>NW_027362764.1:614711668-624711668 GCF_046119375.1 Phyllobates terribilis
ATTCTGCCTCTGACCTCAAGTCGTGGTGGCTCTTCAGGTCGCATGGGTGCTAAGCCTTGCATAGCCTGGGCATTTTTTCAGATCGATAAAGATGACCCAACTCGTGTTATCTGTAACATTTGTCAGCAAAAGCTAAGTAGAGGCCAAAAAATACATAGTTTGAGTCCTTCATGCATGAACCGTCACAAGGATATGAAGCATAAATTGCAGTGGAAAGCTCACTGTGCTACAATGCGGCCTAGCCGGCCGGGCCAACCGCCGTCTGCCACATCTTGTGCATCCGTGGCCTCTTCATCCTCTGTGACTGGGGGGACAGCAGTCACACCTGTTTTGGAACGCAGACCTGCCAACCTCTTTACCCGCAACAGCCAGCGTGAATGGCAGGTTATCATTTTCTTTGGAGGTGGAAACACCAGCTGGTGTTCAGCGCTGTCCGACATCGATAGCACCACCTTTGGATCAAGGCAACCTAACTTGTCTGCCTGCATCTTCCTCACAGACCGGCAGTTTGCCGGGGACTCCCTTCTCAACCCCGTCTAAGCACAACAGCCAGCCCTCGGTCCCTCAGATGTGGACAAGTAAAAGACCATTTCCTCCTAGCCATGAGAAAGCTAAGAGGTTGAATTTCACCATCTGCAAGCTCTTGGCTACAGAAATGCTGCCTTTCCGCCTGGTGGACACAGAGGATTTTCGAGACCTTATGTCCGTCACAGTGCCCCAGTACCAGATGCCCAGTCAGCACTACTTCTCAAAGAAAGGTGTGCCTGCGCTCCACCAGCATGTTGCACACAACATCGCCGCATCTTTGAGAAACTCTGTGTGTGACAGGGTTCATTTCACCACAGACACTTGGATGAGTAGGCATGGACAGGGGCGTTACATGTCGCTGACTGAGCACTGGGTAACTATGGTGACAGCAGGACAAGGGGCTGCTGTTCAAGTCTTTCCCTCCCCACGAGTTGTGTGTCAATCCTCTTTATCTCAAAGTTCCTCCACTGCTTCTGCCTCCTCAACCTCCTCTCGGTCCTCCACCTGCACCCAAAGCCTGTCTGGTCATGCCACAAGCTTTCTAACTGCACAGAAGGGATCCTGCACACCTCCTTACTATGCTGGCAGCAGGGCTCAACGTCATCAGGCAGTTTTTACTTTGAAATGTCTGGGAAATGTGAGTCACACAGCTGAGGAGTTGTGGTCAGCTCTGGAGAACCAGTTTCATGAATGGTTGTCTCCACTGGACCTGAAACCAGGTAAGGCCGTGTGAGACAATGCTGCAAACCTGGGTGCGGCCCTTCGCCGGGGCAATGTCACACACGTGCCTTGTATGGCTCACGTGTTGAACCTGGTTTTCCAGCAATTTTTAGCCCATTATCCCGGACTAGATGGCCTTCTGCAGAGGGCACGGTCGCTGTGTGCTCACTTCTGCCGTTCGCATCCCGCATCTCAGCAACTTACATCTCTACAGAAGTCGTTGGGCCTGCCACTTCACCGGCTAAAATGCGATGTGCCTATCCAGTGGAATTCAACTCTGCACATGTTGCAGCGACTGTGGCAGCACTGACAAGCCCTGGTGCAATACTTTCTGACGTATAGCCTGGGCCAACGAGATCCAGAGGTGGGGCAAATCACGCTGGAGGAGTGGTCTCAGATCAGGGACCTATGCAACCTTCTGCACAGTTTTGAAATGGCGACGAAGATGTTTAGTGCTGACGATGCCATTATCAGCATGACTATTCCAGTGATTTACATGCTGGAACACATGTTAAACAGAATTCGGATTCAGGTGGTGGCACAAGAGGAGGTGGAGGAAGTAGAGGAGGAGGAGTTGTATGCGGAAGGGCTAACATCTGCAAGGTCCAGACGGTCGGCAGCACCAAGACGGCAGGCATGTGAGGGTGGGGGAGATGGTTTTACCAGGGCGCAGGGTTGCAGTCAAACTAGTGAGGAAGGTGCAGGAGCCCAGGAAGAAGTGGAGGATGAACTGATGGAAGACTCATCAGATGAGGGAGACCTTGATCACATTTCTGTTGTGCGAGGTTGGAGGGAGAGGGCAGAGGAAGGAAGCATGATTGTTACCTCGCCACCAACACAACAGGGACTTGGTGCTCCTGGATGCGCAAGACACATGAGTGCCTTCTTGCTGCACTACCTGCAACATGACCCTCGAATTGTGAGAATTAGAAATAATCCTGACTACTGGGTTGCCACACTGTTAGATCCCCGGTACAAAAGTAAATTTGCAGAAATTATTCCTGCCATAGAAAGAGATGCACGCATGCAGGAGTATCAGCAGAGACTGTTGCAGAATCTTACATGTGCTTTTCCACAAAACACTAGTGGTGCACGTAGTGAATCTCACAGTTCCAACTTGCCAACCGTGGGACCGTCGAGTGTTCAGCACTCAAAACGTAACAGAAACACAGTATCTGCTGGTAACATCAATTTTGCGGAATCATTTCACCACTTTTTTAGCCCATCCTTTGCAAGGCCACAGGAGATAAGAAGTCTGACACATAGTCAACGCCTAGAGTCGATGGTACAGGAGTATCTCCAAGTAAACATTGAAGCCATGACTGTGTCACTGGACCCTTGCTCTTTTTGGGCTTCCAATCTGGATAAATGGCCGGAGCTCGCCACTTGCACCTTGGAGATCTTGTCATGCCCCGCAGCCAGCGTTCTGTTTGAATGTGTGTTCAGCGCTGCTGGTGGTGTGCTGACAGATAAGCGCACGTGGCTCTCCACTGATAATGTAGACCGACTCACGTTCATAAAGATGAACAAATCATGGATCCGAAAGGACTTTTCTACCCCTGTGTCATCCTGGGGAGAGTAAAAACTTGATGATTTGTTAAAATCACCTCACCAACCATTTTAAGCTTTCAAATTACTAATCATGTTCATCTGTATCTTGGCTGGAAAATAATTTGGGCCTTGTACCAGTGTGCAGTACTGATTCTATTAGGCCATCTATACTAAACTCCACCAGATTTAAAATTACTAATCATGTTTATCTGTATCTTGGCTGGAAAATAATTTGGGCCTTGTAGCAGTTTGCAGTACTGATTCTATTAGGCCATCTATACTAAACTCCACCAGATTTAAAATTACTAATCATGTTTATCTGTATCTTGGCTGGAAAATAATTTGGGCCTTGTAGCAGTTTGCAGTACTGATTCTATTAGGCCATCTATACTAAGCTCCACCAGCTTTCAAATTAATAATAATTTTTAGCTGCATCTAGCCTGGAAAATAATTTTGGGGCTCTTAGATGCGCAAGACACATGAGTGCCTTCTTGCTGCACTACCTGCAACATGACCCTCAGATTGTCAGAATTCGAAATAATCCTGACTACTGGGTTGCCACACTCTTAGATCCCCCACACTCTTCGATCAACCTTTTCATTTTAATAAAGAACAAAAAAATTGTCATTTTTGAAATTATAAGCATTAGCAGGTTATTAGAAACTGAAATCAAACAGTTTTCAACTCAAAACTTTATTCTAGATGATGTTACATTTGCACATAGGACTAGTGTTGAGCCACCCCCGTAGTATTCGAGTTCGGTTCGGTTCGTCGAACACCCGTAGTGTTCGTCGAACTGTTCGGCGAACACCTTCAAACACCGTAAAACCAATGGCAGGCAAACAAAAACACATAGAAACACATAGAAAACACCTTCAAAGGTGTCCAAAAGCTGACAAACTGCTCAGAAGACACAACTAACACATGGAAAAGTGACAAGTACATATAGTCATGCGAAAAGAAAAGAGGTGGAGGAGTAAAAGGAGGGGGAGACACAGATATAGGCATGTCATGCCCTTCTAAAATCCAAAAAGTGAGAAGCCGACATGGCCAGTCCACTCCTGCCCGTGCCACCTCCGTGTCTCCGGGTTTGTGCCAGAGCCGCGGTGAACCCTGACGGCCAGCCCCCCTCTCCCAATACTGGTGCCTGTCCGCTGGTGGGTCGAGCGAGCCCCCCTGTGGTGGAGGCAGCTCTAAGCTTTTTAATATAAATTGTCTCTCTAATTTGAATGAATACACTTTAAATCCATTTACAAGGATCTATTGGAGGGCAAGTCTCACGCCAGCAGCCGCGTAATTCCAGCTCCAGTAGCGTCCACTAAAGCTGCTGCAGTTAAAAAGCTTTTATAAGGATCGAGCTCGGCTGTCCACCGCAAGGCATCCTACTGCCAGACCCAGCCCCTATGCCTTGGGGTGCCTCCTGATGCTCTTCACTGAGTATCCCGTGGTCCCGAAGCATTTCCTTTGAAAAAATTAAGTGTCCAAACTACAGGTGGTGTAGCTTGCTTAACAGCCGGGATAATCCGCTGACTAGCAGACACTGCTACTAGGCACAAAGTATTTCCTGGGCTAGATGCAGTTAAAAATTTGTAATTAGATACTCTCGTTGGATGCTGAGAAAGCATTCCATAGAGTCTCCTGGCACGCCATATATGATTCTCTTAAAAAGCTTGGGGCAGGTGTCTAGGGGTCCCTTTTATAGCCAAAGTCACGGCCCTGTATCGCAATAAGTCACCTAGGCTGAAGATAAATGGAACTGTAGCACGCTGACGGCTCGGTTGCTACAGAGGTATTGCACCTCACCCAGAGGTGTGATATCTCACTCTCAGGTAAGGATGGAGTGTGGATCAGGACCCGACACCTGCATGCATTACACCACATTGCCGTGGGGCAGGGCGACCAATATGCCCCTGAGATGGGCACGACAGTCCCTATCCCTGGCTGGAGTGGGGGGAGGGAACACTGAGGAAGGGGAACCCTGTAGTGCAGGAGCAGGGAGGAAGCAGTTCCTGGGTGCATTGAGAAGGGAGTATAAAAGGTGGGCACCATCTTAGTTCAGTGCAGGGAAGTCTGAGCAGAAGTGACAGGGAGCAGGGGCTCTGCATGAGCTCTGCTCTGGAGGCGGGCCTAGTAACAGAGGCCCAGGCCTGGAAGAGGGATAAGGAAGGAAGAGGAGCGGAGAAGGCTCCAGGAACGAGGAACGAAGGGATCCCAGGGGTGCTGACGGGCGAGTCGCCACCGCACGCCCGAATCCACCTGCGTGGAGGGGTCAGGCCAAAGGGGGAGACCGGTTCCCGAAACTAGTGGAGGCAGGAAACGACCTTCAGCTAGAAACCGGAGGCTGTGACATTTTATGTGGCGCAGCCCCTCGCTACACCCGCTAGGAAGGCACCACATAGGGTCAGGGAAACTGGCGCCAAGTTTACCAAGAGGAGGCCCGAGGCAGCCGGACAGAAGGGTTGGTAAGAAAGGCCAGACAAAGGACACACAAAGGGGTTCCTGTGAAGCGCTCCAAAGTTATCTGGGAGATGTCGGAGCCCCTCACCTGGTGAGCACAGTACAACGTGGGCAGCCGTTACCTGCAGACGTGGTCTGATAATAAGAACTGTGAGTAAAGGCCCTGGACTGCATCACTGACTCCGTGTCGTTACTGCTGCTGCCCTGCACCATCACCCCCATCCTCCGCATACACTGCCCTGAGGCTATACTCCTCCCGTGGGGAGTTATGCTACGCTCTGCTGCACCCACAACACCAGCCTCAGCGATCTGCCCTGCAGCGGCGGTTCACTCTGACCGCAATCCACGGGTGGCGTAATCGGACATTTAAACATCAAAACCACATAAATAGTTCCGCCACTGGTTTAACCGCCCTGAGCCACGGAAGCGGGTCGTCGCCACGGAGACTACAACCACCAGCATCCACCAAAAAGGGTCTGGCTCCGGGTGTCCCAAGGCCCAGGGGGTGCATCAGAACAATTTCATCACCTTTCACAATCACCAATGGGACAAGGCAGGGATGTCCTCGGTCCCCTCTCTTATACATCCTAGTGACGGAGCACCTGCTCTCATCATTTCGCCATAACCCCAATATTAGGTGGATTGAGGTGGGAGGCACCGAGTACAAGTGCTCTATATTTGCTGATGATGTCCTAGTATATATCTCTCAATCACATATATCCATCCATGCTGTTGTGGCTGAAATAGATCACTTTGTTACATGGTCAAATTTTAAAATCCATGCAGCGAAGTCTGAGGCCCTCGATGTCTCCCTCCCCAAATCCATACAGGATTCCATCCAGTCCAACTTTCCCTTTGCCTGGCCCTCACAGGGTATCAAATACTTAGGAATTCATATTCATAGAGACCTCTCCCATCTATGTTATCTTAATTTTGGGCCCTTTATTGAACAACTCCATACAGACCACGGTTGGCAAGCTAGAACTGTAAGATTCACTACGTGAACCACTGGTGTTTTGTGGAAAAGCACATGTACACTGTGCTCCAAATTATTATGCAAAAAGTGTTTAGGAGTGATAAGGGAAGAATTTGTTTCTTTGTCAGTTAAACTCATTGATGGTGATGTGTGTCAGGGCTCTTTATATCACTGTAAGCAATTGCAGACACCTGTGCTATTTAGTTTGGCAGGTGTGTCCTATGAAAGGCAAGACTACTTAAGAAGGCTGTCCCACATTATTAAGCAGCCTACATTTTCTGCCAAAATGGGAAAGAAAAAGAATGTGTCGGCTGCTGAGAAGCAACAAATTGTGGAGTGTTTAGGTCAAGGCATGACTACAATCAACATTGTGCGATGATCAGGATGAAGTGTCTTGGCAATCAAGAAGTATGTAGCTGATTCACAGTACACTTGTGTGCGTGCTGATAAGGGCAAATTGAGGACTCTTTCCTACAGGCAATTACGTCAGGTTAAAAGAGTAGCGGCAAAAAAGCCTTGTCATAGCAGCAGACAAGTTTTTGAAGCTGCTGGTGCCTCCAATGTCCCCCGAACAACAAGATGCAGGGTCCTTCAGAGGTTTGCAGCTGTGCATACGCCATCCTGTCGACCTCCTCTATCCACTTCACACAAGCAGAAACGGCTCCAGTGGGCCAAATATTACGTGAAGACTGATTTCAAAACTTTTTTGCTGACGGATGAGTGCCGTGCAACGCTCGATGGTCCAGATGGATGGAGTGGAGGATGGCTGGTTGATGGACACCCCACGCAAACACGGCTACAGCGCCAACAAGGAGGAGGTGGAGTAATGTTTTGGGCTGGAATCATGTGGAGAGAGATTGTCGGCCCCTTTAGGATCCCTGAAGGGGTAAAGATGAACTCCATAATGTATGTGGAGTTTCTCAAACAGCACTTCCTGCCATGGTTCAAGAAGAAGAACCGTGTATTCCACAGCAAGATTATTTTTATGCATGATAATGCACCATCTCATGCTGCACATAAAACATCTGCATCTCTGGCTGATATGGGCATAAAAGGGGACAAACTTATGGTGTGACCCCCATGCTCCCCTGACCTCTACCCCATTCAGAACCTCTGGAGCATCATCAAAAGGAGTGTCTATGATGGCGGGAGGCAGTTCACATCTAAGCAACAGCTCTGGGAGGGTATTCTGTCCTCATGCAAAACAATTGAAGCAGAAACCATCCAAAACCTGACAAATTCAATGGACGAGAGTGTTCAGAAGCTCCTTTCGAACAAGGGGTCCTATGTGAAAATGTAACATCACCTAGAATAAAGTTTTGAGTTGAAAACTGTTTGATTTCAGTTTCTAATAACCTGCTAATGCTTATAATTTCAAAAATGACCATTTTTTTGGTCTTTATTAAAATGAAAAGGTTGATCGAAAAGTTTGGGGGATCTAAGAGTGTGGCAACCCAGTAGTCAGGATTACTTCGAATTCTGACAATATGAGGGTCATGTTGCTGGTAGTGCAGCAAGAAGGCACTTATGTGTCTTGCGCATCTCGGAGCCCCAAAATTATTTTCCGGGCTAGATGCAGCTAAAAATTATTATTAATTTTAAATCTGGTGGAGCTTAGTATAGATGGCCTAATAGAATCAGTGCTGCACACTGCTACAAAGCCCAAATTATTTTCCAGCCAAGGTACAGATAAACATGATTAGTAATTTTAAATCTGGTGGAGCTTATTATAGATGGCCTAATAGAATCAGTGCTGCACACTGCTACAAACCCAAATTATTTTCCAGCCAAGATACAGATAAACATGATTAGTAATTTGAAAGCTTAAAACGGTTGGTGAGGTGATTTTAACCAATCATCAAGCTTTTACTCTACCCAGGATGACACAGGGGTAGAAAAGTCGTTTCGGATCCATGATTTGTTCATCTTTATGAATGTGAGTCTGTCTACATTATCAGTGGAGAGCCGCGTGCGCTTATCTGTCAGCACACCACCAGCAGCGCTGAACACACGTTCAGACAGAACGCTGGCTGCGGGGCATGACAAGATCTCCAAGGCGTAAGTGGCTAGCTCCGGCCATTTATCCAGATTGGAAGCCCAAAAAGAGCAAGGGTCCAGTGACACAGTCATGGCTTCAATGTTTACTTGGAGATACTCCTGTACCATCGTCTCTAGGCGTTGACTATGTGTCAGACTTCTTGTCTCCTGTGGCCTTGCAAAGGATGGGCTAAAAAAGTGGTGAAATGATTCCGCAAAATTGATGTTACCAGCAGATACTGTTGTTCTGTTACGGTTTGAGTGCTGAACACTCGACGGTCCCACGGTTGGCAAGTTGGAACTGTGAGATTCAGTACGTGCACCACTGGTGTTTTGTGGAAAAGCACATGTAAGATTCTGCAACAGTCTCTGCTGATACTCCTGCATGCGTGCATCCCTTTCTATGGCAGGAATAATTTCTGCAAATTTACTTTTGTACCGGGGATCTAACAGTGTGGCAACCCAGTAGTCAGGATTATTTCTAATTCTCACAATTCGAGGGTCATGTTGCAGGTAGTGCAGCAAGAAGGCACTCATGTGTCTTGCGCATCCAGGAGCACCAAGTCCCTGTTGTGTTGGTGGCGAGGTAACAATCATGCTTCCTTCCTCTGTCCTCTCCACCCAACCTCGCACAACAGAAATGTGATCAAGGTCTCCCTCATCTGATGAGTCTTCCATCAGTTCGTCCTCCACTTCTTCCTGGGTTCCTGCACCTTCCTCACTAGTTTGGCTGCTACCATGCGCCCTGGTAAAACCATCTCCCCCACCCTCACATGCCTGCCGCCTTGGTGCTGCCGACCGTCTGGACCTTGCAGATGTTAGCCCTTCCGCATACAACTCCTCCTCCTCTACTTCCTCCACTTCCTCGTGTGCCACCACCTGACTCCGAATTCTGTTTAACATGTGCTCCAGTATGTAAATCACCGGAATAGTCATGCTGATAATGGCATCGTCAGCACTAAACATCTTCGTCACCATTTCAAAACTGTGCAGAAGGGTGCATAGGTCCCTGATCTGAGACCACTCCTCCAGCGTGATTTGCCCCACCTCTGGATCTCGTTGGCCCAGGCTATACGTCAGAACGTATTGCACCAGGGCTTGTCGGTGCTGCAACAGTCGCTGCAACATGTGCAGAGTTGAATTCCACTGGGTAGGCACATCGCATTTTAGCCGGTGAAGTGGCAGGCCCAACGACTTCTGTAGAGATGTAAGTCGCTGAGCTGCGGGATGCGAACGGCGGAAGTGAGCACACAGCGACCGTGCCCTCTGCAGAAGGCCATCTAGTCCGGGATAGTGGGCTAAAAATTGCTGGACAACCAGGTTCAACACGTGAGCCATACAAGGCACGTGTGTGACATAGCCCCAGCGAAGGGCCGCACCCAGGTTTGCAGCATTGTCGCACACGGCCTTCCCTGGTTTCAGGTCCAGTGGAGACAACCATTCATGAAATTGGTTCTCCAGAGCTGACCACGACTCCTCAGCTGTGTGACTCACATTTCCCAGACATTTCAAAGTAAAAACTGCCTGATGACGTTGAGCCCTACTGCCAGCATAGTAAGGAGGTGTGCAGGATCCCTTCTGCGCAGTTAGAAAGCTTGTGGCATGACCAGACAGGCTTTGGGTGCAGGTGGAGGACCGAGAGGAGGTTGAGGAGGCAGAAGCAGTGGAGGAACTTTGAGATAAAGAGGATTGACGCACAATTCGTAGGGACGGCAAGACTTGGACAGCAGCCCCTTGTCCTGCTGTCACCATAGTTACCCAGTGCCCAGTCAGCGACATGTAACGCCCCTGTCCATGCCTACTCGTCCAAGTGTCTGTGGTGAAATGCACCCTGTCACACACAGAGTTTCTCAAAGAAGCGGTGATGTTGTGTGTGACATGCTGGTGGAGCGCAGGCACACCTTTATTTGAGAAGTAGTGCCGACTGGGCATCTGGTACTGGGGCACTGCGACGGACATAAGGTCTCGAAAATCCTCTGTGTCCACCAGGCGGAAAGGCAGCATTTCTGTAGCCAAGAGCTTGCAGATGGTGAAATTCAACCTCTTAGCTTTCTCATGGCTAGGAGGAAATGCTCTTTTACTTGTCCACATCTGAGGGACCGAGGGCTGGCTATTGTGCTTAGACGGGGTTGATAAGGGTGTCCCCGGCAAACTGCCGGTCTGTGAGGAAGATGCAGGCGGACATGTTAGTTTGCCTTGATCCAAAGGTGGTGCTATCGATGTCGGAAAGCGCTCAACACCAGCTGGTGTTACCACCTCCAAAGAAAATGATGACCTGCCAATCACGCTGGCTGTTGCGGGTAAAGAGGTGGCAGGTCTGCACCCCAAAACAGGTTTGACTGCTGTCCCCCCAGTCACAGAGGATGAAGAGGCCGCGGATGCACAAGATATGGCAGACGGTGGTTGGCCCGGCTGGCTAGGCCGCATTGTAGCACAGTGAGCTTCCCACTGCAACTTATGCTTCATGTCCATGTGCCGGTTCATGCATGAAGTACTCAAACTATGTATTTTTTGGCCTCTACTTAGCTTTTGCTGACAAATGTTACAGATAACACGAGTTGGGTCATCTTTATCGATCTGAAAAAATGCCCAGGCTATGCAAGGCTTAGCACCCATGCGACCTGAAGAGCCACCACGACTTGTGGTGAGAGGCAGAGTTGTGTTTGAGGATGCAGTTGTTGACGTGCTTCCAGTACTACGTCTCTGTCCAGAAAGGCGCAACCTGACCTCGTCGTCACTAGCATCCTCCTCCACCTCCTCTGCTGACCTCATCTCTTGGCTGACTGTGGGTTGACAGTAAGTGGGATCTCCAACCTCATCATCATCACCCTGTGGATTATCACACCCGTCGTCCTCAGAGCCAACCTGTTCCTGCCCTGAAAAAAAACTAAAGTTGTCGCTCCAATCAGGTATTTGAGTCTCATCATCGTCTTCCTCATTGTCTCCACCAACAGGAGTTACAGTTTGGGAATGAGGGTCTACATTATGGTCAGAACCTTCTGTGTCTGGTCCTGGATCCGACTCATAAAGATTCTGGGCATCAGTGCAGATCATTTCCTCGTCTGGATTCACAGAAGCGCTGAAGTCGACCTCTGATTCCCAGGCTATAGTATGAGTAAACAGCTCTGCAGACTCAACCATCTGTTCTACCTCATACTCAGACGGGCAGCTGGAGATTTGGGAGCTGTGAGGAAGCAAGTGCGATTGGGGTGACACCTTTGAGGACTGGAGTATTTGTGATGTTGAAGTTGATGTGGAGGAGAGCCCACTTAAAGGAACACTTGATATCCATTGAAGCACCTGCTGTTTTTGTGCCTCATCTGGAATTTGTAGCGATTGGCATTGCCGTAAGAAAGGGATCTTATCACATTGTCCGCTAAAAGAAGTAGACATTTTAGTTTGGCTGGAAGATGGTCTTTCTTCTGCAGATGTTACTGTTGCTTTAACACCTACCCCACGGACACAACCTTTTTTCCCCTTCCCAACACGCATATTCCCCTTTCCACCAGCAGCAGGCCTTTTTCCACTCATTTTGGTGGTTAACTAATTCACAACTCTGGAGTTGTTTGCACAAAAAAACAATGGATGGGAACCGAGCAGAGCTGAGTGGCCAAACTGTGGTATTAGGCCAAAACTATTGGCTGGGTTAGATGTAGAAAAAATTATATTCAATTTGCAACCTGATGGAGGTCAGTATAGATGGACTAATAGAACAAGTCCCACACACAGCTAGAAGCCCAAATATTTTTTCAGAGGTAGATGCAGATAAAAATTATTTTTAATTTGCAACCTGATGGAGGTCAGTATAGATGGACTAATAGAGAAAGTCCCGCACACTGCTAGAAGGCCAAATATTTTTTCAGAGCTAGATGCAGACAAAAAATTATTTTGAATTTGCAACGTGATGGAGGTCAGTATAGATGGACTAATAGAACAAGTCCCACACACTGCTAGAAGGCCAAATATTTTTTCAGAGCTAGATGCAGAAAAAAATTATATTCAGTTTGCAACCTGATGGAGGTCAGTATAGATGGACAAATAGAACAAGTCCCACACATTGCTAGAAGCCCAAATATTTTTTCAGAGCTAGATGCAGAAAAAAATTATATTCAATTTGCAACCTGATGGAGGTCATTATAGATGGACTAATAGAGAAAGTCCCACACACTGCTAGAAGGCCAAATATTTTTTCAGAGCTAGATGCAGAAAAAAATTATATTCAGTTTGCAACCTGATGGAGGTCAGTATAGATGGACTAATAGAACAAGTCCCACACACAGCTAGAAGCCCAAATATTTTTTCAGAGGTAGATGCAGAAAAAAATTATATTCAGTTTGCAACCTGATGGAGGTCAGTATAGATGGACTAATAGAACAAGTCCCACACACAGCTAGAAGCCCAAATATTTTTTCAGAGGTAGATGCAGAAAAAAAATATATTCAGTTTGCAACCTGATGGAGGTCAGTATAGATGGACTAATAGAGAAAGTCCCACACACTGCTAGGAGGCCAAATATTTTTTCAGAGCTAGATGCAGGCAAAAAATTATTTTTAATTTGCAACCTGATGGAGGTCAGTATAGATGGACTAATAGAGAAAGTCCCACACACTGCTAGAAGGCCAAATATTTTTTCAGAGCTAGATGCAGATAAAAATTATTTTTAATTTGCAACCTGATGGAGGTCAGTATAGATGGACTAATAGAGAAATTCCCACACACTGCTTGAAGGCCAAATATTTTTTCAGAGCTAGATGCACATAAAAATTATTTTTAATTTGCAAACTGATGGATGTCAGTATAGATGGACTGACAGAGAAAGTCCCACACACTGCTAGAAGGCCAAATATTTTTTCAGAGCTAGATGCAGAAAAAAATTATATTCAGTTTGTAACCTGATGGAGGTCAGTATAGATGGACTAATAGAAAAAGTCCCACACACAGCTAGAAGCCCAAATATTTTTTTCAGAGGTAGATGCAGATAAAAATTATTTTTAATTTGCAACCTGATGGAGGTCAGTATAGATGGACTAATTGAGAAAGTCCCACACACTGCTAGAAGGCCAAATATTTTTTCAGAGCTAGATGCAGATAAAAAATATTTTTAATTTGCAACCTGATGGAGGTCAGTATAGATGGACTAATAGAACAAGTCCCACACACTGCTAGAAGGCCAAATATTTTTTCAGAGCTAGATGCAGATAAAAATTATTTTTAATTTGCAACCTGATGGAGGTCAGTATAGATGGACTAATAGAACAAGTCCCACACACTGCTAGAAGGCCAAATATTTTTTCAGAGCTAGATGCAGAAAAAAATTATATTCAGTTTGCAACCTGATGGAGGTCAGTATAGATGGACTAATAGAACAAGTCCCACACACTGCTAGAAGCTCAAATATTTTTTCAGAGCTAGGTGCAGAAAAAAATGATATTCAATTTGCAACCTGATGGAGGTCAGTATAGATGGACTAATAGAATGATGCTATGCCCAAAAGATTTTACTTCACAAGGTGCAGTAAAAAAATTGGTATTCTATACACATGTGGTATATCTTGCAACACAGATAGGCTACTCCACTGACTAACACACTCTGCAATAGGCCAAAAAGGATTAGCTTTTCTAGATTCAGCCAAATGCTGTGAAAAAAACTTGCACAGCACTGGCACAGACCTGCCTGGCAAAAACTGATAGGAACTGATGTAACCTAGTCCTGAAAAGGACTGCAATTACAATTAGTCTTTACTCCCACAACCTATCTATTTAAGAGCACAGACCTGCCTGATAAAAGTCGTAGGAAATGCTGTAACCTAGTCCTTAAAAGGACTGCAATCACAACTATTCCCTACTCCCAAGCTATCTGTAGATTTGTGCGAAAATTGGCTTGAAATTAACAAGGTATAGTGCACACAGCAACAGCGGTGCCGTCTAACACGCAGCTGCAGCAGTGAGAAAATGGTGGCGACGGGGAAAATGGCTTGGTCTTATAGGGCAAGGACATGTGACATACACTGTCAATGACACATGCTCTTGCTTGTGTGAAAAAAAGCACTTCGCTCCATGTGTGCGCTGCTGATAGGCTGACAGATTGCAGCTCCCCACTGTAAATGCGGGAAAGAAAAAAAAAAATGGAGATCTTCATTATTCCTGCAGAGATCCATCCCCTGCCCCTCCCCCTGCCCCGCTGTACACTCAAACTGCGTATTAACATTAATTTTCATCTTTACTGAGAAAAAATCCAACTATGATTTTGGTGCACGAACAGTTATCGAACATAACCTCGAACAGCCGAATTTTCTCAAATCGTTCGTGTTCGCCGAACGGCTCGAACACCGCCCAAAACAGCTCAAATTTGAGATTGGCGAACAGTTCGAGTCGAACAACGCTCATCTCTACATAGGACCCCTTGTTCGAAAGGAGCTTCTGAACTCTCTCGTCCATTGAATTTGTCAGGTTTTGGATGGTCTCTGCTTCAATTGTTTTGCATGAGGACAGAATACCCTCCCAGAGCTGTTGCTTAGATGTGAACTGCCTCCCGCCATCATAGACACTCCTTTTGATGATGCTCCAGAGGTTCTCAATGGGGTTGAGGTCAGGGGAGCATGGGGGTTGCACCAGAAGTTTGTCCCCTTTTATGCCCATATCAGCCAGAGATGCAGATGTGTTATGTGCAGCATGAGACGGTGCATTATCATGCATGAAAATGATCTTGCTGCGGAATACACGGTTCTTCTTCTTGAACCATGCCAGGAAGTGCTGTTTGAGAAACTCCACATACATTATGGAGTTCATCTTTACCCCTTCAGGGATCCTAAAGGGGCAGACAATCTCTCTCCACATGATTCCAGCAAAAAACATTACTCCACCTCCTCCTTGTTGGCGCTGTAGCCGTGTTTGCATGGAGTGTCCATCAACCAGCCATCCTCCACTCCATCCATCTGGACCATCGAGTGCTGCACGGCACTCATCCGTGAACAAAACAGTTTTGAAGTCAGTCTTCATGTATTGTTTGGCCCACTGGAGCCATTTCTGCTTGTGTACAGTGGATAGAGGAGGTTGACAGGATGGCTTACACACAGCTGCAAACCTCTGAAGGACCCTGCATCTTGTTGTTCGGGGGACGTTGGAGGCACCAGCAGGTTCAAAAAATTGTCTGCTGCTATGACAAGGCTTTTTTGCTGTTGCTCTTTTAACCTGACGTAATTGCCTGTAGGAAAGAGTCCTCAATTTTCCCTTATCAGCATGCACACGTGTGTACTGTGAATCAACTACATACTTCTTGATTGTGCGATGATCAGAATGAAGTGTCTTGGCAATGTTGATTGTAGTCATGCCTTGACCTAAACACTCCACAATTTGTTGCTTCTCAGCAGCCGACACATCCTTTTTCTTTCCCATTTTGGCAGAAAATGTAGGCTGCTTAATAATGTGGGACAGCCTTCTTAAGTAGTCTTGCCTTTCATTGGATACACCTGCCAAACTAATTAGCACAGGTGTCTGCAATTGCTTACAGTGATATAAAGAGCCCTGACACACATCACCATCAATGAGTTTAACTGACAAACAAAAAAATTCTTACCTTATCACTCCTAAACACTTTTTGCATAATAATTTGGAACACAGTGTACATGTGCTTTTCCACAAAACACCAGTGGTTCACGTAGTGAATCTTGCAGTTCTAACTTGCCAACCGTGGTCTGTATGGAGTTGTTCAATAAAGGGCCCAAAATTAAGATAACATAGACGGGAGAGGTCTCTATGAATACGAATTCCTAAGTATTTGATACCCTGTGTTGGCCAGGCAAAGGGAAAGTTGGACTGGATGGAATCCTGTATGGATTTGGGGATTGAGACATCGAGGGCCTCAGACTTCGCTGCATTGATTTTAAAATTTGACCATGTAACAAAGTGATCTATTTCAGCCATAACAGCAGGGATGGATATATGTGATTGAGTGATATATACTAGGACATCATCAGCAAATGCAGAGCACTTGTACTCGGTGCCTCCCACCTCAATCCACCTAATATTGGGGTTATGGCGAATTGATGAGAGCAGGTGCTCCGTCACTAGGATGTATAAGAGAGGGGACCGAGGACATCCCTGCCTTGTCCCATTGGTGATTATGAAAGGTGATGAAAATGTTCCATTTATCTTCAGCCTAGGTGACGTATTGCGATACAGGGCCGTGATTTTGCCTATAAAAGGGTCCCCTAGACCCCTACCCCAAGCTTTTTAAGAGAATAATATATGGCGTGCCAGTAGACTCTATGGAATGCTTTCTCAGCATCCAACGAGAGTATCTAATTACAAATTTTTAACTGCATCTAGCCCTGGAAATACTTTGTGCCTAGTAGCAGTGTCTGCTAGTCAACGGATTATCCCAGCTGTTAAGCAAGCTACACCACCTGTAGTTTGGACACTTAATTTTTTCAAAGGAAATGATTTGGGCCCCCGGGACACTCAGTGAAGAGCATCGGGGAGGCACCCCAAGGCACAGGAGCTGGGACTGGCTGTAGTACGCCTTGCGGTGGACTGCGAAGCACGATCCCTATAAAAGCTTTTTAACTGCAGCAGCTTTAGTGGACTCTACTGGAGCTGGAATTACGCGGCTGCTGGCATGAGACTTGACCTCCAATAGATCCTTGTAAAAGGATTTAAAGTGTACTCATTCAAATTAGAGAGACAATTTAATTTAAAAAGATTAGACCTGCCTCCACTGCAAGGGGGCTCGCTCGACCCACCAGCGGACAGGCACCAGTATTGGGAGAGGGAGGCTGGCCATCAGGGTCCACCATGGCTCTGGCACAAACCCGGCGACACGGAGGTCGCACGGGCAGGAAAGGACTGGCCGTGTCGGCTTCGCACTTTTTTGGTTTTAGAAGGGCATGACATGCCTATATCTGTGTCTCCCCCTCCTTTTACTCCTCCACCTCTTTTCTTTTCACATGACTATATGTACTTGTCACTTTTCCATGTGTTAGTTGTGACTTCTGAGCAGTTTGTCAGCTTTTGGACACCTTTGAAGGTGTTTTCTATGTGTTTCTATGTGTTTTTGTTTGCCTGCCATTGCTTTTAACGGTGTTCGAAGGTGTTCGATGAACAGTTCGGTGAACATACCGGTGTTCAATGTACCGAACCGAACTCGAACACTACGGGGGTGGCTCAACACTAACAGGGACCTCCACGTCTCTACCGAGGGGCATTAAAACCATCTTGTTAAGCTACTGTGACCTCCACCACTTTTCCAAGGGGCATTAAAACCATCTTGCTAAGCTACTGTGACCTCCACGTCTCTTCCGAGGGGCATTAAAACTGTCTTGTTAAGCTACTGTGACCTCCACCACTTTTCCAAGGGGCATTAAGACCGTCTTGTTAAGCTACTGTGACCTCCACCACTTTTCTAAGGGGCACTAAAATGTCTTGTTAAGCTACTGCGACCTCCACCACTTTTCCGAGGGGCATTCAAGCCGTCTTGTTAAGCTACTGGGACCTCCACGTCTCTTCTGAGGGGCATTAAAACCGTCTTGTTAAGCTACTGTGACCTCCACCACTTTTCCAAGGGGCATTAAAACCTTCTTGTTAAGCTGCTGCGACCTCCACCACTTTTCCAAGGTGCATTAAAACCATCTTGTTAAGATACTGCGACCTCCACCACTTTTCCATGGGGCATTAAAACCATTATGTTAAGGTACTGTGACCTCCACGTCTCTTCAAAGGGGCCTTAAAAGCGTCTTCTTAAACCACTCTGAACTCCACAGCTCTTCCAAGGGGCATTGAAATGTTGTTTTTAATTACCTCTAACCTCCACGACTCTTCCAACGGGCATTGCATTTCCTCCTAATTTTAGTCAGCTTTTGCTTTTCAATGCAAAGGCGAAAACTAAGGGAGACCCACTCCCCAATAATGGGTAGAAGGTTTTTAGTACGCTGTAATCCACGTCTATTTCAAGGGGCATTGCAGTTCCTCATAATTTTTGGAAAGCCTTCCATTCACTGCTTAGGCCAACAGTGTACATGAGACCCAGTTGCTATAAATGGAAAAAACGGTTTAGTTAAGGCCCTCTGACCTCCATGTCATTTCCAAGGGGTATTGGAGTGCCTCGAAATTTTTGGTAGGCATTGTACTCACTGTATGCCCTATAACTGTGTAGCCAATCACCTCCTTTTGTTACAGAAACATATCCTACAAGACATATGTGGTTGACTGGCCTGATATTGATGTGAATGGTCCCTGTTCCTCCTGCTCTTTCTCCTTTGCCACCACCTCATCCATCATTTATCACCTGAAGCTTTGTTTTAACGGGAGTCATCGAACTGGGATAGTAGCAGGAAAACATCCAGCAATCCTCGGAGGAGGTAGGATATGCGCCAAAACGCTGACCACCTCAGGCCTAGTTTCTATTACATACATGCGCTTGCATTCCAACAAAACAAAGCAGATGCTAACTTCTATCATCATCATCATGCTCCTCACCTTGGTACTCTCAACTCCCCTGATGGAGAAGCCAGGGCCCACCGGAGGAGTCTGGTTCTCTGGTGGGCTCGTCCAATGCTGCCCTAAAGCAGGCCAGGCTAAGAAAAGTGTGTGGGAAGGTGACAGGAGAAATAGGGGCGGCTGGGGACCATTTATGGACACCCGGCCGCCCCCAGGTGGCTGGGGACCGTGTGTGGACACCCGGGTGCAGGGCGGCTGGGGACCGAGTATGGACACCCGGCCGCCCCCTGGTAGCTGGGGACCGAGTGTGGACACCAAGCCGCCGGGCGGCTGGGGACTGAGTATGGATACCAGGCCGCCAACGCAGCCATGATATGGTGGCCAGATTCCTCCTTCACATGCCTAAAAGGCCCAATTTAAAGTGCAAGCTAGCAGTATGGCATTGCAGCCTGGGGGTGGGTGGGTGGAAGGCTGCACACTTATGCTTGCATTAAAAGAAAAAAATCAGATGCTAACTTCTATCATCATCATGCTCCTCACCTTGGCACTCTCAACTCCCCTGATGGAGAAGCCAGGGCCTACCGGAGGAGTCTGCTTCTCTGGTGGGCTTTTCCAATGCTGCCCTAAAGCAGGTCAGACTAAGAAAAGTGTGTGGGAAGGTGACAGGAGAAATAGGGGCAGCTGGGGACCATTTATGGACACCCGGCCGCCCCCTGGTGGCTGGGGACCGAGCATGGACACCCGGCCGCCGGGCGGCTGGGGACCTAGTATGGATACCTCGCTGCCGAAGCAGCCATGAGGTAGTGGCCAGCTTCGACCTCCTCCAAACTAAAAGGCCTCATTTCAAGTGCAAGCTAGCAGTATGGCATTGCAGCCTGGGGGTGGGTGGGTGGCAGGCTGCACACTTACGCTTGTATTAAAAGAAAACAAAGCAGATGCTAACTTCTATCATCATCATCATGCTCCTCACCTTGGCACTCTCAACTCCTCTGATGGAGAAGCCAGGGCCCACCGGAGGAGCAGGCCAGGCTAAGAAAAGTGTGGGGAAGGTTCCCGGGACAAATAGTGGCGGCTGGGGATTGAACATGGAGACCTCGCCGCCGCCGCAGCCATGAGGTAGTGGCCAGCTTCGGCCTCCTCCAAACTAAAAGACCCCGTTTCAAGTGCAAGCTAGCAGTATAGTATTGCAGCCTGCGGTTGGTTGGCTGCATATTTGGGCTTGCATTGCCAGGAATGGGGGAGGTACAATTGAACACTGACCTGGGACAAGGACTTGCACGGGGATAGTTGCAAGTTTGCATCTTCTGATGCGGCAAGGATCACTTCTGATGGGCACACTTTTAGGCAGTGACCTGGGTATCAGAGATGCTTCCAGGGATCTTCCCCATTCTGTTCCCATGTCTTTTCAGCACTGTATGCATGTGTCACACAGCACATGGCCAGATAAGGTTGTAAAATGTTAAAATGACATTTCCCGGTGAATGCATTTGTCACGGTTGAAAGCAATACAAAAGTGCAAAAACGCATGAAAAATGCTACTTGTGAACATAGCCCAAGGTGTGGAGGAGTATTTTTTTTTCGGTTATTTATTTTACCTTATACACAAGTCTTTACCCTGGAAAGGAACTTCCTTAACATATTTCACAGGAAAGCAGTTTCAGTTTCATTTTTGAACGTTTTATTGTGAGCCCTTAAAAGTGGCTTAATACCTCTGACCACGTTGTTGACAGCAGTGACCTGGGGGTCAGAAATGCTTCCTGGGGTGATCCCCATGCTGTCCCCATGTCATTTGAGCACTGTTACTATCGTTTTGGGCACTTTTTAGGCTTTTAAAAGACTGCCGGGGGTGCCGCCGCAAAAATGCTCGGGTCTCTCAAAGACTAACATTGGGCTCGTTGCTCGGGTCGAGCACCCGAGTATCACGGCGAGCTCGGCCCGAGCTTCGAGCACCCGAGCATTTTAGTGCTCGCTCAACACTAATGACCACTTTTCTGCCTTTTTCTGTGGCTCAGTGATCATTTCCATCTGAGAACATTCTGCTTAACCCCTTAAGCCCCGAGGGTGGTTTGCACGTTAATGACCAGGCCAATTTTTACAATTCTGACCACTGTCACTTTATGAGGTAATTACTCTGGAACGCTTCAACGGATCCCCCTGATTCTGAGATTGTTTTTTCGTGACATATTGTACTTCATGATTGTCATAAAATTTCTTCGATATCACTTGCGTTAATTTGTGAAAAAAAAACGGAAATTTGGCGAAAATTTTGAAAATTTTGCAATTTTCAAAATTTGAATTTTTATGCCCTTAAATCAGAGAGATATGTCACACAAAAGAGTTAATAAATAAAATTTCCCACATGTCTACTTTACATCAGCACAATTTTGGAACCAAAATTTTTTTTTGTTAGGGAGCTATAAGGGTTAAAAATTGACCAGCGATTTCTCATTTTTCCAACAAAATTTACAAAACCATTTTTTTAGGGACCACATCACATTTGAAGTCACTTTGAGAGGTCTTTATGACACAAAATACCCAAAAGTGACACCATTCTAAAATCTGCACCCCTCAAGGTGCTCAAAACCACATTCAAGATCTTTATGAACCCTTCAGGTGCTTCACAGGAATTTTTTGAATGTGGAAGAAAAAAATGAACATTTAACTTTTTTCACAAAAATGTTACTTTAGACCCAATTTTTTTAATTTTCACAGAGGTAACAAGAAAAAATGGACCCCAAAATTTGTTGTGCAATTTCCCCTGGGCACACAGATACCCAATATGTGGGGAAAAAACACTGTTTGGGCGCACGGCAGGGCTCGGAAGGGAAGGAGCGCCATTTGACTTTTTGATTGTAAAATTTGCTTGAATAATTAACGGACGCCATGTTGTGTTTGGAGAGCCCCTGTGTGCCCAAACATTGGAGCTCCCCCACAAGTGACCCCATTTTGGAAACTAGACACCCCAAGGCATCTATCTAGATGCATAGTGAGCACTTGGAACCCCCAGGTGCTTCACAAATTGATTCGTAAAAATGAAAAAGTGAAAAAAAAAACACTTTTTCATATTTATGAATCAATTTGTGAAACACCTGTGGGTTCCAAGTGCTCAATATGCATCTAGATAGGTGCCTTGGGGGGTCTAGTTTCCAAAATGGGGTCACTTGTGGGGGAGCTCCAATGTTTGGGCACACAGGTGCTCTCCAAATGCAACATGATGTCCGCTAACAATTTGAGCCGACAATTTGTTAGCGGATACCATGTTGCATTTGGAGAGTCCCTGTGTGCCCAAACATTGGAGCTCCCCCACAAGTGACCCCATTTTGGAAACTAGAGCCCCCAAGGCACCTATCTAGATGCATAGTGAGCACTTGGAACCCCCAGGTGTTTCACAAATTGATTCATAAATATGAAAAAGTGTTTTTTTTTCACTTTTTCATTTTTACGAATCAATTTGTGAAGCACCTGGGGGTTCCAAGTGCTCACTATGCATCTAGATAGGTGCCTTGGGGGGTCAAGTTTCCAAAATGGGGTCACTTGTGGGGGAGCTCCAATATTTGTGCACACAGTAGCTCTCCAAACGCAACATGGCGTCCGCTAACAATTTGAGCCGATTTTCCATTCAATTTGCTAGCGGACACCATGTCGCGTTTGGAGAGCCCCTGTGTGCCCAAACTTTGGAGCTCCCCCACAAGTGACCCCATTTTGGAAACTAGACACCCCAAGGCACCTATCTAGATGCAAAGTGAGCACTTGGAACCTCCAGGTGCTTCACAAATTGATTCGTAAAAATGAAAAAGTGAAAAAAAAACACTTTTTCATATTTATGAATCAATTTGTGAAACACCTGTGGGTTCCAAGTGCTCACTATGCATCTAGATAGGTGCCTTGGGGGGTCTAGTTTCCAAAATGGGGTCACTTGTGGGGGAGCTCCAATGTTTGGGCACACAGGAACTCTCCAAATGCAACATGGTATCCGCTAACAATTTGTTGGCTCAAATTGTTAGCGGACATCATGTTGCGTTTGGAGAGCCCGTGATGTGCCTAAACAGTGGAGCTCCCCCACAAGTGACCCTATTTTGGAAACTATACCCCTCAAGGATTTTATTAAGGTGCCCGTGATGTGCCTAAACAGTGGAGCTCCCCCACAAGTGACCCCATTTTGGAAACTATACCCCTCAAGGATTTTATTAAGGTGCATAGTAAACATTTTGAACCCAGAGGTACGACACAGAATTTGTTTACATTAGGTCATCATATTGAATAAGTTGTCATAGTCTTGAGCGCAAGTGCTCGCTACTTGAGTTTGCATCGGGTACTCAGGTATGCACCATGTACATCGTGTGCTCGAGTGACATGCTCGAGTCCCTGCTCCGCATGTTTCACGGTTATTAGACACCCAAAAAAAACCATGCGGGGATCGCTCGTGCATGGCAGGCAATCCCTGTAAAGTTTTTTTGGCCGTGAAGCATATGGGGCAGAGACTCGAACATGTCACTCAAATACCCACGATACTCAATGCATACCAGAGAACCCGATGCAAACTCAAGTAGCGAGCACTTGCGCTCAACAGTAGTCGCCATATCGTCATCTTTTTTCTTACTTTTGAAAAAAATCCCAACCCCATCACAACCCTAACCCCAACCCTAACCCCAACCCCAGCCCTAACCGTAGCACAGCCCTAACCATAGCACAACCCTAACCGTAGCACAACCCTAACCATAGCACAACCCTAACCGTAGCACAACCCTAACCCTAGCACAACCCTAACTCTAGCACAACCCTAACCCTAGCTCAACCCTAACCCCAAACCCAGCCCTAACCCTAGCCCAATCCTAACCCAAGAGTTTATTTTTGATGCTGTTCCTCGTGCAGTATAAGTGATTAGACGACTTTATTCTTCGGGTCGGTGTGATTACAGCAATACCAGAATCATATGGGGTTTTTATGACTGACAGCTGTCACACACAAAAAGACGCATTTTTTGTAAAATCTAGATTTTGCATCGCCATATTTTGAGAGCTATAATTTTTCCAGATTTTGGCAGACAGTCATGTGACGGCTCGTTTTTTGCGGGATGAGTTGACGTTGTTATTGGTGCCATTTTCATGCACGTGACGTTTTTTGATCGCTTTCTATTCCGATTTTTGGGAGGCAGAAAAAACAAAAACCAACAATTCAGGAATTGTTTTTTTTTTTTTTATTCTGTTCCGCGTGTGGTAAAAGTGATAAGGCAGCTTTATTCTTCGGGTCAGTACGTTTACGGCGGTACCACATTTATATTGTTTTTCTATGTTTTGCACTTTTACATAATAAAAGCAATTTTATAGAAAAAAATATTTTTTAGCATAGCTTTATTCTGAGAGCTATAACTTTTTTATTTTTCGGCTGATGGAGCTGTATGTTGGCTTGTTTTTTGCGGGACGAGATGACGTTTTCAGCGTTACCATTTTTATTTATATTTGTCTCTTTGATCGCAAGTTATTACATTTTTTATCTGGCGGTATGGTCATAAAGCATTGTTTTTTGCTTCGTTTTTTTTTTTTTTTTTTTTTTACCGTGTTCACTGAAGGGGTTAACTAGTGGGACAGTTTTATAGGTCAGGTTGTTCCGGACGCGGTGACACCAAATATGTGTACTTTTATTGTTTTTTTTTATAATAATATTTATTGATGGGTACATTATATTTTTATTTTTGGTGGATTATTTTATTTTATTTTTTTTTTATATTTTTGCAATTTTTATTTTTTTTTTTTTTCACTTACTGACAGTTTTTATACTTTATTACTTTGTCCCACTATGGGACTTTCACTTTTTTTTCTCTGATCGCCTGCATGGCACAGGAATGCAGCACCATCCCTGTGTCATACAGGCTATCAGCGCTGCACAGTGAGAAGATTGTTTGGAGATGCACTGCGCATGTCCAAACAATCTTCCTGCTGTCTGGTGACCCGGATGTTGTCATGACGACATCGGGTCGTCATGGCAACACCCGGGAAGCCTTTGCAGACAGCGCTGGAAGCCGGAAGAGGAGGTGAGTATCTGCGATCACCTCCCCTTGCCCCCGCAATGCTGCGATCGGCTGCGATCTACTTCGATCGCAGCATCGCAGGGGTTAATGTGCTGGGAGCGGTGCAGGACCACTCCCTGCACATAGTACCGGGTGTCAGCTGTGACAATCAGCTGACACCCGGCGGCGATCGCGCCCGCACAGCCTGTGTGCACGCGCGATCGCGATGACATACTAATACGGGTCTGGCTCTTAAGTCCCAGGGCACAGACGCGTATTAGTACGTCAGATGTTATTAAGGGGTTAAAGCCTCTCAATGGCAAAGTACTGTTGATCAATTGTTAGGTATTGTCTTGGTCTCATGATGTCAAAATGTGAACAGCATGAAGTGGAGCACTGTGTAAATACCAATTCTAATTGAACCCCGAAATTTATTGGCCGCTTCAATGATCAAACACCTGTTGTGAAATTTGCCATTAAGCTCCTTTTTAGAGAACAGTAAATTGTGCAAAAAGTACTGAAAACATTGAACATTTGGACATGTGCAATCAAAAGTTTAGAGAAAGTCACATTAAGTTCACCTCGAAAGGTTAGAGTGCATATTATGTTCATCCTGAAATTTCTCTGGAAAGCCAAATAGCCATACCTTTTTGTGAGTAGTGTAGGTTAACACAGAGTATATTATATTAAATAATAACATTATAGTCTTTTAGCATGATGCCTTGGTGTGTTTTTAAAACAAAATTTTTAATGAATATAGAACAAATTGAGTTTTACTAATAAACTTCTAGCTAGACACCATATTTCTTGTGGTACGTCCAATGTCATTTATTATGCCACGTGTAGCTGCCCCATGATTTACGTTGGTTTAACCACAAGGGAACTACGGGCACGCACATGTGAACATATTCGTGACATCTCTGCAGCAACTTCTGTGAGCGATTTAGCTCAATTAAAGACAATACCATGTCATTTTAAAATTAAACACAACTGCAATCCCCGCTCCTTCATGGTGCGTGGTATTGATGTAGTGCACATTGGAATACGGGGAGGCAATGTGAAGAAGTTACTTGCTCAGAGGGAGTCGCAGTGGATCGTACGCCTGAACACGGTGACACCTTACGGCTTGAATGAATCCCTAAGTTTTTCTTCATTCCTGTAACCACAGCGCTTCTTATTCTCACATGCATTAGTCTAGCATGTGAGTTTATGGGTGTTTTTTATGATATTTTAACTTAGATTTTAATTGTTTGTTTTTTATTCTCATTTATATATTTTTTCTTCTTTTTTCTGTTATCCTTGTCTTTTTATTAGTGTTCAACTGTGGTGGTTCCCCTTGATTTTTTGCCATCTGGAGACCTATGTGAAATATATCAACTATGGGACTTATTTGTGACGGGAGTGTTATCGGACCTGCAGCCATAATATGTTTGGCCGAATCTTTGAATATCTTTTATTATGCACAGATTACAAATGTATACTGCATTCTTAGTGGTCCACTTATCTACTTGCTATATATGCTATCTCTCTGTCCTATTTTCCTCCCATTGCTGTCTTTTTAATAAGGAATTTTTTCTCTAGGCAGCACGCAGCACTATATACTTACGTGGTGTGCACGTGCGGTTGCAGGGGGGGTCGCGTCGCACGCGTGCCCGGCCGTGCTCTATGCTGTTCTGCGCCTGTGTGGACTCCCCATGTCCGCGCGTGCGCGGTAGCGGCTTGACGGCCGGGGCGCGCACGGCGCGCTCTCTGGCCCGCGCGCATGCGCCGTTGCAGTTACTGCTCCACGTCATGTGATATGCGGGACACGCCCCCGGTTTAGCTGGCCTCTTCCGGGTGCGTGCCCCGCTTCACAGCTGCTTCCACTTGGGTTTACCATATGATTATGTATTTATATGTGTATTGGGGCACAACAGGTACTACCTGCCCTTGAGAAAGCGGTCCTTACACAGCGAAACACGCGTTGGGCTTTCGTTATTACCCTCCTTCCCCCCTCCACTCTGAATGTGTCTGTGTGTCAGGTAACTATCTATGGGCTTACATTGTGCTTTGGTACCTAGCTAGTGATAATGCTTCCCTCATGTTATACTACTGTTATCCTCTTATCTTGCAATAGGTAGTAGGTCTTTTACATACATGAGGAATCCCTTTTGGGCTACTGCTCTTTGCTCACTAAAAATCTTTATAAAAAAACTTTTATATTTATATATATTGATACTTATGATCTGTTATTATTTGATTGCGGGCAATTGTGCAATTTTGTCTTACCTAGGACCCAAAACACCCCCTCTCTTTACTTTTTTATGTGCCTGACTTTCATACACATTTTTTCCATCTAGTCACCTCTTTGTTTTCTTGAATACTTACCTCTTACTCTTATAAGTTTAAATAAATATATTTTTGCAATGATATGCTGAGTAGTTCTCCTTCTTTTCAATATGCTTTTCAGCATGCTATTGGATGGATGCTTGTCATGTGACTAGCTATCCATCCAATTTTTTCTTGTTATTGTACGGCAGTGTTTCTGTTACTATTATACTATACAGTATGACAGAAGTAATGGTAACGCTAGCAAGTAATAAATCAATTATATACCACTGCTATTTGGGAAATAATGTAAAGAGAAGACGGGGAGTTTAAAACATCCGTCACTAAGGACAGAACCTTTTCTAAGATACGTTTGACAAAACTTTGTCCCATCCAGGCTTTTCCACCAGCTGGTTACATCACTGGAGCAGCGGGAAGTAAGATAATTTTGGAGTATATCGGAACACTAGAATTGTCTTTTACTGAACTACTGAACAAACTGGATTTGGATATTTCAAATGTTTATTTTATGGCCTGCAAAAAAGAAAACAAAAGGAATCATGAGACAAGCGATCTGGCAGTATCATTACAGTGGGGAACCAAATCATTGCATGAGTACAGGTAGTAGTAACAGTTAAGCAAGTTGAAGATGAAATAATCTCTAAAAGGGCTAAAGTTAAAGATTACACATTTTTTTTGTATTCTATGCAAAAAAAAACAAGAATATAAAAATATATATATATATATAGCGAGAGAGAGAGAGAGATTTTTTAAAAAGTAGACTTTATTAAGCACAAATGGCAACATTTCGGTTCATAGAAACTTTCTCAAGCAGAGTCAGAGTGTAAATGATGAAACATACAGGCTGTGTGCCCACGTAGCGTTTTTCAAGCATTTATGCTGCGGAATTTCCGCAGCGTAAACGCTTGTTAAACGCTAGGTAATCCGCACCCCATGGTCCCCAAGGGGATTCCGCATGTTCTATGCACATGCTGCGGATTTTTCCGCAGCGTTTATGCTGCGTACAAAAATCCGCAGCATGTCATTTAATTTTGCGGAAGCGCAGCGGAACTCCCGCCATTGACTTGCATTGAGACGCATACAAACCGCGACTGTACATTTGTACAAGCGGCTTCTATGCGTCTCTATGTGCAGATGGTACCCAGTTCTGGAGGAGAGGAGACTCTCATCCAGACCTGGGTACCATTGTACCTGTAAAAAAAGAATAAAATAACAAAGTTTATACTCACCTGTCCGGCGGCTTTTCTCTGAATGCCGGCATCGCTTGAGGACCTGCGGTGACGTCACAGTCATGTGACCGCAGGCCCTTCACCGCTCTGTCTCGCGATATGCCGGCAGCCGGGAACCAGACGGGAACGAGCGCTGCTGCACACACCGGGGCCTCGGGGGTGAGTATAGCTTTATTTGTTTTAATTTTTATGGTTCACACTGTATAAATCCATGCTGTTTGCATGGATTTATACAGTGTGACCTAGTTGTCAAGCACTTTCCAAGTGATGCTATCGCCTGGAAAGCGCTTGTCAATCTGCATGCGGAAACGCATGTGAATCCGCATGTGGATCCGCATGTATTCTGCAAGAAAAACGCATGCACAATCTGCATGCGTTTTTTCTGCCAGGTAGATGCAGAAATGCTGCAGAAATTTTCTGCTTCATTTCTGCATCGTGGGCACATAGCCATATAGGTGCAGCAGTAACATCCATAATCACATCTTATTAATACATATTAGTACATTCCTAGTAAATCATTAGTGATACATACACATGAATTTCATTATATTTATAAATACAGTGATACAATTTATGTTCAGAAAATATTCATTATATAAATACATTAGAAAACCCATATAAAGTGCTTAGTGCCTTAAACTGTGATAAGTAATAACAGGGGCAGATCTTGATTGAGGATATGTCTCACCCCTCAACAACAATATTCAAGATGCATATATAGTAATATCGCTCCATTCTCGGCGTCCTTCATCTCAAACTGCGCATGTCTCCCATAGTACGTGCGCATGACCGATGAGGCCAAAGAGTGGGCGGACTTCTCCTCTTAGGTCAGCTGATTGAACATCCGCCGCCTCATCAGGCATTGTAGGGAGGTCATACAGGCACGTGTAGGCCGCACACACTACTGAGCATCCTTTTCTTGTCTTGAAGCATTTCCACTGAAGTTACATAAGCCTGTATTTTGATTTTACACTTTGATTTTGAGTATCATTCCAAATCCAGATCTCCATGAGATATTAATTTTGATTTATATTGATAATTTTTATCTTTTATTGTTCTCAATGCATTTCCACTATGTCATGAATAAAGATTTGCAACTGGAATATTTCATTTTGTGAGATATATTAGATGTGGCATTTTAGTGTTCCTTTTATTTTTTTGAGCAGTGTATATATTTATATATACAGTCATGGAAGAAAGTGTATGCATCCTTGAAATTGTACCAGAAAATGAAGTATTTATCCCCAAAAATTATTGCAATTACACATATTTTATTGTAATAATGTTTATTTCCTTTGTGTGTAGTGGAACATTGTGTGTGCCACACTAAGCATGGAGAACAGAAAGAGGAGAAGAGAACTGTCTGAGGACTTGAAAAACAGAATTGTTGAACAATATCAACCATCTCAAGGTTACAAGCCCATCTTTAGAGTTCTTGATGTTGCCTGTCAAAGGTGTGCAACATAGTCAAGAAGTTTACAACCTATGGAATGGTAGCTGATGTGCCTGGACGTGGACGTCAGAGAAAAGATTATAAAAGGTTGCAATGCAAAAGAGTCTGGATGGTGGAAAAGCTGCCTCAACCAAGTTCCAAAGAAATTCAAGCTGTCCTGCAGGCTCAGGGTGCATCACTGTCGGTACGAACTATCTGCCGAAATTTTAATGAAATGAAAGGCTATGGCAGGAGACCCAGGAGGACTCCACTTCTGACTCAGATACATAAAAAAGCTAGACTGCAATTTGCCAAAATGTACGTGAGTAAGCCAAATTCTTTCTGAGAAAGCATCTTGTGGAAAGATGAGACCAAGATCGAGGTTTTTTTTTTAAAGCACATCATTCTACTGTTTACTAAAAATGGAATGAGGCCTACAAAGAAAAGAACACAGTACCTACAGTCAAATATGGTGGAGGTTCAATAATGTTTGGGGTTGTTTTGCTTCCTCAGGCACTGGGTGCCTTGACTATATGCAATGCATCATGAAATCTGAAGATTACCAACGCATTTTGGATCTCATTGCAGTGCCCAGTGTCAGAAAGCTGTGTTTGTGTCCTAGGTCATGGGTCTTCAAGCAGGACAATAACCCCAAAAATACTTCATGAAGCACCAAGAAATGAATGAAAAGAAAGTGCTGGAGAGTTCTTAAGTGGCCACCAATGAGTCCAGATCTAAATCCCATTGAACACCTGTGGAGAGATCTTAAAATTGCTGTTGGGAGAAGGCTCCATTCAAATATGAAAGACCTGGAGCAGTTTGCAAAAGAAGAGTGGTCCAAAATTCCAGTTCAGAGATGTAAGAAGCTTGTTGATGGTTATGAGAAGCGATTGATTGCAGTTATTTATTCCAAAGGGTATTCAACCAAATATTAAGTTGAGGGTGCCAACAATTTTGTCCGACCCATTTTTTCTCTGTTTATTTTTGTTTTTCCAATACATACTAAGGAAATAAACGTGCAATTGCAATAATTTTCTGGGAGAAATACTTTATTTTGTGGAACAATTTCAAAATTTCCAACACTTTCTTCCATGACTATGGATAGTATACTATATATGTATATATATACATATATATATATATATATATATATATATATATATATATATACAGTACAGACCAAAAGTTTGGACACACCTTCTCATTTAAAGATTTTTCTGTATTTTCATGACTATGAAAATTGTACATTCACACTGAAGGCATCAAAACTATGAATTAACACATGTGGAATTATATACTTAACAAAAAAGTGTGAAACAACTGAAAATATGTCTTATATTCTAGGTTCTTCAAAGTAGCCACCTTTTGCTTTGATGACTGCTTTGCACACTCTTGGCATTCTCTTGATGAGCTTCAAGAGGTAGTCACCGGAAATGGTTTTCACTTCATAGGTGTGCCCTGTCAGGTTTAATAAGTGGCATTTCTTGCCTTCTAAATGGGGTTGGGACCATCAGTTGTGTTGTGCAGAAGTCAGGTGGATACACAGCTGATAGTCCTACTGAATAGACTGTTAGAATTTGTATTATGGCAAGAAAAAAGCAGCTAAGTAAAGAAAAACAAGTGGCCATCATTACTTTAAGAAATGAAGGTCAGTCAGTGTGAAAAATTGGGAAAACTTTGAAAGTGTCCCCAAGTGCAGATGCAAAAACCATCAAGCGCTACAAAGAAACTGGCTCACATGAGGACCGCCCCAGGAAAGGAGGACCAAGAGTCACCTCTGCTTCCGAGGATAACTTTATCCGAGTCACCATCCTCAGAAATCGCAGGTTAACAGCAGCTCAGATTAGAGACCAGGTCAATGCCACACAGAGTTCTAGCAGCAGACACATTTCTTCAACAACTGTTAAGAGGAGACTTTGTGCAGCAGGCCTTCATGGTAAAATAGCTGCCAGGAAACCACTGCTAAGGACAGGCAACAAGCAGAAGAGACTTGTTTGGGCTAAAGAACACAAGGAATGGTCATTAGACCAGTGGAAATCTGTGCTTTGGTCTGATGAGTCCATATTTGAGATCTTTGGTTCCAACCACCGTGTCTTTGTGCGACGCAGAAAAGGTGAACTGATGGACTCTACATGGCTGGTTCCCACCGTGAAGCATGGAGGAGGAGGTGTGATGGTGTGGGGGTGCTTTGCTGGTGACACTGTTGGGGATTTATTCAAAATTGAAGGCATACTGAACCAGCATGGCTAACACAGCATCTTGCAGCGGCATGCTATTCCATCCGGTTTGCGTTTAGTTGGACCATCATTTATTTTTCAACAGGATAATGACCCCAAACACACCTCCAGGCTGTGTAAGGGCTATTTGACCAAGAGGGAGAGTGATGGGGTGCTATGCAAGATGACCTGGCCTCCACAGTCACCAGACCTGAACCCAATCGAGATGGTTTGGGTGAGCTGGACCGCAGAGTGAAGGCAAAAGGGCCAACAAGTGCTAAGCATCTCTGGGAACTCCTTCAAGATTGTTGGAAGACCATTTCCGGTGACTACCTCTTGAAGCTCATCAAGAGAATGCAAGAGTGTGCAAAGCAGTCATCAAAGCAGAAGGTGGCTACTTTGAAGAACCTAGAATATAAGACATATTTTCAGTTGTTTCACACTTTTTTGTTAAGTATATAATTCCACATGTGTTAATTCATAGTTCTGATGCCTTCAGTTTGAATGTACAATTTTCAAAGTCATGAAAATACAGAAAAATCTTAAAATGAGAAGGTGTGTCCAAACTTTTGGTCTGTACTGTATATATATGCAGCTCTGGCAAAAATTAAGAGACCACTGCAAAATTTTCATTTTCTCTGATATTTCTCTTTATAGGTACACTGCTCAAAAAAATAAAGGGAACACTCAAATAACACATCCTAGATCTGAATGAATTAAATATTCTCATTGAATACTTTGTTCTGTAAAAAGCTGAATGTGCTGACAACAAAATCACACAAAAATCATCAATGGAAATCATATTTATTAACCAATGGAGGCCTGGATTTGGAGTCACCCCCAAAATTAAAGTGGAAAAACACACTACAGGCTGATCCAACTTTGATGTAATGTCCTTAAAACAAGTCAAAATGAGGCTCAGTATTGTGTGTGGCTTCCACGTGCCTGTATGACCTCCCTACAATGTCTGGGCATGCTCCTGATGAGGTTGCGGATGGTCTCCTGTGGGATCTCCTTCCAGACCTGGACTAAAGCATCCGACAACTCCAGGACAGTCTGTGGTGCAACGTGACGTTGGTGGATGGAGCGAGAAATGATGTCCCAGATGTGCTCAATCGGATTCAGGTCTGGGGAACGGGCGGACAAGTCCATAGTTTCAATGCCTTCATCTTGCAGGAACTGCTGACACACTCCAGCCACATGAGTTATGGCATTGTCCTGCATTAGGAGGAACCAAGGGCCAACCGCACCAGCATATGGTCTCACAAGGGGTCTGAGGATCTCATCTCGGTACCTAATGGCAGTCAGGCTACCTCTGGCGAGCACATGGAGGGCCACCCCACACCATTACTGACCCATTGCTAAATCGGTCATGCTGAAGGATGTTGCAGGCAGAAGATCGCTCTCCACGGCGTCTCCAGACTCTGTCACATCTGTCACATGTGTTCAGTGTGAACCTGCTTTCATCTATGAAGAGCACAGGGCGCCAGTGGCGACTTTGCCAATCCTGGTGTTCTGTGGCAAATGCCAAGCGTCCTGCATGGTGTTGGGCTGTGAGCACAACCCCCATCTGTGGACGTCAGGCCCTCATACCACCCTCATGGAGTAAATTTCGAACCGTTTGTGCAGACACATGCACATTTGTGGCCTGCTGGAGGTCATTTTGCAGGGCTCTGGCAGTGCTCCTCCTGTTCCTCCTTGCACAAAGGCGGAGGTTTAGGTCCTGTTGCTGGGTTGTTGACCTCCTACGGCTCCTGGTGTACTGGCCTGTCTCCTGGTAGCGCCTCCAGCCTCTGGACACTACGCTGACAGACACAGCAAACCTTCTTGCCACAGCTCGCATTGATGTGCCATCCAGGATGAGCTTCACTACCTGAGCAAATTCTGTGGGTTGTAGAGTTCGTCTCATGCTACCACGAGTGTGAAAGCACAACCAACATTCAAAAGTGACCAAAGCATCAGCCAGAAAGCATTGGTCCTGAGATGTGATCTGTGGTCCCCACCTGCAGAACCACTCCTTTATTGAGGGCGTCTTGATAATTGCCAATAATTTCCATCTATTGTCTATTCCATTTGCACAACAGCATGTGAAATTAATTGTCAATCAGTGTTGCTTCCTAAGTGGACAGTTTTATTTCACAGAAGTTTGATTTACTTGGAGTTACATTCTGTTGTTTAAGTGTTCCCTTTATTTTTTTGAGCAGTGTATATTTTTGTGTAAAATGCACATTGTTGTTTTATTCTATAAACTACTGACAACATGTCTCCGAAATTCAAAGCTAAAAATTTTGTATTTATTTGCAGCAAATGAGAAATCGTCAAAATAATAAAAACCTTCCAACCTCCTATTACGTTATTGGAATGGATTAGAAATACTGGTATCACCTGCATAGGTAAAAGTCCTGCCCCTCAAAGCTCCATCTGTATTAGCCTCCATACTGCTTGCATTATGCTCTCAGTGTGCGTTTCAGCTGCTGGATCACTGAACTTCCGGTTTTGCGACGTCACTTAGGAGGTTGGGAGGAGTATTGTGTATATATATGGACTATTTGAGAGAGGCGTGAATCATTTATCCCAGCCCTCGTGACAACTCACTCAATCATTAATACGGAGCTATGATCTGGCTGTAACAGTTATCCCTGTGGATTTACCATACATCCTTTTTGCCTCCTGAGGAACCAGTCTTGGGGAAGCGCATCGAGGCTTGCCTTTAAGGCTGTTTATGGGATCTACATCCATGATTACATCCATGATGTTCATCTGAGATAAGTCATTATTTATCTATTTTCTTTCTCTCTATGAGGAGGTTGTGTAACACGGGTACTTTAGATGCAGCGACACAGAAACACAGAGCAGCCAATACAGGGTTAATAAACAGGGGAAGTTTTTAATAACAGGGTAAATCTCCACGCAGGGAATATCAGGGGAAAATATGGGGGGAAAACAAGGGAAGTAGAAGGTAAAAGTCTTTAACTGACAGTTCACAGTTTAACTAGATATAGCAGAGTCGAACCGGTTGTAAACGACAGTTTTTACACTTAGCTTACTCTTTTCCTCCACAAGGCAGTTGCCAGCTGAGGCCGGTGTTGATTTCTTCAGGCTTCCCGACCCAAACAATGCTCAGTCTTATGGCGGCAGCGGGCGGTCTCTGGCTTTACCCGCTGAGCCCCTAGTCCATAACACGACACCTCACATGCCCGGCTCCACCAACCCTGCTTCTCTTCTCTAGTAAGCTTGACTCCTCCGGTCCACTGCACTTGGCTCTTGCTCCCAGTCCTGGAGCCAGGAGCCTGGACCCCCTCACAATGTTCTGCTGAGCAGGACTCAGCTCTGCTTTCCTGCGCAAATGTCCTCGTCTCTTCCTCTCTCTACCCACGCCACCAGTCTCTCGGTCACCTGACCTCCCAGCTCTCACTCTGGACACGCCCTCAGCTTCCCAGTCACCTGACTCCTGTGCTCGCAGTCTGTCTTCCCTCTGAAACCAGAGACACGGCCCCGGCAGTTCCGGATCCCTTGCTCTGACAGTACTTACACCCCTGTCTTCCCCCTTACACTCCCGCTCTCCTTTAACTCGCCATTCCATGGGCGAGAGTTCCTTCATCAAACGTTCACATTCTTGGACTTCCTGGACGATACGGTACCATATGAATTGATCTTGTTCGTAACGGTGAGGAGGCACTCCTGCTGTTGTCCGTTCTGACCGGCGTAACTCAGTCTGACGGATGAGGGGTGCAGGGTCACTCGGATTTCCAATCTCCGCCTGCCCGATGGCTTCAACCGATGTTGTTCCCTCTCCGCCTGCACTGGGACTGCAGGTAATCGAGTGCTGGGGCTTGGAGGTAGAATCAGCAACTCTTTTTCATCCACATCGTGGCCTGGGGCAACTGTGACAGTACCCTCTCTAGAAGCAGGTCATTCTTCTCCATACTAACCATCTTTAGACAGACAGCGCCACAGCATACTACAATGAACCACTCTGGTAGGGGCTCCTTCAACACTCTTGGGTTGAACTTCATACACAGGTCCTTCAGCGCCAATCCTGCGCTTCACTCGGTGCGGGGTCCGGTCCCACCACCTACTCAATTTGCCCCGGGGCCGCCTATCCCGAACTAACACCCGCTCCCCGGGCCTCCGCGCTGTCCCTCGAAGAGTCAATGTCTCATGATGTTTGAGCTCCTGAAACTTTTGTTGTCCCAACCGTCGGAGGGTCTTCAGTCGATGCCGATGTTCCTGGACCCAGGAAGACACCCCCGTCCGTGGGTAGTCCTCCTCAGGGTCCAGCTCTAACTCCGTAATCTCTCTCCCCTTTCGCCCGAACAGCAAGGTATAAGGAGTGAACCCCGTCGTACTATTCACTCGGTTGTTGTAGACCCATACCAGCTCGGCCACAAATTCAGGCCACCATACCTTCCGATCTTCCTCCAACGTGGGGAGCATTTGGATCAGTGTCCGATTAAAGCATTCACAGGCCCCATTTCCTTGAGGGTGGTAAGGAGTAGTCCGTGACTTCTCAATCTTGTACAACCGGTGCAGCTCTTCCTTTACCCGGCCTTGGAAGCAGGCGCCTTGATCAGAATGAATCCTCATTTGGCAGCCGTACACCCGAATGAAGTCTCGGCAGATGGCCTGTGCAGCTGACTCGGCGGTCTGGTCTTTGGTCAGGGTCACTACCGCAAACTTTGTGAAGTGGTCTGTCATTAGCAGGCAATGTTCATACTCGAGATGCGCCGGTCCAACAGTCAAATAGTCGATCATCAGCACCTCCAAGGGGCAGAAGGCACAATAGTTTGCATGGGGACCCGCTGCTCCGGGGGTTTAACCAGCTCACAGCTCCGACCAACTTCTCTGGGATCACCACTTGCCAGGTGGTCCCGAACTCTAGCAGTAGCTGCACCCGTTGGTACAGCTGCCCGTCTCGCAAACACAGTCTCTCCCATTGTCCCAGCATCTTCAGTGCTCCCGGGGACAGGGTACTACTCTCTTCTCGACTGGGGACTTGCCGCAAAGCCACCCATTGATGTAATTGAGAAACTTGTTCTTCTGAAGTCTCTCCGATTTGTCCCTGCGCCGCGGCCAGCGGTCCCACGAAACTTCGGAAGCTAGGGGTCTCATCCACCTCCAAATCTTCATCGTGGTCATGATCAGGCCATTGATATGTCACTCTGGAGAGGGTGTCGGCGTGAGTATTTTCTGCCTTAGGCCGGTAGACGATCTTATACCGGTAGCTGGCCATGCGGGCCACCCACCGCTACTCCAGGGCCCCCAATTTCGCATTCTCCAGGTGGGCGAGTGGGTTGTTATCTGTTCTCACCACTACTTTGGACCCGGACAAATACTCTGCAAACTTCTCGGTCATTGCCCAAACCAGAGCAAGCAACTCTAATTTGAAAGAGCTATAATTATCCGGGTTCCTCTCGGATTCATGAAGGGAGTGGCTGTCGTACACAATCACATGCTCTTTCCCCTCCTGTACTTGGGATAACACGGCTCCCATGTAGGCTCCCATCAGTGTGGAGTATGAAGGAATGGGAGAAATCCGCATAGGCAAGTATTGGGGCCTCGGTCAGGGCCATTTTTAGGGCACGTAAGGCCTCTTCCTGGCTACTTCCCCACCGAATCGCCTGATTCTTGGAGCCCGCCGGCACTCCCTTAAGTAGCCCCAGCAATGGGTTGGCTATGCGGGTGAAGTTCTTCACGAATCTTCGGTAGTACCCGGCAAGTCCCAGGAAGGCCCGAACATCCTTCAGTGTCTTCGGGGTAGGCCACTCCTGTACGGCGGCCACCTTTTCCTGGGTGGGCCTGACTCCTTCACTGGACACAGTATGACCGAGATATTCGATCTGTTTGTAGAACAGGTGGCACTTCTGGGGCTTCACCTTTAGGCCATGACTCTGTAGGCAACTCAGTACTTGCTCCAGTCGCTGGAGGTGCTCTTCAAAGGTGGCGGCATAGACAATTATGTCGTCAAGGTAAATCAGTGTCGCCTCGAAGTTTAAATCGCCCAGGCACCTCTCCATCAGACGCTGGAACGTCCCGGGGGCGTTAGTCTGGCCGAAGGGCATCCGATTGAACTCGAACAGTCCCATGGGTAATATGAACGCCGTCTTCGCACGGTCATGTTCAGTCACGGGCACTCAGTCGTCTATAGTCCACACAGAACCGCAGAGTCCCATCTTTCTTCCGGACCAGGACAATCAGGGCTGCCCATGGACTCTGACTCTCCCGTATCACACCATTCTGTGACATATGGGCTAGCATCTCCTTAACCTCTTTATACATCTGGGGAGGTATCTGCCTGTATCTCTGCCGCACTGGGGAGCACTCCCCGTGGGAATCTCGTGGGTAATGGCTTTGGTGCAACCAAAATCATCCTCATGGCAAAACAAAGACTTCCTGGTACCGCTCCAGCACCTCTTCAACCTGCTGCACCTGTCGAGGTGTAAGTCCCGTCAATTCAGCCTGCATTCGTTCTAGGATTCTTCATCCTCCCTTCGCACTAGCCTGGTGGGATTCCGGCGGCACGGTGACCGCCAGAGTCCATGAGTCTCCTCGTACAGTGGACAGCTGTACCACATCAGGTCGCACCAACTTCTCTGGCATTCCCAGAATCTGGGCTATTTCCGCCCTGGGAGGGAGTGTGAGATCATCTTCGCCCAGATTAACACACCGCACTATAACATTGCCACCCAGAACGGTGGCCAGTGTCCGAGCCACCAGGTGTCCGGGGGGTACTTTGTCCATCGATGTTGGTTCTATCTGAACTTCGACCCCAAAAGGTGTGCAGGCCCATGCGGATAACGTGAGTACAGTTTGTCCAGCTGGTAAGGTGATCACTGTAGCTGCTGGCACTATTATTTCCCCCAGGATCTTCCCTTCACTCGACATCTCCTGAGCCTGGGCAGCTCGGATTAGTTGTTGAAAGACCCTCCTTTGGGGGGTTCGTGGGTCCCACTGGTCTAGAGGAATCTCCTTCGGCTCACTAATCAGGATTTGCCCGATCTCCTTCAGCACATTCATTCCGAGGGTCACCGGGGGTCCATTTCCGGTTACCCCTGCGACCAGGATGACTCCTTTTTTTCCCACATCTTTTCCACACACTCGGATCTTCATCCACACCACCCCTGCGACTGGGATGGGTAATTGATTAGCTGCCGTGAGTCTAATTACTGGTCCCCATTCAGGCCGCGCTATCTCTGGAAATCGCTGTTGGAAGTAGGCTTCTGTCATCGTAGTCACCTGGGATCCCGTGTCAATCAGGCAGTGAACAGCCCGACCGCTTATTTCGGCCAAGACAGTCGGGCTGATGGAAACCAGGTCATTGGGACTTCCTCTTTTTTTTTCCCCTTCCTCAGGCTCCGGGCTGTGTCCCCCAAACACGGAGCCCGCTAGTTTAATGGCTGCCGCGACAGGGGCCGCCCTCGGCTAGCACAACCCCTGGCGTAATGTCCTGCGCCTCCACACTTCCAGCAGGTCGTGTCTCTGTCTGTGTAGGGCTGCCTCACTCCTCTACGGAACTCTCCTGCATGGGGGGGCCTGAATTCAATTCTTTCCATAACTAGAGCAATCGATCTGGGTATCTCTGGTGTCGGGGCAGGGGTCTTTTTGAGACTGGACCATTCATACTGCATCTCCTGTATCTCCTTTCGCATCTCTCGAGTCCATTCCGGTTCAGCTGCAGGCGGGGTTGGTACCTCGTTACTCCGGACCATCCCTGCCAGGGCCGTCACCCCCATCTCCTGCTCTCTCACATGTGCCTCCGCCCCCACTTCTATAAAAGTCATACGTGGGTTGGCGCGCAGGCGCTCAAGCAAGGCCTGCTTCAGCTGCACATCCCTGAGGCCTGCCACAAACTGGTCCCTTAAGATGACGTCAGGGGGGCCCATTCCCAAATTCCCCATGTCGTCTTTTCTAGTGATATAGGCATGCACCCTCTGAAAGGCATTAACATACTGCGTCACAGTCTCTCCCTCCTGCTGCACTTTGTGAAGCAGTCGTATCCTCAGCTCTCCTACATTGGTGGTATTCCCATGCATCTCCTCCAGTATCCGCACCACTTTTTCTACAGTATCCCGGTCATGGGGAGGGCGGTACATCACGGATTGTCGGGCCTCGCCGTCCAGGGCCAATAAGGCTATTTCGGCTTGCATAGCTGGGGTCATCGGATGCATATGTAACATACTCCTAACTCTCTCAATCCAGTCCCACAGCATCATATTGTCCCCGGTGAACTTTGGGAGATTGCTGAGCATGGCCCCCAGCGGCAAGCTAGATTTAGGGGCTCCCAGGACGGACTGCTCTGCAGAGTCTGTGTCTAACGACTGCATCCTGCCGAATACGCCAAATGTAACACAGGTACTTTAGATGCAGTGAAACAGAAACACAGAGCAGCCAATTCAGGGTTAATAAACAGGGGAAGTTTATAATAACAGGGTAAATCTCCACGCAGGGAATATCAGGGGAAAATATGGGGGGGAAAACAAGGGAAGTAGAAGGTAAAAGTCTTTAACTGACAGTTCACAGTTTAACTAGATATAGCAGAGTCGAACCTGTTGTAAACGACAGTTTTTACACTTAGCTGACTCTTTTCCTCCACAAGGCAGTTGCCAGCTGAGGCCAGTGTTGATTTCTTCAGGATTCCCCACCCAAACAATGCTCCGTCTTCTGGCGGCAGCGGGCGGTCTCTGGTTTTACCCGCTGAGCCCATAGTTCATAAAACGGCACCTCACGTGCTCCACTGACCCTGCGTCTCTACTCTAGTCGGCTCGACTCCTCTGGTCCACTGCACTTGGCTCTTGCTCCCAGTCCTGGAGCCAGGAGCCTGGACCCTCTCACACTGCTCTGCTGAGCAGGACCCAGCTCCGCTTTCCTGCACAAATGTCCTCGTCTCTTCCTCTCTCTACCCATGCCACCAGTCTCTCGGTCACCTGACCTCCCAGCTCTCACTCTGGACATGCCCCCAGCTTCCCAGTCACCTGACTCCTGTGCTCGCAGTTAGAGATGAGCGTTGTTCGACTCGAACTGTTCACCAATCTCAAATTCGAGCTGTTTTGGGCGGTGTTCGAGCCGTTCGGCGAACACGAACGATTTGAGAAAAATTCGGCTGTTCGAGGTTATGTTCGATAACTGTTCGTGCACCAAAATCATAACTGGATTTTTTCTCAGTAATGATGAAAATTAATGTTAATACGCAGTTTGAGTGTACAGCGGGGTGGGGGGAGGGGCAGGGGATGGATCTCTGCAGGAATAATGAAGATCTCCATTTTTTTTTCTCTTTCCCGCATTTACAGTGGGGAGGTGCAATCTGTCAGCCTATCAGCAGCGCACACACGGAGCGAAGTGCTTTTTTTCACACAAGCAAGGGCATGTGTCATTGGCAGTGTATGTCACATGTCCTTGCCCTATAAGACCAAGCCATTTTCCCCGTCGCCACCATTTTCTCACTGCTGCAGCTGCGTGTTAGACGGCACCGCTGTTGCTGTGTGCGCTATACCTTGTTAATTTCAAGCCAATTTTCGCACAAATCTACAGATAGCTTGGGAGTAGGGAATAGTTGTGATTGCAGTCCTTTTAAGGACTAGGTTACAGCATTTCCTACGACTTTTATCAGGCAGGTCTGTGCTCTTAAATAGATAGATTGTGGGAGTAAAGACTAATTGTAATTGCAGTCCTTTTCAGGACTAGGTTACATCAGTTCCTATCAGTTTTTGCCAGGCAGGTCTGTGCCAGTGCTGTGCAAGTTTTTTTCACAGCATTTGGCTGAATCTAGCAAAGCTAATCCTTTTTGGCCTATTGCAGAGTGTGTTAGTCAGTGGAGTAGCCTATCTGTGTTGCAAGATATACCACCTGTGTATAGAATACCAATTTTTTTACTGCACCTAGTGAAGTAAAATCTTTTCGGCATAGCATCATTCTATTAGTCCATCTATACTGACCTCCATCAGGTTGCAAATTGAATATAATTTTTTTCTGCATCTAGCTCTGAAAAAATATTTGGGCTTCTAGCAGTGTGTGGAACTTGTTCTATTAGTCCATCTATACTGACCTCCATCAGGTTGCAACAGGGGCGGACACAGACTGTAGTGGGCCCCTGTTCAAGAAATTTTTGGGGCCCCCCCCTGGCCTTCATAAGGCAACAAAGTTGTGTAAACAAAACCCCCCCATGTGCATCTCTCATCCCCCCCATGTGCATCTCTCACCCCCCCATGTGCATCTCTCACCCCCCCATGTGCATCTCTCACACCCCCCATGTGCATCTCTCACCCCCCCATGTGCATCTCTCACCCCCCCATGTGCATCTCTCATCCCCCCCATGTGCATCTCTCACCCCCCCATGTGCATCTCTCACCCCCCCATGTGCATCTCTCACCCCCCCCATGTGCATCTCTCATCCCCCCATGTGCATCTCATCCCCCCCGTGCATCTCTGATTCCCCCCACTCCTAGTTAATTAATTGTATTTAAAAAAAATAAAACTTGTTATACTTACCCCCATGCGATCCCTGCAGAATCCTGGCGCTCGTCCACATCGCCGCCACCAGGTTCTCCTGACGTTCGGCCATGTGACGGCGCCACATACATAGCCAGCAGCTTTTGTTTTGGCCAAAAGATTTTTAAAGCCGCCACCACGATAAGGTAGACTCTTCTGGCCGGGCCCTACTCTAACCTATTAAAATTTTCTTAAAATATCTAATAATCTTTTTAGATATATTTTTATTTTGTTTTCTTTAAGGGAATGTGTCATATACATTTTTTTTTTAAATGACCAATAATACCACATACAGGGAATACCGCCACACCATGACCAGACCACATATTACCACAACATAGTGACCGAATAATACCACACAGAAGGAAGAAAAACTGCCACACCATGACCAGACCACATATTACCACCACATTACTAATATTACCACCACATTACTAATATTACCATAAGTGTCATTATACACGGGAGCTCTATACATGGTATGTATAATTTAAGTGTCCAGGTAATCTAGTGATCACCAGTGACATTATACACAGGAGCTCTGTATATAGTGTCAGTGTACAGGTAATACAGTGATCACCAGTGACATTATACACAGGAGCTCTGTATATAGTGTCAGTGTACAGGTAATACAGTGATCACCAGTGACATTATACACAGGAGCCCGGTACATAGTATATAGTGTAAGTGTACATGTAATACACTGACTCACTGGTGACGTCTCTAGGTGAAGTCCTTCAGCTATGCTTTCTCCTTCATCCAGCACAGACCGCCATCACGTCTTCCAGCCAGGACTCGTCTCTGCATAAAATAACACAGTTATCTAGAGCACATTCCCCAACTTCTACATTACGCAGCTGAATACAGACGTGCACCCACCATTAATATATAGTTATTATGCAACCCACCATTCCAAATATAAATTGTAATCCACCACGGTGCCCCCATTAACTGTAAATAGGCACTTAATATATAATTTAATTAGAACCTCTACTCTTTCCACCAATTTGTTACCAGTTACACTCCTGCATCCGCAACGCCCCCTACTCTATACTTCCTGCTCCCCGCATTCATTATTTACATGCACCCCCTGCCCCAATTCATTATATCATGTCCGTGCTCTCCCCCACCCCACATTCATTATGTGCAGCTCATTATCCCCCTACTCCCAATTCCCCCATGTGCAGCTCATTTTCTCCCAATTCCCCCATGTGCAGCTCTCATCCCCCCCATGTGCACATCTCTCATCCCCCTCACCCACATGTGCCCCTCTCTCATCCCACCCCATGTGCATCTCTCATCCCCCCACATGTGCACCTCTCTCATCCCCCTCCCCCACATGTGCACATCTCTCATCCCCCTCCCCCACATGTGCACCTCTCTCATCCCCCTCCCCACCATGTGCATCTCCCATTCCCCCCCATGTGCACCTCTCTCATCCCCCTCCCCCCATGTGCATCTCCCATTCCCCTCCCCCCCATGTGCATCTCCCATTCCCCTCCCATGTGCATCTCCCATTCCCCCCCATGTGCATCTCCCATTCCCCCCCATGTGCATCTCCCATTCCCCCCCATGTGCATCCCCCATTTCCCCCCTTGTGCATCCCCCATCCCCCCCCATGTGCATCCCCCATTCCCCCCCATGTGCATCTCCCATTCCCCCCATGTGCATCCCCCATCCCCCCATGTGCATCCCCCATTCCCCCCATGTGCATCTCCCATTTCCCCCCCATGTGCATCCCCCATTCCCCCCCATGTGCATCTCCCATTTCCCCCCCATGTGCATCCCCCATCCCCCCCCATGTGCATCTCCCATTCCCCCCCATGTGCATCTCCCATCCCCCCCATGTGCATCCCCCATTTCCCCCCCCGATGTGCATCTCCCATTCCCCTCCCCCCCCATGTGCATCTCCCATTTCCCCCCACTCCTAGTTAATTGTATTTAAAAAAAAAATGAAACTTGTTATACTTACCCCCATGCGATCCCTGCAGAATCCTGGCGCTCGTCCAAATCGCTGACACCAGGTTCTCCTGACTTCCGGTCATGTGACGGCGCGGTCACATGACCGGAAGTCAGGGGAATCATAAAGGCGCTGCCGCAGGAGAGCAGCGCAGTGCTGAGATGTCCCGGACCCGGGGCTTAGCATGGGGCCGGGGGCCCCATGAGGAGAGAGACGCACAAGAGGGGGGGCTCCGAGGGGGCCCCTACCGGCCGGGCCCCATACTGGAGTCAGGGCAGTCATGCCCTGATGGCGGCCCTGCTGGAGGCTGGAGGGGCCCCCACTCCCTCGGGGCCCCCGTTCAATGAACCGGCTGCACAGGCGGTAGTTCCGCCCCTGGGTTGCAAACTGAATATAATTTTTTTCTGCATCTAGCTCTGAAAAAATATTTGGCCTTCTAGCAGTGTGTGGGACTTGTTCTATTAGTCCATCTATACTGACCTCCATCACGCTGCAAATTCAAAATAATTTTTTGTCTGCATCTAGCTCTGAAAAAATATTTGGCCTTCTAGCAGTGTGTGGGACTTTCTCTATTAGTCCATCTATACTGACCTCCATCAGGTTGCAAATTAAAAATAATTTTTTGTCTGCATCTAGCTCTGAAAAAATATTTGGCCTTCTAGCAGTGTGTGGGACTTTCTCTATTAGTTCATCTATACTGACCTCCATCAGGTTGCAAATTCAAAATATTTTTTTGTCTGCATCTAGTTCTGAAAAAATATTTGGCCTTCTAGCAGTGTGTGGGACTTTCTCTATTAGTCCATCTATACTGACCTCCATCAGGCTGCAAATTAAAAATAATTTTTACCTGCATCTACCTCTGAAAAAATATTTGGCCTTCTAGCTGTGTGTGGGACTTGTTCTATTAGTCCATCTATACTGACCTCCATCAGGTTGCAAACTGAATATAATTTTTTTCTGCATCTAGCTCTGAAAAAATATTTGGCCTTCTAGCAGTGTGTGGGACTTTCTCTATTAGTCCATCTATACTGACCTCCATCAGGTTGCAAATTAAAAATAATTTTTATCTGCATCTAGCTCTGAAAAAATATTTGGCCTTCTAGCAGTGTGTGGGACTTTCTCTATTAGTCCATCTATACTGACCTCCATCAGGTTGCAAATTAAAAATAATTTTTTGTCTGCATCTAGCTCTGAAAAAAATATTTGGCCTTCTAGCAGTGTGTGGGACTTTCTCTATTAGTCCATCTATACTGACCTCCATCAGGTTGAAAATTCAAAATAATTTTTTGTCTGCATCTAGCTCTGAAAAAATATTTGGCCTTCTAGCAGTGTGTGGGACTTTCTCTATTAGTCCATCTATACTGACCTCCATCAGGCTGCAAATTAAAAATAATTTTTATCTGCATCTACCTCTGAAAAAATATTTGGCCTTCTAGCTGTGTGTGGGACTTGTTCTATTAGTCTATCTATACTGACCTCCATCAGGTTGCAAACTGAATATAATTTTTTTCTGCATCTAGCTCTGAAAAAATATTTGGCCTTCTAGCAGTGTGTGGGACTTTCTCTATTAGTCCATCTATACTGACCTCCATCAGGTTGCAAATTAAGAAAAATTTATATCTGCATCTAGCTCTGAAAAAATATTTGGCCTTCTAGCAGTGTGTGGGACTTTCTCTATTAGTCCATCTATACTGACCTCCATCAGGTTGCAAATGAAAAATAATTTTTTGTCTGCATCTAGCTCTGAAAAAATATTTGGCCTTCTAGCAGTGTGTGGGACTTTCTCTATTAGTCCATCTATACTGACCTCCATCAGGTTGCAAACTGAATATATTTTTTTTCTGCATCTACCTCTGAAAAAATATTGGGCTTCTAGCTGTGTGTGGGACTTGTTCTATTAATCCGTCTATACAGACCTCCATCAGGTTGCAAACTGAATATAATTTTTTTCTGCATCTACCTCTGAAAAAAATATTTGGGCTTCTAGCTGTGTGTGGGACTTGTTCTATTAGTCCATCTATACTGACCTCCATCAGGTTGCAAACTGAATATAATTTTTTTCTGCATCTACCTCTGAAAAAATATTTGGCCTTCTAGCAGTGTGTGGGACTTGTTCTATTAGTCCACCTATACTGACCTCCATCAGGTTGCAAATTCAAAATAATTTTTTGCCTGCATCTAGCTCTGAAAAAATATTTGGCCTTCTAGCAGTGTGTGGGACTTTCTCTATTAGTCCATCTATACTGACCTCCATCAGGTTGCAAACTGAATATATTTTTTTTCTGTATCTACCTCTGAAAAAATATTTGGGCTTCTAGCTGTGTGTGGGACTTGTTCTATTAGTCCATCTATACTGACCTCCATCAGGTTGCAAACTGAATATAATTTTTTTCTGCATCTACCTCTGAAAAAATATTTGGGCTTCTAGCTGTGTGTAGGACTTGTTCTATTAGTCCATCTATACTGACCTCCATCAGGTTGCAAACTGAATACAATTTTTTTCTGCATCTACCTCTGAAAAAATATTTGGGCTTCTAGCTGTGTGTGGGACTTGTTCTATTAGTCCATCTATACTGACCTCCATCAGGTTGCAAATTAAATATAATTTTTTTTCTGCATCTAACCCAGCCAATAGTTTTGGCCTAATACCACAGTTTGGCCACTCAGCTCTGCTCGGTTCCCATCCATTGTTTTTTTGTGCAAACAACTCCAGAGTTGTGAATTAGTTAACCACCAAAATGAGTGGAAAAAGGCCTGCTGCTGGTGGAAAGGGGAATAGGCGTGTTGGGAAGGGGAAAAAAGGTTGTGTCCGTGGGGTAGGTGTTAAAGCAACAGTAACATCTGCAGAAGAAAGACCATCTTCCAGCCAAACTAAAATGTCTACTTCTTTTAGCGGACAATGTGATAAGATCCCTTTCTTACGGCCACGCCAATCGCTACAAATTCCAGATGAGGCACAAAAACAGCAGGTGCTTCAACGGATATCAAGTGCTCCTTTAAGTGGGCTCTCCTCCACATCAACTTCAACATCACAAATACTCCAGTCCTCAAAGGTGTCACCCCAATCGCACTTGCTTCCTCACAGCTCCCAAATCTCCAGCTGCCCATCTGAGTATGAGGTAGAACAGATGGTTGAGTCTGCAGAGCTGTTTACTCATACTATAGCCTGGGAATCAGAGGTCGACTCCAGCGCTTCTGTGAATCCAGACGAGGAAATGATCTGCCCTGATGCCCAGAATCTTTATGAGTCGGATCCAGGACCAGACGCAGAAGGTTCTGACCATAATGTAGACCCTCATTCCCAAACTGTAACTCCTGTTGGTGGAGACAATGAGGAAGACGATGATGAGACTCAAATACCTGATTGGAGCGACAACTTTAGTTTTTTGTCAGGGCAGGAACAGGTTGGCTCTGAGGACGACGGGTGTGATAACGCACAGGGTGATGATGATGAGGTTGGAGATCCCACTTACTGTCAACCCACAGTCAGCCAAGAGATGAGGTCAGCAGAGGAGGTGGAGGAAGATGCTAGTGACGACGAGGTCAGGTTGCACCTTCCTGGACAGAGACATAGTACTGGAAGCACGTCAACAACTGCATCCTCAAACACAACTCTGCCTCTCACCACAAGTCGTGGTGGCTCTTCAGGTCGCATGGGTGCTAAGCCTTGCATAGCCTGGGCATTTTTTCAGATCGATAAAGATGACCCAACTCGTGTTATCTGTAACATTTGTCAGCAAAAGCTAAGTAGAGGCCAAAAAATACATAGTTTGAGTACTTCATGCATGAACCGGCACATGGACATGAAGCATAAGTTGCAGTGGGAAGCTCAGTGTGCTACAATGCGGCCTAGCCGGCCGGGCCAACCACCGTCTGCCATATCTTGTGCATCCGCGGCCTCTTCATCCTCTGTGACTGGGGGGACAGCAGTCACACCTGTTTTGGGGCGCAGACCTGCCACCTCTTTACCCGCAACAGCCAGCGTGATTGGCAGGTCATCATTTTCTTTGGAGGTGGTAACACCAGCTGGTGTTGAGCGCTGTCCGACATCGATAGCACCACCTTTGGATCAAGGCAACCTAACATGTCCGCCTGTATCTTCCTCACAGACCGGCAGTTTGCCGGGGACACCCTTATCAACCCCGTCTAAGCACAATAGCCAGCCCTCGGTCCCTCAGATGTGGACAAGTAAAAGACCATTTACTCCTAGCCATGAGAAAGCTAAGAGGTTGAATTTCACCATCTGCAAGCTCTTGGCTACAGAAATGCTGCCTTTCCGCCTGGTGGACACAGAGGATTTTCGAGACCTTATGTCCGTCGCAGTGCCCCAGTACCAGATGCCCAGTCGGCGCTACTTCTCAAAGAAAGGTGTGCCTGCACTCCACCAGCATGTCGCACACAACATCACCGCTTCTTTGAGAAACTCTGTGTGTGACAGGGTGCATTTCACCACAGACACTTGGACGAGTAGGCATGGACAGGGGCGTTACATGTCGCTGACTGGGCACTGGGTAACTATGGTGACAGCAGGACAAGGGGCTGCTGTCCAAGTCTTGCCATCCCCAAATTCCAGATGAGGCACAAAAACAGCAGGTGCTTCAACGGATATCAAGTGCTCCTTTAAGTGGGCTCTCCTCCACATCAACTTCAACATCACAAATACTCCAGTCCTCAAAGGTGTCACCCCAATCGCACTTGCTTCCTCACAGCTCCCAAATCTCCAGCTGCCCATCTGAGTATGAGGTAGAACAGATGGTTGAGTCTGCAGAGCTGTTTACTCATACTATAGCCTGGGAATCAGAGGTCGACTCCAGCGCTTCTGTGAATCCAGACGAGGAAATGATCTGCCCTGATGCCCAGAATCTTTATGAGTCGGATCCAGGACCAGACGCAGAAGGTTCTGACCATAATGTAGACCCTCATTCCCAAACTGTAACTCCTGTTGGTGGAGACAATGAGGAAGACGATGATGAGACTCAAATACCTGATTGGAGCGACAACTTTAGTTTTTTGTCAGGGCAGGAACAGGTTGGCTCTGAGGACGACGGGTGTGATAACGCACAGGGTGATGATGATGAGGTTGGAGATCCCACTTACTGTCAACCCACAGTCAGCCAAGAGATGAGGTCAGCAGAGGAGGTGGAGGAAGATGCTAGTGACGACGAGGTCAGGTTGCACCTTCCTGGACAGAGACATAGTACTGGAAGCACGTCAACAACTGCATCCTCAAACACAACTCTGCCTCTCACCACAAGTCGTGGTGGCTCTTCAGGTCGCATGGGTGCTAAGCCTTGCATAGCCTGGGCATTTTTTCAGATCGATAAAGATGACCCAACTCGTGTTATCTGTAACATTTGTCAGCAAAAGCTAAGTAGAGGCCAAAAAATACATAGTTTGAGTACTTCATGCATGAACCGGCACATGGACATGAAGCATAAGTTGCAGTGGGAAGCTCAGTGTGCTACAATGCGGCCTAGCCGGCCGGGCCAACCACCGTCTGCCATATCTTGTGCATCCGCGGCCTCTTCATCCTCTGTGACTGGGGGGACAGCAGTCACACCTGTTTTGGGGCGCAGACCTGCCACCTCTTTACCCGCAACAGCCAGCGTGATTGGCAGGTCATCATTTTCTTTGGAGGTGGTAACACCAGCTGGTGTTGAGCGCTGTCCGACATCGATAGCACCACCTTTGGATCAAGGCAACCTAACATGTCCGCCTGTATCTTCCTCACAGACCGGCAGTTTGCCGGGGACACCCTTATCAACCCCGTCTAAGCACAATAGCCAGCCCTCGGTCCCTCAGATGTGGACAAGTAAAAGACCATTTACTCCTAGCCATGAGAAAGCTAAGAGGTTGAATTTCACCATCTGCAAGCTCTTGGCTACAGAAATGCTGCCTTTCCGCCTGGTGGACACAGAGGATTTTCGAGACCTTATGTCCGTCGCAGTGCCCCAGTACCAGATGCCCAGTCGGCGCTACTTCTCAAAGAAAGGTGTGCCTGCACTCCACCAGCATGTCGCACACAACATCACCGCTTCTTTGAGAAACTCTGTGTGTGACAGGGTGCATTTCACCACAGACACTTGGACGAGTAGGCATGGACAGGGGCGTTACATGTCGCTGACTGGGCACTGGGTAACTATGGTGACAGCAGGACAAGGGGCTGCTGTCCAAGTCTTGCCATCCCCACGAGTTGTGCGTCAATCCTCTTTATGTCAAAGTTCCTCCACTGCTTCTGCCTCCTCAACCTCCTCTCGGTCTTCCACCTGCACCCAAAGCCTGTCTGGTCATGCCACAAGCTTTCTAACTGCGCAGAAGGGATCCTGCACACCTCCTTACTATGCTGGCAGTAGGGCTCAACGTCATCAGGCGGTTTTTACTTTGAAATGTCTGGGAAATGTGAGTCACACAGCTGAGGAGTTGTGGTCAGCTCTGGAGAACCAATTTCATGAATGGTTGTCTCCACTGGACCTGAAACCAGGGAAGGCCGTGTGCGACAATGCTGCAAACCTGGGTGCGGCCCTTCGCCGGGGCTATGTCACACACGTGCCTTGTATGGCTCACGTGTTGAACCTGGTTGTCCAGCAATTTTTAGCCCACTATCCCAGACTAGATGGCCTTCTGCAGAGGGCACGGTCGCTGTGTGCTCACTTCCGCCGTTCGCATCCCGCAGCTCAGCGACTTACATCTCTACAGAAGTCGTTGGGCCTGCCACTTCACCGGCTAAAATGCGATGTGCCTACCCGTTGGAATTCAACTCTGCACATGTTGCAGCGACTGTGGCAGCACCGACAAGCCCTGGTGCAATACGTTCTGACGTATAGCCTGGGCCAACGAGATCCAGAGGTGGGGCAAATCACGCTGGAGGAGTGGTCTCAAATCAGGGACCTATGCACCCTTCTGCACAGTTTTGAAATGGCGACGAAGATGTTCAGTGCTGATGATGCCATTATCAGCATGACTATTCCGGTGATTTACATGCTGGAGCACATGTTAAACATAATTCGGAGTCAGGTGGTGGCACAAGAGGAGGTGGAGGAAGTAGAGGAGGAGGAGTTGTATGCGGAAGGGCTAACATCTGCAAGGTCCAGACGGTCGGCAGCACCAAGGCGGCAGGCATGTGAGGGTGGGGGAGATGGTTTTACCAGGGCGCATGGTAGCAGCCAAACTAGTGAGGAAGGTGCAGGAGCCCAGGAGGAAGTGGAGGACGAACTGATGGAAGACTCATCAGATGAGAGAGACCTTGATCACATTTCTGTTGTGCGAGGTTGGGGGGAGAGGACAGAGGAAGGAAGCATGATTGTTACCTCGCCACCAACACAACAGGGACTTGGTGCTCCTGGATGCGCAACACACATGAGTGCCTTCTTGCTGCACTACCTGCAACATGACCCTCGAATTGTGAGAATTAGAAATAATCCTGACTACTGGGTTGCCACACTGTTAGATCCCCGGTACAAAAGTAAATTTGCAGAAATTATTCCTGCCATAGAAAGGGATGCAGGCATGCAGGAGTATCAGCAGAGACTGTTGCAGAATCTTACATGTGCTTTTCCACAAAACACCAGTGGTGCACGTAGTGAATCTCACAGTTCCAACTTGCCAACCGTGGGACCGTCAAGTGTTCAGCACTCAAACCGTAACAGAACCACAGTATCTGCTGGTAACATCAATTTTGCGGAATCATTTCACCACTTTTTTAGCCCATCCTTTGCAAGGCCACAGGAGACAAGAAGTCTGACACATAGTCAACGCCTAGAGACGATGGTACAGGAGTATCTCCAAGTAAACATTGAAGCCATGACTGTGTCACTGGACCCTTGCTCTTTTTGGGCTTCCAATCTGGAGAAATGGCCGGAGCTAGCCACTTACGCCTTGGAGATCTTGTCATGCCCCGCAGCCAGCGTTCTGTCTGAACGTGTGTTCAGCGCTGCTGGTGGTGTGCTGACAGATAAGCGCACGCGGCTCTCCACTGATAATGTAGACAGACTCACGTTCATAAAGATGAACAAATCATGGATCTGAAACGACTTTTCTACCCCTGTGTCATCCTGGGGAGAGTAAAAGCTTGATGATTGGTTAAAATCACCCTACCAACCGTTTTAAGCTTTCAAATTACTAATCATGTTTATCTGTATCTTGGCTGGAAAATAATTTGGGCTTTGTAGCAGTGTGCAGCACTGATTCTATTAGGCCATCTATAATAAGCTCCACCAGATTTAAAATTACTAATCATGTTTATCTGTATCTTGACTGGAAAATAATTTGGGCTTTGTAGCAGTGTGCAGCACTGATTCTATTAGGCCATCTATACTAAGCTCCACCAGATTTAAAATTAATAATAATTTTTAGCTGCATCTAGCCCGGAAAATAATTTTGGGGCTCCGAGATGCGCAAGACACATAAGTGCCTTCTTGCTGCTCTACCTGCAACATGACCCTCATATTGTCAGAATTCGAAGTAATCATGACTACTGGGTTGCCACACTCTTAGATCCCCCAAACTTTTCGATCAACCTTTTCATTTTAATAAAGACCAAAAAAATGGTCATTTTTGAAATTATAAGCATTAGCAGGTTATTAGAAACTGAAATCAAACAGTTTTCAACTCAAAACTTTATTCTAGGTGATGTTACATTTTCACATAGGACCCCTTGTTCGAAAGGAGCTTCTGAACTCTCTCGTCCATTGAATTTGTCAGGTTTTGGATGGTTTCTGCTTCAATTGTTTTGCATGAGGACAGAATACCCTCCCAGAGCTGTTGCTTAGATGTGAACTGCCTCCCGCCATCATAGACACTCCTTTTGATGATGCTCCAGAGGTTCTGAATGGGGTAGAGGTCAGGGGAGCATGGGGGTCACACCATAAGTTTGTCCCCTTTTATGCCCATATCAGCCAGAGATGCAGATGTTTTATGTGCAGCATGAGATGGTGCATTATCATGCAAAAAATGATCTTGCTGTGAAATACACGGTTCTTCTTCTTGAACCATGGCAGGAAGTGCTGTTGAGAAAATCCACATACATTATGGAGTTCATCTTTAGCGCCTTCAGGGATCCTAAAGGGGCCGACAATCTCTCTCCCCATGATTCCAGTCCAAAACATTACTCCACCTCCTCCTTGTTGGCGCTGTAGCCGTGTTTGCGTGGGGTGTCCATCAACCAGCCATCCTCCACTCCATCCATCTGGACCATCGAGTGCTGCACGGCACTCATCCGTGAACAAAACAGCTTTGAAATCAGTCTTCATGTAATGTTTGGCCCACTGGAGCCGTTTCTGCTTGTGTGAAGTGGATAGAGGAGGTCGACAGGATGGCGTATGCATCGCTGCAAACCTCTGAAGGACCCTCCATCTTGTTGTTCGGGGGACGTTGGAGGCACCAGCAGCTTCAAAAACTTGTCTGCTGCTATGACAAGGCTTTTTTGCCGCTGCTCTTTTAACCTGACGTAATTGCCTGTAGGAAAGAGTCCTCAATTTGCCCTTATCAGCACGCACACGTGTGTACTGTGAATCAGCTACATACTTCTTGATTGCCAAGACACTTCATCCTGATCATCGCACAATGTTGATTGTAGTCATGCCTTGACCTAAACACTCCACAATTTGTTGCTTCTCAGCAGCCGACACATCCTTTTTCTTTCCCATTTTGGCAGAAAATGTAGGCTGCTTAATAATGTGAGACAGCCTTCTTAAGTAGTCTTGCCTTTCATTGGACACACCTGCCAAACTAATTAGCACAGGTGTCTGCAATTGCTTACAGTGATATAAAGAGCCCTGACACACATCACCATCAATGAGTTTAACTGACAAACAAACAAATTCTTCCTTTATCACTCCTAAACACTTTTTGCATAATAATTTGGAACACAGTGTACATGTGCTTTTCCACAAAACACCAGTGGTTCACGTAGTGAATCTTACAGTTCTAACTTGCCAACCGTGGTCTGTATGGAGTTGTTCAATAAAGGGCCCAAAATTAAGATAACATAGATGGGAGAGGTCTCTATGAATAGGAATTCCTAAGTATTTGATACCCTGTGAGGGCCAGGCAAAGGGAAAGTTGGACTGGATGGAATCCTATATGGATTTGGGGAGGAAAACATCGAGGGCCTCAGACTTCGCTGCATTGATTTTAAAATTTGACCATGTAACAAAGTGATCTATTTCAGCCATAACAGCATGGATGGATATATGTGATTGAGTGATATATACTAGGACATCATCAGCAAATAGAGAGCACTTGTACTCTGTGCTTCCCACCTCAATCCACCTAATATTGGGGTTATGGCGAATTGATGAGAGCAGGTGCTCCGTCACTAGGATGTATAAGAGAGGGGACAGAGGACATCCCTGCCTTGTCCCATTGGTGATTGTGAAAGGTGATGAAAATGTTCTGATGCACCCCCTGGGCATTGTGACACCCGGAGCCGGACCCTTTTTGGTGGATGCTGGTGGTTGTAGTCTTCGTGGCGGCGACCCGGTTCCGTGGCTCAGGGTGGTCAAACCATTGGCGGAACTATTTATGTGGTTTTGATGTTTAAATGTCCGACTACGCCACCCGTGGATTGCGGTCAGAGTGAACCACTGCTGCAGGGCAGACCGCTGAGGCTGGTGTTGTGGGTGCAGCAGAGCATAGCATAACTCCCCACGGGAGGTGTATAGCCTCAGGGCAGGGTATGCGGAGGATGGGTGTGATGGTGCAGGGCAGCAGCAGTAACGACACGGAGTCAGTGATGCAGTCCAGGGCCTTTACTCACAGTTCTTATTATCCAAACCACATCTGCAGGTAACGGCTGCCCACGTCGTACTGTGCTCACCAGGTGAGGGGCTCAGACAACTCCCAGATAACTTTGGAGCGCTTCACAGGACCCCCTTTGTGTGTCCTTTGTCTGGCCTTTCTTACCAACCCTTCTGTCCGGCTGCCTCGGGCCTCCTCTTGATAAACTTGGTGCCAGTTTCCCTGACCCTATGTGGTGCCTTCCTAGCGGGTGTAGCGAGGGGCTGCGCCACATAAAATGTCACAGCCTCCGGTTTCTAGCTGAGGGTCGTTTCCTGCCTCCACTAGTTTCGGGGACCGGTCTCCCCCTTTGGCCTGACCCCTCCACGCAGGTGGATTCAGGCGTGCGGTGGCGACTCGCCCATCCGCACCCCTGGGATCCCTTCATTCCTCGTTCCTGGAGCCTTCTCCGCTCCTCTTCCTTCCTTCTCCCTCTTCCAGGCCTGGGCCTCTGTTACTAGGCCCGCCTCCGGAGCAGAGCTCATGCAGAGCCCCTGCTCCCTGCCACTTCTGCTCAGACTTCTCTGCACTAAACTAAGATGGTGCCCACCTTTTATACTCCCTTCTCAATGCACCCAGGAACTGCTTCCTCCCTGCTCCTGCACTGCAGGGTTCCCCTTCCTCAGTGTTCCCTCCCCCCACTCCAGCCAGGGACAGGGACTGTCGTGCCCATCTCAGAGGCATATTGGTCGCCCTGCCCCACGGCAATGTGGTGTAATGCATGCAGGTGTCGGGTCCTGATCCACACTCCATCCTTACCTGAGAGTGAGATATCACACCTCTGGGTGAGGTGCAATACCTCTGTAGCAACCGAGCCCTCAGGGTGCTACAGTTCCATTTATCTTCAGCCTAGGTGACGTATTGTGATACAGGGCCATGATTTTGGCTATAAAAGGGTCCCCTAGACCCCTACCCCAAGCTTTTTAAGAGAATCATATATGGCGTGCCAGGAGACTCTATGGAATGCTTTCTCAGCGTCCAACGAGAGTATCTAATTACAAATTTTTAACTGCATCTAGCCCAGGAAATACTTTGTGCCTATTAGCAGTGTCTGCTAGTCAGCAGATTATCCCGGCTGTTAAGCAAGCTACACCACCTGTAGTTTGGACACTTAATTTTTTCAAAGGAAATGCTTCAGGACCACGGGATACTCAGTGAAGAGCATCAGGAGGCACCCCAAGGCATAGGGGCTGGGACTGGCAGTAGGATGCCTTGCGGTGGACAGCCGAGCTCGATCCTTATAAAAGCTTTTTAACTGCAGCAGCTTTAGTGGACGCTACTGGAGCTGGAATTACGCGGCTGCTGGCATGAGACTTGCCCTCCAATAGACCCTTGTAAATGGATTTAAAGTGTATTCATTCAAATTAGAGAGACAATTTAAATTAAAAAGCTTAGAGCTGCCTCCACCACAGGGGGGCTCGCTCGACCCACCAGCGGACAGGCACCAGTATTGGGAGAGGGGGGCTGGCCGTCAGGGTTCACCACGGCTCTGGCACAAACCCAGCGACACGGAGGTGGCACGGGCAGGAGCGGACTGAACGTGTCGGCTTCTCACTTTTTGGATTTTAGAAGGGCATGACATGCCTATATCTGTGTCTCCCCCTCCTTTTACTCCTCCACCTCTTTTCTTTTCGCTTGACTATATGTACTTGTCACTTTTCCATGTGTTAGTTGTGTCTTCTGAGCAGTTTGTCAGCTTTTGGACACCTTTGAAGGTGTTTTCTATGTGTTTCTATGTGTTTTTGTTTGCCTGCCATTGGTTTTAACGGTGTTCGAAGGTGTTCGACGAACAGTTCGACGAACAGTTCGGCGAACACACGGGTGTTCGACGAACCGAACCGAACTCGAACACTACGGGGGTGGCTCAACACTACTCGCAGTCTGTCTTCCCCCTGCAACCAGAGGCACGGCCCCGGCAGTTCGGGATCCCTTGCTCTGACAGTACTTACACCCCGGTCTTCCCCCTTACAGTCGCATCGAACTGTGATGCAACGTAGCAGCAGGGCCATTTAAGGCCAGAGAGGGAGAGCCGCCGAGGAGCGGGGTCGCCACATCGCCATCTTTACCTAGGGTGCCAAACCTCCGCTGTCAGGCAGGGTATATTTTGTAGCCTTTATCATAGGGTCTGATTAGCTTGGACATGGATGTATAGACTTATCTATATATGTTTTGTATGTGTTTTTGCACTATATCACCTTTTTTTGCACTTAGTCACTTTGTCCTGAGGATACTCAATATCCATTGTTGAAGGTTATTTGGGCTACTGATTCTGCTAGTAGTGAGATTGTTATCTGCATTGATTGGACAAAGCATTTGATCCATGAGTTTTGATCTCACCATACAAGCATCTACTATATAATTGTCTTATCCCGTCTGTCTGTCTGTCTGTCTGTCCTGGAAATCCCGAGTCGCTCATTGGTCCGGCAGCGGCCAATCAGCGCCGCGGGATTTCTGAAAAAAGATGGCGGCCGTTAGCGGCTCATCTGCCGGACGAAGGTCAGCGGCGATGCAGCGGAGAGATGAGCGGCGCTAGCAGCACAACTACCCCGACCGGCGCCGCTGACCTCCATGCGGCTAACGTCGGAAGATCAGCGGCTTGGCCCGCTGATCTCCCAACAGCAAGTGTGAACGGAGGACCGGGGAGCGGCGCCGCCGGTCGGGATGCTTCTGCTGCGAGCAGCCGCTCATCTCCCGGCAGCAGAAGGAGCCGCACAGGCAGCGCCGCTCCCCGGTCCTCGCTAATACGGAGCCGCACAAGCAGCGCCGCTCCCGGGCCCACACTAATACGACGCTGATTGGTCGTGGTAGCCGGCCGCGACCAATCAGCGAGATGGGCTGCAAATTTAAACGCCGCTCTGCTGATTGGTAGCGGCCGGCCACCGAGACCAATCAGCGAGATGGGCGGCAAATTTAAACGCCGCTCTGCTGATTGGTCGTGGTGGCCGGCCGACCGCGACCAATCAGCGAGATGGGCGGCAAATTTAAACGCCACTCTGCTCATTAATCGCGGCCGGCCACCGCGATCAATGAGCGAGATGGGCGGCAAATTTAAACGCCGCTCTGCTGATTGGTCGTGGTGGCCGGCCGACCGCGACCAATCAGCGAGATGGGCGGCAAATTTAAACGCCGCTCTGCTCATTAATCGCGGCCGGCCACCGCGATCAATGAGCGAGATGGGTGGCAAATTTAAACGCCGCTCTGCTGATTGGTCGCGGTGGCCGGCCGACCGCGACCAATCAGCGACATGGGGGCAAATTTAAACGCCGCTCTGCTGATTGGTCGCGGTGGCCGGCCGTGACCAATCAGCGAGATGGCCGGCAAATTTAAACGCCGTTCTGCTGATTAATCGCGGCCGGCCACAGCGACCAATGAGCGAGATGGGCGGCAAATTTAAACGCCGCTCTGCTGATTGGTCGCGGTGGCCGGCCGCGACCAATCAGCGAGATGGGCGGCAAATTTAAACACCGCTCTGCTGATTGGTCGCGGTGGCCGACCGCGACCAATCAGCGAGATGGGCGGCAAATTTAAACGCCGCTGTGCTGATTGGTCGCTGTGGCGGCCGTGACCAATCAGCGAGATGGGCGGCAAATTTAAACGCCGCTCTGCTGATTGATCGCGGCCGGCCACCGCGACCAATGAGCGAGATGGGCGGCAAATTTAAACGCCGCTCTGCTGATTGGTCGCGGTGGCCACCCGGCTGCGACCAATCAGCGAGATGGGCGGCAAATTTAAACGCCGCTGTGCTGATTGGTCGCGGCCGCCGGCGACCGCTACCAATCAGCGATTTTGGCGCCAAATTTAAACACCGCTCTGCTCATTGGTCCTGGCCGCCGGCCAGCCGAGACCAATCAGCGAGATTGCCGGCAAATTTAAACAACGCTCTTCTGATTGGTCGATTTTATCGCCAAATTTAAACAAGCTCTCCGGTCCTCACTAACACAGTTCGCTGATTGGTCGCGGCCGCCACCTGTGACCAATCACCGATATTGCCGCCAAATTTAAACACCGTTTTGCTGATTAGTCGCGGTTGCCGGCCGCGACCAATCAGCGATTTTGGCGCCAAATTTAAACAACGTTCTGCTGATCGCGCCCGGTCGGCTGCATACCTATTCTAGAATACCCGATGCGTTAGAATCGGGCCACCATCTAGTGCATAAGAATTGAGTGACCTGATATGTTTTTTTGTGTCCTCTAGGTTGGATATTTGTATGTCAGTCCATATTTTAAAATTATTTAATAAAGCATAGATTTTTATTCTTTGAGGGTGCATGTTAACTTTATTCTGATTTCATTTCAGATATTGAGAAAAACATGTATATGTGTCTTTTTATATAGTGGAAGTGCATTGAGGTGAAGGGTACATTGCTGGAAAAGGAAGAAAAAAAAAAAAAAAAACCTCTTTAAATCTCTTAGTTTGCGAGTGTGAACGAGCTGCGTGTGTCCGGAGCGTAAGTGCGAACGAAAGTAAGTGTGTGACTTGTTTTTCAGTGACTTTGGATTCAGGGAGTTTGGAAGGGAGGACTTAGGACTGAATTGCTGACTGTATTTCATTCTTTCTTTACTTTACTTTTTACTTAATTAATCCACCTGACCTACTTATCTGATTCCCCCGTCCATACTTGATACTTAATTGATCCCCCGTCCATACTTAACTGATCCCCCGCCGATATCTAATTGATACACTTGCACATCCCTAATTGATCCCCGTCCATACACCTATATATAAATAATTGTGTTTTGTACTTGTATATATATACTGACTGTATCCCCATATTTAGAATGACGTCCATTTTGGCCGGAGCCGTGCAGTGTACATCTTGCGCAATGTATGCATTCCGTGAGCAACCGCTCGAGGATCCATACTGCTGCGAGAGATGTGAGCATATCGTGCACTTGGAAGCCCAAATTCTGGATCTAAGTGCTCAGATAGCGGTACTGAGGAGCATCGACAACATGGAACGGAGTTTGCTGCTCACCGAGCTGACACTCAATGGGTCAATACTGGGGGTGGAGCATAGAGGGGAAGTGCAGGCTGAACAGGCAGGGAGCTGGATAACAGTTAGGAGAGATAGAGGGAAGAAGTATAGGAAGGCTGGTTCAGAACCGGCATTATTGGAGCACGACAGATCCTCTGACCGCCGGGGGAGTGTATGCTCCAGTAATGAGGGGGAGGGGGGAAGTGTAGGGCAGGCAAGACAGGTTCTGGTAGTGGGTGACTCTATTATTAGGGGGACAGACAGGGCAATCTGTCACAAAGACCGGGATCGCCGAACGGTGTGCTGCCTCCCTGGCGCTCGAGTCCGGCACATCGCGGATCGGGTTGACAGGTTACTGGGTGGGGCTGGCGAAGACCCAGCGGTCATGGTCCACATCGGCACCAATGACAAAGTGAGTGGTAGATGGAGGGTCCTTAAAAATGATTTCAGGGACCTAGGTAGGAAGCTTAGGGCAAGGACCTCCAAGGTAGTTTTCTCAGAAATACTACCAATCCCGCGAGCCACACAGGAGCGCCAACGGGAAGTTAGGGAGGTGAATAAGTGGCTAAAGAGTTGGTGCAAGGCAGAAGGGTTTGGGTTCATGGAGAACTGGGCCGAATTCGCGGTCGGCTACAGGCTCTACCGTAGGGACGGACTGCACCTCAATGGGGAGGGTGCAGCGGTGCTGGGGAAGAAGATGGCTAATAGGTTGGAGGAGTTTTTAAACTAGAGACGGGGGGGAAACCAAGGAAATAGGTGGGATGTGAGGCAAGCAAGGGGGAAGGGGAGAAGTGAATATAATGAGGGTGGAGAGGGGGGTGGGGATAGTACAGTTAGATCGTTAGAGAAGAATAGGATGCTAAATAACCCCAAAGTTTTATCTTGCATGCTGACCAACGCAAGAAGCCTGACCAATAAGGCGGATGAGCTGCAGGCGCTTATATCGGAGGAGAGGTATGACATCGTAGGTATAACAGAGACTTGGCTAGACGATAGCTACGACTGGGCGGTAAATTTATTAGATTATAGTTTATTTAGAAGGGACCGGAAACAGGGGAAAGGCGGAGGAGTCTGCTTATATGTAAAGTCATGTCTAAAACCCAGACTAAGGGAAGATATAGGAGAGGGAGAAGAGGGGGTCGAGTCCATGTGGGTAGAGATAGAGGGAACTAAAAATAATAATAAAATATTACTGGGGGTCTGCTATAAGCCACCCAATATAACAGAGGAGAATGAGAATCTGCTATTAGGACAAATAGACAAAGTAGCAAAACATAATGAAGTGATTGTAATGGGGGATTTCAACTACCCGGATATTGACTGGGAAACAGAAACCTGTAGATCTCAGAAAGGAAAAAGGTTCTTGACAAATATTAAGAATAATTATCTCTCCCAACTAGTGCAGGAACCAACGAGAGGGAAGGCCGTGTTGGACTTAATATTGACTAATAGGCCTGATAGAATAACTGAGGTACAGATAGGGGGGCACCTAGGTAATAGCGACCATAATATTATCGACTTCAAAATGCCCTTCAGTAGGGTTATCAATAAGGGAACAACAAAAACATTAAACTTTAGGAGGGCGAAGTTTGATCAGCTGAAAGAAAGCCTTCAACTTATTGACTGGGACAAAGTTCTTAAAGGAATACGAATAGTAAATGGGAAACCTTCAAAAGAATTCTGAATACTCAGTGCGAGAGATATATACCGTATGGGAATAAAAGGGCCAGAAATAATAGGAAACCAATATGGTTGAACAAGAACGTAAAAGGGGCGTTAAATAGCAAAAAAGAGGCATTCAAGAGATTAAAACAGGAAAACAGTAAGGAGGCACTAATGTGTTACAAGGAAAAAACGAGAACCTGTTAAAAACAAATAAAAATAGCGAAGGAGGAAACAGAGAGACGTATTGCTAGGGAAAGTAGATCAAATCCCAAACTGTTCTTTACGTATATAAATAGTAAAAGGATTAAATCGGATAATATTGGACCGATAAAAAGTGAGGAAGGCAAAATCATAGAGAAAGATGAGGATAAAGCTAAACTATTAAATAATTTTTTTTCAACAACTTTCACAAAGGAAATCGAACTAACAGGAGAAATGAGAAGTGACAAACTAATCCTCCACTAAGTATGACAAATCTAACCCAAGCTGGGGTACAGAAAAGCCTCAGTAACATTAAAATAAACAAATCACCAGGACCTGATGGCATACACCCACGGGTACTAAGAGAACTAAGTAATGTGATAGACAGACCGTTATATCTTATATTTAAGGACTCTGTTGAGACTGGGTCTGTGCCACTTGATTGGCGACAGGCGAATGTAGTGCCAATATTCAAAAAGGGAGCGAAAAGTGACGCCGGAAACTATCGGCCGGTGAGTCTGACATCAGTTGTGGGCAAAATTTTTGAAAGCTTCATTAAAGAGGCAATTACGGAGCATCTTGATGCTAATAATCTTTTAATGCCGAACAAACATGGATTCATGAGGAATCGCTCCTGCCAAACAAACCTGATTGACTTCTACGAGGAGGTTAGCTCTCGAGTAGATCAGGGGGAACCAGTGGATGTCGTGTATCTCGACTTCTCAAAAGCGTTCGATAGCGTGCCACATAATAGGTTGGTATACAAAATGAGAATGATGGGGCTGGGGGAAAATGTCTGCAAGTGGGTAGCTAACTGGCTAAAGGATAGAAGGCAGAGGGTGGTTATAAATGGAATATACTCAGATTGGGTAAGCGTCACTAGTGGGGTACCACAGGGGTCTGTACTAGGCCCAATGTTATTTAATATCTTTATTAACGACATAGTCAACGGGATAAATAGTAAAATATCAATATTTGCAGATGACACAAAGTTATGTAAAACAATTAATACAAAAGAGGACAGTGCAGACCTACAGAGGGATTTGGATAAGCTGGGTAGGTGGAGCATTAAATGGCAAATGAGGTTTAGCGAGGAGAAATGTAAGGTCATACATATGGGAAGGAAAAATGGAAGTCACCATTACTCACTGAATGGGAAATCATTGGGGAATTCAGAGATGGAGAAGGACTTGGGCATCTTGATTGATAGCAAACTAATTTGGAGTGCCCAAAGTCAGGCCGCTGCTGTAAGGGCAAACATGGTAATGGGATGTATCAGAAGAGGTATAGCTGCAAAGGATGAGAACATTGTTCTTCCACTGTACAAAGCACTGGTCAGACCACACTTGGAATACTGTGCTCAGTTATGGGCCCCAATATATAGAAAGGATATAAATGAGCTTGAAAAGGTACAAAGGAGGGCAACAAAATTAATAAAGGGAACGGAGGGACTGCAATACCCAGAGAGGTTGGCAAAACTAGAACTATTCAGCCTGGAAAAGAGAAGGTTGAGGGGGGACATAATAAATGTGTACAAATATGTTAGGGGACAGTATAGAGATCTTGCCCGGGATTTGTTCAAAAGGAGGGATATTACGGTAACAAGAGGGCACTCACTAAGACTGGAAGAGAAAAGGTTTCAGCACCAGCATAGGAAGGGGTTCTTTACGGTAAGAGCAGTGAGAATATGGAATTCACTGAGTGAGGAGACGGTAATGTCGAATTCACTACACCAGTTCAAGCGGGGACTGGATGCATTTCTAGATACCAGGCAGATTTCAGCATATACTTAAAAATAAAATAAAATAGTAGGTTGATACAGGGATTTATTCTGACTGCTGGTTTCAGAGTCGGGAGGGAATTTTTCCTCAGGTGAAGATTGGCCAAATCATTTGGGGTTTTTGCCCTCCTCTGGATCAACTTTAGCAATTACAGAACTAACAGGTCGAACTTGATGGACGCAAGTCTTTATTCGGCTTTACAAACTATGTTACTATGTTACTATGTTACTAACTTCTGGTTTCAACTGTATATACAGTAGTGTTCAAATTAATAGAAGTGTGTTTAAAAACATGAGTTAAGCACAAAATCATTAAAGTAGTTTTTATTTCCATGCATTGGGAACATTGCACGCTGTTTTCTAATTCAAAACCTGAAGAGAAATGTATATAATTTTTAACTACTTTACAGAAAATAACAACAAATGAACATTGAGCTGTTCTAAAACATAACAGTGTCTGCATTTGTCTTTGCAAACTCACAATATGTACACTTTTTTTGAGGATTTATCATTCCTATGAATCACTAACCTAATATTTAGTTGTATACCCACAGTTTTTAAGAACTGCTTAACATCTATATTGCATAGAATCAACCAACTTCTGGCACCTGTCAACTGTTATTCCAGCCCAGGATGATTCCCACAAATTTTTGGCGTTTGTTGGTTTTGCCTCGGAAACAGCATTTTTTATATCACCCCACAAGTGTTCTATCAGATTAATGCCCGGGGATTGGGCTGGCCACTCCATAGCCTCAATTTAGTTGGACTGTAACCAAGATTTTGCTTGTTTACTGGTGTGTTTAGGGTCGTTGTCTTGTTCAAACACCCATTTCAAGGGCATATCCTCTTCAGCGTAAGGCAACCTCTTCAAGTATTTTAATATATGCAAACTGGTCCATGATACCTGGTATGCGGTAAATAGGTACGGCACCATAGTAAGAGAAACATGCCCATATCATGATGCTTGCCCCACCATGCTTCACTGTCTTCAGAGTGTACAGTGGCTTGAATGCAGAGTTTGGGGGTCGTCTGACAAACTGTTTGCGACCCTTGGACACAAAAAACAATTTTACTTTCATCAGTCCACAAAATGTTTCTCCATTTCTCTTTAGTCCAATTCTTGTGTTCTTTGGCAAATTGTATCCGCTTCAGTACATGTATTTTTTTTATCAGTGGGACTTTGTGTGGACTTCTTACTCACAGGTAACTTGAGACTGTCTTTGATCATCCTGTAGCTGATCATTGGCTAAGCCTTTGCCATTCTGGCCATTCTTCGATCCATTCGAATGCTAGTCTTCCATTTTCTTCCACGTCTCTCTGGTTTTACTTTCCATTTTAAAGCATTGGAGATCATTTTAGCTGAACAGCCTATCATTGTCTGCACTTATTTATAAGTTTTATCCTCTCAAATTAACTTTTTAATCAAAGTACGATATTCTGAACAATGTCTTGAACGACCGATATTTCTCAGGCTTTCAAGGAGAAATGCATGTACAACATGTGCTGGCTTCACCCTTAAATAAGGGCCACCTGATTCACACCTGTTTCTTCAGAGAACGATTGACCTCACTAATTGAACTCTACACTGCTATTATTTTGAACACACCCCCTTTCAATTAATTATTCAAATACACAGATTCAAAAACATGCAGATTATGAATGCGGAGTCTGTTGGTTTTCTTAGAATCTACTGCACCAACTGGTAAATTGTTTGACATGTGGTAATATAATTTACAGTACAGACCAAAAGTTTGGACACACCTTCTCATTTAAAATTTTTTCTGTTTTTTCATGACTATGAAAATTGTACATTCACACTGAAGGCATCAAAACTATGAATTAACACATGTGGAATTATATACTTAACAAAAAAGTGTGAAACAACTGAAAATATGTCTTATATTCTAGGTTCTTCATAGTAGCCACCTTTTGCTTTGATGACTGCTTTGCACATTCTTGGCATTCTCTTGATGAGCTTCAAGAGGTAGTCACCGGAAATGGTCTTCCAACAATCTTGAAGGAGTACCCAGAGATGCTTAGCACTTGTTGGCCCTTTTGTCTTCACTCTGTGGTCCAACTCACCCCAAACCATCTCGATTGGGTTCAGGTCTAGTGACTGTGGAGGCCAAGTCATCGGGCGTAGCACCCCATCACTTTCCTTCTTGGTCAAATAGCCTTTACACAGCCTGGAGGTGTGTTTGGGGTCATTGTCCTGTTGAATAATAAATGATGGTCCAACTAAACGCAAACCGGATGGAATAGCATGCCGCTGCAAGATGCTGTGGTAGCCATGCTGGTTCAGTATGCCTTCAGTTTGGAATAAATCCCCAACAGTGTCACCAGCAAAGCACCCCCACACCATTACACCTCCTCTTCTGTGCTTCACGGTGGGAATCAGATATGTAGAGTTCATCCGTTCACCTTTTCTGCGTCGCACAAAGACACGGTGGTTGGAACCAAAGATCTCAAATTTGGACTCATCAGACCAAAGCACAGATTTCCACGGGTCTAATGTCCATTCCTTGTGTTCTTTAGCCCAAACAAGTCTCTTCTGCTTGTTGCCTGTCCTTAGCAGTGGTTTCCTAGCAGCTATTTTACCATGAAGGCCTGCTGCACAAAGTCTCCTCTTAACAGCTGTTGAAGAGATGTGTTTGCTGCTAGAACTCTGTGTGGCATTGACCTGGTCTCTAATCTGAGCTGCTGTTAACCTGCGATTTCTAAGGCTGGTGACTCGGATAAACTTATCCTCAGAAGCAGAGGTGACACTTGGTCTTCCTTTCCTGGGGCGGTCCTCATGTGAGCCAGTTTCTTTGTAGCGCTTGATGGTTTTTGCAACTGCACTTGGGGACACATTCAAAGTTTGCCCAATTTTTCGCTCTGACTGACCTTCATTTCTTAAAGTAATGATGGCCACTCGTTTTTCTGTACTTAGCTGCTTTGTTCTTGCCATAATACAAATTCTAACAGTCTATTCAGTAGGACTGTCAGCTGTGTATCCACCAGACTTCTGCACAACACACCTGACGGTCCCAATGCCATTTATAAGGCAAGAAATCCCACTTATTAAACCTGACAGGGGACACCTGTGAAGTGAAAACCATTTCCAGCGACTACCTCTTGAAGCTCATCAAGAGAATGCCAAGAGTGTGCAAAGCAGTCATCAAAGCAAAAGGTGGCTACTTTGAAGAACCTAGAATATAAGACATATTTTCAGTTGTTTCACACTTTTTTGTTAAGTATATAATTCCACTTGTGTTAATTCATAGTTTTGATGCCTTCAGTGTGAATGTACAATTCTCAAAGTCATGAAAATACAGAAAAATCTTTAAATGAGAAGGTGTGTCCATACTTTTGGTCTGTACTGTATATCAAAAACAGTGATTAATCTAGTTAGTCATATTGGACTGCTATTATTTTGAACACTACTGTGTATTATTCAAGTCAGTCTCATTTGTGATTTTGTGTTTATTTTACTCTAAGATCTATTAACTAAAATGTACTTTGTTCATGGGCCAAGCCCTTTAAGTTTGTTTCCATATGAAAAGGTTCATCATATATTTGATGACAAGGAAAAACTTCCTCAATTGTAGACATTTTTCGTAATATCAAGGTTGGCCGGCGGCTCTGTCGAAGTTTTTAATTTTGGCAGTGTATTTGAGTCTGACATCCCTGCTCTAGGAGAAGGTGCAGTGGACGCTATACTTCAACATTAAAATGCTCACTGGCGGACACAGACAGAAAAGGGTCCCTGTGCAAGAACAATATATGGGCTCTTTGCAGCCCAGTAGCTCATCAAAATGCACAATTTCACCTGCTTGCTTTGGAGGGCAATATGCATCCCATTACCTTTTGGGCCCCTGTGCGGCTGCACAGGTTACACCAATGATATGTCTGCCAATGCACATGCTATATTACTGGCATCATGGCTCCTATCACTGTGTGGCACTACCAGTATGATAGCCTATTAGTGCTGAAGTCACTAACTGGCTGCAGTCATCACATGCTGGTCCCTTGTAAAGTAAAACCAGGAGGACCACCAAAGTAAGCAGGCTGGATTGCAAAGGGAAAGAGAAAGATGAGTAGTATTTTTGTTTCATGACATTTGCAGCTGTTTTTTTTATGTAAAAGTTGGATAACCCTCTTAAAATTAAATCATTGTTCTGGCAAACTATCAACCCTGAAATACATTATTACAATGTATAATTAGTTGCACTATGGTCCTTTTGGCTTCAAACACAATACCAGCATTACGCACACACTTTTTGACCTTAGTAGCCACTGCAGATGGCATCATATGAAATTCACTATGTACTTAGTACTGACACACTTTCATAAAGCTGTTAAATTCTAAATGACTTCCTGCAGAGAATTACAATGGAGTATAATGAACAATTTGACGGAGAAAAACTATGGAAGGTGACCAGGTTTTATTCTAAATCTTCATGGCACAGCATAAAAAACGTCCTAGAACAAATAAGTCTGTCATTAAAATTGAGATGTCTTATTATTTGGAAGCATTTCTCTCATTCATCTGCTTTGACCTTGAAAAGAAAAGAGATGTAAATTGGAGCTTGTATACAGAGCAAGAGTTTTACTCAGACTATTACAGTAAATGCATTATATCATTCTATTTAGCTGAAGCTATACGGTAAGTGCATGTAAAGCAGAAATCTAGCTTCATATTGTCATTTAACATGTCATACAGAAGGATACTCAGATGTTCATCAACTCCCAAACCGAATGGGCAGTATAGTCAAGTATTAACATATTGATGACACTAAAGGATCTAGACTAGAGCTGTTTTGGCTGTGAATTTAAATATGAAATTAGCCTCTGACGAATGTAGTTGTTTAGGTTTGGCAGTAGAGACCGGCTAATAATTTGTGGTACTGAGTGTCTAACCTCCATCAATCTGTTACTGATGACCTATCCTATAAATAGACAATCAATATGTTCATCCCAGACAACCCCTTAAAGTGAATCAAATGAAAGTAACACACTAAGGGCAGAAACAGACTGCCGTATTTCTCGTGCAAGGATCACACCATAAACCTCGTACTGGCTGTCTGTTCTCCTGACCTGAGCTTGACAGCTGCATAGAAATACATCATGCTCTCATGATCAGGTCAGGAGAGGTGCCGACCAGTCCTTTCAGTGTGATGTGATCCTCTCATGAGTTACACGGCCGTCTGTCTCTGCCCTAAGATTATATGTCCACAAGTTGCGGCTGAAACTTCAGCCACCCACACAGGTCAAATGGACACTGAATTTTCTTTCATGATAGTCTTATTAGTCACCATAGATTGGTGGAGTTTTGACCATTCAGCTCGCCACACCCTATGGACTCACCCTAATAATGTAAAAATATGTATTGGTGGTTTCCAATCATGAATCATGGAAATTATTAACATGTATAAATGGATTGGGACACTTTCTAGAATACTTTAGCTCCTACAATTTAGAAATTATGGACATTCAATCTCAGATTCCCATTGTAACATTGTGGCACCTTAAATGCGTACCAGCTGTGGTGTAGGTTAGTGATTATATTCATTTGAAGAGGTAATTCTGAGGTGAACACTGTCCATAATTTTCCTCATCCCTGTGTATTGATGATCTTCCCAATTCCGTGGAGCCAACAAGGGACAGGATAAAAAATGAACAAGAGGAAAAGCAAGAATGAAGGCACTACCAGCAATAAAATAAATTATTCAAGTCAAAATGACAAACACGAGACCAGGGAAGGTGAAGCAAGTAGCAATATCGGTAATGGCTGTTTGGGGTGCACTCACGCATCCTTCCAGCCCTTAGAAGCATGCGTGCATGTGAAATGGTCATTGCTGATACTGCTCCTTGCTTCACCTCTGACAGCCACATGTGTTTGTATTTTTTTTTTCATCATCAGATTATTTTTATTGAGTTTTTCAAGATTTTAAAGTCAAACATTTAAACTAGGGATTATAATACAAGGGAATTAACTGTGTAAAGGGAAAAGGGGTAGGGGAAATGTGAGGAGGCCAACAAATGTTCCATAACCAAAAAGGTATGTTTCATAATGAACCTGGAATTAGTAGAAAAGTCATCTATGTCTAGTGAAAATAATAAAAGGGAGGCTTCCCTAGGAATATTTATGTGTTTGTATTTTGACAACAATAAAGACGATTATTTTTAATTTCTGGTGAGTGTCTTTAGTTTTATTCTCCTTTTGTTTATTTTTGTCTATGCCTGAAAGAGTATCACCTTCTTATTTTTATGCCTGACCGCTTTCATCCACCTGTTGCTCACTTATCCTACTCCAGCATTTCATCTAAATGCTAAGTTTCTATTTCTTTTATGTGTTTGATCACCTATAAGAAACTGGGTAAATCTTAAGTCAGTAGCTTGTATGATGTGTTGTTGCTGTAGACTTTGATGGTTGTGAAGCACATTTCTTCCCTCGTTAAATTTATCAGCCATAGGAGAGTTTTGAGCATTGTGCTGTGTAGCCAAATCACAATCATAGAGAATACTAAAAAGCACAGTTTAGTATAAACCTTTTGTATTTGCCATTTGCTACAAAAATCCATCATGTAAAGCATGTTTACCCCTGGTCAGCACCAGCTCTATTGTAGAAATTACCATGACCTATAAAATGGATTTTAATATTAAAGGACTTCTTACAGCAAAAACTTAAATTTACTAATTGTCTGAAATAGTGATAAGCGAGTGCTAAAATGCTCGGGTACTCGTTGTTTGAGTCGAGCAAATTGGAATGCTCGAGTGCTCGGTCCGAGCAACAAGCCCAATGTAAGTCTATGGGAAACTCGAGCATTTTTCTGGCGGCTCTGGAAGTATCTCTGATTCCCAGGTCACTGCTGTCAACAATGTTGTCAGAGTATTACGCCACTTTTACAGACTCACAATAAAACATACAAAAACTAAGCTAAAATGGATTTTCCTGGGAAAAATATTAAGGAACATCCTTTCCAGGGTAATGACTTGTATATAAGGCAAAATAAATAAACATAAACAAAAATGCTCCTCCACACCTTGGGCTATGTTCACACGTAGCGTTTTTGATGCGTTTTTGTACTTTTGCATTGCTTTCAGTGGTGAAAAATACATTTACCAGTAAATGTCATTGTAACAATTTACCACCTTTTCTGGCCATGTGGTGTGTGAGACATGATCAGACACATCCTGTTTCATTTATGAAAAAGAGACTCTGAAAGTCACAAAGCCTATTTTTATAGGGCCATTAGGTGGCCCTTACTATTCTTAAAAGGCCAGCAGTCGGCCCTCGCTATTGTTAGAGAGCCATCAGCCGGCTTTGCTTTGTTGTTCCCATTATTAACGAGGGGGTCTCCTATAGTGTTATTGCATATGCAATCACTGCAATGGCTGCCAAAAATTTGGACGCATCCCAATACCCCTTTGAAGAAACATAGAGGATGGCCTCAGTAAAAAAAATATTCCCATTATAAAGGAGTGGGTCTCCTATAGTGGTAATGTTCATGCAGTGAATGCAAGGGCTGCCAAAATTTGGGAAAAACCCCAATACCAATTTAAAGACACATAGAGTATAGGGTATGCAGTGAGTACAATGGCTGCCAAAATTTAGGAAAAACCCCAATAACAATTTAAAGACTCATAGAGGTGGGAATCTGTAATGACATGTTCCCATTAGAAAGGAGCGGTTCTGATATACAGTTTTAGGGTATGCAGTGAGTACAACGGCTGCCAAAATTTTGGAAAACCCCAATACCAATTTAAAGACACAAGAGGTGGGCCTCAGTAATGACATGTTCCCATTAGAAAGGAACGGTTTTGCTACACAGTTAGAGGGTATGCAGTGAGTACAACGGCTGCCAAAATTTAGGAAAAACCCCAATACCAATTTAAAGACACAAAGAGGTGGGCCTCAGTAATGACATGATCCCATTAGAAAGGAGTGGTTCTGCTATACAGTTATAGGGTATGCAGTGAGTACAAAGGCTGCCAAAATTTGGGAAAAACCCCAATACCAATTTAAAGACTCATAGAGGTGGGCCTCAGTAACGACATGTTCCCAGTAGAAAGGAGCGGTTTTGCTATACAGTTATAGGGTATGCAGTGAATACAACGGCTGTCAAAATTTAGAAAAAACCCAGTACCAATTTAAAGACGCATAGAGTTAGGCCTCAGTAACGACATGTTCCCATTAGAAAGGAGTGGTTCTGCTATACAGTTATAGGGTATGCCGTGAGTACAACAGCTGCCAAATTTTAGGAAAAACCCCAATAACAATTTAAAGACACATAGAGGTGGGCCTCAATAATGACATGTTCCCATTAGAAAGGAGCGGTTCTGCTATGAAGTTATAGGGTATGCCGTGAGTACAAAGGCTGCCAAAATTTGGGAAAAACCCCAATATAAATTTAAAGACACATAGAAGTGGTCCTCAGTAGCGACATGTTCCCATTAGAAAGGAGCGGGACTCCCATACTGTTCTTGCGCATGTAGTGACTGCAATGGCTGCCAAAAATTTGGAGGTACTCCAATGACCCTTCAAGAGAAGAAAAATATTTCCATTATTAGGAAGTGGGTCTTCCATACTGTTATTGCCTATGCAATGAATGCAATGGCTGCCAAAAATTTGGAAACACTCCAATGCCCCTTGCAAGAGACGTAGTTATGGTGATATGGTGCATATCGTGGTAATATGGTCGTGGAGGATGAGGATGAGGAGAAGGAGGAGGACAAGAGCAAATAGACAAAATCAGGAAGCGTATACCCATGTCTGGGTGTGAAGACAGAGGTGCATGGGAATAGAGTTAGACCTCCCAAAAAAAAGACACTGTATTTGAGTTTATGTTATGCTGCTATCATTTGATGGTGTTGAGAAGTCTGGCCCAATCCTGCCCTTGTTCATTTTTATAAGAGTTAGTCTGTCAGCATTTTCAGTTGACAGGCGGATGCGCCTATCAGTAATAGTTCCCTCGGCGGCACTAAAAACCAGCACTGACAAAATGCTAGCAGCAGGGCAGACCAGGACCTCCAAGGCGTAGAGAGCCAGTTCATGCCACGTGTCCAGCTTGGATACCCAATAATTATGAGGAGCAGAGGAATCACGGAGGACGTTAATACAGTCAGAAAGGTACTCCTTCAGCATCTTCCCAAACTTTTCCTGCCTTGGGAGGTTACCCCACGCATCAGGTCTTGTGCGATGGTAGGGTCTGAGAAAACTGTCCCAGAACTTTGACAGTGGTCCCCTGCCTCTGCTGGATTGCATTTGTGTCTATCTCACCTGTACTCCTTGGTTGTCCAACGAACTGTGACCTCTGCTGCCAGCTTTTTCAGATGGGAATTTTTTTAATAATTCCGCAACAAGGCCCTTCTGGTACTGCCCCATTTTAGCAGACCTGTCCGCCGCGGGAATAAGAGATACAAAGTTCTCCTTGTAGCGTGGGTGTAAAAGTTTCACCAACCAGTAAAGACTGTCATCCAAAATTTGGAGAGCGTGAGGGTCACAGGAAAGGCAGTGTAACATAAACTCAGCCATGTGTACCAGACTGTTAACAGGCAAGACTTCCATGTCCTCACCAAGAGGATGACTGACCATGCTCTCTTCCTCGTCCTCACCAAGAGGATGACTGACCATGCTCTCTTCCTCATCCTCCTCCTCATCCTCCCTGTCCTCAGGCCATCCAGGCTGAACAGACGGTATGACAGTTGTGCTGTTAGTACCGTCTATAGCGCAGGAAAATAGCTCCTGTTCTTGCTCCTCCTCTTCCTCATTGTCACCCAATCCACATTGGGATGAGATGAGGCTGGGCTGTATGTAATCACCCTGTATGGTTCCTTGCTCCATCTCATCGTGCTCCGCCTACAATGCCTCCTTTTTAATTGTGAGCATAGAGTGTTTCAGAAATCAGAGAAGCGGGATGGTGACTCTAATTATGGCATCATCGCTGCTCACCATCTTGTTGGAGTCCTCAAAGTTTTGGAGGATGGCACAGATGTCTGACATCCATGTCCACTCCAGAGGTCTTATGTGTGGAAGCTGACCTGAATACCGACCGCAATGTTGATGCTGGTAGTCAATAACTTCCCTCTGCTGCTCACAAATCCTTCCCAACATCTTCAACATTGGATTCCAACACATGAGGACATCGCACACCAGTTAGTGTTCTGGAAGCTGCAAGCAATGCTGAAGCACGGCAAGGGCGGCGGAAACTGTAGCTGACTTTGTAAAATGGGAACACACGCGGCATACTTTGACAAGCAGATCCAGCATATCCGGGTAGGTTTTGAGAAACCACTGAACCATTAGGTTAAGCATATGGCCAAGCATGGTACGTGTGTGAGCTCGCCTCGCTTCAGAGCCGCCACCAGGTTCCGGCCATTGTCTCATACGACCATGCCTGGCTTTAGGTTCAGTGGTGTCAGCCACAGATATGCATGCTCTTTCAGAGCTGTCCACAACTCTTCAGCAGTGTTCGGTTTGTCCCCTAAGCATATTAGCTTCAGCACAGACTGTTGCTGCTTGGCCAAGGCAGTGCTGCAGTGCTTATAGCTTCTGACTGATGTGGTCATTATGGAGATGGAGACTAAAGAGGAGGAGGACCCAGGCCTGCAATCCTCAGTGTTGGGAGGATGTGTTCCATCCCAAGGTACGTATGGGTCCCAGCTTCCACTATATTAGCTCTGTGTTCCGTCACCGAGATGCACCATCCCTGCCCACAAGCACTTGTCCATATGTCCGTGGTTAGGTGGATTTTCCCAGTAACTGCATTGTTGAGGGCACGGATAATGTTGTGGGACATTTGCTTGTGTAATGCGGGGACGGCACACCGGGAGAAATAGTGGCGGCTGGGGACTGAGTACCGAGGGACGGCCTCCACCATCAGGTTGCAGAAAGCTTCCATCTCCATGAGCCTAAAATGCAACATTTTGAGCGCAAGCATTCGCGAAATGTGTGAATTTAGTAGTGTGGCCTGGGGGGCGTTGGCTGCGTATTTGCGTTCCAAGAACCGGGGTAGGGACAACTGAAGGCTGCGCTTGTACAAGGACATGGACGTGCTTTCTGATGGTGCTGTTATGATCTGCAACAAGAACTAAGGAAAGATAGGGGAAAGCTGTCCCTAAAATAAGACTTACCTGAATCCCTACGATGTAGCGTGCTGCCTGTTCCTTGTGAACAAACCCGCCTTTGTCCTCGGCTAGTCTGAACGGAGACCTATAGAAATAAGGGAGGGGTCCCTAAAAGTACTAAGGACTGGGACAAAAAAGGGACACCTCCTAACAGAAGTTGCTGCAGAACACAAAAGACAAACTGACAAAAAGTACTAGAGGTCCCAGAGGACCAAGCGAACTAGAGAGAGATAGGCACCGAAGCACCTGGCTAGAGAGACAGTCAAACAACACTGAAGTCCAGCAAGGCCAGAAGGGCGGAGCTGGAATATATAGGCAGATGGTCACGTGACCAGAAAACACAAGATAGAAAAAACTAACAGGAGGGTTCTAACAGTACCCCCTCTTTTATGAGGATCCTCGGATCCTCCAGGTCCAGGCCTATCCGGAAACCTCCTGTGGAAAGCTTTAACAAGCCTAGGAGCAGAGACATCATCCGTCCTTACCCAGGAGTTGTCTTCGGGACCGAAACCCTTCCAGGAGACAAGATACTGTAATCACCCTCTATGCCATCTAGAATTCAAGATACGCAAAATTTCAAATTCGCCTTCTTCCACCACAGCGGGAGCTGTGACAGTGGTGTCCCTATCTGATACGTCAGCCTTTTTCAACAAGGAAACATGAAACACAGGATTAATCTTCCAGGAAGTAGGGACATCCAACCTAACAGCAGACGGGTTAACAACCTGAAGCACCTTAAATGGACCCACAAACTCAGGAACCAGGTTTTTAGAGCGAATCCTCAACCGCAGGTTCTTCGAGGACAACCAAACCATATCACCCACAGTAAACAAAACCTCTTTACGTTTCCTGTCAAAATACTTCTTGGACTTCTTGTTAGCCTCTTGAAGGTTGCAACGTACATTAGTCCAAACTCTCTCCAAATCACCGGAAAAATTCTCCTCCTCCAGCACCGCCGACCCTAATTTGGAGAACGAACCAAAAGATGGATGTCTCCCAGTACAACAAAAAAAAGGAGAACACCCAGCAGAGGAGGATGTATGATTGTTAAAAGCAAATTCTGCGAGAGGCAGAAACTCAGACCACACCTCTTGATTGTCTGCCACAAAACAACGCAAAAACTGTTCAACATCCTGGTTCTTTCTTTCAGTCTGTCCATTAGACTCAGGATGATAACCAGACGAAAATGACAAATGGACTCCCAACCTGTTACAAAAAGCACGCCAAAAGCGAGCCACAAACTGAGGTCCTCTATCAGAAACAATATCCGTGGGAACACCATGGAGCTTGACAATCTCCTTAACAAATGCCTTAGCGAGTGTCTTGCCGCAGGGCAACTTAATGAATGGAACCAAATGACACATCTTACTAAAACGGTCCACGACCACCCAGATGACAGTAAAACCCTCGGACACAGGAAGATCAGTAATAAAATCCATAGTGAGATGTGTCCAAGGCGCACTAGGAACCTCCAGAGGGCAAAGCAACCCCGCAGCAGAAGTATGTGAAGCCTTTGACCTAGCGCACACAGTACACTGACGCACCCACTTGATGACTTCCTTCTGCCATCCAGGCCACCAAAAACTGCGACTGATCAGTCTCTTAGTCTCTGAAATTCCTGGATGACCTGCCAACAGAGACTCATGACACTCCACAAGCAAATCTCTCCTAAAGGCTCTAGGCATGAACAACCTCCCATGGGGAGTGTTATTTGGAGCATCATCTTGAGCTTTCAGAATCCCATTCTCCAAAACGGAATCCAAAGCCGCCACCACAACTCCTTTCTGTAAAATGCTCTCCTCCTCCTCGGCACCGACCATAGGAGAGAAGCTGCGAGATAAAGCATCGGCTTTAACATTCTTAGTACCAGGGATATAGGTAACAGAAATATGAAACCGATAAAAAAAAGTGCCCACCTAGCTTGACGGGCATTCAAATTCTTATGATCTGTGAAAACCTGAATAGGAAATCTAGCGCCTTCCAAAAAATGACGCCAATGTTCAAACGCAAGTTTAATAGCCAGCAACTCCCGATTTCCAACATCATAATTCAGTTCGATTTCCGAAAATTTTTTCGAAAAGAAGGCACAAGGATGTACTCCACCCTTGTTCTCCTGAGACAAAACTTCTCCGACCCCCACCGATGAAGCATCGACCTCAACTAAATAAGGCTTGGTCTCATCAGGCTGCAGAAGGATAGGGGCAGAACTAAATCTCTCTTTGAGATACTCAAATGCTTCAATGGCCTCAGTAATCCACTGGGCCGTATTCGCACCTTTCCTGGTGAGATCGGTTAGAGGTTTAACAATAACAGAAAAATTCTTAATGAATTTCTTGTAATAATTGGCAAAACCCAAAAATCTCCGTATAGATTTCAAACTAATAGGCCTAGGCCATTCCTGCACAGCCTGAACCTTCACAGGGTCCATTTCAAAGCCCTCGTTGGAGACAATGTAGCCCAAAAAACTAATTTTCTGCACAGCGAACTCACATTTCTCCAGCTTAGCAAAGAGTGAATTATCACTCAATAACTGCAAAACTTCACGTACACTCTGCCAATGGGACTCCAGATCTGGTGAATAAATCAAAATGTCATCCAAATACACAACCACATTCTTACCAATCAAAGGTCTCAGGACGTCATTAATAAGGTTCTGAAAAAATGCAGGTGCATTGGTAAGACCAAAAGGCATCACCAGATTCTCAAAATGACCTACCAGAGTGTTAAAAGCAGTTTTCCATTCATCACCCTCCTTCACACGTAACAAATTGTATGCCCCCCGGAGATCAATTTTGGAGAACCACTTGGCTCCCACTAACTGGTTAAACAAGTCAGGAATTAACGATAATGGGTAGGAATTGCGTACGGTAATCTTATTAATTTCACGAAAATCCAGACATGGACGTAAACCGCCGTCCTTTTTTTTAACAAAGAAGAATCCAACTGCCACAGGCGACTTAGAAGGTCTAATGTGACCAGCAGCCAGGCTAGTCTGTATGTACTCCTCCAAGGCCTTTCTCTCAGGGATAGTCAGATTAAACAAGCAACTTTTGGGAAGAGTAGCACCCGGAACAAACTCAATGGCGCAACCATAATCCCTATGAGGAGGTAAAATGTGCGACTCCTCCTCCGAAAAAACCCTCCAAAAATCTTGAATAGGTACAGGTAATTCCACTTTTTCCACAGCCGCAATGCGACCATTACAACATTTATCATAGCACTTCGGACTCCAAGACTTAATCACATTAGTAGACCAGTCCAATAAAGGATTGTGCAGTTTTAACCAAGGCAATCCTAGAACAACTGGAGAGGGTAAATTATCCAAAACAACCAAGTCCAAAATTTCTTGGTGAACTCCATTGATAGTGAGAGGAAATGCAGCAGTCTTGTGAGTAATACATTTCAAAGGAGTGTTATCAATTGCAACCACAGAAATAGGTGATGACAAAGGTTTGGATTTCAATTTAAGGTTTTCCAAAAACCCTACCAATCACAATAAGTGTTGAACCACAATCCACAAATACCTGAAATTCAATCAAATCTCCCTGCAGAGTAGTACTCCCAGAAAGGAATACTCCTGCAGAGCGTAAACAAGCTATACGGGCGTAACTGACCTTTTTTTTTTCTTTACTTAAACGACGCTCACAATACTTAAACAAATGGTCACCTTTACCACAATAAAGACACAATCCCTCAGCGAACCTACGGTCTTTTTCCTGAGAGCGGAGTGACATCCCCCCAACCTCCATCGGTTCCCCACCCTCAGAGCAGATTTTCTGGGGACTAGGACCTGACATTACAGGAGTCTTTACCTCATTGAGCCTGCACCTCAGTCTTTTGTCTATGCGAACAGCTAACTGCATAGCTTCCTGCAGAGTCTCAGGTGCAGGGAATGCAACTAGAAAATCCTTAACCCTTTCACTCAGACCAGCAAGAAATAAATATCTCAGCACCGAATCATTCCACTTAACTTCTGAAGCCCACCTTCTAAATTGTGTGCAATAATTTTCAACATCATCAGACCCCTGATTCAAACATCTAAGTTCTGATTCTCCAGATGAGATTTGATCAGGATCGTCATATAATAGCCCCATAGCAGAAAAAAATTCTTCAACTGAACTTAAACACGGATCATTAGGCTGGAGAGAAAAGTCGCAACTAGTGTTGAGCCACCCCCGTAGTGTTCGAGTTCGGTTCGTCGAACACCCGTGTGTTCGCCGAACTGTTCGTCGAACTGTTCGTCGAACACCTTCGAACACCGTTAAAACCAATGGCAGGCAAACAAAAACACATAGAAACACATAGAAAACACCTTCAAAGGTGTCCAAAAGCTGACAAACTGCTCAGAAGACATAACTAACACATGGAAAAGTGACAAGTACATATAGTCATGCGAAAATAAAAGAGGTGGAGGAGTAAAAGGAGGGGGAGACACAGATATAGGCATGTCATGCCCTTCTAAAATCCAAAAAGTGAGAAGCCGACACGGCCAGTCCGCTCCTGCCCGTGCCACCTCCGTGTCGCCGGGTTTGTGCCAGAGCCGCGGTGAACCCTGATGGCCAGCCCCCCTCTCCCAATACTGGTGCCTGTCCGCTGGTGGGTCGAGCGAGCCCCCCTGTGGTGGAGGCAGCTCTAAGCTTTTTAATTTAAATTGTCTCTCTAATTTGAATGAATACACTTTAAATCCATTTACAAGGATCTATTGGAGGGCAAGTCTCATGCCAGCAGCCGTGTAATTCCAGCTCCAGTAGCGTCCACTAAAGCTGCTGCAGTTAAAAAGCTTTTATAAGGATCGAGCTCGGCTGTCCACCGCAAGGCATCCTACTGCCAGTCCCAGCCCCTATGCCTTGGGGTGCCTCCTGATGCTCTTCACTGAGTATCCCATGGTCCCGAAGCATTTCCTTTGAAAAAATTAAGTGTCCAAACTACAGGTGGTGTAGCTTGCTTAACAGCCGGGATAATCCGCTGACTAGCAGACACTGCTACTAGGCACAAAGTACTTCCTGGGCTAGATGCAGTTAAAAATTTGTAATTAGATACTCTCGTTGGATGCTGAGAAAGCATTCCATAGAGTCTCCTGGCACGCCATATATGATTCTCTTAAAAAGCTTGGGGTAGGGGTCTAGGGGACCCTTTTATAGCCAAAATCACGGCCCTGTATCACAATACGTCACCTAGGCTGAAGATAAATGGAACTGTAGCACCCTGAGGGCTCGGTTGCTACAGAGGTATTGCACCTCACCCAGAGGTGTGATATCTCACTCTCAGGTAAGGATGGAGTGTGGATCAGGACCCGACACCTGCATGCATTACACCACATTGCCGTGGGGCAGGGCGACCAATATGCCTCTGAGATGGGCACGACAGTCCCTGTCCCTGGCTGGAGTGGGGGGAGGGAACACTGAGGAAGGGGAACCCTGTAGTGCAGGAGCAGGGAGGAAGCAGTTCCTGGGTGCATTGAGAAGGGAGTATAAAAGGTGGGCACCATCTTAGTTCAGTGCAGATAAGTCTGAGCAGAAGTGGCAGGGAGCAGGGGCTCTGCATGAGCTCTGCTCCGGAGGCGGGCCTAGTAACAGAGGCCCAGGCCTGGAAGAGGGAAAAGGAAGGAAGAGGAGTGGAGAAGGCTCCAGGAACGAGGAATGAAGGGATCCCAGGGGTGCGGACGGGCGAGTCGCCACCGCACGCCCGAATCCACCTGCGTGGAGGGGTCAGGCCAAAGGGGGAGACCGGTCCCCGAAACTAGTGGAGGCAGGAAACGACCCTCAGCTAGAAACCAGAGGCTGTGACATTTTATGTGGCGCAGCCCCTCGCTACACCCGCTAGGAAGGCACCACATAGGGTCAGGGAAACTGGCGCCAAGTTTACCAAGAGGATGCCCGAGGCAGCCGGACAGAAGGGTTGGTAAGAAAGGTCAGACAAAGGACACACAAAGGGGGTCCTGTGAAGCGCTCTAAAGTTATCTGGGAGTTGTCTGAGCCCCTCACCTGGTGAGCACAGTACGACGTGGGCAGCCGTTACCTGCAGACGTGGTCTGGATAATAAGAACTGTGAGTAAAGGCCCTGGACTGCATCACTGACTCCGTGTCGTTACTGCTGCTGCCCTGCACCATCACCCCCATCATCCGCATACACTGCCCTGAGGCTATACTCCTCCCGTGGGGAGTTATGCTACACTCTGCTGCACCCACAACACCAGCCTCAGCGGTCTGCCCTGCAGCGGCGGTTCACTCTGACCGCAATCCACGGGTGGCGTAGTCGGACATTTAAACATCAAAACCACATAAATAGTTCCGCCACTGGTTTGACCACCCTGAGCCACGGAACCGGGTCGCCGCCACGAAGACTACAACCACCAGCATCCACCAAAAAGGGTCCGGCTCCGGGTGTCCCAAGGCCCAGGGGGTGCATCAGAACATTTTCATCACCTTTCACAATCACCAATGGGACAAGGCAGGGATGTCCTCTGTCCCCTCTCTTATACATCCTAGTGACGGAGCACCTGCTCTCATCAATTCGCCATAACCCCAATATTAGGTGGATTGAGGTGGGAGGCACCGAGTACAAGTGCTCTCTATTTGCTGATGATGTCCTAGTATATATCACTCAATCACATATATCCATCCATGCTGTTATGGCTGAAATAGATCACTTTGTTACATGGTCAAATTTTAAAATCAATGCAGCGAAGTCTGAGGCCCTCGATGTCTCCCTCCCCAAATCCATATAGGATTCCATCCAGTCCAACTTTCCCTTTGCCTGGCCCTCACAGGGTATCAAATACTTAGGAGTTCCTATTCATAGAGACCTCTCCCATCTATGTTATCTTAATTTTGGGCCCTTTATTGAACAACTCCATACAGACCACGGTTGGCAAGTTAGGACTGTAAGATTCACTAAGTGAACCACTAGTGTTTTGTGGAAAAGCACATGTACACTGCGTTCCAAATTATTATACAAAAAATGTTTAGGAGTGATAAGGGAAGAATTTGTTTGTTTGTCAGTTAAACTCATTGATGGTGATGTGTGTCAGGGCTCTTTATATCACTGTAAGCAATTGCAGACACCTGTGCTAATTAGTTTGGCAGGTGTGTCCAATGAAAGGCAAGACTACTTAAGAAGGCTGTCTCACATTATTAAGCAGCCTACATTTTCTGCCAAAATGGGAAAGAAAAAGGATGTGTCGGCTGCTGAGAAGCAACAAATTGTGGAGTGTTTAGGTCAAGGCATGACTACAATCAACATTGTGCGATGATCAGGATGAAGTGTCTTGGCAATCAAGAAGTATGTAGCTGATTCACAGTACACACGTGTGCGTGCTGATAAGGGCAAATTGAGGACTCTTTCCTACAGGCAATTACGTCAGGTTGAAAGAGCAGCGGCAAAAAAGCCTTGTCATAGCAGCAGACAAGTTTTTGAAGCTGCTTGTGCCTCCAACGTCCCCCGAACAACAAGATGCAGGGTCCTTCAGAGGTTTGCAGCTGTGCATACGCCATCCTGTCGACCTCCTCTATCCACTTCACACAAGCAGAAACGGCTCCAGTGGGCCAAACATTACATGAAGACTGATTTCAAAACTGTTTTGTTCACGGATGAGTGCCGTGCAGCGCTCGATGGTCCAGATGGATGGAGTGGAGGATGGCTGGTTGATGGACACCCCACGCAAACACGGCTACAGCGCCAACAAGGAGGAGGTGGAGTAATGTTTTGGGCTGGAATCATGGGGAGAGAGATTGTCGGCCCCTTTAGGATCCCTGAAGGCGCTAAAGATGAACTCCATAATGTATGTGGATTTTCTCAAACAGCACTTCCTGCCATGGTTCAAGAAGAAGAACCGTGTATTTCACAGCAAGATCATTTTTCTGCATGATAATGCACCATCTCATGCTGCACATAAAACATCTGCATCTCTGGCTGATATGGGCATAAAAGGGGACAAACTTATGGTGTGACCCCCATGCTCCCCTGACCTGTACCCCATTCAGAACCTTTGGAGCATCATTAAAAGGAGTGTCTATGATGGCGGGAGGCAGTTCACATCTAAGCAACAGCTCTGGGAGGGTATTCTGTCCTCATGCAAAACAATTGAAGCAGAAACCATCCAAAACCTGACAAATTCAATGGACGAGAGAGTTCAGAAGCTCCTTTCGAACAAGGGGTCCTATGTGAAAATGTAACATCACCTAGAATAAAGTTTTGAGTTGAAAACTGTTTGATTTCAGTTTCTAACAACCTGCTAATGCTTATAATTTCAAAAATGACCATTTTTTTGGTCTTTATTAAAATGAAAAGGTTGATCCAAAAGTTTGGGGGATCTAAGAGTGTGGCAACCCAGTAGTCATGATTACTTCGAATTCTGACAATATGAGGGTCATGCTGCAGGTAGTGCAGCAAGAAGGCACTTATGTGTCGTGCGCATCTCGGAGCCCCAAAATTATTTTCCGGGCTAGATGCAGCTAAAAATTATTATTAATTTTAAATCTGGTGAAGCTTTAGTATAGATGGCCTAATAGGATCAGTGCTGCACACTGCTACAAAGCCCAAATTATTTTCCAGTCAAGGTACAGATAAACATGATTAGTAATTTTAAATCTGGTGGAGCTTATTATAGATGGCCTAATAGAATCAGTGCTGCACACTGCTACAAAGCCCAAATTATTTTCCAGCCAAGATATAGATAAACATGATTAGTAATTTGAAAGCTTAAAACGGTTGGTAGGGTGATTTTAACCAATCATCAAGCTTTTACTCTCCCCAGGATGACACAGGGGTAGAAAAGTCGTTTCGGATCCATGATTTGTTCATCTTTATGAACGTGAGTCTGTCTACATTATCAGTGGAGAGCCGCGTGCGCCTATCTGTCAGCACACCACCAGCAGCGCTGAACACATGTTCAGACAGAACGCTGGCTGCGGGGCATGACAAGATCTCCAAGGCGTAAGTGGCTAGCTCCGGCCATTTATCCAGATTGGAAGCCCAAAAAGAGCAAGGGTCCAGTGACACAGTCGTGGCTTCAATGTTTACTTGGAGATACTCCTGTACCATCGTCTCTAGGCGTTGACTATGTGTCAGACTTCTTGTCTCCTGTGGCCTTGCAAAGGATGGGCTAAAAAAGTGGTGAAATGATTCCGCAAAATTGATGTTACCAGCAGATACTGTGGTTCTGTTACGGTTTGAGTGCTGAACACTTGACGGTCCCACGGTTGGCAAGTTGGAACTGTGAGATTCACTACGTGCACCACTGGTATTTTGTGGAAAAGCACATGTAAGATTCTGCAACAGTCTCTGCTGATACTCCTGCATGCGTGCATCCCTTTCTATAGCAGGAATAATTTCGGCAAATTTACTTTTGTACCGGGGATCTAACAGTGTGGCAACCCAGTAGTCAGGATTATTTCTAATTCTCACAATTCGAGGGTCATGTTGCAGGTAGTGCAGCAAGAAGGCACTCATGTGTGTTGCGCATCCAGGAGCACCAAGTCCCTGTTGTGTTGGTGGCGAGGTAACAATCATGCTTCCTTCCTCTGTCCTCTCCCCCCAACCTCGCACAACAGAAATGTGATCAAGGTCTCCCTCATCTGATGAGTCTTCCATCAGTTCGTCCTCCACTTCTTCCTGGGCTCCTGCACCTTCCTCACTAGTTTGGCTGCTACCATGCACCCTGGTAAAACCATCTCCCCCACCCTCACATGCCTGCCGCCTTGGTGCTGCCGACCGTCTGGACCTTGCAGATGTTAGCCCTTCCGCATACAACTCCTCCTCCTCTACTTCCTCCACCTCCTCTTGTGCCACCCCCTGACTCCGAATTCTGTTTAACATGTGCTCCAGCATGTAAATCACCGGAATAGTCATGCTGATAATGGCATCGTGTAACGGGTCTGGGAGGCCGAACCTCTGAGCTACTATACAAGGGGGCGGTCCTTGTAAGGGAGCGGGTGGCGACCAGGGTAGACAGACAGGCAGTCACAGCAGGTGACTGGGACAGTCTCTGAATGAACGGACAGGAGGTCACGGCAAGTGACCGGTGCAGTCTCTGGATGAACGGGCAGGAGGTCACGGCAAGTGACCGGGGCAGTCTCTGGATGAACGGGCAGGAGGTCACGGCAAGTGACCGGGGCAGTCTCTGGATGAACGGGCAGGAGGTCACGGCAAGTGACCGGGACAGTCTCTGGGTAAAGGATTGGTACGACCTGTGGCGGCAGATGATAGACGTGAGCTCCCAGGTGAGCAGGCGAGAGTCTCTGGATAATCGGGTGGTCACAGCATGTGACGGCGGAGCCTCCAGGAAGACCAACAGACAGGTAGCAGATGAGCGCTCCCAGGTGAGCGGGCAGGAGTCTCTGGACAGGCGGCTGGTCACAGCACGTGACGGCAGAGCCTCCTGGTAGGCTAGCAGACAGGCAGCGGATGAGCGCTCCCAGGTGAGCGGGCAAGCTGGTCCTTAGACAGACTGACAGAAGTTGGAAGGCAGACCGTCGGACCTCAGGCTAGCAGGCAGGTAGCAGGATATCAGGCAGGAATTAGACAGCAGACTGGCAGGAATCTGGCAGGTATCTGGCAGGTAACTGGCAACGGGACCTGAGGGCTGAAGCAGAGTAGTGAACAGAGCTACAACATTGCTCGGGCACCTCCATTTTGGAGGAAGTGCCTTTTATATGGGAGGTCCTCCGGCAATTGGCCGGGGACTCCTTAGGATGGCGCGCGCGGTCCCTTTAAGAGAGGGGGAGTGCGCGCGCGCGCCCTAAGCACACTGCCGGGGAAGGAGCGCGTGCCGGAAGCAGCGGGGAGAGAAGCGCTGGAGGACTCCGCGCCAGGAGCGGGGAGGTGAGAGGGACGGCGTCTCTGCCTAGAACAGGGCAGAGACGCCGATGCTACAGTACCCCCCCCTTTAGGCCCCCTCTTTTTTTGGCCAGAAAGAAATTTCTCAAGGAGAAGCGGGGCGTTGATGTTCTCCCTGGGTTCCCAAGTTCTCTCCTCAGGACCAAACCCCTTCCAATCTACCAGAAAAAAGGTTTTTCCTCTTACCCTCTTGGAGTCCAGAATACTCTCTACCTCAAAGATGTCATCAGCGGAAACCGGAGCAGGAGGGGCACCTGGATTTTTGGAAAAAAAGTTAAAGACAACGGGTTTGAGGAGAGATACGTGGAAGGAGTTAGGGATCCGTAGGGTGGCCGGGAGTTTTAATTTGTAGGCCACAGGGTTAATTTGCCTGAGGACTTCGAAGGGGCCGATGAATCGAGGACCCAACTTGTAGGAGGGTACTTTGAGCCGCACATGTTTGGATGAGAGCCAAACCTTGTCTCCCGGACGGAATTGGGGCGGATCCAGACGTCTCTTATCAGCATATCTCTTCATCCGCTCAGAGGAGAGAAGAAGAGCGGACCTGGTGCTCTCCCAAATAGTAGAAAATTCGCTGACAAGAGACTCCGCAGCAGGGTTATCCACAGAAACGGAGACAGGAAGTGGAATCCGGGGATGTTGGCCACCGACTATAAAGAACGGGGATTTGGAAGAGGACTCGCTCTCATGGTTGTTATAAGAGAACTCGGCCCATGGTAGGAGATCCACCCAGTCCGAGTGGTGAGCATCAACGAAGTGCCAGAGGTAGCTGGACAAGATCTGATTGATCCGCTCCACTTGACCATTGGACTGAGGGTGGTAAGCGGAGGAGAAATGCAGGGTAATGTCCAGCAGCTTACATGTGGCTCTCCAGAAGCGAGAGGTGAACTGAACCCCACGATCCGACACGATGTGGAGGGGCAGACCATGGAGACGGAAGATGTGGCGGATAAAGTCTTTAGCCAGCTCGGGTGCAGACGGAAGACCAGGCAGGAGAATGAAGTGGGCCATCTTAGAAAAACGGTCAGCGACAACCCAAATGACAGTACAACCGGCAGAAACTGGAAGGTCGGTGATAAAGTCCATAGCGATGTGTTGCCAAGGAGCAGCAGGTACGGGAAGGGGCAGGAGATGGCTGGCAGGTAGATGTCGGGGAACTTTGTTACGGGCACAGGATGAACAGGCCGCGACGAAGTCTACCACGTCCTTACGCAGGGTAGGCCACCAGTAATGCCGGGAAATAAGTTGGAAGGTCTTCTTTTGGCCAGCATGGCCAGCTAGTTTAGAAGAATGTCCCCAGCGAAGAACCCTCTCCCGATCTGGCACAGCTACGAACGTCTTACCGGGTGGAAGACGAGTCAGATCCAAGGGGGCCACATTCATCACCTTGGAGGAGTCGATGATGTGCGTAGGTTCCTCCTCTTGATCGGAGGACAGGAAGGACCGGGACAAGGCATCAGCTTTGACGTTCTTGTCCTCCGGACGGAAATGAAGAATGAAGTCGAAGCGGGCAAAAAACAATGACCACCGGGCCTGGCGAGGATTGAGTCTCTGGGCATTTTGGAGATATGCCAGGTTTTTGTGATCCGTGTAGATAATTACCGGGTAGAGAGCCCCTTCAAGCAGATAGCGCCACTCTCCCAGTGCCAATTTGATGGCTAGCAATTCCCGGTCTCCAATGGAGTAGTTGCGCTCCGACGAGGAGAAGATTTTGGAGAAGAAGCCGCACGTTACCATTCTCCCGGTAGAAGACTTCTGGGTGAGCACCGCTCCGGCTCCGGAGGAGGAGGCATGAACCTCCAGGTAGAATTGTTTATTACAGTCCGGACGGTGCAGGACGGGAGCAGAGGCGAAGGCTTTCTTTAGGGAAAGGAAGGCCTCCTCGGCTTCAGGCGACCATGTCCTGGGGTTAGCCCCCTTACGGGTAAGTGCAGATATGGGAGCAGTCCGAGACGAGAAGTGTGGGATGAAAAGACGATAATAATTAGCGAAGCCCAGGAATCGCTGTATCGCCTTCAAACCTTCAGGACGAGGCCATTTTAGAACGGAAGAGAGCTTCTTGGGATCCATTTGCAGACCTGTTTGGGAGATGACATAGCCCAAGAACGGAAGGGAGGTCTGATCGAAGAGGCACTTCTCGTATTTGGCGTAAAGGTGGTTCTGCCGAAGCCTAAGCAGGACCTGACGAACATCCCTCCGGTGTGTGGGGAGATCCGGAGAGAAGACCAAGATATCGTCCAGGTATACCACTACGCAGGAGTACAGGAGGTCACGGAAGATGTCGTTGACTAGTTCCTGAAAGACCGCGGGAGCATTACAGAGACCGAAGGGCATCACAAGGTACTCGTAGTGACCGTCCCGGGTATTGAATGCCGTCTTCCACTCGTCTCCTTGACGGATACGGACCAGATTATACGCTCCTCGTAGATCCAGCTTGGAGAAGATCCTGGCGCCCTTGAGACGGTCAAACAATTCGGAGATGAGTGGCAGGGGATATTTGTTTTTTACCGTGATAAGATTGAGTCCTCTGTAGTCAATACAGGGACGTAGCGAGCCGTCTTTCTTTTTGACAAAGAAGAATCCGGCTCCAGCCGGGGAGGTAGATTTTCGGATAAATCCCCTAGCCAGATTCTCTTCAATGTACTCAGACATGGCTCGGGTCTCGGCTGCAGACAACGGGTAGATACGCCCACGGGGAGGAGTGGTGCCAGGTACCAGGTCGATCGGGCAATCGTATGGCCTATGGGGTGGCAACGTCTCAGCTTCCTTCTTACCGAAGACGTCCGCATAGGGCCAGTAGGGAGCCGGGAGACCAGGTAAGTTAGCTGGAGTAGGCTGAGGGCGAAGTGGACGGACCGGGACCAGGCAGGTCCTATGGCAGTCAGGACCCCATCGGAGTACTTCACCGGACCGCCAGTTCAATACGGGTTCATGTGTCTGGAGCCAAGGTAGACCTAGCAACAGGGAGTGAGAAAGTCCGGACAGCACATGGAATGAGATCTCCTCAGAGTGCAGCATTCCCACCTGCAGGGTTATGGGTTCGGTGACGAGCAGGATGGTCTCCGAGAGAAGTCTTCCATCCACGGAGGCGACTGACAATGGTTCAGCCAGGGACTTGGTGGGAATATGGTATCTCTCTACCAGAGACTGGGAGATGAGGTTTCCAGCAGCTCCAGAATCCAGATGGGCGAGTTCAAAGAGACGGTTTTCTCCCCAAGCAATAGAGACCGGTAAGGTCAGAGACGGAGAGGGCTTACTTTTGTCTAGGACGACCTCTCCGAGTGGTCCTAGACACTGGCGTTTCCCGGCTTTTCCGGGCAGGAACGGATGAAGTGCTTCATACTGCCACAATAGAAACAGCTTCCCTCGGCTCGGCGAGATTCTTGGCGAGAACCGACCATCTTGGTCTGGTCGACCTGCATAGGCTCAGGAGAGTGTAGCTGAGGAGAGACGGAGGGAGTGACGGGTTTCTGAAAAGTAGGAGCTAGACGTGGAAACCTCCTCTCACGGGTGACCTCTTTGGCACGCTCCTGGAACCGCAGGTCAATCCGGGTGGCAAGAGTTATTAGGTCATCGAGAGTGGTAGGAATGTCCCGACCGGCAAGTTCATCTTTAATATGGCCGGACAGACCCTCCCAGAAGACAGAAACCAGAGCGTCATTATCCCAGGCCAGCTCCGAGGCAAGGGTACGGAACCGTATGGCATATTGGCCCACGGTGAGACTTCCCTGACGGAGGCGTAGCAGAGATGATGCGGATGAGGTCTTCCGTCCGGGTTCGTCGAAGACTTTCCGGAAAGCTGTGAGAAAGGCAGGCAAGTCGGACACCAGGGGGTCTCCTCTCTCCCATAGAGGATTTAGCCAGGCCAGGGCCTCTCCGGTGAGATGGGACATGATGAAGGCAATTTTGGCCCGGTCGGAGTTAAACTGGTGAGACAGGAGTTCAAAGTGCAGGGTGCACTGATTTATGAAGCCCCGAGCCTGGGCGGAGTCGCCTCCGAAACGAGGAGGTGCAGAAAGCCGGGGTCCGGGGTAGGATACCATGTTATTAGTGGGCAGTGGAGCTGCCGGATTGCGAGTCATGGCACTGGCGGTGGTTGCAGTCAGAGCAGTCAGAGTGTCCAGGCGAGAATTGACATTCCGCAGGTGACCCAGGATGGACTCCTGTTGGGACCTCTGATGGGACAGTTCATGACACAGGTCCGAGAGCGAGGGAGCTTGGGTGCCACCGGGTTCCATGGCCCGAGCAAACTGTAACGGGTCTGGGAGGCGGAACCTCTGAGCTACTATACAAGGGGGCGGTCCTTGTAAGGGAGCGGGTGGCGACCAGGGTAGACGGGCAGGCAGTCACAGCAGGTGACTGGGACAGTCTCTGAATGAACGGACAGGAGGTCACGGCAAGTGACCGGGGCAGTCTCTGGATGAACGGGCAGGAGGTCACGGCAAGTGACCGGGGCAGTCTCTGGATGAACGGGCAGAAGGTCACGGCAAGTGACCGGGGCAGTCTCTGGATGAACGGGCAGGAGGTCACAGCAAGTGACCGGGGCAGTCTCTGGGTAAAGGATTGGTACGACCTGTGGCGGCAGATGATAGACGTGAGCTCCCAGGTGAGCAGGCGAGAGTCTCTGGATAATCGGGTGGTCACAGCATGTGACGGCGGAGCCTCCAGGAAGACCAACAGACAGGTAGCAGATGAGCGCTCCCAGGTGAGCGGGCAGGAGTCTCTGGACAGGCGGCTGGTCACAGCACGTGACGGCAGAGCCTCCTGGTAGGCTAGCAGACAGGCAGCAGATGAGCGCTCCCAGGTGAGCGGGCAAGCTGGTCCTTAGACAGACTGACAGAAGTTGGAAGGCAGACCGTCGGACCTCAGGCTAGCAGGCAGGTAGCAGGATATCAGGCAGGAATTAGACAGCAGACTGGCAGGAATCTGGCAGGTATCTGGTAGGTAACTGGCAACGGGACCTGAGGGCTGAAGCAGAGTAGTGAACAGAGCTACAACATTGCTCGGGCACCTCCATTTTGGAGGAAGTGCCTTTTATATGGGAGGTCCTCCGGCAATTGGCCGGGGACTCCTTAGGACGGCGCGCGCGGTCCCTTTAAGAGAGGGGGAGCGCGCGCGCCCTAAGCACACTGCCGGGGAAGGAGCGCGTGCCGGAAGCAGCGGGGAGAGAAGCGCTGGAGGACGCCGCGCCAGGAGCGGGGAGGTGAGAGGGACGGCGTCTCTGCCTAGAACGGGGCAGAGACGCCGATGCTACACATCGTCAGCACTAAACATCTTCGTCGCCATTTCAAAACTGTGCAGAAGGGTGCATAGGTCCCTGATCTGAGACCACTCCTCCAGCGTGATTTGCCCCACCTCTGAATCTCGTTGGCCCAGGCTATACGTCAGAACGTATTGCACCAGGGCTTGTCGGTGCTGCCACAGTCGCTGCAACATGTGCAGAGTTGAATTCCACCGGGTAGGCACATCGCATTTTAGCCGGTGAAGTGGCAGGCCCAACGACTTCTGTAGAGATGTAAGTCGCTGAGCTGCGGGATGCGAACGGCGGAAGTGAGCACACAGCGACCGTGCCCTCTGCAGAAGGCCATCTAGTCTGGGATAGTGGGCTAAAAATTGCTAGACAACCAGGTTCAACACGTGAGCCATACAAGGCACGTGTGTGACATTGCCCCGGTGAAGGGCCGCACCCAGGTTTGCAGCATTGTCGCACACGGCCTTCCCTGGTTTCAGGTCCAGTGGAGACAACCATTCATGAAATTGGTTCTCCAGAGCTGACCACAACTCCTCAGCTGTGTGACTCACATTTCCCAGACATTTCAATGTAAAAACCGCCTGATGACGTTGAGCCCTACTGCCAGCATAGTAAGGAGGTGTGCAGGATCCCTTCTGCGCAGTTAGAAAGCTTGTGGCATGACCAGACAGGCTTTGGGTGCAGGTGGAAGACCGAGAGGAGGTTGAGGAGGCAGAAGCAGTGGAGGAACTTTGACATAAAGAGGATTGACGCACAACTCGTGGGGACGGCAAGACTTGGACAGCAGCCCCTTGTCCTGCTGTCACCATAGTTACCCAGTGCCCAGTCAGCTACATGTAACGCCCCTGTCCATGCCTACTCGTAAGTGTCTGTGGTGAAATGCACCCTGTCACACACAGAGTTTCTCAAAGAAGCGGTGATGTTGTGTGCAACATGCTGGTGGAGCGCAGGCACACCTTTCTTTGAGAAGTAGTGCCGACTGGGCATCTGGTACTGGGGCACTGCGACGGACATAAGGTCTCGAAAATCCTCTGTGTCCACCAGGCGGAAAGGCAGCATTTCTGTAGCCAAGAGCTTGCAGATGGTGAAATTCAACCTCTTAGCTTTCTCATGGCTAGGAGGAAATGGTCTTTTACTTGTCCACATCTGAGGGACCGAGGGCTGGCTATTGTGCTTAGACGGGGTTGATAAGGGTGTCCCCGGCAAACTGCCGGTCTGTGAGGAAGATTCAGGTGGACATGTTAGGTTGCCTTGATCCAAAGGTGGTGCTATCGATGTCGGACAGCGCTCAACACCAGCTGGTGTTACCACCTCCAAAGAAAATGATGACCTGCCAATCACGCTGGCTGTTGCAGGTAAAGAGGTGGCAGGTCTGCGCCCCAAAACAGGTGTGACTGCTGTACCCCAGTCACAGAGGATGAAGAGGCCGCGGATGCACAAGATATGGCAGACAGCGGTTGGCCCGGCCGGCTAGGCCGCATTGTAGCACACTGAGCTTCCCACTGCAACTTATGCTTCATGTCCATGTGCCGGTTCATGCATGAAGTACTCAAACTATGTATTTTTTGGCCTCTACTTAGCTTTTGCTGACAAATGTTACAGATAACACGAGTTGGGTCATCTTTATCGATCTGAAAAAATGCCCAGGCTATGCAAGGCTTAGCACCCATGCGACCTGAAGAGCCACCACGACTTGTGGTGAGAGGCAGAGTTGTGTTTGAGGATGCAGTTGTTGACGTGCTTCCAGTACTACGTCTCTGTCCAGGAAGGCGCAACCTGACCTCGTCATCACTAGCATCTTCCTCCACCTCCTCTGCTGACCTCATCTCTTGGCTGACTGTGGGTTGACAGTAAGTGGGATCTCCAACCTCATCATCATCACCCTGTGCGTTATCACACCCGTCGTCCTCAGAGCCAACCTGTTCCTGCCCTGACAAAAAACTAAAGTTGTCGCTCCAATCAGGTATTTGAGTCTTATCATCGTCTTCCTCATTGTCTCCACCAACAGGAGTTACAGTTTGGGAATGAGGGTCTACATTATGGTCAGAACCTTCTGCGTCTGGTCCTGGATCCGACTCATAAAGATTCTGGGCATCAGTGCAGATCATTTCCTCGTCTGGATTCACAGAAGCGCTGGAGTCGACCTCTGATTCCCAGGCTATAGTATGAGTAACCAGCTCTGCAGACTCAACCATCTGTTCTACCTCATACTCAGACGGGCAGCTGGAGATTTGGGAGCTGTGAGGAAGCAAGTGCGATTGGGGTGACACCTTTGAGGACTGGAGTATTTGTGATGTTGAAGTTGATGTGGAGGAGAGCCCACTTAAAGGAGCACTTGATATCCGTTGAAGCACCTGCTGTTTTTGTGCCTCATCTGGAATTTGTAGCGATTGGCGTGGCCGTAAGAAAGGGATCTTATCACATTGTCCGCTAAAAGAAGTAGACATTTTAGTTTGGCTGGAAGATGGTCTTTCTTCTGCAGATGTTACTGTTGCTTTAACACCTACCCCACGGACACAACCTTTTTTCCCCTTCCCAACATGCCTATTCCCCTTTTCACCAGCAGCAGGCCTTTTTCCACTCATTTTGGTGGTTAACTAATTCACAACTCTGGAGTTGTTTGCACAAAAAAACAATGGATGGGAACCGAGCAGAGCTGAGTGGCCAAACTGTGGTATTAGGCCAAAACTATTGGCTGGGTTAGATGCAGAAAAAAATTATATTCAGTTTGCAACCTGATGGAGGTCTGTATAGATGGATTAATAGAACAAGTCCCACACACAGCTAGAAGCCCAATATTTTTTCAGAGGTAGATGCAGAAAAAAATATATTCAGTTTGCAACCTGATGGAGGTCAGTATAGATGGACTAATACAACAAGTCCCACACACAGCTAGAAGCCCAATATTTTTTCAGAGGTAGATGCAGAAAAAAATATATTCAGTTTGCAACCTGATGGAGGTCTGTATTGATGGATTAATAGAACAAGTCCCACACACAGCTAGAAGCCCAATATTTTTTCAGAGGTAGATGCAGAAAAAAATATATTCAGTTTGCAACCTGATGGAGGTCTGTATAGATGGATTAATAGAACAAGTCCCACACACAGCTAGAAGCCCAATATTTTTTCAGAGGTAGATGCAGAAAAAAATATATTCAGTTTGCAACCTGATGGAGGTCTGTATAGATGGATTAATAGAACAAGTCCCACACACAGCTAGAAGCCCAATATTTTTTCAGAGGTAGATGCAGAAAAAATATATTCAGTTTGCAACCTGATGGAGGTCTGTATAGATGGATTATTAGAACAAGTCCCACACACAACTAGAAGCCCAATATTTTTTCAGAGGTAGATGCAGAAAAAAATATATTCAGTTTGCAACCTGATGGAGGTCAGTATAGATGGACTATTACAACAAGTCCCACACACAGCTAGAAGCCCAATATTTTTTCAGAGGTAGATGCAGAAAAAAATATATTCAGTTTGCAACCTGATGGAGGTCTGTATAGATGGATTAATAGAACAAGTCCCACACACAGCTAGAAGCCCAATATTTTTTCAGAGGTAGATGCAGAAAAAAATATATTCAGTTTGCAACCTGATGGAGGTCAGTATAGATGGACTAATACAACAAGTCCCACACACAGCTAGAAGCCCAATATTTTTTCAGAGGTAGATGCAGAAAAAAATATATTCAGTTTGCAACCTGATGGAGGTCTGTATTGATGGATTAATAGAACAAGTCCCACACACAGCTAGAAGCCCAATATTTTTTCAGAGGTAGATGCAGAAAAAAATATATTCAGTTTGCAACCTGATGGAGGTCTGTATAGATGGATTAATAGAACAAGTCCCACACACAGCTAGAAGCCCAATATTTTTTCAGAGGTAGATGCAGAAAAAAATATATTCAGTTTGCAACCTGATGGAGGTCTGTATAGATGGATTAATAGAACAAGTCCCACACACAGCTAGAAGCCCAATATTTTTTCAGAGGTAGATGCAGAAAAAATATATTCAGTTTGCAACCTGATGGAGGTCTGTATAGATGGATTAATAGAACAAGTCCCACACACAACTAGAAGCCCAATATTTTTTCAGAGGTAGATGCAGAAAAAAATATATTCAGTTTGCAACCTGATGGAGGTCTGTATAGATGGATTAATAGAACAAGTCCCACACACAGCTAGAAGCCCAATATTTTTTCAGAGGTAGATGCAGAAAAAAATATATTCAGTTTGCAACCTGATGGAGGTCAGTATAGATGGACTAATACAACAAGTCCCACACACAGCTAGAAGCCCAATATTTTTTCAGAGGTAGATGCAGAAAAAAATATATTCAGTTTGCAACCTGATGGAGGTCTGTATTGATGGATTAATAGAACAAGTCCCACACACAGCTAGAAGCCCAATATTTTTTCAGAGGTAGATGCAGAAAAAAATATATTCAGTTTGCAACCTGATGGAGGTCTGTATAGATGGATTAATAGAACAAGTCCCACACACAGCTAGAAGCCCAATATTTTTTCAGAGGTAGATGCAGAAAAAAATATATTCAGTTTGCAACCTGATGGAGGTCTGTATAGATGGATTAATAGAACAAGTCCCACACACAGCTAGAAGCCCAATATTTTTTCAGAGGTAGATGCAGAAAAAATATATTCAGTTTGCAACCTGATGGAGGTCTGTATAGATGGATTAATAGAACAAGTCCCACACACAACTAGAAGCCCAATATTTTTTCAGAGGTAGATGCAGAAAAAAATATATTCAGTTTGCAACCTGATGGAGGTCAGTATAGATGGACTATTACAACAAGTCCCACACACAGCTAGAAGCCCAATATTTTTTCAGAGGTAGATGCAGAAAAAAATATATTCAGTTTGCAACCTGATGGAGGTCTGTATAGATGGATTAATAGAACAAGTCCCACACACAGCTAGATGCCCAATATTTTTTCAGAGGTAGATGCAGAAAAAAATATATTCAGTTTGCAACCTGATGGAGGTCTGTATAGATGGATTAATAGAACAAGTCCCACACACAGCTAGAAGCCCAATATTTTTTCAGAGGTAGATGCAGAAAAAAATATATTCAGTTTGCAACCTGATGGAGGTCTGTATAGATGGATTAATAGAACAAGTCCCACACACAGCTAGAAGCCCAATATTTTTTCAGAGGTAGATGCAGAAAAAATATATTCAGTTTGCAACCTGATGGAGGTCTGTATAGATGGATTAATAGAACAAGTCCCACACACAACTAGAAGCCCAATATTTTTTCAGAGGTAGATGCAGAAAAAAATATATTCAGTTTGCAACCTGATGGAGGTCAGTATAGATGGACTATTACAACAAGTCCCACACACAGCTAGAAGCCCAATATTTTTTCAGAGGTAGATGCAGAAAAAAATATATTCAGTTTGCAACCTGATGGAGGTCTGTATAGATGGATTAATAGAACAAGTCCCACACACAGCTAGAAGCCCAATATTTTTTCAGAGGTAGATGCAGAAAAAAATATATTCAGTTTGCAACCTGATGGAGGTCTGTATAGATGGATTAATAGAACAAGTCCCACACACAGCTAGAAGCCCAATATTTTTTCAGAGGTAGATGCAGAAAAAAATATATTCAGTTTGCAACCTGATGGAGGTCTGTATAGATGGATTAATAGAACAAGTCCCACACAAAGCTAGAAGCCCAATATTTTTTCAGAGGTAGATGCAGAAAAAAATATATTCAGTTTGCAACCTGATGGAGGTCTGTATAGATGGATTAATAGAACAAGTCCCACACACAGCTAGAAGCCCAATATTTTTTCAGAGGTAGATGCAGAAAAAAATATATTCAGTTTGCAACCTGATGGAGGTCAGTATAGATGGACTAATACAACAAGTCCCACACACAGCTAGAAGCCCAATATTTTTTCAGAGGTAGATGCAGAAAAAAATATATTCAGTTTGCAACCTGATGGAGGTCTGTATAGATGGATTAATAGAACAAGTCCCACACACAGCTAGAAGCCCAATATTTTTTCAGAGCTAGATGCAGAAAAAAATATATTCAGTTTGCAACCTGATGGAGGTCTGTATAGATGGATTAATAGAACAAGTCCCACACACAGCTAGAAGCCCAATATTTTTTCAGAGGTAGATGCAGAAAAAAATATATTCAGTTTGCAACCTGATGGAGGTCAGTATAGATGGACTAATACAACAAGTCCCACACACAGCTAGAAGCCCAATATTTTTTCAGAGGTAGATGCAGAAAAAAATATATTCAGTTTGCAACCTGATGGAGGTCTGTATAGATGGATTAATAGAACAAGTCCCACACACAGCTAGAAGCCCAATATTTTTTCAGAGGTAGATGCAGAAAAAAATATATTCAGTTTGCAACCTGATGGAGGTCTGTATAGATGGATTAATAGAACAAGTCCCACACACAGCTAGAAGCCCAATATTTTTTCAGAGGTAGATGCAGAAAAAAATATATTCAGTTTGCAACCTGATGGAGGTCTGTATAGATGGATTAATAGAACAAGTCCCACACACAGCTAGAAGCCCAATATTTTTTCAGAGCTAGATGCAGAAAAAAATTATATTCAATTTGCAAACTGATGGAGGTCAGTATAGATGGACTAATAGAATGATGCTATGCCCAAAAGATTTTACTTCACTAGGTGCAGTAAAAAAATTGGTTTTCTATACACAGGTGGTATATCTTGCAACACAGATAGGCTACTCCACTGACTAACACACTCTGCAATAGGCCAAAAAGGATTAGCTTTGCTAGATTCAGCCAAATGCTGTGAAAAAAACTTGCACAGCACTGGCACAGACCTGCCTGGCAAAAACTGATAGGAACTGATGTAACCTAGTCCTGAAAAGAACTCCAATTACAATTAGTCTTTACTCCCACAATCTGTCTATTTAAGAGCACAGACCTGCCTGATAAAAGTCGTAGGAAATGCTGTAACCTAGTCCTTAAAAGGACTGCAATCACAACTATTCCCTACTCCCAAGCTATCTGTAGATTTGTGCGAAAATTGGCTTGAAATTAACAAGGTATAGCGCACACAGCATCAGCGGTGCCGTCTAACACGCAGCTGCAGCAGTGAGAAAATGGTGGCGACGGGGAAAATGGCTTGGTCTTATAGGGCAAGGACATGTGACATACACTGCCAATGACACATGCCCTTGCTTGTGTGAAAAAAAGCACTTCGCTCCGTGTGTGCGCTGCTGATAGGCTGACAGATTGCACCTCCCCACTGCAAATGCGGGAAAGAGAAAAAAAAATGGAGATCTTCATTGTTCCTGCAGAGATCCATCCCCTGCCCCTCCCCCCACCCCGCTGTACACTCAAACTGCGTATTAACATTAATTTTCATCATTACTGAGAAAAAATCCAGTTATGATTTTGGTGCACGAACAGTTATCGAACATAACCTCGAACAGCCGAATTTTTCTCAAATTGTTCGTATTCGCCGAACGGCTCGAACACCGCCCAAAACAGCTCGAATTTGAGATTGGCGAACAGTTCGAGTCGAACAACGCTCATCTCTAGTCGCAACCCTGTGGTTCTTTGCGCAAAAGTGACATAAAACCAATGTGCTGTGATTCATTCCCAGAGGATCTTGGTCTCAAACGAAAATATAACAAACAAGCATTTTTAAAGGAAAAAAAATCTTGCTGTTTACCATAAAAAACAGCAGGCAGTCCTACCTTCGGTTCCACAAAATGCGCTCCAGGACAGCTACTCACGTGTTGCTGAAGCTCGGCCACCTCCAGAGACAATCCCTGCAGGCGTTGAGCCAACTCCTGGACGGAAACCATACTGATCCCCGAATTTCTTTCCTTTTAGTTTTTTTGGGCTGGACTTACTGTTATGATCTGCAACAAGAACTAAGGAAAGATAGGGGAAAGCTGTCCCTAAAATAAGACTAAGCTGAATCCCTACGATGTAGCGGGCTGCCTGTTCCTTGTGAACAGACCCTCCTTTTTCCTCGGCTAGTCTGAACAGAGACCTATAGAAATAAGGGAGGGGTCCCTAAAAGTACTAAGGACTGGGACAAAAAAGGGACACCTCCTAACAGAAGTTGCTGCAGAGCACAAAAAACAAACTGACAAAAAGTAATAGAGGTCCCTGAGGACCAAGCAAACTAGAGAGAGATAGGCACCGAAGCACCTGGCTAGAGAGACAGTCAAACAACACTGAAGTCCAGCAAGGCCAGAAGGGCGGAGCTGGAATATATAGGCAGATGGTCACGTGACCGCAAAACACAAGATAGGAAAAACTAACAGGAGGGTTCCAACAGGTGCTAGTTGAGAGTGTGCAATGCCACATGCAGGGCGGGAAGCATCTTCGCTTGCGCCATAAACAGGGGATTGGCATGCACGCACAACAGCGGAAGAAGCAGTGGTGTCACCCACAGACACTGTTTCTGGACCCTGGCGTTCGGCCCACCTAGTCGGGTGCTTTGCTGTCATGTGCCTGATCATGCTTTTGGTGGTCATGGTGCTAGTTTTGCTACCCCTGCTGATGCTGGCCTGGCAGATGGTGCAAATGGCCTTTTTGGGGTTATCTGTAGAGTCTTTAAAAAACAACCAGACTCGGGAAGACCTATCAATTGTACTTGCAACTTCCTTTGTGTTGGTGTTACTGGTAATGCTTTCACGCCTTGTGTCTGCGGCCACCACACTGCTTCTTCCTTCCTGTGTTACGCCTCCCTCCCCCTGTGTGCTGCTGTCCTCGCTCTGAATGTCCTGCTGCCAGGTTGCATCAGTGACTATATTTGCCACCACCTCGTCTTCTACTTCCAAACCCTGGTCCTCTTCCTGACTTTCTGGCAATTGTGTCTCATCATCATCCACCTCTTGCGACAGTAATTGCACTTTCCCACCATTGCCTTCATGTTATCATGGCTGCTCAAATATTTGGGCATCGCTACACTCGTTCGCCTCCTGCCCTGTTTGAAGCTGGCCGGGCGAGAGGCCCGCATCTATAAATGGAAAAGTGAACTGCTCTTCAGAGTGTGCAAGTGTGGAGCCAGTTGTCTCCGGGCACTTGGCATTGTGGGAGGAAGGAGGATCAGGGTGAGGAATATGCAGTCCAGACTCACGGCTACTGAGACTTAACCGTGTGGAAGACAGGGTGGTGGTGGTGGCAAAGTGACTGGAAGAATTATCTGCTATCCAACCAACAGACTTTTGACACTGCTCTGTATTCAATAGTTGTGTTCTGCGGTCCCCTAGTAATTGGGACAGGAAGGTCGAGTCACAAGATGTGGGTGTTTGTTGTGGCACAATTTCAGATTGCCCACGGCCTCGGCCTCTGCATGCACAATCACCATCACATTCACTTCCCCATCCCTTGTCACGCGCCTTGCCCATTTTAAATGGTGGACAATATTTTCTACGTTCACTACAAATGGTTGGATTTGAACCGCAGTTATATGTGATATGTCTGATGGACAACCACGGTTTTAAATAGCGGACTTATGGTTTACTATTTTTCACAGCGAGCACGTGTGAATAGCTTCACTGACACACTGCTACAAACTAAATGGAGAACAGAAATGGCTGAATTTGGCTGCAATTATATGTGATACGTCTGACTTACAACCACGGTTTTAAATAGCGGGCTTGTAGTTTATTATTCTTCACAGCGAGCAGGTGTGGATAGCTTCACTGACACACTGCAACAAACTGTAAATGGAGCACAAAAATGGCTGAATTTGGACCGCAGTTATATGTGATCCGTCTGACGGACACCCACGATTTTAAATAGCGACCCTGTAGTTTACTATTCTTGACAGCGACCCTGTGTGAATAGCTTCACTGCACACTGCTACAAACTGTAAATGGAGGACAGAAATGGATGAATTTGGACCGCAGTTATATGTGATACGTCTGACGGACAACCATGGCTTTAAATAGCGGGCTGGTAGTTTACTATTCTTCACAGCGAGCACGTGTGAATAGCTTCACTGACACACTGCAACAAACTGTAAATGGAGGACAGAAGTGGCTGAATTTGGACCGCAGTTATATGTGATACGTCTGACTTACAACCACAGTTTTAAGTAGCTGCCCTGTAGTTTACTATTCTTCACAGCGAGCACATGTGAATTGCTTCACTGACACACTGCAACAAACTGTAAATGGAGGACAGATATGCCTGAATTTGTACCGCAGTTTCATGTGATACGCCTGACGGACAACCACAGTTTTAAATAGCTGAATTGTAGTTTACTATTCTTCACAGCGAGCATGTGTGAATAGTTTCACCGACACACGGCAACAAACTGTAAATGGAGGCCAATATTTTCCACGTTCACTACAAATTTCTGGATTTTTATCACTGTAATATGGAAAATATTTGTCTGTATTCCGCAGTGCTAGCAAGCAAATGGAGCAGAAAAATGGTGTACTCTGGATTGCTTTTTAAGCAAATAATCAGGATTAAGCTAAAAAAAAAATTAGCCCTGGCCCCTGAAATGTCTACAAATATCTGTAACAGCAGAATCAGACAGAACGTGCAATGGACCCTCTTGTGCTGTATGCACCTTTCATAAACCCTGCCTGCCTTGCTTTTAAGCAAATAATAAGGATTAAGATAAAAAAATTAGCCCTGTCCCCTTATATCTTGGTCTATGTCTACGGATATCTGTAACAGCAGGAGCAGACAGAATGTGCAATGGACGCTATTGTGATGTATGGTGTTTACAAATTTCTCTGCCTGCCTAACTTCTGCTATCACCACTGAATATATGCAGCTGGATTAGTCCTCAGAAGGACTGTTAGTTCAGATGGATATATAGATATGTTTTGGAATACCTACACAAACTAATAAACAAGCAAATCTCTCCCTGACGCAGCAGCAGCGCTCCCTACTCTGCCTGTTTCCGGGGTAGACTGTGACGAGCCTAGCTTCACCGGGTCTTAAATAGACCTGATGACGCTATGCGGCCAGCCAATCACTGTAATGCCACAAGCAACATGGCTACGGCATTGCAGTGCGTGGCAAGCAATCCCTGCTTGTTCATTGATTCTTTACAGAGTGCCAAACATGCAGGGCGGGGACCTGAGCTTCCTCTCGTGCAAGCCAGAAATACTCGCCGAGCTTGTCGAGCACCTTGATGCTCGGGTGAGTACAGAGTAGTGGCGAGCACGTTCGCTCACTAGTCTGAAACCTTTGTTCCACTAAGGAAGATGGGGCATAATCCCAACTGTACTCCATGTTAATACATTCATATGAGCCCCTTTACTCTTTTGCTGCTCAAGCACGGAGGACTTGTGGACCTCCTTCATGGTACGTTCAATAAGAAAATTTAGGGTGTGTAGATATATCCAGTATTTTTATTTCAGAAGAGAATCATATGCATGTCCTAAAATAAGTTAATCTGAAAAGTGACAGATGGTTCTAATTTTTTTGACCATTGGAGCCATAGGTAGCATTTCTTGCACTCAGTGATAGTTAAGAACCTGGAACAGATGTTTGCCTGTTGCAAGAAATGTTTCTTTACCTATCCGTACCAAGTATTGAGTTCTGAAAACTTATTTGGCCACAAGGGTACAAAGCACCAATTTGCATGTCTCTGCCCACAAGCCTTCATTTATTTTTTATGCTAATTTTTAGCAGGTTGTGATAATTGCCAGCTCTAGTGGAACATAATGTTCTCTCTATACAGAACTTTTAGAGCAATTATCCAGTCCAGGCTAATTTGTTCTAGTGTTAAGCAGACATATGCTCTTCATTCAGAGACAATGATTTATTAAGAAAGAAATATATTTGATTTCTGAGGTTATGGGCATTGAACAGTTATTCTCAGGATTTATCTTATTGAGATACTTGAATAAATAGTCTTCTATAAAGCAACAGAGCACATAAAATCTGGGTATATGCCAGTTAATTAGTCTTCTTTTTACAGTTCTATTACCTTTGGCAACTCTGTTTTCATAATGTGTTATTTTTTGTGCTATTGACTATAGATCAATGTGGCACCCCAGGGGTCTGGTTTACACAGTAACGGCAATGTTATGTCTGAGAGCAGGTGGGAGGTCTCTTGGTCAGGGATCCTATGCATGCCACACCTCCTGCCCAGTCCTGGGAGGGGAAGAACTTCCCCTATATAAACCTGGGGCTGAGGCAGGGTTAGGAAGTTCAGAGGGAGAGTTCAGCCAGGAGGGCTGACAGGGAGCTGTGGCTCCGGCTGGGCCCAGCTCCTGGGCCATGCCAGAAGTAGAGACAGAGAAGAGAAGCAGCTATGGGAAGAAACAACAGGAGCTCTGTGGGAGCAGTGTTACAAGGAGTCAGGGGCTGGCAGCTGCAGAGCTCGCCCTGACTGAGAAGATTTCTTACCGGACCCGGAGTCCGAGGCTGTGGGGACTAACTCCTACCCAGCAGCAGAATCCGTCAGGCAGGGGATTTCAGGTCCTCTGGCCAAGAAACCCGAAGGCATGGTCACACGCATGGGACCAGCACCGCCGTCGTGGAGCGGAAGCTACTAGAAGGCCCCGAGTCACCGGCCATACGGGTGAGCACCACACGGTACACTCAGGGACGTGGGCTACTTATACCCACCTCTAGCAAGGTAGCCAGAAGAGTACAGTTAGTTTGGGAGGCCTACAACTCCGCCTGGCCAGGGGAGATCTCATCTGCTCAAGGACTGACCAGGCCCCAATCGCTAGCCAGTTCTCCGGGAGGGTCTATCTTTGTCACCAGTAAAGACCCTGAACTACACCGTACCGTCTCCGAGTGGTTCCTGCTACCCCCATCATCCACGTCGGCTGCCCTGAGGCCATACCCCTCCCGTTGGGGGTGATACTATCACGCTGCACAATCTTACCACCGGCCTCAGCGGTCTGCCCTGCAGCGGCAGCTCCTTTGCTGCATTCAACGGGTGGCGTAGTCGTACAACATCTACCGCTAATACAGCGCCACTTAGTCTGACTCCCTGGGCACGGACCGGGTCACTGCCACGAGACTACAACCCTCAACAGATCCGGCTCCGGGTAAGCTCCCGCGTGCGCAACGCAGCGCGACACAGGCCCAGGGGCGCGTCAACTTTTGGCGTAGTCGGCAGGATTTCATGCCCGCAACCACCGGGTACTGCGTGCCTGAAAAAGACTGTTCAAACTTACCTGTGGTGAAGATTCCCGCCATCCGGCGCCATCTTCCGCTTCCTTCCCGCCATCGGTGGAGTTTTCCCGCCATTGGACGCCAACTTGAGGACGCCGCGCGGGAAGAAGAGGGGCGTGGACTCCGAAAGCGCGCGAGAACTGAATCCCCGCCTCACGTCCGGACGTTGCGTAAGGTCCTGGAAGGAGCCCAGCAGACGCCGACGTCACAGGAGCGCGACGGAAGGTCCTCAACCCTGACGATCCACTGCGGAGCCGCGGCCTACGGAAGAGGATCATCGCAAGGTAGGCCACGGTCCACTAGGGGGGAGAAGGATGCCGGATACGGAGAGCTTCACCGCTTCAACCCCCGCCAGCGCCACCGCTGTTGCGGTCATGCCTTTCACCATGCCCTATATCCCGGGGGCAGCCTGGCTACCCCAGTACTCAGGGGAGTCACATACCCTGCATGACTTTAGAGAAAAGCTGGATAGCCTCTTCCAGGTGTACCCCCTCACAGAGGAGCAAAAAGTGAGCATCCTGGTGGCCCAATTAACCGGGGCAGCCCAAAGGGAGGTAAAGTCCTGGCCACCTGGGAGGAGGACTGTCGCAGAGATACTAACCCAGCTAACCGAGGAGGAGCTGCAGTACTACCAATACGAGGAAAGCCAAGAGGACCCGGACGGGTCTGAGGACTACCCTCAGGAGGGAGCACAAAGAGGACATAGCTACTGAAGGGAAGTAGCGTGAATAAAGAGCTGTAAATAGTTACCCGTAAGGGTACAAGGACTGCTGCTAATTAAAATATGGTCCCCGTTGGGATTAGTGAATTGTTCCCCATGTGCCCCTATCTTAAACCAGGCTGAGGACTGTGAGCAGCCATTCCTTATCCCCACTGGCCGAGGACTGAGAGCGGCCATATCCTGTAAATAATTATGTGTTTCTAGTAATTTATGGGAGTCTTTGGTGGATTTACCGGGAATCCTTTGTACATGGTTGGAGCGTAACCCAGGAATGGACTAAAGACTGTTAAGGACTCGGGGCAGGACAGACCCCTACCTGGTTACGTCTCCCTGTTTTGGTGAAATGGACACCTTACTTTTCTTCAAAGACTGCACCCGATTGCGGACACGCCGTAACCATCTTTATGTGTTTTTCTTATTGTATTATTATTGTTTATACCTTGTTATGTTTTTCTAAAAATATGTTTAGTCCCGGAGTACTAAATTTCACTAGGGGGGAATGTGGCACCCCAGGGGTCTGGTTTACACAGTAACGGCAATGTTATGTCTGAGAGCAGGTGGGAGGTCTCTTGGTCAGGGATCCTATGCATGCCACACCTCCTGCCCAGTCCTGGGAGGGGAAGAACTTCCCCTATATAAACCTGGGGCTGAGGCAGGGTTAGGAAGTTCAGAGGGAGAGTTCAGCCAGGAGGGCTGACAGGGAGCTGTGGCTCCGGCTGGGCCCAGCTCCTGGGCCATGCCAGAAGTAGAGACAGAGAAGAGAAGCAGCTATGGGAAGAAACAACAGGAGCTCTGTGGGAGCAGTGTTACAAGGAGTCAGGGGCTGGCAGCTGCAGAGCTCGCCCTGACTGAGAAGATTTCTTACCGGACCCGGAGTCCGAGGCTGTGGGGACTAACTCCTACCCAGCAGCAGAATCCGTCAGGCAGGGGATTTCAGGTCCTCTGGCCAAGAAACCCGAAGGCACGGTCACACGCATGGGACCAGCACCGCCATCGTGGAGCGGAAGCTACTAGAAGGCCCCGAGTCACCGGCCATACGGGTGAGCACCACACGGTACACTCAGGGACGTGGGCTACTTATACCCGCCTCTAGCAAGGTAGCCAGAAGAGTACAGTTAGTTTGGGAGGCCTACAACTCCGCCTGGCCAGGGGAGATCTCATCTGCTCAAGGACTGACCAGGCCCCAATCACTAGCCAGTACTCCGGGAGGGTCTATCTTTGTCACCAGTAAAGACCCTGAACTACACCGTACCGTCTCCGAGTGGTTCCTGCTACCCCCATCATCCACGTCGGCTGCCCTGAGGCCATACCCCTCCCGTTGGGGGTGATACTATCACGCTGCACAATCTTACCACCGGCCTCAGCGGTCTGCCCTGCAGCGGCAGCTCCTTTGCTGCATTCAACGGGTGGCGTAGTCGTACAACATCTACCGCTAATACAGCGCCACTTAGTCTGACTCCCTGGGCACGGACCGGGTCACCGCCACGAGACTACAACCCTCAACAGATCCGGCTCCGGGTAAGCTCCCGCGTGCGCAACGCAGCGCGACACAGGCCCAGGGGCGCGTCATCAACTCATCAGCTACACCAATATAATATACAGAAAAGCCACAAATAAAACTGAATACTTCTTTCTTTCGCTTGTAAAACAGCATAAAACATTACAACTTGCAATGTGATCAACAACTGAAGGACACAATAGCAGCAATGATATGAACTAATGAGCTTTAAAAGCAATATTCATCGACAAGTGAATGAAGTCATTTCTCAGAATCTGAGGTTACTCATCATAATTATACAGCTAAGTATACAGAAGACATTACATTACATTTCTGATAAACCTAGGTTGTCACATGAAATTGCTTTCATGGACACTTTACCCACTTTATAATGTTCTGAATACTAATATGTACCTACAGTATGTACAATTTAACAGCATGAATTTTTCCATAATTCTGTAAAAATGATATCATAGTCTAAGTAATGCTATTTTTATTACTGGATGTGAAAATTGAGCAACATTCCTTCATATAAACTAAAAGAAAGAGCAGGTCAACTGGCATCCTCTGAAAGTTGTCTCTTTTTTATTTTAAGGCTGTGTGCCCACGATGCAGAAATGCTCAGGATTTTTTCCTGAGCATTTCTGCATCTCCCTGGCCGAAAAAACGCACGCGGATTGTACATGCAGATTGTACATGCGGATTGTACATGCGTTTTTCCTGCCAGGGACAAGCGGAAATGAAGCATTCTTCACATCCATTTCTGCATGCGGGTTGACAAGCACTTTCCAAGCGATTTTAGCATCACTTGGAAAGTGCTTGTCAACTTGGTTACACTATATAAATCTATGCAGCCAGTATGGATTTATATAGTGTGACCTTAAAGAATGGTTAAAAAAAAAATTAAATCAATTCTTACCTTCTGATGGCCCCGGAGTCTTGCTTCGCTCCGTTCTCCCTTGTCTGCAGCTCGCGGTACACTGCACTGAAGTACCTGCCGTCACATGACTATGACGTCAGCGCAGGTCCTTCAGTCCATCGTGATCTGCCGGCAAGGGAGGATGAGCACACCGCGGGCCATCATAAGGTGAATAAAACATTTATTTTTTATTTTATTCTTTTATTCACAAGTTCTATGGTACCCGCGTCCGGAGGAGAGTCTCCTGTCCTCCACACCCGGGTACCATCCGCACATTGAAACGCGTGGAATGCGCATCTGCATATGCAGTGATGCGTAATCCATGCGTTTCAATGCAAGTCAAGGGCGGCGACAACGCAGCGCTTCCACAAAATAATTGGTAGTGCTGCGTTTTTTTCTGCAATGATAACCCGCAGTGGAAATTTCCGCAGCATGTGCACAGCACATGCGGATCATCATTGGGGACCATAGCAGGCCTTCTACCATGTGTTTTTTAAGCGTTTCTGCAGCGTTTTTGCCGCTACGGAAATGCTTAAAAAATGCATCATGGGCACACAGCCTTATAAAGGCTATGTACACCTTTGCACTGATTTTTTTGTATTGCACACCTTTGCACTAATTTTTTATTGTTCATTTACGTTCTAAATGCAAAATAAATGAATCTACTATCCAAATAGTCTTTATTAAAAAATTAATATTATTTTGTAGCTGCTTTACCTAGCTATCGGGTCTGCAAAATCCATCACAAATCCATTGCACATAGGGATCTTCTTGCTTTACGCCTCTTTTCTCTCAGAGTTAGCGATAGTAGAATAAGGGTGAGGTTGTATACAGCGGAAGAGAGTGGCGGGAGGGACAAAAGTCAAATTTTTTTTCTGATGGCAGAGAAAATAGGCATGGATTAAAGGGAATCTGTCAGCAGAGGCTTACCACATCAAAAGTGACAGGTAGGCTGGTGGTGAATACATGACCAATACTAAAATGTTTACCAATAAAATCAGACAGGTCCAGCAAAAAAGATTGTGTGTGGCAAACTAGAGGTGTCAGAATTTTTTCCAGGTAATTAACTAAAGAAGGAAAAATAGATTCTGTAGAAGCTAAGACCAAATGACATGAAGGGGCTCTGAGATTCTTATATATGTTTAAAAGAGTATAAAACACAGAAGAAGTAGGATCTGATTGAAGTAAAACAATCATAATTATTGTGACAAAGTCACTGGCAAAGTACTGGAGGGGAGATATGTATCACTGAGGTTGTTAACTTTAGTGATATGAACCAAGAAAAATGCTCCAGCACAGTAAGTGCTGAGAGGGTTAATCGGACAAGTTTAGGGCTAGGTTGATTGCACATCTGTAGAGCAGGTGGGAGGCTGTTCAACCCAGGGTTTAATCCAGAGGATAAATACACAGCATGGCTGATTCATTGTATGTAGTGTCTGGAGTTGGGAGCTCCAGAGCTGTGTTTGTATTAAGGAAAGCTGAACCTTCAGATTTTCATTCCTGAACAGGCGGATACCCGAAGCAACATGGACTGTGCCATACTTTATGTTTTGTTTTTTCGTTAGGCCAGAAAGGCTGTGTTTATTTTGCTAACCCTACACTGGTTTATACAGTATCTTTAATAAACCAGTTGAAGATTTAAAGAGACTGCTTTCATGTGTCTACCTCTAAGTGCAGCCGAGTAAGTCGATCTACTACAGTTGGTGCTAGAAGTGAGGGCAATTTCCTCAGGGAGTACGTGTGATGGCTGTGATTAACCTGCATGTCTTGGTTGAAGTTGCCAGTGAGCCAGGAAGCAAAGTCAGACAGCATGGAGGACCTGATTAAGCACCTTGTGAAAGCCCAATAACAGCAACAGCTTGCCCAACAGCAGCAAACTCTGGCACATTAGGAGACAAGTAAGCACCTTATGCAACAGATCCAACAACACCAGCAGTAGTTTCAGCTACAGCAGCAGCAGCTCCAACAACAGCAGCAGTAGCAACAAGTTTAGTACCGACAACAGCAGCAGCAGATTGAGTTGCTCACAGAGGCGATTCATGGGAGGCCGGTAGCCCCTCCCTCAAATCCAGGTGATGACTTCTACGTTCGGAAGACGGTAAGATGAGCTATGCAAAAGATGACCCCAGGTGATGATGTTGAGGCATTTTTGACTGTGTTCAAAAGGGTAGCAGAGTGGGTGAAGCTGCCACCAGAGCAGTGGGCAGAGGTACTGGCCGCCTATTTAACTTGTCATCCCCAAGTTAAATAGACCTGGCCTTACAGAATGCACAGGAATATGCCAAATTAAAGACTGAGATATTGCCATGCTCAGGAATGACTATGTCTGTTAGAGCTCAAAGGGTCCACCACTGGGTGTATTGCAGTGACAAACCACCTCGCTCCCACATGTTTGACGTGCTACACCTGGTACAGAAGTGCTTGCAGCCGGAGTCCTCTACCATTGCCCAGATGGTCGAGCACGCTGTTATGGACAGTTTCATCCACTCCCTTACTAGGCCGATGCAGACATGAGCTGTCCAGAGAGACCCCCGAAATGCGGATGACCTGGTTGGCCTAGTCGAAAGGTACCAGGTTTTCAAGATGTCCCTTAGGAAGCCGGGCGTAGTTGCATCCCTGTACTGGGGTACCCAGAAGAAGCCCGATTCTCAAAAGAAGGGTAATAGAGCCACAACTGGGGGGAGTCCGAGATCCCAAAGGGTCACTGAGGGGTTGCCAAAGGCCGCTAGTAAGGACTTAATTTCTTAATTTGTTGGATATATCATGGTCCTGGGCACATAGTTGTGTGTTGTCCTATGTCTGCCAAACAGATGGACTGCAGAATGAGGAGGCGCTGTTCGTATTATCCCTATCTAGCCTGCAGTGTGGACTATTAGCCCAGTGAGGGGCTACAAGCATGTCTCGTGACAATAAATGGGGTACTGGTGTCAGGACTTTTGGATTTGGATAGTTTGGTGACCCTGGGAAGGGCCACAATCCCCCACCAGTTGATCCCTGGAAAAATCGTGGGCGTCCACTGTATTCAAGGGGACGCCAAGGACTACCCCATTGAAACAGTGTCTATAAAAACGAACTGTGACACTGAGTCCCATCATGTCGGGGTAGTTAATGACCTGCTGTTATAATAGGGTGGGCCTTTAGCTTGTTCTGGAACTTATGGCGAAAGGTAGGAGTGCCAAGTTACTCAGCGAAGAGCCAGTTCAACCATGAAGAATCCCCATCGCAGTTCGTGGCGGATGAGTTCCCCCTCTGTGTTCTTGCTGGCAACGAGTACGAGACTTTGACCCATGAGGCCAAGATTCCTGAGTTGTGGGTTTTTGGGGGAATTTTTGGACTGCTCAAATGAAGGACCTTACCTTAAAAGGGTTTTACAATGTTACTGTGATAAATGGATTTGCCCAAGAGGTGGGGGCCGACACCAGGTTTCCATAAAGAGCCGAAAAACAGAGCATTCCCTGATCAATTTTGCTATCACGATAATATAACATATAATATGTAATCACAAGCAAACGGGAATTAAAGAAAAAACTGTGGGATCAGTTTATGAGAAGGTAACAAATTTTATTTTAATATAATAGATATACAGCTTAGAGAATATCGGTTAAAATCGTTTGGAATGACAGAAAATACTGCAATGGTACTATAGAAAGAGTGCTAAAAATAATCCAGCACACATAGAAAAAAAAGACACATAGGATCCTGCTCAAACTACATATAGCTTCCCAGTAAGGCTGCTTAATTGAATAGCAAAGCAATAAATACAAAGCCTGGCAATCAATCAAAAGAGTAAATAGTATGCGACATAATTGTGTCTTATCTGCATAATTAACTTAGAATCATAGTATATATGGAGTAGGTGTAAACAGGAGTCCGTGCAACAGCCACGGATCCTATTCACATTGCATACAGCTTCTCAGTAAAGTCAACTCTGAGGTATTAGAAAGGTGTCAGAGTATCTACTAAACAATCAATCGAGAAGTTAGTAGTGTGCGGCCCAATTCTGTCTTGTCCACAAGTCAGAGACAAGATCAAGACAAATATAGAACATGGGAATACCTTGAATCATGATGTAGTGGAGAGCAGGTTATGAAGGACCCGTGTGACAGCCTCCGGCTTCGTCAGGAGGCGTGGTTAGAGGTTAAAAACACGGGCTATTTAAATGAATGGATCTGGGCCACTAGCGAATCGGCGCGCAACACGTCATGTTGCTCCGCCCCGTGGCGCGGCTAGCCGGCGTCCGCAGGAAGCGACTAGGGGGAGGACAAACGTCACCCCCCCCCCGTCGTCCCAGCAACCCGCCCGGTCAGCGACGCCACACGGCGCGAGCAGCGCATGTACGGGGCGCGTCTGCGCTGTAAGAGGATACACAGAATGAATGACCAAGTAGGTATATCTGTTAGCTGATGCCTACATATTAGCTATAGTCGATCTCAAATAGGAGAAAAGTATATATGTTATTATATCCTGCAAAGACTTGTATAATAAATCTATTAGGACATAATGTATATCAAAAAAAGAGTTCAGAAAAAGTTCAAAAGAAGTTCGGGCTGATGCTGATAACAAATCTCCTATGTACGTACACAGGTGCTATATAAAGCATATACCTGCCAGCACTATATGTGTGGGGGCAATCACTGAACAATTCAGTAATGGTTAATATTGCTCCCAACCACATAAGTGATTTTGCCACACACATAAAAGACATGCGCATATGAGTAAAGAGTGCTCACACGAAAAAAGTATGGTTCATACATAAATAAGTATATAGGGCATATACCTGCCAGCACTATATGTATGGGGACAATCACTATGCAATTACAATAATCATCATTGCTCCCAGCCGTACAGATTGCTCGACCATATATAATACAAACATGCCCAAACAGAATAGTGCACAAAACATACGTAACAGGCCCATATATACAAATACCGGCCTTGTTATATAGAACGCCGATATACATGGACCAAAATAGTTATATTAATTAAACGTTATAGTACATTAGACTGATAAGATGGCCATAGTTATAACATAATATGCAGGTCATGAAAATAAGATCTTCGCAACCGTCATCAGAGAATCTTCTTAAAAAATCTTCTTAGCAATGCCAATCAAATAGGAGCAGATGGTAGATGGCTATCAGCCCAAAAAATTTTTTGAAGGCAAACGATATGTTCCGTGTTCCTCAGACAGCTGTGGTGAGATAAGTCGTGGTCCAGAAGGTGATAGAACTAGAGAAGGGTCAATAGACAACAAATTAGACACTAATACACATAAGAAACATATACCTGGCCCGTGCAATTAAAATTGGGGTACAATCAAGGATGTTAGAGAAAAGTTAGAGAAAAGATTTGAAACTGATGGCTTCATTAAGGCCTTTGGGGACTAGCGTATCCAAAGTGACCATCCATTTGGTTTCTTTTTGAAGCAATTTCTGTCTGATATTGCCACCTCTGATCCCTGCATATACGTGGTCAATGCCACAGACTGTAAAACCCTTAGGGTTGCAGTTATGATGCTCAAAGAAATGTCTAGGGATCGTTTTAAGTACTTGGGGTTCGGTGCAGTTAATTGCATTTTTAATGTCCCGGACATGTTCTGGAATCCTCGTTTTGAACGGTCTAGTGGTCATACCTATATATATAAGCCCACAGGGGCATTTTGCGTGGTAGACCACTGCTTCAGTATCACATGTAATGTGATGGACAATTTTAAAATCTCTATTGTTTTTTGAATTAGAGAAAAGTTTAGTCCTCAGGATATATTTACAGGCCGAGCAGCCTCCACAGGGGGAACAACCCCAGGGAGGAACAGGACTATCAAACAGAAACTTACTTTTAGGTGGCACGTAGTGACTTTTACAAAGTATATCACCCAATGTGCGTGATTTGCGCCACGTGATAGAAGGATGTTTAGGTAATTCATATTGTAGGCTTCTGTCAGTACGTAGCACTGACCAGTGCTTAGACAGAATGCTCCCAATATCTTTCCAATTATTACAAATCGTGGTGATAAATCTTGGAGGGGCATGTGTCAATCGACCTCTGTTCTTATTACTATTGCCCTGTCCCATTAGGAGGGTTTGTCTCTTAGTTCCCTTTGCTCGATTGAGGCCTCTATAGATATCCTGATATTTATAGACCCTATTCAGGAATCTATGTGACAGATCTTTGGCCTGTTCATAAAATCGTGCATCATCTGAACAAATACGACGTGCTCTGAGGAACTGACTGATAGGGATAGATTTTTTCAGTTTAGGTGGATGTGAAGACTCAAAGTGCAAGAGTGCATTAGTTGATGTATTTTTCCTAAAAATGTCTGTGCTTATGGCGCCATCAGGTGATTTGATAATAAGCAAGTCAAGAAAGTCAATCTGAACTTGACTGTACTTCCATGTCAGCCTAACATTTATATCATTAATATTAAGCCGATTAAGGAACGTCTCGAGCTGCGACGAGGAGCCCTGCCAAATGAACAAAATGTCGTCGATATACTGCGACCATGAGATCACATGTTCATGACCAGGTGTGCCAAGGACCGTATCCCTCTCCCACAGCCCCAGGAAGAGATTAGCGTATGAGGGTGCACATGTGGCCCCCATCGCAGTCCCCTGGAGCTGTAGGAAGGGGCGGTCCTTGAACACAAAAAAATTATGTGTCAAAACAAATTGTAATAAAGACATGATGAAAGCAATCAATCCATGTTTCGCAGTAAATGAGGATCTGCTCTATCGGGTCACTAAACTGACAGATGAAGTATTAGAACAGCTGTTAGTATTGGGACCCTATAGGCATAGGGTATTAGATTTGGCCCATTCGCATGTCTTGGGTGGGCATGTGGGAGTAGAGAAAACCCAAGAGCAGGTCCTGCAGAGGTTCTACTGGCCTAGATGTCACCGAGACATTGTTAATTTCTGCCGTTCCTGCCCTACCTGTCAGCTAACTGCTCCAGTATCCCACTTCCGCAGGGTACCAGACCTCGCCCATTCTCATGTCCTGGGTGGGCATCTCGGTGTAGACAAAACACAGGTACTTCAAAGGTTCTACTGGCCCAGGTGTTACTGAGAGATTGTTATAATTATTTCTGGTCCTGTCCTACCTGTCACCTAACTGCTCCCGTCTCCCACTTCCGCAGTCCCCTAGTGCCAATACCAATTATAGAGGTCCCATTTGACTTGATTTTTCATGGACCTTGTTGGGCCCCTGGTCAAGTTCGCGATGGGGCACTAATACATTCTGGTGGTCATGGACTATGCAGCACGGTACCCGGAGGAGGTACCACTGAGTAATACGTCTGACAGGAGCACAGCTTGAGAGCTAGTCCATATTTTCTCCTGTATGGACCTGCCAAAGGAGATCCTGACAAACCAAGGAACTTCGTTCAAGTCCAAGGTAATGAGAGAGTTATGTAAGTCTCTCCAGATTACACAACTCAGTACGTCATTTATGCCATCTGCAGACGGATTAGTGGAGAGGTTTAGTGGAGAGGTTTTATAAGACATTGAAGTCCATGCTGAAGAAGGTTGTGGACAAGAATGGCCGAGACTGGGATTGCCTACTCCTGTACCTGCTGTTCTCTAATAAGGAAGTTCCACAGGCCTCCATGGGGTTCTCACCATTCGAGTTGTTATAACTACGGCACCCTCAGGGACTTCTGGATATTATGAAGGAGACCTGGGAAGCACAGATTAAACCCCGCTGAAGTATCATCGTGGCCCAGATGCAGGACAGGTTCACAAGGGTGATGTTAATCATGAAGGAGAGCCTCCTTCATGCACAAGAGGCCCAGGCAAGGGCCTACAAATGGTCAGCAAGCCTGAGACAGTTTATCCCTGGAGACAGAATGTTGGTATTGATCCCAATGGTTGAAAGTAAATTTCTGGATAAGTGGCATTGGCCATACGAAGTGGTCGAAAAGCCGAGTGACGTCAACTACAAGGTCCACCAGCCAGGGAGAAGAAATCAGTACCAAGTGTACCACATCAACCTGCTTAAACCGTGGCGAGACAGGGAACCGGTGGAAGCTACATTCCGGGGGGCCAATCCTGAGGCCCAGGTCAAGGATGTCATGGTTGCACCGACACTGTCACTGACGCAGAAACAACAGGGCTGAGAACTGCTTCACTGTAATCGGGACCTGTTTTCGGAGTTACCAGGACGTACGCAGGTTGTTGAACATGAAATCCAGACGGAATCACATGTGCAGGTGAACCAAAAGCCGTATAGAAACCCAGAAGCTCATCACAAGGTAAATTCAAAGGAGGTGAGAAGAATGTTGAGCCTGGAAGTCATTGAGGAGTCCAGCCACATTGTCCTCGTGCCGAAGCCTGTTGAAGAGTGGTGTTTCTACAACGACTACAGGAAACTAAATGAGGTGTCTAAATTCTACTCGTATCCAATGCCCCGCATCGATGAACTCATAGAGAGGCTAAGTTCAGCCAGATACATCACAACTAGTGATGAGCGAACGTGCTCGCCACTACTCGGTACTCGCCCGAGCATCACGGTGATTGATAAGCTTGGCGCTCGGCGAGTATTTCTGTTTTCCTCGAGCGGGAGCTCGGGTCCCTGCCCTGCATGTTTGGCACTCTTTAGAGAGCCAATAGACATGCAGGGATTGCTTGCCACGCACTATAATGCCGTAGCCATATTGGTTGTAGCATTACACTGATTTGCTGGCTGCATAGCCATCTATTTAAGACCCGGTGATGCTAGGCTTGTCACAGTCTACCCCAGAAACAGGCAGAGTAGGGAGAGCTGCTGCTGAGTCAGGGAGAGATTTGCTTGCTTATTAGTTAGTGTAGATATTCCACAACATATCTATATATCCATCTGAACTAACAGTCCTTCTGAGGACTAATCCAGCTGCATATATTCAGTGGTGATAGCAGGAGTTAGGCAGGCAAAGAAATTTGGGAACACTATACAGCACAATAGTGTCCATTGCACGTTCTGTCTGCTCCTGCTGTTACAGATATCCCTAGACATAGCTCCAGATATCAGGGTAAAGAGCTAATTTTTTTTATCTTAATCCTGATTATTTGCTTAAAAAGCAAGGCAGGAGGGCAGGCAGGGTTTGTGGTAGTGCATATAGCACAATTGTGTCCATTGGACATTTTGTCTGATCCTTCTGTTACAGATATTCATAGACATAATCCCAGATATCAGGGGTCAGTGCTAATTTTTTTTTTAACTTAATCCTGATAATTTGCTTAAAAAGCAATCCAGAGTACACCATTTTTCTGCTCCATTTGCTTGTTAGCACTGCAGAAAACAGCCATATCGTTTCTATAGTACAGTGATAAAAATCCAGAAATTTGTAGTGAACGTGGAAAATATTGGCCTCCATTTACAGTTTCTTGCTATTCACATGTGCTCGCTGTGAAGAATAGTAAACTACAAGCCCGCTCTTTAAAACCATGGTTGTCCATCAGACGCATCACATATAACTGCGGTCCAAATTCAGCCATTTCTGTCCTCCATTTACAGTTTGTAGCAGTGTGTTAGTGAAGCTATTCACACATGGTCGCTGTGAAGAATAGTAAACTACAAGCCCGCTATTTAAAACTGTGGTTGTCCGTCAGACGTATCACATTTAACTGCAGTTCAAATTCAGCCATTTCTGTCCTCCATTTACAGTTTGTAGCAGTGTGTCAGTGAAGCTATTCACACGTGCTCGCTGTGAAGAATAGTAAGCTACAAGACTGCTATTTAAAACCGTGGTTGTCCATCAGACGTATCACATATAACTGTGGTCCTGTCACTCCAAGTGTGGGAAAGACTTAGGGTAACACAGAGGGAAGAGGGAAAGGGAGCCCAGACACTAGGGAAGGGGGAAGTAGAGACCTCCTAGACTGATCTAGTGTCACCCTGTCTCAACTACCATCCAATATTGCCTCTTCAGCAATCGCTGCACGCGTGCCTCGCCCTGTCATTCCCTGGCATATGGCTAAGGCTAGAGATGGGAGGAGATGAGCAATAGTCGATCTCCACTAAACTCTATAGACAATAAGGGTAGACAAACAGATGGAGCATGCTTAGCTTTAGATGACTCCAGACAAATGCAAACTCGGCCTCAGGCTCCAGAGGGTACGAAGTACTGCTCTTGCTAAGCCTTCACAAGTAGAAATGAATATAGCCGGCACCTCCCTCTCAGACACACCAGGTATATATACTCCCAGGCCAGGAAGCTAGTTACCAGAGGGAGGTAGCCGCTAGGTCCTAGAGACAGCCTCTCATCTAAGAAGATGTCTGTAATGCCAAATGTAGAGATCTCCTGCAACCAACTGCAGGGCGACTATCTGTCACCTCTGATACACCCGTGACAGGTCAAAATTCAGCCCTTTCTGTCCTCCATTTACAGTTTGCTGCAGTGTGTCAGTGAAGCTATTCACATGGGGTCGCTGTGAAGAATAGTAAATTACAAGCCCGCTATTTAAAACAGTGGTTGTCCGTCAGACATATCACATATAACTGCGGTCCAAATTCAGCCATTTCTGTCCTCCATTTACAGTTTGTTGCAGTGTGTTAGTGAAGCTATTCACACGTGCTCGTTGTGAAGAATAGTAAACTACAAGCCTCCTATTTAAAACAATGGTCGTCCGTCATACATATCACATTTACCTGCGGTTCAAATCCAGCTATTTGTAGTGAACATGGAAAATATTGTCCTGGATTTAAAATGGGCAAGGTGCGTGGCAAAGGACAGGGAAATGGACGTGATGGTAATGGTGCATACAAAAGCTGAGGTCGAGGCCGTGGGCAAGCTGAAATTGTGCCACAACAAACACCCACATCTTGTCGCTCGACCTTCCTGTCCCATTACTAGGGGACCAGAGACCACCACTATTAAACACAGAGCAGTTTCAAAAGGTTGTTGGTTGGATTGCAGATAATGCTTCCAGTCATTTTGCAACCACCACCACCCTATCTTCCACATGGTCAAGTCTCAGTAGCCGTGAGTCTGGACCGTATATTCCTCACCCTGATCCTCCTTCCTCCCACCATACTGAGTGCCAGGAGACAGCTGATCCCACACTTGGACACTCGGAAGAGCTGTAGTGTTCACGTTTCCATTTATAGATTCGGGCCAGCTTCAATCGGGGAAAGAGGAGAACGCGTGTAGCTGTAGAGCCCAGGGGGGGAATGGGGAGTACTCGGCGCCCGGGCCTTGTTACAGCCTGACTCTGGGGGATGTCGCGGTGGTCGGCTCCCGGGGCCGTACCCTGGGCCTCTCTTTTAAAAGGGTGGATGATTATGTTACTAAGTTCGCGACGCCACCTGTGGTGTCTGGTGAGGATCACCAGCGCTGCGGCAGCCCACTGAGGCCGGTGTTAAGGCAGCTTGTGTGGTATAGCTCCCCACAGGTGGAGCTAGGCCTCAAGGCAGCAGGGATTTAAGGATGCAGGACAGATGGGACCCAGCCGGGTCACAGCAAGAACAGGGACAGACACGATAGTCACTTCAGTACCTTTTACTGATGGAAATTCAGGCACGTCCCAGAGGACTGTAGGGTGAAGGGTGCATATCAGGATCCTCCCCAGTGAGCGGGTGTAGGGCCTCCTGTTTCTAGCCTTTGTGTGGTAAGTTTCTGACCTGCCTGGAGCTAGGCCTAACCTGGTTTCTGTACTGCACCGGCTGACTTTGTGGTAGGGTCTTCTCTTGGAGCACGCGCTCCTAGCTTGCGGGGCCTCCGTGACTCCTGGCTCTGTTACTTATCAGCTCTTAGGTGATCCTGGGAGTTGAAGTCTTCCAGGGATTCCGTTTATGTCCTACTGGGTCCTAGATATCCCGGTAAGCTCGGACCCGGTGTCCGGTATATGCTTTCTGGGGTGAGCTTGTACAGCTCCTCTGCCCCCCATGCTACTCACTTTCCACTCACCTTCGGCCATGCTCTGGCCCTCACTAGGCTATACACACTAGTGGCAGCTTGCCGCGCTTCACCGATCTTATGGCGCCGGCACAACTTGAGCTCCAAATGAGCTACAACTGCGTCTGGACTGGGCTCCACTGCAAGCTGACCTCTCTCAGACTTGACTCTCTGTAGACTCCAGACTAGACTGAGCTCCACTCTGTATTCAGGTCTGTACTTGCTGAACTCTCCAGAGGAACTGCTCACTGCCTAGCTCCACCTTCCCTATTTATATCCCTAACGGGCTCCCTCTGATGGTCTGAGGTGGAAGGTGGAGGTGTGTGTGTGCTGTGGGGGCCTCTTGTGGAGGAATCCGTTAATGCACCCCTCTAGGATCGGTGGCTCCAAGCACAGCTGGGCGCCACATTCCCCCCTAGCAAAGCTCAGCACTCCCGGGCTGAAATACATTTTAGAAAACGATAAACATTAACAATAACAATCTTCCCTTTATGGGAGGCACATTCTTAAACGTTGCATAACATTCTAAATAACAAATTTATACGTATAGACCATAAGCTACCTCAGAATTTAAGTCTCCTTTGGTGAGGTTCACCGAAAGGATGTCCATCTCTCAAGGCAGAATACTTGGCAGCTTGAGGGACCTGTACCAAACCCTCAACGTAGGCCCTGGGGTGGCTGCAGGGCATGAAGATCCTGAGTTGGACCTCCAGTAGAGCCACTCCAGACAGGTTTTACTTCTGAGGTCACCTAGAAGGGCACTCCAGGGAGTGAAAATATTTGCAAGAAATAGTTTTTGGGCGGCACATAGTCCTCAGCCACAAAGTTCTGTATGTCACAAGGGAAGTGTCCGTATCACTTAAACTGTTCATCAATAAGGCAAAACACAAAGTAATATACATATGCACGAAAACACACAGAAATACAGTTCAATACCCCAGGGGTAACTATCTACACATGTCAGAGTTTAGTTATCTAACTGATTATACCTGACAGGGGGTTGACCTTTAGTACTATGCGTGGACCTGCGTGGTACTGGAATGCGTGAGGCACTAATAGGTGCTCTACCTCCCAATGTGTCAGTACTAGGTGTGGATGGCTACAAGACTGCATTGACCTCTCTACAGGACTAGCAAGTATACCATAGGTTGGGCCTTCTTGCTCTGCTCCAACCGGGGATCCTTCTTCCGGGGACTCTTCTTGAGCTGGCTCCTCTTCAGCACTTACAGGTTCTTCTTGCTGTGGGTAGAAGGTAATTACAGGGATGATTATTGCTCCTCCTAGTTGGGGCCAATCTGCCGGGAAATCTCCTAAGTCAGTGTGTATTACTGCTTCTTTAGGCTCCTTTGGGATAATGAGAGGCACCTCTCCTTGGGGCTTTAGCAGGTCTGGACAAAACTTTAGGTGATCCCTGGATACTGTTGCAGTCGTCCTTCCTCTGTCTCTACTAATTATGCAGGTCTTCTTATTATCAAATCTTGAATTCAACACAGTGTAGGGTTCCCTCTCCCACTGGTCATCAAGTTTGTGGTTTCTTCTTTTCCTTTTAAGTAGAGATGAGCGTTGTTCTACTCGAACTGTTCGCCAATCTCAAATTCGAGCTGTTTTGGGCGGTGTTCGAGCCGTTCGGCGAACACGAACAATTTGAGAAAAATTCGGCTGTTCGAGGTTATGTTCGATAACTGTTCGTGCACCAAAATCATAACTGGATTTTTTCTCAGTAATGATGAAAATTAATGTTAATACGCAGCTGGAGTGTACAGCGGGGTGGGGGGAGGGGCAGGGGATGGATCTCTGCAGGAACAATGAAGATCTCCATTTTTTTTTTCTCTTTCCCGCATTTGCAGTGGGGAGGTGCAATCTGTCAGCCTATCAGCAGCGCACACACGGAGCGAAGTGCTTTTTTTCACACAAGCAAGGGCATGTGTCATTGGCAGTGTATGTCACATGTCCTTGCCCTATAAGACCAAGCCATTTTCCCCGTCGCCACCATTTTCTCACTGCTGCAGCTGCGTGTTAGACGGCACCGCTGTTGCTGTGTGCGCTATACCTTGTTAATTTCAAGCCAATTTTCGCACAAATCTACAGATAGCTTGGGAGTAGGGAATAGTTGTGATTGCAGTCCTTTTAAGGACTAGGTTACAGCATTTCCTACGACTTTTATCAGGCAGGTCTGTGCTCTTAAATAGATAGATTGTGGGAGTAAAGACTAATTGTAATTGGAGTCCTTTTCAGGACTAGGTTACATCAGTTCCTATCAGTTTTTGCCAGGCAGGTCTGTGCCAGTGCTGTGCAAGTTTTTTTCACAGCATTTGGCTGAATCTAGCAAAGCTAATCCTTTTTGGCCTATTGCAGAGTGTGTTAGTCAGTGGAGTAGCCTATCTGTGTTGCAAGATATACCACCTGTGTATAGAATACCAATTTTTTTACTGCACCTAGTGAAGTAAAATCTTTTGGGCATAGCATCATTCTATTAGTCCATCTATACTGACCTCCATCAGGTTGCAAATTGAATATAATTTTTTTCTGCATCTAGCTCTGAAAAAATATTGGGCTTCTAGCTGTGTGTGGGACTTGTTCTATTAATCCATCTATACAGACCTCCATCAGGTTGCAAACTGAATATATTTTTTTCTGCATCTACCTCTGAAAAAATATTGGGCTTCTAGCTGTGTGTGGGACTTGTTCTATTAATCCATCTATACAGACCTCCATCAGGTTGCAAACTGAATATATTTTTTTCTGCATCTACCTCTGAAAAAATATTGGGCTTCTAGCTGTGTGTGGGACTTGTTGTATTAGTCCATCTATACTGACCTCCATCAGGTTGCAAACTGAATATATTTTTTTCTGCATCTACCTCTGAAAAAATATTGGGCTTCTAGCTGTGTGTGGGACTTGTTCTATTAATCCATCTATACAGACCTCCATCAGGTTGCAAACTGAATATATTTTTTTCTGCATCTACCTCTGAAAAAATATTGGGCTTCTAGCTGTGTGTGGGACTTGTTCTATTAATCCATCTATACAGACCTCCATCAGGTTGCAAACTGAATATATTTTTTTCTGCATCTACCTCTGAAAAAATATTGGGCTTCTAGCTGTGTGTGGGACTTGTTGTATTAGTCCATCTATACTGACCTCCATCAGGTTGCAAACTGAATATATTTTTTTCTGCATCTACCTCTGAAAAAATATTGGGCTTCTAGCTGTGTGTGGGACTTGTTCTATTAATCCATCTATACAGACCTCCATCAGGTTGCAAACTGAATATATTTTTTTCTGCATCTACCTCTGAAAAAATATTGGGCTTCTAGCTGTGTGTGGGACTTGTTCTATTAATCCATCTATACAGACCTCCATCAGGTTGCAAACTGAATATATTTTTTTCTGCATCTACCTCTGAAAAAATATTGGGCTTCTAGCTGTGTGTGGGACTTGTTCTATTAATCCATCTATACAGACCTCCATCAGGTTGCAAACTGAATATATTTTTTTCTGCATCTACCTCTGAAAAAATATTGGGCTTCTAGCTGTGTGTGGGACTTGTTGTATTAGTCCATCTATACTGACCTCCATCAGGTTGCAAACTGAATATATTTTTTTCTGCATCTACCTCTGAAAAAATATTGGGCTTGTAGCTGTGTGTGGAACTTGTTGTATTAGTCCATCTATACTGACCTCCATCAGGTTGCAAACTGAATATATTTTTTTCTGCATCTACCTCTGAAAAAATATTGGGCTTCTAGCTGTGTGTGGGACTTGTTCTATTAATCCATCTATACAGACCTCCATCAGGTTGCAAATTGAATATAATTTTTTTCTGCATCTAACCCAGCCAATAGTTTTGGCCTAATACCACAATTTGGCCACTCAGCTCTGCTCGGTTCACATCCATTGTTTTTTTGTGCAAACAACTCCAGAGTTGTGAATTAGTTAACCACCAAAATGAGTGGAAAAAGGCCTGCTGCTGGTGGAAAGGGGAATAGGCGTGTTGGGAAGGGGAAAAAAGGTTGTGTCCGTGGGGTAGGTGTTAAAGCAACAGTAACATCTGCAGAAGAAAGACCATCTTCCAGCCAAACTAAAATGTCTACTTCTTTTAGCGGACAATGTGATAAGATCCCTTTCTTACGGCCATGCCAATCGCTACAAATTCCAGATGAGGCACAAAAACAGCAGGTGCTTCAACGGATATCAAGTGCTCCTTTAAGTGGGCTCTCCTCCACATCAACTTCAACATCACAAATACTCCAGTCCTCAAAGGTGTCACCCCAATCGCACTTGCTTCCTCACAGCTCCCAAATCTCCAGCTGCCCGTCTGAGTATGAGGTAGAACAGATGGTTGAGTCTGCAGAGCTGTTTACTCATACTATAGCCTGGGAATCAGAGGTCGACTCCAGCGCTTCTGTGAATCCAGACGAGGAAATGATCTGCACTGATGCCCAGAATCTTTATGAGTCGGATCCAGGACCAGACGCAGAAGGTTCTGACCATAATGTAGACCCTCATTCCCAAACTGTAACTCCTGTTGGTGGAGACAATGAGGAAGACGATGATAAGACTCAAATACCTGATTGGAGCGACAACTTTAGTTTTTTGTCAGGGCAGGAACAGGTTGGCTCTGAGGACGACGGGTGTGATAACGCACAGGGTGATGATGATGAGGTTGGAGATCCCACTTACTGTCAACCCACAGTCAGCCAAGAGATGAGGTCAGCAGAGGAGGTGGAGGAAGATGCTAGTGATGACGAGGTCAGGTTGCGCCTTCCTGGACAGAGACGTAGTACTGGAAGCACGTCAACAACTGCATCCTCAAACACAACTCTGCCACTCACCACAAGTCGTGGTGGCTCTTCAGGTCGCATGGGTGCTAAGCCTTGCATAGCCTGGGCATTTTTTCAGATCGATAAAGATGACCCAACTCGTGTTATCTGTAACATTTGTCAGCAAAAGCTAAGTAGAGGCCAAAAAATACATAGTTTGAGTACTTCATGCATGAACCGGCACATGGACATGAAGCATAAGTTGCAGTGGGAAGCTCAGTGTGCTACAATGCGGCCTAGCCGGCCGGGCCAACCACCGTCTGCCATATCTTGTGCATCCGCGGCCTCTTCATCCTCTGTGACTGGGGGGACAGCAGTCACACCTGTTTTGGGGCGCAGACCTGCCACCTCTTTACCCGCAACAGCCAGCGTGATTGGCAGGTCATCATTTTCTTTGGAGGTGGTAACACCAGCTGGTGTTGAGCGCTGTCCGACATCGATAGCACCACCTTTGGATCAAGGCAACCTAACATGTCCGCCTGCATCTTCCTCACAGACCGGCAGTTTGCCGGGGACACCCTTATCAACCCCGTCTAAGCACAATAGCCAGCCCTCGGTCCCTCAGATGTGGACAAGTAAAAGACCATTTGCTCCTAGCCATGAGAAAGCTAAGAAGTTGAATTTCACCATCTGCAAGCTCTTGGCTACAGAAATGCTGCCTTTCCGCCTGGTGGACACAGAGGATTTTCGAGACCTTATGTCCGTCGCAGTGCCCCAGTACCAGATGCCCAGTCGGCACTACTTCTCAAAGAAAGGTGTGCCTGCGCTCCAACAGCATGTCGCACACAACATCAGCTTCTTTGAGAAACTCTGTGTGTGACAGGGTGCATTTCACCACAGACACTTGGACGAGTAGGCATGGACAGGGGCGTTACATGTCGCTGACTGGGCACTGGGTAACTATGGTGACAGCAGGACAAGGGACTGCTGTCCAAGTCTTGCCGTCCCCACGAGTTGTGCGTCAATCCTCTTTATGTCAAAGTTCCTCCACTGCTTCTGCCTCCTCAACCTCCTCTCGGTCTTCCACCTGCACCCAAAGCCTGTCTGGTCATGCCACAAGCTTTCTAACTGCGCAGAAGGGATCCTGCACACCTCCTTACTATGCTGGCAGTAGGGCTCAACGTCATCAGGCGGTTTTTACATTGAAATGTCTGGGAAATGTGAGTCACACAGCTGAGGAGTTGTGGTCAGCTCTGGAAAACCAATTTCATGAATGGTTGTCTCCACTGGACCTGAAACCAGGGAAGGCCGTGTGCGACAATGCTGCAAACCTGGGTGCGGCCCTTCGCCGGGGCAATGTCACAGACGTGCCTTGTATGGCTCACGTGTTGAACCTGGTTGTCCAGCAATTTTTAGCCCACTATCCCAGACTAGATGGCCTTCTGCAGAGGGCACGGTCGCTGTGTGCTCACTTCCACTGTTCGCATCCCGCAGCTCAGCGACTTACATCTCTACAGAAGTCGTTGGGCCTGCCACTTCACCGGCTAAAATGCGATGTGCCTACCCGGTGGAATTCAACTCTGCACATGTTGCAGCGACTGTGGCAGCACCGACAAACCCTGGTGCAATACGTTCTGACGTATAGCCTGGGCCAACGAGATCCAGAGGTGGGGCAAATCACGCTGGAGGAGTGGTCTCAGATCAGGGACCTATGCACCCTTCTGCACAGTTTTGAAATGGCGACGAAGATGTTTAGTGCTGACGATGCCATTATCAGCATGACTATTCCGGTGATTTACATGCTGGAGCACATGTTAAACAGAATTCGGAGTCAGGTGGTGGCACAAGAGGAGGTGGAGGAAGTAGAGGAGGAGGAGTTGTATGCGGAAGGGCTAACATCTGCAAGGTCCAGACGGTCGGCAGCACCAAGGCGGCAGGCATGTGAGGGTGGGGGAGATGGTTTTACCAGGGCGCATGGTAGCAGCCAAACTAGTGAGGAAGGTGCAGGAGCCCAGGAAGAAGTGGAGGACGAACTGATGGAAGACTCATCAGATGAGGGAGACCTTGATCACATTTCTGTTGTGCGAGGTTGAGGGGAGAGGACAGAGGAAGGAAGCATGATTGTTACCTCGCCACCAACACAACAGGGACTTGGTGCTCCTGGATGCGCAACACACATGAGTGCCTTCTTGCTGCACTACCTGCAACATGACCCTCGAATTGTGAGAATTAGAAATAATCCTGACTACTGGGTTGCCACACTGTTAGATCCCCGGTACAAAAGTAAATTTGCAGAAATTATTCCTGCCATAGAAAGGGATGCACGCATGCAGGAGTATCAGCAGAGACTGTTGCAGAATCTTACATGTGCTTTTCCACAAAATACCAGTGGTGCACGTAGTGAATCTCACAGTTCCAACTTGCCAACCGTGGGACCGTCAAGTGTTCAGCACTCAAACCGTAACAGAACCACAGTATCTGCTGGTAACATCAATTTTGCGGAATCATTTCACCACTTTTTTAGCCCATCCTTTGCAAGGCCACAGGAGACAAGAAGTCTGACACATAGTCAACGCCTAGAGACGATGGTACAGGAGTATCTCCAAGTAAACATTGAAGCCATGACTGTGTCACTGGACCCTTGCTCTTTTTGGGCTTCCAATCTGGATAAATGGCCGGAGCTAGCCACTTACGCCTTGGAGATCTTGTCATGCTCCGCAGCCAGCGTTCTGTCTGAACGTGTGTTCAGCGCTGCTGGTGGTGTGCTGACAGATAAGCGCACGCGGCTCTCCACTGATAATGTAGACAGACTCACGTTCATAAAGATGAACAAATCATGGATCCGAAATGACTTTTCTACCCCTGTGTCATCCTGGGGAGAGTAAAAGCTTGATGATTGGTTAAAATCACCCTACCAACCGTTTTAAGCTTTCAAATTACTAATCATGTTTATCTGTATCTTGGCTGGAAAATAATTTGGGCTTTGTAGCAGTGTGCAGCACTGATTCTGTTAGGCCATCTATAATAAGCTCCACCAGATTTAAAATTACTAATCATGTTTATCTGTATCTTGACTGGAAAATAATTTGGGCTTTGTAGCAGTGTGCAGCACTGATCCTATTAGGCCATCTATACTAAAGCTTCACCAGATTTAAAATTAATAATAATTTTTAGCTGCATCTAGCCCGGAAAATAATTTTGGGGCTCCGAGATGCGCAAGACACATAAGTGCCTTCTTGCTGCACTACCTGCAGCATGACCCTCATATTGTCAGAATTCGAAGTAATCATGACTACTGGGTTGCCACACTCTTAGATCCCCCAAACTTTTCGATCAACCTTTTCATTTTAATAAAGACCAAAAAAATGGTCATTTTTGAAATTATAAGCATTAGCAGGTTGTTAGAAACTGAAATCAAACAGTTTTCAACTCAAAACTTTATTCTAGGTGATGTTACATTTTCACATAGGACCCCTTGTTCGAAAGGAGCTTCTGAACTCTCTCGTCCATTGAATTTGTCAGGTTTTGGATGGTTTCTGCTTCAATTGTTTTGCATGAGGACAGAATACCCTCCCAGAGCTGTTGCTTAGATGTGAACTGCCTCCCGCCATCATAGACACTCCTTTTAATGATGCTCCAAAGGTTCTGAATGGGGTAGAGGTCAGGGGAGCATGGGGGTCACACCATAAGTTTGTCCCCTTTTATGCCCATATCAGCCAGAGATGCAGATGTTTTATGTGCAGCATGAGATGGTGCATTATCATGCAAAAAAATGATCTTGCTGTGAAATACACGGTTCTTCTTCTTGAACCATGGCAGGAAGTGCTGTTTGAGAAAATCCACATACATTATGGAGTTCATCTTTAGCGCCCTCAGGGATCCTAAAGGGGCCGACAATCTCTCTCCCCATGATTCCAGCCCAAAACATTACTCCACCTCCTCCTTGTTGGCGCTGTAGCCGTGTTTGCGTGGGGTGTCCATCAACCAGCCATCCTCCACTCCATCCATCTGGACCATCGAGCGCTGCACGGCACTCATCCGTGAACAAAACAGTTTTGAAATCAGTCTTCATGTAATGTTTGGCCCACTGGAGCCGTTTCTGCTTGTGTGAAGTGGATAGAGGAGGTCGACAGGATGGCGTATGCACAGCTGCAAACCTCTGAAGAACCCTGCATCTTGTTGTTCGGGGGACGTTGGAGGCACCAGCAGCTTCAAAAACTTGTCTGCTGCTACGACAAGGCTTTTTTGCCGCTGCTCTTTCAACCTGACGTAATTGCCTGTAGGAAAGAGTCCTCAATTTGCCCTTATCAGCACGCACACGTGTGTACTGTGAATCAGCTACATACTTCTTGATTGCCAAGACACTTCATCCTGATCATCGCACAATGTTGATTGTAGTCATGCCTTGACCTAAACACTCCACAATTTGTTGCTTCTCAGCAGCCGACACATCCTTTTTCTTTCCCATTTTGGCAGAAAATGTAGGCTGCTTAATAATGTGAGACAGCCTTCTTAAGTAGTCTTGCCTTTCATTGGACACACCTGCCAAACTAATTAGTACAGGTGTCTGCAATTCCTTACAGTGATATAAAGAGCCCTGACACACATCACCATCAATGAGTTTAACTGACAAACAAACAAATTCTTCCTTTATCACTCCTAAACACTTTTTGCATAATAATTTGGAACACAGTGTACATGTGCTTTTCCACAAAACACCAGTGGTTCACGTAGTGAATCTTACAGTTCTAACTTGCCAACCGTGGTCTGTATGGAGTTGTTCAATAAAGGGCCCAAAATTAAGATAACATAGATGGGAGAGGTCTCTATGAATAGGAATTCCTAAGTATTTGATGCCCTGTGAGGGCCAGGCAAAGGGAAAGTTGGACTGGATGGAATCCTATATGGATTTGGGGAGGGAGACATCGAGGGCCTCAGACTTCGCTGCATTGATTTTAAAATTTGACCATGTAACAAAGTGATCTATTTCAGCCATAACAGCATGGATGGATATATGTGATTGAGTGATATATACTAGGACATCATCAGCAAATAGAGAGCACTTGTACTCGGTGCCTCCCACCTCAATCCACCTAATATTGGGGTTATGGCGAATTGATGAGAGCAGGTGCTCCGTCACTAGGATGTATAAGAGAGGGGACAGAGAACATCCCTGCCTTGTCCCATTGGTGATTGTGAAAGGTGATGAAAATGTTCTGACGCGCCCCCTGGGCCTTGGGACACCCGGAGCCGGACCCTTTTTGGTGGATGCTGGTGGTTGTAGTCTCCGTGGCGGCGACCCGGTTCCGTGGCTCAGGGCGGTCAAACCAGTGGCGGAACTATTTATGTGGTTTTGATGTTTAAATGTCCGACTACGCCACCCGTGGATTGCGGTCAGAGTGAACAGCCGCTCCAGGGCAGACCGCTGAGGCTGGTGTTGTGGGTGCAGCAGAGCGTAGCATAACTCCCCACGGGAGGAGTATAGCCTCAGGGCAGTGTATGCAGAGGATGGGGGTGATGGTGCAGGGCAGCAGCAGTAACGACACGGAGTCAGTGATGCAGTCCAGGGCCTTTACTCACAGTTCTTATTATCCAGACCACGTCTGCAGGTAACGGCTGCCCACGTCGTACTGTGCTCACCAGGTGAGGGGCTCAGACAACTCCCAGATAACTTTGGAGCGCTTCACAGGACCCCCTTTGTGTGTCCTTTGTCTGGCCTTTCTTACCAACCCTTCTGTCCGGCTGCCTCGGGCCTCCTCTTGGTAAACTTGGCGCCAGTTTCCCTGACCCTATGTGGTGCCTTCCTAGCGGGTGTAGCGAGGGGCTGCGCCACATAAAATGTCACAGCCTCCTGTTTCTAGCTGAGGGTCGTTTCCTGCCTCCACTAGTTTCGGGGACCGGTCTCCCCCTTTGGCCTGACCCCTCCACGCAGGTGGATTCGGGCGTGCGGTGGCGACTCGCCCGTCCGCACCCCTGGGATCCCGTCGTTCCTCGTTCCTGGAGCCTTCTCCGCTCCTCTTCCTTCCTTCTCCCTCTTCCAGGCCTGGGCCTCTGTTACTAGGCCCGCCTCCGGAGCAGAGCTCATGCAGAGCCCCTGCTCCCTGCCACTTCTGCTCAGACTTCTCTGCACTGAACTAAGATGGTGCCCACCTTTTATACTCCCTTCTCAATGCACCCAGGAACTGCTTCCTCCCTGCTCCTGCACTACAGGGTTCCCCTTCCTCAGTGTTCCCTCCCCCCACTCCAGCCAGGGACAGGGACTGTCGTGCCCATCTCAGGGGCATATTGGTCGCCCTGCCCCACGGCAATGTGGTGTAATGCATGCAGGTGTCGGGTCCTGATCCACACTACATCCTTACCTGAGAGTGAGATATCACACCTCTGGGTGAGGTGCAATACCTCTGTAGCAACCGAGCCCTCAGGGTGCTACAGTTCCATTTATCTTCAGCCTAGGTGATGTATTGCGATACAGGGCCGTGATTTTGGCTATAAAAGGGTCCCCTAGACCCCTACCCCAAGCTTTTTAAGAGAATCATATATGGTGTGCCAGGAGACTCTATGGAATGCTTTCTCAGCATCCAACGAGAGTATCTAATTACAAATTTTTAACTGCATCTAGCCCAGGAAATACTTTGTGCCTAGTAGCAGTGTCTGCTAGTCAGCGGATTATCCCGGCTGTTAAGCAAGCTACACCACCTGTAGTTTGGACACTTAATTTTTTCAAAGGAAATGCTTCGGGACCACGGGATACTCAGTGAAGAGCATCAGGAGGCACCCCAAGGCATAGGGGCTGGGACTGGCAGTAGGATGCCTTGCGGTGGACAGCCGAGCTCGATCCTTATAAAAGCTTTTAAACTGCAGCAGCTTTAGTGGACGCTACTGGAGCTGGAATTATGCGGCTGCTGGCATGAGACTTGCCCTCCAATAGATCCTTGTAAATGGATTTAAAGTGTATTCATTCAAATTAGAGAGACAATTTAAATTAAAAAGCTTAGAGCTGCCTCCACCACAGGGGGACTCGCTCGACCCACCAGCGGACAGGCACCAGTATTGGGAGAGGGGGGCTGGCCGTCAGGGTTCACCGCGGCTCTGGCACAAACCCGGCGACGTGGAGGTGGCACGGGCAGGAGCGGACTGAACGTGTCGGCTTCTCACTTTTTGGATTTTAGAAGGGCATGACATGCCTATATCTGTGTCTCCCCCTCCTTTTACTCCTCCACCTCTTTTCTTTTCGCATGACTATATGTACTTGTCACTTTTCCATGTGTTAGTTGTGTCTTCTGAGCAGTTTGTCAGCTTTTGGACACCTTTGAAGGTGTTTTCTATGTGTTTCTATGTGTTTTTGTTTGCCTGCCATTGGTTTTAACGGTGTTCGAAGGTGTTCGACGAACAGTTCGACGAACAGTTCGGCGAACACACGGGTGTTCGACGAACCGAACCGAACTCGAACACTACGGGGGTGGCTCAACACTACTTTTTAGTACTACTTCACCAGGTGTGAAGGGTTCTTCTTGGGCACCTCTGTTGTATTGAGCTTCCTGCTTGTCCCTCACCCGAGTGAGACTGTCTTCAACCCAGGCTTGTACTCTTCTGTACAGCTCCTGTCAGTCTGTGTCCCAGTCCTCAGTGGTCACATCCGCTTCTGGTTCTACAATACCAAGCTCCAGGTCCATGGGCAGCTTTCCTGGCCTTGCTCGCATGAGACATGCCGGAGTACAGTTGGTGGAACTTACTGGTATGTGATTGTACAGATCTACTAGGTCAGGTAGTAGGTCTGGCCACTGATTTCTCTCCTCAAGTGGTATCATCTTTAGCAGGTCGATGATGATGTTATTCATCTTCTCACAGAGACCATTGGTTTGTGGGTGGTACGGTGTAGTTCTTATCTTCTTACACCCATATAGATGGCAGAACTCCCTGAACAACTCAGCCTCAAAGGCCGGGCCTTGGTCCATCAGCACCTGCTCAGGATAACCATGGGGTCTACAGAAATATGCTTAGAACGTCTTTGCTTCTGTCTCTGCCATCAGGTCTTTGACGGGGGCGACCACCAGGAAACGTGAGTAGTGATCCACCATGGTCAGAGCATAAGAGTACCCTGACCTGCTGGGGGACAGCTTGACATGGTCCAGGGCCACGTTCTCCAGGGGTCGAGTCGTCGTGATGGGTTGCAGGGGTGCCTTCTGGCGGCTATAGTCTTTTCTTCTGAGGCCACAGGGTCCACAGTCCCGGCACCACCGCTCAATGGAGCTGCGCATTCCTACCCAGTAGAATCGACACTTCAGCAGGGTCTCTAGTTTTTTCCAGCCAAAGTGCCCCGCCTGATCATGGTAGGCCTCCAACACCAGTTGGATGTCTGTCTTGGGAACCACTATCTGCCATACCATCTCATGGGTTTTTGGATTGACGTACCTCCTGCACAGCTTCTCACGGTAGATAAACAGCCGGCTTCTCTCGTTCCACAGCTGCTTTGCTTGCAGAGACGCTTCTTTTTCCAGGGAGGAACATTTTTGGGTTATCAGCTCCTTGATGCGGCTGACAACCGGGTCACTGTCCTGGGTCTCTTTCCAGCTGTGGTGAGGCAAGGGGTTTAACGTCTTTCCACGCTGCCTCCTGGAGGCTCGTTGCTCATGGATCATCCCATTCCAGTGAAAGGCAGGTAGTTCAATCTCTTCCAGGTCATCCACTTCTTCTTCTGTGTCTGACTGGTGAGGCATCCTGGACAGGGCATCGGCGTTGGCGTTCTTGCGGCCCGCCCGGTATTTAATTGTGAATTGATAATTTGACAGCCGAGCCATCCATCGTTGTTCCAGTGCTCCTAGCTTAGCTTTTTCAAGATGGGTCAAGGGGTTGTTATCAGTGAAGGCAATGAACTTACTGGAGGCTAGATAGTGCTTGAACCTTTCAGTGATGGCCCAGACCAAGGCCAGGAACTCCAACTTAAAGCTGCTATAGTTCTCTGGGTTCCTCTTGGTCGGGCGGCGCTTCCTGCTTGCATATGCGATCACTTTCTCTTGGTCATTCTACCTCTGACTTAAGACAGCTCCCAGTCCTTCGTTGCTGGCATCAGTATACAGCAGGAATGGTTGGCTGTAGTCAGGTTAGGCTAGGATCTCATCGCCTGTCAGGATCTCCTTCATCTCCTGAAATGACTCGGCTTGCTCCTTACCCCAGTGGAATAGGAGATTTCTGCCTTTGGGGGACTGCCCTACCAGGAGGTCTTGCAGAGGAGCTGCTTTCTTGGTGTAGTCTTTTACAAATGTCTGGTAGTATCCTACTAGTCCCAACAACTGACACACCTCTTTGAGGTTCTTCGGCTCCGGCCTCTTCAGGATGGCAGTGACCTTCTCCTGGTCTGGTGCTACCCCTTCCGGACTGACAATGTGCCCCAGGTACTGTACCTTTCTCTTGAACAGGTGGCACTTTGAGGGCTTCAACTTTATCCCGTACCGGGACAGTGAATCAAATACCTCTGCCAGGTGCTTCAAGTGGTCCTCATACATTTTGGAGTACACTATCACGTCATCCAGGTATAGTAACATAGTCTCGAAGTTGCGGTGTCCCAGGCTGCACTCCATCAATCTCTGGAACGTTCCAGGGGCATTGCAGAGTCCAAACGGCATACTGTTGAACTCGCAGAGTCCCATTGGGGTAGTGAAGGCCGTCTTCTCCCGATCCTCCTCAGCCACAGCTACTTGCCAGTACCCACTAGTGAGGTCAAGGGTGGAAAAGTAATTCGCAGACTTTAAGGCAGCTAGGGACTCCTCTATGCGTGGTAAAGGGTATGCATCTTTATGTGTAATGCGATTTACTTGTCGGTAATCTACACACATTCTCATGCTCCCATCCTTTTTCCTAACTAGCACTAGGGGAGCTGCCCAGGGACTATAACTATCCCATACCACCCCCGCCTTTCTCATGTCATGCAGCATCTCCTTTGCCTTCTGGTAGTGAGCTGGTGGTATAGGTCTGTAACGTTCTTTGATGGGTGGATGGTCACCTGTGGGGATATGATGTTGAACCCCCTTAATCCTCCCTAAGTCAAGTGGATGTTTACTAAACACCTGCGCGTATTCTTGAACCACCCGGTGTACACCCTGTTTCTGATGGGCAGGAGTGGTGTCTGTCCCAACATGGAGCTGTTGACACCAATCCTCCACTTGGGTTGCAGGGTCATCATCCTCCACTTCGTCTGGTGAGGTTAAGGACTCTGCCTTGTGAATGCAGTTGTTATTTACAGCATGTAATTTGGCAACAGTGGCATAAAGTGGCAATCTGACCTCATCTTCCCCACAGTTGAGAAGATGGACGGGCACCCTCCCATTGCGTACATCCACCACTCCTCTGGCGGTTAAGAGCGTGGGTCTGTGCTTGGAGCAAAGTGGTTCTACTACTGCCTGGTAGCTCTGTCCTCTAAGACCTATGGCGGCTCTACACCAGATAAGCATTTCACTCATTGGGGTGATCACATTGGGTATGGGGTCCATCACCCGCACATTACCGATTTCACCATCTGTTAACCTTACTTGCTGTTGGTACATCAGGACTCGGATCTCCTTCTGCAGCGCCCTCCTCTGTCCTGGTCTGGCAGTGTCAGCTAACTGTTGGAGTAAGAACACAACTTCTCCCAAACAGTTACCAACTATGTTAGTGCCTAGTACCATATACGGATTGGTATCATCAGGATTAGTCTCTTCTGCAATTAGTCCCTGGTCCTTCAGTTCCACTCTCCCCACCTTTACTGTCACATTCTTAACCCCGATTAGGTTAAGGGGGAGTCCATTTGAGGCATAAACAGAAAGATTTGGAGCTGGCGGACTTAGGTCGTCCATGGACCAAAACCTCTTGTAGAGGACATCAGGCATTATGGTTACCTGAGATCCTGTGTCCAGCAGAGCGTGCGTCGGGATGCCGTCCAGCACAATGGACAGGAAAGGTCTACCTGTTGTACCAGTCTGAAGGGCCTGGCTGAGTTACTCCTGGGTGTCGGCCCTCGGCCCCAGGATTTTCCCGTTTAAAGGACAATTCTGGGCGATGTGTCCAGTCTTGCGGCAGCGGTAGCAGGCAGGGTCGTTCTGTTGACGGCGCTGGTCACTGATACTCATAGAGGGTGGTGTTGTCCTCCTCCTCCTTCGCATCCAGGGGACATCCTCTCGGCTATCGGCTAACAGGATTTTCCCTCCTTCCTCGGGCTCCGTCCGCAGCTGCAGAGCACTCAGCACAGTAGTCAGGGTTTTTCTCAACTGGCGCACTTCAGAGCGCAGACTGTCCAGCTCTCTAGGGGACTTTGCTGGAACCTTGGCTTCAGCAGCCACTGGGGAAAAGGTGGGTGTAGCAGGCATTTGGTTAGCCCCACACTGATAACATTGGATTGTATTTGTTTCCAGGGGCTGAAGTCCTTTTATAGCCATGACCTTAAGATTGTCAAAGGTGGCATCTGGATGATCTAAGGACCACGAACGCACAGTCCTGCTCTCCTCAGGAGACCTCAGTCCCCGGACAAACTGTTCCTTCAGCATTTTGTTTACATTTTCGATGCTGGTCAGAGTAACCTGTTTCAGAGCCCACAGGGCCCCTTGTAGACACCAGGCATAGTCCCGAACATTGTCCTCCGGCTGTTGGGAACAGTTGTAGAACCTCATCCGGAGGTCCGCCTCAGTATGATCCTCAAAAACAGTATGATCCTCCTGGTCTGTGGCCGACCATGTTTCCACTTCCCGTTCCGCAGCACCAGTCAGTTGTCCTAATACAACAGCGGCCCTCTGCTTGCCTGTCATAGAGTACATGTCAAGATACTGCATATCTTCTGTTTGAATCCAGACAGGGTATCTGGTTTGCCGTTGTACTGGGGGAGCCACTTTGCTCCAGGAATCTAGGGTAGAGTTTTGGGGATGACAGGAGTTACAGGCCCTGCTGGTGGAGCGGCCGCCTCGGCCTGCCCGGCGTCGGGTGCGGGTTGAACATCAGGGCCGTTAACCGGTATTCCGGTGTCGTGCTGTTCCTCGGACATTCTGATGCCCCCCTAGCGAACCGTGGCCTACCTTCTTTTCTTTTCTTTTCTTCCGGTAGGCCGCTGCTCCACAGGTGACGGTCGTCTTCAGGACCTTGCGTCGCTTGCGTCCTACGTCAGAGCATTCAGCGATGCTCCTTCCCGGACCTGGTGCTTCCTGGTTTGACGTCGAGGCGTGGGGTGTGTCCGGAGTTCACGTGCTTTTGCAGGTACGCCCCTCAGTTTCCCGTGGTTACGCCCTTCTTCTCGCTCGGCGGCCCAACAATGGCGGCAATCTTCACCACAGTTTAACATACACAGTTTTTAATTAATGGCGCACAGTACCCGGTGGCAACGGGCATAACACTCCGTCGTTGCAGCGGGCACGGAATCCTGTTCATGACACCAGGAAAGAGAATGTAGAGCCCAGGGGGGGAATGGGCCTTGTTACAGCCTGACCCTGGGGGATGTCGCAGTGGTCGGCTCCCGGGGCCATACCCTGGGCCTCTCTTTTAAAAGGGTGGATGATTATGTTACTAAGTTCGTGACACCACCTGCGGTGTCTGGTGAGGATCACCAGCGCTGCGGCAGCCCACTGAGGCCGGTGTTAAGGCAGTTTGCGTGGTATAACTCCCCACAGGTGGAGCTAGGCCTCAGGGCAGCAGGGATTTAAGCATGCAGGACAGATGGGACCCAGCTGGGTCAGAGCAAGAACAGGGACAGACACAATAGTCACTTCAGTACCTTTTACTGATGGAAATTCAGGCACATCCCGGAGCACTGTAGGGTGAAGGGTGCATATCAGGATCCTCCCCAGTGAGCGGGTGTAGGGCCTCCTGTTTCTTGCCTTTGTGTGGTAAGTTTCTGACCTGCCTGGAGCTAGGCCTAACCTGGTTTCTGTACTGCACCGGCTGACTTTGTGGTAGGGCCTTCTCTTGGAGCACGCGCTCCCAGCTTGTGGGGCCTCCGTGACTCCTGGCTCTGTTACTTATCAGCTCTTAGGTGATCCTGGGATTTGAAGTCTTCCAGGGATTCCGTTTATGTCCTACTGGGTAGAGATCCCGGTAAGCTCGGACCCGGTGTCCGGTATATGCTTTCTGGGGTGAGCTTGTACAGCTCCTCTGCCCTCATGCTACTCACTTTCCACTCGCCTTTGGCCACGCTCGGGCCCTCACTAGGCTATACACACTAGCGGCAGCTTGCCGCGCTTCACCGATCTTATGGCGCCGGCACACCTTGAGCTCCAAATGAGCTACAACTGCGTCTGGACTGGGCTCCACTGCAAGCTGACCTCTCTCAGACTTGACTCTCTGTAGACTCCAGACTAGACTGAGCTCCACTCTGTATTCAGGTCTGTACTTGCTGAACTCTCCAGAGGAACTACTCACTGCCTAGCTCCACCTTCCCTATTTATATCCCTAACGGGCTCCCTCTGATGGTCTGAGGTGGAAGGTGGAGGTGTGTGTGTGCTGTGGGGGCCTCTTGTGGAGGAATCCGTTAATGCACCCCTCTAGAATCTGTGGCTCCAAGCACAGCTGGGCGCCACATAGCGATGTCCAAATATTTGAGCAGCATGGTCACACGAAGGTAACGGTGGGAAAGTGCAATTACTGTCGCAAGAGGTGGATGATGATGAGACACAAAGTCAGGAGGAGTACCAGGGTGCGGAAGTGGAAGATGAGGTGGTGGACGATATAGTCACTGATCCAACCTTGCAGGGGGACATGCAGAGCGAGGACAGCATCACACAGGGGGAGAGAGGAGTAGCACCACAACAGGCAGGAAGAAACAGTGTGGTGGCCGCAGAGGCAAAAGGTGGGCAAGTGTGCCCCGTAAAACCAACATGACGGAAGTTGCCAGTACAATTGTTAGGTCTTCCCAAGTCTGGTTGTTTTTTAAAGACTCTACAGATAACCCCAAAAAGGCCATTTGCACCATCTGCCAGGCCAGCATCAGCAGGGGTAGCATAACTAGCAGCCTGACCACCACCAGCATGATCAGGCACATGACGGCAAAGCACCCGACTAGGTTGGCCGAACGCCAGGGTCCAGAAACAGTGACACCACTGATTCTTCCACTGTTGTGCGTGCACGCCAATCCACTGACCAATGCGCATGCGACGATGCCTCCCACCCTACACCTGTCGTTGCACACTCTCAACTAGCACTATCAGAAACCACGTCCACGTCCTTGTCTCAGTGTAGCGTTCAGTTGTCCCTACCCCAGTCCTTGAAACGCAAGTGCAAATATGCAGCCAATGCCCCACAGGCCACACTACTAAATTCACACATTTTGCGAATGCTTGCACTCAAAATGATGCCTTTTAGGCTCATGGAGTCGGACGCTTTCCGCAACCTAATGGCAGTGGATGTCCCTCAGTACTCGATCCCCAGCCGCCACTATTTCTCCCTGTGTGCCATCCCTGCATTACACAAGCACGTGTCCCACAGCATTAACTGCTACCTCGCAGTTACTGGGAAAGTCCACGTAACCACGGACACGTGGATCTGCATGACAGCGTGACAAATCAGGGATTTTTCATGGACAGAGCCGATTTTTGGCGCGAACAAGTCGGAAGTGGAACCCCGAACACGAATTTGAAATGCCGAACAAATTCGCTCAACACTAGTCCTGGCCTTTTCTGTCGCTAGCGTTTTGTCAGAGTGAGTTTTTAGTGCCGTCGGGTGAATTATAACCGCCTGTCTACTGAAAATGCTGACTGGCTGACTCTTATAAAAATGAACAAGGGCTGGATTGGGACAGACTTCTCAACACCACCGAATGATAGCAGTGTTTCATAAACTCAAATGCAGTGTATTTTTTTTGGGGTGGTCTAACTCTATTCTCATGCACCACAGTCTTCACACCAAGACCATATCACCATATCTACATCTCTTGCAAGTGGCATTGATGTGCCTCCAAATTTTTGGCAGCTGTTACATTCACTGCATAGGCATCCAGTATGTGAGACCCACTTCCTAATAATGGGAAAACAGTTTTTTACAATGCCCTCCTCTACGTTTTTTGCAAGGGTCATTGGAGTGACTCCAAACTTTTGGCAGCCATTGCATTCACTGCATAGGCAATAACAGTATAGGAGACCCACTTCCTAATAATGGGAACATTTTTTTCATGAGGCCCTCCTCTATGTCTCTTGCAAGGGGCATTGGAGTGCCTCCACATTTTTGGTAGCTGTTACAGTCACTGCATACGCAAGAACAGTATGGAAGACCTGCTCCTTACTAATGGGAACTTGTCATTACTGAGGCCCAACTCTATGTGTCTTTATATTGGTAGTGAGGTTTTTCCCAAATTTTGGCAGCCGTTGTACTCACTGCATAATCTATAACTGTATAGCAGGACCGCTCCTTTCTAATGGGAACATGTCGTTACTGAGACCCACATCTATGTGTCTTTAAATTGGTATAGGGGTTTTTCCCAAATTTTGACAGCCTTTGAAGTCACTGAATGAGCATTACCACTATAGGAAACCCACTCTTTTATAATGGGAAATTTTTTTCTACTGAAGCCCTCCTCTATGTCTCTTCAAAGGGCTATTGGGGTTCGTCCAAGTTTTTGGCAGGCCTTGCAGTCACTGCATACGCAATAACAGTATAGGAGACCCACTCGTTAATAATGGGAACAACAAAACATAGCTGGCTGATGGCTGAATAAGAATAGCAAGAGTCGACTGCTTGCCCTTTAAGAATAGTAAGGGTCGCCTGATGGCCCTATAAAAATAGACTTTGTGACTTTCAGAGTCCCTCCTTCATAAATGAAACAGGATGTGTCTGATTATGTCTCACACACCATATGGCCAGATAAAATAGTAAAATGTTAAAATGACATTTACCAGTGAATGTATTTTTCACCGTTGAAAGCAATGCAAAAGTGCAAAAATGCATCAAAAACGCTACGTGTGAACATAGCCCAAGGTGTGGAGGAGCATTTTTGTTTTTGCTTATTTATTTTGCCTTATATACAAGTCATTACCCTGGAAAGGATGTTCCTTAACATTTTTCCCAGGAAAATCAATTTTGGTTTAGTTTTTGTATGTTTTATTGTGAGTCCGTAAAAGTGGTGTAATACTCTGATAACTTTGCTGACAGCAGTGATCTGGGAGTCAGAGATGCATCTATGGGTCTTCCTTATGCTGTTCACAGGTAATTTGAGCACTCTTCCCATCTATTTAGGCAATTTTTAGGCCCTCTGCAGACCTTCAGGGGGGACGGAGAAATGCTCGAGTTTACCATAGACTTATATTGGGCTCGTTGCTCGGACCGAGCACTCGAGCATTCCAACTTGCTCGACTCAAACAACGAGTACCTCAGCATTTTAGTGCTCGCTCATCACTAATCACAACCCTGGACCTAACGAAAGGGTACTGACAAATTCTCCTCTGTCAAAGTACCAAGTAGAAGGTGGCCTTTTCTTCACCTGACAGTTGCTTCTTGTACACCAGAATGCCGTTAATGCTGCAAGGAGGCCTGGCTACCTTCCAGAGGGACATTGACCAGGTCCTAGCCCTTCACAAAAAGTATGCCGCAGCTTTCCAGTACTATAGTTTGATCCTCAGGTCAGATTTGGAAGTCATCTGCAGAAGGTCCAGGCTTTTTTTTTTTACTTTTCTCCTTATTTCTCTTTATCTAAACAAGACTTTTGACCTTATGTGTACTATCAACTCAATGAATTTATTCATCTCTGTTCGGACCATTTTTGACTACTTTTCAAATGTAAATTCCTTCCCAAACAGGGCTCCCTCTTTTTTCTCCTTTTCCAGCCAACAGACGTGAAATGGGACATGGTGGGTATGAATAAATAAGTGTGTGTGCCTAACTAGATGCAAACATATTTATTTATGCTTATATTTATGCTTATTTATTTTGTCTTTTGTCCACCCCCTGTCTGTATTAAACCTTTGATTACTGTCTGTGAATTGTCTCATGTGTCGCCGAGTATTTCCTGGGTAGCTCGGTGGGAGCTGGGATCCCCTCCCTGCATGTTTGGCGCGCTTTACAGAGCCAATGAACATGCAGGGATTGTCTGCCATTCACTGTAATGCCGCAGCCATGTTGGCTGTGGCATTACAGTGATTGGCTGGCCGCACAGCGTCATCAGGTGTATATCAGACCTGGCGCCGCCATGCTCGTCACAGTCACTCCGGAATCAGACAGTGTAGGGAGAGGTGCTGCTGAGCTAGGGAGAGATTTGCTTGTTTCTAGTTAGTGTAGGTATACCAAACTATATCAGAGACACATATCCATCATAACAAACAGTCCTTCTGACGACTAATCCATCTGCAGAGATATCAGGCAGGCAGCGTATATAGGCAGGCAGGCAGTGTATATAGCAGACTGCAGTGCATATAGCATAAGAGGCTCCATTCCAGTTTTGTCAGCTGCTGCTGCTGTTAGATATTTCTAGACATAGGCCCAGGTCTCAAGGGCCAGGAATATTTTTTTTGTATCTTAATCCTTATTATTTGCTTAAAAAGCAATCCAGAGAACACTGTTTTTCTGCGCCATTTGCTTGTCGGCACTGCAGAATACAGTCAGGTCCTTTCCATATTACAGCGCTAAAAATCCAGCTATTTAAAACTATGGTTTGTCCGTCACACAGATCACATATAATTGCTCTGAAAATACTGCCATTTCTGTTGTCCATTAAAAAAAATTTCAGTGTGTCAGTGAAACTATTGACACCAGTTTGCTGTTAGAAATAGTTACCTACAGGCCAGGTATTTAAAACTGTTTTTTCTCCATCACACAGATCACATATACGTTTTCAGAAAATACTGCCATTTCTGGCCTTCAATAAAAATTTATTTCAGTGTGTCAGTGACGCTATTGACACCAGTTTGCTGTTAAAAATAGTTACCCACAGGCCAACTATTTAAAACTGTGGTTTGTACATCACACGGATTGACGCGCCCCCTGGGCCAGTGCTGTTTGGGGATTACCCGGAGCCGGATCTGATGGGGGTTGTAGTCTCCGAGTGGCGGCGACCCGGTCCGTGCCCAGGGTGTCAAACTCAGTGTGTGGCAGTCTTTACAGATGTTATTAGTTGTTCTTAGTGTCGACTATGCCACCCGTTGATTTGAGGTCAAAAGGCCGCCGCTGCAGCAGGGTCCGCTGAGGCTGGTGGTATATGTGCAGCTGTGGTAGTATAACCCCCAACGGGAGGGGTATAGCCTCAGGGGGTCAGGTGTAGAGGATTGTGGTAGTGGTGGTGCAGTGTGGATGGTAAGAAGACTCAGAGTCGGGCTGTGCAGTTCAGGGTTTTTACTTACTGCTGTTCTGTTGGTCACTCTGGCCTTGAGTGACCGCCCGAGCCGTGCTGCGTCCACCAGGTCCTTTACTCGGCCAACCCCCAAGCAATTCTGGAGCGTGGTCCTGAGCTCCCTTTCTGACTGTCCTCTCTACTGGCCGTTCCCACCAGGGGTCCACTTATGTCCGGCTCCCTCGGGTCTCCTGTTGGGTGAACCTTCTTTGGCTTCCCTGACCCTATGCTCGGTGTGCCTTCTTAGTGGACTTGGTGAGGGGCTGCTCCACATGTAATGTCGCAGCCTCCGGTTCTTAGTTGAGGGTAGTTTCTCTCCTCCACTAATTTGGGATCCGGTTCCCTTGCGTGCCAACCCTTCACCCTTCTGGTTGTATACTGGGTTCTTGGGGTTCCTTCTTCTCCCCCTCTGGGTCCTTCTCTTCTCCTCTCTCTCTTCTCTCTGCAGGCGCTCCTGGACCTCTCTCAGGACTGACTGACCCTCTACAGAAGACTGACCCTGATCTAAGATGGTGCCCACCTTATATACTCCCTCTATGTGTGAGCTCAGGTGACCAGCACCCAATGAGCTCCTAGCCTTACCCAGACTGCTCCCCCTATCTGCCCCTACACTACTGGGATGTTCCACCCCCCTCCCACTCCAGCCAGGGACAGACACTGTCGTACCTGCACATATACTGGTGGGAGTACCGTCGGTCTGTCCCCCGGAAATGGGATGTATGTAGTGTATGCAGCTATCTGAGCTCAGTCCCACACTCCATCCTTACCCGGGAGTGGAATACCACACCTCTGGCTTGAGGTGTAATACCCCTGTAGCAGCCGAGTCCTCAGGGTGCTACATTCCCCCCTGGTAAATCACAGCACATCCTCGGGCTGTAAGAGAATAAAACATCCATAAACATACAATTTTTTTCATAACAACATAAACATATAAAACATTATATATATATTTTTGCAGCATAAAACTTTTTCATAATAAACATTCTTGTAAACTTTCTTGTTCCTCCGGCCACGGTGCAACTTGTGACCGGGTAAAGTGCGACAGTCTCTTGTAGAATAACACAGCTTTCCTATAAAACCAGTAGGGGGCGCCTTAAAAAGTGCAACTATATACAAGGGGAAATATGGCCGCTCTCAGTCCTCGGCCAGGTATTAGGAAAGGAATGACCGCTCTCAGTCCTCGGTCAGTGGGAATAGGGACACACGGGTTTCAGTTCAATTTGCTGGTCCCAACGGGGACTATATTTTAACTAGCAGCAGTAACAGTTCTTATACCCTGACGGGTAACTATGTACAGTCTCTTTACCGTACTTTAATGACGGCGTACTCCTGCTCCTCCTTCAGACCCGTCCGGGTCCTCTTGCTCCTCTTCATCTCGTAGCTCCTCCTCCGTCAGCCGGTGTACATGGAGGGCGTAGGGTCCTTTGGCACACTTGTGCCGGGTGAACGTGACCTCGTCCCCTACATATAGGTCACGACCTCTGTGTCCCTCCGGCAGATGGGACTCCACGTCTCTTCTGGTCACAAAGACGTCGCTGGGGGTGTGGTGATCCCTGATGAAGCCCCACCCGTGCTGCAATTGAAACTTAATCACAGTCCCGGTGGTACGGGGACCATGAGCTGCACGGGGGTCTCTCCTGGTCCTGCTCTTCTGCCCTGCGCTCTGTTCCTGCAGCCGCTGCTCACGGACCCGCCTCTCTCTCCGTTCTTGCACGAAGACTGCCAACTGCTGGCGGCAGCACTCCACACGCTCCGCTGCGGCTGCCCGAGTTTCCTGAGTGAACCCCATGAGGTCTCCTCCGGTGGGGTCCCACTCGAACTGCACTTCTTCCAGCGGGAGCGGGGTCCTCTTAACGGGCTTCGGAGCCGGAATCAGGGGCTCGCACAGGGGCCTTGCTTTTTGGAGTTCCAGTTGGTAGTACTCCGGTGGCCATCTAAAGGGCTGCCCATCCGGGCACGTATGCTGGGCAAATAGGTCTTCACGCAGGTGTGGCGCTGTGGATGTTGAGGGCGCGGTGGTGGTAGCGGCGCCCGGGTTCGCCAGGCCTTGCGACCAGGCCTGGGGTACCCTGAACGTAAAGGGCACCGTGAAGACGGCGGCGCCCGGGGTTACTTGGCCCAGCGACCAGGCCGGTGGCTCAGTGGAGGTAGAGGGCGCTGTTGGTACTGCGGCGCCCGGGGGTACTAGACCTTGCGACCAGGCCGGTGGTGTTTCCTGCTTTGCCGCGCTCAGGGTTGAGGCGCGTGACGTCACAGGGGTCGCGGCCGCGGCTTCTGCTTGAGGCCTTGTCTGGAGCGGTGACGATGCAGCGACGGGCACGGCAGGGGGAATTTCGGGCTCTGCGACGGGGAGCTGGGGCAGGCACGCGGTTTCTCGGCTCGGGGTAGTGACGTCCCCTTTACCTGCCTCCATCTGTTCAGCTCCCTCTTCGGCGCCGTCTCCAGCCTTCACTCCTCCTGCACCATCCTAGGAGGCGGTCTGTCTCCTTGTCTCGGGTGGCGTGCTTCGCTGGCGGGTTCTTGCCTGCAGGGCCATCTCTCGGCTCCACTCCGTCAGCGTCTCTCGCTGCACCTGGGCCATCCTCCATGCGAGGCGCTCCAGCGCGGTCTGCGCACACTCCCGGTCTCGGGGGAGCTGTGCCAGGATCTCCACTAAGCCTAGTGGGGTTGTTGCTTGCAGCAGGCTCCTGACCACAGGGTCGGTGCTGCCTGACTCTCCTTCCATCTCCGGGTACGACTTCTCCGGAGTCCTCTCCAGACTTCTTGTCTCCGGGTGCGCTCTCTCCAGACTCCTCCAGGCTGCACCCATCTTCGCTCTCTTGTTCTGTCTCCGCCCACATTGAAGGTGGTCCCGGGGCAACTTTGTGATTGTCAGTTCCAGGGGCAGTTCTCTCACGCTGATGGACAACTCTAGCATCACAGTCTCCGTTGGTGGGGGCGGTTTCCGCTTTTGGCGCCATTCCTTGACCTGGCCCACGATGGGAGGTGACCTCTTGCCACCCTCTGGCACGCCCATAATGGCGTCCGCTCTTCCAAGGCGGGAAATCTTCTGGAAATGGCGGGAATCGTCTCCCAGTGGCGGGAAACTCCGTGGATGGCGGGAAAAAGCTGCAGATGGCGGGCAACCGGCGGGAAACGATCCGTGATGGCGTCCCATGGCGGGGACCCTCTGGAACCGGCGGGAGACTTCTTCTTGAGGTAAATTTGAACTTTTCTTCAGGCACGCAGTACCCGGTGGTTGCGGGCATGAAATCCTGCCGACTACGCCAAAGTTGACGCGCCCCCTGGGCCAGTGCTGTTTGGGGATTACCCGGAGCCGGATCTGATGGGGGTTGTAGTCTCCGAGTGGCGGCGACCCGGTCCGTGCCCAGGGTGTCAAACTCAGTGTGTGGCAGTCTTTACAGATGTTATTAGTTGTTCTTAGTGTCGACTACGCCACCCGTTGATTTGCGGTCAAAAGGCCGCCGCTGCAGCAGGGTCCGCTGAGGCTGGTGGTATATGTGCAGCTGTGGTAGTATAACCCCCAACGGGAGGGGTATAGCCTCAGGGGGTCAGGTGTAGAGGATTGTGGTAGTGGTGGTGCAGTGTGGATGGTAAGAAGACTCAGAGTCGGGCTGTGCAGTTCAGGGTTTTTACTTACTGCTGTTCTGTTGGTCACTCTGGCCTTGAGTGACCGCCCGAGCCGTGCTGCGTCCACCAGGTCCTGGACTCGGCCAACCCCCAAGCAATTCTGGAGCGTGGTCCTGAGCTCCCTTTCTGACTGTCCTCTCTACTGGCCGTTCCCACCAGGGGTCCACTTATGTCCGGCTCCCTCGGGTCTCCTGTTGGGTGAACCTTCTTTGGCTTCCCTGACCCTATGCTCGGTGTGCCTTCTTAGTGGACTTGGTGAGGGGCTGCTCCACATGTAATGTCGCAGCCTCCGGTTCTTAGTTGAGGGTAGTTTCTCTCCTCCACTAATTTGGGATCCGGTTCCCTTGCGTGCCAACCCTTCACCCTTCTGGTTGTATACTGGGTTCTTGGAGTTCCTTCTTCTCCCCCTCTGGGTCCTTCTCTTCTCCTCTCTCTCTTCTCTCTGCAGGCGCTCCTGGACCTCTCTCAGGACTGACTGACCCTCTACAGAAGACTGACCCTGATCTATGATGGTGCCCACCTTATATACTCCCTCTATGTGTGAGCTCAGGTGACCAGCACCCAATGAGCTCCTAGCCTTACCCAGACTGCTCCCCCTATCTGCCCCTACACTACTGGGATGTTCCACCCCCCTCCCACTCCAGCCAGGGACAGACACTGTCGTACCTGCACATATACTGGTGGGAGTACCGTCGGTCTGTCCCCCGGAAATGGGATGTATGTAGTGTATGCAGCTATCTGAGCTCAGTCCCACACTCCATCCTTACCCGGGAGTGGAATACCACACCTCTGGCTTGAGGTGTAATACCCCTGTAGCAGCCGAGTCCTCAGGGTGCTACAGGATCACATAAAAGTTCGCTCCAAATTCAGCCATTTGTAGTGAGCGTGGAAGATATTGTCCTCCATTTAAAATGGGCAAGGCATGTGGCAAGGGATGGGGAACTGGACGTGATGGTGATGATGGTGCATGCAGAGGCCGAGGCCGTGGGCAAGCTGAAATTGTGCCACAACAAACACCCACATCTTCTCGCTCGACCTTCCTGTCCCAATTAATAAGGGACCGCAGAACACCAGAGCATAGAACAGTGTGAAAAAGTTATTGGTTGGATAGCAGATAATGCTTCTAGTCACTTTGCCACCACCACCACCCTGTCTTCCACACGGCCAAGTCTCAGTAGCCGTGAGTCTGGACCGCATATTCTTCACCCTGAACCTCCTTCCTACCACCATGCTGAGTGCTCAGAGACAACTGATCCCACACTTGGAAACTCCGAAGAGCTGTTCACTTTTCCATTTATAGATTCAGGCCTCTCGCCCGCTCCACTTGAAGCGGGGCAAGAGGAGATCGCATGTAGCAATGCCCAAATATTTGAGCAGCCATGGTCATTCAAAGGCGACGGTGGGAAAATGTCACAAGAGGTGGATGATGATGCCAGAAAGTCAGGAGGAGGACCAGGGTGCGGAAGTGGAAGACGAGGTGTTGGATGATATAGTAACTGACCCAACCTGGCAGGAGGACATGCAGAGCGAGGACAGCAGCACACAGGAGGAGGGAGGCAGAGCACCCCAACAGGCAGGAAGAAGCAGTGTGGTGGCCGCAGACGGAAGGCAGGCAACCGTTCCCCGTAACACCAACACAAAGGAAGTTGCCAGTACAAATGTTAGGTCTTCCCGAGTCTGGTTGTTTTTTAAAGACTCTGCCGATAACCCCAAAAAGGCTATTTGCACCACCTGCTAGCCAAGCATCGGCAGGGGTGGCAAAACTAGCAGCCTGACCACCACCAGCATGATCAGGCACATGGCAGCAAAGCACCCGGCTTTGTGGGCCGAACCCCAGGGTCCAGGAACAGTGTCTGCGGGTGGCACTACTGCTTCTTCCTCTGTTGTGCATGCAAGCCAATCCCCTGTCCATGGTGCATGCGAAGATGCCTCCTACCCTGCACCTGTCATTGCACACTCTCAAGTAGCAGCATCAGGAAGCACGTCCACGTCCATGTCCCAGTGCAGCTTTCAGCTGTCCATACCCCAGTGCTTGGAACGCAAGCGCAAATATGCAGCCAATGCCCCACAGACCACACTACTAAATTCCCACATTTCTCGACTGCTTGCGCTCGAAATGCTGCCTTTTAGGCTCGTGGAGATGGAAGCATTCTGCAACCTGATGGCAGTGGTCGTCCCTCGGTACTCGGTCCCCAGCCACCACTATTTCTCCATGTGTGCCGTCCCCGCATTACACAAGCACGTGTCTCAAAACATTAGCCGTGCCCTCAACAACGCAGTTACCAAGAAAGTCCACCTAACCACGGACACATGGACAACTGCTTATGGGCAGGGATGGTACATCTTGCTGACGGCACACTGGGTTAACCTAGTGGAAGCCAGGACCCAGTCGGACCTTGGAACGGAACACGTCCTCCCGACGCCAAAGATTGCAGGCCCTGGGTCAATCAGGGTTGCCCCCACAGTTTTCAGCTCTTGTACCTCATCCTCCTCAGCCTTGTCCTCCTCTTCAGCCTCCATCTCCAAAATGACCACATCAGTCACAAGCTGGAAGCACTGCAGCACTGCCTCGGCCAAGCGGCAACAGGCTGTGCTGAAGCTGATATGCTTAGGTGAAAAACCACACAATGCTGAAGAGTTGTGGACAGCTCTGAAAGAGCAGGCAGATCTGTGGCTTACAACGCTGAACCTACAGCCAGGCATGGTCTTGTGTGACAATGGCCGGAACCTGGTGGCAGCTCTGAGGCGAGGCGAGCTCACACACGTACCATACCTGGCCCATGTGCTTAACCTCGTGGTTCAGCGGTTTCTTAAATCCTACCCGGAGTTGCTGGATCTGCTTGTTAAAATACACCTCCTGTGTGCCCATTTAAGAAAGTCACCTACAACTTCCGCCACCCTTGCCGTATTTCAGCAGCATTTGCAGCTTCCGGCTCACAGACTGGTGTGTGATGTCCCCACTACAGATATTGGGAAGGATTTGTGAGCAGAAAAGAGCAGTTGTTGACTACCAGCATCAACAAGGCCGTCGGTATTCAGTTTAGACTCCACACATAAGACCTCAGGAGTGGACATGGATGTCAGACATATGTACCATCCTCCAAAACTTTGAGGACTCCACCAAGATGGTGAGAAGCAATGACGCCATAATTAGCGTCACCATCCCGCTACTCTGTCTTCTGAAACGATCTCTGCTCACAATCAAAGAGGATGCATTGCAGGCGGAGCACGATGAGATGGAGCAAGGAACCATACAGGGTGATTACACACAGCCCAGCCTCATTTCATCCCAACATGGATTGGGTGACAATGAGGAAGAGGAGAAGGAGGAAGAACAGGAGCTAGTTTCATGCGCTATAGACGGTACTACCTGCATAACTGTCATACCGTCTGTGCAGCGTGGATGGCCTGAGGACAGAGAGGAGGAGGAGAGCATGGTCAGTTGTGCTCTTGGTGAGGACATGGAAGTCTTGCCTGTTAGCAGTCTGGCACGCATGGCTGAGTTTATGTTACGCTGCCTTTCCCATGACCCTTGCGTTCTCAAAATTTTTGGTGACAGTTATTAATGGTTGATGACACTTCTAGACCCATGCTACAAGGAGAACTTTATATCTCTTATTCCTGAGGCGCACAGGTCTACAAAAATGGGGCAGTACCAGAAGGCCCTTGTTGAGGAACTATTAAAAAATTCCTATCTGAAAACGCTGGCAGCAGAGGTCACAGTTCATTGGACAACCAAGGACTACAGGTGAGAGAGACAAGACTCCAATTCATAAGAGGCAGGAGAACTCTGTCAAAGTTCTGGGAGATTTTCTCAGGCCCTCCCATCGCACAGGCCCTGAGGCGCGGGGTACTCTCACAAGGAGTGCAAAGCCCTGGATTGGGCCAGACTTCTCAATTCCACCGAATAATAGCAGTGTAACATAAACTCAAGTCCACGGTCTTTTTTTGGCAGGTGTATTCCCATGCACCTTTTCATACCCACACATTGCTTCCTGATTTTGACTATTTGCTCTTGATCTCCTCCTTCTCCTCATCCTCATCCTCCACCACCATATCACCAGGGTGACCGTGATGCAACACCCACATAATTTTCTTAAAGAGTGTTTATGATGCCCGTAAAAAAAATTTTTTATACAGTATGTTCATGTATACCCCCCACGGGTAAATGTTTGTCAGTCCATACTTAGTACATGGACATTACAAGTATAGGACACCCTCTCCTTTCTAATGGGAACATTTTTTTATGAGGCCCTCCTCCACGTCTCTTCCAAGGGGCATTGGAGTGCCTCCCAATTTTTTTTTCAGCCCTGGCATTCACTGCATAGGCCAACACTATGGGAGACCCACTTCCTAATAATGAGAACATTTTTTCATGAGGCCCTCTATGTCTCTTCCAAGGGGCATTGGAGTGCCTCTCAATTTTTGGCAGTCCTTGCATTCACTGCATAGGCCAACACTATGGGAGACCCACTTCCTAATACTGGGAACATTTTTTCATGAGGCCCTCCACGTCTCTTCCAAGGGGCATTGGAGTGCCTCCAAATTTTTGGCAACCCTTGCATTCACTGCATAGGCCAAAACTATGGGAGACCCACTTCCTAATAATGGGAACATTGTTTTTAGGAGGCCCTCTGACCTCCACTTTTCTTCCAAGGGGCATTGGAGTGCCTCCAAATTTTTGGCAACCCTTGCATTCACTGCATAGGCAAACGCAATGGGAGACCCACTTCCTAATAATGGGAACATTTTTTTTCAGGAGGCCCTCCTCTACTTCTCTTCCAAGGTGCATTGGAGTAGGTCCAAATTTTTGGCAGCCCTTGCATTGACTGCATAGGCAAACAGTATGGGCGACACACTTCCTTATAATGGGAACATTGTTTTCATGAGGCCCTCCTCTAAGTCTCTTCAAAGGGGTATTGGGGTGTTTCCAAATTTTCAAAGGGGTATTGGGCTGCGTCCAAATTTTCAAAGGGGTATTGGGGTGCGTACAAATTTTGGGCAGATCTGCCACTCACTGCAAATGCAATAACAGTATAGGAGATCCAATCTTTAGTAATGTGAAAAACAAAGCATAGCCGGCTGATGGCTCTCTAAGAATAGCAAGGGCCGACTGCTGGCCCTTTACGAATAGTAAAGGCCACCTGATGGCCCTATAAAAATAGACTTTGTGACTTTCATAGTCTCTCCATCATAAACGAAACAGGATGTGTCTGATCATGTCTCACACACCACATGGCCAGATAAGGTTGTAAAATATTAAAATTACATTTCCCGGTGAATGCTTTTGTCACGGTTGAAAGCAATGCAAATGTGCAAAAATGCATCAAAAATGCTACGTGTGAACATAGCCCAAGGTGTGGAGGAGTATTTTTGTTTTTGGTTATTTATTTTGCCTTATTTACAAGTCATTACCCAGGAAAGGATGTTCCTTAGCATATTTCCCAGGAAAATCCATTTTGGTTTACTTTTAGTAGGTTTTATTGTGAGTCCGTAAAAGTGGCGTAATACCTCTGACAACATTGTTGACAGCAGTGACCTGGGAGTCAGAAATGCTTCCAGGGGTCTTCCCCATGCTGTTCCCATGCCATTTGAGCACTGTTCCTATCAATATGGGCCGCCTGAAAAATGCTCGAGTTTCCCATAGACTTACATTGGGCTCGTTGCTCGGGTCGAGCACACGAGTATTCTAATATGCTTGACCCAAGCAACGAGCACCCAAGCATTTTAGTGCTCGCCCATCACTAGTGTCCTTGATTATCATATGCCTTCGGCTGACCGATGGACAATCCATATTTTGTTTAATTTATTAGTGTCTTTGATTTTCATATGCCTCTGGTTTTCCCTCCCTCTTTTCTCCTTTTTTTCTTTTCTTTTTTCTCCGTTTTTTAACTGTCTTATCATTATCAGTGCTCTGTTTCCTACCAGTTTCTTTTGGCGGATGCGCCACTTCCAGTTTACGTTCTACCACCCACATTGGGTGGAACTCATATGCTCTCCTTGCTTGTGTACTTTCCGGCCGCGATTACGTGATAGGGGCATGTCGCTTGCCCGGATATGACGGACTGTCTACTTCCTGTTGTGCTCCACCGCAATACAATGTGGAACAGGAAGTGATGCCTGTATTTATTGGGGTCCTCTTGTGTCTCACACTTATCACACCTATCATTTCGCCCCCAGGAAGATTCGCCACCGCAAATTTCACCCACGCACGTTTTACACCCCGGACCGGGGCGAACTGGGGGCGATATGTGTGGGGGCAAAACATCCTGGGGGCCAAATGCTGGGGACGAAATGTGCGGGGGCGAATTGTACCCGGGGGCAAATTTCCGGGGGCGAACTGCTGGGGGCGAAACATCCAATTCCCCCTCCCTGCATGTTTGGCGCTCTTTAGAGAACCAATGAACATGCTGCGATTGCCTGCCTCGCACTGTAATGCCGTAGCCATGTTTGTTGTGGGCATTACAGTAATTGGCTGGCCGCACAGCATCATCAGGTGTATATAGGACTGGGAGCCGCCATGCACGTCACAGTCTACCCAGGAATCAGGCAGAGTAGGAAGAGGTGCTGCTGCGTCAGGGAGAGATTTGCTTGTTTAGAGATAGTATAGGTATTCCACATCATATATCTATAATATCCATCTGAACTAACAATCCTTCTGAGGACTAATCCAGCTGCATATAATCTGTGCTAGGCAGGCAGGCAGTGTATATTGCAGACTGCAGTGCATGAAACAGCACAAGAGGGTCCATTGAACATCCTGATAGTATAGGTATTCCACAACATATATCTATATCCATCTGAACTAACAGTCCTTCTGAGAACTAATCCAGCTGCATATAATCAGTGCTAGGCAGGCAGGCAGTGTATGTGGCAGACTGCAGTGCATATAGTGCAAGAGGGTCCATTGAACATTCTTGCTGTTGCTCTTCTTATAGATATTTGTAGACATAGCGCCAGATATCAGGGGCCAGGGAAAAAAAAATTTGATCCTGGTTATATGCTTAAAAAGCAATCCAGAGTACACCATTTTTCTGCTCCATTTGCTTGTTGGTACTGCAGAATACAGCCAGATCCTTTCCATATTACAGCGATAAAAATCCAAAAATTTTTAGTGAACGTGGAAAATATTGGCCTTCATTTAAATTTTGTTGCAGTGTGTTAGTGAAGTTATTGACATGAGGTCGCTGTGAAAAATAGTAACCTACAGGCCAACTATTTAAAACTATGGTTTTCCGTCACACGTATCACATATAAGTGAGCTCCAAATTCAGCCATTTCTGGCCTCCATTTAAATTTTGCTGCAGTGTGTCAGTGAAGTTATTCTCGCCCAGTCCACTTGAAGCGGGGCAAGAGGAGATTGCATGTAGCGATGCCCAAATATTTGAGCAGCCTCGGTCACACGAAGGCGATGGTGGGAAACAGAATCTACTCCGGCTGTCATTTCTCCGTCACCAGGTTCTGCCCATTGTCACACAAGACCATGCCTGGCTGTATGTTCAGCGGTGAGAGCCACAAATCAGGCTGCTGTGTTAAAGCTTTCAACAACTCTGCAGCGCTGGGCGGTTTGTCACCTAAGCATTAAGCATGTTATCTAAAGCACAGCCTGTTGCCGCTTGGCTAAGGTAGTGCTGCAGTACTGTCAGATTGTGACTAATGTGGTCATTTCGGAGATGGAGGAGGAGGTGCAGGAGCTGAACAATGTGATTGTATTGAGGTTAAATTGGCTATGCTATTTTTTATACTAAAGAAATATCCTATTGTTTTGGGGTTTTTTTACATTATTTTTTAAGACAAATGCATTCACCGGGAAATGTCATTTTACAACCTTATCTGGCAATGTGGTGTGAGACACATCATCAGACATTTTTATGATGGAGGGACTCTGAAAGTCATAAAGCCTATTTTTATAAGGCCATCAGACGGCCCTTATTATCCTTAAAGGGCCAGCAGTTGGCCCTCGCTATTGTTAGAGAGTCATCAGCCGGCTATGCTTTGTTGTTCCCATTATTGACAAGTGAGTCTCCTATACTGTTATTGCGTATGCAGTGACTGCAAGGACTGACAAAAAATTTGGACGCAACCTAATGCCCCTTTGAAGAGACATAGAGGAGGGTCTCAGTAAAAAAAATGTTCCCATTATAAAGGAGCTGGTCTCCTATAGTGGTAATGCCCATGCTGTGACTGCAAGGGCTGCCAAAATTTGTGAAAAACCCCAATACCAATTTAAAGAAACATAGAGCAGGGCCACAATAACGACATGTTCCCATTAGAAAGGAGAGGGTATGCTATACAGTTATAGGGTATGCAGTGAGTCCAATGGCTGACCAATTTTAGGAAAAATCCCACTAATAATTTAAAGACACATAGAGCAGGGCCACAGTAACGACACATTCCCATTAGAAAGGAGAGAGAGTGCTATACAGTTACAGGGTATGCAGTGAGTCTAACTGCTGACCAATTTGAGGAGAAACCCCACTAAGAATTTAAAGACACATAGAGCAGGGCCACAGTAACAAGTAAGACATGTTCCCATTAGAAAGGAGAGGGTCTGCCATACTGTTATAGGGTATGCAGTGAGTCCAACGGCTGACCAATTTTAGGAAAAATCCCACTAAGAATTTAAAGACACATAGAGCAGGGCAACAGTAACAACAAATTCCCTTTAGAAAGGAGAGAGTCTGCTATACAGTTATAGGGTATGCATTGAGTTCAACGGCTGGCCAATATTAGGAAAAACCCCACTAAGAATTTTAAGACACATAGAGCAGGGCAACAGTAATGACAAATTCCCATTAGAAAGGAGAGAGTCGACTATACAGTTATAGGGTATGCAGTGAGTCCAACATCTGACCAATTTTTGGAAAAACCCCACTAAGAATTTGAAGACACATAGAGCAGGGCCACAGTAACAAGTACGACATGTTTCCATTAGAAAGGTGAGGGTCTGCTGTACAATTATAGGGTATGCGGTGAGTCCAACGGCTGACCAATTTTTGGAAAAACCCCACTAAGAATTTAAAGACACATAGAGCAGGGCCACAGTAACAAGGTTCGACATGTTCCCATTAGAAAGGAGAGAGTCTCCCATAGTGTTGGCCTATGCAGTGAGTGCAAGGGCTGCCATTCAATGCCCCTTGGAAGAGACTTAGAGGGCCTCATGAAAAAATGTTCCCATTAGAAAGGAGCGGGTCTCCTATACTTGTAATGCCCATGCACTAAGTGTATGGGCTGACAAACATTTACCCCTGGGGGGTATGCATGAAATTACTGTATAATTTTTTTTATGGGCATCATAAACATCCTTTAAAAAAATTACCGTATGTTTGTGTTGCATGACGGACCATGGTCACCCTGGTGATATGGTGGTGGAGGATGAGGAGAAGGAGGAGGACAAGAGCAAATAGCCAAAATCAGGAAGCGTATACCCATGTGTGGGTGTGAAGAGGTGCATGGGAACACACATCCCAAAAAAAGACACTGGATTTGAGTTTGAGAATGCTATCATTCGGTGGTGTTGAGAAGTCTGGCCCAATCCAGCCCTTGTTCATTTTAATAAGAGTCAGCTTGTCAGCATTTTCAGCTGATAAAAAACTAGCTGCAGGGCTGCCCAGGACCTCCAAGGCGTAGAGAGCCAGTTCATTCCACGTATCCAGCTTGGATACCCAATAATTAAAAGGCACAGAGGAATCACGGGGGACGTTGGTACGGTCGGCAAGGTACTCTCTCAGCATCTTCCCAAACTTTGCACTCCTTGTCAGAGTGCCCCGCATCTCATGGCCTGTACAATGGGAGGGTCTGAGAAAACTGTCCCAGAACTTTGACAGTGTTCCTCTGCCTCTGCTGGATTGCATTTGTGTCTCTCTCGCCTGTAGTCCATGGTTGTCCAATGAACTGTGACCTCTGCCACCAGCATTTTCAGATGGGAATTTTTTTATTAGTTCCGCAACAAGGACCTTCTGGTACTGCCCCATTTTTGTAGACCTTTGCGCCTCAGGAATAAGAGATATAAATTTCTCCTTGTAGCATGGATCTAGAAGTGTCACCAACCAGTAATTACTGTCACCTAAATTTTTGAGAATGCGAGGGTCATGGGAAAGGCAGTGTAACATAAACTCAGCCACGCATGCTAAACTGCTAACAGGCAAGACTTCCGTGTCCTCACCAAGAGGATGACTGACCATGCTCTCCTCTGGCCTCAGTCCTCTGGCCTCTGTCCTCTGGCCATCCACGCTGAACAGACGGTATGATAGTTGCGCAGGTAGTACCGTCTATAGCGCATTAAACTAGCTCCTGTTCTTCCTCCTCCTCCTCTTCCTCATTGTCACCAAATCCACGTTGGGATGAGGTGAGGCTGGGCTGTGTGTAATCACCCTGTATGGTTTCCTGCTCCATCTCATCGTGCTCTGCCTACAATGCATCCTCTTTAATTATGAGCAGAGAGCATTTCAGAAGACAGAGAAGCGGGATGGTGACGCTAATTATGGCATCATTGCCGCTCACCATCTTGGTGCAGTCCTCAATGTTTTGGAGGATTGTACATATGTCTGACATCCATGTAAACTCCTGAGGTTTTATGTGTGGAGTCTGTACTGAATACTGATGACCTTGTTGATGCTGGTACTCAACAACTGCCCTCTTCTGCTCAAAAATCCTTCCCAACATCTGCAGTGTAGAGTTCAAACGCGTGGGGACATCACATACCAGTCTGTGAGCCGGATGCTGCAAATGCTGCTGAAACATGGCAAGGGCAGCGGAAGCTGTAGGTGACTTTCTAAAATGGGCACACAGGCGGCGTACTTTAACAAGCAGATCCGGCAGCTCCGGGTAGGATTTGGGAAACCGCTGAACCACGAGGTTAAGCACACGGGCCAGGAATGGTACGTGTGTGAGCTCGCCTCGCCTCAGAGCCGCCACCAGGTTCCGGCCATTGTCACACACAACCATGTCTGGCTGTAGGTTCAGCGGTGTAAGCCACAGATCTGCCTGCTCTTTCAGAGCTGTCCACAAGTCTTCAGCATTGTGCGGTTTGTCACCTAAGCATATTAGCTTCAGCACAGCCTGTTGCCGATTGGCTGAAGCAGTGCTGCAGTGATTCCAGCTTGTGACTGATGTGACCATTTTGGAGATGGAGGCTGAAGAGGAGGAGGAGGCTGGGGATGATGAGGTGCAGGAGCTGTAGACTGTGAGGGCAGCCCTGAATGACCTAGGGCCTGCAACCCTCGGCGTCGGGAGGACGTGTTTCGTCCCAAGGTACGACTGGGTCCCGGCTTCCACTATGTTAACCCAGTGTGCCGTCAGCAAGATGTACCGTCCCTGCCCACAAGCACTTGTCCACGTTTCCGTGGTTAGGTGGACTTTCCCGGTAACTGCGATGTTGAGGGCACGGCTAATGTTTTCTGACACGTGCTTGTGTAATGCGGGGACGGCATACCAGGAGAAATAGTGGCGGCTGGAGACCAAGTACCGAGGGACAGCCGCTGCCATCAGGTTGTGTAATGATTCCGTCTCCATGAGCCTAAAAGGCAACATTTCGCACGCATGCAGTCGTGAAATGTGGGAATTTAGTACTGTGGTCTGTGGGGCGTTGGCAGCATATTTGTGCTTGCATTCCAAGGACTTGGGTACGGACAACTGAATGTTGCGCTGGGACAAGGACGTGGACGTGTTTCCTGATGCTGCTACTTGAGAGTGTGCAATGACAGGTGCAGGGCAGGAGCCATCTTCGCTAGCACCATGGACAGTAGATTGGCTTGCATGCACAACAGCAGAAGAAGCAATAGTGCTACCCGCAGACACTGTTCCTGGACCCTAGGCTTGGCCCTCAAAGTCGGGTGATTTGCTGCCATGTGCCTGATCATGCTGGTGGTCAGGCTGGTCGTTTTACAACCCCTGCTGATGCTGGCCTGGCAGGTGCAAATGACTTTTTTGGGGTTATCGGCAGTCTCTAAAAAACAAACAGACTTGGGAAGACCTAACAGTTGTATTGGCAACTTGCTTCGTGTTTGTTGTTACGGGGAATGGTTGCCTGCCTTCTTTCTGCAGCCACCACACTGCATCTTCCTGCCTGTTGGGGTGCTCTGCCTCCCTCCCGCTGTGTGCTCCTGTCCTCACTCTGCATGTCCTCCTGCCAGGTTGGGTCAGTTACTATATCATCCACCACCTCGTCTTCCACTTCCGCACTTTGATTCTCCTCCTGACTTTCTGGCAATTGTGTCTCATCATCGTCCACCTCTTGTGACACTTTCCCACCTTCGCCTTCGTGTGACCGTGGCTGCTCAAATATTTGGGCATTGCTACACGCGATCTCCTCTTGCTCTGCTTCAAGTGGACCGGGCGAGAGGCCCGAATTTATAAATTGGAAAGTGAACAGCTCTTCGGAGTGTCCAATTGTGGGATCAGTTGTCTCTGGGCACTCGGCATGGCGGGAAGAAGAAGGTACAGGGTGAGGAATATGCGGCCCATACGCATGGCTACTGAGACTTGACCATGTGGAAGACAGGGTGGTTGTGGTGGCAAAGTGACTGGAAGCATTATCTGCTATCCAACCAATAACTTTTTCACACTGCTCTGTGTTCAATAGTGATGTTCTGCGGGCCCCTATTAATTGGGACAGGAAGGTCGAGCAAGAAGATGTGGGTGTTTGTTGTGGCACAATTTCAGCTTGCCCACAGCCTCGGCCTCTGCATGCACCATCATCACCATCACGTCCAGTTCCCCATCCCTTGCCACGTGCCTTGCCCATTTTAAATGGAGGAATATATCTTCCACGCTCACAAGAAATTACTGAATTTGGAGCGAACTTATGTGTGATCCATGTGACAGACAAACCACAGTTTTAAATACCTGATCTGTAGGTAACTATTTTGAATAGCAAACTGGTGTCAATTGCTTCACTGACACACTGAAACAAATTTTTAATGGAGGCTAGAAATGGCATTATTTTCTGAAAACGTATATTTGATCCGTGCGACAGAGAAAACACACTTTTAAATACCTGGCCTGTAGGTAACTATTTTAAACAGCAAACCGGTGTCAAAAACTTTGCTGACACACTGAAAAATTTTTTTAACGGAGGCCATAAATGGCAGTATTTTCTGAAATCCTATATGTGATCTGAGTGACAGAGAAAACACAGTTTTAAATAGCTGTCCTGTAGGTAACTATTTTGAATAGCAATCTAGTGTCAATTGCTTCACTGACACACTGAAACAAATTTTTAATGAAGGCCAGAAATGGCATTATTTTCTGAAAACGTATATGTTTTCCGTGTGACGGAGAAAACACAGTTTTAAATACCTGGCCTGTAGGTAATTATTTTGAACAGCAATCTGGTGTCAATTGCCTCTCTGACACACTGACATTTTTTTTTAATGGAGGCCAGAAATGGCAATATTTTCTGAAAACGTATATGTTATCCGTGTGACGGAGAAAACACAGTTTTCAATAGCTGGATTTTTAGCGCTGTAATATGGAAAGGACCTGGCTGTATTCTGCAGTGCCAACAAACAAATGGTTCAGAAAAACTGTGTTCTCTGGATTGCTTTTTAATCAAATAATGAGGATTAAAATCCCCAAAAAATTATTCCTGGCCCCTGAGACCTGGGCCTATTTCTAGAAATATATAATGTCTAACAGCAGCAGCAGACAGAACAGGAATGGAGCCTCTTGTGCTATGTGCACTGTAGTCTGATATATACCCTGCATGCCGGCCTATGTACACTGCCTGCCTGATATCTCAGCAGATGGATTAGTCCTCAGAAGGACTGTTTGTTGAGATGGATATGTGTCTCTAATATAGTTTGGTACACCTACACTATCTAGAAACAAGCAAATCTCTCCCTAGCTCAGCAGCAGCTCTCCCTACACAATCCGATTCCAGAGTGACTGTGACGAGCATGGCGGCGCCAGGTCTGATATAGACCTGATGACGCTGTGCAGCCAGCCAATCACTGTAATGCCACAACCAACATGGCTACGGCATTACAGTGAGTAGCAGGCAATCGCTGCATGTTCATTGGCGCTCTAAAGAGCGCCAAACATGAAGGGAGGAGACACGAGCTCCCTCCAAGCAACCCCGGAAATACTTGGCGAGCGCCGAGCATGTCGAGCAGTGTGATGCTCTGGCGAGCACCGAGCAGTAGCAAACATGCTCGCTCATCACTATTGATGATCTAATTTATAATAGCCTTGTTTCTGTTTCTTAAAAACCACGTGAGATTGGGCATGTTGAATTTCTACTTGTCTGATTCATTATTCCTGCAGAAATTAGCATTCAGAGCAGTGTGGTCAGATATATATGGCCAGCGATAGCCTTCTGTATTCTGTGACAAAGCATGTCTATAGAGATGATAAAGTTCTCTACTAGTGATGAGCGAGCACAAAAATGCTCGGGTACTCGTTGCTCGGGTCAAGCAAATTGGAATACTCGGGTGCTGGACCCAAGCAACGAGCCCAATGTAAGTCTATGGGAAACTCGAGCATTTTTCAGGCGGCTCCCCCTGCGGTCTGCAGATGGCCCAAAAATTGCCCAAATCGATGGGAACAGTGCTCAAATGACATGGGAACAGCATGGGGAAGACCCCTGGAAGCATCCCTGACTCCCAGATCACTGCTGTCAACAACGTGGTCAGAGTATTACGCCACTTTTACGGACTCACAATAAACCATACAAAAACGAAACCAAAATGGATTTTCCTGGGAAATATGTTAAGGAACATCCTTTCCAGGGTAATGACTTGTATATAAAGCAAAATAAATAACCAAAAACAAAAATACTCCTCCACACCTTGGGCTATGTTCACACGTAGCGTTTTTGATGTGTTTTTGCACTTTTGCATTGCTTTCAACCAAGACAAATGCATTCACCAGGAAATGTCATTTTAACATTTTACAACCTTATCTGGCCGTGTGGTGTGTGACACATCATCAGACACATGCATACAGTTCTGAAAAGACATGGGAACAGCATGGGGAAGACCTCTGGAAGCATCTCTGACTCCCTGGTCACTGCCTAAAAGTGTGCCCATCATAAGTGATCCTTGGCGCATGCGAAGATGCCTCCCGCCATGCACCTGTCGTTGCAGACTTGCAACAAGCACCGTCCACGTCCTTGTCCCACTGCAGCATTCAGCTGTCCCTACTCCATTCCTTGGAATGCAAGCGCAAGTATGCAGGCAGCCACCCACCCACCCACAGGCTGCAATACTATACTGCCAAATTTTTGACAGCAGCTTGCACTTCAAATGTAGCCTTTTAGACTCATGGAGACGGAAGCTTTTCATAACCTCATGCCGGCGGCAGCTGGGTGTCCATACTCAGTCCCCAGCCGCCACTATATTTCCCGGTATCGCCTCTGCCTTCCACAAGCACGGGTCCCACAACATTACCCGTGCCCTCCCCAGTGCACGTACTGGAAAGGACCGCCTAACCATAAACATGTAGACAGGTGAATGTGGCCAGAAATGGTATGGAGCCAGTCCACAACTTTTTTTGCTAAGAGTTGTATTTAGCTTGGTGAAAGGACTGGCATAGAGGGAAACCGTATCTCCCCTGCGTGTCATTACTCCCAGGAAGTCCTGTAATTGAGCTTGTTGCAGAAGCAATGGCAGCCTGTCCAACATCAACTCGCACTTGTCGGTGGTGCTTTGACACACACACACATCTTTCTATGCGCATTTAATTTCTTGAATACAGAGTTGGACAATGGGCTGATCTGTAATGCGTTTTGAGAAATAACATGCATAAGCATGGCTGATCCACATTAAAAAAGCAGCCATAGAGTGTCCGGGAACTTTCCCCCACACTTTTCTTAGCCAGGGCTGCTTTTCGGCAGAGTTGGACGGGCCCACCAGAGAACCAAAGTCTCCTCCAGCGAGCCCTGGCTTCTCCTTCAGGAGAGTTCATAGTGCCAAGGTGAGGCCATGATGATGATAGAGGCCACCATCTGCTTAGTTTTCTGTCACTTGGAATGCAAGTGCAAGTATGCAGCCAGCCAGCCACCCACCCACCCACAGGCCGCAACACTAAACTGCCAGATTTCTGGGCCGCTCTTTGCACTTGAAATATGGCCTTTTAAGCTCGTGGAGGCGGAAGCTTTTCACAACCTCATGCCGGCCACGGCCGGGTGTCCATACTCGGTCCCCAGCCGCCACTATATTTCCCGGTATCGCCTCCGCCTTCCACAAGCACGGGTCCCACAACATTACCCGTGCCCTCCCCAGTGCACTTACTGGGAAGGACCGCCTAACCACAAACACGTGGACAGGTGAATGTGGCCAGGGACGGTACGGAGCCAGTCCACAACTTTTTTTGCTGAGAGTTGTATTTAGCTCGGTGAAAGGACTGGCATAGAGGGAAAACGTTTCTCCCAGGAAGTCCTCTAAAGCTGCTTGCACTTGAAATGTGGCCTGAACATTACTGCTGGTACTTTTCTGTGGGAATTTGCTTGCCTGGAATATTTCCAGCAAACTATGGCATGACGCCATGGTATTAGCACTGCCCCCAGTACCAGTAGCGAAGCCATCCCCAATTTCCTTCTCAGGAATTTTATCTGGTAGACTGAGTGGCTGCCCAAATACATTTTCTCACAAAGGAGCTGAAGATAGAGTGGCAGTAGGTGCAAGTTTCTCCATCCTGTTAGATATTAGAGTGTGAATGGCAGCACATTGGATCAGTGGTTAGCACTGAAGTCTTGCAGCACTGGGATCCTGGGTTCAAATCCCAGCAAGGACAACATCTGCAAGGACTTTGTATGTTCTCCCCGTGTTTGCGTGTGCTTCCTCCTCGGTAAAAATAGAGTGTCTGGGAACCTTCCCACACACTTTTCTTAGCCAGGACTGCTTCTCGGCAGGGTTGGACGGTCTCACCAGAGAATCCTCTGGTGTGCCCAGGCTTCTACCTCAGGAGAGTTCATGATAGCGCTAACTTTGCAGCTGCTATGGGGCTCCTGAGCGGGTGAGAAAGGTTATCCCTCAGAATCAAATCCTCTGGTGGGCATAATGTTTTTCAATCTGAAACAGCTTCTCAGTGGGAGTTGTATTACACCACAGACATATTCTTTAGCTCGGTGAAAGGACTGGCATAGAGGGATACCGTATCTACCCCGGCTGTCATTTCTCCGTCACCAGGTTCCGCCCATTGTCACACACGACCATGCCTGGCTGTGTGTTCAGCGGTGAGAGCCACAGATCAGGCTGCTGTGTTACAGCTTTCAACAACTCCGCAGCACTGTGCAGCACGGTTTGTCAATTAAGCATTAAGCATGTTATCTTCAGCACAGCCTGTTGCCGCTTGGCCAAGGCAGTGCTGCAGTGTTGTCAGCTTGTGACTGATGTAGTCATTTCGGAGATGGAGGAGGAGGTGCATGAGCTGAACAATGTGATTACATTGAGGTTAAATTGGTGACGCTGTTTCTTATACTAAAGAAAGATCCTATTGTTTTGTTTTTTTACGTTATTTTTACAAATGCATTCACTGCGAAATGTAATTTTAACATTTTACAGCCTTATCTGGTAATGTGGTGTGTGACACATCATCAGACACATCCTGTTTTATTTATGATGGAGGGACTCTGAAAGTCATAAAGCCTATTTTTATAGGGCCATCAGACGGCCCCTACTATTCTTAAAAGGCCAGCAGTCGGCCCTCGCTATTGTTAGAGAGCCATCAGCCGGCTATGCTTTGCTGTTCCCATTATTAACAAGTGGGTCTCCTATACTGATATTGCGTATCCAGTGACTGCAAGGGCTGCCACAAATTTGGACGCAACCCAATACCCCTTTGAAGAGACATAGAGGAGGGTCTCAGTAAAAAAAATGTTCCCATTATAACGGAGCGGGTCTCCTATAGTGGTAATGCCCATGCTGTGACTGCAAGGACTGCCAAAATTTGGGAAAAACCACACTAAGAATTTAAAGACACACAGAGCAGGGCCACAGTAACAAGTATGACATGTTCCCATTAGAAAGGAGAGGGTCTGCTATACAGTTATAGGGTATGCAGTTAGTCCAACGGCTTACCAAATTTAGGAAAAACCCCACTAAGAAATTAAAGACGCATAGAGCAGGGCCACAGTAATGACAAATTCCCATTAGAAAGGAGAGAGTCTGCTATACAGTTATAGGGTATGCAGTGAGTCCAACGGCTGACGAATTTTAGGAAAAACCCCACTAAGAATTTAAAGACACATAGAGCAGGGCCACAGTAACAAGGTACAACATGTTCCCATTAAAAAAGAGAGGGTCTGCTATACAGTTATAGGGTATGCAGTGAGTCCAACGGCTGACCAATTTTAGTAAAAACCCCACTAAGAATTTAGACACACAGAGCAGGGCCACAGTAACAAGGTTCGACATGTTCCCATTAGAAAGGAGAGAGTCTCCCATAGTGTTGGCCTATGCAGTGAGTGCAAGGGCTGCCATTCAATGACCCTTGAAAGAGACGTGGAGGAGGGCCTCATAAAAAATGTACCCATTAGAAAGGAGCGGGCCTCCTATACTTGTAATGCCCATGCACTAAGTGTATGGGCTGACAAACATTTACCCCTGGGGGGTATACATGAACATACTGTATAAAAAATTTTTTTTACGGGCATCATAAACACCCTTTAAAAAAATTATGTGGGTGTTGCATCACGGACCACGGTCACCCTGGTGATATGGTGGTGGAGGATGAGGAGAAGGAGGAGGACAAGAGCAAATAGCCAAAATCAGGAAGCATATACCCATGTGTAGGTGTGAAGAGGTGCATGGGAATACACCTCCCAAGAAAATACACAGTATTTGAGTTTATGTTACGCTGCTATCATTCGGTGGTGTTGAGAAGTCTGGCCCAATCCAACCCTTGTTCATTTTTATAAGAGTCAGCCTGTCAGCATTTTCAGTTGACAGGCAGATGTGCTTATCTGTTATAATTCCACCAGCGGCACAAAAAACCCGCTCTGATAAAACGCTGGCGGCAGGACAGGCTAGGACCTCCAAGGCATAGAGAGCCAGTTCATTCCACGTATCCAGCTTGGATACCCAATAATCATAAGGCACAGCCGAATCACGGAGGACATTGGTACGGTCGGCAGGGTACTCCCTCAGCATCTTCCCAAACTTTGCACTCCTTGTGAGAGTACCCCGCGCCTCAGGGCCTGTGCGATGGGAGGGTCTGAGAAAACTCTCCCAGAACTTTGACAATTTTCCCCTGCCTCTGCTGGATTGAAGTTGTGTCTCTCTCGCCTGTACTCCTTGGTTGTCCAACGAAGTGTGCCCTCTTCCGCCAGCATTTTCAGATGGGAATTTCTTTAATCGTTCCGCAGCAAGGCCTTCTGGTACAGCCCCATTTTTGTATACCTGTCCGCCTCAGGAATAAGAGATAGAAAGTTCTCCTTGTAGCGTGGGTCTAGAAGTGTCGCCAACCAGTAATGACTGTCATCCAAAATTTTGAGAACGCGAGGGTCATGGGAAAAGCAGCGTAACATAAACTCAGCCATGCGTGGCAGACTACTAACAGGCAAGACTTCCGTGTCCTCACCAAGAGGATGACTGACCATGCTCTCCTCCTCCTCCTCCTCCTCTCTGTCCTCTGGCCATCCACGCTGAACAGACGGTATGACAGCTGTGCAGGTAGTACCATCTATAGTGCATGAAACTAGCTCCTGTCCTTCCACCTGCTCCCCCTCTTCCTCATTGTCACCAAATCCACGTTGGGATGAGATGAGGCTTGGCTGTGTGTAATCACCCTGTATGGTTCCTTGCTCCATCTCATCGTGCTCCGCCTGCAATGCATCCTCTTTGATTGTGATCAGAGAGCGTTTCAGAAGACAGAGAAGCGGGATGCTGACACTAATTATGGCTTCATCGCCGCTCACCATCTTAGTGAAGCTCTCAAAGTTTTGGGGGATGGTACATATGTCTGACATCCATGTCCACTCCTGAGGTCTTATGTGTGGAGTCTGAACTGAATACCGCCGGCCTTGTTGATGCTGGTACTCAACAACTGCCCTCTTCTGCTCACAAATCCTTCCCAACATCTGCAGTTTAGAGTTCCAAAGCGTCGGGACATCACACACCAGTCTGTGAGCCGGAAGCTGCAATCGCTGCTGAAACACTGCAAGGCCGGCGGAAGCTGTAGGTGACTTTCTTAAATGGGCACACAGGCGGCGTACTTTAACAAGCAAATCCGGCAGCTCCGGGTAGGATTTGAGAAACCGCTGAACCATGAGGTTAAGCACATGGGCCAGGCATGGTACGTGTGTGAGCTCGCCTCGCCTCAGAGCCGCCACCAGGTTCCGGCCATTGTCACACACGACCATGCCTGGCTGTAGGCTCAGCGGTGTGAGCCACAGATCTGCCTGCTCTTTCAGAGCTGTCCACAACTCTTCAGCATTGTGCGTTTTTTCACCTAAGCATATTAGCTTCAGCACAGCCTGCTGGCGCTTTGCCGAAGCAGTGCTGCAGTGCTTTCAGCTTGTGACTCATGTGGTCATTTCGGAGATGGAGGCTGAATAGAAGGAGGAGGCTGAGGAGGATGAGGTGCAGGATCTGTAGACTGTGGGGGCAACACTGATTGACCTACGGCCCGCAATCCTTGGCGTCGGGATGATGTGTTCCGTCTCAAAGTCTGACTGGGTCCCGGCTTCCACTATGTTAACCCACTGTGCCGTCAGCGAGATGTACCGTCCCTGCCCACAAACACTTGTCCACGTGTTCGTGGTTAGGTGGACTTTCTCGGTAACTGCGTTGTTGAGGGCACGGCTAATGTTTTGGGACACGTGCTTGTGTAATGCGGGGACGGCACACCGGGAGAAATAATGGCGGCTGGGGACCAAGTACCGAGAGATGGCCACCGCCATCAGGTTGTGGAATGCTTCCGTCTCCACGAGCCTAAAAGGCAACATTTCGAGCGCAAGCAGTTGTGAAATGTGAGAATTTAGTAGTGTGGCCTGTGGGGCATTGGCTGCATATTTGTGCTTGTGTTTCTAGGACTGGGGTATGGACAACTGAACGCTGCGCTGGGACAAGCACGTGGACGTGCTTCCTGATGCTGCTATTTGAGATTGTGCAACGACAGGTGCAGGGCAGGAGACGTCTTCACATGCACCATGGACAGGGGATTGGCTTGCATGCAGAAAAGCGGAAGAAGCAATGGTGCCACCCGCAGACACTGTTCCTGGACCCTGGGGTTCGGCCCACAAAGTCTGGTGCTTTGCTGCCATGTGCCTGATCATGCTGGTGGTGATCAGGCTGTTCATTTTGCCACCCCTGCTGACGCTTTCCTGGCAGGTGGTGCAAATGGCCTTTTTGGGGTAATCAGCAGAGTCTTTAAAAAACAACCAGACACAGGAAGACCTAACAGTTGTACTGGCAACTTCCTTCGTGTTGGTGTTACAGGGAATGGTTGCCTGCCTTCTGTCTGTGGCCACCACATTGCTTCTTCCTACCTGTTGGGGTGCTCTGCCTCCCTCCCCCTGTGTGCTGCTGTCCTCGCTCTGCATGTCCTCCTGCCAGGTTGGGTCAGTTACTATATCATCCAACACCTCGTCTTCCACTTCCGCACACTGGTCCTCCTCCTGACTTTCTGGCAATTGTGTCTCATCATCGTCCACTTCTTGTGACACTTTCCAACCATCGCCTTCATGTGACCGTGGCTGCTCAAATATTTGGGCATCGATACAGGCAATCTCCTCTTGCCCCGCTTCAAGTGGACCGAGCGAGAAGGCCGAATCTATAAATGGAAAAGTGAACAGCTCTTCAGAGTTTCCAAGTGTGGGATCAGTTGTCTTTGGGTACTCGGCAGGGTGGGAGGAAGGAGTATCAGGGTGAGGAATATGCGGTCCAGACTCACGGCTACTGAGACTTGACCATGTGGAAGACAGAGTGGTGGTGGTGGTGGCTAAGTGACTGGAAGCATTATCCGCTGTACAACCAAAAACCTTTTGACACTGCTTTGGGTTCAATAGTGGTGTGCTGCGGTCCCCTAGAAATTGTGACAGGAAGGTCAGGCGAGAAGATGTGGGTGTTTGTTGTGGCACAATTTCAGCTTGCCCACGGCCTCGGCCTTGTCCTCAGCCTCTGCATGCAACATTACCATCACGTCCAGTTCCCCGTCCCTTGCCACTTGCCTTGACCATTTTAAATGGAGGACAGTATCTTCCATGCTCACTACAAATGACTGAGTTTGGAGCGAACTTATATGTGATCCGTGTGACGGAGAAAACAGAGTTTTAAATACCTGGCCTGTAGGTAAGTAGTTTGAACAGCAAACTGCTGTGAATTGGTTCAATGACACACTAAAGGAAATTTTTAATGGAGGCCAGAAATGGCAGTATTTTCTGACAACGTATATGTGATCCGTGTGACAGAGAAAACAGAGTTTTAAATACCTGGCCTGTAGGTAAGTAGTTTGAACAGCAAACTGCGGTGAATTGCTTCACTGACACACTAAAGGAAATTTTTAATGGAGGCCAGAAATGGCAGTATTTTCTGACAACGTATATGTGATCCCTGTGACGGAGAAAACAGAGTTTTAAATGCCTGGCCTGTAGGTAAGTAGTTTGAACACAAACTGCGGTGAATTGCTTCAATGACACACTAAAGGAAATTTTTAATGGAGGCCAGAAATGGCAGTATTTTCTGACAACGTATATGTGATCCGTGTGACGGAGTTTTAAATAGCTGGATTTCTTGCGCTCTAATATGGAAAGGACCTGGCTGTATTCTGCAGTGCCAACAAGCAAATGGTGCATAAAAAGCGGTGTTCTCTAGATTGCTTTTTATGCAAATAATGAGGATTAAGATCCAAAGGAAAGTATTCCTGGCCCCTGAGACCTGGGCCTTTGTATAGAAATATCTAACTGCAGCAGAAGGCAGAATTGGAATGGAGCCACTTGTGCTATATGCACTCCAGTCTGCTATATAGACTGCCTGCCTATACACCCTGCCTGTCTGATATCTGTGCAGAAGGATTAGTCCTCAGAAGGACTGTTTGTTAAGATGGATATGTGTAATGTACGGTTTTTCTCCCTACACTACCTAATACACAAGCAAATCTGTCCCTGACGCAGCAGCACCTCTCCCTACACAAGCAAATGGCGCAGAAAAACGGTGTTCTCTTGATTGGCTTTTAAGCAAATAATGAGGATTAAGATCCAAAGAAAAGTATTCCTGGCCCCTGAGACCTGGGCCTTTGTATAGAAATATCTAACAGCAGCAGAAGGCAGAATTGGAATGGAGCCTCTTGTGCTATATGCACTGCAGTCTGCTATATACACTGCCTGCCTATACCCCCTGCCTGCCTGATATCTCTGCAGATGGATTAGTCCTCAGAAGGACTGTTTGTTAAGATGGATATGTGTAATGTATGGTTTTTCTCCCTACACTACCTAATACACAAGCAAATCTGTCCCTGACGCAGCAGCAGCTCTCCCTACACTGTCTGATCTGGAGTGACTGACGAGCATGGCGGCGCCAGGTCTGATATAGACCTGATGACACTGTGCGGCCAGCCAATCACTGCAATGCCCACAACCAACATGGCTACGGCATTACAGTGCATGGCAGGCTCGCTAAAGATCGCCAAACATGCAGGGAGGGGACCCCAGTTCCACCCCGAGCAACCCGGAAATACTCGGCGAGCACCGAGCATCTCGAGCAGTGAGATGCTCGGGCGAGCACCGAGCAGTAGCGAGCATGCTCGTTCATCACTATTCGCTACTCATTTTCTAAACAAAGCAAGTCATATATTGTTACAGTGACTGCCTTAACCAGAAATTGAAGTGTAACCTCTGCTTGTATTTTCACTCTGCTCATCACTCCTCTCTCCCATCCCATAGAGTATAATTGTAGGTGTAACTTGACACCTCACTGTGCCAGCAATATGTCTTGTATTGAGCAAAATGAAGCTGCAACTTTTTTTTTGAGAAGATGGTGAGTTTAGGCAGCAGGAGGTAGGGGAATAAGTGGCTTATTAGTAGAAAAAGAAGCATATTTCTCTGATAAGATACATTACAAAGTTTCTTATATTCACATGTAATATTGAGCAAAGCAGAATTTGTTGAAATCACAATTTGTATAACTGGAAATCGTGCAACTTTACAATACTGATCCATCATTCAAACATTTAGAGTACAATAAATGACAAAATTATGTAAATAGTTATATCCATAATGAATTCAAAATTCTAATTTTAAGATCTACTGTTAGTTGTTTTTTACATACCCACCTAGCATTGAAGAAAGCTCATAACCTTTAACAGCAACAGAAATGGTCACAAAATCACATGTCCATAATCTTTCCATGTAAATGTTTTAAGAAAATTACGTTTTCATATCTGCTTAAAAGCATTTTATACCTATAACATAAAAATGACCTTTCTCGGTGTTGTTGTGGAAATGCAAACTTGACATTTGTTATGAGACAAACACAATATATACAGACTTGTCGAGCGCCTAGGGTATTCCAGATAAGGTTATTTGATTTCTTCCCAGTAGTTTCTCTACTACAATATTTCAATCCAATAAAATTGAGTTTAGCTATGACCCAAACTCATGAATCAGGTATTGCAATGGAAGAAAAGGTATTTGAAAACCTAGGCATAGCCTTAGTAACCAGTGGTAATTTATCCTTCGATAACCTATAACTGCTTTTCAGCACTTAGCGTAAGTGTAATGTTTTGCTGTGGGGGATTATTCTTGGGAAACTTAATTGTTTTTGAAGTTTTACAATGTTTTATTGTAAAGTTGGAAAGATAACAAACATTTTAGTAACAATTCACACTACAGTGTACATTAGAGAGAAACAAAAGTATTGGGACACACCTCTCACTCATTGAATTCAGGTTTTTCATTCAGTCCAATTGTTACAAGCAGTAAAACCTGAGCCTACAACTAGGTTTGTCTTTATTAAAATTTGTGAAAGAATAGTTAATCTGAAAAGCTCACTGAATTCTAGTGTGGCTCTGTAATTGTATCCATGGGCGGACATACCATTGGTGCAACCTGTGCAAGCACACAGGGGTCCAAGAGGTAAGGGGGCCTCTTCTACCTCCAAAGTAGGGGTGGGATTGTGCATCATAATGAGGTATTGGACTGGAAAGGGCCCATATATTGTTGTTTCACAGGGGCTCTCTTCTCTCTGTGTCCGCTCCTGATAGGATGACAGCATTGTAACAAGTAAGTTCATAAAATTTCTTCTCTCCTAAATAATCCATGATCAACTGTAAATGGTATTATTGAAAAATGGAAGTATTTAGGAATCACTGCCTAGTAAAATGATAAAGTTACAGAGCAGAGTCAGAGTAATGAGGCACATAGTACAGAAATGTCGTCAACGTTCTGCTGGCTCAATAACAGCAGAGCTCCAAATCTCTTCTAGCATTAGCATCTCCTTCTTCATCTGGCAGTCTGATGGATGAGGTTTGGAGGATGCCAGAAGAATGTTACCTGTCTGACTGCAATGTGCCAACTGGAAATTTCCTGGAGTAGGGATAATGCTATGGAGTTGTTTATCATGAATCTGGCTAGTTGCCTAAGTTTCTGTGAAGGGAAATCTTAATTTCTTAGCACACAAAGACATTTTAGACAATTGTGTGCACTTCCACGAAGAAGTCTGCATGAGTGAATGTGATACCAGTCGTACTCTCAAGACTATGGTATGGGGTAGAATAATGTATGGTAGCCGGACCATAGTCTTCATTTCAGGGCTCGCTCACATCGGTGTATACATTGGATGAGTGGTATCTGATTTTTTATTGGATAGCATTCGCACTAATGATCTTCAATGAGGCAGTGCTGATGCATGATTTTTTTCACTGACAGAATCTGCCAGTGAAAAAAATCACAGCTTGCTGCCATTTCACTTTGAAATCAGATGTCACTCACCCATTCAAGTCTATGGGTGCATGGAAAACACCGGACTGCACTCAGATGACAGAATGGAGAAGATGGGAGAAATTTTGTTCTCTATCTTCTCCTCACAGTGTGCTCCGATTCTCTCATCTCATCAGATGAGAGAATTGGTTCACACTATGCTGACATTCTGGTCAAACTCTGATTGGGTCATTTGCATAATACACCTGATTCTCTCGGATGATAGAATCTACCGCTGTCTGACCTTAGCCTTACTTTGATTCTGTGATAGAACCTGTAGTTCGTTCATTTCTCCAAAGTTTCTCAAAAGCTGTTTTTGGACATAATAGACTCCATGTTGCTTGTGCAACTATGAGCAACAGGTGTAGTCTAAACCTGCTAAGATGGCCTGCAGTGTCTCTGGACTTATTTTATTTATTTTACTCACTTATATAGCACCATTAATTCCACAGCGCTTTACAGACATTATCGGCACTGTCCCCATTGGGGCTCACAATCTAGATTCCCTATCAGTATGTCTTTGGAGTGTGGGAGGAAACCGGAGAACCCGGAGGAAACCCACGCAAACACGGGGAAAACAAACAAACTCCTTGCAGATGTTGTCCTTGGTGGGATTTGAATCCAAGAGATTAGCGCTGCAAGGTTGCAGTGCTAACCACTGAGCCACCGAGCTACCTTGCACTTATCTCCTGTCTAGCACATCTGGGATATCATTCATCACTAACTGCAAAGGGAGTTGTCCGTAATGAATCTTCATAATTTGCCCAAGTGCATTAAGCATGGCAGAACCATCTGCAGACAACCATTAAAAGCCTCATTGCTAGCATGATAAGGTGTGTGGGTGCATGCATTTCTGCATGTGGTGGTCATACTCAATACTGAAAAAGTTTGAGATGTTTCAAAATTGTGCTTCCATTTTTTTCATAATTTGCACATCATTATCATGTCTATCGATCCTGTGATTTCCATAATTCCATGACTTTTCCTTCTTAGTATTGCAATTTCAGTGTTGAGAAGTGCAGTTTTTAACTCTATGTTCTGTAAGTGCTTGTTAAAGCAAAGTCTCTGTTAGTGATTTGAATATTGTTATTATGGGAAGATATTAAGTGAGTAAGATGTACCTATCCCATATATGATTGTGCTTTGTGCACATTGTTAAAAATGAAAGAAAGCTACTTTGCTACAATATAAAACCAGAAAACACCTGAACACTCAAAAATGAGAGGCCTCAATTATGTGACTATTGTATCCCAACCCTATATGCATGGATGTTCACTAGAGATAAGCAGATTTGGAAAAATTCAAATTCGCCAAATTGCATAGATTTTACCAGGAAACTTAATTTGCAGCTATTTTTTTCTCTTTGAATTGATTGTCATTATGCTCTTTGGTCTGGAGAGATCACTGAGCACAGTAAACGTAAGATTTAAGAAAAAAAACATTGCTCACCTGACCGCATACTGCCTCTTATATGGTCCTTGGCTTCTTACCTCTGCTGTGTGCTGAAACCCTAGACATTTTCATTCTAGGTCTTGGCTGCTGGCTGTGTCTAGGTCTGGGACTGTGCATGCGCAGGGATGTCCTGGGCCTAGTCGTGGTTGAGAGAGTATTGTCTTAGAGTCTGCGGCATACGGCCGCGCTGCACATCATGATGTCTCGACATTGCTGCGACCTTACAATGTGCATGCATGAATCATCCTGGGCCCAGTCGTGGCTGGAAGTCACAGCCTAGAGTGTTGTAAGTATTCTGTTGTCCTTCAACAGATTGATTACTAGTGGCTTTGCTAAATTGTGCTGCAATTCCACTCCATGCCACTAGAGGCTGTCAATATATTCTGCAATCACCCTTTAGTAAGATAGCCAATGTCGAACCTGTGGAAGCCATTTTGTTTCCTGTTTGGGCCTACTTAAAGCCACGTAGAACTTTCACTCATTGCTTGAATATTGTGTTTAGCCTTCAGTCTAGTTCCAGTTTCCAGCTCCTAGAACTGTCTTACCCAGACTGTTCCCACTAATTTTGGGATTGGTCCTACTATCTCCATTACTACAACCAATAACTAAAACTACCACTTGCTGTTACTGCTTGTGTGTCTCCAGCCATTGGATTCCAGCCGTGCTCCACCAGTATTGTAACAAGTCTGCAGCCTAAGGTATCTGGGCACGTCTCAATGTTACAACGTGCTCCTCAACCTTACAGCAATACTCTAGTCCAGGGCTTCCAGCCTTGACTAAATCCAGGCATAATTGTAGCCAGAAGTCCAGGCCTAGCATGAGGATGCCTGGAGTTTCAGTGTGTGTGGTAGCAGTAGCAGTAAGAAGAGGCTGGCATTTTTGTGATCTACACTCACATTCATTTAATTAACTAATTATTTTCTCTTCTTGAAGTCTTATCTTTCCCAGGATTCAAACTATCAACCTTTAGTATTGAAGGCAGCAGTAATAGCTATGAGCTGTACAGGCACACCGTAATTTTACATAGGGCTAATTCTCTATATACAAATGCATTTCTATCAACCTCTACTCTAGAGGTAAAATACAAGGCAGATATTTTTTTTCCTATAAAATTACTAAGAAATAATGAAAAACAATTCCACTTTACACAATAAACTTTTAGGTCCCTACTGTCCCAGATGCAGCAGGACAATCCCGAATTTGGGATACAATATGCTGAATGTCCCTCACTGCCACGATGCCACCCTGTCCCCTCTGATATCTCCTCCTACCAGGGTAGAGATTAGTGGTAAATGCTTTTGATTAGGGGGTGTAGTTAGAGAGCGTGGTCAAAAATTTGTCGTGATACGCAGCATAGTTTATCTCTCTCTCCTCTGTAAAAGTTGGGAGGACAGAGTTATGTCCAACACATTTACATTGTTCAAGTAGAACAGAGACATTATTATTACTAGTATTATTTGTTTGCTGTTGAGTTGATTACAAATGTGGCAACAAATAATATAGGAAGTAAATTATAAAAGATGACATTTGACAACATATAATGACAGCCAAACAATGCACATCAAATGGTAAATTAAAAGATTAATTGCCACTGGGTCTTCAGAGTGCTGTAAATGTGTGGACAAGTCATGTAGATGCTTCAGGCTGATAAGTTAAGATGAATATGGCTGAAGGAGGTTTTTGATAATTTATACAGAATGAGATCTAAAATCTAACAGTAGTTTCTTGTACTAGTATTTTAATGCTATTTCACTTTTCACTAATTTATTTTACTTCTCAGGAACAGATGTTACAAACTCTTCCCTGGTTAAGAATCCACTTGTGATCAGCTGATCTCAATGTATCAAGCAGTAAAAAGTTTTAATTGGCTGAATGACACAAGCAGTTCGCTAGAACAAGAAATGCTCTTTGCAGTGACTTACTTTTTTGGCTTACAAAGGAGAATTTAGAACATTACATGACACCCCTTACCCCCTCTAACATCCAAATGCTTCTATAGTCCAATAGTATATGTGAACTAGGGTGTCCTATGTGAAAATCCTCTTTAAAAGTATATTAACTTTACAATACATTTTATTTAAATATTTTCCTCTCGGCATTCCTTCTGTATACATGGTTGAAATTAAGGAGGTTGAACAGGGAAATTGTCCAGGGTACCTATCCCCAAAAAAGCCACCACAGAGGTTGCAATAATGCCTTTTTAAAATCAGTCTAATGAATATATCTATGCTTGAGACTAATGGCAGAGCAGAAAGTGCGGAGCCACACTGAAAAAAGATGAAAAGTGCAGAGTCACAAAGCTGTACAAGTACTGTGCCACTTCCCAGGCAGAAGGCAGTTCTACTGCACAGTGAGCAGGTTGGGATTACTGAAGATGTCAAGATTACTGTATTTTAATAGCATCAGTCTTAAAGAGAGCTGTTGACTAGAGATGGACAGATCAGACAAGATTCAATTTCACTTGTTCACACAGATTTTCTTGATAAATTCAATTCATAGAGAAGTTATTCTCTGCTAATTTAGTGTCCCTTATCATGCTTTGTGGTCACCAATGAGTGATGATGAGGAGTTAAAGTGCCAGAGAGGTGAGTGGCAAGGTGATTATAAGGATTTTTTAACATTTTTTTAACGTTTTGTATGGCCCTTTGCAGTTCAGAAAAATGGTGGCCATTGGCCACTATTTTGCTGAATCAGTGTGAAAGAAAATAACAAAAAAATACACATTTTGGCAAAATTTTTAAACTGAATTTCACCTGAATATATTCACTCATTTGTACTGGTGACTAGTGATGAGCCAACATGCTTGCCAATCACGGTTCTTGAACTCAGGTCCCCTCCTTGCATGTTTGGGCGCTCTTTAGAGAGCCAGTGAACATGCAGGGATTGCCTGCCACAGACTGTAATGCCGTAGCCATGTTGGTTGTGGCATTGCAGTGATTGGCTGGCCGCACAGTGTGATCAGGTCAACATAAGACCTGGCGCCGCTATGCTCGTCACAGTCTACGCAGGAAACAGTCAGAGTAGGGAGAGGTGCTGCTGAGTCAGAGAGAGATTTGCTTGTTTATAGTTAGTATAGGTATTCCACAGCATATCAACATATATATATATATATATCCATCTGAACTAACAGTCCTTCTGAGGACTAATCCAGCTGCATATATTCAGTAGTGATAGCAGGAGTTAGGCAGGCAGGCAGGGTATGTGGCAGACAGCAGTGCCTATAGTGCAAGAGGGTCGATTGAACGTCCCGTTAGTATAGGTATTCCACAAAATATATATATATATATATATATCTGACCTAGCAGTCCTTCTGAGGACTAATCCAGCTGCATATAATCAGTGCTAAGCAGGAGTTAGGCTGGCAGTGCATGTGGCAGACTGCAATGCATATAGCGCAAGAGGGACCATTGAACATCCTGTCTGCTGCTGTTGTAATAATTACAGATATTTGTAGACATAGCCCCAGATATCAGGGGCCAGGGCAATTTTTTTTTATCTTAATCCTGGTTATTTGCTTAAAAAGCAATCCAGAGAACACCATTTTTCTGCTCCATTTGTTTGTTAGCACTGCAGAATATAGCCAGACCTGTTCCATATTTCAGCGATAAAAATCCAGAAATTTTAATTGAACGTGGAAAATATTGGCCTCCTTTTCCATTCTGTTGCAGTGTGTCAGTAAAGCTATTCATACTAGGAGTCTGTGAAGGATAGTATTAGCAAATTACAGGCCTGATATTTAAAACTGTGGTTCTCTGTCTGACATATCACCTACAACAGTGTTCCAAAATCAGCCATTTCTGCCTTTCATTTCGTAGCAGTGTGTTGGTCAAGCTATTCACACTAGGTCTCTGTGTTGAAGAATATTGGTAAATTGCAGGCCTGCTATTTAAAACTGTTGTTCTCTGTCAGACCTATCACCTATAACAGTGTTCCAAAATCAGCCATTTCTTCCATTTTCATTTTGTTGCAGTGTGTCGGTCAAGTTATTCACACTAGGTGTCTGTGAAGAATAATATTAGTAAATTATAGGCCTGCTATTTAAAACCGTGGTTCTCTGTCAGACATATCACCTATAGCAGTGTTCCAAAATCAGCCATTTCTGCCTTCCATTTTGTTGCAGTGTGTTGGTCAAGATATTCACACTAGGTCCCTGTGTAGAATAATATTAGTAAATTACAGGCCAGCTATTTAAAACTGTTGTTCTCTGTCAGACATATCACCTATAACAGTGTTCCAAAATCATTTATTTCTTCTATTTTCATTTTGTTGCAGTGTGTCGGTCAAGCTATTCACACTATGTCTCTGTGTAGAATAATATTAGTAAATTACAGGCTTGCTATTTAAAACCGTGGTTCTCTGTCAGACGTATCACATATAACTGCGTTCCAAAATCAGCCATTTCTCTTGAATGTGGAAAATATTGTTCTCCATTTAAAATGGGCAAGGTGCGTGGCAAGGGATGGGGAAGTGAACGTGATGGTGATGGTGCATGCTGAGGCCGAGGCTGAGAACGTAGGCAAGCTGAAATTGTGCCACAACAAGCACCCACATCTTGTTGATCGACTTTCCTGTCCCAATTACTAGGGGACCCCAGTACACCACTATTGAACCCAGAGCAAAGCTTTCCTCGTAACGCCAGCATGACTGAAGTTGCCAGTACAACTGTTAGGTCTTCCCGAGTCTAGTTGTTTTTTAAAGACTCTGAAGACAACCCCAAAAAGGTCATTTGCACCACCTGCCAGGCCTGCATCAGCAGGGGTAGCAAAACTAGCAACTTGACAACCACCGGGATGATCAGGCACATGGCAGCAAAGCACTCGACTAAGAGGGCCAAACCCCAGGGTCCAGCAACAGTGTCTGTGGGTGACACCACTGCTTCTTCGGCTGTTGTGCGTGCATGCCAATCTCCTGTCCATGGCGCATGCGAAGATGCTTCCCGCCCTGCACCTGTCATTGCACACTCTCAACTAGCACCATCAGCAAGCACGTCCATGTCCTTGTCCCAGCGCAGCGTTCAGTTGTCCCTACCCCAGTCCTTGGAACGCAAGTGCAAATATGCAGCCAACGCCCCACAGGCCACATTACTAAATTCACACATTTCGTGACTGCTTGCACTCGAAATGTTGCCTTTTAGGCTCGTGGAAATGGAAGCTTTCCACAAACTGATGGTGGCGGCTGTCTCTCGGTACTCAGTCCCCAGCTACCACTATTTCTCCAAGTGTGCCGTCTTCGCATTACACGAGCACGTGTCCCACAACATTAGACGTGCCCTCAACAACACAGTTACTGGGAAAGTCCACCTAACCATGGACACGTGGACAAGTGCTTGTGGGCAGGGTTGGTACATCTCACTGATGGCACACTGGGTTAATATAGTGAAAGCTGGGACCCAGTGGGAACTTGGGACGGAACACGTCCTTCCGACTCACTGCATACCCTATAATTGGATAGCAGACCCTCTCCTTTCTAATGGGAACATGTCGTTACTGTGGCCCAGCTCTATTTGTCTTTAAATTGTTAGTGTGATTTTTCCCAAATTTGTGAGCCGTTGGACTCACTGCATTCCCTATAACTGGATAGCAGACCTTCTCCTTTCTAATGGGAACATGTCATTACTGTGGCCCAGCTCTATGTGTCTTTAAATTGGTAGTGGGGTTTTTCCCAAATTCTTGCATTCTCATCATGGGCATTACTACTATAGGAGACCCACTCCTTTATAATGGGAACATTTTTTTACTAAGACACTCCTCTATGTCTCTTCAAAGTGGTATTGGGTTGCATCCAAATTTTTGGCAGCCCTTGCAGTCACTGCATACGCATTAACAGTATATGAGACCTATTCTTTAATAATGGGAGCAACAAAGTTTAGCCGACTGCTGGCCCTTTAAGAATATTAAGGCTATAAAAATAGTGTTTGTGACTTCCACAATCCCTCCTTCAGAAATAAAACAGGATGTGTCTAATGATGTTTCACACACCACATGGCCAGATAAGGTTGTAAAATGTTAAAATGACATTTCCAGGTGAATGCATTTGTCACAGTTAAAAGCAATGCAAAAGTGTAAGAACGCATCAAAAACGCTCTGTGTGAACATAGCCTAGGGCGTGGAGGAGCATTTTTGTTTTTGGTTATTTATTTTGCCTTATATACAGTGCACTGTGAAAGTATTTGGCCCCCTTGAACTTTTCTAACTTTTGCCACATTTCTGGCTTCAAACATAAAGATATAAAATTCAAATTTTTTGGGGAAGAATCAACAACAAGTGGGACACAATCGTGAAGTGGAACGAAATTTATTGGATATTTTAAACTTTTTTAACAAATTAAAAACTGAAAAGTGGGGCGTGCAATATTATTCAGTCCCTTTACTTTCAGGGCAGCAAACTCACTCCAGAAGTTCAGTGAGGATCTCTGAATGATCCAACGTTGTCCTAAATGACTGGTAATGATAAATAGAATCCATCTGTGTGTAAACAAGTCTCCGTATACAGTAAATGCACCTTCTCTGTGATAGTCTCAGGGTTCTGTTTCAAGTGCAGAGAGCATCATGAAGACCAAGGAACACACCAGGCAGGTCCGAGATACTGTTGTGGCGAAGTTTAAAGCCGGATTTGGATACAAAAAGATTTCCCAAGTTTTAAACATCTCAAGGAGCACTGTGCAAGCGATCATATTGAAATGGAAGGAGTATCAGACCACTGCAAATCTACCAAGACCCGGCCATCCCTCTAAACTCTCATCTCGAACAAGGAGAAGGCGGATCAGAGATGCAGCCAAAAGGCCCATGATCACTCTGGATGAACTGCAGAGATCTACAGCTGAGGTGGGAGAGTCTGCCGATAGGACAACAATCAGTCGTACACTGCACAAATCTGGCCTTTATGGAAGAGTGGCAAGAAGAAAGCCATTTCTCAAAGATATCTATAAAAAGTCTCGTTTGAAGTTTGCCACAAGCCACCTGGGAGACACACCAAACATGTGGAATAAGGTGCTCTGGTCAGATGAAACCAAAATCAAACTTTTTGGCCACAATGCAAAACGATATGTTTGACGTAAAAACAACACAGCTCATCAACCTCAAAACACCATCCCCACTGTCAAACATGGTGGTGGCAGCATCATGGTTTGGGCCTGCTTTTCTTCAGCAGGGACAGGAAAGATGGTTAAAATTTATGGGAAGTTGGACGGAGCTAAATAGAGGACCATTCTGGAAGAAAACCTGTTGGAGTCTACAAAAGACTTGAGACTGGACCGAAGATTTATCTTCCAACAAGACAATGATCCCAAACATAAAGCAAAATCTACAATGGAATGGTTCAAAAATAAACGTATCCAGGTATTAGAATGGCAAAGTCAAAGTCCAGACCAGAATCAAATCGAGAATCTGTGGAAAGAGCTGAAAACTGCTGTTCACAAACGCCCTCCATCCAAACTCAATGAGCTCGAACTATTTTGCAAGGAAGAATGAGCAAGAATTTCAGCCTCTTGATGTGCAAAACTGATAAAGACATACCCCAAGCGACTTGCAGCTGTAATCGAAGCAAAAGGTGGCGCTACAAAGTATTAACTCAAGGGGGCCGAATAATATTGCACACTCCACTTTTCAGTTTTTAATTTGTTAAAAAAGTTTAAAATATCCAATACATTTTGTTCCACTTCACGATAGTGTCCCACTTGTTGTTTGTTCTTCCCCAAAAAAAATTTAATTTTATATCTTTATTTTTGAAGCCAGAAATGTGGCAAAAGTTTGAAAAGTTCAAGGGGGCCAAATACTTTCACAATACACTGTACATGTCATTACCCTGGAAAGGATGTTCCTTAACATATTTCCCAGGAAAATCCATTTCGGTTTAGTTTTTGTATGTTTTATTGTGAGTTTGTAAAAGTGGCGTAATACCTCTGGCAACATTGTTGACAGCATTGACCTGGGAGTCAGAAATGCTTCCAGGGGTCTTCCCCATGCTGTTCCCATTTCATTTGAGCACTCTTCCCATCGATTTGGACAATTTTTAGGCGCTCTGCAGACCACGGGGGGGTGGGGGGGTCGTCAGAAAAATGCTCTAGTTTCCCTTAGAGTTACATTGGGCTCGTTACTCGGACTGAGCACTCGAGCATTCCAATTTGCTCGACCTGAGCAACGAGTACCCGAGCATTTTAGTGCTCGCTCATCACTACTGGTGACCTATTGAGGAGTTGCTGAGATGTCAGTACATATCTGTAACATGGCTGCTAATAAATCAAGAACAGTGCTCATTTTTCTGAGGCTGGAGGAGAAGCAGCTCTTAGTGCGGAGGCGAGTTACTGTTGCAGAATGACTCTTTGCGAGCATCATTACTGTGCAGCTTCATGTTACTGTCTGTAAAGGAACACTGACTCGACTCTTTATCAGTTATCACTATGTTGTTTTACTCTTTGTTGCTTTTACTATGTTGCGCATAGGTAATACTTTTCATATATCTAATGATTCATTTAGATGTGCTGATTTTGGGCTGGCATTATACATATCGATCCACACTCATTTACTAGCCTGTTTCCATGATCTGATAAGAAATTATGGGAACTAAATGGTTATAATTATGAACGTTCTGTTCCTACATACGTTACTTGATACTGTCAGCACATCCTATGTGTACACCGAGTAATGTACTACCAATAAGAATGATATTTATGCCAACAAAATGGTCCAAAAAGCAAAAAATAGAGCTCACACACCATTTGTATTAAATTAATGTACAGGTGAACTAATACAATATGTTGGCAATATACAAACATATACGTACACTGTGCATCAGCACACTGTAACTAATAAACAAATCAACTCCACTATTACTATAAATGTTAAAACATGAATATATATTTGTATAATGGCCTCATAACATATTTGTGCACGTATACATTACTAATAAAAGTGTGAAGGCCCTATTTTCTTTTTTGTATTATACATTGGGAGAGAATGTAGATATCCCCCTCCAGGGATCAGCACTCTTATCTGCCCATTTTTCCCAGACATGGTTTTAATTATGAGTTATACCATGTTTCTATTTACTTCCGCAGTTTAGATGAGGTCTGGATTGGCACATGGAGAGGTAGGATATTAGTGATATAAATAAATGTACACCCTGACGTAATTGGATGGCACTTTATTATAAAACAATGTTAAGAAAGACGTTTTTAACATTGTGGTAGACCGGCTCACTCGGCAGCTCACAGAGGTAGACACAGGAACACTTTCCGTTTAAGTCTTCCAGTGGTTTATTAATAAACGTGTTGCATAAACCAGTTCAGTATTAAATAAACAAACACAGGCCTTCTGACATAACATAAAAACAAAATATCATACAGAACAGTATGCATAAATGCGAGAATCTGCCCACTCAGGAAAAAAAAGGTTCAGCTTTCTTTAGCATGAGTATGACGCGCCCCCTGGGCCGTGGGATACCCGGTGCCGGGCCGGTAGATGCTGGGGGTTGCAGTCACTGTGGCGGTGACCCGGTCCGTGACCCGGGGCGGTCAATCTAAGGGGAATTTATATGTATAGGTGTTAATGTCCGACTACGCCACCTGTGGAATGCGGCCAATGGAGACCGCCGCAGCGGAACAGTCCTCTGAAGCTCGTGGTTTTGCAGCAAGGGTGGTATAACTCCCCACAGGAAGAGTTAGCTTCAGGGCAGTGTGTGGATGATGGTGGTTGTGCAGGGTGTCAGTAATAACCACAGAGTCAGTATAGTGCAGTCCCAGGGTCTTTACTGATGACAATTTAGACAAGCCTGAACTGGAGTACTGGCTAGAAGTAAGAGTCTGGTCAGCCTGGAAGCAAACATAGAGTCCTCCTTGCCAGATGGAGTTGTAGGCCTGCCCTTCTCACTATACTCTTTGGCTTTACTTCTGGTATCTGTGTTGTAGCCCACGTCCCTGAGTGTGACGTTCTGTGCTCACCCGTATGGCTGGCAGTCCAGGCCTTGTGCATGCGTCACTCCTCCGTGGCGGTGCTGGTCCCTCTGTGCTGCTGAGCCTCCGGGCATCTGATGGGGCCAGAAGACCTGCAATCTCCTGCCCTACGGTATCTGCTGCTGGGCCTACAGTGCCCCCACAGCCTCGGACTCCGGTGTCCGGTCCTCTGTGTATTTCAGCTAGGATGAGCTACCTCAGCTCCAGTCCCTAGCTCCTCTCTCCTCCATGTCCTAAACTCAACTCCTCACACTCAGACTAACTAATCCCGCCTCCAGATCCCAGTTGCCAAGGGGAGGGGACTCCCATTGCTGGTCTGGAGCCAGGAAAGTGTTGCATGTGTAGTGTACCTGACTAAAAGGACCCCTGCTTGCTTCCAGGCATGGCAGTACCTCTTTTGAAGGAGGCAATACCACTGTGGCAACCGGACCCCTGGAGTGCCACATTCCCCCCTAGTTAACTTCAGTACTCCGGGACTGAGAATATTTTTCCAAAAGTAACAAATAACAACAACAAGGCATATAGAAAATTATAAACATTACAGTCTTTAACAGGTTACAGCATAATCTGCAACCAGGTGTCCATTCCACTGAGCAAGGTGCAATTTGAGGGACCCGTACGAAAACCCTCAAAGTTGGCCCTGGGGTGGCTGCATGGCATACATGATCCAGGTGTTGGACTACGTCTTCGGCCACCTCAAACGGGTTTTTGTTCAGTGGTCTTTTAATGTAGCACAAAACAAGAAGGGGCACTTTAACAAGTGCATCTATTTACAATGGAGAGTTCTTTGGTTATTCACCGCCATAACCTATAAGTCTCTGTACCCCTGTCGGGTAATTGGATAAACACACATATAAAACTTTTCAAATTTGGCAATGTCTCTGGCATACCCTTACGGGTAACTATATACAGCATACATTTTAATACTCTTATACTTTAAATTCTAGTTTCTCCAACGGGCAGGGAGCTGACCTTTTGTACTCCTGGTGGATCTACGTAGTACACTACTCGTCACTGCGCTACCCTGGTCCCTGGTATCTACCCCTGGTGTGGTGGGTTCAGTGTGAACTACACCACGGGCAGTTTGAGGTAGCACTGGTAGGTTGGGCAATTTCCTACGAACTCTTTGGCTCACCATGGGTACAACAGGTTCACTGCTAGCAGAGGGTTGATTCTCCTGATCTGCTGATGATGAAACCTCTGTCTCTGGGGCTGACTGGTCTTCCAGCTGTTCTAGGACTTCTGCAGCTTCCGGTGAGGCTGCTTGGAGAAAGGTAAGGACCAGTACTGCAATTGCATTGTTCACCTGTGTCCACGACCGGGGAAATTCTCCGAGTACTGTTTGGACCACCTCCTCCACTTCTTCTGTGGGCTGAGGGTTGTCTTGATTTTCCTTAGTGTGTTTTAACTGCTCAGGACATATCTTCAAGTGATCTCTTGAGACTGCCGCTGAAGTTTCTCCTCCATCTTTGCTGATGAGGCACACTTTGGTGTTATCGTAACTCGAGGGTAGGATGGTGTACGGCTCTACCTCCCACTGATCATCTAGTTTGTGGAGTCGTCTCTTTCTCTTAAGGACTTGTTCTCCAGGTAACAAGGGGACAGCAGGTGCGTGTTGATTATAAGTTTTCTCTTGCTTTTGTCTTGCCTGGGACAAGCTTCATTCAACACTCTCTTGCACTTTGCGGTATTGTTGCTGCCGCTCCCATGTCCAAGTCGATGGGCAGCTTACCAGGTCTTGCCCTCATCGGGTAAGCGGGTGTACAATTGGTGGAGTTCACTGGGATGTGATTATATAGATCCACCAGATCTGGCAACTTCTCTGGCCACAGGCTGCGTTCTTCCAGGGGCAACATATTCAACAGGTCTATCACCACCTGGTTCATGTTCTCACACAACCAGTTGGTTTGGGGGTAATACGGCGTTGTCCTGATTTTCTTGCAGCTGTACAGGTTGCAGAATTCCTGGAACACCTCCGCTTCGAAGGCTGGACCTTGGTCAGTAAGCACACAGTCAGGGTAACCGTGCGGGCGACAGAAGTGCTGTTGGAATGCCTTGGCTGCCATCTGAGCCATCTGGTCTTTCACTGGCACTACTACCAGGAACCGGGAGTAGTGGTCAACAATGGTGAGAGCGTAGACATAGCCTGACCTGCTTGTGGTTAGCTTCACGTGGTCCAAGGCTACCAGTTCGAGTGGCTGCCTGGTGATCATGGGCTGCAGTGGAGCCCTCTGGCTGTCACGGTCTTTTCGTCTCAGGTTGCATGGTCCGCATTCTCGACACCATCTCTCGATTGCTTTCCTCATGCCAGCCCAGTAGAACCGCTCACGTAGCAGAACTTCCAACTTCTTCCATCCGAAGTGTCCCGCTCCATCGTGGTACGCTTCTAAGACCTTTGACGCATCCCGCCTCGGGACTACCACCTGCCAGACCAGTTCATGTGTCCGGGAGTTGATGCTTCTTCGACACAGCTTCCCTTTGTAGATGAACAGCTTGCCCTTCTCCTTCCACAACTGTTTGGTCTCCCCTGGAGCATCTGGATCAGGGCGCGAGTCAGCCTGTGTCAGCAACTCCTTTACCAGGCGGACAGCCGGGTCGCTATCCTGTGTCTCTGCCCATCCATGGTGGGGCAATGGGTTGAATGCGACCTCTCTATTGGCGTAGCACCTGTTATTCACACAATGGGAGCGCTGGGTCACCCCATGACGGTGGAAGGCGGGTTTCTCGATCTCTTCCAGCTCTTCCGGGTCTTCTCCTCCATCAGGCAAGTTGGGCATCCTGGACAGCGTATCAGCATTTGCATTCTTGTGCCCCGCCCGATACTTGATGGTGAACTCGTAGTTAGACAGTCGGGCCATCCATCGCTGTTCCAGGGCACCAAGCTTCGCAGTCTCCAGGTGCGTCAGCGGGTTATTGTCTGTGAAGACCGTAAATTTGGAGGAGGCGAGATAGTGCTTGAAGTGCTCTGTCACAGCCCAGACTACGGCGAGGAACTCCAACTTGAAGGAACTGTAGTTATTGGGGTTCCTTTCTGTGGGCCGGAGCTTCCTGCTGGCATAGGCAATTACTCTCTCTGCCCTGCTGTATCTGGGACAGCACCGCTCCTAACCCCACGTTGCTCGCGTCCGTATGGAGTATGAAGGGTTGGCCATAGTCGGGGTAGGCCAGGACTTCGTCTCCCATGAGGGCCATCTTCAGTCGGGTGAAGGATTCGTCTTCTGGCTTATCCCATTTGAACGGAGGCTTCGGGGTTTTGGCCTTCCTGGACTTGCCTACTAGGAGGAGGTCCTGCATGGGTGCCGCTATCTTGGTGAAGCCTTTGATAAACCTTTGGTAGTAACCTACCAACCCAAGGAACTGCCGCACTTCCTTGAGAGTGGAGGGTCTTGGCCAGTCCTTGATTACGGTGACTTTTTCAGGGTCTGGTGCTACACCTTCAGCGCTGACCACATGACCTAGGTACTGTACCTTGGGCTTCAATAGGTGGCATTTGGACAGCTTCACCTTCAGGCCAAAACCAGCTAGGGCTTCAAACACCTCTGCCAGGTGCTTCAGGTGGTCTTCATAGGACTTGGAGTAGACAATGATGTCATCCAGGTACAGCAGGACTGTCTCGAAGTTCTTGTGTCCTAGACAGCACTCCATCAACCGCTGGAAGGTTCCTTGGGCGTTGCAGAGCCCGAATGGCATGCCGTTGAACTCGCTGAGGCCCATCGGTGTTGTAAATGCAGTCTTTTCTTTATCCGCCTCTGCTACGGGAACCTGCCAATACCCACTGGTGAGATCCAAAGTGGAGAAATAATTGGCAGATCTTAATGCAGCTAGGGACTCCTCAATTCTGGGTAACGGGTAGGCATTCTTATGTGTAATGCGGTTAATTTGCCTGTAGTCAACACACATTCTCATTGTACCATCCTTTTTCCTGACGAGAACTAATGGAGCTGCCCAGGGGCTACAACTATCTCTGATCACCCCAGCCTCCTTCATCTCCCGTAACATCCCTTTGGCACATTGATAGTGAGCTGGGGGTACAGGCCGGTACCGCTCTTTAATGGGTGGATGATCTCCCGTGAGGATATGGTGTTGTACCCCTTTTACCTGCCCGAAGTCTAGTGGGTGTTTGCTGAAGACCCGCTCATACTCTGGGACCACCCGGTATACTCCATGTTTTTGGTGCTGAGGGGTGGAGTCAGTGCCCACGTGTAACTTCTGACACCAGTCCTCCATCTGTCCCTTGGAGCCATTATCCTCCGCCGGTTTGGATGGAGGTAAGGGTTCCACTGTATTTATAGAGTTGTTACTGACGGTGAATAATTTGTTAAGGGTAGCATATCGGGGCAAATGAACCTCTTTCTCCCCACAATTCAGGATGCGGACTGGCACTCTCCCATGGCGGACATCAACTACCCCCCGGGCTGTCAAGATGGTGGGCCTACTGTCAGAGTATACAGGCTCTACCAGGGCCTGGTAATCTCAACCCTGAGACCGATTGCTGCCCAACACCATATCAACATTTCACTTCTAGGGGGCATGGCAATGGGGAATGGGTCACTCATCCTGACACTGCCAATTTCACCACCAGACAGTTCTACCTGTTGTCTTCTCATCAGGGCTCTGATCTCTCTCTGCAGAACCCGCTGCTGACTGGAACTGGCAGTCTCCGCAACCTGCTGTAACAAGACAATAATTTCTGAAAGACAATTTTCAATGACATTAGTACCTAAGGTTATCATGGGATGACTTTCTCGGCGATCAATGTCAACAATTATCATTCCTTGTGATGGCATCTCTACTCTGCCAACCTTTATGGTCACTTCTTTATACCCCACCTGAGGTAAGGGTTGACCATTGCTGGCATAGATGCTAAGATGGTCATCTGGACGGCGCGTAATGTCTGAATCAGTCCAGTACCGTTTATAAAGAATGTATGGCATAGTGGTCACCTGGGATCCAGTGTCCAGCAACGCGCTCATTGGGATGCCATCAAGCACGACAGGTAGGACCGGCCGTCCTCCCACGTACTTATCTCGCCAGCTTTGTGGGCCTGATGGTCTTACTCCTGGGGGTTGGCCCTCTGCCCCAGGTTTTGCTCATTTAAATTACAGTACCTTGCATAGTGTCCTGCCTTGTGACAGCGGCGGCAGATGGGTTGTCCGTCCTGGTCGTAGCGATCGCTGTTTCTCCCTCTGAGCGGTGGAATCCTTTTCTGTTGTCGCCACGGGACATCATCTGGACTGGAAGCCAGCTCAATCTTTTCCTTGGGGGACACTTGCATGGACTGCACCGTTTTGGCCAGTGCAGCTACACTTTTAGTCAGCTCCTGGACCTGAAGGTGCAGGTCTGTGGACGGGGCATTGTCTAGAGTCTGTGCATCAGCTCCTACAGGTTCTGGGGAAAAGGATGCCACCTCCTGGTGGTATGTGACAGCTGGGCGCCGGTGGGATGTAGCGCCACCTGGTGTTGACTCTCGCAGCACCCGGATGGCTCCGTCTTTAAATTGTGCAAAGTCCAGATCGCGGTTTTGCAGAGCCATTATGCGCAGCTGTGTCCGGTGAGCGCTGGACAAGAGCCCCTCAATAAACTGCTCAGTTAGCAATCTGATCTCATCTCGCACACTGTCGGGGTCTACTTGTTTTATGGCCCGCAGCGCCTCCTGCAAGTTTAAAGCATAGGCCCGTACACTGTCCTGCACCCTTTGCTTGCACCCATAAAACTGCAGTGCGGTTGTCAAAGGAGTCCTTTAGTCGGGCCAGTATTTCCTTCACAGTACCTTTGTCTCTGCCCAGCCAGGACTTCACTTCTCTCTGGGCTGCACTGATTAACTATGAGGATGCTTACTTTCTGCTCCTCAGACAGGGGGTACACTTTAAACAAGCTGCGCAGTCTTTCTTCAAAGTCTCTCAGGGTGTGCGACTCCCCTGAGTACTGGGGCAGCCACGCGGCTCCCGGAATGAATGGCATTGATAACGGCATTACGGTGGCAGCGGCTGCACCTGCGGCTGAACTCTCCTCCATGTTGGGCGTCTTCCTCCCCCCTAGTGAACCGTGGCCTACCTCGTTTTACCTTGCTCCTGGTAGGCTGCAGTTCCGCCGGTGATGGTCTCCTTCAGGACCTGGCATCGCACGTGTCTGAAGTAAGCGCTCACTGGGGTTCCTCCCAGGACCTGGCGCTGCATCAGTGCGTGAGGCGGGGCTTGGGCTTCGCGCGCTTCCAGCGATTACGCCCCTCTTCTTCCCGCGCGGCGACCCGGAAATGGCGGACAATGGCGGGAAACAGCCGCAATTGGCGTGAAACTTCACCACAGTATGCGACACAGTTCTTTAAGGCGCACAGTACCCGGTGGCAACGGGCACGAAATCCTGCCGACTACGCCAAAGTTGATGCACCCCATGGGCCGTGGGGTACCCGGTGCAAGGCCGGTAGATGCTGGGGGTTGCAGTCACTGTGGCGGTGACCCGGTCCGTGACCCAGGGCGGTCAATCCAAGGGGAATTTATATGGAGTACTGGCTAGAAGTAAGAGTCCAGTCAGCCTGGAAGCAAACATAGAGTCCTCCTTGCCAGATGGAGTTGTAGGCCGGCCCTTCTCACTATACTCTTTGGCTTTATTGCTTGTATCTGTGTTGTAGCCCACGTCCTTGAGTGTGACGTTCTGTGCTCACCCGTATGGCTGGCAGCCTGGGCCTTGTGCATGCGTCGCTCCTCGTGGCGGTGCTGGTCCCTCTGTGCTGCTGAGCCTCCGGGCATCTGATGGGGCCAGATGACCTGCAATCTCCTGCCCTACGGTATCTGCTGCTGGGCCTACAGTGCCCTCACAGCCTCGGACTCCGGTGTCCGGTGCTCTGTGTATTTCAGCTAGGACGAGCTACCTCAGCTCCAGTCCCTAGCTCCTCTCTCCTCGATGTCCTAAACTCAACTCCTCACACTCAAACTAACTAACTCCGCCTCCAGATCCCAGTTGCCCAGGGGAGGGGACTCCCCTTGCTGGTCTGGAGCCAGGAAAGTGTTGCATGTGTAATGTACCTGACTAAAAGGACCCCTGCTTGCTTCCAGGCATGGCAGTACCTCTTTTGAAGGAGGCAATACTACTGTGGCAACCGGACCCCTGGGGTGCCACAAGTACACCTCTGGAGCTCTCATCTCATTGAATAAGTCCAAAGGCTTCACCTATAACCTCTGGACCACACACTGGGATGGAGATATGGTGAACAGCCTCCCACCCACAGTTCAGCTGTCCACAAAAACCCAGCCTTTAACATGGTCGATTAACCCTTCTCAGCAATTAGTATGCTGGAGCATTTTTCCAGGTTTCTATCACTGATGCTCACATCCTGAGTGACACATATCTCCCCTCCAGTATTTTACCAGTGACCTTCTCCCAACATGTATAGCAATAGTGGAGTTCATGTATTTATTAGTGGTAGTGTGCTGACATAAACAGTCCAGTCAGCAGACGAATAAGAATTTTACTAATTTGTTCATTGTTTATAAGTGTCCATTCGAATGGTGAGTGCTGGCCAACAGAGAGTCGTGAAAATGGAACACCACCCTTTAACAGTTGGAATCATACTTGCTTACATATGTAATGAGGGATTAAAGTGGTTCAGGTACGATAAGGTATCACCTATTTGTAGATGGGCGATAACTTGAATATAGGTGTGGATCCAGCCACTTGAACCAGCACAGATCGAGACAGAATGGAGAACTTTTTCCCCAAATAGGCGACGGTGCACATGCCACCCAGAGGCTTCACTTGGCTTTTGCTTTTTCTAGCGGCCCCATAGAGATTGAATAGAGTGGTAGTTGGGCATGTGCACTGTGGCTCCATTATAATGGGGATAAAAGTGTCATACTTCTTTACTATAAATTTGAATTACTTCAAATTATGTACTCCTTCTTAGCTAAAAATACTCCTTGAATATCGTTGATTAGTGTTTTTTAACGGCCTGAGATTTGCTTGTATAATTGCACTTCAAATTTTTGCATTCAATCCCACTTTACTTAAAACTCCCCCAATACTTCAGGATCAATATTTTAAAAGAGAAAACTGCTATCCACAGCTAATGTCCTTCTTATCAATGTGTCTATTCTTGATGTGCAGCTTTAATGTACAGATAGTAATTCTAGTGAGTGCCTACGTGGTGATTTTTTGGTAGATTCCAAAATAACCTTGAGGAGAAAAAGCTCCGCTATTTGTATTCGTAGAGTGAATTAATTGCTACAAAACTGAAGTTTTACTTCCACACTTGTTCAGTCAATTCTGATAAATAAATGGAGGTTGTAGGTCGCTTATTTTTGTAACACATGCTTAACAAATATAGTATATTTAAGCGCTACATGCATTAAAAAGATCCAAGCAATCATTTCTACTGTATCACTTCTGTTAAGTTTGGAAATAAAAACTGTAATATTATTCTCCGATAATATATTTTTTTCTGTTGCAGTGTATTTTGTAGCATTCCTGCTTTTCTATATCAGTAAATCATTGACATTTACAGACCACTAGTCATGTGAACTGACTATATGGAGATATGGAGAAAAGTGAAGATATGACCAATTAATCTCTGGGAGAGTACAATCTGTAATGACAGACGGTGGCTGAACCATGACTACAGATCAGTAGGTTAACATAATACATTCAGTATTTTTAAACTGGCAGACTGTGTGGAGAACTCCTGTCATAAGGATGAGTGATCAATTAAAGCTGCTAAAAGGACTTTACAGCTAATGTAGCATCAATAGCATGATGTGCATACATGTAGATTTATCCTAAATGTTTTATTATTAATGAATGCAATTTCTTGAGATGAATTACGGTATATTCAGCTATAAAAAAAAAATAATATATAAGTGGGTGAGATGCATCTACATCGGATAAAAAGTTGTTAGAACAAATACATTCAAACAGGAACTCGCTTCCTGTGTACCCATATAACTCCTCCCCACCTGGGCTGGTTTCTAACTGTTAACCCAAATCCACAGGTTAACCAATCTGCTGCAGCATACAGTCTGTACAATCACATATAAAAAGGGTTATTGCAATACACTAATACAATAAATATTCAGAGAGGGTATCAGGACAGCTTCTCCACCTTTACAATTTGAAAAGGAAGTTAGGACAGCCATCCTGCAAACTTGATCAATGTCCCCACAGAGAATAACGCCAATGTGTTATTAGTGAATCTTAGGAACATATTTATTAATGATGTAATATAACTATTAAAATTACAATAAAATGGGAAATAGAAAACCTATAGAAGAGATCACAGACTTGGCAAGGTTTAATCATATAGTCACATATTAAGTTTTGAATCCTCCAGTTTAGAACTTCACAGGTTAGCTTCATAAATTATTCCACTTTCTAGAGTTTTTCTTATTTTCTTTACAATATAGCACTTGTTATCTCTATTAAATTGACTTCTGGAGAGACAACTGTGGCTCAGTACAGCAGTTTCAAACATTGAACTGCATTTAGAAGGTCATTCTGTAAGAGAAGATAGAACTTTCTGATTAAATCAGTTGAAAAGACACGACTTTTAAGGTCAGGTGCAGAATGAAATATCCATTGTTTTCCTATATTCCCGCTTTCCATTCTTACATATTGAGTTTTGAATGGAAACCTTGTCTTTGCAATAACCTCTCTAAGTCGTTCCAACACTGCCGGGGAATAGGAAGGGATATTACAGCATTTGGTTTGCCAATGGTAAATTAATTTCCTGCTAGAAAACAAATTGGTAGTAGTGATGATCTGTGTGACTCATGCAATACGTATGATCAGGCATTTTCCAAGAAGAATAGTAAAAAAACACCTTTCTCTATTTTATTAGCTTCTATAACATAACCTTTTTTCCCCAAAAATTGAGATGCACATGAAAAATAAGAAATATCTGGCAGAAAAACAACAAAGACTTGGCTCTGTATTTTGCATTGACCTCTGATACTGTCTCAGTGTCTCCTTCTATGATGTTATTGCGTTCTTTAATCTTTAATGTCAATACATTAATTTAGGATTTCCGGATAAGTTGACCCATGTTGCCTTCACAATATCCAGTTGCCTAGCAATTGATCTCTACATCAAATGATTTGTTCCATCTTTTTCAAAAATCAATTTGTATCATTGACAGGTCATGTTTGTATATTAAACTGAGATACGTGTGCAATACCATTCTTGGGTAAACGTCAGACAAGTAATATGTTGATAAAGAAAAAAAAACAGAACGGCCAATCATTGATGATTGATTATGATTCTGCATTGACTCTAATAAGGGAAGATGTTCAGATGTCATGCGACGAGGGGGAGCTTCGCGATATTTTACATTTATATAACAATCACCTGTTTGCACCAAGGTATCGTCATATGAACTATACAATTATAATATCACATGGCATCTTTCGATACATAAACTTAATAGAAGTTTCCTTTTAATGCCCTGTTCAGTGTTTTTCCTGATGAATCAGATGCATCGTACCAGGTGTACGCTGCTGAAAACTCATGGTACCTTTCCAGGAATATGAGATAATGATAATATTTCATTTATTGCGGAAGAAAACAACAAAAAAAGCAATTTCTTTAAACAGCTTATGTGGATACATGAGGCAAAACCAAAACAAATGGGAAATATCCAGGGTATCCATTATCCAGTAGCTCCGCAGAGTTGCCCCTGCCAAGGCTATCACTTTCCCGGAGGCCATTCAAATGCAGTAAATTGACCCCCTCCCTTACCACGGCTGTTCCCAACAAGTCCTTATGAAATAGTTAACCTATTTGTGGTAACAAGAAAAGGAAAGCCCTGTATAGTGATATAAGTAGATCCACGTAGAAGCTAGCATTCACAATACACTGTGTGCAGAATTATTAGGCAAATCAGTATTTTGATCACATGATACTTTTTTATACATGTTGTCCTACTCCAAGCTGCATAAGCTTGAGAGCCAACTACCAATTAAGTAAATCTGGTGATGTGCATCTCTGTAATGAGGAGGGGTGTTGACTAATGACATCAACACCATATATAAGGTGTGCTTAATTATTAGGCAACTTCCTTTCCTTTGGCAAAATGGGTCAGAAGGGAGATTTGACGGACTCTGAAAAGTCCAAAATTGTGAGATGTCTTGCAGAGGGATGCAGCAGTCTAGAAATTTGCAAACTTCTGAAGCGTGATCACCGAACAATCAAGCGTTTCATGGCAAATAGCCAACAGGGTCGCAAGAAACGTGTTGGCCAAAAAAGGCGCAAAATAACTGCCCATGAATTGAGGAAAATCAAGCGTGAAGCTGCCAAGATGCCATTCGCCACCAGTTTTGCCATATTTCAGAGCTGCAACGTTACTGGAGTATCAAAAAGCACAAGGTGTGCGATACTCAGGGACATGGCCAAGGTAAGGAAGGCTGAAAAGCGACCACCTTTGAACAAGAAACATAAGATAAAATGTCAAGAATGGGCCAAGAAATATCTTAAGACTGATTTTTCAAAGGTTTTATGGACTGATGAAATGAGAGTGACTCTTGATGGGCCAGATGGATGGGCCAGAGGCTGGATCAGTAAAGGGCAGAGAGCTCCACTCCGACTCAGACGCCAGCAAGGTGGAGGTGGGGTACTGGTATGGGCTGGTATCATCTAAGATGAACTTGTGGGACCTTTTTGGGTTGAGGATGGAGTGAAGCTCAACTCCCAGACCTACTGCCAGTTTCTGGAAGACAACTTCTTCAAGCAGTGGTACAGGAAGAAGTCAGTATCATTCAAGAAAAACATTATTTTCATGCAGGACAATGCTCCATCACATGCATCCAACTACTCCACAGCGTGGCTGGCCAGTAAAGGTCTAAAAGAAGAAAAAATAATGGCATGGCCCCCTTGTTCATCTGATCTGAACCCCATCGAGAACCTGTGGTCCATCATAAAATGTGAGATCTACAGAGAGGGAAAACAGTACACCACTCGGAACAGTGTCTGGGAGGCTGTGGTGGCTGCTACATGCAATGTTGATCGAAAACAGATCAAGCAACTGACAGAATCTATGTATGGAAGGCTGTTGAGTGTCATCATAAAGAAAGGTGGCTAAATTGATCACTAATTTTTTTTGTTTTTGTTTTTTCATGTCAGAAATGTTTATTTCTAAATTTTGTGCACTGATATTGGTTTACCTGGTGAAATAAACAAGTGAGATGGGATTATATTTGATTTTTATTATTGCCTAATAATTCGGCAAATTGTGCAGGTAACAAATAGTTACCTGCACAAACAGATATCCTCCTAAGATAGCCAAATCTAAAAAAAAACCACTCCAACTTCCAAAAATATTAAGCTTGGATATTTATGAGTCTTTTGGGTTGATTGAGAACATAGTTGTTGATCAATAATAAAAATAATCCTCTAAAATACAACTTGCCTAATAATTCTGCACGCAGTGTATTCCATAAAATATTTACTGTTCAGATTAAAAACATAAGTGGCAAAAATATATATAACGATGGTAGAGAATGGATATATATCTATTCCGTCATCCAAGCTACTATTTTCTGACCAGTGCAATCCTCAGTCTGAGCCTAAGAAATACCATCATGTTATATGGGGTATGCGTGCATGATTTAATTACAATCTTAATCAGGTGATTATGAATAACTTATACAATTATATCTATATATATATATATATATATATATATATATATATAAATAAGTACAGAAATATGCAAAACTTCTTTCCATAAATGAAAGTGTTCTAAAAAAATAAATATGTATATATATATACAGTACAGACCAAAAGTTTGGACACATCTTCTCATTTAAAGATTTTTCTGTATTTTCATGACTATGAAAATTGTACATTCACACTGAAGGCATCAAAACTATGAATTAACACATGTGGAATTATATACTTAACAAAAAAGTGTGAAACAACTGAAAATATGTCTTATATTCTAGGTTCTTCAAAGTAGCCACCTTTAGCTTTGATGACTGCTTTGCACACTCTTGGCATTCTCTTGATGAGCTTCAAGAGGTAGTCACCGGAAATGGTCTTCAAACAATCTTGAAGGAGTTCCCAGAGATGCTTAGCACTTGTTGGCCCTTTTGCCTTCACTCTGCGGTCCAGCTCACCCCAAACCATCTCGATTGGGTTCAGGTCTGGTGACTGTGGAGGCCAGGTCACCTGGCGTAGCACCCCATCACTCTCCCTCTTGGTCAAATAGCCCTTACACTGCCTGGAGGTGTGTTTGGGGTCATTGTCCTGTTGAAAAACATATGATGGTCCAACTAAACACAAACCGGATGGAATAGCATGCCGCTGCAAGATGCTGTGGTAGCCATGCTGGTTCAGTATGCCTTCAATTTTGAATAAATCGCCAACAGTGTCACCAGCAAAGCACCCCCGCACCATAACACCTCATCCTCCATGCTTCATGGTGGGAAGCAGGCATGTAGAGTCCATCCGTTCACCTTTTCTGCGTCGCACAAAGACACGGTGGTTGGAACCAAAGATCTCAAATTTGGACTCATCAGACCAAAGCACAGATTTCCACTGGTCTAATGTCCATTCCTTGTGTTCTTTAGCCCAAACAAGTCTCTTCTGCTTGTTGCCTGTCCTTAGCAGTGGTTTCCTAGTAGCTATTTTACCATGAAGGCCTGCTGCACAAAGTCTGCTCTTAACAGTTGTTGAAGAGATGTGTCTGCTGCTAGAACTCTTTGTGGCATTGACCTGGTCTCTAATCTGAGCTGCTGTTAACCTGCGATTTCTGAGGCTGGTGACTCAGATAAACTTATCCTCAGAAGCAGAGGTGACTCTTGGTCTTCCTTTCCTGGGTCGGTCCTCATGTGAGCCAGTTTCTTTGTAGCGCTTGATGTTTTTTGCAACTGCACTTGAGGACACTTGTAAAGTTTTCCCAATTTTTCACACTGACTGACCTTCATTTCTTAAAGTAATGATGGCCACTCCTTTTTCTTTACTTAGCTGCTTTTTTCTTGCCATAATACAAATTCTAACACTCTATTCAATAGGACTATCAGCTGTGTATCCACCTGACTTCTGCACAACACAACTGATGGTCCCAACCCCATTTATAAGGCAAGAAATCCCACTTATTAAACCTGACAGGGCACACCTGTGAATTGAAAACCATTTCCGGTGACTACCTCTTGAAGCTCATCAAGAGAATGCCAAGAGTGTGCAAAGCAGTCATCAAAGCAAAAGGTGGCTACTTTGAAGAACCTAGAATATAAGACATATTTTCAGTTGTTTCACAATTTTTTGTTAAGTATATAATTCCACATGTGTTAATTCATAGTTTTGATGCCTTCAGTGTGAATGTACAATTTTAATAGTCATGAAAATACAGAAAAATCTTTAAATGAGAAGGTGTGTCCAAACTTTTGGTCTGTATTGTATATGTATATGTATATACTGTATATATACATAGAAATCACTGGAGAAGGACATCATGGTAGGAAGAATTGAAGTAACTAGTTGAAATGGAAGACCAGCAACCTGATGGCTTGATACTATCAAGATAATGGCAGACAAGATGCTGGTGGACCTATCTAGACTTGCACAAGATCGAACTTCCTACACGGCATTCATCCATCAAGTTGCCATGGCTCGAGATTGAGCTGAAGGATATTAATTATAATAATATATTATATATATGTATATATATATATATATATATATATATATATATATAAAGAATCAAATCTGATCTTTTATTAAAATCTGCTGGGTCTTATAAACTTACCGTATTTTTCGGACTATAAAATGCGCTTCCCCCCACAAAATGTGGGAGGAAAATGGGGGTGTGTCTTATAGTTTGAATGTAGCTTTCAGGAGGGAAGCGCCAATGGAGTGGGGTCACAGTAGGCAGGGTCGCTGCTGCAGGAAGCTCGCGACAGCACTAGTGGGGCAATGCTGTGGGCCCTGGGTTGGGAGGATGGGGTGTCCGGGCGGTGCAAGGCTGTGCGACCTGGGCTTCAAGAAAATGTCAGCAGTGAGACAGGAGCAGAGTCCCTGCTCTGTAGATTGATTTCCCTGTGGTGGGCCTCAGGAAGATGGCCGCCGGAGGCGGCACATGCACAAATTTAGATCTTGGCTCAATGACAAGCAGACATCAGTCTTTTTTGGATATGGTTGGTGACAATTTCCATGATAAGACTAACAAAAGGTTATAGTGACACAAAGGAGCGACAGTATTAGGTTATATGAACAATGTCTGTCTAGTTCCATGGAGTATATATTGTAAGACACATATTGTATAGAGGTATATAGATACCAATTCAATATGAGGTAAATGTGGTGTGATAATAAACTGTGCAGGAAAAAAACATAAGTGTGAATTATAATATGTAAAAGATAACAGATTACTATAGTCTTAAGAAAACAACAGGAGAACACAGTAGGTTTAAAGGGGAGTAAGATATTGATAATCTGTATGTAGGATGTCCCAAAATTTTTGGATCATCCATTTGGTTTCATTAGCTCCATAGTCAAAGACTATTATTTTATGTGAAAATGGGTAAGGAAGAACGGGTTATGCTTTTTTACACGCCTCCCTAAAGGCAACTTTAAGGATGGCATATTATAATATGTACTCTCCAGAAATCTAAGCTGTAGGTTGCTCGCTTTCTTCACAAATGCATTTTTGTTTGAATAAATCCTAACCTTGACTTTTGGGTAGACCCCTATTGAGGTGCGTGAAGAATACTATTCCATATGAGGAGGAATTGGTTGCTGTTGATTTCATAGACCTTGCTTTCCACATTAATCTTGGAGTTTTAATGACCTGGAAATCCATGAATGGTAGCCTCACACATGAGGTAAAATCCCAGTGACTTGGTATTAAGACCTACAATCCACCTCTAAACTCTCAACAAAAATGTCATCAATGTGCCATGCCACAGCTCAATCCTATCTGTTTCTAAAGTCCTCTTGTCTCAAAAAAGCCATGTCTCCTTCTACCAGCCCAAAACGCATCCCATTGTAGTGCACATGAGCTGATGATAGAACTTCCTGTTAAAAAGAAAAAAGTTGTGGGCATGGTACTGACAACCTCTGATCCATAATCATAGGTTATGAGAAGAATCTATTGACATCAGTACTACCCAGAAGTGGTCTGTTAAGGTCAGTCGTATCTGTGGCACCCCTGCGGGTTCAGTCACCACAGAGGTACTGAATCTCACCCAGAAGTGTGGTATCTCACTCTCAGGTAAGGAAGGAGTACTGCCCGGGACCCTAACACCTGCATCCAACACTACACTACTCCAGACCAGCAGGAGGGGCAAGATGCGCTGCTCCTCTGCTGAGCTCTGTCCCTGGATGGATTGGGGGGAACCAAAGTAGGGGGAACCATGCCAACCCAGCAGAATTGCTCACGTAGCAGGACTTCCAACTTCTTCCACCCGAAGTGTCCTGCTCCATCGTGGTACGCTTCTAAGACCATTGACGCATCCCGCCTCGGGACTACCACCTGCCAGACCCGTTCATGTGTCTCGGAGTTGATGCTTCTTCGACACAGCTTTCCTTCGTAGATGAACAGTTTGCCCTTCTCCTTCCACAACTGTTGGGTCTCCTGTGGAGCATCTGGATCAGGGTACGAGTCAGCTTGGGTCAGCAACTCCTTGACTAGGTGGGCAGCCGGTCGCTATCCTGCATTTCTGCCCATCCATGGTGGGGCAATGGGTTAAACGTGGCCTCTCTGTTGGTGGAGCACTTGTCCCTTACACAGTGGGAGCACTGGGTCACCCCATGACGATGGAAAGCGGGTATCTCTATCTGTTCCAGCTCCTCCGGGTCTTCTCCCCCATCTGGCAAGTTGGGCATCCTGGAGAGCATTTGCATTTTTATGCCCCGCCCGATTCTTGATGGTAAACTCGTAGTTAGACAGTCGGGCCATCCATCGTTGCTGTAGGGCACCAAGCTTCGCAGTCTCCAGGTGCATCAGCGGGTTGTTATCTGTGAAGACTGTAAATTTGGAGGAGGCGAGATAGTGCTTGAAGCGCTCTGTTACAGCCCAGATTATGGCGAGAAACTCCAGCTTGAAGGAACTGTAGTTGTTGGGGTTCCTTTCCGTGGGCCGGAGCTTCCTGCTGGTGTAGGCAATCACTCTCTCTCTGCCTTGCTGTACCTGGGACAGCACCGCTCCCAATCCCACATTGCTGGCATCTGTATGAAGTATAAAGGGTTGGCCATAGTCTGGGTAGGCCAGGACTTTGTCTTCGGTCAGAGCCATCTTCAGTCGGGTGAAAGATTTGTCTTCTGGTTTACCCCATTTGAACGGAGGTTTCGGGTTCTTGGCCTTCTTGGACTGGCCTACCAGGAGGTCCTGCATGGGTGCTGCTATCCTGGTGAAACCCTTGATAAATCTCCTGTAGTAGCCTACCAGCCCGAGGAACTGCCGCACTTCCTTGATAGTGGAGGATCTTGGCCAGTCCTTGATTACGGTGACTTTTTCAGGGTCTGGCGCTACACCTTCAGTGCTTACCACATGACCTAGGTACTACACCTTGGGCTTCAACAGGTGGCATTTGGACGGCTTTACATTCAGGCCAAAACCAGATAGGGCTTCAAACACCTCTGCCAGGTGCTCCAGGTGGTCTTCAAATGTCTTCGAGTAGACAATTACGTCGTCCAGGTACAGCAGGACAGTTTCGAAGTTCTTCTGTCCTAGGCAGCACTCCATAAACCACTGGAAGGTTCCTGGGGCGTTGCAGAGCCCGAATGGCATGCAGTTGTACTCGCTGAGGCCCATTGGTGTTGTAAACGCAGTCTTTTCTTTGTCCGCCTCTGCCACAGGAACCTGCCAGTACCCACTGGTGAGATCCAAAGTGGAGAAATAATTAGCAGATCTTAGTGCAGCTAATGACTCCTCAATCCTGGGTAATGGGTAGGAGTCCTTATGTGTAATGCGGTTAATCTGCCTGTAATCAACACACATCCTCATTGTACCATCCTTCTTTCTAACGAGAACTAATGGAGCTGCCCAGGGGCTACAACTATCTCTGATCACCCCAGCCTCCTTCATCTCCTGTAGCATTCCCTTGGCACATTGATAGTGAGCTGGGGGTACAGGCCTGTACCTCTCTTTAATGGGCGGATGATCTCCTGTGGGGATATGATGTTGGACCCCTTTTACCTGCCCAAAATCTAGTGGGTGTTTGCTGAAGACTCGCTCATATTGCTGGACCACCCGGTATACTCCATGCTTTTGGTGCAAAGGGGTGGAGTCAGTGCCCACTTGTAGCTTCTGACACCAATCCTCCATCTGCCCCTTGGAGCCATTATCCTCCGCCGGTTTGGATGGAGGCAAGGGCTCCACTGTCTTTATTGAGTTGTTACTGACAGTGATAGCTTAGCAAGGGTAGCATACCGGGGTAAATGGACCTCTTTCTCCCCACAATTCAGGATGCGTATCGGTACTCTTCCCTTGCAGACATTGACCACCCTCCTGGCTGTCAAAATGGTGGGCCTACTGTCAGAGTACACGGATTCTACCAGGGCCTGATAATCTTGACCCCTGAGACCAATTGCTGCCCGACACCATATCAACATTTCACTCCTAGGGGGCATTGCAATGGGGAACGGATCACTCATCCTGACACTGCCAATTTTCCCTCTAGACAGCTCTACCTGTTGTCTTTTCATCAGGGCTCTGATCTCCTTCTGCAGGACTCGCTGCTGACTGGAACTGGCAGTCTCTGCGACCTGTTGCAACAAAACAATAATTTCTCCAAGACAATTTTCTATCACATTAGTGCCTAAGGTTATCATGGGATGACTCTCTCAGCGATCAATATCAACAATATCCATTCCTTGTGATGGCAATTCTACTTTGCCAACTTTTATGGTCACCTCTTTATACCCCACCTGAGGCAAGGGCTGACTATTGCTGGCATAGATACTAAGATGTTCATCTGGACGGCGGGTAATGTCTGAATCAGTCCAGTATTGTTTATAAAGGATATATGGCATCGTTGTCACCTGGGACCCAGTGTCCAGCAGTGCATTCATCGGGATGCCATCAAGCAAGACAGGTAGGACCGGCCGTCCTCCCACGTACTTGTCTCGTCAGCTTTGTGGTCCTGGTCGTCTTACTCCTGGGGGTTGGCCCTCTGCCCCAGGGGTTGCTCGTTTTAAACCGCAGAATCTTGCAAAGTGCCCCACCTTTTGACAGCGGCGGCAGATGGGTTGTCCGTCCTGGTCGTAGCGATTGCTGTTCCTCCCTCTGATCGGTGGAATTCTCTTCTGTCGTCGCCACAGGACGTCATCTGGACTGGAAGCCAGCTGGATCTTATTATTGGGGGACACTTGAATGGCCTGCATGGTTTTGGTTAATGCAGCCACACTTTTGGTCAGCTCCTGGACCTGAAGGCGCAGGTCGGCAGACGGGTCGTTGTCCAGAGTCTGCGCGTCAGCTTCCACAGGTTCTGGGGAAAAGGACGCCACCTGCCGGTGGTATGTGATAGATGGGCGCAGGTGGGATGCAGCACCTCCTGGTGTTGATTCCCACAGCTCCTGGATGGCTCAGTCTTTAAATTGTGCAAAGTGCAGATCAGAGTTTCGCAGAGCCATAATGCGCAGCTGTGTACTGTGAGTGCTGGACAGGAGCTTCTCAATAAACTGCTCAGTTAGCAATCTGTCCTCATCATGCACACTGTCAGGGTCTACCTGTTTGATGATCCGCAGCGCCTCCTGCAGGTTTAGAGCATAGTCCTGTACACTGTCCTGCACCCTTTGTTTGCACCCGTATAACTTCATTTTAATTTCTGCTGCGGTGCGGGTGTCAAAGGTATCCTTCAATCGGGCCAGTATTTCTTTTACAGTACCTTGGTCTCTGCCCAGCTAGGACTTCACCTCTCTCTGGGCTGCACCGATTAGCTGGCCTATGAGGATGCTGACTTATTGCTCCTCAGACAGGGGGTATACTTTAAACAAACTGCGCATTCTCTACTCAAAGTCGTTCAGGGTGTGCGACTCCCCTGAGTTCTGGGGCAACCACGCCGCCCCCGATATATATGGCATTGATAACGGCATTACAGTGGCAGCGGCCGTGCCTGCGGCTGAACCCTCCTCCATGTTGGGCATCTTCCTCCCCCCTAGTGAACCTCAGCCAGGTCCTGGGCGTCTGCTGACGTACCAGTATGCTGTTCTGCAGGCTGAAGGATCTCTTACACGGCGGTTCCAGATTGGGGCTTCTTTCTTCCCCCTCGGCGGGTGGCAAATCACGAGATAACACAGTTCAATAAAGTCTATGGCACACAGGACCCGGTTATACCGGGCTTCGTGAATCCTGTTTGTGATGCCAAGTTGACGCGCCCCCTGGGCCGTGGGGTACCCGGTGCCGGGCCGGTAGATGCTGGGGGATGTCACAGTGGCGCTGACCCGGTCCGTGACCCAGGGCGGTCAAAAAAAAGGGGTTATTGATAGGGGATTTATAATGATTGTATAAAGTTTGTGACGCCACCTGTGGTATGCGGCTAAGGGAGCCGCCGCTGCGGAGCAGGTCCTCTGGAGCTGATGTTACTGCAGCAGGGATGGTGTGGCTCTCCACAGGTAGAGCTTAGCTCCAGGGTAGTGTAGATGTTATGGGTTATGCTGGACGTTGTAGTGCAGGGGTTGATGGCGCAGCAATAATCAGTCCACAACTTAATGGCGGTTTCCTCTTATCTTTACTGGTGGTAATTAGACAAGCCGGGACTAGGGTACTGGCTAGAAGTGGAACTGCGGTCAGCCTGGAAGCAAGTAAAGAATCCTCCTTACCAGGTGAAGTTGGAGGCCTTCCCTTTCCACTAAACTCTTTGGCCCTGCTGCTTGTAGCTGTGCGGTGGCCCTCGTCCGTGAGTGCAACGTTTCTGTGCTCACCCGTATGGCAGGCAGCTCGGGCCTTGCTGGTGCATCGCTCCCACGTGGCGGTGCTGGGCCCTGCGGTGCTGCTGAGCCTCCGAGCGTCTGCTGGGGCCAGGAGACCTGCAGTCTCCTGCCCTCCGGTTTCTACTGCTGGGCCTTCAGAGCCCCACAGCCTCGGACTCCGGTGTCCGGTTCCTCTGTGTCCCTCTGGGGTGAACTGCCACGCAGCTCCAGTCCCCAGCTCCTCTCTCATGGATGTCCTGACTTCAACTCCTCACACTAAGTGTAACTAACCCCGCCCCCAGATCCCAGTTGCCAAGGGGAGGAACCCCCCTTGCTGGTCTGGAGCCAGGGCAGTGTTGCATGCTTAGTAAAACCTGATTACGGGACCCCTGCTTGCTTCCAGGCATGGCATCACCTCTTGTGAGGGAGGCAATGCCACTGTGGCAACTGGACCCCTGGGGTGCCACAAATGCATTCTAAAAAAATTGTATGTCTAAATCCTTGTTTTACTCTGTTCCAGCCCACGGACGTGATGTGTTTTACCAGGGGGGTATGTGGCGCCCCTGCGGGTTCAGTCGCCACAGAGGTACTGCATCTCACCCAGAGGTGTGGTATCTCACTCTCAGGTAAGGAAGGAGTACAGCCTGGGACCCTAACACCTGCATCCAACTCTACACTACTCCAGACCAGAAGGAGGGGCAAGATGCGCTGCTCCTCTGCTGAGCCCTGCCCCTGGTTGGAGTGGGGGGAACCAAAGTAGGGGGAACCATGTAGTGGGTGTGGGTGGAGGAAGTAGTTCAAGGGAGCTCAGTAAGAAGCGATATAAAAGAGAGGGTGGAACATTCTAGAGAGAGAGTCTGAGGGTGAGTCTGAGAGGGAGTCTGAATCAGAGGGCGAGTTGGGAGCAGGAGCTCTGCAGGAGCTCTGCTCAGGGGAAGCACGAGCCTGAGTGAGGAGGCCCAGGAGAAGGAGAGGAGGAAGAAACGGGAGCAGAAAGAAGGCTCCAGGAGTGAAGAAAGGATCCCAGGGGTACGGGCAGTGCTGGAGGCCACCGGTATGCCCGAATCTACCAGGTGGTGGAGGGATCGGGTCGCAGAGGGGACCGGCCCCTAACTAGTGAGAATTGCAACGTTCAACTAGGTAATCGGAGGGTGCAGCATTTCAGGTGCTGCAGCCAAAATCCATATCTATCTCACCGAAAAGGTGGCCATAGAGGACCCAGGGGACAGAGAAGACGTCGCCCGACAAGGTCCGTGGTCACTGGGTTGGGACACTGGGTGTGAGGTGCAGGGAGACGGCCAGAAGGAACACACAGAAGGGGGTCCCGTTATGTACTCCGGAGATACCTGAGGGTTTTCTGAACCCCTCCCTGAGTAAGCACAGGACGACATGGGAAGTTATGATCTGCAGTTGTAACCAGGAGCAAAGTGAGAACTGTGAGTAAATCTGGAAGACTGCACCCCACTGTCTCTGTGAATTATTACTGCTGCACTACACTGCACCACAACCGCTACCTCAATATCTACAACATCTACACTGCCCTGGAGCTAAGCTCTGCCTGTCGAGAGCTGAACCAACTCTGCTGCGTCATCATCAGCTCCAGAGGATCTGCACCGCAGCGGCGGCCCCATATAGCCGCATACCACAGGTGGTGTCACGAACATTATATAAAAACTATAAATCCCCTGTAAATAACTCCTTTTATTGACCACCCTGGGTCACGGACCAGGTCACCGCCACTGTGACATCTCCCCTAGCAACGACCGGCCCGGCACCGAGTACCCCGCGGCCCAAGGGGCGCGTCATATCACTTTCATGTGACTGAAGGTAGAGAAAAGAAGATCCAAGTATATGATCAAGGTACATGATGAAAGTATATGCCTATATTTTGGCTCAAATGTTCAGCCCCTGATACAATAGGCCTTTTAATCAGTTAAAGCCATTATGTTTTTTGGGCAGACAGGAAAATATATCAGTCAGTGGGTTGGCGGGTAGTAAAAACTCAATCTCTGTGTTACTAATGAGATTTTCCACCTTGGCTTCAGTTAGAAGCTTGTTCAATTCCACCACAAGTTACCATGAAAAGTTAGACTGTAAAAACTCATGGTCCTCTTTATTTTTGAGGCGGTCCTTTCAGATGGTTTTAAAATGCTTGTTATCCAACGCCACCACATTACCCCCTTGTCCAAGGGTAAGGATAAGATGGTCCTTTTTTACAGTGTTTGTAATCCTTCATTTTAAGTCTAGTATAGTTTGTCTATGTGGTGAATCTAAATTAATTTTGTCTTATAAGTTCCCATTTTATGTTCTAAATCTAACACGCAGCATTTTTACACAGAACCCATCCCCCCTACACTTTTCATGTCCCTGAGATTCTGGACCGAACCAGACAATTAGACACAGCTGTCTCTGAATCCCATAAAACAGTTGCTTGTTGACATAAAGCCCTTTCTACTAGGGGTGTATATTAACCCCATCCACACTTCATTAAAGCGGAATCTTATGCTGGACACTGTGTGTGCCGTCTATTGATTCTCCAAATTCGTTTATCACAACACATCTAATACTTATGGATTTTAGTGGTGGAATATCAGTATTTATCATATTCGCAAATACTTTCATTTATTACAAATAACCATGAGACAGGGTATTTTGGTACTTTTTGAGGTTGGTAAAGAGCCATTTACAGTTAACTGTGGTCCACCCATCTTGCAAACCAAATTAGTATATTTTTAAAAGGTCTCCATGGACTAAGTGGTTTTCAAAAGAGCATGGCATTCACCCTGAAAGGTCAACTGTTTTCTTTTCTGCTTGAAATAGTAAAGAAACGTAGTTACAATAAAGTGTAGATGCCTTCCGAGTCATATTTCACAAGAATAAACTTCAGTTTGTGAAATCTCAAACTGTATTTAATTTAAAAAAGGAGTTGTCCTCTATGAAAATAACTGAGTCTGCATTTATGTCTGTTGAATTACTATGTTTAATTTCCTTAATGGCTTTAACAGTGTTGAGAAATGAAAGTTATGAAAGATTAAAGTACTAGAAAATGATGGCGCTTAAACAACTATGAGATTTTTAAATGCAGAAGGAATTGTACAGCTGATACTTGAGAGTTTTGGTAGTCATGAATATTTATGGTATAGTTTAAGTTTATTATTTTCAAATATTACACAAGTGCCAGAAAAAAATATGCTTATCAATATAATCATCTTTATTAATTCATTGCATATTAAAATCCCCCCCAAAAACAGAGGGATAGAACAAACAGAAAAGAACAATGGGTAATCCAAACAGTGTTTGTGGTCATAAATTAAAAAAAAATGTGCATGCATTGGAAAATGGAAGAAATGTTTAACATTGATCACTAAATGTCTAAATAAATAACTGTGATAATAGCAAGCAAAACATACAAGTAAAACCTATACATACAGTAGATCCATAAATCCAACATATATACAAAAGATAAGTGCAAAGCAAAATCCAAATTAAGTGATAATAGCAAGCAAAACATACAAGTAAAACCTGTATGTTTTACTTGTATGTAAATTGGACAGAAAATGAGACCCCCAACACCAAGTTATAGCAGTGAAAATCTTGATAGTAAAGTAAAAAAACTAATAAATACTGGAATCAGTGAAAATACCATAACCAATCAATAATGAAATATATCAGCAATGTTAAAAAAAATAAGTGTATATGACGCGCCCCCTGGGACATATTCCTTTTTGAGGGGAATACCCGGCACCGGATCAGATGGGGGGGGTTGTAGTCTCCGAGCGGCTGTGACCCGGTCCCGTGCCCAGGGCGTCAAGCTCAGTGTGATGTGGCAGTTCTACAGATGTTACTAAAGTTCTTTTGTGTCGACTACGCCACCCGTTGTGATGCGGTCACTGTGGCCGCTGCTGCAGCAGGGTCCGCTGAGGCTGATGGTGGGTGCGCAGCTTGTGATGGTAACCCCCAACGGGAGGGGTATAGCCTCAGAGGGGACAGGCGCAGAGGATGGGGGTTGTGGTGGTGTAGTGCAGACGGCAGTGAAAACAGAGTCGGGTTGTGCAGTTAAGGGTGTTTACTTACTGCAGATGTTGTACTGGTCACTCCAGCTGCTAGTGACCACCCGAGCCGTGCTGCGTCCACCAGGTCCTGGATCCAGCCAACCCCCAAACAAGTCCGGAGCGTGGCCCTGAGCTCTCCCTCTGTCCTTTCTTCAGCCGTCCCCACCAGTGATCCACCTAGGTCCAGCTCCCTCGGGCCTGCTGTTGGGACACCCTTGGCCTTGGGTTCCCTGACCCTTCATGTGGTGTGCCTTCGGGGTGAATGTGGTGGGTGGCCGTGGCAGATGCTGCCCACGGCCTCCGGTCTCTGGCTGGGGATTGTTTTTACCCCCACCAGTTTGGGTTCCGGTACCCTTTTGCTGACTCCTCACCCGGTGCTCTAATTTGGGTTCTTGGGTCCCTTCAGTCTTCCCCCTCTGGGTCTTTCTCTGCTCCACTCTCTCTCTCTCCAGGGCTGCTGTTTCCTTCTCTCTGCCGATTTGTTCTCTGCATCAGACAGGCTCCTCTCCAACTGACTTGTTCTCTACAACTGACCCTGATCTTAGTTGGTGCCCACCTTATATACACCCTCTATGTATGAGCTCAGGTGACCAGCACCCAATGAGCTCCTATCTTTACCCAGGCTGCTCCCCCTATCTGCCCCTACACTACATGGGATGTACCACCCCCCTCCCACTCCAGCCAGGAACAGACTCGGTCGTACCTGCACATTTCTAAGTGGGAGTACCGTTGGTCTGTTCCTCGGAAATGGGATGTATGTAGTGCATGCAGCCTACCGAGCTCAGATCCACACTCCATCCTTACCCGGGAGTGGAATATCACACCTCTGGGTTGAGGTGCAATACCCCTGTAGCAGCCGAATCCTCAGGGTGCTACATTCCCCCCTGGTAAATCACAGCACGTCCTCGGGCTGTAAAGACAAAAACACCAAAACATACAAAATTTTTCATATAAACATAATAAAACATATAAAACATTATATATATAAAACTTTTCATATAACATTCTCGTCGTCTCTTGTTTCAGGTTCCTCCTCCGGACACTGTGCAACGTGTGTCCGGGAAAAGTGCGACAGTCTCTTAGAAAACTGGTTTTCCTATAAAACCGGTAGGGGGCGCTTTAGGACGCGCAACTATATACAGGGGAAGTTGGCCGCTCTCAGTCCTCGGCCAGGTAGAGGGAAGGGAATGGCTGCTCACAGTCCTCAGCCTGTGGGATTAAGGGGTTAACGGGTGAACAGTTCACTCAGCTGGTCCCAACGGGGACTATATATAAGTATCAACAGTTTCTTTGGTACCCGGTCGGGTAACTATTTACATCTACTGCTCTGCCGCACTCAACGGCGTCTTCCTCCTGCTCTTTGCTTGTAGCTGGTGGTAACTTCAGACCCGTCCGGCCATGTGAGCTGGCTGAACAAGTCCTCTCCCAGATGCGGCACCCTTGGTTTTACGGGTGCGGGCGCGGTGGTGGTGGCGCCCGGGTTGCCCAGGCCTTGCGGCCAGGCCTGGGGCACCTGGAAGGTGAAGGGCACCGTTAATACGGCGGCGCCCTGGGCTACCTGGCCTTGCGACCAGGCCGGAGGCTCCGCGGAGGTAGGGGGCGCTGTTGGTGATGCGGCGCCCGGGGGTACTAGGCCTTGCGACCAGGCTGGTGGTACTTCCTGCTTGGTCACGCTCGGGGTCGAGGCGTGTGACGTCACAGGGGTCGCGGCGGCGGCTTCCGGTTGGGGCCTAGTCTGCGTCGGTGACATGGCGTTTTCGGGCACAGCAGGGGGACTTTCGGGCTCTGCGACGGGGAGCTGGGCCAGGTAAGCGGTGTCACGGCTTGGGGTATAGGCGTCCCCTTTACCTGCCTCCATGCGTTCGGCTCCCTCCTCGGCGCCGTCTCCGGCCTTGGGTCCTCCCGCGCCATCCTCAGAGGCGGTCTCCTTCCTCATCTCGGCTGGCGTGCTCCGGGTGTTGGTTTCAGCTTGCGTCTTGGTTTCAGCTTGCTGGGCCATCTCCCGGCTCCATTCCGCCAATATCTCGCGCTGTACCCGGGCCATCCTCCGTGCGAGGCCCTCCAGGGCAGTCTGCGCACACTCCCGGTCTCGGGGGAGCTGTGCAAGGACCTCCACTAGGCCTAGTGGGGTCGTGGTGTCCAGCAGGCTCCTGACCAACGGGTCGGTGCTGCTCTGCTCTTCTTCCAGCAGGCTCCTGGCCAGCGGGCCGGTGCTGCTCTGCTCTCTGGACATCTCCGGGTGAGCTCCTCCGATCTTCTTCTCCAGGCTTCTTGCCTCCGGGTGCGCTCGCTCTAGACTGCTCCAAGCGGCACCCATCTTTTCTTTTCTCTTTCGTCTCCTCCCACCTCGAGGGCGGTCCCGGGGCAACTCGGTGACTGTCAGCTCCAGGGGTAGTTCTTTCACGCTGACAGACACCTCCAACATCACAGTCTCTGTTGGTGGGGGCGGTTTCCACTTTTGGCGCCATTTTCTGTCCCGGCCCACGATGGGAGGTGGCCTCTTGCCCTCCTTTGGCACGCCCATAATGGCGTCCGCTGCTCTTCCAAGGCGGGAAATCTGCGGTTTTGGCGGGAAGCGTCGCCCAGTGGCGGGAAACTCTGCAGATGGCGGGAACAAGTTGGAAATGGCGGACAATCGGCGGGAAACGACTGGTGATGGAGTCCGATGGCGGGGACCCTCCGGAACCGGCAGGAGACTTCTTTCTGAGGTAAACTTGCACTTTTCTTCAGGCACGCAGTACCCGGGTGTTGCGGGCACGTAATCCTGCCGACTACGCCAAAGTTGACGCGCCCCCTGGGACATATTCCTTTTTGAGGGGAATACCCGGCACCGGATCAGATGGGGGGGGTTGTAGTCTCCGAGCGGCTGTGACCCGGTCCCGTGCCCAGGGCGTCAAGCTCAGTGTGATGTGGCAGTTCTACAGATGTTACTAAAGTTCTTTTGTGTCGACTACGCCACCCGTTGTGATGCGGTCACTGTGGCCGCTGCTGCAGCAGGGTCCGCTGAGGCTGATGGTGGGTGCGCAGCTTGTGATGGTAACCCCCAACGGGAGGGGTATAGCCTCAGAGGGGACAGGCGCAGAGGATGGGGGTTGTGGTGGTGTAGTGCAGACGGCAGTGAAAACAGAGTCGGGTTGTGCAGTTAAGGGTGTTTACTTACTGCAGATGTTGTACTGGTCACTCCAGCTGCTAGTGACCACCCGAGCCGTGCTGCGTCCACCAGGTCCTGGATCCAGCCAACCCCCAAACAAGTCCGGAGCGTGGCCCTGAGCTCTCCCTCTGTCCTTTCTTCAGCCGTCCCCACCAGTGATCCACCTAGGTCCAGCTCCCTCGGGCCTGCTGTTGGGACACCCTTGGCCTTGGGTTCCCTGACCCTTCATGTGGTGTGCCTTCGGGGTGAATGTGGTGGGTGGCCGTGGCAGATGCTGCCCACGGCCTCCGGTCTCTGGCTGGGGATTGTTTTTACCCCCACCAGTTTGGGTTCCGGTACCCTTTTGCTGACTCCTCACCCGGTGCTCTAATTTGGGTTCTTGGGTCCCTTCAGTCTTCCCCCTCTGGGTCTTTCTCTGCTCCACTCTCTCTCTCTCCAGGGCTGCTGTTTCCTTCTCTCTGCCGATTTGTTCTCTGCATCAGACAGGCTCCTCTCCAACTGACTTGTTCTCTACAACTGACCCTGATCTTAGTTGGTGCCCACCTTATATACACCCTCTATGTGTGAGCTCAGGTGACCAGCACCCAATGAGCTCCTATCTTTACCCAGGCTGCTCCCCCTATCTGCCCCTACACTACATGGGATGTACCACCCCCCTCCCACTCCAGCCAGGAACAGACTCGGTCGTACCTGCACATTTCTAAGTGGGAGTACCGTTGGTCTGTTCCTCGGAAATGGGATGTATGTAGTGCATGCAGCCTACCGAGCTCAGATCCACACTCCATCCTTACCCGGGAGTGGAATATCACACCTCTGGGTTGAGGTGCAATACCCCTGTAGCAGCCGAATCCTCAGGGTGCTACATTTATATAATAAATATAGAACTATTTTAAGTTTTTAAATGCACAAATATATAGCTGATATTTGAGAACGTTTTGGTGGTTATGAATATTTATAACACTATTCAACTTTATTATTGTGAAGTATAAATGTTTGAAATTCGATATGAATTAACTGACTCATTACAAATGTTGAATTTTATGAAATTCGTGGGGACCAGCAAATTCAAATAATTTGAGATTCAATTAGTGGGAACTAACAAAAAAATGAGCACTGCCATTTTACACATTGCAAAGGATTGCATCAGTCAGAGAAGGCTCACATAGCACACCAAATTAAGAAGGACTATCATATCCTGCATAAAAGCTGAAGTAGGGAATGCAGCTACCATTTTATCGTGATTTACAATAGTTGAGCGTTTGTCAGGGTTCACGACAGATATAGGAAGAGAACAACATTAAACATTTGACAAATATTCCACACAATAATGGGCTGTACAACTGTAGCACTGAATATGATGAATGTAATAGTCTGTGAATAATAATGATATTCAATTAATAGGAAAGGAGAGAAATGGGAGAAGAGCCAGCAGCAGTGCCACACACCCAGTGTGATTAATATGGTGTAGATGGCATCTGTCCTGCTGCATTTGAATTACAATTACACATATTTTCTTCATTCTTAATGCAACATAAAGCAGAATCAAGGATAATATATATTTACATTAAAAAAAATCTGAAATCAATGTCAGACAAAGAAAGCATGCTTGCATGGCAATTGTTAACTGAGTTTTTGCATTCCTTATGCAATTCTTTTTGAAAAGGTGGAAATAATATTTTTTTAAAAATACAAACAAAAACTCCCCCAAATCCATATATTTAATATCTACATCACAAAGTGTGACATCTTTTTTTCACATCTGTTTTACCAGTCAAATTTTACATGAGTACACGTCACACCAATACAATGTCCCTGTTATGATACAGGTGGAGCATTGCTGAAATCCAATGGCCGAAAGAACACGAGCAAGGCACAGCAAGTGGTAGTTGAAGTTCTTGGAAGAAGCTTTAGGAATAGTCGGAGCAATCTGGAGAGAAGTCAGAACAGTCTGGGTAATGCAATTCTCAGGAGCTGGAGAATGGAACTACACTAAAGGCTAGACACAACACTCAAGCAATGAGTGAGAGTTCCATGTTGTTTCAAAGGGATTTATCCACTTCTCAGACAACCCATTTTGAATCCCTATGTTTCCCCCTAGTAAAATAATAACACTTATACTCAACCTCTGGTACTGATGCTGGTGCTGTTCCAGCACTGGCTCTCCCGGGGCTCATGTGACATTGCTATGTCACATGATCCCTGTGGCCAAACAGTGCTGGCTTCACTTTCCTCTCATACAAAAATGTAACAAAAGCTGAGGAGAAAAAATAGCGCAAGGATGGGGTCTTATCTGGTTAATAAATATCAGAAATCGTATCGAAATATGTGCTGACCTGATACAGCGTTGAATGGTTGCTGCGGATCCACAGGTGATTTCACCAGAAGAGCAAATAAAACATGCAAAGTTTTATTTCCATGCTTGGTCTTCTTCGCCCCAGGCAAGCATATTAGTGGAGAAGAAGCAGAGGGCATTATGGAATATCAGTAGTCTTAGCACAAAAGGATGATGTTACCCGACAGCAACACTATCAGTTTGAGTCAGTGTTCTGCACAGAACAGACTGTCGAATCACAAATGACTAAAAGGGATTGTTTTTAGATTAAAAAAAACATTAAAATTCAGAGCACTGTGTTATTTAATAGACTGTGTGGTTATCATCCGTTTCTATGTAAAAGTCAAATTGACATTACTAAGATTGTGTTTGCATTAAAAGGAATCTGTCAGTAGGTTTTTTGATATGCAATGTGACAGCAGCATGAGGTAGGGACAGAGACCCTGACTACAGCGATGTATCACTTAGGTCACTGGGTGCAGCAGTGATGATAGAGTGATGATAGAGTCACAGTTTTCTCTACTGCAGATCTAGCAGAGCTCAGATGTTGATCTGTGTATAACACCGCATTGTACATTGCATTGTGACAGAGAGCTGCTAATCAGTGCTGGGGATGTGGTTGGACTAGGATGCATGAGGACATTTGTCCTGTAGCAATAATCTGATAAAACACCAATTGTATTGAAAAAGCAAAACACAGCAAAATAAGTGACACATCGCTGTAATCACTGTAATCAGAGTCTCTGCTCCAACATTATGGTGCTCTTAGATTACATAGCAAAAATCTGGTGACTGATTCTGACGCGCCCCCTGGGCCGTGGGGTACTCGGTAGCCAGGCCGGTCATTGCTAGGAGAGATGTCACAGTGGCGGTGACCCGGTACGTGACCCAGGGCAGTCAATAAAAGGGGAATTTTGGAAAGGGGATTATAGTTTTTATATAAAGTTTGAGACGCCACCTGTGGTATGCGGCAATAGGGAGCCGCCGCTGCGGAGCAGGTCCTCTGGAGCTGATGTTAGTGCAGCAGAGTTGGTTCAGCTCTCCACAGGCAGAGCTTGGCTCCAGGGCAGGAAACAGTGATGTTATAGATGTTTCTGTGCAGTGTAGTGCAGGGGATGATGGCACAGTAATAATTCGCAGAGACAGTGGGGTGCAGTCTTCAGGGTTTTACTCACGATTTTTAGACTCCAAGTTACCAGGGCCAGGGTAACTTCCGACGTCGTCCTGTGCTTACTCAGGGAGGGGTTCAGCAAACCTGCAGGTACCTCCGGAGTACATAATGGGACCCCCTTCTGTGTGTTCCTTCTGGCCGTCTCCCTGCACCTCAAACCCAGTGTCCTAAGCCACTGACTGCGGACATTGTCGGGTGACGTCTTCTCTGTCCCCTGGGTCCTCTTTGGCCACCTTTTTGGTTAGTTAGATGTGGCTTTTGGCTGCAGCACCTGAAATGCTGCACCCTCCGGTTACCTAGTTGAGACTTAAAGAACTCTACTAGTTTAGGGGCCGGTCCCCTTCTGCGGCTCAATTCCTCCACCGTCTGGTAGATTTGGGCGTACGGGTGGCCTCCAGCAGTGCCCATACCCCTGGGATCCTTTCTGCTTTACTGGAGCCTTCCTTCCTGCTCTTCTCCTCTCTTCTTTCTGTCCTGGGCCTCTCTCATTAGGCCCTCCTCCTGAGCAGAGCTCCTGTTGAGCTCCTGCCCCACACACTCTCTTCCTCTCACTGAAGTCAACTCCCAAGATGGCTTCCCCTTTTTATATCCTCCTTCTCAAGTACTCCCCTAATCTGCTTCCTCCACCCACACCCACTACATGGTTCCCCCTACTTTGGTTCCCCCCACTCCAGGCAGGGACAGGGCTCAGCAGAGGAGCAGAGCATCTTGCCCCTCCTGCTGGTCAGGAGTAGTGTAGTGTTGGATGCAGGTGTTAGGGTCCCGGACAGTACTCCTTCCTTATCTGAGAGTGAGATACCACACCTCTGGGTGAGATGCGGTACCTCTGTGGCGAATGAACCTGCAGGGGCGCCACAATTCCCTTTAAAGAGGTTGAAAGGAGATGGGTATAGTCCTTGGAGCTCTTAGAGTATTACGTGTCTTTTCAGGGCAATTGTAGACTTTGCATTTTTGTTAATCACAGCAAATAGATTTGCTGTAAATTGAATATTTGGGAAAAAATTTGTCAATCCTGGAGAATTCGAACTTCCCAAGGTTAGATAATCTCTATTTGTAAATTCTCATTCTTGATGAAAGACACAAATCAGAGGTTCCCTTTCAGATGGCCATTTTACAACAGTAGCTGAAACACTGTGGCTGAAAAAAGTGGCTTTTCGGTGGCCCCCTGACACCTAGCACCAAGGACAAATGCCCAGGTCTCCCCCACCACCACCTATTTCTCTGCCTAAACAATGAGATTATTGTAGCAAAATTATATTACTCCTGCACCTAGTGGTCCCACAATATGGAATGTGTCAATAGTATGCTGAGGCTTACGTGACTTTAGTTTGATAATGCAAGTTCCTGCAGGCAACCTCAAGAAATATGCACCAGTTTATGGATGCCCAGATGTTGGTGGCAATGTACAGACATTTGGCTGGTCTACAGAGCTGGGATCATTATCTCCATACTGTATGTGTGTTTGTTTTTCTGTATGGATGTATTTAAATTTATTAGAATCTGACATCTTAGTGGTTTCGAAAATGAAAGATTTTGCTATGTGCAGTTACATTTTAATAAAGTAGATAATGGTATACAGTATGATTTAGTTGAACTGAGATATTCTGAATCCCACTTCCTTAATAAAACACATCTACTGACTTTTCATCCGGCACATATGTACTTAATATTAGTGTTGAGCCACCCCCGTAGTGTTCGAGTTCGGTTCGGTTCGTCGAACACCCGTGTGTTCGCCGAACTGTTCGTCGAACTGTTCGTCGAACACCTTCGAACACCGTTAAAACCAATGGCAGTCAAACAAAAACACATAGAAACACATAGAAAACACCTTCAAAGGTGTCCAAAAGCTGACAAACTGCTCAGAAGACACAACTAACACATGGAAAAGTGACAAGTACATATAGTCATGCGAAAAGAAAAGAGGTGGAGGAGTAAAAGGAGGGGGAGACACAGATATAGGCATGTCATGTCCTTCTAAAATCCAAAAAGTGAGAAGCCGACACATTCAGCCCGCTCCTGCCCGTGCCACCTCCGCGTCGCCGGGTTTGTGCCAGAGCCGCGGTGAACCCTGACCGCCAGCCCCCCTCTCCCAATACTGGTGCCTGTCCGCTGGTGGGTCGAGCGAGCCCCCCTGTGGTGGAGGCAGCTCTAAGCTTTTTAATTTAAATTGTCTCTCTAATTTGAATGAATACACTTTAAATCCATTTACAAGGATCTATTGGAGGGCAAGTCTCATGCCAGCAGCCACGTAATTCCAGCTCCAGTAGCGTCCACTAAAGCTGCTACAGTTAAAAAGCTTTTATAAGGATCGAGCTCGGCTGTCCACCGCAAGGCATCCTACTGCCAGTCCCAGCCCCTATGCCTTGGGGTGCCTCCTGATGCTCTTCACTGAGTATCCCGTGGTCCCGAAGCATTTCCTTTGAAAAAATTAAGTGTCCAAACTACAGGTGGTGTAGCTTGCTTAACAGCCGGGATAATCCGCTGACTAGCAGACACTGCTACTAGGCACAAAGTATTTCCTGGGCTAGATGCAGTTAAAAATTTGTAATTAGATACTCTTGTTGGATACTGAGAAAGCATTCCATAGAGTCTCCTGGCACGCCATATATGATTCTCTTAAAAAGCTTGGGGTAGGGGTCTAGGGGACCCTTTTATAGCCAAAATCACGGCCCTGTATCACAACACGTCACCTAGGCTGAAGATAAATGGAACTGTAGCACCCTGAGGGCTCGGTTGCTACAGAGGTATTGAACCTCACGCAGAGGTGTGATATCTCACTCTCAGGTAAGGATGTAGTGTGGATCAGGACCCGACACCTGCATGCATTACACCACATTGCCGTGGGGCAGGGCGACCAATATGCCCCTGAGATGGGCACGACAGTCCCTGTCCCTGGCTGGAGTGGGGGGAGGGAACACTGAGGAAGGGGAACCCTGTAGTGCAGGAGCAGGGAGGAAGCAGTTCCTGGGTGCATTGAGAAGGGAGTATAAAAGGTGGGCACCATCTTAGTTCAGTGCAGAGAAGTCTGAGCAGAAGTGGCAGGGAGCAGGGGCTCTGCATGAGCTCTGCTCCGGAGGCGGGCCTAGTAACAGAGGCCCAGGCCTGGAAGAGGGAGAAGGAAGGAAGAGGAGCGGAGAAGGCTCCAGGAACGAGGAACGAAGGGATCCCAGGGGTGCGGACGGGCGAGTCGCCACCGCACGCCCGAATCCACCTGCGTGGAGGGGTCAGGCCAAAGGGGGAGACCGGTCCCCGAAACTAGTGGAGGCAGGAAACGACCCTCAGCTAGAAACAGGAGGCTGTGACATTTTATGTGGCGCAGCCCCTCGCTACACCCGCTAGGAAGGCACCACATAGGGTCAGGGAAACTGGCGCCAAGTTTACCAAGAGGAGGCCTGAGGCAGCCGGACAGAAGGGTTGGTAAGAAAGGCCAGACAAAGGACACACAAAGGGGGTCCTGTGAAGCGCTCCAAAGTTATCTGGGAGTTGTCTGAGCCCCTCACCTGGTGAGCACAGTACGACGTGGGCAGCCGTTACCTGCAGACGTGGTCTGGATAATAAGAACTGTGAGTAAAGGCCCTGGACTGCATCACTGACTCCGTGTCGTTACTGCTGCTGCCCTGCACCATCACCCCCATCCTCCGCATACACTGCCCTGAGGCTATACTCCTCCCGTGGGGAGTTATGCTACGCTCTGCTGCACCCACAACACCAGCCTCAGCGGTCTGCCCTGGAGCGGCAGTTCACTCTGACCGCAATCCACGGGTGGCGTAGTCGGACATTTAAACATCAAAACCACATAAATATTTCCGCCACTGGTTTGACCGCCCTGAGCCACGGAACCGGATCGCCGCCACGGAGACTACAACCACCAGCATCCACCAAAAAGGGTCCGGCTCCGGGTGTCCCAAGGCCCAGGGGGCGCGTCAGAACATTTTCATCACCTTTCACAATCACCAATGGGACAAGGCAGGGATGTTCTCTGTCCCCTCTCTTATACATCCTAGTGACGGAGCACCTGCTCTCATCAATTCGCCATAACCCCAATATTAGGTGGATTGAGGTGGGAGGCACCGAGTACAAGTGCTCTCTATTTGCTTATGATGTCCTAGTATATATCACTCAATCACATATATCCATCCTGCTGTTATGGCTGAAATAGATCACTTTGTTACATGGTCAAATTTTAAAATCAATGCAGCGAAGTCTGAGGCCCTCGATGTCTCCCTCCCCAAATCCATATAGGATTCCATCCAGTCCAACTTTCCTTTTGCCTGGCCCTCACAGGGTATCAAATACTTAGGAATTCCTATTCATAGAGACCTCTCCCATCTATGTTATCTTAATTTTGGGCCCTTTATTGAACAACTGCATACAGACCACGGTTGGCAAGTTAGAACTGTAAGATTCACTACGTGAACCACTGGTGTTTTGTGGAAAAGCACATGTACACTGTGTTCCAAATTATTATGCAAAAAGTGTTTAGGAGTGATAAGGGAAGAATTTGTTTGTTTGTCAGTTAAACTCATTGATGGTGATGTGTGTCAGGGCTCTTTATATCACTGTAAGCAATTGCAGACACCTGTGCTAATTAGTTTGGCAGGTGTGTCCAATGAAAGGCAAGACTACTTAAGAAGGCTGTCTCACATTATTAAGCAGCCTACATTTTCTGCCAAAATGGGAAAGAAAAAGGATGTGTCGGCTGCTGAGAAGCAACAAATTGTGGAGTGTTTAGGTCAAGGCATGACTACAATCAACATTGTGCGAAGATCAGGATGAAGTGTCTTGGCAATCAAGAAGTATGTAGCTGATTCACAGTACACACGTGTGCGTGCTGATAAGGGCAAATTGAGGACTCTTTCCTACAGGCAATTACGTCAGGTTGAAAGAGCAGCGGCAAAAAAGCCTTGTCATAGCAGCAGACAAGTTTTTGAAGCTGCTGGTGCCTCCAACGTCCCCCGAACAACAAGATGCAGGGTCCTTCAGAGGTTTGCAGCTGTGCATATGCCATCCTGTCGACCTCCTCTATCCACTTCACACAAGCAGAAACGGCTCCAGTGGGCCAAACATTACATGAAGACTGATTTCAAAACTGTTTTGTTCACGGATGAGTTCCGTGCAGCGCTCGATGGTCCAGATGGATGGAGTGGAGGATGGCTGGTTGATGGACACCCCACGCAAACACGGCTACAGCGCCAACAAGGAGGAGGTGGAGTAATGTTTTGGGCTGGAATCATGGGGAGAGAGATTGTCGGCCCCTTTAGGATCCCTGAAGGCGCTAAAGATGAACTCCATAATGTATGTGGATTTTCTCAAACAGCACTTCCTGCCATGGTTCAAGAAGAAGAACCGTGTATTTCACAGCAAGATCATTTTTTTGCATGATAATGCACCATCTCATGCTGCACATAAAACATCTGCATCTCTGGCTGATATGGGCATACAAGGGGACAAACTTATGGTGTGACCCCCATGCTCCCCTGACCTCTACCCCATTCAGAACCTTTGGAGCATCATTAAAAGGAGTGTCTATGATGGCGGGAGGCAGTTCACATCTAAGCAACAGCTCTGGGAGGGTATTCTGTCCTCATGCAAAACAATTGAAGCAGAAACCATCCAAAACCTGACAAATTCAATGGACGAGAGAGTTCAGAAGCTCCTTTCGAACAAGGGGTCCTATGTGAAAATGTAACATCACCTAGAATAAAGTTTTGAGTTGAAAACTGTTTGATTTCAGTTTCTAACAACCTGCTAATGCTTATAATTTCAAAAATGACCATTTTTTTGGTCTTTATTAAAATGAAAAGGTTGATCGAAAAGTTTGGGGGATCTAAGAGTGTGGCAACCCAGTAGTCATGATTACTTCGAATTCTGACAATATGAGGGTCATGCTGCAGGTAGTGCAGCAAGAAGGCACTTATGTGTCTTGCGCATCTCGGAGCCCCAAAATTATTTTCCGGGCTAGATGCAGCTAAAAATTATTATTAATTTTAAATCTGGTGAAGCTTTAGTATAGAAGGCCTAATAGGATCAGTGCTGCACACTGCTACAAAGCCCAAATTATTTTCCAGTCAAGATACAGATAAACATGATTAGTAATTTTAAATCTGGTGGAGCTTATTATAGATGGCCTAATAGAATCAGTGCTGCACACTGCTACAAAGCCCAAATTATTTTCCAGCCAAGATACAGATAAACATGATTAGTAATTTGAAAGCTTAAAACGGTTGGTAGGGTGATTTTAACCAATCATCAAGCTTTTACTCTCCCCAGGATGACACAGGGGTAGAAAAGTCGTTTCGGATCCATGATTTGTTCATCTTTATGAACGTGAGTCTGTCTACATTATCAGTGGAGAGCCGCGTGCGCTTATCTGTCAGCACACCACCAGCAGCGCTGAACACATGTTCAGACAGAACGCTGGCTGCGGGGCATGACAAGATCTCCAAGGCGTAAGTGTCACGGGTGTGTCGCCACGAAGATCGTCACGAGTACACAGCCTGACTTCTCGCAGCTGACTTCTTGGTGCTTTGTGTTTTTCGGCAGTGAGGGAGTTAATTCTCTCTCTCTCTGTGCTAGACAGGTCCAGCCTCGCCCAGCTGCAATCAATACTTCTGTAGTGAGACTCCTTCAAATGCTTGCTGGTCTGTTTGGGAAGTGTCGGTGAAAGCATTTCATTCAGACTTACAGAGCGGATCGTGGTGTTTGGAGTTTCTGAGATAAGTGTACTTGGAGTGTTTTTTCCCTTCCTCGCTTTATCATTTATCTCCTTTCCCGTTGGTGTTCCCTCTGTTGTAGTTGTGTAGTTGTTGTATGCAAGGTGGTTTTGGTTTTTCCCTTGTACTGTCTCGTTCGTCTAAGTACTGTGTGTGGGCATATTATTTCTTGTCCCCTTTTGTTGTGATCGGGGTCCTTCTCAGGACTAGATTACTTAGGTGCAGGGATCCTCAGGAGGTAGGGGTTACGCTGGCGGCCTGGACCTCTGTACCTTTAACAGTACCTCCAGGTTGAGGGATTAGTCAGGGCCCCAGCTTAGGGTCAGCTTAGGCCCCCTACCTCCAGTATACTGAGACAGCGTGACAGTAAGTGGCTAGCTCCGGCCATTTATCCAGATTGGAAGCCCAAAAAGAGCAAGGGTCCAGTGACACAGTCATGGCTTCAATGTTTACTTGGAGATACTCCTGTACCATCGTCTCTAGGCGTTGACTATGTATCAGACTTCTTGTCTCCTGTGGCCTTGCAAAGGATGGGCTAAAAAAGTGGTGAAATGATTCCGCAAAATTGATGTTACCAGCAGATACTGTGGTTCTGTTACGGTTTGAGTGCTGAACAATTGACCGTCCCACGGTTGGCAAGTTGGAACTGTGAGATTCACTACGTGCACCACTGGTATTTTGTGGAAAAGCACATGTAAGATTCTGCAACAGTCTCTGCTGATACTCCTGCATGCGTGCATCCCTTTCTATGGCAGGAATAATTTCTGCAAATTTACTTTTGTACCGGGGATCTAACAGTGTGGCAACCCAGTAGTCAGGATTATTTCTAATTCTCACAATTCGAGGGTCATGTTGCAGGTAGTGCAGCAAGAAGGCACTCATGTGTGTTGCGCATCCAGGAGCACCAAGTCCCTGTTGTGTTGGTGGCGAGGTAACAATCATGCTTCCTTCCTCTGTCCTCTCCCCCCAACCTCGCACAACAGAAATGTGATCAAGGTCTCCCTCATCTGATGAGTCTTCCATCAGTTCGTCCTCCACTTCTTCCTGGGCTCCTGCACCTTTCTCACTAGTTTGGCTGCTACCATGCGCCCTGGTAAAACCATCTCCCCCACCCTCACATGCCTGCCGCCTTGGTGCTGCCGACCGTCTGGACCTTGCAGATGTTAGCCCTTCCGCATACAACTCCTCCTCCTCTACTTCCTCCACCTCCTCTTGTGCCACCACTTGACTCCGAATTCTGTTTAACATGTGCTCCAGCATGTAAATCACCGGAATAATCATGCTGATAATGGCATCGTCAGCACTAAACATCTTCGTCGCCATTTCAAAACTGTGCAGAAGGGTGCATAGGTCCCTGATCTGAGACCACTCCTCCAGCGTGATTTGCCCCACCTCTGGATCTCGTTGGCCCAGGCTATACGTCAGAACATATTGCACCAGGGCTTGTCGGTGCTGCCACAGTCGCTGCAACATGTGCAGAGTTGAATTCCACCGGGTAGGCACATCGTATTTTAGCCGGTGAAGTGGCAGGCCCAACGACTTCTGTAGAGATGTAAGTCGCTGAGCTGCGGGATGCGAACGGCGGAAGTGAGCACACAGCGACCATGCCCTCTGCAGAAGGCCATCTAGTCTGGGATAGTGGGCAAAAAATTGCTGGACAACCAGGTTCAGCACGTGAGCCATACAAGGCACGTGTGTGACATTGCCCCGGCGAAGGGCCGCACCCAGGTTTGCAGCATTGTCGCACACGGCCTTCCCTGGTTTCAGGTCCAGTGGAGACAACCATTCATGAAATTGGTTCTCCAGAGCTGACCACAACTCCTCAGCTGTGTGACTCACATTTCCCAGACATTTCAATGTAAAAACCGCCTGATGACGTTGAGCCCTACTGCCAGCATAGTAAGGAGGTGTGCAGGATCCCTTCTGCGCAGTTAGAAAGCTTGTGGCATAACCAGACAGGCTTTGGGTGCAGGTGGAAGACCGAGAGGAGGTTGAGGAGGCAGAAGCAGTGGAGGAACTTTGACATAAAGAGGATTGACGCACAACTCGTGGGGACGGCAAGACTTGGACAGCAGCCCCTTGTCCTGCTGTCACCATAGTTACCCAGTGCCCAGTCAGCGACATGTAACGCCCCTGTCCATGCCTACTCGTCCAAGTGTCTGTGGTGAAATGCACCCTGTCACACACAGAGTTTCTCAAAGAAGCGGTGATGTTGTGTGAGACATGCTGGTGGAGCGCAGGCACACCTTTCTTTGAGAAGTAGTGCCGACTGGGCATCTGGTACTGGGGCACTTTGACGGACATAAGGTCTCGAAAATCCTTTGTGTCCACCAGGCGGAAAGGCAGCATTTCTGTAGCCAAGAGCTTGCAGATGGTGAAATTCAACCTCTTAGCTTTCTCATGGCTAGGAGGAAATGGTCTTTTACTTGTCCACATCTGAGGGACCGAGGGCTGGCTATTGTGCTTAGACGGGGTTGATAAGGGTGTCCCCGGCAAACTGCCGGTCTGTGAGGAAGATGCAGGCGGACATGTTAGGTTGCCTTGATCCAAAGGTGGTGCTATCGATGTCGGACAGCGCTCAACACCAGCTGGTGTTACCACCTCCAAAGAAAATGATGACCTGCCAATCACGCTGGCTGTTGCGGGTAAAGAGGTGGCAGGTCTGCGCCCCAAAACAGGTGTAACTGCTGTCCCCCCAGTCACAGAGGATGAAGAGGCCGCGGATGCACAAGATATGGCAGACGGTGGTTGGCCCGGCCGGCTAGACCGCATTGTAGCACACTGAGCTTCCCACTGCAACTTATGCTTCATGTCCATGTGCCGGTTCATGCATGAAGTACTCAAACTATGTATTTTTTGGCCTCTACTTAGCTTTTGCTGACAAATGTTACAGATAACACGAGTTGGGTCATCTTTATCGATCTGAAAAAATGCCCAGGCTATGCAAGGCTTAGCACCCATGCGACCTGAAGAGCCACCACGACTTGTGGTGAGAGGCAGAGTTGTGTTTGAGGATGCAGTTGTAGACGTGCTTCCAGTACTACGTCTCTGTCCAGGAAGGCGCAACCTGACCTCGTCGTCACTAGCATCTTCCTCCACCTCCTCTGCTGACCTCATCTCTTGGCTGACTGTGGGTTGACAGTAAGTGGGATCTCCAACCTCATCATCATCACCCTGTGCATTATCACACCCGTCGTCCTCAGAGCCAACCTGTTCCTGCCCTGACAAAAAACTAAAGTTGTCGCTCCAATCAGGTATTTGAGTCTTATCATCGTCTTCCTCATTGTCTCCACCAACAGGAGTTACAGTTTAGGAATGAGGGTCTACATTATGGTCAGAACCTTCTGCGTCTGGTCCTGGATCCGACTCATAAAGATTCTGGGCATCAGTGCAGATCATTTCCTCGTCTGGATTCACAGAAGCGCTAGAGTCGACCTCTGATTCCCAGGCTATAGTATGAGTAAACAGCTCTGCAGACTCAACCATCTGTTCTACCTCATACTCAGACGGGCAGCTGGAGATTTGGGAGCTGTGAGGAAGCAAGTGCGATTGGGGTGACACTTTGAGGACTGGAGTATTTGTGATGTTGAAGTTGATGTGGAGGAGAGCCCACTTAAAGGAGCACTTGATATCCGTTGAAGCACCTGCTGTTTTTGTGCCTCATCTGGAATTTGTAGCGATTGGCGTGGCCGTAAGAAAGGGATCTTATCACATTGTCCGCTAAAAGAAGTAGACATTTTAGTTTGGCTGGAAGATGGTCTTTCTTCTGCAGATGATACTGTTGCTTTAACACCTACCCCACGGACACAACCTTTTTTCCCCTTCCCAACACGCCTATTCCCCTTTCCACCAGCAGCAGGCCTTTTTCCACTCATTTTGGTGGTTAACTAATTCACAACTCTGGAGTTGTTTGCACAAAAAAACAATGGATGGGAACCGAGCAGAGCTGAGTGGCCAAACTGTGGTATTAGGCCAAAACTATTGGCTGGGTTAGATGCAGAAAAAAATTATATTCAATTTGCAACCTGATGGAGGTCAGTATAGATGGACTAATAGAACAAGTCCCACACACAGCTAGAAGCCCAAATATTTTTTCAGAGGTAGATGCAGAAAAATATTTTATTCAGTTTGCAACCTGATGGAGGTCTGTATAGATGGATTAATAGAACAATCCCACACACAGCTACAAGCCCAATATTTTTTCAGAGGTAGATGCAGAAAAAATATATATTCAGTTTGCAACCTGATGGAGGTCAGTATAGATGGACTAATAGAGAAAGTCCCACACACTGCTAGAAGGCCAAATATTTTTTCAGAGCTAGATGCAGACAAAAAATTATTTTGAATTTGCAACCTGATGGAGGTCAGTATAGGTGGACTAATAGAACAAGTCCCACACACTGCTAGAAGGCCAAATATTTTTTCAGAGCTAGATGCAGAAAAAAATTATATTCAGTTTGCAACCTGATGGAGGTCTGTATAGATGGATTAATAGAACAAGTCCCACACACAGCTAGAAGCCCAAATATTTTTTCAGAGGTAGATGCAGATAAAAATTATTTTTAATTTGCAACCTGATGGAGGTCAGTATAGATGGACTAATAGAGAAAGTCCCACACACTGCTAGAAGGCCAAATATTTTTTCAGAGCTAGATGCAGATAAAAATTATTTTTAATTTGCAACCTGATGGAGGTCAGTATAGATGGACTAATAGAGAAAGTCCCACACACTGCTAGAAGGCCAAATATTTTTTCAGAGCTAGATGCAGATAAAAATTATATTCAATTTGCAACCTGATGGAGGTCAGTATAGATGGACTAATAGAACAAGTCCCACACACAGCTAGAAGCCCAAATATTTTTTCAGAGGTACTGTAGATGCAGATAAAAATTATTTTTAATTTGCAACCTGATGGAGGTCAGTATAGATGGACTAATACAGCAAGTCCCACACACAGCTAGACGCCCAATATTTTTTCAGAGGTAGATGCAGAAAAAAATATATTCAGTTTGCAACCTGATGGAGGTCAGTATAGATGGAGTAATAGAACAAGTCCCACACACAGCTAGAAGCCCAAATATTCTTTCAGAGGTAGATGCAGATAAAAATTATTTTTAATTTGCAACCTGATGGAGGTCAGTATAGATGGACTAATAGAGAAAGTCCCACACACTGCTAGAAGGCCAAATATTTTTTCAGAGCTAGATGCAGAAAAAAATTATATTCAGTTTGCAACCTGATGGAGGTCAGTATAGATGGACTAATAGAGAAAGTCCCACACACTGCTAGAAGGCCACATATTTTTTCAGAGGTAGATGCAGAAAAAAATATATTCAGTTTGCAACCTGATGGAGGTCTGTATAGATGGATTAATAGAACAAGTCCCACACACAGCTAGAAGCCCAATATTTTTTCAGAGGTAGATGCAGAAAAAAATATATTCAGTTTGCAACCTGATGGAGGTCAGTATAGATGGACTAATACAACAAGTCCCACACACAGCTAGAAGCCCAATATTTTTTCAGAGGTAGATGCAGAAAAAAATATATTCAGTTTGCAACCTGATGGAGGTCTGTATAGATGGTTAATAGAACAAGTCCCACACACAGCTAGAAGCCCAATATTTTTTCAGAGGTAGATGCAGAAAAAAATATATTCAGTTTGCAACCTGATGGAGGTCTGTATAGATGGTTAATAGAACAAGTCCCACACACAGCTAGAAGCCCAATATTTTTTCAGAGCTAGATGCAGAAAAAAATTATATTCAATTTGCAACCTGATGGAGGTCAGTATAGATGGACTAATAGAATGAATCTATGCCCAAAAGATTTTACTTCACTAGGTGCAGTAAAAAAATTGGTATTCTATACACAGGTGGTATATCTTGCAACACAGATAGGCTACTCCACTCACTAACACACTCTGCAATAGGCCAAAAAGGATTAGCTTTGCTAGATTCAGCCAAATGCTGTGAAAAAAACTTGCACAGCACTGGCACAGACCTGCCTGGCAAAAACTGATAGGAACTGATGTAACCTAGTCCTGAAAAGGACTCCAATTACAATTAGTCTTTACTCCCACAATCTATCTATTTAAGAGCACAGACCTGCCTGATAAAAGTCGTAGGAAATGCTGTAACCTAGTCCTTAAAAGGACTGCAATCACAACTATTCCCTACTCCCAAGCTATCTGTAGATTTGTGCGAAAATTGGCTTGAAATTAACAAGGTATAGCGCACACAGCAACAGCGGTGCCGTCTAACACGCAGCTGCAGCAGTGAGAAAATGGTGGCGACGGGGAAAATGGCTTGGTCTTATAGGGCAAGGACATGTGACATACACTGCCAATGACACATGCCCTTGCTTGTGTGAAAAAAAGCACTTCGCTCCGTGTGTGCGCTGCTGATAGGCTGACAGATTGCACCTCCCCACTGTAAATGCGGGAAAGAGAAAAAAAAAATGGAGATCTTCATTGTTCCTGCAGAGATCCATCCCCTGCCCCTCCCCCCGCCCCGCTGTACACTCAAACTGCGTATTAACATTAATTTTCATCATTACTGAGAAAAAATCCAGTTATGATTTTGGTGCACGAACAGTTATCGAACATGACCTCGAACAGCCGAATTTTTCTCAAATTGTTCGTGTTCGCCGAACGGCTCGAACACCGCCCAAAACAGCTCGAATTTGAGATTGGCGAACAGTTCGAGTAGAACAACACTCATCTCTACTTATTATCTGAATGATCAGTGTATTCTGCTGGACTGAAAAGTTCTATTTGCAATCTGACACTGAACAAATGATCCTCTTTCCTGGTTCTCCATTCTCTTCCCCTGAGGTCCAGCCAAACTTTTCCATCTAGTGCAGTTGTCTGCCAGTGAGCTGTAAGTGGCAACGAATACTTCTTTATTCCAAGATGTTCTGCAGCAGCATAGCTGGCTAATGTATGGCGCTCTGAGAACCTTAATTTTAGGTCACTAACGTGTGTCACCTTAACAAAAGGTTTTGTATTGCAATATTATGTGAGAACAAAATATAATTTATTTAGACTGATAAATGTATCTTCAGTAAAGCACATGAGAAGAATCTGCTGAAGATCTGTCTATTCTTTATTGCATATCATGAATTAATAAGATGTTATATAGATAGACGGCATGCTATACGGAGCACTGGGTCAGGTCAGAGCTTCGCTGAACATATTCCCTGAAGAAGAATAACTGTTTCATTTGAAGAACTTTATATCCTGAGGCCTCTTATAACATGCTTCTCCAGGGAAAATGATGTGCATATTATAGACCCCCTGTATAGTTATTTTTTCTGCATTTGTTTCCTTATTTGTGACAAAAATACACTTAAGTGTTGTACAGAATAAATAGAAAGTAGCATAGCTGATTTCTTGGTAGATGTGTGAGATAGAAAGATATGTTTCATATACTAAGGAAGCGATCTTTAGAGCAGAAGATTGGACTTGCTATGTTTGTTTGTATATTGGCCACAGCGTATTTCGGCATATTGATTGTGAGTGACATTTTTTTTGTAGCTTATAATGGGGGTTGTGGCCTCCTTTTGGGCTGTGCATCTTCATCCACTCATCTTTCCCAAAAAGGTTTAATTACAAGCTAAACCGAGTGGAGTATCTCGTCCCCATTTCATTTAAATAGTGAGGTGAGTCATTAGATCAAGGGTCTATCCAAGTGTGGTATACCTTGATATGGTTGGGTGACTTATAAGCTATTGGATAATAGCTTTTTTTTAATGGGAACCTGTCTACAGGTTTTTACTATATGAGATAAGACCACCACCTTTCAGCCCTGATATACAGCATTCTATAATGCTGTTTATATGCATCCATCCCTGTCTGAAAGACAAGAAAAAGACATTTTATTATACTCACCTGCGGGACGGGGTGGTTCTTGAAAGGGCAGAGAAGTACGCCTGCACAGGAACATGATGTCGGGGAGACTGTGTGAATGATGTACAGGACACATCATCCACAGGAAGCAAGAAGGAGGACAGCATCGCAAGAAGAAGGGAGGCACCGAACCAAGATGAGCGACATCCCTCAGACCGGACCGACCGCCCAGGTGAGTATAATAAACATCTTTTTCTTGTCTTGCAGTCTAGGTTGGATGCATATACAGTGGGTACGGAAAGTATTCAGACCCCTTCAAATTTTTCACTCTTTGTTCCATTGCAGCCTTTTGGTAAATTCTAAAAAGTTAATTTTTTGACTCATTAAAGTACACTCTGCACCTCATCTTGACTGAAAAAAAACAGAAATGTAGAATTTTTTGCAAATTTATTAAAAAAGAAAAACTGAAATATCACATGGTCATAAGTATTCAGACCCTTTGCTCAGTATTGAGTAGAAGCACCCTTTTGCGCTAGTACAGCCATGAGTCTTCTTGGGAATGATGCAACAAGTTTTTCACACCTGGATTTGAGGATCCTCTGCCATTCTTCCTTGCAGATCCTTTCCAGTTCAGTAAGGTTGGATGGTGAACATTGGTGGACAGCCATTTTCTGGTCTCTCCAGAGATGCTCAATTGGGATTAGGTCAGGGCTCTAACTGGGCCAGTCAAGAATGATCACAGAGTTGTTCTGAAGCCACTCCTTTGGTATTTTAGCTGTGTGCTTAGGGTCATTGTCTTGATGGAAGGTGAACCTTCGGCCAAGTCTGAGGTCCAGAGCACTCTGGAAGAGGTTTTCATCCAGGATATCTCTGTACTGGGCCGCATTCATGTTTCTTTCAATTGCAACCAGTCGTCCTGCCCCTGCAGCTGAAAAACACCCCCATAGTATGATGCTGCCACCACCATGTTTCACTGTTGGGATTATATTGGGCAGGTGATGAGCAGTGTGTTATGGATCCAGGTGGTGGAACCTCTGTGCTGTGATACAAGGAGGGACCAGAGGGGCGTAACTAAGTGCCTACCCGGACTGACCCTGGCCACACGGCGGCTTAGTCGACTTCGTGAACCAAGGAGGGTCCGGGAAGGTGAACCAGGTGCCACTCTGGGACTGACCTTGTGTGAGAGAAGGCGACTCCCATCAGGCACAGCAGATGAGCACGGCTGGTAGACAGGCAGGTGATGCGGGTAGACAGGCAAGACCGATAGGCAGGCTGGTGGGCAAGGCAGATAGACAGGCTGTTGGGCATGGCTGATAGACAGGCTGGCGGGCATGGCTCATAGACAGGCTGGCGGGCACAGCTGATAGACAGGCTCGCAGGCACGGCTGATAGACAGGCAGGTGGGCACGACTGATAGACAGGCTGGTGGGCATGGCTGATAGACAGGCTGGTGGGCACAGCTGATAGACAGGCTAGCAGGCACTGGAATCTGAGGACTGAGGAGAGTGTTAGCACACAAACAACAATCTTGTACAGGCACCTCCATTTTGGACGATGTGCCTTATATAAGGGAAGTCCTCTGGCCATTGGCCGGGGACTCTTTAGGACCGTGCGCGTGGCCCCTTTAAGAGGGAGGGAGCTCACGTGCGTGCGCCCTAAGCACAGTGCCCTGGGAACTGCATGCAGTGCGCACACCCTGGGCAGACACAGGAGGGGATCCGGAGGACGTTGGACCGGGACCGCAGAGGTGAGGGGATCGACGTCTCTGCCCGGCATTACCCCCCCTTTATGCCCCCTCTTCTTTAGGCCTGCAAAAAATTTTTCTAGAAGACCAGGGGCATGAATGTTCTACCTGGTCTCCCAAGACCTCTCCTCAGGACTAAACACCTTCCAATCCGCAAGAAAGAAAGTCTTTCCTCTTACCCTCTTGATGGCCAAAATATTCTCTACCCCAAAGACATCCTCAGCGAAGACTGAAGCTGGAGTGGTACCTGGATCGTCAGAGAAAGAATTAAGGACAACAGGCTTGAGGAGAGACACATGAAAGGAATTGGGAATCCGTAAAGATGCAGGGAGTTTCAGCTTGTACGCCACTGGATTTATTTTGTTCAAAATCTCGAAAGGACCGATGACCCATGGGCTCAACTTGTAAGATGGTATCTTGAGATGGACATATTTGGAGGAAAGCCAGACCTTGTCTCCCGGACGAAACAGAGGCGGATCGAGACATCTCTTATCAGCATGCTTCTTCATCTGCTCGGAGGACTGAAGAAGTGCTGATCTAGTGTCTTCCCAAATCATTGAAAAGTCACTGACGAGAGACTCCGCAGCAGGATTGTCCACTGAAGAAGAGATGGGAAACGGAATTCGGGGGTATCGACCATAAACCACAAAGAAAGAAGACTTAGCAGAGGCTCACTCATGTGGTTGTTATAAGAAAACTCGGCCCAAGCCAGAAGTTCTACCCAACCGCTATGGTGATCGTTGACAAAGTGCCGAAGAAAACTGGTAAGGATCTGATTAATATGTTCCACCTGACCATTGGACTGAGGATGATAGGCCAAAGAAAAATCCAAAGTGACATCCAGCAGCTTGCACTTGGCTCTCCAGAAGTGAGAAGTGAATTGAACTCCTCTGTCCGAGACAATGTGGAGGGATAAGCCGTGGAGACGAAAGATGTGACGGATAAAGTCCTTAGGCAGCACAGTTGCGGACGGAAGACCAGGCAAAGGAATGAAGTGAGCCATCTTGGAAAAGTGCTCAGCGACCACCCATATGACGGCAGAACCGGCAGATGCCGGAAGATCAGTGATGAAGTCCATAGCAATGTGTTGCCAAGGGACAGAAGGCACGGGGAGAGGAAGAAGACGACCAGCTGGAAGGTGCCTAAGTATCTTTTTACTGGCACAGGAGGAACAAGCCGCGACAAAACCTGCAACATCCTTGTGCAAAGTGGGCCACCAATAATATCGGGCAATGAGAAGAAGCTTCTTCCTCTGGCCGGCATGACCAGCCACTTTGGATGAATGACCCCAGAGTAAGACCCTCTTTCAATCCTGAGCCACTACAAAGGTCTTACCAGGAGGTAGATGAGACAGGTCAAACGGAGCATCAGTCATTATTCTGGAGGGGTCAATGATGTGTAGAGGCTCCTCCTCTTGGTCGGTAGACAGGAAAGAGCGGAATAGAGCGCCAGCTTTAATATTCTTGTCTGCCGGGCGGTAATGGAGAGTGAAACTGAAACGAGCAAAGAACAAAGACCATCTGGCCTGACACGGATTTAGTCTTTGGGCGGTCTGCAAGTAAGCGAGGTTTTTATGGTCAGTGTAGATTACCACTGAGTGCAGAGCCCCCTCAAGCAAGTAGCGCCACCTCTCCAGCGCTAATTGGATGGCCAGATGATCTCAATCTCCTATGCAGTAGTTGCGCTCGGAGGGAGAAAAGAGTTTTGAGAAGAAGCCACAGGTCACCATTTGCCCGGACGAGGATTTCTCGGTGAGCACTGCTCCAGCCCCGGAGGAAGAGGCATCAACCTCCAGAATGAACTGTTTATTGCAATCTGGACGATGTAGCACTGGAGCAGAGGGGAAGGCTTGTTTAAGAGAGACAAAAGCACTTTCCTCCTCGGAAGTCCATTCCCTTGGATTTGCTCCTTTACGGGTGAGAGCAGAGATGGGAGAAGTCCAGGAGGAGAAATGAGGAATAAAGAGGCGGTAATAGTTAGCGAATCCCAGAAACCACTGAATAGCCTTCAACCCCTCGAGTCAGGGCCACTTTAAGATGGCAGACACCTTCTCGGGATCCATTCGCAGTTCGGTCTCAGAGATGATATACCCCAAAAATAGCAGGGAGGTCTGCTCAAAAAGGCATTTCTTGTACTTGGCATACAGGCGATTCTTCCGGAGCCTCAGCAGTACCTGACGAACATCCCTCCGGTGAGAGGGCAGATCAGGGGAGAACACCAAGATATCGTCCAGGTACACCACCACGCAGGAATACAGGAGATCTCAGAAGATGTCGTTCACTAACTCCTGGAAGACGGCTGGAGCATTACAGAGACAGAAGGGCATCACGCGGTACTCGTAGTGGCCATCCCGAGTGTTGAATGCCGTCTTCCACTCGTCTCCCTGGCGAATCCGTGCCAGATTGTATGCCTCACGAACATCGAGCTTAGTGAAGATCTTCGCACCTTTTAGGCGGTCAAACAACTCTGAGATGAGAGCCAGGGGATACTTATTTTTGATGGTAATCTGGTTTAGGCCCCTATAGTCGATACATGGACGAAGAGAGCCGTCTTTCTTTTGATGAAGAAGAATCCTGCTCCAGCCGGAGAGGTGGATTTCTGGATAAAACCCCTAGCAAGATTCTCTTCTATGTACTCAGACATAGCACGGGTCACGGCCAGGTATTAGGTTGATGGGGCAATCATACTGCCTATGAGATGGAAGTGTCTCTGCCTCCTTTTTATCAAAGACGTCCACATATGACGGCGGGCCAGGTAGGTTAGCTGGAGTAGACGGAGGTCGAGCAGGACAAACCGGAACCAGACAGGACTTATGACATTCCTGACCCCAACGAAGCACCTCACCTGAGCTCCAATTCAGGACGGGCTCATGTCTCTGTAACCAATGCAGACCAAGCAAAAGGGGATGAGAGAGACCAGACAGTACGTAAAAGGAGATCCTCTCCGAATGTAGCATTCCCACCTGAAGAGTTATAGGCTCAGTGACAAACAAGATGGTCTCAGAAAAGTTTTCCATCCACAGAGGAAACCGCTAAAGGATCAGCCAGACATATGGAAGGAATTAGTGTTGAGCCAGCATGCTCGACACTGCTCGGTACTCGCCGGAGCATCACGCTACTTGGGATGTTCTGCGAGCACCGAGCATTTCCGGGTTACTCGGGCGGGAGCTCGGGTCACTGCCCTGCATGTTTGGCGCTCTTTACAGAGCCAATGAACATGCAGGGATTGCCAGCCAGTCACTGTAATGCCGCAGCCATGTTGGTTGTGGGCATTACAGTGATTGGCTGGCCGCACAGCATCAACTCGAGTATTTAAAACCAGGCGCCGCCATCTTGGACACAGTCGCTCTGGATCAGACAGTGTAGGGACAGCGCTGCTGATTTAGGGAGAGATATATCCTGCGAAATAGTTAGTGTAGGGCGTGTAAAGGCTGCCAGATAAAACAAACAGTCCTTCTCAGGACTATTATCCATCCCAGATATCAGGCAGGCAGGCTGTATAGGAGACGCAGTGGTTATACCAGCAAACGCTGCATTACAGTCATGTGTGCTCCTGTTGCTGAAATTGCTGGACTTAGCCCCAGGTCTCGGGGGTCAGGAAAAATCCTTTTTTTTTCATCTAAATCCTCCTTTTTTTTTCCCTCCTTCAAACTGTACAAATACCCGTCTTATATTAACCTTTAGGTGCCCCCCCCCCCAAAAAAAAAAAAGTGTGTCTCTGATTTTTCAGACACAAATATATCTGTTGAAAATAGTCTGGTGTAGGCTAGAGAAATATAAGTGTGGTTTTGCAGTTCCGCAGTTCAATCCTCTGTATTAAACAGTTTGAGTGTGTCACTCACTGTTCAGCCGCAAATAAATATATTTAAAAAAGTCTGGTATACACCAGTAAATTATAACTGTGGTTTTGCTGTTTCACGGTAAAAAATCTCTATTATCCTGCTTTTGGCATTTTTTGCCTAAAAAAAAAAAATAATAGTGTCTCCCTGATTTTTCAGACACAAATATATCTGTTGAAAATAGTCTGGTGTAGACCCGAGAAATAGAAGTGTGGTTTTGCAGTTCCACGGGTCAAATCTCTGTATTATCCTGCTTTTGGCATTTTTTGCCGTAAAGAAAAACAGTAGTAGTGTCTCCTGATTGTTCAGACACAAATATATCTGTTGAAAATAGTCTGGTATACACCAGTAAATTATAACTGTGGTTTTGCTGTTCCACGGTAAAAAATCTCTATTATCCTGCTTTTGCCATTTTTTGCCGTAAAAAAAAAATAATAGTGTCTCCTGATTGTTCAGACACAAATATATCTGTTGAAAATAGGCTGGTATACACCAGTAAATTCTAACTGTGGTTTTGCTGTTCCACGGTAAAAAATCTCTATTATCCTGCTTTTGGCATTTTTTGCCGTAAAAAAAAAATAATAGTGTCTCCTGATTGTTCAGACACAAATATATCTGTTGAAAATAGTCTGGTGTAGGCCCGAGAAATACAAGTGTGGTTTTGCAGTTACACGGGTCAAATCTCTGTATTATCCTGCTTTTTTGCATTTTTTGCTGTAAAGAAAAACAGTTGTGTCTCCTGATTGTTCAGACACAAATATATCTGTTGAAAATAGTCTGGTGTAGGCCCGAGAAATACAAGTGTGGTTTTGCAGTTACACGGGTCAAATCTCTGTATTATCCTGTTTTTTTGCATTTATTGCTGTAAAGAAAAACAGTAGTGTCTCCTGATTGTTCAGACACAAATATATCTATTGAAAATAGTCTGGTGTAGGCCTGAGAAATACAAGTGTGGTTTTGCAGTTCCACGGGTCAAATCTCTGTATTATCCACTTTTGGGCCATTTTTACCTAAAAAAAAAAACAGTTTGAGTGTGTCGCTCACTGTTCAGCCGCAAATATATCTATTTAAAATTTTCTGGTATACCCCAGTAAACAATAACTGTGGTTTTGCCATTCCACGGTAAAAAATCTCTATTATTCAGCTTTTGGTATTTTTTCCATAAAGAAAAACAGTAATAGTTTCTCCCTGATTGTTCAGATTGTTTAAAAAAGTCGGGTGTGTAGGCCAGAGAAATAGAACTGTGGTTTTCCTCTTCCACAGTTCTAATCTACTTTGTATTACCCTTTTTCCTATTGATAGTGTGAGTGTAAGCTATTTTACTTCCTTTACAATGGGCAAGGTGCGTGGCAAGGGACGTGGAACTGGACGTTCTGGTGATGGTGCGTGCAGAGGACGGGGCTGTGGCCAAGGTGAAAATGTGCCACAACCAACAGCCACATCTTCTCGCTCCCACTTCTTGACCGAATTACTAGGGAAGCACAGAACAACACCAGTATTGCGAACTGATCAGTGTGAACAGGTTATTAATTGGATAGAAGATAATACTTCCAATTACCTGGGCACCACCACCTCCGGTCTGTCTTCCACACGGTCAACTCTTAGTAGCCGTGAGTCTTGAACGCATACTCCTCCTCACCCTGATGCTCCTTCCTCCCACCATGCCGAGTGTCGTCAGACAGCAACTGATCCCACACTTGGACACTCTGAAGAGCTGTTCACTGGTCCATTTCCAGATTTGTGCCCCTCGCTTGCTCCACTTGAAGTGGTGGAAGAGGAGATCCCATGTAGCGATGCCCAAATATTTGAACAGCCACTGCCACAGGAAGTCGACGCTGGCAATTTGTCACAAGAGGTGGACGATGACGAGACACAATTGCCAGGAAGTGAGGAGGAGGATCGTGGTGCGCAAGTGGAAGAGGAGGAGGTGGTGGATGATCTAGTAACTGACCCAACGTGGCAGGAGGACATGCAGAGCGAGGCCAGCAGCACACAGGGTGAGGGAAGAAGAGTACCCCAACAGGCAGGAAGAAGCAGTGTGGTGGCCACACACAGAAAGCGGGCAACAGTTCCCCGTAACACCAACATGAGGGACGTTGCCAGTACAACCTGTAGGTCTTCCAGAGTCTGGAATATTTTTAAAGACTCTGCTGATAACCCCAAAAAGGCCATTTGTACCCCCTGCCATGCCAGCATCAGCAGGGGTGACAAAACTACCAGCCTGACCACCACCAACATGATCAGGCACATGGCAGCAAAGCACCCGACTTTGTGGGGCGTACCCCAGGGTCCACGACCAGTGTCAGCGGGTATCACCACTGCTTCTTCCGCTGTTGTGCGTGCAATTGAACCCCCTGTTGTGTATGCAAGGCACTCCCCTGTCCATACTGCATGCAAAGATGCCCCCTCCACTCAGTCTTCACTTGTTATGGCAGTTTCACAAGAAACAGCATCAACTTCCACGTCCACGTCCCACCGCAGCGTTCAATTGTTCATATCCCAGACCTTTGAACGAAAACGGAAATTCGCAGCTAACGCCCCACAGGCCACAGTCCTAAATTCGCACATTTCACGATTGCTTGCATTGGAAATGCTGCCTTTTAGGCTGGTGGAGACGGAATCCTTCCGCAACCTTATGGCGGTGGCCGTCCCTCGGTACTCGGTCCCCAGCCGACATTATTTTGCCCAGTGTGCCATCCCCGCACTACACAAGCACGTGCCCTCAACAACGCAGTTACTGGGAGAGTCCACCTGACAACGGACACGTGGACAAGTGCTTGTGGCCAGGGATGGTGCATCTCCCTGACGGCACACTGGGTAAACATAGTGGAAGCCGGGACCCAGTCGGACCTTGGGACGAAACACATCCTCCCCACACCGAGGATTGCGGGCCCTATGTCAGTCAGAGTTGCCCCCACAGTGTACAGCTCTTGCGCATTATCCTCCTCCTCATGTTCAGCCTCCTTCTCTGATATCACCACATCAGTTACAATCTAGAAGCACTGCAGTACTGCCTCCGCCAAGTGGCAACAGGCTGTGCTGAAACACATAAGCTTAGGTGATAAACCTCACATTGCTTGTGAGTTGTGGACAGCTGTGAAAGAGCAGGCAGATCTGTGGCTGAGACTGCTGAACCTACATCCAGGCATGGTCGTGTGTGACAATGGCCGTAACCTGGTGGCGGCTCTGACGCGAGGCGAGATCACACACGTACCATGCCTGGCTCATGTGCTTAACCTCGTGGTTCAGTGGTTTCTTAAATCGTACCCCGAGTTGCCAGATCTGCTCGTCAAAGTACGCCGCCTCTCAGCTCATTTTCGCAAGTCGGCTACAGCTTCCGCCGCCCTTGCTGTGTTGCAGCAGCGTTTGCAGCTTCCATCACACCGACTGGTGTCTGATGTCCCCACACGTTGGATCTCTACCCTCCACATGTTGCAAAGGATTTGTGAGCAGAAGAGAGCAGTTGTGGAGTACCAGCTGCAACAAGGCCGTCGATATTCAGGTCAGACTCCACACATTAGACCACAGGAGTGGACCTGGAGGTCTGACATATGTACCATCTTGACAAACTTTGAGGAGTCCACCAAGATGGTGAGTGGTGATGACGCCATCATTAGCGTCAGCAGTCCACTTGTCTGTCTTTTGCAACGCTCTCTGCAGAGAATTAAAGAGGAGACATTGCTGCCAGAGTATGATGAGATGGATCAAGAAGCCGTAGTGGTCGATTACACACAGCCCAGCCTCATCTCATCCCACTGTGCATTGGGGGACAAAGAGGGAGAGGAGGAGGAGGAGGAGGAGGAAGAACAGGAGCTTGTATGATGCGCTGTAGACGGTAGTACCTGTACAGCTGTCATACCGTCGGTTCAGCGTGGGTGGCCTGAGGACAGGGGGGAGATGGAGGAGGAGAGCATGGTCAGTCGTCATCTTGGTGAGGACACGGAAGTCTTGCCCGTTACCAGTCTGGCACGCATGGCTGACTTTATGTTACGCTGCCTTAACTGTGACCCTCGCGTTGTCAAAATGTTGGGTGACAGTCATTACTGGTTGGTAACACTTTTAGACCACCGCTACAAGGAGAACTTTCACTCTCTTATTCCTGAGGTGGAGAGGTCTACAAAAATGGGGTAGTACCAGAAGGCCCTTGCTGCAGAACTGTTAAAAAAATTCCCATCTGAACACGCTAGCAGCAGGGGTCACAGTTCGTTGACCAACCAAGGCGTACAAGCGAGAGAGAGGCAACTCCAATCCAGCAGAGGTCCTGAGGCGCGGGGTACTCTCACAAGGAGTGGAAAGTTTCAAAAGATTGTGAGGGAGTACCTTGCCGACCGTACCAGCGTCCTCCGTGATTCCTCTGTGCCTTTTAATTATTGGGTATCCAAGCTGGACACTTGGAATTAACTCGCTCTGTACGCCTTGGAGGTCCTGGCCTGCCCTGCTGCTAGCGTGTTATCGGAGCGTGTTTTTAGTGCCGCTGGGGGAATTATAACTGATAAGCGCACTCGCCTGTCAACTGACAATGCTGACAAGTTGACCCTTATCAAAATGAACAAGGGCTGGATTGGGCCAGACTTCTCATCACCGCCGAATGACAGCAGAATAGCATAAAGTTAAATCCACTGTGTTATTTCGGGAGGTGTATTCACATGCACCGCTTCACGCCCACACATGGGTATACGCTTCCTCATTTCGGCTGTTTTATGTTCTTCTCCTTATCCTCAGCCTCCACCACCACTATACCACCAGGGTGACCTTGGTCCATGTTGCCATTATTGAAAGTTCCTCCATCCTTATTTTTGTCAGCTTTTGCTTGGAAGGCATAAGCAAGGACTGTGGGAAACCCACTCCTCAATAATGGGAATAATATTTTTAAGATGCTGTACTGTATGGCTCTTGTAAGGGGCATTAAAAGCGTCTTGTTAAGCTACTGCGACCTCCACCACTTTTCCGAGGGGCATTAAAAGTGTGTTGTTAAGCTACTGTGACCTCCAACACTTTTCCGAGGGGCATTAAAAGCGTCTTGTTAAGCTACTGGGACCTCCACCACTTTTCCGAGGGGCATTAAAGCCATCTTGTTAAGCTACTGGGACATCCACGTCTCTTCTGAGGGGCATTAAAAGCATCTTGTTAAGCTACTGTGACCTCCACCACTTTTCCGAGGGGCATTAAAAGCGTCTTGTTAAGCTACTGGGACCTCCACCACTTTTCTGAGGGGCATTAAAACCGTCTTGATAAGCTACTGGGACCGTCACCACTTTTCCGAGGGGCATTAAAACCGTCTTGTTAAGCTGCTGGGACCTCCATGTCTCTTCTGAGGGCCATTAAAAGCATCTTGTTAAGCTACTGTGACCTCCATCACTTTTCCGAGGGGCATTAAAAGCGTCTTGTTAAACCACTCTGAACTCCACAGCTCTTCCAATGGGCATTGAAATGTTGTTTTTAATTAACTCTAACCTCCACGACTCTTCGAATGGGCATTGCATTTCCTCCTAATTTTTGGCAGCTTTTGCTTGGAAGGCATAAGCAAAGACTATGGGAGACCAACTCCCCAATAATGGGAATAATGTTTGTAATACGCTGTACTGCATGGCTCTTGTAAGGGGCATTGCAAGTTCCTCTGTCCTCATTTTTGGCAGCTTTTGCTTGGAAGGCATAAGCAAATACTATGGGAGACCCACTCTCCAATAATGGGAATAATGTTTGTAATATGCTGCACTGCATGGCTCTTGTAAGGGGCATTGCAAGTTCCTCCGTCCTAATTTTTGGCAGCTTTTGCTTGGAAGGCATAAGCAAAGACTATGGGAGACACACTCCCCAATAATGGGAATAATATTTTTAAGATGCTTTACTGTATGGCTCTTGTAAGGGGCATTAAAACCATCTTGTTAAGCTACTGTGACCTCCACGTCTCTTCAAAGGGGTATTAAAAGTGTCTTCTTAAGCCACTCTGAACTCCACAGCTCTTCCAACGGGCATTGAAATGTTGTTTATAATTACCTATAACCTCCACGACTCTTCCAACGGGCATTGCATTTCCTCCTAATTTTAGTCAGCTTTTGCTTTTCAATGCAAAGGCGAAAACTAAGGGAGACCCACTCCCCAATAATGGGTAGAAGGTTTTTAGTATGCTGTAATCCACGTCTGTTTCAAGGGGCATTGCAGTTCCTCATAATTTTTGGAAAGCCTTCCATTCACTGCTTAGGCCAACAGTGTACAGGAGACCCAGTTGCGATAAATGGAAAAAACGGTTTAGTTAAGGCCGTCTGACCTCCATGTCATTTCCAAGGGGCATTGGAGTGCCTCAAAATTTTTGGTAGGCATTGCACTCACTGTATGCCCTATAACTGTGTAGCCGAACCGCTCCTTTTGTTACAGAAACATATCCTACAAGACATATGTGGTTGACTGGCCGGATATTGATGTGAATGGTCTCTGCTCCTCCAGCTCTTTCTCCTTTGCCACTGCCTCATCCATCATTTATCACCTGAAGCTTTGTTTTAACGGGAGTCATAGAACTTTGATAGTAGCAGGAAAACATCCAGCAATCCTCGGAGGAGGTAGGATATGCACCAAAACGCTGACCACCTCAGGCCTAGCCGCTACTACATACATGCGCTTGCATTCCAAGAAAACAAAGCAGATGCTAACTTCTATAATCATCATCATGCTCCTCACCTTGGCACTCTCAACTCCCCTGATGGAGAAGCCAGGGCCCACCGGAGGAGTCTGGTTCTCTGGTGGGCTCGTCCAATGCTGCCCTAAAGCAGGCCGGGCTAAGAAAAGTGTGTGGGGGGATGTTCCAAGGAGAAATAGGTGTGGCTGGGGACCGTTTATGGACACCCGGCTGCCCCCAGGCGGCTGGGGACCGTGTGTGGACACCCGGCCGCGGGGCGGCTGGGGACAAAGTATGGACACCCGGTCGCCCCCTGGCGGCTGGGGACTGAGTATGGATTCCAGGCCGCCAGCGCAGCCATGACGTGGTGGCCAGATTCCGCCTCCACATGCCTGAAAGGCCCAATTTCAAGTGCAAGCAAGCAGTAAGATATTGCAGCCTGGGGGTGGGTGGGTGGTTGGCTGCATATTTGCGCTTGCATTGCAAGGAATGGGGGAGGTACAATTGAACACTGCCCTGGGACAAGAACTTGCACGGGGATAGTTGCAAGTCTGCATCTTCTGATGCGGCAAGGATGACTTCTGATGGGCACACTTTTAGGCATTGACCTGGGTGTCAGAGATGCTTCCAGGGGTCTTCCCCATGCTTTTCCCATGTCTTTTCAGCGCTGTATGCATGTGTCACACAGCACATGACCAGATAAGGTTGTAAAATGTTAAAATGACATTTCCCGGTGAATGCATTTGTCACGGTTGAAAGCAATACAAAAGTGCAAAAACGCATAAAAAATGCTACTTGTGAACATAGCCCAAGGTGTGCAGGAGTATTTTTTGGGGGGTTATTTATTTTACCTTATACACAAGTCTTTGCCCTGGAAAGGAACTTCCTTAACATATTTCACAGGAAAGCAGTTTCAGTTTATTTTTTGAACGTTTTATTGTGAGCCCTTAAAAGTGGCTTAATACTTCTGACCACTTTGTTGACAGCAGTGACCTGTGGGTCAGAAATGCTTCCTGGGGCGATCCCCATGCTGTCCCCATGTCATTTGAGCACTGTCACTATCGTTTTGGGCACTTGTTAGGCTTTTAAGAGACAGCCGGGGGTGCCGCCTCAAAAATGCTCGGGTCTCCCATAGACTAACATTGGGCTCGTTGCTCGGGTCGAGCACCCGAGTATCACGGCGAGCTCGGCCCGAGCTTCGAGCACCCGAGCATTTTAGTGCTCGCTCAACACTAGTAGGAATTTGATATCGCTCCACAACGGCCTGTTGAATGAGGTTCCCAGCGGCTCCGGAATCCAGATAGGCAGTCTCGAAGAAGTGGATCTCACAACAGGTAACCAAAATGGACAGAGTCAAGGGTGGAGAAGAAGAACTTTTGCCTAGGACGACCTCTCCAAGTGGTCCTGCACACTGGAGTTTCCCGATCTCACCGGACAGGAGTGGATAAGATGCTCTGTACTGCCACAGTAGAAGCAACTCCACTTGGCGCGGCGGATCTCCTGACGAGACTTGACCATCTTAACTTGGTCTATTTGCATAGACTCTGGAGAAGACACCGGGGGGAATACTGGTTGTGAGACTTGCCTTTGGAAGGTTGGTGCGAGGCTGAGGGTTCTTCTCTCACGGGTCGCCTCCTTAGAATACTCCTGAGAACGGATGTCAAACCATGTAGCTAATGACAACAGGTCGTCCAGAGAGGAAGGTATGTCAAGATCGGCAAGCTCATCCTTGATCCATCCGGAAAGGCCCTCCCAAAAGGTGGACACCAGAGCCTCATTGTTCCAGGCAAGTTCAGATGTGAGGGTGGGGAAACACACGGCATACTGTCCCACAGAAAGACTCCCTTGACGGAGTCAGAGAAGAGTGGAGGCAGTCGAATATTTTTGTCCAGGCTCATCAAACACCTTCCGGAAAGCCGCTAGGAAGGCCTGGAGATCGGACACCAGAGGATCCCCTCTCTCCCACGGAGGGTTAAGCCACGCCAACGCCTCTCCAGTGAAGTGAGACATGATGAATGCTACCTTGGCCCTGTCGGAGGTGAACTGGTGTGCCAGGAATTAAAAGTGCAGCGTGCACTGATTAATGAAGCCCTGACATAGGGCAGGGTCACCACCAAAACGTTGAGGCGCAGAGAGCCAGGTTCCAAAGCCGGATGCTACAGCACCACTGAGTTGAAGTGCCGCCGGAGCGGGTGCCGCTCGGTTAGAGGCGGACACAGTCGGGGTGGACAGCGTGTCCAGGCGGGAGTTGACTGTCCGCAGATAAGACAGGATAGTATCCTGTTGGGATCTCTGCCGAGAGACCTCTTGGTACAGGTCTGAGAGAGAAGGAGCCTGGGAGCCACCGGATGGCCTGTGCAAACTGTTACGGATCCGGGTGGTGGAACCTCTGTGCTCTGATACAAGGAGGGACCAGAGGGGCACAACTAAGTGCCTACCCAGACCGGCCCTGACCACACGGCGGCTTAGTCGACTCCATGAGCCAAGGAGGGACCGGGAAAGTGAACCAGGTGCCACTCTGGGACCGACCTTGTGTGAGAGCAGGCGACTCACATGGGACTGATGGCCGAGGCTGACAGGCACAGCAGATGAGCACGGCTGGTAGAGAGGCAGGTGATGTGGGCAGACAGGCACGGCCAATAGGCAGGCAGGCGGGCATGGCAGATAGACAGGCAGGCGGGTACGGCTTATAGACAGGCTGGCGGGCACGGCTGATAGACAGGCTGGTGGGCACGGCTGATAGACAGGCAGGTGGGCATGACTGATAGACAGGCTGGTGGGCATGGTTGATAGACAGGCTGGAGGGCACAGCTGATAAACAGGCTGGAGGGCACTGGAACCTGAGGACTGAGGAGAGTGTTAGCACACAAACAACAATCTTGCACAGGCACCTCCATTTTGGATGAGGTGCCTTATATAAGAGAAGTCCTCTGGCCATTGGCCGGGGACTCTTCAGGACGGCGTGTGTGGCCCCTTTAAGAGGGAGGGAGCGCGCGCCCTAAGCACAGTGCCCGGGGAACTGCGAGCGGTGCTCGCATCCCGGGCAGACGCAGGAGGGGAGCCGAAGAATGCCGGACCAGGACCGCGGCGGTGAGGGGATCGGCGTCCCTGCCCGGCAAGAGGCAGAGACGCCGACGCTACACAGTGCCTGTTTTTTTCCACACATACCGCTTAGAATTATCACCAAAAAATTCTATCTTCGTCTCATCAGACCAGAGAATCTTGTTTCTCATAGTCTGGGAGTCCTTCATGTGTTTTTGAGCAAACTCTATGCGGGCTTTCATATGTCTTGCACTGAGGAGAGGCTTCTGTCGGGCCACTCTGCCATAAAGACCCGACTGGTGGAGGACTGCAGTGATAGTTGACTTTGTGGAACTTTCTCCCATCTCCCTACTGCATCTCTGGAGCTCAGTCACAGTGATCTTGTGGTTCTTCTTTACCTCTCTCACCAAGGCTCTTCTCCCATGATTGCTCCATTTGGCTGGATGGCCAGGTCTAGGAAGACTTCTGGTGGTCCCAAACTTCTTCCATTTAAGGATTATGGAGGCCACTGTGCTCTTAGGAACCATGAGTAATGCATTCTTTTGTAACCTTGGCCAGATCTGTGCCTTGCCACAATTCTGTCTCTGAGCTCCTTGTGCAGTTCCTTTGAGCTCATGATTCTCATTTGGTCTGACATGCACTGTGAGGTCTTATATAGACAGGTGTTTACCTTTCCAAATCAAGTCCTATCAGTTTATTTAAAAACAGCTGGACTCCAATGAAGTAGAACCATCTCAAGGAGGATCACAAGGAAATGGACAGCATGTGACTTAAATATGAGTGTCTGAGCAAAGGGTCTGAATACTTATGACCATGTGATATTTCAGTTTTTCTTTTTTAATAAATTTGCAAAAAGTTCTATATTTTTGTTTATTTTCAGTCAAGATGGGGTGCAAAATGTACATTAATGAGAAAAAAAATGAACTTTTTAGAATTTACCAAATGGCTGCAATGAAACAGAGTGAAAAAGTTAAAGGGGTCTGAATACTTTCCGTACCCACTGTATACAGCATTATAGAATGCTGTATATCAGGGCTGAAAGGTGGTGGTCTTACCTTATATAGGACAAAACTGGTGACAGGTTCGCTTTAACTAAGTACCTCACATTTTTTACATGTACAGTAATAGTGGATTTCATATATATATAAAAAAAAACTTTTCCCCGAAACCTGTTTTCACCTTCATGACCAGGCCATTTTTTTCAATTCTGCCCAGTGTCACTTTATGAGGTAATAATTCTGGAACGCTTCAACGGATCCCACTAATTCTGAGATTGTTTTTTCATGACATATTGTACTTCATGATAGTGGTAAAATTTGTTTGATATGACTTGCGTTTATTTGTGAAAAAATAGGAAATCTGGCAAAAAAATTTAAAATTTAGCAATTTTTAAACTTTTATTTTTTATGCCTTTAAATCAAAGAGTTATGTCACACAAAATAGTTACTAAATAACAATTCCTATATATCTACTTTTCATCAGCACATTATTTTAAACATAATTTTTTTTTGTTAGGAAGTTAAAAGGGTTTAAATTTGACCAGATATTTCTCATTTTTCCAACAAAATTTACAAAACTATTTTTTTAGGGATCACATCACATTTGACGTGACTTTGAGGGGTCTATATGACAGAAAATACTCAAAATTAACACCATTCTAAAAACTGCACCTCTCACGGTGCTCAAAACCACATTCAAGAAGTTTATTAACCGTTCAGGTGCTACACAGAAATTAATGGAATGTGGAAGGAAAAAATGAACATTTAACTTTTTTTCACTAAAATGTAACTTTAGACCCAATTTTTTTTATTTTTACTAGGGTAACAGCAGAAAATGCACCATACAATTTGTTGTGAAATTTCTCCTGAGTATGCCAATACCCAATATGTGGAGGAAAACTACTGTTTTAACGCACAGGAGGGCTTGGAAGGGAAGGAACATCACTTGACTCTTTGAATGCAAAATTTCATCACCGTCATTAGCAGATGCCATGTTGTGTTTGGAGAGTCACTGATGTGCCTAAAGAGTAGAAATCCCCCACAATTGACACCATTTTGGAAATTAGACTCCTCAAGGAACTTATCTAGATGTGTGGTGAGCACCTTGAACCCCCCAGGTGATTCACAGAAGTTTATAACGCTGAGCCGTGAAAATAAAAAATCAAATTTTTCCAACAAAAATGTTCTTTTAGCACCAATTTTTTTTTTTTTTACAAGAGTAACAGGAGAAAATGTACCATACAATTTGTTGTGTGATTTCTCCTGAGTACGCTTATACCCAATATGTGGAGGAAAACTACTGTTTGGGTGCATAACAGGGCTCAGAAAGGAAGGAGTGATGTTTGGTAATGCAGATTTTGATGTAATGGTCTGCGGGTGTTATGTCACATTTGGACAGCTCCTGTTGTGCCTAAACAGTGGAAACCCCCCACAAGTGACCTCATTTTTTAAACAAGACCCCTCAAGGAATTTATATAGACATGTGGCGAGTGTTACGAATTGTGTTTCTGTGCTCTCACCTGGTAATGGAGCAGGTCCAGTACTACGCTACTTAGGTCGCAAGCGCCGCAAATGTCCTGACCTTGGAGGCGGAGTTACCACACGTGCAGGGAACCCGTCCCAATCTTGTGGGGCATCAAGTTCTGCTGTTATGGAATGTGTGAGGAAGCAGGACACTGCTTTGTTTGGCAATAAGCAATAGTGGGATTTTGTCCAGCCTGCTGTTGAAGCTAAGCAGGGAGTGCCTGTCTGGGGATGATTTGGAGGTAAGCAACACCCGATCATTAGACGGGCTATATAATCCTGCTTCCTGCTCAGTCCTTTGCTGTTTATTGCAGTTTCGTATGTGTTTGGTGGTGAGTGGTGCTAGCATTAGGTTTTGCTATCTCAGCAGAGTTTTCTCATTTTCTCTTTTGGTTACACTTCCTGGATTTCTTGCAGAGGTACTCATCTGGTCCGCGACTAGGAACCAGCTGCGTCACCAGATGCCAGCTGTCCGACGACAGTGGGCCTGGAAAGGGGCCCGAGAAGTTCCCCTTCCATTATCTGAGAGCTGGGTGAAGAGTATTCCTGGCCCTGAAGGGCTCGCCTAGCTGGGCAGCATGTAACAAGTGCACCTGTGGCTGCGCCTTTGTTGGTTTGGTGACTGTCTTGATGGGTCCTTCTATGATGTGCATAACAGTGAGCACCTTTAACCTACAGGGGCTTCATAGATGTTTACAACATTGATCTGTGAAAATAAAAAGTAAAAAATTTTTCCACAAAAATGTTGTTTTAACCCCAAATCTTTTCATTTTCACAAGGATAGCAGGAGAAAACAGACCCCAAAATTTGCTTTGTCATTCCTTCTAAGTAGGCCGATACCCCATATATGGTCAAAAACTACTTTTGAGGCACAGTGCAGAGCTCAGAAGGGAAGAAGCGCCTTATTGGAGTTCAGAGATTGCTGGACTGGTTTGAGGGTGCCATGTCACATTGGTAGAGCCCTTGAGGTGCCAGAACAGCCAAACCCTGATAAGTGACCCCATTTTACAAACTGCACCTCTCAATTAATGTAGGGATGCAGAGATGATATTGCCACCATAGGTGTGTCACAACATTTCATGGCATTGGGCAGTGAAGAAAAAATAATTACATTTTTAGCACCAAAATTTTGTTTTAGCCCCATATTTTACATTTTCACACTGGGAAATGGGTAAAAATAGCACCAAAATATGTCCTACAATTTATGCTGAATGTAAAAATACCCAATATGTGTCTGTACGGTACTGATTAGCCACACGCCGAAACTCGGGAGGGTATGAGCGATATTTGCCTCCTGTAGCACAGATTTTCCTAGAATAGTTTGCGGACCCCAGATACTGAGCCCCTAAGTCCTAGAAGAGCAGAATTCCCCCTCAAGTGACCCCATTTTGGAAATTATACCCCTTTGGGAACTTATCTACAGGTGTAATGACGATTCTGACTCCATGGGTGTTTTCCAGAAACAAGCAGTAGTGGGTATTGCTGAGTGAAAATTGCAAACTGCCATTGTAGTGACCAGTACATTGAAGTGACCAGTACATTGTAGTGCCCAGCTCATGCTTGTGGAGACACGCACCCGTAAATTAGGCAGGCTCTTATCACTATAGAAATGCCAAAATGTGGACGCTAAATGTGGTTTAGACACACTGGGCACAGAAGTGAGGGGCCATTCTTGCTGAATTTCGTTTGGGGGCAAGAAGCCATAGCGCTTTTCCAGAGTCTTTGTACTATCAGTAATGTGGAAGTCCCATATATTTCCATTAACAGATGATGAACCTGAGTGGAGGCTTTTTTTGTAGATTGAGTTGAAGCTTTTATTGGGAACATTTTACATAACATTTTGGACGACATTACGCTGAACACTTACTTTGGGGTTTTCATCTAAATCTCCAAGTGACATGACAGATGAAACCCCCGATGGATCCATTCACTATAATGAGGCAGCAGAGTTACTCTAGACTCCATCTGGCCTCTGTTCAGCGTTGTCCTTCTTTTCAGAGGTGCACAAAACTGTGGTCGACTGGGCTTTTATGCATGCCTAAAAAGATGGACACTGCCGGATCATAGGTCAGACAGCGTCCACAGTGCCTCCATCTGACTCATTATAGGGAATCTTCCACTGGGGGTTTCGTCTGAATCACGTATTTCAGATATTTACATGGAAACCCCAGGGTAAGCGCTCAGTGCAGAGTGCAGGAGAAATGTGAGCCGAGCAATACTTTGGAAGGCAAAATGAACAAATCAACAGCAGGTGAAGAATTGGTTTTATTTATTTTTTTATGCAATTTCTCGTGTGGTATAAGTGATTAGATGACTTTATTCTTTGGGTCGGAGCAATACCAGATTTATATTGATTTTTTACGTTTGGCTTCTGTCACACATTAAAAGATTCTTTTTATGTATCGTCATATTTTGAGAGCTATCATTTTTCCAGATTTTGGCCAAAAGAATTATTTGAGTGCTTGTTTTCTTGCGGGATGAGTTGACATTTTTATTGGTACCATTTTTGGGCACATGACATGTTTTGATCGCTTTCTATTCCGATTTTTTAGAGGCAGAATGAACAAAAAACAGCAATTCAGGAATTGTTTTTTTGTTGTTTTTTTTATGCCGTTCCGCATGTGGTAAAATTGATTGCATTTTATTCCACTTTTTGTTCAGCCGTATGATGACAAATCATAGTTTTTGCCTTGTTTTTTTTTTTTTTTTAAAGGGGGTTCAAATAGTGGCACAGTTTTATAGGTCGGGATGTATAGAATGTATGCATTCAGGATCTCTAAAGGCCCATGTGCTGTTTTGGCAAGAAAAAGAGAGAAGATTGAATATTTATAAATCTTTCAGTACTAATTTATTGGCCTATTCACAAGGGTGAAAAAAACAGTTAGGGAAAGAGTGATCGTTAAACTGATCGCTCTGTTCCCATATAGCATTCTTTTTGTCGGCAGTACATCTCATGTCTACATGAGGCAATGTACTGCTAGCAATGATAATTTTTATACTGGCATTAACAATCTGATCACTCAATCAGTGAAGGTTTTGCTTGTTTGAAGAGTGTTTTACAGTATATCACAAAAGTGAGTACACCCCTCACATTTTTGTAAATATTTTATTATATTTTTCATGGGACAACACTGAAGATATGACACTTTGATACAATGTAAAGAAGTCAGTGCACAGCTTGTATGGCAGTGTCAATTTGGTGCGTCCTCTAAATAACTCAACAAACAGCCATTAATGTCTAAACCGCGGGCGAAAAAAAGGGAGTACAACCCTAAGTGAAAATTACCAAATTGTGCCCAACGTGTTAATATTTTGTGTGGCAACCATTATTCTCAAGCACTGCCTTAGAGAGGTTGTCCAGTTAAAAGTGATAAGTCTGCAGTCACACAGAGTTATGAATCCCCCAGCACAGGCACTGTCCGCTGTGGGGATTCGCCGGTATGAGACCCGGTAACGAAGGGTATGTATGTATATGTCGCTTTCCATACACTTGTATTGAGCGAGGCCGTGCCTTCTAGTCGGACGCACCCACTGGTCATCCACGTCACTAAATGGGGACTGGCCTCGCTCTATGCAAGTGAATGGAGAGAGGCGGCGCTGCATGGCCAGGGGTATATATAACGTATACATGTCCCGTGTCTCATACCGGCGAATCCTCACAGAGCACAGTGCCTGCACTGGGGAGATTCATAAGTCTGTAGTCACAAAGAGTGACTGCAGACTTATTACTTTTGACCAGACAACCCCTTTAACTCTTTTGGGCATAGAGTTCACTAGAGATTCACAAGTTGCCACTGTAATCCTCTTCCACTCCTCCATGACGACATCACAGAGCTGGTGGATGTTAGAGACTTTGTGCTCCTCCATCTTCCATTTGAGGATATGCCACAGATGCTCAATAGGGTTTAGGTCTGGAGACATACATGGCCAATCAAGCACCTTTACCCTCAGTTTCTTTAGCATGGAAGCGGTCGTCTTGGAGGTGTGTTTGGGGTCGTTATCATGTTTGAATACTGCCCTGTGGCCCAGTTTACAAAAGGAGGGGATCATTCTCTGTTTCAGTATGTCACAGTACCTGATGGCATTCATGGTTCCCTCAATTAACTGTAGCTCCCCACAGCCGGCAGCACTCTTGCAGCCACAAACCATGACTCTCCCACAACCATGCTTGACTGTAGGCAAGACACACTTGTCTTTGTACTCCTCACCTGGTTGCCGGCACTGACGCTTGATACCATCTGAACCAAATAAGTTTGTCTTGGTCTCATGAGACCACGGAACATGGTTCCAGTAATCCATGTCTTTAGTCTGCTTGTCTTCAGCAAACTGAGGGTTTTTTTGTTCATCATATTTTATGAGGCTTCCTTCTGGGATGACAGCCATGCAGACCAAGTGATGGCAGCCATGGAGTGTGCGGCATATGCCCTGAGCACTTACAGGTTGATTCCCCCTACCCCTTTAACCTCCGCAGCAATGTTGGCATCACTCATACGTCCATTTTGAAAAGACAACCTCTGGATTTAAAGCTGAGCACGTGCACTCAATTTCTTTGGTTGACCATGGCAAGGTCTGTTCTGAGTGGAACCTGTCTTGTTAAACAGCTGTATGGTCTTGGCCACTGTGCTGCAGCTCTGTTTCAGGGTGTTGGAAATCTCCTTAGAGCATAGGCTATCTTTATGTACAGCAACCATTCTTTTTTTCAGATCCTACATGAGTTCTTTGCCATGAGGTGCCATGTTCAACTTCTAGTGAGCAGTATGAGAGAGTGTGAGAGCGCTAACACCAAATGTAACAAATCTGCTCCCCATTCACACCTGAGACCATGTAACACTAATGAGTCACATGACAACTGGGAAGGAAAATGGCTAATTTGGCACAATTTGGCCATTTTCACTTAGGGGTGTACTCATTTTTGTTGCCAGTGGTTTATACATTAATACATTAATTGCTCTGTGTTGAGTTATTAAGAGGGCACACCAAATATGCACTGTTATACAAGCTGTATACTGGCTACTTTACATTGTATTAAAGTGTCATATCTTCAGTGTTGTCACATTAAAAGATATAATAAAATATTTACAAAAGAGGGAGGCATATCTAAAGAAGATTATAATGCAGTCTGCAGATCCTGCAGGGCATGTATCAGGTTAGCTAAAGCTGACAATGAATTAAGGCTTGCAAGAGATGTCAAAAGCAATAAAAAAGGATTTTGGGGGTATGTCAAAAGTAAAAGAAAAGTCAAAGATGCTATAGGATTTTTACAGGATGAAAATGGAGAAATGGTAAGAGAGGATGTTGAGAAGGCCAAACTTTTTAATTCCTATTTTGCATCTGTTTTCTCTCAGAAAGAAAATGTAACATCAACTGATCTTCACTGTCCTTTTAAAGGAATAGAAGAATCCAAGTTATCTGTAAACAGAAAGATTGTGAGGGAATATTTAGCTAACATAAATGAGTTCAAGTCTCCAGGTCCAGATGAATTACACCCCAGAGTACTGAAGGAGATCGTAGAAGAAATTTTAGAACCACTCTCCATAATCTTTGAAAATTCTTGGAGAACAGGAGAAGTCCCAGAAGACTGGAGAAGAGCAAATGTTGTTCCTATCTTCAAAAAGGGGAAGAAGGTGGACCCAGGGAACTATAGGCCGGTGAGTCTGACTTCTATACCAGGAAAGATCTTTGAACAAATTATTAAACAACATGTATGTAAGTACCTGGATAAGAAAGAAGTGATTAACCAGAGTCAGCATGGGTTTATAACTAACAAGTCATGTCAGACTAACTTAATTTCCTTCTATGACAGAATCACTGACTGGGTGGATCAGGGAAATGCTGTAGATATAGTATATCTTGACTTCAGCAAAGCATTTGACAAAGTATCTCACACCATCCTTATTGAAAAAATGACCAAGTATGCAATGGACCAGGCAACTGTTAGGTGGATTCATAACTGGCTTAGTGATCGGACTCAAAGGGTGATTGTAAATGGCTTCACATCCAGCTGGATGAATGTCTCAAGTGGGGTACCACAGGGCTCCGTCCTGGGACCTGTATTGTTCAACATCTTTATCAATGATTTAGATGAAGGAATTGAGGGTAAACTGATTAAATTTGCTGATGACACAAAGCTAGGAGGGATAGCTAATACTAGAGAAGAGAGAGAGAGGATTCAAAAAGACCTAAATAAACTGGAGCAGTGGGCAGCAACCAACAGAATGGTTTTTAACAGGGAAAAATGCAAAGTACTACATCTGGGCAATGAAAATGAAAAAAGCATATACAGAATGGGAGGAATAGAGCTAAGCAACAGTACATGTGAAAAAGACTTAGGTATACTAATAGATCATAGACTGAACATGAGTCAACAGTGTAATGCAGCAGCAAAAAAGGCAAATACAATTCTGGGATGTATTAACAGAAGCATACAGTCTAGATCACGTGAAGTCATTATTGGTCTTTACTCCTCTTTGGTCAGACCTCATCTGGAATACTGTGTACAGTTTTGGGCACCACATTTTAAAAAAGACATAGACAAACTGGAGCAAGTTCAGAGAAGAGCGACCAGAATGGTGGCTGGTCTGCAAACCATGTCCTATGAGGAACGGTTGCAGGATTTGGGAATGTTTAGCTTGCAAAAAAGAAGACTGAGAGGAGACTTAATAGCTGTCTACAAATATGTCAAGGGCTGTCACATTGTAGAAGGATCATCTTTATTCTCTTTTGCACAAGGAAAGACTAGAAGCAATGGGATGAAACTAAATGGGAGGAGACACAGATTAGATATTAGAAAAAACTTTTTGACAGTTAGGGTGATTAAGAGTGGAACAGGCTGCCACGAGAGGTGGTGAGTTCCCCTTCAATGGACGTCTTCAAACAGAGGCTGGACAGACATCTGTCTGAGATGATTTAGTGAATCCTGCTTTGAGCAGGGGGTTGGACCAGATGACCCAGGAGGTCCCTTCCAACTCTACCATTCTATGATTCTATGATAATGTAAGGGGTGTACTCACTTTTGTGATTTACTGTATATCTAAAAATGAGCTGATCTGCAGAACCTGTCAGTGGCCATTACCCATTGCGCAGAGTGATGCTATTTAAATCTGACTGCCGTCGTTGCAAAGAGCTGATCAATAAGTGTGTCGGGTGTAGGACTTTAACTGATCTGAAATTGTTGACCTATGCTAATAAATAGGCCATCAATATCAAAGTGGTAGAAACTATACTAGAATGAACTAGTAGCTGAGAAACTGGAGGTGCTTCGGTAAAATCTGTAGAGAACTGTAATATGAAAATGTCTATAATTTCCCCTACAGACTGTAAAACATCTGAACAGGTCCATATCAAATTCACTTTGAAAATTGACATTGTCAGTTGATGTGCACTGTATAGCTGTAGGCAATCAGGGCTGCTACTAAGAATTTGAGGGCCCCCTACTGGCAAAATGTTCGGGCCCCCTTGATACTCTGCCCAGGCTCCACCCCAGCTCCACCTCCACAACAAGGTAGACTCTTTTAGCCGGGCCCTACTCTACTCTAACCTATTAAAGATTTCTTAAAATATTCAATACTCTTTTTAGGTATATTTGTATTTATTTTTCTTTAAAGGAATGTGTCACATAAATTTTTTAAAATGACCAAGAGTACCACATACAAGGAACAAATACTGCCACACCATGACCAGACCACATATTACCACCACATAGTGACCTAATGATACCACGTACAAGGGATAAATACCACCCCATCATGACCTGATCACATATTACCACCACATAGTGACCAAATAATAACACATACAAGAAGCAAATAGCACCACACAATGACTAGACCACATATTACCACCACATTGTGACTAAATAATACCACATGCAAGGAACAAATACCGCTACACTTTGGCCGGACCACATATTACCACCATATAGTGACCGAATACTACAATAATGATCATTAATAAAAACACTAATAAATACTAATATTACCTTAAGTTTCATTATACACAGAAGCTCTGTACATAGTAATATAGTATACCAGTGACATTATACACAGGAGCTCTGTATATAGTGTCAGTGTGCAGGTAATACAGTGATCACCAGTGACATTATACTTAGGAGCTCTGTACATAGTATATACAGTTGAAACCAGAAATTTACATACACTATATAAAAAGATACTTATGCATGTTTTTCTCAATATCTGACATGAAATCAGAATAAACCTTTCCCGTTTTAGGTCAATTAGGATTACCATAAATTTTAATATTTGTCAAATTCCAGAATAATGAGAGAGAGAGAATGTTTTAAGACATTTTTATTACTTACTGCAAAGTCAAAAGTTTACATACATTTCATTAGTATTTGGTACCATTGTCCTTAAACTGAATGACTTGGGTCAAGCGTTTGGAATATCCTTCAACAAGCTTCTCACAATAGTTGGTCGGAATTTGGGCCCATTCCTCCTGACAAAACTGGTGTAATTCATCCAGTTTTGTAGGTCGCCTTGCCTGCACCTGCCTTTTCAGCTTTAGCCATAAATTTTCAATAGGATTGAGATCAGGGCTTTGTGATGGCTACTCCAAAACATTGACTTTGTTATCCTTAAGCCACGTTGTTACCATTTTGGCAGTATGCTTCGAGTCATTGTCCATTTGGAAGACCCATTTGCGTCCAAGCTTTAACTTCCTGGCTGATATCTTGAGATGTTGCTTCAGTATTGCCATCTAATCTTCTATTCTCATGATGCCATCTATTTTGTGAAGTGCACTAGTCCCTCCTGTAGGAAAACAACCCCACAACATGATGCTGCCACCCCCATGTTTCACAGTTGGAATAGTGTTTTTAGGCTTCCACGCTTCTCCCTTTTTCCTCCAAACTTAACAATGTTCATTATGCCCAAAAAGTTCAATTTTAGTTTCATCAGACCACAGGATATATCTCCAAAAATTAAGGTCTGTGTTCCTGTGTGCATTTGCAAACATTAATCTGGCTTTTTTATGCTTCTTTTGGAGTAATGGCTTGTTCCTGACAGAGTGGCCTTTCAGCCCATGTTGATACAGTACTCGTTTCACTGTGGTTATTGACACAATCTTACTAACTTCTACCATCATCTTCACAAGGTCTTTTGCTTTTGTCCTTGGGTTGATATGCACAAGTCGGACCAAAGCACGTTCATCTCTGGGACACAGAACCCGTCTCCTTCTTGAGCGGCATGATGGCTGGACATTTCCATCTTGTTTGTACTTGCATATAATTGCTTGTACAGATGAAAGAGGCACCTTCAGGTATCTTGAAATTGTACCCAAATATGAGCCAGACTTGTGCAAGTCCACAATTGTCTTACTGATATCCTGGCTGATTTGTTTAGACTTTCCCATGATGCTACATAAAGAAGCAGTATGTTTCAGGTGTGCATTAAAACACATCCACAGGTGTGTCTGTAATTAACTCAGATGTTGCCAAAAAACTATCAGAAGATCCCAAACACATGACATCATCATATGGGCAGTCCAGAATTGTTTAAAGGCATAGTAATCTTAGTGTATGTAAACTTTTGACTTTGCAGTAATAAAAATCCCTTAAAACATTTTCTCTCTCTCATTATTCTGGCATTTGGCAAATATTAAAAATTATGGTAATCCTAATTGACCTAAAACGGGAAAGGTTTATTCTGATTTCATGTCAGACATTGAGAAAAACATGCATATGTACTCATATCTTTTTATATAATGTATGTAAACTCCTGGTTTCAACTGTAGTGTGTAGTGTAAGTGTACAGGTTAAGCAAAGGCCCCACTATCAGTATTTGGTCAGTATTCGGTCAGTAATTTTTCTCCGGAGTGGGAACCAAAACCAGGTAAGGAACAATCCGTCCCATTATATAACAGAAACAATTGCATCAATTCTGCATTTATCACCCACTCCTGAGAAAAAATACTGAACGAATACTGACCAAATACTGATAGTGGGGCCATGGCCTTACACACTGACTCACTGGTGTCGTCTCTAGTTGAAGTCCTTCATCTTCGCTTTCCTCCTTCATCCAGCGGAGACCACCATCACTTCTAGCCAGGACTCGTCTCTGCATAAAATAACACACAGTTATCTAGAGCACATTCCCCAACTTCTATACTACACAGCTGAATACAGACGTGCACCCATCATTAATATATAATTAGTTATTATGCAACCCACTATTACAAATATAAATTGTACTCTACCAGTGCTCCCCCACTAACTATAAATAGCCACTTTCCCCACCTAATAAATATATAAATAATTAAAACCTGTACTCTTTCTCCCCAATTCATTACCATTCACACTCTGTCATCCTCAACGATCCCCATTCTGTACCTCGCGCTCCCCTGATTCATTATATTTACATGCCCCCTCTGCCCCAATTCATTATTTCATGTCCTCTCTCTCTCCCACCCCCACCCTGTATTCATAATCATCTCCCCCACCACTCCCAGTTCATCATTTTCTTACTCCACTCCCAATCCATCATTTGTTCCACCCACTCCCATTTCATTATGTGCTCTCCCCACCCTCCCACTCCCAATTCATCATTTGCTCCCCCCACTGCCAAGTCATCATGTGCGCTCCCCACCCTCCGCTCCCAATTCATCATGTGCTCTCCCCACCCCCCACTCCCAGTTCATCATGTGCTCTCCCCACCCCCCACTCCCAGTTCATCATGTGCTCTCCCAACCCTCACTCCCAGTTCATCATGTGGTCTCCCCACCCCTCACTCCCAAGTTCATCATGTGCTTTCCCTACCCCCCACTCCAAATTAATCATGTGTTCTCGCCACCCGCAGTTCATCATGTGCTCTCCCCACCCCCACTAGCAGTTCATGTGCTCTTATAAACTCATCATGTGCTCTCCCCACCCTCCACAAGCAGTTTATTATGTGCTCTCCCTATTCCCCACTCCTAATTCATCATGTGCTCTCCCCACCCCCACTCGCAATTCACCATGTGCTCTCCCTACCCCGAACTCCCAGTTGCTCATCTGCTCTCCCCATCCCCCAATTCTATTTAAAAAAAAGGCTCCTTGCGCAGAGGACATGTACACCACCAGCAGCAGTGTGCTTGCATGTGAGACTCCTGCTCTTTGCTTCTGGTCACCGAGTCCCACACAGCAGTAAGAGTATTAATGCCCTGATCGCGGCCCTGTTGGTGATTAGTTCACCATTTTAATGAGGTTTAAAAAAAAGTATCTGTATATAGACTATCTAGACTTAATCATTTTTTTGTTGTAGTATAGTTGAGATTATTATTCAGTTGGTGTAGCACAATTTAGTGATCTTGTATTTCTAACCCAGATACAGAGCAAGCACCTGTATATTAAAGATAGAAAGCATCAAGTTGAAATTCCTTCCCATATAATTGAACTACACTGTCCAGCAGACTCTGTTATGTCCTGGTGGGATGACTTTTACACTTTTTTGGATCAAAATAGTTTCAACAAAGTACGCTATGTTGTTTACATGTACTATTATTAAAAGCAAAGGACAGGACAGACACCCCAGTTTACAAGACCAACATTATAGGCCTGGCTACTCCTGCATTAGTTCTATGGGCAGGTAATCAGTGCTGCCCTTTTTTGCTGTGTTAATACTTGAATTTTGGGGGGAATTCTAATTCCTATTACCGTGGCTTTGATTTTAATTTTAGTGTTAGGACTCGCAAGTATGACGATCCTTGACCCGGATTGCGTATTTTATAGTTATAGTTTTTAAGGTTGAAGGAAGACTAAGTCCATCTAGTTCAACCTATAGCCTAACATGTTGATCCAGAGGAAGGCAAAAAAAAACCCATGTGGCAAACACTAAGCTCCACATTGAGGAAAAAAATTCCTTCCCGACTCCATACGACAATCAGACTAGTTCCCTGGATCAACGCCCTATCAAGGAATCTAGTATATGTAACCTTTAATATTATACTTTTCAAGAAAGGCATCCATGCCCTTCTTAAATTTTAATAGTGAATCACTCATTACAACATCATGCGGCAGAGAGTTCCATAGTCTCACTGCTCTTACAGTAAAGAATCTGTGTCTGTGTTTATGATTAAACCTTCTTTCTTCCAGTTGTAGAAGATGCCCCCTTGTCCCCTTCCCTGGCCTCAGAGTAAAAAGATCAGTAGACAGGTCTTTGTACTGTCCCCTCATATACTTGTACATAGTAATAAGATCACCCCTAAGCCTTTGTTTTTCCACAGTAAATAACCCCAAGTGTAATAACCTGTCTTGGTATTGCAGACCCCCCATTCCTCTAATAACCTTGGTCGCTCTTCTCTGCACCCTCTCTAGTTCAGCTATGTCTTTCTTATACACCGGAGACCAGAACTGTACACAGTATTCTAAGGGTGGTCGCACTAGTGACTTGTATAGAGGTAAAATTATGTTCTCCTCATGAGCATCTATGCCTCTTTTAATGCATCCCATTATTTTATTTGCCTTTGCAGCAGCTGCCTGACACTGGCCACTAAACGTGAGCTTGTCGTCCACCAATACACCCAGGTCTTTTTCAGTTACAGTTTTGCCCAGTGTTTTACAATTAAGCATATAATTATACATTTTATTTCCTCTGCCCAAGTGCATTACCTTACATTTATCCCCATTAAAGCTCATTTGCCATTTATCAGCCCAAGCTTCTAGTTTACATAGATCCACCTGTAACATAAAATTGTCCTCCTCTGTATTGATTACCCTGCAGAGCTTAGTGTCATCTGCAAATATTGAAATATTACTCTGTATGCCGCTACAAGGTCATTAATAAATATGTTAAAAAGAAGGGGGCCCAATACTGACCCCTGTGGTACCCCACTGTTAACTGAGACCCAGTCTGAGTGTTTTCCATTAATAACCACCCTTTGTTTCCTATCACTGAGCCAATTCTTAACCCACATACATATATTTTCCCCTATCCCCATTGTTCTCATTTTATGTATCAACCTTTTGTGCGGAACCGTATCAAAAGCTTTTGAAAAGTCCATATACACAACATCCACTGCATTTCCTTGGTCCAGTCCAGAACTTGCCTCCTCATAAAAACTGATCAGATTAGTTTGACAGGAACGGTCCCTCGTAAACCCATGTTGATATTGGGTCATGAGGTTATTCTTCTTAAGATACTCTAGTATAGCATCTCTTAGGAAACCCTCCACGATTTTACCCACAGTAGAGGTTAAGCTTACTGGCCTATAATTTCCAAGTTCAGTTTTTGTCCCCTTTTTGAATATTGGCACCACATTTGCTATACGCCAGTCCTGTGGTACAGGCCTTGTTATTATGGAATCTTTAAAGATTAAAAATAATGGTCTATCTATGACGTTACTTAATTCCTGCAGTACTCGCGGGTGTATCCCATCCGGGCCTGAGGATTTATCAATTTTAGTGATTTTTAGACACCGCCGTACTTCCTGCTTGTGTAAATACGGTTGAAAATAAATCATTTAGCATATTGGCTTTTTCCTCATCCACCATTTCACCCAGACTATTTTTAAGGGGGTCAACACTATCATTTTTTAGTTTTTTACTATTTATGTAGTTAAAGAATATTTGGGGGTTATTTTTACTTTCTCTGGCAATGATTCTCTCTGCCTCAATCTTTGCTGCCTTGATTTGGTTTTTACAGAATTTATTTAATTCTCTGTATTTATTTAATGCCTCATCACTATCTACTTGCTATAGGTCTCTAAATGCTTTCTTTTTGTCACTTATTGTGCCCCTTACAGCTCTATTTAGCCATAGTGGTTTCCTCCTATTTCTTTCATGTTTATTCCCATAGGGTATATATTGTGCACAGGTCCTATTCAGGATGCTAATAAATGTCTCCCATTTGCTTTGTGTAGCTTTATGTCTCAGGATATCGTCCCAGTTTATTGCACTAAGATCATCTCTCAACCATTGGAAATTTGCCTTCCTGAAGTTTTGTGTCCTTGTAACCCCCGTATTACACATTTTATTAAAGGTTACATGAAAACGTATTATTTTGTGATCACTATTACCCAAGTGACCCCCAACTCGTATATTTGATATGTGGTCTGGCCTTTTGGTTAATATTAGGTCTTGCAGTGCCTCCCTTCTTGTTGGGTCCTGAACCAGTTGTGAAAGGTAATTGTCTCTCATAGTTGTCAAAAACCTATTACCTTTGCTTGAACTACAGGTTTCTGTCACCCAATGTATTTCAGGGTAGTTGAAGCCCCACATAATAATGACTTCTCCTTGAGTCGCTGCTTCATCTATTTGCTTTACGAGGATATTCTCCGCTGCTTCCATTATTTTTGGAGACTTATAACAAACCCCTATCAGTAATTTACTATTTTTCCCCCCTCCCCTTATCTCCCCCCACAAGGACTCTACATTTCCATTAGATTCACATATATTCTCCCACAAGATGGGTTTTAAGGATGATTATACATATAAACACCCCCCACCCTCACTTGTTTGTACAGTCATTTCTGAACAGACTATAGCCCTGTAAATTAACTGCCCAGTCATCGCTCTCATCCAGCCACGTCTCAGATATCCCCACCATGTCATAATTATTTTCCAACAAAATTAATTCTAATTCCTCCATTTTGTTGGTGAGGCTTCTGGCATTAGTGTACATGCATTTTATGTATCTCTCTGTACCTCTATTCCTTCTTACTTTATTGACTGTTCTAACCCTACCCCCAATTTCTTTATTTGTACCCAGGTCACTATCTGCACTATCTTCCCCACCTATAAAATGAATACCCTCCCCCCCAGTCCCTAGTTTAAACACTCCACCAACCTTCTAGTCATTTTCTCCCCCAGCACAGCTGCACCCTCCCCATTGAGGTGCAGCCGGTCCCTAGCGTAGAGTCTGTAGCCAACTGAGAAGTCGGCCCAGTTCTCCAGGAACCCAAATCCCTCCTTCCTACACCAGTTCTTGAGCCACTTATTTATCTCTCTAATCTCCCGTTGCCTCTCTAGCGTGGCACGTGGTACCTGTAGTATTTCAGAGAATACCACCTTGGAGGTCCTTGCTTTCAGCTTGCAGCTTAATTCCCTGAAATTATCTTTAAGGACCTTCCACCTAAAAATATCAACCAAAATATCAACCAATACCTCATAGATGCTATATATATATTTTGTATGTTATTTATATTCAGGGTGCAGCCAGGCCCATAAATGTTGGTCTTGTAAACAAGGCTGTCTGTCCTCTTGGGTGCACTTATATAGTATGGGCATCACTAATAGGATGTAAGCCGTGTACTACCTGTGTGTGACCAGCGCCTTATACAAGCTTTTTTGTATGCAATCCTAAAACTAACCAATCACTGCCTCCATGAACTGATAGGTTGTGAGTGGTTTTCTCATCAGTATTTTGCACCTGTGTTGCCACCATCTTTATTATATGGGTCTGCTGCATCCTGTGCATTAGTGCATTAGTTCTGAGACCTGGGCAAGTAGACACTGCTGCCCTGCTATCCTTTTTTTCTGTGTTAATTACATGAACTGTTAGTATTTATCTATTTATTTACTATAGGATATATGCTCATATATTTTTATTCTTGGGTTTTGTCTGTGAAATGGCCACAGTGTGAATGTGCTCTTACACATTGCACTTATACCAAATCATGCTCTAGCTCATTTCTTTGGTTTTGCTGTAGTATTTTGTACTTTGTACAAACAGGGGCATAGCCCCCCTTTTCTGAGCTAGACATTTCATCTACAGTGAGGAAATAAGTATTTGATACACTGCCGATTTTGCAAGCTTTTCCACCAACAAAGAATGGAGAGGTCTGTAATTTTTATCGTAGGTACACTTCAACTGTGAAAAACAGAATCTAAAAATAAAAAATAAAAAATAAGAAAATCACATTGTATGATTTTTAAATAATTAAATTGCATTTTATTTCATGAAATAAGTATTTGATCACCTACCAACCAGCAAGAAATCTGGTTCTCACAGACCTGTGTGTTTTTCTTTAAAAAACTCTTCTACTCAGCACTTATTACCTGTATTAATTGCACCTGTTTGAACTTGTTACCTGTATAAAAAACACCTGTCTACACACTCATGATCGGGCAACTTTCCTAGCTCTGGTGACCCGGATGTCATCATGACAACATTAGGCCACCATGGTAACGATCGATGACATTGCGGGGTCTCCGATCCAAAGGCAGAGGGGCTCTCTTCCCTCTGCCTTCCAAAGGCAAAGGGGCTCTCTTCCCTCTGCCTGCACGCTAAATGCTGCCGGTACGCTAAATGCGATCGCATCATTTAGCGCGTTAAAGTGCCGGGAGCCGTGCGGTCACTGCTCCTGGCACTGAGTGCCGGTTGTCAGCTGACAGAATCAGCTGATACCCCGCGGCGATCGTGCGCGCATAGCCTCCGTGCGTGCAAAAATGCTTAGACGTATCCATACGTCCCTGGTCAATAAGTACCAGGCCACAGAGATGTATGGCTACAACTCATGCCAGAAAAGGGTTAAATACAGTAAAAAGTGAAAAAAAAAGTTTTCAAAATATTAAAAAAAAATATATATATAAAGAAACACAAGTTTACATCACCCCCCTTTTGCCAAAAAAATACATACAGTAAATTTCATAACGATAAAAATAATCAAAACTCCAGAATCACGTTTTTTGGCTGCCGCAACACTGCAATGAAATGCAATAAGAGACGATCAAAAAAGTAAACATACCCCAAAATGGTATCAGTGAAATTGTCAGCTCAGGGTGCAAAAAATAAGCTCTCTCACAGCCCCAAATCCTGAAAATTGAAAACGTTAGGGTCTCCGAAAATGATAACGAATGCAAAAAAAATTTTCTTTACAAATTTCCGATTTTTTTTCACTGCTTAACCCCTTAAGCCCCGCGGGTGGTTTGCACGTTAATGACCGGGCCAATTTTTACAATTCTGACCACTGTCATTTTATGAGGTAATTACTCTGGAACGCTTCAACGGATCCCCCTGATTCTGAGATTGTTTTTTCGTGACATATTGTACTTCATGATTGTGGATAAATTTCTTCAATATCACTTGCGTTTATTTGTGAAAAAAACGGAAATTTGGCGAAAATTTTGAAAATTTTGCAATTTTCAAAATTTGAATTTTTAAGCCCTGAAATCAGAGCGATATGTCACACAAAAGAGTTAATAAATAACATTTCCCACATATCTAATTTACATCAGAACAATTTTGGAACCAAAATTTTTTTTTGTTAGGGAGCTATAAGGGTTAAAAGTTGACCAGCGATTTCTCATTTTTCCAACAAAATTAACAAAACCATTTTTTTAGGGACCACATCACATTTGAAGTCACTTGGAGAGGTCTTTATGACAGAAAATACCCAAAAGTGACACCATTCTAAAAACTGCACCCCTCAAGGTGCTCAAAACCACATTCAAGAACTTTATTAACCCTTCAGGTGCTTCACAGGAATTTTTTGAATGTGGAAGAAAAAAATGAACATTTAACTTTTTTCACAAAAATGTTACTTTAGACCCAATTTTTTTTATTTTCACAGGGGTAACAAGAAAAAATGGACCCCAAAATTTGTTGTGCAATTTCCCCTGGGCACGCAGATACCCAATATTTTGGGAAAAAACACTGTTTGGGCGCACGGCAAGGCTCGGAAGGGAAGGAGCGCCATTTGACTTTTTGATTGTAAAATTTGCTTGAATAATTAGCGGACGCCATGTTGTGTTTGGAGAGCCCCTGTGTGCCCAAACTTTGGAGCTCCCCCACAAGTGACCCCATTTTGGAAACTAGACCCCCCCAAGGCACCTTTATAGATGCATAGTGAGCACTTGGAACCCCCAGGTGCTTCACAAATTGATTCGTAAAAATGAAAAAGTGAAAAAAAAACACTTTTTCATTTTTCTGAATCAATTTGAGAAGCACCTGGGGTTCCAAGTGCTCACTATGAATCTAAATAGGTGCCTTGGGGGGTGTAGTTTCCAAAATGGGGTCACTTGTGGGGGAGCTCTAATGTTTGGGCACATAGGGACTCTCCAAATGCAACATGATATCCGCTAACAAATTGAGCCGACAATTTGTTAGCGGATATCATGTTGCATTTGGAGAGTCCCTATGTGCCCAAACTTTGGAGCTCCCCCACAAGTGACCCCATTTTGGAAACTAGACCCCCCAAGGCACCTATCTAGATGCATAGTGAGCACTTGGAACCCCAAGTGCTTCACAAATTGATTCATAAAAATTAAAAAATGTTTTTTTTTCACTTTTTCATTTTTACGAATCAATTTGTGAAGCACCTGGGGGTTCCAAGTGCTCACTATGCATCTAGATAGGTGCCTTGGGGGGTCTAGTTTCCAAGATGGGGTCACTTGTGGGGGAGCTCCAATGTTTGGGCACACAGGGGCTCTCCAAACGCAACATGGCGTCCGCTAACAATTTGAGCCGATTTTCCATTCAATTTGTTAGCGGACACCATGTAGCGTTTGGAGAGCCCGTGATGTGCCTAAACAGTGGAGCTCCCCCACAAGTGTCCCCATTTTGGAAACTATACCCCACAAGGATTTTATTAAGGTGTATGGTGAACATTTTGAACCCAGAGGTACGGCACAGAATTTGTTTACATTAGGTCATCATATTGAATAAGTTGTCATTATTCTTGAGCGCAAGTGCTCGCTACTTGAGTTTGCATCGGGTACTCAGGTATGCACCATGTACAGCGTGTGCTCGAGTGACATGCTCAAGTCCCTGCTCCCCATGTTTCACGGTTATTAGACACCCAAAAAAAAACATGCGGGGATCGCTCGTGCATGGCAGGCAATCCCCGTAAAGTTTTTTGGCCGCGAAGCATATGGGGCAGAGACTCGAGCATGTCACTCAAATACCCATGATACTCAATGCATACCAGAGCACCCGATGCAAACTCAAGTAGCGAGCACTTGCTCTCAACACTAGTCGCCATATCGTCATCTTTTTTTTCTTACTTTTGAAAAAAATCCCAACCCCAGCCCTAGCCCTAGCACAACCCTAGCCCTAGCACAACCCTAGCCCCAGCACAACCCTAGCCCCAGCACAACCCTAGCCCCAGCACAGCCCTAGCCCCAAACCCAGCCCTAACCCTAGCCCAATCCTAACCCAAGAGTTTATTTTTGACGCTGTTCCTTGTGCGGTATAAGTGATTAGACGACTTTATTCTTCGGGTCGGTGTGATTACAGCAATGCCAGAATCATATGGGGTTTTTATGACTGACAGCTGTCACACACTAAAAGACGCATTTTTTGTAAAATCTAGTTTTTGCATCGCCATATTTTGAGAGCTATAATTTTTCCAGATTTTGGCAGACAGTCATGTGACGGCTCGTTTTTTGCGGGATGACTTGACGTTGTTATTGGTGCCATTTTCAGGCACGTGATATTTTTTGATCGCTTTCTATTCCGATTTTTGGGAGGCAGAAAAAACAAAAACCAACAATTGACGAATTGTTTTTTTTTTTTTTTTTAATTCTGTTCCACGTGTGGTAAAATTGATAGCTTTATTCTTTGGGTCAGTACGTTTACAGCGGTACCACATTTGTATCATTTTTCTATGTTTTGGCGCTTATACACAATAAAAGCTATTTTATAGAAAAAAATATTTTTTAGCATCGCTTTATTCTGAGAGCTATAACTTTTTTATTTTTTGGCTGATGGAGCTGTATGGCGGCTTGTTTTTTGTGGGACGAGATGACGTTTTCAGCGGTATCATTTTTATTTATATGCGTCTTTTTGATCGCGTGTTATTCCACTTTTTGTTTGGCGGTATGGTGATAAAGCATTGTTTTTTGCTTCGTTTTTTTTTTTTTTTTTTACCGTGTTCACTGAAGGGGTTAACTAGTGGGACAGTTTTATAGGTCAGGTTGTTCCGGACGCGGCGATACCAAATATGTGTACTTTTATTGTTTTTTTTTTTTTTTATAATAATATTTATTGATGGGTACATTATATTTTTATTTTTGGTGGATTATTTTTTTTATTTTTTTTTTATATTTTTGCAAATTTATTTTTATTTTTTTCCACTTTCACACAGTTTATACACTTTATTACTTTGTCCCACTCTGGGACTTTCACTTTTTTTTCTCTGATTGCCTGCATGGCACAGGAATGCAGCACCATCCCTATGCCATGCAAGCTGTCAGAAATGCACAGTGTGAAGATTGCTTGGAGATGCACTGCGCATGTCCAAGCAATCTTCCTGCTGTCTGGTGACCCGGATGTTGTCATGACGACATCGGGTCGTCATGGCAACACCCGGGAAGCCTTTGCAGACTGCGCTGGAAGCCGGAAGAGGAGGTGAGTATCGGCGATCACCTCCCCTTGCCCCCGCAATGCCGCGATCGACTTCGATCGACTTCGATCGCAGCATCGCGGGGGTTAATGTGTTGGGAGCGGTGCAGGACCACTCCCTGCACATAGTACCGGGTGTCAGCTGTGACAATCAGCTGACACCCGGTGGCGATCGCGCCCGCACAGCCTGTGTGCGCGCGCGATCGCCATGACGTACTAATACGGGTCTGGCTCTTAAGTCCCAGGGCACAGATGCGTATTAGTACGGCAAATGTTGTTAAGGGGTTAAATACATAAAAAAAAACGATACATTTTTGGTGTCTGTGTACTTGTACTGACCTGGAGAATCATATTTTTAGGTCAGTTTTACCATATAGTAAACATGGTAAATAAAAAACTCAAAAAACAATTATGGAATTACACTTTTTTGCAATTTCAATGCACTTGGGGTGAAGGGGATGACACACATCAACTTCTTATACATGCCCATTTACTGTCCATACAAAATATGCTTATCTGTGATTGGAAGAACCTCAGCCTCTTAATACACAGTTCAACTGCTGTCATTGTGATTTGGAAACATTCGCCTCAAAACACGTAGGCCAGTTCCCCGGGGTTTCTGTCCATTCACTATGTTTTTAATTATGATGAAATAAAGTAGTTTGATTTTAATCTTAAATTTTGGAATTGATGCTGGACAACTGTCTTTTACTACTTAGATACTTTCCTGCTCTTCTCCAACATGGAGCATTATTCTTTGCACCTTATGTGACAGGAACTCTGCTGTGTGGATAGCTGCTGAGATGAGCTGAAAAGTGTTATATTTTCTAAATCTATAATAGATCAACTACCGCAGATCCTTATAATACACACCTCAGCTGCTGTAGAACATCATAATATAAAACTCATCTACTGTAGAATGTTTTAGTACATAGCTTCTGCAGAAGCAACCATAAATTTTTAATTATTAGATGTCATTGTTAAGAGTCAGAAGTCATATTTCTGCAGCCAGAAAAGACATTTATAGCATTGTTTTTATTTCCACAACAAACATACATGGCCTTATACATTAAATCATTCACATTGTTTTGTTTCCACCCCAAACACACTATGAAGACAGGCTTAAAACATTACATAGTAGTTTAGCGTGGAAACAAAAGCACTGCGAGCAATGTAATGCAAAAGACAACTTAATCACTTAATCATTCCATTGCTTGCTCTGCGGTAATTGCTAGTTATTCTGAGATATGCTGACATTTTTATTCCTACTCACTTTTTGGCATCTGTTGTATGAATACAACATCATTACCTTTAGTTGATCATTTGAAGATTCTAGTGATCACCCTAAGGCTGGGTGCCCACGTAGCGTTTTTCAAGCGTTTATGCTGCGGAATTTCCGCAGCGTAAACGCTTGTGAAACTCTAGGTAATCCGCACCCCATGGTCCCCAAGGGGATTCCGCATGTTCTATGCACATGCTGCGGATTTTTCCGCAGCGTTTATGCTGCGTACAAAAATCCGCAGCATGTCATTTAATTTTGTGGAAGCGCAGCGGAATGGCCGGCACTGACTTGCATTGAGACGCATAGAATGCGCGTCTGTACATTTCTACAGGCGAATTCTATGCGTTTCTATGTGCGGATGGTACCCAGTTCTGGAGGAGAGAAGACTCTCATCCAGACCTGGGTACCATTGTACCTGTAAAAAAAAGAATAAAATAATAAATAAAGTTTATACTCACCTTTCCGAAGGCTTCTCTGCATGCCGGCATCGCTGAAGGACCTTCGGTGACGTCACAGTCATGTGACCGCAGGCCCTTCACCGCTCTGTCTCGCGATATGCCGGCAGCCAGGAACCAGCCAGGAAGTAGCGCTGCAGCCACGCCGGGGCATCGGGGGTGAGTATAGCTTTATTTTATTTTATTTTTACGGTTCACACTGTATAAATCCATGCTGTTTGCATGGATTTATACAGTATGACCTAGTTGTCAAGCACTTTCCAAGTGATGCTATCGCCTGGAAAGCGCTTGTCAATCTGCATGCGGAAATGCATTTGAATCCGCATGTGGATCCGCATGTATTCTGCAGGAAAAACGCATGCACAATCTGCATGCGTTTTTTCTGCCAGGGAGATGCAGAAATGCTGCAGAAATTTTCCGCTTCATTTCTGCATCGTGGGCTCATAGCCTTAGGCTTTGATAAACCATGAGAGGTCAGACTGTTGGGTCAGGCTATGTGCCCACGTTGCAGAAATGAAGCAGAAAATTTCTGCTTCATTTCTGCAAGTCCTCTCCCAGAAAAACGCATACGGAATTCCGCACGCGTTTATTGCGCGTTTTTCGTGCGTTTTCCACATGCGGAATTGCCTTGCGTTTTTTAATGCATTGCACAAGGCAATTCCGCTTGCGGAAACGCAAAATTAATGGACATGCTGCGGATTTTTGAGCGCAGCATAAACGCTGCGGAAAAATCCGCAGCATGTGCATAGAACTTGCGGAATCCCCTTGGGGACCATGGGGAGCGGATTACCTAGCGTTTCACAAGCGTTTACGCTGCAGAAATTCCGCAGCATATACGCTTGGAAAACGCTATGTGGGCACGCAGCCTCATATGAAAAATGAACATGCAGCAAACTAAATTTAAAGAGAATCTGCACAAACCAAGGGCAGCATAAATCGGGCACTGGCTTCATTATTGCAGCCATGTGTGGCTTACTCTGGAAACAAACAGCATCGGTAAAAAGTTTGGATACACTTTTTCGTGCAATGGTGTTCTTTGTTCTTATTAGAATATGCACACTGTAGATTCAACAGAGTAACCATGAAGGTACGCATATGGAAACAAGTAGTAAAGTAACACATGGGATGGGAGTAAACCTGGGATGGCTTTTAATGAAAGGTATGCCTCTTCCAGAGTACATTTGTGAAATCATTGACCTTCAGAAAGTTTTTGTGACCATCAGGGAAGTTTTTCAGAGTTATCGTTGGTACACAGTTCTATAAATTGCTGAGAACTATTCTATAACTCTTTCCCATAATATGGCAAGAACGACTGACAGCAGAATCATGTAGGGGCGGAGACCCTGATTACAGGGATGTATCACTTACTGGGCTGCTTCCTGCAATTTTGATGTAATCACTATTTTATCAGCTGCAGATCTCCTAACCGTACCATTTTGGGGATCAGCCCTTACTGGACATTGAATGCACTGTGGCTTTAAGAAACCCTGATCCCCTCTGGGTTATCTGCTTTTGGACTAGTCACCTCCCCCCTCAGGTTGCCAGGTTGCTTGGTGCGTGCTGTGAGAGATGAAGAACCAGGAAGCAGAGAGACCTCGTGTGTGTCTGAGGGAACAGACTGACTCCTGCTGGTTCCCTGTTAAGGAGAGGTTATAAAAAGAAACTGTTAATCTATAAGAGATAAGAGTTTGGACTTTAGCAAGATTTGTTGCCAGGACTATGTCAAAGAGTAGAGAAATTCATCCCTTGTTGAAGAACGGTTTCCCTGAAGACTTGTGATCTGATGCAACAGACAACACAGAGTGTCAGCCATTCCTCAATAGCGAAAGTGAAACAAGATTTGCCTGTCTGTAGAGGAAAGAGATCCAATATACAGGAGAAAGGACTCAAGTGAGGCAGCCACCATCTGCGTCTGATCTGCGCAATTGTAAGTGACTCACCGGTGTTGAACTGTGTTAGGGTTAAGTGTAGTTTTCCCTTAGTTAGGATGCTGTAGCAGCGTGGCCCGAATAGCGGAAAGTCAGCTAGAGAATTAGCTTAGAGTAGTTTATGAAACTTGATGTGTACTGTTTGTATTGAGCTTTTTTTGCCATAGCTGGAGCATAGTTTTTTGACTCGCTTCAGCTATTTCTTCCTATGTTCATGTTATTAATATTGTCATTGTAAATACTGTTATTCTTATTTCCCGGCATATATCCCCTTTGTACATAATAAAGCTAGAGTTTTGTTTCAGCCTTCTCGTCTATTGTGCCATACTTGAATCCTGCCTTGCGGTGTTCTTTGGACACCGCTACATCCTCACCACTAATTGACTGCTTTCTGTGTACACTATGTATAACTAGAAAGCTGCCAATCAGTTGTGGGGAGAGGGTAATACAGAGCTCATGTATATGGAGGACTACATGACAGAAGGTTTATTAGTCCTTTAGTGATAATATTCTGTTGAAAAAACTGCTATCATTTTATTAAAACTACAGCAAGCAGCCCAGTAAGTGGCACATAGCTGGAATCAGTATCTCTGCCTCTACAGTATGCCACTCTCAGATTAAGGCCACAGTCCCATTATCAGTATTTTGTCAGTATTCAATCAGTATGTTTTCTCAGGAGTGGGAGATAAATTCAGAATTGGTGCACTTGTTTCTATTATAGCTTTTCTCTGATTGTTCCTCACCTGGTTTTGCCTCCTACTTCTGAGAAAAAATACTGACCGAATAGTGACCAAATACGAATAGTGGGGCCGTCGCCTAAGTGGCAAAATCCTGGTGACAGATTCCCTTTAAGATGTTCGTTCAATCCTGAAAATTGCAAAAACCTTGAAGTTATCATCAAGTGCAGTCATGAAAAACAATAATCACTATGATAAAACTAGCTCTTATGAGGTCTTTTCCTTGATGAAAGAAAGACCAATAATTATTTTTGCTGCAGAGGATATGTTTATGAGAGGTACAGCAAAAAACACATATTGTCAGCACCTCAGATAACAGCCCTCATAAATGATGACATTAAGTAGCAAACACATTTCAACATCAATTGTGCAAAGAAGACTGCAAGAAGGTCTTTATGGTTGAATTGCTGCAAAGGACCGCAACAAGAGGAACTCATTTGGGTCACTCAACACAAGGACTGGACATTAGATCACTGGAAGTCTGTAGTGTATTATCAAGAGTCAAAATATGAAATTTTTGGTACGCACTACGTCTGTCAGATGCTGAAAAGTAGAACGAATGTTTCCTACATTTTTGCTGCTACCATGATGAGATGTGATAGTGTGGGAGTGCTTTGCTGATTTATTCCAAATTCAAAGCACACTTAGGGCTCTTTCAGATGTTAGTGTGTTTGGTACATGTGGTGACATTTTCACATGCACCAGAGACGCATACACATGCAGAGGTCTGTGCACATGTCAGCATGTTTCCACGGACTGGGTGTCATCTGTGTGGCACGTACCGGTGCCTGGGAATCAGCGGTACAATTAGTGCTGTTCCGAAGCACTGGGTGCTGAATGCTGCCCTCATCACTGTCCCCTGCCAGTTCTGCGATCAGCCAAGGAGCTGGATAGAATTATGCGCTGCAGTGAGAGGGCCCCGGAGTTGCACTCAGCGACCAGTGTCCTGTCACTCACTGATCTCAGCGCAGCTCCGAGGCCACTCGCTGCAGCGCATCATTCTACCCGGCTCCTTGGCGTGAGCGGTCACATGGATTACAGCGGGGGGATACTTAGGACAGGTTAGTATAAGGATTTTTTATTTTATTCTTATTTTTACAGTTGGACACAGTGGAAGCAGACTTTCACTCTTATCATGGTCCCCTGCTGGTGCTGATCGCAGCGCTGGCAGGGGACAATGATGAGGGCAGCGTTCAGCACCCGGCGCTTGAGAACAGTACCACTGATTCCCAGGTGTCGGTTCGTGTGCTCTTGATGCGCAACACGGGCGGCACGCGGTTGCCACACGTGTGCCACAAGTATGCCGCACATTTACACACGGACAGATGGACACGGATATCTCCGGTACTGGTTTTTCCACTACCAGAAATATCCGGACGTGTGAAAGAGCCTTTATGCATTATGACTTCTGCCTCATTCTGCAGCGACATGCCATGCCATTGGTTTGCACTTAGTAAAAGCATATTTTCTGTTGCTATAAGTCAATAACTCAACATACACCTCCAGACTAAATCAGGGCTATGTGACCAAGAAGAAAAGGGATGGAGTGATATGTCAAATAATATAGCCTCCACAATCACCTGACCTCAACTCAATTGAGATGGTTTGGGATGAACTATGGAGTGAAGGTAAAGCAGCCAACAAGTGCTCCGTACCTCTGGTAACTCCATCAAGACTGTTAAAGCCATTCCAATTGACTACCACATGAACCTGCTGAAGAGAATGCCAAGGGGATGTAAATCTGTCATTAGAGTCAAAGAGGGTACTTTGAGAAACTTAAAATTTAACACATTTTCTGGCTAGTTTCAGATGTGTTTCTTAACTCCTTGACTTCATATGTGTTCCTTCGTGGATTTGCCATCTTCAGTATCAATCTCCAGTGTGCACATTTCATTAAGTACAATGAAAAGCATTGCATGAAAAGGTGTTTCCGAAGTTTTGACCAGTGCTGTACTTAGAGAAACCGGCTGAGGTACTGCTTAAGTCAAGAGGAAGGTCTCTAGTGGCTTCTCTTGACCCCTCGATCTTTGACTGACAGGTCTCTCCCTATCTATGTATAGGGAGAGACCTGCCAGTCAATGGGATTGTTAAAAATCTTTCAATTTTCGAGATATGAGGCTGTATGAGGGTTCTTTTTTGTGTCCTGAGTTGACGTTGGTGCCACAGAACCCAGAAGGGTGCATGGATGGACTTCTCCACAAGAGGCTCTCACACATTCACACACCTCCACCCTACCACCTCAGACCAGCAGAGGGAGCCCGTTAGGGATATATATAGGGAGGGTGGAGCTAGGCAGCTCAGTTAGTTTCAGTTTAGAGTCTGTAAGGAGTTTCAGTCCAGTGTTCAGAGAGGAATACAGCTCAGAGTTGAGCAGAGAGCGTGCCGACACTCAGAGAGCGGTGAAGGCGCAGCACGCCAGCTGCCGAGTAGTGAGGGCCCCGAGTGTGGTCGACGGCGAGGATAAAAGGAGAGTGGAGCTAAGGGGGCAGAGGAGCATAGTAAGCTCACCCCGTTATACAAACTGGACACCGGGTCCGAGCCTACAGGGACCCTTTATACCCAGTAGGGATAACTGGAATCCCAGGAGGACTACAAGTCCCTGGCAAACCTGAATCTAGACACCTACAGGACCAGGAACCACGAAGGCCCCGACGTCCAGGGAAAGTGGTTACCAACCAGAGGCCCTACTTCAGAGCAACAGGTGAAGTAAAAGCAGGACACATAGTCGAGGCTCAGTTGCAGGCTGGCCAGCAACATACACAGAGACAGACACAGATCAGGAGGCCCTATACCCGCTCACTGGGGTGAAGTCCAAAAGTGCGCCCTTCACCTGGAGTACCCTGGACCGTACCTAACAACAGCACCAGTAAAGGTAATGAAGCAAATCCCCTGTCCCTGTCCATTACTTCTGCTGTGCCATCGCTCCCCCCTGAACCACAACGCCCAGTGCAACCTGCATCATTCTCACTGCCCTGAGGTCTGCTCCACCTGTGGGGAGCCGTTCTATCTCAAGCTGGCCTAACATCTGCCTCAGAGGACTGTCGCAGCGCTGGTGATCCTCAGCAGACACCACAGGTGGCATCACAACAAATCCACTATAAATATCTCCCCCTTTTTGCACTGACCACCCTGGGTCACGGACCGGGCCAGCCACCGTGATCTCCCCCAAAAGCAGCCATAAGACCCTGCTGCCGAGTACCCCATGGCCCTGGGGGCGAGTCAACGTTCTTACTGATATCATTTTGAGGTAGATGTCATGTTTATTACATTTTATTGCAATATTGATGTGGCCACAAAAATGTAATTTGGGCATTTCGATTACTTTTCTTGTTCCACCGTTTACCATTCAGATTAATTTATTTTATATTTTGATATATCACACTTTTATGAAGGTAGCGATATCAAATACTTGTATCTTTTATTTTCATTTTTTTGATTGTTTTATTTTTAATTGGGCAAAAGAAAGATGATTTGAACTTCTGTATTTTTTTTTCATATTTTTAAAACTATTTTTAAACTTACTGTATTTAACCCCTTTACCTCCGAAGGCTGTTTGCATTGTTAGGATCATTCAGCCATGGAGGGTCCTTGTTGGAGTCGGGGTATCCCCGTAACAAGAAATACACAGACACGTAGTGTATAATCAAGTACTGGGAAGCCCCTGAGCGCGTCTGCCTCTATAGGTGCAGTCCCTTTATTTATATTAATAATCATTTCATTCATTTTTTTTTTTTTTTTGTCAGACATGCGCAGTAAAATGCCTTTGTTTCACAGGCAGCGAAATGATGATTCATAACAGTGGAATGTTGATAAGAAAGTTTCATAAACAAAAAGTGATAATTAGTAGAAGGTTTCTGAGACAGCTAAAAACAAGTTACAATCTAGTTTCTGGGCGTCAGTACAAATGTCCAGATAAGGGAAGAATAACTTCATCTGTGTCTTACATCGTAGTCTTGCGTGAAGTACAACTCCCATCATCCTCTCAGTCCCCCCTTTGATTCTTCCTTATGGACTTTTGGTAGAAGACCTGGTCCGGGAGTTCTTTTCTTTCATATTCTTGAGTCCATATTACAAATCTTATTTATGCATATTAAAATAATTTTTAATCCTATTTTAAACACTACATATATGACTACTATAACTAGCACAATCTGTAATATACCTTGCAGAATTCCAGCCACCCAACCTCCAATACCCTTAAACCAGTTCTTTGGGTTGAGAAAGGAGAAGGTGTCTGACCACCAGCTATCTTTATTTTGATCATTGTGTCTGTCATATTCGTCCCACATCTGCATCAACATTGGATACACAAAGAAAGTGCTGAATATTTTATTAGGAATTCCCATTTGGACCACATGTGGCCTACCTGAAGGTCTAGGCGAGTTGTCGGCTGCTCTTTTGTATAGTGTGTGTTTAGGTACTGCTTGCATATCTACCTGCTGATTCTGAACTATAAATGTGGCCGGTGTTAAGCGTCCTAGAGTACATGCACCTTTTATTCCTACTGGGAGCCATTTGTATGCTCCATTTCCACAAATCCAGAAAGTTCCTTCAGGCAGATCCCATATTGCAGAGTGTTGGAGCACCAACCTATGTACCAAATCTAAAAATTTAGATACATTCTGAAGTATACACCAAGGGGGTTTTTGACCTAATGGACTACAGTATCCTGCATCTGGATTTTCACAAGTCGGTGTACCTGGGTCATATGCACTTGACTCATTACATAATATATTACCTGGTATTTTTGAACATGTATCATTGTTTCCATCGGGGAATAATTGTGAATATTTCCAACCATTATTGTGTATGTATTTTTCTACTATATCAGGTTTAAAAGGTTGAGAAGAAGATACTGTGCTACTAAAACTGAGTTGTATATTTTCTGTAGGAATTAACCCTAAGTCTGTTAGTCCCGTCTTATTTCTAGGAACCCATACACCTCCTTTAAACGCTAAATATTGTAAGTTGTTTATTTTTCCGGTCATATTACCTTGCCACCAGGGAAATCCCACCCACCCCACAACTGGGATGGTAACAGTGGTGTTCCATAATCTAGAATTAACGGTTTGGTTATTTGCTAATTTGTCTGAGCAATTAGTCCATGTAAACACTTCCTCAGGGGTCATGGGTACGGCCAGGAAGGGTATGCTCGTGGCTGATATTGGAGAATGCGTACAAATCCAACAGTCTGCTATTTTCTGTCCTCCATCGAGCAGCCCGTTTACCAATATCTCATGATGTTTTATAAATTTATTATCTGCAGGTTTTGGGGAACTTAGTTTATCCCACAGGTCTCCCTGATCTATCGTTATAGCTAACACAAGTACAATCACCACTATTTCTTTTTGCAATGGCTTGCATGTACCCATGCTGATTTTCCTTCCAATTTTACTGCAGTTGGAGTTGTCAATAACACCTGATATGGACCCTCAAATCTGGGTTCTAGCGTTCTTCTGTTATGTCTTTTTACGTAGACTTCGTCTCCTGGTTGCAGCTTGTGCGTTCCCTCAATGGAATCTGGATCTGGAATGGAAGAGAACACTAAAGAGTGTATTTTAGACACATGCTTACATAAATTTTGTACATAAGCAGTTAAGCTTTCAGTTTCTAACATTAAAGTCTGTGGGAAATACAATCCTGTATTGGCAACTCTACCAAACAATATTTCATGGGGGGTGAGTTTGCTCTTTCCCTGGGGGGTGTTTCTGACTGAATACAATGCTATTGGGAGACACTCAGTCCATGGTTTCTGTGTTTCTGCCATGGCTTTCTGTATTTTTAACTTAAGTGTTCCATTCATTCTCTCAACCTTACCAGAACTCTGTGGGTGGTAAGGGGTGTGTAGTTCACTTTTTATACACAACATTTTCATTACATTCTGAAAGATCTCTCCAGTAAAATGTGTACCTCTATCTGACTCGATCACTTCTGGGATACCATAACGGGGTACCAGTTCATGTGCTATTTTTACTGCAGTGACTTTAGCCGTGGCTGTATGAACTGGATAAGCCTCTGGCCACCCCGAAAACATGTCCACACATACCAGTACATACTCATAGTGTCCATGCTTAGGCATCTGGATGTAATCGATCTGAAGTCTCTGGAACGGATATAGTGGTCTTACATGGTGCTTCTGGGGGGTCTTAACAGTCTGTCCTGGATTGTGGGCTAAACAGATTTCACAAGAACCACATTTTGCTCGAGCTACCTGGCCGAACCCTGGGGCTAACCACTTCTGTCTGACCCTCTGTATCATACCGTTTGCAGACACATGTGTAGGTCCGTGGGCTTCACTGACCACAACAGGGTACCATGCTCGGGGGAGACAAAGCTCATCTCCTTTTCTCCATAGTCCTTCTTTTTCTTCTGCCCCCTGTTTCTGCCACTCTTCTTTTTCTTCTCTACTCACCTGCTGGTGGGCTTCTTTGAGCCGTGTAATTAAGTCAAATTCTGATACTGCACTAATAGTGTGGTCAGTTGTCAGAGGTTTTACTGCAGCTCGCTTAGCAGCCTTGTCGGCTCGGTCATTACCCCTAGCTATCTCGGTGTCGAGTCTTACATGTGCAGGTACTTTTATTACTGCTACTTGTTTGGTTGAGGCAGCTGATTCTAGGATTTGTCTAATCATTTGTCCATGTTTTACTGGTTGACCTGAAGCTGTCATGTAACCTCTAGCTCTCCATATACATCCAAAATCATGTACAATACCATATGCATATCAGTAAAAATATTAGCGGTTTTTTCTTTTGCTAACTGTAATGCTCGTATTAGAGCTAATAGTTCAGCTTCCTGGGCTGAACAGCTGGCCTGCATTGGCTCAGCTTCAATAACATCATGATCTGATACAATGGCATAACCTGTGTGAAAGTTACCAGTTTCATCTGCATACCTACTACCATCTATATACATATGTAGGTCTGGATTGTCAAGAGGGGTGTCCTGTACATTAGGTAGCCCTTGTGTTTCTTGTTCTATACACTGTAAGCAATCATGTATTATATTGTCTTGTTCGTGGTATTGTAAAAAATTTTCATCTTCGTCTTCCTGACCTCCTTCCACTCCCCCCTTTGTCTCTAGTGGTAACAGAGTGGCTAAATTTAGAGACAATATGCGGCGAAAAGTGAGGTTTGGTGGCATTAGTAAGGAGCATTGTAATCTAAGATGTCTAGCCATTGAAATGTGTTTTGGCAATACCTGATTCAGTATGCCATGTACATCATGTGTAGTTTGTACTATTAGGGCATGGTCTAGTACTATTTCTGAGGCTTTTTCTACCAAAAGAGAGACAGCTGCTACTACTCTGACACATGATGGTGCAGCTTTGGTAACATTATCTAATTGAGCAGAATAGTATGCGACAGGTCTTTGTTTATTTTCATGTTTCTGTGTTAGTACTCCTGTAGCATGATTAGACATTTCCGCAGCCATTAATTGGAATGGTTTGGCGTAGTCTGGGATTCCCAAGGCCGGGGCTGACATGAGACCTTTCTTGAGGTCTTGAAAGGCTATGAGCGCTGATTCAGTTAACTGAAAAGGCTCGATTTTTAAACAATCATATAGAGGTTGCATAAGCTGACTAGCATGTATAACCCATTGTCTGCAGTGTGATACTATTCCCAAAAATGCTCTTAATGTTTTGTAGTTCTTGGGAGGAACAAGATCTCTAATGATTTTTAGTCTGTCGGCGGTGAGGTGCCGAATACCTTGTGAAATGCAGTGTCCTAGAAATACTACCGTAGTCATACAAAGTTGTACTTTTTTCTTGTTAACTTTACAGCCCATGTCTGCTAGAAATATTAACAACCTTATTGTGTTGCTGTTTGCGGACTCTTGAGCAGGGGCACATAACAATAGGTCATCAACATATTGGAGAATTACAACCTCATCCGTAGGTTTGAAATTTTGAAGAACTGATCTCATAGCTTCTGAGTACAAGGTAGGTGAATGTATCATACCCTGTGGTAATCTTGTCCATGCTAATTGTCTATTCTTAAATGTAAATGCAAACAGTTTGTAACAGTCTGGGTGTAATGGTACTGAAAAAAATGCATTTGATAAGTCTATGACAGAAAATACTCGTGCTGTTGCTGGGATCTGTGATAGCAACGTGTGTGGATTTGGCACAACAGGAGTAATAGGTTCCAAAATTTTATTTATCTCTCTTAGATCATGTACCATCCGGTACCTAGCAGCTGACCCCTCAGTAGATTTCTTTTTTACGGGGTACAACGGTGTATTGGCTGGTGACTTTACTTCTATCAGTACTCCAGTTTTTAGATAATCTTTTATCTGTTCTCCTATGGCGTGTTCTTGTTGGGCACTAATAGGATACTGTCTCAATTGGGGTAGTGTCACACCTGGAACAGGAGTGACTTTTACAGGAGCTATTGGCATTAGTCCTACATCGGTGTCATGTTGTGCCCATAATTTTTCTGGTACCTCAGAAAGATCTAAAATAATTTGGGTAGGGGCAGGATCTTTCTCATCCTCTAAGGCTTGGACTTTTACAATGTTTTCTAGAGACTCTTGGTCATCAGGCACCAAAATTTGGACTCTACCATCCTTTGTCTCTTACCACTCCTGCTTTTCTAGCCCGAATGTCCTCCCATAGTTTCCTGTTAAACCTGTCATGCCTTGCTACCTGAAAAGTTTTGCAAACTTTCCCTAAATTCTTAGTTGCTTCTACACCACACCTTTCTTTCACGATTGTATAGACATCTTGTTCATCATTTGTGGTCTTAGTCTGTTTGTTGCCCATTTTTCCTGACTATTCTTACCTTAGGAGGCTTTTTGGGTTAGATAAAATATATTCTATATTTTACCTTTCCTCGTTACCTATTCTGTCCTAAGGAGCCATTGTTGCCCATTTTTCCTGACTATTCCTACCTTAGGAGGTTTTTTGGGTTAGATAAAATATATTCTATATTCTACCTTTCCTCGTTACCTATTCTGTCCTAAGGAGCCAGTATCTGAAACGGTTTCTCTGGACCGTTTTGTCTGAAGTGTAGAGTAATTCTAACACACATATATATGGCAACAAGGGCAAGACCAACAATACATAAAATGAACCATACAGTCTCCATTATATATCGTGTCCCTGGAGTATTATCATTACTTCCATGGGCTCATTCTGTCAATCTCTTATCCGTCAAAAAGGAGGACAAAGGTTCGGGAGTTAAGCGTGAGCGAAGGTTTCCCCGAAAGGACACAACCTTATGACTCAGTTAGGCAATCTCCGTAATACTTATGTCATCTACCTTAGTGCGGCTTATGAGGCTATTCCCGACATCCACATCTCTTTCATACCATCCGTTTCATAACCTTCTCTGACCTCTCCTTCGGCAGATCCTACAGTATATACATGAATGACCCGAGCTATAGGTATCCTTCTCTACTAGTTCCTCAATCCCAACACAAGATATGCATGAAATTTACGGACTATCGCAGAGCAGATGTAAGAGAACTAACAGTGTCTCTTACCTGGCCAGGTTTGTCATCTGCTGTTCCGATGTCCCAATCTCAGCGGTTACTCGTGCCGGTCGATGAACTTGAAGGAATACGCAGACCTCGGGTCCCTGTTTCGGGCGCCAGGAATTGTTAGGATCATTCAGCCATGGAGGGTCCTTGTTGGAGTCGGGGTATCCCCGTAACAAGAAATACACAGACACGTAGTGTATAATCAAGTACTGGGAAGCCCCTGAGCGCGTCTGCCTCTATAGGTGCAGTCCCTTTATTTATATTAATAATCATTTCATTCATTTTTTTTTTTTTTTTGTCAGACATGCGCAGTAAAATGCCTTTGTTTCACAGGCAGCGAAATGATGATTCATAACAGTGGAATGTTGATAAGAAAGTTTCATAAACAAAAAGTGATAATTAGTAGAAGGTTTCTGAGACAGCTAAAAACAAGTTACAATCTAGTTTCTGGGCGTCAGTCCAAATGTCCAGATAAGGGAAGAATAACTTCATCTGTGTCTTACATCGTAGTCTTGCGTGAAGTACAACTCCCATCATCCTCTCAGCATGTTAATGACCAGGCAAATTTTTACAATTCTGACCATTGTCACTTTATGAGGTAATAACTCTGGAATGCTTCAACGGATGCTACTGATTATGAGATTATTTTTTCGTGACATATTGTACTTCAGGATAGTGGTAAAAATTATTTGATATGGCTGGCATTGTTTATTTCTGAAAAAAACGGAAAATTTGGAAAATTTCACAATTTTCAAACTTTGAATTTTCATGCCCTTAAATCAGAAAGATATGTCACACAAAATAGTTAATAAATAACATTTCCCACATGTCTACTTTACATCTGCACAATTTTCAAGCCAAATTTTTTCTATTTGACCAGCGTTTTCTCATTTTTCCAACAAAATTTACAAAACCATTTTTTAGGGACCACATCACATTTGAAGTGACTTTGAAGGGCCTTTATGGCAGAAAATACCCAAAAGTGAAACCATTCTAAAAACTGAATCCCTCATGGTGCTCAAAACCACATTAAAGAAGTTTATTTACTCTTCAGGTGCTTCACAGGAATTTTTGGAATGTGGAAGAAAATAATGAACATTTAACTTTTTTTCACAAAAAATGTATTTTATACCCAAATTTTTTATTTTTGCAAGGATAACAGGAAAAAATTGACCCCAAAATTTGTTGTGCAATTTTTCCTGAACACGCCGATACCCCATATGTTGGGGAACCACTGTTTGGGCGCACGGCATTGCTCGGAAGGGAAGGAGCGCCTTTTGACTTTTTGAACGTAAAATTTGCTTGAATAATTAGTGGATGCCATGTTGCATTTGGAGAACCCTTGATGTGCCTAAACAGTGGAAAACCCCCTCAAGTGACACCATTTTGGACACTAGACCCCTCAGGGAACTTATCTTGATGGCTGGTGAGCACTTTGAACCCCCAAGTCCTTCACAGAAGTTTATAATGTTGAGCGGTGATACTATTTTGGAAAGTAGACCACTCAGGGAACTTATCTAGATGTGTGGTGAGCACCTTGAACCCCCAGGTGCTTCACAGAAGTTTAGAACAGTGAGCTGTAAAAATAAAATTTTCACATTTTTCCCACAAAAACGCTTTTCAGCCCCCAAATTTGCATTTTCATAAGGGTAAAAGGGAAATTTCAGCATACCATTTGTTGTTCAATTTCTCCTGAGTAAGCCGATATTCTATATTTGGGGGGAAAACACTGTTTGAGTGCATGGCAGGGCTCGGAAGGGAAGAAGCGTCATTTGCCTTTTTGAATGTAAAATTTGCTTAAATAATTAGCGGATGCCGTGTTGCATTTGGGGAGCCCATGATGTGCCTAAACAGTGGAAAACCCCCTCAAGTGACACCATTTTGGACACTAGACCCCTCAGGGGACTTACAGTTATATGAAAAAGTTTGGACGCCCCTATTAATCTTAAGCTTAATGTTTTATAAAAATTGGTGTTTTTGCAACAGCTATTTCAGTTTGATATATGTAATAACTGTTGGACACGGTAATGTTTCTGCCTTGAAATGAGGTTTATTGTACTAACAGAAAATGTGCAATCTGCATTCAAACAAAATTTTACAGGTGCATAAGTATGGGCACCTCACCAGAAAAGTGACATTAATATTTAGTAGATCCTCCTTTTTCAAAAATAACAGCCTCTAGTCACTTCCTGTAGCTTTTAATGATTTCCTGGATTCTGGATGAAGGTATTTTTGACCATTCCTCTTTACAAAACAATTCCAGTTCAGTTAAGTTTGATGGTCGCCGAGCATGGACAGCCCTCTTCAAATGATCCCACAGATGTTCAATGATATTCAAGTCTGGGGACTGGGATGGCCATTCCAGAACATTGTAATTGTTCCTCTGCATGAATGCCTGAGTAGATTTGGAGCGGTGTTTTGGATCATTGTCTTGCTGAAAGATCCATCCCCTGCGTAACTTCAACTTTATCGCTGATTTTTGAACATTATTGTCAAGAATCTGCTGATACTGAGTGGAATCCATGCGTCCCTCAACTTTAACAAGATTCCCGGTGCCGGCATTGTCCACACAGCCCCAAAGCATGATGAAACCTCCACCAAATTTTACTGTGGGTAGCAAGTGTTTTTTTTGGAATGCTGTGTTTTTTTGCTGCCATGCATAACGCCTTTTTGTATGATCAAACAACTCAATCTTGGTTTCATCAGTCCACAGGACCTTCTTCCAAAAAGAAATTGGCTTCTCCAAATGTGCTTTTGCATACCTCAGCCGACTCTGTTTGTGGCGTGCTTGCAGAAACGGCTTCTTTCGCATCACTCTCCCATACAGCTTCTCCTTGTGCAAAGTGCGTTGTATAGTTGACCGATGCACAGTGACACGATCTGCAGCAAGTTGATGCTGCAGTTCTCTGGAGGTGGTCTGAGGATTGTCCTTGACTGATCTCACCATTCTTCTTCTCTGCCTTTCTGATGTTTTTCTTGGCCTGCCACTTCTGGCCTCAACAAGAACTGTCCCTGTGTTCTTCCATTTTCTTACTATGTTCCTCACAGTGGAAGCTGACAGGTTAAATCTCTGAGACAGCTTTTTGTATCCTTCCCCTGAACAACTATGTTGAATAATCTTTGTTTTCAGATCATTTAACAGTTGTTTTGAGGAGCCCATGATGCCACTCTTCAGAGGAGATTCAAACAGGAGAACAACTTGCAAGTGGCCACTTTAAGTAGCTTTTCTCATGATTGCGTACACCTGCCTATGAAGTTCAAAGCTCAATGAGGTTACAAAACAAAAAAAAAGTGCTTTAGTAAGTCAGTAAAAAGTAGGTAGGAGTATTTAAAACAAGAAAATGATAAGGGTGCCCATACTTATGCACCTGTCAAATTTTGTTTGAATGCAGATTGCACATTTTCTATTAGTACAATAAACCTCATTTCAAGGCAGAAACATTACTGTGTCCAACAGTAATTACATATATCAAACTGAAATAGCTGTTGGAAAAACACCAATTTTTATAAAACATTAAGCTTAAGATTAATAGGGGTGCCCAAACTTTTACATATAACTGTATCTAGATGGCTGGTGAGCACTTTGAACCCCCAAGTCCTTCACAGAAGTTTATAATGTTGAGCCGTGAAAATAAAAAAATTCCATTTTTCCCCCAAAAAATGTTTTGCTTTTAGCCCCAAATGTTTTATTTCCAAAGGGGTAACAGGATAAAATGGACCCCAAAATCAGATGATGTGTATTTGTGTAATGAGGACAAAAGATATAAACACCCTTTATCAAGGTGTGCAGAATTATTAGCTTGTTTTTCTTAGGCAAAATGGGCCAAAAAAGAGATTTATCTGACTCTGAAAAGGAAAAATTGTTTAAAGTCTTACAGAGGGATGCAGCACTTTTGAAATTGGGGTGTGATCGCAATTTCAAAGTATATTGGGCTGTGATCGCAGAACCATCAAAAGTTTTGTTGCAAATAGTCAACAAGGTCGCTAAAATGTGTTGAGAAATAAAAACTCACATTAACTGCAACCAGGAACCCATTATCCTCCAGTGCTCTCATATTCCAGAACTGCAACCTCCCTGTAGTGACCAGAAGTACAAGGTGTTCAGTGCTAAGGTAGGTTGAAACCCGATCACCACTGAAAAAGACACAGAAGGTGAAACTTCAAGAGTGGGCCAAGAAAATCTGAAGACAGATTACTCAGAGGTTTTATGAACTGATGAGATGAGAGTGACTTTTAATAATCCAGATGGATGGGCTCATGGCTGGATTAGTAATGTACATAGACCTCAACTTAGTCTCAGACACCACCAAGGTAAAGGTGGGGTATGGCTATGAGCTGGTATTATTAAATATGAGCTACAGTGCTTTGACTGTTTTGGAGTTGAAGAAGGGATTAAAATCAGCTCCCAAACCTACTGCCAGTTTAGAAGATACTTTATTCAAACAGTGGTTCAAAAAAAAAGTCTGCATCTTTCAAGAAAACCATGATTTTTATGCAGGACAACACTGCATCACATGCATCAAAGTCTCCACTTGTCTAGCCAGTAAAAGCCTTAAAGATGAAAGAATAATGACATGGCCCCCTTTCCTCTCCTGACCTAAAGACTATTGAGAACTTGTGGTCCCTTCATAGACAGGATATTTATGGTGAAGGAAAATTCATATACTCATCTGTCCTAAGTGTCCCCCACTGTAATCCATGCGACCGCTCAGCAGAGGAGTCGGAGAGAATGACTCCTGCAGCAAGCAGTGTCTTGTCACTCACTGAGCTCAGCGGAGGTCTGGGGCCGCCCGCTGCAGGATTCATTCTCCCCAGGTCCCTTGGAAAGCAAGGTACACGAAATGCGCATCGGGGCTGCGTGACATTCAGGATATATTCATCACTCTATGGGTAAGCATGTCTAGACTATAGGTCTGGTCCTGTTTTCACTGCTCCATTCACGGCTTATTACTGTTTCAGCCGATTTTCATATATATATACATGCACTTGCCACTTTAATTTAAGAGACAACAAGATTTTAACTTTATTTTGTACCTTATATTATGGAACAGGGTGTATAATGGATGCAGGACACTGCCTTTAATACTTTAAAGGGGAAAAAAACATTTCCAGCAGTGATAATTACATTTCTTGACATGCTACCTATTAATTTTTCTACTCTAATTTCATTTTTCTATTTAAAATTCGTTTTACTGTGATCTATATGATTTACCTGCAATTGTCTCGCTTTTTTGTTGTGTCACACCGCACAACTTTTTTCATGTACTATTTTTTCTATTTTTGATGAAGATTTTTAATGTTTATGTATCAATATAAATGTTTTTTTAATTGAATTATTTCGATTATGTTTATTTACATCATGGGATGTTCGGCTCCAGTTTCTCTTCTTTTTTTCTGAATTTGTAAGGTCTCCATAGGAGCTTCCTCTAATTAATCCTCACTTCTATGGCGCCAGTAAATTTACTCCCCAGCTCCTCTGCTGAGCAGTCACATGGATTACCACGGGGGACACTTAGGACAGGTCAGTATATAAACTTTTTTATTTTATTCCTATTTTTACAGGTGAAGGCACCGGGAGCAGACACTACAACTCTCATCATTAACTCTGGCTGGTGCTGATCGCAGTGCCGGAAGAGGACAATGACAATGATAAGAGCAGCGTTCAACACCCGGCACTTGGGAACAGCGCTAATTGTACTCTGATTCCCAGGCGCCGGTACGTGTCACACGGATGGTATCAGTTTACGTGGACCCACTGACTTGAATGGGTCCGTGTGATCCATGCTGTCAGCCAAAAACGGACATGTCTAAGAGTGAATCACACAGACACACAGTCCGTGGAAACAAACTGACATGTGCACAGACCCATTCATTTGAATTGGTCTACATGTGACAGTGTCTCCGGTACGTGTGGAAACTGTCATCACACGTACCGGAAATACTGACGTGTGAAAGAGCCCTAAGATTAAGTATTCAAAAGAAGGGCAGCTATATTAGTCACTGATTTTTTTCATTTTGAAGTGTCAGAAATGTATTTTTGTTCATTTTGAGTTGTTTGGTTATTATTCTCACTTTAACAAATGAAAATAAACAATTAAGCTTAGTTTCATAATAATTCAACACTCTAATAATTGCCCAATAATTCTGCACACATAGATATTCTCCTAAGAAAGACAAAACCTCACTTTTACTTTCTTAAACATTCAGGTTTCAGGTTTCTAAACCTTTTGGACAGACCGACAGCATTGTAGTTGTTCAATAATAAAATTAATCATCATGGATAAAAATTGCCTAATAATTGTGCACACAATGTACAGTATATAAATATACTTTAAATGAACAAAAAAAATCTTAGCCTGCTTATAACACACAGGAAATTCTTTTTCCTTGAACAGAAAAGAATCTGAAAGAAAATAAAAATTCTTGATAATAAGAAAATGTTGTTTGTACTACGTGTGAATACTTCCCCCTGCAGACATTCCCATTTGCAGATTTAGTAGATTTTATATTCCTTTGTAGCCTACCAGAAAATATCTAAATAAATACACATCCCTGGAGAGCAGTGCTCATTTTGACACTTGTCTTGTCAATGATGTAGGAAGTTAGATTACATTTTTTCATACTCTTTTTTTTCCAAGACTTTATCCAGCTGTGGTTTCGCTCTTAATTTATAACAGTCATAAATCTGAGATGTGAGTAGGAGTATAAAGCAAGAAAAAATTGCCTAGTTCCGAACAATTCTTTAAGACCTCTGTGATCCTTTACTGACTGGTTAAATGAAAAAAAAAAAAAAAAAAATGCACCTATTAATGTTGTTTCCCTAGCCCACAGTTACCAGTGCTTAATGTCTCTACTTTTTTGCTTGACAGGACTGTATTTCAATCAGCTCGGGTTTTCTATTTAAAGTTGCATTTAACCACATAAGATGGGGCCCATCTTTAGTTTTGCACTTTCATTTTTTTTCCGCCCTTTCTACATGAGCCATAACTTTTTGTTTGTCTGTCAACATAGCCATATGAGAGCTTGTGTTTTGGAGTGCAACTTGCAGTTTTGAAGACATTTCACCATTGTTGTTTTTTTTTAAGACATTCACTTTCTGAAAGGTGAGTACAGTTCTGGTGATAACAAATGTATATAGGTTTATTTTGTTTAACTATTTCACCAATAAAACAAAATTGCAAAGAATTTTTTTTTATATTTTTGATTCATTGCATTGTATGAAAGAATGTTATTCATGGCATGAACTGAAGTTTTTATTTATACCATTATGGTGTCTATTCTAGTTTCTCATCTCTTTTTATTCTCTCTTTTAGGGGATGTGAAGTAATGAAAAAAATCTGCAATGTTGCAATTCTTTTAATGTTTTGTTGTTCAAAATAGGGGAACAATTTTAATATTCAATTAGTTTAGGCTAGTATGCAAGCAGTAATAGGAAACGTTAATCTTACTTCTTAGTATCCACAGTTTATGTTTAATGTACATATATATAAATATATATATATATATATATATATATAGCAAGTATATTTGTCTTTCTTTTTATTACTCTTTGATAGTTTTGACATTTTTATATTTTTATTAGTCCCCTTACAAGACTTGGGCCTGTTATCTCTTGAACGCCTACAAAGTGCATTGAAATACTGTTGTACATTGTAATATTGCAGTGTATTGTATAAGTACTGCTTTTCTATGAAGCCCAGCAACAGGCAGGGATTCATAGGAGTATTTCAATGTCAGACATAAAGGCCTCTAGAAGGCCCTGGCTAACATGGTAACACATTGGCATCCCTCTATCACGTCTAGTGGAGGGCCAATAGCCTGTAGAGTAATTGTTACCATGTTGGAGGCCTTTTAACCCCTATATGACCGAGCTATTTTCCGCTTTTTTTTTTTTTTCATTTTTTCCTCCCCTTCTTCCAAGTGCCATAACTTTTTTTTATTTTTCCATCCATATAGCCATATGTGAGCTTATTTTATGCAAGAAAAGTTGTATTTTTGTATGACACCATCCATTTTATCATGTGATGCACTGGAAAGCAGGGAAAAGTTTCCAAGTGTGTTGCAATTGCAAAAAAAGTGCAATTCAAAAATTTTTTTATTTTTTTATTTACAACGTTCACTATATAGTAAAACTGTCCTGGAAAAATTATTCTTAAGGTCAGTACAAGTATGCAGATACCAAATATGTATAATTTTTTTGTTTAAGTGGTAAATTATTTTTTAGAATTTTGTAAAAATAAAAAAATAGCTTTTTCCATAATTTTCCTGTAACGCTTTAAATTTTCAGGATATGAGGCAGTGTGAGGGTTCTTTTTTGTGCGCTGAGTTGACTTTTTTACTGATATAATTTTTTGGTAGATACGATGTTTATTGCATTTTATTGCAATGTTGATGAGGCCACAAAAAAGTAATTCGGGCATTTCGATTACTTTTCTTGTTACACCGTTTACCATTCTTGTTCATTTATTTTATATATTGATAGATCGCACTTTTATGAATGAAACAATACCAAATATGTGTATTTTTGTTGTTTTATTTTTAATTGAGCAAAAGGGGGATGATTTTAACATCTGTATTTTTTTTTTTTTTTCATATTTTTAAAACTTTTTTTTAAATTTACTGTATTTAATAGGCCCCTTAGGGGACTTGGAGTTGCAATCATCTGATCGTTTGTACTATACATAGCAGTGCATTAGCATGGCCAAGTATAGTGAAAATCACCCTCTCCTATGGACATCAGCTAAATGTTGACTTTCACAAGAGAATTGTGATGACAAGCATGGAGGTCTTCAGCAGACCCCTGACTGTCACGGCAACCCATCAACACCCCACAATCATGTTATGGTCACAACAATGGGATCGTGGTATGATGCACCCCCACTGCAGGTGTGTGTTGAATGTGTTGGAATTTAACAGTTTAACAGCCACAGTCACAGCTTTGCTCCACCTGCGGCTGTAAGAGGCACAATAAATCAGCCATCATGTGCTGGGAAAAATGTTGGCTCAGCATGCGAGCCATCATCAAAGTCTAGGACATGAAATACGATGTAAATCTAGGTCACATGTCATCAAGGGTTTAAATGCCACTCTTGACAATGCACTTGACAATGACATTTAAGAGGCTTAACTGTTGTGATCAGAGCTAGCTCCAATTGAAGCAGTTACTATCGGGTGCAAGCTAAATGACACAGCATCGATGCTACATAGAGCAGGCTCAGCCCCTGAGCCAGCTGCATGCATTGATAGTGCACATGCACCGTGCAAGAGCAGTTTCCAAGGAGTTTATTTACTTATTGATTTTAGTTTAAACTAATGTCACTTATAACATTTAAAGCATACCGCCAGTAGTCCAATAAAACAATTATAGAGCCGGAGGATAATAAGTTTTACAAATGACACTAAAAGCGATTTTTGCCGATAACCTGCAGTATGGACCACCTAAAGTCTGTGCAGTGTGATAGAATGAAATGATAAAAGTCAGCTGCCTGCAGACACCACTAGAAGAAGCTCAGTGCATACAGTTTTATTATGTGGGTGAAGTTAGCAAGAAGAGCAATCACCAGTAGTGTTGAGCCACCCCCGTAGTGTTCGAGTTCGGTTCGGTTCGTCGAACACCCGTGTGTTCGCCGAACTGTTCGTCGAACTGTTCGTCGAACACCTTCGAACACCGTTAAAACCAATGGCAGGCAAACAAAAACACATAGAAACACATAGAAAACACCTTCAAAGGTGTCCAAAAGCTGACAAACTGCTCAGAAGACACAACTAACACATGGAAAAGTGACAAGTACATATAGTCATGCGAAAAGAAAAGAGGTGGAGGAGTAAAAGGAGGGGGAGACACAGATATAGGCATGTCATGCCCTTCTAAAATCCAAAAAGTGAGAAGCCGACACGTTCAGTACGTGCCACATCCGCGTCGCCGGGTTTGTGCCAGAGCCGCGGTGAACCCTGACGGCCAGCCCCCCTCTCCCAATACTGGTGCCTGTCCGCTGGTGGGTTGAGCGAGCCCCCCTGTGGTGGAGGCAGCTCTAAGCTTTTTAATTTAAATTGTCTCTCTAATTTGAATGAATACACTTTAAATCCATTTACAAGGATCTATTGGAGGGCAAGTCTCATGCCAGCAGCCGCGTAATTCCAGCCCCAGTAGCGTCCACTAAAGCTGCTGCAGTTAAAAAGCTTTTATAAGGATCGAGCTCGGCTGTCCACCGCAAGGCATCCTACTGCCAGTCCCAGCCCCTATGCCTTGGGGTGCCTCCTGATGCTCTTCACTGAGTATCCCGTGGTCCCGAAGCATTTCCTTTGAAAAAATTAAGTGTCCAAACTACAGGTGGTGTAGCTTGCTTAACAGCCGGGATAATCCGCTGACTAGCAGACACTGCTACTAGGCACAAAGTATTTCCTGAGCTAGATGCAGTTAAAAATTTGTAATTAGATACTCTCGTTGGATGCTGAGAAAGCATTCCATAGAGTCTCCTGGCACGCCATATATGATTCTCTTAAAAAGCTTGGGGTAGGGGTCTAGGGGACCCTTTTATAGCCAAAATCACGGCCCTGTATCGCAATACGTCACCTAGGCTGAAGATAAATGGAACTGTAGCACCCTGAGGGCTCGGTTGCTACAGAGGTATTGCACCTCACCCAGAGGTGTGATATCTCACTCTCAGGTAAGGATGTAGTGTGGATCAGGACCCGACACCTGCATGCATTACACCACATTGCCGTGGGGCAGGGCGACCAATATGCCCCTGAGATGGGCACGACAGTCCCTGTCCCTGGCTGGAGTGGGGAGAGGGAACACTGAGGAAGGGGAACCCTGTAGTGCAGGAGCAGGGAGGAAGCAGTTCCTGGGTGCATTGAGAAGGGAGTATAAAAGGTGGGCACCATCTTAGTTCAGTGCAGAGAAGTCTGAGCAGAAGTGGCAGGGAGCAGGGGCTCTGCATGAGCTCTGCTCCGGAGGCGGGCCTAGTAACAGAGGCCCAGGCCTGGAAGAGGGAGAAGGAAGGAAGAGGAGCGGAGAAGGCTCCAGGAACGAGGAACGAAGGGATCCCAGGGGTGCGGACGGGCGAGTCGCCACCGCACGCCCGAATCCACCTGCGTGGAGGGGACAGGCCAAAGGGGGAGACCGGTCCCCGAAACTAGTGGAGGCAGGAAACGACCCTCAGCTAGAAACAGGAGGCTGTGACATTTTATGTGGCGCAGCCCCTCGCTACACCCGCTAGGAAGGCACCACATAGGGTCAGGGAAACTGGCTCCAAGTTTACCAAGAGGAGGCCCGAGGCAGCCGGACAGAAGGGTTGGTAAGAAAGGCCAGACAAAGGACACACAAAGGGGGTCCTGTGAAGCGCTCCAAAGTTATCTGGGAGTTGTCTGAGCCCCTCACCTGGTGAGCACAGTACGACGTGGGCAGCCATTACCTGCAGACGTGGTCTGGATAATAAGAACTGTGAGTAAAGGCCCTGGACTGCATCACTGACTCCGTGTCGTTACTGCTGCTGCCCTGCACCATCACCCCCATCCTCCGCATACACTTCCCTGAGGCTATACTCCTCCCGTGGGGAGTTATGCTACGCTCTGCTGCACCCACAACACCAGCCTCAGCGGTCTGCCCTGGAGCAGCGGTTCACTCTGACCGCAATCCATGGGTGGCGTAGTCGGACATTTAAACATCAAAACCACATAAATAGTTCCGCCACTGGTTTGACCGCCCTGAGCCACGGAACCGGGTCGCCGCCACGTAGACTACAACCACCAGCATCCACCAAAAAGGGTCCTGCTCCGGGTGTCTCAAGGCCCAGGGGGTGCGTCAGAACATTTTCATCACCTTTCACAATCACCAATGGGACAAGGCAGGGATGTTCTCTGTCCCCTCTCTTATACATCCTAGTGACGGAGCACCTGCTCTCATCAATTCGCCATAACCCCAATATTAGGTGGATTGAGGTGGGAGGCACCAAGTACAAGTGCTCTCTATTTGCTGATGATGTCCTAGTATATATCACTCAATCACATATATCCATCCATGCTGTTATGGCTGAAATAGATCACTTTGTTACATGGTCAAATTTTAAAATCAATGCAGCGAAGTCTGAGGCCCTCGATGTCTCCCTCCCCAAATCCATATAGGATTCCATCCAGTCCAACTTTCCCTTTGCCTGGCCCTCACAGGGTATCAAATACATAGGAATTCCTATTCATAGAGACCTCTCCCATCTATGTTATCTTAATTTTGGGCCCTTTATTGAACAACTCCATACAGACCACGGTTGGCAAGTTAGAACTGTAAGATTCACTACGTGAACCACTGGTGTTTTGTGGAAAAGCACATGTACACTGTGTTCCAAATTATTATGCAAAAAGTGTTTAGGAGTGATAAGGGAAGAATTTGTTTGTTTGTCAGTTAAACTCATTGATGGTGATGTGTGTCAGGGCTCTTTATATCACTGTAAGCAATTGCAGACACCTGTGCTAATTAGTTTGGCAGGTGTGTCCAATGAAAGGCAAGACTACTTAAGAAGGCTGTCTCACATTATTAAGCAGCCTACATTTTCTGCCAAAATGGGAAAGAAAAAGGATGTGTCGGCTGCTGAGAAGCAACAAATTGTGGAGTGTTTAGGTCAAGGCATGACTACAATCAACATTGTGCGATGATCAGGATGAAGTGTCTTGGCAATCAAGAAGTATGTAGCTGATTCACAGTACACACGTGTGCGTGCTGATAAGGGCAAATTGAGGACTCTTTCCTACAGGCAATTACGTCAGGTTGAAAGAGCAGCGGCAAAAAAGCCTTGTCATAGCAGCAGACAAGTTTTTGAAGCTGCTGGTGCCTCCAACGTCCCCCGAACAACAAGATGCAGGGTCCTTCAGAGGTTTGCAGCTGTGCATACGCCATCCTGTCGACCTCCTCTATCCACTTCACACAAGCAGAAACGGCTCCAGTGGGCCAAACATTACATGAAGACTGATTTCAAAACTGTTTTGTTCACGGATGAGTGCCGTGCAGCGCTTGATGGTCCAGATGGATGGAGTGGAGGATGGCTGGTTGATGGACACCCCACGCAAACACGGCTACAGCGCCAACAAGGAGGAGGTGGAGTAATGTTTTGGGCTGGAATCATGGGGAGAGAGATTGTCGGCCCCTTTAGGATCCCTGAAGGCGCTAAAGATGAACGCCATAATGTATGTGGATTTTCTCAAACAGCACTTCCTGCCATGGTTCAAGAAGAAGAACCGTGTATTTCACAGCAAGATTATTTTTTTGCATGATAATGCACCATCTCATGCTGCACATAAAACATCTGCATCTCTGGCTGATATGGGCATAAAAGGGGACAAACTTATGGTGTGACCCCCATGCTCCCCTGACCTCTACCCCATTCAGAACCTTTGGAGCATCATTAAAAGGAGTGTCTATGATGGCGGGAGGCAGTTCACATCTAAGCAACAGCTCTGGGAGGGTATTCTGTCCTCATGCAAAACAATTGAAGCAGAAACCATCCAAAACCTGACAAATTCAATGGACGAGAGAGTTCAGAAGCTCCTTTCGAACAAGGGGTCCTATGTGAAAATGTAACATCACCTAGAATAAAGTTTTGAGTTGAAAACTGTTTGATTTCAGTTTCTAACAACCTGCTAATGCTTATAATTTCAAAAATGACCATTTTTTTGGTCTTTATTAAAATGAAAAGGTTGATCGAAAAGTTTGGGGGATCTAAGAGTGTGGCAACCCAGTAGTCATGATTACTTCGAATTCTGACAATATGAGGGTCATGCTGCAGGTAGTGCAGCAAGAAGGCACTTATGTGTCTTGCGCATCTCGGAGCCCCAAAATTATTTTCCGGGCTAGATGCAGCTAAAAATTATTATTAATTTTAAATCTGGTGAAGCTTTAGTATAGATGGCCTAATAGGATCAGTGCTGCACACTGCTACAAAGCCCAAATTATTTTCCAGTCAAGATACAGATAAACATGATTAGTAATTTTAAATCTGGTGGAGCTTATTATAGATGGCCTAATAGAATCAGTGCTGCACACTGCTACAAAGCCCAAATTATTTTCCAGCCAAGATACAGATAAACATGATTAGTAATTTGAAAGCTTAAAACGGTTGGTAGGGTGATTTTAACCAATCATCAAGCTTTTACTCTCCCCAGGATAACACAGGGGTAGAAAAGTCATTTCGGATCCATGATTTGTTCATCTTTATGAACGTGAGTCTGTCTACATTATCAGTGGAGAGCCGCGTGCGCTTATCTGTCAGCACACCACCAGCAGCGCTGAACACACGTTCAGACAGAACGCTGGCTGCGGGGCATGACAAGATCTCCAAGGCGTAAGTGGCTAGCTCCGGCCATTTATCCAGATTGGAAGCCCAAAAAGAGCAAGGGTCCAGTGACACAGTCATGGCTTCAATGTTTACTTGGAGATACTCCTGTACCATCGTCTCTAGGCGTTAACTATGTGTCAGACTTCTTGTCACCTGTGGCCTTGCAAAGGATGGGCTAAAAAAGTGGTGAAATGATTCCGCAAAATTGATGTTACCAGCAGATACTGTGGTTCTGTTACGGTTTGAGTGCTGAACACTTGACGGTCCCACGGTTGGCAAGTTGGAACTGTGAGATTCACTACGTGCACCACTGGTATTTTGTGGAAAAGCACATGTAAGATTCTGCAACAGTCTCTGCTGATACTCCTGCATGTGTGCATCCCTTTCTATGGCAGGAATAATTTCTGCAAATTTACTTTTGTACCGGGGATCTAACAGTGTGGCAACCCAGTAGTCAGGATTATTTCTAATTCTCACAATTCGAGGGTCATGTTGCAGGTAGTGCAGCAAGAAGGCACTCATGTGTGTTGCGCATCCAGGAGCACCAAGTCCCTGTTGTGTTGGTGGCGAGGTAACAATCATGCTTCCTTCCTCTGTCCTCTCCCCCCAACCTCGCACAACAGAAATGTGATCAAGGTCTCCCTCATCTGATGAGTCTTCCATCAGTTCGTCCTCCACTTCTTCCTGGGCTCCTGCACCTTCCTCACTAGTTTGGCTGCTACCATGCGCCGTGGTAAAACCATCTCCCCCACCATCACATGTCTGCCGCCTTGGTGCTGCCGACCGTCTGGACCTTGCAGATGTTAGCCCTTCCGCATACAACTCCTCCTCCTCTACTTCCTCCACCTCCTCTTGTGCCACCACCTGACTTCGAATTCTGTTTAACATGTGCTCCAGCATGTAAATCACCAGAATAGTCATGCTTATAATGGCATCGTCAGCACTAAACATCTTCGTCGCCATTTCAAAACTGTGCAGAAGGGTGCATAGGTCCATGATCTGAGACCACTCCTCCAGCGTGATTTGCCCCACCTCTGGATCTCGTTGGCCCAGGCTATACGTCAGAACGTATTGCACCAGGGCTTGTCGGTGCCTCCACAGTCGCTGCAACATGTGCAGAGTTGAATTCCACCGGGTAGGCACATCGCATTTTAGCCGGTGAAGTGGCAGGCCCAATGACTTCTGTAGAGATGTAAGTCACTGAGCTGCGGGGTGCGAACGGCGGAAGTGAGCACACAGCGACCGTGCCCTCTGCAGAAGGCCATCTAGTCTGGGATAGTGGGCTAAAAATTGCTGGACAACCAGGTTCAACACGTGAGCCATACAAGGCATGTGTGTGACATTGCCCCGGCGAAGGGCCGCACCCAGGTTTGCAGCATTGTCGCACATGGCCTTCCCTGGTTTCAGGTCCAGTGGAGACAACCATTCATGAAATTGGTTCTCCAGAGCTGACCACAATTCCTCAGCTGTGTGACTCACATTTCCCAGACATTTCAATGTAAAAACCGCCTGATGACGTTGAGCCCTACTGCCAGCATAGTAAGGAGGTGTGCAGGATCCCTTCTGCGCAGTTAGAAAGCTTGTGGCATGACCAGACAGGCTTTGGGTGCAGGTGGAAGACCGAGAGGAGGTTGAGGAGGCAGAAGCAGTGGAGGAACTTTGACATAAAGAGGATTGACGCACAACTCGTGGGGACGGCAAGACTTGGACAGCAGCCCCTTGTCCTGCTGTCACCATAGTTACCCAGTGCCCAGTCAGCGACATGTAACGCCCCTGTCCATGCCTACTCGTCCAAGTGTCTGTGGTGAAATGCACCCTGTCACACACAGAGTTTCTCAAAGAAGCGGTGATGTTTTGTGTGACATGCTGGTGGAGCACAGGCACACCTTTCTTTGAGAAGTAGTGCCGACTGGGCATCTGGTACTGGGGCACTGTGACGGACATAAGGTCTCGAAAATCCTCTGTGTCCACCAGGCGGAAAGGCAGCATTTCTGTAGCCAAGAGCTTGCAGATTGTGAAATTCAACCTCTTAGCTTTCTCATGGCTAGGAGGAAATGGTCTTTTACTTGTCCACATCTGAGGGACCGAGGGCTGGCTATTGTGCTTAGACGGGGTTGATAAGGGTGTCCCCGGCAAACTGCCGGTCTGTGAGGAAGATGCAAGCGGACATGTTAGGTTGCCTTGATCCAAAGGTGGTGCTATCGATGTTGGACAGCGCTCAACACCAGCTGGTGTTACCACCTCCAAAGAAAATGATGACCTGCCAATCACGCTGGCTGTTGCGGGTAAAGAGGTGGCAGGTCTGCGCCCCAAAACAGGTGTGACTGCTGTCCCCCCAGTCACAGAGGATGAAGGGGCCGCGGATGCACAAGATATGGCAGACGGTGGTTGGCCCGGCCGGCTAGGCCGCATTGTAGCACACTGAGCTTCCCACTGCAACTTATGCTTCATGTCCATGTGCCGGTTCATGCATGAAGTACTCAAACTATGTATTTTTTGGCCTCTACTTAGCTTTTGCTGACAAATGTTACAGATAACACGAGTTGGGTCATCTTTATCGATCTGAAAAAATGCCCAGGCTATGCAAGGCTTAGCACCCATGCGACCTGAAGAGCCACCATGACTTGTGGTGAGAGGCAGAGTTGTGTTTGAGGATGCAGTTGTTGACGTGCTTCCAGTACTATGTCTCTGTCCAGGAAGGCGCAACCTGACCTCGTCGTCACTAGCATCTTCCTCCACCTCCTCTGCTGACCTCATCTCTTGGCTGACTGTGGGTTGACAGTAAGTGGGATCTCCAACCTCATCATCATCACCCTGTGCGTTATCACACCCGTCGTCCTCAGAGCCAACCTGTTCCTGCCCTGACAAAAAACTAAAGTTGTCGCTCCAATCAGGTATTTGAGTCTTATCATCGTCTTCCTCATTGTCTCCACCAACAGGAGTTACAGTTTGGGAATGAGGGTCTACATTATGGTCAGAACCTTCTGCGTCTGGTCCTGGATCCGACTCATAAAGATTCTGGGCATCAGTGCAGATCATTTCCTCGTCTGGATTCACAGAAGCGCTGGAGTCGGCCTCTGATTCCCAGGCTATAGTATGAGTACACAGCTCTGCAGACTCAACCATCTGTTCTACCTCATACTCAGACGGGCAGCTGGAGATTTGGGAGCTGTGAGGAAGCAAGTGCGATTGGGGTGACACCTTTGAGGACTGGAGTATTTGTGATGTTGAAGTTGATGTGGAGGAGAGCCCACTTAAAGGAGCACTTGATATCCGTTGAAGCACCTGCTGTTTTTGTGCCTCATCTGTAATTTGTAGCGATTGGCGTGGCCGTAAGAAAGGGATCTTATCACATTGTCCGCTAAAAGAAGTAGACATTTTAGTTTGGCTGGAAGATGGCCTTTCTTCTGCAGATGTTACTGTTGCTTTAACACCTACCCCACGGACACAACCTTTTTTCCCCTTCCCAACATGCCTATTCCCCTTTCCACCAGCAGCAGGCCTATTTCCACTCATTTTGGTGGTTAACTAATTCACAACTCTGGAGTTGTTCGCACAAAAAAACAATGGATGGGAACCGAGCAGAGCTGAGTGGCCAAACTGTGGTATTAGGCCAAAACTATTGGCTGGGTTAGATGCAGAAAAAAATTATATTCAATTTGCAACCTGATGGAGGTCAGTATAGATGGACTAATAGAACAAGTCCCACACACAGCTAGAAGCCCAAATATTTTTTCAGAGGTAGATGCAGAAAAATTTTTTATTCAGTTTGCAACCTGATGGAGGTCTGTATAGATGGATTAATAGAACAAGTCACACACACAGCTACAAGCCCAATATTTTTTCAGAGGTAGATGCAGAAAAAAAATATATTCAGTTTGCAACCTGATGGAGGTCAGTATAGATGGACTAATAGAGAAAGTCCCACACACTGCTAGAAGGCCAAATATTTTTTCAGAGCTAGATGCAGACAAAAAATTATTTTGAATTTGCAACCTGATGGAGGTCAGTATAGGTGGACTAATAGAACAAGTCCCACACACTGCTAGAAGGCCAAATATTTTTTCAGAGCTAGATGCAGAAAAAAATTATATTCAGTTTGCAACCTGATGGAGGTCTGTATAGATGGATTAATAGAACAAGTCCCACACACAGCTAGAAGCCCAATATTTTTTCAGAGGTAGATGCAGAAAAAAATATATTCAGTTTGCAACCTGATGGAGGTCAGTATAGATGCACTAATACAACAAGTCCCACACACAGCTAGAAGCCCAATATTTTTTCAGAGGTAGATGCAGAAAAAAATATATTCAGTTTGCAACCTGATGGAGGTCTGTATAGATGGATTAATAGAACAAGTCCCACACACAGCTAGAAGCCCAATATTTTTTCAGAGGTAGATGCAGAAAAAAATATATTCAGTTTGCAACCTGATGGAGGTCTGTATAGATGGATTAATAGAACAAGTCCCACACACAGCTAGAAGCCCAATATTTTTTCAGAGGTAGATGCAGAAAAAAATATATTCAGTTTGCAACCTGATGGAGGTCAGTATAGATGGACTAATACAACAAGTCCCACACACAGCTAGAAGCCCAATATTTTTTCAGAGGTAGATGCAGAAAAAAATATATTCAGTTTGCAACCTGATGGAGGTCTGTATAGATGGATTAATAGAACAAGTCCCACACACAGCTAGAAGCCCAATATTTTTTCAGAGGTAGATGCAGAAAAAAATATATTCAGTTTGCAACCTGATGGAGGTCAGTATAGATGGACTAATAGAACAAGTCCCACACACAGCTAGAAGCCCAATATTTTTTCAGAGGTAGATGCAGAAAAAAATATATTCAGTTTGCAACCTGATGGAGGTCTGTATAGATGGATTAATAGAACAAGTCCCACACACAGCTAGAAGCCCAATATTTTTTCAGAGGTAGATGCAGAAAAAAATATATTCAGTTTGCAACCTGATGGAGGTCAGTATAGATGGACTAATACAAGTCCCACACACAGCTAGAAGCCCAATATTTTTTCAGAGCTAGATGCAGAAAAAAATTATATTCAATTTGCAACCTGATGGAGGTCAGTATAGATGGACTAATAGAATGATGCTATGCCCAAAAGATTTTACTTCAATAGGTGCAGTAAAAAAATTGGTACTCTATACACAGGTGGTATATCTTGCAACACAGATAGGCTACTCCACTGACTAATACACTCTGCAATAGGCCAAAAAGGATTAGCTTTGCTAGATTCAGCCAAATGCTGTGAAAAAAACTTGCACAGCACTGGCACAGACCTGCCTGGCAAAAACTGATAGGAACTCATGTAACCTAGTCCTGAAAAGGACTCCAATTACAATTAGTCTTTACTCCCACAATCTATCTATTTAAGAGCACAGACCTGCCTGATAAAAGTCGTAGGAAATGCTGTAACCTAGTCCTTAAAAGGACTGCAATCACAACTATTCCCTACTCCCAAGCTATCTGTAGATTTGTGCGAAAATTGGCTTGAAATTAACAAGGTATAGCGCACACAGCAACAGCGGTGCCGTCTAACACGCAGCTGCAGCAGTGAGAAAATGGTGGCGACGGGGAAAATGGCTTGGTCTTATAGGGCAAGGACATGTGACATACACTGCCAATGACACATGCCCTTGCTTGTGTGAAAAAAAGCACTTCGCTCCGTGTGTGCGCTGCTGATAGGCTGACAGATTGCACCTCCCCATTGTAAATGCGGGAAAGAGAAAAAAAAAATGGAGATCTTCATTGTTCCTGCAGAGATCCATCCCCTGCCCCTCCCCCCACCCCGCTGTACACTCAAACTGCGTATTAAGATTAATTTTCATCATTACTGAGAAAAAATCCAGTTATGATTTTGGTGCACGAACAGTTATCGAACATAACCTCGAACAGCCGAATTTTTCTCAAATTGTTCGTGTTCGCTGAACGGCTCGAACACCGCCCAGAACAGCTCGAATTTGAGATTGGCGAACAGTTCGAGTAGAACAACGCTCATCTCTAATCACCAGCACAGTGAGTAAGGGGGACAGATTTGACTTTTCACTATGAAAGGTCACATTCATACATTCAGTATCTGGTCAGTGTTTTACATCAGTATTTGTAAGCCAAAACCAGAAGTGGGTTAAAAATGCAGAAGTGGTGACGTGTTTCTATTATACTTTTCCTCTGATTGCTCCACTCCTGATTTTTGCTTACAAATACTGTATCATCCTATGCCATCTAGGTCATGTAGGTCATAGAAAGTTGAATAACATGATACCTTGATATCTGCAATCCCATGTATTTTTCCAGAGAAATCCACATTTTTGTTAATATGCAAATGAGCTGTTCAGATCTATGGGCCGGACATACATCTAGAAAATATGCCTCCAAAGCTTATTTTAAATGAAAGTTGGCATTACCAGTGTGAAACATATAGATCATGAGAACAGACTGTCAGGGTAATGCCCCCTTACATCTATAATATAACCGGAGATGCGTGTCTCTGTCTGAAGCCTCGATAGACTGCGCATGCGCGACGCGCAGTCTGGCTCCAGACAGAAGCACGCATCCAGCCGTTACAGGTAAGAGGAGTGTATGGCGCCGGAGATCGCGATGTGCGTAGGCACTGAATGCATACCGCAATCTCCTGCGCCATACTTACATACTTACCTGACTGGGAGGAGCGTTGCCGTGGCACCTCTCTTCGCCGGAGACCGGGGCAGGAGTGAGGCGTCGGATCGGCACATGGGCATAGCGCTATCCGGTGCCATTTTACTGAAGACACATTTGCAGTGTGTCTTCAGCAAAATGGCACCAGACAGCACGGTGCTCCGGCACCGCACTCCTCCCCCGGCCTCCGGCAGAACAGGACGCAGCAGCGCTGGAGCACAGAGAAGAAAGGTGAGTATAATTGTTTATTTTTTTGTATGTGTGTACATCGTGAAAGGGATGAGGGGGCCACACATACCAGGATTGGGGAGTGAGGGGGCCACACATACCAGGATTGGCTGGTGAGGGGGCCACACATACAAGGATTGTGGGGTGAGGGGGCCATGCATACCAGGATTGCGGGGTGAAGGGGCCATGCATGCCAGGATTGGGGGAAAAGGAGGCCATGCATACCAGGATTGTGGGGTGAGGGGACCATGCATACCAGGATTGGGTGAAGAGGAGGCCATGCATACCAGGATTATGGGGTGAGGGGACCATGAATACCAGGATTGTGGGATGAGGGGACCATGCATACCAGGATTGGGGGGTGAGGTGTACCACACATACCAGGATTGGGGGGTGAGGGGACCATGCATACCAGGATTGAGGGATGAGGAAGTCATGCATACCAGGATTGGGGGCTGAGGGGTACCATGCATACCAGGATTGGGGGGTGAGTGGACCATGCATACCAGGATTGGGGGGCGAGGGAATCTTGCATACCAGGATGAGGGTACCACACATACCAGGATTGGGGGATGAGGGGACCATGCATACCAGGATTGGGGGATGAGGGGACCATGCATACCAGGATTGGGGGATGAGGGGACCATGCATACCAGGATTGGGGGGGTGACGGGACCATGCATACCAGGATTGGGGGGATGAGGGAACCATGCATACCAGGATTGGGGGGGTGAGGGGACCATGCATACCAGAATTGCGGGGTGAGGGAACCATGCATACCAGGTTGGGGGGGTGACGGGACCATGCATACCAGGATTGGGGGGGTGAGGGGACCATGCATACCAGGATTGGGGGGTGAGGGGACCATGCATACCAGGATTGGGGGGTGAGGGGACCATGCATACCAGGATTGGGGGGTGATGGGACCATGCATACCAGGATTGGGGGGGTGAGGGGACCATGCATACCAGGATTGCGGGGTGAGGGGACCATGCATACCAGGATTGGGGGGGTGACGGGACCATGCATACCAGGATTGGGGGGGTGAGGGGACCATGCATACCAGGATTGGGGGGTGAGGGGACCATGCATACCCGGATTGGGGGGTGAGGGGATCATGCATAACAGGATTGGATGGTGAGGGGACCATGCATACTAGGATTGGGGGGTGAGGGGACCATGCATACCAGGATTGGGGGGTGAGGGGTGCCATGCATACCAGAATAGGGATGAGGGGTACCATACATGCCAGGATAGGAATGCGGGATACCATGCATACCAGGATGAGGGATTGGGTGCCATGCATACCAGGATGATGGGTATCATGCATACCAGAATGAGGATGAGGGGTACCATGCATACCAGGATAAGGATGAGGGGTGCCATGCATACTAGGATGAGGGATTGGGTGCCATGCATACCAGATTTCTGAGATGAGGTGGCCATGCATACCAGAATTGGGATGAGGGGTGTCATTCATACCAGGATGAGGGGTACTATACATACCAGGATAGGGATGAGGGGTACCATGTATACCAGGATTGGGGATGAGGGGCCCATGCATACCAGGATTAGGGATGAGGGAGCCATGCATACCTGGATTGGGGATGGGGGAGCCATGCATACCAGGATTTGGGATGAGGGGTGCCATGCATACCAGGATTGGGAATGAGGGGTGCCATGAGTACCGGGATTGGGGATAAGGGGTGCCATGCATACTAGGATTGGGGATGAGGGGTGCCATGCATACCAGGATTGGGGATGAGGGGTGCCATGCATACGAGGATTGGGAATGAGGAGTGCCATGCATACCAGGATTGGGGGTGAGGGGTGCCATGCATACCAGGATTGGGGATGAGGAATGCCATGCATACCAGGATTGGGGATGAGGGGTGCCATGCATACCAGGATTGGGGATGAGGGGTGCCATGCATACCGGGATAGGGATGAGGCGTGCCATACATACCAGGATAGGGATGAGGGGTACCATGTATACCAGGATGGGGATGAGGGGCCCATGCATACCAAGATAGGGATGAGGGGTGCCATGCATAACAGGATTGGGGATGAGGGGTGCCATGCATACCGGGATTGGGGATGAGGGGTGCCATGCATACCAAGATTGGGGATGAGGGGTGCCATGCATACTGGGATTGGGGATGAGGGGTGCCATGCATATCGGGATGAGGGGTGCCATGCATACCGGGATTGAGGATGAGGGGTGCCATGCATACCAGGATTCGGATGAGGGGCCATGCATACCAGGATGTGGGTGAGGGGCCCATGCATACCAGGATAGGATGGTGGGGACAGGATGGGGGCAGCACAAATACCAGGAGGGTGGCAGCACATACCAGCATGGGAGACCATATACAATAAAAATGCTCACCACCCGGGCGTAGAACGGGTTCAAGGGGGAGGGAGATTTATGTCTGGACCATAGTTGTTAACAGTTGATATACTGTACATATTAATAAAGATGTGGATTTCTCTGGAATAATTCATGGGATCGCAGATATCAAGGTGTCATTTTATTCAGCATCCTATGACATACATGCCCATGTAAATGGCTAAGGAGGGACGATCCTACTGACAGATTCTCTTTAAAAGGGATGCCCACTACTTTAAAATTAATCTTAACTAGTTCAAAACCAAGCAATTTACTATCGTTACTACTCAGGGCGCATATTCTGGGTTTTTTGTACATGTGGTTTAAAGAGCTGTAAAAAAAATTTCATTCAAATATACAAGTAATTTTTGCACCAGTTTTTCATGATACATGTTTTTTTTATCTTACTGTTATATTAGTTACAGGGAAAATGCAGCCTACTAGCTGCATAGATGATCTGTCCGGGTCTCCTATAACCCAGTCGCTCCTACTCTTTCTCTATATACAACGATCACATGACCGCTGTGTATGGAGGAGGAAGCATTGTCAGTACTTCCTATTACTGCATACACTGTGCTTGATTAGCGCTGCATATGCAGCAATAGAGAACACGCAGATGATACTAAACCATTTCTACATTCTCTTTACGGACCCCGGCTGTGTCTCTGACAGACAGGTCAATGCTCCCGCAGCTACATGTTGCATGTAGCAGCATTAATATACAGTGACGTTTTAAAATGTCACTGCAGAGTAGGAGCTGAACCATCTGGACATTTAAAGACTATGGGTGGCCCGGAAGCAGTTAATGGGTCCAGTATAGTGAAGAAATAAAAGCAAAAGGCAATACTGTAAGTTCGAGACCTGGGCTGCTCCTCCTTACTCATTTCAGAGTCCATTGTCACTACTCAGCAGTTGTATTCCCATTCTGTCCAAACACTAAGTGAAACCCAATTTTCACATAACTCTGGCTGAACAGCATTTTTCCTTCAATAAATTAAATCATCATTTAAAAACAGCATTTTAGGTTTATTTGTGTTATCTTCGTTTAATATTAAAGAAAGTTTAATAATAACAAACTGTACTTTAATGAATATAGATTTTTATGGAGTCTTTCTAAGGTCACTATTATTAGACCTAAATCATGGATAAATATAAAGAAATTAAAATTTTCACACAGCCAATTACCGTACCTTACATTGTTAACATATTGACGATAAACATAGCAGATGATAAACAGAGAAAAGAAAATGTAAATGAGTACATTTTGTCTTTTATGCACAAATAGAGGAACATTATGTCATTATGTGGCTAAATCTTTATCAGCGTAACACATGTGGAAATGGCAATTTGTCCCTATTCTTCTTTGCAAATCTGTTCAAGGTCTGTCAAGCTTTATGAGGATCCTTAGAGAACAGCTACTGAAGCCCGGCACAAACTCTTATTTTAAATAAAGAGGATCTATGAGCTGTCTTGGCATATCTGTTTTAATAAATAATTGCTTTACTTAATAAATAATTTTTAACATTTTTGCTTAGTTCTCTATGCAGTTCCTCTGTTATTCCTCTTAGAAATGCATGAATAAATTGATAATTAGGTGTCTTTATATGGAAGTTGTATCTGTGCAACCAGTTCTGACACCCACATTGCAATTTTTCATCCATTTCTATGAGAAATAGAGGAAAATCACAATGCAGAGTTGTAAGAAAAGATTCACTAGAATTGTTGTTTTATCTTGAGTACACATATTTACTAAAATGGTCACTGCCGACATTGAAAAATTAAATCAAAATACTTTATATTTTGCTAATAAACAGGAAGACAGGGCCATCAAGGAAATGCAAACCTGGACTAATGTAACAATCAAACCAGCTGATAAGCATGGAAACCTAGTAATATGGCTGAATGATTTTTATGAGAAACAGGCAAACTACTGTCCGAAAAAGCATGCTATAAAAAAGTAATCCACAACCCTCTAACCAATTTTTAACAAGAACTCTCAGAGATAGTGACTAGGGCGTACGAAGAAGGTATCATCCCCAAGAGATTTTTAGAAACTATACTTTTGGTAAAACCTCGGTTACCAACGTTTTATTTGATCTCTAAAGTACACAAAGACCATATTGATCCTCCCAGCAGGCCCATCGTGTCTGGCAATGAAGGGCTGTGTGAAATTTCATGTGGATTTATAGACTTCTATCTGAAACCAATAGTAGCTTCTCTACCCTTATATGTCAAAGATACTACTGTGGCACTGGGTAACTTTGATGGATTACATCTGCAACACAACTGTCAAGCAAGGTGTCTGAAAGACTAAGTGCAACACAAAGGTTAGAGGGGAAGGGAGCCCAGACTCTAGGGAAAGGGGGGAGTGGAGACCTCCTAGGCTGATCTGATATCACCCTGTCTCCCCTACCGTCCCTATATTGGTTCTTCACCAATTGTCGCACAGGAACCTATCCCTGTATTTCCATAGCGCTTGGCCCTGGATCAGGAAGGGCGGATGAGTGCTAGTCAATCCCCAATAACAACTAAAGGCAACAAGGTAGACAGACACGAGGGAAAGATAACTTACCTTGAGCTGACTTCAGAGAGATTACACACACGTCGTCTTAGCACCAGAGAGGAAGTAAACAGACTGCACTCGCTCTAAGCTTTCACAAGGAAACATGTGAATATCACTGGCACCGTCCTGTAGCAAAGTGAAACTATTTAAACACCCAGGCAAGGGTGTCAATTAGAGCAGGAGGGAGGTAGACGCTGGGTCCTAGAGTGAAACAGCTAAGAATGTGTCTGTAATGCCAAATGAAGAGATCTTCTGCAACCGACTGCGGGGTGACTGTCAGTCACATCTGACACACCCGTGACAGTAACCTCCCCTCTATGAGTAGCCTCTGGACACTCAGGAATAGGTTTCTCAGGATAAGAGGTGTGGAATGAACAAACCAACTTGGGAGCGTTCACCTCTGATGCTAAAACCCACATCCTCTCTTCTGGATCATAACCTTTCCAGTGCACCAAGTATTGTAGAGAACAACATTGGAGACTACAATCCTTGAAATCTGAAACCCCAGATTACCATCAACCATTACTGGGGGAGCTGCTGGGTCCTAGAGTGAAACAGCTAAGTCTGTAATGCCAAATGAAGAGATCTTCTGCAACCAACTGTGGGGCGACTGTCTGTCACATCTAACACACCCATGACAACAACATGCTGATGGTAACCGCAGATGTTGAAAGTTTATATACATGTATCTGACATGATGATGACCTAAGAGACATGGCTTGGTTCCTTGATGCTAGTAACTTGCATAAACCTTTGACTGAATTCATTCTGCAACTTTTCAAATTCATACTTACCCACAACTGTTTCATTTTCAAAAATCTAATTTATTTACAGCTTCAAGGAACCGCCATGTGAGAGGCATGCGCTCCATCTTATGCAAATTTATTTTTGGGGCATGGGAGACTGATATCTTTAAATGTAGTCCCATAGGCCAAATCGATAGAATACATTATTGGGTTCACTACATTGATGACGTGTGTTTTTTGTGGGAGGGATCCTCTGACCAATTAAACAAATTTATGTCAATAATTAATCAAAATGAGTTAAACATTAAACTAACTTTTTCTTATGACCGCAAACTTAATTTTCTTGATATTCATGTCCAAGCAACACCACCGACCCATTTCCTTACCAATGTCTATCGTAAGCCTACAGCTACGAATTCCCTCCTACATGCCAAATCATCTCACCCCAAATCCATCATTGATGGAATTCACATTGTCAACATTTAAGACTTAAAGGTATTTGTCCTATTGATGAAGCAATTACCGTATTTTTCGGACTATAAGACGCACCGGACCATAAAACGCACATAGGTTTTAGAGGAGGCAAATAGAAAAAAAATTGGACTATATCCCTCTTCCTGCTGTGTATGGTCCCTCTCATCCCTTTTCCTGGTATGTATGGTCCCCCTCATCCCATGATGCACACAAAAAAAAATTAAAACTAGTTCTACTCACTTTTCTTCCCTGTGTTACAGCGCTGTGTCCTCCTCTGCAGCCAGCACTGATCTCAGAGTGAGCCGCGCATGGCGATGACACCATGCACTTTCACACAGAGATGCTGTGCTGGCAGAGTCATTGCTCCCCACGCCTGGACTGTGTGCGTGGGGAGCAGTGACCATTGATTCTCTAATAGCGTGCACACTGTACCACAACGCGGCTCCTGCAGCAGCCGGCAGTCAGCATGCCTGCTAATAAAGTTCATGAATATTCACTACAACCCACTCCCATGGGAGTGGTAAATATGCATGGCCTTTAATAAGAGGAAACGCTGACCACCGCCTGCTGCAGGAGCCGTGCTGTGATACAGTATGTATGCTGGTTGTGGGGTGGTCTGAGTGATCAGCGTACATGGGGTCTATATACGGGAAGTGCCATCTGTCCCTGCCGTACACGCAGTGATCTATATTCAGGGAGTGCTGCCTGTCTCTGCTGTACATGCAGTGATCTAGGGGGATATGGATTTAATCTCCATTGTCATGTGTGGCCATGACACCATAAAATAGTACTCTCCATTTTTGATCAGGACACTGAGAAATGCTGGTCTGTCTGCGGCTTTCTATGAACCGGCTTTTTGCCACACGTGCCAAGAGCAGGACCAAGGGCAATCAGTTTATTAAAGTCCATGAATATTCTCTACACCCACTCCCATGGGTTGTAGTGAATATTTATGGACTTTAATAGCGGGCACGCTGACCACCTGCTGCTGCAGGAGCCGCACTGCGGTGCAATGTGCCGGCTATTAAGGAAAATTAATACTCAGTGCTCCCCACGCTCATGGGCGTGGGGAGAAGTGAATGTTCATATTCTTTAGTAGCGGGCACAGGAGGCAGGAGCCACCTGTTGCAGCGTCAATGCCACTGCCGCTCCCCCACACCACCATAGCCACCATATATACACTATATATATATGGGTATACATTCGGACTATAAGACGCACCCCCCACTTTCCTCCAAAATTTTGGAGAAAAAAAGTGCATCTTATAGTCCGAGAAATACGGTAGTTGACAGGCCAAAGATCTTTACCAACGCTTCCATGAACCCGGGTATAGGCACAGACAAATCCGTAAAGGATATAAGAGGGCATTAAATACTCCTCGCAATGAATTGTTGTACAAAAAAAAAGACATCACTGGAGTTAATTCTGAACAAGAAGTCAGACTAATCACACCATACCATAATCAATGATACAAATTAACAAATATTATTTCTAAACACTGGAATGTTTTGAAAAAAGACTCTGTGCTAAAACAAATGCTTCCACCAAGGTCGTTGATCACGGCTAAAAGTTCCAAGAATCTCTGCGATCTCCTGGTACAAAGCCACTACTCACTTGATCAAAAAAAATCTGGATCCAGGCGTTTCCACAACTGTGAATCAGTTTCAAATTTTGGGTTTGAGTCTTTTCTATAATAGGGTATCAACAACAGTAGTTTTTAGGGATTGGGGTTTTCTTTTATTCCTCATTATTTTTTAAATACCTTTTAATTAAATTTTTGTAGTATATTGTTTTATCTTTCTGTGCTTGGGTTTTTTCATGGCAGGATGTTGAATGTTACACTAGGATCACTACAAGGCTGCCATTCAGGGATCAAGAATATCACATTTGGACTATGTTGAAAGGCATACATTTGAGACTGTAACTAATAGATTCCTAAGATGCGCTACTGACATTTCTGAATTGTGAGTCATGGGGAAAGCAAAAGAATTGTCAACGGATCTACAGGAAAAGGTATTTGAACTGTATAACACAGGAAAGGGATACAAAAAAATATCCAAGGAATTGATAATGCCAGTCAGCAGCATTCAAACTGTGATTAACAAATGGAAAATCAGGGGCTCTGTAAAAAGCAAACCACAGCCAGGTAGGCCAGCAAACATTTCAGCCACAACTGCTAGGAAAATTGTCTGGGATTCAAAGAAAAACCCACAAATAACATCAGCTGAAATTCAGGACTCTCTGAAAACTAGTGGTGTGGCTGTTTCAAGATGCACAATAAGGAGTCACTTGAAGAAAATTGGGCTGCATGGTCGAGTCGCCAGAAGAAAGTCATTGCTGCACAAATGCTACAAAGTATCTAGCCTACAGTATGCCAAACAACACAGAGACAAGCCTCAACATTTCTGGTACAAGGTAATTTGGAGTGATGAGACAAAAATTGAACTTTTTGGCCACAACCATAAACGTTACATTTGGAGAGAGGTCAACAAGGCCTATGATGAAAGGAACACCATTCCTACAGTAAAGCACGGAGGTGGATCGCTGATGTTTTGGGGATGTGTGAGCTGCAAAGGCACGGGAAACTTGGCAGAAGTTGAAGCAAATTTGCACTCATCAGCCCGGAAACTGCGCATGGGACATACTAGGACGTTCCAACATGATTCAAAACACAAGGCCAAGTCGACCTGTCATTGGCTACAGCAGAACAAAGTGAAGGTTCTGGAGTGGCCATCTCAGTCTCATGACCTCAATATCATTGAGCCACTCTGGGGAGATCTCAAGCCCACAGTTCATGCTAGACAGCCCAGCAATTTACAGGAACTGGAGGCTTTTTGCCAAGAAGAATGGGCAGCTTTACCATCTGAGAAATTGAAGAACCTCACCCACAACTATCACAACTTCAAGCTGTCATTGATGTTAAAGGGGGCAATACACGGTATTAAGAACTTTGGTATGTGCACTTTTGATCAGGGTCATTTAGATGTTTTTGATTGTCATTAAGATTTTAAAAGAGAAAACACAGTAGTTTGACAATAAACGGCTTCACTCAACCAATAACCATGAGTGGAGAAAAAGTTTTTTTGTTATCATTCATATTCTGTGAAACAAGGCCAAGAAAGGAAAAATTCTGCCGGGGTATGTAAGCTTTTGAGCACAACTGTATGTGATGTAGATAAGGAGCTTTATAGGTGATGAACTTTAACATCTATAAATGTTATTTTCAACTGCACACATGTATTTTATCATGTTTTGTATATGTATATGTATTTTAGGGGATATATAATATATACACTAGTAGTAAAAATTTCCATGAAGCACCTTTTCACTTCTCTTTTTCATGTAAGCTATCCTCCAGTTCACCAAAGCAGAGTGTTCATTTTTATACCTATTCACATTATAGAACACATTTTTTGCAGTAGCATGTTATGCACTGCACTTTGTCTTTTTGTACAGTGACCCATATTTTTATAATCTAATTACCATATTTATTTGGCACTTGCATTTTAGCACTAAGCACCTTATCATTCATTCTTTCATTATTAGATATATACACATATTTTAACAATTTTTAGTTTTATAGTTTACACAGATATCAGTACTTGAAACTATATATTTCACTTTGCACTTTACAATAAATGGTATTTTGAAAATCCCTTATAAATTATTTATGAAAAACATGATTAATATTGGATAACATCAATTACAACTTCATTTAAACGCAGCTCTCTATCAGTATCCAAAAAAACTGTATTTTAGAGTGTCCTGCCTAAGAGCGCATGCGTTTGTCTCCTCATGGATGTTCCAATGGGCGGCCAATCTGCATGTTCGTACATGCGCCATCACCCTGACGACGGTGGAGCACTTGCGTGTCACGGGGCCGCGAATTGGAACATCCCTCTTGTGAGAGATGCCAAAGGTGCATGTGCCACACATTGCCCAGGACATGTCACTGATTAGATCACATGACTAGCATTCTTGAAGCATGTGTCTCACACATCTCTACCACAAAGCACTTTAATTAGTCAGCTACCATAATATAATCATGCCTACCCCCTTCCCAACACACGCCTCCTGATGAAGATTTAATGAAACGTGCGTTGGAGCAGCGGGAACAGTGCATTAAACAGTGCTTCATATATGTAAGTGTATTACTCAAATTTCAGTTTTCTTCTGTTTATGTATTTGGGAAGTTAAACCCAGAATCACTATTGTTTACTAGGGCTTGTATTTGAGTCACTTATTTAGACAAGTAATTGTAGCTGTTTGTATATGTGTTTCCCTGCATTTGTGATAAGTAACAAGTCCAATTTACCATATATAGTATAACTTCAACATTAACCCCTTAGAGCAAAATGACATAGATGTACATCAACCCTGGGAACTCTGAGTGTGAAGGGTCTCAGGACCTGAGCTCCTTCCACATGCAGTAGATGCCAACTTACATAAGCAGCATCTGTCTCTAACAGCAGCGAGTGGAGCTCAGCTCTGATTCCTGCTGTTAGCCATTTGGATGCCACTGTCAATCATTGACTGAATTATTTAAATGGAGCAGTTCGCAATTGTGAGTTACAATGGCAGATATGTCTGCTGCTAGAACTCTGTGCGGCATTGACCTGGTCTCTAATCTGAGCTGCTGTTAACCTGCGATTTCTAAGGCTGGTGACTCGGATAAACTTATCCCTGAAGCAGAGGTGACTCTTGGTCTTCCTTTCCTGGGGTGGTGTTAATTCATAGTTTTGATGCCTTCAGTGTGAATGTACAATTTTCATAGTCATGAAAATACAGAAAAATCTTTAAATGAGAAGGTGTGTCCAAACTTTTGGTCTGTACTGTATGTCAACAGAAGAATACAAAAAGTTATGGCTCTTTGGAAGAAGTGGAAGGAAGAAGGCAAATGTAAAAATTAAATTGGCTTTGAAGGTAAAAGTTAAAAGTTTTTTTTCTGTCACAAGATACTAATGATCCATAGGATTCAAATAAAAAAATGCTCAATTGAAAAAAAAGACATAAAAGAAAAATAATTCAGAAATACTGAAAATCTCAAACTGGCCACTAGGCCTGATACTTTTGCTTCCTGTTCATTTTAGTAGCCACATTGACAATAGGCAGCAATTGACTAACTCGGACTCATTGACTTTTATATAACAACTTTTTAGGTGCATGCTCTTATCTGGGCAATGGCTATTTTGAAGGGAAGAGGGTGAACTGTAACATCACATATTGTAACTGGTGGATCCGGTGGTTTCTAGCATATAGAGCAATTATCTGTCATGGTAATCCAGTCTATAATGATAACGACTGATGCAAAGTCATCTCCACATAATAGGAAGAATGAGTTGCTTTTGTGAAAACTTTAAGATCTCTGATTTTCTTTTTTAGAGATAATATGTAAAATTGAGAAACATTTTTTTTAACATAACATCCCGATTTAAATAATAGGACATTTTCTGATGACAAATGCTGATTAATTTCTTTAAAAAAAGAATCCTGAGGTCAAAATCCCCTGAAGATAGATTTAGAGTATGTGCTTACCGAGTTTTTTGAGCAGGTCTGAGACAAAAAAGGGCTCATAAATAACTTTAAAAACTTTTTCTATTCATTTCTATTGTAAAATGCCTTTCCTGTTCATATATTCAGTCTTTTTCTTTTCATTAGGTTTTCAAAAACACCTGGTTGGGAAAAAAAAGGTGCATGGCACTTTTAAAGTGACTCCTGATTGAATATGCTCCTAATTAGGCATTGTCCAATTAAAAGGCTGCAAGAAACACTTTGGAGGGTGGGGGGGGGCCTCCAAAAAGGCTTAAAAAAACTCCTCAAAACCACTTCTGGCTTTGAAAAACTCCTCCAAAAACTACATAATAAAGAGGTTTTTGAAAAAAATTCCAAAAGAATGCTCATAGTCTTAGACCACCTAAAAAACCTCTGTGTGCACATACCCATAAAAGACAACTTGCTGTCTGTTTGCAGCCACCACTAGCCCTCCGTCAGGGGCAACTGATCTGACAGGCGCAGCTCACTTAGTTTCATTTCTCTATTTTCAGTGGTTTGTCTGGGAAACACCCTCCTCCCAGTACCTTCCTAACTTTAAAGGCTGTGTGAAACCTGAGAAGCCATTTATTACATTCCTATTAAAGTAACTGATCACTTTTAGAGCATTGAAATTTTAAAAAAAGGAAAATATAGCCAATTTTCTAGCCTGTGCCTGACAGGCGCAATGCCCCTAAACTCGTTATGAAACATATTGCCCCTGACGGAGGGCTAGGAGCATTGGAGATAATTTGCACACTAACATTTTATTGAATTCAATTGATGGGATAACACTGGAAAACTCGCTGGGGTTAAAAATCTATAAATAAAAAAAGAAAGAAAATATAAAAATATGTAGAATGAAAATTATATAAAAATATGTTAGAGATATTTTATGTCAAGTCTGGGTATTTGTAATGTCATTTGTGTCTTTTACTTCCATTAAGTTCAGAAAAGTTGGAGACAACTAGTATGAGAATGATGCACTGAAAATACCTCACTTTCAGATATTGTGTTAACTGAAGCTCATATTGACCAATGTGTAGCTGGATACTATAAAAAAATACTTACTGGTGATTGGTGAACTTTGGTCGGAGGGTTGTATGTAGAGATGAACGTTGTTCGACTCGAACTGTTCGCCAATCTCAAATTCGAGCTGTTTTGGGCGGTGTTCGAGCCGTTCGGCGAACACGAACGATTTGAAAAAAATTCGGCTGTTCGAGGTTATGTTCGATAACTGTTTGTGCACCAAAATCATAACTGGATTTTTTCTCAGTAATGATGAAAATTAATGTTAATACGCAGTTTGAGTGTACAGCGGGGCGGGGGGAGGGGCAGGGGATGGATCTCTGCAGGAATAATGAAGATCTCCATTTTTTTTTTCTCTTTCCCGCATTTACAGTGGGGAGGTGCAATCTGTCAGCCTATCAGCAGCGCACACACGGAGCAAACTGCTTTTTTTCACACAAGCAAGGGCATGTGTCATTGGCAGTGTATGTCACATGTCCTTGCCCTATAAGACCCAGCCATTTTCCCCGTCGCCACCATTTTCTCACTGCTGCAGCTGCGTGTTAGACGGCACCGCTGTTGCTGTGTGCGCTATACCTTGTTAATTTCAAGCCAATTTTCGCACAAATCTACAGATAGCTTGGGAGTAGGGAATAGTTGTGATTGCAGTCCTTTTAATGACTAGGTTACAGCATTTCCTATGACTTTTATCAGGCAGGTCTGTGCTCTTAAGTAGAAAGGTTGTGGGAGTAAAGACTAATTGTAATTGCAGTCCTTTTCAGGACTAAGTTACATCCTTCCTATCAGTTTTTGCCAGGCAGGTCTGTTCCAGTGCTGTGCAAGTTTTTTTCACAGCATTTGGCTAAATCTAGCAAAGTTAATCCTTTTTGGCCTATTGCAGAGTGTGTTAGTCAGTGGAGTAGCCTATCTGTGTTGCAAGCTACACCACCTGTGTATAGAATACCAATTTTTTTACTGCACCTAGTGAAGTAAAACCTTTTGGGCATAGCATCATTCTATTAGTCCATCTACACTGACCTCCATCAGGTTGCAAACTGAATATAATTTTTTTCTGCATCTAGCTCTGAAAAAATATTTGGCCATCTAGCAGTGTGTGGGACTTGTTCTATTAGTCCATCTATACTAACCTCCATAAGGTTGCAAATTGAATATAATTTTTTTCTGCATCTAGCTCTGAAAAAATATTTGGCCTTCTAGCAGTGTGTGGGACTTGTTCTATTAGTCCATCTATACTGACCTCCATCAGGTTGCAAATTGAATATAATATATTTCTGCATCTAGCTCTGAAAAAATATTTGGCCATCTAGCAGTGTGTGGGACTTGTTCTATTAGTCCATCTATACTGACCTCCATCAGGTTGCAAATTGAATATAATTTTTTTCTGCATCTAGCTCTGAAAAAATATTTGGCCTTCTAGCAGTGTGTGGGACTTGTTCTATTAGTCCATCTATACTGACCTCCATCAGGTTGCAAATTGAATATAATTTTTTTCTGCATCTAGCTCTGAAAAAATATTTGGCCTTCTAGCAGTGTGTGGGACTTTTTCTATTAGTCCATCTATACTGACCTCCATCAGGTTGCAAACTGAATATAATTTTTTTCTGCATCTAACCCAGACAATAGTTTTAGCCTAATACCACAGTTTGGCCACTCAGCTCTGCTCGGTTCCCATCCATTGTTTTTTTGTGCAAACAACTCCAGAGTTGTGAATTAGTTAACCACCAAAATGAGTGGAAATAGGCCTGCTGCTGGTGGAAAGGGGAATAGGCGTGTTGGGAAGGGGAAAAAAGGTTGTGTCCGTGGAGTAGGTGTTAAAGCAACAGTAACATCTGCAGAAGAAAGAGCATCTTCCAGCAAAACTAAAATGTCTACTTCTTTTAGCGGACAATGTGATAAGATCCCTTTCTTACGGCCACGCCAATCGCTACAAATTCAAGATGAGGCACAAAAACAGCAGGTGCTTCAACGGATATCAAGTGCTCCTTTAAGTGGGCTCTCCTCCACATCAATTTCAACATCACAAATACTCCAGTCCTCAGAGGTGTCACCCCAATCGCACATGCTTCCTCACAGCTCCCAAATCTCCAGCTGCCCGTCTGAGTATGAGGTAGAACAGATGGTTGAGTCTGCAGAGCTGTTTACTCATACTATAGCCTGGGAATCAGAGGTCGGCTGCAGCGCTTCTGTGAATCCAGACGAGGAAATGATCTGAACTGATGCCCAGAATCTTTATGAGTCGGATCCAGGACCAGACGCAGAAGGTTCTGACCATAATGTAGACCCTCATTCCCAAACTGTAACTCCTGTTGGTGGAGACAATGAGGAAGACGATGATGAGACACCAATACCTGATTGGAGCGACAACTTTAGTTTTTTGTCAGGGCAGGAACAGGTTGGCTCTGAGGACGACGGGTGTGATAACACACAGGGTGATGATGATGAGGTTGGAGATCCCACTTACTGTCAACCCACAGTCAGCCAACAGATGAGGTCAGCAGAGGAGGTGGAGGAGGATGCTAGTGACGACGAGGTCAGGTTGCGCCTTCCTGGACAGAGACGTAGTACTGGAAGCACGTCAAGAACTGCATCCTCAAACACAACTCTTCCTCTGACCACAAGTCGTGGTGGCTCTTCAGGTCGCATGGGTGCTAAGCCTTGCATAGCCTGGGCATTTTTTCAGATCGATAAAGATGACCCAACTCATGTTATCTGTAACATTTGTCAGCAAAAGCTAAGTAGAGGCCAAAAAATACATAGTTTGAGTACTTCATGCATGAACCGGCACATGGACATGAAGCATAAGTTGCAGTGGGAAGCTCACTGTGCTACAATGCCGCCTAGCCGGCCGGGCCAGCCACCGTCTTCCACATCTTGTGCATCCGCAGCCTCTTCATCCTCTGTGACGGGGGGACAGCAGTCACACCTGTTTTGGGACGCAGACCTGCCACCTCTTTACCCCCAACAGCCAGCGTGATTGGCATGTCATCATTTTCTTTGGAGGTGGTAACACCAGCTGGTGTTCAGCGCTGTCCGACATCGATAGCACCACCTCTGGATCAAGGCAACCTAACATGTCCGCCTGCATCTTCCTCACAGACCAGCAGTTTGCCGGGGACACCCTTCTAAACCCCGTCTAAGCACAACAGCCAGCATTCAGTCCCTCAGATGTGGACAAGTAAAAGACCATTTCCTCCTAGCCATGAGAAAGCTAAGAGGTTGAATTTCACCATCTGCAAGCTCTTGGCTACAGAAATGCTGCCTTTCCGCCTGGTGGACACAGAGGATTTTCGAGACCTTATGTCCGTCGCAGTGCCCCAGTACCAGATGCCCAGTCGGCACTACTTCTCAAAGAAAGGTGTGCCTGCGCTCCACCAGCATGTCGCACACAACATCACCGCTTCTTTGAGAAACTCTGTGTCTGACAGGGTGCATTTCACCACAGACACTTGGACGAGTAGGCATGGACAGGGGCGTTACATGTCGCTGACTGGGCATTGGGTAACTATGGTGACAGCAGGACAAGGGGCTGCTGTCCAAGTCTTGCCGTCCCCACGAGTTGTGCGTCAATCCTCTTTATGTCAAAGTTCCTCCACTGCTTCTGCCTCCTCAACCTCCTCTCGGTCCTCCACCAGCACCCAAAGCCTGTCTGGTCATGCCACAAGCTTTATAACTGCGCAGAAGGGATCCTGCACACCTCCTTACTATGCTCGCAGTAGGGCTGAACGTAATCAGGCGGTTTTTACTTTGAAATGTCTGGGAAATGTGAGTCACACAGCTGAGGAGTTGTGGTCAGCTCTGGAGAACCAATTTCATGAATGGTTGTCTCCACTGGACCTGAAACCAGGGAAGGCTGTGTGCGACAATGCTGCAAACCTGGGTGCGGCCCTTCGCCCGGGCAATGTCACACACGTGCCTTGTATGGCTCACGTGTTGAACCTGGTTGTCCAGCAATTTTTAGCCCACTATCCCGGACTAGATGGCCTTCTGCAGAGGGCACGGTCGCTGTGTACTCACTTCCGCCATTCGCATCCCGCAGCTCAGCGACTTACATCTCTGCAGAAGTCGTTGAGCCTGCCACTTCACCGGCTAAAATGCGATGTGCCTACCCGGTGGAATTCAACTCTGCACATGTTGCAGCGACTGTGGCAGCACCGACAAGCCCTGGTGCAATATGTTCTGACGTATAGCCTGGGCAAACGGGATCCAGAGGTGGGGCAAATCACGCTGGAGGAGTGGTCTCAGATCAGGGACCTATCACCCTTCTGCACAGTTTTGAAATGGCGACGAAGATGTTTAGTGCTGACGATGCCATTATCAGCATGACTATTCCGGTGATTTACATGCTGGAGCACAAGTTAAACAGAATTTGGAGTCAGGTGGTGGCACAAGAGGAGGTGGAGGAAGTAGAGGAGGAGGAGTTGTATGCGGAAGGGCTAACATCTGCAAGGTCCAGACGGTCGGCAGCACCAAGGCGGCAGGCATGTGATGGTGGGGGAGATGGTTTTACCAGGGTGCATGGTAGCAGCCAAACTAGTGAGGAAGGTGCAGGAGCCCAGGAAGAAGTGGAGGATGAACTGATGGAAGACTCATCAGATGAGGGAGACCTTGATCACACTTCTGTTGTGCGAGGTTGGGGGGAGAGGACAGAGGAAGGAAGCATGATTGTTACCTCGCCACCAACACAACAGGGACTTGGTGCTCCTGGATGCGCAACACACATGAGTGCCTTCTTGCTGCACTACCTGCAACATGACCCTCGAATTGGGAGAATTAGAAATAATCCTGACTACTGGGTTGCCACACTGTTAGATCCCCGGAACAAAAGTAAATTTGCAGAAATAATTCCTGCCATAGAAAGGGATGCATGCATGCAGGAGTATCTGCAGAGACTGTTGCAGAATCTTACATGTGCTTTTCCACAAAACACCAGTGGTGCACGTAGTGAATCTCACAGTTCCAACATGCCAACCGTGGGACCGTCGAGTGTTCAGCACTCAAACCATAACAGAAACACAGTATCTGCTGGTAACATCAATTTTGCGGAATCATTTCTCCACTTTTTTAGCTCATCCTTTGCAAGGCCACAGGAGACAAGAAGTCTGACACATAGTCAACGCCTAGAGACGATGGTACAGGAGTATCTCCAAGTAAACATTGAAGCCATGACTGTGTCACTGGACCCTTGCTCTTTTTGGGCTTCCAATCTAGATAAATGGCCGGAGCTCGCCACTTACGCCTTGGAGATCTTGTCATGCCCCGCAGCCAGCGTTCTGTCTGAACGTGTGTTCAGCGCTGCTGGTGGTGTGCTGACAGATAAGCGCACGCGGCTCTCCACTGATAATGTAGACAGACTCACGTTCATAAAGATGAACAAATCATGGATCCGAAACGACTTTTCTACCCCTGTGTCATCCTGGGGAGAGTAAAAGCTTGATGATTGGTTAAAATCACCTCACCAACCGTTTTAAGCTTTCAAATTACTAATCATGTTTATCTGTATCTTGGCTGGAAAATAATTTGGGCTTTGTAGCAGTGTGCAGTACTGATTCTATTAGGCCATCTATAATAAGCTCCACCAGATTTAAAATTATTAATCATGTTTATCTGTATCTTGGCTGGAAAATAATTTGGGCTTTGTAGCAGTGTGCAGTACTGATTCTATTAGGCCATCTACACTAAGCTCCACCAGATTTAAAAATTAATAATAATTTTTAGCGGCATCTAGCCTGGAAAATAATTTTGGGGCTCCGAGATGCGCAAGACACATAAGTGCCTTCTTACTGCACTACCAGCAACATGACCATCAGATTGTCAGAATTCGAAGTAATCCTGACTACTGGGTTGCCACACTCTTAGATCCCCCACACTCTTCGATCAACCTTTTCATTTTAATAAAGATCAAAAAAATTGTCATTTTTGAAATTATAAGCATTAGCACGTTAATAGAAACTGAAATCAAACAGTTTTCAACTCAAAACTTTATTCTAGGTGATGTTACATTTGCACATAGGACCCCTTGTTCGAAAGGAGCTTCTGAACTCTCTCGTCCATTGAATTTGTCAGGTTTTGGATGGTTTCTGCTTCAATTGTTTTGCATGAGGACAGAATACCCTCCCAGAGCTGTTGCTTAGATGTGAACTGCCTCCCGCCATCATAGACACTCCTTTTGATGATGCTCCAGAGGTTCTGAATGGGGTAGAGGTCAGGGGAGCATGGGGGTCACACCATAAGTTTGTCCCCTTTTATGCCCATATCAGCCAGAGATGCAGATGTGTTATGTGCAGCATGAGACGGTGCATTATCATGCATGAAAATGATCTTGCTGTGGAATACACGGTTCCTCTTCTTGAACCATGGCAGGAAGTGCTGTTTGAGAAACTCCACATACATTATGGAGTTCATCTTTACCCCTTCAGGGATCCTAAAGGGGCTGACAATCTCTCTCCCCATGATTCCAGCCCAAAACATTACTCCACCTCCTCCTTGTTGGCGCTGTAGCCGTGTTTGCGTGGGGTGTCCATCAACCAGCCATCCTCCACTCCATCCATCTGGACCATCGAGCGTTGCACGGCACTCATCCGTGAACAAAACAGTTTTGAAATCAGTCTTCATGTAATGTTTGGCCCACTGGAGCCGTTTCTGCTTGTGTGCAGTGGATAAAGGAGGTCGACAGGATGGCGTACGCACAGCTGCAAACCTCTGAAGGACCCTGCATCTTGTTGTTCGGGGGACGTTGGAGGCACCAGCAGCTTCAAAAACTTGTCTGCTGCTATGACAAGGCTTTTTTGCCGCTGCTCTTTTAACCTGACGTAATTGCCTGTAGGAAAGAGTCCTCAATTTGCCCTTATTAGCACGCACACGTGTGTACTGTGAATCAGCTACATACTTCTTGATTGCCAAGACACTTCATCCTGATCATCGCACAATGTTGATTGTAGTCATGCCTTGACCTAAACACTCCACAATTTGTTGCTTCTCAGCAGCCGACACATCCATTTTCTTTCCCATTTTGGCAGAAAATGTAGGCTGCTTAATAATGTGGGACAGCCTTCTTAAGTAGTCTTGCCGTTCATTGGACACACCTGCCAAACTAATTAGCACAGGTGTCTGCAATTGCTTACAGTGATATAAAGAGCCCTGACACACATCACCATCAATGAGTTTAACTGACAAACAAACAAATTCTTAGCTTATCACTCCTAAACACTTTTTGCATAATAATTTGTAACACAGTGTACATGTGCTTTTCCACAAAACACCAGTGGTTCACGTAGTGAATCTTACAGTTCTAACTTGCCAACCGTGGTCTGTATGGAGTTGTTCAATGAAGGGCCCAAAATAAAGATAACATAGACGGGAGAGGTCTCTATGAATAGGAATTCCTAAGAATTTGATACTCTGTGAGGGCCAGGCAAAGGGAAAGTTGGACTGGATGGAATCCTGTATGGATTTGGGGAGGGAGACATCGAGGGCCTCAGACTTCACTGTATTGATTTTAAAATTTGACCATGTAACAAAGTGATCTATTTCAGACATAATAGCCTGCTGATGGATATATGTGATTGACATCATCAGCAAATGCAGAGCACTTGTACTCGGTGCCTCCCAACTCAATCCACCTAATATTGAGGTTATGGCGAATTGATGAGAGCAGGTGCTCCGTCACTAGGATGTATAAGAGTGGGGACAGAGGACATCCCTGCCTTGTCCCATTGGTGATTATGAAAGGTGATGAAAATGTTCTGATGCGCCCCCTGGGCCTTGGGATATCCGGGGCTGGACCCTTTTTGGTGGATGCTGGTGGTTGTAGTCTCCGTGGCGGCGACCTGCTTCCGTGGCTCAGGGCGGACAAACCAGTGGCGGAACTATTTATGTGGTTTTGATGTTTAAATGTCCGACTACGCCACCCGTGGATTGCGGTCAGAGTGAACCGCCGCTGCAGGGCAGACCGCTGAGGCTGGTGTTGTGGGTACAGCAGAGCATAGCATAACTCCCAACGGGAGGAGTATAGCCTCAGGGCAGTGTATGCGGAGGATGGGGGTGATGGTGCAGGGCAGCAGCAGTAACGACACGGAGTCAGTGATGCAGTCCAGGGCCTTTACTCACAGTTCTTATTATCCAGACCACTTCTGCAGGTAACCGCTGCCCACGTCGTACTGTGCTCACCAGGTGAGGGGCTCAGACAACTGCCAGATAACTTTGGAGCGCTTCACAGGACCCCCTTTGTGTGTCCTTTGTCTGGCCTTTTTTACCAACCCTTCTGTCCGGCTGCCTCGGGCCTCCTCTTGGTAAACTTGGCGCCAGTTTCCCTGACCCTATGTGCTGCCCTCCTAGCGGGTGTAGCGAGGGGCTGTGCCACATAAAATGTCACAGCCTCCGGTTTCTAGCCGAGGGTCGTTTCCCGCCTCCACTAGTTTCAGGGACCGATCTCCCCCTTTGACCTGACCCCTCCACGCAGGTTGATTCCGGCGTGCGGTGGCGACTCGCCCGTCCATACCCCTGGGATCCCTTCGTTCCTCATTCCCGGAGCCTTCTCCGCTCCTCTTCCTTCCTTCTCCCTCTTCCAGGCCTGGGCCTCTGTTACTAGGCCCGCCTCTGGAGCAGAGCTCATGCAGAGCCCCTGCTCCCTGTCACTTCTGCTCAGACTTCTCTGCACTGAACTAAGATGGTGCCCACCTTTTATATTCCCTTCTCAATGCACCCAGGAACTGCTTCCTCCCTGCTCCTGCACTACAGGGTTCCCCTTCCTCAGTGTTCCCTCCCCCCACTCCAGCCAGGGACAGGGACTGTCGTGACCATCTCAGGGGCATATTGGTAGCCCTGCCCCACGGCAATGTGGTGTAATGCATGCAGGTGTCGGGGTCCTGATCCACACTCCATCCTTACCTGAGAGTGAGATATCACACCTCTGGGTGAGGTGCAATACCTCTGCAGCAACCGAGCCCTCGGGGTGCTACAGTTCCATTTATCTTCAGCCTAGGTGACGCACTGCGATACAGGGCCGTGATTTTGGCTATAAAAGGGTCCCCTAGACCCCTACCCCAAGCTTTTTAAGAGAATAATATATGGCGTGCCAGGAGACTCTATGGAATGCTTTCTCAGCATCCAACGAGAATATCTAATTACAAATTTTTAACTGCATCTAGCCCAGGAAATACTTTGTGCCTAGTAGCAGTGTCTGCTAGTCAGCGGATTATCCCGGCTGTTAAGCAAGCTACACCACCTGTAGTTTGGACACTTAATTTTTTCAAAGGAAATACTTAGGGACCACGGGATACTCAGTGAAGAGCATCAGGAGGCACCCCAAGGCATAGGGGCTGGGACTGGCGGTAGGACGCCTTGCGGTGGACAGCCGAGCTCGATCCTTATAAAAGCTTTTTAACTGCAGCAGCTTTAGTGGACGCTACTGGAGCTGGAATTATGTGGCTGCTGGCATGAGACTTGCCCTTCAATAGATCCTTGTAAAAGGATTTAAAGTGTATTCATTCAAATTAGAGAGACAATTTAAATTAAAAAGCTTAGAGCTGCCTCCACCACAGGGGGGCTCGCTCGACCCACCAGCAGACAGGCACCAGTATTGGGAGAGGGGGGCTGGCCGTCAGGGTCCACCGCGGCTCTGGCGACACGGAGGTGGCACGGGCAGGAACGGACTGGCCATGTCGGCTTCTCACTTTTTGGATTTTAGAAGGGCATGACATGCCTATATCTGTGTCTCCCCCTCCTTTTACTCCTCCACCTCTTTTCTTTTCGCATGACTATATGTACTTGTCACTTTTCCATGTGTTAGTTATGTCTTCTGAGCAGTTTGTCAGCTTTTGGACACCTTTGAAGGTGTTTTCTATGTGTTTCTATGTGTTTTTGTTTGCCTGCCATTGGTTTTAACGGTGTTCGAAGGTGTTCGACGAACAGTTCGGCGGACACAAGGGTGTTCGACGAACCGAACGAAACTCGAGCACTACTGGGGTGGCTCAACACTAGTTGTATGCAGTATATACAGTGGCGAACAAAGACAGAAGTGGGTCCTTGTGCATGAACAATATATGGGCCATTTTCCATCCAATAACTCATCATAATGCACAATTCTACCTGCTTTGGAGGTGGGAGTGGGCCCTAGCCAGCAACACAGATGGCCAACCAGTTAGCTGACCTTCAGATGTTTTCTGTCTCTTTTTTTGGAGAAGCGCTCATATGCAATGACCCAAACTATCGTAGCAAACAAAGGACATGGACAAAGGTAGTGCTATTTCTGTAGAAAATTATATCTTTTTTCTAGCTCCATCCAACCCCTTAGTACATTAACACTAATCAAATCTAAAGGAAGATGAATTATTTAATTACCTTATATTGGTTTAATATAAAAGAATAAAGAGAATAAAATCCTAACTAACATCACATTTTTGGGTCAGGTTATTTGTGCTTTTTCACTTTCGTGCAGAAAAACAATTTTCCATTTCTGTTAAAAAAAATCTAGCTACTTCTCAAATAAATGTTTTTTTCACGTGCACATGAGTTCAACAGGTATCCACAAAGCTCTTAAAATGTCTCTTTATCATTTATCACAGATGTTTTTTTTATTCTTTTTAACTGAAGGTTGAATATTCAGAGAAGTTCTGTTTGATGAACAAATACAAAAGCACTTACGGAAATAAGGGCACCGTGCACTGTGCTATCAGGAGCAATCATCTTGTCTGTCATCACAATGACGTGAATAATAATTTTATCTACCATGAAGTTATTTAACAATATACGTAGATATCTGACTGAAGGTAAAGTGCTTTTTTGAATCCTCTTGAAATTTTGTAAAAAATTATTTAATATAGATAGATAGATACAGTATTGTAAGAAAACAGAAGGTAGGGTCCTTGATGACAGGTATGTGTTACTGAGATGGTTTTTGTGATACTAGTCACTCACTACTCATGGACAAGCCACAAGGTCAGGTAGTCAAAAGGTCTGAGGTCAGAAGTCAGGAGGGTACATTAGAAGTGACGCGCCCCCTGGGCCTGTGCTGTGCAGGGGAATACCCGGAGCCAGATCGCTGAGATGCTGGGGGTTGTAGTCTCCGTGTGGCGGTGACCCGGTCCGTGCCCAGGGTGGTCAAACCAGTGGCAGTCTATTTGTATTGTAATAAGTGTCCGACTACGCCACCCGTGGATTGCGGTCAGTGGGGACCGCCGCTGCGCTGCCGACCGCTGAGGCTGATGTTGGTTGCGCAGCTGAGTATGGGATAACTCCCCACGGGAGGAGTATTGCCTCAGGGCAGCTAATGTGGGTGATGGTGGTAGTGATGGTGTGAGTGTCCCAGTACTGATGGTGCTGGTGCGGCGATGAAACACAGAGACTTGTAATTGCAGTTTCCAAAGCTTTACTCACGGTTGTTATTCAGGTCAATGCTGCAGGCGATGACTGCCCAAGCTGTGCTGCATCCACCAGGTGAGGGACTCGGTCAATTCCTAGGCAATTCCAGAGCGTGGTTCAGAGCTCCCCTCTCTTCCTTTCTACTGGCCGTCCCCACCAGTGACCCACCTTTGTCCAGCTTCCTCGTGCCTTCTGTTGGCGAAACCTCTCCCGGTTTCCCTGACCCTATGCGGTATGCCTTTCTGGTGGATGTAGTGAGGGGTCGCACCAAGATGTGGTCACAACCTCCGGTTTTGGCTGAGGATTAGTCGCCTCCACCAATTTGGGTTCCGGTACCCTATTCTGCCAACCCTTCACCCAGTATCTCCTCTGGGCATATGGGGTTCCTTCTGCCTTCATGTCTCTGGGCCTTTCTCTGTGTTCTTTGCTTCCTTTCTCCTCTGTTCCAGTTCCTTTCTTACTCTCCTTTCTGTTCCTCCTCCTCTCTCTCTCTGCTGCTTCTGGCCTCCACTCCAGGCCTGCCTCTGGAGCTGGGCCCAGACTGAGCCACAGCTCCCTGTCAGCCCTCTCTGGCTGAGCTCCTCTCCTCTTCTCCTCCTGCCTGAACTGAACTGACTACTGGACTGGACCCTGATCTAAGATGGTGCCCACCTTATATACCTCCCTCTATGTGTGAGTCCAGGTGACTAGCAACCAATGGGCTCCTATCTATGCCCAGAAACCCACCCCTATCTGCTCCTACACCACTGGGTGTACTTTCCCCTCCCCACTCCAGCCAGGAACAGAAGCTGTCGTGCCTGCACTCTGTCTAGTGGGAGCACCGTTGGTCTGTTCCTCGGAAATGGGGTGTGTGTGGTGCATGCAGCTTACTGAGTCCTGGTCCATACTCCATCCTTACCCGGGAGTGGAATATCACACCTCTGGTTTGAGGTGCAATACCCCTGTAGCAGCCGAGCCCTCTGGGTGCTACAGAAGCAGAAGGGTGAGACGAAAGAATAGTCAAGTCATGGTCCAGGGGTCAAAATACCAGGAGGTTACGTCATAGACAGAGGGGTGAGACAAAAAAATAGTCAGGTCAAGATCCAGGGGTCAAAATACCAGGATCAAGCAAATGGATGGTCAGAGCGTGGTCCTAGGTCAGGCAGCAGTAGATCAGAGCACAGTGCACAGTGAAACAAGGCAAACATACACCAGTGAACAAGAAGCTACAATCGCCACTAGTCTGAGGCAGAGAGCTGGCTAAATAGTCAGGTAATTATCCGAATAGGAGATACATGGATGAAGCTCAGGGAAATCCGATTGGATGGCTAAGCTGTAATTCAAGACACTGACAGCTCAGCACGCCCCGGCATTCAATTGGGCAGTAGAGCTGACCATCAAATACTGACAGTTCAGCATGCCCCTGCTCTAGATTGGATGACAGACAGTAATTCATTGCGTCCAGACACACAGAAAGGTGGAATCGTGACAGTTTTATTTTGACTGGAATTTGGTTCCAGGATTTAGGAGCAACCAAAAGAGCCTAGGTGAGACAGGTCACTCCCGTAGTTCAATCTGTAATAAAATGCACCTGGTCTAGCTCTGGTAGTATTGTACTGAGACTGGAAAAAGACAGAGCTAGTGGATAGCCTGTACTGCAGCCTGAGAGGTTCCTGTAATACCAAGTTGGTAAGGTCGTTTGGTTTAATTTGCCTTAGCCAGAGAGAGAGGACTGTTTTGTTATTTATTGCTGCTGAAGAAAGGACTGTTCAGTTATTCATTTGCACTGAAGAAAGGCTGTTATCTTTGGAGCTTTAAAGTTTATGAAGGAAAACAAAATTTATTCTGTTTTGAAATAAAAGCCCTGTGTGTATCCAAGCAGCTACCAGAGAGCTGAAACTCCTGCTATATATATGTATATAAACACTGTACATGTCTATCATGAAATATCTAAATATATCTGGCTTTAAAGGGAACCTGTCACCAGGTTTTTCCCATATGATGTAAGGACAGTACTTGTAAGACCCCATATACAGCATTCTAATATGTTGTATATATGCCCCCAATCCGCCTGCAAGACAAGAAAAAGAGCTTTTATTATACTCATCTACTGGGTGGATCAGTCTGATTTGCGTTGCTGTTTTTTTATCTGGCACTTCCTCTCTTTTTGCATTGCCGTCCTCCTTCTCTGCCTCATGTGGATGATGCGCTCTACTTCATCCACACAGTATCCAGCATCGCGCTCCTGCGCAGGCGTACCTCTCTCTGCCCTGTGAAGGGCAAATCAAAGTACTGCAGTGCGCATGTGCAGGAAAAGCCCAAAGAGCACTGGTTCATGTGTACTGCAGTACTTTACTCTGTCCTCTACAGAGCAGAGAGAAGAATGCATGTGCAGGAGCATGATGCTAGATACTGCGTGGAAGTTGTGGGATGCATCAAGCACTGAGCGCAGGAGAATTCTCCCACGCTATCAGTGGATTCTGTCACAGCGAGACACTGAGGAGCTTCACTGAGGAGCTTCTCAGTGTCTTCGGCATGGAAAGCTGGATGGCAGCGTTCTGCTACGATCCAGCCTGTCATGTCAATATAGCAGAGCTGAAGCTGTCATGGGAACCATGGAAAGGTAAGGATGAGGTTGGTTTATTATTTTACTTTTATTGCAGAAGACATTGGCTTCAGCTGGAATGGGCGATACGGTAAGTAGGGTTTAATTTAGAACATTAAAGGAATGTGTTTTTATTTCAATTAAGGACTTTATTCTGGGTGTTGTGTTTTTTTTGAACTTTGACTATGGGGTTAGTAATGGGGTTGTCTTATAGACGCCTCTCCATTACTAACCTGGGCTTGATGTCAGCTGGCATTATAAGCTGACATCAACCCCAACCCTATTACCCCACTGCCACCGCTAAAGGGCAGTGGGAAGAGCGAGGCTAAGTGCCAGAATTGGCGCATCCTATGGATGCACCTTTTCTGGGGCGGCTGACGGCTGGTGTTTCTAGCCTGGGAGGGGGCCAATATTCATGGCACCCTTACTCGGCTATTAATATCAGCCCCCAGCTGTCTGCCTAGCCTTTGCTATCTATTAAAATAGGAGGGACCTCACGTCATTTTTTTTTGGGGTCCCCCATTTTAAAAGCTAGTAAAGGCTAGGTATTCAGCTGGGGGCTGATATTAGTAGCCTGGGAAGCTCCGTGCGTATTACCCCCTTCCCAGGCTTCAAACATCTGCCCCAGCCGTCTGCTTAACCCTCCGTCACATACAATAGGCCTGACAGGCACATCTCTTTTACTTTCATTTCTCCTTCCTCACCAGATTGTGAGGAAATCCCCTCCCTCCAGGTAGTCTCCTGTCTCTAGCAGCTCTGTGAAACTTCATACCACAGTTGGATTGCAGAGCTTCAGGAGGACAGATATAACTGCGCTAATCTCTCAGGCTCATTGTATGTGAACATGTCACACTCAATAAGGTTGGTATTTTATGTTTTTATTCATCACAATTGTTTATTTAGCTTGTTTTATGAATGTATAGCACAAAGTGTGAGGATATTTCATAGAAATAAGGCAGATTAAAAAAGAAAGTGTGCTGCTCAGGCATATACAGTAGTTCCCTAACACATATTCCTTCTCTTGCTTCAGATTATCTGCTGAAATGGAGAGGAAAATGTACAATTTATCAAAAAACCTTGATGTTGAGGAAGTAACATGCTGTTAGATGATGCAGACCCCACACTGAATGGGGATTTAGGAGAGGAAAGTGAGATTGATTCTCATGATGAGGTGGAAGTATGTGAAGTGGATTCTGAAACAGAGCAAGATGGTGACAGTGATGAGGATGAAGATGTAGAATCTTATTATATGGGAAAAGATAAAAAAAAACAACGGAACAAGAAGTCACTCCAGAAAAAAACGTAGGGAACCTCAAAACATTATTACTCACCTTCCTGCAGTTATAGGAACTGCAAGTAATGCAAAAACTGCAGTTGAATGCTGGAATAGTTTATTCACAGATGACATTCTGGACTCTATTGTCACATATACCAACCAATATATAGACATTATAAAGGACAAGTTCATCTGCAATAGAACCATCAAGGCCACAGATGAAATAGAACTGCGTGCTTTTTTTGGATTATTATACCTTGCAGGAGCTTATAGGGCAAATAGACAAAGTTTGGAGGAACTTTGGAGTAAAGATGGGGATGGAGTTGAAAAATTTATCCTTGTTATGTCCATAAACAGATTCAAGCTTCTAATTCGTTGCCTTCGGTTTGACGACAGAACTACCCGAACCGAACGTAAAACACATGACCAACTTGCTCCAATTCGTGATATATTCCAAAAATTTGTTGAAAACTGTAAAAAAAGCTATTGCCCTGGGGAGAATCTCACTATTGACGAAATGCTCCCTGGTTTTCGTGGTAAATGTGCCTTTCGTCAATATATTCCATCAAAGCCTAACAAATATGGAATAAAAATGTATGCCCTTGTTGATGCCAGTAAGACCTACACTTACAGCCTGGAAATTTATGCAGGAAAACAACCAGAAGGTCCTTACTGTGTCAGCAACAAACCCAGTGATGTTGTAAAAAGACTGGCTGAGCCCTTATTTGGATCGGGTCGCAATGTAACATCTGACAATTGGTTTTCAAATTGTGATCTGATTGATTATCTGAAAATGCAGAAGCTTTCATATGTCAGAACTGTAAGAAAAAGTAAAAAAGAATTGCCTGCACAGTTTGTAAGTGTGAAAGGGAGACAACAGTACAGCACTATGTTTGCATTCCATAATGGAAAGGTTTTGGTTTCCTATGTACCACAAGCAAAAAAAATTGTACTTCTTCTATCAACACTTCATGATGATGATGCCATCGATCCTGGGACTGAGGCACAAAAAAACCCGGAGATAATTACATTTTATAATGCAACCAAAGGGGGTGTTGATACAGCTGATCAGATGTGCTCAACTTTCAACGTCAGCAGAAACACCAAACGCTGGCCAATGGTCATATTTTTTGCTATGTTGAATTTGGGTGGTATAAATTCACAAGTCATTTTCCTTGAAAACAAGCTTGAACCACTCCGTAGACGATTCTATCTGAAAAAAATTGGCCCATGAACTAGTGGATGGAGAGCTACGCAGGAGAAGTATGAAAACAATCGGTATCCCCTCTCGCCTTCAAGTTCAGCTCAAAAGATTCCGCCCAGAAGATGATAGTGAAAATTCACCACCTGCACCACCTCCCAAAAGAAGGAGATGCACCACCTGCACCACGGAAAGCGGAATCAGAAGGCTTTCTAATTATGAATGTCACAAATGTCATAATGCAATCTGCCTGACACATGCAAAAATGATGTGTAATTCTTGCTCTTTGCTCTGCAAGCGTAATTTTCCTGGGGAAACTTCAGGATCTAATTCTGATTGAATATGTGTTTAATAGTACTTAAGGTACCTTAAAATTAAGTTTGTTTCCATAAATTTTCTTTGTAGAGTTTTTTGACAGAGTCGAACTGGGGACTATTTGGCGGGAGTTTTGAAATGTTTGTATTTCAGAGTTATTAGTTTTATGTTAAGTAAATGGGGTTTTTTTGCACCTGATTATGTGTAGTCTCTTTTATTACATCCCTATGAAGGTCACTGATCACTTTTAGAGCACTGAAATTGCAAACATTAGATATTATAGGTATTTTTCTAGCCTGCGCCTGACAGTCACATTGTATGTGAACTCGTTAGAACCGATATTGTATGTGACGGAGGGTTAACCTCCGCTAGAGACTAAAATTACGGGGAACCCCACGCCAATTTTTTTTTAATAAATCCTTTATTTTAATGCTAAATGACAAGTACAGTAACCAACACTGTCACGGTACTTATTATATATGTGGCTGACATGTTTCTATCTATCTAATCTATGTGTGATGCTCTATTCTTTCTGTTCTAAATTGTTGGGTACCGAGATATGCCGGTGATGAATTGCCGGCCGGCTTTTTTAAAGAGACGGATGCATGAAAACACTTCTTTTTTTTTTAATAAATCCTGTATTTTAACACAAAATAACAAGTACAGTAACCAACACTGTCACTGTACTTATTATATATGTGACTGACATGTTTCTATCTATCTAATCTATGTGTGGTGCTCTATTCTTTCTATTCTAAATTGTCGGGTACTGGTGTATGCCGCTGCTGAATTGCCAGCTTTTCATGTTTCACTGTGAGCACTGTTCCCATCGATTTGGGCAATCACTGTAATGCCACAACCACCATGGCTGTGACATTACAGTGAGTGGTAGACAATCCCTGCATGATTGGTGCTCTAAAGAGCGCCAAACATGCAGGACGGGGACCCGAGCTCTCGAAAGTACTCGGCGAGCTCCGAGCATCTCAAGTACTGAGATGCTCGGGCGAGTATTGAGCAGTGGTGAGCATGTTCGCTCATCACTAAAAATCACCAGTGCACAATAGACTTTTTGCATCTAGCAGCAACATTTGTTAGTTGTCAGTAGTCTTTTGATGTAACAAGGCAAGCAACCTCTCATGTACAGCTTGCCTCTGAACAGCAGTCATGTACAATGGACATTTTTATGTGACCTGAACACAACATCCACACTGCATCCACTATATTTATGGCCCTGCCTAGCAAGTCTATTGGTAAAAGAAAGAAATCCTGACTTTAAATGCCAATATCAAAAACATTTCCCCTACATTTATATTCATGTCAGTAAGTGTAATACCTTCATCTACTCACGAGGTTATTCATATGAATCTCTGTGTGAGATACATGACTCAGAGCAGGTCCTATGCTGATCCATGAACATTTTTAATTGATGTTAAAATTCACACAGATGTATGAATGAAGCCTAAGGCTATGTGCGCACGTTCAAGATTTGAATGCAGAAAATTACTTAAGGTTTCTGCATCTCTTGGCAGGAAAAACGCTGCAGAAAAAACGTGCGTTTTGCGGTGATTTTGATGCATTTTTTATGCTTTTATTATGCATTTTTGTACAGCAATGAATGATTTTTAGCGCTAAATAAAGATATTTGTAAAAAGAAACATGGGTTTAACCCTTGGATTAACTTCAGACCTGGGGTGAGTATATTGGTTAGTTTAAATGATTAAAGAATGTATCTGTTGTATTTCAAATAAAGTGTATTTTAGCTGCGTCCAAAATGCTGTGTTCTAATGCCGCACTTTTGTTGTCAATACATGCGTATCCACCGCATGTAATGACACTTGAATCGGTCAAAATCTGCAGCGGAGCCTAGAGTCTCCGCTACAGAAATTGACATGCTGCGGGTGAGTTTGGGTACGTGCCCACTATTAGGAGCCACTGCGTGTTTGAAGCTGCATGTTTATGCAGAATCAAACCCGCAGTGTCCAGATGTTACAGCATAGTGGATGGGATTTCTTGAAATCCCATGTCCACTATGCATGCATCTGAGGCTACGGATCACCCATGGACACTGACATGCGGCACATCTTTCAGGACCGCAGCATGTCAAATTCTCTTGCAGAGTCGCTAGTCTCCGCAACAGAAATTTGACCACTAGAATGTATTGAATGCGGTAAATCCGCATGGTTCAGTGAACACATATGGATTTACCTGCCTTCAATAGAACACAGAGTTTTGGACGCAGCAAAAATATGCTGCGTCCAAAGAGCTGCTGCGTACGGATAATGGACACATAGCCTAATATAAAAAAAATGGCGTGGGCTCCTGCGTCATTTTCATAACCAGCAGAGGGAAAGTTGACCACTGGGAGCTGATATTAGTAGCCGGGGAAGGGGCTATTAGCCAAAAATGCTCCCTGGCTATTAATAACAGCCCACAGCTGTTTGCTTAGCCTTTACTGGTTAGATTAGAGGGGGACCCCAGAAAAAATTGACATAGGGTCCCCTTATTAAATCTAACCAGCAAAGGCTAAACAGACAGCTGTCAATTGATATTAATAGCTAGGGAAGGAACCATGGATACTAACACCCTCTGAGGCTAATAATATCGGCTCTCAGCAGCCCCAAAAATGGTGCATCCATAAGATGCGCCAAATCTGGCACTTAGCCTCCGCTTTTCCCACTGCCGTGTAGCGGTGGCGAGTGGAGTAATAATGTTGGGGTTCACGTCAGACTTGTATTGGCGACTAACATAAAGCTCAAGTTAGTAATGGGGGTGTTTACAAGACGCCCCATTACTAACACCATAGTAAAGTTTTTGACATGTTTCAAATAAAGTCATGACCATAATAAAGCCTGTTATTTTAAATAAAATTACACATAGTCTTAATCTTTTATTTAAAAGTGAAGGAGTAGTCTTCCCAGGATACCATTTCTTGTGTGTTTTTGTGGCGTTTTTGCGCCTTTTTTGATTCATTGACTTGAATTGAGTCAGTCAACTACGCAGCAAACATCCACAGCAAATCCGTAAATATATTTATACCTGCGTTTTTGCTGCGGATTTTACTGACTCGATTCAAGTCTATGAATGAAAAACGCTGCTGAAATGCACAAAGAATTGACATGCTGTAGATTTAAACACAATAACAATCCTGACAGGAAAATTCCTGATCATGTGCACACCAATTTAGGATTGTCATTGCATTAGGTGGCACACGGATTACCTAGCATTTTTGGTGCATTTTCGCGCCAAAAAACCCCCAGCAAAAACACATAAAAAATGCACAGTGTGCCCATAGCCTTAGGCAAGGATCTGTCAGCCATATTTCACAGTCCATATTTGAACCACAATGCACAGATTATAACTCTTGGTCTCATTACCTGAGCTTACAATTTCATATATGTCTACAACACCAAGTTCAGGTCAAGAGACCCACGGTCAGCCCATGTATTGTTGTCAATATACAGACCATGAAATTCGGCTAACTGTGCCCAACTTTAGAAAGAAATGATAGTTTAGTAGAGTGAGAATATGGAGTATAGACCCTGTTCAACATCAGCCATGGTATAAGTGCTCATGACTAGTGTTGAGCGAGCACTAAAATGCTCGGGTGCTCGAAGCTCGGGCCGAGCTCACTGTGATACTCGGGTGCTCGACCCGAGCAACGAGCCCAATGTTAGTCTATGGGAGACTCGAACATTTTTGCGGCGGCTCCCCCGGCAGTCTGTAGAAAGCCTAAAAAGTGCCCAAAACGATAGTGACAGTGCTCAAATGACATGGGGACAGCATGGGGATCGCCCCTGGAAGCATTTCTGACCCCCAGGTCACTGCTGTCAACAACGTGGTCAGAGGTATTAAGCCACTTTTACAGGCTCACAATAAAACGTTCAAAAACGAAAGTGAAAGTGCTTTCCTGTGAAATATGTTAACCCCTTAACGACCATGGGTCTTTCTGTTTTTGTGTTTTCCTTTTTTGCTCCCCTTCTTCCCAGAGCCAGAACTTTTTTAATTTTCGTTCAATATGGCCATGTGAGGGCTTATTTTTTGTGGGACGAGTTGTACTTTTAAACACCATCACTGGTTTTACCATATCATGTGCTGGAAAATGGGAAAAAAATTCCAAGTGCAGTGAAGCTGCAAAAAAAATGCAATTCCACAGTTGTTTTTTGGGTCCTTTTTTTACCACGTTCACAGATTGCTAAAACTGACCTGCCATCATTATTTTCCAGGCCGTTACGAGTTCATAGACACCAAACATGTATAGGTTCTTTTTTATTTAAGTGGTGAAAAAAAAATCCAAAGCTTGCTAAAAAAACAAAAAAAAATGACGCCATTTTCCGAGACCCTTAGCTTCTCCATTTTTCAGGGTTCTGGGGCCAGGTGAGGGCTTATTTTTTTGCGTGCCGGGCTGACGGTTTTATTGATACCATTTTGGGGTAGATCCGATGTTTTGATCGCCCGTTATTGCATTTTATTGCAAAGTTGTAGCGACCAAAAAAACTTAATTCTGGCGTTTAAAATTTTTTTCTCGTTACGCCGTTTACTGATTGTATTAATTCTTCTTTTATATTGATAGATCAGGCGATTCTGAACGCGGCAATACCAAATATGTGTATGTGTTTTTTTTTATATATATATATATATTTTATTTTGAATGGGGCGAAAGGGGGGTGACTTAAACTTTTTTAAATTTTTTATTTTTTTTATTTTTTTAAAAACTTTTTTTTTACACTTTCTGCTTGCTTCTATAGTCTCCAGAGGAGACTAGAAGCAGCAGTTGTCTGATTGCTTCTACTGCATACAAGCGATGAGCAGATCGCTTGTATGCAGGAGAAATGCTCACTTGCTATGAGCGCTGACCACTAGGTGGCGCTCATAGCAATTGAGACATGACAACCACAGGCGTCTGCTGCAGACCCTGAGTTGTCATGCCCACCCATTGGTGACCCGCGATCACGTGACGGGGTCACTGATGGGCGGGGCTTAGGACTCCCGGAAGCGCGAGATAAATGCCACTGTCAGAGATTTAACATGTTAACAGCCGCGGGTGGATTGCGATTCCAATAATCAGCTGACATGTGCTCGCTTCAGTGCGGGCTCACCGCCGGTGCCCCCGCTGAACCGGCCTTCCCGACCTGGTGCGTACTATTACTGGCCAGGTCGGAAAGGGGTTAAGGAACATCCTTTCCAGGGTAAAGACTTGTGTATAAGGTAAAATAAATAACCAAAAACAAAAATACTCCTCCACACCTTGGGCTATGTTCACAAGTAGCATTTTTTATGCGTTTTTGCACGTTTGTATTGCTTTCAACCGTGACAAATGCATTCACCGGGAAATGTCATTTTAACATTTTACAACCTTATCTGGCCATGTGCTGTGTGACACATGCATACAGTGCTAAAAAGACATGGGAACAGCATGGGTAAGACCCCTGGAAGCATCTCTGACACCCAGGTCACTGCCTAAAAGTGTGCCCATCAGAAGTGATCCTTGCCTCATCAGAAGATGCAGACTTGCAACTATCCCTGTGCAAGTCCTTGTCCCAGGGCAGTGTTCAATTGTACCTCCCCCATAACTTGCAATACAAGCGCAAGTATGCAGCCTGCCACCCAACCACCCCCAGGCTGCAATACCATACTGCTAGCTTGCTTGCACTTGAAATTGGGCCTTTTAGGCATGTGGAGGTGGAATCTGGCCACCACGTCATGGCTGCATCGGTAGCCTGGAATTCATACTCAGTCCCCAGCCGCCCGGCGGCCGGGTGTCCACGCCTGGTCCCCAGCCGCCAGGGGGCGGCCGGGTGTCCTTACTCAGTCCCCAGTCCACACTCAGTCCTCAGTCCACACACAGTCTTCAGCTGCGTGGGGGTGGCCGGGTGTCCATAAACGGTCCCCAGCCGCCCCTATTTGTCCCGGTGTGCCTTTTACACAAGCGCGCATACCAAAACATTACCTGTGCCCTCCCCAATGCATTTATTGGGAAGGACAGCCTAACCACAAACACGTGGACAAGTGAATGTGGCCAGGAATGGTCCATCTCACTGACGCCTTCACACTGGGTTAATATTGTGGAAGCCGGGACACAGTTGGACACTGGGATGCAACATGTCCTCCAGACATAGAGGATTGCGGGTCCTGGGTCAATCAGGCTTGAACACAAAGTTCAGAAGGTAGACAGCAGCAGTGGTCGGCCTCCTACACAACGAGTAAATTATTCATGATCATGAGGCCATCCACCTCCTTTGCTTTCTGTTGCTTGGAATGCAAGCGCATGTATGTAGTAGCAGCTAGGCCTGAGGTGGTCAGCGTTTTGGCGCATATTCTACCTCCTTCGAGGATTGCTGGATGTTTTCCTGCTACTATCCCAGTTCTATGACTCCCGTTAAAACAAAGCTTCAGGTGATGAATGATGGATGAGGTGGTGGCAAAGGAGAAAGAGCAGGAGGAACAGGGACCATTCACATCAATATCAGGCCAGCCAACCACACATGTCTTGTAGGATATGTTTCTGTATCAAAAGTAGCGGTTCAGCTACACAGTTATAAGGCATACAGTGAATGCAATGCCTACCAAAAATTTCGAGGCACTCCAATGCCCCTTGGAAGTGACATGGAGGTCAGAGGGCCTTAACTAAACTGTTTTTTCCATTTATAGCAACTGGGTCTCCTGTACACTGTTGGCCTAAGCAGGGAATGTAAGGCTTTCCAAAAATTATTAGGCACTGCAATGCCCCTTGAAACATACATGGATTACAGCATATTAAAAACCTTCTACCCATTATTGGGGAGAGGGTCTCCCTTAGTGTTCGCCTATGCATTGAAAAGCAAAAGCTGACAAAAATTAGGAGGAAATGCAATGCCCGTTGCAAGAGTCATGGAGGTTAGAGGTAATTAAAAACAACACGTCAATGCCCCTTGGAAGAGCTGTGGAATTCAGAGTGGTTTAACAAGACGGTTTTAATGCCCCTTAGAAGAGACGTGGAGTTCAGAGTGGTTTAACAAGACAGTTTTAATGCCCCTTGGAAGAGATGTGAAGGTCACAGTAGCTTAACAAGATGGTTTTAATGCCCCTTGGAAGAGACGTGGAGTTCAGAGTGGTTTAACAAGACAGTTTTAATGCCCCTTGGAAGAGTTGTGGAGGTTACAGTGGAATAAAAAGACAATATCAATGCCCCGTGGAAGAGACGTGGAGGTCACAGTAGCTTAACAAGACGATTTTAATGCCCCTTACAAGAGCCATGCAGTAGAGCATATTAAAAACATTATTCCCATTATTGGGGAGTGGGTCTCCCATAGTCTTTGCCTATGCCTTCCAAGCAAAAGCTGCCAAAAATTAGGAAGGGGGAACTTGCAATGTCCCTTACAAGAGCCATGCAGTACAGCATATTAAAAACATTATTCCCATTATTGGGGAGTGGGTTTCCCATAGTCTTTGCCTATGCCTTCCAAGCAAAAGCTGCCAAAAATTAGGACAGAGGAGCTTGCAATGCTGGCAACATGGACCACGGTCACCCTGGTGGTATAGTGGTCGTGGAGGCTGAGGATAAGGAGAAGAGCAAAAAACAGCCGAAAAGAGGAAGCGTATACCCATGTGTGGGTGTGCAGCGATGCATGGGAATACACCTCCCGAAATAACACAGTGGATTTGACTTTATGTTACTCTGCTGTCATTTGGTGGTGATGAGAAGTCTGGCCCAATCCAGCCCTTGTTCATTTTGATAAGGGTCAGCTTGTCAGCATTGTCAGTTGAGAGGCGAGTGCGCTTATCAGTTTTAATTCCCCCAGTGGCACTAAAAACACGCTCCGATAACACGCTAGCGGCAGGGCAGGCCAGGACCTCCAAGGCATACAGAGTGAGTTCATTCCAAGTGTCCAGCTTGGATACCCAATAATTAAAAGGTACAGAGGAATCACGGAGGACGCTGGTACTCCTTCACCATCTTTTGAAAATTTCCACTCCTTGTGAGAGTACCCTGCGCCTCAGGGCCTGTAAGCTGGGCAGGTCTCAGAAAACTGTCCTAGAACATTGACAGTGTTCCCCTGCCTCTGCTGGATTGGAGTTGCGTCTCTCTCGCCTGTATGCCTTAGTTGGGCAGCGAACTGTGACCTCTGCCGCTACCGTGTTCAGATGGGAATTTTTTTAATAGTTCTGCAGCAAGGGCCTTCTGGTATTGCCCCATTTTTGTAGACCTCTCCACCTCAGGAATAAGAGAGTGAAAGTTCTCCTTGTAGCGGGGGTCTACAAGTGTCACCAACCAGTAATGACTGTCACCCAACATTTTGACAACGGGAGAGTCACGGTTAAGGCAGCAAAACATAAAGTCAGCCATGCGTGCCAGACTGGTAACGGGCAAGATTTCCGTGTCCTCACCAAGATGACGACTGACCATGCTCTCATCCTCCTCCTCTTCCTCCTTCCCCCTGTCCTCAGGCCACCCACGCTGAACCGACGGTAAGACACTTGTACAGGTACTACCGTCTACAACGCATGATAACAGCTCCTGTTCTTCCTCCTCCTCCTCCACCTCTCCCTCATTGTCCCCCAATGCATGTTGGGATGAGATGAGGCTGGGCTGTAATCGCCCGCTATGGCTTCTTGATCCATCTCATCATACTCTGGCTGCAATGCCTCCTCTTTAATTCTCTGCAGAGAGCGTTGCAAAAGACAGACAAGTGGGATGCTGACACTAATGATGGCGTCACTCACCATCTTGGTGGCCTCCTCAAAGTTTGTCAGGATGGTACATATGTCAGACATCCAGGTCCACTCCTGAGGTCTTATGTGTGGAGTCTGACCTGAATATCGACGGCCTTGTTGCAGCTGGTACTCCACAACTGCTCTCTTCTGCTCACAAATCCTTTGCAACATGTGGAGGGTAGAGTTCCAACGTGTGGGGACATCACACACCAGTCGGTGTGCCGGAAGCTGCAAACGCTGCTGCAACACAGCAAGGGCGGCGGAAGCTGTAGCCGACTTGCGAAAATGAGCTGACAGGCGACGTACTTTCACGAGCAGATCTGGCAACTCGGGGTACGATTTAAGAAACCGCTGAACCACGAGGTTAAGCACATGAGCCAGGCATGGTACGTGTGTGATCTCACCTCGCCTCAGAGCCGCCACCAGGTTACGGCCATTGTCACACACGACCATGCCGGGATGTAGGTTCATCGGTCTCAGCCACAGATCTGCCTGCTCTTTCACAGCTGTCCACAACTCACAAGCAGTGTGAGGTTTATCACCTAAGCTTATGAGTTTCAGCACAGCCTGTTGCCGCTTGGCTGAGGCTGTACTGCAATGTTTCCAGCTTGTAACTGATGTGGTGATATCTGAGATGGAGGCTGAACATGAGGAGGAGGAGGAGGATGCGCAGGAGCTGTACATTGTGGGGGAACGCTGACTGACATAGGGCCCGCAATCCTCGGTGTGGGGAGGATGTGTTCCGTCCCAAGGTCCGACTGGGTCCCGGCTTCCACTATGTTTACCCAGTGTGTTCCGTCAGAGAGATGTACCGTCCCTGGCCACAAGCATTTGTCCACGTGTCCGTTGTCAGGTGGACTCTCCCAGTAACTGCATTGTTGAGGACACGGCAGATGCTTTGGGACACGTGCTTGTGTAGTGCGGGGATGGCACACCGGGCAAAATAGTGTTGGCTGGGGACCAAGTACCGAGGGACGGCCACCGCCATAAGATTGCGGAAGGATTCCGTCTCCACCAGCCTAAAAGGCAGCATTTCCAATGCAAGCAGTCGTGAAATGTGCGAATTTAGGACTGTGGCCTGTTGGGCGTTAGCTGCGAATTTCCGCTTTCGTTCAAAGGTCTGGGATATGGACAATTGAACGCTGCGGTGGGACGTGGACATGGACGTTGATGCTGTTTCTTGAGAAACTGCCATAACAAGTGAAGACTGAGAGGAGGGGGCATCTTTACATGCAGTATGGACAGGGGATTGCCTTGCACACACAACAGGGGGTTCTACTGCACGCACAACAGTGGAAGAAGCAGTGGTGACACCCGTTGACACTGGTCGTGGACCCTGGGTTTCGCCCCACAAAGTCGGGTGCTTTGCTGCCATGTGCCTGATCATGCTGGTGGTGGTCAGGCTGGTAGTTTTGTCACCCCTGCTGATGCTGGCATGGCAGTTGGAACATATGGCCTTTTTGGGGTTATCAGCAGAGTCTTTAAAAAAATTCCAGACTCTGGAAGACCTACTGCTTGTACTGGCAACGTCCCTCGTGTTGGTGTTACGGGGAACGGTTGCCTGCCTTCTGTCTGCGGCCACCACACTGCTTCTTCCTGCCTGTTGGGGTACTCTGCCTCCCTCCCCCTGTGTGCTGCTGGCCTCACTCTGCATGTCCTCCTTCCACTTTGGGTCAGTTACTATATCATCCACCACCTCCTCCTCTTCCACTTGCGCACCACGATCCTCCTCCTCACTTCCTGGCAATTGTGTCTCGTCATCGTCCACCTCTTGTGACAGATTGCCAACGTCGACTTCCTGTGGCCGTGGCTGTTCAAATATTTGGGCATCGCAACATGGGATCTCCTCTTCCACCACTTCAAGCGTATCAGGCGAGGGGCCCAAATATGGAAATGGACCAGTGAACAGCTCTTCAGAGTGTCCAAGTGTGGGATCACTTGCTGTCTGACGACACTCGGCATGGTGGGAGGAAGGAGCATCAGGGTGAGGAGGAGTATGCGGTCGAGACTCACGGCTACTAAGAGTTGACCGTGTGGAAGACAGACCGGAGGTGGTGGTGCCCAGGTAACTGGAAGTATTGTCTGCTATCCAATTAATAACCTGTTCACACTGATCAGTTCTCAATATTGGTGTTGTTCTGTGCTTCCCTAGTAATTCGGTCAAGAAGTAGGAGCGAGAAGATGTGGCTGTTGGTTGTGGCACATTTTCACCTTGGCCACGGCCCCGTCCTCTGCACGAACCATAACCAGAACGTCCACTTCCACGTCCCATGCCACGCGCCTTGCCTATTGTAAATGAAGTAAAATAGCTTACACTTGCACTATCAATGGAAAAAGGGTAATAAAGAGTAAATTAGAACCGTGGAAGAGGAAAACCACAGTTATTGTTTACTGGGGTATACCACACTTTTTTAAATAGAGATATTTGCGGCTGAACAGTGAGCGACACACTCAAACTGTTTTTTTTAGATACAAATGGCCCAAAACTGGATAATACAGAGGTTTGTACCGTGAAACTGCAAAACCACATTTGTATTTCTCGGGCCTACACCAGACTATTTTCAACAGATATATTTGTGTCTGAAAAATCAGGGAGACACTATTATTTATTTTTTTTACAGCAAAAAATGCAAAAAGCAGGATAATAGAGATTTTTTACAGTGGAACAGCAAAAGCACACTTCTGTCTCTCTGGCCTATACCAGACTATTTTCAACAGATATATTTGTGTCTGAAAAATCAGGGAGACACTATTATTATTTTTATACAGCAAAAAATGCCAAAAACAGGATAATAGAGATGTTTTACCGTGGAACATCAAAACCACAGTAATAATTTACTGATGTATAACAGGCTTTTTAAAATATATATATATTTGCGGCTGAACAGTGAGCGACACACTCAAACTTTTTTTTTTAGATACAAATGGCCCAAAAGTGAATAATACAGAGGTTTGTACTGTGGAACTGCAAAACCACACTTGTATTTCTCGGGCCTACACCAGACTATTTTCAACAGATATATTTGTGTCTGAAAAATCAGGGAGACACTATTTTTTTTTTTTTACAGCAAAAAATGCAAAAAGCAGGATAATAGAGATTTTTTACCGTGGAACAGCAAAAGCACACTTCTGTCTCTCTGGCCTACACCAGACTATTTTCAACAGATATATTTGTGTCTGAAAAATCAGGGAGACACTATTATTATTTTTATACAGCAAAAAATGCCAAAAACAGGATAATAGAGATGTTTTACCGTGGAACATCAAAACCACAGTAATAATTTACTGGTGTATACCAGGCTTTTTAAAATATATATATATTTGCGGCTGAACAGTGAGCGACACACTCAAACTGTTTTTTTTAGATACAAATGGCCCATAGAACTGCAAAACCATACTTCTATTTCTCTGGCCTACACCAGACTATTTTCAACAGATATATTTGTGTCTGAAAAATCAGAGGCACACTTTTTTTTTTTTTTGGGGGGGGGGACACCAAAAGGTTAATAAGATGGTTATTTGTACATTGTGAAGGAGGAAAAAAAAAGAGGATTTAAATAAAAAAAAAGGATTTTTCCTGGCCCCCGGGACCTGGAGCTAAGTCCAGCAATTTCAGCAACAGGAGCAGCACACAGGACTGTAATGCAGCGTTTGCTGATATAACCACTGCGTCTCCTATACAGCCTGCCTGCCTGCCTGCCTGATATACCTGGGATGGATATTAGTCCTGAGAAGGACTGTTTGTTTGATCTGGCAGTTTTTACAGACCCTACACTAACTATTTTGCAGGATATAGCTCTCCCTAAATCAGCAGCGCTGTCCCTACACTGTCTGATCCGGAGCGACTGTGTCCAAGATGGCGGCGCCCGGTTTTAAATACTCGAGGTGACGCTGTGCGGCCAGCCAATCACTGTAATGCCCACAAACAACATGGCTGCGGCATTACAGTGACTGGCTGGCAATCCCTGCATGTTCATTGGCTCTGTAAAGAGCGCCAAACATGCAAGGCAGAGACCCGAGCTCCCGCCCGAGTAACCCGGAAATGCTCGGTGCTCGCCGAACATCCCGAGTTGCGTGATGCTCGGGCGAGTACCGAGCAGTGTCGAGCATGTTCGCTCAACACTACTCATGACGTTTGCTTATGACTTTACTGAAGAAGCCTCCTAATGATGAAATGCCAAGATCTCATACTACTGCTTAGTCCAGAATATGAGAACCTAGATGTATACTGTGAATCAGATCATTGGGATGTTGTACAAATCACAAAGCTTATGAGGGAATATACACTTATATACACTGTAGATAGCTAGTAGTGTTGAGCCACCCCCGTAGTGTTCGGGTTCGGTTCGGTTCGTCGAACACCGGGATGTTCGAGGAACTGTTCGTCGAACTGTTCATCGAACACCTTAGAACACCGTCGAACACCGTTAAAACCAATGGCAGGCAAACAAAAACACATAGGAACACATAGAAAACACCTTCAAAGGTGTCCAAAAGCTGACAAACTGCTCAGAAGACGCTTTCTTTAAAAAAGCCGGCCGGCAATTCAGCAGCGGCATACACCGGTACCCGACAATTTAGACATGAAGGAATAGAGCATCACACATAGATTAGATAGATAGAAACATGTCAGTCACATATATATGAAGTACAGTGACAGTGTTGCTTACTGTACTTGTCATTTAGTGTAAAGGATTTATTAAAAAATATAATAGTGTTTTCGTGCACCGTCTCTTTAAAAAAGCCGGCCGGCAATTCAGCAGCGGTACCCGACAATTTATAACAGACAGAATAGAGCTTCACACATAGATTAGATAGATAGAAACATGTCAGTCACATATATATGAAGTACTGTGACAGTGTTGCTTACTGTACTTGTCATTTACTGCAAAGGATTTATTAAAAAAAATAATAGTGTTTTCATGCACCATCTCTTTAAAAAAGCCGGCTGGCAATTCAGCATCTGTACCCGACAATTTAGAATAGAAGGAATAGAGAATCACACATAGATTAGATAGATAGAAACATGTCTGCCACATATATACGAAGTACAGTGACAGTGTTGGTTACTGTACTTGTCATTTAGTATTAAAATAAAGGATTTATTATTAAAAAAAATTGGCGTGGGGTTCCCCGTAATTTTAGTCTCTAGCGGAGGTTAAGCAGACAGCTGGGGCAGATGTTTGAAGCTTGGGAAGGGGGTAATACCCACGGAGCTTCCCAGGCTACTAATATCAGCCCCCAGCTGAATACCTAGGGTTTACTAGCTATTAAAATGGAGGACCCCCCCCAAAAAAATGACGTGTGGTCCCCCCTAATTTAATAGCTAGCAAAGGCTAGGCAGACAGCTGGGGGCTGATATTAATAGCCCAGGAAGGGAGCCATGAATATTGGCCCCCTCCCAGGCTAGAAACACCAGCCGTCAGCCGCCCCAGAAATGGCGCATCCATAGGATGCGCCAATTCTGGCACTTAGCCTCGCTCTTCCACGCTGCCCTGGTGCGGTGGCAGGGGGTAATAGGGTTGGGGTTGATGTCAGCTTATAATGCCAGCTGACATCAAGCCCAGGTTAGTAATGGAGAGGCGTCTATAAGACACCCCCATTACTAACCCCATAGTCAAAGTTAAAAAAGAAACACAAACACCCAGAATAAAGTCCTTTAATTGAAATAAAGACACAATTCTTTATTGTTCTAAATTAAACCATACTTACCATCACGCCCATTCCAGCTGAAGCCAACGATCTCCTGCAATAAAAGAAAAATAATAAAGCAACCTCATCCTTACCTTTCCATGGTTCCCAGGACAGCTTCAGCTCTGCTACATCGAGATGACAGGCTGGACCGCAGCAGAACGCTGCCATCCAGCCTGTCATCCCGCAGACACTGAGAAGAGCAGGCTTGCTTGCGCTCCTCAGTGTCTGGCTGTGACGGCATCCAGATGAGCCGACAATGAACTCGGCTCACCTCATGTACGTCACTGACAGCGTGGGAAAATTCTCCTGCACTCAGCGCTTCAGCGTGAGAATTTTCCCACGCTGTCAGTGACGTGCATGAGGTGAGCCGAGTTCATTGGACATGACCTCGGCTCTTCTGGATGCCGTCACAGCCAGACACTGAGTAGCGCAAGCATGCCTGCTCTTCTCAGTGTCTGCGGGATGACAGGCTGGATGGCAGCTTTCTGCTGCGGTCCAGCCTGTCATCTCGATGTAGCAGAGCTGAAGCTGTCGTGGGAGCCATGGAAAGGTAAGGATGATGGTGCTTTATTATTTTACTTTTATTGCAGGAGATCATTGTCTTCAGCTGGAATGGGCGTGGCGGTAAGTATGGTTTAATTTAGAACAATAAAGAATTGTGTGTTTATTTCAATTAAAGGACTTTTTTCTGGGTGTTTGTGTTTTTTTTAAATACTTTACTAGAAATTCATGGTGGTCATGTCTAATATTGGCGTGACCCCATGAATTTCGGGCTTAGGGCCAGCTGATAATGCCAAGCTGGCCTTAACCCCTTTATTACCCAGTGAGCCACCGCACCAGGGCCCTGGAAGAGTTGGGTACAGCGCCAGAAGATGGCGCTTCTATGAACGCGCCATTTTCCGGGGCGGCTGCGGACTGCAATTTGCAGCGGGTGGGGCCCAGAAAGCTTGGGCCTCCCTGCGCTGCAGATTCCAGCCCCCAGCTGCCTAGCTGTACCTGGCTGGACACAAAAATAGGGCGAAGCTCCACGTATTTTTTTTTTAAATTCATGAAATTCATGGAATAATTAAGAAAAAAAGGGCTTCCCTATATTGTTGTGTCCGGCTAGGTACAAATAGGCAGCTGGTGGTTGGGAGCAGCCCGTTCCTGCCTGCTGTACCTGACTGGACACAAATATAGGGCGAAGCCCCACATCAATTTTTTTTTCATTATTTCATGAATTTCCCTAATAATTTAAAAAAAATTGACGTGGGGCTTCGCCCTATATTTGTGTCCAGTCAGGTACAGCAGGCAGGAACGGGCTGCCCCCAACCACCAGCTGCCTATTTGTACCTGGCCAGACACAACAATATAGGGAAGCCCTTTTTTAAAAAAATTATTTCATGAAATAATTAAAAAAAAATTGACGTGGGGCTTCGCACTATATTTGTGTCCAGCCAGGTACAGCAGGCAGGGACGGGCTGCCCCCAACCACCAGCTGCCTATTTGTACCTGGTTGGACACAACAATATAGGGAAGCCCTTTTTTTCTTAATTATTCCATGAATTTCATGAAATAATTAAAAAAAAAAATGCGTGGGGCTTCGCCCTATTTTTGTGCCCAGCCAGGTACAACTAGGCAGCTGGGAGCTGGAATCCGCAGCGCAGGGAGGCCCAAGCTTTCTGGGCCCCACCCGCTGCAAATTGCAGTCCGCAGCCGCCCCAGAAAATGGCGCGTTCATAGAAGCGCCATCTTCTGGCGCTGTACCCAACTCATCCAGGGCCCTGGTGCGGTGGCTCACTGGGTAATAAAGGGGTTAAGGCCAGCTTGGCATTATCAGCTGGCCCTAAGCCCGAAATTCATGGGGTCACGCCAATATTAGACATGACCACCATGAATTTCTAGTAAAGTATTTAAAAAAACACAACACCCAGAATAAAGTCCTTTAATTGAAATAAACACACAATTCTTTATTGTTCTAAATTAAACCATACTTACCGTCAAGCCCATTCCAGCTGAAGCCAATGTCTTCTGCAATAAAAGTAAAATAATTAAGCAACCTCATCCTTACCTTTCCATGGTTCCCACGACAGCTTCAGCTCTGCTACATCGAGATGACAGGCTGGACCGCAGCAGAACACTGCCATCCAGCCTGTCATCCCGCGGACACTCAGAAGCGCAGGCATGCTTGCGCTCCTCAGTGTCTCGCTGTGACGGCATAAAGATGAGACAAGCTCATGTCCAATGAACTCGGCGCACCTCATGCACATCACTGACAGCGTGGGAAAATTCTCCTGCACTCAGCACTTCAGCGTGAAAATTCTCCCACGCTGTCAGTGACGTACATGAGGTCAGCTGAGTTCATTGGACATGAATGAGCTCACCTCATGCACGTCACTGACAGCGTGGGAAAATTCTCACGCTGAAGCGCTGAGTGCAGGAGAGTTTTCCCACGCTGTCAGTGACGTGCATGAGGTGAGCTCATTCATGTCCAATGAACTCAGCTGACCTCATGCACGTCACTGACAGCGTGGGAGAATTCTCACGCTGAAGTGCTGAGTGCAGGAGAATTCTCCCACGCTGTCAGTGACGTGCATGAGGTGCGCCGAGTTCATTGGACATGAACTCGTCTCATCTTTATGCCGTCACAGCCAGACACTGCAGAGCGCAAGCATGCCTGCGCTTCTCAGTGTCTGCGGGATGACAGGCTGGATGGCAGCGTTCTGCTGCGGTCCAGCCTGTTATCTCGATGTAGCAGAGCTGAAGCTGTCGTGGGAACCATGGAAAGGTAAGGATGAGGTTGCTTTATTATTTTTCTTTTATTGCAGGAGATCGTTGGCTTCAGCTGGAATGGGCGTGACGGTAAGTATGGTTTAATTTAGAACAATAAAGGAATGTGTCTTTATTTCAATTAAAGGACTTTATTCTGGGTGTTTGTGTTTTCTTTTAACTTTGACTATGGGGTTAGTAATGGGGGTGTCTTATAGACGCCTCTCCATTACTAACCTGGGCTTGATGTCAGCTGGCATTATAAGCTGACATCAACCCCAACCCTATTACCCCCTGCCACCACACCAGGGCAGCGTGGAAGAGCGAGGCTAAGTGCCAGAATTGGCGCATCCTATGGATGCGCCATTTCTGGGGCGGCTGACGGCTGGTGTTTCTAGCCTGGGAGGGGGCCAATATTCATGGCTCCCTTCCTGGGCTATTAATATCAGCCCCCAGCTGTCTGCCTAGCCTTTGCTAGCTATTAAATTAGTGGGGACCCCACGTCATTTTTTTGGGGGGGGTCCTCCATTTTAATAGCTAGTAAAGGCTAGGTATTCAGCTGGGGGCTGATATTAGTAACCTGGGAAGCTCCGTGGGTATTACCCCCTTCCCAGGCTTCAAACATCTGCCCCAGCTGTCTGCTTAACCTCCGCTAGAGACTAAAATTACGGGGAACCCCACGCCAATTTTTTTTAATAATAAATCCTTTATTTTAATACTAAATGACAAGTACAGTAACCAACACTGTCACTGTACTTATTATATATGTGACTGACATGTTTCTATCAATCTAATCTATGTGTGAAGCTCTATTCTGTCTGTTATAAATTGTCGGGTACAGATGCTGAATTGCCGGCCGGCTTTTTTAAAGAGACGGTGCATGAAAACACTATTATTTTTTTTAATAAATCCTTTGCAGTAAATGACAAGTACAGTAAGCAACACTGTCACAGTACTTCATATATATGTGACTGACATGTTTCTATCTATCTAATCTATGTGTGAAGCTCTATTCTGTCTGTTATAAATTGTCGGGTACCGCTGCTGAATTGCCGGCCGGCTTTTTTAAAGAGACGGTGCACGAAAACACTATTATTTTTTTTTTATAAATCCTTTACACTAAATGACAAGTACAGTAAGCAACACTGTCACTGTGCTTCTTATATGTGTGGCTGACATGTTTCTATCTATCTAATCTATGTGGGATACTCTATTCTTTCGATTCTAAATTGTCGGGTACCGGTGTATGCCGCTGCTGAATTGCCGGCTTTTCATGTTTCACTGTGAGCACTGTTCCCATCGATTTGGGCAATCACTGTAATGCCACAACCACCATGGCTGTGGCATTACAGTGAGTGGCAGACAATCCCTGCATGATTGGTGCTCTAAATTGCGCCAGACATGCAGGACACGCTTTTGGTGCACGAACAGTTATCGAACATAACCTCGAACAGCCGAATTTTTTGCAAATCATTCGGGTTCGTCGAACAACTCGAACACCACCCAAAACAGCTCAAATTTGAGATTGGCGAACAGTTCTAGTCGAACACCGCTCATCTCTAATAGCTAGCTGTAAGCAAAATTGAAATAGAGCACAGTGCTGTCACATCTGGTTTAAGGACGTGTGGATTCACAGAAGAGCTGAAGAACCAGTTGAATACTTCTATATAATAATGAGAACTATTTTTATGGAAATATCTCTTTAATTAGACTGTTAACTATCTCTACACCAATATAGTATGTGTAGGTAAATTAAATCTCCTATATTTTAATAGATCTGAGACAACTAATTTTAGTGTAAAGAGACAAGAATAAAGCTTGCGAAAACCAAATTAAACATACCAGGTGATTGGTGTGCATTATCCTGTCCTTGCAAAAGTGAACGGTAAATGCCTCATTGCTCTTTAGTGTTTTCATCTCATAATACATATGAGGCAAAAGCAAATTAGGAAAGATACAGATGGCTGTAAATGGCAATGTCTGCTGCCATACACTGTAAAATGCTGGCGGACAGGAGTCTGAACAAATGTTTAGAGAAGAGCATCCATCAAAGTGATACAATGTTATATTACAGCATTAGCAAAGCAACACATCACTGGTTTATTACACACAACGTCTCCATAAAGCTCATTTACATTCTAACCGATCAGTTTACTAATTGTCTAGTGATAAGTATAACCTACGTATTCCCACATATGTGAGGTTTGTATTGTACTCACATAGCTAATGTTCCACTTCATCCGACCATGTCGTTAAAATATCCACTGGGCAATTCATTGATTTATTTATGGTACACTACATAGACAAATAGCTCCAGTGACAAATCCCTATCTGTCTGCCATTTTAGGACTGTCTGCATAATTGGAAATGGATATAGAGATAACTGTGGATTCCTCCTTGGAGCGGTAGGGTCGGCCCCACACTTTCAAGTTTGGTCCCAGGTAATGACTATCACTTATTAATGCCTTTTATATGTGATGCCTATGAATACCCATGATGTAATTTGTAGATTGCACAGCAAACTTTAACCTTTACAGGGTATGATATAGTCATCTTTTTCTACATGTACTGTTTCATTACATTTGTTGTTATTATAGCCTGGTAATTTATTTATGACTATTAGATGCTGTTGGTTATGCTACCCTATTTATGAAGTACGGGTATTTGTTTTTAATTAAATTTTTTTTTATTTTTTATTAATAATCTATCTAATAAATATTGGAATTTTATGATCTAGTCTACTCATTTTTTTGCTATTTGGACTAATCCTCCTCATGCAAGTTGTTGATATACATGTTTGGAGTTTTTTATGATCATTTAACTTTTTCATGGATACCATTTGGGACTTATGACTGTTTATATCTATTTTAATTAACCTGTTTTCTGTGGACTGCTGAGGGCACAGTCTTTGGTTAGCGGGGGCCCACTGTTGCATTTTTTAGTGTGCCAACCTCCGTGGTCAGGTAGAGAAAAATTTGTATCCTAATATTTGAAGATAGGTTCTATTCATTTTCCAGAGCAATCTATTTTTATTTCAAAAAAGTATTTTGGCCTTTATAGTTAAAATTGCGAATAATCACAGGTGGGGTTTTAATAATTAATATCCAATAAAGAATTTACATTTTAGTGGGGTTTTTCTCTGTTTTGGTTGTAGTGAAAATGTGACCTCCACTATGGTTTATATATATTGTCTTTGAGTTAGTTTAGTGAAGAAAGCTATCAGTCTAAGGCTTTCATGCCTCAAATCAAACTTTTTGACCTACATAGATTGCGCTTCCAATAACTATAAAACATAAAATGATAGATCACAGAAATCAGCATATCTGTCACTATTTTAAGCTCAGACCAGTCAGCATTTGCCTTTTACCCAAACTGATATTCATGTCCATTCTTAGTAGCAGCTAAAACTCATATTTTGATGTTCTCCATAATCACCAATGAGAGGGCAGCTGTCCTCTTGCACTAATGGCTAAGATTGGAGAAAACTCTAATTTTGGTAGTCTAATGTATGTTGATTCTGATGAAGGGAAAATATTTTTTTTTTTACATTCATTGCCAGACATTTCTTGTGATTAGTAGAGATGAGCGGTGTTCGTCTAGAACTGTTCGCCAATCTCAAATTCGAGCTGTTTTGGGCGGTGTTCGAGTTGTTCGACGAACGCGAACGATTTGCAAAAAATTCTGCTGTTCGAGGTCATGTTCGATAACTGTTCGTGCACCAAAAGCGTGTCCTGCATGTCTGGCGCTATTTAGATCACCAATCATGCAGGGATTGTCTGCCACTCACTGTAATGCCACAGCCATGGTGGTTGTGGCATTACAGTGGTTGCCCAAATTGATGGGAACAGTACTCACAGTGAAACATGAAAAGCCGGCAATTCAGCAGCGGCATACACCAGTACCTGACAATTTAGAACCGAAAGAATAGAGTATCACACATAGATTAGATAGATAGAAACATGTCAGTCACATATATAAGAAGTACAGTGACAGTGTTGGTTACTGTACTTGTCATTTAGTGTTAAAGGATTTCTTAAAAAAAATATTAGTGTTTTCATGCACCGTCTCTTTAAAAAAGCCGGCCGGCAATTCAGCATCGGTACCCGACAATTTAGAACCGAAAGAATAGAGCATCACACAGAGCATCACACATAGATTAGATACATAGAAACATGTCAGTCACATATATAAGAAGTACAGTGATAGTGTTGATTACTGTACTTGTCATTTAGTGTTAAAATAAAGGATTTATTAAAAAAAAAAATTGGCATCAACCCCAGCCCTATTACCCCACTGCCACCGCTACAGGGCAGTGGGAAGAGCGAGGCTAAGTGCCAGAATTGGCACATCCAATGGATGCGCCATTTCTGGGGCGGCTGACGGCTGGTGTTTCTAGCCTGGGAGGGGGCCAATATTCATGGCACCCTTCCTGGGCTATTAATATCAGCCCCCAGCTGTCTGCCTAGCCTTTGCTAGCTATTAAAATAGGGGGGACCCCACGTCACTTTTTTGGGGGTCCCCCATTTTAATAGCTAGTAAAGGCTAGGTATTCAGCTGGGGGCTGATATTAGTAGCCTGGGTAGCTTCGTGGGTATTACCCCCTTCCCAGGCTTCAAACATCTGCCCCAGCCATCTGCTTAACCTCCGCTAGAGACTAAAATTACGGGGAACCCCACGCCAATTTTTTTTTTAATAAATCCTTTATTTTAACACTAAATGACAAGTACAGTAATCAACATTATCACTGTACTTCTTATATATGTGACTGACATGTTTCTATCTATCTAATCTATGAATGATGTTCTATTCCTTCTTGTCTAAATTGTCGGGTACCGGTGTATGCCGCTGCTGAATTGCCAGCCGGATTTTTTAAAAAGAGTGTCTTCTGAGCAGTTTGTCAGCTTTTGGACACCTTTGAAGGTGTTTTCTTTGTGTTTCTATGTGTTTTTGTTTGCCTGCCATTGGTTTTAACGGTGTTCGACGGTGTTCGACGGTGTTCTAAGGTGTTCGACGAATAGTTCCACGAACATCCCGGTGTTCGACGAACCGAACCGAACCCGAACACTACGGGGGTGGCTCAACACTAGTGATTAGTGATGAGCGAGCACTAAAATGCTTGGGTGCTTGTTGCTTTGGTCGAGCACTCGAGCATTCCAATTTGCTCGAGCAGAGCAACGAGCCCAATGTAAGTCTAAAGGAAACTCGAGCATTTTTCCGTCCCCCCTCCTCCCGGAGGTCTGTAGGGAGCCTAAAAATGGGCCAAATCGATGGGAATAGTGCTCAACTGACATGGGAACATCATAGGGAAGACCTCTGGAAGCATCTCTGACTCCCAGATCACTGCTGTGAACAATGTTGTCAGAGGTATTACGCCACTTGTACGGGCTCACAATAAAACATACAAAAACTAAACCAAAATGGATTTTTCCTGGGAAAAATGTTAAGGAACATCCTTTTCAGGGTAATGACTTGTATTTAAGGCAAAATAAATAACCAAAAACAAAAATGCTCCTACACACCCTGGGCTATGTTCACACGTAGCTTTTTTGATGCATTTTTGCACTTTTGGATTGATTTCAAAGGTGAAAAATACATTCACCGGTAAATGTCATTTTAACATTTTAGTACCTTATCTGGCCATGTGGTGTGTGAGACATGATCAGACACATCCATACAGTGCTGAAAAAAACTGGGAAAAGCATGGGAAAGACTGCTGGAAGCAACTCTGACTCCCAGGTCACTGCCTAAAACTGTGGTCTTCAGAGGTGATCCTATATTACTGCGGTAATAATACAGACATTTTTGGTAACGTGACAGATATTAAACTGCATTTAAAATGGGCAAGGTGTGTGTCAAGGGACGGGGAAGTAGACGTTATGGTGATGGTGATAGTGCATGCAGAGTCTGTGGACAACATGAAACTGCCTGCTTAGTGAGCACAACAAACACCCATGTCATGTCGAACTACCTTCCTGTCCCAATATCTAGAGGGCCGTGGAAAACCCGTTGAAAATAATAGCCAATTCTCTCCCTCGCTCAGTTGCAGCTCTCCCTACTCTGTGACTTTGACCAGTAGATTGTGACCAGCATAGGGTCCTGGGTCTTATATAGACAAGATGATGCTATGCGGCCAACCAATCACTGTAATGCCACAGGCAACATGGCTACGGCATTACAGTGACTGTCAAACAATCCCTGCATGTCAATTGGCTGCCTAAAATACACCCAACATGCAGGGTGGGGACTCAAGCTCCCGCCCGAGCATTCATAAAATACTCGCCAAGTAACAAGCATCTCGAGCACTGTGATGCTCGGGCGAATAATGAATAGTAGCGAGCATGCTCGCTCATCACTATTTACTATCTCTTTAATTTGTGAAAAGTAATGAAAATATATATTTTTTACACCTTTTGTCATTATTAAAATCATTCAAATTCTATGTTAATGAATATGCATTTTAAAATTATACAAACTTATCTCGATTTAATGTTAAAATAAAAAAACCTCAGTCATTGAGGCTAAAATTGCCTTGGTTCTTATGTTGTCTGTATATTCGAAGCAAGAACGGCCAAGTGTAATTAGACCCTGACTTTTTTGGTAGTGTTACTTTAAAAATATAGTAATTCTCAATAGTGGCCTAGAATATAAATTGGTTAGATACAAATGACTCATGCTTTTACTCTCTTGTAACATTGTCATGGCTCAAGTGACGATTTACGGAAAGAGCGTCTCCACATCTTCTTGAAAAAATTTTCTAGTTTGCACAAATGCTCATGTGCCACCTAAGAATACACTGAACACTGGAAAATATTATTAAGCCTTAGATGTAGCATTTATTGGTGTAACTCTTTTAAATACTTTTATGCCCCAGAATGACAAAAGTATTCTCGAAGTGATACCTTTATTGCCTAACCAGACAAAATATATTTATGCAAGCTTTCAGGGCACAGAGGCTCCTTCTTCAGGCAATATTACAAATGAATTGATAAGACAAAAGGCACAACATTTAAGAGATGTTACAGCAAGACATTTGTTCATGAGGTGGAAGTGGTGATGCCTCCTAATGATAAGTCAAAGAGATCAAATTTAGGGTTTTTAGTTTTAAATGGCAAGTCTGTGGGAATGTTTAATTATCTGCAGACCGTTTGGTGGAGGTGTGAATTGAATCCATGTAGTGAGTCATAAATCCTGGTGTTAGATTGAGTCCTATTGTCAAGGAATTGATCATTCTTATCAATTTGAATTCCCAATTTTTTTTCTCTTTGTCATCCTTGAAATGACCTTTTAGTATTAAAACTTTTAGACCTGTCATACAGTGTCCCTGGCTAGAGAAATGTTTTCCCACAGGTGTGTCCAGTCCATTCTAAATTGTGTGTCTGTGTAAATTTATTCTCGTTTGCTGTTTTTGCATTGTTTTTCCAATATAAACTCCTTCCGGGCACCTTGTACATTGTATATTGTTTCATGTACACCACGTTGGAGGATGTACATGACAAGTAGTGTTGAGCATTCCGATACTGAAATATCGGGTATCGGCCGATATTCACTGTATCGGAATTCCGATACTTAATTCCGATACTTTTATAATATCGAATACCGGAATCGGAAGTTCCCATAATGCCTGCGCTCTGCAGTGTCTGTGAAGGATGACAAGCTGGGTGGCAGCGCTCAGCTGCGATCCAGCTTGTCATCAGAATGCCATCCCAGCGTGGGAGAATTCTCCTGATTGTTTAAAAGCCGGCGCGCGGTAAAAAGCCGCCGGCTTTTAAACAATCACGCAGCCCCATACTGCTTCCCCGCAGCCTCCCACCCCGATCCTCCGCTCCCCTCGCCACCTCCCATCCCGATCGTAAATTAGGACCGGGCGGGGAGCACAGCACCAAGGAGCGAAGGACCCGGGCGGGGAAGCCGGCAGTGAAAAGACTTCACCGCCGGCTTTCCCGTTCTGTGCTGCGCTTTCCCGCCGGTTATTTCAAATGAACAGCTGAGGTATCAGGTGATGCCGATCAGCTGTTCATTTGAAGTAGCCGCGGTGCCCTCAGAGGGTTCATGTGAGTTCATGCTTGACTGCATGAACTCACATCAACTTTCCCACGGCCGCACAGGTCAGCCTCACCTCCCGGACCCGTCATGATTAGTGTGTGTGCGGGGTGTGTGTGTGCGGGGTGTGTGTGTGCGGGGTGTGTGTGTGCGGGTGTGTGTGTGTGCGGGGTGTGTGTGCGGGGTGTCTGTGCGATGTGTGCGGGGTGTGTGTGCGGGGTGTCTGTGCGATGTGTGCGGGTGTGTGTGCGGGTGTGTGTGTGTGCGGGTGTGTGTGTGTGCGGGTGTGTGTGCGATGTGTGCGGGGTGTGTGTGCGGGGTGTCTGTGCAATGTGTGCGGGTGTGTGTGTGTGCGGGTGTGTGTGCGGGGTGTGTGTGCGGGGTGTCTGTGCGATGTGTGCGGGGTGTGTGTGCGGGGTGTCTGTGCGATGTGTGCGGGTGTGTGTGCGGGCAGACATAGGCCGATGTGACACTACTACTCCCATCGGCCTATGTCTGTCCCCCGTCCACTCCTGCCAGCAGGATCAGCTCGATGGGAGCAGTAGTTCCCATCAGCCTGATCCTGCTATTTAAATTGCCCTACTGTGTCCCCAATAAATGTTAGATACATGTCATTGGTGGCCAGTGGTTACCTACAATAAATTAGTTCATACATTACCTGTCCCCGCCGATCGCCACCTAAAATAAAGTAAAAAATAAAAAACTACACCTATACTCACCAAGACACCTAATTCCCCGAAGCCATCGATCTCCTGTAATAAAATATAAAATAATAAACCACAACCTTATCCTTACCCCTCCGTAGCAGTCCACGAGTGTCCCACGAAGATCTCCAGTTCAGAGCAGCCACATAGAATGTGACCGCTCTGAACCGCTGCCGCCGCTAGAATGACGGGGCCGTAAGGGTTCACCGGAGTTCAGGCAGCGCTGCTCCGGTTAGCTCCTTTACGGCACTGCTGTATCGTGAGAAATTCCCACGGTACAGCACTGCCGTAAAGGAGGTCTCCGGAGCTGCGCTGCCTGAATGCACTCCGGTGACCTCAGTCAGTGGCTCCCGCTGCCGGGAGCGGACGTGTTCCCGGCAGCGTGAGCTTACAGCAGCCATGCACAGCTGTCACCATCTCCAGATGTGACAGCTGTGCATGGGAGATCAGCGCAGGAACGTGGACAGGTAACTATTTTTTTTTTAGTAAACTAAGAATTAAATAAAATGGTGTTTTATTTCAAATAAATTATTTTTTTCTGGGTGTAGTGTGTTTTTTCTTTTTAACACTTTGTAGGTTAGTAATGGGGGTGTCATATAGACGGCCATCATTACTAACCTGGGCTTCATGGCAGCTGGCGCTGACATGAACCCCACCACTATTACCCCCTGCCACCGCACCAGGGCAGCGTGGAAGAGCGAGGCTAAGTGCCAGAATTGGCGCATCCTATGGATGCGCCATTTCTGGGGCGGCTGACGGCTGGTGTTTCTAGCCTGGGAGGGGGCCAATATTCATGGCACCCTTCCTGAGCTATTAATATCAGCCCCCAGCTGTCTGCCTAGCCTTTGCTAGCTATTAAAATAGAGGGGACCCCACGTCATTTTTTTTTGGGGGGTCCCCCATTTTAATAGCTAGTAAAGGCTAGGTATTCAGCTGGGGGCTGATATTAGTAGCCTGGGAAGCTCCGTGGGTTTTACCCCCTTCCCAGGCTTCAAACATCTGCCCCAGCCGTCTGCTTAACCTCCGCTAGAGACTAAAATTATGGGGGATCCCACGCCATTTTTTTTTTAAATAAATCCTTTATTTTAACACTAAATGACATTTGAGGACTTAATAAAGATGCAGTCCCTAAATTATTATTTATTTTTTAATAAATTTTTCCCAAAACTTTTGACGTGGGCTTCGCCATATTTTTGTATGCCAGCCAGGTACAGCATCCAGCTTCTATGAACGCGCCATTTTCCGGGGCGGTCGCGGACTGCAATTTTCAGCGGGGGGGGGAGGGCAAAAAGCTTGGGCCTCCCTGCGCTGCAGATTCCATCCCCCAGCTGCCTAGTTGTACCTGGCTGGACACAAAAATAAGGAGAAGCTCCACGTTTTTTTTTTTTTAATTATTTCATGAAATTCATGGAATAATTAAGAAAAAAAGGGCTTCCCTATATTGTTGTGTCCGGCTAGGTACAAATAGGCAGCTGGTGGTTGGGGGCAGCCCATTCCTGCCTGCTGTACCTGGCTGGACACAAATATAGTGTGAAGCCCCACGTCAATTTTTTTTTAATTATTTCAGGAAATTCATGAAATAATTAAAAAAAAATTATGTGGGGCTTCGCCCTATAATTGTGTCCAGCCAGGTACAGCAGGCAGGAACGGGCTGCCCCCAACCACCAGCTGCCTATTTGTACCTAGCCGGACACAACAATATAGGGAAGCCCTTTTTTTCTTAATTATTCCATGAATTTCATGAAATAATTAAAAAAAAAAATGTGTGGCGCTTCGCCCTATTTTTGTGTCCAGCCAGGTACAACTAGGCAGCTGGGGGCTGGAATCTGCAGCGCAGGGAGACCCAAGCTTTCTGGGTCCCACCCGCTGCAAATTGCAGTCCGCAGCCGCCCCGGAAAATGGCGCGTTCATAGAAGCGCCATCTTCTGGCGCTGTACCCAACTCATCCAGGGCCCTGGTGCGGTGGCTCACTGGGTAATAAAGGGGTTAAGGCCAGCTTGGCATTATCAGCTGGCCCTAAGCCCGAAATTCATGGGGTCACGCCAATATTAGACATGACCGCCATGAATTTCTAGTAAAGTATTTAAAAAAAACACAAACACCCAGAAAAAAGTCCTTTAATTGAAATAAAGACACAATTCTTTATTGTTCTAAATTAAACCATACTTACCGCCACACCCATTCCAGCTGAAGCCAACGATCTCCTGCAATAAAAGTAAAATAATAAAGCAACCTCATCCTTACCTTTCCATGGTTCCCAGGACAGCTTCAGCTCTGCTACATCGAGATGACAGGCTGGACCGCAGCAGAACGCTGCCATCCAGCCTGTCATCCCGCGGACACTGAGAAGCGCAGGCATGCTTGCGCTCCTCAGTGTCTTTCTGTGACGTCATCCAGATGAGCCGAGGTCATGTCCAATGAACTCAGCTCACCTCATGCACGTCACTGACAGCGTGGGAAAATTCTCCTGCACTCAGCGCTTCAGCGTGAGAATTCTCCCACGCTGTCAGTGACGTGCATGAGGTGCGCCGAGTTCATGGGACATGACCTCACCTCATGCACGTCACTGACAGCGTGGGAAAATTCTCACGCTGAAGCGCTGAGTGCAGGAGAATTCTCCCACGCTGTCAGTGACGTACATGAGGTGAGCCGAGTTCATTGTCGGCTCATCTGGATGCCGTCACAGCCAGACACTGAGGAGTGGAAGTATGCCTGCGCTTCTCAGTGTCTGCGGGATGACAGGCTGGATGGCAGCGTTCTGCTGCGGTCCAGCCTGTCATCTCGATGTAGCAGAGCTGGAGCCGTCGTGGGAGCCATGGAAAGGTAAGGATGAGGTTGCTTTATTATTTTTCTTTTATTGCAGGAGATCGTTGGCTTCAGCTGGAATGTGCGTGATGGTAAGTATGGTTTAATTTAGAACAATAAAGAATTGTGTGTTTATTTCAATTAAAGGACTTTTTTCTGGGTGTTTGTGTTTTTTTTAAATACTTTACTAGAAATTCATGGTGGTCATGTCTAATATTGGCGTGACCCCATGAATTTCGGGCTTAGGGCCAGCTGATAATGCCAAGCTGGCCTTAACCCCTTTATTACCCAGTGAGCCACCGCATCAGGGCCCTGGATGAGTTGGGTACAGCGCCAGAAGATGGCGCTTCTATGAACGCGCCATTTTCCGGGGCGGCTGCGGACTGCAATTTGCAGCGGGTGGGGCCCAGAAAGCTTGGGCCTCCCTGCGCTGCAGATTCCAGCCCCCAGCTGCCTAGTTGTACCTGGCTGGACACAAAAATAGGGCGAAGCTCCACGTTTTTTTTTTTTTAAATTCATGAAATTCATGGAATAATTCAGAAAAAAAGGGCTTCCCTATATTGTTGTGTCCGGCTAGGTACAAATAGGCTGCTGGTGGTTGGGGGCAGCCCGTTCCTGCCTGCTGTACCTGACTGGACACAAATATAGGGCGAAGCCCCACATCAATTTTTTTAAATTATTTCATGAATTTCCTGAAATGATTTAAAAAAAATTGACGTGGGGCTTCGCACTATATTTGTGTCCAGCCAGGTACAGCAGGCAGGAACGGGCTGCCCCCAACCACCAGCTGCCTATTTGTACCTGGTTGGACACAACAATATAGGGAAGCCCTTTTTTTCTTAATTATTTCATGAATTTCATGAAATAATTAAAAAAAAAAAATACGTGAAGCTTCTCCCTATTTTTGTGTCCAGCCAGGTACAACTAGGCAGCTGGGGGATGGAATCTGCAGCGCAGGGAGGCCCAAGCTTTCTGCCCCCCCCCCTCCCCCCGCTGAAAATTGCAGTGCGCAGCCACCCCGGAAAATGGCGCGTTCATAGAAGCTGGATGCTGTACCTGGCTGGCATACAAAAATATGGCGAAGCCCACGTCAAAAGTTTTGGGAAAAATTAATTAAAAAATAAATAATAATTTAGGGACTGCATCTTTATTAACTCCTCAAATGTCATTTAGTGTTAAAATAAAGGACTTATTTTAAAAAAAATTGACGTGGGGCTTCGCCCTATATTTGTGTCCAGCCAGGTACAGCAGGCAGGAACAGGCTGCCCCCAACCACCAGCTGCCTATTTGTACCTGGCCGGACACAACAATATAGGGAAGCCCTTTTTTAAAAAAATTATTTCATGAAATAATTAAAAAAAAATTGACGTGGGGCTTCGCACTATATTTGTGTCCAGCCAGGTACAGCAGGCAGGAATGGGCTGCCCCCAACCACCAGCTGCCTATTTGTACCTGGTTGGACACAACAATATAGGGAAGCCCTTTTTTTCTTAATTATTCCATGAATTTCATGAAATAATTTTAAAAAAAAATGCGTGGGGCTTCGCCCTATTTTTGTGCCCAGCCAGATACAACTAGGCAGCTGGGGGCTGGAATCCGCAGCGCAGGGAGACCCAAGCTTTCTGGGCCACCCCCGCTGCAAATTGCAGTCCGCAGCCGCCCCAGAAAATGGCGCGTTCATAGAAGCGCCATCTTCTGGCGCTGTACCCAACTCATCCAGGGCCCTGGTGCGGTGGCTCACTGGGTAATAAAGGGGTTAAGGCCAGCTTGGCATTATCAGCTGGCCCTAAGCCCAAAATTCATGGGGTCACGCCAATATTAGACATGACCACCATGAATTTCTAGTAAAGTATTTAAAAAAACACAACACCCAGAAAAAAGTCCTTTAATTGAAATAAACACACAATTCTTTATTGTTCTAAATTAAACCATACTTACCATCACGCCCATTCCAGCTGAAGCCAACGATCTCCTGCAATAAAAGTAAAATAATAAAGCAACCTCATCCTTACCTTTCCATGGCTCCCACGACAGCTTCAGCTCTGCTACATCGAGATGACAGGCTGGACCGCAGCAGAACGCTGCCATCCATCCTGTCATCCCGCAGACACTGAGAAGCGCAGGCATACTTCCACTCCTCAGTGTCTGGCTGTGACGGCATCCAGATGAGCCGAGGTCATGTCCAATGAACTCCGCTCACTTCATGTACGTCACTGACAGCGTGGGAAAATTCTCCTGCACTCAGCACTTCAGCGTGAGAATTTTCCCACGCTGTCAGTGACGTGCATGAGGTGAGCTGAGTTCATTGGACATGACCTCACCTCATGTATGTCACTGACAGCGTGGGAGAATTCTCACGCTGAAGCGCTGAGTGCAGGAGAATTTTCCCACGCTGTCAGTGACGTGCATGAGGTGAGCTGAGTTCATTGGACATGAACTCGGCTCATCTGGATGACGTCACAGAGAGACACTGAGGAGCGCAAGCATGCCTGCGCTTCTCAGTGTCTGCGGGATGACAGGCTGGATGGCAGCTTTCTGCTGCGGTCCAGCCTGTCATCTCGATGTAGCAGAGCTGGAGCTGTCCTGGGAACCATCGAAAGGTAAGGATGAGGTTGCTTTATTATTTTTCTTTTATTGCAGGAGATCGTTGGCTTCAGCTGGAATGGGCGTGATGGTAAGTATGGTTTAATTTAGAACAATAAAGAATTGTGTCTTTATTTCAATTAAAGGACTTTACTCTGGGTGTTTGTGTTTTCTTTTAACTTTGACTATGGGGTTAGTAATGGGGGTGTCTTATAGACGCCTCTCCATTACTAACCTGGGCTTGATGTCAGCTGGCATTATAAGCTGACATCAACCCCAACCCTATTACCCCCTGCCACCGCACCAGGGCAGCGTGGAAGAGCGAGGCTAAGTGCCAGAATTGGCGCATCCTATGGATGCGCCATTTCTGGGGCGGCTGACGGCTGGTGTTTCTAGCCTGGGAGGGGGCCAATATTCATGGCACCCTTCCTGGGCTATTAATATCAGCCCCCAGCTGTCTGCCTAGCCTGTGCTAGCTATTAAATTAGGGGGGACCCCACGTCATTTTTTTGGGGGGGTCCCCCATTTTAATAGCTAGTAAAGGCTAGGTATTCAGCTGGGGGCTGATATTAGTAGCCTGGGAAGCTCCGTGGGTATTACCCCCTTCCCAGGCTTCAAACATTTGCCCCAGCTGTCTGCTTAACCTCCGCTAGAGCCTAAAATTAAGGGGAACCCCACGCCAATTTTTTTTTAAATAAATCCTTTATTTTAACACTAAATGACAAGTACAGTAATCAACACTGTCACTGTACTTCATATATATGTGACTGACATGTTTCTATCTATCTAATCTATGTGTGATTCTCTATTCCTTCTATTCTAAATTGTCGGGTACAGATGCTGAATTGCCGGCCGGCTTTCTTAAAGAGACGGTGCATGAAAACACTATTATTTTTTTAAATAAATCCTTTACACTAAATGACAAGTTCTGTAAGCAACACTGTCACTGTACTTCTTATATATGTGACTGACATGTTTCTATCTATCTAATCTATGTGTGAAGCTCTATTCTGTCTGTTATAAATTGTCGGGTACAGATGCTGAATTGCCGGCCGGCTTTTTTAAAGAGACGGTGCACGAAAACACTAATATTTTTTTTAATAAATCCTTTACACTAAATGACAAGTACAGTAAGCAACACTGTCACTGTACTTCATATATATGTGACTGACATGTTTCTATCTATCTAATCTATGTGTGAAGCTCTATTCTTTCTGTTGTAAATTGTCGGGTACCGGTGAATGCCGCTGATGAATTGCCGGCTTTTCATGTCATTCTACATTATTCTTAGTTGTTTTACTTCATGTAGAATTAACCTACAAGGAAAGAAAGGGTTTATTTTCATTCCGATATTTGTGTCCCATTGACTTGCATTGGTTTCCGGTATCGGAATCGGCGATATCCGATACTTTTTGGGTATCGGCCCGATCCAATCCGATACGATATTTCCTGATATCGGAAGGTATCGCTCAACACTAATGACAAGACATTCATGATTTTGTAGTCCTGATTTGTATTTGGTATGCAGACTATATTTGATGGTGATATGTGGGTTCAAGTTTTGCATTTCTTGCTTTTACATGGAAATGTGCCTATCACTGATGGTGATGAGAGGACACTTCTGACAAGGAGATTCCTTAAGTTAGGGGACTGTTTGTAGGAGAGAAGTGGTAGTTCTGGGAATCTTTCTTTCAGTTTGTGGTCTCTGTGAAATAAGGGTTGGAGATCACCAATTTTCCTTAGGATGTTAATGTAGGGGTTGTATGTGACCACAAGAGGTACCCTGTTGTTGTCCTCCTTCTGTCTGTAATCCAAGAGGCTGCTTCTTGGTATCCTTGTAGCTCTGTCCATCTATTACCAGTGGATGGTATCCTTGTTGTATTAATGTATTCCTCAGTTATAGTTGTTGTCCCTTATTTCTTAAGACTTCTGCAATTTTCCCTGACACCCTGTGCTTGGAGTTTATCAGAAGTTCTCTGTTTTTATTTGTCCACCCGCTTTTTGAGGATTGACCACAGGTTCTCAATGGGATGAAGAGATCTGGGTAGTTTCATGGCGATGGACCCAACAATTCAATGCTTTGTTCAACGAGCCACTTAGTTATCTGTGACATGTTGCTCCTTCATGCTGGGAAAAGCATAGTTCATCAAACAAAATTGCTAATGGATCATAGGGAGAAGTTGCTCTTGGAGGATTTTTAGATCCCATTCTTTATTCATGGCAGTCTTCTTAGGCAAAATTGTGAGTGACCACACTCCCTTGGATGTAAAGTAACCCCACACATGAATGCTTTACTGTTGGCATGACACGGAACTCAGGTTCTCACTGTTTTGTCTCCAGACCATCATTCTTCCAGATGTCCATAATTGTCTGAAGAGCTCAGATCAGAGAAAATAATTTTGCAGGAAGTATAGAGATTGTCTTTACACACTGTTGAAATTAAAGGGAACCTGTCATATTGGAACATGCTATTTGCCTGTGGATATAGATTTAATCTGCAGGAAAAAAGGGATACAATGCCATCTAGCTCATATAACAAAGGCAGTTGATCCAGCACTTCCAATAAAATGTATATTTTTATTTAGAAAAATTCATCCATAAAAGGTATATAGTTCCATAAAAAATACACATAAATGAATGGAAAAGTATATCATCTGCGGAAATAGTTCCAAGGGAGATGCATTCAAGATGTTGGTTGACGCAGGTTATGAATAAGAAGTATCACTTCGAAACGCGTCAACCAACATCTTGAATGCATCTCCCTTGGGACTATTTCCTCAGATGGCATACTTTTCCATTAATTTATGTGGATTTTTTATGGAACTATATACCTTTTATGGATGAATTTTTCTAAATAAAAATATACATTTTATTGGAAGTGCTGGATCAACTGTCTTTGTTATATGGACAGTTTCCTTTGGAACTTGGAACCTTGCACACCTACATCTGAGAATAGGTGAGCTGATTGTCTATATTTTTTCAACGCTGTCTAGCTCCTTTACTGAAAGTGCGGCTACTGGGAGAAAATGAACTTATTTCCTCCCTTGAGCTGCTGACTTTTTGTCATGAAGGCATATACAGAGCGGCTAAAGCCACTGTTCACAACCCAACTCATTATACTGTGATTGGCGGCTGTAAGCACTAACCAGCACTTTGATTAACTTCCAGCACGGCAGTATATCTTTGTAGACCAAGCTGTCAATCACAGTGCCAGGGTGTGCTTACAGCTGCTACTCACATTAAAGCCAGTGGTGCTGTAAGTGGTGACTGTAGCTGCTCAGTGCATGCCTTTCTGACTGAAAGCTGGCAGCTCTCAAGTTTTGAATAACACTATAATATCATAATGCCTTTAAAGAAAAGTCATACTTTTTCACTGTTTTGGGAAATCAAATTTGTTTTGTAAATTCTAGGTTTAAAAAATGAAAATGAATGATTAAGGGCTCGCTCACACTAGCGTATAAATTGGACGAGTTCAATCTGATAAAGACTGCAATCGGACCAATGTTATTCAATGATGCAGTGCAGATCTGAATATTTTTTCTCAGCTGTATTCGGCATGAGAAACAAATCACAGCATAGAAAAAAATCATTCCGCTCTCCTGGATGAGAATGGGGGGCTGATTTTTTTGATTTTTTAATACGCTAGGGTAAGCGTACACTTAATGAGACTATCCAACTAATAGGATCATAAAATGTGGGAAGAAAAAAAAAGGGCTCAGGCAATCTGGACACTTGGCAATCTAAATACTGAGAGTAAGAGCTCGTGCACATGAGTGTATAAATCGCACGAGTGCTATATGATTTTTTTATTGGATAGCACACTAATCCATGTTATTCAATAGAGCAGTGCTGATGACTGATTTTTTTTCACTGACTGAATTTGTCTGTTAAAAAATTGCAGCATGCTGCAGTTTGATTCTGAAATCAGGTGAGACTCACCCATTCAAATCTATGGGTGCGAGAAAAAAATTAGATGCCACAGTATAGCATCCTTTTTTTTACGGATATGTTGCAATTCTTTAACATAGGAAACTGTAAATGTCCTGTAAATGATTACTAGCTGCTACTGTAAAAAAACAGATTGTACACGGATGACATGTAATAAAAGAAGTCATCCAACTTTTCTGGATGAAAATCAGACTGTGGAGACACGGGGGTTTCCCGTTGGCAGAATACTACTCAGGCAACACAGTGGCACTCCACTTTGGGCAGGCACCCACAGAGAGGAGGTAGCGGCAAGCTTAGGAAGCTGACAGTCCATGGAGGTAAGTGGCTCGATAACCTCATTGTCCCAACCTGTATTCTTCAAAACGTCTCTGTGGGTTCAGCGATGGTCAGTGGAGCAGATCTCTGTTCTTCTACTTGGTGCCGTGGTCCCCTAAGCTGATATCCTGTTAAGTCACTTGGAACAGAGGCAGAGACCCCTTCATATTGTTCACAACTATCCTTCAAGCCAACATCCATAGGTCAAGGAGAAGGGATGATGATATTAACTCATATTGCTTGAGTATCCACAGCTCATCCTCCAATGTTGACTTGCAAACATTGAAGGATAATATATAAATACCCAAAAATGTGAGTCAACAAACTGCATGGCCTGGTATAATGTGTAATCAACATATTAGCAAATATCATTGCTTATTGACCCTGTCTTGCAAATATAAAAGTGCAATAAGCTGTAGCAGCTGATATAAGAGGTAAATACCAGCGATTTATAAATTTACCAATATCAAGTCAACCTGCAAGAAGAGTTAACTTCCAGACTCATGAATAATAGTTATATCTCTGGGCCTGCTGAATTTATGTCTGGCATAGTTAAGAAGAATTTCCATGTCATCACATAGACCGATTTTTTTTCTTTTATACTGTCGTGTGACCCAAGCCTTATGAAGGTGTCTGTCCTAGAAATGAAAAACATGCTAGGAAGTTAGGACTTTTGATCATCATGCCCATGATATTTTATTTTTTCCAAGAAAGCAAGGTTCCCTATAAACTTTTTTCTTTGCATACATAGCATTATCAAACATAGAAAGTAGATTAAAGGGATATTTGAACCCACTTTTTGAACCCATGATCTCTAGAATACTGGTCTCATTACTCACTCAAAAGCAAATAGAGTGACATCATCTCTCCATTCATTCTCCATGATGTTGAAGTCATTGTCCACTTTTCCAAGCACATTGAGGGTCATCAGACTCTTTTTTTTTTTTTTTTTGGTGTGGGTTCCGTGAATGTCTAAGGCGTGGTACCCTTATATAAATCTTAGGAAACCTTCACCTTTAAATGAGGTACAATATCTAGCTACTTTATTTATCGGTGGCTGTATCCTTTCTTAATCAGCATCCTACTGTCATCTAAATTAAACTGTCAACCGAGGAGTTCTTACTTGTGGGAAAGAACAATAACTCTGTTTTATAAGGTTTACATCAAGAGATACAATTGATCCTTGAAGACATTTATTGTGGCATTCATTACATTTTTCCTTGTTGCCAGGCAAGTTTTCCTTGAGGGGATATAAAATAATCTACGAAGGAATCTATGATGTTATATACTTGGATAATTGTGAAATGGAAGACTTAAGCAGACGTTGAGAGCTTATTTTCTTTCAATTCCCAGAGTGCACTATAAAGAAAACAAGATCCTTATCAAATGTAAAGTAACCACATAAATTCTACTTTTTAATCAACAAGTAAAGCAGAATGTTCATTCTGTTTTCTAAATATACACTAAATGGTACATTGATTGATAAAAGAGATTGTTCATTCATTGCTTTCAATGCTTTGATCTGGTTGTTGAGCAGATAATTAAAAGGGTATTCTCATATTTGAAAGTTATCCCCTTTTCATTGAATAAAAGAAAACTTTCCAGTTACTGGGGATCTGACTGCTGGCGCTCCTACCTTTCGAGAGAACCAGGGCTGTGAAGAGTCCCATGTTAATGGAGCAGTGGACAACCTTTCATACTGCCACTCGATTCATTCTTAAACAAACACGCCCATCAAAATTTTTATCCTCTTAATATATTGCAGTCATCATATTATATGACACTGTGTTCTATATATATTATATATATTATATACAATTAGAATTGCTCATTTTGCCCTTCAACACAGTTAACCCTTCTGTTTTCCATTATGTATATGACATCACATGATTAAAAACTGATTAGCTGAATCTTTCTAAGCTCTATGTAGGAACAGGAAGTCAATTTTCCCTGTATGACTCATGAGTCACTGCAAAAGTCAATGGGAGTGGGGAGGGGCAGAGTTGGAAAGTGGAATGGTTTCTGCAAGGACAAAAGATGTCCTGTTTCTACACAGAGCAGAGAAAATAGATGAATTAGCTGGTTGGAAAGGCAAAATTATCAATTATAAGTACACAGTGCTATATAATATGATGATTGACACTCCCATGACAATGAGTGGGATAGCAGTTCTTTACTACTACTCCATTCACAAATCACTTTTCAGAGCTCTGGATCTCAACATCAGTGTAAGTTAAAGTAGTTAAAGTGGTCAGACCCCCAGCAATCAGGAAGTTATACTCTATCTCATGGATAGGGAATAACTTTAAAAATTGAAATACCTCTTTAATCTGTACTTCCAGTGTCTGAAATAAACTGTTTTTTATTATAGCTGCACGGTGGAATCATCAGAAGTTACCACCCAAGTAAATTGAGCTCACAGTTCAGCAAAGGGAAGTGCAACTGTTCTAGAAGCCCTTGCAATCTAAGGTTTGGTACAATGTGCTAATAATAGTTGCATGAATGAGCAACCCTAAAATGGGGACATGTATGTATTTCAAGCATTTTTAATATTTCAAGCAATGTGCCCTTCTCCAAATTTCCAAGCAAGAGCGTATAAATAAATAAAGCCACGATAGATGTACCCCTATTACTGGAAGTCAAATGCTGGCGAAGGAAATAAAGTTACTTTCCTCCCGGCAGCGGGGGTCTAACTGTGAGTGCTGCACGGTGTCAGAACGCTATTAACCTGCAGATTAACCTCATATCAGCAGATTTATAGCGTTATTTTACATGACAGGATCCCTTAATGGGATATCCCATCAATATGCCATAAACGTGTAAACATTAAGTTCAACAGTAGTTTTTGGTTTGTGTAAAACAAATGTCAACCTACAGTAAAACAATAGATATGACTTTGAACAAGACATCTTCCCAAAAGCTAGAAGTGAATTGTGCCTTATAATTTATCACAAAATGGTCACAGTTAAAGAGCGTAAAGTATAAATGTAACAATAATGCTTTATACAATGTTTGTAATAAAGTTTTATTTTTTTTTGTATTGTAACCCAGTGCCAACATGCATGAAAAATTTTTTTTTTATGGTTAATATCTTCAAATTCATGGTTTTAGCTGGGAGAATGTAATATTGATGTTGTTTCTCCTGACTTTCATTGTGTATGTTTCTATTGAGATCTCCAGGTTATGTAAGAATTTTTTTCCTGCTTCAAACTTTAATATATTTTGCAATAACTATGGAAAGAATCGTGCATTCGTTTTCAGTGCAGCAAGTCATTCATCACGGCTACGGCTGCAAAAGAAATATTGTATTGAAAAGTTTCACACACAAGTTTGGCACAAGATACCGAGGAGGGCTTGATCATGACAAAGGTGGTCTCACGTACATATTTTAAAAGATTTGCAGTCATTTTGACAATTCTCATTCATTTAATTTTAGTTGGGAGAACATATGCCCAGTTTGCTATACATCAACAGTCAAGATTAAAAGGATATGGTTAAATGACCGTTTGCTCCACATCCAAGAAAAATTATACAATTATTCTGATCAGACTCTGATTAGAGTTTGATCAGAGCATGATCAGAGTAGCAGCAGTTATTCTGTATGTGCAGAGAAAAATAATTCTGTCAGTCCGTGAAAATCAGACTACACTTTCATGTCATCCGATTTTTTTCACGGATCAAACACTCAGATCAAAATTGGACATGTCACTATTTTTTTTTTACTCTTGAACCACTCAGTCTGAGAAAAAAATCAGTCATGTGCACAGCACCATAGAATATTAAAAGGACAAGTGCTATCCGTGAAAGCCATGGATAGCACTTGTCTGAGAAAATCGGTGGCTTTTAAAGCCTAAATTCAGTAAGGCGACATTCACATTTGCCTTCAAACCTTCCATGTGTCCGTTCTTAAAATGGAACATACAAACGGAATAAACCCACTTATGACCAGGTAACTTTTTGTTTTTGCGCTTTTGTTTTTTACCTCCTCTTCCTAGAGCCAACATTTTTTTTATTTTTATTTTCACAAAGGTATGTGAGGGCTTTTTTTTTTGCAGAATGTAATTGTCTATTGTAGTTTTTAATGAAACCATACATTTTACCAAACAAAGTAGGAGAAAATATGAAAAATTTCTAAGTGGCGTGAAAAAAATGTGATTCCACCATTGTTTATATTTATATATCTTTGGATATCTTTAAAGTTTATATATGCCTTTATACATTATTGAATGTGCTGCCTCCTTTTTGGATTTTTATACTTTTGATAGTATACTGAGCCAATATCCTTGGAGGAGTTTTGCACCCATCCAATCTATTCTCTTTAACCCTAATTGATTTGGAGGGATGCTTAGGACCATTGTCGTGCTTAGAGGCAAAATTCTTCCCTATCTACATCTTTTTAGCAGAGACGTAAAGATTTTATTGCAAAATTGACTAATATTTACAACTGTTCACAATTCCCTCCACCTTGACTAAAGCCCGAGTTCCAGATACCATAAAACAGCCCCAAACCTTAATGCTGCCTCCACAATGCTTCACTCTAGATATAGTGTTCTTTTGGTGATGCACAGTGTTGGCATTTCACCAAACATATGTTTTGGAATTATGGACAAAAAGTTCAACCTTGGTTTCCTCAGACCATAGCACATTGTCTCACATGCTTTTGGTAGGCTTTATGTATGTTTTGGCTTGTCACATGCACTTGCATTAGACAACCAGTACTTGCCAGGAATTCCTGCAGCTCCATTAATGTTGTTGTTGGCCTCTTGGCAGCCTCCTGAACCAAATTTTTCTTATATTTTCATACATTTTTGCGGGACCTCAAGTTCTAAGTAATATCACTATGGTGTCTTCAGTGTTCCACGGTATATCTAATGCCTTGGAAAAAATTTCAACTATTAAACATGAGTTTAAATTTGATTCACTAATTCTAAACAAAAGCACATCCCCAATTATAAACAAATGAGGTCACTTATGCAATCACATTATTTCAGTTATGATATATACAGTATATATATATATATATACAGTGGGGAAAATAAGTATTTGATACACTGCCGATTTTGCAAGTTTTCCCACCTACAAAGAATGGAGAATGTAATGGATGCAGAGTAGGAGGGCTTCTAAAAGAAAAACTAAAAGGTCTGTGAGAGCCAGAATTCTTGCTGGTTGTTAGATGATGAAATACTTATGTCATGCAAAAAAAGGCAATTTAATTATTTAAAAATCATACAATGTGATTTACTGTTTTTTTCTTATTAGATTCTGTCTCTAACAGTTGAAGTGTACCTACGATAAAAATTACAGACCTCTCCATTCTTTGTAGGTGGGAAAACTCGCAAAATCAGTGTATCAAATACTTATTTTCCTCACTGTTTATATATTAGATGTGTATATATATATATATATATATATATATATATATATATATATATATATATGTATATCTTTATATATAAATATATATATATTTACTTATTTATATATATAACAATGGATTTCAATTTTGCCAAAAGTGTTGCCATTTCCTGAGCTGATGACTATTTTGTTATACATTAAATTTTTGATTGCTTTTTATTAAAAAAAAAGCATTTTTAACTCTGGAACCTGTGATCATCATAGTGACTGTAGCAGTTAAAGAAAACATTTCATATAGTGTCTTTAAAGAGAGTCTGTTAGCAAAAAAATAATTGCTGTGGTAGCCAAGTAGATGAGAGCATCCATAGTGTCACCCAACAGTTCATTACACCTTCCCACTTACTTGTTCTCCATCTCCTCTTACTTTTATTGACAGCTCTGGCTTTACAGTGGAGGAGGCTCATCTTTCCCTTATATGGGTTTTTTGGTGTGTAATCAGCCTTGGAGCTTTTTAATTGTTTTCATTTACCATGTTATTTGTGAAATTATCAATAAAATATACTAATTCCTTTAATTGGAGATCCTGACTACTCTATATACACACTTCTTGTTGTTGTTGCATACCAGTCCATAAAATTGGCGCTGTGAGGACAGCCCATCCTTATCAATCCCAACTTTAGGAATGAATTTATTGTACAAACGGACACTTTTGAAGTAGGGTTAAGACTGGTTCAATGGCAAGACGTGAATGGAGAAGGACAACCGGTCACCTACTTGAGCAGGAAACTTACCCCGGCAGATAAAAATTATAGCATAGTGGAGAATGAGTTCTTGGCCATTAAGTGGGCCTTGAAGTCCCTACGCTATTATTTACTGAGGCGACAGTTCCGGCTGATGACAGACCACTCACCCCTGGTCTGGATGAGAAATGCTAAGGAGAGGAATGCTCGAGTCACCAGATGGTTTCTGTCCTTGCAAAATTTTAGTTTTTCAGTGGAACATGAGCTGGGAAGTCGCAGGGAATGTGGATGCCTTGTCACGGGCACCCTGTATGGAGACAGGTGCTCAACCCCACAAGTTTGAACAGAGAGGGGATAAGTGAGACAGTGAGGGGAATCATATGTGAGGGCCATTATGTATCCCCCAGAATGTATCCCCCAGAAGCATACTGAACCGCTGGAGTGTATTGTAATCACAGCCACAGCTGTGTTTACAATGCAAAATAAAAGTGTAGACTGGGTTAAGTTATTTGATCAAGTCAGTTTAGGAAAACCTGCCTTGAGCTTTGAGTTTTAGTAGAGATCTGTAGGATAGTAGTGGGACATATCTCTCCCTCCAGACCGGGTCTTACAAGTGGCCTATGGGCATGGTTTTCATTTACTCCTGCAGTAAAGGTTTGGGTGCGTCAGTTTTGTGTTGAGTTTCCCATGCAGTAGAGCTGAAAGTGTTGTGGACGTGTGCCTGGGTGACGGCTGTGTGATGATAACACAGTCCAGAGCCAGTGATGTGGGCAACCACGATAGCACCCAAAGACTTTACGGGGGCGCAAGTGCCAGCGGCACTGGACATTCTTTACGAATTCCTGTCTGCAAACTGGAGGTGAGCACTTTTCAGTGTGCAGTATTTTGGACAATAAAGGACTTTTTATTTGAACTTGCCTGGGTCACTGTCTCACTAATTCACTGGCTGCTGCCTTACTTAGCTTAGATAATTCTGAGTTTTGACAACATAAATACCATTGAGACTAGTGATATACAGGTTTTCAACAGATTTTCCCAACTATCGTCACTGGAAGAAGAGGTGGAGACACTCTTAACTGAGGAGTATTCTTCCAGCAGTACCCATCCTGATGTCAGCAGGGCTACCACCACTAATAGACTACACTCTCTTTTGGGAATTACAATAGATCACAACAATATAAAATTATTGATTTTATTAAATGCAATTCTCAAAATGTAGTTCACATCATAATCTGTACCAACTATAATAAGATGCATGTAGGATGCACAACCACGAAATTGAAAGTTCGGATTTCTGAACATTTAATTCCACCAGTATATACCGTACGATTTTGCATGCGTCTAAACATTTCATTACCCTTCATGAACGCTGCACAGATTTTTGTGGTCACATGGTTTCCCTGCTCCTACATGCCTAGGACCAATGAAGTGAGCTGGTTTTAAAACCTCTTTTTATTTATGTTCATTCTGCCACCCAAAAATTGAGATAAAAAGTGCTAAAAAAGTGTTATGTGCCCAAAAATGACAACAATAAAAACGTCAACTCATCCTGCAAAAAACAAGCCCTCACAAAACTCTGTAGGTCTCAAAATATGGCAGTGCAAAAACTTTGCTTTGCAAAAAAATGTGTTTTCTATTGTGTGATAGCAGCCACACATAAAAATAGATATAAATCTGTTATCACTGTAATCACACTGACCAAAAGCATAAAGTCATCTAACCACTTATACCGCACAAGGAATGGCATAAAAAAAAAATAAAACAAATTCTTAACCTGCTGTTGATTTGTTCATTCTGTGTGATGCTAGTCACTACTCACGTACAAGTCGTGAGGCTGTGTAGTCAAGAGATCCGGGGTTAGATACCAAAAGGGCTCGTCATAAACAAAGAGGTAAGGCAAAGGTGTAGTCAGGTCACAGTCCAAGGTCAGAATACCCGGAAGGTAGCGGATTAAGATAAAATGGCAAGGCAAATGGATGGTCAAAGGCAATGTCCAAGGTTGGGCAACAAACATCAAATGCAGGAACACAGAGCAAGCACACTTCACTTGAGCTAAGCTACAACTGGCACTAATTGGAGGCAGAGACTCAGCTAAATAGCCAGGTAATCACTAATTGCAGACACAAGGAGGAAGTGAAAAAAAGATAATTAGCTCATATCACCTGATACTCACAGGAATCCCAGGCTCACAGATTAGTGTCCAGCATACACTTGCAAGGATATATAAAGAAGGTAAAATCCGGTGACACATGCGATAAATCCTTTTATTCCAAAAATAAAAATCACAACGTGTCCCTAGGAGGGGAACAACTGTTGCTTCCCTCCTAGGGACATGTTGTGATTTTTATTTTTGGAATAAAAGGATTTATCGCATGTGGCACCGGATTTTACCTTCTTTACAAGGAGGAAGTCCCAGCATGCCCTGGCCCAGATTGGATGGCTGAGCTGTCATTCAACACATTGACAGCTCAGCATGTCCCAGCCTCTGATTGGATGGCTGAGCTGTCCATCACCATATTGACAGCTCAGCACGCCTCTGTCCTAGACTGGATGGCTGAACTGTCACTCACTGCTTCCAGACACACTGATAGGCAGAATTGTGACAGTCTGCCTCCCCAAAAATTGCAGTAAGGTTCGGCTCTTATTTATCCTGCGCTCTATGCTTAACGCTTACACAATGGTTCCATGTTAATCTTTGAAATAAGTGATTCAGTCGGAACACCTGGCAGAAGATTTCTTATAGCGAACCAGATGAGATGGAGACACAGCGGATGCCATCTGGCCTATGATCCGGCGATGTCCGTCTATTTAAACTTGCATAAAGCGTGGTTGGCCACAGTTTTGTGCACCTCTGCAAAGAAGGACACAGCCGAGCTGAAGTCCAGAGTAATGCTGCTGCCTCATTATAGTGAATGGATCCCTCAGGGGTTTCATCTGAATCATGTCATTTAGAGATTTATATGGAAACCCCGATGTAAGTACTCAGCATAGAGCACAGGATTAATGTGATACACATGTTCTGCAAAACGTTCCCAATAAAAAAAACTCAATTCACAAAAAAAGCAAGTTCCCACTCTGGTCCGCCATCCGTCAATAGAAATATAGGAGGCTTCGACATTACTGGTAGCACAAAGGCTAGGGAAAAGCGCTATGGCTCCTCACCCCCCAAAAGAAATCCAGCAAATTCTGTGCACCCAAACCCAAATGCTCGCCTTCCTTCTGAGCCCTATAATGTGCCTAAACCACATTTAGCATCCACACGTTTGGCATTTCTGTAGTGATGAGAGCCTGCTTAAGTTACGTGGTGCATGTCTCCAGAACCAAGAGGTGGGCACAATGTATGAACAATACAATGTACCGGCACTGCAATGACAGATTTGCAATTTTCACTCAGCAACATCCACTGTTGTTTATTTCTGGAAAACACCCATGGAGTAAAAATTGTCACTACATCTGTAACTAAATTTCCAGAGGGGTGTAATTTCCAAAATGGGGTAATTTGAGGGGAGGATTCTGCTCTTCTGGCACTTATGGGCTCTGTATGTGGAATCCACAAACTATACTGCAAAAATTTGTTCTCCAAGAGTCAAATAGCGCTCCGTCCCTTTCGAGTCTCACCGTGTAGTACTGTACAGCCACTTGTTGGGTATTGCCACATTTAGCAGAAATTGCGTGACACATTTTGGTGCCTTTTTTACCCATTCCCCAGTGTGAAAAAGTAAAATCTTGGGCTAAAACAAATTTTTTGTGGCAAAAATATAATTATTTTTTCTTCACTGCCCAATGGCATAAAATTCTGTGACACACCCGTGGTGTCAATATGATCACTGCACACTTAGACAAATTCATTGAGAGGTATAGTTTGTAAAATGCGATCAATTATGAAGAGTTTTTCTGTATTGGCAGCTCAGGGGCTCGTCCAGTGCGTTATGGCACCCCCAAACCGTAGTAACAAAATCTGCAGTATAATATAGAGTTCCTTCCCTTCTGAGCATTCCACTGTGCCTTAAAAGTATTTCCTGATTACATTTAGGGTATTGGCGCACTCAGGAGAAATTGCACAACAAGCTGAGGTTTATTTTTTTCGATTAGCCCTTATATAAAATATAAACTTGGGGCTAAAACAACATTTTAGTGGTAAAAAAGTAATTTTGGCTCCCTTAAACCATTCCAGCAAAATCTGCACCCCAATATGGTGCTCCTTCCGTTCTGAGCTTTGCACTGTGCCTGAAAAGTAATTTTCAAACACATACGGGGTATTGGTGTACTCAAGAGAAATTGTGTAACAAATTGTATGAATTTCTCCTATTATCTTCTTTGAAAATTGAAAACTTTGGACCAAAGCAACATTTTAGTGGAAAAAATGTTAACTTTCCATTGACTCAGCACAATAGTAAACAATTCTGTGAATCGCTTAAGGGTTAAAAATGCTCACTACACCCCTAGATAAATTCCTCGAGAGGTGTAGTTTCCAAAATGGAGTCATTTGTAGGGGTTTCTGCTGTTTTGGCATGTCAGGGGCTCTTCAAATGTGACATGGCATCCACAATCTATTCCAGCCAAAGTTGCGCTCCAGAATTCAATTGGTGCTCCTTCCCTTCCATGCTCTACCGTTTGAACCAAACAAGAGATTTGCACCAAATTTTACTGTCTATTTTCTCCAGTTGCCCTTGTGAAAATTAAAAAAGCTTGGGGCATAAACAACATTTTTGTGGGATAAATGTATTTTTTCCATTTTTAGGGCTCAAAGTTATAAAATTCTATTAAGCACCTGTGGGTTCCAGGTGCTCAACACAACTTTAAATAAATTCCTTGAGTTGTGTAGTTTCCAAAATGGGGTCACTTGTGGGGGATTTCCAATGTTTAGGCACATCAGAGGCTCTGAAAACATGACATGGTGTCCGCTATCTATTCTAGTCAATCTTGCATTCCAATAGTCAAATGGTGCTCCTTCCCTACTGAGCCATGCCGTGCCCCCAAACAGAAGTTTTTAACCACATATGGGGTAGCAGCATACTCAGGAGAAATTGCACAACAAATTGTTTGGTCTATTTTCTCCTGTTATCCAAAAAACCTTACAGAAAAAAACAGCCTTATCAACACCAGGTCAGATTACCAATGCACTAGCAGGATGCAGCAGACACCCATAATAAAGGCGGGGGCAGCACAGATGCTGACCCAGTCTTTATCATGGCGGTCTGCTGCATCCTGCTTGTGCATTAGTAATCTGACCTGGTGTTGGAAAGACTGTTTTTTTTTTCTGTGATGTTTTTTGAATTTATGTCCGTAAGGCTGTGTGCCCACGATGCGTTTTTGGTGCGTATTTTGGTGCGTATTTGCAGCGCGTAAACGCTCCAGAAACGCATTCCATACCTTATCCCATGACTTCCTATGACATTCTGCAAGTTCTGTGCACATGGTCCGTATTTTTTCTGCGGAGATTTTACTCTAAGCCTAAGGCTATGGCCCCACTATCAGTATTTGGTCAGTATTCGATCAGTATTTTTTCCCAGGAGTGGTAGCCAAAACCATAAGTGGGTGATAAATGCAGAATTGGTGCACTTTTTCAATTATATCTTTTCTCTGATTGTTCCTCACCTGGTTTTGGCTCCTACTCCTGACAAAAATTATTGACCAAATACTGATAGTGGGGCCGTGGCTTTACTGTGAGCCATTTTTAATTTTAGAGTAGGGACTCGCAAGTATGAGGAGTCAGACCCTTGACGCGGGTTGCGAGCTTGCGTATTTTGGCCAAAATATAGACTAATACCTCATGTAATGTATTTATCTTATACATCATTCTTCATCTTTTTATTGCACATTTTCCAATTTTGCAGGATGCAGCCAGGCCCTTTAGTATTGGTTGGGTAAATTGGGGCATCTGCCTTGTGGGGTGCAATCATATAGTGCTGAGCAGCCTGCTTGATTTAAAATTATGGGTGTCATTAATAGGCTGTAAGCCAGACACTGTGCATCACACGTATCTGTGTGACTGAAGTCCTATGCAAGCCCCATCTGTGTGAATTTGTAATACTAAACAGGCACCCCCTCCATGAATTGGCAGGTTTTGTGAGTGGCTGTTACATCAGTATCTTGCACCATTTGCTGCCCCCGACTTTATCATGAGGGTGTGCTGTATCCTGCTAGTGCATTGGTAATATGATCTGGTGTTGGAAAGGCTGTTTCTTTTCCTGTGATGTTTTTTTAATTTATGTCTGTTTCTGTGAGCCATTTTCTCTTGTTACCCTTGTGAAAATAAAACATTTGGGGCTAAACTACATTTTTGTGGAAAAAGTTAAATTTAATTTTTTTTTTCTTTCACATTGCTTTCATTTTGTGTGAAGCCCCTGAAGGGTTAATGAACTCATTGAATGTGGTTTTGAGTACTTTGAGGGAGCAGTTTTTAACCCCTTAACAACATTAGACGTACTAATACGCCTCTGTGCCCTGGGACTTAAGAGCCAGACCCGTATTAGTACGTCATGGCGATCGCGCGCGCACACAGGTTGTGCGAGCGCGATCGCCGCCGGGTGTCAGCTGATTGTCACAGCTGACACCCGGTACTATGTGCAGGGAGCAATCACGCACCACTCCCAGCACATTAACCCCCGCGATGCGGCGATCGAAGTTGATCGCAGCATTGCAGTGGAAAGGGGAGGTGATCGCAGATACTTCCAGCGCTGGCTGCCGTGGCTTCCAGGATGTTGCCATGACAACCCGATGTCGTCATGACAACATCCGGGTCACCAGACAGCATGAAGATTTTTTGGACATGCGCAGTGCATCTCCAAACAATCTTCTCCCTGTCCAGTGCTGACAGCCTGCATGGCACAGGGATGGTGCTGCATTCCTGTGCCATGCAGGCGATCAGAGAAAAAAAAGTGAAAGTACCATAGTGGGACAAAGTAATAAAGTATAAAAACTATCAGAAAGTGAAAAAAAAAAAAAAAATTGTAAAAATATTTAAATAAAAATCAAAAAAATAATCCACCAAAAATAAAAATATAATGTACCCCTCAATAAATATTATTATAAAAAAATAAAAAAATAAAAGTACACATATTTGGTATCGCCTCGTCCGGAACAACCTGACCTATAAAACTGTCCCACTAGTTAACCCCTTCAGTGAACACGGTAAAAAAAATAAATAAAAAACAAAGCAAAAAACAATGCTTTATCACCATACCGCCAAACAAAAACTGGAATAACACGCGATCAAAAATACAAATATAAATATAAATGGTACCGCTGAAAACGTCATCTCGTCCCGCAAAAAACAAGCTGCCATACAGCTCCATCAGCTGAAAAATAAAAAAGTTATAGCTCTCAGAATAACGCTATGCTAAAAAATCGGAATAGAAAGCGATCAAAAAATGTCACGTGCCTGAAAATGGCACCAATAACAACGTCAAGTCATCCCGCAAAAAACAAGCCGTCAAAGGACTGTCTGCCAAAATCTGGAAAAATTATAGCTCTCAAAATATGGCGATGCAAAACCTAGATTTTACAAAAAATGCGTCTTTTAATGTGTGACAGCTGTCAGTCATAAAAACCCCTTATGATTCTGGTATCGCTGTAGTCTCACCGACCCGAAGAATAAGGTCGTCTAATCACTTATACCGCAAGAGGAACGGCGTAAAAAATAAACTCTCAGGTTAGGGTTGTGCTAGGGTTAGGGTTGTGCTAGGGTTAGGGTTGTGCTACGGTTAGGGTTGTGCTAGGGTTGGGGCTGGGGTTGGGGTTAGGGTTGGGGTTGGGGTTAGGGTTGTGATGGGGCTGTGATTTTTTTCAAAAGTAAGAAAAAAAGAAGACGATATGGCGACTAGTGTTGAGCGCAAGTGCTCGCTACTTGAGTTTGCATCGGGTGTTCTGGTATGCATTGAGTATCGTGGGTATTTGAGTGACATGCTCGAGTCTCCGCCCCATATGCTTCACAGCCCAAAAAACTTTGCGGGGATTGCCTGCCATGCACGAGCGATCCCCGCATGTTTTTTTTTTGGGTGTCTAATAACCGTGAAACATCCGGGCGGGAACTCGAGCATGTCACTCGAGCACACGCAGTACATGGTGCATACCTGAGTACGCAATGCAAACTCAAGTAGTGAGCACTTGCGCTCAAGACTAATGACAACTTATTCAATATGATGACCTAATGTTATCAAATTCTGTGTCGTACCTCTGGGTCCAAAATGTTCACTATACACCTTAATAAAATCCTTGAGGGGTATAGTTTCCAAAATGGGGTCACTTTTGGGGGAGCTCCACTGTTTAGGCACACAGGGACTCTCCAAATGCAACATGGTGTTCGGTAACAAATTGAATGGAAAATCGGCTCCAATTGTTAGCGGACACCATGTTGCGTTTGGAGAGCCCCTGTGAGCCCAAACATTGGAGCTCCCCCACAAGTGACCCCATTTTGGAAACTAGACCCCCCAAGGCACCTATCTAGATGAATAGTGAGCACTTGGAACCCCCAGGTGCTTCACAAATTGATTCGTAAGAATGAAAAAGTGAAAAAAAAACACTTTTTCATTTTTACAAATCAATTTGTGAAGCACCTGGGGGTTCCAAGTGCTCATTATGCATCTAGATAGGTGCCTTGGGGGGTCTAGTTTCCAAAATGGGGTCACTTGTGGGGGAGCTCCAATGTTTAGGCAAATCAGGGGCTCTCCAAACGCAACATGGCGTCCGCTAATTAATCAAGCAAATTTTACAATCAAAAAGTCAAATGGCGTTCCTTCCCTTCCGAGCCCTGCCGTGCGCCCAAACTGTGTTTATTCCCCACATATGGGGCATCTGCGTGCCCAGGGGAAATTGCACAACAAATATTGGGGTCCATTTTTTCTTGTTACCCCTGTGAAAATAAAAAAAATTGGGTCTAAAATAACATTTTTGTGAAAAAAGTTAAATGTTCATTTTTTTCTTCCACATTCCAAAAATTCCTGTGACGCACCTGAAGGGTTAATAAAGTTCTTGAATGTGGTTTTGAGCTCCTTGAGGGGTGCAGTTTTTAGAATGGTGTCACTTTTGGGTATTTTCTGTCATAAAGACCTCTCAAAGTGACTTCAAATGTGATGTGGTCCCTAAAAAAATGGTTTTGTAAATTTTGTTGGAAAAATGAGAAATCGCTGGTCAACTTTTAACCCTTATAGCTCCATAACAAAAAAAAATTTGGTTCCAAAATTGTGCTGATGTAAAGTAGACATGTGGGAAATGTTATTTATTAAGTATTTTGCATGACATACTGTACAGACCAAAAGTTTGGACACACCTTCTCATTTAACGATCTGTTAAATCTCTCTGATTTAAGGGCATAAAAATTCAAATTTTGAAAATTGCAAAATTTTCACCAAATTTCTGTTTTTTTCACAAATAAACGCAAATGATATCGAAGAAATTTTACCAAAATCATGAAGTACATTATGTCACGAAAAAACAATCTCAGAATCAGGGGGATCCGTTGAAGCGTTCCAGAGTAATTACCTCATAAAGTGACAGTGGTCAGAATTGTAAAAATTGGCCTAGTCATTAACGTGCAAACCACCCTCGGGGGTTAAGGGGTTAAAATGGTGTCATTTTGGGGTATTTTCTGTCATATAGGCTCCTCAAAGTCACTTGAAATGTGATGTCATCCCTGAAAAAATTGGTTTTGGAAAAAGAGCCATTTTTGATAAACTTTTAACCCTTCTAATTTCTTAAAAAAATTATGCTGATGAAAATTAGACATGTGTTGTGAAGACACGGGGTCTTCCGTGGGCGTAACACCACTCAGACAACACAGGGTGTGGGTAAAACAGTGTGGCAATACTTTATTGAACCACAAAGCGGACAATAAACACATAGAAGAGTAGCTGTGATTTCGAGGCTTCCAGGGCTGACTACCCCCCCCCCCCCAGTGGTGCCCCTCTTTTGGCGGGCCCCCAAAGAGAGAAGGTAATGACAAGCTTAGAAAACTAGCCGAGAGTAGCGAAATCTGGGGCCAGGTGACCTGATTGTCCCAACCTGGATTCTTCATGACGTCTCTGAGGGTTCAGCAATGGTCAATGTAGCCTATCTGTATTCCTCCAGCAGGGGCCGAAGTCCCCTTAGCTGACATGCTGTAGAATGACACAGAATAGAGGCAGAGACCCCTTTTCATTGATCACAGTTGCCCTTGCAGCCATCATTCACAGATTAAGGGTCAAGGATCAAGGTGGAAGGGGCTCATGAGTCATGTTAGAGCATTTATTAAACTTGCATGGTTTGGTATAATACGTAATCAGCATATTATCACAGTATTGCTCCATGTCTCTATCTTGCAAGATATTCAGACAATATGTTACAGTACATCCCCACTCAAGGGTCAACATTCAGGATTATTCAAACAATAGCCTGTGTTAATCAACCAAAGTAGAACACCAATGCAAAAGTCAACATGAAGATAAAAGCATATAGCTCCTGGCTTACTTAATTTGTCTGGCATAATTAAGAAGAAAAGCTGTTTCATCACAGGTGGTAAATGTTATTTATTTACCATTTTGTGTTACAGAACTATCTGGTTTATTAAGGTCATGAAAAATTCAAAGTTTGCAAATGGCAACATTTTTCACATTTTTTGCCAAATTTCTGATATTTTCCCAAATATGCGCAAAAAATATTGGACTAAATTTACTACTATCATGAAGTACAACATGTCACGAAAAAACATTCTTGGAATCACTGGGATACGTTGAAGCGTTCCCAGAATTATTACCTCATAAAGTGTCACTAGTCAAAATTTAAAAAAATTGGCCTGGTCAGAAAGGTGAAAACAGTCTTTGGGGCAAAGGGGTGAAGTAGTTTATTTCTGGATGCTGTAGGGGTTTACTCACTTGGGTGCAACGGGAGAAAAACAGGAGCATCAAACACCTCCTGGACCTTTTCCTCCAGATGAATCTCCCAGTCTGGACTGAAGATAACAATATCCAGGTATGCTGCTGCATATTGCTTATGGGGTTCAAGGATTCGATCCATAGCTCTCTGGAACGTTGCAGGGGCCCTATGCAGTCCAAATGGCATCCGGACATAATGGAAGCATCCATCCAACATAGAAAATGCAGTCTTCTCCTTGGCTCCCTGTGCCATGGGGATCTGCCAATATCCCTTTGTCAAATCAAAGGTGGTTATGTACCTTGCTGGCCCAAGTCTCTCAATCAGCTCATCGACTCGTGGCATGGGATATGCGTCAAATTTGGAGATATCATTCAACTTCATTGCAGAACCTCTATTCATCATCAGGCTTTGGGACCAGGATAATCGGGCTCGACCAACCGCTCTTGGATTCCTCAATGACCCCGAGTTTCAACATGCGCTACACCTCCTTGGAGATCACTTCTCGTCGGGCCTCCGGAATTCGATAGGGCTTCACATTTACATGCACATGTGGCTCCGTCAGAACCTCATGTTCTATGATCTTTGTGCACCCCGGCAATTCCAAGAACAGGTCCCTGTTCTTCTGGACCAGCTCCCGGTACTGCTGTTTTTGGGTATTCAACAGCATCTCCGCTATGGCAACACCTCCAACCTTGCCTTCTGGCTTGCCCAGCAAGCATGGAGTTTCAGCCAGCTCTCTGTCTTGCCACGGCTTGATGAGGTTGACATGGTAGATCTAATATGGTTTCCATCTTCCTGGTTGGTGAATCTTATAGTTCACATCATCAAGCTTCTCCACCACCTCATACAGCCCTTGCCATTTGGCCAAGAACTTGCTCTCCACAGTAGGAATTATCACAATTAGCACAAGAACTCGGTCTTCCGGATTGAACTGCCTCACTCCGGCTGACCGGTTTTAGACCCTGGCCTGAGCTTCTGGTGCTTGGGGGAGATGTCCTTTTACGATGGGCATCACCTTCGCATTCCTCTGCTGCATTAGTGCCACGTGCTTGATGACGCTTCTGTGGGGCATGACTTCGGCTTCCCAGGTTTCCTTGGCTATATCAAGGAGACTTCGCGGATGTCGGCCATACAGAAGTTCGAATGGCGAGAACCCCGTAGAGGCCTGTGGAACCTCACAGATGTAGAACAACAGATACTGTAGGAGACAGACACAGTCTCTGCCATTCTTTTCTATAGCTTTCCTCAGCATACTCTTCAGCGTTATATTAAGCCTTTCCACAAGGCCATCTGTCTGAGGATGGTACACTGATGTCCTCAACTGGGAGATTTGCAGGACCTTGCATAACTCCCTCATCACCTTACTCATGAAAGGTGCTCCCTGGTCAGTCAGGATCTCCTTTGGTAAACCTGTCCAGGAAAAAACGTGGACCAACTCATGGGCTATACTCTTTACGGAGGAGTTTCTCAGGGGAATTGTTTCATGATAGCGTGTGGCATAGTTCAGGATGACCAATATATATTGATTCCCACAAGCAAATTTAACCAGGGGACTGACCAGGTCCATGGCAATTCTCTCACCTTCACGGACACACTTGAGGCCCCTCGCTGGGCAGACAGTTCACACTGCAGGCCAGATACGCATAATATGAACAGCGGTGTCCTATGCTGCAGTCCATCTGCTCGGTGGTCAGGGGACAACAGGCGGCTATATGGCCTGGGCCATGACACCTCCAGAAAACACCTTGGTAACCACCTCCTCCACCCTTTTGGACCTTGGATGTCCCACCTCCTTTTGGGCCTCCGACCCCTGTTTGGACCCCCAGTATGGAGTGAACTGCCTTCCCAAGGAACCTTCAACCCCCTGGTATCTCTCGACAAGTCTGACCAGTTCATCGGCATTCCGGGGATCACCCTGGGCAACCCAAGTCTGTATGGGCCTCGGCAGGGAGTGTACAAACCGGTCCATCACCACCCGCTCTACCATCTGTGCACGTAAAAGACTCTGGCTGCAGCCACTTCTGGACCAGGTACAACAGGTTTGTCCCGGTGATATGCCCAACGGTGAATCTGCTGCACCCTGATTGTCATTGTCAACCCCAAGCGCGTAAGAATCTCAGTTTTTAGCTTGCTATACTCTTTGGCATCCTGCAAAGCTAAATCATAGTACGCCTTCTGGGGCTCTCCCGTTAAGTATAGTGCCAGTACCTCTACCCACTGCTCTGACAGAAGTTTCTCGGCGACCCTTTCAAACACCGTCAGGAAGGCCTCAACGTCATCCCCCGGGTCATTTTCAGCAATACAATGGAAAAAAAAGAAAAGCTGCACTCACTGTACCATTAAAAGAAATAATCCTTTATTTCATATCCATATAAAAATAATAGCGTGCAGGGAGTGCGGGGAGGAGGAGGACGGACGACAGCTGTTTCGCGCTGAATCAAGCGCTTCCACAGGGCCTGGACCTGTGGAAGCACTTGATTCAGCGTGAAACAGCTGTCATCCATCCTCCTCCTTCCCGCACTCCCTAAACGCCCAATAGGATCAAGGACTAGGGCCATAGACCAGGTAAGCAGAACTCACTGACTGGCAGTGGAAGTCAGAGGCCCAGGGGTTAAAATAGCAAACAGCCCTACCCAGGGCTCTCACAAAGCAGTAATCAAAACCAAACAGTGGCACCAAAAGTCCCAGGAATAAAACAGGGTTATAGTAGCCACGCATCACCCACAACAAAGGCACAGTGCTGTCTAGCTGTTGAAGCAAAACACAAGGGGACAGGAGCCGACACATATGTGACAGAAGTGCTGGAGCAGTGAAGAACATTATAGAGGTAGCATTTGTCACATACAATGCTCCAGGCCTACTACAGATATTGAGAAATAAGGAGAATGACAATATGCCCCAATAACTGTATAACATCCATAGCATTGTATGTAAAAAACATTGCTCCCATGATGATCTTCACTGTTCTGGTGCTCCCACACTGCAGCTCTCCTCTCCTGCTGCTGTAATGGCAGTAAGTGATGGGAGCGAGGAGTTCTCAATGTGATATGGTGGAACACATCAATTCTCAACAGAACACACTGAAAATGCCTGTTCTGACCCTCTCTGAGGTCTTTTTATTTCCCCCCTCTGTGATGCTTACTTCTTATATTTAGGTAGCATTATGGAGTGAAAAAGTAAGTGCCCTCAGGGAAGAATCTCTGTTACTGCCCCCTTGGTTGCAGAGGGAATTTGCATATTGGGTGCACCAAAATTCAAAAGCTCACAATGGAGATAAATAAATCAGCTCTTTATCCACTTTATAATGAGGTAGGCAGTTAAAAATAAAAATATAAAGTAGCCAAAGATCTTTTTCATCCCTTCCCACCATAGCAATTTTCTGTTTTATCACCTCCAGCCCCGCTCCCCCTTATTCAAAGAGCCATAGCTTTTTATTTTTTTCATCAGTATAGATGTATTATGGTTTATTTTTTATGTAGGACGGGTTGTACCTTTGAATAATACCATCCATTGTATCATGGGATATACTGTAAAATGGGAAAAAAATTCCAAGTGTGATGACATTGTGAAAAAAGTGCAATTCTGTAATTTCCAGGAGCCATTGTATGGTTAGAACAGTGCAACCTTTGGTCCTCTGTCAATCTCTGACTTTGACTTTTACAGCATGTGGCCCAATGGATGAAGTGTTCCTTTAGGCTGCTGTCAAAGATTTACTGTTGCATTTTACAAGTTAACAGCTAAGGGCAGAGCTCCAGTCTACTAGTAACTGTTATAGGCAGATCATGGCTGAATCTTCAGGGAAAGATGGGGGCTAAAGAACTGAGGGACCTAATATATGACCAAATATATTTATATTCACTAAATTAATTGACAAATATTTTTTTGGTCAGGTCAAAATGATCTCTGTCCTGAAAAGTATTGTTTGAGAAAGGCAGTTTATTTTTTGCCTAGAAACAGTGTGATTCATGTCTATGAGCTTTGTCTGGCATTGTAAGAATTTTATTGTATTGAATGGAACAGAAATACCAGATGCCGCAATGGACAAAACTTGCGCTGTTTCTGGAAAAAGGAGCAGCTTATCGTAGAGAATTACTCATTGAAAAAAAGGAGAAGTAGAAGTAATTTCTTTATATTTACCATTCTTGTTGAATTCACTTCTATTTTTGGTTTAAAAAAACATTAAAAGCTACAGTGACATTTTAAAAAAAAATGGAGATTTTATTGACACCATCTATCCTTTTGCTATGCATAATAATAATAATAATAATAATAATAATAATAATAATAATAGAAATGCTAATTTATTAAAGGGTGCATGCCACTTAGTATATTCCATTTATATCTTAATGTGATTACAGCAGAAAACAAAATCCATGCCAGCCATGGGGATGCATATATTTTTTTTCTAGAACTTGTGCCACTTTCAGAAGTAAATGATAGTAAACTTGATGAGACATGTGTAGCCTTGCCCCCTCAATTGAGCCGTGCCAACTATTTTTATTTTGTGAGCTGACAAAAAAAAAGTGGTGGGATGGCTTTTACATTTTTTGATCAAAATTATGTTAGCTAAACACCCATGCACTACTGCTATTTATTTATTGCAGGGTATTTGCTTATTTTATTTTTATCTTGGGTTTTGTCTGTTTAGCCCTGGCCCTGACTTCTCCTTCAGGAGAGTTCATAGTGCCGAGGTGAGGCCATGATGATGATAGAGACCACCATCTGCTTAGTTTTCTGTTACTTGGAATGCAAGCGCAAGTATGCAGCCAGCCGCCCACCCGCCCACCCACAGGCTGCAATACTAAACTGCCAGATTTCTGGGCAGCTGCTTGCACTTGAAATGTGGCCTTTTAGGCTCATGGAGATGGAAACTGTCCACAATCTTATGGCGGCGGCGACCAGGTATCCATACTCGGTCCCCAGCCGCCACTATTTTTCCCAGTATCGTCTCCGCCTTCCACAAGCACGGATCCCACAACATTACCCGTGCCCTTCCCAGTGCACTTACTGGGAAGGACCGCCTAACCACAAACACGTGGACAGGTGAATGTGACCAGGGACAGTACGGAGCCAGTCCACAGCTTTTTTTGCTGAGTTGTATTTCGCAACAGCCACATTCTTTAGCTTGGGGAAAGGACTTGGGAAACCATATCTATCCAGCTGTCATTTCTCCCAGGAAGTCCTCTAAAGCTGCTTTCACTTGAAATGTGGCCTTTTAAGCTCATGGAGGCGGAAGCTTTTCATAACCTCATGCTGGAGGCGGCCGGGTGTCCATACTCGGTCCCCGGCCGCCACTATTTTTCCCGGTATCGTCTCAGCCTTCCATTAGCACGGGTCCCACAACATTATCCGTGCCCTCCCCAGTGCACTTACTGGGAAGGACCACCTAACCACAAACATGTGGACCGGTGAATTTGGCCAGGGACGGTACAGAGCCAGTCCATAGCTTTTTTTGCTGAGTTGCATTAAGCTCGGTGAAAGTACTGGCATAGAGGGAAACCCTATCTAGCCTGCATGTCATTTTTCACAGGAAGTCCTCTAATGCAGCTTGTTGCAGAAGCAATGGCAGCCCATCCAACATCAACTCGCCCTTGTCGGTGGTGCTTTGACACACACACACATCTTTCTTTGCGCATTTAATTTCTTGAATACAGAGTTGGACAATGGCTTGATCTGTAATGCGGTTTGAGAAATAACATGCATAAGCATGGCCGATCCACATTAAAAAAGCAGCCATAGAGTGTCCGGGAACCTTCCCCCACACTTTTCTTAGCCAGGACTGCTTCTCGGCAGGGTTGGACAGTCCCACCAGAGAATCCTCTCGTGTCCCCTGGCTTCTACCTCAGGAGAGTTCATTATAGTGCTAACTTTGCAGCTGCTATGGGGCTCTTGAGCGGGGGAAGAAAGGTGAGCCCTCAGAATCAAATCCTCTGGTGGGCACAATGTTTTTCAATATGAAACATCTTCTCAGTGGGAGTTGTATTTCACCACAGCCATATTCTTTAGCTCGGTGAAAGGACTGGCATAGAGGGAAACCGTATCTACTGCGGCTGTCATTTCTCCGTCACCAGGTTCCACCCATTGTCACACACGACCATGCCTGGCTGTATGTTCTGTGGTGAGAGCCACAGATCAGGCTGCTGTGTTACAGCTTTCAACAACTCTGCAGCGTTGGGCGGTTTGTCACCTAAGCATTAAGCATGTTATCTTCAGCACAGCCTGTTGCCGCTTGGCCAAGGCAGTGCTGCAGTGCTGTCAGCTTGTGACTGATGTGGTCATTTCGGAGATGGAGGAGGAGGTGCAGGAGCTGAACAATTTGATTACATTGAGGTTAAGTTGGTGATGCTGTTTTTATACTAAAGAAAGATCCTATTGTTCTGTTTTTATAAGTTATTTTTTAAGACAAACACATTCAACGGGAAATGTCATTTTAACATTTTACAACCTTATCTGGCAATGTGGTGTGTGACACATCATCAGACACATCCTTTTTAATTTATGTTGGAGGGATTCTGAAAGGTATAAAGCCTATTTTTATAGGGCCATCAGACGGCCCTTACTATTCTTTAAAGGCCAGCAGTCGGCCCTCGCTATTGTTAGATAGCCATCAGTCGGCTATGCTTTCATGTTCCCATTATTAACAAGTGGGTCTCCTATACTGTTATTGCATATGCAATGACTGAAAGGGCTGCCAAAAATTTGGACGTAACCCAATACCCCTTTGAAGAGACATAGAGGAGGGTCTCCATAAAAAAAATGTTCCCATAATAAAGGAGCAGGTCTCCTATAGCGGTAATTCCCATGCTGTGACTGCAAGGGCGGCCAAAATTTGGTAAAAACCCCACTAAGAATTTAAAGACACATAGAGCAGGGCCACAGAAATGACAAATTCCCATTAGAAATGAGAGAGTCTGCTATACAGTTATAGGGTATGCAGTGAGTCCAACGGCTGACCAATTTTTGGAAAAACCCCACTAAGAATTTAAAGACACATAGAGCAGGGCCACAGTAATGACAAATTCTCATTAGAAAGGAGAGAGTCTGCTGTACAGTTATAGGGTATGCAGTGAGTCCAACGGCTGATCAATTTTAGGAAAAACCCCACTAAGATTTTAAAGATACATAGAGCAGGGCCACAATAATGACAAATTCCCATTAGAAAGGAGAGAGTCTGCTATACAGTTATAGGGTATGCAGTGAGTCCAACGGCTGACCAATTTTAGGAAAAACCCCACTAAGAATTTAAAGACACATAGAGCAGGGCCACAGTAATGACAAATTCCCTATAGAAAGGAGAGAGTCTACTATACAGTTATAGGGTATGCAGTGAGTCCAACGGCACACCAATTTTAGGAAAAACCCCACTAAGAATTTAAACACACATAGAGCAGGGCCACAGTAACAACAAATTTCCATTAGAAAGGAGAGAGTCTGCTATACAGTTATAGGGTATGCAGTGAGTCCAACGGCTGACCAATTTTAGGAAAAACCCCACTAAGAATTTAAAGACACATAGAGCAGGGCCACAGTAATGACAAATTCCCTATAGAAAGGAGAGAGTCTACTATACAGTTATAGGGTATGCAGTGAGTCCAACGGCACACCAATTTTAGGAAAAACCCCACTAAGAATTTAAACACACATAGAGCAGGGCCACAGTAACGACAAATTTCCATTAGAAAGGAGAGAGTCTGCTATACAGTTAGAAGGTATGCAGTGAGTCCAACGGCTGACTATTTTTAGGAAAAACCCCACTAAGAATTTAAAGACACGTAGAGCAGGGCCACAGTAATGACAAATTCTCATTAGAAAGGAGAGGATCTCCCATAGTATTGGCCTATGCAGTGAATGCAAGGGCTGCCAAAAATTGGGAGGCGCTCCAATGCCCCTTGGAAGAGGCTTAGAGGGCATTATAAAAAAAAATTTCCCATTAGAAAGGAATGAGTCTCCTATGCTTGGAATGCCCATGCACTAAGTGTATGGTCTGGCAAACATTTACCCCTGGGGGGTATACATGAACATACTGTATAACAAAATTTTTTTTACGGCCATCATAAACACCCTTTAGAAAAATTATGTGGGTGTTGCATCACGGACATGGTCACCCTGGTGATATGGTGGTGGAGGATGAGGAGAAGGAGGAGGACAAGAGCAAATAGCCAAAATCAGGAAGCGTATACCCATATGTGGATGTGAAGAAGTGCATGGGAATACACCTCCCAAAAAAAGACACTGGATTTGAGTTTATGTTACGCTGCTAGTATTCGGTGGTATTGAGAAGTCTGGCCGAATCCAGCCCTTGTTCATTTTTATAAGAGTCAGCTTGTCAGCATTTTCAGTTGACACGCGGATGTGCTTATCAGTTATAATTCCACCAGCGGCACTAAAAACCCGCTCTGAAAAAACGCTAGCAGCAGGGCAGCCCGGAACCTCCAAGGCATAGAGAGCCAGTTCATTCCACGTATCCAGCTTTGATACGCAATAATTAAAAGGCACAGAGGAATCACGGAGGATGTTGGTACGGTCGGCAAGGTACTCTCAGCTTCTTCCCAAGCTTTGCACTCCTTGTGAGAGTACCCCGCACCTCAGGGCCTGTGCGATGGGAGGGTCTGAGAAAACTGTCCCAGAACTTTGACAGTGTTCCCCTGCCTCTGCTGGATTGCTTTTGTGTCTCTCTCGCCTGTACGCCTTGGTTGTCCAAAGAACTGTGACCTCTGCCGCCAGCGTTTTTAGATGGAAATTTTTTTAATAGTTCCGCAACAAGGGCCTTCTGGTACTGCCCCATTTTTGCAGACCTGTCCGCCTCAGGAATAAGAGATATAAAGTTCTCCTTGTAGCGTGGGTCTAGAAGTGTCACCAAACAGTAATGACTGTCACCCAAAATTTTGAGAACGCGAGGGTCATGGGAAAGGCAGCGTAACAAACTCAGCCATGCGTGCCAGACTGCTAACAGGCTAGACTTCCGTGTCCTCACCAAGAGGATGACTGACCATGCTCTCCTCCTCCTCCTCCCCTCTGTCCTCTGGCCATCCGCGCTGAACAGACGGTATGACAGTTGTGCAGGTAGTACCGTCTATAGCGCATGAAACTAGCTCCTGTTCTTCTTCCTCCTCTTCTTCCTCATTGTCACCCAATCCACGTTTTAATGAGATGAGGCTGGGCTCTGTGTAATCACCCTGTATGGTTCCTTGCTCCATCTCATCGTGCTCTGCCTGCAATGCATCCTCTTTGATTGTGAGAAGAGAGCGTTTCAGAAGACAGAGAAGCGGGGTGGTGACACTAATTATGGCGTCATCGCCACTCACCATCTTGGTGGAGTCAGCAAAGTTTTGGAGGATGGTACATATGTGGCGCCCCTGAGGGTTTGACCGCCACAGGGATGCTGCACCTCTTTAATGGAGTGTGGTGAAGTCCAAAGGGAGACCCGGCCTATCTACACACACACACAGACAGGAAAGGACCCGGTCTGAAGTCTAGGAACACTCTGGTGTGGGGTCCTGATTGAACACTTGAATTACTCGGAGGTTGTCGGACCCCCGTTCCTGGTGACCGCAGAACTCCGCGAGGAGCAGGGAGAAGCCTTGCAGCTGTACTCTCCACCGTGAGTAAAAACCCTGGAAGTCAACCGCTATGGAATCCGGACTTTTTATTCTGCACCGCACTACGCAGCACCAGACCTCCTACACTATAACCCCCTTCATCCTGTCCTCTCCGCCCTGAGGCCCTGCTCTGCCAGCGGGGAGTAGTATCAACTTTGGCTGCCATAACATCCCGCCTCGGAGGACTGCGGCAGCGCTGGTGGCCTTCACCAGGTACCACAGGTGGCGTAGTCGATAGCAACCACTCAACCCTGATTAGCCCGTACCACCCTTTTTAATGTGACGGCCATGGGTACGGAGCGGGTCCGGGCCACTGCTGCACCCCACCAAAACACGGGACCCGGCTACGAGTAATCCCCCATTTTCCCAGGGTTAGGGCTGTGAGCGTCACATAACTGGCGTAGTCGGCAGGATCGCGTGCCCGCAGCAAAGGAAGGAAATTGCCCATTGCTACCGGGTACTGTGCGCCTTGCACCTTAGACTGTCATTTTCACTTAAAATGGCGCCCGCCCAAGAAGAACGGACGCCATAGTGCATCAAAAAGACAGTCCCCTAGCACCTCCCATCGTGGGCCTGGCTCCCCCATGGCGCCAAAGGAACGGACTGCCCCTTCCATCAGAGACTATCCGCAGGGTAATGCCTGTCAAATCGGATGGGCTGAACGAAGGCGTGCCTGTCAGTCCATTGCCCTGGAGCCGCCCCAATAATAGGAGGGACTGGAAAAACAACGTGCGGCCATAGCAGTTGGTGACTCGCAATCTTCAGGAGCAGACATGGACGCTGCTGGAGCGAGTCAGGCGGAACCTTCCGTACCCGGCCCAGGTTCTTCTCCAGTCAGGGAGCGAAGCGCTACAATCCTGACAGCGGGAGATATCGAGTTTCTCCACCTGGAAGCCCCGTGTCTCGCTCGGAGAATGGCTGAGGCCCAGCAAGCGGCATCCGCTGCGTGGCGGGAATAAATGTTGCTGCGCATCCGGACCCGCCGCCAAGGAGCAGCAGCGCAGGAGGAGGCTGCAACAGAGGTCGCGAGCAGCCCTGGAGCGGGTGAGTGTGATACCCCCGTCCCGGCTGCTGAGCCCACCGTGCCTCTCCTGGATCTCATGACTGAGTACCTGCTGCCCGGCGCGGTCACCTGGGAGCAGGTCTTTGCCCCGGCGCCGGAAGCCTCTGCTACCAGCGGGGAACAGCACTGCCGCCCATCTCCCGACTCGGAGGAACCTGAGTCTGCTGGGGTATCCACCGACCCCAACCCGGACTGGTCCGTGCTTCTAGAGGACTTGCAGCAGCCCCTACTGACACCGCTGCCAGCACCGACAGTCACCTGGCCGGCGGCTGAGGAGTGGGCCTGGGACAAGCAGGGGGGGGACCTGATGGGCTTCCCCCAGGAGACCCGGGCTGAAGCGCCTAGGAGGAGTGAGTTGTGCCATCAACAGATCCTCCAGCTCAGCAGGGAGCAACGCCAGAGGGAAGTTCGCTGCGAGCACCTCAAGGTGCGCGCAAAGGCTGCAAGATCTCAGGCCCGCCAGGAAGAAGCAACCCGATCGAGTCCCAGCGTGGAGGGGCAAGTCGTCCGCTTCCACCATGAGGCGGGATGGGGATTCATACGGAGTTCCCAACACGAGCACGACGTCTTCGTCAGCCGACGGGACGTCGAGCCGCGGCAGAAAAATGGACACCCTGGCCGAAACCTCTTCCCGGGTAACATAGTCACGTACACCCGCCACCACGGGGTGCGGGGGTGGTGCGCCCTGGATGTCCACAAGGTGTCCGGGAGCGATGCCCCCTCACGCTCGGCCATGGGTCAGCCTCTGTCGGGAGGAATGAGCCTTTTCACCGGTGGGGACCCGAGAATTGAGCAGCCACGGCGGCTGTAACCTGTTTAAACTTATCATGTTGATGTTTATGTTTTAATTTGCTCCCCCGATTTCTAGAGAAATTTGTCCCTGCGGACTTGCAGCAGGCAGACTCTTTAACTGTAAATAGTTTGCATCTCTTTAGGTGCTCCTTATTGGTTTTATGTAAAACCGCGGCTATTTCTAACTCAGACCTCAGAAGAAAAACCTGTCTGGAGTTGCTCTCCTGGAGGTCCAACTCGGGATCTTCATGCCCTGCAGCCACCCCAGGGCCTACGTTGGGGGTTTGGGACTGGTCCCTCGCGCTTCTGGACTGACTCTTTGTCCTGGCACTTTAACCCGTCTGTCTATGCAAAAATGTCTCTGGATAGTTTTATATTTTTTATACTTTTACACTTTTGTACTTTTATATTATGTACAGTTTGTAACGTTAAAGGAGAAGTGCCTCCCATAATGGGAAGATTGTTTACTGTTATGAAAATATAAAAAGACTGTACCTGGTTTTGCTCTCTTTGCAGCCCGTGGACGTGCTGTGTTTCACCAGGGGGGAATGTGGCGCCCCTGAGGGTTCGACCGCCACAGGGATGCTGCACCTCTTTAATGGAGTGTGGTGTTCCTCCTCTGAGGTAAGAATGGTGCAATGGTCAGGACCCCACCTCCACATCCAACACCACGCTTCTCCCACCAGGGGGGCTAGTAGGCACTAGAGTGCTCCCCCTACTGGAAATTGGGAGACTGGGGAACCAAGAGTTAGGGGGGAACCAATTAGTGGGTGAGGGTGGAGGACTCACATTTAGTGACACTTAATATTTCATATTTAATAAGCAGCCATCTTGGCTCGTGGTTCTTTTGATTGTGATCTCCCTCCCTGAACGTGGATCCTGTGTGGACCTGCAGCGGATGGAGACACGGCCCTCGTACCCTGGCCTTGGGTCGAGGGGCAGGTTGCAGATAACATATGTCTCAACCCGGTCAAGGACCATGACTAAGAAGGCCTGGAGCTTAGGAGTGTTGCTCCACCGCAAATTGATCCCAGGGGGATGCAGACGGAGCGGTATACGCCACCTGTCCTCGCTATTCTGGCCAAGTCAGAGGGATTCCGGCTGCAAGAGGCGTACCGGCCCCTGACACCTGACCTTGCTACTCTACGTCCTGGTCAGGGAAGCCCAGTAGGCCCAGAGGATCCCACCGGGTATCGGAAGGAGCGGAGCTGCCACCCGTACCCTTTTTCTGAGCGAATTCCAGAGGGAGACCCGGCCTATCTACACACACACAGATAGGAAATGACCCGGTCTGAAGTCTAGGAACACTGTGGTGCGGGGTCCTGATTGAACACTTGAATTACTCAGAGGTTGTCGGACCCCGTTCCTGGTGACCGCAGAACTCCGCGAGGAGCAGGGAGAAGCCTTGCAGCTGTTCTCTCCACCGTGAGTAAAAACTTGGAAGTCAACCCCTATGTCCTCCGGACTCTTTATTCTGCACCGCACTATGCAGCACCAGACCTCCTACACTACAACCCCCTCCATCCAGTCCTCTCTGCCCTGAGGCCCTGCTCCACCTGTGGGGAGTAGTATCAACTTTGGCTGCCATAACATCCCACCTCAGAGGACTGCAGCAGCACTGGTGGCCTTCACCAGGTACCACAGGTGGCGTAGTCGATAGCAACCACTCAACCCTGATAAGCCCGTACCACCCTTTTTAATGTGATGGCCCTGGGCAAGGAGCGGGTCCGGGCCACGGCTGCACCCCACCAAAACACGGGACCCGGCTCCGAGTAATTACCCATCTTCCCAGGGTTAGGGCTGTGAGCGTTACACATATGTCTGACATCCATGTCCACACCTGAGGTCTTATGTGTGGAGTCTGAACTGAATACCGATGGCCTTGTTGATGCTGGTACTCAACAACTGCCCTCTTCTGCTCACAAATCCTTCCCAACATCTGCAGTGTAGAGTTCCAACGCGTGGAGACATCACATACCAGTCTGTTAGCCAAAAGCTGCAAACGCTCCTGAAACACGGCAAGGGCGGCGGAAGTTGTAGGTGACTTTCTAAAATGGGCACACAGGCGGCGTACTTTAATAAGCAGATCTGACAGCTCCGGGTAGGATTTGAGAAACCGCTGAACAACGAGGTTAAGCACATGGGCCAGGCATGGTACGTGTGTGAGCTCAGAGCCGTAACCAGGTTCCGGCCATTGTCACACACGACAATGCCTGGCTGTAGGTTCAGCGGTGTGAGCCACAGATCTGCCTGTTCTTTCAGAGCTGTCCACAACTCTTCAGCATTGTGCGGTTTGTCACCTAAGAATATTAGCTTCAGCACAGCCTGTTGCCGCTTGGCCGAGGCAGTGCTGCAGTGTTTGCAGCTTGTGACTGATGTGGACTTTTCGGAGATGGAGGCTGAAGAGGAGGAGGAGGCTGAGGAGGATGACGTGCAGGAGCTGTAGACAGTGGGGGCAACACTGATTGACATAGGGACCGCAATCCTCGGTGTCGGGAGGCCGTGTTCCATGCCAATATCCGACTCGGTCCCGGCTTCCACTATGTTAACCCAGTGTGCCATCAGCAAGATGTACCGTCCCTGCCCACAAGCACTTGTCCATGTGTCCGTGGTTAGGTGGACTTTCCCGGTAACTGCGTTGTTGAGGGCACGGCTAATGTTTTGGGACACGTGCTTGAGTAATGCAGGGACGGTACACCAGGAGACATAGTGTCGGCTGGGGACCGAGTACCGAGGAACGGCCGCTGCCATTTTTTTCTTTTTTTCTGTATTTGATCAGTTGTTTGATGGGATTTGATCAAACAATATTGCTGGTATTAAGAGCCAACTTAGCTTTCTTACTGAGTGGTAGAGTCTCCACGAGCCTAAAATGCAACATTTTGAGCGCAAGCAGTCGTGAAATGTGGGAATTTAGTACAGTGGCCTGTGGGGCGTTACCTGCGTATTTGCGCTTGCATTCCAAGGACTGGGGTATGGACAACTGAACAATCTTCCTGATGCTGCTACTTGAGAGTGTGCAATGACAGGTGCAGGGCAGGAGGCATCTTCGCATGCCCCATGGACAGGGAATTGGCTTGCATGCACAACAGAGGAAGAAGCAATGGTGCCACCCGCAGACACTGTTTCTGGACCTTGGGGTTCGGCCCACAAAGTCGGGTGCTTTGCTGCCATGTGCCTGATCATGCTGGTGGTGGTCAGGCTGGTCGTTTTGCCACCCCTGCTGATGCTGGCCTGGCAGGTGGTGCAAATGGCCTATTTGGGGATATCGGCAGAGTTTTTAAAAAACAACTAGACTCGGGAAGACCTAACAGTTGTACTGGCAACTTCCTTCGTGTTGGTGTTACGAGGAATGGTTGCCTGCCTTCTTTCTGCGGCCACCACACTGCTTCTTCCTGCCTGTTGGGGTGCTCTGCCTCCCTCCCCCTGTGTGCTGCTCTCCTCGCTCTGCATGTCCTCCTGTCAGGTTGGGCCAGTTACTATATCATCCACCACCTCATCTTCCACTTCCACTATGGGCCTCCTCCTGACTTTCTGACAATTGTGTCTCATCATCGTCCACCTCTTGGGACACTTTCCCACCGTCGCCTTCGTGTGACCGTGGCTGCTGAAATATTTGGGCATTGCTACATCTCCTCTTGCCCCGCGTCAAGTGGACCGGGCGAGCGGCCTGAATCTATAAATGGGAAAGTGAACAGCTCTTCGGACTATCCAAGTGTGGGATCAGTTGTCTCTGGGCACTCGGCATGGTGGGAAGAAGGAGGTTCAGGGTGAGGAATATGCGGTCCAGACTCACAGCTACTGAGACTTGACCGCGTGGAAGACAAAGTGGTGGTGGTGGTGGCTAAGTGACTGGAAGTATTATCTGCTATCCAACCAATAACCTTTTGACACTGATCTGTGTTCAATAGTGGTGTTCTGCGGTCCCCTCTTAATTGGGACAGGAAGGTCGAGCAAGAAGATGTGGGTGTTTGTTGTGGCACAAATTCAGCTTGCCCACGGCCTCGGCCTCTCCATGCACCATCATCACCATCACGTCCAGTTCCCCATCCCTTGCCACATGCCTTGCCCATTTTAAATGGAGGACAATATCTTCCACGCTCACAATAAATGACTGAATTTGGAGCGAACTTAAATGTGATCCGAGTGACAAACAAACCACAGTTTTAAATACTTGACCTGTAGGTAACTATTTTGAACAGCAAACTGGTGTCATTTGCTTCACTGACACACTGAAACAAATTTTTAATGGAGGTCCGAAATGGCAGTATTTTCTGAAAACGTATATGTGATCCGTGTGACGGAGAAAACACAGTTTTAAATACCTGGCCTGTAGGTAACTATTTTGAACAGCAATCTGGGGTCAATTGCTTCACTGACACACTGCAACAAATTTTTAATGAAGGTCCGAAATGGCAGTATTTTCTAAAAACGTATATGTGATCCGTGTGATGGAGAAAACACAGTTTTAAATACCTGTCCTTTAGGTAACTATTTTGAACAGCAATCTGGGGTCAATTACTTCACTAACACACTGAAACAAATATTTAATGGAGGCCGGAAATGGCAGTATTTTCTGAAAATGTATATGTGACCTGTGTGATGGAGAAAACACAGTTTTAAATATCTGGCCTGTAGGTAACTATTTTAAACAGCAAACCAGTGTAAAAAACTTTGCTGACACACGGAAAAAAAAATTTAACGGAGGCCAGAAATGGCAGTATTTTCTGAAAACGTATATGTGATCCGTGTGACGGAGAAAACACAGTTTTAAATACCTGGCCTGTAGGTAACTATTTTGAACAGCAAACCAGTGTCAAAAACTTTGCTGACACACTGAAATTTTTTTTTAATGGATGCCAGAAATGGCAATATTTTCTGAAAACGTATATGTGATCCGTGTGAAGGAGAAAACACAGTTTTAAATACCTGGGCTGTAGGTACTGTAACTATTTTGAACAGTAATCTGGTGTAAATTGCTTCACTGACACACTAAAACTAATTTTTAATGGAGGCCAGAAATGGCAGTATTTTCTGAAAACGTATATGTGATCCGTGTGATGGAGAAAACACAGTTTTAAATACCTGGCCTGTAGGTAACTATTTTGAACCGCAATCTGGTGTCAATTGCTTCACTGACACATTGAAACAAATTTTTAATGGAGGCCAGAAATGGCAGTATTTTCTGAAAACGTATATGTGATCGGTGTGACGGAGAAAACACAGTTTTGAATACCTGACCTGTAGGTAACTATTTTGAACAGCAAACCAGTGTCAAAAACTTTGCTGACACATATAATGTAATATGGAAAGGACCTGGCTGTATTCTGCAGTGCCAACAAGCAAATGGCGCAGAAAAACGATGTTCTCTGGTTTGCTTTTTAAGCAAATAATGAGGATTAAGATAGAAAAATAATTATTTATTGCCCCTGCCAGAAGGCAGAACTGGAGTGGAGCCTCTTGTGCAATATGCACTGCAGTCTCCTATATACCCTGCCTGCCTATATACACTGCCTGCCTGATATCTCTGCAGATGCATTTGTCCTCAGAAGGACTGTTTGTTGAGATGGATATGTGTCTCTAATATAGTTTGGTACACCTACACTAACTAGATACAAGCGAATCTCTCCCTAGCTCAGCAGCACCTCTCCCTACACTGTCTGATTCCGGAGTGACTGTGACGAGCATGGCGGCGCCAGGTGTGATATAGACCTGATGACGCTGTGTGGCCAGCCAATCACTGTAATGCCAAAACCAACATGGTTACAGCATTACAGTGAGTGGCAGGCAATCCCTGTATGTTCATTGGCTCTCTAAAGAGCTCCAAACATGCAGGGAGGAGATCCGAGCTCCCGCCGAGCAACCCCGGAAATACTCGGCGAGCGCCAAGCATGTCGAGCAGTGAGATGCTTGGGCGAGCACCGAGCAGTTGCGAACTTGCTCGCTCATCACTAGTTAGGACCGTCCTGAATAGTGTCACTTTGACGTGGTGGGATGGCTTTTATGTTTTTTTTATCAAAATTATGTTAAGTACACCAATATTATTTTCATGCACTATTGCTATTTAATTATTTATTTGTTTACTGCAGGGTATTTGCTTATTTTGTTTTTCTCTTAGGTTTTGTCTGTTTAGTGGCTAGTGTGAACATGTGCCAACATGTTACATGCACACCAATTTATATACCAGTCTCATCAGGTTTAAGAGATCTGCTTGAAAATATATATAGCTTGTATTGTGAAATCCAGTGACAGAATCACTTGAAATAAGGGTGGATTTCTTTAAATGTTTTAGATATATACTATTTCACTTGGGGACATTACTTGTGTTGTCTATCCATTACTGAACTTTAAATCTTGTCTGACACTTTCTAATCTCTTGTTGTCAGTGGGATTACAGATACCGGTTCTTGTTTATAATATCACCATACTGTTTTGTCTTTTTTTAGTGCTGAAGTGACAAATAGTAGGATGACAGAATATGTATGTGACAAGCATCTTGTCAAAAAGGCTCTTCTGAGTCAAGACAATGCAATTCTCAACATAATTGGACTCCTGGGTAAACTACATTTTCCACTTGGAACATTTTATTGTTTGCTAAAGATAGACGCTCGTGCTTCCATTTCACAGTAAAGAATGTTGTATCCTCCTAATTCTTTTTAAGAACATTGAGTATAAACAAAGGCAATAGTCTAACAAACGTTTTTAGTCATCGTTCACTATTTCTTGTACTTGTTCGCGACAGGAAATCCTTTTAAAATACTTTTACTCCAGTCATGCTGCTAATATATAGTATAGATTCTCTCTCTACTCAAACACACGTGCACCCACACATATACACAACATATGTGGCATAGGATTTGCAACTATAGTACTTATTTGAGTGAAAAAACAGGCTCCTTTCATTTATCCTCTATCAGCCCTCTATTGGGTAATGGTACTAATGGGTTTACTGTCCTGTCTCAATTCCTATTAGGGCAAGTACAATACTGACCTAAAGTATACCCTAATATTGATATCAGTGCATTTTCTGTGAGCAATAATCTCTTGGTATGCACATATTTCCCAATCAAAGAAGGAGCATTAGAAGTCAAAGTCTTGGAGAGACTAAAAAGTAATGGTAATTGTTGTCTTAAGTGCATTAAAAAATCCACAAAAGAAAAAAGTTTCTTTACCTCTTTTTGCTACATGACATACTATTATGTCATTTAGTGAGCATTGGTATATAGAGCAGGCTCAGGAACTGATCCTTCTCCACACAGTGCAGATACCAGCTGTGTAATACGGCCAGCACCTGCCTCTAATAGCAGTGTTTGAAGCTAGCTCCAATTGACAGCGGTATTTAAAGGGAACTCGTCATCTGAGTTGTGTCGCCCAAACTGCAGGCAGCATGAATCAGAGCCTGGTGTGTGGGTGCAGCCAGGTATATTTTCGCCTGAAACTCTACAACATTTTAGAGTAAATAAGCCTTAAAGAAGTTGTCCACTACTCTGACTTAGTTACTGATTTTGTCATAAATATTTAAGGATAATCCTCCTAAATAACTCCATATATCTTTTTATGCCAAGTTTCATGTTATTTTATGCCTTTCTGCTTCACTTCCAGTGTCCTGGCACCAGCTCTGTTGTCATAGAATTCACTTCATCTTCAGAATATTCTGCTCCCTTCTTAATACATTTCTCATCAATCCTTGTGCTGGGCTTCAAGACAGCAGTGAGCACAGACCTGTAACTTCGCCTATATCCCTTCCACTCCTCCCCCAGAGTCACATGCAAGAACATCATGATCTCCTGTACAGGACCCTGGTACAAGGAATAGAAGTAACAGGACACTGGAACAAGTAAGGTAACATTAACAAACCAATAGCAAAAAAATTATTCAGGACAAAAAAATGCCACAAAGAAATACCATTTCCTGAAGCAGTTTCGACTTGAAAAACTTTGTTGAATTTTTTACTTCAATATGTTGCAGTATTTATCTTGATTTTCTTGTATGTTGTATTTTTGAAGTCTATGTTATATGTGTTTGCTTGGTTTTTTTTCAGCAATGTGGGCATCATTTTTATTTTCCAGATGTTTTCTGTGAAAATGTAACTATTCATTTGACTCTTTGCTATAAAAAGGTGCAAAACAATTTAAAGGGAATATGTAGGGACAGAGAGCCTGATTCCAGCAATAAATCACTTACTAAACTACTTAGTTTTTCTAAAATCTCTGTTTTCTCTGTTGTAAATGTAACAGTTGTCAGAATGCTGAGCTGTGTATAACTCCACCAACACTGTTATTTTTACTATAGACAGTAATAAGTATTGATGTATATAGAACAAGTGATCGGACAAACACAGGTTCAAGTAGAATGAGGAGGATAACAAATACGTTAAAAAAAAAAAAATATTTGAAAAAAACAAACAAAAATTTGAATCACTCCCCCTTTTTCCACTAAAAATAAAGATCTAAAAAAAATACACGTGATATCGCCATATACATAAAAGTCTTATCTATCAAAATATAAAATTAATCAACTTGATCAGTAAACAACTGTAGACAGGCAGCAAGATGGCGTGTCCTACTGACAGGTCTGGAATGGAGTGGACGTGTCACCAAGGTACCTGGCATCACTGATGTGACAACTGAAAAAGGCTCCAGCACGGATAGAGTGCTGAGAGGTTTTGGTTTGGTGGAACAGAACAGGTTCAGGTGTCAGGAATGATTGGTAAGTAATGTTGAGCGATACCTTCCGATATCAAGAAATATCGGATCGGATTGGATCGGGCCGATACCCAAAGAGTATCGGATATCGCCGATTCCGATACCGGAAACCAATGCAAATCAATGGGACACAAATATCGGAATGAAAATAAACCCTTTCTTTCCTTGTAGGTTAATTCTACATGAAGGAAAACAACTAACAATAATGTAGAATGTATTGGGGGAGGTGGTTTCCCAAATCGATGGGAACAGTGCTCAGAGTGAAACATGAAAAGCCGGCAATTCAGCAGCGGCATATACCGGTACCCGACAATTTAGAACAGAAAGAATAGAGCTTCACACATAGATTAGATAGATAGAAACATGTCAGTCACATATATAAGAAGTACAGTGACAGTGTTGGTTACTGTACTTGTCATTTAGTGTTAAAGGATTTATTTAAAAAAATAATAGTGTTTTCAAGCACCGTCTCTTTAAAAAAGCCGGCCGGCAATTCAGCAGCGGTACCCCACAATTTATAACAGAAAGAATAGAGCATCACACATAGATTAGATAGATAGAAACATGTCAGTCACATATATAAGTACAGTGACAGTGTTGGTTACTGTACTTGTCATTTAGTGTTAAAATAAAGGATTTATTAAAAAAAAAATTGGCGTGGGGTTCCCCGTAATTTTAGTCTCTAGCAGAGGTTAAGCAGACGGCTGGGGCAGATGTTTGAAGCCTGGGAAGGGGGTAAAACCCACGGAGCTTCCCAGGATACTGATATCAGCCCCCAGCTGAATACCTAGCCTTTACTAGCTATTAAAATGGGGGACCCCCCCAAAAAAATGACGTGGGGTCCCCCCTATTTTAATAGCTAGCAAAGACTAAGCAGACAGCTGGGGGCTGATATTAATAGCCCAGGAAGGGTGCCATGAATATTGGCCCCCTCCCAGGCTAGAAACACCAGCCGTCAGCCATCCCAGAAATGGCGCATCCATAGGATGCGCCAATTCTGGCACTTAGCCTCGCTCTTCTCACTGCCCTGTAGCGGTGGCAGTGGGGTAATAGGGTTGGGGTTGATGTCAGCTTATAATGCCAGCTGACATCAAGCCCAGATTAGTAATGGAGAGGCGTCTATAAGACACCCCCATTACTAACCCCATAGTGAAAGTTAAAAAAAAAACACAAACACCCAGAATAAAGTCCTTTAATTGAAATAAACACACAATTCTTTATTGTTCTAAATTAAACCATACTTACCATCACGCCCATTCCAGCTGAAGCCAACGATCTCCTGCAATAAAAGAAAAATAATAAACCAACATTATCCTTACCTTTCGATGGTTCCCAGGACAGCTCCAGCTCTGCTACATCGAGATGACAGAGCTGGATCGCAGCAGAAAGCTGCCATTTTTATCTTTGACTATTAGTAGGGTTAGTAATGGGGGTGTCTCCGGTTTGCCCAACAACCAAAGGATAGTTGGTGATTGGTCTAGCTTCAGTGTGGGTGTGGGAGGGGCTTAGTTAATGTGCTCAGAGGATTTCTCAGTTGACAGTTGAAGAGTACATGACAGGAAGAGTGGAGCTGCCATCTTGGGGGTAGTCTGGAATATGTTCTGAACAAGAGAGGACACGCTGGAAGGGAATTCAGCAGTATCTGCTCGTGAGAACACCCCATTGACACCAGAGAAGCGGCATATTGGAGCTGAGCTTGCGTTTGAGGAGATTCCTGTCAGAAATACTATTAAGCGAAGATAAAGGACGGGACCTAAAGTGAAGGGGTGTTGGACACCGCTGAGGAATTAAGCCACAAGCATCAATGGTATAGCTCATCGATTGAAGAGGCCCCACAGTGAGTAGCTGTGCACACATCACATAACATTTTGGCGCCAAAATATTTAAGGCTCAAATATGGAATATAGCCTGTAGTTACTTAGGTATGCTGACTGCTTCACACAACGTTTGTTGCTAGTACCAAAACTTTCGGATTCGCTGCCACGGTTTATGTTTGTTTAATAACTAAAAATCCCAACTCACTCTGAGGTGCTAACATGACACACAACGAACTCCGGACCACACTTGAACTCTATTTTGTTACAGGAGAAAGTTTCTGTGGAGCATTTTAGTACTGGACAGTTATTCAACTGCGTAAGACTTTATTTATGGCTAAACTGCTGTCACCATAGTTTTTTTGGGGTATCTTCGATACAGTTGAGGATGGACTGTTCCTCTGAGTTTGCTGTAGACACCACGGGAAGGGAGAGGGAAATTTGGTTGGGGAAATAGAGGAAATATTTGTAAGATTGCAAACTTCAGTGCTGTACCGCAGGCTAGCCTTAACGTTATCCTCATACAATTTATCCAATTCTCAGGGTGTAAAATGGTAATAGGCAGCCGGTTAAGACAGGCAAAGCTATAGAAAAATAGTAAATACAGATTGCTTAGGTGCCATGCTGTATAGCACAGAGGTTCCAGCCATTGGCTAATGTCTGCATAATGTTTAAATGTTTTCTATTTTCCGGGTAAAAATATTCACTTAAATAAGTAAAATACTTCTTTTGGGAACCAACTGTGTAAGAGTTCGTTTTCTCGCCCGTGGCTCTGCCGCGCCCTGAACAACACTTCCGGTAAACGACTTATACACACACGCTGCAGAGCTGGTTGTCAATCAAACTGTTGAGGCGAGATTACAGCAAGGCTTGCTGTTTAGTGAGCGGTGATGTTAAACACTCCATGCGCCACCCTTATGACTGAAAGCTAGTGGCTACAAGGAGGGAATAAGTTAATTTTCTCCCTGTTGCCATGTTTCTAGTAAGGCTGTCAGGCATGATTTTAATTCTATATACCTGCAGATTGCCACTATATCTGTGGGTAAATAGCATTTCTGGACATGACGGGTTCACTTTAAATGATCTTTTATATACTGTATTAATATTACTTGTTCTTCTGTTATGCCTGTAATTTATTTAATGCCTATCAATCTATGAATCTGTGACACCCCAGGGGTCTGGTTGCCACAGTGATAGAGATATTATGTCTGAGAGCAGGTGGGAGGTCCTTTGGTCAGGGATCCTGTGCATGCCACACCTCCTGCCCAGTCTTGGGAGGGGAAGAACTTCCCCTGTATAAACCCGGGGCTGAGGCAGGGTGAGTCAGGCAAGGAGAGTGGAGAAGAGAAGCAGCATAGGAAACAGCAGAGTTACAAGGAGTCAGGGGCTGGCAGCTACAGAGCTCGCCCTGACTAAGAAGATTCTTTACCGGATCCGGAGTCCGAGGCTGTGGGGACTAAATCCTACCCAGCAGCAGAATCCGTCGGGCAGGGGATTTCAGGTCCTCTGGCCCAGAAGCCTGAAGGCACGGTCACACGCGTGGGACCAGCACCGCCATCGTGGAGCGGAAGCCATTAGAAGGCCCCGAGTCACCGGCCATACGGGTGAGCACCACACGGTACACTCAGGGACGTGGGCTACTTACATCAGCTTCTAGCAAGGTAGCCAGAAGAGTACAGTCAGTTTGGGAGGCCTACAACTACGCCTGGCCAGGGGAGATCCCATCTGCTCAAAGACTGACCAGGCCCCGTTTGCTAGCAAGTACTCCGGGAGGGTCTGTCGTTGTTACCAGTAAAGACCCTGAACTACACCGTACCGTCTCTGAGTGGTTCCTGCTACCCCCATCATCCACGTCGGCTGCCCTGAGGCCATACCCCTCCCGTTGGGGGTTATACTATCACGCTGCACAATCCTACCACCGGCCTCAGCGGTCTGCCCTGCAGCAGCAGCTTCCTGGCTGCACTCAACGGGTGGCGTAGTCATGAACTATTTACTACTAATAGACTGCCGTCTAGTTTGACTCCCTGGGCACGGGCCGGGTCGCCGCCACGAGACTACAACCCTCCACTGATCCGGCTCCGGGTAGGCTCCCGCGTGCGCAACGCAGCGCGACACAGGCCCAGGGGCGCGTCAACTTTGGCGTAGTCGGCAGGATTTCGTGCCCGCAACCACCGGGTACTGCGTGCCTGAAAAGCAAAGACTGTTCAAACTTACCAGTGGTGAAGATTCCCGCTATCCGTGGAGGTTTCCCGCCATCCGGCGCCATCTTCTACCTTCTTCCCGCCATCCGCGAAGTTTTCCCGCCATCCGGCGCCATCTTCGACCTTCTTCCCGCCATCCGTGGAGTTTTCCCGCCATTGGACGCCATCTTGAGGACGCCGCGCGGGAAGAAGAGGGGCGTGGACTCCGAAAGCGCGCGAGATCTGAAGCCCCGCCTCACGTCCGGACGTTGCGTAAGGTCCTGGAAGGAGCCCAGCAGACGCCGACGTCACAGGAGCGCGACGGAAGGTCCTCAACCCTGACGATCCACTGCGGAGCCGCGGCCTACGGAAGAGGATCATCGCAAGGTAGGCCACGGTCCACTAGGGGGGAGGAAGATGTCGGATATGGAGGAGAGCTTCACTGCCTCAACCCCCGCCAGCGCTACCGCTGCTGCAGTTATGCCCTTCACCATGCCCTATATCCCGGGAGCAGCTTGGCTACCCCAGTACTCAGGGGAGTCACATACCCTGCATGACTTTAGAGAAAAGCTGGATAGCCTCTTCCAGGTGTACCCCCTCACAGAAGAGCAAAAAGTGAGCATCCTGGTGGCCCAACTAACAGGGGCAGCCAAAAGGGAAGTAAAATCCTGGCCACCTGGGAGGAAGACTGTCGCAGGGATACTAACCCGGCTGAAGGACACCTTTGATACCCGCACCTCAGCCGAGATTAAGCTTAGATTCTACGGGTGCAAGCAGCGAGCGCATGAGAGTATAAGGGACTATGCACTAAACCTACAAGAGGCCCTGAGGGCCATAAAGCAGACCGACCCTGATGGGGTGGGAAACGAGGACAGGCTGTTGACTGAACAATTTATAGAGGGTTTATATTGCAATGCCCACCGAACCCAGTTGCGGGCAATGGCCTTACAGGATCCCCATCTGGACTTTGCACAGTTCAAGGACAGAGCCATCCGGGTGCTCCGAGAACCGGCACCAGGTGGCGTTGTGACCCACAGACGCCCCACTACCACTTACTACCAGGAGGCGGCGCCCTTGTCAGCAGGGCCTGTGGGAGCTGATGCGCAGGCTTTGGACAATGACCCGGCTCCAGACCTACACCATCAGGTCCAAGAGCTAGCTAAGAGCGTTGCTGCGCTAACCCGAACTGTGCAGTCTTTACAGGTTTCCACCCCAGGGAAGATCCAGCTGGCATCCGGACCGGAGGACATCCCGTGGCGTCGACCAAGGAGGACCCCACCGGCCAGAGGAAGACCCAGTGACCGATACAGTGAGGACGGACGACCCATCTGCCGCCGCTGCAATCAACCCGGACATATGGCAAGGTACTGTTCTTTAAACGGGCACAACCTGGGGTAGAGGGCCAACCCCCAGGAAAAAGATCACCAGGCCCATCGAACTGGCGCGACAGATATGTGGAAGGACGTCCAGTCTTGCCTGTGGTACTGGATGGCATTCCCATGAGTGCCCTACTGGACACCGGGTCACAGGTCACCACCATCCCGTACGTGCTCTTCAAGCAGTACTGGAATGACTCGGATATTACCCGCTACCCCGACGACGACTTGAGTATCATCACCAGCAATGGTCAGCCCGTGCCACAGATCGGATTTAAAGAGGTGACCATCAAAATTGGTAGAGTCGAACTGGCCGCACAGGGACTGATCATTGTAGATATTGATAAACATGAGAGTCACCCAAAAATAACTCTAGGAACTAATGTAATTGAAAATTGTCTTGCAGAGGTGATTTTCCTTTTACAGCAGGTTGCCAAGAATGCCAGCTCCGGCGAGCAGCGGGTGCTCCAGAAAGAGATCCGGGCACTGATGCAACGGCAACAAGTGGAACTCTCCGGCGGTGAGATTGGTAGCGTAAGAATGTGTGACCCTTTTCCTATTGCCATGCCCCCAAAAAGTGAAATGATGATTTGGTGCCGGGCAGCTATTGGTCTGAGAGTTAGAGATTACCAGGCAATGGTAGAACCAGTTTACTCAGACAGTAGGCCCACCATTTTGACAGCACGGGGGGTCGTCAATGTACGCCATGGGAGGGTGCCCGTTCGCATAATAAATATCGGGGAGAGGGAAGTGTACCTGCCCCGGTATGCCACGCTAGCCAAATTATATATCACTAATCAAAATTCTATACAATCTGTGGAACCCTTGCCTCCATCTCACCCGGAGGAAGGTAACGGCTCTAAGAAAGACATGGAGGACTGGTGTCAGCAACTACATCTGGGTACTGACTCCACTCCCTCACATCAGAAACAAGGAGTCTATCGGGTGGTTCAAGAGTATGAGAGAGTGTTTAGTAAACACCCGTTAGACTTCGGGCGAGTCAAGGGGGTAGAACATCGCATCCCCACGGGAGATCATCCTCCCATAAAAGAGAGGTATCGACCCGTACCCCCTGCACATTACCAACACGCCAAGGGGATGCTTAGAGACATGAAGGAGGCTGGGGTAATCCGGGATAGTTGTAGCCCCTGGGCAGCCCCATTAGTTTTAGTCAAAAAGAAAGACAACACCATGAGGATGTGTGTAGATTACCGGAAAATCAACCGTATCACACACAAGGATGCGTACCCCTTACCAAGGATAGAGGAGTCATTGGCTGCTTTAAGATCTGCTAACTTCTTCTCTACCTTGGATCTCACTAGCGGGTACTGGCAGGTTCCTGTAGCAGAGGCGGACCGGGAGAAGACCGCATTCACCACCCCGATGGGACTTAGCGAGTTCACCTGCATGCCGTTCGGACTCTGCAACGCACCAGGAACCTTCCAACGCCTAATGGAGTGTTGTCTGGGCCACAGAAACTTCGAGACGGTCCTGTTGTACCTGGACGATGTCATCGTATATTCCAAGACGTATGAGGACCACCTGAAACACCTGGCGGAAGTGTTCGAGGCTCTGGCGAGTTACGGCCTAAAGGTGAAACCCTCCAAGTGTCACCTCCTGAAACCAAAGGTGCAGTACCTGGGACACGTAGTGAGCGCTGACGGAGTGGCTCCCGACCCTGATAAAATCACCGCAATTAATGAATGGCCAAGCCCCTCCAGCGTAAAAGAAGTGCGGCAGTTCCTCGGGTTGGTAGGCTACTACCGAAGGTTTATTCCCGGTTTCACCAAAAAGGCAGCACCTATGCAGGACCTCCTGATAGGCCAGTCCCGGAAGGCCAAGAACCAGAAGCCGCCCTTCAAATGGGAAGAGCTGGAAGAAGAGTCCTTCCGCCAGCTGAAGATGGCCCTCACGGGGGACGAAATCCTGGCGTACCCGGATTATAGCCAGCCCTTTATCCTCTACACCGACGCCAGTAACATCGGGCTAGGAGCCGTACTGTCCCAGATCCAGCAGGGGAAGGAACGAGTAATCGCCTACGCCAGCCGAAAACTGCGACCCACCGAAAGGAACCCCGAGAATTACAGCTCATTTAAGTTAGAGTTCCTGGCCGTAGTATGGGCAATCACTGAGCGCTTTAAGCATTACCTCGCTTCTTCCCGGTTCACCGTGTACACAGATAACAACCCGCTGACACACCTGGACACGGCAAGACTCGGTGCCCTGGAGCAGAGGTGGATGGCCCGTCTGTCCAACTACGAGTTCACAATTAAATACCGGGCAGGACGCTCCAATACCAACGCGGACGCCCTGTCCAGGATGCCCAACCTGCCGGACGGAGGAGAAGATCCGGAGGGACTGGAAGAAGTTGAACTCCCTACGTTCCACCGTCATGGGACTATTCAGTATTCCCACCGGGTAAGGAGTAAGCAGGCTGCTACGTTGAACCCCTTACCCGACTACAACTGGGCGGAAACGCAAGACAGCGACCCTGCCGTCCGACTGGTGAAGGAGATGCTGACTCGGCCAGAGGCTCGCCTTGAACCAGACGCTCCGGAGGAAGCCAAACAACTATGGGCAGAGAAGAGTCGACTGTTCCTTTACAAAGGGAAGTTGTGCCGCAGAATGGTTAACTCCCGGACGCATGAATTACTCTGGCAAGTAGTGGTGCCACGAAGAGACGCAGCCATGGTGATGGAGGCATACCACGACGGAGCTGGACACTTTGGGTGGAAAAAGCTGGAGTTCCTGCTGCGCGAGCGGTTCCACTGGGTAGGCATGAGGGGAACCATCGAGAAGTGGTGCAGAGATTGTGGCCCGTGCAACCTGAGAAGGAAGGACCGAGCCAGCCAGAAGACTCCCCTGCAGTCCATCGTCACCCGGCAACCGTTGGAACTGGTAGCCTTGGATCATGTAAAACTGACCCCAAGCAGAAGTGGCTACGTCTACGCGTTAACCATCGTGGATCATTACTCCTGGTTCTTGGTTGTCGTCCCCGTCAAGGACTTAACGGCTCAAACAGCAGCTAGAGCCTTCCAGCAGCACTTCTGCCGTCCACACGGGTACCCGGACCAAGTGCTGACGGACCAGGGACCTGCCTTTGAAGCGGAGGTCTTTCAGGAATTCTGCAATCTGTATGGCTGCCGGAAGATAAGGACGACACCCTACCATCCGCAGACTAATGGACTTTGTGAAAAAATGAACCAGGTGGTAATGGATCTTCTAAAAACGTTGCCCCTGGAAGAACGCAGTCTGTGGCCTGAAAAGTTGCCCGATCTGGTGGACCTATACAACCACATCCCGGTAGGTTCCACCAACTGTACCCCGGCTTACCTAATGAGGGCAAGACCTGGTAAGTTACCTGTTGACCTGGAAATGGGAGTCCTGACCCCCGAGGACACTTCACCAGAAACAGACTGGGACACAGAGAGGCAGCAGCAGTACCGGAGAGTACAGGAGAGCGTGGAGCGAAGTCTCTGTCAGGCTAGGGAAAGACAAGAGAAAACTTACAACCAGTATGCTCCCGCTGTTCCCCTGGTACCCGGAGAGCAGGTCTTGAAGAGGAAGAGACGGCTCCACAAGTTGGACGACCAGTGGGAGAAGGACCCGTACACCATACTGCCCTCAAGCCACGAGAACCCGAAGGTCTGTACCATCAGTAAAGACGGAGGGGAAACCACAGCCATTGTATCCCGGGACCACCTGAAGAAGTGTCCCGAACAACTGAGGAACCCTGAAGAGGAACAAGAAGACCATCGACCCGTGGAAGAAAGGGAAGATATGGTTAGTACCGTGCTCGGGGACTTCCCTCAGTCTTGGACTCAAGTCAATGGTGCAGTTGTGGTACCCGTACTCACCTTCCTCCAACCATCATCCCAAGAACCTACGGAGCAACGGGTAGAGCTGGAAGAACAGCCGGTCCAGGAGGCAGAAGACTCCACACAAGCAGAACAGGAGAATCAACCCTCTGCTTATAGTGAGCCTGCCGTACCCCTAGTGAGACAAAGAGCCGGTAGACAGCTGCCCAGTTTACCCTTGACAGCTCCTACACCCTGTAGTTCAGGGCCAGACAGTCAGCTCCGTAGGTCCACTCGGGCCACTAGAGGCCAGTTACCCGCACGCTGGAGAATTTAAAGTGTATAAATTGTTTTATCTATGTTTTTCTGTGTCTTGTTGCTTGTGTATAATTTTGTGTTTCTAGTTATTTTTAGGAAACCTTGGTGGATTTACCGGGAATCCTTGTATATAGTTGGAGCGTAACCCAGGATGGACTAGAGACTGTTAAGGACTCGGGGTAGGACAGACCCCTACCTGGTTACGTCTCCCTGTGTTGGTGAAATGGACACCTTTGCTTTTCTTCAAAGACTGCATCCGGTTGCGGACACGCCGTAACCATCTTATGTGTTTTTCTTATAGTATTGTTATTGTTATACTTTGTTATGTTTTTCTAAATGTGTTTAGTCCCGGAGTACTAAATTTCACTAGGGGGGAATGTGACACCCCAGGGGTCTGGTTGCCACAGTGATAGAGATATTATGTCTGAGAGCAGGTGGGAGGTCCTTTGGTCAGGGATCCTGTGCATGCCACACCTCCTGCCCAGTCTTGGGAGGGGAAGAACTTCCCCTGTATAAACCCGGGGCTGAGGCAGGGTGAGTCAGACAAGGAGAGTGGAGAAGAGAAGCAGCATAGGAAACAGCAGAGTTACAAGGAGTCAGGGGCTGGCAGCTACAGAGCTCGCCCTGACTAAGAAGATTCTTTACCGGATCCGGAGTCCGAGGCTGTGGGGACTAAATCCTACCCAGCAGCAGAATCCGTCGGGCAGGGGATTTCAGGTCCTCTGGCCCAGAAGCCTGAAGGCACGGTCACACGCGTGGGACCAGCACCGCCATCGTGGAGCGGAAGCCATTAGAAGGCCCCGAGTCACCGGCCATACGGGTGAGCACCACACGGTACACTCAGGGACGTGGGCTACTTACATCAGCTTCTAGCAAGGTAGCCAGAAGAGTACAGTCAGTTTGGGAGGCCTACAACTACGCCTGGCCAGGGGAGATCCCATCTGCTCAAAGACTGACCAGGCCCCGTTTGCTAGCAAGTACTCCGGGAGGGTCTGTCGTTGTTACCAGTAAAGACCCTGAACTACACCGTACCGTCTCTGAGTGGTTCCTGCTACCCCCATCATCCACGTCGGCTGCCCTGAGGCCATACCCCTCCCGTTGGGGGTTATACTATCACGCTGCACAATCCTACCACCGGCCTCAGCGGTCTGCCCTGCAGCAGCAGCTTCCTGGCTGCACTCAACGGGTGGCGTAGTCATGAACTATTTACTACTAATAGACTGCCGTCTAGTTTGACTCCCTGGGCACGGGCCGGGTCGCCGCCACGAGACTACAACCCTCCACTGATCCGGCTCCGGGTAGGCTCCCGCGTGCGCAACGCAGCGCGACACAGGCCCAGGGGCGCGTCAAATCTATCTATCTATATTTTTTTTATATAGGAATGTGGAGATTTGGTTTAATTGCTGTAAAAACCCTGACAGTTAATTTCAATGACATTATAAGATGCCCTTGTAAAACACAGTAAACATTTAACCACACTCGGTTATATCTATTAGGTTATTACAACTCTCGAAATTACAGTGTTGACTCTGGGGCATTAGCTGAATATGGTGCTGTAAATCAGTTATTACTAATTATCATTTTGATTGCATCTAGATATAGTTGAAATAGAAATGGAAATGCCCCCATCATAAAGATTTTACATTTTGAATAATTAAACCATTTTCTAGTTAAAAAGTGAGAAGTGCAAGTAGTAATAACATAATTTTATCTGTGAATATTAATGATAATGCTTATTCAATGATGTGTGTGAAGTTCTTCACTTTCACTGCCTTATGTATGGAGAAACTAGTTGTTTAGGATTTAACTTTAACTTATGGGGAATGTTGCACATTTATGTTGTAATATCACATTTTTGATTGCTAGTTTGAAACAGCTGACCAAAACTTTATCATTGCCCATTAAAGTAGCTATTTTCACTTATAACTCATTCTCCTATCCCAAAAAACAGTCATACTGCTGCTGTAGAATGTACAATCATTCAAGAACTTATCAGTTGTTAAGGGATGACATAGCTCACAACCCCTGCCTTTCTGGCTTGACAAAGAGCTGTAGGGCCTGAAACGATACTTGAGTACAAAAAACTCTGCGCATCTTTTTTTGTATTGAAAAAAATGTTGTGCTATCCTACATCAGTTGTTAGATTCTCCCCTGGGGCCGGGACAGTAAAACCAACTGGGATCTGTGTGACACAGGTACTTTAGATGCAGTGACACAGAAACACAGAGCAGCCAGTACAGGGTTAATAAACAGGGGGGGATTTATTGTAACAGGGGAAATATGGGGACAACAAGCAGAGTAGCAGGTAACAGACTATAACCGACAATCCACAGTTTGGCTAGATGTAGCAGAGTTCACACAGTTTTAATCGGCAGTTTTACACTTAGCTGACTCTCGTTCCTCACAAGGCAGTTGCCGACTGATGCCGGTGTTGTTTTCCTCTGGCTTCCCCGCCTAAACAATGCTCCATCTTCTGGCGGCAGCGGGCGGTCTCCGGTTTGACTCGCTGAGCCCCTAGTCCATAACACTGCACCTCACTTGCTCGGCTCCACGTCTTCTGGCGGCAGCGGGTGGTCTCCGGTTTGACCCGCTGAGCCCCTAGTCCATAACACTGCACCTCACTTGCTCGGCTCCACGGACCCTGCGTCTCTTCTCCCTCTAGTGGGGCTTGACCCCAACTGTCAACTCCCTGTTTTCCCGCTCAAAACTCCTTTTTATCGGTCGACCATGACAGCACCACGAGAGAGGGAATCCGCCCACCAAGGACAGGAAACCTACAGGCTTAAAAGGGGGCGGCCCTCCCTCTCGCCTCAGTTTGGTTTCCTGTCCTTGATGGAGGAAGCCTGTCGCAGGTGAAAAACATGGATGGCGACGGCTGTCGATGCTGCGCCCCTGTCTGGGGACGGCAGCTCCAGCGTTTGGCCTATGCTCGTGCGCACCTATATAAGAGAGGCACAGCATCCTGAGGCACTGGGGCTTCCTTCTGCAGTGGGGCTGCGCCCCTGTCTGGGGTGGCATCCCCTTTTCTGCCTCAGCCAGGTGCACCTCCCGTGGGAGTGTAGGCCCCGGCTGAGCCCCAAAAGTGCGATGGGGTCTGCACTCCGAGTGGGGGTGACAGCTCACCATCACCCTCCGCAAGTATGGGGAAGGGGGGCGAGGGCCAAGGTGATTGTGTCCCCTCGCCCTGCCCTGGGTGAACGCAGCGCGGTGCATCGCTAAAGCACAGCTTACCTGAGGGAGCGCTGACGGCATGCATCCTCGCGTGAGGCTCGTGGGGCGCGTACTTCCGGGTTTCGGTAAGTCGGGGCGCGTACTTCCGGGTTTCGGTAAGTCGCGGCCCGAAGACGTCACCGCGACTCGGCGATCATGTGAGGGTTCCAGTGTCAAAAGAGCGCAAAATTCAAAAAAAATAAAATAAATGGAAAAAGTGTGCTGATGCGCTGCTAGAGGGGAGGAGCCAATACCTATTTAACCCATCAGGTAACATGGCTCAGAGCTTCCCAAAGCTTCATTCTTTCGTTATGGAGTCTGAAGGTGTTCAGTTGCAGTAGCAGCAGCAGGTTGAGCAGCCGCCATCTTCACCATCTCAGCGGCTGTCTGGGGAGCCCCAAAAAAAGCATCGCGCACGTGGTTCTGGTCGCCGGTCCTCAGGAAAACGGAGCTCGGTGTCTAGCTCCAGTCACCATACCTCCGGTAGAACGGACGAATCTGCAGCCTCTAGGGAAGGTCCCCCGGCTGAGAAGGGTCCTTCCTCCAATCCGGTACCAGCTGTTTTTTCTTCCTGAGCCGCCCGGGTAAGTGATCTTCGAGTAAGTTCACTTAGTAATATGGTATCCCTTCTCCCCTTCCAAATTTTAACAGGGGAAGAAATGTACCTCCAAGGCAAGGCATATACAGTGTGTGCTATGCAAGTCTCTTCTTCCTGACGGATACCCTAAAAAGCTATGTCAGTTATGCATAAACCAGACACTGGCAGACGAGGGTCCTGCTCTAACTTCTGGTTTAAAAACATTAGTTAAAACAGAGATTCACAAGGTCCTCTCCAAGAGAGTTAAAGGGAGAGTGGACTCGGACTGTGAGATCCGCTTAGTTCTGGATGACCCCCTATCCTCTCCCTATGAGTCAGATTCAGATGGTGCAGCTTTTTCCTCTGCTTCCTCCTTTGATAGTGGTGTGGGACAAAATTGCTTCCCCCTTGGTGAAATGGACGGATTGATTAAAATGGTTCGGTCCACTATGGGCATCACAGAGACCAGGCAGGAGAAGTCAGTCCAGGACGTTATGTTCGGGGGGCTGGGACAAAGGAAGAGAAGGAGTTTTACGTTGAACGAAAAAATTCAGGGCTTAATCCATAGTGAGTGGAAAAGACCGGAAAGGAAGGGCGCTCTACCTCCATTCTTCCAAAGGAAGTACCCCTTTGAGGAATCGGCTTCTTCCTCCTGGGAAAAAGCCCCCAAGATAGATGTGGCCATTTCCAAAGCCTCTAAGAGTTCCTCCCTTCCGTTTGATGATATGGGAGCTCTTAAAGACCCCCTGGATAGGAAGGCTGATACTTTCCTTAGAGGGACCTGGGAGACTTCGGCGGGAACCCTAAGACCCGCGGTGGCAGCTACTTGTACCGCCAGGTCCCTAATGATCTGGCTGGACAGCTTGAAGCCGATCTTAAAAACAATACCCCCAGGAAGGAAATCTTGGTGGACATGTCTCTTCTTCAGGGGGCGGCAGCCATTCTGGCGGACGCATCGGCAGATTCTGTCAGATTAGCAGCAAGGTCGGCCGCCATGTCTAACTCGACCAGGAGAGCCTTGTGGCTAAAATGTTGGCCGGGGGACATTCAAGCGAGGACAAGACTCTGCGCTATCCCTTGTGAAGGGGAACATCGTTTTGGGTCGGTTCTGGATGAACTGCTGGATAGAGCAAGTGACACAAAAAGGGGTTTTCCTAGCCTATCTGCCCCCACGTACAAACGTTCTTTTCAGAAAAGAAGATTTCTACATAATAAGCGCCAGAAGGGTCAGGATAAATGGGAAGACCGTAGACCGAAAGGTAAAGGGCTCCTGTTCGGATCCTCTTCTACTAGCCAAGGCCCCCGAAAACCGAGCCAATGACTCGCGGCCCAGGTTCCGGCCTGAGACTCGACTTTCAGCGAGTCCCTCGTGGGAGGTTCGCCCTGACCCCAAACCGGTCCTCAACACGGGAGCAGATGGCCCTGCAAGTGGAGGTCCTGAATCTGGTCGGTAAGGCCATCTTAGTGGAGGTCCCGATAGCAGAGAAGGGACTGGGGTTCTACTCACCGTTATTTTTGGTCACTAAACCTGACGGATCCTTTAGGTGTATTATTAATAGTGTTGAGCAACCCCCGTAGTGTTCGAGTTCGGTTCGGTTCGTCGAACACCTTCGAACACCATTAAAACCAATGGCAGGCAAACAAAAACACATAGAAACACATAGAAAACACCTTCAAAGGTGTCCAAAAGCTGACAAACTGCTCAGAAGACACAACTAACACATGAAAAGTGACAAGTACATATAGTCATGCGAAAAGAAAAGAGGTGGAGGAGTAAAAGGAGGGGGAGACACAGATATAGGCATGTCATGCCCTTCTAAAATCCAAAAAGTGAGAAGCCGAGACGGCCAGTCCGCTCCTGCCCGTGCCACCTCCGTGTCGCCGGGTTTGTGCCAGAGCCGCGGTGAACCCTGACGGCCAGCCCCCCTCTCCCAATACTGGTGCCTGTCCGCTGGTGGGTCGAGAGAGCCCCCCTGTGGTGGAGGCAGCTCTAAGCTTTTTCATTTAAATTGTCCCTCTAATTTGAATGAATACACTTTAAATCCATTTACAAGGATCTATTGGAGGGCAAGTCTCATGCCAGCAGCCGCGTAATTCCAGCTCCAGTAGCGTCCACTAAAGCTGCTGCAGTTAAAAAGCTTTTATAAGGATCGAGCTCGGCTGTCCACCGCAAGGCATCCTAGTGCCAGTCCCAGCCCCTATGCCTTGGGGTGCCTCCTGATGCTCTTCACTAAGTATCCCGTGGTCCCGAAGCATTTCCTTTGAAAAAATTAAGTGTCCAAACTACAGGTGGTGTAGCTTGCTTAACAGCCGGGATAATCCGCTGACTAGCAGACACTGCTACTAGGCACAAAGTATTTCCTGGGCTAGATGCAGTTAAAAATTTGTAAGTAGATACTCTCGTTGGATGCTGAGAAAGCATTCCATAGTCTCCTGGCACGCCATATATGATTCTCTTAAAAAGCTTGGGGTAGGGGTCTAGGGGACCCTTTTATAGCCAAAATCACGGCCCTGTATCACAATACGTCACCTAGGCTGAAGATAAATGGAACTGTAGCACCGAGGGCTCGGTTGCTACAGACGTATTGCACCTCACCCAGAGGTGTGATATCTCACTCTCAGATAAGGATGGAGTGTGGATCAGGACCCGACACCTGCATGCATTACACCACATTGCCGTGGGGCAGGGCGACCAATATGCCCCTGAGATGGGCACGACAGTCCCTGTCCCTGGCTGGAGTGGGGGGAGGGAACACTGAGGAAGGGGAACCCTGCAGTGCAGTAGCAGGGAGGAAGCAGTTCCTGGGTGCATTGAGAAGGGAGTATAAAAGGTGGGCACCATCTTAGTTCAGTGCAGAGAAGTCTGAGCAGAAGTGGCAGGGAGCAGGGGCTCTGCATGAGCTCTGCTCCGGAGGCGGGCCTAGTAACAGAGGCCCAGGCCTGCAAGAGGGAGAAGGAAGGAAGAGGAGCGGAGAAGGCTCCAGGAACGAGGAATGAAGGGATCCCAGGGGTGCGGACGGGCGAGTCGCCACCGCACGCCCGAATCCACCTGCGTGGAGGGGTCAGGCCAAAGGGGGAGACCGGTCCCCGAACTAGTGGAGGCAGGAAACGACCCTCAGCTAGAAACCGGAGGCTCTGACATTTTATGTGGCGCAGCCCCTTGCTCCACCCGCTAGGAAGGCACCACATAGGGTCAGGGAAACTGGCGCCAAGTTTACCAAGAGGAGGCCCAAGGCAGCCGGACAGAAGTGTTGGTAAGAAAGGCCAGACAAAGGACACACAAAGGGGGTCCTGTGAAGCGCTCCAAAGTTATCTGGGAGTTGTCTGAGCCCCTCACCTGGTGAGCACAGTACGACGTGGGCAGCCGTTACCTGCAGACGTGGTCTGGATAAAAAGAACTGTGAGTAAAGGCCCTGAACTGCATCACTGACTCCGTGTCGTTACTGCTGCTGCCCTGCACCATCACCCCCATCCTCCGCATACACTGCCCTGAGGCTATACTCCTCCCGTGGGGAGTTATGCTACGCTCTGCTGCACCCACAACACCAGCCTTAGCGGTCTGCCCTGTAGCGGCGGTTCACTCTGACCGCAATCCACGGGTGGCGTAGTCGGACATTTAAACATCAAAACCACATAAATAGTTCCGCCACTGGTTTGACCGCCCTGAGCCACGGAACCGGATCGCCGCCACGAAGACTACAACCACCAGCATCCACCAAAAAGGGTCCGGCTCCGGGTGTCCCAAGGCCCAGGGGGTGCGTCAGAACATTTTCATCACCTTTCACAATCACCAATGGGACAAGGCAGGGATGTCCTCTGTCCCCTCTCTTATACATCCTAGTGACGGAGCACCTGCTCTCATCAATTCGCCATAACCCCAATATTAGGTGGATTGAGGTGGGATGCACCGAGTACAAGTGCTCTCTATTAGCTGATGATGTCCTAGTATATATCACTCAATCACATATATCCATCCCTGCTGTTATGGCTGAAATAGATCACTTTGTTACATGGTCAAATTTTAAAATCAATGCAGCGAAGTCTGAGGCCCTCGATGTCTCCCTCCCTAAATCCATATAGGATTCCATCCAGTCCAACTTTCCCTTTGCCTGGCCCTCACAGGGTATCAAATACTTAGGAATTCCTATTCATAGAGACCTCTCCCATCTATGTTATCTTAATTTTGGGCCCTTTATTGAACAATTCCATACAGACCACGGTTGGCAAGTTAGAACTGTAAGATTCACTACGTGAACCACTGGTGTTTTGTGGAAAAGCACATGTACACCGCGTTCCAAATTATTATGCAAAAAGTGTTTAGGAGTGATAAGGGAAGAATTTGTTTGTTTGTCAGTTAAACTCATTGATGGTGATGTGTGTCAGGGCTCTTTATATCACTGTAAGCAATTGCAGACACCTGTGCTAATTAGTTTGGCAGGTGTGTCCAATGAAAGGCAAGACTACTTAAGAAGGCTCTCTCACATTATTAAGCAGCCTACATTTTCTGCCAAAATGGGAAAGAAAAAGGATGTGTCGGCTGCTGAGAAGCAACAAATTGTGGAGTGTTTAGGTCAAGGCATGACTACAATCAACATTGTGCGATGATCAGGATGAAGTGTCTTGGCAATCAAGAAGTATGTAGCTGATTCACAGTACACACGTGTGCGTGCTGATAAGGGCAAATTGAGGACTCTTTCCTACAGGCAATTACGTCAGGTTGAAAGAGCAGCGGCAAAAAAGCCTTGTCATAGCAGCAGACAAGTTTTTGAAGCTGCTTGTGCCTCCAACGTCCCCCGAACAACAAGATGCAGGGTCCTTCAGAGGTTTGCAGCTGTGCATACGCCATCCTGTCGACCTCCTCTATCCACTTCACACAAGCAGAAACGGCTCCAGTGGGCCAAACATTACATGAAGACTGATTTCAAAACTGTTTTGTTCACGGATGAGTGCGGTGCAGCGCTCGATGGTCCAGATGAATGGAGTGGAGGATGGCTGGTTGATGGACACCCCACGCAAACACGGCTACAGCGCCAACAAGGAGGAGGTGGAGTAATGTTTTGGGCTGGAATCATGGGGAGAGAGATTGTCGGCCCCTTTAGGATCCCTGAAGGCGCTAAAGATGAACTCCATAATGTATGTGGATTTTCTCAAACAGCACTTCCTGCCATGGTTCAAGAAGAAGAACCGTGTATTTCACAGCAAGATCATTTTTCTGCATGATAATGCACCATCTCATGCTGCACATAAAACATCTGCATCTCTGGCTGATATGGGCATAAAAGGGGACAAACTTATGGTGTGACCCCCATGCTCCCCTGACCTCTACCCCATTCAGAACCTTTGGAGCATCATTAAAAGGAGTGTCTATGATGGCGGGAGGCAGTTCACATCTAAGCAACAGCTCTGGGAGGGTATTCTGTCCTCATGCAAAACAATTGAAGCAGAAACCATCCAAAACCTGACAAATTCAATGGACGAGAGAGTTCAGAAGCTCCTTTCGAACAAGGGGTCCTATGTGAAAATGTAACATCACCTAGAATAAAGTTTTGAGTTGAAAACTGTTTGATTTCAGTTTCTAACAACCTGCTAATGCTTATAATTTCAAAAATGACCATTTTTTTGGTCTTTATTAAAATGAAAAGGTTGATCGAAAAGTTTGGGGGATCTAAGAGTGTGGCAACCCAGTAGTCATGATTACTTCGAATTCTGACAATATGAGGGTCATGCTGCAGGTAGTGCAGCAAGAAGGCACTTATGTGTCTTGCGCATCTCGGAGCCCCAAAATTATTTTCCGGGCTAGATGCAGCTAAAAATTATTTTTAATTTTAAATCTGGTGAAGCTTATTATAGATGGCCTAATAGGATCAGTGCTGCACACTGCTACAAAGCCCAAATTATTTTCCAGTCAAGATACAGATAAACATGATTAGTAATTTGAAAGCTTAAAACGGTTGGTAGGGTGATTTTAACCAATCATCAAGCTTTTACTCTCCCCAGGATGACACAGGGGTAGAAAAGTCGTTTCGGATCCATGATTTGTTCATCTTTATGAACGTGAGTCTGTCTACATTATCAGTGGAGAGCCGCGTGCGCTTATCTGTCAGCACACCACCAGCAGCGCTGAACACACGTTCAGACAGAACGCTGGCTGCGGGGCATGACAAGATCTCCAAGGCGTAAGTGGCTAGCTCCGGCCATTTATCCAGATTGGAAGCCCAAAAAGAGCAAGGGTCCAGTGACACAGTCGTGGCTTCAATGTTTACTTGGAGATACTCCTGTACCATCGTCTCTAGGCGTTGACTATGTGTCAGACTTCTTGTCTCCTGTGGCCTTGCAAAGGATGGGCTAAAAAAGTGGTGAAATGATTCCGCAAAATTGATGTTACCAGCAGATACTGTGGTTCTGTTACGGTTTGAGTGCTGAACACTTGACGGTCCCACGGTTGGCAAGTTGGAACTGTGAGATTCACTACGTGCACCACTGGTATTTTGTGGAAAAGCACATGTAAGATTCTGCAACAGTCTCTGCTGATACTCCTGCATGCGTGCATCCCTTTCTATGGCAGGAATAATTTCTGCAAATTTACTTTTGTACCGGGGATCTAACAGTGTGGCAACCCAGTAGTCAGGATTATTTCTAATTCTCACAATTCGAGGGTCATGTTGCAGGTAGTGCAGCAAGAAGGCACTCATGTGTGTTGCGCATCCAGGAGCACCAAGTCCCTGTTGTGTTGGTGGCGAGGTAACAATCATGCTTCCTTCCTCTGTCCTCTCCCCCCAACCTCGCACAACAGAAATGTGATCAAGGTCTCCCACATCTGAAGAGTCTTCCATCAGTTCGTCCTCCACTTCTTCCTGGGCTCCTGCACCTTCCTCACTAGTTTGGCTGCTACCATGCGCCCTGGTAAAATCATCTCCCCCACCCTCACATGCCTGCCGCCCTGGTGCTGCCGACCGTCTGGACCTTGCAGATGTTAGCCCTTCCGCATACAACTCCTCCTCCTCTACTTCCTCCACCTCCTCTTGTGCCACCACCTGACTCCGAATTCTGTTTAACATGTGCTCCAGCATGTAAATCACCGGAATAGTCATGCTGATAATGGCATCGTCAGCACTAAACATCTTCGTCGCCATTTCAAAACTGTGCAGAAGGGTGCATAGGTCCCTGATCTGAGACCACTCCTCCAGCGTGATTTGCCCCACCTCTGAATCTCGTTGGCCCAGGCTATACGTCAGAACGTATTGCACCAGGGCTTGTCGGTGCTGCCACAGTCGCTGCAACATGTGCAGAGTTGAATTCCACCGGGTAGGCACATCGCATTTTAGCCGGTGAAGTGGCAGGCCCAACGACTTCTGTAGAGATGTAAGTCGCTGAGCTGCGGGATGCGAACGGCGGAAGTGAGCACACAGCGACCGTGCCCTCTGCAGAAGGCCATCTAGTCTGGGATAGTGGGCTAAAAATTGCTGGACAACCAGGTTCAACACGTGAGCCATACAAGGCACGTGTGTGACATTGCCCCGGCGAAGGGCCGCACCCAGGTTTGCAGCATTGTCGCACACGGCCTTCCCTGGTTTCAGGTCCAGTGGAGACAACCATTCATGAAATTGGTTCTCCAGAGCTGACCACAACTCCTCAGCTGTGTGACTCACATTTCCCAGACATTTCAATGTAAAAACCGCCTGATGACGTTGAGCCCTACTGCCAGCATAGTAAGCAGGTGTGCAGGATCCCTTCTGCGCAGTTAGAAAGCTTGTGGCATGACCAGACAGGCTTTGGGTGCAGGTGGAAGACCGAGAGGAGGTTGAGGAGGCAGAAGCAGTGGAGGAAAAATGACATAAAGAGGATTGACGCACAACTCGTGGGGACGGCAAGACTTGGACAGCAGCCCCTTGTCCTGCTGTCACCATAGTTACCCAGTGCCCAGTCAGCGACATGTAACGCCCCTGTCCATGCCTACTCGTCCAAGTGTCTGTGGTGAAATGCACCCTGTCACACACAGAGTTTCTCAAAGAAGCGGTGATGTTGTGTGCGACATGCTGGTGGAGCGCAGGCACACCTTTCTTTGAGAAGTAGTGCCGATTGGGCATCTGGTACTGGGGCACTGCGACGGACATAAGGTCTCGAAAATCCTCTGTGTCCACCAGGCGGAAAGGCAGCATTTCTGTAGCCAAGAGCTTGCAGATGGTGAAATTCAACCTCTTAGCTTTCTCATGGCTAGGAGGAAATGGTCTTTTACTTGTCCACATCTGAGGGACCGAGGGCTGGCTATTGTGCTTAGACGGGGTTGATAAGGGTGTCCCCGGCAAACTGCCGGTCTGTGAGGAAGATGCAGGCGGACATGTTAGGTTGCCTTGATCCAAAGGTGGTGCTATCGATGTCGGACAGCGCTCAAGACCAGCTGGTGTTACCACCTCCAAAGAAAATGATGACCTGCCAATCACGCTGGCTGTTGCGGGTAAAGAGGTGGCAGGTCTGCGCCCCAAAACAGGTGTGACTGCTGTCCCCCCAGTCACAGAGGATGAAGAGGCCGCGGATGCACAAGATATGGCAGACGGTGGTTGGCCCGGCCGGCTAGACCGCATTGTAGCACACTGAGCTTCCCACTGCAACTTATGCTTCATGTCCATGTGCCGGTTCATGCATGAAGTACTCAAACTATGTATTTTTTGGCCTCTACTTAGCTTCTGCTGCCAAATGTTACAGATAACACGAGTTGGGTCATCTTTATCGATCTGAAAAAATGCTCAGGCTATGCAAGGCTTAGCACCCATGCGACCTGAAGAGCCACCACGACTTGTGGTGAGAGGCAGAGTTGTGTTTGAGGATGCAGTTGTTGACGTGCTTCCAGTACTACGTCTCTGTCCAGGAAGGCGCAACCTGACCTCGTCGTCACTAGCATCTTCCTCCACCTCCTCTGCTGACCTCATCTCTTGGCTGACTGTGGGTTGACAGTAAGTGGGATCTCCGACCTCATCATCATCACCCTGTGCGTTATCACACCCGTCGTCCTCAGAGCCAACCTGTTCCTGCCCTGACAAAAAACTAAAGTTGTCGCTCCAATCAGGTATTTGAGTCTTATCATTGTCTTCCTCATTGTCTCCACCAACAGGAGTTACAGTTTGGGAATGAGGGTCTACATTATGGTCAGAACCTTCTGCGTCTGGTCCTGGATCCGACTCATAAAGATTCTGGGCATCAGTGCAGATCATTTCCTCGTCTGGATTCACAGAAGCGCTGGAGTCGACCTCTGATTCCCAGGCTATAGTATGAGTAAACAGCTCTGCAGACTCAACCATCTGTTCTACCTCATACTCAGACGGGCAGCTGGAGATTTGGGAGCTGTGAGGAAGCAAGTGCGATTTGGGTGACACCTTTGAGGACTGGAGTATTTGTGATGTTGAAGTTGATGTGGAGGAGAGCCCACTTAAAGGAGCACTTGATATCCGTTGAAGCACCTGCTGTTTTTGTGCCTCATCTGGAATTTGTAGCGATTGGCGTGGCCGTAAGAAAGGGATCTTATCACATTGTCCGCTAAAAGAAGTAGACATTTTAGTTTGGCTGGAAGATGGTCTTTCTTCTGCACCTACCCCACGGACACAACCTTTTTTCCCCTTCCCAACACGCCTATTCCCCTTTCCACCAGCAGCAGGCCTTTTTCCACTCATTTTGGTGGTTAACTAATTCACAACTCTGGAGTTGTTTGCACAAAAAAACAATGGATGGTAACCGAGCAGAGCTGAGTGGCCAAACTGTGGTATTAGGCCAAAACTATTGGCTGGGTTAGATGCAGAAAAAAATTATTTTTAATTTGCAACCTGATGGAGGTCAGTATAGATGGACTAATAGACCAAGTCCCACACACCGCTAGAAGCCCAAATATTTTTTCAGAGCTAGATGCAGAAAATTTTTTTATTCAATTTGCAACCTGATGGAGGTCAGTATAGATGGACTAATAGACCAAGTCCCACACACCGCTAGAAGCCCAAATATTTTTTCAGAGCTAGATGCAGAAAAAAATTATTTTTAATTTGCAACCTGATGGAGGTCAGTATAGATGGACTAATAGACCAAGTCCCACACACCGCTAGAAGCCCAAATATTTTTTCAGAGCTAGATGCAGAAAAAAATTATATTCAATTTGCAACCTGCTGGAGGTCAGTATAGAAGGACTAATAGACCAAGTCCCACACACTGCTAGAAGCCCAAATATTTTTTCAGAGCTAAATGAAGAAAAAAATTATTTTTAATTTGCAACCTGATGGAGGTCAGTATAGATGGACTAATAGACCAAGTCCCACACACTGCTAGAAGCCCAAATATTTTTTCAGAGCTAGATGCAGAAAAAAATTATATTCAGTTTGCAACCTGATGGAGGTCAGTATAGATGGACTAATAGAATGATGCTATGCCCAAAAGATTTTACTTCACTAGGTGCAGTAAAAAAATTGGTATTCTATACACAGGTGGTATATCTTGCAACACAGATAGGCTACTCCACTGACTAACACACTCTGCAATAGGCCAAAAAGGATTAGCTTTGCTAGATTCAGCCAAATGCTGTGAAAAAAACTTGTACAGCACTGGCACAGACCTGCCTGGCAAAAACTGATAGGAACTGATGTAACCTAGTCCTGAAAAGGACTCCAATTACAATTAGTCTTTACTCCCACAATCTATCTATTTAAGAGCACAGACCTGCCTGATAAAAGTCGTAGGAAATGCTGTAACCTAGTCCTTAAAAGGACTGCAATCACAACTATTCCCTACTCCCAAGCTATCTGTATATTTGTGCGAAAATTGGCTTGAAATTAACAAGGTATAGCGCACACAGCAACAGCGGTGCCGTCTAACACGCAGCTGCAGCAGTGAGAAAATGGTGGCGACGGGGAAAATGGCTTGGTCTTATAGGGCAAGGACATGTGACATACACTGCCAATCACACATGCCCTTGCTTGTGTGAAAAAAAGCACTTCGCTCCGTGTGTGCGCTGCTGATAGGCTGACAGATTGCACCTCCCCACTGCAAATGCGGGAAAGAGAAAAAAAAATGGAGATCTTCATTGTTCCTGCAGAGATCCATCCCCTGCCCCTCCCCCCGCCCCGCTGTACACTCAAACTGCGTATTAACATTAATTTTCATCATTACTGAGAAAAAATCCAGTTATGATTTTGGTGCACGAACAGTTATCGAACATAACCTCGAACAGCCGAATTTTTCTCAAATTGTTCGTGTTCGCCGACCGGCTCGAACACCGCCCAAAACAGCTCGAATTTGAGATTGGCGAACAGTTCGAGTAGAACAACGCTCATCTCTACTGAACACTTGACGGTCCCACGGTTGGCAAGTTGGAACTGTGAGATTCACTACGTGCACCACTGGTGTTTTGTGGAAAAGCACATGTAAGATTCTGCAACAGTCTCTGCTGATACTACTGCTTGCGTGCATCCCTTTCTATGGCAGGAATAATTTCTGCAAATTTACTTTTGTACCGGGGATCTAACAGTGTGGCAACCCAGTAGTCAGGATTATTTCTAATTCTCACAATTCGAGGGTCATGTTGCAGGTAGTGCAGCAAGAAGGCACTCATGTGTGTTGCGCATCCAGGAGCACCAAGTCCCTGTTGTGTTGGTGGCGAGGTAACAATCATGCTTCCTTCCTCTGTCCTCTCCCCCCAACCTCGCACAACAGAAATGTGATCAAGGTCTCCCTCATCTGATGAGTCTTCCATCAGTTCGTCCTCCACTTCTTCCTGGGCTCCTGCACCTTCCTCACTAGTTTGGCTGCTACCATGCGCCCTGGTAAAACCATCTCCCCCACCCTCACATGCCTGCCGCCTTGGTGCTGCCGACCGTCTGGACCTTGCAGATGTTAGCCCTTCCGCATACAACTCCTCCTCCTCTACTTCCTCCACCTCCTCTTGTGCCACAATCTGACTCCGAATTCTGTTTAACATGTGCTCCAGCATGTAAATCACCGGAATAGTCATGCTGATAATGGCATCGTCAGCACTAAACATCTTCGTCGCCATTTCAAAACTGTGCAGAAGGGTGCATAGGTCCCTGATCTGAGACCACTCCTCCAGCGTGATTTGCCGCACCTCTGGATCTCGTTGGCCCAGGTTATGCGTCAGAACGTATTGCACCAGGGCTTGTCGGTGCTGCCACAGTCGCTGCAACATGTGCAGAGTTGAATTCCACCGGGTAGGCACATCGCATTTTAGCCGGTGAAGTGGCAGGCCCAACGACTTCTGTAGAGATGTAAGTCGCTGAGCTGCGGGATGCGAACGGCGGAAGTGAGCACACAGCGACCGTGCCCTCTGCAGAAGGCCATCTAGTCTGGGATAGTGGGCTAAAAATTGCTGGACAACCAGGTTCAACACGTGAGCCATACAAGTCACGTGTGTGACATTGCCCCGGCGAAGGGCCGCACCCAGGTTTGCAGCATTGTCGCACACGGCCTTCCCTGGTTTCAGGTCCAGTGGAGACAACCATTCATGAAATTGGTTCTCCAGAGCTGACCACAACTCCTCAGCTGTGTGACTCACATTTCTCTTGGCTGACTGTGGGTTGACAGTAAGTGGGATCTCCAACCTCATCATCATCACCCTGTGCGTTATCACACCCGTCGTCCTCAGAGCCAACCTGTTCCTGCCCTGACAAAAAACTAAAGTTGTCGCTCCAATCAGGTATTTGAGTCTCATCATCGTCTTCTTCATTGTCTCCACCAACAGGAGTTACAGTTTGGGAATGAGGGTCTAAATTATGGTCAGAACCTTCTGCGTCTGGTCCCGGATCCGACTCATAAAGATTCTGGGCATCAGTGCAGATCATTTCCTCGTCTGGATTCACAGAAGCGCTGGAGTCGACCTCTGATTCCCAGGCTATAGTATGAGTAAACAGCTCTGCAGACTCAACCATCTGTTCTACCTCATACTCAGATGGGCAGCTGGAGATTTGGGAGCTGTGAGGAAGCAAGTGCGATTGGGGTGACACCTTTGAGGACTGGAGTATTTGTGATGTTGAAGTTGATGTGGAGGAGAGCCCACTTAAAGGAGCACTTGATATCCATTGAAGCACCTGTTTTTGTGCCTCATCTGGAATTTGTAGCGATTGGCGTGGCCATAAGAAAGGGATCTTATCACATTGTCCGCTAAAAGAAGTAGACATTTTAGTTTGGCTGGAAGATGGTCTTTCTTCTGCAGATGTTACTGTTGCTTTAACACCTACCCCACGGACACAACCTTTTTTCCCCTTCCCAACACGCCTATTCCCCTTTCCACCAGCAGCAGGCCTTTTTCCACTCATTTTGGTGGTTAACTAATTCACAACTCTGGAGTTGTTTGCACAAAAAAACAATGGATGGGAACCGAGCAGAGCTGAGTGGCCAAACTGTGGTATTAGGCTAAAACTATTGTCTGGGTTAGATGCAGAAAAAAATTATATTCAGTTTGCAACCTGATGGAGGTCAGTATAGATGGACTAATAGAAAAAGTCCCACACACTGCTAGAAGGCCAAATATTTTTCAGAGCTAGATGCAGATATAAATTATTTTTAATTTGCAACCTGATGGAGGTCAGTATAGATGGACTAATAGAGAAAGTCCCACACACTGCTAGAAGGCCAAATATTTTTTCAGAGCTAGATGCAGAAAAAAATTATATTCAGTTTGCAACCTGATGGAGGTCAGTATAGATGGACTAATAGAACAAGTCCCACACACAGCTAGAAGCCCAAATATTTTTTCAGAGGTAGATGCAGAAAAAAATTATATTCAGTTTGCAACCTGATGGAGGTCTGTATAGATGGATTAATAGAACAAGTCCCACACACAGCTAGAAGCCCAATATTTTTTCAGAGGTAGATGCAGAAAAAACATATATTCAGTTTGTAACCTGATGGAGGTCAGTATAGATTGACTAATAGAGAAAGTCCCACACACTGCTAGAAGGCCAAATATTTTTTCAGAGCTAGATGCAGACAAAAAATTATTTTGAATTTGCAACCTGATGGAGGTCAGTATAGATGGACTAATAGAGAAAGTCCCACACACTGCTAGAAGGCCAAATACTTTTTCAGAGCTAGATGCAGACAAAAAATTATTTTTAATTTGCAACCTGATGGAGGTCAGTATAGATGGACTAATAGAGAAAGTCCCACACACTGCTAGAAGGCCGAATATTTTTTCAGAGCTAGATGCAGAAAAAAATTATATTCAATTTGCAACCTGATGGAGGTCCGAAATATTTTTTCAGAGCTAGATGCAGATATAAATTATTTTTAATTTGCAACCTGATGGAGGTCAGTATAGATGGACTAATAGAACAAGTCCCACACACTGCTAGAAGCCCAAATATTTTTTCAGAGCTAGATGCAGAAAAAAATTATATTCAGTTTGCAACCTGATGGAGGTCAGTATAGATGGACTAATAGAACAAGTCCCACACACTGCTAGAAGCCCAAATATTTTTTCAGAGCTAGATGCAGAAAAAAATTATATTCAATTTGCAACCTGATGGAGGTCCGTATAGATGGACTAATAGAATGATGCTATGCCCAAAAGATTTTACTTCACTAGGTGCAGTAAAAAAATTGGTATTCTATACACAGGTGGTATATCTTGCAACACAGATAGGCTACTCCACTGACTAACACACTCTGCAATAGGCCAAAAAGGATTAGCTTTGCTAGATTCAGCCAAATTCTGTGAAAAAAACTTGCACAGCACTGGCACAGACCTGCCTGGCAAAAACTGATAGGAACTGATGTAACCTAGTCCTGAAAAGGACTGCAATTACAATTAGTCTTTACTCCCACAACCTATCTATTTAAGAGCACAGACCTGCCTGATAAAAGTCGTAGGAAATGCTGTAACCTAGTCCTTAAAAGGACTGCAATCACAACTATTCCCTACTCCCAAGCTATCTGTAGATTTGTGCGAAAATTGGCTTGAAATTAACAAGGTATAGCGCACACAGCAACAGTGGTGCCGTCTAACACGCAGCTGCAGCAGTGAGAAAATGGTGGCGACGGGGAAAATGGCTTGGTCTTATAGGGCAAGGACATGTGACATACACTGCCAATGACACATGCCCTTGCTTGTGTGAAAAAAAGCACTTTGCTCCGTGTGTGCGCTGCTTATAGGCTGACAGATTGCACCTCCCCACTGTAAATGCGGGAAAGAGAAAAAAAAATGGAGATCTTCATTATTCCTGCAGAGATCCATCCCCTGCCCCTCCCCCCACCCCGCTGTACACTCAAACTGTGTATTAACATTAATTTTCATCATTACTGAGAAAAAATCCAGTTATGATTTTGGTGCACGAACAGTTATCGAACATAACCTCGAACAGCCGAATTTTTCTCAAATCGTTCGTATTCGCCGAACGGCTCGAACACCGCCCAAAACAGCTCGAATTTGAGATTGGCGAACAGTTTGAGTCGAACAACGCTCATCTCTAATTATTAACCATAAAGCCCTGAATAAATTTTTGTTAATTCCCACCTTTAAAATGGAGTCCATTAAGTCTACAATAAAACTATTGTTTTCAGGCTGTCACATGGTAGTATTGGATCTAAAGGACGCATATTACCATATACCTATACATAGAGACTTCCAAAAATACCTTAGAGTGGCCTTGGTCTTAAGGGATGAAATCAAACATTTCCAATTTGCGGCCTTGCCATTTGGTCTCGCTATAGCCCCTAGAATATTTACGAAGGTGATAGCGGAGGTGATGGCTCATGTACGGGAACATAATGTGTTAATTATAGTGTTGAGCCACCCCCGTAGTGTTCGGGTTCGGTTCGGTTCGTCGAACACCGGGATGTTCGAGGAACTGTTCGTCGAACTGTTCGTCGAACACCTTAGAACACCGTCGAACACCGTTAAAACCAATGGCAGGCAAACAAAAACACATAGAAACACATAGAAAACACCTGCAAAGGTGTCCAAAAGCTGACAAACTGCTCAGAAGACACTCTCTTTAAAAAAGCCGGCCGGCAAATTCAGCAGCGGCATACACCGGTACCCGACAATTTAGACAAGAAGGAATAGAGCATCACACATAGATTAGATAGATAGAAACATGTCAGTCACACATATAAGAAGCACAGTGACAGTGTTGGTTACTGCACTTGTCATTTAGTGTAAAGGATTTATTAAAAAAAATATTAGTGTTTTCATGCACCGTCTCTTTAAAAAAGCCGGCCGGCAATTCAGCATCTGTACCCGACAATTTAGAACAGAAAGAATAGAGCTTCACACATAGATTAGATAGATAGAAACATGTCAGTCACATATATAATAAGTACAGTGATAGTGTTGCTTACTGTACTTGTCATTTAGTGTAAAGGATTTATTTAAAAAAATAATAGTGTTTTCATGCACTGTCTCTTTAAAAAAGCCGGCCGGCAATTCAGCAGCGGTACCCGACAATTTAGAACAGAAAGATAGAGCATCACACATAGATTAGATAGATATAAACATGTCAGTCACATATATATGAAGTACAGTGATAGTGTTGGTTACTGTACTTGTCATTTAGTATTAAAATAAAGGATTTATTATTAAAAAAATTGGCGTGGGGTTCCCCTTAATTTTAGGCTCTAGCGGAGGTTAAGCAGACGGCTGGGGCAGATGTTTGAAGCCTGGGAAGGGGGTAATACCCACGGAGCTTCCCAGGCTACTAATATCAGCCTCCAGCTGAATACATAGCCTTTACTAGCTATTAAAATGGGGGACCCCCAAAAAAAATGACGTAGGGTCCCCCCTAATTTAATAGCTAGCAAAGGCTAGGCAGACAGCTGGGGGCTGATATTAATAGCCCAGGAAGGGAGCCATGAATATTGGCCCCCTCCCAGGCTAGAAACACCAGCCGTCAGCCGCCCCAGAAATGGCGCATTCATAGGATGCGCCAATTCTGGCACTTAGCCTCGCTCTTCCACGCTGCCCTGGTGCGGTGGCAGGGGGTAATAGGGTTGGGGTTGATGTCAGCTTATAATGCCAGCTGACATCAAGCCCAGGTTAGTAATGGAGAGGCGTCTATAAGACACCCCCATTACTAACCCTATAGTCAAAGTTAAAAAAAACACAAACACCCAGAATAAAGTCCTTTAATTGAAATAAAGACACAATCCTTTATTGTTCTAAATTAAACCATACTTACCATCACGCCCATTCCAGCTGAAGCCAACGATCTCCTGCAATAAAAGAAAAATAATAAAGCAACCTCATCCTTACCTTTCCATGGTTCCCACGACAGCTTCAGCTCTGCTACATCGAGATGACAGGCTGGACCGCAGCAGAACGCTGCCATCCAGCCTGTCATCCCGCAGACACTGAGAAGCGCAGGCTTGCTTGCGCTGCTCAGCGTCTCTCTGTGACGACATCCAGATGAGCCGAGTTCATGTCCAATGAACTCGGCTCACCTCATGCACGTCACTGACAGCGTGGGAAAATTCTCACGCTGAAGCGCTGATTGCAGGAGAATTTTCCCACGCTGTCAGTGACGTGCAGGAGGTGAGCTGAGTTCATTGGACATGAGCTCACCTCATGCACATCACTGACAGCGTGGGAGTATTCTCCTGCACTCAGCACTTCAGCGTGAGAATTTTCCCACGCTGTCAGTGACGTGCATGAGGTGAGCCGAGTTCATTGGACATGACCTCGGCTCATCTGGATGCCGTCACAGCGAGACAGTGAGGAGCGCAAGCAAGCCTGCGCTTCTCAGTGTCTGCGGGATGACAGACTGGATGGCAGCGTTCTGCTGCGGTCCAGCCAGTCATCTCGATGTAGCAGAGCTGAAGCTGTCGTGGGAACCATGGAAAGGTAAGGATGAGGTTGGTTTATTATTTTTCTTTTATTGCAGGAGATCGTTGGCTTCAGCTGGAATGGGTGTGATGGTAAGTATGGTTTAATTTAGAACAATAAAGAATTGTGTCTTTATTTCAATTAAAGGACTTTATTCTGGGTGTTGTGTTTTTTTTAAATACTTTACTAGAAATTCATGGCGGTCATGTCTAATACTGGCGTGACCCCATGAATTTTGGGCTTGGGGCCAGCTGATAATACCAAGCTGGCCCTAACCCCTTTATTACCCAGTGAGCCACCGCACCAGGGCCCTGGATGAGTTGGGTACAGCGCCAGAAGATGGCGCTTCTATGAACGCGCCATTTTCCGGGGTGGCTGCGGACTGCAATTTGTAGCGGGGGGGGGCCCAGAAAGCTTGGGCCTCCCTGCGCTGCAGATTCCAGCCCCCAGCTGCCTAGTTGTACCTGGCTGGACACAAAAATAGGGCGAAGCCCCACGTACTTTTTTTTTAATTATTTCATGAAATTCATGAAATAATTAAGAAAAAAAGGCCTTCCCTATATTGTTGTGTCCGGCCAGGTACAAATAGGCAGCTGGTGGTTGGGGGCAGCCCGTTCCTGCCTGCTGTACCTGGCTGGACACAAATATAGTGCGAAGCCCCACTTCAATTTTTTTAAATTATTTCAGGAAATTCATGAAATAATTTAAAAAAAATTGACGTGGGGCTTCGCACTATATTTGTGTCCAGCCAGGTACAGCAGGCAGGAACGGGCTGCCCCCATCCACCAGCTGCCTATTTGTACCTGGCCGGACACAACAATATAGGGAAGCCCTTTTTTCTTAATTATTTCATGAAATAATTTAAAAAAAATTGACGTGGGGCTTCGCACTATATTTGTGTCCAGTCAGGTACAGCAGGCAGGAACGGGCTGCCCCCAACCACCAGCTGCCTATTTGTACCTGGCCGGACACAACAATATAGGGAAGCCCTTTTTTTCTTAATTATTTCATGAAATAATTTAAAGAAAATTGACGTGGGGCTTCGCCCTGTTTTTGTGTCCAGCCAGGTACAACTAGGCAGCTGGGGGCTGGAATCCGCAGCGCAGGGAGGCCCAAGCTTTCTGGGCCACCCCCGCTGCAAATTGCAGTCCACAGCCACCCCGGAAAATGGCGCGTTCATAGAAGCGCCATCTTCTGGCGCTGTACCCAACTCATCCAGGGCCCTGATGCGGTGGCTCACTGGGTAATAAAGGGGTTAGGGCCAGCTTGGCATTATCAGCTGGCCCTAAGCCCGAAATTCATGGGGTCACGCCAATATTAGACATGACCACCATGAATTTCTAGTAAAGTATTTAAAAAAAACACAACACCCAGAAAAAAGTCCTTTAATTGAAATAAACACACAATTCTTTATTGTTCTAAATTAAACCATACTTACCATCACGCCCATTCCAGCTGAAGCCAACGATCTCCTGAAATAAAAGAAAAATAATAAAGCAACATCATCCTTACCTTTCCATGGTTCCCATGACAGCTTCAGCTCTGCTACATCGAGATGACAGGCTGGACCGCAGCAGAACGCTGCCATCCTGCCTGTCATCCCGCAGACACTGAGAAGCGCAGGCTTGCTTGCGCTCCACAGTGTCTCTCTGTGAGGGCATCCAGATGAGCCGAGTTAATGTCCAATGAACTCGGCTCACCTCATGCACGTCACTGACAGCGTGGGAAAATTCTCCTGCACTCACCGCTTCAGCGTGGGAGAATTCTCACACTGAAGCGCTGAGTGCAGGAGAATTCTCCCACGCTGTCAGTGACGTGCAGGAGGTGAGCTGAGTTCATTGGACATGAGCTCACCTTATGCACGTCACTGACAGCGTGGGAAAATTCTCCTGCACTCAGCGCTTCAGCGGGAGAATTCTCACGCTGAAGCACTGAGTGCAGGAGAATTCTCCCACGCTGTCAGTGACGTGCAGGAGGTGAGCTGAGTTCATTGGACATGAACTCGGCTCATCTGGATGTCGTCACAGAGAGACGCTGAGCAGCGCAAGTAAGCCTGCGCTTCTCAGTGTCTGCGGGATGAGAGGCTGGATGGCAGCGTTCTGCTGCGGTCCAGCCTGTCATCTCGATGTAGCAGAGCTGAAGCTGTCGTGGGAACCATGGAAAGGTAAGGATGAGGTTGCTTTATTATTTTTCTTTTATTGCAGGAGATCGTTGGCTTCAGCTGGAATGGGCGTGACGGTAAGTATGGTTTAATTTAGAACAATAAAGGATTGTGTCTTTATTTCAATTAAAGGACTTTATTCTGGGTGTTTGTGTTTTTTTTAACTTTGACTATGGGGTTAGTAATGGGGGTGTCTTATAGACGCCTCTCCATTACTAACCTGGGCTTGATGTCAGCTGGCATTATAAGCTGACATCAACCCCAACCCTATTACCCCCTGCCACCGCACCAGGGCAGCGTGGAAGAGCGAGGCTAAGTGCCAGAATTGGCGCATCCTATGAATGCGCCATTTCTGGGGCGGCTGACGGCTGGTGTTTCTAGCCTGGGAGGGGGCCAATATTCATGGCTCCCTTCCTGGGCTATTAATATCAGCCCCCAGCTGTCTGCCTAGCCTTTGCTAGCTATTAAATTAGGGGGGACCCCACGTCATTTTTTTTGGGGGGTCCCCCATTTTAATAGCTAGTAAAGGCTATGTATTCAGCTGGGGGCTGATATTAGTAGCCTGGAAAGCTCCGTGGGTATTACCCCCTTCCCAGGCTTCAAACATCTGCCCCAGCCGTCTGCTTAACCTCCGCTAGAGCCTAAAATTAAGGGGAACCCCACGCCATTTTTTTTAATAATAAATCCTTTATTTTAATACTAAATGACAAGTACAGTAACCAACACTATCACTGTACTTCATATATATGTGACTGACATGTTTCTATCTATCTAATCTATGTGTGAAGCTCTATTCTGTCTGTTATAAATTGTCGGGTACAGATGCTGAATTGCCGGCCGGCTTTTTTAAAGAGACGGTGCATGAAAACACTATTATTTTTTTTGATAAATCCTTTACGCTAAATGACAAGTACAGTAAGCAGCACTGTCACTGTACTTCATATATATGTGGCTGACATGTTTCTATCTAATCTATGTGTGATTCTCTATTCCTTCTATTCTAAATTGTCGGGTACAGATGCTGAATTGCCGGCCGGCTTTTTTAAAGAGACGGTGCACGAAAACACTATTATTTTTTTTGATAAATCCTTTACGCTAAATGACAAGTACAGTAAGCAGCACTTTCACTGTACTTCGTATATATGTGGCTGACATGTTTATATCTATCTAATCTATGTGTGAAGCTCTATTCTTTCGGTTCTAAATTGTCGGGTACCGGTGTATGCTGCTGCTGAATTGCCGGCTTTTCATGTTTCACTGTTGACACTGTTCCCATCGATTTGGGCAATCACTGTAATGCCACAACCACCATGGCTGTGGCATTACAGTGAGTGGCAGACAATCCCTGCATGATTGGTGCTCTAAATAGCGCCAGACATGCAGGACAAGCTTTTGGTGCACGAACAGTTATCGAACATAACCTCGAACAGCCGAATTTTTTGCAAATCGTTCGGGTTCGTCGAACAACTCGAACACCGCCCAAAACAGCTCGAATTTGAGATTGGCGAACAGTTCTAGTCGAACACCGCTCATCTCTAGTTAATTATCCCTTACTTAGATGATTTTTTTATCGTTGGAGACTCAGCCTCTCAATGTGTCTCCCATCTTAAATTGGTCTCCTCTATTTTGGAAGGTCTGGGCTGGATCCTAAATCTGGATAAATCCAGGGTAGTCCCTTCGAGAGTATAGCAGTTCCTAGGTATCATGCTAGACTCAGACCTCCAGATGTGTTTCCTTCCAGAAGCCAAAAAACAGAAGGTCAAAAGGCTGGTGGAAGGAGCTCTTGCGAACCCGGTCATGTCCCTTAGGGCTGCAATGTCCTTGCTTGGTACCCTAATATCTTGTCTGCCGGGGGTAATGTGGGCACAATACCACTCCAGAGTTTTACAGTGGGACGTCCTACAGAATGAGGTCTCGTTACGTGGGCACTTGGAGAGACGGATGTTCTTATCTCCTCGGTCTACTCTCTACAGTGGTGGGTGAATTTAGAAAACTTGTCTCGAGGAGCTCCCTGGGTGGTCAGAATATCTAAAATAATTACAGCTGACGCAAGTCTACATGGATGGGGAGCTCACTTGGGGGATATGATTGCCCAGGGGTCCTGGCCGGATGCTGAGAGGGCTCTTTCCTCTAATACTAGAGAAGTACTGGCAGTTGATAGAGCTGTTGATCATTTCTTACCATTCCTTCACAATAAGAATATTAGGATCCTGTCCGATAATAATATAGCAGTGGCTTACATTAACCATCAGTCGGGTACACGTGCTGGATCGCTAATTAGAGTGGCGGATCATCTCTTTCAGATCTCGGAACACCATCTCCTCTCTTTAACAGCCCTCCACATCAAAGGGAAAGAAAATTCAAAGGCAGACTTCTTAAGCCATCATTTTTTAAGGCAAGGCGAATGGGAACTAAAACAGGACATTTTTTCCCTATTAGTCTGGAAATGGGGTCTTCCGGTGGTGGATCTCTTCGCCACAAAGCAAAACCGGAAGACAAAGGTTTTTTGCTCCCTAGATCCGAGAGAAAGGCCCCTGACAGTAGACGCTCTCCAAATCCCTTGGAACTTCAGTCTGGCCTATGCCTTCCCACTATTAAACCTTCTGCCTATGGTGCTAAGAAAGATCAGAGAGGACAAGGCAAGGGTTCTCTTGATCGCCCCCTTTTGGCCCAAAAGACCCTGGTTCTCATGCCTGAGGAACATGTCCATCTCGGACCCTTGGGTCCTGCCCGAAGTTCCGGATCTCCTCAGCCAGGGTCCAGTGCTCCATCCGCAAGCTCCGGGCCTCCACTTGACGGTGTGGAATTTGAGAGGTCCCTGCTAGAACTAAAGGGGTTTTCCCAGAGTCTAGTATCTACTTTATTACGTAGTAGAAAGCCTGTCACTACCAAAATTTCTGCAAAAATTTGGAACAAGTTTTTATCTTTTTCTAAATTTTCAGTGGATAAGGGAGCGCCAATTGGGAAGGTTTAAGAGTTCCTACAAAGGGGCTTCGAGCTGGGGTTAGCAACGAGCACCCTGAAGGTCCAAGTGTTGGCACTAGGTGCTCTCTATAACTGTGTCCTCGCAGGAGACTATTGGATTTCCGGCTTTATAAAAGTGGTAGGTAGGTCCAGGCTGGTTACCAAAACTAATTTCGTTCCATGGGACATAAACCTGGTTCTGAAAGCGTTATCTGGGTCACCCTTTGAGCCGATAGATTCTGTATCCCTGAGATCTATTTCCCTCAAAACAGCGCTTCTTGTAGCCCTAACATCTGCTAGGAGGATTGGTGATATTCAGGCTCTGTCCTCTGGCCCTCCCTTCACCCAGGTCCTGGACGACAGAATAATTCTTAGAGAAGATCCAGCATTCTTGCCTAAGGTAGCTTCCCGGTTTCATAGACTTCAGGAAGTAACATTACCCTCTTTTTGCCCGAACCCTAGTAATCAGAGAGAAGCAGATTTCCATACTTTAGATGTGAGAAGGTGTGTGGTTAGGTACCTTGCTGTCACTCAGCCCTTTAGGAGAGATAGTTCCTTGTTTATCTCCTATCAGGGGGTTAGGAAGGGGCTCAAGGTCTCTAGATCCACCATAGCTAGATGGATTAGGGAGGCCATTACGCTAGCCTATGTATCCAGCGGAGAGGAAGCACCGCGTGGCCTGAAAGCTCACTCTACCTGGGCGGTGGTAACCTCATGGGCAGAGAGGTCTGGCGTCTCGATGGAGGACATATGTAAGGCAGCTACCTGGTCTTCTCCATCTACCTTCTATAAGCACTATAGACTAGATCTGGATACTTCGTCTGACCTCACATTTGGGAGAAGGGTGCTCCAAGCGGTGGTCCCTCCCTAGAATCTTCATCTCTGCAATTCTCTCGTGGTGCTGTCATGGTCGACCGATAAAGAGATTAGTTACTTACCGGTAACGGGATTTCTCGGAGACCATGACAGCACCCTTATATTCCCTCCCTTCACCCCTTTTGGGAGCACTTCTTATCTGTTTTCAATCTTTATTCTCACACATTGGTGTTGTAAGAAAATGTATATACTGTTTGTTTCATGATTATGTTGCTATGTCTCTAACCGGGCGGTCCTCTCAATGCTCTGTAATCCAAACTGAGGCGAGAGGGAGGGCCGCCCCCTTTTAAGCCTGTAGGTTTCCTGTATTTGGTGGGCGGATTCCCTCTCTCGTGGTGCTGTCATGGTCTCCGAGAAATCCCGTTACCGGTAAGTAACTAATCTCTTTCTCCCTCTTCCTAGACATGCCCCTAGCTCCCCGGTCACCTGACCCCTGAGCTCTGGCTCTGGACACGCCCCTAGCTTCCCGGTCACCTGACTCCTGTGCTCGTAGTCTGTCTTCCCCCTGCAACCAGAGGCACGGCCCTGGCAGTTCTGGATCCCTTGTTCTGAAAGTACTTACACCCCGGTCTTCCCCATTACACACCCGCTCTCCTTTAACTCGCCATTACACGGGCGAGAGTTCCTTCACCAAAAGTTCACATTCTTGGACTTCCTGGATGATACGTTGCCATATAAACTGATCTTGTACATAACAGTGAGGAGGCACTCCTGCTGTTGTCCGTTCTGACAGGCGTAACTCAGTTTGACCGATGGGGGGTGCAGGGACCCTTGGATTCCCAATCTCCGCCTGCCCGGTGGCTTCAACTGATGGTGTTCCCTCACCGCCTGCACTGGGGACTGCAGGTAATCGAGTGCTGGGGCTCGGAGGTAGAATCAACAATTCTTTTTCATCCACATCGTGGCTTGGGGCAACTGTGACAGGACCCTCTCTAGAAGCAGGTGATCCTTCTTCATCTTCGTCATCTTTTAGACAGACAGGGCCGCAGCATACTATGATGAACCACTCTGGTAGGGGCTCATTCAGTCCCCACGGGTTGAACTTCATACACAGGTTCTTCAGCATCAACCCTGCGCTTCACTTGGTGCGGGGTCCGTTCCCACCACCTACTCAATTTGCCCCGGGGCCGCCATGTTTCATGATTTTTGAGCTCCCGAAACTTTTGTTGTACCAACCATCGGAGGGTCTGCAGTCGATGCCGGTGTTCCCGGACCCAGGAAGACATCCCCGTCCAGGGGTAATCCTCCTCGGGGTCCATCTCTAACTCGGTAATCTCTCGCCCCTTTCGCCCGAACAGTAAGGTATAAGGAGTGAATCCCGTCATACTATTCACTCGGTTGTTGTAGACCTACACCAGCTTGGCCACAAACTCAGGCCATCGTACCTTCCGATCTTCCTCCAATGTGTGGAGCATTTGGATCAGTGTCCGATTAAAGCATTCACATGCCCCATTTCCTTGAGGGTGGTAAGGAGTAGTCCGTGACTTCTCAATCCTGTACAACCGGTGCAGCTCTTCCATCACCCAGCCCTGGAAGCAGGCGCCTTGATCGGAATGGATCCTCTTTGGGCAGCCATACACCCGAAATGAAGTCTCGGCAGAAGGCCTGCGCAGCTGATTCGGCGGTCTGGTCTCTGGTCGGGATCACCACCACAAACTTTGTGAAGTTGTCTGTCATCACCAGGCAACGTTCATACCTGAGATGCGCCGGTCCAACAGTCAAATAGTCGATCATCAGCACCTCCAAGGGGGCAGAAGTCACAATGGTTTGTATGGGGACTAGCTGCTCCGGGGGCTTAACCAGCTCACAGCTCCGACATCTTCAACAAGTGTCTTCTATTGTTGTTCGCAGTCGGGGGTGATACACCAGCCTCTGCAACCACTGAAATGTCTTCTCTGGTCCGAAGTGAGCCCCTCATTCAGGAGCCTCCTTAGCCACTACTCCGACCAACTTCTCTGGGATCACCACTTGACAAGTGATCCCGAACTCTCACAGTAGCTGTACCCGTCGGTACAGCAGCCCATCTCGCAAAGTCTCTCCCATTGTCCCAGCATTTTCAGGGCCCCAGGGGACACGGTACTCCTCTCCTTTATACTGGGGACCTCTCTCAAAGCCACCCATTGACGTAATTGGGCAACTTCTTTGTCAGTCTGTTGAAGTTGGACCCAGTCATCTCTTGGCTGCCCTAGCACTTGTTTTTCCGACGTCTCTCCGATCTGTCCCTGAGCCATGACCAGCGGTCACACAAAATTTTGGAAGCTAGGGACCTCATCCGCCTCAAAATCTTCATCGCGGTCATGATCAGGCCGTTCATATGTCACTCTGCAGAGGGCGTCGGCGTGAGTATTCTTTGCCTTACACCGGTAGGCGATCTTATATCGGTACCTGGCCATATGGGCCACCCACCGCTGCTCCAGGGCCCCCCAATTTCGCATTCTCCAGGTGAGCCAGCGGGTTATCTGTTCTCACCAGTACTTCGGACTAGAGATAAGCGTTGTTCTACTCGAACTGTTCGCCAATCTCAAATTCGAGCTGTTTTGGGCGGTGTTCGAGCCGTTCGGCGAACACGAACGATTTGAGAAAAATTCGGCTGTTCGAGGTTATGTTCGATAACTGTTCGTGCACCAAAATCATAACTGGATTTTTTCTCAGTAATGATGAAAATTAATGTTAATACGCAGTTTGAGTGTACAGCGGGGTGGGGGGAGGGGCAGGGGATGGATCTCTGCAGGAATAATGAAGAACTCCATATTTTTTTTTCTTTCCCGCATTTACAGTGGGGAGGTGCAATCTGTCAGCCTATTAGCAGCGCACACACGGAGCGAAGTGCTTTTTTTCACACAAGCAAGGGCATGTGTCATTGGCAGTGTATGTCACATGTCCTTGCCCTATAAGACCAAGCCATTTTCCCTGTCGCCACCATTTTCTCACTGCTGCAGCTGCGTGTTAGACGGCACCGCTGTTGCTGTGTGCGCTATACCTTGTTAATTTCAAGCCAATTTTCGCACAAATCTACAGATAGCTTGGGAGTAGGGAATAGTTGTGATTGCAGTCCTTTTAAGGACTAGGTTACAGCATTTCCTATGACTTTTATCAGGCAGGTCTGTGCTCTTAAATAGATAGATTGTGGGAGTAAAGACTAATTGTAATTGCAGTCCTTTTCAGGACTAGGTTACATCAGTTCCTATCAGTTTTTGCCAGGCAGGTCTGTGCCAGTGCTGTGCAAGTTTTTTTCACAGCATTTGGCTGAATCTAGCAAAGCTAATCCTTTTTGGCCTATTGCAGAGTGTGTTAGTCAGTGGAGTAGCCTATCTGTGTTGCAAGACATACCACCTGTGTATAGAATACCAATTTTTTTACTGCACCTAGTGAAGTAAAATCTTTTGGGCATAGCATCATTCTATTAGTCCATCTATACTGACCTCCATCAGGTTGCAAATTGAATATAATTTTTTTCTGCATCTAGCTCTGAAAAAATATTTGGGCTTCTAGCAGTGTGTGGGACTTGTTCTATTAGTCCATCTATACTGACCTCCATCAGGTTGCAAACTGAATATAATTTTTTTCTGCATCTAGCTCTGAAAAAATATTTGGCCTTCTAGCAGTGTGTGGGACTTGTTCTATTAGTCCATATATACTGACCTCCATCACGTTGCAAATTCAAAATAATTTTTTGTCTGCATCTAGCTCTGAAAAAATATTTGGCCTTCTAGCAGTGTGTGGGACTTTCTTTATTAGTCCATCTATACTGACCTCCATCAGGCTGCAAATTAAAAATAATTTTTATCTGCATCTACCTCTGAAAAAATATTTGGCCTTCTAGCTGTGTGTGGGACTTGTTCTATTAGTCCATCTATACTAACCTCCATCAGGTTGCAAACTGAATATAATTTTTTTCTGCATCTAGCTCTGAAAAAATATTTGGCCTTCTAGCAGTGTGTGGGACTTTCTCTATTAGTCCATCTATACTGACCTCCATCAGGTTGCAAATTAAAAATAATTTATATCTGCATCTAGCTCTGAAAAAATATTTGGCCTTCTAGCAGTGTGTGGGACTTTCTCTATTAGTCCATATATACTGACCTCCATCAGGTTGCAAATTAAAAATAATTTTTTGTCTGCATCTAGCTCTGAAAAAATATTTGACCTTCTAGCAGTGTGTGGGACTTTCTCTATTAGTCCATCTATACTGACCTCCATCAGGCTGCAAATTAAAAATAATTTTTATCTGCATCTACCTCTGAAAAAATATTTGGGCTTCTAGCAGTGAGTGGGACTTGTTCTATTAGTCCATCTATACTGACCTCCATCAGGCTGCAAATTGAATATAATTTTTTTCTGCATCTAGCTCTGAAAAAATATTTGGGCTTCTAGCAGTGTGTGGGACTTGGTCTATTAGTCCATCTATACTGATCTCCATCAGGTTGCAAATTAAAAATAATTTTTATCTGCATCTAGCTCTGAAAAAGTATTTGGGCTTCTAGCAGTGTGTGGGACTTGGTCTATTAGTCCATCTATACTGACCTCCATCAGGTTGCAAATTGAATATAATTTTTATCTGCATCTAGCTCTGAAAAAATATTTGGGCTTCTAGCAGTGTGTGGGACTCATTGTATTAGGCCATCTATACCAAGCTCCACCAGCTTTGAAATTAATAATAATTTTTAGCTGCATCTAGCCCTGAAAATAATTTTTCCCAATAGTGGTAGCAATAGAAATATGGGGCGCGCGCCTGGCTAACAATAATATACGCTTCATAACACAAAACACCAGCCTAGCGCACTGCATTAATAAGATGGCATCATCGTCTCTCCCAGTGCTAGGCCTATTACGCAGGCTAGCATTCCTGTGCCTAAAACACAATGTATGGGTCCGAGCTAGCCACTATGCTGAGGGGTATAAAGCTGCTGCTAACGCTTTATAACAATTCAATTGGCAGATTTTCACAGAGCTCTTCCACAACGCCCACCCATCGGGCAACAGTTGCCCACCCTCCCTATGGGATCTAGTGGCGAATAGTTGATGCCATTAATCAGAGCGTCAGTTGCCCCGTCAACGTGGCAAGCATACAGTAAGGCATGGGAAGAGTGGACACGACTAGTAGCAGGCAGACGGGTTGACCAATGTGAACAAGCCAGATCACAAGTCACCATAGAATTTCTCCACCAGCTAATGATGAGGGGCATATCAGGGGCGTCAGCGCAGCGGTGTCTGACCGGAGTAGCATTTCACTTCCAACTACTGAATTGGGGAGATGTGACAAAGATTCATCATCAGACAATCCATAAAAGGGTGGAAAAGGGGTCAGCCAAGTCAGGAATGTAGACGTCCCGTCCCGTGTCACTAAAACTGATTTCTCACATCATATCCCTAACACCATTAACACGACACTCACAATTTGAAGCAACACTAATGTCTACTGCATTTGTGATCGCCTTCTTCGGGGCGCTATGTATAAGCGAATTAGTCCCTCAATCCAAAATTACCACCAGTGGAGGCTTATTACACCAGGACGTAGTCATAGCCAATAATGCAATACGTCTATGCATACACCAATCGAAAACAGTTCCAGCGGGCAGGGGTACTTGGGTACTTCTACAACCCACAAATGGTACACTGAGTCGGGTAACAATAGTAAAAACATATCTAACCATCAGATCACAAAGTAATTTCTTCCTATCACACATTGATGGAACGCCATTATCAAGATACCTGTTCCAAGCTATATTTAATAAATGCATAACATCGGCAGGGAACCACCCCAAAGATTACGGGACACACTCATTCCGCATAGGTGCGGCCACGGAAGCAGCAAGAGCAGGACTGTCAGAAACGGAAGTTCAGAGGATAGGGAGAAGGCGATCCACGTGTTTGGCGAGATACATAAGACCGGACTTGTTATCCTAACGTGGTTTGTTTCTTTTACAGGTGACGCTAAGCCAACAGTGTGAGTGATAGGCCACTCGTATATATATTGGGCACAAGAAAGGGCGAAAGTCCGCCTAGGCGGGAGGAAATTAGAGTTTCATAACACATATTTCAACTGGAGAGGTATTAGAGGCCTGCTATGGCCACAGGTACTAATGGAGGTAATCAAGGTAGGGAGAGAGGCAAGAGGTCCGGTCATCTTAGTTATACAGGCCGGGGGAAACAACCTAGGTCATCACAAGAGCGCATAACTAATGGCAATAATAAAACTAGACAATGAGCGCTTCAGAGAATTTTTCACAAAATTAGCTATAGTATGGTCAGAGATTGTGCCGATAGCGGTATGGCAAGGTGCGCGAGACATCACGGCCATCGAATGGACAAGGCGGGTAACAAATATTCGGATGGCGAAATTTAGAAGAGACAGAGGCGGTGTAGTGATACGACACCGACAACTGGAAGGAGATAAAGCAGGCCTCATACGGCCCGACGGTGTTCACTTAATAGATATTGGACTGGACATATTCCTGTCAGGACTCCAGGACGGAGTGGAACAAGCGTTAAGAGTGATGGGTGGGGGTCAGAGTCCTGCATACGAGTACGCTGGATCCTCCGTGGCCTGGAAATAGAAAGGACATGTTGGAGAGTTACACTTGTTGGCCAACTTGCCGGAGTGGGGACCCAGGGCATGCTGCAACAAGCTGAATTATTTTAGAAATAAAATGCCTTTCTAATGGAATGAGTATAAAGAGTTAATAAAGCTGTGACCGATCCTCACCCATCCAGTTGTAAGAGTTACATTATTGTATTGTCCATGAAAGGGGGGCGGTAGGGGGGCTGAGCGTCTGGGTTTGGTTGGGGGTCCCCACAGTCTGCCTAGGCTAGATTCATTTAAAAATTCTTATTAGATACACAGGCGGTGCAGCTTGCTTCGCAGCTGGGCTACTACGCCCAAAGTATTGCCTAGGCTAGATGCAGTTAAAAATTCTACGCTGACTAGCAGACACTGAAGATTTGGAGCAGACCTCTGAGTAAACAGCTCTTCAGACTCAACCATCTGTGTTACCCCAAGCCATAGTGTATGTAGTTTCTTACAGTTAAAAGGGGGGGGTGCGACCCAACCCACCTGGAATTGACGATGCCAACGTCACGTAAGACACAGCAAGGGGACTCCCAAAATTGTGGCACAGACACCACTTAACCCTAGAACGCATACCTGTGGCCTTGCAGGCCCGCCCAGTTAATTGTTTTCTATTTTCTGCAAGATTACTTTAGTTAGAATTTTGAAACTCTAGGTATTCTTCATGTATATAGTTGTTTGTCATTTGAGTTTGAGTTATTCCATGTTATTTGCACACGGGCCTAAAGGGCCCCAGGTATGTGAAAGTGTAGATTTTTATGGTCATGCGTTCTAGGGTTAAGTGGCATCAATTGCCCCACTGTTGCTTAAAACGGTTGGTGAGGTGATTTTACCAAATCCCCAAGCTTTTAGTCTCCCAAGGATGACCCCGGGGTAGAAATGTCCTTGCGAATCCATGATTTGTTCATCTTTATGAACGTGAGTCTGTCTACATTCTCAGTGGACAGCCGCGTGCGCTTATCTGTCAGCACACCACCAGCAGCGCTGAACACACGTTCAGAGAGAACGCTGGCTGCATGGCATGACAAGATCTCCAAGGCGTGAGTGGCGAGCTCCGGCGATTATTCCAGATTGGAATACCAAAATGAGCAAGGGTCCAGTGACACAGTCATGGCTTCGATGTTCACTTGGAGATTCTCCTGTACCATCCTCTCTAGGCATTGACTATGTGTCAGACTTCTTGTCTCCTGTGGCCTTGCAAAGGATGGTCTAAAAAAGTGGTGAAACGATTCCACAAAATTGCTGTTACCAGCAGATACTGTGTTACTGTTACTGTTTGAGTGATGAAGACTCGACAGTCCCACCGTTGGCAAGTTAGAACTGTGAGATTCACTACGTGCACCACTGGTGTTTTGTGGAAAAGCACATGTAAGATTCTGCAACAGATACTCCTGCATTCGTCAATACCTTTTTATGGCAGGAATTATTTCGGCAAATATACTTTTGTACCGGGGATCTAAGAGTGTGGCAACCCAATAGTCGGGATTACTTCGAATTCTGACAATCCGGGGGTCATGTTGCAGGTAGTGCAGCAAGAAGGCACTCATGTGTCTTGCGCATCCAGAAGTACCAAGTCCTTGTTGTGTTGGTAGCGAGGTAAGAATCATGCTTCCTTCCTCTGCCCTCTCCCTCCAACCTCGCACAACAGAAATGTGATCAAGGTCTCCCTCATCTGATGAGTCTTCCATGCCCATCGCCAGTTCGTCCTCCACTTCTTCCTCGGCTCCTGCACCTTCCTCAACAGTTCGGCTGCTACCATGCGCCCTGGTTAATCCCTCTCCCCCACCCTCCCATGCCTGCCGCCTTGGTGCTGCCAACCGTCTGGACCTTGGAGATGTTATCCCTTCCGCATACGACTCCTCCTCTACTTCCTCCACCTCCTCTTGTCCCACCACCTGGCTCTGAATTCTGTTTAATGTGTGCTCCAGCATGTAAATCACTGGCATAGTCATGCTGATAATGGCATCGTCGTCAGCACTAAACATCTTCGTCACCATTTCAAAACTGTGCAGAAGGGTGTGTGGCGCCCCTGAGGGTTCAGTCGCCACAGTTACTGCATCTCACCCAGAGGTGTGGTATCTCACCCTCAGGTAAGGAAGGCGTATGGCTCGGGACCCTGACTCCAGCATCCAACACATACCCGCAGTGGGGGTAGGGCGAGATTGCTCCTAAGGGAGAGCACAGTCCCAGGTCCCTAGCTGGTTTGAGGGTCCTATGTAGTGGGTGCTTAGGGGAGCACATGACAAGGAGAGTATAAAAAGGAAGCCATCTTAGAAAGAGCAAGCCAGACAGAGGAGGAAAAGTTACAGGAGCAGAGACTAGGCATGAGCTCTGCTCCGGAGGCGGGCCTAGCCTGGGAGGCCCAGGACTGAAGGAGAGAAGAGAGGAGTGGGAGCTGGAAGGCTCCAGGAACCGAAGGGACCCTACGGCTACGGGCCGTGCAGAAGGCCACCCGTACTACCGCTGCTACCAGGAGGTAGAGGGGTCAGGCCAGATAAGGGGAACCGGTCCCTCAACTAGCGGAGAAACAGCAAGGCTCAACTAGAAACCGGAGGCTGCTGCATTTCATGTACTGCAAGCCAAAGTCCACACCAGTCTCACTAAGAAGGTAGCCACATAGGACCCAGGGGACGGAACACACGTCACCCGCCAAGGCCCGAGGATACCGGATAGAAGTGTCACTGGGTGTGAGGTGCAGGGAGAAGGCCAGAGAAAGGACACACAGAAGGGGGTCCTGCTAAGTACTCCGGAGCTATCTGGGGGTGGACTGAGCCCCTCACTGAGTATGCACAGCACGACGGGGGAGATTGCTCTGGTACCTGTAATCTGGACTACAACAACTGTGAGTAATATCTTAAGACGGCATCACACGGACTCTGTGTTCATTACTGACTCCCTGCACTACAACCACCATCATCCACCCACACTGCCCTGAAGCTACACTCTTCCTGTGGTGAGTAATAATACCGTTGCTGCAAAACCACCAGCTTCAGAGGACTGTTCCGCAGCGACGGCCCCTTTTGCCGCACTCCACAGGTGGCGAAGTCAGACATTATAAAATCCATATATACAAATTACCCTTGGATTGACCGCCCTGGGTCACGGACTGGGTCACCGCCACAGAGACTACAACCCCCAGCGTCTACCGGCCCGGCTCAGGTTACCCCATGGCCCAGGGGGCGCGTCAACTTCATAGGTCCCTGATCTGAGACCACTCCTGCAGCGTGATTTGCCCCACCTCTGGATCTCGTTGGCCCAGGCTATACGTCAGAACGTATTGCACCAGGGCTTGTCGGTGCTGCCACAGTCGCTGCAACATGTGCAGAGTTGAATTCCACCGTGTCGGTACATCGCATTTCAGCCGGTGAACTGGCAGGCCCAACGACTTCTGTAGAGATGTAAGTCGCTGAACTGCGGGATGCGAACGGCGGAAGTGAGCACACAGCGACCGTGCCCTCTGCAGAAGGCCATCTAGTCCGGGATAGTGGGCTAAAAATTGCTGGACAACTAGGTTCAACACGTGAGCCATACAAGGCACGTGTGTGACATTGCCCCGGCGAAGTGCCGCACCCAGGTTTGCAGCATTGTCGCACATGGCCTTCCCTGGTTGCAGGTCCAGTGGAGACAACCTTTCATGAAACTGGGTCTCCAGAGCTGACCACAACTCCTCAGCTGTGTGACTCACATTTCCCAAACATTTCAAAGTAAACACTGATGCCGTTGAGCCCTGCTGCCAGCATAGTAAGGAGGTGTGCAGGATTCCTTCTGCGCAGTTAGAAAGCAGGTGGCATTACCAGACAGGCTTTGGGTGCAGGTGGAGGACCGAGAGGAGGTTGAGGAGGCAGAAGCAGTGGAGGAACTTCGAGATAAAGAGGATTGACGCACAACTCGTGGGGACGGTAAGACTTCGACAGCAGCCCCTTGTCCTGCTGTCACCAGAGTTACCCAGTGCCCAGTCAGCGACATGTAACGCCCCTGTCCATGCCTTCTCGTCCAAGTGTCTGTGGTGAAGTGCACCCTGTCACACACAGAGTTTCTCAAAGAAGCGGTGATGTTGTGTGCGACATGCTAGTGGAGCGCAGGCACACCTTTCTTTGAGAAGTAGTGCCGACTGGGCATCTGGTACTGGGGCACTGTGACGGACATAAGGTCTTGAAAATCCTCTGTGTCCTCCAGGTGGAAAGGCAGCATTTCTGTAGCCAACAGCTTGCAGATGGTGAAATTCAACCTCTTAGCTTTCTCATGGCTAGGAGGAAATGGTCTTTTACTTTTCCACATCTGAGGGACCGAGGGCTGGCTGTTGTGCTTAGACGGTGTTGAGTAGGGTGTCCCCGGCAAACTGCCGGTCTGTGAGGAAGATGCAGGCGGACATGTTAGGTTGCCTTGATCCAAAGGTGGTGCTCTCGATGTCGGAGAGCGCTCAACACTAGCAGGTGTTTCCACTTCCCAATGAACTGACGACCTGCCAATCACACTGGCTGTTGCGGGTAAAGAGGTAGCAGGTCTGCGTCCAAAAACATGTGTGACTGCTGTCCCCCCAGTCACAGAGGATGAAGAGGCTGCGGATGCACAAGATGGGGCAGACGGTGGTTGGCCCAGCCGGCTAGGCCGCATTGTAGCACAGTGAGCTTCCCACTGCAACTTATGCTTCATATCCATGTGACGGTACATGCATGAAGTACTCAAACTATGGATTTTTTGGCCTCTACTTAGCTTTTGCTGACAAATATTACAGATAACACGAGTTGGGTCATCCTTATCGTTCTGAATAAATGCCCAGGCTATGCAAGGCTTAGAGCCCATGTGACCTGAAGAGCCACTACGACTTGTGGTCAGAGGCAGAGTTGTGGTTGAGGATGCAGTTGTTGACGTGCTTCCAGTACTCCGTCTCTGTTCAGGAAGGCTCAACCTAACCTCGTCGTCAATAGCATCTGTGATGCCCCGCTGCGCTTGGTATCACAGATCCTAGAAGAGTGCATTGATGGAATCCTCCACAAGAGGCCCCCATAAACATTCACACATCTCCACCTTCCACCTCAGACCAGCAGAGGGAGCCAGTTAGGGATATAAATAGGGAAGGTGGAGCTAGGCAGTTCAGTTCCTCTGAAGAGTTCCTGCAGTAGAGAAGCCTAAGAGAGGTCAGTCTGCAGTGGAGCTCAGTCTAGTCTAGAGAACGCAGTTAATAGTTCAGCAGTGGAGCACGAGGCTCCTGCTTGCTAGATTCAGGGAGCCCAGATAGAGCTTAAGGTGTGCCGGTGCCGTAAGATCAGTGAAGCGCGGCAAGCTGCCGTTAGTGTGTATAGCCTAGTGAGGGCCCGAGTAGGCCGAAGGCGAGTGGCGAGTTAGTACATAAGGGGCAGAGGAGCTTAACCAGCTCACCCCGAAGCATTTACCGGACACAGGATCCGAGCTTACCGGTATCTCTATGACCCAGTAAGGCATAACCGGAATCCCTGGACAACTACAAGTCCCAGGATCGCTAAGGTGCTGATATGTAACAGAGCCAGGAGACGCTTAGGCCCCGCATACTGGGAGCGTGAACTCCAAGAGAAGGCCCTACCACAAGGTCAGCCAGCGCAGGACAGAGACAAAGTTAGGCCTAGCTCCAGGCAGGTCAGAAACTTACTACGCAGAGGCAAGAAACAGGAGGCCCTACACCCGTTCATTGGGGAGGATCCTGATATGCACCCTTCACCCTACAGTGCTCCGGGATGTGCCTGAATTTCCACCAGTAAAAGGTACTGAAGTGACTACCGTGTCCGTTCCCGTTCTTGCTCTGACCCAGCTGGGTCTCGCCTGTCCTGCATTCCCCCTGCATACGCTGCCCTGAGACCTAGGTCCACCTGTGAGGAGCTATACCATCGAGCTGCCTTATCACCGGCCTCAGTGGACTGCTGCAGCACTGGTGCTTGTCACCAGATACCACAGGTGGCGTCATGAACTCTTATAAAATTAACAATTATCCACCCTTTTAAAGAGAGACCCCAGGGTACGGGCAAGGGAGCCGACCACCGCGACATCCCCAAGGCCAGGCAAATGCCCGGGTACCGAGTCATCCCCATCCCCAGGGCTAGTCACATCCTCCTCCACCTCCTCTGCTGACCTCATCGACTGGCTGACTGTGGGTTGACAGTAAGTGGGATCTCCAACCTCGTCATCATCACCCTGTGTGTTATCACACCCGTCGTCCTCAGAGCCAACCTCTTCCTGCCCTGACCGAAAAGTCAAGTTGTCGCTCCAATCAGGTATTTGAGTCTCATCATCGTCTTCATCATTGTCTCCACCAACAGGAATTACAGTTTGGGAACAAGGGTCTACATTATGCTCAGAACCTTCTTCATCTGGTCCTGGATCCGACTTATAAAGATTCTGGGCATCAGATCAGATCATTTCCTCATCTGGATTAACAGAAGCTCTGGAGCAGACGTCCGTTTCCCAGGTTATAGTATGAGTAAACAGCTGTGCAGACTCAACCATCTGTGCTACCCCATACTCAGACGGGCAGCTGGAGACTTGGGAGCTGTGAGGAAGCAAGTGCGATTGGGGTGACACCTCTGAGGACTGGAGTATTTGTGATGTTGAAATTGAGGTGATGGAGAGCCCACTTGAAGGAGCACTTGATATCCGTTGAAGCACCTGCTGTTTTTGTGCCTCATTTAGAATTTGTAGCGATGGGCGTGTCCGTAAGAATGGGATCGTATCACATTGTCCACGAAAAGAAGTCGACATCTTAGTTTGGCTGGAAGATGGTCTTTCTTCTGCAGATGTTACTCCCCCCCCCACCGTGGGGGGCCTCGACCCACCGGCGGACAGGCACCAGTATTGGGATAGGGGGGCTGGCCGTCAGGGTCCACCGCGGCTCTGGCACAAACCCAGCGACACAGAGGTGGCACGGGCAGGAACGGACTGGCCGTGTCGGCTTCTCACTTTTTGGATTTTAGAAGGGCATGACATGCCTATATCTGTGTCTCCCCCTCCTTTTACTCCTCCACCTCTTTTCTTTTCGCATGACTATATGTACTTGTCACTTTTCCATGTGTTAGTTGTGTCTTCTGAGCAGTTTGTCAGCTTTTGGACACCTTTGAAGGTGTTTTCTATGTGTTTCTATGTGTTTTTGTTTGCCTGCCATTGGTTTTAACGGTGTTCGAAGGTGTTCGACGAACAGTTCGACGAACAGTTCGGCGAACACACGGGTGTTCGACGAACCGAACCGAACTCGAACACTACGGGGGTGGCTCAACACTACTTCGGACCCGGACAAATACTCTGCAAACTTTTCGGTCATTGCCCAAACCAGAGCCAGCAACTCTAATTTGAAAGAGCTATAATTATCTGGGTTCCTCTCAGAGTCGTGAAGGGAGCGACTGGCGTGCGCAATCACGCGCTCTTTCTCCTCCTGTACTTGGGATAACACTGCTCCCAGACCATGTAGGCTCCCATCAGTGTGGAGTATGAATGGTTGGGAGAAATCCACATAGGCAAGTATTGGGGCCTCGGACAGGGCCATTTTAAGGGCACGGAAGGCCTCTTCCTGGCTACTTCCCCACCGAATTGCCTGATTCTTGGAGCCTGCCGGCACTCCCTTAAGTATCCTCAGCAATGGGTTGGCTATGCGGGTGAAGTTCTTCACGAATCTTTGGTAGTACCCGGCTAGTCCCAGGAAGTCCCGAATGTCCTTCACTGTCTTCGGTGTACGCCACTCCTGTACGGCGGCCACCTTTTCCCGGGGAGGCCTGACTTCTTCACCGGACACAGTATGACCGAGATATTCGATCTGTTTGCGGAACAGGTTGAACTACTGGGGCTTCACCTTTAGGCCATGACTCTGTAGGTGACTCAGTACTTGCTCCAGTCGCTGGAGGTGCTCCTTGAAGGTGGCGGCATAGACAGGTATGTCGTCAAGATAAATCAGTTTCGCCTCGAAGTTCAAATCGCCCAGGCACCTCTCCATCAGACGCTGGAACGTCCTGGGGGCGTTAGTCAGGCCGAAGGGCATCCGATTGAACTCGAACAGTCCCATGGGTAATATGAACGCCGTCTTCTCACGGTCATGTTCGGCCACGGGCACTTGCCAATACCCGCTGGCTAGATCCAAGGAGGAGAAGTATCTTGCCTTCCCTAAGTCCGACAGGGACTCTTCGATTCGGGGTAGTAGGTAAGAGTCTCGTACTGTACAGGCATTCAGTCATCTATAGTCCACACAGAACCGCAGGGTCCCATCTTTCTTCCTGACCAGGACAATCGGTGCTGCCCATGGACTCTGACTCACCCGTATCACACTATTCTGTAACATATGGGCTAGCATCTCCTTAACCTCTTTATACATCTGGGGAATCTCGTGGGTAATGGCTTCAGTGCAACCAAAATCATCCTCATGGCGAACAAAGACTTCCTGGTACCGCTCCAGCACCTCCTCAACCTGCTGCACCTGTCGAGGTGAAAGTCCCGTCAATTCAGCCCGCATTTGTTCTAGGATTCTTTGTCCTCCCTTCGCACTAACATGGTGGGATTCCGGCAACACGGTGACCGCCAGAGTCCAGGGGTCTCCTCGTACAGCGGACAGCTGTACCACATCAGGTCGCACCAACTTCTCTGGCATTCCCAGAATCTGCGCTATTTCCGCCCTGGGAGGGAGTGTGAGATCACCTTCAACCAGATTAACGCACCGCAGTATAACATTGCCACCCTGGACGGTGGCCAGTGTCCGAGCCACCAGGAGTCCGGGGGGTACTTTGTCCATCGATGTTGGTTCTATCTGAACTTCGACCCCCTCCAGAGGTGTGCAGGCCCGTGCGGGTATTGTGAGTACAGTTTGTCCTGGCGGTAAGGTGAGCGCCGTAGCTGCTGGTACTATTAATTTCCCCAGGACCTTTCCTTCACTCGACGTCTCCTGAGCCTGGGCGGTTCAGATTAATTGTTGAAAAACCCTCCTTTGGGGGGTTCGTGGGTCCCACCGGTCTAGAGGAATCTCCTTCGGCTCACTAATCAGGATTTGCCCGATCTCTTTCAGCACATTCATTCCGAGGGTCACTGGGGGTCCACTTCTGGTTCCCCCTGTGACCAAGAAGACCCCTTTTTTTCCCACATCTTTTCCACACACTTGGATCTTCATCCATGCCACCACTGCGACCGGGATGGGTAATTGATTAGCTGCCGTGAGTCTAATTACTGGTCCCCATTCAGGCTGCGCTATCTCTGGAAATTGCTGTTGAAAGTAGGCTTCTGTCATCGTAGTCACCTGGGATCCCATGTCAATCAGGCAGTCAACAGCCCGACCGCTTATTTCGGCCCAGACAGTCGGGCTGGTGGAAAGTAGGTCCTTGGGACTTCCTCTTTTTCTTTCCCCTTCCTTAGGCTTCGGGCTGTGTCCCCCAAACTCGGAGCCCGTTAGTTTAACGGCTGCCGCGACACTCATTTACTTCCAGTAATCTCTCTGGTACAACACATTTGTTCTAAAGGGAACTGTTTGTTCATAGATTTTGAGAGCCTTAGTAACTTTCCCTGTGGGGCCAGTATTGTCTGGGATATAAGTACAACAATGCTCACCTATCATTTTGCATACCCCTCCTTTTTCTGCAAGTAACATATCCAGAGCTATTCTGTTTTGGAAGGCCATGGTAGATGTGGGTGCTAGTTGGTCAGCTATCCCTTGTAAGGCATCTTTGGTGTAATTGACAAATCTTTGTTGGTTATAATATATATAATTTATCCAATCTACGTTCTTGTTAACGGTTATTATGGGTATTATGGACTCAAATCCCGCCTTCACTTGGTCTCGGGCCTTGAATTCGTCTGGCACCCCCCTAAGCACTCCGAGAACACCAATATATATATGTGGGTCAAAACTGCCTTTGGGGTTAACTTCTCTCTTGGCCCTGTATGTACCTGCAAACCCAGCCTTTATTTCCTTTTTGGATTCTTGGGTCTTAGATATAAGGTAAACAGACATTATTGCTTTAGTTAAGGCACATTCCCCAGTCTATTTGCCCTCCAGTTTAATCCTAATCTTCATGTCACCACATTAAAGGAAGTGTTGTACCAGGAAACTGGAATATCATTCTCATTGGTAATAATTGCTTGGAATGCACGTGTTACCATAACAAAGGCTTCCCCCCTAGCTACTGTCATCAGAAAAAGGAACATCAGGGTTGCGGGTCTGAGACCGCCTTCTTGCAATGGGATGCGTGGACCCATGATGTTCGGCCTTCGACCTTCACAGCCGTAGGTGATGTAAGCAACATTTGGTAGGGCCCCTCAAATCTGGCATCCAGTGTGCCTCACACGTGATTCTTTATCCAGACAAAATCTCCAGGCTGGAGTACCTGGTTCAAGATCTGAGTATGGAATAGAAAAGTACACTGTAGCATGTGTTAGTTTTAACTCTTTAGCAAGTCTGACAACAAAATTCACAAGCTTATCATTCCCTGAACTAAGCTGCTGTGGGTAATATCGACCCATTCTAGTTGGCCCCCCAAACAAGATCTCATATGGTGTGAGCCCTGTGGGTTGTCTCGGGGTATTTTGGACTGAGTATAGGGCAATAGGCAGCACCTCCAGCCATGGAAGTGACAATTCTTTACTGGCTTTAAGAATTTTGTTTTTCAAAGTGCCATTCATCCTTTCAACTTTGCCGCTACTTTGAGGATGATAAGGAGTATGCAGGCCTAAATCCGCCCCAATCATCTCCCAGATTGATTTGGTAACTTTTGCAGTGAAGGCGGGTCCTTGATCACTTTCAATCACTTCTGGAATCCCGAATCTGCAGATAAGTTCTGCCAGAAGCCTTTTCACCGTAGTTCTAGCAGTCATGTTGGCTACTAGGTATGCTTCTGTCCAGCCGGAAAACATATCCACCACCACCAGAACATATTCATATCTTGCACTCTTGGGTAATTGCATATGATCAATTTGGATTCTCTGGAAAGGATACTGTGACTTTGCCAGTTTCTTCTTTGGCACATGTTCTGTTCTTCCGGGATTACAAGTGTTACAAATCTCACAGCTCCTAGTATAGTTTGTAGCAAGAACTGAGATCTCGGGTGCAATATAGAGTTTATTGATAGAGGGAAGAATCAGATGATTTCAGCTATGTACCTTTCCATGAGCCCACTGAACCACTGCAGGATACAGTGCTCTTGACAGACATATTCTTTTTCCCACTCTCCAGATTCCGTCCTTACAAAATGTTCCTACTCGTCCGATCCATCCTTGATTTCTTCTTCTGTTACGGCATTCTGCCGGTCCACTTAAGTCCTGTGTGTCGGATTCTCTTCCAATCTTTGATCCTCTTCATCTTCCTCCTCTTCTTCTTCCAACCCCAAATTTCTCATTCCCATTTCTTCCTCATCCCCTCGTTGTCTCTGACTTCTGGTGAGCACAAACACCTCCGTACTCCCCGACACCTCTACTTCCTCTGGAAATATTGGTTCCATAGCTGCTGCTTTTGCTGTAATGTCAGCCAGATGATTCCCCTTGGCTTCCTTTGAATTCAGTTTCCCATGAGCCTTAATTTTGATCACAGCCACTTGCCTAGGTAACTTCAAAGCTTCTAGCAGACTTCTCACTGCCGCTGCTTTCCAGATTGGAGCTTCACTGGCAGTCTTGTAGCCCCTCAGGGCCCATATCAGGCCAAAGTCGTGGGCAATCTCGAATCCGTACCTTGAGTCCATGTAGATATTGACCACTCGACTCTCTGCGCACTTGCAGGCTTCGGGCAGAGCATACAGTTCGGCCTCTTGAGCTGACATATAAGATGGCAGTGATCCAGCAGAAACAACCGTTGGTGGGGACACCACAGCATATCCGTTATGGTAAGTTCCATATTCATCTGTGTATCTGGACCCGTCAGTATACAGTATCAGATCCGCTTCAGGCAGTGGCTGCTCAGAGACAGTAGGTAGGTGAGAGGTTTCTGCCTTCATGACCTCAAGGTAATCATGGTCACTCGAATAAGGGTATTGATGGTCTTCTGAAGACCCCCCTAAGTCTTCAGAGCAGTCCCCCCTTGACAGAGGAAGCAGAGTGAAGGGGTTCAAGACAGTACATCGCCGAAGAGCTATATTTTCTGGTAAAAGGAGCTCACATTGGATTCTGACACGACGTTGCATAGATAGATGGTTGTGCTGGGTTTGTGCAAGGATAGCTTTCAAATCATGAGGGGCCAATATAGTTGTAGGATGGCCAAGTACAACATCTGCTGTTCTGTGGAGGAGTTCTGTAGCTGCCAGCACTCCTTTGAGACATGTTGGAGCTGTTTGCGCCACTGGATCCAATTTACTGGAATAATATCCGATGGGTCTCATGTGGCCTCCATGTTTTTGTGCCAGAACTCCTGAGGCATGGCCACACGCTTCAGAGACAAATAGAAAGAATGGAAATTCATAGTTGGGAATCCCCAGTGCAGGGGCTGAAATGATGAGTTCTTTCAACTGGTCCATTGCATCTTCAGCTTCTTGGTCAAAATGCAGGTCAAGCTCAGAAGAGTGGACCCGATCACATAGAGGTTGCATGAGAACTAAACGTTAGGGATCCACTGCCTGCAGTATGTGACCATTACCAGGAAAGCTTGGAGTTGTTTGACAGTCCTCGGGTATGGGATGTCATGGATGGCAGTTTTCCGCTCTTCAGTGAGATGCTTGGTACCTTAGGATATGCAATGACCCAAAAACACAACTTTGGTACAACACCATTGTAGCATTCGCAGAATAACTTTGCTTCTGATGGTGGCCAGAAATTGGAGCAAAGAATAGCTGAACCTGTGGCAAGTTGAGTCATCGGGACAACAGAGGAGTAGATCATCGACATAATGTATCAATGTGACTTCAGGGTTCTCACTCTTCCAGGGTTGGAGACAGGTAGTTAAGGCCAGTGTGAAGTGATGAGGGGAGTTCTAAGCTCTTTGAGGCATAACGGTCCAGGTGTAATGTACTCCTCTGTGTGTAAAAGCAAAAAGATACTGACAGTCTGGATGTAGAGGCACCCTGAAGAAGGCGTTTGCCAAGTCGATTACTGTAAAATGCGTTACTTCAGGGGGAATTTCACTGAGTAATGTATGTGGATTTGTCACCACTGGGGTCTCCAGGATTGTAACTGCATTCACAGCTCTCAGATCTTGCACCATCCCAAATTTATCCGGTTCTCCTCTTGCAGTTTTCTTCTTCAATGGAAACAATGGATTATTAGAAGGAGAAACACAGGGAATCAATGCTCCTTTCTTGAGTAATTCTTGGATCTGGGCATCTAATGACACTTCTTGGGCTGCTTTCAGTGGGTACTGTGGGAGTCTGGGAATCTATGCACCTTCTTTCAGAAAAACTTGGACTGGCGGGACAGGCAGCTGGCCTATATCATCAGGACCTTGAGACCAGAGCTCAGGTGGTATGCCGTCAAGTAGAGACATCTAGATGCATTCCATTCTCATCATATGATATCTGACCATTTAACTTCTGGAGTAGATCTGCTCCCATCAAATTAAGCGGGCAGGTGTCTGAAATGAGCAATCTGGCCAGCAGCTTCTGTTCTTTCCCAATAGGCAATGGAAATGTTAGTCAGGATGAGTGTGGTTTTCCATCCACTCCCACACATGAAAGGAAATCATCAGATATAAGCGATTCATAGGGTAAATCTCTTGACCGTATTACTGATCTGGCTGCACCCGTGTCTACTAGAAAAGGTAAAGTTCTGTCCCCTACATCTATTTTGACAGTAGAAATCAGTCCAGATTTAGTGGGGGCGTTTTCAACTGAGGTCAAGGTGAGCACGGGTTTGCCACAGTCCTATCCGGGGTAATTCTGGTCTACCCCTGCAAACCGGCGTGGTGGGTCCCTGTTGTTTTGGTACATCTGTTGCTGTGTCTGGTCTCTGTAATTCTGCACAGGTTCTCTTGGCATTGTCTCATACTCTCTCTGTGGTGGCTGCAGTGATGGCTGTCTATACTCTTGGCGGAAGTACTGTGGATTCCCTTGGTAGCCTGAAGAATCTCTTCTTTCAAATTGAGGGTTGTAGGAGAGTGGCATCGAGCCATAGAAAGGATCCCCTCTATTCTATGGACATTCTCTTCTGAAATGACCTGGTTGGTTACAACAGTGACAGATTGGTTCCCGTAGTCTTAAACTCGGTCCTCTGTACATTTGTTGAGGACCCATCCATCGTGGGGGTGAGCGGTATAGTTGTTGTGGGTATCCTGGGGGATATGGCAACTGTTCTTGTTGATTATCTGCAGGTTGATAGACTGCTGGAGCAGGAGCAGGAACAGGAGTCGGTGCAGGTGCTGGAGCAGGCTCTGGAGCAGGCCATGGAGCAGGCCTTGGTACAGCATTCAATTGTTTCTCTATAGCTTTAGCAATGAGGAGTACCTTTCACGGGGGCACGTCCACATATTCTGGTCTGGAGTCTGTAAGCTTTGCTGAGATTTCCTCTCTGAGTCCCCTAACAAATGAAGTGACTAGCAGATTCTGTTGGACCCACTGACCTTCATCGAACCCTTGATCCTTGAACAGAGTATAGATTCTGGTGTTAAATTTTTAAACATTCTCCCCTGATTGTTGAGTACAGTCCAATACACTGGTAGATGAGTCTGTGAGCCGCTCCTTGGCCCATTGCTGAAGTTGTTGACAAAAAGCTCCTCCTGATTGGTAAGTCTCCTTGTCTGTCACTTGGCAGTCATTCAGAGCTACTTGAATTATTGGCTAGAAGGCATCTCCGGCTTTAATGTTAGTGATTTCATGAAGATCTTTCCAAGTGGCTGAATAAGTTTGTTGAATTTGTCTGATTCTTCCGTAGAACGCCAAAGGGTGTCTGTCTGGGTCAGGTAGTTGACTAATCACGTGATTAACTTGCGAGGGTGTGAATGCCACATATCTATTATGGTGATCTGGCACTGGAGATTCTGACTGAGAAGATGTTGAGGGAGATACCGGCAACATAGCAACAGGATGTGGGCTTGTTTGTCAAGTAAATAGTTCATTTGGGCTATCTTCTGAGGTCATCTGGCGGCTGAGTGGGTCTGATCTAGCTGTGACACTTTCCACAGCTCAGGTGAGAATTTAAGATTTATGATAGTCATTGCTGATTAGTCTTATCTCCTCCAACATAGTTAATCCTCTATACTCCCATATAGCTTGGACTATTGCTTGGGCACAGGCTTGCATAAGAAATCCATACATTCCAGAACTTATAGCAGGAAGAGCAATAGAAGTAAGGTTCCTTGTTCCAACATAGTTCAGAATATTGTTGATTGTAGGGGGTGGGCCTCCTGGGCGGGGCGCGTGACATGCAACACAATAATCTGCTGACAATGGATTCTGCTGGCCACAATTAGAACACGCCCAATAATTCATTGCGCCGCCATTATAGGGCAGTGGCGGAGGCATGGTGGGGAGGGGAGGAACAGTGTGAGGTCTGGGATGTGGTGCCCCGTATGCAAGACAAGTATCTCTATTATCAGGATTCTGCTGACTTCAATTTGTACAGGTCCATCCCCCCCATCCGCCATTATCGGGCGGTGGCTGGAGAGCAGTATCTTTGTAATACACATAACATGGCGTCTTTCCCTTATTGTCTGTATTTTCTTCCTCCACCCACCCTTCTTTTGACAAATTCTCTGCTATACCAAGCTAAAGCTGTTTGTAACAATCCTTCATCTTCTAGCTTGCCTTTTTTCTTCTTCATAATTTGTTGCCATTCTAGCGACTGTAACAGGCCCTTATCTGGTAGCTCGCATATTTTAGCTAACTGTTTAAGTTTCTGCACATACTTTTTCCCCTCTTTCAACAAACTCAGCACAACTTTTTTCCACATGTATGCACTTTGCAACAACCCATTATCTTCCAGTTTTCCCGTTTTCACAAATTGCTGCATTCAACATCTCATACTGGAATCTACCCCCCGGGTACAACCCACACAATGATATTTACTCTTTTGGTTTTCTCTACATATTTCCTTCCTTCTCTTCTAGCAACTATATCTTTGGGGTCCTGTCACTCCTGATCGAGCGACCCCTGCAACACAAACAATGTCTTTAGTTTTTCCATGATTTTGGCTCAAGGTGTTCTGTCCCCTTAGATTTATGATCAGACCAGCCAGCTGATACACAAGTAGAATTGTAACAAGTCCCTACACTCCCTACCAAGCACTGAATTGATTCTTTTACGACTTAATGAAGCACCGAACACCCCCCGCATCCGCGTCCTAGTGACGTCTTAATATACGGCTTAACGATGCAGTTGGCTCCCCGTGTATTCCACATCTTAATAGAGGATTGGCTAACCCCGCGTGCCCGCGATCTAATGACATCTTAATACACGACTTATCAGTAACATCACTCCCTGTGTGTCCCACGACTTAATACACGACTTAATAGAGGATTGCTTGGCCCCACGTGCTCGCGCCCTAATGGCGTCTTAATACACGACCTATCAGCAACAACGTCACTCCCCACGTGCCCGCATTATAAACAAAAAAATTTTCCTAAATTCTCAAGTGTATACGTGTACGCCCCTGCGTACAAAGATCGTTACAATGGGACGGGACACCTAAGATACCACAGAGCAGCAGTTAGCCAGGAGCGACTACACACCAGATTTCTTGGAATCACCCAGCGGGGACCCACCCAGTCGCACGGGGCTGTCCCTAAGGGCCAATTTAGACACCACAAACTCACCAGAGACCGCTGAAAATATGAGTATCACTATGGATTCATTAAATCTGCAGAATTACCGTATTCAGTGATGAGAGTTGATCAGGCTCTCGCTTCGAGCAGTCCCGGCTCGTCCGTGGGTGGTACGGTGATGGGCACTCCAAGACCTAGAGTCCCCTCGAGTGTGATCCAAGTCACGGCACCATTTGTGGAGGTTTCACCAATTTAAGATACACCAGGTAACTGCTCTCCTCCAAATTAAAGATGTCCGAGTGCATGCAGAGAAGCTAATTAACCAAATCTGCTAATCTGGTTGAAAAACTTCACTCAGAGACTGAACCACGCAAATGGCATACTTTATTACGTAGACATGGGGTTAAATAGTATTCTCCTTCTAGGTGGGATTAGTACAATTCCTTTCTTTTTCTGATAACTCGGCACACTGCAATTTGTTCATCCATGTATCTTTTGGCCTTAGTAACGCCTTAGGAATTTCGATGGGAGGGGGTGAGTTTGTCTCTCAGCGCCATCTTTGCCAACTCGACATGAATCTCTCTGTTATCAGCCATCCACATGCATACGTCATTCCCAGGAAATCATTTCAACAATAAGAATAGAAACTGTTAGTTATATATTCATTAACTATTAACATAATCCATGTGCATATACACATTTGCATACATACATACACATAGATTATTCCATCATCCCTATATTAATTCACCCAGATTAGGTAATCTATTAAAAGAAACTAATTGATTTTCTATAATATATATATTTTACCTTGACAGGGGGACAAAAAAAAACACATACGCAATACCTTATAACCTGCCCAAAAGCTGCCAAAACACATCAAATTAGGGGTAGACACCTGGAAAGTGCCATCAATTGACCCATAGTACAAGTACTATAATTATTATTACGATTACAGCGACATTTATTCCGTGGCGCGTTACTTGTCAAAAGGGGTCAGCGACTGGTACAAGAGGAGAGAGGACCCTGCCCACCAGGGCGCACAAACAATCTTCAAGGGATGGGTGAGGATACAGTAGGTCAGGGTACACCTAGTCGTGCAGTAGTATGCTGGAGTGAGGCTTACCGCAGATTGTACGCTTGTCACAAGAAGTGGGTTTTCATCTTTCCTTTCAAGGTTTGCACGGTAGGCGAGAGTCTGATGTGTTGGGCTACAGTAATACACAGTAGCAGAGATGCACGGGACAAATCTTTTATGCGATCTTGACAAGAAAAGATAAGAGGAAAGAAGAGAAGGAGATCTTAGAAGGATGGGAAGTTGCATGCAGGTAACTAGAACATGGAGGGTCACACATGTCTGGAGGAGACAGGTTTTCGATGGCTTGGTATGCCAAAGTGGCAAAGTTAGGCTTTTCAACTGGAGTCTCTGGGCAACAGGGAGCCAGCAGAGGGGAAAAGCCTGGGATTAGTGGGGTGACAGGTGGATTAATCGGCCAGCACAGTTTAGGATAGATTGGAGGGGTGTGAGAGTGGTAGAAGGGAGGCCACAAAGCAGGAGCTTGTAGTAGTCAAGGCGGGAGATGATGAGGGCGTGAACAGGTGTTTTTCTAAATTCATGGTTGAGGAATGTGCGAATCCCAGAGATACTTTTGAGTTGGAGTAAGCAGCAAGTGGAAAGGGCTTGGATCTGACGTTTGAAGGACAGATCAGAGTCAAGCTTGGGGGACTAGGGAGATTGGGCAGCCATTCACTTTGATAGATAGGTCATTTGGGGGGGTGAATGAGATGGTGGAAAGATGATACATTCTGTTTTATCCATGTTAATTTTTACAAATCTAGCAGAGAAGAAAGATGAAATATAGGACACACATTGTGGGATTCTGGTTATTAAGGAGATGATATCAGGTCCAGAGAGGTAGATCTGTGTGTCATCAGCATAGAGGTGATACTGAAAGCCGTGAGACCATGAGCTGTCCCAGGCGAATGATATAGATGGAGAAGAGCATGCATCCTACAGCTGAACCTTAGGGGACACCGACACAAAGGGGGTGAGATGAGGAGGTGGTGTGTGAGTGGAAGACACTGAATATCCTGTCAGTTAGGTATGAAAAGATCCAAGACAGGTCCAAGTCTGTGATGCCGTGAGATGAGAGTCTGTAGTAAGAGGGTATGGTCTACTGTGTCAAAGGCAAATGACAGGTCTAGGAGGAGAAAGACAGAGTAGTCTGGCTTGGATTTGGCAGTTAGTAGGTTGTTGGTGACTTTAGTCAGGGCAGTTTCAGTGGAATGGTGAGGTTGGAAGCCTGATTGTAAGCCGTCAAAGAGGGAGCGGGAGGAGAGGTTGGAGGACAGGTCAAAATAGACGTGTTGATCCAGTAGTTTGGAGGCATAAGGGAGAAGTGAGATGGGGTGATAGCTAAACATAGGATGGTTTAAGGGAGGGGTTTTGGAGGATGAGTGTGATCGAGGTATGTTTGAATCAAAAAAGGAAGATGTCAGTTGTTAGTGACAGGTAGAAGAGGAGGGTTAGGGTTGGAATGAAGACTGAGGTACGGTTTGGAATGAGGTGGGATAGCATTAGGTCAAGTTCACAGGCGGTGAGATCTGATTTGGAGACTGAAGATGATCTTCCGTGATGGCTGAGAAGCTGGTTTTGGAGGAGGAGAGTTGAGTCTTTATGAGAGAGAAGGGGCTGTAGGGACCTTAAGCAAAACCTTTGCCCTATGTTGTCAATATTCTGCTTGAAGAATGAGGCTAAGTCTTCAGCTGAGATGAGAGGAGAGGATAGGGAGGGGGAGCTGGTGGTCAGGAGAGGGAGTTGAAAATACTGAATAGCTGCTTAGGGTTGCGAGACACGTATGATATGAGAGATGAGAAGTAGGTTTGTTTTGCTGCAGTGATCAATTGTACAGCATTTTGAAAACTTCTGTTACTGGACTGCACTCCCTTTTTTGGCAGTCGCACAGTGGTATGCCTTGTAGATGAGGGGCAGGAAGAACATGTGCTCCAGTAGATGACAAGCGCTGCATCAAGTGGCTTCTGCTCCTCTTCCTCCACATTAACATCACACACAGTACAGTCCACAGAGGTGGCACCCCAATTACCCTTGTTTTCACCCACGTCACAACTCTCCAACCAGCCAACTGACTATGGAGAAGCACAGATGGGCGAGTCTGCAGAGCTGTTCACACATCCTATTCCGGGGCATCAGAGGTCTGATCCAAAGCTTCACAGACTCAAGAGGGGGAAAGCATGTGTAGCGATGCCCAACATTTTTTTCAGTTGATCTGGGCCCGGACGAAGTAGGGTCAGAGAAGAATCTAAACCCTCATCACAAGACGTTAACCCCTGGGGGTGGGCATAGATGGGTTGGAGAAAGAAATGAATACACACCAGAACATGGAGAACAAAACTAACACACAACAGGGGTTGGAGAACTAAACTACCAAACAGCTAAGGTTGGAGAATAAAACAAATACACACCAGAACATGGGGAACTAAACTAATAGAAAACAGGCGTTGGAGAACTAAACTAATAAGACAACAGGGGTTGGAAAACTAACCTACTAAACAGCTAGGGTTGGAGAACTAAACCACTACACACCAGGGGATGGAGAACTAAACCACTAGACACCAAGATGTCACTACACAGCAATTGTTAGAATCCTCAAGGCTTGCGGGACAAACTTCTGTATCTAACACTTCCTCCAGTGCTTCTACATCCTCCACCTTCTCTAGCGCCTCCACCGGCACCCTCAACCTCTGTCTTACTGAGACATATGTTCCAACAGTGCAGAGAGAATCCCCCCCACCTCCGTACTGTGCAGCCAGGTCTCACCGCAATCAGGCAGTCTTAAAATTAATATGCCTTGGAGATCGCAGTCATACAGCTGAAGAGTTGTGGACAGCTCTCCAGGCCGAGTTTGAGCAATGGCTGTCTCCACTGAGCCTGGAGCAAGGGAATGCTGTGTGCGATAACGGTGCAAACCCGGTGGTGGCCCTACGTTAGGGCAACCTCAGACACGTGCCTTACATGGTTCGCATCTTCAACCTGATTGTATAGCAATTTCTCCGTCACTATCCTGGCCTGGGTGTGCTGCTGCAGAAACCACGGTCTCCGCGTACTCACTTAAAACTATAAAAATGAGCAGGATCTTTAGTATAAAAGCCAGACTACTAGACATCGAGCAAACGCCTCCATGATGATAGAGGCCACCATCTCCTTAGCTTGCTGGTACTTTTCTGTGGGAATGAACTTGTCTCCAACTAGCCAAGGATATCCAGTGAATGGCACGCCACGGTTTGGTATTAGCACCCAGTACCAGAAGCAAAGCCATCCACAAATTCCGTACCTCAGGAATTTTATTTGGTAGACTGGCTGAGCAAACATTAGTTTCTCACAAAGGAGCTGAAGACACTGAGTGGCAGTAGGTGCACGTTTCTCCAGCATGACCTGTTTGTTATTGTTAGATATCAGAGGGAGAACATAACTGGGCTTTGCCAAGGTGCCATATTGCATCTTAAGTCTTATAGACCCTACACTTGCGGCCTTACAGTCTACAGGATATGGGAGAAGGAGACAGTAGGTCGTGAAGTTGCATTAGCTCCGATGGTGTTGAGGTGCGGTGGCAGCGAGACAATGGCAGGCTGTAGGCTGGCTTGAAGAGATGGTGTCATGGGTGTGTCGCCACGAAGATCGTCGCGACTACACAGCCTGACTTCTCGCAGCTGAGTTTTTGGTGCTTTGTGTTTTGGTAGTGAGGGAGTTAATTCTCTCCCTCTGTGCTTGACGAGGCTCTGCCTCGCCCAGCTGCAGTTAATGCTGCTGGATTGGGATTCCTTCAAGTACCTGCTGGTCTGATAGGGAAGTTGTCGGTGAAAGCATTTCTTGCAGACCTACAGAGCGGATCGTTGTTTGGTGGAGTTCGGAGCAAAGAGTATACGGTGTGGTTTCTTCCCTTCCTCCCTTTATCATTTATCTCCTAACCTGTTGTTGTTCCCTCTGTAATTGTGGTGTGAGTTTTTTGTATGCAAGGTGGTTTTTGGTTTTCCCCTTGTACTGTCTCGTAGTTTTCCTGGGGCCGGGAATACGGATGATCCGGTTCCTATCCTTCAAGAGGGGGTGGTGGTGTCGGCAGTATGCTCTGAGCTTGAGGAGGAGGTATTGGAGGCTCAGGGGGACGCCCCTGTTGGACCTCCAGGGAGACTGTTTGTTCCAGATCAGCTACGACAAAAGGTGATCGAGGCACACCATAACTCAGCTTTGGCAGGACACCCAGGGAGTAAAGCAACTGTGGATCTCCTCTCGCGTCGGTTTTGGTGGCCTAACTTACATAAGGAGGTGGTAACTTTTGTTGCGTCCTGTGGGGTTTGTGCGCGCTCTAAGACCCCACATACCCGTCCGTCTGGGGCCCTCTTACCTTTGAAGATCCCGGAGCGTCCTTGGACTCATCTGTCTATGGACTTTATTACGGACCTCCCGCCGTCCTCGGGTAAAACGGTCATACTCGTTGTAGTAGACAGGTTCAGCAAGATGGCACATTTTATCGCTCTTCCTAATGCTAAAACTCTTGCGCAGGTGTTCATTGGAGAGATTGTGAGGCTTCACGGGGTGCCCTCCGATGTGGTGTCGGATCGGGGGTCTCAGTTTGTGTCAAAATTCTGGCGGAGTTTGCTCTTAATAATAGGCGGAGCGAATCCACGGGTAAGTCCCCATTTTTTGGGGCATATGGTTTTCACCCCCAGTTTTGTACTTTCAGTAGAGGGGGCTCTTCGGGGGTTCCTGAGGAGGAACGATTTTCGTCATCACTCGCTTCAGTGTGGAGAGGGGTACTGAATAATCTGAGTACTATGGGAAACCGATACAAACGTATGGCTGATAGGAGGAGAGTGTCTGGTCCGGACCTAAGTGTGAACGATCGGGTATGGTTGTCTACTAAGAATATAAAACTCAAGGTTCCCTCCTGGAAACTGGGTCCCAGGTTCATCGGGCCGTACAGGATCAGTTCTATAATTAATCCGGTGGCATTCCGTCTTGACCTCCCCCCTACGTTTAAAATTCATAACGTGTTCCACAGATCTTTGCTTAAGAGGTATGTGGCGCCGGTGATACCGTCACCTTTACCTCCTCCTCCAGTGGTGGTCAATGGAAATTTGGAGTTTCAGGTATCGAAAGTCATCGATTCACGTTTTAGTCACCGGTCCCTTCAGTACCTGGTTCATTGGAAAGGGTATGGTCCTGAGGAGAGAATGTGGGTTCCTGCGTCAGAAATTAACGCAGACCAGTTAATTCGGGCCTTCCACACGACTCACCCGGATAAACCCGGCCCTGAGGGTCCGGAGGCCCCTCGTAGAAGGGGGGGTACTGTCACGGGTGTGTCGCCACGAAGATCGTCGCGACTACACAGCCTGACTTCTCGCAGCTGAGTTTTTGGTGCTTTGTGTTTTGGTAGTGAGGAAGTTAATTCTCTCCCTTTGTGCTTGACGAGGCTCTGCCTCGCCCAGCTGCAGTTAATGCTGCTGGATTGGGATTCCTTCAAATACCTGCTGGTCTGATAGGGAAGTTGTCGGTGAAAGCATTTCTTGCAGACCTACAGAGCGGATCGTTGTTTGGTGGAGTTCGGAGCGAAGAGTATACGGTGTGGTTTCTTCCCTTCCACCCTTTATCATTTATCTCCTAACCTGTTGTTGTTCCCTCTGTAATTGTGGTGTGAGTTTTTTGTATGCAAGGTGGTTTTTGGTTTTCCCCTTGTACTGTCTCGTTTGTTTAGTACTGTGTTTGGGCATTTTCTATCCTGTTCCCCATTGTTGTGATCGGGGTCCTTCTCAGGACTAGATTACAGAGGTTCAGGGATATTCAGGAGTTTAGGGTTACGTTTAGGGTTACGCTGGTGGCCTGGACCTCTGTACCATTAACAGTACGTCCAGGTTGAGGGATTAGTCAGGGCCCCTGTTTAGGGTCAGCTCAGGCCCCTGACCTCCTGTACGTTGAGACAGCGTGACAGATGGGTTTTCAGGTTGTGTCTGAAGGATCCAAATGTGGTGGCTAATCGGACATGTTGAGTCACAGAATTACAGAGGATGGGGGATATTTGGTAGAAGTATTGGAGGTGATTGGCTGAGGAACAAATAAGTGTGGAAAGAAGGAGGTCTTGGGAGGATCAGAGATTACGGAAGGGAATATATCGGGAGATCAGTTCAGAGATGTATGAAGAAGAAAGGTTAGGGATGGCTTTGTACGTCAGTGTTAGTAGTTTGAACTGGATACGCTGGGAAAAAGGGATCTTATAGATTGCCCGCCACATGGCCACGTGGACAAGTGAATGTGGCCAGGGACGGTACATCTCACTGGAGCCAGTCCACAGAAAAAAAGCAGCCATAGAGTGTCCGGGAACCTTCCCACACATTTTTCTTAGCCAGAGATGTATCTCGGCAGGGTTGGACTGGCCCACCAGAGTACCAGAGACTCCTCCGGGGGGCACTGGCTTCTCCATCAGGAGAGTTCATAGCGCAAACCTTGCAGGTTGTGATGATGATGAGGCCATCAATCTCCCTAGTTTTATATTACTTGGAATGCAAGGGCAAGTATGCAGCCAGCCACCCACCCACCGGCCGCAATACTAAACTGCCACATTTCTGGACAGCTGCTTGCACTGGAAATGTTGACTTTTAGGCTTATGGAGGCGGAAGCTTTTCACAACCTCATGGCGGCAGCAGCCGGGTGTCCATACTTGGTCTCCAGCAGCCACTATTTCTCCCGGTGTCGTCCCTGCCTCCCACAAGCACGGGTCCCAGAAGATTACACGTGCCCTCCGCAGTGCACTTAGTGGGAAGGACGGTACGTCTCACTGGAGCCAGGCTACAGCAAAAAAGCTGCCATAGAGTGTCCAGTAACCTTCCCACACACTTTTCTTAGCCAGGGCTGCTTCTCAGCAGGATTTAACGGGTCCACCAGAGAACCGGAGAATCCTCCGGTGGGTCCTGGCTTCTTCTTCAGGAGAGTTCATAGCGTTAAACCTTGCAGCTCCTATGGGGCTCTTTAGTGGGGGCGAAAATTGGTCCCTCACAATCAAATCCTCTAGTGGGCCCAATGGTCTTCAGTCTGACACTGCTTCTCAGTGAGAGTTGTATTTCACCACAGCCATATTCTTTAGCTCGGTGAAAGGACTGGCATAGAGGGAAACCAAATCTGCTCTGGCTGTAATTTCTCCCAGGAAGTCCTCTAATACAGCTTGTTGCATAAGCAATGGCAGCCCGTCCAACATCAGCTCACACTTCCCGGTGGTGCTTAGTCACAGACAAAGAACTTTCTTTACGCCTTGAATTTAATCACTACAGAGTTGGAAAATGCCCTGATCTGCAATGCATTTAGAGAAATAACATGCATAAGCAAAGCCACAGTTTAAGTCACTGAAGGTCATTAAGTGAAGCTCATACAGCTTTCCCACAGACTGAAAGAGGGCAATCAAGACTTCCAAGACAGCCAAGACTTCCCTGTCCTCCCCAAGAGGAAGACTTGGACGTCCATGTTCTCCTCCTCATTATCACCCAATCCGCATTGAGATGAGGCTGGGCTGCATAGTTCCTTGCTCCGCCTGCAATGCCTCCTCTTTAACTGTGAGCTCCAAGCATTTCAGTAGACAGAGAAGCGGGATGGTGATGCTAATTATAGCATCATCGCCGCTCACCATCTTGGTGGAGTCGTCAACGTTTTTGAGGATGGCACAGATGTCAGACATCCATGCCCACTCATCAGTTCTTATGTGCGGAGGATGACCTGAATGCCGATGGGCGTCTTGAAGCTGGTACTTAACAATTGCCTTCTGCTGCTCACAAATCCTTACCAACATTTGCAACGTTGATTTCCAACATGTGGTGACATCGCACAACAGTCGGTGAACTGGAAGCTGCATATGCTGCTGAAGCACGCCAGGGTGGCGGAAGCGATAGCTGACTTTCTGAAATGGGCACAAACGCAGTATACTTTCACAAGCAGCTCTGGCAGATCTGGGTAGGTTTTGATAAACCTCTGAACCACTAAGTTGAGCTCATTTAGTGCTCTCTCATTACTAATGTGTACCCCTGTATGGAGAACAATATGAATAAGAAAAATTAAAATAGGAAATATAGCCTGCTTTATATACCACGGTACTAAGAAAACCAATTTCGATTATATCTTGTGTACCACTGTGACAAAAATATCTGCACCTAAGAATTAATTTCAATACAGTAGACCTAGTATAATGATGACCAACAACTCTTCCACTACAGCCAACCAATAGATGGAGAGACCCAATCAGGATTCTCCACATTTCAAAAAATTAGGGCCTAAACCCACCAAAGTGGCACCAATTTCACCAGAGTAGAAGTAGTTTAATGGGGACCAAAACCTCTTCCACTACAACCAACCCAATAGATGGAGACCCAATCAGGATTTCCCACATTTCCAAAAATTAGTGCCAGACACCAGCAAAGTGGCATCAATTTCGGTACAGTAAAAATTGTAGAATTAGGAATGACACGTCTTCCCCTAAAGCCAACCCAATAGATGGAGACTCAATCAGAAGTGTTTACATTTCCCTAAATTGGGGCCTAGCACCAGCAAAGTGGCATCAATTTCACTGAAGTTTAAGTAGTATAATGGGGACTGACACCTCTTCCACTACAGCCAACCCAGCAGATGGAGACACAAGCAAAACTGCTCACATTTAAAAAAATTAGGGCCTAAGACCAACATTTCCGTGGCCTACAGATTGGAGATGGTGGAGTCCAACCTCTTAGCTTTGTCATGCATAGGAGTAAACAATCTTTTACGTGACCACAACCGCGGGACCGAGGGTTGGCTGCAGTGCTGAGAGAGGGTGGATTACTGTGAAACAGACAAACTGTTAGATCGTGAATGAAGTGAGGGCAGAGATGTTACAGTGGATTGAGGTACATGTGGTGTGCTCAGTGAAACAAACACAGTAGGCATGTCAGCTTCTGTTACAGCTGATGGGCTCTCACTCAGCCTGACTGGAGCGAGTATACAACCGTAGGTTCTGCAGTCGGACACCTGCGTGACAATACTTGCCATGGTAACAGAGGAGGAGGAAGAAGCAGCAGATGGATTTGATGAGTCAGCTGATGGTTGTTTATTGAAAACCGATTTTGAGTTAATCATGTTTGTGTACCCCTTTGTGGAGAACAATATCTGCACCAAATAATTAATTTCACTATAGTATAACTATACAAATAGATGGAGATCAAAACCTCTTCCACTATGACTAACTCAGGAGATGGAGACCTAACCAGGAGTGTTCACATTTCCCTAAATTAGGGTGTAACCCCAACAAAGTGGCATCAATTTAACTAGAGTAAAAGTAGTTTAATGGAGACAGAAACCTCTCCCACTACAGCCAAACCCAATAGATGGAGACCCAATCAGGATTCCCCACATTTCCAAAATTAGTGGCAGATACAAGCAAAGTGGCATCAACTACACTACAGTAGAAATTGTAGAATTAAGAACGACACATATTCCCCTAAAGCCAACTCAGTAGAAGGAGACTCAATCAGGATTCCCCACATTTCCAAAAATTAGGGGCAGACACCAGCAAAGTGGCATCAATTTCACAAGAGTAGAAGTAGTTTAATGGAGATAGAAACCTCTTCCACTACAGCCAAACTCAAGAGATGGAGACCCAATTAGGATTCTCCACATTTCCAAAAATTAGTGGCAGACACCAGCAAACTGGCATTAATTTAAGTACAGTAGAAATTGTAGAATTAGGAATCAAAACCTCTGCCACTACAGCCAACCCAGCAGATGGAGACTCAATCAGGAGTGCACCATCCTCTCCAGTCATTCACCACATGTCAGACTCACAGAAATTGCTTCTGCCACTACTGCTGCTGCTAATATTTTGGCATTGACGAATTGACGTGCCGGAGGTTGGAAGTGTAAAGCTGCGATGAACTCTGTGCGCCTCACTGCTGGCTTTGGGAAAACCTATGTTAAGGTTGTGTAAAAGCGTGTTTCGATGCTCCAGCATTTGCGGGTCCCTTTCTAGGGCAGGAAGGATCTGGCAAAATTTACTCTTATAATATGGATCTAACAGAGTGGCAACCCAATCGTCAGCACTATTTTGAATCATAACTATACGGGGATCATGTTGCAGATAGTGCAGCAAGAAATCACTCATATGTCAGCCTCTTTCCTGAGGTTCAAGCCCATGCTGTGTTGGTGGCTGGGTAATTCGGATGCTTGTTTCCTCCATCCCCACCTGCCAAACATGAACAGAGAGGTGATGATTATCCTTTTCATGTTTTGACTGTTGCTCACCCATCACCTCTTCCTCTTCCATTTGTTCCTCACCTTCACTAACACCTTCACTAATAGTTTTTTGGTATCGCAAACCCCACTCGATCGCAGTGAACCACCCTCCCATGGCACCCTGAGATGTCCCCTAGTGTATGACGTTAGTAACAGAAGAAAGTATTTTCTTAGTGTGGATGAGGCCTGTATAGCATAGGAGATATGCTACGAACAATTTCAAACAGATGTCCCCTATTGTATCACATTAGTAATACTGTATCACATTAGTAACAGAAGAAAGTATTTTTTTTATTGTGGATGAGTCCTGTATAACATACGAGATATTCTCCAAACTAATTCAAACTGAGATATCCCCAGCTGTATAACGTTAGGAATCAAAGAAAGTATTTTTTGACTGTGGATGAGGCCTGTATAACATAGAATAAATCCTACAAGATATTTCAAACTCAGATCTAGCCTGCTGTATCACATTAGTCACAGTAAAAAATAGATTTATTTACTCTGCAAAGCTCTGCATACAGCTGAATTTCACCGCACCTAAAATAGTATGTGGCTTTTAGCAAAGTGTATCATGTTTGTGACACAAAAAAATCTTTTCCCTGGACTGTGACTAGTAACAGAAAATATCTTTTTTTTTACTCTGAAAACAGCTGAATTTCACCGCCACTAAAAGCACTAGGTGCCTTATAGCACAGTTTAACATGTCTGCGACACAAAACATCTTTGGTGGACTGTGGCTAGCAACAGTAAAAAAATATTTGTTTTACTATGCATAAAGCTGAAGTTCATCCACCAAAAAAATGACAAACTGGGCTAACACAGCTTGCACTATCATATTAGCAAATGGAAAAAAAAGTTTTTTGTGCTCTGCACTCAGAAGCTCTGCACTGACAAGCTCTGCAGATAGCTGAATTTCAACCCCACAAAAACAAAACGAGGCCTACAAGGGCTTGCTTGCTTTATCACATTAGCAAGTGAAAAAAATAGGTTGAAGGTCTGCATGGAGCACAGTACAAGCGATGCACAGCACTGTTCTGAGCCATAGACCCTGCTCTTTCTGTGAGAATCTCAGTAATTGCACAAAAAAAAGGCTGCAAGGTCGATTGAACAGGTACACAGCACAGGACTTATCTACACTATCTGACTTCCACAGAAGCGCCCATCTGTCTAGCTAATATCTCTCATTACACAGGACACAGCACCTATCTCCTTCAGTGACATGCATAAAATGGCACTGAGGGAACATGGCCAGTTTTTATATAGAGAGGACATGTGATTTCAGCAGCCAATTGCAGAAGCCCTTGTGTTTGGGACACTTTGGATGCTTCTTGCGCTCTGATTGGCTAGCCGTGCTTTCCTGACTTAAAGTTATCGCCTACAGGAAGGAAAAAAAAAAAAACAGCGCGCTGCTGATGTGACCTGTTCTGAGCTTTCATCAGCCCCCCACTCATCTGCCACATCTCCCTGCTCATCATACGCAAGCACTATGGTAGCAAAACTGTAAAAAAAGAAGTAGTTGCCCCGCAATCACGTAACCACACAAATTCGCCGAACCTTAACGATTTTCCCGAACTTAAGAAATTTTGTTCGACTTTCCGATCACGAATTCGAATGTGCCACATTCGTGTCGAACTTAACATTTGAGATTGGATTTCGAACATATTCGCTCATCACTAGTCCAGATACGCAGAAAATCATGTTTCATGTCCAGTATTAATTCCCTGCAGGGACGTACCCCTAGATCGTTACCCCTAAATGTAACCATAACACGTCAGGGCACCTGTCTAAGTGCGCAAAATTATGATCTTTTCTTGGACTTAGCTACTAGCTCGCTTATGCGCAATGCACCAAAAAAAAGCTAATGAGAAGGCTAACGGGAACAAACTCAGTTCATACTCAGAAAAACATATTTCTCCCAATTCAGAACCTAATCGCTCTAAGAGGTCAAATGATACTGGGCGTCGGGTGTCCTTACAAGTTCTACCTCTACTATAACCTTTTATTGCTTGTCACACTAAAAAATGTTTAGTGACATCTAGACCTCCGTCAGGAACAACTGATCTGACAAGCGCAGCTCTTTTAGTTTCATTTCTCCCTCCTCACCACGTTGTCAGAAAATCCCCCACCCCCAAATACCTTCCTGAGTAGTGTTGAGCGATACCTTCCGATATCGGGAAATATCGGATCGGATTGGATCGGACCGATACCGAAAAAGTATCGGATATCGCCGATTCCGATACCGGAAACCAATGCAAGTCAATGGGACATAAATATCGGAATTAAAATAAACCCTTTCTTTCCTTGTAGGTTAATTCTACATGAAGGAAAACAACTAAGAATAATGTAGAATGTATTGGGGGAGGTGGGGGAGACAATAAAGGCATAGAGGTTTAGCCCAGTCAAATGGAATAGCAGGAATTACTATTTTTTTAAGATGTTCTGAGTTACGGAAATATTAACTATGTTAAGTATTTTTATATTTTGTCAGATATTTATGTTTCACTACTTCCATGCTCTTCACCTTCTTTTTTACTTCTCCCACACTTTCTCCTTCATCATCCTCAGCATCTTTTTCATCCACTTCTTCTTCACCTTCTTCTTCTTCACCTTCTTCGTATTATTCTTTTTTTTACATTCTTCATATTCTACTTCTTCATCTTCTTCATATTCTTCTTCTTCATCATATTCTTATTTGTGACAGGCATTCCTGTAGTTGTTATCTATAAAAGGTTGGACATTACACCTTTCGTTCTGCCCGTCACAAAAGATTCACAACAGGATTTGTCCGCGTTCAGTTTGGCCTGCAGCAGCAGGTCTTTTCCAGGGGCACCACGAGGAGGAACGGACTCACCCCCATACACTGCTTAGTCATCTTCTGCTTATAATTTAGATATTATCTTTTGCTCTGTTTTTTAGTCTTATGCTTAATGTTCTTCCGCTTTTTGTTCTGCAGCTTCTTGTATTTCTGCTTCTTGGTTTTCTGTCTCTTGTTCTTCTGTATCTTGGTGCTTGTCTTCTCTTCTTTGTCCTCTTGGTCAACTTCTTCAGGGTCATCTTCTTGGTCTTCATCGGGGTGGTCTTCAGGGTCGTCGTCTTCGGGGGTCCTCGTCTTCGGGGTCCTCGTCTTCTTTGGGTTGGTCTTCTGGGTCCTCGTCTTCGGGGTCCTCGTCTTCTTCGGGGTGGTCTGCAGGGTCCTCGTCTTCTTCGGGGTGGTCTTCAGGGTCCTCGTCTTCTTCGGGGTGGTCTTCAGGGTCCTCGTCTTCAGGGTCCTCGTCTTCTTCGGGGTGGTCTTCAGGGCCCTCGTCTTCTTCGGGGTGGTCTTCAGGGTCCTCGTCTTCAGGGTCCTCGTCTTCAGGGTCCACGTCTTCTTTGGGTTGGTCTTCAGGGTCCTCGTATTCAGGGTCCTCGTCAGGGAGATCCAGAGTGATTACCAAGAACCATTTCAAAAAGCTTGAACTTGGAAATGTAGCAGAAAGTACAAGAATGCTGAGGAACTACCGAGGACCAGCTGACGGTACTGGAACCCGGATGGGTAGCAGAAGGTACCCATGTAAAAAAAAGTTCAAGGCCGCGAGCCGGCCGCAGTTACCAAAACCCACAGTCCTACAGGGGGTGCTTGTCCTATTGGCACTATGGAACCAGCCTTCATTGCCAGATCCCGCAGCCCACATAGGAGTCACCTAAACTGCAGGCACCATAGAGTCGGCTAACCCGACCGCAACACGACAGGACAACGCATTGGAGGCAAAGTGACGTTGACACTACCCGGAAACAGCTGGCGTGCTGGAACCAGGCTGGGCAGGAGGGAGTACCCGTGCCAAAGACACTGCCGAGAACCAGCTGACGGTACTGGAACCCGGATGGGTAGCAGAAGATACAAGAGCAAATGGAACTACCGAGGACCAGCTGATGGTACTGGAACCCGGATGGGTAGCAGAAGGTACAAGAGCCAATGGAACTACCGAGGACCAGCTGATGTTACTGGAACTCGGCTACTAAGCAGGAGGTACCTGTGCCAGAAAGCACTACCAAGGACCAGCAGACGTTGGTGGAACTTGGATACCGAGAAGGAGGCACCTAATCCAAAGGCACTGCCGAGAAACAGCTGACGGTACTGGAACCCGGATGGGTAGCAGAAGGTACCCATGTAAAAAAAAGTTCAAGGCCGCGAGCCGGCCGCAGTTACCAAAACCCACAGTCCTACAGGGGGTGCTTGTCCTATTGGCACTATGGAACCAGCCTTCATTGCCAGATCCCGCAGCCCACATAGGAGTCACCTAAACTGCAGGCACCATAGAGTCGGCTAACCCGACCGCAACACGACAGGACAACGCATTGGAGGCAAAGTGACGTTGACACTACCCGGAAACAGCTGGCGTGCTGGAACCAGGCTGGGCAGGAGGGAGTACCCGTGCCAAAGACACTGCCGAGAACCAGCTGACGGTACTGGAACCCGGATGGGTAGCAGAAGATACCCATGTAGAAAAAAGTTCAAGGCCGCGAGCCGGCCGCAGTTACCAAAACACACAGTCCTACAGGGGGTGCTTGTCCTATTGGCACTATGGAACCAGCCTTCATTGCCAGATCCCGCAGCCCACATAGGAGTCACCTAAACTGCAGGCACCATAGAGTCGGCTAACCCGACCGCAACACGACAGGACAACGCATTGGAGGCAAAGTGACGTTGACACTACCCGGAAACAGCTGGCGTGCTGGAACCAGGCTGGGCAGGAGGGAGTACCCGTGCCAAAGACACTGCCGAGAACCAGCTGACGGTACTGGAACCCGGATGGGTAGCAGAAGATACAAGAGCAAATGGAACTACCGAGGACCAGCTGACGGTACTGGAACCCGGATGGGTAGCAGAAGGTACAAGAGCCAATGGAACTACCGAGGACCAGCTGATGTTACTGGAACTCGGCTACTAAGCAGGAGGTACCTGTGCCAGAAAGCACTACCAAGGACCAGCAGACGTTGGTGGAACTTGGATACCGAGAAGGAGGCACCTAATCCAAAGGCACTGCCGAGAACCAGCTGACGGTACTGGAACCCGGATGGGTAGCAGAAGGTACCCATGTAAAAAAAAGCTCAAGGCCGCGAGCCGGCCGCAGTTACCAAAACCCACAGTCCTACAGGGGGTGCTTGTCCTATTGGCACTATGGAACCAGCCTTCATTGCCAGATCCCGCAGCCCACATAGGAGTCACCTAAACTGCAGGCACCATAGAGTCGGCTAACCCGACCGCAACACGACAGGACAACGCATTGGAGGCAAAGTGACGTTGACACTACGCGGAAACAGCTGGCGTGCTGGAACCAGGCTGGGCAGGAGGCAGTACCCGTGCCAAAGACACTGCCGAGAACCAGCTGACGGTACTGGAACCCGGATGGGTAGCAGAAGATACAAGAGCAAATGGAACTACCGAGGACCAGCTGACGGTACTGGAACCCGGATGGGTAGCAGAAGGTACAAGAGCCAATGGAACTACCGAGGACCAGCTGATGTTACTGGAACTCGGCTACTTAGCAGGAGGTACCTGTGCCAGAAAGCACTACCAAGGACCAGCAGACGTTGGTGGAACTTGGATACCGAGAAGGAGGCACCTAATCCAAAGACACTGCAGAGAACCAGCTGACGGTACTGGAACCCGGATGGGTAGCAGAAGGTACAAGAGCCAATGGAACTGCCGAGAACCAGCTGGCGGTGCTGGAGCCCAGGGTGAATACTAAAAACGGAGAAGCCAGAGGTGTATTTGGAGGAGGTTTTAAATCCGTAGTACAGTGGATGTGGACAAAGCACGAGAATTTGCCGGACACACAGCTGGGGATCAGCTGACGTTACTGAACCCCAATAACACTGGAGCAAGCGTTGACTGTGCAGACGGCACTTCTGAGCAGCAACTAGCGGTATTGGAGCCCAGGGTAAATACTAAAAACGGAGGAGCCAGAGGTGTATTTGGAGGAGGTTTTAAATCCGTAGTACAGTGGATGTGGACAAAGCAGGAGAAATTGCCGTGAACACAGCAGGGGAACAGCTGACGTTACTGAACCCCAATAACACCGCAGCAAGTGTTGACTGTACAGACGGCACTTCCGAGCGCCAACTGGCGGTGCTGGAGCCCAGGGATAAGAATGAAAACAGAGAGGAGCCAGAGGTGTAATTGGAGCAACTTTAAAATGTGTAGTACAGTGGATGTGGACAAAGCAGGAGAAATTGCCGTCCGCACAGCAGGGGAACAGCTGACGTTACCGAACCCCAATAACACGGCAGCAAGTGTTGACTGTGCAGACGGCACTTCCGAGCGCCAACTGGCGGTGTTGGAGCCCAGGGATAAGAGTGAAAACAGAGAGGAGCCAGAGGTGTAATTGGAGCAAGTTTTAAATAAGTAGCACAGTGAATATGGACAGAGCAGGAGAAATTGCCGTCCGCACAGCAGGGGAACAGCTGACGTTACCGAACCCCAATAACACAGCAGCAAGTGTTGACTGTGCAGACGGCACTTCCGAGCGCCAACTGGCGGTGTTGGAGCCCAGGGATAAGAATGAAAACAGAGAGGAGCCAGAGATGTAATTGGAGCAAGTTTTAAATAAGTAGCACAGTGAATATGGACAGAGCAGGAGAAATTGCCGTCCGCACAGCAGGGGAACAGCTGACATTACCGAACCCCAATAACACCGCAGCAAGTGTTGACTGTGCAGACGGCACTTCCGAGCGCCAACTGGCGGTGTTGGAGCCCAGGGATAAGAATGAAAACAGAGAGGAGCCAGAGGTGTAATTGGAGCAAGTTTTAAATAAGTAGCACAGTGAATATGGACAGAGCAGGAGAATTTGCCGTGAACACAGCAGGGGAACAGCTGACGTTACCGAACCCCATTTACACCGCAGCAAGTGTTGACTGTGCAGACGGCACTTCCGAGCGCCAACTGGCGGTGTTGGAGCCCAGGGATAAGAATGAAAACAGAGAGGAGCCAGAGGTGTAATTGGAGCAAGTTTTAAATAAGTAGCACAGTGAATATGGACAGAGCAGGAGAAATTGCCGTGAACACAGCAGGGGACCAGCTGACGTTACCGAACCCCAATAACACCGCAGCAAGTGTTGACTGTGAAGACGGCACTTCCGAGCGCCAACTGGCTGTGTTGGAGCCCAGGGATAAGAATGAAAACAGAGAGGAGCCACAGGTGTAATTGGAGCAAGTTTTAAATAAGTAGCACAGTAAATATGGACAGAGCAGGAGAAATTGCCGTGAACACAGCAGGGGAACAGCTGACGTTACCGAACCCCAATAACACCGCAGCAAGTGTTGACTGTGCAGACGGCACTTCCGAGCGCCAACTGGCGGTGCTGGAGCCCAGGGATAAGAATGAAAACAGAGGAGCCAGAGGTGTAATTGGAGCAACTTTAAAATGTGTAGTACAGTGGATGTGGACAAAGGAGGAGAAATTGCCGTCCGCACAGCAGGGGAACAGCTGACGTTACTGAACCCCAATAACACGGCAGCAAGTGTTGACTGTGCAGACGGCACTTCCGAGCGCCAACTGGCGGTGTTGGAGCCCAGGGATAATACTGAAAACAGAGGAGCCAGAGGTGTAATTGGAGCAACTTTAAAATCTGTAGTAGTGAGAATGTGGACAGAGCAGGAGAAATTGCCATCCGCACAGCAGGGGAACAGCTGACGTTACTGAACCCCAATGACACGGCAGCAAGTGTTGACTGTGCAGACGGCACTTCCGAGCGCCAACTGGCGGTGCTGGAGCCCAGGGATAAGAATAAAAACAGAGGAGCCAGAGGTGTAATTGGAGCAACTTTAAAATGTGTAGTACAGTGGATGTGGACAGAGCAGGAGAAATTGCCATCCGCACAGCAGGGGAACAGCTGACGTTACTGAACCCCAATAACACGGCAGCAAGTGTTGACTGTGCAGACGGCACTTCCGAGCGCCAACTGGCGGTGTTGGAGCTCAGGGATTACAGTTCAGGTGGTAGACACATGAACAGAACAGGAGACCTGGATACTTTTGCCAACAATTATTTATTCTGGAAGAGGACTGGCAAATTCATGAGAGATCCAGGCCTTGTTCATTTTGAGAAAAGTAAGCCGGTCAACGTTATCGGAGGATAGTCGCATGCGACGGTCTGTTAGTACACCACCTGCGGCACTAAAGATGCGTTCCGATAATACACTAGCAGGAGGGCAAGCTAGCACCTCCAATGCATACTGACTTAGCTCTGGCCATGTATCCAGCTTACAGACCCAAAACTTGAAGGGAGAAGAGCCGTCTGGGAGTACACTAAGAGGGCAAGACATGTAGTCTGTCACCATCTGACGGAAACGTTGCCTCCTGCTGACTGGAGCCGTCTGTGATGGTGTAGACATTTATGGCGGCGGGGACACAAAACTTTGCCACATTTCGGCCATACTGGTTTTGCCTTGTGCTGAGGCGCTGCTTCTGCTCCCTCTTTGTGCAGAGCTTCCTCCACTGCCTCGACGCACTGAGCTGCTTTGTAAAGCACTAGCAGCACTGCTCTCGGTTGGAATGGAGAACATGATGGAATGCACCAGTGCGTCTTGGTACTCCCGCATTTTACGCTTCCGGTTCAACGGTGTTATGAGGCTTTGTAAGTTGTCCCGGTAGCGAGGATCTAGGAGGGTGGACACCCAATAATCAGCCGTGTTGAGAATGTGGGCGATGCGGCGGTCGTTTTTCAGGCACTGCAGCATGAAATCAACCATGTGCTGCAGACTGCCAACTGGCCAAGAAACGCTGTCCCCTGCTTGAGGCGTGATCTCTGCCTGCTCTGCATCACCCCACCCTCGCTCTAGATACTGACTACTAGAGCATTGTGTACCTCCCTCCTCTGGACAGATGTCTTCCTCATCCATTGACTCCTCCTCATCCTCCTCACAAAGTGTCCCCTGCCTAGGCCTTTGTGAGGAACCACGTTGCGCAGACTGTAGAAAAGCAGATGGCATTTGTGACTCCTCATCCTCCACCTCTTCCAAAACCTCGTCCCTTAGTGCTTGCAGTGTTTTTTCAAGCAGGCAGATAAGGGGGATAGTCATGCTGACTAGTGCATCATCTGCACTCGCCATCCGCGTGGAATAATCGAAGGCACGCAAAACGTGGCAAATGTCCTTCATAGAGGCCCACTCAGTGGTGGTGAAGTGTGAACAGCGCGCACTGCGACTTGTTTGCGCCTGCTGCAGCTGGTACTCCATTACTGCTGCCTGCTGCTCACACAACCTCTCCAACATATGTAACGTTGAATTCCACCTGGTGGGTAGGTCACATATGATGCGATGTTCCGGAAGAAATAATCGGCGCTGCAGAGCTGCAATGCGTGATCTTGCATTGCTGGAACGCCGCAAGTGAGCGCACTCTATGCGGACCTTGTGAAGCAGTGCATCAAGATCCGGATAGTCCCTCAAAAAACTCTGCACGACCAAGTTGAGCACATGTGCCAGACATGGGATGTGAGTGAGGTTGCCTAGGCCCAGAGCTGCCACCAGATTTTGGCCATTGTCACACACTACCATGCCTGGCTGGAGATTCGCTGGCACAAACCACACGTCGCTCTGCTGCTTGATGGCATTCCAGAGCTCCTGCGCTGTGTGGCTTTGATTCCCCAAAGAAATAAATTTTAATACGGCCTGTTGACGTTTGGCCACGGCTGTGCTCATATCGGTCATCATAACAGGTAACCGTTCACGGGTCGATGTGGAGGTAGACCGTGACGGCTCCTGCAGCGCTGATTCAGAGGAACTGGAGTATGAGGAGGAGTCAATGTGTACAGACTGGATTCCTGCAATCCTTGGAGTTGGCAGATCACGTACAGCGCCACTCTCAAGATTTGTACCCGGCTCCACAACATTTACCCAATGGGCAGTGAGGGAAAGGTATCGTCCCTGTCCATGCTTACTGGTCCACGCATCAGTGGTCAGGTGGACCTTGCTACTGACGGCGTTTTGTAGCGCATGTTTAATTTTTCCCTCCACATGATGTTGCAGGGCAGGGACGGCTTGCCTGCTGAAATAAAAGCGGCTGGGCACGTTGTATTGTGGGACTGCCAATGCCATAAAGTTACGGAATGTGTCAGTCTCCACCAGCCTGAATGATAGCATTTCAAGGGCCAGTAGTTTAGCAATGCCAGCATTCAGAGCCTGTGCTCGGGGGTGGTTTGCCGAGTATGGGCGCCTTTTCTCCCATGCCTGTGCTAACGATGGCTGTAGACTGGCCTGGGAGTGTGAGGATGACTGGGAAAGTGGTGCTGTGGGTGCAATTACACTGTGTCTCTGTACAACAGTGCCAGAGATTCTTCCATGGTGATCCTGTGAGGAAGCCGAACCAGCTGTGTGTGAGCTGGAGGAAGAGGCTACAACACGAGCTGAAGAGGTGGTAGGTGGCGCTGTAGGTTGGCCTAGGTCTTCAGTGTGTTTTTGTAACTCCACCACGTGCTTGGTCCGCACATGTTTCCACATATTTGTGGTATTGAGGTTGCTGACACTTTTCCCTCTTTTCACCTTCTGATTACACAGCTTGCATTTGACAAAGCAAATGTCATCTGCAACTGTGTCAAAAAAGGACCAGGCACTGCAAGTCTTGGGAGCGCCCGCTTTGGATTTTGGAAGAGCCATGCTCCTAATGGGTGCCAAAGTGGAGGCTACAGGCAACCAAGTCTGCCCCCTCCCTCTCCCTCCTTTTTGGGCCGTTCGGGGAATCTCTTCCTCAGAGCTGCTCCCACCACCTTCCTGTCCCTCACGCCATGATGGGTCAAGGACCTCATCATCTACACCACTCTCTTCAAACAACTGCTTCTCCTGGGTAGTCTCGACAGCACAGTATGCACCAGAAAGTGGCACCTGAGTCTCATCATCAGATGCGTACTGAGGTGTGCTGCTGACCATAGGCACTGGCCCACCCGCCTCTTCAGATTCAGAGAGACAAAATGGTTGCGCATCACTGCATACTACCTCTTCTTCAAATTCTAGAATTCTGCTTGGCTGGCCCCCTCTTTCCAAGCCAAGAGATTCAGAGAACAGAAGTAGAGATGGCTCCTGTCCAGAGCTCTCTGACTGCCTGGGCAATTTGGCAGGTGATGAAGAGACAGATGGGTGGTCTTCAGTGCTCTGGACCTGAGAGGATCTGGAACTAATTGAAGTCGATGCGTTAGCTGCCATCCATCCGACAACGGCTTCAATTTGGTCCTCGCGCAGCAGTGGGGTACGGCTAGCTCCTACAAAGCTGCGCATAAAGGACTGTTCCCTGGTAAAACTGGGGGATGCTGAGTCACTGGTGCCCGCAGCAGGCACAGAATCCCCACGTCCTCTCCCTGCAGGCACAGAATCCTCACGTCCTCTCCCTGCAGAAACTCCACGCCCACGCCCACGACCACATGCCTTACTCCCTGTCTTCTTCATCTTGGTAGACTGATAAAGGTAGTCAGAAAAGTACTAAGGGCTTAGTGTGCTTATTCCTGAACAGCTGCTAACAGGTATAAGAAACACTAATTTTATAAAGTGTGGACTAGACTTTAATATGAGCTAATGTGGCCTACACAACTGTAAAGTGGAGTGTTTGGTGAACTTTATTTAGGTTTTTTTTTGTCACAAAAAGACACTGGATGTGCCTAAAGATGTAATAACGATAGTATCACAAACTTTTTGTAGCTATTACAATGTAGGAAGGTAACCTACAATGCAATAGATGAGGCTGCAAAAAATAGGCTAATACTAATCTGGCTGGGGCTGCAGGGCCCAATGCTGCAGAAAGGCTCCTCTATCTACTCCTATATAGTGTGTTTGGAATCAATTTAGCTGAATACGGATGGAACCACCACACTAATAGGAGATATCAGGAAAAATTATGAATTGGCAATAAAGGACAATGTATGAGGCAGTGACACACACTGAGTGCACTACAACCAGACGGGGTTGACGCACACACTACAGGGTGAGCTGCACTCACACACCAGACCTTGCAGACAGCGGTGAACAGTACAGATACAGAGCACTGTGCACTAGCGCTGCAAGACCAAAAAAATTTCTCTATCTACTCCTATATAGTGTGTTTGGAACCAATTTAGCTGAATACGGATGGAACCACCACACTAATAGGAGATATCAGGAAAAATTATGAATTGGCAAAAAAGGACAATGTATGAGGCAGTGACACACACTGAGTGCACTACAACCAGACGGGGTTGAAGCACACACTACAGGGTGAGCTGCACTCACACACCAGACCTTGCAGACAGCGGTGAACAGTACAGATGCAGAGCACTGTGCACTAGCGCTGCAAGACCAAAAAAATTTCTCTATCTACTCCTATATAGTGTGTTTGGAACCAATTTAGCTGAATACGGATGGAACCACCACACTAATAGGAGATATCAGGAAAAATTATGAATTGGCAAAAAAGGACAATGTATGAGGCAGTGACACACACTGAGTGCACTACAACCAGACGTGGTTGAAGCACACACTACAGGGTGAGCTGCACTCACACACCAGACCTTGCAGACAGCGGTGAACAGTACAGATGCAGAGCACTGTGCACTAGTGCTGCAAGACGGAAAAAAATTTCTCTATCTACTCCTATATAGTGTGTTTGGAACCAATTTAGCTGAATACAGATGGAACCACCACACTAATAGGAGATATCAGGAAAAATTATGAATTGGCAAAAAAGGACAATGTATGAGGCAGTGACACACACTGAGTGCACTACAACCAGACGTGGTTGAAGCACACACTACAGGGTGAGCTGCACTCACACACCAGACCTTGCAGACAGCGGTGAACAGTACAGATGCAGAGCACTGTGCACTAGCGCTGCAAGACCAAAAAAATTTCTCTATCTACTCCTATATAGTGTGTTTGGAACCAATTTAGCTGAATACGGATGGAACCACCACACTAATAGGAGATATCAGGAAAAATTATGAATTGGCAAAAAAGGACAATGTATGAGGCAGTGACACACACTGAGTGCACTACAACCAGACTTGGCTGAAGCACACACTACAGGGTGAGCTGCACTCACACACCAGACCTTGCAGACAGCGGTGAACAGTACAGATGCAGAGCACTGTGCACTAGTGCTGCAAGACGGAAAAAAAATTCTCTATCTACTCCTATATAGTGTGTTTGGAACCAATTTAGCTGAATACAGATGGAACCACCACACTAATAGGAGATATCAGGAAAAATTATGAATTGGCAAAAAAGGACAATGTATGAGGCAGTGACACACACTGAGTGCACTACAACCAGACTTGGCTGAAGCACACACTACAGGGTGAGCTGCACTCACACACACAGACCTTGCAGACAGCGGTGAACAGCACAGGGAACTGTGCACTAGCGCTGCAAGGCACAGTGATTTAGAAAGTAGCTTGGGTAAAGCAGTATAGAGCAAATAGGTAGCTAAAACTGTCCCTCAGAACAACAGCGTCCTATCCCTAACTGAATTCACAGCAGAGTGAGCTCAAAATGGCGGCGGCAGCTTTTATAGTGCATCATGACATCATTTCAGCAGCCAATCACAGCCATGCCATTAGTTAAGATGCCTACATGCCTAACAGGATGTGCCCACACTTCTTAGGATCCTCATTGGCTGAATAAAATGAAAATGGCTCATTGCATTATGGGAACTTCCGATTCCGGTATTCGATATTGTAAAAGTATCGGAATTAAGTATCGGAATTCCGATACCGCGAATATCGGCCGATACCCGATATTTCAGTATCGGAATGCTCAACACTATTCCTGAGTCTTGATGCTTTGTGAAACCTGATATCACAGTTGTACTGCAGAAACTCAGGAGAGCAGATATAACTGTGCTGGCTTCTGAGGCACATTGTTCCTGAACACGTCACACTATATAAGGTTGGTATTTTATGTCTTTAGTCATCACAATTGTTAACTTAGCTTGCTTTATGAATGGATAGTGCAAAGTTTGTGAATATTTAATAGAAATAAGTAAGGTTTTCTTACAAATGAAAGTGTGCTTTCAGGCACATTGTTCCCAAACACATATTCTCTCTCTTGCTTCAGATTATCTGCTGAAATGGAGAGGAAAATGTATGATTTGTCAAAACCCCTTCATGTTGATGAAGTGAAAATGCTGTTAGATGATGATGATGATGCAGACTCAACACTGCATGAGGATTTAGGAGAAGAAAGTGAGATTGATTCTTATGATGAGGTGGAAGTATGTGAAGATGATTCTAAAACAGAGCAAGATGGTGAGAGTGATGAGGATGAAGAAGATATAGAAACATATTATATGGGAAGAGATAAAAAAAAACAAATGGAGCAATAAGCCACCCATGCAAACTAAACGTAGGGAACCTCAAAACATTCTCGCTCACCTTCCTGCAGGTAACATATAATTCTGAATGAATATGTGTCTAATACCATTTTAGGTACCTTAAAGGGAATCTGTCACCACTTTGGAGTTATCAGACCTCTACTATGGCCATACAGGGTATAGAAAAGTAAATCTATACATACCTGTATGGCTCATAGTAAAGGTTTGATTGCTTAATCAATTCTAATTTGTACAGGCTTGGCGTCCAGGGAATGCCAAGCAATCACCGCCTATGTGGTTATCATTCCCCCAAATCCCCGCCTATATGCTTAATTATCATATTGACAGACCCTGTGATGTGCACTGTGCTCCTGATTTCACGGCATGCGCAAAGCGCCGCTCACATAGAGCGTGCTTTGCTTCATCCCGGCCCCATCTGCCTGTGCACTGCGTTGCAGGGTTCTATTGTGCAGGCGTCGGAAAGTGACAGTGACTCCCCGGCGCCTGCGCAATAGAAACAAATTTGCGCGGGACCGCAAATAAATGGCAACCACAGCGTTTTTAACAGTTTTGTTAGCATAATGCAAGTGTATGATGCGTGATGTCATGTTCCAGGTGAGTGTGGGGGCTGTGGAGAGCTTAGAACAGGTCAGATCAGCGGCGCACTGTTTTGTTTTGTTTTTTCCTGTGGGCGGTAACTTTAACTGAGGAAAGTGCGGTCAGCCAATCATAGTGCAGGAAGCATCTACACTGTCCAGACATAAGGGCTTCTGCAATTGGCTGCAGAAATCACATGTCCTCTCAATATAAAAAGTGGCCATGTTCCCTCAGCGCCATTATATCCATGTCACTGCTGGAGACAGACGCAGCTCAGTGTTCTCCTGTGTAATGAGAGATATTAGCTTGATATATGGGCGCTTGTGTGGTAGTCAGATAGTGTAGATGTAGAGCTCCATGTCTCAGTAAATCTTGAATCTTTTTTTACACTTGCTAATGTGATCAAGCAAGCGCAGTGCACCTTTTCATTTAGAGGGGTTGAAATTGTGCTCTGCACAGTCTGCAGAGCTTCTTATTGCAGAGCACAATTTTTTTTTCTGTTACTATTGTGATATTGAAAGCTGTGTGCACAAAAGTTTTTTTTAGTGTCAGATACTATTTTAGTGGAGTTGAACTTCAGGTGGTTTCAGAGTAAAAAAATATTTTTTTTCTCTTGCTACGCCCAGTCCAAAAAATATTTTTTCCTGTGCCATAAGTCATACAGTCCTATAAGCCAACTACTACGTCAGTAGTGGTCAAATCAGCTTGTATGCACAGTCAAACCTATATATATATTTTTGGCTGGCAGGCGGAGTCCACCAAAGGTTTTTTACTGTGGCAAAGTTGATCCAGTCTGCTAAAAGGCAGATCCTATTTTAGTGGCGTTGAACTTGTCCTGGTTTCACAGTAAAAAAAAAAATTCTCTTACTAGGCCCAGTCGAAAAAATATTTTTTCCAGTGCCAAAAGTCATACAGTGCTATAAGCCAGCTACTACATCAGTGGCGGTCAAATTCAGCTGGACGCAGAGCTTATGCAGAGTAACCTAAAATAATTTTTCACTCTGAGTAAAGTGATACAGCTGGCTAGATCTGAGTTTGAAATATTTTGGAGCATATATTCTATGTCATACTTGTCTCATCCACATTAAAAAAAAAATTCTTCTATTTCTAAAGTAATACAGCAAGGGACATCTCAGTTTGAAATTGTTTGGAGAATATCTCATAGGTTTTATCGACCTCATGCACACTAACAAATTTTGTTTGTCTGTTAGTAATATTATATGGCATGCCATATCTTACTTTGTCATTTAGTGTCACTGAAATTGTGGCGCCCAGCTGTGCTTGGTACCACAGATCCTAGAGGGGAGCATGAACGGATTCCTCCACAAGAGGCTCTCATAAGCATTCACACACCTCCACCTTCCACCTCCGACCACCAGAGGGAGCCCGTTAGGGATATAAATAGGGAAGGTGGAGTTAGGCAGTTAGTTCATCTGGAGAGTTCAGCAAGTACAGATCTGAAACAAGCAGAGTTGAGCTCAGTCTAGAGAACCTAGCTCAGGTTAGTGAGCCAAAGGCGTGCCGACGCCATAAGAGCAGTGAAGCGCGGCAAGCTGCCGCTAGTGTGTTTAGCCTAGTTAGGGCCTCGAGTGAGGTCGAAAGCTAAAGGAGTGAGTATCATTGGGGGCAGAGGAGCTGTACAAGCTCACCCAGAAAGCATATACCAGACAACGGGTCCGCGTCTACAGGGCCATATACCCCCCTGTGGAGACAATGGGAGACCCCTGGAAGACTTCAGGTCCCAGGATCACCAAAGAGCTGATACGAACCAGAGCCAGGAGACACAGTCCCCGCAAGCTGGGAGCGTGTACTCCAAGAGAAGGACCTACTACAAAGTCAGCCGGTGCAGGACAGAGAAAAAGTTAGGCCTAGCTCCAGGCTGGTCAGAAACTTACTACGCAAAGGCAAGAGACAGGAGGCCCTATACCCGCTCCCTGGGGAGAATCCTGAAATGCACCCTTCACCCTACAGTGCTCCGGGATGTGCCTGAACTTCCATAAGTAAAAGGTACTGAAGAGAACTGTGTGTTTGCCTATCCTTCCGCAGACCCGGCTGGGTCAACTCTGTCCTGCATCCCCCCTCATACGCTGCCCTGAGGCCTAGCTCCACCTGTGGGGAGCTATACCACCCAAGCTGCCTTAACACCGGCCTCAGTGGGCTGCTGCAGCGCTGGTGATCCTCACCAGACACCACAGGTGGCGTCACGAACTTTCCCATATAAACTTTTCCCTTTTGTTTTCATCTTTTTACTGACAACCCTGGGTCACGAACCAATCCAGCCACCGTGATAATCCCCGCAAGCAGCCATTGGCCCGGCTGTCTTGTACCCCACGGCCCAGGGGGTGCGTCAGCTTCTGGGGTCACGAACAGGATTCCGTGCCCGCTTGTCACGGGTGTGTCGCCACGAAGATCGTCGCGACTACACAGCCTGACTTCTCGCAGCTGAGTTTTTGGTGCTTGGGGTTTTTTGGCAGGGAGGGAGTTAATTCTCTCTCTCTGTGCTAGACGCGGCCCAGCCTCGCCCAGCTGCAGTTAATTCTGCAGTATTGGGACTCCTTCAAATACCTGCCATTCTGATAGGGTAGTTGTCGGTGAAAGCTTTTCATGCAGACTATCAGAGTGATGCGTGGTATTGTGGAGTTAGGAGCGAAGTGTACTCGGTGTGGTTTTTTCCCTTCCTCGCTTTATTCTTTATCCCCTTACCCGTTGGTGTTCCCTCCGTTGTAGTGGTGTAAGTTTTTGTATGCAAGGTGGTTTTGGGTTTGCCCCTTGTACTGTCTCGTTCGTCTTGTACTGTGCTTGGCATATACGGTCCTGTCCCCAATTGTTGTGATCGGGGTCCTTCTCAGGACTAGATTACTGAGGTTCAGGGATTCTCAGGAGGTAGGTTTACGCTGGCGGCCTGGACCTCTGTACCATCAACAGTACCTCCAGGTAGAGGGATTAGGCAGGGCCTCAGTGTAGGGTCAGCATAGGCCCCTGACCTCCTGAACGCCGAGACAGCGTGACATTTTCACCGACCCACTAAAAGATTCTCTCCAGCCACCATGGATCCAGTAGCCAATATAGCTCGGCAGTTGCAGAGTTTGTCCTTGGAGCTGGCGGACGTTAAGTCCAAGGTTTTGTATCCCCTGGAAAAAGCTGGATCAGAACCCAAAGTAGCTCTCCCTGACAGGTTCACGGGGGGGCAGGACAAGTTTTTTGTTTTCCGGGAGGCATGTAAGTTGTACTTTCGGCTGCGGCCTCGGTCATCGGGGAGTGAAGAACAAAGGGTGGGAATAGTCATCTCACTCCTTCAAGGGGACCCCCAATCTTGGGCATTCTCTCTTCCCCCGGGCTCTCCGGCTCTCCGGACAGTGGATGGGTTTTTCTCTGCTCTGGGTCTTGTATATGATGACCCGGATCGGATCTCCCTTGCTGAATCTAAGTTACGTAGGATCCAGCAGGGAGATCGTCCAGCGGAGGAATTCTGTTCAGAGTTCCGTAGGTGGGCCACGGACACCCAGTGGAATGACCCGGCTCTTCGGAGCCAGTTTTGTCAAGGTTTATCTGACAAATTAAAGGATATGTTGGCACAATATGACTCTCCCGCGTCGCTGGAAGCCGCTATGGCCCTTGCTATTCGCATTGACAGACGGCTTCGGGAGAGGTGCGGGATAACTCCACCCCCTGTGATGACTCCACCTTCTACAAGGGTCCCTTGTATGGAGGTTCCCCTGGTCAGTCCAGAGGAGCCTATGCAGTTAGGAGGGACATCCTTTTGGGGGAGGGGGCCAGCGGTGCGCCACAAGACAGGAAGGTGTTTCTTCTGCGGGAGAAAGGGACATTTTATTGGGGGGTGTCCTTCCCGTCCTTCGCAGAGCAAAGAGTCGTCGGAAAACTATTGTTCCCAGGTTGTGTGGTGGACGGCAATCTGGGAGTAGGTATTTCGTCCCTAGGTTCGTCTCAGTTTCTTGTACCGGCGGAGGTGGTGGTGGGTACGAGAACTGAGAGGTTATCTATTCTTCTTGATAGTGGGGCCGGGGATAATCTGGTGGATGCTTGGTTTGCTCGGGTTCAAGGTATGCGATTGAGTGTGTTGGCTAAACCCATCCCCATATTCTCGATCGACGCCAGGCCTCTCGGTCAGGGAAGTTTTTCGCAAGCGGTGCATAACATAAATCTTCAGGTGGGGGCGATACATAAAGAACTGTTGTCTTGTTACATGTTGGAGGGTCTTCCCACTCCTATTGTGTTGGGCCTTCCTTGGTTAACTAAGCATAACCCGGTTATTAATTGGCAATCTAGAGAGATAAGCCAATGGAGTGAATTCTGTAAAAAAAACTGCATGAATACAATCATCGGTACGGTCGCTCCTAGGGACTTACCCCCATTTCTGGCTGACTTTGAGAATGTGTTCTCGGAAAGAGGGTGTCAGGAACTACCTCCTCATCGCGTGTTTGACTGTTCGGTAAAACTGCTTCCTGGGGTCAAGTTACCTAAATCTAGGTTGTATAATTTGTCTGGTCCGGAGAGGCAGGCCATGAAGGATTATATTTCAGAGAGTCTGGCTAAGGGGCATATTAGACCTTCATCTTCCCCGGTGGCCGCGGGGTTCTTCTTTGTGAAGAAGAAAGATGGTGGCCTACGCCCATGCCTGGATTTCCGTGAACTTAATCGGATTACGGTCCGAGATCCGTATCCGCTCCCACTTATCCCCGATCTCTTCAATCAGATCGTGGGCGCCAAATGGTTCTCTAAATTGGATCTCAGGGGGGCGTACAATCTGATTAGGATGAAGGAGGGGGATGAGTGGAAGACGGCTTTTAACACTCCGGAGGGACATTATGAGAACCTTGTCATGCCATTTGGTCTGACTAATGCCCCGGCGGTGTTCCAACACTTTGTTAATGACATTTTTCGCTGCCTGGTGGGTCAGTTTGTTAGTTTGTTGTTATTTATCTGGATGACATCTTAATTTACTCGCCTGATCTTGTGTCTCATCAGGAGCTTGTTAGGCAGGTGTTACAGATCTTGCGGGATAATAAACTGTACGCCAAGTGGGAAAAGTGTGTGTTCGCCGTTCAGGAACTCCAGTTTCTAGGCTTCCTGGTGTCAGCGTCTGGTTTTCGTATGGACCCTTGGAAAGTGCGGGCAGTTCTTGAGTGGGATCTGCCAGAGAATCTTAAGGCACTACAACGTTTTCTGGGGTTTGCTAATTATTACCGGAAATTCATTCGTAATTTCTCGTCCATGGTTAAACCTCTCACAGACATGACAAAAAAAGGGACTGATTTTTCTAGGTGGTCTGACAAGGCTTGTGAAGCTTTCTCCTCCTTGAAAAAATGTTTTGCCTCGGCACCCATACTCATTCAATCTGATGCGTCACAGCCATTCATTGTAGAGGTAGACGCTTCTGAGGTAGGGGTAGGGGCAGTATTATCACAAGGTTCGTCTCCTTGTAAATGGCGTCCATGCGCTTTTTTCTCTAAAAAATTGTCGTCCGCTGAGAGGAATTACGATGTCGGCAATAGGGAACTCTTGGCCATTAAGTTAGCTTTTGAGGAGTGGCGCCATTTTTTGGAGGGGGCTATCCATCCGGTCACCGTCATCACCGATCACAAGAACCTGCTATATCTGGAGTCCGCAAAACGTCTGAATCCCAGACAAGCTAGGTGGTCATTGTTTTTTACCAGGTTTAATTTTGTCGTCACATATCGTCCTGGATCAAAAAATGTAAAGGCGGATGCCTTATCTCGTAGTTTCCCTGGGGCCGGGAATACGGATGACCCAGTTCCTATCCTTCAGGAGGGGGTGGTGGTGTCGGCAGTATTCTCTGAGCTTGAGGAGGAAGTATTGGAGGCTCAGGGGGACGCCCCTGTTGGACCTCCTGGGAGACTGTTTGTTCCAGATCAGTTGCGACAAAAGGTGATTGAGGCACACCATAACTCAGCTTTGACAGGACACCAAGGGTGTAAAGCAACTGTGGATCTCCTTTCGCGTCGGTTTTGGTGGCCTAATTTACATAGGGAGGTGGGAACGTTTGTTGCGTCCTGTGGGGTTTGTGCGCGCTCTAAGACCCCACGTACCCGTCCGTCTGGGGCTCTCTTACCTTTGAAGATCCCGGAGCGTCCTTGGACTCATCTGTCTATGGACTTTATTACGGATCTCCCGCCATCTTCGGGTAAAACGGTCATACTCATTGTAGTGGACAGGTTCAGCAAGATGGCATATTTTATCGCTCTTCCTGCTCTTCCTAATGCTAAAACTCTTGCGCAGGTGTTCATTGGGGAGATTGTAAGGCTTCACGGTGTACCCTCTGATGTGGTGTCTGATCGGGGGTCTCAGTTTGTGTCCAAATTCTGGAGGGCATTTTGTACACGGCGGGGGATGCATTTATCGTTGTCTTCGGCTTTTCACCCTCAGACCAATGGTCAGACGGAACGTCTGAACCAGAGTTTGGAGACATATCTCCGGTGTTTTGTGTCAGAGAACCAGGAGGACTGGGCTTCTTTCTTACCTCTGGCGGAGTTTGCTCTTAATAATAGGCGGAGTGAGTCCACTGGTAAGTCCCCGTTTTTTGGGGCATATGGTTTTCACCCCCAGTTTTGTACTTTCAGTAGGGGGGGCTCTTCGGGGGTTCCTGAGGAGGATCGATTTTCGTCATCACTCGCTTCGATATGGAAAGGGTTGCTGTATAATCTAAGTTCTATGGGGAACCGATACAAACGTATGGCTGATAGGAAGAGAGTGTCTGGTCCGGACCTAAGTGCGAACGATCGGGTATGGTTGTCTAACAAGAATATAAAACTTAAGGTTCCCTCCTGGAAACTGGGTCCCAGGTTCATCGGGTCGTATAGGATCTGCTCTATAATTAATCCGGTGGCATTTCGTCTTGACCTCCCCTCTACTTTTAAAATTCACAACGTGTTCCACAGATCTTTGATTAAAAGGTATGTGGCGCCGGTGATACCGTCACCTTTACCTCCTCCTCCTGTGGTGGTCAATGGTAACTTGGAGTTTCAGGTATCGAAGGTCATCGATTCACGTTTTAATCGCCGGTCCCTTCAGTACCTGGTTCATTGGAAGGGTTATGGTCCTGAGAAGAGGATGTGGGTTCCTGCGTCGGATATTAACGCAGACCGATTAATTCGGGCCTTCCACACGACTCACCCGGATAAACCTGGCCCTGAGGGTCCGGAGGCCCGTTGTAGAAGGGGGGGTACTGTCACGGGTGTGTCGCCACGAAGATCGTCGCGACTACACAGCCTGACTTCTCGCAGCTGAGTTTTTGGTGCTTGGGGTTTTTCGGCAGGGAGGGAGTTAATTCTCTCTCTCTGTGCTAGACGCGGCCCAGCCTTGCCCAGCTGCAGTTAATTCTGCAGTATTGGGACTCCTTCAAATACCTGCCGTTCTGATAGGGTAGTTGTCGGTGAAAGCTTTTCATGCAGACTATCAGAGTGATACGTGGTATTGTGGAGTTAGGAGCGAAGTGTACTCGGTGTGGTTTTTTCCCTTCCTCGCTTTATTCTTTATCCCCTTACCCGTTGGTGTTCCCTCCGTTGTAGTGGTGTAAGTTTTTGTATGCAAGGTGGTTTTGGGTTTGCCCCTTGTACTGTCTCGTTCGTCTTGTACTGTGCTTGGCATATACGGTCCTGTCCCCAATTGTTGTGATCGGGGTCCTTCTCAGGACTAGATTACTGAGGTTCAGGGATTCTCAGGAGGTAGGTTTACGCTGGCGGCCTGGACCTCTGTACCATCAACAGTACCTCCAGGTAGAGGGATTAGGCAGGGCCTCAGTGTAGGGTCAGCATAGGCCCCTGACCTCCTGAACGCCGAGACAGCGTGACACCGCTGCAACGATGGAGTGTTATGCCAGTTGCCACCAGGTACTGTGCACCTTTAATAAAAAAAACTGTGTATTTTAACTGTGGCGAAGATTGCCGCCATTGTTGGGTCGCCGAGTGAGAAAAAGGGCGTAACCGCGGGAAACTGAGGGGCGTACCTACAAAAGCGCGCGAAGCCCCGGACACGCCCCACGCATCGACGTCAATCCAGGAAGCGCCAGGTCCTGGAAGGAGCGCCGGCGAGCGCTCTGACTTAGGACGCAAGCGACGCAAGGTCCTGAAGAAGACCGTCACCTGTGGAGCTGCGGTCTACCGGATGAAAAGAAACGAAGGTAGGCCACGGTTCGCTAGGGGGGCACCAGAATGTCCGAGGAACAGCACAACGCCGGAATACCGGTTAACGGCCCTGAAGTTCAACCCAAGTTCGGCGCCGAGCAGGCCGAAGCGGCCGCCCCGTCAGTAGGACCTGTATCTCCTGTCATACCCATGGCCCTACCATACATCCCGGGAGCGAAGTGGCTCCCCCCCAGTAAAGCAAAAAACCAGATACCCTGTCTGGATTCAAACGGAAAATCTGCGGTATCCTGGACATGTGCTCTTTGACAGGCAAGCAAAGGGCCGCTGTTGTATTAGGACAATTGACTGGTGCTGCGGAGCGGGAAGTAGAAACATGGTCGGCCGCAGACCAGGAGTCAGTGTCCGCAATCTTTAAAAAGTTACAGACTGTTTTTGAGAATCGTACTGAGACAGACCTCCGGATGAGGTTCTACAACTGCTCTCAACAGCCGGAAGACAGTGTTCGGGACTATACCTGGCGTTTACAAGGGGCCCTGCGAGCTCTGAAACAGGTTAGTCCAACCAGCATAAATGACGAAAATAAAATGCTGAAAGAACAGTTTATCCGGGGACTGAGGTCCCAAGAGGAGAGCAGGACCCTGCGTTGGTCGTCCCTGGATCATCCAGATGCCACATTTGACACCCTTAAGGAAATGACTATAAAAGGACTGCAGCCCCTGGAAACAACTGCTGTCCAATGTTACCAGAGTGGGGCCACCCCAGTGCCCGCAGCGTCCACCTTCTCCCCGGTGGCTGCGGAAGCCAAGGTTCCAGCAACGTCCCCTAGTGAGCTGGACAGCCTGCGCTCTAAAGTGCATCAGTTGAGCAAAACCCTGATCACTGTACTGAGTGCCCGGCAGCTGCGGACAGAGCCCGAGGAAGAAGGAAGGATCATACTGTCACGCTGTCTCTGTATACTGGAGGTAGGGGGCCTAAGCTGACCCTAAGCTGGGGCCCTGACTAATCCCTCAACCTGGAGGTACTGTTAAAGGTACAGAGGTCCAGGCCGCCAGCGTAACCCCTACCTCCTGAGGATCCCTGCACCTAAGTAATCTAGTACTGAGAAGGACCCCGATCACAACAAAAGAGGACAAGTAATAATATGCCCACACACAGTACTTAGACGAACGAGACAGTACAAGGGAAAAACCAAAACCACCTTGCATACAAAAACTACACAACTACAACAGAGGGAACTCCAATGGGAAAGGAGATAAATGATAAAGCGAGGAAGGGAAAAAGACTCCAAATACACTTATCTCAGAAACTCCAAATACCACGATCCGCTCTGTAAGTCTGTATGAAATGCTTTCACCGACACTTCCCAAACAGACCAGCAGGCATTTGAAGGAGACTCACTACAGCAGCATTGATTGCAGCTGGGCGAGGCTGGACCTCGTCTAGCACAGAAAGAGAGAGAATTAACTCCCTCACTGCCGAAAACACAAAGCACCAAAAAGTCAGCTGCGAGAAGTCAGGCTGTGTAATCGTGACGATCTTCGTGGCGACACACCCGTGACACCTACTAACCGACAGCCCTGAGGATGTTCCCTGGATGTGAAGGAGGAGGAGGACAACGCCACCTCCTGGGAGGATCAGTGTCCAACGCCGTCCACCGAGGGACCCTGTCTGCTACCGCTGCCACAAGACAGGTCACACCATCCAGAGCTGTCCTTTAAATGAGAAAACCCTGGGACCGAGGGCCGACACCCAGGAGTAAAGTCCCCAGGCCCATCAGACTGGTACAGCAGGTTCGTGGGAGGAAGACCTTTCCTGTCCATTGTGCTGGACGGCATCCCGACGCATGCTCTGCTGGATACAGGATCTCAGGTAACCATCATGCCTGATGTCCTCTACAGAAGGTTCTGGTCCATGGACGATCTAAGCCCGCCAGCTCCAAATCTTTCTGTTTATGCCTCAAACGAACTCCCCCTTAACCTAATCAGGGTTAAGAATGTGGCAGTAAAGGTGGGGAGAGTGGAGCTGAAGGACCAGGGACTAATTGTAGTAGAGACTAATCCTGATGATACCAATTTGTATATGGTACTTGGCACTATCATTGTTGGAAACTGTTTGGGAGAAGTTGTGTTCTTGCTCCAACAGATAGCTGACACTGCCAGACCAGGGCAGAGGAGGGCGCTGCAGAAGGAGATCCGAGCCCTGATGTACCAGCAGCAAGTAAAGTTAACAGGTGGTGAAATTGGTAACGTACGGGTGACAGACCCCATACCCATTGTGATCCCCCCAATGAGTGAAATGCTTATCTGGTGTAGAGCAGCAATAGGTCTTAGAGGACAGAGCTACCAGGCGGTAGTAGAACCCCTTAGCTCAGAGCACCGACCCACACTCTTAACTGCCAGAGGGGTAGTAGATGTACGCAATGGGAGGGTGCCCGTCCGTCTTCTCAACTATGGGGATAGACTACCACGTTATGCCACTGTTGCCCAGTTACATGCTGTAAATAACATCTCCATTCACATGGCAGACGAAGTGGAGGATAATGACCCTGCAACCCAGGTGGAGGATTGGTGTCAACAGCTCCATGATGGGACAGACACCACTCCTGTCCATCAGAAACAGGGTGTACACCGGGTGGTTCAGGAATACGCGCAGGTGTTCAGTAAGCACCCACTTGACTTTGGGAGGATTAAGGGGGTTCAACACCATATCCCCACAGGTGACCATCCACCCATCAAAGAACATTACAGGCCTATACCACCAGCACACTACCAAAAAGCCAAGGAGATATTGCATGACAAGAAAAAGGCAGAGGTAGTAAGGGATAGTTGTAGTCCCTGGGCCGCTCCTCTCATTTTAGTCAGGAAAAAGGATGGGAGCATGAGAATGTGTGTGGATTACAGACAAGCAAATCGCATTACACATAAAGATGCATACCCTTTACCACGCATAGAGGAGTCCCTAGCTGCCTTAAAGTCTGCAAATTACTTTTCCACCCTTGACCTCACTAGTGGGTACTGGCAAGTAGCTGTGGCTGAGGAGGATCGGGAGAAGATGGCCTTTACAACCCCGATGGGACTCTGCGAGTTTAACAGTATGCCTTTTGGACTCTGCAATGCCCCCGGAACGTTCCAGAGATTGATGGAGTGCTGCCTGGGACACCGCAACTTCGAGACTGTGGTACTTTACCTGGATGACGTGATAGTGTACTCCAAGACGTATGAGGACCACTTGAAGCACCTGGCGGAGGTATTTGAGTCACTGTCCCGGTACGGGATGAAGCTGAAGCCCTCAAAGTGCCACATGCTCAAGAGAAAGGTACAATACCTGGGGCATATTGTCAGTCCGGAAGGGGTAGCACCGGACCCAGAGAAGGTCACTGCCATCCAGAAGTGGCCGGAGCCGAAGAACCTCAAGGAGGTGCGTCAGTTCCTGGGACTAGTAGGATACTACCGGAGGTTTGTAAAAGACAACACTAAGAAAGCAGCCCCTCTGCAAGACCTCCTGTTAGGACAGTCCCCCAAAGGCAGGAACCCTCCTTTCCACTGGGGTAAAGAGCAAGCCTAGTTATTTCAGGAGATGAAGGGGATCCTGACAGGCGATGAGATCCTAGCCTACCCTGACTACAGCCAACCGTTCCTGCTGTATACTGATGCCAGCAACGAAGGGCTGTGAGCTGTCTTAAGTCAGAAGCAGAATGGCCAAGAGAAAGTGATCGCATACGCAAGCAGGAAGCTCTGCCCGACCAAGAGGAACCCAGAGAACTATAGCAGCTTCAAGTTGGAGTTCCTGGCCTTGGTCTGGGCCATCACTGAAAGGTTCAAGCACTACCTTGCCTCCAGCAAGTTCACTGCCTACACTGACAACAACCCCTTGACTCATCTTGAAACAGCCAATCTAGGAGCCCTGGAACAACGATGGATGGCTAGGCTGTCAAATTACCAATTCACAATTAAATACCGGGCGAGCCGCAAGAACGCCAATGCCGATGCCCTGTCCAGGATGCCTCACCAGTCAGACACAGAAGAGGAAGTGTATGACCTGGAGGAGATCGAGCTACCTGCCTTTCATCGGAATGGAATGATCCACGAGCAACGAGCCTCCAGGAGGCAGCGTGGGAAGACGTTAAACCCTCTGCCTCACCACAGCTGGAAAGAGACCCAGGACAGTGACCCGGTTGTCAGCCGTATCAAAGAACTGATAACCCAGGAAGGTTCCTCCCTGGAGAAGGAAGTGTCTCTGCAAGCAAAGCAGCTGTGGAATGAAAGAAGCCGGCTGTTAATCTACTGTGAGAAGCTGCGCCGGAGGTACGTCAATCCAAAGACCCATGAGATGGTATGGCAGATAGGGGTACCCAAGACAGACATCCAAATGGTGTTGGAGGCCTACCACGATCAGGCGGGACACTTTGGCTGGAAAAAGCTAGAGACCCTGCTGAAGTGTCGATTCTACTGGGTATGAATGCGCAGCTCCATTGAGCGGTGGTGCCAGAACTGTGGACCCTGCAGCCTCAGAAGAAAGGACTACAGCAGCCAGAGGGCACCCCTGCAACCCATCAAGATGACTCGACCCCTGGAGATCGTGGCCCTGGACCATGTCAAGCTGTCACCCAGCAGGTCAGGGTACTCCTATGCCCTGACCTTGGTGGATCACTACTCTAGGTTCCTGGTGGTCGCCCCCGTCAAGGACCTGATGGCAGAGACAGCAGCAAAAATGTTCCAGGCATGTTTCTGTAGACCCTATGGATACCCTGAGCAGGAGCTGACGGACCAAGGCCCGGCCTTTGAGGCTGAGTTATTCAAAGAGTTCTGCCATCTCTACGGGTGTAAGAAGATAAGAACTACACCGTACCACCCCCAAACCAATGGCCTCTGTGAAAAGATGAACAACATCATCATCGACCTGCTGAAGACCATACCACTAGAGGAGAGAAACCAGTGGCCAGACCTACTACCTGACCTAGTAGACCTGTACAATCACATACCAGTAAGTTCCACCAATTGCATTCCAGCAAATCTCATGCGGGCAAGGCCAGGAAAGCTGCCCATGGACCTGGAGCTTGGTGTTGTAGAACTTGAAGCAGATGTGACCACTGAGGACTGGGACACGACCAGACAGGAGTTGTAAAGAAGAGTACAGGCCTCTCGGTTGAGAGACAAGCAGGAGGCCCACTACAACAAAAATGCGCCCGCAGAACCCTTCACACCTGGTGAAGTAGTATTCAAAAGGAAGAGAAGAAACCACAAACTTGATGACCAGTGGGAGAGAGAACTCTACACTGTGTTAAACTCCAGGTTTGATAATAGGAAGACCTGCCTAATTAGTAGAGATGGAGGAAGAACGACTGCAACAGTATCCAGGGACATTTTGAAAAAACATTGGAATATACTCCTGACCGATCCGATTTAGCAGAAAATTCTACCTCCCAAACCCGTAGCAGTGGCTAGACGATCAAGGAATCTTAAGGACTCCTTGGTCCATAGCTACTATGAGAGGGATCAATGTGCCACTGGACCCAGTAGAAAGAGGTTGGGCTTCACCAAATGTGGTAGATGTAAGGCCTGCAGAAACATGATCAATAGTACTGAATTTTCCAATCATGACAACAGTAGAACTTATGAAATCAGAAAAACCCTCTTGTGATTCTAAGGGTGTCATTTATTATGCCGAGTGTCCGTGCAAAAAAATTTATATCGGCCTCACTACTCATGAGCTTAAGGTAAGGACTCGGGAACATATACTAGACATTGAGAAATCGATTCCCATGGATGAGATGTTAGGTCTACGAACTCTCCCCAGACACTTCAAAATGTTCCATAATAGTGATCCCAGGGGGTTGAGAATAAAGGGCATTGACCAGATTGACTTGGGAAGTAGGGGTGGTGACTTGGGCCAAGCCCTTGCCAGACTTGAAAGTAAATGGATTTTCAGACTGGGCACTGTTTCACCTCAGGGCCTGAATGAACAACTTGGCTTCTCTGCCTTCTTATAGTTATATTTTTATGGCTATATTTATCTGTTTTCTCTACCATTTCTTTATATCACCTTATTGATTATGTTAATATAATAATATATATTGCCCGCACCATCTCTTTTTCCTTCAGTGAGGTACCATTTTACTGTGTATGTCTTCTTTGTGTTTTTATATGGTTTTAACTTTGTACTTACCTTTCTTAATATTGATTGCTGATCCTTGCTGTGGGTACGGTCTTGGAGTGGATCCTCCATTTTTAATGTTTGGAGATGCGTTGCGGTGACTGAAGTTTTTTCTTCCCAGTTCCTGTTCTTTCATGAATATGAAGACAAAGGACAAGAAAACACAAGAAATTTAGAATTATAATGTATTTTCTATGATTCACACTTTGGTCTTTGTAATTTATCTTGTATTATGATAATTTTAATTATTTTGCACTGTATTTAATTTTATCATATTTCTTTTCGCTTACAACTACATTATTTTTATTTTTATTTTTTATTACTATTAACATGTGATTTTTTACCATTGATATATGGTTCCTTCACTAGCCTTATTTTATCATTTTTATTATCATTTCACTTTATGTACACTGTTTTGTATTATTATCAATATATGTTTTTATACTACCATTTGATATATGGTTCTTTTACACTTTTTCCCCTATCACACCAACTTCTTTTATCCCTTCATATTCTCCTCATTTTTTATACACTGTTTCATTAATGTGCCTCTTTTCCCCCCTTTTTTTCTTGCCTTTGTTCAGACATAAGTCATTACCGCAATGTCCCGATAGACATGCCTCCCTCCAACCACGCCACCTTTATATGGGGATTCTGTGATGGAGAGTGCGCGTGCACACGAAAGGACCCGTTCAACTTCCGGCTATGCGCAATAGACACTAATGCGTTCCACCGCATGCGTGTCAAGCGCTATACCCCGGAAGTCACTTTGATTTTAAACGGAAGTCCTATTAGTAAGCGCACGCGCCGCATTACCCCATCAACCATTCCTCTCAAACAGCTGATCACCACTATATTTAAACTAGACAGTCTACACATGTATACACGCCCCCTTGGAAGAAGCACTTTGCGAAACGGCGTCGTCGGGGTAGGTTCCTTCCCTCCTCATGTGAGTAAATATATATATCCTCTAGTCCTGTTATGATTCACTACTTATCCACTTACATCTGTTTATCCACATCCAGCTGTCTCTATTCATAATAAGGGATTTCCCTGATATATGCAGTTTGCACCTTTAATGTCTGAGATTAGTAGCCGAGTCCAGTGTTGCCATTTAGCCTGCAATTTTGGGTGTATTTACCTGGTTACTTTTGGCTGATATAGGATGATTTGATATTGTATGGGGCTATGTTATATAATTATTTTGTATTTATTTGAGAAGCTGTGCTTCCTGTTATTCATGTATGACGTTGATGGATGGAACCCGAAGGTCTCTGTTTTTTAATTACTTTTTAATTATTTGTTGATTTTAAAGATTGGAAATAAAATTTAATTTTTTATCTACATATTTTATCCATCTTCCTTTGAAGCTGGGCCACTTGAGCTTGAGCTTTTTGTGCGTTATATTGTGAACTCAGGAAGTATATTTATGTGACCTTTGTGACTTGTACTTAGTATCCAGGGACCACCTGAAGTTGTGTCCAGGTCTGCTAAAGCCCCAAGAAGAAGTGCCTCTCACCTTACCGGAGGAGCCTAAAGAAGCAGTGATACACAATGACTTAGGAGATTTCCCGGCAGATTGGCCCCAACTAGGAGGAGCAGTAATCATCCCTGTAATCACTTTCTACCCACAGCAAGTTGAACCTGTAAGTGCTGAAGAAGAGCCTGCTCAAGAAGAGTCCCTGAAAGAAGGATCCCGGTAGGAGCAGAGCAAGAAGGCCCAGCTAATGGTATCCTTGCCCGTCCTGTAGAGAGGTCAATGCAGCCTTGTAGCCCCTCCACACCTAGTACTGACAGAATGGGAGGTGGTGCAAGTACTAGTGCCTCACGCATTCCAGTACCACGCAGATCCACGCGTAGTACTAAAGGTCAACCCCCTGTCAGGTATAATGAGTAAAACAATTGAACTTCTGTCAGTGTAGATAGTTGCCCCTGGGGTATTAAATTGTATTGTATTGTATTATATTGTGTATTTTCTTATATGTATGTATTTATTAACTTGCGTTTTGCCTTATAATGGACTATTCAGGTGATATGGACACTTCCCTTGTTATTCACATAAAGAACTCTGTGGCTGAGGACTATGTGCAGCCCAAAGACTTTACTTTGTAAATATTTGCACTCCCTGGACTGCCCCTTTAGGTGACCTCAGAAGGAAAACCTGTCTGGAGTGGCTCTACCGGATGTCCGACTCAGGATCTCCATGCCCTGCAGCCACCCCAGGGCCTACGTTGAGGGTTTGGGACAGGTCCCTCAAGCTACCAAGTACTCTACCCTGTGAGACGGACATCCATCCTGGGAACCTCACCGCAAGAGACTTGGGATTCTGTGGGTTACTTATTAACTTGTATATATCTGTTTATGTTCATATGCAACGTTCAAGTCAAAGTGCTTCCCAAAAAGGGAAGATTGTTATTGTTCATGTTATCATTGTTGTTTCAAAATGTACTTCAGCCCAGGAGTGCTGAGCTTTGCTAGGGGGGAATGTGGCGCCCAGCTGCGCTCAGTACCACAGATCCTAGAGGGGTGCATGAATGGATTCCTCCACAAGAGGCCCTCATAAGCATTCACACTAGTGTTGAGCGATCACTAAAATGCTCGAAGCTCGGGCCGAGCTCACTGTGATACTCGGGTGCTCGACCCGAGCAACGAGCCCAATGTTAGTCTATGGGAGACCCGAACATTTTTGCGGCGGCTCCCCCGGCAGTCTGTAGAAAGCCTAAAAAGTGCCCAAAACGATAGTGACAGTGCTCAAATGACATGGGGACAGCATGGGGATCGCCCCTGGAAGCATTTCTGCCCCCCAGGTCACTGCTGTCAACAACGTGGTCAGAGGTATTAAGCCACTTTTACAGGCTCACAATAAAACGTTCAAAAACGAAAGTGAAAGTGATTTCCTGCGAAATATGTTAACCCCTTAATGACCATGGGTCTTTCTGTTTTTGTGTTTTCCTTTTTTGCTCCCCTTCTTCCCAGAGCCAGAACTTTTTTAATTTTCGTTCAATATGGGCATGTGAGGGCTTATTTTTTGCAGGACGAGTTGTACTTTTAAACACCATCACTGGTTTTACCATATCATGTGCTGGAAAATGGGAAAAAAATTCCAAGTGCAGTGAAACTGCAAAAAAATGCAATTCCACAGTTGTTTTTTGGGTCCTTTTTTTACCACGTTCACAGATTGCTAAAACTGACCTGCCATCATTATTTTCCAGGTCGTTATGAGTTCATAGACACCAAACATGTATAGGTTCTTTTTTATTTAAGTGGTGAAAAAAAAATCCAAAGCTTGCTAAAAAAAACAAAAAAAATGACGCCATTTTCCGAGACCCTTAGCTTCTCCATTTTTCGGGATCTGTGGCCAGGTGAGGGCTTATTTTTTGCGTGCCGGGCTGACGTTTTTATTGATACCATTTTGGGGTAGATCCAATGTTTTGATCGCCCGTTATTGCATTTTATTGCAAAGTTGTAGCGACCAAAAAAACTTAATTCTGGAGTTTAAAATTTTTTTCTCGTTACGCCGTTTACTGATTGTATTAATTCTTCTTTTATATTGATAGATCGGGTGATTCTGAACGCGGCGATACCAAATATGTGTATGTGTTTTTTTTTATATATATATATATTTTATTTTGAATGGGGCGAAAGGGGGGTGACTTAAACTTTGATATTTTTTATTTTTTTTATTTTTTTAAAAACTTTTTTTTTTACACTCTCTGCTTGCTTCTATAGTCTCCAGAGGAGACTAGAAGCAGCAGTTGTCTGATTGCTTCTACTGCAGATCGCTTGTATGCAGGAGAAATGCTCACTTGCAATGAGCGCTGACCACTAGGTGGCGCTCATAGCAATTGAGACATGACAACCACAGGCGTCTGCTGCAGACCCTGAGTTGTCATGCCCACCCATTGGTGACCCGCGATCACGTGACGGGGTCACTGATGGGCGGGGCTTAGGACTCCCGGAAGCGCGAGTTAAATGCCACTGTCAGAGATTTAACATGTTAACAGCCGCTTTTGGATTGCGATTCCAATAATCAGCTGACATGTGCTCGCTTCAGTGCGGGCTCACCGCCAGAGCCCCCGCTGAACCGGCCTTCCCGACCTGGTGCGTACTATTACTGACCAGGTCGGAAAGGGGTTAAGGAACATCCTTTCCAGGGTAAAGACTTGTGTATAAGGTAAAATAAATAGCCAAAAACAAAAATACTCCTCCACACCTTGGGCTATGTTCACAAGTAGCATTTTTTATGCGTTTTTGCACGTTTGTATTGCTTTCAACCGTGACAAATGCATTCACCGGGAAATGTCATTTTAACATTTTACAACCTTATCTGGCCATGTGCTGTGTGACACATGCATACAGTGCTAAAAAGACATGGGAACAGCATGGGGAAGACCCCTGGAAGCATCTCTGACACCCAGGTCACTGCCTAAAAGTGTGCCCATCAGAAGTGATCCTTGCCGCATCAGAAGATGCAGACTTGCAACTATCCCCGTGCAAGTCCTTGTCCCAGGGCAGTGTTCAATTGTACCTCCCCCATAACTTGCAATACAAGCGCAAGTATGCAGCCTGCCACCAACCCACCCCCAGGCTGCAATACCATACTGCTAGCTTGCTTGCACTTGAAATTGGGCCTTTTAGGCATGTGGAGGTGGAATCTGGCCACCACGTCATGGCTGCGTCGGTAGCCTGGTATTCATACTCAGTCCCCAGCCGCCCGGCGGCCGGGTGTCCACGTTTGGTCCCCAGCCGCCAGGGGGCGGCCGGGTGTCCATACTCAGTCCCCAGCCGCCCCGCGGCCGGGTGCCCACACACAGTCCCCAGCCGCGTGGGGGTGGCCGGGTGTCCATAAACGGTCCCCAGCCGCCCCTATTTGTCCCGGTGTGCCTTATACACAAGCGCGCATACCAAAACATTACCTGTGCCCTCCCCAGTGCATTTAGTGGGAAGGACAGCCTAACCACAAACATGTGGACAAGTAAATGTGGCCAAGGATGGTCCATCTCACTGACGCCTTCACACTGGGTTAATATTTCGGAAGCCGGGACACAGTTGGACACTGGGATGCAACACGTCCTCCAGACATAGAGGATTGCGGGTCCTGGGTCAATCAGGCTTCAACACAAAGTTCAGAAGGTAGACAGCAGCAGTGGTCGGCCTCCTACACAACGAGTAAATTATTCATGATCATGAGGCCATCCACCTCCTTAGCTTTCTGTTCCTTGGAATGCAAGCGCATGTATGTAGTAGCAGCTAGGCCTGAGGTGGTCAGCATTTTGGCGCATATTCTACCTCCTTCGAGGATTGCTGGATGTTTTCCTGCTACTATCCCAGTTCTATGACTCCCGTTAAAACAAAGCTTCAGGTGATAAATGATGGATGAGGTGGTGGCAAAGGAGAAAGAGCAGGAGGAACAGGGACCATTCACATCAATATCAGGCCAGTCAACCAGATAAGTCTTGTAGGAAATGTTTCTGTAACAAAAGGAGTAGTTCGGCTACACAGTTATAGGGCATACAGTGAGTGCAATGCCTACCAAAAATTTCGAGGCACTCCAATGCCCCTTGGAAATGACATGGAGGTCAGAGGGCATTAACTAAACCTTTTTTTCGATTTATAGCAACTGGGTCTCCCGTGCACTGTTGGCCTAAGCAGTGAATGGAAGGCTTTCCAAAAATTCTGAGGAACTGCAATGCCCCTTACAAGAGCCATGTGTGGCACCCCAGGGGTCTGGTCACCACAGTAATAGAGATATTACGTCGGAGAGCAAGTGGGATGTTTCCTGGTCAGGATCCCTTAAACATGCAACATCCTCCTGCCCCAGTTCTGGGAGGGGAGAATTCTGCCCTTATAAACTGGATCTGGGGCGGGGTTGAGTGAGTCAGAGAACAGTCAGAGCAGAGTGAGAGCAAGGGAAAGTAACAGCAAGGAGCTCTGTAGGAGCTAGGAGCTAAAGACCAGGTGCTGGAAGCTGAGCAGAGCTCGCCCTGGCAGAAGACAATAGGAACCTGACACAGGAGTCCGAAGCTGTGAGGACTTATATATCCAGCAGCAGAAACCAGCCGGCAGGGGATTTCAGGTCCTCTGGCCATAGAAGCCCGGAGGCTCAGTCACAAGCAAGGGACAAGCACCGCCGTTGTGGAGCGGAGGCTAACAGAAGGCCCCAAGTCACCAGCCATACGGGTGAGCACTACACGGTACACTCAGGGACGTGGGCTACTTCTACCCGCTTACAGCAAGGTAGCCAGGAAGAGTGCAGACAGACGGGGAGGCCTACAACTCCACCTGGCCAGGGGAACTCCTGCTTGCTCACAGATTGACCAGGCCTCTTATGCTAGCCAGTACTCCCGGGAGGGTCTACCTTATAATCATCAGTAAAGACCCTGAACTGCACTGCAAAGACTCTGAGTTGTTCCTGCTGCGCTCGTGCACTATCACCCCCATCATCCACACTCACTGCCCTGAGGCTATACTCCTCCCGAGGGGAGTTATCCCATTCTATGCTGCGCACACAACACCAGCCTCAGCGGTCTGCCTCGCAGCGGTGGTACTCCCTGACCGCAATCCACGGGTGGCACAGTCGGACAATTAACCTCAAAACCTAAGAAAGACTGCCACTGGTTTGACCAGCCTGAGCCACGGGACCGGGTCACCACCATGGAGACTACAGACCCCAGAGACCTGGCATCGGGTATCCCACACACTTGTACACACGGCCAAGGGAGCTCGTCACATGCAGTACAGCATATTACAAACATAAGTCCCATTATTGGGGAGTGGGTGTCCCATAGTATTTGCTTATGCCTTGCAAGCAAAAGCTGCCAAAAATTAGGACGGAGCAACTTGCAATGCCCCTTACAAGAGCCATGCAGTACAGCATATTACAAACATAAGTCCCATTATTGGGGAGTGGGTCTCCCATAATATTTGCTTATGCTTTCCCAGCAAAATCTGCCAAAAATTAGGACGGAGCAACTTGCAATGCCCCTTACAAGAGCCATGCAGTACAGCATATTAAAACATAAGTCCCATTATTGGGGAGTGGGTGTCCCATGGGATTTGCTTATGCTTTCCCAGCAAAAGCTGCCAAAAATTAGGACGGAGGAACTTGCAATGCTGGCACCCTGGTGGTATAGTGGTGGTGGAGGCTGAGGATAAGGAGAAGAAGATTAAACCGCCGAAACGAGGAAGCGTATACCCATGTGTGGGTGTGAAGCGGTGCATGTGAATACACCTCCTGAAATAACACAGTGGATTTGACTTTATGTTACTCTGCTGTCATTTGGTGGTGATGAGAAGTCTGGCCCAATCCAGCCCTTGTTCATTTTGATAAGGGTCAGCTTGTCAGCATTGTCAGTTGACAGGCGAGTGCGCTTATCAGTTATAATTCCCCTAGCGGCACTAAAAACACGCTCCGATAACACGCTAGCGGCAGGGCAGGCCAGGACCTCCAAGGCGTACAGAGCGATTTCATTCCAAGTGTCCAGCTTGGATACCCAATAATTAAAAGGCACAGAGGAATCACGGAGGACGCTGGTACGATCGGCAAGGTACTCCCTCACCATCTTTTCAAACTTTCCACTCCTTGTGAGAGTACCCCGCGCTTCAGGGCCTGTAAGCTGGGCGGGTGTCAGAAAACTGTCCCAGAACGTTGACAGTGTTCCCCTGCCTCTGCTGGATTGGAGTTGCATCTTTCTCGCCTGTACGCCTTGGTTGGGCAACGAACTGTGACCTCTGCCGCTAGCGTGTTCAGATGGGAATTTTTTTAAGAGTTCTGCAGCAAGGGCCTTCTTGTATTGCCCCATTTTTGTAGACCTCTCCACCTCAGGAATAAGAGAGTGAAAGTTCTCCTTGTAGCAGGGATCTACAAGTGTGACCAACCAGTAATGACTGTCACCCAACATTTTGACAATGCGAGGGTCACGGTTAAGGCAGCGTAACATAAAGTCAGCCATGCGTGCCAGACTGGTAACGGGCAAGATTTCCGTGTCCTTACCAAGATGACGACTGACCATGCTCTCCTCCTCCTCCTCCTCTTCCTCCTCCCCCCTGTCCTCAGGCCACCCACGCTGAACCGACGGTATGGCACTTGTACACGTACTACTGTCTACAACGCATGATAGCAGCTCCTGTTCTTCCTCCTCCTCCTCCTCCTCTCCCTCATTGTCCCCCAATGCACGTTGGGATGAGATGAGGCTGGGCTGTGTGTAATCGCCCGCTGCGGCTTCTTGATCCATCTCATCATACTCTGGCTGCAATGCCTCCTCTTTAATAGTGTTGAGCCACCCCCGTAGTGTTCGGGTTCGGTTCGTTTTGTCGTACACCGGGATGTTCGAGGAACTGTTCGTCGAACACCTTAGAACACCGTCGAACACCGTTAAAACCAATGGCAGGCAAACAAAAACACATAGAAACACATAGACAACACCTTCAAATGTGTCCAAAAGCTGACAAACTGCTCAGAAGACGCTCTCTTTAAAAAAGTTGGCCGGCAATTCAGCAGCGGCATACACCGGTACACCACAATTTAGACAAGAAGGAATAGAGCATCATACATAGATTAGATAGATAGAAACATGTCAGTCACATATATAAGAAGTACAGTGACAGTGTTGGTTACTGTACTTGTCATTTAGTGTAAAGGATTTATTAAAAAAAGTAATAGTGTTTTCGTGCACCGTCTCTTTAAATAAGCCGGCCGGCAATTCAGCAGCGGTACCCGACAATTTAGAACAGAAAGAATAGAGCTTCACACATAGATAGATAGATATAAACATGTCAGTCACATATATAATAAGTACAGTGACAGTGTTGCTTACTGTACTTGTCATTTAGTGTAAAGGATTTATTAAAAAAAATAATAGTGTTTTCATGCACTGAAAAAGCCGGCCGGCAATTCAGCATCTGTACCCGACAATTTAGAACAGAAAGATAGAGCATCACACATAGATTAGATAGATAGAAACATGTCAGTCACATATATTAGAAGTACAGTGACAGTGTTGATTACTGTACTTGTCATTTAGTGTTAAAATAAAGGATTTCTAACAAAAAAAATTTGCGCGGAGTTCCCCTTAGTTTTAGTCTCTAGCGGAGGTTAAGCAGACGGCTGGGGCAGATGTTTGAAGCCTGGGAAGGGGGTAATACCCACGGTGCTTCCCAGGCTACTAATATCAGCTCCCAGCTGAATACCTAGCCTTTACTAGCTATTAAAATGGGGACCCCCCCAAAAAAAATGACGTGGGGTCCCCCCTATTTTAATAGCTAGCAAAGGCTAGGCAGACAGCTGGGGGCTGATATTAGTAGCCCAGGAAGGGTGCCATGAATATTGGCCCCCTTCCAGGCTAGAAACACCAGCCGTCAGCCGCCCCAGAAATGGCGCATCCATAGGATGCGCCAATTCTGGCACTTAGCCTCGCTCTTCCCACTGCCCTGTAGCGGTGGCAGTGGGGTAATAGGGCTGGGGTTGATGTCAGCTTATAATGCCAGCTGACATCAAGCCCAGGTTAGTAATGGAGAGGCGTCTATAAGATACCCCCATTAGTAACCCCATAGTCAAAGTTAAAAGAAAACACAAACACCCAGAATAAAGTCCTTTAATTGAAATAAAGACACAATTCTTTATTGTTATAAATTAAACTCTACTTACCATCACGCCCATTCCAGCTGAAGCCAACGATCTCCTGCAATAAAAGTAAAATAATAAAGCAACCTCATCCTTACCTTTCCATGGTTCCCAGGAAGGCTCCAGCTCTGCTACATTGAGATGACAGGCTGGACTGCAGCAGAACGCTGCCATCCAGCCTGTCATCCCGCAGACACTGAGAAGCGCAGGCATGCTTGCGCTCCTCAGTGTCTGGCTGTGACGGCATAAAGATGAGCCGAGGTCATGTCCAATGAACTCGGCTCACCTCATGCACGTCACTGACAGCGTGGGAAAATTCTCCTGCACTCAGCGCTTCAGCGTGAGAATTTTCCCACGCTGTCAGTGACGTGCATGAGTAGCACAGTAGTGTTTAACTTTGGCGGCAAGATCAGTGATTGGTGGCGGGTCAATCACCATGGTGTTACAAAGGTCCGGACATTTGTGTTAAAAATCGCTGATTGGCCGCTGGCGCTGCCCGCAACCAATCACCGATTTGGGCGCCAAATTTAAATATCGGCCGCGACCAATCACCCATCTTGGCTCCACATTTAAACACCGCAGTACTGATTGGTCGCGGACGCTATATAAATGTGGCGCCAAAATCGGTGATTGGTCGCGCCCAGCGTCGGCGACCAATCAGCACAGCGGTGTTTAAATGTGGAGCCAAGATCGGTGATTGGTCGCGGCCGATATTTAAATTTGGCGCACAAATCGGTGATTGGTCGCGAGCAGCGCCAGCGACCAATCAGCGATTTTTAACACAAATGTCCGGATCTTTGTAACACCATGCGGATACTGTGGGGACATCAGCGGCTAGGGTGTCAAGGGAGGACCGGGGAGCGGCGCTGCGGGTCGGGATACTTCTGCTGCGAGCAGTCGCTCATCTCCCGGCTTCTCGCAGCGGAAGTATCCGACCAGGCAGCGGCGCTCCCCGGTCCTCACCAATACGATTCACTGATTTGTCGCGCTCTCCAATCACAGATTTGGGCGCCACATTTAAATAGCGGCCGCGACCAAACAGCGAGCTTGGCGCCAAATTTAAACCCCGCTCTGCTAATTGGTCGCGGATGCCGGCCGCGACTAATCAGCATTATTGGCGCCAAATTTAAACACCGCTCTGCTCATTGATCGCGGTCGCTGGCCGAGATCAATCAGCAATATTGCCGCAAAATTTAAACACCGCTCTGCTGATTAGTCGCGGTTGTCGGCCGCGACCAATAAGCAGTATTGGCGCCAAATTTAAACCCCGCTCTGCTGATTGGTCGCGGCCGGCAACCGTGACCAATCAGCATTATTGGCGCCAAATTTAAACCCCGCTCTGCTGATTGGTCGCGACCGCCAGCCGCGACTAATCAACATTATTGCCGCCAAATTTAAAAACCGCTCTGCTGAATGGTCGCGGTCGTGACCAATCAGCATTATTGGCGCAAAATTTAAACCCCGCTCTGCGGATTGGTCACGTTCGCTGGCCGCGACCAATCAGCATTATTGGCGCAAAATTTAAACCCCGCTCTGCTGATTAGTTGCGACTGACAGAGTGGGAAAATTCTCCTGCACTCAGCGCTTCAGCGTGAGAATTCTCCCACGCTGTCAGTGACGTGCATGAGGTGAGCCGAGTTCATTGGACATGACCTCGGCTCATCTTTATGCCATCACAGAGAGACACTGAGGAGCGCAAGCATGCCTGCGCTTCTCAGTGTCTGCGGGTTGACAGGCTGGATGGCAGCGTTCTGCCGCTGTCCAGCATGTCATCTCGATGTAGCAGAGCTGGAGCCGTCCTGGGAACCATGGAAAGGTAAGGATGATGTTGCTTTATTATTTTTCTTTTATTGCAGGAGATCATTGGCTTCAGCTGGAATGGGCGTGACGGTAAGTATGGTTTAATTTAGAACAATAAAGAATTGTGTGCTTATTTCAATTAAAGGACTTTATTCTGGGTGTTTGTGTTTTCTTTTAACTTTGACTATGGGGTTAGTAATGGGGGTGTCTTATAGACGCCTCTCCATTACTAACCTGGGCTTGATGTCAGCTGGCATTATAAGCTGACATCAACCCCAGCCCTATTACCCCACTGCCACCGCTACAGGGCAGTGGGAAGAGCGAGGCTAAGTGCCAGAATTGGCGCATCCTATGGATGCGCCATTTCTGGGGCGGCTGACGGCTGGTGTTTCTAGCCTGGGAGGGGGCCAATATTCATGGCACCCTTCCTGGGCTATTAATATCAGTCCCCAGCTGTCTGCCTAGCCTTTGCTAGCTATTAAAAAAGGGGGGACCCCACGTCATTTTTTTTGGGGGGGGTCCCCCATTTTAATAGCTAGTAAAGGCTAGTTATTCAGCTGGGGGCTGATATTAGTAGCCTGGGAAGCTCCGTAGGTATTACCCCTTCCCAGGCTTCAAACATCTGCCCCAGCCGTCTGCTTAACCTCCGCTAGAGACTAAAATTAAGGGGAACCCCACGCCAATTTTTTTTTAAATAAATCCTTTATTTTAACACTAAATGACAAGTACAGTAATCAACCCTGTCACTGTACTTCATATATATGTGACTGACATGTTTCTGTCTATCTAATCTATGTGTGAAGCTCTATTCCTTCTATTCTAAATTGTCGGGTACCGCTGCTGAATTGCCGGCCGGCTTTTTTAAAGAGACAGTGCATGAAAACACTATTATTTTTTTTAATAAATCCTTTACACTAAATGACAAGTACAGTAAGCAACACTGTCACTGTACTTCATATATATGTGACTGACATGTTTCTATCTATATAATCTATGTGTGATTCTCTATTCTTTCTGTTCTAGATTGTCGGGTACCGGTGTATGCCGCTGCTGAATTGCCGGCTTTTCATGTTTCACTGTGGGCACTGTTCCCATCGATTTGGGCAATCACTGTAATGCCACAACCACCATGGCTGTGGCATTACAGTGAGTGGCTGGCAATCCCTGCATGATTGGTGCTCTAAATAGCGCCAGACATGCAGGACCCGCTTTTGGTGCACGAACAGTTATCGAACATAACCTCGAACAGCCGAATTTTCTGCAAATCGTTCGAGTTCGTCGAACAACTCGAACACCGCCCAAACAGCTCGAATTTGAGATTGGCGAACAGTTCTAGTCGAACACCGCTCATCTCTACTCTTTAATTCTCTGCAGAGAGCGTTGCAAAAGACAGACAAGTGGGATGCTGACACTAATGATGGCGTCATCGCCACTCACCATCTTGGTGGCCTCCTCAAAGTTTGTCAGGATGGTACATATGTCAGACATCCAGGTCCACTCCTGAGGTCTTATGTGTGGAGTCTGACCTGAATATCGACGTCCTTGTTGCAGCTGGTACTCCACAACTGCTCTCTTCTGCTCACAAATCCTTTGCAACATGTGGAGGGTAGAGTTCCAACGTGTGGGGACATCACACACCAGTCGGTGTGCCGAAAGCTGCAAACGCTGCTGCAACACAGCAAGGGCGGCGGAAGCTGTAGCCGACTTGCGAAAATGAGCTGACAGGCGGCGTACTTTCACGAGCAGATCTGGCAATGCGGGGTACGATTTAAGAAACCGCTGAACCACGAGGTTAAGCACATGAGCCAGGCATGGTACGTGTGTGATCTCACCTCGCCTCAGAGCCGTCAGCGGCTCAGCCACAGATCTGCCTGCTCTTTCACAGCTGTCCACAACTCACAAGCAGTGTGAGGTTTATCACCTAAGCTTATGAGTTTCAGCACAGCCTGTTGCCGCTTGGCGGAGGCAGTACTGCAATGCTTCCAGCTTGTAACTGATGTGGTGATATCTGAGATGGAGGCTGAACATGAGGAGTGTAGCGCCGGCGTCCCTGCCCTCTGCTAGGCAGGGACGCTGTTCCCCTCACCTCTCTGCTCCGAGCCCGGCGTCCTCCTCCCGCTCTGCTGGCAGCGCGCACTCCTTCCCGGCCACTGTGCTTAGGGCGCGCGCGTGCTCCCTCCCTCTTAAAGGGTCCGCGCGCGCCGTCCTAAGGAGTCCCCGGCCAATGGCCAGAGGACTTCACCATATATAAGGCACCTCCTCCAAAATGGAGGTGCCCGAGCAATGTTGTTGCACTGTTCTCTACTCTGCTTCAGCCCTCAGGTCCCGTTGCCAGTTACCTGCCAGTTACCTGCCAGATTCCTGCCAGCTTGCTGTCTTATTCCTGCCTGAAATTCTGCTACCTGCCTGCTAGCCTGAGGTCTGACGGTCTGCCTTCCAACTCCTGTCAGTCTGTCTAAGGACCAGCTTGCCCGCTCACCTGGGAGCGCACATCTGCTACCTGCCTGAGGTCCGACGGTCTGCCTTCCAACTCCTGTCAGTCTGTCTACGGACCAGCTTGCCCGCTCACCTGGGAGCGCACATCTGCTGCCTGTCTGCTAGCCTACCTGGAGGCTCCGCCGTCACGTGCTGTGACCACCCGCCTGTCCTGAGACTCCTGCCCGCTCACCTGGGAGCGCTCATCTGCTGCCTGTCTGCTAGCCTACCTGGAGTCTCTGCCGTCACGTGCTGTGACCACCCGCCTGTCCAGAGACTCCTGCCCGCTCACCTGGGAGCGCTCATCTGCTGCCTGTCTGTTGGTCTTCCTGGAGGCTCCGCCGTCACATGCTGTGACCACCCGTTTATCCAGAGACTCTCGCCTGCTCACCTGGGAGCTCACGTCTACCATCAGCCGCCACAGGTCGTACCAACCCTTTACCCAGAGACTGCCCCGGTCACTTGCCGTGACCTCCTGCCCGTTCATCCAGAGACTTCCCCGGTCACTTGCCGTGACCTCCCGCCCGTTCATCCAGAGACTGCCCCGGTCACTTGCCGTGACCTCCTGCCTGTTCATCCAGAGACTGCCCCGGACACTTGCCGTGACCTCCTGTCCGTTCATCCAGAGACTGTCCCGGTCACCTGCTGTGACTGCCTGCCTGGTCGCCACCCGCTCCCTTACAAGGACCGCCCCCTTGTATAGTAGCTCAGAGGTTCCGCCTCCCAGACCCGTTACAGTTTGCTCGGGCCATGGAACCCGGTGGCACCCAAGCTCCCTCACTCTCGGACCTGTGTCATGAACTGTCCCGTCAGAAGTCCCAACAGGAGTCCATCCTGGGTCACCTGCGGAATGTCAATTCTCGCCTGGACACTCTGACTGCTCCGCCAGCAACCACCGCCAGTGCCATGACTCGCAGTCCGGCAGCTCCGCTGCCCACTAATACCATGGTATCCTACCCCGGACCCCGGCTTTCTGCACCTCCTCGCTTCAGAGGCGACTCCGCCCAGGCTCGGGGCTTCATAAATCAGTGCACCCTGCACTTTGAACTCCTGTCCCACCAGTTTAACTCCGACCGGGCCAAAATTGCCTTCATCATGTCCCATCTCACCGGGGAGGCCCTGGCCTGGCTAAATCCTCTATGGGAGAGAGGAGACCCCCTGGTGTCCGACTTGCCTGCCTTTCTCACGGCTTTCCGGAAAGTCTTCGACGAACCCGGACGGAAGACCTCATCCGCATCATCACTGCTACGCCTCCGTCAGGGAAGTCTCACCGTGGGCCAATATGCCATACGGTTCCGTACCCTTGCCTTGGAGCTGGCCTGGGATAATGACGCTCTGGTATCCGTCTTCTGGGAGGGTCTGTCCGGCCGTATTAAAGATGAACTTGCCGGTCGGGACATTCCTACCACTCTCGATGACCTAATAACTCTTGCCACCCGGATTGACCTACGGTTCCAGGAGCGTGCCAAAGAGGTCACCCGTGAGAAGAGGTTTCCACGTCTAGCTCCTACTTTTCAGAAACCCGTCACTCCCTCCGTCTCTCCCCAGGTACACTCTCCTGAGCCTATGCAGGTCGACCAGACCAAGATGGTCAAAACCCGTCAGGACTTACGCCGTGCCGAGGGGAGCTGCTTCTACTGTGGCAGTAAGTAGCACCGGATCCGTGCCTTCCCGGAGAAGTCGGGAAACGCCTGTGTCTAGGTTCGCTCAGAGAGGTCGACCTAGACAAGAATAAATCCTCTCCATCTCTGCTGTTGTCAGTCTCAATCGTCTGCGGAGAGAACCGTTATTTCGAACTAGCCCAACTTGACTCTGGAGCAGCCGGGAATCTTATTTCACAGTCCCTGGTAGAGAAATACCGCATCCCCACCAAACCTCTGGCTGTACCCTTGTCTGTTGCTGCCGTGGATGGGGGCCTCTTACCACGCCCCATCCAACTCATCACCGAATCCATTACTCTGCAGGTGGGAATGCTGCATTCTGAGAGTATCTCCTTTCATGTTCTGCCTGGACTCTCTCACGCCCTCTTGCTAGGCCTACCATGGCTCCAGAGACATGCACCCGTGCTTGACTGGCAGACCGGAGAAGTCCTTCGCTGGGGACAGGACTGCCACAAGACCTATCTGGTTCCCGTCCATCCCGTCCGTCCTTCTCCTACCCCAGCTAATCTACCTGGACTTCCGATTCCTTATTGGTCTTATGCTGATGTCTTTAATAAAAAGGAGGCAGAGACACTACCCCCTCATAGACCATACGACGGCCCTATCGACCTGTTACCCGGTACTACTCCTCCCCGTGGGCGTATTTATCCATTATCCGCTGCTGAGACCCGGTCGATGTCCGAATATATTGAGGAGAATCTGGCCAGGGGATTCATCCGGAAATCTACCTCCCCGGCGGGAGCAGGCTTCTTTTTCGTCAAAAAGAAGGACGGCTCTCTACGTCCCTGTATAGACTATAGAGGCCTTAACCAGATCACGGTGAAGAATAAGTACCCCCTTCCGCTCATTCTGGAGTTATTTGATCGTCTGAGGGGGGCTAGAATCTTCACCAAACTGGACCTCCGTGGTGCGTACAACCTGGTCCGTATCCGTCAGGAGGATGAATGGAAGACGGCATTCAACACCCGGGACGGCCACTATGAATATCTGGTAATGCCCTTTGGTCTCTGTAACGCTCCTGCCGTCTTTCAAGAGTTGGTCAATGACATCTTCCGGGACCTTCTCTACTCCTGCGTAGTGGTGTACCTGGACGACATCTTGGTCTTCTCTCCGGATCTCCAGACTCACCGGAGGGACGTTCGTCAGGTCCTGCTCAGGCTCAGGCAGAATCACCTCTTCGCTAAATACGAGAAGTGCCTCTTTGAGCAGACCTCGTTTCCGTTTTTGGGCTACATTATTTCTCAGACCGGCCTACGAATGGATCCAGAGAAACTGTCTGCCATCGAGAAATGGCCTCGACCGGAGGGGTTGAAGGCCATTCAGCGGTTCCTGGGCTTCGCCAACTACTACCGCCTCTTCATACCACACTTCTCTTCCCGGACTGCCCCAATTTCCGCGCTCACCCGTAAGGGTACTAATCCCAAAGAGTGGCCACCCGAAGCAGAGGAGGCCTTTCTTTCCTTAAAACAGGCCTTCTCTTCCGCCCCGGTGCTGCATCGCCCAGACGGCAACAAGCAGTTCTTCCTGGAAGTTGACGCCTCCTCCTCTGGAGCCGGAGCGGTACTTACTCAAAAATCATCTTCCGGGAGGATGGTAACTTGCGGCTTCTTCTCTAAACTCTTCTCCTCCTCAGAGCGCAATTATTCCATAGGAGACCGAGAGTTATTGGCCATCAAACTGGCATTGGAGGAGTGGCGTTACCTGCTCGAGGGGGCTCTTCACCCGGTAATAATTTACACTGACCACAAGAACTTGGCTTACCTCCAGCAGGCCCAGAGACTTAACCCGCGCCAAGCCCGGTGGTCCTTGTTTTTTGCTCGCTTTGATTTTGTTCTTCATTTTCGCCCGGCTAACAAAAACGTCAAGGCGGACGCCTTGTCTCGATCCTTTCTGGTGTCTGATCTCGAGGAAGATCCGAAACACATCATCGATCCCGCCAGAGTAATGCAGGTGGCTCCTGTGAGTCTAAATCGTCTCCCTCCCGGAAAGACGTTCGTATCAGTACCTGATCGGGAGAAGATCCTTCACTGGGGTCACTCGTCTAAACTGGCTGGCCACGCCGGTCAGAAAAAGACCCTCCAGCTTATTACCCGGCACTACTGGTGGCCTACCCTGCACAAGGACGTAATAGACTTTGTTTCTGCCTGTGTGTCCTGCGCCCGCAACAAGGTTCCGAGACATCTGCCAGCCGGTCGCCTCCTTCCGCTTTCTGTACCTGCTGCCCCCTGGCAGCATATAGCAATGGACTTTATAACTGACCTCCCAGTCTCTGCCGGTTGTACGGTCATTTGGGTGGTCGCTGACCGCTTCTCCAAGATGGCTCATTTCGTTCCCCTGCCAGGCCTCCCGTCTGCACCCGAGCTAGCTAAAGACTTTATTCGTCACATCTTTCGTCTTCATGGCCTGCCCCTCCACATCGTGTCGGATCGTGGGGTACAGTTCACCTCACGCTTCTGGAGAGCCACTTGTAAACTGCTAGATGTCACCCTGGACTTCTCTTCCGCTTACCACCCACAGTCCAATGGTCAAGTGGAGCGGATCAATCAGAACCTGACCAGTTACCTCCGGCACTTCGTTAATGCCCATCATTCAGACTGGGTGGATCTCCTACCATGGGCCGAGTTCTCTTACAACAATCACGAGAGCGAATCCTCCTCCAAATCCCCGTTTTTTGTAGTCTTCGGTCAGCATCCTCGGATCCCATTTCCCGTCTCCACCTCGGTGGACAATCCGGCTGCGGAATCTCTCGTTAGCAAATTTTCCTCCATTTGGGAGAGTACCCGATCCGCACTCCTTCAGTCGTCCGAGCGGATGAAAAGAGACGCTGACAAAAAAACGCCTGGATCCTCCACAATTTCGTCCTGGAGATAAAGTCTGGCTCTCATCTAAATATGTCCGACTCAAGATACCTTCTTATAAGTTAGGGCCTCGGTTCATCGGTCCTCTGGAGGTCATCAGTCAGATCAACCCGGTGGCCTATAAATTGAAACTCCCGGCCAACTTACGGATCCCTAACTCCTTCCATGTATCTCTCCTCAAACCTGTGGTACTTAACTCTTTTTCCAAGTCTACAGGTACGCCTCCTGCTCCGGTTTCTGCTGAAGACGAGTTTGATGTAGAGAACATTCTTGCCACCAAAAGGGTAAGAGGAAAGACCTTTTTTCTAGTAGATTGGAAGGGGTTTGGTCCTGAGGAGAGAACGTGGGAGCCCCGGGAGAACATCCATGCCCCTCTTATCCTTGCTAAATTTCTGTCTGGCCTAAAAAAGGGAGGGCCTAAAGGGGGAGGTACTGTAGCGCCGGCGTCCCTGCCCTCTGCTAGGCAGGGACGCTGTTCCCCTCACCTCTCTGCTCCGAGCCCGGCGTCCTCCTCCCGCTCTGCTGGCAGCGCGCACTCCTTCCCGGCCACTGTGCTTAGGGCGCGCGCGCGCTCCCTCCCTCTTAAAGGGGCTGCGCGCGCCATCCTAAGGAGTCCCCGGCCAATGGCCGGAGGACTTCACCATATATAAGGCACCTCCTCCAAAATGGAGGTGCCCGAGCAATGTTGTTGCACTGTTCTCTACTCTGCTTCAGCCCTCAGGTCCCGTTGCCAGTTACCTGCCAGTTACCTGCCAGATTCCTGCCAGCTTGCTGTCTTATTCCTGCCTGATATTCTGCTACCTGCCTGCTAGCCTGAGGTCCGATGGTCTGCCTTCCAACTCCTGTCAGTCTGTCTAAGGACCAGCTTGCCCGCTCACCTGGGAGCGCACATCTGCTACCTGCCTGCTTGCCTGAGGTCCGACGGTCTGCCTTCCAACTCCTGTCAGTCTGTCTAAAGACCAGCTTGCCCGCTCACCTGGGAGCGCACATCTGCTACCTGTCTGCTAGCCTACCTGGAGGCTCCGCTGTCACGTGCTGTGACCACCCGCCTGTCCTGAGACTCCTGCCCGCTCACCTGGGAGCGCTCATCTGCTGCCTGTCTGCTAGCCTACCTGGAGGCTCTGCCGTCACGTGCTGTGACCACCCGCCTGTCCAGAGACTCCTGCCCGCTCACCTGGGAGCGCTCATCTGCTGCCTGTCTGTTGGTCTTCCTGGAGGCTCCGCCGTCACATGCTGTGACCACCCGTTTATCCAGAGACTCTCGCCTGCTCACCTGGGAGCTCACGTCTACCATCAGCCACCACAGGTCGTACCAACCCTTTACCTAGAGACTGCCCCGGTCACTTGCCGTGACCTCCTGCCCGTTCATCCAGAGACTGCCCCGGTCACTTGCCGTGACCTCCCGCCCGTTCATCCAGAGACTGCCCCGGTCACTTGCCGTGACCTCCTGCCCGTTCATCCAGAGACTGCCCCGGTCACTTGCCGTGACCTCCTGTCCGTTCATCCAGAGACTGTCCCGGTCACCTGCTGTGACTGCCTGCCTGGTCGCCACCTGCTCCCTTACAAGGACCGCCCCCTTGTATAGTAGCTCAGAGGTTCCGCCTCCCAGACCCGTTACAAGGAGGAGGAGGAGGAGGAGGATGCGCAGGAGCTGTACACTGTGGGGGCAACTCTGACTGACATAGGGCGCGCAATCCTCGGTGTGGGGAGGATGTGTTCGGTCCCAAGGTCCGACTGGGTCCCGGCTTCCACTATGTTTACCCAGTGTGCCGTCAGAGAGATGTACCGTCCCTGGCCACAAGCACTTGTCCACGTGTCCGTTGTCAGGTGGACTCTCACAGTAACTGCGTTGTTGAGGGCACGGCAGATGCTTTGGGACACGTGCTTGTGTAGTGCAAAATAGTGTCGGCAGGGGACCGAGTAGCGAGGGACGGCCACCGCGATAAGATTGCGGAAGGATTCCGTCTCGACCAGCCTAAAAGGCAGCATTTCCAATGCAAGCAGTCGTGAAATGTGCGAATTTAGGACTGTGGCATGTGGGGCGTTAGCTGCGAATTTCTGCTTTCGTTCAAAGGTCTGGGATATGGACAATTGAACGCTGCGGTGGGACATGGACGTGGATGCTGTTTCTTGAGAAACTGCCATAACAAGTGAAGACTGAGAGGAGGGGGCATCTTTACATGCAGTATGGACAGGGGATTGCCTTGCACACACAACAGGGGGTCTATTGCATGCACAACAGTGGAAGAAGCAGTGGTGACACCCGCTGACACTGGTCGTGGACCCTGGGTTTCGCCCCACAAAGTCGGGTGCTTTGCTGCCATGTGCCTGATCATGCTGGTGGTGGTCAGGCTGGTAGTTTTGTCACCCCTGCTGATGCTGGCATGGCAGGTGGAACATATGGCCTTTTTTTGGGTTATCAGCAGAGTCTTTAAAAAAATTCCAGACTCTGGAAGACCTACCGCTTGTACTGGCAACGTCCCTCGTGTTGGTGTTACGGGGAACGGTTACCTGCCTTCTGTCTGCGGCCACCACACTGCTTCTTCCTGACTGTTGGGGTACTCTGCCTCCCTCCCCCTGTGTGCTGCTGGCCTCACTCTGCATGTCCTCCTTCCACGTTGGGTCAGTTACTAGATCATCCACCACCTCCTCCTCTTCCACTTGCGCACCACGATCCTCCTCCTCACTTCCTGGCAATTGTGTCTCGTCATCGTCCACCTCTTGTGACAGATTGCCAACGTCGACTTCCTGTGGCCGTGGCTGTTCAAATATTTGGGCATCGCAACATGGGATCTCCTCTTCCACCACTTCAAGCGTATCAGGCGAGGGGCCCAAATATGGAAATGGACCAGTGAACAGCTCTTCAGAGTGTCCAAGTGTGGGATCACTTGCTGTCTGACGACACTCGGCATGGTGGGAGGAAGGAGCATCAGGGTGAGGAGGAGTATGCGGTCGAGACTCACGGCTACTAAGAGTTGACCGTGTGGAAGACAGACCGGAGGTGGTGGTGCCCAGGTAACTGGAAGTATTGTCTGCTATCCAGTTAATAACCTGTTCACACTGATCAGTTCTCAATACTGGTGTTGTTCTGTGCTTCCCTAGTAATTCGGTCAAGAAGTGGGAGCGAGAAGATGTGGCTGTTGGTTGTGGCACATCTTCACCTTGGCCACGGCCCCGTCCTCTGCACGAACCATCACCAGAACGTCCAGTTCCACGTTCCTTGCCACGCGCCATGCCCATTGTAAATGAAGTAAAATAGCTTACACTTGCATTATCAATGGAAAAAGGGTAATAAAGAGTAGATTAGAACCGTGGAAGAGGAAAACCACAGTTATTGTTTACTGGGGTATACCACACTTTTTTAAATAGAGATATTTGTGGCTGAACAGTGAGCGACACACTCAAACTGCTTTTTTTTTAGATACCAAAGGCCCAAAACTGGATAGTACAGCGATTTGACCCGTGGAACTGCGAAACCACACTGGGATGTTGGGCCTACACAAGACTATTTTCAACAGATATATTTTTGTGTCACAACAGTCAGGAGACACTACTGTTTTTCTTTACGGCAAAAAATGCCAAAAGCAGGATAATAGAGATGTTTTACCGTGGAACAGCAAAACCACAGTTATAATTTACTGGTGTATACCAGACTTATTTGAATATATATATATTTGCGGCTGAACAGTGAGCGACACACTCAAACTGTTTTTTTTTTAGATACAAATGGCCCAAAAGTGGATAATACAGAGGTTTGAACCGTGGAACTGCAAAACCACACTTGCATTTCTCGGGCCTACACCAGACTATTTTCAACAGATATATTTGTGTCTGAACAATCAGGAAACACTATTTATTTTTTACGGCAAAAAATGCCAAAAGCAGGATAATAGAGATTTTTTACCGTGGAACATCAAAACCACAGTAATAATTTACTGGTGTATACCAGACTTTTTTAAATATATATATTTGCGGCTGAACAGTGAGGGACACACTCAAACTGTTTTTTTTTAGATACAAATGGCCCATAGAACTGCAAAACCACACTTCTATTTCTCTGGCCTACACCAGACTATTTTCAACAGATATATTTGATAAAAAAAAGGGTTTTTCCTGGCCCCCGGGACCTCGAGCTAAGTCCAGCAATTTCAGCAACAGGAGCAGCACACAGGACTGTAATGCAGCGTTTGCTGGTATAACCACTGCGTCTCCAATACAGCCTGCCTGCCTGATATACCTGGGATGGATATTAGTCCTGAGAAGGACTGTTTGTTTGATCTGGCAGCCTTTACAGACCCTGCACTAACTATTTTGCAGGATATATCTCTCCCTAAATCAGCAGCGCTGTCCCTACACTGTCTGATCCGAAGCGACTGTGTAAAGAGCGCCAAACATGCAGGGCGGAGACCCGAGCTCCCGCCCGAGTAACCCGGAAATGCTCGGTGCTCGCCGAACATAGCGAGTAGCGTGATGCTCGGGCGAGTACCGAGCAGTGTCGAGCATGTTCGCTCAACACTAATTCACACACCTCCACCTTCCACCTCCGACCACCAGAGGGAGCCCGTTAGGGATATAAATAGGGAAGGTGGAGTTAGGCAGTTAGTTCCTCTGGAGAGTTCAGCAGGTATAGATTTGAAACAAGCAGAGTTGAGCTCAGTCTAGAGAACCTAGCTCAGGTTAGTGAGCCAAAGGCGTGCCGACGCCATAAGAGCGGTGAAGCGCGGCAAGCTGCCGCTAGTGTGTTTAGCCTAGTTAGGTCCTCGAGTGAGGTTGAAGGCTAGAGGAGTGAGTAGCATTGGGGGCAGAGGAGCTGTACAAGCTCACCCCAGAAAGCATATACTGGACACCGGGTCCATGTCTACAGGGCCGTATACCCCCCTGTGGAGACAACCGGAGACCCCTGAAAGACTTCAGGTCCCAGGATCACCAAAGAGCTTATGCATACCAGAGCCAGGAGACACAGAGGCCCCGCAAGCTGGGAGCGTGTACTCCAAGAGAAGGCCCTACCAAAAAGTCAGCCGGTGCAGGACAGAGACAAAGTTAGGCCTAGCTCCAGGCAGGTCAGAAACTTACTACGCAAAGGCAAGAGACAGGAGGCCCTATACCCGCTCCCTGGGGAGAATCCTGAAATGCACCCTTCATCCTACAGTGCTCCGGGATGTGCCTGAACTTCCATCAGTGAAAGGTACTGAAGAGAACTGTGTGCTTGCCTATCCTTCCGCAGACCCGGCTGGGTCACCTCTGTCCTGCATCCCCCCCTCATACGCTGCCCTAACTGTAGAGAACCACAGATGGGCGAGCCTGTAGAACTCTTCACCCATTCTACATCATGGGCATCAGAAGTGTACTCCAAACAGTCACAGAGTCAAGGGGAGGAAAGCATCTACACTGATGCCCAAAATTTTTTTAGATTGGATTCGGAGCAGGACGAAGTAGGGTCCGAGCAGGTTCCTGACCCTCATCACCAGACGTTGACCGCAGAGGAGGGAGGTGATCCCGATGAGACTCAGATACCTGAGGCTCATGCGAACTGTACTGTGCTGTCAAGGCAACAAGAGGAGAGGGGTCACTCTGAGGGCGAGAAATGGGATAACAAATTGGATGATGGCGAGGTTGAAGATCCTACTTGGTGTGAACTCAGAGTCACGCAGCCGAGTAGCTCATCTGGGGAGATGGAAGAGGAAGACAAGGAGGTTACATTTCACCCTACTGCGCAGACATGGAGTGATGCAAGCACGAGGAGCATTACATCCTTAGCCACAACCGTGGCTGTGGCCAGCAGCGGTCACGGGTCTGCAGCTCGCAGGGGCAGCAAGGGTTGCCTAGCATGAACCTTTTTTGTCACTGCAAAGCATGAGCCAATTCACGTTATCTGCAAACTTTGCGATAAAAAACTCAGTAGAGGGAAAAGCTGCAATAATTTGACTACTACATGCATGAATGTTCACATGCTCAAACAACATTCTTTATGCTGAGAATCTTAATGCGCTGAAATGCGGGCCAGCTCACCTCAAAAACCATCAGCTGCCCCATCAAGCGCATCCGCTGATTCTTCCTCCTCCTCTGTTACTGTGCCAAGTATTGTCACGCAGGTCTCCCATCGCAGAAACTCCGGTTCTTTACTCGTTCCAGTTAGGATGAGTGGCAGCCCGTCAGCTGTAACAGAAGCGGACACGCCTGTTGTGTTTGTTTCACCGAGCACACCGCATGTTTCTCAAACCACCGTAACATCTGCACCTCACGCTACACCAGTTTTTCCGGTTCACCATACTCCGCCCTCTCTCAGCACCATAGCTAGCCCTCGGTCCCGCAGTTGTGGTCACGTAAAAGATTGTTTCATCCTACACATGACAAAGCTAAAAGGTTGAACACCACCATTTCCAATCTGTTGCCCATGGAAATGCTGCCTTTCCACCTGGTAGATACAGACAGTTTCTGAAAACTAATGGCTGTCACAGTCCCCCAGTACCAGTTGCCCAGTCGCCATTACTTCTCTAAGAAAGCTGTGCCTGCGCTACACCAGCATGTCACAGACAACATCACCCGTTCCTTGTCTAAATTTCACCACAGACACCTGGATGAGTAAGCATGGCCAAGGGTGTTACATCTCGCTGACTGGGCACTGGGTGACTCTGGTGGCTATGGGGACAAGGGGGAAGGGGCTGCTCCACAAATCTTGGAATCCCCAAGGCTTGCAGAAGAAACCTCTGTATTTCCCACTTCCTGCGCTGCTTCTGCATCCTCCACCTCCTCTAGGGCCTCCACCTGCGCACTCAACCTCTGCCTTAACAAGACACATTTTCCAAGGGTGCGGAGCGAATACACACCACCTCCGTACTGCACAGTCAGGGCTCACCGTAATCAGGCAGTCTTCAAATGAATATGCTTTGGAGATCGCAGTCATAGAGGTGAAGAGATGTGGGCAGCTCTCCAGGCTCAGTTTGAGCAATGGCTGTCTCCGCTGAGCCTAGAGCCAGTGAAGGCCATGTGCGATAACTGTGCGAACCTGTTAGTGGCCCTAGCCCGAGGCAAGCTCCCACACGTGCCTTGCATGGCTCACATCCTCAACCTGGTGGTACAGCGATTTCTCCGCCACTATTCTGGCCTGGATGAACTGCTCTTTGTTCATGCCAGTTAACAGGTTGATCTGCGATGTGCCGACACGGTGGGATTCCACTCTGCACATGTTGCAGCGACTGTGCCAGCAGCAACGAGCTCTGACGCAGTATGTCATGGCATATAGCTTGGGGCAACGCAGTACGGACTTGGGGCATATCACATTTGCGGAGTGGGAACAGATTAAGGACCTCTGCACAGTTTTGAAATGGCTACTAAACTGCTTAGCACTGATGATGCCGTCATCAGCATCACTATTCCGGTCATATACATGTTGAAGCAAACTTTGAATAACCTGCGACAGGATGTGGTGGCCCCAGAAGAAGAGGAGGATGCGGAAGGTATACCAATGTCTCAAATTTCCAGACTGTCGTCACACAAGCGGATGCCAAGTGACGGTGGATTACAGCGATCGAGGGGGTTTGGTGATACCAGGCAAACTGTTAATGAAGGTACAAGAACCGAGGAACTAATGGAGGAGGAAGAGGTAATGGGCGAGCAGCTGTCAGAGGATGAAGAGGATAATCATCCCCTCTCGCTTGAACGTGGTTGGCAGGAGGGGATGGAGGAAACAAGCATCAGTGTTACGCAGCCCTCAATACAGCCTGGCTTTGGACATCCTGGAAGAGCCCGACATATGAGTGACTTCTTGATGCACTATCTGCAACATGATCCCCTTATAGTTAGGATTCGAAATAATGCTGACTACTGGGTTGACACTCTGTTAGATCCACTTTATAAGAGTCAATTTTTCCAGATGCTTCCCACCCTGGAAAGGGACCCGCTTATGTTGGAGTATCGAAACAAGCTTTTAAGCAAACTTAATAGAGGTTTTCCCCAAGATAACAGTGAGGCACACAGTGTGCATCGCAGCTGTAGTCTTTCAACCTCCAGCTCGTCAGTTCGTCAACGCCAAAACATTAGCAGCAGCAGCAGAGTAAGTGGCAGAAGCAATTTCTGGGAGTCCTTTCACACATTTTTTGCACCAGCACAATAGAGTACAAGTCGGACATGTGGTGAACGACTGGAGAGGATGGTGCAGGAGTATCTAGAGCTCAATAACAATACCATCAGGGAGGGTTTGGACCCTTTTACATTTTGGTCTTCAAAAATGGATGAATAGCCTGAGCTCGCCTCTCACGCCTTGGAGGTTTTATCATGCCCGGCAGCCAGCGTTCTCTCAGAATGTGTCTTCAGCGCTGCTGGTAGTGTCTTGACGGATAAACGCACCCGGCTGTCGCCTGAAAGTGTAGACCGCCTAACTTTCAACAAGATGAACAAGTCATGGATCTCCAAAGACTTTTGCACCCCAATTGCAGACAGTACAGAGTAGGCGATGTTGTCATTTTGAGTGTGCTGCATTGATCTCTTGAAATTGCAGTCTGTGATAAGGCTTCTGTGCCTGCTCTTGCTGCTGCTGCAGGTTTTAGACCCTAATTTTGGGAAATGTGGAGAATTCTGATTGTATCTCCATCCATTGGGTTGACTGTAGTGGAACAGGTTTGGGTCTACGATAAAAACTACATGTAGTCTCATGACATTGATGCCACTTCGGTGGTGTTAGGCCCTCATTTAGGGCAATGTGAACACTCCTGGTTAGGTCTCCATCTCCTGGGTTGGCTGTACTGGAAGAGGTGTGGGTCTTATTGACACTATTTGTACAGTAGTGAAATTGATGCCACTTTGCTGGCGTATGCCACTAATTTTTTTAAATGTGGGGAATCCTGATTGGGTCTCTGGTTGGTTGTAGTGGAACTGGTTTAGCCCTCCTTTGCAATATTTATACTCTAGTGAAATTGATGCCACTTCGGTGGTGTTTGTTGCTGGTGTCTGCCGCGAATTTTTGGAAATGTGGGGAATTGTGAGTGGGTATCCATCCATTGGGTTGACTGTAGTGGAAGAGGTTTTGGTCTCCATGCATTTCTATAGTTATAATGTAGTGAAATTGAGCATTTGGTGCAGATATTGTTCTCCTCAAACGGGTACACAAACATGATAAACTCTAAATTGATTTTCAATAAGCAACCATCAGCCACCCCATCAAACACCTCTGCTGCTTCTTCCTCCTCCTCTGTTTCCATGCCAAGTTGTGTCACACAGGAGTCCAACAGATCCAGCTGTATACCCGCTGCAGTTAGGCTGAGTGACAGCCCGTCAGCTGTAAGTGAAGCCGACATACCTGCTGTGCTTGTTTTTAAGAGCACACCACACGTTTCTCAATCCAATGTAACATCTCCTCCTGCACCTCACTCACAGTCTATCGGTTTGTCCGTTTCACTGTACTCTGCCCTCTCTCAGAACTGCAGCCAGCCCTCAATCCCTATCAGTTTGTCCATTTCACCGTACTCTGCCCTCTCTCAGAACTGCAGCCAGCCCTCAATCCCTATCAGTTTGTCCATTTCACCGTACTCTGCCCTCTCTCAGAACTGCAGCCAGCCCTCAATCCCGCTGTTGTGGTCACGTAAAAGATTGTTTCATCCTACACATGACAAAGCAAAGAGATTGAACTCCACCATCTCCAATCTGTTGGCCACGGAAATGGTGGTCTTCGGCCCTATTTTTTTAAATGTAAATACATCCGATTGAGTCTTCATCTCCTAGGTTGGCTGTAAGGGGACAGGTATGGGTCTGCGTTAAACTACTTGTAGTCTGATGACATTGATGCCACTTTGGTGGTGTTAGGCCCTCATTTAGGGCAGTGCGAACACTCCTAGCTAGGTCTCCATCTCCTGGGTTGGCTGTACTGGAAGAGGTATGGGTCTTATTTACACTATTTCTACAGTAGTGAAATTAATGCCACTTTGCTGGAATCTGCCACTATTTTTTTAAAATTTGGGGAATCCTGATTGGGTCTCCATCTATTGGGTTGGCTGTAGTGGAACCTTCCTGTTCTGCAGTCTAAAGTTGTGTAAGGTTGCGTACCAGTCGTTGCTGCACTACTGATACAGTGTCACGCTGTCTCTGTGTACTGGAGGTAGGGGGCCTAAGCTGACCCTAAGCTGGGGCCCTGACTAATCCCTCTACCTGGAGGTACTGTTAAAGGTACAGAGGTCCAGGCCACCAGCGTAACCCCTACCTCCTGAGGATCCCTGCACCAAAGTAATCTAGTCCTGAGAAGGACCCCTGATCACAACAAAAGGGGACAGGTAATAATATGCCCACACTCAGTACTTAGACGAATGAGACAGTACAAGGGTAAAACCAAAACCACCTTGCATACAAAAACTACACAACTACAACAGAGGGAACACCAACGGGAAATGAGATAAATGATAAAGCGAGGAATGGAAAAAACGCTCCAAATACACTTAGCTCTTAAACTCCAAATACCACGATCCGCTCTGTTAGTCTGCATGAAATGCTTTCACCGACACTTCCCCAACAGACCGGCAGGCATTTGAAGGAGTCCCACTACAGCAGCATTGATTGCAGCTGGGCGAGGCTGGACCTCGTCTAGCACAGAGAGAGAGAGAGTTAACTCCCTCAGTGCCGAAAAACACAAAGCACCAAAAACTCAGCTGCAAGAAGTCAGGCTGTGTAATCGTGACGATCTTCGTGGCGACACACCAGTGACAGTACCCCCCCCTTCTACGAGGGGCCTCCGGACCCTCAGGGCCAGGTTTATCCGGGTGAGTCGTGTGGAAGGCCCGAACTATTCGGTCTGCGTTAATATCCGACGCAGGAACCCACATCCTCTCCTCAGGACCATACCCCTTCCAATGAACCAGGTACTGAAGGGACCGGCGATTAAAGCGTGAATCGATGACCCTCGATACCTGGAACTCCAAGTTACTATTGAACACCACTGGAGGGGGAGGTAAAGGTGACGGTACCACCGGCGCCACATACCTCTTAAGCAATGATCTGTGGAACACGTTGTGAATTTTAAACGTAGGGGGGAGGTCAAGACGGAATGCCACCGGAAAAATTATAGAACTGATCCTGTACGGCCCGATGAACCTGGGACCCAGTTTCCAGGAGGGAACCTTAAGGTTTATATTCCTGGTAGACAACCATACCCGATCGTTCACACTTAGGTCCAGACCAGACACTCTTCTCCTATCAGCCATACGTTTGTATCGGTTCCCCATAGTATTCAGATTCTTCAGCACCCCTCTCCATACTGAAGCGAGTGATGAGGAAAATCGTTCCTCCTCAGGAACCCCCGAAGAGCTCCCCCTACTGAAAGTACAAAACTGGGGGTGAAAACCATATGCCCCAAAAAACGGGGAATTACCAGTGGACTCGCTCCGCCTATTATTAAGAGCAAACTCTGCCAGAGGTAAGAAAGAAGCCCAGTCCTCCTGGTTCTCTGACACAAAACACCGGAGATATGTCTCCAAGCTCTGGTTCATACGTTCCGTCTGACCATTGGTCTGAGGATGAAAAGCTGATGAGAACGATAAATGCATCCCCCGCCGTGTACAAAACGCCTTCCAGAATTTGGACACAAACTGAGACCCCCGATCTGACACCACTTCGGAGGGTACCCCGTGAAGCCTCACAATCTCCCCAATGAACACCTGCGCAAGAGTTTTAGCATTAGGAAGAGCAGGAAGAGCGATAAAATGTGCCATCTTGCTGAACCTGTCCAATACAACGAGTATGACCGTTTTACCCGAAGACGGAGGGAGGTCCGTAATAAAGTCCATAGACAGATGAGTCCAAGGACGCTCCGGGATCTTCAAAGGTAAGAGGGCCCCAGACGGACGGGTATGTGAGGTCTTAGAGCGCGCACAAACCCCACAGGACGCGACAAAAGTTACCACCTCCTTATGTAAGTTAGGCCACCAAAACCGACGTGAGAGGAGATCCACAGTTGCTTTACTCCCCGGGTGTCCTGCAAAAACTGAGTTATGGTGTGCCTCGATCACCTTTTGTCGCAACTGATCTGGAACAAACAGTCTCCCCGGAGGTCCAACAGGGGCGTCCCCCTGAGCCTCCAATACCTCCTCCTCAAGCTCAGAGCATACTGCCGAAACCACCACCCCCTCCTGAAGGATAGGAATCGGGTCGTCCGTATTCCCGGCCCCAGGGAAACTACGAGATAAGGCATCCGCCTTTACATTTTTTGACCCAGGACGATATGTAACGACAAAATTAAACCTGGTAAAAAACAATGACCACCTAGCTTGTCTGGGATTCAGACGTTTCGCGGACTCCAGATATAGCAGGTTCTTGTGATCGGTGATGACGGTGACTGGATGGACTGCCCCCTCTAAAAAATGGCGCCACTCCTCAAAAGCTAACTTAATGGCCAAGAGATCCCTATTGCCGACATCGTAATTCCTCTCAGCGGACGACAATTTTTTAGAGAAAAAGGCGCACGGATGCCACTTACCAGGGGACGAACCTTGTGACAATACTGCTCCCACCCCTACCTCGGAAGCGTCTACCTCTACAATGAATGGCTGTGACGCATCAGGTTGAATGAGTATGGGTGCCGAGGCAAAACATTTTTTCAAGGAGGAGAATGCTTGACAAGCCTTGTCAGACCACCTAGAAAAATCCGTCCCCTTTTTAGTCATGTCTGTGAGAGGCTTAAACATGGACGAGAAATTACGAATGAACTTCCGGTAATAATTAGCAAACCCCAGGAAACGTTGTAGTGCCTTAAGATTCTCTGGCCGATCCCACTCAAGAACTGCCCGCACTTTCCCAGGGTCCATACGAAAACCGGACGCTGAAACCAGGAAGCCTAAAAACTGGAGTTCCTGTACGTCGAACACACACTTTTCCCATTTGGCATACAGTTTATTATCCCGCAAGATCTGTAACACCTGCCTAACGTGCTCCTGATGAGACACCAGATCCGGCGAGTAAATTAAGATATCATCCAGATATATGACAACAAACTGTCCCACCAGGCGGCGAAAAATGTCATTAACAAAGTGTTGGAACACCGCCGGGGCATTAGTCAGACCGAATGGCATGACAAGGTTCTCATAATTCCCCTCCGGAGTGTTAAACGCCGTCTTCCACTCATCCCCCTCCTTCATCCTAATCAGATTGTACGCCCCCCTGAGATCCAACTTAGAGAACCATTTGGCGCCCACGATCTGATTAAAGAAATCGGGAATAAGTGGGAGCGGATACGGATCTCGGACCGTAATCCGATTAAGTTCACGGAAATCCAGGCAAGGGCGTAGGCCTCCATCTTTCTTCTTAACAAAGAAGAACCCCGCGGCCACCGGTGAAGATGAAGGTCTAATATGCCCCTTAGCCAGACTTTCTGAAATATAATCCTTCATGGCCTGCCTCTCAGGACCAGAAAGGTTATACAACCTAGCTTTAGGTAACTTGGCCTCAGGGAGCAGTTTTACAGAACAGTCATACTCGCGATGAGGAGGTAGTTCCTGACACCCTTTCTCCGAGAATACATCCTCAAAGTCCGCCAGAAATGGAGGTAAGACCCTAGGAGTAACCGCACCGATGACCGTATTCATGCAGTTTTTATTACAGAATTTACTCCATTGGCTTATCTCTCTGGATTGCCAATTAATAACCGGGTTATGCTTAGTTAACCAAGGAAGGCCCAACACTATAGGAGTGGGAAGACCCTCCAACACGTAGCAAGACAACAGTTCTTTATGTATCGCCCCCACTTGAAGTTTTACGTTATGCACAGCTTGCAAAAAACTTCCCTGACCGAGAGGCCTGGCATCGATCGAGAATATGGGGATGGGTTTAGCCAACTCACTCAAACGCATACCTTGAACCCGGGCAAACCGAGCGTCCACCAGATTAGCCCCGGCCCCACTATCCAGAAGAACAGATATCCTCTCAGTTCTCGTACCCACCACCACCTCCGCCGGTACGAGAAACTGAGACGAACCTAGGGACGAAATACCTACTCCCAGATTGCCGTCCACCACACAACCTGGGATCAACAGTTTTCTGACGACTCTTCACTCTGCAAGGGACGGGATGGACACCCCCCAATAAAATGTCCCTTTCTGCCGCAGAAGAAACACCTTCCTGTCTTATGGCGCACCACCGGTCCCCTCCCCCGAAATGATGTCCCTCCTAATTGCATAGGCTCCTCTGGACTGACCAGGGGAACCACCATATGAGGGGACCTTGTAGGAGGTGGAGTCATCACAGGGGGTGGAGTTATCCCGCACCTCTCCCGAAGCCGTCTGTCAAGGCGAATAGCAAGGGCCATAACGGCTTCCAGTGACGCGGGAGAGTCATACTGTGCCAACACATCCTGTAATTTGTCGGATAAACCTTGACAAAACTGGCTCCTAAGAGCCGGGTCATTCCACTGGGTGTCAGTGGCCCACCTACGGAACTCCGAACAGAATTCCTCCACCGGACGATCTCCCTGCCGGATCCTACGTAACTTAGATTCAGCAAGGGAGATCCAATCCGGGTCATCATATACAAAACCCAGAGCAGCAAAAAACCTATCCACTGACTGAAGAGCCGGGGAGCCCGGGGGAAGAGAGAACGCCCAAGATTGTGGGTCCCCTTGTAGGAGCGAGATGACAATTCCCACCCTTTGTTCTTCACTACCCGATGACCGAGGCCGCAGTCGAAAGTACAACTTGCATGCCCCCCGGAAAACAAAAAACTTGTCCCGCCCCCCAGTGAACCTGTCAGGGAGAGCTACTTTAGGTTCTGGTCCGGCTTGCTCCTGAGGATACAAAACCTTGGACCTAACGTCCACCAGCTCCATGGACAAACTCTGCAACTGCCGAGCTAGACCGGCTACTGGATCCATGGTAGCTGGAGAAAATCTAAGTGGTCGGTGAAAATGTCACGCTGTCTCTGTGTACTGGAGGTAGGGGGCCTAAGCTGACCCTAAGCTGGGGCCCTGACCAATCCCTCTACCTGGAGGTACTGTTAAAGGTACAGAGGTCCAGGCCGCCAGCGTAACCCCTACCTCCTGAGGATCCCTGCACCTAAGTAATCTAGTCCTGAGGAGGACCCCTGATCACAACAAAAGGGGACAGGTAATAATATGCCCACACTCAGTACTTAGACGAACGAGACAGTACAAGGGTAAAACCAAAACCACCTTGCATACAAAAACTACACAACTACAACAGAGGGAACACCAACGGGAAAGGAGATAAATGATAAAGCGAGGAATGGAAAAAACGCTCCAAATACACTTAGCTCTTAAACTCCAAATACCACGATCCGCTCTGTTAGTCTGCATGAAATGCTTTCACCGACACTTCCCCAACAGACCGGCAGGCATTTGAAGGAGTCCCACTACAGCAGCATTGATTGCAGCTGGGCGAGGCTGGACCTCGTCTAGCACAGAGAGAGAGAGAGTTAACTCCTTCAGTGCCGAAAAACACAAAGCACCAAAAACTCAGCTGCGAGAAGTCAGGCTGTGTAATCGTGACGATCTTCGTGGCGACACACCCGTGACATACAGACTCTGCCTGTTGCATTCCTGATACACACTATGCCTTTTGCACTCCTGATACAGACTCTGCCAGCTGAACTCCTGATACAGACTCTGCCTGCTGCACTCCTGATACATACTCTGCCCGCTGCACTCCTGATACATACTCTGCCCGCTGCACTCTAATACAGACTATGCCTGCTGCACTCTGATACAGACTCTGCCTGCTGCACTCCTGATACATACTCTGCCTGCTGCACTCTGATACAGACTATGCCTGCTGCACTCTGATACAGACTTTGCCTGCTGCACTCCTGATACAGACTCTGCCTGCTACATTCTGATCTAATCTCTGCCTGCTGCACTCTGATACAGACTCTGTCTGCTGCATCATCTAGTCTGTGTTACGCTGGCGTGTCCTTTAATAAAATAAAATAAAACTTAAAGGACACGTCAGGGTCCACCGGACTGCAGAGGAGCTGCAGCAGCTGAGTCCCAGAAAAATTTTCAGCTAAGCTCAGAGAAAGAAAAGAACTAGTGTGTTTAGGCTGAGTTCACACGATGCGTTTTTCATGCGTTTCCGCGGCGTTTTTGCAGTTGCGGAAACGCCGCGGAAACGCATGAAAAACGCATGGTAGAAGGGCAGCAATGTTCCCCAATGGAAATCTGCATGTGCTGTGCCCATGATGCGGATTTTTCCGCAGCGTAAACGCTGCGGTCAAAAATCCGCAGCATGTCAATTAATTTTGCGGAAACGCTGCTCTTTTGCCGCCATTGACTTGCATTAGACCGCATGGAATCCGCATCACTGTATATGTTGATGCGCTTTTCATGCGGTCTAATGTGCGGATGGTACCCGGGTGTGGATGAGAGGACTCTCATCCAGACCCAGGTACCATTAAAAAAAAAAGAATAAAATAAAAAATATATATATTCTCACCTTCTGACGGCCCGCGCTGCGTCCTGCCGGCTTCCCGGGCACTTCGCGGTTGAATGAAGAAGGACCTTCGCTGACGTCAGAGTCATGTGACGGGTCACGTGACGCTGACGTCGGAAGGTCCTAAAGTCTTCACTGCCGGCAGCCGGGACCGATGAAGCAGGACACCGGGGGCCATCAGAGGGTAAAGTATAGATTTATTTTTTATTTTTTGACATTCACACACTATATAAATCCATGCCGGTTGCATGGATTTATATAGTGTGAAGTTGACAAGCACTTTCCAAGTGATGCTAAAATCGCTTGGGAAGCGCTTGTCAACCCGCATGCGGAAATGAAAGTGAAGACCGCTTCATTTCCGCATGTCCCTGGCAGGAAACCGCATGTACAATCCGCATGCGTTTTTTCCTGCCAGAGAGATGCAGAAACGCTCAGGAAAAAATCCTGAGCATTTCTGCATCGTGTGCACATACCCTAAGTGCACACACTAGTAGTAACTAAAGAAGGTACCATGCTGGGAGTTAACAACACTCCTGAAACGAAACTAATAAACTATTGCACTGCAAGACACTGCTCTGCAGAGCAGGAAGGATTTGGCAGCGTGAAACGGCTGAGCACTAGATGGTGGCGTATAGAACTGCAGATAGCTGTAGGCCAGGAAAGGTCTGGAACCTAAGTTCCTAAAGAGGGGGAGATTCTCTGCAGCACCCAACACATGGTTGTAAAGTGGCAGTGTGACCATAAATACAATGGCAGACCCTGGAATACTGGATCGGTAGCAAGGACGCCTCCGTGGCGTGGACACCAACCGGTGAACCGACACGGTAGAGCATGCTGCTCACAGCATTCCCCGAGCCCTAATTGATGGCTAGGATGACTAAGGAGCTTTCTGCAGGAACCCTTGACAACGACTCTCACACACTGCATTTACTGCCAGAGACCTCACCCCAGGTTAGAAAGAGATAGACGAGGCAGCCCTTAAATACACTTAAATACACTAGAGACAGCCCCAGCCCCCCAGGACAACCAACCACGCTGTACCAGACAGCAGTGGGCATGGCTTAATGGCACATGCCCACAAGGGGGCATGGCTTAGCGGCACATGACCACAAGGGGGCATGGCTTAGCGGCCCATGGGCAAAAACCACACTTAGAATCCCTAGAACGGAACCTAAATGCTGACAATTACTGACCAGCAGGAAAGGGCCTGGCCAGATGCCGCGAGAAAGCCCTTCTCCTGCGTACCAGCCTAGCAGTCTATTGTACTGGGTGCAGCTGCTGTGCATCCGCTAGTCTGTCCTGGAGTGGCACCTGGGGTTCATCTGGAGCCAAGTCTAACCACACCATCAGAGGCTTTAGTGAACAGTCCGGTGCTCGCTTAGTCATGCCCCTCCAGGCTCTCCGGGGTCCATGGCACAGTGGTTCCACAAACCACATCCGTGACAGTGCACCCTCGCAGGCAGGGTCCTCTCTCCTGTTGTACCAGTAGGTGACCCCTTTTGACATCTAAAGTGCAACTGAATAAATGTCGCTGTCACAGTAATAATAAATATAGTACTTGTACTCTGGGTCAATTGATGGCACTTCCCTGGTGTCTACACCTAATTTGATGTGTTTTGGCAGCTTTTGGTCCCGTTTCTAGGTGTTGTATATGCATTTTTTTGGTCCCCCCCCCGAATTGACTCCTATGGGATTCAGAAATGTTCGATGAACATTCGGCGAATAAATTCGGCGAATATCAATTTGTTCGGCGAACTTTTCTGAACCGAACATTGAAATGTTCGCTCATGCCTATTAGGGACAACTGAACGCTGAGGGACAACTGAGGAATATGCCGACTTCAAGTAAAAAAAATCTCCCTGATTCCCACATTCCTTAAACAAGATTCTGCAAAAACAACTGTGCATGTCCTCATCATCTCCTGCCTCGACTACTGCAACCTCCTGCCCTGTGGCCTCCTTTCTCGCACCCCTCCAATCTATCCTAAACTCTGCTGCCCGACTAATCCACCTGTCCCTCCACTATTCCCCGGCCTCTCCTCTCTGTCACTGGCTCCCTTTTGCTCAGAGAATCCAGTTCAAAACCCTAACTTTGGCATGCAAAGCCATCCACAACCTGTCTCCTCCATACATCTGTTACCTAGTCTCCCAGTACTTACCTGTACTTACCTGCACGTAAACTCAGATCCCCACAAGATCTCCTTCTCTACTCTCCACTCTCCTCTTCCCACAATCGAATACAAGATTTCCCCTCTACTCTGGAACTCTCTACTTCAACATGTCAGGCTCTCGTCTATCGTGGAAACCTTCAAAAGGAACCTGAAGACCTACCTCTTCCGACAAGCCCACAACTTGCAGTAACCACCGCTGCACCATACCACTGCACGACCAGCTGTACCCTCATCTACTGTATCCTCACCCATCCCTTGTACACTGTGAGCCATCATAGGCAGGGTCCTCTCTCCTCCTGTATCAGTCGCTGTCACATTTTTGTTCAAGATTATTGTAATTGTTTTTGCTATGTATACCCCTTTTTCACATGTAAGGCGCTATAATAATAAATAATAATAATGTGGTCCAGATCACGGCTACTGAGACTGGACCGTGTGGAAGACAGGGTGGTGGTGGTTTCATACTGACTGGAAGCATAATTAATTCATCTGCTCTCCAACCAACAACATTGGTCTGGTTTCAAGAGTGGTATTCCGTGGCCTTCTAGAAAGTAGGACAGGAAGCTAGGTTGAAATGATGTGGGTGCTACTTGTGCTCCCTCAGCAGGCACAATTTCATCTTGCTCATGGCCTCGGCCTCTGCGTGCACCATCACCATTACGTCCACTTCCCTGTCCCTTGCCACGCGCCTTGCCCATTTTAAATGAAGTTTAATATTTGTCACGTTGCCAAAAATGTCTATATTATTACCGCAGTAATATAGGATCACATCTGATGACCACGGTTTTAGGCAGTGATCTGGGATGCAGAAATGCTTCCAGGGGTCTTTCTCATTCTGTTCCCATGTCATTTCAGCACTGTATGGATGTGTCTGATCATGTCTCACACACCCCATGACCAGATAAGATAGTAAAATGTTCAAATTTAATTTACCGGTGAATGTATTTTTAACCTCTGAAAGCAATGCAAAAGTGAAAAAAAGCATCAAAAACACTACATGTGAACATAGCCCAAGGTGTAGAGGAGCATTTTTGTTTACGGTTATTTATTTTGCCTTATATATAAGTCATTACCCTGAAAAGAATGTTCCTGTACATTTTTTTCCAGGAAAATCCATTTTGGCTTTGTTTTTGTATGTTTAATTGTGAGTCCGTAAAAGAGGCATAATACTCTAACTTCATGCTATTCCCATTTCAGCACTGTTCCCATCGATTTGGGCAATTTTTAGGCCCCCTGCAGACCTCCGGGAAGTGGTGATCGCCGTAAAATTGCTCGTGTTTCCCACTGACTTACATTGGGCGCGTTACTCGGGGTGAGCACCCGAGCATTTAGATTTGCTCAACTCGAGCAACGAGCATCTAAGCATTTTAGTGCTTGCTCATCACTAATTACACCATTAGGCTGCAAGTCCTTTATCAATCAGTCACTTATTCACCTGATGCACTGGCTCCCGTAGTCCCCTAATGCATGGCCCTAGTCACCTTTGTAACGTACGTCTACACCAGAAGTTACAGCTCACACGAACATCCCTCTTCTGCGGACTAGTCATCTTCTTCTGGCCTGGCTCTGCGCTCTCGGCACGGGTCTCCCAGCTCTGGTATCTCATCTTCAGTTCTGGTCACTCGAGTCTGGATCTGGTTACTTGGTTCTGGTCACTTGGTTCCTCACTCGGATCTGGTCACTCGGGTCTTCACTTGGATCCGGTTACTTGGCTCCTCACTCGGATCTGGTTAGTCGGTTCTTTATTTGTTTCTGGTTACTCGGTTCTGGATACTTGGTTCCTCACTCAGATTTGGTTACTCGGCTCTTTACTCAAATCTGGTTACTCATATTGGCATCTATAAGCTAACTCCACTGCACTGCACGTCCATCCTGCCACAGGTCCAGATGCCGACTCATCCTCTTCTCTGTCCTTCTGGACCTTTTATAATTAATAACTGCGACACAGCTGTCATCTGACCTGGTGTCTTCTTCAATCTCTCTCCCTCAGGAACCATGTACTTCGTCCTACAGTTCCTGCTGATGCAGTTCTTGCTACTTTGTCTTTCCTGCAATATTTGACCAGCAGATGGTGGTGCCTGCTTGCCGATACTTTATCAAACTGTGGAAATCTCTAATTTGTTCATTTTCTTACATAGTCACGGGTATATGCAGACTGTTCTAGTATTCCATGGAAAGGTTTAAAATAACACTTGCCGATACATGCATTACTTATATAAATTGCTTCAAATGAGGACAAATGATCAGTTGCTATAGTTACATATTTTGCCATCTTTCGAAGCTCACTTAAGAAAATGAAACTAAAAAGGCTTAAATATTTTGATAGATTTGCACATTTTATGTGTGATTTATTTTAATAATTAATGATAAGTAGAGCAATAATTACAGCGCCAGCAGTCAACTTTCACATGATGATGTATTCTGTCTCCCTCTAGTCTCTAATCATAACTCTTTTCTGTTTTTTAGCATGCAATTTTATTTGATTTCAGATGACATGGGAATCAATCATGTCTAACTCTATGACTATTTTTTTCAATAAACATTTGAGATTATTATTATCATATTATTACACTCATCAGCATTGAAATTGCAACACCAAGAAGGTAAAGTTGTGGAATTATGGAATTCACAGAATGAATAGACATGATATTGATATGCTAATGATGAAAAAATGAAAACATTTTCAAAACATCTCGATGTATTGAGTATAAGTGCCCTTCTGACACGGGTGTATCAGAGGTGACAGACAGTCTCCCTGCAGTTGGTTGCAGGAGATCTCTATGTTTTGCATTACAGACATCTTCTGAGATGAGAGGCTGTCTCTAGGACCTAGTGGCTACCTCCCTCTGGTAATTAGCTCCCTGGCCTGGGTGTACATATACCTGGTGTGTCTGAGAGGGAGGTGCCGGCTATATAAATTTCTACTTGAGAAGGCTTAGCAAGAGCAGTACTTCATCCTCTCTGGAGCTTGAGGCCGAGTTTGCATTTGTCGTCTAAAGTCGTCTAAAGCTAAGCAATTACTCCCTGTTTGTCTACCCTTGTTTTCTATAGAGTTTAGTGGATCAACTAGTGCTCATCTCCTCCCATCAGTAGCCTTAGTCATATGCCAGGGAAAGACAGGGCGAGGCATGCGTGCGGCGATTGCTGAAGAGGCAATATAGGGACGGTAGTTGAGACAGGGTTACACTAGACCAGACTATGAGGTCTCCACTTCCCCCTTTCCTTTGTGTCTGGGCTCCCTTTCCCTCTTCCCTCTGTGTTGCGCTAAGTCTTTCCCACACCTGGCGTGACACCTTCACAGAAATACACTCACTTACTCACCTTGGCTGCTATCAATTAATGGTTATTAATGGAGATTATTAATAGCTGTCTGAGGATTATTCTGCCACACTGAAAGCACTTGGGAATGCAAATCATTAAGATCCACTGTTGGCAGCTATATTTGCAGTTAGCGACCGATGACATCCCAGGTGTAGTCAATGAAAGACAAGTCCGGAGACACTGCAGTACATTGTAACAAGTTTAAGCCTCAAATACTGCTCATAGTGGCAAAAGCAACATGCAGCCTGGAATTGTTGTGTTGAAAAATGCCTCCTTAAACACTTTGAAGGAATGGCTGTACTGCAGGTTCCGTGAGCAAATCAATGTGATACCGAGCTGTTAGTGTACCTGGAATAATCACTAGAACGGTCTGGTTACCATACATTATGCCACAACACACTATAATGCTGGGAGTGGGACCATTGTGAGATTACTTTGTGAAGGTGTTTCATTGACCTCATGCCGATGCTTTCATAGGTGTAGAGCAAGAAGTCAATGGATACTGGATAGGAAGTAGTGATGAGCGAGCACTAAAATGTTCGGGTGCTCGAAGCTCGGGTCGAGCACATTGGAATACTCGGGTGCTCGACCCGAGCAACGAGCCCAATGTAAGTCTATGGGAAACTCGAGCATTTTTCTGGCGGTCCCCCCCGGCTGTCTGCAAAAGGTCAAAAATTGCCCAAATCGATGGGAACAGTGCTCAATTAAACATCAGGCAGGCAGAATATATAGGCAGACAGGCAGGCAGGGTATATAGGAGGGTGCATGAAAAAATATAGCAGGGCACTTGGAACACACTAGTGCCCTCCGATTTTCATGCACCCATCTCTTTAAAAAAGCCGGCCGGCAATTAATCAGCGGCATACACCGGTACCCGACAATTTAGAACAGAAAGAATAGAGCATCACACATAGATTAGATAGATAGAAACATGTCAGTCACATATATAATAAGTACAGTGACAGTGCTGGTTACTGTACTTGTTATTTAGTGTTAAAATAAAGGATTTATTAAAAAAAAAATTGGTGTGGGATTCCCCGTAATTTTAGTCTCTAGCGGAGGTTAAGCAGACGGCTGGGGCAGATGTTTGAAGCCTGGGAAGGGGGTAATACCCACGGAGCTTCCCAGGCTACTAATATCAGCCCCCAGCTGAATACCTAGCCTTTACTAGCTATTAAAATGGGGGACCCCCAAAAAAAATGACATGGGGTCCCCCCTATTTTAATAGGTAGCAAAGGCTAGGCAGACAGCTGGGGGCTGATATTAATAGCCCAGGAAGGGTGCCATGAATATTGGCCCCCTCCCAGGCTAGAAACACCAGCTGTCAGCCACCCCAGAAATGGCGCATCTATAGGACGCTAGAGACTAAAATTACGGGGAACCCCATGCCAATTTTTTTTTTTAATAAATCCTTTATTTTAATACTAAATGACAAGTACAGTAACCAACACTATCACTGTATTTATTATATATTTGACTGACATGTTTCTATCTATCTAATCTATGTGTTATGCTCTATTCTTTCTGTTCTAAATTGTCGGGTACCGATGAATGCCGCTGATGAATTGCCGGCAGGCTTTTTTAAAGAGACAAAAACACTATTACTTTTCTTTTAATAAATCCTTTATTTTAACACTAAATGACAAGTACAGTAACCAACACTATCACTGTACTTATTATATATTTGACTGACATGTTTCTATCTATCTAATCTATGTGTGATGCTCTATTCTTTCTGTTCTAAATTGTCGGGTACCGATGAATGCCGCTGATGAATTGCCGGCAGGCTTTTTTAAAGAGACAAAAACACTATTACTTTTTTTTTAATAAATCCTTTATTTTAACACTAAATGACAAGTACAGTAACCAACACTATCACTGTACTTATTATATATTTGACTGACATGTTTCTATCTATCTAATCTATGTGTGATGCTCTATTCTTTCTGTTCTAAATTGTCGGGTACCGATGAATGCCGCTGATGAATTGCCGGCAGGCTTTTTTAAAGAGACAAAAACACTATTACTTTTTTTTTAATAAATCCTTTATTTTAACACTAAATAACAAGTACAGTAACCAACACTGTCACTGTACTTATTATATATGTGACTGACATGTTTCTATCTATCTAATCTATGTGTGATGCTCTATTCTTTCTGTTCTAAATTGTCGGGTACCGGTATATGCCGCTGCTGAATTGCCAGCTTTTTATGTTTCACTGTGAGCACTGTTCCCATTGATTTGGGCAATCACTGTAATGCCACAACCATCATGGCTGTGACATTACAGTGAGTGGCAGACAATCCCTGCATGATTGGTGCTCTAAATAGCGCCAAACATGAAGGACGGGGACCGAGCTCCCACCCGAGCATCTCGAAAGTACTCGGCGAGCTCGGAGCATCTCGAGTACTGAGATGCTCGGGCGAGTACCGAGCAGCGGCGAGCATGCTCGCTCATCACTAATAGGAAGTCTATCATCTTCAGCGATGAGTCCCTCTTTTGCAGTGGACCCAATGATAGCCAGAGATTTTCTTGGAGACCATGTGGGCAATGTCATGAAGAGGAACGATCTCTGTTGGCTCAGCCAGCGATTCCCCTACTTCATTTCAACTCTCATCGACAGAGCAGCTCTTCCTCTTCCAGTCTGCTCTGTCTACAGTGTTTCATTGCAGTTGACATGCTAATTGACTGCTGGCTTCCCGCAGTTAGGTAACGTGAAGCCTGCCATCAATCAACATGACATCGACAGAGATTCCCCATCAACAGAGAAGACCAAAAGAGAGGATGCTGCTGTGTCTACGTGAAATCAGCGAAAGCAAGAAAGTTGTGAGCAGGAGAGGTATATGTCTGCTCTAAGCCAGCAGAGATCAGCACCGGGCAGAACAGGAAGGTAGTTAGCAATTACATGCCTTTTAGTTCATATCATCCATGCATAATATATGTGAAATCTTCTAACATTTCGCTGATTTGGTAAGCCAAATATATTTTCTTTAGAATATTTGATACTGGAATCATTGCAATAATGAAAACAGGGGCGACAATGAGCCATCTTGGAAGATACCTTTCCAGATATTGACTAGGTCATAGTTTTCATCTCCAACAGTCAGTTCTGTCTACAAATGTTTCATTGCTTTTTCTTCTGACATTTTGATTTATTTTTTACTTGACACCAGTTGCTTCTAAACATTTGATAATCTATTATTGTTTATTATTATTTTCAGGGGCGGACACAGACTGTAGTGGGCCCCTGTGCAAGAAATTTTTTGGGGCCCCCCCCCTGCGCTTCATAAGGCAACAAAGTTATGTAAACATAACCCCCCCATGTGCAGCTCTCATCCCCCCAATGTGCAGCTCACCCCCCCGATGCATCTCTCACCCCCCCCCGTGCATCTCTCACCCCCCATGTGCATCTCTCACCCCCCCATATGTGCATCACTCATCCCCCCCATGTGCATCTCTCATCCCCCCCCATGTGCATCTCTCATCCCCCCCATGTGCATCTCTCATCCCCCCCATGTGCATCTCTCATCCCCCCCCATGTGCATCTCTCATCCCCCCCATGTGCATCTCTCATCCCCCCCACGTGCACCTCTCTCATCCCCCCCACCCCATGTGCATCTTTTATCATCTCCCCCCCCACGTGCACCTCTCTCATCCCCCTCCCCCCACATGTGCACCTCTCTCATCCCCCTCCCCCCACATGTGCACCTCTCTCATCCCCCCCACCCCATGTGCATCTTTTATCATCTCCCCCCCCCATGTGCATCTCTTATAACACTAACACACACACACACACACACACACACACACACACCTCCCATTCCCCCACTCCTAGTAAATTGTATTTTGAAAAAAACAAAACTTGTAAAACTTACCCCCATGCGATCCCTGCAGAATCCTGGCGCTCGTCCAAATCGCTAACACCAGGTTCTCCTGACTTCCGGCCATGTGACGGCGCCGTCACATGACCGGAAATCAGGGGAATCATGAAGGTGCTGCCGCAGGAGCGCAGCGCTGAGATGTCCCGGACCCGTGAGGAGAGAGAATCACAAGAGGGGGCCCCTACCGGCTGGGCCCCACACTGGAGTCAGGGCGTCTGCCCTGATGGCGGCCCTGCTGGAGGCTGGAGGGGCCCCCTCTCCCTCGGGGCCCCCGTTCAATGAACCGGCTGCACGGGCGGTAGTTCCGCCCCTGATTATTTTCCTTTTTGAGCTTCATCACACTACATATCCTTGACTGTACATTGCATTTTAAAGAAGTTCATATATTATTTTTAACAAATGCATACAGAAATGTTATAAATATCCAAATATGTATGCTCATTTGGATATTTATAACATTTCTGAATGAATAAGTGAGGGATGAATTTTTCAGATTCATTTCATAGTAGAGAGGGAGCTGATTAATGAAGAAAACTGATTCTAGGGACTACATAAACTTTTTTAAAGTCTAAGGCTGAAATCAGACTTTTGTGTTTCATGGTCAGTATTCAGAATACCTGCCCGCGAATCTCCCAACCAGACTTGAAAGCTTCATTGCACTGCGGATCATATGCAAACCAGGAAAAACAGATTTCAGCCTAATAGAAATACAGCAGGTGAAATACATATTAAACATGTTACAAATAAGTAAATATATTTCTAAAGGTGCTATTCACATGAAATTCTCACCATATATCGGTAACAACCCATATAATCCACACAGGCAAAGAAATCAAACTATAGATGTCCATAAATTAAGTTTTGTGTAATGATGAGAAATAACACAGGAAGAATGTATTGATCACATTCACTGAAATGTATTTAATGCTTTATACAAAAGCCTTTGTTGCTGTTGACAGCTTCCAGACGCCTCCTATATGGAGAAACTAGTCGTATGCATTGCTCAGGCATGATTTTGGCCCATTCTTCTACACAAACACTCTTGAAATCCTGAAGGTTGTCCTCTCCCCCACCTCCATCATCTGTTATCTCCCCCACCTACTTCATAATTGCTCTCCCCCACCTACATTATTGTCTCCCCATCCTCATCACTGTCCTCTCCCCACCCCCATCATTGTCAGCTCCCCCACCTCCATCATTGTGTTCCCCATCTCCATCATCCTCATGTCCCCTATCTCCATCATTGTTATCTCTCCCACCTCCATCATTGCTCTCCCTCACTCCCATAATTGTCATTTTTTCAACCTCCATCATTGTTCTCCCCATCTCCATCATTGTCATCTCCCCTACCTCCATCATTGCTCTCCCCATCTCCATCATTGTCATCTCCCCCACCTTCATCATTGCTCTCCCCCTTGCCCATCATTGTCATCTCCACCACCTCTAACATTGTTCTCCCCATCTCCATCATTGTCATCTCCCCCACCTTCATCATTGTCAGCTCCCCACCTCCATCATTGCTCTCCCCACCTCAATCATTGTCTCCCACACCTCCATCATCATTGTCATCTCCCCCATCTCCATCATTGTCTCCCCCTCCACCCATCATTGTCCTGAACCTCTCCACAGTGTAGCAGTAAAAAAACAAACAAAAAAAACACAACACTTACCTTTCTCCCCGTTCCCCCGCAGCACCGTCGTTGCTGACAACTTTCTCCTTGACACAGGCACACACTGCATGCTGATGTCATCAAGCCACGCGAGCCTGTATTAGGGAGAAAGTACCGGGCAGGAAGCAGAGGATGGATTCCCTCAGCTCCGCAGCCATTTTCCTCCTGTCAGCAGCAGATCTGGAGGGATTGATCCCTTCCCACAGCGTATGATGAGGGCCATCTGGTCATGGGCCCCCCGGAGGCCAGAATTGCCCTCAGTATTAGCCACCCAGCAAGGGCCCCACTTCCCCTCTGGGCCCCGGAGCAGCAGCAATGGCGGTATGTTCGGCCCTGCCTCAATCTTATGGTAGCTGCTCTAGTCTTAATCCCAACCTATTTAGTCTTGTTCTTAAAACAGAACATTGATTCCTGTTTCAGCACATGACCATAGATGTGTTTATGTGGACTAGCCGATTGCTTTTTTCAATAGCTTACCAGTTCTGATCACTGTCTGTGCATCGGCCATCGCAAATTATAGACTATCTTTTGGTTATGTTGATGAAAAATAGAACAGATATAGCCCTTGAAACGCAACAATAAAGCAAACATGCTTGGTCAATAGGGCCTTAAAGCTGGCCATTAATGAGTTAATCTGGGTGTTCAGGCAGCTGTTATCTTGTTATGATTGTAATAAATGAAATTTGCCAATGGCCCTTATCATCTATGCGTACAATACGCATATACAGTACATTTATTGTTGTCCTATATTTCATATAAATGTCTTTCTTCACATGTGAACTTTACAGCCTTACTTCTAAGCGGCTGGCTGTGCTGCTTAACAGCCATTAAAATGTATGAGAGCTTTAAAGCACTACCACTCAGCACCTATAAATAATGTCCTGTCATGCCTAAGACCTTGTTTGGTATAACATGTTTTATGGCAATGTGTGTCAAGGTGAATGGACCTGTGTTAATTTTCAACCTCACCACTACTCTAAAGCCTAGAATAAAGATGAATGTTACTTTGTATTCTCTTTTAACATATATGGAATACAGCATTGAGTATGTATAAATATTTGATTATATTGGCAAATTATTTTAGCTAAACATAGTATTCTTTAGGCTTAGGCTAGGACTAAATAATAATTTTAACCACATCATAGATCATGTTGGCTAACAATCACTGCGCAGCATGATGCAGGAGAAATGCATTGCATTGTGGCCCATTGTTTACTGCAACCGTAATAATCAAGCAAAAAAAAGATCAGTTGGATTTTTTGCAACTTGCTTGTTCCAATTGCAGTATTGCTGAGGCTGCTATTATACATGAGCAAATCTTTTGAAACTCAAAGTCCCTAGCCTCATTGAATTTTTCAAAAAAAGTTGATTCACAGCAAATTGATTTGCTGTGAATTGCAAGTATTTCAAAGTCTTCAATTACTTGAAGATAACATGTAACACGCTGAGATCTTCTAGGATTGTGTTGAACATTTTGCAAGCTCTTTACAAAAGCACAACCATAGAAATGTCAAAATGACTTTAACAAACAGTATATGGCTATGGGTGAACTGACAGTAATCGACGGTAAGCAAGAGGTAGATGCCAGGTATGTAATATAACTGGCATCCATGTCTACAAACAGAGCTCTGATCACTGCTGTTAATAATTTAAATGCAGCTATCAATCTCTTAACAGTGGCGTTTAAATGGAGCTGTTGCTGGTGCTCACATGCACCAGCTCCCATTGGTTCCTCTGCTGGAAGGCCTAATCACTGGCAACTTCCTACTCTTGTGAAGCTAAGCCACAGACTGAGCATCATAGAAGACTGTGATTTTCATCTTATACTGCAATACTACCCTAAGTTTTCCTAAAAATAGAATTAAAAGGTAAAAAAAAGCTTATTTTTTTTTTTAAATATAAAAATTCAAATCTCCCCACTTGTCCCAAATTAAAATATAAATATAAAAATTAATTAAGCAATAAGGTTGTTGCAGTAATAAGAAAAAAAAATCAAACATGAGAAATGTCTTTTTTAGTTTACACCTCTTGAAATAAAAAAAAACAGCTAAAGCATCATATGTACCCAAACTATATCAATAAAATGGTCAGATTGACACCCAAAAAGCAAGCACTCACAGCTTAATTAACAATAAAATATAAACATTAGGGGTCTCAGAAAATAGCGACTTTGCAAATTTCTTTTTTTAATAGCTTAAATAAAACAATTCATGCAAGTTTAGTATCACTGTAATTGTAATGAATTAGAGAATCACGTTGCTAATTAATTTTAAACATACAATCAATGCTGTAAAAACAAAACCCAAAAAACAAATGGTGAAATTGTATGGTAAAATGAATTGTGTCATTAAAATCTACAACTCATTCCACAAAAAACAAGCCTTCAATCAGCTACAGTACAGACCAAAAGTTTGGACACACCTTCTCATTTAAAGATTTTTCTGTATTTTCATGACTTTGAAAAGTGTACATTCACACTGAAGGCATCAAAACTATTAATTAACACATGTGGAATTATATACTTAAAAAAAAAGTGTGAAACAACTGAAAATATGTCTTATATTCTAGGTTCTTCAGAGTAGCCACCTTTTGCTTTGATGACTGCTTTGCACACTCTTGGCATTCTCTTGATGAGCTTCAAGATGTAGTCACCGGAAATGGTCTTCCAACAATCTTGAAGGAGTTCCCAGAGATACTTAGAACTTGTTGGCCGTTTTGCCTTCACTCTGCGGTACAGCTCACCCCAAACCATCTCGATTGTGTTCAGGTCTAGTGACTGTGGAGGCAAGGTCATCTGGCATAGCACCCCATCACTCTCCTTCTTGGTCAAATAGCCCTTACACAGCCTGGAGGTTTGTTTGGGGTCATTGTCCTGTTGAAAAATAAATGATGGTCCAACTAAATTCAAACCGGATGGAATAGCATGCCGCTGCAAGATGCTGTGGTAGCCATGCTGGTTCAGTATACCTTCAATTTTGAATAAATCCCCAACAGTGTCACCAGCAATGCACCCCCACACCATCACACCTCCTCCTCCATGCTTCACGGTGGGAACCAGGCATGTAGAGTCCATCCGTTCACCTTTTCTGCTTCTCACAAAGACACGTGGTTGGAACCAAAGATCTCAAATTTGGACTCATCAGACCAAAGCACAGATTTCCACTGGTCTAATGTCCATTCCTTGTGCTCTTTAGCCCAAACAAGTCTCTTCTGCTTGTTGCCTGTCCTTAGCAGTGGTTTCCTAGCAGCTATTTTACCATGAAGGCCTGCTGCACAAAGTCTCCTCTTAACAGTTGTTGTAGAGATGTGTCTGCTGCTAGAACTCTGTGTGGCATTGACCTGGTCTCTAATCTGAGTTGCTGTTAACCTGTGATTTCTTAGGCTGGTGACTCGGATAAACTTATCCTCAGAAGCAGAGGTGACTCATGGTCTTCCTGGGGCGGTCCTCCTGTGAGCCAGTTTCTTTGTAGGGCTTGATGGTTTTTGCAACTGCACTTGGGGACACATTCAAAGTTTGCCCAATTTTTCAGACTGACTGACCTTCATTTCTTAAAGTAACGATGGCCACTCGTTTTTCTTTACTTAGCTGCTTTTTCCTTGCCGTAATACAAATTCTAACAGTCTATTCAGTAGGACTATCAGTTGTGTATCCACCTGACTTCTGCACAACATAACTGATGGTCCCAACCCCATTCATAAGGCAAGAAATCCCACTTATTAAACCTGACAGGGCACACCTGTGAAGTGAAAAACATTTCCGGTGACTACTTCTTGAAGCTCATCAAGAGAATGCTAAGAGTGTGCAAAGCAGTCATCAAAGCAAAAGGTGGCTACTTTGAAGAACCTAGAATATAAGAGATATTTTCAGTTGTTTCACACTTTTTTGTTAAGTATATAATTCCACATGTGTTAATTCATAGTTTTGATGCCTTCAGTGTGAATGTACAGTTTTCAAAGTCATGAAAATACAGAAAAATCTTTAAATGAGAAGGTGTGTCCAAACTTTTGGTCTGTACTGTATGTCAGCGGAAAAATAAAAAAGTTATGGCTCTTGTAAGAAGGGGAGGGAAAAATGCAAATATATAAACAAAAATTGAATGCAGAAGCAGAGGGCTAAAAAACTGTACAAAAAATACTGATTTTTTGAGAACAGTTTCAAGTTTCTTACATTTACCCTATGCAGGGTAGGGTTTTACCTGAATAAACAAGACATGTATGTGACGCACCCCTGGGCCTGTGTCGCGCTGCGTTGCGCACGCGGGAGCTTACCCGGAGCCGGATCTCTTTAGGGTTGTAGTCTCGTGGCGGTGATCCGGTCCGTGCCCAGGGAGTAAGACTATAAGTGGCGCTGTATTAGCGGTAGATGTTGGACGACTACGCCACCCGTTGAGTACAGCTAAGGAGCTGCTGCTGCAGGGCAGACCGCTGAGGCCGGTGGTAGGATTGTGCTGCGTGATAGTATAACCCCCAACGGGAGGGGTATGGCCTCAGGGCAGCCGACGTGGATGATGGGGGTAGCAGGAACCACTCGGAGACGGTACGGTGTAGTTCAGGGTCTTTACTGGTGACAAAGATAGACCCTCCCGGAGTACTGGCTAGCGATTGGGGCCTGGTCAGTCCTTGAGCAGATGGGATCTCCCCTGGCCAGGCGGAGTTGTAGGCCTCCCAAACTAACGATACTCTTCCGGCTACCTTGCTAGAGGCGGGTATAAGTAGCCCACGTCCCTGAGTGTACCGTGTGGTGCTCACCCGTATGGCCGGTGACTCGGGGCCTTCTAGTAGCTTCCGCTCCACGACGGCGGTGCTGGTCCCACGCGTGTGACCGTGCCTTCGGGTTTCTGGGCCAGAGGACCTGCAATCCCCTGCCGGTCGGTTTCTGCTGCTGGATAGGAGTTAGTCCCCACAGCCTCGGACTCCGGGTCCGGTGATAACTTCTCAGTCAGGACGAGCTCTGCAGCTGCCAGCCCCTGACTCCTTGTAGCACTGCTCCCACAGAGCTCCTGATGTTCTTTTCCTATATCTGCTTCTCTGTCTCTACTTCTTCTCTACTCACTAACCCTGCCTCAGCCCTAGGTTTATATAGGGGAAGTTCTTCCCCTCCCAGGACTGGGCAGGAGGTGTGGCATGCATAGGATCCCTGACCAAGAGACCTCCCACCGCTCTCAGACATAACATTGCTGTTACTGTGGAAACCAGACCCCTGGGGTGCCACATTCCCCCCTAGTGAAATTTAGTACTCCGGGACTAAACATATTTTTAGAAAAACATAACAAGGTATAAACAATAATAATACAATAAGAAAAACACATAAAGATGGTTACGGCGTGTCCGCAACCGGGTGCAGTTTTGAAGAAAAGCAAGGTGTCCATTTCACCAAAACAGGGAGACGTAACCAGGTAGGGGTCTGTCCTGCCCCGAGTCCTTAACAGTCTTTAGTCCATTCCTAGGTTACGCTCCAACCAATTGTACAAGGATTCCCGGTAAATCCACCAAGGACTCCTAAAAATAACTAGAAACACATAATTATTTACAAGTAACAAGAAAAACAGGTAACCATAAATAAAACAACTTATACACTTCAAATCCTCCAACGTGCGGGTAACTGGCCTCTAGTGGCCCTAGTGGACCTACGGAGCTGACTGTCTAGCCCCGAACTACAGGGTGTAGGAACTGTCAAGGGTAAACTGGGCAGCTGTCCACGGGCCCTTTGGCTCACTAGAGGCATGGCAGGCTCACTATAAGCAGAGGGTTGATCCTCCTGGTCTGCTGGTGTGGGGTCTTCTGCCTCCTGGACCGGCTGTTCTTCCAGCTCTACCTGTTGCTCCGTATGTGCTTGGGATGCTGGTTGGAGGAAGGTGAGTACGGGTACCACAACTGCGCCATTGACTTGAGTCCAAGACCGAGGGAAGTCTCCGAGCACAGTACTAACCATATCTTCCCTTTCCTCTACGGGTCGAGGGTCTTCTTGTTCCTCTTCAGGGTTCCGTAGCTGTTCGGGACACTTCTTCAGGTGATCCCGGGATACAATGGTTGTGGTTTCCCCTCCGTCTTTACTGATGGTACAGACCTTTGGGTTGTCGTGGCTTGAGGGCAGTACGATGTACGGGTCCTTCTCCCACTGGTCGTCCAACTTGTGGAGCCGCCTTTTCCTCTTCAAGACCTGCTCTCCGGGTACCAGGGGAACAGCGGGAGCATACTGGTTGTAAGTTTTCTCTTGTCTTTCCCTAGCTTGACAGAGACTTCGCTCCACGCTCTCCTGTACTTTCCGGTACTGCTGCTGCCTCTCTGTGTCCCAGTCTGCTTCTGGTGAAGTGTCCTCGGGTGTCAGGACTCCCATCTCCAGGTCAACAGGTAGCTTACCAGGTCTTGCCCTCATCAGGTAAGCCGGGGTACAGTTGGTGGAACCTACCGGGATGTGATTGTATAGGTCCACTAGGTCGGGCAGCCTCTCAGGCCACAGACTGCGTTCTTCCAGGGGCAATGTTTTCAGAAGATCTATCACCACCTGGTTCATTTTCTCACAAAGTCCATTAGTTTGCGGATGATAGGGTGTCGTCCTTATCTTCCGGCAGCCATACAGAGTGCAGACTTCTTGGAAGACCTCCGCTTCAAAGGCAGGTCCCTGGTCTGTCAACACTTGGTCCGGGTACCCGTGTGGACGGCAGAAATGCTGCTGGAAGGCTCTAGCTGCTGTTCGAGCGGTTAAGTCCTTGACGGGGACGACAACCAAGAACCGGGAGTAGTGATCCACGATGGTTAGTGCGTAGACGTAGCCACTTCTGCTTGGGGTCAGTTTTACATGATCCAAGGCTACCAGTTCCAACGGCTGCCGGGTGACGATGGACTGCAGGGGAGTCTTCTGGCTGGCACGGTCCTTCCTTCTTAGGTTGCACGGGCCACAGTCTCTGCACCACCTCTCGATGGTTCCCCTCATGCCTACCCAGTGGAACCGCCCGCGCAGCAGGAACTCCAACTTCTTCCATCCGAAGTGTCCAGCCCCGTCGTGGTATGCCTCCATCACCACGGCTGCGTCTCTTCATGGCACCACTACTTGCCAGATTAGTTCATGCGTCCGGGAGTTAACCATTCGGCGGCACAACTTCCCCTTATAAAGGAACAGTCGACTCTTCTCAGCCCACAGTTGCTTGGCTTCCTCCGGAGCGTCTGGGTCAAGGCGAGCCTCTGGCCGAGTCAGCATCTCCTTCACCAGTCGGACGGCAGGGTCACTGTCTTGCGTTTCCTCCCAGTTGTAGTGAGGCAAGGGGTTAAACGTAGCGGCTTTCTTACTCCTTACCCGATGGGAATACTGGATAGTCCCATGACGGTGGAACGCGGGGAGTTCGACTTCTTCCAGTCCCTCTGGATCTTCTCCTACGTCCGGTAGGTTTGGCATCCTGGACAGGGCGTCCGCGTTGGTATTGGAGCGTCCTGCCCGGTATTTGATTGTGAACTCGTAGTTGGACAGACGGGCCATCCATCTCTGCTCTAGGGCACCGAGTCTTGCCGTGTCCAGGTGTGTCAACGGGTTGTTATCCGTGTACACGGTGAACCGGGAAGAAGCGAGGTAGTGCTTAAAGCGTTCGGTGACTGCCCACACCACTGCCAGGAACTCTAGCTTAAATGAGCTGTAATTCTCAGGGTTTCTCTCGGTGGGTCGCAGTTTTCGGCTGGCGTAAGCGATTACTCGTTCTTTCCCCTGCTGGATCTGGGACAGCACGGCTCCTAGCCCGATGTTACTTGCGTCGGTGTAGAGGATAAAGGGCTGGCTGTAATCAGGGTACGCCAGGATTTCATCCCCCGTGAGGGCCATCTTCAGCTGGCGGAAGGACTCTTCTTCTAACTTCTCCCATCTGAAGGGTGGCTTCTGGTTCTTGGCCTTCCGGGACTGGCCTATCAGGAGGTCCTGCATAGGAGCTGCCTTTTTGGTGAAACCGGGGATGAATCTGCGGTAATAGCCTACCAACCCGAGGAACTGCCGCACTTCCTTTACACTGGAGGGACTTGGCCATTCCTTAATTGCGGTGATCTTATCAGGGTCGGGAGCCACTCCATCAGCGCTCACCACGTGTCCCAGGTACTGCACCTTTGGTTTCAGGAGGTGACAATTGGAGGGTTTCACCTTTAGGCCGTAGCTTGCCAGAGCTTCGAACACTTCCGCCAGGTGTTTCAGGTGGTCCTCATACGTCTTGGAATATACGATGACATCGTCCAGGTACAGCAGGACCGTCTCGAAGTTTCTGTGGCCCAGACAGCACTCCATTAATCGTTGGAAGGTTCCTGGTGCGTTGCAGAGTCCGAACGGCATGCAGGTAAACTCGCTAAGTCCCATCGGGGTGGTGAATGCGGTCTTCTCCCGGTCCGCCTCTGCTACAGGAACCTGCCAGTACCCACTAGTGAGATCCAAGGTAGAGAAGAAGTTAGCAGATCTTAGAGCAGCCAAAGACTCCTCTATCCTTGGTAAGGGGTACGCATCCTTGTGTGTGATACGGTTGATTTTCCGGTAATCTACACACATCCTCATGGTGTTGTCTTTCTTTTTGACTAAGACTAGTGGAGCTGCCCAGGGGCTACAGCTATCCCTGATCACCCCAGCCTCCTTCATGTCTCTAAGCATCCCCTTGGCGTGTTGGTAGTGTGCAGGGGGTACGGGTCGATACCTCTCTTTTATGGGAGGATGGTCTCCCGTGGGGATGTGGTGTTCTACCCCCTTGACTCGCCCGAAGTCTAACGGGTGTTTACTAAACACTCTCTTGTACTCTTGAACCACCCGATAGACTCCCTGTTTCTGGTGTGAGGGAGTGGAGTCAGTACCCAAATGTAGTTGCTGACACCAGTCCTCCATTGTTTTCTGAGAGCCGTTACCTTCCTCCGGGGAAGATGGAGGCAAGGGTTCTACGGACAGTATGGAATCTTGATTGATGGTATACAATTTGGCTAGCGTGGCATACCGGGGCAGGTACACTTCCCTCTTCCCGATATTTATTATGCGAACGGGCACCCTCCCATGGCGTACATTGACCACCCCCCGTGCTGTCAAAATGGTGGGCCTACTGTCTGAGTAAACTGGTTCTACCATTGCCTGGTAATCTCTACCTCTCAGACCAATAGCTGCCCGGCACCAAATCATCATTTCACTTTTCGGGGGCATGGCAATAGGGAAAGGGTCACACATTCGCACGCTACCAATCTCACCACCGGAGAGTTCTAGCTGTTGCCGTCGCATCAGTGCCCGGATCTCTTTCTGGAGCACTCGCTGCTGGCCGGAGCTGGCGTTCTTGGCAACCTGCTGTAAAAGGAAAATCACCTCTGCAAGACAATTTTCAATTACATTAGTTCCTAGAGTTATCTTTGGGTGACTCTCGTGTTTGTCAATGTCTACAATGATCAGTCCCTGTGCTGCCAGTTCGACTCTACCGATTTTAATGGTCACCTCTTTAAATCCAATCTGTGGCACGGGCTGACCATTGCTGGCGATGATACTCAAGTCGTCGTCAGGGTAGCGGGTGATATCCGAGTCATTCCAGTACTGCTTGAAGAGCACGTACGGGATGGTGGTGACCTGTGACCCAGTGTCCAGTAGGGCACTCATAGGAATGCCATCCAGTACCACGGGTAAGACTGGACGTCCTCCCACATATTTGTCGCGCCAGTTCGATGGGCCTGGTGATCTTTTTCCTGGGGGTTGGCCCTCTACCCCAGGTTGTGCCAGTTTAAAGGACAGTACCTTGCCATATGTCCGGGTTGATTGCAGCGGCGGCAGATGGGTCGTCCGTCCTCGTTGTATCGGTCGCTGGGTCTTCCTCTGGCCGGTGGGGTCCTCCTTGGTCGACGCCACGGGATGTCCTCCGGTCCGGATGCCAGCTGGATCTTCCCTGGAGTGGAAACCTGTAAAGACTGCACAGTTCGGGTTAGCGCAGCAACGCTTTTAGCTAGCTCTTGGACCTGATGGTGCAGGTCTGGAGCCGGGTCATTGTTCAAAGCCTGCGCACCAGCTCCCACAGGCCCTGCCGACAAGGGCGCCGCCTCCTGGTGGTAAGTGGTAGTGGGGCGTCTGGGGGTCACAACGCCACCTGGTGCCGGTTCTCGAAGCACCCGGATGGCTCTGTCCTTGAACTGTGCAAATCCCAGATGAGGGTCCTGTAAGGCCAATGCCCGCAACTGGGTTCGGTGGGCATTGCAATATAAACCCTCTATAAATTGTTCAGTCAACAGCCTGTCCTCGTCTCCCACGCCGTCAGGGTCGGTCTGCTTAATGGCTCTCAGGGCCTCTTGTAGGTTCAGGGCATAGTCCCTTATACTCTCATGTGCCCGCTGTTTGCACCCGTAGAATCTAAGCTTGATCTCGGCTGAGGTGCGGGTATCAAAGGTGTCCCTCAGCCGGGTTAGTATCCCTGCGACAGTCCTCCCCCCAGGTGGCCAGGACTTTACCTCCCTTTGGGCTGCCCCGGTTAATTGGGCCACCAGGATGCTCACTTTTTGCTCCTCTGTGAGGGGGTACACCTGGAAGAGGCTATCCAGCTTTTCTCTAAAGTCATGCAGGGTATGTGACTCCCCTGAGTACTGGGGTAGCCAGGCTGCCCCCGGGATATAGGGCATGGTGAAAGGCATGACCGCAACAGCGGTGGCGCTGGCGGGGGTTGAAGCGGTGAAGCTCTCCTCCGTATCCGACATCCTTCTCCCCCCTAGTGGACCGTGGCCTACCTTGCGATGATCCTCTTCCGTAGGCCGCGGCTCCGCAGTGGATCGTCAGGGTTGAGGACCTTCCGTCGCGCTCCTGTGACGTCGGCGTCTGCTGGGCTCCTTCCAGGACCTTACGCAACGTCCGGACTAGTGTTGAGCCACCCCCGTAGTGTTCGAGTTCGGTTCGTCGAACACCCGTGTGTTCGCCGAACTGTTCGTCGAACTGTTCGTCGAACACCTTCGAACACCGTTAAAACCAATGGCAGGCAAACAAAAACACATAGAAACACATAGAAAACACCTTCAAAGGTGTCCAAAAGCTGACAAACTGCTCAGAAGACATAACTAACACATGGAAAAGTGACAAGTACATATAGTCATGCGAAAATAAAAGAGGTGGAGGAGTAAAAGGAGGGGGAGACACAGATATAGGCATGTCATGCCCTTCTAAAATCCAAAAAGTGAGAAGCCGACACGGCCAGTCCGCTCCTGCCCGTGCCACCTCCGTGTCGCCGGGTTTGTGCCAGAGCCGCGGTGAACCCTGACGGCCAGCCCCCCTCTCCCAATACTGGTGCCTGTCCGCTGGTGGGTCGAGCGAGCCCCCCTGTGGTGGAGGCAGCTCTAAGCTTTTTAATTTAAATTGTCTCTCTAATTTGAATGAATACACTTTAAATCCATTTACAAGGATCTATTGGAGGGCAAGTCTCATGCCAGCAGCCGCGGTAATTCCAGCTCCAGTAGCGTCCACTAAAGCTGCTGCAGTTAAAAAGCTTTTATAAGGATCGAGCTCGGCTGTCCACCGCAAGGCATCCTACTGCCAGTCCCAGCCCCTATGCCTTGGGGTGCCTCCTGATGCTCTTCACTAAGTATCCCATGGTCCCGAAGCATTTCCTTTGAAAAAATTAAGTGTCTAAACTACAGGTGGTGCAGCTTGCTTAACAGCCGGGATAATCCGCTTACTAGCAGACACTGCTACTAGGCACAAAGTATTTCCTGGGCTAGATGCAGTTAAAAATTTGTAATTAGATACTCTCGTTGGATGCTGAGAAAGCATTCCATAGAGTCTCCTGGCACGCCATATATGATTCTCTTAAAAAGCTTGGGGTAGGGGTCTAGGGGACCCTTTTATAGCCAAAATCACGGCCCTGTATCGCAATACGTCACCTAGGCTGAAGATAAATGGAACTGTAGCACCCTGAGGGCTCGGTTGCTAAAGACGTATTGCACCTCACCCAGAGGTGTGATATCTCACTCTCAGGTAAGGATGGAGTGTGGATCAGGACCCGACACCTGCATGCATTACACCACATTGCCGTGGGGCAGGGCGACCAATATGCCCCTGAGATGGGCACGACAGTCCCTGTCCCTGGCTGGAGTGGGGGGAGGGAACACTGAGGAAGGGGAACCCTGTAGTGCAGGAGCAGGGAGGAAGCAGTTCCTGGGTGCATTGAGAAGGGAGTATAAAAGGTGGGCACCATCTTAGTTCAGTGCAGAGAAGTCTGAGCAGAAGTGGCAGGGAGCAGGGGCTCTGCATGAGCTCTGCTCCGGAGGCGGGCCTAGTAACAGAGGCCCAGGCCTGGAAGAGGGAGAAGGAAGGAAGAGGAGCGGAGAAGGCTCCAGGAACGAGGAATGAAGGGATCCCAGGGGTGCGGACGGGCGAGTCGCCACCGCACGCCCGAATCCACCTGCGTGGAGGGGTCAGGCCAAAGGGGGAGACCGGTCCCTGAACTAGTGGAGGCAGGAAACGACCCTCAGCTAGAAACCGGAGGCTCTGACATTTTATGTGGCACAGCCCCTCGCTACACCCGCTAGGAAGGCACCACATAGGGTCAGGGAAACTGGCGCCAAGTTTACCAAGAGGAGGCCCGAGGCAGCCGGACAGAAGTGTTGGTAAGAAAGGCCAGACAAAGGACACACAAAGGGGGTCCTGTGAAGTGCTCCAAAGTTATCTGGGAGTTGTCTGAGCCCCTCACCTGGTGAGCACAGTACGACGTGGGCAGCCGTTACCTGCAGACGTGGTCTGGATAATAAGAACTGTGAGTAAAGGCCCTGAACTGCATCACTGACTCCGTGTCGTTACTGCTGCTGCCCTGCACCATCACCCCCATCCTCCGCATACACTGCCCTGAGGCTATACTCCTCCCGTGGGGAGTTATGCTACGCTCTGCTGCACCCACAACACCAGCCTCAGTGGTCTGCCCTGTAGCGGCGGTTCACTCTGACCGCAATCCACGGGTGGCGTAGTCGGACATTTAAACATGAAAACCACATAAATAGTTCCGCCACTGGTTTGACCGCCCTGAGCCACGGAACTGGGTCGCCGCCACGAAGACTACAACCACCAGCATCCACCAAAAAGGGTCCGGCTCCGGGTGTCCCAAGGCCCAGGGGGTGCGTCAGAACATTTTCATCACCTTTCACAATCACCAATGGGACAAGGCAGTGATGTCCTCTGTCCCCTCTCTTATACATCCTAGTGACGGAGCACCTGCTCTCATCAATTCGCCATAACCCCAATATTAGGTGGATTGAGGTGGGAGGCACCGAGTACAAGTGCTCTCTATTTGCTGATGATGTCCTAGTATATATCACTCAATCACATATATCCATCCATGCTGTTATGGCTGAAATAGATCACTTTGTTACATGGTAAAATTTTAAAATCAATGCAGCGAAGTCTGAGGCCCTCGATGTCTCCCTCCCCAAATCCATATAGGATTCCATCCAGTCCAACTTTCCCTTTGCCTGGCCCTCACAGGGTATCAAATACTTAGGAATTCCTATTCATAGAGACCTCTCCCATCTATGTTATCTTAATTTTGGGCCCTTTATTGAACAACTCCATACAGACCACGGTTGGCAAGTTAGAACTGTAAGATTCACTACGTGAACCACTGGTGTTTTGTGGAAAAGCACATGTACACTGCGTTCCAAATTATTATACAAAAAGTGTTTAGGAGTGATAAGGGAAGAATTTGTTTGTTTGTCAGTTAAACTCATTGATGGTGATGTGTGTCAGGGCTCTTTATATCACTGTAAGCAATTGCAGACACCTGTGCTAATTAGTTTGGCAGGTGTGTCCAATGAAAGGCAAGACTACTTAAGAAGGCTCTCTCACATTATTAAGCAGCCTACATTTTCTGCCAAAATGGGAAAGAAAAAGGATGTGTCGGCTGCTGAGAAGCAACAAATTGTGGAGTGTTTAGGTCAAGGCATGACTACAATCAACATTGTGCGATGATCAGGATGAAGTGTCCTGGCAATCAAGAAGTATGTAGCTGATTCACAGTACACACGTGTGCGTGCTGATAAGGGCAAATTGAGGACTCTTTCCTACAGGCAATTACGTCAGGTTGAAAGAGCAGCGGCAAAAAAGCCTTGTCATAGCAGCAGACAAGTTTTTGAAGCTGCTTGTGCCTCCAACGTCCCCCGAACAACAAGATGCAGGGTCCTTCAGAGGTTTGCAGCTGTGCATGCGCCATCCTGTCGACCTCCTCTATCCACTTCACACAAGCAGAAACGGCTCCAGTGGGCCAAACATTACATGAAGACTGATTTCAAAACTGTTTTGTTCACGGATGAGTGCCGTGCAGCGCTCGATGGTCCAGATGGATGGAGTGGAGGATGGCTGGTTGATGGACACCCCACGCAAACACGGCTACAGCGCCAACAAGGAGGAGGTGGAGTAATGTTTTGGGCTGGAATCATGGGGAGAGAGATTGTCGGCCCCTTTAGGATCCCTGAAGGCGCTAAAGATGAACTCCATAATGTATGTGGATTTTCTCAAACAGCACTTCCTGCCATGGTTCAAGAAGAAGAACCGTGTATTTCACAGCAAGATCATTTTTCTGCATGATAATGCACCATCTCATGCTGCACATAAAACATCTGCATCTCTGGCTGATATGGGCATAAAAGGGGACAAACTTATGGTGTGACCCCCATGCTCCCCTGACCTCTACCCCATTCAGAACCTTTGGAGCATCATTAAAAGGAGTGTCTATGATGGCGGGAGGCAGTTCACATCTAAGCAACAGCTCTGGGAGGGTATTCTGTCCTCATGCAAAACAATTGAAGCAGAAACCATCCAAAACCTGACAAATTCAATGGACGAGAGAGTTCAGAAGCTCCTTTCGAACAAGGGGTCCTATGTGAAAATGTAACATCACCTAGAATAAAGTTTTGAGTTGAAAACTGTTTGATTTCAGTTTCTAACAACCTGCTAATGCTTATAATTTCAAAAATGACCATTTTTTTGGTCTTTATTAAAATGAAAAGGTTGATCGAAAAGTTTGGGGGATCTAAGAGTGTGGCAACCCAGTAGTCATGATTACTTCGAATTCTGACAATATGAGGGTCATGCTGCAGGTAGTGCAGCAAGAAGGCACTTATGTGCCTTGCGCATCTCGGAGCCCCAAAATTATTTTCCGGGCTAGATGCAGCTAAAAATTATTTTTAATTTTAAATCTGGTGAAGCTTTAGTATAGATGGCCTAATAGGATCAGTGCTGCACACTGCTACAAAGCCCAAATTATTTTCCAGTCAAGATACAGATAAACATGATTAGTAATTTGAAAGCTTAAAACGGTTGGTAGGGTGATTTTAACCAATCATCAAGCTTTTACTCTCCCCAGGATGACACATGGGTAGAAAAGTCGTTTCGGATCCATGATTTGTTCATCTTTATGAACGTGAGTCTGTCTACATTATCAGTGGAGAGCCGCGTGCGCTTATCTGTCAGCACACCACCAGCAGCGCTGAACACACGTTCAGACAGAACGCTGGCTGCGGGGCATGACAAGATCTCCAAGGCGTAAGTGGCTAGCTCCGGCCATTTATCCAGATTGGAAGCCCAAAAAGAGCAAGGGTCCAGTGACACAGTCGTGGCTTCAATGTTTACTTGGAGATACTCCTGTACCATCGTCTCTAGGCGTTGACTATGTGTCAGACTTCTTGTCTCCTGTGGCCTTGCAAAGGATGGGCTAAAAAAGTGGTGAAATGATTCCGCAAAATTGATGTTACCAGCAGATACTGTGGTTCTGTTACGGTTTGAGTGCTGAACACTTGACGGTCCCACGGTTGGCAAGTTGGAACTGTGAGATTCACTACGTGCACCACTGGTATTTTGTGGAAAAGCACATGTAAGATTCTGCAACAGTCTCTGCTGATACTCCTGCATGTGTGCATCCCTTTCTATGGCAGGAATAATTTCTGCAAATTTACTTTTGTACCGGGGATCTAACAGTGTGGCAACCCAGTAGTCAGGATTATTTCTAATTCTCACAATTCGAGGGTCATGTTGCAGGTAGTGCAGCAAGAAGGCACTCATGTGTGTTGCGCATCCAGGAGCACCAAGTCCCTGTTGTGTTGGTGGCGAGGTAACAATCATGCTTCCTTCCTCTGTCCTCTCCCCCCAACCTCGCACAACAGAAATGTGATCAAGGTCTCCCTCATCTGATGAGTCTTCCATCAGTTCGTCCTCCACTTCTTCCTGGGCTCCTGCACCTTCCTCACTAGTTTGGCTGCTACCATGCGCCCTGGTAAAACCATCTCCCCCACCCTCACATGCCTGCCGCCTTGGTGCTGCCGACCGTCTGGACCTTGCAGATGTTAGCCCTTCCGCATACAACTCCTCCTCCTCTACTTCCTCCACCTCCTCTTGTGCCACCACCTGACTCCGAATTCTGTTTAACATGTGCTCCAGCATGTAAATCACCGGAATAGTCATGCTGATAATGGCATCGTCAGCACTAAACATCTTCGTCGCCATTTCAAAACTGTGCAGAAGGGTGCATAGGTCCCTGATCTGAGATGACTCCTCCAGCGTGATTTGCCCCACCTCTGAATCTCATTGGCCCAGGCTATACGTCAGAACGTATTGCACCAGGGCTTGTCGGTGCTGCCACAGTCGCTGCAACATGTGCAGAGTTGAATTCCACCGGGTAGGCACATCGCATTTTAGCCGGTGAAGTGGCAGGCCCAACGACTTCTGTAGAGATGTAAGTCGCTGAGCTGCGGGATGCGAACGGCGGAAGTGAGCACACAGCGACCGTGCCCTCTGCAGAAGGCCATCTAGTCTGGGATAGTGGGCTAAAAATTGCTGGACAACCAGGTTCAACACGTGAGCCATACAAGGCACGTGTGTGACATTGCCCCGGCGAAGGGCCGCACCCAGGTTTGCAGCATTGTCGCACACGGCCTTCCCTGGTTTCAGGTCCAGTGGAGACAACCATTCATGAAATTGGTTCTCCAGAGCTGACCACAACTCCTCAGCTGTGTGACTCACTTTTCCCAGACATTTCAATGTAAAAACCGCCTGATGACGTTGAGCCCTACTGCCAGCATAGTAAGGAGGTGTGCAGGATCCCTTCTGCGCAGTTAGAAAGCTTGTGGCATGACCAGACAGGCTTTGGGTGCAGGTGGAAGACCGAGAGGAGGTTGAGGAGGCAGAAGCAGTGGAGGAACTTTGACATAAAGAGGATTGACGCACAACTCGTGGGGACGGCAAGACTTGGACAGCAGCCCCTTGTCCTGCTGTCACCATAGTTACCCAGTGCCCAGTCAGCGACATGTAACGCCCCTGTCCATGCCTACTCGTCCAAGTGTCTGTGGTGAAATGCACCCTGTCACACACAGAGTTTCTCAAAGAAGCGGTGATGTTGTGTGCGACATGCTGGTGGAGCGCAGGCACACCTTTCTTTGAGAAGTAGTGCCGACTGGGCATCTGGTACTGGGGCACTGCGACGGACATAAGGTCTCGAAAATCCTCTGTGTCCACCAGGCGGAAAGGCAGCATTTCTGTAGCCAAGAGCTTGCAGATGGTGAAATTCAACCTCTTAGCTTTCTCATGGCTAGGAGGAAATGGTCTTTTACTTGTCCACATCTGAGGGACCGAGGGCTGGCTATTGTGCTTAGACGGGGTGGATAAGGATGTCCCCGGCAAACTGCCGGTCTGTGAGGAAGATGCAGGCGGACATGTTAGGTTGCCTTGATCCAAAGGTGGTGCTATCGATGTCGGACAGCGCTCAACACCAGCTGGTGTTACCACCTCCAAAGAAAATGATGACCTGCCAATCACGCTGGCTGTTGCGGGTAAAGAGGTGGCAGGTCTGCGCCCCAAAACAGGTGTGACTGCTGTCCCCCCAGTCACAGAGGATGAAGAGGCCGCGGATGCACAAGATATGGCAGACGGTGATTGGCCCGGCCGGCTAGGCCGCATTGTAGCACACTGAGCTTCCCACTGCAACTTATGCTTCATGTCCATGTGCCGGTTCATGCATGAAGTACTCAAACTATGTATTTTTTGGCCTCTACTTAGCTTTTGCTGACAAATGTTACAGATAACACGAGTTGGGTCATCTTTATCGATCTGAAAAAATGCCCAGGCTATGCAAGGCTTAGCACCCATGCGACCTGAAGAGCCACCACGACTTGTGGTGAGAGGCAGAGTTGTGTTTGAGGATGCAGTTGTTGACGTGCTTCCAGTACTACGTCTCTGTCCAGGAAGGCGCAACCTGACCTCGTCGTCACTAGCATCTTCCTCCACCTCCTCTGCTGACCTCATCTCTTGGCTGACTGTGGGTTGACAGTAAGTGGGATCTCCGACCTCATCATCATCACCCTGTGCGTTATCACACCCGTCGTCCTCAGAGCCAACCTGTTCCTGCCCTGACAAAAAACTAAAGTTGTCGCTCCAATCAGGTATTTGAGTCTTATCATCGTCTTCCTCATTGTCTCCACCAACAGGAGTTACAGTTTGGGAATGAGGGTCTACATTATGGTCAGAACCTTCTGCGTCTGGTCCTGGATCCGACTCATAAAGATTCTGGGCATCAGTGCAGATCATTTCCTCGTCTGGATTCACAGAAGCGCTGGAGTCGACCTCTGATTCCCAGGCTATAGTATGAGTAAACAGCTCTGCAGACTCAACCATCTGTTCTACCTCATACTCAGACGGGCAGCTGGAGATTTGGGAGCTGTGAGGAAGCAAGTGCGATTTGGGTGACACCTTTGAGGACTGGAGTATTTGTGATGTTGAAGTTGATGTGGAGGAGAGACCACTTAAAGGAGCACTTGATATCCGTTGAAGCACCTGCTGTTTTTGTGCCTCATCTGGAATTTGTAGCGATTGGCGTGGCCGTAAGAAAGGGATCTTATCACATTGTCCGCTAAAAGAAGTAGACATTTTAGTTTGGCTGGAAGATGGTCTTTCTTCTGCAGATGTTACTGTTGCTTTAACACCTACCCCACGGACACAACCTTTTTTCCCCTTCCCAACACGCCTATTCCCCTTTCCACCAGCAGCAGGCCATTTTCCACTCATTTTGGTGGTTAACTAATTCACAACTCTGGAGTTGTTTGCACAAAAAAACAATGGATGGTAACCGAGCAGAGCTGAGTGGCCAAACTGTGGTATTAGGCCAAAACTATTGGCTGGGTTAGATGCAGAAAAAAATTATTTTGAATTTGCAACCTGATGGAGGTCAGTATAGATGGACTAACACAAATAGTCCCACACACTGCTAGAAGCCCAAATATTTTTTCAGAGGTACTGTAGATGCAGATAAAAATTATTTTGAATTTGCAACCTGATGGAGGTCAGTATAGATGGACTAATAGACCAAGTCCCACACACTGCTAGAAGCCCAAATATTTTTTCAGAGCTAGATGCAGAAAAAAATTATTTTTAATTTGCAACCTGATGGAGGTCAGTATAGATGGACTAATAGACCAAGTCCCACACACCGCTAGAAGCCCAACTATTTTTTCAGAGCTAGATGCAGAAAAAAATTATATTCAATTTGCAACCTGCTGGAGGTCAGTATAGAAGGACTAATAGAACAAGTCCCACACACTGCTAGAAGCCCAAATATTTTTTCAGAGCTAAATGAAGAAAAAAATTATTTTTAATTTGCAACCTGATGGAGGTCAGTATAGATGGACTAATAGACCAAGTCCCACACACTGCTAGAAGCCCAAATATTTTTTCAGAGCTAGATGCAGAAAAAAATTATTTTTAATTTGCAACCTGATGGAGGTCAGTATAGATGGACTAATAGACCAAGTCCCACACACCGCTAGAAGCCCAAATATTTTTTCAGAGCTAGATGCAGAAAAAAATTATTTTTAATTTGCAACCTGATGGAGGTCAGTATAGATGGACTAATAGACCAAGTCCCACACACTGCTAGAAGCTCAAATATTTTTTCAGAGCTAGATGCAGAAAAAAATTATTTTTAATTTGCAACCTGATGGAGGTCAGTATAGATGGACTAATAGACCAAGTCCCACACACCGCTAGAAGCCCAAATATTTTTTCAGAGCTAGATGCAGAAAAAAATTATTTTTAATTTGCAACCTGATGTAGGTCAGTATAGATGGACTAATAGACCAAGTCCCACACACTGCTAGAAGCCCAAATATTTTTTCAGAGCTAGATGCAGAAAAAAATTATTTTTAATTTGCAACCTGATGGAGGTCAGTATAGATGGACTAATAGACCAAGTCCCACACACCGCTAGAAGCCCAAATATTTTTTCAGAGCTAGATGCAGAAAAAAATTATTTTTAATTTGCAACCTGATGGAGGTCAGTATAGATGGACTAATAGACCAAGTCCCACACACCGCTAGAAGCCCAAATATTTTTTCAGAGCTAGATGCAGAAAAAAATTATTTTTAATTTGCAACCTGATGGAGGTCAGTATAGATGGACTAATAGACCAAGTCCCACACACCGCTAGAAGCCCAAATATTTTTTCAGAGCTAGATGCAGAAAAAAATTATATTCAGTTTGCAACCTGATGGAGGTCAGTATAGATGGACTAATAGAATGATGCTATGCCCAAAAGATTTTACTTCACTAGGTGCAGTAAAAAAATTGGTATTCTATACACAGGTGTTATATCTTGCAACACAGATAGGCTACTCCACTGACTAACACACTCTGCAATAGGCCAAAAAGGATTAGCTTTGCTAGATTCAGCCAAATGCTGTGAAAAAAACTTGCACATCACTGGCACAGACCTGCCTGGCAAAAACTGATAGGAACTCATGTAACCTAGTCCTGAAAAGGACTCCAATTACAATTAGTCTTTACTCCCACAACCTATCTATTTAAGAGCACAGACCTCCCTGATAAAAGTCGTAGGAAATGCTGTAACCTAGTCCTTAAAAGGACTGCAATCACAACTATTCCCTACTCCCAAGCTATCTGTATATTTGTGCGAAAATTGGCTTGAAATTAACAAGGTATAGCACACACAGCAACAGCGGTGCCGTCTAACACGCAGCTGCAGCAGTGAGAAAATGGTGGCGACGGGGAAAATGGCTTGGTCTTATAGGGCAAGGACATGTGACATACACTGCCAATCGCACATGCCCTTGCTTGTGTGAAAAAAAGCACTTCGCTCCGTGTGTGCGCTGCTGATAGGCTGACAGATTGCACCTCCCCACTGCAAATGCGGGAAAGAGAAAAAAAAATGGAGATCTTCATTGTTCCTGCAGAGATCCATCCCCTGCCCCTCCCCCCGCCCCGCTGTACACTCAAACTGCGTATTAACATTAATTTTCATCATTACTGAGAAAAAATCCAGTTATGATTTTGGTGCACGAACAGTTATCGAACATAACCTCGAACAGCCGAATTTTTCTCAAATTGTTCGTGTTCGCCGACCGGCTCGAACACCGCCCAAAACAGCTCGAATTTGAGATTGGCGAACAGTTCGAGTAGAGCAACGCTCATCTCTAGTCCGGACGTGAGGCGGGGCTTCAGTTCTCGCGCGCTTTCGGAGTCCACGCCCCTCTTCTTCCCACGCGGCGTCCTCAAGATGGCGTCCAATGGCGGGAAAACTCCACGTATGGCGGGAAGAAGGCCGAAGATGGCGCCGGATGGCGGGAATCTTCTCCACAGGTAAGTTTGAACAGTCTTTTTCAGGCACGCAGTACCCGGTGGTTGCGGGCACGAAATCCTGCCGACTACGCCAAAAGTTGACGCACCCCTGGGCCTGTGTCGCGCTGCGTTGCACACGCGGGAGCTTACCCGGAGCCGGATCTCTTTAGGGTTGTAGTCTCGTGGCGGTGATCCGGTCCGTGCCCAGGGAGTCAGACTAAGTGGCGCTGTATTAGCGGTAGATGTTGGACGACTACGCCACCCGTTGAGTACAGCTAAGGAGCTGCTGCTGCAGGGCAGACCGCTGAGGCCGGTGGTAGGATTGTGCAGCGTGATAGTATAACCCCCAACGGGAGGGGTATGGCCTCAGGGCAGCCGACGTGGATGATGGGGGTAGCAGGAACCACTCGGAGACGGTACGGTGTAGTTCAGGGTCTTTACTGGTGACAAAGATAGACCCTCCCGGAGTACTGGCTAGCGATTGGGGCCTGGTCAGTCCTTGAGCAGATGGGATCTCCCCTGGCCAGGCGGAGTTGTAGGCCTCCCAAACTAACGATACTCTTCCGGCTACCTTGCTAGAGGCGGGTATAAGTAGCCCACGTCCCTGAGTGTACCGTGTGGTGCTCACCCGTATGGCCGGTGACTCGGGGCCTTCTAGTAGCTTCCGCTCCACGACGGCGGTGCTGGTCCCACGCGTGTGACCGTGCCTTCGGGTTTCTGGGCCAGAGGACCTGCAATCCCCTGCCGGTCGGTTTCTGCTGCTGGATAGGAGTTAGTCCCCACAGCCTCGGACTCCGGGTCCGGTGATAACTTCTCAGTCAGGGCGAGCTCTGCAGCTGCCAGCCCCTGACTCCTTGTAGCACTGCTCCCACAGAGCTCCTGATGTTCTTTTCCTATATCTGCTTCTCTGTCTCTACTTCTTCTCTACTCACTAACCCTGCCTCAGCCCTAGGTTTATATAGGGGAAGTTCTTCCCCTCCCAGGACTGGGCAGGAGGTGTGGCATACATAGGATCCCTGACCAAGAGACCTCCCACCTGCTCTCAGACATAACATTGCTGTTACTGTGGAAACCAGACCCCTGGGGTGCCACATATGTATCTGTCTATTAGTGGTGGCAGTACAAGTAGCAGTAACAGCATGTGACAAGTAAGGAGATGTCAGGCTATGCACGGCCAGGATTGACAGCCCTGGCTGCAGATGTACTGTATGACTATCCAACACAATGAACAGGCAGGACATCGGTAGTCTCAGTGGCAGCCACTCAGTATTGAATATGATGGGCAGGTAATGAGATGCAGCAGTACAGTATAGTTTTAAACACAATGGAGAGGCAGGAGATATGTGGCTGTCTATAAGCAGTGGCAGACGCCCCAAGAAGAAACTGGGCGAAATGTACATCATGGTGGAGGGACAGTGCCTGACATATTGCTGCAGCAAAAGATTCACTCTACAAGGTATTATTATCCAAATACTTAAAGGATTATACTGTATGCTACACCTACATTGAAGTTGGAACTTCAATAGCCTAACTTGATGGTGGGGAATTGGATAGCATTGATTTGTTGACTGGTACAATCCTTCACCTGTATTATGTCTATATGTTAGTGCACTTATCTGTCAGATCAGACTCATTATGTGTTCCTGTCTATGAGGGACCTTTACTTTTTAATGGCTTTACAATCTATTCAATAAAATCGTATACTCGAGTTATAAATAACATAGTGGCACTCGTATCTGAGGTTCTAGCTAGCAGCAAATAAAGGCAAATACCACCATTTGTCTAATTAGGAATATAGGAGATCTGAATAATTCGCACTTCACAAGAGCCAATAAGGGGACAGCTAGGGAACGTAGCAGTAATGTGGACAATGTGAAATTTAATATATAACTGAATATACAGTATAACTAAACACAGTATACACAGAACCGTATGACGGCAGATTATGCCACGAAATATCTGAACGCATATAGCTACTAGGCGTTGACACTTGGTGGACTGATTATATAAAGTGCATAGTGATTAGCAGCATTGAAATATAGATGGAGTCCAGCATCAGGAGGCAATGTTTGTATATGATTGATATGCAAGTTGCAAGTTGCAATGTACCGGGAAACAAAGTCAATGAGCGATACCCCCGCCAGTAGCACACTGTGAGTCTTCCCGTAGAACAGCTTATAGATGCTGAAGGCAAAGGAGTAGGTTCGTGACATCACGCTATCAGTGGCGGTATGTATCGATTAATGGACCAAACTTCATCCTACGCGTTTCAGCTGTACCCTGGGAAGACTAGCACAGAGCGTGTGCCACTGGCCAGATCACCACTCATTAACTTTGTTTCCACCACACAGGCTTATCATTGCCTGACGATCTGGGCTAACACCATGAGGTGTACAACTGAATCACCTTTATTTCTACCCACAGGAATGCTATTGCTTCAAGATCCAGACTGACACTACAAGGTACATTGCCACTTGTATATCAATCATATACAAACATTGCCTCCTGATGCTGGGCTCCATCTATATTTCCATGCTGCTGATCACTATGCACTTTATATAACCAGTCCTTCAAATTCTTGGTCCCCTTATTGGCTCTAGTGAAGAGCGAATTATTCAAATTTTCTAAAATCGTAAACTACTTAAGGATCTTTGAGTTGGCTTGTTTGTTTCTTTGGCATATGCTATATCTCCCTAGCCTATGGTGAAGAAAAAATGTGTGTATAACCTACATTTTAAATTTCCTCATTAGCTGGAATGTTACTTTTGAATTGGTTTTGCAGCCAGAAATATATTTATAAAATTACATTAACAGTAATTTGCCTTTTAAAAGGGTTGTCTTGTCACAGACATTGGTGTCATATACTAGGCTACACCATGAAGGTCCAATACTGGTGGACATGACGTGCCCCCAGGGCCGTGGGGTACTCGGCAGCCGGGCTTCTGGTTGCTGGGGGATTTCACGGTCGCTGGCTTGGTCCGTGACCCAGGGCGGTCAATCAAAAGGGGATATTTACAGGGGATTTGGAAAGTGTTCGTGATGCCACCTGTGGATTGTGGCTAAAGGGTGCTGCCGCTGCGGAGCAGTCCTCTGAAGCTGGTGTTACGGCAGCAGGGATGGTGTAGCTCTCCACAGGTAGAGCTAGCTCCAGTGCAGCATAGGAGTGAATGGTGGATGCTGGTGAGAGACGGCAGGACGGTTCCGGAGGAAAGACGGACACTCACATGGGGGTAAGCTTCAGTACCTTTACTGGTGATGATGCAGGCACGGTCCAGGGTACTCTGGACGAAGGGCGCACTTTTGGACTCTCCCCAGTGAGCGGGTATAGGGCCTCCTGATCCGTGGCTTTACTCACTAAGCTTCTGACCTGCCTGGAGCTAGGCGTAACTTGGTTACTGTCTCTCTCTCTTGCACCTGCTGACCTGGTGGTAGGGCTTTCTCCTGGGGATCACTCTCCCCGGTCGCTGGGGCCTCCGTGACTCCTAGCCCTGGTACTGTAGTCAGCGTTTGGTAAACCTGGGACCTGTAGTCCTCCAGGGGTTCCGGTGGTCCCTACTGGGTATAAAGGGTCCCTGTAGGCATGGACCCGGTGTCTGGTGTATATTTCGGGGTGAGCCTGGTATGCTCCTCCGCCCCCTCAACTCCTCTCTCCTCTCCTCTTCTCTCCTCTCACCTTCGGCCACACTAGGGGCCCTCACTAGGCTTCAGTGCATGCTGTAGGCCTCAACTTGCCTCACACAGCAGCCTGCGTGCTGCTCTCTCACTGAGCACACTAAACTCACTGAACAACTAACTGACTGAGCTGCCTGGCTCCACCCTCCCTATATATATTTCTAACGGGCTCCCTCTGCTGGACTGAGGTGGTAGGGTGGAGGTGTGTGAATGTAGTGAGGGCCTCTTGTGGAGAAGTCCATCCATGCACCCTTCTGGGTTCTGTGGCACCAATGCGCAGCAGGGCGCCACAGACACAGGATGCAAGAACAGTATATGGACTCTTCGCAGCCCAAGAGCTCATCTAAATGTACAATTCCACCTGCTTTGAAAATAGGCCCCCAAACCTCTTGGGCTTCTTTCCGGCTGTACAGGTTGTACCAATGACATGTCCACACCTGAGGTGCAGTCAATCCAATCAATGCAGCTCTGATCTTTGACAAGAATGAACAACCATACAGAAGTACAGAAAAATAGAACACAACCACCAGGAGATGCGCTTTGTTGCTGCATTGATCCAGTACATGGAAGAGTATCAGCCATTATCTCCCCAGTGATCAGGTATGAATGTTATAAATTGTTGCATGAATCTATGAATTTCTGTTTTAGGACTGCATTTTTCTGGATTGGTGAGGCTGACTAAATAAAATATAAGTGTGGCACAATATTCATTTCATCAGTACTGTTTAAGTTTCATTTTTGTACAAAAGGAGTTAGACAAGGAAAATAAAGAGCCCTGTTCTCCTGTGCTTTATCGAGCAACAGTTAAATATTCTCGTGCTTTATTTCTGCTGTGTAAGTGGCGATAACAAATCTATGTGCAATAAAATAGTCATTATAGTTTCAAAATTGGAAATGTTTAGCACATACCATCAAAATAAAATCATTATAAAAAACGTTACCAATGGCAGTTTTTCAACATCGGCCATTTGTTTGGAGCATAACTAATATCACCATTATTGTAGTTTGCTAGGCTTTTGTACTACAACTGTAGGCTGCTATGTCATTTGCAGAAAAGTGGAAAACAGACAGAAATAATTTCAAACTCTTTTCAATAATCCTTACACATCTCGACACTTTAATCAGATGTTTCAAGAAAGTCTTATCTCAAACTGTATTTTTCTTCCTCATTTTTTAGCAGCAGGTAGTGAGAATTGAAAGTGTGTGCCAGTAGTTAATCTTTCTTCTTTTAGAAGTTATTTGTATGAGTCAAGAAAACAAAGTTAAAATAAAATTCCCAAGAAGAAATAAATATTGGAGGGAATTAGCAAGTTTTATATAAATTTTATATAAAATTTAGGTAAAATCTGAAAGGGAATGCATTCATATAGTAATGAATTTAATGAATAGTAATAAGCACAACACTAATATTAGTAGGATATTATTAGTATATATTTTTTTCTTTTAATTCCATGCATAAAAAGTAGTAGGTTATTTACTGGTTAAAGGAATCCCAGAAAGACAACCCCATTGTCAAATGAGTATAATATATTGGGCAAGAAACTTACTATCATGAGTAATGCAATAATCAGGATGGCTAAATGAAAATTGTCTTATCAATAGGTAAAAGTGATAATGGTGTTTATATCAGGACGAAAATGATAGAATTCAGGATAATGAACCAAGGAAAGGACAGTTAAAGGATGAATTAGGTGAATCTGGTAATCAGTACAGATGATCGGATTTGGGATTCGTGGTGAATTGAATTTGAATAGAATTTCCTGAAATTTGCAGGTCCCCGCAAATTAAAACAGTTTGCTATTTGATTTGAGCAGCACTACCAAAAATAATCTTTGGTGACATTTCACACAGCTCTGAGGAGTCACAGAGTAGCCAGTCGCGGCAAGGCTGACCTTCCCATACTGTCCTGCAGCTATTACATAACATGATCTAACACAGTCAGTCATGGGGGACTATCGCAGCCATTATAAAAGATGGAAGCTGGCCAAACAGCCCAATTTCATGCTTTTTTAAAATAGGGATAGAGGTCGGGGCTCACAGCTCATTGCACATGGACAGAAAAAGGCAATACTGTTGATGAACATTTAGTTGCATCAATAGGAAAAGAGATTTGGCAGGTGGCAGCAGCAGTGTCAGTGTAATTAATGAGATTTTTAATGATTGTTTGAAGAATATTCTGCCACGCTGACTGCACAAAATCCACTGCTGGCAGCTCCCTTTGCAATTGCTGACATATGATGTTCCACATGTGCTTGATGGGAGACAAGTCCAGAGACACTGCAGGCCATGGTAATATATTTAAACCATGGAGGCTGGTCACAGTAGTACAAGCTACATGTGTGCTGGAATTGTCAAGTTAAGAAACAGTTCCTGGAACACTTTCACTTATAAAGGTCTCTTCATGGCATTGCCCATGTGGCCTCCAGACCAATCTCAAGCTATTATTGCATCAAAGATAAAAACGGGACTCACAACTAAAGAGGATATATCTCTATTCCAGCCCCTATAGCCATCTTTCCTGTGCAGCAACAATTTTTATTGGTGGCAAATATTTATAGAATGTAGAAGCAGCACCGTCACAGTATAGGATGCAAATCCAATTCAGACCTCAACAGGGTCCACAATAGATAATATCCCCTCAAAAATGGCAGTACTGCTCCAATAAGTGAAAATATGTGATGCCTTTATTAGTGTGTATCCAACAGCAATGTTTCAGTTCATCCTAGAACATTTTTCCCATATTGGAGGAGTGCTGCTGTTTTTGAATATTTATTTTATTGGTGGCAATGATGGTGTCACCTAGTTTTTCTTCAGTGTCCAATACCTGTGACCTCCTTCTTCTAAAATTGGTGGATATGCATGCACCATTACTGCCCTTCTTCCTGGACAACACTATGCAGTGATCAACCCTGTTGGTGTGGTCCTTTGAAAATATTTGTGCTTCTTCTCTAGGAGGAGAGGCTTTAGCTGTAGCTGAAATACAAAGTGTCACTAAAAGGTAGAGCATTAGAAACATCACGTGATATTGCTCTAGTACCCGCTGCTAAGGGGTCTATTTGGTGTTCAAGGATTTGTGCGTTAACCAAGGGATGTAAAGTATTTTATTTTGTAATATGCATTTATTTAAAATAAATATTACACAAAAGAACTGAGAAAGCATTGGCACTGGCTCCAAGAAACTATCTTATGATTACCTCTTTGTCTTGGTAAACAAGTATAGTATTCCAGATAATGTCCACAAAATGCTCTTTTTCCTGGCTTCATATTCTTCTAGGTCCATCTGACACAATATGATTTGTATATCCTCACTCTTGTCTACAAGTAAATTATACATTTCATACAATTTTCATGCTATTATATCCTGTATGATTAAACCTCACTTTCCTGCTTTTCATGTCTGACTAGTGCTTGCATTACTCTGTGTCTATCTTTTCTCTTCTCAGCTATATTTTTATTCTCAGAAATTACAGATTTTCTCACATCCTTCCTCCTGTCACTCTAGAAGTATTTTAATGTTGTAATTACTTTATATTTTAAGTGTTTGAGACAAATTTTCCTTTTGATGCATTGCTTGCTAAAGAAAGGATTCCCTTACAATAGCAAATCTGCATTCTTCTAGAACAGACATGGGGAACCATCCTTCGGGGGCTGTACAAAATTATCAACTTGAAAATTACCCTGCTATATTTGGTCAAACGTTTAATTAACTCACCCCTAATGTGATGGCTTGAACTGCTTCTCTTTGGTGTGACATGTGATGTTAGGTGGTATGAATGATTTTGCTTTTCCAGGCTTACATCAGTCTGGTGCGCAGTTGACTGTTTGTGATGATAGGTAAACAATTTGCAGCAGGAAGTTGTATCGAACACAGATGTTTGTTACACTGCATGTCTAGTTACAGTGGGAAATCCATCACTGCTCAAGTTACATTTATAGACCTCAAGCAGTGGGAGATCTGCAGCATACATAACACAGGAGACACTAAGACTAGTGTATATACATCACAGACATGGGGCTGCGGCATACGCATCACAGCAGATATGGTGCTGGGACAAACACATCACAGGAGACAAAGCCCAGGGGCATATATACCACAAGAGACATGGGCCTAGGGCATATACATCATAGGAGACTTGGGCCTGGGGCATACACTTCACATGAGACATGGGGCTGGGACATACACATCGCAGGAGACATGGAAATGGGGCATACACATGACAGGAGACATTGGCCTAAGGCATGCAAATCACAGGAGACATGGGCCTGGAGCATACACATCACAAGAGAAATAGAGCTGGGGCATAAACATCACAGGAGACATGAGCCTGGGTCATACACATAACAGGAAACATGGGGCTGTGGCATACACAAAAAAGGAGACATGGGGCTGGGGCATACACTTCACAGTAGACATGGGGCTGCGGCATACATACCACAGGAGACATGGTGCTGGGGCATACACATCACAGGAGACATGGAGTGGGGGCATACTCATCACAGGAAACATGGGGATGTGGCATACATAACACAGGAGACATGGGGCTGGGGCATACACTTCACTGGAGACATGGGGCTCAGGCATGCACATCACAGCAGACATGGGTCTTGGGCATACACATTGCAGCAATGCGCACTAACTTCACCCACAGAATATATCCTGACCAACTTAATAGTTCATTGCACTCACTGCAGCGTCCTGTAGTGAACGCTGCGTGCGCCTGTTTGCAGAATAATAAGAAATTAAAGGCCGGCAGCTGTCAAAATGCATCTGCCGCCCATAGCACTTTGGTCCCTGGGAATCTACTGGGGCATATACATCACTAGAGACATGTGGCTTTGGCATATACATCACTTGAGACATGTGGCTGTTGCATATACAGTGAAGGAAATAATTATTTGATCCCTTGCTGTTTTTGTAAGTTTGCTCACTGATAAAGACATGAACAGTCTATAATTTTAAGGGTAGGTTCATTTTAACATTGAGAGATAGAATATCCAAAAAAGTCAAGAAAATCACATTGTATAAATTAGATAAATGTATTTGCATTTTGTAGTGACAAATAAGTATTTGATTCCTTTAGCAAACAACATTTAATACTTGGTGGCAAAACCCTTGTTGGCAAACACAGCAGTCAGATGTTTTTTGTAGTTGACGATGAGGGTTGCGCACATGTCAGGAGGAATTTTGGTCCACTCCTCTTTGCAGATCATCTCTAAATCATTCAGATTTTGAAGCTGTCACTTGGCAACTTGGAGCTTCAAGTCCCTCCATAAGTTTCCTATGAGATTATGGTCTGGAGACTGGCTAGGCCACTTCATGACCTTAATGTGCTTCTTTTTGAGCCACTCCTTTGTTGCCTTGGCTGTATGTTTTGGGTCATTGTTTCGCTGGAAGACCCAGCCACGACCCATTTTTAATGTCCTGACGGAGGGAAGGAGGTTGTCACTCAAGATTTTACGGTACATGGCTCAATCCATTCATCCATTGATGCGGTGAAGTAGTCCTGTGCGCTTAGAAGAGAAACACCCCCAAAACATAATGTTTCCACCTCCATGCTTGACAGGGGGGATGGTGTTCTTAGGGTCATAAGCAGCATTTCTCTTCCTCCAAACACGGCGAGTTGAGTTAATGCCAAAGAGCTCAATTTTTGTCTCATCTGACCACAGCACCTTCTCCCAATAACTCACAGAATCATCCAGGTGTTCATTGGCAAACTTCAGACGGGACAGCACATGTACTTTCTTGAGCAGGGGGACCTTGCGGGCACTGCTGGATTTTAAACCTTTAAGGCTTAATGTGTTATCAATGGTTTTCTTGGTGACTGTGGTCCCAGCTGCCTTGAGATCATTAACAAGTTCCCCCAGTGTAGTTATAGGCTGATCTCTCACCTTCCTCATGATCAAGGATACTCCACGAGGTGAGATTTTGCATGGTGCCCCAGATCGATGTCAATTGACAGTCATTTTGTATTTCTTCCATTTTCTTACTATTGCACCAACAGTTGTCTCCTTCTCACCCAGCGTCTTACTTATGGTTTTGTAGCCATTCCAGCTTTGTGCAGGTCTATGATCTTGTCCCTGACATCCTTAGAAAGCTCTTTGGTCTTGCCAATGTTGTAGAGGTTAGAGTCTTAACTGATTAATTGAGTCTGTAAACAGGAGTCTTTTATACAGGTGACTATGTAAGACAGCTGTCATTAATGCAGGTAACGAGTTGATTAGGAGCGTCTAACTGGTCAACTGGTCTGTAGGAGCCAGAACTCATAATGGTTTGTATTGGATCAAATACTTATTTCTCACTGAAAAATGCAAATAAATTTATCTAATTATACAATGTGATTTTCTTGATTTTTTGGGGGGATATTCTATCTCTCAATGTTAAAATTACCCTTAAAATTAGAGACTGTTAATGTCTTTGTCATTGGGCAAACTTACAAAAACAGCAAGGGATCAAATAATTATTTCCTTCACTGTACATCACTGGAGACACTGGGCTGTCGCATATACATCACTGGAAACACAGGGCTGTTGCATATATATCACTTGAGACACTGGACTGTTGCATAAACATCACTTGAGACACTGGGCTGGACACATACATCACTGGAGCCACTGCGCTGTTGCTTATACATCATTGGAGACACTGCACTGTTGCAAAAAGATCGCTTGAGACACTGGGCTGTTGCATATACACCACTGGAGACACTGGGCTGTTGCATATACACCACTGGAGACACTGGGCTGTTGCATATACACCACTGGAGACACTGGGCTGTTGCATAAACATCACTGGAGACACTGGGCTGTTGCATAAACATCACTGGAGACACTGGACTGGGGCATAGATATCACAAGAGATACTGCTGCTGTCTTTTTTTGTGGGACGGGAGTGCTTGCGCGCTAAATCCGCCCACAGATTACATCCTGAACAATGTAATTTTTCATTGCATGCTCTGCAGTGTGCTGAAGTGAATGCAGCATGCGCGTGCTTGCAGAGTAATAATACGCCGCTGCCTGCCAGAGCAATTCAGTCCCCGGGAATCTGTTCCGGAGCCGTTGAAAAGATAATCATGCTTTATGTTTGGCCAACCGATTTTTTGTGGCGTGGCTGATTAATTTTGCCTATTGAATTCCAGCAGTATTCCAAAGAACTACATTGAGTTGTATGCAATGCAATCCTGTGCACTTCAGCTGTCAATCCTGCTTCGGGAATGGGACAGATTTTTTTGTGGTAGGTATGACCATAATCATTATGGTGAATTTTGTTTTGTTTTTTTCTCTCCTATGTTTTTTATTTTTTTCAAATTATAATGAGATTGACATTCCAGTAAATGACACACAGCTAACCTTGCATGGTAGTTTAAGTTAGACTTAAAGAAGCACTCCCATCAAAATATTTATCTTCTTAATATATTGTAATCATCATATTATATAGAACTGTGTACTTACAATTGCTCATTTTGCCGTTCCACCTAGCTTCTCCCTTCAATTAAGTCTAAGACATCATGTGAATGAAAACTGATGAGCTAAATCCATCTAAGCTCTATATAGAAACAGGAGGTCAATTTTCACTGTATGACTCAAAAGTCACTGCAAAAGTCCCTGGCAGGGGGAGGAGTGAGCAGCTGGGTCAGGAGTTGAAGAGGGGAATGATAAAATGCAGGGACAAGAGATTTCCTGTTTCCACATTGAGCAGAGAAAACAGAATAATTAACTGGGTAGAAAGGCTAAATGAACAATTGTAAATACATATTGCTATATAATAAGATGATTACAAAATATTAAAAGGATAAAAAATTTGATGGGGGTACTTATTTAACTTGAAGGTCAGTCCAACCAAAATGTAATAGGGGTACATCCATTTGCTTTCTATGAAATTTGGTCTAGTGTATTTCAGCACCACATAGCCTTAACTTACAGGGATTACTACACCGGTCTTTTCAGTAGCTCCCATTGATTGCTAAAAGATAAACTTAATCATTCAGTCATGTGGTCTGCAAAGGGAATAAGGTCAGTAGAATGGGTCAAATAGTGGAATATTTAATATGGTACTCTCATATTCCGCCATTTCAATAAATAGTTGTACCACAAGATAGAAGATAACTTGTTGATTGCTGGGAGTTCTTCTAGGACCCCCACTGAACACAAGAATGGGGCTCTGAATTCTTCAGTTTGATTGGAGAGATGGATGAGCACTCAGCTATTTCCATCAATTTCTTAAAAAATAAATATGGAACAGTGGTGCATATGCTCTTTCATTTCTACATTCACATGAGATCAGCCCACCACGGAGACCACAAGAGTGCATCAAGTTAGGATCTGTCCTGTAGATAGGCAATAATTTGCATGTGTTTCTTTACCCCTTTTAAGTTAAAGGAGTTTTCCCACGAACCAAAGTTCATTTTAAAAATTGGCTGTGTCTGACCGTGTACGGAACATACCACAACTCACAAAATTAATCCTCTGTGATCCCCTGCTGTAATGTCTGTATTGTCTTTTGCTTCTGACTCGCCCCCGGGGCCGTGGGGCACTCGGGACCGGGCTTCAGGGCAATGCTGGGAGTAGTAGTGGCGACCCGGTCTTGTGGCTCAGGGTGGTCAGACCAGTGGCAGTCTTTTATATGTTTTAGGTAATGTCCGACTACGCCACCCGTGGATTGCGGCTATTATGAACCGCCGCTGCAAGGCAGTCCCTTGAGGCTGATGGTGTGTGCAGCTGAGATCGTATAACTCCCCACGGGAAGAGTGTAGCCCCAGGGCAGTGTAGTAGATGGTGGGGGTGATGGTGCAGGGAGTCCCAGTACCGTTAGTGCTGGCGAAGTAAGAAGCACAAAGACAACATGTTGCAGTCCAGGGTCTTTTACTCACAGTTCGTATACTCCAAGCCACTTCGGTACCGGTAGTGACTGCCCAAGCCATGCTGTGTCCACCTGGCGAGGGGCTCGGTAAACCCCCAGGCAATTCAGGAGTATGGCTCAGGACTCCCTTCTATCCTTCCTCTGGCTCGTGCCCCACCAGTGACCAAGCTTTTGTCCAGCTGCCGCGGATCTATGGGGGTAAACGTGGGCCCCGTTTTCCGCTATCCTATATGGTGCCTTCCTAGCAAGGTTTAGCAGGGGGTTGCACCAAGTGATTATCACGACCTCCGGTTCTTGGCTGAGGATTATTTGCCTCCACCAACTTGGGATCCGGTACCCTTTTCTTGCCTGACCCGTCACCCGTAATTTCCTGGGTCCTTAGGGTCCCTTCTGCCTTCTTGTTTCTGAGCCCTTCTATTTCTCTGTCACTCCTTCTCCTTTCCTGTTCCTTCTTCTCCTCCTTCCCTCGGCCTTTTCTCCAGGCCTACTTCTCCTTCTCCTCCCAGGCTCCGGCCTTCACCCTAGGCCTGCCTTTGAGCAGAGCTCCTACAGAGCCTCCGCTCCCTGTCTTCTCCTTTCCACTGTACTGACTGAACTGAACTCTGATCTAAGATGGTTCCCACCTTTTATACCTCCCCTCTGAGTGTGAGCTCAGGTGACCAGCACCCAATGAGCTCCTACCTATGCTCAGAAACCGTCCCCTTCTGCTCCTACATCACTGGGTTTTCCTCCCCCCTCCCCACTCCAGCCAGGGACATGGTCTGTCGTGCCTGGATTACTGTTTAAATGGGAGCACCGTTGAGCTGTCCCCCGGAAATGGGGTGTGTGTGATGCATGCAGCTAACTGAGCCCTGGTCCATACTCCATCCTTACCCGGGAGTGGAATATTACACCTCTGGCAGAGGTACAATACCCCTTTAGCGGCCGAACCCTCGGGGCGCTACATTCCCCCCTGGTAAACCACAGCACGTCCTCGGGCTGGAAAAGAGTAAAGACATTTGATTACAAGACATGCACAACTTTTTCAAAACTTTTCACATTAGAAAACGGACGACATTGTTCAATTCCCTTTATGGGAAACACTTTTCTTTGTCATTGTTAATACTACCGGAACTCTTTTGTCACATAAAACATTCTCATTATCATATAGCAGCATATTAAACTCTTCCTATAAAACATTTTTAAGTAAAACATATTCTTGGGTACTGGCCGCCGTGCAACTTGAGACCAGGTGTTCATTCTTCTTAAAGTTGCAACACTCTAGCAAACTTGTCTTGAGGTAGACGTTGCAGTCTTTTTATAAAACCAGTAGGGGCGCTTTAGGAAGCGCAACTATTTACAGAGACGGTCGTTCTCAGTCCTCGGCCAGTTTGGGAAGGGGATGGCTGCTCTCAGTTCTCAGCCAGGTAACTTGGGGAAGGGGAGAATTTTAACAGGTAACAGTCCCATAACAGTCGCAACGGGGACCACACTCAAATCTGAAACAGTCCCACATACCCTGTCGGGTAACTATATACAATGGTATGCTACTGTTCACTGGTAGCGATACCCTCCAGCCGCGCCTTACTCCTCATGGTGACGATCTTCAGACCCGTCCGGGTTCTCTGAAGTGTGACTCTCTGCGCCCACCCGGTGGATGTTGAGGGCATACCCGCCCCTTGCGCCGCGGTGCGGTAGGGCTTGCGGCGGGGCCTGGAAAGGGCCACTGTTGATGACGCCCGGGATTGGCGGCTCCACCAGGGGGCCCGGGAGCAGGCTGATGCTGGCAGCGTCCGGGACAGGGAGACTCCTCTTACCTGCTCCCGCGACTGCTCCTGCGTCACGCGTCTTCTCCTGGCGCTGGTCGGTACCCGCGATGGCTGGGGCACTGCCAATGCTGGGCAGCTTAGTCTGCTGCCGGTCTGCCATCTTGATCTCCGTTCCTGATGTCTTCCTCCCCCCTGGTTAACCGTGGCCTACCTTCCGGCGATCCTCTTCTGTAGGCCGCGGCTCCGCTCGTGATGGTCTGCGTTGAGGACCTGGTGTCGCGCGCTGCTGATGTCAGTGCTCGCTGGGCTCCTTCCAGGACCTTGTGCGGTGTCAGCGCGTGGGGCGGGGCTTCGGACTTCGCGTGTTTTTGACGTCCACGCCCCTCTTTTTCCTGCACGGCGTCCTGAAGATGGCGTCCGATGGCGGGAAAACGGCTGAAGATGGCGGGAAACGACTGAAGATGGCGGGAGATGACCGAAGATGGCGGGAGACGGCTCCGGATGGCGGGAAACTTCACTCAGGTAAGTACAAAGTCTTTTTCAGGCACGCAATACCCGTTTGTGGAGGGTTGGTCACGATCCTGCCGACTACGCCAAAGCTGACTCGCCCCCTGGGCCATGGGGCACTCGGGACCGGGCTTCAGGGCAATGCTGGGAGTAGTAGTGGCGACCCGGTCCCGTGGCTCAGGGTGGTCAGACCAGTGGCAGTCTTTTATATGTTTTAGGTAATGTCTGACTATGCCACCCGTGGATTGCGGCTATTATGAACCGCCGCTGCAAGGCAGTCCCTTGAGGTTGATGGTGTGTGCAGCTGAGATCGTATAACTCCCCACGGGAAGAGTGTAGCCCCAGGGCAGTGTAGTAGATGGTGGGGGTGACGGTGCAGGGAGTCCCAGTACCGTTAGTGCTGGCGAAGTAAGAAGCACAAAGACAACATGTTGCAGTCCAGGGTCTTTTACTCGCAGTTCGTATACTCCAAGCCACTTCGGTACCGGTAGTGACTGCCCAAGCCGTGCTGTGTCCACCAGGCGAGGGGCTCGGTCAACCCCCAGGCAATTCAGCAGCATGGCTCAGGACTCCCTTCTATCCTTCCTCTGGCTCGTGCCCCACCAGTGACCAAGCTTTTCATAGAATCATAGAATGGTAGAGTTGGAAGGGACCTCCTGGGTCATCTGGTCCAACCCCCTGCTCAAAGCAGGATTCACTAGATCATCTCAGACAGATGTCTGTCCAGCCTCTGTTTGAAGACGTCCATTGAAGGGGAACTCACCACCTCTTGTGGCAGCCTGTTCCACTCATTAATCACCCTAACTGTCAAAAAGATTTTTCTAATATCTAATCTGTGTCTCCTCCCATTTAGTTTCATCCCATTGCTTCTAGTCTTTCCTTGTGCAAATGAGAATAAAGATGATCCTTCTACAATGTGACAGCCCTTGACATATTTGTAGACAGCTATTAAGTCTCCTCTCAGTCTTCTTTTTTGCAAGCTAAACATTCCCAAATCCTGCAACCGTTCCTCATAGGACATGGTTTGCAGACCAGTCACCATTCTGGTCGCTCTTCTCTGAACTTGCTCCAGTTTGTCTATGTCTTTTTTAAAATGTGGTGCCCAAAACTGTACACAGTATTCCAGATGAGGTCTGACCAAAGAGGAGTAAAGACCGATAATGACTTCACGTGATCTAGACTGTATGCTTCTGTTAATGCTTTTGTCCAGCTGCCGCGGATCTATGCGGGTAAACGTGGGCCCCGTTTTCCGCTATCCTATATGGTGCCTTCCTAGCAAGGTTTAGCAGGGGGTTGCACCAAGTGATGATCACGACCTCCGGTTCTTGGCTGAGGATTATTTGCCTCCACCAACTTGGGATCCGGTACCCTTTTCTTGCCTGACCCGTCACCCGTAATTTCCTGGGTCCTTAGGGTCCCTTCTGCCTTCTTGTTTCTGAGCCCTTCTATTTCTCTGTCACTCCTTCTCCTTTCCTGTTCCTTCTTCTCCTCCTTCCCTCGGCCTTTTCTCCAGGCCTACTTCTCCTTCTCCTCCCAGGCTCCGGCCTTCACCCTAGGCCTGCCTTTGAGCAGAGCTCCTACAGAGCCTCCGCTCCCTGTCTTCTCCTCTCCACTGTACTGACTGAACTGAACTCTGATCTAAGATGGTTCCCACCTTTTATACCTCCCCTCTGAGTGTGAGCTCAGGTGACCAGCACCCAATGAGCTCCTACCTATGCTCAGAAACCGTCCCCTTCTGCTCCTACATCACTGGGTTTTCCTCCCCCCTCCCCACTCCAGCCAGGGACATGGTCTGTCGTGCCTGGATTACTGTTTAAATGGGAGCACCGTTGAGCTGTCCCCCGGAAATGGGGTGTGTGTGATGCATGCAGCTAACTGAGCCCTGGTCCATACTCCATCCTTACCCGGGAGTGGAATATTACACCTCTGGCAGAGGTACAATACCCCTTTAGCGGCCGAACCCTCGGGGCGCTACATTCCCCCCTGGTAAACCACAGCACGTCCTCGGGCTGGAAAAGAGTAAAGACATTTGATTACAAGACATGCACAACTTTTTCAAAACTTTTCACATTAGAAAACGGACGACATTGTTCAATTCCCTTTATGGGAAACACTTTTCTTTGTCATTGTTAATACTACCGGAACTCTTTTGTCACATAAAACATTCTCATTATCATATAGCAGCATATTAAACTCTTCCTATAAAACATTTTTAAGTAAAACATATTCTTGGGTACTGGCCGCGGTGCAACTTGCGACCAGGTGTTCATTCTTCTTAAAGGTGCAACACTCTAGCAAACTTGTCTTGAGGTAGACGTTGCAGTCTTTTTATAAAACCAGTAGGGGCGCTTTAGGAAGCGCAACTATTTACAGAGACGGTCGTTCTCAGTCCTCGGCCAGTTTGGGAAGGGGATGGCTGCTCTCAGTTCTCAGCCAGGTAACTTGGGGAAGGGGAGAATTTTAACAGGTAACAGTCTCATAACAGTCGCAACGGGGACCACACTCAAATCTGAAACAGTCCCACATACCCTGTCGGGTAACTATATACAATGGTATGCTACTGTTCACTGGTAGCGATACCCTCCAGCCGCGCCTTACTCCTCATGGTGACGATCTTCAGACCCGTCCGGGTCCTCTGAAGTGTGACTCTCTGCGCCCACCCGGTGGATGTTGAGGGCATACCCGCCCCTTGCGCCGCGGTGCGGTAGGGCTTGCGGCGGGGCCTGGAAAGGGCCACTGTTGATGACGCCCGGGATTGGCGGCTCCACCAGGGGGCCCGGGAGCAGGCTGACGCTGGCAGCGTCCGGGACAGGGAGACTCCTCTTACCTGCTCCAGCGACTGCTCCTGCGTCACGCGTCTTCTCCTGGTGCTGTTCGGTACCCGCGATGGCTGGGGCACTGCCAATGCTGGGCAGCTTAGTCTGCTGCCGGTCTGCCATCCTGCTCTCCGTTCCTGATGTCTTCCTCCCCCCTGGTTAACCGTGGCCTACCTTCCGGCGATCCTCTTCTGTAGGCCGCGGCTCCGCTCGTGATGGTCTGCGTTGAGGACCTGGTGTCGCGCGCTGCTGATGTCAGCGCTCGCTGGGCTCCTTCCAGGACCTTGTGCGGTGTCAGCGCGTGGGGCGGGGCTTCGGACTTCGCGTGTTTTTGACGTCCACGCCCCTCTTTTTCCTGCACGGCGTCCTGAAGATGGCGTCCGATGGCGGGAAAACGGCTGAAGATGGCGGGAAACGACTGAAGATGGCGGGAGATGACCGAAGATGGCGGGAGACGGCTCCGGATGGCGGGAAACTTCACTCAGGTAAGTGCAAAGTCTTTTTCAGGCACGCAATACCCGTTTCTGGAGGGTTGGTCACGATCCTGCCGACTACGCCAAAGCTGACTCGCCCCCTGGGCCGTGGGGCACTCGGGACCGGGCTTCAGGGCAATGCTGGGAGTAGTAGTGGCGACCCGGTCCCGTGGCTCAGGGTGGTCAGACCAGTGGCAGTCTTTTATATGTTTTAGGCAATGTCTGACTATGCCACCCGTGGATTGCAGCTATTATGAACCGCCGCTGCAAGGCAGTCCCTTGAGGCTGATGGTGTGTGCAGCTGAGATCGTATAACTCCCCACGGGAAGAGTGTAGCCCCAGGGCAGTGTAGTAGATGGTGGGGGTGACGGTGCAGGGAGTCCCAGTACCGTTAGTGCTGGCGAAGTAAGAAGCACAAAGACAACATGTTGCAGTCCAGGGTCTTTTACTCGCAGTTCGTATACTCCAAGCCACTTCGGTACCGGTAGTGACTGCCCAAGCCGTGCTGTGTCCACCAGGCGAGGGGCTCGGTCAACCCCCAGGCAATTCAGCAGCATGGCTCAGGACTCCCTTCTATCCTTCCTCTGGCTCGTGCCCCACCAGTGACCAAGCTTTTCATAGAATCATAGAATGGTAGAGTTGGAAGGGACCTCCTGGGTCATCTGGTCCAACCCCCTGCTCAAAGCAGGATTCACTAGATCATCTCAGACAGATGTCTGTCCAGCCTCTGTTTGAAGACGTCCATTGAAGGGGAACTCACCACCTCTTGTGGCAACCTGTTCCACTCATTAATCACCCTAACTGTCAAAAAGATTTTTCTAATATCTAATCTGTGTCTCCTCCCATTTAGTTTCATCCCATTGCTTCTAGTCTTTCCTTGTGCAAATGAGAATAAAGATGATCCTTCTACAATGTGACAGCCCTTGACATATTTGTAGACAGCTATTAAGTCTCCTCTCAGTCTTCTTTTTTGCAAGCTAAACATTCCCAAATCCTGCAACCGTTCCTCATAGGACATGGTTTGCAGACCAGTCACCATTCTGGTCGCTCTTCTCTGAACTTGCTCCAGTTTGTCTATGTCTTTTTTAAAATGTGGTGCCCAAAACTGTACACAGTATTCCAGAAGAGGTCTGACCAAAGAGGAGTAAAGACCGATAATGACTTCACGTGATCTAGACTGTATGCTTCTGTTAATGCTTTTGTCCAGCTGCCGCGGATCTATGCAGGTAAACTAGGGCCCCGTTTCTCGCTATCCTATATGGTGCCTTCCTAGCAAGGTTTAGCAGGGGGTCGCACCAAGTGATGATCACGACCTCCGGTTCTTGGCTGAGGATTATTTGCCTCCACCAACTTGGGATCCGGTACCCTTTTCTTGCCTGACCCGTCACCCGTAATTTCCTGGGTCCTTAGGGTCCCTTCTGCCTTCTTGTTTCTGAGCCCTTCTGTTTCTCTGTCACTCCTTCTCCTTTCCTGTTCCTTCTTCTCCTCCTTCCCTCGGCCTCTTCTCCAGGCCTACTTCTCCTTCTCCTCCCAGGCTCCGGCCTTCACCCTAGGCCTGCCTTTGAGCAGAGCTCCTACAGAGCCTCCGCTCCCTGTCTTCTCCTCTTCACTGTACTGACTGAACTGAACTCTGATCTAAGATGGTTCCCACCTTTTATACCTCCCCTCTGAGTGTGAGCTCAGGTGACCAGCACCCAATGAGCTCCTACCTATGCTCAGAAACCTTCCCCTTCTGCTCCTACATCACTGGGTTTTCCTCCCCCCTCCCCAGGGACATGGTCTGTCGTGCCTGCATTACTGTTTAAATGGGAGCACCATTGAGCTGTCCCCCGGAAATGGGGTGTGTGTGATGCATGCAGCTAACTGAGCCCTGGTCCATACTCCATCCTTACCCGGGAGTGGAATATCACACCTCTGACAGAGGTGCAATACCCCTGTAGCGGCCGATCCCTCGGGGCGCTACACTTCCTCCCCTGCCCAGGAGATGTGGTATGTTCCATACATGGTAAGACACAGACAATTTTTAAAATGAACTTTTGTTCGTGGGAACACCCCTTTAATAACATATTTTGTGGTGCTCGTTTTAAATAAACTAAACTAAATTTTTAAAATGAACTTTTGTTCTTGGGAAAGCCTTTGTGAGGTCTTGTTGTTTACATGGCAAACTGTTGCTTTTTTTATACTTTTTTGGATATAGTCTTGGCTGACAAAAATTTTGTTTTTCTCAAAGTTTGCAGCTTCATTGTCATTAGATCAATATCTTTTAGTCAGTTGTTTCTATGGTGTACTGAAGTACAATCAACAGCATTCTATATATAAATATTATTCAGCAACATTTTACATATATATACAGTACAGACCAAAAGTTTGGACACTTTGCAGTCATCAAAGCAAAAGGTGGCTACTTTGAAGAACCTAGACTATAAGACATATTTTCAGTTGTTTCACACTTTTTTAAGTATATAATTCCACATGTGTTAATTTATAGTTTTGATGCCTTCAGTGTGAATGTACAATTTTCATAGTCATGAAAATACAGAAAAATCTTTAAATGAGAAGGTGTGTCCAAACTTTTGGTCTGTACTGTATATGTATATATTTACATATATATATATATATATGTAAAATGTTGCTGAATAATATTTATATATAGAATGCTGTTGATTGTACATGTATGTAAACTTTTGACTTTGCAGTAAGTAATAAAAATGCCTGAAAACATTCTCTCTCCCTCATTATTCTGGCATTTGGCAAATATTAAACATTATGGTAATCCTAATTGACCTAAAACGGGAAAGGTGTATTCTGATTTCATTTCAGATATTGAGAAAAACATGCATATATGTCTTTTTATATAGTGTATGTAAACTTCTGGTTTCAACTGTATATATATATACTAGATGGTGGCCCGATTCGAACGCATCGGGTATTCTAGAATAGGTATGTGGCCGACGGGGCGCAATTAGCAGAGCGGCGTTTAAATTTGGCGCCCAAATCGCTGATTGGTCGTTTTAGGCAACCGCAACCAATCAGCAAAGCGGTGTTTAAATTTGGCGGCAATATCGGTGACTGGTCGCGGGCGGCGGCCACGACCAATCTGCGAACCGTGTTAGTGAGGACTGGAGAGCGTGTTTAAATTTGGCACCAAAATCGCTGATTAGTCGCGATCAATCAGCAGAGCGGTGTTTAAATTTGGCACCAATACTGCTGATTGGTCGCGGCCGCCGACCGCGACCAATCAGCAGAGCGATACAGAGCGGTGTTTAAATTTGGCGCCAAAATCGCTGATTGGTCAAGGCCGCCGGCCGCGACCAATCAGCGATTTTGGCGCAAAATTTAAACAACGCTCTGCTGATTGGTCGCGGCCATCAGACGCGACTAATCAGCGACTTTGGGGCCAAATTTAAACCCCGCTCTGCATTGCTCTGCTGATTGGTCGCGGTCGCCGGCCTCGACCAATCAGCAGAGCATTGTTTAAATTTGGCGCCAATCTCGCTGATTGGTCGCGGATGGCGGCCGCGACCAATCAGCAGAGCGGTGTTTAAATTTGGTGCCAAAATCGCCGATTGGTCGCGGGCGGCGGCCGCGACCAATCAGCGAACCGTGTTAGTGAGGAATGGAGAGCGTGTTTAAATTTGGCACCAAAATCGCTGATTAGTCGCGACCGCGACCAATCAGCAAAGAGGTGTTTAAATTTGGCGACAATACTGCTGATTGGTCGCGGCCGGCGACCGCGACCAATCAGCAGAGCGATGCAGAGCGGGGTTTAAATTTGGCGCCAAAATCGCTGATTGGTCGCCGGCCGCGACCAATCAGCAGAGCGGTGTTTAAATTTTGTGCCAATACTGCTGATTGATCTCGGCCAGCGACCGCGATCAATCAGCAGAGCGTTGTTTAAATTTGGCGCCAATCTCGCTGATTGGACGCGACTGGCGTCCGTGACCAATCAGCAGAGCGTTGTTTAAATTTGGCATCAAGCTCGCTGATTGGTCGCGGCTGGCGTCCGCGACCAATTAGCACAGCAGTGTTTAAATGTGGCGCCCAAATCAGTGATTGGTCACGGGCAGCGGCCGTGACCAATCAGCAGAGCGGTGTTTAACTTTAGCGCCAAGATCACTGATTGGTCGCGTGCGGAGAGCGCGACCAATCAGCGAATCGTATTGGTGAGGAGCGGGGAGTGGAATCGTATTAGTGAGGACCGGGGAGCGCCGCTGCCTGTGCGGCTACTTCCGCTGCGAGAACCCGGGACATGAGCGACTGCTCGCAGCAGAAGTATCCCGACCCGCAGCGCCGCTCCCCGGTCTTCCCTTCACACCCTAGCCGCTGATCTCCCCACAGTATCCGCATGGTGTTACAAAGGTCCGGACATTTGTGTTAAAAATCGCTGATTGGTCGCTGGCGCTGCCCGCGACCAATCACCGATTTGGGCGCCAAATTTAAATATCGGCCGCGACCAATCACCGATCTTGGCTCCACATTTAAACACCGCTGTGCTGATTGGTCGCCGACGCTGGGCGCGACCAATCACCGATTTTGGCGCCACATTTAAATAGCGTCCGCGACCAATCAGTACAGCGGTGTTTAAATGTGGAGCCAAGATCGGTGATTGGTCGCGGCCGATATTTAAATTTGGCGCCCAAATCGGTGATTGGGCGCGGGCAGCGCCAGCGACCAATCAGCGATTTTTAACACAAATGTCCGGACCTTTGTAACACCATGCGGATACTGTGGGGACATCAGCGGCTAGGGTGTGAAGGGAGGACCGGGGAGCGGCGCTGCGGGTCGGGATACTTCTGCTGCGAGCGCCCGCTCATGTCCCTGGTTCTCGCAGCGGAAGTAGCCGCACAGGCAGCGGCGCTCCCCTATCCTCACTAATTTGATTCCGCTCCCCGCTCCTCACCAATACGATTCGCTGATTGGTCGCGCTCTCCGCACGCGACCAATCAGTACAGCGGTGTTTAAATGTGGAGCCAAGATCGGTGATTGGTCGCGGCCGATATTTCAATTTGGCGCCCAAATCGGTGATTGGTCGCGGGCACCGCCAGCGACCAATCAGCGATTTTTAACACAAATGTCCGGATCTTTGTAACACCATGTGGATACTGGGGGGACATCAGCGGCTAGGGTGTGAAGGGAGGACCGGGGAGCGGCACTGCGGGTTGGGATACTTCTGCTGCGAGCACCCGCTCATGTCCCGGGTTCTCACAGCGGAAGTATCCGCACAGGCAGCGCCGCTGACATCCATGCGGCAAGGGTGTGAAGAGAGGACCGGGGAGCGGCGCTGACATCCAATTGGTCGTGGCCGCTATTTAAATGTGCCGCACAAATCGGTGATTGGTCGCGGTCTTGGCCCGCGACCAATCACTGATCTTGCGGCTAAAGTTAACCACTACTGTGCTGATTGGTCGCGGCCGATATTTAAATTTGGCGCCCAAATCGGTGATTGGTCGCGGGCAGCATCCGCAACCAATCAGCACAGCGGTATTTAACTTTTGCGCTAAGATCAGTGATTGGTCTGGTCCGAAGACCGCGACCAATCATCGAATCGTCTTGGTGAGGACCGGGGAGCGGCGCGGCCTGTGCGGCTACTTCCGCTGCGAGAACCCGGGACATGAGCGGGCGCTCGCAGCAGAAGTATCCCGACCCGCAGCGCCGCTCCCCGGTCCTCCCTTCCGCATGGATGTCAGCGTCGCCGGCAGTCCTTCCGCTGCTACCGGCTGGGACATGAGCGCCTCGCGCCGCTCATCTCCCGGCTGCATCTCCGTCCCGCAGATGGGTCCGGTGGTCGGGGTCCTTCTGCTGGTGCCGGCCGGGAGATGAGCGCCTCGCGGCGCTCATCTCCCGGCTGCAACGCCGCTGATCTCCGTCCCGCAAATGAGCTGCTAGCGGCCGCCATCTTTTTTCTGAAATCCCGCAGCGCTGATTGGCCGCTGCCGGACCAATGAGCGACGCGGGATTTCCTGGACAGACAGACAGACAGACAAACAGACGGGATAAGACAATTATATAGTAGATATATATATATATATGTATACATACATATACATATATATACATACATATGTAATTATTTCAAAGAAAATTCCAGCAATACCTTTACATAGCCAGTCTGTTACTCCGTTCTTGAGAAATCAGTGTTTCAATTTATATGCAAATAGCAATGTAGATCTGAAGCCTCACTCCAGCTCTATTCCTCACCCTGCTCCACCTGGGATGTAACATGTACATGAAATTCAGAAGTATGAATGGAGTCTTGCCTTCGTGTTTAGGCCATTTTGCCAAATTCTCAGGTTGATCCAGAGCTGTTGAATCAGGTACATACTGGGATTTTGCCTGGGACACTCAAGGACATTCATATACATGTCTTACACCGGCTCCTGTATTTTCTTGCCTGTGTGCTTAGGGCAAATCTTTGCTCAATTCTAAGGGCTAGGAAGGACAATCTAGAACAGGTTTTCATTGAGAATCCCTCTGTGTTTTGCTCTGTTTATTTGTTGCTTGATTTTGACTATTATTCCAGTTTATACAGCAGAAAAATACTTTCACAGCATGATTGTGCTACCTCAGTGCTTAATTATAGGTATTATATGAAGGAAAGTTTTATTTTCATTAGGAAGAAAAATGTTTTCCCTCACATCGTAACCAGCAGCACAATGGCGTAATTATGTTTCTGTGTACTATTAGGACAAAGTGAATTTTTAATTAATCAAATGCATCACTAATGAGCTAGAGGGCACTTAGCCTCTTCCACCTTGTTTTTATTTTCTGTCTAGTGTAGACTCAGACTCATGGTTTGCTAAGCTTGTAAGTTTATTCTGTTTTTGTACAGAACTTTTATCTCATGAGGAATGTAATTTCTAGGTCTATCCGTTCTTGAAATCTATTAGCGTGGAGATGAGAAACACTGAGAATTTATTAATTTTCTCTTCTCAAGACACAAAACCTAAAATCTAGCAAACTTATCTTAGACAAGGAACTGACGGGGATATTCACTTTTAGTAAATGAATGTTGCTGGCTTCAGGTTATTATAGAGAAACAAAGTGCATTATACTCCCCTTCCCTGAGTGCATCGGTGAGTCTCCACTGCTGCTCTGGGTATCTGGCATTGGCTGTGGCACTGATGTTACTTCGATAGCGCGGCAACCTAATTGTTCTAGAGCAGTATTTTTCACAGTTATTATCTAAGTCTAATACTGTTGGATCAGATTTTTGTACAGCTTGAACTTATTCTATATATTTATCAACCAGTATAGGCTAAATATTTGGTTCTCGGAGAAGGTGGCTTTTTTTGGTCATTTTTAAGTTCCTCCAGACAAGAGGTCTTTATGAGGCTTATTCGTGCTAAATCTTCATTGCTGTGCTAATTAAGACATAAGGGAAGTGAAGATTTCTAATGTTAATCTAAAAATGGACAGATTTTTAATTTATAGCTTTCTGCTCATTGCCTAGGTTTGGAACTATCACTGCAGACTATTAGCAGCAGCCTTGTCTCGTAAGCAAGGAGCGAAGAACTTACAAGTTCTTTTCTACAGCACATTCAGTACTGAAATACTACTGTAGCACTACTGTATTACTAAGTACTAATGAGGCTAAACGAATCACTGGATTTGGCCAGATTCATTGCCCTAGTGCATCTTCGATACTGCAGAAGTAAAGCTGCCTCTACTTGCAGCATCAGAAAGTGCACCGTTTGGGCCAACAGCTCAGTCATTCCACTGGGACAAACTGTCAATCATTTAGGAGTGCACCACCCTCCGGCTATCACGGGTGTGTCAGAAGTGACAGACCGTCACCCTGCAGTTGGTTGCAGGAGATCTCTTCATTTGGCATTACAGACAACTTCTTAGAAGCTGAAACTCTAGGACACAGCAGCTACCTTTCCCTTGCTAATTAACACCCTGGCCTGGGTGTATAAATACCTGCTGTGTGTAAGAGTGAGGTGTCGGCAATATTCATTACTCCTTGTGAAGGCTTGAGCAAGAGCAGTACTTCTTCCTCTCTAGTGCTAGAGGACGTGTGCTCATTTGTCTGTAGTCAACCAAAGCTAAGCAATTTTCCTTTGTTTGTCCCCCCTTGTTGTCTTTAGTGTTCAGTGGGGATCGATTAGTGCTCATTCCCTCCCTTCCGTAGCCTGAGCCTAACGCCAGGGAAAGACAGGGCGAGGTACGTGTGCGGCAATTGGTTAAGGACCAATATAGGGACGTTAGTGGAGACAGGGTGACGCTAAATCAGCCTAGGAGGTCTCCACTCCCCCCTTTCTCTAGAGTCTAGGCTACTCCCTTCACGGGGTTTCACCCGATGTGGTATCAGATGAGGGGACCCAGTTTGTTTCCAAATTCTGGAAGGAATTCTGTTCTCAACTGGGGGTGCAGCTGTCCTTTTCCTCTGCCTTTCACCCTCAGTCGAATGGACAGACCGAGCGTGTCAATCATAATTTGGAGACCTACCTCAGGTGTTTCATCTCCGAAAATCAGGAGGATTGGGCATCCTACTTACTGCTGGCAGAATTTGCCATTATTAATAATTGTCAAGAATCCACTGGCAGGTCACCATTCTTCGGTGCATACAGTTATCATCCACAGTTTGGTACCTTCAGTGGGGGAGGAGCTTCATGAGTTCCTGAGGAGAAACTGTTATCTTCATAGCTCTCCTCAGTATGTCAGGGTGTTCTGAGTAATTTAAAGATCATGGGAGACAGGTATAAGCGTATGGCTGGCAGAAAACGCTTGCTACGTCCGGACCTGAATATGAATGACTTTGTGTGGTTGTCTATCAGGAATATAAGATTGAAAGTTCCTTCTTGGAAGCTAGGACTTAGGTTTATTGGTCCCTATAAAATAACCGCCGTCATTAACCCAGCTTGAACTTGTTTCATCTTGAACTTCCTCAGGCCCTTAAGGTCCACAACATATTCCACAGGACCTTCCTCAAGAAATATGTGGAACCTCTTGAGCCCTCACCTCTACGACCGCCCCCAGTAATGTTTGATGGTAATCTGGAGTTTCAGATTTTGAGGATTGTAGATTCTCATCTCTAACTATCAGTCTAGGAGGTCTCAATTCCCCCCTTTCCCTAGAGTCTGGGCTCCTAGTCCCCCTTGACTTTGTGTTGCACTTAGTCTTTCCCACACCTTGTGTGACACCAGCGCTCTTTAATGATAAGAATAGAAGGTTAGAGTAACCCGTTAATTAACTCTGACATGTTTTGAGACTAAATCTCTTTTCTTAAGACACGACAGAGACCTAATGTTCTCTAGAGGTTCAAAAAAAGGATGCAAACTTTAAAAAATGTTATCTTTAAAGAAACACATTTTACCAAACATTAAAGTAACAATTGACTCGCCCCCTGGGCCGTGGGGTACCCGGAACCGGGCTTCAGTGCGATGATGGGGATAGTAGTGGCAACCCGATTCCGTGGCTCAGGGTGGTCAGACCAAATGCTGTGGCAGTCTATTTGTAGAGTTATGAATGTCCGACTATGCCACCCGTGGATTGCGGTCAGGGATGACCGCCGCTGCAAGGCAGACCGCTGAGGCTGATGTTGGTGTGCAGCACAGGGGTCGGATAACTCCCCACGGGAAGAGTGTAGCCTCAGGGCAGCGTATGTGAATGCTGGGGGTGATAGTGCAGGCCGCAATAATAAGAGTTCTGAATCCGCTTCAAAGAGTCCAGGGTCTTTATTGTTGGTATTACTAATGACCCAACAGGAGTACTGGGTAGGAATGGGCCTGGGTGTCTGAGAGCATTCGGGCGAGCCCCACTAGTCAGGGTGTGTGTGAAGGCCTACCGTTCTCTCTCTGCCCTTGCTGACTATCCCCCTTTTCGTGGTGTAATAGCCCACGTCCCTGAGCTGGCCATGTACTTCGCCTGTACGGCTTGCGACTCGGGCCTTAGGTACCTGTTGCTTCTCCGTGCTGTACTGGTCCCTCTGTGTGGCGGAGCCTCCAGGCTTCTTAGGCCAAGGGACCTGAAATCCCTTGCGGGTTGGTTCTCTGCTGCCGGGCTTGAAACCCTGAAAGCCTCGGACCCCAATGTCCGGTAGTGATTCTCTCAGCCAAGACCAGCTCTCGTCGCCTCTGTCCCTGGCTCGCAGCTTCTCCACTGCCTCACGGACTCCTTAGCTACAGCTCAACTGTCCCTCCTTCTCTGGGACTAGTCTCAGTCCTGAGCTAGGTCGTCCAGTTCTCTCTAACCCTGCCCTCAGTTCCAGCTTTTATAGGGGCAGCCAGCTCCCCCTACTGGCCTGGGACAGGAGGAGCTGTATGCTAATTGTCCCTGACCAGGGAACCTCCCTCCTGCTCTCAGACACAGCCTTTAATATTTGTGGCATCCAGGCCTGGGGTGACACATTCCCCCCTAGTAAAATTTAGTACTCCGGGACTAAACAGGAAACAAAAATACAGGGTATAAATGCATGACCATAAACACAACAGGGAAGGAAATAACGAACAACATCACATATTGAGTTCTTTAGGTCACAGTGTGGTCTGTGACTGGGTGTCCATATCACCAACAAAAGGAGAGGGTCACAGTATGATCCGTGACCGGGTGTCCATTTCACCAACACAACAGGAGCCTTAACCAGGTGGGGGTCTGTCCTTGCCCCGAGTCCTTGACAGTCTTTATTCATTCCTTTGGTTAGGCTCCGAACATATTTACAAGAAAGTCTCGGTTACTCAAAGTTCATAACCTGTTAGTCCATATATCTAGAAAAACTGGGAAAACAGTATTAAAAACCAGGGTACAAACATAAAACATTAAATATACTCACTGTGCATTTAGATCTTCCAGCGAGCTGGCATTTGACCCCTAGTGCACCGGGTTGACCTGCTTAACCCACTGTCTGGTGGTGGTCTAACCTGGCTTTCTCCACTAGTATTAAGAGTACAGCTACTAGCTGGGTTTACAGGCAGGGCAGGCAGCTGTCTGCGGGTCCTTTGGCTTACCGCAGGCATGGCAGGCTCACTGTCAGCAGAGGGTTGACTCTTCTGGGCTGCAGGCATGGGTTCTTCTGCCTCCGGGGCTGCTTGTTCTTCTTGTTCTTCCTGCTCTCCTGTAGGCTCTTGCTGGGTAGGCTGAAGGAAGTGTAGGACGGGTACCACTATGGCATTGTTAATTCGAGTCCAGGTCCGGGGGAACTCTCCGAGAACTGTGCTGATCATTTCTTCCTTGTCCTCTTCGGGTTCAAGGTCATCTTGATCTTTACTTGGACTCTGCAGTTGCTCGGGGCACCGTTTTAGGTGGTCTCTGGAGACGGTGCTAGTGGTTTCTCCTCCATCCTTGGTAATCACACATACCTTCGGGTTGTTGTGGTCGGACTGCAGTACTGTGTACGGGTCTCTCTCCCACTGGTCGTCCAGCTTGTGAAGCCTTCTCTTCCACTTCAGAACCTGCTCACCAGGTTCCAGGGGACCAGCAGGGGCGTGTTGGTTGAAGAGCCTCTCTTGCTTTTCTCTCGCTTGAGCCAGACTCCTCTCCACACTCTCCTGTACCTTCTTGTACTGTAGCCGCCGTTCTTTATCCCAGTACGCATCTGGGGAGGTGTCCTCGGGTGTCAGGACTCCCATCTCCAGGTCTATTGGCAGCTTACCTGGTCTTGCTCGCATCAGGTAAGCCGGGGTGCAATTGGTAGCATTCACGGGATATGGTTGTACAAGTCTATTAGGTCTGGCAGCTTCTCCGGCCACAGGCTGAGTTCTTTCAGGGGCAACGTCTTGAGGAGATCAATGATGATATTATTTATTTTCTCACACAGCCCATTGATTTGCGGGTGGTAAGGCGTTGTCCGAATCTTCCTACAGCCGTAGACGTTGCAGAACTCATGGAAGACTTCCGCCTCAAACGCTGGACCTTGATCTGTCAAGACCTGTTCCGGATACCCGTGTTGCTGGAAGGCTCTGGCCACTGTTTGGGCTGTCAGGTCTTTAACAGGAACCACCACCAGGAACTGGGAGTAATGGTCCACAATCGTGAGGGCATAGATGTAGCCGGACTGGCTTGGCGCCACCTTCACATGGTCCAGAGCTACCAGCCCAAGAGTCTGCCTGGTGACGATGGGCCTCAAGGGTGTCTTCTGGCTGGTACGGTCCTTCCTTCTGAGGTGACATGGGCCGCAGTCCCTGCTCCACTTCTCGATGGCCCCTCTCATACCGATCCAGTAGAACCGCTCTCTTAGTAGGAACTCCAGTTTCTTCCACCCAAAGTGTCCCGCTCTGTCATGGTAGGCCTCCAGGACCATTGCTGCATCCCATCTCGGAACCACTACCTGCCAGGTCAGCTCGTGCGTCCGGTGGTAGACAAGCTTTCTGCACAGCTTACCTTCGTAGAGGAATAGCTTGCTTTTCTCCTTCCATAACTGCTTGGCTTCCTCTGGAGCGTCCGGGCCAGGGCTAGCGTCTGCCTGGGTTAACAGGTCTTTCACCAGGCGAACTGCAGGGTCACTATCTTGCGTTTCAGCCCAGCCATGGTGGGGTAAGGGGTTTAACATGACGGTGGTTAGGTCTTTGTCTCTTACCCGGTGAGAATACTGAGTGTCCCCATACCGGTGGAACGCAGGGAGCTCTACTTCCTCCAGCTCTTCCGAGTCTTCTTCCCCTTCAGGTAGGTGGGTCATTCTTGATAGGGCGTCTGCGTTGGCGTTGGTTCTGCCTGCCCGGTATTTGATGGTGAAGTCTTAATTGGATAACCGGGCCATCCACCGCTGTTCTAGGGCACCTAGTCTTGCATTGTCCAGGTGTGTCAGCGGGTTGTTGTCCGTGTACACAGTGAACTTTGCAGAGGCCAGGTAATGCTTAAACCATTCTGTGACGGCCCACACCACTGCCAAGAATTCTAGCTTGAAGGAGCTGTAATTCTCCCGGTTTCTTTCAGTGGGCCTCAGCTTCAGGCTGGCGTACGTGATCACCCTTTCTCTGCCCTGTTGGTTCTGTGACAGTACGGCTCCCAGCCTCACATTGCTGGCGTCTGTGTGGAGGATAAAAGGCTGGCCATAATCGGGGTAGGCCAGGATCTCATCCCACCGTTAGGGCCATCTTCAACTGGCGGAAGGACTCCTCTTCCGGCTTGTCCCACTTGAAGGGTGGCTTTTGGCTTCTGGTCTTGGATTGACCTATCAGGAGGTCCTGCATTGGAGCTGCCATCTTTGTGAACCCGGGGATGAACCTTCAATAGTAGCCTACCAACCCGAGGAATTGCCTCACTTCTTTGATGTTAGAGGGGCTTGGCCAGCTCTTGATGGCTGTAACCTTGTCGGGGTCGGGGCTATTCCCTTTGCACTCACCACGTGTCCTAGGTACTGGACCTTCGGTTTCAACAGGTGACACTTTGAGGGTTTCACCTTCAGGCCATAGCCTGCCAGGGCTTCGAACACCTCGGCCAGGTGCTTTAGATGGTCCTCGTATGTCTTCGAATAGACAATCACGTCGTCCAGGTAAAGTAGGACCATCTCAAAGTTTCGGTGCCCTAGACAGCATTCCATCAGCCTCTGGAAGGTCCCTGGTGCGTTGCAGAGCCCGAATGGCATAGAGTTGAACTCGCTCAGTCCCATCGGGGTGGTGAAGGCGGTCTTCTCCTTGTCAGCCTCTGCCACAGGAACCTGCCAGTACTCGCTAGTAAGGTCCAAAGTAGAGAAGAAATTAGCTGATTTTAGAGCTGCTAAAGACTCCTCTATCCTAGGTAATGGGTACGCGTCTTTATGGGTGATACGATTGATTTGTCTATAGTCCACGCACATTCTCATGGTACCGTCTTTCTTTTTTACCAGAACCAGGGGGGCTGCCCAGGGGCTACAGCTATCTCTAATGACCCCAGCTTCTTTCATTTCTCTCAGCATGCCCTTTGCGTTCTGATAATGTACAGGGGGTACAGGTCTGTGTCTCTCTTTTATTGGTGGGTGGCTCCCCGTGGGGATGTGGTGTTCTACTCCCTTTACTCGGCCGAAGTCTAGCGGGTGCTTACTAAAAATTCTCTCGTACTCCTGAACCACCAGGTAGACTCCTTGTTTTTGGTGCTGTGGAGTGGAGTCAGCACCCACATGGAGTTTCTGGCACCAGTCCTCCTTTGTTTCTGGGAGCCATTACCCTCCACTGGGGGAGATGGAGACAAGGGTTCCACGACCCTGATAGCATTGTGTTCAACGGCAAACAATTTGGCTAGTGTAGCATACCGGGAAAAGTGTACTTCCCTTTCCCCGATGTTTAAGATCCGGATGGGCACCCTTCCATGGCGGACATCAACCACCCCCCTGGCTGTCAAAATGGTGGGCCTGCTGTCTGTGTACACGGGTTCTACCATGGCTTGGTAGTCTCTCCCTCTTAACCCGATTGCAGTCCGACACCAGATCATCATTTCACTTTTGGGAGGCATGGCTATGGGGAACGGGTCGCTCATCCTCACGCTACCCATCTCACCACCAGACAGTTCTTCCTGTTGCTGTCTCATCAGGGCTCTTATCTCTTTCTGGAGGACCCTCTGTTGGCTGGAGCTCGCATTCATCGCCACCTGCTGCAAAATTACAATTACTTCTGAAAGACAGTTTTCTATCACATTAGTACCCAAGGTTATTTTAGGGTGACTTTCACGACGGTCAATGTCCACAATGATCACTCCCTGTGCTGGCAGTTCAACCTTACCAATCTTGATAGTCATCTCTCTGAACCCCACCTGCGGCACGGGTTGGCCATTGCTGGTGATGATGCTTAAGTCATCGTCTGGATAACGTGTTATATCAGTGTCACTCCAGTACTGCTTGAAAAGTACGTAGGGGATGGTAGTCACTTGAGACCCTGTGTCCAGTAGTGCACTCATGGGGATACCGTCCAGCACTACGGGTAAGACCGGGCATCCCCCCACGTACTTATCGCGCCAATTAGATGGGCCTGATGACCTTATACCTGGGGGTTGGCCCTTTGCCCCAGGTCGGACCCATTTTAAGTACAGTACCTGGCTATGTGTCCTGGCCGGCTGCAACGGCGGCAAATCGGCTGTACATCCTCGGTGTAACAGTCGGCGGGCCTCCCTCTGAATGACGGGATCCTCCTCTGTCGACACCATGGGACATCCTCCGGATTGGAAGCCAGCTTGATTGATCTTGATGTTTCCATCTGCAACGACTGTACTGTCCTGGTCAATGCAGCCACACTCTTGGTTAGTTCTTGGACCTGATGGTGCAGGTTGGCAGGCTGGGATGGATTCAGGACCTGCGCATCAGCCCCCACAAGGTCTGCAGGGTAGGGCGCCGCCCCCTGGTGGTAAGTGATGGGAGGGCGCCGGGAAGCTACAGCGCCACCTGGTGCGTGTTCTCGGAGCACCCGGATGGCCCTATCCTTGAACTGCGCAAAAGTCAACTCGGGGTTCTGTAGGGCCATGAGGCGCAGCTGGGTTCTGTGGGCGCTGGACAGCAGACCTTCTATGAACTCGTCAGTCAACAGTTTATCGGTGTCCTGCACGCTGCCAGGGTCAGCTTGCTTGATTGCTCCCAGAGCTTCTTGCAGGTTTAAGGCATAGTCTCTGATACTATCTTGGGCTCACTGCTTACAGCCATAGAACTGCATTTTGATTTCTGCTGAGGTACGGGTATCAAAGGTACTCCGCAGCCAGGTCAGAATGTCCTTTACTGTCCTTTTCTCCTCATCTGACCATGATTTCACTTCCCGCTGGGCTGCACCGGTTAGCTGCCCTGTCAGAATGCTCACTTTCTGTTCTTCTGTCAGGGGATAAACTTTAAATAAACTGTGCAGTCTTTCCTTAAAGTCAGTTAATGCATGGGATTCCCCTGAGTATTGGGGCAGCCAGGCTGCTCTGGGGATGTAGGGCATGGAGAACGGCATCACCGCTGCTGCAGCCACGCTGGTGGTAGAAGGTCCCTCTGCGTCCGTCATCTTCCTCCCCTCTAGTTAACCATGGCCTACCTTCCGTTGATCCTCTTCCGTAGGCCGCGGCTCCGCTGGTGCTGCTCCGGGCGATGACCTTGCATCGCGTCCTGGTGACGTCAGCGTCGCTCTCTCTCCTTCCAGGACCTTGCGCAGCGTCGGTGCGTAGGGCGGGGCTTCAGGTCTCGCACGGTTTGGACGTCCACGCCCCTCTTCTTCCCGTGCAGCGTCCCGAAGATGGCGTCCGATGGCAGGAAAACGTCTGAAGATGGGGGGAAACGACTGAAGATGGCGGGAAACGGCTCCGAATGGCGGGAAACTTCCTTTTGAGGTACGTGTACAGTCTTTTTCATGCTCGTAATACCCGTTTGTGGCGGGTTGGTCACAATCATGCCGACTACGCCAAAGCTGACTCGCCCCCTGGGCCGTGGGGTACCCGGAACCGGGCTTCAGTGCGATGATGGGGGTAGTAGTGGCAACCCGATCCTGTGTCTCAGGGTGGTCAGACCAAATGCTGTGGCAGTCTATTTGTAGAGTTATGAATGTCCGACTATGCCACCCGTGGATTGCGGTCAGGGATGACCGCCGCTGCAAGGCAGACTGCTGAGGCTGATGTTGGTGTGCAGCACAGGGGTCGGATAACTCCCCACGGGATGAGTGTAGCCTCAGGGCAGCGTATGTGAATGCTGGGGGTGATAGTGCAGGCCGCAATAATAAGAATTCTGAATCCACTTCAAACAGTCCAGGGTCTTTATTGTTGGTATTACTAATGACCCAACAGGAGTACTGGGTAGTAATGGGCCTGGGTGTCTGAGAGCATTCGGGCGAGCCCTACTGGTCAGGGTGAGTGTGAAGGCCTACCGTTCTCTCTCTGCCCTTGCTGACTATCCCCCTTTTCGTGGTGTAATAGCCCACGTCCCTGAGCTGGCCGTGTACTTCGCCTGTACGGCTTGCGGCTCGGGCCTTAGGTACCTGTTGCTTCTCCATGCTGTACTGGTCCCTCTGTGTGGCGGAGCCTCCAGGCTTCTTAGGCCAAGGGACCTGAAATCCCTTGCGGGTTGATTCTCTGCTGCCGTGCTTGCAACCCTGACAGCCTCGGACCCCAATGTCCCGTAGTGATTCTCTCAGCCAGGACTGGCTCTCGTCGCCTCTGTCCCTGGCTCACAGCTTCTCCACTGCCTCACGGACTCCTTAGCTACAGCTCAACTGTCCCTCCTTCTCTGGGACTAGTCTCAGTCCTGAGCTAGGTCATCCAGTTCACTCTAACCCTGCCCTCAGTTCCAGCTTTTATAGGGGCAGCCAGCTCCCCCTACTGGCCTGGGACAGGAGGTGCTGTATGCTAATTGTCCCTGACCAGGGAACCTCCCTCCTGCTCTCAGACACAGCCTTTAATACTTGTGGCATCCAGGTCTGGGGTGAGACACAATGATATTTTTACATAAAAACATAACTATAAAGGACATTTGTCTATTTTACTAATAACCAATACACCACTTGCCTCATAAGAGTTAAGTGCAAAATTCACTCAGACACTAGCAGTCAGAATGTAATATATATACAACAATATTAAAACTGTAAGCATCCAGGCAGTGGCAAAATGTTCATTTCCAAATGAGGAATGACTTAGCCCAATATCATCTTCATCTTAACTGCTTTATTAATAAACCCTAGTTAAGATTGATTATATTTATATCTCTTCTTTCCAGATTGGATGTGAAAGACAGATAATCCTCTATGTGTCTTATTATCTCATTATAGTATTATTCAATACGAGACATTATGGATTGCAATGAATATAATGCTCTCAGTATTGTAGTTCAATTGTGTTCTTTTTTCTGATTTTTCTTACCTGTCCGTTATTCTGTCTTTCTGTAATTCTTATAGTCATGCAACAAAGACTTAAACCTATTTTATAGTCTGAGAGGGGTTGTCCACTAATTTCATATTGATGGCTTATCCAAAGAATTTAAGATCAGTGGGGGTAAAACAACTGGCATATCCACAGATCAACTGTTACGACCTCTGTCGAGGACCAGATGTTAACAGTGTATAGAGTCGAACACTACAGCTCTGTGTACTCATTAGTGGCTGTTATTGAAGATCATCTTCTATTCTCTAGCATAGGACCTGATCTGCAGTACCAGGCAGCAATCACTAAACATTGTATCGTGCCATGGTATTCCACTTCATAGATAGTTTACATATGGCCAGAGTTCATAACAGGTGATTGGTTAGTGTGGTGAGTGATCTTCTACTGATTATCTGTGCAAAGTACAGCATACACAGGTTGGACTTTAACAACAAAGCAATTTTTCTTATTTTGGATTTTCTTTACTTTTTTTTAACAATATACTAATAATTGTATGAGGATTTGTGATTTTCAGGTAAGATTTCACTATTGTTATTATATATATATATATACAGTACAGACCAAAAGTTTGGACACACCTTCTCATGTAAATTTTTTTATGTATTTTCATGACTTTGAAAATTGTACTTTCACACTGAAGGCATCAAAACTATGAATTAACACATGTGGAATTATATACTTAGCAAAAAAGTGTGAAACAACTGAAAATATGTCTTATATTCTAGGTTCTTCAAAGTAGCCACCTTTTGCTTTGATGACTTCTTTGCACACTCTTGGCATTCTCTTGATGAGCTTCAAGAGGTAGTCACCGGAAATGGTCTTCCAACAATCTTGAAGGAGTTCCCAGAGATGCTTAGCACTTGTTGGCCCTTTTACCTTCACTCTGAGGTCCAGCTCACCCCAAGCCATCTCGATTGGGTTCAGGTCTGGTGACTGTGGAGGCCAGGTCACCTGGCGTAGCACCCCATCACTCTCCTTCTTGGTCAAATAGCCCTTACACAGCCTGGAGGTGTGTTTGGGGTCATTGTCCTGTTGAAAAGTAAATGGTGGTCCAACTAAACGCAAACTGGATGGAATAGCATGCCGCTGCAAGATGCTGTGGTAGACATGCTGGTTCAGTATGCCTTCAATTTTGAATAAATCCCCAACAGTGTCACCAGCAAAGCACCCCCACACCATCACACCTCCTCCTCCATGCTTCACGGTGGGAACCAGGCATGTAGAGTCCATCCGTTCACCTTTTCTGCGTAGCACAAAGACACGGTGGTTGAAACCAAAGATCTCAAATTTGGACTCATCAGACCAAAGCACAGATTTCCACTGGTCTAATGTCCATTCCTTGTGTTCTTCAGCTCAAACAAGTCTCTTTTGCTTGTTGTCTGTCCTTAGCAGTGGTTTCCTAGCAGGTATTTTACCATGAAAGCCTGCTGCACAAAGTCTCCTCTTAACAGTTGTTGTAGAGATGTGTCTGCTGCTAGAACTCTGTGTGGCATTGACCTGGTCTCTAATCTGAGCTGCTGTTAACCGGCGATTTCTGAGGCTGGTGACTCGGATAAACTTATCCTCAGAAGCAGAGGTGACTCGAGTTCTTCCTTTCCTGGGGCGGTCCTCATGTGAGCCAGTTTCTTTGTAGTGCTTGATGGTTTTTGCAACTACACTTGGGGACGCATTCAAAGTTTGCCCAATTTTTCACACTGACTGACCTTCATTTCTTAACACTAGGACTACTGGACTCGTGACCCCGCCTAGAACTACTGAAAGGAGTCATTTTGACTCCTTGCTTGTTTTCGTTTATTTTTAGAGTTTCATTTGTGGTTATTTATTAATAATTATATTTTTTGTAATGTATTATTATTGTGAGATCCAACAGTAATGCTTTTGATTGTTTTTTTTCTGCTTTTCTTATTTTTCTACAGAAAATAACAATAATTATAATAGACGTTTTTCAAACATTTTTTTTTATTCAAGTGCACACATATAAACAACAACTGAAGAACAAAAAGCAGAGAAAATGTAGGTGGAGGAGCATAAAAATGAAAATATGGCGCAGACTTCACCTTCTAAACATTTGGTGTTTCGCATTTTAGGCATTGCCTTTGATTTATGGCAGTACATTGCCCACACAAAGACTTACCACAAGTCTTACAATTTCCGACAGATCTATTTTTCTTGCACTTTTCTTTGATCTGGCAAAATTTTATTTGAACCATCACTTCTGAGCATGTAGAAACTTGGGACGTGGAACCCTTTTCCCTATCTGTGACATAAGGACCACTCAACTCTCTCACAAGCGTTTGCAAAAATGCCTTGCGTGACATTTTTTGGTGGGTAATCTCCTTGAATATTATCCATGCATTTATACCCGCAAAGTCTAAGGCATTTTCAAATGCATGAACAGGCCATCTCCTTGTGCATGTTCGTGTGGTATATTTTCGTGCCATCTGATCCACTACATCTACTCCATATTTTGTTTCATTGTAAAACTTTACCGTTTCTGGAGTTTTTTTAGCGGAATCAGACGCAACAACAACATCTGGATGGACGGAAGTCAAAATGACAACATTTTTGTTGGGCTTTCCTTGATATACTGTAAGTGTAAAATTGTCTTCATTTCTAAACACTTTAGTGTTGTACAATTCCTCTTTCATGGATTTTATTTCTTTAGGCACTTCTCGCCTTATCTTGTTCAGTGTTCCCATGATGGTTGTTCCTTTGCTTTTTAGCTGTTTAGCTAATTTTACTGAAGTAAAATAATTATCGGTTGTAACATTGCGACCTTTTTTCAAAAACGGGTCCAATAACTTCATTACCACATGGTCAGCTAAACGGTCCTCAGCACGGCGTGTGTCATCTTTGCCTAGATAAGGGAAGCCATTTGTCAGATATTTGCTCCTCTTATCAACAGCTAGCCAATATTTGTGGCCATATTTATCTGGTTTGGAAGGCATGTACTGCATGAATGGACACCTAGTTTTGCTTGGGAAAAGTTGCTCATCCACCGTTATGTATGGGCCAGGTTTGTAACACGCAATACAATTTTCAATAAACCTGTCCCACACAGTAGAAAATAGAGCAAACTTGTCCGTTTGCAGTCTCTCCGATCGAGTAGATTTCTCATCAAATCTGAGAAACTTCATAATTTCAACAAAGCGGTCCCTAGACATTGTCGCTTTGCAAAACGGTATTCCCCAGTCATTACACCAAATACTGCTAATCGAGTGACGGTTCGTGCCAGATATTCCACGAGCATAGAATATCGCAATGAATGCATCTAGCTCCTCATCAGATAGAGTTTGTTCAGCATTACACAGTAATACAAGCAGGTAAAACACAAGGAAAATGTGAAAAGTTGACATGTAAATTGAACTACATCTATATGAACATCAGGGTAAATAAGACAGAGTGAAAAAATTATGCACAAAACTTTATAGCAACATTTAGTGACAAAAGGACCTCAAAATATAGTAGGGAGTCAAAATGACTCCCTTCAGTAGTTCTTGGTAAATTTTGAAAAAAACGCGCAAATTTTTCACCAAAATTATTTATTCTCACAAAATCTTTTTTCACATCATATTTGAGGAAAAGTCACCGAGTTTCAAGCCGGAATTCTGAAAAATGTAGTCACAGAAGAGAAATAAAAAACGAAAGGAGTCAAAATGACTCCATCGGTAGTTCTAGTGTTAAAGTAATGATGGACACTCATTTTTTTTTACTTAGCTGCTTTTTTCTTGCCATAATACAAATTCTAACAGTCTATTCAGTAGGACTATCAGCTGTGTATCCCCCTGACTTCTGCACAACACAACTGATGGTCCCAACCCCATTTATAAGGCAAGAAATCCCACTTATTAAACCTGACAGGGCACACCTGTGAAGTGAAAACCATTTCCGGTGACTACCTCTTGAAGCTCATCAAGAGAATGCCAAGAGTGTGCAAAGCAGTCATCAAAGCTAAAGGTAGCTACTTTGAAGAACCTAGAATATAAGACATATTTTCAGTTGTTTCACACTTTTTTGTTAAGTATGTAATTCTGCATGTGTTAATTCATAGTTTTGATGCCTTTAGTGTGAATGTATAATTTTCAAAGTCATGAAAATAAAGAAAAATCTTTAAATGAGAAGGTGTGTCCAAACTTTTGGTCTGTACTGTATATATAAATTATTTTTAATTTTTTATTTTCTTTTATTTTAAATATATGCACTGTTATAAGTACAAAAATATGCTTTAAGCAATAAAGTAATTTTAATATAGTCTCAATCTGAAAGCCACAACTTTTTTATTTTACTGTCGGCCATATGAAGGCTTGTCTTCTAATGGAAAAGTTAGGTTGAATTTTTTTTATTGTTACAAATTTTTCATACCTATTTTTTATTGATTAATTAGAAAAAAAATGCAATTTTACTTTTTTTCCATTTCTTTACAGTGGGGAGCTACTTTAGTGGCTTCTAACTCGTCCATAAATTCAAACCGTTTCCTCTCAGGTTCTTCAATCCTTGTCCGTATGAGAGGAGTGCACAACATTTTTTTGTCCAAGGGCCACATTGTCATATTGAACCAATCCGAAAGGCTGTGCAAAAAAATTAGCGGGGTCCTTACATGAATACAACACCAGAACCACCAACAGTACATGAATACATAACTAGAAATGAGTTTGGAGTTTTTGAGGAGGATTTGGAGAGCTTCTTCTCAGTTTCTGTTCTAAAAACTAATTGTGACGACACCCTAACATACCGTGATCTTTTAGAACAGAAATTGAAAAAACTCTCCAAATCCTCCTCAAAATCTCAAAACTGCAAATTTTGAGTAGTTTTGAATTTTAACATAGGTATGTAGCAAGTCATCTAACTAGTTATGGATTGCTACATGTGTACAAGATCAAAATCCTCATCAGTACATGAATGCAGTACCATAACCACCATCAGTACATGAATGCAGCAACTTGCTTAATATAGATATGTAATGTCAGGTCAGACCCATATACGTTTGTATTGCATGAACCTGTAACTCCCAGTATCTGCTTAACAATGGTAAGTACATGCTGGAAGACTTAATCAGTGTTACAAATAAACAGATAACTTATAGGTGACATCTTCTTTGATTGAAGTTGCTCCCATCCCTTTTGTCTCCATGTACTACAGATGCCATGATGAGATTTCACATCCACAGCCCATCTCTGCAGACTTCCCTCTTCTACAGTATTCTGCAGCACATCTTGACACAAAGCCCTTAAAAATAAAATTAACATTATAATGCACCATAAATCAAAATATCTCCCACGATAAATAAATAATTGCCTCTCACTGATCTCACTGCAAAAAATATGACCACCACACCCTTCCTCTTATGCTTCTGTGTCACCCTGGCCTGGATGCCACAAATGTATAATAAAGCTGTGTCTGAGAGCAAGGGGGAGGTTCTCTGGTCAAGGACCATTAGCATGCAATACCTCCTGTCCCAGGCCAGTAGGGGGAGCAGGCTGCCCCTATAAAAGCTGGAACTGGGGGCAGGGTTAGAGAGAACTGGACAACGTGTCTCTGGATTGAGAGGTATCCCATAGCAGGGACAGACAGTTGTGTTGCAGCCTAAGAGGCCGTGTGGCAGTAGGAGAGCCAAGAACCAGGGGCAAGAGGCGAAGCGAGCCTTTCCTGGCAGATAGAGAATCTAATCCACCGGACTTTGGTGTCCGAGGCTGTTAGGATTCCAAGTCCTACAGCAAATAACCAGTCCGCAGGGGACTGTATGTCCTTTGGCCTAAGAAGCCCGGAGGTTCCGCCACAGCAGAAGGGACCGGTAAAGCCACACCAGGCCAAGAGTAAAAAGGGACCCAAGTCGCCAGCCATACGGGCGAGAAGACACGGTGAGCTTAGGAACGTGGGCTATTACACCACGAGGAGGGAAATAACCAGAGAAAGCGCAGAGAGCACGGTAGGCCTACACCCTCACCCTGATCAGGGCCAGCTTCCCACTTGTTCTCAGACATCCAGGCCTCCTCCTAGCTGGGCCTGTTTTTGGGTAGTTTCACCTGTTCTAATAAAGACCCTGAGCTTTTTAAGAGGCCTCCGTTTCCTGGCTATTGCTGTCGGAATCATCCCCTCCATCATCCATTATATACTGCCCTGGGGCCATACTCCTCCCGTGGGGAGTTGTACTATTCAGTGCTGCACATTTACATCTGCCCCAGTGGTCTGCACTGCAGCGGCGGTTAACCCTGACCACAATCCATGGGTGGCGTAGTCGGACATTGCAAAGCATATAGAAGACTGCCACTGGTCTGACCACCCTGAGCCACGGACCGGGTTGCCACTACTACCCTCATTATTGCCCTGTTGCCCGGATCCGAGTGCCCCACGGCCCAGGGGGCGAGTCACTTCAACCTCTCCATACTGTCCCCCACACTTCAAACTCTCCATTTTGTCCCTTCCACACACTTAACATTTTCTTGCTGTCCCGCATAAGCCGCCACATCTTCATGCTGTCCCTATAAGCCTCCACCTCTTTATGCTGTCACACATAAGCCTCCATCTCTCCATGCTGTCTCCCACGTTTCCACCTCTCCATGCTGTCACAAGTAAGCCTTCACCTCTACATTCAGTTCCCATAAGTGTACACCTCTCCATGCTGTCCCCTGTAAGCTTCCACATCTCCATACTGTCCCTCATAAGCATCCGCCTCTCTATGCTGTCCCCCCTAAGCTTCCAACTCTCCATACTGTCCCACATAAGCCTCAAACTCTCCATGCTGTTCCCCATACACTTCCACCTTTTCATGCAGTCCCCCACTATTCTTCCACCTCTCTGTGCTGTCCACCCAAAGCCTTTACTTTCATGTTGTCCCCTAGAGGCTTCTACCTCGCCATACTGTCCTCCATAAGCTTTTAGCTCTCCATGCTGATTCCTAAAAGCCTCCACCTGTCATGCTCCACTAAGGAGCCAGACGGCGAATGGTAAGACAGATGGGAAGGGAAGCACTGCAACTAGAGAAATGTTAAAGGGAGACCGCTGAATCTTGCCCTGTGCAACCCTGAGCTCACTGATGTCCCTTGATGGGTTTTTTCACCTTGTGCGATGAGGCTCTACCTACAGCTGTTAACATATTAAATGCCACTGTCAATCTCTGACAGCGGTTTTTACGGCACCCATTGGCCATAAGGAGACTAACAATTACACAAATTGGTCAAAATTGTTGGTACCCCTCGTTTAGTGAAAGAAAAACCCACAATGGTCACAGAAATAACTTGAATCTGACAAAAGTAATAATAAATTAAAAATCTCTGAAAATGAACAAATGAAAGACAGACATTGCTTTTCAACCCTGCTTCCACAGAATTTTTAAAATAATTAAACTCATGAATTAGGCCTGGACAGAAATGATGGTACCACTGAAAATAATGTGACAAAAGGGACATGTTAAATCAAGTTGTGTACAGTAATTAGCATCACAGGTGTAATCTTGTAATCAGTCAGTGGGCCTGTATATAGGGCTACAGATACTCATTGTGCTGTTTGGTGACATGGTGTGTACCACATTCAACATGGATCAGAGAAAGCAAAGGAAAGAGTTGTCTCAGGAGAATAGAAAGAAAATTATAGACAAGCATGTTAAAGGTAAAGGTTATAAAACCATCTCCAAACAGTTTGATGTTCCTGTGACTACAGTTGCACATATTATTCAGAAATTTAAGATCTATGGGACTGTAGCCAACCTCCTTGGACGTGGCCGCAGGAGGAAAATTGATGACAAATCAAAGAGACGGATAATACGAATGGTAGCAAAAGAGCCCAGAATAACTTCTAAAGAGATTAAAGGTGAACTTCAAGCTCAAGGACCATCAGTGTCAGATTGCACCACCCGTCGTTGTTTGATCCAAAGTGGACTTCATGGGAGACGACCAAGGAGAACACCATCGTTGAAAAAAAATCATAAAAAAGTCAGACTGGAATTTGCCAAAATACATGTTGACAAGCCACAAAGCTTATGGGAGAATGTCCTATGGACAGATGAGACAAATATGGAAGTTTTTGGTAAGGCACATCAGCTCTATGTTCACAGATGGAAAAATGAAGCATATCAAGAAAAGAACACTGTCCCTACTGTGAATTACGGAGGAGGCTCTGTTATGTTCTGGGGCTACTTTGCTGCATCTGGCACAGGGTGTCTTGAATCTGTGCAGGGTACAATGAAATCTTAAGACTATCAAAGGATTCTAGAGAGAAATGTGCTGCCCAGTGTCAGAAAGCTTGGTCTCAGTCACAGGTCATGGGTCTTTCAACAAGATAATGACCCAAAACACACAGCTAAAAACACCCAAGAATGGCTAAGAGGAAAACATTGGATTATTCTGAAGTGGCTGTCTATGAGCTCTGACCTATATTCTATTGAACATCTTTGGAAAGAGCTGAAACATGCCGTCTGGAAAAAGCAACCTTTAAACACGAGACAAATGGAGCAGTTTGCTCATGAGGAGTGGACCAAAATACCTGTCGAGAGGTGCAGAAGTCTCATTGACAGTTACAGGAATAGTTTGATTGCAGCGATTGCCTCAAAAGATTGTTCAACAAAATATTAATCACTTTCCGATGTGGTCAGTAATAGTACCACGTCGGAAAGGCCGGTTCAGCGGGGACTCTGGCGCTGAGCCCATGCTGAACGATTTATACAGCTGATATGGGCCCGCAACAGCCGCGGGTGGAATCGCGATCCACCCGCGGCTGTTAAATAGTTAAATGCTGCTGTCAATCTCTGACTCCGTCATGTGATCGCCGTTCACTGATGGGTGGGCATGGCAACCCGGGGTCTGCAGCAGACCCCTGTCGTTGTCATGTAAAGATTGCTATGAGCGACACCTATTGGTTGGCGCTCATAGCACATGAGCATTTCTACTGCATACAGGCGATTTTCTCATCGCCTGTATGTAGTAGAAGCAATCAGAAAACTGCAGCTTCTAGTCTCCTATGGAGACTATTGAAGCACGCAGAAAGTGTAAAAAAATGTTTTTAAAAATATAAAAAAAATAAAAAAAAATATAAAAGTTTAAATCACCCCCCTTTTGCCCCATTCAAAATAAAATAATAAAAAAAACACCCACATGCACATATTTGGTAACACCGCGTTCAGAATCGCCCGATCTATCAATATAAAAAAAGATCCGATTGGTTAACGGCGTAGCGAGAAAAAAATTCCAAACGACAGAATTACATTTTTTTGGTCACTGCAGCATTGCAGTAAAATGCAATAACGGGTGATCAAAATATCGGATTTATTCCAAAATGGTATCAATAAAAACGTCAGCTCGGAACGCAAAAAATAAAAACTCATCTAGCCCCAGATCCCGAAAAATGGAGATGCTACGGGCTTCGGAAAATGGCGCCATTTTTTTTTTAGCAAACTTTGGATTTTTTTTCACCACTTAAATAAAAAAGGACCAATACATGTTTGGTATCTATGAACTCGTAATGACCTGGAGAATAATAATGGCAGGTTTCAGTTTTAGCATTCAGTGAACGTGGTAAAAAAAAAAAAACAACTGTGGAATTGCATTTTTTTTGCAATTTCACCACACTTGGAATTTTTTTCCTGTTTTCCAGTACATGATATGTTAAAACCAGTGATGGCATTTAAAAGTAAAACTCGTCCCACAAAAACTAAGCCCTCACATGGCTATATTGAATGAAATATAAAAAAGTTCTGGCTCTGGGAAGAAGGGGAGCAAAAAACGAAAATGCAAAAACGGAAAATGCTCCGGTCATTAAGGGGTTAAATTAAGAGCACCATCATTTCTGTCCAGGCCTTTCATGAGTTTAATTTTTTTTTAAATTCTGTGGAAGCAGGGTTGAAAAGCAATATCTGACTTTCATATGTTCATTTTCATAGATTTTTAATTTAATACTTCTTTTGTCAGATTCAAGTTATTTCTGTGACCATTGTGGGTTTTTCTTTCATTAAATGAGGGGTCCTAACAATTTTGACCATGTGTGTACAGTGAAAAGCAAAAAAGTTTTATAAAAATTAAAAAATATAAAAGTTCAAATCATTCCCCTTTTGTCTCATTAAAAATAAAGAAATAAAAAATTATAATGAAAAATACACATATGTGGTATCATTACATTCTGAAAAGTCCGATACATCAAATTTTAAAATGAATTATCCTGATTAGTAAACGATGTGATGAAAAAAAAATATTAAACACAAGAATTACAGTTTTTCATCTTTCACAAAACAAAAAAAATGCAATAAGAGGCGATCAAATTAACGTATTCTACTTCAAAATGGTACTAATAAAAATGTGGTGTGTGAGACATGATCAGACACATCCTGTTTCATTCATTTATGAAGGAGGGACTCTGAAAGTCACAACACTATTTTTATAGGGCCGTCAGGCAACCGTTACTATTCTTAAAGGGCCAGCGGTCGGCTATGCTTTGTTGTTCCCATTATTAAAGAGTGGGTCTTCTAAACTGTTATTGGGTATGCAGCGACTGCAAGGGATGCAAAAAATTTGGATGCACCCCAATGCCTCTTTGAAGAGACATAGAGGAGGGCCTCAGTAAAAAAAATGTTCCCATTTTAAAGGAGTGGGTCTCCTATAGTGGTAATGCCCATGCAGTGACTGCAAGGGCTGTCAAAATTTGGGAAAAAACCCATTACCAATTTTAGAGACACATAGAGCTGGGCCTCATTAATGACATTTTGCCATTATAAAGGAGCGGGTCTGCTATCCAGTTATAGGGTATGCAGTGAGTACAATGACTGATAAAATTTAGGATAAAAAACAATATCAATTTAAAGACACATAGAGCTGGACCACAGTAACAACATGTTCCCATTAAAAAGGAGTGGGTCTGCTATATAGTTATTTCTTATGCAGTGACTGCAATGGCTGCCAAAAATTTGGAGGAATTCCAATGTCCCTTGCAAGAGACGTAGAGGTCGGAAAGGCCTCCTGAAAACAATGTTCCCATTATTAGGAAGAGGGTCTCCCATACTGTTTGCCTATGCAGTGAATGCAAAAGCTGTCAAAAATTTGGAGGAACTTCAACGTCCATTGCAAGAGACGTAGAGGTCGGAGGGCCTCCTGAAAACAATGTTCCCATTATTAGGAAGTAGGTCTCCCATACTGTTTGCCTATGCAGTGAATTCAATAGCTGCCAAAAATTTGGAGGAACTCCAATGTCTCTTGCAAGAGACGTAGAGGTCAGAGGGCCTCCTGAAAACAATGTTCCCATTATTGGGAAGTGGGTCTCTCATACTGTTTGCCTATGCAGTGAATGCAACAGCTGCCAAAAATTTGGAGGAAATCCAATGTCCCTTGCAGGAGACGTAGAGGTCGGAGGGCCTCCTGAAAACAATGTTCCCATTATTAGGAAGTGGGTCTCCCATACTGTTTGCCTATCCAGTGAATGCAATGGCTGCCAAAAAATTGGAGGAACTCCAATGTCCCTTGAAAGAGACGTAGAGGTCGGAGGGCCTCCTGAAAACAATGTTCCCATTATTAGGAAGTGGGTCTCTCATACTGTTTGCCTATGCAGTGAATGCAACAGCTGCCAAAAATGTGGAGGAAATCCAATGTCCCTTGCAAGAGACATAGAGGTCGGAGGGCCTCCTGAAAACAATGTTCCCATTATTAGGAAGTGGGTCTCCCATACTGTTTGCCTATGCAGTGAATACAATAGCTGCCAAAAATTTGGAGGAACTTCAATGTCCCTTGCAAGAGATGTAGAGGTCGGAGGGCCTCCTGAAAACAATGTTCCCATTATTGGAAAGTAGGTCTCCCATACTCTTTGCCTATGCAGTGAATGCAATAGCTGCCAAAAATTTGGAGGAACTTCAATGTCCCTTGCAAGAAACGTAGAGGTCGGAGGGCCTCCTGAAAACAATGTTGCCATTATTAGGAAGTGGGTCTCTCATACTGTTTGCCTATGCAGTGAATTCAACGGCTACCAAAAATTTGGAGGAACTCCAATGCCCCTTGCAAGAGATTTGGTGATATGGTAGATATCGTGGTGACATGGTGGTGGGGAATGAGGTTGAGGAGAAAGAGGAGGACAAGAGCAAATAGACAAAATCAGGAGGCATATACCCTTGTCTGGGTGTGAAAATAGAGGTGCATGCAAATAAAGTTAGACCTTCCAAAAAAAAGACACTGCATTTGAGTTTATACTACGCTGCTTATCAATCGGTGGTGTTGAGAAGTCTGGCCCAATCCAGCCTTTGTTCATTTTTATAAGAGGCAGCCTGTCAGCATTTTCAGTTAAAAGGCAGATGCGCCTATTGGTTATAATTCCACCAGCGGCACTAAAAACCCGCTCTGACAAAACGTTAGTGGCAGGGCATTCCAGGACCTCCAAGGGGTAGAGAGCTAGTTCATGCCACGTGTCCAGCTTGGATACCTAATAATTATAAGGCACAGAGGAATCACGGAGGACATTGGTACAGTCGGCAAGGTACTCCCTCACCATCTTCCAAAACTTTTCCCTCCTTGTGAGAGTACCCTGCGTCTCAGGGCCTGTGCGATGGGAGGGTCTGAGAAAACTGTCCCAAAACTTTGACAGTGTTCCACTGCCTCTGCTAGATTGCATTTTTGTCTCTCTCGCCTGTACTCCTTGGTTGTTCAATGAACTGTGACCTCTGTCGCCAGTGTTTTCAGATGGAAATGTATTTAATAATTCTGCAACAAGGGCCTTCTCGTACTGCCCCATTTTATTAGGCCTGTCCTGCGCGAGAATAAGAGACTGAAAGTTCTCCTTGTAGCGTGGGTCTAGAAGTGTCACCAACCAGTAATGACTGTCACCCAAAATTTGGACAACGTGAAGGTCACGGGAAAGGCAGCGTAACATTAACTCAGCCATGTGTGCCACACTGCTAACAGGCAAGACTTTCGTGTTCTCATCAAGAGGAGACTGACCATGCTCTCCTCCTCATCCTCCTTCTCCTTCTTGCTGTCCTCAGGCCATCCATGCTGAACAGATGGTATGACAGTTATGCAGGTAGTACTGTCTATAGCACAGGAAACTTGCTCCTGTTCTTCCTTCTCCTCCTCTTCCTCATTGTCACCCAACCCACATTGGGATGAGATGAGGCTGGGCTACGTGGAATCACCCTGTATGGTTCCTTGCTCCATCTCATCATGCTTTACCTGCAATTCATCCTCTTTATTTGTGATCAGAGAGCATTTCAGAAGACAGAGAAGCAGGATGGTGATACTAATTATGGCGTCATCGCCTCTCACCATCTTGGTGGAGTCCTCAAAGTTTTGGAGTATGGTACTGATGTCTGACATCCTTGTCCGCTCCTGAGGTCTTATGTTTGGAGTCAGACCTGAATACCATTGGCCGTGTTGATGCTGGTAGTAGAGATGAGCGTTGTTCTACTCAAACTGTTCGCCAATCTCAAATTCGAGCTGTTTTGGGCGGTGTTCGAGCCGTTCGGCGAACACGAACAATTTGAGAAAAATTCGGCTGTTCGAGGTTATGTTCGATAACTGTTCGTGCACCAAAATCATAACTGGATTTTTTCTCAGTAATGATGAAAATTAATGTTAATACGCAGTTTGAGTGTACAGCGGGGTGGGGGGAGGGGCAGGGGATGGATCTCTGCAGGAACAATGAAGATCTCCATTTTTTTTTTCTCTTTCCCGCATTTACAGTGGGGAGGTACAATCTGTCAGCCTATCAGCAGCGCACACACGGAGCGAAGTGCTTTTTTTCACACAAGCAAGGGCATGTGTCATTGGCAGTGTATGTCACATGTCCTTGCCCTATAAGACCAAGCCATTTTCCCCGTCGCCACCATTTTCTCACTGCTGCAGCTGCGTGTTAGACGGCACCGCTGTTGCTGTGTGCGCTATACCTTGTTAATTTCAAGCCAATTTTCGCACAAATCTACAGATAGCTTGGGAGTAGGGAATAGTTGTGATTGCAGTCCTTTTAAGGACTAGGTTACAGCATTTCCTATGACTTTTATCAGGCAGGTCTGTGCTCTTAAATAGATAGATTGTGGGAGTAAAGACTAATTGTAATTGGAGTCCTTTTCAGGACTAGGTTACATCAGTTCCTATCAGTTTTTGCCAGGCAGGTCTGTGCCAGTGCTGTGCAAGTTTTTTTTACAGCATTTGGCTGAATCTAGCAAAGCGAATCCTTTTTGGCCTATTGCAGAGTGTGTTAGTCAGTGGAGTAGCCTATCTGTGTTGCAAGATATACCACCTGTGTATAGAATACCAATTTTTTTACTGCACCTAGTGAAGTAAAATCTTTTGGGCATAGCATCATTCTATTAGTCCATCTATACTGACCTCCATCAGGTTGCAAATTGAATATAATTTTTTTCTGCATCTAGCTCTGAAAAAATATTGGGCTTCTAGCTGTGTGTGGGACTTGTTGTATTAGTCCATCTATACTGACCTCCATCAGGTTGCAAACTGAATATATTTTTTTCTGCATGTACCTCTGAAAAAATATTGGGCTTCTAGCTGTGTGTGGGACTTGTTCTATTAATCCATCTATACAGACCTCCATCAGGTTGCAAACTGAATATATTTTTTTCTGCATCTACCTCTGAAAAAAAATTGGGCTTCTAGCTGTGTGTGGGACTTGTTGTATTAGTCCATCTATACTGACCTCCATCAGGTTGCAAACTGAATATATTTTTTTCTGCATCTACCTCTGAAAAAATATTGGGCTTCTAGCTGTGTGTGGGACTTGTTCTATTAATCCATCTATACAGACCTCCATCAGGTTGCAAACTGAATATATTTTTTTCTGCATCTACCTCTGAAAAAATATGTGGCCTTCTAGCAGTGTGTGGGACTTTCTTTATTAGTCCATCTATACTGACCTCCATCAGGTTGCAAACTGAATATAATTTTTTTCTGCATCTAGCTCTGAAAAAATATTTGGCCTTCTAGCAGTGTGTGGGACTTTCTCTATTAGTCCATCTATACTGACCTCCATCAGGTTGCAAATTAAAAATAATTTTTATCTGCATCTACAGTACCTCTGAAAAGATATTTGGGCTTCTAGCTGTGTGTGGGACTTGTTCTATTAGTATATCTATACTGACCTCCATCAGGTTGCAAATTGAATATAATTTTTATCTGCATCTAGCTCTGAAAAAATATTTGGCCTTCTAGCAGTGTGTGTGACTTTCTCTATTAGTCCATCTATACTGACCTCCATCAGGTTGCAAATTGAATATAATTTTTATCTGCATCTAGCTCTGAAAAAATATTTGGCCTTCTAGCAGTGTGTGGGACTTTCTCTATTAGTCCATCTATACTGACCTCCATCAGGTTGCAAATTAAAAATAATTTTTATCTGCATCTACCTCTGAAAAAATATTTGGGCTTCTAGCTGTGTGTGGGACTTGTTCTTTTACTCCATCTATACTGACCTCCATCAGGTTGCAAACTGAATAGATTTTTTTCTGCATCTACCTCTGAAAAAATATTGGGCTTCTAGCTGTGTGTGGGACTTGTTGTATTAGTCTATCTATACTGACCTCCATCAGGTGGCAAATTAAAAATAATTTTTATCTGCATCTACAGTACCTCTGAAAAAATATTTGGGCTTCTAGCTGTGTGTGGGACTTGTTCTATTAGTCCATCTATACTGACCTCCATCAGGTTGCAAACTGAATATAATTTTTTTCTGCATCTAGCTCTGAAAAAATATTTTGCCTTCTAGCAGTGTGTGGGACTTGTTCTATTAGTCCACCTATACTGACCTCCATCAGGTTGCAAACTGAATATATTTTTTTTCTGCATCTACCTCTGAAAAAATATTGGGCTTGTAGCTGTGTGTGGGACTTGTTCTATTAATCCATCTATACAGACCTCCATCAGGTTGCAAACTGAATAAAAAAATTTTCTGCATCTACCTCTGAAAAAATATTTGGGCTTCTAGCTGTGTGTGGGACTTGTTCTATTAGTCCATCTATACTGACCTCCATCAGGTTGCAAATTGAATATAATTTTTTTCTGCATCTAACCCAGCCAATAGTTTTGGCCTAATACCACAGTTTGGCCACTCAGCTCTGCTCGGTTCCCATCCATTGTTTTTTTGTGCAAACAACTCCAGAGTTGTGAATTAGTTAACCACCAAAATGAGTGGAAAAAGGCCTGCTGCTGGTGGAAAGGGGAATAGGCGTGTTGGGAAGGGGAAAAAAGGTTGTGTCCGTGGGGTAGGTGTTAAAGCAACAGTAACATCTGCAGACGAAAGACCATCTTCCAGCCAAACTAAAATGTCTACTTCTTTTAGCGGACAATGTTATAAGATCCCTTTCTTACGGCCACGCCAATCGCTACAAATTCCAGATGAGGCACAAAAACAGCAGGTGCTTCAACGGATATCAAGTGCTCCTTTAAGTGGGCTCTCCTCCACATCAACTTCAACATCACAAATACTCCAGTCCTCAAAGGTGTCACCCCAATCGCACTTGCTTCCTCACAGCTCCCAAATCTCCAGCTGCCCGTCTGAATATGAGGTAGAACAGATGGTTGAGTCTGCAGAGCTGTTTACTCATACTATAGCCTGGGAATCAGAGGTCGACTCCAGCGCTTCTGTGAATCCAGACGAGGAAATGATCTGCACTGATGCCCAGAATCTTTATGAGTCGGATCCAGGACCAGACGCAGAAGGTTCTGACCATAATGTAGACCCTCATTCCCAAACTGTAACTCCTGTTGGTGGAGACAATGAGGAAGACGATGATAAGACTCAAATACCTGATTGGAGCGACAACTTTAGTTTTTTGTCAGGGCAGGAACAGGTTGGCTCTGAGGACGACGGGTGTGATAACGCACAGGGTGATGATGATGAGGTTGGAGATCCCACTTACTGTCAACCCACAGTCAGCCAAAAGATGAGGTCAGCAGAGGAGGTGGAGGAAGATGCTAGTGACGACGAGGTCAGGTTGCGCCTTCCTGGACAGAGACGTAGTACTGGAAACACGTCAACAACTGCATCCTCAAACACAACTCTGCCTCTCACCACAAGTCGTGGTGGCTCTTCAGGTCGCATGGGTGCTAAGCCTTGCATAGCCTGGGCATTTTTTCAGATCGATAAAGATGACCCAACTCGTGTTATCTGTAACATTTGTCAGCAAAAGCTAAGTAGAGGCCAAAAAATACATAGTTTGAGTACTTCATGCATGAACCGGCACATGGACATGAAGCATAAGTTGCAGTGGGAAGCTCAGTGTGCTACAATGCGGCCTAGCCGGCCGGGCCAACCACCGTCTGCCATATCTTGTGCATCCGCGGCCTCTTCATCCTCTGTGACTGGGGGGACAGCAGTCACACCTGTTTTGGGGCGCAGACCTGCCACCTCTTTACCCGCAACAGCCAGCGTGATTGGCAGGTCATCATTTTCTTTGGAGGTGGTAACACCAGCTGGTGTTGAGCACTGTCCGACATCGATAGCACCACCTTTGGATCAAGGCAACCTAACATGTCCGCCTGCATCTTCCTCACAGACCGGCAGTTTGCCGGGGACACCCTTATCAACCCCGTCTAAGCACAATAGCCAGCCCTCGGTCCCTCAGATGTGGACAAGTAAAAGACCATTTCCTCCTAGCCATGAGAAAGCTAAGAGGTTGAATTTCACCATCTGCAAGCTCTTGGCTACAGAAATGCTGCATTTCCGCCTGGTGGACACAGAGGATTTTCGAGACCTTATGTCCGTCGCAGTGCCCCAGTACCAGATGCCCAGTTGGCACTACTTCTCAAAGAAAGGTGTGCCTGCGCTCCACCAGCATGTCGCACACAACATCACCGCTTCTTTGAGAAACTCTGTGTGTGACAGGGTGCATTTCACCACAGACACTTGGACGAGTAGGCATGGACAGGGGCGTTACATGTCGCTGACTGGGCAGTGGGTAACTATGGTGACAGCAGGACAAGGGGCTGCTGTCCAAGTCTTGCCGTCCCCACGAGTTGTGCGTCAATCCTCTTTATGTCAAAGTTCCTCCACTGCTTCTGCCTCCTCAACCTCCTCTCGGTCTTCCACCTGCACCCAAAGCCTGTCTGGTCATGCCACAAGCTTTCTAACTGCGCAGAAGGGATCCTGCACACCTCCTTACTATGCTGGCAGTAGGGCTCAACGTCATCAGGCGGTTTTTACATTGAAATGTCTGGGAAATGTGAGTCACACAGCTGAGGAGTTGTGGTCAGCTCTGGAGAACCAATTTCATGAATGGTTGTCTCCACTGGACCTGAAACCAGGGAAGGCCGTGTGCAACAATGCTGCAAACCTGGGTGCGGCCCTTCGCCGGGGCAATGTCACACACGTGCCTTGTATGGCTCACGTGTTGAACCTGGTTGTCCAGCAATTTTTAGCCCACTATCCCAGACTAGATGGCCTTCTGCAGAGGGCACGGTCGCTGTGTGCTCACTTCCACCGTTCGCATCCCGCAGCTCAGCGACTTACATCTCTACAGAAGTCGTTGGGCCTGCCACTTCACCGGCTAAAATGCGATGTGCCTACCCGGTGGAATTCAACTCTGCACATGTTGCAGCGACTGTGGCAGCACCGACAAGCCCTGGTGCATTACGTTCTGACGTATAGCCTGGGCCAACGAGATCCAGAGGTGGGGCAAATCACACTGGAGGAGTGGTCTCAGATCAGGGACCTATGCACCCTTCTGCACAGTTTTGAAATGGCGACGAAGATGTTTAGTGCTGACGATGCCATTATCAGCATGACTATTCCGGTGATTTACATGCTGGAGCACATGTTAAACAGAATTCGGAGTCAGGTGGTGGCACAAGAGGAGGTGGAGGAAGTAGAGGAGGAGGAGTTGTGTGCGGAAGGGCTAACATCTGCAAGGTCCAGACGGTCGGCAGCACCAAGGCGGCAGGCATGTGAGGGTTGGGGAGATGGTTTTACCAGGGCGCATGGTAGCAGCCAAACTAGTGAGGAAGGTGCAGGAGCCCAGGAAGAAGTGGAGGACGAACTGATGGAAGACTCATCAGATGAGGGAGACCTTGATCACATTTCTGTTGTGCGAGGTTGGGGGGAGAGGACAGAGGAAGGAAGCATGATTGTTACCTCGCCACCAACACAACAGGGACTTGGTGCTCCTGGATGCGCAACACACATGAGTGCCTTCTTGCTGCACTACCTGCAACATGACCCTCGAATTGTGAGAATTAGAAATAATCCTGACAACTGGGTTGCCACACTGTTAGATCCCCGGTACAACAGTAAATTTGCAGAAATTATTCCTGCCATAGAAAGGGATGCACGCATGCAGGAGTATCAGCAGAGACTGTTGCAGAATCTTACATGTGCTTTTCCACAAAATACCAGTGGTGCACGTAGTGAATCTCACAGTTCCAACTTGCCAACCGTGGGACCGTCAAGCGTTCAGCACTCAAACCGTAACAGAACCACAGTATCTGCTGGTAACATCAATTTTGCGGAATCATTTCACCACTTTTTTAGCCCATCCTTTGCAAGGCCACAGGAGACAAGAAGTCTGACACATAGTCAACGCCTAGAGACGATGGTACAGGAGTATCTCCAAGTAAACATTGAAGCCATGACTGTGTCACTGGACCCTTGCTCTTTTTGGGCTTCCAATCTGGATAAATGGCCGGAGCTAGCCACTTACGCCTTGGAGATCTTGTCATGCCCCGCAGCCAGCGTTCTGTCTGAACGTGTGTTCAGCGCTGCTGGTGGTGTGCTGACAGATAAGCGCACGCGGCTCTCCACTGATAATGTAGACAGACTCACGTTCATAAAGATGAACAAATCATGGATCCGAAATGACTTTTCTACCCCTGTGTCATCCTGGGGAGAGTAAAAGCTTGATGATTGGTTAAAATCACCCTACCAACCGTTTTAAGCTTTCAAATTACTAATCATGTTTATCTGTATCTTGGCTGGAAAATAATTTGGGCTTTGTAGCAGTGTGCAGCACTGATTCTATTAGGCCATCTATAATAAGCTCCACCAGATTTAAAATTACTAATCATGTTTATCTGTATCTTGACTGGAAAATAATTTGGGCTTTGTAGCAGTGTGCAGCACTGATCCTATTAGGCCATCTATACTAAAGCTTCAACAGATTTAAAATTAATAATAATTTTTAGCTGCATCTAGCCCGGAAAATAATTTTGGGGCTCCGAGATGCGCAAGACACATAAGTGCCTTCTTGCTGCACTACCTGCAGCATGACCCTCATATTGTCAGAATTCGAAGTAATCATGACTACTGGGTTGCCACACTCTTAGATCCCCCAAACTTTTCGATCAACCTTTTCATTTTAATAAAGACCAAAAAAATGGTCATTTTTGAAATTATAAGCATTAGCAGGTTGTTAGAAACTGAAATCAAACAGTTTTCAACTCAAAACTCTATTCTAGGTGATGTTACATTTTCACATAGGACCCCTTGTTCGAAAGGAGCTTCTGAACTCTCTCGTCCATTGAATTTGTCAGGTTTTGGATGGTTTCTGCTTCAATTGTTTTGCATGAGGACAGAATACCCTCCCAGAGCTGTTGCTTAGATGTGAACTGCCTCCCGCCATCATAGACACTCCTTTTAATGATGCTCCAAAGGTTCTGAATGGGGTAGAGGTCAGGGGAGCATGAGGGTCACACCATAAGTTTGTCCCCTTTTATGCCCATATCAGCCAGAGATGCAGATGTTTTATGTGCAGCATGAGATGGTGCATTATCATGCAAAAAAATGATCTTGCTGTGAAATACACGGTTCTTCTTCTTGAACCATGGCAGGAAGTGCTGTTTGAGAAAATCCACATACATTATGGAGTTCATCTTTAGCGCCTTCAGGGATCCTAAAGGGGCCGACAATCTCTCTCCCCATGATTCCAGCCCAAAACATTACTCCACCTCCTCCTTGTTGGCGCTGTAGCCGTGTTTGCGTGGGGTGTCCATCAACCAGTCATCCTCCACTCCATCCATCTGGACCTTCGAGCGCTGCACGGCACTCATCCGTGAACAAAACAGTTTTGAAATCAGTCTTCATGTAATGTTTGGCCCACTGGAGCCGTTTCTGCTTGTGTGAAGTGGATAGAGGAGGTCGACAGGATGGCGTATGCACAGCTGCAAACCTCTGAAGGACCCTGCATCTTGTTGTTCGGGGGACGTTGGAGGCACCAGCAGCTTCAAAAACTTGTCTGCTGCTATGACAAGGCTTTTTTGCTGCTGCTCTTTCAACCTGACGTAATTGCCTGTAGGAAAGAGTCCTCAATTTGCCCTTATCAGCACGCACACGTGTGTACTGTGAATCAGCTACATACTTCTTGATTGCCAAGACACTTCATCCTGATCATCGCACAATGTTGATTGTAGTCATGCCTTGACCTAAACACTCCACAATTTGTTGCTTCTCAGCAGCCGACACATCCTTTTTCTTTCCCATTTTGGCAGAAAATGTAGGCTGCTTAATAATGTGAGACAGCCTTCTTAAGTAGTCTTGCCTTTCATTGGACACACCTGCCAAACTAATTAGCACAGGTGTCTGCAATTGCTTACAGTGATATAAAGAGCCCTGACACACATCACCATCAATGAGTTTAACTGATAAACAAACAAATTCTTCCCTTATCACTCCTAAACACTTTTTGCATAATAATTTGGAACACAGTGTACATGTGCTTTTCCACAAAACACCAGTGGTTCACGTAGTGAATCTTACAGTTCTAACTTGCCAACCGTGGTCTGTATGGAGTTGTTCAATAAAGGGCCCAAAATTAAGATAACATTGATGGGAGAGGTCTCTATGAATAGGAATTCCTAAGTATTTGATACCCTGTGAGGGCCAGGCAAAGGGAAAGTTGGACTGGATGGAATCCTATATGGATTTGGGGAGGGAGACATCGAGGGCCTCAGACTTCGCTGCATTGATTTTAAAATTTGACCATGTAACAAAGTGATCTATTTCAGCCATAACAGCATGGATGGATATATGTGATTGAGTGATATATACTAGGACATCATCAGCAAATAGAGAGCACTTGTACTCGGTGCCTCCCACCTCAATCCACCTAATATTGGGGTTATGGCGAATTGATGAGAGCAGGTGCTCCATCACTAGGATGTATAAGAGAGGGGACAGAGAACATCCCTGCCTTGTCCCATTGGTGATTGTGAAAGGTGATGAAAATGTTCTGACGCGCCCCCTGGGCCTTGGGACACCCGGAGCCGGACCCTTTTTGGTGGATTCTGGTGGTTGTAGTCTCCGTGGCGGCGACCCGGTTTCGTGGCTCAGGGCGGTCAAACCAGTGGCGGAACTATTTATGTGGTTTTGATGTTTAAATGTCCGACTACGCCACCCGTGGATTGCGGTCAGAGTGAACCGCCGCTCCAGGGCAGACCGCTGAGGCTGGTGTTGTGGGTGCAGCAGAGCGTAGCATAACTCCCCACGGGAGGAGTATAGCCTCAGGGCAGTGTATGCGGAGGATGGGGGTGATGGTGCAGGGCAGCAGCAGTAACGACACGGAGTCAGTGATGCAGTCCAGGGCCTTTACTCACAGTTCTTATTATCCAGACCACGTCTGCAGGTAACGGCTGCCCACGTCGTACTGTGCTCACCAGGTGAGGGGCTCAGACAACTCCCAGATAACTTTGGAGCGCTTCACAGGACCCCCTTTGTGTGTCCTTTGTCTGGCCTTTCTTACCAACCCTTCTGTCCGGCTGCCTCGGGCCTCCTCTTGTTAAACTTGGCGCCAGTTTCCCTGACCCTATGTGGTGCCTTCCTAGCGGGTGTAGCGAGGGGCTGCGCCACATAAAATGTCACAGCCTCCTGTTTCTAGCTGAGGGTCGTTTCCTGCCTCCACTAGTTTCGGGGACCGGTCTCCCCCTTTGGCCTGACCCCTCCACGCAGGTGGATTCGGGCGTGCGGTGGCGACTCGCCCGTCCGCACCCCTGGGATCCCTTCGTTCCTCGTTCCTGGAGCCTTCTCCGCTCCTCTTCCTTCCTTCTCCCTCTTCCAGGCCTGGGCCTCTGTTACTAGGCCCGCCTCCGGAGCAGAGCTCATGCAGAGCCCCTGCTCCCTGCCACTTCTGCTCAGAATTCTCTGCACTGAACTAAGATGGTGCCCACCTTTTATACTCCCTTCTCAATGCACCCAGGAACTGCTTCCTCCCTGCTCCTGCACTACAGGGTTCCCCTTCCTCAGTGTTCCCTCCCCCCACTCTAGCCAGGGACAGGGACTGTCGTGCCCATCTCAGGGGCATATTGGTCGCCCTGCCCCACGGCAATGTGGTGTAATGCATGCAGGTGTCGGGTCCTGATCCACACTACATCCTTACCTGAGAGTGAGATATCACACCTCTGGGTGAGGTGCAATACCTCTGTAGCAACCGAGCCCTCAGGGTGCTACAGTTCCATTTATCTTCAGCCTAGGTGACGTATTGCGATACAGGGCCGTGATTTTGGCTATAAAAGGGTCCCCTAGACCCCTACCCCAAGCTTTTTAAGAGAATCATATATGGCGTGCCAGGAGACTCTATGGAATGCTTTCTCAGCATCCAACGAGAGTATCTAATTACAAATTTTTAACTGCATCTAGCCCAGGAAATACTTTGTGCCTAGTAGCAGTGTCTGCTAGTCAGCGGATTATCCCGGCTGTTAAGCAAGCTACACCACCTGTAGTTTGGACACTTAATTTTTTCAAAGGAAATGCTTCGGGACCACGGGATACTCAGTGAAGAGCATCAGGAGGCACCCCAAGGCATAGGGGCTGGGACTGGCAGTAGGATGCCTTGCGGTGGACAGCCGAGCTCGATCCTTATAAAAGCTTTTTAACTGCAGCAGCTTTAGTGGACGCTACTGGAGCTGGAATTACGCGGCTGCTGGCATGAGACTTGCCCTCCAATAGATCCTTGTAAATGGATTTAAAGTGTATTCATTCAAATTAGAGAGACAATTTAAATTAAAAAGCTTAGAGCTGCCTCCACCACAGGGGGGCCCGCTCGACCCACCAGCGGACAGGCACCAGTATTGGGAGAGGGGGGCTGGCCGTCAGGGTTCACCGCGGCTCTGGCACAAACCCGGCGACGCGGAGGTGGCACGGGCAGGAGCGGACTGAACGTGTCGGCTTCTCACTTTTTGGATTTTAGAAGGGCATGACATGCCTATATCTGTGTCTCCCCCTCCTTTTACTCCTCCACCTCTTTTCTTTTCGCATGACTATATGTACTTGTCACTTTTCCATGTGTTAGTTGTGTCTTCTGAGCAGTTTGTCAGCTTTTGGACACCTTTGAAGGTGTTTTCTATGTGTTTCTATGTGTTTTTGTTTGCCTGCCATTGGTTTTAACGGTGTTCGAAGGTGTTCGACGAACAGTTCGACGAACAGTTCGGCGAACACACGGGTGTTCGACGAACCGAACCGAACTCGAACACTACGGGGGTGGCTCAACACTAGCTGGTAGTTAACAACTGCCCTCTTCTGCTCACAAATCCTTCCCAACATCAGCAATGTAGAGTTCAAATGCGTGGGGACATCGCACACCAGTCATAGAATCATAGAATCATAGAATGGTAGAGTTGGAAGGGACCTCCTGGGTCATCTGGTCCAACCCCCTGCTCAAAGCAGGATTCACTAAATCATCTCAGACAGATGTCTGTCCAGCCTCTGTTTGAAGATGTCCATTGAAGGGGAACTCACCACCTCTCGTGGCAGCCTGTTCCACTCATTAATCACCCTAACTGTCAAAAAGTTTTTTCTAATATCTAATCTGTGTCTCCTCCCATTTAGTTTCATCCCATTGCTTCTAGTCTTTCCTTGTGCAAATGAGAATAAAGATGATCCTTCTACAATGTGACAGCCCTTGACATATTTGTAGACAGCTATTAAGTCTCCTCTCAGTCTTCTTTTTTGCAAGCTAAACATTCCCAAATCCTGCAACCGTTCCTCATAAGACATGGTTTACAGACCAGTCACCATTCTGGTCGCTCTTCTCTGAACTTGCTCCAGTTTGTCTATGTCTTTTTTAAAATGTGGTGCCCAAAACTGTACACAGTATTCCAGATGAGGTCTGACCAAAGAGGAGTAAAGACCAATAATGACTTCACGTGACCTAGACTGTATGCTTCTGTTAATACATCCCAGAATTGTATTTGCCTTTTTTGCTGCTGCATCACACTGTTGACTCATGTTCAGTCTATGATCTATTAGTATACCTAAGTCTTTTTCACATGTACTGTTGCTTAGCTCTATTCCTCCCATTCTGTATATGCTTTTTTCATTTTTATTGCCCAGATGTAGTACTTTGCATTTTTCCCTGTTAAAAACCATTCTGTTGGTTGCTGCCCACTGCTCCAGTTTATTTAGGTCTTTTTGAATCCTCTCTCTCTCTTCTCTAGTATTAGCTATCCCTCCTAGCTTTGTGTCATCAGCAAATTTAATCAGTTTACCCTCAATTCCTTCATCTAAATCATTGATAAAGATGTTGAACAATACAGGTCCCAGGACGGAGCCCTGTGGTACCCCACTTGAGACATTCATCCAGCTGGATGTGAAGCCATTTACAATCACCCTTTGAGTCCGATCACTAAGCCAGTTATGAATCCACCTAACAGTTGCCTGGTCCATTGCATACTTGGTCATTTTTTCAATAAGGATGGTGTGAGATACTTTGTCAAATGCTTTGCTGAAGTCAAGATATACTATATCTACAGCATTTCCCTGATCCACCCAGTCAGTGATTCTGTCATAGAAGGAAATTAAGTTAGTCTGACATGACTTGTTAGTTATAAACCCATGCTGACTCTGGTTAATTACTTCATTCTTATCCAGGTACTTACATACATGTTGTTTAATAATTTGTTCAAAGATCTTTCCTGGTATAGAAGTCAGACTCACCGGCCTATAGTTCCCTGGGTCCACCTTCTTCCCCTTTTTGAAGATAGGAACAACATTTGCTCTTCTCCAGTCTTCTGGGACTTCTCCTGTTCTCCAAGAATTTTCAAAGATTATGGAGAGTGGTTCTAAAATTTCTTCTACGATCTCCTTCAGTACTCTGGGGTGTAATTCATCTGGACCTGGAGACTTGAACTCATTTATGTTAGCTAAATATTCCCTCACAATCTTTCTGTTTACAGATAACTTGGATTCTTCTATTCCTTTAAAAGGACAGTGAAGATCAGTTGATGTTACATTTTCTTTCTGAGAGAAAACAGATGCAAAATAGGAATTAAAAAGTTTGGCCTTCTCAACATCCTCTTTTACCATTTCTCCATTTTCATCCTGTAAAAATCCTATAGCATCTTTGACTTTTCTTTTACTTTTGACATACCCCCAAAATCCTTTTTTATTGCTTTTGACATCTCTTGCAAGCCTTAATTCATTGTCAGCTTTAGCTAACCTGATACATGCCCTGCAGGATCTGCAGACTGCATTATAATCTTCTTTAGATATGCCTCCCTCTTTCCATTTAATAAACATTTCTTTCTTTCTTTTTAGCATGTGTTTAAGTTCTGTGTTCATCCATCCTGGTTTCCTTAAATGCTTCCCATTCTTCCTACTTTTCGGGATTGTTAACGATTGTGCTTTGAGAATCTCATTTTTAAAAATTTCCCATCCTTCCTGGACATTTTTGTCCTTAAGGACATCCAGCCATTGGATCCCTCCTATTCTCTTTCTGAGTCTCTTAAAATCTGCCTTTCTAAAATCTAACCTTGAAGTTTGAGTCTTCACATGTCTTCCTCCTCTAGTTATCCAAAATTCTATAATAGCATGATCGCTGCCTCCTAGGGTCCCAGCCACTTTTACCTCCTCAACCATTTCCTCCTTGTTTATAAGGATTAGATCCAAAGTAGCAGATCCCCTTGTTTTCTCCCCTACCTTTTGGAAGATAAAGTTGTCAGCAAGAGAGGATAAGAATTTGCTTGACCTGTTAGTTTTACTTGAGAGAGATTCCCAACAAATGTCTGGATAGTTGAAATCTCCCATGACCACTACGTCATATTTTTTTGAGAACTTGGTCATTTGATACATAAAGAGTTCATCCATATCTTCAGCTTGCCCAGGTGGCCTGTAGTAAATGCCTACAATGGTGTCCTTTCCGTTGTTCTCTCCTTGTATTCTTACCCAAACAGTTTCCACAGAACTCCCAGTCTCTGAAGCTTCAATCTCTGTGCAGATATACGCTTTTCTAACATACAATGCGACACCTCCTCCTCGTTTATCAAGTCTGTTTCTTGCAAATAAGTTGTATCCTTTTAGCTTTTTATTCCAATCATGTGTATCGTCCCACCAAGTTTCAGTGATTCCAATGACATCATATTTCTTTTCCTGCGTTAGTAGTTCTAATTCTCCTTGTTTGTTGCCCATGCTTTGTGCATTTGTATAAAAACATTTTAGTTTGTGATTGGTTTCTCTTCCTCCCATATTTTTATTATTTAAATTGTTTTGTCTTTGTTCTTCCTTTCCACTTCCAGTAGCAGAGATCTCAATAGTATTTGTCAGCTGTATGGCTTTTTCTGGCCTTTTGCTTCCCTTCCCACATTGTTCTAGTTTAAAGCTCTCCTGATGAGTGCAGCAAGGCAATTTCCAAATACATGTTTTCCAGTCTTCGTAAGGTGCACCCCATCTCTAGCAAGTAGTCCATCGTATAGGTAATTCATTCCGTGATCCAGAAATCCAAATCCTTGTTGACGGCACCATCGACGTAGCCAGTTGTTCACCTGTAGAATCTTATTCCACCTCATTGTTCCATGGCCATCCACTGGGAGGATGGATGAGAAGACCACCTGCGCTCCAAATTCTTTCACTTTCTTGCCCAAGTCTTCAAAGTCACTGCAGATGGTTTCCAGGTCCTTTCTTGCGGTGTCATTTGTCCCCACATGTATTAGCAGGAATGGGTAGTGATCTGTAGGTCTGAAGAGTCTTGATATCCTGTCAGACACATCTTTAATTTTTGCTCCTGGTAGACAGCACATTTCTCTTGAGGTTATGTCTGGTCTGCAGATAGCGGCCTCTGTTCCTCTTAACAGGGAATCCCCCATGACCACCACTCTCCGTTTTTTCTTCACAACATTCTTCTTTCTCCATCCAGGAGGATTCTGAGGGCTTACAAGGTTATTCATTGCTGGCAAAGTCTTATTTTGCTGTATTTCTTCATGGTTCTCCTGCGTGAGAGCCTGGTACTGGTTCCTGAGCAGTATGGGTGCTGACTGCCTCTCGATCCTCCTGCTTCTCTGGGTCACATGCTTCCATTCCTCTGTTTCCTCAGGTGCAGTTCGAATTTCTTCTCTTTCTGAATCATGAAGAGATAATTCTGCTCTGTCTAAGAACTCTTCACCTTCCTTAATGATTTTCAAGGTAGTTAACCTCTCTTCTAGATTTCGCAACTTTTCCTCCAACAGGGACACAAGCTTGCATTTCTGGCATGTGAAGTTTGGCTTTTCCACTGGCAAGTCTGTGAACATGTAGCAGGATATGCAGCTCACCAAATGGCTCCTGGACTCTTCCATGTTCTTACTGTTAATGTTCTGAAAACAGTGAAAAAAGCTTAAAAAAAAAGCTTCAAAATGCCGGCGCGCGGTTTACCGATGTCCTCTTTTCAGCTCCAACAGCCAAAATCCAGTGTTCTTTGAGCTCACGGAGACTCTTCACTTACCCCAAAATGCAGTGGGAATATGCAAATTATCTCCTCAGGACTCCTCCCCTGGTTTACCGATGTCCTCTTTTCAGCTCCAACAGCCAAAATCCAGTGTTCTTTGAGCTCACGGAGACTCTTCACTTACCCCAAAATGCAGTGGGAATATGCAAATTATCTCCTCAGGACTCCTCCCCTGGTTTACCGATGTCCTCTTTTCAGCTCCAACAGCCAAAATCCAGTGTTCTTTGAGCTCACGGAGACTCTTCACTTACCCCAAAATGCAGTGGGAATATGCAAATTATCTCCTCAGGACTCCTCCCCTGGTTTACCGATGTCCTCTTTTCAGCTCCAACAGCCAAAATCCAGTGTTCTTTGAGCTCACGGAGACTCTTCACTTACACTTACTCTTCACATGTTGCAGCGACTGTGGCAGCACCGACAAGCCCTGGTGCATTACGTTCTGACGTATAGCCTGGGCCAACGAGATCCAGAGGTGGGGCAAATCACACTGGAGGAGTGGTCTCAGATCAGGGACCTATGCACCCTTCTGCACAGTTTTGAAATGGCGACGAAGATGTTTAGTGCTGACGATGCCATTATCAGCATGACTATTCCGGTGATTTACATGCTGGAGCACATGTTAAACAGAATTCGGAGTCAGGTGGTGGCACAAGAGGAGGTGGAGGAAGTAGAGGAGGAGGAGTTGTATGCGGAAGGGCTAACATCTGCAAGGTCCAGACGGTCGGCAGCACCAAGGCGGCAGGCATGTGAGGGTTGGGGAGATGGTTTTACCAGGGCGCATGGTAGCAGCCAAACTAGTGAGGAAGGTGCAGGAGCCCAGGAAGAAGTGGAGGACGAACTGATGGAAGACTCATCAGATGAGGGAGACCTTGATCACATTTCTGTTGTGCGAGGTTGGGGGGAGAGGACAGAGGAAGGAAGCATGATTGTTACCTCGCCACCAACACAACAGGGACTTGGTGCTCCTGGATGCGCAACACACATGAGTGCCTTCTTGCTGCACTACCTGCAACATGACCCTCGAATTGTGAGAATTAGAAATAATCCTGACTACTGGGTTGCCACACTGTTAGATCCCCGGTACAACAGTAAATTTGCAGAAATTATTCCTGCCATAGAAAGGGATGCACGCATGCAGGAGTATCAGCAGAGACTGTTGCAGAATCTTACATGTGCTTTTCCACAAAATACCAGTGGTGCACGTAGTGAATCTCACAGTTCCAACTTGCCAACCGTGGGACCGTCAAGCGTTCAGCACTCAAACCGTAACAGAACCACAGTATCTGCTGGTAACATCAATTTTGCGGAATCATTTCACCACTTTTTTAGCCCATCCTTTGCAAGGCCACAGGAGACAAGAAGTCTGACACATAGTCAACGCCTAGAGACGATGGTACAGGAGTATCTCCAAGTAAACATTGAAGCCATGACTGTGTCACTGGACCCTTGCTCTTTTTGGGCTTCCAATCTGGATAAATGGCCGGAGCTAGCCACTTACGCCTTGGAGATCTTGTCATGCCCCGCAGCCAGCGTTCTGTCTGAACGTGTGTTCAGCGCTGCTGGTGGTGTGCTGACAGATAAGCGCACGCGGCTCTCCACTGATAATGTAGACAGACTCACGTTCATAAAGATGAACAAATCATGGATCCGAAATGACTTTTCTACCCCTGTGTCATCCTGGGGAGAGTAAAAGCTTGATGATTGGTTAAAATCACCCTACCAACCGTTTTAAGCTTTCAAATTACTAATCATGTTTATCTGTATCTTGGCTGGAAAATAATTTGGGCTTTGTAGCAGTGTGCAGCACTGATTCTATTAGGCCATCTATAATAAGCTCCACCAGATTTAAAATTACTAATCATGTTTATCTGTATCTTGACTGGAAAATAATTTGGGCTTTGTAGCAGTGTGCAGCACTGATCCTATTAGGCCATCTATACTAAAGCTTCAACAGATTTAAAATTAATAATAATTTTTAGCTGCATCTAGCCCGGAAAATAATTTTGGGGCTCCGAGATGCGCAAGACACATAAGTGCCTTCTTGCTGCACTACCTGCAGCATGACCCTCATATTGTCAGAATTCGAAGTAATCATGACTACTGGGTTGCCACACTCTTAGATCCCCCAAACTTTTCGATCAACCTTTTCATTTTAATAAAGACCAAAAAAATGGTCATTTTTGAAATTATAAGCATTAGCAGGTTGTTAGAAACTGAAATCAAACAGTTTTCAACTCAAAACTCTATTCTAGGTGATGTTACATTTTCACATAGGACCCCTTGTTCGAAAGGAGCTTCTGAACTCTCTCGTCCATTGAATTTGTCAGGTTTTGGATGGTTTCTGCTTCAATTGTTTTGCATGAGGACAGAATACCCTCCCAGAGCTGTTGCTTAGATGTGAACTGCCTCCCGCCATCATAGACACTCCTTTTAATGATGCTCCAAAGGTTCTGAATGGGGTAGAGGTCAGGGGAGCATGGGGGTCACACCATAAGTTTGTCCCCTTTTATGCCCATATCAGCCAGAGATGCAGATGTTTTATGTGCAGCATGAGATGGTGCATTATCATGCAAAAAAATGATCTTGCTGTGAAATACACGGTTCTTCTTCTTGAACCATGGCAGGAAGTGCTGTTTGAGAAAATCCACATACATTATGGAGTTCATCTTTAGCGCCTTCAGGGATCCTAAAGGGGCCGACAATCTCTCTCCCCATGATTCCAGCCCAAAACATTACTCCACCTCCTCCTTGTTGGCGCTGTAGCCGTGTTTGCGTGGGGTGTCCATCAACCAGTCATCCTCCACTCCATCCATCTGGACCTTCGAGCGCTGCACGGCACTCATCCGTGAACAAAACAGTTTTGAAATCAGTCTTCATGTAATGTTTGGCCCACTGGAGCCGTTTCTGCTTGTGTGAAGTGGATAGAGGAGGTCGACAGGATGGCGTATGCACAGCTGCAAACCTCTGAAGGACCCTGCATCTTGTTGTTCGGGGGACGTTGGAGGCACCAGCAGCTTCAAAAACTTGTCTGCTGCTATGACAAGGCTTTTTTGCTGCTGCTCTTTCAACCTGACGTAATTGCCTGTAGGAAAGAGTCCTCAATTTGCCCTTATCAGCACGCACACGTGTGTACTGTGAATCAGCTACATACTTCTTGATTGCCAAGACACTTCATCCTGATCATCGCACAATGTTGATTGTAGTCATGCCTTGACCTAAACACTCCACAATTTGTTGCTTCTCAGCAGCCGACACATCCTTTTTCTTTCCCATTTTGGCAGAAAATGTAGGCTGCTTAATAATGTGAGACAGCCTTCTTAAGTAGTCTTGCCTTTCATTGGACACACCTGCCAAACTAATTAGCACAGGTGTCTGCAATTGCTTACAGTGATATAAAGAGCCCTGACACACATCACCATCAATGAGTTTAACTGATAAACAAACAAATTCTTCCCTTATCACTCCTAAACACTTTTTGCATAATAATTTGGAACACAGTGTACATGTGCTTTTCCACAAAACACCAGTGGTTCACGTAGTGAATCTTACAGTTCTAACTTGCCAACCGTGGTCTGTATGGAGTTGTTCAATAAAGGGCCCAAAATTAAGATAACATAGATGGGAGAGGTCTCTATGAATAGGAATTCCTAAGTATTTGATACCCTGTGAGGGCCAGGCAAAGGGAAAGTTGGACTGGATGGAATCCTATATGGATTTGGGGAGGGAGACATCGAGGGCCTCAGACTTCGCTGCATTGATTTTAAAATTTGACCATGTAACAAAGTGATCTATTTCAGCCATAACAGCATGGATGGATATATGTGATTGAGTGATATATACTAGGACATCATCAGCAAATAGAGAGCACTTGTACTCGGTGCCTCCCACCTCAATCCACCTAATATTGGGGTTATGGCGAATTGATGAGAGCAGGTGCTCCATCACTAGGATGTATAAGAGAGGGGACAGAGAACATCCCTGCCTTGTCCCATTGGTGATTGTGAAAGGCGATGAAAATGTTCTGACGCGCCCCCTGGGCCTTGGGACACCCGGAGCCGGACCCTTTTTGGTGGATTCTGGTGGTTGTAGTCTCCGTGGCGGCGACCCGGTTTCGTGGCTCAGGGCGGTCAAACCAGTGGCGGAACTATTTATGTGGTTTTGATGTTTAAATGTCCGACTACGCCACCCGTGGATTGCGGTCAGAGTGAACCGCCGCTCCAGGGCAGACCGCTGAGGCTGGTGTTGTGGGTGCAGCAGAGCGTAGCATAACTCCCCACGGGAGGAGTATAGCCTCAGGGCAGTGTATGCGGAGGATGGGGGTGATGGTGCAGGGCAGCAGCAGTAACGACACGGAGTCAGTGATGCAGTCCAGGGCCTTTACTCACAGTTCTTATTATCCAGACCACGTCTGCAGGTAACGGCTGCCCACGTCGTACTGTGCTCACCAGGTGAGGGGCTCAGACAACTCCCAGATAACTTTGGAGCGCTTCACAGGACCCCCTTTGTGTGTCCTTTGTCTGGCCTTTCTTACCAACCCTTCTGTCCGGCTGCCTCGGGCCTCCTCTTGTTAAACTTGGCGCCAGTTTCCCTGACCCTATGTGGTGCCTTCCTAGCGGGTGTAGCGAGGGGCTGCGCCACATAAAATGTCACAGCCTCCTGTTTCTAGCTGAGGGTCGTTTCCTGCCTCCACTAGTTTCGGGGACCGGTCTCCCCCTTTGGCCTGACCCCTCCACGCAGGTGGATTCGGGCGTGCGGTGGCGACTCGCCCGTCCGCACCCCTGGGATCCCTTCGTTCCTCGTTCCTGGAGCCTTCTCCGCTCCTCTTCCTTCCTTCTCCCTCTTCCAGGCCTGGGCCTCTGTTACTAGGCCCGCCTCCGGAGCAGAGCTCATGCAGAGCCCCTGCTCCCTGCCACTTCTGCTCAGAATTCTCTGCACTGAACTAAGATGGTGCCCACCTTTTATACTCCCTTCTCAATGCACCCAGGAACTGCTTCCTCCCTGCTCCTGCACTACAGGGTTCCCCTTCCTCAGTGTTCCCTCCCCCCACTCTAGCCAGGGACAGGGACTGTCGTGCCCATCTCAGGGGCATATTGGTCGCCCTGCCCCACGGCAATGTGGTGTAATGCATGCAGGTGTCGGGTCCTGATCCACACTACATCCTTACCTGAGAGTGAGATATCACACCTCTGGGTGAGGTGCAATACCTCTGTAGCAACCGAGCCCTCAGGGTGCTACAGTTCCATTTATCTTCAGCCTAGGTGACGTATTGCGATACAGGGCCGTGATTTTGGCTATAAAAGGGTCCCCTAGACCCCTACCCCAAGCTTTTTAAGAGAATCATATATGGCGTGCCAGGAGACTCTATGGAATGCTTTCTCAGCATCCAACGAGAGTATCTAATTACAAATTTTTAACTGCATCTAGCCCAGGAAATACTTTGTGCCTAGTAGCAGTGTCTGCTAGTCAGCGGATTATCCCGGCTGTTAAGCAAGCTACACCACCTGTAGTTTGGACACTTAATTTTTTCAAAGGAAATGCTTCGGGACCACGGGATACTCAGTGAAGAGCATCAGGAGGCACCCCAAGGCATAGGGGCTGGGACTGGCAGTAGGATGCCTTGCGGTGGACAGCCGAGCTCGATCCTTATAAAAGCTTTTTAACTGCAGCAGCTTTAGTGGACGCTACTGGAGCTGGAATTACGCGGCTGCTGGCATGAGACTTGCCCTCCAATAGATCCTTGTAAATGGATTTAAAGTGTATTCATTCAAATTAGAGAGACAATTTAAATTAAAAAGCTTAGAGCTGCCTCCACCACAGGGGGGCCCGCTCGACCCACCAGCGGACAGGCACCAGTATTGGGAGAGGGGGGCTGGCCGTCAGGGTTCACCGCGGCTCTGGCACAAACCCGGCGACGCGGAGGTGGCACGGGCAGGAGCGGACTGAACGTGTCGGCTTCTCACTTTTTGGATTTTAGAAGGGCATGACATGCCTATATCTGTGTCTCCCCCTCCTTTTACTCCTCCACCTCTTTTCTTTTCGCATGACTATATGTACTTGTCACTTTTCCATGTGTTAGTTGTGTCTTCTGAGCAGTTTGTCAGCTTTTGGACACCTTTGAAGGTGTTTTCTATGTGTTTCTATGTGTTTTTGTTTGCCTGCCATTGGTTTTAACGGTGTTCGAAGGTGTTCGACGAACAGTTCGACGAACAGTTCGGCGAACACACGGGTGTTCGACGAACCGAACCGAACTCGAACACTACGGGGGTGGCTCAACACTAGCTGGTAGTTAACAACTGCCCTCTTCTGCTCACAAATCCTTCCCAACATCAGCAATGTAGAGTTCAAATGCGTGGGGACATCGCACACCAGTCATAGAATCATAGAATCATAGAATGGTAGAGTTGGAAGGGACCTCCTGGGTCATCTGGTCCAACCCCCTGCTCAAAGCAGGATTCACTAAATCATCTCAGACAGATGTCTGTCCAGCCTCTGTTTGAAGATGTCCATTGAAGGGGAACTCACCACCTCTCGTGGCAGCCTGTTCCACTCATTAATCACCCTAACTGTCAAAAAGTTTTTTCTAATATCTAATCTGTGTCTCCTCCCATTTAGTTTCATCCCATTGCTTCTAGTCTTTCCTTGTGCAAATGAGAATAAAGATGATCCTTCTACAATGTGACAGCCCTTGACATATTTGTAGACAGCTATTAAGTCTCCTCTCAGTCTTCTTTTTTGCAAGCTAAACATTCCCAAATCCTGCAACCGTTCCTCATAGGACATGGTTTGCAGACCAGTCACCATTCTGGTCGCTCTTCTCTGAACTTGCTCCAGTTTGTCTATGTCTTTTTTAAAATGTGGTGCCCAAAACTGTACACAGTATTCCAGATGAGGTCTGACCAAAGAGGAGTAAAGACCAATAATGACTTCACGTGACCTAGACTGTATGCTTCTGTTAATACATCCCAGAATTGTATTTGCCTTTTTTGCTGCTGCATCACACTGTTGACTCATGTTCAGTCTATGATCTATTAGTATACCTAAGTCTTTTTCACATGTACTGTTGCTTAGCTCTATTCCTCCCATTCTGTATATGCTTTTTTCATTTTTATTGCCCAGATGTAGTACTTTGCATTTTTCCCTGTTAAAAACCATTCTGTTGGTTGCTGCCCACTGCTCCAGTTTATTTAGGTCTTTTTGAATCCTCTCTCTCTCTTCTCTAGTATTAGCTATCCCTCCTAGCTTTGTGTCATCAGCAAATTTAATCAGTTTACCCTCAATTCCTTCATCTAAATCATTGATAAAGATGTTGAACAATACAGGTCCCAGGACGGAGCCCTGTGGTACCCCACTTGAGACATTCATCCAGCTGGATGTGAAGCCATTTACAATCACCCTTTGAGTCCGATCACTAAGCCAGTTATGAATCCACCTAACAGTTGCCTGGTCCATTGCATACTTGGTCATTTTTTCAATAAGGATGGTGTGAGATACTTTGTCAAATGCTTTGCTGAAGTCAAGATATACTATATCTACAGCATTTCCCTGATCCACCCAGTCAGTGATTCTGTCATAGAAGGAAATTAAGTTAGTCTGACATGACTTGTTAGTTATAAACCCATGCTGACTCTGGTTAATTACTTCATTCTTATCCAGGTACTTACATACATGTTGTTTAATAATTTGTTCAAAGATCTTTCCTGGTATAGAAGTCAGACTCACCGGCCTATAGTTCCCTGGGTCCACCTTCTTCCCCTTTTTGAAGATAGGAACAACATTTGCTCTTCTCCAGTCTTCTGGGACTTCTCCTGTTCTCCAAGAATTTTCAAAGATTATGGAGAGTGGTTCTAAAATTTCTTCTACGATCTCCTTCAGTACTCTGGGGTGTAATTCATCTGGACCTGGAGACTTGAACTCATTTATGTTAGCTAAATATTCCCTCACAATCTTTCTGTTTACAGATAACTTGGATTCTTCTATTCCTTTAAAAGGACAGTGAAGATCAGTTGATGTTACATTTTCTTTCTGAGAGAAAACAGATGCAAAATAGGAATTAAAAAGTTTGGCCTTCTCAACATCCTCTTTTACCATTTCTCCATTTTCATCCTGTAAAAATCCTATAGCATCTTTGACTTTTCTTTTACTTTTGACATACCCCCAAAATCCTTTTTTATTGCTTTTGACATCTCTTGCAAGCCTTAATTCATTGTCAGCTTTAGCTAACCTGATACATGCCCTGCAGGATCTGCAGACTGCATTATAATCTTCTTTAGATATGCCTCCCTCTTTCCATTTAATAAACATTTCTTTCTTTCTTTTTAGCATGTGTTTAAGTTCTGTGTTCATCCATCCTGGTTTCCTTAAATGCTTCCCATTCTTCCTACTTTTCGGGATTGTTAACGATTGTGCTTTGAGAATCTCATTTTTAAAAATTTCCCATCCTTCCTGGACATTTTTGTCCTTAAGGACATCCAGCCATTGGATCCCTCCTATTCTCTTTCTGAGTCTCTTAAAATCTGCCTTTCTAAAATCTAACCTTGAAGTTTGAGTCTTCACATGTCTTCCTCCTCTAGTTATCCAAAATTCTATAATAGCATGATCGCTGCCTCCTAGGGTCCCAGCCACTTTTACCTCCTCAACCATTTCCTCCTTGTTTATAAGGATTAGATCCAAAGTAGCAGATCCCCTTGTTTTCTCCCCTACCTTTTGGAAGATAAAGTTGTCAGCAAGAGAGGATAAGAATTTGCTTGACCTGTTAGTTTTACTTGAGAGAGATTCCCAACAAATGTCTGGATAGTTGAAATCTCCCATGACCACTACGTCATATTTTTTTGAGAACTTGGTCATTTGATACATAAAGAGTTCATCCATATCTTCAGCTTGCCCAGGTGGCCTGTAGTAAATGCCTACAATGGTGTCCTTTCCGTTGTTCTCTCCTTGTATTCTTACCCAAACAGTTTCCACAGAACTCCCAGTCTCTGAAGCTTCAATCTCTGTGCAGATATACGCTTTTCTAACATACAATGCGACACCTCCTCCTCGTTTATCAAGTCTGTTTCTTGCAAATAAGTTGTATCCTTTTAGCTTTTTATTCCAATCATGTGTATCGTCCCACCAAGTTTCAGTGATTCCAATGACATCATATTTCTTTTCCTGCGTTAGTAGTTCTAATTCTCCTTGTTTGTTGCCCATGCTTTGTGCATTTGTATAAAAACATTTTAGTTTGTGATTGGTTTCTCTTCCTCCCATATTTTTATTATTTAAATTGTTTTGTCTTTGTTCTTCCTTTCCACTTCCAGTAGCAGAGATCTCAATAGTATTTGTCAGCTGTATGGCTTTTTCTGGCCTTTTGCTTCCCTTCCCACATTGTTCTAGTTTAAAGCTCTCCTGATGAGTGCAGCAAGGCAATTTCCAAATACATGTTTTCCAGTCTTCGTAAGGTGCACCCCATCTCTAGCAAGTAGTCCATCGTATAGGTAATTCATTCCGTGATCCAGAAATCCAAATCCTTGTTGACGGCACCATCGACGTAGCCAGTTGTTCACCTGTAGAATCTTATTCCACCTCATTGTTCCATGGCCATCCACTGGGAGGATGGATGAGAAGACCACCTGCGCTCCAAATTCTTTCACTTTCTTGCCCAAGTCTTCAAAGTCACTGCAGATGGTTTCCAGGTCCTTTCTTGCGGTGTCATTTGTCCCCACATGTATTAGCAGGAATGGGTAGTGATCTGTAGGTCTGAAGAGTCTTGATATCCTGTCAGACACATCTTTAATTTTTGCTCCTGGTAGACAGCACATTTCTCTTGAGGTTATGTCTGGTCTGCAGATAGCGGCCTCTGTTCCTCTTAACAGGGAATCCCCCATGACCACCACTCTCCGTTTTTTCTTCACAACATTCTTCTTTCTCCATCCAGGAGGATTCTGAGGGCTTACAAGGTTATTCATTGCTGGCAAAGTCTTATTTTGCTGTATTTCTTCATGGTTCTCCTGCGTGAGAGCCTGGTACTGGTTCCTGAGCAGTATGGGTGCTGACTGCCTCTCGATCCTCCTGCTTCTCTGGGTCACATGCTTCCATTCCTCTGTTTCCTCAGGTGCAGTTCGAATTTCTTCTCTTTCTGAATCATGAAGAGATAATTCTGCTCTGTCTAAGAACTCTTCACCTTCCTTAATGATTTTCAAGGTAGTTAACCTCTCTTCTAGATTTCGCAACTTTTCCTCCAACAGGGACACAAGCTTGCATTTCTGGCATGTGAAGTTTGGCTTTTCCACTGGCAAGTCTGTGAACATGTAGCAGGATATGCAGCTCACCAAATGGCTCCTGGACTCTTCCATGTTCTTACTGTTAATGTTCTGAAAACAGTGAAAAAAGCTTAAAAAAAAAGCTTCAAAATGCCGGCGCGCGGTTTACCGATGTCCTCTTTTCAGCTCCAACAGCCAAAATCCAGTGTTCTTTGAGCTCACGGAGACTCTTCACTTACCCCAAAATGCAGTGGGAATATGCAAATTATCTCCTCAGGACTCCTCCCCTGGTTTACCGATGTCCTCTTTTCAGCTCCAACAGCCAAAATCCAGTGTTCTTTGAGCTCACGGAGACTCTTCACTTACCCCAAAATGCAGTGGGAATATGCAAATTATCTCCTCAGGACTCCTCCCCTGGTTTACCGATGTCCTCTTTTCAGCTCCAACAGCCAAAATCCAGTGTTCTTTGAGCTCACGGAGACTCTTCACTTACCCCAAAATGCAGTGGGAATATGCAAATTATCTCCTCAGGACTCCTCCCCTGGTTTACCGATGTCCTCTTTTCAGCTCCAACAGCCAAAATCCAGTGTTCTTTGAGCTCACGGAGACTCTTCACTTACCCCAAAATGCAGTGGGAATATGCAAATTATCTCCTCAGGACTCCTCCCCTGGTTTACCGATGTCCTCTTTTCAGCTCCAACAGCCAAAATCCAGTGTTCTTTGAGCTCACGGAGACTCTTCACTTACCCCAAAATGCAGTGGGAATATGCAAATTATCTCCTCAGGACTCCTCCCCTGGTTTACCGATGTCCTCTTTTCAGCTCCAACAGCCAAAATCCAGTGTTGTTTGAGCTCACGGAGACTCTTCACTTACCCCAAAATGCAGTGGGAATATGCAAATTATCTCCTCAGGACTCCTCCCCTGGTTTACCGATGTCCTCTTTTCAGCTCCAACAGCCAAAATCCAGTGTTCTTTGAGCTCACGGAGACTCTTCACTTACCCCAAAATGCAGTGGGAATATGCAAATTATCTCCTCAGGACTCCTCCCCTGGTTTACCGATGTCCTCTTTTCAGCTCCAACAGCCAAAATCCAGTGTTCTTTGAGCTCATGGAGACTCTTCACTTACCCCAAAATGCAGTGGGAATATGCAAATTATCTCCTCAGGACTCCACCCCTGGTTTACCGATGTCCTCTTTTCAGCTCCAACAGCCAAAATCCAGTGTTCTTTGAGCTCACGGAGACTCTTCACTTACCCCAAAATGCAGTGGGAATATGCAAATTATCTCCTCAGGACTCCTCCCCTGGTTTGAGTCGGTGAGCTGGAATCTGCAAACGCTGCTGAAGCACGGCAAGGGTGGCAGAAGCTTTAGCTGACTTTCTAAAATGGGCACACGGTGTACTTTAACAAGCAGATGCGACATATCTGGGTAGGTTTTTAGAAACCGCTGAACCACGAGGTTAAGCACATGGGCCAGGCATGGTACATGTGTAAGCTCACCTCACTTCAGAACCGCCACTAGGTTCCGGCCATTGTCACACACGACCATGCATGGCTGTAAGTTCAGCATTGTCAGCCACAGATCTGCCTGCTCTTTCAGAGCTGTCCACAACTCTTCAGCGGTGTACGGTTTGTCACCTAAGCATATTCGCTCCAGCACAGCCTGTTGCCGCTTGGCCGAGCAGTGGTGCAGTGCTTCCAGCTTCTGACTGATGTGGTTATTTTGGAGATGGAGGCTGAAGGGATAGAGGAGGAGGTGCAGGAGCTGTAGAATGTGAGGTCAACCTTGATTGACCCAAGGCTCGTAATCCTCAGTGTCGAGAGGACGTGTTCCGTCCCAAGGTCCGACTTGTCCTGGCTTCCACTATATTAACCCAGTGTGCTGTCAGCGAGATGTACCATCCCTGCCCACTAGCACTTGTCCACATGTCTGTGGTTAAGTGGACTTTCCCAGTAATTGCTTTATTGAGGGCACGGCTAATGTTGTGGGACACGTGCTCGTGTAATGCGGGGATGACACACTGGGAGAAATGGTGGCGCCTAGGGACAGAGTACCGAGGGACGGCCGCCGCCATCAGGTTGCGGAAAGCTTCCGTCTCCACGAGCCTAAAAGGCAACATTTCATGCTCAAGCATTCGCGAAATGTGTGAATTTAGTAGTGTGGACTGTGGGGCGTTCGCTGTCTATTTGCGTTTGCGTTCCAAGGACTAGAGTAGGGACAACTGAACGCTGCACTGGGACAAAGATGTGGACGTGCTTGCTGATGGTGCTAGTTGAGTGTGCAATAACGTGCTGGGCGGGAGGCATCTTCACATGCGCTATGTACAGGAGATTGGGGTGCATGCACAACAGCGGAAGAAGCAGTGGTGTCACCCACCGACACTGTATCTGGACCCTGGGATTCGGCTCACTAAGGAGGGTGCATTGTTGCCATGTGCCTGATCATGCTGGTGGTGGTCAGGCTGCTAGTTTTGCTACCCCTGCTGATGCTGGACCGGAAGGTGGTACAAATGGCCTTTTCGGGGTTATCTGCAGAGTCTTTAAAAAACAACCAGGAAGACCTAACAGTTGTACTGGTAACTTCTGTCATGTTGGTGTTACGAGGAACTTTTTCCTGCCTTGTGTCTGCGGCCACCACACTGCTTCTTCTTACCTGTTGTGGTGCTGTCCTCACTCTGCATGTTCCCTGCCAGGTTGGGTCAGTTACTATATCATCCACCACCTTGTCTTCCATTTCCGCTCCCTTGTCCTCTTCCTGACTTTCTGGCAATTGTGTCTCATCATCATCATCATTATCCACCTCTTGCGACAGTAATTCCACTTTCCCACCGTTGCCTTTGTGTGACCATGGCTGCTCAAATAATTGGGCATCGCTACATGCGCTCTCCTCTTGACTCGCTTGAAGCTGGCCGGGCGAGAGGCCCAAATTTACAAATGGAAAAGTGAACAGCTGAGTGTCCAAGTGTGGGATCAGTTGTCTCCAGGCACTCGGTATGATGGGAGGAAGGAGGATCAGGGTGAGGAATTTGTGGTCCAGACTCACGGGTGCTGAGACTTGACTGTGTGGAAGACAGGGTGGTAGTGGTGGTGGCATAGTGACTGAAAGCATTATCTGCTATCCAACTAACAATCTTTTGACATTGCTTTTGGTTCATTAGTGGTATGCTGCGGTCCCCTAGCAATTGAGATAAGAAGGTCGGGCGACAAGATGTGGGTGTTTGTTGTGGCACAATTTCAGCTTGCCCACGGCCTCAAGCTTGGCCTCTGCATGCACCATCACCATCCATTTCTCTGTCTCTTGCCACACACATTGCCCATTTTAAATGGAGGACAATATTTTCCACGTTAACTAGAAATGGCTTATTTTGGAACGCTGTCATATGTAATACGTCTGGCAGAGAACCACAGTTTTAAATAGCAGGCCTGTAATTTACTAATACTATTCTTCACAGAGACCTAGTGTGAATAGCTTGACCCACACACTGCAACAAAATGAAAGGCAAAAATGGCTGATTTTGGAACACAGTTATATGTGAGATACGTCTGACAGAGAACCACAGTTTTAAATAGCAGGCATGTAGTTAATACTATTCTTCTCAGAGACTTAGTGTGAATAGCTTGCCCGACACACTGCAACAAAATGAAAATGTAAGCCAATATTTTCCACGTTCAGTTCAAATTTCTGGATTTTTATCTCTGTAATATGGAAAAGATCTGGCTTTATTCTGCAGTGCTAACAAGCAAATGGAGCAGTAAAAAATTGTTCTCTGGATTGCTTTTTAAGCAAACAATAAGGATTAAGATGAAAAAAAATGGCCTTGGCCCCTGATATATGGGGCTATGTCTACAAATACACTGCCTGCCTGCCTAACTCCTGCTATAACCTTCACCGCTGAAAATAAGTACCTGGATTAGAACTCAGAAGGACTGTTAGCTCAGATGGATATATATATGTTGTGGAATACCTATACTAACTCTAAACAAGCTAATCTCTCCCTGACTCAGCAGCAGCTCTCCCTACTCTGCCTGATTCTGGGGTATACTGTGACGTGCATAGCGGCGCCAGGTCATATATAGACCTGATGACACTGTGCGGCCAGCCAATCATTATAATGCCCACAACCAACATGGCTATGGCATTACAGTGCGTGGCAAGCTATCCCTGCATGTTCATTGGCTCTCTAAAGAGTGCCTAACATGCAGGGTGGGGACCAGAGTTCCAACCCGAGCAACCCGGAAATAGCCCGAGCGCCAAGCTTGTCAAGCACCGTAATGCTCGGGCGAATACTGAGCAGTGGTGAGCACGGTCGCTCATCACTATATACTACATTTAGAAAGGACAGGAAAGACAAAAAAGGCGGAGGGGTGTGTATTTTCGGAAGATCTAACTTAAAACCTGTGCTCAATGACGACATTGGAGGGAGCTGCGACAATGTAGAGTCAATCTGAGTTAATGTACATGGGGATGGCCATATTGAAAAGCTTTTAATTGGAGTTTGTTACAAATCTCCCAATATAGCTGAACTGGTAGAAGACGAAATGCTGCAACAAATTAAAAATGCAGAAAATAACAATAGGGTCCTTATTATGGGGGATTTTATCTATCCAGATATTCAATGGGACATAGAATCTTCCAGTTGTGCTAAAAGTTGCAAGTTCTTATGCACGGTTCAGGACAATTACCTTTCGCAGCTGGTAGATGAACCAACCATGGAAGGTAATGTGCTGGATCTGGTGCTGTCAAATAGACCAGATGCAATTTCAGAACTACAGGTCTGGGAGCATTTGGGTAACAGCGACCATAATATGGTAAGTTTCAATGTAATATTCAATAAAACATGTAAAAAAGGAATTGCAAAAACCTGGAACTTTAGGAAAGCTGATTTCAACAAATTATGGGAAGTGCTTAATCGTGTAGAGTGGGACCATGTCATGGTAACTGGGGATACCAAACGTAAATAGGGCATGTTTAAGGAAATGCTACTAGAATTCTATAGAAAATGTATGCCCTCTGGTAATAAAATGTCCAGGAATAAAAATAAACCATTATGGATAAATAAGACAGTACAATGTTTAATAAGACAAAAACAAAGGGCATTAAAAATCTTGAAGGCCGAGAATACAGAAATAGCATTTCAGGAGTATAAAGTCCTAAATAAGAAATGTAAAAAAGAAATCAAGGTAGCAATATTGTCTAAAGAGAAACAAATCGCCAGCGACCTTAAAATAAATCCCCCAAAATTTTATAAATACATCAATGCGAAAAAGAAAAGAACAGATGGTATCGGCCCCTTAAAAGATGATAATAACAAGATAATTATAGAGGACAAAGAAAAAGCTGAGATATTAAACAGGCACTTTTCATCCATATTCACCAACAAACAGTCTGTTCTAGGGATCTTTCAACCAGGCAAAAATCAAAGTTCACCACCTGATATAACTAGTTTAGCACAAAAAGAAGTACACCTGTGTCTGAGCAAATTAAACATTGACAAATCCTCCGGCCCAGAAGGTATTCATCCATGGATACTGAGAGAATTGAGCTCAGTAATTGACAGACCCCTGAATCTCATATTCTTAGACTCTCTTGTAACAGGGTTAGTGCCACAGGATTGGAGGATAGCCGATGTGGTACCGATATTTAAGAAAGGTAAGAAGGTGAACCCAGGTAACTACCGTCCTGTAAGTCTGACATCAGTAGTGTGCAAAGTTTTTGAGGGCATCATAAGAGATAACCTGCAGAGTTATATCGCAGGGAATAATATAATAAATGATAATCATCATGGATTCATGAAGAATAGGTCGTATCTAACCAACTTGTTGTGGTTCTATGAGGAGCTTAGTGCAAATCTGGATGTTCGTAATGCGGCTGATGTGATTTATCTGGACTTTGCAAAGGCATTTGATAATGTACAATATAACAGCCTTATACTGAAGCTACAGAAGCAAGGACTTGGGGGAACTACATGCAGATGGGTAAGGAATTGGCTAAATGATAGCAAACAAAGAGTCATCATAAATGGTACATTCTCTAAATGGGACATAGTCAGCAGTGGGGTGCCGAAGGGATCTGTGCTAGGACCGATTCTTTTTAACCTTTTTATTAATGACTTTGTGGATGGGATTGAGAGTAAAGCGTCAGTCTTTGCTGATGACACCAAACTATGTCGGATATTAAAATCTGATCTTGACATTACGATATTGCAGAATGATCTGGATAAGATGACTGAATGGGCAAACACTTGGCAGATGAGGTTTAATGTAGATAAATGTAGAGTAATGCACCTAGGACGGAGTAATCCTTTTGCTGCATACACATTAAATGGAAGTATACTCGGGGCAACAGAACAGGAGAAGGACTTGGGTGTTCTGGTTACAAGTAAGCTGAGCAGCAATACTCAATGTCAAGCAGCAGCAACAAAAGCAAACAAGATTTTAGGATGTATAAAAAGCTAAATAAAATCCCGAAATTCCAACGTACTGTTGCCCCTTTATAAATCACTGGTGAGGCCATATCTGGAATATGAGATCCAGTTTTGGGCTCCACATTTTAAAAAAGAATATTCAGAAGTTAGAGTCAGTTCAAAGGCGGGCAACTAGATTATTACAAGGGATGGAAGGCCTCTCATATGATGAGAGGGTGAAAAAGTAGAGCTTGTTTAACTTAGAAAAATGACACCTCAGAGGGGATCTCATTTACATGTATAAATATATATATATGGTCAATACAAAAGACTGGCACATGATTTATTCCTTCCAAAGACCATACTAAGGACCAGGGGGCACTCATTATGGGTGGAAGAAAGGAAATTCCGGCACTTAAGCAGGACAGGGTTCTTTACAGTCAGAGCAGTCGGACTGTGGAATAGCCTACCACAAGATGTAGTGATGGCAGACACTATAACAGCTTTCAAAAAGGGCTGGATGATTTCTTAGATACACATAACATTGTGGGTTACAGTTAAAGTAGACAAAATGTTACACCTATAGTAGTACATTTAGTATGGTAATAGTAATTACATAACTAGTATCATAATGAGGTTTGATCCGAGGTTCTAGGACTGATCGCCTTTTCTCGGGGTCAGGAAGGAATTTTTCCCCGTGATGCTAATTGGCTGAATGCGTCCTGGGGTTTTTGCCTTCTTCTAGATCAACAGATTTAGGTATAGGGATTTTAGTAATACCATTATTAGAAACACAAGAGTAATACAAAATATAAAACTAATTAAAAAAAATACAAACTGGTACATTTTTAATTGTAGTAGTGCAGCAATAATAAAAATGGTAATAATAGTAATACATTTGTGAAGCCTAGTTCCAGTTAGTAAATTAGTGTAGTGTTAGTGTAGGAAGTATAATTGGGGGAGGAAAGTTGAACTTGATGGATCTAGGTCTTTATTCAACCTACGTTACTATGTTACTTTGTTACATACGAAAAAAACTGTTTGTGATGGTGAACAAAGCGAGGAAAAGCTGCTGGGGACCTGCCTTGGACTAGTCATTTGTGATGCAAGGTCCTAGTCGGCTGGTTAAAGTATGTCTTCTCTAAAATGTTGCAGCGCTTCAAAGTAAAACATGCATGCAAGTAAGAAAGCAGTTGGAGTCTGATTCATGCTGCCTGTGGTTAGGGCAGCAAGAATTGGATTATAGGTTCCCTTCAGGATTTGTCTGCTTTGTACTTAGTTACTGGTTTAGGAGACTGTATCATTCAAATAGAAATCTTTGCCATTCTTATAATAATGTAAAAATGTTATTTTCTCATACTTTTTCATGAACAGTTCTAAGGTAACAACATATTCCCAATACTTGTTGCTTTGATGTAAATTACATGGGCTGTGCATACATCTCATAATAAACAAAAGACAGTCTTAAATTGTTTTGTTTTATGTACTGTGTGTAATCTTGTAAAGAGGAAAACATGGTCGAGGGAATTGTGACTCACTCTAATGAAGATGTCTCATTAACTGTCAGTTTTTCAAGCATTCGGAGAACTGATAAATAAACCTAGTGATCCCATATATAATTAATATGGTTTTGTGTGCTTCAGGAATGAGAGACCATTAGAATGTGACATTAATTATGCTTAAGATGTCAACACTAGCTTTTATCATAACTAAATAATTGATCATAATGTTTGATAAATTAAATTCTGTAACTGTATATTAATAAATGTAATATTCAATGACTACATATCAATACAAAGTCTACAATTTGATCTAGCACAGTGCTACTGAGTTTTCTACTAATGCTTCACCAGCCTGTGCCTCAATATTGATAGTAAATGCTAAAAAATATATCTGTCATGATTCCACCACTCATAATGTCCTAGACACAGTGAGTGGCAGCTCAGCCGTCCAATCTGAGACAGGGTGGTGCTGAGCTATCAACATTGTGAGTGACAGCTCAGCTGTCCAATCTGGGGCAGGGGCATGCTGAGCTGTCAGTATTGTGAGTGACGGTCCAGCTGCCAATCAGGGCAGGGCCGTGCTGAGTTTATTCCAGCTGTCTCCCATTCTGGGTGATTACCTGAAATGATCTCAATGGTCCAGATGGATGGAGTGGAGGATGGCTGGTTGATGGACACCCCATGCAAACACGACAACGGCGCTAACAAGGAGGAGGTGGAGTAATGTTTTGGGCTGGAATCATGGGGAGAGAGATTGTCGGCCCTTTTAGGATCCCTGAAGGGGTAAAGATGAACTCCATAATGTATGTTGAGTTTCTCAAGCAGCACTTCCTTCCATGGTTCAAGAAGAAGAACCGTGCATTCCGCAGCAAGATCATTTTCATGCATGATAATGCCCCGTCTCATGCTGCACATAACACATCTGCATCTCTGGCTGCTATAGGCATAAAAGGGGACAAACTTATGGTGTGGCACCCATGCTCCCCTGACCTCAACCCCATTGAGAACCTCTGGAGCATCATCAAAAGGAGTGTCTATGATGGCGGGAGGCAGTTCACATCTAAGCAACAGCTCTGGGAGGGTATTCTGTCCTCATGCAAAACAATTAAAGCAGAAACCATCCAAAACCTGACAAATTGAATGGACGAGAGAGTTCAGAAGCTCCTTTCGAACAAGTGGTCCTATGTGCAAATGTAACATCACCTAGAATAAAGTTTTGAGTTGAAAACTGTTTGATTTCAGTTTGTAATAACCTGCTAATGCTTATAATTTCAAAAATGACCATTTTTTGTTCTTTATTAAAATGAAAAGGTTGAAAACTCTGATGTGCATAATAATTTGGAACATGCATTTTGAGTGCAGTTTGAGTGTTTTATTTTTTAAAAAATATACTGTTATCATAGGCAGTTTGTACAAAAACCTTTCAATTGTACTCTAATAGTTATTTGACTGGAAAATTACAATGACTGCAATTCATATAGGTAATTTGGGAAAATCTGAGAAAATATTATTTGCATAATAATTTTGGAACACAGTGTATAAGTATGATTGGTAATTTCCTTTATCCCTGTTTGTATCACCTTGTTAGTCTGATTGCTGTATTGCGATACAGTACTACTCTCTCTTCCCTGTGTGGGGGGAGGGAACAGACTGAAGATGGATTGAGGAGCTCAGATAAGGTATGCCGCCCCATCATCTTCACCTTCAGAAGTAATCTGGGTAACAGGGCCAAGCTACGGCGCCTCTAGCATTAGGGACAAGGAAGGAGCCCCTCATCACGGGATACCCGACAACAGAGTCATGACAAAGAGCAAATACAAAAAAGAGCCAAAATGGCAATAAAGAAGGATCTTACTTATGAGGAAACAAATGAACGGATCAAGAAAAAAATCAAATTAGTCTGTTCACTGGTTATTTCCTGGGAACTCAATTAATGGAAAAGTTATTTAATCTCCCTCTCAAGACCCATAGCATAATTAATCTAATGTGTAACAAAATGAAAAGATCTTTATACCTACCTTACCACTCACCTCTCCGGCTCCTCTGCTATTCACTGCCACCCATCCGCTATCCAGTAGTCGCCATATCTTCTGATCCACTGACACTGGAAACTCCAGGTCTTTCACACTCACCTGATACTTCCAGCTTTCATGAGGCCCAGGAGGGTTCTTTGTAATAGTGCTTGGGGTAGTAGCCATGGGTGAGTACTGCAGTTGAAAACTGGGGTCCATTTTCAGTGTGTGTGTGTTACTGTGGGAACTTCCCAGCTCCTCTGGTCCACAATGCTTCGCATGGCCACAATTTCCCGCTACCCCACGAATGGGAAACCACAACAGTCCATAAAAACAAACTCATCTTTAGTAACAGTTGGAATAGCACACAACAAACTGCAGGACATCATTTTTTAAGTTACAAAACAGTGACATGTCTCCAGCATACATCTTCAGTGGCACAGTTGGTGAAATATGCAAAACAGAGTTAGAGACTTCCAATCTTCCTAGCTAAAATGACACTTTAGCTGAGCCTTCCATTGACCCCTATCTTCAGTCCACTTTTCGGGAACCACGTAAATAAAACGCCTGTGGCTATTACTTTCACTGTCTTTGTCCCAGCCTTGCTGACTCAGTTCTTTTCAGACAAGCAGTTCTGAAGACCTGGCTGACACTTTCCCATTCCCAGAGACCCATAGGGGACTCTAGCAAAGGTGGTGACCACCCAACTTGTCTGCTGAGAGTATTCCGCTGCCACAAATTGAGTTCTTCTTAGTTGGTATCTTTTCTCTCTTTCACTGCTGTCTTCTTCACACACACTCCAGTGAAGTTCACATTGACTAGAGGATGTCCTTACTTATTTCCTTGCCAAAACTGGATTCGCAACTCAATTTCCTATTCCTGTCACTGACCCCCAATCCCCATTCATCCTCTCCAATATGGACCAGCCCTACAGTTATCCCCCTGTAAAGACCACATGAAATGTGCTTTGGGGCTCTGTTCTACTGTCCTGGTGACTGCTATTTGGCTCCATATTTGTAAGAGTGCAACATTAGGGGTATGACAAACTGATAATCATAATTTATGGTGCTTTCGGTATGTTACCTATATATCCATAGTGATATCTATATTTATGTTATAGATCATACCCATTACATATTTTCATCCCCATATAATTATTGTTGCACCTTCTTACACTGAGACATACACTTTTGTCACATTATATAACATTTTATGCATAAGTCACTCAGGTATTGGTTTCTGGTTGTCATCCTTTTTTAATCATGTGTATGTATTTTATATGATTGTTTAATAAAGTGTGTATCTTTTTGCCCATTCTTGGGCCATAATATGGTTTAGGTGGACTCTTTTCAAAAATGTATCTAGTGAATCTGTTGCTATTTATTGTGGTATATAGTCTGAGCAATTGGGTGATTGTAGGTTCAAGTATCTAAACGGACTAAAAAATAAAGAAAAAAAAAGTTTCAATCATTTGTTTTTTTCCTCTTTAAAAATAAATCAATAAAAAATAAACATATTTGGCCTTGCCCCTACATAATTGTCCAGTCTATAAAAATGTAAAATTGATTAACTCATATGATAAGAGCCATAATGTGAAATAAAATCAAAATGGAAGAATTGTGAGTTTTTTTGGCTACCACTCCTACCTAAATAAATGCAATAAAAATGTATCAAAATGATGTATGTACCCCAAATTAGTATTAGTTAAAAAAACAAGTAAAAACAGATCAATCAGTATAAAAATAAAAAGATATGAGTCTCAAAAATGGCACAAACTAAAAATTTCAGGGATTTTTCACCAATTGAATGAACAAAAAGATATGCAAGTTTGGTATTGCCATAGTCGAACTGTCCTGGAGAATAATGTTTTAGGGCAATTTTTACCACATAATTAAAATTAAAGAAAAACGAACACCAAAAACTTAAACCAAAGTGTAGGTAATGGAGAAACAAATGGGTTAATTATGCGCTGCTATGTGGCATCCTTATCCTTTCCACAAGGCAGCACAGAATTAACCCATTTCTCCACTACCTATACTTTCATCTCTTTGTGGGTCTGAAGCAGCCTTAAGTGTTATCAGTAGTTGTGTGCACACAAGCTGAATAGGTGAGCACAAATGTGCAAATCTTTTAACTTTGTTACCCAGATAAGAACTAGATATAGCAAATAAGTACATAAAATATAACTTTTATTAATGAAAAGTCTAAAAAGAAATTTATAACATGATGCCCATATGGTGTATCATAAGTAAAAAGATATAAATATCTACGATATAGCTGGACTAGTGTTGAGCGATACCTTCCGATATCGGGAAATATCGGATCGGATTGGATCGGACCGATACCGAAAAAGTATCGGATATCGCCGATTCCGATACCGGAAACCAATGCAAGTCAATGGGACATAAATATCGGAATTAAAATAAACCCTTTCTTTCCTTGTAGGTTATTTCTACATGAAGGAAAACAACTAAGAATAATGTAGAATGTATTGGGGGAGGTGGGGGAGACAATAAAGGCATAGAGGTTTAGCCCAGTCAAATGGAATAGCAGGAATTAATATTTTTTTATTATGTTCTGAGTTACGGAAATATTAACTATGTTAAGTATTTTTATATTTTGTCAGATATTTATGTTTCACTACTTCCATGCTCTTCACCTTCTTTTTTACTTCTCCCACACTTTCTCCTTCATCATCCTCAGCATCTTTTTCATCCACTTCTTCTTCACCTTCTTCTTCTTCACCTTCTTCGTATTATTCTTTTTTTTACATTCTTCATATTCTACTTCTTCATCTTCTTCATATTCTTCTTCTTCATCATATTCTTATTTGTGACAGGCATTCCTGTAGTTGTTATCTATAAAAGGTTGGACATTACACCTTTCGTTCTGCCCGTCACAAAAGATTTACAACAGGATTTGTCCGCGTTCAGTTTGGCCTGCAGCAGCAGGTCTTTTCCAGGGGCACCACGAGGAGGAACGGACTCACCCCCATACACTGCTTAGTCATCTTCTGCTTATAATTTAGATATTATCTTTTGCTCTGATTTTTAGTCTTATGCTTAATGTTCTTCCGCTTTTTGTTCTGCAGCTTCTTGTATTTCTGCTTCTTGGTTTTCTGTCTCTTGTTTTTCTGTATCTTGGTGCTTGTCTTCTCTTCTTTGTCTTCTTGGTCAACTTCTTCAGGGTCATCTTCTTGGTCTTCTTCGGGGTGGTCTTCAGGGTCGTCGTCTTCGGGGGTCCTCGTCTTCGGGGTCCTCGTCTTCTTCGGGTTGGTCTTCTGGGTCCTCGTCTTCGGGGTCCTCGTCTTCTTCGGGGTGGTCTTCAGGGTCCTCGTCTTCTTCGGGGTGGTCTTCAGGGTCCTCGTCTTCTTCGGGGTGGTCTTCAGGGTCCTCGTCTTCAGGGTCATTGTCTTCGGGGTCCTCGTCTTCTTAGGGTTGGTCTTCAGGGTCCTCGTCTTCAGGGTCCTCGTCAGGGAGATCCAGAGTGATTACCAAGAACCATTTCAAAAAGCTTGAACTTGGAAATGTAGCAGAAGGTACAAGAAAGCTGAGGAACTACCGAGGACCAGCTGACGGTACTGGAACCCGGATGGATAGCAGAAGGTACAAGAGCCAATGGAACTACCGAGGACCAGCTGATGTTACTGGAACTCGGTTACTAAGCAGGAGGTACCTGTGCCAGAAAGCACTACCAAGGACCAGCAGACGTTGGTGGAACTTGGATACCGAGAAGGAGGCACCTAATCCAAAGGCACTGCCGAGAACCAGCTGACGGTACTGGAACCCGGATGGGTAGCAGAAGGTACAAGAGCCAATGGAACTACCGAGGACCAGCTGATGTTACTGGAACCCGGATGGGTAGCAGAAGGTACAAGAGCCAATGGAACTACCGAGGACCAGCTGATGTTACTGGAACTCGGTTACTAAGCAGGAGGTACCTGTGCCAGAAAGCACTACCAAGGACCAGCAGACGTTGGTGGAACTTGGATACCGAGAAGGAGGCACCTAATCCAAAGGCACTGCCGAGAACCAGCTGACGGTACTGGAACCCGGATGGGTAGCAGAAGGTACCCATGTAAAAAAAAAGTTCAAGGCCGCGAGCCGGCCGCAGTTACCAAAACCCACAGTCCTACAGAGGGTGCTTGTCCTATTGGCACTATGGAACCAGCCTTCATTGCCAGATCCCGCAGCCCACATAGGAGTCACCTAAACTGCAGGCACCATAGAGTCGGCTAACCCGACCGCAACACGACAGGACAACGCATTGGAGGCAAAGTGACGTTGACACTACCCGGAAACAGCTGGCGTGCTGGAACCAGGCTGGGCAGGAGGGAGTACCCGTGCCAAAGACACTGCCGAGAACCAGCTGACGGTACTGGAACCCGGATGGGTAGCAGAAGATACAAGAGCAAATGGAACTACCGAGGACCAGCTGACGGTACTGGAACCCGGATGGGTAGCAGAAGATACAAGAGCAAATGGAACTACCGAGGACCAGCTGACGGTACTGGAACCCGGATGGGTAGCAGAAGGTACAAGAGCCAATGGAACTACCGAGGACCAGCTGATGTTACTGGAACTCGGTTACTAAGCAGGAGGTACCTGTGCCAGAAAGCACTACCAAGGACCAGCAGACGTTGGTGGAACTTGGATACCGAGAAGGAGGCACCTAATCCAAAGGCACTGCCGAGAACCAGCTGACGGTACTGGAACCCGGATGGGTAGCAGAAGATACAAGAGCAAATGGAACTACCGAGGACCAGCTGACGGTACTGGAACCCGGATGGGTAGCAGAAGGTACAAGAGCCAATGGAACTACCGAGGACCAGCTGATGTTACTGGAACTCGGTTACTAAGCAGGAGGTACCTGTGCCAGAAAGCACTACCAAGGACCAGCAGACGTTGGTGGAACTTGGATACCGAGAAGGAGGCACCTAATCCAAAGGCACTGCCGAGAACCAGCTGACGGTACTGGAACCCGGATGGGTAGCAGAAGATACAAGAGCAAATGGAACTACCGAGGACCAGCTGACGGTACTGGAACCCGGATGGGTAGCAGAAGATACAAGAGCAAATGGAACTACCGAGGACCAGCTGACGGTACTGGAACCCGGATGGGTAGCAGAAGGTACAAGAGCCAATGGAACTACCGAGGACCAGCTGATGTTACTGGAACTCGGTTACTAAGCAGGAGGTACCTGTGCCAGAAAGCACTACCAAGGACCAGCAGACGTTGGTGGAACTTGGATACCGAGAAGGAGGCACCTAATCCAAAGGCACTGCCGAGAACCAGCTGACGGTACTGGAACCCGGATGGGTAGCAGAAGATACAAGAGCAAATGGAACTACCGAGGACCAGCTGACGGTACTGGAACCCGGATGGGTAGCAGAAGGTACAAGAGCCAATGGAACTACCGAGGACCAGCTGATGTTACTGGAACTCGGTTACTAAGCAGGAGGTACCTGTGCCAGAAAGCACTACCAAGGACCAGCAGACGTTGGTGGAACTTGGATACCGAGAAGGAGGCACCTAATCCAAAGGCACTGCCGAGAACCAGCTGACGGTACTGGAACCCGGATGGGTAGCAGAAGATACAAGAGCAAATGGAACTACCGAGGACCAGCTGACGGTACTGGAACCCGGATGGGTAGCAGAAGATACAAGAGCAAATGGAACTACCGAGGACCAGCTGACGGTACTGGAACCCGGATGGGTAGCAGAAGGTACAAGAGCCAATGGAACTACCGAGGACCAGCTGATGTTACTGGAACTCGGTTACTAAGCAGGAGGTACCTGTGCCAGAAAGCACTACCAAGGACCAGCAGACGTTGGTGGAACTTGGATACCGAGAAGGAGGCACCTAATCCAAAGGCACTGCCGAGAACCAGCTGACGGTACTGGAACCCGGATGGGTAGCAGAAGATACAAGAGCAAATGGAACTACCGAGGACCAGCTGACGGTACTGGAACCCGGATGGGTAGCAGAAGGTACAAGAGCCAATGGAACTACCGAGGACCAGCTGATGTTACTGGAACTCGGTTACTAAGCAGGAGGTACCTGTGCCAGAAAGCACTACCAAGGACCAGCAGACGTTGGTGGAACTTGGATACCGAGAAGGAGGCACCTAATCCAAAGGCACTGCCGAGAACCAGCTGACGGTACTGGAACCCGGATGGGTAGCAGAAGATACAAGAGCAAATGGAACTACCGAGGACCAGCTGACGGTACTGGAACCCGGATGGGTAGCAGAAGATACAAGAGCAAATGGAACTACCGAGGACCAGCTGACGGTACTGGAACCCGGATGGGTAGCAGAAGGTACAAGAGCCAATGGAACTACCGAGGACCAGCTGATGTTACTGGAACTCGGTTACTAAGCAGGAGGTACCTGTGCCAGAAAGCACTACCAAGGACCAGCAGACGTTGGTGGAACTTGGATACCGAGAAGGAGGCACCTAATCCAAAGGCACTGCCGAGAACCAGCTGACGGTACTGGAACCCGGATGGGTAGCAGAAGGTACCCATGTAAAAAAAAAGTTCAAGGCCGCGAGCCGGCCGCAGTTACCAAAACCCACAGTCCTACAGAGGGTGCTTGTCCTATTGGCACTATGGAACCAGCCTTCATTGCCAGATCCCGCAGCCCACATAGGAGTCACCTAAACTGCAGGCACCATAGAGTCGGCTAACCCGACCGCAACACGACAGGACAACGCATTGGAGGCAAAGTGACGTTGACACTACCCGGAAACAGCTGGCGTGCTGGAACCAGGCTGGGCAGGAGGGAGTACCCGTGCCAAAGACACTGCCGAGAACCAGCTGACGGTACTGGAACCCGGATGGGTAGCAGAAGGTACAAGAGCCAATGGAACTGCCGAGAACCAGCTGGCGGTGCTGGAGCCCAGGGTAAATACTAAAAACAGAAGAGCCAGAGGTGTATTTGGAGGAGGTTTTAAATCCGTACTACAGTGGATGTGGACAAAGCAGGAGAATTTGCCGGACACACAGCTGGGGATCAGCTGACGTTACTGAATCCCAATAACACTGGAGCAAGCGTTGACTGTGCAGACGGCACTTCTGAGCAGCAACTAGCGGTATTGGAGCCCAGGGTAAATACTAAAAACGGAGGAGCCAGAGGTGTAATTGGAGCAAGTTTTAAATAAGTAGCACAGTGAATATGGACAGAGCAGGAGAAATTGCCGTGAATAAAGCAGGGGAACAGCTGACGTTACCGAACCCCAATAACACCGCAGCAAGTGTTGACTGTGCAGACGGCACTTCCGAGCGCCAACTGGCGGTGCTGGAGCCCAGGGATAAGAATGAAAACAGAGGAGCCAGAGGTGTAATTGGAGCAACTTTAAAATCTGTAGTAGTGAGAATGTGGACAGAGCAGGAGAAATTGCCGTCCGCACAGCAGGGGAACAGCTGACGTTACTGAACCCCAATAACATGGTAGCAAGTGTTGACTGTGCAGACAGCACTTCCGAGCGCCAACTGGCGGTGCTGGAGCCCAGGGATAAGAATGAAAACAGAGGAGCCAGAGGTGTAATTGGAGCAACTTTAAAATCTGTAGTAGTGAGAATGTGGACAGAGCAGGAGAAATTGCCGTCCGCACAGCAGGGGAACAGCTGACGTTACTGAACCCCAATAACACGGCAGCAAGTGTTGACTGTGCAGACAGCACTTCCGAGCGCCAACTGGCGGTGTTGGAGCCCAGGGTAAATACTAAAAACGGAGGAGCCAGAGGTGTAATTGGAGCAAGTTTTAAATAAGTAGCACAGTGAATATGGACAGAGCAGGAGAAATTGCCGTGAACACAGCAGGGGAACAGCTGACGTTACTGAACCCCAATAACATGGTAGCAAGTGTTGACTGTGCAGACGGCACTTCCGAGCGCCAACTGGCAGTGCTGGAGCCCAGGGATAAGAATGAAAACAGAGGAGCCAGAGGTGTAATTCGAGCAACTTTAAAATGTGTAGTACAGTGGATGTGGACAAAGCAGGAGAAATTGCCGTCCGCACAGCAGGAGAACAGCTGACGTTACTGAACCCCAATAACACGGCAGCAAGTGTTGACTGTGCAGACGGCACTTCCGAGCGCCAACTGGCGGTGCTGGAGCCCAGGGATAAGAATGAAAACAGAGGAGCCAGAGGTGTAATTCGAGCAACTTTAAAATGTGTAGTACAGTGGATGTGGACAAAGCAGGAGAAATTGCCGTCCGCACAGCAGGAGAACAGCTGACGTTACTGAACCCCAATAACACGGCAGCAAGTGTTGACTGTGCAGACGGCACTTCCGAGCGCCAACTGGCGGTGCTGGAGCCCAGGGATAAGAATGAAAACAGAGGAGCCAGAGGTGTAATTCGAGCAACTTTAAAATGTGTAGTACAGTGGATGTGGACAAAGCAGGAGAAATTGCCGTCCGCACAGCAGGAGAACAGCTGACGTTACTGAACCCCAATAACACGGCAGCAAGTGTTGACTGTGCAGACAGCACTTCCGAGCGCCAACTGGCGGTGTTGGAGCCCAGGGTAAATACTAAAAACAGAGGAGCCAGAGGTGTAATTGGAGCAAGTTTTAAATAAGTAGCACAGTGAATATGGACAGAGCAGGAGAAATTGCCGTGAACACAGCAGGTGAACAGCTGACGTTACCGAACCCCAATAACACCGCAGCAAGTGTTGACTGTGCAGACGGCACTTCCGAGCGCCAACTGGCGGTGCTGGAGCCCAGGGATAAGAATGAAAACAGAGGAGCCAGAGGTGTAATTGGAGCAACTTTAAAATCTGTAGTAGTGAGAATGTGGACAGAGCAGGAGAAATTGCCGTCCGCACAGCAGGGGAACAGCTGACGTTACTGAACCCCAATAACATGGTAGCAAGTGTTGACTGTGCAGACAGCACTTCCGAGCGCCAACTGGCGGTGCTGGAGCCCAGGGATAAGAATGAAAACAGAGGAGCCAGAGGAGTAATTGGAGCAACTTTAAAATGTGTAGTACAGTGGATGTGGACAAATCAGGAGAAATTGCCGTCCGCACAGCAGGAGAACAGCTGACGTTACTGAACCCCAATAACACGGCAGCAAGTGTTGACTGTGCAGACGGCACTTCCGAGCGCCAACTGGCGGTGCTGGAGCCCAGGGATAAGAATGAAAACAGAGGAGCCAGAGGTGTAATTGGAGCAACTTTAAAATCTGTAGTAGTGAGAATGTGGACAGAGCAGGAGAAATTGCCGTCCGCACAGCAGGAGAACAGCTGACGTTACTGAACCCCAATAACACGGCAGCAAGTGTTGACTGTGCAGACGGCACTTCCGAGCGCCAACTGGCGGTGCTGGAGCCCAGGGATAAGAATGAAAACAGAGGAGCCAGAGGTGTAATTCGAGCAACTTTAAAATGTGTAGTACAGTGGATGTGGACAAAGCAGGAGAAATTGCCGTCCGCACAGCAGGAGAACAGCTGACGTTACTGAACCCCAATAACACGGCAGCAAGTGTTGACTGTGCAGACAGCAATTCCGAGCGCCAACTGGCGGTGTTGGAGCCCAGGGTAAATACTAAAAACGGAGGAGCCAGAGGTGTAATTGGAGCAAGTTTTAAATAAGTAGCACAGTGAATATGGACAGAGCAGGAGAAATTGCCGTGAACACAGCAGGGGAACAGCTGACGTTACCGAACCCCAATAACACCGCAGCAAGTGTTGACTGTGCAGACGGCACTTCCGAGCGCCAACTGGCGGTGCTGGAGCCCAGGGATAAGAATGAAAACAGAGGAGCCAGAGGTGTAATTGGAGCAACTTTAAAATCTGTAGTAGTGAGAATGTGGACAGAGCAGGAGAAATTGCCGTCCGCACAGCAGGGGAACAGCTGACGTTACTGAACCCCAATAACATGGTAGCAAGTGTTGACTGTGCAGACAGCACTTCCGAGCGCCAACTGGCGGTGCTGGAGCCCAGGGATAAGAATGAAAACAGAGGAGCCAGAGGAGTAATTGGAGCAACTTTAAAATGTGTAGTACAGTGGATGTGGACAAATCAGGAGAAATTGCCGTCCGCACAGCAGGAGAACAGCTGACGTTACTGAACCCCAATAACACGGCAGCAAGTGTTGACTGTGCAGACGGCACTTCCGAGCGCCAACTGGCGGTGTTGGAGCTCAGGGATTACAGTTCAGGTGGTAGAAACATGAACAGAACAGGAGACCTGGATACTGTTGCCAACCAATTATTTATTCTGGAAGAGGACTGGCAAATTCATGAGAGATCCAGGCCTTGTTCATTTTGAGAAAAGTAAGCCGGTCAACGTTATCGGAGGATAGTCGCATGCGACGGTCTGTTAGTACACCACCTGCGGCACTAAAGACGCGTTCCGATAATACACTAGCAGCAGGGCAAGCTAGCACCTCCAGTGCATACTGACTAAGCTCTGGCCATGTATCCAGCTTACAGACCCAAAACTTGAAGGGAGAAGAGCCGTCTGGGAGTACACTAAGAGGGCAAGACATGTAGTCTGTCACCATCTGACGGAAACGTTGCCTCCTGCTGACTGGAGCTGTCTGTGATGGTGTAGACATTTGTGGCGGCGGGGACACAAAACTTTGCCACATTTCGGCCATACTGGTCTTGCCTTGTGCTGAGGCGCTGCTTCTGCTCCCTCTTTGTGCAGAGCTTCCTCCACTGCCTCGACGCACTGAGCTGCTTTGTAAAGCACTAGCAGCACTGCTCTCGGTTGGAATGGAGAACATGATGGAATGCACCAGTGCGTCTTGGTACTCCCGCATTTTACGCTCCCGGTTCAATGGTGTTATGAGGCTTTGTAAGTTGTCCCGGTAGCGAGGATCTAGGAGGGTGGACACCCAATAATCAGCCGTGTTGAGAATGTGGGCGATGCGGCGGTCGTTTCTGAGGCACTGCAGCATGAAATCAACCATGTGCTGCAGACTGCCAACTGGCCAAGAAACGCTGTCCCCTGCTTGAGGCGTGATCTCTGCCTGCTCTGCATCACCCCACCCTCGCTCTAGATACTGACTACTAGAGCATTGTGTACCTCCCTCCTCTGGACAGATGTCTTCCTCATCCATTGACTCCTCCTCATCCTCCTCACAAAGTGTCCCCTGCCTAGGCCTTTGTGAGGAACCACGTTGCGCAGACTGTAGAGAAGCAGATGGCATTTGTGACTCCTCATCCTCCACCTCTTCCAAAACCTCGTCCCTTAGTGCTTGCAGTGTTTTTTCAAGCAGGCAGATAAGGGGGATAGTCATGCTGACTAGTGCATCATCTGCACTCGCCATCCGCGTGGAATAATCGAAGGCACGCAAAACGTGGCAAATGTCCTTCATAGAGGCCCACTCAGTGGTGGTGAAGTGTGAACGGCGCGCACTGCGACTTGTTTGCGCCTGCTGCAGCTGGTACTCCATTACTGCTGCCTGCTGCTCACACAACCTCTCCAACATATGTAACGTTGAATTCCACCTGGTGGGTAGGTCACATATGATGCGATGTTCCGGAAGACATAATCGGCGCTGCAGAGCTGCAATGCGTGATCTTGCATTGCTGGAACGCCGCAAGTGAGCGCACTCTATGCGGACCTTGTGAAGCAGTGCATCAAGATCCGGATAGTCCCTCAAAAAACTCTGCACGACCAAGTTGAGCACATGTGCCAGACATGGGATGTGAGTGAGGTTGCCTAGGCCCAGAGCTGCCACCAGATTTCGGCCATTGTCACACACTACCATGCCTGGCTGGAGATTCGCTGGCACAAACCACACGTCACTCTGCTGCTTGATGGCATTCCAGAGCTCCTGCGCTGTGTGGCTTCGATTCCCCAAAGAAATTAATTTTAATACGGCCTGTTGACGTTTGGCCACGGCTGTGCTCATATCGGTCATCATAACAGGTAACCGTTCACGGGTCGATGTGGAGGTAGACCGTGACGGCTCCTGCAGCGCTGATTCAGAGGAACTGGAGTATGAGGAGGAGTCAATGTGTACAGACTGGATTCCTGCAATCCTTGGAGTTGGCAGAACACGTACAGCGCCACTCTCAAGATCTGTACCCGGCTCCACAACATTTACCCAATGGGCAGTGAGGGAAAGGTATCGTCCCTGTCCATGCTTACTGGTCCACGCATCAGTGGTCAGGTGGACCTTGCTACTGACGGCGTTTTGTAGCGCATGTTTAATTTTTCCCTCCACATGATGTTGCAGGGCAGGGACGGCTTGCCTGCTGAAATAAAAGCGGCTGGGCACGTTGTATTGTGGGACTGCCAATGCCATAAAGTTACGGAATGTGTCAGTCTCCACCAGCCTGAATGATAGCATTTCAAGGGCCAGTAGTTTAGCAATGCCAGCATTCAGAGCCTGTGCTCGGGGGTGGTTTGCCGAGTATGGGCGCCTTTTCTCCCATGCCTGTGCTAACGATGGCTGTAGACTGGCCTGGGAGTGTGAGGATGACTGGGAAAGTGGTGCTGTGGGTGGAATTACACTGTGTCTCTGTACAACAGTGCCAGAGATTCTTCCATGGCGATCCTGTGAGGAAGCCGAACCAGCTGTGTGTGAGCTGGAGGAAGAGGCTACAACACGAGCTGAAGAGGTGGTAGGTGGCGCTGTAGGTTGGCCTAGGTCTTCAGTGTGTTTGTGTAACTCCACCACGTGCTTGGTCCGCACATGTTTCCACATATTTGTGGTATTGAGGTTGCTGACACTTTTCCCTCTTTTCACCTTCTGATTACACAGCTTGCATTTGACAAAGCAAATGTCATCTGCAACTGTGTCAAAAAAGGACCAGGCACTGCAAGTCTTGGGAGCGCCCGCTTTGGATTTTGGAAGAGCCATGCTCCTAATGGGTGCCGAAGTGGAGGCTACAGGCAACCAAGTCTGCCCCCTCCCTCTCCCTCCTTTTTGGGCCGTTCGGGGAATCTCTTCCTCAGAGCTGCTCCCACCACCTTCCTGTCCCTCACGCCATGATGGGTCAAGGACCTCATCATCTACACCACCCTCTTCAAACAACTGCTTCTCCTGGGTAGTCTCGACAGCACAGTACGCACCAGAAAGTGGCACCTGAGTCTCATCATCAGATGCGTACTGAGGTGTGCTGCTGACCATAGGCACTGGCCCACCCGCCTCTTCAGATTCAGAGAGACAAAACGGTTGCGCATCACTGCATACTACCTCTTCTTCAAATTCTCGAATTCTGCTTGGCTGGCCCCCTCTTTCCAAGCCAAGAGATTCAGAGAACAGAAGTAGAGATGGCTCCTGTCCAGGGCTCTCTGACTGCCTGGGCAATTTGGCAGGTGGTGAAGAGACAGATGGGTGCTCTTCAGTGCTCAGGACCTGAGAGGATCTGGAACTAATTGAAGTCGATGCGTTAGCTGCCATCCATCCGACAACGGCTTCAATTTGGTCCTCGCGCAGCAGTGGGGTACGGCTAGCTCCTACAAAGCTGCGCATAAAGGACTGTTCCCTGGTAAAACTGGGGGATGCTGAGTCACTGGTGCCCGCAGCAGGCACAGAATCCCCACGTCCTCTCCCTGCAGGCACAGAATCCTCACGTCCTCTCCCTGCAGAAACTCCACGCCCACGCCCACGACCACGACCACATGCCTTACTCCCTGCCTTCTTCATCTTGGTAGACTGATAAAGATAGGCAGAAAAGTACTAAGGGCTTAGTGTGCTTATTCCTGAACAGCTGCTAACAGGTATAAGAAACACTAATTTTATAAAGTGTGGACTAGACTTTAATATGAGCTAATGTGGCCTACACAACTGTAAAGTGGAGTGTTTGGTGAACTTTATTTAGGTTTTTTTTGTCACAAAAAGACACTGGATGTGCCTAAAGATGTAATAACGATAGTATCACAAACTTTTTGTAGCTATTACAATGTAGGAAGGTAACCTACAATGCAATAGATGAGGCTGCAAAAAATAGGCTAATACTAATCTGGCTGGGGCTGCAGGGCCCAATGCTGCAGAAAGGCTCCTCTATCTACTCCTATATAGTGTGTTTGGAATCAATTTAGCTGAATATGGATGGAACCACCACACTAATAGGAGATATCAGGAAAAATTATGAATTGGCAATAAAGGACAATGTATGAGGCAGTGACACACACTGAGTGCACTACAACCAGACGGGGTTGAAGCACACACTACAGGGTGAGCTGCACTCACACACCAGACCTTGCAGACAGCGGTGAACAGTACAGATGCAGAGCACTGTGCACTAGTGCTGCAAGACGGAAAAAAAATTCTCTATCTACTCCTATATAGTGTGTTTGGAACCAATTTAGCTGAATACAGATGGAACCACCACACTAATAGGAGATATCAGGAAAAATTATGAATTGGCAATAAAGGACAATGTATGAGGCAGTGACACACACTGAGTGCACTACAACCAGACGGGGTTGAAGCACACACTACAGGGTGAGCTGCACTCACACACCAGACCTTGCAGACAGCGGTGAACAGTACAGATGCAGAGCACTGTGCACTAGTGCTGCAAGACGGAAAAAAATTTCTCTATCTACTCCTATATAGTGTGTTTGGAACCAATTTAGCTGAATACAGATGGAACCACCACACTAATAGGAGATATCAGGAAAAATTATGAATTGGCAATAAAGGACAATGTATGAGGCAGTGACACACACTGAGTGCACTACAACCAGACGGGGTTGAAGCACACACTACAGGGTGAGCTGCACTCACACACCAGACCTTGCAGACAGCGGTGAACAGTACAGATGCAGAGCACTGTGCACTAGTGCTGCAAGACGGAAAAAAATTTCTCTATCTACTCCTATATAGTGTGTTTGGAACCAATTTAGCTGAATACAGATGGAACCACCACACTAATAGGAGATATCAGGAAAAATTATGAATTGGCAAAAAAGGACAATGTATGAGGCAGTGACACACACTGAGTGCACTACAACCAGACTTGGCTGAAGCACACACTACAGGGTGAGCTGCACTCACACACACAGACCTTGCAGATAGCGGTGAACAGCACAGGGAACTGTGCACTAGCACTGCAAGGCACAGTGATTTAGAAAGTAGCTTGGGTAAAGCAGTATAGAGCAAATAGGTAGCTAAAACTGTCCCTCAGAACAACAGCGTCCTATCCCTAACTGAATTCACAGCAGAGTGAGCTCAAAATGGCGGCGGTGGCTTTTATAGTGCATCATGACATCATTTCAGCAGCCAATCACAGCCATGCCATTAGTTAAGATGCCTACATGCCTAACAGGATGTGCCCACACTTCTTAGGATCCTCATTGGCTGAATAAAATGAAAATGTCTCATTGCATTATGGGAACTTCCGATTCCGGTATACGATATTGCAATAGTATCGGAATTAAGTATCGGAATTCCGATACCGCGAATATCGGCCGATACCCGATATTTCAGTATCGGAATGCTCAACACTAAGCTGGACAGAATATCAGGCCCTATTAGGTCCAGCATAGGTAAGAATAATGAAGGTATTCAAGCTATGAAGTCCAAAAAGAGAACCCCACAGATACGCAAAAAAAACAAGGTATATCTCACCAAATGCCCATATAGCAATATAGACGGTGATTATACCTATATCTGTGTATACCCATAGACAAAACCAGCCATTATTAAATGGTAAATAAGTATACAATCAAATAGAGCTATGAGGGGCCTTCTATTATCATCCAGGCACTCAATCCTCATAAAACATGGAAACATCTCACCCGGGGTCTTTTTATATATATCTGCTCCCCCTTTACATTCCAGGTGATGAGTTAATCCATGGAACATCCCAAGCCGAGGTATACCTCACCAAATACCCATATAGCAATATATACGGTGATCATACCTATATCTGCATATACCCATAGACATAACAAGCCATTATTAAATGGTAGGTATGTATACAGAAATAGAACTATGAGGAGCCTTCTATTACCATCCAGGCATTTAAATCCTCATAGAACATGGAAACATCTCACCCGGGGTCTTTTTATGTCTGCTCCCCCTTTACATTATAGGTGATCAGTTTGTCCACGGAACATCCCGACGCGCTTCAATACTTCATCAGGGGTATATAGTTCCTCTTCATTAAGGGTATATCATTCCTCATTCCTGCATTGGTTCCTTAATCATATCCTAATGCCTCAAGTGGGTACACATTATGCCCTGCTTTATATGCGTGCGTTAAGCCGCGCTCCTTCATAATTACCGCGCTGACCGTGACGTGTTTCCGGTCCCAGAATACCACACTGCCGGAAGTAAACATCACGCGTTACCATGGGCATGGAACGCACTTCCGGTCCCAGAATACCCCGTTACCGGAAGTCAACGTCACGCGTTCCCATGGATATGGAACGCAAGCGTGCTGCTAGGAAACACGCATCACCTTACCAATACGTGGTGCCGCCTCACGCCATGCTGGAACCCACAGGTTCCTCCCCCATGCGATCCAGCAATCATATTAAGTGGGATAAAGGATTTTCAACAGCGGGAAAAGGCCACCCTCCGTTGTCCACATCTCTATCAAAACAAATACCCCAAATAATAATAATGTGTAAGAAGGCTCTATCTGTTAGTCACCAGAAAAACTGCCTAATTGTCTAAGTAAACACGTACAGTTCTCTCCATAAATTTATACACATAGATCATGGATTAAAAAGGTTTTTATCAAGATAGAAAAGACCATATAAGTGCAATGCTTCGGTATGTTACATGGGGGTTCCCGTGGGACAAATAGTTTCAAAGAATAATATATTAATCAATCACCAAAGCCACAGCGGACCTCTCAAGAGAAACAGAAGAAAAAAGGGGGGAGGCCCTAATGAAACAACTATAGTAATAACTAATCTGCTTACCCTACCTACGTGGAGGTTGGCACCCTACAAATCCTGCGCAAATGGCGCCCCCACTCTACGGTGGCTTTCCCTATCTACTTAACCCTATTCTGTCCCTATTCTGGAAGGAATGGGGCAAAGGAAAGAATCTCATTCATACCAAGTGGGGTAGTGGTGCCCAGGGTAAAGATCCAACGAGTTTCCTTTTGTAAAATGCGTAAATCCCAGTTTCCTCCTCTTATCGAAGGTGTCACCTTTTCAATGCCCATAAATTTAATGACATTGGCATCCCCCTGGTGCATAGTGTTTACATGATTAGCTATTGGGGTATCTTTCTTGTTTTTTATATTACGTAAGTGTTCTAATATCCTTTTCTTAAACTCCCTTCGTGTCTTCCCAATATATTCCAATTTGCATATACAAGTCGCTTTGTATATCACTCCCTTCGATCGACAATTTATGAGTTCCCTAATCTTGAACTCCCTCCCCTTGACAAAGCTCCTGAAAGTATTACCCTGGGTCATGGCAGAACATGCCTTGCAGTTATTACACCGATAGCAGCCAGAAACCCCTCGATCCAACCATGTGGGACTACGCTCAGACATAAAATGACTATGGACGAGACGATCCCTAAGGGACCTCCCTCTACGATAGGTAATTTGTGGTTGTGAGGCCAATTTATCTCCAACGTCCTCATCCATACGAAGGATACCCCAATGTTTCTTAAAAATCTGTTTGACCTGTTGAGATTTATTACAGAATCGTGTTATGAATCTAATTGTAGACTCTTCTTGATGTTTGGCTTTTGGAACCAATAGCTCACTTCTCTCTCTCACCAAAGACTCTCTATAGGCCTGATTCAGAACCTTTTTAGGGTATCCTCTATCTAGAAATCTGTTTCTCAAGTCCCAAGCTTGTCTTTCATAGTCATTAACATCAGAGCAATTCCTCCTGAGCCTTAAAAATTGACCCTTTGGGATACCTCTCTTGAGTGGGACTGGATGATTGCTTTCCCATCTCAGGAGGGTATTAGTTGCTGTTGGTTTTCTAAAGGTTTCTGTCCTTAATTCGCCATTAGCCTCTCTGTGAACCAATACATCTAAAAAGGCCAATTTTGTTCTATTCACTTCCGATGTAAATAGTAGACCAATCGGGTTGTCATTAAGTCTTGCGACGAATTCACTGAAACTATCCGGTGTTCCGTTCCATATCACAAAAACATCGTCAATAAATCGCAGCCACATGACAACCCCGTTGGCTAGGTCACACTCATTAAAAACCATGGTTTCTTCCCACCAGCCCAGGAGCAAATTAGCATAAGAGGGAGCACATGGGCTCCCCATTGCTGTGCCCCTGAGCTGGTGGAAATATTCCCCATCGAACGTGAAGACGTTGTTATTGAGACAAAATTCAAGGAGTTTCAAGGTGAACTCATTATGTATAGTGAATTGTCTACCCCTTGATCTTAGGTAGTAGTCAACGGCTCTTAAACCAAATTCATGGGGGATCGAGGAGTATAAGGCTTCTACATCCACACTCCCCAAAATCATGTCTTGCTCCAATACAACACCCTCGAGTTTCCTCAAGAGGTCCGCTGTGTCACGCACATACGAATTTAAAGCTATCACAAATGGTCTCAGAATTTTATCAATATATGTGCCTGCCTTATGTGTGAGGCTGTTAATTCCAGACACAATGGGTCTTGCTTTTAGTGGTTCCAGACCTTTATGGACTTTAGGAAGACCATAAAAAGTCGCTGTGATCGGGTAGGCTGGGACCAGATAGTCCTTTTCATTTTTATCAATCACTTTGTTAATGAAACCTTCCTGTACCAACTCCCTGAGTTTGTTATGTAAATCCTTAGTTGGGTTATGTGATAGTCTCCGATAACCCTCCTCCTGTTCGAGTAACCCCAAACACATTGCACGATAATGGTCAGTATCCATGATGACTAAATTCCCGCCTTTGTCAGACGGTTTTATTACAATATTTTTGTCCCCTTCCAATCTCAGCAAACATTCCATTTCCCCCTTAGATAGATTATGGCTTCGATCGTTTCTACCATATTCAAGGTCAACCAAGTCTTTTGTCACTAGATTTAAAAATACGTCTATAGAGCAAATGTCACCAGATGATGGTGGTATCTTCTGACTCCTATTCTTTAAGGCCGTAAATGGGTCTTTTCCATCAATATTGGGGTTTAAATCTCCCAAGTGGTACAGAAGTCTAACGTCCTCCAGTAGATCTTCTTCAATCCCCAAGTCCCTACTACTTTTCTTGCTTTCCCTAATAAAGTGCTTTTTCCATTTTAATTTAGGAACAAACAAATGTAAATCCTTAACCACTTCAAAAGCATCAAAATCGGTAGTAGGGACGAAGGATAGGCCCTTGCTGAGAACACACATTTCGTTTTCTGACAACTGTCTTTTAGAGAGATTAATAATCTGAAGCTCTAGTTGGGGTTGTTGAATCTGCTTCTGAGAGGATATTGTAGGTCTAAAAAATTGCTCCTCTGTGGTGATCTCTTACTGGAGCTCCTCCCCTGATTAAATCCTCTACCTCTCCCCCTAATTTTGTGATTTTTACCCTTCCCCTCAGTTTCCGATACCTCAGTTTCCGAAGAAGAAGGGTCAATATCAGTGGTCCTTGTATTTCTAATCACTGGAAAGGTGTAGGCCTTATTATCTTTAAATTCTGCCAGATCTTTACTGAAGAACTTATGTTTTCTCTCTTTTAGATGGAACTGAAAACGTTCAATCGTATTCTGCAAACTTAATTCCTTCTGTATAAATTCTGGCTCTGAGGAAAATTTTTTTTTTTTTTTTTTTTTTTAAACTGAGGGGAAGGGTAAAAATCACAAAATTAGGGGGAGAGGTAGAGGATTTAATCAGGGGAGGAGCTCCAGTAAGAGATCACCACAGAGGAGCAATTTTTTAGACCTACAATATCCTCTCAGAAGCAGATTCAACAACCCCAACTAGAGCTTCAGATTATTAATCTCTCTAAAAGACAGTTGTCAGAAAACGAAATGTGTGTTCTCAGCAAGGGCCTATCCTTCGTCCCTACTACCGATTTTGATGCTTTTGAAGTGGTTAAGGATTTACATTTGTTTGTTCGTAAATTAAAATGGAAAAAGCACTTTATTAGGGAAAGCAAGAAAAGTAGTAGGGACTTGGGGATTGAAGAAGATCTACTGGAGGACGTTAGACTTCTGTACCACTTGGGAGATTTAAACCCCAATATTGATGGAAAAGGCCCATTTACGGCCTTAAAGAATAGGAGTCAGAAGATACCACCATCATCTGGTGACATTTGCTCTATAGACGTATTTTTAAATCTAGTGACAAAAGACTTGGTTGACCTTGAATATGGTAGAAACGATCGAAGCCATAATCTATCTAAGGGGGAAATGGAATGTTTGCTGAGATTGGAAGGGGACAAAAATATTGTAATAAAACCGTCTGACAAAGGCGGGAATTTAGTCATCATGGATACTGACCATTATCGTGCAATGTGTTTGGGGTTACTCGAACAGGAGGAGGGTTATCGGAGACTATCACATAACCCAACTAAGGATTTACATAACAAACTCAGGGAGTTGGTACAGGAAGGTTTCATTAACAAAGTGATTGATAAAAATGAAAAGGACTATCTGGTCCCAGCCTACCCGATCACAGCGACTTTTTATGGTCTTCCTAAAGTCCATAAAGGTCTGGAACCACTAAAAGCAAGACCCATTGTGTCTGGAATTAACAGCCTCACACGTAAGGCAGGCACATATATTGATAAAATTCTGAGACCATTTGTGATAGCTTTAAATTCGTATGTGCGTGACACAGCGGACCTCTTGAGGAAACTCGAGGGTGTTGTATTGGAGCAAGACATGATTTTGGGGAGTGTGGATGTAGAAGCCTTATACTCCTCGATCCCCCATGAATTTGGTTTAAGAGCCGTTGACTACTACCTAAGATCAAGGGGTAGACAATTCACTATACATAATGAGTTCACCTTGAAACTCCTTGAATTTTGTCTCAATAACAACGTCTTCACGTTCGATGGGGAATATTTCCACCAGCTCAGGGGCACAGCAATGGGGAGCCCATGTGCTCCCTCTTATGCTAATTTGCTCCTGGGCTGGTGGGAAGAAACCATGGTTTTTAATGAGTGTGACCTAGCCAACGGGGTTGTCATGTGGCTGCGATTTATTGACGATGTTTTTGTGATATGGAACGGAACACCGGATAGTTTCCGTGAATTCGTCGCAAGACTTAATGACAACCCGATTGGTCTACTATTTACATCGGAAGTGAATAGAACAAAATTGGCCTTTTTAGATGTATTGGTTCACAGAGAGGCTAATGGCGAATTAAGGACAGAAACCTTTAGAAAACCAACAGCAACTAATACCCTCCTGAGATGGGAAAGCAATCATCCAGTCCCACTCAAGAGAGGTATCCCAAAGGGTCAATTTTTAAGGCTCAGGAGGAATTGCTCTGATGTTAATGACTATGAAAGACAAGCTTGGGACTTGAGAAACAGATTTCTAGATAGAGGATACCCTAAAAAGGTTCTGAATCAGGCCTATAGAGAGTCTTTGGTGAGAGAGAGAAGTGAGCTATTGGTTCCAAAAGCCAAACATCAAGAAGAGTCTACAATTAGATTCATAACACGATTCTGTAATAAATCTCAACAGGTCAAACAGATTTTTAAGAAACATTGGGGTATCCTTCGTATGGATGAGGACGTTGGAGATAAATTGGCCTCACAACCACAAATTACCTATCGTAGAGGGAGGTCCCTTAGGGATCGTCTCGTCCATAGTCATTTTATGTCTGAGCGTAGTCCCACATGGTTGGATCGAGGGGTTTCTGGCTGCTATCGGTGTAATAACTGCAAGGCATGTTCTGCCATGACCCAGGGTAATACTTTCAGGAGCTTTGTCAAGGGGAGGGAGTTCAAGATTAGGGAACTCATAAATTGTCGATCGAAGGGAGTGATATACAAAGCGACTTGTATATGCAAATTGGAATATATTGGGAAGACACGAAGGGAGTTTAAGAAAAGGATATTAGAACACTTACGTGATATAAAAAACAAGAAAGATACCCCAATAGCTAATCATGTAAACACTATGCACCAGGGGGATGCCAATGTCATTAAATTTATGGGCATTGAAAAGGTGACACCTTCGATAAGAGGAGGAAACTGGGATTTACGCATTTTACAAAAGGAAACTCGTTGGATCTTTACCCTGGGCACCACTACCCCACTTGGTATGAATGGGATTCTTTCCTTTGCCCCATTCCTTCCAGAATAGGGACAGAATAGGGTTAAGTAGATAGGGAAAGCCACCGTAGAGTGGGGGCGCCATTTGCGCAGGATTTGTAGGGTGCCAACCTCCACGTAGGTAGGGTAAGCAGATTAGTTATTACTATAGTTGTTTCATTAGGGCCTCCCCCCCTTTTTTCTTCTGTTTCTCTTGAGAGGTCCGCTGTGGCTTTGGTGATTGATTAATATATTATTCTTTGAAACTATTTGTCCCACGGGAACCCCCATGTAACATACCAAAGCATTGCACTTATATGGTCTTTTCTATCTTGATAAAAACCTTTTTAATCCATGATCTATGTGTATAAATTTATGGAGAGAACTGTACGTGTTTACTTAGACAATTAGGCAGTTTTTCTGGTGACTAACAGATAGAGCCTTCTTACACATTATTATTATTTGGGGTATTTGTTTTGATAGAGATGTGGACAACGGAGGGTGGCCTTTTCCCGCTGTTGAAAATCCTTTATCCCACTTAATATGATTGCTGGATCGCATGGGGGAGGAACCTGTGGGTTCCAGCATGGCGTGAGGCGGCACCACGTATTGGTAAGGTGATGCGTGTTTCCTAGCAGCACGCTTGCGTTCCATATCCATGGGAATGCGTGACGTTGACTTCCGGTAACGGGGTATTCTGGGACCGGAAGTGCGTTCCATGCCCATGGTAACGCGTGATGTTTACTTCCGGCAGTGTGGTATTCTGGGACCGGAAACACGTCACGGTCAGCGCGGTAATTATGAAGGAGCGCGGCTTAACGCACGCATATAAAGCAGGGCATAATGTGTACCCACTTGAGGCATTAGGATATGATTAAGGAACCAATGCAGGAATGAGGAATGATATACCCTTAATGAAGAGGAACTATATACCCCTGATGAAGGATTGAAACGCGTCGAGATGTTCCGTGGACAAACTGATCACCTATAATGTAAAGGGGGAGCAGACATAAAAAGACCCCGGGTGAGATGTTTCCATGTTCTATGAGGATTTAAATGCCTGGATGGTAATAGAAGGCTCCTCATAGTTCTATTTCTGTATACATACCTACCATTTAATAATGGCTTGTTATGTCTATGGGTATATGCAGATATAGGTATGATCACCGTATATATTGCTATATGGGTATTTGGTGAGGTATACCTCGGCTTGGGATGTTCCATGGATTAACTCATCACCTGGAATGTAAAGGGGGAGCAGATATATATAAAAAGACCCCGGGTGAGATGTTTCCATGTTTTATGAGGATTGAGTGCCTGGATGATAATAGAAGGCCCCTCATAGCTCTATTTGATTGTATACTTATTTACCATTTAATAATGGCTGGTTTTGTCTATGGGTATACACAGATATAGGTATAATCACCGTCTATATTGCTATATGGGCATTTGGTGAGATATACCTTGTTTTTTTTGCGTATCTGTGGGGTTCTCTTTTTGGACTTCATAGCTTGAATACCTTCATTATTCTTACCTATGCTGGACCTAATAGGGCCTGATATTCTGTCCAGCTATATCGTAGATATTTATATCTTTTTACTTATGATACACCATATGGGCATCATGTTATAAATTTCTTTTTAGACTTTTCATTAATAAAAGTAATATTTTATGTACTTATTTGCTATATCTAGTTGATATCTTCATAATAAGTCTTTTGGTCTCTGCTGGATTATATTACCCAGATAAGACCCTATTTTGTGCTTTGTCTCTCTCCAGTACTTCTTTCCTTCACATCTGAAACCATGGCAGAATTGCATTTTCACCATTTCATCCCACTTGGAATTTTTCACATTTTCTACAGTACATTGTATTGTGAAATGAATGGTGTCTTTGAAAACTACAACTTCTCACACCAAAAATAAGCCCTTATACAAGAGAACACAAAAGCTGAAAAATGGAAAAAAGGCCTAGTCTTTAAAGGGAATCTTTCATCAGAAAATGACACATTGATTAAATCTGGAGTTTCTGTTACATGTATTTAAAAAAAATCATTTTTTTTATTAAAAAAAAAGTAGTAATCTTCCAATATTCACAATGGCCCCAGGGCTTTTTTAGACTTAGGCTAAATTCACATGAGGAGGTTTTGGTGAGTTTTTTTTATGCTACGTATTTTCGAGAAAAAAAATAATGGTAACCTATTTTACTTAATTGGTGCAGAAAATCTGCAACATCTAAAACTCACCAAAATTTCATTGTGGGAACTTATATTTCTTTTCTATACTTGTAGGAAGAGTTTTCATCAAAACTTCTTATCATCAAAGGCAGGATTACAATAACAGGTAACACCCTCTATAAACAGCTGAAAACAAAGGATTCTATATTCACAATAGGTAATCACACAGCAAAGGAGAAAAGGAAGTTTTAGTTTCTGAGGAGAAGAGGAAGATCTAGTGCTCTTCTTCAAAGATAAAAAAAAACCCAATCATTTATTTTATAAGATTAAAATCCAATATGATAAAAAAAAATCCAAGTAGAAAAGAATATGGTTAATAAGGCTATACTTTTCTATTTGGATTTTTTTTAATCATATTGCATTTTATTCTTATGAAATAAAGGATTCAGATTTTTTTACCTTTGAAGATGAGCACTAGAACTTCCTCTGCTCGTAACCATATAACTGTACCTTGTGGCATCCATTTGCCATCTGGGATTCATTTCCGTGCACCATCTACCAGACCTTCACGTCCATGAACTAGTTTGGATATTTCATTCTTGGAAGGTGAGCCGGGAACATTTTCCAGGGACCAGTGTGAAAATTGTAAGATTTATATTTTTTTATTACAGATTGCGATATGTATAAATAAAAAAAAATACTTTGAACACAAAAAAAGTATTTAATCAATAGGTCATTTTCTGGTGATAGTTTCCTTTTAAGGGGTAAAGGAACACATAGAAGCCTATATCAGATCACCTTTTGTTGGCCCTTTCAATTAGCTATCATTTTTAAGTCTCAGTTTTTTAAGATGCCATATTTTTACTCTTGTGTGTTCTTGACATGTCCTATTCTAGGACAAACTTGTCCTGGAACTTTTCATTTTAAGGGTTATTGCCAATTTTGTTATACTCTCCCAAAGCCCATGTGATACACCTAGAAATACACTTGCATTTTTTTCTGCTGGTGGCAGTAGTTATTTTTGATCTATATAGAGTATGAGCAGTTAAATTGTTGGCAGAAGTAGATTACTCTTATAAATCTCTAGTTGTCCAATTTGACTCACAACCACTTTTCTTGTACCATACTGTTGTAAATGTTAAGGTGGATTTATGATACTCCAATGTCATAAAACATGAAGTACAAATGCATTAGCTGGAATTGAGATTACTGGAAGAAATCAACTTGTTACGAGAAACATAACCCAAATAATATAATGTTCACAAATAAATAGACAAGAAATAATGTTGCATGATTGCACTAAAAACTGCAGTGTAATATTTCTTAAAGATTTCTTGATTGAAAAATGAATCTCCACCCAACATGCCACCAACTATGTAAAAGCAAAGGCAAAGGTGAAACTTGGCTTCCATTACGGCACAACTTTTAATATATTGGACAAAAGGACATGGAATGTGTTTCCTTTTTACCCCAATTTCTCCACTTCTTTTTTTCCTATTCCTATTTTACATTCCTCAGAAAGAGAAGATTCATGAATACGTAGTTGCCACTTAACAACAAAAGGAATAGAAAAAAACAAGAGAACAAAATTGATAGCGATCACGGCATTTAGAAAATTATAAGATGAAGGGGGCTCGCTCCCACACCTCCATCGGCACCCCACAACAAAATCACAGGGAGCCGATGGTTGTAATGGCACCAGGAGGTCAAATAATTATGTTCTGGTGTGCCAGGTATGTTGGCCTGTGACACTCAGCCTAAAGGTACTGTCACACTTAGCAACGCTACAGCGATCCCGACAATGATACGACCTGGCAGGGATCGTTGCTGCCTCGCTATGCAGTCGCTGGTGAGATGTCAAACAGTCAGATCTTCCCAACGACGCAGCAACGATACGGCGACCCATAGTGACCTGTATAACGATGCACGCCTATGTGTCTCAGTTCTGAGTCGCCAACGAGGTCGTTGGTAAGGTGTCAAACACACCGATGCATGCTACCCAGCAGGACCTCAACGATCAAAAAATGGTCCAGGCCATTTCGACACGACCAGCGATCTCACAGCAGGGGCCTTGTCACTGCTACGTGTCAAACATAGCGAGATCGCTGCTGAGGTCGCTGTTGCGTCACGAAACTTGTGACTCAGCAGCGATCTCGCTAGCGATCTCGCTTAGTGTGACGGGGGCTTTAGGCCACAGCCCCACTATCAGTACTTGGTCAGTATTCGGTCAGTATTTTTTCTCAGGAGTGGGAGCCAAAACCAGGCGAGGAACAATCAGAGAAAAGGTATAATAGAAACAAATGCTCCAATTCTGCATTTATCACCCACTCCAGGTTTTGGCAAAAAGAAACCAAAAGTACAAGACTTGGTATCGCCACTTTCAGAATGATCTAATGTAGAAAACTGTCACATTAATTATCTTCTGCAGTGAGAACCGTAAAAAAATAAATAAAAAATGTGCCAAAAAACTATGCTTTTTCATCATATCGCCAGAAGAAAAGTGGAATAACACACGCTGAAAAACAGAAAAGCAAATAAATATGCACCCAACTCCACCTGTGGAAAAATAAAAAAGTTATAGCTCCTAGAATAACACATTTGGTGAGCATGCCTTGTCTCTTGATTTTGATGGCCTCCCACAATTTCCGCAGCAGTGGAGCATAGTATGCCCCAGTGATCATGGTACCCTTTGCTAGGAAATCCATCAATATTACTCCGTGCTGGTTCCAAAATGCTGTGAGTATGACCTTGCCTGCCGAGGTTTGGGCACGTGCCTTCTTTGGTAAGTCATGATGCTTCATTTGCATTGACTGGACTTTAGTCTCAGGATCATAGTGATGGTCCCAGCTTTCATCCTGTGTGATCAGTCTGTTGAAAAAGTCCTCCTGGTTTCCATGGCACATCGTTAATAGAGCCTGAGAGAATTTTACTCGTTCCTGCTTCTGGAAAGGTGTGAACATCAATTGACGATGCCAGTTCTTGACAACATAATATGATGGGAAATCATCACCATAAACTTCTTTCCTCTCATTGAACGTCTCCTTTGGTGTGCGGCATTTCAAGTAAAGGAACTTGATGACTGCTCTGTATTTCACTGGGTCCATTATCAAACCTCACACCACTTCAGAACCTGTAAAATCAAGACCGTTATCAGTTCTGAGTTGCAAATTGTCACGTAACCTGTAGAGACTTATATCATTACACATGTGAAGTTTCAGCATCCTGTGATGAATAGAAGTGGGTCATGGGAAATCTTTAATGAACGCCCCTCATACGTATTATCAGTTATACCACTTATACTTACACCGGGGTTTCCGTATAAATCTCTGAAATACGTGATTCAAATGTAACCTCTGATGGAAGATTCCCTATAATGATCTGGAGGTGTACATCTTTTTAGGCGTGCATAAAAACACAGTCAACCACAGTTTTGCTCACCTCTTAAAAGCTGCACACCGCTGACTAGAAGCCACACAGAGTCCAGAGTAACTTTGCTGCCTCAATAGTGAATGTATCCCTAAGGGTTTCATCTGAATCACATATTTGTAGATTTAGATGTAAGCCTGATATAAGTGCTCAGAGCAGAGCACAGGATTAATGTGAACCGATCCAAAATGTTTTTTATCCCAAAATTCCACTAATTAAAGTTTCTACTCAACAAACAAAAACAAGTCCCCACTCAGGTCCATTATTTGTTAACAGAACTATGGAGCACAAAGGCTCTGGAAAAGGGACATGGCTCCCACCAAAAGAAATCAAATTAAATTTGATCTCAAAAATTGAAATGCCCCTGCCTCCTGAGCCCTACAGTATTCCTAAACTGCAGTTAGCGTCCACCTGTTTGGCATTACTGTAGTGAGGAGAGACCACTTAATTTATAGGCTGAGAGTCTCCAGAAGCACGAGCTGGGCACAATATACAGGCATTGCAATGTATTGGACACTACAGGGTACGGGCACTAATATGACATGTTTGTATTTTCACTTTGCAACATCCATTGCTGCTTATTTCTGGAAAACACCTATAGAGTCAAAATCATCACTACACCTGTAGACAAATTCCCAGAGGGGTGTAATTTACAAATTGGAGTCAATTAAGGGAGGTTTCTCCTCTTCTGGCACTTAGGGCCTCTGCAAACTATTCTATGAAAATCTGAGCTTCAAAAGTCAAATAGCGCTCTCTCCCGAGTCTCGACATGTGGCAAAACAGTACTGTACAGCCACATATGGGGTACTGCCATGTTTAAGAGAAATTGTGTAACAAACTATGCAGTAATTTTAACCTATTTTCCCATTGTGAAAATGTAAAATTTGGGGCTAAAACACAACAATTTTTAGCGGTGTAAATGTAATTATATTTTCTTCACTGCTCAATGGTATAAAATTTTGTGAAACACATGTAGCGTCAATATGCTCACTGTACTGCTAGATGATTTGATTAATAGGTTTAGTTTGTAAAATGGGGTCGTTTATGGAGGGTTTCTGCTGTTCTCACACCTCAGAGGCTCTGGCAATGTGACATGACACTCGCAAACCATTCCAGGCAAATCTGCAATCCGATATGACACTCCTCCCCTTCTGAGCTTTGCACTGTGACACATATGGGATATTGCTGTAATCAGAAGAAATTGTGTAATAAATTCTGTGGTCCATTTTTTCATATTAGCTCTTTTAAAAATGAAAAATTTTGGGCTGAAACAACATTTTAGTGGAAAAAAAATCATTTTTAATTTTTACAGCCCAATGTCATACAATTCTGTGAAATACCTATGGATTTAAAATGCTCACTATGCTTCTAGAGAAATTCTTTGAGCGGTGTAGTTTCCCAAATGGGGTCACTTGTGGGGGGTTCTGCTGTTTTGGAACCTCGGCTTCCAAATGCAACATGGCTTCCGCAATTTATTCCAGACAATTTTGCAGTCCAAAAATCAAATAGTGCTCCTTCCCTTCTGAGCCCTGTTGTGTACCCAAAAAAGAGTTTCTGACCATATATGGGGTATCCCTATATGCAGCAGAAATTGCACAACAAATTATGTGGTCCAATTTCTCCTGTTACCTTTTTGAGTTCCAAAAGTCATATGATGAGTCTTCCCTTCCGAGCCCTGGCGTGTGCACAAACAGTAGCTTTTCATCACATATGGGGTATTGGTGTACTCAGGAGAAATTGCACAACAAGCTGTATAGTCCATTTTTTTCTATTACCCTTGTGAAAATGAAAAATTTGGGGCTAAAGCAACATTTTTGTGTGGAAAAATAAATTTTTCCATTTTCACCACTCAACATTATAAAATTCAATGATGCACCTGTGGGTTCAAGGTGCTCACCACACCTCTAGATAAACTCCTGGAGGGGTGTAGTTTACCAAAATTGTATCACTTGTCGGGGTTTCCACTGTTTAGGCATATCAGGGGCTCTACAAACACACCAAGGCGTTCTCTATTCTAGTGAATTTTGCACTCCAAAAGTCAAATGGCACTTCTTCCCTTCTGAGCCCTAACATATGCCCAAACAGTAGTTTTCCACCATATGTTGGGGGGTATCGTTGTACTCAGAAGTTTGTGAAAATGAAAAATTTAGGGCTAGAGCAACACTTTTGTGAGAACAATTAAATTTTTAAAATTATCCTTCAACATTGTTTTACTTTTTGTGCTGCACCAAAAGGGTTAATAAACTTCTTGAATGTGGTTTTCAGCACTTTGAGAGGTGCATTTTTTAAAATAGTGTCACTTTTGGGTATATTCTTTCACATAGGCCCTCAAAGCCACTTCATATGTGATGTGGTCCCTAAAAAAATAGGTTTTGTAAATTTTGTTGGAAAAATTAAAAATTGCTGATATATTTTTTAACCTGTCTAACTTTGTAACAAAAATGTAAAAAGTTATGCTGATGTAAAGTAGACATGTGGTAAATGTTATTTATTAACTTTTGTGTGGTATATAACTATCTTGTTTGAGTGCATAAAAATTCAAAGTTTCAAATTTGCCAAATTTTCACATTTGTTTTGTCAAATTTTCAATATTTTCATAAATAAACGCAAATAATATCAACCAAAATTTACAATGAAGTACAACGTGTCACGAAAAAACAGTCTTGGAATCACTGGGATGCATTGAAGCATCCCAGAGATATTACCTCATAAATTGACGCTGGTCAGACTTTGCAAATGTGGCTTGATCATTAACGTACAAAGTCTTTAAGGGGTTAATACAAGCAAAAACAGACTGTTAATGTGTCACAGTGGCAGAGTGGTTATCAGCAGGAAGCATTTGCAGGTATTTTTTGTTAATTATTTTAATTTACTGAGATAATAAGTTTTGTGTTTTCATTAGCTGTAAGCCATAATTATCAACATTAACAGAAATAAACTCTTGAAATAGATCACTCTGTTTGTAATGACTCTATATAATATATGAGTTTCACTTTTTGTATTGAAGAACTGAAATAAATTAACTTTTTGATGATATTCTAATTTTGTGAGATGCACCTGTAATCATATAAAGTCTATAAGTCTATACATTATGGATTCTCAGACTAAGGCCACGTTCACACGTTCAGTATTTGGTCAGTTTTTTACCTCCGTATTTGTAAGCCAAAACCAGGACTGGGTGAAAAATGCAGAAGTGCTGCACATTTCTATTATACTTTTCCTCTGATTTTTCCACTCCTGATTTTGGCTTACAAATACTGATTCAAAATACTGACCAAATACTGAACGTGTGAACGTTATCTAAGATGTATTCACACGTCAGTATTTGATCAGTATTTTGCATCAGTGTTTGTATGGCGAAACCAGGAGTGGAACTTACAGAGAAAGCCTATACTGTAATTAGAAGATTGATGCATGTTCTGTGTTTTGGGACACTCCTGGTTTTGGCATACAAATACTGCTGAAATACTGATTAAAAATACTAATATGTACATAAATTAGTAGCAAAAGGCTCAAGTGAATAATTTTGCTCCTTCATATCAGCATCTGGACTAATACTGTTGTGGCGCCCCTGAGGGTTTGTTCGCCACAGAGGTATTGCATCTCACCCAGAGGTGTGGTGTCTCACTCTCAGGTAAGGAAGGAGTATGGCTCAGGACCCTAACACCTGCATTCACTACACCACATTTCCAGGGGACAGGGCGACAATGCTCCTAAGGGAGAGCACAACTGTCCCTGATCCCTGGCTGGAGTGGGGGGAACCACCTAGGGAGGGGGAACCTTGTAGTGGATGGGTGGAGGAAGTAGTTAAGGGGAGCACATAGTGAGAGATATAAAAGAGAGTAGCCATCTTAGGACACTGTTCAGTTCCAGTCAGACAGACTGAGGTGAAGGCAGGGGGCAGAGGCTCCGTACGAGCTCTGCTCCACAGGCAGGCCTAGCCAGAAGGCCTGAGCCTGGAAGGAGAAGAGAGGGAGCAGGAAGGCTCCAGGAGTAAAGAAAGGACCCTTGGGGTACGGGCCGTGCAGAAGGCCATCCGTACGCGCCCGCCGCTACCAGGAGGTAGAGGGGGTCGAGGCCAGAATAGGGAACCGGATCCCTCAACTAGCAGAGAAACATTAAAGGCTCAACTAGAAACCGGCGGTTACAATGTCTAATGTGCTGCAACCATAATCCACACCAGTGGCCCTAAGAAGGTGCCCACATAGGACCAGGGGACGGAACATACGTCGCCCGCTAAGGCCCGAGGTTACCGGATAGAAGCGGCGCTGGGTGTGAGGTACAGGAAGAGGCCAGAGGAAGGTACACAGAACGGGGTCCTGATAAGTGCTCTGGAGATACCTGAGGATGGACCGAGCCCCTTACTGAGTACGCACAGCACGACGTGGGAAGTTATGATCTGCAGTATAACTTGGAAATTGACAACCGTGAGTAAAGACCCTGGGACTGTACCATCTTGTCTCTGTGTTTCTTACCGCGCCAGCGCTAACTGTACTGGGACGCCCTGCACAACCACCATCATTCACGTGCGCTGCCCTGAAGCTACACTCTTCCTATGGGGAGTCATATTACACTTGCTGCACATTCCACCAGTTTTAGCGGACTGCTCCGCAGCGGCGGTTAACAATAATCGCAATCCACAGGTGGCGTAGTCGGACATTAACACTTATCTATATAAATTACGCCTTGGATTGACCGCCCTGGGTCACGGACCGGGTCGCCGCCACGATGACTACAACCCCCAGCATCTACAAGGCCCGGCTCCGGGTATCCCCACGGCCCAGGGGGGCGCGTCACTGTCAATCTGACATATCTGGTGTTCTGAAAAAAGGTAGCTAATGGTGATGAGCGAGCATGCTCGTTTAACCCTTTCACCGAGCGCTCGGGTGCTGCCCGAGTATTTGCAGCATGCCCGGCATCTATGTTTGAGCCGCCGCGGCTGCATGTGTCACGGCTGTTAGACAGCTGCGACACATGCAGGGATTGCCTAACGAATATGCAATCCCTGCATGTGTCACAGCTGTCTAACAGCCATGACACATGCAACTGCGGCGGCTCAAACATAGATGCCGAGCACGCTGCAAATACTCAGCGAGTACCTGAGGGTGCTCATTTAAAGGGTTAAATGAGCACGATCGCTCATCACTAGTAGTTAGCACTTAAGGTTTCATTTACATAAAAAAGATTCATATGTTGTCCAAGATATTACTGTTACTTCTTTTAATTTTTACTAATAAATATTAAGTCATAAATTGTTAACAATAAAGGAACATTTCTAAAGGTGAGACACAACCTTGGTCTCTTCAGTCTTTTGTCAGTAATATTCTATATAGCACATCAGATTTACGAGCCTGAAGACATGAGTTGAAATACATTATTGCTGCTTAAGTGTGACGCTTTCCTCGAGCATTGCAATCCTATAAATTGATGATTTATCTTAGAATAAAATTATTGCACATTTCTGAAATATATAACATTAGAGGGACATTTCATTTGATACCAGAACATAAAAATAGAGGAATCACTACAAGAGCGAGCAATAAATCATTAATTTCTTTGTGGAAGCATTCTCAATAAATAGTTTTATAACACATTTGGGATTTTTAATAAAAAATAATAATAAATGTTCTAAAAATATATACGTTTCCAAATATTTATTTGCAGTTTGATAGCATTTATTTTTAAAATTGTAGAAAGAAAGAGATTGTCACCACTCCTGACATGTCTATTTTAGAAAATTATTCTGATCTCCATGAAATAATAGATGGTCATCTTCTACTATTTCTCCTGTACTTTATAAATAATTGATAACTGGGTGATACCCACTGTGACAGCTGCAAATGAGGAGCTTTATGTAGGGAGATAGGGTCCTTTGTCAGCCCATAAGCCCCTCCCTGTGTCTACCATATCCTTCGGCCAATCAGATCCCACTGGGGCTGTATCTGTTCCAATAATAGAACTAAGAAAAACTGCAACTACATCTAGTGAAAAAAAAAAGTTATCAGAATGTGGTGACAAAAAAGTGGGCATTTTTTTGTGCAAAAGTGATAAAACATAAATAAACCCTTATACATTTGGCATTGTTGAGATTGTACTGCCCTGTAGAATAAAGAAATTATGACAATTATACCTAACGGTCAATATTGTTTCTTAAAAAATGTATTAAATAAGTTTAGTATAAGTTATTATTGTTCATTTTGCCTCCCAAAGAGTGTAATAAAAAGGGATCAAAAAGTTGCCTGTTCCACAAAATGATACGAATAAAAGCTACAGTTTCTCATGCAAAAAATAAGCCCTAATACAGATTTGATGATTTTGAATTTTATGACTTATGACTCTTAGAATATGGCGACTCCAAAACACAATGTCGTTTGCAATTGTATATTTATTGTGCAAAATAATAGAACATAAATAACACTACATAAATTTCGTATCACTATTTTAGTACTGCCTCACAGAACAAAGATAACGTTTTATTTGTGCAGCATGGTACATTGTGTCAAATTTAAAAGGGTAAAAAACAGTGGGAGAATTGTTGTTTTGTTTATATTCCTTTCCACAAAGAGTTAATTAACTTTTGTTAATAAGATAAATGTAGCCCACAATAATGCTAATGACAAATACAATTCATCACCCCTCCCCCAAGAAATGCAACAAGCCTTCATATGACTATGTCGCCAAGAAAATAAAAAATGTATGGCTCCCTATGCACGACAATACTAAAATGAAAAAAAAATTCAGTACTCAATGTCAGGCAGCAGTTGCAAAAGCTAATGAGATTTTAACCCCTTTACAGCCAGTGGCTGTCACCCCCTGTTCAGCGTTGGCTCCGGCGCTGAGCCCACACTTAACCGGGCACATGTCAGCTGATTCTTACAGCTGACATGTGCCCGCAACAGCCGCGGGTGGAATCGCGAACCACCTGTGGCTGTTAACCTGTTAAATGCCGCTGTCAATCTCTGACAGCGGCATTTAAAATCGCCACGCTGGAAGCGCGTCACTTACCCCGCCCATCGGTGACCACGTCATGTGATCGCGGGTCACTGATAGGTGGGCATGACAACCCTGGGTCTGCAGCCGACCCCAGTGGTTGTCATGTGCTGATCGCTATGAGCGCCACCTAGTGGTCGACGCTCATAGCACAGGAGCGTTGCGCATAGCACAGGAGGCAATCAGATAAGTGCTGCTTCTAGTCTTCTATGGAGACTATAGAAGCATGAAAAAAGTGAAAAAAAATGTTTTTAAAAATATTTAAAAAATTAAAAAACTATAAAAGTTTAAATCACCCCCCTTTCGCCCCATTCAAAATAAAATAATAATAAAAAAAAAACACATACACATATTTGGTATCGCCGCGTTCAGAATCGCCCAATCTATCAATATAAAAAAAGAATTAATCCGATCGGTAAACGGCGTAGTGATAAAAAATCTAAACTCCAGAATTACGTTTTTTGGTCGCCTCAACATTGTAATAAAATGCAATAACAGGCGGCAATCAAAACATCGGATATACCCCAAAATGGTATGAATAAAAACTTCAGCTCGGCGTGCAAAAAATAAGCCCTCACTCGGCCCCAGATCCCAAAAAATTAAGATGCTACATTTATTGGAAAATGGCGCCTTTTTTTTTTTTTTTTTAGCAAATTTTGGAATTTTTTTTCACTACTTAAATAAAAAAGAACCTATACATTTTTGGTGTCTACGAACTCATAATGACCTGGAGAATAATAATGCCAGGTCAGTTTTAGCATTCAGTGAACGTGGTAAAAAAAATAAAAAAAACACATGTGGTATTGCACTTTTTTTGCAATTTCACCGCTCTTGGAATTTTTTTCCCGTTTTCCCGTACACGATATGGTAAAACCAGTAACGTTGTTCAAAATTACAACTCATCCTGCAAAAAATAAGCCCTCACACGGCCATATTGACCAAAAAATAAAAACGTTATGGCTCTGGGAACAAGGGGAGCAAAAAAGGAAAATGCAAAAATGGAAAATTCCAGGGTTGCAAAGGGGTTAAGTTGTATAAAAAGACAGAAAATCCTGTGATCCATATGCATTATTATTCCTAAATAAATCTCTTGTAAGGCCACATCTAGAATATGGGATCCAGTTTTGGGCTGCACATTTTAAAAGAGCTATTCGGAAGTTAGAGTCAGTTCAAAGGCAACTAGGTTATTACAAGGGATGGAAGGCCTCCCATATGAGAAGAGGTTGGAAAAGTTGGGCTTGTTTAGCTTAGAACAAAGGCATCTCAGAGTCAATCTCTTTTACATGTACAAATACATGCAGTCTTGGACTGGCCACAGGGGAATCCTCCGGTGATCTCCTGTGCAAGAGTGAGCCACCACCCTCTTATATGAGCAGTACTTGGCACAATATACTTGAATCACTATGTACAGACAAAGGCAGCATCTTATTCATTTAACAATCTACCCAGTTCATTGTTATATAAATTTGTGATTGACGATAATGTCACATTTGCATGTAGTTGAGTGGGCCCCTAGCATTGGTCACTGGTGGGGCCTTGGCACTCCAGTCTAACATTGAATATATGTGTGGTCAATACAACAGACCTGACTTATTCTTTCCAATCAACAAAGAGCCAGGGATTCATTTATTAAGTGTGGATGAAAGGCAATTCCCATATGTAAATAGGAATAGGAAAGAGTTCTTTTCAGTTAAAGTTGTCGGACTCTGAATTCCTTACCACAAGAGGTAATAATGGCATACACTCTATCAGCATTTAAAAATGGTCTGGTTGGTTTTCTCACAACAAATGGCATTGTGAGTTATAATTAATCTAGCGATAGAGAATGTATAATTGGTTTAGAAAGGTTGAACTTGATGGACTCATGTCTTTTTCCAACTTGTGTAAAGAATATAAGTATTTACTAAAATAAGAGATGAGGGAATATATTCAAGTTTGATTTACTAAAGCATAAACTAAATGAACCTGATTGGTAAACAATAAAAAAATCAGAACTCCAATATTGTGGTTTTTCAGTCACCACACCACGTAAAAAACACAACAAATCAGAATCAAAATGTCTTATAGACCTAAAAATAAAACCTTCATAAAAACTTAAGCCTGCTATGCAAAAAAAAATCAAGCCCTCACACAACTCCATGTAGGGAAAAATAAAAATGTTATGGGTCTGAGAAAATGGCAACAAAAAACAAAGGTTTTTTTTTCACTGTTTAAATAAAAAAAAATGCCACATCACTAGCACAGTAGTGCAGACCCCCAGCGCCATTTGAGGCTTATGTAAGATGGTCCTCCTGGCCTTTGTGCCATCAAATGGAACATTCCTAATGTGTTCCAACTCCCTTTTGTTCATTAAAATCTACTTACACTGATGTTCTCATGAAGACCATGCTATTGGCAGAAACGTCAATATTGTCTATACATTGGATGAAGATGTATTAATAAATACGCATGTTTCAACTTACCTGGAGTGCCGGATCTATATTTACACATTCAGTTGTACTTTCAGAAGAGAGTACAATTGAAGCTTTGATCGTCAACACTTCTGGAGTCAAGGTGACAAAAAGCAGCAACTAAACACATCAAAAAGGAGTAAATGACTGCAATAAGGTAAGTGCTTCATAGAGGAGTTTTATGTAGGGGAGAGTATGGGGTGAGGGGGAATAGTGTGAGAGAGTACTGTATAGAGACTGGGCAGTGTGGAGGGACAGAATACAGAGGAGGAAGCGTGAGGGGACAGTGTGAGTGAACAGTTTGGTTGGAAAAGATTGAGAAGTGTTTTTTTTTTCAATAACTGTATACTATATTTGAAATTATGGTTCCGATTTATTAATATATTCTCGCCAGATTTCTGGTGTAAAATACTCTGAACTCGAAGTAGTCCATAAATTTAGACATTTTTGGCGTTGTCACGCTAAGTCCTGGCCAGATCTTCCAAAGTGCGAAGATCATGGGTGTGACAAAACATGATGAACCCCACCCGAAAAATTTTTCAAAAATTACTCTACTTTAATAGTGTAACTTCCACCAGAAATGTACTTCAGTCCCTGACTGGAGTAATATAGGTGGAGAGGCACACACCAGTGAGAAGGTGTGCCTATTGTGCCTTATTCATTACATGTCATTTGATTAAGTATGAGTTCATTAATTCTAAAAGAATAAAATGCATCTTTTGCACATCCATCGTTAAGACTGGTGTAGAAAATGCCAGTTTTAAAGAATCGGGCCCTATGTGTTCGGAATAGTTTTGTAGGAAATGTCACATTATGTGCTGCTGATAATGTCTATTTTATAAATGATTTATTTTTTAAACATTGCTACTTCATACAAGAACTGTTTTTGTCAGAACATTATTCTGATATTAATCCAGTGAAAATGTAATAAAATGTTTTCATCTTTCTTCCTCATCTTTGCTGGGACCTTTTGGTATATTTATTAGACAGGATGATTTGTAGATGAGTAAGGTTTAGGTCACAGTTTTTACTGTATAGGAGGACAGCAGATAATTCCAGACACAAATTTGATATATTTTGAGGGCAAGGATTTTCAATTACTTTTTTTTTTTGCTATAGAGTATATGTGATAGGACACCATGCATGATAAACTTTTACTGACTAAAGCGATTACATCTGAAAAGAATTTCATTTTCACAGTCGGGTGAAAGTATGAGGCTTAAGAACTTTACCTCATCTTAAGGCCCGACATAATGGAGAGTATAATTATCTTTATTATGTTCAAATATCTGCAGGCTTTCATAATTATTCCAAGTAATTGAATATATTAGCCATTTCTGAAGATTGGAATTAATCATTCTTGAATTAGTACAAAGTGCTGTACAAAGCAGACAATACATTTAGGATTTCTGAGGGTGTGCTTCAATGATCAGGTCAAACAAATGTTCTTCAGTAATCAGTACACAATATTTTCAAATTAATTATATCTAACTTTTAACTAATATATAAGAGAAAAACACTTAACTAAGCTAATAAAAATCTACAGAGAACTATATTCCTGGTGAAATGTTTTCTTAGCTGAGAATATCTTTATAATCTATTCGGTCATTATTGGTAAATTACTTTCAACTTTTTCAATAAAGATTCTAAATATTATTTTGCCTGATTAATGACTACATAAATCTCTTTTCTCAGGAAACATTTCAGAGTAGGAGATGAGATGGCCACACATGCAGGCAACTATCATTATTGTAGTTTATGTGAGATATGAAAATATCTGAAAGTTTCATAACTCCCACAAACTATAATAGAAAATGACACACACTCTCCACCTTGACTACCATATTTTTAAAATGTTTCACTTAAAGGGGTTTTCTCACGAACAAAGTTAATTTTAAAGTTCATTTTAATCAATACATCTTGAAATAATAATAATTTCCACAATTGGTGTGATTAAAAAAATGTTCCTATGCTCAGATAATATTATAAATGTGACCCTGCTGTGTACTGTGTAATGGCTGTGTCTTATTATACAGGGACATGGTCTGATCATACAACAGCTCCTGGGCAGGGGAGGAAGCAAAATAGAGTATACAGATAGCACAGCATGGGATCACAGCTGATTCTTTTTGTGAGATAAAGCCTTTCCCTGCCTGTTTTTAAAAAATGTTTTACCTCAAAAAAATAATTATTTGCGATCTCGTGCTGTAATGTCTGTATACTTTTTTGCTTCTTCTCCTGCCCAGGAGATGTGGTATGATCTGACCATTTTGTGTGCACGGTCAGAAAAAAAACATTACACACTACACAGCAGGGGTACATTTATAACATTATCTCAGCACAGGAACATTTTTTAAACACATCCAGTTATGGAAATTATTATTATTCCAAGATGTATTTGTAGCGCCCCGAGGGTTCGGCCGCTACAGGGGTATTGCACCTCTGACAGAGGTGTGGTATTCCACTCCCGGTTAAGGATGGAGTATGGACCAGGGCTCAGTTAGCTGCATACAGCACACACACCCCATTTCCGGGGGACAGCTCAACGGTGCTCCCACTAGACAGAAGTGCAGGCACGACCGACTATGTCCCTGTCTGAAGTGGGGAGGGGGGTGGAACACCCAGTGCTGTAGAGGCAGATAGGGGTTGGTTTCTGAGCGCAGGTAGGAGCCCATTGGTTGCTGGTCACCTGGGCTCATGTTTCTAGAGGGAGGTATAAAAGGTGGGCACCATCTTAGTTCTGGGTCAGTTCAAGCAGGAGGAGGAGAGAGAGGAGTTCAGCCAGAGAGGGCTGACAGGGAGCTGTGGCTCAGTCTGGGCCCAGCTCCATGAGGCAGGCATGAGGAGAGTGCCAGGAACAGAAAGGAACAAGAACAGAAAGGAACAGAAACAGAAAGGAACAGCAAAGAAAGAGAGGAAGAAACAGAAGAAACAGAAGGGCTCAGGAACAAGAAGGTGGAAGGGACCCTAAGAACCCACGAGAATCCAGGGTGCAGGGTCAGGCAGATTAAGGGTACCGGATCCCAAGTTGGTGGAGGAGAAACAACCCTCAGCCAAAGACCGGAGGTCGTGATCATTTATTGGTGCAACACCTCATCAAACCTGCTAGGAAGGCACCATATAGGACAGCGGAGGATGGGGCCCACGTTTTACCGCACAAGTCCACGGTAGCTGGACAAAAGTGGGTCACTGGTGAGGCAGGCCAGAGAAAGGACAAAAGGGGGTCTTGAGCCATACTCCTGAGCTGTAGGGCAGTGTAGTGGATGGTGGGAGTGATGGTGGTGAGAGTCCCAGTACCGGTAATGCCGGAGGAGCGAAAAAGCACACAGACAACGTACTACAGTCCAGGGTCTTTACTCACGGTTAATATCCAAGTCACTTCTGCAGGGAATGACTGCCCGAGCCGTGCTGCGTCCACCAGGTGAGGGGCTCGGTCAACTCCCAGGGAGTCACACCATCCCAGCTGCGTACATCATCGGCCCCAGCGGTCTGCCCTGCAGCGGCGGTTCCTAATAACCGCAATCCACGAGTGGCGTAGTCGGACATCTCTTAAAACATCTAAAAGACTGCCACTGGTCTGACCACCCTAAGCCACGGGACCGGGTCGCCACTACTACCCCCATCTTCTCCCTACTGCCCGGTTCCGAGTGCCCCACGGCCCAGGGGGCGAGTCATATTGATTAAAATCAACATTGTTCATAGGACAACCGATTTAATATAACATACAATAAAAAAATAAATAATCTTGAACTTGGAGACACAGGTATAAGTGGAGGAGGAGGTGGATGTGGCGGTGTTGTTGGACATGGTGGTGTAGGTGGAAGAGGCAGAGGTTGAGGTAGCCAAAACTTATTATTTATTTTTTTAATCTGGGGAGGTCCCAAAACATTGGGAATGGCAAAAACAACAAACAAACTGAAGTGGATTATAACAATGGATGGGTGCTGCTCATGTACTTCTCTAGGCAGCCAAAAGTATGGACATGACCTGTAGGATCCATGCCTGATTAATTGTAATGAATGTGAGCTTGCCCACGTTGGCAGTGGACAGGCGAATGCGCCTGTCTGTGATCACACCCCATGCAGTGCTAAACACATGTTCTGACAGCACATTTCCCGAAAGACAGGCCAACACCTCCAAGGCAAGCTCGGGCCATGTGTCCAATTTGGAGCTCCAGAAATTAAATGGGGAAGACCCATCACTCAGTACGTGGAGACTTGTGGACACGTACTCTTCCACCATGTTGTTGAAATGCTGGCTCCTGCTGATAATGACCTTATAAGATGGTGGTGCTAGATGTTGTGCCGAGCTGATGAAGGCTTTCCACATTTCGGTCATGCTACCCTTCTTTCTGAGGTGGTGCCAGTGTCATAGCTGCATTGGTGACTTTCTCCTCCGCCTCTGCCTTGTGCTTCTATTGAGCCCCCGCTGTCAGGTGGGAACGCCTTCTGTAGTACATCTACCAGCGTGCGCTTGTATTCCTGAATTACCTTTTGTGAATTTCAGTCTACTGATGACCATAAAAAGTCTGTATATGTCAATGAGTGCATGGGGAAAAGCTATCAAGTTGTGGACTGCAGAAGATATTTATTTTACAAGATGGAACACTCATTTCCAGCAGATGATACTGACACTTGACAAGGAGAAATACAACGAGATGGGACAATGCAAGAACTTAACTTTGCATCAGAAAATCTTTTGGACGATTTTAAAAAGATTGTGAATTGGATTGGATTGGAAAAAGATTGGAAGATGAGGCACTCTCCCATGACTACAACGTACACATGGATGATACAGTGAAACTGTGATTGGTCATTAAATCAGTTAATTTTGCCTTCTTTTTGGAATTTCTGTGTACTGATGACCATAAACAACCTGAATCGGTCAATGAATGCATAAAAAGAAGCTATCATATTATTGTTATGATCTGCTACAAGCACTAAGGAAAGACAGGAGATCTGTCCCTACAATAGAACTAAACTGGATCCCTATGATGTAACGGGGAACCTGATCCTGTGATCAGACCCGCTAAAGTCCTCGGCTAGTCTGTACGAAGACCTATAGATGCAAGGGAGGGATCCCTACAAGAACTAGGGACTGGGATAAAGTTGGACACCTCCTAGCAGAAATTGTAGCAGTCAAAGACAAACACACAACTAAGAACATAGAGGTCCGAAGACCTAGCAAAACTAACAGAGAACGGTAACAGAGCACCAAGCTAGCTCAAGAGTAGTAAATACAATGAAGTCCAGCAAGGCCAGGAGGGCGGAGCCGGATTAAATAGGCAAAAATGGTCATGTGACCAGCAAACTAGAAAAAACCTAACAGGAGAGTTCTAACAGTACCCCCTCTTCTAAGAGGATCCTCCGGATCCCCTAGGACCGGGCTTATCAGGAAACCTCCTGTGAAATGCTCTGACAAGTCTGGAAGCAGAAACATCATCCGCCCTCACCCATGAGTTATCCTCGGGTCCGAAACCCTTCCAAGCGACGAGATACTGCAAACTCCCTCTATACTGTCTAGAATTTAGGATGCGGGAAATTTCATATTCCCCGTCCTTCACCACCGGAGGAACAGTGGCAGAGGCGTCACCAACCGACACATCAGCTTTTTTCAACAGAGAAACATGAAACACCGGATTAATCTTCCAGGAGGTAGGAACCTCCAACCTAACAGCAGATTGGTTAACTATCTGAAGCACCTTAAAGGGCCCTACAAACTTGGGACCCAATTTTTTCGAAGGAATCCTCAATCGCAGATTCTTAGAGGACAACCAAACCATGTCACCAATAGCAAATGAAACCTCTTGCCGTTTCCTATCAAAGTACCTCTTAGATTTTTTGTTAGCCTCCTGAAGATTATCACGCACATCCGTCCAAACTCTCTCCAAATCACCGGAAAAACTCTCCTCCTCCGGCACAGCCGATACCAATTTGGAGAATGACCCAAAAGACGGATGTCTCCCAGTACAACAAAAAAAAGGCGAACACCCAGCAGAAGAGGATGTATGGTTGTTAAGAGCAAATTCAGCAAGTGGCAGAAACTCAGACCACCCCTCTTGATTGTCTGCCACAAAACAACGCAAGAACTGCTCAACATCCTGGTTCTTTCTTTCTGTCTGGCTTTCTTTCTTTCTGTCAGGATGATATCCGGATGAAAACGACAAATGAACTCCCAACCTGTCACAAAAGGCACGCCAAAAACGAGCCACGAACTGAGGTCCCCTATCAGAAACAATGTCAGTAGGAACACCATGTAGTCTGACAATTTCCTTGACAAAGGCCTTAGCGAGTGTCTTAGCGCAAGGCAGTTTGATGAAGGGAACCAAGTGACACATCTTCCTAAAACGGTCCACGACCACCCAGATGACCGTGAAACCTTCAGAGGGGGGAAGGTCAGTAATAAAGTCCATAGCCAGATGTGTCCAAGGTGCACTAGGAACCTCCAGAGGGCAAAGCAACCCCGCAGCAGGAGCATGCGAAGACTTAGATCTAGCACACACAGTACATTGACGCACCCACTTAATGACTTCCTTCTGCCATCCAGGCCACCAGAAACTGCGACCCACAAGTCTCTTGGTCTCAGAAATTCCTGGATGACCTGCCAACCGAGACTCATGACACTCAACAAACAAATCTCTCCTAAAGGTCCTAGGCACAAACAACCTCCCATGGGGAGTGTTAGATGGGGCATTCTCCTGAGCTTTAAGAATCTCATCCTCCAAAACGGAGTCCAAAGCAGCAATCACAACACCTTCTTGTAAAATGCTCTCCTCCTCCTCAGCACTGACCATGGGAGAAAAGCTGCGAGACAATGAATCCGTTTTAACATTCTTGGTACCCGGGATGTAAGTAACGGAAAAATTAAACCGCGAGAAAAAAAGTGCCCACCTAGCCTGACGGGCATTCAAGCGCTTGGCAGCATCAAGATAGATCAGATTTTTATGATCAGTGAAAACCTGAATGGGAAATTCAGCACCTTCCAAGAGATGACGCTAGTGTTCAAATGCGAGTTTAATAGCCAGCAATTCCCGATTACCAATATCGTAATTAAGTTCAGTCTCAGAAAAATTTTTTGAAAAAAAGGCACAGGGATGTACTCCATCCTTGCTTTACTGAGACAACACCGCACCAACCCCCACAGAAGAAGCATCAACCTCAACCAAAAACGGCTTAGTCACATCAGGCTGCATAAGGATGGGAGCAGAGGTGAACCTCTCCTTTAGAAACACAAAAGCTTCAATGGCCTCAGAAGTCCACTGAACCGCATTAGCACCTTTCCTAGTGAGATCGGTCAGTGGTTTGACAATAATAGAAAAATTTTTTATGAATTTTCTGTAATAATTGGCGAAACCCAAAAAACCTATGTATCGATTTCAAACCAATAGGCCTAGGCCATTTCTGCACAGCTTGAACTTTAACTGGGTCCATCTCAAAACCTTCACTGGAGATAATGTAACCCAAAAAACTAATTCTCTGTACAGCGAACTCACATTTCTCTAGCTTAGCAAAAAGCGAATTGTCCATTAATAACTGTAAAACCTCGCGTATGCTCCGCCAATGAGACTCCAGATCAGGCGAATAAATCAGAATGTCATCCAAATACACAACCACATTTTTGCCGATCAAAGGTCTAAGGATGTCATTAATAAGATTCTGAAAAAATGCTGGAGCATTGGTAAGACCAAAAGGCATAACCAGATTCTCAAAATGACCCACAGGAGTGTTAAAAGCAGTCTTCCATTCATCACCCTCCTTCATGCGCAACAAATTGTATGCCCCCCGGAGATCAATTTTAGAGAACCACTTGGCTCCCACTAACTGGTTAAACAAATCAGGAATCAATGGCAGTGGGTAAGGATTGCGTACAGTAATTTTATTAATCTCACGAAAGTCCAGGCAAGGACGTAAACCGCCATCTTTTTTTTTTAACAAAAAAAAATCCAACAGCCACAGGAGCCTTGGAAGGCCTAATGTGACCGGCGGCCAAGCTTGTCTGTATGTATTCCTCCAAAGCCTTTCTCTCAGGAATAGTAAGATTAAATAAACGACTTTTAGGAAGAGTCGCTCCAGGGACAAATTCAATGGTACAATCATAGTCTCTATGGGGAGGCAAAATTTGTGACTCCTCCTCAGAAAAAACTCTCCAAAAATCCTGAATAGGTACAGGTAATTCCCCTTTTTCCACCGCAGCAATACGTCCGTTACAACACTTGACATAACATTTAGGGCTCCAGGACTTAATTTCATTGGTAGACCAATCCAGTACAGGATTATGCAATTTTAACCAGGGCAACCTCAATATTACTGGAGAAGGCAAATTATTCAATACTACCAAATCCAAATTCTCTTGATGAACACCATTAATAGTGAGGGGAAACTCACAGACCTTGTGAGTAACACTCTTCAAGGGAGAGCCATTATCAGAAACCACAGCAATAGGGGATGACAAAGGTTTAGGTTTTAATGTAAGTTTTTCCAAGAATCCCCCATCAATCACATTCAGAGTAGAGCCACAATCCACAAATACCCGAAATTCAATTAATTCATCCTGAGCAGCCGTAGTAGCAGATAGGAATACTCCCTTTGTATTTAAACAGGCAATACGGGCGTAACTGACCATTTTTTTTTCTTTGTTCATACGAAGCACACAGTTCTTAATAAAATGACCAGAATTTCCGCAATAGAAGCACAAACCTTCAGAAAGCCTGCGGTCTTTTTCCTGAGAGCGGGGTGTCATCGTCCCAATCTCCATCGGCTCTCCTTTGTCAGCACAGACCCTCTCAAGACTCGGAGCTGACATAGCAGATGATTTGCTCTCATTAACCCTTGCACGCAGTCTCCTGTCCACCCGTATAGCTAATTGCATAGCCTCCTGCAAGTTTCCAGGTGTGGGATAAGCAATCAGCATATCTTTAACCCTTTCACCTAGCCCCGCAAGAAACAAACTTTTCAAAGCTGAATTGTTCCACCCCACCTGGGCAGACCACCGACGGAAGTGAGAACAATACTTTTCCACATTACCTGATCCCTGCCACAAACGTCTCAATTCAGACTCAGCAGATGAGACACGATCAGGATCATCATACAACAAAACCAGAGCAGAAAAAAAACTATCCACTGATCTAAAGCACGGATCACTAGGTTGGAGAGAAAAAGCCCATCCCTGAGGATTCTTGCGCAAAAGTGACATTATGAACCCTATGCGCTGTGATTCATCACCAGAGGATCCGGGTCTTAAACGAAAATACAATAAACAAGCATTTTTAAAAGAAAAAAAATCTTGCTGTTCACCAAAAAAATAGATCAGGCAGACGTACCTTTGGCTCTACCAAATGTGCTCCAGAACAGCTACTCACGTGTTGTTGGAGCTCGGCCACCTCCAGAGAGAGTCCCTGCAAGCGTTGAGCCAAATCTTGAACCGAGACCATGATGGAAACTGGAGGTCTTTCCTTAGAGAAATTTTTTAGGCTGGACTTACTGTTATGATCTGCTACAAGCACTAAGGAAAGACAGGAGATCTGTCCCTACAATAGAACTAAACTGGATCCCTACGATGTAATGGGGAACCTGATCCTGCGATCAGACCCGCTAAAGTCCTCGGCTAGTCTGTACGAAGACCTATAGATACAAGGGAGGGATCCCTACAAGGACTAGGGACTGGGATAAAGTTGGACACCTCCTAGCAAAAATTGTAGCAGTCAAAGACAAACACACAACTAAGAACATAGAGGTCCGAAGACCTAGCAAAACTAACAGAGAACGGTAACGGAGCACCAAGCTAGCTCAAGAGTAGTAAATACAATGAAGTCCAGCAAGGCCAGGAGGGCGGAGCCGGATTAAATAGGCAAAAATGGTCATGTGACCAGCAAACTAGAAAAAACCTAACAGGAGAGTTCTAACAATTATGGACTGTGGAAGAGATGCATATGACCAGAAGGAACACTCATTTCCTGCAGATAATGCTCATGTGAGACATCAAAAAATAGAACAAGATGGCTAAAAAGCAAGAACTTGACTTGGTCTCTGAAAAATTTTTGGGACGATTTTAAAAAGTTTGTGTATTGGATTGGAAAAAGATTGAAAGATAAGGCACTCTCCCATGACAACCAGGCTGTTATGGTGCTCTACACCAGACTCTTAGGGCACGATACACACACAGAGGCTTTTTGGCAGCTTACTACGACAGAGACAGGTGCAGAATACACACACGGCTTTTTGGCAGAGTACTGCCACAGAGACAGGTGCAAAGTACACACTGAGGCTTTGTGGCACAGTACTCCAATAGAGACAGGTGAAGAGTACACACACAGAGGCTTTTTGGCATAGTACTCCCACAGAGACGAATACACAGTACACATACAGGCTTTTTGGCATAGTACTCCCACTAAATTAGGTGCAGAGTACATACACAGAGGCTTTTTGGCACTGTACTCCCACAGAGACAGGTGCAGAGTACATACAGAACCTAACACTGTCCCTCACTTCAGCTGCTTCTTGTCCCTTTGCTAATCAGTGCAGGATGGCAGTGACATCCATGATCTGGCATTTATACAGGCTCCAGAAGTGTCCACAGCCTATAAACTTGTTGATTGACTGCACTGCAGCCTTTCAACAAACTATTCGGCATCGAACCAAAACAGAAAAACAGACTTACAGTAAAAATTTTCGTGTTCCGCGTTTGGCACCTGACACCAGGTATCCAGTACGAACCCCAAACTTTACAGTTCAGATTCCCTTATCACTATTTGTTAACTGTAAGTATAATAAATTATATCAAGAACTTGTTCTCTGAAAAATATGCTTAATAAATAAAGCTGTCAAAACTTATAGTCTTTATTTTGAAATACTTTTTTATTTTATACAAAAAGCATACAGAGATAAACAAGTGTGTTCTTGGCCTGATATTCTTTATGATTTCAATATTTATTTATTGTTGTATACAAAAAATAATATTGAGATACAGAAGTGTGTCCTTGACTAAAGAGAAAAAATTATATGTAGTAAATATAGATTGGAACACAGTTTTAATATTGGCAAAGCATAACAGAGAAAAAAAATGATAATGATGCTGTGAAAAAGAAGTAACAGTAAGGTCAATAGTTTACAGTTATATAAGTAAAACTTGAGTTCATTTACAAGCATGAGATCAAAGAGTTGTAACTTAAACATTAATTATGGAGGTGTTATGATACTGGTGTTGTACTGCAGGAAACCAGTGGCCGAAGGAGCATGAGCAGGAACAGCAAGTGGTGGTAGAAGTTCTTGGAGTCAGCAAAAGGAGTTGTAGGAAACAATCACAATAGGTGAGAACAATCTTGGTAAGAATGTTTAGGAGCTGGAGACTGGAAACTAGGCTAACAGCTAGACACAATACTCAAGCAATGACTGAGATATCCAAACAGAAAACAAGATGGCTCCCACAGGTTCAGAATCTGCCATCTTAGTAAAGGGCAATTGCAGAACACAACAGCAGCCTCCAGTAGTAATGAGTGGAATTGCAGCATACTTACTAAGGTGAACAATAGTACCACAAGTGGTAAAACAGTAAAAGACTAACAGGAATTCTGACATTACGCCCCCCTTTCAACAGCGGCCTCCGGACAATGCTTGGCTTGGTTTATGTGGGTATTTTTGGTGAAACTCTAAGCAGTTGACGAGCATTGATAGTTCTACAGGTTCCCAGGAGTTATCTTCAGGGCCGTACCCTTGCCACTTTATTAAGTAATGCAACTCGTTTCTGAATATTCTGGAATCCAGAACCTTTTCAACTGTGTAATGTTCTTGCCCATCCACTTCAATAGGACCAGGAGGAGGTAGACGACGCCCTGGAAAAGGATTTGGAACAAATGGCTTTAGAAAGGAGACATAGAACAATGGATGTATCTTCATTGTTTTGGGCAGTTGAAGGCAAAAAGCTACTGAGCTAATTTTTCCAATTATTTTAAAAGGACCAATACATTTTTGATCCAGTTTTGGTGAGGGCACATGGAGTTTCAAATTCTTGGTGGAAAGCCATACTTCATCACCCACTTGGAAGCTTTGAGAAAGTCTGCGAGATTTATCTGCTGCTTCCTTATATTTCTCCTGGGCAATTCTTAAAGTGTCTTTTAGTATTTCCAGATTCTGTTGCAGGGATTGTATTCTGTCGGTGACAGCAGGGATTGTCATTTCTCTTGGAAAATTAGGAAGGATACTTTGATGGTACCCAGAATTTGCAAAGAATGGTGTTTGTTAGGTCGAAGCATTTTGAGAATTGTTGTGTGAAAATTCTGCCATAGGAAGCAAATCAACCCAGTCATCCTGGAGATGACAAATGTAGCATCTGAAATATTGCTCTTAGGTTTGGTTTGTGCTTTCAGTCTGACCATTAGATTGGGGATGGAATGCAAAATATGAACTGACATCAATGTCCAATGCTGCACGCATTTTTTTCCAGAATCTCAATGTAAATTGTGTTCCACAATCAGAGATTACTTCATCTGGAAACCCATGAAGACAAAACACATTTTGAATTGCAATATCAGCAGTCATTTTAGCAGAAGCTAAACCAGTGCAGGGGACAAAAGTGCTGCTTTGGTGAGTCGGTCCATCACTACTGGAAATGAACTCTTTCCCTTTCAAACTGGTAGTTCCACAATAAAGTTCATAGATATAGAGCCCCAAGGACAAGATGGCATTTACAGAGGCTGCAATAATCCCATTGTTGATGTACGGGGAGTTTTGTACATGGCACAGGTGCTACAGGAAGATACATATTGTTTAACATCTTTTTGGCAATTGGGCCACCAAAAAAAATGAAGCAGAAATTCTTGTGTTTTTTAATTCATTTGTGTCCTGCTAGCTTGGAGTCATGGATTAGTTTTAATACCTCTCACAGTTTCTGGAGCATAGATGCAATGATTATGAGCCCATACTTTATTTTGAAAGGTAAGAGATATATCATCTGGTGGATGCAGAAGAATTTGGGCTGTCTCATATGCTTCCCATATATCTCCCAGTAAGTCTTTGTTATGGATCACCCCGAGGAAGTTGGACTCAGGCAGAATAGTTGTTGGTGGTGCTGCTGTAGAAGGATCTTTAGAGATGAGCCTAGATAAAGCATCAGCCTTACCGTTACGGGAGCCAGGTCTTTAGGAGAGAACAAAGTTGAATTGGATAAGAAAGAGACTCCAACGAGCTTGACAGGGGTCAAACATTTGGCAGACCTGATAAATTCAAGGTTATGATGGTCAGTTAGAACAACAATTTGTTGAGCTGCTCCTCCAAAATGATGTCTCCGTTCCTTGAAAGCAGCAATGATAGCTAAGAGCTCTTTGTTCCCCACATCATAATTCTTCTCTGACACAGTCAAACTTCTGGAAAATATGCACAAGGATGTAGCAAATGTTTTGTTCCTGTTCTTTGTGATAGAATGGCCCCTACTACACCATCTGAAGCATCCACTTCTACAATAAAGGCATGTTCAGGATTGGGATGAATTAGTATAGGAGCTGTGGTGAATTTCGTCTTCAGGCAAGAAAAAGCATCTTATTCTTAAGGAGACCAATCAAATCATATGCCTTTCTTTTTTGTTAATTCGGTGATTGGTGCAATTATACCTGATAAATTCTTATCTGAAACGTCTGTAAAAATTGGCAAAGCCCACAAATCGTTGGACTTCTTTCACATTTTTTGGCGTTGGCCACTCAGTGATAGCTTGAGTCTTGCTGGAGTCCATTTGCAATCCTAGAGTAGAGATTATATAGATGGAACTCACATTTTTCCTGCTTAATATAAAGATGATGGGTTCTTAGACGCTCTAGCACAGTTTTCACATGATTCTGACGCTCTTCTGCAGAATTAGAAAAGATTAGTATATCATCTAGATAAATGACTACAAATTGATCAAGTAAGTCTCTGAAAATGTCATTAAAGAAATGCTGAAATGTTGCAGGAGCATTGCACAGTCCAAACGACATGACTAAGCATTCGTAGTGTCAATAACGTGATCTGAATGTCGTTTTCCTGGTCTGACACAATAGCTCAATTGGATAATCATATGGCCGATGAGTAGGGAGTTTGTCTGCATTTTTCTTGTCCTATACATCATCAAATCCCTTAAACATAGATGGTAGTTTAGAAGATTGTTCAGGATCTTCTACAAACTCTTCATTTGGTGAAGCCTCTGGGAAGTGTACAGTAGATGGTTTGGTTTCCCAATTGATTGTGGGATTTTGAGTCGGTAGCCATGGCAACTCTAAAATTATTAGAAAATGTGGAGATGAGATTAGTAGGAAGGATAAGGCTGCATGCCCACTATGCATTTTTGAAGCGTTTTTGCCGCGAAATTTCCGCAGCGAAAATGCTTAAAAAAATGCTTGGTAATATGTGCCCCATGGTCCCCAATGATAATTCGCATGTGCTGTGCACATGCTGCGGAAATTTCCGCTGTGGATTATCATTGCGGAAAAATTCACAGCATGGCCATTAATTTTGCGGACATGCAGCGTAATTGCCGCCATTGACTTGCATTGAATCACTTAATATCCGCACTACATGTGCACATGCGGATATTAAGCGATTCAATGTGTGCATGGTGCCCGGGTCTGGAGAAGAGGAGACTCTCCTCCAGACCCGGGTACCAAAGTACCTCTTAAAAAAAAGAATTTAAAATAAAAAATATACATTATACTCACCTTCCGATGTCCCCTGGTCTCCTTTATGGTGCGTCCTGGCTCCCCGGTGGCTCGCGATGGTGTAAAAGGACCTTCCATGACGTCATTTAGTCATGTCACAGGTCACACGACCACCGACGTCGGTGGTCCCGTGACCTGTGACATGATTAAATGACATCATGGAAGGTCCTTTTACACCACCGCGAGCCGGACAAGAGACCGGAAGCACCGGCGAGAAAACCGCGGGCCATCTGAAGGTGAGTATAATGTTGTTTTTTATTTTTTACAATTTTTATTCTTTTTTTTAACTAAAACCTCATGCTGATTAGGTTGCATAAATATCTCTAGGGGTTCAGACTCTTGATTCACTGGTCCCAAATTTAGTGGAGATCCGTGAACATTTTCCATGATAATAGATGAAAGTCTGTTTTGAATGTTTACTCCATGTTCCTTTGTGAAAAAGAGATGTCCATAAAATTTCCATTTGCTCCTGAATCAACCATGGCAGATGTGGAAATTCATTGAGAATCAACTTAAAACTTGATAGATATGAAGCATTGAGAGTCCTTGTTTTCATCTTTAATGTTGGGTGCAATAGAATAAATTGAATGGATGGCTGCAGTCACAGGAGGCGCTGGTTTAGACAAGACTTCATTGGAAAAGTTGGGATCCACTACCACTGCCACTTTTTTACGTACTCGAGAACGAGAAGGACAATTGACGAGAAAGTGGTCAGTCTTGCCACAATAAAAACACTGATTTTCCCGAAGTCACAGTTCTCTTCTCTCAGCACTTTCATGTTTTAGCTGTCGACCTGCATGGATTCAACTTCAGATATGTGAAGACTCTATCTCAAAGTCTTTGGGACTGTTGGTTGAAACAGGTGGATAACAATTACTGTTGCGGGACCAGTTTGAATTCCACTTTTCGAATCTTCTCTCAGATAATCGGTTGTCTACTGTATATGAATACAATGATGAATGAAGTCATTAAAATTTGTGGAAACATCCATCCAAGCTAGTTCATATTTGAGTGCACTGGAGAGTTTGTTCTTAAAAAAAGATAATTTTGCTGCATTATTCCATTCGGTATCAATCACCCACTGTTCTTTCTCCACATTCAATCTGTATGACTTGCTGAGCTCTATACATTGTCTATTGCATATATGTGTGAAGGTTCACTATTAAGGTATGTGCCCATGATGCAGAATTGAAGCAGGAAATTTCTGCAGCGTTTCTGCATGTTCTTGGCAGTAAAAAAACGCTTGCGGATTTTACACGCGTTTTTGCAGCGTATTTGCAGCATTTTTACATGCGCATTTGACTTGCATTTTTCAAGTCCGTTGGGACCTCAAATCCACATGCAGAAATGCACAAATAATGGACATGCTGCGGATTTTTCCGCAAGGAAAATCTGCTGCGGAAAAATCAACAGCATGGGCACAAGACATGCAGATTTTCATTGGGGATCATGGGGAACGGATTACCAAGCGTTTTGCAAGCATTTATGCTGCGGAAATTCGGCAGCAAAAATGCTGGAAAAACGCATAGTGGGCACACAGCCTTAAGAATGTAGGAAACTTTGCATTCTTAGTAAGCAATAAAATTATTATTATTTGATCCATAGTGCTTTGGCTCCCTTTAGCGGTCAGAGTTATGTTAGCAGTTTAATTTCTTTATTTCCTATGTCTCATTCTCCTCCCCTTTGCAATGCATTCTGGTAGCTCAGCCTCCATTTTCATCACTCTGTATTGAAGAAGAGACATCTTCATTGCTGTCCCCTTGTGATTGCATTGCCGGTATATATTCATACTTTCTGTAGCTATTTCCTACTCTAATGTTAGCCTAATTTAGTCAGTAATGCCCCAGGACAGTTACTAGCTTTGTAGATGTTCATGTATATTGTGTAACTATGTGTAATATGCGTATTTGCTGTATCATGCACTGATTGTTTGTATTCTGATTGTTTCTAGTTTCACCGCGCCAATATACTATTACGTTCAATAAAAACACAGACTCAACCACAGTCTCCTTATTGGACCCGGTATAGCGGTTTATCTGCCTGTATAGCTACATGAGCTCCTGCTCATTTAGTGAGAACAGAACAGTGAAACTGCAGCCATCCAGCTAGAGGGACTCTAGTCTCCGGCTACACAGAGACTTTGAACATCTACATCAACCTCTGCACAGCCAAGCATTTCCCCCAAAGACACCATGTCCCAAAGATCACACAGAACAAGATCCATTACTTCTGTCTCCTCAAAGACAACATCCATCAGTAGCACGGTCGCCATTACCCGCGCAAATGCTGAAGCCGCCAAAATGTGAGCAAGCTTTGCTGAGCAAGAGATGCAACTGAAATTAGAGATGACACGCCTGCATGCTGCCTTAGAAAGTCTAGCAGCAAAAAGGGAAGCTGCAGCCACCCTCGCCATGGCAAAATCACTTGAAGCCACGCAAAAGGCTGAGCTGCATAGGCGAAGCAGTATTCCAAGTCTGGAGCTTCCACTGCAAGATTCTCCACAACGCACATCTCAGTACATTAATGAACTCCCTGATCCAAACTATTACCCTGAGCCGGTACCAAAACGAGAACACGACATCTCCAGTGAACAGAGCAGTAGTCATCATGAGGCTCAGCTCCAGGACAGATACAAACTCGAAAACATTGCGCAAAACAACTCTGCTAATGATGACCTTGCCTCTCACCAAGAAACTAACTTAAATCACCTTGCTGACACACCGTACATCAGACCGAAGCAATACGACAACGGCAGGCACCTCCCAGAGGATACTAACAGGTACGAACGCACCTCACATCACTATTAGGGCGACCCATCACCAGTATACTCTGCTGACAACCAGTTTGCAACAGAATTTGCTTGATCAGACTTGATCTGGTTGCCAAAGGACTTATGAAATTCAGTGACCAAGCTGAAGGATACAGAGCTTGGAAAGCTTATTTCCAAAATGTCACTAGAGACTTGGGGTTGCTACACAGGGAAGAGATAGACTTATTAGTCAAATACCTGGGAGAAGAGTCAGTCAAACACGCAGTAAGGATCAGAGACATTAATATAAATCAACCTGAAATTGGCCTCAAAGAGATCTGGGAGAGGCTGGATGAGAGTTACGGCTCAGCAGAGGCAATAGAAAGGACTTTGTTTAAAAGAATTGATGACTTCCCCAAAATATCCAACAAAAGTCTCCAGAAATGTAGAGAACTAAGCGACCTAAAAGAAGTTCAAGTTGCCAAATGTGAAGATGACCTACGGGGGCTTGCCTTCCTCGACACAACCATAGGTGTTAACCCTATAGCCCAAAAGTTGCCCCACAATCTGCAGGATAGGTGGCTTATACATGGTTCCACATACAAATACAAGGACAGCGTTCCATTTCCGCCTTTCTCCATTTTTGTAGACTTTATACACCAACAAGCAAGAATTAGAAACAATCCCAGCTTTGAATTTACAATGTCATATGCCACACCATCACCAGCTGCAAATCCACATAGAACGTCTGTGGCAGTACACAAGACTAAAGTTACTCCAGGTTCTAATCACAGGTCTGATGGCTATTCCCAAACAGAGTCAAAGATGCAGGACCCTGACAAGCAGTGCCCGCTCCATCAGAAGCCTCATCCTCTTCTGAAATGCGGAGCCTTCAGAGGAAAATCTATGCCAGATCGCAGAAGCTTCCTGAAAGAAAACGGTATCTGCTACAAGTGCTGCTCGTCCACAACTCATCTCGCCAAAGATTGCAAGGTCAATGTAAAATGCACAGAGTGTGGCACCATAGATCATAACACAGCTCTACACCCTGGCCCAGCTCGATGGAGCACACAAACAGCTGACAGAACACATCAGCTGACAGTGAGCATGGTGGAGAGGAAAGGAACACTGCTACAGCTATGCCAGAGATCACTTCACAATGTACAGAAGTCTGCAAAGGGACATTAGACAGTAGGTCCTGTTCAAAGATATGCCTCGTCAGAGTGCGCCCAAAAGGCAATAGAGATAAAGCTGTAAGACTGTATGCAATCTTACATGATCAAAGTAATCGATCCCTGGCCAGATCAACATTCTTTGACCTGTTCAACATTGAGGGGCCAAGCACTCCCTACTCATTAAAAACGTGTGCAGTTACTGTGACTACAGCAGTCAGGAAAGCTACTGACTATCAAATTGAGTGCTCAGACGGACAATTCTGCCTACCACTACCTACAATCATCGAATGTAACCAGGTTCAAGACAACAGATCTGAAATTCCTACGCCAGACGTAGCAATTCATCACACTCACTTAAAACGCATAGCACAAGTCCATAAAGTGAGAAGTCATATCAATGGACTCCACAATGCTCCTTATGCCCAAAAGCTAGACCTAGGATGGGTCATAATAGGAAATGTATGCCTGGGACGCATGCACGCCCCCTCTTCTGTGACAAGTATGCTGACAAATACACTGAAGAAAGGACGCCCATCTCTGTTCCAACCGTGTCGCAATGAGTTTCATGTCAGAGAACGGCCCCACAGCATCCAGCTGCCCAATCATTTAAGAGACTTTACTCACGATGGCAGTTTAGTGTTGAGAACCTGTGAGGATCAGTTAGGGTGCACAGTTTTCCAGAAAGCAAAACAGGATAATCAAGTCGCAATGTCGGTAGAAGACAAGTTATTCTTAGAGGTGATGGACAAGGGACTTGTTAAGGATGAGACCAACATCTGGGTCACACCTCTTCCCTTCAGAACTCACAGACCATGTCTACCGAACAACAGAGATCAGGCATTAAAGCGTTTCTTATCTCTCAAACACAACCTGCAAAGGATACCAGAGATGAAAGATCACTTTTTCTCCTTCATGTCAAATATTTTCCAAAACTGTCAAGTAGAGTTAGCTCCCACTCTCAAAGACTCTGAAGAATGCTGGTTCTTACCCATGTTTGGAGTGTAACACCCTAAGAAACCAGGCCAGATTAGTGTAGTGTTCGATTCCAGTGCTAAGTTTGTTAACGTCTCCCTGAATGACGTTCTATTGTTAGGTCCAGACCTCAATAACAAACTGCTGGGAGTACTTATGAGCTTCCGTAAGGATTCCATTGCCTTCATTGCTGACATCCAGCAAATGTTCTATTGTTTCCTTGTGAGAGAGAGAGACAGGAACTTCCTAAAATTCTTCTGGTACAGAGACAATGATCCTACTAAGGAAGTCACTGGTACCAGATGAGAGTGCACATCTTTGGCAACAGTCCTTCACCTGCAGTTGCCATTTATGGACTCAAAAGGTCGGCTCAAGAAGGAGAAACAGAATACGGAGCAGATGTCAGACAATTCATAGAAAAAGACATTTATGTTGATGACTGCCTGAAAGTCATGCCTTCAAATGAGACCGCCATCAGTCTTCTCAGGAGAGCCCAGGAGATGCTTGCATGCTCGATCCTCAGGCTTCACAAAATAGCCTCTATAAAGATCTGAGGTTGTGGGTTGTAAGTAATCACCTAGGCAGGTTAACGATGCAACAATATTTTATTGATAAACAGCCATGGTAATAAAGCAATTCCAGGTAAATGGCCAAAATACAGTTCTCTCAGGTCCTCAAGTTCCCAATCTGGGTTCAGTAGTTCCACTGGATTTGTATCAGGCCATACTCACTGTCTCCCAACTTTTGGTCGGCCCACAGATTTCGTATCTCCAGCCAATATAGTCTGTAGCCACAGTCCATGATCCTCTAGATGGCAAATAAAACAATGAAAGTACAGGTATCCAGTAGCAGCAGTCCTTTTAAGAAAGTTTAAATCCAAACAACATAATCCATAATGGTAACATGTTTATCCATCCATCCTTCCAAGTCCACTGTCTCCATCCTCTTCCTTCAATCCTTCCACAAAACTCTTCACTAAAGCATGTGCCTCTTTTCCTCCCTGGGGTCAGCCCTCTCCAAAGGTCAGAAGTGATGACACCCTCCCCCTTAAGCATTTACTTTAACATGAGGCTGCCTGTAAGACCTCCTGTGGTAACAGCTCCACTGTGTCCACTCTTTCCATCTACATAAGGGGTCCCTTGGCTGAAAGAACAATGGTCCAAGGCCCCTGAGATAAGGATACCTGAGATTGAACTGATGAGCAAACAAATCACTAACAAAACACAGCAAGCAAATTTCTAACAAATACAAAATTAAGATCGATGAAAATGGGAGCTCAGTGCTGGAAAAATATTTAGTAAGTGGCCAGGTCCTCACAGCCTCAAACAGCCAAGAACTCATGGAAGCATTCCCTTCTCAGGAGACTCTGGCTTCTCTGGAATCTACAATCGGACACTTTCACCTTTTAGGTCAGCCAGGAAGAAAGTCGTTTCACATGTAGAGGTGTTCTGTCTACCATCAACAGTCTATACGATCCTTTGGGTTTTGCAGCTCCTGTTACTATACAAGGCAAGGCTTTACTAAGAGACTTAACTAGGGAAACATCTCACTCGGATGCACCTCTGCCACCCGAGAAGAGAATCCAGTGAGAAGTATGGAAGAACTCATTAGCAGCCCTCTCCAACCTGAATGTCCCAAGACCACACACCCCTGTACCATCTACAGAAATACAAAGCCAAAAACTGTACGTATTCGCAGATGCTTCTGTTAAAGCAATTGCCGCCATTGCCTACCTTAAAACTGTAGACTCCAAATGTCAGAGCCACATTGGGTTCGTCATGGAGAAGGCCAAACTTGCACCACAACGAGAGCACACTATACCCAGGTTAGAACTTTGTGCCGCAGTGCTTGCCGATGAGTTAGCTGAATTCGTCACATCCGAGATGGATATCGACCTGACACAGGCCAAGTTCTACTCAGACAGCAAAGTAGTCCTAGGGTATATTCACAATGAGACTAGACGATTCTGTGTATGTTAATAACAGTGTGCTACGCATTAGGAGATCAGTTCATCCAAAACAGTGGCATTACATATCCTTGGACCAGAATCCTGCAGATCATGCAACTAGAGCAGTCGACGCAAGTCAACTAGGAAGCACAACGTGGCTTTCAGGACAATATGTTGTAAGCTGAAAAACATTTTTCAGACACCTTTGAACTAGTAGAAAAGGACTCAGATGCTGAAGTTCACCCTCAGGTGTCTATACTTCATACAATGACTTCTGCTATCCAGCTTGGATCTCACAGGTTCGACAAATTTTCAAGTTGGAAGTCGCTTATTCGAGCCATTACCTGTTTGACCCACATAGCCCACTCGTTCAGAACTGCCAGAACTTGTGACACGGAAAAATGAAAAGGCTGGCATCTTTGTAGGAATACCTACGTTACCTCCGAACTAGATTTCTCTAGAAACCACATCATCTTCACTGTTCAAAAAGAAACTTACTTTTCAGAAATACAATGTCTTACTAACAAAGCTCCAATACCCGCGAGCAGCGTATTGAAGAAACTCGACCCATTCATCAACGACAGCGGTTTGCTGAGAGTAGGAGGCCGACTCAAAGAAGCTAAAATGGAGTTTCTGGAGAAGTTCCCTCTCCTACTTCCCGGAAAATGTCATGTTGCCTACTTAATTGTACAACACTACCACAATCTGGTCAAGCACCAAGGAAGGCTATTTACAGAAGGAGCCATCAGAACTGCTGGTCTGTGGATTGTTGGTGCAAAGAAACTCATCATAGTGTTTAGTGATGAGCAAGCATACAAGCATCTCCGTACTCGAGATGCTCGGAGCTCGCCGAGTACTTGCGAGATGCTCGGGCGGCTGCTCAGGTCCCCTCCTCGCATGTTTGGCGCTCTTCAGAGCAACAATCAACATGCAGGGATTGCCTGCCACTCACTGTAATGCCGCAGCCATGTTGGTTGTGGCATTACAGTGATTGGCTGGCCGCACAGCTTCATCAGGTCTATATCAGACCTGGCGCTGCTGTGCTCATCAGTCTACTCCGCAATCAGGCAGTGTAGGGAGAGGTGCTGCTGAGCTAGGGAGAGATTTGGTTGTGTATTAGGTAGTGTAGGGAGAAAACAAGTACATTACACATATCCATCTCAACAAAAAGTCCTTCTGAGGACTAATCCATCTGCAGAGATATCAGGCAGGCAGTGTATATAGGCAGGCTGTGTATATAGCAGACTGCAGTGCATATAGCACAAGAGGCTCCATTCCAGTTCTGCCTTTTGCTGCTGTTAGACATTTCTAGACAAAGGCCCGGGTCTCAGGGGCCAGGAATAATTTTTTTGGGATCTTAATCCTCATTATTTGCTTAAAAATCAATCCAGAGAACACCGTTTTTCTGTGCCATTTGATTGTTGGCACTGCAGAATACAGCCAGGTCCTTGACATATTACAGCGCTAAAAATCCAGCTATTTAAAACTGTGGTTTGTCCGTCACACGGATCACATATAATTGCTCTGAAAATACTGAAATTTTTGGCATCCATTCAAATTTTTTTTCAGTTTGTCAGCAAAGTTTTTGACACCGGTTTGCTGTTCAAAATAGTTACCTACAGGCCAGGTATTTAAAACTGCCAGAGCAGTGTCAAATTGTTTGACACCACCCTGTCGTCCACACGGTCAAGTCTCAGTAGCAGAGCGTCTGGACTGCATATTCCTCACCCTGATCCTCCTTCCTCCCACCAGGCCGTGTGTCCGGAGACAACTGATCCCACACTTGCAAAGTTTGGGAAGATCCTGAGGGAGTACCTTGCCAACCGTGCCAACGTCCTCCGTGATTCCTCTGTGCCTTATAATTATTGGTTATCCAAGCTGGATATCTGGAATAAACTGTCTCTCTCTACGCCTTGGAGGTCCTGTCCTGCCCTGGCACAAGCGTTTTATCAGAACCGGTTTTAAGTGCAGCTGGTGGAATTATAACTGATAAGCGCATCTGCCTGTCAACTGAAAATGCTGACAGGCTGACTACTATAAGAATGAACAAGGGCTGGATTGGGCCAGACTTCTCAACACCACTGAATGATAGCAGAGTAACATAAACTCAAATATAGTGTCTTTTTTTGAGAGGTGTATCCTCATGCACCTCTTCACACCCACACATGGGTATACGCTTCCTAATTTTGGCTATTTGCTCTTGTCCTCCTCCTTCTTCGCATCCTCATCCACCACCATATCACCAGGGTGACCATGGTCTGTGATGCAACACCCACAAATTTTTTGAAAGGGTGTTTATGATGCCCGTAAAAAAATTTTTTATACAGTATGTTCATGTATACCCCCAGGGGTAAATGTTTGTCAGCCCATACACTTAGTGCATGGGCATTGCAAGTATAGGAGACCCACTCCTTTCTAATGCATACATTTTTATGAGGCCCTCCTCCACGTCTCTTCCAAGGGGCATTGGAGTGCCTCCCAATTTTTAGCAGCCCTTGCATTCACTGCATAGGCCAACACTATCGGAGACCCACTTCCTAATAATTGGAACATTTTTTTCAGGAGGCCCTCCTCTACGTCTCTTCCAAGGGGCATTGAAGTGCCTCCAAATTTTTGGCAACCCTTGCATTCACTGTATAGGCAAATACAATGGGAGAACCACTTCCTAATAATGGGAACATTGTTTTCAGGAGGCCCTCTGACCTCCACCTCTCTTCCAAAGGGCATTGGAGTGCCTCCAAATTTTTGGCAACCCTTGCATTCACTGCATAGGCAAACACAATGGGAGACCCACTTCCTAATAATGGGAACATTGTTTTCAGGAGGCCCTCTGACCTCCACCTCTCTTCCAAGGGGCAATGTAGTGCCTCCAAATGTTTGGCAACCCTTGCATTCACTGCATAGGCAAACACAATGGGAGACCCACTTCCTAATAATGGGAACATTGTTTTCAGGAGGCCCTCTGACCTCCACGTCTCTTGCAAAAGGTATTGGAGTGCCTCCAAATTTTTGGCAACCCTTGCATTCACTGCATAGGCACTGCATTGTGTGTTTGCCACACAATTGGAGACATACTTCCTAATAATGGGAACATTGTTTTCAGGAGGCCCTCCTCTAAGTCTCTTCAAAGTGGTGTTGGGGTGCATCCAAATTTTGGGCAGCCCTGACACTCACTGAATACGCAATAACGGTATAGGATACCCACTCTTTAGTAATGTGAACAATAAAAAAAAGACGGCTGATGGCTCTCTAAGAATAGTGAGGGCCAACTGCTGGCCCTCTAAGAATAGTAAAGGCCGCCTGATGGCCCTATAAAAATGAAACACAATGTATCTTATGAAATCTCACACACCACATGGCCAGATAAGGTTGTAAAATGTTAAAATGACATTTACCAGTGAATGCATTTGTCTTGGTTGAAAGCAATGCAAAAGTGCAAAAATGCATCAAAAGCGCTACGTGTGAACATAGCCCAAAGTGTGGAGGAGCATTTTTGTTTTTGTATATTTAGTTTGCTTTATATATAAGTTATTACCCTGGAAAGGATGTTCCTTAACATATTTCCCAGGATAATCCATTTTGGTTTTGTTTTTGTATGTTTTATTATGAGTCCGTAAAAGTGGCATAATACCTCTGACAACGTTGTTGTTGACAGAAGTGACCTGGGAGTCAGAAATGCTTCCAGGGTTCTTCCCCGTGCTGTTCCCATGTCATTTGAGCACTGATCTCATCGATTTGGGCAATTTTTAGGCCCTGTGCAGACCGTCGGGGGGAGCCGCCTGAAAAATGCTCGAGTTTCCCATAGACTTACATTGGGCTCGTTGCTCCAATTTGCTTGACCCGAGTATCGAGCACCCTAGCATTTTAGTGCTCGCCCATCACTAATAGTGAACATTAAGGTCTGAAACAGCCAGCCAGAGACAAACAGGGAGAGACAGCCATCCAGAGACAGACAGGGAGAGGACAGCCAGTCAGAGACAGACAGGGAGAGAGACAGCCAGCCAGAGACAGACAGGGAGAGAGAGAGCCAGCCAGAGACAGACAGGGAGAGAGACAGCCAGACAGAGACAAACAGGTAGAGACAGCCAGCCAGAGACAGACAGCGAGAGCCAGCCAGCCAGAGACAGACTGTGCTGGTGTGATGGAGTTGCTGACATACTGTATGCTGCTGTAACAGCGTCTCTTTAGAGGGCCGTGTATGTGTATTTCTTCACCTCGGCTATCATTTTACCTTCCGATATCAGGAAATATCGGATCGGATTGGATCGGGCCGATTCTCAAAAAGTATCGGATATCGCCGATTCCGATACCGGAAACCAATGCAAGTCAATGGGACACAAATATCGGAATGAAAATAAACCCTTTCTTTCCTTGTAGGTTAATTCTACATGAAGGAAAACAACTAACAATAATGTAGAATGTATTGGGGGAGGTGGTTGCCCAAATCGATGGGAACAGTGCTCACAGTGAAACATGAAAAGCCGGCAATTCAGCAGCGGCATACACCATTACCCGACAATTTAGAACAGAAAGAATAGAGCTTCACACATAGACTAGATAGATAGAAACATGTCAGCCACATATATAAGAACTACAGTGACAGTGTTGCTTACTGTACTTGTCATTTAGTGTTAAAATAAAGGATTTATTTAAAAAAAAATTGGCGTGGGGTTCCCCGTAATTTTAGTCTCTAGTAGAGGTTAAGCAGACAGCTGGGGCAGATGTTTGAAGCCTGGGAAGGGGGTAATACCCATGGAGCTTCCCAGGCTACTAATATCAGCCCCCAGCTGAATACCTAGCCTTTACTAGCTATTAAAATGGGGGACCCCCCCCCAAAAAATGACGTGGGGTCCCCCCTATTTTAATAGCTAGCAAAGGCTAGGCAGACAGCTGGGGGCTGATATTAATAGCCCAGGAAGGGTGCCATGAATATTGGCCCCCTCCCAGGCTAGAAACACCAGCCGTCAGTCGCCCCAGAAATGGCGCATCCATAGGATGCGCCAATTCTGGCACTTAGCCTCGCTCTTCCCACTGCCCTGTAGCGGTGGCAGTGGGGTAATAGGGTTGGGGTTGATGTCAGCTTATAATGCCAGCTGACATCAAGCCCAGGTTAGTAATGGAGAGGCGTCTATAAGACACCCCCATTACTAACCCCATAGGCAAAGTTAAAAAAAACACAAACACCCAGAATAAAGTCCTTTAATTGAAATAAACACACAATTCTTTATTGTTCTAAATTAAACCATACATACCGTCACGCCCATTCCAGCTGAAGCCAACGATCTCCTGCAATAAAAGAAAAATAATAAAGCAACATCATCCTTACCTTTCCATGGTTCCCAGGACAGCTCTAGCTCTGCTACATCGAGATGACAGGCTGGACTGCAGCAGAAAGCTGCCATCTAACCTGTCATCCCGCAGACACTGAGAAGCGCAGGCATGCTTGCGCTCCTCAGTGTCTGGCTGTGACGGCATCCAGATGAGCCGACAATGAACTCAGCTCACCTCATGCACGTCACTGACAGCGTGGGAGAATTCTCCTGAGCATGAGGTGAGCGTGAGAGAATTCTCCTGCTGAAGCGCTGAGCGCAGGAGAATTTTCCCACGCTGTCAGTGACGTGCATGAGGTGAGCTGAGCTCATTGGAGATGACCTCGGCTCATCTGGATGCCGTCACAACCTGATACTGAGGAGCGCAAGCAAGCCTGCGCTTCTCAGTGTCTGCGGGATGACAGCTTTCTGCGGCGGTCCAGCCTGTCATCTCGATGTAGCAGAGTTGGAGCTGTCCTGGGAACCATGGAAAGGTAAGGATGATGTTGCTTTATTATTTTTCTTTTATTGCAGGAGATCGTTGGCTTCAGCTGGAATGGGCGTGATGGTAAGTATGGTTTAATTTAGAACAATAAAGAATTGTGTGTTTATTTCAATTAAAGGACTTTTTTCTGGGTGTTGTGTTTTTTTTAAATACTTTACTAGAAATTCATTGCGGTAATGTCTAATATTGCCGTAACCCCATGAATTTCGGGCTTAGGGCCAGCTGATAATGCCAAGCTGGCCCTAACCCCTTTATTTCTCAGTGAGCCATCGCACCAGGGCCCTGGATGATTTGGGTACAGCGCCAGAAGATGGCGCTTCTGTGAACGCGCCATTTTCCGGGGTGGCTGCGGACTGCAATTTGCAGCGGGGGGGGCCCAGATAGCTTGGGCCTCCCTGCGCTGCAGATTCCAGCCCCCAGCTGCCTAGTTGTACCTGGCTGGACACAAAAATAGGGCGAAGCCCCACGTATTTTTTTTTTAAATTATTTCATGAAATTCATGAAATAATTAAGAAAAAAAGGGCTTCCCTATATTGTTGTGTCCGGACAGTTACAAATAGGCAGCTGGTGTTTGGGGGCAGCCCTTTCCTGCCTGCTGTACCTGGCTGGACACAAATATAGTACGAAGCCCCACTTCAATTTTTTTTTAATAATTTCATGAAATAATAATAAAAAAAGGGCTTCCCTATATTGTTGTGTCCGGCCAGGTACAAATAGGCAGCTAGTGGTTGGGGGCAGCCCGTTCCTGCCTGCTGTAAATGGCTGGACACAAATATAGTGCGAAGCCCCACTTCAATTTTTTTTAAATTATTTCATGAAATAATAAAAAAAAGGGCTTCCCTATATTGTTGTGTCTGGCCAGGTACAAATAGGCAGCTGGTGGTTGGGGGCCGCCCGTTCCTGAAATAATTTAAAAAAAATTGACGTGGGGCTTCGCACTATATTTGTGTCCAGTCAGGTACAGCAGGCAGGAACGGGCTTCCCCCAACCACCAGCTGCCTATTTGTACCTGGTTGGACACAACAATATAGGGAAGCCCTTTTTTTCTTAATTATTTCATGAATTTCATGAAATAATTAAAGGAAAAAATACATGGGGCTTCGCCCTATTTTTGTGCCCAGCCAGGTACAACTAGGCAGCTGGGGCTGGAATCCGCAGCGCAGGGAGGCCCAAGTAAAGTATTTAAAAAAAACACAACACTCAGAATAAAGTCCTTTAATTGAAATAAACACACAATTCTTTATTGTTCTAAATTAAACCATATTTACCATCACGCCCATTCCAGCTGAAGCCAATGTCTTCTGCAATAAAAGTAAAATAATAAACCAACCTCATCCTTACCTTTCCATGGTTCCCATGACAGCTTCAGCTCTGCTACATCGAGATGACAGGCTGGACCGCAGCAGAAAGCTGCCATCCAGCCTGTCATCCCGCAGACACTGAGAAGCGCAGGCTTGCTTGCGCTCCTTAGTGTCAGGCTGTGACGGCATCCAGATGAGCCGACAATGAACTCAGCTCACCTCATGCACGTCACTGACAGCGTGGGAAAATTCTCCTGCGCTCAGCGCTTCAGCAGGAGAATTCTCTCACACTCATCGCATGCGCAGGAGAATTCTCCCACGCTGTCAGTGACGTGCATGAGGTGAGCTGAGTTCATTGTCGGCTCATCTGGATGCCGTCACAGCCAGACACTGAGGAGCGCAAGCATGCCTGCGCTTCTCCGTGTCTGCGGGATGACAGGCTGGATGGCAGCTTTCTGCTGCGGTCCAGCCTGTCATCTCGATGTAGCAGAGCTGGAGCTGTCCTGGGAACCATGGAAAGGTAAGGATGATGTTGCTTTATTATTTTTCTTTTATTGTAGGAGATCGTTGGCTTCAGCTGGAATGGACGTGATGGTAAGTATGGTTTAATTTAGAACAATAAAGAATTGTGTGTTTATTTCAATTAAAGGATTTTATTCTGGGTGTTTGTGGGTTTTTTTAACTTTGCCTATGGGGTTAGTAATGGGGGTGTCTTATAGACGCCTCTCCATTACTAACCTGGGCTTGATGTCAGCTGGCATTATAAGCTGACATCAACCCTAGCCCTATTACCCCGCTGCCACCGCTACAGGGCAGTGGGAAGAGCGAGGCTAAGTGCCAGAATTGGCGCATCCTATGGATGCGCCATTTCTGGGGCGGCTGACGGATGGTGTTTCTAGCCTGGAAGGGGGCCAATATTCATGGCACCCTTCCTGGGCTATTAATATCAGCCCCCAGCTGTCTGCCTAGCCTTTGCTAGCTATTAAAATAGGTGGGACCCCACGTCATTTTTTTTGGGGTCCCCCATTTTAATAGCTAGTAAAGGCTAGGTATTCAGCTGGGGGCTGATATTAGTAGCCTGGGAAGCTCCGTGGGTATTACCCCCTTCCCAGGCTTCAAACATCTGCCCCAGCCGTCTGCTTAACCTCCGCTAGAGACTAAAATTACGGGGAACCTCACGCCAATTTTTTTTTTTAATAAATCCTTTATTTTAACACTAAATGACTAGTACAGTAACCAACACTATCACTGTACTTCTTATATATGTGACTGACATGTTTCTATCTATCTAATCTATGTGTGATGCTATATCTTTCTGTTCTAAATTGTCGGGTACCGCTGCTGAATTGCCGGCCGGCTTTCTTAAAGAGACGGTGCATGAAAACACTGTTATTTTTTTAAATAAATCCTTTACACTAAATGACAAGTGCAGTACAGTACTGACATATTTCTATCTATCTAATATATGTGTGATGCTCTATTCTTTCTGTTCTAAATTGTCGGGTACCGGTATATGCTGCTGCTGAATTGCCGGCTTTTCATGTTTCACTGTGAGCACTGTTCCCATCGATTTGGGCAACCACTGTAATGCCACAACCACCATGGCTGTGGCATTAACGTCTTAAAAAATATTAATTCCTGCTATTCCATTTAATTATAATGTAAGGGAGATAATGTAATGTCAGCGCTTGAGCAGGAGAATTCTCTCACGCTGGGATGGCATTCTAATGACAGGCTGGATCGCAGCTGAGCGCTGCCATCCAGCTTGTCATCCTTCAGGAGACTCTGCAGAGCGCAGGCATTATGTGAACTTCCGATTCCGGTATTCGATATTGTAAAAGTATCGGAACTCAGTATCGGAACTCCGATACAGCGAATATCGGTCGATACCCGATATTTCAGTATCGGAATGCTCAACACTAGTGATGAATTTTATCACCTTGTTAAGGCTTTCAAGGGTCAGTGCCTCAGGTTACCTCTAATGCATTGAATCGCTTGTACAGTTTACTGTTCTTCAGCACTTGAATTTGAGACTTCTTCTATGAGCATGAAATGACTGTTTCAAAGTTTCATAGTTTCTAAGGGTAAAGATAGACTTAATTCCATCGAGTTCAACATATAGTCTGACATGCTGATCCAGAGGAAGGCAAGATCTAGTTAAGGCAGATGCTAATTGCTCCATGTTAGGGGAAAAAATCCTTCCAGACTCCACATACAGTAATATGATAGCTCGCTGGATAAATGTCCCATCACAGAATTTAGTACCCATAACCTGTAAAATTATATTTTTTAAGAAAGGCATCCAGGCCTAACTTAAACTTTTGTAGGGTATCAGCCATTACAACATAATGTGGCAGAAAATTCCATAGTTTCACTGTTCTCACAGTAAAAAATCGCCTTCTGTGATCATCATTAAAGGGGTTGTTCACTACTAGGACAACCCCTTCTTGAACTAAATGTTTGGCCCTGATAAACTAAAGAAACCTATGGTAACCTCCCTAGCTGGCTTTGTTCCAGCGGTGTCAGCACTCACGGTCCTGGAGATCTGGTGCAGTGGAATTACACATGGTGCCCGGCGCTCAATCAGCGCTGGCCTCACTGTCCCCGCCTTCGTATGGATTGAACATGAGGAGGAAGTCAGAGATCAGCTGCAGCCTTGGCTTCTTCTTCATGTTCATTCCGTACAAAGGCAGGGACAGTGACCCCAGCGCTGATTTGGCACCGGGCACCATGTGTCATTTCACTGCACCAGAGCTCCGGGACCACGAGTGTTGACAATGCTGGAACAGAGCCAGCACTGGACGTGTGTATAAGTGTTTTTATTTTAGCAGGGCTAAACATTTAGTTCAAGACGGGGTTGTCTTAGTAGTGGGCAACCCCTTTAAGCTTTCTTTCCTCTAGACATAGAGGATGACCCCTTGTCATCCTTGCAGGCCTAGATGTAAAAAGATCACTCGAAAGATATTTGTACTGTCCCTTCAAATATTAGCACAAGGTATTAAGATCACCCCTAAGCCTTCCTTTTTCTAACTGAATAACCCCAACTTTGATAACCTGTACTGCAGTTCCCCTATTCCGTTAATAACCTTGGTGGCTCTTCTCTGCACCTGCTCTAGTTCAACCATGTCCTTCTTATACACTGGAGCCCAAAATTGTGCACAGTGTTCTAAGTGTGGCCACACTAGTGACTTGTATAGATGCAAATCTATGTTCTTGTCATTAGCATCTATGTCACTTTAAATCCATCCCAATATTTTATTTGACGTGGCAGCAACTGCCTGGCACTGGTCACTAAAATTTAATTTGCATTCTACTCATATGCCCAAGTCTGTAATATTAAGTTATCCTCCTCTGTGTCGATTACCCTTTCAGAGTTTTTTTATAATTTTTCCAGAAATTATAAAATTCTACTCTGTGTGCCATAGACAAGGTTATTATTAAATATGTTAAATAGAAAAGGGCACAATACTGAACCCCGTGGCACCCGACTTTTAACTGTGATCCAATCTGGTTGTGTTCCATTAACTGGAAATTGTCATCTGGTCTTGCTACCTCACCTGAAAGCAGCATACAATAGGAAAAGAGACCCTGATTCTAATGATGTATTACTTACTGTATTTTTCGGATTAAAAGACGCACTTCCTCCCCCAAAAAATTTTGGGGGGAAATGGGGGTGCGTCTTATGATATGAATTGAGAGGTGTAGCTTACCGGCTGCGGTGGAGCGGGGTCCCATGGTTACTGCTACCGGAAGCTTCTGACGGAAGCAGTAGTCGGGAGATGGCTGCGGACCCCACGCTGGTAGGATGAAGTGTTCAGTGGTGCGGGGGCTCCGCCAACATTTTCTGAAAGCTGAAGCCCCGCACCTTCCACACTCTTCTATGCAGTGGACTCCGGGAAAATGGCCGCCAGAGGCGATGCATGCTCAAATTGAGATCGGAAGCCGAGATGTTGAGAGATGAGATCTCAATCTGACCATGCGCCACCTCTGGTGGCCATTTTCCCGGAGTCCACTTCATTAGAAAGTATCGATGGTGCGGGTCTCTGGCTTTCACAAAATTTCAGAGAAGCCCCTGCACCAACGAACACCTTATCCTACTAGCGTGGGGTCCGCAGCCATCTCCTGACTCCTGCCTTCAAACACCCCGTCCTGCCTCCGCAGCATCTCCTGCCTCTGCCAGCAACGACCCTGCCACCTGGGACTCCACCAACACCGCCGCCCCACAAATAAGCTGATTATAACACATACCGGTTTATTAAAAAACATTTTTTTCCTATTTTCGTCCCCAAAATTTGGGGTGTGTCTTATAAACTGGTGCGACTTATAATCCACAAAATACAGCAATTTACTGTGTGCAGCAATTGTAACACAATCAGAGTTTTTAGAAGTAGCATGTAGCAGAGCTAAAAGATTAACTCCACCCACACAAGAAAAGGGGCATGATTGGACAACTGTTCACTTGAGCACAAGTCCTGGCAGTATAAATATCCTTGTGATAAAAACTTCATTTTAAGTAAACAACAGCACACAGTGTAATAAGTGACATAACATTGAAATTTGTGTTTCTTCCCCTATCTCATGCTGTCTTCAGATTACATAGCAAACACCTGCTGACAAATACCTTTTAACAGCCACTCTCTGTTTCCTCTCTCTGAGCCAGTTGTTAACCCAGTTACACATACAGTAGGTGAGGATAGAGATGGTCGTGCAGCAGTACGGTGGAGTGGTGGAGCGAGGGTTACTGCAGGTTGTACGCATGTCGGAAGAGGTGGGTCTTCAGGTGTTTTTTGAAGGTTTCAACAGTGTGCAAGAGAGAGAAATGGTGAGGTAGAGAGTTCCAGAGAAGGGGGGATGCATGGGAGAAATCTTATATGCGATTGTGGGAAGAGGAGATAAGAGGGGAGTAGAGAAGGAGATCTTGTGAGGATCGGAGGTTGCATGCCGGTAAGTACCAGGAGACTAGGTCACAGATGTATGGAGGAGACAGGTTGTGGATGGCTTTGCATGCCAAGGTAAAGGTTTTGAACTGGAGTCTCAGGACAATGGGGAGTCAGTGAAGGGATTGACAGAGAGAAGAGGCCAGGGAATAGCAAGGGGACAGGTGGATAAGTAGGGCAACAGAGTTTAGGATAGATTGGAGGAATGCGAGAGTGTTAGAAGGGAGGCCACAGAGCAAGAGGTTGCAGTCATCGAGAACAGGGATGATGAGGGCATGCACTAGTGTTTTTGTAGATTTGTGGTTGAGGAATGTGCGCATCCGGGAGATTTTTTTACTTGGAGTCAGTATCTTCCTCACCTGATCCTCCTTCCTCCCACCATTCTGAGTACCCTGAAACAACTGATCCCACACTTGGAAACTCCAAAGAGCTGTTTTGTTCATCTTTTCATTTATAGATTCTGGCCTCTTGCTCGGTCCGCTTGGAAGTGGAAAGAGCTTGGATATGTGGTTTGAAGGAGAGATGAGAGTCCAGGGTTACCCCAAGAGCTGTTCACTTTTCCATCGATAGATTCGGGCCTCTCGACCAGCCAGCTTGGAGCAGGGCAACAAAAGATCGCATGCAGCGATTTGAGCAGCCATGGTCACCCGAAGGTGACGGTGGGAAAGTGCAATTACTGTCACAAGAGGTGGATAATGAAGAGACACAATGGAAAGAAAGTAAGGAGGAAGACCAGGGTGTGGAAATGGAAGACAAAGAAGTGGACGATAAAGACCATGACCCAAAATGGCAAGAGGACATGCAGAGCAAAGACAGCAGCACACAGGGGGAGGGAGGCATAGCACCACAACAGGCAGGAACAAGCAGTGTGGTGGCCACAGACACAAGGCAGGCTACTGCTCCCCGGAATACCAACAAGGCGGAAGTTGCCCTACAACTGTTAGGTCTTCCCGAGTCTGGTTCTTTTTTAAAGACTGTTGAGAAAACCCCAAAAAGGTCATCTGTAACATCTGCCAGGCCAGGATCAGCAAGAGCACCAAAACTACCAGCCTGACCACCACCAGCATGCTCAGGAACATGACATCAAAGCCCCCGACTAGCTGGGCCGAACAGCAAGGTCCAGAAACAGTGTCTGCGGGTGACACCATTGCCTCTTCCGCTGTTGTGCATGCACACCAATCCCCTGTCTATGGTGCATGCGAAGATGCCTCCCGCCCTGCACCTGTCATTGCAGACTTGCAACCATCACCGTGCACGTCCTTGCCCCTTCGCAGCGTTCAGTTGTCCATACCACAGTCCTTGGAATGCAAGCACAAGTATTCAGTCAACCACACTCCCACAGGCCACAATACTAAACTGCCACATTTCTTGACTGCTTGCTTGCACTTGAAATGTTGCCTTTTAGGCTGGTGGAGGCGGAAGCTTTTCCCAACCTCATGGCGGCGGCCGGGTGTCCATACTCGGTCCCCAGCTGCCACTATTGCTTCCGGTATCATCTCCGCCTTCCACAAGCGCGGCTTCCAGAACATTACCCGTGCCCTCCCCAGTGCACTTAAGTGGGAAGGACCGCCTAATCACAAACACGTGGACAAGTGAATTTGGCCAGGGATGGTTCATCTCACTTACGCATTCTACTGGGTTAATATTGTGGAAGCCGAGACCCTGGGACGGAACACGTCCTACCAATGCAGAGGATTGCGGGCCCTGGGTCAATCAGGGTTGCCCCTACATTCTACAGCTCCTGCACCACTTCCTCCTCTTCAGCCTCCATCTCCATCACTTGATTCATTTTTTCAGGAGATATTCCAGATTATTTACTTCAACTTTATGTGTGCCAATAACAATAAGCAGGACTGTATGCTTAGGTGACAAACTGCACACCGTTGCCGAGTTATTGAAAGCTGTATCAGAAAACCTGGTGGTGGCTCTGAAGCTATGCAAGCTCGCACACGTACCATGCCTGGCCCATGTGCTCAACTAAGTGGTTCTGCGGTTTCTCAAAACCTACCCGGATCTGCCAGAGCGACTTGTGAAAGTACGCCGCATGTGCACCCAATTCAGAAAGTCAACAACAGCTTTCGCCGCCCTGGCAGGGCTTCAGCAGTGTTTGCAGCTTCCAGCTCACCAACTGGTGTGCGATGTGACTACGTGTTGGAAATCAACGTTGCAGATGTTTGGAATGATTTTGAGCAGCAGAGAGCAGTTGTTGAGTACCAGCTTCAACACGTTTGTCGGCATTCAGGTCAGCCTCTGCACATAAGAGCTGATGAGTGGACATGGATGTCTGACATCTGTGAAGTTCTCCAAAACTATGAGGACTCCACCAAGATGGTGAGCGGCGATGACGCCATAATTAGCATCACAATTCCGCTTTTCTGTCTACTGAAACGCTCGCTGCTCACAATTAAAGAGGAGGCATTACAGGCGGAGCAAGGAACTATACAGGGTGACGCTACTCAGCCCAGCCTCATATCATCTGAACGCGGATTGGGTGATAATCTCGTTGTACGCATTTTGGGCATTGCAGAAAACTGGCGTGGCATAAGAGAATTCTTGGAGACGGAGGTGTGAGGCTCTGATTAAGGAGAATGTCAGTCTTAGATCAGTTGCAGAATGGAGGGCACGGGAGGGGTGACACACAGAAATGTGGGATGAGATATAGGCCGGTACAGAACTGTGGACAACTTGGTGGGAGAGATGAGTTTGTATTGTATTCTGTAGTGATTGTTTAACCTAACCAGTGCAATGACTGGCACAGGGTAGAAGCGTCGGTGAAGCAACTTGATAGAAATACGACCCTGGCTGCTGCATTCAGAAGGGACCGGAGAGGAGACTTTTTTTTTAATTGTTTTATTTCATGTCATCCTCCTCCTTCTCATCATCCTCCAACACCATATCACCATGGTGACCGTGATGCAACACCCACATAATTTTTTTAAGGGTGTTTCTGATTAGAGACGAGCTAATATTTCAATATTCGTTTAAGCTTACAATCACCGTTTTTGCAATATTCGCCAATGTAATTGTCGAATATTCACCGAACATTGCCGAACATCATTGGATTCAATGGGTGCCAAAACCAAACGCATACACAACACCTTCAAACGGGACCAAAGTTTCCAAAACACATCAATTTAGGGGCAGTCACCAGGAAAGTGCCATCAATTGACCCAGAGTACAAGTAGTATAATTATTATTATTTATTATTATAGCGCCATTTATTCCATTGCGCTTTACATGTGAAAAGAGGTCACTGACTGATACAAGAGCAGAGAGGACCCTGCCCGTTAAGGCACACAAACACTCTATAAGGGATGGGTGAGAATACAGTAGGTGAGGGTACAGCTAGTCATGCAGCGGTATGGTGGAGCGAGGGTTACTGAAGATTGTAGGCTTGTCAGAAGAGGTGGGTCTTCAGCTTCCTTTTAAAGGTTTCAACAGTAGGTGAGAGTCTGATATGTTGGGGTACAGAGTTCAAGAGTAGAAGGGATGCACAGGAAAAATCTTGTATGCGATTCTGGGAAAAGGAGACAAGACGGGAGTAGAGAAGGAGATCTTGTGAGGATCGGAGGTTGCATGCAGGTCTGTAATGGGAGACTAGGACACAGATATATGGAGGAGACAGGTTGTGGATGGCTTTGCATGTCATGGTTACGGTTTTGAACTGAAGTCTCTGGCCATTGGGGAGCCAGTGAAGGGATCTGCAGATTGCAATCTTATAGATTGCTGGAGCCAGTCCACAGTAAAAAAGTAACCATAGAGTGTCTGATAACCTTCCCACAGACTGGAGACTAGAGATGAGCGGTGTTCGACTTGAACTGTTCGCCAATCTCAAATTCGAGCTGTTTTGGGCGGTGTTCGAGTTGTTCGAGGAACCCGAACGATTTGCAAAAAATTCGGCTGTTCGAGGTTATGTTCGATAACTGTTCGTGCACCAAAAGCGTGTCCTGCATGTCTGGCGCTATTTAGAGCACCAATCATGCAGGGATTGTCTGCCACTCACTGTAATGCCACAGCCATGGTGGTTGTGGCATTACAGTGATTGCCCAAATCGATGGGAACAGTGCCAACAGTGAAACATGAAAAGCCGGCAATTCAGCAGCGGCATACACCTGTACCCGACAATTTAGAACCGAAAGAATAGAGCTTCACACATAGATTAGATAGATATAAACATGTCAGCCACATATATACGAAGTACAGTGAAAGTGCTGCTTACTGTACTTGTCATTTAGCGTAAAGGATTTATCAAAAAAAATAATAGTGTTTTCATGCACCATCTCTTTAAAAAAGCCGGCCGGCAATTCAGCAGCGGTACCCGACAATTTAGAATAGAAGGAATAGAGAATCACACATAGATTAGATAGATAGAAACATGTCAGTCACATATATATGAAGTACAGTGATAGTGTTGGTTACTGTACTTGTCATTTAGTATTAAAATAAAGGATTTATTATTAAAAAAATTGGCGTGGGGTTCCCCTTAATTTTAGGCTCTAGCGGAGGTTAAGCAGACGGCTGGGGCAGATGTTTGAAGCCTGGGAAGGGGGTAATACCCACGGAGCTTCCCAGGCTACTAATATCAGCCCCCAGCTGAATACATAGCCTTTACTAGCTATTAAAATGGGGGACCCCCCAAAAGAAATGACGTGGGGTCCCCCCTAATTTAATAGCTAGCAAAGGCTAGGCAGACAGCTGGGGGCTGATATTAATAGCCCAGGAAGGGAGCCATGAATATTGGCCCCCTCCCAGGCTAGAAACATCAGCCGTCAGCCGCCCCAGAAATGGCGCATTCATAGGATGCGCCAATTCTGGCACTTAGCCTCGCTCTTCCACGCTGCCCTGGTGCGGTGGCAGGGGGTAATAGGGTTGGGGTTGATGTCAGCTTATAATGCCAGCTGACATCAAGCCCAGGTTAGTAATGGAGAGGCGTCTATAAGACACCCCCATTACTAACCCCATAGTCAAAGTTAAAAAAAACACAAACACCCAGAATAAAGTCCTTTAATTGAAATAAAGACACAATCCTTTATTGTTCTAAATTAAACCATACTTACCGTCACGCCCATTCCAGCTGAAGCCAACGATCTCCTGCAATAAAAGAAAAATAATAAAGCAACCTCATCCTTACCTTTCCATGGTTCCCACGACAGCTTCAGCTCTGCTACATCGAGATGACAGGCTGGACCGCAGCAGAACGCTGCCATCCAGCCTCTCATCCCGCAGACACTGAGAAGCGTAGGCTTGCTTGCGCTGCTCAGCGTCTCTCTGTGACGACATCCAGATGAGCCGAGTTCATGTCCAATGAACTCGGCTCACCTCATGCACGTCACTGACAGCGTGGGAAAATTCTCAAGCTGAAGCGGTGAGTGCAGGAGAATTCTCCCACGCTGTCAGTGACGTGCAGGAGGTGAGCTGAGTTCATTGGACATGAGCTCACCTTATGCACGTCACTGACAGCGTGGGAAAATTCTCAAGCTGAAGCGCTGAGTGCAGGAGAATTTTCCCACGCTGTCAGTGACGTGCATAAGGTGAGCTCATGTCCAATGAACTCAGCTCACCTCCTGCACGTCACTGACAGTGTGGGAGGATTCTCCTGCACTCAGCGCTTCAGTGTGAGAATTCTCCCACGCTGAAGCGCTGAGTGCAGGAGAATTTTCCCACGCTGTCAGTGACGTGCATGAGGTGAGCCGAGTTCATTGGACATTAACTCGGCTCATCTGGATGCCGTCACAGAGAGACACTGTGGAGCGCAAGCAAGCCTGCGCTTCTCAGTGTCTGCGGGATGACAGGCTGGATGGCAGCGTTCTGCTGCGGTCCAGCCTGTCATCTCGATGTAGCAGAGCTGAAGCTGTCATGGGAACCATGGAAAGGTAAGGATGATGTTGCTTTATTATTTTTCTTTTATTTCAGGAGATCGTTGGCTTCAGCTGGAATGGGCGTGATGGTAAGTATGGTTTAATTTAGAACAATAAAGAATTGTGTGTTTATTTCAATTAAAGGACTTTTTTCTGGGTGTTGTGTTTTTTTTAAATACTTTACTAGAAATTCATGGTGGTCATGTCTAATATTGGCGTGACCCCATGAATTTCGGGCTTAGGGCCAGCTGATAATGCCAAGCTGGCCCTAACCCCTTTATTACCCAGTGAGCCACCGCATCAGGGCCCTGGATGAGTTGGGTACAGCGCCAGAAGATGGCGCTTCTATGAACGCGCCATTTTCCGGGGTGGCTGCGGACTGCAATTTGCAGCGGGGGTGGCCCAGAAAGCTTGGGCCTCCCTGCGCTGCGGATTCCAGCCCCCAGCTGCCTAGTTGTACCTGGCTGGACACAAAAACAGGGCGAAGCCCCACGTCAATTTTCTTTAAATTATTTCATGAAATAATTAAGAAAAAAAGGGCTTCCCTATATTGTTGTGTCCGGCCAGGTACAAATAGGCAGCTGGTGGTTGGGGGCAGCCCGTTCCTGCCTGCTGTACCTGGCTGGACACAAATATAGTGCGAAGCCCCACGTCAATTTTTTTTAAATTATTTCATGAATTTCCTGAAATAATTTAAAAAAATTGAAGTGGGGCTTCGCACTATATTTGTGTCCAGCCAGGTACAGCAGGCAGGAACGGGCTGCCCCCATCCACCAGCTGCCTATTTGTACCTGGCCGGACACAACAATATAGGGAAGCCCTTTTTTTCTTAATTATTTCATGAATTTCATGAAATAATTAAAAAAAATTGAAGTGGGGCTTCGCACTATATTTGTGTCCAGCCAGGTACAGCAGGCAGGAACGGGCTGCCCCCAACCACCAGCTGCCTATTTGTACCTGGCCGGACACAACAATATAGGGAAGGCCTTTTTTTCTTAATTATTTCATGAAATTCATGAAATAATTAAAAAAAAAGTACGTGAGGCTTCGCCCTATTTTTGTGTCCAGCCAGGTACAACTAGGCAGCTGGGGGCTGGAATCTGCAGCGCAGGGAGGCCCAAGCTTTCTGGGCCCCCCCCCCGCTACAAATTGCAGTCCGCAGCCACCCCGGAAAATGGCGCGTTCATAGAAGCGCCATCTTCTGGCGCTGTACCCAACTCATCCAGGGCCCTGGTGCGGTGGCTCACTGGGTAATAAAGGGGTTAGGGCCAGCTTGGTATTATCAGCTGGCCCCAAGCCCAAAATTCATGGGGTCACGCCAGTATTAGACATGACCACCATGAATTTCTAGTAAAGTATTTAAAAAAAACACAACACCCAGAATAAAGTCCTTTAATTGAAATAAAGACACAATTCTTTATTGTTCTAAATTAAACCATACTTACCATCACACCCATTCCAGCTGAAGCCAACGATCTCCTGCAATAAAAGAAAAATAATAAACCAACCTCATCCTTACCTTTCCATGGTTCCCACGACAGCTTCAGCTCTGCTACATCGAGATGACTGGCTGGACCGCAGCAGAACGCTGCCATCCAGTCTGTCATCCCGCAGACACTGAGAAGCGCAGGCTTGCTTGCGCTCCTCACTGTCTCGCTGTGACGGCATCCAGATGAGCCGAGGTCATGTCCAATGAACTCGGCTCACCTCATGCACGTCACTGACAGCGTGGGAAAATTCTCACGCTGAAGTGCTGAGTGCAGGAGAATTCTCCCACGCTGTCAGTGATGTGCATGAGGTGAGCTCATGTCCAATGAACTCAGCTCACCTCCTGCACGTCACTGACAGCGTGGGAAAATTCTCCTGCAATCAGCGCTTCAGCGTGAGAATTTTCCCACGCTGTCAGTGACGTGCATGAGGTGAGCCGAGTTCATTGGACATGAACTCGGCTCATCTGGATGTCGTCACAGAGAGACGCTGAGCAGCGCAAGCAAGCCTGCGCTTCTCAGTGTCTGCGGGATGACAGGCTGGATGGCGGCGTTCTGCTGCGGTCCAGCCTGTCATCTCGATGTAGCAGAGCTGAAGCTGTCGTGGGAACCATGGAAAGGTAAGGATGAGGTTGCTTTATTATTTTTCTTTTATTGCAGGAGATCGTTGGCTTCAGCTGGAATGGGCGTGATGGTAGGTATGGTTTAATTTAGAACAATAAAGGATTGTGTCTTTATTTCAATTAAAGGACTTTATTCTGGGTGTTTGTGTTTTTTTTAACTTTGACTATGGGGTTAGTAATGGGGGTGTCTTATAGACGCCTCTCCATTACTAACCTGGGCTTGATGTCAGCTGGCATTATAAGCTGACATCAACCCCAACCCTATTACCCCCTGCCACCGCACCAGGGCAGCGTGGAAGAGCGAGGCTAAGTGCCAGAATTGGCGCATCCTATGAATGCGCCATTTCTGGGGCGGCTGACGGCTGGTGTTTCTAGCCTGGGAGGGGGCCAATATTCATGGCTCCCTTCCTGGGCTATTAATATCAGCCCCCAGCTGTCTGCCTAGCCTTTGCTAGCTATTAAATTAGGGGGGACCCCACGTCATTTTTTTGGGGGGGTCCCCCATTTTAATAGCTAGTAAAGGCTATGTATTCAGCTGGGGGCTGATATTAGTAGCCTGGGAAGCTCCGTGGGTATTACCCCCTTCCCAGGCTTCAAACATCTGCCCCAGCCGTCTGCTTAACCTCCGCTAGAGCCTAAAATTAAGGGGAACCCCACGCCAATTTTTTAATAATAAATCCTTTATTTTAATACTAAATGACAAGTACAGTAACCAACACTATCACTGTACTTCATATATATGTGACTGACATGTTTCTATCTATCTAATCTATGTGTGATGCTCTATCTTTCTGTTCTAAATTGTCGGGTACCGCTGCTGAATTGCCGGCCGGCTTTTTTAAAGAGACAGTGCATGAAAACACTATTATTTTTTTAAATAAATCCTTTACACTAAATGACAAGTACAGTAAGCAACACTATCACTGTACTTATTATATATGTGACTGACATGTTTCTATCTATCTAATCTATGTGTGAAGCTCTATTCTTTCTGTTCTAAATTGTCGGGTACAGATGCTGAATTGCCGGCCGGCTTTTTTAAAGAGACGGTGCATGAAAACACTAATATTTTTTTTAATAAATCCTTTACACTAAATGACAAATGCAGTAACCAACACTGTCACTGTGCTTCTTATATGTGTGACTGACATGTTTCTATCTATCTAATCTATGTGTGATGCTCTATTCCTTCTTGTCTAAATTGTCGGGTACCGGTGTATGCCGCTGCTGAATTTGCCGGCCGGCTTTTTTAAACAGAGTGTCTTCTGAGCAGTTTGTCAGCTTTTGGACACCTTTGCAGGTGTTTTCTATGTGTTTCTATGTGTTTTTGTTTGCCTGCCATTGGTTTTAACGGTGTTCGACGGTGTTCTAAGGTGTTCGACGAACAGTTCGACGAACAGTTCCTCAAACATCCCGGTGTTCGACGAACCGAACCGAACCCGAACACTACGGGGGTGGCTCAACACTACTGGAGACTCCTCCGATGGGCCCTGGCTTTTCCATCAGGAGAGTTCATGATAGCGCAAACTTTGCAGCAGCTATGGGGCTTTTGAGCAGGGAAGAAAGGTGGGGCCTCAGAATCAAATCCTCTGATGGGCCCAATGTTCTTCAGTCTGACACTTCTTCTCGGTGAGAGTTGTATTTCACCACAGCCATATTTTTTAACTCGGTGAAAGGACTGGCATAGAGGGAAACCTTATCTACTCTGGCTGTCATTTCTCCACCACCAGGTCCCGGCCATTGTCACACATGACCATGCCTGGCTGTATGTTCAGCAGTGAGAGCCACAGATCAGGCTGCTGTGTTACCACTTTCAACAACTCTGCAGCGGTGGGCGGTTTGTCACCTAAGCATTAAGCATATTATCTCCAGCAAAGCCTGTTTCCGCTTGGCCAAGGCAGTGCTGCAGTGCTTCCAGCTTGTGACTGATGTGGTCATTTCTGTGATGGAGGCCGAACAGGAGGAGGAGGTGCAGGAGCTGAACAATGTGATTACATTGAGGTTACATTGGCGAGTCTGGTTTATATACTAAAGAAAGATCCTAGAGTGCGTCCTAATTTTTGTCAGCCCTTGAAATTACTGCATATGCAATAACAGCATAGGAGACACACTCCTTAATAATGGGAAGGACAATTCAAATAGATTCTATATTCTAGAATATTAACTGTCTTATCTGAAAAATTTTTACGGGTGAGGTATCACAGTATGGATAGCGTATTACACCGAACCAGCCAGGCATTATTGCCTTATACTGCGTGCTGCTGGTGCTGCCCCAAACCAAAAAAAATTTAAATCTCATCTATTCCCTATCGATAACTCTGTTAGATGCATTTAAAATAGGGACAGGTGCTGCTAGGTGGTATCATCACCAGCTACAAATGAGTGTTCATCCTGGTTGGATAAATGTCTTCCACAGTCCATAACTTTATTTTTTTTTATTTCTTTGACCTTATATACAAGTCATTACCCTGGAAAGAATGTTTCTTAACTTTTTTTCCATTTTAGCTTCTTTTTTGCTTTTTTTTTTTTGTCTGTCTGTAGAAGTGTTGAATACTCTGACAACTTTGTTCACAGATATGCTATTTGTCAGCGGCCAACTGTGAATAGCTTTGAACCCACAACTGCAATAATTTAAATGGAGTGTAATATTTGATGTGCTCACAAAAATTGCTGGATTACTAGGGCAGTCATATGGGACAACGTCTGATGTCCACGGTTTCAGGAAGTCGCCTAATAGTATGGTATTTGTCAGCGACTAACTGTCAATTGGTTCAACAAAACACAGGTGACTTTAAATGGAGTGGAATATTTGGGACGCTCCACAAAATTTCTGTATTATTACGGCAGTCATATGGATCACGTGTATCTGATCATTGAAAAAAGTTCCTCTGCTTCCACAATACAGTAATATGAATAAAGCTAAAAAAATCTGGCTTTATTCTGTGAACAAGAAAATGGAGCTGTAAAATGGTGTACACTGACACACTGCTTCAAACTATAAATGGAAGACAATATTTTCTACGTTCACTACAAATGGCTGAATTTCGAACACAGTTATATGTGATACGTCTGACAGAGAACCACGGTTTTAAAAAGCAGGCCTGTAGTTTACTAATACTATTCTTCACAGCGACCTTGTGTGAATAGTTTCACTGACACACTGCAACAAAATGTAAATGAAAGCCAGAAATGGCTGATTTTGGAACGCAGTTATATGTGATGCGTTTGACCAAGAACCACTGTCTTAAATAGCGGGCCTGTAGTTTACTAATACTATTCTTCACAGCAACCTCATGTGAATAGCTTCACTGACACACTGCAACAAAATAGAAATGCAAGCCAGAAATGGCTGAATTTGTAATGCAGTTATATGTGATACATCTGCCGGAGAACCACGGTTTTAAAAACAGGGCCTGTAGTTTACTAATACTATTCTTCACAGTGACCTTGTGTAAATAGCTTCACCGACACACTGCAGCAAAATGGAAATGAAAGCCAGAAATGTCTGAATTTGGAGCTCAGTTATATGTGATACGTCTGACGGAGAACCACGGTTTTAAAAAGCGGACCTGTAGTTTACTAATACTATTCTTCACAGTGCCTGCCTCGTGTGAATAGCTTCGCTGACACACTGCAACAAAATGGAAGTGGAGGCCAATATTTTCCACTTTCAGTTCAAATTTCTGGATTTTTATCACTGTAATTTGGAAAAGATCTGACTGTATTCTGCAGTGCTAACAAGCAAATGGAGCAGAAAAATGGTGTATGCTGGATTGCTTTTTAAACAAATAATCAGGATTAAGATAAAAAAAATATCCCTGGCCCTTGATACCTGGGGCTATGTCTACAAATATGTGTAACAATAAACAAACTGCGGCCAACATTATATAGAGTGCCAGTTAGGGGTCTGGTTGAGAGAACTCATCCCCTGCCCCCATACAGACATGCCTACTCAAAACAATATATCAACTAAAGAACATAGAGAGTATAATGGCATAAAAAAACTTTATTAGTAGAAAAATCATTAAAATTAGTACATCACATCAAATATACACAGTATTATAGAACTGAGACATGTGGAATAGCGAGCCACATTTAATGGCTTAACCCTGATCAGGGCCCAAAGATCTCAACAGGCAGTAATAAAGGAGAAAAGAGGGGATCAAGTGATCATAAAACACAAATACCAATATAGTAAAGTTCATTAATCAGCTATGTCTTAGAGGTATTAGCACATTGCTCACCAAGTAAGGAATGGCCTAATCCAGCACAGAGACGGAACGGTTGCCAGAAAGAGCCTCGACGCGCGTTTCGCAAGTAGAATACCTTGGCTTTCTCAAGAGGCATATGTGAGTGTGCTGCCAGGACCTTTAAATACGCCCCAGAGTGGTCACATGTGTTGTCTTGTGACTATGCTAATGTGGGCATCCAGCCCATCTTTGCGGCATTCAATGTAAACGGCGCATGCATCAGGAATCCCACCGCTCCCATGCGCGGACCCAGGCCGTGGTATCGTCGGCGCGTGTCCGGGAGTGCGAGTGACCGCTACTCCCATGGACGCACAGAGGGCCTGCTGAGGGCCGAGTACAAACACAGAGCGGAGGAGACCACAGCGCAGGCGCATCACATACATATATAGGTGAGTGAGTGAAGGGAAATGCAAAATGATGATGACACATATAGGTCAACCTGATACCACGAGTGTTAGAATTAAGCCACACCATGAAGTCGTCGAGCTCCTCCACCGTCCCCTGCAAGAAAAATAAAATATCATCAATGTATCTTAACCATGACATGACGTGGTCCACGCCCTGCATGCTCTCGTCGCCAAAGATATCCGTCTCCCAGGCACCCAGGAAAAGGTTGGCATACGAGGGCGCACAAGTCGTCCCCATCGCCGTGCCATGCCCTTGTAGATACATAAATCTTTAAAAATAGTTATGGCAGAGGATGAAATGGAGGAGCTCAAGTATAAAGTCACGCGATGGGCCGTCCAGGTCGGAGGTCCCCAGGAAGAGGCGGACCGCTGACAGGCACAGATCATGGCTGATGCAGGTGTAAAGACTCTCAACATCTGCCGTGACCAAGAGAGTGCCATCCGCCACAAGTACGCCATCAACCCGTGTAAGGACGTCCGTCATGTCCTTAATATAAGATGGAAGAGTTTCAACAAGGGGACGAAGGTGGCTGTCAATATATTGACATATAGGACCACATAAACTGCCCAGTCCTGACACGATAGGACATCCCGATGGGTTGAGGGCGTCCTTGTGTATTTTAAAAGTGGCAGTCTTTGGGAAACAAACAGTTAGGGCCTCGACTGTTTGTTTATTAATAATGCAGACCTCGTTAATATGGAATCCGTAAATATAATAAATAATGGTCTGTGTATCAGAGTACTTAATTCCTGCAGTACTCAGGGATGTATGCAATCCTGGCCTGGTGGGTTGTCTACTTTGCAATTTTTTTTAGGCGAGGCTATACTTACTGTAACATACCTGGCGGCGTCCTTGCATGGTGGTCCATCTCCCACTGTGCAAGAGCGCGCACTTGATCTCCAGTCCAGAATGTCTCTCTGGCTTCCCTCCATGCTGTCTGTTTGTGTCTGTTTCTGCTGCTTAAGGGCGGCGCCCGATCACTTCCTGCTTTTTGTACCTGCTGTGGGTCACACCCCTTGTGCGTCCTCAGCCTATTGCTGTCTGTCACCTGGTATATAGCTCAGCTGCTCCCATCTATCCCTGCCTGAGCATAGTGTTTCATTCAGTGTGTGCTTGCACTCTGAAGGTGCCAGGTCCTGTTCTTTGTCTCCTGCTTTGCGGTATCCGTTCCCGTGTCTGAACTGAGTCCTGTCTATGTCTCCTGCCTTGCGGTATCAGTTCCCGTGTCTGAGCTGAGTCCTGTCTATGTCTCCTGCCTTGCGGTATCAGTTCCTGTGTCTGAACTGAGTCCTGTCTATGTCTCCTGCCTTGCGGTTTCAGTTCCCGTGTCTGAACTGAGTCCTGTCTATGTCTCCTGCCTTGCGGTTTCAGTTCCCGTGTCTGAACTGAGTCCTGTCTATGTCTCCTGCCTTGCGGTATCAGTTCCCGTGTCTGAACTGAGTCCTGTCTGTGTTCTCTTGTCTGCCTATCCTGGAGGCTGTATTTCCAGGCCTGTCTGAACACGCTCCTAGCCTGTTCCTTCCGCCTTCTAGGGGCCGATTACCTAGATCCGTTCCTGTATCTTGTCTGTCCTGTCTGAACACGCTCCTAGCCTGTTCCTCCCGCCTTCTAGGGGCCGATTACCTAGACCCGCTCCTGTATCTTGTCTGTCCTGTCTGAACACGCTCCTTGCCTGTTCATCCTGCCTCTCTGGGGGCCGTATTCCCAGACCCGCTCCTGTATTCCGCTGCAGTGTCGGTCTCCTCCGTACACTCAGTTCCAGTCTGAACTCTCTCCTATCCTTTACCTGTTTTGCCTCGATGTCCGTTCCCTTCCTTTTTCTACAGAGTCTGAACTCATACCTAACTCCTGCTTGTTGTCTCTGTACTCCCGTTTGTGAGTTTGTGGTCCACTCGCTACTTCACTGCAAGTACCCTGTGGGTATCTGGCTCTGCCTTTCCCTTCCTGTCTGTTCCGTGTGAACAGAGCCCTGTCCCCCCTGCTCAGCCTTGCCTGCTCTGACTCCTTTGCTCACCGCTCCGGCGGTTCTAGCCTGCTCTGTCTCCTTTGCTCACTGCTCCGGCGGTTCTAGCCTGCTCTGACTCCTTTGCTTACCGCTCCGGCAGTTCTAGCCTGCTCTGACTCTTTTGCTCGCTGCTCCGGCAGCCTTGCTCCGCTCTGACCCTTTTGCTCACTGCTCCGGCAGTCTCGCTCCGCTCTTATCCTTTTGCTCACTGCTCCGGCAGTCTTGCTCCACTCTTGCTCACCGCTCCAGGCGGTCTCGTCCTGCTTTACTCTTGCTCACTGCTCCGGCAGTCTCGCTCAGCTCTGACCCTTTGCTCACCGCTCCTGGCGGCCTTGTCCTGCTCTACTCTTGCTCACCGCTCCAGGCGGCTTTGTCCTGCCCTGTTCTCGCTCACCTCTCTGGGCGGCCTCACTCTGCTGTGTTTGTCCGCCACATCTGTGGTTCTGTTCCTGAGTCCCAGTGTGTACTGGGTCCTATCCCGCCAGTGTCCCTACCTGCTAGTGCCTCCCTGTCTGCACTCTATCTGTGCTTGCCTGTACCCCTCTGCCTGTATTGTTCCTGAGTCCCAGTGTGTACTGGGTCCTATCCTGCCTGTGTTCCTACCTGCTAGTGCCTCCCTGTCTGCACTCTAGCTGTGCTTGCCTGTACCCCCCTGCCTGCATACCCGCCTGCCTGCATACCAGTCGTGCCTGCCTATACCCACCAGTCTGTGTGCCAGCCTACCAGTCTGTTCCTGTATTCCCCTGTGTGGGTCAACAGCCGTGTCCGGGGTCTGTCCTGGAGTAGCACCTGGTCCCTCTGCTCGGTTCCTCCTTGGTGCACTGGCATCGTATGCCGTCGTGCGACCCTGGTCGGATCGGGTGAATACCTAGTTATGCCCCTCCAGGCATTCACTCTCCGGCACGGTCCAGTGGAATCACTACAATCACACGCACACGCCGCTCAGCCCGGGCGTGTGCATTACACTTACTACTGGGTTAAGCTTGTGACATTTAATTGAGAATTTATGGTATTACTTTCATGTCACCTGTCATGGGATTTTCTTGTGTAAATACTGTAGTGAAGAAGGTATTTCGTAGATTGGCTTTTCCCTCATCCTCTTCCACTATTTCTCCCATATTATATTTGAGGGGGCTAACACTATCATTACTATTTATGTAGTTGAAGAATATTTTTGGACTATTTTTACTTTCTTTGGCAATGAGCCTCTCTTTCTAAATCTTTGCTGCCTTGATTTGCTTTTTACTAGTGTTGAGCATTCCGATACTGAAATATCGGGTATCGGCCGATATTCGCGGTATCGGAATTCCGATACTTAATTCCGGTACTTTTGCAATATCGTATACCGGAATCGGAAGTTCCCATAATGCAATGAGCCAGTTTCATTTTATTCAGCCAATGAGGATCCTAAGAAGTGTGGGCACATCCTGTTAGGCATCTTAACTAATGGCATGGCTGTGATTGGCTGCTGAAATGATGTCATGATGCACTATAAAAGCCGCCGCCGCCATTTTGAGCTCACTCTGCTGTGAATTCAGTTAGGGATAGGACGCTGTTGTTCTGAGCGACAGTTTTAGCTACCTATTTGGTCTATTCTGCTTTACCCAAGCTACTTTATAAATCGCTGTGCCTTGCAGCGCTAGTGCACAGTTCTCTGTGCTGTTCACCGCTGTCTGCTAGGTCTGTGTGTGTGAGTGCAGCTCACCCTGTAGTGTGTGCTTCAACCACGTCTGGTTGTAGTGCACTCAGTGTGTGTCACTGCCTTATACATTGTCCTTGTTTGCCAATTCATAATTTTTCCTGATATCTCCTATTAGTGTGGTGGTTCCATCCGTATTCAGCTAAATTGGTTCCAAACACACTATATAGGAGTAGATAGAGAAATTTTTTTGGTCTTGCAGCGCTAGTGCACAGTGCTCTGCATCTGTACTGTTCACCGCTGTCAGCAAGGTCTGTGTGTGTGAGTGCAGCTCACCCTGTACTGTGTACTTCAGCCACGTCTTGTTGTAGTGCACTCAGTGTGTGTCACTGCCTCATACATTGTCCTTTTTTGCCAATTCATAATTTTTCCTGATATCTCCTATTAGTGTGATGGTTCCATCCGTATTCAGCTAAATTGGTTCCAAACACACTATATAGGAGTAGATAGAGAAATTTTTTTGGTCTTGCAGTGCTAGTGCACAGTGCTCTGCATCTGCACTGTTTATCGCTGTCTGCAAGGTCTGTGTGTGTGAGTGCAGCTCACCCTGTAGTGTGTGCTTCAGCCACGTCTGGTTGTAGTGCACTCAGTGTGTGTCACTGCCTCATACATTGTCCTTTTTTGCCAATTCATAATTTTTCCTGATTTCTCCTATTAGTGTGGTGGTTCCATCCGTATTCAGCTAAATTGGTTCCAAACACACTATATAAGAGTAGTTAGAGGAGCCTTTCTGCAGCATTGGGCCCTGCAGCCCCAGCCAGATTAGTATTAGCCTATTTTTTGTAGCCTCATCTATTGCATTGTAGGTTACCTTCCTACATTGTAATAGCTACAAAAAGTTTGTGATACTATCGGTATTACATCTTTAGGCACATCCAGTGTCTTTTTGTGACAAAAAAACCCTAAATAATGTTCACCAAACACTTCACTTTACAGTTGTGTAGGCCACATTAGCTCATATTAAAGTCTAGTCCACACTTTATAAAATTAGTGTTTCTTATACCTGTTAGCAGCTGTTCAGGAATAAGCACACTAAGCCCTTAGTACTTTTCTGCCTATCTTTATCAGTCTACCAAGATGAAGAAGACAGGGAGTAAGGCATGTGGTCGTGGTCGTTGGCGTGGAGTTTCTGCAGGGAGAGGACGTGAGGATTCTGTGCCTGCAGGGAGAGGACGTGGGGATTCTGTGCCTGCTGCGGGCACCAGTGACTCAGCATTAGAGATGAGCGGTGTTCGACTAGAACTGTTCGCCAATCTCAAATTCGAGCTGTTTTGGGCAGTGTTCGAGTTGTTCGACGAACCCGAACGATTTGCAAAAAATTCGGCTGTTCGAGGTTATGTTCGATAACTGTTCGTGCACCAAAAGCGTGTCCTGCATGTCTGGCGCTATTTAGAGCACCAATCATGCAGGGATTGTCTGCCACTCACTGTAATGCCACAGCCATGGTGGTTGTGGCATTACAGTGATTGCCCAAATCGATGGGAACAGTGTCAACAGTGAAACATGAAAAGCCGGCAATTCAGCAGCAGCATACACCGGTACCCGACAATTTAGAACCGAAAGAATAGAGCATCACACATAGATTAGATAGATATAAACATGTCAGCCACATATATACGAAGTACAGTGACAGTGCTGCTTACTGTACTTGTCATTTAGTGTAAAGGATTTATCAAAAAAAATAATAGTGTTTTCATGCACCGTCTCTTTAAAAAAGCCGGTATATATGAAGTACAGTGATAGTGTTGGTTACTGTACTTGTCATTTAGTATTAAAATAAAGGATTTATTATTAAAAAAAATGGCGTGGGGTTCCCCTTAATTTTAGGCTCTAGCGGAGGTTAAGCAGACGGCTGGGGCAGATGTTTGAAGCCTGGGAAGGGGGTAATACCCACGGAGCTTCCCAGGCTACTAATATCAGCCCCCAGCTGAATACCTAGCCTTTACTAGCTATTAAAATGGAGGACCCCCCCCAAAAAAATGACGTGGGGTCCCCCCTAATTTAATAGCTAGCAAAGGCTAGGCAGACAGCTGGGGGCTGATATTAGTAGCCCAGGAAGGGAGCCATGAATATTGGCCCCCTCCCAGGCTAGAAACACCAGCCGTCAGCCGCCCCAGAAATGGCGCATCCATAGGATGCGCCAATTCTGGCACTTAGCCTCGCTCTTCCACGCTGCCCTGGTGCGGTGGCAGGGGGTAATAGGGTTGGGGTTGATGTCAGCTTATAATGCCAGCTGACATCAAGCCCAGGTTAGTAATGGAGAGGCGTCTATAAGACACCCCCATTACTAACCCCATAGTCAAAGTTAAAAAAAACACAAACACCCAGAATAAAGTCCTTTAATTGAAATAAAGACACAATCCTTTATTGTTCTAAATTAAACCATACTTACTGTCACGCCCATTCCAGCTGAAGCCAACGATCTCCTGCAATAAAAGAAAAATAATAAAGCAACCTCATCCTTACCTTTCCATGGTTCCCACGACAGCTTCAGCTCTGCTACATCGAGATGACAGGCTGGACCGCAGCAGAACGCTGCCATCCAGCCTCTCATCCCGCAGACACTGAGAAGCGCAGGCTTACTTGCGCTGCTCAGCGTCTCTCTGTGACGACATCCAGATGAGCCGAGTTCATGTCCAATGAACTCGGCTCACCTCATGCACGTCACTGACAGCGTGGGAAAATTCTCACGCTGAAGCGGTGAGTGCAGGAGAATTCTCCCACGCTGTCAGTGACGTGCATAAGGTGAGCTCATGTCCAATGAACTCAGCTCACCTCCTGCACGTCACTGACAGCGTGGGAGAATTCTCCTGCACTCAGCGCTTCAGCGTGAGAATTCTCCCGCTGAAGCGCTGAGTGCAGGAGAATTTTCCCACGCTGTCAGTGACGTGCATAAGGTGAGCTCATGTCCAATGAACTCAGCTCACCTCCTGCACGTCACTGACAGCGTGGGAGAATTCTCCTGCACTCAGCGCTTCAGTGTGAGAATTCTCCCACGCTGAAGCGGTGAGTGCAGGAGAATTTTCCCACGCTGTCAGTGACGTGCATGAGGTGAGCCGAGTTCATTGGACATTAACTCGGCTCATCTGGATGCCCTCACAGAGAGACACTGTGGAGCGCAAGCAAGCCTGCGCTTCTCAGTGTCTGCGGGATGACAGGCAGGATGGCAGCGTTCTGCTGCGGTCCAGCCTGTCATCTCGATGTAGCAGAGCTGAAGCTGTCATGGGAACCATGGAAAGGTAAGGATGATGTTGCTTTATTATTTTTCTTTTATTTCAGGAGATCGTTGGCTTCAGCTGGAATGGGCGTGATGGTAAGTATGGTTTAATTTAGAACAATAAAGAATTGTGTGTTTATTTCAATTAAAGGACTTTTTTCTGGGTGTTGTGTTTTTTTTAAATACTTTACTAGAAATTCATGGTGGTCATGTCTAATATTGGCGTGACCCCATGAATTTCGGGCTTAGGGCCAGCTGATAATGCCAAGCTGGCCCTAACCCCTTTATTACCCAGTGAGCCACCGCATCAGGGCCCTGGATGAGTTGGGTACAGCGCCAGAAGATGGCGCTTCTATGAACGCGCCATTTTCCGGGGTGGCTGCGGACTGCAATTTGCAGCGGGGGTGGCCCAGAAAGCTTGGGCCTCCCTGCGCTGCGGATTCCAGCCCCCAGCTGCCTAGTTGTACCTGGCTGGACACAAAAACAGGGCGAAGCCCCACGTCAATTTTCTTTAAATTATTTCATGAAATAATTAAGAAAAAAAGGGCTTCCCTATATTGTTGTGTCCGGCCAGGTACAAATAGGCAGCTGGTGGTTGGGGGCAGCCCGTTCCTGCCTGCTGTACCTGACTGGACACAAATATAGTGCGAAGCCCCACGTCAATTTTTTTTAAATTATTTCATGAAATAATTAAGAAAAAAGGGCTTCCCTATATTGTTGTGTCCGGCCAGGTACAAATAGGCAGCTGGTGGATGGGGGCAGCCCGTTCCTGCCTGCTGTACCTGGCTGGACACAAATATAGTGCGAAGCCCCACGTCAATTTTTTTTAAATTATTTCATGAATTTCCTGAAATAATTTAAAAAAATTGAAGTGTGGCTTCGCACTATATTTGTGTCCAGCCAGGTACAGCAGGCAGGAACGGGCTGCCCCCATCCACCAGCTGCCTATTTGTACCTGGCCGGACACAACAATATAGGGAAGCCCTTTTTTTCTTAATTATTTCATGAATTTCATGAAATAATTAAAAAAAATTGAAGTGGGGCTTCGCACTATATTTGTGTCCAGCCAGGTACAGCAGGCAGGAACGGGCTGCCCCCATCCACCAGCTGCCTATTTGCACCTGGCCGGACACAACAATATAGGGAAGCCCTTTTTTTCTTAATTATTTCATGAATTTCATGAAATAATTAAAAAAAATTGAAGTGGGGCTTCGCACTATATTTGTGTCCAGCCAGGTACAGCAGGCAGGAACGGGCTGCCCCCATCCACCAGCTGCCTATTTGCACCTGGCCGGACACAACAATATAGGGAAGCCCTTTTTTTCTTAATTATTTCATGAATTTCATGAAATAATTAAAAAAAATTGAAGTGGGGCTTCGCACTATATTTGTGTCCAGCCAGGTACAGCAGGCAGGAACGGGCTGCCCCCATCCACCAGCTGCCTATTTGTACCTGGCCGGACACAACAATATAGGGAAGCCCTTTTTTTCTTAATTATTTCATGAATTTCATGAAATAATTAAAAAAAATTGAAGTGGGGCTTCGCACTATATTTGTGTCCAGCCAGGTACAGCAGGCAGGAACGGGCTGCCCCCATCCACCAGCTGCCTATTTGCACCTGGCCGGACACAACAATATAGGGAAGCCCTTTTTTTCTTAATTATTTCATGAATTTCATGAAATAATTAAAAAAAATTGAAGTGGGGCTTCGCACTATATTTGTGTCCAGCCAGGTACAGCAGGCAGGAACGGGCTGCCCCCAACCACCAGCTGCCTATTTGTACCTGGCCGGACACAACAATATAGGGAAGGCCTTTTTTTCTTAATTATTTCATGAATTTCATGAAATAATTAAAAAAAAAGTACGTGGGGCTTCGCCCTATTTTTGTGTCCAGCCAGGTACAACTAGGCAGCTGGGGGCTGGAATCTGCAGCGCAGGGAGGCCCAAGCTTTCTGGGCCCCCCCCCGCTACAAATTGCAGTCCGCAGCCACCCCGGAAAATGGCGCGTTCATAGAAGCGCCATCTTCTGGCGCTGTACCCAACTCATCCAGGGCCCTGGTGCGGTGGCTCACTGGGTAATAAAGGGGTTAGGGCCAGCTTGGTATTATCAGCTGGCCCCAAGCCCAAAATTCATGGGGTCACGCCAGTATTAGACATGACCGCCATGAATTTCTAGTAAAGTATTTAAAAAAAACACAACACCCGGAATAAAGTCCTTTAATTGAAATAAAGAGACAATTCTTTATTGTTCTAAATTAAACCATACTTACCATCACACCCATTCCAGCTGAAGCCAACGATCTCCTGCAATAAAAGAAAAATAATAAACCAACCTCATCCTTACCTTTCCATGGTTCCCACGACAGCTTCAGCTCTGCTACATCGAGATGACTGGCTGGACCGCAGCAGAACGCTGCCATCCAGTCTGTCATCCCGCAGACACTGAGAAGCGCAGGCATGCTTGCGCTCCTCACTGTCTCGCTGTGACGGCATCCAGATGAGCCGAGGTCATGTCCAATGAACTCGGCTCACCTCATGCACGTCACTGACAGCGTGGGAAAATTCTCACGCTGAAGTGCTGAGTGCAGGAGAATACTCCCACGCTGTCAGTGATGTGCATGAGGTGAGCTCATGTCCAATGAACTCAGCTCACCTCCTGCACGTCACTGACAGCGTGGGAAAATTCTCCTGCAATCAGCGCTTCAGCGTGAGAATTTTCCCACGCTGTCAGTGACGTGCATGAGGTGAGCCGAGTTCATTGGACATGAACTCGGCTCATCTGGATGTCGTCACAGAGAGACGCTGAGCAGCGCAAGCAAGCCTGCGCTTCTCAGTGTCTGCGGGATGACAGGCTGGATGGCAGCGTTCTGCTGCGGTCCAGCCTGTCATCTCGATGTAGCAGAGCTGAAGCTGTCGTGGGAACCATGGAAAGGTAAGGATGAGGTTGCTTTATTATTTTTCTTTTATTGCAGGAGATCGTTGGCTTCAGCTGGAATGGGCGTGATGGTAAGTATGGTTTAATTTAGAACAATAAAGGATTGTATCTTTATTTCAATTAAAGGACTTTATTCTGGGTGTTTGTGTTTTTTTTAACTTTGACTATGGGGTTAGTAATGGGGGTGTCTTATAGACGCCTCTCCATTACTAACCTGGGCTTGATGTCAGCTGGCATTATAAGCTGACATCAACCCCAACCCTATTACCCCCTGCCACCGCACCAGGGCAGCGTGGAAGAGCGAGGCTAAGTGCCAGAATTGGCGCATCCTATGAATGCGCCATTTCTGGGGCGGCTGACGGCTGGTGTTTCTAGCCTGGGAGGGGGCCAATATTCATGGCTCCCTTCCTGGGCTATTAATATCAGCCCCCAGCTGTCTGCCTAGCCTTTGCTAGCTATTAAATTAGGGGGGACCCCACGTCATTTTTTTTGGGGGGTCCCCCAATTTAATAGCTAGTAAAGGCTATGTATTCAGCTGGAGGCTGATATTAGTAGCCTGGGAAGCTCCGTGGGTATTACCCCCTTCCCAGGCTTCAAACATCTGCCCCAGCCGTCTGCTTAACCTCCGCTAGAGCCTAAAATTAAGGGGAACCCCATGCCAATTTTTTTAATAATAAATCCTTTATTTTAATACTAAATGACAAGTACAGTAACCAACACTATCACTGTACTTCATATATATGTGACTGACATGTTTCTATCTATCTAATCTATGTGTGATGCTCTATCTTTCTGTTCTAAATTGTCGGGTACCGCTGCTGAATTGCCGGCCGGCTTTTTTAAAGAGACAGTGCATGAAAACACTATTATTTTTTTAAATAAATCCTTTACACTAAATGACAAGTACAGTAAGCAACACTATCACTGTACTTATTATATATGTGACTGACATGTTTCTATCTATCTAATCTATGTGTGAAGCTCTATTCTTTCTGTTCTAAATTGTCGGGTACCGCTGCTGAATTGCCGGCCGGCTTTTTTAAAGAGACGGTGCATGAAAACACTAATATTTTTTTTAATAAATCCTTTACACTAAATGACAAGTGCAGTAACCAACACTGTCACTGTGCTTCTTATATGTGTGACTGACATGTTTCTATCTATCTAATCTATGTGTGATGCTCTATTCCTTCTTGTCTAAATTGTCGGGTACCGGTGTATGCCGCTGCTGAATTTGCCGGCCGGCTTTTTTAAAGAGAGTGTCTTCTGAGCAGTTTGTCAGCTTTTGGACACCTTTGCAGGTGTTTTCTATGTGTTTCTATGTGTTTTTGTTTGCCTGCCATTGGTTTTAACGGTGTTCGACGGTGTTCTAAGGTGTTCGACGAACAGTTCGACGAACAGTTCCTCGAACATCCCGGTGTTCGACGAACCGAACCGAACCCGAACACTACGGGGGTGGCTCAACACTACTCAGCATCCCCCAGTTTTACCAGGGAACAGTCCTTTATGTGCAGCTTTGTAGGAGCTAGCCGTACCCCACTGCTGCGGGAGGACCAAATTGAAGCCGTTGTCGGATGGATGGCAGCTAACGCATCGACTTCAATTAGTTCCAGATCCTCTCAGGTCCTGAGCACTGAAGAGCACCCATCTATCTCTTCACCACCTGCCAAATTGCCCAGGCAGTCAGAGAGCCCTGGACAGGAGCCATCTCTACTTCTGTTCTCTGAATCTGTTGGCTTGGAAAGAGGGGGCCAGCCAAGCAGAATTCGAGAATTTGAAGAAGAGGTAGTATGCAGTGATGCGCAACCGTTTTGTCTCTCTGAATCTGAAGAGGCGGGTGGGCCAGTGCCTATGGTCAGCAGCACACCTCAGTACGCATCTGATGATGAGACTCAGGTGCCACTTTCTGGTGCGTACTGTGCTGTCGAGACTACCCAGGAGAAGCAGTTGTTTGAAGAGGGTAGTGTAGATGATGAGGTCCTTGACCCATCATGGCGTGAGGGACAGGAAGGTGGTGGGAGCAGCTCTGAGGAAGAGATTCCCCGAACAGCCCAAAAAGGAGGGAGAGGGAGGGGGCAGACTTGGTTGCCTGTAGCCTCCACTTCGGCACCCATTAGGAGCATGGTTCTTCCAAAATCCAAAGCGGGCGCTCCCAAGACTTGCAGTGCCTGGTCCTTTTTTGACACAGTTGCAGATGACATTTGCTTTGTCAAATGCAAGCTGTGTAATCAGAAGGTGAAAAGAGGGAAAAGTGTCAGCAACCTCAATACCACAAATATGTAGAAACATGTGCGGACCAAGCACGTGGTGGAGTTACAAAAACACACTGAAGACCTAGGCCAACCTACAGGGCCACCTACCACCTCTTCATCTCGTGTTGTAGCCTCTTCCTCCAACTCACACACAGCTGGTTCGGCTTCCTCACAGGATCGCCATGGAAGAATCTCTGGCACGGTTGTACAGAGACACAGTGTAATTCCACCCACAGCACCACTTTCCCAGTCATCCTCACACTCCCAGGCCAGTCTACAGCCATCATTAGCACAGGCATGGGAGAAAAGGCGCCCATACTCGGCAAACCACCCCCGAGCACAGGCTCTGAATGATGGCATTGCTAAACTACTGGCCCTTGAAATGCTATCATTCAGGCTGGTGGAGACTGACACCTTCCGTAACTTTATGGCATTGGCAGTCCCACAATACAATGTGCCCAGCCGCTTTTATTTCAGCAGGCAAGCCGTCCCTGCCCTGCAACATCATGTGGAGGGAAAAATTAAACATGCTCTACAAAACGCCGTCAGTAGCAAGGTCCACCTGACCACCGATGCGTGGACCAGTAAGCATGGACAGGGACGATACCTTTCCCTCACTGCCCTTTGGGTAAATGTTGTGGAGCCGGGTACAGATCTTGAGAGTGGCGCTGTACGTGTTTTGCCAACTCCAAGGATTGCAGGAATCCAGTCTGTACACATTGACTCCTCCTCATACTCCAGTTCCTCTGAATCAGCGCTGCAGGAGCTGTCACGGTCTACCTCCACATCGACCCGTGAACGGTTACCTGTTATGATGACCGATATGAGCACAGCCGTGGCCAAACGTGAACAGGCCGTATTAAAATTAATTTATTTGGGGAATCGAAGCAACACAGCGCAGGGGCTCTGGAATGCCATCAAGCATCAGAGCGACGTGTGGTTTGTGCCAGAGAATCTCCAGCCAGGCATGGCCGAATGGCCGAAATCTGGTGGCAGCTCTGGGCCTAGGCAACCTCACTCACATCCCATGTCTGGCACATGTGCTCAACTTGGTCGTGCAGAGTTTTTTGAGGGACTATCCGGATCTTGATGCACTGCTTCACAAGATCCGTATAGAGTGCACTCACTTGCGGCGTTCCAGCAACGCAAGATCAAGCATTGCAGCTCTGCAGCGCCGATTACGTCTTCCGGAACATCGCATCATATGTGACCTACCCACCAGGTGGAATTCAACGTTACATATGTTGGAGAGGTTGTGTGAGCAGCAGGCAGCAGTAATGGAGTACCAGCTGCAGCAGGCGCAAACAAGTCGCAGTGCGCGCCGTTCACACTTCACCACCACCACATTTGCCACGTTTTGCGTGCTTTCGATTATTCCACGCGGATGGCGAGTGCAGATGATGCACTAGTCAGCATGACTATCCCCCTTATCTGCCTGCTTGAAAAAACACTGCAAGCACTAAGGGACGAGGTTTTGGAAGAGGTGGAGGATGAGGAGTCACAAATGCCATCTGCTTCTCTACAGTCTGCGCAACGTGGTTCCTCACAAAGGCCTAGGCAGGGGACACTTTGTGAGGAAGATGAGGAGGAGTCAATGGATGAGGAAGACATCTGTCCAGAGGAGGGAGGTACACAATGCTCTAGTAGTCAGTATCTAGAGCGAGGGTGGGGTGATGCAGAGCAGGCAGAGATCACGTCTCAAGCAGGGGACAGCGTTTCTTGGCCAGTTGGCAGTCTGCAGCACATGGTTGATTTCATGCTGCAGTGCCTGAGAAACGACCGCCGCATCGCCCACATTCTCAACACGGCTGATTATTGGGTGTCCACCCTCCTAGATCCTCGCTACCGGGACAACTTACAAAGCCTCATAACACTGTTGAACCGGGAGCGTAAAATGCGGGAGTACCAAGACGCACTGGTGCATTCCATCATGTTCTCCATTCCAACCGAGAGCAGTGCTGCTAGTGCTTTACAAAGCAGCTCAGTGCGTCGAGGCAGTGGAGGAAGCTCTGCACAAAGAGGGAGCAGAAGCAGCGCCTCAGCACAAGGCAAGACGAGTATGGCCGAAATGTGGCAAAGTTTTGTGTCCCCGCCGCCCCAAATGTCTACACCATCACAGACGGCTCCAGTCAGCAGGAGGCAACGTTTCCGTCAGATGGTGACAGACTACATGTCTTGCCCTCTTAGTGTACTCCCAGACGGCTCTTCTCCCTTCAAGTTTTGGGTCTGTAAGCTGGATACATGGCCAGAGCTTAGTCAGTATGCATTGGAGGTGCTAGCTTGCCCTGCTGCTAGTGTATTATCGGAACGCGTCTTTAGTGCCGCAGGTGGTGTACTAACAGACCATCGCATGCGACTATCCTCAGATAACGTTGACCGGCTTACTTTTCTCAAAATGAACAAGGCCTGGATCTCTCATGAATTTGCCAGTCCTCTTCCAGAATAAATAATTGGTTGGCAACAGTATCCAGGTCTCCTGTTGTGTTCATGTTTCTACCACCTGAACTGTAATCCCTGAGCTCCAACACCGCCAGTTGGCGCTCGGAAGTGCCGTCTGCACAGTCAACACTTGCTGCCGTGTTATTGGGGTTCAGTAACGTCAGCTGTTCCCCTGCTGTGCGGACGGCAATTTCTCCTGCTCTGTCCACATTCTCACTACTACAGCTTTTAAAGTTGGTCCAATTACACCTCTGGCTCCTCTGTTTTCAGTATTATCCCTGAGCTCCAACACCGCCAGTTGGCGCTCGGAAGTGCCGTCTGCACAGTCAACACTTGCTGCCGTGTTATTGGGGTTCAGTAACGTCAGCTGTTCCCCTGCTGTGCGGACGGCAATTTCTCCTGCTCTGTCCACATTCTCACTACTACAGATTTTAAAGTTGCTCCAATTACACCTCTGGCTCCTCTGTTTTCAGTAATATGCCTGAGCTCCAACACCGCCAGTTGGCGCTCGGAAGTGCCGTCTGCACAGTCAACACTTGCTGCCGTGTTATTGGGGTTCAGTAACGTCAGCTGTTCCCCTGCTGTGCGGACGGCAATTTCTCCTGCTCTGTCCACATTCTCACTACTACAGATTTTAAAGTTGCTCCAATTACACCTCTGGCTCCTCTGTTTTCAGTATTATCCCTGAGCTCCAATACCGCCAGTTGGCGCTCGGAAGTGCCGTCTGCACAGTCAACACTTGCTGCCGTGTTATTGGGGTTCTGTAACGTCAGCTGATCCCCAGCTGTGTATCCGGCAAATTCTCCTGCTCTGTCCAAATTCACACTACTACAGATTTTAAAGTTGCACCAATTACGCCTCTGGCTCCACTCTGTTTTTAGTATTTACCCTGGGTTCCAGCACCGCCAACTGTTTCCCAGCAGTGTCTTTGGCTCGGGTACTCCATCCTGCCCAGCCTGGTTCCAGCACGCCAGCTGTTTCCGGGTAGTGTCAACGTCACTTTGCCTCCAATTCGTTGTCCTGTCGTGTTGCGGTCGGGTTAGCCGACTCTATGGTGCCTGCAGTTTAGCTGAATCCTATGTGGGCTTCGGGATATGGCAATGAAGGCTGGTTCCATAGGGCCAATAGGAAAAGCACCCCCTGTAGGACTGTGGGTTTTGGTAACTGCGGCCGGCTCGCGGCCTTGAAACTTTTTTTTACATGGGTACCTTCTGCTACCCATCCGGGTTCCAGTACCGTCAGCTGGTTCTCGGCAGTGCCTTTGGATTAGGTGCCTCCTTCTCGGTATCCAAGTTCCACCAACGTCTGCTGGTCCTTGGTAGTGCTTTCTGGCACAGGTACCTCCTGCTTAGTAACCGAGCTCCAGTACCGTCAGCTGGTCCTCGGTAGTTCCATTGGCTCTTGTACCTTCTGCTACCCATCCGGGTTCCAGTACCGTCAGCTGGTTCTCGGCAGTGCCTTTGGATTAGGTGCCTCCTTCTCGGTATCCAAGTTCCACCAACGTCTGCTGGTCCTTGGTAGTGCTTTCTGGCACAGGTACCTCCTGCTTAGTAACCGAGTTCCAGTACCGTCAGCTGGTCCTCGGTAGTTCCATTGGCTCTTGTACCTTCTGCTACCCATCCGGGTTCCGGTACCGTCAGCTGGTTCTCGGCAGTGCCTTTGGATTAGGTGCCTCCTTCTCGGTATCCAAGTTCCACCAACGTCTGCTGGTCCTTGGTAGTGCTTTCTGGCACAGGTACCTCCTGCTTAGTAACCGAGTTCCAGTACCGTCAGCTGGTCCTCGGTAGTTCCATTGGCTCTTGTACCTTCTGCTACCCATCCGGGTTCCAGTACCGTCAGCTGGTCCTCGGTAGTTCCATTTGCTCTTGTACCTTCTACTACCCATCTGGGTTCCAGTACCGTCAGCTAGTTCTCGTCAGTGTCTTTGGCACGGGTACTCCCTCCTGCCCAGCCTGGTTCCAGCACGCCAGCTGTTTCCGGGTAGTGTCAACGTCACTTTGCCTCCAATGCGTTGTCCTGTCGTGTTGTGGTCGGGTTAGCCGACTCTATGGTGCCTGCAGTTTAGGTGACCCCTCTGTGGGCTGCGGGATCTGGCAATGAAGGCTGGTTCCATAGTGCCAATAGGACAAGCACCCCCTGTAGGACTGTGGGTTTTGGTAACTGCGGCCGGCTCGCGGCCTTGAAACTTTTTTTTACATGGGTACCTTCTGCTACTCATCCGGGTTCCAGTACAGTCAGCTGGTTCTCGGCAGTGCCTTTGGATTAGGTGCCTCCTTCTCGGTATCCAAGTTCCACCAACGTCTGCTGGTCCTTGGTAGTGCATTCTGGCACAGGTACCTCCTGCTTAGTAACCGAGTTCCTGTACCGTCAGCTGGTCCTCGGTAGTTCCATTGGCTCTTGTACCTTCTGCTACCCATCCGGGTTCCAGTGCCGTCAGCTGGTTCTCGGCAGTGCCTTTGGATTAGGTGCCTCCTTCTCGGTATCCAAGTTCCACCAATGTCTGCTGGTCCTTGGTAGTGCTTTCTGGCACAGGTACCTCCTGCTTAGTAACCGAGTTCCTGTACCGTCAGCTGGTCCTCGGTAGTTCCATTGGCTCTTGTACCTTCTGTCACCCATCCGGGTTCCAGTACCGTCAGCTGGTTCTCGGCAGTGCCTTTGGATTAGGTGCCTCCTTCTCGGTATCCAAGTTCCACCAACGTCTGCTGGTCCTTTGTAGTGCTTTCTGGCACAGGTACCTCCTGCTTAATAACCGAGTTCCAGTACCGTCAGCTGGTCCTCGGTAGTTCCATTGGCTCTTGTACCTTCTGCTACCCATCCGGGTTCCAGTACCATCAGCTGGTCCTCGGTAGTTCCATTTGCTCTTGTACCTTCTACTACCCATCCGGGTTCCAGTACCATCAGCTGGTCCTCGGTAGTTCCTCAGCCTTCTTGTACCTTCTGCTACATTTCCAAGTTCAAGCTTTTTGAAATGGTTCTTGGTAATCACTCTGGATCTCCCTGACGAGGACCCTGAAGACGAGGACCCTGAAGACCAACCCGAAGAAGACGAGGACCCCGAAGACGACGACCCTGAAGACGAGGACCCTGAAGACCACTCCGAAGAAGACGAGGACCCTGAAGACCACCCCGAAGAAGACGAGGACCCTGAAGACCACCCCGAAGAAGACGAGGAACCCGAAGACAAGGACCCTGAATACCAACCCGAAGAAGACGAGGACCCCGAAGAAGACGAGGACCCCGAAGACGAGGACCCCCGAAGACGACGACCCTGAAGACCACCCCGAAGAAGACCAAGAAGATAACCCTGAAGAAGTTGACCAAGAGGACAAAGAAGAGAAGACAACCACCAAGATACAGAAGAACAAGAGACAGAAAACCAAAAAGCAGAAGTACAAGAAGCTGCAGAACAAAAAGCTGAAGAACATTAAGCATAAGACTAAAAATCAGAGCAAAAGATAATATCTAAATTATAAGCAGAAGATAACTAAGCAGTGTATGGGGGTGAGTCCGTTCCTCCTCGTGGTGCCCCTGGAAAAGACCTGCTGCTGCAGGCCAAACTGAACGCGGACAAATCCTGTTGTAAATCTTTTGTGACGGGCAGAACGAAAGGTGTAATGTCCAAGCTTTTATAGATAACAACTACAGGAATGCCTGTCACAAATAAGAATATGATGAAGAAGAAGAATATGAAGAAGATGAAGAAGTAGAATATGAAGAATGTAAAAAAATAGAATAATACGAAGAAGGTGAAGAAGAAGAAGATGAAGAAGGTGAAGAAGAAGTGGATGAAAAAGATGCTGATGCTGAGGATGATGAAGGAGAAAGTGTGGGAGAAGTAAAAAAGAAGGTGAAGAGCATGGAAGTAGTGAAACATAAATATCTGACAAAATATAAAAATACTTAACATAGTCAATATTTCCGTAACTCAGAACGTCTTAAAAAAAATATTAATTCCTGCTATTCCATTTGATTGGGCTAAACCTCTATGTCTTTATTGTCTCCCCCACCTCCCCCAATACATTCTACATTATTCTTAGTTGTTTTCCTTCATTTAGAATTAACCTACAAGGAAAGAAAGGGTTTATTTTCATTCCTATATTTCTGTCCCATTTACTTGCATTGGTTTCCGGTATCGGAATCGGCGATATCCGATACTTTTTCTGTATCGGTCCGATCCAATCCGATCCGATATTTCCCGATATCGGAAGGTATCGCTCAACACTACTTTTTACACAATTTATTTTTTTCTGTATAATTATTTAATGCCTCAGCACTACCCTCTTGCTTTCATTCCCCAAGTGCTTTCTTTTAGTCATTTATTGTGCGCCTTACAACTCTATTTAGCCATAGTGGTTTCCCCCTATTTCTAGCTTTTTTATTCCCATAGGGTATTTATTGTGCTCAAATCTTGTTCACGATGCTTATAAAAGTTTCCCATATGCTATATGTACTTTTACTTACAAGGACTTTGTCCCAGTTTATGGCACTAAGATCATCTCTTAGCCATTGGAAATTTGACTTCCTAAAGTTTAGTATACTTGAAGCCCACCTACTATACATATTATAAAAGAATGTGTGAAAATGTATTATTTTGTGAAAATTAGTGATGAGCGAGCATGCTCGCTACTGCTCGGTGCTCGCCCGAGCATCTTACTGCTCGAGATGCTCGGCGCACACCGAGTATTTCCGGGATTGCTCGGCGGGAGCTCAGGTCTCCTAATTGCATGTTTGGCGCTCTTTACAGAGCCAATGAACACGCAGGGATTGCCTGCCACCAGCGTCAGACTGGAGTAGTTTGGGCCCACCATGCTTAAGGGTATGTACCCACAATCAGGACCCGCTGCGGGTTTGAAGCTCCATGTTTATGCAGTGTCAAACCCGCAGCGTCCAGATGTTACAGCATAGCAGGGCTATGCAGTCGGAGTCTTGAAGTCGGTGTCCATTTTGGTGGAGTCGGAGTCTATCTAAAATGGACCGACTACAACTCTTAAAATATATAATAAATTGGGTGCAGTAGTTCAATGCAGTTTGTGAGGAATATTTTTTTCATAAGTATTTGGGAAAGTTATGAAATGCCCTATAAATGTCTGTCCTATGCCTAATCTAAGGGTCTAGACTTTTAGCTGAGATTAATCTGTGCTACAGTAAATTTATCACTTGAACTTGAGTCATGTATGAGGGAGTCGGAGTCTGAGTTGGAGTCTGTGTCATGTAAATTGAGGAGTCAGAGTCAGAGTCGGAGGTTTGGCTTATGACTCCACAGCCCTGCAGCATAGTGGATGGGATTTCCAGAAATCCCATGTTCACTATGCGTTTCTGGACACCTGCGGATCACCTGCGGAAACTGAAATGCAGTGTGTCTTTCAGACCCGCAGCATGTCAATTTCTCTTGTAGATCTGCATGTGGACTTTCCCCTTAGACTAACATCAGTGAGTAAAGTCCGCATTTGAAAAAAAAAAATTGCGCCTCTCATTTGCATAAATGAGGGTAGAAGCCGCGTGACTGTTCTGCAGCATCGGGGTCGCAGGAAGCTACGGCTCATGGGACTGTACATTTAGGGGTACTAGCTGCAGTGTCTTCCTTTAACTCCCATCTAGTCAAGCTGATAATCGGGCAATTGTTTCCAACTATCGACCTGTCCAAACAATCACCTGACAAATCAGCAAAATGCTCATTTGTCAGGTGCAATGATTTTTACGCTTGATTTAAAAACATTGTTCTCAGCAGCAGATAATTTTCTGCAAACAAAACTAGTGCCGACGAGAACAATGATATTCTATGCGCACAGAAAGATTGTATTAACTAGACACGTGCCACATATACGCCACCCACACACTATACAAATGATACATACACGCCACTCACACACTAGACACACGATACATATACATCAGTCACACACTAGACACATAATACATACACGCACTCACACACTATACACATGATACATACACACCAGTCACATGCTAGTCACATAATACATACACACCAGTCACACACTAGACACACGATACATATACATCAGTCACACACTAGACACATGATACATACACGCACTCACACACTATACACATGATGCATACACGACAGTCACACACTAGACACATGATACATACACGCCAGTCACACACTAGACACATGATACATACACGCCAGTCACACACTAGACACATGACACATACATTTTTGATTTATCTAACCGTCAGTAAATGATATCTACAACTTGGACGAGCGTGTTGTGCGTCCTTTATATATATATATGCCTGCCTTTTTGATGTGTTCTCTTATGATGTAACTGCAATTGTCTGGTATGTGACGGGTTGAACACCATAGTATAGTATTAGTATTATTGCTATTGTGGTGCCCTCCATTTTTGTCACTAATTGTATTTAGTGCTTATACTGGTGGTTTTCCACTCAGTTTTCTGGAGTGTGGCACACTTCTTTTGGTATCATCCTTTGTCTACTATTCCAGTTTTTTCTGGATTATTTGTTATATATAGATATGAATTTGGAGGCTAGAGAAGCCGCTTGGAGTGAACAAGCCATGGATGTTTTTTGCTCTGGAGCAGGGAACTCACTTGATGCCCCTATGGGCGACAGTGATTTTGTGAAACTATCCTCAGACGTTATTGGTTTACACAAATTACTAACGAAAACTTGGTGGAATATTAAAAGTCTGGAGGAATATAGGAGGACGGGTATTGTTCCTCGAGGCTTAAGGATACAGATATTCCCAGTCTGGGAAGCAGATGAGGATTTTAGAAATACATGGGAAGCAGGCCTACTTAACGGCTCTAATATTATCCTAGATATGCTAATTACTCATGACAAACAAGTACTGGATCTTGTAAAGAGGGACATTAAATTGAAGGAGGGTCTGATGAAAAACTATGATCCTATTAAGGAGGTGGCTCCTTTTGAATTAAAACTAAAAACCATTATAGACCAGTTGGTGATTATAAAAAGGAAGACACAGAAATTTCAACGTGATAGGAGTGATTTTGATAGTAAGCGAGCCTACAAGTGGTCACACCAAGGGAACATCAGGATTGGGGGACCAACTAAACTAAAGACAAATTTAGGGGTACCCCGAAACATCTACCCACAACCTCGGAATTGTCATCAAGCGATTTTTTATCGTCAGAAGTAAGCGACACAGATGTCGCGGCCAGAGGGGTAAAAGTAAATCTACCAAAATTAAGGAAAAAAAACAGACGTTACAGGGAGCGGTCCCTGACTTACAAGAGGAACGCAAGGTCCAACAAGAACAACAGAAGATAGTTTATAAGGAAGGTGCCGGTAATCTATGTATTATTAATTTGTCATCATATGTTCTTACATGTGACGAAGAATCTTTACTCGCCAAGGGTCTTTCATTTTCACCCATGAACACCTTGGACAAATTTACACTCACAAAGGACCTATATTTATTTTGCAGGCAACTTACTTTCAAACTTCTCTATCACCAACCTTCAATAATCGACACCTTGCCGGATGATGAGAGACGAGTCTTTCGTGATCTGGTCGATCTCATGCTTGAAAATGAACGACCCCCTGGTAAGAGACCCCCTTTCCTTGGCTGACTACCGTCACATGCCACTCCTTCCTTCTCTCTTTTCCCTGCAGTCCAGATCATTTTTTATATGGTCTGCAGGGATATACAAAAACTTAAAATTGATACTTGTAAACAGGGCAATTTATCATTACAGGAAGAAAAGGCATTGATTAAATTAAAAAACAATGACACTTTTGTGATCAAAGAGGCGGAAAAAGGGGGCAACATAGTGCTATGGCCTGCTAGTCTATATTTGAAGGAGGCAAGTAGACAACTAACTAATACAACCTACTATCAACGTCTCCCCTCAGATCCAACATCCGTCTTCAAATATAAGTTAGATGGCCTACTGGCCTCGACATTACAGCAGGGGACAATCAACAAAAAAGAATGTGACTTCTTAACAAATCATCACCCTACTACTCCTACTTTTTACATGCTCCCAAAGGTGCACAAGTCCCTGTCAGAACCCCCCGGTAGACCTATCATATTGGGGATAGGGGGCTTTTTGAACGTCCATGTGTTTATCTGGATTATTTTTTACAACCCCTAGCCTCATCTATGCCTTCTTTTATTAGAGACTCCACACATCTTTTACAACAACTGGATGGCCTTGATATACCAGAGAATACATTGCTGGTTACTATGGATGTGGAGTCCTTATACTCGAATATTGGACACGACTTGGGTATAAATGCAGTTTCCCATTTTTTGGATGCACATACCACAGGTACAAGACCACATGACTCCTTTCTTTTGGATCTCTTACAGATGGTGTCTGGAACCGCGATGGGGGCAAGATGTGCCCCTGCGTACGCTAACCTCTTTTTTGGGTGGTGGGAGGAGACAAAAATACGAAAGATGGACCATTTTCAACAGCATGTTATAGGATGGTATCGTTATATTGACGACATCCTCATGCTGTGGTCAGGTCCCTTGGAGGAAAGTTTGTTCTTTTTTGATCTGCTTAACGATAACTCTTGGAGCATTATTCTAACACCAAATTATTCATATTCCTCTGTAGAATTTTTGGACCTTAAGATTATCTTGACTGGATCAACCCTCACCACGACTCTTTTCCGAAAACCTACGGCAACAAATAGTGTATTTCACTTCTCCAGTTTCCACCCTGATCACATCAAAAGAGGTATACCGAAAGGACAATTTTTGCGACTAAAAAGAAACTGCAGTTCACAACAAGACTTAAAGCTACAGGCTCGTGACCTAACACAAAGGTTCCTTGCTAGGGGTTATCCCCGTAAAGTTATATCTGGAGCTTATCAATTCTCTAGAGATACTGACAGGAAAGAGACTTTTAAACCTAAATGTCGAAAAGATTGGGGGACTATTAATTTTATAACCACATACCACAATCAATGGCAGGATGTCCACCATATTCTTTCCAAGAATTGGGGGATATTATTAGGGGAACCTAAGCTCTGTAACATCATCTCTACTAAACCGAGGGTCATTGCCAGGAGGGCTCGGAACCTGAAGGACTGCCTGGTAACCAGTAGTGTTGAGCCACCCCCGTAGTGTTCGAGTTCGGTTCGGTTCGTCGAACACCCGTTTGTTCGCTGAACTGTTCGTCGAACTGTTCGTCGAACACCTTCGAACACCGTTAAAACCAATGGCAGGCAAACAAAAACACATAGAAACACATAGAAAACACCTTCAAAGGTGTCCAAAAGCTGACAAACTGCTCAGAAGACACAACTAACACATGGAAAAGTGACAAGTACATATAGTCATGCGAAAAGAAAAGAGGTGGAGGAGTAAAAGGAGGGGGAGACACAGATATAGGCATGTCATGCCCTTCTAAAATCCAAAAAGTGAGAAGCCGAGACGGCCAGTCCGCTCCTGCCCGTGCCACCTCCGTGTCGCCGGGTTTGTGCCAGAGCCGCGGTGAACCCTGACAGCCAGCCCCCCTCTCCCAATACTGGTGCCTGTCCGCTGGTGGGTCGAGAGAGCCCCCCTGTGGTGGAGGCAGCTCTAAGCTTTTTAATTTAAATTGTCCCTCTAATTTGAATGAATACACTTTAAATCCATTTACAAGGATCTATTGGAGGGCAAGTCTCATGCCAGCAGCCGCGTAATTCCAGCTCCAGTAGCGTCCACTAAAGCTGCTGCAGTTAAAAAGCTTTTATAAGGATCGAGCTCGGCTGTCCACCGCAAGGCATCCTAGTGCCAGTCCCAGCCCCTATGCCTTGGGGTGCCTCCTGATGCTCTTCACTAAGTATCCCGTGGACCCGAAGCATTTCCTTTGAAAAAATTAAGTGTCCAAACTACAGGTGGTGTAGCTTGCTTAACAGCCGGGATAATCCGCTGACTAGCAGACACTGCTACTAGGCACAAAGTATTTCCTGGGCTAGATGCAGTTAAAAATTTGTAAGTAGATACTCTCGTTGGATGCTGAGAAAGCATTCCATAGAGTCTCCTGGCACGCCATATATGATTCTCTTAAAAAGCTTGGGGTAGGGGTCTAGGGGACCCTTTTATAGCCAAAATCACGGCCCTGTATCACAATACGTCACCTAGGCTGAAGATAAATGGAACTGTAGCACCGAGGGCTCGGTTGCTACAGACGTATTGCACCTCACCCAGAGGTGTGATATCTCACTCTCAGATAAGGATGGAGTGTGGATCAGGACCCGACACCTGCATGCATTACACCACATTGCCGTGGGGCAGGGCGACCAATATGCCCCTGAGATGGGCACGACAGTCCCTGTCCCTGGCTGGAGTGGGGGGAGGGAACACTGAGGAAGGGGAACCCTGCAGTGCAGGAGCAGGGAGGAAGCAGTTCCTGGGTGCATTGAGAAGGGAGTATAAAAGGTGGGCACCATCTTAGTTCAGTGCAGAGAAGTCTGAGCAGAAGTGGCAGGGAGCAGGGGCTCTGCATGAGCTCTGCTCCGGAGGCGGGCCTAGTAACAGAGGCCCAGGCCTGCAAGAGGGAGAAGGAAGGAAGAGGAGCGGAGAAGGCTCCAGGAACGAGGAATGAAGGGATCCCAGGGGTGCGGACGGGCGAGTCGCCACCGCACGCCCGAATCCACCTGCGTGGAGGGGTCAGGCCAAAGGGGGAGACCGGTCCCCGAACTAGTGGAGGCAGGAAACGACCCTCAGCTAGAAACCGGAGGCTCTGACATTTTATGTGGCGCAGCCCCTTGCTCCACCCGCTAGGAAGGCACCACATAGGGTCAGGGAAACTGGCGCCAAGTTTACCAAGAGGAGGCCCGAGGCAGCCGGACAGAAGTGTTGGTAAGAAAGGCCAGACAAAGGACACACAAAGGGGGTCCTGTGAAGCGCTCCAAAGTTATCTGGGAGTTGTCTGAGCCCCTCACCTGGTGAGCACAGTACGACGTGGGCAGCCGTTACCTGCAGACGTGGTCTGGATAATAAGAACTGTGAGTAAAGGCCCTGAACTGCATCACTGACTCAGTGTCGTTACTGCTGCTGCCCTGCACCATCACACCCATCCTCTGCATACACTGCCCTGAGGCTATACTCCTCCCGTGGGGAGTTATGCTACGCTCTGCTGCACCCACAACACCAGCCTTAGCGGTCTGCCCTGTAGCGGCGGTTCACTCTGACCGCAATCCACGGGTGGCGTAGTCGGACATTTAAACATCAAAACCACATAAATAGTTCCGCCACTGGTTTGACCGCCCTGAGCCACGGAACCGGATCGCCGCCACGAAGACTACAACCACCAGCATCCACCAAAAAGGGTCCGGCTCCGGGTGTCCCAAGGCCCAGGGGGTGCGTCAGAACATTTTCATCACCTTTCACAATCACCAATGGGACAAGGCAGGGATGTCCTCTGTCCCCTCTCTTATACATCCTAGTGACGGAGCACCTGCTCTCATCAATTCGCCATAACCCCAATATTAGGTGGATTGAGGTGGGAGGCACCGAGTACAAGTGCTCTCTATTTGCTGATGATGTCCTAGTATATATCACTCAATCACATATATCCATCCCTGCTGTTATGGCTGAAATAGATCACTTTGTTACATGGTAAAATTTTAAAATCAATGCAGCGAAGTCTGAGGCCCTCGATGTCTCCCTCCCTAAATCCATATAGGATTCCATCCAGTCCAACTTTCCCTTTGCCTGGCCCTCACAGGGTATCAAATACTTAGGAATTCCTATTCATAGAGACCTCTCCCATCTATGTTATCTTAATTTTGGGCCCTTTATTGAACAATTCCATACAGACCACGGTTGGCAAGTTAGAACTGTAAGATTCACTACGTGAACCACTGGTGTTTTGTGGAAAAGCACATGTACACCGCGTTCCAAATTATTATGCAAAAAGTGTTTAGGAGTGATAAGGGAAGAATTAGTTTGTTTGTCAGTTAAACTCATTGATGGTGATGTGTGTCAGGGCTCTTTATATCACTGTAAGCAATTGCAGACACCTGTGCTAATTAGTTTGGCAGGTGTGTCCAATGAAAGGCAAGACTACTTAAGAAGGCTCTCTCACATTATTAAGCAGCCTACATTTTCTGCCGAAATGGGAATGAAAAAGGATGTGTCGGCTGCTGAGAAGCAACAAATTGTGGAGTGTTTAGGTCAAGGCATGACTACAATCAACATTGTGCGATGATCAGGATGAAGTGTCTTGGCAATCAAGAAGTATGTAGCTGATTCACAGTACACACGTGTGCGTGCTGATAAGGGCAAATTGAGGACTCTTTCCTACAGGCAATTACGTCAGGTTGAAACAGCAGCGGCAAAAAAGCCTTGTCATAGCAGCAGACAAGTTTTTGAAGCTGCTTGTGCCTCCAACGTCCCCCGAACAAGATGCAGGGTCCTTCAGAGGTTTGCAGCTGTGCATATGCCATCCTGTCGACCTCCTCTATCCACTTCACACAAGCAGAAACGGCTCCAGTGGGCCAAACATTACATGAAGACTGATTTCAAAACTGTTTTGTTCACGGGTGAGTGCCGTGCAGCGCTCGATGGTCCAGATGAATGGAGTGGAGGATGGCTGGTTGATGGACACCCCACGCAAACACGGCTACAGCGCCAACAAGGAGGAGGTGGAGTAATGTTTTGGGCTGGAATCATGGGGAGAGAGATTGTCGGCCCCTTTAGGATCCCTGAAGGCGCTAAAGATGAACTCCATAATGTATGTGGATTTTCTCAAACAGCACTTCCTGCCATGGTTCAAGAAGAAGAACCGTGTATTTCACAGCAAGATCATTTTTCTGCATGATAATGCACCATCTCATGCTGCACATAAAACATCTGCATCTCTGGCTGATATGGGCATAAAAGGGGACAAACTTATGGTGTGACCCCCATGCTCCCCTGACCTCTACCCCATTCAGAACCTTTGGAGCATCATTAAAAGGAGTGTCTATGATGGCGGGAGGCAGTTCACATCTAAGCAACAGCTCTGGGAGGGTATTCTGTCCTCATGCAAAACAATTGAAGCAGAAACCATCCAAAACCTGACAAATTCAATGGACGAGAGAGTTCAGAAGCTCCTTTCGAACAAGGGGTCCTATGTGAAAATGTAACATCACCTAGAATAAAGTTTTGAGTTGAAAACTGTTTGATTTCAGTTTCTAACAACCTGCTAATGCTTATAATTTCAAAAATGACCATTTTTTTGGTCTTTATTAAAATGAAAAGGTTGATCGAAAAGTTTGGGGGATCTAAGAGTGTGGCAACCCAGTAGTCATGATTACTTCGAATTCTGACAATATGAGGGTCATGCTGCAGGTAGTGCAGCAAGAAGGCACTTATGTGTCTTGCGCATCTCGGAGCCCCAAAATTATTTTCCGGGCTAGATGCAGCTAAAAATTATTTTTAATTTTAAATCTGGCAGGCCCAACGACTTCTGTAGAGATGTAAGTCGCTGAGCTGCGGGATGCGAACGGCGGAAGTGAGCACACAGCGACAGTGCCCTCTGCAGAAGGCCATCTAGTCTAGGATAGTGGGCTAAAAATTGCTGGACAACCAGGTTCAACACGTGAGCCATACAAGGCACGTGTGTGACATTGCCCCGGCGAAGGGCCGCACCCAGGTTTGCAGCATTGTCGCACACGGCCTTCCCTGGTTTCAGGTCCAGTGGAGACAACCATTCATGAAATTGGTTCTCCAGAGCTGACCACAACTCCTCAGCTGTGTGACTCACATTTCCCAGACATTTCAATGTAAAAACCGCCTGATGACGTTGAGCCCTACTGCCAGCATAGTAAGGAGGTGTGCAGGATCCCTTCTGCGCAGTTAGAAAGCTTGTGGCATGACCAGACAGGCTTTGGGTGCAGGTGGAAGACCGAGAGGAGGTTGAGGAGGCAGAAGCAGTGGAGGAAAAATGACATAAAGAGGATTGACGCACAACTCGTGGGGACGGCAAGACTTGGACAGCAGCCCCTTGTCCTGCTGTCACCATAGTTACCCAGTGCCCAGTCAGCGACATGTAACGCCCCTGTCCATGCCTACTCGTCCAAGTGTCTGTGGTGAAATGCACCCTGTCACACACAGAGTTTCTCAAAGAAGCGGTGATGTTGTGTGCGACATGCTGGTGGAGCGCAGGCACACCTTTCTTTGAGAAGTAGTGCCGACTGGGCATCTGGTACTGGGGCACTGCGACGGACATAAGGTCTCGAAAATCCTCTGTGTCCACCAGGCGGAAAGGCAGCATTTCTGTAGCCAAGAGCTTGCAGATGGTGAAATGCAACCTCTTAGCTTTCTCATGGCTAGAAGGAAATGGTCTTTTACTTGTCCACATCTGAGGGACCGAGGGCTGGCTATTGTGCTTAGACGGGGTTGATAAGGGTGTCCCCGGCAAACTGCCGGTCTGTGAGGAAGATGCAGGCGGACATGTTAGGTTGCCTTGATCCAAAGGTGGTGCTATCGATGTCGGACAGCGCTCAAGACCAGCTGGTGTTACCACCTCCAAAGAAAATGATGACCTGCCAATCACGCTGGCTGTTGAGGGTAAAGAGGTGGCAGGTCTGCGCCCCAAAACAGGTGTGACTGCTGTCCCCCCAGTCACAGAGGATGAAGAGGCCGCGGATGCACAAGATATGGCAGACGGTGGTTGGCCCGGCCGGCTAGACCGCATTGTAGCACACTGAGCTTCCCACTGCAACTTATGCTTCATGTCCATGTGCCGGTTCATGCATGAAGTACTCAAACTATGTATTTTTTGGCCTCTACTTAGCTTTTGCTGACAAATGTTACAGATAACACGAGTTGGGTCATCTTTATCGATCTGAAAAAATGCCCAGGCTATGCAAGGCTTAGCACCCATGCGACCTGAAGAGCCACCACGACTTGTGGTGAGAGGCAGAGTTGTGTTTGAGGATGCAGTTGTTGACGTGCTTCCAGTACTACGTCTCTGTCCAGGAAGGCGCAACCTGACCTCGTCGTCACTAGCATCTTCCTCCACCTCCTCTGCTGACCTCATCTCTTGGCTGACTGTGGGTTGACAGTAAGTGGGATCTCCGACCTCATCATCATCACCCTGTGCGTTATCACACCCGTCGTCCTCAGAGCCAACCTGTTCCTGCCCTGACAAAAAACTAAAGTTGTCGCTCCAATCAGGTATTTGAGTCTTATCATCGTCTTCCTCATTGTCTCCACCAACAGGAGTTACAGTTTGGGAATGAGGGTCTACATTATGGTCAGAACCTTCTGCGTCTGGTCCTGGATCCGACTCATAAAGATTCTGGGCATCAGTGCAGATCATTTCCTCGTCTGGATTCACAGAAGCGCTGGAGTCGACCTCTGATTCCCAGGCTATAGTATGAGTAAACAGCTCTGCAGACTCAACCATCTGTTCTACCTCATACTCAGACGGGCAGCTGGAGATTTGGGAGCTGTGAGGAAGCAAGTGCGATTTGGGTGACACCTTTGAGGACTGGAGTATTTGTGATGTTGAAGTTGATGTGGAGGAGAGCCCACTTAAAGGAGCACTTGATATCCATTGAAGCACCTGCTGTTTTTGTGCCTCATCTGGAATTTGTAGCGATTGGCGTGGCCGTAAGAAAGGGATCTTATCACATTGTCCGCTAAAAGAAGTAGACATTTTAGTTTGGCTGGAAGATGGTCTTTCTTCTGCACCTACCCCACGGACACAACCTTTTTTCCCCTTCCCAACACGCCTATTCCCCTTTCCACCAGCAGCAGGCCTTTTTCCACTCATTTTGGTGGTTAACTAATTCACAACTCTGGAGTTGTTTGCACAAAAAAACAATGGATGGTAACCGAGCAGAGCTGAGTGGCCAAACTGTGGTATTAGGCCAAAACTATTGGCTGGGTTAGATGCAGAAAAAAATTATTTTTAATTTGCAACCTGATGGAGGTCAGTATAGATGGACTAATAGACCAAGTCCCACACACCGCTAGAAGCCCAAATATTTTTTCAGAGCTAGATGCAGAAAAAAATTATATTCAATTTGCAACCAGCTGGACGTCAGTATAGAAGGACTAATAGAACAAGTCCCACACACTGCTAGAAGCCCAAATATTTTTTCAGAGCTAAATGAAGAAAAAAATTATTTTTAATTTGCAACCTGATGGAGGTCAGTATAGATGGACTAATAGACCAAGTCCCACACACTGCTAGAAGCCCAAATATTTTTTCAGAGCTAGATGCAGAAAAAAATTATTTTTAATTTGCAACCTGATGGAGGTCAGTATAGATGGACTAATAGACCAAGTCCCACACACCGCTAGAAGCCCAAATATTTTTTCAGAGCTAGATGCAGAAAAAAATTATATTCAGTTTGCAACCTGATGGAGGTCAGTATAGATGGACTAATAGAATGATGCTATGCCCAAAAGATTTTACTTCACTAGGTGCAGTAAAAAAATTGGTATTCTATACACAGGTGGTATATCTTGCAACACAGATAGGCTACTCCACTGACTAACACACTCTGCAATAGGCCAAAAAGGATTAGCTTTGCTAGATTCAGCCAAATGCTGTGAAAAAAACTTGCACAGCACTGGCACAGACCTGCCTGGCAAAAACTGATAGGAACTGATGTAACCTAGTCCTGAAAAGGACTCCAATTACAATTAGTCTTTACTCCCACAATCTATCTATTTAAGAGCACAGACCTGCCTGATAAAAGTCGTAGGAAATGCTGTAACCTAGTCCTTAAAAGGACTGCAATCACAACTATTCCCTACTCCCAAGCTATCTGTATATTTGTGCGAAAATTGGCTTGAAATTAACAAGGTATAGCGCACACAGCAACAGCGGTGCCGTCTAACACGCAGCTGCAGCAGTGAGAAAATGGTGGCGACGGGGAAAATGGCTTGGTCTTATAGGGCAAGGACATGTGACATACACTGCCAATCACACATGCCCTTGCTTGTGTGAAAAAAAGCACTTCGCTCCGTGTGTGCGCTGCTGATAGGCTGACAGATTGCACCTCCCCACTGCAAATGCGGGAAAGAGAAAAAAAAATGGAGATCTTCATTGTTCCTGCAGAGATCCATCCCCTGCCCCTCCCCCCGCCCCGCTGTACACTCAAACTGCGTATTAACATTAATTTTCATCATTACTGAGAAAAAATCCAGTTATGATTTTGGTGCACGAACAGTTATCGAACATAACCTCGAACAGCCGAATTTTTCTCAAATTGTTCGTGTTCGCCGACCGGCTCGAACACCGCCCAAAACAGCTCGAATTTGAGATTGGCGAACAGTTCGAGTAGAACAACGCTCATCTCTAGTAACCAGCCATTTTAGACGCCCCACCTGTTCTCTTAACAGGGGCTTCAAATTGCGGGGTACCTATCCTTGTGGGGAATGTACGGTATGCCCATTTATGTTTGCCGCTGATAACATCTCTCTCCCTGTTCTCCCTGAACAGCTACGTCTTCGAGAATACTGCAATTGCAAGACACGCAATCTTGTTTATGCGATTATTTGTGGCTGCCCCACCATCTATGTGGGGCAAACAACACAAGAATTGAGACACCGTTTTCAGCAACATTTATCCACCATCAATACGGCTGAGAAGGACCATGAGAAGGGCAAGACACTCACCTCAATTGCTGCACACTTTTTGGACTTCCACAGGGGTAGGCCAAAGAATATTCGACTTCTGGGTTTGGAAACGGCCCGCAAGAACATCCGAAGTACGGACTAGAGATGAGCCACCCCCGTAGTGTTAGAGTTCGGTTCGGTTCGTCGAACACCCGTATGTTCGCCGAACTGTTCGTCGAACACATAGAAACACATAGAAAACACCTTCAAAGGTGTCCAAAACCTGACAAACTGCTCAGAAGACACAACTAACACATGGAAAAGTGACAAGTACATATAGTCATGCGAAAAGAAAAGAGGTGGAGGAGTAAAAGGAGGGGGAGACACAGATATAGGCATGTCATGCCCTTCTAAAACCAAAAAAGTGCGAAGCTGACACGGCCAGTCCGTTCCTGCCCGTGCGACCTCCGTGTCGTCGGGTTTGTACCAGAGGTGCTGTGGACCCTGACGGCCAGCCCCCCTCTCCCAATACTGGTGCCTGTCCGCTGGTGGGTCGAGCGAGCCCCCCTGCGGTGGAGGCAGGTCTAAACTTTTTAATTTAAATTGTCTCTGTAATTTGAATGAGTACACTTTAAATCCTTTTACAAGGATCTATTGGAGGGCAAGTCTGATGCCAGCAGCTGCGGGAATTCCAGCTCCAGTAGCGTCCACTAAAGCTGCTGCAGTTAAAAAGATTTTATAAGGATCGAGCTTGGCGGTCCACCGCAAGGCGTCCTACTGCCAGTCCCAGCCCCTGTGCCTTGGGGTGCCTCCCCGATGCTCTTCACTGAGTGTCCCGGGGGCCCAAAGCATTTCCTTTGAAAAATTAAGTGTCCAAACTACAGGTGGTGTAGCTTGCTTAACAGGTGGGATAATCCGCTGACTAGCAGACATTGCTACTAGGTCCAAAGTATTTCCTGGGCTAGATGCAGTTAAAAATTTGTAATTAGATCTACAGGCGGTGGCTACTCCGCTGACTAGCAGACACTGCTACTAGGCCCAAAGTATTGCCTGGGCTAGATGCAGTTAAAAATTTGTAATTAGATACTCTCGTTGGATGCTGAGAAAGCATTCCATTGAGTCTCCTGGCACGCCATATATTATTCTATTAAAAAGCTTGGGGTAGGGGTCTAGGGGACCCTTTTGTAGCCAAAATCATGGCCCTGTATCGCAATCCATCAGCTAGGCTGAAGATAAATGGAACATTTTCATCACCATTCATAATCACCAATGGGACAAGGCAGGGATGTCCTCTGTCCCCTCTCTTATACATCCTAGTGATGGAGCACCTGCTCTAATCAGTTCACGATAACCCCAATATTAGGTGGATTGAGGTGGGAGGCATCGAGTACAAGTGCTCTGCATTTGCTGATGATGTCCTAGTATATATCACTCAATCACATATATCCATCCCTGCTGTTATTGCTGAAATAGATCACTTTGTTACATGGTCAAATTTTAAAATCAATGCAGCGAAGTCTGAGGCCTTCGATGTCTCCCTCCCCAAATCCATACAGGATTCCATCCAGTCCAACTTTCCCTTTGCCTGGCCCTCACAGGGTATAAAATACTTAGGAATTCGTATTCAAAGAGACCTCTCCCGTCTATTTTATCTTAATTTGGGGCCCTTTATTGAACAACTCCATAAAGATCTTACTTCTTGGACGGTGAAGGATTTTTCCTGGTTCGGCAGAATAAGTATACTAAAAATGAACGTCCTACCTAAACTCTTATACCTCTTCCAAACCATTCCCGTGGTAATTCCCTCAAATTTTGGGAAAAGACTACGCAGTAGCTTTTAGTCTCCCCAGGATTAGAGATGAGCGGTGTTCGACTAGAACTGTTCGCCAATCTCAAATTCGAGCTGTTTTGGGTGGTGTTCGAGTTGCTCGACGAACTCGAACGATTTGCAAAAAATTCGGCTGTTCGAGGTTATGTTCGATAACTGTTCGTGCACCAAAAGCGTGTCCTGCATGTCTGGCGCTATTTAGAGCACCAATCATGCAGGGATTGTCTGCCACTCACTGTAATGCCACAGCCATGGTGGTTGTGGCATTACAGTGATTGCCCAAATTGATGGGAACAGTGCTCACAGTGAAACATGAAAAGCCGGCAATTCAGCAGCGGCATATACCGGTACCCGACAATTTAGAACAGAAAGAATAGAGCTTCACACATAGATTAGATAGATAGAAACATGTCAGCCACATATATACGAAGTACAGTGACAGTGTTGCTTACTGTACTTGTCATTTAGTGTAAAGGATTTATTAAAAAATATAATAGTGTTTTCGTGCACCGTCTCTTTAAAAAAGCCGGCCGGCAATTCAGCAGCGGTACCCGACAATTTATAACAGACAGAATAGAGCTTCACACATAGATTAGATAGATAGAAACATGTCAGTCACATATATATGAAGTACTGTGACAGTGTTGCTTACTGTACTTGTCATTTACTGCAAAGGATTTATTAAAAAAAATAATAGTGTTTTCATGCACCGTCTCTTTAAAAAAGCCGGCCGGCAATTCAGCATCTGTACCCGACAATTTATAACAGAAAGAATAGAGAATCACACATAGATTAGGTAGATAGAAACATGCCAGTCACATATATATGAAGTACTGTGACAGTGTTGCTTACTGTACTTGTCATTTACTGCAAAGGATTTATTAAAAAAAATAATAGTGTTTTCATGCACCGTCTCTTTAAAAAAGCCGGCCGGCAATTCAGCATCTGTACCCGACAATTTATAACAGACAGAATAGAGCTTCACACATAGATTAGATAGATAGAAACATGTCAGTCACATATATAATAAGTACAGTGACAGTGTTGGTTACTGTACTTGTCATTTAGTATTAAAATAAAGAATTTATTATTAAAAAAAATTGGCGTGGGGTTCCCCGTAATTTTAGTCTGTAGCGGAGGTTAAGCAGACAGCTGGGGCAGATGTTTGAAGCCTGGGAAGGGGGTAATACCCACGGAGCTTCCCAGGCTACTAATATCAGCCCCCAGCTGAATACCTAGCCTTTACTAGCTATTAAAATTGAGGACCCCCCCAAAAAAAATGACGTGGGGTCCCCCCTAATTTAATAGCTAGCAAAGGCTAGGCAGACAGCTGGGGGCTGATATTAATAGCCCAGGAAGGGAGCCATGAATATTGGCCCCCTCCCAGGCTAGAAACACCAGCCGTCAGCCGCCCCAGAAATGGCGCATCCATAGGATGCGCCAATTCTGGCACATAGCCTCGCTCTTCCACGCTGCCCTGGTGCGGTGGCAGGGGGTAATAGGGTTGGGGTTGATGTCAGCTTATAATGCCAGCTGACATCAAGCCCAGGTTAGTAATGGAGAGGCGTCTATAAGACACCCCCATTACTAACCCCATAGTCAAAGTTAAAAGAAAACACAAACACCCAGAATAAAGTCCTTTAATTGAAATAAAGACACATTCCTTTATTGTTCTAAATTAAACCATACTTACCATCACGCCCATTCCAGCTGAAGCCAACGATCTCCTGCAATAAAAGAAAAATAATAAAGCAACCTCATCCTTACCTTTCCATGGTTCCCAGGACAGCTTCAGCTCTGCTACATCGAGATAACAGGCTAGACCGCAGCAGAACGCTGCCATCCAGCCTGTCATCCCGCAGACACTGAGAAGCGCAGGCATGCTTGCGCTCTGCAGTGTCTGGCTGTGACGGCATAAAGATGAGACGAGTTCATGTCCAATGAACTCGGCGCACCTCATGCACGTCACTGACAGCGTGGGAGAATTCTCCTGCACTCAGCACTTCAGCGTGAGAATTCTCCCACGCTGTCAGTGACGTGCATGAGGTCAGCTGAGTTCATTGGACATGAATGAGCTCACCTCATGCACGTCACTGACAGCGTGGGAGAATTCTCACGCTGTAGCGCTGAGTGCAGGAGAATTTTCCCACGCTGTCAGTGTCGTGCATGAGGTGAGCTGAGATCATTGGACATGAATGAGCTCACCTCATGCACGTCACTGACAGCGTGGGAAAATTCTCCTGCACTCAGCGCTTCAGCGTGAGAATTTTCCCACGCTGTCAGTGACGTGCATGAGGTGAGCTCATTCATGTCCAATGAACTCAGCTGACCTCATGTACGTCACTGACAGCGTGGGAGAATTTTCACGCTGAAGTGCTGAGTGCAGGAGAATTCTCCCACGCTGTCAGTGACGTACATGAGGTGCGCCGAGTTCATTGGACATGACCTCGGCTCATCTGGATGCCGTCACAGCGAGACACTGAGGAGCTCAAGCATGCCTGCGCTTCTCAGTGTCCGCGGGATGACAGGCTCGATGGCAGCGTTCTGCTGCGGTCCAGCCTGTCATCTCGATGTAGCAGAGCTGAAGCTGTCGTGGGAACCATGGAAAGGTAAGGATGATGTTGCTTTATTATTTTACTTTTATTGCAAGAGATCGTTGGCTTCAGCTGGAATGGGCGTGGCGGTATGTATGGTTTAATTTAGAACAATAAAGAATTGTGTGTTTATTTCAATTAAAGGACTTTATTCTGGGTGTTGTGTTTTTTTAAATACTTTACTAGAAATTCATGGTGGTCATGTCTAATATTGGCGTGACCCCATGAATTTCGGGCTTAGGGCCAGCTGATAATGCCAAGCTGGCCTTAACCCCTTTATTACCCAGTGAGCCACCGCACCAGGGCCCTGGATGAGTTGGGTACAGCGCCAGAAGATGGCGCTTCTATGAACGCGCCATTTTCTGGGGCGGCTGCGGACTGCAATTTGCAGCGGGTGGGGCCCAGAAAGCTTGAGCCTCCCTGCGCTGCGGATTCCAGCTCCCAGCTGCCTAGTTGTACCTGGCTGGGCACAAAAATAGGGCGAAGTCCCACGCATTTTTTTTTTAAATTATTTCATGAAATTCATGGAATAATTAAGAAAAAAAGGGCTTCCCTATATTGTTGTGTCCAACCAGGTACAAATAGGCAGCTGGTGGTTGGGGGCAACCCGTCCCTGCCTGCTGTACCTGGCTGGACACAAATATAGTGCGAAGCCCCACGTCAATTTTTTTTTAATTATTTCATGAAATAATTTTTTTAAAAAAGGGCTTCCCTATATTGTTGTGTCTGGCCAGGTACAAATAGGCAGCTGGTGGTTGGGGGCAGCCCGTTCCTGCCTGCTGTACCTGACTGGACACAAATATAGGGCGAAGCCCACGTCAATTTTTTTTAAATTATTTCAGGAAATTCATGAAATAATGAAAAAAAAATTGATGTGGGGCTTCGCCCTATATTTGTGTCCAGTCAGGTACAGCAGGCAGGAACGGGCTGCTCCCAACCACCAGCTGCCTATTTGTACCTAGCCGGACACAACAATATAGGGAAGCCCTTTTTTTCTTAATTATTCCATGAATTTCATGAATTTAAAAAAAAAATACGTGGAGCTTCGCCCTATTTTTGTGTCCAGCCAGGTACAACTAGGCAGCTGGGGGCTGGAATCTGCAGCGCAGGGAGGCCCAAGCTTTCTGGGCCCCACCCGCTGCAAATTGCAGTCCGCAGCCGCCCCGGAAAATGGCGCGTTCATAGAAGCGCCATCTTCTGGCGCTGTACCCAACTCATCCAGGGCCCTGGTGCGGTGGCTCACTGGGTAATAAAGGGGTTAAGGCCAGCTTGGCATTATCAGCTGGCCCTAAGCCCGAAATTCATGGGGTCACGCCAATATTAGACATGACCACCATGAATTTCTAGTAAAGTATTTAAAAAAAACACAAACACCCAGAAAAAAGTCCTTTAATTGAAATAAACACACAATTCTTTATTGTTCTAAATTAAACCATACTTACCGCCACGCCCATTCCAGCTGAAGCCAATGATCTCCTGCAATAAAAGTAAAATAATAAAGCAACATCATCCTTACCTTTCCATGGCTCCCACGACAGCTTCAGCTCTGCTACATCGAGATGACAGGCTGGACCGCAGCAGAACGCTGCCATCCAGCCTGTCATCCCGCAGACACTGAGAAGTGCAGGCTTGCTTGCGCTACTCAGTGTCTGGCTGTGACGGCATCCAGATGAGCCGAGGTCATGTCCAATGAACTCGGCTCACCTCATGCACGTCACTGACAGCGTGGGAAAATTCTCACGCTGAAGCGCTGAGTGCAGGAGAATTTTCCCACGCTGTCAGTGACGTACATGAGGTGGGCCGAGTTCATTGTCGGCTCATCTGGATGCCGTCACAGTCAGACACTGAGGAGCGCAAGCATGCCTGCGCTTCTCAGTGTCTGCGGGTTGACAGGCTGGATGGCAGCGTTCTGCTGCGGTCCAGCCTGTCATCTCGATGTAGCAGAGCTGAAGCTGTCCTGGGAACCATGGAAAGGTAAGGATGAGGTTGCTTTATTATTTTTCTTTTATTGCAGGAGATCGTTGGCTTCAGCTGGAATGGGCGTGATGGTAAGTATGGTTTAATTTAGAACAATAAAGAATTGTGTCTTTATTTCAATTAAAGGACTTTATTCTGGGTGTTTGTGGTTTTTTTTTAACTTTGACTATGGGGTTAGTAATGGGGGTGTCTTATAGACGCCTCTCCATTACTAACCTGGGCTTGATGTCAGCTGGCATTATAAGCTGACATCAACCCCAACCCTATTACCCCACTGCCACCGCTACAGGGCAGTGGGAAGAGCGAGGCTAAGTGCCAGAATTGGCGCATCCTATGGATGCGCCATTTCTGGGGCGGCTGACGGCTGGTGTTTCTAGCCTGGGAGGGGGCCAATATTCATGGCTCCCTTCCTGGGCTATTAATATCAGCCCCCAGCTGTCTGCCTAGCCTTTGCTAGCTATTAAATTAGGGGGGACCCCACGTCATTTTTTTTGGGGGGGTCCTCCATTTTAATAGCTAGTAAAGGCTAGGTATTCAGCTGGGGGCTGATATTAGTAGCCTGGGAAGCTCCGTGGGTATTACCCCCTTCCCAGGCTTCAAACATCTGCCCCAGCTGTCTGCTTAACCTCCGCTAGAGACTAAAATTACGGGGAACCCCACGCCAATTTTTTTTAATAATAAATCCTTTATTTTAATACTAAATGACAAGTACAGTAACCAACACTGTCACTGTACTTATTATATATGTGACTGACATGTTTCTATCTATCTAATCTATGTGTGATTCTCTATTCTTTCTGTTATAAATTGTCGGGTACAGATGCTGAATTGCCGGCCGACTTTTTTAAAGAGACGGTGCATGAAAACACTATTATTTTTTTTAATAAATCCTTTGCAGTAAATGACAAGTACAGTAAGCAACACTGTCACAGTACTTCATATATATGTGACTGACATGTTTCTATCTATCTAATCTATGTGTGATGCTCTATTCTTTCTGTTATAAATTGTTGGGTACAGATGCTGAATTGCCGGCCGGCTTTTTTAAAGAGACGGTGCACGAAAACACTATTATATTTTTTAATAAATCCTTTACACTAAATGACAAGTACAGTAAGCAACACTGTCACTGTACTTCATATATATGTGACTGACATGTTTCTATCTATCTAATCTATGTGTGATGCTCTATTCCTTCATGTCTAAATTGTCGGGTACCGGTGTATGCCGCTGCTGAATTGCCGGCCGGCTTTTTTAAAGAAAGCGTCTTCTGAGCAGTTTGTCAGCTTTTGGACACCTTTGAAGGTGTTTTCTATGTGTTCCTATGTGTTTTTGTTTGCCTGCCATTGGTTTTAACGGTGTTCGACGGTGTTCTAAGGTGTTCGACGAACAGTTCGACGAACAGTTCCTCGAACATCCCGGTGTTCGACGAACCGAACCGAACCGGAACACTACGGGGGTGGCTCAACACTACCCAGGATGACACAGGTGGGGCAGATGGTGGTTGTCCCGGCCCGCTAGGCTGCATTGTAGCACAGTGAGCTTCGCACTGCAACTTATGCTTCATATCCATGTGACGGTTCATGCATGAAGTACTCAAACTATGTATTTTTTGGCCTCTACTTAGCTTTTGGTGACAAATGTTACAGATAACACGAGTTGGATCATCCTTATCGATCTGAAAAATGCACAGGCTATGCAAGGTTTAGAGCCCATGCGACTCTGCTACTAGCAATACTATCAAATGATTGGCTGGGTTAGATGCAGAGCGTCTGGGTTTGGTTGGGGGTCCCCACAGTCTGCCTAGGCTAGATGCAGTTAAAAATTCTCATTAGATACACAGGCGGTGCAGCTTGCTTCGCAGCTGGGCTAATACGCCCAAAGTATTGGTAGACTCTATACAAAATAAGGAAGGATTCACTGACTATGGTGGCCCCTCCGTGGGCCGTGGTGATTGGTTGAGATTTGGTGGATGATTATAGGAGAAAGCTCCTTAATAGAGAAAGTTGGTGGATTTTTACTTTAAATACACGTGTACCAGCGGGTTTAAACATCAGACATGATTTGATGTATCATTATGAGTGATCATTTATAGATTATTATTATATACAGTACAGATCAAAAGTTTGGACACACCTTCTCATTTAAAGATTTTTCTGTATTTTCATGACTATGAAAATTGTACATTCACACTGAAGGCATCAAAACTATGAATTAACACATGTGGAATTATATACTTAACAAAAAAGTGTGAAACAACTGAAAATATGACTTATATTCTAGGCTCTTCAAAGTTGCCACCTTTTGCTTTGATGACTGCTTTGCACACTCTTCGCATTCTCTTCTTGAGCTTCAAGAGGTAGTCACCGGAAACGGTCTTCCAACAATCTTGAAGGAGTTCCCAGAGATGCTTAGCACTTGTTGGTCCTTTTGCCTTCACTCTGTGGTCCAGCTCACCCCAAACCATCTCGATTGGGTTCAGGTCTGGTGACTGTGGAGGCTAGGTCACCTGGCGTAGCACCCCATCACTCTCCTTCTTGGTCAAATAGCCCTTACACAGCCTGGAAGTGTGTTTGGGGTCATTGTCCTGTTGAAAAATAAATGATGGTCCAACTAAACACAAACCGGATGGAATAGCATGCCGCCGCAAGATGCTGTGGTAGCCATGCTGGTTCAGTATGCCTCCAATTTTGAATAACTCCATAACAGTGTCACCAGCAAAGCACCCCCACACCATCACACCTCCTCCTCCATGCTTCACGGTGGGAACCAGGCATGTAGACTCCATCCGTACACCTTTTCTGCGTCACACAAAGACACGGTGGTTCGAACCAAAGATCTCAAATTTGGACTCATCAGACCAAAGCACAGATTTCCACTGGTCTAATGTCCATTCCTTGTGTTCTTTAGCCCAAACAAGTCTCTTCTGCTTGTTGCCCGTCCTTAGCAGTGGATTCCTAGCAGCTATTTTACCATGAAGGCCTGCTGCACAAAGTCTCCTCTTAACAGTTGTTGTAGAGATGTGACTGCTGCTAGAACTCTGTGTGGCATTGACCTGGTCTCTAATCTGAGCTGCTGTTAACCTGTGATTTCTGAGGCTGGTGACTCGGATAAACTTATCCTCAGAAGCAGAGGTGACTCTTGGTCTTCCTTTCCTGGGGCGGTCCTCATGTGAGCCAGTTTCTTTGTAGTGCTTGATGGTTTTTGCAACTGCACTTGGAGACACTTTAAAAGTTTACCAAATTTTTCGCACTGACTGACCTTCATTTCTTAAATTAATGATGGCCACTCATTTTTCTTTACTTTTGTATTATGGCAAGAAAAAAACAGCTACCAGTCTATTCAGTAGGACTATCAGCTGTGTATCCACCTGACTTCTGCACAACACAACTGATGGTCCTAACCCCATTTATAAGGCAAGAAATCCCACTTATTAAACCTTACAGAGCACACCTGTGAAGTGAAAACCATTTCCGGTGACTACCTCTTGATGCTCATCAAGAGAATGCCAAGAGTGAGCAAAGCAGTCATCAAAGCAAAAGGTGCCTACTTTGAAGAACCAAGAAAATAAGACATATTTTCAGTTGTTTCACACTTTTTTGTTAAGTATATAATTTCACATGTGTTAATTCATAGTTTTGATGCCTTCAGTGTGAATGTACAATTTTCAAAGTCATGAAAATACAGAAAAATCTTTAAATGAGAAGGTGTGTCCAAACTTTTGGTCTATACTGTATATGTTCCTTTTTTCTTCTTTTCTTTTTCTTTTTGATTATTTACATTTATATGCATTGTTTCTATGCTATACGATTTTAACATGGTATGTGTGTTTAAATTTCTGATTAACTCAGCCTTGAACAGGTGCATAGCAGGACATGACATATAAATACCACTTCCTTGCTGTTTTTTTGCTATGCAATGATTAAGAACTCGTATATATATTGTGCAGAAAGAAGGGTGAAAGTCCACCCAGGCGGGAGGAAATTGGAGTTTCATAACACATATTTGAACTGGAGAGGTATTAGAGGCCTGCAATGGCCACAGGTACTAATGGAGGTAATCAAGGTACGGAGAGAGGCAAGAGGTCCGATCATCTTAGTTATACAGGCCTGGGGAAAGGACATAGCTTTTCACAAGAGCGCATAACTAATGGAAATAATGAAACTAGACACTGAGCGCTTCAGAGAATTTTTCACAAAACTAACTATAGTATGGTCAGAGATTGTGCCGAGAACGGTATGGCAAGGTGCGTAAGACATCACGGCCATCGAACGGACAGGGCAGGTAATAAATATTCGGATGGCAAAATTTATAAGAGACAGAGTCTGTGTAGTGATACGACACCGACAACTGGAAGGAGATAAAGCAGGCCTCATGCGGCCCGACGGTGTTCACTTAATGGATATTGGACTGGACATATTACTGTCAGGACTCCAGGACGGAGTGGAACAAGCGTTAAGAGTGATGGATGGGGGTCGGAGTCCTGCATACGAGTAAGCAGGATCCTCCGTGGCCTGGAAATAGAAAGGACATGTTGGAGAGTTACACTTGTTGGCCAACTTGCCGTTGTGGAGACTGGAGACACAGGGCATGCTGCAACAAGCTGAATTATTTTAGAAATAAAATGCATTTCTAATGGAATGAGTATAAACAGTTAATAAAGCTGTGACCGATCCTCAGCCATCCAGTTGTAAGAGTTACATGATTGTATTGTCAATGAAAGGGGGGCGTTAGAGGGTTGAGCGTCTGGGTTTGGTTAGGGGTCCCCACGGTCTGCCTAGGCTAGATGCATTTAAAAATCATTATTAGATACACAGGTGGTGCAGCTTGCTTCGCTGCTGGGTTACTACGCTGACTAGCAGACACTGAAGCTTTGGAGCAGACCTCTGAGTAAACAGCTCTTCAGACTCAACCATCTGTGTTACCCCAAGCCATAGTGTATGCATTTTCTTACGGTTAAAAGGGGGGGGGAGACCCAACGCACCTCTAATTTACGATGGCAACGTCACGTAAAACAAAGCAAGGGAACTCCAAAAAGAGTCTACATTTTTTCCAAAAATTTGTGGCACCGACACCACTTAAGTGGCATCAATTGCCCCAGAGTTGCTTAAAACGGTTGGTTAGAATGAGTACCACACACTGCTACTACGCCCAAAATTATTTTGCAGACAAGATGCAGCTAAAAATTATTAGTAATTTGCAAGCTGGTGGAGCTTAGTATAGATGGCATAATAGAATGAGTACCGCACACTGCTACAGGCCCAAAATTATTTGCCAGACAAGATGCAGCTAAAAATTATTAGTAATTTGCAAGCTGGTGGAGCTTAGTATAGATGGCATAATAGAATGAGTAACGCACACTGCTACAGGCCCAAACTTATTTTCTAGACAAGATGCAGCTAAAAATTATTAGTTATTTGAAAGCTTAAAACGGTTGGTGAGGTGATTTTACGAAATCCTCAAGCTTTTACTCTCCCGAGGATGACACAGGGGTAGAAAAGTCCTTGCGGATCCATGATTTGTTCATCTTTATGAACGTGAGTCTGTCTACATTCTCAGTGGACAGCCGCGTGCGCTTATCTGTCAGCACACCACCAGCAGTGCTGAACACACCTTCAGAGAGAACACTGGCTGCGGGGCATGACAAGATCTCCAAGGCGTAAGTGGCTAGCTCCGGCCATTTATCCAGATTGGAAGCCCAAAAAGAGCAAAGGTCCAGTGACATAGTCATGGCTTTGATGTTTACTTGGAGATACTCCTGTACCATCGTCTCTAGGCGTTGACTATGTATCAGACTTCTTGTCTCCTGTGGCCTTGCAAAGGATGGGCTAAAAAAGCTGTGAAATGATTCCGCAAAATTGCTGTTACCAGCAGATACTGTGTTTCTGTTACGGTTTGAGTGCTGAACACTCGACAGTCCCACGGTTGGCAAGTTAGAACTGTGAGATTCACTATGTGCACCACTGGTGTTTTGTGGAAAAGCACATGTAAGATTCTGCAACAGTCTCTGCTGATACTCCTGCATGCGTGAATCCCTTTCTATGGCAGGAATTATTTCGGCAAATTTACTTTTGTACCGGGGATCTAAGAGTGTGGCAACCCAGTAGTCAGGATTATTTCAAATTCTGTCAATTCGAGGGTCATGTTGCAGATAGCGCAGCAAGAAGGCACTCATGTGTCTTGCACATCCAGGAGCACCAAGTCCCTGTTGTGTTGGTGGTGAGGTAACAATCATGCTTCCTTCCTCTGCCCTCTCCCCCAACCTCGCACAACAGAAATGTGATCAAGGTCTCCCTCATCTGATGAGTCTTCCATCAGTTCGTCCTCCACTTCTTCCTGGGCTCCTGCACCTTCCTCACTAGTTTGGCTGCTACCATGCGCCCTGGTAAATCCATCTCCCCCACCATCACATGCCTGCCGCCTTGGTGCTGCCGACCGTCTGGACCTTGCAGATGTTAGCCCTTCCACATACAACTCCTCCTCCTCTACTTCCTCCACCTCCTCTTGTCGCACCACCTGACTCCGAATTCTGTTTAACATGTGCTCCAGCATGTAAATCACCGGAATAGTCATGCTGATAATGGCATCGTCAGCACTAAACATCTTCGTCGCCATTTCAAAACTGTGCAGAAGGGTGCATAGGTCCCTGATCTGAGACCACTCCTCCAGCGTTATTTGCCCCACCTCTGGATCCCGTTGGCCCAGGCTATACGTCAGAAAGTATTGCACCAGGGCTTGTCGGTGCTGCCACAGTCGCTGCAACATGTGCAGAGTTGAATTCCACCGGGTAGGCACATCGCATTTTAGCCGGTGAAGTGGCAGGCCCAACGACTTCTGTAGAGAAGTAAGTCGCTGAGCTGCGGGATGTGAACGGCGGAAGTGAGCACACAGCGACCGTGTCCTCTGCAGAAGGCCATCTAGACCGGTATAGTGGGCTAAAAATTGCTGGACAACCAGGTTCAACACGTGAGCCATACAAGGCACGTGTGTGACATTGCCCCGGCGAAGGGCCGCACCGAGGTATGCAGCATTGTCGCACACGGCCTTCCCTGGTTTCAGGTCCAGTGGAGACAACCATTCATGAAACTGGTTCTCCAGAGCTGACCACAACTCCTCAGCTGTGTGACTCACATTTCCCAGACATTTCAAAGTAAAAACCGCCTGATGACGTTGAGCCCTGCTGCAGGCATAGCAAGGAGGTGTACAGGATCACTTCTGCGCAGTTAGAATGCGTGTGGCACAACCAGACAGGCTTTGGGTGCAGGCAGAGAACCGAGAGGAGGTTGAGGAGACAGAAGCAGTGGAGGAACTTCGAGATAAAGAGGATTGACGCACAAGTCGTGGGTAGAGATGAGCCGTGTTCGACTCGAACTGTTCGCCAATCTCAAATTCAAGCTGTTTTGGGCGGTTTTCGAGCCGTTCGGCGAACACGAACGATTTGAAAAAAATTCGGCTGTTCGAGGTTATGTTCAATAACTGTTCGTGCACCAAAATCATAACTGGATTTTTTCTCAATAATGCTGAAAATTAATGTTAATACGCAGTTTTAGAGTACAGCGGGGCAGTGGGAGGGGCAGGGGATGGATCTCTGCAGGAATAATGAAGATCTCCATTTTTTTTTTTCTTTCCCGCATTTACAGTGAGGAGGTGCAATCTGTCAGCCTATCAGCAGCGCACACACGGAGTGAAGTGCTTTTTTTCACACAAGCAAGGGCATGTGTCATTGGCAGTGTATGTCACATGTCCTTGCCCTATAAGACTCAGCCATTTTCCCCGTCGCCACCATTTTCTCACTGCTGCAGCTGCATGTTAGACGGCACCGCTGTTGCTGTGTGCGCTATACCTTGTTAATTTCAAGCCAATTTTTGCACAAATCTACAGATAGCTTGGGAGTAGGGAAGAGTTGTGATTGCTGTCCTTTTAATGACTAGGTAACTTCATTTCCTACGACTTTTATCAGGCAGGTCTGTGCTCTTAAATAGATAGGTTGGGAGTAAAGACTAATTGTAATTGCAGTCGTTTTCAGGACTAAGTTACTTCAGTTCCTATCACTTTTTGCCAGGCAGGTCTGTGCCAGTGCTGTGCAAGTTTTTTTCACAGCATTTGGCTAAATCTAGCAAAGCAAATCCTTTTTGGCCTCTTGCAGTGTGTGTTAGTCAGTGGAGTAGCCTATCTGTGTTGTAAGCTACACCACCTGTGTAAAGAATACCACTTTTTTTACTGCACCTAGTGAAGTAAAACCTTTTGGGCATAGCATCATTCTATTAGTCCAGCTACACTAACCTCCACCAGGTTGCAAATTCAATATAATATTTTTCTGCATCGAGCTCTGAAAAAATATTTGGGCTTCTAGCAGTGTGTGGGACTTGTTCTATTAGTCCATCTATACTAACCTCCATCAGGTTGCAAATTCAATATAATTTTTTTCTACATCTAGCTCTGAAAAAATATTTGGGCTTCTTGCAGTGTGTGGGACTTGGTCTATTAGTCCATCTATACTGACCTCCATCAGGTTGCAAATTCAATATAATTTTTTTCTGCATCTAGCTCTGAAAAAATATTTGGGCTTCTAGCAGTGTGTGGGACTTGGTCTATTAGTCCATCTATACTGACCTCCATCAGGTTGCAAATTCAATATAATTTTTTTCTGCATCTAGCTCTGAAAAAATATTTGGGCTTCTAGCAGTGTGTGGGACTTGGTCTATTAGTCCATCTATACTGACCTCCACCAGGTTGCAAATTAAAAATAATTTTTATCTGCATCTAGCTCTGAAAAAATATTTGGGCTTCTAGCAGTGTGTGGGACTTGGTCTATTACTCCATCTATACTGACCTCCATCAGGTTGCAAATTCAATATAATTTTTTTCTGCATCTAGCTCTGAAAAAATATTTGGGCTTCTAGCAGTGTGTGGGACTTGGTCTATTAGTCCATCTATACTAACCTCCACCAGGATGCAAATTAAAAATAATTTTTATCTGCATCTAGCTCTGAAAAAATATTTGGGCTTCTAGCAGTGTGTGGGACTTGGACTATTAGTCCATCTATACTAACCTCCAACAGGTTGCAAATTAAAAATATTTTTTATCTGCATCTAGCTCTGAAAAAATATTTGGGCTTCTAGCAGTGTGTGGGACTTGGTCTATTAGTCCATCTATACTGACCTCCATCAGATTGCAAATTCAATATAATTTTTTTCTGCATCTAGCTCTGAAAAAATATTTCGGCTTATAGCAGTGTGTGGGACTTGGTCTATTAGTCCATCTATACTAACCTCCACCAGGTTGCAAATTAAAAATAATTTTTATCTGCATCTAGCTCTGAAAAAATATTTGGGCTTCTAGCAGTGTGTGGGACTTAGTCTATTAGTCCATCTATACTGACCTCCATCAGGTTGCAAATTCAATATAATTTTTTTCTGCATCTAGCTCTGAAAAAATATTTGGGCTTCTAGCAGTGTGTGGGACTTGGTCTATTAGTCCATCTATACTGACCTCCATCAGGTTGCAAATTAAAAATAATTTTTATCTGCATCTAGCTCTGAAAAAATATTTGGGCTTCTAGCAGTGTGTGGGACTTGGTCTATTAGTCCATCTATACTGACCTCCATCAGGTTGCAAATTCAATATAATTTTTTTCTGCATGTAGCTCTGAAAAAATATTTCGGCTTCTAGCAGTGTGTGGGACTTGGTCTATTAGTCCATCTATACTGACCTCCATCAGGTTGCAAATTCAATATAATTTTTTTCTGCATCTAGCTCTGAAAAAATATTTGGGCTTCTAGCAGTGTGTGGGACTTGGTCTATTAGTCCATCTATACTAACCTCCACCAGGTTGCAAATTAAAAATAATTTTTATCTGCATCTAGCTCTGAAAAAATATTTGGGCTTCTATCAGTGTGTGGGACTTGGTCTATTAGTCCATCTATACTGACCTCCATGAGGTTGCAAATTCAATATAATTTTTTTCTGCATCTAGCTCTGAAAAAATATTTTGGCTTCTAGCAGTGTGTGGGACTTGTTCTATTAGTCCATCTATACTAACCTCCACCAGGTTGCAAATTCAATATCATTTTTATCTGCATCTAACCCAGCCAATACTTTTGGCCTAATTCCACAGCATGGCCACTCAGCTCTGCTCGGTTCCCATCTATTGTTTTTTTGTGCAAACACTCCAGAGTTGTGAATTAGTTAACCACCAAAATGAGTGGAAAAAGGCCTGCTGCTGGTGGAAAGGGGAATAGGCGTTAAAGCAACAGTAACATCTGCAGAAGAAAGACCATCTTCTAGCCAAACTAAAATGTCTACTTCTTTTAGCGGACAATGTGATAAGATCCCTTTCTTAAGGCCACGTCAATCGCTACAAATTCCAGATGAGGCACAAAAACAGCAGGTGCTTCAATGGATATCAAGTGCTCCTTTAAGTGGGCTCTCCTCCACCTCAACTTCAACATCACAAATACTTCAGTCCTCAGAGGTGTCACCCCAATCGCACTTGCTTCCTCACAGCTCCCAAATCTCCAGCTGCCCGTCTGAGTATGGGGTAGAACAGATGGTTGAGTCTGTAGAGCTATTTATTCATACTATAGCCTGGGAATCAGAGGTCGGCTCCAGAGCTTCTGTGAATCCAGACGTGGAAATGATCTGCACTGATGCCCAGAATCTTTATGAGTCGGATCCAGGACCAGACACAGAAGGTTCTGACCATAATGTAGACCCTCATTCCCAAACTGTAACTCCTGTTGGTGGAGACAATGAGGAAGACGATGATGAGACTCAAATACCTGATTGGAGCGACAACTTTAGTTTTTTGTTAGGGCAGGAACAGGTTGGCTCTGAGGACGACGGGTGTGATAACACACAGGGTGATGATGATGAGGTTGGAGATCCCACTTACTGTCAACCCACAGTCAGCCAAGAGATGAGGTCAGCAGAGGAGGTGGAGGAGGATGCTAGTGACGACGAGGTCAGGTTGCGCCTTCCTGGACAGAGACGTAGTACTGGAAGCAAGTCAACAACTGCATCCTCAAACACAACTCTGCTTCTGACCACAAGTCGTGGAGGCTCTTCAGGTCGCATGGGTGCTAAGCCTTGCATAGCCTGGACATTTTTTCAGATCGATAAAGATGACCCAACTCGTGTTATCTGTAACATTTGTCAGCAAAAGCTAAGTAGAGGCTAAAAAATACATAGTTTGAGTACTTCATGCATGAACCGGCACATGGACATGAAGTTGCAGTGAGAAGCTCACTGTGCTACAATGCGGCCTAGCCGGCCGGGCCAACTACCGTCTGCCCCATCTTGTGCATCCGCGGCCTCTTCATCCTCTGTGACTGGGGGGACAGCAGTCACACCTGTTTTGGGACGCAAAACTGCCACCTCCTTACCCGCAACAGCCAGCGTGATTGGCAGGTCATCATTTTCTTTGGAGGTGGTAACACCAGCTGATGTTGAGAGCTGTCCGACATCGATAGCACCACCTTTGGATCAAGGCAACCTAACATGTCCGCCTGCATCTTCCTCACAGACCGGCAGTTTACCGGGGACACTCTTCTCAACCCCGTCTAAGCACAACAGCCAGCCCTCGGTCCCTCAGATGTGGACAAGTAAAAGACCATTTCCTCCTAGCCATGAGAAAGCTAAGAGGTTGAATTTCATCATCTGCAAGCTCTTGGCTACAGAAATGCTTCCTTTCCGCCTGGTGGACACAGAGGATTTTTGAGACCTTATGTCCGTCGCAGTGCCCCAGTACCAGATGCCCAGTCGGCACTACTTCTCAAAGAAAGGTGTGCCTGCGCTCCACCAGCATGTCGCACACAACATCACTGCTTCTTTGAGAAACTCTGTGTGTGACAGGGTGCATTTCACCACAGACACTTGGACGAGTAGGCATGGACAGGGGCGTTACATGTCGCTGACTGGGCACTGGGTAACTATGGTGACAGCAGGACAAGGGGCTGCTGTCCAAGTCTAGCCGTCCCCACGAGTTCTGCGTCAATCTTCTTTATCTCAAAGTTCCTCCACTGCTTCTGCCTCCTCAAACTCCTCTCGGTCCTCCACCTGCACCCAAAGCCTGTCTGGTCATGTCACCCGCTTTCTAACTGTGCAGAAGGGATCCTGCACACCTCCTTACTATGCTGGCAGCAGGGCTCAACGTCATCAGGCGGTTTTTACTTTGAAATGTCTGGGAAATGTGAGTCACACAGCTGAGGAGTTGTGGTCAGCTCTGGAGAACCAGTTTCATGAATGGTTGTCTCCACTGGACCTGAAACCAGGGAAGGCCGTGTGCGACAATGCTGGAAACCTGGGTGCGGCCCTTCGCCGGGGCAATGTCACACACGTGCCTTGTATGGCTCACGTGTTGAACCTGGTGTCCAGCAATTTTTAGCCCACTATCCCGGACTAGATGGCCTTCTGCAGAGGGCACGGTCGCTGTGTGCTCACTTACGCCGTTTGCATCCCGCAGCTCAGCGACTTACATCTCTACAGAAGTCACTGGGCCTGACACTTCACCGGCTAAAATGCGATGTGCCTACCCGGTGGAATTCAACTCTGCACATGTTGCAGCGACTGTGGCAGCACCGACAAGCCCTGGTGCAATACGTTCTGACGTATAGCCTGGGCCAAAGAGATCCAGAGGTGGGGCAAATCACGCTGGAGGAGTGGTCTCAGATCAGGGACCTATGCACCCTTCTGCACCGTTTTGAAATGGCGACAAAGATGTTTAGTGCTGATGATGCCATTATCAGCATGACTATTCCGGTGATTTACATGCTGGAGCACATGTTAAACATAATTCGGAGTCAGGTGGTGGCACAAGAGGAGGTGGAGGAAGTAGAGGAGGAGGAGTTGTATGCGGAAGGGCTAACATCTGCAAGGTCCAGACGGTCAGCATCACCAAGGCGGCAGGCATGTGAGGGTGGGGGAGATGGTTTTACCAGGGAGCATGGTAGCAGCCAAACTAGTGAGGAAGGTGCAGGAGCCCAGGAAGAAGTGGAGGACGAACTGATGGAAGACTCATCAGATGAGGGAGACCTTGATCACATTTCTGTTCTGCGAGGTTGGGGGGAGAGGACAGAGGAAGGAAGCATGATTTTTACCTCGCCACAACACAACAGGGACTTGGTGCTCCTGGATTCGCAATACACATGAGAAGTGTTGAGCCACCCCCGTAGTGTTCGAGTTCGGTTCGGTTCGTCGAACACCCGTGTGTTCGCCGAACTGTTCGTCGAACTGTTCGTCGAACACCTTCGAACACCGTTAAAACCAATGGCAGGCAAACAAAAACACATAGAAACACATAGAAAACACCTTCAAAGGTATCCAAAAGCTGACAAACTGCTCAGAAGACACAACTAACACATGGAAAAGTGACAAGTACATACAGTCATGCGAAAAGAAAAGAGGTGGAGGAGTAAAAGGAGGGGGAGACACAGATATAGGCATGTCATGCCCTTCTAAAATCCAAAAAGTTAGAAGCCGACACGTTCAGTCCGCTCCTGCCCGTGCCACCTCCGTGTCGCCGGGTTTGTGCCAGAGCCGCGGTGAACCCTGACGGCCAGCCCCCCTCTCCCAATACTGGTGCCTGTCCGCTGGTGGGTCGAGCGAGCCCCCCTGTGGTGGAGGTAGCTCTAAGCTTTTTAATTTAAATTGTCTCTCTAATTTGAATGAATACACTTTAAATCCATTTACAAGGATCTATTGGAGGGCAAGTCTCATGCCAGCAGCCGCGTAATTCCAGCTCCAGTAGCGTCCACTAAAGCTGCTGCAGTTAAAAAGCTTTTATAAGGATCGAGCTCGGCTGTCCACCGCAAGGCATCCTACTGCCAGTCCCAGCCCCTATGCCTTGGGGTGCCTCCTGATGCTCTTCACTGAGTATCCCGTGGTCCCGAAGCATTTCCTTTGAAAAAATTAAGTGTCCAAACTACAGGTGGTGTAGCTTGCTTAACAGCCGGGATAATCCGCTGACTAGCAGACACTGCTACTAGGCACAAAGTATTTCCTGGGCTAGATGCAGTTAAAAATTTGTAATTAGATACTCTCGTTGGATGCTGAGAAAGCATTCCATAGAGTCTCCTGGCACGCCATATATGATTCTCTTAAAAAACTTGGGGTAGGGGTCTAGGGGACCCTTTTATAGCCAAAATCACGGCCCTGTATCACAATACGTCACCTAGGCTGAAGATAAATGGAACTGTAGCACCCTGAGGGCTCGGTTGCTACAGAGGTATTGCACCTCACCCAGAGGTGTGATATCTCACTCTCAGGTAAGGATGGAGTGTGGATCAGGACCCGACACCTGCATGCATTACACCACATTGCCATGGGGCAGGGCGACCAATATGCCTCTGAGATGGGCACGACAGTCCCTGTCCCTGGCTGGAGTGGGGGGAGGGAACACTGAGGAAGGGGAACCCTGTAGTGCAGGAGCAGGGAGGAAGCAGTTCCTGGGTGCATTGAGAAGGGAGTATAAAAGGTGGGCACCATCTTAGTTCAGTGCAGAGAAGTCTGAGCAGAAGTGGCAGGGAGCAGGGGCTCTGCATGAGCTCTGCTCCGGAGGCGGGCCTAGTAACAGAGGCCCAGGCCTGGAAGAGGGAGAAGGAAGGAAGAGCAGCGGAGAAGGCTCCAGGAACGAGGAATGAAGGGATCCCAGGGGTGCGGACGGGCGAGTCGCCACCGCACGCCCGAATCCACCTGCGTGGAGGGGTCAGGCCAAAGGGGGAGACCGGTCCCCGAAACTAGTGGAGGCAGGAAACGACTCTCAGCTAGAAACCGGAGGCTGTGACATTTTATGTGGCGCAGCCCCTCGCTACACCCGCTAGGAAGGCACCACATAGGGTCAGGGAAACTGGCGCCAAGTTTACCAAGAGGAGGCCCGAGGTAGCCGGACAGAAGGGTTGGTAAGAAAGGCCAGACAAAGGACACACAAAGGGGGTCCTGTGAAGCGCTCCAAAGTTATCTGGGAGTTGTCTGAGCCCCTCACTTGGTGAGCACAGTACGACGTGGGCAGCCGTTACCTGCAGACGTGGTCTGGATAATAAGAACTGTGAGTAAAGGCCCTGCACTGCATCACTGACTCCGTGTCGTTACTGCTGCTGCCCTGCACCATCACCCCCATCCTCCGCATACACTGCCCTGAGGCTATACTCCTCCCGTGGGGAGTTATGCTACGCTCTGCTGCACCCACAACACCAGCTTCAGCGGTCTGCCCTGCAGCGGCGGTTCACTCTGACCGCAATCCACGGGTGGCGTAGTCGGACATTTAAACATCAAAACCACATAAATAGTTCCGCCACTGGTTTGACCGCCCTGAGCCACGGAACCGGATCGCCGCCACGAAGACTACAACCACCAGCATCCACCAAAAAGGGTCCGGCTCCGGGTGTCCCAAGGCCCAGGGGGTGCGTCAGAACATTTTCATCACCTTTCACAATCACCAATGGGACAAGGCAGGGATGTCCTCTGTCCCCTCTCTTATACATCCTAGTGACGGAGCACCTGCTCTCATCAATTCGCCATAACCCCAATATTAGGTGGATTGAGGTGGGAGGCACCGAGTACAAGTGCTCTCTATTTGCTGATGATGTCCTAGTATATATCACTCAATCACATATATCCATCCATCCATCCATGCTGTTATGGCTGAAATAGATCACTTTGTTACATGGTCAAATTTTAAAATCAATGCAGCGAAGTCTGAGGCCCTCGATGTCTCCCTTCCCAAATCCTTATAGGATTCCATCCAGTTCAACTTTCCCTTTGCCTGGCCCTCACAGGGTATCAAATACTTAGGAATTCCTATTCATAGAGACCTCTCCCATCTATGTTATCTTAATTTTGGGCCCTTTATTGAACAACTCCATACAGACCACGGTTGGCAAGTTAGAACTGTAAGATTCACTACGTGTGTCCAATGAAAGGCAAGACTACTTAAAAAGGCTGTCTCACATTATTAAGCAGCCTACATTTTCTGCCAAAATGGGAAAGAAAAAGGATGTGTCGGCTGCTGAGAAGCAACAAATTGTGGAGTGTTTAGGTCAAGGCATGACTACAATCAACATTGTGCGATGATCAGGATGAAGTGTCTTGGCAATCAAGAAGTATGTAGCTGATTCACAGTACACACGTGTGCGTGCTGATAAGGGCAAATTGAGGACTCTTTCCTACAGGCAATTACGTCAGGTTAAAAGAGCAGCGGCAAAAAAGCCTTGTCATAGCAGCAGACAAGTTTTTGAAGCTGCTGGTGCCCCCAACGTCCCCCGAACAACAAGATGCAGGATCCTTCAGAGGTTTGCAGCTGTGCATACGCCATCCTGTCGACCTCCTCTATCCACTTCAAACAAGCAGAAATGGCTCCAGTGGGCCAAACATTACATGAAGACTGATTTCAAAACTGTTTTGTTCACGGATGAGTGCCGTGCAGCGCTCGATGGTCCAGATGGATGGAGTGGAGGATGACTGGTTGATGGACACCCCACGCAAACACGGCTACAGCGCCAACAAGGAGGAGGTGGAGTAATGTTTTGGGCTGGAATCATGGGGAGAGAGATTGTCGGCCCCTTTAGGATCCCTGAAGGCGATAAAGATGAACTCCATAATGTATGTGGATTTTCTCAAACAGCACTTCCTGCCATGGTTCAAGAAGAAGAACCATGTATTTCACAGCAAGATCATTTTTTTGCATGATAATGCACCATCTCATGCTGCACATAAAACATCTGCATCTCTGGCTGATATGGGCATAAAAGGGGACAAACTTATGGTGTGACCCCCATGCTCCCCTGACTTCTACCCCATTCAGAACCTCTGGAGCATCATCAAAAGGAGTGTCTATGATGGCGGGAGGCAGTTCACATCAAAGCAACAGCTCTGGGAGTGTATTCTGTCCTCATGCAAAACAATTGAAGCAGAAACCATCCAAAACCTGACAAATTCAATGGACGAGAGAGTTCAGAAGCTCCTTTCAAACAAGGGGTTCTATGTGAAAATGTAACATCACCTAGAATAAAGTTTTGAGTTGAAAACTGTTTGATTTCAGTTTCTAATAACCTGCTAATGCTTATACTTTCAAAAATGACCATTTTTTTGGTCTTTATTAAAATGAAAAGGTTGATCGAAAAGTTTGGGGGATCTAAGAGTGTGGCAACCCAGTAGTCATGATTACTTCGAATTCTGACAATATGAGGGTCATGTTGCAGGTAGTGCAGCAAGAAGGCACTTATGTGTCTTGCGCATCTCGGAGCCCCAAAATTATTTTCCGGGCTAGATGCAGCTAAAAATTATTATTAATTTTAAATCTGGTGGAGCTTAGTATAGATGGCCTAATAGGATCAGTGCTGCACACTGCTACAAAGCCCAAATTATTTTCCAGTCAAGATACAGATAAACATGATTAGTAATTTTAAATCTGGTGGAGCTTATTATAGATGGCCTAATAGAATCAGTGCTGCACACTGCTACAAAGCCCAAATTATTTTCCAGCCAAGATACAGATAAACATGATTAGTAATTTGAAAGCTTAAAACGGTTGGTAGGATGAATTTAACCAATCATCAAGCTTTTACTCTCCCAAGGATGACACAGGGGTAGAAAAGTCATTTCGGATCCATGATTTGTTCATCTTTATGAACGTGAGTCTGTCTACATTATCAGTGGAGAGCCGTGTGCCCTTATCTGTCAGCACACCACCAGCAGCGCTAAACACACGTTCAGACAGAACGCTGGCTGCGGGGCATGACAAGATCTCCAAGGCGTAAGTGGCTAGCTCCGGCCATTTATCCAGATTGGAAGCCCAAAAAGAGCAAGGGTCCAGTGACACAGTCATGGCTTCAATGTTTACTTGGAGATACTCCTGTACCATCGTCTCTAGGCGTTGACTATGTGTCAGACTTCTTGTCTCCTGTGGCCTTGCAAAGGATGGGCTAAAAAAAGTGGTGAAATGATTCCGCAAAATTGATGTTACCAGCAGATACTGTGGTTCTGTTACGGTTTGAGTGCTGAACACTTGACGGTCCCACGGTTGGCAAGTTGGAACTGTGAGATTCACTACGTGCACCACTGGTGTTTTGTGGAAAAGCACATGTAAGATTCTGCAACAGTCTCTGCTGATACTCCTGCATGCGTGCATCCCTTTCTATGGCAGGAATAATTTCTGCAAATTTACTTTTGTACCGGGGATCTAACAGTGTGGCAACCCAGTAGTCAGGATTATTTCTAATTCTCACAATTCGAGGGTCATGTTGCAGGTAGTGCAGCAAGAAGGCACTCATGTGTGTTGCGCATCCAGGAGCACCAAGTCCCTGTTGTGTTGGTGGCGAGGTAACAATCATGCTTCCTTCCTCTGTCCTCTCCCCCCAACCTCGCACAACAGAAATGATGTGATCAAGGTCTCCCTCATCTGATGAGTCTTCCATCAGTTCGTCCTCCACTTCTTCCTGGGCTCCTGCACCTTCCTCACTAGTTTGGCTGCTACCATGCGCCCTGGTAAAACCATCTCCCCCACCCTCACATGCCTGCCGCCTTGGTGCTGCCGACTGTCTGGACCTTGCAGATGTTAGCCCTTCCGCATACAACTCCTCCTCCTCTACTTCCTCCACCTCCTCTTGTGCCACCACCTGACTCCGAATTCTGTTTAACATGTGCTCCAGCATGTAAATCACTGGAATAGTCATGCTGATAATGGCATCGTCAGCACTAAACATCTTCGTCGCCATTTCAAAACTGTGCAGAAGGGTGCATAGGTCCCTGATCTGAGACCACTCCTCCAGCGTGATTTGCTCCACCTCTGGATCTCGTTGGCCCAGGCTATATGTCAGAACGTATTGCACCAGGGCTTGTCGGTGCTGCCACAGTCGCTGAAACATGTGCAGAGTTGAATTCCACCGGGTAGGCACATCGCATTTTAGCCGGTGAAGTGGCAGGCCCAACGACTTCTGTAGAGATGTAAGTCGCTGAGCTGCGGGATGCGAACGGCGGAAGTGAGCACACAGCGACCGTGCCCTCTGCAGAAGGCCATCTAGTCTGGGATAGTGGGCTAAAAATTGCTGGACAACCAGGTTCAACACGTGAGCCATACAAGGCACGTGTGTGACATTGCCCCGGCGAAGGGCCGCACCCAGGTTTGCAGCATTGTCGCACACGGCCTTCCCTGGTTTCAGGTCCAGTGGAGACAACCATTCATGAAATTGGTTCTCCAGAGCTGACCACAACTCCTCAGCTGTGTGACTCACATTTCCCAGACATTTCAAAGTAAAAACCGCCTGATGACGTTGAGCCCTACTGCCAGCATAGTAAGGAGGTGTGCAGGATCCCTTATGCGCAGTTAGAAAGCTTGTGGCATGACCAGACAGGCTTTGGGTGCAGGTGGAAGACCGAGAGGAGGTTGAGGAGGCAGAAGCAGTGGAGGAACTTTGACATAAAGAGGATTGACGCACAACTCGTGGGGACGGCAAGACTTGGACAGCAGCCCCTTGTCCTGCTGTCACCATAGTTACCCAGTGCCCAGTCAGCGACATGTAACGCCCCTGTCCATGCCTACTCGTCCAAGTGTCTGTGGTGAAATGCACCCTGTCACACACAGAGTTTCTCAAAGAAGCGGTGATGTTGTGTGCGACATGCTGGTGGAGCGCAGGCACACCTTTCTTTGAGAAGTAGTGCCGACTGGGCATCTGGTACTGGGGCACTGCGACGGACATAAGGTCTCGAAAATCCTCTGTGTCCACCAGGCGGAAAGGCAGCATTTCTGTAGCCAAGAGCTTGCAGATGGTGAAATTCAACCTCTTAACTTTCTCATGGCTAGGAGGAAATGGTCTTTTACTTGTCCACATCTGAGGGACCGAGGGCTGGCTATTGTGCTTAGACGGGGTTGATAAGGGTGTCCCCGGCAAACTGCCGGTCTGTGAGGAAGATGCAGGCGGACATGTTAGGTTGCCTTGATCCAAAGGTGGTGCTATCGATGTCGGACAGCGCTCAACACCAGCTGGTGTTACCACCTCCAAAGAAAATGATGACCTGCCAATCACGCTGGCTGTTGCGGGTAAAGAGGTGGCAGGTCTGCGCCCCAAAACAGGTGTGACTGCTGTCCCCCCAGTCACAGAGGATGAAGAGGCCGCGGATGCACAAGATAAGGCAGACGGTGGTTGGCCCGGCCGGCTAGGCCGCATTGTAGCACACTGAGCTTCCCACTGCAACTTATGCTTCATGTCCATGTGCCGGTTCATGCATGAAGTACTCAAACTATGTATTTTTTGGCCTCTACTTAGCTTTTGCTGACAAATGTTACAGATAACACGAGTTGGGTCATCTTTATCGATCTGAAAAATTGCCCAGGCTATGCAAGGCTTAGCACCCATGCGACCTGAAGAGCCACCACGACTTGTGGTGAGAGGCAGAGTTGTGTTTGAGGGTGCAGTTGTTGACGTGCTTCCAGTACTACGTCTCTGTCCAGGAAGGCGCAACCTGACCTCGTCGTCACTAGCATCTTCCTCCACCTCCTCTGCTGACCTCATCTCTTGGCTGACTGTGGGTTGACAGTAAGTGGGATCTCCAACCTCATCATCATCACCCTGTGCGTTATCACACCCGTCGTCCTCAGAGCCAACCTGTTCCTGCCCTGACAAAAAGATAAAGTTGTCGCTCCAATCAGGTATTTTAGTCTCATCATCGTCTTCCTCATTGTCTCCACCAACAGGAGTTACAGTTTGGGAATGAGGGTCTACATTATGGTCAGAACCTTCTGCGTCTGGTCCTGGATCCGACTCATAAAGATTCTGGGCATCAGTGCAGATCATTTCCTCGTCTGGATTCACAGAAGCGCTGGAGTCGACCTCTGATTCCCAGGCTATAGTATGAGTAAACAGCTCTGCAGACTCAACCATCTGTTCTACCTCATACTCAGACGGGCAGCTGGAGATTTGGGAGCTGTGAGGAAGCAAGTGCGATTGGGGTGACACCTTTGAGGACTGGAGTATTTGTGATGTTGAATTTGATTTGGAGGAGAGCCCACTTAAAGGAGCACTTGATATCCGTTGAAGCACCTGCTGTTTTTGTGCCTCATCTGGAATTTGTAGCGATTGGCGTGGCCGTAAGAAAGGGATCTTATCACATTGTCCGCTAAAAGAAGTAGACATTTTAGTTTGGCTGGAAGATGGTCTTTCTTCTGCAGATGTTACTGTTGCTTTAACACCTACCCCACGGACACAACCTTTTTTCCCCTTCCCAACACGCCTATTCCCCTTTCCACCAGCAGCAGGCCTTTTTCCACTCATTTTGGTGGTTAACTAATTCACAACTCTGGAGTTGTTTGCACAAAAAAACAATGGATGGGAACCGAGCAGAGCTGAGTGGCCAAACTTTGGTATTAGGCCAAAACTATTGGCTGGGTTAGATGCAGAAAAAAATTATATTCAATTTGCAACCTGATGGAGGTCAGTATAGATGGACTAATAGAACAAGTCCTACACACAGCTAGAAGCCCAAATATTTTTTCAGAGGTAGATGCAGAAAAAATATATATTCAGTTTGCAACCTGATGGAGGTCAGTATAGATGGACTAATAGAGAAAGTGTCACACACTGCAAGAAGGCCAAATATTTTTTCAGAGCTAGATGCAGACAAAAAAATATTTTTAATTTGCAACCTGATGGAGGTCAGTATAGATGGACTAATAGAGAAAGTCGCACACACTGATAGAAGGCCAAATATTTTTTCAGAGCTAGATGCAGATATAAATTATTTTTAATTTGCAACCTGATGGAGGTCAGTATAGATGGACTAATAGAGAAAGTCCCACACACTGCTAGAAGGCCAAATATTTTTTCAGAGCTAGATGCAGAAAATAATTATATTCAGTTTGCAACCTGATGGAGGTCAGTATAGATGGACTAATAGAACAAGTCCCACACACAGCTAGAAGGCCAAACATTTTTTCAGAGGTAGATGCAGATAAAAATTATTTTTAATTTGCAGCCTGATGGAGGTCAGTATAGATGGACTAAAAGAGAAAGTCCCACACACTGCTAGAAGGCCAAATATTTTTTCAGAGCTAGATGCAGACAAAAAATTATATTCAATTTGCAACCTGATGGAGGTCAGTATAGATAGACTAATAGAACAAGTCCCACACACAGCTAGAAGCCCAAATATTTTTTCAGAGGTAGATGCAGAAAAAAAATATATTCAGTTTGCAACCTGATGGAGGTCAGTATAGATGGACTAACAGAGAAAGTCCCACACACTGCTAGAAGGCCAAATATTTTTTCAGAGCTAGATGCAGACAAAAAATTATTTTTAATTTGCAACCTGATGGAGGTCAGTATAGATGGACTAATAGAGAAAGTCCCACACACTGCTAGAAGGCCAAATATTTTTTCAGAGCTAGATGCAGAAAAAAATTATATTCAGTTTGCAACCTGATGGAGGTCAGTATAGATGGACTAATAGAACAAGTCCCACACACAGCAAGAAGCCCAAATATTTTTTCAGAGGTAGATGCAGATAAAAATTAATTTTAATTTGCAGCCTGATGGAGGTCAGTATAGATGGACTAAAAGAGAAAGTCCCACACACTGCTAGAAGGCCAAATATTTTTTCAGAGCTAGATGCAGACAAAAAATTATTTTGAATTTGCAACCTGATGGAGGTCAGTATAGATGAACTAATAGAGAAAGTCCCACACACTGCTAGAAGGCCAAATATTTTTTCAGAGCTAGATGCAGACAAAAAATTATTTTTAATTTGCAACCTGATGGAGGGCAGTATAGATGGACTAATAGAGAAAGTCCCACACACTGCTAGAAGGCCAAATATTTTTTCAGAGGTAGATGCAGAAAAAAATTATATTCAGTTTGCAACCTGATGGAGGTCTGTATAGATGGATTAATAGAACAAGTCCCACACACAGCTAGAAGCCCAAATATTTTTTCAGAGATAGATGCAGAAAAAAATTATATTCAGTTTGCAACCTGATGGAGGTCTGTATAGATGGATTAATAGAACAAGTCCCACACAGAGCTAGAAGCCCAATATTTTTTCAGAAGTAGATGCAGAAAAAAAATATATTCAGTTTGCAACCTGATGGAGGTCAGTATAGATGGACTAATAGAGAAAGTCCCACACACTGCTAAAAGGCCAAATATTTTTTCAGAGCTAGATGCAGACAAAAAATTATTTTTAATTTGCAACCTGATGGAGGTCAGTATAGATGGACTAATAGAGAAAGTCCCACACACTGCTAGAAGGCCAAATATTTTTTCAGAGCTAGATGCAGATATAAATTATATTTTTAATTTGCAACCTGATGGAGTTCAGTATAGATGGACTAATAGAGAAAGTCCCACACACTGCTAGAAGGCCAAATATTTTTTCAGAGCTAGATGCAGAAAAAAATTATATTCAGTTTGCAACCTGATGGAGCACAGTATAGATGGACTAATAGAACAAGTCCCACACACAGCTAGAAGTCCAAATATTTTTTCAGAGGTAGATGCAGAAAAAAATTATATTCAGTTTGCAACCTGATGGAGGTCTGTATAGATGGATTAATAGAACAAGTCCCACACACAGCTAGAAGCCCAATATTTTTTCAGAGGTAGATGCAGAAAAAAAATATATTCAGTTTGCAACCTGATGGAGGTCAGTATAGATGGACTAATAGAGAAAGTCCCACACACTGCTAGAAGGCCAAATATTTTTTCAGAGCTAGATGCAGACAAAAAATTATTTTTAATTTGCAACCTGATGGAGGTCAGTATAGATGGACTAATAGAGAGAGTCCCACACACTGCTAGAAGGCCAAATATTTTTTCAGAGCTAGATGCAGAAAAAAATATATTCAGTTTGCAACCTGATGGAGGTCAGTATAGATGGACTAATAGAACAAGTCCCACACACAGCTAGAAGCCCAAATATTTTTTCAGAGGTAGATGCAGATAAAAATTATTTTTAATTTGCAACCTGATGGAGGTCAGTATAGATGGACTAATAGAGAAAGTCCCACACACTGCTAGAAGGCCAAATATTTTTTCAGAGCTAAATGCAGACAAAAAATTATTTTGAATTTGCAACCTGATGGAGGTCAGTATAGATGGACTAATAGAGAAAGTCCCACACACTGCTAGAAGGCCAAATATTTTTTCAGAGATAGATGCAGAAAAAAATTATATTCAGTTTGCAACCTGATGGAGGTCAGTATAGATGGACTAATAGAACAAGTCCCACACACAGCTAGAAGCCCAAATATTTTTTCAGAGCTAGATGCAGAAAAAAATTATATTCAGTTTGCAACCTGATGGAGGTCTGTATAGATGGATTAATAGAACAAGTCCCACACACAGCTAGAAGCCCAATATTTTTTCAGAGGTAGGTGCAGAAAAAAATATATTCAGTTTGCAACCTGATGGAGGTCAGTATAGATGGACTAATAGAGAAAGTCCCACACACTGCTAGAAGGCCAAATATTTTTTCAGAGCTAGATGCAGACAAAAAATTATTTTTAATTTGCAACCTGATGGAGGTCAGTATAGATGGACTAATAGAGAAAGTCCCACACACTGCTAGAAGGCCAAATATTTTTTCAGAGCTAGATGCAGATATAAATTATTTTTAATTTGCAACCTGATGGAGGTCAGCATAGATGCACTAATAGAGAAAGTCCCACACACTGCTAGAAGGCCAAATATTTTTTCAGAGCTAGATGCAGAAAAAAATTATATTCAGTTTGCAACCTGATGGAGGTCAGTATAGATGGACTAATAGAACAAGTCCCACACACAGCAAGAAGCCCAAATATTTTTTCAGAGGTAGATGCAGATAAAAATTAATTTTAATTTGCAGCCTGATGGAGGTCAGTATAGATGGACTAAAAGAGAAAGTCCCACACACTGCTAGAAGGCCAAATATTTTTTCAGAGCTAGATGCAGACAAAAAATTATTTTGAATTTGCAACCTGATGGAGGTCAGTATAGATGGACTAATAGAGAAAGTCCCACACACTGCTAGAAGGCCAAATATTTTTTCAGAGCTAGATGCAGACAAAAAATTATTTTTAATTTGCAACCTGATGGAGGGCAGTATAGATGGACTAATAGAGAAAGTCCCACACACTGCTAGAAGGCCAAATATTTTTTCAGAGCTAGATGCAGATAAAAATTATTTTTAATTTGCAACCTGATGGAGGTCAGTATAGATGGACTAATAGAGAAAGTCCCACACACTGCTAGAAGGCCAAATATTTTTTCAGAGCTAGATGCAGAAAAAAAATTTATTCAGTTTGCAACCTGATGGAGGTCAGTATAGATGGACTAATAGAACAAGTCCCACACACAGCAAGAAGCCCAAATATTTTTTCAGAGGTAGATGCAGAAAAAAATTATATTCAGTTTGCAACCTGATGGAGGTCTGTATAGATGGATTAATAGAACAAGTCCCACACACAGCTAGCAGCCCAAATATTTTTTCAGAGGTAGATGCAGAAAAAAATTATATTCAGTTTGCAACCTGATGGAGGTCTGTATAGATGGATTAATAGAACAAGTCCCACACACAGCTAGAAGCCCAATATTTTTTCAGAGGTAGATGCAGAAAAAATATATATTCAGTTTGCAACCTGATGGAGGTCAGTATAGATGGACTAATAGAGAAAGTCCCACACACTGCTAAAAGGCCAAATATTTTTTCAGAGCTAGATGCAGACAAAAAAATATTTTTAATTTGCAACCTGATGGAGGTCAGTATAGATGGACTAATAGAGAAAGTCCCACACACTGCTAGAAGGCCAAATATTTTTTCAGAGCTATATGCAGAAAAAAATTATATTCAGTTTGCAACCTGATGGAGGTCAGTATAGATGGACTAATAGAACAAGTCCCACACACAGCTAGAAGTCCAAATATTTTTTCAGAGGTAGATGCAGAAAAAAATTATATTCAGTTTGCAACCTGATGGAGGTCTGTATAGATGGATTAATAGAACAAGTCCCACACACAGCTAGAAGCCCAATATTTTTTCAGAGGTAGATGCAGAAAAAAAATATATTCAGTTTGCAACCTGATGGAGGTCAGTATAGAAGGACTAATAGAGAAAGTCCCACACACTGCTAGAAGGCCAAATATTTTTTCAGAGCTAGATGCAGACAAAAAATTATTTTTAATTTGCAACCTGATGGAGGTCAGTATAGATGGACTAATAGAGAGAGTCCCACACACTGCTAGAAGGCCAAATATTTTTTCAGAGCTAGATGCAGGAAAAAATTATATTCAGTTTGCAGCCTGATGGAGGTCAGTATAGATGGACTAATAGAACAAGTCCCACACACAGCTAGAAGCCCAAATATTTTTTCAGAGGTAGATGCAGATAAAAATTATTTTTAATTTGCAACCTAATGGAGGTCAGTATAGATGGTCTAATAGAGAAAGTCCCACACACTGCTAGAAGGCCAAATATTTTTTCAGAGCTAGATGCAGACAAAAAATTATTTTGAATTTGCAACCTGATGGAGGTCAGTATAGATGGACTAATAGAGAAAGTCCCACACACTGCTAGAAGGCCAAATATTTTTTCAGAGCTAGATGCAGAAAAAAATTATATTCAGTTTGCAACCTGATGGAGGTCAGTATAGATGGACTAATAGAACAAGTCCCACACACAGCTAGAAGCCCAAATATTTTTTCAGAGGTAGATGCAGAAAAAAATTATATTCAGTTTGCAGCCTGATGGAGGTCTGTATAGATGGATTAATAGAACAAGTCCCACACACAGCTAGAAGCCCAATATTTTTTCAGAGGTAGATGCAGATATAAATTATTTTTAATTTACAACCTGATGGAGGTCAGTATAGATGGACTAATAGAGAAAGTCCCACACACTGCTAGAAGGCCAAATATTTTTTCAGAGCTAGATGCAGACAAAAAATTATTTTGAATTTGCAGCGTGATGGAGGTCAGTATAGATGGACTAATAGAACAAGTCCCACACACTGCTAGAAGGCCAAATATTTTTTCAGAGCTAGATGCAGAAAAAAATTATATTCAGTTTGCAACCTGATGGAGATCAGTATAGATGGACTAATAGAACAAGTCCCACACACTGCTAGAAGCCCAAATATTTTTTCAGAGCTAGATGCAGAAAAAAATTATATTCAATTTGCAACCTGATGGAGGTCAGTATAGATGGACTAATAGAATGATGCTATGCCCAAAAGATTTTACTTCACTAGGTGCAGTAAAAAAATTGGTATTCTATACACAGGTGGTATATCTTGCAACACAGATACGCTACTCCACTGACTAACACACTCTGCAATAGGCCAAAAAGGATTAGCTTTGCTAGATTCAGCCAAATGCTGTGAAAAAAACTTGCACAGCACTGGCACAGACCTGCCTGGCAAAAACTGATAGGAACTGATGTAACCTAGTCCTGAAAAGGACTGCAATTACAATTAGTCTTTACTCCCACAATCTATCTATTTAAGAGCACAGACCTGCCTGATAAAAGTCGTAGGAAATGCTGTAACCTAGTCCTTAAAAGGACTGCAATCACAACTATTCCCTACTCCCAAGCTATCTGTAGATTTGTGCGAAAATTGGCTTGAAATTAACAAGGTATAGCGCACACAGCAACAGCGGTGCCGTCTAACACGCAGCTGCAGCAGTGAGAAAATGGTGGCGACGGGGAAAATGGCTTGGTCTTATAGGGCAAGGACATGTGACATACACTGCCAATGACACATGCCCTTGCTTGTGTGAAAAAAAGCACTTCGCTCCGTGTGTGCGCTGCTGATAGGCTGACAGATTGCACCTCCCCACTGTAAATGCGGGAAAGAGAAAAAAAAATGGAGATCTTCATTATTCCTGCAGAGATCCATCCCCTGCCCCTCCCCCCACCCCGCTGTACACTCAAACTGCGTATTAACATTAATTTTCATCATTACTGAGAAAAAATCCAGTTATGATTTTGGTGCACGAACAGTTATCGAACATAACCTCGAACAGCCGAATTTTTCTCAAATCGTTTGTGTTCGCCGAACGGCTCGAACACCGCCCAAAACAGCTCGAATTTGAGCTTGGTGAACAGTTCGAGACGAGCAACGCTCATCTCAACACATGAGTGCCTTCTTGCTGCACTACCTGCAACATGACCCTCGAATTGTGAGAATTAGAAATAATCCTGACTACTGGGTTGCCACACTGTTAGATCCCCGGTACAAAAGTAAATTTGCAGAAATTATTCCTGCCATAGAAAGGGATGCACACATGCAGGAGTGTCAGCAGAGACTGTTGCAGAATCTTACATGTGCTTTTCCACAAAACACCAGTGGTGCACGTAGTGAATCTCACAGTTCTAACTTGCCAACCGTGGGACCGTCGATTGTTCAGCACTCAAACCGTAACAGAAACACAGTATCTGCTGGTAACATCAATTTTGCGGAATCATTTCACCACTTTTTTAGCCCATCCTTTGCAAGGCCACAGGAGACAAGAAGTCTGACACATAGTCAACGCCTAGAGACGATGGTACAGGAGTATCTCCAAGTAAACATTGAAGCCATGACTGTGTCACTCTACCCTTGCTCTTTTTGGGCTTCCGATCTGGATAAATGGCCGGAGCTCGCGACTTACGCCTTGGAGATCTTGTCATGCACTGCAGCCAGCGTTCTGTCTGAACGTGTGTTCAGCGCTGCTGGTGGTGTGCTGACAGATAAGCGCACGCGGCTCTCCACTGGTAATGTAGACAGACTCACGTTCATAAAGATGAACAAATCATGGATCCGAAACGACTTTTCTACCCCTGTGTCATCCTTGGGAGAGTAAAAGCTTGATGATTTGTTACAATCACCTCACCAACCGTTTAAAGCTTTCAAATTACTAATCATGTTTATCTGTATCTTGGCTGGAAAACAATTTGGGCTTTGTAGCAGTGTGCAGTACTGATTCTATTAGGCCATCTATACTAAGCTCCACCAGATTTAAAATTACCAATCATGTTTATCTGTATCTTGGCTGAAAAATAATTTGGGCTTTGTAGCAGTGTGCAGTACTGATTCTATTAGGCCATCTATACTAAGCTCCACCTGATTTAAAATTACTAATCATGTTTATCTGTATCTTGGCTGGAAAATAATTTGGGCTTTGTAGCAGTGTGCAGTTCTGATTCTATTAGGCCATCTATACTAAGCTCCACCAGATTTAAAATTACTAATCATGTTTATCTGTATCTTGGCTGGAAAATAATTTAGGCTTTGTAGCAGTGTGCAGTACTGATTCTATTAGGCCATCTATACTAAGCTCCACCAGATTTAAAATTAATAATAATTTTTAGCTGCATCTAGCCCGGAAAATAATTTTGGGGCTCCTAGATGCACAAGACACATGAGTGCCTTCTTTCTGCACTACCTGCAACATGACCCTCAGATTCTCAGAATTCGAAGTAATCCTGACTACTGGGTTGCCACAGTCTAAGATCCCCCACACTCTTCGATCAACCTTTTCATTTTAATAAAGAACAAAAAAATGGTCATTTTTGAAATTATAAGCATTAGCAGGTTATTAGAAACTGAAATCCAACAGTTTTCAACTCAAAACTTTATTCTAGGTGATGTTACATTTGCACATAGGACCCCTTGTTCGAAAGGAGCTTCTGAACTGTCTTGTCCATTGAATTTGTCAGGTTTTGGATGGTTTCTGCTTCAATTGTTTTGCATGAGGACAGAATATCCTCCCAGACCTGTTGCTTAGATGTGAACTGCCTCCCGCCATCATAGACACTCCTTTTGATGATGCTCCAGAGGTTCTGAATGGGGTAGAGGTCAGGGGAGCATGGGGGTCGCACCATAAGTTTGTCCTCTTTTATGCCCATATCAGCCAGAGATGCAGATATGTTATGTGCAGCATGAGACGGTGCATTATCATGCATGAAAATGATCTTGCTGTGGAATACACGGTTCTTCTTCACGAACCATGGCAGGAAGTGCTGTTTGAGAAACTCCACATACATTATGGAGTTCATCTTTACCCCTTCAGGGATCCTAAAGGGGCCGACAATCTCTCTCCCATGATTCCAGCCCAAAACATTACTCCACTTCCTCCTTGTTGGAGCTGTAGCCGTGTTTGCGTGGGGTGTCCATCAACCAGCCATCCTCCACTCCATCCATCTGGACCATCGAGCGTTGCACGGCACTCATCTGTGAACAAAACAGTTTTGAAGTCAGTCTTCATGTATTGTTTGGCCCACTGGAGCCGTTTCTGCTTGTGTGCAGTGAATAGAGGAGGTCGAGAGGATGGCTTGCGCACAGCTGCAAACCTCTGAAGGACCCTGCATCTTGTTGTTCGGGGGACGTTGGAGGCACCAACAGCTTCAAAAACTTGTCTGCTGCTATGACAAGGCTTTTTTGCCGCTGCTCTTTTAACCTGACGTAATTGCCTGTAGGAAAGAGTCCTCAATTTTCCCTTATCAGCACGCACACTTGTGTACTGTGAATCAGCTACATAATTCTTGATTGCCAAGACACTTCATCCTGATCATCGCATAATGTTGATTGTAGTCATGCCATGACCTAAACTCTCCACAATTTGTTGCTTCTCAGCAGCCGACACATCCTTTTTCTTTCCCATTTTGGCAGAAAATTTAGGCTGCTTAATAATGTGGGACAGCCTTCTTAAATAGTCTTGCCTTTCATTGGACACACCTGCCAAACTAATTAGCACAGGTGTCTGCAATTGCTTACAGTGATATAAAGAGCCCTGACACACATCACCATCAATGAGTTTAACTGGCAAACAAAAAAATTCTTCCCTTATCACTCCTAAACACTTTTTGCATAATAATTTGGAACACAGTGTACATGTGCTTTTCCACAAAACACCAGTGGTTCACGTAGTGAATCTTACAGTTCTAACTTGCCAACCATGGTCTGTATGGAGTTGTTCAATAAAGGGCCCAAAATTAAGATAACATAGACGGGAGAGGTCTCTATGAATAGGAATTCCTAAGTATTTGATACCCTGTGAGTAGAGATGAGCGTTGTTCTACTCGAACTGTTCGCCAATCTCAAATTCGAGCTGTTTTGGGCGGTGTTCGAGCCGGTCGGCGAACACGAACAATTTGAGAAAAATTCGGCTGTTCGAGGTTATGTTCGATAACTGTTCGTGCACCAAAATCATAACTGGATTTTTTCTCAGTAATGATGAAAATTAATGTTAATACGCAGTTTGAGTGTACAGCGGGGCGGGGGGAGGGGCAGGGGATGGATCTCTGCAGGAACAATGAAGATCTCCATTTTTTTTTCTCTTTCCCGCATTTGCAGTGGGGAGGTGCAATCTGTCAGCCTATCAGCAGCGCACACACGGAGCGAAGTGCTTTTTTTCACACAAGCAAGGGCATGTGTGATTGGCAGTGTATGTCACATGTCCTTGCCCTATAAGACCAAGCCATTTTCCCCGTCGCCACCATTTTCTCACTGCTGCAGCTGCGTGTTAGACGGCACCGCTGTTGCTGTGTGCGCTATACCTTGTTAATTTCAAGCCAATTTTCGCACAAATATACAGATAGCTTGGGAGTAGGGTATAGTTGTGATTGCAGTCCTTTTAAGGACTAGGTTACAGCATTTCCTACGACTTTTATCAGGCAGGTCTGTGCTCTTAAATAGATAGATTGTGGGAGTAAAGACTAATTGTAATTGGAGTCCTTTTCAGGACTAGGTTACATCAGTTCCTATCAGTTTTTGCCAGGCAGGTCTGTGCCAGTGCTGTGCAAGTTTTTTTCACAGCATTTGGCTGAATCTAGCAAAGCTAATCCTTTTTGGCCTATTGCAGAGTGTGTTAGTCAGTGGAGTAGACTATCTGTGTTGCAAGATATACCACCTGTGTATAGAATACCAATTTTTTTACTGCACCTAGTGAAGTAAAATCTTTTGGGCATAGCATCATTCTATTAGTCCATCTATACTGACCTCCATCAGGTTGCAAACTGAATATAATTTTTTTCTGCATCTAGCTCTGAAAAAATATTTGGGCTTCTAGCAGTGTGTGGGACTTGGTCTATTAGTCCATCTATACTGACCTCCATCAGGTTGCAAATTAAAAATAATTTTTTTCTTCATTTAGCTCTGAAAAAATATTTGGGCTTCTAGCAGTGTGTGGGACTTGTTCTATTAGTCCTTCTATACTGACCTCCAGCAGGTTGCAAATTGAATATAATTTTTTTCTGCATCTAGCTCTGAAAAAATATTTGGGCTTCTAGCGGTGTGTGGGACTTGGTCTATTAGTCCATCTATACTGACCTCCATCAGGTTGCAAATTAAAAATAATTTTTTTCTGCATCTAGCTCTGAAAAAATATTTGGGCTTCTAGCAGTGTGTGGGACTTGGTCTATTAGTCCATCTATACTGACCTCCATCAGGTTGCAAATTAAAAATAATTTTTTTCTTCATTTATCTCTGAAAAAATATTTGGGCTTCTAGCAGCGTGTGGGACTTGTTCTATTAGTCCATCTATACTGACCTCCATCAGGTTGCAAATTAAAAATAATTTTTTTCTGCATCTAGCTCTGAAAAAATATTTGGTCTTCTAGCAGTGTGTGGGACTTGGTCTATTAGTCCATCTATACTGACCTCCATCAGGTTGCAAATTAAAAATATTTTTTTTCTGCATCTAGCTCTGAAAAAATATTTGGGCTTCTAGCAGTGTGTGGGACTTGGTCTATTAGTCCATCTATACTGACCTCCATCAGGTTGCAAATTAAAAATAATTTTTTTCTTCATTTAGCTCTGAAAAAATATTTGGGCTTCTAGCAGTGTGTGGGACTTGTTCTATTAGTCCTTCTATACTGACGTCCAGCAGGTTGCAAATTGAATATAATTTTTTTCTGCATCTAGCTCTGAAAAAATATTTGGGCTTCTAGCGGTGTGTGGGACTTGGTCTATTAGTCCATCTATACTGACCTCCATCAGGTTGCAAATTAAAAATAATTTTTTTCTGCATCTAACCCAGCCAATAGTTTTGGCCTAATACCACAGTTTGGCCACTCAGCTCTGCTCGGTTACCATCCATTGTTTTTTTGTGCAAACAACTCCAGAGTTGTGAATTAGTTAACCACCAAAATGAGTGGAAAAAGGCCTGCTGCTGGTGGAAAGGGGAATAGGCGTGTTGGGAAGGGGAAAAAAGGTTGTGTCCGTGGGGTAGGTGCAGAAGAAAGACCATCTTCCAGCCAAACTAAAATGTCTACTTCTTTTAGCGGACAATGTGATAAGATCCCTTTCTTACGGCCACGCCAATCGCTACAAATTCCAGATGAGGCACAAAAACAGCAGGTGCTTCAACGGATATCAAGTGCTCCTTTAAGTGGGCTCTCCTCCACATCAACTTCAACATCACAAATACTCCAGTCCTCAAAGGTGTCACCCAAATCGCACTTGCTTCCTCACAGCTCCCAAATCTCCAGCTGCCCGTCTGAGTATGAGGTAGAACAGATGGTTGAGTCTGCAGAGCTGTTTACTCATACTATAGCCTGGGAATCAGAGGTCGACTCCAGCGCTTCTGTGAATCCAGACGAGGAAATGATCTGCACTGATGCCCAGAATCTTTATGAGTCGGATCCAGGACCAGACGCAGAAGGTTCTGACCATAATGTAGACCCTCATTCCCAAACTGTAACTCCTGTTGGTGGAGACAATGAGGAAGACGATGATAAGACTCAAATACCTGATTGGAGCGACAACTTTAGTTTTTTGTCAGGGCAGGAACAGGTTGGCTCTGAGGACGACGGGTGTGATAACGCACAGGGTGATGATGATGAGGTCGGAGATCCCACTTACTGTCAACCCACAGTCAGCCAAGAGATGAGGTCAGCAGAGGAGGTGGAGGAAGATGCTAGTGACGACGAGGTCAGGTTGCGCCTTCCTGGACAGAGACGTAGTACTGGAAGCACGTCAACAACTGCATCCTCAAACACAACTCTGCCTCTCACCACAAGTCGTGGTGGCTCTTCAGGTCGCATGGGTGCTAAGCCTTGCATAGCCTGGGCATTTTTTCAGATCGATAAAGATGACCCAACTCGTGTTATCTGTAACATTTGTCAGCAAAAGCTAAGTAGAGGCCAAAAAATACATAGTTTGAGTACTTCATGCATGAACCGGCACATGGACATGAAGCATAAGTTGCAGTGGGAAGCTCAGTGTGCTACAATGCGGTCTAGCCGGCCGGGCCAACCACCGTCTGCCATATCTTGTGCATCCGCGGCCTCTTCATCCTCTGTGACTGGGGGGACAGCAGTCACACCTGTTTTGGGGCGCAGACCTGCCACCTCTTTACCCGCAACAGCCAGCGTGATTGGCAGGTCATCATTTTCTTTGGAGGTGGTAACACCAGCTGGTCTTGAGCGCTGTCCGACATCGATAGCACCACCTTTGGATCAAGGCAACCTAACATGTCCGCCTGCATCTTCCTCACAGACCGGCAGTTTGCCGGGGACACCCTTATCAACCCCGTCTAAGCACAATAGCCAGCCCTCGGTCCCTCAGATGTGGACAAGTAAAAGACCATTTCCTCCTAGCCATGAGAAAGCTAAGAGGTTGAATTTCACCATCTGCAAGCTCTTGGCTACAGAAATGCTGCCTTTCCGCCTGGTGGACACAGAGGATTTTCGAGACCTTATGTCCGTCGCAGTGCCCCAGTACCAGATGCCCAGTTGGCACTACTTCTCAAAGAATGGTGTGCCTGCGCTCCACCAGCATGTCGCACACAACATCACCGCTTCTTTGAGAAACTCTGTGTGTGACAGGGTGCATTTCACCACAGACACTTGGACGAGTAGGCATGGACAGGGGCGTTACATGTCGCTGACTGGGCACTGGGTAACTATGGTGACAGCAGGACAAGGGGCTGCTGTCCAAGTCTTGCCGTCCCCACGAGTTGTGCGTCAATCCTCTTTATGTCATTTTTCCTCCACTGCTTCTGCCTCCTCAACCTCCTCTCGGTCTTCCACCTGCACCCAAAGCCTGTCTGGTCATGCCACAAGCTTTCTAACTGCGCAGAAGGGATCCTGCACACCTCCTTACTATGCTGGCAGTAGGGCTCAACGTCATCAGGCGGTTTTTACATTGAAATGTCTGGGAAATGTGAGTCACACAGCTGAGGAGTTGTGGTCAGCTCTGGAGAACCAATTTCATGAATGGTTGTCTCCACTGGACCTGAAACCAGGGAAGGCCGTGTGCGACAATGCTGCAAACCTGGGTGCGGCCCTTCGCCGGGGCAATGTCACACACGTGCCTTGTATGGCTCACGTGTTGAACCTGGTTGTCCAGCAATTTTTAGCCCACTATCCCAGACTAGATGGCCTTCTGCAGAGGGCACGGTCGCTGTGTGCTCACTTCCGCCGTTCGCATCCCGCAGCTCAGCGACTTACATCTCTACAGAAGTCGTTGGGCCTGCCACTTCACCGGCTAAAATGCGATGTGCCTACCCGGTGGAATTCAACTCTGCACATGTTGCAGCGACTGTGGCAGCACCGACAAGCCCTGGTGCAATACGTTCTGACGTATAGCCTGGGCCAACGAGATTCAGAGGTGGGGCAAATCACGCTGGAGGAGTGGTCTCAGATCAGGGACCTATGCACCCTTCTGCACAGTTTTGAAATGGCGACGAAGATGTTTAGTGCTGACGATGCCATTATCAGCATGACTATTCCGGTGATTTACATGCTGGAGCACATGTTAAACAGAATTCGGAGTCAGGTGGTGGCACAAGAGGAGGTGGAGGAAGTAGAGGAGGAGGAGTTGTATGCGGAAGGGCTAACATCTGCAAGGTCCAGACGGTCGGCAGCACCAAGGCGGCAGGCATGTGAGGGTGGGGGAGATGATTTTACCAGGGCGCATGGTAGCAGCCAAACTAGTGAGGAAGGTGCAGGAGCCCAGGAAGAAGTGGAGGACGAACTGATGGAAGACTCATCAGATGAGGGAGACCTTGATCACATTTCTGTTGTGCGAGGTTGGGGGGAGAGGACAGAGGAAGGAAGCATGATTGCTACCTCGCCACCAACACAACAGGGACTTGGTGCTCCTGGATGCGCAACACACATGAGTGCCTTCTTGCTGCACTACCTGCAACATGACCCTCGAATTGTGAGAATTAGAAATAATCCTGACTACTGGGTTGCCACACTGTTAGATCCCCGGTACAAAAGTAAATTTGCAGAAATTATTCCTGCCATAGAAAGGGATGCACGCATGCAGGAGTATCAGCAGAGACTGTTGCAGAATCTTACATGTGCTTTTCCACAAAATACCAGTGGTGCACGTAGTGAATCTCACAGTTCCAACTTGCCAACCGTGGGACCGTCAAGTGTTCAGCACTCAAACCCTAACAGAACCACAGTATCTGCTGGTAACATCAATTTTGCGGAATCATTTCACCACTTTTTTAGCCCATCCTTTGCAAGGCCACAGGAGACAAGAAGTCTGACACATAGTCAACGCCTAGAGACGATGGTACAGGAGTATCTCCAAGTAAACATTGAAGCCACGACTGTGTCACTGGACCCTTGCTCTTTTTGGGCTTCCAATCTGGATAAATGGCCGGAGCTAGCCACTTACGCCTTGGAGATCTTGTCATGCCCCGCAGCCAGCGTTCTGTCTGAACGTGTGTTCAGCGCTGCTGGTGGTGTGCTGACAGATAAGCGCACGTGGCTCTCCACTGATAATGTAGACAGACTCACGTTCATAAAGATGAACAAATCATGGATCCGAAACGACTTTTCTACCCCTGTGTCATCCTGGGGAGAGTAAAAGCTTGATGATTGGTTAAAATCACCCTACCAACCGTTTTAAGCTTTCAAATTACTAATCATGTTTATCTGTATCTTGACTGGAAAATAATTTGGGCTTTGTAGCAGTGTGCAGCACTGATCCTATTAGGCCATCTATAATAAGCTTCACCAGATTTAAAATTAAAAATAATTTTTAGCTGCATCTAGCCCGGAAAATAATTTTGGGGCTCCGAGATGCGCAAGACACATAAGTGCCTTCTTGCTGCACTACCTGCAGCATGACCCTCATATTGTCAGAATTCGAAGTAATCATGACTACTGGGTTGCCACACTCTTAGATCCCCCAAACTTTTCGATCAACCTTTTCATTTTAATAAAGACCAAAAAAATGGTCATTTTTGAAATTATAAGCATTAGCAGGTTGTTAGAAACTGAAATCAAACAGTTTTCAACTCAAAACTTTATTCTAGGTGATGTTACATTTTCACATAGGACCCCTTGTTCGAAAGGAGCTTCTGAACTCTCTCGTCCATTGAATTTGTCAGGTTTTGGATGGTTTCTGCTTCAATTGTTTTGCATGAGGACAGAATACCCTCCCAGAGCTGTTGCTTAGATGTGAACTGCCTCCCGCCATCATAGACACTCCTTTTAATGATGCTCCAAAGGTTCTGAATGGGGTAGAGGTCAGGGGAGCATGGGGGTCACACCATAAGTTTGTCCCCTTTTATGCCCATATCAGCCAGAGATGCAAATGTTTTATGTGCAGCATGAGATGGTGCATTATCATGCAGAAAAATGATCTTGCTGTGAAATACACGGTTCTTCTTCTTGAACCATGGCAGGAAGTGCTGTTTGAGAAAATCCACATACATTATGGAGTTCATCTTTAGCGCCTTCAGGGATCCTAAAGGGGCCGACAATCTCTCTCCCCATGATTCCAGCCCAAAACATTACTCCACCTCCTCCTTGTTGGCGCTGTAGCCGTGTTTGCGTGGGGTGTCCATCAACCAGCCATCCTCCACTCCATTCATCTGGACCATCGAGCGCTGCACGGCACTCATCCGTGAACAAAACAGTTTTGAAATCAGTCTTCACGTAATGTTTAGCCCACTGGAGCCGTTTCTGCTTGTGTGAAGTGGATAGAGGAGGTCGACAGGATGGCATATGCACAGCTGCAAACCTCTGAAGGACCCTGCATCTTGTTGTTCGGGGGACGTTGGAGGCACAAGCAGCTTCAAAAACTTGTCTGCTGCTATGACAAGGCTTTTTTGCCGCTGCTGTTTCAACCTGACGTAATTGCCTGTAGGAAAGAGTCCTCAATTTGCCCTTATCAGCACGCACACGTGTGTACTGTCAATCAGCTACATACTTCTTGATTGCCAAGACACTTCATCCTGATCATCGCACAATGTTGATTGTAGTCATGCCTTGACCTAAACACTCCACAATTTGTTGCTACTCAGCAGCCGACACATCCTTTTTCTTTCCCATTTTGGCAGAAAATGTAGGCTGCTTAATAATGTGAGAGAGCCTTCTTAAGTAGTCTTGCCTTTCATTGGACACACCTGCCAAACTAATTAGCACAGGTGTCTGCAATTGCTTACAGTGATATAAAGAGCCCTGACACACATCACCATCAATGAGTTTAACTGACAAACAAACAAATTCTTCCCTTATCACTCCTAAACACTTTTTGCATAATAATTTGGAACGCGGTGTACATGTGCTTTTCCACAAAACACCAGTGGTTCACGTAGTGAATCTTACAGTTCTAACTTGCCAACCGTGGTCTGTATGGAATTGTTCAATAAAGGGCCCAAAATTAAGATAACATAGATGGGAGAGGTCTCTATGAATAGGAATTCCTAAGTATTTGATACCCTGTGAGGGCCAGGCAAAGGGAAAGTTGGACTGGATGGAATCCTATATGGATTTAGGGAGGGAGACATCGAGGGCCTCAGACTTCGCTGCATTGATTTTAAAATTTTACCATGTAACAAAGTGATCTATTTCAGCCATAACAGCAGGGATGGATATATGTGATTGAGTGATATATACTAGGACATCATCAGCAAATAGAGAGCACTTGTACTCGGTGCCTCCCACCTCAATCCACCTAATATTGGGGTTATGGCGAATTGATGAGAGCAGGTGCTCCGTCACTAGGATGTATAAGAGAGGGGACAGAGGACATCCCTGCCTTGTCCCATTGGTGATTGTGAAAGGTGATGAAAATGTTCTGACGCACCCCCTGGGCCTTGGGACACCCGGAGCCGGACCCTTTTTGGTGGATGCTGGTGGTTGTAGTCTTCGTGGCGGCGATCCGGTTCCGTGGCTCAGGGCGGTCAAACCAGTGGCGGAACTATTTATGTGGTTTTGATGTTTAAATGTCCGACTACGCCACCCGTGGATTGCGGTCAGAGTGAACCGCCGCTACAGGGCAGACCGCTAAGGCTGGTGTTGTGGGTGCAGCAGAGCGTAGCATAACTCCCCACGGGAGGAGTATAGCCTCAGGGCAGTGTATGCGGAGGATGGGGGTGATGGTGCAGGGCAGCAGCAGTAACGACACGGAGTCAGTGATGCAGTTCAGGGCCTTTACTCACAGTTCTTATTATCCAGACCACGTCTGCAGGTAACGGCTGCCCATGTCGTACTGTGCTTACCAGGTGAGGGGCTCAGACAACTCCCAGATAACTTTGGAGCGCTTCACAGGACCCCCTTTGTGTGTCCTTTGTCTGGCCTTTCTTACCAACACTTCTGTCCGGCTGTCTCGGGCCTCCTCTTGGTAAAGTTGGCGCCAGTTTCCCTGACCCTATGTGGTGCCTTCCTAGCGGGTGGAGCAAGGGGCTGCGCCACATAAAATGTCAGAGCCTCCGGTTTCTAGCTGAGGGTCGTTTCCTGCCTCCACTAGTTCGGGGACCGGTCTCCCCCTTTGGCCTGACCCCTCCACGCAGGTGGATTCGGGCGTGCGGTGGCGACTCGCCCGTCCGCACCCCTGGGATCCCTTCATTCCTCGTTCCTGGAGCCTTCTCCGCTCCTCTTCCTTCCTTCTCCCTCTTGCAGGCCTGGGCCTCTGTTACTAGGCCCGCCTCCGGAGCAGAGCTCATGCAGAGCCCCTGCTCCCTGCCACTTCTGCTCAGACTTCTCTGCACTGAACTAAGATGGTGCCCACCTTTTATACTCCCTTCTCAATGCACCCAGGAACTGCTTCCTCCCTGCTCCTGCACTGCAGGGTTCCCCTTCCTCAGTGTTCCCTCCCCCCACTCCAGCCAGGGACAGGGACTGTCGTGCCCATCTCAGGGGCATATTGGTCGCCCTGCCCCACGGCAATGTGGTGTAATGCATGCAGGTGTCGGGTCCTGATCCACACTCCATCCTTATCTGAGAGTGAGATATCACACCTCTGGGTGAGGTGCAATACGTCTGTAGCAACCGAGCCCTCGGTGCTACAGTTCCATTTATCTTCAGCCTAGGTGACGTATTGTGATACAGGGCCGTGATTTTGGCTATAAAAGGGTCCCCTAGACCCCTACCCCAAGCTTTTTAAGAGAATCATATATGGCGTGCCAGGAGACTCTATGGAATGCTTTCTCAGCATCCAACGAGAGTATCTACTTACAAATTTTTAACTGCATCTAGCCCAGGAAATTCTTTGTGCCTAGTAGCAGTGTCTGCTAGTCAGCGGATTATCCCGGCTGTTAAGCAAGCAACACCACCTGTAGTTTGGACACTTAATTTTTTCAAAGGAAATGCTTCGGGACCACGGGATACTTAGTGAAGAGCATCAGGAGGCACCCCAAGGCATAGGGGCTGGGACTGGCACTAGGATGCCTTGCGGTGGACAGCCGAGCTCGATCCTTATAAAAGCTTTTTAACTGCAGCAGCTTTAGTGGACGCTACTGGAGCTGGAATTACGCGGCTGCTGGCATGAGACTTGCCCTCCAATAGATCCTTGTAAATGGATTTAAAGTGTATTCATTCAAATTAGAGGGACAATTTAAATTAAAAAGCTTAGAGCTGCCTCCACCACAGGGGGGCTCTCTCGACCCACCAGCGGACAGGCACCAGTATTGGAAGAGGGGGGCTGGCCGTCAGGGTTTACCGCGGCTCTGGCACAAACCCGGCGACACGGAGGTGGCACGGGCAGGAGCGGACTGGCCGTCTCGGCTTCTCACTTTTTGGATTTTAGAAGGGCATGACATGCCTATATCTGTGTCTCCCCCTCCTTTTACTCCTCCACCTCTTTTCTTTTCGCATGACTATATGTACTTGTCACTTTTCCATGTGTTAGTTGTGTCTTCTGAGCAGTTTGTCAGCTTTTGGACACCTTTGAAGGTGTTTTCTATGTGTTTCTATGTGTTTTTGTTTGCCTGCCATTGGTTTTAACGGTGTTCGAAGGTGTTCGACGAACAGTTCGACGAACAGTTCGGCGAACACACGGGTGTTCGACGAACCGAACCGAACTCGAACACTACGGGGGTGGCTCAACACTACCTGTGAGGGCCAGGCAAAGGGAAAGTTGGACTGGATGGAATCCTGTATGGATTTGGGGACGGAGACATCGAGGGCCTCAGACTTCGCTGCATTGATTTTAAAATTTGACCATGTAACAAAGTGATCTATTTCAGCCATAACAGCAGGGATGGATATATGTGATTGAGTGATATATACTAGGACATCATCAGCAAATAGAGAGCACTTGTACTCGGTGCCTCCCACCTCAATCCACCTAATATTGGGGTTATGGCGAATTGATGAGAGCAGGTGCTCCGTCACTAGGATGTATAAGAGAGGGGACAGAGGACATCCCTGCCTTGTCCCATTGGTGATTATGAAAGGTGATGAAAATGTTCTGACGCGCCCCCTGGGCCTTGGGACACCCGGAGCCGGACCCTTTTTGGTGGATGCTGGTGGTTGTAGTCTCCGTGGCGGCGACCCGGTTCCGTGGCTCAGGGCGGTCAAACCAGTGGCGGAACTATTTATGTGGTTTTGATGTTTAAATGTCCGACTATGCCACCCGTGGATTGCGGTCAGAGTGAACCGCCGCTGCAGGGAAGAACGCTGAGGCTGGTGTTGTGGGTGCAGCAGAGCATAGTATAACTCCCCACGGGAGGAGTATAGCCTCAGGGCAGTGTATGCGGAGAATGGGGGTGATTGTGCAGGGTTGCAGCAGTAACGACACGGAGTCAGTGATGCAGTCGAGGTCCTTTACTCACAGTTCTTATTATCCAGACCACTTCTGCAGGTAACGGCTGCCCACGTCGTACTGTGCTCACCAGGTGAGGGGCTCAGACAACTCCCAGATAACTTTGGAGCGCTTCACAGGACCCCCTTTGTGTGTCCTTTGTCTGGCCTTTCTTACCAACGCTTCTGTCTGGCTGCCTCGGGCCTCCTCTTGGTAAACTTGGCGCAAGTTTCCCTGACCCTATGTGGTGCCTTCCTGGCGGGTGTAGCGAGGGGCTGCACCACATAAAATGTCACAGCCTCCGGTTTCTAGCTGAGGGTCGTTTCCCGCCTCCACTAGTTTTGGGGACCGGTCTCCCCCTTTGGCCTGACCCCTCCACGCAGGTGGATTCGGGTGTGCGGTGGCGACTCGCCCGTCCGCATCCCAGGGATCCCTTCGTTCCTCGAGCCTTCTCCGCTCCTCTTCCTTCCTTCTCCCTCTTCCAGGCCTGGGCCTCTGTTACTAGGCCCGCCTCTGGAGCAGAACTCATGCAGAGCCCCTGCTCCCTGTCACTTCTGCTCAGACTTCTCTGCACTGAACTAAGATGGTGCCCACATTTTATACTCCCTTCTCAATGCACCCAGGAACTGCTTCCTCCCTGCTCCTGCACTACAGGGTTACCCTTCCTCAGAGTTCCATCCCCGCACTCCAGCCAGGGACAGGGACTGTCGTGCCCATCTCAGGGGCATATTGGTCGCCCTGCCACACGGCAATGTGGTGTAATGCATGCAGGTGTCGGGGTCCTGATCCACACTCCATCCTTACCTGAGAGTGAGATATCACACCTCTGGGTGAGGTGCAATACCTCTGTAGCAACCGAGCCCTCGGGGTGCAACAGTTCCATTTATCTTCAGCCTAGGTGACATATTGCGATACAGGGCCGAGATTTTGGCTATAAAAGGGTCCCCTAGACCCCTACCCAAAGCTTTTTAAGAGAATAATATATGGCGTGCCAGGAGACTCTATGGAATGCTTTCTCAGCATCCAACGAGAGTATCTAATTACAAATTTTTAACTGCATCTAGCCCAGGAAATACTTTGTGCCTAGTAGCAGTGTCTGCAAGTCAGCGGATTATCCCAGCTGTTAAGCAAGCTACACCACCTGTAGTTTGGACACTTAATTTTTTCAAAGGAAATGCTTCGGGACCCCGGGACACTCAGTGAAGAGCATCAGGAGGCACCCCGAGGCATAGGAGCTGGGACTGGCGGTAGGACGCCTTGCGGTGGACCGCCGAGCTCGATCCTTATAAAATCTTTTTAACTGCAGCAGCTTTAGTGGACGCTACTGGAACTGGAATTACGCGGCTGCTGGCATGAGACTTGCCCTCCAATAGATCCTTGTAAAAGGATTTAAAGTGTATTCATTCAAATTAGAGAGACAATTTAAATTAAAAAGCTTAGACCTGCCTCCACCACAGGGGGGCTCTCTCGACCCACCAGCGGACATGCACCAGTATTGGGAGAGGGGGGCTGGCCGTCAGGGTCCACCGCGGCTCTGGCACAAACCCGGCGACACGGAGGTCGCACGGGCAGGAACGGACTGGCCGTGTCGGCTTCTCACTTTTTGGGTTTTAGAAGGGCATGACATGCCTATATCTGTGTCTCCCCCTCCTTTTACTCCTCCACCTCTTTTCTTTTCGCATGACTATATGTACTTGTCACTTTTCCATGTGTTAGTTATGTCTTCTGAGCAGTTTGTCATCTTTTGGACACCTTTGAAGGTGTTTTCTATGTGTTTCTATGTGTTTTTGTTTGCCTGCCATTGGTTTTAAAGTGTTCGACGGTGTTCGACGAACCGAACCGAACTCGAACACTACGGGGGTGGCTCAACACTACTCGTGGGGACGGCAAGACTTGGACAGCAGCCCCTTTTCCTGCTGTCACCATAGTTACTCAGTGCCCAGTCAGCGACATGTAATGCCCCTGTCCATGCCTACTCATCCAAGTGTCTGTGGTGAAATGCACCCTGTCACACACAGAGTTTCTCAAAGAAGCGGTGATGTTGTGTGCGACATGCTGGTGGAGCGCAGGCACACCTTTCTTTGAGAAGTAGTGCCGACTGGGCATCTGGTACTGGGGCACTGCGACAGACATAAGGTCTCAAAAATCCTCTGTGTCCACCAGGCGGAAAGCCAACATTTCTGTAGCCAAAAGCTTGCAGATAGTGAAATTCAACCTCTTAGCTTTCTCATGGCTAGGAGGAAATGGTCTTTTACTTGTCCACATCTGAGGGACCGAGGGCTGGCTGTTGTGCTTAGACGGGGTTGAGAAGGGTGTCCAAGGCAAACTGCCCATCTGTGAGGAAGATGCAAGCGGACATGTTAAGTTGCCTTGATCCAAAGGTGGTGCTCTCGATGTCGGAGAGTGCTCAACACCAGCTGGTGTTTCCACCTCCAAATAAAATGATGACCTGCCAATCACGCTGGCTGTTGCGGGTAAGAGGTGGCAGGTCTGCGTTTCAAAACAGGTGTGACTGCTGTCCCCCCAGTTACAGAGGATGAAGAGGCCGCGGATGCACAAGATGGGGCAGACGGTGGTTGGCCCGGCCCGCTAGGCCGCATTGTAGCACAGTGAGCTTCCCTCTGCAACTTATCCTTCATATCCATGTGACGGTTCATGCATGAACTACTCAAACTATGGATTTTTTGGCCTCTACTTAGCTTTTGGTGACAAATGTTACAGATAACACGAGTTGGGTCATCCTTATTCATCTGAAAAAATGCCCAGGCTATGCAAGGCTTAGCACCCATGCGACCTGAAGAGCCACCACGACTTGTGGTCAGAGGCCGAGTTGTGTTTGAGGATGCAGTTGTTGACGTGCTTCCAGTACTACGTCTTTGTCCAGGAAGGCGTAACCTGACCTCGTCGTCATTAGCATCCTCCTCCACCTCCTCTGCTGACCTCATCGACTGGCTGACTGTGGGTTGACAGTAAGTGGGATCTGCAACCTTCTCATCATCACCCTGTGTGTTCTCACACCCGTCGTCCTCAAGCCAACCTCTTCCTGCCCTGACAAAAACTCAAGTTGTCACTTCAATCAGGTATTTGAGTCTCATCATCGTCTTCCTCATTGTCTCCACCAACAGGAGTTACAGTTTGGGAACGAGGGTCTACATTATGGTCAGAACTAGAGATGAGCGTTGTTCTACTCGAACTGTTCGCCAATCTCAAATTCGAGCTGTTTTGGGCGGTGTTCGAGCCGTTCGGCGAACACGAACAATTTGAGAAAAATTTGGCTGTTCGAGGTTATGTTCGATAACTGTTCGTGCACCAAAATCATAACTGGATTTTTTCTCAGTAATGATGAAAATTAATGTTAATACGCAGTTTGAGTGTACAGCGGGGTGGGGGGAGGGGCAGGGGATGGATCTCTGCAGGAACAATGAAGATCTCCATTTTTTTTTCTCTTTCCCGCATTTACAGTGGGGAGGTGCAATCTGTCAGCCTATCAGCAGCGCACACACGGAGCGAAGTGCTTTTTTTCACACAAGCAAGGGCATGTGTCATTGGCAGTGTATGTCACATGTCCTTGCCCTATAAGACCAAGCCATTTTCCCCGTCGCCACCATTTTCTCACTGCTGCAGCTGTGTGTTAGACGGCACCGCTGTTGCTGTGTGTGCTATACCTTGTTAATTTCAACCCAATTTTCGCACAAATCTACAGATAGCTTGGGAGTAGGGAATAGTTGTGATTGCAGTCCTTTTAAGGACTAGGTTACAGCATTTCCTACGACTTTTATCAGGCAGGTCTGTGCTCTTAAATAGATAGATTGTGGGAGTAAAGACTAATTGTAATTGGAGTCCTTTTCAGGACTAGGTTACATCAGTTCCTATCAGTTTTTGCCAGGCAGGTCTGTGCCAGTGCTGTGCAAGTTTTTTTCACAGCATTTGGCTGAATCTAGCAAAGCTAATCCTTTTTGGCCTATTGCAGAGTGTGTTAGTCAGTGGAGTAGCCTATCTGTGTTGCAAGATATACCACCTGTGTATAGAATACCAATTTTTTTACTGCACCTAGTGAAGTAAAATCTTTTGGGCAGAGCATCATTCTATTAGTCCATCTATACTGACCTCCATCAGGTTGCAAATTGAATATAATTTTTTTCTGCATCTAGCTCTGAAAAAATATACGGCTTCTAGCTGTGTGTGGGACTTGTTGTATTAGTCCATCTATACTGACCTCCATCAGGTTGCAAACTGAATATATTTTTTTCTGCATCTACCTCTGAAAAAATATTGGGCTTCTAGCTGTGTGTGGGACTTGTTCTATTAATCCATCTATACAGACCTTCATCAGGTTGCAAACTGAATATATTTTTTTCTGCATCTACCTCTGAAAAAATATTGGGCTTCTAGCTGTGTGTGGGACTTGTTGTATTAGTCCATCTATATTGACCTCCATCAGATTGCAAACTGAATATATTTTTTTCTGCATCTACCTCTGAAAAAATATTGAGCTTCTAGCTGTGTGTGGGACTTGTTCTATTAATCCATCTATACACACCTCCATCAGGTTGCAAACTGAATATATTTTTTTCTGCATCTACCTCTGAAAAAATATTGGGCTTCTAGCTGTGTGTGGGACTTGTTGTATTAGTCCATCTATACTGACCTCCATCAGGTTGCAAACTGAATATATTTTTTTCTGCATCTACCTCTGAAAAAATATTGGGTTTCTAGCTGTGTGTGGGACTTGTTCTATTAATCCATCAATACAGACCTCCATCAGGTTGCAAACTGAATATATTTTTTTCTGCATCTACCTCTGAAAAAATATGTGGCCTTCTAGCAGTGTGTGGGACTTTCTCTATTAGTCCATCTATACTGACCTCCATCAGGTTGCAAACTGAATATAATTTTTTTCTGCATCTAGCTCTGAAAAAATATTTGGCCTTCTAGCAGTGTGTGGGACTTTCTCTATTAGTCCATCTATACTGACCTCCATCAGGTTGCAAATTAAAAATAATTTTTATCTGCATCTACAGTACTTCTGAAAAAATTTTTGGGCTTCTAGCTGTGTGTGGGACTTGTTCTATTAGTCCATCTATACTGACCTCCATCAGGTTGCAAATTGAATATAATTTTTATCTGCATCTAGCTCTGAAAAAATATTTGGCCTTCTAGCAGTGTGTGGGACTTTATCTATTAGTCCATCTATACTGACCTCCATCAGGTTGCAAATTGAATATAATTTTTATCTGCATCTAGCTCTGAAAAAATATTTGGCCTTCTAGCAGTGTGTGGGACATTCTCTATTAGTCCATCTATACTGACCTCCATCAGGTTGCAAATTAAAAATAATTTTTATCTGCATCTACCTCTGAAAAAATATTTGGGCTTCTAGCTGTGTGTGGGACTTGTTCTATTACTCCATCTATACTGACCTCCATCAGGTTGCAAACTGAATATATTTTTTTCTGCATCTACCTCTGAAAAAATATTGGGCTTCTAGCTGTGTGTGGGACTTGTTGTATTAGTCCATCTATACTGACCTCCATCAGGTTGCAAATTAAAAATAATTTTTATCTGCATCTACAGTACCTCTGAAAAAATATTTGGGCTTCTAGCTGTGTGTGGGACTTGTTCTATTAGTCCATCTATACTGACCTCCATCAGGTTGCAAATTGAATATAATTTTTATCTGCATCTAGCTCTGAAAAAATATTTGGCCTTCTAGCAGTGTGTGGGACTTTCTCTATTAGTCCATCTATACTGACCTCCATCAGGTTGCAAATTAAAAATAATTTTTATCTGCATCTAGCTCTGAAAAAAATATTTGGCCTTCTAGCAGTGTGTGGGACTTTCTCTATTAGTCCATCTATACTGACCTCCATCAGGTTGCAAATTAAAAATAATTTTTATCTGCATCTACAGTACCTCTGAAAAAATATTTGGGCTTCTAGCTGTGTGTGGGACTTGTTCTATTAGTCCATCTATACTGACCTCCATCAGGTTGCAAATTGAATATAATTTTTATCTGCATCTAGCTCTGAAAAAATATTTGGCCTTCTAGCAGTGTGTGGGACTTTCTCTATTAGTCCATCTATACTGACCTCCATCAGGTTGCAAACTGAATATAATTTTTATCTGCATCTAGCTTTGAAAAAATATTTGGGCTTCTAGCTGTGTGTGGGACTTGTTCTATTACTCCATCTATACTGACCTCCATCAGGTTGCAAACTGAATATATTTTTTTCTGCATCTAGCTCCGAAAAAATATTGGGCTTCTAGCTGTGTGTGGGACTTGTTGTATTAGTCCATCTATACTGACCTCCATCAGGTTGCAAATTAAAAATAATTTTTATCTGCATCTACAGTACCTCTGAAAAAATATTTGGGCTTCTAGCTGTGTGTGGGACTTGTTCTATTAGTCCATCTATACTGACCTCCATCAGGTTGCAAATTGAATATAATTTTTATCTGCATCTAGCTCTGAAAAAATATTTGGCCTTCTAGAAGTGTGTGGGACTTTCTCTATTAGTCCATCTATACTGACCTCCATCAGGTTGCAAATTAAAAATAATTTTTATCTGCATCTAGCTCTGAAAAAATATTTGGCCTTCTAGCAGTGTGTGGGACTTTCTCTATTAGTCCATCTATACTGACCTCCATCAGGTTGCAAATTAAAAATAATTTTTATCTGCATCTACCTCTGAAAAAATATTTGGGCTTCTAGCTGTGTGTGGGACTTGTTGTATTAATCCATCTATACAGACCTCCATCAGGTTGCAAACTGAATATAATTTTTTTCTGCATCTAGCTCTGAAAAAATATTTGGCCTTCTAGCAGTGTGTGGGACTTGTTCTATTAGTCCACCTATACTGACCTCCATCAGGTTGCAAATTCAAAATAATTTTTTGTCTGCATCTAGCTCTGAAAAAATATTTGGCCTTCTATCAGTGTATGGGACTTTCTCTATTAGTCCATCTATACTGACCTCCATCAGGTTGCAAACTGAATATATTTTTTTTCTGCATCTACCTCTGAAAAAATATTGGGCTTGTAGCTGTGTGTGGGACTTGTTCTATTAATCCATCTATACAGACCTCCATTAGGTTGCAAACTGAATAAAAATTTTTTCTGCATCTACCTCTGAAAAAATATTTGGGCTTCTAGCTGTGTGTGGGGCTTGTTCTGTTAGTCCATCTATACTGACCTCCATCAGGTTGCAAATTGAATATAATTTTTTTCTGCATCTAACCCAGCCAATAGTTTTGGCCTAATACCACAGTTTGGCCACTCAGCTCTGCTCGGTTCCCATCCATTGTTTTTTTGTGCAAACAACTCCAGAGTTGTGAATTAGTTAACCACCAAAATGAGTGGAAAAAGGCCTGCTGCTGGTGGAAAGGGGAATAGGCGTGTTGGGAAGGGGAAAAAAGGTTGTGTCCGTGCGGTAGGTGTTAAAGCAACAGTAACATCTGCAGAAGAAAGACCATCTTCCAGCCAAACTAAAATGTCTACTTCTTTTAGCGGACAATGTGATAAGATCCCTTTCTTACGGCCATGCCAATCACTACAAATTCCAGATGAGGCACAAAAACAGCAGGTGCTTCAACGGATATCAAGTGCTCCTTTAAGTGGGCTCTCCTCCACATCAACTTCAACATCACAAATACTCCAGTCCTCAAAGGTGTCACCCCAATCGCACTTGCTTCCTCACAGCTCCCAAATCTCCAGCTGCCCGTCTGAATATGAGGTAGAACAGATGGTTGAGTCTGCAGAGCTGTTTACTCATACTATAGCCTGGGAATCAGAGGTCGACTCCAGCGCTTCTGTGAATCCAGACGAGGAAATGATCTGCACTGATGCCCAGAATCTTTATGAGTCAGATCCAGGACCAGACGCAGAAGGTTCTGACCATAATGTAGACCCTCATTCCCAAACTGTAACTCCTGTTGGTGGAGACAATGAGGAAGACGATGATAAGACTCAAATACCTGATTGGAGCGACAACTTTAGTTTTTTGTCAGGGCAGGAACAGGTTGGCTCTGAGGACGACGGGTGTGATAACGCACAGGGTGATGATGATGAGGTTGGAGATCCCACTTACTGTCAACCCACAGTCAGCCAAGAGATGAGGTCAGCAGAGGAGGTGGAGGAAGATGCTAGTGACGACGAGGTCAGGTTGCGCCTTCCTGGACAGAGACGTAGTACTGGAAGCACGTCAACAACTGCATCCTCAAACACAACTCTGCCTCTCACCACAAGTCGTGGTGGCTCTTCAGGTCGCATGGGTGCTAAGCCTTGCATAGCCTGGGCATTTTTTCAGATCGATAAAGATGACCCAACTTGTGTTATCTGTAACATTTGTCAGCAAAAGCTAAGTAGAGGCCAAAAAATACATAGTTTGAGTACTTCATGCATGAACCGGCACATGGACATGAAGCATCAGTTGCAGTGGGAAGCTCAGTGTGCTACAATGCGGCCTAGCCGGCCGGGCCAACCACCGTCTGCCATATCTTGTGCATCCGCGGCCTCTTCATCCTCTGTGACTGGGGGGACAGCAGTCACACCTGTTTTGGGGCGCAGACCTGCCACCTCTTTACCCGCAACAGCCAGCGTGATTGGCAGGTCATCATTTTCTTTGGAGGTGGTAACACCAGCTGGTGTTCAGCGCTGTCCGACATCGATAGCACCACCTTTGGATCAAGGCAACCTAACATGTCCGCCTGCATCTTCCTCACAGACCGGCAGTTTGCCGGGGACACCCTTATCAACCCCGTCTAAGCACAATAGCCAGCCCTCGGTCCCTCAGATGTGGACAAGTAAAAGACCATTTCCTCCTAGCCATGAGAAAGCTAAGAGGTTGAATTTCACCATCTGCAAGCTCTTGGCTACAGAAATGCTGCCTTTCCGCCTGGTGGACACAGAGGATTTTCGAGACCTTATGTCCGTCGCAGTGCCCCAGTACCAGATGCCCAGTCGGCACTACTTCTCAAAGAAAGGTGTGCCTGCGCTCCACCAGCATGTCGCACACAACATCACCGCTTCTTTGAGAAACTCTGTGTGTTACAGGGTGCATTTCACCACAGACACTTGGACGAGTAGGCATGGACAGGGGCGTTACATGTCGCTGACTGGGCACTGGGTAACTATGGTGACAGCAGGACAAGGGGCTGCTGTCCAAGTCTTGCTGTCCCCACGAGTTGTGCGTCAATCCTCTTTATGTCAAAGTTCCTCCACTGCTTCTGCCTCCTCAACCTCCTCTCGGTCTTCCACCTGCACCCAAAGCCTGTCTGGTCATGCCACAAGCTTTCTAACTGCGCAGAAGGGATCCTGCACACCTCCTTACTATGCTGGCAGTAGGGCTCAACGTCATCAGGCGGTTTTTACATTGAAATGTCTGGGAAATGTGAGTCCCACAGCTGAGGAGTTGTGGTCAGCTCTGGAGAACCAATTTCATGAATGGTTGTCTCCACTGGACCTGAAACCAGGGAAGGCCGTGTGCGACAATGCTGCAAACCTGGGTACGGCCCTTCGCCGGGGCAATGTCACACACGTGCCTTGTATGGCCCACGTGTTGAACCTGGTTGTCCAGCAATTTTTAGCCCACTATCCCAGACTAGATGGCCTTCTGCAGAGGGCACGGTCGCTGTGTGCTCACTTCCGCCGTTCGCATCCCGCAGCTCAGCGACTTACATCTCTACAGAAGTCGTTGGGCCTGCCACTTCACCGGCTAAAATGCGATGTGCCTACCCGGTGGAATTCAACTCTGCACATGTTGCAGCGACTGTGGCAGCACCGACAAGCCCTGGTGCAATACGTTCTGATGTATAGCCTGGGCCAACGAGATCCAGAGGTGGGGCAAATCACGCTAGAGGAGTGGTCTCAGATCAGGGACCTATGCACCCTTCTGCACAGTTTTGAAATGGCGACGAAGATGTTTAGTGCTGACGATGCCATTATCAGCATGACTATTCCGGTGATTTACATGCTGGAGCACATGTTAAACAGAATTCAGAGTCAGGTGGTGGCACAAGAGGAGGTGGAGGAAGTAGAGTAGGAGGAGTTGTATGCGGAAGGGCTAACATCTGCAAGGTCCAGACGGTCGGCAGCACCAAGGCGGCAGGCATGTGAGGGTGGGGGAGATGGTTTTACCAGGGCGCATGGTAGCAGCCAAACTAGTGAGGAAGGTGCAGGAGCCCAGGAAGAAGTGGAGGACGAACTGATGGAAGACTCATCAGATGAGCGAGACCTTGATCACATTTCTGTTGTGTGAGGTTGGGGGGAGAGGACAGAGGAAGGAAGCATGATTGTTACCTCGCCACCAACACAACAGGGACTTGGTGCTCCTGGATGCGCAACACACATGAGTGCCTTCTTGCTGCACTACCTGCAACATGACCCTCGAATTGTGAGAATTAGAAATAATCCTGACTACTGGGTTGCCACACTGTTAGATCCCCGGTACAAAAGTAAATTTGCAGAAATTATTCCTGCCATAGAAAGGGATGCACACATGCAGGAGTATCAGCAGAGACTGTTGCAGAATCTTACATGTGCTTTTCCACAAAACACCAGTGGTGCACGTAGTGAATCTCACAGTTCTAACTTGCCAACCGTGGGACCGTCGATTGTTCAGCACTCAAACCGTAACAGAAACACAGTATCTGCTGGTAACATCAATTTTGCGGAATCATTTCACCACTTTTTTAGCCCATCCTTTGCAAGGCCACAGGAGACAAGAAGTCTGACACATAGTCAACGCCTAGAGACGATGGTACAGGAGTATCTCCAAGTAAACATTGAAGCCATGACTGTGTCACTCTACCCTTGCTCTTTTTGGGCTTCCGATCTGGATAAATGGCCGGAGCTCGCGACTTACGCCTTGGAGATCTTGTCATGCCCCGCAGCCAGCGTTCTGTCTGAACGTGTGTTCAGCGCTGCTGGTGGTGTGCTGACAGATAAGCGCACGCGGCTCTCCACTGATAATGTAGACAGACTCACGTTCATAAAGATGAACAAATCATGGATCCGAAACGACTTTTCTACCCCTGTGTCATCCTGGGGAGAGTAAAAGCTTGATGATTGGTTAAAATCACCCTACCAACCGTATTAAGCTTTCAAATTACTAATCATGTTTATCTGTATCTTGGCTGGAAAATAATTTGGGCTTTGTAGCAGTGTGCAGCACTGATTCTATTAGGCCATCTATAATAAGCTCCACCAGATTTAAAATTACTAATCATGTTTATCTGTATCTTGGCTGGAAAATAATTTGGGCTTTGTAGCAGTGTGCAGCACTGATTCTATTAGGCCATCTATAATAAGCTCCACCAGATTTAAAATTACTAATCATGTTTATCTGTATCTTGACTGGAAAATAATTTGGGCTTTGTAGCAGTGTGCAGCACTGATCCTATTAGGCCATCTATACTAAAGCTTCACCAGATTTAAAATTAATAATAATTTTTAGCTGCATCTAGCCCGGAAAATAATTTTGGGGCTCCGAGATGCGCAAGACACATAAGTGCCTTCTTGCTGCACTACCTGCAGCATGACCCTCATATTGTCAGAATTCGAAGTAATCATGACTACTGGGTTGCCACACTCTTAGATCCCCCAAACTTTTCGATCAACCTTTTCATTTTAATAAAGACCAAAAAAATGGTCATTTTTGAAATTATAAGCATTAGCAGGTTGTTAGAAACTGAAATCAAACAGTTTTCAACTCAAAACTTTATTCTAGGTGATGTTACATTTTCACATAGGACCCCTTGTTCGAAAGGAGCTTCTGAACTCTCTCGTCCATTGAATTTGTCAGGTTTTGGATGGTTTCTGCTTCAATTGTTTTGCATGAGGACAGAATACCCTCCCAGAGCTGTTGCTTAGATGTGAACTGCCTCCCGCCATCATAGACACTCCTTTTAATGATGCTCCAAAGGTTCTGAATGGGGTAGAGGTCAGGGGAGCATGGGGGTCACACCATAAGTTTGTCCCCTTTTATGCCCATATCAGCCAGAGATGCAGATGTTTTATGTGCAGCATGAGATGGTGCATTATCATGCAAAAAAATGATCTTGCTGTGAAATACACGGTTCTTCTTCTTGAACCATGGCAGGAAGTGCTGTTTGAGAAAATCCACATACATTATGGAGTTCATCTTTAGCGCCTTCAGGGATCCTAAAGGGGCCGACAATCTCTCTCCCCATGATTCCAGCCCAAAACATTACTCCACCTCCTCCTTGTTGGCGCTGTAGCCGTGTTTGCGTGGGGTGTCCATCAACCAGCCATCCTCCACTCCATCCATCTGGACCATCGAGCGCTGCACGGCACTCATCCGTGAACAAAACAGTTTTGAAATCAGTCTTCATGTAATGTTTGGCCCACTGGAGCCGTTTCTGCTTGTGTGAAGTGGATAGAGGAGGTCGACAGGATGGCGTATGCACAGATGCAAACCTCTGAAGGACCCTGCATCTTGTTGTTCGGGGGACGTTGGAGGCACCAGCAGCTTCAAAAACTTGTCTGCTGCTATGACAAGGCTTTTTTGCCGCTGCTCTTTCAACCTGACGTAATTGCCTGTAGGAAAGAGTCCTCAATTTGCCCTTATCAGCACGCACACGTGTGTACTGTGAATCAGCTACATACTTCTTGATTGCCAAGACACTTCATCCTGATCATCGCACAATGTTGATTGTAGTCATGCCTTGACCTAAACACTCCACAATTTGTTGCTTCTCAGCAGCCGACACATCCTTTTTCTTTCCCATTTTGGCAGAAAATGTAGGCTGCTTAATAATGTGAGACAGCCTTCTTAAGTAGTCTTGCCTTTCATTGGACACACCTGCCAAACTAATTAGCACAGGTGTCTGCAATTGCTTACAGTGATATAAAGAGCCCTGACACACATCACCATCAATGAGTTTAACTGACAAACAAACAAATTCTTCCCTTATCACTCCTAAACACTTTTTGCATAATAATTTGGAACACAGTGTACATGTGCTTTTCCACAAAACACCAGTGGTTCACGTAGTGAATCTTACAGTTCTAACTTGCCAACCGTGGTCTGTATGGAGTTGTTCAATAAAGGGCCCAAAATTAAGATAACATAGATGGGAGAGGTCTCTATGAATAGGAATTCCTAAGTATTTGATACCCTGTGAGGGCCAGGCAAAGGGAAAGTTGGACTGGATGGAATCCTATATGGATTTGGGGAGGGAGACATCGAGGGCCTCAGACTTCGCTGCATTGATTTTAAAATTTGACCATGTAACAAAGTGATCTATTTCAGCCATAACAGCATGGATGGATATATGTGATTGAGTGATATATACTAGGACATCATCAGCAAATAGAGAGCACTTGTACTCGGTGCCTCCCACCTCAATCCACCTAATATTGGGGTTATGGCGAATTGATGAGAGCAGGTGCTCCGTCACTAGGATGTATAAGAGAGGGGACAGAGAACATCCCTGCCTTGTCCCATTGGTGATTGTGAAAGGTGATGAAAATGTTCTGACGCGCCCCCTGGTCCTTGGGACACCCGGAGCCGGACCCTTTTTGGTGGATGCTGGTGGTTGTAGTCTCCGTGGCGGCGACCCGGTTCCGTGGCTCAGGGCGGTCAAACCAGTGGCGGAACTATTTATGTGGTTTTGATGTTTAAATGTCCGACTATGCCACCCGTGGATTGCGGTCAGAGTGAACCGCCGCTCCAGGGCAGACCGTTGAGGCTGGTGTTGTGGGTGCAGCAGAGCGTAGCATAACTCCCCACGGGAGGAGTATAGCCTCAGGGCAGTGTATGCGGAGGATGGGGGTGATGGTGCAGGGCAGCAGCAGTAACGACACGGAGTCAGTGATGCAGTCCAGGGCCTTTACTCACAGTTCTTATTATCCAGACCACGTCTGCAGGTAATGGCTGCCCATGTCGTACTGTGCTCACCAGGTGAGGGGCTCAGACAACTCCCAGATAACTTTGGAGCGCTTCACAGGACCCCCTTTGTGTGTCCTTTGTCTGGCCTTTCTTACCAACCCTTCTGTCCGGCTGCCTCGGGCCTCCTCTTGGTAAACTTGGCGCCAGTTTCCCTGACCCTATGTGGTACCTTCCTAGCGGGTGTAGCGAGGGGCTGCACCACATAAAATGTCACAGCCTCCTGTTTCTAGCTGAGGGTCGTTTCCTGCCTCCACTAGTTTCGGGGACCGGTCTCCCCCTTTGGCCTGACCCCTCCACGCAGTTGGATTCGGGCGTGCGGTGGCGACTCGCCCATCCGCACCCCTGGGATCCCTTCATTCCTCGTTAGTGTAGCCTTCTCCGCTCCTCTTCCTTCCTTCTCCCTCTTCCAGGCCTGGGCCTCTGTTACTAGGCCCGCCTCCGGAGCAGAGCTCATGCAGAGCCCCTGCTCCCTGCCACTTCTGCTCAGACTTCTCTGCACTGAACTAAGATGGTGCCCACCTTTTATACTCCCTTCTCAATGCACCCAGGAACTGCTTCCTCCCTGCTCCTGCACTACAGGGTTCCCCTTCCTCAGTGTTCCCTCCCCCCACTCCAGCCAGGGACAGGGACTGTCGTGCCCATCTCAGGGTCATATTGGTCGCCCTGCCCCACGGCAATGTGGTGTAATGCATGCAGGTGTCGGGTCCTGATCCACACTACATCCTTACCTGAGAGTGAGATATCACACCTCTGGGTGAGGTGCAATACCTCTGTAGCAACCGAGCCCTCAGGGTGCTACAGTTCCATTTATCTTCCGCCTAGGTGACGTATTGCGATACAGGGCCGTGATTTTGGCTATAAAAGGGTCCCCTAGACCCCTACCCCAAGCTTTTTAAGAGAATCATATATGGCGTGCCAGGAGACTCTATGGAATGCTTTCTCAGCATCCATCGAGAGTATCTAATTACAAATTTTTAACTGCATCTAGCCCAGGAAATACTTTGTGCCTAGTAGCAGTGTCTGCTAGTCAGCGGATTATCCCGGCTGTTAAGCAAGCTACACCACCTGTAGTTTGGACACTTAATTTTTTCAAAGGAAATGCTTCGGGACTAGAGATGAGCGGTGTTCGACTAGAACTGTTCGCCAATCTCAAATTCGAGCTGTTTTGGGCGGTGTTCGAGTTGTTCGACGAACCCGAACGATTTGCAAAAAATTCGGCTGTTCGAGGTTATGTTCGATAACTGTTCGTGCACCAAAAGCGTGTCCTGCATGTCTGGCGCTATTTAGAGCACCAATCATGCAGGGATTGTCTGCCACTCACTGTAATGCCACAGCCATACTTACCATCACACCCATTCCAGCTGAAGCCAACGATCTCCTGAAATAAAAGAAAAATAATAAAGCAACATCATCCTTACCTTTCCGTGGTTCCCATGACAGCTTCAGCTCTGCTACATCGAGATGACAGGCTGGACCGCAGCAGAACGCTGCCATCCAGCCTGTCATCCCGCAGACACTGAGAAGCGCAGGCTTGCTTGCGCTCCACAGTGTCTCTCTGTGAGGGCATCCAGATGAGCCGAGTTAATGTCCAATGAACTCGGCTCACCTCATGCACGTCACTGACAGCGTGGGAAAATTCTCCTGCACTCAGCGCTTCAGCGTGGGAGAATTCTCACGCTGAAGCGCTGAGTGCAGGAGAATTCTCCCACGCTGTCAGTGATGTGCAGGAGGTGAGCTGAGTTCATTGGACATGAGCTCACCTTATGCACGTCACTGACAGCGTGGGAAAATTCTCCTGCACTCAGCGCTTCAGCGTGGGAGAATTCTCACGCTGAAGCGCTGAGTGCAGGAGAATTCTCCCACGCTGTCAGTGACGTGCAGGAGGTGAGCTGAGTTCATTGGACATGAGCTCACCTTATGCACGTCACTGACAGCGTGGGAGAATTCTCCTGCACTCAGCGCTTCAGCGTGAGAATTTTCCCACGCTGTCAGTGACGTGCATGAGGTGCGCCGAGTTCATTGGACATGAACTCGTCTCATCTTTATGCCGTCACAGCCAGACACTGCAGAGCGCAAGCAAGCCTGCGCTTCTCAGTGTCTGCGGGATGACAGGCTGGATGGCGGCGTTCTGCTGCGGTCCAGCCTGTCATCTCGATGTAGCAGAGCTGAAGCTGTCGTGGGAACCATGGAAAGGTAAGGATGATGTTGCTTTATTATTTTTCTTTTATTGCAGGAGATCGTTGGCTTCAGCTGGAATGGGCGTGATGGTAAGTATGGTTTAATTTAGAACAATAAAGGATTGTGTCTTTATTTCAATTAAAGGACTTTATTCTGGGTGTTTTTGTTTTCTTTTAACTTTGACTATGGGGTTAGTAATGGGGGTGTCTTATAGACGCCTCTCCATTACTAACCTGGGCTTGATGTCAGCTGGCATTATAAGCTGACATCAACCCCAGCCCTATTACCCCCTGCCACCGCACCAGGGCAGCGTGGAAGAGCGAGGCTAAGTGCCAGAATTGGCGCATCCTATGAATGCGCCATTTCTGGGGCGGCTGACGGCTGGTGTTTCTAGCCTGGGAGGGGGCCAATATTCATGGCACCCTTCCTGGGCTATTAATATCAGCCCCCAGCTGTCTGCCTAGCCTTTGCTAGCTATTAAATTAGGGGGGACCCCACGTCATTTTTTTGGGGGGGTCCCCCATTTTAATAGCTAGTAAAGGCTATGTATTCAGCTGGGGGCTCATATTAGTAGCCTGGGAAGCTCCGTGGGTATTACCCCCTTCCCAGGCTTCAAACATCTGCCCCAGCTGTCTGCTTAACCTCCGCTAGAGACTAAAATTAAGGGGAACCCCACGCCAATTTTTTTTAATAATAAATCCTTTATTTTAATACTAAATGACAAGTACAGTAACCAACACTATCACTGTACTTCATATATATGTGACTGACATGTTTCTATCTATCTAATCTATGTGTGAAGCTCTATTCTGTCTGTTATAAATTGTCGGGTACAGATGCTGAATTGCCGGCCGGCTTTTTTAAAGAGACGGTGCATGAAAACACTATTACTTTTTTTAATAAATCCTTTACACTAAATGACAAGTACAGTAAGCAACATTGTCACTGTACTTCATATATATGTGACTGACATGTTTCTATCTATCTAATCTATGTGTGAAGCTCTATTCTGTCTGTTATAAATTGTCGGGTACAGATGCTGAATTGCCGGCCGGCTTTTTTAAAGAGACAGTGCATGAAAACACTATTATATTTTTTAATAAATCCTTTACACTAAATGACAAGTACAGTAAGCAACACTGTCACTGTAATTCATATATATGTGACTGACATGTTTCTATCTATCTAATCTATGTGTGAGGCTCTATTCCTTTTTGTCTAAATTGTCGGGTACCGGTGTATGCCGCTGCTGAATTGCCGGCCGGCTTTTTTAAAGAAAGCGTCTTCTGAGCAGTTTGTCAGCTTTTGGACACCTTTGAAGGTGTTTTCTATGTGTTTCTATGTGTTTTTGTTTGCCTGCCATTGGTTTTAACGGTGTTCGACGGTGTTCTAAGGTGTTCGACGAACAGTTCGACGAACAGTTCCTCGAACATCCCGGTGTTCGACGAACCGAACCGAACCCGAACACTACGGGGGTGGCTCAACACTATTCGGGACCACGGGATACTCAGTGAAGAGCATCAGGAGGCACCCCAAGGCATAGGGGCTGGGACTGGCAGTAGGATGCCTTGCGGTGGACAGCCGAGCTCGATCCTTATAAAAGCTTTTTAACTGCAGCAGCTTTAGTGGACGCTACTGGAGCTGGAATTACGCGGCTGCTGGCATGAGACTTGCCCTCCAATAGATCCTTGTAAATGGATTTAAAGTGTATTCATTCAAATTAGAGAGACAATTTAAATTAAAAAGCTTAGAGCTGCCTCCACCACAGGGGGGCTCGCTCGACCCACCAGCGGACAGGCACCAGCATTGGGAGAGGGGGGCTGGCCGTCAGGGTTCACCGCGGTTCTGGCACAAACCCGGCGACGCGGAAGTGGCACGGGCAGGAGCGGACTGAACGTGTCGGCTTCTCACTTTTTGGATTTTAGAAGGGCATGACATGCCTATATCTGTGTCTCCCCCTCCTTTTACTCCTCCACCTCCTTTCTTTTCGCATGACTATATGTACTTGTCACTTTTCCATGTGTTAGTTGTGTCTTCTGAGCAGTTTGTCAGCTTTTGGACACCTTTGAAGGTGTTTTCTATGTGTTTCTATGTGTTTTTGTTTGCCTGCCATTGGTTTTAATGGTGTTCGAAGGTGTTCGACGAACAGTTCGACGAACCGAACCGAACTCGAACACTACGGGGGTGGCTCAACACTAGTCAGAACCTTCTGCGTCTGGTCCTGTATCCGACTCACAAAGATTCTGGGCATCAGTGCAGATCATTTCCTCGTCTGGATTCACAGTAGCTCTGGAGCCGACCTCTGATTCCCAGGCTATAGTATGAGTAAACAGCTCTGCAGACTCAACCATCTGTTCTACCCCATACTCAGACGGGCAGCTGGAGACTTGGGAGCTGTGAGGAAGCAAGTGCGATTGGGGTGACACCTCTGAGGACTGTAGTATTTGTGATGTTGAAGTTGAGGTGGAGGAGAGCCCACTTAAAGGAGCACTTGATATCCGTTGAAGCACCTGCTGTTTTTGTGCCTCATCTGGAATTTGTAGCGATTGGCGTGGCCTTAAGAAAGGGATCGTATCACATTGTCCGCTAAAAGAAGTAGACATCTTAGTTTGGCTGGAAGATGGTCTTTCTTATGCAGATGTTACTGTTGCTTTAACACCTACCCCACGGACACAACCTTTTTTTCCCTTCCCAACATGCCTATTCCCCTTTCCACTAGCAGCAGGCCTTTTTCCACTCATTTTGGTGGTTAACTAATTGACAACTCTGGAGTTGTTTGCACAAAAAACGATGGATGGGAACAGAGCAGAGCTGAGTGGCCAAACTGTGGTATTAGCCCAAAAGGATTGGCTGGGTTAGATGCAGTAAAGCAATTTTATTACATACACAGGTGGTGGAGCTTAGTATAGATGGACTAATAGAATGAGTCCCACACACTGATACAAGCCCAAAATTATTTTCCGAGCTAGATGCAGATAAAAATTATTTGTAATTTGCAAGCTGGTGGAGCTTAGTATAGATGGACTAATAGAATAAGTCCCACACACTGCTACAAGCCCAAAATTATTTTCCGAGCTAGATGCAGCTAAAAATTATTTGTAATTTGCAAGCTGGTGGAGCTTAGTATAGATGGCCTAATAGAATGAGTGCCACACACTGCTACTATGCCCAAAATTATTTTCCGAGCTAGATGCAGCTAAAATTTATTTGTAATTTGCAAGCTGGTGGAGCTTAGTATAGATGGACTAATAGAATAAGTCCCACACACTGCTACAAGCCCAAAATTATTTTCCGTGCTAGATGCAGATAAAAATTATTTGCAATTTGCAAGCTGGTGGAGCTTAGTATAGATGGACTAATAGAATAAGTCCCCCACACTGCTACAAGCCCAAAATTATTTTCTGAGCTAGATGCAGCTAAAAATTATTTGTAATTTGCAAGCTGGTGGAGCTTAGTATAGATGGCCTAATAGAATGAGTACCACACACTGCTACTATGCCCAAAATTATTTTCCGAACTAGATGCAGATAAAAATTATTAGTAATTTGCAAGCTGGTGGAGCTTAGTATAGATGGCCTAAAATAATGATGCTATGCCCAAAAGGTTTTACTTGACTAGGTGCAATAAAAAAAATTGTATTCTATACACAGGTGGTGAAAAAATGAGAGAAAAAGGAAAGCGACAACAAAGCCCCAGATAAGCATAGAACAAATATAATTTTATTGAAAACACATGTCAAGAGTACACAAAAATAGTACATTAAAGAGCTTAAAGGCACAGAGTGCCACATATGTAGTTAAAAAACCAAGGACACCAAAGAGCCCCCACAGTAACCCAATGTAGACAGCAATTCAAGGGTGTATAATAATAACACCACAAATACATGCATCAGTAACAACACCAGAAGGGACAATTCCCAAATGTCAGATAGTATACCAAAAAGGGTAAATGGAGCCTATAGGGAATGAAAAGCAAAATATATAAGTAAACAGCCAATAGTTACCCAAATTGCAAGTACCGATGATAAGTCAAATAAGGGGAAAGAGGGGGGGCTTTATGGTGACATGGTGACACCATAAAGCCCCCCCTCTTTCCCCTTATTTGACTTATCATCGGTACTTGCAATTTGGGTAACTATTGGCTGTTTACTTATATATTTTTCTTTTCATTCCCTATAGGCTCCATTTACCCTTTTTGGTATACTATCTGACATTTGGGAATTGTCCCTTCTGGTGTTGTTACTGATGCATGTATTTGTGGTGTTATTATTATACACCCTTGAATTGCTGTCTACATTGGGTTACTGTGGGGGCTCTTTGGTGTCCTTGGTTTTTTAACTACATATGTGGCACTCTGTGCCTTTAAGCTCTTTAATGTACTATTTTTGTGTACTCTTGACATGTGTTTTCAATAAAATTATATTTGTTCTATGCTTATCTGGGGCTTTGTTGTCGCTTTCCTTTTTCTCTCATTTTTTCATGTTTCTTTGCGATGCCCCTTCTACCTATATAATTATATCCCTATGTCTGCATATTAGCACTTTATGATTGACATTATTATGCGGGCGTTTCTGTGGTATATTTTCTTTATACACAGGTGGTGTAGCTTGCAACACTGATATGCTACTCCACTGACTAACACACACTGTAAGAGGCCAAAAAGGATTTGCTTAGCTAGATTTAGCCAAATGCTGTGAAAAACACTTGCACAGCACTGGCACAGACCTCCCTGACAAAAAGTCCTAGGAAATGCTGTAACCTAGTCCTCAAAAGGACTGCAATTACAACTAGTCCCTACTCCCAAGCTGTCTATTTAAGAGCACAGACCTGCCTGCTAAAAGTCGTAGGAAAAGCTGTAACCTAGTCCTTAAAAGGACTGCAATTACAAGTAGACCCTACTCCCAACCAATCTATTTAAGAGCACAGACCTGCCTGCTAAAAGTCGTAGGAAGTGCTGTAACCTAGTCCTCAAAAGGACTGCAATCACAACTATTCCCTACTCCCAAGCTATCTGTATATTTCTGAGAAAATTGGCTTGAAATTAACACTGAAAGTATAGCGCACACAGCAACAGCGGTGCCGTCTAACACGTAGCTGCAGCAGTGAGAAAATGGTGGCGACGGGGAAAATGGCTGGGTCTTATAGGGCAAGGACATGTGACATACACAGCCAATGACACATGCCCTTGCTTGTGTGAAAAAAAGCAGTTCGCTCCGTGTGTGCGCTGCTGATAGGCTGACAGATTGCACCTCCCCACTGTAAATGCGGGAAAGAGAAAGAAAAATGGAGATCTTCATTATTTATGCAGAGATCCATCCCCTGCCCCTGCCCCGCTACACACTCAAATTGCGTATTAACATTGATTATCAGCATTACTGTGAAAAAATCCAGTTATGATTTTGGTGCATGAACAGTTATCGAACATAACCTCGAACAGCCGGATTTTTTTCAAATCGTTCGTGTTCGCCGAACGGCTCGAACACCGCTCAAAACAGCTCGAATTTGAGATTGGCGAACAGTTCGAGTCGAACACAGCTCATCTCTAATACAGACATTGTACGAGAACTTTTACGACAAGAGTCTAAATGGATTTTTAGGCTGAACAGTTTAGCCCCAAATGGTATCAATGAGGAACTTCTTTTTACAGGGTTCTATAGACCAAGATAACTTTCATGCCTTTGAATTCTTTAGGACACTAGTATATGTCTCATTACATCTTGTGTATGCGCAATCTATACGGTATGCCCACTTTCTGGTACCTATGGGTACTCTTTCCACTTTTATACCTTCACTATACATGATTGGTAGTGATTATTTTTTTTTTTCCCCTCTGCTGCAGGTACAATCAAGTGGTGATTTATCTAACCGTCACCAGTAAATGATATCTACAACTTGGATGAGCGTGTTGTGCGTCCTTTATATATATATGCCTGCCTTTATGATTTGTTTTTTTCTCTTCCCTAGGCATGATGAGTGGATGGTATGGCCATACATGTTTGTGTTTACTTTTGAATAACTTTACCCTATATCTAGGTTCTACTACTGTGTTTATGATTGGTACTCGCACTTTCCAGCAGAAAACTTTTGGCCTATATTCATCCTATATGCTTATTATTGTATATATTTTTTTTTTCTGACATCGACTGAACCAACATATATCTTTATTAGTGTTGAGCGATACCTTCCGATATCGGGAAATATCGGATCGGATTGGATCGGACCGATACCGAAAAAGTATCGGATATCGCCGATTCCGATACCGGAAACCAATGCAAGTCAATGGGACATAAATATCGGAATTAAAATAAACCCTTTCTTTCCTTGTAGGTTATTTCTACATGAAGGAAAACAACTAAGAATAATGTAGAATGTATTGGGGGAGGTGGGGGAGACAATAAAGGCATAGAGGTTTAGCCCAGTCAAATGGAATAGCAGGAATTAATATTTTTTTATTATGTTCTGAGTTACGGAAATATTAACTATGTTAAGTATTTTTATATTTTGTCAGATATTTATGTTTCACTACTTCCATGCTCTTCACCTTCTTTTTTACTTCTCCCACACTTTCTCCTTCATCATCCTCAGCATCTTTTTCATCCACTTCTTCTTCACCTTCTTCTTCTTCACCTTCTTCGTATTATTCTTTTTTTTACATTCTTCATATTCTACTTCTTCATCTTCTTCATATTCTTCTTCTTCATCATATTCTTATTTGTGACAGGCATTCCTGTAGTTGTTATCTATAAAAGGTTGGACATTACACCTTTCGTTCTGCCCGTCACAAAAGATTTACAACAGGATTTGTCCGCGTTCAGTTTGGCCTGCAGCAGCAGGTCTTTTCCAGGGGCACCACGAGGAGGAACGGACTCACCCCCATACACTGCTTAGTCATCTTCTGCTTATAATTTAGATATTATCTTTTGCTCTGATTTTTAGTCTTATGCTTAATGTTCTTCCGCTTTTTGTTCTGCAGCTTCTTGTATTTCTGCTTCTTGGTTTTCTGTCTCTTGTTTTTCTGTATCTTGGTGCTTGTCTTCTCTTCTTTGTCTTCTTGGTCAACTTCTTCAGGGTCATCTTCTTGGTCTTCTTCGGGGTGGTCTTCAGGGTCGTCGTCTTCGGGGGTCCTCGTCTTCGGGGTCCTCGTCTTCTTCGGGTTGGTCTTCTGGGTCCTCGTCTTCAGGGTCCTCGTCTTCTTCGGGGTGGTCTTCAGGGTCCTCGTCTTCTTCGGGGTGGTCTTCAGGGTCCTCGTCTTCTTCGGGGTGGTCTTCAGGGTCCTCGTCTTCAGGGTCATTGTCTTCGGGGTCCTCGTCTTCTTAGGGTTGGTCTTCAGGGTCCTCGTCTTCAGGGTCCTCGTCAGGGAGATCCAGAGTGATTACCAAGAACCATTTCAAAAAGCTTGAACTTGGAAATGTAGCAGAAGGTACAAGAAAGCTGAGGAACTACCGAGGACCAGCTGACGGTACTGGAACCCGGATGGATAGCAGAAGGTACAAGAGCCAATGGAACTACCGAGGACCAGCTGATGTTACTGGAACTCGGTTACTAAGCAGGAGGTACCTGTGCCAGAAAGCACTACCAAGGACCAGCAGACGTTGGTGGAACTTGGATACCGAGAAGGAGGCACCTAATCCAAAGGCACTGCCGAGAACCAGCTGACGGTACTGGAACCCGGATGGGTAGCAGAAGGTACAAGAGCCAATGGAACTACCGAGGACCAGCTGATGTTACTGGAACCCGGATGGGTAGCAGAAGGTACAAGAGCCAATGGAACTACCGAGGACCAGCTGATGTTACTGGAACTCGGTTACTAAGCAGGAGGTACCTGTGCCAGAAAGCACTACCAAGGACCAGCAGACGTTGGTGGAACTTGGATACCGAGAAGGAGGCACCTAATCCAAAGGCACTGCCGAGAACCAGCTGACGGTACTGGAACCCGGATGGGTAGCAGAAGGTACCCATGTAAAAAAAAAGTTCAAGGCCGCGAGCCGGCCGCAGTTACCAAAACCCACAGTCCTACAGAGGGTGCTTGTCCTATTGGCACTATGGAACCAGCCTTCATTGCCAGATCCCGCAGCCCACATAGGAGTCACCTAAACTGCAGGCACCATAGAGTCGGCTAACCCGACCGCAACACGACAGGACAACGCATTGGAGGCAAAGTGACGTTGACACTACCCGGAAACAGCTGGCGTGCTGGAACCAGGCTGGGCAGGAGGGAGTACCCGTGCCAAAGACACTGCCGAGAACCAGCTGACGGTACTGGAACCCGGATGGGTAGCAGAAGATACAAGAGCAAATGGAACTACCGAGGACCAGCTGACGGTACTGGAACCCGGATGGGTAGCAGAAGATACAAGAGCAAATGGAACTACCGAGGACCAGCTGACGGTACTGGAACCCGGATGGGTAGCAGAAGGTACAAGAGCCAATGGAACTACCGAGGACCAGCTGATGTTACTGGAACTCGGTTACTAAGCAGGAGGTACCTGTGCCAGAAAGCACTACCAAGGACCAGCAGACGTTGGTGGAACTTGGATACCGAGAAGGAGGCACCTAATCCAAAGGCACTGCCGAGAACCAGCTGACGGTACTGGAACCCGGATGGGTAGCAGAAGATACAAGAGCAAATGGAACTACCGAGGACCAGCTGACGGTACTGGAACCCGGATGGGTAGCAGAAGGTACAAGAGCCAATGGAACTACCGAGGACCAGCTGATGTTACTGGAACTCGGTTACTAAGCAGGAGGTACCTGTGCCAGAAAGCACTACCAAGGACCAGCAGACGTTGGTGGAACTTGGATACCGAGAAGGAGGCACCTAATCCAAAGGCACTGCCGAGAACCAGCTGACGGTACTGGAACCCGGATGGGTAGCAGAAGATACAAGAGCAAATGGAACTACCGAGGACCAGCTGACGGTACTGGAACCCGGATGGGTAGCAGAAGATACAAGAGCAAATGGAACTACGGAGGACCAGCTGACGGTACTGGAACCCGGATGGGTAGCAGAAGGTACAAGAGCCAATGGAACTACCGAGGACCAGCTGATGTTACTGGAACTCGGTTACTAAGCAGGAGGTACCTGTGCCAGAAAGCACTACCAAGGACCAGCAGACGTTGGTGGAACTTGGATACCGAGAAGGAGGCACCTAATCCAAAGGCACTGCCGAGAACCAGCTGACGGTACTGGAACCCGGATGGGTAGCAGAAGATACAAGAGCAAATGGAACTACCGAGGACCAGCTGACGGTACTGGAACCCGGATGGGTAGCAGAAGATACAAGAGCAAATGGAACTACCGAGGACCAGCTGACGGTACTGGAACCTGGATGGGTAGCAGAAGGTACAAGAGCCAATGGAACTACCGAGGACCAGCTGATGTTACTGGAACTCGGTTACTAAGCAGGAGGTACCTGTGCCAGAAAGCACTACCAAGGACCAGCAGACGTTGGTGGAACTTGGATACCGAGAAGGAGGCACCTAATTCAAAGGCACTGCCGAGAACCAGCTGACGGTACTGGAACCCGGATGGGTAGCAGAAGGTACCCATGTAAAAAAAAAGTTCAAGGCCGCGAGCCGGCCGCAGTTACCAAAACCCACAGTCCTACAGAGGGTGCTTGTCCTATTGGCACTATGGAACCAGCCTTCATTGCCAGATCCCGCAGCCCACATAGGAGTCACCTAAACTGCAGGCACCATAGAGTCGGCTAACCCGACCGCAACACGACAGGACAACGCATTGGAGGCAAAGTGACGTTGACACTACCCGGAAACAGCTGGCGTGCTGGAACCAGGCTGGGCAGGAGGGAGTACCCGTGCCAAAGACACTGCCGAGAACCAGCTGACGGTACTGGAACCCGGATGGGTAGCAGAAGGTACAAGAGCCAATGGAACTGCCGAGAACCAGCTGGCGGTGCTGGAGCCCAGGGTAAATACTAAAAACAGAAGAGCCAGAGGTGTATTTGGAGGAGGTTTTAAATCCGTACTACAGTGGATGTGGACAAAGCAGGAGAATTTGCCGGACACACAGCTGGGGATCAGCTGACGTTACTGAATCCCAATAACACTGGAGCAAGCGTTGACTGTGCAGACGGCACTTCTGAGCAGCAACTAGCGGTATTGGAGCCCAGGGTAAATACTAAAAACAGAGGAGCCAGAGGTGTAATTGGAGCAAGTTTTAAATAAGTAGCACAGTGAATATGGACAGAGCAGGAGAAATTGCCGTGAACACAGCAGGGGAACAGCTGACGTTACCGAACCCCAATAACACCGCAGCAAGTGTTGACTGTGCAGACGGCACTTCCGAGCGCCAACTGGCGGTGCTGGAGCCCAGGGATAAGAATGAAAACAGAGGAGCCAGAGGTGTAATTGGAGCAACTTTAAAATCTGTAGTAGTGAGAATGTGGACAGAGCAGGAGAAATTGCCGTCCGCACAGCAGGGGAACAGCTGACGTTACTGAACCCCAATAACATGGTAGCAAGTGTTGACTGTGCAGACAGCACTTCCGAGCGCCAACTGGCGGTGCTGGAGCCCAGGGATAAGAATGAAAACAGAGGAGCCAGAGGTGTAATTGGAGCAACTTTAAAATCTGTAGTAGTGAGAATGTGGACAGAGCAGGAGAAATTGCCGTCCGCACAGCAGGGGAACAGCTGACGTTACTGAACCCCAATAACACGGCAGCAAGTGTTGACTGTGCAGACAGCACTTCCGAGCGCCAACTGGCGGTGTTGGAGCCCAGGGTAAATACTAAAAACGGAGGAGCCAGAGGTGTAATTGGAGCAAGTTTTAAATAAGTAGCACAGTGAATATGGACAGAGCAGGAGAAATTGCCGTGAACACAGCAGGGGAACAGCTGACGTTACTGAACCCCAATAACATGGTAGCAAGTGTTGACTGTGCAGACGGCACTTCCGAGCGCCAACTGGCGGTGCTGGAGCCCAGGGATAAGAATGAAAACAGAGGAGCCAGAGGTGTAATTCGAGCAACTTTAAAATGTGTAGTACAGTGGATGTGGACAAAGCAGGAGAAATTGCCGTCCGCACAGCAGGAGAACAGCTGACGTTACTGAACCCCAATAACACGGCAGCAAGTGTTGACTGTGCAGACGGCACTTCCGAGCGCCAACTGGCGGTGCTGGAGCCCAGGGATAAGAATGAAAACAGAGAAGCCAGAGGTGTAATTCGAGCAACTTTAAAATGTGTAGTACAGTGGATGTGGACAAAGCAGGAGAAATTGCCGTCCGCACAGCAGGAGAACAGCTGACGTTACTGAACCCCAATAACACGGCAGCAAGTGTTGACTGTGCAGACGCACTTCCGAGCGCCAACTGGCGGTGCTGGAGCCCAGGGATAAGAATGAAAACAGAGGAGCCAGAGGTGTAATTCGAGCAACTTTAAAATGTGTAGTACAGTGGATGTGGACAAAGCAGGAGAAATTGCCGTCCGCACAGCAGGAGAACAGCTGACGTTACTGAACCCCAATAACACGGCAGCAAGTGTTGACTGTGCAGACAGCACTTCCGAGCGCCAACTGGCGGTGTTGGAGCCCAGGGTAAATACTAAAAACGGAGGAGCCAGAGGTGTAATTGGAGCAAGTTTTAAATAAGTAGCACAGTGAATATGGACAGAGCAGGAGAAATTGCCGTGAACACAGCAGGGGAACAGCTGACGTTACCGAACCCCAATAACACCGCAGCAAGTGTTGACTGTGCAGACGGCACTTCCGAGCGCCAACTGGCGGTGCTGGAGCCCAGGGATAAGAATGAAAACAGAGGAGCCAGAGGTGTAATTGGAGCAACTTTAAAATCTGTAGTAGTGAGAATGTGGACAGAGCAGGAGAAATTGCCGTCCGCACAGCAGGGGAACAGCTGACGTTACTGAACCCCAATAACATGGTAGCAAGTGTTGACTGTGCAGACAGCACTTCCGAGCGCCAACTGGCGGTGCTGGAGCCCAGGGATAAGAATGAAAACAGAGGAGCCAGAGGAGTAATTGGAGCAACTTTAAAATGTGTAGTACAGTGGATGTGGACAAATCAGGAGAAATTGCCGTCCGCACAGCAGGAGAACAGCTGACGTTACTGAACCCCAATAACACGGCAGCAAGTGTTGACTGTGCAGACGGCACTTCCGAGCGCCAACTGGCGGTGCTGGAGCCCAGGGATAAGAATGAAAACAGAGGAGCCAGAGGTGTAATTGGAGCAACTTTAAAATCTGTAGTAGTGAGAATGTGGACAGAGCAGGAGAAATTGCCGTCCGCACAGCAGGAGAACAGCTGACGTTACTGAACCCCAATAACACGGCAGCAAGTGTTGACTGTGCAGACGGCACTTCCGAGCGCCAACTGGCGGTGCTGGAGCCCAGGGATAAGAATGAAAACAGAGGAGCCAGAGGTGTAATTCGAGCAACTTTAAAATGTGTAGTACAGTGGATGTGGACAAAGCAGGAGAAATTGCCGTCCGCACAGCAGGAGAACAGCTGACGTTACTGAACCCCAATAACACGGCAGCAAGTGTTGACTGTGCAGACGGCACTTCCGAGCGCCAACTGGCGGTGCTGGAGCCCAGGGATAAGAATGAAAACAGAGGAGCCAGAGGTGTAATTCGAGCAACTTTAAAATGTGTAGTACAGTGGATGTGGACAAAGCAGGAGAAATTGCCGTCCGCACAGCAGGAGAACAGCTGACGTTACTGAACCCCAATAACACGGCAGCAAGTGTTGACTGTGCAGACAGCACTTCCGAGCGCCAACTGGCGGTGTTGGAGCCCAGGGTAAATACTAAAAACGGAGGAGCCAGAGGTGTAATTGGAGCAAGTTTTAAATAAGTAGCACAGTGAATATGGACAGAGCAGGAGAAATTGCCGTGAACACAGCAGGGGAACAGCTGACGTTACCGAACCCCAATAACACCGCAGCAAGTGTTGACTGTGCAGACGGCACTTCCGAGCGCCAACTGGCGGTGCTGGAGCCCAGGGATAAGAATGAAAACAGAGGAGCCAGAGGTGTAATTGGAGCAACTTTAAAATCTGTAGTAGTGAGAATGTGGACAGAGCAGGAGAAATTGCCGTCTGCACAGCAGGGGAACAGCTGACGTTACTGAACCCCAATAACATGGTAGCAAGTGTTGACTGTGCAGACAGCACTTCCGAGCGCCAACTGGCGGTGCTGGAGCCCAGGGATAAGAATGAAAACAGAGGAGCCAGAGGTGTAATTGGAGCAACTTTAAAATCTGTAGTAGTGAGAATGTGGACAGAGCAGGAGAAATTGCCGTCCGCACAGCAGGGGAACAGCTGACGTTACTGAACCCCAATAACATGGTAGCAAGTGTTGACTGTGCAGACAGCACTTCCGAGCGCCAACTGGCGGTGCTGGAGCCCAGGGATAAGAATGAAAACAGAGGAGCCAGAGGAGTAATTGGAGCAACTTTAAAATGTGTAGTACAGTGGATGTGGACAAATCAGGAGAAATTGCCGTCCGCACAGCAGGAGAACAGCTGACGTTACTGAACCCCAATAACACGGCAGCAAGTGTTGACTGTGCAGACGGCACTTCCGAGCGCCAACTGGCGGTGCTGGAGCCCAGGGATAAGAATGAAAACAGAGGAGCCAGAGGTGTAATTGGAGCAACTTTAAAATCTGTAGTAGTGAGAATGTGGACAGAGCAGGAGAAATTGCCGTCCGCACAGCAGGAGAACAGCTGACGTTACTGAACCCCAATAACACGGCAGCAAGTGTTGACTGTGCAGACGGCACTTCCGAGCGCCAACTGGCGGTGCTGGAGCCCAGGGATAAGAATGAAAACAGAGGAGCCAGAGGTGTAATTCGAGCAACTTTAAAATGTGTAGTACAGTGGATGTGGACAAAGCAGGAGAAATTGCCGTCCGCACAGCAGGAGAACAGCTGACGTTACTGAACCCCAATAACACGGCAGCAAGTGTTGACTGTGCAGACGGCACTTCCGAGCGCCAACTGGCGGTGCTGGAGCCCAGGGATAAGAATGAAAACAGAGGAGCCAGAGGTGTAATTCGAGCAACTTTAAAATGTGTAGTACAGTGGATGTGGACAAAGCAGGAGAAATTGCCGTCCGCACAGCAGGAGAACAGCTGACGTTACTGAACCCCAATAACACGGCAGCAAGTGTTGACTGTGCAGACAGCACTTCCGAGCGCCAACTGGCGGTGTTGGAGCCCAGGGTAAATACTAAAAACGGAGGAGCCAGAGGTGTAATTGGAGCAAGTTTTAAATAAGTAGCACAGTGAATATGGACAGAGCAGGAGAAATTGCCGTGAACACAGCAGGGGAACAGCTGACGTTACCGAACCCCAATAACACCGCAGCAAGTGTTGACTGTGCAGACGGCACTTCCGAGCGCCAACTGGCGGTGCTGGAGCCCAGGGATAAGAATGAAAACAGAGGAGCCAGAGGTGTAATTGGAGCAACTTTAAAATCTGTAGTAGTGAGAATGTGGACAGAGCAGGAGAAATTGCCGTCCGCACAGCAGGGGAACAGCTGACGTTACTGAACCCCAATAACATGGTAGCAAGTGTTGACTGTGCAGACAGCACTTCCGAGCGCCAACTGGCGGTGCTGGAGCCCAGGGATAAGAATGAAAACAGAGGAGCCAGAGGTGTAATTGGAGCAACTTTAAAATCTGTAGTAGTGAGAATGTGGACAGAGCAGGAGAAATTGCCGTCCGCACAGCAGGGGAACAGCTGACGTTACTGAACCCCAATAACACGGCAGCAAGTGTTGACTGTGCAGACAGCACTTCCGAGCGCCAACTGGCGGTGTTGGAGCCCAGGGTAAATACTAAAAACGGAGGAGCCAGAGGTGTAATTGGAGCAAGTTTTAAATAAGTAGCACAGTGAATATGGACAGAGCAGGAGAAATTGCCGTGAACACAGCAGGGGAACAGCTGACGTTACTGAACCCCAATAACATGGTAGCAAGTGTTGACTGTGCAGACGGCACTTCCGAGCGCCAACTGGCGGTGCTGGAGCCCAGGGATAAGAATGAAAACAGAGGAGCCAGAGGTGTAATTCGAGCAACTTTAAAATGTGTAGTACAGTGGATGTGGACAAAGCAGGAGAAATTGCCGTCCGCACAGCAGGAGAACAGCTGACGTTACTGAACCCCAATAACACGGCAGCAAGTGTTGACTGTGCAGACGGCACTTCCGAGCGCCAACTGGCGGTGCTGGAGCCCAGGGATAAGAATGAAAACAGAGGAGCCAGAGGTGTAATTCGAGCAACTTTAAAATGTGTAGTACAGTGGATGTGGACAAAGCAGGAGAAATTGCCGTCCGCACAGCAGGAGAACAGCTGACGTTACTGAACCCCAATAACACGGCAGCAAGTGTTGACTGTGCAGACGGCACTTCCGAGCGCCAACTGGCGGTGCTGGAGCCCAGGGATAAGAATGAAAACAGAGGAGCCAGAGGTGTAATTCGAGCAACTTTAAAATGTGTAGTACAGTGGATGTGGACAAAGCAGGAGAAATTGCCGTCCGCACAGCAGGAGAACAGCTGACGTTACTGAACCCCAATAACACGGCAGCAAGTGTTGACTGTGCAGACAGCACTTCCGAGCGCCAACTGGCGGTGTTGGAGCCCAGGGTAAATACTAAAAACGGAGGAGCCAGAGGTGTAATTGGAGCAAGTTTTAAATAAGTAGCACAGTGAATATGGACAGAGCAGGAGAAATTGCCGTGAACACAGCAGGGGAACAGCTGACGTTACCGAACCCCAATAACACCGCAGCAAGTGTTGACTGTGCAGACGGCACTTCCGAGCGCCAACTGGCGGTGCTGGAGCCCAGGGATAAGAATGAAAACAGAGGAGCCAGAGGTGTAATTGGAGCAACTTTAAAATCTGTAGTAGTGAGAATGTGGACAGAGCAGGAGAAATTGCCGTCCGCACAGCAGGGGAACAGCTGACGTTACTGAACCCCAATAACATGGTAGCAAGTGTTGACTGTGCAGACAGCACTTCCGAGCGCCAACTGGCGGTGCTGGAGCCCAGGGATAAGAATGAAAACAGAGGAGCCAGAGGAGTAATTGGAGCAACTTTAAAATGTGTAGTACAGTGGATGTGGACAAATCAGGAGAAATTGCCGTCCGCACAGCAGGAGAACAGCTGACGTTACTGAACCCCAATAACACGGCAGCAAGTGTTGACTGTGCAGACGGCACTTCCGAGCGCCAACTGGCGGTGCTGGAGCCCAGGGATAAGAATGAAAACAGAGGAGCCAGAGGTGTAATTGGAGCAACTTTAAAATCTGTAGTAGTGAGAATGTGGACAGAGCAGGAGAAATTGCCGTCCGCACAGCAGGAGAACAGCTGACGTTACTGAACCCCAATAACACGGCAGCAAGTGTTGACTGTGCAGACGGCACTTCCGAGCGCCAACTGGCGGTGCTGGAGCCCAGGGATAAGAATGAAAACAGAGGAGCCAGAGGTGTAATTCGAGCAACTTTAAAATGTGTAGTACAGTGGATGTGGACAAAGCAGGAGAAATTGCCGTCCGCACAGCAGGAGAACAGCTGACGTTACTGAACCCCAATAACACGGCAGCAAGTGTTGACTGTGCAGACGGCACTTCCGAGCGCCAACTGGCGGTGCTGGAGCCCAGGGATAAGAATGAAAACAGAGGAGCCAGAGGTGTAATTCGAGCAACTTTAAAATGTGTAGTACAGTGGATGTGGACAAAGCAGGAGAAATTGCCGTCCGCACAGCAGGAGAACAGCTGACGTTACTGAACCCCAATAACACGGCAGCAAGTGTTGACTGTGCAGACAGCACTTCCGAGCGCCAACTGGCGGTGTTGGAGCCCAGGGTAAATACTAAAAACGGAGGAGCCAGAGGTGTAATTGGAGCAAGTTTTAAATAAGTAGCACAGTGAATATGGACAGAGCAGGAGAAATTGCCGTGAACACAGCAGGGGAACAGCTGACGTTACCGAACCCCAATAACACCGCAGCAAGTGTTGACTGTGCAGACGGCACTTCCGAGCGCCAACTGGCGGTGCTGGAGCCCAGGGATAAGAATGAAAACAGAGGAGCCAGAGGTGTAATTGGAGCAACTTTAAAATCTGTAGTAGTGAGAATGTGGACAGAGCAGGAGAAATTGCCGTCCGCACAGCAGGGGAACAGCTGACGTTACTGAACCCCAATAACATGGTAGCAAGTGTTGACTGTGCAGACAGCACTTCCGAGCGCCAACTGGCGGTGCTGGAGCCCAGGGATAAGAATGAAAACAGAGGAGCCAGAGGAGTAATTGGAGCAACTTTAAAATGTGTAGTACAGTGGATGTGGACAAATCAGGAGAAATTGCCGTCCGCACAGCAGGAGAACAGCTGACGTTACTGAACCCCAATAACACGGCAGCAAGTGTTGACTGTGCAGACGGCACTTCCGAGCGCCAACTGGCGGTGTTGGAGCTCAGGGATTACAGTTCAGGTGGTAGAAACATGAACAGAACAGGAGACCTGGATACTGTTGCCAACCAATTATTTATTCTGGAAGAGGACTGGCAAATTCATGAGAGATCCAGGCCTTGTTCATTTTGAGAAAAGTAAGCCGGTCAACGTTATCGGAGGATAGTCGCATGCGACGGTCTGTTAGTACACCACCTGCGGCACTAAAGACGCGTTCCGATAATACACTAGCAGCAGGGCAAGCTAGCACCTCCAGTGCATACTGACTAAGCTCTGGCCATGTATCCAGCTTACAGACCCAAAACTTGAAGGGAGAAGAGCCGTCTGGGAGTACACTAAGAGGGCAAGACATGTAGTCTGTCACCATCTGACGGAAACGTTGCCTCCTGCTGACTGGAGCTGTCTGTGATGGTGTAGACATTTGTGGCGGCGGGGACACAAAACTTTGCCACATTTCGGCCATACTGGTCTTGCCTTGTGCTGAGGCGCTGCTTCTGCTCCCTCTTTGTGCAGAGCTTCCTCCACTGCCTCGACGCACTGAGCTGCTTTGTAAAGCACTAGCAGCACTGCTCTCGGTTGGAATGGAGAACATGATGGAATGCACCAGTGCGTCTTGGTACTCCCGCATTTTACGCTCCCGGTTCAATGGTGTTATGAGGCTTTGTAAGTTGTCCCGGTAGCGAGGATCTAGGAGGGTGGACACCCAATAATCAGCCGTGTTGAGAATGTGGGCGATGCGGCGGTCGTTTCTGAGGCACTGCAGCATGAAATCAACCATGTGCTGCAGACTGCCAACTGGCCAAGAAACGCTGTCCCCTGCTTGAGGCGTGATCTCTGCCTGCTCTGCATCACCCCACCCTCGCTCTAGATACTGACTACTAGAGCATTGTGTACCTCCCTCCTCTGGACAGATGTCTTCCTCATCCATTGACTCCTCCTCATCCTCCTCACAAAGTGTCCCCTGCCTAGGCCTTTGTGAGGAACCACGTTGCGCAGACTGTAGAGAAGCAGATGGCATTTGTGACTCCTCATCCTCCACCTCTTCCAAAACCTCGTCCCTTAGTGCTTGCAGTGTTTTTTCAAGCAGGCAGATAAGGGGGATAGTCATGCTGACTAGTGCATCATCTGCACTCGCCATCCGCGTGGAATAATCGAAGGCACGCAAAACGTGGCAAATGTCCTTCATAGAGGCCCACTCAGTGGTGGTGAAGTGTGAACGGCGCGCACTGCGACTTGTTTGCGCCTGCTGCAGCTGGTACTCCATTACTGCTGCCTGCTGCTCACACAACCTCTCCAACATATGTAACGTTGAATTCCACCTGGTGGGTAGGTCACATATGATGCGATGTTCCGGAAGACATAATCGGCGCTGCAGAGCTGCAATGCGTGATCTTGCATTGCTGGAACGCCGCAAGTGAGCGCACTCTATGCGGACCTTGTGAAGCAGTGCATCAAGATCCGGATAGTCCCTCAAAAAACTCTGCACGACCAAGTTGAGCACATGTGCCAGACATGGGATGTGAGTGAGGTTGCCTAGGCCCAGAGCTGCCACCAGATTTCGGCCATTGTCACACACTACCATGCCTGGCTGGAGATTCGCTGGCACAAACCACACGTCACTCTGCTGCTTGATGGCATTCCAGAGCTCCTGCGCTGTGTGGCTTCGATTCCCCAAAGAAATTAATTTTAATACGGCCTGTTGACGTTTGGCCACGGCTGTGCTCATATCGGTCATCATAACAGGTAACCGTTCACGGGTCGATGTGGAGGTAGACCGTGACGGCTCCTGCAGCGCTGATTCAGAGGAACTGGAGTATGAGGAGGAGTCAATGTGTACAGACTGGATTCCTGCAATCCTTGGAGTTGGCAGAACACGTACAGCGCCACTCTCAAGATCTGTACCCGGCTCCACAACATTTACCCAATGGGCAGTGAGGGAAAGGTATCGTCCCTGTCCATGCTTACTGGTCCACGCATCAGTGGTCAGGTGGACCTTGCTACTGACGGCGTTTTGTAGCGCATGTTTAATTTTTCCCTCCACATGATGTTGCAGGGCAGGGACGGCTTGCCTGCTGAAATAAAAGCGGCTGGGCACGTTGTATTGTGGGACTGCCAATGCCATAAAGTTACGGAATGTGTCAGTCTCCACCAGCCTGAATGATAGCATTTCAAGGGCCAGTAGTTTAGCAATGCCAGCATTCAGAGCCTGTGCTCGGGGGTGGTTTGCCGAGTATGGGCGCCTTTTCTCCCATGCCTGTGCTAACGATGGCTGTAGACTGGCCTGGGAGTGTGAGGATGACTGGGAAAGTGGTGCTGTGGGTGGAATTACACTGTGTCTCTGTACAACAGTGCCAGAGATTCTTCCATGGCGATCCTGTGAGGAAGCCGAACCAGCTGTGTGTGAGCTGGAGGAAGAGGCTACAACACGAGCTGAAGAGGTGGTAGGTGGCGCTGTAGGTTGGCCTAGGTCTTCAGTGTGTTTGTGTAACTCCACCACGTGCTTGGTCCGCACATGTTTCCACATATTTGTGGTATTGAGGTTGCTGACACTTTTCCCTCTTTTCACCTTCTGATTACACAGCTTGCATTTGACAAAGCAAATGTCATCTGCAACTGTGTCAAAAAAGGACCAGGCACTGCAAGTCTTGGGAGCGCCCGCTTTGGATTTTGGAAGAGCCATGCTCCTAATGGGTGCCGAAGTGGAGGCTACAGGCAACCAAGTCTGCCCCCTCCCTCTCCCTCCTTTTTGGGCCGTTCGGGGAATCTCTTCCTCAGAGCTGCTCCCACCACCTTCCTGTCCCTCACGCCATGATGGGTCAAGGACCTCATCATCTACACCACCCTCTTCAAACAACTGCTTCTCCTGGGTAGTCTCGACAGCACAGTACGCACCAGAAAGTGGCACCTGAGTCTCATCATCAGATGCGTACTGAGGTGTGCTGCTGACCATAGGCACTGGCCCACCCGCCTCTTCAGATTCAGAGAGACAAAACGGTTGCGCATCACTGCATACTACCTCTTCTTCAAATTCTCGAATTCTGCTTGGCTGGCCCCCTCTTTCCAAGCCAAGAGATTCAGAGAACAGAAGTAGAGATGGCTCCTGTCCAGGGCTCTCTGACTGCCTGGGCAATTTGGCAGGTGGTGAAGAGACAGATGGGTGCTCTTCAGTGCTCAGGACCTGAGAGGATCTGGAACTAATTGAAGTCGATGCGTTAGCTGCCATCCATCCGACAACGGCTTCAATTTGGTCCTCGCGCAGCAGTGGGGTACGGCTAGCTCCTACAAAGCTGCGCATAAAGGACTGTTCCCTGGTAAAACTGGGGGATGCTGAGTCACTGGTGCCCGCAGCAGGCACAGAATCCCCACGTCCTCTCCCTGCAGGCACAGAATCCTCACGTCCTCTCCCTGCAGAAACTCCACGCCCACGCCCACGACCACGACCACATGCCTTACTCCCTGCCTTCTTCATCTTGGTAGACTGATAAAGATAGGCAGAAAAGTACTAAGGGCTTAGTGTGCTTATTCCTGAACAGCTGCTAACAGGTATAAGAAACACTAATTTTATAAAGTGTGGACTAGACTTTAATATGAGCTAATGTGGCCTACACAACTGTAAAGTGGAGTGTTTGGTGAACTTTATTTAGGTTTTTTTTGTCACAAAAAGACACTGGATGTGCCTAAAGATGTAATAACGATAGTATCACAAACTTTTTGTAGCTATTACAATGTAGGAAGGTAACCTACAATGCAATAGATGAGGCTGCAAAAAATAGGCTAATACTAATCTGGCTGGGGCTGCAGGGCCCAATGCTGCAGAAAGGCTCCTCTATCTACTCCTATATAGTGTGTTTGGAATCAATTTAGCTGAATATGGATGGAACCACCACACTAATAGGAGATATCAGGAAAAATTATGAATTGGCAATAAAGGACAATGTATGAGGCAGTGACACACACTGAGTGCACTACAACCAGACGGGGTTGAAGCACACACTACAGGGTGAGCTGCACTCACACACCAGACCTTGCAGACAGCGGTGAACAGTACAGATGCAGAGCACTGTGCACTAGTGCTGCAAGACGGAAAAAAAATTCTCTATCTACTCCTATATAGTGTGTTTGGAACCAATTTAGCTGAATACAGATGGAACCACCACACTAATAGGAGATATCAGGAAAAATTATGAATTGGCAATAAAGGACAATGTATGAGGCAGTGACACACACTGAGTGCACTACAACCAGACGGGGTTGAAGCACACACTACAGGGTGAGCTGCACTCACACACCAGACCTTGCAGACAGCGGTGAACAGTACAGATGCAGAGCACTGTGCACTAGTGCTGCAAGACGGAAAAAAATTTCTCTATCTACTCCTATATAGTGTGTTTGGAACCAATTTAGCTGAATACAGATGGAACCACCACACTAATAGGAGATATCAGGAAAAATTATGAATTGGCAAAAAAGGACAATGTATGAGGCAGTGACACACACTGAGTGCACTACAACCAGACTTGGCTGAAGCACACACTACAGGGTGAGCTGCACTCACACACACAGACCTTGCAGATAGCGGTGAACAGCACAGGGAACTGTGCACTAGCACTGCAAGGCACAGTGATTTAGAAAGTAGCTTGGGTAAAGCAGTATAGAGCAAATAGGTAGCTAAAACTGTCCCTCAGAACAACAGCGTCCTATCCCTAACTGAATTCACAGCAGAGTGAGCTCAAAATGGCGGCGGTGGCTTTTATAGTGCATCATGACATCATTTCAGCAGCCAATCACAGCCATGCCATTAGTTAAGATGCCTACATGCCTAACAGGATGTGCCCACACTTCTTAGGATCCTCATTGGCTGAATAAAATGAAAATGTCTCATTGCATTATGGGAACTTCCGATTCCGGTATACGATATTGCAATAGTATCGGAATTAAGTATCGGAATTCCGATACCGCGAATATCGGCCGATACCCGATATTTCAGTATCGGAATGCTCAACACTAATCTTTATATATATTACTATTTTTTTTTTTTGACTGAGTATCCAATGGCACCATAATTTGTTGGGACAGCCATTAATTTTGGACGACTATGTGCATGCCTATTTAATAGTATCGGATTTATTTACTGGGTATGTTCTATGTGAGGTTCCCTTTGCACATAATAATAATTTTTAAGTGTTGATGTGCGTTCTAAATTATAGGCATTTGCACATAGTCTACCGTGACTCCATGGAATCATGTCTGAACATACATGCCTGGACGCCCTTTGTGGCAGCCCATTGCTATTTGATCTCCATGGAAATGCCCTGAGGTTTGAATGGGGTGCGCACACACTGAAACTAGGATGCACACCGCGCCTGATTGGCAGACGGTGCGTAGGTTCCTAGGGAGACGACTGATGCACTCCAGGGGGAGCGCATACGTATTGCACAATCTTTTATACCAATACCATACATGCATGTACTATATCATAGACCACATGGTTGACCCGGAACTAGTGATGTTTCCCTTCCTGGTCACTGACCTGTGCTTCCCTGCTCTGCTCTATTGCTCATATGTATGGGCACTATGGCGGCCGGCCTGAGAGCGGCTTTCCTCAGTTGACACTGTTTCAAGGTAATTACCTAATGATATATAAGTATTTGACTAGATGAACTTTACCAGTATTACTTTTCCCCTGATGAAGCCACCCTGGTAGTGGCGATACGAGTGGGGTTGGGGGGGTTTTATTCCCCTTTTTTTTCACCTCTTTATGCATTTTTACACACATCACATGCATGGCACTTTGGCTATTTTCCCTAGATAAAAGTCCTATATTTTTTTTCTTGATATGGTTGTACCTACAGCAGAATAGTAATTACCCATGTATCATTTCACATGTTTCCTTGCTTTATTCTGTATTGTAAGCAGGGATTATATTTATTGGTATAACAATTTCTTGGATTGTGCCATTTTGTGTCTATTATGACTCTATGTTTGAGGTTTAGCCCACATAATTAGTTGATCTACTCATATCACCTCTTATTACCTGAGGGTCCACAGCCCCCAGTGTGCCATCTGTAATTTCCTGTGGGCCCCCTTCCCCACTGTGAAGGGCCCATAGGAAACTAAAGGTCACACAGTGGGGGAAATCTACTGTGGGACACCTCCCCCTGTGTCAGCTTTAAATTGCATGAGGGCCCCCTCACCTAACAGTGGCTGGAGAGCTAGTCAGGCATAGATTTATTTATTCACTCACACGCTGCAGCTCTGTGTTCCATCAATCTCCCTCTGCTCCTCTGTACACTGTATAGGTGATGCTACTGGTTCAAGTGCTTGACCAATCACAGCACAGCTCCTTGCCAGAGCTGTGCTTTGAGGTCACACAAATAAAGCTGAATAATGTTAACACTGATTGGCTACTCTGCTGCAGCCAATCAGCATTAGGCTATACCACTACGGTCCAGGACTATAACCTGTGGAGAGGAGCTGGAGTCCTGGCTGAGACGGCTGCAGGGAGCAGGTGACGTGAATTCAGCTGTGTGTGATCAGTCACACAGTCTGCTGTGACTGTGCCGGCTGTGCGGTGTGCACGTCATTCTGTACCCTGCGCCTGCAGGCCCGGCCGCACTGCTCATCAAGTGAAGTGAGTGCCTCCTCATCACCTGCTGCTGCTGCCGGCTTCTATTGATCTCATCGCACACACTGCTCTCTCAGCTGCGGTGTGCGCAATGGGATCAATAGAAGCCGGCAGCAGCAGCAGGTGATGAGGAGGCACTTACCTCACTTGATGAGCAGTGCGGCCGGGCCTGCAGGCGCAGGGTACAGAATGACGTGCACACCACTCAGTGCAAACGATGGAATACAGGGCAGAACAGGCTAATGTGATAAAGGCAGGAGCTGCGGTGCTGGGCAGGGGGAGGGCCCACCGGAGGATTCTCCTATTTCCCGATGGGCCAGTCCGACCCTGCCTGCCACTCACTGTAATGCCGTAGACATGTTGGTTGTGGCATTACATTGATTGGCTGGCCGCACAGCGTCATCAGGTCTATATCAGACCTGGCACCACCATGCTCGTCACAGTCACTCCGGAATCAGACAGTGTAGGGAGAGCTGCTGCTGAGCTAGGGAGAGATTTGCTTGTTTCTAGTTAATGTAGGTGTACCAAACTATATTAGAGACACATATCCATCTCAACAAATAGTCTTTCTGAGGACTAATCCATCTGCAGAGATATCAGGCAGGCAGTGTATACAGGTAGGCAGGCAGGGTATATAGCAGACTGCAGTACATATAGCACAAGAGGCTCCAGTCCAGTTCTGTCGGCTGCTGCTGTTAGATATTTCTAGACATAGGCCCAGGTCTCAGGGACCATGAATAATTTTTTTTTTATCTTAATCCTCATTATTTGCTTAAAAAGCAATTCAGAGAACACTGTTGTTCTGCGCCATTTGCTTGTTGGCACTGCAGAATACAGTCAGGTCCTTTCCATATTACAGTGCTAAACAATGAGCTATTTAAAACTGTGGTTTGTCCGCCACACAGATCACATATAATTGCGAGGAAAATACTGCCATTTCTGGCATCCATTAAAAATTTGTTTCAGTGTGTCAGCAAAGTTTTTGACACCGGTTTGCTGTTCAAAATAGTTACCTACAGGCCAGGTATTTAAAACTGTGGTTTCTCCGTCACACGGATTACATATAACTTCGCTCCAAATTCAGCCATTTGTAGTGAGCGTGGAAGATATTGTCCTCCATTTAAAATGGGCAAGGCGTGTGGAAAGGGACGGGAACTGGACGTGATGGTGATGGTGCATGCAGAGGCCGAGGCCATGGGCAAGCTGAAATTGTGCCACAACAAACACCCACATCTTCTCGCCCGACCTTCCTGTCCCAATTCCTAGGGGACCACAGCACACCAGAGCAGTGTCAAAAGGTTGTTGGTTGGATAGCGGAAAATGCTTCCATTCACTTTGCCACCACTACCACCACCACCCTGTCTTCCACAGGGTCAATTCTCAGTAGCCGTGAGTCTGGATTGCATATTCCTCACCCTGATTCTCCTTCCTCCCACCGTGCCAAGTGCCCGGAGACAACTGATCCCACACTTGGACACTCCGAAGAGCTGTTCACTTTAACATTTATAGATTCGGGCCTATCGCCCGGTCCACTTGAAGCTGGGCAAGAGGAGATCGCATGTAGCGATGCCCAAATATTTGAGCAGCCACGGTCACACGAAGTCGACGGTGGGAAAGTGTCACAAGAGGTGGACGGTGATGAGACGCAATTGCCAGAAAGTCAGGAGGAGGACCAGGGTGTGGAAATGGAAGACAAGGTGGTGGATGATATAGTAACTGACCCAACCTGGCAGGAGGACATGCAGAGCGAGGACAGCAGCACACAAGGGGAGGGAGGCAGAGCACCCCAACAGACAGGAAGAAGCAGTGTGGTGGCTGCAGACAGAAGGCAGGCAACCGTTCCCCGTAACACCAACACGAAGGAAGTTGCCAGTACAACTGTTAGGTCTTCCCGAGTCTGGTTGCTTTTTTAAAGACTCTGCCAATAACCCCAAAAAGGCCATTTGCACCACCTGCCAGGCCAGAATCAGCAAGGGTGGCAAAACTAGCAGCCTGACCACCACCAGCATGATCAGGCACATGGCAGCAAAGCAACCGACTTTGTGGGCCGAACCCCAGGGTCCAGCAACAGTGTCTATAGGTGGCACCACTGTTTCTTCCTCTGTTATGCATGCAAGCCAATCCCCTGTCCTTGGTGCATGCAAAGATGCCTCCTGCCCTGCACCTGTCGTTGCACATTCTCAAGTAGCAGCATCAGGAAGCACGTCCTTGTCCCAGTGCAGCGTTCAGTTGTCCATACCCCAGTCCTTGGAACGCAAGCGCAAATACGCAGCCAACGCCCCACAGGCCACACTACTAAATTCCCACATTTCACGACTGCTTGCGCTCGAAATGTTGCCTTTTAGGCTCGTGGAGACGGAAGCATTCTGCAACCTGATGGCGATGGCCGTCCCTCGGTACTCAGTCCCCAGTCGCCAATATTTCTCCCGGTGTGCTGTCCCCGCAGTACACAAGCACGTGTCCCAAAACATTAGCCGTGCCGTCAACAATGCAGTTACTGGGAAAGTCCACCTAACCACAGACACGTGAACAACTGTTGTGGGCAGGGACGGTACAACTCGCTGATGGCACACAGGGTTAACATAGTGGGAGCCGGGACCCAGTCGGACCTTGGGGCGGAACACGTCCCCACGATGCCAAGGATTGCGAACCCTAGGTCAATCACGGTTGCCCCCACAGTCTACAGCTCCTGCACCTCGTTTTTCTCAGCCTCCTCCTCCTCTTCAGCCTCCATCTCCGAAATGACCACATCAGTCACAAGCTGGAAGCACTGCAGCACTGCCTTGGCCAAGCAGCAACAGGCTGTGCTGAAGCTAATATGCTTAGGTGACAAACTGCACAATGCTGAAGAGTTGTGGACAGCTATTAAACAGCAGGCAGATCTGTGGCTCACACCACTGAACCTACAGCAAGGCATGGTCATGTGGGACAATGGCCGGAACCTGGTTTTGGCTCTGAGGCGAAGCGAGCTCACACACGTACCATGCCTGGCCCATGTGCTTAACCTCGTGGTTCAGCAGTTTCTCAAATCCTGCCAGGAGCTGCTAGATCTATTGTTAAAGTATGCCGCTTGTGTGCGCATTTTAGAAAGTCACCTACAGCTTCTGCCGCCCTTGCCGTGTTTCTGCAGCGTTTACAGCTTCCGGCTCACAGACTGGTGTTTGATGTCCCCATGCTTTGGAACTCTACACTGCAGATGTTGGGAAGGATTTGTGAGCAGAAGAGGGCAGTTGTTGAGTACCAGCATCAACAAGGCCGTCGGTATTCAGTTCGGACTCCACACATAAGACCTCAGGAGTGGACATGGATTTCAGACATATGTACCATTCTCCAAAACTTTGAGGACTCCACCAAGATAGTGAGCAGCAATGACACCATAATTAGCGTCACCATCTCGCTTCTCTGTCTTCTGAAATGCTCTCTGCTCACAATCAAAGAGGATGCATTGCAGACGGAACACGATGAGATGGAGCAGGGTGGTTACACACAGCCCAGCCTCATCTCATCCCAGCGTGGATTGGGTGACAATGAGGAAGAGGAGGAGGAGGAGGAGGAAGAACAGGAACTAGTTTCATGCGCTATAGACGGTATTACCTGCACTACTGTCATACCGTCTGTTCAGCATGGATGGCCAGGGGACAGAGAAGAGGAGGAGGAAGCGAGCATGGTCAGTCATTCTCTTGGTGAGGACACGGAAGTATTGCCTGTTAGCAGTCTAGCACGCATGGCTGACTTTATGTTACGCTGCCATGTCCCTCGCGTTTTCAAAATTTTGGGTGACAGTCATTACTGGTTGGTGACACTTCTAGACCCACGCTACAAGGAGAACTTTATATCTCTTATTCCTGAGGCGGACAGGTCTACAAAAATGGGGCAGTACCAGAAGGCGGCCCTTGTTGCGGAACTATTAAAAAAATTCCCATCTGAAAACACTGGCGGCAGAGGTCACAGTTCGTTGAACAACCAAGGAGTACAGGAGAGAGAGACACAACTTCAATCCAGCAGAGGCAGGGGAAAACTGTCAAAGTTCTAGGAGAATTTTCTCAGCCCCTCCCTTCGCACAGGCCCTGAGGCTCGGGGTACTCTCACAAGGAGTGCAAAGTTTGGGAAGATGCTGAGGAAGATGCTGAGGGAGTACCTTGCCGACCGTACCAACGTCCTCCGTGATTCCTCTGTGCCTTATAATTATTGGGTAAACAAGCTGGATATGTGGAATGAGCTGGCTCTCTACGCCTTGGATGTCCTGGCCTTCCCTGCCACCAGTGTTTTATCAGAGCGGGTTTTTAGTGCCACTGGTGGAATTATAACTGATAAGCGCATCCGCCTGTCAACTGAAAATGCTGACAGGCTGAACAAGGGCTGGATTGGGCCAAACTTCTCAACACCACCGAATGATAGCAGCATAACATAAACTCAAATCCAGTGTCCCATGCACCTTTTCACACCCACACATGGGTATACGCTTCCTGATTTTGGCTATTTGCTCTTGTCCTCCTCCTTCTCCTCATTCTCCACCACCATATCACCAGGGTGACCGTGGCCATGATGCAACACCACATAATTTTTTAAAGGGTGTTTATGATGCCCTTAAAAAAATTTTTTTTTCATACAGTATGTTCATGCATACCCCCTAGGGGTAAATGTTTGTCAGCCTATACACTTAGTGCATGGGCATTACAAGTATAGGAGACTGTCATCCAGCCATATCTCCATTATGCCCATGATATCATAGTTTTCTTCCAACAATATTAAACCTAATTCATCAATTTTTGTTGGTGAGGCTTCTGGCATTAGTATACATTCTGGTATGTATTAGTTACGGAAAGTATTCAGACCCTTTTAAATTTTTCACTATTTATTTCATTGCAGCCATTTAGTAAATTCTAAAAAGTTCATTTTGGTTTCTCATTAAAGTATACTCTGCTCCCCATCTTGACTGAAAAAAATAGTAATGTAGAAATTTTTGAAAATTATTAAAAATGAAAAACTGAAATATCACATTATCATAAGTATTCAGACCCTTTGCTCAGTATTGAGTAGAAGCACCCTTTTGAGTTAGTACAGCCATGAGTCTTCTTGGGAATGATGCAACAAGTTTTTCACACCTGGATTTGGAGATCCTCTGCCATTCTTCCTTGCAAATCCTCTCCAGTTCTGTCAGGTTGGATGGTGAACGTTGGTGGACAGCCATTTTCAGGTCTCTCCAGAGATGCTCAATTGGGTTTAAGTCAGGGCTCTGGCTGGGCCAGTCAAGAATGGTCACACAGTTGTTCTAAAGCCACTCCTTTGTTATTTTAGCTGTATGCTTAGGGTCATTGTCTTGTTGGAAGGTGAACCTTTGGCCAAGTCTGAGGTCCAGAGCACTCTGGAAGAGGTTTTCATCCAGGATATCTTTGTACTTGGCCGCATTCATGTTTCCCTCAATTGCAACCAGTCGTCCTGTCCCTGCAGCTGAAAAACACCCCCATAGCATGATGCTGCCCACCACAATGTTTCACTGTTGGGATTGTATTGGGCAGGTGATGAGCAGTGCCTGGTTTCCTCCACACATACCGCTTAGAAATATTAGTCTGGGAGTCCATCATGTGTTTTTGAGCAAACTCTATGCGGGCTTTCTTATGTCTGGCACTGAGGAGAGGCTTTTGTCGTGCCACTCTGCCATAAAGGCCCAACTGGTGGAGGGCTGAAGTGATGGCTGCAGTTGACTTTGTGGAACTTTCTCCCATCTCCCTACTGCATCTCTGGAGCTTAGCCACAATGATCTTGGGGTTCTTCTTTACCTCTCTCACCAAGGCTCTTCTCCCACGATTGCTTAGTTTGGCTGGACGGTCAGGTCTAGGAAGACTTCTGGTGGTCCCAAACTTCTTCCATCCTCTGTGCTCTTATGAACCTTGCGTAATGCAGAAATTCTTTTGTAACCTTGGCCAGATCTGTGCCTTGCCACAATTCTGTCTCTGAGCTCCTAGGGCAGTTCCTTTGAGCTTATGATTCTCATTTGATCTGACATGCACTGTGAGCTGTGAGGTCTTATATAGACAGGTGTGTGCCTTTCCAAATCCATGTCTTATAAGTTTAATTGAACACAGCTGGACTCCAATGAAGGAGTAGAACCATCTCAAGGAGGATCACAAGGGAATGGACAGCATGTGACTTAAATATGAGTGTCTGAGCAAATGGTCTGAATACTTATGACCATGTGATATTTCAGTTTTTCTTTTTTAATAAATTTTCAAAAATGTCTATGACTCACCCCCTGGGCCGTGGGGCACTCGGAGCCGGGCAACAGGGAAACGCTGGGAGTAGTAGTGGCGACCCGGTCCCGTGGCTCAGAGTGGTCAGACCAGTGGTAGTGTGCTATGTGCTGTGGGTAATGTCCGACTACGCCACCCGTGGATTGCGGCTATTATGAACCGCCGCTGCAAGGCAGACCGCTGAGGCTGATGGTGTTTGCAGCTGAGGTAGTGTAACTCCCCATGGGAAGAGTGCAGCCCCAGGGCAGTGTAGTGGATGGTGGGGGTGATGGTGCAGGGAGTCCCAGTACCGTTAGTGCTGGCGAAGCAAAAAGCACAAAGACAACGTGTTGCAGTCCAGGGTCTTTTACTCACAGTTCGTATATTCCCAGTCACTTCTGTCAGCAATGACCGCCCGAGCCGTGCTGCGTCCACCAGGTGAGGGGCTCGGTCAACCCCCAGGCAGTTCAGGAATATGGCACAGGACCCCCTTCCATCCTTTCTCTGGCCTGCCCCACCAGTGACCAACTTTTGTCCAGCTACCGCAGATCTGCGCGGGTAAACGTGGGCCCCGTTCCCCGCTGTCCTATATGGTGCCTTCCTAGCAGGTTTGGTGAGGTGTCGCACCAGTAAATGATCACGACCTCCGGTCTTTGGCTGAGGGTAGTTTCTCCTCCACCAACTTGGGATCCGGTACCCTTAATCTGCCTGACCCTTCACCCGGTATTCTCATGGGCTCTTAGGGTCCCTTCTGCCTTCTTGTTTCTGAGCCCTTCTACACTTTGGGTACTTCTCTTTTCTTTGCTGTTCCTTTCTGTTCCTTTCTGTTTCTGTTCCTTTCTGTTTCTGTTCCTTTCTTCTGGCTCCGGCCATCACCCTAGGCCTGCCTTGTGGAGCTGGGCCCAGACTGAGCCACAGCTCCCTGTCAGCCCTCTCTGGCTGAACTCCTTCTCTCACTTCTCTGACTGACCTTCTCCCAGAACTAAGATGGTGCTCATCTTATATACCTTCCCCTAGTGTGTGAGCTCGGGTGACCAGCAACCAATGAGCTCCTATCTATGCTCAGAAACCATCCCCTTCTGCTCCTACATCACTGGGTTTTCCTCCCCCCTCCCCACTCCAGCCAGGGACATGGTCTGTCGTGCCTGCATTACTGTATAAATGGGAGCACCGTTGAGCTGTCCCCCGGAAATGGGGTGTGTGTGATGCATGCAGCTAACTGGGCCCTGGTCCATACTCAATCCTTACCCGGGAGGGGAATACCACACCTCTGGCAGAGGTGCAATACCCCTGTAGCGGCCGAACCCTCGGGGCGCTACATTTACTTTTCTGTTTTTTTTCAGTCAAGATGGGGTGCAGAGTGGACTTTAACGAGAAAAAAAAATGAACTTTTTAGAATTTACCAAATGGCTGCAATGAAACAAAGAGTGAAAAATTTAAAGGGGTCTGAACACTTTCCGTAACCCCCTGTACACTCTATGTATTTTTCAGTACTTCTATTCCCCTTAGTGTATTTACTGTTCTAATCCCCCACACCCCATGCTACCCCCACTTTAATTACTTAGTCCCAGGTGACTATCTACACCATCTTCCCCTTTGGTAGAGTAACTGTCTCCCCACCCATCCCTAGTTTAAACATTCCTCCAACCTTCCAACCATTCTTTCCACAGCTGCACCTTCACCATGCTAAAGGAAGACATCACTCCTGGTCATTGTGACAGATTTCCCTGTCTGATCCCCAAATAATGAAATCCCCCACTACCAGCACCTGGCTGGTCTGCCCTGCACCCCTATTCACCCCTTACTGGAGCAGACACTTCCCCAGCTTTCAGAGGACATATCTTGCTGCAGCAGTAGTACCCCTGTACTGACACGCCCCTCATTTGCCAAATTAACAAAATTGTTGGGGTGTGCCAGATCAGGACTAGCCTCTCTGACACTCTTCTCTCTATCCCGCATTCTGTCACTCAGCTAGCTGTCTTACTGTCCTGCAGCTCGATCCTGACATCCTTTCCCAAATCTACCCCAGTGAGCACTTGCTTCATGAGCAGCAAACTCCTTTACATATTGTTAGTGGATCTCAGTATTGCAAGCTGTTCATTTAGACTGAGCATCTGGGGTTCCAAATGTACAATGAGGACTCATCTAACACAACAGTATGCACCCTCAAACGCCGGTTCTAGGATTGCATACCTGCAACAAGATTTCCACTGGATGCCATTTTCAATAAAGGAGCACATATTACTAATTGGGATTACACACCACAGGAATATAAACAAGTAAATAAACAAGAAAATACAGTATATACAGTGAATTAGTACAAGTTATTCCCTCCTAAACTCAGTGAATCCAAAGACACTGAATAACATGTCACACACTTAAGCCAAATCAAACTAGGAACAAATCACTCGCAAGCTCTTTCACTCGCTAATCAGTTGCTTTTTGTCTTAGCTGCAATACAACCTGCAACGGTTTGTGTCCTGAGGAAGAAGTCTGGAATGACTTTGAAGCACGTTGACTAAAGAACCTGAAATATAAAATCCTTTATTATACTTCCATTGCCTAACAGTAGTGTGGATAAACCACATTTTGCTCCTTTTTTTTCTCTTTCCTGGTCAGAATACCCGTGGATCTGCAACAGCTGTTTTAATGCGTAGTCATGGTTGTATGTTACATAACCTTATCAGGTTAGCATATCCTTTATTTCCATAATTGTTCTTCTCAGATAAGACCATATTTTCACTTTTTTATTCCTAGTTTCTACTGCAATGGAATGTTGGAGGGGGAAAATGGATGAGGGACTTTGTTGCTGGCCTTTATGTCTGCATCACTGATCAAAGCTTTAATGAAGTTTGATTCCCAGAGATGGAAATCTTTTACTTAAGGTGAGATTTACATCTCTCTATTTAGCAGCAATGCTACAGACTCCAAAGTTGTCAAAATTTATTGTGTGATGGTTTCCAGGTATGCCTGGGTGCACTATTATTCTAGATCTTAAGTCTTGGAGTGGGTGGCTGCAATCGTGCACATTCCGCAGTGCCAATGGAAAGCAGTCAGCTATAACCACATTTTATGTTGTTTGACCACGTAGGACAATAATATGCTTCTGATTTCAATCTGAGAGAGGTTGGGAAGCAAGCAAGAATGGACCTCTGTCTTTTTATCATTTACCTTTACTTGAATCGCTCAGATTTATTTTAATTGTTACATGAGCTTTCATGGAACACATCTTCATTGCTCCACTAGTAGTCTACATACTTACATCCTTCTCATAGTCATGTGTTGATTAGTTTGTTAAGAGATTTATATATATCCCCATGATCCCTCCTGTGGCTCGTTACTCAGTGACTAGAAAAATAAGTTACTTACCGGTGTTATGCTTATTTCTGGGATTTTTTTTCTGCCAAATTCAGAAACACAGATCAATCTTCTAGAATATTGCTTTAAATTGGTCAAATACAATTCTGAAATTACGGTAAGTGATCAATGAATCTGCCAACTTCGATATATTTGAGGCTTAAATCATTGCTAAAATGCAAATTGCATGTGGTATATCACATAATTCCATTATTTGATGTTGTAATGTTGCATGGTTGTCTGTATGTACATTACTCAAGTTTGGTCAAATACACTATAACGTTAACATTATGCAGGGACAGATTATGATAAGGGCAATCTGGGCCATTTAGTTGACTGTCTGCGTCTGATCTCTGCTAGTTGTAGCTTAGCTCAAATGGTGTGTGCTTGCTCTATTCTCTGTGTTCCTGTATTTGATCTTTGTTGCCCTACCTTGGACCTTGCCTTTGACCATCCGTTTGCCTTGCCATTTTTGTCTTTATGTGCTACCTTTCTGGAATTCTGACCTCGGACTGTGAGTGAAAAATTAGTATTTTTATTGGGCAGGGGAAAAGTAGCTGAATATAGTTAATGAGGGGGCACAATGCTGGTTTATCAATTTATATTTTGAATGGTTGGTTGCACAATGTGTTATTATTATATATTAATAGTGTTGTGCATATTTGTATTCAGCAATGCAATGTGGGAGATTTTTTATTCAGGAAATACATGTATATTTATGTGATCTTTTTATCTTTAGAGGCACAGTATCAATGCGGCAAACTGTAGTGATCAAGTCACAGCTTTAAAACGTCAACATGAAGATTTAAGATGAAATGTCAGCAGTAAGTTACTAGATGTAAATATTTATTCTGTGTCTACACTGTATATCTTGCAGAGAGATGATGGTAGCAATACTCTTGTTTGTAAAAGAAACTTTCTAATTATTAATAGCTCTCTCCAATATAACATGTGGTCCCCTGTTTTTTATGTATAACATTGATTCGATTTGGGGCGATTGATTCACAGGACTCCGGTCCATTAGCCAGGTCATAAGACTCTGTCTTCTGGATGGGATGCTCACAAATCTCTTATCTTCTGGGATCCCAAGAACAGCTTTTGATTAGCCTGAGTCTGTGCCAGGGTTAAAGCCTTTTGTCAGGCCCCAGCTAGTTATCTCTTGCCTAATGAGGTTCCCTCACAGCCCTGGACCCACTTGTCCATGGACTTTGTCAATGATTTGCCTAATTCTGGCAGTAATACTGTGGTGTTGGTTTTGGTGTACTGTTTCGGGAAAATGGTTCATTTAGTTCCACTTGAAAAGTTGCCTACTGCTAAGAGCTTAGCTATGTTGTTTATTTCTTATATCACTAAATTACATGGTGTTCCCAAGAACATAATTTCTGATAGAGGGGTTCACTTTTTGGCTAGCTTTAAGCATAGTTTTTGTTCCACATTGGATATCAAGCTGTTGTTGTTATGATCTACTACAAGAACTAAGGAAAGAAAGGGAATCTGTCCCTACAATAAGACTGAGCTGATTCCCTACGTTGCAGCGGGCGACCTGTTCCTTGTGAACAGACCCGCCTTCGTCCTCAGCTAGTCTGAACGCAGACTTATAGATTAAAGGGAGGGGTCCCTAAAAGAACTAAGGACTGGGACAAAATTGGACACCTCCTAGCAGAAGTTGTAGCGGAGCAAAAAGACAAACAGACAAAAAGTACTTAGAGGTCCAAAGGACCAAACGAACTAGAGAGATAGGTACAAAAGCACCTGGCTAGATAGAGAGTCAAATAACACTGAAGTCCAGCAAAGCCAGAAGCGCGGAGCTGGAATAAATAGGCAGCAGGTCACGTGACCAAAATAGAAAAAACTAACTGGAGAGTTCAAACAGTACCCCCTCTTCTATGAGGATCCTCTGGATCCTCCAGGCCCAGGCCTATCAGGAAACCTCCTGTGGAACGCTCTGACAAGTCTAGGGGCAGAGATTTCATCCGCCCCTACCCAGGAGTTATCCTCGGGACCGAAACCTTTCCAAGCGACGAGATACTGCAATCTCCCTCTATGTCTTCTGGAATTCAGGATACGAGAAATTTCATATTCGCCATCTTCCACCACCGGAGGAACTCTGACAGTAGCATCCCTATCCGATACATCAGCCTTTTTCAACAAGGAAACATGAAACACAGGATTAATCTTCCAGGAGGTGGGGACCTCCAACCTTACAACAGACTGATTAACCACCTGAAGCACCTTAAATGGCCCCACAAACTTCGAACCCAATTTTTTAGAGGGAATCCTCAACCGCAGATTCTTTGAAGACAACCAAACCATGTCACCCACCGTAAACAAAACGTCTTTACATTTCCTGTTAAAATACATCTTGGACTTTTTGTTAGCCTCTTGAAGGTTACAACGTACGTCAGTCCAAACTCTCTCCAAATCACCGGAAAAATTCTCCTCCTCCGGCACAGCCGACACCAATTTGGAGAACGAACCAAACGACGGATGTCTCCCAGTACAACAAAAAAAAGGAGAACACCCAGCAGAAGAGGATGTATGATTGTTGTTAACAGCAAATTCAGCGAGTGGCAGAAACTCAGACCACCCCTCTTGATTGTCTGCCACAAAACAAAGCAAAAACTGTTCAACATCCTGGTTCTTTCTTTCTGTCTGTCCATTAGACTCAGGATGATACCCAGATGAAAATGACAAATGGACTCCCAACCTGTCACAAAAAGCACGCCAAAAGCGAGCCACAAACTGAGGTCCCCTTTCCGAAACAATGTTGGTGGGAATGCCATGGAGTCTGACAATTTCCTTAACAAACGCCTTAGCGAGTGTCTTAGCGCAGGGTAGTTTAATGAAAGGAACCAAATGACACATCTTGCTAAAACGGTCCACGACCACCCAGATGACAGTGAAACCCTCGGACACAGGAAGGTCAGTAATAAAATCCAGATGCGTCCAAGGTGCACTAGGAACCTCCAGAGGGCAAAGCAACCCCGCAGCAGGGGTATGCAAAGCCTTTGACCTAGCACACACCGTACATTGACGCACCCACTTGATGACTTCCTTCTGCCACCCAAGCCACCAAAAACTGCGACTTATAAGTCTCTTAGTCTCAGAAATTCCTGGATGACCTGCCAATCGAGACTCATGATATTCCACAAACAAATCTTTCCTAAAGGTTCTAGGCACAAACAATCTCCCATGGAGAGTGTTAGATGGGGCATCCTCCTGGGCTTTCAGAATCCCAGCTTCCAAAACGGAGTCCAATGCTGCTACCACAACTCCTTCCTGTAAAATGCTCTCCTCCTCCTCGGTACCAACCATGGGAGAAAAACTGCGAAATAAAGCATCGTCTTTAACATTCTTGGTACCAGAGATGTAAGTAACAGAAAAATTAAACCGAGAAAAAAAAAGTGCCCACCTAGCCTGACGGGCATTCAAGCGCTTGGCAGCATCCAGAAAAATCAAATTTTTATGATCAGTGAAAACCTGAACCAGAAATTTAGCACCTTCCAAGAAATGCCGCCAATGTTCAAACGCGAGTTTAATAGCCAGCAATTCCCGATTACCAACATCGTAATTAAGTTCGGTTTCTGAAATTTTTTTGAAATAAAAGCATAGGGATGTACTGCATCCTTGTTCTCTTGAGACAAAAGCGCACCAACCCCCACCGAAGAAGCATCAACCTCGACCAAAAAAGGCTTGGTCTCGTCAGGCTGCATAAGGATTGGGGCTGAACTGAACCTCTCCTTGAGATACACAAAAGCTTCAATGACCTCAGTAGTCCACTGGACAGTATTCGCACCTTTCCTGGTGAGATCGGTCAGCGGCTTAACAATTATAGAAAAATTCTTAATGAATTTTCTGTAATAATTGGCGAAACCCAAAAATCTCTGTATCGATTTCAAACAAATAGGCCTAGGCCATTCCTGCACAGCCTGAACCTTCACCGGGTCCATCTCAAAGCCCTCACTGGAGATAATGTAGCCCAAAAAACTAATTCTCTGCACAGCAAACTCACATTTCTCCAGCTTAGCAAAAAGTGAATTGTCACTTAATAACTGCAATACCTCACGTACGCTCTGCCAATGAGACTCCAGATCTGGCGAATAAATCAAAATGTCATCCAAATACACAACCACATTCTTACCAATCAAAGGTCTCAGGATGTCATTAATAAGGTTCTGAAAAAACGCGGGTGCATTGGTAAGACCAAAAGGCATCACCAGAGTCTCAAAATGACCTACCGGAGTGTTAAAAGCAGTTTTCCATTCATCACCCTCCTTTATTCGTAACAAATTATATGCCCCCCAGAGATCAATTTTAGAGAACCACTTGGCCCCCACTGACTGGTTAAACAAGTCTGGAATTAACTGCAATGGGTAGGAATTGCGTACGGTAATTTTATTAATTTCGCGAAAGTCCAGACATGGACGTAAACCGCCGTCCTTTTTTTTTACAAAAAAAATTCCAACAGCCACAGGTCACTTAGAAGGTCTTATGTGACCAGCAGCCAAGCTCGTCTGTATGTATTCCTCCAAGGCCTTTCTCTCAGGGATAGTCAGATTAAATAAGCGACTCTTGGGAAGATTAGCTCCAGGAACAAACTCAATGGTGCAATCATAGTCCCTATGAGGAGGTAAAACTTGCGACTCCTCCTCTGAAGAAACCTTCCAAAAATCCTGAATAGGTACAGGCAATTCCCCTTTTTCCACAGCCGCAATGCGACCGTTACAACACTTATCATAGCACTTAGGACTCCATGACTTAATCTCATTAGTAGACCAGTACTGTACAGGATTGTGCAATTTTAACCAAGGCAAACCTAAAACTACTGGAGAAGGTAAATTATTTAATACCATCAAATCCAAATTTTCCTGGTGAATACCATTGATAGTGAGGGGAAATTCAGCAACCTTGTGAGTAATACATTTCAAAGGAGTGTTGTCAATAGCAATCACAGAAATAGGTGATGACAAAGGTTTGGATTCCAATTTAAGTTTTTCCAAAAAACCCTTATCAATCACATTAAGTGTTGAACCACAATCCACAAATACCTGAAATTCAATCAAATCTTCCAGCAATAAGGTACTCCCTGAAAGAAATTCTCCCTTAGAATTCAAACAAGCAATACGGGCGTAACTGACCTTTTTTTTTCTTTGCTTAAACGAAGCTCACAGTTCTTAATTAAATGGTCAGATTTACCGCAGTAAAAACACAATCCCTTGGAAAACCTGCGGTCTCTTTCCTGAGAGCGGAGTGACACCGCCCCAACCTCCATCGGTTCTCCACCGTGCGAGCAGACCCTCTGAGGACTAGGAGATGCCAATGCAGGAATTTTCTCATCATTAACCCTGGCACGCAGTTTCCTGTCCACACGTATAGCTAATTGCATGGCCTCTTGCAATGTCACAGGTGCAGGAAATGCAATCAGCTGATCTTTAACCCTTTCACTTAGACCAGCAAGAAATGAACATTTTAATGCCGAATCATTCCATTTCACTTCTGAAGACCACCTTCTGAAGCGTGTACAATAATTTTCAACATCACCTGACCCCTGCTTCAAACGTCTCAGTTCTGTGTCAGCAGATGGGACTCATCAGGATCGTCATACAATAACCCCATAGCAGAAAAAAAATCCTCCACTGATCTAAAACACGGATCATTAGGTTGGAGAGAAAAGGCCCACCCCTGTGGTTCTTTGCGCAAAAGTGACATGATAAACCCAATGCACTGTGATTCATTCCCAGAGGACCTGGGTCTCAAACGAAAATATAATAAACAAGCATTTTTAAAGGAAAAAAAATCTTGCTGTTTACCATCAAAAATATCAGGCAGTCCTACCTTTGGTTCCACAAAATGCGCTCCAGGACAGCTACTCACGTGTTGCTGGAGATCGGCCACCTCCAGAGACAATCCCTGCAGGCGTTGAGCCAACTCTTGGACAGACACCATACTGATCCCTGGATTTCTTTCCAAGTTTAGTTTGGGCTGGACTTACTGTTATGATCTGCTACAAGAACTAAGGAAAGAAAGGGAATCTGTCCCTACAATAAGACTGAGCTGATTCCCTATGTTGCAGCGGGCGACCTGTTCCTTGTGAACAGACCCCCCTTCGTCCTCAGCTAGTCTGAACGCAGACCTATAGAATAAAGGGAGGGGTCCCTAAAAGAACTAAGGACTGGGACAAAATTGGACACCTCCTAGCAGAAGTTGTAGCGGAGCAAAAAGACAAACAGACAAAAAGTACTTAGAGGTCCAAAGGACCAAACGAACTAGAGAGAAAGGTACAAAAGCACCTGGCTAGATAGAGAGTCAAATAACACTGAAGTCCAGCAAAGCCAGAAGGGCGGAGCTGGAATAAATAGGCAGCAGGTCACGTGACCAAAATAGAAAAAACTAACAGGAGAGTTCTAACAGTTGTTCTCCTTAGGTTATCAATCATCCTGAGGTGACTGGACAGACAGAGAGGATGAACCAAGAGGTAGAGCAGTATTTGAGGAGTTTTCACGGGTGTGTCAGGTGTGACAGACAGTCATCCTGGAACCAGCTGCAGAAGGTCATTGCGCTGGGTTCTGCAGGCACCTTCTTGATCTTATCGTCTCTGTAGTGCAGTGATATCCTTCTCCCTCTAGGACCTAGCAGTGACCTCCATCTTCTGCTGCTAATTGACACACCCTTGCTGGATGTTTAAATACCTTCAGACTCTCCAGAGAGTCGGCATCTGAAACAACGGATACTGGAAGCCCGTGCTAGCATTTCTTCTGCGGTGTTACTATCAGTGTGTCAAGAGTGGGAGAAGAGGGTTGCATTGATAATCCAACACAATAGGCAGCACTTTGAACACATTTTAAAAGTGGTCATAAACTTGTAAAAAACTCATGAAAAAATAAAGTTACGTTAAAACCAAGCACACCATTGTTTTTCTTATGAAATTCTCAATAGGTTTGATGTGTCACATGACCCTCTTCCCATTGAGAAAAATCAAGTTGGATCCAAAATGGCCGACTTCAAAATGGCCAACATGGTCACCACCCATCTGGAAAAGTTTTACCCCTCCCATATACTAATGTGCCACAAACAGGAAGTTGATATCTCCAACCATTCCATTTAATTTAGGTGTATCCATATAAATGGCCCACCCTTTATATCCCTCTAAACTAACAGTCCTTCTGAGGACTAATCCATCTGCATATATTCAGTGGTGATAGCAGGAGTTAGTCAGGCAGGCACTGTATGTGGCAGATTGCAGTGCATATAGTGCAAGAGGGTATATTGCATGTTCAACTTCTGACTGATCCTGCTGTGACAAATATTTGTGGACATAGCCCCAGATATCAGGGGCCAGGGCTAATTTTTTTTATCTTAATCCTGGTTATTTGCTTAAAAAGCAAGGCAGGCAGGGTATGTGACAGGCTGCAGTGCATGATACAGCACAAGAGGGTCCCTTGCACGTTCAACTTCTGACTGATACTGCAGTGATAAATATTTATAGACATAGCCCCAGATATCAGGGGCCAGGGCCACCACCACCACTACCCTGTCTTCCACACGGTCAAGTCTCAGTAGCCACAACTGATCCCACACTTGGATACTCAGAAGAGCTGTTCACTTTTCCATTTGTAGATTCGGGCCTCTCGCCCGGCCAGCTTCAAGCTAGTCAAGAGCAGAACGCTTGTAGCGATGCCCAAATATTTGAACAGTCATGGACACACAAAGGCAATGGTGGGAAAGTGTAATTACTGTCACGAGGTGGATGATGATGAGACACAATTGCCACAAAGTTAGAAGGAGGACCAGGGTGCGGAAGTGGAAGATGAGGTGGTGGATTATATAGTAACTGACCCAACCTGGCAGGGGTACATGCTGAGCGAGGACAGCAGCACAAAGGGGGAGGGAGGCGTAGCACCACAACAGGCAGGAATAAGCAGTGTGGTGGCCACAGACACAAGGCAGGAAAGCTTTTCCCGTAACTCCAGCAAGATAGAAGTTGCCCGTACAACTGTTAAGTCTTCCCGAGTCTAGTTGTTTTTTAAAGACTCTGAAGATAACCCCAAAAAGGCCATTTGCACCACCTGCCAGGCCCGCATCAGCAGGGGTAGCAAAACTAGCAGCCTGAACACCACCAGCATGATCAGGAACATGGCAGCCAAGCACCCGACTAAGTGGGCAGAACCCTAGGGTCCAGAAACAGTGTCTGTGGGTGACACCACTGCTTCTTCCACTGTTGTGCGCGCACACCAATCCCCTGTCCATGGCACATGCGAAGATGCCTCCCGCCCTGAACCTGTCATTGCACACTCTCAATTAGCACCACAAGCAAGCACATCCACATCCTTGTCCCAGCACAGCGTTCAGTTGTCCCTACCCCAGTCCGTGAAACGCAAGCGCAAATACACAGCCAACGCCCCACAGGCCACACTAATAAATTCACACATTTCGCTAATCCTTGCGCTCTAAATGTTGCCTTTTAGGCTTGTGGAGACGGAAGCTTTCCGCAACCTGATGGCAGCTGCCGTCCCTCTGTACTCAGTCCCCAGCCGCCACTATTTTTCTCAGTGTGCCATCCCCTCATTACACGAGCACGTGTCCCACAACATTAGTCGTGCCCTCAACAACGCAGTTACTGGGAAAGTCCACCTAACCACGGACACGTGGTCGTGCTTGTGGGCAGGGACGGTACATTTCGCTGACAGCACACTGGGTTAATGTAATGTATCCCGGGACCCAGTCGGCCCTTGGGACGGAACACGTTCTCCTGACGCCGAGGTTTGCGGGCCCTGGATCAATCAGGGTTGCCCCCACATTCTCCTGTACCTCCTCCTTCTCCTCTTCAGCCTCCATCTCCGAAATGACCACATCAGTCACAAGCTGGAAGCACTGCAGCACTGCCTCGGCCAAGCTGCAATAGGCTGTGCTGAAGCTAATCTGCTTATGTGACAAACCGCACACCGCTGAAGAGTTGTGGACAGCTTTGAAACAGCAGGCAGATCTGTGGCTGACACCACTGAATCTACAGCCAGGCATGGTCATGTGTGACAATGGCCGGAACCTGGTGGCGGCTCTGAGGCGAGGCAAGACGAGCTCACATACGTACCATGCCTGTCCTATGTGCTTAACCTCGTGGTTCAGTGTTTCTTAAAACCTACCCGGATCTTTCGGATCTGCTTGTCAAATACGCCGAGTGTGTGCCCATTTTGGAAAGTCAGTTACAGCTTCCACCGCCCTTGCTGTGCTTCAGCAGCGTTTGTAGCTTCCAGCTCACCGACTGTGTGCGATGTCCCCACGCATTTCAATTCTACATTGCAGATGTTGGGAAGGATTTGTGAGCAGAAGAGGGCAGTTATTGACTACCAGTGTCAACAAGGCCATCGGTATTCAGGTCAAACTCCACACATAAGACCTCAGGAGTGGACATGGATGTCAGACATATGTACCATCCTCCAAAAATTGAGGACTCCACCAAGATGGTGAGCCGCGATGACGCCATAATTAGTGTCACCATCCCACTTCTCTGTCTTCTGAAACGGTCTCTGCTCACAATTAAAGAGGATGCATTGCAGGCGGAGCACAATGAGATGGAGCAAGGAACCATACAGGGTGATTCCACACAGCCCAGCCTCATCTCATCCTAGCGTGGATTGGGTGACAATGAGAAAGAGGAGGAGGAGGAAAAACAGGAGCTAGTTTCCTGCGCTTTAGAGGGTACTACCTGCACAACTGTCATATCGTCTATTCAGCGTGCATGGCCTGAGGACAGGGAGGTGGAGTAGGAGAAGGATGATGATGAGGAGAGCATGGTCAGTCATCCTCTTGATGAGGACATGGAAGTCTTGCCTGTTAGCAGTCTGGCACACATGGCTGAGTTTATGTTACGCTGCCCTTCCCATGAACCTCGCGTTGTTAAAATTTTGGGTGACAGTCATTGCTGGTTGGTGACACTTCTAGACCCAAGCTACAAAGAGAACTTTCTGTCTCTTATACCCACGCCAGACATGCCTAATACAATGGGGCAGTACCAGAAGGCCCTTGTTGAGGAATTATTTAAAAAATTACCGTCTGAAAATGCTGGCGGTAGAGGTCACAGTTCGCTGGACAACCAAGGAGTGCAGGCAAGAGAGTCACAAATCCAATCCAGCAGTGGCAGGGGAACACTGTCAAAGTTCTGGGACAGTTTTCTCAGACCCTCCCATCGTATAGGCCCTGTGGCGTGGGGTACTCTCACAAGGAGGGAAAAGTTTTGGAAGATGGTGAGGGAGTACCTTGACGACCGTACCAACATCCTTCGTGATTCTTCTGTACCTTATAATTATTGGGTATTCAAGCTAGACATGTGGCATGAACTGGCTCTCTACACCTTGGAGGCTCTGGCCTGCCCTGCCACTAGCGTTTTGTCAGAGCGGGTTTTTAGTGCCGCTGGTGAAATTATAATCGACAGGCGCATCTGCCTGTCAACTGACTTCTCAACACCACCGAATGATAGCAGCGTAACATAAACTCAAATACAGTGTATTTTTTTTTTAGAGGTCTAACTCCATTCCCATGCACCTCTGTCTTCACACCTAGATATGGTTATATGCTTCCTGATGTTGTCTATTTGCACTTGTCCTCCTCCTTCTCCTCATCCTCATCCTCCACCACCATATCACCACTATATCTACCATATCACCATATCTACATCTCTTGCAAGGGGCATTAGACTGCCTCCAAATTTTTGGCAGCTGTTGCATTCACTGCTTAGGCAAACAGTATGGGAGACCCACTTCCTAATAATGGGGACATTGTTTTCAGGAGGCCCTCCGACTTCTACGTCTCTTGCAAGGGACATTGGAGTTCCTCCAAATTGTTGGCAGCCGTTTCATTCACTGCATAGACAAACAGTATGGGAGACCTGCTTTTTTCTAATGGGAACATGTTGTTTCTGTGGCCCAGCTCTATGTGTCTTTAAATTGTTATTGGGGTTTTTCTTAAATTTTGGCAGCCATTGGACTCACTGCATACCCTAAAACTGTAGAGCTCACCCACTACTTTCTTATGGAAACATGTTGTTAATGTGGCCTGCCTCTATGTGCCTTTAAATTGGTATTGGGTTTTTTCCTAAATTTTGGCTGCCGCTGTACTCACTGCATACCCTATAACTGTATAGCAGACCCACTCCTTTCTAATGGGAACATGTCTCTACTGTGGCCCACCACTATTTGTCTTTAAATTGGTATTGGGGTTTTTCCCAAATTTTGGCAGCCACTGGACTCACTGCTTACCCTATAACTGTATAGTAGACCCTATCATTTCTAATGGGAACATGTCGTTACTGTGGCCCACCTCTATGTGTCTTTAAATTGTTATTGGGGTTCTTCCTAAATTTTGGCAACCGTTGGACTCACTGCATACCCTATAACTGTATAGCAGTCCCACTACTTTCTAATGGGAACATGTCGTTACTGTGGCCCACCTTTATGTGTCTTTAAATTGTTATTGGGGTTTTTCCCAAATTTAGGCAGCCCTTGCAGTCACTGCATGGGCATTACCACTATAGGTGACCCACTCCTTTATAATGGGAACATTTTTTTTACTGAGGCCCTCCTCTTTGTCTTTTTAAAGGGGTATTGGGGTGTGTCAAAATTTTTGGCAGCCCTTGCAGTCACTGCATACACAATAACAGTATAGAAGACCCACTCTTTAATAATGGGATCAACAAAGCATAGCCAACTGTTGGTCCTTTAAGAATAGTAAGGGCCGCCTGATGGCCCTTTAAAAATAGTGTTTGTGACTTTCAGAGTCCCTCCTTCATAAATAAAACAGGGTGTGTCTGATCATGTCTCACACACCACATGGCCAGATAAGGTAGTAAAATGTTAAAATGACATTTACCAGTGAATGTATTTTTTACTAGAGATGAGCGTTGTTCTACTCGAACTGTTCGCCAATCTCAAATTCGAGCTGTTTTGGGCGGTGTTCGAGCCGTTCGGCGAACACGAACGATTTGAGAAAAATTCGGCTGTTCGAGGTTATGTTCGATAACTGTTCGTGCACCAAAATCATAACTGGATTTTTTCTCAGTAATGATGAAAATTAATGTTAATACGCAGTTTGAGTGTACGGCGGGGTGGGGGGAGGGGCAGGGGATGGATCTCTGCAGGAATAATGAAGATCTCCATTTTTTTTTCTCTTTCCCGCATTTGCAGTGGGGAGGTGCAGTCTGTCAGCCTATCAGCAGCACACACACGGAGCGAACTGCTGTTTTTCACACAAGCAAGGGCATGTGTCATTGGCAGTGTATGTCACATGTCCTTGCCCTATAAGACCAAGCCATTTTCCCCGTCGCCACCATTTTCTCACTGCTGCAGCTGCGTGTTAGACGGCACCGCTGTTGCTGTGTGCGCTATACCTTGTTAATTTCAAGCCAATTTTCGCACAAATCTACAGATAGCTTGGGAGTAGGGAATAGTTGTGATTGCAGTCCTTTTAAAGACTAGGTTACAGCATTTCCTACGACTTTTATCAGGCAGGTCTGTGCTCTTAAATAGATAGATTGTGGGAGTAAAGAATAATTGTAATTGCAGTCCTTTTCAGGACTAGGTTACATCAGTTCCTATCAGTTTTTGCCAGGCACGTCTGTGCCAGTGCTGTGCAAGTTTTTTTCACAGCATTTGGCTGAATCTAGCAAAGCTAATCCTTTTTGGCCTATTGCAGAATGTGTTAGTCAGTGGAGTAGCCTATCTGTGTTGCAAGATATACCACCTGTGTATAGAATACCAATTTTTTTACTGCACCTAGTGAAGTAAAATCTTTTGGGCATAGCATCATTCTATTAGTCCATCTATACTGACCTCCATCAGGTTGCAAATTGAATATAATTTTTTTCTGCATCTAGCTCTGAAAAAATATTTGGGCTTCTAGCAGTGTGTGGGACTTGTTCTATTAGTCCATCTATACTGACCTCCATCAGGTTGCAAACTGAATATAATTTTTTTCTGCATCTAGCTCTGAAAAAATATTTGGCCTTTTAGCAGTGTGTGGGACTTTCTCTATTAGTCCATCTATACTGACCTCCATCAGGTTGCAAATTAAAAATAATTTTTATCTGCATCTAGATCTGAAAAAATATTTGGTCTTCTAGCAGTGTGTGGGACTTTCTCTATTAGTCCATCTATACTGACCTCCATCAGGTTGCAAATTAAAAATAATTTTTATCTGCATCTACCTCTGAAAAAATATTTGGCCTTCTAGCAGTGTGTGGGACTTTCTCTATTAGTCCATCTATACTGACCTCCATCAGGTTGCAAACTGAATATATTTTTTTTCTGCATCTACCTCTGAAAAAATATTGGGCTTCTAGCTGTGTGTGGGACTTGTTCTATTAATCCATCTATACAGACCTCCATCAGGTTGCAAACTGAATATAATTTTTTTCTGCATCTAGCTCTGAAAAAATAGTTGGCCTTCTAGCAGTGTGTGGGACTTTCTCTATTAGTCCATCTATACTGACCTCCATCAGGTTGCAAATTAAAAATAATTTTTATCTGCATCTAGCTCTGAAAAAATATTTGGCCTTCTAGCAGTATGTGGGACTTTCTCTATTAATCCATCTATACTGACCTCCATCAGGTTGCAAATTAAAAATAATTTTTATCTGCATCTACCTCTGAAAAAATATTTGGGCTTCTAGCTGTGTGTGGGACTTGTTCTATTAGTCCATCTATACTGACCTCCATCAGGTTGCAAACTGAATATAATTTTTTTCTGCATCTAGCTCTGAAAAAATATTTGGCCTTCTAGTAGTGTGTGGGACTTTCTCTATTAGTCCATCTATACTGACCTCCATCAGGTTGCAAATTAAAAATAATTTTTTTCTGCATCTAGCTCTGAAAAAATATTTGGCCTTCTAGCAGTGTGTGGGACTTTCTCTATTAGTCCATCTATACTGACCTCCATCAGGTTGCAAATTAAAAATAATTTTTTTTCTGCATCTACCTCTGAAAAAATATTGGGCTTCTAGCTGTGTGTGGGACTGGTTCTATTAATCCATCTATACAGAACTCCATCAGGTTGCAAACTGAATATAATTTTTTTCTGCATCTACCTCTGAAAAAATATTTGGGCTTCTAGCTGTGTGTGGGACTTGTTCTATTAGTCCATCTATACTGACCTCCATCAGGTTGCAAACTGAATATAATTTTTTTCTGCATCTAGCTCTGAAAAAATATTTGGCCTTCTAGCAGTGTGTGGGACTTGTTCTATTAGTCCACCTATACTGACCTCCATCAGGTTGCAAATTCAAAATAATTTTTGGTCTGCATCTAGCTCTGAAAAAATATTTGGCCTTCTAGCAGTGTGTGGGACTTTCTCTATTAGTCCATCTATACTGACCTCCATCAGGTTGCAAACTGAATATATTTTTTTTCTTCATCTACCTCTGAAAAAATATTTGGGCTTCTAGCTGTGTGTGGGACTTGTTCTATTAGTCCATGTATACTGACCTCCATCAGGTTGCAAATCGAATATAATTTTTTTCTCCATCTAACTCAGCCAATAGTTTTGGCCTAATACCACAGTTTGGCCGCTCAGCTCTGCTCGGTTCCCATCCATTGTTTTTTTGTGCAAACAACTCCAGAGTTGTGAATTAGTTAACCACCAAAATGAGTGGAAAAAGGCCTGCTGCTAGTGGAAAGGGGAATAGGCGTGTTGGGAAGGGGAAAAAAGGTTGTGTCCGTGGGGTAGGTGTTAAAGCAACAGTAACATCTGCAGAAGAAAGACCATCTTCCAGCCAAACTAAAATGTCTACTTCTTTTAGCGGACAATGTGATAAGATCCCTTTCTTACGGCCACGCCAATCGCTACAAATTCCAGATGAGGCACAAAAACAGCAGGTGCTTCAACGGATATCAAGTGCTCCTTTAAGTGGGCTCTCCTCCACATCAACTTCAACATCACAAATACTCCAGTCCTCAAAGGTGTCACCCCAATCGCACTTGCTTCCTCACAGCTCCCAAATCTCCAGCTGCCCGTCTGAGTATGAGGTAGAACAGATGGTTGAGTCTGCAGAGCTGTTTACTCATAATATAGCCTGGGAATCAGAGGTCGACTCCAGTGCTTCTGTGAATCCAGACGAGGAAATGATCTGCACTGATGCCCAGAATCTTTATGAGTCGGATCCAGGACCAGACGCAGAAGGTTCTGACCATAATGTAGACCCTCATTCCCAAACTGTAACTCCTGTTGGTGGAGACAATGAGGAAGACGATGATGAGACTGAAATACCTGTTTGGATGACAACTTTAGTTTTTTGTCAGGGCAGGAACAGGTTGGCTCTGAGGACGACGGGTGTGATAACGCACAGGGTGATGATGATGAGGTTGGAGATCCCACTTACTGTCAACCCACAGTCAGCCAAGAGATGAGGTCAGCAGAGGAGGTGGAGGAAGATGCTAGTGACGACGAGGTCAGGTTGCGCCTTCGTGGACAGAGACGTAGTACTGGAAGCACGTCAACAACTGCATCCTCAAACACAACTCTGCCTCTCACCACAAGTCGTGGTGGCTCTTCAGGTCGCATGGGTGCTAAGCCTTGCATAGCCTGGGCATTTTTTCAGATCGATAAAGATGACCCAACTCGTGTTATCTGTAACATTTGTCAGCAAAAGCTAAGTAGAGGCCAAAAAATACATAGTTTGAGTACTTCATGCATGAACCGGCACATGGACATGAAGCATAAGTTGCAGTGGGAAGCTCAGTGTGCTACAATGCGGCCTAGCCGGCCGGGCCAACCACCGTCTGCCATATCTTGTGCATCTGCGGCCTCTTCATCATCTGTGACTGGGGGGACAGCAGTCACACCTGTTTTGGGGCGCAGACCTGCCACCTCTTTACCCGCAACAGCCAGCGTGATTGGCAGGTCATCATTTTCTTTGGAGGTGGTAACACCAGCTGGTGTTGAGCGCTGTCCGACATCGATAGCACCACCTTTGGATCAAGGCAACCTAACATGTCCGTCTGCATCTTCCTCACAGACCGGCAGTTTGCCGGGGACACCCTTATCAACCCCGTCTAAGCACAATAGCCAGCCCTCGGTCCCTCAGATGTGGACAAGTAAAAGACCATTTCCTCCTAGCCATGAGAAAGCTAAGAGGTTGAATTTCACCATCTGCAAGCTCTTGGCTACAGAAATGCTGCCTTTCCGCCTGGTGGACACAGAGGATTTTCGAGACCTTATGTCCGTCGCAGTGCCCCAGTACCAGATGCCCAGTCGGCACTACTTCTCAAAGAAAGGTGTGCCTGCGCTCCACCAGCATGTCGCACACAACATCACCGCTTCTTTGAGAAAATCTGTGTGTGACAGGGTGCATTTCACCACAGACACTTGGACGAGTAGACATGGACAGGGGCGTTACATGTCGCTGACTGGGCACTGGGTAACTATGGTGACAGCAGGACAAGGGGCTGCTGTCCAAGTCTTGCCGTCCCCACGAGTTGTGCGTCAATCCTCTTTATGTCAAAGTTCCTCCACTGCTTCTGCCTCCTCAACCTCCTCTCGGTCTTCCACCTGCACCCAAAGCCTGTCTGGTCATGCCACAAGCTTTCTAACTGCGCACAAGGGATCCTGCACACCTCCTTACTATGCTGGCAGTAGGGCTCAACGTAATCAGGCGGTTTTTACTTTGAAATGTCTGGGAAATGTGAGTCACACAGCTGAGGAGTTGTGGTCAGCTCTGGAGAACCAATTTCATGAATGGTTGTCTCCACTGGACCTGAAACCAGGGAAGGCCGTGTGCGACAATGCTGCAAACCTGGGTGCGGCCCTTCGCCGGGGCAATGTCACACACGTGCCTTGTATGGCTCACGTGTTGAACCTGGTTGTCCAGCAATTTTTAGCCCACTATCCCAGACTAGATGGCCTTCTGCAGAGGGCACGGTTGCTGTGTGCTCACTTCCGCCGTTCGCATCCCGCAGCTCAGCGACTTACATCTCTACAGAAGTCGTTGGGCCTGCCACTTCACCGGCTAAAATGCGATGTGCCTACCCGGTGGAATTCAACTCTGCACATGTTGCAGCGACTGTGGCAGCACCGACAAGCCCTGGTGCAATACGTTCTGACGTATAGCCTGGGCCAACGAGATCCAGAGGTGGGGCAAATCACGCTGGAGGAGTGGTCTCAAATCAGGGACCTATGCACCCTTCTGCAAAGTTTTGAAATGGCGACGAAGATGTTTAGTGCTGACGATGCCATTATCAGCATGACTATTCCGGTGATTTACATGCTGGAGCACATGTTAAACAGAATTCGGAGTCAGGTGGTGGCACAAGAGGTGGTGGAGGAAGTAGAGGAGGAGGAGTTGTATGCGGAAGGGCTAACATCTGCAAGGTCCAGAAGGTCGGCAGCACCAAGGCGGCAGGCATGTGAGGGTGGGGGAGATGGTTTTACCAGGGTGCATGGTAGCAGCCAAACTAGTGAGGAAGGTGCAGGAGCCCAGGAAGAAGTGGAGGACGAACTGATGGAAGACTCATCAGATGAGGGAGACCTTGATCACATTTCTGTTGTGCGAGGTTGGGGGGAGAGGACAGAGGAAGGAAGCATGATTGTTACCTCGCCACCAACACAACAGGGACTTGGTGCTCCTGGATGCGCAACACACATGAGTGCCTTCTTGCTGCACTACCTGCAACATGACCCTCGAATTGTGAGAATTAGAAATAATCCTGACTACTGGGTTGCCACACTGTTAGATCCCCGGTACAAAAGTAAATTTGCCGAAATTATTCCTGCCATAGAAAGGGATGCACGCATGCAGGAGTATCAGCAGAGCCTGTTGCAGAATCTTACATGTGCTTTTCCACAAAACACCAGTGGTGCACGTAGTGAATCTCACAGTTCCAACTTGCCAACCGTGGGACCGTCAAGTGTTCAGCACTCAAACCGTAACAGAACCACAGTATCTGCTGGTAACATCAATTTTGCGGAATCATTTCACCACTTTTTTAGCCCATCCTTTGCAAGGCCACAGGAGACAAGAAGTCTGACACATAGTCAACGCCTAGAGACGATGGTACAGGAGTATCTCCAAGTAAACATTGAAGCCATGACTGTGTCACTGGACCCTTGCTCTTTTTGGGCTTCCAATCTGGATAAATGGCCGGAGCTAGCCACGTACGCCTTGGAGATCTTGTCATGCCCCGCAGCCAGCGTTCTGTCTGAACGTGTGTTCAGCGCTGCTGGTGGTGTGCTGACAGATAAGCGCATGCGGCTCTCCACTGATAATGTAGACAGACTCACGTTCATAAAGATGAACAAATCATGGATCCGAAACGACTTTTCTACCCCTGTGTCATCCTGGGGAGAGTAAAAGCTTGATGATTGGTTAAAATCACCCTACCAACCGTTTTAAGCTTTCAAATTACTAATCATGTTTATCTGTATCTTGGCTGGAAAATAATTTGGGCTTTGTAACAGTGTGCAGCACTGATTCTATTAGGCCATCTATAATAAGCTCCACCAGATTTAAAATTAGTAATCATGTTTATCTGTATCTTGGCTGGAAAATAATTTGGGCTTTGTAGCAGTGTGCAGCACTGATCCTATTAGGCCATCTATACTAAGCTCCACCAGATTTAAAATTAATAATAATTTTTAGCTGCATCTAGTCCGGAAAATAATTTTGGGGCTCCGAGATGCGCAAGACACATAAGTGCCTTCTTGCTGCATTACCTGCAACATGACCCTCATATTGTCAGAATTCGAAGTAATCATGACTACTGGGTTGCCACACTCTTAGATCCCCCAAACTTTTCGATCAACCTTTTCATTTTAATAAAGACCAAAAAAATGGTCATTTTTGAAATTATAAGAATTAGCAGGTTATTAGAAACTGAAATCAAACAGTTTTCAACTCAAAACTTTATTCTAGGTGATGTTACATTTTCACATAGGACCCCTTGTTCGAAAGGAGCTTCTGAACTCTCTCGTCCATTGAATTTGTCAGGTTTTGGATGGTTTCTGCTTCAATTGTTTTGCATGAGGACAGAATACCCTCCCAGAGGTGTTGCTTAGATGTGAACTGCCTCCGGCCATCATAGACACTCCTTTTGATGATGCTCCAGAGGTTCTGAATGGGGTAGAGGTCAGGGGAGCATGGGGGTCACACCATAAGTTTGTCCCCTTTTATGCCCATATCAGCCAGAGATGCAGATGTTTTATGTGCAGCATAAGATGGTGCATTATCATGCAAAAAAATGATCTTGCTGTGAAATACACGGTTCTTCTTCTTGAACCATGGCAGGAAGTGCTGTTTGAGAAAATAAACATACATTATGGAGTTCATCTTTAGCGCCTTCAGGGATCCTAAAGGGGCCGACAATCTCTCTCCCCATTCCCCATGATTCCAGCCCAAAACATTACTCCACCTCCTCGTTGTTGGCGCTGTAGCCGTGTTTGCGTGGGGTGTCCATCAACCAGCCATCCTCCACTCCATCCATCTGGACCATCGAGCGCTGCACGGCACTCATCCGTGAACAAAACAGTTTTGAAATCAGTCTTCATGTAATGTTTAGCCCACTGGAGCCGTTTCTGCTTGTGTGAAGTGGATAGAGGAGGTCGACAGGATGGCGTATGCACAGCTGCAAACCTCTGAAGGACCCTGTATCTTGCTGTTCGGGGGACGTTGGAGGCACCAGCAGCTTCAAAAACTTGTCTGCTGCTATGACAAGGCTTTTTTGCCGCTGCTGTTTCAACCTGACGTAATTGCCTGTAGGAAAGAGTCCTCAATTTGCCCTTATCAGCACGCACACGTGTGTACTGTGAATCAGCTACATACTTCTTGATTGCCAAGACACTTCATCCTGATCATCGCACAATGTTGATTGTAGTCATGCCTTGACCTAAACACTCCACAATTTGTTGCTTCTCAGCAGCCGACACATCCTTTTTCTTTCCCATTTTGGCAGAAAATGTAGGCTGCTTAATAATGTGAGACAGCCTTCTTAAGTAGTCTTGCCTTTCATTGGACACACCTGCCAAACTAATTAGCACAGGTGTCTGCAATTGCTTACAGTGATATAAAGAGCCCTGACACACATCACCATCAATGAGTTTAACTGACAAACAAACAAATTCTTCCCTTATCACTCCTAAACACTTTTTGTATAATAATTTGGAACACAGTGTACATGTGCTTTTCCACAAAACACCAGTGGTTCACGTAGTGAATCTTACAGTTCTAACTTGCCAACCGTGGTCTGTATGGAGTTGTTCAATAAAGGGCCCAAAATTAAGATAACATAGATGGGAGAGGTCTCTATGAATAGGAATTCCTAAGTATTTGATACCCTGTGAGGGCCAGGCAAAGGGAAAGTTGGACTGGATGGAATCCTATATGGATTTGGGGAGGGAGACATCGAGGGCCTCAGACTTCGCTGCTTTGATTTTAAAATTTGACCATGTAACAAAGTGATCTATTTCAGCCATAACAGCATGGATGGATAAATGTGATTGAGTGATATATACTAGGACATCATCAGCAAATAGAGAGCACTTGTACTCGGTGCCTCCCACCTCAATCCACCTAATATTGGGGTTATGGCGAATTGATGAGAGCAGGTGCTCCGTCACTAGGATGTATAAGAGAGGGGACAGAGGACATCCCTGCCTTTTCCCATTGGTGATTGTGAAAGGTGATGAAAATGTTCTGATGCACCCCCTGGGCCTTGGGACACCCGGATCCGGACCCTTTTTGGTGGATGCTGGTGGTTGTAGTCTTCGTGGCGGTGACCCTGTTCCGTGGCTCAGGGTGGTCAAACCAGTGGCGGAACTATTTATGTGGTTTTGATGTTTAAATGTCCGACTACGCCACCCGTGGATTGCGGTCAGAGTGAACCGCCGCTGCAGGGCAGACCGCTGAGGCTGGTGTTGTGGGTGCAGCAGAGCGTAGCATAACTCCCCACGGGAGGAGTATAGCCTCAGGGCAGTGTATGCGGAGGATGGGGGTGATGGTGCAGGGCAGCAGCAGTAACGACACGGAGTCAGTGATGCAGTCCAGGGCCTTTACTCACAGTTCTTATTATCCAGACCACGTCTGCAGGTAACGGCTGCCCACGTCGTACTGTGCTCACCAGATGAGGGGCTCAGACAACTCCCAGATAACTTTGGAGCGCTTCACAGGATCCCCTTTGTGTGTCCTTTGTCTGGCCTTTCTTACCAACCCTTCTGTCCGGCTGCCTCGGGCCTCCTCTTGGTAAACTTGGCGCCAGTTTCCCTGACCCTATGTGGTGCCTTCCTAGCGGGTGTAGCGAGGGGCTGCACCACATAAAATGTCAGAGCCTCCGGTTTCTAGCTGAGGGTCGTTTCCTGCCTCCACTAGTTTCGGGGACCGGTCTCCCCCTTTGGCCTGACCCCTCCACGCAGGTGGATTCGGGCGTGCGGTGGCGACTCGCCCGTCCTCACCCCTGGGATCCCTTCATTCCTCGTTCCTGGAGCCTTCTCCACTCCTCTTCCTTCCTTCTCCCTCTTCCAGGCCTGGGCCTCTGTTACTAGGCCCGCCTCCGGAGCAGAGCTCATGCAGAGCCCCTGCTCCCTGCCACTTCTGCTCAGACTTCTCTGCACTGAACTAAGATGGTGCCCACCTTTTATACTCCCTTCTCAATGCACCCAGGAACTGCTTCCTCCCTGCTCCTGCACTACAGGGTTCCCCTTCCTCAGTGTTCCCTCCCCCCACTCCAGCCAGGGACAGGGACTGTCGTGCCCATCTCAGAGGCATATTGGTCGCCCTGCCCCACGGCAATGTGGTGTAATGCATGCAGGTGTCGGGTCCTGATCCACTCCATCCTTACCTGAGAGTGAGATATCACACCTCTGGGTGAGGTGCAATACCTCTGTAGCAACCGAGCCCTCAGGGTGCTACAGTTCCATTTATCTTCAGCCTAGGTGACGTATTGTGATACAGGGCCGTGATTTTGGCTATAAAAGGGTCCCCTAGACCCCTACCCCAAGCTTTTTAAGAGAATCATATATGGCGTGCCAGGAGACTCTATGGAATGCTTTCTCAGTATCCAACGAGAGTATCTAATTACAAATTTTTAACTGCATCTAGCCCAGGAAATACTTTGTGCCTAGTAGCAGTGTCTGCTAGTCAGCGGATTATCCCGGCTGTTAAGCAAGCTACACCACCTGTAGTTTGGACACTTAATTTTTTCAAAGGAAATGCTTCGGGACCACGGGATACTCAGTGAAGAGCATCAGGAGGCACCCCAAGGCATAGGGGCTGGGACTGGCAGTAGGATGCCTTGCGGTGGACAGCCGAGCTCGATCCTTATAAAAGCTTTTTAACTGCAGCAGCTTTAGTGGACGCTACTGGAGCTGGAATTACGCGGCTGCTGGCATGAGACTTGCCCTCCAATAGATCCTTGTAAATGAATTTAAAGTGTATTCATTCAAATTAGAGAGACAATTTAAATTAAAAAGCTTAGAGCTGCCTCCACCACAGGGGGGCTCACTCGACCCACCAGCGGACAGGCACCAGTATTGGGAGAGGGTGGCTGGCCGTCAGGGTTCACCGCGGCTCTGGCACAAACCCGGCGACACGGAGGTGGCACGGGCAGGAGCGGACTGAACGTGTCGGCTTCTCACTTTTTGGATTTTAGAAGGGCATGACATGCCTATATTTGTGTCTCCCCCTCCTTTTACTCCTCCACCTCTTTTCTTTTCGCATTACTATATGTACTTGTCACTTTTCCATGTGTTAGTTGTGTCTTCTGAGCAGTTTGTCAGCTTTTGGACACCTTTGAAGGTGTTTTCTATGTGTTTCTATGTGTTTTTGTTTGCCTGCCATTGGTTTTAACGGTGTTCGAAGGTGTTCGACGAACAGTTCGACGAACAGTTCGGCGAACACACGGGTGTTCGACGAACCGAACCGAACTCGAACACTACGGGGGTGGCTCAACACTATTTTTTACCTTTGAAAGCAATGCAAAAGTGCAAAAACACATCAAAAATGCTACCTGTGAACATAGCCCAAGGTGTGGAGGAGCATTTTTGATTTTGATTATTTATTTTGCCATATATACAAGTCATTACCCTGGAAAGGATGTTCCTTAACATTTTTCCCAGGAAAATCCATTTTGGTTTCATTTTTGTATGTTTTATTGTGAGTCCGTATTGTGAGTGGCGTAATACTCTGACAACATTGTTGACAGCACTGACCTGGGAGTCAGAAATGCTTCCAGGGGTCTTCCCCATGCTCTCCCCATGTCATTTGAGCACTGTTCCCATCGATTTGGGTAATTTTTAGGCCCTCTGCAGACCTCCGGGGGGCCACCGTAAAATGCTCGAGTTCTCATAGATTTAAATTGGGCTCGTTACTCGGACCGAACACTCGAGCATTCCAATTTGCTTGACTCAAGCAACGAATACCCGAGCATTTTAGTGCTCGCTCATCACTAATAACAACCACTCTTGTTATATATAGCACCATCCCTTATTCCATAGCATCTCTCTTGTTATGTTTAGTGCCATCGCTTATTACATAGTATTTTCTATTGTTATGTATAGCTCTGTAAATTAGATAAGTTCCCTCTATCTTCTTACATCAGATAATCTATCACATGACTTCCCAAAACATCATGTGACATGACACATGATACATCAGACACTGGGAGGCCCACATACTTTAAAATGCATGGAAGTCTGACTATCCTTAATTCACCCCTGAAATTATGTATCACTAAACATTAAACATTTTTACATATCGATAGTAACTAAACTATGAGTAATTTAATTACATCATATAACAGATATTTAGAATGCATTGCTGGTTATTGCTTTTTCAATGTTTTATTCAAAGTCCATGCCTTAGGCATCTTATTATAAGGAAACCATTAGTTTTAAAATTAATCTAGCAAGAACATTAAATGCTATTGATTCCATAGTAGAATGGCATTAGACCATATGAATTATTTATTGTTGTTTGCTTTTAGGCACAATGCAGATTTGGTTAAATTATGATATCTACTGTGAGCCAACCATATATGTATTTTTATTAAAAAAGTATACTAAAAATTACTACTAGCTAGAGTTTTATATATAAAGTGATTATCATTGAACTCTCTTAATTATTTGTAATTATATACACTACCATTCAAAAGTTTGGGGTCACCCAGACAATTTTGTGTTTTCCGTGAAAACTCATACTTTATTTATCTAATGAGTTGCAAAATGAATAGAAAATATAGTCCAGACATTGACAAGGTTAGAAATAATGATTTTTATTTGAAGGAATAATTTTCTCCTTCAAACTTTGCTTTCGTCAAAGAATGCTCCCTTTGCAGCAATTACAGCATTGCAGACCTTTGGCATTCTAGCTGTTACTTTGCTGAGGTAATTTTGAGAAATTTCACCCCATGCTTCCTGAAGCCCCTCCCACAAGTTGGATTGGCTTGATGGGCACTTTTTGCGTACCATACGGTCAAGCTGCTCCCACAACAGCTCAATGGGGTTGAGATCTGGTGACTGTGCTGGCCACTCCATTACAGATAGAATGCCAGCTTCCTGCTTCTTCCCTAAATAGTTCATGCATAATTTGGAGGTGGTCTTTGGGTTATTGTCCTGTTGTAGGATGAAATTGGCTCCAACCAAGTGCTGTCCACAGGGTATGGCATGGCGTTGCAAAATGGAGTGATAGCCTTCCTTATTCAAATTTCCATTTACCTTGTACAAATCTCCCACTTTACCAGCACCAAAGCAACCCCAGACAATCACATTACCACCACCATGCTTGACAGATGGCGTCAGGCACTCTTCCAGCATCTTTTCAGTTGTTCAGCATCTCACAAATGTTCTTCTGTGTGATCCAAACACCTCAAACTTTGATTCGTCTGTCCATAAAACTTTTTTCAATCTTCCTCTGTCCAATGTCCATGTTCTTTTGCCCATATTAATCTTTTCCTTTTATTAGCCAGTCTCAGATATGGCTTTTTCTTTGCACTTTGCCCTGAAGGCCAGCATCCCGGAGTCGCCTCTTCACTGTAGATGTTGACACTGCCTTTTTACGTGTACTATTTAATGAAGCTGCCAGTTGAGTGTATACTTTACTTTTTGAGATGATAATTTCTTTCTTGTTCAGTTTGTTTAGCACAAAATCCAATATAAGCAGGTAGAAAGATAAATGAAGACTCAACAGTCTGAAGTCAAAAGCAGAGTGGAAGACAAAGCATTAATCTAGAATAGTAGTAGTCAAATATGAAGAGAGAATAACAATCCAATATGTGAGCATCTCTGTTGATGCTAAAAAGATTGAAGCAGAAGTGGCTAATGTCTATTCTGTTACAATGTCCCATATTTTGCTACTTAAAGGGTTATTCATATCACTGCTGATGTGGAAACCTGTATGGAAAGTTTTAGGAGAAACTCAAAAGGTTCCATATGTTTGCCAGTTTTGATCAAATCAGGGAGTCAATCGATTGGAGACAAGAGCACACAGCTAGTTTTTGTCTGTATCTCAGGCTTGTCTGCTCTCAGATGCCTAGTCACAAGTTTATATTACAACTACAAAGATAAGGAAAGTGGGAATGGCTTAATACATTACATTACCTAAAAAGGAAGATATTTAAGTTGGGAATAACAAAGTCGTAAATTATGTATTCTGATGAATTCCTTAGAAACTGGCTATATATAGTTTATTATACTTTCAAAAACAAAGGAAAGCTTTAATACAAAGTCATCTCTATGTCAGATACAATACCCTTTGTTATTGCTTTATGAATAACACTTATAAAGCTAATATTAAAATACAATATTATCAAAGATATATGTATTGTCTAAATAATAAAGCAAAGTATAAATATTTACCACAACACTGCCTTTCTTGGTTGAGATGGGAATAACTGCCTCTAGGTCCCGGCCATGAGAGATGGTGTTATGAAAGCTACAAATCAAAGCAAACTACGCCTTTAGTGTAACTGACAAATCGTGGAAACAGTGGAGCAACAACTTGTCACTTAACATAGTCACTTCAACTGCTTTTACATTATTTTGTTGTTTCAGCCTATTTGAAAACTCATGAATATTTTCTCACCAGTAGGTCATGTGATCACATGGTAACCACCTGGGAATTATAGAACTTTTATGTTCTCTAAAGGGGGTTACCATTTCAGTTGCTGGAACATCATATATTATGAAATAGCATGGACTGTACCACACTAGCTTGCTTACAGAAACTTTTATCACAGTTACTAATGATGATTCAACAGTTTGCCCATAGCTCTCAACCGTCATCTGGTGAACTATGCAGTTTTTATGCTTTTTTTCTTTATAAGCTTCTATGTGGAGCCTATAAAACCGCATATAAAAACTGCTTTTACTTTTTTAAGTGCAGAATCAAAGCTTTTCTTAAAAAATACTGCTTCAAATCTGCACGAAAAACACACCAAATAAGGGGGAAATGGCATGTAATATGCAGCAAAAATGCAATAATCAAAACATTGTTATGGCGTTATTGCGTAGCTTGGTTCGGAGACCAGCAGAAAACAAAAAACATAGTATTTATCCAATGTGTTAACATGGCCTTACAGACACAAAAAGCAAGATGTCATATAGTGAAACATACATAAAAATGATAAAGTTCTGGTTGCTATGACAATGAATGAACAAAAAATAAATCCATAGGTCCTAACTAGACATAAGTGTGATGCACAGATGAAGTCGCGCTATCCCTGGGTGATCAAAAGTTGTACTGGAGATGCTGAAAGATAAGAGATTCTCAGGCCTCCCATCCAGCCGCTAGGTACCACTGACCTGGACACTGGACCAGAGTCCCGTGAATTGATCCACTGATCTCTAGTCCCAAATATCCTACATACAGATTACAGTGCTGGATTTGGGTCTACGCCCTGCAGTCTTGAGCGTTTGCAGAATGTTTCTCACTGCCACCGCCCCTCTAATATCTCCTCCTGCCAGGGGAGAAAGAAATGGTAAATGCATGTGGCTTAAGGTGCGGATAGGGGCATGGTCAAAATTTGCAGCATGAGTTGTCACTCTTTTTGTTCTTCAAAAGTTGGGAGGTATGAGTTTACCACACAGTATTAATATAGGCGATCAGGGTAGAGATGAGCGAGCACTAAAATGCTTGAGTACTCGTTGCTCGGGTCGAGCAAATTGGAATACTCGGGTGCTCGACCCGAACAACGAGCCCAATGTAAGTCTATGGGAAACTCGAACATTTTTCAGGCGGCTCCCCCCTGCGGTCTGCAGGGGGCCTAAAAATTGCCCAAATCGATGGGAACAGTGCTCAAATGACATGGGGAAGACCCCTGGAAGAATTTATGACTCCTAGGTCACTGCTGTCAACAACGTCAGAGTATTACGCCACTTTTACGGACTCACAATAAAACATACAAAAACAAAACCAAAATGGATTTTCCTGGGAAATATATTAAGGAACATCCTTTCCAGGGTAATGACTTGTATATAAGGCAAAATAAATAACCAAAACCAAAAATACTCCGCCACACCTTGGGCTATGTTCACACGTAGCGTTTTTGATACGTTTTTGCACTTTTGCATTACTTTCAACAAAGACAAATGCATTCACTGGGAAATGTCATTTTCACATTTTACAACCTTATCTGGCCATGTGGTGTGTGACACATCATCAGACACATGCATGCAGTGCTGAAAAGACATGGGAAAAGCATGGGGAAGACCTCTGGAAGCATTTCTGACTCCCAGGTCACTGCCTAAAAGTGTGCCCATCATAAGTGATCCTTGGCGCATGCGAAGATGCCTCCTGTCATGCACCTGTCATTGCAGACTTGCAACCATCACCGTCCACGTCCTTGTCCCAGTGCAGCGTTCAGTTGTCCCTACCCCATTCCTTGGAATGCAAGCGCAAGTATGCTGCCAGCCACCCACCCACAGACCGCAACACTAAACTGCCAGATATCTGAGCAGCTGCCTGCACTTGAAATATGGCCTTTTAGGCTTGTGGAGGCGGAAGCTTTTCACAACCTCATGCTGGCGGCTGCCGGGTGTCCATACTTGGTCCTCAGCCGCCACTGTTTCTCCCGGTGTCGTCTCCGCCTTCCACAAGCACGGGTCCCACAACATTACCTGTGCCCTCCGCAGTGCACTTACTGGGAAGGACCGCCTAACCACAAACACGTGGACACGTGAATGTGGCCAGGGACGGTACGGAGCCAGTCCACATCTTTTTTTGCAGAGAGTTGTATTTAGCTCGGTGAAAGGACTGGCAAAGAGGGAAACCATATCTACCCTGGGTGTCATTTCTCCCAGAAAGTCCTGTAATGCAGCTTGTTGCAGAAGCAATGGCAGCCCATCCAACATCAGCTCGCACTTGTCGGTGGTGCTTTGACACACAAACATCTTTCTTTGCGCATTTAATTTCATGAATATAGAGTTGGACAATGGCCTGATTTGCAATGTGGTTTAAGAAATAACATGCATAAGCATGTCCGATCCACATTCAAAAAGAAGCCATAGATTGTCCGGGAACCTTCCCCCACACTTTTCTTAGCCAGGGCTGCTGCTCGGCAGGGTTGGACGGGCCCATCAGAGAACCAGAGACTCCTCCAATGGGCCCTGGCTTCTCCTTCAGGAGAGTTCATAGTGCCGAGGTGAGGCCATGATGTTGATGATGAGGGCCACCATCTGCTTAGTTTTCTATTACTTGGAAGGCAAGCGCAAGTATGCAGCCAGCCACCCACCCACCCACAGGCCGCAACACTAAACTGCCAGATTTCTGGGCAGCTGCTTGCACTTGAAATGTGGCCTTAGAGGCCCGTGGAAGCGGAAGCTGTCCACAATTTTATGGCGGCGGCGACCGGGTATCCATACTGGGTCCCCAGCCGCCTTTATTTTTCCCGGTATCGTCTCCGCCTTCCACAATCACGGGTCCCACAACATTACCTGTGCCCTCACCAATGCACTTACTGGGAAGGACCGCCTACCCACAATCACGTGGACAGGGCCACAGTGACGACAAATTCCCATTAGAAAGCAGAGAGTCTGCTATACAGTTATAGGGTATGCAGTGAGTCCAACGGCTGATCAATTTTAGGAAAAACCCCACAAAGAATTTAAAGACACATAGAGCAGGGCCACAGTAATGACAAATTCCCATAAGAAAGGAGAGAGTCTCCCATAGTGTTGGCCTATGCAGTGAATGCAAGGGCTGCTAAAAATTTGGAGGCACTTCAATGCCCCTTGGAAGAGACGTGGAGGAGGGCCTCTGATCCCATTAGAAAGGAGCGGGCCTCCTATACTTGCACAAGTGTATGGGCTGACAAACATTTACTCCTGGGGGGTATACATGAGCATACTGTATAAAAAAAAATTTTTACGGGCATGATAAACACCCTTTAAAAAAATTATGTGGGTGTTGCATCACAGACCACGGTCACCCTGGTGATATGGTGGTGGAGGATGAGGAGAAGGAGGAGGACAAGAGCAAATAGCTAAAATCAGGAAGCATATACCCATGTGTGGGCGTGAAAAGGTGCATGGGAATACACCTCCCAAGAAAAGACACTGGATTTGAGTTTATGTTACGCTGCTGTCATTCGCTGGTGTTGAGAAGTCTGGCCCAATCCAGCCCTTGTTCATTTTTATAAGAGTCAGCCTGTCAGCATTTTCAGTTGACAGGCGGATGCGATTATCAGTTATAATTCCACCAGCGGCACTAAAAACCCGCTCTGATAAAACGCTGGCGGCAGGGCAGGCCAGGACCTCCAAGGCATAGAGAGCCAGTTCATTCCACGTATCCAGCTTCGATACCCAATAACTGTAAGGCACAGAGGAATCACAGATGACGTTGGTACGGTCAGCAAGGTACTTCCTCAGCATCTTCCAAAACTTTGCATTCCTTGTGAGAGTACCCCGCGCCTCAGGGCCTGTGCGATGGGAGGGTCTGGAAAAACTCTCCCAGAACTTTGACAGTGTTCCCCTCCCTCTGCTGAATTGAAGTTGTGTCTCTCTCGCCTGTACTCCTAGGTTGTTCAATTAAGTGTGACCTCTGCCGCCAGCATTTTCAGATGGGAATTTTTTAACAGTTCTGCAACAAGGGACCTCTGGTACAGTCCCATTTTTGTAGACATGTCCGCCTCAGGAATAAGAGATATAAAGTTCTCCTTGTAGCGTGGGTCTAGAAGTGTCAACAACCAGTAATGACTCACCCAAAATGTTGAGAACGCGAGGGTCATGGGAAAGGCAGCGTAACATAAACTCAGCCATGCGTGCCAGACTACTAACAGGCAAGACTTCCGTGTCCTCACCAAGAGGATGACTGACCATGCTCTCCTCCTCCTCCTCCACTCTGTCCTCTGGCCATCACGCAGAACAGACGGTATGACAGCTGTGCAGGTAGAACCATCTATAGCGCATGAAACTAGCCCTGTCCTTCCTCCTCCTTCTCGTCTTCCTCATTGTCACCCAATCCCTATTGGCATAAGATGAGATGAGGCTGGGCTGTGTGTAATCACCCTGTATGGTTCCTTGCTCCATCTCATCGTGCTCCGCCTGCAATGCATCCTCTTTGATTGTGAGCAGAGAGAGTTTCAGAAGACAGAGAAGCGGGATGGTGATGCTAATTATGGCGTCATCGCCGCTCACCATCTTGGTGGAGTTCTCAAAGTTTTGCAGGATGGTACATATGTCTGACATCCATATCCACTCCTGAGGTCTTATGTGTGGAGTCTGAACTGAATACCGACAGCCTTGTTGATGCTGGTACTCAACAACTGCCCTCTTCTGCTCACAAATCCTTCCCAACATCTGCAGTGTAGAGTTCCAATGTGTGGGAACATCACACACCAGTCTGTGAGCCAGAAGCTGCAAATGCTGCTGAAACACGGCAAGGGCGGCGGACTCTGTAGCTGGCTTTCTAAAATGGACACACAGGTGGCGTACTTTAACAAGCAGATCCGGCAGCTCCGAGTAGGATTTGAGAAACCGCTGAACCACGAGGTTAAGCACATGGGCCAGACATGGTACGTGTGTGAGCTCACCTCGCCTCAGAGCCGCCACCAGGTTCCGGCCATTGTCACACACGACCATGCCTGGCTGTAGGTTCAGCGGTGTAAGCCAAAGATCTGCCTGCTCTTTCAGAGATGTCCACAACTCTTCAGCATTGTGCGGTTTGTCACCTAAGCATATCAGCTTCAGCACAGCATGTTGCCGCTTTGGCCGAGGCAGTGCTGCAGTGCTTCCAGCTTGTGACTGATGTGGTCATTTCGGAGATGGAGGCTGAAGAGGAGGAGGAGGCTGAGGAGGATGAGGTGCAGGAGCTGTTGACCGTGGGGGCAACCCTGATTGATCTAGGGCCCGCAATCCTTGGCGTTGGGAGGGCGTGTTCCATCCCAAGGTCCGACTGGGTCCCGGCTTCCACTATGTTAACCCAGTGTGCCGTCAGCAAGATGTACAGTCCCTGCCCACAAGCACTTGTCCATGTGTCCGTGGTTAGGTGGACTTTCCCAGTAACTGCGTTGTTGAGGGCACGACTAATGTTTTAGGACACGTGCTTGTGTAATGCGGGGACGGCCCACTGGGAGAAATAGTGGCAGCTGGGGACCGAGTACCGAGGGACGGCCGCTGCCATCAGGTTGCGGAATGCTTCCGTCTCCACAAGCCTAAAAGGCAACATTTTGAGCGCAAGCAGTCGTGAAATGTGAGAATTTAGTAGTGTAGCCTATAGGGCGTTGGCTGCATATTTGCGCTTGCGTTCCAATTGGCTGCTCAAATATTTGGGCATCGCTACAAGCAATCTCCTCTTGCCCCGCTTCAAGTGGACCGGGCGAGAGGCCCGAATCTATAAATGGAAAAGTGAACAGCTCTTCAAAGTGTCCAAGTGTGGGATCAGTTGTCTCCGGGCACTCGGCATGGTGGGAGGAAGGAGAATGAGGGTGAGGAATATGCGGTCCAAACTCACGGCTACTGAGACTTGACCGTGTGGAAGACAGGGTGGTGGTGGTGGCTAAGTGACTGGAAGCATTATCCGCTATCCAACCAACAACCTTTTGACACTGCTCTGGGTTCAATAGTGGTGTGCTGCGGTCCCCTAGGAATTGTGACAGGAAGGTCAGGCGAGAAGATGTGGGTGTTTGTTGTGGCACAATTTCAGCTTGCCCATGGCCTTGTCCTCGGCCTCTGCATGCACCATCACCATCACGTCCAGTTCCCTGTCCCTTGCCACGTGTCTTGCCCATTTTAAATGGAGGACAGTATCTTCCACGCTCACTACAAATGACTGAGTTTGGAGCAAACTTATATGTGATCCGTGTGATGGAGAAAACAGAGTTTTAAATACCTGGCCTGTAGTTTGAACAGCGAACTGGTGTGAATTGCTTCACTGACACACTAAAGGAAATTTTTAATGGAGGCCAGAAATGGCAGTATTTTCTGACAACGTATATGTGATCCGTGTGGTGGAGACTGAACTACAGGAAAAGCATATACATTACATTTAAAGGAGGTGGAAGGCGTAAGACAATTAGGATGGTGGGGGGAAGTGATGTAAAAATTTGCTGAACTGCCTCTTTAAGACAGCATTCCAAAAGTATAACTGCAAACTTTCAAATGTGGCATTCATCTATACATATTCTGTATTTCTAGTAATAAATCTTTAAGTGATGCAGCAGACCGTAAGTATAGGCATTACAAGACTTAGAAATTGATGTGCTAACTATTGATTCTGTGACAGCCAAAGTCAGAAATATCACACATAAACTTAACTATAGACATTGATAGGCTGATTATCAACTCTGTTTGAAGAAATCTGGGGATGAAACATGTAGAGTCCCACTGGTGTAACTGTTATACCCGTGGTTAGTATTAATTATTGACATTATATGATTTCAGCAGCATTTATTCCTAACTTTTACTAGAGCCACTGGCCTCCGGGATGCTGTGCATCATTATCAGTCACCATGATACATTCCATCATGATTACAATATTTTCTTCTGTAAAATGTTATGTACTGTAATGATTGTGATTATAGGTGCAAAGCAAAGATATATTTCTATGAGATTTAGCAGCTTGATACAACAATGTGTAATATAAAAAATAGTTCACTAATATGACGTGGTTGGAGGATGTGACTGTCATTTTCCTTTGTGTGCCTCTAATAAAATTGGAGGCAAACAAATGTTCAGTTTTGGCCTATAGTACTCATAGGTGCAGTATTATAGATCACTAAAGTCCATTATTTTCAATCAAATATGGAAAGACGCAACTATTGATCAAAACTCACATAACAATAATTGGACAATATCCAAATTATATAAATATTGTAAACTAATAAGGTAAATAAGAAATTACCCACTAAGTTATTTGAAGTATACTGAGCTATTACTCATTTCCCATATGTATGGATGCTTCAAGTCATCTAGACTCTTCACGCATCACATAAAAGGCACTGACAAATGTACTTCCATACAGACAATATAGAAGAAATAATAGTACTACTTTGCTCTCTGTAATTGCTGATCTTATTCTTTCAATCATGTGGTTTGCAATATGTTGGTTTTGTGGTGGAGCAGTTTCTTGTCATTAATACAAGAAGATCTTGTATTAGAGAATCTAAAACCGAATACATTTCTTTGCAACATGCAGCAATTTTTGATTAAAAAAAAATTACAATGAAATGTACTATCTTCGACACATTTTCCCCCCAAAATTCATTTACATAGAACAAATTTGCTGTAAAACTCAATTCTACAAAGACTCTAATTGACCCGGAAAACTTTTTCCAAATTGAAGAAGCAGAGGCTTGTCAACAAACCAGTAAAAAAAGTATCCCTATTTTGAATGACATTTCTTATTTGTGCATCCTGAAGAGGGTACACTTCCCAGTAGTAGTATGGTGTAGATATGCAACACACTAGACAAGCGCAGGATATGTGTGTGGGCATCTAGAGGCAAGAGTAGGAACAGTAGAAAAATATGACAGGTCAGCCAAGGCAGCCTTTGTCTGTGAGTATAAGACCAGTGAAAACAGCCCTGGCAACAGCAGTACAGAACAAGTGACATGATGGACAGAGAATAGATATCCGGCAGTGCATGGGTCGTCGACATTAATGGCAGTAGAACAGTATAGAAGACAGACAGTGGACAATCAGGCAGATAATACCACTGATGTAAGCATTGTCATGAGTCATAGATGAATGAGGGTCTGCACTGATCCATGCCTGATTTGAAAAATTTAAGGTTTTCCATGCTTGTGGAGTATAACCTGGTCTGCTTTCATGTGACAGAGCCACCATCCACACTGAATATCCACTCTTACAATGGAGGCTGGACACAACAGTACACCTATTGCAACCTGAGCCAGTTCTTGCGACTGGTCAAATCCGCTGTGCCCAAAGTTCATGAGCTTGGGTCTCAAGGTATCTGCTGAAGAAAGGGAAAAGTCCAGATACAACTGAGCCCGGTAGTTCTGGCAGTGTGTCTTTTTTGTTGATATACATCAGATTGGTGTAGAGGTTGGAGTGTGATTGATTGAGTGTGTGGACAGGTAACAAGTTCAAACAGGTGCAATTAATACAGGTAATGAGTAAGACGGTTTCTTAAAGAAAAATTAACAGGTCTGTGAGAGACAGAATTCTTGCTGGTTGATAGGTGACCAAATACTTATTTCATGCAATAAAATGCAATTTAATTATTTAAAAATCATACAACGTGATTTTCTGGTTTTTATTTTTTAATTATGTCTCTCACAGGTCAAGTGTACCTATGATAACAATTGCAGACCTCTCCATTCTTTGTAGGTGGGAAAACTTGCAAAATTTTCAGTGTATCCAATACTTATTTTCCCAACTGTATATATATATATATATATATATATATATATATATATATATAATATAAATATATATATGTATCATAAAGAAGCTGAGATGTAGCAAAGATATCATGGAACATGTCGCAGTTTGTTATCGGAAAATATTTGCATAGACAGCGTTTTTTAATATAAAATAACTTCTAGGTATCTTCCCTTGTGGGAAGCGTACGTGCTTCTTTCTCAAAAGGCAGTAAAATACAGATTGTTCATCATTGACTGTGGTGAACAGGGACACATATTCTATTGGTAAAGCTGTACAGCCACCCAGAGCCCTAAGAGGTAAGGGGCCAACTACCACCTCCAAAGCAGGTGGAATTGTGCATTATGATGAGCTATTGGACTCCAAAGGGCCCATATACTATTCTTGCACAGGGGCCCTCTTCTGTCTGTGTCCATCTCTGGTGGTGAACTTGTACATATGGGAGATTAGTTTCCACATGAAAAGATGACTGAATTCAAGTTTCTTCGGGACACAAAAGGTTAACTGATGAAGCAATGGAGGGAGAAGAGGAAGAGTATGGAAAACAGTAGTAGATGAGGATGATGATGGGGTTGATGACAAAAAAATTACATAAAAGACAAAAGAAATGTGAATAATATAAATTGTGATTTATCCATCTCACAAGCCAGAAAGCCCACTTTCTCTGAAACACAATCCTTGTTTCAGTTTTTTCTTCAGTAGAAAATTAGTGCAAAGGAGTATCAAACTGTATGATGGCCCCTTAGTAGCCATTTCAACTTCTGATATGTGTTCTGTTGTGAATAATATATGGCTAAAGAGATTTCCAAATCATGGTTTTCTTTACATATTACAGTGTGAAATTTTGGGAGAAATTAAGGTTACACATTCAATCCCCCAAAAAGTATAATAATAAGTAGTAAAAAAGTAGTACAGTGGCATGTAAAAGTTTGAGCACCCCTGTTCAAAATTACTGTTATTTTGAACAGTTAAGCAAGTTGAAGATGAAATTATCTCTAAAAGGGCTAAAGTTAAAGATGACACATTTCCTTTGTATTTTAGGCACACAAAAAAAAATTGTCATTTTTTACATTTTAAAAATTACAATAAAGGAAAATGGGATGATGCAAAAGTTTGGGCAATGTTAGAGATTTGTGTGCTCAGATAACTTTGACCAAGGTTTCAGACCTTAATTAGCCTGTTAGGGTTATGGCTTGTTCAGTATCATTCTTAGGAAATGATGGCTGGTGATGCTAATTTCCCAGCTTTATTAAAAAAAAACAGCCTCCTCTAACCAAAAAACAACAGCCATGGGTTCTTCTAAGCAGCTGCCTAGCTCTCTGAAAATGAAAATGGTGGAGACCCAAAAAGCAGGAAAAGGCTATAGGAAGAAGACCTTCAGAAAGATTTAGCAGACTCTGGAGTTGTGGTACATTGTTCTACTGTTCAGAGACATCTGCACAAATATGGCCTTCATGGGAGAGTCATCAGAAGAAAACCTCTCCTGCTTCCTCATTATAAAATTCAGCGTCAGAAGTATGCAAAAGACCATCTAAACAAGCTTGATGCATTTTGAAACAAGTCCTGTGGACCGGTATCTTTAAAATAGAACTCTTTGGCTACAATGATTAATGGCATGTGTGGAGAAACAAAGGCACATAATTTCAGGAAAAGAACATCTCACCAACCATTAAGCATGGGGGTGGATCAATCATGCTTTGGGGTTGTGTTGAAGCCAATGGCAAGGGGAACATTTCATGGGTAGAGGGAAGAATGGATTCAATGAATTTCAATAAATTTTTGATGCAAATATAACATCATCTGTAAAAATGCTGAAGTTGAAAAGAGGATGGTGTTATGATCTGCAACAAGAACTAAGGAAAGATAGGGGAAAGCTGTCCCTACAGTAAGACTAAGCTGAATCCCTACGATGTAGCGGGCTGCCTGTTCCTAGTGAACAGACCCGCCTTCGTCCTCGGCTAGTCTGAACGAAGAACTATAGAATTAATGGAGGGGTGCCTAAAAGAACTAAAGACTGGGACAAAAATGTGACACCTCCTAAACAGAAGTTGTTGCAGAGCACAAAAGACAAACTGACAAAAAGTACTAGAGGTCCCAGAGGACCAAGCAAACTGACAGAGAAAGGCACCGAAGCACCAGGCTAGCAAAACAGTCAAACAACACTGAAGTCCAGCAAAGCCAGAAGGGCGGAGCTGGAATATATAGGCAGATGGTCACGTGACTGCAAAACACAAGATAGAGAAAACTAACAGGAGGGTTCTAACAGTACCCCCTCTTTTATGAGGATCCTCTGGATCCTCCAGGTCCAGGCCTATCCGGAAACCTCCTGTGGAAAGCTTTAACAAGCCTAGGAGCAGAGACATCATCCGTCCTTACCCAGGAGTTGTCTTCGGGACCGAAACCCTTCCAGGAGACAAGATACTGTAATCTCCCTCTATGCCATCTAGAATTCAAGATACGCGAAATTTCAAATTCGCCATCTTCCACCACAGGGGGAACTGTGACAGTGGCGTCCTTATCAGATACGTCAGCCTTTTTCAACAAGGAAACATGAAACACAGGATTAATCTTCCAGGAAGTAGGAACATCCAACCTAACAGCAGACGGGTTAACAACCTGAAGCACTTTAAATGGACCCACAAACTTAGGACCCAGTTTTTTAGAGGGAATCCTCAACTGCAGGTTCTTCGAGGACAACCAAACCATGTCACCCACAGTAAACAAAACCTCTTTACGTTTCCTGTCAAAATACTTCTTGGACTTCTTGTTAGCCTCTTGAAGGTTGCAATGTACATTAGTCCAAACTCTCTCCAATTCACCGGAAAAATTCTCCTCCTCCGGCACCACCGACTCTAATTTGGAGAACGAACCAAAAGACGGATGTCTCCCAGTACAACAAAAAAAAGGAGAACATCCAGCTGAGGAGGACGTATGATTGTTAGAAGCAAATTCTGCGAGAGGCAGAAACTCAGACCACACCTCTTGATTGTCTGCCACAAAACAACGCAAAAACTGTTCAACATCCTGGTTCTTTCTTTCAGTCTGTCCATTAGACTCAGGATGATAACCAGACAAAAAAGACAAATGGACTCCCAACCTGTCACAAAAAGTCTCTTAGTTTCCGAAATTCCTGGATGACCTGCCAACCGAGACTCATGACACTTCACAAACAAATCTCTCCTAAAGGCTCTAGGCACGAACAACCTCCCATGTGGAGTGTTAGATGGAGCATCATCTTGAGCTTTCAGAATCCAATTCTCCAAAACGGAGTCCAAAGCCGCCACCACAACTCCTTTCTGTAAAATGCTCTCTTCCTCCTCTGCACCGACCGTAGGAGAGAAGCTGCGAGATAAAGCATCGGCTTTAACATTCTTAGTACCAGGGATATAGGTAACAGAAAAATGAAACCGAGAAAAAAAAAGTGCCCACCTAGCTTGACGGGCATTCAAGCGCTTGGCAGCATCCAGATAGATCAAATTCTTATGATCTGTGAAAACCTGAATAGGAAATATAGCGCCTTCCAAAAAATGACGCCAATGTTCAAAAGCAAGTTTAATAGCCAGCAACTCACGATTTCCAACATCATAATTCAGTTCGGTTTCCGAAAATTTCCTCGAAAAGAAGGCACAAGGATGCACTCCACCCTTGTTCTCCTGAGACAAAACTGCTCTGACCCCCACCGATGAAGCATCGACCTCGACCAAAAAAGGCTTGGTCTCATCAGGCTGCATAAGGATAGGGGCAGAACTGAACCTCTCTTTGAGATACTCAAACACTTCAATGCCCTCAGTAGTCCACTGAGCCATATTCGCACCTTTCTTGGTGAGATCGGTTAGAGGTTTAACAATTACAGAAAAATTCTTAATGAATTTCCTGTAATAATTGGCAAAACCCTAAAATCTCTGTATAGATTTCAAACCAATAGGCCTAAGCCCTTCCTGTACAGCCTGAACCTTCACAGGGTCCATCTCAAAGCCCTCGCTGGAGACAATGTAGCCCAAAAAACTAATTTTCTGCACAGCGAATTCACATTTCTCCAGTTTAGCAAAGAGTGAATTATCACTCAATAACTGCAAAACTTCACGTACACTCTGCCAATGGGACTCCAGATCTGGCTAATAAATCAAAATGTCATCCAAATACACACCCACATTCTTACCAATCAAAGGTCTCAGGATGTCATTAATAAGGTTCTGAAAAAATGCAGGTGCATTGGTAAGACCAAAAGGCATCACCAGATTCTCCAAATGACCTACTGGAGTGTTAAAAGCAGTTTTCCATTCATCACCCTCCTTCACTCGTAACAAATTGTATGCCCCCTGGAGATCAATTTTGGAGAACCACTTGGCTCCCACTAACTGGTTAAACAAGTCAGGAATTAACGGCAATGGGTAGGAATTGCGTACGGTAATCTTATTAATTTCACGAAAATCCAGACATGGACGTAAACCGCCGTCCTTTTTTTTAACAAAGAAGAATCCAACTGCCACAGGCGACTTAGAAGGTCTAATGTGACCAGCAGCCAGGCTAGTCTCTATGTACTCCTCCAAAGCCTTTCTTTCAGGGATAGTCAGATTAAACAAGCGACTTTTGGGAAGAGTAGCACCCGGAACAAACTCAATGGCGCAATCATAATCCCTTTGAGGAGGTAAAACTTGCGACTCCTCCTCCGAAAAAAACTTCCAAAAATCCTGAATAGGTACAGGTAATTCCCCTTTTTCCACAGCCGCAATGCGACCATTACAACATTTATCATAGCACTTCAGACTCCAAGACTTAATCACATTAGTAGACCAGTCCAATAAAGGATTGTGCAGTTTTAACCAAGGCAATCCTAGAAAACTGGAGAGGGCAAATTATCCAAAACAACCAAGTCCAAAATTTCTTGGTGAACTCCATTGATAGTGAGGGAAAATGCAGCAGTCTTGTGAGTAATACATTTCAAAGGAGTGTTATCAATTGCAACCACAGAAATAGGTGATGACAAAGGTTTGGATTTCAATTTAAGTTTTTCCAAAAACCCTTTATCAATCACATTAAGTGTTGAACCACAATCCACAAATACCTGAAATTCAATCAAATCCCCCTGCAGAGTAGTACTCCCAGAAAGAAAAACTCCTGCAGAGCGTAAACAAGCTATACGGGCGTAACTGACCTTTTTTTTTTCTTTACTTAAACGACGCTCACAATACTTAATCAAGTGATCAGCTTTACCACAATAAAGACGTAAACCCTCGGCGAATCTCCGGTCTCTTTCCTGAGAGCAGAGTGACATTGCCCCCACCTCCATTGGTTCTCCTCTGTCAGAGCACAATTTCTGGGAACTAGGACCTGACGTTACAGGAGTTTTTACATCTTTCACCCAGGACCTCAGTCTCCTGTCCACACGAACAGATAACTGCATAGCTTCCTGCAGAGTCTCAGGTGCAGGGAATGCAATTAGCAAATCCTTAACCCTTTCACTCAGACCAGCAAGAAATAAACATCTCAGCGCAGAATCATTCCAATTAACTTCTGAGGCCCATCTCCTGAAGTGTGTGCAATAATTTTCAACATCATCTGACCTCTGATTCAAACGTCTAAGTTCTGATTCAGCAGATGAGACTCGATCAGGATCGTCATATAATAGCCCCAAAGCAGAAAAAAATTCTTCAACAGAACTTAAACACGGATCATTAGGCTGGAGAGAAAAGGCCCAACCCTGTGGTTCTTTGCGCAAAAGTGACATAATAAAACCAATGCGCTGTGATTCATTCCCAGAGGATCTTGGTCTCAAACGAAAATACATATAACAAACAAGCATTTTTAAAGGAAAAAAAATCTTGCTGTTTACCATAACAAACATCAGGCAGTCCTACCTTCGGTTCGACAAAATGCGCTCCAGGACAGCTGCTCACGTGTTGCTGAAGCTCGGCCACCTCCAGAGACAATCCCTACAGGCGTTGAGCCAAATCCTGGATGGAAACCATACTGATCCCCGAATTTCTTTCCTTTAAGTTTTTTGGGCTGGACTTACTGTTATGATCTGCAACAAGACCTAAGGAATGATAGGGGAAAGCTGTCCCTACAGTAAGACTAAGCTGAATCCCTACGATGTAGCGGGCAGCCTGTTCCTAGTGAACAGACCCGCCTTCGTCCTCGGCTAGTCTGAACGAAGACCTATAGAATTAAGGGAGGGGTCCCTAAAAGAACTAAGGACTGGGACAAAAATGGGACACCTCCAAAACAGAAGTTGTTGCAGAGCACAAAAGACAAACTGACAAAAAGTACTAGAGGTCCCAGAGAACCAAGCAAACTTACAGAGAAAGGCACCGAAGCACCAGGCTAGCAAAACAGTCAAACAACACTGAAGTCCAGCAAAGCCAGAAGGGCGGAGCTGGAATATATAGGCAGATGGTCACGTGACCGCAAAACACAAGATAGAAAAAACTAACAGGCAGGTTTTAACTTATGGCTTCTACAAATGGATAATGATCCTAAACACACGTCAAAGTCCACAATAGACAGCCTCAAAAATTGCAAGCTGAAGGTTGTACAATGGCCCTTACAGTCCCTCGATCTGAACATCATTGAAAATCTGTGGCTAGACCTCAAAATAGCAGTGCATGTAAGGCGACCCAGGAATCTTGCAGAACTGGAAGAATTTTCCAAGGAAGAATGGATAAAAATCCCTCAAACAAGAATTGAAAGACTCTTGGCGGGCTACAAATGCATTTACAAGCTATGATACTTGCAAAATGGGGTGCTACTAGGCAATAACCATACAGTGTACCCAAACTTTTGCATTGGCCCATTTTCTTTTTTGTAATTTTTAAAATGTAAAAGCTGAATATATATATAAATATATAAACTGTATATATATATATATATATATATATATATATAATATATACTGCATATATATATATATATATATGTATGTATATGTATGTATTTTTTGTGTAAAATACAAAGTTAATGTGTCATCTTTAACTTTAGCCCTTTTAGAGATAATTTCAACTTCAGCTTGCTTAACTGTTCACCATAACAGTAATTTTGGTGCTGAGGGGGGTCTGGTGGTCAGGGAGGTTGCAGGTGGTGAGGGAAGGCTGGTTGTGCTGAGGGGGCCTGGTGGTGCTGAGAGGGAGTCTGGTGGCGAGGGGAGGTTGCTGGTGGTGAGGGGAGCCTGGTGCTGGGTGGGCCTGGTGCTGCTGAGGGGTGGGGGCTGGTGCTGAGGGGAGGTTGCTGGTGGTGTGCGAAGGCTGGTGGTGCTGAGGGGTCCTGGTGGTGAGGAGGGGCTGTGGTGCTGAGGGGACCTGGTGCTGAGGGAGCCTGATGCTGAGGGAAGGCTGATGGTTGTGAGGGGAGGCTGGTGGTGCTGAGGGGGCCTGGTGGTGCTGAGGTGGTGCCTGGTGGTGAGGGGTGGTTGCTGGTGGTGAGAGGAGGCTGGTGATGCTGAGGTGGGTCTGGTAGTGCTGAGGGGGCCTGGTGGTACTGAGAGGGGTCCTGGTGGTGAGGGGAGGTTGCTGGTGGTGAGGGGAGGCTGGAGGGAGGGGCCTGGTGGTGAGGGGAGGCTGGTGCTGCTGAGGGGAGTCTGGTGCTGAGGGAGACTTGTGGTGCTGAGAGGGGGCCTAGTGCTGAGGGGAGGTTGCTGGTGGTGAGGGGAGGCTGGGGGTGCTGAGGGGGACTGGTGGTGAGGGAAGGCTGGTGGTGCTGAAGGGGCCTATTGGTTCTAAGGGGGAGTTTGCTGGTGGTGAGAGGAGGCTGGTGCTGCTGATGGGAACCTAGTGCTGAAGGGGGCCTGGTGGTGCTGAAGGGGGGCCTGGTGCTTAGGGGAAGTTGCTGCTGGTGAGGGGAGGCTGGTGATGCTGAGAGGTACTGTTAGTGAGGGGAGGCTGGTGGTGGTGAGAGGAGGCTGGTGGTGCTGAGAGGGCCTGGTGGTGCTAAAGGGGGGTCTGGTGGTGAAGGGAGGCTGGTGGTGCTGAGAGGGGGCCTGGTGGTGCCTGGTGGTGAGTGATGGTTGCTGGTGGTGAGAGGAGGCTGGTGGTGCTGAGGTGGGGCCTGGTGGTGAGTAGAGGTTGCTGGTGGTGAGGGGAGGCTGGAGGTGCTGAGGGGAGGCTGGTAGTGCTGAGGGGGCCTGGTTGTACTGAGGGGGGGCCTGGTGGTGAGGGGAGGTTGCTGGTGGTGATGGGAGGCTGGAGGGGGGGCCTGGTGGTGAGCGGAGGCAGGTGCTGCTGAGGGGAGCCTGGTGCTGAGGGGGCCTTGTGGTGCTGAGAGGGGGCCTAGTGCTGAGGGGAGGTTGCTGGTGGTGAGGGGAGGCTGGGGGTGCTGAGGGGGACTGGTGGTGAGGGAAGGCTGGTGGTGCTGAAGGGGCCTAGTGGTTCTGAGGGGGAGTTTGCTGGTGGTGAGAGGAGGCTGGTGCTGCTGATGGGAACCTAGTGCTAAAGGGGGCCTAGTGGTGCTGAAGGGGGGCCTGGTGCTTAGAGGAAGTTGCTGCTGGTGAGGGGAGGCTGATGATGCTGAGAGGTCCTATTAGTGAGGGGAGGCTGGTGGTGGTGAGAGGAGGCTGGTGGTGCTGAGAGGGCCTGGTGGTGCTGAGGGGGGTCTGGTGGTGAAGGGAGGCTGGTGGTGCTGAGAGGGGGCCTGGTGAAGAGGGGAGGTTGCTGGTGCTGAGTGGGACTGGTGGTGCTGAGGGGGGTCTGGTGGTGAAGGGAGGCTGGTGGTGTTGAGAGGGGCCTGGTGCTGAGGGGAGGCTGGTGATAGTGAGGGGGGCTGGTGGTAAGGGGAGACTTGTGGTGCCAAGGAGAGCCTGGCGGTGGTGAGGGGGGCCTGGTGGTGAGAGGAGGGGGCCTGGTGCTGAGGGGAGCCAGGTGCAGAAGGGAGGCTGGTGGTTTTGAGGGGGGCCTGGTGGAGAGGGGAGGCTAATGGTGCTGAGGGGAGGCTGGTGATTCTGAGGGGAGACTGGGTCCAGCAGGGTGAGGCTGGTGCTGAGGGAAGGCTGCATCCGACAGGGTGAGGCTGGTACTGAGGGGAGGCTGCATCCGACAAGTTGAGGCTGATGCTGAGGGGAGGCTGCGTCCATCAGGGTGAGGTTGCTGAGTGGAGGCTGTGTCCGGCAGGGTGAGGTTGCTGAGAAGAGGCTGCATGCAGCAGGGTTAGGCTGCTGAGTGGTAGCTGCGTCTAATAGGGTGAGGCTGAGGAGGCGGCTAGGGCGACCAGTGGTAGTCAAGGAGGAGCAGGGGCGCCAATTGCATTTCAAGAGGATGCCAACCTCCACGGACAGTTGGAGGAATAAGAGTAGTTGACAAAATGGGTGATCCCTCCTTCCTTACTCATAGTCTTGACTAGAGATGAGCGTTGTTCGACTCGAACTGTTCGCCAATATAAAATTCGAGCTGTTTTGGGCGGTGTTCGAGCCGTTCGGCGAACACGAACGATTTGAGAAAAATTCGGCTGTTCGAGGTTATGTTCGATAACTGTTCGTGCACCAAAATCATAACTGGATTTTTTCTCAGTAATGATGAAAATTAATGTTAATACGCAGTTTGAGTGTACAGCGGGGTGGGGGGAGGGGCAGGGGATGGATCTCTGCAGGAATAATGAAGATCTCCATTTTTTTTTCTCTTTCCCGCATTTACAGTGGGGAGGTGCAATCTGTCAGCCTATCAGCAGCGCACACACGGAGCGAAGTGCTTTTTTTCACACAAGCAAGGGCATGTGTCATTGGCAGTGTATGTCACATGTCCTTGCCCTATAAGACCAAGCCATTTTCCCCGTCGCCACCATTTTCTCACTGCTGCAGCTGCGTGTTAGACGGCACCGCTGTTGCTGTGTGCGCTATACCTTGTTAATTTCAAGCCAATTTTCGCACAAATCTACAGATAGTTTGGGAGTAGGGAATAGTTGTGATTGCAGTCCTTTTAAGGACTAGGTTACAGCATTTCCTACGACTTTTATCAGGCAGGTCTGTGCTCTTAAATAGATAGATTGTGGGAGTAAAGACTAATTGTAATTGCAGTCCTTTTCAGGACTAGGTTACATCAGTTCCTATCAGTTTTTGCCAGGCAGGTCTGTGCCAGTGCTGTGCAAGTTTTTTTCACAGCATTTGGCTGAATCTAGCAAAGCTAATCCTTTTTGGCCTATTGCAGAGTGTGTTAGTCAGTGGAGTAGCCTATCTGTGTTGCAAGATATACCACCTGTGTATAGAATACCAATTTTTTTACTGCACCTAGTGAAGTAAAATCTTTTGGGCATAGCATCATTCTATTAGTCGATCTATACTGACCTCCATCAGGTTGCAAATTGAATATAATTTTTTTCTGCATCTAGCTCTGAAAAAATATTTGGCCTTCTAGCAGTGTGTGGGACTTGTTCTATTAGTCCATCTATACTGACCTCCATCAGGTTGCAAACTGAATATAATTTTTCTCTGCATCTAGCTCTGAAAAAATATTTAGCCTTCTAGCAGTGTGTGGGACTTTCTCTATTAGTCCATCTATACTGACCTCCATCAGGTTGCAAATTCAAAATAATTTTTATCTGCATCTACCTCTGAAAAAATATTTGGGCTTCTAGCTGTGTATGGGACTTGTTCTATTAGTCCATCTATATTGACCTCCATCAGGTTGCAAACTGAATATAATTTTTTTCTGCATCTAGCTCTGAAAAAATATTTGGCCTTCTAGCAGTGTGTGGGACTTTCTCTATTAGTCCATCTATACTGACCTCCATCAGGTTGCAAATTAAAAATAATTTTTAACTGCATCTAGCTCTGAAAAAATATTTGGCCTTCTAGCAGTGTGTGGGACTTTCTCTATTAGTCCATCTATACTGACCTCCATCAGGTTGCAAATTAAAAATAATTTTTATCTGCATCTACCTCTGAAAAAATATTTGGGCTTCTAGCTGTGTGTGGGACTTGTTCTATTAGTCCATCTATATTGACCTCCATCAGGTTGCAAACTGAATATAATTTTTTTCTGCATCTAGCTCTGAAAAAATATTTGGCCTTCTAGCAGTGTGTGGGACTTTCTCTATTAGTCCATCTATACTGACCTCCATCAGGTTGCAAATTAAAAATAATTTTTAGCTGCATCTAGCTCTGAAAAAATATTTGGCCTTCTAGCAGTGTGTGGGACTTTCTCTATTAGTCCATCTATACTGACCTCCATCAGGTTGCAAATTCAAAATAATTTTTTGTCTGCATCTAGCTCTGAAAAAATATTTGGCCTTCTAGCAGTGTGTGAGACTTTCTCTATTAGTCCATCTATACTGACCTCCATCAGGCTGCAAATTAAAAATAATTTTTATCTGCATCTACCTCTGAAAAAATATTTGGCCTTCTAGCTGTGTGTGGGACTTGTTCTATTAGTCCATCTATACTGACCTCCATCAGGTTGCAAACTGAATATAATATTTTTCTGCATCTAGCTCTGAAAAAATATTTGGCCTTCTAGCAGTGTGTGGGACTTTCTCTATTAGTCCATCTATACTGACCTCCATCAGGTTGCAAATTAAAAATAATTTATATCTGCATCTATCTCTGAAAAAATATTTGGCCTTCTAGCAGTGTGTGGGACTTTCTCTATTAGTCCATCTATACTGACCTCCATCAGGTTGCAAATTAAAAATAATTTTTTGTCTGCATCTAGCTCTGAAAAAATATTTGGCCTTCTAGCAGTGTGTGGGACTTTCTCTATTAGTCCATCTATACTGACCTCCATCAGGTTGCAAACTGAATATATTTTTTTTCTGCATCTACCTCTGAAAAAATATTTGGGCTTCTAGCTGTGTGTAGGGCTTGTTCTATTAGTCCATCTATACTGACCTCCATCAGGTTGCAAACTGAATACAATTTTTTTCTGCATCTACCTCTGAAAAAATATTTGGGCTTCTAGCTGTGTGTGGGACTTGTTCTATTAGTCCATCTATACTGACCTCTATCAGGTTGCAAATTGAATATAATTTTTTTCTGCATCTAACCCAGCCAATAGTTTTGGCCTAATACCACAGTTTGGCCACTCAGCTCTGCTCGGTTCCCATCCATTGTTTTTTTGTGCAAACAACTCCAGAGTTGTGAATTAGTTAACCACCAAAATGAGTGGAAAAAGGCCTGCTGCTGGTGGAAAGGGGAATAGGCGTGTTGGGAAGGGGAAAAAAGGTTGTGTCCGTGGGGTAGGTGTTAAAGCAACAGTAACATCTGCAGAAGAAAGACCATCTTCCAGCCAAACTAAAATGTCTACTTCTTTTAGCGGACAATGTGATAAGATCCCTTTCTTACGGCCACGCCAATCGCTACAAATTCCAGATGAGGCACAAAAACAGCAGGTGCTTCAACGGATATCAAGTGCTCCTTTAAGTGGGCTCTCCTCCACATCAACTTCAACATCACAAATACTCCAGTCCTCAAAGGTGTCACCCCAATCGCACTTCCTTCCTCACAGCTCCCAAATCTCCAGCTGCCCGTCTGAGTATGAGGTAGAACAGATGGTTGAGTCTGCAGAGCTGTTTACTCATACTATAGCCTGGGAATCAGAGGTCGACTCCAGCGCTTCTGTGAATCCAGACGAGGAAATGATCTGCACTGATGCCCAGAATCTTTATGAGTCGGATCCAGGACCAGACGCAGAAGGTTCTGACCATAATGTAGACCCTCATTCCCAAACTGTAACTCCTGTTGGTGGAGACAATGAGGAAGACGATGATGAGACTGAAATACCTGATTGGAGCGACAACTTTAGTTTTTTCAGGGCAGGAACAGGTTGGATCTGAGGACGACGGGTGTGATAACGCACAGGGTGATGATGATGAGGTTGGAGATCCCACTTACTGTCAACCCACAGTCAGCCAAGAGATGAGGTCAGCAGAGGAGGTGGAGGAAGATGCTAGTGACGACGAGGTCAGGTTGCGCCTTCCTGGACAGAGACGTAGTACTGGAAGCACGTCAACAACTGCATCCTCAAACACAACTCTGCCTCTCACCACAAGTCGTGGTGGCTCTTCAGGTCGCATGGGTGCTAAGCCTTGCATAGCCTGGGCATATTTTCAGATCGATAAAGATGACCCAACTCGTGTTATCTGTAACATTTGTCAGCAAAAGCTAAGTAGAGGCCAAAAAATACATAGATTGAGTACTTCATGCATGAACCGGCACATGGACATGAAGCATAAGTTGCAGTGGGAAGCTCAGTGTGCTACAATGCGGCCTAGCCGGCCGGGCCAACCACCGTCTGCCATATCTTGTGCATCCGCGGCCTCTTCATCCTCTGTGACTGGGGGGACAGCAGTCACACCTGTTTTGGGGCGCAGACCTGCCACCTCTTTACCTGCAACAGCCAGCGTGATTGGCAGGTCAACATTTTCTTTGGAGGTGGTAACACCAGCTGGTGTTGAGCGCTGTCCGACATCGATAGCACCACCTTTGGATCAAGGCAACCTAACATGTTCGCCTGCATCTTCCTCACAGACCGGCAGTTTGCCGGGGACACCCTTATCAACCCCGTCTAAGCACAATAGCCAGCCCTCGGTTCCTCAGATGAGGACAAGTAAAAGACCATTTCCTCCTAGCCATGAGAAAGCTAAGAGGTTGAATTTCACCATCTGCAAGCTCTTGGCTACAGAAATGCTGCCTTTCCACCTGGTGGACACAGAGGATTTTCGAGACCTTATGTCCGTCGCAGTGCCCCAGTACCAGATGCCCAGTCGGCACTACTTCTCAAAGAAAGGTGTGCCTGCGCTCCACCAGCATGTCGCAAACAACATCACCGCTTCTTTGAGAACCTCTGTGTGTGACAGGGTGCATTTCACCACAGACACTTGGACGAGTAGGCATGGACAGGGGCGTTACATGTCGCTGACTGGGCACTGGGTAACTATGGTGACAGCAGGACAAGGGGCTGCTGTCCAAGTCTTGCCGTCCCCACGAGTTGTGCGTCAATCCTCTTTATGTCAAAGTTCCTCCACTGCTTCTGCCTCCTCAACCTTCTCTCGGTCTTCCACCTGCACCCAAAGCCTGTCTGGTCATGCCACAAGCTTTGTAACTGCGCAGAAGGGATCCTGCACACCTCCTTACTATGCTGGCAGTAGAGCTCAACGTCATCAGGCGGTTTTTACTTTGAAATGTCTGGGAAATGTGAGCCACACAGCTGAGGAGTTGTGGTCAGCTCTGGAGAACCAATTTCATGAATGGTTGTCTCCACTGGACCTGAAACCAGGGAAGGCCGTGTGCGACAATGCTGCAAACCTGGGTGTGGCCCTTCGCCGGGGCAATGTCACACACGTGCCTTGTATGGCTCACGTGTTGAACCTGGTTGTCCAGCAATTTTTAGCCCACTATCCCAGACTAGATGGCCTTCTGCAGAGGGCACGGTCGCTGTGTGCTCACTTCCGCCGTTCGCATCCCGCAGCTCAGCGACTTACATCTCTACAGAAGTCGTTGGGCCTGCCACTTCACCGGCTAAAATGCGATGTGCCTACCCGATGGAATTCAACTCTGCACATGTTGCAGCGACTGTGGCAGCACCGACAAGCCCTGGTGCAATACGTTCTGACGTATAGCCTGGGCCAACGAGATCCAGAGGTGGGGCAAATCACGCTGGAGGAGTTGTCTCAGATCAGGGACCTATGCACCCTTCTGCACAGTTTTGAAATGGCGACGAAGATGTTTAGTGCTGACGATGCCATTATCAGCATGACTATTCCAGTGATTTACATGCTGGAGCACATGTTAAACAGTATTCGGAGTCAGGTGGTGGCACAAGAGGAGGTGGAGGAAGTAGAGGAGGAGGAGTTGTATGCGGAAGGGCTAACATCTGCAAGGTCCAGACGGTCGGCAGCACCAAGGCGGCAGGCATGTGAGGGTGGGGGAGATGGTTTTACCAGGGCGCATGGTAGCAGCCAAACTAGTGAGGAAGGTGCAGGAGCCCAGGAAGAAGTGGAGGACGAACTGATGGAAGACTCATCAGATGAGGGAGACCTTGATCACATTTCTGTTGTGCGAGGTTGGGGGGAGAGGACAGAGGAAGGAAGCATGATTGTTACCTCGCCACCAACACAACAGGGACTTGGTGCTCCTGGATGCGCAACACACATGAGTGCCTTCTTGCTGCACTACCTGCAACATGACCCTCGAATTGTGAGAATTAGAAATAATCCTGACTACTGGGTTGCCACACTGTTAGATCCCCGGTACAAAAGTAAATTTGCAGAAATTATTCCTGCCATAGAAAGGGATGCACGCATGCAGGAGTATCAGCAGAGACTGTTGCAGAATCTTACATGTGCTTTTCCATAAAACACCAGTGGTGCACGTAGTGAATCTCACAGTTCCAACTTGCCAACCGTGGGACCGTCAAATGTTCAGCACTCAAACCGCAACAGAACCACAGTATCTGCTGGTAACATCAATTTTGCGGAATCATTTCACCACTTTTTTAGCCCATCCTTTGCAAGGCCAGAGGAGACAAGAAGTCTGACACATAGTCAACGCCTAGAGACGATGGTACAGGAGTATCTCCAAGTAAACATTGAAGCCATGACTGTGTCACTGGACCCTTGCTCTTTTTGGGCTTCCAATCTGGATAAATGGCCGGAGCTAGCCACTTACGCCTTGGAGATCTTGTCATGCCCCGCAGCCAGCGTTCTGTCTGAACGTGTGTTCAGCACTGCTGGTGGTGTGCTGACAGATAAGCGCACGCGGCTCTCCACTGATAATGTAGACAGACTCACGTTCATAAAGATGAACAAATCATGGATCCGAAACGACTTTTCTACCCCTGTGTCATCCTGGGGAGAGTAAAAGCTTGATGATTGGTTAAAATCACCCTACCAACCGTTTTAAGCTTTCAAATTACTAATCATGTTTATCTGTATCTAGGCTGGAAAATAATTTGGGCTTTGTAGCAGTGTGCAGCACTGATTCTATTAGGCCATCTATAATAAGCTCCACCAGATTTAAAATTACTAATCATGTTTATCTGTATCTTGACTGGAAAATAATTTGGGCTTTGTAGCAGTGTGCAGCACTGATCCTATTAGGCCATCTATACTAAGCTCCACCAGATTTAAAATTAATAATAATTTTTAGCTGCATCTAGCCCGGAAAATAATTTTGGGGCTGCGAGATGCGCAAGACACATAAGTGCCTTCTTGCTGCACTACCTGCAACATGACCCTCATATTGTCAGAATTCGAAGTAATCATGAATACTGGGTTGCCACACTCTTAGATCCCCCAAACTTTTCGATCAACCTTTTCATTTTAATAAAGACCAAAAAAATGGTCATTTTTGAAATTATAAGCATTAGCAGGTTATTAGAAACTGAAATCAAACAGTTTTCAACTCAAAACATTATTCTGGGTGATGTTACATTTTCACATAGGACCCCTTGTTCGAAAGGAGCTTCTGAACTCTCTCGTCAATTGAATTTGTCAGGTTTTGGATGGTTTCTGCTTCAATTGTTTTGCATGAGGACAGAATACCCTCCCAGAGCTGTTGCTTAGATGTGAACTGCCTCCCGCCATCATAGACACTCCTTTTGATGATGCTCCAGAGGTTCTGAATGGGGTAGAGGTCAGGGGAGCATGGGGGTCACACCATAAGATTGTCCCCTTTTATGCCCATATCAGCCAGAGATGCATATGTTTTATGTGCAGCATGAGATGGTGCATTATCATGCAAAAAAATGATCTTGCTGTGAAATACACGGTTCTTCTTCTTGAACCATGGCAGGAAGTGCTGTTTGAGAAAATCCACATACATTATGGAGTTCATCTTTAGCGCCTTCAGGGATCCTAAAGGGGCCGACAATCTCTCTCCCCATGATTCCAGCCCAAAACATTACTCCACCTCCTCCTTGTTGGCGCTGTAGCCGTGTTTGCGTGGGGTGTCCATCAACCAGCCATCCTCCACTCCATCCATCTGGACCATCGAGCGCTGCACGGCACTCATCCGTGAACAAAACAGTTTTGAAATCAGTCTTCAAGTAATGTTTGGCCCACTGGAGCCGTTTCTGCTTGTGTGAAGTGGATAGAGGAGGTCGACAGGATGGCATATGCACAGCTGCAAACCTCTGAAGGACCCTGCATCTTGTTGTTCGGGGGACGTTGGAGGCACCAGCAGCTTCAAAAACTTGTCTGCTGCTATGACAAGGCTTTTTTGCCGCTGCTCTTTTAACCTGACGTAATTGCCTGTAGGAAAGAGTCCTCAATTTGCCCTTATCAGCACGCACACGTGTGTACTGTGAATCAGCTACATACTTCTTGATTGCCAAGACACTTCATCCTGATCATCGCACAATGTTGATTGTAGTCATGCCTTGACCTAAACACGCCACAATTTGTTGCTTCTCAGCAGCCGACACATCCTTTTTCTTTCCCATTTTGGCAGAAAATGTAGGCTGCTTAATAATGTGAGACAGCCTTCTTAAGTAGTCTTGCCTTTCATTGGACACACCTGCCAAACTAATTAGCACAGGTGTCTGCAATTGCTTACAGTGATATAAAGAGCCCTGACACACATCACCATCAATGAGTTTAACTGACAAACAAACAAATTCTTCCCTTATCACTCCTAAACACTTGTTGCATAATAATTTGGAACACAGTGTACATGTGCTTTTCCACAAAACACCAGTGGTTCACGTAGTGAATCTTACAGTTCTAACTTGCCAACCGTGGTCTGTATGGAGTTGTTCAATAAAGGGCCCAAAATTAAGATAACATAGATGGGAGAGGTCTCTATGAATAGGAATTCCTAAGTATTTGATACCCTGTGAGGGCCAGGCAAAGGGAAAGTTGGACTGGATGGAATCCTATATGGATTTGGGGAGGGAGACATCGAGGGCCTCAGACTTCGCTGCATTGATTTTAAAATTTGACCATGTAACAAAGTGAGCTATTTCAGCCATAACAGCATGGATGGATATATGTAATTGAATGATATATACTAGGACATCATCAGCAAATAGAGAGCACTTGTACTCGGTGCCTCCCACCTCAATCCACCTAATATTGGGGTTATGGCGAATTGATGAGAGCAGGTGCTCCGTCACTAGGATGTATAAGAGAGGGGACAGAGGACATCCCTGCCTTGTCCCATTGGTGATTGCGAAAGGTGATGAAAATGTTCTGATGCACCCCCTGGGCCTTGGGACACCCGGAGCCGGACCCTTTTTGGTGGATGCTGGTGGTTGTAGTCTTCGTGGCGGCGACCCGGTTCCGTGGCTCAGGGTGGTCAAACCAGTGGCGGAACTATTTATGTGGTTTTGATGTTTAGATGTCCAACTACGCCACCCGTGGATTGCGGTCAGAGTGAACCGCCGCTGCAGGGCAGACCGCTGAGGCTGGTGTTGTGGGTGCAGAAGAGCGTAGCATAACTCCCCACCGGAGGAGTATAGCCTCAGGGCAGTGTATGCGGAGGATGGGGGTGATGGTGCAGGGTAGCAGCAGTAACGACACGGAGTCAGTGATGCAGTCCAGGGCCTTTACTCACAGTTCTTATTATCCAGACCACGTCTGCAGTTAACGGCTGCCCACGTCGTACTGTGCTCACCAGGTGAGGGGCTCAGACAACTCCCAGATAACTTTGGAGCGCTTCACAGGACCCCCTTTGTGTGTCCTTTGTCTGGCCTTTCTTACCAACCCTTCTGTCCGGCTGCCTCGGGCCTCCTCTTGGTAAACTTGGCGCCAGTTTCCCTGACCCTATGTGGTGCCTTCCTAGAGGGTGTAGCGAGGGGCTGCGCCACATAAAATGTCACAGCCTCCGGTTTCTAGCTGAGGGTCGTTTCTTGCCTCCACTAGTTTCGGGGACCGGTCTCCCCCTTTGGCCTGACCCCTCCACGCAGGTGGATTCGGGCGTGCGGTGGCGACTCGCCCGTCCGCACCCCTGGGATCCCTTCATTCCTCGTTCCTGGAGCCTTCTCCGCTCCTCTTCCTTCCTTCTCCCTCTTCCAGGCCTGGGCCTCTGTTACTAGGCCCGCCTCCGGAGCAGAGCTCATGCAGAGCCCCTGCTCCCTGCCACTTCTGCTCATACTTCTCTGCACTGAACTAAGATGGTGCCCACCTTTTATACTCCCTTCTCAATGCACCCAGGAACTGCTTCCTCCCTGCTCCTGCACTACAGGGTTCCCCTTCCTCAGTGTTCCCTCCCCCCACTCCAGCCAGGGACAGGGACTGTCGTTCCCATCTCAGAGGCATATTGGTCGCCCTGCCCCACAGCAATGTGGTGAAATGCATGCAGGTGTCGGGTCCTGATCCACACTCCATCCTTACCTGAGAGTGAGATATCACACCTCTGGGTGAGGTGCAATACCTCTGTAGCAACCGAGCCCTCAGGGTGCTACAGTTCCATTTATCTTCAGCCTAGGTGACGTATTGTGATACAGGGCCGTGATTTTGGCCATAAAAGGGTCCCCTAGACCCCTACCCCAAGCTTTTTAAGAGAATCATATATGGCGTGCCAGGAGACTCTATGGAATGCTTTCTCAGCATCCAACGAGAGTATATAATTACAAATTTTTAACTGCATCTAGCCCAGGAAATACTTTGTGCCTAGTAGCAGTGTCTGCTAGTCAGTGGATTATCCCGGCTGTTAAGCAAGCTACACCACCTGTAGTTTGGACACTTAATTTTTTCAAAGGAAATGCTTCGGGACCACGGGATACTCAGTGAAGAGCATCAGGAGGCACCCCAAGGCATAGGGGCTGGGACTGCCAGTAGGATGCCTTGCGGTGGACAGCCGAGCTCGATCCTTATAAAAGCTTTTTAACTGCAGCAGCTTTAGTGGACGCTACTGGAGCTGGAATTACGTGGCTGCTGGCATGAGACTTGCCCTCCAATAGATCCTTGTAAATGGATTTAAAGTGTATTCATTCAAATTAGAGAGACAATTTAAATTAAAAAGCTTAGAGCTGCCTCCACCACAGGGGGGCTCGCTCGACCCACCAGCGGACAGGCACCAGTATTGGGAGAGGGGGGCTGGCCGTCAGGGTTCACCGCGGCTCTGGCACAAACCCGGCGACACGGAGGTGGCACGGGCAGGAGCGGACTGAACGTGTCGGCTTCTCACTTTTTGGATTTTAGAAGGGCATGACATGCCTATATCTGTGTCTCCCCCTCCTTTTACTCCTCCACCTCTTTTCTTTTCGCATGACTATATGTACTTGTCACTTTTCCATGTGTTAGTTGTGTCTTCTGAGCAGTTTGTCAGCTTTTGGACACCTTTGAATGTGTTTTCTATGTGTTTCTATGTGTTTTTGTTTGCCTGCCATTGGTTTTAACGGTGTTCGAAGGTGTTCGACGAACAGTTCGGCGAACAGTTTGGTGAACACACGGGTGTTCGACGAACCGAACTCGAACACTACGGGGGTGGCTCAACACTAGTCTTGACTACTTGATATTTTTTTTATATTATCACTTTTTGAGTTATGTTTGGAGGTGTATTTATATTCTAGAATGTATAGATTTTTAATGAATGCCAACAATGATATTTTTAGTAGTGTATAATCGGTGAATATATATACAATAATATGCACTGTTAACATTTATTAATTTGATGATCGCAGGAGGAGATGGCAGTGGGCATGTGGCGGAGGTGGGCTGGCTGAGGCGGCCATTAGATTCTTCTTGACTGGGCAGTGGGTGCGGCGGTGGTGCCACAGGCTGTGTGAGTAGCTAAGTTAAGTCCATGTATTAATTTGTGCACCATTTTAGTACATGATTGTATGATACAATCATTTCCTCCCCTCCTGGAAGACAAGTGGGTATATATGATTGAGAAACATCTTTATTATTATGGCAGTGTAATTATTGGAAGGGGTAAATTGGTTTGTGCACGGCCTGAAGTGCATGGACTGGACACCGATCTCCTGACCCCCATCCTCATACATGTTGTGAGGCTGCTGAGTTCAGGTCAGGAGACCCACGGCCAGTCCATGCACTGCAGACTGAGCACAGACTCATATTCACCGATGGCTGGATGAGCCTTAAAGGGGTTGTCCAGTCTAAATCCACAAGCCTGTAGGCTGCAGTCTCTCTGTGTCACTCTGCAAACTTTTGAATCCTCACATCATACGCATTGTGCGCTGTGAGGATTCTCCGGTGTCAGAGCCAGGTGAGGATTTGCCAGAGCCAGAAACGGCGATCATGTGGCTTCAATGATGTGAAATGCAGACTCCCAGCCAGAAGGGGGAGGGGGGGTGGAGATAAAGCAAAAACAAACAGGTGGGCGGGTGAATTTTAATAATTGGCTCCGCCGTGAAGCACCGAGTGGTGGGACTTTGAACAGTCATCCTGTGCTGGCAGAGTCCCTTTAAACCTAAGTTTTACTCACCTTCCGGCATCTTCATCAATTTTCAGCACCACTCCGGTCTTGCGGCACCATCTTGCAAGCATAGGTTCTGACTAGCTGGAAGTCAAAAGCTGCATCACAATCTCTCAATGCAAGTCTGAAAGCCTGAACGATGCTGTGAAAGACTTGATCTGGTCATGGTGGGGTGGTATTTGTCCCTTGTATGTGGTATTATTCGATCACTGTGTGGTGGTAATATGTGGTCTGGTCATGATGTGGCGGCATTTGTCCCTTGTTTATGGTATTATTGGTCTTGGCATAGTGGATTGTGTTGTGTACGGAGGTCACTTGTTCTCTCTGACATCAACAAGGGGAAGATTCTTTATTTCAAATAGAGATTAATTACTTGGACTTTTAACCCCTCCCTGTCCTGTGACTATTAGACAGCAGCAATTATACACTTAGGCTATGTCCACACATCAGGTTTTTTTCAGCGTTTTTTTTCTGCAGCAAAACCTGACCTCTTGCCAGGAGGTTGTTCAAGGCTTTTCTTGATTTTTTGCTTGTTTAGTGCTTTTTTGCGCTTTTTTTCAGTTTTTTTTCACTGTCCTTTTGTCTCTTTTTTGCATGTACATAAAGTTCAGTGAAAAAAAAATCTCATTCTGGTTTTGGCACAAAAAATGCTGAAAAAACTCTGAAAAACCTGACACCTTCGTTTTTGGTGCTTTGTTTTCACCACCCATTACTTCCAATGGCTGAAAAAATGCTGAAAGAAGTGACATGCTCTATTTTGCAAAAAAACATGCAAAGCAGTGAGTATTATAAACATTTCAAACATCACTTAATTCCACCTTTGCTCTCTTTTTTTAACTCTGCATCTTATTCTAGTTTTGTTCCCACAGAATCCCTACACGTCAATATAATCATCATCCCTAAGCCAGACAGTAATCCAGAATTTATGGAAAATTATCATCCTAATTCACTCTTAAATGCGGATGTCAAAATGTACGCTAAAGTTATATCTGAAAGATTAAAGGAAATTATCCCCATGTTAATTCATTCAGACCAATTTGGTTTCGTTAAGAAAAAGAAAAGATAGGCATCCGATGGAACAAGGAGGATTATTAATTTACTATCAATCATTGAAAAAAAGAAATTACCATCTATTCTTTTATCACTTGATGCTGAAAAAGCATTTGATCGAATAAATTGGAAATTTGTGCTAGCAACCCTTAAAAAGTTTGGCTTCACAGGACATATACTAAATTCCATCCTTGCCCTTAACTCCACTCCCACCGCAGAAGTAAACATTAACAACCATTACTCTAATATTTTCCCACTAGCCAACAGAACTCGACAAGGGTGCCCTCTTTCCCCTCTACTATTCATATATTCAGAATATTAAAGGCATTCCTTCAGGATTGAGACAACACAAAGTGGGTGTTAGGCATTGGTCTGGGTCTGGATTCAAAATGGGTCAAGGACCTTCTGTGGTCTCCCATTCCAGGCCAGCCAGGGATGATACTGCTCAGCATTGTTGTCAGTCCCATCGCCTAGGTGTTCCACGAGCCCTGCAGATTGTCTCCCAGGCATTTGTGCCCAGCAGTGTTAAGCATAGGCTGCAGAGGGAGACAGGGCTCGTGGAGTCCAAGTCCAGGATTCGCTGCACTGAGCATGTCCGTGACCTGGCGGATCATGATTGGTGGGTTGGCACCCACCTGACTCGGTGACCTGGCACTCCCTGATTGGTTCACGGGTAACGTCACCAATAACGCGTCGCTGGGCAGGGCTTAGTCTTTAAAAGGCCCGCCCACAAACATGGCGGCGCGCTCAGATAATTTGAGCTAGCTGTTTGGTGTGCACGCTTACTCTGGGCTTAAAGAGCCATAGCTTTAGTTAGGCAGGCCGGGCTCAAAGAGCCATAGCTTTAGCTAGGCAGGCCGGGCTCAGAGAGCCATAGCTTTAGTAGGCAGGTAGCTTCACCTCGCTGACTGGCTCTAACCAGGGGGTTCGCCTTACACCCCGAGCCGCCTGTGAGCTAAATAGAGTGGGTTTGCTCAGGCCGGTAGCACGCCGGCTGAGTGCTCGATTACCCGGCGGGAATCACCCGCACTCTAGTGCCGTCTCCTATAGCGTAGCGCCTGTACCAAAGACAGGGCTACTGCTCATAGTCCGGTCACACATCTCCCTGCGGTTCTTGGAGATTGTGTGAACCGCTTTAGCGCCAATCCCCATAGCGTAGCGCCTGTATCAAAGACAGGGCTACTGCTGTTCCCACGGACGCACGTCTCCCTGCGGTTCTTGGAGATTGTGCGTACCGTCTTACCCTTCCGTGTGCGTTAACACGAAGGGCTAAGATATTTGTTAGGTGCGTCGCCGGTCGCTCTCTCCTCCGTGCAGTAAACGGAGATAGAGCGTACCGCTATACCCTGTCCGGTGTGTAGTTAACACGGAAGGGTTTATCTTTTAGTTGTCGTTTGCCTTTCCACCCGGGAAGTGTTCGGCAGCAGTCCACTAGGCTGCATCGCGGACCCCGGGGTCGGTTGCGTTCCATTAAATAAAGTTGTCTGCAACCGCTCCCCCTAACAGTATCTGAGCGCCAGTATCTTGCCGAACATGGCCGACAACCAGCAACTGCAGCGTTACATATAGCAGCTGGAGACCAGACTTAGGACTCTGGAACAAGCCCCGGTAGCTGATATCACTGCAGTAGCTACCCAGACGGCCTCGCAAGCAGCCAATATGGTTAACTCTGCTGCATTAAATGCTGCGACAGCTGCTACTGCCCCATTACCCCTTTTTGCTCTCCGGGAAAAATTTTCTGGGGACAGTAAACTCTGTAGGTGTTTTGTTAATGTATTCTCCATTCATTTGGAGATGATGAAGGCATGGTTCCCCTCCGAAAGAGCCAAAGTGGGATATATCATATCATTGCTCTCCCACCGAGCTCTGGAGTGGGCTACTCCCCTGTGGGAGCGAAATGACCCGGTAGTGGCTAATGTGGGTCTTTTTCTCAAGACCTTAAAAGGTATATTCCTAGGGCCCCAGATCACGCATGATACGGCTCTTAAGCTTCTCGCGTTGACCCAGGGTTCGGCCACCGCCAGTCACTATGCCATCCAGTTCAGAACCCTTGCGGCTGAGCTGGATTGGTCTGAGCGGTCGCTTATCCCGGTGTTCTGGAAGGGTCTGGCTGGGCATATTAAAGATGCTCTATCTACCCGAGAGATTCCAACCTCTCTGGAGGAATTAATATCTCTCGCTGACCGTATTGACTTACGTCATGCAGAACACAGGTTAGAGCTAGAGGTTGGCAGTCCCCAGTACCTGTTGGCACCAGGCGTCTTTAGACCCAAATCCAAGACCTCCGACCCACAGCCTGAGGCTATGGATGTATCCCGGACTGAGTCTAGTCTCTCTCGTTCCTGTTCTGCACATCTCTCGGAGCACCCCGTAAATAAGGGCTCCAAACAGCCGGTAAAACGAGTAGGGCTTACCACCATTGGTGGGGGTACATTAAATTCTGGGTCCTCCTTCTCCAAGCTATCATATAAGGTGATCTTGTCCTTCGGTAAATCTGCAGTTACTGCCAAGGCGTGGGTGGACTCTGGTGCTGAGGGCAATTTTCTCTCATCTACATTTGCCCAGAGACATGCCATCTCTACTGAGCCACTCTCTTGCCCAATGAACATTAGTGTTGCCAATGGGTCACTCCTGGATGTGCAAATCACTCATCGGTCGATCCCTCTCACCATGTCATTCCCTGAGGGCCACCGGGAAGTTATTTCTTTTCTTATTATTCCCGGTGGATTAGACGAGGTGTTGTTGGGTCTCCCCTGGTTACGCTGTCATTCTCCACACATTGACTGGAATTCGGGGAGAATTTCTTCCTGGAGTGAGAATTGTGCATCTCAGTGTTTGGGCAAAGTCACCCGGAGGGTAGGCTCTGATCCTCCTATCATTGCGACATCCGGTACAGATTCCTTGTCGGTTTCCAGGACCCGGTCCTTGTCAGACTATGTCGCAGAGAATTCTCAGAAGGAGAGAGTGTCTGCAGTGTCCTCCAACCCGGTTCCGTCGGGGAAGACGTTTGTTTCCCCTAATCTACGGAATATGGTGCTCTCCTGGGCTCATGCCCCTAAGTCCGGAGCTCACCTGGGGGTCAAACGTACCACTAAGTCCCTTCTCCGGTCCTATTGGTGGCCCCGGTGGTGCCAGGACGTCAAGAACTTTGTTCTCGCATGTCCCGTCTGTGCGAGAGATAAATCTTTTCGCCAGAGACCGGCGGGTCCTTCCTCTCTGTCACCCGTGAACGATCCTACGCATAGAGAACCAGTTGTCACTGCTTCCCATCCTAAAAGAGGGTACCCTGTACACCGGAGGGGTCACTGTATCGTGGGTTCCCTCTGTGACCCGTTGGACCACATCCTTGCCCCCCGGCTCATGGAGGAAAATGAGCATCAAATGGAGGGGGATGTTAAAAGGGTGGATAATGTTAGGCGTCGGTCTGGGGCTCGATTCGAAATGGGTCCAGGACCTTCTGTGGTCTCCCATTCCAGGCCAGCTGGGGCTGATACTGCTCAGCATTGCTGTCAGTCCCAACGCCTAGCTGTTCCACGAGCCCTGCAGATTATCTCCCAGGCATTTGTGCCCAGCAGTGTTAAGCATAGGCTGCAGAGGGAGACAGGGCTCGTGGAGTCTAAGTCCAGGATTTGCTGCACTGAGCATGTCCGTGACCTGGCGGATCATGATTGGCGGGTTGACACCCACCTGACTCGGTGACCTGGCACTTCCTGATTGGTTCACGGGTAATGTCACCAATAGCGCGTCGCTGGGCAGGGCTTAGTCTTTAAAAGGCCCGCCCACAAACATGGCGGCACGCTCAGATCATTTGAGCTAGCTTTTTGGTGTGCATGCTTACTCTGGGCTCAAAGAGCCATAGCTTTAGTTAGGCAGGCCGGGCTCAAAGAGCCATATCTTTAGCTAGGCAGGCCGGGCTCAAAGAGCCATATCTTTAGCTAGGCAGACCGGGCTCAAAGAGCCATAGCTTTAGTAGGCAGGTAGCTTCGCCTCGCTGACTGGCTCTAACCAGGGGGTTCGCCTTACACCCCGAGCCGCCTGTGAGCTAAATAGAGCGGGTTTGCTCAGTCCGGTAGCACGCCGGCTGAGTGCTCGATTACCCGGCGGGAATCACCCGCACGCTAGCGCCGTCTCCTATAGCGTAGCGCCTGTACCGAAGACAGGGCTACTGCTCATAGTCCGGTCACACGTCTCCCTGCGGTTCTTGGAGATTGTGTGAACCGCTTTAGCGCCAATCCCCATAGCGTAGCGCCTGTATCAAAGACAGGGCTACTGCTGTTCCCACGGACGCACGTCTCCCTGCGGTTCTTGGAGATTGTGCGTACCATCTTACCCTTCCGTGTGCGTTAACACGAAGGCCTAAGATATTTGTTAGGTGCGTCGCCGGTCGCTCTCTCCTCCGTGCAGTAAACGGAGATAGAGCGTACCGCTATACCCTGTCTGGTGTGTAGTTAACATGGAAGGGTTTATCTTTTAGTTGTCGTTTGCCTTTCCACCCGGGATGTGTTCGGCAGCAGTCCTCTAGGCTGCATCGCGGACCCCGGGGTCGGTTGCGTTCCCTTAAATAAAGTTGTCTGCAACCGCTCCCCCTAACAGTGGGTCTTTTTTCAGATGATGTACTTATAACGGTAACAGATCCTATAAACTCTTTGAGAGAGATATCCGCGATAGTCAATAATTTTGCCTCAATATCTAATATATAAAGCTGAATGTGTGTATGTATGTATGTATGTCCGGGATTGGCATCTGCACCGTCGCAGCTACAGCCACAAAATTTTTCACAGTCACACGTCTGGACCCCGAGAGCGTCATAGGCTATGTTGTGAGGCAAAATTTTAACCCCGCGCGTTCCAATTCACCAAACAATTTTGCCCCTATCTACATAATGGGGAAAAAGTGAAAGGAAAAGTGTTGGAGGCAAATTGACAGCTGCCACATGTGAACAAGGGAGAATTAAAGAATGAGAGCGATGGCGCCAAAGAGTATATACCGTACAGTTGCTAAGGTGGGGCCCCAACATGGGATACTCATACTCACCACACATGGGGATATGAACACACACACAAAATGCGCCACACACTACCACATGCTTGAACACATATACCACCCTCAGCACACACAAAACTCATCTCACAAAGATTTATCAGGCTGCCAATAGCAACCAATCACAGCTCAGCTTCTATTTTGCTACAGTTAATTAATCTGAGCTGTGATTGGTTAATATAGGCAACAAAGGACATTCTCAGTATAACAAAGCTTGTGTAAGGTAATAAGATGTCAGTTAGGGTGTGTTGGTGGAAAGGCTGATGTCAGGCACATTACTTATATGTGAGAGGATATAGAAATTGCCAGTTACAGACTATTTTTACCACAATAATGCCTCATAAGAAAAGGAATTTCATGGCACGAATGTCAGCTGATGCGAAAAGAAAAGCTGCATTACGGGCCAATGAAAAATGTGAAGACCGAGAAACAAGGCTGACACACATGAGAGCAGCAGCTGCTTCCTCAAGAGCCAGTGAACTTTCCGAGCAGAGGGAAGCGAGGCTTTCAGACAAGAGAACAAGAGTTGCTTCCTCAAGGGGCCAATGAACTTTCTGAGGAGAGGGAAACGAGGCTTACAGACATGAAAACAAGAGCTGCTTCCTCAAGAGCCAATGAACTTCCTGAGGACAGGGAAGCGAGACTTGCAGACATGAAAAACAAGAGCTGCTTCCTCAAGGGCCAATGAACTCTCTGAGGAGAGGGAAGCGAGACTTGCAGACATGAAAACAAGAGCTGCTTCCTCAAGAGCCAATGAACTTTCTGAGGAGAGGGAAGCGAGGCTTGCAGACATGAAAACAAGAGCTGCTTCCTCAAGGGCCAATGAACTTTCTGAGGAGAGGGAAACGAGGCTTGCAGACAAGAGAACAAGAACTGCTTCCTCAAGAGCCAATGAACTTTCTGAGGAGAGGGAAGCGAGGCTTGCAGATAAGAGAAGAAGAGCTGCTTCCTCAAGGGCCAATGAGTCATCTCAGCAGAGAGAAGGCCGACTTGCCACTAAGAGAATTGCTATTTCTTCCACCAGGGCACAGGAAATGGTTGGAGATTTGAAACATGCTGCCTTTTGTTACCAGTCAGACATAAACTATCAAGATAATCCTAAAGTTCAGATAGGAAAAATGGATATGGTCTGCATGTACTGCAGTGCCCTGAAATGGAAAGATGAACCGCCAGGTTTATGCTGTGCAAATGGCAAGATAAAACTTCCACCTCTCCTGTCACCACTAGATCCCCTAAAGTCTCTGATGACAGGTACCAGTACAATATCAAAGCATTTCTTGGACAACATTAGGAAGCACAAATCCTGCTTCCAAATGACATCATTTGGTGCAACAAAAGAAATGTTTACCATAGGATTTATGCCGACATTTAAAGTTCAAGGACAGGTTTTCCACTCAATTGGCTCACTGCTTCCATTACAAGGAGAAGAACCTCAATTTCTTCAACTCTTCTTTATGGGTAATGCAGAAGCAGAGGCTCAGCGGAGATGCTCTTTAATTCCTAACACTCGCCTTGATACTGTCACTATTTTGCAGCAGTTCCTACACTCCAACAATCTATATGTTCAACTTTTCAAGACTGCACTTGAATGCATGCCAAATGACGATTACAAGGTTGTCATTCGAGCTGACAAAACACCACAAGGTGAACATCAGCGACGTTTCAATGTTCCCACATTTGATGAGGTAGCCTTCTTGATTGTAGGTAATGACTTTCAAAGCTGTGACATTGTGCTTCAGAAAAGGAACAATAGTTTGCAACGAGTAGCAGAAACTCACAGGTCCTATGATGCTCTGCAATATCCAATCATCTTTTGGCAGGGACAGGATGGCTATCACTTTGGAATACCTCAGACAGATCATACAACAGGCAACCCTTCAGGAAAAAAAGTGTCTGCCATGGACTTCTATGCATATAAGATCATGACAAGATTTGCAAAGGAAAATCACATCTTGAAATGCTAACACCTCTTCCACCAATTTATTGTTGACATGTATGCAAAGATTGAGAGTGAACGTCTTTTATATATCCGACTAAATCAAAAGAAGCTCAGGGCAGAGGAATATATTCACATTAGAGATGCTGTTGCAAATGATGCTGATCCAAAAGAGTTGGGGAAAATAGTTATTCTTCCATCAACTGTCACTGGAAGCCCACGGCACATGCATGAATACACACAGGATGCAATGACTTATGTGAGAAAGTATGGCCGTCCAGATCTTTTCATCACCTTTACTTGCAATCCTGCCTGGAAGGAAATTGGAGGGCACCTGTTGCCGGGCCAAAAAACAGTGAATCGCCATGAACTTATTGCTCGGGTTTTCAAACAGAAATTTTCAAAAATGACTAATCTCATCACAAAATCACATATTTATGGTGAGACGCAGTGCAGGATGTATTCAGTTGAATGGAAAAAAAGAGGACTTCCTCACACCCACATCTTGATTTGGCTGAAGCAAAAAATACAGCCTACCGAAATTGACAATATCATCAGTGCCGAATTGCCAGACCCTCAGATTGACCCATTGCTGTTTGACACCATCACAAAAAGCATGATCCATGGTCCGTGTGGGAGGCTGAACAAAAATTCTCCCTGTATGATTGATGGCTGGTGTTCAAAGCATTACCCATGATCCCTGGTCCTAGAAACCCAAACATGACCAGATGGATATCCAGTCTACCAAAGAAGAAAACCAGGGGATGGTGGTTTCATAGCAAAGCTCAAAATGCGTGTTGGATCATCACTCCAAGAGATAGAAATTGACAACAGGTGGGTAGTGCCTTACAACCCTTTGCTCTCAAAAATCTTCCAGGCCCACATAAATGTCAAATCTTGCTACTCTGTGAAATCAATCAAGTATATCTGCAAATATTTCCACAAAGGAAGTGATCAAGCAGTTTTTGAACTCCAGAAAAATTGACCTATTATTGATGAAGTGGAGGCATTCCAGATGGGCAGGTACATAAGCAGCAATGAGGCTGTTTGGAGAATACTAGGATTCTCCATTCATGAGCGCTACCCACCAGTTGTGCATCTAAGTGTGCACTTGGAAAATGGACAGAGAATTTACTTTAACCCAGCAAACTTGCAGCAGCAGCTCCTAACACCACCTAAGATCACCCTCTTGGCATTTTTTGAGCTGTGTCAACAAGACCCTTTTGCAAAAACAATTCACTACTGTGATTTACCAAAGTACTACACTTGGAATGGCTCCAGAAAACCACTGTAATGGAGGAAACGGGGGCTTGATATTGAATGCTATCCAGGGGTGAAAGCAACTGATACTCTTGGTCGCATCTACACTGTTCATCCGTCAAATGCAGAGTGCTTCTACCTGCGCATGTTACTTCATGTTGTCAAAGGCCCTACATCATTTTCTGACCTGAAGACCGTCGGAGGCCATGTATGTGAAACATTCAGGGAAGCTTGCCAAAGAAAAGGACTTTTGGAAAATGATGGACATTGGGACATGACCCTCAGTGAAGCAGCAGCCACACAAACCCCAAAGCGACTAAGACACCTCTTTGCTATTATTCTAACAACCTGTAGCATTTCAAATCCTCTTGAGATTTGGACAAAGTACAAAGCTGATCTCAGTGAGGACATCCTCATGCAGATTAGAAGGGAAAATCCTCAGCAACTCATCAACTTCACTGAGGAAATGTTCAATGAAACTTTAATGCTCCTTGAAGATCAGTGCATAGCAATGTCAGGAAAAGCCTTACAGTTGCTAGGTTTGCCTGCACCAATAAGAAATCCTGAAGGCATCCAAATGCGTAGTGAGATTTTCCAAAAAACAAACTACAATATTAATGAACTGACAGCATTTGTGTCTCAGAACGAACCAATATTGGTAACAGATCAAAGGGACGCCTATAACTACATTTTAAGTTTCAGTGAAACCAACAAAGGTGGGATTGTCTTCCTTGATGCTCCAGGTGGAACAGGAAAGACATTTGTAATCAACTTGCTCCTGGCAAAATTTCGACAACAAAAAAAGATTGCACTTGCAGTGGCATCTTCTGGAATTGCAGCTACGCTTTTAAAAGGTGGCAGGACAGCACATTCGACATTCAAACTACCACTTAACCTGTCTCATAGTGACAGCCCGTGTGTAATATTGCCAAGGGATCAGGACTGGCCAAATTGCTTCAAAAATGCAGTGCCATCATTTGGGATGAATACACCATGTCACACAAAAGGGCTCTGGAAGCAGTGGACAGACTGCTGCAAGACCTGCGTAGCAACAAATATATCATAGGAGGAGTAGTTGTTGTTTTGGCAGGTGACTTCCGCCAAACATTACCTGTTATTCCAAGATCAACCCCTGCAGAAGAACTGAATGCCTGTCTCAAAGCATCGTACCTTTGGAGAAAAGTAAAGAAAATGTCACTGAACACAAACATGAGGGTCTACATGACAGGCAATGTTTCTGCTGGACTGTTTTCGAGCCAGCTGTTGACTATTGGAGATGGCAAGGAACCAGTAAACTCAACCACTGAACAGATCACCTTCCCAAGCAACTTTTGTTGCATTGTGACTTCCATTGAGGAGTTGAAATCAAAGGTTTTTCCAAACATTCAACTCCACTTCAAAAATTCTGGCTGGCTGTGTGAAAGGGCTATTCTAGCTCCCAAACATGACAGTGTCAACAAGATCAATCTTCAAATTCTAAATCTCCTTCCAGGTGTGTGCACAACCTACAAGTCAGTGGATACAGTAATAGACCCTGCTCAAGCATTATTTTATCCAACTGAGTTCCTCAATTCCTTGGAGCCACAAGGTCTTCCTCCTCACAACTTCTTTCTAAAACCTGGAGCACCTATTCTGCTATTGAGAAATTTGGATCCACCAAAGCTGTGTAATGGAACAAGACTCTTGATTAAGAACCTGTTTCCACATGTAATTGAGGCAACCATTTTGGCAGGATGTGCCACAGGAGAAGATGTTTTCATTCCAACAATTCCTCTCATTCCATCTGATTTGCCTTTTGATTTTAAACGCCTCTAGTTTCCTGTTCGACTGAAAGTAGTTGGAATCGATTTACAATCTCCATGCTTTTCTCATGGTCAACTTTATGTGGCCTGTTCAAGAGTTGGAACAGCCAAAAATCAATTTGTGTTTGCACCTGACGGAAGAACTAAGAATGTCGTTTATCAAAAGGCTCTCGAATAAGGAGTAGAAGATTACTTCACATTACTTGGCCAATTTAGTTAAATCTGTGTGGAATATCTCTGGTGTTGAAATATATGTTGTGAAATGCTTCTATTAGCTTAGTTTTTGCCTTTTAATAATTACATTTCTATCTATTTGTTTTGTGTTTTTTATGTGGAGAATAAATTTTTGTTAACACATTCTATTTTGCTAACAGCAGTTATTAACCCAGGCGAAGCCGGATAGTACAGCTAGTTATTTTATAAAATTAACGAGACCAAATCAAAAATCTTGAGTTATTACCTGGATGTAAATATAAAAAAAAATTCTATGAAAGTGATTTCCCTTATACCTGGGAAGATTCAACTTTACCCTTTTTGGGTATAAAAATCATGAATCACTTAAACCGCATTGTGGAAGTGAATTCTATGAAAATTCTTAAAGAGATTCAATCCACCCTAGACAAATGTGATAAAATAAACTCTACATGGATGGGGAGAATAATAATTTTGAAATACATCGTTTTTTAAGGTTGAAGGAAGACTAATTCCATCTAGTTCAACCCATAGCCTAACATGTCGATCCAGAGGAAGGCAAAAAAAAAACATGTGACAAACACTAAGCTCCCCATTGGGGAAAAAAATTTCCTGACTCCATACGACAATCAGACTAGTTCACTGGATCAACGCCCTATCAAGAAATCTAGTATATATAGCCTGTTATATTATACTTTTCAAGAAAGGCATCCAAACCGTTCTTAAATTTCAGGAGTGAATCACTCATAACAACATCATGCGGCAGAGAGTTCCATAGTCTCACTGCTCTTACAGTAAAGAATCCGCGTCTGTGATTATGATTAAACCTTCTTTCCTCCAGACGTAGAAGATGCCCCCTTGTCCCCATCTCAGGCCACAGAATGGAAAGATCAGTAGAAAGGTCTTTGTACTGTCCCCTTATATACTTGTACATAGTAATAAGATCACCCCTAAGCCTTAGTTTTTCCAAACTAAATAACCCCACGTGAAATAACCTGTCTTGGTATTGCTGACCCCCCAGTCGTCTAATAGCCTTGGTCGCTCTTCTCTGCACCTGCTCTAGTTCAGCTATGTCTTTCTTATTCACCGGAGACCAGAACTGCACACAGTATTCTAAGTCTGGTCGAACTAGTGACTTGTATAGAGGTAAAATTATGTTCTCCTCATGAGCATCTAAGCCTCTTTTAATGCATCCCATTATTTTATTTGACTTTGCAAAAGCTGCCTGACACTGGCCGCCAAGCGTGAGCTTGTCGTCCACCAATACACCCAGGTCTTTTTCAGTTACAGTTTTGCCCAGTGTTTTACAATTAAGCATATAATTATACATTTTATTTCCTCTGCCCAAGTGCATTACCTTACATTTATCCCCATTAAAGCTCATTTGCCATTTATCAGCCCAAGCTTCTAGTTTACATAGATCCTTCTGTAATATAAAAGTGTCCTCCTCTGTATTGATTACCCTGCAGAGTTTAGTGTCATCTGAAAATATTGAAATAATACTCTGTATGCCCTCTTCAAGGTCAGTAATAAATATGTTAAAAAGAAGCGGGCCCAATACTGACCCCTGTGGTACCCCATTGTTAACTGAGACCTAGTCTGAGTGTGTTCCATTAATAACCACCCTTTGCTTCCTATCACTGAGACAGTTCTTAACCCACATACACATATTTTGCCCTATCCCCATTGTTCTCATTTTATGTATCAACCTTTTGTGTGGAACTGTATCAAAAGCTTTTGAAAAGTCCATATACACAACATCCACTGCATTTCCTTGGTCCAGTCCGGAACTTGCCTCCTTATAAAAACTGATCAGATTAGTTTGACAGGAACGGTCATTTCTGGCCTCCATTAAAAATTTCCTTCAGTGTGTCAGTGAAGCAATTCACACCAGTTTGCTGTTCAAACTAGTTACCTACAGGGCATGTATTTAAAACTCTGTTTTCTCCGTCACGCGGATCACATATAAGTTGGCTCCAAACTCAGTCATTGGAGTGAGCGTGGAAGATACTGTCCTCCATTTAAAATGGGCAAGACACGTGGCAAGGGACAGGGAACTGGACGTGATGGTGATGGTGCATGCAGAGGCCGAGGACAAGGCGGTGGGCATCCTGAAATTGTGCCACAGCAAACACCCATATCTTTTCGCCCGACCTTCCTGTCCCAATTCCTAGAGGACCGCAGCACACCATTATTCAACCCAGAGCATTGTCAAAAGGTTGTTGGTTGGATAGGGGAAAATGCTTCCAGTCACTTAGCCACCACCACCACCCTGTCTTCCACCCAGTCAAGTCTCAGTAGCTGTGAGTTTGGACTGCACATTCCTCACCTTGATCCTACTTCCTCCCACCATGCCGAGTGCCCGGAGACAACTGATCCCACACTTGGACACTCTGAAGAGCTGTTGACTTTTCCATTTATAGATTCGGGCCTCTCGCCCGGTCCACTTGAAGCAGGGCAAGAGGAGATCGTGTGTAGCGATGCCCAAATATTTGAGCAGCCGTGGTCACACGAATGCGACGGTGGGAAAGTGTTACAAGAGGTGGAAGATGATGAGACACAATTGCCAGAAAGTCAGGAGAAGGACCAGGGTGCGGAAGACGAGATGGTGGATGATATAGTAACTGACCCAACCTGGCAGGAGGACATGCAGAGCGAGGACAGCAGCACACAGGGGCAGGGAGGCAGAGCACCCCAACAGGCAGGAAGAAGCAGTGTGGTGGCCGCAGACAGAAGGCAGGCAACCGTTCCCCGTAACACCAACACAAAGGAAGTTGCCAGTACAACTGTTAGGTCTTCCCGAGTCTGGTTGTTTTTTAAAGACTCTGCCGATAACCCCAAAACGGCCATTTGCACCACCTGCCTGGCCAGCATCAGCAGGCAGGGCCGGCGCCAGCACCCGGGCAAGTGCCGGGGCCCTGAGCAGGCGCGGGGCCCACTCACCCTCGGGCACCCCGCCGCGCTATGGGACCCATGAGCGGAGGAGAGCGTTGTCAGCATCCACTCTCCCCCGGTTTCACCGACTGCCGGGGCCCTGAGTAACAATACTTACCTCTCCCCGTGCCTCCGCAGCAGCTCTGGTCTCTTGCGCGTCCTCTGACTGACTGAGCAGTCACAGCGCAGAGTGGGAAGACGCCGGCAACACTGGAGTCCGGAGCAGCGGCAGCAGGTGAGGAGAAGTGAGGTGAGTATTTGAATTATTTTTTTTTTAAATGTATGGAGGCATGGGGCATTATAAGGGAGGGGGGCAGTGACATACTGCATGGGGCATTATAAGGGAGGGGGGGTAAAATCCTGCATGGGGCATTATAAGGGGGGATGACATCCTGCATGGGGCATCATAAGGGGGGGTGTGACATCCTGCATGGGGCATTATAAGGGGGAAAGTGACATCCTGCATGGGGCATTATAAGGAAGCATGGGAGAGGTGACATCCTGCATGGGGCATTAAAAGGGGAGGAAGTGACATCCTGCATGGGGCATTATATGGGGGGGAGAAGTGATACCCTGCATGGGGCATTATAAGGAGGGGGTGACATAATGCATGGGGCATTATAAGGGGGTTACATCCTGCATTGGGCATTATAAGGGGGGGAACAGCCTGTGTGGGGCGTTATAAGGGGGAACAGCCTGCATGAGGCATTATGGGGTGAACAACCTGCATGGAGCGTTATATGGGGGGCCAGCATCCTGAATTGAGCATTATAAGGGGGCCAGTATCCTGTATGGAGCGTTATAATGGGGCCAGTATCCTGTATGAAGAGTTATATGGGGGTCAGTATCCTGTGTGGAGCGTTATATGGGGGCCAGTATCCTGTATGGAGTGATATATAGGGGGCCAGTATTCTGTATGGAGCGTTATATGGGGGCCAGTATCCTGTCTGGAGCGTTATATGGGGGCCAGTATCCTGTATGGAGTGTTATAATGGGGCCAGTATTCTGTATGGAACGTTATATGGGGGCCAGTATCCTGTATGGAGCGTTATATGGGGGCCAGTATACTGTATGGAGCGTTATATGGGGGCGAGTATCCTGTATGGAGCGTTATATAGGGGCCAGTATTCTGTATGGAGCGTTATATGGGGGCCAGGATCCTGTATGGAGCGTTATATGGGGGCCAGTATCCTGTATGGAGCGTTATATGGGGGCCAGTATTCTGTATGGAGCGTTATATAGGGGCCAGTATTCTGAATGGAGTGATTCGCCGGTTTCTGAGCTATTGTGGAATTTACAATAGATATCGCTCATGTAATGTTAGAAGTGAAATCTTTGCATTGTACTATATATATATTTCTCTGTGGAATCTGTGCATCATGAATCGTGGTATGTGTTAAAGGGGCCCACTGAGACTCTTTTGCCTGGGGCCCACATAAACTTGGAGCCAGCCCTGTCAGCAAGGGTGGCAAAACTAGCAGCCTGACCACCACCAGCATGATTAGGCACATGGCAGCAAAGCACCCCAGGGTCCAGGAACAGTGTCTGCATGTGACACCATTGCTTCTTCCGCTGTTGTGCATGCAAGCCAATTTCCTGTCCATGGTGCATGCGAAGATGCCTCCTGCCCTGTACCTGTCTTTGCACACTCTCAAGTAGCAGCATCAGGAAGCACGTCCATGTCCTTGTCCCAATGCAGCGTTCAGTTGTTCATACCCCAGTCCTTGGAACGCAAGCGCAAATATGCAGCCAACACCCCACAGGCCACACTACTAAATTCTCACATTTCACGACTGCTTGCGCTCAAAATGTTGCGTTTTAGGCTTGTGGAGATGTAAGCATTCCGCAACCTGATAGCGGCGTCCGTCCCTCGGTACTCGGTCCCCAGCCGCCACTATTTATCCCCGTGTGCCGTCCCCGCATTACACAAGCACGTATCCAAAAACATTAGTCGTGCCCTCAACAACGCAGTTACCGGGAAAGTCCACCTAACCACGGACACGTGGACAAGTGCTTGTGGGCAGGGACGGTACATCTTGCTGACGGCACACTGGGTTAACATAGTGGAAGCCGGGACCCAGTCGGACCTTGGGACGGAACACGTCCTCCCGACGCCAAGGATTCCGGGCCCTAGATCAATCAGGGTTGCCCCCACGGTCAACAGCTCCTGCACCTCATCCTCCTCAGCCTCCTCCTCCTCTTCAGGCTCCATCTCCGAAATGACCACATCAGTCACAAGCTGGAAGCACTGCAGCAGTGCCTCGGCCAAAGCGGCAACATGCTTTGCTGAAGCTGATATGCTTAGGTGACAAACCGCACAATGCTGAAGAGTTGTGGACAGCTCTGAAAGAGCAGGCAGATCTGTGGCTTACACCGCTGAACCTACAGCCAGGCATGGTCGTGTGTGACGGCTCTGAGGCGAGGTGAGCTCACACACGTACCATGCCTTGCCCATGTGCTTAACCTCGTGGTTCAGCGGTTTATCAAATTGTTAAAGTACGCCGCCTGTGTGCCCATTTTAGAAAGTCAGCTATAGCGTCCGCCGCCCTTGCAGTGTTTCAGCAGAATTTGCAGCTTCTGGCTCACAGACTGGTGTGTAATGTTCCCACGCGTTGGAACTCTACACTGCAGATGTTGGGAAGGATTTGTGAGCAGAAGAGGGCAGTTGTTGAGTACCAGCATCAACAAGGCCGTCGGTATTCAGTTCAGACTCCACACATAAGACCTCAGGAGTGGACATGGATGTCAGACATATGTACCATCCTCCAAAACTTTGAGAACTCCACCAAGATGGTGAGCGGCGATGACGCCATAATTAGCATCACCATCCCGCTTCTCTGTCTTCTGAAACGCTCTCTGCTCACAATCAAAGAGGATGCATTGCAGGCGGAGCACGATGAGATGGAGCAAGGAACCATACAGGATGATTACACACAGCCCAGCCTCATCTTATCCCAATGTGGATTGGGTGCCAATGAGGAAGAGGAGAAGGAGGAGGAGGGACAGGAGCTAGTTTCATGCGCTATAGACGGTGCTACCTGCACAGCTGTCATACCGTCTGTTCAGCATGGATGGCCAGAGGACAGAGTGGAGGAGCAGGTGGAGGAGGAGAAGAGCATGGTCAGTCATCCTCTTGGTGAGGACACAGAAGTCTTGCCTGTTAGTAGTCTGGCACGCATGGCTGAGTTTATGTTACTCTGCCTTTCCCATGACCCTCGCGTTCTCAAAATTTTGGGTGACAGTCATTACTGGTTGGTGACACTTCTAGACCCACGCTACAAGGAGAACTTTATATCTCTTATTCCTGAGGCGGACAGGTCTACAAAAATGGGTCTGTACCAGTAGGCCCTTGTTGCGGAACTATTAAAAAAAATCCCATCTGAAAACGCTGACGATAGAGGTCACAGTTCATTGAAAAACCAAGAATACAGGCGAGAGAGACACAACTTCAATCCAGCAGAGGCAGGGGAACACTGTCAAAGTTCTGGGTGAGTTTTCTCAGCCCCTTCCATCGCACAGGCCCTGAGGCGCGGGGTACTTTCCCAAGGAGTGCAAAGTTTGGGAAGATGCTGAGGGAGTACCTTGCTGACCGTACCAACATACTCTGTGATTCCTCTGTGCCTTATAATTATTGGGTATCTAAGCTGGATATTAACTGGCTCTCTATGCCTTGGAGGTCCTGGCCTGCCCTGCCTCAAGCGTTTTATCAGAGCGGGTTTTTAGTGATGCTGGTGGAATTATAACTGATAAGCGCATCCACCTGTCAACTGAAAATGCTGACAGGCTGATTCTTATAAAAATGAACAAGGGCTGGATTGGGCCATACTTTTCATCACCACCGCATGATAGCAGCGTAACATAAACTCAAATCCAGTGTCTATTCTTGGGAGGTGTATTCCCATGCACCTTTTCACACCCACACATGGGTATAGGCTTCCTGATTTTGACTATTTGCTCTTGTCCTCCTCCTTCTCCTCATCCTCCGCCAACATATCACCAGGGTGACCGTGGTCCATGAATCAACACCCACATAATTTTTTTAAAGGGTGTTTATGATGGCCGTAAAAATTTTTTATACAGTATGTTCATGTATACCCCCCAGGGGTAAATGTTTGCCAGCCCATAGAATTAGTGCATGGGCATTACAAGTATAGGAGGCCCGCTCCTTTCTAATTTGAACATTTTTTTAATGCGGCCCTCCTCCACGTCTCTTCCAAGGGGCATTGGAGCGCCTCCAAATTTTTGGAAACCCTTGAATTCACTGCATAGACCAACACTATGGGAGACCCACTTCCTAATAATGGGAACATTGTTTTGAGGAGGCCCTCTGACCTCCATGTCTCTTCCAAGGGGCATTGAAGTGCCTCCAAATTTTTGACAGCCCTTGCATTCACTGCATAGGCGAACACTATGGGAGACTCTCTCCTTTCTAATGGGAATTTGTCGTTACTGTGGCCCTGCTCTATGTGTTTTTCCTAAATTTGGTCAGCCGTTGGACTCACTGCAAACCCTATAACTGTATAGTAGACCCTCTTCTTTCTAATGGCAACATGTCATTCTTGTTACTGTGGCCCTGCTCTATGTGTCTTTAAATCCTGGGGTTTTTCCTAAATTTGGTCAGCCATTGGACTCACTGCATACCCTATAACTGTATAGCAGACTCTCTCCTTTCTAATGGTAACATGTCATACACATTACTGTGGCCCTGCTCTATGTGTCTTTCAGAGTCCCTCCATCATCAATGAAACAGGATGTGTCTGATGAAGTGTCACTCACCACATTGCCAGATAAGGTTGTAAAATGTTAAAATGACATTTCCCGGTGAATGCATTTGCCTTAAAAAATAAAGTAAAAAAAAAAACAGTAGGATCTTTCTTAAGAATAAAAAAAAAGTCGCAAATGTAACCTCAATGTAATCAAATTATTCAGCTCCTGCACCTCCTCTATCTCCGAAATGACCACATCAGTCACAAGCTGAAAGCACTGCAGCACTGCCTTGGCCAAGCGGCAACAGGCTATGCTGAAGATAACATGCTTAAAGCTTAGGTGACAAAGCGCCCAGCGCTTCAGAGTTGTTGAAAGCTGTAACACAGCAGCTTAATCTGTGGCTCTCACCGCTGAACATACAGCCAGGCATGGTCGTGTGTGACAATGGGTGGAACCTGGTGACGGAGAAATGACAGCCAGAGTAGATATGGTTTCCCTCTATGCCAGTCCTTTCACTTAGCTAAAGAATATGGCTGTGGTGAAATACACCTCCCACTGAGAAGCTGTTTCAGATTGAAAAACATTGTGCCCACCAGAGGATTAGATTCTGAGGGCTCACCTTTGTCCCCCACTCAAGAGCCCCATAGCAGCTGCAAAGTTAGCACTATCATGAACTCTCCTGATGTAAAAGCCAGGGCACACCAGAGGATTCTCTGGTGGGACCGTCCAACCCTGCCGAGAAGCAGTCCTGGCTAAGAAAAGTATGTGGGAAGGTTCACGGACACTCTATGGCTGCTTTTTTTACTGAGGTGGAAACCCACGCAAACATTGAGAGCACATACAAAGTCCTTGCAGATGTTGTCCTTGCTGGGGTTTGAACCCAGGATCCCAGCGCTGCAAGGCTTCAGTTCTAACCACTGATCCAATGTGCTGCCGTTCTCCCTCTAATATCTAACAGGCTGGAGAAACTTGCACCTACTGCCACTCTATCTTCAGCTCCTTTGTGAGAAACTAATGTATTTGGGCAGCCACTCAGTCTACCAAATAAAATTCCTGAGAAGGAAATTGGGGATGGCTTTGCTACTGTTACTGGGGACAGTGCTAATACCATGGCGTCGTACCATAGTTTACTGGAAATATTCCCGGCTGGTAGAGGGCAAGCAAATTCCCACAGAAAAGTACCAGCAGTAATGTTCAGGGACCCGCGCTTGTAGAAGGCGGAGACAACACCGGCAGAAATAGTGATGACTGGGAACCAAGTATGGACACGAGGCATGAGGCATGAGGTTGTGAAAAGCTTCCGCCTCTGCGAACCTAAAAGGCCACATTTCAATTGTAAGCAGCTGCCCTGAAATCTGGCAGTTTAGTATTGCAGCCTGGGGTTGCTGGCTAGCTGCATACTTGTGCTTGCATTCCAAATAGCAGAAAACTAAGCAGATGGTGGCCTCTATCATCATCATGGCCTCACCTCGGCACTATGAACTATCTTGAAGGAGAAACTATGGCCCACCGGGGGAGTCTACGGTTTTATGGTGGGTCCGTCCAACGTGACGAGAAGCAGCCCTGGCTAAGAAAAGTGTGGGGGAAGGTTTCCGGATACTCTATGGCTGCTTTTTTAATGTGGATCGGACGTGCTTATGCATGTTATTTCTCAAACCGGATTGCAGATCAGGCCATTGCCCATCTCTGTAGTCATGAAACTAAATGCGCAAAGAAAGATGTTTGTGTGTCAAAGCACCACCGAGAAGTGCGAGTTGTTGTTGGACGGGCTGCCATTGCTTCTGCAAAAGCTGATTTTGAGAACTTCCTGGGAGAAATGACACCCAGAGTAGATACGGTTTCCCTCTATGCCAGTCCTTTCACCGAGCTAAAGAATATGGCTGTGGTGAAATACAACTCTCAGCAAAAAAAAGCTGTGGACTGGCTCCGTACCATCCCTGGCTGCATTCACCAGTCCACGTGTTTGTGGTTAGGTGGTCCTTCCCAGTAAGTGCACTGGGGAGGGCACGGGTAATGTTGTGGGACCCGTGCTTGTGGAAGGCGGAGACGACTCCGGGAGAAACAGTGGCTGCTGGGGACCGAGTATGGACACCCGGCTGCCGCCAACATGATGTTATGAAAAGCTTCCGCCTCCACGAGCCTAAAAGGCCATATTTCAAGTGAAAGCAGCTTTAGAGGACTTCCTGGGAGAAATGACAGCTGGGTAGATATGGTTTCTCAAGTTCTTTCACCAAGCTAAAGAATATGGCTGTGGTGAAATACAACTCAGCAAAAAAAGCTGTGCACAGGCTCCGTACCTTCCCTGGCCGCATTCACCTGTCCACGTGTTTGTGGTTAGGCTGTCCTTCCTAGTAAGTGCACTGGGGAGGGCATGGGTAAAGTTTTGGGACCCGTGCTTGTGGAAGGCGGAGACGACACCGGGACAAATAGTTGTAGCTGGGGACTGAGTATGGACACTCGGTCGCCGTCGCCATAAGAATGTAGACAGCTTCCGCCTCCACGAGCCTAAAAGGCCACAAGGGCAAGCAGCTGTCAAAAATTTGGCAGTATAGTATTGCAGCCTGTGGGTTGGTGGGTGACTGGCTGCATACTTGTGCTTGCATTCCAAGGAATGGGGTAGGGACAACTGAACGCTGCACTGGGACAAGGACGTGGACGGTGATTGTTGTAAGTCTGCAACGACAGATGCATGGCGGGAGGAATCTTCGCATGTGCCAAGGATCACTTTTGATGGGCACACTTTTAGGCAGTGACCTGGGAGTCAGAGATGCTTCCAGAGGTCTTCCCCATGCTGTTCCTATGTCTTTTCAGCACTATATGCATGTGCCTGATGATGTGTCACACACCACATGGCCAGATAAGGTTGTAAAATGTTAAAATTACATTTCCTGGTGAATGCATTTGTCTTGGTTGAAAGCAATGCAAAAACGCATAAAAAACGCTACGTGCGAACATAGCCCATGGTGTGGAGGAGTATTTTTGTTATTGGTTATTTATTTTGCCTTATATACAAGTCATTACCCTGGAAAGGATGTTCCTTAACATATTTCCCAGGAAAATCTATTTTTGTTTCGTTTTTGTATGTTTTATTGTGAGTCCGTAAAAGTGGCGTAATACTCTGACAACGTTGTTGACAGTTGTGATCTGGGAGTCAGAGATGCTTCCAGGAGTCTTCCCCATGCTGTTCCCATGTCATTTGAGCACTGTTCCCATCGATTTGGGCAATTTTTAGGCCCTCTGCAGACCGCCGGGGGGAGCAGCCTGAAAAATGCTCGAATTTCCCATAGACTTACATTGGGCTCGTTGCTCGGGTCGAGCACCCCAGTATTCCAATGTGCTCGACCCGAGCAACGAGTACCCGAGCATTTTAGTGCTCACTCATCACTACTGATCATGTTTTCTGTCATGCGATTTTCTTGTGTAAATACTGTTGAAAAAAAATCATTTAGCATATTGGCTTTTTGCTCATCCTCATCCACCATTTCATTCAGACTATTTTTAAGGGGCCAACACTATCATTTTTTAGTTTTTTACTATTTATGTAGTTAAAGAATATTTTGGGATTATTTTTACTTTCTCTGGCAATGAGTCTCTCTGTCTCTGTCTCAATCTTTGCTGCCTTGATTTGGTTTTTACAGAAATTATTTAATTTTCTGTATCTATTTAATGCCTCATCACTACCTACTTGCTTTAGTTCTCTAAATGCTTTCCTTTTGTCACTTATTGCGCCCCTTACAGTTCTATTTAGCCATAGTGGTTTCCTCCTATTTCTAGCATGTTTATTCCCCTACGGTATATATTGTGCACAGGTCCTATTCAGGATGCTAATAAATGTCTCCCATTTGCTTTGTGTAGTTTTATGTCTCAGGATATTGTCCCAGTTTATTGCACTAAGATCATCTCTCAACCGTTGGCAATTTGCCTTCCTGAAGTTTAGTGTCCTTATAACCCCTTTACTACACATCTTATTAAAGGATACATGAAAACTTAGTATTTTGTGATCACTATTACAAAAGTGACCCCCAACTTGTAGATTTGATATGCGGCCTGGCCTGTTGGTTAATATTAGGTCAAGCAGTGCCCCCTTTCTTGTTGGGTCCTGAACCAGTTGTGAAAGGTAATTGTCTCTCATAGTTGTCAAAAACCTATTACCTTTGCTTGAACTACAGGTTTCTGTTCCCCAATGTATTTCAGGGTAGTTGAAGTCCCCCATAATAATGACTTCTCCTTGAGTCGCTGCTTCATCTATTTGCTTTATGAGGATATTCTCCGCTGCTTCCATTATTTTTGGATACTTATAACAAACCCCTATCAGTAATTTATTATTTTTTCCCCCTCCCCTTATCTCCACCAACAGGGACTCTACATTTTCATTAGATTCAGATATATTCTCACTCAAGATGGGTTTTAAGGATGATTTTACATATAAACACACCCCCCCCCCCTCGCTTGTTTGTACGGTCATTTCTGAACAGACTATAGCCCTGTAAATTAGCTGCCCAGCCATGGCTCTCGTCTAGCCATGTCTCAAATATCCCCACCATGTCATAATTATTTTCCAACAAAATTAATTCTATTTCCTCCATTTTGTTGGCGAGGCTTCTGGCATTAGTGTACATGCATTTTATGTATCTCTCTGTACCTCTATTCCTTCTTACTATATTGACTGTTCTAACCCCACCCCCAATTCTTTATTTGAGCCCAGGTCACTATCTGCACTATCTTCCCCACCTATAAAATGAATACCCTCCCCCCCAATCCCTAATTTAAACACTCCTCCAACCTTCTAGCAATTTTCTCCCCCAGCACAGCTGCACCCTCCCCATTGAGGTGCAGCCCATCCCAGCGTAGAACCTGTAGCCAACTGAGAAGTCGGCCCAGTTCTCCATGAACACAAACCCCTCCTTCCTACATCAATTCCTGAGCCATTTATTTATCTTTCTAATCTCCCGTTGCCTCTCTGGCATGGCACGTGGTGAAAGCTCTATTTCAGAGAATACCACCTTGGAGGACCTTGCTTTAAGCTTTCAGCCTAATTCCCTGAAATCATCTTTAAGGACCTTCCTCCTACTTCTAACTTTGCCATTTGTGCCAATGTGCACCATGAGTGCTGGGTCCTCACCAGCCCCTCCCAGTAATCTGTCAACCCGATCAGCGATGTGCCAGACTCGAGCGCCAGGCAGGCAGCACACTGTTTGACGATCCCTGTCTTTGTGACAGATTGCCCTATCTGTTACCCTAATAATTGAGTCCCCCACTACCAGCACCTGCCTGGACTGCCCTGCTCTCCTATTTCCCCCCTTACTAGAGCTGACACTCCTCCGGCTTTCAGAGAACATGCCTTGCTGCAGCAGTGCTACCCCTGTACCGACACCCCCCTCATCCGCCAACTTTGCAAATTTATTGGTGTGCGCCAGATCAGGACTAGCCTCCCTGGCACTCTTCCCTCTACCCTTCTGTCACCCAGCTAGCTGCCTCACTGTCCTGCAGCTCCCTACTACCACCCTCCCCCACATCTACCCCAGTGAGCAGCTGCTTAGTGAGCAGCAGACTCCTTTCCATATTGTCAGTGGATCTCAGTGTTGCCAGCTACTCATTTAGATCCACTACCTGGGCTTCCAAACACACAACATGCACACATCTCACACAGCGGTATGCATCCACGTCCAGCTGTTCAAGGATTGCATACATGTGGAAAGATGTACACTGCATAGCATTGTCAATAATGGAGCTCATTTCCTAATGGGGATTGCACTAGACACAAATATTAAGTAAAAAGAAATGTAAAGAATTAATAAAATACAGACAGCAATTCAGTCCAAATTCCTCCCTTCCAAACTCCCTGAATTCCAGTCACTGAAAAACAAGTCACACACTTACTTCCGTTTGCACTTATGCTACAGTCACACTCAGCTCGTTCACACTTGCTAAGGAAGATTTAAAGAGTCCCCCCCCCTTTAGCAGCAATCCAACCTACAGCTCAATGCACTTCCAAAGGACTGGGTGCCCCAACCAGCTGCCCCTTATAAACCCTTAATTATGACCCCTCACCTTTAATTAACCCCTTGTGAGTATAGCTACACCTCAGGATTTAAGTGCAATGTAGTTAACCCTTAAATACAAAGGTAGTAAAATAAGAGACTGTAAAACTGCAGAGAGAAAATAGGTTTTAAAAAACCTAATAAAACTAAAGAGGTAGAAAAGCACGCAGCAGTTCACAATTCAACAACTCACAGCAATTCACACAGGTATTTTCTGCGGGATTCCCAATTACCTATTCACTGAAAAACAAGTCACACACTTACTTCCGTTTGCACTTACGCTCTGTTCACACTCGCTAAGGAAGAAGATTTAAAGAGGTTTTTTTTCACCCCTTTAGCAGCAATCCAACCTACCACTCAATGCACTTCCAAAAGGAAATGATGATTTTTCCAAAACTCTTGCATATCTTTAGAACTATACCTCTTTAGTTCCCAGATGTTTGTATTCAAAAATTTCCTAAACAAATTTCAAACTATATCTGGCAAAGTAAACCCCCTTAAACAACAAATCCCTTCTTTTCAAAAGTAGGAATAAGGGAGGTACAGCATTACCAAATATTAAGGCTTATTATGAAGCAAATATAATTCTTCAGAGCAGAAAATGGCTTTTAAAAAGCAAAACAAATTGGGCCTCATTCGAGGAATAATTAAATAATAATAATTCATTATCCTCTCTTATCCTAATTCATCTATTTGTCCCCTTTTTTCCATTACCCATATACCCTACTTTAAAATCGACAATAATTCAATGGAAAAACTTATACAAGATGTCATGTGATAATAAAATTCCTTACCCACCATAGAAATTTTCCTTTTGGGAAATGGATTAAACTGGGGATAAGAGGCTGCTCTTCTTTATTATTCTGACCCAATAAAGAGTCTATTATAAACTTTCAGGCTTTAAAAACCTCTTTTGGACTTCCAGATGAAGAACTCCTTAATCTAATTTCATTAAGGAAATTTATTGGAGAGAAATTTACCCTACCTTTAGCATTACCAAGAAGAGCATTATCTATTTTACTAGATAATCCCTTTCCGATTTAATATGGAATATGAAAAATATCTATAGTTATTTCAATTCGGACCAGGAGTTTGAGAAAACAAAACCCATTATAAAGTGGGAAGTAGAGTTAAATAAAAAATTCTCCCTAGAAAACTGGAAACGTCCATTTAAAACTACCTACAAATTTAATATCAACGCTACTATACATTAAAAAGTCTTTCAAATCTATTCAAGTTGGTATCTTATCCAGTCAGGCTTAAAAAAGCCTTTCCAGGACATTTGGATCTCTGCTGGAGTAACTGTGGGCAAAGCAGCAATATTTTACAAATTTTTATGGTCTTGCCCAAAAATTAGACCATTATGGAAAGAAATCTAAAACTTAATAAATAAACTGGAGAAAGATAAGATACAAATGTCCCCATAAGTCTCCCTCCTTTCTCTAGATGCAGACTCTATTCCCAAGGAAATGAAATATATCTCCTTACATTTGTTTGCAGTTGTCAAATTAATAATTGGGACCAAATGGAAAATTTGTAGTATACCTACCATAAATGATATTATAGACAAGGTTTCAATTCACAATACCTTTGAATTACCCATAGCTTTCAAAAATAATTCTCTATCTAAATATGAAGCCAAATGGTCGCCCTGGAACTCATTCTTCTCACCCAAAGCAGAGCGCCTTTCTAGACGCTAAACCTTTGCCGGTACTTTAACGCAATTTGATTGTCATATTTTCTGTATATCAATGTTTGATCTTTCCATATTTTCCATGTTAAACTTTCTCAGTGGACTATTGTTACCCCTTTTTTTCCTTTCATTTTCCCTGCTTCCCAGGTTATATCTTCTTTTCCCATTCTTATCCTGATCCTTCCCTTTTCTATTTCATTTTCTTTTCTTTCCTTTTACCCCTTCCTTCCCCCCGCCTTTTCATCCTCTTCAGCACTTTTCCCTTCCTATTCTTTTTCCTCTTTTCCTACAATCCCTCTTCCCTACCCAACTTTCCTTGCCCCCATCTTTCCATTCTTTGTCCTCTAGGTTTTGGGGTAGACATGGCATATTGCATTATTGATATTTTATTTTACTCTACTGCAAATATTTTCAGTTCGTATATTGCATTTCATAGTTGCATATTTTTTGCTGTATTCCCTACCCTTACCTTCCATTGTTTATGTAAAAATTCCCCTAATAAAAATCATTTAAACAAAAAAAAAACATTCGAAGCACAAAATCCTGAACTGAAAAAGCCATGATGTCTGCATGAGATTTCTGGAATCTCATAGACATTGCTGGTACTGTAAAATTTGCATAAAAAAAGCATCAAAAAATGCTGAAAAACCATGATGTGTGAACATAGCCTTACAGAAGTTCTACAGTGAAAACAAGTAATCACCTATATGTGCACACTTTCAGAATTTGGTCAGTATTTAACATCAGTAAAAAAGATTATTGGATTTTTTAAAAAATGTTTAATAGGTTAGAATAGCATAGGGTGCTGCCAAAGAAGTCTCCTTGTCATGGTGGCGGCTTAAAAAATGAAACAAAAGCTGCTGGCTATGTACGTAAGCATGTGATGTAGTGTTCGATGGAAACTGTTCATGTGTGATTGGTGAAAACGAGGAGCAGAAGTGGAATTTTCCAAGAGTGGGCGGTGGGACTGTGGAAGGCTCGAGGGTTGGAGGCGGAACTGAAGTGGAGGCAGGGCTGGGGTGGAGCCTGGGCGGAGTCTCAAGAGGGCCCAAAAATTTTGCCAGTATGGGGCCCCAAAATTCCTAGTGGCAGCCCTGATGTTAAAGGCAGAAAGTCCAGACCTAAATCCCATGGAAAATTTGTCGCAAGACTTGAAAATTGCTGGTCACAGATGCTCTTCATCCAAACTCACTGAGCTAGAGCTAGTTTGCAAAGAAGAATGGACAAAAATTTTTCTAGATATGCAAAGCTGGTAGAGACATATTCCAAAAAACTTGTAGAATCCGGGTATGCATGGCCCAATCATCCCCAATCCTGGTATGCATGGCACCTCTCATCCCTAATCCTGATATGCATGGCCCCTCATCCGCAATCCTGGTATGCATGGCCCCCTCATCCCCAATCTTGGTATGCATCGCACCCCTCATCTCCAATCCTGGTATGCATGGCCCCTTCATCCCTAATCCTGGTATGCATGACACCCCTCACCCCAATCCTGGTATGCATGGCCCCATCATCTCAATCCCAGTATGCATGGCACCCCTCATCCTCAATCTTCGTATGCATGGCCACCTCATCCTCAATCCTTGTATGCATGGCTCCCCTCATCCGCAATCCTGGTATGCATGGCCCCCTCATCCCCAATCTTGGTATGCATCGCACCCCTCATCTCCAATCCTGGTATGCATGGCCCCTTCATCCCTAATCCTGGTATGCATGACACCCCTCACCCCAATCCTGGTATGCATGGCCCCATCATCTCAATCCCAGTATGCATGGCACCCCTCATCCTCAATCTTCGTATGCATGGCCACCTCATCCTCAATCCTTGTATGCATGGCTCCCCTCATCCCAATCCTGGTATGCATGGCATTCCTCATTCCAATCCTGGTATGCATGGCACCCCTCATCCCCAATCCTGGTATACATGGCTCCCTTCATCCCAATCCTGGTATGCGTGGCACCAATCATCCCAATTCTGGTATGCATGACCACCTCATCCCCAATCCTGGTATCCATGGCACCCCTCACCCCAATCCTGGTATGCATGACACCCCACATCCCAATCCTGGTATGCATGGCACCCCTCATCCCAATCCTGGAATGCGTGGGGCCCCTCATCCCCAATCCTGGTTTGCATGGCACCACTCATCCCAATCCTGGTATGCATGGCACCCCTCATCCTCAATCCTGGTATGCATGGCACCCCTCATCCCAATCCTGGTATGCATGGCACCCCTCATCCCAATCCTGGTATGCATGGCCCCCCTATCCTGGTATGCATGACCCCTATCACTGCACACATTAAAAAAAAAAACACTTCTACTCACCTTTCTTCCCTCTACTCCAGAGCTGCTCCTGTTCTGCCAGCAGGTCATCTCCGCCTCTGAGCAGTGCATGACATCACTGCCATGTGCCGTCAGATGCCAAGTTGAGCTGCGGGGATATTCACTCCTCTCCACGCCGGGACTATGGTGGTGGAGAGGAGTGAATATCCCTGTTCTTTAATAGCGGGCGCACAGTGTCAGCAGCGCCGCAGCTCCTGCTTCTGTTCAGCGATCCTCCGTGCTCGCTACTAAAGAAAATGCATATTCACCCTTCTCCACACCCATGGGAGTGGAGGAGAGTGAATATGCATTCTCTTTAGTAGCGGGCACAGAGAATCACTGAGCCGCAGCAGGAGCTGCGGCGCTGCTGACACTGTGCGCACGCTATTAAAGAAATTAATATTCACTCCTCTCCACTCCCATGGTCATGGAGAAGGGAGAATATTCATTATCCTTTAGCAGCGGGCACAAGTGGTAGCTGCAGCAGGAATATATATACAATAAAGTATATACCCGAGTATAAACCGAGGGGGGCTTTTTCAGCCTAAAAAGTGGATTGAAAAAGTCGGCTTATACTCAAGAATGTGACCTAATAGTACGTCATGGTGACCTGGGCCGATTGGACCAATGACGTACTATTAGGTCATATGGCGATCACGCCCGCACACAAGCGCTGCAGCAGTGACAGCCTGTATTGCACAGAGAGCTGCTGCTGCTCTCTATGCTATACAGGCGATCTGAAAAAAAAAAAGTGAAAGTCCCCAAAAAAAAATAATCCAAAAAAATTTAAATATATTGCACCTATAAATTAATATTATTGTGGAAAAAAAAACAATAAAAGTACCCATATATTGTATCGCCGCGTCCGGATAGACCTGTCCTATAAAACTGTCCTACTAGTTAACCCATTTAGTACGGTAAAAAAAAAAAAGCAAAAAACCATGCTTTATCATCATACCGCCAAACAAAAAATGCAATAAAACGTGAAAAAGACAAATGGAAAAAAATGGTACTGCTGAAAACATCATCTTGTCCCACAAAGAACAAGCCGCCATACAGCTCCATTGGCGGAAAATAATAAAGTTATAGCTCTCACAATAAAGAGATACAAAAAAATATTTTTTCTATAAAAAGTTTTTATTGTGTAAGGCTATGTGCCCATGATGCAGAAATGCTCTGTATTTTTTCCTGAGCGTTTCTGCATCTACCTGGCAGAAAAAATGCATGCGGATTGTGCATGCATTTTTCCTGCCAGGGATAAGCGGAAGTGAAGCGTTCTTCACATGCATTTCCGCATGCGGGTTGTCAAGCGCTTTCCAAGCGATTTTAGCAACAGTTGGAAAGTGCTTGACAACTTGGTCACACTATATAAATCCATTCAACCGGCATGGATTTATGTAGTGTGACCGAAAGAATGGTTAAAAATAAATATTATACTTACCTTCCGATGGCCCCCGGTGTTTTTATCCAATGCGTCCTGGCTTGCCGGCAGCTCGCGGTAGACTAAAGGACCTGCCGACGTCAGCGGTCACGTGACCCATCACATTACTAGATGACGTCATGGAAGGTCCTTGAGTCCACCGCGAGCTGCCGGCAAGCCGAGACAAGGAGACTGGGGGCCATCAGAAGGTATGTATAATGTATATTTTTTATTTTATTCTTTTTTTTAAAGGTACTATGGTACCCAGTAGTGTTGAGCCACCCCCGTAGTGTTCTAGTTCGGTTCGGTTCGTCGAACACCCGTGTGTTCGCCGAACTGTTCGTCGAACTGTTCGTCGAACACCTTCGAACACCGTTAAAACCAATGGCAGGCAAACAAAAACACATAGAAACACATAGAAAACACCTTCAAAGGTGTCCAAAAGCTGACAAACTGCTCAGAAGACACAACTAACACATGGAAAAGTGACAAGTACATATAGTCATGAGAAAAGAAAAGAGGTGGAGGAGTAAAAGGAGGGGGAGACACAGATATAGGCATGTCATGCCCTTCTAAAAGCCAAAAAGTGAGAAGCCGACACGTTCAGTCCGCTCCTGCCCGTGCCACCTCCGTGTCGCCGGGTTTGTGCCAGAGCCGCGGTGAACCCTGACGGCCAGCCCCCCTCTCCCAATACTGGTGCCTGTCCGCTGGTGGGTCAAGCGAGCCCCCCTGTGGTGGAGGCAGCTCTAAGTTTTTTAATTTAAATTGTCTCTCTAATTTGAATGAATACACTTTAAATCCATTTACAAGGATCTATTGGAGGGCAAGTCTCATGCCAGCAGCCGCGTAATTCCAGTTCCAGTAGCGTCCACTAAAGCTGCTGCAGTTAAAAAGCTTTTATAAGGATCGAGCTCGGCTGTCCACCGCAAGGCATCCTACTGCCAGTCCCAGCCCCTATGCCTTGGGGTGCCTCCTGATGCTCTTCACTGAGTATCCCGTGGTCCCGAAGCATTTCCTTTGAAAAAATTAAGTGTCCAAACTACAGGTGGTGTAGCTTGCTTAACAGCCGGGATAATCCGCTGACTAGCAGACACTGCTACTAGGCACAAAGTATTTCCTGGGCTAGATGCAGTTAAAAATTTGTAAGTAGATACTCTCGTTGGATGCTGAGAAAGCATTCCATAGAGTCTCCTGGCACGCCATATATGATTCTCTTAAAAAGCTTGGGGTAGGGGTCTAGGGGACCCTTTTATAGTCAAAATCACGGCCCTGTATCACAATACGTCACCTAGGCTGAAGATAAATGAAACTGTAGCACCCTGAGGGCTCGGTTGCTACAGACGTATTGCACCTCACCCAGAGGTGTGATATCTCACTCTCAGGTAAGGATGGAGTGTGGATCAGGACCCGACACCTGCATGCATTACACCACATTGCCGTGGGGCAGGGCGACCAATATGCCCCTGAGATGGGCACGACAGTCCCTGTCCCTGGCTGGAGTGGGGGGAGGGAACACTGAGGAAGGGGAACCCTGTAGTGCAGGAGCAGGGAGGAAGCAGTTCCTGGGTGCATTGAGAAGGGAGTATAAAAGGTGGGCACCATCTTAGTTCAGTGCAGAGAAGTCTGAGCAGAAGAGGCAGGGAGCAGGGGCTCTGCATGAGCTCTGCTCCGGAGGCGGGCCTAGTAACAGAGGCCCAGGCCTGGAAGAAGGAGAAGGAAGGAAGAGGAGCGGAGAAGGCTCCAGGAACGAGGAATGAAGAGATCCCAGGGGTGCGGACGGGCGAGTCGCCACCGCACGCCCGAATCCACCTGCGTGGAGGGGTAAGGCCAAAGGGGGAGACCAGTCCCCGAACTAGTGGAGGCGGGAAACGACCCTCAGCTAGAAACCGGAGGCTCTGACATTTTATGTGGTGCAGCCCCTCGCTACACCCGCTAGGAAGGCACCACATAGGGTCAGGGAAACTGGCGCCAAGTTTACCAAGAGGAGGCCCGAGGCAGCCGGACAGAAGTGTTGGTAAGAAAGGCCAGACAAAGGACACACAAAGGGGGTCCTGTGAAGCGCTCCAAAGTTATCTGGGAGTTGTCTGAGCCCCTCACCTGGTGAGCACAGTACGACGTGGGCAGCCGTTACCTGCAGACGTAGTCTGGATAATAAGAACTGTGAGTAAAGGCCCTGAACTGCATCACTGACTCCGTGTCGTTACTGCTGCTGCCCTGCACCATCACCCCCATCCTCCGCATACACTGCCCTGAGGCTATACTCCTCCCGTGGGGAGTTATGCTATGCTCTGCTGCACCCACAACACCAGCCTCAGCGGTCTGCCCTGTAGCGGCGGTTCACTCTGACCGCAATCCACGGGTGGCGTAGTCGGACATTTAAACATCAAAACCACATAAATAGTTACGCCACTGGTTTGACCACCCTGAGCCATGGAACCGGGTCGCCGCCACGAAGACTACAACCACCAGCATCCACCAAAAAGGGTCCGGCTCCGGGTGTCCCAAGGCCCAGGGGGTGCGTCAGAACATTTTCATCACCTTTCACAATCACCAATGGGACAAGGCAGGGATGTCCTCTGTCCCCTCTCTTATACATCCTAGTGACGGAGCACCTGCTCTCATCAATTCGCCATAACCCCAATATTAGGTGGATTGAGGTGGGAGGCACCGAGTACAAGTGCTCTCTATTTGCTGATGATGTCCTAGTATATATCACTCAATCACATATATCCATCCATGCTGTTATGGCTGAAATAGATCACTTTGTTACATGGTCAAATTTTAAAATCAATGCAGCGAAGTCTGAGTCCCTCGATGTTTCACTCCCCAAATCCATATAGGATTCCATCCAGTCCAACTTTCCCTTTGCCTGGCCCTCACAGGGTATCAAATACTTAGGAATTCCTATTCATAGAGACCTCTCCCATCTATTTTATCTTAATTTTGGGCCCTTTATTGAACAACTCCATACAGACCACGGTTGGCAAGTTAGAACTGTAAGATTCACTACGTGAACCACTGGTGTTTTGTGGAAAAGCACATGTACACTGCGTTCCAAATTATTATGCAAAAAGTGTTTAGGAGTGATAAGGGAAGAATTTGTTTGTTTGTCAGTTAAACTCATTGATGGTGATGTGTGTCAGGGCTCTTTATATCACTGTAAGCAATTGCAGACACCTGTGCTAATTAGTTTGGCAGGTGTGTCCAATGAAAGGCAAGACTACTTAAGAAGGCTGTCTCACATTATTAAGCAGCCTACATTTTCTGCCAAAATGGGAAAGAAAAAGGATGTGTCGGCTGCTGAGAAGCAACAAATTGTGGAGTGTTTAGGTCAAGGCATGACTACAATCAACATTGTGCGATGATCAGGATGAAGTGTTTTGGCAATCAAGAAGTATGTAGCTGATTCACAGTACACACGTGTGCGTGCTGATAAGGGCAAATTGAGGACTCTTTCCTACAGGCAATTACGTCAGGTTGAAAGAGCAGCGGCAAAAAAGCCTTGTCATAGCAGCAGACAAGTTTTTGAAGCTGCTTGTGCCTCCAATGTCCCCCGAACAACAAGATGCAGGGTCCTTCAGAGGTTTGCAGCTGTGCATACGCCATCCTGTCGACCTCCTCTATCCACTTCACACAAGCAGAAACGGCTCCAGTGGGCCAAACATTACATGAAGACTGATTTCAAAACTGTTTTGTTCACGGATGAGTGCCGTGCAGCGCTCGATGGTCCAGATGGATGGAGTGGAGGATGGCTGGTTGATGGACACCCCACGCAAACACGGCTACAGCGCCAACAAGGAGGAGGTGGAGTAGTGTTTTGGGCTGGAATCATGGGGAGAGAGATTGTCGGCCCCTTTAGGATCCCTGAAGGCGCTAAAGATGAACTCCGTAATAATGTATGTGGATTTTCTCAAACAGCACTTCCTGCCATGGTTCAAGAAGAAGAACCGTGTATTTCACAGCAAGATCATTTTTCTGCATGATAATGCACCATCTCATGCTGCACATAAAACATCTGCATCTCTGGCTGATATGGGCATAAAAGGGGACAAACTTATGGTGTGACCCCCATGCTCCCCTGACCTCTACCCCATTCAGAACCTTTGGAGCATCATTAAAAGGAGTGTCTATGATGGCGGGAGGCAGTTCACATCTAAACAACAGCTCTGGGAGGGTATTCTGTCCTCATGCAAAACAATTGAAGCAGAAACCATCCAAAACCTGACAAATTCAATGGACGAGAGAGTTCAGAAGCTCCTTTCGAACAAGGGGTCCTATGTGAAAATGTAACATCACCTAGAATAAAGTTTTGAGTTGAAAACTGTTTGATTTCAGTTTCTAACAACCTGCTAATGCTTATAATTTCAAAAATGACCATTTTTTTGGTCTTTCTTAAAATGAAAAGGTTGATCGAAAAGTTTGGGGGATCTAAGAGTGTGGCAACCCAGTAGTCATGATTACTTCGAATTCTGACAATATGAGGGTCATGCTGCAGGTAGTGCAGCAAGAAGGCACTTATGTGTCTTGCGCATCTCGGAGCCCCAAAATTATTTTCCGGGCTAGATGCAGCTAAAAATTATTATTAATTTTAAATCTGGTGAAGCTTTAGTATAGATGGCCTAATAGGATCAGTGCTGCACACTGCTACAAAGCCCAAATTATTTTCCAGTCAAGATACAGATAAACATGATTAGTAATTTTAAATCTGGTGGAGCTTATTATAGATGGCCTAATAGAATCAGTGCTGCACACTGCTACAAAGCCCAAATTATTTTCCAGCCAAGATACAGATAAACATGATTAGTAATTTGAAAGCTTAAAACGGTTGGTAGGGTGATTTTAACCAATCATCAAGCTTTTACTCTCCCCAGGATGACACAGGGGTAGAAAAGTCGTTTCGGATCCATGATTTGTTCATCTTTATGAACGTGAGTCTGTCTACATTATCAGTGGAGAGCCGCGTGAGCTTATCTGTCAGCACACCACCAGCAGCGCTGAACACACGTTCAGACAGAACGCTGGCTGCGGGGCATGACAAGATCTCCAAGGCGTAAGTGGCTAGCTCCGGCCATTTATCCAGATTGGAAGCCCAAAAGGAGCAAGGGTCCAGTGACAAAGTCGTGGCTTCAATGTTTACTTGGAGATACTCCTGTACCATCGTCTCTAGGCGTTGACTATGTGTCAGACTTCTTGTCTCCTGTGGCCTTGCAAAGGATGGGCTAAAAAAGTGGTGAAATGATTCCGCAAAATTGATGTTACCAGCAGATACTGTGGTTCTGTTACGGTTTGAGTGCTGAACACTTGACGGTCCCACGGTTGGCAAGTTGGAACTGTGAGATTCACTACGTGCACCACTGGTATTTTGTGGAAAAGCACATGTAAGATTCTGCAACAGTCTCTGCTGATACTCCTGCATGCGTGCATCCCTTTCTATGGCAGGAATAATTTCTGCAAATTTACTTTTGTACCGGGGATCTAACAGTGTGGCAACTCAGTAGTCAGGTTTATTTCAAATTCTCACAATTCGAGGGTCATGTTGCAGGTAGTGCAGCAAGAAGGCACTCATGTGTGTTGCGCATCCAGGAGCACCAAGTCCCTGTTGTGTTGGTGGTGAGGTAACAATCATGCTTCCTTCCTCTGTCCTCTCCCCCAACCTCGCACAACAGTAATGTGATCAAGGTCTCCCTCATCTGATGAGTCTTCCATCAGTTCGTCCTCCACTTCTTCCTGGGCTCCTGCACCTTCCTCACTAGTTTGGCTGCTACCATGCGCCCTGGTAAAACCATCTTCCCCACCCTCACATGCCTGCCGCCTTGGTGCTGCCGACCGTCTGGACCTTGCAGATGTTAGCCCTTCCGCATACAACTCCTCCTCCTCTACTTCCTCCACCTCCTCTTGTGCCACCACCTGACTCCGAATTCTGTTTAACATGTGCTCCAGCATGTAAATCACCGGAATAGTCATGCTGATAATTGCATCGTCAGCACTAAACATCTTCGTCGCCATTTCAAAACTGTGCAGAAGGGTGCATAGGTCCCTGATCTGAGACCACTCCTCCAGCGTGATTTGCCCCACCTCTGAATCTCGTTGGCCCAGGCTATACGTCAGAACATATTGCACCAGGGCTTGTCGGTGCTGCCACAGTCGCTGCAACATGTGCAGAGTTGAATTCCACCGGGTAGGCACATCGCATTTTAGCCGGTGAAGTGGCAGGCCCAACGACTTCTGTAGAGATGTAAGTCGCTGAGCTGCGGGATGCGAACGGCGGAAGTGAGCACACAGCGACCGTGCCCTCTGCAGAAGGCCATCTAGTCTGGGATAGTGGGCTAAAAATTGCTGGACAACCAGGTTCAACACGTGAGCCATACAAGGCATGTGTGTGACATTGCCCCGGCGAAGGGCCGCACCCAGGTTTGCAGCATTGTCGCAAACGGCCTTCCCTGGTTTCAGGTCCAGTGGAGACAACCATTCATGAAATTGGTTCTCCAGAGCTGACCACAACTCCTCAGCTGTGTGACTCACATTTCCCAGACATTTCAATGTAAAAACCGCCTGATGACGTTGAGCCCTACTGCCAACATAGTAAGGAGGTGTGCAGGATCCCTTCTGCGCAGTTAGAAAGCTTGTGGCATGACCAGACAGGCTTTGGGTGCAGGTGGAGGACCGAGAGGAGGTTGAGGAGGCAGAAGCAGTGGAGGAACTTTGACATAAAGAGGATTGACGCACAACTCGTGGGGACGGCAAGACTTCGACAGCAGCCCCTTGTCCTGCTGTCACCATAGTTACCCAGTGCCCAGTCAGCGACATGTAACGCCCCTGTCCATGCCTACTCGTCCAAGTGTCTGTGGTGAAATGCACCCTGTCACACACAGAGTTTCTCAAAGAAGCGGTGATGTTGTGTGCGACATGCTGGTGGAGCGCAGGCACACCTTTCTTTGAGAAGTAGTGCCGACTGGGCATCTGGTACTGGGGCACTGCGACGGACATAAGGTCTCGAAAATCCTCTGTGTCCACCAGGCGGAAAGGCAGCATTTCTGTAGCCAAGAGCTTGCAGATGGTGAAATTCAACCTCTTAGCTTTCTCATGGCTAGGAGCAAATGGTCTTTTACTTGTCCACATCTGAGGGACCGAGGGCTGGCTATTGTGCTTAGACGGGGTTGATAAGGGTTTCCCCGGCAAACTGCCGGTCTGTGAGGAAGATGCAGGCGGACATGTTAGGTTGCCTTGATCCAAAGGTGGTGCTATCGATGTCGGACAGCGCTCAACACCAGCTGGTGTTACCACCTCCAAAGAAAATGATGACCTGCCAATCACACTGGCTGTTGCGGGTAAAGAGGTGGCAGGTCTGCGCCCCAAAACAGGTGTGACTGCTGTCCTCCCTGTCACAGAGGATGAAGAGGCCGCGGATGCACAAGATATGGCAGACGGTGGTTGGCCCGGCCGGCTAGGCCGCATTGTAGCACACTGAGCTTCCCACTGCAACTTATGCTTCATGTCCATGTGCCGGTTCATGCATGAAGTACTCAAACTATGTATTTTTTGGCCTCTACTTAGCTTTTGCTGACAAATGTTACAGATAACACGACTTGGGTCATCTTTATCGATCTGAAAAAATGCCCAGGCTATGCAAGGCTTAGCACCCATGCGACCTGAAGAGCCACCACGACTTGTGGTGAGAGGCAGAGTTGTGTTTGAGGATGCAGTTGTTGACGTGCTTCCAGTACTACGTCTCTGTCCAGGAAGGCGCAACCTGACCTCGTCGTCACTAGCATCTTCCTCCACCTCCTCTGCTGACCTCATCTCTTGGCTGACTGTGGGTTGACAGTAAGTGGGATCTCCAACCTCATCATCATCACCCTGTGCGTTATCACACCCGTCGTCCTCAGAGCCAACCTGTTCCTGCCCTGACAAAAAACTAAAGTTGTCGCTCCAATCAGGTATTTGAGTCTTATCATCGTCTTCCTCATTGTCTCCACCAACAGGAGTTACAGTTTGGGAATGAGGGTGTACATTATGTTCAGAACCTTCTGCGTCTGGTCCTGGATCCGACTCATAAAGATTCTGGGCATCAGTGCAGATCATTTCCTCGTCTGGATTCACAGAAGCGCTGGAGTCGACCTCTGATTCCCAGGCTATAGTATGAGTAAACAGCTCTGCAGACTCAACCATCTGTTCTACCTCATACTCAGACGGGCAGCTGGAGATTTGGGAGCTGTGAGGAAGCAAGTGCGATTGGGGTGACACCTTTGAGGACTGGAGTATTTGTGATGTTGAAGTTGATGTGGAGGAGAGCCCACTTAAAGGAGCACTTGATATCCGTTGAAGCACCTGCTGTTTTTGTGCCTCATCTGGAATTCGTAGCGATTGGCGTGGCCGTAAGAAAGGGATCTTATCACATTGTCCGCTAAAAGAAGTAGACATTTTAGTTTGGCTGGAAGATGGTCTTTCTTCTGCAGATGTTACTGTTGCTTTAACACCTACCCCACGGACACAACCTTTTTTCCCCTTCCCAACACGCCTATTCCCCTTTCCACCAGCAGCAGGCCTTTTTCCACTCATTTTGGTGGTTAACTAATTCACAACTCTGGAGTTGTTTGCACAAAAAAACAATGGATGGGAACCGAGCAGAGCTGAGTGGCCAAACTGTGGTATTAGGCCAAAACTATTGGATGGGTTAGATGCAGAAAAAAATGATATTCAATTTGCAACCTGATGGAGGTCTGTATAGATGGACTAATAGAACAAGTCCCACACACAGCTAGAAGGCCAAATATTTTTTCAGAGGTAGATGCAGAAAAAAATTATATTCAGTTTGCAACCTTATGGAGGTCAGTATAGATGGACTAATAGAACAAGTCCCACACACAGCTAGAAGGCCAAATATTTTTTCAGAGGTAGATGCAGAAAAAAATTATATTCAGTTTGCAACCTTATGGAGGTCAGTATAGATGGACTAATAGAACAAGTCCCACACACAGCTAGAAGGCCAAATATTTTTTCAGAGGTAGATGCAGAAAAAAATTTTATTCAGTTTGCAACCTTATGGAGGTCAGTATAGATGGACTAATAGAACAAGTCCCACACACAGCTAGAAGGCCAAATATTTTTTCAGAGGTAGATGCAGAAAAAAATTATATTCAGTTTGCAACCTTATGGAGGTCAGTATAGATGGACTAATAGAACAAGTCCCACACACAGCTAGAAGGCCAAATATTTTTTCAGAGGTAGATGCAGAAAAAAATTATATTCAGTTTGCAACCTTATGGAGGTCAGTATAGATGGACTAATAGAACAAGTCCCACACACAGCTAGAAGGCCAAATATTTTTTCAGAGGTAGATGCAGAAAAAAATTATATTCAGTTTGCAACCTTATGGAGGTCAGTATAGATGGACTAATAGAACAAGTCCCACACACAGCTAGAAGGCAAATATTTTGTCAGAGGTAGATGCAGAAAATTATATTCAGTTTGCAACCTTCTGGAGGTCAGTATAGATGGACTAATACAACAAGTCCCACACACAGCTAGAAGCCCAATATTTTTTCAGAGGTAGATGCAGAAAAAAATATATTCAGTTTGCAACCTGATGGAGGTCTGTATAGATGGATTAATAGAACAAGTCCCACACACAGCTAGAAGCCCAATATTTTTTCAGAGGTAGATGCAGAAAAAAATTATATTCAGTTTGCAACCTTATGGAGGTCAGTATAGATGGACTAATAGAACAAGTCCCACACACAGCTAGAAGGCCAAATATTTTTTCAGAGGTAGATGCAGAAAAAAATTATATTCAGTTTGCAACCTTATGGAGGTCAGTATAGATGGACTAATAGAACAAGTCCCACACACAGCTAGAAGGCCAAATATTTTGTCAGAGGTAGATGCAGAAAAAAATTATATTCAGTTTGCAACCTTATGGAGGTCACTATAGATGGACTAATACAACAAGTCCCACACACAGCTAGAAGCCCAATATTTTTTCAGAGGTAGATGCAGAAAAAAATATATTCAGTTTGCAACCTGATGGAGGTCTGTATAGATGGATTAATAGAACAAGTCCCACACACAGCTGGAAGCCCAATATTTTTTCAGAGGTAGATGAAGAAAAAAATATATGCAGTTTGCAACCTGATGGAGGTCAGTATAGATGGACTGGTACAACAAGTCCCACACACAGCTAGAAGCCCAATATTTTTTCAGAGCTAGATGCAGAAAAAAATTATATTCAATTTGCAACCTGATGGAGGTCAGTATAGATGGACTAATAGAATGATGCTATGCCCAAAAGATTTTACTTCACTAGGTGCAGTAAAAAAATTGGTATTCTATACACAGGTGGTATATCTTGCAACACAGATAGGCTACTCCACTGACTAACACACTCTGCAATAGGCCAAAAAGGATTAGCTTTGCTAGATTCAGCCAAATGCTGTGAAAAAAACTTGCACAGCACTGGCACAGACCTGCCTGGCAAAAACTGATAGGAACTGATGTAACCTAGTCCTGAAAAGGACTCCAATTACAATTAGTCTTTACTCCCACAATCTATCTATTTAGGAGCACAGACCTGCCTGATAAAAGTCGTAGGAAATGCTGTAACCTAGTCCTTAAAAGGACTGCAATCACAACTATTCCCTACTCCCAAGCTATCTGTAGATTTGTGCGAAAATTGGCTTGAAATTAACAAGGTATAGCGCACACAGCAACAGCGGTGCCGTCTAACACGCAGCTGCAGCAGTGAGAAAATGGTGGTGACGGGGAAAATGGCTTGGTCTTATAGGGCAAGGACATGTGACATACACTGCCAATGACACATGCCCTTGCTTGTGTGAAAAAAAGCACTTCGCTCTGTGTGTGCGCTGCTGATAGGCTGACAGATTGCACCTCCCCACTGCGAATGCGGGAAAGAGAAAAAAAAATGGAGATCTTCATTGTTCCTGCAGAGATCCATCCCCTGCCCCTCCCCCCACCCCGCTGTACACTCAAACTGCGTATTAACATTAATTTTCATCATTACTGATAAAAAATCCAGTTATGATTTTGGTGCACGAACAGTTATTGAACATAACCTCGAACAGCCGAATTTTTCTCAAATTGTTCGTGTTCGCCGAACGGCTCGAACACCGCCCAAAACAGCTCGAATTTGAGATTGGCGAACAGTTCGAGTAGAACAACGCTCATCTCTAGTATCCAGGTGCGGTGGAGAGTCTCCTCTTCTCCAAACCCGGGTACCATCTGCACATTGAAATGCATGGAATCCACATGTACAGATTCAGTGATGCGGATTCCATGCGTTCCAATGCAAGTTAATGGCGGTGAAAACGCTGCGCTTCCGCAAAATAATTGGTAGTGCTGCATATTTTTCCGCAATGATAATCCGCAGCGGAAATTTCCGCAGCATGTGCACAGCACATGCGGAATATCATTGGGGGACATGGCAGACCTTCTACCAAGCGTTTTTTAAGCGTTTATGCAGCGGAAATGCTTAAAAAACGCATAGTGGGCACACAGCCTAAAAGCACCAAAAACATAAAAAAAAGTATAAATGTAGTACCGCTGTAATCATACTGACCCGAAGAATAACGCTGCCTTATCAATTTTACCACACGCGGAACGGTAAAAAAAATAAATTCCAGAATTGTTGGTTTTTGTTTATTCTCCTTCCCAAAAATCAGAATAGAAAGCGACCAAAAAATATCAAGTGACCAAAAATGTTACCAATAAAGACGTCAACTTGTTCCGCAAAAAAAAAAGCCATCACGTGACTCTGTCGGGCGAAATACGGAAAAATTATAGCTCTCAAAATATGGCGATGCAAAAACTAGTCTTTGCAAAAAAAAGCGTCTTTTAGTATGTGACTGCTGTCAATAATAAAAACCCGATATGAATCTGTTATCTCTGTAATCGCACCGACCCGAGGAATAAAGCAGTCTAATCACTTATACCGCACGAGGAATGGTGTAAAAAATAAACTCTAGGGTTGGGGTTGTGCTAGGGTTAGGATTGGGATTTTTTCAACAGTAAAGAAAAAAAATGACGACGATATGGTGTCTAATGTTGAGCGCAAGTGCTCGTTACTTGAGTTTGCATCGGGTGTTTGGGTATGTACTGAGTATCGCGGGTGCTGGAGTGACATGCTCAAGTCTCCTCCCCATATGTTTCCAGCTGTTATACAGCCAAAAAAACCTTGCGGGGATTACCTGCCATGCACGAGCGATCCCTGCATATTGTTTGTTTTTGGGTGTCTAATAACCGTGAAACATGCAGACGGGGACTCGAGCATGTCACTTGAGCACCCGTGGTACATGGTGCATACCTGAGTACCCGATGCAAACTCAAGTAGCGAGCACTTGCGCTCAAGACTAATGACAATTTATTCAATATGATGACCTAATGTTATCAAATTCTGTGTCATACCTCTGGGTTCAAAATGTTCACTATTCCCCTTGATAAAATCCTTGAGGGAGCAAGTTTCCAAAATGGGGTCACTTGTGGGGGGTTTCCACTGTTTAGGCACAACAGGGGCTCTCCAAAAGCAACATGGCGTCCGCTAATTATTCAAGCAAATTTTACATTCAAAAAGTCAAATGGCGCGCCTTTCCTTCCGAGCCCTGCCGTGCGCCCAAACAGTGGTTTTCCCCCACATATGGGGTATCGGCGTGCTCAGAAGAAATTGCACAACAAATTGCATGGTGCAATTTCTCCTGTTACCCTTATGAAAATGCAAATTTCGAAGATGAAAAACATCTTAAAATTAATTAACAAAATTAAATGTTCATTTTTTTCTTCCACATTCCAAAGATTTCTGTGCAGCTCCTGAAAGGTTAATAAACTTCTTGAATGTGGCTTTGAGCACATTGAGGGTTGCAGTTTTTAGAATGGTATCACTTTTTGGTATTTTCTGTTCTAAAGGCCCCTCAAAGTCTCTTCAAATGTGATGTGGTCCCTAAAAAAATGGTTTTGTAAATTTTGTTGGAAAATTTAGAAATCGCTGGTCAACTTTTAACCCTTATAGCTCCCTATCAAAAAAAAATTTGGTTCAAAAATTGTGATGATGTAAAGTAGACATGTGGGAAGTGTTATTTATTAACTATTTTGTGTGACATCTCTCTCTGATTTAGGGCATAAAAATTCAAAATTTAAAAATTGCAAAATTTTCAGAATTTTCGCCAAATTTCCATTTTTTTCACAAATAAACACAAGAGTTATCGAAGAAGTTTTACCACTATGAAGTACAATATGTCATGAAAAAACAATCTCAGAATCAGGGGGATCCGTTGAAGCGTTCCACAGTAATTAACTCATAAATTGACAGTGGTCAGAATTGTAAAAATTGGCCCGGTCATTAACTTGCAAACCACCCTTGGAGGTAAAGGGGTTAAATATTTAGAAAACCTTGTATCATTTCCTCTACACTTTACAAATACTTGCTACCTTGTGTTGGTATATTACATAATATCCCATTAAAATATATTTAACTTTGTGAGTGTAACATGAAAAAATATGGAAAAGTTTACTGGGTATGAATACTGTATCAGGGCACTGTGTATATATTTATACATATATATAGTGTAAGGTGGCTAATAGTCGTGTAGTCGATGGGAGGTATGTATCACAGAGATGGCTGGTCTCTGTGATGTACAGTAGCTCGGTGTATTTTTCTCTAGTGCACACATGCACTAAGTGGACTAATTGTTGCACCCGAGAGCCGGGATACGGGTTGCTAGGAGTGAATGGGAGGGTCCAGCAACCCATATACCTCACCTCTGGGTGTGGTTAGCAGGCTATAAAATGGAGGCTGCTGTTTGCCACATGGTCTGTGTGTTTGGAGGGAGAAGGCCTCCTATGTGTGGTTGGCTCAAGACTAGTGTTGAGCCACCCCCCGTAGTGTTCGAGATCGGTTCGGTTCGTCGAACACCTTCGAACACCGTTAAAACCAATGGCAGGCAAACAAAAACACATAGAAACACATAGAAAAAACCTTCAAAGATGTCCAAAACCTGACAAACTGCTCAGAAGACACAACTAACACATGGAAAAGTGACAAGTACATATAGTCATGCGAAAAGAAAAGAGGTGGAGGAGTAAAAGGAGGGGGAGACACAGATATAGGCATGCCATGCCCTTCTAAAAGCAAAGAAGTGCGAAGCCGACACGGCCAGTCCGTTCCTGCCCGTGCCACCTCCGTGTCGCCGGGTTTGTGCCAGAGCCGCGGTGGACCCTGACGGCCAGCCCCCCTCTCCCAATACTGGTGCCTGTCCGCTGGTGGGTCGAGCGAGCCCCGCTGTGGTGGAGGCAGCTCTAAGCTTTTTAATTTAAATTGTCTCTCTAATTTGAATGAATACACTTTAAATCCTTTTACAAGGATATATTGGAGGGCAAGTCTCATGCCAGCAGCCGCGTAATTCCAGCTCCAGTAGCGTCCACTAAAGCTGCTGCAGTTAAAAAGCTTTTATAAGGATCGAGCTCCGCGGTCCACCGCAAGGCGTCCTACCGCCAGTCCCAGCCCCTATGCCTTGGGGTGCCTCCTGATGCTCTTCACTGAGTGTCCCGGGGTCCCGAAGCATTTCCTTTGAAAAAATTAAGTGTCCAAACTACAGGTGGTGTAGCTTGCTTAACAGCTGGGATAATCCGCTGACTAGCAGACACTGCTACTTGGCACAAAGTATTTCCTGGGCTAGATGCAGTTAAAAATTTGTAATTAGATACTCTCGTTGGATGCTGACAAAGCATTCCATAGAGTCTCCTGGCACGCCATATATTATTCTCTTAAAAAGCTTGGGGTAGGGGTCTAGGGGACCCTTTTATAGCCAAAACCACGGCCCTGTATCGCAATACGTTACCTAGGCTGAAGATAAATGGAACTGTAGCACCCCGAGGGCTCGGTTGCTACAGAGGTATTGCTCCTCACCCAGAGGTGTGATATCTCACTCTCAGGTAAGGATGGAGTGTGGATCAGGACCCCGACACCAGCATGCATAACACCACATTGCCGTGGGGCAGGGCGACCAATATGCCCCTGAGATGGGCACGACAGTCCCTGTCCCTGGCTGGAGTGGGGGGAGGGAACACCGAGGAAGGGGAACCCTGTAGTGCAGGAGCATGAAGGAAGCAGTTCCTGGGTGCATTGAGAAGGGAGTATAAAAGGTGGGCACCATCTTAGTTCAGTGCAGAGAAGTCTGAGCAGAAGTGACAGGGAGCAGGGGCTCTGCATGATCTCTGCTCGGGAGGCGGGCCTAGTAACAGAGGCCCAGGCCTGGAAGAGGGAGAAGGAAGGAAGAGGAGCGGAGAAGGCTCCAGGAACGAGGAATGAAGGGATCCCAGGGGTGCGGACGGGCAAGTCGCCACCGCACGCCCGAATCCACCTGCGTGGAGGGGTCAGGTCAAAGGGGGAGACCGGTCCCCGAAACTAGTGGAGGCGGGAAACGACCCTCAGCTACAAACCGGAGGCTGTGAAATTTTATGTGGTGCAGCCCCTCGTTACACCCGCTAGGAAGGCACCACATACGGTCAGGGAAATTGGCGCCAAGTTTACCAAGAGGAGGCCCGAGGCAGGCGGACAGAAGCGTTGGTAAGAAAGGCCAGACAAAGGACACACAAAGGGGGTCCTGTGAAGCGCTCCAAAGTTATCTGGGAGTTGTCTGAGCCCCTCACCTGGTGAGCACAGTATGACGTGGGCAGCCGTTACCTGCAGAAGTGGTCTGGATAATAAGAACTGTGAGTAAAGGCTCTGGACTGCATCACTGACTCCGTGTCTTTACTGCTGCTGCCCTGCACCATCACCCCCATCCTCCGCATACACTGCCCTGAGGCTATACTCCTCCCATGGGGAGTTATACTATGCTCTGCTGCACCCACAACACCAGCCTCAGCGGTCTGCCCCGCCACGGAGACTACAACCACCAGCATCCACCAAAAAGGGTCCGGCTCCGGGTGTCCCAAGGCCCAGGGGCGCGTCAGAACATTTTCATCACCTTTCATAATCACCAATGGGACAAGGTAGGGATGTCCTCTGTCCCCTCTCTTATACATCCTAGTGACGGAGCACCTGCTCTCATCAATTCGCCATAACCCTAATATTAGGTGGATTGAGGTGGGAGGCACCGAGTACAAGTGCTCTCTATTTTCTGATGATGTCCTAGTATATATCACTCAATCACATATATCCATCCCTGCTGTTATGGCTGAAATAGATCACTTTGTTACATGGTCAAATTTTAAAATCAATGCAGCGAAGTCTGAGGCCCTCGATGTCTCCCTCCCCAAATCCATACAGGATTCCATCCAGTCCAACTTTCCCTTTGCCTGGCCCTCACAGGGAATCAAATACTTAGGAATTCCTATTCATAGAGACCTCTCCCGTCTATGTTATCTTAATTTTGGGCCCTTTATTGAACAACTCCATACAGTCCACGGTTGGCAAGTTAGAACTGTAAGATTCACTACGTGAACCACTGGTGTTTTGTGGAAAAGCACGTGTACACTGTGTTCCAAATTATTATGCAAAAAGTGTTTAGGAGTGATAAGGGAAGAATTTGTTTGTTTGTCAGTTAAACTCATTGATGGTGATGTGTGTCAGGGCTCTTTATATCACTGTAAGCAATTGCAGACACCTGTGCTAATTAGTTTAGCAGGTGTGTCCAATGAAAGGCAAGATTACTTAAGAAGGCTGTCCCACATTATTAAGCAGCCTACATTTTCTGCCAAAATGGGAAAGAAAAAGATGTGTCGGCTGCTGAAAAGCAACAAATTGTGGAGTGTTTAGGTCAAGGCATGACTACAATCAACATTGCCAAGACACTTCATCCTGATCATCGCACAATCAAGAAGTATGTAGCTGATTCACAGTATACACGTGTGCGTGCTGATAAGGGAAAATTGAGGACTCTTTCCTACAGGCAATTACGTCAGGTTAAAAGAGCAGCAGCAAAAAAGCCTTGTCATAGCAGCAGACAAGTTTTTGAAGCTGCTGGTGCCTCCAACGTCCCCCGAACAACAAAATGCAGGGTCCTTCAGAGGTTTGCAGCTGTGCGTAAGCCATCCTGTCGACCTCCTCTATCCACTGCACACAAGCAGAAACGGCTCCAGTGGGTCAAACAATACATGAAGACTGACTTCGAAACTGTTTTGTTCACGGATGAGTGCCATGCAACTCTCGATGGTCCAGATGGATGGAGTGGAGGATGGCTGGTTGATGGACACCCCACACAAACACGGCTACAGTGCCAACAAGGAGGAGATGGAGTAATGTTTTGGGCTGGAATTATGGGGAGAGAGATTGTCGGCCCCTTTAGGATCCCTGAAGGGGTAAAGATGAACTCCATAATGTATGTGGAGTTTCTCAAACAGTACTTCCTGCCATGGTTCAAGAAGAAGAACCGTGTATTCCACAGCAAGATCATTTTCATGCATGATAATGCACCGTCTCATGCTGCACATAACACATCTGCATCTCTGGCTGATATGGGCATAAAAGGGGACAAACTTATGGTGTAACCTCCATGCTCCCCTGACCTCTACCCCATTCAGAACCTCTGGAGCATCATCAAAAGGAGTGTCTATGATGGCGGGAGGCAGTTCACATCTAAGCAACAGCTCTGGGAGGGTATTCTGTCCTCATGCAAAATAATTGAAGCAGAAACCATCCAAAACCTGACAAATTCAATGGACGAGAGAGTTCAGAAGCTCCTTTCGAACAAGGGGTCCTATGTGCAAATGTAACATCACCTAGAATAATGTTTTGAGTTGAAAACTGTTTGATTTCAGTTTCTACTAACCAGCTAATGCTTATACAGTGCTGGCCAAAAGTATTGGCACCCCTGCAATTCTGTCAGATAATACTCAGTTTCCTCCTGAAAATGATTGCAATCACAAATTCTTTGGTATTATTCTCTTCATTTAATTTGTCTTCAATGAAAAAAACACAAAAAGAATTGTCCTAAAGCCAAATTCTATATAATTCCACACCAAACCTAAAAAAGTGGGTGGACAAAAGTATTGGCACCCTTTGAAAAATCATGTGATGCTTCTCTAATTCGTGTAATTAACAGCACCTGTAACTTACCTGTGGCACCTAACAGGTGTTGGCAATAACTAAATCACTCTTGCAGCCAGTTAACATGGATTAAAGTTGACTCAACCTCTGTCCTGTGTCCTTGTGTGTACCACATTGAGCATGGAGAAAAGAAGGAAGACCAAAGAACTGTCTGAGGACTTGAGAAACCAAATTGTGAGGAAGCATGAGCAATCTCAAGGCTACAATTCCATCTCCAAAGACCTGAATGTTCCTGTGTCTTCCGTGCGCAGTGTCATCAAGAAGTTTAAAGCCCATGGCACTGTGGCTAACCTCCCTAGATGTGGACAGAGAAGAAAAATTGACGAGAGATTTCAACGAAAGATTGTGCGGATGATGGATAAACAACCTCGACTAACATCCAAACAAGTTCAAGCTGCCCTGCAGTCCGAGGGTACAACAGTATCAACCCGTACTATCCGTCGGCGTCTGAATGAAAAGGGACTGTAGGATACTGGTAGGATACCCAGGAAGACCCCACTTTTACCCCGAGACATAAAAAAGCCAGGCTGGAGTTTGCCAAACTTACCTGAGAAAGCCTAAAACATTTTGGAAGAATGTTCTCTGGTCAGATGAGACAAAAGTAGAGCTTTTTGGGAAAAAGCATCAACATAGAGTGTACAGGAAAAAAAAGAGGCATTCAAAGAAAAGAACACGGTCCCTACAGTCAAACATGGTGGAGGTTCCCTGATGTTTTGGGGTTGCTTTGCTGCCTCTGGCACTGGACTGCTTGACCGTGTGCATGGCATTATGAAGTCTGAAGACTACCAACAAATTTTGCAGCATAATGTAGGGCCCAGTGTGAGAAAGCTGGGTCTCCCTCAGAGGTCATGGGTCTTCCAGCAGGACAATGACCCAAAACACACTTCCAAAAGCACTATAAAATGGTTTGAGAGAAAGCACTGGAGACTTCTAAGGTGGCCAGCAATGAGTCCAGACCTGAATCCCATAGAACACCTGTGGGAGATCTCAAAATGGCAGTTTGGAGAAGGCACCCTTCAAATATCAGGGACCTGGAGCAGTTTGCCAAAGAAGAATGGTCTACAATTCCAGCAGAGCATTGTCAGAAACTCATTGATCGTTACCTGAAGCGGTTGTTCGCAGTTATTTTGGCTAAAGGTTGTGCAACCAAGTATTAGGCTGAGGGTGCCAATACTTTTGTCAGGCCTTTTTTTGGAGTTTTGTGTGAAATGATCAATGATTTGATTTTTGCTTCATTCTCTTTTGTGTTTTTTCCTTGCAAGCAAATTAAATGAAGATAATAATACCAAAGAATTTGTGATTGCAATCATTTTCAGGAAGAAACAGAGTATTATCTGACAGAATTGCAGGGGTGCCAATACTTTTGGCCAGCACTGTAATTTCAAAAATGACCATTTTTTTGTTCTTTATTAAAATGAAAAGGTTGATCGAAGAGTGTGGGGGATCTAAGAGTGTGGCAACCCAGTAGTCAGGATTACTTCGAATTCTGACAATCTGAGGGTCATGTTGCAGGTAGTGCAGCAAGAAGGCACTCATGTGTCTTGCGCATCTAGGAGCCCCAAAATTATTTTCCAGTCTAGATGCAGCTAAAAATTATTATTAATTTTAAATCTGGTGGAGCTTAGTATAGATGGCCTAATAGAATCAGTACTGCACAATGCTACAAAGCCCAAATAATTTTCCAGCCAAGATACAGATAAATATGATAATTAATTTTAAATCTGGTGGAGCTTAGTATAGATGGCCTAATAGAATCAGTACTGCACACTGCTACAAAGCCCAAATTATTTTCCAGCCAAGATACAGATAAACATGTTTGTTAATTTTAAATCTGGTGGAGCTTAGTATAGATGGCCTAATAAAATCAGTACTGCACACTGCTACAAAGCCCAAATTATTTTCGAGCCAAGATACAGATAAACATGATTATTAATTTTAAATCTGGTGGAGCTTAGTATAGATGGCCTAATAGAATCTGTACTGCACACTGCTACAAAGCCCAAATTATTTTCCAGCCAAAATACAGATAAACATGATTAGTAATTTTAAATCTGGTGGAGCTTAGTATAGATGGCCTAATAGAATCAGTACTGCACACTGCTACAAAGCCCAAATTATTTTCCAGCCAAGATACAGATAAACATGATTAGTAATTTTAAATCTGGTGGAGCTTAGTATAGATGGCCTAATAGAATCAGTACAGCACACTGCTACAAAGCCCAAATAATTTTCCAGCCAAGATACAGATAAACATGATTAGTAATTTGAAAGCTTAAAACGGTTGGTGAGGTGATTTTAACCAATCATCAAGCTTTTACTCTCCCCAGGATGACACAGGGGTAGAAAAGTCGTTTCGGATCCATGATTTGTTCATCTTTATGAACGTGAGTCTGTCTACATTATCAGTGAAGAGCCGCGTGCGCTTATCTGTCAGCACACCACCAGCAGCGCAGAACACATGTTCAAACAGAACGCTGGCTGCGGGGCCTGACATGATCTCCAAGGCGTAAGTGGCGAGCTCTGGCCATTTAGCCAGAATGGAAGCCCAAAAAGAGCAAGGGTCCAGTAACACAGTCATGGCTTCAATGTTTACTTGGAGATACTCCTGTACCATCGTCTCTAGGCGTTGACTATGTGTCAGACTTCTTGTCTCCTGTGGCCTTGCAAAGGATGGGCTAAAAAAGTGGTGAAATGATTCTGCAAAATTCATGTTACCAGCAGATACTGTGTTTCTGTTACGGTTTGAGTGCTGAACACTCGACGGTCCCACGGTTGGCAAGTTGGAACTGTGAGATTCACTACGTTCACCACTGGTGTTTTGTGGAAAAGCACATGTAAGATTCTGCAACAGTCTCTGCTGATACTCCTGCATGCGTGCATCCCTTTCTATGGCAGGAATAATTTCTGCAAATTTACTTTTGTACCGGGGATCTAACAGTGTGGCAACCCAGTAGTCAGGATTATTTCTAATTCTCACAATTCGAGGGTCATGTTGCAGGTAGTGCAGCAAGAAGGCACTCATGTGTCTTGCTCATCCCGGAGCACCAAGTCCCTGTTGTGTTGGTGGCGAGGTAACAATCTTCCTCTGTCCTCTCCCCCCAACCTCGCACAACAGAAATGTGATCAAGGTCTCCCTCATCTGATGAGTCTTCCATCAGTTCGTCCTCCACTTCTTCCTGGGCTCCTGCACCTTCCTCACTACTTTGGCTACTACCATGCGCCCTGGTAAAACCATCTCCCCCACCCTCACATGCCTGCCGCCTTGGTGCTGCCGACCGCCTGGACCTTGCAGATGTTAGCCCTTCCGCATACAACTCCTCCTCCTCTACTTCCTCCACCTCCTCTTGTGCCACCACCTGACTCCGAATTCTCTTTAACATGTGCTCCAGCATGTAAATCACCGGAATAGTCATGCTGATAATGGCATCGTCAGCACTAAACATCTTCGTCGCCATTTCAAAACTGTGCAGAAGGGTGCATAGGTCCCTGATCTGAGACCACTACTCCAGCGTGATTTTCCCCTCCTCTGGATCTCATTGGCCCAGGCTATATGTCAGAACGTATTGCACCAGGGCTTGTCGGTGTCACCACAGTCGCTGCAACATGTGCAGAGTTGAATTCCACCGGGTAGGCACATCGCATTTTAGCCGGTGAAGTGGCAGGCCCAACGACTTCTGTAGAGATGTAAGTCGCTGAGCTGCGGGATGCGAACGGCGGAAGTGAGCACACAGCGACCGTGCCCTCTGCAAAAGGCCATCTACTCCAGGATAGTGGGCTAAAAATTGCTGGACAATCAAGTTCAACACGTGAGCCATACAAGGCACGTGTGTGACATTGCCCCGGCGAAGGGCCGCACCCAGGTTTGCAGCATTGTCGCACACGGCCTTCCCTGGTTTCAGGTCCAGTGGAGACAACCATTCATGAAATTGGTTCTCCAGAGCTGACCACAACTCCTCAGCTGTGTGACTCACATTTCCCAGACATTTCAAAGTAAAAACCGACTGATGACGTTGAGTCCTACTGCCAGCATAGTAAGGAGGTGTGCAGGATCCCTTCTGTGCAGTTAGAAAGCTTGTGGCATGACCAGACAGGCTTTGGGTGCAGGTGGAGGACCGAGAGGAGGTTGAGGAGGCAGAAGCAGTGGAGGAACTTTGAGATAAAGAGGATTGATGCATAACTCGTGGGGACGGAATGACTTGGACAGCAGCCCCTTGTCCTGCTGTCACCATAATTACCCCGTGCCCAGTCAGCGACATGTAACGCCCCTGTCCATGTCTACTCGTCCAAGTGTCTGTGGTGAAATGCACCCTGTCACACACAGAGTTTCTCAAAGAAGCGGTGATGTTGTGTGCGACATGCTGGTGGAGCGCAGGCACACCTTTCTTTGAGAAGTAGTGCCGACAGAGCATCTGGTACTGGGGCACTGCGACGGACATAAGGTCTCGAAAATCCTCTGTGTCCACCAGGCGGAAAGGCAGCATTTCTGTAGCCAAGAGCTTGCAGATGGTGAAATTCAACCTCTTAGCTTTCTCATGGCTAGGAGGAAATGGTCTTTTACTTGTCCACATCTGAGGGACCGAGGGCTGGCTGTTGTGCTTAGACGGGGTTGAGAAGGGTGTCCCCCGCAAACTGCCGGTCTGTGAGGAAGATGCAGGCGGACATGTTAGGTTGCCTTGATCCAAAGGTGGTGCTATCGATGTCGGACAGCGCTCAACACCAGCTGGTGTTACCACCTCCAAAGAAAATGATGACCTGCCAATCACGCTGGCTGTTGTGGGTAAAGAGGTGGCAGGTCTGCGTCCCAAAACAGGTGTGACTGCTGTCCCCCCAGTAACAGAGGATGAAGAGGTCGCGGATGCACAAGATGTGGCAGACGGTGGTTGGCCCGGCCGGCTAGGCCGCATTGTAGCACAGTGAGCTTCCCACTGCAACTTATGCTTCATGTCCATGTGCCGGTTCATGCATGAAGTACTCAAACTATGTATTTTTTGGCCTCTACTTAGCTTTTGTTGACAAATGTTACAGATAACATGAGTTGGGTCATCTTTATCGATCTGAAAAAATGGCCAGGCTATGCAAGGCTTAGCACCCATGCGACCTGAAGAGCCACCACGACTTGTGGTCAGAGGCAGAGTTGTGTTTGAGGATGCAGTTGTTGACGTGCTTCCAGTACTACGTCTCTGTCCAGGAAGGCGCAACCTGACCTCGTTGTCACTAGCATCCTCCTCCACCTCCTCTGCTGACCTCATCTCTTGGCTGACTGTGGGTTGACAGTAAGTGGGATCTCCAACCTCATCATCATCACCATGTGTGTTATCACACCCGTCGTCCTCAGAGCCAACCTGTTCCTGCCCTGACAAAAAACTAAAGTTGTCGCTCCAATCAGGTATTTGAGTCTCATCATCGTCTTCCTCACTGTCTCCACCAACAGGAGTTACAGTTTGGGAATGAGGGTCTACATTATGGTGAGAACCTTCTGCGTCTGGTCCTGGATCTGACTCATAAAGATTCTGGGCATCAGTGCAGATCATTTCCTCATCTGGACTCACAGAAGCTCTGGAGCCGACCTCTGATTCCCAGGCTATAGTATGAGTAAACAGCTCTGCAGACTCAACGATCTGTTCTACCCCATACTCAGATGGGAGGCTGGAGATTTGGGAGCTGTGAGGAAGCAAGTGCGATTGGGGTGACACCTCTGAGGACTGGAGTATTTGTGATGTTGAAGTTGAGGTGGAGGAGAGCCCACTTAAAGGAGCACTAGATATCCGTTGAAGCACCTGCTGTTTTTGTGCCTCATCTGGAGTTTGTAGTTATTGGCGTGGCTGTAAGAAAGGGATCTTATCGCATTGTCCGCTAAAAGAAGTAGACATTTTAGTTTGGCTGGAAGATGGTCTTTCTTCTGCAGATGTTACTGTTGCTTTAACACCTACCCCACGGACACAACCTTTTTTCCCCTTCCCAACATGCCTATTCCCCTTTCCACCAGCAGTAGGCATTTTTCCACTCATTTTGGTGGTTAACTAATTCACAACTCTGGAGTTGTTTGCACAAAAAAACAATGGATGGGAACCGAGCAGAGCTGAGTGGCCAAACTGTGGTATTAGGCCAAAAGTATTGGCTGGGTTAGATGCAGATAAAAATGATATTGAATTTGCAACCTGATGGAGGTCAGTATAGATCAGGGGTCTCAAACTCGGCTGGGTATATGGGCCGCACATGGAAAAAATTTGAATTTGGGGGGCCGCATTCTTTGTTCAATGTGACATTTTTAGTGATACCATTTTTTTTGTATACACCTTTTGAACATTTTTGCCGTGTTTATTTTTTTATGGCTTGGGTCGTTATGGATGTGGCGATAATAAACGTGCACTTTTTTGTGTTTACTTTAGTTTACATATAAAACAGCATTTTTAGTGCCCAATATTTTTTCATGCTTTATTTTATTTTTTATTTTTTTTACAATTTTATTTCCCCCAATTGGCCACATACAGTAATATTGTCTTACAATTAGCATCATATAGTAATAATGGAAAACATCTTGTAGTAATGTTCCCCATCCAAGTCCCCATCTTGTACTAATGTGCCCCATCCAGGTCCCCATCCTGTGGCTATGTGCCCCATCCAGGTCCCCATCCTGTGGCAACGTTCCCCATCCTGGCGCCCATCTTGTACTAATGTGCCTCATCCAGGTCCCCATCTTGGGGCTATGTGCCCCATCCAGGTCCCCATCCTGTGGCTCTGTGCCCCATCCAGGTCCCCATCTTGTGGCTCTGTGCCCCATCCAGGTCCCCATCCTGTGGCTATGTGCCCCATCCAGGTCCCCATCCTGTGGCAACGTTCCCCATCCTGGCGCCCATCTTGTACTAATGTGCCTCATCCAGGTCCCCATCTTGTGGCTATGTGCCCCATCCAGGTCCCCATCTTGTGGCTATGTGCCCCATCCAGGTCCCCATCTTGTGGCTATGTGCCCCATCCAGGTCCCCATCTTGTGGCTATGTGCCCCATCTTGTGGCTCTGTGCCCCATCCAGGTCCCCATCTTGTGGCTATGTGCCCCATCCAGGTGCACATCTTGAGGCTATGTGCCCCATCCAGGTCCACATCTTGTGGCTATGTGCCCCATCCAGGTCCCCATCTTGTGGCTATGTGCCCCATCTTGTGGCTCTGTGCCCCATCCAGGTCCACATCTTGAGGCTATGTGCCCCATCCAGGTCCCCATCTTGTGGCTATGTGCCCCATCTTGTGGCTCTGTGCCCCATCCAGGTCCACATCTTGTGGCTATGTGCCCCATCCAGGTCCCCTCTTGTGGCTATGTGCCCCATCCAGGTCCCCATCCTGTGGCTATGTGCCCCATCCAGGTCCCCATCCTGTGGCTATGTGCCCCATCCAGGTCCCCTCTTGTGGCTCTGTGCACCATCCCGGTCCCCATGTTGTGGCTCTGTGCCCCATCCAGGTCCACATCTTGTGGCTATGTGCCCCATCCAGGTCCCCATCCTGTGGCTATGTGCCCCATCCAGGTCCCCTCTTGTGGCTATGTGCCCCATCCAGGTCCCCTCTTGTGGCTATGTGCCCCATCCTGTGGCTATGTGCCCCATCCAGGTCCCCATCCTGTGGCTATGTGCCCCATCCAGGTCCCCTCTTGTGGCTCTGTGCACCATCCCGGTCCCCATGTTGTGGCTCTGTGCCCCATCCAGGTCCACATCTTGTGGCTATGTGCCCCATCCAGGTCCCCATCCTGTGGCTATGTGCCCCATCCAGGTCCCCTCTTGTGGCTATGTGCCCCATCCAGGTCCCCTCTTGTGGCTATGTGCCCCATCCAGGTCCCCATCCTGTGGCTATGTGCCCCATCCAGGTCCCCTCTTGTGGCTATGTGCCCCATCCAGGTCCCCTCTTGTGGCTATGTGCCCCATCCAGGTCCCCTCTTGTGGCTATGTGCCCCATCCAGGTCCCCTCTTGTGGCTCTGTGCCCCATCCAGGTCCCCATCTTGTGGCTATGTGCCCCATCCAGGTCCCCTCTTGTGGCTCTGTGCCCCATCCAGGTCCCCTCTTGTGGCTATGTGCCCCATCCAGGTCCCCATCTTGTGGCTATGTGCCCCATCCAGGTCCCCTCTTGTGGCTCTGTGCCCCATCCAGGTCCCCATCTTGTGGCTATGTGCCCCATCCAGGTCCCCTCTTGTGGCTCTGTGCCCCATCCAGGTCCCCTCTTGTGGCTATGTGCCCCATCCAGGTCCCCTCTTGTGGCTATGTTCCCCATCCAGGTCCCCTCTTGTGGCTCTGTGCCCCATCCCGGTCCCCATGTTGTGGCTCTGTGCCCCCTGTTCTTCACACACATAAAATAGAAAAAAAAAAAGATGATTCTCACCTGTCCTCCGTTCCCTCGGCGGCCTTCCTGCAGATGTGGCCCGCAGGCACCACAGAGTCCGACCCCTTGACGATCCCGACCTGGTCCAGGAGGAGCCGCCGACAGCAGCGCTGCATTGCCGCACAGAGACTGTCTCCCAGCACAGTATTTTCAATGTCAGCCGCCGGCCAATCAGAGGCCAGCAGCTGACATCTGCATATGGCAATGACGTCATACTCGCTGCGCCGACACGCAGATATCAGCTGCTGGCCTCTGATTGGCCAGCGGCTAGCATTGGAAATGCTGTGCTGGGAAACAGTCTCTGTGCGGCAATTCAGCGCTGCTGTCAGCGGCTCCTCCTGGACCAGGTCGGGATCGTCAAGGGGTCTGTGCCTGCGGGCCGCATAAAGCAGCCTCAGGGGCCGCGTGTTTGAGACCCCTGGTATAGATGGACTAATAGAACAAGTTCCACACACTGCTAGAAGCCCAAATATTTTTTCAGAGCTAGATGCAGAAAAAATTAATTTTTAATTTGCAACCTGATGGAGGTCAGTATAGATGGACTAATAGACCAAGTCCCACACACTGCTAGAAGCCCAAATTTTTTTTCAGAGCTAGATGCAGAAAAAAATTATATTCAATTTGCAACTTGATGGAGGTTAGTATAGATGGACTAATAGAACAAGTCCCACACACTGCTAGAAGCCCAAATATTTTTTCAGAGCTAGATGCAGAAAAAAATTATTTTTAATTTGCAACCTGATGGAGGTCAGTATAGATGGAATAATAGACCAAGTCCCACACACTGCTAGAAGCCCAAATTTTTTTTCAGAGCTAGATGCAGAAAAAAATTATATTCAATTTGCAACCTGATGGAGGTCAGTATAGATGGACTAATAGAACAAGTTCCACACACTGCTAGAAGCCCAAATATTTTTTCAAAGCTAGATGCAGAAAAAATGTATTTTTAATTTGCAACCTGATGGAGGTCAGTATAGATGGACTAATAGACCAAGTCCCACACACTGCTAGAAGCCCAAATATTTTTTCAGAGCTAGATGCAGAAAAAAATTATATTCAATTTGCAACCTGATAGAGGTCAGTATAGATGGACTAATAGAACAAGTTCCAAACACTGCTAGAAGCCCAAATATTTTTTCAGAGCTAGATGCAGAAAAAAATTATATTCAATTTGCAACCTGATGGAGGTCAGTATAGATGGACTCATAGAACACGTCCCACACACTGCTAGAAGCCCAAATTTTTTTTCAGAGCTAGATGCAGAAAAAAATTATATTCAATTTGCAACCTGATGGAGGTCAGTATAGATGGACTAATAGAACAAGTCCCACACACTGCTAGAAGCCCAAATATTTTTTCAGAGCTAAATGCATAAAAAAATTATTTTTAATTTGCAACCTGATGGAGGTCAGTATAGATGGACTAATAGACCAAGTCCCACACACTGCTAGAAGCCCAATTTTTTTTTCAGAGCTAGATGCAGAAAAAAATTATATTCAGTTTGCAACCTGATGGAGGTCAGTATAGATGGACTAATAGAACAAGTTCCACACACTGCTAGAAGCCCAAATATTTTTTCAGAGCTGGATGCAGAAAAAAATTATATTGAATTTGCAACCTGATGGAGGTCAGTATAGATGGAATAATAGAACACGTCCCACACACTGCTAGAAGCCCAAATTTTTTTTCAGTGCTAGATGCAGAAAATAATTATATTCAATTTGCAACCTGATGGAGGTCAGTATAGATGGACTATTAGAACAAGTCCCACACACTGCTAGAAGCCCAAATTTTTTTTCAGAGCTAGATGTAGAAAAAAATTATATTCAATTTGCAACCTGATGGAGGTCAGTATAGATGGACTAATATGCTATGCCCAAAAGATTTTACTTCACTAGGTGCAGTAAAAAAATTGGTATTCTATACACAGGTGGTGTAGTTTGCAACACAGATAGGCTACTCCACTGACTAACACACTCTGCAATAGACCAAAAAGGATTAGCTTTGCTAGATTTAGCCTAATGCTGTGAAAAAAACTTGCACAACACTGGCACAGACCTGCCTGGCAAAAACTGATAGGAACTGATGTAACTTAGTCCTGAAAAGAACTGCAATTACAATTAGTCTTTACTCCCAACCTATCTATTTAAGAGCAGAGACCTGCCTGATAAAAGTCGTAGGAAATGCTGTAACCTAGTCCTTAAAAGGACTGCAATCACAACTCTTCCCTACTCCCAAGCTATCTGTAGATTTGTGCTAAAATTGGTTTGAAATTAACAAGGTATAGCGCACACAGCAACAGCGGTGCCGTCTAACATGCAGCTGCAGCAGTGAGAAAATGGTGGCGACGGGGAAAATGGCTGGGTCTTATAGGGCAAGGACATGTGACATACACTGCCAATGACACATGCCCTTGCTTGTGTGAAAAAAAGCACTTCGCTCTGTGTGTGCGCTGCTGATAGGCTGACAGATTGCACCTCCCCACTGTAAATGCGGGAAAGAGAAAAAAAATGGAGATCTTCATTATTCCTGCAGAGATCCATCCCCTGCCCCTCCCCCCGCACCGCTGTACACTCAAACTGCGTATTAACATTCATTTTCAGCATTACTGAGAAAAAATCCAGTTATGATTTTGGTGCGCGAACAGTTATCGAACATAACCTCGAACAGCCAATTTTTTTTCAAATCGTTCGTGTTCGCCGAACGGCTCGAACACCGCCCAAAACAGCTCGAATTTGAGATTGGCGAACAGTTCGAGTCGAACAACGCTCATCTCTACTCAAGACCGAGCCAGGATACTGGACATGATGCAGCCTGTGTGCCCACAGAGCTGATTAAGCAGAAACTTGCTAAGAACACTTTACTTTGTTTACCTGAACTAAAGGCTGTTTTTTTTTCTTGCTTGTTGGTTTATGAAGCAATAAACCGACATGGACTTTTAAAGGAAAATACTCCCTGTTTTCCTCCCGTCGCACCCAAGTGAGTAAAACCCCTTACAATTGGTGTTAGACATGCGGGCCGTGTACCCAGCAGAGACGTGTGACTGCTACAGGTAGGAATGCATGTTATGGGTCAAGTCTGTTGCAAGCCATCAAGCATCGCCAGACAAAATGGAGGACCTGCTGAAACACTTGGTCCAGTCGCAACAGCAGCAGGAGACCAACTGGCTGTTGTTACAGAAGATCCAGCAGCACCCGCTGGAACAACGGCAGCAGATGCAGCTTCTGGCAACCACCATCGAGGGCAGGATGAGCACCCCAACCCCATGTCTGACTGATGATACCTACGTCCAGAAGGCAGTAAGATGGGCTGTGCAGAAAATGACCCCGGTGGATGACGTTGAGGCCTTCCTGACCGTGTTTGAAAGGGTCGCTGAGAGGGAGAAACTTCCGCCATATCAGTGGGCGGAGTTACTGGCACCATACTTGACGGGAGAGCCCCAGAAGGTATACTATGACTTAGCTTTGCAGGACACCAAAGAGTATGGCAAGCTAAAATCTGAGATTCTCACATGCTTGGGGGTGACAAGGACTATCAGGGTACAGCGGGTTCACCGCTGGGCGTATCACCGGGACAAACCACCTTGCTCCCAAATGTTGACCTGTTGCACCTGGTCCAGAAGTGGCTGCAGCCAGAGTCCTCTACGCCTGCTCAGATGATAAAGCGGGTGGTAGTGGACCAGTTTGTGCACTCCCTACCAAGGCCCATACAGACTTGGGTTGCCCAGGGTGACCCCCAGAATGCTGATGAACTGATCGGACTGGTCGAGAGATACCAGGGGGTTGCAGGTTCTTTGGGAAGGTAGCCCACTCCATACTGGGGGTCCCAAAAGGGGGTGGGGCGTCCAAGGTCCAAAGGGGCGAGGGATGTGTTGCCCAAGGTCCCTATAGGTGATGCTACTTTCTGGAGGTGCCACGGCCCAGGCCATATAGCTGCCCATTGTCCCCTGACCCCCGAGCAGATGGACTGCCTCATAGGACGCCGTTTTTTTTATTATGCGTATCCGGAATGCAGTGTGAACTGTCCACCCAGCGAGGGGCCACTGCTATACTCTGGGAGTCTGGTGACCCTTGTGAGGACCACCCTTTCTCTTCAACTGATCCCAGGGGAAAAAAGTCGGCGTATGGTGCAGCGGAAATGCTAACGAAGGCCCAGAAAATGCAGTGTCAAGAGTTACTGTAGAAGAACCGGGATTTGTTCTCGGAATTGCCAGGCTGCACAAGGGTCACAGAACATGAGGTTCTGACGGAGCCATATGTGCGGGTGAACTTGAAGCCCTATCAGATACCTGAGGCCCGACGAGAGTTGATCTCCAAAGAGGTGGCTCGTATGCTGAAACTCGGTGTCATCGAAGAATCCAAGAGCAGTTGGTTGAGCCCGATTGTCTTGGTCCCAAAGCCAGATGGTAAGTGGAGATTTTGGAACGACTATTGGAATTTGAAAGAAGTCTCCAAATTCGACGCATGTCTCATGCCACGCGTCGAAGTGCTGATCGAGACTCTTGGGCCAGCAAGGTATATAACCACCTTGAATTTGACAAAGGCAGATCCCCATGGCACAGGGAGCCAAGGAGAAGACTGCGTTTCTATGCCGGATTGATGCTTTCAGTATGTCTGGATGCCGTTTAGACTGCAGGGGCCCCTGCAACCTTCCAGAGAGCTATGGATCGAATTTTTGCACCCCATAAACAATACGCCGTGTCATACCTGGACGATATTGTTATCTTCCGTCCAGACTGGGCGAGTCATCTGGAAAAGGTGTTTGATGCTCTTAGGAAGGCGGGGTTTTCATTAAACCTGAAGAAATGTGCCATGGGGAAAAAAGAAGCCAAATACCTTGGTTATGTGGTTGGTAGAGGCAAGATTAAACCCCAAATCAGTAAAGTGGAGGCAATCTAAACCTGGCTGAGACCGCTGTCAAAAAAGCAGGTTGGAGCCTTTCTCAGGATCGTGGGATACTACAGAAGGTTCATCCCAAACTTCGCCATGATGGCCGCACCCCTGACTGACCTTCTTAAGGGGACAAAATCAGCCATGGCCAAGTGGACTGCAGAGACGGAGACAGCCTTTCAAGAGATGAAAGTGGCTTTGTGTAGGTAACCGGTCCTGATTGCCCCCGACTTCAAGAAAGAGTTTGTACTCCAGACAGATGTCTCAGATGTCGGTTTGGGAGCAGTCCTTTCCCAGGAGATACACGAGGAGGAGCACCCTGTCCTCTACCTGAGTAGGAAGCTGTCCTCCTGCGAGAAAAGTTATGCCGTCATAGAGAAGGAGTGCTTGGCCATAAAGTGGGTGGTGGACATGTTGCGGTACTATCTACTAGGTCAAAAATTTAGATTGGTATCCGACCCCACTCAGATGGATGAGGGAAACAAAGGGGAAAAATACCAGGGTCACCCGCTGGTTTTTAGCCCTACAGGATTTTAACTTCCATGTAGAACATAGAGCAGAGAAGCTAAATGGTAATGCTGATGCCTTCTCGAGAATCCCCTGTCTAGTGGTAGAAGGTGCCAAGCCCCACGACTTTAGGCAGAGAGGGGATGTATGTAAGGTGGCTAATGTTCATGTAGTCGATGGGAGGTATGAATCACAGAGATGGTATTTTTCTCTAGTGCATGCATGCACTAAGAGGACTAATTGTTGCACCTAGGAGCCGGGATACGGGTTGCTAGGAGAGAATAGGCGAGTCCAGCAACCCACATACCTCACCTGTGGATGGGGTTAGCAGCCTATAAAATGGAGGCTGCTGTTTGCCACATGGTCTGTGTGTTTGGAGGGAGAAGGCCTCCTGTGTGTGGTTGGCTCCAGACTGAGCCAGGATACTGGACATGACGCAGTCTGTGTGCCCAAGGGACTGATTAAGCAGAAACTTGCTAAGGACACTTTACTTTGTTTGCCTGAACTAAAGGCTGTTTGTTTTCTTTTCTTGCTTGCTGGTTTATGAAGCAATAAACCGACATGGACTCTTAAAGGAACATGCTCCCTGTTTTCCTCCCATCGCACCCAAGTGAGTAAAACCCCTTACAATAGTTATACATTTTTTTCTTATATATATATATATATATATATGTGTATATATATATGTATATATATATATGTATATATATATATGTATATGCATATATATATATATGTATTGTAAGATGGCCGCTGGACAGGTCCTTGATGGTAAACCCGGGAAAGCATGCTCCAGCACATATAGTGCTGATAGGGTTAAAAGGGCATATCAGGCCCGGGTTTTACGAGCAGTCATAAGAGATGGGTGGGAATCGCTGCTCACATATCCCAACCCCGGGGGCATGGTTTGGTATATAAAATGGAAACCAAGTGTCTCATCCAGTGTCTGTGACTGGAGGTGTGGAGACCTCCAGGGTGTTTTGTTACACGACACTAACCTGAGCAGGCGAATCCGCCATACTGTATGGACTGTTCATTTTCATTTTTTTCCACTTTGTGCAGGAAAAGGATGTCATTTTGTTTACTACTAACGTGCGGTTTATGCAGTTATAATAAACCTGCCTTGGACATTTAAAAAAAAAACGGTTTTCCTGTGTGCTACAGGTCTGGGTGGTGGAACCTCTGTGCTTCGAAGCAAGGAGGGACCAGAGGGGCGTGACTAAGTGCCTACTTGGCCTGACCCAGGTGACACGGTGGCTTAGTCGACTCCTTGAACCAGGGAGGGACCGGGCAGGTGAACCAGGTGCCACTCTGGGACTGACCTTGTGTGAGAGCAGGTGACTCCCACAGGTCAGGAGACAGGAGCTGACCATTACAGAGGATGAGCACAGCAGGCAGCCTGGTGGGTGGTCCAGGTAGATAAGCAAGCAGGTATGGCTGATAGCCAGACATGCGCTTAGGGTAGGCAAGCAGGCGGGCACGACAGGTGACTTGGCAGGTGCTCCAGGTAGGCAAGCTGGTGGGCACGACAGGTTACTTGGCAGGTGCTCCGGGTTGGCGGGCTGACGGGCACGGCAGGTAGCTGGCAGGTGCTCTGGGTAGACAGGCTGGCGGGCACGGCAGGTAACTGGCTGGTGCCCCAGGTAGACAGGCTGGCGGGCATGGCAGGTAACTGGTAGGCAGGCTGGCGGGCACGGCAGGTAACTGGCAGACTAGTGAGCAGAACTATAGACAGACAGGCGGGCTGGACTGTAGACAGATTGGCGGCTGGACTGTTAGACAGACTGGCGGGCAGGACTGACAGGCAGCGGGATCTAAGGGCTGAAGCAAGTGATAGAACACGGAACAACAACCTTGCACAGGCACCTCCATTTTGGAGGAGGTGCCTTATATAGGAGAAGTGCTCCGGCCATTGGCTGGGGACTTTTTAGGATGGATCTCGTGGCCCATTTAAGAGGGAGGGAGCACGCGCGCCCTAAGCATAGTGCCCGGGAAGCTGTGCGTGGTGCGGACCTCAGCAGTAGGGGAGCAGGAAGACGCCGGACCAGGACCGCAGCGGTGAGGGGAACAGCGTTACACTGTGACTACCTCAACCACAGCGAGTGAGTAAAACCCTACAATATATATAAAAAACTGTTTATACGGCATGTTTATATTTATGAGTTTTATTTTAATAACATAATTATTGGCCCTACAGTTTTATGTGTATAGAGAAAAAATAGAATGATAGAATGGAAGCAGCTCTCCAATGGAAATCCACACAGATACCTGCAATGTTCCAGCTTCTTATTTGAAGCTTTTCTCAAGTATCATGTGTTAAACTGGGTGCTTGCAGAAGTATTGCACTCACAACATTAGGACTGTGCTGCTATTTTTTCTTGTTACTATTTGTGACCACCCTTTACCTTCAAAACAGGATCAAAGACTCTGATTAGCTTTAAATTTATTCTGCAGTGGGGCAACAACTCCAACATATAGCTAAAGTAATTAAAAACTATCTTCAGTAGAAAGAGGTCCTGGAGGTGATGACAACTTGGCCTCCACACAGCTCTGATTTCAACATGGAGTTATGTGGGATTACATGAGTATTTCCACAAGCCTACATCTACAGAAGATCTGCGGTTAGTTCTCAGAGATGTTTGGAACAACCTCCGTGCCAGGGTTGCCAGTTGTCCAGAAATTCAAGTACAGTCCGCAAAAATAGGGAACTTTTTTGCCCTGTCCTAAAAAAAATGTAAGGCATCAGTGATTTTTTTGAGGCTGAAGAATCTTATACAGATTATTTTGACTTTAAATATCAGCATTTTACAGTTTGCAGTGAATGCAGATAATATCTTCTTATCAGAATTATGGGCTGCAGACATGCATCACTTATAATCATAATGATTTGTTATGGTATTCCAATGTGTCAGTAAAAAATATTGTCTGTCCAGGATTTTTTGACAAGCTGTCCAGAAAAAAATTAAAAGTCAAGCTGGCATGCCTGCTCCCTGCCAGGTTCCTTCAAAAACAATGTACCTGTTATGTTCTGAAACTTAGAACTAAGGAATAGGAGGGAAAAGCTGTCCCTGCACTGAGACTCAGCTAAACCCTACGCTGGGGTGGTTGTCCTATTTCTTATGAATAGCCCCACCGAAACTCCTGCTGTGAACTCAAACGAAGACCTGTAGGACGGGGAAAGGGGTCCCTAAAAGATCTAAGGACTGGGAGCAAAAGCAGAAGACCTCCTAACAGAAAAGTTAGTTGCAGAAATGAAAATTAAAGGAAACAAAACTGGTGGAACAAGAAGTCCCAGGATAACAATAGTCCAAAGCAAGAAGAACTAAACCAGGCAACTTAGCCAGAGTACAAGCGTTACAACACTGATGTCCAGCTGGGAATGAGAGCCAGGTGCTGAGTAATAAAGAGTGCAGATATCACGTTACCAAGAAGCCCAGCACCAGAGGAAAAGACTAGAAGCCAGCAAACCACAACAAGATGGCCGATAGTAAAACAAAATAGATTCCAAAGCAAAATAGATTCCAACAGTACCTCCCCTTTTACGAGGATCCTCTGAATCCTCTAGGCTGAGCCTTACCAGGAAATCTCCTGTGAAAAGCCTTAATTAGCCTTGAGGCCGAGACATCCTCGGCCTTCACCCAGGAATTATCCTCGGGGCCGAAACCTCTCCAGGACACAAGATATGGACCAAAAGACGGATATCTGCCAGTACAACAAAAAAAATGAGAACAAACAGCCGAGGAAGAAGCATGATTATTAAGGGCAAACTCCGCAAGTGGTAGAAATTCTCACCACATTTCCTGATTGTCTGTCATAAAACATCTCAAAAACTGCTCGACATCCTGGTTCTTCCTTTCAGTCTGTCCATTGGACTCTGGATGATAACCCGATGAGAATGACAAATGAATTTTCAATCTGTCACAAAAAGCATGCCAAAAGCGAGCCACAAACTGTGGTCCTCTATCGGAAACAATGTCCGTGGGAACACCATGGACCCTAACAATCTCCTTCACAAAAGCCTTAGCAAGAGTCTTGGCAACTTGGTAACTTGTTGAACGGAACCAGATGACACATTTTACTAAAACGGTCCACAACAACCCAGATGACAGAAAAACCCTCCGATAAAGGCAGATCGGTGATAAAAATCCATGGCAAGGTGCGTCCATGGCGAACTAGGAACTTCCAAGGGGCATAGCAACCCCGCAGCCGGAGCGTGAGAGGCCTTCGACCTAGCGCACACAGAACACTGACGCACCCACTTGATGACTTCTCTTTGCCATCCTGGCCACCAGAAATTCCAACCGATAAACTTCCTAGTTTCCAAAATCCCTGGGTGACCTACCAACCGAGACTCATGACATTTAACAAAAACGCTCTCTTCAAGGCTCTAGGCACAAACAATTAATCACATGGAGTGTTAGGTGGTGCCGCACTGTGAGCTCTTAGGATGCTATTCTCCAACTCAGAATCCAATGCGGCCACCACCACCCCTCTCTGTAAAATACACTCCTCCCTCTCAGCATTCACGACTGGAGAGAAACTACGAGACAAAGCGTCAGCCTTAACATTCTTTGTCCCCGGGACAAAGGTTACGGAAAAATTGAACCGGACAAAAAACAGTGCCCACCTAGTCTGACGGGCATTCAAACGTTTGGCTGCATCCAGATAAATCAAATTCTTATGATCAGTGAAAACCTGTATAGGATGTCGAGCCCGCTCCAAAAAATGTCTCCAATGCTCGAACGCGAGTTTAATAGCCAACAACTCACGATTCCTAACATCATAGTTGAGCTCTGTCTCAGAAAATTTTTTTGAAAAGAAAGCACAGGGATGCACTCCATCCTCACCCTCCTGGGACAGAACTGCCCTTACGCCTATAGATGAGGCATCCACCTCAACCAAAAATGGCTTGGTCTCATCCGTCTTGATAAGAACAGGAGCAGAGCTGAACCTCTCCTTGAGATACTCAAAAGCTTCAATAGCCTCAGTGGACCTTTGGACTGTATTAGCACCCTTCTTGGTGAGATCAGTAATGGGTTTAGCGATGACAGAGAAATTCTTTATGAATTTCCTGTAATAATTGGTAAACCACAAAAACCTCTGTACGGACTTCAAACCCTCAGGCCTCGGCCACTCCAGCGCAGCCTTAACTTTAACCAGGTCCATCTCAAAACCATCACAAGAGACAAAGTAACCCAAAAAACTAATTTTCTGGACAGCAAACTGACACTTCTCCAATTTATCAAAGAGTGTGTTATCTCTCAGAATCTGAAGAACTTTGTGGACTCTCTGGCAATGAGACTCAAGATCCGATGAATAAATCAAAATGTTATACAGATAAACAATAACACTCCTACCGATCAAGGGTTTCAGAATGTCATTGATGAAATAATGCAGGTGCGTCAGTAAGCCCAAAAGGCATCACCAAACACTCAAAATGTCCTTCAGGGGCTGTTAAAAGCTGTCTTCCATTCATCTCCGTCCTTCACCTGCAGGAAATTATATACCCCATGAAGGTCAATCTAAGAAAACCATTTAGCTTTTGTCAATTGGTTATACAAATCCGGAATAAGTGGTAACGGGTAAGGATTGCGCACAGTGATCTTATTAATCTCCCGAAAATCCAGACATGGCCTAAGACCTCCATCCTTCTTTTTGACAAAAAAGAACCCAATCACCACAGGAGACTTAAAGGGTCTTATGTGACCTGCAGCTAAACTAATCTGAAGGTACTCCTTCAAAGTCTCCCTCTTAGGAATTGTCAGATTAAACAACCAACTCTTCGGGAGCTTAGCATCAGGGGCGAAGTCAATAGCCCAATCGTAATCTCTATGAGGTGGTAAAGCTTTTGACTCCACCTCCGAAAAAACCCTCCAAAAATCCTGAATGGGTTCAGGTAACTCCCCCTTCACAACAGCCGCAATGTGAACATTACAACACTTACCGTAACACCCCTGACCCCAGGATCTTATGGAACCAGACGACCAGTCCAGCAAAGGATAATGCATTTTTAACCAGGGCAACCCCAGGATGACCTGGGAAGGCAACTTAGCAAGTACAAATAAGTCAATCTGCTCCTGATGTTTCATATTCATAGTAAGGGGAAACCCAGTGACCTTTCGAAGAATGCTCCCATGCTCCAGGGGAGTATTATCAATCTCCACCACAGGAAAAGGAGACGACAAAGGTTCAGAATCAAGCTTATACTTTTCAAGAAATTGTTGATCAATCAAATTAAGTGCAGAACCACAATCCACCATAACCTGAAACTCAATCAAACAACCCTGACAGGTGGTATTACCAGGAAAAAACTCCTCAGCAGAGCGTAAAAACGCAATATGAACGGAAGTGTTAACTCTACTGACCTTTTTTTTTTCTTTCCTTAAGCGAACCTCACATTGCTTTAAATAATGATCAGCCTTACCGCTATACAAGCAAAGTCTCTCAGAGAACCTCCTGTCCCTCTCCTTGGAACGGGATGACATTGCCCCGACCTGCATAGGTTCCCCAGTTTTGGCAGGAATATCGTGAGAAACAGAATCCAGCAATACAGGAAACTTCTCCTCATTCCGTCTAGCCCTCAACCTTCTATCCACATGGATAGACAACTGCATGGCAACTTGCAGAGTATCAGGTGCAGGGAATGCAATGAGCAAATCTTTAACCCTTTCACTCAAGCCTGCCAGAAACTGAAACTTGAGTGCAGGGTCGTTCCACCTGACCTCTGCAGACCATCGTCTGAACAGGGTGCAATAACTCTCAGCATCAAGAGAACCCTGTTTGAGACGTCTGAGCACTGCCTCAGCTAATGTAACCCGATCAGGATCATCATATAGCAAACCCATGGCATCAAAAAATGCCTCCACAGAACTCAAACAATGATCATCAGGAGACAAGGAAAACGCCCAGATTTGAGGTTCCTTACGCAATAGACACATAATAATTCCTACACGCTGTAGTTCACTACCAGAAGACCTAGGTCTGAGCCGAAAATACAACAAACAAGCATTTTTAAATGAAAAAAAATCCTGTCGTTTCCCCGAGAAACACTCAGGTAATCCTACCTTAGGTTCTTCATAGCATTCTGCAGGGTATTTACTTACATACTGCAACCTCTAGAGTCAACCCTTGCAAGCATTGAGCAAGCTTCTGGATCGTACACATACTGAAGAAAATCCAAGAAGAGGAGAGAAGGGAAAAAAAACAAAAAAAAAACTTTTTTTTTTTCTTTAAACGTGGCTGGACATACTGTCATGTTCTGAAACTTAGAGCTAAGGAATAGGAGGAAAAAGCTGTCCCTGCACTGAGACTCAGCTAAACCCTACGCTGGGGTGGGTGCCCTATTCCTTATGAATAGCCCCACCGAAACTCCTGCACTGAACTCAAACGAAGACCTGTAGGACAGGGAAAGGGGTCCCTAAAAGATTTAAGGACTGGGAGCAAAAGTAGGAGACCTCCTAACAGAAAAGTTAGTTGCAGAAATGAAATTTAAAGGAAACAAAACTGGTGGAACAAGAAGTCCCAGGATAACAATAGTCCAAAGCAAGAAGAACTAAACCAGGCAACTTAGCCAGAGCACAAGCGTTACAACACTGATGACCAGCGGGGAATGAGAGCCAGGTGCTGAGTAATAAAGAGTGCAGAGATCACGTGACCAGGAAACCCAGCATCAGAGGAAAAGACTAGAAGCCAGCAAACCACAACAAGATGGCCAATAGTAAAACAAAATAGATTCTAACAGTACCAGTGTACCTAGAAGAATTGATGATGTTTTGAAGGCAAAGAGGCAGTCATAACAAATATTAATTTTATTTAAATTTCCCTTTTCTTCATTCATTTTGCATTTTGTTAATTAATGCAAAATTAATTAACGCTTTTATTTTTAAAGCATTCTTACTGTGCAGCATTTTTTCATACCTTCCTAAAACGTTTTCACAATACTGTATATATCTATATTTCATTTTTAATGTTATCTTTTATGTAATATTTTCCTTCTGTTGTGTGGTAATCAATATCGTAATTAATAGAGTACTTTTTTCATACAATTATAGAACTATACCATTCTTTTTATTGATCATTTCCCTCCAATTGAAAATAAAAGATACAAATCTCCGCAAGTATTAACCATACCAAATAAGCTACTGTTTTGATGCCCATCTTATTTAGCATTACTCTTATCTATTTATTGCATTTTCTGGAATCTGTATTACTTTTATGATATTGCCTACTATTTTTATAATAGAAAATGTGATTTATGGTGACTGTCTAGACTAGAACCTCCATTTGTTGCTTTAGACACTCCATTATGTGAGGTTAAATTGCTGTACATTATTTCAATGGTGTAAACAGGCAAATATATTTCTTAAGGTATGAGAATTAAATTAGGCATAAGTTATTAAATTATACTAGCATCATATTTACTTTACTTTATTAAGGTCTCTAATAGTTATAGCCTTATGTTTAGGGTCACTGCATTATCTATTTATATCATCCTGTGGGTATACTGTATATGACTCTGCCATTAACCTGCTTATTACGATTTTAGACTCAGTATGTAATAAATCATTTCAATGGAAATTTTATAAGACACGTGATTAAGCATTTTATTCCAACTTGTCCTCTGCCAAGGTAAAACTTCACGATTCTGGTGAATTTACAATACAATGCATACAAATTAATATATAAAAGAATGATATATTGTCAGGATTGAAACTTTACTGGAATTTTTGAACCTAACATTAAAATTTTATACGAGATATCTTCAAGGTAAAGACATTCAGCTAAATAATGATCATTTCATTGCACCATGTGTCAGTGCTAATCATCTCCAGGGTTATAGTGTCAGATAGTGTCAAGGTTAGCCCAGCAATGGAAACAGCTAATGAGGTCCTCTTGTTTTCAACAGATATCTATTATCAGCTTTAGAACAGGGAGCACAGAGAGGGGCAATTATTTATTCAGGGGCACAGCATAGGGCTTACTTAGGACACAGCATGGGTGGTCATTTTTAATCAGACGGCATTATAGTTATACCATCATTTTTAATGGAACTGTGTTGAGATGTGCAACTTAAATGCGAAGAAGAGGGATGTCTGTACAGATGAGCTGAAGTCTTAAAAGTTATCATGGCATATGGACCAGATGAAGAAGAAAGGAATGAATACCACTCCAAACAGATAATATTTCACCTATGAGATACAGAACAGCTTATCTCTTAGAGAAGAAAAGGATCTACAGTGCAAAATCTGACATGCCAGATCCTTAACTCCCTGACATCATCTGTTAGGGGCCTTCATAGATATTAGACTGTAGGATTGTCTATGACAACAAATATTCGTAATGTACACTTTTTTCACACAAAGAAATCAAAGCGGATGAACTCTGAAAATGTTTCAGCAAACATACAAAATTGGAGTAGATTTTATTAGTCCTGATTTTCACTTGTTAGTGTAATTGTTACACAAAGCGGGCTCACATGGGTGGATCCTCTAAGCCCAAGGTCCACGTGGGCATATGGGCCACAGGCGTCGATGTAGCAGCTAGGTGGAGCACATGTAACATGGACAGCTGAGAGACTGGAAACCACAGGTAGACAGGAGGAATGTTGGATGCTGGAAACCATAGGCAAGCGGGACACATCCAGGAAACCACAGGCAAGCAGGCAGATATGTAGAAAGCAAATTAACAGTTTTAACAAAGTTCTGAAAACCACAGACAAGCAGGAGAGATGCTGAAAACTGCAGGCAAGCAGGAAACATCTAGGAGACCTCAGTCAAGAAGGCGGGATAATGGAAATTGCTGGCAGGTGGGAGACATCAAGGAAACCACAGGCAAGCAGGAGGGATGCTGTAAATCAATGTCAGGCTGGAGATATCCAAGATACCACTGGCATGCGCTTGTATACTGGAAATCGCTGACAGGAGGGAGACATCCAGGAGACCACAGACAAGCTGGAGGGATGCTGGAAACCGCTGGCACTCAAGAAACACCCAGGAGACCACAGGCAAGCAGGCAAAATGCTGGAAACCGCTGGCAGGTGGGGAAGGACCCGGAGATCATAGACAGGTAGCAGACAAAACTCCAGAGTAAAAAGAAAGTCTAATACCATGGAAGCTGCATACAGCCAGTGTAATGTCCTAAAAACTGCAGGTGGACACGTAAAAGAGGTTCTAAAAGATTGGGGCTAGCTAGCAGACAGAAGTCTAGAGAAACTAGAAAGTCTGAATACCTTGGAAGCTGCAGACAGCCAGGAATACGTCCTGGAAGCCACAAGAAGATTGTGATACTGGAAACCGCAGGCAAGTAGGTAGCAATACTGGAAACCAAAGGCATGTAGGCTAACAGGTAGCAAGGTTACTGGAAAGTGCAGAAATGTATGTGAGGTCTGACACTGACAGGTAACAAGGTTACTGGAAACCAAAGGCAAGTAACTCATGGACGGGAAACCAAAGAGTGCAAGAAGGTGTCCTCATGACTGGGGACTGGAACTGTATACAGACAGATAAAAGAGTTACTAGCACGTCTTAGAGCAATACTAAGACACAGGTGTGTATCCTGGGTGGTCTTATATAGACCCCGGAAATGCTACACATGGGAACACGTTGGGCTACTTGCAAATCCCGATGTGGAGAATAAGAAAATCTAACGGGCCGGGGCAGGTGCATAACAGCAATATTTTCTACTCATGTCATTTTTTAATAAAACAAAATATGAAATTTGTCCAAAGCACTGAAATTGGTTCCAAAAAATTAGTTTGGTGTTATTTAGTCTACATCTAATGTAGAGAACACAATAGGTAAAAAAAGACCTGGAAAGATGCCTATGCAGACAAAGCAAAACACTTCCATGAAGCAGGGTAATACAACAGGTCTCCTGTGGCACAGTAGCATTGAATTCTGTAAAATTGTGCCAGCATGGCACTGAGATAACCCAGCAGTTTTGACTGTTAATTTTTAGTGTTGATCGAGCACTAAAATGCTCGGGTGCTCGAAGCTCGGGCCGAGCTCACCGTGATACTCAGGTGCTCGACCCAAGCAACGAGCCCAATGTTAGTCTATGGGAGACCCGAGCAGTTTTGCGGCGGCACCCCCGGCAGTCTGTAGAAAGCCTAAAAAGTGCCCAAAACGATAGTGACAGTGCTCAAATGACAAGGGGACAGCATGGGGATCGCCCCAGGAAGCATTTATGACCCCCAGGTCACTGCTGTCAACAAAGTGGTCAGAGGTATGAAGCCACTTTTACGGGCTCACAATAAAACATTCAAAAACGAAAGTGAAACTGTTTTCCTGTGAAATATGTTAAGGAACATCCTTTCCAGGGTAAAGACTTGTGTATAAGGTAAAATAAATAACCAAAAACAAAAATACTCCTCCACACCTTGGGCTATGTTCACAAGTAGCATTTTTTATGCGTTTTTGCACTTTTGTATTGCTTTCAAACGTGACAAATGCATTCACTGGGAAATGTCATTTTAACATTTTACAACCTTATCTGGCCATGTGCTGTGTGACACATGCATACAGTGCTAAAAAGACATGAGAACAGCAGGTCTGGTATCCACACTCAGTCCCCAGCTGCCTGGCGGCCGGGTGTCCACGCTTGGTCTCCAGCCGCCAGTGGGCGGCTGGGTGTCCATACTCGGTCCCCAGCCGCCCCGTGGCTGGGTGCCCACACACGGTCCCCAGCCAGTCAACCACACATGTCTTGTAGGATATGTTTCTGTACCAAAAGGAGCGGTTCGGCTACACAGTTATAGGGCATACAGTGAGTGCAATGCCTACCAAAAATTTTGAGGCGCTCCAATGCCCCTTGGAAGTGACATGGAGGTCAGAGGGCCTTAACTAAACCGTTTTTTCCATTTATAGCAACTGGGTCTCCTGTACACTGTTGGCCTAAGCAGTGAATGGATGGCTTTCCAAAAATTATGAGGAACTGCAATGCCCCTTGAAACAGACGTGGATTACAGCGTACTAAAAACATTCTACCTATTATTGGGGAGTGAGTCTCCCTTAGTGTTCGCCTATGCATTGAAAAGCAAAAGCTGACTAAAATTAGGAGGAAATGCAATGCCCGTTGGAAGAGTCGTGGAGGTTAGAGGTAATTAAAAACAACATTTCAATGCCCCTTGGAAGAGCTGTGGAGTTCAGAGTGGTTTAACAAGACAGTTTTAATGCCCCTTGGAAGAGACGTGGAGGTCCCAGTGGAATAAAAAGACAATATCAATGCCCCTTGGAAGAGTGGTGGAGGTCGCAGTGGAATAAAAAGACAATATCAATGCCCCTTGGAAGAGTGGAGGAGGTCCCAGTGGAATAAAAAGACAATATCAATGACCCTTGGAAGAGACGTGGAGGCCACAGTAGCTTAACAAGACGGTTTTAATGCCACTTGGAAGAGACGTGGAGGTCCCAGTGGAATAAAAAGAGAATAGCAATGACCCTTGGAAGAGACGTGGAGGTCACAGTAGCTTAACAAGACGATTTTAATGCCCCTTGGAAGAGACGTGGAGTTAAGAGTGGTTTAACAAGACGGTTTTAATGCCCCTTGAAAGAGACGTGGAGGTCACAGTAGCTTAACAAGACGGTTTTAATGCCCCTTGGAAGAGACGTGGAGTTCAGAGTAGTTTAACAAGACGGTTTTAATGCCCCTTGGAAAAGTGGTGGAGGTCACAGTACCTTAACAAGATGGTTTTAATGCCACTTGGAAGATACGTGGAGTTCAGAGTGGTTTAACAAGATGGTTTTAATGCCCCTTGAAAGAGACATGGAGGTCACAGTAGCTTAACAAGACGGTTTTAATACCCCTGGGAAGAGACGTGGAGTTCAGAGTGGTTTAACAAGACGATTTTAATGCCCCTTGGAAGAGACGTGGAGGTCTCAGTGGAATAATAATACAATATTAATGCCCCTTGAAAGAGACGTGGAGGTCACAGTGGAATAAAAAGACAATATCAATGCCCCTTGGAAGAGACATGGAGGTCACAGTAGCTTAACATGATGATTTTAATGCCACTTACAAGAGCCATGCAGTACAGCATATTAAAAACATTATTCCCATTATTGGGGTGTGGGTCTCCCATATTCTTTGCCTATGCCTTCCAAGTAAAAGCTGCCAAAAATTAGGACGGAGGAACTTGCAATGCCCCTTGCAAAAGCCATACAGTACAGCATATTAAAAACATTCCCATTATTGGGGAGTGGGTCTCCCATAGTCTTTGCCTATGCCTTCAAAGCTAAAGCTGCCAAAAATTAGTACGGAGGAACTTGCAATGCCCCTTACAAGAGCCATGCAGTACAGCATATTAAAAACATTATTCCCATTATTGGGGAGAGGTTCTCCCATAGTCTTTCCCTATGCCTTCCAAGCAAAAGCTGCCAAAAATTAGGACAGAGGAACTTGCAATGCTGGCAACACGGACCACGGTCACCCTGGTGGTATAGTGGTGGTGGAGGCTGAGGATAAGGAGAAGAGCAAAAAACAGTCGAAATGAGGAAGTGTATACCCATGTGTGGGTGTGAAGCGGTGCATGGGAATACACCTCCCAAAATAACACAGTGGATTTGACTTTGTTACTCTGCTGTCATATGGTGGTGTTGAGAAGTCTGGCCCAATCCAGCCCTTGTTCATTTTGATAAGGGTCAGCTTGTCAGCATTGTCAGTTGACAGGCGAGTGCACTTATCAGTTATAATTCCCCCAGCGGCACTAAAAACACTCTCTAATAACACGCTAGTGGCAGGGCAGGCCAGGACCTCCAAGGCATACAGAGAGAGTTCATTCCAAGTGTCCAGCTTGGATACCCAATAATTAAAAGGCACAGAGGAATCACGGAGGACGCTGGTACGGTCGGCAAGGTACTCCCTCACCATCTTTTGAAACTTTCCACTCCTTGTGAGAGTACCCCGCGCCTCAGGGCCTGTAAGCTGGGCGGGTCTCAGAAAACTGTCCCAGAACATTGACAGTGTTCCCCTGCCTCTGCTGGATTGGAGTTGCGTCTCTCTTGCCTGTACGCCTTGGTTGGGCAACGAACTGTGACCTCTGCCGCTAGCGTGTTCAGATGGGAATTTTTTTAACAGTTCTGCAGCAAGGGCCTTCTGGTACTGCCCCATTTTTGTAGACCCATCCACCTCAGGAATAAGAGAGTGAAAGTTCTCCTTGTAGCGGGAGTATAAAAATGTCACCAACCAGTAATGACTGTCACCCAACATTTTGACAACGCGAGGGTCACGGTTAAGGCAGCGTAACATAAAGTCAGCCATGCATGCCAGACTGGTAACGGGCAATACTTCCGTGTCCTCACCAAGATGACGACTGACCATGCTCTCCTCCTCCTCCTCCTCCTCCCCCCTGTCCTCAGGCCACCCACTCTGAACCTTCTACAGCGCATGATACAAGCTCCTGTTCTTCCTCCTCCTCCTCCTCCTCTCCCTCATTGTCCCCCAATGCATGTTGGGACTGAGATGAGGCTGGGCTGTGTGTAATCACCCGCTATGGCTTCTTGATCCATCTCATCATACTTTGGCTGCAATGCCTCCTCTTTAATTCTCTGCAGAGAGCGTTGCAAAAGACAGACAAGTGGGATGCTGACACTAATGATGGCGTCATCGCCACTTACCATCTTGGTGGACTCCTCAAAGTTTGTCAGGATGGTACATATGTCAGACATCCAGGTCCACTCCTGAGCTCTTATGTGTGGAGTCTGACCTGAATATCGACGGCCTTGTTGCAGCTGGTACTCCACAACCGCTTTCTTCTGCTCACAAATCCTTTGCAACATGTGGATGGTAGAGTTCCGACGTGTGGGGACATCACACACCAGTCAGTGTGCCGGAAGCTGCAAACGCTGCTGCAACACAGCAAGGGCGGTGGAAGCTGTAGTCGACTTCCGAAAATGAGCTGACAGGCGGCGCACTTTGACAAGCAGATCTGGCAACTCGGGGTACAATTTAAGAAACCACTGAACCACGAGGTTAAGCACATGAGCCAGGCATGGTACGTGTGTGTGCCTGCTCTTTCACAGCTGTCCACAACTCACAAGCAGTGTGAGGTTTATCACCTAAGCTTATGAGTTTCAACACAGCCTGTTGCTGCTTGGCTGAGGCAGTACTGCAGTGCTTCCCGATTGTAACTGATGTGGTGATATCTGAGATGGAGGCTGAACATGAGGAGGAGGAGGAGGATGATGCGCAGGAGCTGTACACTGTGGGGGCAACTCTGACTGACATAGGCTCGCAATCCTCGGTGCGGGGAGGATGTGTTCCATCCCAAGGTCCAACTGGGTCCCGGCTTCCACTATGTTTACCCAGTGTGCCGTCAGGGAGATGTACAGTCCCTGGCCACAAGCACTTGTCCACGTGTCCGTTGTCAGGTGGACTCTCCCAGTAACTGTGTTGTTGAGGGCACGGCAGATGCTTTGGGACACGTGCTTGTGTAGTGCAGGGCTGACACACCGGGCAAAATAGTGTCGGCATGGGACCGAGTACCGAGAGACGGCCACCGCAATAAGGTTGCTTAAGGATTCCGTCTCCACGAGCCTAAAAGGCAGCATTTCCAATGCAAGCAGTCGTGAAATGTGTGAATTTAGGACTGTGGCTGGGGGGCATTGACTGTGAATTTGTGCTTTCGTTCAAAGGTCTGGGATATGGACAATTGAACGCTGCGGTGGGACGTGGACGTGGACGTTGATGCTGTTTCTTGAGAAACTGCCAGAACAAGTGAAGACTGAGAGGAGGGGGATCTTTGCATGCAGTATGAACAGGGGATTGCCTTGCACACACAACAGGGGGTTCTATTGCACGCACAAAAGCGGAAGAAGCCGTGGTGACTCCCGCTGACACTGGTCGTGGACCCTGGGGTTCGCCCCACAAAGTCGGGTGCTTTGCTGACATGTGCCTGATCATGCTGGAGGTGGTTAGGGTGGTAGTTTTGTCACCCCTGCTGATGCTGGCCTGGCAGGTATTACAAATGGCCTTATTGGGGTTATCAGCAGAGTCTTTAAAAAAATTCCAGACTCTGGAAGACCTACCGGTTGTACTGGCAACGTCCCTCGTGTTGGTGTTAGGGGGAACGGTTGCCCGCCTTTTGTCTGCGGCCACCATACTGCTTCTTCCTGCCTGTTGGGGTACTCTGCCTCCCTCCACTTGTGTGCTGCTGGCCTTGCTCTGCGTGTCCTCCTGCCATGTTGTGTCAGTTATTAGATCATCCACCACCTCCTCCTCCTCACTTCGTGGCAATTGTGTCTCATCATCGTCCACCTCTTGTGACAAATTGCCAGCATCGCCTTCCTGTGGCCGTGGATGTTCAAATATTTGGCCATCGCTTCATGGGATCTCCTCTTCCACCACTTCAAGCGGAGCAGGCGAGGGGCACAAATATGGAAATGGACCAGTGAATTGCTCTTCAGAGTGTCCAACTGTGGGATCAGTTGCTGTCTGACGACACTCGGCATGGTGGGAGAAAGGAGCATCAGGGTGAGGAGGAGTATGCGGTCGAGACTCAAGACTACTAACACTTGTTGACCGTGTGGAAGACAGACTGGAGGTGGTGGTGCCCAGGTGACTGGAAGTATTATCTGCTATCCAATTAATAACCTGTTCACACTGATCAGTTTGCAATAGTGGCGTTGTTGTGTGCTTCCCTAGTAATTCGGTCAAGAACTGGGAGCGAGAAGATGTGACTGTTGGTTGTAGCACATTTTCACCTTGACCACGGCCCCATCCTCTGCACGCACCGTCACCAGAACGTCCAGTTCCACCTCCCTTACCACGCGCCTCGCCCATTATAAATGAAGTAAAATAGCTTACACTCGCACTATCAATGGCAAAAGGGTAATAAAAAGGAGATTTGAACCGTGGATGAGGAAAACCACAGTTGTAGTTCTCTGGCCTACACCAGAATCTTTTAAACTGATATATTTGTGTCTGAACAGTCAGCGAGTCTCTCAAACTGTTTTTTTTCATGCAAAAAGGTGGATTACACCCAGATTTGAACCGTGGAAGAGAAAAACCACAGTTGTAGTTCTCTGGCCTAGACCAGAATCTTTTAAACTGATATATTTGTGTCTGAACAGTCAGCGAGACACTCAAACTGTTTTTTTTTATGCAAAAAGGTGGATTACACCCAGATTTGAACCGTGGAAGAGGAAAACCACAGTTCTATTTTTCTGGCCTACACCAGAATCTTTTAAACAGATATATTTGTGTCTGAACAGTCAGCGAGACTCTCAAACTGTTTTTTTTTATGGAAAAAAGGCAAAAAAGTAGATAATACAGAGATTTGAACCGTGGAACTGCAAAACCACAGTTCTAGTTATGTGGTCGAAGCCAGAATCTTTTAAACAGATATATTTGTGTCTGAACACTCACAAACACACTCAATTTTTTTGGGGGGGGGAATGCCAAAAGGTTATTAAGACGGGTATTTGTACAGTCTGACTGAGGGAAAAAAAAAAAAAGAGGATTTAGATGAAAAAAAAAGGATTTTTCCTGGCCCCTGACACCTGGGGCTAAGTCTAGCCATTTGAGAAGCAGCACACAGGACTGTAATGCAGTGTTTGTTGGTATAACCACTGCGTCTCCTATACAGCCTGCCTGCCTGATATCTGGGATGGATATTAGTCCTGAGAAGGACTGTTTGTTTGATTTTGCAGGCTTTAGAGACCCTACACTACCTATTTCGCAGTATAAATCTCTCCCTAACTCAGCAGCACTCTCCCTACACCATCTGATCTGGAGCGATTGTGTCCAAGATGGCGGCGCCCGGTTTTAAATACTCGAGGTGACGCTGTGCAGCCAGCAAATCACTGTAATGCCCACAACCAGCATGGCTGCGGCATTACAGTGACTGGCTGGCAATCCCTGCATGTTCATTGGCTCTGTAAAGAGTGCCAAACATGCAGGGCGGAGACCTGAGCTCCCGCCCGAGTAACCCGGAAATGCTCGGTGCGCACCGAACATCCCGAGTAGTGAGATGCTCGGGCGAGTACCGAGCAGTGTCGAGCATGCTCGATCAACACTATTCATTTTATGATTTCACAGGTAGATCAGGAAATATTATACATGCAGTAAATCCCATAATCCCACTCTATTAATTATGGTACTACTGAAACCACAAACTTTTTATACTAGTGTCTTCTAGGATACTTATACTGTGTACTTTTGGCAGTTGGTTTTGATCACTTCCAGTAATGTGCAGCATCTGGTTTTATAGATTTTACATGGCCTGATTTTTCCATAGAAGTGCAGCTGATAACATTGATCTACAGTCCAGTCATTTATCACGTTGACATTTCCACTGCTCAATTGGGTATTAATCAAGTTGCTTAGAATAACATATAGATAATTGATTTTAGACCTGTGGTGATTATAAAAAAAAATCCAGAGTTAAATGTATTTGATCTGAGACATTTAGCACCTAGTTGGAATACAGCAATGTGTTCAATATCAGAAGAGCAATCTTTGGTTCTCTGACCTGTATAATCTGCATTAAATTGTTAAAAATAAATACTCTGAATAAGGGTATACTTATATCCACATTTGACATCAGTTTTTTTCAGATTTTATGGGAAAAATTGCACTTTTCTTTTCATTAAGTTACACACAACTTAGAGGCAGCCAGTTTCCTGTATGATTGCACAACGCAAATGTGAATACAGCCTAACAAATTGTACACATTACTCTCTCTGGCCGGAAAGGCTCCCAGAATGAAGTCTTCCTAAGATCTGCTTATAGGACAGGAGAAAAAAATGTGCAAAAAGGTAGTCCACAGCAAACCATTGTAGAATCAAAAATGTAGTTTTTGATGCAGGTTTAGATATTGGCCCAGATTTATCTAAGCTTTTTTATTAGTGTAAAAACCTTTGAAAAGTCGCAAATTTTTTACACAACTTTTTTGGGAAAAATGTTGTTAGTTATTAACATTTTCAAATCAGTTTCGCCCAGCTCCACCAAAATGGGTGAAGCTGGAAAAGATGACATTGCAACAGGGGCATGATGGCACAGGTCGTCTAATTCATGATGAGCTGTGGTATTCCTTATACCAAAAATCTTACTACAGTCACTGACTTGAGTAAAATGGGTGGCAAGGTGCACAAAGGCACACAATTCTTGTGCGCATCTAAATGAGTCAAAAGCATCTGACTACAACATGCTCCCTCTTCATGACTGGTGTTTTTCACTCCGGTTTTGATGGATCGGGGGCCATAGTTTTTTTGAGCCAAAGCCAAAATTGAATTCTTAATCCTTCCTTTTCATGTCTTTAATTAATGCATCTAAAACTACATCCAGACTTTTAAAGACTAAATTGTTATGTTAATTAATATTAAATAAAACGCATTCCTTTCAGTATTCATTTTTGCTGACTAGGAAGGATAAGTCCAGCTTCACGAACAGACAATCTTCATTTATTAAAATTTGAATACAAAATGGATAAAATGATAAAATCTTAGATTTAAGAAGTGGGACTAAATGTTTTTTTTTTGTATGCACTGTTAAGTGTACCAATGATAATTCCAGAGAGAGGAGCAAGAATAGAATAAAAGAATTTGGTTTATTGTCGACGCATTTCAAAGTAAAACAAATGTCTTCCTCAAGACAAACCACTCTTATGGCTCTTGATTCATTGATTATTTGGGGTTTTGCAGCAGCCTCATTTAGTGCATTGTGTGTTGTGGTTCACAATCACAACCTGACCAGGTGAGCAATTCCCTGTACACTAGTGCTCTTGTCACTTGGATAAGAAACTATTGTGCCTTTGTTTTTTCCAGCTCTTCTACAATGTTAAAATCTTCGTATCAGCTACATATTTCAAGTGCTCATGGCACCCTTAGTCATGATCAATCAGAGAAAATGGGTCCACAGCCCTCTAATGGTGCCACCAGAAAAGTTTAATAAATGTTTAGAAAAAACCTTTAGGCACATAGAATGATGATGCAAAAGTAAGGTTTTTATTCACAATATTTCATGAGACAGAAATAACCAACATTTCAGCCTTAGCCTTTATCAAGGTTTATCTAAATAAAATAGAACTAAAACATCCTTTAGTAGAAAAAAAATAAAAAAATAAGTCTCATGATATAATCAATAATTGAGCATGTATATAGCAAAAGTCACAAAACCATCGACAAAAACATCAATTGCATTTTATCTCATAAGCTGTATATGCATGGCTGTGCTTCATTCTCTCAGTTCTAATCACTAAAGAGAAAAAAATAGAAAATCAAAGATAGTACAAAATTAGCAACATGCCTTAACAGGGGCAAAAAATATATTGTGGAGGCTAGATGTACCACCGGTATCAAAAAGAAAGAAATAACCACAAGAAAATAGTATAAGATAAAGCATCAATATATAAGAAAATAAAGCATTAATATATAGAAAAATAAGGAAAGAATTTAGGACACCAGATCTCTATAAAGACAGAAAGAAGTTACTTGTCTGAAGAATTCATCCAGTGAGGGATCTGTGAAATGGTATGTAAAATATAAGTGACTCCGAAGAAAGCAAAATATACAGAAATAGAAAGTTAAGAGAGCAATCACCTGAATTACGGTATATTTAAACCTGTGTGCCGGGTGAAAAAAGTCTGATGACGACGTGTACTGTTAGGGAGCCGGCAGATGCCTTAAACAAGGAAGTGACCCATCGTCAGCTGAGAAAACAGCTGATGTGATACAACGGCGCAGGCGCGGTGCGTTCCACGATGGAACGCAGACGAGAGGGAACAGAAGCTGCGCAAGCACAAAACATAAGCGTGTGAGATAAAAAATAGCTCAAACGCAGAACTTAAAGAAGATACAGGACAGCGCATGCGCCTGTGATAAAGGGGCAGAACAAAGAAGGCAGGCTGAGGCACCATAAACAAATTAGGAGAAAAAAGGGGGGAAAAACAGAAAAGAGGGAGAAAAGTGTAAGCAAGTAATAGAGAAAATAAAAGAAAAAATAACATATAAAGTAAAAAAGAAAAAGAAAGAGAATAATTATTTTGATACCTGGTGGAACATTCAAATGACCTGAAAGAGAAAAAAATAATGAAAAAAAAGTGAGTTAACACTCTTTTAAATCCAATATGAAAAACTCATGAGGCAGAACATCACAAAGAAAACAATTCAATCAATAAGAGAGTTCATACTCTCTATTTAAACCATATGGTTCCAAGGTTTGTAACCGAAAGATCCAAAACTACTCCCTCTCTTTTAATCTCTTCACTCTATTACCGCCATGTCTGTATCCCTGTAAAGGGATAGTTTCTAATCCTTGAAAATGTAATTGTGACACATTGTGCCCTGCAGAAATAAAATGGACTGGAACAGGCAGCATCGTCTTCTTATATCTAATAGTAGACTTATGCTGTGAAATGTGATCTCGGATATGTTGGGTGGTTTCTCCAACATATCCGAGACTGCACGGACATTTTATCATGTACACAACAAAATAAGAATCACAAGTGAAAAAGCCTTTCATAGAGAATTTTTGACCAGACCGGGGATGAGAAAAGGAATCACCTCTTGTTATATTAGAGCACTGTGGGCAATGAAGACACGGAAAAGTTCCGCGACGTGGTGTCGCCAAAAAGGATTGAGTAACCATTTTTTTACAGGAATCAATGTCAGCCTTCACCAAGAGATTCTTTAACCACTTTACAACCCAAGGTGGTTTGCACGTTAATGACCGGGCCAATTTTTACAATTCTGACCACTGTCACTTTATGAGGTAATTACTCTGGAACGCTTCAACGGATCCCCCTGATTCTGAGATTGTTTTTTTGTGACATATTGAACTTCTTGATTGTGGTAAAATTTCTTTGATATTACTTGCGTTTATTTGTGAAAAAAATGGAAATTTGGCTAAAATTTTTAAAATTTTGCACTTTTCAAAATTTTAATTTTTATGCCCTTAAATTAGAGAGATACAGTACAGACCAAAAGTTTGGACACATCTTCTCATTTAAAGATTTTTCTGTATTTTCATGACTTTGAAAATTGTACATTCACACTGAAGGCATCAAAACTATGAATTAACACACCTGTTGCTTTGATGACTGCTTTGCACACTCTTGGAATTCACTTGATGAGCTTCAAGAGGTAGTCACCGGAAATAGTTTTCACTTCACACGTGTGCTCTGTGAGGTTTAATAAGTGGGATTTCTTGCCTTATAAATGGGGTTGGGACCGTCAGTTGTGTTGTGCAGAATTCAAGTGGATACACAGCTGATAGTCCTACTGAATAGACTGTTAGAATTTGTATTATGGCAAGAAAAAAGCAGCTAAGTAAAGAAAAACAAGTGGCCATCATTACTTTAAGAAATGAAGGTCAGTCAGTCCGAAAAATTGGGAAAACTTTGAAAGTGTCCCCAAGTGCAGTTGCAAAAACCATCAAGCACTACAAAGAATCTGGCTCACATGAGGACCGCCCCAGGAAAGGAAGACCAAGAGTCACCTCTGCTTCTGAGGATGTTTATCCGAGTCACCAGCCTCAGAAATCGCAGGTTAACAGCAGCTCAGATTAGAGACCAGGTCAATGCCATACAGAGTTCTAGCAACAGACACATCTCTACAACAACTGTTAAGAGGAACTTTGTGCAGCAGGCCTTCATGGTAAAATAGCTGCTAGGAAACCACTGCTAAGGACAGGCAACAAGCAGAAGAGACTTGTTTGGGCTAAAGAACACAAGGAATGGACATTATACCAGTGGAAATCTGTGCTTTGGTCAGATGAGTCCAAATTTGAGATCTTTGGTTCCAACCACCGTGTCTTTGTGCGACGCAGAAAAGGTGAACGGATGGACTCTACATGCCTGGTTCCCACCGTGAAGCATGGAGGAGGAGGTGTGATGGTGTGGGGGTGCTTTGCTGGTGACACTGTTGGGAATTTTTTCAAAATTGAGGGCATACTGAACCAGCATGGCTACCACAGAATCTTGCAGCGGCATGCTATTCCATCCGGTTTGCGTTTAGTTGGACCATCATTTATTTTTCAACAGGACAATGACCCGAAACACGCCTCCAGGCTGTGTAAGGGCTATTTGACCAAGAAGGAGAGTGATGGGGTGCTACGCCAGATGACCGGGCCTCCACAGTCACCAGACCTGAACCCAATCGAGATGGTTTGGGGTGAGCTGGACCGCAGAGTGAAGGCAAAAGGGCCAACAAGTGCTAAGCATCTCTGGGAACTCTTTCAAGATTGTTGGAAGACCATTTCCGGTAACTACCTCTTGAAGCTCATCAAGAGAATGCCAAGACTGTGCAAAGCAGTCATCAAAGTAAAAGGTGGCTACTTTGAAGAACCTAGAATATAAGACATATTTTCAGTTGTTTCACACTTTTTTGTTAAGTATATAATTCCACATGTGTTAATTCATAGTTTTGTTGCCTTCAGTGTGAATGTACAATTTTCCTAGTCATGAAAATACAGAAAAATCTTTAAATGAGAAGGTGTGTCCAAACTTTTGGTCAGTACTGTATGTTTCCCAAAAAAAATCAGCTCAGGGCGCAAAAAATAAACCCTCACACAGCCCTATATTCCGAAAATTTTAAATGTTACGTGTCAGAAAATGGTGACAAGAGCAAAACATTTTTTTTACAAATTTCCTAATTTTTTTTCACCACTTAAAATATGAAAAAAAAACTCTACATGTTTAGTGGAAAAGAAATGGGTATAACTCACCACGCTGCTGTAGTTATCGGCTCCGGATAGAAATTTCCTGGAGGTTGCTGTTCCTGCTGGTGACATCAGCCAAGTAACGCCATAGAAGGAGGGGGGAGGAACACTATCCAGCATCACCATCCAGGTAATAAAATTAACTTTTATTTATATTCCATTAAAAGCAGATTAAAATCAAGCACATTTACATGTTTAGTATGTGCGTAATTCTACTGACCTGGAGAATCATATTGCCATATAATGAACATGGTAAATAAAAAAAATCCCCCAAACAAATGTGGAAATGCACTTTTTTTGCAATTTTTTGGATTTTTTTTCCTGCTTTCCATTGCATCACATGATAAAATGAATGGTGTATTTCAAAAGTACAACTTGTCCCCCAAAAAACAAGCCCTCGTACAGTTATGTGGACTTAAAAATAAAAAAAATCTTGCTCTTGGATGAAGGGGAGACAAAACCAAAACAAAAAATCCAAAATAGCCCAGACATGATGGGCTTAACAAAAAAAAGCAACATTTTGATACTTTTTTCTCGTTATGCCATTTAATGATTGGATTCATTTAATTTATTTTATATTCTAATACATCAGACTTTCACGAACACAGCTATATCAAATATGTGTATTTTCTTTTGTTTTATTCTTAATGGGGCAAAAGGCAGGTGATTTGAACTTTTGTATTTATTTTTTTCATATTTTAAAAAACACTTTTTTTAACTTTTTACTGTATTTAATAGTCACTTTAGGGAACTTGAAGCTGGCATCATTCTGATTGCTTGTACTACACATAATAGTACATCCGAATCATCATGAAAAGCACAGGGATCTTCAGCAGATCCCTGGCTGCCATGTTAACCCATTGACACCCCACGATTACGTTACGGGTGCAATGGCACTCCCTACTCAATGATGACTATCCCTATAAGCTCCTATAAACTCCCTATATACTCACAAAAATATTAAACTTTCCACTCCTCTAAAAGAGTATTAGAATTATAAGTAATATCTTAGAAATATTAAACTCCTTTAATTGGGTATTAGATTTACAAAAACATATTTATAAAAGACATATCACTCCTCTGATAGGGTATTAGAAATAAATCTTAAAGTTCTCTATATGATGCTGAAAAATCTTAATGACCAGTGGTCCCATCTATAATAGTAAGATACCGATCACCCATGCACTTTTCCAACGCATTTCCCCTAAGGTGAACTTTCATCAGGGGAAATAAGAATAATTCATAGTTACAAAAAAAACAATACACTCTGCACAGGCATGAAGTCCATGGTGCGTTCCATCTCATCGAGCCAGCCTTATATCTGAAGATGACAGGAAGTGATATCTTTTAATACGGCGCGCGTTCCAACGTACTGCTCATGACCGCAAATAAGATCAAACAAGAAGTTATGTCAGCATTTTCGGACATCAGATCCTGAACGAAAAACATTGCGCAGCTAACAAAGTATACAGCACGGTGTGCGATCCAATGCATTACACCATTATGGAGCACAATAATAAGATTATATAGAATTATTTTTTGATTGTTACATTTCAAATACCAGTATGGAGAACAATAATATATATAGATGTATAGAACTGTTAATAGATAATTATTACGATATGTCAGTGCCAATTAAGCAATAAACTAACAGATAAGGTCTGATGAATAGAATTGTTAGGGCATAAACAAAGGTCATTTCATATATTATCATTGGTCTTCAATAAGGCTTAGTATTTAATGAGCAGAAATTAGTGGGATTTTTAGGAATCAGGAGAAAAGAATCCAAGCCAATTACAGAACCTTGTTATAAAAAGCTGGAGAAAAACAATTGTTTATTTAGACCTTAGGGAAACATAAAATTTATTTTGTATATCCATCTAGCTTCTCTTTGGAGGTTTTTTTTTTATTACAACCATCTCTTCGCTTAGAAGGAAGCACAAGCTCAATAACTTTAAATGACATGAATTAATGTCTCCTCCATGTACTGAATGGACACGTCGAATGATAGTGTTGTCTCTATTATGTTGAATATCACCCATGTGATCTCTTAAGCTACATGTCTGTGAAATTCACGTTTCCTTTTTACCCACATAATTTAGTGGACACAAAAAAGTACAGAGATAGATAAAAATCATAATATTACTATTTGAAAACTGCCTGTTTTAAAGCATTTTTTGAGTTGAGATACTCTGAAATTATTTTCCAGGAGAAATAAATCTACAGATATTCCACATTCCACAATGATTAATACCCAGAGGTTTACTACCAAACCACATCCCCTGTTTTTTAGGGGGTTCATAGTGGCTATGTGCTAGTCTATACTTAATTGTTCGTCCCTTTGTGAAGGTTATAGTCAGCTTAGGAAGTACAATATCTCATCAATCTTGGTCGGCCGGCCACACGCCCCAATATTTCCTTAAGATATCTATCAATATGATCATCACAGGTGCCAATAAAATAATCAATGTAACTTGATTCTACTTCGTTCTTTGATTGGGTATCAATAACTTTTGTCTCATTAATCCAAGGGCATGTTTATTTGCCTCCCAAATTATGGGTTCTGGATATCAATAATAATTTTAATAACTTTATTTATATAGCGGCAACATATTTTGCAGCACTTTACAATTGAGTGGGGACATATACAGACAATAAAGACATTGCAATCTAACACATACAGTAGTTCAACAGTTACAGGAGAAGTGAGAACCCTGCTCATAAGCTTACAATCTGTGTGTGGGGGTGGGGGTGGATACAATAGGTAGAACTTGTTTGACATGTATGGTCCAACCATCATTATAATAAATAGAGGTTATAATACAAAGCTGCATGATCCGGTCATCAGCCAGTATCTGTGTAAGTTCAGTTACTAAGTGCTATTGGGTTCATGGAGGATGATGTGCAGACAGATGAATAAGAGGGAACAGATTCTGAGGAAAAATTAGAAGGGGAAACAGGGGAGAGTTGAAATAATTAAAAGACCCTAGATAAATCTTGCCTAATTAATTCATACACATTCCTGAACTTAAAATGTTGCAGACTTTTTGCATTGTTATAATTATTGAAGTGAGGTGATATGCCTGTCTAAAGACAAGTGTTTTTAAAGTACAGTTAAAAATGTGGGACCAGGTATTAATCAGATCTTCTGGTGTAGTTCGTTCCAGAAAACTGGAGCATCACGAAAGAAGTCTTTGAGACGGAAGTGGAGGTTCAGATTACGGAGGATGTTAGTCTTAGATTAGTTACAGAAAGGAGAGCACTGGTAGGAAGACAGAGAGAGCAGTAGAGAATGGCAGTAGTCCAAATGAGAATGAATAAGAGCAACAGTAAGAGTTTTTGCAGTTTCAAAGGTAAGAAAAAGTCGGATTCTGAAGATGACATGAGCGAATGAGTGATTGGATATAGGGAGTAAAGGAGAGTTCTGTGTCAAATATGACCCAGATAGAGTAGAACAGTTATGTCTTATACGAATAATATGAACTTTCGGGATCATATTTTTAGTTAGGAGGGTGATATCTTTCCCACCTCAATAAGTTAATAGTCTCTGTGGGTTTTCAGAAAGTATTAATTATTAGTTGATCACCAAGTCCCCTTTGGATATGAATGTCCAGAAAGGGTAAACTGTGACCCCTATTTCAAAAGTGATTCTTAGACCCATCGGTTTCACATTCCGTTATTTCACGAAATTATTTAAACTATCAGTTTTCCTGACCATAGGATAAAGATATCAGTGTCTCGCCAACAGAAAGATATCTGAAAGCACCACTCATGGTCATCTATAATATAAGGCAGCATGCGTGTCTCTGTCTGAAGCCTCGATAGACTGCGCATGCGTGACGCGCATTCTGGCTCCAGACAGAAGCAGGCATCCAGCCGTTACAGGTAAGAGGAGGTGTATGGCGTCGGAGATCACGGTATGCGTAGACACTGAACGCATACCGCGATCTCCGGCGCCATACTTACATACTTACCTGACCGGGAGGAGCGTTGCCGCGCGCCTCTCTTCGCTGGAGACCGGGGGCGAAGTGAAGGCGTTGGACCGGCGCGTACGCATTGCACTATCCAGCATCATTTTACTGAAGACACATTTACAGTGTGTCTTCAGCAAAATGGCGCCGGACAGCGCGGTGCTCCAGCGCCGCACTCCTCCCCCAGCCTCCTGCAGGAGAGGACGCAGCAGCGCTGGAGTACAGAGAAGAAAGGTGAGTATAACTGTTTGTTTTTTTTGTATGTGTGTACAGTGTGAAAGGGATGAGGGGGCCACACATAACAAGATTGTGGGGTGAGGGGACCATGCATATATCAGGATTGGGGGGTGAGGGGTACCACACATAGCAGGATTGGGGGGTGAGGGGTGCCACACATACCAGGATTAGGGGTGAGGGGTACCACACATACCAGGATTGGGGGTGAGGGGTACCACGCATACCAGGATTGGGGGGTGAGGGGTACCAGGCATACCAGGATTGGGGGGTGAGGGGTACCACACATACCACGATTGAGGGTGAGGGGTACCACGCATACCAGGATTGGGCAGTGAGGGGTGCCACGTATACCAGGATTGGGGGGTGAGGGGTACCACGCATACCAGGATTGGGGGGTGAGGGGTTCCACGCATACCAGGATTGGGGGGTGAGGGGTGCCATGCATACCAGAATTGGGGGGGGTGAGGGGTAACATGCATACCAGGATTGGGGGGTGAGGGGTAACACGCATACCAGGATTGGGGGGTGAGGGGACCATGCATACCAAGATTGAGGGTGAGGGGTGCCACGCATACCGGGATTGGGGATGAGGGGTGCCACGCATACCGGGATTGGGGATGAGCGGTGCCACGCATACCGGGATTGGGGATGAGGGGTGCCACGCATACAGGGATTGGGGGATGAGGGGTGCCACGCATACCGGGATTGGGGATGAGGGGTGCCAGGCATACCGAGATTGTGGGGTGAGGGGTGCCACGCATACCGGGATTGGGGATGAGGGGTGCCACGCATACCGGGATTGAGGATGAGGGGTGCCACGCATACCGGGATTGGGGATGAGGGGTGCCACGCATACCAGGATTGGGGATGAGGGGTGTCACGCATACCGGGATTGGGGATGAAGGATGTAGTGCCATGCATGATGAGATGAGGGATGGGGTACCATGCATACCTGGATGAGGGATACCATACACACCAGGATAGTGATGATGGGTGCCATACATACCAGGATAGGGATGAGGGGTGCCACGCATACCAGGATAGGGATGAGGGGTGCCACGTATACCAGGATTGGGGGTGAGGGGTGCCACGCATACCAGGATTGGGGGTGAGGGGTGCCACGCATACCAGGATTGGGGGTGAGGGGTGTCACGCATACCAGGATTGGGGGTGAAAGGTACCACACATACCAGGATTGGATGGTGGGGACAGGATGGGGGCAGCACAAATACAAGGAGGGGGGCAGCATATACCAGCATGGGAGACCATATACCGATAAAAATGCTCGCCACCTAGGCGTAGAACGGGTTCAATAGCTAGTCTTCATATAAGACTATGATGTCTTCCCACCAGCACAGGAGCAAGTTAGCATAAGTGGGAGCACAGGGGCTCCCTATTGCTGAGCCCTTAAACTTGTTGTAGTACTTCCTATTAAGCATAAAGTAATTATTAGTGATGAGCGAGCACTAAAATGCTCGGGTACTCATTGACCGGCTCGAGCAAATTGGAATGCTCGAGTGCTCGGTCCGAGCAATGAGCCCAGCGTAAGTCTAACTCAAGCATTTTTCCAGCGCCTCCCCGGGGGGTCTGCAGATGGTATAAAAATTACCCAAATTGATGGGAACAGTGCTCAAATGACATGGGCACAGCATGAGGTATACCCCTGGAAGCATCTCTGACTCCCAGGTCACTGCTGTCAACAATGTTGTCAGAGGTATTACCCCACTTTTACGGACTCACAATAAAACATACAAAAACGAAACCAAAATGGATTTTCCAGGGAAAAATCTTAAGGAACATCCTTTCCAGGGTAATGATTTGTATATAAGTCAAAATAAATATTCAAAAACAAAAATGCTCCTTCACACCTTGGGCTATGTTCACACGTAGCGTTTTTGATGCTTTTTTTGCACTTTTGCATTGCTTTCAACCAAGACAAATGCATTCACCAGGAAATGTCATTTTAACATTTTACAACCTTATCTGGCCATGTGGTGGGTGAGACATCATCAGACACATCCTGTTTCTTTTATGAAGGAGGGACTCTGAAAGTCACAAACACTATTTTTACAGACTTACTATTCTTAAAGTGGCAAAAGCCACTATGTGCCACCTAGAAGCAAGTTTTTGTTTGATAGCCCTGGTCCCCCTTGGGGCTGTTTCCCCTGCGGAGGCTGCTCGGCCTGTAAATATATCCTGAGGACTAAGTCCTTTTCTAATTCCAAAAATGATAGAAATTTTAAAATTGTCCATCACATTACATGTGATACCGAAGCAGTGGTCTACCATGCAAAATGCCCCTGTGGGCTCATATATATAGGTATGACCACTAGATCATTCAAAATAAGGATACAGGAACAAATTCGGGACATTAAGAATGCAACCAACTGTACCGAACCCCAATTACTCAAAACTATCCCTAGACATTTTTTTGAATATCACGCTGCAACCCCAAGGGTTTTGCGGCTTGTGGCATTGATCACATTTACGTAGGGATCAGAGGTGGGAATATCAGAAAAAAACTGCTTCAAAAAGAAACTAAATGGATGGTCACATTGGATACGCTAGTCCCCAAAGGCCTCAATGAAGCCATCAGTTTCAAATCTTTTCTTTAATCTCCTTGATTGCATTTTTAATCGCATGGGCTATATATGACATTTTTATGTGGATTTGTGTCTGATTTTTTGTCTATTGTCTTTTTTCTAGTATTAGAATTTTCTCGGCTATGACTTTCCATCATACAGCTATCTGGAGAGCATAGGATATATTGCCTGCCCTTATCCTTTGGATCAACAGTCCTAAACTACCTGCTTTCATCCGACAAGCATCTAAAAGAAGATTTTCTACAACTGCTATGAAAACCCCTTTATTTGACCTGTATACTATGTTGTAACTACTACTATTCCGGACTATATGGCGGTCAGCTATGCACATAACAATATTTTGTTAATATATTTACTATTGCTTAGCGTATGGCAGTATTACCTGTAATAAGGCTGTTTCCATGTACATCGTTCTGTTGCGCGCATTATTTAGTGCGGGCATATGATCATTATGTGCGCATGGTTATATGTGCAAGATTGAGCAATCAATATGGTTGGGAGCAATAATAATAGTAATATATTTGTGGCATGACTGCTCCCATACATATAGTGCTGGCATGCGCATCTCTAATTTAACTAATTTATTTATATATTTTTTTTATATTGATATTTATGGATGTACATATGTGATTAACAGCCATTATACTCAGAAATTAATTTCTACCCTTTTACATTTTTCCTGATGTTGTATGACTGTGGATTATAACAATATCAGGTTTTGGTGTAATGACTGCCTATCTAACTAAAGGGATATACTTGTGATTTTTGGGGGATACGCTTTTGCAACTGTGTTTGATCTTTTCCATATTGATGATGGTACTGTCACCTATTATATAAGATCTTTTTATGAACGACATTAACCTTATATCAGGGTATAATATTACATGTAATACCTGGTATATATGATTCCTTAAGATCACTTATATAACTATACAGGTATCGAGGGATGAAGCCTTGTTGGGAGATTTTATGATGCACTTTCCCTTTATTGAGATCTACTTCTCAGTTAGTTACGGGCATAGGCCTATAGATATATCCACCTTAATTCCATCTTATCTGCCTCCACATAGCGCAGATGCACCTCGTGCAAGTGCTGCTCGCGCCGTGTGGCTTCGCTGGCCGGGCGGGTTGCCGGGGTGACGGGGAGGATGACGCACATCCTCCTCCCCGTCACTTCCTGCGGACGCCGGCTGGCCGCGCCACGGGGCGGCGCAACATGATGTGTTGTGCGCCGATTCGTTAGTGGCCTAGATTCATTCATTTAAATAGCCCCTGCTTTTAACCTTCAACCATGCCTCCTGACGAAGCCAGAAGGTCGAGGCTACTGCACGGATCCCCAGCATAACTTGCTCTATTCCATACCATGACTCAAGGTAATTCCTATGCTTTATATCTCTTTCAAGTCTTCTATTGACATGCACAAAGATAGAATCAGGCTGCATATTATTCCTCTGATTGATCGCTAGGAATGAAACTTATTGCTGTGCAACATGCCAGAGCAGTCCTGGTTCATCATAATTATTAGGATGCCTTACATAGATTGAATAGGACCCAATGTGTCTCTATCATTTCTTTCTGATACTCTATCACCTCCTTTATAGTGCCATTGCAGTAATTTTTGTCATTCCAAACCTTTTTAGCTGATCTGTTTCTATGCTATATATTTATTACATTGAATAAAATTTGTTATCCTCTTATAAACTGATCCCACAGTTTGTCTTAATTCCTGCTAGTCTTCAATGAAATATTATATACTGTATCACCAGGTTGGTGACATTGATTTGGGAATGCTCTGCTTTTTGGTTTTTCATCTAATTTGGGATTGATTTCACTTTTTAGTGATATCTTTATAGGTTTATATACTGTGACCATACTTGTGTTCATAGACTCGCCTACAGGTTACATGGATTATAAGAAACGCGATAAAGCCTGGGTTAACCAACTTGGGACAGTGTTTGGTGAGAAAACGACTGCTACGGTTAATGAGACACACGATATTAAAGATTTGAAACTGAAAATTAAAGATCTATTAAAAAAGAGGATAAAAACGTGGTGGAGAAAGGCCACCCTTGAAAATTATGTACATAAGGGCATAATACCTAGGGGACTACGCATCCAACTGTTTCCTACTTTGGATGTGGATGATTCTACATTCACTATTAAATGGGAAGAAACTTTAAATGCTCCCGTACATTATTGGAGCTGCTTATAGGGGCAGATAAAAGGTCATTGGACATCTTAGAAAAAGAAATTGAAGGTGCACGCAGTAAAATTCAGACAGCCTTGACAACTGACGAGTACAAGACATTTGATCAGTCATTAGAAGTGGATATATCTAAATGGGAATTGGAAATACAAGGTACTAAGACAAAAAAAAATCAGAGAGATCTTAGTGACTATCAATCTAAAAATATATATCATTGGCATCAATAATGCCATACATTTAGATTGAGAACTCGATCTATTTCCAATACCTCTACCACTTCGGAGGAAGAATGTGGAGAGCGTTTTTTAGACAAATGACTAACCACAGTCGAAGATGGAACCGTCAAAAATCAGTCACCACTCATCAGACCTCAAATTATAAAAGGCAGGAATCATCCATGCCATTTCAGAGACAAGAAAACAAAGAAACCTTAAAGGTAATTAATTTATCTAAATATCATTTGTCCAATACACAGACAGAGGTACTTAAAAAAGGCCTTTCATTTTCACCGGTGGCGGGTTCCAATTATTTTACTCTTGTCAAAGATTTAGAGCTATTTGCCTGCAAACTTGTTCTTAAGAAACATTTCTGCCCTGATTTGGCATCTTTTACAACAGATACTAAATTCCAGGCCCTTCATGACCTTGAATCACTGGCAGCTGAAAATGTTAGAACGCTCCTGTTAGTTTTTTCTATCTTGTGTTTTGCGGTCACGTGATCAGCTGCCTATATATTCCAGCTCCGCCCTTCAGGCTTTGCTGGACTTCAGTGTTTTTTGCCTGTCTCTCTAGCCAGGTGCTTCAGTGCCTATCTCTGTCTAGTTTGCTTGGTCCTCTGGGACCTCTAGTACTTTTGTCAGTTTGTCTTTTTGCTCTGCAACAACTTCTGTTAGGAGGTGTCCCATTTTTTGTCCCAGTCCTTAGTTCTTTTAGGGACCCCTCCCTTTATTCTATAGGTCTCCGTTCAGACTAGCCGAGGACGAAGGCGGGTCTGTTCACAAGGAACAGGCTGCCCGCTACATCGTAGGGATTCAGCTTAGTCTTACTGTAGGGACAGCTTTTCCCATTCTTTCCTTAGTTTATGTTGCAGATCATAAAAGTAAGTCCAGCCCAAAATAATAAAAAAATCTAAAAGGAAAGAAATTCGGGGATCAATATGGTTTCCGTCCAGGAGTTGGCTCAACGCCTGCAGAGATTGTCTCTGGAGGTGGCCGAGCTTCAGCAACACGTGAGTAGCTGTCCTGGAGCGCATTTTGTGGAACCGAAGGTAGGACTGCCTGATATTTTTTATGGTAAACAGCAAGATTTTTTTTCCTTTAAAAATGCTTGTTTGTTATATTTTCGTTTGAGACCGAGGTCCTCTGGGAATGAATCACAGCGCATTGGTTTTATTATGTCACTTTTGCGCAAAGAACCACAGAGTTGGGCCTTTTCTCTCCAACCTAATGATCCGTGTTTAAGTTCTGTTGAGGAATTTTTTTCTGCTATGGGGTTATTATATGACGATCCTGATCGAATCTCATCTGCTGAATCAGAACTTAGACGTTTGAATCAGGTGTCAGATGATGTTGATATTTAATGCACACACTTCAGGAGATGGGCTTCAGAAGTTAAGTGGAATGATTCAACGCTGAAAAGTTTATTTCTTGCTGGTCTGAGTGAAAGGGTTAAGGATTTGCTAATTGCATTCCCTGCACCTGAGACTCTACAGGACGCTATGCAGTTAGCTGTTCGTGTGGACAGGAGAATAAGGTCCAGGGTCAATGATGTAAAAGCTCCTGTAACTTCAGGTCCTAGTTTCCAGAAAATCTGCTCTGACAGCGGAGAACCAGTGGAGGTTGGGGCGATGTCACTCCGCTCTCAAGAAAGAGATCGGAGATTTGCCGAAGGTTTGTGTCTTTATTGTGGTAAAGATGATCATTTGATTAAGAATTGTGAGCGTCGTTTAAGTAAAGAAAAAAAAAAGGTCAGTTACGCCCGTATAGCTTGTTTACGCTCTGCAGGAGTGTTCCTTTCTGGGTGTACTACTTTGCAGGGAGATTTGATTGAATTTCAGGTATTTGTGGATTGTGGTTCAACACTTAATGTGATTGATAAAGGGTTTTTGGAAAAACTTAAGTTGAAATCCAAACCTTTGTCATCTCCTATTTCTGTGGTTGCAATTGATAACACTCCTTTGAAATGTATTACTCACAAGACTGCTGCATTTCCTCTCACTACCAATGGTGTTCACCAAGAAATTTTGGACTTGGTTGTTTTGGATAATTTGCCCTCTCCAGTTGTTCTAGGATTGCCTTGGTTAAAACTGCACAATCCTTTGTTGGTCTGGTCTACTAATGTGATTAACTCTTGGAGTCCGAAGTGCTATGATAAATGTTGTAATGGTCACATTGCGGCTGTGGAAAAAGGGGAATTACCAGTACCTATTCAAGATTTTTGGAGGGTTTTTTCGGAGGAGTCGTCGCAAGTTTTACCTCCTCATAGGGATTATGATTGCGCCATTGAGTTTGTTCCAGGTGCTACCCTTCCCAAAAGTCGCTTGTTTAATCTTACTATCCCTGAAAGAAAGGCCTTGGAGGACTACATAGAGACTAGCCTGGCTGCTGGTCAAATTAGACCTTCTAAGTCACCTGTGGCAGTCGGATTCTTCTTTGTTAAAAAAAAGGACGGCGGTTTACGTCCATGTCTGGATTTTCGTGAAATTAATAAGATTACTGTACGCAATTCCTACCCATTGCCGTTAATTCCTGACTTGTTTAACCAGATAGTGGGTAGAGATGAGCGTTGTTCGACTCGAACTGTTCGCCAATCTCAAATTCGAGCTGTTTTGGGCGGTGTTCGAGCCGTTCGGCGAACACGAACGATTTGAAAAAAATTCGGCTGTTCGAGGTTATGTTCGATAACTGTTCGTGCACCAAAATCATAACTGGATTTTTTCTCAGTAATGCTGAAAATTAATGTTAATACGCAGTTTGAGTGTGCAGCGGGGCGGGGGGAGGGGCAGGGGATGGATCACTGCAGGAATAATGAAGATCTCCATTTTTTTTCCTCTTGCCCGCATTTACAATGGGGAGGTGCAATCTGTCAGCCTATCAGCAGAGCACACACGGAGCGAACTGCTTTTTTTCACACAAGCAAGGGCATGTGTCATTGGCAGTGTATGTCACATGTCCTTGCCCTATAAGACCCAGCCATTTTCCCCGTCGCCACCATTTTCTCACTGCTGCAGCTGCGTGTTAGACGGCACCGCTGTTGCTGTGTGCACTATACCTTGTTAATTTCAAGCCAATTTTCGCACAAATCTACAGATAGCTTGGGAGTAGGGAATAGTTGTGATTGCAGTCCTTTTAAGGACTAGGTTACAGCATTTCCTACGACTTTTATCAGGCAGGTCGGTGCTCTTAAATAGATAGGTTGGGAGTAAAGACTAATTGTAATTGCAGTCCTTTTCAGGACTAAGTTACATCAGTTCCTATCAGTTTTTGCCAGGCAGGTCTGTGCCAGTGCTGTGCAAGTTTTTTTCACAGCATGTGGCTAAATCTAGCAAAGGTAATCCATTTTGGCCTATTGCAGAGTGTGTTAGTCAGTGGAGTAGCCTATCTGTGTTGCAAGCTACACCACCTGTGTATAGAATACCAATTTTTTTACTGCACCTAGTGAAGTAAAACCTTTTGGGCATAGCATCATTCAATTAGTCCATCTATACTGACCTCCATCAGTTTGCAAATTGAATATAATTTTTTTCTGCATCTAGCTCTGAAAAAATATTTGGGCTTCTAGCAGTGTGTGGGACTTGGTCTATTAGTCCATCTATACTGACCTCCATCAGGTTGCAAATTGAATATATTTTTTTTCTGCATCTAGCTCTGAAAAAATATTTGGGCTTCTAGCAGTGTGTGGGACTTGGTCTATTAGTCCATCTATACTGACCTCCATCAGGTTGCAAATTGAATATAATTTTTTTCTGCATCTAGCTCTGAAAAAATATTTGGCCTTCTAGCAGTGTGTGGGACTTGGTCTATTAGTCCATCTATACTGACCTCCATCAGGTTGCAAATTAAAAATAATTTTTTGTCTGCATCTAGCTCTGAAAAAATATTTGCCCTTCTAGCAGTGTGTGGGACTTGTTCTATTAGTCCATCTATACTGACCTCCATCAGGTTGCAAATTAAAAATAATCTTTATCTGCATCTAGCTCTGAAAAAATATTTGGCCTTCTAGCAGTGTGTGGGACTTGTTCTATTAGTCCATCTATACTGACCTCCATCAGGTTGCAAATTAAAAATAATTTTTATCTGCATCTAGCTCTGAAAAAATAATTGGCATTCTAGCAGTGTGTGGGACTTGTTCTATTAGTCCATCTATACTGACCTCCATCAGGTTGCAAATTCAAAATAATTTTTTGTCTGCATCTAGCTCTGAAACAATATTTGCCTTTCTAGCAGTTTGTGGGACTTGTTCTATTAGTCCATCTATACTGACCTCCATCAGGTTGTAAATTAAAAATAATTTTTTGTCTGCATCTAGCTCTGAAAAAATATTTGCCCTTCTAGCAGTGTGTGGGACTTGTTCTATTAGTCCTTCTATACTGACCTGCATCAAGTTGCAAATTAATAATAATTTTTATCTTCATCTAGCTCTGAAAAAATATTTGTCCTTCTAGCAGTGTGTGGGACTTGTTCTATTAGTCCATCTATACTGACCTCCATCAGGTTGCAAATTAAAAATAATTTTTATCTGCATCTAGTTCTGAAAAATATTTGGCCTTCTAGCAGTGTGTGGGACTTGGTCTATTAGTCCATCTATACTGACCTCCATCAGGTTGCAAATTGAATATAATTTTTTTCTGCATCTAGCTCTGAAAAAATATTTGGGCTTCTAGCAGTGTGTGGGACTTGTTCTATTAGTCCATCTATACTGACCTCCTTCAGGTTGCAAATTGAATATAATTTTTTTCTGCATCTAACCCAGACGATAGTTTTGGCCTAATACCACAGTTTGGCCACTCAGCTCTGCTCGGTTCCCATCCATTGTTTTTTTGTGCAAACAACTCCAGAGTTGTGAATTAGTTAACCACCAAAATTAGTGGAAAAAGGCCTGCTGCTGGTGGAAAGGGGAATAGGCGTGTTGGGAAGGGGAAAAAAGGTTGTGTCCGTGGGGTAGGTGTTAAAGCAACAGTAACATCTGCATAAGAAAGACCATCTTCCAACCAAACTAAAATGTCTACTTCTTTTAGCGGACAATGTGCTACGATCCTTTCTTACGGCCATGCCAATCGCTACAAATTCCAGATGAGGCACAAAAACAGCAGGTGCTTCAACGGATATCAAGTGCTCCTTTAAGTGGGCTCTCCTCCTCATCAACTTCAACATCACAAATACTCCAGTCCTCAGAGGTGTCACCCCAATCGCACTTGCTTCCTCACAGCTCCCAAATCTCCAGCTGCCCGTCTGAGTATGAGGTAGAACAGATGGTTGAGTCTGCAGAGCTGTTTACTCATACTATAGCCTGGGAATCAGAGGTCGGCTCCAGTGCTTCTGTGAATCCAGATGAGGAAATGATCTGCACTGATGCCCAGAATCTTATGAGTCGGATCCAGGACCAGACGCAGAAGGTTCTGAACATAATATAGACCCTCATTCCCAAACTTTAACTCCTGTTGGTGGATACAATATGGAAGACGATGATGAGACTCAAATACCTGATTGGAGCGACAACTTTAGTTTTTTGTCAGGGCAGGAACAGGTTGGCTCTGAGGACAACGGGTGTGATAACACACAGGGTGATGATGATGAGGTTGGAGATCCCACTTACTGTCAACCCACAGTCAGCCAAGAGATGAGGTCAGCAGAGGAGGTGGAGGAGGATGCTAGTGACGACGAGGTCAGGTTGTGCCTTCCTGGACAGAGACGTAGTACTGGAAGCACGTCAACAACTGCATCCTCAAACACAACTCTGCCTCTGACCACAAGTCGTGGTGGCTCTTCAGGTCGCATGGGTGCTAAGCCTTGCATAGCCTGGGCATTTTTTCAGATCGATAAAGATGACCCAACTCGTGTTATCTGTAACATTTGTCAACAAAAGCTAAGTAGAGGCCAAAAAATACATAGTTTGAGTACTTCATGCATGAACCGGCATATGGACATGAAGCATAAGTTGCAGTGGGAAGTTCACTGTGCTACAATGCGGCCTAGCCGGCCGGGCCAACCACCATCTGCCCCATCTTGTGCATCTGCGGCCTCTTCATCCTCTGTGACTGGGGGGACAGCAGTCACACCTGTTTTGGGACGCAGACCTGCCACCCCTTTACCCGCAACAGCCAGCGTGATTGGCAGGTCATCATTTTCTTTGGAGCTGGTAACACCAGCTGGTGTTGAGCGCTGTCCGACATCGATAGCACCACCTTTGGATCAATGCAACCTAAAATGTCCACCTGCATCTTCCTCACAGACCGGCAGTTTGCCGGGGACACCCTTATCAACCCCGTCTAAGCACAACAGCCAGCCCTCGGTCCCTCAGATGTGGACAAGTAAAAGACCATTTCCTCCTAGCCATGTGAAAGCTAAGAGGTTGAATTTCACCATCTGCAAGCTCTTGGCTACAGAAATGCTGCCTTTCCTCCTGGTGGACACAGAGGATTTTCGAGACCTTATGTCCGTCGCAGTGCCCCAGTACCAGATGTCCAGTCAGCACTACTTCTCAAAGAAAGGTGTGCCTGCGCTCCACCAGCATGTCGCACACAACATCACCGCTGCTTTGAGAAACTCTGTGTGTGACAGGGTGCATTTCACCACAGACACTTGGACGAGTAGGCATGGACAGGGGCATTACATGTCGCTGACTGGGCACTGGGTAACTATGGTGACAGCAGGACAAGGGGCTGCTGTCCAAGTCTTGCCGTCCCCACGAGTTGTGCGTAAATTCTCTTTATCTCAAAGTTCCTCCACTGCTTCTGCCTCCTCAACCTCCTCTCGGTCCTCCACCTGCACCCAAAACCTGTCTGGTCATGCCACAAGCTTTCTAACTGCGCAGAAGGGATCCTGCACACCTCCTTACTATGCTGGCAGTAGGGCTCAACGTCATCAGGCGGTTTTTACTTTGAAATGTCTGGGAAATGTGAGTCACACAGCTGAGGAGTTGTGGTCAGCACTGTAGAACCAATTTCATGAATGGTTGTCACCACTGGACCTGAAACCAGGGAAGGCCGTGTGCGACAATGCTGCAATCCTGGGTGCGGCCCTTCGCCGGGGCAATGTCACACACGTGCCTTGTATTGCTCACGTGTTGAACCTGGTTGTCCAGCAATTTTTAGCCCACTATCCCGGACTAGATGGCCTTCTGCAGAGGGCACGGTCGCTGTGTGCTCACTTCCGCCGTTCGCATCCCGCAACTCAGCGACTTACATCTCTACAGAAGTCGTTGGGCCTGCCACTTCACCGGCTAAAATGCGATGTGCCTACCCGGTGAAATTCAACTCTGCACATGTTGCAGTGACTGTGGCAGCACCGACAAGCCCTGGTGCAATACGTTCTGACATATAGCCTGGGCCAACGAGATCCAGAGGTGGGGCAAATAACGCTGGAGGACTGGTCTCAGATCAGGGACCTATGCACCCTTCTGCACAGTTTTGAAATGGCGACGAAGATGTTTAGTGCTGACGATGCCATTATCAGCATGACTATTCCGGTGATTTACATGCTGGAGCACATGTTAAACAGAATTCGGAGTCAGGTGGTGGCACAAGAGGAGGTGGAGGAAGTAGAGGAGGAGGAGTTGTATGCGGAAGGGCTAATATCTGCAAGGTCCAGACGGTCGGCAGCACCAAGGCGGCAGGCATGTGAGGGTGGGTGAGATGGTTTTACCAGGGCGCATGGTAGCAGCCAAACTAGTGAGGAAGGTGCAGGAGCCCAGGAAGAAGTGGAGGACGAACTGATGGAAGACTCATCAGATGAGGGAGACCTTGATCACATTTCTGTTGTGCGAGGTTGGGGGGAGAGGACAGAGGAAGGAAGCATGATTGTTACCTCGCCACCAACACAACAGGGACTTGGTGCTCCTGGATGCGCAAAACACATGAGTGCCTTCTTGCTGCACTACCTGCAACATGACCCTCGAATTGTGAGAATTAGAAATAATCCTGACTACTGGGTTGCCACACGGTTAGATCCCCGGTACAAAAGTAAATTTGCAGAAATTATTCCTGCCATAGAAAGGGATGCACGCATGCAGGAGTATAGAATCATAGAATCATAGAATGGTGGAGTTGGAGGGGACCTCCTGGGTCATCTGGTCCAACCCCCTGCTCAAAGCAGGATTCACTAAATCATCTCAGACAGATGTCTGTCCAGCCTCTGTTTGAAGACGTCCATTGAAGGGGAACTCACCACCTCTCGTGGCAGCCTGTTCCACTCATTAATCACCCTAACTGTCAAAAAGTTTTTTCTAATATCTAATCTGTGTCTCCTCCCATTTAGTTTCATCCCATTGCTTCTAGTCTTTCCTTGTGCAAATGAGAATAAAGATGATCCTTCTACAATGTGACAGCCCTTGACATATTTGTAGACAGCTATTAAGTCTCCTCTCAGTCTTCTTTTTTGCAAGCTAAACATTCCCAAATCCTGCAACCGTTTCTCATAGGACAGGGTTTGCAGACCAGTCACCATTCTGGTCGCTCTTCTCTGAACTTGCTCCAGTTTGTCTATGTCTTTTTTAAAATGTGGTGCCCAAAACTGTACACAGTATTCCAGATGAGGTCTGACCAAAGAGGAGTAAAGACCGATAATTACTTCACGTGATCTAGACTGTATGCTTCTGTTAATACATCCCAGAATTGTATTTGCCTTTTTTGCTGCTGCATCACACTGTTGACTCATGTTCAGTCTATGATCTATTAGTATACCTAAGTCTTTTTCACATGTACTGTTGCTTAGCTCTATTCCTCCCATTCTGTATATGCTTTTTTCATTTTTATTGCCCAGATGTAGTACTTTGCATTTTTCCCTGTTAAAAACCATTCTGTTGGTTGCTGCCCACTGCTCCAGTTTATTTAGGTCTTTTTGAATCCTCTCTCTCTCTTCTCTAGTATTAGCTATCCCTCCTAGCTTTGTGTCATCAGCAAATTTAATCAGTTTACCCTCAATTCCTTCATCTAAATCATTGATAAAGATGTTGAACAATACAGGTCCCAGGACGGAGCCCTGTGGTACCCCACTTGAGACATTCATCCAGCTGGATGTGAAGCCATTTACAACCACCCTTTGAGTCCGATCACTAAGCCAGTTATGAATCCACCTAACAGTTGCCTGGTCCATTGCATACTTGGTCATTTTTTCAATAAGGATGGTGTGAGATACTTTGTCAAATGCTTTGCTGAAGTCAAGATATACTATATCTACAGCATTTCCCTGATCCACCCAGTCAGTGATTCTGTCATAGAAGGAAATTAAGTTAGTCTGACATGACTTGTTAGTTACAAACCCATGCTGACTCTGGTTAATCACTTCATTCTTATCCATGTACTTACATACATGTTGTTTAATAATTTGTTCAAAGATCTTTCCTGGTATAGAAGTCAGACTCACCGGCCTATAGTTCCCTGGGTCCACCTTCTTCCCCTTTTTGAAGATAGGAACAACATTTGCTCTTCTCCAGTCTTCTGGGACTTCTCCTGTTCTCCAAGAATTTTCAAAGATTATGGAGAGTGGTTCTAAAATTTCTTCTACGATCTCCTTCAGTACTCTGGGGTGTAATTCATCTGGACCTGGAGACTTGAACTCATTTATGTTAGCTAAATATTCCCTCACAATCTTCCTGTTTACAGATAACTTGGATTCTTCTATTCCTTTAAAAGGACAGTGAAGATCAGTTGATGTTACATTTTCTTTCTGAGAGAAAACAGATGCAAAATAGGAATTAAAAAGTTCGGCCTTCTCAACATCCTCTCTTACCATTTCTCCATTTTCATCCTGTAAAAATCCTATAGCATCTTTGACTTTTCTTTTACTTTTGACATACCCCCAAAATCCTTTTTTATTGCTTTTGACATCTCTTGCAAGCCTTAATTCATTGTCAGCTTTAGCTAACCTGATACGTGCCCTACAGGATCTGCAGACTGCATTATAATCTTCTTTAGATATGCCTCCCTCTTTCCATTTAATAAACATTTCTTTCTTTCTTTTTAGCATGTGTTTAAGTTCTGTGTTCATCCATCCTGGTTTCCTTAAATGCTTCCCATTTTTGCTACTTTTCGGGATTGTTAACGATTGTGCTTTGAGAATCTCATTTTTAAAAATTTCCCATCCTTCCTGGACATTTTTGTCCTTAAGGACATCCAGCCATTGGATCCCTCCTATTCTCTTTCTGAGTCTCTTAAAATCTGCCTTTCTAAAATCTAACCTTGAAGTTTGAGTCTTCACATGTCTTCCTCCTCTAGTTATCCAAAATTCTATAATAGCATGATCGCTGCCTCCTAGGGTCCCAGCCACCTTTACCTCCTCAACCATTTCCTCCCTGTTTATAAGGATTAGATCCAAAGCAGCAGATCCCCTTGTTTTCTCCCCTACCTTTTGGAAGATAAAGTTGTCAGCAAGAGAGGATAAGAAATTGCTTGACCTGTTAGTTTTACTTGAGAGAGATTCCCAACAAATGTCTGGATAGTTGAAATCTCCCATGACCACTACGTCATATTTTTTGGAGAACTTGGTCATTTGATGCATAAAGAGTTCATCCATATCTTCAGCTTGCCCAGGTGGCCTGTAGTAAATGCCTACAATGTTGTCCTTTCCGTTGTTCTCTCCTTGTATTCTTACCCAAACAGTTTCCACAGAACTCCCAGTCTCTGAAGCTTCAATCTCTGTGCAGATATACGCTTTTCTAACATACAATGCGACACCTCCTCCTCGTTTATCAAGTCTGTTTCTTTTCAAATAAGTTATATCCTTTTAGCCTTTTATTCCAATCATGTGTATCGTCCCACCAAGTTTCAGTGATTCCAATGACATCATATTCCTTTTCCTGCATTAGTAGTTCCAATTCTCCTTGTTTGTTGCCCATGCTTTGTGCATTTGTATAAAAATATTTTAGTTTGTGATTGGTTTCTCTTCCTCCCATATTTTTATTATTTAAATTGTTTTGTCTTTGTTCTTCCTTTCCACTTCCAGTAGCAGAGATCTCAATAGTATTTGTCAGCTGTATGGCTTTTTCTGGCCTTTTGCTTCCCTTCCCACATTGTTCTAGTTTAAAGCTCTCCTGATGAGTGTAGCAAGGCGACTTCCAAATGCATGTTTTCCAGTCTTCGTAAGGTGCACCCCATCTCTAGCAAGTAGTCCATCGCATAGGTAATTCATTCCGTGATCCAGAAATCCAAATCCTTGTTGACGGCACGATCGACGTAGCCAGTTGTTCACCTGTAGAATCTTATTCCACCTCATTGTTCCATGGTCATCCACTGGGAGGATGGATGAGAAGACCACCTGCGCTCCCAATTCTTTCACTTTCTTGCCTAAGTCTTCAAAGTCTCTGCAGATGGTTTCCAGGTCCTTTCTTGCGGTGTCATTTGTCCCCACATGTATTAGCAGGAATGGGTAGTGATCTGTAGGTCTGAAGAGTCTTGATATCCTGTCAGACACATCTTTAATTTTTGCTCCTGGAAGACAGCACATTTCTCCTGAGGTTATGTCTGGTCTGCAGATAGCGGCCTCTGTTCCTCTTAACAGGGAATCCCCCATGACCACCACTCTCCGTTTTTTCTTAACAAAATTCTTCTTTCTCCATCCAGGAGGATTCTGAGGGCTTACAAGGTTATTCATTGCTGGCAAAGTCTTATTTTGCTGTATTTCTTCATGGTTCTCCTGCGTGAGAGCCTGGTACTGGTTCCTGAGCAGTATGATTGCTGACTGCCTCTCGATCCTCCAGCTTCTGTGGGTCACATGCTTCCATTCCTCTGTTTCCTCAGGTGCAGTTCGAATTTCTTCTCTTTCTGAATCATGAAGAGATAATTCTGCTCTGTCTAAGAACTCTTCACCTTCCTTAATGATTTTCAAGGTAGTTAACCTCTCTTCTAGATTTCGCAGAGGCTGTTGCAGAATCTTACATGTGCTTTTCCACAAAACACCAGTGGTGCACGTAGTGAATCTCACAGTTCCAACTTGCCAACCGTGGGACCTTCAAGTGTTCAGCACTCAAACCGTAACAGAAACACAGTATCTGCTGGTAACATCAATTTTGCGGATTCATTTCACCACTTTTTTAGCCCATCCTTTGTAAGGCCACAGGAGACAAGAAGTCTGACACATAGTCAACGCCTAGAGACGATGGTACAGGAGTATCTCCAAGTAAACATTGAAGCCATGACTGTGTCACTGGACCCTTGCTCTTTTTGGGCTTCCAATCTGGATAAATGGCCGGAGCTCGCCACTGACGCCTTGGAAATCTTGTCATGCCCCGCAGCCAGCGTTCTGTCTGAACGTGTGGTCAGCGCTGCTGGTGGTGTGCTGACAGATAAGCGCACGCGGCTCTCCACTGATAATGTAGACAGACTCACGTTCATAAAGATGAACAAATCATGGATCCGAAATGACTTTTCTACCCCTGTGTCATCCTGGGGAGAGTAAAAGCTTGATGATTGGTTAAAATCACCTCACCAACCATTTTAAGCTTTCAAATTACTAATCATGTTTATCTGTATCTTGGCTGGAAAATAATTTGGGCTTTGTAGTAGTGTGCAGTACTGATTCTATTAGGCCATCTATACTAAGCTCCACCAGATTTAAAATTAATAATAATTTTTAGCTGCATCTAGCTTGGAAAATAATTTTGGGGCTCCGAGATGCGCAAGACACATAAGTGCCTTCTTGCTGCACTACCTGCAACATGACCCTCAGATTGTCAGAATTCGAAGTAATCCTGACTACTGGGTTGCCACACTCTTAGATCCCCCACACTCTTCTATCAACCTTTTCATTTTAATAAAGACCAAAAAAATGGTCATTTTTGAAATTATAAGCATTAGCAGGTTATTAGAAACTGAAATCAAACAGTTTTCAACTCAAAACTTTATTCTAGGTTATGTTACATTTGCACATAGGACCCCTTGTTCGAAAGGAGCTTCTGAACTATCTCATCCATTGAGTTTGTCAGGTTTTGGATGGTTTCTGCTTCAATTGTTTTGCATGAGGACAGAATACCCACCCAGAGCTGTTGCTTAGATGTGAACTGCCTCCCGCCATCATAGACACTCCTTTTGATGATGCTCCAGAGGTTCTGAATGGGGTAGAGGTCAGGGAAGCATGGAGGTCACACCATAAGTTTGTCCCCTTTTATGCCCATATCAGCCAGAGATGCAGATGTGTTATGTGCAGCATGAGACGGTGCATTATCATGCATGATAATGATGTTGCTGTGGAATACATGGTTCTTCTTCTTGAACCATGGCAGGAAGTGCTGTTTGAGAAACTCCACATACATTATGGAGTTCATCTTTACCCCTTCAGGGATCCTAAAGGGGCCGACAATCTCTCTCCCCATGGTTCCAGCCCAAAACATTACTCCACCTCCTCCTTGTTGGCGCTGTAGCCGTGTTTGCGTGGGGTGTCCATCAACCAGCCATCCTCCACTCCATCCATCTGGACCATCGAGCGTTGCACGGCACTCATCCGTGAACAAACCAGTTTTGAAGTCAGTCTTCATGTATTGTTTGGCCCACTGGAGCCGTTTCTGCTTGTGTGCAGTGGATAGAGGAGGTCGACAGGATGGCGTACGCACAGCTGCAAACCTCTGAAGGACCCTGCATCTTGTTGTTCGGGGGACGTTGGAGGCACCAGCAGCTTCAAAAACTTGTCTGCTGCTATGACAAGGCTTTTTTGCCGCTGCTCTTTTAACCTGACGTAATTGCCTGTAGGAAGGAGTCCTAAATTAGCCCTTATCAGCACGCACACGTGTGTATTGTGAATCAGCTACATACTTCTTGATTGCCAAGACACTTCATCCTGATCATCGCACAATGTTGATTGTAGTCATGCCTTGACCTAAACACTCCACAATTTGTTGCTTCTCAGCAGCCGACACATCCTTTTTCTTTCCCATTTTGGCAGAAAATGTAGGCTGGTTAATAATGTGGGACAGCCTTCTTAAGTAGTCTTGCCGTTGATTGGACACACCTGCCAAACTAATTAGCACAGGTGTCTGCAATTGCTTACAGTGATATAAAGAGCCCTGACACACTTCACCATCAATGAGTTTAACTGACAAACAAACAAATTCTTCCCTTATCACTCCTAAACACTTTTTGCATAATAATTTGGAACACAGTGTACATGTGCTTTTCCACAAAACACCAGTGGTTCACGTAGTGAATCTTACAGTTCTAACTTGCCAACCGTGGTCTGTATGGAGTTGTTCAATAAAGGGCCCAAAATTAAGATAAAATAGACTGGAGAGGTCTCTATGAATAGGAATTCCTTAGAATTTGATACCCTGTGAGGGCCAGGCAAAGGGAAAGTTGGCCTTGATGGAATCCTGTATGGATTTGGGGAGGGAGACATCGAGGGCCTCAGACTTCGCTGTATTGATTTTAAAATTTGACCATGTAACAAAGTGATCTATTTCAGCCATAACAGCAGGGATGGATATATGTGATTGAGTGATATATACTAGGACATCATCAGCAAATAGAGAGCACTTGTACTCGGTGCCTCACACCTCAATCCACCTAATATTGGGGTTATGGCGAATTGATGAGAGCAGGTGCTCCGTCACTAGGTTGTATAAGACAGGGGACAGAGGACATCCCTGCCTTGTCCCATTGGTGATTATGAAAGGTGATGAAAATGTTCTGACGCGCCCCCTGGGCCTTGGGACATCCGGAGCCGGACCCTTTTTGGTGGATGCTGGTGGTTGTAGTCTCCGTGGCGGTGACCCGGTTCCGTGGCTCAGGGCGGTCAAACCAGTGGCGGAACTATTTATGTGGTTTTGATGTTTAAATGTCCGACTACGCCACCCGTGGATTGCGGTCAGAGTGAACCGCCGCTGCAGGGCAGACCGCTGAGGCTGGTGTTGTGGGTGCAGCAGAGCGTAGCATAACTCCCCACGGGAGGAGTATAGCCTCAGGGCAGTGTATGCGGAGGATGTGGGTGATGGTGCAGGGCAGCAGCAGTAACGACACGGAGTCAGTGATGCAGTCCAGGGCCTTTACTCACAGTTCTTATTATCCAGACCACTTCTGCAGGTAACGGCTGCCCACGTTGTACTGTGCTCACCAGGTGAGGGGCTCAGACAACTCCCAGATAACTTTGGAGCGCTTCACAGGACCCCCTTTGTGTGTCCTTTGTCTGGCCTTTCTTACCAACCCTTCTGTCCAGCTGCCTCGGGCCTCCTCTTGGTAAACTTGGCGCCAGTTTCCCTGACCCTATGTGCTGCCCTCCTAGCGGGTGTAGCGAGGGGCTGCGCCACATAAAATGTCACAGCCTCCGGTTTCTAGCTGAGGGTCGTTTCCCGCCTCCACTAGTTTCAGGGACCGGTCTCCCCCTTTCGCATGACCCCTCCACGCAGGAGGATTCGGGCGTGCGGTGGCGACTCGCCCATCCACACCCCTGGGATCCCTTCGTTCCTCGTTCCTGGAGCCTTCTCCGCTCCTCTTCCTTCCTTCTCCCTCTTCCAGGCCTGGGCCTCTGTTACTAGGCCCACCTCCGGAGCAGAGCTCATGCAGAGCCCCTGCTCCCTGTCACTTCTGCTCAGACTTCTCTGCACTGAACTAAGATGGTGCCCACCTTTTATACTCCCTTCTCAATGCACCCAGGAACTGCTTCCTCCCTGCTCCTGCACTACAGGGTTCCCCTTCCTCAGTGTTCCCTCCCCCCACTCCAGCCAGGGAAAAGGACTGTCGTGCCCATCTCAGGGGCATATTGGTCGCCCTGCCCCATGGCAATGTGGTGTTATGCATGCAGGTGTCGGGTCCTGATCCACACTCCATCCTTACCTGAGAGTGAGATATCACACCTCTGGGTGAGGTGCAATACCTCTGTAGGAACCGAGCCCTCGGGGTGCTACAGTTCCATTTATCTTCAGCCTAGGTGACGTATTGCGATACAGGGCCGTGATTTTGGCTATAAAAGGGTCCCCTAGACCCCTACCCCAAGATTTTTAAGAGAATAATATATGGCGTGCCAGGAGACTCTATGGAATGCTTTCTCAGCATCCAACGAGAGTATCTAATTACAAATTTTTAACTGCATTTAGCCCAGAAAATACTTTGTGCCTAGTAGCAGTGTCTGCTAGTCAGCGGATTATCCCGGCTGTTAAGCAAGCTACACCACCTGTAGTTTGGACACTTAATTTTTTCAAAGGAAATGCTTCGGGACCACGGAATACTCAGTGAAGAGCATCAGGAGGCACCCCAAGGCATAGGGGCTGGGACTGGCTGTAGGACGCCTTGCGGTTGACAGCCGAGCTCGATCCTTATAAAAGCTTTTTAACTGCAGCAGCTTTAGTGGACGCTACTGGAGCTGGAATTACGTGGCTGCTGGCATGAGACTTGCTCTTCAATAGATCCTTGTAAAAGAATTTAAAGTGTATTCATTCAAATTAGAGAAACAATTTAAATTAAAAAACTTAGAGCTGCCTCCACCACAGGGGGGCTCGCTCGACCCACCAGCGGACAGGCACCAGTATTGGGAGAGGGGGGCTGGCCGTCAGGGTCCACCGTGGCTCTGGCACAAACCGGGCGACACGGAGGTGGCACAGGCAGGAACGGGCTGGCCGTGTCGGCTTCTTACCTTTTGGAGTTTAGAAGGGCATGACATGCCTATATCTGTGTCTCCCCCTCCTTTTACTCTCCACCTCTTTTCTTTTCACATGACTATATGTACTTGTCACTTTTCCATGTGTTAGTTATGTCTTCTGAGCAGTTTGTCAGCTTTTGGACACCTTTGAATGTGCTTTCTATGTGTTTCTATGTGTTTTTGTTTGCCTGCCATTGGTTTTAACGGTGTTTGAAAGTGTTCGACGAACAGTTCGACGAACAGTTCTTCGAACACAAGGGTGTTCGACGAACCGAACTGAACTCGAACTCTACGGGGGTGGCTCAACACTATTAGTGGGGGCCAAGTGGTTCTCAAAAATTGATCTCTGAGGGGCATACAATTTGTTACGTGTGAAGGAGGGTGATGAATGGAAAACTGCTTTTAACACTCCGGTAGGTCATTTTGAGAATCTGGTGATGCCTTTTGGTCTTACCAATGCACCTGCATTTTTTCAGAGCCTTATTAATGACATCCTGAGACCTTTGATTGGTAAGAATGTGGTTGTGTGTTTGGATGACATTTTGATTTATTCACCAGATTTAGAGTCCCATTGGCAGAGTGTACGTGAAGTTTTGCAGTTATTGAGTGATAATTCACTCATTGCTAAGCTGGAGAAATGTGAGTTCGCTGGGCGGAAAATTAGTTTTTTGGGCTACATTGTCTCCAGCGAGGGCTTTGAGATGGACCCTGTGAAGGTTCAGGCTGGGCAGGAATGGCCTAGGCCTATTGGTTTGAAATCTATACAGAGGTTTTTGGGTTTTACCAATTATTACAGGAAATTCATTAAGAATTTTTCTGTAATTGTTAAACCTCTAACCGATCTCACCAGGAAAGGTGCGAATACGACCCAGTGGACTACTGAAGCCATTGAAGCATTTGAGTATCTCAAAGAGAGGTTCAGTTCTGCCCCTATCCTTATACAGCCTGATGAGACCAAACCTTTTTTGGTCGAGGTCGATGCTTCATCTGTGGGGGTCAGAGCAGTTTTGTCTCAGGAGAACAAGGGTGGAGTACATCCTTGTGCCTTCTTTTCGAAAAAAATTTCGGAAACCGAACTGAATTATGATGTTGGAAATCGGGAGTTGCTGGCTATTAAACTTGCGTTTGAACACTGGCGTCATTTTTTGGAAGGCGCTAGATTTCCTATTCAGGTTTTCACAGATCATAAGAATTTGATCTATCTGGATGCTGCCCAGCGCTTGAATGCCCGTTAAGCCACTTTTTTTTTCTCGGTTTCATTTTTCTGTTACCTATATCCCTGGTACTAAGAATGTTAAAGCCGATGCTTTATCTCGCAGCTTCTCTCCTATGGTCGGTACCGAGGAGGAGGAGAGCATTTTGCAGAAAGGAGTTGTGGTGGCAGCATTGGACTCTGATTTGGAGAATGGGATTCTGAATGCTCAAGATGATGCTCCATCTAACACTCCCCATGGGAGGTTGTTCGTGCCTAGAGCCTTTAGGAGGATTTGTTTGTGGAGTGTCATGAGTCTCGGTTGGCAGGTCATCCAGGAGTTTCAGAGACTTATCAGTCGCAGTTTTTGGTAGCCTGGATGGCAGAAGGAAGTCATCAAGTGGGTGCGTCAGTGTACTGTGTGTGCTAGGTCAAAGGCTTCACATACTCCTGCTGCGGGGTTGCTTTGCCCTCTGGAGGTTCCTAGTGCTCCTTGGACGCATCTCTCTATGGATTTTATTACTGATCTTCCTGTGTCTGAGGGTTTTACTGTCATCTGGGTGGTCGTAGACTGTTTTAGTAAGATGTGTCATTTCGTTCCATTCATTAAGTTGCCCTGCACCAAGACACTTGCTAAGGCGTTTGTTAAGGAGATTGTCAAGCTCCATGGCATTCCCACGGATATTGTTTCTGATAGAGAACCTCAGTTTGTGGCTCGCTTTTGGCGTGCTTTTTGTGGCAGGTTGGGAGTCCATTTGTCAGTTTCGTCTCGTTATCATCCTGAGTCTAATGGACAGACTGAAAGAAAGAACCAGGATGTTGGACAGTTTTTGCGTTGTTTTGTGGCAGACAATCAAGAGGGGTGGTCTGAGTTTCTGCCACTCGCAGAATTTGCTCTTAACAATCATACATCCTCCTCTGCTGGGTATTCTCCATTTTTTTGTTGCACTGGGAGACATCCGTCTTTTGGTTCGTTCTCCAAATTGGGGTCGGCGGTGCCGGAGGAGGAGAATTTTTCTGGTGATTTGGAGAGAATTTGGCCTAATGTACTTTGTAACCTGCAAGAGGCTAACAAGAAGTCCAAGAGGTATTTTGACAGGAAACGTAAAGAGGTTTTGTGTACTGTGGGTGACATGGTTTGGTTGTCCTCAAAGAACTTGCGGTTGAGGATTCTCTCTAAAAAACTGGGTCCTAAGTTTGTGGGTCCATTTAAAGTGCTTCAGGTTGTTAAACCATCTGCTGTCAGGTTGGATGTCCCTACTTCCTGGAAGATTAATTCTGCGTTTCATGTTTCTTTGTTAAAAAAGACTGACGTTTCTAATAGGGACGCCACTGTCACAGTTCCTCCTGTGGTGGAAGACGGTGAATATGAAATTTATCGTATTTTGAATTCAAGATGGCATAGAGGGATATTACAGTATCTTGTCTCCTGGAAGGGTTTCGGTCCCGAAGACAACTCCTGGGTAAGGACGGATGATGTCTCTGCTCCTAGGCTTGTTAAAGCTTTCCACAGGAGGTTTCCTGATAGGCCTGGGCCTGGAGGATCCGGAGGATCCTCATAGAAGAGGGGGTACTGTTAGAACCCTCCTGTTAGTTTTTTCTGTCTAGTGTTTTGCAGTCACGTGACCAGCTGCCTATATATTCCAGCTCCGCCCTTTTGGCTTTGCTGGACTTCAGTGTTTTTTGCCTGTCTCTCTAGCCAGGTGCTTCTGTGCCTATCTCTGTCTAGTTTGCTTGGTCCTCTGGGACCTCTAGTACTTTTGTCAGTTCGTCTTTTTGCTCTGCAACAACTTCTGTTAGGAGGTGTCCCATTTTTTGTCCCAGTCCTTAGTTCTTTTAGGGACCCCTCCCTTTATTCTATAGGTCTCCTTTCAGAATAGCCAATGACGAAGGCGGGTCTGTTCACAAGGAACAGGCTGCCCGCTACATCGTAGGGATTCAGCTTAGTCTTACTGTAGGGACAGCTTTTCCCATTCTTTCCCTAGTTTATGTTGCAGATCATAACAGAAAATGCGCCACCTGATAACTCCTCTATGCCAACATTTTTATACCCACGGTCCCAAACATTCCCACCCTTGTCCGCTTATCCACCTGTAGAGATTTTCGTAAAATTTGTCAAGGAGGATTTTCTAAAATTAGACTCCGGCATTACCCATGATAACCTCTCATGGCCCCTTAGAAAAGCCCTACAGGAACTGAAGAACATGAAGGACATTGTCATCAAGAGAGCCGAAAAGGGTGGCAATGTGGTTTTGTGGCCCGTGGATATGTATGAAGCGGAAGCTTTCAAACAATTAAATAGAAGAGATTGGTACAAAAAGTTAGATTCTATCCCCGTATCTAAATTCAAACAACAACTTTCTGACCTACTTTGTGAGGGAGTTACATCATCCATCATTCCATCTAAAATGGGAAAAGCGTTTCTACCTGAATACCCTATTATACTGACCTTTTACCTCCTCCCTAAGGTTCACAAAGACCCCCTTTGTCCACCAGGCAGGCCTATAGTGTCTGGCATTGGGGTCTTTGTGAACCTGCGTCTCAATTTATTGACTTCTATGTACAAAAATGCATAGAAACTCTTCCCTCATTTGTGAGGGATACTACCGATGTACTGAGGAGACTGGAGGGGATTGTGTTGGATGAAGATATGTGGCTTGTCACCTGCGACGTGGAGTCCCTCTACACGTCGATACGCCACGACCATGGGATCAAGGTCACAAGATTTTATCTAAGTATGACCAATTTGGACTCAGATTTGACTACTTTTATTGTATATTTATTACAATTTGGTTTGACACATAATTTTTTTGTGTTTAAGGACCGCCCCTTCCTACAGCTCCAGGGGATGGCGATGGGGGCCACGTGTGCACCCTCATATGCAAACCTTTTCCTGTGGCTGTGGGAGAGGTACACCTGTTCACGAAAATGTGGTCTCATGGTCGCGGTATATTGACGACATATTGTTTGTTTGGCAGGGCTCCGCATCGCAGCTTGAGATGTTCCTTAACCAGCTTAATATCAATGATATAAACATCAAGCTCACATGGAAATATAGCCAAGTCCAGATTGACTTTCTCGACCTGCTTGTCATTAAATCACCAGACGGTACTATAAGTACAGATGTTTTCAGGTAAAAAACATCAACTAATGCCCTTCGCACTTGGAGTCATCACATCCACCCAATTTGAAAAAAAACATTCCAATTAGCCAATACCTCAGAGCACGTTGCATCTGTTCAGATGATGTACAATTTCACGAGCAGACCAAAGATTTATCCTGTAGATTTTTGAATAGGGGTTATAAATATCGGGACATCTGTAGAGGCTTTAATCGTGCAAAGGGAAGTAACAGACAGGCCCTCTTAATGGGACAGGGCAGTAGTAAGAAAAAATCTCCCCTGACGCACGCCCCACCAAGATTTATTACTACCTTTAGTAATAATTGGAAGGACATTAGGGGGATTCTATCCAAGCATTGGTCAGTACTACATACTGACAGAAGTTTACAATACGAACTTCCAAAGTACCCGCCTATTACCTGGCGCAAATCGCGCACACTGGGTGATATACTCTGCAAAAGCCACTATGTGCCACCTAGAAGCAAGTTTTTTTTGATAGCCCTGGTCCCCCTTGGGGCTGTTTCCCCTGCGGAGGCTGCACGGCCTGTAAATATATCCTGAGGACTAAGTTCTTTTCTAATTCCAAAAATGATAGAAATTTTAAAATTGTCCATCACATTACATGTGATACTGAAGCAGTGGTCTACCATGCAAAATGCCCCTGTGGGCTCATATATGTAGGTATGACCACTAGATCATTCAAAATAAGGATACAGGAACATATTCAGGACATTAAGAATGCAACCAACTGTACCGAACCCCAATTACTCAAAACTATCCCTAGACATTTTTTTGAATATCACAGCTGCAACCCCAAGGGTTTTGCGGCTTGTGGCATTGATCACATTTACGTAGGGATCAGAGGTGGGAATATCAGACAAAAACTGCTTCAAAAAGAAACTAAATGGATGGTCACATTGGATACGCTAGTCCCCAAAGGCCTCAATGAAGCCATCATAGAATCATAGAATCATAGAATGGTAGAGTTGGAAGGGACCTCCTGGGTCATCTGGTCCAACCCCCTGCTCAAAGCAGGATTCACTAGATCATCTCAGACAGATGTCTGTCCAGCCTCTGTTTGAAGACGTCCATTGAAGGGGAACTCACCACCTCTCGTGGCAGCCTGTTCCACTCATTAATCACCCTAACTGTCAAAAAGTTTTTTCTAATATCTAATCTGTGTCTCCTCCCATTTAGTTTCATCCCATTGCTTCTAGTCTTTCCTTGTGCAAATGAGAATAAAGATGATCCTTCTACAATGTGACAGCCCTTGACATATTTGTAGACAGCTATTAAGTCTCCTCTCAGTCTTCTTTTTTGCAAGCTAAACATTCCCAAATCCTGCAACCGTTCCTCATAGGACATGGTTTGCAGACCAGTCACCATTCTGGTCGCTCTTCTCTGAACTTGCTCCAGTTTGTCTATGTCTTTTTTAAAATGTGATGCCCAAAACTGTACACAGAGGAGTAAAGACCGATAAAGACTTCACGTGATCTAGACTGTATGCTTCTGTTAATACATCCCAGAATTGTATTTGCCTTTTTTGCTGCTGCATCACACTGTTGACTCATGTTCAGTCTATGATCTGTTAGTATACCTAAGTCTTTTTCACATGTACTGTTGCTTAGCTCTATTCCTCCCATTCTGTATATGCTTTTTTCATTTTTATTGCCCAGATGTAGTACTTTGCATTTTTCCCTGTTAAAAACCATTCTGTTGGTTGCTGCCAACTGCTCCAGTTTATTTAGGTCTTTTTGAATCCTCTCTCTCTCTTCTCTAGTATTAGCTATCCCTCCTAGCTTTGTGTCATCAGCAAATTTAATCAGTTTACCCTCAATTCCTTCATCTAAATCATTGATAAAGATGTTGAACAATACAGGTCCCAGGACAGAGCCCTGTGGTACCCCACTTGAGACATTCATCCAGCTGGATGTGAAGCCATTTACAACCACCCTTTGAGTCCGATCACTAAGCCAGTTATGAATCCACCTAACAGTTGCCTGGTCCATTGCATACTTGGTCATTTTTTCAATAAGGATGGTGTGAGATACTTTGTCAAATGCTTTGCTGAAGTCAAGATATACTATATCTACAGCATTTCCCTGATCCACCCAGTCAGTGATTCTGTCATAGAAGGAAATTAAGTTAGTCTGACATGATTTGTTAGTTACAAACCCATGCTGACTCTGGTTAATCACTTCATTCTTATCCATGTACTTACATACATGTTGTTTAATAATTTGTTCAAAGATCTTTCCTGGTATAGAAGTCAGACTCACCGGCCTATAGTTCCCTGGGTCCACCTTCTTCCCCTTTTTGAAGATAGGAACAACATTTGCTCTTCTCCAGTCTTCTGGGACTTCTCCTGTTCTCCAAGAATTTTCAAAGATTATGGAGGGTGGTTCTAAAATTTCTTCTACGATCTCCTTCAGTACTCTGGGGTGTAATTCATCTGGACCTGGAGACTTGAACTCAGTTATGTTAGCTAAATATTCGCTCACAATCTTTCTGTTTATAGATAACTTGGATTCCTCTATTCCTTTAAAAGGACAGTGAAGATCAGTTGATGTTACATTTTCTTTCTGAGAGAAAACAGATGCAAAATAGGAATTAAAAAGTTCGGCCTTCTCAACATCCTCTCTTACCATTTCTCCATTTTCATCCTGTAAAAATCCTATAGCATCTTTGACTTTTCTTTTACTTTTGACATACCCCCAAAATCCTTTTTTATTGCTTTTGACATCTCTTGCAAGCCTTAATTCATTGTCAGCTTTAGCTAACCTGATACGTGCCCTACAGGATCTGCAGACTGCATTATAATCTTCTTTAGATATGCCTCCCTCTTTCCATTTAATAAACATTTCTTTCTTTCTTTTTAGCATGTGTTTAAGTTCTGTGTTCATCCATCCTGGTTTCCTTAAATGCTTCCCATTCTTCCTACTTTTTGGTATTGTTAACGATTGTGCTTTGAGAATCTCATTTTTAAAAATTTCCCATCCTTCCTGGACATTTTTGTCCTTAAGGACATCCAGCCATTGGATCGCTCCTATTCTCTTTCTGAGTCTCTTAAAATCTGCCTTTCTAAAATCTAACCTTGAAGTTTGAGTCTTCACATGTCTTCCTCCTCTAGTTATCCAAAATTCTATAATAGCATGATCGCTACCTCCTAGAGTCCCAGCCACCTTTACCTCCTCAACCATTTCCTCCCTGTTTATAAGGATTAGATCCAAAGTAGCAGATCCCCTTGTTTTCTCCCCTACCTTTTGGAAGATAAAGTTGTCAGCAAGAGAGGATAAGAATTTGCTTGACCTGTTAGTTTTACTTGAGAGAGATTCCCAACAAATGTCTGGATAGTTGAAATCTCCCATGACCACTACGTCATATTTTTTGGAGAACTTGGTCATTTGATACATAAAGAGTTCATCCATATCTTCAGCTTGCCCAGGTGGCCTGTAGTAAATGCCTACAATGGTGTCCTTTCCGTTGTTCTCTCCTTGTATTCTTACCCAAACAGTTTCCACAGAACTCCCAGTCTCTGAAGCTTCAATGTCTGTGCAGATATACGCTTTTCTAACATACAATGCAACACCTCCTCCTCGTTTATCAAGTCTGTTTCTTGCAAATAAGTTGTATCCTTTTAGCCTTTTATTCCAATCATGTGTATCGTCCCACCAAGTTTCAGTGATTCCAATGACATCATATTCCTTTTCCTGCATTAGTAGTTCCAATTCTCCTTGTTTGTTGCCCATGCTTTGTGCATTTGTATAAAAACATTTTAGTTTGTGATTGGTTTCTCTTCCTCCCATATTTTTATTATTTAAATTGTTTTGTCTTTGTTCTTCCTTTCCACTTCCAGTAGCAGAGATCTCAATAGTATTTGTCAGCTGTATGGCTTTTTCTGGCCTTTTGCTTCCCTTCCCACATTGTTCTAGTTTAAAGCTCTTCTGATGAGTGTAGCAAGGCGACTTCCAAATACATGTTTTCCAGTCTTCGTAAGGTGCACCCCATCTCTAGCAAGTAGTCCATCGTATAGGTAATTCATTCCGTGATCCAGAAATCCAAATCCTTGTTGATGGCACCATCGACGTAGCCAGTTGTTCACCTGTAGAATCTTATTCCACCTCATTGTTCCATGGCCATCCACTGGGAGGATGGATGAGAAGACCACCTGGGCTCCCAATTCTTTCACTTTCTTGCCTAAGTCTTCAAAGTCACTGCAGATGGTTTCCAGGTCCTTTCTTGCGGTGTCATTTGTCCCCACATGTATTAGCAGGAATGGGTAGTGATCTGTAGGTCTGAAGAGTCTTGATATCCTGTCAAACACATCTTTAATTTTTGCTCCTGGAAGACAGCACATTTCTCTTGAGGTTATGTCTGGTCTGCAGATAGCGGCCTCTGTTCCTCTTAACAGGGAATCCCCCATGACCACCACTCTCCGTTTTTTCTTCACAACATTCTTCTTTTTCCATCCAGGAGGATTCTGAGGGCTTACAAGGTTATTCATTGCTGGCAAAGTCTTATTTTGCTGTATTTCTTCATGGTTCTCCTGCGTGAGAGCCTGGTACTGGTTCCTGAGCAGTATGGGTGCTGACTGCCTCTCGATCCTCCTGCTTCTGTGTGTCACATGCTTCCATTCCTCTGTTTCGTCAGGTGCAGTTCGAATTTCTTCTCTTTCTGAATCATGAAGAGATAATTCTGCTCTGTCTAAGAACTCTTCACCTTCCTTAATGATTTTCAAGGTAGTTAACCTCTCTTCTAGATTTCGCAACTTTTCCTCCAACAGGGACACAAGCTTGCATTTCTGGCATGTGAAATTTGGCTTTTCCACTGGCAAGTCTGTGAACATGTAGCAGGATATGCAGCTCACCAAATGGCTCCTGGACTCTTCCATGTTCTTATTGTTAATGCTCTGAAAACAGTGAAAAAAGCTTAAAAAAAAGCTTCGAAATGCGCGCGCCGGCAGCTCCAACAGCCAAAATCCAGTGTTCTTTGAGCTCGCGGAGACTCTTCACTTACCCCAAAATGCAGTGGGAATATGCAAATTATCTCCTCAGGACTCCTCCCCTGGAGGAGTTTCAAATCTTTTCTTTAATCTCCTTGATTGCATTTTTAATCGCATGGGCTATATATGTCATTTTTATGTGGATTTGTGTCTATCTGGAGAGCATAGGATATATTGCCTGCCCTCATCCTTTGGATCAACAATTCTAAACTACCTGCTTTCATCCGACAAGCATCTAAAAGAAGATTTTCTACAACTGCTATGAAAACCCCTTTATTTGACCTGTATACTATGTTGTAACTACTACTATTCCGGACTATATGGTGGTCAGCTATACACATAACAATATTTTGTTAATATATTTACTATTGCTTAGTGTATAGCAGTATTACCTGTAATAAGTCTGTTTCCATGTACATCGTTCTGTTGCGTGCATTATTTAGTGCGGGCACATGATCTTTATGTGCGCATGGTTATATGTGCAAGATTGAGCAATCAATATGGTTGGGAGCAATAATAATAATATATTTGTGGCATGACTGCTCCCATACATATAGTGCTGGCATGCGCATCTCTAATTTAACTAATTTATTTATATATTTTTTTTATATTGATATTTATGGATGTATATATGTGATTAACAGCCATTATACTCAGAAATTAATTTCTACCCTTTTACATTTTTCCTGATGTTGTATGACTGTGGATTATAACAATATCAGGTTTTGGCGTAATGACTGCCTATCTAACTAAAGGGATATACTTGTGATTTTTGGGGATACGCTTTTGCAACTGTGTTTGATCTTTTCCATATTGATGATGGTACTGTCACCTATGATTAGAGATGAGCGTTGTTCTACTCGAACTGTTCGCCAATCTCAAATTCGAGCTGTTTTGGGCGGTGTTCGAGCCGGTCGGCGAACACGAACAATTTGAGAAAAATTCGGCTGTTCGAGGTTATGTTCGATAACTGTTCGTGCACCAAAATCATAACTGGATTTTTTCTCAGTAATGATGAAAATTAATGTTAATACGCAGTTTGAGTGTACAGCGGGGCGGGGGGAGGGGCAGGGGATGGATCTCTGCAGGAACAATGAAGATCTCCATTTTTTTTTCTCTTTCCCGCATTTGCAGTGGGGAGGTGCAATCTGTCAGCCTATCAGCAGCGCACACACGGAGCGAAGTGCTTTTTTTCACACAAGCTAGGGCATGTGTGATTGGCAGTGTATGTCACATGTCCTTGCCCTATAAGACCAAGCCATTTTCCCCGTCGCCACCATTTTCTCACTGCTGCAGCTGCGTGTTAGACGGCACCGCTGTTGCTGTGTGCGCTATACCTTGTTAATTTCAAGCCAATTTTCGCACAAATATACAGATAGCTTGGGAGTAGGGAATAGTTGTGATTGCAGTCCTTTTAAGGACTAGGTTACAGCATTTCCTACGACTTTTATCAGGCAGGTCTGTGCTCTTAAATAGATAGATTGTGGGAGTAAAGACTAATTGTAATTGGAGTCCTTTTCAGGACTAGGTTACATCAGTTCCTATCAGTTTTTGCCAGGCAGGTCTGTGCCAGTGCTGTGCAAGTTTTTTTCACAGCATTTGGCTGAATCTAGCAAAGCTAATCCTTTTTGGCCTATTGCAGAGTGTGTTAGTCAGTGGAGTAGCCTATCTGTGTTGCAAGATATACCACCTGTGTATAGAATACCAATTTTTTTACTGCACCTAGTGAAGTAAAATCTTTTGGGCATAGCATCATTCTATTAGTCCATCTATACTGACCTCCATCAGGTTGCAAACTGAATATAATTTTTTTCTGCATCTAGCTCTGAAAAAATATTTGGGCTTCTAGCGGTGTGTGGGACTTGGTCTATTAGTCCATCTATACTGACCTCCATCAGGTTGCAAATTAAAAATAATTATTTTCTGCATCTAGCTCTGAAAAAATATTTGGGCTTCTAGCAGTGTGTGGGACTTGGTCTATTAGTCCATCTATACTGACCTCCATCAGGTTGCAAATTAAAAATAATTTTTTTCTGCATCTAGCTCTGAAAAAATATTTGGGCTTCTAGCAGTGTGTGGGACTTGGTCTATTAGTCCATCTATACTGACCTCCATCAGGTTGCAAATTAAAAATAATTTTTTTCTTCATTTATCTCTGAAAAAATATTTGGGCTTCTAGCAGCGTGTGGGACTTGTTCTATTAGTCCATCTATACTGACCTCCATCAGGTTGCAAATTAAAAATAATTTTTTTCTGCATCTAGCTCTGAAAAAATATTTGGGCTTCTAGCAGTGTGTGGGACTTGGTCTATTAGTCCATCTATACTGACCTCCATCAGGTTGCAAATTAAAAATAATTTTTTTCTGCATCTAGCTCTGAAAAAATATTTGGGCTTCTAGCAGCGTGTGGGACTTGTTCTATTAGTCCATCTATACTGACCTCCATCAGGTTGCAAATTAAAAATAATTTTCTTCTGCATCTAGCTCTGAAAAAATATTTGGGCTTCTAGCAGTGTGTGGGACTTGGTCTATTAGTCCATCTATACTGACCTCCATCAGGTTGCAAATTAAAAATAATTTTTTTCTTCATCTAGCTCTGAAAAAATATTTGGGCTTCTAGCAGTGTGTGGGACTTGGTCTATTAGTCCATCTATACTGACCTCCATCAGGTTGCAAATTGAATAAAAAAAATTTCTGCATCTAGCTCTGAAAAAATATTTGGGCTTCTAGCGGTGTGTGGGACTTGGTCTATTAGTCCATCTATACTGACCTCCATCAGGTTGCAAATTAAAAATATTTTTTTTCTGCATCTAGCTCTGAAAAAATATTTGGGCTTCTAGCAGTGTGTGGGACTTGGTCTATTAGTCCATCTATACTGACCTCCATCAGGTTGCAAATTAAAAATAATTTTTTTCTGCATCTAGCTCTGAAAAAATATTTGGGCTTCTAGCAGTGTGTGGGACTTGGTCTATTAGTCCATCTGTACTGACCTCCATCAGGTTGCAAATTAAAAATAATTTTTTTCTTCATTTATCTCTGAAAAAATATTTGGGCTTCTAGCAGCGTGTGGGACTTGTTCTATTAGTCCATCTATACTGACCTCCATCAGGTTGCAAATTAAAAATAATTTTTTTCTGCATCTAGCTCTGAAAAAATATTTGGGCTTCTAGCAGTGTGTGGGACTTGGTCTATTAGTCCATCTATACTGACCTCCATCAGGTTGCAAATTAAAAATAATTTTTTTCTGCATCTAGCTCTGAAAAAATATTTGGGCTTCTAGCAGTGTGTGGGACTTGGTCTATTAGTCCATCTATACTGACCTCCATCAGGTTGCAAATTAAAAATATTTTTTTTCTGCATCTAGCTCTGAAAAAATATTTGGGCTTCTAGCGGTGTGTGGGACTTGGTCTATTAGTCCATCTATACTGACCTCCATCAGGTTGCAAATTAAAAATAATTTTTTTCTGCATCTAGCTCTGAAAAAATATTTGGGCTTCTAGCGGTGTGTGGGACTTGGTCTATTAGTCCATCTATACTGACCTTCATCAGGTTGCAAATTAAAAATAATTTTTTTCTGCATCTAGCTCTGAAAAAATATTTGGGCTTCTAGCAGTGTGTGGGACTTGGTCTATTAGTCCATCTATACTGACCTCCATCAGGTTGCAAATTAAAAATAATTTTTTTCTGCATCTAGCTCTGAAAAAATATTTGGGCTTCTAGCAGTGTGTGGGACTTGGTCTATTAGTCCATCTATACTGACCTCCATCAGGTTGCAAATTCAAAATAATTTTTTTCTGCATCTAGCCCAGCCAATAGTTTTGGCCTAATACCACAGTTTGGCCACTCAGCTCTGCTCGGTTACCATCCATTGTTTTTTTGTGCAAACAACTCCAGAGTTGTGAATTAGTTAACCACCAAAATGAGTGGAAAAAGGCCTGCTGCTGGTGGAAAGGGGAATAGGCGTGTTGGGAAGGGGAAAAAAGGTTGTGTCCGTGGGGTAGGTGCAGAAGAAAGACCATCTTCCAGCCAAACTAAAATGTCTACTTCTTTTAGCGGACAATGTGATAAGATCCCTTTCTTACGGCCACGCCAATCGCTACAAATTCCAGATGAGGCACAAAAACAGCAGGTGCTTCAACGGATATCAAGTGCTCCTTTAAGTGGGCTCTCCTCCACATCAACTTCAACATCACAAATACTCCAGTCCTCAAAGGTGTCACCCAAATCGCACTTGCTTCCTCACAGCTCCCAAATCTCCAGCTGCCCGTCTGAGTATGAGGTAGAACAGATGGTTGAGTCTGCAGAGCTGTTTACTCATACTATAGCCTGGGAATCAGAGGTCGACTCCAGCGCTTCTGTGAATCCAGACGAGGAAATGATCTGCACTGATGCCCAGAATCTTTATGAGTCGGATCCAGGACCAGACGCAGAAGGTTCTGACCATAATGTAGACCCTCATTCCCAAACTGTAACTCCTGTTGGTGGAGACAATGAGGAAGACGATGATAAGACTCAAATGCCTGATTGGAGCGACAACTTTAGTTTTTTGTCAGGGCAGGAACAGGTTGGCTCTGAGGACGACGGGTGTGATAACGCACAGGGTGATGATGATGAGGTCGGAGATCCCACTTACTGTCAACCCACAGTCAGCCAAGAGATGAGGTCAGCAGAGGAGGTGGAGGAAGATGCTAGTGACGACGAGGTCAGGTTGCGCCTTCCTGGACAGAGACGTAGTACTGGAAGCACGTCAACAACTGCATCCTCAAACACAACTCTGCCTCTCACCACAAGTCGTGGTGGCTCTTCAGGTCGCATGGGTGCTAAGCCTTGCATAGCCTGGGCATTTTTTCAGATCGATAAAGATGACCCAACTCGTGTTATCTGTAACATTTGTCAGCAAAAGCTAAGTAGAGGCCAAAAAATACATAGTTTGAGTACTTCATGCATGAACCGGCACATGGACATGAAGCATAAGTTGCAGTGGGAAGCTCAGTGTGCTACAATGCGGCCTAGCCGGCCGGGCCAATCACCGTCTGCCATATCTTGTGCATCCGTGGCCTCTTCATCCTCTGTGACTGGGGGGACAGCAGTCACACCTGTTTTGGGGCGCAGACCTGCCACCTCTTTACCCGCAACAGCCAGCGTGATTGGCAGGTCATCATTTTCTTTGGAGGTGGTAACACCAGCTGGTGTTGAGCGCTGTCCGACATTGATAGCACCACCTTTGGATCAAGGCAACCTAACATGTCCGCCTGCATCTTCCTCACAGACCGGCAGTTTGCCGGGGACACCCTTATCAACCCCGTCTAAGCACAATAGCCAGCCCTCGGTCCCTCAGATGTGGACAAGTAAAAGACCATTTCCTCCTAGCCATGAGAAAGCTAAGAGGTTGAATTTCACCATCTGCAAGCTCTTGGCTACAGAAATGCTGCCTTTCCGCCTGGTGGACACAGAGGATTTTCGAGACCTTATGTCCGTCGCAGTGCCCCAGTACCAGATGCCCAGTCGGCACTACTTCTCAAAGAAAGGTGTGCCTGCGCTCCACCAGCATGTCGCACACAACATCACCGCTTCTTTGAGAAACTCTGTGTGTGACAGGGTGCATTTCACCACAGACACTTGGACGAGTAGGCATGGACAGGGGCGTTACATGTCGCTGACTGGGCACTGGGTAACTATGGTGACAGCAGGACAAGGGGCTGCTGTCCAAGTCTTGCCGTCCCCACGAGTTGTGCGTCAATCCTCTTTATGTCAAAGTTCCTCCACTGCTTCTGCCTCCTCAACCTCCTCTCGGTCTTCCACCTGCACCCAAAGCCTGTCTGGTCATGCCACAAGCTTTCTAACTGCGCAGAAGGGATCCTGCACACCTCCTTACTATGCTGGCAGTAGGGCTCAACGTCATCAGGCGGTTTTTACATTGAAATGTCTGGGAAATGTGAGTCACACAGCTGAGGAGTTGTGGTCAGCTCTGGAGAACCAATTTCATGAATGGTTGTCTCCACTGGACCTGAAACCAGGGAAGGCCGTGTGCGACAATGCTGCAAACCTGGGTGCGGCCCTTCGCCGGGGCAATGTTACACACGTGCCTTGTATGGCTCACGTGTTGAACCTGGTTGTCCAGCAATTTTTAGCCCACTATCCCAGACTAGATGGCCTTCTGCAGAGGGCACGGTCGCTGTGTGCTCACTTCCGCCGTTCGCATCCCGCAGCTCAGCGACTTACATCTCTACAGAAGTCGTTGGGCCTGCCACTTCACCGGCTAAAATGCGATGTGCCTACCCGGTGGAATTCAACTCTGCACATGTTGCAGCGACTGTGGCAGCACCGACAAGCCCTGGTGCAATACGTTCTGACGTATAGCCTGGGCCAACGAGATTCAGAGGTGGGGCAAATCACGCTGGAGGAGTGGTCTCAGATCAGGAACCTATGCACCCTTCTGCACAGCTTTGAAATGGCGACGAAGATGTTTAGTGCTGACGATGCCATTATCAGCATGACTATTCCGGTGATTTACATGCTGGAGCACATGTTAAACAGAATTCGGAGTCAGGTGGTGGCACAAGAGGAGGTGGAGGAAGTAGAGGAGGAGGAGTTGTATGCGGAAGGGCTAACATCTGCAAGGTCCAGACGGTCGGCAGCACCAAGGCGGCAGGCATGTGAGGGTGGGGGAGATGGTTTTACCAGGGCGCATGGTAGCAGCCAAACTAGTGAGGAAGGTGCAGGAGCCCAGGAAGAAGTGGAGGACGAACTGATGGAAGACTCATCAGATGAGGGAGACCTTGATCACATTTCTGTTGTGCGAGGTTGGGGGGAGAGGACAGAGGAAGGAAGCATGATTGTTACCTCGCCACCAACACAACAGGGACTTGGTGCTCCTGGATGCGCAACACACATGAGTGCCTTCTTGCTGCACTACCTGCAACATGACCCTCGAATTGTGAGAATTAGAAATAATCCTGACTACTGGGTTGCCACACTGTTAGATCCCCGGTACAAAAGTAAATTTGCAGAAATTATTCCTGCCATAGAAAGGGATGCACGCATGCAGGAGTATCAGCAGAGACTGTTGCAGAATCTTACATGTGCTTTTCCACAAAATACCAGTGGTGCACGTAGTGAATCTCACAGTTCCAACTTGCCAACCGTGGGACCGTCAAGTGTTCAGCACTCAAACCGTAACAGAACCACAGTATCTGCTGGTAACATCAATTTTGCGGAATCATTTCACCACTTTTTTAGCCCATCCTTTGCAAGGCCACAGGAGACAAGAAGTCTGACACATAGTCAACGCCTAGAGACGATGGTACAGGAGTATCTCCAAGTAAACATTGAAGCCACGACTGTGTCACTGGACCCTTGCTCTTTTTGGGCTTCCAATCTGGATAAATGGCCGGAGCTAGCCACTTACGCCTTGGAGATCTTGTCATGCCCCGCAGCCAGCGTTCTGTCTGAACGTGTGTTCAGCACTGCTGGTGGTGTGCTGACAGATAAGCGCACGCGGCTCTCCACTGATAATGTAGACAGACTCACGTTCATAAAGATGAACAAATCATGGATCCGAAACGACTTTTCTACCCCTGTGTCATCCTGGGGAGAGTAAAAGCTTGATGATTGGTTAAAATCACCCTACCAACCGTTTTAAGCTTTCAAATTACTAATCATGTTTATCTGTATCTTGACTGGAAAATAATTTGGGCTTTGTAGCAGTGTGCAGCACTGATCCTATTAGGCCATCTATAATAAGCTTCACCAGATTTAAAATTAAAAATAATTTTTAGCTGCATCTAGCCCGGAAAATAATTTTGGGGCTCCGAGATGCGCAAGACACATAAGTGCCTTCTTGCTGCACTACCTGCAGCATGACCCTCATATTGTCAGAATTCGAAGTAATCATGACTACTGGGTTGCCACACTCTTAGATCCCCCAAACTTTTCGATCAACCTTTTCATTTTAATAAAGACCAAAAAAATGGTCATTTTTGAAATTATAAGCATTAGCAGGTTGTTAGAAACTGAAATCAAACAGTTTTCAACTCAAAACTTTATTCTAGGTGATGTTACATTTTCACATAGGACCCCTTGTTCGAAAGGAGCTTCTGAACTCTCTCGTCCATTGAATTTGTCAGGTTTTGGATGGTTTCTGCTTCAATTGTTTTGCATGAGGACAGAATACCCTCCCAGAGCTGTTGCTTAGATGTGAACTGCCTCCCGCCATCATAGACACTCCTTTTAATGATGCTCCAAAGGTTCTGAATGGGGTAGAGGTCAGGGGAGCATGGGGGTCACACCATAAGTTTGTCCCCTTTTATGCCCATATCAGCCAGAGATGCAGATGTTTTATGTGCAGCATGAGATGGTGCATTATCATGTAGAAAAATGATCTTGCTGTGAAATACACGGTTCTTCTTCTTGAACCATGGCAGGAAGTGCTGTTTGAGAAAATCCACATACATTATGGAGTTCATCTTTAGCGCCTTCAGGGATCCTAAAGGGGCCGACAATCTCTCTCCCCATGATTCCAGCCCAAAACATTACTCCACCTCCTCCTTGTTGGCGCTGTAGCCGTGTTTGCGTGGGGTGTCCATCAACCAGCCATCCTCCACTCCATTCATCTGGACCATCGAGCGCTGCACGGCACTCATCCGTGAACAAAACAGTTTTGAAATCAGTCTTCATGTAATGTTTGGCCCACTGGAGCCGTTTCTGCTTGTGTGAAGTGGATAGAGGAGGTCGACAGGATGGCATATGCACAGCTGCAAACCTCTGAAGGACCCTGCATCTTGTTGTTCGGGGGACGTTGGAGGCACAAGCAGCTTCAAAAACTTGTCTGCTGCTATGACAAGGCTTTTTTGCCGCTGCTGTTTCAACCTGACGTAATTGCCTGTAGGAAAGAGTCCTCAATTTGCCCTTATCAGCACGCACACGTGTGTACTGTGAATCAGCTACATACTTCTTGATTGCCAAGACACTTCATCCTGATCATCGCACAATGTTGATTGTAGTCATGCCTTGACCTAAACACTCCACAATTTGTTGCTTCTCAGCAGCCGACACATCCTTTTTCTTTCCCATTTTGGCAGAAAATGTAGGCTGCTTAATAATGTGAGAGAGCCTTCTTAAGTAGTCTTGCCTTTCATTGGACACACCTGCCAAACTAATTAGCACAGGTGTCTGCAATTGCTTACAGTGATATAAAGAGCCCTGACACACATCTCCATCAATGAGTTTAACTGACAAACAAACAAATTCTTCCCTTATCACTCCTAAACACTTTTTGCATAATAATTTGGAACGCGGTGTACATGTGCTTTTCCACAAAACACCAGTGGTTCACGTAGTGAATCTTACAGTTCTAACTTGCCAACCGTGGTCTGTATGGAATTGTTCAATAAAGGGCCCAAAATTAAGATAACATAGATGGGAGAGGTCTCTATGAATAGGAATTCCTAAGTATTTGATACCCTGTGAGGGCCAGGCAAAGGGAAAGTTGGACTGGATGGAATCCTATATGGATTTAGGGAGGGAGACATCGAGGGCCTCAGACTTCGCTGCATTGATTTTAAAATTTTACCATGTAACAAAGTGATCTATTTCAGCCATAACAGCAGGGATGGATATATGTGATTGAGTGATATATACTAGGACATCATCAGCAAATAGAGAGCACTTGTACTCGGTGCCTCCCACCTCAATCCACCTAATATTGGGGTTATGGCGAATTGATGAGAGCAGGTGCTCCGTCACTAGGATGTATAAGAGAGGGGACAGAGGACATCCCTGCCTTGTCCCATTGGTGATTGTGAAAGGTGATGAAAATGTTCTGACGCACCCCCTGGGCCTTGGGACACCCGGAGCCGGACCCTTTTTGGTGGATGCTGGTGGTTGTAGTCTTCGTGGCGGCGATCCGGTTCCGTGGCTCAGGGCGGTCAAACCAGTGGCGTAACTATTTATGTGGTTTTGATGTTTAAATGTCCGACTACGCCACCCGTGGATTGCGGTCAGAGTGAACCGCCGCTACAGGGCAGACCGCTAAGGCTGGTGTTGTGGGTGCAGCAGAGCGTAGCATAACTCCCCACGGGAGGAGTATAGCCTCAGGGCAGTGTATGCGGAGGATGGGGGTGATGGTGCAGGGCAGCAGCAGTAACGACACGGAGTCAGTGATGCAGTTCAGGGCCTTTACTCACAGTTCTTATTATCCAGACCACGTCTGCAGGTAACGGCTGCCCACGTCGTACTGTGCTCACCAGGTGAGGGGCTCAGACAACTCCCAGATAACTTTGGAGCGCTTCACAGGACCCCCTTTGTGTGTCCTTTGTCTGGCCTTTCTTACCAACACTTCTGTCCGGCTGCCTCGGGCCTCCTCTTGGTAAACTTGGCGCCAGTTTCCCTGACCCTATGTGGTGCCTTCCTAGCGGGTGGAGCAAGGGGCTGCGCCACATAAAATGTCAGAGCCTCCGGTTTCTAGCTGAGGGTCGTTTCCTGCCTCCACTAGTTCGGGGACCGGTCTCCCCCTTTGGCCTGACCCCTCCACGCAGGTGGATTCGGGCGTGCGGTGGCGACTCGCCCGTCCGCACCCCTGGGATCCCTTCATTCCTCGTTCCTGGAGCCTTCTCCGCTCCTCTTCCTTCCTTCTCCCTCTTGCAGGCCTGGGCCTCTGTTACTAGGCCCGCCTCCGGAGCAGAGCTCATGCAGAGCCCCTGCTCCCTGCCACTTCTGCTCAGACTTCTCTGCACTGAACTAAGATGCTGCCCACCTTTTATACTCCCTTCTCAATGCACCCAGGAACTGCTTCCTCCCTGGGTTCCCCTTCCTCAGTGTTCCCTCCCCCCACTCCAGCCAGGGACAGGGACTGTCGTGCCCATCTCAGGGGCATATTGGTCGCCCTGCCCCACGGCAATGTGGTGTAATGCATGCAGGTGTCGGGTCCTGATCCACACTCCATCCTTATCTGAGAGTGAGATATCACACCTCTGGGTGAGGTGCAATACGTCTGTAGCAACCGAGCCCTCGGTGCTACAGTTCCATTTATCTTCAGCCTAGGTGACGTATTGTGATACAGGGCCGTGATTTTGGCTATAAAAGGGTCCCCTAGACCCCTACCCCAAGCTTTTTAAGAGAATCATATATGGCGTGCCAGGAGACTCTATGGAATGCTTTCTCAGCATCCAACGAGAGTATCTACTTACAAATTTTTAACTGCATCTAGCCCAGGAAATACTTTGTGCCTAGTAGCAGTGTCTGCTAGTCAGCGGATTATCCCGGCTGTTAAGCAAGCTACACCACCTGTAGTTTGGACACTTAATTTTTTCAAAGGAAATGCTTCGGGACCACGGGATACTTAGTGAAGAGCATCAGGAGGCACCCCAAGGCATAGGGGCTGGGACTGGCACTAGGATGCCTTGCGGTGGACAGCCGAGCTCGATCCTTATAAAAGCTTTTTAACTGCAGCAGCTTTAGTGGACGCTACTGGAGCTGGAATTACGCGGCTGCTGGCATGAGACTTGCCCTCCAATAGATCCTTGTAAATGGATTTAAAGTGTATTCATTCAAATTAGAGGGACAATTTAAATTAAAAAGCTTAGAGCTGCCTCCACCACAGGGGGGCTCTCTCGACCCACCAGCGGACAGGCACCAGTATTGGGAGAGGGGGGCTGGCCGTCAGGGTTCACCGCGGCTCTGGCACAAACCCGGCGACACGGAGGTGGCACGGGCAGGAGCGGACTGGCCGTCTCGGCTTCTCACTTTTTGGATTTTAGAAGGGCATGACATGCCTATATCTGTGTCTCCCCCTCCTTTTACTCCTCCACCTCTTTTCTTTTCGCATGACTATATGTACTTGTCACTTTTCCATGTGTTAGTTGTGTCTTCTGAGCAGTTTGTCAGCTTTTGGACACCTTTGAAGGTGTTTTCTATGTGTTTCTATGTGTTTTTGTTTGCCTGCCATTGGTTTTAACGGTGTTCGAAGGTGTTCGACGAACAGTTCGACGAACAGTTCGGCGAACACACGGGTGTTCGACGAACCGAACCGAACTCGAACACTACGGGGGTGGCTCAACACTACCTATGATATAAGATCTTTTATGAACGACATTAACCTTATATCAGGGTATAATACTACATGTAATACCTCGTATATATGATTCCTTAAGATCACTTATATAACTATACAGGTATCGAGGGATGAAGCCTTGATGGGAGATAGTATGACGCACTTTCCCTTTATTGAGATCTACTACTCAGTTAATTATGGGCATAGGCAAATAGATATATCCACCTTAATTCCATCTTATCTGCCTCCACATAGCGCAGATGCGCCTCGTGCATGCGCTGCTTGCGCCGTGTGGCGTCGCTGGCCAGGCGGGTTGCCGGGGTGACGGGGAGGATGATGCACGTCCTCCTCCCCGTCACTTCCTGCGGACGCCGGCTGGCCGCGCCACGGGGCGGAGCAACATGACGTGTTGCGCGCCGATTCGTTAGCGGCCTAGATTCATTCATTTAAATAGCCCCTGCTTTTAACCTTCAACCACGCCTCCTGATGAAGCCGGAAGGTGAAATGCGCGTCGTGGCTTTTGCATGGGTCCCCAGCATAATTTGCTCTATTCCATACCATGACTCAAGGTAATTCTTATGCTTTATATCTCTTTCAAGTCTTCTATTGACATGCACAAAGATAGAATCAGGCTGCATATTGTTCCTCTGATTGATCGCTAGGAATGAAACTTATTGCTGTGCAACATGCCAGAGCAGTCCTGGTTCATCATAATTATTAGGATGCCTCACATAGATTGAATAGGACCCAATGTGTCTCCATCATTTCTTTCTGGTGATAGATACTCTATCACCTCCTTTATAGTGCCATTGCAGTAATTTTTGTCATTCCAAACCTTTTTAGCTGATCTGTTTCTATGCTATATATTTATTACATTGAAAAAAAAATTGTTATCCTCTTATAAACTGAACCCACAGTTTGTCTTAATTCCTGCTAGTCTTCAATGAAATATTATATACTGTATCACCAGGTTGGTGACATTGATTTGGGAATGCTCTGCTTTTTGTTTTGTCATCTAATTTGGGATTGATTTCACTTTTTAGTGATATCTTTATAGGTTTATTTACTACTCTTAAAGGGCCAGCAGTCAGTTATGCTTTGTTGTTCCCATTATTAAAGAGTGGGTCTCCTATACTGTTATTGCATATGCAATGACTGCAGGGCTGCCAAAAATTTGGACGAAACCAATACCCCTTTAAAGAGACATAGAAGCGGATCTCTGTAAAAAAATGTTCCCATTATAAAGGAGTGGGTCTCCTGCAGTGGAAATGTCCATGCAGTGACTGCAAAGGCTGCCAAAATATGGGAAAAAAACCAATAACAATTTAAATACACATAGAGGTGGGCCTCCGTAACAAAATGTTCCTAGAAAGGAGTGGTTTTGCTATCCAGTTATAGGGTATGCAGTGAGTCCAACGGCTGCCAAAATTTAGGAAAAACCTCAATAACAATTTAAAGACACATAGAGTTGGGCCACAGTAACGACATGTTCCCATTAGAAAGGAGCGGGTCTGCTTTACAGTTAAGGGGTATGCAGTGAGTCCAGTGACTGCCAAAATTTAGGAAAAACCCCAATAACAATTTAAAGACACATAGAGGTGGGCCAAAGTAACGACATGTTCCCATTAGAAAGGAGTGGGTCTCCCATACTGTTCTTGCATATGCAGTGACTGCAATAGCTGCCAAAAATTTGGAGGCACTCCAATGCTCCTTTCAAGTCATGTAGAGGTCGGAGGGCCTCCTGAAAACAATGTTCCCATTATTATGAAGTGGGTCTCCCATACTGTTTGCCTATGCAGTGAATGCAACGGTTGCCAAAAATTTGGAGGAACTTTAATGCCTCTTGAAAGAGACGTAGAGGTCCGAGGGCTTCCTAAAGGAAATGTTCCCATTATTAGGAAGTGTGTCTCCCATACTGTTTGCCTATGCAGTGAATGCAATGGATGAAAAAAATTTGGAGGCACTCCAATGCCCCTTGCAAGAGATGTAGATATGGCGGTGATATGGTGGTGGGGGATGAGGATGAGGAAAGAGAGAAGGACAAGAGCAAATAAACAAAATCAGGAAGCGTATACAAATGTCTGGTTGTGAAGAGGTGCATGGGAATAGACCTCCAAAAAAAAGACTCTAGATATGAGTTTGCAGCCTGTCAGTATTTTCAGTGTACAGGCGGATGTGCCTATCGGTTATAATTCCACCAGCGGCACTAAAAACCGCTTTGACAAAACGCTATTGGCAGGGCAGGCCTGGACCTCCAAGGCACAGAAAGCCAGTTCATGCCACGTGTCCAGCTTGGATACCCAATAATTATAAGGCACAGAGGAATAATGTAGGACATTGGTACGGTCGGCAAGGTACTCATTCAGCATCTTCCAAAACTTTTCCCTCTTTGTGAGAGTATCCCGTGCCTCAGAGCCTGTGCGATGGGAGGATCTGAAAAAACTGTTCCAAAACTTTGACAGTGTTCCCCTACCTCTGCTGAATTGTATTTGTGTCTCTCTCGCCTGTACTCCATGGTTGTTCAACTTACTGTGACCTCTGCGGCCAGAGTTTTCAGATGGGAATTTTTTTAATATTTTGGCAAAAAGGGCCTTGTGGTACTGCCCCATTTTATTATGCCTGTCCAGCGCGGGAATAAGAGACAGAAAGTTCTCCCTGTATTGTGGGTCTAGAAGTGTCACCAACCAGCAATGACTGTCACCCAAAAGTTGGACAACGCGAGGGTCATGAGAAAGGCAGTGTAACATAAACTCAGCCATGTGTGCCAGACTGCTAACAGGCAAGACTTCCGTGTCCTCACCAAGAGGACGATTGACCATGCTCTTTTCCTCATCCTCCTCCTCCTCCCTGTCCTAAGGCCATCCAAGCTGAACAGACGGTATAACAGTTGTGCAGGTAGTACCTTCTACAGCGCAGGTAACTAGCTCCTGTTCTTCATCCTCCTCCTCTTCCTCATTGTCACCCAATCCACATTGGGATGAGATGAGGCAGGGCTGTGTGGGATCACCCTGTATAGTTTCTTGCTCCATCTCATCGTGCTCCGTCTGCAATGCATCCTCTTTGATTGTGAGCAGAGAGCATTTCAGAAGACAGAAAACTGGAATGATGACACTAATTATGGCGACATCGCTGCTCCCCATCTTGGTGGAGTCCTCAAAGTTTTGGAGGATGGTACAGATGTCAGACATCCATGTCCACTCCTGAGGACTAATGTGTGGAGTCTGAGCTGAATACCGATGGCCTTGTTGATGCTGGTAGTCAACAACTGCCCTCTTCTGCTCACAAATCCTTCCCAACATCTGTAATGTAGAGTTCCAATGCGTGGGAACATCGCAGATCAGTCGGTGAGCTGGAAGCTGCAAACTCTGCTAAAGCACTGCAAGGGTGTTGGAAGCTGTAGCTGACCTTCTAAAATGGACACACATGCGGCATACTTGGACAAGAAGATCCAGCAGATCTGAGTAGGTTTTGAGAAACCACTGAACCACAAGGTTAAGCACATGAGCCAGGCATGGTACGTGTGTGAGCTCACCTTGCCTCAGAGCTGCCACCAGGTTTTGGCCATTGTCACACATGACAATGCCTGGCTGTAGGGTCAGTGGTGTCAGCCACAGATCTGCCTGCTCTTTCAGAGCTGTCCACAACTCTTCAGCGTTGTGCGGTTTGTCACTAAGCATATTAGCTTCAGCACAGCCTTTTGCCGCTTGGCCGAGGCAGTGCTGCAGTGCTTTCAGCTTGCGTCTAAGGTGGTCATTTCGGAGATGGAGGCTGAAGAGGAAGATATGCAGGAGCTGTAGAATGTTGGAGAAACCCTGATTAACCCAGTGCCCTCAATCCTCGGCGTCAAGAGGAGCTGTTCCATCCCAAAGTCCGACTGGGTCCCAGCTTCCAGTATATTAACCCAGTGTGCCATCAGCGAGATGTACTGTCCCTGTCCACAACCACTTCTCCACGTGTCCGTGGTTAGGTGGACTTTCCCAGTAACTGCGTTGTTGTGGGCACGGCTAATGTTGTGGGACACGTACTCGTGTAATGCAGGGATGGCACACTGGGAGAAATAGTGGCGGCTGGGGTCCAAGTACTGAGGGATTGCCGCCACCATCATTTTGCATAAAGCTTTCATCTCCATGAACCTAAAATTCAAAAATTCAAGCATTCGCAAAATGTGTGAATTTAGTAGTGTAGCCGGTGGGGCATAGGCTGCATATTTGCGCTTTCGTTCCAAGGACTGGGGTAGGGACAACTGAACGCTTCAATGGGACAAGGACGTGGACGTGCTTGCTGATGGTGCTAGTTGAGAGTTTGCAACGAAATTTGCAGGGCGGGAGGCATTTTCGCATGCGCCATAGGCAGGGAATTAGCGTGCATGCACAACAGTGAAAGAAGCAGTGGTGTCACCCGCAGACACTGTTTCTGAACCCTGAGGTTCGGCCCACTGAGTAGGGTGCTTTGCTGCCATGTGCCTGATCATGTTGGTGGTGGTCAGGCTGCTAGTTTTGCTATGCCTGCTGATGCTAGCCTAGCAGGTGGTGCCAATGGCCTTTTTGGGCTTATCTGCAGAGTCTTTAAAAAACAACCAGACTCGGGAAGACCTATCAGTTTTATTGGCAACGTCCGTCGAGTTGGCGTTACGGGGAATGCTTTCCCGCCTTGTGTCTGCGGCCACTACACTACTTTTTCCTGCCTGTTGTGGTGCAACACCTCCCTCCCATGTTTAGCTGCTCTCCTCGCTCTGCATGTCCCCCTGCCAGGTTGGGGCAGTTACTATATCATCCACCACCTCGTCTTCCTCATCCGCACCCTGGTACTCCTCCTGACTTTCTGGCAATTGTGTCTCACCATCATCATCATCCACCTCTTGCGACAGTAATTGTATTTTCCCACAATTGACTTCGTGTAACCATGTCTGCTCAAATATTTGCACATCCCTGCACGTGTTCTCCTCTTGATTCACTTGAAGCTGGCCGGATGAGAGGCCCGAATCTACAACTGGAAAAGTGAACAACTCTTCTGAGTGTCCAAGTGTGGGATCAATTGTCTCCAGGCACTTGGCATGATGGGAGGAAGGAGGATCAGGGTGAGGAATATGCGGTTCAGACTCACGGCTACTGAGACTTGACTGTGTGGAAGACAGGGTGGTGGTCGTGGTGGTGGCAAAGTGACTGGAAGCATTATCTGCTATCCAACCAACAAACCTTTCGACACTTCTCTGTGTTCAATAGAGGTGTTTTGAGGTCCCTTAGTAATTGGGACAGGAAGGTCGAACAACAAGACGTGAGTGTTTGTTGTGGCACAATTTTAGCCTGCCCATGGCCTCGGCCTGCACCATCACCATCACGTCCACTTCCCTGTTCGTTGCCATGCCCTTTTCCCATTTTAAATGGAGGACAATATTTTCCACGTTCACTAGAAATGGCTGAATGCAGCTATATGGAACGCAGCTATATGTGATATGTCTGACAGAGAACCACGGTTTTAAATAGCGGGCCTGTAGTTTACTAATACTATTCTTCACAGAGACCTCATGTGAATAGCTTGACCAATTCACTGCAACAAAATGGAAATTGAAGCCAGAAATGGCTGATTTTGGAATGCAGTTTTATATGATACTTCTGAGAGAGAACCACGGTTTTAAATAGCAGGCCTGTAGTTTATTAATACTATTCTTCACAGAGACCTCATGTGAATAGCTTGACCAACACACTGCAACAAAATGGAAATGGAAACAATTAATGGCTGATTTTGGAACGCAGTTATATGTGATACGTCTGACAGAGAACCACGGTTTTAAATAGCAGGACTGTAGTTTACTAATACTATTCTTCACAGAGACCTAGTGTGAATAGCTTGACTGACACACTGCAACAAAATGGAAATGGAAGCCAGAAATGGCTGATTTTTGAATGCAGTTATGTGTGATACATCTGAAAGAGAACCACAGTTTTAAATAGCAGGCCTGTAGTTTACTAATACTATTCTTCACAGTGACCTTGTGTGAATAGCTTGACCGACACACTGCAACAAAATGGAAATGGAGAGCAATATTTTCAACGTTCAGTTCAAATTCAAATTTCTGGATTTTTATCGCTGTAGTATAGAAAAGATCTGGCTGTATTCTGCAGTGCTAACAAGCAAATAGAGCATTAAAATGGTGTACTCTGGATTGTTTTTTAAGCAAATAATCAGGATTAAGATAAAAAATGATTAGCCCTGGCAACTGATATCTTGGGCTATGTCTACAAATATTTATCACAGCATGATCAGTCAGAAGTTGAACATGCAATGGACCCTCTTGTGCTGTATCATGCACTGCACTTTGTCACATACCCTGCCTGCCTGCCTAACTCCTGCTATCACCTTCACCACTGAAAATATGCAGCTGGATTAGTCATCAGAAGGACTGTTAATTCAGATGGACATATATATATATATATGTGGCACCCCAGGGGTCTGGTTTTCCACAGTAATGTAATGTTATGTCTGAGAGCAGGTGGGAGGTCCTTTGGTCAGGGATCCTGTGCATGCCACACCTCCTGCCCAGTCTTGGGAGGGGAAGAACTTCCCCTGTATAAACCCTGGGCTGAGGCAGGGTTAGTCAGTCAAGGAGAGTGGAGACAAGAAACAGCAGAAGCAATACTACTACGAGTCAGGGGCTGGCAGCTGCAGAGCTCGCCCTGACTGAGAAGCTTTCTTACCGGACCCGGCGTCCGAGGCTGTGGGGACTAACTCTTACCCAGCAGCAGAAGCCGACCGGCAGGGGATTTCAGGTCCTCAGGCCCAGAAACCCGAAGGCACGGTCACACGCGTGGGACCAGCACCGCCATCGTGGAGCGGAAGCCATTAGAAGGCCCCGAGTCACCGGCCATACGGGTGAGCACCACACGGTACACTCAGGGACGTGGGCTACTTATAACCGCCTCTAGCAAGGTAGCCAGAAGAGTATCGTTAGTTTGGGAGGCCTACAACTCCGCCTGGCCAGGAGAGATCCCATCTGCTCAAGGACTGACCAGGCCCCAATCGCTAGCCAGTACTCCGGGAGGGTCTATCTTTGTCACCAGTAAAGACCCTGAACTACACAGTACCGTCTCCGAGTGGTTCCTGCTACCCCCATCATCCACGTCGGCTGCCCTGAGGCCATACCCCTCCCGTTGGGGGTTATACTATCACGCTGCACAATCCTACCACCGGCCTCAGCGGTCTGCCCTGCAGCAGCAGATCCCTAGCTGCACTCAACGGGTGGCGTAGTCGTCCAACATCTACCGCTAAAATACTGCCGCTCAGTTTGACTCCCTGGGAACGGACCGGGTCACCGCCACGAGACTACTACCCCCATCTGATCCGGCTCCGGGTAAGCCCCGTGCGCGCGATGCCGCACGACACAGCAGGCCCAGGGGCGCGTCAACCTTTGGCGTAGTCGGCAGGATTTCGTGCCCGCAACCACCGGGTACTGCGTGCCTGAAAAAGAGACTTTTCAAACTTACCTGTGCTGAAGATTCCCGCCATCCGGCGCCATCTTCAGCCTTCTTCCCGCCATCGGTGAAGTTTCCCGCCATCCGGCGCCATCTTCTGCCTTCTTCCCGCCATCCGTGGAGTTTTCCCGCCATTGGACGCCATCTTGAGGACGCCGCGCGGGAAGAAGAGGGGCGTGGACTCCGAAAGCGCGCGAGAACTGAAGCCCCGCCTCACGTCCGGACGTTGCGTAAGGTCCTGGAAGGAGCCCAGCAGACGCCGACGTCACAGGAGCGCGACGGAAGGTCCTCAACCCTGACGATCCACTGCGGAGCCGCGGCCTACGGAACAGGATCATCGCAAGGTAGGCCACGGTCCACTAGGGGGGAGGAAGATGTCGGATACGGAGGAGAGCTTCACTGCCTCAACCCCCGCCAGCGCTACCGCTGCTGCAGTTATGCCCTTCACCATGCCCTATATCCCGGGAGCAGCTTGGCTACCCCAGTACTCAGGGGAGTCACATACCCTGCATGACTTTAGAGAAAAGCTGGATAGCCTCTTCCAGGTGTACCCCCTCACAGAAGAGCAAAAAGTGAGCATCCTGGTGGCCCAACTAACTGGGGCAGCCAAAAGGGAAGTAAAATCCTGGCCACCTGGGAGGAAGACTGTCGCAGGGATACTAACCCGGCTGAAGGACACCTTTGATACCCGCACCTCAGCCGAGATTAAGCTTAGATTCTACGGGTGCAAGCAGCGAGCGCATGAGAGTATAAGGGACTATGCACTAAACCTACAAGAGGCCCTGAGGGCCATTAAGCAGACCGACCCTGATGGAGTGGGAAACGAGGACAGGCTGTTGACCGAACAGTTTATAGAGGGACTGTATTGTAATACCCACCGAACCCAGTTGCGGGCAATGGCCTTACAGGATCCCCATCTGGGCTTTGCACAGTTCAAGGACAGAGCCATCCGGGTGCTCCGAGAACCGGCACCGGGTGGCGTTGTGACCCACAAGCGCCCTGCTATCACTTACCACCAGGAGGCGGCGCCCTTGTCGGCAGGGCCTGTGGGAGCTGATGCGCAGGCTTTGGACAATGACCCGGCTCCAGACCTACACCATCAGGTCCAAGAGCTAGCTAAGAGCGTTGCTGCGCTAACCCGAACTGTGCAGTCTTTACAGGCTTCCACCCCAGGGAAGATCCAGCTGGCATCCGGACCGGAGGACATCCCGTGGCGTCGACCAAGGAGGACCCCACCGGCCAGAGGAAGACCCAGTGACCGATACAGCGAGGACGGACGACCCATCTGCCGCCGCTGCAATCAACCTGGACATATGGCAAGGTACTGTTCTTTAAACGGGCACAACCTGGGGTAGAGGGCCAACCCCCAGGAAAAAGATCACCAGGCCCATCGAACTGGCGCGACAGATATGTGGGAGGACGTCCAGTCTTGCCTGTGGTACTGGATGGCATTCCCATGAGTGCCCTACTGGACACCGGGTCACAGGTCACCACCATCCCGTACGTGCTCTTTAAGCAGTACTGGAATGACTCGGATATTACCCGCTACCCTGACGACGACTTGAGTATCATCGCCAGCAATGGCCAGCCCGTGCCACAGATCGGATTTAAAGAGGTGACCATCAAAATCGGTAGAGTCGAACTGGCAGCACAGGGACTGATCATTGTAGATATTGACAAACATGAGAGTCACCCAAAAATAACTCTAGGAACTAATGTAATTGAAAATTGTCTTGCAGAGGTGATTTTCCTTTTACAGCAGGTTGCCAAGAACGCCAGCTCCGGCGAGCAGCGGGTGCTCCAGAAAGAGATCCGGGCACTGATGCGACGGCAACAGGTGGAACTCTCCGGCGGTGAGATTGGTAGCGTAAGAATGTGTGACCCTTTTCCTATTGCCATGCCCCCAAAAAGTGAAATGATGATTTGGTGCCGGGCAGCTATTGGTCTGAGAGGTAGAGATTACCAGGCAATGGTAGAACCAGTTTACTCGGGCAGTAGGCCCACCATTTTGACAGCACGGGGGGTGGTTGATGTACGCCATGGGAGGGTGCCCGTTCACATAATAAATATCGGGGAGAGGGAAGTGTACCTGCCCCGGTATGCCACGCTAGCCAAATTATATACCATTAACCAAAATTCTATACAATCTGTGGAACCCTTGCCTCCATCTCACCCGGAGGAAGGTAACGGCTCTAAGAAAAACATGGAGGACTGGTGTCAGCAACTACATCTGGGTACTGACTCCACTCCCGCACACCAGAAACAAGGAGTCTATCGGGTGGTTCAGGAGTACGAGAGAGTGTTCAGTAAACACCCGTTAGACTTCGGGCGAGTCAAGGGGGTAGAACACCACATCCCCACGGGAGACCATCCTCCTATAAAAGAGAGGTATCGACCCGTACCCCCTGCCCACTACCAACACGCCAAGGGGATGCTTAGAGACATGAAGGAGGCTGTGGTGATCAGGGATAGCTGTAGCCCCTGGGCAGCTCCACTAGTCTTAGTCCGAAAGAAAGACAACACCATGAGGATGTGTGTAGATTACCGGAAAATCAATCGTATCACACACAAGGATGCGTACCCCTTACCAAGGATAGAGGAGTCATTGGCTGCTTTAAGATCTGCTAACTTCTTCTCTACCTTGGATCTCACTAGCGGGTACTGGCAGGTTCCTGTAGCAGAGGCGGACCGGGAGAAGACCGCATTCACCACCCCGATGGGACTTAGCGAGTTCACCTGCATGCCGTTCGGACTCTGCAACGCACCGGGAACCTTCCAACGACTAATGGAGTGTTGTCTGGGCCACAGAAACTTCGAGACGGTCCTGTTGTACCTGGATGATGTCATCGTATATTCCAAGACGTATGAGGACCACCTGAAACACCTGGCGGAAGTGTTCGAAGCTCTGGCAAGTTACGGCCTAAAGGTGAAACCCTCCAAGTGTCACCTCCTGAAACCAAAGGTGCAGTACCTGGGACACGTGGTGAGCGCTGACGGAGTGGCTCCCGACCCTGATAAGATCACCGCAATTAAGGAATGGCCAAGCCCCTCCAGCATAAAAGAAGTGCGGCAGTTCCTCGGGTTGGTAGGCTACTACCGAAGGTTTATTCCCGGTTTCACCAAAAAGGCAGCACCTATGCAGGACCTCCTGATAGGCCAGTCCCGGAAGGCCAAGAACCAGAAGCCGCCCTTCAAATGGGAGGAGCTGGAAGAAGAGTCCTTCCGCCAGCTGAAGATGGCCCTCACGGGGGACGAAATCCTGGCGTACCCAGATTATAGCCAGCCCTTTATCCTCTACACCGACGCCAGTAACATCGGGCTAGGAGCCGTACTGTCCCAGATCCAGCAGGGGAAGGAACGAGTAATTGCCTACGCCAGCCGAAAACTGCGACCCACCGAAAGGAACCCCGAGAATTACAGCTCATTTAAGTTAGAGTTCCTGGCCGTAGTATGGGCAGTCACCGAGCGCTTTAAGCATTACCTCGCTTCTTCCCGGTTCACCGTGTACACGGATAACAACCCGTTGACACACCTGGACACGGCAAGACTCGGTGCCCTGGAGCAGAGGTGGATGGCCCGTCTGTCCAACTACGAGTTCACAATCAAATACCGGGCAGGACGCTCCAATACCAACGCGGACGCCCTGTCCAGGATGCCCAACCTGCCGGACGGAGGAGAAGATCCGGAGGGACTGGAAGAAGTTGAACTCCCTGCATTCCACCGTCATGGGACTATCCAGTATTCCCACCGGGTAAGGAGTAAGCAGGCTGCTACGTTGAACCCCTTACCCCACTACAACTGGGCGGAAACGCAAGACAGCGACCCTGCCGTCCGACTGGTGAAGGAGATGCTGACTCGGCCGGAGGCTCGCCTTGAACCAGACGCTCCGGAGGAAGCCAAACAACTATGGGCAGAGAAGAGTCGACTGTTCCTTTACAAAGGGAAGTTGTGCCGCAGAATGGTTAACTCCTGGACGCATGAATTACTCTGGCAAGTAGTGGTGCCACGAAGAGACGCAGCCATGGTGATGGAGGCATACCACGACGGAGCTGGACACTTCGGGTGGAAGAAGCTGGAGTTCCTGCTGCGCGAGCGGTTCCACTGGGTAGGCATGAGGGGAACCATCGAGAAGTGGTGCAGAGACTGTGGCCCGTGCAACCTGAGAAGGAAGGACCGTGCCAGCCAGAAGACTCCCCTGCAGTCCATCGTCACCCGGCAACCGTTGGAACTGGTAGCCTTGGATCATGTAAAACTGACCCCAAGCAGAAGTGGCTACGTCTACGCGTTAACCATCGTGGATCATTACTCCCGGTTTCTGGTTGTCGTCCCCGTCAAGGACTTAACGGCTCAAACAGCAGCTAGAGCCTTCCAGCAGCACTTTTGCCGTCCACACGGGTACCCGGACCAAGTGCTGACGGACCAGGGACCTGCCTTTGAAGCGGAGGTCTTCCAGGAATTCTGCAATCTGTATGGCTGCCGGAAGATAAGGACGACACCCTACCATCCGCAAACTAATGGACTTTGTGAGAAAATGAACCAGGTGGTAATGGATCTTCTAAAAACGTTGCCCCTGGAAGAACGCAGTCTGTGGCCTGAGAAGTTGCCCGATCTGGTGGACCTATACAACCACATCCCGGTAGGTTCCACCAACTGTACCCCGGCTTACCTAATGAGGGCAAGACCTGGTAAGTTACCTGTTGACCTGGAAATGGGAGTCCTGACACCCGAGGACACTTCACCAGAAACAGACTGGGACACAGAGAGGCAGCAGCAGTACCGGAGAGTACAGGAGAGCGTGGAGCGAAGTCTCTGTCAGGCTAGGGAAAGACAAGAGAAAACTTACAACCAGTATGCTCCCGCTGTTCCCCTGGTACCCGGAGAGCAGGTCTTGAAGAGGAAGAGACGGCTCCACAAGTTGGATGACCAGTGGGAGAAGGACCCGTACATCGTACTGCCCTCAAGCCACGAGAACCCGAAGGTTTGTACCATCAGTAAAGACGGAGGGGAAACCACAGCCATTGTATCCCGGGACCACCTGAAGAAGTGTCCCGAACAACTGAGGAACCCTGAAGAGGAACAAGAAGACCATCGACCCGTAGAGGAAAGGGAAGATATGGTTAGTACTGTGCTCGGGGACTTCCCTCGGTCTTGGACTCAAGTCAATGGTGCAGTTGTGGTACCCGTACTCACCTTCCTCCAACCAGCATCCCAAGCACCTACGGAGCAACAGGTAGAGCTGGAAGAACAGCCGGTCCAGGAGGCAGAAGACTCCACACAAGCAGAACAGGAGGATCAACCCTCTGCTTATAGTGAGCCTGCCGTACCCCTAGTGAGACAAAGAGCCGGTAGACAGCTGCCCAGTTTACCCTTGACAGCTCCTACACCCTGTAGTTCAGGGCCAGACAGTCAGCTCCGTAGGTCCACTAGGGCCACTAGAGGCCAGTTACCCGCACGCTGGAGGATTTGAAGTGTATAAATTGTTTTATTTATGTTTATCTGTGTATTGTTGCTTGTGTATAATTTTGTGTTTCCAGTTATTTTTAGGAATCCTTGGTGGATTTACCGGGAATCCTTGTACATAGTTGGAGCGTAACCCAGGATGGACTAGAGACTGTTAAGGACTCGGGGTAGGACAGACCCCTACCTGGTTACGTCTCCCTGTTTTGGTGAAATGGACACCTTGCTTTCTTCAAAGACTACACCCGGTTACGGACATGCCGTGACCACCTTTATGTGTTTCTTCTTATTGTACTATTATTGTTGTTATATCTTGTTATGTTTTTTTTCTAAAATATGTTTAGTCCCGGAGTACTAAATTTCACTAGGGGGGAATGTGGCACCCCAGGGGTCTGGTTTTCCACAGTAATGTAATGTTATGTCTGAGAGCAGGTGGGAGGTCCTTTGGTCAGGGATCCTGTGCATGCCACACCTCCTGCCCAGTCTTGGGAGGGGAAGAACTTCCCCTGTATAAACCCTGGGCTGAGGCAGGGTTAGTCAGTCAAGGAGAGTGGAGACAAGAAACAGCAGAAGCAATACTACTACGAGTCAGGGGCTGGCAGCTGCAGAGCTCGCCCTGACTGAGAAGCTTTCTTACCGGACCCGGCGTCCGAGGCTGTGGGGACTAACTCTTACCCAGCAGCAGAAGCCGACCGGCAGGGGATTTCAGGTCCTCAGGCCCAGAAACCCGAAGGCACGGTCACACGCGTGGGACCAGCACCGCCATCGTGGAGCGGAAGCCATTAGAAGGCCCCGAGTCACCGGCCATACGGGTGAGCACCACACGGTACACTCAGGGACGTGGGCTACTTATAACCGCCTCTAGCAAGGTAGCCAGAAGAGTATCGTTAGTTTGGGAGGCCTACAACTCCGCCTGGCCAGGAGAGATCCCATCTGCTCAAGGACTGACCAGGCCCCAATCGCTAGCCAGTACTCCGGGAGGGTCTATCTTTGTCACCAGTAAAGACCCTGAACTACACAGTACCGTCTCTGAGTGGTTCCTGCTACCCCCATCATCCACGTCGGCTGCCCTGAGGCCATACCCCTCCTGTTGGGGGTTATACTATCACGCTGCACAATCCTACCACCGGCCTCAGCGGTCTGCCCTGCAGCAGCAGCTCCCTAGCTGCACTCAACGGGTGGCGTAGTCGTCCAACATCTACCGCTAAAATACTGCCGCTCAGTTTGACTCCCTGGGCACGGACCGGGTCACCGCCACGAGACTACTACCCCCATCTGATCCGGCTCCGGGTAAGCCCCGTGCGCGCGATGCCGCACGACACAGCAGGCCCAGGGGCGCGTCATATATATACATATATACAGTCATATGAAAAAGTTTGGGCACCCCTATTAATCTTAAGTTTAATGTTTTATAAAAATTGGTGTTTTTGCAACAGCTATTTCAGTTTGATATATGTAATAACTGTTGGACACAGTAATGTTTCTGCCTTGAAATGAGGTTTATTGTACTAACAGAAAATGAGCAATCTGCATTCAAACAAAATTTGACAGGTGCATAAGTATGGGCACCTCACCAGAAAAGTGACATTAATATTTAGTAGATCCTCCTTTTGCAAAAATAACAGCCTCTAGTCGCTTCCTGTAGCTTTTAATGAGTTCCTGGATCCTGGATTAAGGTATTTTTGACCATTCCTCTTTACAAAACAATTCCAGTTCAGATAAGTTTGATGGTCGCCGAGCATGGACAGCCCTCTTCAAATGATCCCACAGATGTTCAATGATATTCAGGTCTGGGGACTGGATGGCCATTCCAGAACATTGTAATTGTTCCTCTGCATGAATGCCTGAGTAGATTTGGAGCGATGTTTTGGATCATTGTCTTGCTGAAAGATCCATCCCCTGCGTAACTTCAACTTTATCACTGATTCTTGAACATTATTGTCAAGAATCTGCTGATACTGAGTAGAATCCATGCGTCCCTCAACTTTAACAAGATTCCCGGTGCCGGCATTGGCCACACAGCCCCAAAGCATGATGGAACCTCCACCAAATTTTACTGTGGGTAGCAAGTGTTTTTCTTGGAATGCTGTTTTTTTTTGCCGCCATGCATAACACCTTTTTGTATGACCAAACAACTCAATCTTGGTTTCATCAATCCACAGGACCTTCTTCCAAAAAGAAATTGGCTTCTCCAAATGTGCTTTTGCATACCTCAGCCGACTCTGTTTGTGGCGTGCTTGCAGAAACGGCTTCTTTTGCATCACTCTCCCATACAGCTTCTCCTTGTGCAAAGTGCGTTGTATAGTTGACCAATGCACAGTGACACCATCTGCAGCAAGTTGATGCTGCAGCTCTCTGGAGGTGGTCTGAGGATTGTCCTTGACTGATCTCACCATTCTTCTTCTCTGCCTTTCTGATGTTTTTCTTGGCCTGCCACTTCTGGCCTTAACAAGAACTGTCCCTGTGTTCTTCCATTTCCTTACTATGTTCCTCACAGTGGAAACTGACAGGTTAAATCTCTGAGACAGCTTTTTGTATCCTTCCCCTGAACAACTATTTTGAATAACCTTTGTTTTCAGATCATTTGACAGTTGTTTTGAGGAGCCCATGATGCCACTCTTCAGAGGAGATTCAAACAGGAGAACAACTTGCAAGTGGCCACTTTAAGTAGCTTTTCTCATGATTGCATACACCTGGCTATGAAGTTTAAAGCTCAATGAGGTTACAAAACCAAAAAAAGTGCTTTAGTAAGTCAGTAAAAAGTAGGTAGGAGTATTTAAAACAAGAAAATGATAAGGGTGCCCATACTTATGCACCTGGCAAATTTTGTTTAAATGCAGATTGCACATTTTCTGTTAGTACAATAAACCTCATTTCAAGGCAGAAACATTACTGTGTCCAACAGTTATTACATATATCAAACTGAAATAGCTGTTGCAAAAACACCAATTTTTATAAAACATTAAGCTTAAGATTAATAGGGGTGCCCAAACTTTTTCATATAACTGTATATATATATATATATATGTTGTGGAATACCTATACTAACTATAAACAAGCAAATCTCTCCCTGACTCAGCAGAAGCTCTCTCTACTCTGCCTCTTTCCTGGGTAGACTCTGAGGAGCATAGCGGTGCCAGGTCTTATATAGACCTGATGACGCTGTGCGGCCAGCCAATCACTGTAATGTCCACAACCAATATGGCTACGGCATTACAGTGCGTGGCAAGCAATCCATGCAGGTTCATTGGCTCTCTAAAAAGCACCAAACTAGCAGGCCGGGGAGCCGAGCTCCTGCCCGAGCAACCCGGAAATACTCGCCGAGTGCTGAGCTTGTCGAGCACAGTGATGCTCGATAGAGTTGAGCCACCCCCGTAGTGTTCGGGTTCGGCTCGTCGAACACCGGTATGTTCACTGAACTGTTCGTCGAACTGTTCGTCGAACACCGTTAAAACCAATGGCAAGCAAACAAAAACACATAGAAACACATAGAAAACACCTTCAAAGGTGTCCAAAAGCTGACAAACTGCTCCGAAGACACAACTAACACATGGAAAAGTGACAAGTACATATAGTCATGCGAAAAGAAAAGAGGTGGAGGAGTAAAAGGAGGGGGAGACACAGATATAGGCATGTCATGCCCTTCTAACCAAGAAAGGCTGGAGTAAAAATCTACAGTCAGCCTACCAACACCCAGACGTCGTGACAAGAAAATTAAAAAAAGAAATATCTTTAGGTAGAATGGTGGTTCCATTCAGAACACTTTCCTTACAAGACGTAGTGGTATCCCCTTTGGGAGTCGTGCCAAAAACGGAACCCAATACATTCGGACTAATCCCACCATTTGTCATATCCAAGGGGCAGGTCAGTAAACGACATCGACGCGGAACCAAGTACAGTAGTATATACTGTACATCCTTTGACAAGGCAATCAGGCGGGTCAAGAAGTTGGGAAGGGGCACCCTAATGGCCAAAACAGACATTGAGGGGGCGCCTATTGAGCTGCTTCTGGGAAGGAACATACTATATAGATCGCTGTTTGCCCATGGGGTGCTCCAGATCCTGCTCACTATTTGAGGCGTTTAGTTGCTTCCTCGAATGGGTTGTCATGGACGTTTCTAAGGGGCCACAGATTATCCATTACCTCGACAACTTCTTATGCCTGGGCCCAAAAGATTCGCCACAGTGTGAATACACGCGGTGGTCCACCTGTGAGAAGGAGAGAGCTGGAGGGAGAGCGGACACTACAGAGCCAAGGGGTTAGATGGAGAACAGAAGAAGGAAAGAGGGCGAGGGAGGTAAGTGAGTATGGTGGAAAGCCGACCTGAGCTCCCCCATGTTCCTGCTGGACGGGGAACAGCCCTTGGAAGAAAAGCCGCTTGCGCATCCCTTTGAGGTTACGGGCGCGAGCGGGCAGAGGGACTACGCTGGAGTGCGAAGCCGACACGGCCAGTCCGTTCCTGCCCGTGCGACCTCCGTGTCGCCGGGTTTGTGCCAGAGCCAAGGTGGACCCTGACAGCCAGCCCCCCTCTCCCAAAACTGGTGCCTGTCCGCTGGTGGGTCGCGACCCCCCGCGGTGGAGGCAGGTCTAATCTCTGTAATTTAAATTGGCTCTGTAATTTGAATGAGTACACTTTAAATCCTTTTACAAGGATCTATTGGAGGGCAAGTCTGATGCCAGCAGCCGCGGTAATTCCAGCTCCAGTAGCGTCCACTAAAGCTGCTGCAGTTAAAAAGCTTTTATAAGGATCGAGCTTGGCGGAACTCCGCAAGGCGTACTACCGCCAGTCACAGCCCCTTTGCCTTGGGGTGCCTCCCCGATGCTCTTCACTGAGTGTCCCGGGGGCCCGAAGCGTTTCCTTTGAAAAAATTAAGTGTCCAAACCACAGGTGGTGTAGCTTGCTTAACAGCTGGGCTACTCCGCTGACTAGCAGACACTGCTACTAGGCCCAATTTGTAATTAGATCTACAGGCTACTCCGCTGACTAGCAGACACTGAAGCTTTGGAGCAGACCTCTGATTCCAAGGCAATAGTATGAGTAAACAGCTCTTCAGACTCAACCATCTGTGTTACCCCAAGCCATAGTGTATGTAGTTTCTTACAGTTAAAAGGGGGGGGGAGACCCGACCCACCTTGAATTGATGATGCCAATGTCATGTAAAACACAGCAAGGGGACTACAAAAAGAGTCTCCATTTTTTCCAAAAATTGTGGCACAGACACCACTTAAGTGGCATCAATTGTCCCAGAGTTGCTTAAAATGGTTGGTGAGGTGATTTTCCAAAATCCTCAAGCTTTTAGTCTCCCCAGGATGACACAGGTGGGGCAGATGGTGGTTGGTCTGGCCCACTAGGCCACATTGTAGCACAGTGAGCTTCGCACTGCAACTTATGCTTCATATCCATGTGACGGTTCAAGCATAAAGTACTCAAACTATTGTTTTTTGGGTATCTACTTAGCTTTTGGTGACAAATGTTACAGATAACATGAGTTGGGTCATCCTTAGCGATCTCAAAAAATGCCCAGGCTATGCAGGGTTTAGAGCCCATGCGACTCTGCTACTAGCAATACTAGCAAATGATTGGCTGGGTTAGATGCAGTAAAAATAGTTATTAGATACACAGGCGGTGCAGCTTGCTTCACAGCTGGGCTACTATGCCCAAAGTATTGGTAGACTCTATACTAAATAAGGAAGGAGTCATTGACTGTGGTGGCCCCTCCGTGGGCCATGGCGATTGGTTATCCCCTTTCGCTGCCCCTTACTCAACGAATTCACAAACATCTCCCGTCGGTTTGGAGTCCCATTATGCCCAACAAAAACCATAGGCCCCACAACAAAGCTATCATTCTTAGGCATCGAAATCGACACCACAGCAAGGTTGTTCCGCCTCCCATGGGAAAAAATACCAAAACATTACACCTGATCGAGGGTTTTTGCGCAGTATGGAAAGTAGCACTACAGCAGATGCAAGTATGGCTAGGTCTCCTCGTGTTTGCGAGCCGGGTGATGCCAGTCGGAAGGGTTTTTTCTCGTCATTTATCGCCTGCAACAAAAGGGGCATCAAAATCAAGTCATAGAATCAGAATCAGCAGGCAGCTACGGGCGGACTTAGAGGTGTGGCAAACCTTCTTATAATCATTCAACAGTCACACGTTATTTATGTCAGCAGAACAGTCCAACATTGAACTAAGATTATTCACCAGGGCGGCAGAATCAGGCGAATATGCAGCGATACTAAATAACCAATGGTGCACAAGCTTATGGCCTCCGTATTGGGCAGAACAAGTGCTGACAAAAAAACAGACACTCCTGGAACTCTTCCCAATAGTGGTAGCAAAAATGGCCAACAAAAATATACGCTTCATAACAAAAAACACCAGCCTAGCGCACTGCATTAATAAGATGGCATCATCGTCTCTCCCAGTGCTGGGCCTACTACGCCGGCTAGCATTCCTGTGCCAAAAACACAATATATGGGTCCGTGCTAGCCTCGATGCTGAGGGGTCTAACGCTGCTGCTAACGCTTTATCACAATTCATTTGGCAGATTTTCACAGAGCTCCTCCCCAACGCCCACCCATCGGGCAAAAGTTGCCCACCCTCCCTATGGGATCTAGTGGTGAATAGTTGATGCCATTAATCAGAGCGTCAGTTGCCCCGTCAACGTGGCAAGCATACGGTAAGACATGGGAACAGTGGACACGACTAGTAGCAGGCAGACGGATTGACCAATGTGAACAAGCCAGATTACAAGTCACCATAGAATTTCTCCACCAGGTAATGATGAGGGGCATATCAGGGGCGTCAGCGCAGCGGTGTCTGACCGGAGTAGCATTTCACTTCCAACTACTGAATTGGGGAGATGTGACAAAGATTCATCATCAGACAATCCATAAAAGGGTGGTAAAGGGGTCAGCCAAGTCAGAAGTGTAGACGTCCCGTGTCACTAAAACTGATTTCTCACATGATAACCCTAACACCATCAACATGACACTCACAATTTGAAGCAACACTACTGTCTACTGCATTTACGATCGCCTTCTTCGGGGCGCTATGCATAAGCGAATTAGTCCCTCAATCCAAAATTACCACCAGTGGAGGCTTAATACACCAGGACGTATTCATAGCCAATAATGCAATACGTCTACGCATACGCAAATCGAAAATGGTTCCAGCGGGCAGGGGCACTTGGGTACTTCTACAACCCACAATTGGTACACTGAGTCGGGTAACAATAGTAAAAACATATATAACCATCAGATCACAAAGTAATTTCTTCCTGTCACACATTGATGGAACGCCATTATCAAGATACCAGTTCCAAGCTATATTTAATAAATGCCTAACATCGGCAGGGAACCACCCCAAAGATTGTGGGACACACTCATTCCGCATAGGCGCGGCCACGGAAGCAGCAAGAGCAGGACTGTCAGAAACGGAAGTTCAGAGGATAGGGAGATGGCGATCCACGTGTTTGGCGAGATACATAAGACCGGACTTGTTATCCTAGCGCGGTTTGTTTCTTTTACAGGTTACGCTAAGCCAACAGTGTGGGTGATAGGCCACTCGAATATATATTGGGCAGAAAAAGGGCGAAAGTCCACCCAGGCGGGAGGAAATTAGAGTTTTATAACACATATTTCAACTGGAGAGGTATTAGAGGCCTGCAATGGCCACAGGTACTAATGGAGGTAATCAAGGTAGGGAGAGAGGCAAGAGGTCCGGTCATCTTAGTTATACAGGCCGGGGAAAACGACCTAGTTCATCAGAAGAGCGCAAAACTAATGGCGATAATGAAACTAGACACTGAGCGCTTCAGAGAATTTTTCACAAAACTAACTATAGTATGGTCAGAGATTGTGCCGATAGCGGTATGGCAAGGTGCGCGAGACATCACGACCAACGAACGGACAAGGCGGGTAATAAATATTCGGATGGCAAAATGTATAAGAGACAGAGGCGGTGTAGTGATACAACACCGACAACTGGAAGGAGATAAAGCAGGCCTCATACGGCCCGACGGTGTTCACTTAATGGATTTTGGACTGGACATATTCCTGTTAGGACTCCAGGATGGAGTGGAACAAGCGTTAAGAGTGATGGATGTGGGTCAGAGTCCTGCATACGAGTACACAGGATCCTCCGTGGCCTGGAAATAGAAAGGACATGTTGGAGAGTTACACCTGTTGGCCAACTTGCCGGTGTGGAGACCCAGGGCATGCTGCAACAAGCTGAATTATTTTAGAAATAAAATGCCTTTCTAATGGAATGAGTATAAAGAGTTAATAAAGCTGTGACCGATCCTCACCCATCCAGTTGTAAGAGTTACATTATTGTATTGTCAAGGAAAGGGGGGCGGTAGGGGGGCTGAGCGTCTGGGTTTTGTTGGGGGTCCCCACAGTCTGCCTAGGCTAGATGCAGTTAAAAAATCTTATTAGATACACAGGTGGTGCAGCTTGCTTCACAGCTAGGCTACTACACCCAAAGTATTGCCTGGGCTAAATGCAGTTAAAAATTCTTATTAGATACACAGGCGGTGCAGCTTTCTTGGCAGCTGGGCTACTACTCCCAAAGTATTGCCTGGGCTAGATGCAGTTAAAAATTTGTATTAGATACACAGGCGGTGAAGCTTGCTTCACAGCTGGGCTACTACGCTGACTAGCAGACACTGAAGCTTTGGAGCAGACCTCTGAGTAAACAGCTCTTGAGACTCAACCATCTGTGTTACCCCAAGCCATAGTGTATGTATTTTCTTACAGTTAAAGGGGGGGGGGGGAGTGACCCAACCCACCTGAAATTGATGATGACAACATCACGTAAAACACAGCAAGGGGACTCCAAAAAGAGTCTCCATTTTTTCAAAAAATTGTGGCACCCACAACACTTAAGTGGCATCAGTTGCCCCAAAGTTGCTTAAAACGGTTGGTAAGGTGATTTTACCAAATCCTCAAGCTTTTAGTCTCCCCAGGATGACACAGGGGTCGAAAAGTCCTTGCGGATCCATGATTTGTTCATCTTTATGAACGTGAGTCTGTCTACATTCTCAGTGGACAGCCGCGTGCGCTTATCCGTCAGCACACCACCAGCAGCGCTGAACACACGTTAGGAGAGAACGCTGGCTGCGGGGCATGACAAGATCTCCAAGGCGTGAGTGGCGAGCTCAGGCCATTTTTCCAGATTGGAAGCCCAAAATGAGCAAGGGTCCAGTGACACAGTCATGGCTTCGATGTTCACTTGGAGATACTCCTGTACCATCCTCTCTAGGCGTTGACTATGTGTCAGACGTCTTGTCTCCTGTGGCCTTGCAAAGGATGGTCTAAAAAAGTGGTGAAATGATTCCAAAAAATTGCTGTTGCCAGCAGATACTGTGTTACTGTTACGGTTTGAGTGAAGACTCGACAGTCCCATGGTTGGCAAGTTAGAACTGTGAGATTCACTACGTGCACCAATGGTGTTTTGTGGAAAAGCACATGTAATATTCTGCAACAGCCTCTGCTGATACTCCTGCATGCGTGAATCCTTTTCTATGGCAGGAATTATTTCGGAAAATTTACTTTTGTACCAGGGATCTAAGAGTGTGGCAACCCAGTAGTCGGGATTACTTCGAATTCTGACAATCCGAGGGTCATGTTGCAGGTAGTGCAGCAAGAAGGCACTCATGTGTCTTGCGCATCCAGGAGGACCAAGTCCTTGTTGTGTTCGTGGCGAGGTAAGAATCATGGTTCCTTCCGCTGCCCTCTCCCCCCAACCTCGCACAACAGAAATGTGATCAAGGTCTCCTTCATCTGATGAGTCTTCCATGCCCATTGCCAGTTCGTCCTCCAGTTCTTCCTCGGCTCCTGCACCTTCCTCAACAGTTTGGCTGCTACCATGCGCCCTGGTTAATCCCTCTCCCCCACCCTCCCACGCCTGCCACCTTGGTGCTGCCGACCGTTTGGACCTTGGAGATGTTATCCCTTCACACGACTCCTCCTCTACTTCCTCCACCTCCTCTTGTCCCACTACCTGACTCCGAATTCTGTTTAATGTGTGCTCCAGCATGTAAATCACCGGAATAGTCATGCTGATAATGGCATCGTCAGCACTAAACATCTTCGTCGCCATTTCAAAACTGTGCAGAAGGGTGCATAGGTCCCTGATCTGAGACCACTCCTGCAGCGTGATTTGCCCCACCTCTGGATCTCGTTGGCCCATGCTATACGTCAGAACGTATTGCACCAGGGCTTGTTGGTGCTGCCACAGTCGCTGCAACATGTGCAGAGTTGAATTCCACCGTGTCGGCACATCGCATTTCAGCCGGTGAACTGGCAGGCCCAACGACTTCTGTAGAGATGTAAGTCGTTGAGCTGCGAGATGCGAACGGCGGAAGTGAGCACACAGCGACCGTGCCCTCTGCAGAAGGCCATCTAGTCCGGGATAGTGGGCTAAAAATTGCTGGACAACCAGGTTCAACACGTGAGCCATACAAGGCACATGTGTGACATTGCCCCGGCGAAGGGCCGCACCCTGGTTTGCAGCATTGTCGCACACAGCCTTCCCTGGTTGCAGGACCAGTGGAGACAACCATTCATGAAACTGGGTCTCCAGAGCTGACCACAACTCCTCAGCTGTGTGAGTAACATTTCCCAGACATTTCAAAGTAAAAACCACCTGATGCCATTGAGCCCTGCTGCCATCATAGTAAGGAGGTGTGCAGGATTCCTTCTGTGCAGTTAGAAAGCGGGAGGCTTTTCCAGACAGGCTTTGGGAGCAGGTGGAGGACTGAGAGGAGGTTGAGGAGGCAGAAGCAGTGGAGGAACTTCAAGATAAAAAGGATTGACACACAACTCGTGGGGACGGCAAGAATTGGACAGCAGCCCCTTGTGCTGCTGTCACTATAGTTACCCAGTGCCCAGTCAGCGACATGTAACGCCCCTGTCCATGCCTACTCGTCCAAGGGTCTGTGGTGAAATGCACCCTGTCACACACAGAGTTTCTCAAAGAAGTGGTGATGTTGTGTGCGACATGCTGGTGTAGCGCAGGCACACCTTTCTTTCAGAAGTAGTGCCGACTGGGCATCTGGTACTGGGGCATTGCGACATACATAAGGTCTCGAAAATCCTCTGTGTCCACCAGGCGGAAAGGCAGCATTTCTGTAGCCAGCAGCTTGCAGATGGTGAAATTCAAACTCTTAGCTTTGTCATGGCTAGGAGGAAATGGTCTTTTACTTGTCCACATCTGAGGGACCGAGGGCTGGCTGTTGTGCTTAGACGGGGTTGAGTAGGGTGTCCCCGGCAAACTGCCGGTCTGTGAGGAAGATGCAGGCAGATATGTTAGGTTGCATTGATCCAAAGGTGGTGCTCTCGATGTCGGAAAGTGCTCAACAGCAGCTGGTGTTTCCACTTCCAAATGAAATGATGACCTGCCAATCACACTGGCTGTTGTGGGTAAAGAGGTGGCAGGTCTGCGTCCAAAAACATGTGTGACTGCTGTATCCCCAGTCACAGAGGATGAAGAGGCCGCGGATGCACAAGATGGGGCAGACGGTGGTTGGCCTGGCCCGCTAGGCCGCATTATAGCACAGTGAGCTTCCCACTGCAACTTATGCTTCATATCCATGTGATTGTTCATGCATGAAGTACTCAAACTATGGATTTTTTGACCTCTACTAAGTTTTTGGTGACAAATAATACAGATAACACGAGTTGGGTCATCCTTATCGATCTGAAAAAATGCCCAGGCTATGCAAGGCTTTCAGCCAATGCGACCTGAAGAGCCAACACGACTTGTGGTCAGAGGCAGAGTTGTTGTTGAGGATGCAATTGTTGATGTGCTTCCAGTACTCCGTCTCTGTCCAGGAAGGCACAACCTAACCTCATCGTCAATAGCATCCTCCTCCACCTCCTCTGCTGACCTTATCGACTGGCTGACTGTGGGTTGACAGTAAGTGGGATCTTCAACCTCGTCATCATCACCCTGTGTGTTTTCACACCCATCGTCCTCAGAGCCAACCTCTTCCTGCCCTGACCGAAAAGTCAAGTTGTCGCTCCAATCAGGTATTTGAGTCTCATCATCGTCTTCATCATTGTCTCCACCAACAGGAGTTACAGTTTGGGAACGAGGGTCAACATTATGCTCAGAACCTTCTTCATCTGGTCCTGGATCCGACTCATAAAGATTCTGGGCATCAGTGCAGATCATTTCCTCGTCTGGATTCACAGAAGCTCTGGAGCAGACCTCCGATTCCCAGGCTATAGTATGAGTAAACAGCTCTGCAGACTCAACCATCTGTGTTACCCCATACTAAGACAGGCAGCTGGAGACTTGGGAGCTGTGAGGAAGCAAGTGCGATTGGGGTGACACCTCTGAGGACTGGAGTATATGTGATGTTGAAATTGAGGTGGAGGAGAGCCCACTTGAAGGAGCACTTGATATCCAATGAAGCACCTGCTGTTTTTGTGCCTCATCTGGAATTTGTAGCGATAGGCGTGTTCGTAAGAAAGGGATCGTATCACATTGTCCACGAAAAGAAGTAGACATCTTAGTTTGGCTGGAAGATGGTCTTTCTTCTGCAGATGTTACTGTTGCTTTAACACCTACCCCACGGACACAACCTTTTTATCCCTTTCCAACACGCCTTTTCCCCTTTCCACCAGCAGCAGGCCTTTTGCCACTCATTTTTGTGGTTAACTAATTGACACCTCTGTAGTTGTTTTCACCAAAAACGATGGATGAAATCCGAGCAGAGCTGAGTGGCCAAACTGTGGTAGTAGCCCAAAAGGATTGTCTGGGTTAGATGCAGTAAACAATTTTATTAGATACACAGGTGGTGTAGTTTGATACAGATGGGCTACTACAATGAGTAACAGACACTGCTAGAAGCACAAAATTATTTACTGGGCTAGATGCAGTAAAAATTGTTATTGAATTCAAAGGTAGTGTAGCTTGGTACAGATGGGCTACTACAATGAGTAACAGACACTGCTATAGGCCCAAAATTATTTGCTGGGCTAGATGCAGTAAAAAATTGTTATTAAATTCAAAGGTGGTGTAGCTTGGTACAGATGGGCTACTACAATGAATAACAGACACTGCTACAGGCCCAAAATTATTTACTGGGCTAGATGCAGTAAAAAATTGTTATTAAATTCAAAGGTGGTGTTGCTTGGTACAGATGGGCTACTACAATGAGTAGCAGACACTGATACAGGCCCAAAATTATTTACTGGGCTAGATGCAGTAAAAAAATTGTTATTAAATTCAAAGGTGGTGAAGCTTGGTACAGATGGGCTACTACAATGAGTAACAGACACTGCTACTATGCCCAAAATTATTTACTGGGCTAGATGCAGTAAAAAATTGTTATTAAATTCCAAGGTGGTGTAGCTTGGTACAGATGGGCTACTACAATGAGTAACAGACACTGCTACTATGTCCAAAATTATTTACTGGGCTAAATGCAGTAAAAAATTGTTATTAAATTCAAAGGTGGTGGAGCTTGGTACAGATGGGCTACTAAAATGAGTAACAGACACTGCTACAGGCCCAAAATTATTTACTGGGCTAGATGCAGTAAAAAATTGTTATTAAATTCAAAGGTGGTGTAGATTGGTACAGATGGGCTACTACAATGAGTAACAGACACTGCTACAGGCAGAAAATTATTTCCTGGCTAGATGCAGTAAAAAATTGTTATTAAATTCAAAGGTGGTGTAGCTTGGTACAGATGGGCTACTACAATGAGTAACAGACACTGCTACAGGCCCAAAATTATTTACTGCGCTAGATGCAGTAAAACATTGTTATTAAATTCAAAGGTGGTATAGCTTGATACAGATAGGCTACTACAATGAGTAACAGACACTGTTACAGGCCCAAAATTATTTACTGGGCTAGATGCAGTAAAAAATTGTTATTAAATTGAAAGGTGGTGTAGCTTGGTACAGATGGGCTACTACAATGAATAACAGACACTGCTACAGGCCCAAAATTATTTACTGGGCTAGATGCAGTAAAAAATTGTTATTAAATTCAAAGGTGGTGTTGCTTGGTACAGATGGGCTACTACAATGAGTAGCAGACACTGATACAGGCCCAAAATTATTTACTGGGCTAGATGCAGTAAAAAAATTGTTATTAAATTCAAAGGTGGTGAAGCTTGGTACAGATGGGCTACTACAATGAGTAACAGACACTGCTACTATGCCCAAAATTATTTACTGGGCTAGATGCAGTAAAAAATTGTTATTAAATTCCAAGGTGGTGTAGCTTGGTACAGATGGGCTACTACAATGAGTAACAGACACTGCTACTATGTCCAAAATTATTTACTGGGCTAAATGCAGTAAAAAATTGTTATTAAATTCAAAGGTGGTGGAGCTTGGTACAGATGGGCTACTACAATGAGTAACAGACACTGCTACAGGCCCAAAATTATTTACTGGGCTAGATGCAGTAAAAAACTGTTATTAAATTCAAAGGTGGTGTAGATTGGTACAGATGGGCTACTACAATGAGTAACAGACACTGCTACAGGCCCAAAATTATTTCCTGGCTAGATGCAGTAAAAAATTGTTATTAAATTCAAAGGTGGTGTAGCTTGGTACAGATGGGCTACTACAATGAGTAACAGACACTGCTACAGGCCCAAAATTATTTACTGGGCTAGATGCAGTAAAACATTGTTATTAAATTCAAAGGTGGTATAGCTTGATACAGATGGGCTACTACAATGAGTAACAGACACTGTTACAGGCCCAAAATTATTTACTGGGCTAGATGCAGTAAAAAATTGTTATTAAATTCAAAGGTGGTGTAGCTTGGTACAGATGGGCTACTACAATGAGTAACAGACACTGCTACAGGCCCAAAATTATTTACTGGGCTAGATGCAGTAAAAAAATGTTATTAAATTCAAAGGTGGTGGAGCTTGGTACAGATGGGCTACTACAATGAATAACAGACACTGCTACAGGCACAAAATTATTTACTGGGCTAGATGCAGTAAAACATTGTTATTAAATTCAAAGGTGGTATAGCTTGATACAGATGGGCTACTACAATGAGTAACAGACACTGCTACAGGCCCAAAATTATTTACTGGGCTAGATGCAATAAAAAATTGTTATTAAATTCAAAGGTAGTGTAGCTTGGTACAGAAGGGCTAATACAATGAGTAACAGACACTGCTACAGGCCCAAAATTATTTACTAGGCTAGATGCAGTAAAAAAATGTTATTAAATTCAAAGGTGGTGGAGCTTGGTACAGATGGGCTACTACAATGAGTAACAGACACTGCTACAGGCCCAAAATTATTTACTGGGCTAGATGCAGTAAAAAATTGTTATTAAATTCAAAGGTGGTGTAGATTGGTACAGATGGGCTACTACAATGAGTAACAGACACTGCTACAGGCCCAAAATTATTTCCTGGCTAGATGCAGTAAAAAATTGTTATTAAATTCAAAGGTGGTGTAGCTTGGTACAGATGGGCTACTACAATGAGTAACAGACACTGCTACAGGCCCAAAATTATTTACTGGGCTAGATGCAGTAAAACATTGTTATTAAATTCAAAGGTGGTATAGCTTGATACAGATGGGCTACTACAATGAGTAACAGACACTGTTACAGGCCCAAAATTATTTACTGGGCTAGATGCAGTAAAAAATTGTTATTAAATTCAAAGGTGGTGTAGCTTGGTACAGATGGGCTACTACAATGAGTAACAGACACTGCTACAGGCCCAAAATTATTTACTGGGCTAGATGCAGTAAAAAAATGTTATTAAATTCAAAGGTGGTGGAGCTTGGTACAGATGGGCTACTACAATGAATAACAGACACTGCTACAGGCACAAAATTATTTACTGGGCTAGATGCAGTAAAACATTGTTATTAAATTCAAAGGTGGTATAGCTTGATACAGATGGGCTACTACAATGAGTAACAGACACTGCTACAGGCCCAAAATTATTTACTGGGCTAGATGCAATAAAAAATTGTTATTAAATTCAAAGGTAGTGTAGCTTGGTACAGAAGGGCTAATACAATGAGTAACAGACACTGCTACAGGCCCAAAATTATTTACTAGGCTAGATGCAGTAAAAAAATGTTACTAAATTCAAAGGTGGTGGAGCTTGGTACAGATGGGCTACTACAATGAATAACAGACACTGCTACAGGCACAAAATTATTTACTGGGCTAGATGCAGTAAAAAATTGTTATTAAATTCAAAGGTGGTATAGCTTGATACAGATGGGCTACTACAATGAGTAACAGACACTGCTACAGGCCCAAAATTATTTACTGGGCTAGATGCAATAAAAAATTGTTATTAAATTCAAAGGTAGTGTAGCTTGGTACAGAAGGGCTAATACAATGAGTAACAGACACTGCTACAGGCCCAAAATTATTTACTGGGCTAGATGCAGTAAAAAAATGTTATTAAATTCAAAGGTGGTGGAGCTTGGTACAGATGGGCTACTACAATGTGTAACAGACACTGCTACTATGCCCAAAATTATTTACTGGGCTAGATGCAGTAAAAAAATGCAGTAAAAAAATATTATTAAATTCAAAGGTGGCGGAGCTTGGTACAGATGGGCTACTACAATAAGTAACAGACACTGCTACTATGCCCAAAAGGTTTTACTTGGCTAGGTGCAATAAAAAAATGGTATTAGATACACAGGTGGTGGAGCTTGCAACACAAATAGGCTACTCCACTGACTAACACACACTGCTAGAGGCCCAAAAGGATTGGCTTAGTCAGATTTAGCCAAATGCTGTGAAAAACACTTGCACAGCACTGGCACAAACCTGCCTGGCAAAAAGTGCTAGGAACTGCTGTAACCTAGCCCTTAAAAGGGCTGCAATTACAAACTAGTCCCTACTCCCTAAACCTATCTGTCTAAGAGAAAATTTGCTTGCAATTCACAGTTACACAATATAGCGCTAGCAGCATCAACGGTGCCGTCTAACACTCAGCTGTAGCAGTGAGAAAATGGTGGCGACGGGGAAAATGGCTGGGTCTTATAGGGCAAGGACATGTGACATACACAGCCAATGACACATGCCCTTGCTTGTGTGAAAAAAAAGCACTTTGCTGCGTGTGTGCGCTGCTGATAGGCTGACAGACTGCACCGCCCCACTGTAAATGCGGGACAGAAAAAAAAAAAAATGGAGATTGGCATTATTTCTGCAGAGATCCATCCCCTGCCCCTCCCCCCACCTGCTGTACACTGAAAATGTGTATTAAAATTGATTAACAGTATTACTGTGAAAAAATCCAGTTACGACTTTTGTGCACGAACAGTTATCGAACATAAACTCGAACAGCCGGATTTTTTGCAAATCGTTTGTGTTCGTCGAACAGCTTGAACACCGCCCAAAACAGCTCGAATTTGAGATTGGCGAACAGTTCGAGTCGAACACCACTCATCTCTAATGCTCGGTCAAGTACCAAATAGTGGCGAGCACATTCGTTCATCACTAGTAATTATGTTTCAAGATATATTCATGTAAATTAATAATCAAGTAATTATGTCTCCTGAAATTAGTACCTTTAGCATTAAGAAAATACTATATGGCACATAACCCAAAATCATGAGTGATGCTACTATGCTCCACATCAGTGGAAGCCATAATAACTCGCTCTTTTATAGTGTTGAGCCACCCCCGTAGTGTTCGAGTTCGGTTCGGTTCGTCGAACACCCGTGTGTTCGCCGAACTGTTCGTCGAACTGTTCGTCGAACACCTTCGAACACCGTTAAAACCAATGGCAGGCAAACAAAAACACATAGAAACACATAGAAAACACCTTCAAAGGTGTCCAAAAGCTGACAAACTGCTCAGAAGACATAACTAACACATGGAAAAGTGACAAGTACATATAGTCATGCGAAAATAAAAGAGGTGGAGGAGTAAAAGGAGGGGGAGACACAGATATAGGCATGTCATGCCCTTCTAAAATCCAAAAAGTGAGAAGCCGACACGGCCAGTCCGCTCCTGCCCGTGCCACCTCCGTGTCGCCGGGTTTGTGCCAGAGCCGCGGTGAACCCTGACGGCCAGCCCCCCTCTCCCAATACTGGTGCCTGTCCGCTGGTGGGTCGAGCGAGCCCCCCTGTGGTGGAGGCAGCTCTAAGCTTTTTAATTTAAATTGTCTCTCTAATTTGAATGAATACACTTTAAATCCATTTACAAGGATCTATTGGAGGGCAAGTCTCATGCCAGCAGCCGCGGTAATTCCAGCTCCAGTAGCGTCCACTAAAGCTGCTGCAGTTAAAAAGCTTTTATAAGGATCGAGCTCGGCTGTCCACCGCAAGGCATCCTACTGCCAGTCCCAGCCCCTATGCCTTGGGGTGCCTCCTGATGCTCTTCACTAAGTATCCCATGGTCCCGAAGCATTTCCTTTGAAAAAATTAAGTGTCTAAACTACAGGTGGTGCAGCTTGCTTAACAGCCAGGATAATCCGCTCACTAGCAGACACTGCTACCAGGCACAAAGTATTTCCTTGGCTAGATGCAGTTAAAAATTTGTAATTAGATACTCTCGTTGGATGCTGAGAAAGCATTCCATAGAGTCTCCTGGCACGCCATATATGATTCTCTTAAAAAGCTTGGGGTAGGGGTCTAGGGGACCCTTTTATAGCCAAAATCACGGCCCTGTATCGCAATACGTCACCTAGGCTGAAGATAAATGGAACTGTAGCACCCTGAGGGCTCGGTTGCTACAGACGTATTGCACCTCACCCAGAGGTGTGATATCTCACTCTCAGGTAAGGATGGAGTGTGGATCAGGACCCGACACCTGCATGCATTACACCACATTGCCGTGGGGCAGGGCGACCAATATGCCCCTGAGATGGGCACGACAGTCCCTGTCCCTGGCTGGAGTGGGGGGAGGGAACACTGAGGAAGGGGAACCCTGTAGTGCAGGAGCAGGGAGGAAGCAGTTCCTGGGTGCATTGAGAAGGGAGTATAAAAGGTGGGCACCATCTTAGTTCAGTGCAGAGAAGTCTGAGCAGAAGTGGCAGGGAGCAGGGGCTCTGCATGAACTCTGCTCCGGAGGCGGGCCTAGTAACAGAGGCCCAGGCCTGGAAGAGGGAGAAGGAAGGAAGAGGAGCGGAGAAGGCTCCAGGAACGAGGAATGAAGGGATCCCAGGGGTGCGGACGGGCGAGTCGCCACCGCACGCCCGAATCCACCTGTGTGGAGGGGTCAGGCCAAAGGGGGAGACCGGTCCCCGAACTAGTGGAGGCAGGAAACGACCCTCAGCTAGAAACCGGAGGCTCTGACATTTTATGTGGCGCAGCCCCTCGCTACACCCGCTAGGAAGGCACCACATAGGGTCAGGGAAACTGGCGCCAAGTTTACCAAGAGGAGGCCCGAGGCAGCCGGACAGAAGTGTTGGTAAGAAAGGCCAGACAAAGGACACACAAAGGGGGTCCTGTGAAGTGCTCCAAAGTTATCTGGGAGTTGTCTAAGCCCCTCACCTGGTGAGCACAGTACGACGTGGGCAGCCATTACCTGCAGACGTGGTCTGGATAATAAGAACTGTGAGTAAAGGCCCTGAACTGCATCACTGACTCCGTGTCGTTACTGCTGCTGCCCTGCACCATCACCCCCATGCTCCGCATACACTGCCCTGAGGCTATACTCCTCCCGTGGGGAGTTATGCTACGCTCTGCTGCACCCACAACACCAGTCTCAGTGGTCTGCCCTGTAGCGGCGGTTCACTCTGACCGCAATCCACGGGTGGCGTAGTCGGACATTTAAACATGAAAACCACATAAATAGTTCCGCCACTGGTTTGACCGCCCTGAGCCACGGAACTGGGTCGCCGCCACGAAGACTACAACCACCAGCATCCACCAAAAAGGGTCCGGCTCCGGGTGTCCCAAGGCCCAGGGGGTGCGTCAGAACATTTTCATCACCTTTCACAATCACCAATGGGACAAGGCAGTGATGTCCTCTGTCCCCTCTCTTATACATCCTAGTGACGGAGCACCTGCTCTCATCAATTCGCCATAACCCCAATATTAGGTGGATTGAGGTGGGAGGCACCGAGTACAAGTGCTCTCTATTTGCTGATGATGTCCTAGTATATATCACTCAATCACATATATCCATCCATGCTGTTATGGCTGAAATAGATCACTTTGTTACATGGTAAAATTTTAAAATCATTGCAGCGAAGTCTGAGGCCCTCGATGTCTCCCTCCCCAAATCCATATAGGATTCCATCCAGTCCAACTTTCCCTTTGCCTGGCCCTCACAGGGTATCAAATACTTAGGAATTCCTATTCATAGAGACCTCTCCCATCTATGTTATCTTAATTTTGGGCCCTTTATTGAACAACTCCATACAGACCACGGTTGGCAAGTTAGAACTGTAAGATTCACTACGTGAACCACTGGTGTTTTGTGGAAAAGCACATGTACACTGCGTTCCAAATTATTATACAAAAAGTGTTTAGGAGTGATAAGGGAAGAATTTGTTTGTTTGTCAGTTAAACTCATTGATGGTGATGTGTGTCAGGGCTCTTTATATCACTGTAAGCAATTGCAGACACCTGTGCTAATTAGTTTGGCAGGTGTGTCCAATGAAAGGCAAGACTACTTAAGAAGGCTCTCTCACATTATTAAGCAGCCTACATTTTCTGCCAAAATGGGAAAGAAAAAGGATGTGTCGGCTGCTGAGAAGCAACAAATTGTGGAGTGTTTAGGTCAAGGCATGACTACAATCAACATTGTGCGATGATCAGGATGAAGTGTCTTGGCAATCAAGAAGTATGTAGCTGATTCACAGTACACACGTGTGCATGCTGATAAGGGCAAATTGAGGACTCTTTCCTACAGGCAATTACGTCAGGTTGAAAGAGCAGCGGCAAAAAAGCCTTGTCATAGCAGCAGACAAGTTTTTGAAGCTGCTTGTGCCTCCAACGTCCCCCGAACAACAAGATGCAGGGTCCTTCAGAGGTTTGCAGCTGTGCATGCGCCATCCTGTCGACCTCCTCTATCCACTTCACACAAGCAGAAACGGCTCCAGTGGGCCAAACATTACATGAAGACTGATTTCAAAACTGTTTTGTTCACGGATGAGTGCCGTGCAGCGCTCGATGGTCCAGATGGATGGAGTGGAGGATGGCTGGTTGATGGACACCCCACGCAAACACTGCTACAGCGCCAACAAGGAGGAGGTGGAGTAATGTTTTGGGCTGGAATCATGGGGAGAGAGATTGTCGGCCCCTTTAGGATCCCTGAAGGCGCTAAAGATGAACTCCATAATGTATGTGGATTTTCTCAAACAGCACTTCCTGCCATGGTTCAAGAAGAAGAACCGTGTATTTCACAGCAAGATCATTTTTCTGCATGATAATGCACCATCTCATGCTGCACATAAAACATCTGCATCTCTGGCTGATATGGGCATAAAAGGGGACAAACTTATGGTGTGACCCCCATGCTCCCCTGACCTCTACCCCATTCAGAACCTTTGGAGCATCATTAAAAGGAGTGTCTATGATGGCGGGAGGCAGTTCACATCTAAGCAACAGCTCTGGGAGGGTATTCTGTCCTCATGCAAAACAATTGAAGCAGAAACCATCCAAAACCTGACAAATTCAATGGACGAGAGAGTTCAGAAGCTCCTTTCGAACAAGGGGTCCTATGTGAAAATGTAACATCACCTAGAATAAAGTTTTGAGTTGAAAACTGTTTGATTTCAGTTTCTAACAACCTGCTAATGCTTATAATTTCAAAAATGACCATTTTTTTGGTCTTTATTAAAATGAAAAGGTTGATCGAAAAGTTTGGGGGATCTAAGAGTGTGGCAACCCAGTAGTCATGATTACTTCGAATTCTGACAATATGAGGGTCATGCTGCAGGTAGTGCAGCAAGAAGGCACTTATGTGCCTTGCGCATCTCGGAGCCCCAAAATTATTTTCCGGGCTAGATGCAGCTAAAAATTATTTTTAATTTTAAATCTGGTGAAGCTTTAGTATAGATGGCCTAATAGGATCAGTGCTGCACACTGCTACAAAGCCCAAATTATTTTCCAGTCAAGATACAGATAAACATGATTAGTAATTTGAAAGCTTAAAACGGTTGGTAGGGTGATTTTAACCAATCATCAAGCTTTTACTCTCCCCAGGATGACACAGGGGTAGAAAAGTCGTTTCGGATCCATGATTTGTTCATCTTTATGAACGTGAGTCTGTCTACATTATCAGTGGAGAGCCGCGTGCGCTTATCTGTCAGCACACCACCAGCAGCGCTGAATACACGTTCAGACAGAACGCTGGCTGCGGGGCATGACAAGATCTCCAAGGCGTAAGTGGCTAGCTCCGGCCATTTATCCAGATTGGAAGCCCAAAAAGAGCAAGGGTCCAGTGACACAGTCGTGGCTTCAATGTTTACTTGGAGATACTCCTGTACCATCGTCTCTAGGCGTTGACTATGTGTCAGACTTCTTGTCTCCTGTGGCCTTGCAAAGGATGGGCTAAAAAAGTGGTGAAATGATTCCGCAAAATTGATGTTACCAGCAGATACTGTGGTTCTGTTACGGTTTGAGTGCTGAACACTTGACGGTCCCGAGGTTGGCAAGTTGGAACTGTGAGATTCACTACGTGCACCACTGGTATTTTGTGGAAAAGCACATGTAAGATTCTGCAACAGTCTCTGCTGATACTCCTGCATGCGTGCATCCCTTTCTATGGCAGGAATAATTTCTGCAAATTTACTTTTGTATCGGGCATCTAACAGTGTGGCAACCCAGTAGTCAGGATTATTTCTAATTCTCACAATTCGAGGGTCATGTTGCAGGTAGTGCAGCAAGAAGGCACTCATGTGTGTTGCGCATCCAGGAGCACCAAGTCCCTGTTGTGTTGGTGGCGAGGTAACAATCATGCTTCCTTCCTCTGTCCTCTCCCCCCAACCTCGCACAACAGAAATGTGATCAAGGTCTCCCTCATCTGATGAGTCTTCCATCATTTCGTCCTCCACTTCTTCCTGGGCTCCTGCACCTTCCTCACTAGTTTGGCTGCTACCATGCGCCCTGGTAAAACCATCTCCCCCACCCTCACATGCCTGCCGCCTTGGTGCTGCCGACCGTCTGGACCTTGCAGATGTTAGCCCTTCCGCATACAACTCCTCCTCCTCTACTTCCTCCACCTCCTCTTGTGCCACCACCTGACTCCGAATTCTGTTTAACATGTGCTCCAGCATGTAAATCACCGGAATAGTCATGCTGATAATGGCATCGTCAGCACTAAACATCTTCGTCGCCATTTCAAAACTGTGCAGAAGGGTGCATAGGTCCCTGATCTGAGACCACTCCTCCAGCGTGATTTGCCCCACCTCTGAATCTCGTTGGCCCATGCTATACGTCAGAACGTATTGCACCAGGGCTTGTCGGTGCTGCCACAGTCGCTGCAACATGTGCAGAGTTGAATTCCACCGGGTAGGCACATCGCATTTTAGCCGGTGAAGTGGCAGGCCCAACGACTTCTGTAGAGATGTAAGTCGCTGAGCTGCGGGATGCGAACGGCGGAAGTGAGCACACAGCGACCGTGCCCTCTGCAGAAGGCCATCTAGTCTGGGATAGTGGGCTAAAAATTGCTGGACAACCAGGTTCAACACGTGAGCCATACAAGGCACGTGTGTGACATTGCCCCGGCGAAGGGCCGCACCCAGGTTTGCAGCATTGTCGCACACGGCCTTCCCTGGTTTCAGGTCCAGTGGAGACAACCATTCATGAAATTGGTTCTCCAGAGCTGACCACAACTCCTCAGCTCTGTGATTCACATTTCCCAGACATTTCAATGTAAAAACTGCCTGATGACGTTGAGCCCTACTGCCAGCATAGTAAGGATGTGTGCAGGATCCCTTCTGCGCAGTTAGAAAGCTTGTGGCATGACCAGACAGGCTTTGGGTGCAGGTGGAAGACCGAGAGGAGGTTGAGGAGGCAGAAGCAGTGGAGGAACTTTGACATAAAGAGGATTGACGCACAACTCGTGGGGACGGCAAGACTTGGACAGCAGCCCCTTGTCCTGCTGTCACCATAGTTACCCAGTGCCCAGTCAGCGACATGTCACGCCCCTGTCCATGCCTACTCGTCCAAGTGTCTGTGGTGAAATGCACCCTGTCACACACAGAGTTTCTCAAAGAAGCGGTGATGTTGTGTGCGACATGCTGGTGGAGCGCAGGCACACCTTTCTTTGAGAAGTAGTGCCGACTGGGCATCTGGTACTGGGGCACTGCGACGGACATAAGGTCTCGAAAATCCTCTGTGTCCACCAGGCGGAAAGGCAGCATTTCTGTAGCCAAGAGCTTGCAGATGGTGAAATTCAACCTCTTAGCTTTCTCATGGCTAGGAGGAAATGGTCTTTTACTTGTCCACATCTGAGGGACCGAGGGCTGGCTATTGTGCTTAGACGGGGTTGATAAGGGTGTCCCCGGCAAACTGCCGGTCTGTGAGGAAGATGCAGGCGGACATGTTAGGTTGCCTTGATCCAAAGGTGGTGCTATCGATGTCGGACAGCGCTCAACACCAGCTGGTGTTACCACCTCCAAAGAAAATGATGACCTGCCAATCACGCTGGCTGTTGCGGGTAAAGAGGTGGCAGGTCTGCACCCCAAAACAGGTGTGACTGCTGTCCCCCCAGTCACAGAGGATGAAGAGGCCGCGGATGCACAAGATATGGCAGACGGTGATTGGCCCGGCCGGCTAGGCCGCATTGTAGCACACTGAGCTTCCCACTGCAACTTATGCTTCATGTCCATGTGCCGGTTCATGCATGAAGTACTCAAACTATGTATTTTTTGGCCTCTACTTAGCTTTTGCTGACAAATGTTACAGATAACACGAGTTGGGTCATCTTTATCGATCTGAAAAAATGCCCAGGCTATGCAAGGCTTAGCACCCATGCGACCTGAAGAGCCACCACGACTTGTGGTGAGAGGCAGAGTTGTGTTTGAGGATGCAGTTGTTGACGTGCTTCCAGTACTACGTCTCTGTCCAGGAAGGCGCAACCTGACGTCGTCGTCACTAGCATCTTCCTCCACCTCCTCTGCTGACCTCATCTCTTGGCTGACTGTGGGTTGACAGTAAGTGGGATCTCCGACCTCATCATCATCACCCTGTGCGTTATCACACCCGTCGTCCTTAGAGCCAACCTGTTCCTGCCCTGACAAAAAACTAAAGTTGTCGCTCCAATCAGGTATTTGAGTCTTATCATCGTCTTCCTCATTGTCTCCACCAACAGGAGTTACAGTTTGGGAATGAGGGTCTACATTATGGTCAGAACCTTCTGCGTCTGGTCCTGGATCCGACTCATAAAGATTCTGGGCATCAGTGCAGATCATTTCCTCGTCTGGATTCACAGAAGCGCTGGAGTCGACCTCTGATTCCCAGGCTATAGTATGAGTAAACAGCTCTGCAGACTCAACAATCTGTTCTACCTCATACTCAGACGGGCAGCTGGAGATTTGGGAGCTGTGAGGAAGCAAGTGCGATTTGGGTGACACCTTTGAGGACTGGAGTATTTGTGATGTTGAAGTTGATGTGGAGGAGAGCCCACTTAAAGGAGCACTTGATATCCGTTGAAGCACCTGCTGTTTTTGTGCCTCATCTGGAATTTGTAGCGATTGGCGTGGCCGTAAGAAAGGGATCTTATCACATTGTCCGCTAAAAGAAGTAGACATTTTAGTTTGGCTGGAAGATGGTCTTTCTTCTGCAGATGTTACTGTTGCTTTAACACCTACCCCACGGACACAACCTTTTTTCCCCTTCCCAACACGCCTATTCCCCTTTCCACCAGCAGCAGGCCTTTTTCCACTCATTTTGGTGGTTAACTAATTCACAACTCTGGAGTTGTTTGCACAAAAAAACAATGGATGGTAACCGAGCAGAGCTGAGTGGCCAAACTGTGGTATTAGGCCAAAACTATTGGCTGGGTTAGATGCAGAAAAAAATTATTTTGAATTTGCAACCTGATGGAGGTCAGTATAGATGGACTAATACAAATAGTCCCACACACTGCTAGAAGCCCAAATATTTTTTCAGAGGTACTGTAGATGCAGATAAAAATTATTTTTAATTTGCAACCTGATGGAGGTCAGTATAGATGGACTAATAGACCAAGTCCCACACACTGCTAGAAGCCCAAATATTTTTTCAGAGCTAGATGCAGAAAAAAAATATTTTTAATTTGCAACCTGATGGAGGTCAGTATAGATGGACTAATAGACCAAGTCCCACACACCGCTAGAAGCCCAACTATTTTTTCAGAGCTAGATGCAGAAAAAAATTATATTCAATTTGCAACCTGCTGGAGGTCAGTTTAGAAGGACTAATAGAACAAGTCCCACACACTGCTAGAAGCCCAAATATTTTTTCAGAGCTAAATGAAGAAAAAAATTATTTTTAATTTGCAACCTGATGGAGGTCAGTATAGATGGACTAATAGACCAAGTCCCACACACTGCTAGAAGCCCAAATATTTTTTCAGAGCTAGATGCAGAAAAAATTTATTTTTAATTTGCAACCTGATGGAGGTCAGTATAGATGGACTAATAGACCAAGTCCCACACACCGCTAGAAGCCCAAATATTTTTTCAGAGCTAGATGCAGAAAAAAATTATTTTTAATTTGCAACCTGATGGAGGTCAGTATAGATGGACTAGTAGACCAAGTCCCACACACCGCTAGAAGCCCAAATATTTTTTCAGAGCTAGATGCAGAAAAAAATTATTTTTAATTTGCAACCTGATGGAGGTCAGTATAGATGGACTAATAGACCAAGTCCCACACACTGCTAGAAGCCCAAATATTTTTTCAGAGCTAGATGCAGAAAAAAATTATTTTTAATTTGCAACCTGATGGAGGTCAGTATAGATGGACTAATAGACCAAGTCCCACACACCGCTAGAAGCCCAACTATTTTTTCAGAGCTAGATGCAGAAAAAAATTATATTCAATTTGCAACCTGCTGGAGGTCAGTATAGAAGGACTAATAGAACAAGTCCCACACACTGCTAGAAGCCCAAATATTTTTTCAGAGCTAAATGAAGAAAAAAATTATTTTTAATTTGCAACCTGATGGAGGTCAGTATAGATGGACTAATAGACCAAGTCCCACACACTGCTAGAAGCCCAAATATTTTTTCAGAGCTAGATGCAGAAAAAAATTATTTTTAATTTGCAACCTGATGGAGGTCAGTATAGATGGACTAATAGACCAAGTCCCACACACTGCTAGAAGCCCAAATATTTTTTCAGAGCTAGATGCAGAAAAAAATTATTTTTAATTTGCAACCTGATGGAGGTCAGTATAGATGGACTAATAGACCAAGTCCCACACACTGCTAGAAGCCCAAATATTTTTTCAGAGCTAGATGCAGAAAAAAATTATTTTTAATTTGCAACCTGATGGAGGTCAGTATAGATGGACTAATAGACCAAGTCCCACACACCGCTAGAAGCCCAAATATTTTTTCAGAGCTAGATGCAGAAAAAAATTATTTTTAATTTGCAACCTGATGGAGGTCAGTATAGATGGACTAATAGACCAAGTCCCACACACTGCTAGAAGCCCAAATATTTTTTCAGAGCTAGATGCAGAAAAAAATTATTTTTAATTTGCAACCTGATGGAGGTCAGTATAGATGGACTAATAGACCCAGTCCCACACACCGCTAGAAGCCCAAATATTTTTTCAGAGCTAGATGCAGAAAAAAATTATATTCAGTTTGCAACCTGATGGAGGTCAGTATAGATGGACTAATAGAATGATGCTATGCCCAAAAGATTTTACTTCACTAGGTGCAGTAAAAAAATTGGTATTCTATACACAGGTGTTATATCTTGCAACACAGATAGGCTACTCCACTGACTAACACACTCTGCAATAGGCCAAAAAGGATTAGCTTTGCTAGATTCAGCCAAATGCTGTGAAAAAAGCTTGCACAGCACTGGCACAGACCTGCCTGGCAAAAACTGATAGGAACTCATGTAACCTAGTCCTGAAAAGGACTCCAATTACAATTAGTCTTTACTCCCACAACCTATCTATTTAAGAGCACAGACCTCCCTGATAAAAGTCGTAGGAAATGCTGTAACCTAGTCCTTAAAAGGACTGCAATCACAACTATTCCCTACTCCCAAGCTATCTGTATATTTGTGCGAAAATTGGCTTGAAATTAACAAGGTATAGCGCACACAGCAACAGCGGTGCCGTCTAACACGCAGCTGCAGCAGTGAGAAAATGGTGGCGACGGGGAAAATGGCTTGGTCTTATAGGGCAAGGACATGTGACATACACTGCCAATGACACATGCCCTTGCTTGTGTGAAAAAAAGCACTTCGCTCCGTGTGTGCGCTGCTGATAGGCTGACAGATTGCACCTCCCCACTGCAAATGCGGGAAAGAGAAAAAAAAATGGAGATCTTCATTGTTCCTGCAGAGATCCATCCCCTGCCCCTCCCCCCACCCCGCTGTACACTCAAACTGCGTATTAACATTAATTTTCATCATTACTGAGAAAAAATCCAGTTATGATTTTGGTGCACGAACAGTTATCGAACATAACCTCGAACAGCCGAATTTTTCTCAAATTGTTCGTGTTCGCCGAACGGCTCGAACACCGCCCAAAACAGCTCGAATTTGAGATTGGCGAACAGTTCGAGTAGAACAACGCTCATCTCTACTCTTTTAGTATGTTGCCCTCAAGTTTATTTAACAGATCAGCAGTATCTCTATTATATGATGGGAGAGATGTAACATAACTGCAAGGACCTTATCAAGATATATTTACAGTCTTGAGAGACAGAATCATTTCCTGCAACAATGGGGCGTCCCTTAAGGGGATGTAATACTTTATGTATTTTAGGCAATAAGAAAAACATGGGTATGTGTGGCTGCTTGGAACACATACAATCAAATTTGTTCTTGTAAATTAAATTGTCATCTAAAGTTCCCAACATGCCTAGCAATGTCACTCCAAAGCCCGGAAGTCAGATCATAAAAAAGCCATGAAGTTGGAATCCGGCAGTGTGCAGGACAAGAGTTAGGGGGATCGTGCGTCATTAAACTCACACACAGTTTGTGATAAGCCATGGTCAGGGGGGTGGATTGAACAATAGGCAAGATGCAAGTCACACCCCCTGATCTCTATTGAAGCATCCCAGAACGAAGGGGGAGCACTCAGGAGCAGCAACAATGCCGTGATGTGAAGTCACAGTGAGTAGTAATAAAATCCCACAAAGTTACATTTAAGAACAGGAAGAAGGATATAGACCTTTATGTTACGCACATGCCCGGACTGACTGGCGTGAGCATGGTCAGTGATCCCACTGGACCATGAACCGAGGAGTGCCTGAAGGGGCGTGACTAAGAATGAACTCGGTCCGACCAAGGTCGCACGGCGGCTCAGTCGTCTCCATGAACCAGGGAGGAACTGAGCAGAGGGACCAGGTGCTACTCCAGGTCAGACCCCGGTGACAGCTGTTGACCCACACCGGGGAATGCAGGAACAGACAAGTTTGGCTGGCATACTGACAGGTGGGTACTGACAGGCACAGCTGGTATGCAGACAGGTGGGTACTGGCAGGCACGGCTGGTATGCAGACAGGTGGGTACTGGCAGGTAGGAACGCAGGCAGGATAGGGACCAGTACTGAATGGGATACAGGAACAGTGCCGCAGGTGCGGCAGACAAGCAGAGCAAAACCCACAGGTGCGGTAAACGAGCAGAGCAGAGCAAAACCCGCAGGTGCGGTAGACAAGCAGAGCAGAGCAAAACCCACAGGTGCGGTAGACAGACAAAGTGGAGCAAAACCCGCAAGTGTGGTAGACAAGTAGAGCAGAGCAAAACCCGCAAGTGCGGTAGACAAGCAGAGCAAAACCCGCAGGTGCGGTAGACAAGCAGAGCAGAGCAAAACTCGCAGGTGCAGTAGACAAGCAAAGCAGAGCAAAACCTGCAAGTGCGGTAAACAAGCAGAGCAGAGCAAAACCCGCAGGTGCGGGAGACAAGCAGAGCAGAGCAAAACCCGCAGGTGCGGTAGACAAGCAAGGCAGAGCAAAACCCACAGGTGCGGTAGACAAGCAGAGCAGAGCAAAATCCGCAGGTGTGGTAGACAAGCAGAGCAGAGCAAAACCCGCAGGTGCGGTAGACAAGCAGAGCAGAGCAAAACCCGCAGATATGGTAGACAAGCAGAGCAGAGCAAAACCCCCAGGTGCGGTAGACAAGCAGAGCAGAGCAAAACCCGCAGTTGCGGTGGACAAGCAGAGCAGAGCAAAACCGCAGGTGCAGTGGTCAAGCGAGGCAGAACAGAGCAGAGCGAAACTGCAGAGCAGAAGGTGCAGGCAGACTGGATAGGGCTCTGATCACATGGAACAGACTGGGAGACTGGGAAGATAGTTAGAACACAGGAGGTAGATACGGAGGCAGGGAAACTGGACAAGCAGAACTAGATACACACAAGGTACTTAAAATGAAGTAGCGAGTGGACACAAAACTCTCAAACAGAAGTACAGAGACAACGAGTTGGAGTTAGGTGCAGGTTCAGAAACTGCAGGAAAAGGGCAGGTACGGAAATAGAGACAAACAGGTAACGGGCTAGGACACAGTTCAGACAGTAACTGAACCCGGAACAAGTCACAGGAACGAGCCTGGGAACTCAGCCCCCAGGGTGGCGGAAACAGACTAGAAGTCACAGATACAGGTAAAGGGCCTGGGTATACAGCCCCCAGGGTGGCGGAACAGACCAGAAGTCACAGATACAGGAAACAGGCCTGGGTATACAGCCCCCAGGGTGGCGGAAACAGACAATATACAGGACATGACCTGGCAACTCAGTTGAACAGAACACACTGAAAGAAAGTGTTGCTCAGGCACCTCCTATTGGGTGTATCCAGTGACTCACAACAATAGGCTGGGGACGCATTAGTAGTGCACACACAGTAACTACAAGAATCAGACAGTAACCGCGCCGCCGCTCTAAGCAATCAGACAAGAGACATGCACACAGCAGATACTGGAGCAAAGTGTGCAACCATGACTGATAGGTAAGATGGCGGTCTTGCATGGTGGGAGGTGGTAAGCCATGCCAGCATGCCGCAAGGGATGTTACACTTTATACTTTTAGACAGAATGTAGACTGAAATACATTTTTCTCTCTGTGGAGTACCCCTTTAACTCACAGAAGAAAAGAATATGATAGTTTGATTTTAACCATTTCACTGCTTGGAATTGCATAAAACAGTCACAATTCACTTCTTGTACTTGAGGCAAACTTTTAATTTATACAATATTTTATGAATTAGTGGAAAAGTTCTTCCTGTACTTTGCAATATTTTTGGAAGAGAATGGCACTTAAATAAGCAATTCAACAGTTTGACATTTACGCACCACAAAGTTCAAACAAATTGCACAAAATGGGATCTAATTTGTTAAAAATTACAGAAAAGGCCAAAACTTACTGTTACAAGTTGAAGTAAATAACCATTTCCCAGCAAGATTTGAAAAATAAGAAATGACTGGAAAGTCTTAAAATGCGTCAGTTTACTGTAGGGATTATTTAGACTGTCTAGTTTAAGTTTACACCACCTATTAGTTGAATTACTTTGTTCCAGAAATATGTGGACCTATTTTGTCACTTTTTTGGAGCATGGTCTAAAACAGACACTTTATTTTAAGCAATCCCCCTTGTCAGCATGTTCTCAAACTTGGTTGGACAAGACACACAAAGTGTTAAACTAGCACAATGCATTAGAATTGTGCAACAATTAAGTAATATTATATACAAGGGTTGCAAGGGGACGTAATACTGATGAATAGAGATAAGCTAATGTTTTGATGTTCGGGTTCAGCAAATAAACCTGAACATCAAAAAAATGTTCATGTTCGGGCTCCCGATCACGAACCCGAACATGAACATGGCCCCGAATATCCCTGGTTTCCCACGCTGTCATCTACGGGACAGCGAGTGAATCAGAGGCTGTGACCGGGGGGTAATATCACTACCGCCAGTCACACTGTCAGCTATCAGCGTGATCCCTGCAGCTGTGACAGTGACCCGTGGAAATCAGGGGCTGTGACCGGCGGTAAGATCGCTGCCGCCAAAAACAACGCTGCGGGGATCATGCTGTCACCTGTCAGCATGATCCCCGCAGCTGTGACAGTCACTCGTAGTAAAACGCTTAAAGCGGGTGACAGGCACCCCCCATCATCTGGCGCCTGCTGTCACAGTACACAAGTGCCGTTGATGGAAGAAGTAATCACTCATCAGAGCGCTTGCGCAGTGAAAGTTAAAAAAAAAGTTAAAATGAATAAATGTTTAAATAAAAATGATAAAAACATCATACTCACCTAACACTTACTTGCACCTTGACCCCGATGTTCTCGTCCCCTTTAAAACATAAAAAAACATCATATACTCACCTTACAGCTAATCCTCGAAGCCATGGTCACCTGCAATAAAGGTAAAATTATAAACCTACCTCATCCTCACCTGTCCACTGTAGTCCATATACCGAGTGTCCCACATCGATGTAAGTGATAGCACGGCCACATCCGGAGATGTGGTCGCGCTATCCTGCAGCCGGCAATACACTGACAGGCGTTCTCGCTCCTGCAGTGTATTGCGAGAAGTTGCCGGCTGAGGTCACCAGAGTTCAAACAGCTGAGCACTTCAGTGATCTCACTTATGGCATTAGTGCTATGTGGGAATTTTGCCACATAGCACTAATGCCATTAGTGAGATCACTGGAGCTCTTAGCTGATCATCACCTGTTTGAACTCCAGTGACCTCACTCCTGCAGCACAGAGATGTACACTGACAGGAGTGTAATAATTTCTGTCAGTGTATAGTACTGTGCTGCAGGGGTGAGGTCATTTGAGTTCAAACAGCTGATGATCAGCTGAGGGCTCCAGTGATCTCACTTACGGCATTAGTGCTGCATGTGAAAATTCCCACACAGCACTAATGGCGTAAGTGAGATCATCCGAGCTCTCAACTGATCATCAGCTGTTTGAACTCAAGTGACCTCACCCCTGCAGCACAACTCTATACACTGACAGGAGTAATTACACTCCTGACAGTGTACAGTGCTGTCTTCTACAGTGGTAACATCAGTGATTGATGTGGCTGCTGTAGGAGTGACCCGGATCGCTGTGGGACACTCAGATTACGTCATGAAGACAGGTGAGAGATATGTTTGTTTTTTATTTTTGTTTTTTTTTGTTATACAGGAGATGAGGGATTCAGGGACTGGGTGAATTATAAATAAATTTTTAAAACCATGTGGAATTTTATTGAAATAAAAGACTTTATTCTGGCGGTGTGTTTATTGAAAAAATGTTGTAAGCCTTTACTACGTGGTTAGTAATGGGGGCATCTTATAGACGCCCTCCATTACTAACCTAGGCTTCATGTCAGCCGCCAATACAAGGCTGTCATGAACCCTACCCTATTACCCCTCTCGCCACTGCTACACGGCAGTGAGAAGAGCGAGGCTAAGTGCCAGATTTGGCGCATCTTTTGGATGCGCTGTTTCTGGGTCTGCTGAGGGCTGATGTTGTTATCCTCAGAGGGGGCCAGGATCCATGGCCCCTTCCCTGGCTATTAATATCAGCTCACAATTGTCTGTTTAGCATTTGCTGGTTAGATTGACTACGTCAATTTTTTCTGGGGTCCCCGTGTAATTTAGCCAGTAAAGGCAAAGCAAACAGCTGTGAGCTGTTATTAATAGCCTGGGAACATCTTTGTCTAATGCCCCTTCCCCGGCTAGTAATATCAGCCCCCAGTAGTCAGCTTTCCCTTTGCTGGTTATGAAAATGATGCGGGAGCTCACGCCATTTTTTTTTATTTAATTCTTCATTTTTATTTCATTTATAAGAAATCCCATGCGTAAACTCACCAGCAGCATGTCAATTTCTGTAGCGGAGAAGCAACTCTCCACTGCAGATTTTGACCAACTGAAATGTCATTACATGTGGTGGATCCACATGTACTGACAAAACAAGTGTGGCATTAGAACGCAGCATTTTGGATGCAGCGTAAATACTCACCACTGGTCCAAAGGTAATCCAAAGGTTAAGGTATGTGCACACGATCCTGACAGGCAGTGTTTTCATTGAACCATGTGGATTCACCGCATTCAATACATTGCACTGATCAGATATCTCTTGCTGAAACTAGCGACTCTGCAAGAGAAATTACATGGTGCGGTCTTGAAAGACACGCCGCATGTCTGTGTCCACAGGTCATCCGCATGCACAGATGAACGTATAGTTGACATGGGATTTCTACAAATCCTTTCCACTATGCTGTAACATCTGGGGCTGCAGGTTTGACATTGCATAAGCACTCCGCTTCAAACCTGCAGTGGCTCCTGATCGTGTGCACATACCCTTAAAGCAATGTCCCACGTTTCTTTTTTCAAACATCTTTATTTAATTCCAAAAAACATTTATTGCTGTACAAAAACGCATGCAAAAACGTACCAAAAACTCTGCAGCAAAGTGAATGAGAAACGTGAAATGTCATGCACACGTTCAGTATTTTTTGACTTGCAGATTTGGTTCAGAAAATAATCATTAGCATGTCAATTCTCTGTGTGTTTTTGCCTGCAATTTTTCAGTGCATTCAATGGGTGAATGCACTGTACAGCAATGAATTTTTTTTGCGGAAACGGACATGTGGTGCGTCTTTCAAGATCGCAACATGTCAATTTCTCTTGCAGAGTTGCTTGTTTCTGCAATAGAAATCTGATCAGTACAATGTATTTAATGCGGTGAATCCGCATGGTTCAATGAACACATGTGAATTCAACCGATGTTCAATAGACTGCAGCGCCTTGGACACAGCATAAAGTATTCAAAACGCTGCCTATCCGGATCGTGTACACATACTTTAACCCTTGGATTACCTTTGGACCAGGGGTGAATATTTGCGCTATGTCCAAAACGTTGCGCTTTAATGGCACACTTATTTGTCAGTAAATGTAGATAAACCGCATGTAATGACATTCCAATCTGTTAAAATCTGCATTGGAGAGTTGCGTCTCCGCTACAAAAATTGACATGCTGCTGGTGAGTTTACGCAGCGGCAATAAGATGCCCTTCATTACTAACTGTGTAAGAAAGGTTTACAGCGTTTTTTAAATAAAGACACTGCCAGAATAAAGTATTTTATTTAAATAAAATTCCACACTGTTTTAAAAATGTATTTATTATTTACCCAGTCCCTGAAGCCCTCGTCTCATGTAAAAAAATAAAAAACAACCATATCCCTCACCTGTCCGCCGTCATAACGTAATCCGAGTGTCCCACAGAGATCTGGGTCACTTCTACAGCAGCCACATCAATCACTATTGTCACTGCTGTAGAAGACAGCACTATACACTGACAGGAGTGATTACACTCCTGTCAGTGTACATCGCTGTGCTGCAGGAGTTTGGTCACCAGAATTCAAACAGCTGATGACCAGCTGAGAGCTCCAGTGATCTCATTTACGGCATTAGTGCTGTGTGGGAAAATTAGACAATAGTGCTGTGTGGGTTGCATAAACCAACCAAAAGGTTGGTTTATGCAACATTACAATAAATCAACCAAAGACTTAAATTGACGCCGTACCTGTGTCTACCTCCGTGTGCAGCCGAGTGTATATATATATATATATATATATATATATATATATATATATATATACACTGCTCAAAAAAATAAAGGGAACACTCAAATAACACAGCCTAGATCTGAATGAAAACAATATTCTCATTGAATACTTTGTTCTGTACAAATTATTCTCCAAGTCCAAGAAAATTCTAAACAACACTAGACACTGTGAGAATATCACTATACACTTAATCCCATGCGGTTATTCATTTCAAACCCATTGGATGACAGAGACTCTAGTTTACATTAAAAATTAATATTTTTATTCATTATTTGTATTAAAAAACAGAAAGCAAAAAAATATATAAAAATGACAGGCGACATCCAGGAAAGAGAGATGCAATATATAGCTTGGTCACACCACATTCATCATGATTGTATAGCAAAAACTAAATCACCTTGTTAACATGATGTCTATTTAGACCAGTTTCATGGACAAATGTAAACAGATTTGACAAAGTGCAAATGCAAAGTGCAAATTGTGTAGTACTCAGTCGATCAATATAATAATGAAATAAATTACAGGGTGGGGAGTCAGACATTTGAATCTATGATCATAAAGTGCTAAGTGCTTATATTTTGAGAGAAAATGTCTGTATTACCCCATTCCATTAAATACACCGTAAACAACTGCTTTCAAATATGCAAAGTGCCATGGAATAGTCAATGTGCCCATTAAAAATTGCTACAAACTGACCATATTAACAGCATTTACCTCTCAGAACCCCTACGCCGTTTCGCTGTTAAGCTTCTTCCAGGGGGGTGTCTTTCCACTGAGGGGCTTGAATATATATATAGAGCCATCTAGCCAATTGCATTAACCGATGTATAAGAAAGAAAGTAAGAAAAAATAGAAGATGTCTAGTGATAGGCCAGGCATCCGAGGGGCTGTCTGTAGGGTGCTATCCCATTAATTATGTGCCAGCGATGAGGTGCTTTAATGGCGTATCGCGCGTGTGTATAGTACACCTATTTGCAAAAGGGACTTCCGAGTAATGCGCAGTGGAATGCATGTGTGGAACGCACGCAGTCCACATGTGGCGCATCCCCGGAAGTCAATAGGTGATGTCGCACGTGTGTGCGCACAGCTCCCATTGGCCGCACGCCGGTATACAGGAACCAGACTCAAAGGGTAAAGCCTATCTATGCAGAGCAGTGGAATGCATGTGTGAAACGCATGCGGACCACATAGGGCGCAACCTCAGAAGTCCATCCCCAATTCATGGACCATGAACCTATAGGACATGGCATGCATATTAAAAGATAACAAAGAAAACGGGAGGGCGGCAGGAGGGGGGAGGGGAGAAGGGGGTGGAGAAAGTGGGAAAAAAGAAAGAAGGAAAACACACATAATAAAATGGAAATGGGTGCTGTAGAGAGCATTCATTGCCATAAGTGAAATGAAAATAAAATTAAAAAGAAAAATCGTGTGTGTTATAGACAATATGTGAAAATATGTATTATTGAAGTGAAATGTATGAATGCACAAAGAGTAATGTATGTGTAGTGAGAAAAAAAAATTGTGTTAAGATATGATATAATCAAACAGAAGTGCTAAGTGTAACAATTAAAAAACTATTAATGCTAGGGTTTTGTGTAACATAATCACGGAGAATGAGGTGAAGAGCCTACTATTCTACCAGTGTTAACCGTCATATACGAAGTACATGTTCTTCCCAAAAGGGACCCCCCAGCTCACTCCTAAAATCAGATATTAATACGCATATTATGAATAATTCACTTATTGAAGAAACAGCACCATCCAATTTTATAGTCCATGCTTAACATTGATGGACAATTCAAATCCAATATTTTTCGGTTAAATTGTCCATCGCCATGGATTTCCATGGACAGTGCAACCAATTTCAAAGGTATTCCACATGTTTCAAGTTGCAAGACTTTCACTTGGTAAATAGTTCCAAACCAATGTTTCTTGATTCTAATGGTCCATCATCATGGATCTCTGTGGAAGGCACCACGAACACCATCCCCTCCAAAAAAAGGAGCCAACCAAATCACCAGACCCCACCCGAAATGGCCAAGGCAATAGGTAAGTAGTGTATGTGAGTAAATCTTTAATCTATGGTATAAAAGTACAAATTAATTAGTGAATACATAATAGTTTGAAAAGAGGGCTACTCATCCTTTACAATACCCATGATACACAAATGTGAAAAAGGGAGGAGAAGAGGAGGGGGCTGGAGGGGACAAAAAGAGAGAAGTTGGACCTAGAATACACTCAAAAGCTGGTTACAGCATAATACTCGGTTACCATATAAACAAACTCACAGACATCAGAAAAATTGGTTAGGGTTAAAAAAAGAAGGATTAAAAAGGTATTAAAATACCATATTGGATAAAAACATTAAAAAATAGCCACCCAGAAAAAACATGAAACCTACCAATTTGAAAAAATCGGGGAGAAATATAATGGGGTTACAAAAAAGAACTAAAACCCGTGACTTCATTTAAACCCTGTGGATTCAAGGTACCCAATCGAAAAATCCAGCGACTTTCTAACTGACCTAAGGCTTTCCCAAGATCCCCACCCTTTAGTCCTAGGTCTATCTGATCTATAGCGTATGCCTTGAGGCCTTTAGGGGAACAATTGTGGTATAATTTAAAATGACGTGGAATAGTTTTGAGCAATGTGGGATCATCAATACCAACTGCTTTTTCGATGTCCTTCACATGCTCCCTTACCCGTATTTTGAATTCTCTCGTGGTTAGACCAATGTAGAGTTTCCGGAAGGGACATTCAGCATAGTAAATTACTCCCTTGGAGCTGCAATTCAGGTGTTTACGTATCTGGAAAGTTCTGGTGCCATCATGGTTGACAAATGTTTTCGCTTTCACTAGATTCCAACAAGCCTTACAGTGGCCACAAGGAAAGAAACCATGTGGAATGGTAGAATGGCAGTTAGATCATAGTAGCTGTGTACTAATATGTCTTTCAGATTTCTACATCTCTTTGCCACCATTGATGTGGCTGAGCGAAGAATTTTGGACAAAACAGGGTCCGTGAACAAAACTTTCCAATGTTTGTTGATAATTGATGTCAATTAGTCCCATTGGTTATTATACGTTGATATAAACCATACCACTTTATCATTATTTGCATCAGTCTTCCTGGGCGCTTTATGAATGAGCAGTTCTCTGGATACTTTTTTGGCTCGCATATACCCGCGTTTAATTTGTCTTCGACTGTAACCCCTATCTAAAAAACGTTGAGCGAGATTAGTGGCTTGTTGTTCAAAAGCCTGTTCTTCTGTACAAATTTGCTTAGCCCTAAGAAACTGGCTAATAGGGATTCCCCTAATGGTGAAGGGCAAATGAGACGATTATGCATGTAGCAGTGAGTTAGTGGCCGTAGACTTGCGATATATGTCCGTAATGACACGTCCTTCGTCAGAAATGTGGATTTTAAGATCCAAAAGTCCAGCTCTCTACCATGGTGATACGTCAATTTGATGTTGAGATTGTTATTACTGAGAGCTTTCATCAAAATATCCAAATCCCCCACTGACCGCTCCCACATAAACCATACGTCATCGATACACTGTGTTCCAAAATATGGGGTGTCCATCAACCAGCCATCCTCCACTCCATCCATCTGGACCATCGAGATCATTTCATGCATGATAATGCACCGTCTCATGCTGCACATAACACATCTGCATCTCTGGCTGCTATGGGCATAAAAGGGGACAAACTTATGGTGTGGCACCCATGCTCCCCTGACCTCAACCCCATTGAGAACCTCTGGAGCATCATCAAAAGGAGTGTCTATGATGGCGGGAGGCAGTTCACATCTAAGCAACAGCTCTGGGAGGGTATTCTGTCCTCATGCAAAACAATTAAAGCAGAAACCATCCAAAACCTGACAAATTCAATGGACGAGAGAGTTCAGAAGCTCCTTTCGAACAAGTGTTCCTATGTGCAAATGTAACATCACCTAGAATAAAGTTTTGAGTTGAAAACTGTTTGATTTCAGTTTGTAATAACCTGCTAATGCTTATAATTTCAAAAATGACCATTTTTTTGTTCTTTATTAAAATGAAAAGGTTGAAAACTCTGCTGTGCATAATAATTTGGAACATGCATTTTGAGTGCAGTTTGAGTTTTTTATTTTTTAAAAATATACTATTATCATAGGCAGCTTGTACAAAAACCTTTCAATTGTACTCTAATAGTTATTTGACTGGAAAATTACAATGACTGCAAATCATATAGGTAATTTGGGAAAATCTGAGAAAATATTATTTGCATAATAATTTGGAACACAGTGTATATCGCATCCACCCTTGTACCAAATCGATGCCAGGAATTGATTCCCCCTGTAATATATCCCTCTCCCAAGCTCCCAAAAATAAATTGGCATAGGAGGGGGCACAAGAGGCTCCCATCGCTGGGCCCTGTAACTGTAAATACATTTTTTTATGAAAAATAAATACATTGTGCTTGAGGACATCCAGAAGAATCAATATTAAGTCAACTAGCTCTGAATCCAAATCAGTAGATCTCAAATACCAAGATGCCGCTCTCAAGCCATCTTCATGTTTCATACAAGTATAAAGGGCTTCTACATCTGCCGTTACCATGATGGCTTGGTCTGGAATATAGACGTGGTTTAATCTTTGGAGAGCGGCATTGGTATCCTGGATAAACGATGGTAGGGTGGATACGATAGGTTTCAAAAAATAATCAATGACGTCGGAGATGACCTCACATAATCCCCCATTGCCTGAAACAATGGGTCTACCAGGGGATCAGTGGGGTTTTTGTGGAGCTTTGGAATGAGATATAATGTACGAAGTTTCGGGTAAAAGTTATTGATCGTATCAAACATTGTTTTGGTAACAATGCCCTTCTCTAAAGCCTTCTCCAAAATGAAAATTAATTCATCATGGAAGGTAAAGGTCGGATTGTATACCAGTTTTTTATAGCAAGACGGTGTATTCAGAAGCTTATGGGCTTGTTTTTCATATAAATGGGTGGGCCACACCACCAGGTTTCCCCCCTTATCCGCTGGTTTGTATACCACGTCGGGGAGGGATTGTAGTTCTTTAATGGCTGCTCTCTCCTGTTTATTGATATTTGACTTCCAGGGGGGACAACTTGGAAGGGATTGAATGTCATTGGTAACTAGTTTAGTGAAGACATCGACAGCCGGGCATGTACTTAGAGGAGGGAACTTTTGGGATTTGTAAAAGAGGTTCGAAGGGATTTTACCAACCTTTGAAAGTTGATTTTCATCATCTAATGATTCCAAAATCTGAAGTGCTTCCATTTCCTCTATGCTGGGAAACATACTCTGATGATCGGCCTTCTTATGCAGTTTTTTAAGAACTAGTTTTCTGGCAAGGAAATATACATCTCTCACCACCGAGAACGTGTCAAATTGTGAAGATGGAGAAAATGTCAAACCTCTTTCAAGAACTCTAAGCTGAATTTCAGATAGAACATTAAGAAGATAGAAATTAATTACCCGAAAGCGGTCCTCTCCCTTTTTGGTTCCACCAGCCTTAGCAAACATGTCTGGAAATCTTTGTTCCTGTTTCTTGCTCTTATCCATGTAGGAGCCCCTACTGCTGGTGCTATTAATGTCACTAGAGGATGAAAATTCATCAGTCTGTGATTGATGGGGACTTTCTGAAGACTGACCTTGATTAAAGACTTTGGTGGCATTTTTATGTTTTTTAATCTGCCAGCAAAATATTTTATTGTTCTCAAAATCAGTTAGGTCCCGTTGGTATTTCTTAAATTTTATCTGACTGATGTCCCCCTCCCAATTGTCAACATCTTTATTTATATCAGTCATTAATTTTTCAAAATTTTCCCCTGTAATTTACTTATGAATCGTTTCTCCAATGCTTCCAACTCATCATCCAAGTCACCAAGGGTTTTAGTATTTGTTTCAATGATGATCTGGTTGAAATCCAGCAAGCACGAGGTTGCGGTCTTAATCCATTTATTACTCAGAGTCTCATCTTTTAAATCAAAAGATGGGTACACTTTTATATTTAAGCCACATGGAAAGATTCTTTTTGTGTAATAGTTCTCTAAGGATGTTTTATTCCACCATACTTTCGCTTTTTTGTATAATGCAGTCCTGTACTGGCGGATTAATTCCTTATTGTTCGTGGAGGTTTCATGGACAACACTGGAAGTTCCCTGTTTAAATAGATCTGAAGCCTTAGTTTGCCAGGCATTCATTCTGGCTTTTAAATCAATTTTAAATATTGTGAATGGACCAATCTGTTTGAAAACAGCAAACATAATTATTCTTCAAGTCCAAGAAAATTCTAAACAACACTAGACACTGTGAAAATTATTCATAACCGCATGGCATTAAGTGTATTTGTTCTGTACAAAGTTGAATGTGCTGACAACAAAATCACAGAAAAATAATCAATGACTAAATCACTAAAATGCTCGGGTACTCGTTGCTCAGGTCGAGCACATTGGAATACTCGGATGCTCGACCAGAGCAACGAGCCCAATGTAAGTCTATGGGAAACTCGAGCATTTTTCAGGCGGCTCCCCCCGGTGGTCTGCAGAGGGCCTAAAAATTGCACAAATCGATGGGAACAGCATGGGGAAGACTCCTGGAAGCATCTCTGACTTTCAGGTCACTGCTGTCAACAACGTTGTCAGAGTATTACGCCACTTTTACTGACTCACAATAAAACATACTAAAACAAACCCAAAATGGATTTTCCTGGGAAATATGTTAAGGAACATCCTTTCCAGGGTAATGACTTGTATATAAGGCAAAATAAATAACCAAAACCAAAAATACTCCTTCAAACCTTGGGCTATGTTTACACATAGCGTTTTTAATGTGTTTTTGCACTTTTGCTTTGCTTTCAACCAAGACAAATGCATTCACCAGGAAATGTCATTTTAACATTTTACAACCTTATCTGGCCATGTGGTGTGTGACACATCATCAGACACATGCATACAGTGCTGAAAAGACATGGGAACAGCATGGGGAAGACCTCTGGAAGCATCTGTGACTCCCAGGTCACTGCCTAAAAGTGTGCCCATCATAAATGATCCTTGGCGCATGCGAAGATGCCTCCCGTCATGCACCTGTCATTGCAGACTTGCAGCAATCACCGTCCGCATCCTTGTCCCAGTGCAGCGTTCAGTTGTCCCTACCCCATTCCTTGGAATGCAAGCGCAAGTATGCAGCCAGCCACCCACCAACCCACAGGCTGCAATATTATGCTGCCAAGTTTTTGACAGCTGCTTGCACTTGAAATGTGGCCTTTTAGGCTCATGGAGGCGGAAGCTGTCCACAATCTTATGGCGGCGGCGACCAGGTATCCATACTTGGTCCCCAGCTGCCACTATTTGTCCTGGTGTCGTCTACGACTTCCACAAGCACGGGTCCCACAACATTACCCGTGCCCTCCCCAGTGCACTTACTGGGAAGGACCGCCTAGCCACAAACACGTGGACAGGTGAATATGGCCAGGGACGATACGGAGCCAGTCACAGCTTTATTTTGCTGAGTTCTATTTCACCACAGCCATATTCTTTAGCTTGGTGAAAGGACTTGGGAAACCATATCTACCCAGCTGTCATTTCTCCCAGGAAGTCCTCTAAAGCTGCTTTCACTTCAAATGTGGCCTTTTAGGCTCGTGGAGGTGGAAGCTTTTCATAACCTTATGCTGGCGGCGGCCGGGTGTCCATACCCGGTCCCCAGCCGCCACTGTTTCTCCCGGTATCGTCTCCGCCTTCCACAAGCATGGGTCCCTCAACATTACCCGTGCCCTCCCCAGTGCAATTACTGGGAAGGACAGCCTAACCACAAACACGTGGACAGGTGAATGTGGCCAGGGATGGTATGGAGCCAGTCCACAGCTTTTTTTTGCTGAGAGTTGTATTTCACCACAGCCATATTCTTTAGCTCGGTGAAAGGACTGGCATAGAGGAAAACCGTATCTACTCTGGGTGTCATTTCTCCCAGGAAGTCCTCTAAAGCAGCTAGTTGCAGAAGCAATGGCAGCCTGTCCAACATCAACTCGCACTTCTCGGTGGTGCTTTGACACACAAACATCTTTTTTTGCGCATTTAATTTCATGACTACAGAGTTGGGCAATGGACTGATCTGCAATGCGGTTTGAGAAATTACATGCATAAGCACGTCCGATCCACATTAAAAAAACAGCCATAGAGTGTCCGGGAACCTTCCCCCACACTTTTCTTAGCCAGGGCTGCCTCTCTTCAGGGTTGGACAGACCCACCAGAAAACCGGAGACTCCTCCGGTGGGCCCTGGCTTCTCCTTCAAGAGAGTTCATAGTGCCGAAGTGAGGCCATGATGATGATAGAGGCCACCATCTGCTTAGTTTTCTGTTACTTGGAATGCAAGCACAAGTATGCAGACAGCCACCCGCCCACAAGCTGCAATACTAAACTGCCAGATTTCTGGGCAGCTGGTTGAACTTGAAATGTGGCCTTTTAGGCTTGTGGAGGTGGAAGCTTTTCACAACCTCATGCCTCATGCCTCATGTTCATACTCAGTCCCCAGCCGTCACTATTTCTCCCGGAGTTGTCTCCGCCTTCTACAAGCGCGGGTCCCTGAACAATACTGCTGGTGCTTTTCTGTGGGAATTTGCTTGCCTCCTACCAGCCTGGAATATTTCCAGTAAGCTATGGTACGACGCCATGGTATTAGCACTGCCCCCAGTAACAGTAGCAAAGCCATCCCCAATTTCCTTCTCAGTAATTTTATTTGGTAGACTGAGTGGCTGCCCAAATACATTTTGTCACAAAGGAGCTGAAGATAGAGTGGCAGTAGGTGCAAGTTTCTCCAGCCTGTTAGATATTAGAGGGTGAACGGCAGCACATTGGATCAGTGGTTAGCACTGAAGTCTTGCAGCGCTGTGATCCTGGGTTCAAATCCCAGCAAGGACAACATCTGCAAGGACTTTGTATGTTCTCCTCATGTTTGCGTGGGTTTCCACCTCAGTAAAATAGCAGCCATAGAGTGTCCGGGAACCTTCCCACACACTTTTCTTAGCCAGGACAGCTTCTCGGCAGGGTTGGACGGTCCCACCAGAGAATCCTCTGGTGTGCTCTGGCTTCTACATCAGGAGAGATCATGATAGTGCTAACTTTGCAGCTACTATGAGGCTATTGAGCGGGGGAGAAAGGTGAGCCCTCAGAATCAAATCCTCTGGTGGGCACAATGTTTTTCAATCTGAAACAGCTTCTCAGTGGGAGTTGTATTTTACCACAGCCATATTCTTTAGCTCGGTGAAAGGACTGGCATAGAGGGAAACCATATCTACTCCGGCTGTTATTTCTCCGTCACCAGGTTCCGCCCATTGTCACACATGACCATGCCTGGCTGTATGTTCAGCGGTGAGAGCCAAAGATCAAGCTGCTGTGTTACAGCTTTCAAAAACTCTGCAGCGCTGGGCGGATTGTCACCTAAGCATTAAGCATTTTATCTTCAGCACAGCCTGTTGCCTCTTGGCCAAGGCAGTGCTGCAGTGTTTTCAGCTTGTGACTGATGTTGTCATTTCGGAGATGGAGGAGGAGGTGCAGGAGCTGAACAATGTGATTACATTGAGGTTACATTGGCGACTCTGTTTTTATACTAAAGAAAGATCCTACTGTTTTGTATTTTTTTAAATTAATTTTTTAAAGCAAATGCATTGACCGGGAAATGTCATTTTAACATTTTACAATCTTATCTGGGAATGTGGTGTGTGACATATCATCAGACACATCCTGTTTCATTGATGATGGAGGGACTATGAAAGACACATACAGCAGGGCCACAGTAACGAGTACGATATGTTCCCATTAGAAAGGAGAGAGTCTGCTATACAGTTATAGGGTATGCAGTGAGTCCAACGGCTGACCAATTTTAGGAAAAAACCCTCTAAGAATTTAAAGACACATAGAGCAGGGCCACAGTAACAACAAATTCCCATTAGAAAGGAGAGAGTCTGCTATACAGTTATAGGGTATGCAGTGAGTCCAACGGTCGACCATATTTAGGATGAACCCCACTAAGAATTTAGAGACATATAGAGCAGGGCCACAGTAACAAGTACGACATGCACCCATTAGAAGGGAGAGGGTCTGCTATACAGTTATAGGGTATGCAGTGAGTCGAACGGCTGACCAAATTTAGGAAAAAACTCACTAACAATTTAAAGAGACAAAGAGCTGGGCCACAGTAATGACAAATTCCCATTAGAAAGGAGAGAGTCTCCAATAGTGTTGGCCTATGCAGTGAATGCAAGGGCTGCCAAAAAATTAGAGGCACTTCAATGCCCCTTGGAAGAGACTTGGAGGTCAGAAGGTCTGAACATGAACATACTGTATAAAAAATTTTTTTATGGGCATCATAAACACCCTTTAAAAAATTATGTGGGTGTTGCATCATGGGCTACAGTCACCCTGGTGACATGGTGGTGGAGGATGAGGAGAAGGAGGAGGACAAGAGCAAATAGCCAAAATCAGGAAGCAAAGTCGGGTGCTTTGCTGCCATGTGCCTGATCATACTGGTGGTGGTCTGGCTGGTCGTTTTGCCACCCCTGCTGATGCTGGCCTGGCAGGTGGTGCAAATGGCCTTTTTGGGGTTATCGGCAGAGTCTTTAAAAAACAACCAGACTCGGGAAGACCTAACAGTTGTACTGGCAACTTCCTTTGTGTTGGTGTTAAGGGGAACGGTTGCCTGCCTTCTGTCTGCGACCACCACACTGCTTCTTCCTGCCTGTTCAGGTGCTCTGCCTCCCTCCTCTTGTGTGCTGCTGTCCTCGCTCTGCATGTCTTCCGGCCTGGTTGGGTCAGTTACTATATCATCCAACACCTCTTCTTCCACTTCCGCACCCTGGTCCTCCTCCTAACTTTCTGGCAATTGTGTGTCATCATCGTCCACCTCTTGTGACACTTTCCCACCGTCACCTTCATGTGACCGTTGCTGCTTAAAATATTTGGGCATCGCTACATGCGATCTCCTCTTGCCCCGCTTCAAGTGGACCATGCGGGGGGTTCCCAAATCTATAAATGGAAAAGCGAACAACTCTTCAGAGTGTCCAAGTGTGGAATCAGTTGTCTCCGGGCACTCAGCATGGTGAGAGGAAGGAGGATCAGGGTGAGGAATATGCGGTCCAGACTCACGGCTACTGAGACTTGACCGTGTGGAAGACAGGGTGGTGGTGGTGGTGGTGGCTAAGTGACTGGAAGCATTATTGGGTATCCAACCAACAACCTTTTGACACTGCTCTGGGTTCAATAGTGGTGTGCTGTGGTCCCATAGGAATTGGGACAGGAAGGTCGGGCGAGAAGATGTGTGTATTTGTTGTGGCACAATTTCAGCTTGCCCACGGCCTTGTCCTCGCCCTCTGCATGCACCATCACCATCACGTCCAGTTCCCCATTCCTTGCCACGTGCCTTGCCCATTTTCAAAACCCTAACGTAACATACAAGGCCATACATAACCTGTCCCCTCCCTACATCTCCGACCTGGTTTCCAGATATGTCCCCCCGCGCGATCTTCGCTCCTCTCAAGAACTTCTCCTCTTCTCCCCTCTCATTTCCTCCTCCCACAACCGCCTACAAGATTTCTCCCGTGCATCCGCCATACTCTGGAACTCTCTCCCCCATCACATCCGACACTCCCCTACCCTGTGAACCTTCAAGAAAAACCTAAAGACCCACCTCTTCCTTCAGGCCTACAGCCCACACTGAGACCCATCCACTGCACCATCTCACCCTCTCCTCTCCCCCTCCTCCTATCTCCCTACCCACCCCCTATAGACTGTGAGCCCTCGTGGACAGGACCCCCTGCCCTACTGTATCAGTGCGCCTCGTTTGATATTTCATGTTCGTGTCCCTGTCTGCCCCTACACTTGTAAAGCGCCATGGAACCTAATGGCGCTATATAAATATTTAATAATAATAATAATAATAATTTTAAATGGAGGAAAGTATCTTCCACGCTCACTACAAATGACTGAGCTTAGAGCGAACTTAGATGTGAGCCATGTGATGGAGAAAACAGAGTTTTGAATATCTGGCTTGTAGGTTACTAGTTTGAACAGCAAACTGGTGTGAATTGCTTCACTGACACACTGAAGGAAATTTTTAATTGGAGGCCAGAAATGGCAGTATTTTATGACAACGTATATGTGATCCGTGTGACTGAGAAAACAGAGTTTTAAATACCTGACCTGTAGGTAACTAGTTTGAGCAACAAACCGGTGTCAAAAACTTCGCTGACATAGTGAAAAAAAATTGGAATGGAGGCCAAAAATGCCAGTATTTTCTGAAAACGTATATGTGATTCGTGTAACGGAGAAAACACAGTTTTAAATAACTGGATTTCTAGTGCTGTAATATGGAAAGGACCTGGCTGTATTCTGCAGTGCCAACAAGCAAATGGCGCAGAAAAACAGTGTTCTCTGGATTACTTTTTAAGCAAATAATGAGGATTAAAATCCAAAAAAAAGTATTCCTGGCCCCTGAGACCTGAGCCTAGGTATAGAAATATCTTACAGCAGCAGAAGGAAGAATTGGAGTGGAGCCTCTTGTGCTATATGCATTGCAGTCTGCTATATACGCTGCCTACCTATATACCCTGCCTGCCTGATATCTCTGCAGATGGATTAATTAGTCCTCAAAAGGACTGTTTGTTAAGATGGATATGTGTAATGTACGTTTTTTCTTCCTACACTACCTAATACACAAGCAAATCTCTCCCTGACACAGCAGCACCTCTCCCACCTGGTCTGATATAGACCTGATGACACTGTGCGGCCATCCAATCACTGCAATGCCACAACCACCATGGCTGTGGCATTACAATGAGTGGCAAACAATCCCTGCATGTTGATTGGCACTCTAAAGAGCGCCAAACATGCAGGGAGGGGACCCGAGCACCCACCGATCAACCCCGGAAATACTCGGCGAGCGCCGAGCATCTCGAGTAGTGAGATGCTCGGGTGACCACCGAGCAGTAGTGAGCATGCTCATTCACCACTAGTCCTTAAAACAAGTCAAAATAAGGCTCAGTATTGTGTGTGGCCTCCACGTGCCTGTATGACCTCCCTGGGCATGCTCCTGCTGAGGTTGCGGATGGTCTCCTGTGGGATCTCCTCCCAGACCTGAACTAAAGCATCCGCCAACTCCTGGACAGTCTGTGGATGGAGCGAGACATGATGTCCCAGATGTGCTCAATCGGATTCAGGTCTGTGGAACACGCAGGCCAGTCCATAGCTTCAATGCCTTCATCTTGCAGGAACTGCTGACACACTCCAGCCACATGAGGTCTGGCATTGTCCTGCAGTAGGAGGAACCCAGGGCCAACCGCACCAACATATGGTCTCACAAGGGGCCTGAGGATCTCATGTCGGTACCTAATGGCAGTCAGACTTCCTCTGGCGAGCACATGAAGGGCTGTGCGGCCCTCAAAAGAAATGCCACCCTACACCATTACTGACCCACTGCCAAACCGGTCATGCTGAAGGATGTTGCAGGCAGCAGATCACTCTCCACGGCATCTCCAGACTCTGTCACGTATGTCACATGTGCTTAGTATGAGCCTGCTTTCATCTGTGAAGAGCACAGGGCGCCAGTGGCGACTTTGCCAATCCTGGTGTTCTGTGGCAAATGCCAAGCATCCTGCACGGTGTTGGGCTGTGAGCACAACCTCCATCTGTGGATGTCAGGCCCTCATACCACCCTCATGGAGTTGGTTTCTAACCATTTGTGCAGACACATGCACATTTGTGGCCTGCTGAAGGTCATTTTGCAGGGCTCTGTCAGTGCTCCTCCTGTTCCTCCTTGCACAAAGACGGAGGTAACGGTCCTGCTGCTGGGTTGTTGCCCTCCTACGGCCCCCTTCACATCTCCTGGTGTACTTGCCTGTCTGCTGGTAGCGCCTCTAGCCTCTGGACACTACGCTGACAGACACAACAAACCTTCTTGCCACAGCTCGCATTGATGTGCCATCCTGGATGAGCTGCTCTACCTGAGCAACTTCTGTGGCTTGTAGAGTCTGTCTCATGCAACCACGAGTGTAAAGCACAACTAACATTTAAAAGTGACCAAAACATCAGCCAGAAAGCATTGGCACTGAGATGTGGTCTGTGGTCCCCACCTGGGTGTCTTGATAATTGCCAATAATTTTCATCTATTCCATTTGCACAACAGCATGTGAAATTGTTTGTCAATCAGTGTTGCTTCCTAAGTGGACAGTTTGATTTCACAGAAGTTTGATTTACTTGGAGTTATATTCTGTTGTTTAAGTGTTCCCTTTATTTTTATGAGCAGTATGTATATATATATATATATATATATATATATATATATATATATATATATAGTGGATACGGAAAGTATTCAAAGTATTCAGACCCCTTTAAGTTTTTCACTCTTTGTTTCATTGCAGCCATTTGGTAAATTCTAAAAAGTTCATTTTTTTCTCATTAAAGTACACTCTGAACCCCATCTTGAGAGAAAAAAAAACAGAAATGTAGACATTTTTGCAAATTTATTAATAAAGAAAAACTGAAATATCACATGGTCATAAGTATTCAGACCCTTTTCTCAGTCACTCATATTTAAGTCACATGCTGTCCATTTCCATGTGATCCTCCTTGAGATGGTTCCACTCCTTCATTGGAGTCCAGCTGTGTTTAATTAAACTGATAGGACTTGATTTGGAAAGGCACACACCTGTCTATATAAGACCTCACAGCTCCACCAATCGGGCCTTTATGGCAGAATGGCCCAACAGAAGCCTCTCCTCAGTGCAAGACATGCCCACATAGAGTTTGCTCAAAAACACATAAAGGACTCCCAGACTATGAGAAATAAGATTCTCTGGTCTGATGAGATGAAGATAGAACTTTTTGGTGATAATTCTAAGCGGTATGTGTGGAGAAAACCAGGCACTGTTCACTAGTGTTGAGCCACCCCCGTAGTGTTCGGGTTCGGTTCGGTTCGTCGAACACCGGGATGTTCGAGGAACTGTTCGTCGAACTGTTCGTCGAACACCTTAGAACACCGTCGAACACCGTTAAAACCAATGGCAGGCAAACAAAAACACATAGAAACACATAGAAAACACCTGCAAAGGTGTCCAAAAGCTGACAAACTGCTCAGAAGACACTCTCTTTAAAAAAGCCGGCCGGCAAATTCAGCAGCGGCATACACCGGTACCCGACAATTTAGACAAGAAGGAATAGAGCATCACACATAGATTAGATAGATAGAAACATGTCAGTCACACATATAAGAAGCACAGTGACAGTGTTGGTTACTGCACTTGTCATTTAGTGTAAAGGATTTATTAAAAAAAATATTAGTGTTTTCATGCACCGTCTCTTTAAAAAAGCCGGCCGGCAATTCAGCATCTGTACCCGACAATTTAGAACAGAAAGAATAGAGCTTCACACATAGATTAGATAGATAGAAACATGTCAGTCACATATATAATAAGTACAGTGAGAGTGTTGCTTACTGTACTTGTCATTTAGTGTAAAGGATTTATTTAAAAAAATAATAGTGTTTTCATGCACTGTCTCTTTAAAAAAGCTGGCCGGCAATTCAGCATCGGTACCCGACAATTTAGAACAGAAAGATAGAGCATCACACATAGATTAGATAGATAGAAACATGTCAGTCACATATATATGAAGTACAGTGATAGTGTTGGTTACTGTACTTGTCATTTAGTATTAAAATAAAGGATTTATTATTAAAAAAATTGGCGTGGGGTTCCCCTTAATTTTAGGCTCTAGCGGAGGTTAAGCAGACGGCTGGGGCAGATGTTTGAAGCCTGGGAAGGGGGTAATACCCACGGAGCTTCCCAGGCTACTAATATCAGCCCCCAGCTGAATACATAGCCTTTACTAGCTATTAAAATGGGGGACCCCCCAAAAAAAATTACGTGGGGTCCCCCCTAATTTAATAGCTAGCAAAGGCTAGGCAGACAGCTGGGGGCTGATATTAATAGCCCAGGAAGGGAGCCATGAATATTGGCCCCCTCCCAGGCTAGAAACACCAGCCGTCAGCCGCCCCAGAAATGGCGCATTCATAGGATGCGCCAATTCTGGCACTTAGCCTCGCTCTTCCACGCTGCCCTGGTGCGGTGGCAGGGGGTAATAGGGTTGGGGTTGATGTCAGCTTATAATGCCAGCTGACATCAAGCCCAGGTTAGTAATGGAGAGGCGTCTATAAGACACCCCCATTACTAACCCCATAGTCAAAGTTAAAAAAAACACAAACACCCAGAATAAAGTCCTTTAATTGAAATAAAGACACAATCCTTTATTGTTCTAAATTAAACCATACTTACCATCACGCCCATTCCAGCTGAAGCCAACGATCTCCTGCAATAAAAGAAAAATAATAAAGCAACCTCATCCTTACCTTTCCATGGTTCCCACGACAGCTTCAGCTCTGCTACATCGAGATGACAGGCTGGACCGCAGCAGAACGCTGCCATCCAGCCTGTCATCCCGCAGACACTGAGAAGCGCAGGCTTGCTTGCGCTGCTCAGCGTCTCTCTGTGACGACATCCAGATGAGCCGAGTTCATGTCCAATGAACTCGGCTCACCTCATGCACGTCACTGACAGCGTGGGAAAATTCTCACGCTGAAGCGCTGATTGCAGGAGAATTTTCCCACGCTGTCAGTGACGTGCAGGAGGTGAGCCGAGTTCATCGGACATGACCTCGGCTCATCTGGATGCCGTCACAGCGAGACAGTGAGGAGCGCAAGCATGCCTGCGCTTCTCAGTGTCTGCGGGATGACAGACTGGATGGCAGCGTTCTGCTGCGGTCCAGCCTGTCATCTCGATGTAGCAGAGCTGAAGCTGTCGTGGGAACCATGGAAAGGTAAGGATGAGGTTGGTTTATTATTTTTCTTTTATTGCAGGAGATCGTTGGCTTCAGCTGGAATGGGTGTGATGGTAAGTATGGTTTAATTTAGAACAATAAAGAATTGTGTCTTTATTTCAATTAAAGGACTTTATTCTGGGTGTTGTGTTTTTTTTAAATACTTTACTAGAAATTCATGGCGGTCATGTCTAATACTGGCGTGACCCCATGAATTTTGGGCTTGGGGCCAGCTGATAATACCAAGCTGGCCCTAACCCCTTTATTACCCAGTGAGCCACCGCACCAGGGCCCTGGATGAGTTGGGTACAGCGCCAGAAGATGGCGCATCTATGAACGCGCCATTTTCCGGGGTGGCTGCGGACTGCAATTTGTAGCGGGGGGGGGGGGCCCAGAAAGCTTGGGCCTCCCTGCGCTGCAGATTCCAGCCCCCAGCTGCCTAGTTGTTCCTGGCTGGACACAAAAATAGGGCGAAGCCCCACGTACTTTTTTTTTAATTATTTCATGAAATTCATGAAATAATTAAGAAAAAAAGGCCTTCCCTATATTGTTGTGTCCGGCCAGGTACAAATAGGCAGCTGGTGGTTGGGGGCAGCCCGTTCCTGCCTGCTGTACCTGGCTGGACAATAAAAATAGTGCGAAGCCCCACTTCAATTTTTTTTAATTATTTCATGAAATTCATGAAATAATTAAGAAAAAAAGGGCTTCCCTATATTGTTGTGTCCGGCCAGGTACAAATAGGCAGCTGGTGGATGGGGGCAGCCCGTTCCTGCCTGCTGTACCTGGCTTGACACAAATATAGTGCGAAGCCCCACTTCAATTTTTTTTAATTATTTCATGAAATTCATGAAATAATTAAGAAAAAAAGGGCTTCCCTATATTGTTGTGTCCAGCCAGGTACAAATAGGCAGCTGGTGGATGGGGGCAGCCCGTTCCTGCCTGCTGTACCTGGCTGGACACAAATATAGTGCGAAGCCCCACTTCAATTTTTTTAAATTATTTCAGGAAATTCATGAAATAATTTAAAAAAAATTGACGTGGGGCTTCGCACTATATTTGTGTCCAGCCAGGTACAGCAGGCAGGAACGGGCTGCCCCCAACCACCAGCTGCCTATTTGTACCTGGCCGGACACAACAATATAGGGAAGCCCTTTTTTTCTTAATTATTTCATGAAATAATTTAAAGAAAATTGACGTGGGGCTTCGCCCTGTTTTTGTGTCCAGCCAGGTACAACTAGGCAGCTGGGGGCTGGAATCCACAGCGCAGGGAGGCCCAAGCTTTCTGGGCCACCCCCGCTGCAAATTGCAGTCCGCAGCCACCCCGGAAAATGGCGCGTTCATAGAAGCGCCATCTTCTGGCGCTGTACCCAACTCATCCAGGGCCCTGATGCGGTGGCTCACTGGGTAATAAAGGGGTTAGGGCCAGCTTGGCATTATCAGCTGGCCCTAAGCCCGAAATTCATGGGGTCACGCCAATATTAGACATGACCACCATGAATTTCTAGTAAAGTATTTAAAAAAAACACAACACCCAGAAAAAAGTCCTTTAATTGAAATAAACACACAATTCTTTATTGTTCTAAATTAAACCATACTTACCATCACGCCCATTCCAGCTGAAGCCAACGATCTCCTGAAATAAAAGAAAAATAATAAAGCAACATCATCCTTACCTTTCCATGGTTCCCATGACAGCTTCAGCTCTGCTACATCGAGATGACAGGCTGGACCGCAGCAGAACGCTGCCATCCAGCCTGTCATCCCGCAGACACTGAGAAGCGCAGGCATGCTTGCGCTCCTCAGTGTCTCTCTGTGAGGGCATCCAGATGAGCCGAGTTAATGTCCAATGAACTCGGCTCACCTCATGCACGTCACTGACAGCGTGGGAAAATTCTCCTGCACTCAGCGCTTCAGCGTGGGAGAATTCTCACACTGAAGCGCTGAGTGCAGGAGAATTCTCCCACGCTGTCAGTGACGTGCAGGAGGTGAGCTGAGTTCATTGGACATGAGCTCACCTTATGCACGTCACTGACAGCGTGGGAAAATTCTCCTGCACTCAGCGCTTCAGCGTGGGAGAATTCTCACGCTGAAGCGCTGAGTGCAGGAGAATTCTCCCACGCTGTCAGTGACGTGCAGGAGGTGAGCTGAGTTCATTGGACATGAGCTCACCTTATGCACGTCACTGACAGCGTGGGAGAATTCTCCTGCACTCACCGCTTCAGCGTGAGAATTTTCCCACGCTGTCAGTGACGTGCATGAGGTGAGCCGAGTTCATTGGACATGAACTCGGCTCATCTGGATGTCGTCACAGAGAGACGCTGAGCAGCGCAAGCAAGCCTGCGCTTCTCAGTGTCTGCGGGATGAGAGGCTGGATGGCAGCGTTCTGCTGCGGTCCAGCCTGTCATCTCGATGTAGCAGAGCTGAAGCTGTCGTGGGAACCATGGAAAGGTAAGGATGAGGTTGCTTTGTTATTTTTCTTTTATTGCAGGAGATCGTTGGCTTCAGCTGGAATGGGCGTGACGGTAAGTATGGTTTAATTTAGAACAATAAAGGATTGTGTCTTTATTTCAATTAAAGGACTTTATTCTGGGTGTTTGTGTTTTTTTTAACTTTGACTATGGGGTTAGTAATGGGGGTGTCTTATAGACGCCTCTCCATTACTAACCTGGGCTTGATGTCAGCTGGCATTATAAGCTGACATCAACCCCAACCCTATTACCCCCTGCCACCGCACCAGGGCAGCGTGGAAGAGCGAGGCTAAGTGCCAGAATTGGCGCATCCTATGAATGCGCCATTTCTGGGGCGGCTGACGGCTGGTGTTTCTAGCCTGGGAGGGGGCCAATATTCATGGCTCCCTTCCTGGGCTATTAATATCAGCCCCCAGCTGTCTGCCTAGCCTTTGCTAGCTATTAAATTAGGGGGGACCCCACGTCATGTTTTTTGGGGGGTCCCCCATTTTAATAGCTAGTAAAGGCTATGTATTCAGCTGGGGGCTGATATTAGTAGCCTGGGAAGCTCCGTGGGTATTACCCCCTTCCCAGGCTTCAAACATCTGCCCCAGCCGTCTGCTTAACCTCCGCAAGAGCCTAAAATTAAGGGGAACCCCACGCCAATTTTTTTAATAATAAATCCTTTATTTTAATACTAAATGACAAGTACAGTAACCAACACTATCACTGTACGTCATATATATGTGACTGACATGTTTCTATCTATCTAATCTATGTGTGAAGCTCTATTCTGTCTGTTATAAATTGTCGGGTACCGCTGCTGAATTGCCGGCCGGCTTTTTTAAAGAGACGGTGCATGAAAACACTATTATTTTTTTTGATAAATCCTTTACGCTAAATGACAAGTACAGTAAGCAACACTGTCACTGTACTTCGTATATATGTGGCTGACATGTTTCTATCTATCTAATCTATGTGTGAAGCTCTATTCTGTCTGTTATAAATTGTCGGGTACCGCTGCTGAATTGCCGGCCGGCTTTTTTAAAGAGACGGTGCATGAAAACACTATTATTTTTTTTGATAAAACCTTTACGCTAAATGACAAGTACAGTAAGCAGCACTTTCACTGTACTTCGTATATATGTGGCTGACATGTTTATATCTATCTAATCTATGTGTGAAGCTCTATTCTTTCGGTTCTAAATTGTCGGGTACCGGTGTATGCCGCTGCTGAATTGCTGGCTTTTCATGTTTCACTGTTGGCACTGTTCCCATCGATTTGGGCAATCACTGTAATGCCACAACCACCATGGCTGTGGCATTACAGTGAGTGGCAGACAATCCCTGCATGATTGGTGCTCTAAATAGCGCCAGACATGCAGGACACGCTTTTGGTGCAGGAACAGTTATCGAACATAACCTCGAACAGCCGAATTTTTTGCAAATCGTTCGGGTTCGTCGAACAACTCGAACACCGCCCAAAACAGCTCGAATTTGAGATTGGCGAACAGTTCTAGTCGAACACCGCTCATCTCTACTGTTCACTAGAGATGAGCGTTGTTCTACTCGAACTGTTCGCCAATCTCAAATTCGAGCTGTTTTGGGCGGTGTTCGAGCCGTTCGGCGAACACGAACAATTTGATAAAAATTCGGCTGTTCGAGGTTATGTTCGATAACTGTTCGTGCACCAAAATCATAACTGGATTTTTTCTCAGTAATGATGAAAATTAATGTTAATACGCAGTTTGAGTGTACAGCGGGGTGGGGGGAGGGGCAGGGGATGGATCTCTGCAGGAACAATGAAGATCTCCATTTTTTTTTCTCTTTCCCGCATTTGCAGTGGGGAGGTGCAATCTGTCAGCCTATCAGCAGCGCACACACGGAGCGAAGTGCTTTTTTTCACACAAGCAAGGGCATGTGTCATTGGCAGTGTATGTCACATGTCCTTGCCCTATAAGACCAAGCCATTTTCCCCGTCGCCACCATTTTCTCACTGCTGCAGCTGCGTGTTAGACGGCACCACTGTTGCTGTGTGCGCTATACCTTGTTAATTTCAAGCCAATTTTCGCACAAATATACAGATAGCTTGGGAGTAGGGAATAGTTGTGATTGCAGTCCTTTTAAGGACTAGGTTACAGCATTTCCTACGACTTTTATCAGGCAGGTCTGTGCTCTTAAATAGATAGATTGTGGGAGTAAAGACTAATTGTAATTGGAGTCCTTTTCAGGACTAGGTTACATCAGTTCCTATCAGTTTTTGCCAGGCAGGTCTGTGCCAGTGCTGTGCAAGTTTTTTTCACAGCATTTGGCTGAATCTAGCAAAGCTAATCCTTTTTGGCCTATTGCAGAGTGTGTTAGTCAGTGAAGTAGCCTATCTGTGTTGCAAGATATACCACCTGTGTATAGAATACCAATTCTTTTACTGCACCTAGTGAAGTAAAATCTTTTGGGCATAGCATCATTCTATTAGTCCATCTATACTGACCTCCATCAGGTTGCAAACTGAATATAATTTTTTTCTGCATCTAGCTCTGAAAAAATATTTGGGCTTCTAACAGTGTGTGGGACTTGGTCTATTAGTCCATCTATACTGACCTCCATCAGGTTGCAAATTAAAAATAATTTTTTTCTTCATTTAGCTCTGAAAAAATATTTGGGCTTCTAGCAGTGTGTGGGACTTGTTCTATTAGTCCTTCTATACTGACCTCCAGCAGGTTGCAAATTGAATATAATTTTTTTCTGCATCTAGCTCTGAAAAAATATTTGGGCTTCTAGCGGTGTGTGGGACTTGGTCTATTAGTCCATCTATACTGACCTCCATCAGGTTGCAAATTAAAAATAATTTTTTTCTGCATCTAGCTCTGAAAAAATATTTGGGCTTCTAGCAGTGTGTGGGACTTGGTCTATTAGTCCATCTATACTGACCTCCATCAGGTTGCAAATTAAAAATAATTTTTTTCTTCATTTATCTCTGAAAAAATATTTGGGCTTCTAGCAGCGTGTGGGACTTGTTCTATTAGTCCATCTATACTGACCTCCATCAGGTTGCAAATTAAAAATAATTTTTTTCTGCATCTAGCTCTGAAAAAATATTTGGGCTTCTAGCAGTGTGTGGGACTTGGTCTATTAGTCCATCTATACTGACCTCCATCAGGTTGCAAATTAAAAATAATTTTTTTCTGCATCTAGCTCTGAAAAAATATTTGGGCTTCTAGCAGTGTGTGGGACTTGGTCTATTAGTCCATCTATACTGACCTCCATCAGGTTGCAAATTGAATAAAAAAATTTTCTGCATCTAGCTCTGAAAAAATATTTGGGCTTCTAGCGGTGTGTGGGACTTGGTCTATTAGTCCATCTATACTGACCTCCATCAGGTTGCAAATTAAAAATAATTTTTTTCTGCATCTAGCTCTGAAAAAATATTTGGGCTTCTAGCAGTGTGTGGGACTTGGTCTATTAGTCCATCTATACTGACCTCCATCAGGTTGCAAATTAAAAATAATTTTTTTCTTCATTTAGCTCTGAAAAAATATTTGGGCTTCTAGCAGTGTGTGGGACTTGTTCTATTAGTCCTTCTATACTGACGTCCAGCAGGTTGCAAATTGAATATAATTTTTTTCTGCATCTAGCTCTGAAAAAATATTTGGGCTTCTAGCGGTGTGTGGGACTTGGTCTATTAGTCCATCTATACTGACCTCCATCAGGTTGCAAATTAAAAATAATTTTTTTCTGCATCTAGCTCTGAAAAAATATTTGGGCTTCTAGCAGTGTGTGGGACTTGGTCTATTAGTCCATCTATACTGACCTCCATCAGGTTGCAAATTAAAAATAATTTTTTTCTGCATCTAGCTCTGAAAAAATATTTGGGCTTCTAGCAGTGTGCAGGACTTGGTCTATTAGTCCATCTATACTGACCTCCATCAGGTTGCAAATTAAAAATAATTTTTTTCTTCATTTAGCTCTGAAAAAATATTTGGGCTTCTAGCAGTGTGTGGGACTTGTTCTATTAGTCCTTCTATACTGACCTCCAGCAGGTTGCAAATTGAATATAATTTTTTTCTGCATCTAGCTCTGAAAAAATATTTGGGCTTCTAGCGGTGTGTGGGACTTGGTCTATTAGTCCATCTATACTGACCTCCATCAGGTTGCAAATTAAAAATAATTTTTTTCTGCATCTAGCTCTGAAAAAATATTTGGGCTTCTAGCGGTGTGTGGGACTTGGTCTATTAGTCCATCTATACTGACCTCCATCAGGTTGCAAATTAAAAATAATTTTTTTCTGCATCTAGCTCTGAAAAAATATTTGGGCTTCTAGCAGTGTGTGGGACTTGGTCTATTAGTCCATCTATACTGACCTCCATCAGGTTGCAAATTGAATAAAAAAATTTTCTGCATCTAGCTCTGAAAAAATATTTGGGCTTCTAGCGGTGTGTGGGACTTGGTCTATTAGTCCATCTATACTGACCTCCATCAGGTTGCAAATTAAAAATAATTTTTTTCTGCATCTAACCCAGCCAATAGTTTTGGCCTAATACCACAGTTTGGCCACTCAGCTCTGCTCGGTTACCATCCATTGTTTTTTTGTGCAAACAACTCCAGAGTTGTGAATTAGTTAACCACCAAAATGAGTGGAAAAAGGCCTGCTGCTGGTGGAAAGGGGAATAGGCGTGTTGGGAAGGGGAAAAAAGGTTGTGTCCGTGGGGTAGGTGCAGAAGAAAGACCATCTTCCAGCCAAACTAAAATGTCTACTTCTTTTAGCGGACAATGTGATAAGATCCCTTTCTTACGGCCACGCCAATCGCTACAAATTCCAGATGAGGCACAAAAACAGCAGGTGCTTCAACGGATATCAAGTGCTCCTTTAAGTGGGCTCTCCTCCACATCAACTTCAACATCACAAATACTCCAGTCCTCAAAGGTGTCACCCAAATCGCACTTGCTTCCTCACAGCTCCCAAATCTCCAGCTGCCCGTCTGAGTATGAGGTAGAACAGATGGTTGAGTCTGCAGAGCTGTTTACTCATACTATAGCCTGGGAATCAGAGGTCGACTCCAGCGCTTCTGTGAATCCAGACGAGGAAATGATCTGCACTGATGCCCAGAATCTTTATGAGTCGGATCCAGGACCAGACGCAGAAGGTTCTGACCATAATGTAGACCCTCATTCCCAAACTGTAACTCCTGTTGGTGGAGACAATGAGGAAGACGATGATAAGACTCAAATACCTGATTGGAGCGACAACTTTAGTTTTTTGTCAGGGCAGGAACAGGTTGGCTCTGAGGACGACGGGTGTGATAACGCACAGGGTGATGATGATGAGGTCGGAGATCCCACTTACTGTCAACCCACAGTCAGCCAAGAGATGAGGTCAGCAGAGGAGGTGGAGGAAGATGCTAGTGACGACGAGGTCAGGTTGCGCCTTCCTGGACAGAGACGTAGTACTGGAAGCACGTCAACAACTGCATCCTCAAACACAACTCTGCCTCTCACCACAAGTCGTGGTGGCTCTTCAGGTCGCATGGGTGCTAAGCCTTGCATAGCCTGGGCATTTTTTCAGATCGATAAAGATGACCCAACTCGTGTTATCTGTAACATTTGTCAGCAAAAGCTAAGTAGAGGCCAAAAAATACATAGTTTGAGTACTTCATGCATGAACCGGCACATGGACATGAAGCATAAGTTGCAGTGGGAAGCTCAGTGTGCTACAATGCGGTCTAGCCGGCCGGGCCAACCACCCTCTGCCATATCTTGTGCATCCGCGGCCTCTTCATCCTCTGTGACTGGGGGGACAGCAGTCACACCTGTTTTGGGGCGCAGACCTGCCACCTCTTTACCCGCAACAGCCAGCGTGATTGGCAGGTCATCATTTTCTTTGGAGGTGGTAACACCAGCTGGTCTTGAGCGCTGTCCGACATCGATAGCACCACCTTTGGATCAAGGCAACCTAACATGTCCGCCTGCATCTTCCTCACAGACCGGCAGTTTGCCGGGGACACCCTTATCAACCCCGTCTAAGCACAATAGCCAGCCCTCGGTCCCTCAGATGTGGACAAGTAAAAGACCATTTCCTCCTAGCCATGAGAAAGCTAAGAGGTTGAATTTCACCATCTGCAAGCTCTTGGCTACAGAAATGCTGCCTTTCCGCCTGGTGGACACAGAGGATTTTCGAGACCTTATGTCCGTCGCAGTGCCCCAGTACCAGATGCCCAGTCGGCACTACTTCTCAAAGAAAGGTGTGCCTGCGCTCCACCAGCATGTCGCACACAACATCACCGCTTCTTTGAGAAACTCTGTGTGTGACAGGGTGCATTTCACCACAGACACTTGGACGAGTAGGCATGGACAGGGGCATTACATGTCGCTGACTGGGCACTGGGTAACTATGGCGACAGCAGGACAAGGGGCTGCTGTCCAAGTCTTGCCGTCCCCACGAGTTGTGCGTCAATCCTCTTTATGTCATTTTTCCTCCACTGCTTCTGCCTCCTCAACCTCCTCTCGGTCTTCCACCTGCACCCAAAGCCTGTCTGGTCATGCCACAAGCTTTCTAACTGCGCAGAAGGGATCCTGCACACCTCCTTACTATGCTGGCAGTAGGGCTCAACGTCATCAGGCGGTTTTTACATTGAAATGTCTGGGAAATGTGAGTCACACAGCTGAGGAGTTGTGGTCAGCTCTGGAGAACCAATTTCATGAATGGTTGTCTCCACTGGACCTGAAACCAGGGAAGGCCGTGTGCGACAATGCTGCAAACCTGGGTGCGGCCCTTCGCCGGGGCAATGTCACACACGTGCCTTGTATGGCTCACGTGTTGAACCTGGTTGTCCAGCAATTTTTAGCCCACTATCCCAGACTAGATGGCCTTCTGCAGAAGGCACGGTCGCTGTGTGCTCACTTCCGCCGTTCGCATCCCGCAGCTCAGCGACTTACATCTCTACAGAAGTCGTTGGGCCTGCCACTTCACCGGCTAAAATGCGATGTGCCTACCCGGTGGAATTCAACTCTGCACATGTTGCAGCGACTGTGGCAGCACCGACAAGCCCTGGTGCAATACGTTCTGACGTATAGCCTGGGCCAACGAGATTCAGAGGTGGGGCAAATCACGCTGGAGGAGTGGTCTCAGATCAGGGACCTATGCACCCTTCTGCACAGTTTTGAAATGGCGACGAAGATGTTTAGTGCTGACGATGCCATTATCAGCATGACTATTCCGGTGATTTACATGCTGGAGCACATGTTAAACAGAATTCGGAGTCAGGTGGTGGCACAAGAGGAGGTGGAGGAAGTAGAGGAGGAGGAGTTGTATGCGGAAGGGCTAACATCTGCAAGGTCCAGACGGTCGGCAGCACCAAGGCGGCAGGCATGTGAGGGTGGGGGAGATGATTTTACCAGGGCGCATGGTAGCAGCCAAACTAGTGAGGAAGGTGCAGGAGCCCAGGAAGCAGTGGAGGACGAACTGATGGAAGACTCATCAGATGAGGGAGACCTTGATCACATTTCTGTTGTGCGAGGTTGGGGGGAGAGGACAGAGGAAGGAAGCATGATTGCTACCTCGCCACCAACACAACAGGGACTTGGTGCTCCTGGATGCGCAACACACATGAGTGCCTTCTTGCTGCACTACCTGCAACATGACCCTCGAATTGTGAGAATTAGAAATAATCCTGACTACTGGGTTGCCACACTGTTAGATCCCCGGTACAAAAGTAAATTTGCAGAAATTATTCCTGCCATAGAAAGGGATGCACGCATGCAGGAGTATCAGCAGAGACTGTTGCAGAATCTTACATGTGCTTTTCCACAAAATACCAGTGGTGCACGTAGTGAATCTCACAGTTCCAACTTGCCAACCGTGGGACCGTCAAGTGTTCAGCACTCAAACCGTAACAGAACCACAGTATCTGCTGGTAACATCAATTTTGCGGAATCATTTCACCACTTTTTTAGCCCATCCTTTGCAAGGCCACAGGAGACAAGAAGTCTGACACATAGTCAACGCCTAGAGACGATGGTACAGGAGTATCTCCAAGTAAACATTGAAGCCACGACTGTGTCACTGGACCCTTGCTCTTTTTGGGCTTCCAATCTGGATAAATGGCCGGAGCTAGCCACTTACGCCTTGGAGATCTTGTCATGCCCCGCAGCCAGCGTTCTGTCTGAACGTGTGTTCAGCGCTGCTGGTGGTGTGCTGACAGATAAGCGCACGCGGCTCTCCACTGATAATGTAGACAGACTCACGTTCATAAAGATGAACAAATCATGGATCCGAAACGACTTTTCTACCCCTGTGTCATCCTGGGGAGAGTAAAAGCTTGATGATTGGTTAAAATCACCCTACCAACCGTTTTAAGCTTTCAAATTACTAATCATGTTTATCTGTATCTTGACTGGAAAATAATTTGGGCTTTGTAGCAGTGTGCAGCACTGATCCTATTAGGCCATCTATAATAAGCTTCACCACATTTAAAATTAAAAATAATTTTTAGCTGCATCTAGCCCGGAAAATAATTTTGGGGCTCCGAGATGCGCAAGACACATAAGTGCCTTCTTGCTGCACTACCTGCAGCATGACCCTCATATTGTCAGAATTCGAAGTAATCATGACTACTGGGTTGCCACACTCTTAGATCCCCCAAACTTTTCGATCAACCTTTTCATTTTAATAAAGACCAAAAAAATGGTCATTTTTGAAATTATAAGCATTAGCAGGTTGTTAGAAACTGAAATCAAACAGTTTTCAACTCAAAACTTTATTCTAGGTGATGTTACATTTTCACATAGGACCCCTTGTTCGAAAGGAGCTTCTGAACTCTCTCGTCCATTGAATTTGTCAGGTTTTGGATGGTTTCTGCTTCAATTGTTTTGCATGAGGACAGAATACCCTCCCAGAGCTGTTGCTTAGATGTGAACTGCCTCCCGCCATCATAGACACTCCTTTTAATGATGCTCCAAAGGTTCTGAATGGGGTAGAGGTCAGGGGAGCATGGGGGTCACACCATAAGTTTGTCCCCTTTTATGCCCATATCAGCCAGAGATGCAGATGTTTTATGTGCAGCATGAGATGGTGCATTATCATGCAGAAAAATGATCTTGCTGTGAAATACACGGTTCTTCTTCTTGAACCATGGCAGGAAGTGCTGTTTGAGAAAATCCACATACATTATGGAGTTCATCTTTAGCGCCTTCAGGGATCCTAAAGGGGCCGACAATCTCTCTCCCCATGATTCCAGCCCAAAACATTACTCCACCTCCTCCTTGTTGGCGCTGTAGCCGTGTTTGCGTGGGGTGTCCATCAACCAGCCATCCTCCACTCCATTCATCTGGACCATCGAGCGCTGCACGGCACTCATCCGTGAACAAAACAGTTTTGAAATCAGTCTTCATGTAATGTTTGGCCCACTGGAGCCGTTTCTGCTTGTGTGAAGTGGATAGAGGAGGTCGACAGGATGGCATATGCACAGCTGCAAACCTCTGAAGGACCCTGCATCTTGTTGTTCGGGGGACATTGGAGGCACAAGCAGCTTCAAAAACTTGTCTGCTGCTATGACAAGGCTTTTTTGCCGCTGCTGTTTCAATCTGACGTAATTGCCTGTAGGAAAGAGTCCTCAATTTGCCCTTATCAGCACGCACACGTGTGTACTGTGAATCAGCTACATACTTCTTGATTGCCAAGACACTTCATCCTGATCATCGCACAATGTTGATTGTAGTCATGCCTTGACCTAAACACTCCACAATTTGTTGCTTCTCAGCAGCCGACACATCCTTTTTCTTTCCCATTTTGGCAGAAAATGTAGGCTGCTTAATAATGTGAGAGAGCCTTCTTAAGTAGTCTTGCCTTTCATTGGACACACCTGCCAAACTAATTAGCACAGGTGTCTGCAATTGCTTACAGTGATATAAAGAGCCCTGACACACATCACCATCAATGAGTTTAACTGACAAACAAACAAATTCTTCCCTTATCACTCCTAAACACTTTTTGCATAATAATTTGGAACGCGGTGTACATGTGCTTTTCCACAAAACACCAGTGGTTCACGTAGTGAATCTTACAGTTCTAACTTGCCAACCGTGGTCTGTATGGAATTGTTCAATAAAGGGCCCAAAATTAAGATAACATAGATGGGAGAGGTCTCTATGAATAGGAATTCCTAAGTATTTGATACCCTGTGAGGGCCAGGCAAAGGGAAAGTTGGACTGGATGGAATCCTATATGGATTTAGGGAGGGAGACATCGAGGGCCTCAGACTTCGCTGCATTGATTTTAAAATTCTACCATGTAACAAAGTGATCTATTTCAGCCATAACAGCAGGGATGGATATATGTGATTGAGTGATATATACTAGGACATCATCAGCAAATAGAGAGCACTTGTACTCGGTGCCTCCCACCTCAATCCACCTAATATTGGGGTTATGGCGAATTGATGAGAGCAGGTGCTCCGTCACTAGGATGTATAAGAGAGGGGACAGAGGACATCCCTGCCTTGTCCCATTGGTGATTGTGAAAGGTGATGAAAATGTTCTGACGCACCCCCTGGGCCTTGGGACACCCGGAGCCGGACCCTTTTTGGTGGATGCTGGTGGTTGTAGTCTTCGTGGCGGCGATCCGGTTCCGTGGCTCAGGGCGGTCAAACCAGTGGCGGAACTATTTATGTGGTTTTGATGTTTAAATGTCCGACTACGCCACCCGTGGATTGCGGTCAGAGTGAACCGCCGCTACAGGGCAGACCGCTAAGGCTGGTGTTGTGGGTGCAGCAGAGCGTAGCATAACTCCCCACGGGAGGAGTATAGCCTCAGGGCAGTGTATGCGGAGGATGGGGGTGATGGTGCAGGGCAGCAGCAGTAACGACACGGAGTCAGTGATGCAGTTCAGGGCCTTTACTCACAGTTCTTATTATCCAGACCACGTCTGCAGGTAACGGCTGCCCACGTCGTACTGTGCTCACCAGGTGAGGGGCTCAGACAACTCCCAGATAACTTTGGAGCGCTTCACAGGACCCCATTTGTGTGTCCTTTGTCTGGCCTTTCTTACCAACACTTCTGTCCGGCTGCCTCGGGCCTCCTCTTGGTAAACTTGGCGCCAGTTTCCCTGACCCTATGTGGTGCCTTCCTAGTGGGTGGAGCAAGGGGCTGCGCCACATAAAATGTCAGAGCCTCTGGTTTCTAGCTGAGGGTCATTTCCTGCCTGCACTAGTTCGGGGACCGGTCTCCCCCTTTGGCCTGACCCCTCCACGCAGGTGGATTCGGGCGTGCGGTGGCGACTCGCCCGTCCGCACCCCTGGGATCCCTTCATTCCTCGTTCCTGGAGCCTTCTCCGCTCCTCTTCCTTCCTTCTCCCTCTTGCAGGCCTGGGCCTCTGTTACTAGGCCCGCCTCCGGAGCAGAGCTCATGCAGAGCCCCTGCTCCCTGCCACTTCTGCTCAGACTTCTCTGCACTGAACTAAGATGGTGCCCACCTTTTATACTCCCTTCTCAATGCACCCAGGAACTGCTTCCTCCCTGCTCCTGCACTGCAGGGTTCCCCTTCCTCAGTGTTCCCTCCCCCCACTCCAGCCAGGGACAGGGACTGTCGTGCCCATCTCAGGGGCATATTGGTCGCCCTGCCCCACGGCAATGTGGTGTAATGCATGCGGGTGTCGGGTCCTGATCCACACTCCATCCTTATCTGAGAGTGAGATATCACACCTCTGGGTGAGGTGCAATACGTCTGTAGCAACCGAGCCCTCGGTGCTACAGTTCCATTTATCTTCAGCCTAGGTGACGTATTGTGATACAGGGCCGTGATTTTGGCTATAAAAGGGTCCCCTAGACCCCTACCCCAAGCTTTTTAAGAGAATCATATATGGCGTGCCAGGAGACTCTATGGAATGCTTTCTCAGCATCCAACGAGAGTATCTACTTACAAATTTTTAACTGCATCTAGCCCAGGAAATACTTTGTGCCTAGTAGCAGGGTCTGCTAGTCAGCGGATTATCCCGGCTGTTAAGCAAGCTACACCACCTGTAGTTTGGACACTTAATTTTTTCAAAGGAAATGCTTCGGGACCACGGGATACTTAGTGAAGAGCATCAGGAGGCACCCCAAGGCATAGGGGCTGGGACTGGCACTAGGATGCCTTGCGGTGGACAGCCGAGCTCGATCCTTATAAAAGCTTTTTAACTGCAGCAGCTTTAGTGGACGCTACTGGAGCTGGAATTACGCGGCTGCTGGCATGAGACTTGCCCTCCAATAGATCCTTGTAAATGGATTTAAAGTGTATTTATTCAAATTAGAGGGACAATTTAAATTAAAAAGCTTAGAGCTGCCTCCACCACAGGGGGGCTCTCTCGACCCACCAGCGGACAGGCACCAGTATTGGGAGAGGGGGGCTGGCCGTCAGGGTTCACCGCGGCTCTGGCACAAACCCGGCGACACGGAGGTGGCACGGGCAGGAGCGGACTGGCCGTCTCGGCTTCTCACTTTTTGGATTTTAGAAGGGCATGACATGCCTATATCTGTGTCTCCCCCTCCTTTTACTCCTCCACCTCTTTTCTTTTCGCATGACTATATGTACTTGTCACTTTTCCATGTGTTAGTTGTGTCTTCTGAGCAGTTTGTCAGCTTTTGGACACCTTTGAAGGTGTTTTCTATGTGTTTCTATGTGTTTTTGTTTGCCTGCCATTGGTTTTAACGGTGTTCGAAGGTGTTCGACGAACAGTTCGACGAACAGTTCGGCGACCACACGGGTGTTCGACAAACCGAACCGAACTCGAACACTACGGGGGTGGCTCAACACTACTGTTCACCACCTGCCCAATACAATCCCAACAGTGAAATGTGGTGGTGGCAACATCATGCTAGCGGGGTGTTTTTCAGCTGCAGGGACAGTACGACCGGGTGCAATTGAAGGAAACATGAATGCGGACAAGTACAGAGATATCCTGGATGGAAACCTCTTCCAGAGTGCTCTCGACCCAAGACTTGGCCAAAGGTTCACCTTCAAACAAGACAATGACCCTAAGCACACATCTAAAATAACAAAGGAGTGGCTTCAGAACAACTCTGTGACTATTCTTGACTGGTCCAGCCAGAACCCTGACCTAAAATCCAATTGAGCATCTCTGGAGAGACCTGAAAATGGTTCGCCATCCAACCTGATGGAACTGGAGAGGATCTGCAAGGAAGAATGGCAGAGAATTCCCAAATCCAGGTGTGAAAAACTTGTTGCATAACTCCCAAGAAGACTCATGGCTGTACTAGCTCAAAAGGGTGCTTCTACTCAATACTGAGCAAAAGGTCTGAATACTTATGACCATGTGATATTTCAGTTTTTCTTTTTTAATAAATTTGCAAAAATTTCTACATTTTCTGTTTTTTTTCAGTCAAGATGGGGTGCAGAGTGTAATTTAATGAGAAAAAAAAAGACATTTTTAGAATTTACCAAATGGCTGCAATGAAACAAAGAGTGAAAATTTAAAGGGGTCTGAGTACTTTCCGTACCCACTGTATGTATATATATCCAACTGAATTAACAGTCCTGCTGAGGAATAATCGAGCTGCATATATTCAGTGGTGATAGCAGGAGCTAGGCAGGCAGGCAGGGTATGTGGCAGACTGCAGTGCACAATACAGCACAAGAGGGTCCATTGAACGTGTTGTTAGTATAGTTATTCCACAACATATATATATATATATCCATCTGAACTAACAGTCCTTCTGAGGACTAATGCAGCTGCAAATAATCAGTGCTAGGCAGTCAGACAGTGTATGTGGCAGACTGCAGCGTATGATGCAGCACAAGAGGGTCCATTGAACGTACTGTCTGCTGTTGCTGTAATAATTACAGATATTTGTAGACATAGCCCCTGATATCAGGGGCCAGGGCAATTTTTTTTTATCTTAATCCAGGTTATTTGCTTAAAAAGCAATCCAGAGTACACCATTTTCCTTCTTCATTTTCTTGTTCTCACTGCAGAATAAAGCCAGATCTGTTCCATATTTCAGCGATAAAAATCCAGAAATTTGAACTGTATGTGGATAATATTGGGCCTCCTTTTCCATTCTGGTGCAGTGTGTTCGTCAAGCTATTCACACTAGGTGTCTGTGAAGAATAATATTAGTAAATTACTGGCCTGCTATTTAAAACCATGGTTCTCTGTCAGATGTATCACATATAACTGAGGTTCAAATCCAGCCATTTGTAGTGAACATGTAAAATATTGTCCTCCATTTATAGATTGTGGCAGTGTGTCAGTGTACACCATTTTACAGCTCCATTTGCTTGTTCACAGAATACAGCCAGATTTTTTTTGTTTTATTCATATTACTGTATTGTGAAAGCAGAGGAACTTTTTTCAGTGTTCAGATGCACGTGATCCATATGACTGCCGTAATAATGTAGAAATTTTGTGGAGCGTACCAAATATTCCACTCCTTTTAAAGTCAGCCACCTGTTTTTTGTTGAGCCAATTGACACTTGGTCGCTGACAAATAGCATACTATTAGGCAACTGTCTGAAACCGTGGCCATCAAACATTATCCCATATGACTGCCCTAATAATCCAGCAATTATTGTGAGCATGTCAAATATTCCACTCCATTTAAAGTATTGCAGTTGAGGGTTCAAACCTATTTTCAGTTGGCCGCTGACAAATAACATCTGTGAACAATGTTGTCAGAGAATTACGCCACTTTTGCGGATTGACAAAAAAAACTCATATAAAAAACAAGCTAAGCTGGAAAAAATGTTAGGAAACATTCTTTCCAGGGTAATGACTTGTATATTAGGTAAAAGAAATAAAAAAGATAAAGTTATGGACTGTGGAAGACAATTATGCGACCAGAATGAACACTCATGTGCAGCTGGTGACGATACCACCTAGCAGCAGCACCTGTTCCTATTGTAAATGCATCTGACAGCATTATCGATAGGGAATAGAATAGATTTAAAAAAATTTTGGGCAGCACACAGTTTAAGGCAATAATACCTGGCTGGATCGGTGTAGTACGCTATCCATATTGCGATACCTCACCAGTAAAAGAATTTAGCTTAAGACAGTTAATATTCTAGAACATAGAATCTATTTGAATTGTCCTTCCCATTATTAAGGAGTGTGTCTTCTATACTGTTATTGCATATGCAACAATTTCAAGGGCTGCCAAAAATTAGGACGAACTCCAATACACATTTGAAGAGATGTAAAACAAATAAAAACACAGTAGGATCTTTCATTAGTATAAAAACCAGACTCGCCAATGTAACATCAATGTAATCACATTGTTCAGCTACTGCACCTCCTCCTCCAGTTCAGCCTCCATCTCCAAAAAGACCACATCAGTCACAAGCTGGAAGCACTGCAGCACTGCCTTGGCCAAGCGGCAACAGGCTGTGCTGAAGATAATATGCTTAATGCTTAGGTGACAAACCGCCCACCGCTGCAGAATTGTTGAAAGCTGTAACACAGCAGCCTGATCTGTGGCTCTCACAGCTGAACATACATGGCCAGGCATGGTCGTGTGTGACAATGGCCGGGACCTGGTGGTGGAGAAATGACAGCCGGAGTAGATATGGTTCCCTCTATGCCAGCCCTTTCACCGAGCTAAAAAATCTGGCTGTGGTGAAATACAACTCTCACTGAGAAGCAGTGTCAGACTGAAGATCATTGGGCCCACCAGAGGATTTGATTCTGAGGACCCACCTTTCTCCCCCACTCAAGAGCCCAATAGCAACTGCAAAGTTTGCGCTATCATGAACTCTCCTGATGGAGTAGCCAGGGCCCACTGGAGGAGTCTCTGGTGGGCCCGTCCAACTCTGACAAGATGCCGCCCTGGCTAAGAAAAGTCTGTGGGAAGGTTATCGGACACTCTATGGTTGCTTTTTTACTGTTGACTGGCTCTAGCAATCTATAAGATTGCAATCTGTAGATCCCTTCACTGGCTCCCCAATGGCCAGAGACTTCAGTTCAAAACCATAACCATGACATGCAAAGCCATCCACAACCTGTCTCCTCCATATATCTGTGACCTAGTCTCCCGATACATACCTGCACACAACCTCCGATCCTCACAAGATCTCCTTCTCTACTCCCGTCTTGTCTCCTTTTCCCAGAATCGCATACAAGATTTTTCCTGTGCATCCCTTTTACTCTTGAACTCTGTACCCCAACATATCAGACTCTCACGTACTGTTGAAACCGTTAAAAGGAAGCTGAAGACCCACTTCTTCCGACAAGTCTACAATCTGCAGTAACCCTCACTCCACCATATCGCTGCCCGACTAGCTGTACCCTCACCTACTGTATCCTCATCCATTCTTTATAAACTGTTTGTGTGTCCTCACAGGTAGGGTCCTCTCTGCTCTTATACCAGTCAATAACCTCTTTTCACATGTAAAGCGCAATGGAATAAATGGCGCTATAATAATAAATAATAATAATTATACTACTTGTACTCTTGGTCAATTGATGGCACTTTCTTGGTGACTGCCCTTAAATTAATGTGTTTTGGAAACTTTTGAAGGTGTTGTGTATATGTTAGGTTTTGGCACCCATTGAATCCAATGGCGTTTGGCAATGCTTGGCGAATATTCAACAATTACATTGGCGAATTTTGTAAAAACAGCGATTGTAACCCGAAACTAATATGGAAATATTTGCTCGTCTCTAATCAGAAACACCCTTAAAAAAAATGATGTGGATGTTGTATCACGATCTCCCTGGTGATATGATGGTGGAGGATGAGGAGGAGGAGGGCGACATAAAATAGAACAATTCCTGAAGTGTATACCCATGTCTGGATGTGAAGGGGTGCATGGGAATAGACCCCCAAAAAATAACCACTGGATTTGAGTTTATGTTTGATGCTATCATCTGGTGTTGAGAAGTCTAGCCCAATTCAACTTGTTCATTTTTACAAGAGTCAGCCTGTCACTATTTTCAGTTGACACGCGGATGCGCCTATCAGTTTTATCAGTTATAATGCCCCCGGCGGCACTAAAATCCATCTCTGACAAAACGCTAACGGCCAGGACCTCCAAGGCATAGAAAGACAGTTCATGTCACGTGTCCAGCTTGCATCTTCCAATACTTTTCCCTCCTTGTCAGAGTACCCCGTGTATCAGGGCCTGGGCGCTGGGAGGGTCTGAGAAAACTGTCCCAGACCTTTTACAGCATTCTCCTTCTCTGCCGCATTTGGTTTGTGTCTCCCTCACTTTTACTCCTTGGTTGTCCAATGAACTGTCTGACTGTGACCTCTGCCGAAAGCGTTGTCAGATGGGATTTTTTTTTTTGTTATAATTCTTCAACAAGAGCCTGAACTTAATATCTCCCAAAATGAACTCCTTTGGTTTCCTCCCTCTACTAACTTACCTATACCTGACTTTGCAATTTCCTTTAGGTGCTGCCACCATAACTCCCACTCGGCACATCTGCTATCTTGGAGTCATATTTGACACACAACTTTCATTTATTCAACTTTGAAAATCACTCACTCGCTTATATCACCTGCACCTTAAAAACTTCTACAGAAGTCGACCTTTTCTCACCAAGTGCAAAAACTCTTATTGTCACTCTTATTTAATAGTGCAACTCTCTGCTAATCAGTCTCCCTCTAAACAAACTGTCTCCTCTCCAATCCCTTCTGAATGCAGCAGCCAGGGTCGTATTTCTATCAAGCCGCTTCACCGACGCCTCTACCCTGTGCCAGTCATTGCACGGGTTATGTTAAACAATCACTACAGAATACAATACAAACTCATCTCTCTCACCCACCAAGCTGTCCACAGTTCTGCACCAGCCTATATCTCTTTCCTCATTTCTGTGTATCTCCTCTCCTGTGCCCTTCGTTCTGAAACTTATCTAAGTCAGACATCCTCCTTAATCAGAACCTCACATCTGCGTCTCCAAGAATTCTCTCGTGCCGTGCCAGTTTTCTGTAATGACCAAAATGCGTACAAAGCGATGGTCACGGTAAAGGCAGGGAACATAAAGTCGGCCTTGTGTGCCAGACTGCTAAAAGCTAAGACTTCCCTGTTCTCACCAAGAGTACTACTGTCTATGTTCTCTTCCTCCTCCTTCTCATTATCACCCAATCCCTTGCTCCGCCTGCAATGCCTCCTCTTTAATTGTGAGTAGCAAGCATTTCAGTAGACAGAGAAGCAGGATGGTGCCACTCACCATCTTGGTGGAGTTCTCAAAGTTTTGGAGGAGGGCACAGATGTCAGACATCCATGCCCAATCATCAGCTCTTATATGCGGAGGCTGACCTGAATGCCGACGGACGTGTTGAAGCTGGTACTCAACAACTGCTCTCTGCTGCTCAAAATCATTAAAAAAATCTGCAACCTTGATTTCCAATGCGTAGTCACATCACACACCAGTCGGTGAGCTGGAAGCTGCAAATGTTGCTGAAGCCCTGCCAGGGTGGCGGAAGCTGTAGCTGACTTTCTGAAATGGACACACACATGGCGTACTTTCACAAGCTGCTCTGGCAGATCCATGTAGATTTTGAGAAACTGAAGAGCCACTAAGTTGACCACATGGGCCAGGCAAGGTACATGTGTGAGCTTGCCTAGCTTCAGAGCTGACACCAGGTTCCCTGATACAGCTTTCAACAACTCTGCAACGGTGTGCGGTTTGTCGCCTAAGCATACAGTCCTGCTTATTATTATTACCACACACGAAGTTTAAGTAAATAATCTGTAATATGTCCTGAAAAAATGAATCAAGTAATGGAGATGGAGGCTGAAGAGTAGGAGGAGGTGGTGCAGGAGCTGTAGAATGTAGGGGTAACCCTGATTGACCCAGGGCCTGCAATCCTCTGCGTTGGGAGGACGTGTTCCATCCCAGGGTCTCACTGGGTCCCAGCTTCCACAATATTAACCAAGTGGAATGCATCAGTGAGATGAACCGTCTTTGGCCACATTCACTTGTCCACCTGTTAGGCGGTCCTTCCCACTTAAGTGAACTGGGGAGGGCACGGTAATGTTCTGGGACTCGTGCTTGTGGAAAGTGGAGACCATACCAGGAGAAACAGTGGCGGCTGGGGACCGAATATGGGCAGCCAGCCGCTGCCATGAGGTTGTGGAAAGCTTCCGCCTCCACGAGCCTAAAAGGCAACATTTCAAGTGTAAGCAGTCCAGAAATGTGGCAGTTTAGTATTGTGGCCTGTGGGTGGGTGGCTGGCTGCATACTTGCGCTTGCATTCCAAGAACTGTGGTAGGGACAACTGAACGCTGCAAAGAGACAAGAACGTGAATGGTGATGGTTGCAAGTCTGCAATGACAGGTGCAGGGCAGGAGGCATCTTTGCATGCACCATAGACAGGGGATTGGCGTGCCCGCACAACAGCGGAAGAGGCAGTAGTGTCACCAGCAGACACTGTTTCTTGACCTTGGTGTTTGGCCCGGCTTGTCAGGTGCTTTGCTGTCATGTGCCTGAGCATGCTGATGGTGGTCAGGCTAGTAGTTTTGGTGCTCTTGCTGATGCTGGCCTGGCAGATGTTGCAAATGGCCTTTTTGGGCTTATCTAAACAGTCTTTAAAAAAGAACCAGACTTGGGAAGATCTAACAGTTATACTGGCAACTTCATCATGTTGGTGTTCCGGGGAGCAGCTGCCCGACTTGTGTCTGTGGCTACCACACTGCTTGTTCCTGCACGTTGTGGTGCTATGTCTCCCTCCATCTGTGTGCTGCTGTCCTTGCTCTACATGTCCCCTTGCGAGGTTGGGTTAGTGACTTCATCGTCCATCGCTTCATTTTCCACTTCTGCACTCTGGTCCTCCTCTTGACTTTCTGTCCATTGTGTCTCATCATTATCCACCTCTTGAGACAGTATTTGCACTTTCCCACCATCACCTTCGGGTGACCATGGTTCCTCAAATCGCTACATGTGATTTTCTGTTGCCCTGCTCGAAGCTGGATGGTCGAGGGGCCCATCAGGAAAAGTGAACAGCTCTTGGGGTAACCCTGGACTCTAACCTCTCCTTCAAACTACATATCCAAGCTCTTAACACTTCTGAGCGGACCGAGTGAGACGCCAGAATCTATAAATGGAAAGATGAACAAAACAGCTCTTCTAAGTGTCCAAGTGTGGGATCAGTTGTTTCAGGGCACTTGTAATGGTGGGAGGAAGGAGGATCAGGGTGAGGTAGATGCTGACTCCAAGTAAAAAAATCTCCCGGTTCCGCACATTCTTCAACCACGAATCTACTAAAACAGTCCACGTGCTCATCATCTCCCTTCTCGATGACTGCAACCACCTGCTCTATGGCCTCCCTTCTAACAGTCTCGCATTCCTCCAATCTATCCTAAATTCTGTTGCCCGATTAATCCACCTGTCTCCTCGCTATTTCCTGGCCTCTCCTCTCTGTCAATCCTTTCACTTGCTCCCCATTACCCAGAGACTCCAGTTCAAAACCTTAATCTTGGAATGCAAAGCTATCCACAACCTGTCTCCTCTATACATCTGTGACCTAGTCTCCCGGTACTTTCCTGCACGCAACCTCCGATCCTCTCAAGATCTCCTTCTCTATTCCCCTCTTATATCCTCTTCCCACAATCGAATACAAGATTTTTCCTGTGCATCCCCCCTTCTCTGGAACTCTCTACCACACCATTTTTGACTCTCGCCTACTGTTGAAACCTTTAAAAGGAAGCTGAAGACCCACCTCTTGTGATATGCGTACAACCTGCAGTAACCCTCACTCCACCATACCGCTGCAAGACCAGCTCTATCCTTTCTTACTGTATCTTCACCCATGCCTTGTAGACTGAGTCCTCGTGGGCAGGGTCCTCTCCTTTCCTGTACCAGTCGCGTTACATTTTTGTTCAAGATTATTGAAATAGATTTTGCGATGTATACCCCTTTTTCACATGTAAAGTGCCATGGAATAAATGGCAATAAAGTAATAATAATAATGTGTTCAAGACTCACATCTACTGAGACTGGACCATGTGGAACACAGGGTTGTGGTGGTGGAAAACTGACTGGAAACTTTATCTGCTATCCAACCAATAACCTTCTTACACTGCTCTGGCTTCAATTCCGCGGCCCCCTAGAAATTGTGACAGGAAGGTAGTTCCACATGACGTGGGTGTTTGTTGTGTTCCCTCAGCAGGCACAGTTTAATCTTGCCCATGGCTTCCGCGTGCACTATCACCATTACCATAATGTCCACTTCCCCGTCCCTTGACACACACCTTGCCCATTTTAAATGGAGTTTAAGATTTGTCACATTGCCAGAAATATCTGTATTATTGCCGCAGTAATATGGGATCACATCTGATGAGATGACCACAGTTTTAGGCAGTGCCCTGGGAGTCAGAGCAATGCAAAAGTGCAAAAACTCATCAAAAACGCTACATGTGAACATAGACCAAGGTGTGGATGAGCATTTTTGTTTTTGTATATTTATTTTGCCTTATATACAAGTCATTACCCTGGAAAGGATGATCCTTAACATATTTCCCAGGAAATTCCATTTTGATTTTGTTTTTGTATGTTTTATTGTGAGTCCGTAAGAGTGACACAATACCTCTGATAACATTGTTGACAGCAGTGATCTGGGAATCAGAAATGCTTCCAGGGGTCTTCCCCATGCTGTTCCCATGCCATTTGAGCACTGTTCCCATCGATTTGGGCAATTTTTAGGCCCTCTGCAGACCGCTGGGGTGGGGGCTTTAGAAAAATGCTTGAGTTTCCCATAGACTTACATTGGGCTCGTTACCCGGACCGAGCACTCGTGTATTCCAAATTGCTCGTCTCGAACAACGACTACCCGAGCATTTTAGTCCTCGCTCATCACTAGTACCTATGTGTTCAAGACGATCACCACATTTCTAGACAAATTCATTAAGAGGTATAGTTTCCAAGATAGTGTCACTTATGGGGGGTTTCCACTGCTTAGGCACATCAGGTGTTCTGCAAATGCAACATTGCGTTTGCTATCTGTTCCATACAATTTTGCAGTCCTAAAGACAAATAGTGATCCTTCCCTTTTGAGCCATCCTGTGTTCCCATACAGATGTTTTCCACAACATATGGGGTATCTGTGTACTCAGGAGAAATTGCACAGCAAAATGTATGGTCCATTTTCTCCTGTTATTCTTGTGAAAATGAAACATTTGGGGCTTATGCAACATTTTTGTTGGGAAAATGTATTTTTTCTATTTTTACACTCAAGGTTATATAATTCTGTGAAACATCTGTGGGTTCAATGTGCTCATTACACCTCTAGATAAATTCCTTGAGGAATGTAGTTTCCAAAATGGGGTCACTTGTGAGGGATTTCTAGTGTTTAAGCACATCATGGGTTCTGCAAACATGACTTGGCATTCGCTATCTATTCAAGCTAATTTTTCACTTCAAAAGTCAAGTGGTACTACTTCCTTACCGAGCTCTGTCGTGCACCCAAACAGTACTTTTCCATCACATATGGGGTATCGGTGTACTAAGGAGAAAGTGCACAACAAATTTTACCATTTTCCCCTCCTAGCTTTGTGAAAATAAAAAATGTGGGGCTAAAGCAACATTTTTGTGGGAAAAATGAAAATTTTCATTTTTTCTTCCACATTGCTTTAATTTCTGTGAAGCACCTAAAGGGTTAATACACTTCTTGAATGTGGTTTTGAGCACTTTCAGGGCTGTAGTTTTTTAAATGGTGTCATTTTGTGGGTATTTTCTTTCACATAGCTCCATAATGTCACTTCAAATGTGCTGTGGTCCCTAAAAAAACAGATTTTGTACATTTTGTTGGAAAAATGAAAAATTGCCAATAAACTTTTAACCTTTCTAATTTCCTAACACAAAAAAAAGTTTCAAAGCAATGCTGATGTAAAGTAGACAAGTGGGAAATTTTATTTATTAACTATTTTGTGTGGTATAACTGAGTAACGGGCATAAAATATCAAAGTTTGAAAATTGCAAAATTTTAAATTTTTTGTCAAATTATTGATATTTTCATAAATAAACACAAATCATATCAATCAAAATTTACAACTAACATGAAGTACAACGTGTCACGAAAAAACTGTCTCAGAATCCCTGGGATATGTTTATGTTGAAGCGTTTTCAGAGGTATTACCTCATAAATTGGCCGTGGTCACATTTTAAAAATGAGGCTCAGTCACTAAAAAATGTATAAAATACACTGTGTGCAGAATTATTAGGCAAATTAGTATTTTGATCACATGATACTTTTTATACATGCTGTCCTACTCCAAGCTGCATAGGCTTGAGAGCCAACTACCAATTAAGTAAATCTGGTGATGTGCATCTCTGTAATGAGGAGGGGTGTTGACTAATGACATCAACACCCTATATAAGGTGTGCTTAATTATTAGGCAAGTTCCTTTCCTTTGGCAAAATGGGTCAGAAGAGAGATTTGACGGGCTCTGAAAAGTCCAAAATTGTGAGATGTCTTGCAGAGGGATGCAGCAGTCTTGAAATTTCCAAACTTTTGAAGCATGATCACCGAACAAGCAAGCGTTTCATGGCAAATAGCCAACAGGGTCGCAAGAAGCATGTTGGCCAAAAAAGGCGCAAAATAACTGTCCATGAATTGAGGAAAATCAAGCGTGAAGCTGCCAAGGTGCCATTCGCCACCAGTTTTGCCATATTTCAGAGCTGCAACATTACTGGAGTATCAAAAAGCACAAGGTGTTATACTCAGAGACATGGCCAAGGTATGGAAGGCTGAAAAACGACCACCTATGAAAAAGAAACATAAGATAAAACGTCAAGAATGGGCCAAGAAATATCTTAAGACTGATTTTTCAAAGGTTTTATGGACTGATGAAATAAGAGTGACTCTTGATGGGCCAGATGGATGGGCCAGAGGCTGGATCAGTAAAACGCAGAGAGCTCCACTCCGACTCAGGCGCCAGCAAGGTGGAGGTGGGGTACTGGTATGGGCTGGTATCATCAAAGATGAACTTGTGGGAACTTTTTGGGTTGAGGATGGAGTGAAGCTCAACTCTCAGAGCTACTGCTAGTTTCTGGAAGACAACTTCTTCAAGCAGTGGTACAGGAAGAAGTCGATATCGTTCAAGAAAAACATGATTTTCATTCAGGAGAATGCTCCAGCACATGCATCCAACTACTCCATAGGGTGGCTGGCCAGTAAAGGTCTAAAAGAAGAGAAAATAATGACATGGCCCCCTTGTTCACCTGATATGAACCCCATAGAGAACCTGTGGTCCATCATAAAATGTGAGATCTACAGGGAGGGAAAACAGTGCACCTCTCGGAACAGTGTCTGTGAGGCTGTGGTGGCTGCTGCACGCAATGTTGATCGAAAACAGATCAAGCAACTGACAGAATCTATGGATGGAAGGCTGTTGAGTGTCATCATAAAGAAAGGTGGCTATACTGATCACTAATTTTTTTGTTTTTTGTTTTTGCATGTCAGAAATGTTTATTTCTAAATTTTGTGCACTGATATTGGTTTACCTGGTGAAAATAACTAAGTAAGATGGGATTATATTTGTTTTTTATTAAGTTGCCTAATAATTCTGCACAGTAATAGTTACCTGCACAAACAGATATCCTCCTAAGATAGTCAAATCTAAAAAAAAACCACTCCAACTTCCAAAAATATTAAGCTTGGATATTTATGAGTCTTTTGGGTTGATTGAGAACATAGTTATTGATCAATAATAAAAATAATCCTCTAAAATACAACTTGTCTAATAATTCTGCACACAGTGTAGTCCCTAGCTTGGCTCAAACATTCCTAAGTTCTACATTTCTTTAATAAATAATGAATATAGACTTGTCACTTAACTTAACCTCAACAAGAGTCAATGACGTGTCCCAAAGAGACCAATTACCTCTATGAATAGAATTGGTCAAGTTAGATTAACCATGCGGTGAATGTAAATGAGTGGCAATAGATAATGACACCCCTCTAGGCGTTTAGGCGTTTGCATATTTGCAGTTCACATTTTTATCCATGAAATTATTTTTAGATATTTGAGTTTTCCACAACAGTACATTACAATTTCTTGTCAACTATCTACCCAGATAACAGTGAAGTTCTTATATTGGAAAATCATCTCAGTCATAAAATTCCAAACCACTTAAATAGATGCCGCAAGACAAGATATGCCTCCTGACTTCCCCTCCCATATATACATAAATGTTTGGGTTGGCTCAAGGAGCATGCATGTTTTTAATGGAGAAATTAAAGTAAAAAGTATCTTTCAACAACATGTCTTCTGTGGGAACAAGAGGATCAGCTGAAATTTGACGAGCCTGAACCATCTATTCCTCATCTATCATCGGCCAAAAAAGTGTCTGAAGCCCACTACACATTAAATGGTCGGTAGCTCATCTCTGAAATCAGTGGATTTGGCTACCATTAATCAAATATATATGGGGCATTTAAAAGTTGTGCAAATAATTTATTTTTTATACACCTTTATTTTATAACATTTAAGACTGTATCTATCGCATGGCGAATGTAGCCTATAGAAGTAGCATATTTGACATGACACATATAGCCACAATGCAGAAAGATATATTAATGCAGAAAACTAATTCAACACCAAATTTAACAATGACTCTGCTTTATTAAATTAAACAGGCTTTTCCTACCCCATCTGAGAACAGCATGATGTAGGGGCATAAATCCCGATTCCAGCTATGTATAAGTTGCTAAACTGCTTAATTCTGTTTTGATAAAATCCCTGTTCTCTCTGCTGCAGATCTACCAGTTCTCTGAATACTGAGCTCTGTATAACCCCACCCACTCCACTGCTTGCTAGCTTTCTGTGTACACTGTGCATCAGCAGAAAGTTGTAAACCAGTGGTGTGGGGGATTATACAGAGCTCATGAATACGGAAAGCTATATAGCAGCAGGTTTATAAGTCCTCTAGTGATAATCTAATGCTAATAAATCTGTGATTTTATCAAAAGTACAGGAAGCACCCAGTAAGTACTCATTGCTATGATCAAGGTTCCTGTCTTTACATTATGCTGCTCTTAGATTAGGTGGCAAAAACTTGGTGACAGATTCCCTTTAAACTTTGTTATAATGTTCTACATCAAATTATTTATCTGTATTATGGTTTAGTTAACATGTTATGTGTTATGTTTGGTTAAAAACTTCTGGACTGCCCACAGACTTTAAATGTTCAAGCAGTCCTCTCTTGTTCTGAGATTCTAAAACATCAATGCAGTCTCATCTGCTTCCACAAGATTGTGAAGCTGTAGGGAAAGGAAGCGGGATCTCACACACATCTAAACTTTTCAGAGAGAAGATGAAGATAAATGTGATTTACTACCATGTTTCCTTCCTCTATCTATGTACACGCAGCACTGAACTAGCACTATGTGTAATGATTAGTAAGCACTCACCATGCTTACATCTCCAAACCCAATGAGCATGTGATCACTGTGTAGGGAGGGAGCAGTAGCTGCTAAGACCTAGAAAACCCAGACATCTCTCCAGGAGGATGAAATTCCACTGTAGCTTGGTCTAATCTAATCTAATCTAATCTAATCTAATCTAATCTAATCAGCTCCAGTTACAAAAGTAATCAGCAGAGAAAAAAGAAAGCATTGATGCACCCACCCCCACAGGTGTTTTAAGATTTTAATATATAACATTAGAAAAGTTAAATTAAAATAGAAATAATCAAATAGAAAAAAAGACATAGGAAAAAAATTTTTTTTATGTTTCTAGCTAGTCCGACCCTCATTAAAAAAGTATGTTAAAATATATAAAAATAGTTTCTATGATAATGGTAACACAATTTAAAATGTTTTTAGCAATCCTTTGTGGTCATAAATAGAAGCTAAAAAGGAAAAAAATTGACACGTATTACATATTTTTCTTTACATTTTCCTCAATAAAAAAAATTAAACTGCTTGTGCCATGAAGAAAAAAAGGACAAAATTCTTTGAATATTCTAATGAGAAAAAAATTATACAGCCATTAAAATCACATGTTTGATAAAACTTGAAAATGGCTCTAATCAGGAAGGGGTAAATGGACGGTCATGAACTGGTTAAGAAGTAATTAAAAAGCTAAATATACAAGATCAGAAATCTGGAACAATCTCTAGCATGTAATACTAGTGTTTCAGAACATCAAGACAGTCAAGACAGTCAAGACTGTTAAGAAAACATTACATCAGTGTTGTGTTGAAATATACTGACTTGAATATTACCTCCTTGTGTATAAATTGTATATTATTAAGCAATAAATCCAAGGAGTCTGAGGGGGAGGACAAGCGTGGGGATTTGGTAATTTAAGAAGCAGAAAGGTGAGTTCTATCCTGAGGCTCTCACATCTTATAGGAACAGTTTACCTTATTATAGTACAGTATAAAAAGTAGAGGCACTCTTTAAAGTTCTTTTTTTTAATAGCTGCTCTCTGTTGATTGTATTAATCCCTCCATAGCTTGACCAATTTTATTCTTTGCACTTTTCAATTTCTTTCACCCTTCTTCATGGAGCTGTAAATAATTTTATTTTTGTATCAACAAAGACTGTACCATATAGTGAACTGAAAAAATGGGAAAAAATCTAAGTTTGGTTAAACTGGAAAAAAAATGCAATTTATCCATTATTTTTAAGGTTTTTATTTTTACTGAGTTTACTATATACAGCTTTTATGCACATGCTGTGTCTCTAAGAAAGTGCTAAGATGACAGCAATTGAGGAGTTTTCATAAGCCCTTAGTTGCCATGGAAGCTACCAGCATCATTTGATGGAAAAAAAAAGATGTACCACCTCCATCCCAATTTTGGGTCTAATAACTTGAATGCTGCTGTCAGCATCTAAATGGTAAACAGTAGTGATAAACAGCATCTAAATGGTCAAACAGAAGTGATAAGAACAAGCTTATCACTGCTATTAGAGGTAGGTGCTGGCTGTGTAACACAGCAAGCACCCACCATGTTTGAAGCAGCTTCAGTTCACATTGCTGCTCTATCCATGTGCATCCTATGCCTACTTTAACTGTATGGCTGGGGGACTGAGAGGGGTTTAAAGAATACTATATATAAAAATTAATAATACAAGTAAGCAATGGAATGACTTGTCTACAGTATTTATTAAACTGTACGCATCATTTTGAAATCCTTTAGAAACACAGGATTAAATTTAAAGACCTGGCGCCACTATGCTCGTTACAGTTTACCCCGGAATCCGGCAGAGTAGGGAGAGGTGCTGGTGCATCTGGGAGAGATTTGCTTCTTTATAGTTAGTAAAGTATTCCACAACATATATACAGTATATATCCATCTGAGCTAACAGTAAATCTGAGGACTAATCCAGCTGCATACATTCAGTGGTGATAGCAAGAGTTAGGCAGGCAGTGTATGTGGCAGACTGCAGTGTATGGGGTCCATTGAACGTCCTGTTAGTATAGGTGGTATTCTACAACATATATATGTATATCCATCTGAACTAACAGTCCTTCTGAGGACTAATCCAGCTGCATATAATTAGTGCTAGGCAGGCATTGCATGTGGCAGACTGCAGTGTATGATACAGCACAAGATGGTCCATTGGACATCCTGTCTGCTACTGCTGTAATAATTACAGATATGTGTAGACATAGCCCCAGATATCAGGGGCCAGGGCATTTTTTTTTGTCTTAATCCTGGTTATTTGCTTAAAAAGCAACCTAGAGTACATTAGTTTTCTGCTCCATTTGCTTGTTCTCACTGCAGAATAAAGCCAAATCTGTTTCATATTTCAGCGATAAAAGTCCAGAAATTTGAACTGAACGTGGAAAATATTGGCCTCCTTTTCCATTCTGTTGCAGTGTGTCGGTCAAGCTATTCACACTAGGACTCTGTGTATAATAATATTAGTAAATTACAGGCCTGCTATTTAAAACCGTGGTTCTCTGTCAGACGTAACACCTATCAGAGTGTTCCAAAATCAGCCATTTCTTTCATTTTCATTTCGTTACAGTGTGTCGGTAAGCTATTCACACTAGGTCTCTGTGTAGAATAGTATTAGTAAATTATATGCCTGCTATTTAAAACCGCGGTTCTCTGTCAGACATAACACCTATAAGACTGTTCCAAAATCAGACATTTCTTCCATTTTCATTCCGTTGCAGTGTGTCGGTCAAGCTATTCACAGTAGGTGCCTGTGAAGAATAGTATTAGCAAATTCTTAGGCCGGTACGCAGGAGAAGGGCTTTCTCGTGGCGTCCGGCCATGCCCTTTCCTGCTGCTCAGTAATTGTCAGCATTTAGGTTCCGTTCTAGGGATTCTAAGTGTGGTTTCTAAGTTTCTGCTCATGTGCCGCTAAGCCACGCCCCCTTGCTCTCATGTGCCGCAAAGCCACGCCCCCTTGCAGGCGTGCACTGCTAAGCCACGCCCCTTATGCTCATGTGCCGCTAAGCCACGCCCCTGCCATCTGGTACAGCGTGGTTGGTTGTCTTGGGGGGCTGGGGCTGTCTCTAGTGTATTTAAGGTCTCAGTGGGCTCAGTGAGGTGAGGTCTCTGGCAGTAAATGCCGTGTGTGAGAGTCTTTGTCAAGGGTTCCTGCTGAAAGCTCTCTAGTCATCCTAGCCATCAATTAGGGCTAGGGGAATGCTGTGAGCAGCACACTCTACCGTGTCGGTTCACCGGTTGGTGTCCACGCCACGGAGGCGTCCAGCTTTCCAGGGTCTGCCATTGTATGTGTGGTCACACTGCAGCTTTTACACCCATGTGTTGGGTGCTGCAGAGATTCTCCTCCTCTTTAGGAACTTAGGTTCCAGTCCTTTCCTGGCCGGCAGCTATCTGCAGCTCTATACGCCGCCATCTAGTGCTCAGGCATTTCATGCTGCCAAATCCTTCCTGCTCTGCACAGCGGTGTCTTGCTGTGCAGAAGTTTATTAGTTTCGTTTCTGGAGTGTTGTTAACTCCCAGCATTGTACCTTGTTTAGTTACTACTTGTGTGTGCACTTAGCACACTAGTTCATTTCTTTCTCTGTGCTTAGCTGAACATTCCTCTGGGACTCAGCTGCTGCAGCTCCTCTGCAGTCCAATGGACCCCGACGTGTCCTTTAAGTTTTATTTTATTTTATTAAAGGACACGCCAGCGTAACACAAATTACAGGCCTACTATTTAAAACCGTGGTTCTCTGTCAGACATAACACCTATAAGAGTGTTCCAAAATCAGCCATTTCTTCCCTTTCCATTCTGTTGCAGTGTGTCAGTCAAGCTATTCACACTGGGTCTCTGTGTGGAATAATATTAGTAAATTACAGGTCTGCTATTTAAAATTGTGGTTCTCTGTCAGACATTTCACATATAACTGCGTTCCAAAATCAGCCATTTCTCGTGAACATGAAAAATATTGTCCTCCATTAAAAATGGGCAAGGTGCCTGGCAAGGGACGAGGAAGTGGACGTGAAGGTGATGGTGCATGCAGAGGCCAAGGACGTGGCCGTGGGCAAGCTGAAATTGTTCCACAACAAACACCAACATCTTGTCGCTCGACCTTGCTGTCCCAATTACTAGGGGACTGCAGTACACCACCATTGAACGCAGAGCAGTGTCAAAAGGTTGTTGGTGGATAGCAGATAATGCTTCCAGTCACTTTGCCACCATCACCACCACTCTGCCTTCCACACGGTCAAGTCTCAGTAGCCGTGAGTCAGGACTGCATATTCCTCACCCTGATCCTCCTTCCTCCCACCATGCCGAGTGCCCGGAGACAATTCATCGCACACTTAGACACTCAGAAGAGCTGTTCACTTTTCCATTTTTAGATTCGGGCCTCTTGTCTGGCCAGCTTCAAGCGAGTCGAGGAGAATGCGTGCAGCAATGCCCAAATATTGGAGCAGCCACGGTCACACAAAAACAACTGTGGGAAAGTGCAATTACTGTCGCAAGAGGTGGATGATGATGATGATGATGATGAAACACAATTTCCAAAAAGTCAGGAGGAGGACCAGGGTGCGGAAGTGGAAGACGAGGTGGTGGATGATATAGTAACTGCGCCAACCTGGCAGGGGGACATACAGAGCGAGGACAGCAGCACACGTGGGGAGGGAGGTGTAGCACAACAACAGGCAGCAAGAAGCAGTGTGGTGGCAGCAGACAGAAGGAGGGAAAGCATTCCTTTCTAACACGACGGAAGTTGCCAGTACAACTGTTTTCCCGAGTCTGGTTATTTTTTAAAGACTCTGCAGATAACCACAAATGAGTCATTTGCACCACCTGCCAGGCCAGCATCAGTAGAGGTAGAAAAACTAGTAGCCTGACCACCACCAGAATGATCAGGCACATGGCAGCAAAGCGCCTGACTAAGTGGGTCAAACCCTAGGGTCCAGCAACATTGTCTGCGGGTGACACAACTGCTTGTTTCACTGTTGTGCGTGCACGCCAATCCCCTGACTATGGTGCATGCCAAGATGCTTCCCGCCCTGCACCTATCGTTGAACACTCTCAATTAGCACCATCAGCAAGCATGTACACATCCAAATCCCAGCGCAGCATTCAGTTGTTCCTAACCAAGTCCTTGGAACGCAAGCGCAAATACGCAGCCAATGCCCCAGAGGCCACACTACTAAATTCACACATTTCGCGAATGCTTGCTCTCAAAATGTTGCCTTTTAGGCTCGTGGAGATGGAAGCTTTCTGCAACCTGATGGCGGCGGCCATCCCTCTGAACTCAGTCCCCAGCCGCCACTATTTCTCCCAGTGTGCCGTCCCCGTATTACACGAGCACATGTTCCATAACATTAGATGTGCCCTCAACTACTGGGAAAGTCCACCTAACCACGGACATGTGGAAAAGTGCTTGTGGGCAGAGACAGTACATCTTTCTGACGGCACAATGGGTTAATATAGTGGAAGCCGAGACCGAGTCGGATCTTGGGACGGAACAGGTCCTCCCGATGCCAAGGATTGTGTGACCTGAGTCAATCAGGGTTTCCCCCACATTCTACAGCTTCTGCACTTCCTCCTCCTCCTCTTCAGCCTACATCTCCGATTATAAAGATACAAAAACTACCGCACTCCTGATTTGTTCTTGGTGCACAGGTAAGGTACCAAGCCCAAAGTACAATATTAGAAAAACCCGGCACTCAAGGAATTTAGAAAAATGGGTATAAAGTTTTTAATGAAGTAGGTACAATCAAATAGACAAACGTTTCGGTCCCTCGGGACCTTCATCAGTGTACTGCAAAAACAAGAAAACAACAAACACACAGTTACATATAGTAATGATCATGTGTTCTGCGAACGTCGGTTGACATCGTCAGAGGAAAACATAAACAAGTGCAATTCTTGTGAGTCAAAAGACTACCTTCATAGGGCGACACGAAGGGAGGAAGGGATCAGGGAGGAGTTAGGAAGGATGTCCCATGGGGAATGTGAGGAAAAAGAAGAAAGAGGTAACATACCAAGGTACGGGTCATGAAGGTGGAAAAAGGAATCCACTAAGATTGCTGTAAAGCAGAAATGAACCCATTAAAAAAGGAACTACATAGGAAACAAAGAAGAATGTAGATGTACAGAGAACGGGCATACCTGAGCAGAGAACTGGAACATATACCAAGGAGTATAGGTCAGGAATGGTACGTCAGTAGAGAAAGCTGTAATGGGATATCACAAATGAGGGAGGCTTTTTCAAAAGACTACAGGCTAAGGGGGCTAAAGGAGGGTGACACGTACCTGGAGACAGAAGTACAGAGTGAAGTAAAGACGCGGTATCCACCGCTTGTCAAAGGTGATGCAGTGTATGAGGTGTCACCCTGTGGTTATATATATGATGGGAGGAAGGGGAGGAGGTGTGTGTTGTAAGCGGTGGGACGCTGAAGTGCGCGCTGCCGAGAGGACCTGAACCGGAAATGACGCGAACGCGCGTCATCGGGTCATGTGATAGTCACATGAGCGGAAGTATCCCTTGTTTGCGTTCCAGGAGAAGAGCGGTGCGTTCCACTGCTTGTAGATGGTGTGTGGCTTGGTATAGGAAGCAGGTAGGAGGTGAAATCTCGAGAGGGGACATCCATAGGGAGCAGGGGAGGAGGTTGAGGTATTAGGAAGGTTGCTGGGGAGAGAAAAGGGGGAGATCACATTAAAAACCACAAGCATGTACATGAGGAAAAAGAGAATGAGGGTATACTCTAAGTATATTAATTGCTCTAGATAACTTTTCAAATAAAGTATTATGCAAGACAGAACAAATCATACAGAATTATGTAAAGCATAACCAATTGTACAGAATGGGAGTAGAGACCATCACAAAATACGTACTGAGAAAATCCCACTATAAATGCGGCTAGCTGTGTACTAGTGTTCATTGTAGACCAATTAGATAAAAGAGAGCAGGTCGTAGTCCCGATTGAGTCCTTTCGGGGATAATGTTTGAAGTTCATGAATCCAGAAAGATTCACGGCGTTTAAGCATACGGATGCGGTCGCCGCCTCTCCGTGGGATGGGTACATGATCTATTACTTGGAATTTGAGCTGTGAGATGGTGTGTCCAGCGGTAGAAAAGTGGTGTGGTATGGGTAGAAAAAGGTTTTTACAACGGATAGTGGATTTTTGTTTTGATATACGGTCTTTGACCGGTTGGGTAGTTTCCCCGATATAGATGAGACCACACGGGCACTTGATGAGATAGACTACGAAGGAGGAGTTGCATGTGAAGAAATCTCTAATGTGAAATTGTTTGCCGGAGTGTGGATGGTAAAACGTATTAGCCCTGATGACATTGTTACATTGAAAGCAGTGGAGACAGGGAAAAGTCCCAGTTTTAGGGTTAGCAAGGAATTTTTGTCTGGGTATAGGAGGGTTGGTGGGTAAGTCAGCTCGGATCAGGCGATCTTTTATATTGGGCGCTCTTTTGAAGCACGGGAGGAAGGGGTTTTTGAATTCAGGAACTGATGGGTATGCCGTGTGTAGAATTTTCCAGTGTTGATGGATCCTTTTATGAAGGATGCGTACTGCAGGGTGGTAAGTGTGGACAAAGGGGAGACGGTCTGAGGTGGTGTGGCGACTTCGAGTGTCTGGGTTGAGAGATTTTTGTAAGAGAGCTGGGGGATACCCCCGTTCCATAAACTTGTGTTGCATCTCTCTGAGACGTGTGTCCTGTGTGGTGGTGTCGCTCACTATGCGTTTCACCCTGTGGAATTGGGACTTGGGTATAGATGAGATCGTGGATTTGGGGTGTGCACTGTCAAAATGAAGTAAGCCATTTCTGTCAGTTGGTTTGACATATAGATCTGTGGACAGTATTCCCTTTTCATTTTTAATGACCTTGGTGTCTAGAAAATGAATAGACTCAGGACTAGAAGTAATTGTAAATTTAAGGCCTTCCCATGCCGTGTTGATGATGTCAAAAAAGGTCTCAAGAGTTTCTAAAGGGCCCCCCCATATGAGGAAAATATCGTCTATGTACCTTTTCCATGTAATCGCATGTGATTTGTACAGGTCGTTGGAATAGACAATTTCCTGCTCGAATTCCGCCATATAGCAATTGGCGTATGGGGGCGCTACATTTGAGCCCATTGCAGTCCCCTGTTTTTGAAGATAGAAGGTGTTCCCAAACAAGAAGAAGTTTTTGGTGAGGACTAAGGTTAATAGATCTATGCAGAGATTCTGTGTGTCTACGGGTGTGTTGAATCTATTTAGCAAGTTGCCCACACATTCTATGTCTTTGATATGGGGAATAGATGTGTACAAGCTATTGACATCAAGAGTGACAAGAAAGGCAGTGGGTGGTATTTGATGAATAGAATGGATTGTATCAAGGAAGGCCCCTGTGTCCAATAAGTAGGATGGATTTTTCTGAGTCAGAGGAGTCAGTATCTTTTCCAAAAAGATGGATAAAGGGGACAGTATTGAGTCTGTAGAGGCCACAATGGGACGGCCCGGGGGGTTTTCAAGATTTTTATGAATTTTGGGAAGGATGTAGAATACTGGTGTAATGGGATATTTTTTTATTAAAAAGTCTCGTGTTTTGAGATCAATTGTTTTCTGTGCCAAATAATGGTCAACTGTGTTAAGGATTGAGGTACTGATGTTGTATGTGGGATCTATTTCTAATACAGAGTATACCTTACTGTCATTTAGTTGTCGTTGTATTTCGTGAGTGTATTTATTTGTATCCATGACTACAATGGCCCCTCCCTTATCAGCCGGTTTGATTATAATGGTTTTGTCGGTCTCTAGAGATTTGAGGGCCTGTTTGTCTACACTTGACATATTGTGATGGTAATGAATCAGACCTTTTTGCATGTCCCCCCTTAATTGTTCAAAGGAGCTGTTGATAAAACCTATAAAGGTTTCTACCGCATCCCCTGCTCCCTATGGATGTCCCCTCTCGAGATTTCACCTCCTACCTGCTTCCTATACCAAGCCACACACCATCTACAAGCAGTGGAACGCACCGCTCTTCTCCTGGAACGCAAACAAGGGATACTTCCGCTCATGTGACTATCACATGACCCGATGACGGGCGTTCGCGTCATTTCCGGCTCAGGTCCTCTCGGCAGAGCGCACTTCAGCGTCCCACCGCTTACAACACACACCTCCTCCCCTTCCTCCCATCATATATATAACCACAGGGTGACACCTCATACACTGCATCACCTTTGACAAGCGGTGGATACCGCGTCTTTACTTCACTCTGGACTTCTGTCTCCAGGTACGTGTCACCCTCCTTTAGCCCCCTTAGCCTGTAGTCTTTTGAAAAAGCCTCCCTCATTTGTGATATCCCATTACAGCTTTCTCTACTGACGTACCATTCCTGGCCTATACTCCTTGGTATATGTTCCAGTTCTCTGCTCAGGTATGCCCGTTCTCTGTACATCTACATTCTTCTTTGTTTCCTATGTAGTTCCTTTTTTAATGGGTTCATTTCTGCTTTACAGCAATCTTAGTGGATTCCTTTTTCCACCTTCATGACCCGTACCTTGGTATGTTACCTCTTTCTTTTTTTTCCTCACATTCCCCATGGGACATCCTTCCTAACTCCTCCCTGATCCCTTCCTCCCTTCGTGTCGCCCTATGAAGGTAGTCTTTTGACTCACAAGAATTGCACTTGTTTATGTTTTCCTCTGACGATGTCAACCGATGTTCGCAGAACACATGATCATTACTATATGTAACTGTGTGTTTGTTGTTTTCTTGTTTTTGTAGTACACTGATGAAGGCCCCGAGGGACCGAAACGTTTGTCTATTTGATTGTACCTACTTCATTAAAAACTTTATACCCATTTTTCTAAATTCCTTGAGTGCCGGGTTTTTCTAATATTGTACTTTGGGCTTGGTACCTTACCTGTGCACCAAGAACAAATAAGGAGTGCGGTAGTTTTTGTATCTTTGTATGCCTCCTATATACCAGCACCCTGACATAAAAGGTCATGACCACTACAAATATTTTTTCATACAACGCTGAGGAAACCACTCACATTATCTCACAAGCAAACCTTCTCTGCGACTTTCTTCAAGTTCCACCCAAGGAAACAAGGGGGAAGGACTGGGAGAGAGAACGGAGACACCTCACCAACATCGAACTCCACTGCGCAACCTTATCCGAATATATCCGTGTCCAGCGCATCCCACGAGGCCTCAGGGTTCCTCTGCGCCCAACTCTATTTAGTGATAAAAAGGAGTACTGCACTAAATTCGAGAAAATACTTAACAAATGTTCATTTGATTTAATGACTCTCACTGTTGAATTTCTACAGAAGGACATCTCGACATCCAGGGAACAAATCTCAAGCATTGAGACACAACTCTCCACTTTAATCCCACCCGAGGAGTTTGAAACCTTAAAGAGGAAAACGGACACCATCATCGAACAACATAGACGGGATACGGAGAGTAGAAAACAAATCAAATTCGCAAGAGATCTAGAAGACTACCAACAAGACAGGGTTTACAGATGGCGCGACAGACAAGCCCCGAGGCGCAACTATACATATCACAGAAACTACTCATCAGATCCCTCCACTTCAGGCTCGGAGACAGACCGGCATGCCCCTATTTCTTCTACTCGTTTTTTAGGCACACAGAAGAGAAACACGAGAAGAAAAGGACCAGACGAGGAGGCGCCCGGAAGAAGCAAAACGGACTTCACCCGGATTACCCGCTCTCAGGTACTACCACGCTAGTAGTTAATATCTCTTCAAGATCCCTCAGTACAGCTGAGATCTCTGCCTTACAAAAAGGACTGAACTTCTGCCCCTCCAGCAGGTGTAACACGTTCATGCTCGATATGGAGCTTCAGAGATTTTACCGCTCCATACGTCTCAAAGCTCACTTCGCACATGAACCTACATCCACGAGCTTTCAAAACGCTCCACTACCAGACCCAGTCCAAATCACTGCAGCTAGCCTCGGCCTTAAGTCTAAAAGCGCATACCGTCCACCCAGGGACAAACATGCGGTAGAAACCTTTATAGGTTTTATCAACAGCTCCTTTGAACAATTAAGGGGGGACATGCAAAAAGGTCTGATTCATTACCATCACAGTATGTCAAGTGTAGACAAACAGGCCCTCAAATCTCTAGAGACCGACAAAACCATTATAATCAAACCGGCTGATAAGGGAGGGGCCATTGTAGTCATGGATACAAATAAATACACTCACGAAATACAACGACAACTAAATGACAGTAAGGTATACTCTGTATTAGAAATAGATCCCACATACAACATCAGTACCTCAATCCTTAACACAGTTGACCATTATTTGGCACAGAAAACAATTGATCTCAAAACACGAGACTTTTTAATAAAAAAATATCCCATTACACCAGTATTCTACATCCTTCCCAAAATTCATAAAAATCTTGAAAACCCCCCGGGCCGTCCCATTGTGGCCTCTACAGACTCAATACTGTCCACTTTATCCATCTTTTTGGAAAAGATACTGACTCCTCTGACTCAGAAAAATCCATCCTACTTATTGGACACAGGGGCCTTCCTTGATACAATCCATTCTATTCATCAAATACCACCCACTGCCTTTCTTGTCACTCTTGATGTCAATAGCTTGTACACATCTATTCCCCATATCAAAGGCATAGAATGTGTGGGCAACTTGCTAAATAGATTCAACACACCCGTAGACACACAGAATCTCTGCATAGATCTATTAACCTTAGTCCTCACCAAAAACTTCTTCTTGTTTGGGAACACCTTCTATCTTCAAAAACAGGGGACTGCAATGGGCTCAAATGTAGCGCCCCCATACGCCAATTGCTATATGGCGGAATTCGAGCAGGAAATTGTCTATTCCAACGACCTGTACAAATCACATGCGATTACATGGAAAAGGTACATAGACGATATTTTCCTCATATGGGGGGGCCCTTTAGAAACTCTTGAGACCTTTTTTGACATCATCAACACGGCATGGGAAGGCCTTAAATTTACAATTACTTCTAGTCCTGAGTCTATTAATTTTCTAGACACCAAGGTCATTAAAAATGAAAAGGGAATACTGTCCACAGATCTATATGTCAAACCAACTGACAGAAATGGCTTACTTCATTTTGACAGTGCACACCCCAAATCCATGATCTCATCTATACCCAAGTCCCAATTCCACAGGGTGAAACGCATAGTGAGCGACACCACCACACAGGACACACGTCTCAGAGAGATGCAACACAAGTTTATGGAACGGGGGTATCCCCCAGCTCTCTTACAAAAATCTCTCAACCCAGACACTCGAAGTCGCCACACCACCTCAGACCGTCTCCCCTTTGTCCACACTTACCACCCTGCAGTACGCATCCTTCATAAAAGGATCCATCAACACTGGAAAATTCTACACACGGCATACCCATCAGTTCCTGAATTCAAAAACCCCTTCCTCCCGTGCTTCAAAAGAGCGCCCAATATAAAAGATTGCCTGATCCCAGCTGACTTACCCACCAACCCTCCTATACCCAGACAAAGATTCCTTGCTAACCCTAAAACTGGGACTTTTCCCTGTCTCCACTGCTTTCAATGTAACAATGTCATCAGGGGTAATACGTTTTACCATCCACACTCCGGCAAACAATTTCACATTAGAGATTTCTTCACATGCAACTCCTCCTTCGTAGTCTATCTCATCAAGTGCCCGTGTGGTCTCATCTATATCGGGGAAACTACCCAACCGGTCAAAGACCGTATATCAAAACACAAATCCACTATCCGTTGTAAAAACCTTTTTCTACCCATACCACACCACTTTTCTACCGCTGGACACACCATCTCACAGCTCAAATTCCAAGTAATAGATCATGTACCCATCCCACGGAGAGGCGGCGACCGCATCCGTATGCTTAAACGCCGTGAATCTTTCTGGATTCATGAACTTCAAACATTATCCCCGAAAGGACTCAATCGGGACTACGACCTCCTCTCTTTTATCTAATTGGTCTACAATGAACACTAGTACACAGCTAGCCACATTTATAGTGGGATTTTCTCAGTACGTATTTTGTGATGGTCTCTACTCCCATTCTGTACAATTGGTTATGCTTTACATAATTCTGTATGATTTGTTCTGTCTTGCATAATACTTTATTTGAAAAGTTATCTAGAGCAATTAATATGCTTAGAGTATACCCTCATTCTCTTTTTCCTCATGTACATGCTTGTGGTTTTCAATGTGATCTCCCCCTTTTTTCTGCCCAGCAACCTTCCTAATACCTCAACCTCCTCCCCTGTTCCCTATGGATGTCCCCTCTCGAGATTTCACCTCCTACCTGCTTCCTATACCAAGCCACACACCATCTACAAGCAGTGGAACGCACCGCTCTTCTCCTGGAACGCAAACAAGGGATACTTCCGCTCATGTGACTATCACATGACCCGATGACGCGCGTTCGCGTCATTTCCGGTTCAGGTCCTCTCGGCAGCGCGCACTTCAGCGTCCCACCGCTTACAACACACACCTCCTCCCCTTCCTCCCATCATATATATAACCACAGGGTGACACCTCATACACTGCATCACCTTTGACAAGCGGTGGATACCGCGTCTTTACTTCACTCTGGACTTCTGTCTCCAGGTACGTGTCACCCTCCTTTAGCCCCCTTAGCCTGTAGTCTTTTGAAAAAGCATCCCTCATTTGTGATATCCCATTACAGCTTTCTCTACTGACGTACCATTCCTGGCCTATACTCCTTGGTATATGTTCCAGTTCTCTGCTCAGGTATGCCCGTTCTCTGTACATCTACATTCTTCTTTGTTTCCTATGTAGTTCCTTTTTTAATGGGTTCATTTCTGCTTTACAGCAATCTTAATGGATTCCTTTTTCCACCTTCATGACCCGTACCTTGGTATGTTACCTCTTTCTTCTTTTTCCTCACATTCCCCATGGGACATCCTTCCTAACTCCTCCCTGATCCCTTCCTCCCTTCGTGTCGCCCTATGAAGGTAGTCTTTTGACTCACAAGAATTGCACTTGTTTATGTTTTCCTCTGACGATGTCAACCGACGTTCGCAGAACACATGATCATTACTATATGTAACTGTGTGTTTGTTGTTTTCTTGTTTTTGTAGTACACTGATTAAGGTCCCGAGGGACCGAAACGTTTGTCTATTTGATTGTACCTACTTCATTAAAAACTTTATACCCATTTTTCTAAATTCCTTGAGTGCCGGGTTTTTCTAATATTGTACATCTCCGATTATGACCACATCAGTGACAAGCTGGAAGCACTACAGCACTGCCTTGGCCAAGCGGCAGCATGCTATGCTGAAGCTAATATGCTTAGGTGACAAACCGCTCAATGCTGAGCAGTTGTGGACAGCTCTGAAAGAGCAGGCAGATCTGTGGTTGACACCGCTGACCCTAGAGCCAGGCATGGTCATGTGTGACAATGGCCGGAACCTGATGGCAGCTCTGAGGCGAGGCGAGCTCACACACGTACCATGCCATGTCCATGTGCTTAACCTCGTGGTTCAGCGGTTTATCAAAACTCTACATTGCAGATGTTGGCAAGGATTTGTGAGCAGAAGAGGGCAGTTGTTGACTACCAGCATCAACAAGGCCGTCGGTATTCAGGTCAGACTCCACACATAAGACCCTAGGAGTGGACATGAATGTCAGACATATGTACCATCCTCCAAAACTTTGAGGACTCCACCAAGATGGTGAGCGGTGATGACATCATAATTAGCGCCACCATCCCGCTTCTCTGTCTTTTAAAATGCTCTCTGCTCACAATTAAAGAGGATACGTTGCAGGCAGAATACGATGAGATGGAGCAAGAAACAATACAGGGTGATTCCACACAGCCCAGCCTCATCTCATCCCAATGTGGATTGGGTACCAGTGAGGAAGAGGAGGAGGAAGAACAGGAGCTAGTTTCCTGCCAAACTGTCATACCGTCAGCGTGGATGGCCTGAGTTATGGGAAATGGAGGAGGAGGAAGAAGATGAGGAGAGCATGGTCAGTCATCCTCTTGGTGAAGACATGGAAGTCTTGCCTGTTAGCAGTCTGGCACACATTGCTGAGTTTATGTTACGCTGCCTTGCCCGTGACCCTCGCGTTGTCCAAATTTTGGGTGACAGTCATTATTGGTTGGTGACACTTCTAGACCCATGCTACCCTTGCAGGACAGGCCTACAAAAATTGTGCAGTACAAGTAGGCTCTTGTTGCGGATTTATTAAAAAAAATTCCCATCTGAAAACACTGGCGGCAGAGGTCACAGTTCGTTGGACAACCAAGGAGTACAGGCAAGAGAGACACAAATACAATCGAGCAGAGGCAGAGGAACACTGTCAAAGTTCTGGGACAGTTTTCTCAGACCCTCCCATCTTACAGGCCCTGATGCGCAGGGTACTCTCCCAAGGAGGGAAAAGTTTTGGAAGATGGTGAGGGAGTACCTTGCCGACTGTACCAACGTCCTCCATGATTCCTCTGTGCCTTATAATTATTGAGTATCCAAGCTGGACATGTGGCATCAACTGGCTCTCTACGCCTTAGAATTCCTGGCCTGCCCTGCCACTAGCATTTTGTCACAGCGGGCTGGATTGGGCCAGACTTCTCAAAACCACTGAATTATAGCAGCATAACATAAACTCAAATACAGTGTCTTTTTTTTGGGAGGTCTAACTCTATTCCCATGCACCTCTGTCTTCACACCCAGACATGGGTATACACTTCCTGATTTTGTTTATTTGCTCTTGTCCTCCTCCTTCTCCACATCCTCATCCTCCACCACCATGGGTATACAGTTCCTGATTTTGTTTATTTGCTCTTGTCCTCCTCCTTCTCCCCATCCTCATCCTCCACCACCATATTACCACCATATGTACCATATAAACAAATCTACGTCTGTTGCCAGAAACTTTGGAGTTCCTCCAAATTTTTGGCAGTCGTTGCTTCACTGCATAGGCAAACAGTATGGGAGACTCACTTCCTAACAATGGGAACATTGTTTAAATTGTTAGTGGGGTTTTTCCTAAATTTTGGCAGACGTTGGACTCACTGCATACCCTATAACTGAATAACAGACCCTCTCCTTTCTAATGGGAGCATGTCATACTCGTTACTGTGGCCAAGCTGTATGTGTCTTTAAATTGTTAGTGGGGTTTTTCCTAAATTTTTCAGCCGTTGGACTCACTGCATACCCTATAACTGTATAGCAGACCCTCTCCTTTCTAATGGGAACATGTCATTCCTGTGGCTCAGCCTGTGTGTCTTTAAATTGTTAGTGGGGTTTTTCCCAAATTTGGGCAGCCCTTGCAGTCACAGCATGGGCATTACCACTATAGGAGACCTGCTCCTTTATAAGGGGAACATTTTTTTTACTGAAACCCTCTTCTATGTCTCTTCAAAGCGGTATTGGGTTGCGTTCATATTTTTTGCAGCCCTTGCAGTCACTGCATATGCAATAACAGTATAGGAGACCCACTAGTTAATAATGGGAACAACAAAGCATAACCAGCTGATGACTTTCTAACAATAGCGAGGGCCGACTGCTGGCCCTTTAAGAATAGTAAGGCTGTAAAAATAGTGTTTGTGACTTTCACAATCTCTCCTTCATAAATGAGACAGGATGTGTCTGATGATGTCTCACACACCACATGGCCAGATAAGGTTGTAAAATGTTAAAATGACATTTCCCGGTGAATGCATTTGTCTTGGTTGAAAGCAATGCAAAAGTGCAAAAAAGTATCAAAAATGCTACGTGTGAACATAGCCCAAGGTGTGGAGGAGCATTTTTGTTTTTGGTTATTTATTTTGCCTTATATATAAGTCATTATATTTCCCAGGAAAATCCATTTCGGTTTTGTTTTTGTATGTTTTATTGTGAGTCTGTAAAAGTGGCGTAATACTTCTGACAACATTGTTGACAGCAGTGACCTGGGAGTCAGAAATGCTTCCAGGGGCCTTACCCATGCTGTTCCCATATCATTTGAGCACTGTTCCCATCGATTTGGGCAATTTTTAGGCCCTTTTCAGACCGCCGGGGGAGCCGCCGGAAAAATGCTTGAGTTTCCCTTAGACTTACATTGGGCTCGTTACTCAGACCAAGCACTCGAGCATTCCAATTTGCTCGGCTCAAACAACGAGTACTCGAGCATTTTAGTGCTTGCTCATCACTAGTCTGCACGGATTGTTCCTTTATTGAGGTTTTCCTCCTTTAATCACTGTATAATAAAACATTTATAATATACTTTCAGATAATTAAAGATATTTGTTTACAGTCAGGAAATGAGAATTTCCATGAGGAGGCTGGAAACCTCTACAGACCTACTATTACTTTCAGATGATACAATTGCATCTAGTCTAGGCAAAACACATCAGCTGCATTCTGTAACTTATTTTTGAGAAACATATAGGTAGGATTTCCTGATGTTTACCTCCAAAATGAGTCCAAAGGATGCCATTGTATTTGTATTTGGTGGAATCTGTCTTCCATATGTTAAAGAAGTATATCACATAGTACACATTTTTACTGGATATCTCTGCAGACTACATTATTCTATGCTTCAGACTAGGGCATACTGACAAAAATGTGGATCAGCAAGAAGTACAGCTAAAAAGATATAGAGAAAGATGGAAAAAATCCTGTATTCAAGAGAGAAAAAAAATCCCCAAATTCTAGGCTCCCAAGCATGATAAACCCCCTGAAAAAATGGATGGCAGTAGATGAAGTAGGGGGGCTTGCATTTTTTGCACTCATATATTATGGCTGATCTTTCCTGAATATCACCAATGTGCATTATCCAGATACAGATTTATGGGTATTCACAAATTCGGCTATAGTATAAGCCAAATTTACCTCTTACCTTATACTTAATTTTTGAATTACTCACCAGCCATTATATACACCTACATAGTGTGGCAAGAATTGATTGATCGACATTACACTTATGCACATCACACATCGATGCAATTAGCCCAACTACTTAATTACGTGGCATGTGCTTTTCACAATAGCCCACTTCTTCTACTGCCATCCAATTTTTCAGGGGGTATATCATCCTGGGGAGCCTAGAATTTTGGGATTTTTTTGTATCTAATATATAGGGTTTTTTCCATCTTTCCCTATATTCTTTTAGCTGTACTTCTCCCTGATCCACATTTTTTGTATTGTGTGTTATTTAACTGTATATTTCGGTATAGACTCTTCATTTTCTCTTGTATATGAAATATTTGTATATACTATTTTACATTCGCTAGAAGAGACCAACTCTTTGGTTATATTAGTTGTCTAGGGATTATATTTCACTCTGATAGTGATTTATTTTTAGGTTAATAAGGTATACTTATGTATACCGGCTAATAAGAGGACAAGCAGTAAAGATGCTCTCTTGGTCTCTGCCAAGTGAAGTAGCATTTATGCACACAGTATGTGAATTCATCCTATATTTAATTGTTTGTTACTATATACAGTGGCATAACTTGAGTCTCCTGGGCAAAATGTGCAGCAAGGCCCCTGAACTATCATGCATCATCTGGTATAAGATGTAAGGCTCCAATTAGAGATGAGCAGATCAATTTGTGGATGACCAAGTTTTACATTTCCTGAAGTTTCACGTGAATTTGAACATTTTGACATTTGATTTGTGGTTCAAAAAAAGAAAAATCTAGCCCGGCACTATTTCCCACACTGTTGAAGCATTGGAGTGGGGGCTAACATCACTTTGCACTTTCTCACTTTCTGCATGGGCTTTCCCATAGTGCCCTGGAGCTATGACATCTTACAGATTATCATACCTTGAACCAGGGTCAGATATATCAGTGGGCAACCTGTGCAGCCGCACAGGGTCCCTAGAGGTCAGGGGGCCCCATACCAGCCCCAAAATATCTGGATTTATGCATTAAGATTAGCTACTGAACTGCAAAGGGCCCATATTTTGTTCTTCTACAGTGACAGTTGTGGTCAGTACCTGCGCCATCACACATCAGAGGTTCCCAGTGGATCACAGTTTGTACGGCAGAGTCGTTTTACATTTCCAGAGTCACGGGGTATGTTTTTCCAGTAGAGTGTAAGCTCTTATTATCAGTGATGTCATCTCTTTCTCTCTCTTTCTTTTTTGTAGTGTGTAAGCTCTTATGGTCAGCAGTGTTCTCTCTTCCCAGCATGTATTTTCTGAGCAATTACAAGCGTTCCATGAATGAGATTCATACAAATTTATTCACCAAAAATCAAATGTTTGGGGAAAATTCAGCGAAGCCGGAAATTTCTAATTTGAGAAGATCCTATCATCTTTATCTCCAATTAAATCAATAGGACTGAGCTGCAATACCACACACCAACTGAACACTAATGTGGCACTGTTGTTAGGGAGAAGGTAGTCATGTTTTCTAATACTGTTGTTTTAATAAGAGATAAGACTCAAGAATTAAAAGTCCAGAATACATTTGTACACTCTTCAAGATCATTTTACTTCTTACTATCCTCACATGTGCATTTTATAGAGAATGTGAGTTCAAAACAGTAAAGTCACCAAATAATTAAATGTCAATGCCATTCTTTAATTATGTAACATTAACTGGAAATGTCTGCACATATCAATCTTTAACAGTTTCTGGGGACGTGCTGATTGTGTGGAGCAGTAGGCTGCTGCAGTAAATAATTTGGCCACATTATTATTTAATATTTCCCTTCATTGGTTAAGAAAATAGCTCTGTGTTCAGGATGGTATAATAGACCATTTTCTAATAGGTAAATATAATGAAAGTGGTCCAGTGTTTTGATACATACAAGTACTGTTCTGGGAGAAATAAACCACACACCAGTGCTTATATGTAGTGGGATTGGGTTTTTTTTATTGCCATCATCTAAAAAGATTGAAAAAAAGAGGGGAAGGGGAAAGGAGGGAGGGAGCTGTTCTTCAGCACTGGATTGCTATGAAAAGATGCAGAGGGCTCGACAGCAGATTAGAAATTCAGCTTCAAGCATCTCTCTGCACTCCGCTATAGCTCCAGTCTACCTAATGCAGCCGCAAGGCATCTGTAGCCAGAGGAAAATACAAATAAGTGACTCATAAGACAAACAGTAAGGTAAGAACATGTTCTTCATTGACTTAATTATCGCTGCAGGAAATTAGAGGAGTGTTTATCCGAGATCAATATTTAATGAGATTCTTTAAAGATTTAGTCATTTATTTGAAAAAGAAATATCACCTTTTTTATAGCACAGTAATAGTTGTAGTATATTATGGAAAGCGTAAAATTGTTGTAATTTACATAACCACAATTTTAAATTCAAGTAGCTGACGGTGAATTATAATATGTGTATCATATTTAATTATACAGTATATAGAATAATATGGTCGGCTAAAATGTTTGCAGGTACTAATAAGGTATGCTAATTCTAGAGGAACCATGAGGATGTATTCAGTAATGTGTCTCTTTTCTGTTTGGAAGATGGAAAACATATCTCTGGATTATTTATCAAATTCATCAAGAAGGTCAGAGTGGCTGAATGGATCAATATCTCAGGTCATTCCTAACTTCTATCTGGCATTACCCATCATATATTCCATTATCTGTGCAGTTGGATTGACTGGAAACACTGCTGTCATATATGTTATCCTCAAGGCTCCGAAAATGAAATCTGTCACCAACATGTTCATCCTGAACTTGGCTATAGCCGATGAACTCTTTACTCTGGTCTTACCTATTAATATAGTTGACTATTTACTGCTGCAGTGGCCCTTTGGAGAGTTTATGTGTAAACTTATTATATCCATTGATGAATATAATACATTTTCCAGCATTTATTTTCTAACCGTTATGAGCATTGACAGATACCTTGTGGTAGTTGCAACTGTAGAATCTAAGAAACTTTCATTTCGGACCTATCGAGCTGCCAAAATTGTCAGCCTTTGTGTATGGACCTTCGTAACCATAATAATTCTGCCTTTTGTTATTTTTGCCAAGATTCACCAAGAGCATGGCAGATTACAGTGTCTTTTTGTTTTTCCTAATCCAGAAGGCTTGTGGTGGCAGATGAGTAGGATCTACACCCTTATTTTGGGGTTTGCTATACCTGTGTCTACTATATGCATCTTATATACCATGATGCTTTACAAATTGAGAAGAATGCGTCTGAACAGCAACGCAAAAGCTTTAGATAAAGCTAAGAAAAAAGTGACGTTTATGGTTGCCATCATTTTAGCAGTATGCTTGTTTTGCTGGACTCCTTATCATCTGAGCACCGTGGTGGCCCTAACCACTGACATCCCACAGACTCCACTAGTTATTGGGATTTCTCTGTTCATTACCAGCTTGAGTTATGCCAATAGCTGCCTCAATCCTTTTCTGTATGCATTTTTAGATGACAATTTCAGGAAAAGCTTTCGGAAACTAGTAGAATGCAGGTCATCATGAAGGATGTCTATAGAAGACCTCTAGCTATCAGCATTCTTGTTATCTGGATGAATAATCTGCATCTATCCTAATATCTACTACTGCTTTTGAGACTTATGTAATTTTTTACATCTCTGGTTTTCATAAAGGAGCAGCCAAATTATGTGATACAACAGGATGGGCTGCAATCTTCACATTGTGAGATATTCATACAACAGGTCCCTTATCATTTTAACTGGTTCCCAATTTTTTTTCGGTTGGTATGCACTTGGATCTTTGTCATGCATATTATCTAATACACTATGCTATTTAGGCTGCATTTAACAATGTTTAAGAAATAATATATTAGAACTTTGGGACAATGGGGCTTTCTTAATCCTTGCACAATTTCATTGATAATGTATGCTATAGTGTCATCTATTGTTAAAATAATTTATGGTTCTTGCTGGAAAACTGAAATAATGTCATTGTTCATGTAAATACTTAGTGTTATGATTAAATTTTATTTGATATAACAAAACAATGCCAAATAAATATATTGAGTGCCTTGCTTGATTTTACTGTTAATTATGCATGCATTCTGTAAAGTGAACATGTATGACTAATCATCGGCTTGCACAGTGTGTGATTTCAGAAGTGCCGTGAAGAATAAAAATTGCTGCATTTAACAGTAAAATTGCTGTCCACCATAATTGTCTGCAGCAAGGACTTCATAAGATTTAATGGGTTCACCAGCATGCAAACAGCACATTACAGCTTTAATGAAAACATTTAATTTTAATAACTAGACACAGTAAATGTAATAAGAATTTATATGCACATATAATAGTTGTCTTCTCTCAGAAAGACAATATTCTCGTTAATTTGCATGCAGTTCATCAAAGCAAGACAGCAACTTGGCTATAATAATTTTATTTTCGTCGGAGACCCACTTCTGCTTGAAAAGTTTAAAGCGTTACCACCATTTTTGGCATTATCATTTTTCAACAAGCAGGGAGACACAGTTGGGAGATTGGGCAATACCCCTTTAACAAATAACTGAAGATTTAGTGTGAAAATATATATATAATCCTCAACATTGACACTGCAACACCAAGAAGCAAAAATTGTGGATCTATGGAAATGACAGGATCGATATATCAATGATTTGTAAATGATGAAAAAAGATGGAAACAAAATTTCAAAGCATCGAAATTTATTTAATGTCAAGTATGAGTGCTACTTGCTGAAATACCAGCGGTTGCATGCCTTGGCATGCTATCAATGATGGCATTAATGGTTGTCTGAGGAATGTTCTGCACTCGGGCATGCAAACCATCAAGACATGCTGCTGACAGCTCTTTTGCAATTGCCAACCTATGACTTCCATGGTACACACTATGAAAGAGAAGTCCGGAGACTCTACAGGCTATAATAGCACAATTAAGCCGCACAAGCTGGTCACAGTAGCACCAGTCTCATATGGCCTAGTGGTGTCTGTTGAAAAGTTGAATCTCTTCATGGATTTGCGTATGTGGTTTCCAGGCCACTCTTTAGCTATAAATGCATCCAAGACAAAAGCGGGACTCATCACTGAAGAGGAAAAACCACCATAGCCTTTGAGACTGATGGAGTGAGGTCAATGGAACACCTGTAGCTGAATGTTTGGCTCTAACCCCAATGTCATTGCAAATGACTTCTGATGGTTTGTGTAGACAGTGTTTGTTCCCTTATGCTTGGTTTGTGATATCCAATTTCACTTGCAGTACAGAATGGATTGCTGTGCACCATTCTTCAAAGCAACGCCATGGAGAGTCCTTTACAAACAGGTATCACATCGGTCCCACTCCCGGTAATTATAGTATGGGCTAGCCAAATTTACTTTAGCCAGACCTTTATAGTCTTCATTCCAGGTGGACTAACAGCTCAGCATTAAATTGATTTGCTCATGGAACAAGTAGTTTGGCCCTTTACCCAAAGTGTCCCAAGTAGTTTTTCAACATTACAGTGCAAGGCCACATGTTGCTGGTGCTACTGGAAGCAGCCAGCATGGCTTATACATGCTATCATTGTCTGCAGTGCCTCTAGACTTGTCTCTCTTTGAGCACATCTTGGATGTCATTGGTCGGGAATTTCAAAGGGAACGGCCAGCAGTGGATCTTGATGAATTGTGTGCCCAAGTGCAGTCACTGTGGCAGAATATTCCTCAGACAACCATTAATGACGTCATTAATAGCATACCAAGGCATGTAAGTACAGGGTGGGTCATTTATATGGATACACCTAAACTAAATGGAAATGGTTGGTGATATCAACTTCCTGTTTGTGGCACATTAGTATATGGGAGGGGGGAAATTTTTCCAGATGGGTGGTGACCATGGCAGCCATTTTGAAGTCAGCCATTTTGGATAGAACTTTATTTTTTTCAATGAGAAGAGGGTCATGTGACACATCAAACATATTGAGAATTTCATAACAAAAACAATGGTGTGCTTGGTTTTAATGTATTCTTTCATGAGTTTTTTTACAAGTTTATGACCACTTATAAAATGTGTTCAAAGTGCTACCCATTGTGTTGGATTGTCAATGCAACCCTCTTCTCCCACTCTTGACACACTGATAGCAACACCGCAGAAGAAATGCTAGAACAGGCTTCCAGTATCCATTGTTTCAGATGCTGCACATCTCGTATCTTCACAGCATAGACAGTTGCTTTCAGATGACCCCAAAGATAAAAGTCTAAGGGGGTCAGATCGGGAGATCTTGGTGGCCATTCAACTGGCTCACGATGGCCAATCCACTTTCCAGGAAACTGTTCATGTAGGAATGCTGGGACCTGACATCCATAATGTGGTGGTGCACCATCTTGTTGGAAAAACTCAGGGAACGTGCCATCTTCAGTGCATATAGAGGGCAACACATCATCGTGTAGAAATTTCAGATATCCAGTGGCACTGAGGTTTCCATTGATGAAGAATGGCCCCACTATCTTTGTACCCCATATACCACACCATACCATCAAGATACAAGTTGTGCAGCATCTGAAACAACAGATACTGGAAGCTTGTGCTAGCATTTCTTCTGCGGTGTTGCTATCAGTGTGTCAAGAGTGGGAGAAGAGGGTTGCATTGACAATCCAACACTATGGGCAGCACTTTGAACACATTTTATAAGTGGTCATAAACTTGTTAAAAACTCATGAAAGAATAAAGTTATGTTAAAACCAAGCCCACCATTGTTTTTCTTATGAAATTCTCAATAAGTTTGATGTGTCACATGATCCTCTTCCCATTGAAAAAAATAAAGTTGGATCCAAAATGGCTGACTTCAAAATGGCCACCATGGACACCACCCAACTGGAAAAGTTCCCCCCCCCCCTATACTAATGTGCCACAAACAGGAAGTTGATACCACCAACCATTCCCATTTAATTTAGGTGTATCCATATAAATGACCCACCCCGTACATTTACTTCTGCATGTGGCACTCACACTTGAAACTGAATAAATTAAAATGTTTTGAAAATTTCCTTCCATCTTTTCAGAATTCGCATATTATTAACATGTCTATCCATTCTGTGATTTACATGATGCTACGCCATTCCCTTATTGGTGTGGCAAGTTAAAAGTTGAGGAGAGATTAAAAAAATTCTACAATGATTCTTTAGTTATTTGTTAAAAAAATGGGATGTGCAGTTGCCTTTGCAACAGTATTGGCCAATCTGCCAGCTGTGTCTCACTTCTGGTGGGAAATGATAATGCCAGTTCAGGAACAAGGGAGCTCCGCTAAATGTTTCTAGCAGAAGTATATGGAAATTAAATTGTTAGACACTCTATGAAGGTAGCTCTCAGTGAGCATGTCAGCTACTATGTGAAAATAAGAAATACTTTTTCTTTATGTACCAAATAACAGAGGTGTGACCAAACAAACTTTGCATACATGAACAGAATAGGAAATTGTAAAATCAGAAAAGTGCCTTCTTTCCTGTGTAATGATTATGCGACTGGGAAATAGAAGACAATTGGCCATAGATTCAAATGACTGAAATAGAAGTATTGCACCTAAGGAACAAAAGTATAAGAAATTTTAACAAAAATAACTTCAGTTCAAATACTCTGCAAATTAGGTGACAAGATGGATCATTAGAAAAATGCAGGACAATTTTTTTGAATGACACCAAATTGGAGCTGAGGGCACCTTAAAGGGCCAGCCCGAAACTAACATTGATTTAATCCTAAATGTTCATCTATGTAATGTACTAATCTAATCTCTTTTCTAATATATTTTAATTTTTAATTAAAAAGTCCCTGCTGTTCTCTCTCTACTCTCTCTAACTGCTTTCTTTTATTTTTTTACCTACTTCCAGTTTGATGAAACTTAATTTGAGAATCCCCAGTGCATGCTAGGTTACTCAAATGAGCCGTCATCAGGGGACAGAGGCTGCTGTAGCCTCTGTCCCCACACTGAAAGAAATCTTCCTCAGTGATGCTCGTTTCAGGGGCTGGGCTAGTCCCTGCTACACTGAGCATGTATCGGTTGTCAATCCCAATGTATTCTCAGAACGAGCTCTCTTGTCACTGTGCGATATTCTTTTCAGAGCAAAGTGATAGTGTGCTCTCTCGCCGGCTCTGATGAGAAGTGTCAAGCTGGCAAGATAGCACATTGTCAGTGCACATTGTAGGGAAATAACCCAGTGAGCAGGAAAAGCAGAGACAAGTTCCATTTCCAAAACAGACATCACTTTCGGGGGTGAGGCTAATCTCTGCTTGCCAGGCTCTCTCCTTACAATGAGCACTGACATGTCCCTTCTCATCAGAGTCGGCCAGGGAGCGCACTGTCACTGTGCATTGAAAAGGGTATTGCAGAGTGACAAGGCAGCTCATACTGAGCATACGTTGGGATGGACAACTGATGCATGCTCAGTAGAAACGGATGCAACTAATGATGCTTCATTTCAGGGTAGGAACAGAGGCTGTGGCAGTGACCCCAGTCTCTGCCCCCTGATGATGTCTCATTTGAATATCCCAGAATGCACTTGGGATTCTCAAACAAAATGTCATCAAACTGGAAGTAGGTAAAAAAAGAAAAGCAGTTAGCAAGAGTAGAGAAGGAATGGTAGGGACTTATTAATTAAAGTATTTTAGAAAAGCAATTTGATTTTTACTTTAAATAGACTGATATTTAGGATAAATCAATGTCAGTTTTGGACCACTCCTTTTAAGATGCCTCAACAGGTCCACCAGATTTCAGTTGTGGGTAAAATGATTGCAAGCTTTTTTAGATCCTACTGTGTCATGAAGAAAAGGTGGGTTTTTTGGGGAACTACCTACCACTGCTTGCCATGCTTAGGGTTTTCATTTGGGGTTAAAACAGTACCTTAGTATAAATCTTTCCTGAGCCTCAGTGGGACCTCACATTGACTATGACGTGGATTAATTGATCACCTACAGCTGTGATCATACAACTGGAGTATGGTCTTAAACTACAGAATAATCAACATACTCTTAGTTCAAATTAATGTTATAATGAGTATTCTCTTTAACTATCTCTTTAAGAATAGCTCATTTCTAGGGAATGTGACATCAAAAAAATGTTTAAATCAGGTTTTTATGATAAATGTACTTTTAAATATTTTTTAAGAACTCTTCTCTCCAGAAAACTTTCCAGTAGTCTCATCATCACAGACAGCATAACAATAAAATGTAACACCTAAATATACTGTAAATAACACAGAATCCAACATTCATGATAGAAAATATCACAGATCATGTCCTATCCTTTTTCTCATATTGACCTTTGCCCAGATTACAGTATGCTGAGGTAATGCTTCTAGGGTCTGAGTAAGTTTATTGCTGTTGCTGTTCATATGGCTGCTGAAAAGGACAGAAATTAGGAGTCTAATATTCCATTTTGTTCAGGCCTCTGCCATAATCCATAATGAAATGTTCTATTCTTTGGATCATTTGCTGTTCTTACAATAAGGATTCGCTCACACTTGTGTATAAACGAAATCGGTCCCATTCTCATCCAGGACAGTGGGACGATTTTTTCACACTTGTCATCTGTGTACTGTCCGTATGCAAACCATTTTATTACTCAGCAGCTATTAATCATTTACAGGACCATTTACAGTTTCCTATGCTACAGAATTGTAATGTATCTATAAAAATCGGATTTCATACTGATGATCCGTATGTCATCTGATTGTTTTTCACGCCCATCAGATTTTGGAATGAAATCGCTGCATGGTGCGATTTGTTTCTCATGCAGAATACAGCTGAGAAAAAAATATGCAGATCTGCGCTGCCTCATTGAATAAAATTGGTCCAAGTACAATCCAATTTTATCTCTCATTGCATTAAATCGATTTATATGCCAGTGTGAGCAAACTATCAGACTTACTATATTATATGTTATTAGCATTGCAATTTACCTTGCTACGTGTTTACTGCTGTTGTATCTCTGTTATGTATTTTTATCTTGTAATTTACAATTATTAAAGAGTTTTAAATAGAAAATAAAACATTATCAAAATAGTTGTACATTTATTTAACATAAAACTTAATGACACATTCCCTTTAATTTTTAACAGCAGTATATAACACCTAAACTTCACTTTCCACAGAAGGAAGGCTACCTCTCTATCAATTGGTTTATCTCCCAAAGTACATACAGTGTTCTCCAGTCCTCTAACACTACTGGTCTTAAATTCACAGGGTTCTCGCAAAGCCCAAGGGCAGTCTGTCTATTACTTTGTGCGGGAGACTCTTTTTTAGTAGTGATGAGCGAGCACTAAAATGCTCGGGTACTCGTTACCTGGGTCAAGCAAATCATAATGCTCGGGTGCTCGACCTGAGTAACGAGTATAATGGAGGTCAATAGGAAACTCAAGCATTACTCCAGTGGCCCCCCTGGAGGTCTGGAGGGGGTCTAAAAATGTATCAAATCGATGGAAACAGCGCTGAAATTGCATGGGAACAGCATGGGGAAGACGCCTGGAAGCATCTCTAAATCCCAGATCGCTGCTGGGAACAATGCTATCAGAGTATTACGCCACTTTTAAGGACAGACAATAAAACAAAACCGAAGATAAAATGGATTTTCCGGAAAAAAATGTTAAGGAACAAGGCAAAATAAATAACAGAAAAAAAATGCTCCCCCACACCTTGGGCTATGTTCACACATAGTGTTTTTGCAAGTTCATATTGCTTTCAAAGGTGAAAAAAACATTTACCAGTAAATGGAATTTTAACAATTTAATACCTTATCCGGCCATGTGGTGTGTGAGACAAGATCAGACACATCTTGTTTAATTTATGAAGGATGACTCTGAAGGTCCCTTTTTATTTCAGGGCCATCAGGCGGCCCTCACTATTTGTAGAGGGCCATGAGGCAGCCCTTACTATTGTTAGAGGGCCAGCAAGTAGTCCTCACTATTGTCAATGAGCCATTTGGCGGCCCTCACACAAATTTTACAGGTCCAGCAGCCGTCCCTCACTCAACATTTTTAGAGGGCCAGCAGCCAGCCCTCACTAAGCATTTTTAGAGGGCCAGCAGCTGGCTATGCTTTGCATAACCATATATTGCTACTGCAATATAATGTATCCATCTGAGGTGGTCAAATTTTCTTTTTCGTATATATTCTGTAAAGTTTGAAACTTTAAGTGCCAGCAGATAGATGATGGATGATGAGCACACTCGCTCATCACTATTCTTTAGCAGTGGGTTGATGCTTCCTCAGCTCTCACCGTCACTGTAGTGACTCACACAATCTAACAGTCTTCCTTTATTATTTCACCAGAACCTCTCCAATGATAACCTCCCAGTCTTACTGCCTTGCTACTCTCTAGCTCTTGGGATTTTCAGGTCTCTGTTCTTTGGTAACATTGGTAGTCTCATGATGACTACTCACTTATTTGCATGCTCAGCTTTGCTCTTGCTTTCTATCACTTGCTTTTATGTACAGCCCACTGATGCACTCGGAGGCTGTCCTCATGCTCGCTTTACAGACACTGGTGCCTCAAGTGGTCTCACCCTCATACATGGCACCAAAACACAGCCCCATTCAGACATCAGAGTTTTACATATGGGTTCTACCTGTGATTTTCACTGATGGAGCACATACCATTATAGTCTGAGACTTTTCACACATCCATGTTTTTTTTCTGACCGTGTATTTGTGCAATAATCATGGAGACATGTCCATTTTTTACCCGCCTCATAGATGAAAAGTACCAGTACCAGTCTATGGTTCCATGAAAATTACAGAGAGCACACAGATGCCATTAGTGTGCAGCCCATGTGTTGTCCTTGATTAACATTGGAAAAGGTAGGAGAAGCTTTGTTATTTATTTATTTATCCATACATGATAATTACTGATGACACACTGATGGTAAAAACTGACCAAACACTGATGAAACTCAGAACCAAAACACTGGTGACACTCACCACTGGTGACATTTACCATTTTTTGCATACGTGAAGAAACATGGACGTCTGAATGAGGCCTTGGTATGGATTCTTTGTGCCCAATCTTACCAACATTGTTATGCAGCACTGAGCATTATAATCTTCAGAACTGATGGTCTGCACTGGCACTGGCACCTCAATTGCAAGCTACCGAGAATCAGTATTTCTTGGTGCCCAGCAACTCTGACCAGTGGAAAGAATCAGCTGTGGACCCATGCTGTCCTTCCTGTATACTCTCTTTTTTGTCCTCACCTGCTCAGGAGATGTGGTATGATCAGACCATGTTCCTGCACTGTCAGACACAGCCATTACACAGTACATAGCAGGAGCACATTTATAAGATTATCTCAGCGCAGGAATATTTTTTAAACACATCCAATTGTGGAAGTTATTTTTATTGCAAAAGATATTGATTAAAATGTACTTTGTTTGTGGGACAACCCCTTTAAGGAGCTTCTACCTTTCCAGGTTATTTCTTTGCCCAGCCTTACCCTCTTTAACTTGATTGATTAGCTTCTGTTTGTGTAAAATGAGGTGCCAGGCAAGTATGTAAGACACTGTCTATCAAGCTAGTGAGCTATTATGATACTGGTGGAGCACAGCTGGAATCCAATGGTTGTAGGAGCAACGAGCAGGGTATGACAAAAGGTAGTTGAAGTTCTTGGAAGTAGCACATGGAATAGTAGGAACAATCTAGAGTGAAGTAGGAACAGTCTGAAAAGCTGCCTGGAATATAATAGTAGGCGGCACATGGGACGATGTAGCTGTCATAGTTTATTAAATCTTAAATTTTATCTATTCTGTATCTCTTTAGTTTAATATGTTCCATAAATGATTTATTCCATCTTTATGCTCTCTCACCCCTCCCCCCTACTGTTGCAGGTTGTTGGCTTAACCTTATAGCTGTTGTCTGTAGTGTCATGTGATAAGGAAGATTTCAGCAACAGAAAAGCCCGGGAAATCATTGATTAATGATTGGTTAAGAAGATTTAGGCGGGAATGTTTGACTATTTAAACCCTATGCCAGCTGTACCTGGGTCGTCTGTGAGAGGATTTCACCATTGGAGCAGCTCCCCACCCTCCCTCCCTTGAATTTTATTACATTGTGTTATGTCACAGTGTTTGTTCATGGGTGGTCGTCTAGCTGTCGCTAGGTGGACATGGTTTTAAATTTAATATGTAATAAATGGTATTTATAACTTTTGAAATATATAGTTTATTAAGATTTAATAAAATTGAATTTTGGTTAACCCAAATAAACACCATGGCCTTTACCTCCATACCTTGTGTCATGGGTCTCTTATTGGATTAAATTAAGTAGTGACTACTGTCCCTTGGGTAAGATAATTCTCTGGAGCTGGAGACTGGAATTAAACAAACAGCTAGGCGCAATACTCAAGCCGTCAGTGAGAGTTCAATGTGGCTTTAACTAGGCCCAAACAGGAAAAATTACGGCTTCCACAGGTTCAACATCAGCCATCTCACTAAAGGGTGATTGCAAAAACATAATAATAGCCTCCAGTGGTAAGGAGTGGAAATGCTGCACAATTGAGGAAACTGAATAATAGCAGCCACTAGAGGTCAATACACAGAAGGACAACATAATCCTGACAAGAGGCTGGAGCTGAGGCAGAGGCCTGTCATGTTCACTATCATGCCAAGAGCACTTAACCCTCATTTGCATATGAATGAAAACGCTACTTATACAGCAACAGGTAGAAGATATAGAGGTGTCAATGAATTTACATTTCAAAGCCTGTCCTCACATATATGAGATTTGTGGGGTTGATCATACTGGCAAATCTCTTTTATACTGCACACAAATTAACAATAAAGGATGCAGCCAAAAGTAAAAGATCATTTATAACTCATAGAACTGAAAAAGACCAAAACGAGTGCTCGTTTTGAGTTAAGCTTCACTGAATTAGCAGGTTCCATCTTCTATGCCAATACATTTTCTTCCATTAAAACTGTGCTCATTTGTCACGGTGATTTTTTTTTTAATTCTGTCATTGATATAATTTTTTTAAAAGTGTAGCAAAAATACAGCTGGTATGTGAAATTCGCAGAAAAACTTTGAAAAGCTGCTACATGTGAACCCAAGCATGGCGTTAGGGTGACCTAATATCTAGTATAATCATTTCAAAAAGTGTTCAGGTTACATTATAAGCCTGAGATGTTCCTGGAAATATTAGATTCTTTTCACATGCACTAGGAACCTCCATTATAGGTTCTCTAATTTGTTCTAGAAAAAAATAGCACAGCATGCAGTGCTATATTTTTCGATTTCCATGGAGGAAAGCTGAAATTCTTTATTGTAGTCTTTATAGTAAGGCAAAAATGAGGAAAAAAAATATTGTGGGGAGAATTGTCAAGACGAAGACAAGTATAAGAAGGTGTAGAAAAAATAAGGAACAGTTATTAAAAGACAGCAACACATTTCAAAATTGATCTTCCTCAGGCTTTTGTACAAAGAAATGAAGTATTTAAAACAACTTATAAAGGAAGCTGTGGTTCAAAGAAATTACATGTCCCACCCACTGGTGAGTCACAAAACCTGGACACACAATAAAACAATGTATGAATAGTTTACAATCATCATAAAATAAAGAAATTAAAATTATGTATACAGTCTCTCCATGAAAAAGCAAATGATTTTGAAAAAAATGTTTTAAAAAAAAGTTTAATTTTTTTTTAAATGGAAGAAATAGACACTTTGTCCCTTGAGGGGGTTAAATGAAATAGCTACGAGAACATGCCCATAATAGGTCTTGTATGTGACTGTTGTATTTTTATTATTTTTTTCATTTCACAGTTATTTGTTTTTTTTCTGCTAGAGATTAAATATATAATTTTCATTTCTTTATTTTATTATGATCCTAAAGTTTTCATACATTGTTCTATTGTGTGTCCGGGTTTCGATACTCACCAGTGGGTGGGACATGTAATTTCCTTGGCTCATGGCTTCCTTTATAAGTTGTTTGATTTATTTGTTTGTATGTCAGCATGAGGAAGAAACCAGATTGATTTTGAAGCTAATTGCTGTCTTTTAATAAATGCTTGTGGTTTTACTACAGCTTCTCTTTCTTGTCTTCATCTTGACAGCGCCCACCGCAAAGTTTTTTATCAAATTTTTTGCCTTGCAATTGTTTTAATGAGCCATTCTGTCAGATTTAACGGGCGAGCAGCAGTCTATACGAGCAATACCACTTCACTACTACTCTCATCAGAGTTGTGCCTGACCTGCCCAACTCCACCAGGTGAGCAGATCCATCTACTATCCCCTGTTGGTTATCACAAGGACTTAACCATGGAGTGCTGCTATTTTGTCTTCTATTGGAGTCATAAGGATCCACCAGGCGGCATTTGTGTCTTGTCATGTGACAGGTCTGTCTCCTATATGTCTGAATTCTTAAAACTAATGTGAAGATAGGCACAGAAACCCAGCTATTATAATAATTTAATAATATTATTTATTTGTATAGCACCAATATATTCCACAGCACTTTTGAATTAAAGGGACTCTGCCAGCACAGAATGATTGTTCAAACCAAGTACAGGCGCTCGGTGCTTCATGGTGGGCCCAAACATTTAAGTGCACCTTCAAACCTGGTTGTTTTTTATTTGTAATCACCCTTCTCTGGCTCTATGAAGCCCAAGCTGTCAATCAAAGAAGAGGGGTGGGTGGAGATCAAGGGAAACAAGCAGGTGGGAAGGTGTATATAAATGATTGGCAGCGCCTTGAAGCACCGTTCAGCGGGACTTTGAACAGTCATTCTGTGCTAATAGAGTTCCTTTAAAGCAGGGGTGGGGAATTTTTTTTTTATGCCAAGGGCCACTTGGGTATTTATACCATCCTTCGGGGGCCATACAAATTGTGCTCTAACTCCACCCACAAAGAACGTCCTGACGCTGGCACTGGTGTCAGGATATAATATTTCATTGCATGCCCCTCAACACTCAATAGTGAATGCTGCATGCGTGTGCTCACAGAGTAAGAAGAAATTAATGGGCCATCAAAATACCGCTGCTGGCATAAGTACTGCGGTCCTCAGGAATCTGCCCGGGGGCCGGATAAAAGGTCATCAAGGACCATAAACGACTCACGGGACTGAGGTTTCCCACCCCTGCTTTTAGGGGATAAATGTAAAAACAAAATCAGACATTAAGGACAACAATTTAAACAATAGTGAAGGCCTTGCTTACAATATATGAGGAAATAGCTGTGACAAGTGGTAAAAAATGCTGGTACTGCACTGTCCATACATCATAATGATAAAAAAGGTTATACATGCCAGTGACCGGCCAGCTATAGATATGGAGCACACCCAGTGACACATTCTATATCTAAACTGACAGCAAACTGCTTCTTAATTATATATAATATAGTGTATCACTCAATCAGCGCCAAGTAGTGATTAAGTGGAGATGACAGTGACCATATAATGCAAAAGACAATGTTAGTCAGCACCTCCCGACAATGTGAAATTAATTGGCAGGTATAAATGCGCTGGGCCTGCAATGCAAAAGCAAACACAAAGATGCAGCAGCACCCTTAAGGTGCTAAGATTTATGGAAACATGACTTGGCATATCAGAGTATATACCTTCTTCAATATTTTTGCAGGAAAGCAGACTAAAAGCAGATTACAATTTGATTTACTATTAGAATAAATGGCACACTTAAAAACTACACAGCCAGGGAGGTATAGCCATAAATACCACAAATGCAATTACAGATACTGATAACACCCAGCTCTTCCTCTATAACACTAATCCGAAAATCGCAGATGAAGTCTGACAGTGTAAAGGTATCAATTTTAGAAAGTTGTTATTGCCAAAAAGAAAACAAGAGTAAATAACCAAAAATGTAGTTACCAGATACAAGCTTGTGCATAACACCAGGGCTATTTACTGACCGCCGTTCAGGTACAATGACATGTAAAAGTCTGGGCACCTCTGGTCAAATTTACTGTTATTGTGAACAGTTAAACAAGCTGAAGATTAAATGATCTCTAAGGCTTATACACTGTGTGCAGAATTATTAGGCAAATGAGTATTTTGATCACATGATACTTTTGATACATGCTGTCCTACTCCAAGCTGCATAGGCTTGAGAGCCAACTACCAATTAAGTAAATCTGGTGATGTGCATCTCTGTAATGAGGAGGGGTGTTGACTAATGACATCAACACCCTATATAAGGTGTGCTTAATTATTAGGCAACTTCCTTTCCTTTGGCAAAATGGGTCAGAAGAGAGATTTGACGGGCTCTGAAAAGCCTAAAATTGTGAGATGTCTTGCTGAGGGATGCAGCAGTCTTGAAATTTCCAAACTTTTGAAGCGTGATCACCGAACAATCAAGCGTTTCATGGCAAATAGCCAACAGGGTCGCAAGAAGCGTGTTGGCCAAAAAAGGCGCAAAATAACTGCCCATGAATTGAAGAAAATCAAGCGTGAAGCTGCCAAGATGCCATTCGCCACCAGTTTTGCCATATTTCAGAGCTGCAACGTTACTGGAGTATCAAAAAGCACAAGGTGTGCGATACTCAGGGACATGGCCAAGGTAAGGAAGGCTGAAAAACGACCACCTTTGAACAAGAAACATAAGATAAAACGTCAAGAATGGGCCAAGAAATATCTTAAGACTGATTTTTCAAAGGTTTTATGGACTGATGAAATGAGAGTGAGTCTTGATGGGCCAGATGGATGGGCCAGAGGCTGGATCAGTAAAGGGCAGAGAGCTCCATTCCGATGCCAGCAAGGTGGAGGTGGGGTACTGGTATGGGCTGGTATCATCAAAGATGAACTTGTGGGACCTTTTTGGGTTGAGGATGGAGTGAAGCTCAACTCCCAGACCTACTGCCAGTTTCTGGAAGACAACTTCTTCAAGCAGTGGTACAGGAAGAAGTCGGTATTGTTCAAGAAAAACATGATTTTCATGCAGGACAATGCTCCATCACATGCATCCAACTACTCCACAGCGTGGCTGGCCAGTAAAGGTCTAAAAGAAGAAAAAATAATGACATGGCCCCCTTGTTCAGGTGATCTGAACCCCATAGAGAACCTATGGTCCATCATAAAATGTGAGATCTACAGGGAGGGAAAATAGTACACCTCTCGAAACAGTGTCTGGGAGGCTCTGGTGGCTGCTGCACGCAATGTTAATCTAAAACAGATCAAGCAACTGAAAGAATCTATGGATGGAAGGCTGTTGAGTGTCATCATAAAGAAAGGTGGCTATATTAATCACTAATTTTTTGGGTTTTTGTTTTTGCATGTCAGAAATGTTTATTTCTAAATTTTGTGCACTGATATTGGTTTACCTGGTGAAAATAAACAAGTGAGATGGGATTATATTTGGTTTTTATTAAGTTGCCTAATAATTCTGCACAGTAATAGTTACCTGCACAAACAGATATTCTCTTAAGATAGCCAAATCAAAAAAAAAAACACTCCAACTTGCAAAAATATTAAGCTTGGATATTTATGAGTCTTTCGGGTTGATTGAAAACATAGTTGTTGATCAATAATAAAAATAATCCTCTAAAATACAACTTGCCTAATAATTCTGCACACAGTGTAGTTAAAGATGACAAATTTACTTTGTATTTTATAAAAATATATACCGTATTTTTCGAACTATAAGACGCACTTTTTTCCTCAAAAATTTTGGAGGAAAATGGGGGGTGCTTCTTATAGTGCGAATGTTGCTGGGGGGTATATATATATATATATATATATATATATATATATATATATATATATATATATACTGTGTTGGAGGGAGCGGTTGCGGCGGAGGAGCGGGGCACAGGAGGCAGCAGCCACCTGCTGCAGCCTACACTTCTAAAGAAAATGAATATTCACTGCTCCCAATGCCGATAGGCGTGGGGACCACTGAATATTCATGCTCCTTAATAGCGGCACACAGTGTATCAGCAGCGCGGCTCCTGCTACTGCCGGGCAATCGCATGTGCCCGCTACTAAAGGGCATGAATATTCACCCCCCCTCCACGCCCATGGGCATTGGGAGGGGGTGAATATTCATGCCCTTTAACAGTGGGCACACGCGATCGCCTGGCAGCAGCAGGAGCCGAGCTGCGGCTACGCTGTGTGCCGGCTATTAAGGAGCATGAAGTCACTGCTCCCATCGCACACAGTCCCGGCGTGGGGAGCAGTTACTTCCAGCAGCTGATCTCTCCTTGTGAGCCACGCATGGTAGTGACGCCATGCGCGGCTCACATGGAGAGATCAGTGCGGGCAGACAGGAGGCAGAGCTGGAGGAGAGAGAAGAGAGGTGTGTAGGAGTGTTTATTATTTTATGTGCAGCCTGATGGGGATTAGGGGGACCATGCATACTAGGATAAGGATGAGGGGGCCATATATACCAGGGTAAGGATGAGGGGGGCATACATACCAGGGTAAGGATGAGGGGGCCATAGATACCAGGGTAAGGATGAGGGGGCTATAGATACCAGGGTAAGGATGAGGGATGCCATACATACCAGGATAAGGATGAGGGGTGCCATGCATACCAGGGTAAGGTTGAGGGGGTTATACATACCAGGATGAGGATGAGGGGTCATACATACCAGCATAAGGATGAGGGGTGCCATGCACACCAGGATAAAGATGAGGGGTGCCATGCATACCAGGATATTGGTGAGGGGTGCTATGCATACCAGGATATTGATGAGGGGTGCCATACATACCAGGATAGGGATGAGGGGTGCCATGCATACCAGGATAGGGATGAGAGGTGCCATGCATACCAGGATAGGGATGAGGGGTGCCATGCATACCAGGATAAGGATGAGGGGTGCCATGCATACCAGGATAGGGATGAGGGGTGCCATGCATACCAGGATAGGGATGAGGGGTGCCATGCATACCAGGATAAGGATGCGGAGTGCCATGCATATCAGGATGGAGGGGTGCCATGCATATCAGGATGGGGATGAGGGCCACGAATAATAGGAAGGGGGGGCATATCTACCAGGATGGGGGATATTATCAGAATTGGGGGACATTACCCCTATTCCAGTGTCAGCAGCAGACCCGCTCCCCCTTAACAGTGCATCGTGACCACATTTTTCACTTAAATTTTTTTTTCTATTTTCCACCTCTAAAACCTAGGTGCGTCTTATGGTCCGGTGCGTCTTATAGTCCAAAAAATACGGTATCTATATTTTCATCTTTTACATTTTAAAAATTACAAAAAGGAAAATGGGCCAATGCAAAAGTTTGTGCACCATTGGAGATTTGTGTGCTCAGATAACTTTGACCAAGTTTTCAGATCTTAATTAGCTTACTAGGGTTATGGCTTGAATATAATTTTTTTTTTTAAAGATGGGATATGTTTTGGTGCTTTAACTTTTGATTCTTTATAGCAGCATCCTTTGGCGCCATTGTTTTGTGTGTTGCAAATATGGCTCTAAAGCTAAAACTTGTTATTCTTTATAGATGGTAGTTTATTCCCTTTCCAATGTAATAGCAGATTTACATCAGGTGTGGGTGAGATGCTGAGTCCGCACCAAAGCAAGCAAGTGCCACCTGTGTCTGTTTGTTTAGTGGCCAGTTTGAACCTACACTTACACATTGCTTGCATACCAATTTATATTCTAGTTAATCTCTTTAGATTTTTGGTTCAGGCTTTTGCACTAGATGCAAATAAGGGCATGGTCTCCCTTTTCTTTGCGCTGGACATTATGTTTCTATAGCTCCCCATGACTAGGTGTCCATTAGTTGGGGTCTCGGTCCTGCTCGACCCTTATTCACATTAACGTCATTTGACATATAGTAGCGTTTTGATACTAGAGGTTAAGACCGTCCCAAATAGGGTCACCTTGACGTTGTGGGATGGTTTTTACTTTTCTTTATCAAAATTATGTTAACTAAGTACCCGATATTATTTTCATGCACTATTGGTATAAATTTATTTACTGCAGGGTATTTGCTCATTTTTTTTTATCTTGTTTGGTGGCCAGTGTCAACATGCGCCTATACGTTGTATGAATACCAACTTATAATCCAGTTCATCTCTTTACGTTTTTGTTTTGATTCTTTATGGCAGCACCTTTTGGCACCATTGTTTTCTATATTGCAAATACGGCTCTAAAGTATAAAACATGTTATTCTTTATGAATGGTAGTTTGTCCCCTTTCCTATGTAATAAATATGGGTGAGAAGCTGAGTCCACACCATACCAAGCAAGTGCCAGCTGTGCTATATGGCTGATACTAGCCGCTAACAGCAGTGACCAGAGTGAGATTTAATTACTGTTTAACCATTTAAATGCCAATGTTAATCTCAGACAGCGACTTATAAACGACCTGAATTTGTGACACATTCATTCTGAGTAGAGATGAGCGGTGTTCGACTAGAACTGTTCACCAATCTCAAATTCGAGCTGTTTTGGGCGGTGTTCGAGTTGTTCGACGAACCCGAACAATTTGCAAAAAATTCGGCTGTTCGAGGTTATGTTCGATAACTGTTCGTGCACCAAAAGCGTGTCCTGCATGTCTGGCGCTATTTAGAGCACCAATCATGCAGGGATTGTCTGCCACTCACTGTAATGTCACAGGCATGGTGGTTGTGGCATTACAGTGATTGCCCAAATCGATGGGAACAGTGCTCACAGTGAAACATGAAAAGCCGGCAATTCAGCAGCGGCATACACCGGTACCCGACAAATTAGAACAGAAAGAATAGAGAATCACTCATAGATTAGATAGATAGAAACATGTCAGCCACATATATAAAAAGTACAGTGACAGTGTTGGTTACTGTACTTGTCATTTAGTGTAAAGGATTTATTAAAAAAAATAATAGTGTTTTCATGCACCGTCTCTTTAAAAAAGCCGGCCGGCATTTCAGCAGCGGTACCCGACAATTTAGAATAGAAGGAATAGAGAATCACACATAGATTAGATAGATAAAAACATGTCAGTCACATATATAAGAAGTACAGTGACAGTGTTGATTACTGTACTTGTCATTTAGTGTTAAAATAAAGGATTTATTAAAAAAAAAATTGGCGTGGGGTTCCCCATAATTTTAGTCTCTAGTGCAGGTTAAGCAGACGGCTGGGGCAGATGTTTGAAGCCTGGGAAGGGGGTAATACCCAAGGAGCTTCCCAGGCTACTAATATCAGCCCCCAGCTGAATACCTAGCCTTTACTAGCTATTAAAATGGGGGACCCCCCCAAAACAATGACGTGGGGTCCCCCCTATTTTAATAGCTAGCAAAGGCTAGGCAGACAGCTGGGGGCTGATATTAATAGCCCAGGAAGGGTGCCATGAATATTGGCCCCCTCCCAGGCTAGAAACACCAGCCGTCAGCCGCCCCAGAAATGGCGCATCCATAGGATGCGCCAATTCTGGCACTTAGCCTCGCTCTTCCCACTGCACTGTAGTGGTGGCAGGGGGTAATATGGTTGGGGTTGATGTCAGCTTATAATGCCAGCTGACATCAAGCCCAGGTTAGTAATGGAGAGGCGTCTATAAGACACCCCCATTACTAACCCCATAGTCAAAGTTAAAAGAAAACACAAACACCCAGAATAAAGTCCTTTAATTGAAATAAACACACAATTCTTTATTGTTCTAAATTAAACCATACTTACCGTCACGCCCATTCCAGCTGAAGCCAACGATCTCTTGCAATAAAAGTAAAATAATAAAGCAACATCATCCTTACCTTTCCATGGTTCCCAGGACAGCTTCAGCTCTGCTACATCGAGATGACAGGCTGGACCGCAGCAGAACGCTGCCATCCAGCCTGTCATCCCGCAGACACTGAGAAGCACAGGCATGCTTGCGCTCCTCAGTGTCTCGCTGTGACAGGATCCAGATGAGCCGAGGTCATGTCCAATGAACTCAGCTCACCTCATGTACGTCACTGACAGCGTGGGAAAATTCTCCTGCACTCAGCGCTTCAGTGTGAGAATTCTCCCACGCTGTCAGTGACGTGCATGAGGTGAGCTCATGTCCAATGAACTCAGCTCACTTCATGCACGTCACTGACAGCGTGGGAAAATTCTCCTGCACTCAGCGCTTCAGCGTGAGAATTTTCCCACGCTGTCAGTGAAGTGCATGAGGTGAGTTCATGTCCAATGATCTCAGCTCACCTCATGCACGTCACTGACAGCGTGGGAGAATTCTCACGCTGAAGCGCTGAGTGCCGGAGAATTTTCCCATGCTGTCAGTGACGTGCATGAGGTGAGCTGAGTTCATTGGACATGACCTCGGCTCATCTGGATGCCGTCACAGCGAGACACTGAGGAGCGCAAGCATGCCTGCGCTTCTCAGTGTCTGCGGGATGACAGGCTGGATGGCAGCTTTCTGCTGCGGTCCAGCCTGTCATCTCGATGTAGCAGAGCTGAAGCTGTCGTGGGAACCATGGAAAGGTAAGGATGATGTTGCTTTATTATTTTTCTTTTATTGCAGGAGATCGTTGGCTTCAACGGGAATAGGCGTGATGGTGAGTATGGTTTAATTTAGAACAATAAAGAATTGTGTATTTATTTCAATTAAAGGACTTTTTTCTGGGTGTTGTGTTTTTTTTAAATACTTTACTAGAAATTCATGGTGGTCATGTCTAATATTGGCGTGACCCCATGAATTTCGGGCTTAGGGCCAGCTGATAATGCTAAGCTGGCCCTAACCCCTTTATTACCCAGTGAGCCACCGCACCAAGGCCCTGGATGAGTTGGGTACAGCGCCAAAAGATGGCGATTCTATGAACGCGCCATTTTCTGGGGTGGCTGCGGACTGCAATTTGCAGCGGGGGGGGGGGGCAGAAAGCATGGGCCTCCCTGCGCTGCGGATTCCAGCCTCCAGCTGCCTAGTTGTACCTGGCTGGGCACAAAAATAGGGCGAAGCCCCACGTATTTTTTTTTTTTTAATTATTTCATGAAATTCATGAAATAATTAAGAAAAAAAGGACTTCCCTATATTGTTGTGTCCGGTCAGGTACAAATAGGCAGCTGGTGGTTGGGGGCTGCCCGTTCCTGCCTGCTGTACCTGGCTGGACACAAATATAGTGCGAAGCCCCACGTCAATTTTTTTATAATTATTTCATGAAATAATTTAAAAAAAAGGCTTCCCTATATTGTTGTGTCCGGCCAGGTACAAATAGGCAGCTGGTGGTTGGGGGCAGCCCTTTCCTGCCTGCTGTACCTGGCTGGACACAAATATAGTGCGAAGCCCCACATCAATTTTTTTTTAATTATTTCATGAAATAATTAAAAAAAAAAGGCTTCCCTATATTGTTGTGTCCGGCCAGGTACAAATAGGCAGCTGGTGGTTGGGGGCAGCCCGTTCCTGCCTGCTGTACCTGGCTGGACACAAATATAGCGCAAAGCCCCACATCAATTTTTTTTTAATTATTTCATGAAATAATTTAAAAAAAAAGGGCTTCCCTATATTGTTGTGTCCGGCCAGGTACAAATAGGCAGCTGGTGGTTGGGGGCTGCCCATTCCTGCCTGCTGTACCTAGCTGGACACAAATATAGTGCGAAGCCCCACGTCAATTTTTTTTAAATTATTTCATGAAATAATTAAAAAAAAGGGCTTCCCTATATTGATGTGTCCGGCCAGGTACAAATAGGCAGCTGGTGGTTGGGGGCAGCCCGTTCCTGCCTGCTGTACCTGGCTGGTCACAAATATAGTGCGAAGCCCCACGTCAATTTTTTTTAAATTATTTCATGAAATAATTAAAAAAAAAAGGGCTTCCCTATATTGTTGTGTCCGGACAGGTACAAATAGGCAGCTGGTGGTTGGGGGCAGCCCGTTCCTGCCTGCTGTACCTGGCTGGACACAAATATAGTGCGAAGCCCCACGTCAATTTTTTTTTAATTATTTCATGAAATAATTTAAAAAAAAAGGGCTTCCCTATATTGTTGTGTCCGGCCAGGTACAAATAGGCAGCTGGTAGTTGGGGGCAGCCCGTTCCTGCCTGCTGTACCTGGCTGGACACAAATATAGTGCGAAGCCCCACGTCAATTTTTTTAAAATTATTTCATGAAATAATTAAAAAAAAAAGGGCTTCCCTATATTGTTGTGTCCGGCCAGGTACAAATAGGCAGCTGGTGGTTGGGGGCAGCCCGTTCCTGCCTGCTGTACCTGGCTGGACACAAATATAGTGCGAAGCCCCACGTCAATTTTTTTAAAATTATTTCATGAAATAATTAAAAAAAAAGGGCTTCCCTATATTGTTGTGTCCGGCCAGGTACAAATAGGCAGCTGGTGGTTGGGGGCAGCCCGTTCCTGCCTGCTGTACCTGGCTGGACACAAATATAGTGCGAAGCCCACGTCAATTTTTTTTAATTATTTCATGAATTTCCTGAAATAATTTTAAAAAATTGACGTGGGGCTTCGCACTATATTTGTGTCCAGCCAGGTACAGCAGGCAGGAACGGGCTGCCCCCAACCACCAGCTGCCTCTTTGTACCTGGCCGGACACAACAATATAGGGAAGGCCTTTTTTTCTTAATTATTTCATGAATTTCATGAAATAATTAAAAAAAAATATGTGGGGCTTCGCCCTATTTTTGTGTCCAGCCAGGTACAACTAGGCAGCTGGGGGCTGGAATCTGCAGCGCAGGGAGGCCCAAGCTTTCTGGGCCCCCCCGCTGCAAATTGCAGTCCGCAGCCACCACGGAAAATGGCGCGTTCATAGAAGCGCCTTCTTCTGGCGCTGTACCCAACTCATCCAGGGCCCTGGTGCGTTGGCTCACTGGGTAATAAAGGGGTTAGGGCCAGCTTGGTATTATCAGCTGGCCCTAAGCCCAAAATTCATGGGGTCACGCCAATATTAGACATGACCGCCATGAATTTCTAGTAAAATATTAAAAAAAAAACACAACACCCAGAATAAAGTCCTTTAATTGAAATAAACACACAATTTTTATTGTTCTAAATTAAACCATACTCACCATCACGCCCATTCCAGCTGAAGCCAACGATCTCCTGCAATAAAAGTAAAATAATAAAGCAACATCATCCTTACATTTCCATGGTTTCCACGCAGCTTCAGCTCTGCTACATCGAGATGACAGGCTGGACCGCAGCAGAAAGCTGCCATCCAGCCTGTCATCCCGCAGACACTGAGAAGCGCAGGCATGCTTGCGCTCCTCAGTGTCTCGCTGTGACGGCATCCAGATGAGCCGAGTTCATGTCCAATGAACTCGGCTCACCTCTTGCACGTCACTGACAGCTTGGGAGAATTCTCCTGCACTCAGCGCTTCAGCGTGAGAATTCTCCCACGCTGTCAGTGACGTGCATGAGGTGAGCTGAGATCATTGGACATGAACTCACCTCATGCACGTCACTGACAGCGTGGGAAAATTCTCACGGGAAAGCGCTGAGTGCAGGAGAATTTTCCCACGCTGTCAGTGACGTGCATGAAGTGAGCTGAGTTCATTGGACATGAGCTCACCTCATGCACGTCACTGACAGCATGGGAGAATTCTCACACTGAAGCGCTGAGTGAAGGAGAATTTTCCCACGCTGTCAGTGACGTACATGAGGTGAGCCAAGTTCATTTGACATGACCTCGGCTCATCTGGATGCCGTCACAGCGAGACACTGAGGAGCGCAAGCATGCCTGTGCTTCTCAGTGTCTGCGGGATGGCAAGCTGGATGGCAGCATTCTGCTGCGGTCAAGCCTGTCATCTCGATGTAGCAGAGCTGAAGCTGTCCTGGGAACCATGGAAAGGTAAGGATGATGTTGCTTTATTATTTTTCTTTTATTGCAGGAGATCGTTGGCTTCAGCTGGAATGGGCGATACGGTAAGTAGGGTTTAATTTAGAACAATAAAGAATTGTGTCTTTATTTCAATTAAAGGACTTTATTCTGGGTGTTTGTGTTTTTTTTAACTTTCACTATTGGGTTAGTAATGGGGGTGTCTTAAAGACGCCTCTTCATTACTAACCTGGGCTTGATGTCAGCTGGCATTATAAGCTGACATCAACCCCAACCCTATTACCCCACTGCCACAGCTACAGGGCAATGGGAAGAGCGAGGCTAAGTGCCAGAATTGGCGCATCCTATGGATGCGCCATTTCTGGGGCGGCTGACGGCTGGTGTTTCTAGCCTGGGAGGGGGCCAATATTCAAGGCACCCTTCCTGGGCTATTAATATCAGCCCCCAGCTGTCTGCCTAGCCTTTGCTAGCTATTAAAATAGGGGGGACCCCACGTCATTTTTTTGGTATGGTTCCCCCATTTTAATAGCTAGTAAAGGCTAGGTATTCAGCTGGGGGCTGATATTAGTAGCCTGGGAAGCTCCATGTGTATTACCCCCTTCCCAGGCTTCAAACATCTGCCCCAGCCGTCTGCTTAACCTCCGCTAGAGACTAAAATTATGGGGAACCCCACGCCAATTTTTTTTTTAATAAATCCTTTATTTTAACACTAAATGACAAGTACAGTCACCAACACTGTCACTGTACTTCATATATATGTGACTGACATGTTTCTATCTATCTAATCTATGTGTGAAGCTCTATTCTTTCTGTTGTAAATTGTCGGGTAGCGCTGCTGAATTGCCGGCCGGCTTTTTTAAAGAGACGGTGCATGAAAACACTAATATTTTTTTAAATAAATCCTTTACACTAAATGACAAGTACAGTAACCAACACTGTCACTGTACTTCATATATATGTGACTGACATGTTTCTATTTATCTAATCTATGTGTGATGCTCTATTCCTTCTTGTCTAAATTATCGGGTACCGGTGTATGCCGCTCCTGAATTGCCGGCCGGCTATTTTAAAGTGAGCGTCTTCTGAGCAGTTTGTCAGGTTTTGGACACCTTTGAAGGTGTTTTCTATGTGTTTCTATGTGTTTTTGTTTGCCTGCCATTGTTTTTAACGGTGTTCGATGGTGTTCTAAGGTGTTCGACGAACAGTTCGACGAACAGTTCCTCGAACATCCCGGTGTTCGACGAACCGAACCCGAACACTAGGGGGGTGGCTCAACACTAATTCTGAGGCCCATCACCCATCCTCCACCATTGGGTTCACCATGGCAACTGGCTCCATCTTGGTGCTCCTAGGAAGCCCAACTATGGGAACATTAGTTTTCCAATATACTGCAATACTGCTATATTTCATTATATAGAACAAGTAATCAGATAATCAAAAGTTCAAGTCCCCTAGAGGGACTAGGTAAAAATGAAAAACAGATTTAAAAAAGCTAAAATTCGAAATTAACCTAATTTTTACAAGTAATAATAATTATTATAAAAATAATAATAAATGATTTAGAAAAAAATAAACATATATGGCATCTCTATGTTGGAAAAAGTCTGATCTATCAAAATGTAAAATTATTTAACTCATACATTGAACACCAAAAAGAAAAAATATAAAAATAAAATAACTGCCAATTTTTGGTTGCCGCACTTCCCACAAAATATGCAGTACAAAGCAATCAAAACATCATGTGTACCTCACAATGTTATCAATAAAAACATCAGCTAGTCATGCAAAAAACAAGTTCTCATACAGGTCTATTAGCAAAATAAATTTAAAAAGTTACGAGATTCAGAAAATGCTGGCACAAAACTTTTTTTTTTTTACAATACTTGACAGATTTTTAAATTACTAATTTGTAAAAAAATATATATTATATTTAACACATCAAGAACACATTTTGAAAGCTGATGTGTTACACATCTGTCACGATTATCCCAGGCTTCGTTTCCTTCCCCTAGGTCCCCAGCCCTCTGCTGTGCTCCACCTTGAGTTTTGCAAGTTGCCTGGAGTGGATCAATGACATCATCTCCCTAGACATATTTAAGGCCTATTAAAACACACGCATGTGTCTTGGGATTGAGTCTCTAGACCTATGTTTGGTGTGCTCCACCATCTATGCTTTATATGTTTGTGCTTCCGCTTGAATTCATCCCTGCTGGGTTCCACTTCATCCGTCCTGCTACTCTGGACATTTCTGTGTTTGCCACATCCTGGCTGCCCACGTGCCTTTCTGCTTGCTGCATCAACACCCGAGGTCCGAGTGCCCACTGGAACCTAAGGCTTAGAGGATCCACGTCACCTGGTGAGCATAGCACTATGTATTAATTAGAAACAATATGATATGAGACACATTTATTAAAATAAAAATAAATTTAGATGAGTAAACCAATGCAACTTGTGATTCAAACCTTAATTACAGAATAGGATGTGCAAATCCATTATACAAACACCAAAGGTTGTAAATGCCTGAGTGTCATCAGTGGATAGAAGAGTGAATAGCATGATGGTTATCACCCTGACTTTTTCACATTATAAATGATCTCCAGTGACATCTTAGTAGTTTGTATCTTCCAGAGTATACAACCGCCAACTAATAAACATCACTGAAGAGAACCTGCTCGACATTTCGTTCTCCAAGAGAAATATTGCCTGTCAGGCATATCGCTGAGAATCTGACAGTTAAAAATTATCGTATGTGTTTTAGTGACAGCTTCCTCTGCTAAGTTACAATTCCAAAGTAGTGGTTTATTTACTGTCTATGCCTCATTTATTCTAAATTCTGAAAAGAATTGAACGTTTGTAATAAAATTTCTTACCTGGGTTTATTTGATCGTAAAGTATCTTAGTAATTATTCCAAAAAAGTTTGACAACAGTTCCACAAAAATTAAAGGGGCTGGCATTTTTAAAATTGTATGTGGCCTTAAGGTTGCAGGCTTATAAAATAATAAGCGCTGCCTCTTTGCTGTACTGGTCTTTGTTGATAGGCAACAGCGGTGATTGCATGTTTTCAAAACACGTTACTGCTGCAGCCAGTCACTGAGCTCGGCTATTACATCTGCATCAGCATCTCTGCTGAGCCTAGTGTTTGGTTGCAGCGTTAATGTAAAAAGAGAAAAGGCTCCAATAAATTGCCAGCATGCTTTTGAGCAAAGCAAATTCCTATCTGTCCTTTCTGGACAACATTTTACTCTAAAAAAGAATCTGCTATTTATCAAAAGGCAAAATACAAAGTACAGTGAGAGAACAAATACACAAATACCGTACATTAAATGGAACTTGTCATCTAAATCATGTTTCCCGGAAGCGTGAATTAGAATCCACGACACATCTTCCTCGCCGTTTTTTCAAAGTCGGCTTTCTCTGAGACACTGTAACATTTCAAAGTAAAATAACACCACTGTAAAAGCGCAGCCACCATCTGAATTATGCTGCCCAGTGGCAGCAGGAAACAAAATAAGGGTTCCTTTTAAAGGAAATCTGTCACTATGAAAGCATGGGGAGTAGTGATGAGCGAACATCCTTGCCACTGCTCAGTACTCGCCCGAGCATCACTGTGCTCGACGAGCTCGGCACCCGACGAGTATTTCCGGGTTGCTCGGGCGGGAGCTCGGGTCCCCTCCCTGCATGTTTGGCTCTCTTTAGAGAGCCAATGACCATGCAGGGATTGCCTGACACTCACTGTAATGCCGTAGCCATGTTGGTTGTGGGCATTACAGTGATTGGCTGGCCGCACAGCGTCATCAGGTGTATATAAGACCGGGCGGCGCAATGCTCGTCACAGTCTACCCCGGAATCTGACAGTGTAGGGAGAGCTGTTGCTGTGTCAGGGAGAGATTTGCTTGTTCATAGTTAGTATAGGTAATCCACAACATATATCTATATCCATCTGAACCAACAGTCCTTCTGAGGACTAATCCAGCTGCATATAATCAGTGCTAGGCAGGCAGGCAGTGTATGTGGCAGACTGCAGTGTACAATACAGCACAAGATGGTCCATTGAACGTCCTGTCTGCTGCTGTAATAATTACAGATATTTCTAGACAGCCCCAGATATCAGGGGCCAGGGCAAATTTTTTTTATTTTAATCCTGGTTAAAAAGCAATCCAGAAAAAGCAACACCATTTTTCTGCTCCATTTGTTTGTTAGCACTCCAGAATAACGTGTAGCGATGCCCAAATATTGGAGCAGCCATGGTCACACGAAGGCGATGGTGGTAAAGTGAAATTACTGTCGGAAGAGGGAGATAATGATGATGAGACATAATTGCCAGAAAGGAGGAGGACCAGGGTATGGAAGTGGAAGAAGAGGTGGTGGATGATATAGTAACTGATCCATCCTGGCAGGGGGACACACTGAGTGAGGACAGCAGCACACAGGGAAGGAAGGCATAGCACCACAACAGGCAGGAAGTAGCAGTGTGGTGGCCGCAGACACAAGGCGGGAAAGTGTTCCCCGTAACGCCAACACAACGGATGTTGCCAGTACAACTGTTAGGTCTTTCTGAGTCTGATTATTTTTTAAAGACGCTGCAGATAATCCCAAAAAGGCAATTTGCACCACCTGCCAGGCCAGCATCAGTAGGGGTACCAAAACTACCAGCCTGACCACCACCACCATGATCAGGCACATGGCAGCAAAGCACTCGACAAACTGGGCCAAACCCCAGGGTCCAGCAACATTGCCAGGGGGTGACACCACTGCTTGTTCCGTTGTTGTGCATGCACGCCAATTACCTGTCCATGGTGCATGCCACGATGCCTCCCGCCCTGCACCTGTCGTTGAACACTCTCAACTAGCACCATCAGCAAGCACGTCCACATCCTTGTCCCAGCATAGCCTTCAGTTGCCCTTACCCCAGTCCTTGGAACGCAAGCACAAATACGCAGCTAACGCCCCACAGGCCACGCTACAAAATTCACACATTTCGCAAATGCTTGCGCTCGAAATGTTGCCTTTTAGACTCGTGGAGATGAAAGATTTCTGCAACCTGATGGCGGTAGCCATCGCTCGGTACTCGGTCCCCAGCCGCCACTATTTCTCCTGGTGTGCTGTCCCTGCATTACATGAGCACGTGTCCCACAATATTAGCCATGCCCTCAACAATGCAGTTACTCGGAAAGTCCACCTAACCATGGACACGTGGACAAGTGCTTGTGGGCAGGGACGGTACATCTCGCTGATGACACACTGGGTTAATATAGTGGAAGCCAGGACCCAGTCAGACCTTGGGACGGAACACGTCCTCCTGACACCAAGGATTGTGGGCTTTGGGTCAATTAGGGTTGCCCCCACAATCTGCAGCACCTGCACCTCCTCCTCCTCTTCAGCATCCATCTCTGAAATGACCACATCAGTCACAAGCTGGAAGCATTGCAACACTTCCTTGGCCAAGAGGCAACAGGCTGTGCTGAAGCTAATATGCTTAGGTGACAAACCACACAACACTGAAGAGTTGTGGACAGCTTTGAAAGAGCAGGCAGATCTGTGGCTCACATCGCTGACTCTACAGCCAGGCATGGATATCAGATATCTGTACCATCCTCCAAAACATTGAGGACTCCACCAAGATGATGAGCGGTGATGACGCCATAATTAGCTTCTCTGTCTTCTGAAGCGCACTCTGCTCTCAATTAAAGAGGATGCATTGCAGGCAGAGCATGATGAGATGGAGCAAGAAACCATACAACGTGATTACACACAGCCCAGCCTCATCTCATCCCAACGTGGAATGGGTGACAATGAGGAAGAGGAGGAGGAGGAAGAACAGGAGCTAGTTTCCTGCGCTATAGACGGTACTACCTGCACAACTGTCATACCGTCTGTTCAGCGTGGATGGCCTGAGGACAGGGAGGAGGAGGAAGAGGAGGAGGAGGAAGAGAAGGAAGAGGAAGAGGAGGAGAGCATGGTCAGTCGTCCTCTTGTTGAGGACACGGAAGTCTTGCCTCTTTGCAGTCTGGCCCATATGACTGAGTTTATGCTATGCTGCCTTTCCCGTGACCCTCACGGTGTCCAAATTTTGGGTGACAGTCATTACTGGTTGGTGATGCTTCTAGACCCACACTACAGGGAGAACTTTGTGTCCCTTATTCCCTTTCAGGACAGGCCTAATAAAATTGTGCAGTACAAGAAGGCCCTAGTTGTGGAATTATTAAAAAAATTCCCATCTGAAACCGCTAGCGGTAGAGTCCACAGTTCGTTGGACAACCAAGGAGTACAGGTGAGAGAGCCACAAATGCAATCCAGCAGAGGCAGGGCAACACTGTCAAAGTTCTGGGACAGTTTTCTCAGACCCTCCCATCTTACAGGCCCTGAGGCGTGGGGTACTCTCACAAGGAGTGCAAAGTTTCGGAAGATAGTGAAGGAGTACCTTGCTGACCATACCAATGTCCTCCATTATTTCTCTGTGCCTTATAATTATTGGGTATCCAAGCTGGACACGTGCAATGAAATGACTCTCTACGCCTTGGAGGTCCTGGCCTGCCCTGCCACTTTTTAGTGCCGCTGGTGGAATTATAACTGTTAGGCGCATCAGCCTGTCAACTGAAAATGCTGACAGGCTGACTCTTATAAAAAGGAACAAGGGCTGGATTGGGCCAGACTTCTCAACACCACCGAATGATAGCAGCGTAACATAAATTCAAATCCATTGTCTTTTTTTGGGAGGTCTATTCCCATGCACCACTTCAAACCTACATGTAATTTTAGTCTCTAGCGGAGGTTAAGCAGATAGCTGGGGCAGATGTTTGAAGCCTGGGAAGGGGGTAATACCCACGGAGCTTCCCAGGCTACTAATATCAGCCCACAGCTGAATACCTAGCCTTTACTAGCTATTAACCCTAGAACGCATGACCATAAAAATCTACTTTTCCACATACCTGGGGCCTTTTAGGCCCGTGTGCAAATAACATGGAATAACTCAAACAAAAATGACAAACAACTATATACCTGAGGAATACCTAGAGTTTCAAAATTCTAACTAAAGTAATCTTGCAGAAAATAGAAAACAATTAACAGGGCAGGCCTGCGAGGCCCCAGGTATGCATTCTAGGGTTAAAGTGGGGGACCCCCAAAAAAATGACGTGGGGTCCCCCCTATTTTAACAGCTAGCAAAGGCTAGGCAGACAGCTGGGGCTGATATTAATAGGAAGGGTGCCATGAATATTGGCCCCCTCCCAGGCTAGAAACACCAGCCGTCAGCCGCGCCAGAAATGGCGCATCCATAGGATGCGCCAATTCTGGCACTTAGCCTCGCTCTTCCCACTGCCCTGTAGCGGTGGCAGTGGGGTAATAGGGCTGGGGTTGATGTCAGCTTATAATGCCAGCTGACATCAAGCCCAGGTTAATAATGGAGAGGCGTCTATAAGACACCCCCATTACTAACCCCATAGTCAAAGTAAAAAAAAACACAAACACCCAGAATAAAGTCCTTTAATTGAAATAAACACTATTCTTTATTGTTCTAAATTAAACCATACTTACCATTACGCCCATTCCAGCTGAAGCCAATGTCTTCTGCAATAAAAGTAAAATAATAAACCAACCTCATCCTTACCTTTCCATGGTTCCCACGACGGCTCCAGCTCTGCTACATTCACATGACAGGCTGGATCACAGCCGAAAGCTGCCATCCAGCTTGCCATACCGCAGACACTGAGAAGCGCAGGCATGCTTGCGCTCCTCAGTGTCTAGCTGTGGCGGCATCCAGATGATCTGAGGTCATGTCCAATGAACTCAGCTCACCTCATGCACGTCACTGACAGCGTGGGAAAATTCCCCTGCGCTTGCAGTGAGTGTGAGAGAATTCTCCTGCTGAAGCGCTGGGCGCAGGAGAATTTTCCCACGCTGTCAGTGACGTGCATGAGGTGAGCTCATGTCCAATGAACTCAGCTCACCTCATGCACGTCATTGACAGCGTGGGAGAATTCTCCTGCGCTCAGCGCTTGAGCAGGAGAAGTCTCCCACGCTGCGATGGCATTGAGATGACAGGCTGAATCGCAGCTGAACGCTGCCATCCAGCTTGTCATCCTTCAGAGACACTGCAGAGCGCAAGCATGCCTGCGCTCTGCAGTGTCTATGAAGGATGGCATGCTGGATGCTGGATGGCAGCGCCATTTTCTGGAGTGGCTGCGGACTGCAATTTGCAACGGGGGGGGGCAGAAATCTTGGGCTTCCCTGCGCTGCGGATTCCAGCCTCCAGCTGCCTAATTGTACCTGGCTGGACACAAAAATAGGGCGAAGCCCCACTTTTTTTTTTTTTTAATTATTTCATGAAATTCATGAAATAATTAAAAAAAAAAGGGCTTCCCTATATTGTTGTGTCCGGCCAGGTACAAATAGGCAGCAGGTGGTTGGGGGCAGCCTGTTCCTGCCTGCTGTACCTGGCTGGACACAAAAATAGGGCGAAGCCCCACGGCAATTTTTTTTTAATTATTTCATGAAATTCATGAAATAATTAAAAAAATGGCTTCCCTGTATTTTTGTTTCCAGCCAGGTACAAATAGGCATCTGGGGGTTGGGGGCAGCCCGTTCCTGCCTGCTGTACCTGGCTGGACACAAGAAAGTGGCGAAGGCCACGTCAAATTTTTGGTGAAAAATTCAATAAAGTTAAAAAAAAAAAACACATTTAGGGACTGCATCTTTATTAACCCCTCCACGTGAGGGCTTAATAAAGATGCAGTTCCTAAATTATTATTATTTTTATTATTTTTTAATTAATTTTTCCCAAAAATTTTGACGTGGGCTTCGCCATATTTTTGTATGCCAGCCAGGTACAGCATCCAGGAACGGGCTGCCCCCAACCACCAGATGCCTTTTTGTACTTGGCCGGACACAACAATATAGGTAACCCCACGTCATTTTTTGGGGGGTCCCCCATTTTAATAGCTAGTAAAGGCTAGGTATTCAGCTGGGGGCTGATATTAGTAGCCTTAGAAGCTCCGTGGGTATTACCCCCTTTCCAGGCTTCAAACATCTGCCCCAGCCGTCTGCTTAACCTCCGCTAGAGACTAAAATTACGGGGAACTCCACGCCAATTTTTTTTTTTAATAGATCCTTTATTTTAACACTGAATGACAAGTACAGTAATCAACACTATCACTGTACTTCTTATATATGTGACTGACATGTTTCTATCTATCTAATCTATGTGTGATGCTCTATTCTTTCTGTTATAAATTGTCGGGTACCAATGCTGAATTGCCGGCCGGCTTTTTTAAAGAGACGGTGCATGAAAACACTATTATTTTTTTTAATAAATCCTTTAACACTAAATGACAAGTACAGTAAGCAACACTGTCACTGTACTACTTATATATGTGACTGACATTTTTCTATCTATCTAATCTATGTGTGATGCTCTATTGTTTCTGTTATAAATTGTCGGGTACCGGTGTATGCCGCTGATGAATTGCCGGCTTTTCATGTAATACATTCTACATTATTCTTAGTAGTTATCCTTCATGTAGAATTAACCTACAAGGAAAGAAAGGGTTTATTTTCATTCCGATATTTGTGTCCCATTGACTTGCATTGGTTTCCGGTATCGGAATCGGCGTTATCCGATGTTTTTTGGGTATCGGTCCGATCCTATCCGATCCGATATTTCCCAATATTGGAAGGTATCGCTCAACACTATTCATGAGGCCTTCTACGTCTCTTCTAAGGGGCATTGGAGTGCCTCCAAATTTTTGGCAGCTTTTGCATTCACTGCATAGGCAAACAATATGGAAGACCCACTTTCTAATAATGAGAACATTGTTTTTAGGAGGCTCTCCAACCTCTACGTCTCTAGCAAGGGGCATTGGAGTTCCTCCAATTTTTTTGCAATCACTGCATACACAATAACAGTATAGGAGACCCACTCGTTAATAATGGTAACAACAAAGCATAGCCGGCTGATGTCTCTCTATCAATAGCGAGGGCCGACTGCTGGCCCTTTAAGAATAGTAAGAGCCGCCTAATGGCCCTATAAAAATAGGCTTTGTGACTTTCAGAGTCCCTCCATCATAAATGAAACAGGATGTGTCTGATGATGTGTAACACACCACATGGCCAGATAAGGTTGTAAAATATTAAAATGACATTTCCCAGTGAATGCATTTGAAAGCAATGCAAAAGTGCAAAAATGCATCAAAAACGCTATGTGTGGAAATAGCCCAAGGTGTGGGGGAGCATTTTTGTTTTTGTATATTTATTTTGCCTTATATACAAGTCATTACCCTGGAAAGGATGTTCCTTAACATTTTTCCCAGGAAAATCCATTTTGGTTACGTTCTTGTATGTTTTATTGTGAGTCTGTAAAAGTGGCATAATACCTCTGACAACGTTGCTGACAGCAGTGATCTGGTAGTCAGAAATGCTTCCAGGGGTCTTCCCCATGCTGTTCTCATGTCATTTGAGCACTGTTCCCATCAATTTGGCCAATTTTTAGGCCCTGTGCAGACCACCGGGGGGAGCCGCCTGAAAAATGCTCAAGTTTCCCATAGACTTACATTGGGCTTGTTGCTCGGTTCGAGCACCCGAGCATTCCAATTTGCTCGACCTGAGCATCGAGCACCCAAGCATTTTGGTGCTCGCCCATCACTAAAAATAATACATTGCTGTGACTCACCCTCCTCGGGTCCAGTGATCTACCATTTCTCATGTCTTTGATGACAGGCTGCTGGGGTGATGTAATGACTAGTGTTGAGCCACCCCCGTAGTGTTCGAGTTCGGTTCGGTTCGTCGAACACCCGTGTGTTCGCCGAACTGTTCGTCGAACACCTTCGAACACCGTTAAAACCAATGGCAGGCAAACAAAAACACATAGAAACACATAGAAAACACCTTCAAAGGTGTCCAAAAGCTGACAAACTGCTCAGAAGACACAACTAACACATGGAAAAGTGACAAGTACATATATTCATGCGAAAAGAAAAGAGGTGGAGGAGTAAAAGGAGGGGGAGACACAGATATAGGCATGTCATGCCCTTCTAAAATCCAAAAAGTGAGAAGCCGACACGTTCAGTACGCTCCTGCCCGTGCCACCTCTGTGTCGCCGGGTTTGTGCCAGAGCCGCGGTGAACCCTGACGGCCAGCCCCCCTCTCCCAATACTGGTGCCTGTCCGCTGGTGGGTCGAGCGAACCCCCTGTGGTGGAGGCAGCTCTAAGCTTTTTAATTTAAATTGTCTCTCTAATTTGAATGAATACACTTTAAATCCATTTACAAGGATCTATTGGAGGGCAAGTCTCATGCCAGCAGCCGCGTAATTCCAGCTCCAGTAGCGTCCACTAAAGCTGCTGCAGTTAAAAAGCTTTTATAAGGATCGAGCTCGGCTGTCCAAAGCAAGGCATCCTACTGCCAGTCCCAGCCCCTATGCCTTGGGGTGCCTCCTGATGCTCTTCACTGAGTATCCCGTGGTCCCGAAGCATTTCCTTTGAAAAAATTAAGTGTCCAAACTACAGCTGGTGTAGCTTGCTTAACAGCCGGGATAATCCGCTGACTAGCAGACACTGCTACTAGGCACAAAGTATTTCCTGGGCTAGATGCAGTTAAAAATTTGTAATTAGATACTCTCGTTGGATGCTGAGAAAGCATTCCATAGAGTCTCCTGGCACGCCATATATGATTCTCTTAAAAAGCTTGGGGTAGGGGTCTAGGGGACCCTTTTATAGCCAAAATCACGGCCCTGTATCACAATACGTCACCTAGGCTGAAGATAAATGGAACTGTAGCACCCTGAGGGCTCGGTTGCTACAGAGGTATTGCACCTCACCCAGAGGTGTGATATCTCACTCTCAGGTAAGGATGGAGTGTGGATCAGGACCCGACACCTGCATGTATTACACCACATTGCCGTGGGGCAGGTAGACCAATATGCCTCTGAGATGGGCACGACAGTCCCTGTCCCTGGCTGGAGTGGGGGGAGGGAACACTGAGGAAGGGGAACCCTGTAGTGCAGGAGCAGGGAGGAAGCAGTTCCTGGGTGCATTGAGAAGGGAGTATAAAAGGTGGGCACCATCTTAGTTCAGTGCAGAGAAGTCTGAGCAGAAGTGGCAGGGAGCAGGGGCTCTGCATGAGCTCTGCTCCGGAGGCGGGCCTAGTAACAGAGGCCCAGGCCTGGAAGAGGGAGAAGGAAGGAAGAGGAGCGGAGAAGGCTCCAGGAATGAGGAATGAAGGGATCCCAGGGGTGCGGACGGGCGAGTCGCCCCCGCACGCCCGAATCCACCTGCGTGGAGGGGTCAGGCCAAAGGGGGAGACCGGTCCCCGAAACTAGTGGAGGCAGGAAATGACCCTCAGCTAGAAACCGGAGGCTGTGACATTTTATGTGGCGCAGCCCCTCGCTACACCCGCTAGGAAGGCACCACATAGGGTCAGGGAAACTGGCGCCAAGTTTACCAAGAGGAGGCCCGAGGCAGCCAGACAGAAGGGTTGGTAAGAAAGGCCAGACAAAGGACACACAAAGGGGGTCCTGTGAAGCGCTCCAAAGTTATCTGGGAGTTGTCTGAGCCCCTCACCTGGTGAGCACAGTACGACGTGGGCAGCCGTTACCTGCAGACGTGGTCTGGATAATAAGAACTGTGAGTAAAGGCCCTGGACTGCATCACTGACTCCGTGTCGTTACTGCTGCTGCCCTGCACCATCACCCCCATCCTCCGCATACACTGCCCTGAGGCTATACTCCTCCCGTGGGGAGTTATGCTACGCTCTGCTGCACCCACAACACCAGCCTCAGCGGTCTGCCCTGCAGCGGCGGTTCACTCTGACCGCAATCCACGGGTGGCGTAGTCGGACATTTAAACATCAAAACCACATAAATAGTTCCGCCACTGGTTTGACCACCCTGAGCCACGGAACCGGGTCGCCGCCACGAAGACTACAACCACCAGCATCCACCAAAAAGGGTCCGGCTCCGGGTGTCCCAAGGCCCAGGGGGTGCATCAGAACATTTTCATCACCTTTCACAATCACCAATGGGACAAGGCAGGGATGTCCTCTGTCCCCTCTCTTATACATCCTAGTGACGGAGCACCTGCTCTCATCAATTCGCCATAACCCCAATATTAGGTGGATTGAGGTGGGAGGCACCGAGTACAAGTGCTCTCTATTTGCTGATGATGTCCTAGTATATATCACTCAATCACATATATCCATCCATGCTGTTATGGCTGAAATAGATCACTTTGTTACATGGTCAAATTTTAAAATCAATGCAGCGAAGTCTGAGGCCCTCGATGTCTCCCTCCCCAAATCCATATAGGATTCCATCCAGTCCAACTTTCCCTTTGCCTGGCCCTCACAGGGTATCAAATACTTAGGAATTCCTATTCATAGAGACCTCTCCCATCTATGTTATCTTAATTTTGGGCCCTTTATTGAACAATTCCATACAGACCACGGTTGGCAAGTTAGAACTGTAAGATTCACTACGTGAACCACTGGTGTTTTGTGGAAAAGCACATGTACACTGTGTTCCAAATTATTATGCAAAAAGTGTTTAGGAGTGATAAGGGAAGAATTTGTTTGTTTGTCAGTTAAACTCATTGATGGTGATGTGTGTCAGGGCTCTTTATATCACTGTAAGCAATTGCAGACACCTGTGCTAATTAGTTTGGCAGGTGTGTCCAATGAAAGGCAAGACTACTTAAGAAGGCTGTCTCAGATTATTAAGCAGCCTACATTTTCTGCCAAAATGGGAAAGAAAAAGGATGTGTCGGCTGCTGAGAAGCAACAAATTGTGGAGTGTTTAGGTCAAGGCATGACTACAATCAACATTGTGCGATGATCAGGATGAAGTGTCTTGGCAATCAAGAAGTATGTAGCAGATTCACAGTACACACGTGTGCGTGCTGATAAGGGCAAATTGAGGAATCTTTCCTACAGGCAATTACGTCAGGTTAAAAGAGCAGCGGCAAAAAAGCCTTGTCATAGCAGCAGACAAGTTTTTGAAGCTGCTGGTGCCTCCAACGTCCCCCGAACAACAAGATGCAGGGTCCTTCAGAGGTTTGCAGCTGTGCATACGCCATCCTGTCGACCTCCTCTATCCACTTCACACAAGCAGAAACGGCTCCAGTGGGCCAAACATTACATGAAGACTGATTTCAAAACTGTTTTGTTCACGGATGAGTGCCGTGCAGCGCTCGATGGTCCAGATGGATGGAGTGGAGGATGGCTGGTTGATGGACACCCCACGCAAACATGGCTACAGCGCCAACAAGGAGGAGGTGGAGTAATGTTTTGGGCTGGAATCATGGGGAGAGAGATTGTCGGCCCCTTTAGGATCCCTGAAGGCGCTAAAGATGAACTCCATAATGTATGTGGATTTTCTCAAACAGCACTTCCTGCCATGGTTCAAGAAGAAGAACCGTGTATTTCACAGCAAGATCATTTTTTTGCATGATAATGCACCATCTCATGCTGCACATAAAACATCTGCATCTCTGGCTGATATGGGCATAAAAGGGGACAAACTTATGGTGTGAACCCCATGCTCCCCTGACCTCTACCCCATTCAGAACCTCTGGAGCATCATCAAAAGGAGTGTCTATGATGGTGGGAGGCAGTTCACATCTAAGCAACAGCTCTGGGAGGGTATTCTGTCCTCATGCAAAACAATTGAAGCAGAAACCATCCAAAACCTGACAAATTCAATGGACGAGAGAGTTCAGAAGCTCCTTTCGAACAAGGGGTCCTATGTGAAAATGTAACATCACCTAGAATAAAGTTTTGAGTTGAAAACTGTTTGATTTCAGTTTCTAATAACCTGCTAATGCTTATAATTTCAAAAATGACCATTTTTTTGGTCTTTATTAAAATGAAAAGGTTGATCGAAAAGTTTGGGGGATCTAAGAGTGTGGCAACCCAGTAGTCATGATTACTTCGAATTCTGACAATATGAGGGTCATGTTGCAGGTAGTGCAGCAGGAAGGCACTTATGTGTCTTGCGCATCTCGGAGCCCCAAAATTATTTTCCGGGCTAGATGCAGCTAAAAATTATTATTAATTTTAAATCTGGTGGAGCTTAGTATAGATGGCCTAATAGGATCAGTGCTGCACACTGCTACAAAGCCCAAATTATTTTCCAGCCAAGATACAGATAAACATGATTAGTAATTTTAAATCTGGTGGAGCTTATTATAGATGGCCTAATAGAATCAGTGCTGCACACTGCTACAAAGCCCAAATTATTTTCCAGCCAAGATACAGATAAACATGATTAGTAATTTGAAAGCTTAAAACGGTTGGTAGGGTGATTTTAACCAATCATCAAGCTTTTACTCTCCCCAGGATGACACAGGGGTAGAAAAGTCGTTTCGGATCCATGATTTGTTCATCTTTATGAACGTGAGTCTGTCTACATTATCAGTGGAGAGCCGCGTGCGCTTATCTGTCAGCACACCACCAGCAGCGCTGAACACACGTTCAGACAGAACGCTCCCTGCGGGGCATGACAAGATCTCCAAGGCGTAAGTGGCTAGCTCCGGCCATTTATCCAGATTGGAAGCCCAAAAAGAGCAAGGGTCCAGTGACACAGTCATGGCTTCAATGTTTACTTGGAGATACTCCTATACCATCGTCTCTAGGCGTTGACTATGTGTCAGACTTCTTGTCTCCTGTGGCCTTGCAAAGGATGGGCTAAAAAAGTGGTGAAATGATTCCGCAAAATTGATGTTACCAGTAGATACTGTGGTTCTGTTACGGTTTGAGTGCTGAACACTTGACGGTCCCACGGTTGGCAAGTTGGAACTGTGAGATTCACTACGTGCACCACTGGTATTTTGTGGAAAAGCACATGTAAGATTCTGCAACAGTCTCTGCTGATACTCCTGCATGCATGCATCCCTTTCTATGGCAGGAATAATTTCTGCAAATTTACTTTTGTACTGGGGATCTAACAGTGTGGCAACCCAGTAGTCAGGATTATTTCTAATTCTCACAATTCGAGGGTCATGTTGCAGGTAGTGCAGCAAGAAGGCACTCATGTGTGTTGCGCATCCAGGAGCACCAAGTCCCTGTTGTGTTGGTGGCGAGGTAACAATCATGCTTCCTTCCTCTGTCCTCTCCCCCCAACCTCGCACAACAGAAATGTGATCAAGGTCTCCCTCATCTGATGAGTCTTCCATCAGTTCGTCCTCCACTTCTTCCTGGGCTCCTGCACCTTCCTCACTAGTTTGGCTGCTACCATGCGCCCTGGTAAAACCATCTCCCCCACCCTCACATGCCTGCCGCCTTGGTGCTGCCGACCGTCTGGACCTTGCAGATGTTAGCCCTTCCGCATACAACTCCTCCTCCTCTACTTCCTCCACCTCCTCTTGTGCCACCACCTGACTCCGAATTCTGTTTAACATATGCTCCAGCATGTAAATCACCGGAATAGTCATGCTGATAATGGCATCGTCAGCACTAAACATCTTCGTCGCCATTTCAAAACTGTGCAGAAGGGTGCATAGGTCCCTGATCTGAGACGACTCCTCCAGCGTGATTTGCCCCACTTCTGGATCTCGTTGGCCCAGGCTATACGTCAGAACGTATTGCACCATGGCTTGTCGGTGCTGCCACAGTCGCTGCAACATGTGCAGAGTTGAATTCCACCGGGTAGGCACATCGCATTTTAGCCGGTGAAGTGGCAGGCCCAACGACTTCTGTAGAGATGTAAGTCGCTGAGCTGCGGGATGCGAATGGCGGAAGTGAGCACACAGCGACCGTGCCCTCTGCAGAAGGCCATCTAGTCTGGGATAGTGGGCTAAAAATTGCTGGACAACCAGGTTCAACACGTGAGCCATACAAGGCACGTATGTGACATTGCCCCGGCGAAGGGCCGCACCCAGGTTTGCAGCATTGTCGCACACGGCCTTCCCTGGTTTCAGGTCCAGTGGAGACAACCATTCATGAAATTGGTTCTCCAGAGCTGACCACAACTCCTCAGCTGTGTGACTCACATTTCCCAGACATTTCAAAGTAAAAACCGCCTGATGACGTTGAGCCCTACTGCCAGCATAGTAAGGAGGTGTGCAGGATCCCTTCTGCGCAGTTAGAAAGCTTGTGGCATGACCAGACAGGCTTTTGGTGCAGGTGGAAGACCGAGAGGAGGTTGAGGAGGCAGAAGCAGTGGAGGAACTTTGACATAAAGAGGATTGACGCACAACTCGTCGGGACGGCAAGACTTGGACAGCAGCCCCTTGTCCTGCTGTCACCATAGTTACCCAGTGCCCAGTCAGCGACATGTAACGCCCCTGTCCATGCCTACTCGTCCAAGTGTCTGTGGTGAAATGCACCCTGTCACACACAGAGTTTCTCAAAGAAGCGGTGATGTTGTGTGCGACATGCTGGTGGAGCGCAGGCACACCTTTCTTTGAGAAGTAGTGCCGACTGGGCATCTGGTACTGGGGCACTGCGATGGACATAAGGTCTCGAAAATCCTCTGTGTCCACCAGGTGGAAAGGCAGCATTTCTGTAGCCAAGAGCTGCTTGCAGATGGTGAAATTCAACCTCTTAGCTTTCTCATGGCTAGGAGGAAATGGTCTTTTACTTGTCCATATCTGAGGGACCGAGGGCTGGCTATTGTGCTTAGACGGGGTTGATAAGGGTGTCCCCGGCAAACTGCCGGTCTGTGAGGAAGATGCAGGCGGACATGTTAGGTTGCCTTGATCCAAAGGTGGTGCTATCGATGTCGGACAGCGCTCAACACCAGCTGGTGTTACCACCTCCAAAGAAAATGATGACCTGCCAATCACGCTGGCTGTTGCGGGTAAAGAGGTGGCAGGTCTGCGCCCCAAAACAGGTGTGACTGCTGTCCCCCCAGTCACAGAGGATGAAGAGGCCGCGGATGCACAAGATATGGCAGACGGTGGTTGGCCCGGCCGGCTAGGCCGCATTGTAGCACACTGAGCTTCCCACTGCAACTTATGCTTCATGTCCATGTGCCGGTTCATGCATGAAGTACTCAAACTATGTATTTTTTGGCCTCTACTTAGCTTTTGCTGACAAAGTTACAGATAACAAGAGTTGGGTCATCTTTATCGATCTGAAAAAATGCCCAGGCTATGCAAGGCTTAGCACCCATGCGACCTGAAGAGCCACCACGACTTGTGGTGAGAGGCAGAGTTGTGTTTGAGGATGCAGTTGTTGACGTGCTTCCAGTACTACGTCTCTGTCCAGGAAGGCGCAACCTGACCTCGTCGTCACTAGCATCTTCCTCCACCTCCTCTGCTGACCTCATCTCTTGGCTGACTGTGGGTTGACAGTAAGTGGGATCTCCAACCTCATCATCATCACCCTGTGCGTTATCACACCCGTCGTCCTCAGAGCCAACCTGTTCCTACCCTGACAAAAAACTAAAGTTGTCGCTCCAATCAGGTATTTGAGTCTCATCATCGTCTTCCTCATTGTCTCCACCAACAGGAGTTACAGTTTGGGAATTAGGGTCTACATTATGGTCAGAACCTTCTGCGTCTGGTCCTGGATCCGACTCATAAAGATTCTGGGCATCAGTGCAGATCATTTCCTCGTCTGGATTCACAGAAGCGCTGGAGTCGACCTCTGATTCCCAGGCTATAGTATGAGTAAACAGCTCTGCAGACTCAACCATCTGTTCTACCTCATACTCAGACGGGCAGCTGGAGATTTGGGAGCTGTGAGGAAGCAAGTGCGATTGGGGTGACACCTTTGAGGACTGGAGTATTTGTGATGTTGAAGTTGATGTGGAGGAGAGCCCACTTAAAGGAGCACTTGATATCCATTGAAGCACCTGCTGTTTTTGTGCCTCATCTGGAATTTGTAGCGATTGGCGTGGCGGTAAGAAAGGGATCTTATCACATTGTCCGCTAAAAGAAGTCAACATTTTAGTTTGGCTGGAAGATGGTCTTTCTTCTGCAGATGTTACTGTTGCTTTAACACCTACCCCACGGACACAACCTTTTTTCCCCTTCCCAACACGCCTATTCCCCTTTCCACCAGCAGCAGGCCTTTTTCCACTCATTTTGGTGGTTAACTAATTCACAACTCTGGAGTTGTTTGCACAAAAAAACAATGGATGGGAACCGAGCAGAGCTGAGTGGTCAAACTGTGGTATTAGGCCAAAACTATTGGCTGGGTTAGATGCAGAAAAAAATTATATTCAATTTGCAACCTGATGGAGGTCAGTATAGATGGACTAATAGAACAAGTCCCACACACAGCTAGAAGCCCAAATATTTTTTCAGAGGTAGATGCAGAAAAAAATTGTATTCAGTTTGCAACCTGATGGAGGTCAGTATAGATGGACTAATAGAACAAGTCCTACACACAGCTAGAAGCCCAAATATTTTTTCAGAGGTAGATGCAGAAAAAAATTATATTCAGTTTGCAACCTGATGGAGGTCAGTATAGATGGACTAACAGAACAAGTCCCACACACAGCTAGAAGCCCAAATATTTTTTCAGAGGTAGATGCAGATAAAAATTATGTTTAATTTGCAGCCTGATGGAGGTCAGTATAGATGGACTAATAGAGAAAGTCCCACACACTGCTAGAAGGCCAAATATTTTTTCAGAGCTAGATGCAGACAAAAAATAATTTTGAATTTGCAACCTGATGGAGGTCAGTATAGATGGACTAATAGAGAAAGTCCCACACACTGCTAGAAGGCCAAATATTTTTTCAGAGCTAGATGCAGACAAAAAATTATTTTTAATTTGCAACCTGATGGAGGTCAGTATAGATGGACTAATAGAGAAAGTCCCACACACTGCTAGAAGGCCAAATATTTTTTCAGAGCTAGATGCAGATATAAATTATTTTTAATTTGCAACCTGATGGAGGTCAGTATAGATGGACTAATAGAGAAAGTCCCACACACTGCTAGAAGGCCAAATATTTTTTCAGAGCTAGATGAAGAAAAAAATTATATTCAGTTTGCAACCTGATGGAGGTCAGTATAGATGGACTAATAGAACAAGTCCCACACACAGCTAGAAGGCCAAATATTTTTTCAGAGGTAGATGCAGATAAAAATTATTTTTAATTTGCAGCCTGATGGAGGTCAGTATAGATGGACTAATAGAGAAAGTCCCACACACTGCTAGAAGGCCAAATATTTTTTCAGAGCTAGATGCAGACAAAAAATTATTTTGAATTTGCAACCTGATGGAGGTCAGTATAGATGGACTAATAGAGAAAGTCCCACACACTGCTAGAAGGCCAAATATTTTTTCAGAGCTAGATGCAGACAAAAAATTATTTTTAATTTGCAACCTGTTGGAGGTCAGTATAGATGGACTAATAGAGAAAGTCCCACACACTGCTAGAAGGCCAAATATTTTTTCAGAGCTAGATGCAGATGTAAATTATTTTTAATTTGCAACCTGATGGAGGTCAGTATAGATGGACTAAGAGAAAGTCCCACACACTGCTAGAAGGCCAAATATTTTTTCAGAGCTAGATGCAGAAAAAAATTAAATTCAGTTTGCAACCTGATGGAGGTCAGTATAGATGGACTAATAGAACAAGTCCCACACACAGCTTGAAGGCCAAATATTTTTTTAGAGGTAGATGCAGATAAAAATTATTTTTAATTTGCAACCTGATGGAGGTCAGTATAGATGGACTAATAGAGAAAGTCCCACACACTGCTAGAAGGCCAAATATTTTTTCAGAGCTAGATGCAGACAAAAAATTATTTTTAATTTGCAACCTGATGGAGGTCAGTATAAATGGACTAATAGAGAAAGTCGCGCACACTGCTAGAAGGCCAAATATTTTTTCAGAGCTAGATGCAGATAAAAATTATTTTTAATTTGCAACCTGATGGAGGTCAGTATAGATGGACTAATAGGGAAAGTCCCACACACTGCTAGAAGGCCAAATATTTTTTCAGAGCTAGATGCAGAAAAAAATTATATTCAGTTTGCAACCTGATGGAGGTCAGTATAGATGGACTAATAGAACAAGTCCCACACACAGCTAGAAGGCCAAATATTTTTTCAGAGGTAGATGCAGATAAAAATTATTTTTAATTTGCAGCCTGATGGAGGTCAGTATAGATGGACTAATAAAGAAAGTCCCACACACTGCTAGAAGGCCAAATATTTTTTCAGAGCTAGATGCAGACAAAAAATTATTTTGAATTTACAACCTGATGGAGGTCAGTATAGATGGACTAATAGAGAAAGTCCCACACACTGCTAGAAGGCCAAATATTTTTTCAGAGCTAGATGCAGATAAAAATTATTTTTAATTTGCAACCTGATGGTGGTCAGTATAGATGGACTAATAGAGAAAGTCCCACACACTGCTAGAAGGCCAAATATTTTTTCAGAGCTAGATGCAGAAAAAAATCATATTCAGTTTGCAACCTGATGGAGGTCAGTATAGATGGACTAATAGAACAAGTCCCACACACAGCTAGAAGGCCAAATATTTTTTCAGAGGTAGATGCAGATAAAAATTATTTTTAATTTGCAACCTGATGGAGGTCAGTATAGATGGACTAATAGAGAAAGTCCCACACACTGCTAGAAGGCCAAATATTTTTTCAGAGCTAGATGCAGACAAAAAATTATTTTGAATTTGCAGCGTAATGGAGGTCAGTATAGATGGACTAATAGAACAAGTCCCACACACTGCTAGAAGGCCAAATATTTTTCAGAGCTAGATGCAGAAAAAAATTATATTCAGTTTGCAACCTGATGGAGGTCAGTATAGATGGACTAATAGAACAAGTCCCACACACTGCTAGAAGCCCAAATATTTTTTCAGAGCTAGATGCAGAAAAAAATTATATTCAATTTGCAACCTGATGGTGGTCAGTATAGATGGACTAATAGAATGATGCTATGCCCAAAAGATTTTACTTCACTAGGTGCAGTAAAAAAATTGGTATTCTATACACAGGTGGTATATCTTGCAACACAGATAGGCTACTCCACTGACTAACACACTCTGCAATAGGCCAAAAAGGATTAGCTTTGCTAGATTCAGCCAAATGCTGTGAAAAAAACTTGCACAGCACTGGCACAGACCTGCCTGGCAAAAACTGATAGAAACTGATGTAACCTAGTCCTGAAAAGGACTGCAATTACAATTAGTCTTTACTCCCACAATCTATCTATTTAAAAGCACAGACCTGCCTGATAAAAGTCGTAGGAAATGCTGTAACCTAGTCCTTAAAAGGACTGCAATCACAACTATTCCCTACTCCCAAGCTATCTGTAGATTTGTGCGAAAATTGGCTTGAAATTAACAAGGTATAGCGCACACAGCAACAGCGGTGCCGTCTAACACGCAGCTGCAGCAGTGAGAAAATGGTGGCGACGGGGAAAATGGCTTGGTCTTATAGGGCAAGGACATGTGACATACACTGCCAATGACACATGCCCTTGCTTGTGTGAAAAAAAGCACTTCGCTCCGTGTGTGCGCTGCTGATAGGCTGACAGATTGCACCTCCCCACTGTAAATGTGGGAAAGAGAAAAAAAAATGGATCTTCATTATTCCTGCAGAGATCCATCCCCTGCCCCTCCGCCCACCCCGCTGTACACTCAAACTGCGTATTAACATTAATTTTCATCATTACTGAGAAAAAATCCAGTTATGATTTTGGTGCACGAACAGTTATCGAACATAACCTCGAACAGCCGAATTTTTCTCAAATCGTTCGTGTTCGCCGAACGGCTCGAACACCGCCCAAAACAGCTCGAATTTGAGATTGGCGAACAGTTCGAGTCGAACAACGCTCATCTCTAGTAATGACTACAGCACACTTACAGTTGTGCTCAAAAGTTTACTTACCCCGGGAGAATTTTTCCTTTCTTGGCCTTCTTTCAGAGAATATGAATGATAAGGGTCATTTAAAGAGAGAAAACATAGTAGTTTGACAATAAATGGCTTCACCCAACCAATAACCATGAGTGGAGAAAGTTTTTTGGTTATCATTCATATTCTCTGAAACAAGGCCAAGAAAGGAAAAATTCTGCCGGGGTTTGTAAACTTTTGAGCACAACTGTAACAGCTCTACATTACTGGACATTATCAATCTGTGATGTTTTCTGCAGCGATCAAGGGTGCTATAGCTATGACATCACTGCCATTGCCTATCAAGAAAGACCGAGTGCCGCAATGGAAAAGCATTGTGATTTTCTTTTCTTTTCTTAGCACAAGCCTATGAACATAAAAGAAATAGAAAAAATTATTTCAATAATTATGGGTTCAGAAGTGGAAAGGCCAGTTTTACATGTCTGACATTCACTGTGTGAATACAGACATTGATTTCTGACACAAACTCAACCCTCTTATATGCCCATGAGGCTGTTGAGTTTAGAGACCTGCAGCCTATCCGGACATTGCGGTACATACTCAGACTGTGAATGTACAGTCATGGCCAAAAGTTTTGAGAGTGACACCAAAATTATATTTTCACATGATCTGCTGGCCTCTGGTTTTTATTAGTGTTTGTCTGATGTTTATATCACATACAGAAATATAATTGCAATCATATTATGAGTACCAATAGGTTATATTGACAGTTAGAATGAGTTAATGCAGCAAGTCAATATTTGCAGTGTTGCCCCTTCTTCTTCAAGACCTCTGTAATTCTCCCTGGCATGCTCTCAATCAACTTTTGGACCAAATCCTGACTGATAGCAGTCCATTCTTGCATAATCAATGCTTGCATTTTGCCAGAATTTGTTGGTTTTTGTTTGTCCACCCGTTTCTTAATGATTGACCACAAGTTCTCAATGGGATTAAGATCTGGGGAGTTTCCAGGCCATGGACCCAAAATCTCTATGTTTTGTTCCATGAGCCATTTTGTTATCAACTTTGCTTTATGGCAAGGTGCTCCATCATGCTGGAAAAGGCATTTTTGGGCACCAAACTGCTCTTGGACGGTTGGGAGAAGTTGCTCTTGGAGGACATTCTGGTACCATTCTTTATTCATGGCTGTGTTTTTAGGCAAGACTGTGAGTGAGCCGATTCCCTTGGCTGAGAAGCAACCCCACACATGAATGGTTTCAGGATGCTTTACAGTTGGCATGAGACAAGACTGGTGGTAGCGCTCACCTCTTCTTCTCCGAATAAGCTGTTTTCCAGATGTCCCAAACAATCGAAAAGGGGATTCATCAGAGAAAATGACTTTGCCCCAGTCCTCAGCAGTCCACTCCCTGTACCTTTTGCAGAATATCAGTCGGTCCCTGATGTTTTTTCTGGAGAGAAGTGGCTTCTTTGCTGCCCTCCTTGAAACCAGCCCTTGCCCAAAGAGTCTCCGCCTCACAGTGCGTGCAGAAGCACTCACACCAGCCTGCTGCCATTCCTGAGCAAGCTCGGCACTGCTGGTAGTCCGATCCCGCAGCTGAAACAGTTTTAAGATACGGTCCTGGCGCTTGCTGGTCTTTCTTGGGCGCCCTGAGCCTTTTTGACAACAACGGAAGCTCTCTCCTTGAAGTTCTTGATGATGCGATAGATTGTTGACTGAGGTGCAATCTTTGTAGCTGCGATACTCTTCCCTGTTAGGCCATTTTTGTGCAGTGCAATGATGGCTGCACGTGTTTCTTTAGAGATAACCATGGTTAACTGAAGAGAAACAATGATACCAAGAACCAGCCTCCTTTTAAAGTGTCCAGTGATGTCATTCTTACTTAATCATGACTGATTGATCGCCAGCCCTGTCCTCATCAACACCCACACCTGTGTTAATGGATCAATCACTAAACCGATATTAGCTGCTCATTTTAAGGCAGGACTGCAATGATGTTGAAATGTGTTTTGAGGGTTAAAGTTAATTTTCTGGGCAAATATTGACTTTGTAAGTACAGTAATTGCTGTTAAGCTGATCACTCTTTGACATTCAGGAGTATATGCAAATTGCCATTACAAAAAATGAAGCAGTAAACTTTGGAAAAATTACTATTTGTCTCATTCTCAATACTTTTGGCCATGACTGTAGGTATAGGGTCACTGGTATTAATTAATCACTTCTCCTAGAAAGACAATCTAGGGTTTTTTCCAAGAATAACAAGTTAATAACTGTCCACCAAATAGGTGATAACCACTAAATTTGTCAGGGTCCAAGCGCTAAGAGCCCCATTAATCTCTTCCAGGACGGGGGACTGTCATCCTATGTTTGAATGGAGTGATGGCTGAGCATGTGCACTGCTGCTCCATTTATTTTTTTAGGAAAGAAATATTTAACCATTCCATAGATATTAAATATAGAATATAGGTGAAACCCTGCTAACATGACTGGGATTGCAGCACACGATGATACACAGTCAATAGCAACCATGTGATATAAGGAGTTTAACAGAGCAGCTCCCTCTGTAACTCCATAATTTTCCCTGAGATGTAATCTTCACATGCCAACTATGCCACCCAGGAACCTAATAATGGCTCCCATCTCTGCTATATGCATAGGCTTGGACTGGCCCACAGAAGAACAGGAGAATCCTCCGGTGGGCCCTCGTGCAAGAGTGAGCCATCACCCTATTATATGAGCAAAACTTGGCACAATATACTTGAATCACAATGTATAAAGGCAGCATCTTATTCATTTAACAATCTCCCCAGTTCATTGTTACATAAATTTGTGATTGAGGGTAATGTCACATTTGTATGTAGTTGAAAAGTGGGGTCCTAGGGTTGGTTACTGGTGGGCCCTTGGCACCCCAGTCCAACACTGTATATTCATGTGTAAATTAGAAGAAGGTCCATGAAACAGAATTTCAAGCATCCAAAAAAATATTAAGTGAAGTAAAAATTAGCTTTTAATGGATCATGATAAAAAGAAGAAAAATGCACATGATTAAAAGGGCTCCTTAGTTTTAACGCCTTTCAAATCACATGGATCCTTAGTAATTCATAAGGCAGGATCAAAAATGTTGCCTGTTAGTTAAATACTGACAGATAGTCATACAGTGCAATTTTTGTTGTAGTGCAGTATATGATTGAATCATTGAGAGGACGACACAGTCAATCAACTTCTATTGTAGAAGTAAAAATAACTCTAAGCACCTTACTAAAGCTGGCACTCAAATCTGGCACACTGATCAGAAATTACCCCAATTAAAATGTAAATTCTTTTTAATCTCATTTCAAATGACTATAGTTATTGGAGATTTCAAGTTCAGAAATATGAATATAAAGAGCATTAAGTATCAGGACATATATACTATGCACAAGTGCTTTTACTATCCTATATAAGTACCAAAAGCTGCATGAAAAAAATGTACTAAATGCCTTTGTGCGTGGGGATACTACTACCGCTGTAAACACTATGCTATGATCTTCTGACCTACATGATCTATCCTGGACTCGACAGCATTATATGCAGCAGTATTCATATATCTACCTTGGATCTTCACAGATCTCTTCTTTTACTGACAACAGAAGAATCTATTCATCCCGGCAGTTTGACACATAGCCTTCTCAATTTTCATCCCATCTACACAGGTAGGCACAGTGTCAATTGTGACTTCCATTTATATTATCCTTTTCTTTTATACAATCTTCGTTCTCATCGCATTGGGTGCACAGTACTATATAGCACATGTACACTGCTCAAATAAATAAAGGGAACACTTAAACAACACAATGTAACTCCAAGTCAATCACACTTCTGTGAAATCTACCTGTCCAGTTATGAAGCAGCACTGATTGTGAATCAATTTCTCCTGCTGTTGTGCAAATGGAACAGAAAGCAGGTAAAAATGATAGACAATTAGCAAGACACCCCCTATAAAGGAGCGGTTCTGCAGGGGGTGACCACAGACCCTTTCTCTGTTCTCATCCTTTTTGGCTGTTGTTTTGGTCACTTTTGCATTTTGCCATTGCTTTCACCCCTAGAGGTACAGTAGCATGAGGCGGTGTCTACAGTAAAACCCATAGAAGTTGCTTAGGTAGTGCAGCTCATCCAGGATGGCACATCAATGCGAGCTGTGGCAAGAAGGGTAGCTGTGACTGTCAGCACAGTGTCCAGAGCATGGAGCAGATACCAGGAGACATGGAGGGGACCATGGGAGAGCAACAACCCAGCAGCAGGACCGCTACCTCTTCCTTTGTGCAAGGAGGAGCAGGAGGAGTAGAGCTAGAGCACTGCAAAATGACCTCAAGCAGGCCACTAACATTCATGTCTCTGCTCATGAGGGTAGTATGAGGGCCTGATGCCCACATGCGGGTGTTGTACTTACAGCTCAACACCATGCAGTGCGATTGGCATTTGCCAGAAAACAATATATCAGCTTCATGTCTATTTAATTATCTGGACATATAAATCATGCAACCTGTAGGTCAACAAGTAAATAAATACAAGCAAATAAGAGTACAAAATCCATTGGCCCAGCCAGTCACCTGACGTGAATCCATTAGAAAATGTACTGGAGAAACTAAAGCTCAGAGTTCATAGAATGAGCCCACGGAAACTTCAGAATTTGAAGAGTGTTTGTGTGGAAGAATGGGCCAAAATCACACCTGAGCAGTGCATGCAGACTAGTTTCTCCATACAGGAGGTGCCTTGAAGCTGTCATCACCAACAAAGGCTTTTGAATGAAGTAATCATTAAATTTCAGTAAACGTGTTCAATACTTTTTTCCCTGTGTCTTATTACACATAACTTAATTTATGGACATCTATGGTGATTTATTTGACTGTGTAGATTGGACGGGCTGTTACCGACATCTAGTGAGAATTACATGTCAATAGCACCTTTAGAAATATATTTACTTAGAAAATTGGTGACATGCACAATACTTATTTCACCCTCTGTATGTTTTATTTTATTGTTCATTTTTTAACTGCTCATTTAAAAAAATACATATATTTGTTATTTTTCTAATAAATGCATACCTATGTATTTGCATGTCAGATTTGAGCTAGTTCATTGTTATTTCTTCTGGAAATCTTTGAAAAAATAATCAACTGGTTTATACCATTATCCTTGTCGAGGGTGCGTGTCCCTACAAGATTCTGACACTGTTAAATCATAGTTAATAGCATCAGATTGAGAAGGACACAACCTATGGTCAAAGAAAATGACACTATCCAGTTGTCTCAAATATGTATTTCCAGGAAGAATACCAGAGGAGAAAAGGCAGTTCTAATAAAATGTGCTCCAACATTGGTATTTCATGGGAAATATATGTATTAGAAAAACACTAACATGGGGAGTACATTGAATTCAATCAAAAGTTTCCAGCGCTCTAAGGCTAAGTTTACATATGTGTATTTCATCCAGAAAAAAATAGACAATTTTTAATCCAAATTGTCACCCAAATGCCATTTGTATGCCATCCGTATGTCTGTTTTTGACAGCAATGTGGCATCCGTTTTTATACATCAATCATTTAAAAGTTATACAAAGCCAGTTACAGATTCCTATGTTAATAATCGCAATGGATCTGTGAATAATAATAGATGCCATATGGATGGTGTTGGTATTGCATTCAGTTTTTCTGAGCATCTATTAAAAAGTATAGGTGAGTTTCATAGTAAACCCTCCAAATGTAAAAGATAACTTTTAATAGATATGGATAAAATTTCAATAAGACCCATATAACAAATAAACAAATACAGTGCAACATAAAAAAGTGACAGTGCAATGATCCACATGCCCAATAGTAAGGTACAGCGCCTATAACAACTACCCCGATAAAGAGGGAAAAATTTTTAACAAATCTCGCTACATGATATAATGTTCATGTGGTTAGACCAAGTCAACCTTATTAAAATAAGCAGGAGTACTGTAGAGAATGCATTAATCTAAATCCTTCTATAGTATTGATCAGATGCACTCAAGAAAAAGCTGTGATCCCATAATTAATTGGAGGGTTTACTTTGTTAACCGTTTTTGATATGACCTGAATATTCTATTATTTTTTGTGATCTGATTAGGTGAGTTTCATCCAAAAAATGGATGAGAAAAGCACCTACTGCTATTTTTTTCACATGGACCGCTGGTCCGTGTTGAAAAATGTTCATGTGAACTAGCACATTGATTAACATTGCTTTGTGTTTTGCTAGTGTGAGGTTCTTTTTCTATAGCAATCACACCAAAAATAATTTGATATATTCATTTGGTAGATGTTTTTTCCTGATGTAATAAAACATTTATTTGTTCAACCCCTTTTATTGAACCTGAAATTCTACATTTCAATTGTATCTCAGTTGTTTCATTTTAAATTCAAAAATAGTGGCATGCAGAGCCTAAATCATGAAGATTCGGTCATTGTCCAAATATTTCTGGACCTAACTGCAAATAGATATATACTATAAACATGCCTTATGCATTAACTATGTCTTACATGTGTACAGCCTGACATCTGCTGGTTAAAAATAGTAGTGTTCCACTATGTAAACACAAAACATAACCTGCATGTTGGTTTATTATTTGAACAATCACAGAGACTAAAATGTTTGGTGACAAATTGAAAAGCCGACAATTTAACAATAGTAAGTAATGTAACGTAATAAATAAAGTGAATCTACATGTGAGAATAATCTAATGAGCACTTACAATAAATTTACCTTGAACGGCAAGATAATAACTACAATCACATTCATAAAAGAAAGGAAAATAATAATAATAACCTTAATTTATAGTGCACCAACATATTTTGCAGTGCTTTATAGCTTTACAATGAGATGATGACTGCAATCATAATCATTGATTAAGAATGTCCATAGTCATGAAGGTTTTTTTTATTATTGTTTATTAACATAGAAATATAGTCTTTCTGAATCGTATATTTCCTGTCACCTCAGTGTATCCCGATATAAATGACTCAAAATGACTAAAATAGCTGTGAAAAAAACATGATTTCTCAATACTGTCATGATTGTATTTATGCAATGTGTCTGTATGTGGCCATCGAGTGGTTGAGATGCGAGTTACTACCTGTCACGCTTTTGCTTTCATATAGGAAAAACTTTAGGATAAGGACATTGGATGGGTGATTCCATATTATGCACTTTATAATATATTTGTTGAAACCCCAATATGTTACTTCCTGATTTTGGATTGTTTAATGATACTGTATTATTTATTTGTTGAACATATTTAGATTTATACTTTTTTCACATGTATTTCTCATGCCTTCTATCCTTATCCTTAATTTTATGAGGAATTCACATACCCTGTGGATGGTGACTTAGGCCTATATGCTGCTTTATGTTTTCAGTTCTTTTTAATATCTGTGCCTAACCTGTGTGTGTGGCTATTAGAGATGAGCAAGCACTAAAATGCTCGGATGCTCGTTACTCGAACCAAGCAATTCCTAATGCTCGGGTGCTTGTTTCGATTAACGAGTATAATGGGAGTCAATGGAAAATTCAAGCATTTTTCCAGCAGACCCTATAAGGAGATCTGGGGGGCAGTGAAAATAATGTTGAAATGGATTGGAAAAGTTCTAAATGGAAGCAGAACAGCATGGGGAAGACCCTTGGAAGCATATCTGACTCCCAGATCGCTGATGAGAAAAATGGTGTGACACTTTTACTCCACTTTAAGGAATGACAATAAAATGTTAAGAAACATTTTTTTCCTGCATAATGACTTGTATATAAGGCAAAATGTAAAAATGAATTAATATAGGGAAAATATATATTTTTGTACCGTGTTAGCCAGTAGATAGAAAAATATTTAGATTTGAGAGTCCTCAGTGGTTGATACCTTTTAATGGCTAACTGAAAAGATGGTAACAAATTGCTAGCTTTCAAGACTACACAGGTCTCTTCATTACGCAAAATCGGAAGAGTCACATATTTATACACAATAAGACACAGAAATAATGCAATAGATGAGACAGGTGACGGAAAGCAAAGTTATTATGGGAGAGAAAAACAGTTCTGGCTATAAATATTTTAGCAGTTAATAGATAAGGAGTGTGAAGGTTTTATTGTCCTGTGGCTAGTAGTGTTGAGCCACCCCCGTAGTGTTCGAGTTCGGTTCAGTTCGTCGAACACCCGTGTGTTCGCCGAACTGTTCGTCGAACTGTTCGTCGAACACCTTCGAACACTGTTAAAACCAATGGCAGGCAAACAAAAACACATAGAAACACATAGAAAACACCTTCAAAGGTGTCCAAAAGCTGACAAACTGTTCAGAAGACACAACTAACACATGGAAAAGTGACAAGTACATATAGTCATGCGAAAAGAAAAGAGGTGGAGGAGTAAAAGGAGGGGGAGACACAGATATAGGCATGTCATGCCCTTCTAAAATCCAAAAAGTGAGAAGCCGACACGTTCAGTCCGCTCCTGCCCGTGCCACCTCCGTGTCGCCGGGTTTGTGCCAGAGCCGCGGTGAACCCTGACGGCCAGCCCCCCTCTCCCAATACTGGTGCCTGTCCGCTGGTGGGTCGAGCGAGCCCCCCTGTGTTGGAGGCAGCTCTAAGCTTTTTAATTTAAATTGTCTCTCTAATTTGAATAAATACACTTTAAATCCATTTACAAGGATCTATTGGAGGGCAAGTCTCATGCCAGCAGCCGCGTAGTTCCAGCTCCAGTAGCGTCCACTAAAGCTGCTGCAGTTAAAAAGCTTTTATATGGATCGAGCTCGGCTGTCCACCGCAAAGCATCCTACTGCCAGTCCGAGCCCCTATGCCTTGGGGTGCCTCCTGATGCTCTTCACTGAGTATCCCATGGTCCCGAAGCATTTCCTTTGAAAAAATGAAGTGTCCAAACTACAGGTGGTGTAGCTTGCTTAACAGCCGGGATAATCCGCTGACTAGCAGACCCTGCTACTAGGCACAAAGTATTTCCTGGGCTAGATGCAGTTAAAAATTTGTAATTAGATACTCTCGTTGGATGCTGAGAAAGAATTCCATAGAGTCTCCTGACACGCCATATATGATTCTCTTAAAAAGCTTGGGGTAGGGGTCTAGGGGACCCTTTTATAGCCAAAATCACGGCCCTGTATCGCAATACGTCACCTAGGCTGAAGATAAATGGAACTGTAGCACCCTGAGGGCTCGGTTGCTACAGAGGTATTGCACCTCACCCAGAGGTGTGATATCTCACTCTCAGGTAAGGATGTAGTGTGGATCAGGACCCGACACCTGCATGCATTACACCACATTGCCGTGGGGCAGGGCGACCAATATGCCCCTGAGATGGGCACGACAGTCCCTGTCCCTGGCTGGAGTGGGGGGAGGGAACACTGAGGAAGGGGAACCCTGTAGTGCAGGAGCAGGGAGGAAGCAGTTCCTGGGTGCATTGAGAAGGGAGTATAAAAGGTGGGCACCATCTTAGTTCAGTGCAGAGAAGTCTGAGCAGAAGTGGCAGGGAGCAGGGGCTCTGCATGAGCTCTGCTCCGGAGGCGGGCCTAGTAACAGAGGCCCAGGCCTGGAAGAGGGAGAAGGAAGGAAGAGGAGCGGAGAAGGCTCCAGGAACGAGGAACGAAGGGATCTCAGGGGTGCGGACGGGCGAGTCGCCACCGCACGCCCGAATCCACCTGCGTGGAGGGGTCAGGCCAAAGGGGGAGACCGGTCCCCGAAACTAGTGGAGGCAGGAAACGACCCTCAGCTAGAAACAGGAGGCTGTGACATTTTATGTGGCGCAGCCCCTCGCTACACCCGCTAGGAAGGCACCACATAGGGTCAGGGAAACTGGCGCCAAGTTTACCATGAGGAGGCCCGAGGCAGCCAGACAGAAGGGTTGGTAAGAAAGGCCAGACAAAGGACACACAAAGGGGGTCCTGTGAAGCACTCCAAAGTTATCTGGGAGTTGTCTGAGCCCCTCACCTGGTGAGCACAGTACGACGTGGGCAGCCATTACCTGCAGACGTGGTCTGGATAATAAGAACTGTGAGTAAAGGCCCTGGACTGCATCACTGACTCCGTGTCATTACTGCTGCTGCCCTGCACCATCACCCCCATCCTCCGCATACACTGCCCTGAGGCTATACTCCTCCCGTGGGGAGTTATGCTACGCTCTGCTGCACCCACAACACCAGCCTCAGCGGTCTGCCCTGGAGCGGCGGTTCACTCTGACCGCAATCCACGGGTGGCGTAGTCGGACATTTAAACATCAAAACCACATAAATAGTTCCGCCACTGGTTTGACCGCCCTGAGCCACGGAACCGGGTTGCCGCCACGGAGACTACAACCACCAGCATCCACCAAAAAGGGTCTGGCTCCGGGTGTCCCAAGGCCCAGGGGGCGCGTCAGAACATTTTTATCACCTTTCACAATCACCAATGGGACAAGGCAGGGATGTTCTCTGTCCCCTCTCTTATACATCCTAGTGACGGAGCACCTGCTCTCATCAATTCGCCATAACCCCAATATTAGGTGGATTGAGGTGGGAGGCACCGAGTACAAGTGCTCTCTATTTGCTGATGATGTCCTAGTATATATCACTCAATCACATATATCCATCCATGCTGTTATGGCTGAAATAGATCACTTTGTTACATGGTCAAATTTTAAAATCAATGCAGCGAAGTCTGAGGCCCTCGATGTCTCCCTCCCCAAATCCATATAGGATTCCATCCAGTCCAACGTTCCCTTTGCCTGGCCCTCACAGGGTATCAAATACTTAGGAATTCCTATTCATAGAGACCTCTCCCATCTATGTTATCTTAATTTTGGGCCCTTTATTGAACAACTCCATACAGACCACGGTTGGCAAGTTAGAACTGTAAGATTCACTACGTGAACCACTGGTGTTTTGTGGAAAAGCACATGTACACTGTGTTCCAAATTATTATGCAAAAAGTGTTTAGGAGTGATAAGGGAAGAATTTGTTTGTTTGTCAGTTAAACTCATTGATGGTGATGTGTGTCAGGGCTCTTTATATCACTGTAAGCAATTGCAGACACCTGTGCTAATTAGTTTGGCAGGTGTGTCCAATGAAAGGCAAGACTACTTAAGAAGGCTGTCTCACATTATTAAGCAGCCTACATTTTCTGCCAAAATGGGAAAGAAAAAGGATGTGTTGGCTGCTGAGAAGCAACAAATTGTGGAGTGTTTAGGTCAAGGCATGACTACAATCAACATTGTGCGATGATCAGGATGAAGTGTCTTGGCAATCAAGAAGTATGTAGCTGATTCACAGTACACACGTGTGCGTGCTGATAAGGGCAAATTGAGGACTCTTTCCTACAGGCAATTACGTCAGGTTGAAAGAGCAGCGGCAAAAAAGCCTTGTCATAGCAGCAGACAAGTTTTTGAAGCTGCTTGTGCCTCCAACGTCCCCCGAACAACAAGATGCAGGGTCCTTCAGAGGTTTGCAACTGTGCATACGCCATCCTGTCGACCTCCTCTATCCACTTCACACAAGCAGAAACGGCTCCAGTGGGCCAAACATTACATGAAGACTGATTTCAAAACTGTTTTGTTCACGGATGAGTGCCGTGCAGCGCTCGATGGTCCAGATGGATGGAGTGGAGGATGGCTGGTTGATGGACACCCCACGCAAACACGGCTACAGCGCCAACAAGGAGGAGGTGGAGTAATGTTTTGGGCTGGAATCATGGGGAGAGAGATTGTCGGCCCCTTTAGGATCCCTGAAGGCGCTAAAGATGAACTCCATAATGTATGTGGATTTTCTCAAACAGCACTTTCTGCCATGGTTCAAGAAGAAGAACCGTGTATTTCACAGCAACATCATTTTTCTGCATGATAACGCACCATCTCATCCTGCACATAAAACATCTGCATCTCTGGCTGATATGGGCATAAAAGGGGACAAACTTATGGTGTGACCCCCATGCTCCCCTGACCTCTACCCCATTCAGAACCTTTGGAGCATCGTTAAAAAGAGTGTTTATGATGGCGGGAGGCAGTTCACATCTAAGCAACAGCTCTGGGAGGGTATTCTGTCCTCATGCAAAACAATTGAAGCAGAAACCATCCAAAACCTGACAAATTCAATGGACGAGAGAGTTCAGAAGCTCCTTTCGAACAAGGGGTCCTATGTGAAAATGTAACATCACCTAGAATAAAGTTTTGAGTTGAAAACTGTTTGATTTCAGTTTCTAACAACCTGCTAATGCTTATAATTTCAAAAATGACCATTTTTTTGGTCTTTATTAAAATGAAAAGGTTGATCGAAAAGTTTGGGGGATCTAAGAGTGTGGCAACCCAGTAGTCATGATTACTTTGAATTCTGACAATATGAGGGTCATGCTGCAGGTAGTGCAGCAAGAAGGCACTTATGTGTCTTGCGCATCTCGGAGCCCCAAAATTATTTTCCGGGCTAGATGCAGCTAAAAATTATTTTTAATTTTAAATCTGGTGGAGCTTATTATAGATGGCCTAATAGGATCAGTGCTGCACACTGCTACAAAGCCCAAATTATTTTCCAGTCAAGATACAGATAAACATGATTAGTAATTTGAAAGCTTAAAACGGTTGGTAGGGTGATTTTAACCAATCATCAAGCTTTTACTCTCCCCAGGATGACACAGGGGTAGAAAAGTCGTTTCGGATCCATGATTTGTTCATCTTTATGAACGTGAGTCTGTCTACATTATCAGTGGAGAGCCGCGTGCGCTTATCTGTCAGCACACCACCAGCAGCGCTGAACACACGTTCAGACAGAACGCTGGCTGCGGGGCATGACAAGATCTCCAAGGCGTAAGTGGCTAGCTCTGGCCATTTATCCAGATTGGAAGCCCAAAAAGAGCAAGGGTCCAGTGACACAGTCGTGGCTTCAATGTTTACTTGGAGATACTCCTGTACCATCGTCTCTAGGCGTTGACTATGTGTCAGACTTCTTGTCTCCTGTGGCCTTGCAAAGGATGGGCTAAAAAAGTGGTGAAATGATTCCGCAAAATTGATGTTACCAGCAGATACTGTGGTTCTGTTACGGTTTGAGTGCTGAACACTTGACGGTCCCACGGTTGGCAAGTTGGAACTGTGAGATTCACTACGTGCACCACTGGTATTTTGTGGAAAAGCACATGTAAGATTCTGCAACAGTCTCTGCTGATACTCCTGCATGCGTGCATCCCTTTCTATGGCAGGAATAATTTCTGCAAATTTACTTTTGTAAAGGGGATCTAACAGTGTGGCAACCCAGTAGTCTGGATTATTTCTAATTCTCACAATTCGAGGGTCATGTTGCAGGTAGTGTAGCAAGAAGGCACTCATGTGTGTTGCGCATCCAGGAGCACCAAGTCCCTGTTGTGTTGGTGGCGAGGTAACAATCATGCTTTCTTCCTCTGTCCTCTCCCCCCAACCTCGCACAACAGAAATGTGATCAAGGTCTCCCTCATCTGATGAGTCTTCCATCAGTTCGTCCTCCACTTCTTCCTGGGCTCCTGCACCTTCCTCACTAGTTTGGCTGCTACCATGCGCCCTGGTAAAACCATCTCCCCCACCCTCACATGCCTGCCGCCTTGGTGCTGCCGACCGTCTGGACCTTGCAGATGTTAGCCCTTCCGCATACAGCTCCTCCTCCTCTACTTCCTCCACCTCCTCTTGTGCCACCACCTGACTCCGAATTCTGTTTAACATGTGCTCCAGCATGTAAATCACCGGAATAGTCATGCTGATAATGGCATCGTCAGCACTAAACATCTTCGTCGCCATTTCAAAACTGTGCAGAAGGGTGCATAGGTCCCTGATCTGAGACCACTCCTCCAGCGTGATTTGCCCCACCTCTGGATCTCGTTGGCCCAGGCTATACGTCAGAACGTATTGCACCAGGGCTTGTCGATGCTGCCACAGTCGCTGCAACATGTGCAGAGTTGAATTCCACCGGGTAGGCACATCGCATTTTAGCCGGTGAAGTGGCAGGCCCAACGACTTCTGTAGAGATGTAAGTCGCTGAGCTGCGGGATGCGAGCGGAGAAAGTGAGCACACAGCGACCGTGCCCTCTGCAGAAGGCCATCTAGTCTGGGATAGTGGGCTAAAAATTGCTGGACAACCAGGTTCAACACGTGAGCCATACAAGGCAAGTGTGTGACATTGCCCCGGCGATGGGCCGCACCCAGGTTTGCAGCATTGTCGCACACGGCCTTCCCTGGTTTCAGGTCCAGTGGAGACAACCATTCATGAAATTGGTTCTCCAGAGCTGACCACAACTCCTCAGCTGTGTGACTCACATTTCCCAGACATTTCAATGTAAAAACCGCCTGATGACGTTGAGCCCTACTGCCAGCATAGTAAGGAGGTGTGCAGGATCCCTTCTGCGCAGTTAGAAAGCTTGTGGCATGACCAGACAGGCTTTGGGTGCAGGTGGAAGACCGAGAGGAGGTTGAGGAGGCAGAAGCAGTGGAGGAACTTTGACATAAAGAGGATTGATGCACAACTCGTGGGGACGGCAAGACTTGGACAGCAGCCCCTTGTCCTGCTGTCACCATAGTTACCCAGTGCCCAGTCAGCGACATGTAACGCCCCTGTCCATGCCTACTCGTCCAAGTGTCTGTGGTGAAATGCACCCTGTCACACACAGAGTTTCTCAAAGAAGCGGTGATGTTGTGTGCGACATGCTGGTGGAGCGCAGGCACACCTTTCTTTGAGAAGTAGTGCCGACTGGGCATCTGGTACTGGGGCACTGCGACGGACATAAGGTCTCGAAAATCCTCTGTGTCCACCAGGCGGAAAGGCAGCATTTCTGTAGCCAAGAACTTGCAGATGGTGAAATTCAACCTCTTAGCTTTCTCATGGCTAGGAGGAAATGGTCTTTTACTTGTCCACATCTGAGGGACCGAGGGCTGGCTATTGTGCTTAGACGGGGTTGATAAGGGTGTCCCCGGCAAACTGCCGGTCTGTGAGGAAGATGCAGGTGGACATGTTAGGTTGCCTTGATCCAAAGGTGGTGCTATCGATGTCGGACAGCGCTCAACACCAGCTGGTGTTACCATCTCCAAAGAAAATGATGACCTGCCAATCACGCTGGCTGTTGCGGGTAAAGAGGTGGCAGGTCTGCGCCCCAAAACAGGTGTGACTGCTGTCCCCCCAGTCACAGAGGATGAAGAGGCCGCGGATGCACAAGATATGGCAGACGGTGGTTGGCCCGGCCGGCTAGGCCGCATTGTAGCACACTGAGCTTCCCACTGCAACTTATGCTTCATGTCCATGTGCCGGTTCATGCATGAAGTACTCAAACTATGTATTTTTTGGCCTCTACTTAGCTTTTGCTGACAAATGTTACAGATAACACGAGTTGGGTCATCTTTATCGATCTGATAAAATGCCCAGGCTATGCAAGGCTTAGCACCCATGCGACCTGAAGAGCCACCACGACTTGTGGTGAGAGGCAGAGTTGTGTTTGAGGATGCAGTTGTTGACGTGCTTCCAGTACTACGTCTCTGTCCAGGAAGGCGCAACCTGACCTCGTCGTCACTAGCATCTTCCTCCACCTCCTCTGCTGACCTCATCTCTTGGCTGACTGTGGGTTGACAGTAAGTGGGATCTCCAACCTCATCATCATCACCCTGTGCGTTATCACACCCGTCGTCCTCAGAGCCAACCTGTTCCTGCCCTGACAAAAAACTAAAGTTGTCGCTCCAATCAGGTATTTGAGTCTTATCATCGTCTTCCTCATTGTCTCCACCAACAGGAGTTACAGTTTGGGAATGAGGGTCTACATTATGGTCAGAACCTTCTGCGTCTAGTCCTGGATCCGACTCATAAAGATTCTGGGCATCAGTGCAGATCATTTCCTCGTCTGGATTCACAGAAGCGCTGGAGTCGACCTCTGATTCCCAGGCTCTAGTATGAGTAAACAGCTCTGCAGACTCAACCATCTGTTCTACCTCATACTCAGACGGGCAGCTGGAGATTTGGGAGCTGTGAGGAAACAAGTGTGATTGGGGTGACACCTTTGAGGACTGGAGTATTTGTGATGTTGAAGTTGATGTGGAGGAGAGCCCACTTAAAGGAGCACTTGATATCCGTTGAAGCACCTGCTGTTTTTGTGCCTCACCTGGAATTTGTAGCGATTGGCGTGGCCGTAAGAAAGGGATCTTATCACATTGTCCGCTAAAAGAAGTAGACATTTTAGTTTGGCTGGAAGATGGTCTTTCTTCTGCAGATGTTACTGTTGCTTTAACACCTACCCCACGGACACAACCTTTTTCCCCTTCCCAACACGCCTATTCCCCTTTCCACCAGCAGCAGGCCTTTTTCCACTCATTTTGGTGGTTAACTAATTAACAACTCTGGAGTTGTTTGCACAAAAAAACAATGGATGGGAACCGAGCAGAGCTGAGTGGCCAAACTGTGGTATTAGGCCAAAACTATTGGCTGGGTTAGATGCAGAAAAAAATTATATTCAATTTGCAACCTGATGGAGGTCAGTATAGATGGACTAATAGAGAAAGTACCACACACTGCTAGAAGGCCAAATATTTTTTCAGAGCTAGATGCAGAAAGAAATATATTCAGTTTGCAACCTGATGGAGGTCTGTATAGATGGATTAATAGAACAAGTCCCACACACAGCTAGAAGCCCAATATTTTTTCAGAGGTAGATGCAGAAAAAAATATATTCAGTTTGCAACCTGATGGAGGTCAGTATAGATGGACTAATACAACAAGTCCCACACACAGCTAGAAGCCCAATATTTTTTCAGAGGTAGATGCAGAAAAAAATATATTCAGTTTGCAACCTGATGGAGGTCTGTATAGATGGATTAATAGAACAAGTCCCACACACAGCTAGAAGCCCAATATTTTTTCAGAGGTAGATGCAGAAAAAAATATATTCAGTTTTCAACCTGATGGAGGTCAGTATAGATGGACTAATACAACAAGTCCCACACACAGCTAGAAGCCCAATATTTTTTCAGAGGTAGATGCAGAAAAAAATATATTCAGTTTGCAACCTGATGGAGGTCTGTATAGATGGATTAATAGAACAAGTCCCACACACAGCTAGAAGCCCAATATTTTTTCAGAGGTAGATGCAGAAGAAAATATATTCAGTTTGAAACCTGATGGAGGTCTGTATAGATGGATTAATAGAACAAGTCCCACACACAGCTAGAAGCCCAATATTTTTTCAGAGGTAGATGCAGAAAAAAATATATTCAGTTTGCAACCTGATGGAGGTCAGTATAGATGGACGAATACAACAAGTCCCACACACAGCTAGAAGCCCAATATTTTTTCAGAGGTAGATGCAGAAAAAAATATATTCAGTTTGCAACCTGATGGAGGTCTGTATAGATGGACTAATACAACAAGTCCCACAATATTTTTTCAGAGGTAGATGCAGAAAAAAATAAATTCAGTTTGCAACCTAATGGAGGTCTGTATAGATGGATTAATAGAACAAGTCCCACACACAGCTAGAAGCCCAATATTTTTTCAGAGGTAGATGAAGAAAAAAATATATGCAGTTTGCAACCTGATGGAGGTCAGTATAGATGGACTAATACAACAAGTCCCACACACAGCTAGAAGCCCAATATTTTTTCAGAGCTAGATGCAGAAAAAAATTATATTCAATTTGCAACCTGATGGAGGTCAGTATAGATGGACTAATAGAATGATGCTATGCCCAAAAGATTTTACTTCACTAGGTGCAGTAAAAAAATTGGTATTCTATACACAGGTGGTATATCTTGCAACACAGATAGGCTACTCCACTGACTAACACACTCTGCAATAGGCCAAAAAGGATTAGCTTTGCTAGATTCAGCCAAATGCTGTGAAAAAAACTTGCACAGCACTGGCACAGACCTGCCTGGCAAAAACTGATAGGAACTGATGTTACCTAGTCCTGAAAAGGACTCCAATTACAATTAGTCTTTACTCCCACAATCTATCTATTTAAGAGCACAGACCTGGCTGATAAAAGTCGTAGGAAATGCTGTAACCTAGTCCTTAAAAGGACTGCAATCGCAACTATTCCCTACTCCCAAGCTATCTGTAGATTTGTGCGAAAATTGGCTTGAAATTAACAAGGTATAGCGCACACAGCAACAGCGGTGCCGTCTAACACGCAGCTGCAGCAGTGAGAAAATGGTGGCGACGGGAAAAATGGCTTGGTCTTATAGGGCAAGGACATGTGACATACACTGCCAATGACACATGCCCTTGCTTGTGTGAAAAAAAGCACTTCGCTCCGTGTGTGCGCTGCTGATAGGCTGACAGATTGCACCTCCCCACTGTAAATGCGGGAAAGAGAAAAAAAAAATGGAGATCTTCATTGTTCCTGCAGAGATCCATCCCCTGCCCCTCCCCCCACCTCGCTGTACACTCAAACTGCGTATTAACATTAATTTTCATCATTACTGAGAAAAAATCCAGTTATGATTTTGGTGCACGAACAGTTATCGAACATAACCTCGAACAGCCGAATTTTTCTCAAATTGTTCGTGTTCGCCGAACGGCTCGAACACTGCCCAAAACAGCTCGAATTTGAGATTGGCGAACAGTTCGAGTAGAACAACGCTCATCTCTAGTGGCTAGGTCCAGTGCTATGATGACCTCACAAGTTTGATGGGCATATTCCTTAGTTGATGTAGAATAACATAAATCCATGCGACACATTCATTCCTGCTCTGAAAGTGTCAAAGGTCAACATCAGTTTATATTCTGAGATTCTTCTTTCTCTTTTAATACCAGTAATTTCATGTCTTTTATATTGTGATCAGGGGAACAAAAATGCTTGGCTACAGGTAGATCTATTCTTTTTTCTTTTATTGTGTGGCGGTGATGATTCATCCTTGTCCTAAGTTTTTGTCATGTCTCCCCTACATAAGGACAGCCAGCTGGACATTTGGTGCATAAAATTAAGTACACTACATTAGATGTGATACAGGTGAAAGTACCTGGGATCTTGTAATCCTGATGTGAATTGGGGATCTTTATCTTGTCTGTGGTAGAGATGAGCGTTGATCTACTCGAACTGTTCGCCAATCTCAAATTCGAGCTGTTTTGGGCGGTGTTCGAGCCGTTCGGCGAACACGAACAATTTGATAAAAATTCGGCTGTTCGTTCGAGGTTATGTTCGATAACTGTTCGTGCACCAAAATCATAACTGGATTTTTTCTCAGTAATGATGAAAATTAATGTTAATACGCAGTTTGAGTGTACAGCGGGGTGGGGGGAGGGGCAGGGGATGGATCTCTGCAGGAACAATGAAGATCTCCATTTTTTTTTCTCTTTCCCGCATTTGCAGTGGGGAGGTGCAATCTGTCAGCCTATCAGCAGCGCACACACGGAGCGAAGTGCTTTTTTTCACACAAGCAAGGGCATGTGTCATTGGCAGTGTATGTCACATGTCCTTGCCCTATAAGACCAAGCCATTTTCCCCGTCACCACCATTTTCTCACTGCTGCAGCTGCGTGTTAGACGGCACCGCTGTTGCTGTGTGCGCTATACCTTGTTAATTTCAAGCCAATTTTCGCACAAATATACAGATAGCTTGGGAGTAGGGAATAGTTGTGATTGCAGTCCTTTTAAGGACTAGGTTACAGCATTTCCTACGACTTTTATCAGGGAGGTCTGTGCTCTTAAATAGATAGGTTGTGGGAGTAAAGACTAATTGTAATTGGAGTCCTTTTCAGGACTAGGTTACATCAGTTCCTATCAGTTTTTGCCAGGCAGGTCTGTGCCAGTGCTGTGCAAGTTTTTTTCACAGCATTTGGCTGAATCTAGCAAAGCTAATCCTTTTTGGCCTATTGCAGAGTGTGTTAGTCAGTGGAGTAGCCTATCTGTGCTGCAAGATATACCACCTGTGTATAGAATACCAATTTTTTTACTGCACCTAGTGAAGTAAAATCTTTTGGGCATAGCATCATTCTATTAGTCCATCTATACTGACCTCCATCAGGTTGCAAATTAAAACTAATTTTTATCTGCATCTACAGTACCTCTGAAAAAATATTTGGACTTCTAGCTGTGTGTGGGACTTGTTGTATTAGTCCATCTATACTGACCTCCATCAGGTTGCAAACTGAATATATTTTTTTCTGCATTTACCTCTGAAAAAATATTTGGGCTTCTAGCTGTGTGTGGGTCTTGTTCTATTAATCCATCTATACTGACCTCCATCAGGTTGCAAACTGAATATAATTTTTTTCTGCATCTAGCTCTGAAAAAATATTTGGCCTTCTAGCAGTGTGTCGGACTTTCTCTATTAGTCCATCTATACTGACCTCCATCAGGTTGCAAATTAAAAATAATTTGTATCTGCATCTACAGTACCTCTGAAAAAATATTTGGGCTTCTAGCTGTGTGTGGGACTTGTTGTATTAGTCCATCTATACTGACCTCCATCAGGTTGCAAATTAAAAATAATTTTTATCTGCATCTACAGTACCTCTGAAAAAATATTTGGGCTTCTAGCTGTGTGTGGGACTTGTTGCATTAGTCCATCTATACTGACCTCCATCAGGTTGCAAACTGAATATATTTTTTTCTGCATCTACCTCTGAAAAAATATTTGGGCTTCTAGCTGTGTGTGGGACTTGTTGTATTAGTCCATCTATACTGACCTCCATCAGGTTGCAAATTAAAACTAATTTTTATCTGCATCTACAGTACCTCTGAAAAAATATTTGGGCTTCTAGCTGTGTGTGGGACTTGTTGTATTAGTCCATCTATACTGACCTCCATCAGGTTGCAAACTGAATATATTTTTTTCTGCATCTACCTCTGAAAAAATATTGGGCTTCTAGCTGTGTGTGGGTCTTGTTCTATTAATCCATCTATACTGACCTCCATCAGGTTGCAAACTGAATATAATTTTTTTCTGCATCTAGCTCTGAAAAAATATTTGGCCTTCTAGCAGTGTGTCGGACTTTCTCTATTAGTCCATCTATACTGACCTCCATCAGGTTGCAAATTAAAAATAATTTTTATCTGCATCTACAGTACCTCTGAAAAAATATTTGGGCTTCTAGCTGTGTGTGGGACTTGTTGTATTAGTCCATCTATACTGACCTCCATCAGGTTGCAAATTAAAAATAATTTGTATCTGCATCTACAGTACCTCTGAAAAAATATTTGGGCTTCTAGCTGTGTGTGGGACTTGTTGTATTAGTCCATCTATACTGACCTCCATCAGGTTGCAAACTGAATATATTTTTTTCTGCATCTACCTCTGAAAAAATATTTGGGCTTCTAGCTGTGTGTGGGTCTTGTTGTATTAGACCATCTATACTGACCTCCATCAGGTTGCAAATTAAAAATAATTTGTATCTGCATCTACAGAACCTCTGAAAAAATATTTGGGCTTCTAGCTGTGTGTGGGACTTGTTGTATTAGTCCATTTATACTGACCTCCATCAGGTTGCAAATTAAAAATAATTTTTTTCTGCATCTACAGTACCTCTGAAAAAATATTTGGGCTTCTAGCTGTGTGTGGGACTTGTTGTATTAGTCCATCTATACTGACCTCCATCAGGTTGCAAACTGAATATATTTTTTTCTGCATCTACCTCTGAAAAAATATTGGGCTTCTAGCTGTGTGTGGGTCTTGTTCTATTAATCCATCTATACTGACCTCCATCAGGTTGCAAACTGAATTTAATTTTTTTCTGCATCTAGCTCTGAAAAAATATTTGGCCTTCTAGCAGTGTGTCGGACTTTCTCTATTAGTCCATCTATACTGACCTCCATCAGGTTGCAAACTGAATATATTTTTTTCTGCATCTAACCCAGCCAATAGTTTTGGCCTAATACCACAGTTTGGCCACTCAGCTCTGCTCGGTTACCATCCATTGTTTTTTTGTGCAAACAACTCCAGAGTTGTGAATTAGTTAACCACCAAAATGAGTGGAAAAAGGCCTGCTGCTGGTGGAAAGGGGAATAGGCGTGTTGGGAAGGGGAAAAAAGGTTGTGTCCGTGGGGTAGGTGTTAAAGCAACAGTAACATCTGCAGAAGAAAGACCATCTTCCAGCCAAACTAAAATGTCTACTTCTTTTAGCGGACAATGTGATAAGATCCCTTTCTTACGGCCACGCCAATCGCTACAAATTCCAGATGAGGCACAAAAACAGCAGGTGCTTCAACGGATATCAAGTGCTCCTTTAAGTGGGCTCTCCTCCACATCAACTTCAACATCACAAATACTCCAGTCCTCAAAGGTGTCACCCAAATCGCACTTGCTTCCTCACAGCTCCCAAATCTCCAGCTGCCTGTCTGAGTATGAGGTAGAACAGATGGTTGAGTCTGCAGAGCTGTTTACTCATACTATAGCCTGGGAATCAGAGGTCGACTCCAGCGCTTCTGTGAATCCAGACGAGGAAATGATCTGCACTGATGCCCAGAATCTTTATGAGTCGGATCCAGGACCAGACGCAGAAGGTTCTGACCATAATGTAGACCCTCATTCCCAAACTGTAACTCCTGTTGGTGGAGACAATGAGGAAGACGATGATAAGACTCAAATACCTGATTGGAGCGACAACTTTAGTTTTTTGTCAGGGCAGGAACAGGTTGGCTCTGAGGACGACGGGTGTGATAACACACAGGGTGATGATGATGAGGTTGGAGATCCCACTTACTGTCAACCCACAGTCAGCCAAGAGATGAGGTCAGCAGAGGAGGTGGAGGAAGATGCTAGTGACGACGAGGTCAGGTTGCGCCTTCCTGGACAGAGACGTAGTACTGGAAGCACGTCAACAACTGCATCCTCAAACACAACTCTGCCTCTCACCACAAGTCGTGGTGGCTCTTCAGGTCGCATGGGTGCTAAGCCTTGCATAGCCTGGGCATTTTTTCAGATCGATAAAGATGACCCAACTCGTGTTATCTGTAACATTTGTCAGCAAAAGCTAAGTAGAGGCCAAAAAATACATAGTTTGAGTACTTCATGCATGAACCGGCACATGGACATGAAGCATAAGTTGCAGTGGGAAGCTCAGTGTGCTACAATGCGGCCTAGCCGGCCGGGCCAACCACCGTCTGCCATATCTTGTGCATCCGCGGCCTCTTCATCCTCTGTGACTGGGGGGACAGCAGTCACACCTGTTTTGGGGCGCAGACCTGCCACCTCTTTACCCGCAACAGCCAGCGTGATTGGCAGGTCATCATTTTCTTTGGAGGTGGTAACACCAGCTGGTGTTGAGCGTTGTCCAACATCGATAGCACCACCTTTGGATCAAGGCAACCTAACATGTCCGCCTGCATCTTCCTCACAGACCGGCAGTTTGCCGGGGACACCCTTATCAACCCCGTCTAAGCACAATAGCCAGCCCTCGGTCCCTCAGATGTGGACAAGTAAAAGACCATTTCCTCCTAGCCATGAGAAAGCTAAGAGGTTGAATTTCACCATCTGCAAGCTCTTGGCTACAGAAATGCTGCCTTTCCGCCTGGTGGACACAGAGGATTTTCGAGACCTTATGTCCGTCGCAGTGCCCCAGTACCAGATGCCCAGTCGGCACTACTTCTCAAAGAAAGGTGTGCCTGCGCTCCACCAGCATGTCGCACACAACATCACCGCTTCTTTGAGAAACTCTGTGTGTGACAGGGTGCATTTCACCACAGACACTTGGACGAGTAGGCATGGACAGGGGCGTTACATGTCGCTGACTGGGCACTGGGTAACTATGGTGACAGCAGGACAAGGGGCTGCTGTCCAAGTCTTGCCGTCCCCACGAGTTGTGCGTCAATCCTCTTTATGTCAAAGTTCCTCCACTGCTTCTGCCTCCTCAACCTCCTCTCGGTCTTCCACCTGCACCCAAAGCCTGTCTGGTCATGCCACAAGCTTTCTAACTGCGCAGAAGGGATCCTGCACACCTCCTTACTATGCTGGCAGTAGGGCTCAACGTCATCAGGCGGTTTTTACATTGAAATGTCTGGGAAATGTGAGTCACACAGCTGAGGAGTTGTGGTCAGCTCTGGAGAACCAATTTCATGAATGGTTGTCTCCACTGGACCTGAAACCAGGGAAGGCCGTGTGCGACAATGCTGCAAACCTGGGTGCGGCCCTTCGCCGGGGCAATGTCACACACGTGCCTTGTATGGCTCACGTGTTGAACCTGGTTGTCCAGCAATTTTTAGCCCACTATCCCAGACTAGATGGCCTTCTGCAGAGGGCACGGTCGCTGTGTGCTCACTTCCGCCGTTCGCATCCCGCAGCTCAGCGACTTACATCTCTACAGAAGTCGTTGGGCCTGCCACTTCACCAGCTAAAATGCGATGTGCCTACCCGGTGGAATTCAACTCTGCACATGTTGCAGCGACTGTGGCAGCACCGACAATCCCTGGTGCAATACGTTCTGACGTATAGCCTGGGCCAACGAGATTCAGAGGTGGGGCAAATCACGCTGGAGGAGTGGTCTCAGATCAGGGACCTATGCACCCTTCTGCACAGTTTTGAAAAGGCGACGAAGATGTTTAGTGCTGACGATGCCATTATCAGCATGACTATTCCGGTGATTTACATGCTGGAGCACATGTTAAACAGAATTCGGAGTCAGGTGGTGGCACAAGAGGAGGTGGAGGAAGTAGAGGAGGAGGAGTTGTATGCGGAAGGGCTAACATCTGCAAGGTCCAGACGGTCGGCAGCACCAAGGCGGCAGGCATGTGAGGGTGGGGGAGATGGTTTTACCAGGGCGCATGGTAGCAGCCAAACTAGTGAGGAAGGTGCAGGAGCCCAGGAAGAAGTGGAGGACGAACTGATGGAAGACTCATCAGATGAGGGAGACCTTGATCACATTTCTGTTGTGCGAGGTTGGGGGGAGAGGACAGAGGAAGGAAGCATGATTGTTACCTCGCCACCAACACAACAGGGACTTGGTGCTCCTGGATGCGCAACACACATGAGTGCCTTCTTGCTGCACTACCTGCAACACGACCCTCGAATTGTGAGAATTAGAAATAATCCTGACTACTGGGTTGCCACACTGTTAGATCCCCGTTACAAAAGTAAATTTGCAGAAATTATTCCTGCCATAGAAAGGGATGCACGCATGCAGGAGTATCAGCAGAGACTGTTGCAGAATCTTACATGTGCTTTTCCACAAAATACCAGTGGTGCACGTAGTGAATCTCACAGTTCCAACTTGCCAACCGTGGGACCGTCAAGTGTTCAGCACTCAAACCGTAACAGAACCACAGTATCTGGTGGTAACATCAATTTTGCGGAATCATTTCACCACTTTTTTAGCCCATCCTTTGCAAGGCCACAGGAGACAAGAAGTCTGACACATAGTCAACGCCTAGAGACGATGGTACAGGAGTATCTCCAAATAAACATTGAAGCCACGATTGTGTCACTGGACCCTTTGCTCTTTTTGGGCTTCTAATCTGGATAAATGGCCGGAGCTAGCCACTTATGCCTAAGAGATCTTGTCATGCCCCGCAGCCAGCGTTCTGTCTGAACGTGTGTTCAGCGCTGCTGGTGGTGTGCTGACAGATAAGCGCACGCGGCTCTCCACTGATAATGTAGACAGACTCACGTTCATAAAGATGAACAAATCATGGATCCGAAACGACTTTTCTACCCCTGTGTCATCCTGGGGAGAGTAAAAGCTTGATGATTGTTTAAAATCACCCTACCAACCGTTTTAAGCTTTCAAATTACTAATCATGTTTATCTGTATCTTGACTGGAAAATAATTTGGGCTTTGTAGCAGTGTGCAGCACTGATCCTATTAGGCCATCTATAATAAGCTCCACCAGATTTAAAATTAAAAATAATTTTTAGCTGCATCTAGCCCGGAAAATAATTTTGGGGCTCCGAGATGCGCAAGACACATAAGTGCCTTCTTGCTGCACTACCTGCAGCATGACCCTCATATTGTCAGAATTCAAAGTAATCATGACTACTGGGTTGCCACACTCTTAGATCCCCCAAACTTTTCGATCAACCTTTTCATTTTAATAAAGACCAAAAAAATGGTCATTTTTGAAATTATAAGCATTAGCAGGTTGTTAGAAACTGAAATCAAACAGTTTTCAACTCAAAACTTTATTCTAGGTGATGTTACATTTTCACATAGGACCCCTTGTTCGAAAGGAGCTTCTGAACTCTCTCGTCCATTGAATTTGTCAGGTTTTGGATGGTTTCTGCTTCAATTGTTTTGCATGAGGACAGAATACCCTCCCAGAGCTGTTGCTTAGATGTGAACTGCCTCCCGCCATCATAGACACTCCTTTTAATGATGCTCCAAAGGTTCTGAATGGGGTAGAGGTCAGGGGAGCATGGGGGTCACACCATAAGTTTGTCCCCTTTTATGCCCATATCAGCCAGAGATGCAGATGTTTTATGTGCAGCATGAGATGGTGCATTATCATGCAGAAAAATGATCTTGCTGTGAAATACACGGTTCTTCTTCTTGAACCATGGCAGGAAGTGCTGTTTGAGAAAATCCACATACATTATGGAGTTCATCTTTAGCGCCTTCAGGGATCCTAAAGGGGCCGACAATCTCTCTCCCCATGATTCCAGCCCAAAACATTACTCCACCTCCTCCTTGTTGGCGCTGTAGCCGTGTTTGCGTGGGGTGTCCATCAACCAGCCATCCTCCACTCCATCCATCTGGACCATCGAGCGCTGCACGGCACTCATCCGTGAACAAAACAGTTTTGAAATCAGTCTTCATGTAATGTTTGGCCCACTGGATCCGTTTCTGCTTGTGTGAAGTGGATAGAGGAGGTCGACAGGATGGCGTATGCACAGCTGCAAACCTCTGAAGGACCCTGCATCTTGTTGTTCGGGGGACGTTGGAGGCACCAGCAGCTTCAAAAACTTGTCTGCTGCTATGACAAGGCTTTTTTGCCGCTGCTCTTTCAACCTGACGTAATTGCCTGTAGGAAAGAGTCCTCAATTTGCCCTTATCAGCACGCACACGTGTGTACTGTGAATCAGCTACATACTTCTTGATTGCCAAGACACTTCATCCTGATCATCGCACAATGTTGATTGTAGTCATGCCTTGACCTAAACACTCCACAATTTGTTGCTTCTCAGCAGCCGACACATCCTTTTTCTTTCCCATTTTGGCAGAAAATGTAGGCTGCTGAATAATGTGAGAGAGCCTTCTTAAGTAGTCTTGCCTTTCATTGGACACACCTGACAAACTAATTAGCACTGGTGTCTGCAATTGCTTACAGTGATATAAAGAGCCCTGACACACATCACCATCAATGAGTTTAACTGACAAACAAACAAATTCTTCCCTTATCACTCCTAAACACTTTTTGCATAATAATTTGGAACACAGTGTACATGTGCTTTTCCACAAAACACCAGTGGTTCACGTAGTGAATCTTACAGTTCTAACTTGCCAACCGTGGTCTGTATGGAGTTGTTCAATAAAGGGCCCAAAATTAAGATAACATAGATGGGAGAGGTCTCTATGAATAGGAATTCCTAAGTATTTGATACCCTGTGAGGGCCAGGCAAAGGGAAAGTTGGACTGGATGGAATCCTATATGGATTTGGGGAGGGAGACATCGAGGGCCTCAGACTTCGCTGCATTGATTTTAAAATTTGACCATGTAACAAAGTGATCTATTTCAGCCATAACAGCATGGATGGATATATGTGATTGAGTGATATATACTAGGACATCATCAGCAAATAGAGAGCACTTGTACTCGGTGCCTCCCACCTCAATCCACCTAATATTGGGGTTATGGCGAATTGATGAGAGCAGGTGCTCCGTCACTAGGATGTATAAGAGAGGGGACAGAGAACATCCCTGCCTTGTCCCATTGGTGATTGTGAAAGGTGATGAAAATGTTCTGACGCGCCCCCTGGGCCTTGGGACACCCGGAGCCGGACCCTTTTTGGTGGATGCTGGTGGTTGTAGTCTCCGTGGCGGCAACCCGGTTCCGTGGCTCAGGGCGGTCAAACCAGTGGCGGAACTATTTATGTGGTTTTGATGTTTAAATGTCCGACTATGCCACCCGTGGATTGCGGTCAGAGTGAACCGCCGCTCCAGGGCAGACCGCTGAGGCTGGTGTTGTGGGTGCAGCAGAGCGTAGCATAACTCCCCACGGGAGGAGTATAGCCTCAGGGCAGTGTATGCGGAGGATGGGGGTGATGGTGCAGGGCAGCAGCAGTAATGACACGGAGTCAGTGATGCAGTCCAGGGCCTTTACTCACAGTTCTTATTATCCAGACCACGTCTGGAGGTAACGGCTGCCCACGTCGTACTGTGCTCACCAGGTGAGGGGCTCAGACAACTCCCAGATAACTTTGGAGCGCTTCACAGGACCCCCTTTGTGTGTCCTTTGTCTGGCCTTTCTTACCAACCCTTCTGTCCGGCTGCCTCGGGCCTCCTCTTGGTAAACTTGGCGCCAGTTTCCCTGACCCTATGTGGTGCCTTCCTAGCGGGTGTAGCGAGGGGCTGCGCCACATAAAATGTCACAGCCTCCTGTTTCTAGCTGAGGGTCGTTTCCTGCCTCCACTAGTTTCGGGGACCGGTCTCCCCCTTTGGCCTGACCCCTCCACGCAGGTGGATTCTAGCGTGCGGTGGCGACTCGCCCGTCCGCACCCCTGAGATCCCTTCATTCCTCGTTCCTGGAGCCTTCTCCGCTCCTCTTCCTTCCTTCTCCCTCTTCCAGGCCTGGGCCTCTGTTACTAGGCCCGCCTCCGGAGCAGAGCTCATGCAGAGCCCCTGCTCCCTGCCACTTCTGCTCAGACTTCTCTGCACTGAACTAAGATGGTGCCCACCTTTTATACTCCCTTCTCAATGCACCCAGGAACTGCTTCCTCCCTGCTCCTGCACTACAGGGTTCCCCTTCCTCAGTGTTCCCTCCCCCCACTCCAGCCAGGGACAGGGACTGTCGTGCCCATCTCAGGGGCATATTGGTCGCCCTGCCCCACGGCAATGTGGTGTAATGCATGCAGGTGTCGGGTCCTTATCCACACTACATCCTTACCTGAGAGTGAGATATCACACCTCTGGGTGAGGTGCAATACCTCTGTAGCAACCGAGCCCTCAGGGTGCTACAGTTCCATTTATCTTCAGCCTAGGTGACGTATTGCGATACAGGGCCGTGATTTTGGCTATAAAAGGGTCCCCTAGACCCCTACCCCAAGCTTTTTAAGAGAATCATATATGGCGTGCCAGGAGACTCTATGGAATGCTTTCTCAGCATCCAACGAGAGTATCTAATTACAAATTTTTAACTGCATCTAGCCCAGGAAATACTTTGTGCCTAGTAGCAGGGTCTGCTAGTCAGCGGATTATCCCGGCTGTTAAGCAAGCTACACCACCTGTAGTTTGGACACTTCATTTTTTCAAAGGAAATGCTTCGGGACCACGGGATACTCAGTGAAGAGCATCAGGAGGCACCCCAAGGCATAGGGGCTGGGACTGGTAGTAGGATGCCTTGCGGTGGACAGCCGAGCTCGATCCTTATAAAAGCTTTTTAACTGCAGCAGCTTTAGTGGACGCTACTGGAGCTGGAATTACGCGGCTGCTGGCATGAGACTTGCCCTCCAATAGATCCTTGTAAATGGATTTAAAGTGTATTCATTCAAATTAGAGAGACAATTTAAATTAAAAAGCTTAGAGCTGCCTCCACCACAGGGGGGCTCGCTCGACCCACCAGCGGACAGGCACCAGTATTGGGAGAGGGGGGCTGGCCATCAGGGTTCACCGCGGCTCTGGCACAAACCCGGCGACACGGAGGTGGCACGGGCAGGAGCGGACTGGCCGTGTCGGCTTCTCACTTTTTGGATTTTAGAAGGGCATGACATGCCTATATCTGTGTCTCCCCCTCCTTTTACTCCTCCACCTCTTTTATTTTCGCATGACTATATGTACTTGTCACTTTTCCATGTGTTAGTTATATCTTCTGAGCAGTTTGTCAGCTTTTGGACACCTTTGAAAGTGTTTTCTATGTGTTTCTATGTGTTTTTGTTTGCCTGCCATTGGTTTTAACGGTGTTCGAAGGTGTTCGTCGAACAGTTCGACGAACAGTTCGGCGAACACACGGGTGTTCGACGAACCGAACCGAACTCGAACACTATGGGGGTGGCTCAACACTAGTCTGTGGTCATTATAAACTGACAGGTTTTAAATTTTTTCTGGTTGCAAGGAAAGGTACCTGTAGCTGGTGGAGATGACAGGGAGCTTCTGACAATGATGCTTCTTAGATTTGGGGGCTGCCTGAAACACAAAAGTGGGGGGTCTGGAAATATGGATTGTAATCGGGCATATTTTTGTAGTAAGGGTTGTAGTTTCCGTGTAGCTCTCCTTAACGCCTCCAGATTTGGATTGTAGGTGACCACTAGAGGCACCCGGTTGCTTTCTTGTTTAGTTTTGTAATGTAGGAGATGATTCCTTGATATTCTGGTGGCTCTTGAAATCTGTTTCTCAATTGTTCTTGGATGGTAGTCCTGATTCAAAAAGGTCTTTCTGAGGCCATCAAGGTGTTTGTCTCTATCCATAGGGTTGGAACATATCCGATTGTATCTGAAGGCTTGGCTGTAGACAATAGAGTTTTTTATGTGTTTTTGATGGAAACTGTCCCATTTAAGGTACAGTACAGACCAAAAGTTTGGACACACCTTCTCATTTAAAGATTTTTCGGTATTTTCATGACTATGAAAATTGTACATTCACACTGAAGGCATCAAAACTATGAATTAACACATGTGGAATTATATACGTAACAAAAAAGTGTGAAACAACTGAAAATATGTCTTATATTCTAGGTTCTTCAAAGTAGCCACCTTTTGCTTTGATGACTGATTTGCACACTCTTGGCATTCTCTTGATGAGCTTCAAGAGGTAGTCACCGGAAATGGTTTTCACTTCACAGGTGTGCCCTGTCAGGTTTAATAAGTGGGATTTCTTGCCTTATAAATGGGGTTGAGACCATCATTTGTGTTGTGCAGAAGTCTGGTGGATACACAGCTGATAGTCCTACTGAATAAACTATATTGTATTATGGCAAGAAAAAAGCAGCTAAGTAAAGAAAAACGAGTGGCCATCATTACTTTAAGAAATGAAAGTCAGTCAGTACGAAAAATTGGGAAAACTTTGAAAGTGTCCCCAAGTGCAGTTGCAAAAACCATCGAGTGCTACAAAGAAACTGGCTCACATTAGGACCGCCCCAGAAAAGGAAGATCAAGAGTCACCTCTGCTTCTGAGGATAAGTTTATCCGAGTCACCAGCCTCAGAAATCGCAGGTTTACAGCAGCTCAGATTAGAGACCAGGTCAATGCCACACAGAGTTCTAGCAGCAGACACATCTCTTCAACAACTGTTAAGAGGAGACTTTGTGCAGCAGGCCTTCATGGTAAAATAGCTGCTAGGAAACCACTGCTAAGGACAGGCAACAAGGAGAAGAGACTTGTTTGGGCTAAAGAACACAAGGAATGGACATTAGACCAGTGGAAATCTGTGCTTTGGTCTGATGAGTCCAAATTTGAGATCTTTGGTTCCAACCACCGTGTCTTTGTGCGACGCAGAAAAGGTGAACGGATGGACTCTACTTGCCTGGTTCCCACTGTGAAGCATGGAGGAGGAGGTGTGATGGTGTGGGGGTGCTTTGCTGGTGACACTGTTGGGGATTTATTCAAAATTGAAGGCATACTGAACCAGCATGGCTACCACAGCATCTTGCAGCGGAATGCTATTCCATCCGGTTTGCGTTTAGTTGGACCATCATTTATTTTTCAACAGGACAATGACCCCAAACACACCTCCAGGCTGTGCAAGGGCTTTTCAACCAAGAAGGAGAGTGATGGGGTGCTACGCCAGATGACCTGGCCTCCACAGTCACCAGACCTGAACCCAATCGAGATGGTTTTGGGTGAGCTGGACCGCAGAGTGAAGGCAAAAGGGCCAACAAGTGCTAAGCATCTCTGGGAACTCCTTCAAGATTGTTGGAAGACCATTTCCAGTGACTATCTCTTGAAGCTCATCAAGAGAATGCCAAGAGTGTGCATAGCAGTCATCAAAGCAAAAGGTGGCTACTTTGAAGAACCTAGAATATAAGACATATTTTCAGTTGTTTCACACTTTTTTGTTAAGTATATAATTACACATGTGTTAATTCATAGTTTTGATGCCTTCAATGTGAATGTGCAATTTTCAAAGTCATGAAAATTCAGAAAAATCTTTAAATGAGAAGGTGTGTCCAAACTTTTGGTCTGTACTGTATATATTTATATATATATATATATATATATATATATATATATTTATATATTACAGTGGGGAAAAGAGTATTTAGTCAGCCACCAATTGTGCAAGTCCTAGTCATTCACTAGGTCCCCCCGTGTGGTTCTGGGATTTTTGCTCACCGTCCTTGAGATCATTTTGACGCCACAGGGTCAGATCTTGTGTGGCGTCCCAGATCGGGGAGATTATCAGTGGTCTTGTATGTCTTCCATTTTCTAATTATTGCTCCCACAGTTTATTTCTTCACACCAAGCTGCTTACCTATTGTAGATTCAGTCTTTCCAGCCTGGTGCAGGGCTACAATTTTCTTTCCGGTGTCCTTCGACAGCTCTTTGGTCTTCACCATAGTGGAGTTTGGAGTGTGACTGTTTGAGGTTGTGGACAGGTGTCTTTTATACTGCTAACAAGTTCAAACAGGTGCCAGTACTACAGGTAATGAGTGGAAGGCAGTAGAGCCTCTTAAAGAAGAAGTTACAAATCTGTGAGAGCCTGAAATCTTGCTTGTTTGTAATTGACCAAATACTTATTTTCCACCAAAATTGGTAAAAAATGTCTTTCCAAATCAGACAATGTGATTTTCAGGATTTGTTTTCTCATTTTGGCTCTCATAGTTGAGGTCTACCTATGATGTCAATTACAGGCCTCTCTCATCTTTTTAAGTGGAAGAACTTGCACAATTTGTGGCTGATTACATACTTTTTTTCCCCACTGTATATATATACATATATATAAATATTTTTCACTTGATTCTTGCATATCTGAGTCACCAATGCTTGCTTGGGTAGCTTGTATTTTTGAGAACAAGAACAAGTAAACTGGCACATTATGCTGTATGATGCAATAAATTATTTGACTCTATAAATTGACCACTGTTATTTGTTTGATATCAAGCTCCCACTTCTATAAGGGACTGAATTCATGTGTATGAGCAATCATCACTGTGGGTCTGGCATCTTGCATTTTTTATGTGTGTTTTTGTGGTTTTTGTTTTTATGTGCAGACACTTTTATGAATTGTGGTGAAATATATGTGTGAACTTTTATTGAGTTAATATTAAAGGTTAAGTTTTAAATAATACTCATTCTCTGCTGATATACTCTAAACCAATAAGTAAAACTCATATCTCAACTGTAAACGTGAAGATAGGATTGTCTCCGTAGGTTACATATACAGTTTTATGCTATTTTTCTTTATTTTGTTGTTCACATGACTATTTAATAAGATACTTATTTTTGGTTGCAGGCTGTATCATATTCTCATTTTTCTTTGGGTTACTAGTAGTGCTGAGCGAAATTTGTTCAGCAAATGTTCTAAAGTTTCAAATTCGGCACGAATATGGCACATTCGGATTCGTGATCGCAAAGGCGAGCAAATTTTCTTAAAATCGGAAAAGTTCGACGAATTTGCGCGAGACCGCGAATACAGGGCAACCACGGCATTTTGAACAGTTTTGTTAGCATAGTGCAAGTGTATGATGAGCGGTGACATGTGCTAGGTGAGTGTGTGGGCTGTGGAGAACTTAGAACAGGTCAGATCAGCGGCGCACTGTTTTTTATTTCCTGTGGGCGGTAACTTTAACTGAGGAAAGCGCGGCCAGCCAATCATAGCGCAGGAAGCAACTACACTTTACAGACATAAGGGCTTCTGCAATTGGCTGCAGAAATTGCATGTCCTCTCAATATAAAAAGCAGCCATGTTCCCTCAGCGCCATTATATCCATGTCGCTGCTGGAGACAGACGCAGCTCAGTGTTCTCCTGTATAATGAGAGATATTAGCTAGATAGATGGGCGCTTGTGTGGTAGTCAGATACAGTAGATAATTCCTGGCCTGTGTACCTCTGCAACTACTGGTGCAGCACATTTTTTGTGTTCTTGTGCAAGTACTAAGATTCTGACAAACAGAGGGCCCATGCCATACAATAGTGCTGTGCACCGCTGGTATAGAGCTCCATGTCTCAGTATACGTTGAATCTTTTTTTGCACTTGCTAATGTGATCAAGCAAGCGCAGTGCACCTTTTCATTTAGTTAGGTTGAAATTGTGCTCTGCACAATCTGCAGAGCTTCTTATTGCAGAGCACAAAATCTGTTTTTTTTCCGTTTCTATTGTGATATTGAAAGCTGTGTGCACTAAAGTTTTTTTAGTGTCAGATACTATTTTAGCGTAGTTGAACTTCAGTTGGTTTCAGAGTAAAAAAATACACTTTTTCTCTTGCTGCGCCCAGACCAAAAAATATTTTTCCTGTGCCAGAAGTCATACAGTGCTATAAGCCAGCTACTATGTCAGTGGCGGTCAAATTCAGCTAGAATGCACAGTCAAACCTACAGTGGGTACGGAAAGTATTCAAACCCCTTTAAATTTTTCACTCTTTGTTTCATTGCAGCCATTTGGTAAATTCTAAAAAGTTCATTTTTTTCTCATTAAATTACACTCTGCACCCCATCTTGACTGAAAAAAACCCAGAAATGTAGAAATTTTTGCAAATTTATTAAAAAAGATAAACTGAAATATCACATGGTCATAAGTATTCAGACCTTTTGCTCAGACACTCATATTTAAGTCACATGCTGTCCATTTCCTTGTGATCCTCCTTGAGATGGTTCTATTCCTTTATTTGAGTCCAGCTGTGTTTAATTAAACTGATAGGACTTGATTTGGAAAGGCACATACCTGTCTATGTAAGATCTCACAGCTCACAGTGCATGTCAGACCAAATGAGAATCATGAGCTCAAAGGAACTGCCCAATGAGCCCAGAGACAGAATTGTGGCAAGGCACAGATCTGGCCAAGGTTATAAAAGAATTTCTGCAGTACTCAAGGTTCCTAAGAGCACAGTGGCCTCCATAATTCTTAAATGGAAGAATTTAGGGACCACCAGAAGTCTTCATAGACCTGGCGTCCAGCCAAACTGAGCAATTGTGGGAGAAGAGCCTTGGCGAGAGAGGTAAAGAAGCACCCCAAGATCACTGTGGCTGAGCTCCAGAGATGCAGTAGGGAGATAGGAGAAAGTTCCACAAAGTCAACTGCAGCCATCACTTCAGCCCTCCACCAGTTGGGCCGTTATGGCAGAGTGGCCCGACTGAAGTCTCTCCTCAATGCAAGACATATAAAAGCCTGCATATAGTTTGCTCAAAAACACATGAAGGACTCCCAGACTATGAGAAATAAGATTCCCTGGTCTGATGAGACGAAGATAGAACTTTTTGGTGATAATTCTAAGCGGTATGTGTGGAGAAAAACAGGCACTGCTCATCACCTATTCAATACAATCCCAACAGTGAAACATGGTGGTGGCAGCATCATGATAGGGGGGTATTTTTCATCTGCAGGGACAGGACGACTGGTTGCAATTGAAGGAAACATGAATGCGGCCAAGTACAGAGTTATTCTGGATGAAAACCTCTTCCAGAGTGCTCTGGACCTCAGACTTGGCCGAAGGTTTACCTTCCAACAAGACAATGACCCTAAGCACACAGCTAAAATAACAAAGGAGTGGCTTCAGAACAACTCTGTGACCATTCTTGACTGGCCCAACCAGAGCCCTGACCTAAACCCAATTGAGCATTTCTGGAGAGATCTGAAAATGGCTGTCCACCAACATTCACCATCCAACCTGACGGAACTGTAGAGGATCTGCAAGGAAGAATGGCAGAGGATCCCCAAATCCAGGTGTGAAAAACTTGTTGCATCATTCCCAAGAAGACTCGTGGCTGTACTGGCTCAAAGGGGTGCTTGTACTCAATACTGAGCAAAGGGTCTGAATACTTATGACCATGTGATATTTCAGTTTATCTTTTTTAATAAATTTGCAAAAATTTCTACATTTCTGTTTTTTTTCAGTCAAGATGGGTTGCAAAGTGTTCTTTAATGAGAAAAAAATGAACTTTTTAGAATTTACCAAATGGCTGCAATGAAACAAAGAGTGAAAAATTTAAAGGGGTCTGAATACTTTCCGTACCCACTGTATATATAGTTTTTTTACTGTGGCAAAGTTGATCCAGTCTGCTAGAAAGCAGATCCTATTTTAGTGGCGTTGAACTTGTCCTGGTTTCACAGTTAAAAAAAAAATTCTCTTACTAGGCCCAGTCCAAAAAATATTTTTTCCTGTGCCAAAAGTCATACAGTGCTATAAGCCAGCTACTACGTCAGTGGCAGTCAAAGTCAGCTGGACGCAGAGCTTATGCAGAGTTACCCAAAAATATTTTTTGCTCTGAGTAAAGTGATACAGCTGGCTAGATCTGAGTTTGAAATATTTTGGAGCATATATTCTATGTCATACTGGCCTCATCCACATTCAAATAAAACATTTCTTCTGTTACTAAAGTAATACAGCAGGGGACACCTCAGTTTGAAATTGCTTGGAGAATATCTAGCAGGTTTGATCGGCCTCACGCAGACTAACAAATTTCTTTTGTCTGTTAGTAACGTTATACGGCAGGTCATATCTTACCTTGTCTTTTAGTGTCACTGAAATTCAGGTGTGTGCTGAGCTATTAAACAGGAAAAAAACATATCTTTCTTTAGTTAATTGCGTGCTCCTACCACTGTATCTGACCAACATGAGTGCGAAAAAGAGATGGCGTGGTGGAAGGGGGAATAGGCTTGGTGTTCAAGGTGTACCTGGGGTACGTGGTAATGTTAGTGAAAGCACTAGTGAACCAACACAAATAGGTCCTATCCAAAGACAACTGACAACTTATGTTAGTGGACGGCCTACTGCCCTGCCTTCCTTTGGCAGCCGCACAGCGATACGCTGTGTTGATATGTCCAGAAAGAGCAGGTGCTCCAGTGGATGGCAAGCTCTGCTTCCAGTGCCCTCTCCTCTTCTTCCTCCACCTCAACATCACACGCAGTACAGTCCATAGAGGTGGCACCCCAATTACCCATGCTTCCCCCCGCATCACAACTGGCCAACTTCCCAACTGACTGTAGCAAACCACAGATGGGCGAATCTGTAGAACTCTTCACCCATTCTACACCATGGGCATCAGAAGTGTACTCCAAGCAGTCACAGAATCAAGGTGAAGAAAGCATCTGCACCAAAAAATTTTTAGCTTGGATTTGGGGCAGGACAAAGTAGGGTCCAAGCAGGTTCCTAAGCCTCGTCACCAGATGTTAACCACAGGGGAGGGAGGTGATCACGATGAGACTCAGATACCTGAGGCTCATGCGGACTGTACTGTGCTGTCAGGGTAACAAGAGGATAGGGGTCACTCTGAGGGCAAGGAATGGGATAACACATTGGATGATGACAAGGTTGAAGATCCTACTTCGTGTGAATCCAGAGTTACGCAGCCGAGTAGCTCATCTGAGGAGGTGGAGGAAGAAGAGGAGGAGGTTACATTTCGCCCTATGGCACAGACACGGAGTGATGCAAGCACAAGGAGCACTGCATCCTTAGCCACAACCATGGCTGTGGCCAGCAGCAGTCACGGGTCTGCAGCTCGCAGGGGCAGCAAGGGTTGCCTAGCATGGGCCATTTTTGTCACTGCAAAGGATGAGCCAACTCAGTAGAGGGAAAAACTGCAATAATTTGACTACTACATGCATGAACGTTCACATGCTCAAACAACATTCTTTACGCTGGGAATCTTACCGCGCTGAAATGCGGACCAGAGCACCTCAACAACCATCAGCTACCCCATCAAACGTATCACGTCCTCAACCTTGTGGTACAGTGATTTCTCTGCCATTATCCTGGCCTGGATGAGCAGCTTAACAAAGTACGGAAGCTGTGTGCTTACTTCCGCCATTCGCACCCCTCATGTCATCGACTTGCATCGATACAGAGATCTTTGTCCGTGCCAGTTAACAGGTTGATCTGCGATGTGCCGACATGATGGAATTCCACTCTGCACATGTTGCAGCAACTGTGCCAACAGCAATGAGCTCTGACACAGTATGTCATGACGTATAGCTTGGGGCAACGCAGTACAGACTTGGGGCATATCACGTTTGTGGAGTGGGAACAGATTAAGAACCTCTGCACCCTTCTGCATGGTTTTGAAATGGCTACTAAACTGGTTAGCGCTGATGATGTCATCATCAGCATCACTATTCCGGTCATATACAAGCTGGAGCAAACTTTGAATAACCTGCGGCAGGAGGTGGTGGCCCCAGAAGAAGAGGAGGATGCGGAAAGGATACCAATGTCTCAAATTTCCAGACTGTCGTCACACAGGAGGATGCCAAGTGATGGTGGATTACAGCGATTGAGGGCGTTTGGTGATACCAGGCAAACTGTTAGTGAAGGTGCAAGAGCCGAGGAACTAATGGAGGAGGAAGAGGTGATGGCCGAGCAGCTGTCAGAGGATGAAGAGAATAATCATCCCCTCTCTTTTGAACGTGGTTGGCAGGAGGGGACAGAGGAAACAAGCATCAGTGTTACGCAGCCCACAATACAGCCTGTCTTTGGACCTCCTGGAAGAGCCCGACATATGAGTGCCTTCTTGATGGACTATCTGCAACATGATCCCCATATAGTTATGATTCGAAATAATGCTGACTATTGGGTTTCCACTCTGTTAGATCCACGTTATAAGAGTCAATTTTGTCAGATGCTTCCCGCCCTGGAAAGGGACCTGCTTATGTTGGAGTATCGAAACAAGCTTTTACGCAAACATAATAGAGGTTTTCCGAAAGATAACAGTGAGGCGCACAGTGTGCATCGCAGCTGTAGTCTTTCAACCTCCGGCACATCAGTTAGTCAATGCCAAAACATTAGCAGCAGCAGAGTAAGTGCCAGAAACAATTTCTGGGAGTCCTTTCAGACATTTTTTGCACCAGCTCGTGCTCCAGCACAACAGAGTACAAGTCTGACACGTGGTGAACGACTGGAGAGGATGGTGCAGGAGTATCTAGAGTTCAATATCAATACCATCAGGGAGTGTTTGGACCCTTTTACATTTTGGTCTTCAAAAATGGATGAATGGCCTGAGCTCGCCTCTCACGCCTTGGAGGTTTTATCATGCCCGGCAGCCAGCGTTCTGGTACCAGTGCTGCTGGTAGTGTCTTGATGGATAAGCACACCCGACTGTCCCCTGAAAGTGTAGATCGCCTAACTTTCATCAAGATGAACAAGTCATGGATCTCCAAGGACTTTTGCACCCCAACTGCAGACTGTACAGAGTAGGCGATGTTATCGTTTTGAGTGTGCTGCATTGATCTCTTGAAATTGCAGTCTGTGATATGGCTTCTGTGCCTGCTCTTGCTGCTGCTGCAGGTTTTAGGCCCTAGTTTTGGGAAATGTGGAGAATTCTGATTGTGTCTCCATCCATTGGGTTGGCTGTAGTGGGACAGGTTTGGGTCTGCGTTAAACTACTTGTAGTCTGATGACATTGATGCCACTTTGGTGGTGTTAGGCCCTCATTTAGGGCAATGTGAACACTCCTGGTTAGGTCTCCATCTCCTGGGTTGGCTGTACTGGAAGAGGTGTGGGTCTTATTTACACTATTTCTAGACTCTGCCTGCTGCACTCCTAATACAGACTCTGCCTACTGCACTCCTGATACAGACTCTGCCTGCTGCCCTCTGATACAGACTCGGCCTGCTGCCCTCTGATACAGACGCTGCCTGCTGCACTCTAATACAGACTGCCTGCTGCACTCTGATACAGACTCGGCCTGGTGCACTTCTGATACAGACTCTGCCTGCTGCACTCTGATACAGACTACCTTCTGCACTCTGATAAAGACTCTGCCTGCTGCACTCTGATACAGACTCTGCCTGCTGCACTCTGATGCAGACTCTGCCTGCTGCACTCTGATACAGACTCTGCCTGCTGCACTCTGATACAGACTCTGCCTGCTGCACCATTAGTCTGTCCTACTATGTCCAGCTGCTGCGCGTCCGTTGGTCTGTCCTGGAGTTGCACCCGGCGTTCATCGGGAGCCTAGTCTAACCTCACCATCAGAGGCTCTAGTGAACAGTCCGGTGCTCGCTTAGTCACACCCTTCCAGGCTCTTCGGGGTCCGTGGCAAAGTGGTTCCACAAACCCCTTCCGTGACAGTGCATCCTCGCAGGCAAGGTCCGCTCTCCTGTTGTACCAGTCGGTGACCCCTTTTGACATGTAAAGCGCAACTGAATAAATGTCGCTGTCACAGTAATAATAATTATAGTACTTGTAATCTGGGTCAATTGATGGCACTTCTCTGGTGTCTACACCTAATTTGATGTGTTTTGGCAGCTTTTTAGGTGTTGTATATGCACTTTTTTGGTCCCCCCATTGACTCCTATGGGATTCGGAAATGTTCGACTAACATTCGGCGAATAAATTCGGGAAATATCAATTAGTTTGGCGAACTTTTCCGAACTGAACTTTGAAATGTTCGCTTGAGCCTAGTTACTAGTGCCTTCCATACACCATCCCCTCTTCATTCGCATTTATTGGTTTTGGGTGTACGGCACAGAACCCTAGTATATGGGCTGTACCGGCCCACATTTTTCCCTTTCCAGGCTTCTAATTTTGTCACTATGGTCAACTGTGGCATCAGCAATGTCATCCCTCTCATATTTATTTTGGAAACACACTAACAAGAATGAAATAATGATCGAGGAAGAGCAGCAACTTTGTACAGCCAACAAGGCCCTTGGTTGCGCTGGCGAGCATAGCAAGCTGTATGCTGGAATATTTGTAAGATAACAAATGTATCATTGCCACCAAGCAAAGGAATAACAAAAGCTGAAAGTGAAGGTTCTGGAGTGGCCATCTCAGTCTCCTGACCTCAATATAATTGAGCCACTCTGTGGAGATCTCAAGCACGCAGTTCATGCTAGACAGTCCAGGAATTTGCAGGAACTGGACGCTGCTTTATCATCTGAATTTACAGGAATTGGCAGCTTTACCATCTGAGAAAATAAAGAACCTCATCCACAACTTCCACAAAAGACTTCAAGCTGTCATTGATGTTAGATGGGGAGATACACGGTATTAAGAACTAGGGTATGTGAACTTTTGGTCAGGATCATTTGGATGTTTTCGGCTGTCATTAAGATTTAAAAAGAGAAAACACAGTAGTTTGACAATAAATGGCTTCACCCAACCAATAACCATGAGTGGAGAAAAAGTTTTTTGTTATCATTCATATTCTCTGAAACAAGGCCAAGAAAGGAAAAATTCTGCCTGGGTATGTAAACTTTTATGCACAACTGTATGTATTTGCACTAAAGAGCTCAGTGCAATTCAGTCCTAGCAGACCTCAGAGTGTTATACATCTTTTCTGGGTAATTATACGCTTAGCAGTACTTGCAATTTGCGGCAAAGTTATTAGGTTGAAAACAAATTTTTGTAAAAATTAGTTGAAGCTTGCAGATTCAAATTTGAATATATTCGATAATCTCTACAAAATAGTACTAATATTTAGCAAATTATTTCCTTTTCTGTACAACAGATGGCACTAAATAGCTACTTATCTGAATCTTTATAGAAAACTGCTGAGCAAAATTGATATCGAAGGGAAATATGTGCTTTTGATTTATGTGGCAGTAAAAGTAAAACAGTAGGAATTGCACTCATTGTATCCTGTTTCATACAATACAGGCTCTAGAAGATGAAAAATAAGAAAATAAAATAGAAGATTTAATATACTTTATAAACTAATAAATCTGCACATTTCTGGGAAAGCAAAAACGAGTAGAAAACAATGGCAAGATTTATAAAGAGACCATCTGCTTTTCATTCAGACTAAACACAATACTGTAACAACACATTTCTGTAAATACATTCACTAATGTTTGCCAACAGAGTCCAATGCAACCTGTCAGTGTTCAATTTTCAATTAATTAAAAATCAGGAAATAGTTCATTAATTATGCTTGGTTACTGTGGACAGCAAAACAAATTAAACAGAGCGAAGCTGAGAACCATTAAAGAGTTCAAACACAATGTAGAGGACTTAAATTTGTTTCTATCGCATCACTTTTCCACTTTTCATAAAAATATAAATTCGTATACAGTGCCTTGAAAAAGTATTCATACCCCATGAATTTTTCCACATTTTTTCACACTACACCCACAAACTTAAATATTATTGGCATTTTATGTGATATACCAACACAAAGCATTAAGTACTGTATTTGTGAAGTGTAAATGATATGATACATGGTTTTATAATTATTGTAAAAATATAATTTGAAAATTGTTTTGTGCATTTATATTCAGCCCCCCTGAATACCATTAAATATAATCCTGAGTGACCAATTGCTTCCAGAAATTGCATAACCAGTAAATTGAGTCCTCCTGTGTGAAACATATTCTCAGTTTAACTACAGCTATTCTGTGAAGGTCTCAGAGGTTTGTTTGAGAACATTACGGATCAAACAGCAACATGAAAACCCACAAACACTCCAGACAGGTCAGGGATAAACTTGTGGAGAAGAATAAAACAGGGTTAGATTATTTTAAAAAAATAGCCCAAGCTTTGAAAATCTCACAAAGCACTTTTCAATCCATCATCCAAAAATGGAAGGAGTATGACTTAACTGCACACCTACCAAGACATAGCCATCCACCAAAATTGACATCCCAAACAAGTAAAGCACTAGTTTGAGAAGCTGCCAAGAGGTCACTGTGGAGGAGTTGCAGAGATCCACAGCTCAGGTGAGAGAATCTGTCCACAGGACAACTATAACTCAGATACTCTACAAATCTGGCCTTTATAGAAGTGTGGCAAGAAGAAAGCCATTTTTGAAAGCAAGCCATAAGAAGTCCCATTTGCAGTTTGCAAAAAGCCATGTGGAGGACACAGCTATCATGTAAAAGTAGGTGTTCTGGTCAGATGAGACCAAAGTACTTTTTGGGCAAAATGTAAAAGACTATGCGTGGCAGAAAATTAACACTGTACATCACCTTGAAAACACCATCCCCACTGTCAAACATGGTGGCATCAAGCTGTGGGGATGCTTCTCTTCAGCAGTAACAGGGAAGCTCGTCAGAGTTGATGGTAAGATGGTGGCGCTAAATACAGGGCAATCCTGGAGGAAAACCTTTTAGAGGCTGCAAAATATTTGAGACTGGGGCATAGGTTCACCTTCCAGCAGGACAACAACCCTATACATACTGCCAAAGCTACAATGGAATGGTTTAGAGCAAATCCAAATCAAAGTCCAGATCTTAATCTAATTGAAAATCTCTTGCAAGACTTGAAAATTGCTGTTCACAGATGCTAGCCATCCAATCCCACTAAGCTAAAGCTAGTTTGCAAAGAAGAATGGGCAACAATATAAGCCTCTGGATGTGCAAAGCTGTTAGAGACATACCCAAAAGACTTACAGAAGTAATTGAAGTGAAAGGTGGTCCTACAAAGTATTGACTCAAGGTGCTGAATACAAATCCATGTCACAATGTTCAGATTTATTGTTTTAAAATATTTAGAAAACCATGTATCATTTACTTTACACTTCACAAATACTTGTTACTTTGTCTTGGTATATCACATAGAATCCCAATAAAATACATTTATGTTTGTGGGTGTAGATTGAAAAAATGTGGAAAAGTTTAAGGGATTAAATACTTTTTCATTCACTGTATATTAAACAATTATGTTCACTATTTGGCCAAAAGTATGTGATCGCCTGATATCCCATTATACAGTCTTATTAGACGCCTCACCCTAAAGCTAAAGGCAGTAATATGAAATTGAGTGCCATATTGCTGCAATAACTGCCACTATTCTTTCGGGGGGTGTTTGGCACTGTAGCTTTGCAGTGCTAGTGTCCTGGGTTCAAATCTCACCAAGGACAACATCTGCAAGGAGTTTGTTTGTTCTCCCCTTGTTTGCGTGGGTTTCCTCTGGGTTCTCTGGTTTCCTCCCACACTCTAAAAACATACTGATAGGGAATTTAGATTGTGAGCCTCAGGCTGCGTGCCCACGTTGCGTATTACAAGTGTATATGCTGCGGAATTTCCGCAGCGTAAACGCTTGTAAAACGCATGTATATCCGCACCCCATGGTCCCCAATGGCATTCCGCAATGTCAATGCCGATGCTGCGGATTTTTCCGCAGCGTATAAGCTGCGGTCAAAAATCCGCAGCATGTTCATTAATTTTGCGGAAGCGCAGCGGAATCAATGTGCGGATGGTACCCAAGTCTGGATGAGAGGAGACTCTCATCCAGACCTGGGTACCAAAGAACCTGTAAAAAAAAGAATAAAATAAAGTTTATACTTATCTTCTGATGTTTTCCCTCTGTCGCGCTGTTGTGTGAAGGACCTGCCACGTCATTGAGTCATGTGACCCATCACATGACTCAATGACTTCACCGCAGGTCCTGCACACAACAGCGTGAGCCGCTCAAGACTCCAGACGGGGCAGAGAATGCATCCGAAGGTAAGTATAAACTTTATTTTTTATTTTTTACCATTCTGATTCTTTTTTTTTAACTATTATTTGGTCACACTATATAAATCCATGCCGGTTGCATGGATTTATATAGTGTGAACAAGTTGTCAAGCACTTTTCCAAGTGATGCTTAAATCACTTGGAGAAGTGCTTGATAACTCGCATGCAGAAATGCATGCAAAGACGCTGCAAAGACGCCTCACAAACGCTTCTACCTGGCGGGAAAACCGCATGTAAAATCCGCATGCGATTTTCCCGCCAGGGAGAAGCGCAAAAAATATGCTTCAGTTCCGCAACGTGGGCACTTAGCCTCAGTTTGGCCAGAGATAACAATTGCTGGTTTGCAAACTCATTCCAGTTCATCCTCAAGGGTTGAGGTCAGAGCTTTCACTCGAGTTCCTCCACACGAAACTTGTGACACCGTGTCTGTCTAGATCATGTTATTTTCATCTTGTCATGTGTAAAGTAGCACAGCCATGCCCAAACAGGAAAAGTCTTACTGCAAACAGTAAGCACAAAAATGAAAGTATACAGTTGGATAAAATGTCTTTGTATGCTTATATATTAATATTGCCCTTCATTACAATTAAGAGGCTTAGTCCAAACAACAAGAAATATCCCAATACCAGTAAATTTTAAGCATTCTTGTAGGCAGTAGTGATGAGCGAGCATGAATTGTTAACCCTTTCGGCGAGCACGTTCGGGTGCTCACCGAGTATTTGCGGCATGCTTACCATCGATGTTTGTGTTTCCGCGGCGGCATGTGCCACAGCTGTAAGACAGCTGTGACACATGCAGGGATTGCCTGTCACCGAAAGGGTTAACAATTCATGCTTGCTCATCGCTAGTAGGTAGCATTCTCTGAACTTTTGGTCAGCCAGGAACCCAGTTTGTCCGCCAAAGGCAAAAGAATGCTCATTTTCTTCTGAGCCTTACCATGTATCCACACAGTAGTTTCTGACCACATATGGAATATTGTCGCACTTGAAAAAAGTTGTCTAATATATTGAGAGGGGCTTATTCCCCTATTACTCTTTATGAAGTTGAAACATTTGATGTAAAAGTAATATTTTAATGAAGCACTTGAAGAGATAATGCAGTTTTTAACACTTTGAAATGTCCACTTTTTAACCCCTTAAAAGCTGAAAGCTGAAGCTGAAAAGGCAGGTGCGAGCAAGGCGACCAAAAAACCTGGATCAGTTACACCAGTTTTGTCAGGAGGAATGGGCCCAAATTCCAACCAACTATTGTGAGAAGCTTGTGGAACTATATCCCAAATGTTTGACCCAAGTCATTCAGTTTAAGGGCAATGGTACCAAACACTAATGAAAAAAAAGAAAAATAATAAACAACCATAATACTCACCTGTCCGACATACTGTCCCATGCCGTAATCCATCTTTGCGACCTTTCCTCCTCAGCATGAGCTGTGGCTTGATGCGACAGCTCACGCTAATAAGCAGGTGAGAATGACTCGCTGCAGTGAGTGGGCCGCCGATGAACTGCGGTGAACTCAGTGAGTTCAGCACAATTCACCGTATGAAATGTCTCACAGTGAACTGTGCTGAACTCACTGAGTTAGGACATTTCTGACATAGGACATTTCACTGTGAGACATTTCTGATTAAAAGCTTACCATGGGTCACAGGCACAGCTGCGGGATCAAGCTAACATCTGACAGCGTGATCCTGCAGTGCTCTGACCGGTGATAATGATGTTATCGCAGATCAGAGCCCCTGTTTCCCGTGCTGTCCCGCAGATTACAGTGTGGGAAACTACGTATGTCCGAGTTTGTGTTCGGGTGTCTGAACATGAGCTTTTTTGGCTCTCCAAAAGTCATCGAACTCGAACATCAAAACATTCGCTCATCTCTACTTGAGAGGACCGGAGAATGCATGAGAGAAGATATCGAGAGATTGGTTCTGAGATATATGGAGGAGACAGGTTATGGATGACTTTGTAGGTCAGTGTTAGCAGTTTGAACTGGATAGACTCTGGAATTGGGAGCCAGTGAAATGATTTGCATAGGGGAGAAGCGGAGGAGTAGTGAGGACAGAGATAAGTCAGGCAGCAGAGTTAAGGATGAACTGGAAAGGTGTGAGAGTGTTAGCAGGGAGGCCACAGAGGAGGATGTTGCAGCAGTCGAGGCGGGAGATGATGATGGCATGCACAAGCATTTTAGTAGATTGAGGGTTGAGGAATGGACAGATTCTGGAAATATTTTTGAGCTGGAGGTGACAGGAGGTGTCATTTATTGTGATAGATAGATCAAGTAGGGAAGATACGTGAGAAGGAGGAAAGATGATGAGATCATATTTGTCCACATTAAGCTTGAGGAAGCAAGAGGAGAGGAAGGAGGATACAGATGATTAGACACTCTGGGATTCTGGACAGCAGAGAGGTAACGTCTGGGCCAGAGAGGTAGATCTGAGTGTCATAAGCGTATAGATGGTACTGGAAGCCATGGGACTTTATGAGTTGTCCCAGGCCAAGGGGATAGACGCCTTGTTTGGTTGATCTTGTTTTTGAAGTGTATGGCAAAGTCCTTAGCAGAGATGAGGGAGGTCAGAGGGGGCAGTGGTGGACGGAGGAGGGAGTTAAAAGTGTTGAAACACTATTTCGGTTTGTAGCATAAAGAAGCTATGGGAGTTGTGAAGTAGACTTGTTTAGCAGAGGTGAGGACTGATTTGAATGTGAGTATTGCTTGTTTGAATGCAGTGAAGTCATCTTGCAAATGTGTTTTCTTCCATCGCCGCTCTGCAACCCTGGACACTTTTTAGCGAGGTTATTGTGCCAGGGTTGCATGCTTTTATAGTGCCTCCAGCAAAGTCATGTCCCACAGTGCCCTCACAAACAGTATGATCAGCCACATTGGCCCAAAACACAGTTTGATGAGCCACATTGGCCCAAAACACGACAACATATACATCCACAGCCCAAAAACACAGTATGAAGGCCCTCCATAGTCCAATAACACAGCCTGATGGCCCTGTTCAGTCGAATAGCAATGTATATGTTGGCTCCCCACAGCCCTCCACACAGAATAAGGCCCCCACATAGTCTACACACAGTATAATGGCCCCCATACAGCTCCCCACATAGTATAATGGCCCCCATAAATCACCCCACACAGGATAATAGCTCCATGTCCTTCCACACAGGATATTGCTTCCCACAGCCCTGAACAAAGGATAATGGCCCCCACAGCCCTTCATACAGTATAATGGCCCCCATACAGCTCCCCACATAGTATAATGGCCCCCATAAAGAACCACACACAGGATAATGGCCCCCACAGCCCTCCACACTGGCTAATTGTTCCCATACATCCCTCCACACAAAGAAGAGGCCCTCAAAGCCCTTATTACTCTTTGATAATATAAAGGGAACTAGTTATCTTTCTCCATTCTCCCACTGCACCACTCTCTTCAGTATATAGTCTTAAGCTACACACAGCGGGCACAATGTAGTGACATCATGGCGCTCGATGCGCTGAGACGTCAGAGCTCAGATACAGAGAGAATGATGTAACAGGGAGCTGATTGGTCTCTGTTCCGCCATTGTTTTTAACATGGTGTTATTGACAAATGGAAAAGGTTTTAGTACTGTGTTAGCCAATTGTAAAAAGATTGATTGCTCTTAGTAAGAAAAAAAAAATAATACTCTAGTAAATATGATACATTTTAAAAGCTAACAGAAATAAAATAAATGATGTTACAAAGCAAGCTATTGAGACTGCTTAGGTCTCTTCATCAGGCACAGTATATCAAAGTATCTGAAGAAACACATATTTATAAAAAGAGTTTGTTAGCCATTAAATGATATATCTACAAGAATATTGTTTTGTCTTTCTTAGGTCTCATTCACACAAACATATTTTCCAGGTCCGAGTGCTGTCTGTGAAAAAAAACAAAAGCATTCACAATGTTATTCAATGAGGCAATACAGAAGTGATTTATTTGACTGACCGAATTTGCGTGTGAAAAAAATTACAGCATCCACTACTTTTTTCCGTAAATCGGATCAGACTCACCCATTCAAGTCTATAAGTGCTTAAAAGAATCTGAAGCCATACGGAGCCATTGAATATCATTCGATTTTTATGGATACATTGCAATTCTGTAGCATAGAAAACTGTAAATGGTCTTGTATATTATTAATAGCTGCAAAAAAATATGGATTGCACACAGCCTGCATACGGATTGCAAAGGGCCACCATCAGGGCATTATCGCCCTTACTGCTGTATGGGGCCAGGTGAACAAAACAAAAGAGGGCCCCCCTCTTATGCTTCTGCTCACCAGGCCCCAGGGTATCGTGTGCGTGGCGTGCTGCCACCGGCGGCGCACATCTTGGTGCGGGAAGCCTTGGGGTTCTCACGGACGTCAAAACTGAACGGCCATGCAGCTCCAAGGGAGTCCCTCCACTTTTTCTGTAACTCGCAGTGATTGCGCATACACCATGACATCATCATGTACGTGTCGGCATGTACGAGCGCCAGGATACCAGTCCAGAAGTGGAGCTGTAGGGGATCATATGTGAGGTAAGTATCTAAAACATTTTTCTTTTAATACAATTAATTAAATGGTCTTGGGGGACAGCAAATCGTGAATTAGGTGTAGGAGTAGGGAGAGCAAATGATGAATTTGGAGTGGGGGTGGGGAGAGCAAATGATAAATTGGGAGTGGGATGGGGAGAGCAAATGATGAATTGGGAGTGAGGAGAGCAAATGATGAATTAGGAGTGGGGGTGTAGGGAGAGCAAATGATGAATTGGGAGTGGGGGGAGAGCAAATGATGTATTGGGAGTGGGGGGTGGGGAGAGCAAATGATGAATTGGGAGTGGGGGATGGGGAGAGCAAATGATGAATTGGGAGAGGGGGTGGGGAGAGCAAATCACAAATTGAGAGTGAAACACCAACATCTATATTGTTGCTCGACCTCCCTGTCCCAATTACTAGGGGACCACAGTACACCACTAATGAACCCAGAGCAGTTTCAAAAGGTTGTTGGTTGGATAGCAGATAAATCTTAAAGTCACTTTGCCACCACCACCACCCTGTCTTCCACACGGTCAAGTCTCAGTAGTTCGTGAGTCTGGACTGCATATTCCTCACTCTGATCCTCCTTCCTCCTACCATGCCGAGTGCCCGGAGACAAATGATCCCACACTTGGACACTCATAAGAGCTGTACACTTTTCCATTTGTAGATTCTGGTCTCTCACCCGGCCAGCTTCAAGTGAATCAAGAGGACAACGCGTGTAGCAATTCCCAAATATTGGAGCAGCCACGGTCACATGAAGGCAACGGTGGGAAAGTACAGTTACTGTCGCAAGAGGTGGATGATGACTATGATGAGACACAATTGCCAGAAAGTCAGGAGGAGGACCAGGGTGTGGTAGTGGAAGACAAGGTGGTGGATGATATAGTATCTGACCCAACCTGGCAGGGTGACATACAGAGCGGAGACAGCAGCACACAAGGGGAGGGAGGCATAGCACCTCAACAGGCAGGAAGAAGCAATGTTGTGGCCGCAGACAGAAGGCGGGCAACCGTTCCCCGAAACATCAACATGACGGAAGTTGCCAGTACAACTGTTAGTCTTCCCGAGTCTGGTTGTTTCTTAAAGACTCTGCAGATAACCCCAAAAAGGCCATTTGCACCACTTGCCAAGCCAACATTAGCAGGGGTAGCAAAACCAGCAGCCTGACCACCACCAGCATATTCAGGCACATGGCAGCAAAGCACCTGACTAAGTGGGCCGAACCCCAGGGTCCAGAAACAGTGTCTGCGGGTGACACCCCTGCTTCTTCATCTTTTGTGCGTGCATACCAATCCCCTGTTCATGGCGCATGCCAAGATGCTTCCCACCCTTGCACGTTCTCAACTAGCACCATCAGCACGCACGCCCATGTCCTTGTCCCAGCGCAGCGTTCAGTTTTCTCCACTCCAGTCCTTGGAACGCAAGCGCAAATATGCAGCCAACACCCCACAGGCCACACTACTAAATTCACACATTTCGCGAATGCTTGCAATCGAAATGTTGCTTTTAAGGCTCATGGAGACGGAAGCTTTCTGCAACATGATGGCGGCGGCCGTCCCTTGGTACTCGGTCCCCAGCAGCCACTATTTCTCCCAATGTGCCGTTCCCTCATTACACGAACACGTGTCCCACAACATTAGCTGTGCCCTCAACAACACAGTTACTGGGAAAGTCCACCTAACTATGGACACGTGGACAAGTGCTTGTGGGCATGTGGACAGGGATGGTACATCTCGGTGATGGCACACTGGGTTAATATAGTGGAAGCTGAGACCCAGTCGGACCTTGGGATGGAACACGTCTTCCTGACACCAAGGATTGCGGGCCCTAGGTCAATCAGGGTTGCCCCCACATTCTACAGCTCCTGCACCTCCTCTTCAGCCTCCATCCCTGAAATGACCACATCAGTCACAAGCTGGAAGCACTGCAGCACTGCCTCGACCAGGCGTCAACAGGCTGTGCTGAAGCTAATATGCTTAGGCGACAAACCACACAATGCTGAAGAGTTGTGGACAGCTCTGAAAGAGCAGGCAGATCTGTGGATGACACCCCTGACCCTACAGCCAGGCATGGTTGTGTGTGACAATGGCCTGAACCTGGTGGCGGCTCAGAGGCAAGGTGAGCTCACACACGTACGATGCCTGGCCCATATGCTTAACCTCGTGGTTCAGCGGTTTCTCAAAACCTAACCAGATCTGACGAATCTGCTTGTCAAAGTACACCGCCTATGTGCCCAATTTATAAAGTCACCCACCGCCCTTGCCATGTTTCAGCAGCGTTTGCAGCTTCCTGCCCAACGAATGATCTGCGATGTCCCCATGCGTTGGATCTCTACATTGCAGATGTTGGGAAGGATTTGTGAGCAGAAAAGGGCAGTTGTTGACTACCAGCTAGTGTTGAGCGAGCATGCTCGACACTGCTCGGTACTCGCCCGAGCATCTCACTACTCGGGATGTTTGGCGAGCACCGAGCATTCCCGGGTTACTCGGGCGGGAGCTCGAGTCTCCGCCCTGCTTGTTTGGCGCTCTTTACAGAGCCAATAAACAAGCAGGGATTGCCAGCCAGTCACTGTAATGCCGCAGCCATGTTGGTTGTGGGCATTACAGTGATTGGCTGGCCGCACAGCGTCACCTCGAGTATTTAAAACCGGGCGCCGCCATCTTGGACACAGTCGCTGCGGATCAGACAGTGTAGGGAGAGTGCTGCTGAGCTAGGTAGAGATTTATACTGCGAAATAGGTAGTGTAGGGTCTCTAAAGCCTGCAAAATCAAACAAACAGTCCTTCTCAGGACTAATATCCATCCCAGATATCAGGCAGGCAGGCAGGCTGTATAGGAGATGCAGTGGTTATATCAACAAACACTGCATTACAGTCTTGTGTGCTGCTTTTCAAATTGCTAGACTTAGCCCCAGGTCTCAGGGGCCAGGAAAAATCCTTTTTTTTTTCATATAAATCCTCTATTTTTTTTTTCTTTCCTCAGTCAGACTGTACAAATACCCGTCTTATTAACCTTTTGGTATTTCACCCCTCCCCCCAAAAAATTGAGAGTGTCTGTGAGTGTTCAGACACAAATATATCTGTTTAAAAGAGTCTGGTGTAGGCCAGAGAACTAGAACTGTGGTTTTGCAGTTCCACGGTTCAAATCTCTGTATTATCCACTTTTTTGGCTTTTTTCCATAGAAAAAAACAGTTTGAGTGTCTCGCTGGAGTAGGCCAGAGAACTAGAACTGTGGTTTTCCTCTTCCACGGTTCAAATCAGGGTGTAATCCACCTTTTTGCATAAAAAAAAAACAGTTTCAGTGTCTCGCTGACTGATCAGACACAAATATATCTGTTTAAAAGATTCTGGTGTAGGCCAGAGAACTAGAACTGTGGTATTCCTCTTCCACGGTTCAACTCTGGGTGTAATCCACCTTTTTGCATAAAAAAAACAGTTTCAGTGTCTCGCTGACTGTTCAAACACAAATATATCTGTTTAAAAGATTCTGGTGTAGGCCAGAGAACTAGAACTGTGGGTTTCCTCTTCCACGGTTCAAATCTCCTTTTTATTACCCTTTTGCCATTAATAGTGCGAGTGTAAGCTATTTTATTTGATTTAGAATGGGAAAGGCGCATGGCAAGGGATGTGGAACTGGACGTTCTGGTGATGGTGCGTGCAGAGGACGGGGCCATGGCCAAGGTGAAAATGTGCCACAACCAACGGCCACATCTTCTCGCTCCCAGTTCTTGACCGAATTACTAGGGAAGCACACAACAGTACCACTATTGCGAAATGATCAGTGTGAACAGGTTATTAATCAGGTGAACAGGTTGTTAATTGGATAGCAGATAATACTTCCAGTCACCAGGGCACCACCACCTCCGGTCTGTCTTCCACACGGTCAAGTGTTAGTAGCCGTGTGTCTCGACTGCATACTCCTCCTCACCCTGATGCTCCTTCCTTTCTCAAGAAACAGCATCAACGTCCACGTCCACGTCCCACCGCAGCGTTCAATTGTCCATATCCCAGACCTTTGAACGAAAGCGCAAAATCGCAGCCAACACCTCACAGACCATAGTCCTAAATTCGCACCTTTCACGACTGCTTGCATTGGAAATGCTGCCTTTTAGGCTGGTGGAGACGGAATCCTTCCGCAATCTTATGGCGATGGCCGTCCCTCGGTACTTGGTCCCCAGCCGACACTATTTTGCCCGGTGTGCCATCTCCGCACTATACAAGCACGTGTCCCAAAACATCTGCCGTGCCCTCTACAACGCAGTTACTGAGAGAGTCCACCTGACAACGGACACGTGGACAAGTGCTTGTGGCCAGGGATGGTACATCTCCCTGACGGCACACTGGGTAAACATAGTGGAAGCCGGGACCCAGTCGGACCTTGGGACAAAACACATCCTCCCCACACCGAGCATTGCGGGCCCTATGTCAGTCAGAGTTGCCCCCACAGTGTACAACTACTGCGCATCATCCTCCTCCTCATGCTCAGCCTCCATCTCAGATATCACCACATCAGTTACAAGCTGGAAGCACTACAGTACTGCCTCAACAGGCTGTGCTGATACTCATAAGCTTAGGTGATAAACCTCACACTGCTTGTGAGTTGTGGACAGCTGTGAAAGAGCAGGCAGATCTGTGGCTGAGACTACTGAACCTACATCCAGGCATGGTCGTGTGTGGTAATGGCCATAACCTGGTGGCGGCTCTCAGGCGAGGCGAGATCACACACGTACCATGCCTGGCTCATATGCTTAACCTCGTGGTTCAGCGGTTTCTTAAATCTTACCCCGAGTTGCCAGATCTGCTTCTCAAAGTACGCCGCCTGTCAGCTCATTTTCGGAAGTCAGCTAAAGATTCTGACGCCCTTGCTGTGCTGCAGCAGCTTTTGCAGCTTCCGGCACACCGACTGGTGTGTGATGTCCCCACACGTTGGAACTCTACCCTCCACATGTTGCAAAGGATTTGTGAGCAGAAGAGAGCAGTTGTGGAGTACCAGCTGCACCAAGGCCATCAATATTCAGGTCAGACTCCACACATAAGACCTCAGGAGTGGACCTGGATGTCTGACATATGTACCATCCTGACAAACTTTGAGGAGTCCACCAAGATGGTGAATGGCGATGACGTCATCATTAGCGCCAGCATCCCACTTGTCTGTCTTTTGCAAGGCTCTCTGCAGAGAATTAAAGAGGAGGCATTGCAGCCAGAGTATGATGATTTAGATGAAGAAGCCGTAGCGGGCGATTACACACAGCCCAGCCTCATCTCATCCCAACGTGCATTGGGGGACAATGAGGGAGAGGAGAAGGAGGAGGAAGAACAGGAGCTGGTATCATGCGCTGTAGACGGTAGTACCAGTACAACTGTCATACCGTCGGTTCAGCGTGGGTGGCCTGAGGACAGGGGCGAGGAGGAGGAGGAGGAGAGCATGGTCAGTCATCATCTTGGTGAGGACACAGAAGTCTTGCCCGTTACCAGTCTGGCACGCATGGCTGACTTTATGTTACGCTGCCTTAAACCTAGAACGCATGACCATAAAAATCTACACTTTCACATACCTGGGTCCTTTTAGGCCCGTGTGCAAATAATAAATAAATGACCAACTGGAAATGACAAACAACTATATACCTGAGGAATACCTAGAGTTTCAAAATTCTAACTAAAGAAATCTTGCAGAAAATAGAAAACAATTAACAGGGCCCCAGGTATGCGTTCTAGGGTTAACTGTGACCCTTGCGTTGTCAAAATGTTGGGTGACACTTTTAGACCCTCGCTACATGGAGAACTTTCACTCTCTTATTTCTGAGGTGGAGAGGCCTACAAAAATGGGGCAATACCAGAAGGCCCTTGCTGCAGAACTGTTAAAAAAATTCCCATCTGAACACGCTAGCGGCAGATGTCACAGTACGTTTCCCAACCGAGGCATACAGGTGATAGAGACGCAACTCCAATCCAGCAGAGGCAGGGGAACACTGTCAACGTTCTGGGACAGTTTTCTGAGACCCGCTCAGCTTACAGGCCCTGAGGCGCGTGGTACTCTCACAAGGAGTGGAAAGTTTCAAAAGTTGGTGAGGGAGTACCTTGCTGACCGTACCAGCGTCCTCCGTGATTCCTCTGTGCCTTTTAATTATTGGGTATCCAAGCTGGACACTTGGAATGAACTCGCTCTGTACACCTTGGAGGTCCTGGCCTGCCCTGCCGCTAGCATGTTATCGGAGCGTGTTTTTAGTGCCGCTGGGGGAATTATAACTGATAAGCGCACTTGCCTCTCAACTGACAATTAGAGATGAGCGGTGTTCGACTCGAGCTGTTAGCCAATCTCAAATTCGAGCTGTTTTGGGCGGTGTTCGAGCCGTTCGGCGAATACGAACAATTTGAAAAAAATTCGGCTGTTCGAGGTTATGTTCGTTAACTGTTCGTGCACCAAAATCATAACTGGATTTTTTCTCAGTAATGATGAAAATTAATGTTAATACGCAGTTTGAGTGTACAGCGTGGTGGGGGGAGGGGCAGGGGATGGATCTCTGCATAAATAATGAAAATCTCCATTTTTTTTTCTCTTTCCCACATTTACAGTGGGGTGGTGCAATCTGTCAGCCTATCAGCAGCGCACACACGGAGCGAACTGCTTTTTTTCACACAAGCAAGGGCATGTGTCATTGGCAGTGTATGTCACATGTCCTTGCCCTATAAGACCCAGCCATTTTCCACGTGGCCACCATTTTCTCACTGCTGCAGCTGCTTGTTAGACGGCACCGCTGTTGCTGTGTGCGCTATACTTTGTTAATTTCAAGCCAATTTTCGCACAAATCTACAGATAGCTTGGGAGTAGGGAATAGTTGTGATTGCAGTCCTTTTAAGGACTAGGTTACATCATTTCCTACGACTTTTATCAGGCAGGTCTGTGCTCTTAAATAGATAGGTTGGGAGTAAAGACAAATTGTAATTGCTGTCCTTTTCAGGGCTAGGTTACATCAATTCCTATCACTTTTATCAGGCAGGTCTGTGCTCTTAAATAGATAGGTTGGGAGTAAAGACTAATTGTAATTGCAGTCCTTTTGAGGGCTAGGTTACATCAGTTCCTATCACTTTTATCAGGCAGGTCTGTGCTCTTAAAAAGAGAGGTTGGGAGTAAAGACTAATTGTAATTGCAGTCATTTTGAGGGCTAGGTTACATTAGTTCCTATCACTTTTTGCCAGCCAGGTCTGTTTTAGTGCTGTGCAAGTTTTTTTCACAGCATTGGGCTAAATCTAGCAAAGCAAATCCTTTTTGGCCTCTTGCAGTGTGTGTTAGTCAGTGGAGTAGCCTATCTGTGTTGCAAGCTACACCACCTGTGTATAGAATACAATTTTTTTTACTGCACATAGTGAAGTAAAACCTTTTGGGCATAGCAACATTCTATTAGTCCATCTATACTAACCTCTACCAGGTTGCAAATTCAAAATAATTTTTATCTGCATCTAGCTCTGAAAAAATTTTTCGGCTTGTAGCATTGTGTGGGACTTGTTCTATTAGTCCATCTATACTAACATCCACCAGGTTGCAAATTCAAAATAATTTTTATCTGCATCTAGCTCTGAAAAAATATTTTGGCTTGTAGCAGTGTGTGGGACTTGTTCTATTAGTACATCTATACTAACCTCCACCAGGTTGCAAATTCAATATAATTTTTTTCTGCATCTAGCTCTGAAAAAATATTTAGGCTTGTAGCAGTGTGTGGGAATTGTTCTATTAGTCCATCTATACTAACCTCCACCAGGTTGCAAATTCAATATAATTTTTTTCTGCATCTTGCTCTGAAAAAATATTTCGGCTTGTAGCAGTGTGTGGGACTTGTTCTATTAGTCCATCTATACTAACCTCCACCAGGTTGCAAATTCAAAATAATTTTTATCTGCATCTAACCCAGCCAATACTTTTGGGCTAATACCACATTTTGGCCACTCAGCTCTGCTCGGTTCCCATCCATTGTTTTTTGTGCAAGCAACTCCAGAGTTGTGAATTAGTTAACCACCAAAATGAGTGGAAAAAGGCCTGCTGCTGGTGGAAAGGGGAATAGGCGTGTTGGGAAGGGAAAAAAAGGTTGTGTCCGTGGGGTAAGTGTTAAAGCAACAGTAACATCTGCAGAAGAAAGACTATCTTCCAACCAAACTAAGATGTCTACTTCTTTTAGCGGACAATGTGATAAGATCCCTTTCTTACGGCCACGCCAATCGCTACAAATTCCAGATGAGGCACAAAAACAGCAGGTGCTTCAACGGATATCAAGTGCTCCTTTAAGTGGGCTCTCCTCCACATCAACTTCAACATCACAAATACTCCAGTCCCCAGAGGTGTCACACCAATCTCACTTGCTTCCTCACAGCTCCCATGTCTTCAGCTGCCCGTCTGAGTATGGGGTAGAACAGATGGTTGAGTCTGCAGAGCTGTTTACTCATACTATAGCCTTGGAATCAAAGGTCGGATCCAGAGCTTCTGTGTATCCAGACGAGGAAATGATCTGCACTGATGCCCAGAATCTTTATGAGTCAGATCCAGGACCAGACGCAGAAGGTTCTGACCATAATGTAGACCCTCGTTCCCAAACTGTAACTCCTGTTGGTGGAGACAATGAGGAAGACGATGATGAGACTCAAATACCTGAATGGAGTGACAACTTTAGTTTTTTGTCAGGGCAGGAACAGGTTGGCTCTGAGGACGACCGGTGTGATAACACACAGGGTGATGATGACGAGGTTGGAGATCCCACTTACTGTCAACCCACAGTCAGCCAGTCGATGAGGTCAGCAGAGGAGGTGGAGGAGGATGCTAGTGATGACGAGGTTAGGTTGCGCCTTCCTGGACAGAGATGTAGTACTGGAAGCACGTCAACAACTGCATCCTCAAACACAACTCTGCCTCTGACCACAAGTCGTGGTGGCTCTTCAGGTCGCATGGGTGCTAAGCTTTGCATAGCCTGGGCATTTTTTCAGATCGATAAAGATGACCCAACTCATGTTATCTGTAACATTTGTCAGCAAAAGCTAAGTAGAGGCCAAAAAATACATAGTTTGAGTACTTCATGAATGAACCGGCACATGGATATGAAGCATAAGTTGCAATGGGAAGCTCACTGTGCTACAATGCGGCCTAGCCGGCCGGGCCAGCCACCGTCTGCCACATCTTGTGCATCCGCGGCCTCTTCATCCTCGGTGACAGGGGGGACAGCAGTCACACCTGTTTTGGGACTCAGACCTGCCACCTCTTTACCCGCAACAGCCAGCCTGATTGGCAGGTCATCATTTTCTTTGGAGGTGGAAACACCAGATGGTGTTGAGCGCTGTCCAACATCGATAGCACCACCTTTGGATCAAGGCAACCTAACATGTCCGCCTGCATCTTCCTCACAGACCGGCAGTTTGCCGGGGACACCCTTCGCAACCCCATCTAAGCACAACAGCCAGCCCTCGGTCCCTCAGATGTGGACAAGTAAAAGACCCTTTCCTCCTAGCCATGAGAAAGCTAAGAGGTTGAATTTCACCATCTGCAAGCTCCTAGCTACAGAAATTTTGCCTTTCCGCCTGGTGGATACAGAGGGTTTTCGAGACCTTATGTCCGTCGCAGTGCCCTAGTACCAGATGCCCAGTCGGCACTACTTCTCAAAGAAAGGTGTACCTGTCTTGCCGTCCCCACGAGTTGTGCGTCAATCCTCTTTATCTCGAAGTTCCAGCACTGCTTCTGCCTCCTCAACCTCCTCTCGGTCCTCCACCTGCACCCAAAGCCTGTCTGGTCATGCCACAAGCTTTCTAACTCCGCAGAAGGGATCCTGCACACCTCCTTACTATGCTGGCAGCAGGGCTCAACGTCATCAGGCGGTTTTTAATTTGAAATGTCTGGGAAATGTGAGTCACACAGCTGAGGAGTTGTGGTCAGCTCTGGAGAACCAGTTTCATGAATGGTTGTCTCCACTGGACCTGAAACCAGGGAAGGCCGTGTGCGACAATACTGCAAACCTGGGTGCGGCCCTTCGCCGGGGCAATGTCACACACGTGCCTTGTATGGCTCACGCGTTGAACCTGGTTGTCCAGCAATTTTTAGCCCACTATCCCGGACTAGATGGCCTTCTGCAGAGGGCATGGTTGCTGTGTGCTCACTTCCGCCGTTCGCATCCCGCAGCTCAGCGACTTACATCTCTACAGAAGTCGTTGGGCCTGCCACTTCACCGGCTAAAATGCGATGTGCCTACCCGGTGGAATTCAACTCTGCACATGTTGCAGCGACTGTGGCAGCACTGACAAGCCCTGGTGCAATACGTTCTGACGTATAGCCTGGGCCAACGAGATCCAGAGGTGGGGCAAATCACGTTGGAGGAGTGGTCTCAGATTTGGGACCTATGCACCCTTCTGCACAGTTTTGAAATGGCGACGAAGATGTTTAGTGCTGACGATGCCATTATCAGCATGACTATTCTGGTGATTTACATGCTGGAGCCCATGTTAAACAGAATTCGGAGTCAAGTGGTGGCACGAGGAGGTGGAGGAAGTAGAGGAGGAGGAGTTTTATGCGGAAGGACTAACATCTGCAAGGTCCAGACGGTCAGCAGCACCAAGGCGGCAGGCATGTGAGGGTGGGGTAGATGGTTTTACCAGGGCGCATGGTAGCAGCCAAACTAGTGAGGAAGGTGCAGGAGCCCAGGAAGAAGTGGAGGACGAACTGATGGAAGACTCATCAGATGAGGGAGACCTTGATCACATTTCTGTTGTGCGAGGTTGGGGGAGAGGGCAGAGGAAGGAAGCATGATTGTTACCTCGCCACCAACACAACAAGGACTTGGTGCTCCTGGATGCGTAAGACACATGAGTGCCTTCTTGCTGCACTACCTGCAACATGACCCTCGAATTGTGAGAATTGGAAATAATCCTGACTACTGGGTTGCCACACTCTTAGATCCCCGGTACAAAAGTAAATTTGCAGAAATTATTCCTGCCATAGAAGGAGATGCACGCATGCAGGAGTATCAGCAGAGACTGTTGCAGAATCTTACATGTGCTTTTCCACAAAACACTAGTGGTGCACGTAGTGAACCTCACAGTTCCAACTTGCCAACCGTGGGACCGTCGAGTGTTCAGCACTCAAAACGTAACAGAAACACAGTATCTGCTGGTAACATCAATTTTGCGGAATCATTTCACCACTTTTTTAGCCCATCCTTTGCAAGGCCACAGGAGACAAGAAGTCTGACACATAGTCAATGCCTACAGACGAGAGTACAGGAGTATCTCCAAGTAAACATTGAAGCCATGACTGTGTCACTGGACCCTTGCTCTTTTTGGGCTTCCAATCTGGATGAATGGCCGGAGCTCGCCACTTACGCCTTGGAGATCTTGTCATGCCCCGCAGCCAGCGTTCTGTCTGAAAGTGTGTTCAGCGCTGCTGGTGGTGTGCTGACAGATAAGGGCACGCGGCTCTCCACTGATAATGTAGACAGACTCACGTTCATAAAGATGAACAAATCATGGATCCAAAATGACTTTTCTACCCCTGTGTCATCCTGGGGAGAGTAAAAGCTTGATGATTTGTTAAAATCACCTCACCAACCATTTTAAGCTTTCAAATTACTAATCATGTTTTTCTCTGTATCTTGGCTGGAAAATAATTTGGGCCTTGTAGCAGTTTGCAGTACTGATTCTATTAGGCCATCTATACTAAGCTCCACCAGCTTTCAAATTAATAATAATTTTTAGCTGCATCTAGCCCGGAAAATAATTTTGGGGCTCCTAGCTGCGCAAGACACATGAGTGCCTTCTCGCTGCACTACCTGCAACATGACCCTCAGATTGTCAGAATTCGAAATAATCCTGACTACTGGGTTGCCACACTCTTAGATCCCCCACACTCTTTGATCAACCTTTTCATTTTAATAAAGAACAAAAAAATTGTCATTTTTGAAATTGTAAGCATTAGCAGGTTATTAGAAACTGAAATCAAACAGTTTTCAACTCAAAACTTTATTCTAGGTGATGTTACATTTGCACATAGGACCCCTTGTTCGAAAGGAGCTTCTGAACTCTCTCGTCCATTGAATTTGTCAGGTTTTGGATGGTTTCTGCTTCAATTGTTTTGCATGAGGACAGAATACCCTCCCAGAGCTGTTGCTTAGATGTGAACTGCCTCCCGCCATCATAGACACTCCTTTTGATGATGCTCCAGAGGTTCTCAATGGGGTAGAGGTCAGGAGAGCATGGGGGTCACACCATAAGTTTGTCCCCTTTTATGCCCATATCAGCCAGAGATGCAGATGTGTTATGTGCAGCATAAGATGGTGCATTATCATGCATGAAAATGATCTTGCTGCGGAATACACGGTTCTTCTTCTTGAACCATGGCAGGAAGTGCTGTTTGAGAAACTCCACATACATTATGGAGTTCATCTTTACCCCTTCAGGGATCCTAAAGGGGCCGAAAATCTCTCTCCCCATGATTCCAGCCCAAAACATTACTCCACCTCCTCCTTGTTGGCGCCGTAGCCGTGTTTGCATGCGGTGTCCATCAACCAGCCATCCTCCACTCCATCCATCTGGACCATCGAGCGTTGCACGGCACTCATCGGTGAACAAAACAGTTTTGAAGTCAGTCTTCATGTATTGTTTAGCCCACTGGAGCTGTTTCTGCTTGTGTACAGTGGATAAAGGAGGTCGACAGGATGGCTTACGCACAGCTGCAAACCTCTGAAGGACCCTGCATCTTGTTGTTGGGACATTGGAGGCACCAGCAGCTTCAAAAACTTGTCTGCTGCTATGACAAGGCTTTTTTGCCGCTGCTCTTTTAACCTGACGTAATTGCCTGTAGGAAAGGGTCCTCAATTTTCCCTGATCAGCACGCACACGTGTGTACTGTGAATCAGCTACATACTTCTTGACTGTGCGATGATCAGGATGAAGTGTCTTGGCCATGTTGATTGTAGTCATGCCTTGACCTAAACACTCCACAATTTGCTGCTTCTCAGCAGCCGACACATCCTTTTTCTTTCCCATTTTGGCAGAAAATGTAGGCTGCTTAATAATGTGGGACAGCCTTCTTAAGTAGTCTTGCCTTTCATTGGACACACCTGCCAAACTAATTAGCACAGGTGTCTGCAATTGCTTACAGTGATATAAAGAGCCCTGACACACATCACCATCAATGAGTTTAACTGACAAACAAAGAAATTCTTACCTTATCACTCCTAAACACTTTTTGCATAATAATTTGGAACACAGTGTACATGTGCTTTTCCACAAAACACCAGTGGTTCACGTAGTGAATCTTACAGTTCTAACTTGCCAACCATGGTCTGTATGGAGTTGTTCAATAAAGGGCCCAAAATTAAGATAACATAGATGTGAGAGGTCTCTATGAATAGGAATTGCTAAGTATTTGATACCCTGTGAGGGCCAGGCAAAGGGAAAGTTGGACTGGATGGAATCCTGTATGGATTTGGGGAGGGAGACATCGAGGGCCTCAGACTTCGCTGCATTGAAATTTGACCATGTAACAAATTGATCTATTTCATCCATAACAGCAGGGATGGATATATATGATTGAGTGATATATACTAGGACATCATCAGCAAATGCAGAGCACTTGTACTCGGTGCCTCCCACCTCAATCCACCTAATATTGGGGTTTGGCGAATTGATGAGAGCAGGTGCTCCATCACTAGGATGTATAAGAGAGGGGACAGAGGACATCCCTGCCTTGTCCCATTGGTGATTATGAAAGGTGATGAAAATGTTCCATTTATCTTCAGCCTAGGTGACGTATTGCTATACAGGGCCGTGATTTTGCCTATAAAAGGGTCCCCTAGACCCCTACCCCAAGCTTTTTAAGAGAATAATATATGGCGTGCCAGGAGACTCTATGGAATGCTTTCTCAGCATCCAACGAGAGTATCTAATTACATATTTTTAACTGCATCTAGCCCAGGAAATACTTTGTGCCTAGTAGCAGTGTCTGCTAGTCAGCGGATTATCCCAGCTGTTAAGCAAGCTACACCACCTGTAGTTTGGACACTTAATTTTTTCAAAGGAAATGGTTCGGACCCCCGAGACACTCAGTGAAGGCACCCCAAGGCACAGGGGCTGGGACTGGCGGTAGGACGCCTTGTTGTGCACCGCCAAGCTCAATCCTTATAAAAGCTTTTTAACTGCAGCAGCTTTAGTGGACGCTACTGGAGCTGGAACTCTATTTTATTATAAATGTAAAAACACAAACTAGTACAAGTAACGAAAACAATTTCCAGCAATATAACCGATACATAAACAATGTATATACAAGGGACCCCACCTGCCTGACAACCACCATACAACCACAGCCTATCCCAACATACCTCAAACTTCCTCCAGACTTACACCTGATTCTGCCGTAACAAAAACCCGAGATGCAGAAGCAAAATACATATAACAAAATATAAACCACATAAACCATATGAAATAACACACAACACTTAAATCATGAGTAACACATACACTACCCCAACTCTCACTATACCCCCAACCCGAACCGGCCTCTAAGTTCCGAAAAAGTCTTTCCGGAGTTAGGGCGAGCCCCGACAGTTTTGGGCCCGGGCCAGTCCAAGTTCATGCTTAACCCCCCTCAAAACCCCCACTCCACCTAACTAACCCCCAAAGTAAAAGAACAATAAGACAACAATAATAATAACAACAACAAGAACAATAACAAAATTACCATCCGCACCGGTTCGGTGCTTGTAAACCCTTTTCATGACACCATTCTCAAAACAAAAAGCTACGGTGAGAACTTAGCCCACCACCAGGAGGCTTGGAGCAATCCAGAACTAAAGCACCTGGAAGGAGAAACCCCTCCAGAGACGGGAGGCCCCCGATGCACCCAGCCTTTCATACTCCAAGGAGCGCACCTTCACCAGGTCACCAAGGATGTTGCTACATACCTCACCCACTGGGAGGATTTTGCTGCCCGTCGACACTAAACACCGTGCATTCCATGTGAAAAACCTAACCACTAGGCTAACTAGAAAAAGAGTGCACTGGTCCTGTCCACCAAGGTCTCTGAAGGCTCCATAAGCCCACTCAGTGTAGGAGAGGCCCGCCAGCCTAGGCCAGTCAATGGAAGCGCCCACCTTGTTGCATAACTCTGCATTAAAGGGACACTGAAGCAGGAAGTGCTCCATGCTCTCAAGCGTGTCAGCACAACTCTCACGGGGACAATTCCTATCCTCGGAGTTCCTGTACTTCAAGTTGTCCCTCACATACAGCTTACCCTGAAAGCAGCACCAAGTCAAGTCCCAATACTTCGCGGGGATCCGTTTTGAATTTAAAAGACGCAACCCCACCTCCAGATCCCGACTTGGGCAGTCCCTGAGGGCCAGTGGCTTTTGAAAATGGGTCGATAAGATCCTCTCCTCGAGAAGTTTCCTCGTGAGAGTCCTCACCTCCCACATTCCCAAACCCCACCGGCGTATTACTTTCAAAACCGGGGTAACATAAGCCGGGAGATGCCCATGCGGTGTGCGAAGATCCTTCACACGCCCTCCTGTCTCCCAATCCTGGAAGAAGGACTGCAACCATCCCCTACAGGAGAATACCCACAGAGGAGCCCTCTCTTTCCAGAGGTTTGATATATTTAGCTTAAGAAAGGTGCAAACTAAGAACACCACGGGGTTAACCATATTCAACCCCCCAAGTCTCCTCGTACGGTAAGTAACCTCCCGCTTGACTAGGTTCAGCCTATTTCCCCTAACAGTTGGAAAAACAGGCTATAGACCCGCGTCCAGAGAGGCTCTGGCAAAATACAAACGCTGCCTAGATACATTAACAATGGGAGAAGGAAACCTTTGCACAAGCTCACCCTTTCCCTCAGGGTCAAAGACCAACCCTTCCACTGGTCCACTCTCTGGGCGGCAGTTTTAAGTCTACCTTCCCAGTTTTTGGTTGGGTAATCACCCTGGCCAAATTCAACGCCTAGGATCTTGGCATACTCTTGGGGCTCTGGGAGGGTGTCCGGGAGATCAAACCTGGGATCTCCTCACCCCAGCCAAAGACTCCCACACTTGCTCCGATTGACAATGGAACCAGAGGCACTGGAGTAGCCCTCCACCTCAGACATCACTGCCCGCACCTCCTCTTCCGAGGAGACAAAACAGAGACATCATCAGCATAGGCCACTACCTTCAGGGCGGCCTCCCGTTCGGCCGCCTGGTCCATCCTAACCCCCGCGATTGGTCCACGATCCACCCTCCTTATGAAGGGATCAATCGCGAACACATACAGCAGGGGACTGAGAGGACATCCCTGACGAACGCTGGAGCCAACCGCAAAGGCCTGTCCAATCCAACCATTCACAAGTGGGAAACTTTCCGCCCCTCTGTACAATGTCTTCAGCCAGTCCACGAACCTCCCTTACCTCAGAAGAGCGGACCACAGGTACTCGTGATCAACCCGGTCAAAGGCTTTGGCCTGATCCAAGGACAGCAGATACCCCTTCCAGAAGCCAGCCCTACCCTGCTCCACAGCCTCCCGGACACCGAGAACAGCACTAAAAGTGCTACGGCCAGGAACACAGCAGTGCTGGGACTCCAAAAGGAGCCGTGGCGCAAACTTTACTAACCTGTTAAAGAGTACTTTAGCCAAAACCTTCCTGTCCACATTGAGAAGCGCTATGGGCCTCCAGTTCTCAATGTGCGACGGATCCTTTCCCTTAGAAAGAAGGATCAAAGCTGACCTCCTCATTGATCTCGGAAGAGTGCCCGAGGAGAGACACTCATTAAAAACCTGAGTCAATAAGGGGACCAAAAGGTCCTTAAAGGTCTTGTAGAACTCCGACGTTAAGCCGTCCGGACCTGGTGATTTTTTGAGCTGGAGCCCGTCAATCGCCAGTCTAACTTCCTCTTCTATGATCTCATCCACCAAGACATCGAGCGAGGGGTTCTACCCCTGATTCAGGAATGGCCTCAGCCAGGAAAGCCGACGTCTCATCTCGATCCAGCTCCTTCCTCCCCAAGAGATGTGAGTAAAAGGATCTGACGACCTCCAAGATCCCTGACCTGGACCTGGTCAGGGATCCTGTACTGTCCCTCAGACCCGCCACTATCTTACTACTCACTGACATCTTGCAGTTTCTGTAAGGGTCGGGTGAGCGATACTTCCTGAAGTCCCTCTCAAAAACCAAAGATGTGTGCCTATCATACTGACATCTCTTGAGTAAGGCTTTCACCCTGGTGATGTCCTCACGGCCACCCCCAGTCGAAACAAGTTCCTCGAGTTTCCTCCTCAGGCCCCGATACAGGAGATCCCTGTTCAGGCTTCTGAGGTTAGAAAGCTGGTGGAAGAATCTCGCCACCCGATGTTTGAAGATCTCCCACCACTCTGACTTAGTGTTACCAAGGCCCAGTAGCGGTACCTGACTTTGAAAGAAATCCTCAAAGGACTGTCTTACAGCTGCTTCCTTCAGGAGTGACGAATTCAGCTTCCAAAAACCTCTTCCCATCCGAGGAGTCTCTGTAACATTCAGAGAAAGCATAATCAGGCAGTGGTCGGAGAATTCAACCTCTACCACCGATAAAGGTGAAGAGACTGCCTCCTCCTTCAAATAAAACCTGTCTATTCTAGACCTAGTCTGACTAACTCTGAAATAAGTGTAACCCGCGTGGCCCGTGGTGTTCCGGATGTGGACATCCAATAGGTGAGCCTCACTAACTATGCTATTCAAGGCGACGCTGTCGTAGGCCAACCGGTCTCTGGAACCTCCTCTGTCTTGGGGCCTCGAGACATTGTTGAATTCCCCTCCAAAGACCACCTGTCGGCTACAAAACAAAAAGGGTTTAATACTCATAAAGAGACACTTGCGGTCCCACTTAGTCTGGGGACCACAGATGTTTATGAGCCGAAGCTCTTGTCCCTTTATGAACACATCCAAGATCAAGCACCTCCCCATTTCCAACTCAATAACCCGTCGGAAAGCCCGTGTACCCACTCCCTCTTAGCTTTTTTAAGGGACGTGAGATCGGCCAACCTGGTCTCCTGCAAAAACATTATGTCGCCATCAAGCTGGCCGAGAAAATGTAAGGCCGTGAACATAGCCGCATCAGACTTTATGCTGGCAACACTAATGGTCGCCAGCGTCAACGGGGTGAGTGCCGCCATCATGAGTGATCAGGTTGGACAGTCACTGTAATGCCGCAGCCATGTTGGTTGTGGGCATTACAGTGATTGGCTGGCCGCACAGCGTCACCTCGAGTATTTAAAACCGGGCGCTGCCATCTTGGACACAGTCGCTGCGGATCAGACAGTGTAGGGAGAGTGCTGCTGAGCTAGGGAGAGATTTATACTGCGAAATAGGTAGTGTAGGGTCTCTAAAGCCTGTAAAATCAAACAAACAGTCCTTCTCAGGACTAATATCCATCCCAGATATCAGGCAGGCAGGCAGGCTGTATAGGAGATGCAGTGGTTATATCAACAAACACTGCATTACAGTCTTGTGTGCTGCTTTTCAAATTGCTAGACTTAGCCCCAGGTCTCAGGGGCCAGGAAAAATCCTTTTTTTTTCATATAAATCCTCTATTTTTTTTTTCTTTCCTCAGTCAGACTCCCCCAAAAAAATTGAGAGTGTCTGTGAGTGTTCAGACACAAATATATCTGTTTAAAAGAGTCTGGTGTAGGCCAGATAACTAGAACTGTGGTTTTGCAGTTCCACGGTTCAAATCTCTGTATTATCCACTTTTTTGCCTTTTTTCCATAGAAAAAAACTGTTGAGTGTCTCGCTGGTGTAGGCCAGAGAACTAGAACTGTGGTTTTCCTCTTCCACGGTTCAAATCAGGGTGTAATCCACCTTTTTGCATAAAAAAAAACAGTTTCAGTGTCTCGCTGACTGATCAGACACAAATATATCTGTTTAAAAGATTCTGGTGTAGGCCAGAGAACTAGAACTGTGGTATTCCTCTTCCACGGTTCAAATCTGGGTGTAATCCACCTTTTTGCATAAAAAAAACAGTTTCAGTGTCTCGCTGACTGTTCAAACACAAATATATCTGTTTAAAAGATTCTGGTGTAGGCCAGAGAACTAGAACTGTGGGTTTCCTCTTCCACGGTTCAAATCTCCTTTTTATTACCCTTTTGCCATTAATAGTGCGAGTGTAAGCTGTTTTATTTGATTTACAATGGGCAAGGCACGTGGCAAGGGATGTGGAACTGGACGTTCTGGTGATGGTGCATGCAGAGGACGGGGCCATGGCCAAGGTGAAAATGTGCCACAACAAACAGCCACATCTTCTCGCTCCCAGTTCTTGACCGAATTACTAGGGAAGCACACAACAGCACCACTATTGCGAAATGATCAGTGTGAACAGGTTATTAATCAGGTGAACAGGTTATTAATTGGATAGCAGATAATACTTCCAGTCACCAGGGCACCACCACCTCCGGTCTGTCTTCCACACGGTCAAGTGTTAGTAGCCGTGTGTCTCGACTGCATACTCCTCCTCACCCTGATGCTCCTTCCTTTCTCAAGAAACAGCATCAACGTCCACGTCCACGTCCCACCGCAGCGTTCAATTGTCCATATCCCAGACCTTTGAACGAAAGCGCAAAATCGCAGCCAACACCCCACAGGCCATAGTCCTAAATTCGCACATTTCACGACTGCTTGCATTGGAAATGCTGCCTTTTAGGCTGGTGGAGACGGAATCCTTCCGCAACCTTATGGAGGTGGCCGTCCCTCGGTACTCGGTCCCCAGCCGACACTATTTAGCCCGGTGTGCCATCTACGCACTACAAAAGCACGTATCCCAAAACATCTGCCGTGCCCTCTACAACGCAGTTACTGAGAGAGTCCACCTGACAACGGACACGTGGACAAGTGCTTGTGGCCAGGGATGGTACATCTCCCTGACGGCACACTGGGTAAACATAGTGGAAGCCGGGACCCAGTCGGACCTTGGGACAAAACACATCCTCCCCACACCGAGCATTGCGGGCCCTATGTCAGTCAGAGTTGCCCCCACAGTGTACAACTACTGCGCATCATCCTCCTCCTCATGCTCAGCCTCCATCTCAGATATCACCACATCAGTTACAAGCTGGAATCACTACAGTACTGCCTCAGCCAAGCGACAACAGGCTGTGCTGATACTCATAAGCTTAGGTGATAAACCTCACACTGCTTGTGAGTTGTGGACGGCTGTGAAAGAGCAGGCAGATCTGTGGCTGAGACTGCTGAACCTACATCCAGGCATGGTCGTGTGTGGTAATGGCCGTAACCTGGTGGTGGCTCTCAGGCGAGGCGAGATCACACACGTACCATGCCTGGCTCATATGCTTAACCTCGTGGTTCAGCGGTTTCTTAAATCGTACCCCGAGTTGCCAGATCTGCTCGTCAAAGTACGCCGCCTGTCAGCTCATTTTCGGAAGTCGGCTAAAGCTTCTGACGCCCTTGCTGTGTTGCAGCAGCGTTTGCAGCTTCCGGCACACCGACTGGTGTGTGATGTCCCCACACGTTGGAACTCTACCCTCCACATGTTGCAAAGGATTTGTGAGCAGAAGAGAGCAGTTGTGGAGTACCAGCTGCAACAAGGCCATCAATATTCAGGTCAGACTCCACACATAAGACCTCAGGAGTGGACCTGGATGTCTGACATATGTACCATCCTGACAAACTTTGAGGAGTCCACCAAGATGGTGAATGGCGATGACGTCATCATTAGCGCCAGCATCCCACTTGTCTGTCTTTTGCAAGGCTCTCTGTAGAGAAATAAAGAGGAGGCATTGCAGCCAGAGTATGATGATTTAGATGAAGAAGCCGTAGCAGGCGATTACACACAGCCCAGCCTCATCTCATCCCAACGTGCATTGGGGGACAATGAGGGAGAGGAGAAGGAGGAGGAAGAACAGGAGCTGGTATCATGCGCTGTAGATGGTAGTACCAGTACAACTGTCATACCATCGGTTCAGCGTGTGTGGCCTGAGGACAGGGGGGAGGAGTAGGAGGAGGAGAGCATAGTCAGTCGTCATCTTGGTGAGGACACAGAAGTCTTGCCCGTTACCAGTCTGGCACGCATGGCTGACTTTATGTTACGCTGCCTTAAACCTAGAACGCATGACCATAAAAATCTACACTTTCACATACCTGGGTCCTTTTAGGCCCGTGTGCAAATAATAAATAAATGACCAACTGGAAATGACAAACAACTATATACCTGAGGAATACCTAGAGTTTCAAAATTCTAACTAAAGAAATCTTGCAGAAAATAAAAAACAATTAACAGGGCCCCAGGTATGCGTTCTAGGGTTAACTGTGACCCTTGCGTTGTCAAAATGTTGGGTGACACTTTTAGACCCTCGCTACATGGAGAACTTTCACTCTCTTATTTCTGAGGTGGAGAGGCCTACAAAAATGGGGCAATACCAGAAGGCCCTTGCTGCAGAACTGTTAAAAAAATTCCCATCTGAACACGCTAGCGGCAGATGTCACAGTACGTTTCCCAACCGAGGCATACAGGTGATAGAGACGCAACTCCAATCCAGCAGAGGCAGGGGAACACTGTCAACGTTCTGGGACAGTTTTCTGAGACCCGCTCAGCTTACAGGCCCTGAGGCGCGTGGTACTCTCACAAGGAGTGGAAAGTTTCAAAAGTTGGTGAGGGAGTACCTTGCTGACCGTACCAGCGTCCTCCGTGATTCCTCTGTGCCTTTTAATTATTGGGTATCCAAGCTGGACACTTGGAATGAACTCGCTCTGTACACCTTGGAGGTCCTGGCCTGCCCTACCGCTAGCGTGTTATCGGAGCGTGTTTTCAGTGCCGCTGGGGGAATTATAACTGATAAGCGCACTCGCCTCTCAACTGACAATTAGAGATGAGCGGTGTTCGACACGAACTGTTAGCCAATCTCAAATTCGAGCTGTTTTGGGCGGTGTTCGAGCCGTTCGGCGAATACGAACAATTTGAAAAAAATTCGGCTGTTCGAGGTTATGTTCGTTAACTGTTCGTGCACCAAAATCATAACTGGATTTTTTCTCAGTAATGATGAAAATTAATGTTAATACGCAGTTTGGGTGTACAGCGTGGTGGGGGGAGGTGCAGGGGATGGATCTCTGCATAAATAATGAAAATCTCCATTTTTTTTTCTCTTTCCCACATTTACAGTGGGGTGGTGCAATCTGTCAGCCTATCAGCAGCGCACACACGGAGCGAACTGCTTTTTTTCACACAAGCAAGGGCATGTGTCATTGGCAGTGTATGTCACATGTCCTTGCCCTATAAGACCCAGCCATTTTCCCCGTGGCCACCATTTTCTCACTGCTGCAGCTGCGTGTTAGACGGCACTGCTGTTGCTGTGTGCGCTATACTTTGTTAATTTCAAGCCAATTTTCGCACAAATCTACAGATAGCTTGGGAGTAGGTAATAGTTGTGATTGCAGTCCTTTTAAGGACTAGGTTACATCATTTCCTACGACTTTTATCAGGCAGGTCTGTGCTCTTAAATAGATAGGTTGGGAGTAAAGACTAATTGTAATTGCAGTCCTTTTGAGGGCTAGGTTACATCAGTTCCTATCACTTTTATCAGGCAGGTCTGTGCTCTTAAATAGATAGGTTGGGAGTAAAGACTAATTGTAATTGCAGTCCTTTTGAGGGCTAGGTTACATCAGTTCCTATCACTTTTATCAGGCAGGTCTGTGCTCTTAAATAGAGAGGTTGGGAGTAAAGACTAATTGTAATTGCAGTCATTTTGAGGGCTAGGTTACATCAGTTCCTATCACTTTTTGCCAGCCAGGTCTGTTTTAGTGCTGTGCAAGTTTTTTTCACAGCATTGGGCTAAATCTAGCAAAGCAAATCCTTTTTGGCCTCTTGCAGTGTGTGTTAGTCAGTGGAGTAGCCTATCTGTGTTGCAAGCTACACCACCTGTGTATAGAATACAATTTTTTTTACTGCACATAGTGAAGTAAAACCTTTTGGGCATAGCAACATTCTATTAGTCCATCTATACTAACCTCCACCAGGTTGCAAATTCAAAATAATTTTTATCTGCATCTAGCTCTGAAAAAAAATTTCGGCTTGTAGTAGTGTGTGGGACTTGTTCTATTAGTCCATCTATACTAACCTCCACCAGGTTGCAAATTCAAAATAATTTTTATCTGCATCTAGCTCTGAAAAAATATTTTGGCTTGTAGCAGTGTGTGGGACTTGTTCTATTAGTACATCTATACCAACCTCCACCAGGTTGCAAATTCAATATAATTTTTTTCTGCATCTAGCTCTGAAAAAATATTTAGGCTTGTAGCAGTGTGTGGGACTTGTTCTATTAGTCCATCTATACTAACCTCCACCAGGTTGCAAGTTCAATATAATTTTTTTCTGCATCTAGCTCTGAAAAAATATTTCAGCTTGTAGCAGTGTGTGGGACAAGTAAAAGACCCTTTCCTCCTAGCCATGAGAAAGCTAAGAGGTTGAATTTCACCATCTGCAAGCTCTTGGCTGCAGAAATTTTGCCTTTCCGCCTGGTGGATACAGAGGGTTTTCGAGACCTTATGTCCGTCGCAGTGCCCTAGTACCAGATGCCCAGTCGGCACTACTTCTCAAAGAAAGGTGTGCCTGTCTTGCCGTCCCCACGAGTTGTGCGTCAATCCTCTTTATCTCGAAGTTCCAGCACTGCTTCTGCCTCCTCAACCTCCTCTCGGTCCTCCACCTGCACCCAAAGCCTGTCTGGTCATGCCGCAAGCTTTCTAACTCCGCAGAAGGGATCCTGCACACCTCCTTACTATGCTGGCAGCAGGGCTCAACGTCATCAGGCGGTTTTTACTTTGAAATGTCTGGGAAATGTGAGTCACACAGCTGAGGAGTTTTGGTCAGCTCTGGAGTACCAGTTTCATGAATGGTTGTCTCCACTGGACCTGAAACCAGGGAAGGCCGTGTGCGACAATGCTGCAAACCTGAGTGCGGCCCTTCGCCGGGGCAATGTCACACACGTGCCTTGTATGGCTCACGTGTTGAACCTGGTTGTCCAGCAATTTTTAGCCCACTATCCCGGACTAGATGGCCTTCTGCAGACGGCATGGTCGCTGTGTGCTCACTTCCGCCGTTCGCATCCCGCAGCTCAGCGACTTACATCTCTACAGAAGTCGTTGGGCCTGCCACTTCACCGGCTAAAATGCGATGTGCCTACCCGGTGGAATTCAACTCTGCACATGTTGAAGCGACTGTGGCAGCACCGACAAGCCCTGGTGCAATACGTTCTGACGTATAGCCTGGGCCAACGAGATCCAGAGGTGGGGCAAATCACGCTGGAGGAGTGGTCTCAAATTTGGGACCTATGCACCCTTCTGTACAGTTTTGAAATGGCGACGAAGATGTTTAGTGCTGACGATGCCATTATCAGCATGACTATTCCGGTGATTTACATGCTGGAGCCCATGTTAAACAGAATTCGGAGTCAGGTGGTGGCACAAGAGGAGGTGGAGGAAGTAGAGGAGGAGGAGTTGTATGCGGAAGGGCTAACATCTGCAAGGTCCAGATGGTCGGCAGCACCAAGGCGGCAGGCATGTGAGGGTGGGGGAGATGGTTTTACCAGGGCGCATGGTAGCAGCCAAACTAGTGAGGAAGGTGCAGGAGCCCAGGAAGAAGTGGAGGACGAACTGATGGAAGACTCATCAGATGAGGGAGACCTTGATCACATTTCTGTTGTGCGAGGTTGGGGGAGAGGGCAGAGGAAGGAAGCATGATTGTTACCTCGCCACCAACACAACAAGGACTTGGTGCTCCTGGATGCGCAAGACACATGAGTGCCTTCTTGCTGCACTACCTGCAACATGACCCTCGAATTGTGAGAATTAGAAATAATCCTGACTACTGGGTTGCACTCTTAGATCCCCGGTACAAAAGTAAATTTGCAGAAATTATTCCTGCCATAGAAAGAGATGCACGCATGCAGGAGTATCAGCAGAGACTGTTGCAGAATCTTACATGTGCTTTTCCACAAAACACTAGTGGTGCACGTAGTGAACCTCACAGTTCCAACTTGCCAACCGTGGGACCGTCGAGTGTTCAGCACTCAAAACGTAACAGAAACACAGTATCTGCTGGTAACATCAATTTTGCGGAATTATTTCACCACTTTTTTAGCCCATCCTTTGCAAGGCCACAGGAGACAAGAAGTCTGACACATAGTCAATGCCTACAGACGAGAGTACAGGAGTATCTCCAAGTAAACATTGAAGCCATGACTGTGTCACTGGACCCTTGCTCTTTTTGGGCTTCCAATCTGGATGAATGGCCGGAGCTCGCCACTTACGCCTTGGAGATCTTGTCATGCCCCGCAGCCAGCGTTCTGTCTGAAAGTGTGTTCAGCGCTGCTGGTGGTGTGCTGACAGATAAGGACACGCGGCTCTCCACTGATAATGTAGACAGACTCACGTTCATAAAGATGAACAAATCATGGATCCAAAGCGACTTTTCTACCCCTGTGTCATCCTGGGGAGAGTAAAAGCTTGATGATTTGTTAAAATCACCTCACCAACCATTTTAAGCTTTCAAATTACTAATCATGTTTTCTCTGTATCTTGGCTGGAAAATAATTTGGGCCTTGTAGCAGTTTGCAGTACTGATTCTATTAGGCCATCTATACTAAGCTCCACCAGCTTTCAAATTAATAATAATTTTTAGCTGCATCTAGCCCGGAAAATAATTTTGGGGCTCCTAGGTGCACAAGACACATGAGTGCCTTCTCGCTGCACTACCTGCAACATGACCCTCAGATTGTCAGAATTCGAAATAATCCTGACTACTGGGTTGCCACACTCTTAGATCCCCCACACTCTTTGATCAACCTTTTCATTTTAATAAAGAACAAAAAAATTGTCATTTTTGAAATTATAAGCATTAGCAGGTTATTAGAAACTGAAATCAAACAGTTTTCAACTCAAAACTTTATTCTAGGTGATGTTACATTTGCACATAGGACCCCTTGTTCGAGAGGAGCTTCTGAACTCTCTCGTCCATTGAATTTGTCAGGTTTTGGATGGTTTCTGCTTCAATTGTTTTGCATGAGGACAGAATACCCTCCCAGAGCTGTTGCTTAGATGTGAACTGCCTCCCGCCATCATAGACACTCCTTTTGATGATGCTCCAGAGGTTCTCAATGGGGTAGAGGTCAGGAGAGCATGGGGGTCACACCATAAGTTTGTCCCCTTTTATGCCCATATCAGCCAGAGATGCAGATGTGTTATGTGCAGCATGAGATGGTGCATTATCATGCATGAAAATGATCTTGCTGCGGAATACACGGTTCTTCTTCTTGAACGATGGCAGGAAGTGCTGTTTGAGAAACTCCACATACATTATGGAGTTCATCTTTACCCCTTCAGGGATCCTAAAGGGGCCGAAAATTTCTCTCCCCATGATTCCAGCCCAAAACATTACTCCACCTCCTCCTTGTTGGCGCCGTAGCCGTGTTTGCATGGGGTGTCCATCAACCAGCCATCCTCCACTCCATCCATCTGGACCATCGAGCGTTGCACGGCACTCATCGGTGAACAAAACAGTTTTGAAGTCAGTCTTCATGTATTGTTTGGCCCACTGGAGCCGTTTCTGCTTGTGTACAGTGGATAGAGGAGGTCGACAGGATGGCTTACGCACAGCTGCAAACCTCTGAAGGACCCTGCATCTTGTTGTTCGGGGGACGTTGGAGGCACCAGCAGCTTCAAAAACTTGTCTGCTGCTATGACAAGGCTTTTTTGCCGCTGCTCTTTTAACCTGATGTATTTGCCTGTAGGAACGGGTCCTCAATTTTCCCTGATCAGCACGCACACGTGTGTACTGTGAATCAGCTACATACTTCTTGATTGTGCAATGATCAGGATGAAGTGTCTTGGCAATGTTGATTGTAGTCATGCCTTGACCTAAACACTCCACAATTTGTTGCTTCTCAGCAGCCGACACATCCTTTTTCTTTCCCATTTTGGCAGAAAATGTAGGCTGCTTAATAATGTGGGACAGCCTTCTTAAGTAGTCTTGCCTTTCATTGGACACACTTGCCAAACTAATTAGCACAGGTGTCTGCAATTGCTTACAGTGATATAAAGAGCCCTGACACACATCACCATCAATGAGTTTAACTGACAAACAAAAAAATTCTTACCTTATCACTCCTAAACACTTTTTGCATAATAATTTGGAACACAGTGTACATGTGCTTTTCCACAAAACACCAGTGGTTCACGTAGTGAATCTTACAGTTCTAACTTGCCAACCGTGGTCTGTATGGAGTTGTTCAATAAAGGGCCCAAAATTAAGATAACGTAGACGGGAGAGGTCTCTATGAATAGGAATTCCTAAGTATTTGATACCCTGTGAGGGCCAGGCAAAGGGAAAGTTGGACTGGATGGAATCCTGTATGGATTTGGGGAGGGAGACATCGAGGGCCTCAGACTTCGCTGCATTGAAATTTGACCATGTAACAAATTGATCTATTTCATCCATAACAGCAGGGATGGATATATGTGATTGAGTGATATATACTAGGACATCATCAGCAAATGCAGAGCACTTGTACTCGGTGCCTCCCACCTCAATCCACCTAATATTGGGGTTTGGCGAATTGATGAGAGCAGGTGCTCCATCACTAGGATGTATAAGAGAGGGGACAGAGGACATCCCTGCCTTGTCCCATTGGTGATTATGAAAGGTGATGAAAATGTTCCATTTATCTTCAGCCTAGGTGACGTATTGCGATACAGGGCTGTGATTTTGCCTATAAAAGGGTCCCCTAGACCCCTACCCCAAGCTTTTTAAGAGAATAATATATGGCGTGCCAGGAGACTCTATGGAATGCTTTCTCAGCATCCAACGAGAGTATCTAATTACATATTTTTAACTGCATCTAGCCCAGGAAATACTTTGTGCCTAGTAGCAGTGTCTGCTAGTCAGTGGATTATCCCAGCTGTTAAGCAAGCTACACCACCTGTAGTTTGGACACTTAATTTTTTCAAAGGAAATGGTTCGGACCCCCGGGACACTCAGTGAAGGCACCCCAAGGCACAGGGGCTGGGACTGGCGGTAGGACGCCTTGCGGTGGACCGCCAAGCTCGATCCTTATAAAAGCTTTTTAACTGCAGCAACTTTAGTGGACGCTACTGGAGCTGGAACTCTATTTTATTATAAATGTAAAAACACAAACTAGTACAAGTAACGAAAACAATTTCCAGCAATATAACCGATACATAAACAATGTATATAGATGGGACCCCACCTGCCTGACAACCACCATACAACCACAGCCTATCCCAACATACCTCAAACTTCCTCCAGACTTACACCTGATTCTGCCGTAACAAAAACCCGAGATGCAGAAGCAAAATACATATAACAAAATATAAACCACATAAACCATATGAAATAACACACAACACTTAAATCATGAGTAACACATACACTACCCCAACTCTCACTATACCCCCAACCCGAACCGGCCTCTAAGTTCCGAAAAAGTCCTTCCGGAGTTAGGACGAACCCCGACAGTTTTGGGCCCGGGCCAGTCCAAGTTCATGCTTAACCCCCCTCAAAACCCCCACCCCACCTAACTAACCCCCAAAGTTATAAAACAATAAGACAACAATAATAATAACAACAACAAGAACAATAACAAAATTACCATCCGCACCGGTTCGGTGCTTGTAAACCCTTTTCATGACACCATTCTCAAAACAAAAAGCTACGGTGAGAACTTAGCCCACCACCAGGAGGCTTGGAGCAATCCAGAACTAAAGCACCTGGAAGGAGAAACCCCTCCAGAGACGGGAGGCCCCCGATGCACCCAGCCTTTCATACTCCAAGGAGCGCACCTTCACCAGGTCACCAAGGATGTTGCTACATACCTCACCCACTGGGAGGATTTTACTGCCCGTCGACACTAAACACCGTGCATTCCATGTGAAAAACCTAACCACTAGGCTAACTAGAAAAAGAGTGCACTGGTCCCATCCACCAAGGTCTCTGAACGCTCCATAAGCCCACTCAGCGTAGGAGAGGCCCGCCAGCCTAGGCCAGTCAATGGAAGCGCCCACCCTGTTGCATACCTCTGCATTAAAGGTACACTGAACCAGGAAGTGCTCCATGCTCTCAAGCGTGTCAGCACAACTCTCACGGGGACAATTCCTATCCTCGGAGTTCCTGTACTTCAAGTTGTCCCTCACATACAGCTTACCCTGAAAGCAGCGCCAAGTCAAGTCCCAATACTTCGCGGGGATCCGTTTTGAATTTAAAAGACGCAACCCCACCTCCAGATCCCGACTTGGGCAGTCCCTGAGGGCCAGTGGCTTTTGAAAATGGGTCGATAAGATCCTCTCCTCGAGAAGTTTCCTCGTGAGAGTCCTCACCTCCCACATTCCCAAACCCCACCGACGTATTACTTTCAAAACCGGGGTAACATAAGCCGGGAGATGCCCATGCGGTGTGCGAAGATCCTTCACACGCCCTCCTGTCTCCCAATCCTGGAAGAAGGACTGCAACCATCCCCTACAGGAGAATACCCACAGAGGAGCCCTCTCTTTCCAGAGGTTTGATATATTTAGCTTAAGAAAGGTGCAAACTAAGAACACCACGGGGTTAACCATATTCAACCCCCCTAGTCTCCACGTACGGTAAGTAACCTCCCGCTTGACTAGGTTCAGCCTATTTCCCCTAACAGTTGGAAAAACAGGCTATAGACCCGCGTCCAGAGAGGCTCTGGCAAAATACAAACGCTGCCTAGATACATTAACAATGGGAGCAGGAAACCTTTGCACAAGCTCACCCTTTCCCTCAGGGTCAAAGACCATCCCTTCCACTGGTCCACTCTCTGGGCGGCAGTTTTAAGTCTACCTTCCCAGTTTTTGGTTGGGTAATCACCCTGGCCAAATTCAACGCCTAGGATCTTGGCATACTCTTGGGGCTCTGGGAGGGTGTCCGGGAGATCAAACCTGGGATCTCCTCCCCCCAGCCAAAGACTCCCACACTTGCTCCGATTGACAATGGAACCAGAGGCCCTGGAGTAGCCCTCCACCTCAGACATCACTGCCCGCACCTCCTCTTCCGAGGAGACAAAACAGAGACATCATCAGCATAGGCCATTACCTTCAGGGCGGTCTCCCGTTCGGCCGCCTGGTCCATCCTAACCCCCGCGATTGGTCCACGATCCACCCTCCTTATGAAGGGATCAATCGCGAACACATACAGCAGGGGACTGAGAGGACATCCCTGATGAACGCCGGAGCCAACCGCAAAGGCCTGTCCAATCCAACCATTCACAAGTGGGAAACTCTCCGCCCCTCTGTAAAATGTCTTCAGCCAGTCCACGAACCTCCCTTACCTCAGAAGAGCGGACCACAGGTACTCGTGATCAACCCGGTCAAAGGCTTTGACCTGATCCAAGGACAGCAGATACCCCTTCCAGAGGCCAGCCCTACCCTGCTCCACAGCCTCCCGGACACCGAGAACAGCACTAAAAGTGCTACGGCCAGGAACACAGCAGTGCTGGGACTCCAAAAGGAGCCGTGGCGCAAACTTCACTAACCTGTTAAAGAGTACTTTAGCCAAAACCTTCCTGTCCACATTGAGAAGCGCTATGGGCCTCCAGTTCTCAATGTGCGACGGATCCTTTCCCTTAGAAAGAAGGATCAAAGCTGACCTCCTCATTGATCTCGGAAGAGTGCCCGAGGAGAGACACTCATTAAAAACCTGAGTCAATAAGGGGACCAAAAGGTCCTTAAAGGTCTTGTAGAACTCCGACGTTAAGCCATCCGGACCTGGTGATTTTTTGAGCTGGAGCCCGTCAATCGCCAGTCTAACTTCCTCTTCTTTGCTCTCATCCACCAAGACATCGAGCGAGGGGGTCTACCCCTGATTCAGGAATGGCCTCAGCCAGGAAAGCCGACGTCTCATCTCGATCCAGCTCCTTCCTCCCCAAGAGATGTGAGTAAAAGGATCTGACGACCTCCAAGATCCCTGACCTGGACCTGGTCAGGGATCCTGTACTGTCCCTCAGACCCGCCACTATCTTACTACTCACTGACATCTTGCAGTTTCTGTAAGGGTCGGGTGAGCGATACTTCCCAAAGTCCCTCTCAAAAACCAAAGATGTGTGCCTATCATACTGACATCTCTTGAGTAAGGCTTTCACCCTGGTGATGTCCTCACGGCCACCCCCAGTCGAAACAAGCTCCTCGAGTTTCCTCCTCAGGCCCCGATACAGGAGATCCCTGTTCAGGCTTCTGAGGTTAGAAAGCAGGTGGAAGAATCTCGCCACCCGATGTTTGAAGATCTCCCACCACTCTGACTTAGTGTTACCAAGGCCCAGTAGCGGTACCTGACTTTGAAAGAAATCCTCAAAGGACCGTCTTACAGCTGCTTCCTTCAGGAGTGACGAATTCAGCTTCCAAAAACCTCTTCCCATCCGAGGAGTCTCTGTAACATTCAGAGAAAGCATAATCAGGCAGTGGTCAGAGAATTCAACCTCTACCACCGATAAAGGTGAAGAGACTGCCTCCTCCTTCAAATAAAACCTGTCTATTCTAGACCTAGTCTGACTACCTCTGAAATAAGTGTAACCCGCGTGGCCCGTGGTGTTCCGGATGTGGACATCCACTAGGTGAGCCTCACTAACTATGCTATTCAAGGCGACGCTGTTGTAGACCAACCGGTCTCTGGAACCTCCTCTGTCTTGGGGCCTCGAGACATTGTTGAAGTCCCCTCCAAAGACCACCTGTCGGCTACAAAACAAAAAGGGTTTAATACTCATAAAGAGACACTTGCGGTCCCACTTAGTCTGGGGACCACAGATGTTTATGAGCCAAAGCTCTTGTCCCTTTATGAACACATCCAAGATCAAGCACCTCCCCATTTCCAACTCAATAACCCGTCGGCATACTCCATCTGCGGTCTTGAAAAGGACCGCCACCCCGCTATACGGCTCAGCCGCAAGAGACCAATAGGAAGGCCCGTGTACCCACTCCCTCTTAGCTTTTTTAAGGGACGTGAGATCGGCCAACCTGGTCTCCTGCAAAAACAAAATGTCGGCATCAAGCTGGCCGAGAAAATGTAAGGCCGTGAACATAGCCGCATCAGACTTTATGCTGGCAACATTAATGGTCGCCAGCGTCAACGGGGTGAGTGCCGCCATCATGAGTGATCAGGTTGGACAGCGACCTTCATCCCACCCCCCTTACCCTTTACATGTGCTCCATTTTCCTCCTCAGAGGACGATATAGCACGTTTCAGGCACACCGACACATCCATACCTGCTGTTCCAGACACAACTTTAACGGGCACAACTGTTTCAGGCGCACCCTTGCCTTTGTCAGGAGGCCCTGGGTCGACCCCCCCACCAGAGGCCCGGTTTCCCCGACCCCCGATGTTGAGGGCCTGGCGCCCCCTTTAGCCCCTACATCCTTGTCCGCAACCCCCAGCACCAGACCCCCCTCCTCCCCCCCCATCTGAAGACAAGGGAGACTCGCTTAGGGCCTGGTACTGGTTGGAGAGCTCCACCGGAGGAAGGGAGGAAGAGCCTTCCTTTGGCACCTGGCCCCGGGTGGCCTTCTCCTTCGAGTTACCCTTCTTCCTCACCCTTTTCTTCTCCCTCTTCTTTTGCTGTTGCCACTCTTCATTCCCCCCTCATCCACACCTTCACGGGATGAGGATAAGGGAGAGGTGGCCCTATCCTCCCTGACCATCCTCCTGACCTCTTTGTCTATCTCACTGTCCGGGACCTCAGCTGCAAGCTCCCCCGAACTAGGGACCAGAGGCAGGGACATGGTCCCTCTCCACTACTCTCCTCGGACGTTGTTCTTTCCCTCCCGCCTCAGGGGGAGTTCTGATCCTCACCGGTCCCTTACTTCTAATGCCGCCGCTAGTCCCTTCACCGGATGGTCTGGTCCTCGCCTCCTCCCTACCAGCACCTCCCGGATTCAGGCCAACATTGGCATAGGAGCGCGGACAGTGACTAAACGGGTGTCCCAAGACACCACACAGGTTACAACAAATGTCCCTACAGGTTGCGGCCAGATGACCCACCCCTCCACACATCACGCACTTCTCCACCTTGCACCCCGCGCTGAAGTGAGAGGGGCTGCCGCACCTGTGGCACAACTTCGGCTGCCCCTGGTAAAAGATCAGGATTTTGTCCCTTCCCAAGAATGTTGAAGTGGGAATGTGGGTAACCGAGTAACCCGAGACCTTCAGTTTTACCATAAAGGTCCAGGCCCCTGACCAGATGCCATGCTTGTCCAGATTCTTTTTGGGAATCTGGACCACCTCCCCATACCTGCTCAGCCAGGCCATGATGTCCATCTCAGAAAGTGACTCGTTACTGGTGAGCACGGTCACTTTCTTCACTGAGTTTTGGCGAGAGATAGCCTGGACTATAAACCCTCGACATTCAGGGCAAATCCGAGCAAGCTCATACTGAGACCAGAAGAGCTCTAGGCCCTCCGATCTCACAAAGCTGACGTCGAAAAAGGTGGCACCATAGGGATGAATCAGGGCATAGATGTCATCAGCCCTGAAGCCCATCTCCAGGAAAAGCTCCACCACCTTGTCCCTAGAGGGGCACGTTTCATTGCCTTCCCCCCGGAGACGGACCACATTCCTACGGACACCACCCTGCCCTGCTGTCGGCAGAGACCATGTAACGTTCTCTGCCCCTAACTCTCGGAAGGCGGACAGACCATGTTGGTCTATCCAGAACGATAAAGCTACCTCCCTACCCTCCACTGTAATGGACTGCTCTCCCCTCTTCAGGGCATCCAGGAGACGCCATTGCAAGTAACCCTGCCCAGCGTCCCCTGACAAGGACCCTCCACCACCCGCGGCAGCGGCCGCCGCAAAGGTGCGGACATGTGAACCGCCCTCTAACGAGGCCGCCAACGAACCAGGATTCCTTGGCCTCACACTTGGCCCCTCATTCACACTCACACTCTGCCTCACAGCCTCACCTACCACCCCTGCACCACTACCATCACCACCAGCCGTAACACTCACCACTTCCATACCTGCATCCTCACCTACATCCTCACCTCCTTCATGTACCCCATTCATCCCCACCTCATGCACCCCATCCATGCCAGTCAGAACAGGTGGGGTACTAACCGCTTTACCCAAGGTCCCGGCATCACTGGGGGGGGGGGTTTCAGGACACTCACCACATCGGCAGCATTGTCCTTACTCCCCTTCTACCCCTCTGCCACCTTGGACCCTCCAATATTCATGCGCTGGGTATCACAGGGGCCGGGATTTTGGGCGCCGGGTTTTACCAACCTCACAGGTGCAGATACCCAGGCCGGTTTACCCCCGGCAGCCTTGTCCCCAGCATGCGGCCCCTCAACCCTCTGGCCAGATATGGAAGCAGTGGCTCTCTCCTCCCCCACCATCCTCCGGACCTCAGCCAAGATCTCTGAAAAAGCTGCTCCGGCTCCACCGCCACAACCCCCACCTCCCTCTGCCCGAGACCCAGAGGCCATGGGAGACAGAGATGGGAACTCCACCACACTGAATATGTCTGGCGCCACCAATGACCCTTTGCCATCTCTACTGTCCTCCGTAGGGATCGCCACACCATCACCACTCGCCTTACATTTGCCTTTACTCTCCCCACCGGACCTGCGCCGAGGACCAACTTCATGATCCGGGCGCCCTTGACCGGCGGGGGTCACACAGGAGACAGCAGCAGCATCAGTATCATCATTAAACACGTAATGCATACTCACCGTCTCCTGTGCCTTCTTCTTGCGCCCCTTCTTCTCCTTTCCGGGTCCCGGATCTTCATCCCCGAAACAAAAATGCTGGAGGTTCACCGGGGACTCCAGCAACTGGATGGCCGCCATGAGCCCCCCGGAGCCCGAAGACGCCTCCATGTCCTCCTCCTCTGATGTGCTGGAGGCAGGCAGCTCCCCAGTAACGCTGGCAGGCTGCTCGACCGGGGTTACTGCCACCTCCTGGGACACTGTTCCTGGATCCGCCTCTGTCTTACCTGCTGTTTTTCCTGCTGCCTCCCTCCCAGCCGCAGGTTTCTTCTGGGCAACTCCAGGTGCTGCGGTGGGCAGGACGAGGGGCGGGGCACCGGCACAAGGCTTGCTGAGCCTTGTGGTACTATAAGCATTGCTAGCTGCTTTTTCTTTCATGTCCCTCCTGCCTCCCTCCTTCCCTCCGCCCACAGACTGTACAGAGGCAGTGCCGAGAGCTGCGGTGGGCGGGACTAGAGGCGGACCAGCAGGCCGGGATCTGCTGGGCTCTGTAGTTCCACTCGCGGCTCTCATGGTGGCCGTGCCGAGGTGGGCGGGGCTTGGGGCGGGTTGGCAGACTGAGGGCCGCTGGGCTCGGTAGTTCCACGTGTGCCTCTCATGGTGGCAGTGCCGAGCGCTGAGGTGGGCGGGGCTAGGGGCGGGCCGGCAGACCGGGTGCCGCTGGGCTCTGCAGTTCCACGTGTGTCTCTCATGGTGGCCATGCCGAGGTGGGTGGGGCAAGGGGCGGAGCCTTTGTGCCCGCACCCACACTATCCTCTGCTCTCACTAACAGCGCGCCTCTTCCTCCACCCCCCACCTTCTCCTCCTACATGGCTGGGGTAACCCCTGGGGCAGCACCCAGCGCTGTGGTGGGCGGGATAGGGGGCAGGACAGGGGGCGGGGCTCCAGACAAACGTTCCTTTCCAGGCTCCTGGCTGCCATGCATAGTCCTGGGAGTGCCTTTACTGGCCGGCAGGCCCCCTTCATACGCCCCCCTTCCTTGCTGCGTGGTTAACCCCTCCTGGCCCGAGAACCGCTGATCATTAGAGAATTTCTCCAGAAAGGGACCCGCAGCCCTCTCTATTTCCACTTGCCTCTGCTCCACCTCAGCAATCCTATCCTTGACCCTCTGGATTTGGTGGCGATCGCCGGGCGCTTCCTCTGGGCTGCTGCATTATATAGCGCCTTGGCCTGCCGCAACTCCAGCAGGAGTTTCGCCAGTGCCACCTTCCCCTTTTCGTGGCACCGCAACATCTCCACCACCCGCTGGGAGAAAGCCTCCGCCGACTCGTCCGGGCCCCTCTCGGCCCATGGGGCACTCCCCTTGCTTCCCTTGGGCTTGCCAGTCACCTTGTTAGCCGATGCCGGCATGCTCACCGTAGCCGCTTCACGCTGGGACAGCCTCCCAGACCTCCTCACAGAGTCCTCTGATGGATCCATATTCAGTCCTCCGACCCTACCCAGCCCAGACCGGGAGGGCCGGAGCCCGGGGATGCCCCCCGACACCCCTGCCTCGGTCCTGGGAAAACGAAGAGACAAGGGTCGGGCTTAGAGAAAATTCCTAGTTGGAGCTTCCCAGGAGCTCCTCCACACAGCTCTCACTCAGCTAGGAACACAGGCCACACCTCCACTTCCTGCTACCGTGGCTGCTGGCATGAGACTTGCCCTTCAATAGATCCTTGTAAAAGGATTTAAAGTGTACTCATTCAAATTAGAGAGACAATTTAAATTAAAATGATTAGACCTGCCTCCACCGCAGGGGGGGTTCGCTCGACCCACCAGCGGACAGGTTCCACTATTGGGAGAGGGGGGCTGGCCGTCAGGGTCCACCGCGGCTCTGGCACAAACCCGGCGACACGGAGGTCGCACGGGCAGGAACAGACTGGCCGTGTCGGCTTCGCACTTTTTTGGTTTTAGAAGGGCATGACATGAATATATCTGTGTCTCCCCCTCCTTTTACTCCTCCACCTCTTTTCTTTTCGCATGACTATATGTACTTGTCACTTTTCCATGTGTTAGTTGTGTCTTCTGAGCAGTTTGTCAGCTTTTGGACACCTTTGAAGGTGTTTTCTATGTGTTTTATGTGTTTTAGTTTGCCTGCCATTGGTTTTAACGGTGTTCAAAGGTGTTCGACGAACAGTTCGGCGAACAGTTCGGCGAACATACGGGTGTTCGACGAACCGAACCAAACTCGAACACTACGGGGGTGGCTCAACACTACTGACAATGCTGACAAGCTGACCCTTATCAAAATGAACAAAGGCTGGATTGGGCCAGACTTCTGATCACCACCAAACGACAGCAGAGTAACAAAGTCAAATCCACTGTGTTATTTCGGGAGGTGTATTCCCATGCACCGCTTCACACCCACACATGGGTATACGCTTCCTCATTTCCGCTGTTTTTTGCTCTTCTCCTTATCCTCAGCCTCCACCACCACCAGGGTGACCATGGTCCGTTTTGCCAGCATTGCAAGTTCCTCCGTCCTAATTTTTGGCAGCTTTTGCTTGGAGGGCATAGGCAAAGACTATGGGAGACTCACTCCCCAATAATGGGAATAATGTTTTTAATATGCTGTACTGCATGGCTCTTGTAAGGGGCATTAAAATCGTCTTGTTAAGCTACTGCGACCTCCACGTCTCTTCCAAGGGTCATTGATATTGTCTTTTTATTCCACTGGGACCTCCACCACTCTTCCAAGGGGCATTGATATTGTCTTTTTATTCCACTGTAACCTCCACCACTCTTCCAAGGGGCATTGATATTGTCTTTTTATTCCACTGGGACCTCCACGTCTCTTCCAAGGGGCATTAAAACCATCTTGCTAAGCTACTGTGACCTCCACCTCTCTTCCAAGGGGCATTAAAACCATCTTGTTAAAACACTCTGAACTCCACGTCTCTTCCAAGGGGCATTAAAACCGTCTTGTTAAGCTACTGTGACCTCCACGTCTCTTCCAAGGGGCATTAAAACCGTCTTGTTAAACCACTCTGAACTCCACGTCTCTTCCAAGGGGCATTAAAACCGTCTTGTTAAACCACTCTGAACTCCATGTCTCTTCCAAGGGGCATTAAAATTGTATTGTTAAGCTACTGTGACCTCCATGTCTCTTCCAAGGGGCATTGATATTGTCTTTTTATTCCACTGGGACCTCCACGTCTCTTCCAAGGGGCATTAAAACCGTCTTGTTAAGCTACTGTGACCTCCACGTCTCTTCCAAGGGGCATTAAAACCATCTTGTTAAACCACTCTGAACTCCACATCTCTTCCAAGGGGCATTAAAATCGTCTTGTTAAGCTTCTGTGACCTCCACGTTTCTTCTAGGGGGAATTAAAACCATCTTGTTAAACCACTCTGAACTCCACGTCTCTTCCAAGGGGCATTAAAACCGTCTTGTTAAACCACTCTGAACTCCACGTCTCTTCCAAGGGGCATTAAAATTGTCTTGTTAAGCTACTGTGACCTCCACGTCTCTTCCAAGGGGCATTGATATTGTCTTTTTGTACCACTGGGACCTCCACCACTCTTCCAAGGGACATTGATATTGTCTTTTTATTCCACTGGGACTTCCACCACTCTTCCAAGGGGCATTGATATTGTCTTTTTATTCCACTGGGACCTCCACGTCTCTTCCAAGGGGCATTAAAACCGTCTTGTTAAACCACTCTGAACTCCACGTCTCTTCCAAGGGGCATTAAAACCGTCTTGTTAAGCTACTGTGACCTCCACGTCTCTTCCAAGGGGCATTAAAACCATCTTGTTAAACCACTCTGAACTCCACAGCTCTTCCAAGGGGCATTGAAATGTTGTTTTTAATTACCTCTAACCTCCACGACTCTTCCAACGGGCATTGCATTTCCTCCTAATTTTAGTCAGCTTTTGCTTTTCAATGCATAGGCGAACACTAAGGGAGACCCACTCCCCAATAATGGGTAGAAGGTTTTTAGTACGCTGTAATCCACGTCTGTTTCAAGGGGCATTGCAGTTCCTCATAATTTTTGGAAAGCCTTCCATTCACTGCTTAGGCCAACAGTGTACAGAAGACCCAGTTGCTATAAATGGAAAAAACGGTTTAGTTAAGGCCCTCTGACCTCCATGTCACTTCCAAGGGGCATTGGAGTGCCTCGAAATTTTTGGTAGGCATTGCACTCACTGTATGCCCTATAACTGTGTAGCCGAACTGCTCCTTTTGGTACAAAAACATATCCTACAAGACATGTGTGGTTGACTGGCCTGATATTGATGTGAATGGTCCCTGTTCCTCCTGCTCTTTCTCCTTTGCCACCACCTCATCCATAATTCATCACCTGAAGCTTTGTTTTAACGGGAGTCATAGAACTGGGATAGTAGCAGGAAAACATCCAGCAATCCTCGGAGGAGGTAGGATATGCGCCAAAACGCTGACCACCTCAGGCCTAGCCGCTACTACATACATGCTCTTGCATTCCAAGGAACAGAAAGCTAAGGAGATGGATGGCCTCATGATCATGAATAAATTACTCGTTGTGTAGGAGGCCGACCACTGCTGCTGTCTACCTTCTGAACATTGTGTTGAAGCCTGATTGACCCAGGACCCGCAATCCTCTATGTCTGGAGGACGTGTTGCATCCCAGTGTCCAACTGTGTCCCGGCTTCCACAATATTAGCCCAGTGTGAAGGCGTCAGTGAGATGGACCATCCCTGGCCACATTCACTTGTCCACGTGTTTGTGGTTAGGCTGTCTTTCCCACTAAATGCACTGGGGAGGGCACAGGTAATGTTTTGGTATGTGCTCTTGTGTATAAGGCGCACCGGGACAAATAGGGGTGGCTGGGGACCGTTTATAGACACCCGGCTGCCCCCAGGCGGCTGGGGACCGTGTGTGGGCACCCGGCCGCGGGGCGGCTGGGGACCGAGTATGGAGACCTCGCCGCCGAATCAGCCATGAGGTAGTGGCCAGCTTCGGCCTCCTCCAAACTAAAGGGCCCCATTTCAAGTGCAAGCTAGCAGTATTGTATTGCAGCCTGCGGGTGGGTGGGTGGTTGGCTGCATGTTTACGCATGCATTGCAAGGAATGGGGGAGGTACAATTGAACACTGCCCTGGGACAAGGACTTGCACGGGGATAGTTGCAAGTCTGCATCTTCTGATGCGGCAAGGATCACTTTTGATGGGCACACTTTTAGACAGTGACCTATGTGTCAGAGATGCTTCCAGGGGTCCTCCCCATGCTGTTCCCATGTCTTTTCAGCACTGTATGCATGTGTCACACAGCAGATGGCCAGATAAGATTGTAAAATGTTAAAATGACATTTCCAGGTGAATGCATTTGTCACGGTTGAAAGCAATACAAAAGTGCAAAAACGCATAAAAATGCTACTTGTGAACATAGCCCAAGGTGCGGAGGAGTATTTTTGTTTTTGGTTATTTATTTTCCCTTATACACAAGTTTTTACCCTGGAAAAGAAATTCCTTAACATATTTCACAGGAAAAAAGTTTCACTTTCGTTTTTGAACGTTTTATTATGAGCCTGTAAAAGTGGCTTAATACCTCTGACCACGTTGTTGACAGCAGGGACCTGGGGGTCAGAAATGCTTCCTGGGGCAAACCCCATGCTGTCCCCATGTCATTTGAGCACTGTCACTATCATTTTGGGCACTTTTTATGCTTTCTACAGACTGCCGGGGGTGCCGCCGCAAAAATGCTCGGGTCTCCCATAGACTAACATTGGGCTCATTGCTCGGGTCGAGCACCCGAGTATCACGGTGAGCTCGGCCCGAGCTTCGAGCACCCGAGCATTTTAGTGCTCGCTCAACACTACTACCAGCATCAACAAGGCCATCGGTATTCAATTCAGACTCCACACATAAGACCACAGAATTGGACATGGATGTCAGACATACAGTACAGACCAAAAGTTTGGACACACCTTCTCATTTAAAGATTTTTCTGTATTTTCATGACTTTGAAAATTGTACATTCACACTGAAGGCATCAAAACTATGAATTAACACATGTGGAATTATATACTTAACAAAAAAGTGTGAAACAACTGAAAATATGTCTTATATTCTAGGTTCTTCTTAGTAGCCACTTTTTGCTTTGATGACTGCTTTGCACACTCTTGGCATTCTCTTGATGAGCTTCAAGAGGTAGTCACCGGAAATGGTTATCACTTCACAAGTGTGCCCTGTCAGGTTTAATAAGTGGGATTTCTTGCCTTATAAATGGGGTTGGGACCATCAGTTGTGTTGTGCAGAAGTCAGGTGGATACACAGCAGATAGTCCTACTGACTAGACTGTTAGAATTTGTATTATGGCAAGAAAAAAGCAGCTAAGTAAAGAAAAATGAGTGGCCAACATTACTTTAAGAAATGAAGGTCAGTCAGTCCGAAAAATTGGGAAAACTTTGAAAGTGTCCCCAAGTGCAGTTGCAAAAACCATCAAGCGCTACAAAGATACTGGCTCACATGAGGACCGCCCCAGGAAAGGAAGACCAAGAGTCACCTCTGCTTCTGAGGATAAGTTTATCCGAGTCACCAGCCTCAGAAACCGCAGGTTAACAGCAGCTCAGATTAGAGACCAGGTCAATGCCACAGAGTTCTAGCAGCAGACACATCTCTTCAACAACTGTTAAGAGGAGACTTTGTGCAGCAGGCCTTCATGGTAAAATAGCTGCTAGGAAACCACTGCTAAAGACAGGCAACAAGCAGAAGAGACTTGTTTGGGCTAAAGAACACAAGTAATGGACATTAAAACAGTGGAAATCTGTACTTTGGTCTGATGAGTTCAAATTTGAGATCTTTGGTTCCAACCACCATGTCTTTGTGCGACGCAGAAAAGGTGAACGGGTGGACTCTACATGCATGGTTCCCACCGTGAAGCATGGAGGAGGAGGTGTGATGGTGTGGGGGTGCTTTGCTGGTGACACTGTTGGGGATTTATTCAAAATTGAAGGCATACTGAACCAGCATGGCTACCACAGCATCTTGCAGCGGCTTGCTATTCCATCCGGTTTGCGTTTAGTTGGACCATCATTTATTTTTCAACAGGACAATGACCCCAAACACACCTCCAGGCTGTGTAAGGGCTATTTGACCAAGAAGGAGAGTCATGGGGTGCTACGCCAGATGACCTGGCCTTCACAGTCACCAGACCTAAACCCAATCGAGATGGTTTGGGGTGAGCTGGACCGCAGAGTGAAGGCAAAAGGGCCAACAAGTGCTAAGCATCTCTGGGAACTCCTTCAAGATTGTTGGAAGACCATTTCCGGTGACTACCTCTTGAAGCTCATCAAGAGAATGCCAAGAGTGTGCAAAGCAGTCATCAAAGCAAAAGGTGGCTACTTTGAAGAACCTAGAATATAAGACATATTTTCAGTTGATTCACACTTTTTTGTGAAGTATATAATTCCACATGTGTTAATTCATAGTTTTGATGCCTTCAGTGTGAATGTACAATTTTCAAAGTCATGACAATACAGAAAAATCTTTAAATGAGAAGGTGTGTCCAAACTTTTGGTCTGTACTGTATGTACCATCCTTCAAAACTTTGAAGACTCCACCAAGATGGTGAGCGGCGATGACAACATAATTAGCGTCACCATCCCGCTTCTCTGTCTTCTGAAACGCTCTCTGCTCACAATTAAAGAGGATGCATTGCAGGTGGAGCACGATGAGATGGAGCAAGGAACCACACAGGGTGATTACACACAGCCCAGCCTCATCTCATCCCAACATGGATTGGGTGACAATGAGGAAGAGGAGGAGAAGGAAGAACAGGAGCTAGTTTCCTGTGCTATAGTCGATACTACCTGCACAACTGTCATACTGTCTGTTCAGCGTGGATGGCCTGAGGACAGGGAGGATGAGGAAGAGGAAGAGGAGAGCATGGTCAGTTGTCCTCTTGGTGAGGACACGGAAGAATTACCTCTATGACGGACTCCCTGCCAGAGACGGACTACACCTCAACAAACCCGGGAAACACACATTCGCCAGGAGACTCGCAACACTCATCAGGAGGGCGTTAAACTAGAAGAAGAGGGGATGGGAAGAAAAACGCCGGACACGAACATGCAACCAGAGAACATACTAATGAAAGATATGAAGTTCGACAAAGAAGGTCCAAGACAAGATACTTGGAAGGGAGGTAAGAAAATTTCTCATACAATCCACAGGGAGAAGATTGGAACAAAACAAAATCGTGTAAACTGCGTGATAGCAAATGCCAGGAGCCTGACAAACAAGATGGATGAACTGGAAGCAGAAATATCTACAGGTAACTATGACATAGTGGGAATAACCGAGACATGGTTAGATGAAAGCTATGACTGGGCAGTTAACTTACAGGGTTACAGTCTGTTTAGAAGGGATCGAAGAAGTCGGAAAGGGGGTGGAGTCTGTCTATATGTAAAGACGTGTCTAAAGCCTACAATACGGGAGGATGTATGGGAGGGAAATGAGGAGGTCGAGTCCTTATGGGTGGAGATACATGGGGCAAAAACAATAATAAAATTATCATAGGAGTCTGTTATAAAGCACCAAATATAGCAGAAGCCACGGAAAGTCTATTAATGAAACAAATAGACAAAGTAGCAAAAAATAACGAGGTGATTATTATGGGGGACTTCAACTACCCCGATATAGACTGGGAAACCGAAAGCTGTAGATCTCAGAAAGGAAACAGGTTTCTGTCAATTATCAAAGACAATTATTTGTCACAATTTGTGCAGGAACCAACTAGAGGGATGGCCCTTTTAGACTTAATATTAACTAACAGGCCAGACAGAATAACTGAGGTGCAGGTCGGGGGGCACCTGGGAAATAGTGACCACAACATTATACAATTCCACATGTGCTTCAGTAGGGTGCCCAGCATGGGAGTCGCAAAAACACTGAACTTCAGGAGGGCAAAGTTTGATCAGCTAAGAGATGCCCTTCACCTTATAGACTGGGATAGTATCTTTAGTAATAGGAGCACGGATAGAAAATGGGAAATTTTCAAAACAGTCCTACATAGTCACTGTAGAAGGTACATACCTTATGGGGATAAAAGGGCTAGGAATAGGAGGAAGCCAATGTGGCTAAATAAGGAAGTCAAGAGGGCAATGAAAAACAAAAAAAGGGCTTTCGGTAAACTTAAGCAAGAAGGCAGCGAGGAAGCGCTAATATCTTATAGGGAAAAAAGCAAAATCTGTAAGAAACAAATAAGAATAGCAAAAGAGGAGACAGAGAGACTAATTGCCAAGGAAAGTAAAACGAATCCCAAACTGTTCTTTAACTATATTAACAGTAAAAGGATTAAAACTGATGGAGTTGGCCCATTGAAAAATAACCTGGGTAAAATCATAGAGGGCGATGAGGGTAAAGCAAACCTACTCAATAGCTTCTTCTCCACTGTTTTCACAAAAGAAACAATTTATCGGAGGAAATGCAGAGTGATAAAGTAAACCCTCCGCTAAATATCACCCACCTAACCCAGGAGGAAGTTCAGAAACGCCTAAATAATATCAAAATAGACAAGTCACCAGGCCCAGATGGCATACACCCCCGGGTACTAGAAGAATTAAGTAATGTGATAGACAGACCGCTGTATCTTATATTCAAGCACTATTTATGGACAGGGACTGTCCCACTAGACTGGCGCCAAGCAAATGTGGTACCAATATTCAAAAAGGGGTCTAAAAGTGACCCTGGGAACTATAGACCAGTCAGCTTAACGTCTGTTGTGGGTAAGTTGTTTGAAGGATTTCTTAGAGATGCTATTGTAGAATATCTTAATGATAATAACTGTCTAACTTCATATCAACATGGATTCATGAGGGATCGCTCCTGCCAAACAAACCTGATCGCCTTCTACGAGGAGGTGAGCTCACAGCTGGACCGGGGAGAGTCAGTGGATGTTGTATACCTTGACTTCTCCAAAGCGTTTGATACCGTGCCACACAAAAGGTTGGTATATAAAATGAGAATGCTTGGTCTGGGGGATAATGTGTGCAAGTGGGTAAATAGCTGGCTGAGTGATAGAAAGCAGAGGGTGGTTATCAATGGAGTAAGCTCAGGGTGTGTCAGGGTTACTAGCGGGGTGCCTCAAGGGTCTGTCTTGGGCCCTATATTATTTAATATATTTATTAATGATCTAGTGGAAGGGTTGCATAGTAAAATAGCAATAATTGCAGATGATACTAAACTTTGTAAAGTAGTTAATACAGATGAGGATAGGGCACAGCTACAGGAGGATTTAGATAAATTGGGGAGTTGGGCCAAAAAATGGCAAATGGGGTTCAATGCCGATAAATGTAAGGTCATGCACATGGGAAAGAAAAACAGCAGTCACCCATACATATTAAATGGGAAACCGTTGGGGAAATCTGACATGGAGAAGGACCTGGGCGTTTTGGTTAATAGCAAATTAAATTGGAGTGCCCAGTGTCAGGCAGCAGCTGCGAAGGCAAATAGAGTCATGGCATGCATCAGAAGAGGAATAGGGGCATATGATGAGAACATTGTTCTTCCTCTGTATAAAGCGCTGGTAAGGCCGCACTTAGAATATTGTGCACAGTTCTGGGCTCCGGTGCTCAGGAAAGACATATTGGAGCTAGAGAGGGTACAAAGGAGGGCGACTAAGGTAATAAAGGGAATGGAGGGACTAGAATACCCAGAGAGGTTGTCAAAATTAGGCCTATTTATGTTGGAAAAGAAAAGGCTTAGGGGAGACCTCATAAACATGTATAAATACATCAGGGGACAGTACAGAGATCTCTCCCATGACCTGTTTATACCAAGGATGGTGACAAAGACGAGGGGGCACACTATGCGTCTGGAGGAAAGGAGGTTCCTGCACCAGCATAGAAGGTGATTCGTTACGGTCAGAGCCGTGAGACTCTGGAACTCTCTGGGAGAGGAAGTGGTGATGTCCAACTCACTTAATGAGTTCAAGAGAGGCCTGGACGCCTTTCTTGAGAACAATAAAATTACATCTTATGCTTAGTTAATTAATCCAGGGATTTAATCTGACTGCCAGATTGGTGTCGGGAAGTGAATTTTTCCTCAATGATGTGAATTGGCCTATACCGCATGGTTTTTTTTTGCCTTCCCCTGGATCAACGCTGCGGAATAGCTGCAGTGCACAAGAAATAGGCTGAACTGGATGGACGCTTGTCTTTTTTCGGCCTTATAAACTATGCAACTATGTAACTATGTAACTAAGTCTTGACTCTTTGCAGTCTGGCACACGTGGCTGAGTTTATGTTACGCTGCCTTTCCCGTGACCCTCACATTGTCCAAATTTTAAGTGACAGTCAGTACTGGTTGGTGACACTTCTAGACCCACACTACAAGAGGAACTTTCTGTCTCTTTTCCCATGCAGGACAGGCCTAATAAAATGGGGCAGTACGAGAAGGCCCTTGTTGCGGAATTATTGAAAAAATTCCCATTTGAAAACGCTGGCGGCAGAGGTCACATTTCGTTGGACAACCAAGGAGTACAGGCGAGAGAGACACAAATGAAATCCAGCAGAGGCATGGGAACACTGTCAAAGTTCTGAGACAGTTTTCTTAGACCCTCCCATTACACAGGCCCTGAGACGTGGGGTACTCTCACAAGGAGGGAAAAGTTTCGGAAGATGAAGGGAGTACCTTGTCGATCGTTCCAACATCCTCCGTGATTCCTCTGTGACTTACAATTATTGGGTATCCAAGATGGACACATGGCATGAACTGGCTCTCAACGCCTTGGAGGTCCTGGCCTCCCCTGCCGCTAGCTTTTTGTCAGCGTTTTTTTAGTGCCACCGGTGGAATTATAACCGATAGGCGCATCCACTTGTCAACTGAAAATGCTGACAGGCTGACTCTTATAAAAATGAACAAGGGCTGGATTGGGCCAGACTTCTCAACACCACCGAATGATAGCAGCGTAGCATAAACTCAAATGCAGTGGCATTTCTTGTGGAGGTCTAATTCTCTTCCCATGCACCTCGGCCCATGACATGGCTATACACTTACTGATTTTGTCTATTTGCTTTTGTCCTCCTCCTTCTCCTCATCCTCATCCTCCACATCCTCCTCCATATCACCACCATATCTACCATATCACCATATCTACGTCTCTTGCAAGGGACATTGGAGTTCCTCCAAATTTTTGGCAGCCGTTGCATTCACTGTATAGGCAAACAGTATGGGAGACGAACTTCCTAATAATGGGAACATTGTTTTCATGAAGCCCACCAACCTCTACGTCTCTTGCAAGGGGCATTGGCGTGCCTCCAAATTTTTGTCAGCCATTGCATTCACTGCATAGGCAAATAGTATGGGAGACCCGTTCCTTTTTAATTGGAACATGTCATACTTGTACTGTATCCCAGCTCCATGTGTCTTTAAATTGTTAGTAGGGTTTTTCCTACATTTTGGCAGCAGTTGGACTCAATGCATACCCTATAACTGGATAGCAGACCTTCTCCTTTCTAATGGGAACATGTCGTTACTGTGGCCCAGCTCTTTGTGTCTTTAAATTGTTAGTGGGGTTTTTCATAAATTTTGGCAGCCGTTGGACTCACTGCATACCCTATAACTGAATAGCAGACCCTCTTCTTTCTAATGGGAACATGTCATTACTGCGGCCCAGCTCTATGTGCCTTTAAATTGTTAGTGGGTTTTTTTCTAAATTTTGGCAGCCATTGGACTCACTGCATACCCTATAACTGAATAGCAGACCCTCTCCTTTCTAATGGGAACATGTCATTACTGTGGCCCAGCTCTATGTGCCTTTAAATTGTTAGTGGGGTTTTTCCTAAATTTTGGCAGCCATTGGACTCACTGCATACCCTATAACTGGATAGCAGACCTTCTCCTTTCTAATGGGAACATGTCATTACTGTGTCCCTGCTGTATGTGTCTTTAAATTGTTAGTGGGGTTTTTCCTAAATTTTGGCAGCCATTGGACTCACTGCATACCCTATAACTGAATAGCAGACCCTCTCCTTTCTAATGGGAACATGTCATTACTGTGGCCCAGCTCTATGTGCCTTTAAATTGTTAGTGGGGTTTTTTCTAAATTTTGGCAGCCATTGGACTCACTGCATACCCTATAACTGAATAGCATACCCTCTCCTCTCTAATGGGAACATGTCATTACTGTGGCCCAGCTCTATGTGCCTTTAAATTCTTAGTGGGGTTTTTCCTAAATTTTGGCAGCCATTGGACTCACTGCATACCCTATAACTGGATAGCAGACCTTCTCTTTTCTAATGGGAACATGTCGTTACTGTGTCCCTGCTGTATGTGTCTTTAAATTGTTAGTGGGGTTTTCCTAAATTTTGGCAGCCATTGGACTCACTGCATACCCTATAACTGGAAAGCAGACCCTCTCCTTTCTAATGGGAACATGTCGTTACTGTGACCCAGCTCTATGTGCCTTTAAATTGTTAGTGGGGTTTTTCCTAAATTTTGGCAGCCGTTGGACTCACTGCATAGCCTATAACTGGATAGCAGACCCTCTCCTTTCTAAGGGGAACATGTCGTTACTGTGACCCACCTCTATATGTCTTTAAATTGTTAGTGGGGTTTTTCCCAAATTTTGGCAGCCCTTGCAGTCACTGCATGGGCATTAACACTATAGGAGACCCACTCCTTTATAATGGGAAAAATTTTTTTAATAAGACCCTCCTCTATGTCTCTTCAAAGGGGTATTGGGGTGCGTCCAAATTTTTGGCAGCACTTGCAGTCACTGCATACGCAATAAAAGTATAGGAGACCTACTGTTTAATAATTGGAACAACAAAGCATAGCTGACTCCTTTAAGAATAGTAAGGCTATAAAAATAGTGTTTGTGACTTTCACAATCCCTCCTTCATAAATGAAACAGGATGTGTCTGATGATGTTTCACACACCACATGACCAGATAAGGTTGTAAAATGTTAAAATGACATTTCCTGGTGAATGCATTTGTCATGCTTGAAAGCAATGCAAAAGTGCAAAAACGGATCAAAAAATGCTACGTGTGAACATAGCCCAAGGTGTGGCGAAGCATTTTTTTTTTTTTTAATATTTATTTTGCTTTATATACAAGTAATTATCCTGGAAAGGATATTCCTTAACATATTTCCCAGGAAAATCCATTTTGTTTTAATTTTTGTATGTTTTATTGTGAGTCCATAAAAGTGGCGAAATACCTCTGACAACGTGGTTGACAGCAGTGACCTAGGAGTCAGAAATGCTTCCAGGGGTCTTCCCCATGCTGTTTCCATGTCATTTGAGCACTGTTCCCATCGATTTGGGCAATTTTTAGGCCCTCTGCAGACTGCCGGGGGGAGCCGCCAGAAAAATGCTTGAGTTTCCCATAGACGTACATTGGGCTCCTTACTCGGACTGAGCACTTGAGCATTCCAATTTGCTCGACCCGAGCTACGCGTACCCGAGCATTTTAGTGCTCACTTATCACTAATAATAACTAATTATATATTAATGGTGGGTGCACATCTGTATTCAGCTGCATAGTGTAGAAGCTGAGGAATGTGCTCTGGAAACGGTGCTCTAGATAACTGTGTTATTTTCTGCAGAGACAAGTCTTGGCTGGAAGAAGTGATATCGGTCTGGATGAAGGAGAAAAGCGAAGATGAAGGACTTCAACTAGAGATATCACCAGTGAGTCAGTGTGTTATCTGTACACTGACACTATGCACTATATGCTATGCACAGAGCTTTTGTGTATAAAGTCACTGGTGATCACTGTATTAACTGTACACTGATACTATATACAGAGCTTCTGTGTATAATGTCATTGGTGATCACTATATTACCTTCACACTATACACTGTATACAGAGCTCCTGTGTATGTCACTTTTGGAGAGGAGAGGTAATTACTTGGCAAATATGTCATGAACTGCCATTTCTAACACATTTATGCAATTTTATATAGTTTAGGAGTTGAGCCTAATGCTCATCCTAATGCTATCCTCATAAAAATATGTGTCATTATTTGATTTTAAATATAGTCAATGCAATAAGCTTGTTTATGCTAATACACAAAATCTGCAATAATAGTCAAAGCAACATACATCTACATATAGTGGATACATTTCCATACTTCTTTGTTCTATTCCATTGTCATATCACTAATAAACAAATATATTTACACACAAACTGTTGATCAATTTGCCTGCTATTTTAAGAGCATAAAATGTCTTTGCTAATATAATAAATGTACATTACAGACTAAGGTCACCTTTAAGCAAATAGCCTCCATTAACTAAATCATCATGAGGTATAATTACAGTACTCTCTAACATTACGTTACATGACTATATTCTGTACTTTTAATACTATAATAGTAGAAATGTAGAAAAAAATATAGATATGTTAAAATATAAAAGCTGCCCAAATACATTAAAATGTTGTTAATATAGATTGATTGTGATGCTTGGTTACAGGTTGTTGCTATGGTCTGAACTTACTATTGTACTCTCATTTCATCCTCTTCATCCTGTGTGAAATGACTGGAGTGAGAAGCAAGGAAAACATGTAACATGGTCTACAATTGATTCTTAAAACTGGGGTGTATAATTTGGCTAACGTGGTTAACTGAGCATGCTCAGATGTTATCCGAGTATCTTCGGTGTGCTCATATATTATGTTCAAGGCCCTGCATCTGCTTGATTTGTGGCTGTTTGACAGCCTTAAGACATGTGAGGATCCCTAACAAACAGGTAATCCCTGTATGTCTAACAGCCCCAAATCATGCAGATGCAGGGCCTCGAACATAATATACGAGCACACCGAAGATACTCAGATACCACCCGAGCATGCTTGGTTAACCTCTTATCCGAGCGCTAAGAAATGCAGGCATTCACCAGAGCTGGTTTAATTGTAAGGATACGTTCACACTGCAATATTTTAGTCTGTATTTCCCATCAGTATTTGTAAGCCAAAACTAAGAGAGGAGCAATAAGAGAAAAAAGTATAATAGAAACATGTGCACCACTTCTGCATTTTTGACCCACTCCAGGTCTTGGCTTACGAATACTGATGTGAAATACTGCCAAGTGAACGTAGCCTATCTGGCAGTTAATTGCAGGATTTTGGTAGCTTTAATAGATTGCAGCCTCACCCTGGTTAAAACAGCAAGAAACAAACACTGACAGAAGTTAACTCCTGAGCTCCCAGTCTGAGCGATACTACAAGTCCCTGAGAACACGGGACTCACCCACAATGCGTAACCTGCAAAAAAAACGAGGCAATGCCCAGTGACGGAAGCAAAAACAGGGCTGGCAGGCACCGATACTGATGTTGCAATTACATGTTTATGGTCATATGTAGCTATATGTAGATGGTGACTTTTCATGTCAAATATTCATTTTGCTTAGTATGCAATTGGTATAGTATAGCAGAGTCAGGCGCTATGTAGAGACATGCATTATCTCCAGAATTAATGTTGTTTTATTTCTCAGTTTATTAACATAATGGAAATTGCAAAGCCGTTGAAAACAAGCAATCTGCTTAGGTCATTATTATACTAAGTTAATAAAGCATGATAAATTTGCTTATCATGGCTTCACTAAATCAGTCAACTCACAGATGTTTAAAAATCAAGCAGAGCATAAATATGACATTACACCATTGCCAATTACATATTCACAAAACAATGTATAGAAAAGTTTTTAAAGAAAGACCAGAACTTATTGCAATACATTAGTTCCATCATATTCACATGTTGCTTGTAATGAATCAATAAAATTCAAATTCAACAGTTTGCTCGAATTTATCCAGAAAATCCGATTTGCGTCAAAGTTATTTGCCACAAATCAAATATTACTTTTTATGCTCTGGGACGTATCCGTCACCTGTATATATATATATATATATATATATATATATATATATATATATATACATACTGTATATATATATATATATATATATACATATATCGTAAGGTGACTGTTAGATTATGGCTCTACTATCAGTATTTGGTCAGTATTTTGTCAGTATTTTTTCTCAGGAGTGGGAGCCAAAAACAGGTGAGGAACAATCAGAGAAAAGGTTTAATAGAAACAAGTGCACCAATTCTGCATTTATCACCCTTTCCTGGTTTTGGCTCCCACTCCGGAGAAAAAATACATACTGCATACTGACCAAACACTGATAGTGGGGCCGTGGCCTTAGACACATAGTTGATGGGAGATAAAGCTTGAGTAATGCTTTAGTACATATAGGACTGAAAGGAGTTAATCGACCATCACAGGTTGATTATGAGCAGCTGAACAGCTGCTCACCATATCTCCACCCCTGGGTGTGGTTGACTTGGTAAAATGAGACCCGTTTGTCTCACACATGGCTGTGTGTGTATGGAGGTGTGCAGATCTCCTGGATTGAGTACCTTTGCTAAATGACTAAGAAGCTGGACTCTAAGCCAGGTGGGCTAACTAGCACTACTGTATGGATTTGTTACATTATGTGTGACTTTGTGCCAAACAAAAGCTGTATTTAAGTCTGCTTTGAAAAAGGACACAGAAACAGTGTTTGAAATGCGTAGCTTGCAGACAACCATGAAATCCTTTCTATCTTGTTTTTAAACTTTTGAAGAATAAAGTTTTTTTGCATTTGAGAAGCTGAATTCACCCTTCCTTTGGTATCTTTACATGGGGCCACACGTTTCCATGCTTCCACAAGGTGTAGGAAAATCTTAGTGCAACACAAAGGGAAGCGGGAAAGGAAGCCCAGACTCTAGGTAAAGGGGGGAGTGGAGACCTTCTGGCTGATAGAATATCACCCTGTCTCCCCTAACGTCCCTATATTGGCTCTTCACCAATCGCCGCACGTGTTCCTCGCCCTGTCTTTCTCTGGCATTGGCTAAGGCTAGGGAAGAGAGAAGATGAGCACTAGTCGATTTCCACTGAACACTAAAGACAACAAGGAAGGACAAACAGGGGGAAATAGCTTAGCTTTAGACAACTCCAGACAAATGCGCACATGTTCTCAGGCACCAGAAAGGAAGAAGTACTGCTCTTGCTAAGGCCTTCACAAGGAGTAATGAATATAGCTGGCACCTCCCTCTGGAACACAGCAGGTATTTATACACCCAGACCAGGGTGTTAATAAGCCAGAGGAAGGTAGCCACTGGGTCCTAGAGACAGCCTCTAAGAAGTTGTCTGTAGCGCCAAACATAGAGATCTCCTGCAACCCACAGCAGGGCGACTGTCTGTCACTTCTGACACACCCGTGACAGTACCCCCCACCTCTACGAGTGGCCTCCGGACACTCAGGACCGGGTTTCTCAGGATAAGAGGTGTGGAATGAACAAACCAACCTGGGAGCGTTCACCTCTTATGCTGAAACCCACATCCTCTCCTCTGGACCATAGCCTTTCCAGTGCACAAAGTATTGTAGAGAACAACATTGGAGACTAGAATCTACAATCCTCGAAATCTGGAACTCCAGATTACCATCAACCATTACTGGGGGCGGTGGTAGAGGTGAGGGCTCAATAGGTTCCACATATTTCTTGAATAAGGATCTATGGAACACATTGTGGACCTTAAGGGCCTGAGGAAGTTCAAGACGAAAAGCTGCTGGGTTAATAACGGCGGTTATTTTATAGGGACCAATAAACCTAGGTCCCAGCTTCCAAGAAAGAACTTTCAATCTTATATTCCTGATAGACAGCCAGACAAAGTTATTCACATTTAGGTTCGGACCTGGCAAGCAGTTTCTGTCAGCCATATGTTTATACCTGTCTCTCATGATCTTTAAATTACTCACACCCTGCCATACTGAGGAGAGCGTCGAAGCAAACCATTCCTCCTCAGGCATTCCTGGAGCTCCTCCCCCACTAAAAGAACCAAACCGTGGGTGATAACCATATGCACCGAAGAATGGTGACCTGCCAGTTGATTCTTGACATGATTATTAATGGCAAATTCTGCCAGTGGTAAGTAGGATGCCCAATCCTCCTGATTTTCAGAGACAAAACACCTGAGGTAGGTCTTCAAATTCTGATTGACACTCTTGCTTTGTCCATTCGACTGAGGGTGGAAGGCAGAGGAAAAGGAAAGCTGCACCCCCAGTCGAGAACAGAATGCCTTCCAGAACTTGGAATCAAACTGGGTCCCCAAATCTGAAACCACATCCGAGGGAACCCCATGAAGCTTCACAATGTCATTTACAAACACATGAGCAAGTGTCTTGGCATTTGGAAATGTAGGCAATGCAATGAAGTGAACCATTTTACTGAACCTATTTACTACCACCAAAACCACCATTTTGCCAGCAGAAACCATGGCCAGTAATAAAATCCATGGACAAGTGTGTCCATGGCCTACTAGGGATAGGTAGCGGAAGAAGAGTACCAGACAGACTGTATGCGAAACCTTAGAATGCGCACAAATACTACAAGCAGCTACGTGTTCAATCACATCCCGATGCAACCCCAGCCACCAAAAACGACGAGAGAGGAGGTCTATGGTTGCCCTACCACCTGGATGCCCAGCAAGCACAGACTTATGATGTTCCTTAATTACTTTGTGGTGCAGATCAGATGGTAAAAATACAGTTATGCTCAAAAGTTTACATACCCCGGTAGAATTTTTCCTTTCATGGCCTTGTTTCAGAGAATATGAATGATAACAAAAAAACTTTTTCTCCACTCATGGTTATTGGTTGGGTGAAGCCATTTATTGTCAAACTACTGTGTTTTCTCTTTTAAATCTTAATGACAACCAAAAACATCGAAATGACCCTGATCAAAAGTCTACATACCCTGGTGATTTTGGCCTCATAACATACACAGAATTTGACACAAATGGGTTTGAATGGCTACTAAAGGTAACATCCTCATCTGTGAACTGCTTGCTTGTAATCAGTGTATGCGCATAAAAGCTGAGTGAGTTTCTGGGATCCAGACAGACTCTTGCATCTTTCATCCAGCCACTGACATTTCTGGATTGTGAGTCATGGGGAAAGCAAAAGAATTGTCAATGGATCTATGGGAAAAGGTAGTTGAACTGTGTAACACAGGAAAGGGATACAAAAAAATATCCAAGGAATTAATAATACCAGTCAGCAGCGTTCAAACTGTGATTAACAAATGGAAAATCAGGGGCTCTTTAAAAATCAAACCACGGTCAGGTAGACCAACAAAAATTTCAGCCACAACTGCCAGGAAAATTGTTCAGGATGCAAAAAAAAACAGACAAATAACATCAGCTGAAATTAAGGACTCTCTGAAAACTAACGGTGTGGCTGTTTTAAGATACACAATAAGGAGGCACTTGAAGAAAAATGGGCTGCATGGTCGAGTCGCCAGAAGAAAGCCATTACAGTGAAAATGTCACAAAGTATCTCTCCTACAATATGCCAAACAGCACAGAGACAAGCCTCAAAACTTCTGGTACAAGGTAATTTGGAGTGATGAGACCACAATTGAACTTTTTGGCCACAACCATAAACGTTACATTTGGAGAGTGGTCAACAAGGCCTATGATGAAAGGAACATCATTCCTATGGTAAAGCGCGGTGGTGGATCGCTGATGTTTTGGGGATGTGTGAGCTACAAAGGCACAGGAAACTTGGTAAAAGTTGAAGGAAAGATGAATGCAGCACGTTATCATGAAATACTGGAGGCAAATTTGCACTCATCAGCCTGGAAGCTGCGCATGGGACATACTTGGATGTTCCAACATGACAACGATCCAAAACACAAGGCCAAGTCAACCTGTCATTGGCTACAGCATAGCAAAGTGAAGGTTCTAGAGTGACCATCTTAGTCTCCTGACCTCAATATTATTGAGCCACTCTGGGGAGATCTGAAGCGCACAGTTCATGCTAGACAGCACAGGAATTTAAAGGAACTAGAGGCTTTTTGCCAAGAAGAATGGGCAGCTTTACCATCTGAGGAATTAAAGAACCTCATCCACAACTACCACAAAAGACTTCAAGCTGTCATTGATGGTATTGGGGGCAATACACCGTATTAAGAACTGCAACTTTGATCAGGGTCCAGTGGCGTACCGCCAGTGGCGGCAGGCCATGCCACTGCTATGGGGCCCGTGAGCCGGGGGGGCCTGTGAGCCGGGAGGGCCTCGAAGCAGCGGTGGAATGAGGAGGATAGGTTAGTATTGGGAGGAGGGAGGTTGCTGCGGCGCAGGAGCGGGCACACGCAGTAGCCGTTGCTGCAGCTACCATTTGTGCCCTCTGCTAAAGGGACATGAATATTCCCTTTCCTCCACTCCTTTGGGCATGGAGAAGAGGGAATATTCATTCTCTTTAGTAGCGGGAACCGAGGAGCACTGGGCCGCGGCTCCTGCTGACAGTGACCTCTACTAAAGTGAAAGTGTATTCACTCATCTCCACGCACATAATCCCGGCGTGGGGAGGAGTGAATATGCAGCAGCAGCTCACCTTGGCATCTGAGAGCGTGCACTGCTCAGATGCCGACATGAGCTTCTGGCAGACAGGATACAGCAGCCCTGGATCAGAGGTGAGGAAGGAAGGTGAGTAAAAGTGATTTTTTTTTTTTTATGTATAAAGTGATTGGGCCATACATATCAGGATTGCGGGATGAGGAGGCCATGCATACCAGGAATGGGGGATGAGGGGGCTACACATACCAGGATTTGGGTATGAGGTGGCCCACACATACTAGTATTGGGGGATGAGGTGGCTACATATACCAGGATTGGGAGATGATGGGGCCCACACATACCAGGATTGGGGGGCAATGGGGCCACACATACCAGGATTGGGGGATGAGGGGGGCCACACATACCAGGATCGAGGGATGAGCCGGCTACACATAATAGGATTGGGAGATGATGGGGGAACACATACCATGATTGGGGGATGACGGGGCCACACATACCAGGATTGGGGGATGAGGGGGGCCACACATACCAGGATTGGGGGATGAAGGGGCCATGCATACCAGGATTGGGGGATGAGGGGGGCCACACATACCAGGATTGGGGGATGAGGAGGCCATGCATACCAGGATTGGGGGATGAGGGGGCCACACATACCAGGATTAGGGGATGAGGGTGGCCATGTATACCAGGATTGGGGGATGAGGTGGCCATGCATACCATGATTGGGGAAATGAGGGGGCCATGCATACCAGGATTGGGAGATGAGGGGGCCATGTATACCAGGATTGGGGGATGAAGAGGCCATGCATATTAGGATTGGGGGGATGAGGGGTCATGTATACCAGGATTGGGGGGATGAGGAGGCCATACATACCAGAATTGAGGGATGAGGGGGGCCACACATACCAGGATTGGGGGATGAGGAGACCACGCATACTAGGATTGGGGGATGAGGGGTCCATGCATACCAGGATTGGGTGATGAGGGGGGCCACACATACCAGGATTGGGGGATGAGGGGGGCCACACAAACCAGGATTGGGGGATCAGGGGTGCCACACATACCAGGATTGGGGGATGAGGAGGCCATATATACCAGGATTGGGGGATGAGGGTGCCATACATCCAGGATTGGGGGATGAGGGCGGCCATGTATACCAGAATTGGGGGATGAGGGAGCCATGTATACCTGGATTGGGGGATGAGGAGGCCATGCATACCAGGATTGGGGGGATGAGGAGGTCATACATACCAGGATTAGGGGATGAGGGTGGCCATGTATACCAGGATTGGGGGATGAGGTGGCCATGCATACCATGATTGGGGAAATGAGGGGGCCATGCATACCAGGATTGGGAGATGAGGGGGCCATGTATACCAGGATTGGGGGATGAAGAGGCCATGCATATTAGGATTGGGGGGATGAGGGGTCATGTATACCAGGATTCGGGGGATGAGGAGGCCATACATACCAGGATTGAGGGATGAGGGGGGCCACACATACCAGGATTGGGGGATGAGGAGACCACGCATACTAGGATTGGGGGATGAGGGGGCCATGCATACCAGGATTGGGTGATGAGGGGGGCCACACATACCAGGATTGGGGGATGAGGGGGCCACACATACCAGGATTGGGGGATCAGGGGTGCCACACATACCAGGATTGGGGGATGAGGAGGCCATATATACCAGGATTGGGGGATGAGGGTGCCATACATACCAGGATTGGGGGATGAGGGCGGCCATGTATACCAGAATTGGGGGATGAGGGAGCCATGTATACCAGGATTGGGGGATGAGGAGGCCATGCATACCAGGATTGGGGGGATGAGGGGGCCATGCATACCAGGATTGGGGGGATGAGGAGGTCATACAAATCAGGATTGGTGGATGAGGGGGGCCACACATACCAGGATTGGGCGATGAGGGTGCCATACATACCAGGATTGGGGATGAGGGGGGCCATGTATTCCACGATTGTGGAGATGAGGGGTCATGCATACCAGGATTGGGGGGATGAGGAGGCCATGCATACCAGGATTGGTAGGATGAGGAGGCCATACATACCAGGATTGGGGGATGAGGTGAGGGGGGCCACACATATCAGGATTGGGAGGATGAGGAGGCCATACATACCAGGATTGGGGTATGACGGGGACCACACATACCAAGATTGGGGAATGAGGGAGTCATACATACCGGGATTGGGGGATGAGGGCGGCCATGCGTACCAGGATTGGGGGATGAGGGTGACCACACATACCAGGATTGGGAGATGAGGGTGCCATACATACCAGGATTGGGGGATGAGGGCGGCCATGTATAGCAGGATTGGGGAGATGAGGGGGCCATGCATACCAGGATTGTGGAGATGAAGAGGATATGCATACCAGGATTGGGGGATGAGAGGGCCATGTATACCAGAATTGGGGGGATGAAGAAGCCATGTATACCAGGATTGGAGGATGAGGGGACTATGCGTACCAGGATTGGGGAGATGAGGGGGCCATGCATACCAGGATTGTGGGGATGAGAGGGCCATATATACCAGGATTGGGGGATGAGGAGGCCATGCATACCAGGATTGGGGGATGAGGGGAGCCACACATACCAGGATTGGGGGGATGAGGGTGCCATACATACCCGGATTGGGGGATGAGGGGGCCATGTATATCAGGATTGTGGAGATGAGGAGGCCATGCATACCAGCATTGGGGCGATGAGGGGCCATACATGCAAGGATTGGGGGATGAGGATTGCCATACAAACCAGGATTGGGGGATGTGGGTGCCATACATACCAAGATTGGGGGATGAGGGTGGCCATGTATACCAGGATTGGAGAATGAGGGGGGCATGCATACCAGAATTGGGGGGATGAGGGGGCCATGTATATCAGGATTGGGTGGGTGAAGGGGCCATGTATCCCAGGATTGAAGGATGAGGGAACCATGCATACCAGGATTGGGGAGATGAGGGGGCCATGCATACGAGGTTTGTGGGGATGAGGGGGGCATGCATACCAGGATTGGGAGGATGGGGGGCATGCATACCAGGATTGTGGAGGATGAGGGGGCCATGCATACCAGGATTAGGGAAATGAGGGGGCCATGCATACCAGGATTGGGAGATGAGGGGGCCATGTATACCAGGATTGGTGGATGAGGAGGCCATGCATACCAGGATTGGGGTATGACTGGGGCCACACATACCAAGATTGGGGAATGAGGGTGCCATACATACCAGGATTGGGGAGATGAAGGGGCCATGCATACCAGGATTGGGAGATGAGGGGGTCATGCATACCCAGATTGGGGGATGAGGGAGCCATGCATACCAGGATTGGGGAGATGAAGGGACCATGCATACCAGGATTGGGGGGATGAGGAGGCCATGTATACCAGAATTGGTGGATGAAGAAGCCATGTATACCAGGATTGGAGGATGAGGGGACCATGCGTACCAGCATTGGGGCGATGAGGTGGCCATGCATACCAGGATTGGGGGGATGAGGGGGCCATGCATACGAGGATTGGGGGATGAGGGTTGCCATGCATACCAGGATTGAGGGATGAGGAGTGCCATGCATACCAGGATTGGGGCATGACGGGTGCCATACATACGAGGATTGGGGGATGAGAGGTGCCATACATACCAGGATTGGGGGATCAGGGAGGAATGAGTACCAGGATTGGGGGATGAGGGGTGCCATGCATACCAGGATTGGGGGATGAGGGTTGCCTTGCGTACCCGGATTGGGGGATGAGGGGTGCCATATGTACCAAGATTGGGGATGAGGGGTGCCATACGTACCAGGATGGAAGGATGAGGGGTGCCATACATACCAGGATTGGGGGATGAGGGGTGCCATACGTACCAGGATTGGGGAATGAAGGGTGCCATACATACCAGGGGAAGTTTACCAGTAGCTGCTGCATTTTCCACCCTAGGCTTATACTCGAGTCAATACGTTTTCCCATTTTTTTGTGGTAAAATTAGGGGCCTCGGCTTATACTCCAGTCGGCTTATTTAAAATATACGGTATTTTTAAATCAATGAGTATGTGGTGCCCATAATACTGCAGGACTGTGGGGTACATTATACTATATAGGGGCTGCATTTTACCCTATGGGGTATGTAATATACTGTATGGAAGACTATGGGGAGTGCTTTATATTCTATGGAGGACCATGGGAAGTTCATTATACTATATGGAGGATTATGGGGGGTGCATTATACTATATGGAGGATAATGGGGGGCGCATTATACTATGTGGAGGATTATGTGTGGCGTATAATACTATATGGAAGGCTATGTTGGGCCATTATAATATTTTGAGGCCTATGTGGGGGGACATTATACTGTATGAAAACAATTGTACGGTGTGAAGGTTTCTGTGGGGTCCATCATATTGTTTGGAGGGCTCTGTGGGGTCCATCATCCTGTTTGGAGGGCTGTGTGGGGTCCATCATACTGTTTGGAGGCCTGTGTGGGGGCCATTATACTGTTTGGGGGGCTAGTGCGTGCCATTATACTGTTTGGAGGGCTAGTGCGGGCCATTATACTGTATGTAGGCCCATTATATTGTATGGAGGGCTGTGTGGGAGTCACAGTTGGGGGATCATACTGTGTCAGGGTTACCATACTCTGCCTTGGGAGTTGAAGTGGGGTACAGTAGGGTCATTATACTGTGCATGTGGAGGCTAATGTGGAGGAATGCACCATCGGGGTATCTTACTGTGTTTGGGGGGCACTTTTATTGGTATTAAACTTTATGGGGGCAATGAAAAAGGAATCTAGTACTAACGCAGGAGGAAACTTACTATGTAAAGGCAGGAAAGTTGTGAGATATGCTTTTCTGTGACACAAACAAACATGTATTTATTTTTTTGGGGGGGAACCCAATTAGAGCTTCTGCTATGGGGCCCCATGATTTCTATGTATGCCCCTGTCAGGGTCATTTGGATGTTTTTGGTTGTCATTAAGATTTAAAAAGAGAAAACACAGTAGTTTGACAATAAATGGCTTCACCCAATCAATAACCATGAGTGGAGAAATTTTTTTTTATTATCATTCATATTCTCTGAAACAAGGCCAAGAAAGGAAAAATTCTGCCGGGGTATGTAAACTTTTGAGCACAACTGTAACCTTCCAGAAGGGCAGGAGGCAGGGGCACCTTAACCTCCAGTTCAGGATACAGTGCCGAAATGACTACCCCTTTCTGTAATATTGGGGCAGGGTTCTCATGGTCACCACCCCCAGGGAAGCTCCGGGACACAGCATAAGCCTTGACATTTTTGACCCCTGGACAAAAAGTGACAACAAAATTGGACCTAGTAAAAAACAGGGACCGTCTGGCTTGCCTAGGGTTGAGACGTTTAGCTGACTGGAGATATGACAGGTTCTTATGGTAATAACAGTAATAGGATGGACAGCCTCCTCCAACCAATGTCGCAATTCTTCGAACGCCAATTTGATCACCAAAAGTTCCCTATTACCCACGTCATAATTTCTCTCAGCCGAAGACAATTTTTTAGAAAAGAAGGCGCATGGACGCCATTTACCAGGGGACAAACCATGAGACAACACAGCTCCAACCCTGACATCCAACGTATCAACCTCCACAATAAAGGGTTGGGAAACATCGGATTAACTGAGTATAGATGCAGTGGCAAAATTATTCTTTAAGGAAGAAAAAGCCTGGAGGGAGGCTTCCGACCATTTGGAAAAATCAGACCCCTTCTTAGTCACGTCAGTAAGGGGTCTCACAATTACAGAGTAATTTTGGATGAATTTCCGGTAAAGATGAGTAAAGCCCAGAAAGCATTGTTGAGCCTTCAGGTTCTCGGAAGTTCCCAATCAAAGACTGCATGGATCTTCTCCGGATCCATCTGAAAACCCGAAGATGACAACAAGTACCCCAAAAACTGCACCTCCTGAAAAGCGAAAACACATTTTTCCAGTTTGGCATAAAGTTTGTTATCCCTTAATATCTGGAGAACCTGCTTAACATGCCCCGGATGTGTCTCAAAATAAGGTGAGTAAACCAAAATGTCATCCAGATAAACCACCACAAACCTCCCCACCAAATTATGAAAAATATCATTTATGAAATGCTGGAATACCGCAGGTGCCTTGGTCAAACCAAAAGGCATAACCAGACTAGAAATGTCCTTCCGGGGTATTGAATGCTATTTTCCATTCGTCCCCTTCTCTGATTCTAACCAAATTGTAGGCTCCCCTTAAATCGAACTTGGAGAATACCTTAGCTCCTACAACCTGGCTGAACAAATCAGGAATCAGAGGAAGAGGATATGGATCACGGATGGTAATTTGATTTAATTCCCGGAAATCTAAATAGGGACGTAGACAGTCATGTTTTTTCTTCACAAAGAAGAACCCTGCCGCAACGGACGAAGATGAGGGTCTGATATGTCCCTTCTCCAGACTTTCTGCAGTGAAATCCTTCATGGCTTGTCTCTCAGGGTCAGAAAGATTATATAGTCTGGACTTTGGTAGTTTAGCTCTGGGGGTAAGGTTAATAGGACAGTCATAATCACGATGAGGAGGCAAATCCTGAAACCCCCTCTCAGAAAAAGCATCCTCAAAACCAGACAGAAAAGCAGGTAATATTTCCGTAGAGACAGTAGCAAGGGAAATATCTAAACAATTCTCATGGCAGTAATCTCCCTGGCTTGCCAATACACCAATGGATTATGTTTAACGAGCCAAGGAATACCCAAAACAATCGGTGTGGGAAGATTGTCCAGGGCATAGCAAGGGATTATTTCACAATGAACTGACCCTACTTTCAGTTTTACATTATGTACAATCTGAGTAAATGCTTTCTGTGCAAGTGGCGTCGAGTCGATGGCAAAGATAGAAATAGCTTTATGTAAAGTATATCAAGCAAGACCATGTGTTTTCACAAACTCAGCATCAACCATGCTGAATCCGGCTCCACTGTCAACAAACAGAAATTTTGTCGGTTTTGTTCTCTAGCACCACCTCTGCTATCAGGACAAACCTGGAATTGCAGGTTGGCAACAAATGATCTCCTTGTTTATCCAAATCCAGACTACCATGAGTTAATCAAGTCTTCTTTTGTTTTAGGTATTGAAGGACAGGCCCAGCAAAATGTCCCTTTTTCCCACAAAAAAAAATACGCCTTTTTTCTTGCAAATCTCTTAGGGGATATTTCTTGCAGAGACACCCCCTAACTGAATGGGATACTCCACCTCCTCCAGTACTGGTTCACGAAGGCCCCGGAGAAGGTGGTCTCACCGGTCTATCCTGAAGGCGTCAATCAAGACGTATGGCGAATGACATTGCAGCCTCCAAGGACTGAGGGGTTTCATATACTGCCAAGGCATCTTTCAACCTTTCAGTAAGCCCCTTGCAAAATTGAATTCTAAGGGCTCAGTCATTCCATTCGGAATCCCTTGCCCATCTACGGAATTCCGAACTGTACGTCTCCACTGACCGATTACCCTGCTGAAGGCGACGTAGCCTAGACTCAGCCAAGGAGACTCGGTCAGGGTCATCATAGATGAGGGCCAGAGCTCCAAAAAACCCCTCCAAAGACTGGAGACAAACCGAGTCCTGGAAAAGAAAACGCCCATGACTGAGGATCCCCCTGCAGTAGAGAGGTCACAATTCCAACCCGTTGCTCCTCATTTCCGGAGGAGTAAGGGCGAAGTTTAAAATACAGTTTGCAGGTCTCCTTGAAAACAAAAAACTTGTCCCAGCTCCTGAAAACCTGTCCGGGCGGGCAACCTTGGGTTAATGCTGGACAGGCCTACCTACAGAGACCCCCACATTGGCGACCTGTAGCCACTGATGCTGCTGCTGAACCTCACAGCGAAGGTTATTCACCTCCAGAGACAGACAGTGGAACTGCTCTGCCAGCTCTGCAACTGACCCCATACGAAGGAGAAAAGAAAAAGGTTGACGCCCAAAAACACACAAAGAGAAAAAAAAAACAGCTGTACACTGCAGGGAGTGGGCTTGGGCCCTGCAGTGTACTGAGCTGCCAGGACCTGCAGTGGCGTCACAAATCAGCTGATGGTCACGTGACCATCAGCTGACAAGTTGTGGCGATGATTAGTGGTGGTTAGCTCACTAGCTACTAATATCAGCCCTCAGCAGTCGGCTTTCCGTCTGCTGATTATAAAAATGACGCAGGAGCCCGCATCATTTTTTAAAAAAATTTTAGGCTCTGTGCCCACGATTCAGACATAGCAGCACTTTGGATGCAAATTTTTTCACCGTCCAAAACTTTGCATTCTATTGAACGCAGGTAAATACAGATGTGTTCACTGAACCATGAGTATTTACCGCATTCAATACTTTCTAGTGGTCAAATTTCTGTTGCGCAGACTAGCGACTTCTCAAGAGAAATTGACATGCTGCGTTCCTGAAAGACGCACTGCATGTCAGTGTCCATGGGTGATTCGCAGCCTCTGATGCACGCATAGTGGACATGGTATTTCTAGAGATCCCATCCACTATGCTGTAACATCTAAATGCTGCGGGTTTGACGCCGTATAAACACGCAGCGTCAAACCTGCAGCGGCTCCTGACCGTGGCCACGTACCCAAACTCACCTGCAGCATGTCAATTTCTGTAGCGGACACGCTAGTTTCTGCTTCATATTTTAACCGATTGAAGTGTCATTATAAGCGGTGGATTCACATGTACCGACAACAAAAGTGCGACATTACAACACCGCGCTTTGGACGCAACATAAATACATTGCTGCTGAGTGCTGATCGGGGGACGTAGAGGCTAATGAACCAGCTGTGAAATGTTAATTATGGCCAGGGAAAATTTTTGCCTTATGTCACCTTCCCAGGCTAAAATTAACAGCTCACAGCCGTCATATAAATTAAATGAATAGAAATGCTAATGAAGACTGGGTGAATGGGACTAGCTGACACCTATCACTTTTATTTGGTTATCTCAAGGTGTCAATCAGACCTTTTCATGGTCAAACTTAAAGTAAAGTAAAGAGTGAAATAAACACACAGACACATTGTAAACACTTTGTTTGAATTACAGCAGACACATTCTTTAATCATTTAATTGAACCAATATACTCACACCACTTCTATGATAATAGCAAATAACTTTATTTAGCTCAAATAAAGCATTCATTGATGTATAAAAACACTTCAAAAAACGCTTAATAAAACGCATGTGAAAACACATGTAAAAATGCATCAAAAACGTGTCAAAAACGCTTGTAAATCAGCATGCATTTTTTCTACCAGGGAGAGGCAAAAATGCTCAGGAAATTTTTGCTTAAAATCCGCATTGTGCGCACATACCCTTAGTGCAACACAAAGGGATGAGGGAAAGGAAGCTCAGACTCTAGGGAAAGGGGGGTTGGAGACCTCCTGGCTGATAGAATATCACCCTGTCTCCCCTAACGTCCCTATATTGGCCCTTCACAAATTGCCGCACGCGTAACTTGCCCTGTCTTTCCCTGGCATTGGCTAAGGCTAGGGAAGGGAGGAGATGAGCACTAGTCGATCTCAATTAAACACTAAAGACAACAAGGGAGGACAAACAGGGGGAAATAACTTAGCTTTAGATGACTCCAGAAAAATGAGCCAATGTCCTCAGGCACCAGAGAGGAAGAAGTAGTGCTCTTTCTAAAGCCTTCACAAGGAGTAATGAATATCGCCGTCACCTCCTTCTGGAACACAGCAGGTATTTATACACCCAGGTCAGGGTGTTAATTAGCCAGAGAAAGGTAGCCGCTGGGTCCTAGAGACTGCGTTTAAGAAGGTGTTTGCAATGCCAAACGTAGAGATCTCCTGCAACCCACTGCAGCGTGACTGTTTGTCACTTCTAAAGAGAAGTAATACTGCGCTGGTATAGTTAGGCCGTAATAGGTGGGGTTGGGAGGGGGGTTAAAGGGAGAGTAGGATATTCTGATACAAAGTTCAGTTTTAAAAAAATATTTATTTTAAATTAGTGTCACATAAAGTATCATATAAAATCATCACTTCAGGATGTTGTAAAAATTTTTTTTTAAAAAATTGCAATTAAAATGGGTGGTCCTTTATGGTAGAGGTTCTTTGTGGGTTCCTTCTAGTTTTGGCTTGTTATATTTCTTAGCCAGTTGTGATCTGGATATTTTCTGGGTGAAGGAAAAAATATATAGTTATAAGTTTTTTTTTAGTGAACATACGATTCCTATAGCGATGAGTTGGATGTCCTCCTAGTGGGGAGGAAGGTGATTTACCTGTTATCGGTCCAGGTGGGATTCACGGTGAAGATGAACAGAGTTAATCTACACTGTGTGCCAAATTATTAGACAAGTTGTATTTTAGAGGATTATTTTTATTATTGATCAACAACTATGTTCTCAATCAACCCAAAAGACTCATAAATATCCAAGCTTAATATTTTTGGAAGTTGGAGTGTTTTTTTTTTAGATTTGGCTATCTTAGGAGGATATCTGTTTGTACAAGTAACTATTACTGTTCAGAATTATTAGGCAACTTAATAAAAAACAAATATAATCCCATCTCACTTGTTTATTTTCACCAGGTAAACCAATATCAGTGCACAACATTTAGAAATAAACATTTCTGACATGCAAAAACCAAAACCAAAAAAATTAGTGATGAATTGTCAGTTGCTTGATCTGTTTTCGATCAACATTGCGTGCAGCAGCCACCACAGCCTCTCAGACACTGTTCTGAGAGGTGTACTGTTTTTGCTCCCTGTAGATCTCACATTTTATGTTGGACCACAGGTTCTCTATGGGGTTCAGATCAGGTGAACAGGGGGGCCATGTCATTATTTTTTCTTCTTTTAGACCTTTACTGGCCAGTTACACTGTGGAGTAATTGGATGCATGTGATGGAGCATTGTCCTGCATGAAAATCATGTTTTTCTTGAACGATACCGACTTCTTCCTGTACCACTGCTTGATGAAGTTGTCTTCCAGAAACTGGCAGTAGGTCTGGGAGTTGAGCTTCACTCCATCCTCAACACGAAAAGGTCCCACAAGTTCATCTTTGATAATACCAGCCCATACCAGTACCCCACCTCCACCTTGCTGGCGTCTGAGTCGGACTGGAGCTCTCTGCCCTTTAATGATCCAGCCTCTGGCCCATCCATCTGGCCCATCAAGAGTCACTCTCATTTCATCAGTCCATAAAACCTTTGAAAAATCAGTCTTAAGATATTTCTTGGCCCATTCTTGACGTTTTATCTTATGTTTCTTGTTCAAAGGTGGTCGTTTTTCAGCCTTCCTTACCTTGGCCATGTCCCTGAGTATTGCACACCTTGTGCTTTTTGATACTCCAGTAATGTTGCAGCTCTGAAATATGGCAAAAGTGGTGGCGAATGGCATCTTGGTAGCTTCACGCTTGATTTTCCTCAATTCATGGGCAGTTATTTTGCGCCTTTTTTGGCCAACACGCTTCTTGCAACCCTGTTGGCTATTTGCCATGAAACGCTTGATTGTTCAGTGATCACGCTTCAAAAGTTTGGAAATTTCAAGACTGCTGCATCCCTCTGCAAGACATCTCACAATTTTGGACTTTTCAGAGCCCGTCAAATCTCTCTTCTGACCCATTTTGCCAAAGGAAAGAAAGTTGCCTAATAATTAAGAACACCTTATATAGGGTGTTGATGTCATTAGTCAACACCCCTCCTCATTACAGAGATGCACATCACCAGAATTACTTAATTGGTAGTTGGCTCTCAAGCCTATGCAGCTTGGAGTAGGGCAACATGTATAAAAAGTATCATGAGATCAAAATACTCATTTGCCTAATAATTCTGCACACAGTGTAGACGGGTGATGTTAGTGCCCTCTTTTGGACACCAAAAATAGGAGTGACTATTGATAAATACAAAATGTACGTTAGAGTTTGGAAGTAGGGTGTCACCGGTGGCAGGGTGTATTGGTTTTACCTGTAAGAGGACTTTATTAGATTCCCAGGATGTACGTGAGAGTTTCGGCAGTGTGGGTGGATGTTTTGCCGATCCTGGATCATAGGTGGCTTCTGAACCCGGAGTTTCCTAGAAGGCGCTGGTGGAAGTATAATTAATATATACCGTGGAAAGACAAATGGTATGGGTCATAAAAAATGCAAGTGGGATAATTTAATGTTACCTCTTGAGTTTTGATGCTTGATGTTATACTTTTTCCTTTTTGACTCACCAATGTAGTAGCCGTGATCAGGGAGGCAGTACGTGTGCTAGGGTTTAGGGCACTTAGAGTCTGCTGGTCCTTTTAGCTCACTAGTAGTATTGTTTACAGTCAGGAGGGTGGTTACAGATGATACTGTACCCTAGGTAAAAGTATTTTCATAGGTAGCGTTTTGCTGGTATACAGTCTATTACATAAGCAGTGTGTGCACTCTATAGAGTAGTCCTCGTGGGAGCAGAGCTCCGTGACTTACAGTTCGTAGTCTGTCAGGATGAGTCCCACTGACAGGGAGTGGTTAGCGTCCTGCTGGTAAGATCCTAGGAATCTCCGTTGGCAGCGGAGGTAAGGAGAGCGGTGGAGGAGGGGAGAGGTGGGAGAGAAGGGGGAGATAAGAGAGGCGCAGGGAGTGAGACAGGGTCCTGGCCGGAGACCAGCTGTGCTCCCTTGTGCTCAGCATCTTCCGTCGGCAGTCTGTGGAAGGCGGGAAGGACCTGTGGCAGGCGTCTCGTGCTATCGCAGTAGGACCTGCGTGACATGAGAGCACGTGACGGCGCGCACGTGACCCGTACCGGTACGGAGGCTTACAGGGACCAAGAAACCAATGCGTTTTGAGAAACAGCGGTTCTCTTCCTCAGGGATGGTCAATGGCTGTAAGTTGGTCACTTCTATATGCGCGTTCCTGCATAAAATTGGTGGGGGCGGAGTCAGCAGAATGTTTGGACATAGTGTGGTCAGTGAAGGGGTTAATCGTCATTAAAGGCAAACAGCTCAATCTCAGAGTTGAGTCCTTTTGGCCTCAATGTGTCTAGATTGAATATCCACTTACTTTCAATCCTAGACATTTGTTTTAGGTAATCCCCTTTGCGCCATTGTTTGTGAACCTTCTGTAGTCCTGTAACAGTGGTGCCCTTTATAGAGCCCTCATGTTTTTCTGAGTGGTGTATGGATAATGGATGTCCGTCAAATTTTTTTGAAATATTGCGTAGATGTTCGTTTATACGTATGTGCATAGGGCGTTTGGTCCTACCTATATATAATTTGTTGCACGGGCATCTGAGACTGTATATGACACCTTCCGTATTACAGGTGATGAAGTTTGAGATAGTGTGGGTGATATTACCTTCTTTAATGGTTTTTTGTTTTCTGGTATGTAGCTTTTTACATGCTGCGCATTTGTTGCAAGGAAAAAAACGAACAGTTTTCTCAATAAATGGGGATTTTTCATTCATTTGGGGGTTGCGAACTAGGGAGCAATGAGATTTCCCAGGTTTTTGGCTTTCCTGTAAATGAATCTTGGTTTTAGTGGGATCAAATCACCTATCAGTTTGTCATTATGGACGATATGCCAGTGTTTGGTGATAATTTTTCTTAATAGTTGTGTATTGGAGTTGTATTGTGTTAGAATTGGGATATTAAGTTGTGTGTTTAGGTTGGTGGAGTCAGTTTTTTGGGGGGAGTTCTTGAGAAGGTTGTCTCTGGGCATGGCTTGGATTTGATTTTTCGCTTTCTGTAGGAATTGCATGTTGTATCCTTTTTCTAGGAATTTTTGCATTAGTTGTGAGGCTTCTTCATTGAAATCCTCAGTGTTGGAGTAGTTCCTATGCAGTCGCGTATACTGGCTACGTGGGATGTTTAATAACCAGCTGGGGAGGTGGCAGCTGTCCAAAGCTATGAAACTATTCGCATCTGTTGGTTTAGTATACGTATTTGTTTGCATTCGTTGATCCTGGATCTGGATATTGAGGTCTAAGAAGTTAACCTGTTGTTTACTAGTGTTGGCGGTAAATTCCAAGAGAAATTCATTGATATTGATCTCCTTAATAAAGGAGTCGAGGGATTCTTGGTCGCCCGACCAGATGAACAAAATGTCATCAATGAATCTGTGCCACATTATTAGATTGGGTCTGAGTATTCCCACTGGATGGATAATGGACTCCTCCCATTTGCCAACATATAGATTGGCATAGCTTGGTGCGAATCTCGAGCCCATTGCTGTGCCCCACTGTTGTGTATAGAAGAGTTTGTCATGTTTAAAATAGTTGTGTGTGAGTATAAATTTCATACATTCCTTAATATACATTATTTGTTCTTTTGGTAGTTTGTTTTGTTTCAGGAGGAAGTGTGTGGCTGCATCACAGCCTGCGTCATGTTGAATCACGGTATATAGAGAAGAGATGTCCAGAGTGCCTAGAATGAAGTTATCGCACCATTTGATTTTTTGTAGGAGCTTGAGTACATGTTGGCTATCTTTTAAGTATGTGGGCAGGAGTGGTACTAGGACTTGTACATGTTTATCTACAAACCTAGATAAATTAGATGTTAGGCATTGAATACCTGAAATTATGGGTCTGCCTCGGGGATGGGAGAGTGATTTGTGTATTTTTGGTAAATAATACCGTGACACAAATAAGCTGCTAATGCAACAGCTCCAGCAGCAGCACCAGCAACAAATCCAGCAGCAGCAGCACCAGCAACAAATCAAGCAGCAGCACCAGCAACAAATCAAGCAGCAGTGGCAGCAGATTGAATTACTCACAGAGGCGGTTCGTGGCATGACGGCATCTCCGACTCCAAGGTCAACTGATGATTTTTCTATCCGGAAGGCAGTGAGGAGAGCCTTGCAGAAAATTATCCCGAGAGACAACATAGAGTCCTTTTTAACCATTTTTGAAAGGGTCGCCGATAGGGAGAAACTCCCGCCAGATCAGTGGCCATACTTAACGGGGGAGCCACAAAAGACCTACTATGATTTAGCCTTACAGGACACCAAATAATATGCAAAACTGAAAACTGTGCATTGTCCCTTGACCAGCGAGCAAATGGACAGCAGTATGGGATGCTGGTGCTCATTCTACATATTTCCAGTTTGCCTCGTGGATTGTCCACCTGGTGAGGGGCCCTAAGCTTGTCCTGTAAAAAAGAATGGTCTGCATTTTTTTTTACAAGACAAGCTTGGGACCCCTCGCTGGATGGACAGTCATTCAATTGATCCCAGAGAAGAAGGTGGCCGGTGGCCAGAGTGGTCACTAAGACTGCCCGAGGTACTGAGTCCCATGAGGTCGGTGTGGTCCAGGATTCATTGCACCCAATTATCATAGGCCTCGACTTTGTGTTGTTTTGAGACTAGTGGGGGAGAGGCGGAGACCTTGATTACTCGAGTAAGATACTGGTTAGCCATAAAGAAGTCTCACCAACTCCAGAGCCTGACGGGTTTCCCTTCTCTGTAATGGTGGGAAATGAGGAGTTAGTATCCCCAGAGGGTGATATTTCTGAGATATGGTTGACCAGAGAAAATTTTGGGTCCGGACAACATAGGCACCTAACTCTTAAAGATGTATTCAATAAGGTAAGTAACTTTTATAAATGGCATAGCATAGAAGCCGATGGCTAATACCAGGTTTCCCCATTTCATGTTAAGTGGGAATTTATTGTACCGAGTTACTAAGGAGATAGTGTAACAATTTATGGTACAAATACCCTATAGATGGAGGGTATTAGACAAGGCCCATTCACATGTTTTGGGTGGCCATCTGGGGGAGGAAAAAACTCAAGAATGGGTCATGCACAGGTTCTACTGGCATAGATTTCACCGGGAAATCCTAATTTATTGCAAGTTCTGTCCCACTTGCCAGTTAACCGCTTTCACCTTTCACTACCGAAGTTCCCTCGTGCAGCTACCCATCAAGGCATGGCAAGATAGGGACCCTGTCGAAACTCCATGTTTGCTGGTTAAGCCAGAAGTGGACATTGAAGATGTCACAGTAGCCAAACACTGTTGATGACCCAAAAACAGCAATGTCAGGAATTGCAGCAGAACCGGGATCAGAATGTACAGATGTCATAGAACATGATGTTCTGATGGAACCCCTTGTGCGGTTGAATTCAAGGCCCTACCAAATTTCAAAGGCCCGCAGAGTACTGATCTCCAAGGAAGTGAAGCGCATGCTGAATCTTGAAGTCATTGAAGAATCTAAGAGCAGGTGGTCTAACCCGATTGTCCTTGTTCCAAAACCTGATGGAGAATGGAGATTCTGTTATGATTATCAGAAGCTGAACGAATTCTCCAAGTTCAAAGCATATCTGATGCCACGTGTCGATGAGCTGATCGAGAGACTTGAGCCGGCAAGGTACATAACCACCTTGGGTCTAACAAAGGGATATTGGCAAATTGCCATGTCACAAGAAGCCAAGGAGAAGATGGCTTTCTCTATGCCCGACGGCTGCTTCCAATAAGTCCGGATGCAGTTTGGACTGCAGGGAGCTCCAGCCACCTTCCAGAGGGCCATGGACCGGATCCTTGCACCCATAAGAATTATGTTGCAACATACCTGGACGATATCGTCACCTTCAACCCGGATTGAGGAAGTCATCTGGGAAAGGTCAAGGTGGTGTTTGATGCTCTCAGGAAGGCAGGGTTCTATAAAAATCCAGAAAAATGTGCCATGGGGAAAGAGGAGGCCCATACCCTAGATATGTAGTAGGTAGAGGAGAAATCAAACCTCAAATCAATAAAGTGGACGCAATTCAGAAATAGCCAAGACCACTGTCAAAAAAGCAAATTAGGGCATTTATAGGAATCATGGGGTACTACATGCAGCTCATTCCAAACTTTGCCATGGTGGTCGCATCCCTGACTGACCTCCTTAAGGGGACAAAATCAGTCATGGCCCTTTGGACGTTGGAGGTCCAGACAGCCTTTCAAGAACTGAAAGTAGCTCTGTGTAAGCAGCCAGTTCTGACTTCAAGAAGGAATTTGTACTCCAAACTAATGTCTCAGAAGTCGGATTAGGAGCTGTCTTCTCTCAGGAGATACACGGAGATGAGCATCCTGTTCTCTACCTGAGAAGGAAACTATCATCATGGAAGAAAAATGATTCCATTGTAGAAAAGGAATGCCTGTCCATAAAGTGGGCGGTGGACACATTGCGATACTATCTTTTAGGGTGAGAATTTAAATTAGTGTCAGACCATGGCCCACTCAGGTGGATGAGGAAGAAAAAGGGGAAAAATGCTTGTGTTACGCACTGGATTCTAGCCCTGCAGGATTTCTGCCTCCATGTAGGACTTAGAGCAGGGAGTTACATGGTAATGCTGATGCCCTCTCGAGAATCCTGTGTCTAGTAATAGAAGGTGCCAAGCCCACAGCTTTAGGAAGAGTGGGAAGTATGTAAAGTGGCTGTTATACATATAGCGGATGGGAGATAAACCTGGAGTAATGCTTTAGTACATATGGGACTAAAAGGGGTTAATCGACCATGACAGGTTGATTGGCTGCTCACCATATCACCACCCCTGGATGTGGTTCACTTGGTAAATTGAGACCTGTATGTCTCCCACATGGCTTTGTGTGTATGGAGGTGTGCAGATCTCCTGGATTGAGTGCTTTTGCTAAAGGACTAAGAAGCTGGCCTCTAATCCAGGTGGGTTAACCGGTTAACCAGCAGTATTGCATGAACTTGTTACTTTATGTGTCACTTTGTGCCAGACAAAGGCTGTTTTTAACTTTTCCTGTGATGTGCTTTACGAGGACTGAAATAAACCAGCCAGACTCTAAACAGAAATGGTTCTTGTGATACCTCAGATCGCCCCCAAGTGAGTAGCATTGCTACTATTTATATATATATATATATATATATATATATATATATATATATATACATATATATATATATATTACATAGTTATATAGGTTGAAAAAAGACATAGATCTATCAAGTCCATTCTTTCTCCAGCAGTTATGCACTCTCTATCCCTAGATTTTTTATAACACATAATGCCATTTATAGTGAGAAAAGCATCCAGCACTTGTTAAATGCTGTTATATAATCTGACATTACTATTTCTTGTGGTAGGGAATTCTGCAGTCTGACTACTGTGACAGGGTCTTTGGAAATGTAAGTGAGGGGAGATATACAGTACAGACCAAAAGTTTGGACACACCTTCTCATTTAAAGATTTTTCTGTCTTTTCATGACTTTGAAAATTGTACATTCTCACTGAAGGCATCAAAACTATGAATTAACACATGTGGAATTATATACTTAACAAAAAAGTGTGAAACAACTGAAAATATGTCTTATATTCTAGGTTCTTCAAAGTAGCCACCTTTTGCTTTGATGACTGCTTTGCACACTCTTGGCATTCTCTTGATGAGCTTCAAGAGGTAGTCACCGGAAATGGTCTTCCAACAATCTTGAAGGAGTTCCCAGAGATGCTTAGCACTTGTTGACCCTTTTGCCTTCACTCTGCGGTCCAGCTCACCCCAAACCATCTCGATTGGGTTCAGGTCTGGTGACTGTGGAGGCCAGGTCATCTGGTGTAGCACTCCATCACTTTCCTTCTTGGTCAAATAGCCCTTACACAGCCTGGAGGTGTGTTTGGGGTCATTGTTCTGTTGAAAAGTAAATGATAGTCCAACTAAACGCAAACCGGATGGAATAGCATGCCGCTGCAAGATGCTGTTGTAGCCATACTGGTTGAGTATGCCTTCAATTTTGAATAAATCCCCAACAGTGTCACCAGCAAAGCACCCCCACACCATCATACCTCCTCCTCCATGATTCACGGTGGGAACCAGGCATGTATAGTCCATCCGTTCACCTTTTCTGCATCGCACAAAGACACGGTGATTGGAACCAAAGATCTCAAATTTGGACTCATCAGACCAAAGCACAGATTTCCACTGGTCTAATGTCCATTCCTTGTGTTGTTTAGCCTAACAAGTTTCTTCTGCTTGTTGCCTGTCCTTAGCCGTGGTTTCCTAGCAGCTATTTTACCATGAAGGCCTGCTGCATAAAGTCTCCTCTTAACAGTTGTTGTAGAAATGTGTCTGCTGCTAGAACTCTGTGAGGCATTGACCTCATCTCTAATCTGAGCTGCTGTTAACCTGCGATTTCTGAGGCTGGTGACTCGGATAAACTTATCCTCAGAAGCTGAGGTGACTCTTGGTCTTCCTTTCCTGGGTCGGTCCTCATGTGAGCCAGTTTCTTTGTAGCGCTTGATGGTTTTTGCAACTGCACTTGGGGACACATTCAAAGTTTGCCCAATTTTTCGCACTGACTGACCTTTATTTCTTAAAGTAATGATGGCCACTCGTTTTTCTTTACTTAGAACTTGTATTATGGCAAAAAAAAAGCAGCCAACAGTCTATTCAGTAGGATTATCAGCTGTATATCCACCTGACTTATGCACAACACAACTAATGGTCCCAACCCCATTTATAAGGCAAGAAATCCCACTTATTAAACCTGACAGGGCACACCTGTGAAGTGAAAACCATTTCCGGTGACTACCTCTTGAAGCTCATCAAGAGAATGCCAAGAGTGTGCAAAGCAGTCATCAAAGCAAAAGGTGGCTACTTTGAAGAACCTAGAATATAAGACATATTTTCAGTTGTTTCACACTTTTTTGTTAAGTATATAATTCCACATGTGTTAATTCATAGTTTTGATGCCTTCAGTGTGAATGTACAATTTTCAAAGTCATGAAAAGACAGAAAAATCTTTAAATGAGGTGTGTCCAAACTTTTAGTCTGTACTGTATATCACGAAGATTGGTATCTTCCGTGATGTGAAGACCCATAAGTTTCTCTCCTGCATCCATAACTGTTAGAACCTTGCTCTTAGGTTTTTTCTATTGCCAGTCACATGACCCTGTTGGCCTATTTAGTCTTGCTCCGCCCTTCTGGCTTTGCTGGACTTCATTATATTACTACTCTTTAGCTAGCCAGTGCTCAGTTTCTTACTCTGTTAGTTTGCTTGGTCTTCGGACCTCTGTGTTCTATATTGTTTGTTTGTTCGTCTGTCTGCTACTATTTCTGTTAGGAGGTGTCCATTTTGCTCCCAGTCCCTAGTACTTGTAGGGATTCCTCCCCCACATCTATAGGTCTCCGTACAGACTAGCTGAGGACTTTAGCAGGTCTGATCGCAGGATCAGGTTCCCTGTTACATCGTAGGGATCAAGCTGAGTTCTATCGTAGGGACAGATCTCCTCTCTTTCCTTAGCTCTGGTAGCAGAACATAACAGTAAGTCCAGCCTGCAAATTCTCTAAGGAAAGATTTTTCTGTTCCATCATGGTGTCGGTTCAGGATTTGGCTCAATGCCTGCAGGGACTCTCTCTGGAGGTGGCCGAGCTCCGTCAGCACGTGAGTAACTGTCCTGGAGCACATTTCTTGGAGCCTAAGGTACGTTTAACTGATTTATTTTTTGGTGAACACCAAGAATTTTTTTCATTTAAAAATGCTTGCTTATTGTATTTTCGTTTGAGACCCAGGTCCTCTGGGGATGAATCCCAGCGCGTAGGGTTCATAATGTCACTTTTGCGCAAAGAGCCTCAGGAGTGGGCCTTTTCTTTGCAACCTAGTGATACATGCTTTAGATCAGTGGATAGTTTTTTTTCTGCTTTGGGGCTATTATATGATGATCCTGACCGTGTCTCATCTGCTGAGACTGAGTTGAGACGTTTGAGACAGGGATCAGGTAATGTGGAAAAATATTGTACTCATTTCCGTCGGTGGTCTACTCAAATAGGGTGGAACGATTCTGCTCTGAAGAGTCTGTTTCTTGCTGGGCTTACTGAAAGGGTTAAAGACCTGCTAATTGCTTATCCCTCACCTGAAGATTTGCAACAGGCTATGCAATTAGCTATACGGGTGGATAGGAGACTACGTGCAAGGGTTAATGAGAGCAAATCCTCTGCTATGTCAGTTTCTGGTCATGAGAATGTGTGTACTGACAGTGGAGAGCCGATGGAGATTGGAGCGATGGCACCTTGCTCTCAAGAAAAGGACCGCAGATTTTCTGAAGGTTTGTGTTTCTATTGCGGAAATTCTGGTCATTTCATTAAAAGCTGTGTGCTTCATATGAAGAAAGAAAAAAAAATGGTCAGTCATGCCCGTATTGCCTGTTTAAATTCCAAGGGTGTATTTTTAGCTGCTTCCACTATTGCTCAGGAAAAATTAATGGAATTTCGGGTGTTTGTCGATTGTGGGTCTACTCTGAATGTAATTGATGGGGGATTCTTGGAAAAACTCAATTTAAAACCCGAACCTTTGTCATCCCCCATTGCTGTGGTTTCTGTGGATGGCTCCCCTTTGAAGAATGTTACTCTCAGGGTCTGTGAGTTTCCCCTCACTATTAATGGTGTTCACCATGAGAAATTGGATTTGGTAGTTTTGAATAACTTGCCTTCTCCGGTGGTGTTGGGATTGCCCTAGTTAAAATTGCACAATCCTGTACTGGATTGGTCTACCAATGAAATTAAATCCTGGAGCCATAAATGTTATGACAAGTGTTGTAACGGGCGTATTGCAGCTGTGGATAGGGGGGAATTGCCTGTTCCTATTCAGGATTTTTGGAGAGTTTTTTCTGAGAAGGAATCGCAGGTTTTGCCTCCCCATAGAGACTATGATTGTACTATTGAATTTGTCCCTGGAGCGACTCTTCCTAAAAGTCGTTTATTTAACCTTACTATTCCTGAGAGAAAGGCTTTGGAGGAATACATACAGACAAGTTTGGCCGCCGGTCACATTAGGCCCTCTAAGTCTCCTGTGGCGGTTGGATTTTTTTTTTGTAAAAAAAAAGGACGGCGGTTTACGTCCTTGTCTGGATTTTCGTGAGATTAACAAAATTACTGTACGCAATCCTTACCCACTGCCATTGATTCCTGATCTGTTTAACCAGTTAGTGGGGGCCAAGTGGTTCTCTAAAATTGACCTTCGGGGGGCACACAATCTGTTGCGCATGAAGGAGGGTGACGAATGGAAGACTGCTTTTAACACTCCTGTGGGTCATTTTGAGAATTTGGTTATGCCTTTTGGTCTTACTAATGCTCCTGCATTTTTTCAGAATCTTATTAATGACATCCTTAGACCTTTGATCGGCAAAAATGTGGTTGTGTATTTGGATGACATTTTGATTTATTCGCCGGATCTGGAGTCTCATTGGCGGAGCGTACGTGAAGTATTACAGTTATTAATTGACAATTCGCTTTTTGCTAAGCTGGAGAAATGTGAGTTCGCTGTACAGAGAATTAGTTTTTTGGGCTACATTATCTCCAGTGAAGGTTTTGAGATGGACCCGGTTAAAGTTCAAGCTGTGCAGGAATGGCCTAGGCCTATTGGTTTGAAATCGATACAGAGGTTTTTGGGTTTCGCCAATTATTATAGAAAATTCATTAAAAATGTTTCTATTATTGTCAAACCGCTGACCGATCTCACCAGGAAAGGTGCTGATGCGGTTCAGTGGACTTCTGAGGCCATTGAAGCTTTTGTGTATCTCAAGGAGAGTTTCACCTCTGCTCCCATCCTTATGCAGCCTGATGTGACTAAGCCGTTTTTGGTTGAGGTTGATGCTTCCTCTGTGGGGGTTGGCGCAGTATTGTCTCAGGATAACGGGGATGGAGTACATCCCTGTGCCTTTTTTTCAAAAAAATTTTCGGAGACTGAACTGAATTACGATATTGGTAATCGGGAATTATTGGCTATTAAACTCGCATTTGAACACTGGCGCCACCTCTTGGAAGGTGCTGAATTTCCCGTTCAGGTTTTTACGGATCATAAAAATCTGATATATCTTGATGCTGCCAAGCGCCTGAATGCCCGTCAGGCTAGGTGGGCACTGTTTTTCTCGCAGTTTAATTTTTCTGTTACTTACATCCCAGGTACTAAGAATGTTAAGGCGGATGCCTTGTCTCGCAGTTTTTCTCCCATAGTCGGTGCTGAGAAAGAGGAGAACATTTTACAAGAAGGTGTTGTGATAGCTGCTTTGGACTCCGTTTTGGAAGATGAGATTCTTAAAGCACAGGAGAATGCCCCATCTAACACTCCCCATGGGAGGTTGTTTGTGCCTGGGACCTTTAAGAGAGATTTGTTTGTTGAGTGTCACGAATCTCGGTTGGCAGGTCATCCCGGAATCTCTGAGACCAAGAGACTGGTGGGTCGCAGTTTTTGGTGGCCTGGATGGCAGAAGGAAGTCATTAAGTGGGTGCGTCAGTGTACTATATGTGCTAGATCTAAGTCCTCACATACTCCTGCTGCGGGGTTACTTTGCCCTCTGGAGGTTCCCAGTGCTCCTTGGACACATTTGGCTATGGACTTTATAACTGACCTTCCCCCTCTGAGGGTTTTACTGTCATCTGGGTGGTCGTGGACTGATTTAGCAAGATGTGTCACTTGGTTCCCTTCGTCAAACTGCCCTGCGCTAAGACTCTCGCTAAGGCCTTTGTCAAGGAAATTGTCAGACTTCATGGCGTTCATACTGACATTGTTTCTGATAGGGGACCTCAGTTCGTGGCTCGTTTTTGGCGCGCCTTTTGTGACAGGTTGGGAGTTCATTTGTCGTTCTCATCCGGATATCATCCTGAATCTATTGGCCAGACTGAAAGGAAAAACCAGGATGTTGAGCAGTTCTTGCGTTGTTTTGTGGCAGACAATCAAGAGGGGTGGTCTGAGTTTCTGCCACTTGCTGAATTTGCTCTGAACAATCATACATCTTCTTCTGCTGGTTGTTCGCCTTTTTTTTGTTGTTCTGGGAGACATCCGTCGTTTGGGTCGTTCTCCAAGTTGGTATCTGCCGTGCCTGAGGAGGAGAATTTTTCCGGCGATTTGGAGAGAGTTTGGACGGATGTACGTGGTAATCTTCAGGAGGCTAACAGAAAATCTAAAGACTACTTTGATAGGAAACGACAGGAGGTTTTGTTCGCTGTTGGTGACATGGTTTGGCTGTCCTCTAGGAATCTGCGGTTGAGGATTCCTTCTAAGAAATTGGGTCCCAAGTTTGTAGGGCCCTTTAAGGTGCTTCAGGTTGTCAACCAATCTGCTGTTAAGTTGGAGGTTCCTACCTCCTGGAGAATTAATCCGGTGTTTCATGTCTCTCTGTTGTGTTGGATTGTGACGCCTCTGCCTCTGTTCCTCCGGTGGTGGAGGACGGGGAATATGAAATTTCTCGCATCCTTAATTCTAGATGGTATAGAGGTAGTTTGCAGTATCTCGTGGCCTGGAAAGGTTTCGGACCCGAGGATAACTCATGGGTGAGGTCGGAGGATGTTTCCACGTCCAGACTTATCAGAGCGTTTCACAGGAGTTTTCCTGATAAGCCTGGTCCTAGGGGATCCGGAGAATCCTCTTAGAAGGGGGGGTACTGTTAGAACCTTGCTCTTAGGTTTTTTCTATTGCCGGTCACATGACCCTGTTGGCCTATTTAGTCTTGCTCCGCCCTTCTGGCTTTGCTGGACTTCATTGTATTACTACTCTTTAGCTAGCCAGTGCTCAGTTTCTTATTCTGTTAGTTTGCTTGGTCTTCGGACCTCTGTGTTCTATATTGTTTGTTTGTTCGTCTGTCTGCTACTATTTCTGTTAGGAGGTGTCCATTTTGCTCCCAGTCCCTAGTACTTGTAGGGATTCCTCCCCCACATCTATAGGTCTCCGTACAGACTAGCTGAGGACTTTAGCAGGTCTGATCGCAGGATCAGGTTCCCTGTTACATCGTAGGGATCAAGCTGAGTTCTATCGTAGGGACAGATCTCCTCTCTTTCCTTAGCTCTGGTAGCAGAACATAACAATAACAGTGTTGGGGCTTTTTTGTGAGTAGCTGTATGAGATTGCGGGACTGCTACTCACCATATCCCCATCTCAAGGGTGTGGTTCAGCAAGTTAAATGTCCAGCCACTGACTTCTTTTCTCTGTCTGTTTGTCTGGAGGCAAGAGATCTCCAGAGAAGTGTTTATGTGCAACTGTACAGGACTCTGTTGATTGTACCCTGAGCGAGTCGATTTCCACAGGCATATGGACTGGGCTATACGTTATTTTTTTCTTTCTCGGTTTTACCAGAAAGGCCATGTTTATTTTGTTGAATCTTGCACTGGTTTATGCCGTGATTGAAATAAACCAGAAGACGAAACATTCCTGTGTCTACCTCTGTGAGCAGCTGAGTGAGTCGTATTACCACACTACTCTAACTGTAGTATGGCTAAAATGTGAAAAAAAGCACACAATAGGGCATGACCCAGGGCAATAAATGTTGTAGATAGTATGATATTGCTCACCTGGTTGGGTTGTGTCAGGCACAACATCTGTGCAGATAGACATACCCGCTGCTGCGTATGCTGGAATAAAACCAGCAGTAAATACAATAGTAGAAACGGATATACAGATAAATATGCTGTGCTGCTGGCCAAGAAGATATCCAATGTAGATGATGGTGTTGAACAAAGAGCAGATTTATTAATCTATGTGTTTCAGAATTGAACAAACTTATTCATCAGGAAAAAATGCAATCTTTTTTCAAGACTAGTGTTGAGCCACCCCCGTAGTGTTCGAGTTCGGTTCGTCGAACACCCGTGTGTTCGCCGAACTGTTCGTCGAACTGTTCGTCGAACACCTTCGAACACCGTTAAAACCAATGGCAGGCAAACAAAAACACATAGAAACACATAGAAAACACCTTCAAAGGTGTCCAAAAGCTGACAAACTGCTCAGAAGACATAACTAACACATGGAAAAGTGACAAGTACATATAGTCATGCGAAAATAAAAGAGGTGGAGGAGTAAAAGGAGGGGGAGACACAGATATAGGCATGTCATGCCCTTCTAAAATCCAAAAAGTGAGAAGCCGACACGGCCAGTCCGCTCCTGCCCGTGCCACCTCCGTGTCGCCGGGTTTGTGCCAGAGCCGCGGTGAACCCTGACGGCCAGCCCCCCTCTCCCAATACTGGTGCCTGTCCGCTGGTGGGTCGAGCGAGCCCCCCTGTGGTGGAGGCAGCTCTAAGCTTTTTAATTTAAATTGTCTCTCTAATTTGAATGAATACACTTTAAATCCATTTACAAGGATCTATTGGAGGGCAAGTCTCATGCCAGCAGCCGCGGTAATTCCAGCTCCAGCAGCGTCCACTAAAGCTGCTGCAGTTAAAAAGCTTTTATAAGGATCGAGCTCGGCTGTCCACCGCAAGGCATCCTACTGCCAGTCCCAGCCCCTATGCCTTGGGGTGCCTCCTGATGCTCTTCACTAAGTATCCCATGGTCCCGAAGCATTTCCTTTGAAAAAATTAAGTGTCTAAACTACAGGTGGTGTAGCTTGCTTAACAGCCGGGATAATCCGCTGACTAGCAGACACTGCTACTAGGCACAAAGTATTTCCTGGGCTAGATGCAGTTAAAAATTTGTAATTAGATACTCTCGTTGGATGCTGAGAAAGCATTCCATAGAGTCTCCTGGCACGCCATATATGATTCTCTTAAAAAGCTTGGGGTAGGGGTCTAGGGGACCCTTTTATAGCCAAAATCACGGCCCTGTATCGCAATACGTCACCTAGGCTGAAGATAAAAGGAACTGTAGCACCCTGAGGGCTCGGTTGCTACAGGCGTATTGCACCTCACCCAGAGGTGTGATATCTCACTCTCAGGTAAGGATGGAGTGTGGATCAGGACCCGACACCTGCATGCATTACACCACATTGCCGTGGGGCAGGGCGACCAATATGCCCCTGAGATGGGCACGACAGTCCCTGTCCCTGGCTGGAGTGGGGGGAGGGAACACTGAGGAAGGTGAACCCTGTAGTGCAGGAGCAGGGAGGAAGCAGTTCCTGGGTGCATTGAGAAGGGAGTATAAAAGGTGGGCACCATCTTAGTTCAGTGCAGAGAAGTCTGAGCAGAAGTGGCAGGGAGCAGGGGCTCTGCATGAGCTCTGCTCCGGAGGCGGGCCTAGTAACAGAGGCCCAGGCCTGGAAGAGGGAGAAGGAAGGAAGAGGAGCGGAGAAGGCTCCAGGAACGAGGAATGAAGGGATCCCAGGGGTGCGGACGGGCGAGTCGCCACCGCACGCCCGAATCCACCTGCGTGGAGGGGTCAGGCCAAAGGGGGAGACCGGTCCCCGAACTAGTGGAGGCAGGAAACGACCCTCAGCTAGAAACCGGAGGCTCTGACATTTTATGTGGCGCAGCCCCTCGCTACACCCGCTAGGAAGGCACCACATAGGGTCAGGGAAACTGGCGCCAAGTTTACCAAGAGGAGGCCCGAGGCAGCCGGACAGAAGTGTTGGTAAGAAAGGCCAGACAAAGGACACACAAAGGGGGTCCTGTGAAGTGCTCCAAAGTTATCTGGGAGTTGTCTGAGCCCCTCACCTGGTGAGCACAGTACGACGTGGGCAGCCGTTACCTGCAGACGTGGTCTGGATAATAAGAACTGTGAGTAAAGGCCCTGGACTGCATCACTGACTCCGTGTCGTTACTGCTGCTGCCCTGCACCATCACCCCCATCCTCCGCATACACTGCCCTGAGGCTATACTCCTCCAGTGGGGAGTTATGCTACGCTCTGCTGCACCCACAACACCAGCCTCAGCGGTCTGCCCTGTAGCGGCGGTTCACTCTGACCGCAATCCACGGGTGGCGTAGTCGGACATTTAAACATCAAAACCACATAAATAGTTCCGCCACTGGTTTGACCGCCCTGAGCCACGGAACCGGGTCGCCGCCACGAAGACTACAACCACCAGCATCCACCAAAAAGGGTGTGGCTCCGGGTGTCCCAAGGCCCAGGGGGTGCGTCAGAACATTTTCATCACCTTTCACAATCACCAATGGGACAAGGCAGGGATGTCCTCTGTCCCCTCTCTTATACATCCTAGTGACGGAGCACCTGCTCTCATCAATTCGCCATAACCCCAATATTAGGTGGATTGAGGTGGGAGGCACCGAGTACAAGTGCTCTCTATTTGCTGATGATGTCCTAGTATATATCACTCAATCACATATATCCATCCCTGCTGTTATGGCTGAAATAGATCACTTTGTTACATGGTAAAATTTTAAAATCAATGCAGCGAAGTCTGAGGCCCTCGATGTCTCCCTCCCTAAATCCATATAGGATTCCATCCAGTCCAACTTTCCCTTTGCCTGGCCCTCACAGGGTATCAAATACTTAGGAATTCCTATTCATAGAGACCTCTCCCATCTATGTTATCTTAATTTTGGGCCCTTTATTGAACAATTCCATACAGACCACGGTTGGCAAGTTAGAACTGTAAGATTCACTGTAACGGGTCTGGGAGGCGGAACCTCTGGGCTACAATACAAGGGGGCGGTCCTTGTAAGGGAGCGGGTGGCGACCAGGCAGGTAGTCACAGGAGGTGACCAGGACAGTCTCTGGGTGTACGGGCAGGAGGACACGGCAAGTGATCGGGGCAGTCTCTGGATAAAGGGTAGGTACGACCTGTGATGGCTGAACCTCCAGGTAGGCTAGCAAGGCAGATGGAGAATGTGTGCTCCCAGGTGAGCAAGCGAGAGTCTCTGGAATAGCAGGTGGTCACAGCACGTGACGGCGGAGCCTCCAGGTAGGCAAGCAGGCAGGTAACGGAGAAGCGCTCCCAGGTGAGCGGGCAAGAGTCTCAGGAATAGCTGGTGGTCACAGCACGTGACAGCGGAGCCTCCGGGCAGGCAAGCAGGCAGGTAGCGGAGAAGCGCTCCCAGGTGAGCGGGCAAGAGTCTGGAGTAGCTGGTGGTCACAGCACGTGACAGCGGAGCCTCCGGGCAGGTAAGCAGGCAGGTAGCGGAGAAGCGCTCCCAGGTGAGCGGGCAAGAGTCTGGAGTAGCTGGTGGTCACAGCACGTGACAGCGGAGCCTCCGGGCTGGCAAGCAGGCAGGTAACGGAGAAGCGCTCCCAGGTGAGCGGGCAAGCTGGTCCATAGACAGACTGACCGGAGTTGTAAGGCAGACCGTCGGACCTCAGGCAAGCAGGCAGGTAGCTGAGGTGCGCTCCCAGGTGAGCGGGCAGGCTGGTCCTTAGACAGACTGACAGGAGTAGTAAGGCAGACCGTCGGACCTCAGGCAAGCAGGCAGGTAGCTGAGGTGCGCCCCCAGGTGAGCGGGCAGGCTGGTCCTTAGACAGACTGACAGGAGTAGTAAGGCAGACCGTCGGACCTCAGACTAGCAGACAGGTAGCAAGTAATCAGGCAGGAATCTGACAGGTAACTGGCAGGTAACTGGCAACGGGACCTGAGGGCTGAAGCACAGGTGAGACACAGGTGCAAACAACATTGCTGGGCACCTCCATTTTGGAGGAGGTGCCTTATATATGATGAAGTCCTCCGGCCATTGGCCGGGGACTCCTTAGGACGGCGCGCGCGGCCCCTTTAACAGGAGGGGAGCGCGCGCGCGCGCGCCCTAAGCACAGTGGCCGGGAAGGAGCGCGCGCTGAGAGCAGAGCGGGAGGAGGACGCCGGGAAGGAGCGCGCGCTGACAGCAGAGCGGGAGAGGGACGCCGGGCACGGGGCAGAGCGGTGAGGGGAGCAGCGTCCCTGCCTAGCAGAGGGCAGGGACGCCGGCACTACAGTACCCCCCCCTTTAGGCCCCCCCTTTTTTAGGCCAGACAGAAATTTAGCTAGGATGAGAGGGGCATGGATGTTCTCCCGGGGCTCCCACGTTCTCTCCTCAGGACCAAACCCCTTCCAATCTACCAGAAAAAAGGTCTTTCCTCTTACCCTTTTGGTGGCAAGAATGTTCTCTACCTCAAACTCGTCCTCAGCAGAAACCGGAGCAGGAGGCGTACCTGTAGACTTGGAAAAAGAGTTAAGTACCACAGGTTTGAGGAGAGATACATGGAAGGAGTTAGGGATCCGTAAGTTGGCCGGGAGTTTCAATTTATAGGACACCGGGTTGATCTGACTGGTGACCTCCAGAGGTCCGATGAACCGAGGCCCTAACTTGTAAGAGGGTATCTTGAGTCGAACATATTTAGATGAGAGCCAGACCTTATCTCCTGGACGAAATTGAGGAGGATCCAGGCGTTTTTTGTCAGCGTGTCTTTTCATCCGCTCGGACGACTGAAGGAGTGCGGATCGGGTACTCTCCCAAATGGAGGAAAATTTGCTAACGAGAGATTCCGCAGCCGGGTTGTCCACCGAGGTGGAGACAGGAAAAGGAATCCGAGGATGCTGACCAAAGACTACAAAAAACGGGGATTTGGAGGAGGATTCGCTCTCGTGATTATTGTAAGAGAACTCGGCCCATGGTAGGAGATCCACCCAGTCAGAATGGTGGGCATTAACGAAGTGCCGGAGGTAACTGGTCAGGTTCTGATTGATCCGCTCCACTTGACCATTGGACTGTGGGTGGTAAGCGGAAGAGAAGTCCAGGGTGACGTCTAGTAGTTTACAAGTGGCTCTCCAGAAGCGTGAGGTGAACTGTACCCCACGATCCGACACGATGTGGAGGGGCAGGCCATGAAGACGGAAGATGTGACGAATAAAGTCTCTAGCTAGCTCGGGTGCAGACGGGAGGCCTGGCAGGGGAACGAAATGAGCCATCTTGGAGAAGCGGTCAGCGACCACCCAAATGACCGTACAACCGGCAGAGAGTGGGAGGTCAGTTATGAAGTCCATTGCAATATGCTGCCAGGGGGCAGCAGGTACTGGGAGCGGAAGGAGGCGACCGGCTGGCAGATGTCTCGGAACCTTGTTGCGGGCGCAGGACACACAGGCAGAAACAAAGTCTATTACATCCTTGTGCAGGGTAGGCCACCAGTAGTGCCGGGAAATAAGCTGGAGGGTCTTCTTCTGACCAGCGTGGCCAGCCAGTTTAGACGAGTGACCCCAGTGAAGGATCTTCTCCCGATCAGGTACTGATACGAACGTCTTTCCGGGAGGGAGACGATTTAGACTCACGGGAGCCACCTGCATTACTCTGGCGGGATCGATGATGTGTTTCGGATCTTCCTCGAGATCAGATACCAGAAAGGATCGAGACAAGGCGTCCGCCTTGACGTTTTTGTCAGCCGGGCGAAAATGAAGGACAAAATCAAAACGAGCAAAAAACAAGGACCACCGGGCTTGGCGCGGGTTAAGTCTCTGGGCATGCTGGAGGTAAGCCAAGTTCTTGTGGTCAGTGTAAATTATTACCGGGTGAAGAGCCCCCTCAAGCAGGTAACGCCACTCCTCCAATGCCAGTTTGATGGCCAATAACTCTCGATCTCCTATGGAATAATTGCGCTCAGAGGAGGAGAAGAGTTTAGAGAAGAAGCCGCAAGTTACCATCCTCCCGGAAGAAGATTTTTGAGTAAGTACCGCTCCAGCTCCAGAGGAGGAGGCGTCCACTTCCAGGAAGAACTGCTTGTTGCCGTCCGGGCGATGCAGCACCGGGGCGGAAGAGAAGGCCTGTTTTAAGGAAAGAAAGGCTTCTTCTGCTTCGGGCGGCCACTCTTTGGGATTAGTACCCTTACGGGTGAGCGCGGAAATTGGGGCAGTCTGGGAAGAGAAGTGTGGTATGAAGAGGCGGTAGTAGTTGGCGAAGCCCAGGAACCGCTGAATGGCCTTCAACCCCTCCGGTCGGGGCCATTTCTCGATGGCAGACAGTTTCTCTGGATCCATTCGTAGGCCGGTCTGAGAAATAATGTAGCCCAAAAACGGAAGCGAGGTCTGCTCAAAGAGGCACTTCTCGTATTTAGCGAAGAGGTGATTCTGCCTGAGCCTGAGCAGGACCTGACGAACGTCCCTCCGGTGAGTCTGGAGATCCGGAGAGAAGACCAAGATGTCGTCCAGGTACACCACTACGCAGGAGTAGAGAAGGTCCCGGAAGATGTCATTGACCAACTCTTGAAAGACGGCAGGAGCGTTACAGAGACCAAAGGGCATTACCAGGTATTCATAGTGGCCGTCCCGGGTGTTGAATGCCGTCTTCCATTCATCCCCTTGACGAATACGAACCAGGTTGTACGCCCCACGGAGGTCTAGTTTGGTGAAGATTCTAGCCCCCCTCAGACGATCAAATAATTCTGGAATGAGCGGAAGGGGGAACTTATTCTTCACCGTGATCTGGTTTAGGCCTCTATAGTCTATACAGGGACGGAGAGAGCCGTCCTTCTTTTTGACGAAAAAGAAGCCTGCTCCCGCCGGGGAGGTAGATTTCCGGATGAATCCCCTGGCCAGATTCTCCTCAATATATTCGGACATCGACCGGGTCTCAGCAGCGGATAAAGGATAAATACGCCCACGGGGAGGAGTAGTACCGGGTAACAGGTCGATGGGACAGTCGTATGGTCTATGAGGGGGTAATGTCTCTGCCTCCTTTTTATTAAAGACATCAGCATAAGACCAATAAGGAATTGGAAGTCCAGGTAGATTAGCTGGGGTAGGAGAGGGACGGACGGGATGGACGGGAACCAGGCAGGTCTTATGACAGTCTTGTCCCCAGCGAAGGACTTCTCCGGTTTGCCAGTCAAGCACGGGTGCATGTCTCTGGAGCCAAGGCAGACCTAGCAAGAGGGCGTGAGAGAGTCCAGGCAGAACATGAAAGGAGATACTTTCAGAATGCAGCATTCCCACCTGCAGAGTAATGGATTCGGTGATGAGTTGGATGGGGCGTGGTAAGAGCCCCCCATCCACGGCAGCCACAGACAAGGGTACAGCCAGAGGTTTGGTGGGGATGCGGTATTTCTCTACCAGGGACTGTGAAATAAGATTCCCGGCTGCTCCAGAGTCCAGTTGGGCTAGTTCGAAATAACGGTTCTCCCCGTAGACGATTGAAACTGACAACAGCAGGGATGGAGAGGATTTATTCTTGTCTAGGTGGACCTCTCTGAGCGAACCTAGACACAGGCGTTTCCCGACCTCTCCGGGCAGGCACGGATCCGGTGCTCCTTACTGCCACAGTAGAAGCAGGTCCCCTCGGCACGGCGTAAGTCCTGATGGGTCTTGACCATCTTGGTCTGGTCGACCTGCATAGGCTCAGGAGGGTGTACCTGGTTGGAGACAGAAGGAGTGACGGGTTTCTGAAAAGTAGGAGCTAGACGTGGTAACCTCCTCTCACGGGTGACCTCTCTGGCACGCTCCTGGAACCGTAGGTCAATCCGGGTGGCAAGAGTTATTAAGTCATCGAGAGTGGTAGGAATGTCCCGACCGGCTAGTTCATCTTTAATACGGCCGGACAGACCCTCCCAGAAGACGGAAACCAGAGCGTCGTTATCCCAGGCCAGCTCCGAGGCAAGGGTACGGAACCGTATGGCATATTGGCCCACGGTGAGACTCTCCTGACGGAGGCGTAGCAACGATGATGCAGATGAGGTCTTCCGTCCGGGTTCGTCGAAGACTTTCCGGAAAGCCGTGAGAAAAGCAGGCAAGTTGGACACCAAGGGGTCTCCTCTCTCCCATAGAGGATTTAGCCAGGCCAGGGCATCCCCGGTGAGATGGGACATGATGAAGGCAATTTTGGCCCGGTCGGAGTTAAACTGGTGGGACAAAAGTTCAAAGTGCAGGGTGCACTGATTTAAGAAGCCCCGAGCCTGGACGGAGTCGCCTCCGAAGCGAGGAGGTGCAGAAAGCCGGGGTCCGGGGTAGGATACCATGGTATTAGTGGGCAGCGGAGCTGCCGGATTGCAAGATATGGCACTGGCGGAGGTTGTTGGTGGATCAGACAGAGTGTTCAGGCGAGTATTGACATTCCGCAGGTGACCCAGGATGGACTCCTGTTGGGACCTCTGACGGGACAGTTCAAGACAGAGGTCCGAGAGCGAGGGAGCTTGGGTGCCACCGGGTTCCATGGCCCGAGCAAACTGTAACGGGTCTGGGAGGCGGAACCTCTGGGCTACAATACAAGGGGGCGGTCCTTGTAAGGGAGCGGGTGGCGACCAGGCAGGTAGTCACAGGAGGTGACCAGGACAGTCTCTGGGTGTACGGGCAGGAGGACACGGCAAGTGATCGGGGCAGTCTCTGGATAAAGGGTAGGTACGACCTGTGATGGCTGAACCTCCAGGTAGGCTAGCAAGGCAGATGGAGAATGTGTGCTCCCAGGAGAGCAAGCGAGAGTCTCTGGAATAGCAGGTGGTCACAGCACGTGACGGCGGAGCCTCCAGGTAGGCAAGCAGGCAGGTAACGGAGAAGCGCTCCCAGGTGAGCGGGCAAGAGTCTCAGGAATAGCTGGTGGTCACAGCACGTGACAGAGGAGCCTCCGGGCAGGCAAGCAGGCAGGTAGCGGAGAAGCGCTCCCAGGTGAGCGGGCAAGAGTCTGGAGTAGCTGGTGGTCACAGCACGTGACAGCGGAGCCTCCGGGCAGGTAAGCAAGCAGGTAGCGGAGAAGCGCTCCCAGGTGAGCGGGCAAGAGTCTGGAGTAGCTGGTGGTCACAGCACGTGACAGCGGAGCCTCCGGGCTGGCAAGCAGGCAGGTAACGGAGAAGCGCTCCCAGGTGAGCGGGCAAGCTGGTCCATAGACAGACTGACCGGAGTTGTAAGGCAGACCGTCGGACCTCAGGCAAGCAGTCAGGTAGCTGAGGTGCGCTCCCAGGTGAGCGGGCAGGCTGGTCCTTAGACAGACTGACAGGAGTAGTAAGGCAGACCGTCGGACCTCAGGCAAGCAGGCAGGTAGCTGAGGTGCGCTCCCAGGTGAGCGGGCAGGCTGGTCCTTAGACAGACTGACAGGAGTAGTAAGGCAGACCGTCGGACCTCAGACTAGCAGAGAGGTAGCAAGTAATCAGGCAGGAATCTGACAGGTAACTGGCAGGTAACTGGCAACGGGACCTGAGGGCTGAAGCACAGGTGAGACACAGGTGCAAACAACATTGCTCGGGCACCTCCATTTTGGAGGAGGTGCCTTATATATGATGAAGTCCTCCGGCCATTGGCCGGGGACTCCTTAGGACGGCGCGCGCGGCCCCTTTAACAGGGGCCGGGAAGGAGCGCGCGCTGAGAGCAGAGCGGGAGGAGGACGCCGGGAAGGAGCGCGCGCTGACAGCAGAGCGGGAGAGGGACGCCGGGCACGGGGCAGAGCGGTGAGGGGAGCAGCGTCCCTGCCTAGCAGAGGGCAGGGACGCCGGCACTACATTCACTACGTGAACCACTGGTGTTTTGTGGAAAAGCACATGTACACTGCGTTCCAAATTATTATGCAAAAAGTGTTTAGGAGTGATAAGGGAAGAATTTGTTTGTTTGTCAGTTAAACTCATTGATGGTGATGTGTGTCAGGGCTCTTTATATCACTGTAAGCAATTGCAGACACCTGTGCTAATTAGTTTGGCAGGTGTGTCCAATGAAAGGCAAGACTACTTAAGAAGGCTCTCTCACATTATTAAGCAGCCTACATTTTCTGCCAAAATGGGAAAGAAAAAGGATGTGTCGGCTGCTGAGAAGCAACAAACTGTGGAGTCTTTAGGTCAAGGCATGACTACAATCAACATTGTGCGATGATCAGGATGAAGTGTCTTGGCAATCAAGAAGTATGTAGCTGATTCACAGTACACACGTGTGCGTGCTGATAAGGGCAAATTGAGGACTCTTTCCTACAGGCAATTACGTCAGGTTAAAAGAGCAGCGGCAAGAAAGCCTTGTCATAGCAGCAGACAAGTTTTTGAAGCACCCCACGCAAACACGGCTACAGCGCCAACAAGGAGGAGGTGGAGTAATGTTTTGGGCTGGAATCATGGGGAGAGAGATTGTCGGCCCCTTTAGGATCCCTGAAGGCGCTAAAGATGAACTCCATAATGTATGTGGATTTTCTCAAACAGCACTTCCTGCCATGGTTCAAGAAGAAGAACCGTGTATTTCACAGCAAGATCATTTTTCTGCATGATAATGCACCATCTCATGCTGCACATAAAACATCTGCATCTCTGGCTGATATGGGCATAAAAGGGGACAAACTTATGGTGTGACCCCCATGCTCCCCTGACCTCTACCCCATTCAGAACCTTTGGAGCATCATTAAAAGGAGTGTCTATGATGGCGGGAGGCAGTTCACATCTAAGCAACAGCTCTGGGAGGGTATTCTGTCCTCATGCAAAACAATTGAAGCAGAAACCATCCAAAACCTGACAAATTCAATGGACGAGAGAGTTCAGAAGCTCCTTTCGAACAAGGGGTCCTATGTGAAAATGTAACATCACCTACAATAAAGTTTTGAGTTGAAAACTGTTTGATTTCAGTTTCTAACAACCTGCTAATGCTTATAATTTCAAAAATGACCATTTTTTTGGTCTTTATTAAAATGAAAAGGTTGATCGAAAAGTTTGGGGGATCTAAGAGTGTGGCAACCCAGTAGTCATGATTACTTCGAATTCTGACAATATGAGGGTCATGCTGCAGGTAGTGCAGCAAGAAGGCACTTATGTGTCTTGCGCATCTCGGAGCCCCAAAATTATTTTCCGGGCTAGATGCAGCTAAAAATTATTTTTAATTTGAAATCTGGTGGAGCTTATTATAGATGGCCTAATAGGATCAGTGCTGCACACTGCTACAAAGCCCAAATTATTTTCCAGTCAAGATACAGATAAACATGATTAGTAATTTGAAAGCTTAAAACGGTTGGTAGGGTGATTTTAACCAATCATCAAGCTTTTACTCTCCCCAGGATGACACAGGGGTAGAAAAGTCGTTTCGGATCCATGATTTGTTCATCTTTATGAACGTGAGTCTGTCTACATTATCAGTGGAGAGACGTGTGCGCTTATCTGTCAGCACACCACCAGCAGCGCTGAACACACGTTCAGACAGAACGCTGGCTGCGGGGCATGACAAGATCTCCAAGGCGTAAGTGGCTAGCTCCGGCCATTTATCCAGATTGGAAGCCCAAAAAGAGCAAGGGTCCAGTGACACAGTCGTGGCTTCAATGTTTACTTGGAGATACTCCTGTACCATCATCTCTAGGCGTTGACTATGTGTCAGACTTCTTGTCTCCTGTGGCCTTGCAAAGGATGGGCTAAAAAAGTGGTGAAATGATTCCGCAAAATTGATGTTACCAGCAGATACTGTGTTTCTGTTACGGTTTGAGTGCTGAACACTTGACGGTCCCACGGTTGGCAAGTTGGAACTGTGAGATTCACTACGTGCACCACTGGTATTTTGTGGAAAAGCACATGTAAGATTCTGCAACAGTCTCTGCTGATACTCCTGCATGCGTGCATCCCTTTCTATGGCAGGAATAATTTCTGCAAATTTACTTTTGTACCGGGGATCTAACAGTGTGGCAACCCAGCAGTCAGGATTATTTCTAATTCTCACAATTCGAGGGTCATGTTGCAGTTAGTGCAGCAAGAAGGCACTCATGTGTGTTGCGCATCCAGGAGCACCAAGTCCCTGTTGTGTTGGTGGCGAGGTAACAATCATGCTTCCTTCCTCTGTCCTCTCCCCCCAACCTCGCACAACAGAAATGTGATCAAGGTCTCCCTCATCTGATGAGTCTTCCATCAGTTCGTCCTCCACTTCTTCCTGGGCTCCTGCACCTTCCTCACTAGTTTGGCTGCTACCATGCGCCCTGGTAAAACCATCTCCCCCACCCTCACATGCCTGCCGCCTTGGTGCTGCCGACCGTCTGGACCTTGCAGATGTTAGCCCTTCCGCATACAACTCCTCCTCCTCTACTTCCTCCACCTCCTCTTGTGCCACCACCTGACTCCGAATTCTGTTTAACATGTGCTCCAGCATGTAAATCACCGGAATAGTCATGCTGATAATGGCATCGTCAGCACTAAACATCTTCGTCGCCATTTCAAAACTGTGCAGAAGGGTGCATAGGTCCCTGATCTGAGACCACTCCTCCAGCGTGATTTGCCCCACCTCTGAATCTCGTTGGCCCAGGCTATACGTCAGAACGTATTGCACCAGGGCTTGTCGGTGCTGCCACAGTCGCTGCAACATGTGCAGAGTTGAATTCCACCGGGTAGGCACATCGCATTTTAGCCGGTGAAGTGGCAGGCCCAACGACTTCTGTAGAGATGTAAGTCGCTGAGCTGCGGGATGCGAACGGCGGAAGTGAGCACACAGCGACCGTGCCCTCTGCAGAAGGCCATCTAGTCTGGGATAGTGGGCTAAAAATTGCTGGACAACCAGGTTCAACACGTGAGCCATACAAGGCACGTGTGTGACATTGCCCCGGCGAAGGGCCGCACCCAGGTTTGCAGCATTGTCGCACACGGCCTTCCCTGGTTTCAGGTCCAGTGGAGACAACCATTCATGAAATTGGTTCTCCAGAGCTGACCACAACTCCTCAGCTGTGTGACTCACATTTCCCAGACATTTCAAAGTAAAAACCGCCTGATGACGTTGAGCCCTACTGCCAGCATAGTAAGGAGGTGTGCAGGATCCCTTCTGCGCAGTTAGAAAGCTTGTGGCATGACCAGACAGGCTTTGGGTGCAGGTGGAAGACCGAGAGGAGGTTGAGGAGGCAGAAGCAGTGGAGGAACTTTGACATAAAGAGGATTGACGCACAACTCGTGGGGACAGCAAGACTTGGACAGCAGCCCCTTGTCCTGCTGTCACCATAGTTACCCAGTGCCCAGTCAGCGACATGTAACGCCCCTGTCCATGCCTACTCGTCCAAGTGTCTGTGGTGAAATGCACCCTGTCACACACAGAGTTTCTCAAAGAAGCGGTGATGTTGTGTGCGACATGCTGGTGGAGCGCAGGCACACCTTTCTTTGAGAAGTAGTGCCGACTGGGCATCTGGTACTGGGGCACTGCGACGGACATAAGGTCTCGAAAATCCTCTGTGTCCACCAGGCGGAAAGGCAGCATTTCTGTAGCCAAGAGCTTGCAGATGGTGAAATTCAACCACTTAGCTTTCTCATGGCTAGGAGGAAATGGTCTTTTACTTGTCCACATCTGAGGGACCGAGGGCTGGCTATTGTGCTTAGACGGGGTTGATAAGGGTGTCCCCGGCAAACTGCCGGTCTGTGAGGAAGATGCAGGCGGACATGTTAGGTTGCCTTGATCCAAAGGTGGTGCTATCGATGTCGGACAGCGCTCAACACCAGCTGGTGTTACCACCTCCAAAGAAAATGATGACCTGCCAATCACGCTGGCTGTTGCGGGTAAAGAGGTGGCAGGTCTGCGCACCAAAACAGGTGTGACTGCTGTCCCCCCAGTCACAGAGGATGAAGAGGCCGCGGATGCACAAGATATGGCAGACGGTGGTTGGCCCGGCCGGCTAGGCCGCATTGTAGCACACTGAGCTTCCCACTGCAACTTATGCTTCATGTCCATGTGCCGGTTCATGCATGAAGTACTCAAACTATGTATTTTTTGGCCTCTACTTAGCTTTTGCTGACAAATGTTACAGATAACACGAGTTGGGTCATCTTTATCAATCTGAAAAAATGCCCAGGCTATGCAAGGCTTAGCACCCATGCGACCTGAAGAGCCACCACGACTTGTAGTGAGAGGCAGAGTTGTGTTTGAGGATGCAGTTGTTGACGTGCTTCCAGTACTACGTCTCTGTCCAGGAAGGCGCAACCTGACCTCATCGTCACTAGCATCTTCCTCCACCTCCTCTGCTGACCTCATCTCTTGGCTGACTGTGGGTTGACAGTAAGTGGGATCTCCAACCTCATCATCATCACCCTGTGTGTTATCACACCCGTCGTCCTCAGAGCCAACCTGTTCCTGCCCTGACAAAAAACTAAAGTTGTCGCTCCAATCAGGTATTTGAGTCTTATCATCGTCTTCCTCATTGTCTCCACCAACAGGAGTTACAGTTTGGGAATGAGGGTCTACATTATGGTCAGAACCTTCTGCATCTGGTCCTGGATCCGACTCATAAAGATTCTGGGCATCAGTGCAGATCATTTCCTCGTCTGGATTCACAGAAGCGCTGGAGTCGACCTCTGATTCCCAGGCTATAGTATGAGTAAACAGCTCTGCAGACTCAACCATCTGTTCTACCTCATATTCAGACGGGCAGCTGGAGATTTGGGAGCTGTGAGGAAGCAAGTGCGATTTGGGTGACACCTTTGAGGGCTGGAGTATTTGTGATGTTGAAGTTGAGGTGGAGGAGAGCCCACTTAAAGGAGCACTTGATATCCGTTGAAGCACCTGCTGTTTTTGTGCCTCATCTGGAATTTGTAGCGATTGGCGTGGCCGTAAGAAAGGGATCTTATCACATTGTCCGCTAAAAGAAGTAGACATTTTAGTTTGGCTGGAAGATGGTCTTTCTTCTGCAGATGTTACTGTTGCTTTAACACCTACCCCACGGACACAACCTTTTTTCCCCTTCCCAACACGCCTATTCCCCTTTCCACCAGCAGCAGGCCTTTTTCCACTCATTTTGGTGGTTAACTAATTCACAACTCTGGAGTTGTTTGCACAAAAAAACAATGGATGGTAACCGAGCAGAGCTGAGTGGCCAAACTGTGGTATTAGGCCAAAACTATTGGCTGGGTTAGATGCAGAAAAAAATTATATTCAATTTGCAACCTGATGGAGGTCAGTATAGATGGACTAATACAACAAGTCCCACACACAGCTAGAAGCCCAATATTTTTTCAGAGGTAGATGCAGAAAAAAATATATTCAGTTTGCAACCTGATGGAGGTCAGTATAGATGGACTAATACAACAAGTCATTCAGTTTGCAACCTGATGGAGGTCAGTATAGATGGACTAATACAACAAGTCCCACACACAGCTAGAAGCCCAATATTTTTTCAGAGGTAGATGCAGAAAAAAATATATTCAGTTTGCAACCTGATGGAGGTCAGTATAGATGGACTAATACAACAAGTCCCACACACAGCTAGAAGCCCAAATATTTTTTCAGAGGTACTGTAGATGCAGATAAAAATTATTTTGAATTTGCAACCTGATGGAGGTCAGTATAGATGGACTAATACAACAAGTCCCACACACAGCTAGAAGCCCAATATTTTTTCAGAGGTAGATGCAGAAAAAAATATATTCAGTTTGCAACCTGATGAAGGTCAGTATAGATGGACTAATACAACAAGTCCCACACACAGCTAGAAGCCCAAATATTTTTTCAGAGGTACTGTAGATGCAGATAAAAATTATTTTGAATTTGCAACCTGATGGAGGTCAGTATAGATGGACTAATAGAGAAAGTCCGACACACTGCTAGAAGGCCAAATATTTTTTCAGAGCTAGATGCAGAAAAAAATTATATTCAGTTTGCAACCTGATGGAGGTCAGTATAGATGGACTAATACAACAAGTCCCACACACAGCTAGAAGCCAAATATTTTTTCAGAGGTAGATGCAGAAAAAAATATATTCAGTTTGCAACCTGATGGAGGTCAGTATAGATGGACTAATACAACAAGTCCCACACACAGCTAGAAGCCCAATATTTTTTCAGAGGTAGATGCAGAAAAAAATATATTCAGTTTGCAACCTGATGGAGGTCAGTATAGATGGACTAATACAACAAGTCCCACACACAGCTAGAAGCCCAAATATTTTTTCAGAGGTACTGTAGATGCAGATAAAAATTATTTTGAATTTGCAACCTGATGGAGGTCAGTATAGATGGACTAATAGAGAAAGTCCGACACACTGCTAGAAGGCCAAATATTTTTTCAGAGGTACTGTAGATGCAGATAAAAATTATTTTTAATTTGCAACCTGATGGAGGTCAGTATAGATGGACTAATAGAGAAAGTCCGACACACTACTAGAAGGCCAAATATTTTTTCAGAGCTAGATGCAGAAAAAAATTATATTCAGTTTGCAACCTGATGGAGGTCAGTATAGATGGACTAATACAACAAGTCCCACACACAGCTAGAAGCCTAATATTTTTTCAGAGGTAGATGCAGAAAAAAATATATTCAGTTTGCAACCTGATGGAGGTCAGTATAGATGGACTAATACAACAAGTCCCACACACAGCTAGAAGCCCAATATTTTTTCAGAGGTAGATGCAGAAAAAAATATATTCAGTTTGCAACCTGATGGAGGTCAGTATAGATGGACTAATACAACAAGTCCCACACACAGCTAGAAGCCCAGATATTTTTTCAGAGGTACTGTAGATGCAGATAAAAATTATTTTGAATTTGCAACCTGATGGAGGTCAGTATAGATGGACTAATAGAGAAAGTCCGACACACTGCTAGAAGGCCAAATATTTTTTCAGAGCTAGATGCAGAAAAAAATTAGATTCAGTTTGCAACCTGATGGAGGTCAGTATAGATGGACTAATAGAATGATGCTATGCCCAAAAGATTTTACTTCACTAGGTGCAGTAAAAAAATTGGTATTCTATACACAGGTGGTATATCTTGCAACACAGATAGGCTACTCCACTGACTAACACACTCTGCAATAGGCCAAAAAGGATTAGCTTTGCTAGATTCAGCCAAATGCTGTGAAAAAAACTTGCACAGCACTGGCACAGACCTGCCTGGCAAAAACTGATAGGAACTGATGTAACCTAGTCCTGAAAAGGACTCCAATTACAATTAGTCTTTACTCCCACAACCTATCTATTTAAGAGCACAGACCTGCCTGATAAAAGTCGTAGGAAATGCTGTAACCTAGTCCTTAAAAGGACTGCAATCACAACTATTCCCTACTCCCAAGCTATCTGTATATTTGTGCGAAAATTGGCTTGAAATTAACAAGGTATAGCGCACACAGTAACAGCGGTGCCGTCTAACACGCAGCTGCAGCAGTGAGAAAATGGTGGCGACGGGGAAAATGGCTTGGTCTTATAGGGCAAGGACATGTGACATACACTGCCAATGACACATGCCCTTGCTTGTGTGAAAAAAAGCACTTCGCTCCGTGTGTGCGCTGCTGATAGGCTGACAGATTGCACCTCCCCACTGTAAATGCGGGAAAGAGAAAAAAAAATGGAGATCTTCATTGTTCCTGCAGAGATCCATCCCCTGCCCCTCCCCCCACCCCGCTGTACACTCAAACTGCGTATTAACATTAATTTTCATCATTACTGAGAAAAAATCCAGTTATGATTTTGGTGCACGAACAGTTATCGAACATAACCTCGAACAGCCGAATTTTTCTCAAATTGTTCGTGTTCGCCGAACGGCTCGAACACCGCCCAAAACAGCTCGAATTTGAGCTTGGCGAACAGTTCGCGTAGAACAACGCTCATCTCTATTCAAGACTGCTCCATATTCAACACCATCATCTCCATTGGATACCTCAGTGGTTAGTAGTGCAGCCTTGCAGCACTGGGGTCCTGACTTCAAATCCCACCAAGGACAATATCTGCAAGGAGTTTGTATGTTCTCCCCGTGTTTGCGTAGGTTTTTTCTGGGTTCTCCGGTTTCCTCTCATAATCCATAGGCATAATGATAGGGAATCTAGATTGTGAGCCCCAATGGGAACAGTACCAATAATGTCCGTAAAAGCACTGTGGAATTAATGGTGCTATATAAGTGAGTAAAATAAATAATGAAATAATTAATAATAAATAGCTTCTTGACCAGCAGTGCAGCAGATTTATCGGTATATCTCCTTCTACTATTGTAATTCTTACTATAAAGAACTCTTTTCTATTTGACTGTCGGCATTGCCTTTCTTCCACATGTAATGAATGTTCTCTGATCTGGAGTGAATACTGCTAATTGTCAGCAGTCGTTGATTGGCTGCAGAGGTCTTGTGACATAGAAATATGACGTGCCCACTGGGAGAGACAGCACCAACATCATAAGAGAAGCTCTGGTCTGGGAGTTGAGTATATGTTTTTATATATTTGTTATGTGCGACACTATAGCAGTTAGGAACGGGTTGCCAGTAGTCTACCATATACTGTATTGGAAAAAAAAAATGTATGGGTGAAAGTAAAAAAAACCCCACAAATTTAGCATGTGTCACAAATTTTCAAACCCGTACATAATTTTTTATTTTTCTATCAATGTAAGTATGTGAGAGCTTGTTTTCTGAAGGATAAACTATACTTCTATTATTTGTACTATTTTATTGTACTGTACATACAAATTTTTGATCACCTTATTGTTTATATAGTTCTTTAGTCAATTTTACTGATCCATATACTGTACCGTACAGTTTTGAAGGAAGCTACCTCATCGTTCTGTGTACTAACACAAAGGTCAAGTAAAATGCATTGTATGTGGATCAGTTGTGTCAGGTTTATCTGATTCTTATGCTGCTACTTGTCTGACATATCCAATTTATTTCTTTTGCCTTCCATTCTCTATACCTCCATCAAATGCTTCAGTGCTATCACTTTACAGACAGCGATGCCAGTCACGTGAATTGTCTTCTCTTCACTTTGGTCAGATTATAGAATAAGATCATTATCTCACACATCTGTAATTGTAGAAAATAATTCTAGCTTCATTCTCTAAGTGAAAATGTTGCATTATTTTGTTACCAAATGTTCTGTAACTAAGTGGTAATGGAATAAAAGAGCAACATGGCACCGTACTGTCATGGTAGCTCCTTCCAAGGGGAGATTTGTTACGGGTCCGGATGGTGGAACCACTGTGCCGTGGTACAAGGAGGCACCAGAGGGGCATAACTAAGTGCCCACCCGGACCGACCCTGGCTGCACGGCGGCTTAGTCGACTCCGTGAACCAAGGAGGAACCAGGAGGGTGGACCAGGTGCCACTCTGGGACCGACCTTGTGTGAGAGCAGGCGACTCCCACAGAGCTGACAGTCGAAGCTGACAGGCACGATGGTGGACTGGCAGCGCAGGAAGACAGATAGGCGGTAATAGCTGGTAGTCCGGCAGGCGGGCACGGCTGGTAGTCAGACTGGCGGGCACGGCTGGTAGACAGGCTGGTGGGCACGGCTGATAGACAGGCTGGCGGGTAGCACGGGGACCTGAGAACTGGAGAGGCAGTTTAATGCAAGCAAACAACACAATTGCACAGGCACCTCCATTTTGGAGGAGGTGCCTTAAATATCAGTTGTCCTCTGGCCATTGGCCAGGAACGTATTAGGACTAGAGATGAGCGGTGTTCGACTTGAACTGTTCGTCAATCTCAAATTCGAGCTGTTTTGGGCGGTGTTCGAGCCGTTCGGCGAACACGAACGATTTGAAAAAAATTCGGCTGTTCGAGGTTATGTTCGATAACTGTTCGTGCACCAAAATCATAACTGGATTTTTTCTCAGTAATGATGAAAATTAATGTTAATACGCAGTTTGAGTGTACAGCGGGGCGGGGGGAGGGGCAGGGGATGGATCTCTGCAGGAATAATGAAGATCTCCATTTTTTTTTCTCTTTCCCGCATTTACAGTGGGGAGGTGCAATCTGTCAGCCTATCAGCAGCGCACACACGGAGCAAAGTGCTTTTTTTCACACAAGCAATGGCATGTGTCATTGGCAGTGTATGTCACATGTCCTTGCCCTATAAGACCCAGCCATTTTCCCCGTCGCCACCATTTTCTCACTGCTGCAGCTGCGTGTTAGACGGCACCGCTGCTGCTGTGTGCGCTATACCTTGTTAATTTCAAGCCAATTTTCGTACAAATCTACAGATAGCTTGGGAGTAGGGAATAGTTGTGATTGCACTCCTTTTAAGGACTAGGTTACAGCATTTCCAACGACTTTTATCAGGCAGGTCTGTGCTCTTAAATAGATAGGTTGGGAGTAAAGACTAATTGTAATTGCAGTCCTTTTCAGGACTAAGTTAGATCAGTTCCTATCAGTTTTTGCCAGGCAGGTCTGTGCCAGTGCTGTGCAAGTTTTTTTCACAGCATTTGGCTAAATCCAGCAAAGCTAATCCTTTTTGGCCTATTGCAGAGTGTGTTAGTCAGTGGAGTAGCCTATGTGTCTTGCAACCTACACCAACTGTGTATAGAATACCAATTTTTTTACTGCACCTAGTGAAGTAAAACCTTTTGGGCATAGCATCATTCTATTAGTCCATCTATACTGACCTCCATAAGGTTGCAAATTGAATATAATTTTTTTCTGCATCTACCTCTGAAAAAATATTTGGGCTTCTAGCTGTGTGTGGGACTTGTTCAATTAGTCCATCTATACTGACCTCCATCAGGTTGCAAATTGAATATAATTTTTTTCTGCATCTAGCTCTGAAAAAATATTTGGCCTTCTAGCAGTCTGTGGGACTTGTTCTATTAGTCCATCTATACTGACCTCCATCACGTTGCAAATTGAATATAATATTTTTCTGCATCTAGCTCTGAAAAAATATTTGGCCTTCTAGCAGTATGTGGGACTTGTTCTATTAGTCCATCTATACTGACCTCCATCAGGTTGCAAATTGAATATAATATTTTTCTGCATCTAGCTCTGAAAAAATATTTGGCCTTCTAGCTGTGTGTGGGACTTGTTCTATTAGTCCATCTATACTGACCTCCATCAGGTTGGAAATTGAATATAATTATTTTCTGCATCTAGCTCTGAAAAAATATTTGGCCTTCTAGCAGTGTGTGGGACTTGTTCTATTAGTCCATCTATACTGACCTCCATCAGGTTGCAAATTGAATATAATTTTTTTCTGCATCTAGCTCTGAAAAAATATTTGGGCTTCTAGCTGTGTGTGGGACTTGTTCTATTAGTCCATCTATACTGACCTTCATCAGGTTGCAAACTGAATATAATTTTTTTCTGCATCTTCTTCTGAAAAAATATTTGGGCTTCTAGCTGTGTGTGGGACTTGTTCTGTTAGTCCATCTATACTGACCTCCATCAGGTTGCAAATTGAATATAATATTTTTCTGCATCTAGCTCTGAAAAAATATTTGGCCTTCTAGCAGTGTGTGGGACTTGTTCTATTAGTCCATCTATACTGACCTCCATCAGGTTGCAAATTGAATATAACATTTTTCTGCATCTAGCTCTGAAAAAATATTTGGCCTTTTAGCAGTGTGTGGGACTTGTTCTATTAGTCCATCTATACTGACCTCCATCAGGTTGCCAATTGAATATAATATTTTTCTGCATCTAGCTCTGAAAAAATATTTGGCCTTCTAGCAGTGTGTGGGACTTGTTCTATTAGTCCATCTATACTGACCTCCATCAGGTTGCAAATTGAATATAATTTTTTTCTGCGTCTACCTCTGAAAAAATATTTGGGCTTCTAGCTGTGTGTGGGACTTGTTCTATTAGTCCATCTATACTGACCTCCATCAGGTTGCAAATTGAATATAATTTTTTTCTGCATCTACCTCTGAAAAAATATTTGGGCTTCTAGCTGTGTGTGGGACTTGTTCTATTCGTCCATCTATACTAACCTCCATCAGGTTGCAAATTGAATATAATATTTTTCTGCATCTAGCTCTGAAAAAATATTTGGACTTCTAGCAGTGTGTGGGACTTGTTCTATTAGTCCATCTATACTGACCTCCATCAGGTTGCAAATTGAATATAATATTTTTCTGCATCTAGCTCTGAAAAAATATTTGGCCTTTTAGCAGTGTGTGGGACTTGTTCTATTAGTCCATCTATACTGACCTCCATCAGGTTGCAAATTGAATATAATTTTTTTCTGCATCTAGCTCTGAAAAAATATTTGGGCTTCTAGCTGTGTGTGGGACTTGTTCTATTAGTCCATCTATACTGACCTTCATCAGGTTGCAAACTGAATATAATTTTTTTCTGCATCTTCTTCTGAAAAAATATTTGGGCTTCTAGCTGTGTGTGGGACTTGTTCTGTTAGTCCATCTATACTGACCTCCATCAGGTTGCAAATTGAATATAATATTTTTCTGCATCTAGCTCTGAAAAAATATTTGGCCTTCTAGCAGTGTGTGGGACTTGTTCTATTAGTCCATCTATACTGACCTCCATCAGGTTGCAAATTGAATATAACATTTTTCTGCATCTAGCTCTGAAAAAATATTTGGCCTTCTAGCAGTGTGTGGGACTTGTTCTATTAGTCCATCTATACTGACCTCCATCAGGTTGCCAATTGAATATAATATTTTTCTGCATCTAGCTCTGAAAAAATATTTGGCCTTCTAGCAGTGTGTGGGACTTGTTCTATTAGTCCATCTATACTGACCTCCATCAGGTTGCAAATTGAATATAATTTTTTTCTGCATCTACCTCTGAAAAAATATTTGGGCTTCTAGCTGTGTGTGGGACTTGTTCTATTAGTCCATCTATACTGACCTCCATCAGGTTGCAAATTGAATATAATATTTTCTGCATCTAGCTCTGAAAAAATATTTGGGCTTCTAGCAGTGTGTGGGACTTGTTCTATTAGTCCATCTATACTGACCTCCATCAGGTTGCACATTGAATATAATTTTTTTCTGCATCTACCTCTGAAAAAATATTTGGGCTTCTAGCTGTGTGTGGGACTTGTTCTATTAGTCCATCTATACTGACCTCCATCAGGTTGCAAACTGAATATCATTTTTTTCTGCATCTAACCCAGACAATAGTTTTGGCCTAATACCACAGTTTGGCCACTCAACTCTGCTCGGTTCCCATCCATTGTTATTTTGTGCAAACAACTCCAGAGTTGTGAATTAGTTAACCACCAAAATGAGTGGAAAAAGGCCTGCTGCTGGTGGAAAGGGGAATAGGCGTGTTGGGAAGGGGAAAAAAGGTTGTGTCCGTGGAGTAGGTGTTAAAGCAACAGTAACATCTGCAGAAGAAAGACCATCTTCCAGCAAAAGTAAAATGTCTACTTCTTTTAGCGGACAATGTGATAAGATCCCTTTCATACGGCCACGCCAATCGCTACAATTTCCAGATAAGGCACAAAAACAGCAGGTGCTTCAACGAATATCAAGTGCTCCTTTAAGTGGGCTCTCCTCCACATCTACTTCAACATCACAAATACTCCAGTCCTCAGAGGTGTCACCCCAATCGCACTTGCTTCCTCACAGCTCCCAAATCTCCAGCTGCCCGTCTGAGTATGAGGTAGAACAGATGGTTGAGTCTGCAGAGCTGTTTACTCATACTATAGCCTGGGAATCAGAGGTCGGCTCCAGCGCTTCTTTGAATCCAGACGAGGAAATGATCTGCACTGATGCCCAGAATCTTTATGAGTCGGATCCAGGACCAGACGCAGAAGGTTCTGACCATAATGTAGACCCTCATTCCCAAACTGGAGACAATGAGGAAGACGATGATGAGACTCAAATGCCTGATTGGAGCGACAAGTTTAGTTTTTTGTCAGGGCAGGAACAGGTTGGCTCTGAGGACGGCGGGTGTGATAACACACAGGGTGATGATGATGAGGTTGGAGATCCCACTTACTGTCAACCCACAGTCAGCCAAGAGATGAGGTCAGCAGACGAGGTGGAGGAGGATGCTAGTGACGACGAGGTCAGGTTGCGCCTTCCTGGACAGAGACGTAGTACTGGAAGCACGTCAACAACTGCATCCTCAAACACAACTCTGCCTCTGACCACAAGTCGTGGTGGCTCTTCAGGTCGCATGGGTGCTAAGCCTTGCATAGCCTGGGCATTTTTTCAGATCGATAAAGATGACCCAACTCGTGTTATCTGTAACATTTGTCAACAAAAGCTAAGTAGAGGCCAAAAAATACATAGTTTGAGTACTTCATGCATGAACCGGCACATGGACATGAAGCATAAGTTGCAGTGGGAAGCACACTGTGCTACAATACGGCCAAGCCGGCCGGGCCAACCACCGTCTGCCCCATCTTGTGCATCTGCGGCCTCTTCATCCTCTGTGACTGGGGGGACAGCAGTCACACCTGTTTTGGGACGCAGACCTGCCACCTCTTTACCCTCAACAGCCAGCGTGATTGGCAGGTCATCATTTTCTTTGGAGGTGGTAACACCAGCTGGTGTTAAGCGCTGTCTGACCGATAGCACCACCTTTGGATCAAGGCAACCTAACATGTCCGCCTGCATATTCCTCACAGACCGGCAGTTTGCCGGGGACACCCTTATCAACCCCGTCTAAGCACAACAGCCAGCCCTCAGTCCCTAAGATGTGGACGAGTAAAAGACCATTTCCTCCTAGCCATGAGAAAGCTAAGAGGTTGAATTTCACCATCTGCAAGCTCTTGGCTACAGAAATCCTGCCTTTCCGCCTGGTGGATACAGAGGATTTTGGAGACCTTATGTCCGTCGCAGTGCCCCAGTACCAGATGCCCAGTCGGCACTACTTCTCAAAGAAAGGTGTGCCTGCGCTCCACCAGCATGTCGCACACAACATCACCGCTTCTTTGAGAAACTCTGTTTGTGACAGGGTGCATTTCACCACAGACACTTGGACGAGTAGGCATGGACAGGGGCGTTACATGTCGCTGACTGGGCACTGGGCAACTATGGTGACAGCAGGACAAGGGGCTGCTGTCCAAGTCTTGCCGTCCCCACGAGTTGTGCGTCAATCCTCTTTATCTCGAAGTTCCACCACTGCTTCTGCCTCCTCAACCTCCTCTCGGTCCTCCACCTGCACCCAAAGCCTGTCTGGTCATGCCACAAGCTTTCTAACTGCGCAGAAGGGATCCTGCACACCTCCTTACTATGCTGGCAGTAGGGCTCAACGTCATCAGGAGGTTTTTACATTGAAATGTCTGGGAAATGTGAGTCACACAGCTGAGGAGTTGTGGTCAGCTCTGGAGAACCAATTTCATGAATGGTTGTCTCCACTGGACCTGAAACCAGGGAAGGCCATGTGCGACAATGCTGCAAACCTGGGTGCGGCCCTTCACCGGGGCAATGTCACACACGTGCCTTGTATGGCTCACGTGTTGAACCTGGTTGTCCAGCCCACTATCCCGGACTAGATGGCCTTCTGCAGAGGGCACGGTCGCTGTGTGCTCACTTCTGCCGTTCGCATCCCGCAGCTCAGCGACTTACATCTCTACAGAAGTCGTTGGGCCTGCCACTTCACCGGCTAAAATGCGATGTGCCTACCCGGTGGAATTCAACTCTGCACATGTTGCAGCGACTGTGGCAGCACCGACAAGCCCTGGTGCAATACATTCTGACGTATATCCTGGGCCAACGGGATCCAGAGGTGGGGCAAATCACGCTGGAGGAGTGGTCTCAGATCAGGGACCTATGCACCCTTCTGCACAGTTTTGAAATGGCGACGAAGATGTTTAGTGGTGACGATGCCATTATCAGCATGACTATTCCGGTGATTTACATGCTGGAGCACATGTTAAACAGAATTTGGAGTCAGGTGGTGGCACAAGAGGAGGTGGAGGAAGTAGAGGAGGAGGAGTTGTATGCGGAAGGGCTAATGAGTCACCCTGGCCTGGATGCCACAAGTGTAATTAAAGCTGTGTCTGAGAGCAAGGGGGAGGTTCTCTAGTCAGGGGAACATTAGCATGCAGTACCTCCTGTCTCAGGCCAGTAGGGGGAGCAGGCTGCCCCTATAAAAGCTGGTGCTGGGGGCAGGGTTAGAGAGAACTTGATGGCCTGTTTCAGCACTGAGACTTGTCCCAGAGCAGAGCAGGGACAGACAGTTGCACTGCACCTAAGAGGAAGTGTGGCAGGAGGAAAGCTACAAGCCAGAGGCAAGAGGCGAAGCAAGCCTGTCTTGGCAGATAAGAGACTGACTTTACCAGACTTTGGTGTCTGAGGCTGGGAGGACTCTACATCCTCCAGCAGAGAACCAGTCTGTGAGGGACTATATATTCCTTGGCCTAAGACGCCTGGAGGCTCTGCCACAACCGAAGGGACCAGTAAAGCCGTACAAGGCTGGGAGCAGAAAGGAACCCACGTCGCAGGCCATACAGGCGAGAATACACGGAAGCTCGGAAACGTGGGCTGTTACCCTATAACGAGGAGATAGCCAGAAGGAGCACAGAAAGCACGGTAGGCCTACACCCTCACACTGACCAGGGCCAATTTCCCCGTTGCTCTCAGACATCCAGGTCCCCTCCTAGCTGGGACTGTTTGTGGGTCAGTTTACCTGTTTCAGTAAAGACCCTGGACTGCAACCTATTGTCTGTGTGCTCCTTCGCGCCTCCAGCACTATCGGTACTGGGACTCTCACCACCATCACTCCCACCATCCACTACACTGCCCTGGGGCCGCACTCTTCCCGTGGGGAGTCACACCATCCCAGCTGCATATATCATCAGCCCCAGCGGTCTGCCCTGCAGCGGCGGTTCCTAATGACCGGAAATCCACGGGTAGCGTAGTCGGACATAATCAATAGCACATAACGGACTACCACTGGCCTGACCACCCTGAGCCACGGAACCGGGTTGCCACTACTACACCCATCGCTCCCAATTCCCCGAATCCGAGTGCCCCACGGCCCAGGGGGTGAGTCACTAACATCTGCAAGGTCCAGACGGTCGGCAGCACCAAGGCGGCAGGCATGTGAGGGTGGGGGAGATGGTTTTACCAGGGCGCATGGTAGCAGCCAAACTAGTGAGGAAGGTGCAGGAGCCCAGGAAGAAGTGGAGGACGAACTGATGGAAGACTCATCAGATGAGGGAGACCTTGATCACATTTCTGTTGTGCGAGGTTGGTGGGAGAGGACAGGGGAAGGAAGCATGATTGTTACCTCGCCACCAACACAACAGGGACTTGGTGCTCCTGGATGCGCAAGACACATGAGTGCCTTCTTGCTGCACTACCTGCAACATGACCCTCGAATTGGGAGAATTAAAAATAATCCTGACTACTGGGTTGCCACACTGTTAGATCCCCGGTACAAAAGTAAATTTGCAGAAATAATTCCTGCCATAGAAAGGGATGCGCGCATGCAGGAGTATCAGCAAAGACTGTTGCAGAATCTTACATGTGCTTTTCCACAAAACACCAGTGGTGCACATAGTGAATCTCACAGTTCCAACTTGCCAACTGTGGGACTGTCGAGTGTTCAGCACTCAAACCGAAACAGAAACACAGTATCTGCTGGTAACATCAATTTTGCGGAATCATTTCACCACTTTTTTAGCTCATCCTTTGCAAGGCCACAGGAGACAAGAAGTCTGACACATAGTCAACGCCTAGAGACGATGGTACAGGAGTATCTCCAAGTAAACATTAAAGCCATGACTGTGTCACTGGACCCTTGCTCTTTTTGGGCTTCCAATCTGGAAAAATGGCCGGAGCTCGCCACTTACGCCTTGGAGATCTTGTCATGCCCCGCAGCCAGCGTTCTGTCCGAACGTGTGTTCAGCGCTGCTGGTGGTGTGCTGACAGATAAGCGCACGCGGCTCTCCACTGATAATGTAAACAGACTCACGTTCATAAAGATGATCAAATCATGGATCCGAAACGACTTTTCTACCCCTGTGTCATCCTGGGGAGAGTAAAAGCTTGATGATTGGTTAAAATCACCTCACCAACTGTTTTAAGCTTTCAAATTACTAATCATGGTTATCTGTATCTTGGCTGGAAAATAATTTGGGCTTTGTAGCAGTGTGCAGTACTGATTCTATTAGGCCATCTATACTAAGCTCCACCAGATTTAAAATTAATAATAATTTTTAGCTGCATCTAGCCCGGAAAATAATTTTGGTGCTCCGAGATGCGCAAGACACATAAGTGCCTTCTTGCTGCACTACCTGCAACATGACCCTCAGATTGTCAGAATTCGAAGTAATCCTGACTACTGGGTTGCCACACTCTTAGATCCCCCACACTCTTCGATCAACCTTTTCATTTTAATAAAGACCAAAAAAATGGTCATTTTTGAAATTATAAGCATTAGCAGGTTATTAGAAACTGAAATCAAACAGTTTACAACTCAAAACTTTATTCTAGGTGATGTTACATTTGCACATAGGACCCCTTGTTCGAAAGGAGCTTCTGAACTCTCTCGTCCATTGAATTTGTCAGGTTTTGGATGGTTTCTGCTTCAATTGTTTTGCATGAGGACAGAATACGCTCCCAGAGCTGTTGCTTAGATGTGAACTGCATCCCGCCATCATAGACACTCCTTTTGATGATGCTCCAGAGGTTCTGAATGGGGTTGAGGTCAGGGGAGCATGGGGGTCACACCATAAGTTTGTCCCCTTTTATGCTCATATCAGCCAGAGATGCAGATGTGTTATGTGCAGCATGAGACGGTGCATTATCATGCATGAAAATGATCTTGCTGCGGAATACACGGTTCTTCTTCTTGAACCATGGCAGAAAGTGCTGTTTGAGAAACTCCACATACATTATGGAGTTCATCTTTACCCCTTCAGGGATCCTAAAGGGGCTGACAATCTCTCTCCCCATGATTCCAGCCCAAAACATTACTCCACCTCCTTCTTGTTGGCGCTGTAGCCGTGTTTGCGTGGGGTGTCCATCAACAAGCCATCCTCCACTCCATCCATCTGGACCATCGAGCGTTGCACGGCACTCATCCGTGAACAAAACAGTTTTGAAATCAGTCTTCATGTAATGTTTGGCCCACTGGAGCCGTTTCTGCTTGTGTGCAGTGGATAGAGGAGGTCGACAGGATGGCGAACGCACAGCTGCAAACCTCTGAAGGACCCTGCATCTTGTTGTTCGGGGGACGTTGGAGGCATCAGCAGCTTCAAAATCTTGTCTGCTGCTATGACAAGGCTTTTTTGCCGCTGCTCTTTTAACCTGACGTAATTGCCTGTAGGAAAGAGTCCTCAATTTGCCCTTATCAGCACGCACACGTGTGTACTGTGAATCATCTACATACTTCTTGATTGCCAAGACACTTCATCCTGATCATCGCACAATGTTGATTGTAGTCATGCCTTGACCTAAACACTCCACAATTTGTTGCTTCTCAGCAGCCGACACATCCTTTTTCTTTCCCATTTTGGCAGAAAATGTAGGCTGCTTAATAATGTGGGACAGCCTTCTTAAGTAGTCTTGCCGTTCATTGGACACACCTGCCAAACTAATTAGCACAGGTGTCTGCAATTGCTTACAGTGATATAAAGAGCCCTGACACACATCACCATCAATGAGTTTAACTGACAAACAAACAAATTCTTCCCTTATCACTCCTAAACACTTTTTGCATAATAATTTGGAACACAGTGTACATGTGCTTTTCCACAAAACACCAGTGGTTCACGTAGTGAATCTTACAGTTCTAACTTGCCAACCGTGGTCTGTATGGAGTTGTTCAATAAAGGGCCCAAGATTAAGATAACATAGACGGGAGAGGTCTCTATGAATAGTAATTCCTAAGAATTTGATACCCTGTGAGGGCCAGGCAAAGGGAAAGTTGGACTGGATGGAATCCTGTATGGATTTGGGGAGGGAGACATCGAGGGCCTCAGACTTCGCTGTATTGATTTTAAAATTTGACCATGTAACAAAGTGATCTATTTCAGCCATAACAGCAGGGATGGATATATGTGATTGAGTGATATATACTAGGACATCATCAGCAAATAGAGAGCACTTGTACTCGGTGCCTCCCATCTCAATCCACCTAATATTGGGGTTATGGCGAATTGATGAGAGCAGGTGCTCCGTCACTAGGATGTATAAGAGAGGGGACAGAGGACATCCCTGCCTTGTCCGATTGGTGATTATGAAAGGTGATGAAAATGTTCTGACGCGCCCCCTGGGCCTTGGGATATCCGGAGCCGGACCCTTTTTGGTGGATGCTGGTGGTTGTAGTCTCCGTGGTGGTGACCCGGTTCCGTGACTCAGGGCGGTCAAACCAGTGGCGGAACTATTTATGTGGTTTTGATGTTTAAATGTCCGACTACGCCACCCGTGGATTGCGGTCAGAGTGAACCGCCGCTGCAGGGCAGACCGCTGAGGCTGGTGTTGTGGGTGCAGCAGAGCTTAGCATAACTCCCCACGGGAGGAGTATAGCCTCAGGGCAGTGTATGCGGAAGATGGGGGTGATGGTGCAGGGCAGCAGCAGTAACGACACGGAGTCAGTGATGCAGTCCAGGGCCTTTGTTCACAGTTCTTATTATCCAGACCACTTCTGCAGGTAACGGCTGCCCACGTCGTACTGTGCTCACCAGGTGAGGGGCTCAGACAACTCCCAGATAACTTTGGAGCGCTTCACAGGACCCCCTTTGTGTGTCCTTTGTCTGGCCTTTCTTACCAACCCTTCTGTCCAGCTGCCTCGGGCCTCTTCTTGGTAAACTTGGCGCCAGTTTCCCTGACCCTATGTGCTGCCCTCCTAGCGGGTGTAGCGAGGGGCTGCGCCACATAAAATGTCACAGTCTCCAGTTTATAGCTGAGGGTCATTTCCCGCCTCCACTAGTTTCCGGGACCGGTCTCCCCCTTTGGCCTGACCCCTCCACACAGGTGGATTCGGGCGTGCGGTGGCGACTCGCCCGTCCACACCCCTGGGATCCCTTCATTCCTCATTCCTGGAGCCTTCTCCGCTCCTCTTCCTTCCTTCTCCCTCTTCCAGGCCTGGGCCTCTGTTACTAGGCCCGCCTCTGGAGCAGAGCTCATGCAGAGCCCCTGCTCCCTGTCACTTCTGCTCAGACTTCTCTGCACTGAACTAAGATGGTGCCCACCTTTTATACACCCTTCTCAATGCACCCAGGAACTGCTTCCTCCCTTCTCCTGCACTACAGGGTTCCCCTTCCTCAGTGTTCCCTCCCCCCACTCCAGCCAGGGACAGGGACTGTCGTGCCCATCTCAGGGGCATATTGGTCGCCCTGCCCCACGGCAATGTGGTGTAATGCATGCAGGTGTCGAGGTCCTGATCCACACTCCATCCTTACCTGAGAGTGAGATATCACACCTCTGGGTGAGGTGCAATACCTCTGCAGCAACCGAGCCCTCTGAGTTCTACAGTTCCATTTATCTTCAGCCTAGGTGACGCATTGCGATACAGGGCCATGATTTTGGCTATAAAAGGGTTCCCTAGACCCCTACCAAAAGCTTTTTAAGAGAATAATATATGGCGTGCCAGGAGACTCTATGGAATGCTTTCTCAGCATCCAACGAGAGTATCTAATTACAAATTTTTAACTGCATCTAGCCCAGGAAATACTTTGTGCCTAGTAGCAGTGGCTGCTAGTCAGCGGATTATCCCGGCTGTTAAGCAAGCTACACCACCTGTAGTTTGGACACTTAATTTTTTCAAAGGAAATGCTTCGGGACCACGGGATACTCAGTGAAGAGCATCAGGAGGCACCCCAAGGCATAGCGGCTGGGACTGGCGGTAGGACGCCTTGCGGTGGACCGCCGAGCTCGATCCTTATAAAAGCTTTTTAACTGCAGCAGCTTTAGTGGACGCTACTGGAGCTGGAATTACGCAGCTGCTGGAGTGAGACTTGCCCTTCAATAGATCCTTGTAAAAGGATTTATAGTGTGCTCATTCAAATTAGAGAGACAATTTAAATTAAAAAGCTTAGAGCTCCCTCCACCACAGGGGGGCTCGCTCGACCCACCAGCGGACAGGCACCAGTATTGGGAGAGGGGGGCTGGCCGTCAGGGTCCACCGCGGCTCTGGAACAAACTGAGGTAGCACGAGCAGGAACGGACTGGCCGTGTCGTCTTCTCACTTTGTGGATTTTAGAAGGGCATGACATGCCTATATCTGTGTCTCCCCCTCCTTTTACTCCTCCACCTCTTTTCTTTTCGCATGACTATATGTACTTGTCACTTTTCCATGTGTTAGTTATGTCTTCTGAGCAGTTTGTCAGCTTTTGGACACCTTTGAAGGTGTTTTCTATGTGTTTCTATGTGTTTTTGTTTGCCTGCCATTGGTTTTAACGGTGTTCGAAGGTATTCGACGAATAGTTCTGCGAACACAAGGGTGTTCGACGAACCGAACCGAACTCGAACACTACGGTGGTGGCTCAACACTAATTAGGACGGCGTGCGCGGCCCCTTTAAGAAGCAGGGTGTGCGCGCGCCCTAATCACAGTGCCTGGGGATCTAAGTGGGGATCTAAGGCATTCCTCACATGTATTAAAGCTGTCAAACAGTCGCAAATCATGAGCACAGAGTGACTAAAACTTAACACCCGAGCACACTGAAGATACTTGCAAAACACCCGAGAATGCTCGTAAATCTCGAGTAACGAGCATGCTCGCTCATCACTAATCCCTATAACTATCCCTATTGTCTTAACATTGTAAATTGAGATAAATCCATTTAATATCAATGATCTACTTTTGTGGGTGACAACACTATAGAGTATATGTTGGTGCACTATAGATTCAACTGTACTCTTGTTAAAAAAAAAATAATATTGTCAGCTTCATGTAGCAGGCAGCCTGTTTCCTTAGATTATTTTCTATCGTTATCTATAAATTTCCTACACTTTCCTTAACTAAGCTGATTTAAAATACACTGCTCAAAAAAATAAAGGGAACACTTAAACAACAGAATATAACTCCAAGTATATCAAACTTCTGTGAAATCAAGCTGTTCACTTAGGAAGCAACACTGATTGACAATCAATTTCACATGCTGTTTTGCAAATGGAATAGATAATAGATGGAAATTATTGACAATTATCAAGACACATTCAATAAAGGAGTGGTTCTGCAGGTGGGGACCACAGACCACATCTCAGAACCAATGCTTTCTGGCTGATGTTTTGGTCACTTTTGAATGTTGTTTGTGCTTTCACACTCGTAGTAGCATGAGACGGACTCTCCAACCCACAGAAGTTGCTCAGGTAGTGCAGCTCATCCAGGATGGCACATCAATGCAAGCTGTGGCAAGAAGGTTTGCTGTGTCTGTCAGCGTAGTGTCCAGAGGCTGGAGGCACTACCAGGAGACAGGCCAGTACACCAGGAGACTTGGAGGGGGCGGTATGAGGGAAACAACCCAGCAGCAGGACCGCTACCTGTGCCTTTGTGCAAGGAGGAACAGGAGGAGCACTGCCAGAGCCCTGAAAAATGACCTCCAGCAGGCCACAAATGTGCATGTGTCTGCACAAATGGTTAGAAACCGATTCCATGAGGGTGGTATGAGGGCCCGACGTCCACAGATGAGGTTGTGCTCACAGTCCAACAACGTGTAGGATGCTTGGCATTTGCCACAGATCAACAGGATTGGCAAAGTCGCCACTGGCACCCCATGCTCTTCACAGATGAAAGCAGGTTCACACTGAGCACATGTGACAGAAGTGACAGAGTCTGGAGATGCCATGGAGAGCAATCTGCTGCCTGCAACATCCCTCAGCATGACCGGTTTGGCAGTGGGTCAGTAATGGTGTGGGGTGGCTTTTCTTTGGAGGGTCTCACAGCCCTCCATGTGCTCGCCAGAGGTAGCCTGACTGCCATTAGATACCGAGATGAGATCCTCAGACCCCTTGTGAGACCATATGCTGGTGCGGTTGGCCCTGGGTTCCTCCCAATGCAAGCCAATGCCAGACCTCATGTGGCTGGAGTGTGTCAGCAGTTCCTGCAAGATGAAGGCATTGAAGCTATGGACTGGCACGCCCGTTCCCCAGACCTGAATCTGATTGAGCACATCTGGGACATCATGTCTTGCTCTATCCACCAACGTCACGTTGCACCACAGACTGTCCAGGAGTTGGCGGATGCTTTAGTCCAGGTCTGGGAGGAGATCCCATAGGAGACCATCCGCAACCTCATCAGGAGCATGCCCAGGCATTGTAGGGAGGTCATACAGGCACGTGGAGGCCACACACAATACTGAGCCTCATTTTGACTTGTTTTAAGGACATTATATCAAAGTTGGATCAGCCTGTAGTGTGTTTTTCCACTTTAATTTTGGGGGTGACTCCAAATCCCTGCCTCCATTGGTTAATAAATTTGATTTCCATTGATGATTTTTGTGTGATTTGAACTTTGTACAGAACAAAGTATTCAATGAGAATATTTCATTCATTCAGATCTAGGATGTGTTATTTGAGTGTTCCCTTTATTTTTTTCAGCAGTGTATAATGAGAACATTAGATCTCAGCTCATGTCGTGGAATTCCTAAACTTATTTTTATTTTTATCATAAAACTTATTTTTATCATAAAAGAATTAATCTTAAACATACACTTGCCATACCTGGAAAACGGATGTAATCTCCAGACAATTCCATTGTAGATGTTGTTTCCTGTATTTGGTGTTCTTATTTTTTATACTATAAGAATTATTATTTGGCAAGTCATTTTATAATTAAAACATTTTGCTTGTTGTAGACTGTTCTTTAACTCTCAGCAGTTGTAGCTATAGGGGTGCAGGGAGTGAATTTGTACTCAAACATTGGTGCCTGAGGGGCCCAATAAAAGAACCAGCTTTAAAACTTCTGCATAACAATTGTGGGCCCTATTAGGAATTTTATATTGGGGTCTCAAGTTATGCCTCTGACTGTGAAAAGATTGGACATATATTCAAACAGTATTTCATTTTGGATGTATGCAGCATATACAGTTGAATCCAGAAGTTTACATACACTATATAAAAAGACACATACTGTTTGCATGTTTTTCTCAATATCTGGCATGAAATCAGAATAAACCTTTCCTGTTTTAAGTTAATTAGGATTACCATAATTTTTAATATATGCCAAATGATAAGAGTGAGATAATGTTTTAAGGCAATTTTATTACTTACTGCAAAGTCAAAAGTTTACATACACTAAGATTACTATGCCTTTAAACAATTGTACAGAAAAAACTGGCTGGCACTTTCAAAAAAAGAAATAGGTGCGAACAGGTGCCTACTAGGAGCAGCTACCTCCATATACAATTAGCTAAGCAGCACACTGTAATGCTAAGTATGCGAACATGAAATATATGAAACTTGAATAACTTTACTGCTGTAGAAAAATAGAAATAAATTTGCCAATTCATGTGTACCTGGCAGCCACGGTAAGGCGTTTCTCAAAAATACCAGGACCCTATCAATGTGATCTCCTCTCTAAGTGACTATGTCTGCTTGTGTGTGGGATAATAGAATCCTGCTTTAATTAAAATCGCCTGTGCATAGAGGCGGAGTGCTCAGTCAAAGCTTATACACAGAAAGAGAAAAAACTGTCCGGCACTTCCAAAACAAGAAATAGGTGCAAACATGTGCCTACTAGGAGCAAATTTCAAATATTTCATGTTCGCATACTTAGCGTTAGAGTGTGCTGCTTTGTTTGTTATTATAAACAATTCTAGACTGCCCATATGATGATATCATGTATTTGGAAGCTTATTGTTTGGCAACATCTGAGTCACTTAGAGACACACCTGTGAATGTATTTAATGCACACCTGAAACACACTGCTTCTTTTTGTAGCATCATGGGAAAGTCTAAAGAAATCAGCCAAGATATCAGGAGGAGAATTGTGTACTTGCACAAATCTGGCTCATCCTTGGGTACAATTTAAAGATACCTCTAGGTGCCTCGTTCATCAATTATACACAAGTACAAAAAAGATGAGAACGTCCTGCCATCATACCGCGGTGAAGAAAGAATAATTACATTTTTACAGTTAAAATGTTGTTTTAGCCCCAAGTTTTTAATTTTTATGAGAGCTAATAGGAAAAAATGGATCTCAGTTCGATGTGCAATTTCACCAGAGTGCGCCAATACCCTACATGTTATCGGGAAATAGTTTTCAGCCACAGTGGAAAGCTCAGAAGGGAAAGAGCGCCATATTATAGTGCAGAATTTACTGTTATGGTATTGCGTGTGCCATGACCCACTACAAGAGCCCCTGAGGTGCTAGAAGAGCAGAACCCCCCATAAGTGACCCCATTTTACAAACTACTCCTCTCAATGAATTCATCTAAGCGTGCAGTGATCATATTGACACCACGGGTGTATCACAGAATTTTATACCATTGGGCAGTGAAGAAAAAATAATCAAATTTTTCCAACCAAAATTTTGTTTTATCTCTTCACACTTGCTCTGGTGTGGTGGCAAGTGGAGTAACAGATTTGGGGTTGATGTCAGCTGTTTTATTGACACTGACATCAAACCCCAGGCTTAGTAATAGAGAGACATCTATAAGACACCTCCATTACTAATCTCATTATTAGATTGTAAAAAATACCCAGCCAGAATAAAGTCTTTTAATTGAAATAAAGATACTTACTCCTTTATTTTAAATAAAAATAAAAAAGCAAAGTTATACTCACCTTTCCGCCGATAATCCATTGATGCTCATGTCCCCTGTAAAAGACAAAAAATAAGAAAGTACCATATTCCTCTTCTGTCCGCCGAGAAGATAATCCATATCTGTCCCATGATGATCCTTATGATTTGGATAGCGGTCATAATTACACTCCTGTCTCAGTGACAGCCGGCTGGCGTGGATAGTGGCTGCATAACTGATGATGATGGTGAGGAATATGGTGGTTTATTATTGTTTGTCTATTATAGGGGGCATGGGCTTCAGTGGGTCATCTCCTCGTCAGACAGGTGAGTATAAGTTTGCTTTTTTATTTTTATTTTTTGTGATTGAATGGGTAAAAGAGGGAAGAGAGTTTTATTTGTAATTAAGGTGTCAGTGTCTTTATTTCAATTAAAGGACTTTATTCTTGCTGTGTCTTTATTACAATCTGACTATGGGGTTAGTAACGGGGGTGTCTTACAGACACCTCTCCATTACTAACCTGTGGGCTTGATGTCAGCTGACATCACAAAGCTGACATCAACCCCATAACTATTATCCCACTTGCCATCTCACCAGGGCAAGTGGGAAAAGCGAGGCTAAGCACCAGAATTGGAGCATCTAATTTATGCGCCATTTCTGGGGCGGCTGAGAGTTGATGCTTTTAGGCTGGGAGGGGGCTAATATTCATGGCCCTTTTCCTAGGCTATTAAAATCAGTCTGCAGCTGTCTTTTTAGCCTTTGCTGGCTATGGAATATAGGTGGGACCCCACATCATTTTTTGGGGGCCTCACCTATAATAACCAGTAAAAGTGAAGCAAACAGTTGTGAGCTGATATTAATAGCCTGGGAACCTTTATGTCTATTGACTCGTTGCCAGAAAATTAACATCAGCCCCCAGCTGATCACAGTTGTCGACTTTTCCTCTGCTGGTTATGAAAATTACGGGGGGGCCCCACACATTTTTTTTAATTATTTTTTTATTTATTAACAAGAACAGTAAGGTCACCTGAGTTTATAGCAGCTGTTTCTCTTGCTTTGCAAGTGCCAGTGCCAGACTGATGAACGACCACGAGTATGGCACTCGGCACTCTGGCATTGAACAGTCTTGCACTGAAGCCGACACTGAAGTCAGGAAACAGAGTTCACAGCCACCAGGTCTCCTGGCAGCTGCAAGGCCTGGAAACCTCATGGGAAACTTTGAGGGAAATTTTAGGGTTACTGGAGTTTCTAGCTGCTGGAACACCTGGGGGATGTGAACTAAGGTTACCTTAGTTGTGTATTTTACTGTACTAGACTGGAAGTAGCTAGCCTCAGTCTCTGTGAGGGCACTGTTAAAATTTTTATGTTATTTATTTACCAAAGTTCAGATTCCCATTGACTTGTGTTGGATTCAGGTCTGTGGTCAAGTTCAAGGTCAAGTTCGGACCCGAACCAAACTTTTTACTGTATTTTTGTCCAACCAGAGGAACCGAACATCCAGAGCTTTGCTTAACTCTAATTCTGATAGCTATAACTTTTTAATTTTTCGCTTGATGGAGCAGTATGGCAGCTGGTTTTTGCACGACAAGATGATATTTTCAGCTATACCATTATTATTTACATTTGTCTTTTTGATCGCGTTTTATTCCACTTTATTCCAGTGGTATGATGAAAAAGCATATTTTGCTATTTTTTTTTTGTGGCGTTCATTGAAGGAGTTAACTAGTGTGACACTTATATATATCAAGACATTCCAGATGCGGCAATACCAAATATGTGTACTTTTTTTTATTTTTATACTCTACTTTTCTATAGCTGGGTGATCCGGGTGTCATCATTATGACCCCGGGTCATCATGGCAACGATTCGGCCCCCGCAATGATGTCCCTCTGCCTGCCTCCCAAATGTTGCAATCCCTCGTGATCGCAGCATTTAGGTGGTTAAACTGCCAAGGACATAGTCGTCATGGTGAGTGAACTAACACACGCTCATGACGTGCTATGCCCTCATTGGGCATAAAGGGATTAAGGCTGGAGTCACACAAGCGTAAAACATTCAATGCGAGATCATGGGCCGAGTGTCAGTGCGCTGTGCTCTGATTCTCTCACATGAGAAAATCACAGTACAGGTGCGGAGGAGGCGGAGAAAGTAATTTCTCCATCTCCTCCACTGCCTATCATGGCGTATATCGGACTGCACTGGGATGACATCCGAATGCAATTCGATGTTTCACACGCACACATAGACTAGTATGAATGTGTGTGAGCCAAGTCTTGCAGCCAATTGCAGCACGTTGTGATTGTTTCCTCATGCTGAATTGCCATGAGAAAATAATCTTTGATCTGCACTACCCCATAGTATAACACTGGGCCGAGTGCTATCTGATAAAACATCACATAGCACTCAGCCTTTTTCTAGCCTAATGGTGTTTATGTGTTAAATATTTATTATGGATATTCATTTTATTCTTTATTCTGAATTCTGTACCATACAGATTGCATCAACCATCATTTCTAGATGACATGCGCTATTTGTGTGTGAATTTTTAGTTCATTACCATATGCGGAATAACCGGGCTATAAAAGCCCATGTTAGAGACGGGGTGGGGTCTTGCCATTCCACAGGGATAGGAACTACCACACTTCCTGGAGTAGAGGTGGTGCTCAGGTAGGGTTACAAACCAGTAGTCGTATAAAGAAATGACCTGGCACTCAGGAGACTCATGGAATCTTTTTTATATTTTTAATAAAGTGCAAAAAATTAACAGACGTTTCGGTCATATTAGACCTTCATCGGTATACTAAAAAATAAAAATAACAATAAATATAACATAGAAAAACATATGTATAGTACAACAAAATAATGGATAAGATAGAATATGAGTCACAAATAATATGTCATGCTGGAGGATTGACGGGAGTACAACACAGGAAACAACAGGAAAAAACAAGATGGGAGGAAGGGGAGTTACCGAGGGGAAAAAAAGGGGAGAAAAATGGAATCAAAAAGCAAAAAATCAACATACCAGGTTGTGAGAGAGGATGTGAAATAAATATGAGCCTATTAGGTTCCGTAGGTTCTGGGAACATAAGTAGAGTACAAATATGAGGAAATAAAATGGGGGAAGAAAACCTAAATGAGATCAATCACTATAGGGAGTAAAAAGGAGTACAATTTACCTGTAGCAATGTGATAGCTGGACACGGTGTCCACTGTTTGTCAGGAGGTGCTATGGAGGACTGGAGACCATAGAGGTCTTAAATAGGCAATGACAGGGGTCAGAAGTCGTTATACTCGATTTAATCATTAATAGCAATGGGTATAGGGCATGTGTGTACTGTGGGAATAGGACCTAGAAACAGGAAGTAGCGTCATATGATGCTATGAAGGTCCTGAAATGTAAAAGGCTGCTCACGTGACCGGAAATAATGCGATAGTGCGTTCCACACAGTGTAATATGCATTCCACAGTGATTCTAAAGCGGTGTGGACGATCATGACATGCTGGAGGGACATTAGGAGAACAAACAGGAGTCCAGGAGGGTTAGGGAACGGAGGAAGGAACATCACTTAGGATGGAATCTGAGGAGAACATGGAGAACAAATGAAAATGACATGATCAAAGTATATAACCAGTGAAATAGCATACAACCTTGTAAATATGAGGAAAGGAAGGCATCATGTCATATAAGACAGTTGGTGCAGAGTAATTATCATAATAACAGTATTCCAGATGAGAAGGTACCGTAATTACAATATATATAAAAAATGTAAGAAATGTAAAAATAGGAGGTCTCCATAAAAGTTACCTCATGGTACAATAGTCCCTAATGGGTAGGTCCGTTGTGTCCGTATTCTGTCTAGTCTTAATACAATTCGCAGTCAGGAATGAATCTAGGTGAAGGAACCGAGATCATACTCCTTGTTGAGTCCCTTGGGGGACAATGATTGTAACTCGTGGTTCCAAAAGGCTTCCCTTTGTTTCAATTGACGGATGCGGTTACCACCTCGTCTTTAATGGGGGACATGATCAATGACTTGGAACCTCAATTGTGACACTAAGTGATCGGCTGTAACAAAGTGTTAAGGAACCGGCAGCAATAAATTTTTGCAGCGTATTGTGGACTTATGTTTGGAGATCCTGTCTTTTATGCATTGAGTGGTTTCTCCAACATAAACCCGACCGCAAAGACTTTTCAGGATATAGACAACGTAAGAAGAGTTACAAGTAAAATAATCCTTCACCTTATACGGTTTGCCTGATTGTGAGTGATAGAAAGTGTCGCCCCTGATTATATTGTTACACTGGTGACACTGTAAACATGGAAATGTCCCATGTTTGGGTGTGGAAAGAAACCTCTGTTTGGGTTGGGTATTGGTAGTGCCAATGTCTGAATGGACTAGGCGGTCACGAATATTGGTAGGTCTTTTATAGCATGGCAGGAACGGGACCCGGAATTCGGGGACTGATGGATAAGCAGTTTTGAGTATGTTCCAATGTTGTCGGATACTTTTATGTAAAATTGAGACAATTGGATAATAGGTGTGAACGAACGGCATCCGTTTGTCAGAGGCATGGTAAGTTCTAGTGGAGGGTTCTAGGGCTCGAGCTAACGCGGTTGGTGGGTAACCCCTATCCAAAAATTTCTGTTTCATCTCCATGATCCTCCTATTTTTCTGTGCTCACGATGCGTTGGACCCGGTGAAACTGGGACTTGGGTACTGAGGAAAAAATAGATGAAGGGTGGAGACTATTATAATGTAAAAGACTGTTTCTGTCGGTGGGTTTCACGTATAAGTCAGTCGACAGGAAACCAAGTTCATCTTTCATGACCGTAGTATCAAGAAAGTGAATTGATTGTGTGCTACATGATATGGTAAAACCAAGACCCTCCCAGGAAGAATTCAAGATTTCAAAAAATTCCATCAGTGTTTCCTTGGGCCCAGTCCAAATGCAAAAAATATCATCGATGTAGCGTCTCCATACTCCGGAGTGGGTTTTGAACAGTGGGTTACTGTATACTATCTCTTTCTCAAAAGCTGACATGTACCAATTAGCGTACGGTGGAGCTACATTAGAACCCATCGCGGTACCCTGCTCCTGTAAGATGAAAAGTATCCTGGAATAGAAAAATGTTCCTTGACAAGACTAAGGTAAGAAGATCCAGGCAGAGGTGGCTAATGTCGGGTGGTGTATGCGACAGTTCTAGAAGGTTCTTAACACACTTAATACCTCTCTCATGTGGAATGGAGGTGTATAAGTTGTTAACGTCCATCGTAACTAAAAGGGAATCGTCATGAACCTGTTTGATTTCTTTAATGATTGTCAAAAATGCTCCCGTATCAAGGATAAAGGATGAGGTGCGTTTCACCAGAGGGGTCAAAATTTTCTCCAGTAAAATCGCTAAGGGAGATAAAACGGAATTGGTGGCGGCAACTATTGGTCGGCCTGGTGGGTTCTCAAGACTTTTATGGATTTTAGGTAAGGCATAGAATACTGGAATTATTGGAAATGGGTTGGTTAAAAAAATCTCGTGTTTTAATATCGATAGTTCCCTTGAGGCAATGTTGTTCCAGAATTCTGGAGATAGCCTCTCTGACTGTCAAGGTAGTGTCATGTGCGAGTTTTTCATAGACCGAGTGATCATTAACCTGTCTATAGATTTCGTTTAGAAAAACAGATTTGTCCATTACCACTATTGCACCACCTTTATCCGCTGGTTTAATAATAATGGAAGAATCCGATTGAAGTGCGGTCAGAGCTTGTCTGTCCAGAGAGGACATGTTTTGTGGGTAATGTAAGCGGCCCAGATCAATATCTGACCGTAGTCTGTAAAATGATTGTTTTATGAAATCAATGAAAGTCTCTGTAGCATGGTAATTCTGGGGGGGAAGATAAGTGCTCTTATTCCTTAATCCTAGACTAGCAGCTGTTATGCTAGGTGGACTGCTAGGGGGTGTAGTGGTATTCGTGGTGGGCTCATACGAGAAGTGAGCCTTGAGTCTAATGGACCTGAAAAACCTTTGTAAATCCATTTCAAGACCAAATGTGTTACATTTGTGAGATGGACAAAAAGACAAGCCTTTTTGTAACGCTGAAAGTTCTGCGATGCTGAGGGATCGTGATGAAATGTTCACAACCAATGAGTTCATACCTGGGAACGAGTTACCCTCATGAAGCTCCTGTCTACTCCTGTAGGGCATGTGTGTACTGTGGGAATAGGACCTAGGAACAGGAAGTAGCGTCATATGACGCTATGAAGGTCCTGAAATATAAAAGGCTGCTCACGTGACCGGAAATAATGCGATAGTGCGTTCCACACAGTGTAATATGCATTCCACAGTGATTCTAAAGCGGTGTGGACGATCATGACATACTGGAGGGACATTAGGAGAACAAACAGGAGTCCAGGAGGGTTAAGGAACGGAGGAAGGAACATCACTTAGGATGGAATCTGAGGAGAACAAAGAGAACAAATGTAAATGACATGATCAAAGTATATAACCAGTGAAATAGCATACAACCATGTAAATATGAGGAAAGGAAGGCATCATGTCATATAAGACAATTGGTACAGAGTAATTATCATAATAACAGTATTCCAGATGAGCGGGACCGCGTATATAAATGGCGCGACTTCTCCAATGCCAAACGTGGTCCGGCACAACCACGCCACTCCTCTACCGACCTGTCCTCTTCCGGTTCAGAATTTAACAGACCAAATCATCCATCTACCTCTACCCATTTTTTAGATTTCCAGAAGAGATACAATCGAAGAAGAGGAGGACGAGGCGGGGCGGCACCCACAGGAGGAGACAGGAGCTTCATGAGGGTAACTCGTTCCCAGGTATAAACTCATTGGTTGTGAACATTTCATAACGATCCCTCAGCATCGCAGAACTTTCAGTGTTACAAAAAGGCTTGTCTTTTTGTCCATCTCACAAATGTAACACATTTGGTCTTGAAATGGATTTACAAAGGTTTTTCAGGTCCATTAGACTCAAGGCTCACTTCTCACATGAGCCCACCACGAATACCACTACATCCCCTACCAGTCCACACAGCATAACAGCTGCTAGTCTAGGATTAAGGAATAAGAGCACTTATCATCCCCCCCCAGAATTACCATGCTACAGAGACTTTCATTGATTTCATAAAACAATCATTTTACAGACTACGGTCAGATATTGATCTGGGCCGCTTACATTACCCACAAAACATGTCCTCTCTGGACAGACAAGCTCTGACCGCACTTCAATCGGATTCTTCCACTATTATTAAACCAGCGGATAAAGGTGGTGCAATAGTGGTAATGGACAAATCTGTTTATCTAAACAAGATCTATACACAGCTTAATGATCACTCGGTCTATGAAACACTCGCACATGACCCTACCTCGACAGTCAGAGAGGCTATCTCCAGAATTCTGGAACAACATTGCCTCAAGGGAACTATCGATATTAAAACACGAGATTTTTTTAACCAACCCATTTCCAATAATTCCAGTATTCTATGCCTTACCTAAAATCCATAAAAGTCTTGAGAACTCACCAGGCTGACCAATAGTTGCCGCCACCAATTCCGTTTTATCTCCCTTAGCGATTTTCCGGGAGAAAATTTTGACCCCTCTGGTGAAACGCACCTCATCCTTTATCCTTGATACGGGAGCATTTTTGACAATTATTAAAGAAATCAAACAGGTTCATCCCGATTCCCTTTTAGTTACGATGGACGTTAACAACTTATACACCTCCATTCCACATGAGAAAGGTATTGAGTGTGTTAAAAACCTTCTAGAACTGTCGCATACACCACCCGACATTAGCCATCTCTGCCTGGATCTTCTTACCTTAGACTTGTCAAGGAATTTTTTTCTATTCCAGGATACTTTTTACTTACGGAAGCAGGGTACCGCGATGGGTTCTAATGTAGCTCCACCGTTCGCTAATTGGTACATGTCAGCTTTTGAGAAAGAGATAGTATACAGTAACCCACTGTTCAAAACCCACTCTAGAGTATGGAGATGCTACATCGATGATATTTGTTGCATTTGGACTGGGCCCAAGGAAACACTGATGGAATTTTTTGAAATCTTGAATTCTTCCTGGGATGGTCTTGGTTTTACCATATCATGTAGCACACAATCGATTTACTTTCTTGATACTACGGTCATGAAAGATGAATTTGGTTTCCTGTCGACTGACTTATACGTGAAACCCACCAACAGAAACAGTCTTTTACATTATAATAGTCTCCACCTTCGATCTATTTTTTCCTCAGTACTAGTGTTGATTGAGCACTAAAATGCTCCGGTGCTCAAAGCTCGGGCCGAGCTCGCCGTGATACTCGGGTGCTCGACCCGAGCAACGAGCCCAATGCTAGTCTATGGGAGACCCGAGCATTTTTGCGGTGGCACCCCCGGCAGTCTTTTAAAAGCCTAACAAGTGCCCAAAACGATAGTGACAGTGCTCAAATGACATGGGGACAGCATGGGGATCGACCCAGGAAGCATTTCTGACCCCCAGGTCACTGCTGTCAACAACGTGGTCAGAGGTATTAAGCCACTTTTAAGGGCTCGCTCCGGTAGAGGAGTGGCGTGGTTGTGCCAGACCATGTTTGGCATTGGAGAAGTCGCGCCATTTATATACGCGGTCCCTCTCATCTGGAATACTGTTATTATGATAATTACTCTGTACTAACTGTCTTATATGACATGATACCTTCCTTTCCTCATATTTACAAGGTTGTATGCTATTTCACTGGTTATATACTTTGATCATGTCATTTACATTTGTTCTCCTTGTTCTCCTCAGATTCCATCCTAAGTGATGTTCCTTCCTCCATTCCCTAACCCTCCTAGACTCCTGTTTGTTCTCCTAATGTCCCTCCAGCATGTCATGATCGTCCACACCGCTTTAGAATCACTGTGGAACGCATATTACACTGTGTGGAACGCACTATCGCATTATTTACGGTCACGTGAGCAGCCTTTTACATTTCAGGACCTTCATAGCTTCATATGACGCTACTTCCTGTTTCTAGGTCCTATTCCCACAGTACACACATGCCCTATACCCATTGCTATTAATGATTAAACGGAGTATAACGACCTCTGACCCCTGTCATTGCCTATTTAAGACCTCTATGGTCTCCAGTCCTCCATAGCACCTCCTGACAAACAGTGGACACCGTGTCCAGCTTTCACACTGCTACAGGTAAATTGTACACCTTTTTACTCCCTATAGTGATTGCTCTCATTTAGGTTTTCTTCCTCCATTTTATTTCCTCATATTTGTACTCTACTTATGTTCCCAGAACCTTCCGAACCTAATAGGCTCATACTTATTTCACATCCTCTCTCACAACCTGGTATGTTGATTTTTTGGTTTTTGATTCCATTTTTCTCCCCCTTTTTTCCCCTCCATAACTCCCCTTCCTCCCATCTTGTTTTTTCCTGTTGTTTCCTGTGTTGTACTCCCGTCAATCCTCCAGCATGACATATTATTTGTGACTCATATTCTATCTTATCCATTATTTTGTTGTACTATACATATGTTTTTCTATGTGAGATTTATTGTTATTTTTATTTTTTAGTACACCGATGAAGGTCTAATATGACCGAAACGTCTGTTAATTTTTTGCACTTTATTAAAAATATAAAAAAGATCCATGAGTCTCCTGAGTGCAGGGCCATTTTTTTATACGACTACTGGCTTGCCGAGGACTACCAGACGGACCGCGTATATAAATGGCGCAAATTCTCCAATGCCAAACGTGGTCCGGCACAACCACGCCACTCCTCTACCGACCTGTCCTCTTCCGGTTCAGAATTGAACAGACCAAATCATCCATCTACCTCTGCCCATTTTTTAGATTTCCAGAAGAGATACAATCGAAGAAGAGGAGGACGAGGCGGGGCGGCACCCACAGGAGGAGACAGGAGCTTCATGAGGGTAACTCGTTCCCAGGTATGAACTCACTGGTTGTGAACATTTCGTCACGATTAGTGTTGAGCGAGCACTAAAATGCTCGGGTGCTCGAAGCTCGGGCCAAGCTCGCCGTGATACTCGGGTGCTCGACCCGAGCAACGAGCCCAATGTTAGTCTATGGGAGACTTGAGCATTTTTGCGGTGGCACCCCCGGCAGTCTTTTAAAAGCCTAACAAGTGCCCAAAACGATAGTGACAGTGCTCAAATAACATGGGGACAGCATGGGGATCGCCCCAGGAAGCATTTCTGACCCCCAGGTCACTGCTGTCAACAACATGGTCAGAGGTATTAAGCCACTTTTACGGGCTCACAATAAAACGTTCAAAAACAAAAGTGAAACTTTTTTCCTGTGAAATATGTTAAAGAACATCCTTTCCAGGGAAAAGACTTGTGTATAAGTTAAAATAAATGACCAAAAACAAAAATACTCCTCCAAACCTTCGGCTATGTTCACAAGTAGCATTTTTTATGCGTTTTTGCACTTTTGTATTGCTTTCAACTATGACAAATGCATTCACCGGGAAATGTAATTTTAACATTTTACAACCTTATCTGGCCATGTGCTGTGTGACACATGCATAAAGTGCTGAAAAGACATGGGAACAGCATGGGGAAGACCCCTGGAAGCATCTCTGACTCCCAGGTCACTGTCTAAAAGTGTGCCCATCATAAGTGATCCTTGCCGCATCAGAAGATGCAGACTTGCAACTATCCCCATGCAAGTTCTAGTCCCAGGGCAGTGTTCAATTGTACCTCCCCATTCCTTGCAATACAAGCGCAAGTATGCAGCCTGCCACCACCCACCCCCAGGCTGCAATACCATACTGCTTGCTTGCTTGAACTTGAAATTGGGCCTTTTAGGCATGTTGAGGCGGAATCTGGCCACCATGTCATGGCTGTGTTGGCGGCCTGGAATCCATACTCAGTCCCCAGCCGCCCGGCGGCCGGGTGTCCATACTCGGTCCCCAGCCGCCTGGGGGCAGCCGGGTGTCCATAAACGGTCCCCAGCCGCCTGGTGGCAGCCGGTGTCCATAAACGGTCCCTAGCCGCCCCTTTTTCTCCTTGGAACATCTCCCCAAACACACTTATCTTAGCCCGGCCTGCTTTAGGCAGCACTGGACGAGCCCACCAGAGAACCAGACTCCTCCGGTGGGCCCTGACTTCTCCATCGGTGGAGTTGAGAGTGCCAAGGTGAGGAGCATGATGATGATGACAGAAGTTAGCGTCTGCTATGTTTTCTTTTAATGCAAGTGTAAGTGTGCAGCCTGCCACCCACCCCCAGACTGCAATTCCATACTGCTAGCTTGCACTTGAAATGGGGCCTTTTAGTTTGGAGGAGGCCGAAGCTGGCCACTACCTCATGGCTGCTTCGGCAGCGAGGTATCCATACTCAGTCCCCAGCCGCCCCTATTTGTCCTGGTGTGCCTTATACATAAGATTAAGCGCGTATACCAAAACATTACCTGTGCCCTCCCCAGTGCATTTAGTGGGAAGGAGAGCCTATTTCGCTGTAGTGTGTGCATGCCAAACCCCTGTTCATGGTACATGCGAAGATGCCTCCCACCTTGCACCTGTCGTTGCAGACTTGCAACTATCCCCATTCAAGTCCTTGTCCCAGGGCAGTGTTCAATTGTACCTCTCCCATTCCTTGCAATGCAAGTGCAAGTATGCAGCCTGCCACCCACCCACCCCCAGGCTGCAATACCATACTGCTTGCTTGCTTGCACTTTAAATTGGGCCTTTTAAGCATGTGGAGGCGGAATCTGGCCACCACGCCATGGCTGTGTCGGCGGCCTGGTATCCATACTAAGTCCCCAGCCACCTGGTGGCTGGGTGTCCCCGCTTGCTCCCCAGCCTCCAGGGGGAGGCCGGGTGTCCATACTCGGTCCCCAGCCACCCCTATTTGTCCCGGTAACCTTTCCCACACTTTTCTTAGCCTGGCCTGCTTTAGGGCAGCATTGGCCGAGCCCACCGGACTATCAGACTCCTCCGGTGGGCCCTGGCTTCTCCATCAGGGGAGTTGAGAGTGCCAAGGTGAGGAGCATGATGAGGATGATAGAAGTTAGCATCTGCTTTGTTTTGTTGTAATGCAAGCGCATGTATGTAGTAGTGGCTAGGCCTGAGGTGGTCAGCGTTTTGGCGCATATCCTACCTCCTCCGAGGATTGCTGGATATTTTCCTGCTACTATCCAAGTTCTATGACTCCCGTTAAAACAAAGCTTCAGGTGATAAATGATGGATGAGGTAGTGGCAAAGGAGAAAGAGCAGGAGGAACAGGGACCATTCACATCAATATCAGGCCAGTCAACCAGATATGTCTTGTAGGATATGTTTCTGTTACAAAAGGAGCGGTTCGGCTGCATAGTTATAGGGCATACAGTGAGTGCAATGCCTACCAAAAATTTCGAGGCACTCCAATGCCCCTTGGAAATGACATGGAGGTCAGAGGGCGTTAACTAAACCTTTTTTTCCATTTATAGCAACTGGGTCTCCTGTGCACTGTTGGCCTAAGCAGTGAATGGAAGGCTTTCCAAAAATTATGAGGAACTGCATTGCCCCTTACAAGAGCCATGTGTGGCACCCCAGGGGTCTGGTCACCACAGTAATAGAGATATTACGTCGGAGAGCAAGTGGGAGGTTTCCTGGTCAGGATCCCTAAAACATGCAACATCCTCCTGCCCCAGTCCAGGGAGGGGAGAATTCTGCCCTTATAAACTGGATCTGGGGCGGGGTTGAGTGAGTCAGAGAACAGAGAACAGTCAGAGTCAGAGTGAGAGCAAGGGAAAGTAACAGCAAGGAGCTCTGTAGGAGCTAGGAGCTAAAGACCAGGGGCTGGAAGCTGAGCAGAGCTCGCCCTGGCAGAAGACAATAGGAACCGGACACAGGAGTCCGAGGCTGTGAGGACTTATATATCCAGCAGCAGAAACCAGCCGGCAGGGGATTTCAGGTCCTCTGGCCATAGAAGCCCGAGGCTCAGTCACAAGCAAAGGACCAGCACCGCCGTCGTGGAGCGGAGGCTAACAGAAGGCCCCAAGTCACCAGCCATACGGGTGAGCACTACACGGTACACTCAGGGACGTGGGCTACTTCTACCCGCTTACAGCAAGGTAGCCAGGAAGAGTGCAGACAGATGAGGAGGCCTACAACTCCACCTGGTCAGGGGAACTCCTGCTTGCTCACAGACTGACCAGGCCTCTTATGCTAGCCAGTACTCCTGGGAGGGTCTACCTTATAATCATCAGTAAAGACCCTGAACTGCACTGCAAAGACTCTGAGTCATTCCTGCTGTGCTCGTGCACCATCACCCCCATCATCCACACTCACTGCCCTGAGGCTATACTCCTCCCGTGGGGAGTTATCCCATTCTCTGCTGCGCACACAAAACAAGCCTCAGCAGTCTGCCTCACAGCGGTGGTACTCCCTGACCACAATCCACGGGTGGCGCAGTCGGAAAATTAACCTCAAAACCTAAGAAAGACTGCCACTGGTTTGACCAGCCTGAGCCATGGGACCGGGTCACCGCCACGGAGACTACAGACCCCAGAGACCCGGCACCGGGTATCCCACACACGTGTGCACACGGCCCAGGGGGCGCGTCACATGCAGTACAGCATATTACAAACCTAAGTCCCATTATTGGGGAGTTGGTCTCCCATAGTATTTGCTTATGCCTTGCAAGCAAAAGCTGCCAAAAATTAGGACGGAGCAACTTGCAATGCCCCTTACAAGAGCCATGCAGTACAGCATATTACAAATATAAGTCCCATTATTGGGGAGTGGGTCTCCCATAGTATTTGATTATGCCTTGCAAGCAAAAGCTGCCAAAAATTAGGACGGAGCAATTTGCAATGCCCCTTACAAGAGCCATGCAGTACAGCATATTACAAACATAAGTCCCATTATTGGGGAGTGGGTCTCCCATAGTATGTGCTTATGCCTTGCAAGCAAAAGCTGCCAAAAATTAGGACGGAGCAACTTGCAATGCCCCTTACAAGAGCCATGCAGTACAGCATATTACAAACATAAGTCCCATTATTGGGGAGTGGGTCTCCCACAGTATTTGCTTATGCCTTGCAAGCAAAAGCTGCCAAAAATTAGGACGGAGCAACTTGCAATGCCCCTTACAAGAGCCATGCAGTACAGCATATTACAAACATAAGTCCCATTATTGGGGAGTGGGTCTCCCATAGTATTTGCTTATGACTTGCAAGCAAAAGCTGCCAAAAATTAGGACGGAGCAACTTGCAATGCCCCTTACAAGAGCCATGCAGTACAGCATATTACAAACATAAGTCCCATTATTGGGGCGTGGGTGTCCCATAGTATTTGCTTATGCCTTGCAAGTAAAAGCTGCCAAAAATTAGGACGGAGCAACTTGCAATGCCCCTTACAAGAGCCATGCAGTACATCATATTACAAACATAAGTCCCATTATTGGGGAGTGGGTCTCGCATAGTATTTGCTTATGCCTTCCAAGCAAAAGCTGCCAAAAATTAGGACGGAGCAACTTGCAGTGCTCCTTACAAGAGCCATGCAGTGCAGCATATTACAAACATAAGTCCCATTATTGGGGAGTGGGTCTCCGATAGTATTTGCTTATGCTTTCCAAGCAAAAGCTGCCAAAAATTAGGACGGAGCAACTTGCAATGCCCCTTACAAGAGCCATGCAGTACAGCATATTGCAAACATAAGTCCCATTATTGGGGAGTGGGTCTCCCAAAGTATTTTCTTATGCTTTTCAAGCAAAGGCTGCCAAAAATTAGGACGGAGCAACTTGCAATGTCCCTTACAAGAGCCATGCAGTACAGCATATTACAAACATAAGTCCCATTATTGGGGAGTGGGTGTCCCATAGTATTTGCTTATGCCTTGCAAGCAAAAGCTGCCAAAAATAAGGACGGAGCAACTTGCAATGCCCTTTACAAGAGCCATGCAGTACAGCATATTACAAACATAAGTCCCATTTTTGGGGAGTGGGTCTCGCATAGTATTTACTTATGCTTTCCAAGCAAAAGCTGCCAAAAATTAGGACGGAGCAACTTGCAATGCCCCTTACAAGAGCCATGCAGTACAGCATATTACAAACATAAGTCCCATTATTGGGGAGTGGGTGTCCCATAGTATTTGCTTATGCCTTGCAAGCAAAAGCTGCCAAAAATTAGGACGGAGCAACTTGCAATGCCCCTTACAAGAGCCATGCAGTACAGCATATTACAAACATAAGTCCCATTATTGGGGAGTGGGTCTCCCATAGTATTTGCTTATGCCTTGCAAGCAAAAGCTGCCAAAAATTAGGACGGAGCAACTTGCAATGCCCCTTACAAGAGCCATGCAGTACAGCATATTACAAACATAAGTCCCATTATTGGGGAGTGGGTCTCCCATAGTATTTGCTTATGCCTTGCAAGCAAAAGCTGCCAAAAATTAGGACGGAGCAACTTGCAATGCCCCTTACAAGAGCCATGCAGTACAGCATATTACAAACATAAGTCCCATTATTGGGGAGTGGGTCTCCCATAGTATTTGCTTATGCCTTGTAAGCAAAAGCTGCCAAAAATTAGGACGGAGCAACTTGCAATGCCCCTTACAAGAGCCATGCAGTACAGCATTTTACAAACATAAGTCCCATTATTGGGGAGTGGGTCTCCCATAGTATTTGCTTATGCTTTCCAAGCAAAAGCTGCCAAAAATTAGGACGGAGCAACTTGCAATGTCCCTTACAAAAGCCATGCAGTACAGCATATTACAAACAAAAGTCCCATTATTGGGGAGTGGGTGTTCCATAGTATTTGCTTATGCCTTGCAAGCAAAAGCTGCCAAAAATAAGGACGGAGGAACTTGCAATGCTGGCACCCTGGTGGTATAGTGGTGGTGGAGGCTGAGGATAAGGAGAAGAAGATAAAACAGCCGAAACGAGGAAGCGTATACCCATGTGTGGGTGTGAAGCAGTGCATGTGAATACACCTCCCGAAATAACACAGTGGATTTGACTTTATGTTACTCTGCTGTCATTTGGTGGTGATGAGAAGTCTGGCCCAATCCAGCCCTTGTTCATTTTGATAAAGGTCAGCTTGTCAGCATTGTCAGTTGACAGGCGAGTGCGCTTATCAGTTATAATTCCCCCAGCGGCACTAAAAACACGCTCCGATAACACGCTAGCGGCAGGGCAGGCCAGGACCTCAAAGGCGTACAGAGCGAGTTCATTCCAAGTGTCCAGCTTGGATACCCAATAATTAAAAGGCACAGAGGAATCACGGAGGACGCTTGTACGGTCGGCAAGGTACTCCCTCACCATCTTTTGAAACTTTCCACTCCTTGTGTGAGTACCCCGCGCCTGAGGGCCTGTAAGCTGGGCGGGTGTCAGAAAACTGTCCCAGAACGTTGACAGTGTTCCCCTGCCTCTGCTGGATTGGAGTTGCATCTCTCTTGCCTGTACACCTTGGTTGGGCAACGAACTGTGACCTCTGCCGCTAGCGTATTCAGATGGGAATTTTTTTAAGAGTTCTGCAGCAAGGGCCTTCTGGTACTGCCCCATTTTTGTAGACCTCTCCACCTCAGGAATAAGAGAGTGAAAGTTCTCGTTGTAGCGGGGGTCTACAAGTGTCACCAACCAGTAATGACTGTCACCCAACATTTTGACAACGCGAGGGTCACGGTTAAGGCAGCGTAACATAAAGTCAGCCATGCGTGCCAGACTGGTAACGGGCAAGATTTCCGTGTCCTCACCAAGATGACGACTGACCATGCTCTCCTCCTCCTCCTCCTCTTCCTCCTCCCCCCTGTCCTCAGGCCACCCACGCTGAACCGACGGTATGACACTTCTACAGGTACTACCGTCTACAGCGCATGATAGCAGCTCCTGTTCTTCCCCCTCCTCCTCCTCCTCTCCCTCATTGTCCCCCAATGCACATTGGGATGAGATGAGGCTGGGCTGTGTGTAATCGCCCGCTACGGCTTCTTGATCCATCTCATCATACTCTGGCTGCAATGCCTCCTCTTTAATTCTCTGCAGAGAGCGTTGCAAAAGACAGACAAGTGGGATGCTGACACTAATGATGGTGTCATCGCCACTCACCATCTTGGTGGCCTCCTCAAAGTTTTTCAGGATGGTACATATGTCAGACATCCAGGTCCACTCCTGAGGTCTTATGTGTGGAGTCTGACCTGAATATCGACGGCCTTGTTGCAGCTGGTACTCCACAACGGCTCTCTTCTGCTCACAAATCCTTTGCAACATGTGGAGGGTAGAGTTCCAACGTGTGGGGACATCACACACCAGTCGGTGTGCCAGAAGCTGCAAACGCTGCTGCAACACAGCAAGGGCGGCGGAAGCTGTAGCCGACTTGCGAAAATGAGCTGACAGGCGGCGTACTTTCACGAGTAGATATGGCAACTCGGGGTACGATTTAAGAAACCGCTGAACCACGAGGTTAAGCACATGAGCCAGGCATGGTACGTGTGTGATCTCACCTCGCCTCAGAGCCGCCACCAGGTTACGGCCATTGTCACACACGACCATGCCGGGATGTAGGTTCAGTGGTCTCAGCCACAGATCTGCCTGCTCTTTCACAGCTGTCCACAACTCACAAGCAGTGTGAGGTTTATCACCTAAGCTTATGAGTTTCAGCACAGCCTGTTTCCGCTTGGCGGAGGCAGTACTGCAATGCTTCCAGCTTGTAACTGATGTGGTGATATCTGAGATGGAGGCTGAACATGAGGAGGAGGAGGAGGAGGAGGATGCGCTGGAGCTGTACACTGTGAGGGCAACTCTGACTGACATAGGGGCCGCAATCCTCCGTGTGGGGAGGATGTGTTCCATGCCAAGGTCCGACTGGGTCCCGGCTTCCACTATGTTTAACCAGTGTGCCGTCAGAGAGATGTACCATCCCTGGCCACAAGCACTTGTCCACGTGTCCGTTGTCAGGTGGACTCTCCCTGTAACTGCGTTGTTGAGGGCACGGCAGATGCTTTGGGACACGTGCTTGTGTAGTGCGGGGATGGCACACCGGGCAAAATAGTGTCGGCTGGGGACCCAGTACCGAGGGACGGCCACCGCCATAAGATTGCGGAAGGATTCCGTCTCCACCAGTCTAAAAGGCAGCATTTCCAACGCAACCAGTCTTGAAATGTGCGAATTTAGGACTGTGGCCTGTGGGGCGTTAGCTGCGAATTTCCGCTTTCGTTCAAAGGTCTGGGATATGGACAATTGAACGCTGCGGTGGGACGTGGACGTGGACGTTGATGCTGTTTCTTGAGAAACTGCCATAACAAGTGAAGACTGAGAGGAGGGGGCATCTTTACATGCAGTATGGACAGGGGATTGCCTTGCACACACAACAGGGGGTTCTATTGCACGCACAACAGTGGAAGAAGCATTGGTGACACCCGCTGACACTGGTCGTGGACCCTGGGTTTCGCCCCACAAAGTCGGGTGCTTTGCTGCCATGTGCCTGATCATGCTTGTGGTGTTAAGGCTGGTAGTTTTGTCACCCCTGCTGATGCTGGCATGGCAGGTGGAACATATGGCCTTTTTGGGGTTATCAGCAGAGTCTTTAAAAAAATTCTCTGGAAGACCTACCGCTTGTACTGGCAACGTCCCTCGTGTTGGTGTTACGGGGAACGGTTGCCTGCCTTCTGTCTGCGGCCACGACACTGCTTCTTCCTGCCTTTTGGGGTACTCTGCCTCCCTCCCCCTGTGTGCTGCTGGTCTCACTCTGCATGTCCTCCTTCCACGTTGGGTCAGTTACTAGATCATCCACCACCTCCTCCTCTTCCACTTGCTCACCACGATCCTCCTCCTCACTTCCTGGCAATTGTGTCTCGTCATTGTCCACCTCTTGTGACAGATTGACAACGTCGACTTCCTGTGGCCGTGGCTGTTCAAATATTTGGGCATCGCAACATGGGATCTCCTCTTCCACCATTTCAAGCGTATCAGGCGAGGGGCCCAAATATGGAAATGAACCAGTGAAAAGCTCTTCAGAGTGTCCAAGTGTGGGATCACTTGCTGTCTGACGACACTCGGCATGGTGGGAGGAAGGAGCATCAGGGTGAGGAGGAGTATGCGGTCGAGACTCACGGCTACTAAGAGTTGACCGTGTGGAAGACAGACTGGAGGTGGTGGTGACCAGGTAACTGGAAGTATTATCTGCTATCCAATTAATAACCTGTTCACACTGATCAGTTCTCAATACTGGTGTTGTTCTCTGCTTCCCTAGTATTTCGGTCAAGAAGTGGGAGCGAGAAGATGTGGCTGTTGGTTGTGGCACATTTTCACCTTGGCCACGGCCCCATCCTCTGCACGAACCATCACCAGAACGTCCACTTCCACGTCCCTTGCCACGTGCCTTGCCCATTGTAAATTAAGTAAAATGGCTTACACTTGCACTATCATTGGAAAAAGGGTAATAAAGAGTAGATTAGAACCGTGGAAGAGGAAAACCACAGTTATTCTTTACTGGGGTATACCACACTTTTTTAAATAGAGATTTTTGCGGCTGAACAGTGAGTGACACACTCAAACTGCTTTTTTTTTAGATACCAAAGGCCCAAAACTGGATAGTACAGCGATTTGACCCGTGGAACTGCGAAACCACACTGGGATGTCGGGCCTACACAAGACTATTTTCAACAGATATATTTTTGTGTCACAACAGTCAGGAGACACTACTGTTTTTCATTACGGAAAAAACTACCAAAAGCTGAATAATAGAGATTTTTTACCGTGGGATGGCAAAACCACAGTTATTGTTTACTGGGGTATACCACACTTTTTTAAATAGAGATATTTGCGGCTGAACAGTGAGCGACACACTCAAACTGCTATTTTTTTAGATACCAAAGGCTCAAAACTGGATAGTACAGCGATTTGACCCATGGAACTGCGAAACCACACTGGGATGTCGGGCCTACACAAGACTATTTTCAACAGATATATTTTTGTGTCACAACAGTCAGGATGTTAGAACCTTGCTGTTAGGTTTTTTTTTCCTTTGCTGGTCACATGACCTTGTTGGCCTATTTTATCCTGCTCCGCCCTTCTGGCTTTGCTGGACTTCATTGTATATCTACTTTCTAGCTAGCCTGTGCTCTGTATCTAGCTCTGTTAGTTTGCTTGGTCTACGGACCTCTATGTTCTATCTATTTTGTTTGTTCGTCTGTCTGCTACTATTTCTGTTAGGAGGTGTCCCATATTCCTCCCAGTCCTTAGTACTTGTAGGGATTCCCTCCCCACATCTATAGGTCTCCGTACAGACTAGATTAGGACTTTAGCAGGTCTGATCGCAGGATCAGGTTCCCTGTTACATCGTAGGGATTCAGCTGAGTCCTATAGTAGGGACAGATCACCTCTCTTTCCTTAGTTTTGGTAGCAGAACATAACACAGGAGACACTACTGTTTTTCTTTACGGAAAAAACTACCAAAAGCTGAATAATAGAGATTTTTTACCGTGGGATGGCAAAACCACAGTTATTGTTTACTGGGGTATACCACACTTTTTTAAATAGAGATATTTGCGGCAGAACAGTGAGTGACACACTCAAACTGCTTTTTTTTTAGATACCAAAGGCCCAAAACTGGATAGTACAGCGATTTGACCCGTGGAACTGCGATACCACACTGGGATGTCGGGCCTACACAAGACTATTTTCAACAGATATATTTTTGTGTCACAACAGTCAGGAGACACTACTGTTTTTCTTTACGGAAAATATACCAAAACCTGAATAATAGAGATTTTTTACCATGGGATGGCAAAACCACAGTCATTGTTTACTGGGGTATACCACACTTTTTTAAATAGAGATATTTGCGGCTGAACAGTGAGCGACACACTGAAACTGTTTTTTTTTTAGATACCAAAGGCCCAAAACTGGATAGTACAGCGATATGACCCGAGGAACTGCGAAACCACACTGGGATGTCGGGCCTACACAAGACTATTTTCAACAGATATATTTTTGTGTCACAACAGTCAGGAGACACTACTGTTTTTCTTTACGGAAAAACCTACCAAAAGCTGAATAATAGAGATTTTTTACCGTGGGATGGCAAAACCACAGTTATTGTTTACTGGGGTATACCACACTTTTTAAATAGAGATATTTGCGGCAGAACAGTGAGTGACACACTCAAACTGCTTTTTTTTTAGATACCAAAGGCCCAAAACTGGATAGTACAGCGATTTGACCCGAGGAACTGCGATACCACACTGGGATGTCGGGCCTACACAAGACTATTTTCAACAGATATATTTTTGTGTCACAACAGTCAGGAGACACTACTGTTTTTCTTTACGGAAAATATACCAAAACCTGAATAATAGAGATTTTTTACCATGGGATGGCAAAACCACAGTCATTGTTTACTGGGGTATACCACACTTTTTTAAATAGAGATATTTGCGGCTGAACAGTGAGCGACACACTGAAACTGTTTTTTTTTAGATACCAAAGGCCCAAAACTGGATAGTACAGCGATATGACCCGTGGAACTGTGAAACCACACTGGGATGTCGGGCCTACACAAGACTATTTTCAACAGATATATTTTTGTGTCACAACAGTCAGGAGACACTACTGTTTTTCTTTACGGAAAAACCTACCAAAAGCTGAATAATAGAGATTTTTCACCGTGGGATGGCAAAACCACAGTTATTGTTTACTGGGGTATACCACACTTTTTTAAATAGAGATATTTGCGGCAGAACAGTGAGTGACACACTCAAACTGCTTTTTTTTTAGATACCAAAGGCCCAAAACTGGATAGTACAGCGATTTGACCCGAGGAACTGCGATACCACACTGGGATGTCGGGCCTACACAAGACTATTTTCAACAGATATATTTTTGTGTCACAACAGTCAGGAGACACTACTGTTTTTCTTTACGGAAAATATACCAAAACCTGAATAATAGAGATTTTTTACCATGGGATGGCAAAACCACAGTCATTGTTTACTGGGGTATACCACACTTTTTTAAATAGAGATATTTGCGGCTGAACAGTGAGCGACACACTGAAACTGTTTTTTTCTTAGATACCAAAGGCCCAAAACTGGATAGTACAGCGATGTGACCCGTTGAACTGCGAAACCACACTGGGATGTCGGGCCTACACAAGACTATTTTCAACAGATATATTTTTGTGTCACAACAGTCAGGAGACACTACTGTTTTTCTGTATGGAAAAAAACTACCAAAAGCTGAATAATAGAGATTTTTTACCGTGGGATGGCAAAACCACAGTTATTGTTTACTGCGGTATACCACACTTTTTTAAATAGAGATATTTGCGGCTGAACAGTGAGCGACACACTCACACTGCTATTTTTTTAGGTACCAAAGGCCCAAAACTGGATAGTACAGCGATTTGGCCCATGGAACTGCGAAACCACACTGGGATGTCGGGCCTACACAAGACTATTTTCAACAGATATATTTTTGTGTCACAACAGTCAGGAGACACTACTGTTTTTCTTTACGGAAAAAACTACCAAAAGCTGATTAATAGAGATTTTTACCGTGGGATGGCAAAACCACAGTTATTGTTTACTGGGGTATACCACATTTTTTATAAATAGAGATATTTGCGGCAGAACAGTGAGCGACACACTCAAACTGCTTTTTTTTTAGATACCAAAGGCCCAAAACTGGATAGCACAGCGATTTGACCCGTGGAACTCCGAAACCACACTGGGATGTCGGGCCTACACAAGACTATTTTCAACAAATATATTTTTGTGTCACAACAGTCAGGAGACATTACTGTTTTTCTTTACGGAAAATCCTACCAAAAGCTGAATAATAGAGATTTTTTACCGTGGGATGGCAAAACCACAGTTATTGTTTACTGGGGTATACCAGACTTTTTTAAATAGAGATATTTGTGGCTGAACAGTGAGCGACACACTCAAACTGCTTTTTTTTTAGATACCAAAGGCCCAAACTGGATAGTACAGCGATTTGACCCGTGGAATTGCGATACCACACTGGGATGTCGGGCCTACACAAGACTATTTTCAACAGATATATTTTTGTGTCACAACAGTCAGGAGACACTACTGTTTTTCTTTACGGAAAATATACCAAAACCTGAATAATAGAGATTTTTTACCGTGGGATGGCAAAACCACAGTCATTGTTTACTGGGGTATACCACACTTTTTTAAATAGAGATATTTGCGGCTGAACAGTGAGCGACACACTGAAACTGTTTTTTTTTTAGATACCAAAGGCCCAAAACTGGATAGTACAGCGATATGACCCGTGGAACTGCGAAACCACACTGGGATGTCGGGCCTACACAAGACTATTTTCAACAGATATATTTTTGTGTCACAACAGTCAGGAGACACTACTGTTTTTCTTTACGGAAAAAACTACCAAAAGCTGAATAATAGAGATTTTTTACCGTGGGATGGCAAAACCACAGTTATTGTTTACTGGGGTATACCGCACTTTTTTAAATAGAGATATTTGCGGCTGAACAGTGAGCGACACACTCAAACTGCTTTTCTTTTTAGATACCAAAGGCCAAAGAATGGATAGTACAGCGATTTGACCCGTGCAACTGCGAAACCACACTGGGATGTCGGGCCTACACAAGACTATTTTCAACAGATATATTTTTGTGTCACAACAGTCAGGAGACACTACTGTTTTTCTGTATGGAAAAAGACTACCAAAAGCTGAATAATAGAGATTTTTTACCGTGGGATGGCAAAACCACAGTTATTGTTTACTGCGGTATACCACACTTTTTTAAATAGAGATATTTGCGGCTGAACAGTGAGCGACACACTCAAACTGCTATTTTTTTAGGTACCAAAGGCCCAAAACTGGATAGTACAGCGATTTGGCCCATGGAACTGCGAAACCACACTGGGATGTCGGGCCTACACAAGACTATTTTCAACAGATATATTTTTGTGTCACAACAGTCAGGAGACACTACTGTTTTTCTTTACGGAAAAAACTACCAAAAGCTGATTAATAGAGATTTTTACCGTGGGATGGCAAAACCACAGTTATTGTTTACTGGGGTATACCACATTTTTTATAAATAGAGATATTTGCGGCAGAACAGTGAGCGACACACTCAAACTGCTTTTTTTTTAGATACCAAAGGCCCAAAACTGGATAGTACAGCGATTTGACCCGTGGATCTCCGAAGCCACACTGGGATGTCGGGCCTACACAAGACTATTTTCAACAGATATATTTTTGTGTCACAACAGTCAGGAGACACTACTGTTTTTCTTTACGGAAAAACCTACCAAAAGCTGAATAATAGAGATTTTTTACCGTGGGATGGCAAAACCACAGTTATTGTTTACTGGGGTATACCACACTTTTTTAAATAGAGATATTTGCGGCAGAACAGTGAGTGACACACTCAAACTGCTTTTTTTTTAGATACCAAAGGCCCAAAACTGGATAGTACAGCAATTTGACCCGTGGAACTGCGATACCACACTGGGATGTCGGGCCTACACAAGACTATTTTCAACAGATATATTTTTGTGTCACAACAGTCAGGAGACACTACTGTTTTTCTTTACGGAAAATATACCAAAACCTGAATAATAGAGATTTTTTACCGTGGGATGGCAAAACCACAGTCATTGTTTACTGGGGTATACCACACTTTTTTAAATAGAGATATTTGCGGCTGAACAGTGAGCGACACACTGAAACTGTTTTTTTTTTAGATACCAAAGGCCCAAAACTGGATAGTACAGCGATATGACCCGTGGAACTGCGAAACCACACTGGGATGTCGGGCCTACACAAGACTATTTTCAACAGATATATTTTTGTGTCACAACAGTCATGAGACACTACTGTTTTTCTTTACGGAAAAAACTACCAAAAGCTGAATAATAGAGATTTTTTACCGTGGGATGGCAAAACCACAGTTATTGTTTACTGGGGTATACCACATTTTTTATAAATAGAGATATTTGCGGCAGAACAGTGAGCGACACACTCAAACTGCTTTTTTTTTTAGATACCAAAGGCCCAAAACTGGATAGCACAGCGATTTGACCCGTGGAACTCCGAAACCACACTGGGATGTCGGGCCTACACAAGACTATTTTCAACAAATATATTTTTGTGTCACAACAGTCAGGAGACATTACTGTTTTTCTTTATGGAAAATCCTACCAAAAGCTGAATAATAGAGATTTTTTACCGTGGGATGGCAAAACCACAGTTATTGTTTACTGGGGTATACCAGACTTTTTTAAATAGAGATATTTGTGGCTGAACAGTGAGCGACACACTCAAACTGCTTTTTTTTTAGATACCAAAGGCCCAAAACTGGATAGTACAGCGATTTGACCCGTGGAATTGCGATACCACACTGGGATGTCGGGCCTACACAAGACTATTTTCAACAGATATATTTTTGTGTCACAACAGTCAGGAGACACTACTGTTTTTCTTTACGGAAAATATACCAAAACCTGAATAATAGAGATTTTTTACCGTGGGATGGCAAAACCACAGTCATTGTTTACTTGGGTATACCACACTTTTTTAAATAGAGATATTTGCGGCTGAACAGTGAGCGACACACTGAAACTGTTTTTTTTTTAGATACCAAAGGCCCAAAACTGGATAGTACAGCGATATGACCCGTGGAACTGCGAAACCACACTGGGATGTCGGGCCTACACAAGACTATTTTCAACAGATATATTTTTGTGTCACAACAGTCAGGAGACACTACTGTTTTTCTTTACGGAAAAAACTACCAAAAGCTGAATAATAGAGATTTTTTCCGTGGGATGGCAAAACCACAGTTATTGTTTACTGGGGTATACCGCACTTTTTTAAATAGAGATATTTGCGGCTGAACAGTGAGCGACACACTCAAACTGCTTTTCTTTTTAGATACCAAAGGCCAAAGAATGGATAGTACAGCGATTTGACCCGTGCAACTGCGAAACCACACTGGGATGTCGGGCCTACACAAGACTATTTTCAACAGATATATTTTTGTGTCACAACAGTCAGGAGACACTACTGTTTTTCTGTATGGAAAAAAACTACCAAAAGCTGAATAATAGAGATTTTTTACCGTGGGATGGCAAAACCACAGTTATTGTTTACTGCGGTATACCACACTTTTTTAAATAGAGATATTTGCGGCTGAACAGTGAGCGACACACTCAAACTGCTAATTTTTTAGGTACCAAAGGCCCAAAACTGGATAGTACAGCGATTTGGCCCATGGAACTGCGAAACCACACTGGGATGTCGGGCCTACACAAGACTATTTTCAACAGATATATTTTTGTGTCACAACAGTCTGGAGACACTACTGTTTTTCTTTACGGAAAAAACTACCAAAAGCTGATTAATAGAGATTTTTACCGTGGGATGGCAAAACCACAGTTATTGTTTACTGGGGTATACCACATTTTTTATAAATAGAGATATTTGCGGCAGAACAGTGAGCGACACACTCAAACTGCTTTTTTTTTAGATACCAAAGGCCCAAAACTGGATAGTACAGCGATATGACCCGAGGAACTGCGAAACCACACTGGGATGTCGGGCCTACACAAGACTATTTTCAACAGATATATTTTTGTGTCACAACAGTCAGGAGACACTACTGTTTTTCTTTACGGAAAAACCTACCAAAAGCTGAATAATAGAGATTTTTTACCGTGGGATGGCAAAACCACAGTTATTGTTTACTGGGGTATACCACACTTTTTAAATAGAGATATTTGCGGCAGAACAGTGAGTGACACACTCAAACTGCTTTTTTTTTAGATACCAAAGGCCCAAAACTGGATAGTACAGCGATTTGACCCGAGGAACTGCGATACCACACTGGGATGTCGGGCCTACACAAGACTATTTTCAACAGATATATTTTTGTGTCACAACAGTCAGGAGACACTACTGTTTTTCTTTACGGAAAATATACCAAAACCTGAATAATAGAGATTTTTTACCATGGGATGGCAAAACCACAGTCATTGTTTACTGGGGTATACCACACTTTTTTAAATAGAGATATTTGCGGCTGAACAGTGAGCGACACACTGAAACTGTTTTTTTTTAGATACCAAAGGCCCAAAACTGGATAGTACAGCGATATGACCCGTGGAACTGTGAAACCACACTGGGATGTCGGGCCTACACAAGACTATTTTCAACAGATATATTTTTGTGTCACAACAGTCAGGAGACACTACTGTTTTTCTTTACGGAAAAACCTACCAAAAGCTGAATAATAGAGATTTTTCACCGTGGGATGGCAAAACCACAGTTATTGTTTACTGGGGTATACCACACTTTTTTAAATAGAGATATTTGCGGCAGAACAGTGAGTGACACACTCAAACTGCTTTTTTTTTAGATACCAAAGGCCCAAAACTGGATAGTACAGCGATTTGACCCGAGGAACTGCGATACCACACTGGGATGTCGGGCCTACACAAGACTATTTTCAACAGATATATTTTTGTGTCACAACAGTCAGGAGACACTACTGTTTTTCTTTACGGAAAATATACCAAAACCTGAATAATAGAGATTTTTTACCATGGGATGGCAAAACCACAGTCATTGTTTACTGGGGTATACCACACTTTTTTAAATAGAGATATTTGCGGCTGAACAGTGAGCGACACACTGAAACTGTTTTTTTCTTAGATACCAAAGGCCCAAAACTGGATAGTACAGCGATGTGACCCGTTGAACTGCGAAACCACACTGGGATGTCGGGCCTACACAAGACTATTTTCAACAGATATATTTTTGTGTCACAACAGTCAGGAGACACTACTGTTTTTCTGTATGGAAAAAAACTACCAAAAGCTGAATAATAGAGATTTTTTACCGTGGGATGGCAAAACCACAGTTATTGTTTACTGCGGTATACCACACTTTTTTAAATAGAGATATTTGCGGCTGAACAGTGAGCGACACACTCACACTGCTATTTTTTTAGGTACCAAAGGCCCAAAACTGGATAGTACAGCGATTTGGCCCATGGAACTGCGAAACCACACTGGGATGTCGGGCCTACACAAGACTATTTTCAACAGATATATTTTTGTGTCACAACAGTCAGGAGACACTACTGTTTTTCTTTACGGAAAAAACTACCAAAAGCTGATTAATAGAGATTTTTACCGTGGGATGGCAAAACCACAGTTATTGTTTACTGGGGTATACCACATTTTTTATAAATAGAGATATTTGCGGCAGAACAGTGAGCGACACACTCAAACTGCTTTTTTTTTAGATACCAAAGGCCCAAAACTGGATAGCACAGCGATTTGACCCGTGGAACTCCGAAACCACACTGGGATGTCGGGCCTACACAAGACTATTTTCAACAAATATATTTTTGTGTCACAACAGTCAGGAGACATTACTGTTTTTCTTTACGGAAAATCCTACCAAAAGCTGAATAATAGAGATTTTTTACCGTGGGATGGCAAAACCACAGTTATTGTTTACTGGGGTATACCAGACTTTTTTAAATAGAGATATTTGTGGCTGAACAGTGAGCGACACACTCAAACTGCTTTTTTTTTAGATACCAAAGGCCCAAACTGGATAGTACAGCGATTTGACCCGTGGAATTGCGATACCACACTGGGATGTCGGGCCTACACAAGACTATTTTCAACAGATATATTTTTGTGTCACAACAGTCAGGAGACACTACTGTTTTTCTTTACGGAAAATATACCAAAACCTGAATAATAGAGATTTTTTACCGTGGGATGGCAAAACCACAGTCATTGTTTACTGGGGTATACCACACTTTTTTAAATAGAGATATTTGCGGCTGAACAGTGAGCGACACACTGAAACTGTTTTTTTTTTAGATACCAAAGGCCCAAAACTGGATAGTACAGCGATATGACCCGTGGAACTGCGAAACCACACTGGGATGTCGGGCCTACACAAGACTATTTTCAACAGATATATTTTTGTGTCACAACAGTCAGGAGACACTACTGTTTTTCTTTACGGAAAAAACTACCAAAAGCTGAATAATAGAGATTTTTTACCGTGGGATGGCAAAACCACAGTTATTGTTTACTGGGGTATACCGCACTTTTTTAAATAGAGATATTTGCGGCTGAACAGTGAGCGACACACTCAAACTGCTTTTCTTTTTAGATACCAAAGGCCAAAGAATGGATAGTACAGCGATTTGACCCGTGCAACTGCGAAACCACACTGGGATGTCGGGCCTACACAAGACTATTTTCAACAGATATATTTTTGTGTCACAACAGTCAGGAGACACTACTGTTTTTCTGTATGGAAAAAGACTACCAAAAGCTGAATAATAGAGATTTTTTACCGTGGGATGGCAAAACCACAGTTATTGTTTACTGCGGTATACCACACTTTTTTAAATAGAGATATTTGCGGCTGAACAGTGAGCGACACACTCAAACTGCTATTTTTTTAGGTACCAAAGGCCCAAAACTGGATAGTACAGCGATTTGGCCCATGGAACTGCGAAACCACACTGGGATGTCGGGCCTACACAAGACTATTTTCAACAGATATATTTTTGTGTCACAACAGTCAGGAGACACTACTGTTTTTCTTTACGGAAAAAACTACCAAAAGCTGATTAATAGAGATTTTTACCGTGGGATGGCAAAACCACAGTTATTGTTTACTGGGGTATACCACATTTTTTATAAATAGAGATATTTGCGGCAGAACAGTGAGCGACACACTCAAACTGCTTTTTTTTTAGATACCAAAGGCCCAAAACTGGATAGTACAGCGATTTGACCCGTGGATCTCCGAAGCCACACTGGGATGTCGGGCCTACACAAGACTATTTTCAACAGATATATTTTTGTGTCACAACAGTCAGGAGACACTACTGTTTTTCTTTACGGAAAAACCTACCAAAAGCTGAATAATAGAGATTTTTTACCGTGGGATGGCAAAACCACAGTTATTGTTTACTGGGGTATACCACACTTTTTTAAATAGAGATATTTGCGGCAGAACAGTGAGTGACACACTCAAACTGCTTTTTTTTTAGATACCAAAGGCCCAAAACTGGATAGTACAGCAATTTGACCCGTGGAACTGCGATACCACACTGGGATGTCGGGCCTACACAAGACTATTTTCAACAGATATATTTTTGTGTCACAACAGTCAGGAGACACTACTGTTTTTCTTTACGGAAAATATACCAAAACCTGAATAATAGAGATTTTTTACCGTGGGATGGCAAAACCACAGTCATTGTTTACTGGGGTATACCACACTTTTTTAAATAGAGATATTTGCGGCTGAACAGTGAGCGACACACTGAAACTGTTTTTTTTTTAGATACCAAAGGCCCAAAACTGGATAGTACAGCGATATGACCCGTGGAACTGCGAAACCACACTGGGATGTCGGGCCTACACAAGACTATTTTCAACAGATATATTTTTGTGTCACAACAGTCATGAGACACTACTGTTTTTCTTTACGGAAAAAACTACCAAAAGCTGAATAATAGAGATTTTTTACCGTGGGATGGCAAAACCACAGTTATTGTTTACTGGGGTATACCACATTTTTTATAAATAGAGATATTTGCGGCAGAACAGTGAGCGACACACTCAAACTGCTTTTTTTTTTAGATACCAAAGGCCCAAAACTGGATAGCACAGCGATTTGACCCGTGGAACTCCGAAACCACACTGGGATGTCGGGCCTACACAAGACTATTTTCAACAAATATATTTTTGTGTCACAACAGTCAGGAGACATTACTGTTTTTCTTTATGGAAAATCCTACCAAAAGCTGAATAATAGAGATTTTTTACCGTGGGATGGCAAAACCACAGTTATTGTTTACTGGGGTATACCAGACTTTTTTAAATAGAGATATTTGTGGCTGAACAGTGAGCGACACACTCAAACTGCTTTTTTTTTAGATACCAAAGGCCCAAAACTGGATAGTACAGCGATTTGACCCGTGGAATTGCGATACCACACTGGGATGTCGGGCCTACACAAGACTATTTTCAACAGATATATTTTTGTGTCACAACAGTCAGGAGACACTACTGTTTTTCTTTACGGAAAATATACCAAAACCTGAATAATAGAGATTTTTTACCGTGGGATGGCAAAACCACAGTCATTGTTTACTTGGGTATACCACACTTTTTTAAATAGAGATATTTGCGGCTGAACAGTGAGCGACACACTGAAACTGTTTTTTTTTTAGATACCAAAGGCCCAAAACTGGATAGTACAGCGATATGACCCGTGGAACTGCGAAACCACACTGGGATGTCGGGCCTACACAAGACTATTTTCAACAGATATATTTTTGTGTCACAACAGTCAGGAGACACTACTGTTTTTCTTTACGGAAAAAACTACCAAAAGCTGAATAATAGAGATTTTTTCCGTGGGATGGCAAAACCACAGTTATTGTTTACTGGGGTATACCGCACTTTTTTAAATAGAGATATTTGCGGCTGAACAGTGAGCGACACACTCAAACTGCTTTTCTTTTTAGATACCAAAGGCCAAAGAATGGATAGTACAGCGATTTGACCCGTGCAACTGCGAAACCACACTGGGATGTCGGGCCTACACAAGACTATTTTCAACAGATATATTTTTGTGTCACAACAGTCAGGAGACACTACTGTTTTTCTGTATGGAAAAAAACTACCAAAAGCTGAATAATAGAGATTTTTTACCGTGGGATGGCAAAACCACAGTTATTGTTTACTGCGGTATACCACACTTTTTTAAATAGAGATATTTGCGGCTGAACAGTGAGCGACACACTCAAACTGCTATTTTTTTAGGTACCAAAGGCCCAAAACTGGATAGTACAGCGATTTGGCCCATGGAACTGCGAAACCACACTGGGATGTCGGGCCTACACAAGACTATTTTCAACAGATATATTTTTGTGTCACAACAGTCAGGAGACACTACTGTTTTTCTTTACGGAAAAACCTACCAAAAGCTGAATAATAGAGATTTTTTACCGTGGGATGGCAAAACCACAGTCATTGTTTACTGGGGTATACCATACTTTTTTAAATAGAGATATTTGCGGCAGAACAGTGAGTGACACACTCAAACTGCTTTTTTTTTAGATACCAAAGGCCCAAAACTGGATAGTACAGCGATTTGACCCGTGGAACTGCGATACCACACTGGGATGTCGGGCCTACACAAGACTATTTTCAACAGATATATTTTTGTGTCACAACAGTCAGGAGACACTACTGTTTTTCTTTACGGAAAATATACCAAAACCTGAATAATAGAGATTTTTTACCGTGGGATGGCAAAACCACAGTCATTGTTTACTGGGGTATACCACACTTTTTTAAATAGAGATATTTGCGGCTGAACAGTGAGCGACACACTGAAACTGTTTTTTTTTTAGATACCAAAGGCCCAAAACTGGATAGTACAGCGATATGACCCGTGGAACTGCGAAACCACACTGGGATGTCGGGCCTACACAAGACTATTTTCAACAGATATATTTTTGTGTCACAACAGTCAGGAGACACTACTGTTTTTCTTTACGGAAAAAACTACCAAAAGCTGAATAATAGAGATTTTTTACCGTGGGATGGCAAAACCACAGTTATTGTTTACTGGGGTATACCGCACTTTTTTAAATAGAGATATTTGCGGCTGAACAGTGAGCGACACACTCAAACTGCTTTTCTTTTTAGATACCAAAGGCCAAAGAATGGATAGTACAGCGATTTGACCCGTGCAACTGCGAAACCACACTGGGATGTCGGGCCTACACAAGACTATTTTCAACAGATATATTTTTGTGTCACAACAGTCAGGAGACACTACTGTTTTTCTGTATGGAAAAAGACTACCAAAAGCTGAATAATAGAGATTTTTTACCGTGGGATGGCAAAACCACAGTTATTGTTTACTGCGGTATACCACACTTTTTTAAATAGAGATATTTGCGGCTGAACAGTGAGCGACACACTCAAACTGCTATTTTTTTAGGTACCAAAGGCCCAAAACTGGATAGTACAGCGATTTGGCCCATGGAACTGCGAAACCACACTGGGATGTCGGGCCTACACAAGACTATTTTCAACAGATATATTTTTGTGTCACAACAGTCAGGAGACACTACTGTTTTTCTTTACGGAAAAAACTACCAAAAGCTGATTAATAGAGATTTTTACCGTGGGATGGCAAAACCACAGTTATTGTTTACTGGGGTATACCACATTTTTTATAAATAGAGATATTTGCGGCAGAACAGTGAGCGACACACTCAAACTGCTTTTTTTTTAGATACCAAAGGCCCAAAACTGGATAGTACAGCGATTTGACCCGTGGATCTCCGAAGCCACACTGGGATGTCGGGCCTACACAAGACTATTTTCAACAGATATATTTTTGTGTCACAACAGTCAGGAGACACTACTGTTTTTCTTTACGGAAAAACCTACCAAAAGCTGAATAATAGAGATTTTTTACCGTGGGATGGCAAAACCACAGTTATTGTTTACTGGGGTATACCACACTTTTTTAAATAGAGATATTTGCGGCAGAACAGTGAGTGACACACTCAAACTGCTTTTTTTTTAGATACCAAAGGCCCAAAACTGGATAGTACAGCAATTTGACCCGTGGAACTGCGATACCACACTGGGATGTCGGGCCTACACAAGACTATTTTCAACAGATATATTTTTGTGTCACAACAGTCAGGAGACACTACTGTTTTTCTTTACGGAAAATATACCAAAACCTGAATAATAGAGATTTTTTACCGTGGGATGGCAAAACCACAGTCATTGTTTACTGGGGTATACCACACTTTTTTAAATAGAGATATTTGCGGCTGAACAGTGAGCGACACACTGAAACTGTTTTTTTTTTAGATACCAAAGGCCCAAAACTGGATAGTACAGCGATATGACCCGTGGAACTGCGAAACCACACTGGGATGTCGGGCCTACACAAGACTATTTTCAACAGATATATTTTTGTGTCACAACAGTCATGAGACACTACTGTTTTTCTTTACGGAAAAAACTACCAAAAGCTGAATAATAGAGATTTTTTACCGTGGGATGGCAAAACCACAGTTATTGTTTACTGGGGTATACCACATTTTTTATAAATAGAGATATTTGCGGCAGAACAGTGAGCGACACACTCAAACTGCTTTTTTTTTTAGATACCAAAGGCCCAAAACTGGATAGCACAGCGATTTGACCCGTGGAACTCCGAAACCACACTGGGATGTCGGGCCTACACAAGACTATTTTCAACAAATATATTTTTGTGTCACAACAGTCAGGAGACATTACTGTTTTTCTTTATGGAAAATCCTACCAAAAGCTGAATAATAGAGATTTTTTACCGTGGGATGGCAAAACCACAGTTATTGTTTACTGGGGTATACCAGACTTTTTTAAATAGAGATATTTGTGGCTGAACAGTGAGCGACACACTCAAACTGCTTTTTTTTTAGATACCAAAGGCCCAAAACTGGATAGTACAGCGATTTGACCCGTGGAATTGCGATACCACACTGGGATGTCGGGCCTACACAAGACTATTTTCAACAGATATATTTTTGTGTCACAACAGTCAGGAGACACTACTGTTTTTCTTTACGGAAAATATACCAAAACCTGAATAATAGAGATTTTTTACCGTGGGATGGCAAAACCACAGTCATTGTTTACTTGGGTATACCACACTTTTTTAAATAGAGATATTTGCGGCTGAACAGTGAGCGACACACTGAAACTGTTTTTTTTTTAGATACCAAAGGCCCAAAACTGGATAGTACAGCGATATGACCCGTGGAACTGCGAAACCACACTGGGATGTCGGGCCTACACAAGACTATTTTCAACAGATATATTTTTGTGTCACAACAGTCAGGAGACACTACTGTTTTTCTTTACGGAAAAAACTACCAAAAGCTGAATAATAGAGATTTTTTCCGTGGGATGGCAAAACCACAGTTATTGTTTACTGGGGTATACCGCACTTTTTTAAATAGAGATATTTGCGGCTGAACAGTGAGCGACACACTCAAACTGCTTTTCTTTTTAGATACCAAAGGCCAAAGAATGGATAGTACAGCGATTTGACCCGTGCAACTGCGAAACCACACTGGGATGTCGGGCCTACACAAGACTATTTTCAACAGATATATTTTTGTGTCACAACAGTCAGGAGACACTACTGTTTTTCTGTATGGAAAAAAACTACCAAAAGCTGAATAATAGAGATTTTTTACCGTGGGATGGCAAAACCACAGTTATTGTTTACTGCGGTATACCACACTTTTTTAAATAGAGATATTTGCGGCTGAACAGTGAGCGACACACTCAAACTGCTAATTTTTTAGGTACCAAAGGCCCAAAACTGGATAGTACAGCGATTTGGCCCATGGAACTGCGAAACCACACTGGGATGTCGGGCCTACACAAGACTATTTTCAACAGATATATTTTTGTGTCACAACAGTCTGGAGACACTACTGTTTTTCTTTACGGAAAAAACTACCAAAAGCTGATTAATAGAGATTTTTACCGTGGGATGGCAAAACCACAGTTATTGTTTACTGGGGTATACCACATTTTTTATAAATAGAGATATTTGCGGCAGAACAGTGAGCGACACACTCAAACTGCTTTTTTTTTAGATACCAAAGGCCCAAAACTGGATAGTACAGCGATATGACCCGAGGAACTGCGAAACCACACTGGGATGTCGGGCCTACACAAGACTATTTTCAACAGATATATTTTTGTGTCACAACAGTCAGGAGACACTACTGTTTTTCTTTACGGAAAAACCTACCAAAAGCTGAATAATAGAGATTTTTTACCGTGGGATGGCAAAACCACAGTTATTGTTTACTGGGGTATACCACACTTTTTAAATAGAGATATTTGCGGCAGAACAGTGAGTGACACACTCAAACTGCTTTTTTTTTAGATACCAAAGGCCCAAAACTGGATAGTACAGCGATTTGACCCGAGGAACTGCGATACCACACTGGGATGTCGGGCCTACACAAGACTATTTTCAACAGATATATTTTTGTGTCACAACAGTCAGGAGACACTACTGTTTTTCTTTACGGAAAATATACCAAAACCTGAATAATAGAGATTTTTTACCATGGGATGGCAAAACCACAGTCATTGTTTACTGGGGTATACCACACTTTTTTAAATAGAGATATTTGCGGCTGAACAGTGAGCGACACACTGAAACTGTTTTTTTTTAGATACCAAAGGCCCAAAACTGGATAGTACAGCGATATGACCCGTGGAACTGTGAAACCACACTGGGATGTCGGGCCTACACAAGACTATTTTCAACAGATATATTTTTGTGTCACAACAGTCAGGAGACACTACTGTTTTTCTTTACGGAAAAACCTACCAAAAGCTGAATAATAGAGATTTTTCACCGTGGGATGGCAAAACCACAGTTATTGTTTACTGGGGTATACCACACTTTTTTAAATAGAGATATTTGCGGCAGAACAGTGAGTGACACACTCAAACTGCTTTTTTTTTAGATACCAAAGGCCCAAAACTGGATAGTACAGCGATTTGACCCGAGGAACTGCGATACCACACTGGGATGTCGGGCCTACACAAGACTATTTTCAACAGATATATTTTTGTGTCACAACAGTCAGGAGACACTACTGTTTTTCTTTACGGAAAATATACCAAAACCTGAATAATAGAGATTTTTTACCATGGGATGGCAAAACCACAGTCATTGTTTACTGGGGTATACCACACTTTTTTAAATAGAGATATTTGCGGCTGAACAGTGAGCGACACACTGAAACTGTTTTTTTCTTAGATACCAAAGGCCCAAAACTGGATAGTACAGCGATGTGACCCGTTGAACTGCGAAACCACACTGGGATGTCGGGCCTACACAAGACTATTTTCAACAGATATATTTTTGTGTCACAACAGTCAGGAGACACTACTGTTTTTCTGTATGGAAAAAAACTACCAAAAGCTGAATAATAGAGATTTTTTACCGTGGGATGGCAAAACCACAGTTATTGTTTACTGCGGTATACCACACTTTTTTAAATAGAGATATTTGCGGCTGAACAGTGAGCGACACACTCACACTGCTATTTTTTTAGGTACCAAAGGCCCAAAACTGGATAGTACAGCGATTTGGCCCATGGAACTGCGAAACCACACTGGGATGTCGGGCCTACACAAGACTATTTTCAACAGATATATTTTTGTGTCACAACAGTCAGGAGACACTACTGTTTTTCTTTACGGAAAAAACTACCAAAAGCTGATTAATAGAGATTTTTACCGTGGGATGGCAAAACCACAGTTATTGTTTACTGGGGTATACCACATTTTTTATAAATAGAGATATTTGCGGCAGAACAGTGAGCGACACACTCAAACTGCTTTTTTTTTAGATACCAAAGGCCCAAAACTGGATAGCACAGCGATTTGACCCGTGGAACTCCGAAACCACACTGGGATGTCGGGCCTACACAAGACTATTTTCAACAAATATATTTTTGTGTCACAACAGTCAGGAGACATTACTGTTTTTCTTTACGGAAAATCCTACCAAAAGCTGAATAATAGAGATTTTTTACCGTGGGATGGCAAAACCACAGTTATTGTTTACTGGGGTATACCAGACTTTTTTAAATAGAGATATTTGTGGCTGAACAGTGAGCGACACACTCAAACTGCTTTTTTTTTAGATACCAAAGGCCCAAACTGGATAGTACAGCGATTTGACCCGTGGAATTGCGATACCACACTGGGATGTCGGGCCTACACAAGACTATTTTCAACAGATATATTTTTGTGTCACAACAGTCAGGAGACACTACTGTTTTTCTTTACGGAAAATATACCAAAACCTGAATAATAGAGATTTTTTACCGTGGGATGGCAAAACCACAGTCATTGTTTACTGGGGTATACCACACTTTTTTAAATAGAGATATTTGCGGCTGAACAGTGAGCGACACACTGAAACTGTTTTTTTTTTAGATACCAAAGGCCCAAAACTGGATAGTACAGCGATATGACCCGTGGAACTGCGAAACCACACTGGGATGTCGGGCCTACACAAGACTATTTTCAACAGATATATTTTTGTGTCACAACAGTCAGGAGACACTACTGTTTTTCTTTACGGAAAAAACTACCAAAAGCTGAATAATAGAGATTTTTTACCGTGGGATGGCAAAACCACAGTTATTGTTTACTGGGGTATACCGCACTTTTTTAAATAGAGATATTTGCGGCTGAACAGTGAGCGACACACTCAAACTGCTTTTCTTTTTAGATACCAAAGGCCAAAGAATGGATAGTACAGCGATTTGACCCGTGCAACTGCGAAACCACACTGGGATGTCGGGCCTACACAAGACTATTTTCAACAGATATATTTTTGTGTCACAACAGTCAGGAGACACTACTGTTTTTCTGTATGGAAAAAGACTACCAAAAGCTGAATAATAGAGATTTTTTACCGTGGGATGGCAAAACCACAGTTATTGTTTACTGCGGTATACCACACTTTTTTAAATAGAGATATTTGCGGCTGAACAGTGAGCGACACACTCAAACTGCTATTTTTTTAGGTACCAAAGGCCCAAAACTGGATAGTACAGCGATTTGGCCCATGGAACTGCGAAACCACACTGGGATGTCGGGCCTACACAAGACTATTTTCAACAGATATATTTTTGTGTCACAACAGTCAGGAGACACTACTGTTTTTCTTTACGGAAAAAACTACCAAAAGCTGATTAATAGAGATTTTTACCGTGGGATGGCAAAACCACAGTTATTGTTTACTGGGGTATACCACATTTTTTATAAATAGAGATATTTGCGGCAGAACAGTGAGCGACACACTCAAACTGCTTTTTTTTTAGATACCAAAGGCCCAAAACTGGATAGTACAGCGATTTGACCCGTGGATCTCCGAAGCCACACTGGGATGTCGGGCCTACACAAGACTATTTTCAACAGATATATTTTTGTGTCACAACAGTCAGGAGACACTACTGTTTTTCTTTACGGAAAAACCTACCAAAAGCTGAATAATAGAGATTTTTTACCGTGGGATGGCAAAACCACAGTTATTGTTTACTGGGGTATACCACACTTTTTTAAATAGAGATATTTGCGGCAGAACAGTGAGTGACACACTCAAACTGCTTTTTTTTTAGATACCAAAGGCCCAAAACTGGATAGTACAGCAATTTGACCCGTGGAACTGCGATACCACACTGGGATGTCGGGCCTACACAAGACTATTTTCAACAGATATATTTTTGTGTCACAACAGTCAGGAGACACTACTGTTTTTCTTTACGGAAAATATACCAAAACCTGAATAATAGAGATTTTTTACCGTGGGATGGCAAAACCACAGTCATTGTTTACTGGGGTATACCACACTTTTTTAAATAGAGATATTTGCGGCTGAACAGTGAGCGACACACTGAAACTGTTTTTTTTTTAGATACCAAAGGCCCAAAACTGGATAGTACAGCGATATGACCCGTGGAACTGCGAAACCACACTGGGATGTCGGGCCTACACAAGACTATTTTCAACAGATATATTTTTGTGTCACAACAGTCATGAGACACTACTGTTTTTCTTTACGGAAAAAACTACCAAAAGCTGAATAATAGAGATTTTTTACCGTGGGATGGCAAAACCACAGTTATTGTTTACTGGGGTATACCACATTTTTTATAAATAGAGATATTTGCGGCAGAACAGTGAGCGACACACTCAAACTGCTTTTTTTTTTAGATACCAAAGGCCCAAAACTGGATAGCACAGCGATTTGACCCGTGGAACTCCGAAACCACACTGGGATGTCGGGCCTACACAAGACTATTTTCAACAAATATATTTTTGTGTCACAACAGTCAGGAGACATTACTGTTTTTCTTTATGGAAAATCCTACCAAAAGCTGAATAATAGAGATTTTTTACCGTGGGATGGCAAAACCACAGTTATTGTTTACTGGGGTATACCAGACTTTTTTAAATAGAGATATTTGTGGCTGAACAGTGAGCGACACACTCAAACTGCTTTTTTTTTAGATACCAAAGGCCCAAAACTGGATAGTACAGCGATTTGACCCGTGGAATTGCGATACCACACTGGGATGTCGGGCCTACACAAGACTATTTTCAACAGATATATTTTTGTGTCACAACAGTCAGGAGACACTACTGTTTTTCTTTACGGAAAATATACCAAAACCTGAATAATAGAGATTTTTTACCGTGGGATGGCAAAACCACAGTCATTGTTTACTTGGGTATACCACACTTTTTTAAATAGAGATATTTGCGGCTGAACAGTGAGCGACACACTGAAACTGTTTTTTTTTTAGATACCAAAGGCCCAAAACTGGATAGTACAGCGATATGACCCGTGGAACTGCGAAACCACACTGGGATGTCGGGCCTACACAAGACTATTTTCAACAGATATATTTTTGTGTCACAACAGTCAGGAGACACTACTGTTTTTCTTTACGGAAAAAACTACCAAAAGCTGAATAATAGAGATTTTTTCCGTGGGATGGCAAAACCACAGTTATTGTTTACTGGGGTATACCGCACTTTTTTAAATAGAGATATTTGCGGCTGAACAGTGAGCGACACACTCAAACTGCTTTTCTTTTTAGATACCAAAGGCCAAAGAATGGATAGTACAGCGATTTGACCCGTGCAACTGCGAAACCACACTGGGATGTCGGGCCTACACAAGACTATTTTCAACAGATATATTTTTGTGTCACAACAGTCAGGAGACACTACTGTTTTTCTGTATGGAAAAAAACTACCAAAAGCTGAATAATAGAGATTTTTTACCGTGGGATGGCAAAACCACAGTTATTGTTTACTGCGGTATACCACACTTTTTTAAATAGAGATATTTGCGGCTGAACAGTGAGCGACACACTCAAACTGCTATTTTTTTAGGTACCAAAGGCCCAAAACTGGATAGTACAGCGATTTGGCCCATGGAACTGCGAAACCACACTGGGATGTCGGGCCTACACAAGACTATTTTCAACAGATATATTTTTGTGTCACAACAGTCTGGAGACACTACTGTTTTTCTTTACGGAAAAAACTACCAAAAGCTGATTAATAGAGATTTTTACCGTGGGATGGCAAAACCACAGTTATTGTTTACTGGGGTATACCACATTTTTTATAAATAGAGATATTTGCGGCAGAACAGTGAGCGACACACTCAAACTGCTTTTTTTTTAGATACCAAAGGCCCAAAACTGGATAGTACAGCGATTTGACCCGTGGATCTCCGAAGCCACACTGGGATGTCGGGCCTACACAAGACTATTTTCAACAGATATATTTTTGTGTCACAACAGTCAGGAGACACTACTGTTTTTCTTTACGGAAAAACCTACCAAAAGCTGAATAATAGAGATTTTTTACCGTGGGATGGCAAAACCACAGTCATTGTTTACTGGGGTATACCATACTTTTTTAAATAGAGATATTTGCGGCAGAACAGTGAGTGACACACTCAAACTGCTTTTTTTTTAGATACCAAAGGCCCAAAACTGGATAGTACAGCGATTTGACCCGTGGAACTGCGATACCACACTGGGATGTCGGGCCTACACAAGACTATTTTCAACAGATATATTTTTGTGTCACAACAGTCAGGAGACACTACTGTTTTTCTTTACGGAAAATATACCAAAACCTGAATAATAGAGATTTTTTACCGTGGGATGGCAAAACCACAGTCATTGTTTACTGGGGTATACCACACTTTTTTAAATAGAGATATTTGCGGCTGAACAGTGAGCGACACACTGAAACAGTTTTTTTTTTAGATACCAAAGGCCCAAAACTGGATAGTACAGCGATATGACCCGTGGAACTGCGAAACCACACTGGGATGTCGGGCCTACACAAGACTATTTTCAACAGATATATTTTTGTGTCACAACAGTCATGAGACACTACTGTTTTTCTTTACGGAAAAAACTACCAAAAGCTGAATAATAGAGATTTTTTACCGTGGGATGGCAAAACCACAGTTATTGTTTACTGGGGTATACCACACTTTTTTAAATAGAGATATTTGCGGCTGAACAGTGAGTGACACACTCAAACTGCTTTTTTTTTTAGATACCAAAGGCCCAAAACTGGATAGTACAGCGATTTGACCCGTGGAACTGCGAAACCACACTGGGATGTCGGGCCTACACAAGACTATTTTCAACATATATATTTTTGTGTCACAACAGTCAGGAGACACTACTGTTTTTCTTTACGGAAAAAACGAACAAAAGCTGAATAATAGAGATTTTTTACCGTGGGATGGCAAAACCACAGTTATTGTTTACTGGGGTATACAGCACTTTTTTAAATAGAGATATTTGCGGCTGAACAGTGAGCGACACACTCAAACTGCTTTTTTTTTAGATACCAAAGGCCAAAGACTGGATATTACAGCGATTTGACCCGTGCAACTGCGAAACCACACTGGGATGTCGGGCCTACACAAGACTATTTTCAACAGATATATTTTTGTGTCACAACAGTCAGGAGACACTACTGTTTTTCTGTATGGAAAAAAACTACCAAAAGCTGAATAATAGAGATTTTTTACCGTGGGATGGCAAAACCACAGTTATTGTTTACTGCGGTATACCACACTTTTTTAAATAGAGATATTTGCGGCTGAACAGTGAGCGACACACTCAAACTGCTATTTTTTTAGGTACCAAAGGCCCAAAACTGGATAGTACAGCGATTTGGCCCATGGAACTGCGAAACCACACTGGGATGTCGGGCCTACACAAGACTATTTTCAACAGATATATTTTTGTGTCACAACAGTCAGGATGTTAGAACCTTGCTGTTAGGTTTTTTTTTCCTTTGCTGGTCACATGACCTTGTTGGCCTATTTTATCCTGCTCCGCCCTTCTGGCTTTGCTGGACTTCATTGTATATCTACTTTCTAGCTAGCCTGTGCTCTGTATCTAGCTCTGTTAGTTTGCTTGGTCTACGGACCTCTATGTTCTATCTATTTTGTTTGTTCGTCTGTCTGCTACTATTTCTGTTAGGAGGTGTCCCATATTCCTCCCAGTCCTTAGTACTTGTAGGGATTCCCTCCCCACATCTATAGGTCTCCGTACAGACTAGATTAGGACTTTAGCAGGTCTGATCGCAGGATCAGGTTCCCTGTTACATCGTAGGGATTCAGCTGAGTCCTATAGTAGGGACAGATCTCCTCTCTTTCCTTAGTTTTGGTAGCAGAACATAACACAGGAGACACTACTGTTTTTCTTTACGGAAAAACCTACCAAAAGCTGAATAATAGAGATTTTTTACCGTGGGATGGCAAAACCACAGTTATTGTTTACTGGGGTATACCACACTTTTTTAAATAGAGATATTTGCGGCAGAACAGTGAGTGACACACTCAAACTGCTTTTTTTTTAGATACCAAAGGCCCAAAACTGGATAGTAAAGCGATTTGACCCGTGGAACTGCGATACCACACTGGGATGTCGGGCCTACACAAGACTATTTTCAACAGATATATTTTTGTGTCACAACAGTCAGGAGACACTACTGTTTTTCTTTACGGAAAATATACCAAAACCTGAATAATAGAGATTTTTTACCATGGGATGGCAAAACCACAGTCATTGTTTACTGGGGTATACCACACTTTTTTAAATAGAGATATTTGCGGCTGAACAGTGAGCGACACACTGAAACTGTTTTTTTTTTAGATACCAAAGGCCCAAAACTGGATAGTACAGCGATATGACCCGAGGAACTGCGAAACCACACTGGGATGTCGGGCCTACACAAGACTATTTTCAACAGATATATTTTTGTGTCACAACAGTCAGGAGACACTACTGTTTTTCTTTACGGAAAAACCTACCAAAAGCTGAATAATAGAGATTTTTTACCGTGGGATGGCAAAACCACAGTTATTGTTTACTGGGGTATACCACACTTTTTTAAATAGAGATATTTGCGGCAGAACAGTGAGTGACACACTCAAACTGCTTTTTTTTTAGATACCAAAGGCCCAAAACTGGATAGTACAGCGATTTGACCCGAGGAACTGCGATACCACACTGGGATGTCGGGCCTACACAAGACTATTTTCAACAGATATATTTTTGTGTCACAACAGTCAGGAGACACTACTGTTTTTCTTTACGGAAAATATACCAAAACCTGAATAATAGAGATTTTTTACCATGGGATGGCAAAACCACAGTCATTGTTTACTGGGGTATACCACACTTTTTTAAATAGAGATATTTGCGGCTGAACAGTGAGCGACACACTGAAACTGTTTTTTTTTAGATACCAAAGGCCCAAAACTGGATAGTACAGCGATATGACCCGTGGAACTGTGAAACCACACTGGGATGTCGGGCCTACACAAGACTATTTTCAACAGATATATTTTTGTGTCACAACAGTCAGGAGACACTACTGTTTTTCTTTACGGAAAAAACTACCAAAAGCTGAATAATAGAGATTTTTCACCGTGGGATGGCAAAACCACAGTTATTGTTTACTGGGGTATACCACACTTTTTTAAATAGAGATATTTGCGGCAGAACAGTGAGTGACACACTCAAACTGCTTTTTTTTTAGATACCAAAGGCCCAAAACTGGATAGTACAGCGATTTGACCCGAGGAACTGCGATACCACACTGGGATGTCGGGCCTACACAAGACTATTTTCAACAGATATATTTTTGTGTCACAACAGTCAGGAGACACTACTGTTTTTCTTTACGGAAAATATACCAAAACCTGAATAATAGAGATTTTTTACCATGGGATGGCAAAACCACAGTCATTGTTTACTGGGGTTTACCACACTTTTTTAAATAGAGATATTTGCGGCTGAACAGTGAGCGACACACTGAAACTGTTTTTTTCTTAGATACCAAAGGCCCAAAACTGGATAGTACAGCGATGTGACCCGTTGAACTGCGAAACCACACTGGGATGTCGGGCCTACACAAGACTATTTTAAACAGATATATTTTTGTGTCACAACAGTCAGGAGACACTACTGTTTTTCTGTATGGAAAAAAACTACCAAAAGCTGAATAATAGAGATTTTTTACCGTGGGATGGCAAAACCACAGTTATTGTTTACTGCGGTATACCACACTTTTTTAAATAGAGATATTTGCGGCTGAACAGTGAGCGACACACTCACACTGCTATTTTTTTAGGTACCAAAGGCCCAAAACTGGATAGTACAGCGATTTGGCCCATGGAACTGCGAAACCACACTGGGATGTCGGGCCTACACAAGACTATTTTCAACAGATATATTTTTGTGTCACAACAGTCAGGAGACACTACTGTTTTTCTTTACGGAAAAAACTACCAAAAGCTGATTAATAGAGATTTTTACCGTGGGATGGCAAAACCACAGTTATTGTTTACTGGGGTATACCACATTTTTTATAAATAGAGATATTTGCGGCAGAACAGTGAGCGACACACTCAAACTGCTTTTTTTTTAGATACCAAAGGCCCAAAACTGGATAGCACAGCGATTTGACCCGTGGAACTCCGAAACCACACTGGGATGTCGGGCCTACACAAGACTATTTTCAACAAATATATTTTTGTGTCACAACAGTCAGGAGACATTACTGTTTTTCTTTACGGAAAATCCTACCAAAAGCTGAATAATAGAGATTTTTTACCGTGGGATGGCAAAACCACAGTTATTGTTTACTGGGGTATACCAGACTTTTTTAAATAGAGATATTTGTGGCTGAACAGTGAGCGACACACTCAAACTGCTTTTTTTTTAGATACCAAAGGCCCAAACTGGATAGTACAGCGATTTGACCCGTGGAATTGCGATACCACACTGGGATGTCGGGCCTACACAAGACTATTTTCAACAGATATATTTTTGTGTCACAACAGTCAGGAGACACTACTGTTTTTCTTTACGGAAAATATACCAAAACCTGAATAATAGAGATTTTTTACCGTGGGATGGCAAAACCACAGTCATTGTTTACTGGGGTATACCACACTTTTTTAAATAGAGATATTTGCGGCTGAACAGTGAGCGACACACTGAAACTGTTTTTTTTTTAGATACCAAAGGCCCAAAACTGGATAGTACAGCGATATGACCCGTGGAACTGCGAAACCACACTGGGATGTCGGGCCTACACAAGACTATTTTCAACAGATATATTTTTGTGTCACAACAGTCAGGAGACACTACTGTTTTTCTTTACGGAAAAAACTACCAAAAGCTGAATAATAGAGATTTTTTACCGTGGGATGGCAAAACCACAGTTATTGTTTACTGGGGTATACCGCACTTTTTTAAATAGAGATATTTGCGGCTGAACAGTGAGCGACACACTCAAACTGCTTTTCTTTTTAGATACCAAAGGCCAAAGAATGGATAGTACAGCGATTTGACCCGTGCAACTGCGAAACCACACTGGGATGTCGGGCCTACACAAGACTATTTTCAACAGATATATTTTTGTGTCACAACAGTCAGGAGACACTACTGTTTTTCTGTATGGAAAAAGACTACCAAAAGCTGAATAATAGAGATTTTTTACCGTGGGATGGCAAAACCACAGTTATTGTTTACTGCGGAATACCACACTTTTTTAAATAGAGATATTTGCGGCTGAACAGTGAGCGACACACTCAAACTGCTATTTTTTTAGGTACCAAAGGCCCAAAACTGGATAGTACAGCGATTTGGCCCATGGAACTGCGAAACCACACTGGGATGTCGGGCCTACACAAGACTATTTTCAACAGATATATTTTTGTGTCACAACAGTCAGGAGACACTACTGTTTTTCTTTACGGAAAAAACTACCAAAAGCTGATTAATAGAGATTTTTACCGTGGGATGGCAAAACCACAGTTATTGTTTACTGGGGTATACCACATTTTTTATAAATAGAGATATTTGCGGCAGAACAGTGAGCGACACACTCAAACTGCTTTTTTTTTAGATACCAAAGGCCCAAAACTGGATAGTACAGCGATTTGACCCGTGGATCTCCGAAGCCACACTGGGATGTCGGGCCTACACAAGACTATTTTCAACAGATATATTTTTGTGTCACAACAGTCAGGAGACACTACTGTTTTTCTTTACGGAAAAACCTACCAAAAGCTGAATAATAGAGATTTTTTACCGTGGGATGGCAAAACCACAGTTATTGTTTACTGGGGTATACCACACTTTTTTAAATAGAGATATTTGCGGCAGAACAGTGAGTGACACACTCAAACTGCTTTTTTTTTAGATACCAAAGGCCCAAAACTGGATAGTACAGCAATTTGACCCGTGGAACTGCGATACCACACTGGGATGTCGGGCCTACACAAGACTATTTTCAACAGATATATTTTTGTGTCACAACAGTCAGGAGACACTACTGTTTTTCTTTACGGAAAATATACCAAAACCTGAATAATAGAGATTTTTTACCGTGGGATGGCAAAACCACAGTCATTGTTTACTGGGGTATACCACACTTTTTTAAATAGAGATATTTGCGGCTGAACAGTGAGCGACACACTGAAACTGTTTTTTTTTTAGATACCAAAGGCCCAAAACTGGATAGTACAGCGATATGACCCGTGGAACTGCGAAACCACACTGGGATGTCGGGCCTACACAAGACTATTTTCAACAGATATATTTTTGTGTCACAACAGTCATGAGACACTACTGTTTTTCTTTACGGAAAAAACTACCAAAAGCTGAATAATAGAGATTTTTTACCGTGGGATGGCAAAACCACAGTTATTGTTTACTGGGGTATACCACATTTTTTATAAATAGAGATATTTGCGGCAGAACAGTGAGCGACACACTCAAACTGCTTTTTTTTTTAGATACCAAAGGCCCAAAACTGGATAGCACAGCGATTTGACCCGTGGAACTCCGAAACCACACTGGGATGTCGGGCCTACACAAGACTATTTTCAACAAATATATTTTTGTGTCACAACAGTCAGGAGACATTACTGTTTTTCTTTATGGAAAATCCTACCAAAAGCTGAATAATAGAGATTTTTTACCGTGGGATGGCAAAACCACAGTTATTGTTTACTGGGGTATACCAGACTTTTTTAAATAGAGATATTTGTGGCTGAACAGTGAGCGACACACTCAAACTGCTTTTTTTTTAGATACCAAAGGCCCAAAACTGGATAGTACAGCGATTTGACCCGTGGAATTGCGATACCACACTGGGATGTCGGGCCTACACAAGACTATTTTCAACAGATATATTTTTGTGTCACAACAGTCAGGAGACACTACTGTTTTTCTTTACGGAAAATATACCAAAACCTGAATAATAGAGATTTTTTACCGTGGGATGGCAAAACCACAGTCATTGTTTACTGGGGTATACCACACTTTTTTAAATAGAGATATTTGCGGCTGAACAGTGAGCGACACACTGAAACTGTTTTTTTTTTAGATACCAAAGGCCCAAAACTGGATAGTACAGCGATATGACCCGTGGAACTGCGAAACCACACTGGGATGTCGGGCCTACACAAGACTATTTTCAACAGATATATTTTTGTGTCACAACAGTCAGGAGACACTACTGTTTTTCTTTACGGAAAAAACTACCAAAAGCTGAATAATAGAGATTTTTTACCGTGGGATGGCAAAACCACAGTTATTGTTTACTGGGGTATACCGCACTTTTTTAAATAGAGATATTTGCGGCTGAACAGTGAGCGACACACTCAAACTGCTTTTCTTTTTAGATACCAAAGGCCAAAGAATGGATAGTACAGCGATTTGACCCGTGCAACTGCGAAACCACACTGGGATGTCGGGCCTACACAAGACTATTTTCAACAGATATATTTTTGTGTCACAACAGTCAGGAGACACTACTGTTTTTCTGTATGGAAAAAAACTACCAAAAGCTGAATAATAGAGATTTTTTACCGTGGGATGGCAAAACCACAGTTATTGTTTACTGCGGTATACCACACTTTTTTAAATAGAGATATTTGTGGCTGAACAGTGAGCGACACACTCAAACTGCTATTTTTTTAGGTACCAAAGGCCCAAAACTGGATAGTACAGCGATTTGGCCCATGGAACTGCGAAACCACACTGGGATGTCGGGCCTACACAAGACTATTTTCAACAGATATATTTTTGTGTCACAACAGTCTGGAGACACTACTGTTTTTCTTTACGGAAAAAACTACCAAAAGCTGATTAATAGAGATTTTTACCGTGGGATGGCAAAACCACAGTTATTGTTTACTGGGGTATACCACATTTTTTATAAATAGAGATATTTGCGGCAGAACAGTGAGCGACACACTCAAACTGCTTTTTTTTTAGATACCAAAGGCCCAAAACTGGATAGTACAGCGATTTGACCCGTGGATCTCCGAAGCCACACTGGGATGTCGGGCCTACACAAGACTATTTTCAACAGATATATTTTTGTGTCACAACAGTCAGGAGACACTACTGTTTTTCTTTACGGAAAAACCTACCAAAAGCTGAATAATAGAGATTTTTTACCGTGGGATGGCAAAACCACAGTCATTGTTTACTGGGGTATACCATACTTTTTTAAATAGAGATATTTGCGGCAGAACAGTGAGTGACACACTCAAACTGCTTTTTTTTTAGATACCAAAGGCCCAAAACTGGATAGTACAGCGATTTGACCCGTGGAACTGCGATACCACACTGGGATGTCGGGCCTACACAAGACTATTTTCAACAGATATATTTTTGTGTCACAACAGTCAGGAGACACTACTGTTTTTCTTTACGGAAAATATACCAAAACCTGAATAATAGAGATTTTTTACCGTGGGATGGCAAAACCACAGTCATTGTTTACTGGGGTATACCACACTTTTTTAAATAGAGATATTTGCGGCTGAACAGTGAGCGACACACTGAAACAGTTTTTTTTTTAGATACCAAAGGCCCAAAACTGGATAGTACAGCGATATGACCCGTGGAACTGCGAAACCACACTGGGATGTCGGGCCTACACAAGACTATTTTCAACAGATATATTTTTGTGTCACAACAGTCATGAGACACTACTGTTTTTCTTTACGGAAAAAACTACCAAAAGCTGAATAATAGAGATTTTTTACCGTGGGATGGCAAAACCACAGTTATTGTTTACTGGGGTATACCACATTTTTTATAAATAGAGATATTTGCGGCAGAACAGTGAGCGACACACTCAAACTGCTTTTTTTTTAGATACCAAAGGCCCAAAACTGGATAGCACAGCGATTTGACCCGTGGAACTCCGAAACCACACTGGGATGTCGGGCCTACACAAGACTATTTTCAACAAATATATTTTTGTGTCACAACAGTCAGGAGACACTACTGTTTTTCTTTACGGAAAATCCTACCAAAAGCTGAATAATAGAGATTTTTTACCGTGGGATGGCAAAACCACAGTTATTGTTTACTGGGTTATACCACACTTTTTTAAATAGAGATATTTGTGGCTGAACAGTGAGCGACACACTCAAACTGCTTTTTTTTTAGATACCAAAGGCCCAAAACTGGATAGTACAGCGATTTGACCCGTGGAACTGCGAAACCACACTGGGATGTCGGGCCTACACAAGACTATTTTCAACAGATATATTTTTGTGTCACAACAGTCAGGAGACACTACTGTTTTTCTTTACGGAAAATATACCAAAACCTGAATAATAGAGATTTTTTACCGTGGGATGGCAAAACCACAGTCATTGTTTACTGGGGTATACCACACTTTTTTAAATAGAGATATTTGCGGCTGAACAGTGAGCGACACACTGAAACTGTTTTTTTTTTAGATACCAAAGGCCCAAAACTGGATAGTACAGCGATATGACCCGTGGAACTGCGAAACCACACTGGGATGTCGGGCCTACACAAGACTATTTTCAACAGATATATTTTTGTGTCACAACAGTCAGGAGACACTACTGTTTTTCTTTACGGAAAAAACTACCAAAAGCTGAATAATAGAGATTTTTTACCGTGGGATGGCAAAACCCCAGTTATTGTTTGCTGGGGTATACCGCACTTTTTTAAATAGAGATATTTGCGGCTGAACAGTAAGCGACACACTCAAACTGCTTTTCTTTTTAGATACCAAAGGCCAAAGAATGGATAGTACAGCGATTTGACCCGTGCAACTGCGAAACCACACTGGGATGTCGGGCCTACACAAGACTATTTTCAACAGATATATTTTTGTGTCACAACAGTCAGGAGACACTACTGTTTTTCTGTATGGAAAAAAACTACCAAAAGCTGAATAATAGAGATTTTTTACCGTGGGATGGCAAAACCACAGTTATTGTTTACTGCGGTATAACACACTTTTTTAAATAGAGATATTTGCGGCTGAACAGTGAGCGACACACTCAAACTGCTATTTTTTTAGGTACCAAAGGCCCAAAACTGGATAGTACAGCGATTTGGCCCATGGAACTGCGAAACCACACTGGGATGTCGGGCCTACACAAGACTATTTTCAACAGATATATTTTTGTGTCACAACAGTCAGGAGACACTACTGTTTTTCTTTACGGAAAAAACTACCAAAAGCTGATTAATAGAGATTTTTACCGTGGGATGGCAAAACCACAGTCATTGTTTACTGGGGTATACCACATTTTTTATAAATAGAGATATTTGCGGCAGAACAGTGAGCGACACACTCAAACTGCTTTTTTTTTAGATACCAAAGGCCCAAAACTGGATAGTACAGCGATTTGACCCGTGGATCTCCGAAGCCACACTGGGATGTCGGGCCTACACAAGACTATTTTCAACAGATATATTTTTGTGTCACAACAGTCAGGAGACACTACTGTTTTTCTTTACGGAAAAACCTACCAAAAGCTGAATAATAGAGATTTTTTACCGTGGGATGGCAAAACCACAGTCATTGTTTACTGGGTGTAACATACCTGGCGGCGTCCTTGCATGGTGGTCCATCTCCCACTGTGCAAGAGCGCGCACTTGATCTCCAGTCCAGAATGTCTCTCTGGCTTCCCTCCTTGCTGTCTGTTTGTCTGTTTTGGCTGCATAGGGCGACGCCCGCTGAACTTCCTGTTTCTTGTACCTGCTGCGGACACGCCCCTGTTGCACCTTCAGCCTATTGCTGTCCATCTTTGGGTATTTATACCACCTTCTTCCTCAAGATGGCGCCTGAGCATTGTGTCCTGTCAGTCGGCTTTTTTGTCTCTGACATGCCAGGTCCTATCCTGTTTTCCTGCCTGTTTTCCAGTTCTGTGTCTGAACTGTGGTCTGTTCTTGTGAACACGCTTCTTGCCTGTTCTTTCGCCTTCTAGGGGCCGTATTCCTAGATCTGCCTGTCTGTGCCTTGCGGTATCTGTTCCCGTCTGAACAGAGTCCTGTTTGTGTCCCTGCCTTGCGGTATCTGTTCCTGTCTGAACTGAGTCCTGTCTATTTCTCCTGTCTTGCAGTATCTGTTCCCATGTCTGAACTGAGTCCTGTCTATGTCTCCTGCCTTGTGGTATCAGTTCCCGTGTCTGAACTGAGTCCTGTCTGTGTACTCTTGCCTGCTGCCTTTCCTGGAGGCTGTATTTCCAGGCCTGTCTGTACACGCTCCTAGCCTGTTCCTCCCGCCTTCTAGGGGCCGATTACCTAGATCCGTTCCTGTATCTTGTCTGTCCTGTCTGAACACGCTCCTTGCCTGTTCGTCCCGCCTCTCTGGGGGCCGTATTCCCAGACCCGCTCCTGTATCCCGCTGCAGTGTCGGTCTCTTCCGTACACTCAGTTCCAGTCTGAACTCTCTCCTATCCTTTACCTGTTTTGCCTCTATGTCCATTCCTTTCCTTTTTCTGCAGAGTCTGAACTCGTACCTAACTCCTGCTTGTTGTCTCTGTACTCCCGTTTGTGAGTTTGTGGTCCCCTCGCTACTTCACTGCAAGTACCCTGTGGGTATCTGGCTCTGCCTTTCCCTTCCTGTCTGTTCCGTGTGAACAGAGCCCTGTCCGTCCTGCTCTGACTCCTTGCTCACTGCTCCGGCAGCCTTGCTCCGCTCTTGCCCTTTTGCTCACTGCTCCGGCAGTCCTGTCCTGCCCTGCTTCTGCCCGCTGCTCCGGCAGTCCTGTCCTGCCCTGCTTCTGCCCGCTGCTCCGGCAGTCCTGTCCTGCCCTGCTTCTGCTCGCTGCTCCGGCAGTCCTGTCCTGCCCTGCTTCTGCCCGCTGCTCCGGCAGTCCTGTCCTGCCCTGCTTGTGCTCGCTGCTCCTGCAGCCCCGTCCTGCTCTGTTCTTGCCCACCGCTTTGGGCGTTCCCTCTCTGCTGTGGTTGTCTACCGCATCTGCGGTTCTGTGACCCAGTCTGTACTGGGTCTTAACCTTTCTGTGCTCCAGCCCGTCCTTTCGGCCAGTACCTCCCTGCCTGCATACTCGCCTGTATCCACCCCTCTGCATACCTGCCGTGTTTGCTTACATCCACCAGTCTGTGCCAGCCTAACCTGCCTGTTCCAGTAATTCCAGTGTGGGTCAACCCCCGTGTCCGGAGTTTGACCTGGAGTAGCACCTGGTCCCTCTGCCCGGTTTCTCCCTGGTGCACTGGCGTCGTATGCCGTCATGCCACCTTGGTCGGATCGGCCAGATACTTAGTCACGCCCCTCCAGGCACTCTCCGGTCCATGGTCCAGTGGAACCACAACACCCGCACACGCCAGTCAGTCCGGGCGTGTGCATAACAGCATGCTCAGGCCATGGTTCCCGTTGAGCCCCACGGCCTTCGCTCTCTGAGAAGTTTTCCAGCGAATACATGCATTAAAAATAAATAAATAAATTTTTTTTTTTTTTTCTCAGCTGAGTTCCAGGCGAATTACGCACCCGTCCAGATGGATCTATCTGCTCTCGTTCCTGCGGATCCGCCACATTACTATGGGGATCCAAGACAAAGTCGTGCATTTGTGGAGCAATGCATGCTACACTTCAAGTTCTACCCTCTATGTTTTCCCACCGATCGGGTTAAGGTGGCATTCATTATGTCTTACCTGGCGGGTGATGCCTTGGAATGGATCAACCCCCTATATGAAACACGGGATCCGATCCTCCTGGACCTAATGGCCTTCCTGGTGGCCTTTCTAATGGTCTTCGATGATCCTAACCCGGAGGCTCCTGCTGAAGCTTCACCTCCCAATATCCCGGAGCAGCCCCGATGGGTAATGTGTGTGGGTAGCGCAATAGTCCTCCAGCCCAATGAGACTACTGCCCACCCAGAATCCTCACAGGGTGACTACGCTTTCCGGAATACTTCTCCCAACCTCAAGAGGCAGTCCAGACGTGCTAGACTTAGAGGCAAGCCGTCACGCCAGGGTCTGTCCTCCCTGAGACCTCCTGACCCCAACCTTGAAGTCCTTACTGAAGCTTCATCTCCCTGTATCCCGGAGAAGCCCCAACGGGTAATGTGCGTGGGTAGTGCTCCGGTTCTCCTGCCCGAAGAGACTTCTGCCCATCCAGACTCCACACAGGAGAACTTCCTGCACCCAGCATCAGATGCTTCACCCACTTTAACCGGTGTGCATGTCCAAGGATGCTCCAAAGCTGTGGTTACCTCTGAGTCTGTGCACCTCTACTACCTGGCGGAGGACCCCCTGTTGCCTCCTGAATCCTCCGGGATACCACTCGATGACAAATGGAGAGAGACTTCTCTACACTCGGTACTCGATACTTTGTCCGCTTCGTCCTGTGAGCCTGACAATGGGTACCCCAAAGTGGTAGTTACCCCCGAGTCTCTACACCCCTCCGACCAGGCGGAGGACCTCCAGTTGTCTCCAGAACCCTTCGGGGTGCTACCTGGTAGCGAAAGGACAGAGACTCTCCTATACTCTGTACCTGATACCTCGCTCGCTTCGTCCAGTGAGTCCAACCTAGTGTACTCCGAAGCAGAGGTTACTCCCGAGTCTCTACACCCCTCCGACCAGGCGCAGGACCTCCAGTTGTCTCCAGAACCCTTCGGGGTGCTACCTGGTAGCGAAAGGACAGAGACTCTCCTTTACTCTGTACCTGATACCTCGCTCGCTTCGTCCAGTGAGTCCAACCTAGTGTACTCCGAAGCAGAGGTTAATCCCGAGTCTCTACACCCCTCCGACCAGGCGGAGGACCTCCAGTTGTCTCCAGAACCCTTCGGGGTGCCACCTGGTGGTGAATGGACAGAGACTTTCCTATATCCTGGATCTGATACCTCGCCTGCTTCCTCCAGTGAGTCCGACCTAGTGTACTCTGAAGCAGATGTTTTCTCTGAGCCTCTGCACTCTTCTGACCCGGCGGAGGACCTCCAGTTGTTTCCTGAATTCTCCGGGGTACCACCAGATAACAAAGAGACAGTGACTTTTCCTCATTATGTACCTGATAACCCGTCTATTTCTTCCTGTGAGCTTGACAAGATGTACCTCGAAGCAGAGATTACCCCCAAGTCTCTGTCCCCCTCCAACCCGGTGAAGGACTTCCAGTCGTCTCCTGTACCCTCTGGGGTGCCACCTGAAAATATGTGGAGAGAGACTTCCTTGTGTGCTGTTCCTGGTACTCCACCCGTTTCGTCTGTTGCTAGGGATGGCTGGATAGGAGGTAGCATCCTAGCTAACCAGATGAGATCAATTTTTCCTGTGGACAGTGGAAGTGATCTCCTTGAAGTGAACGACTGGTCCTCGAATTCCCTGCGGAAGATTCTGGCAGGCCTGAAGAAGAGGGGGCGTAAGGGGGGGGGTACTGTAACATACCTGGCGGCGTCCTTGCATGATGGTCCATCTCCCACTGTGCAAGAGCGCGCACTTGATCTCCAGTCCAGAATGTCTCTCTGGCTTCCCTCCTTGCTGTCTGTTTGTCTGTTTTGGCTGCATAGGGCGACGCCCGCTGAACTTCCTGTTTCTTGTACCTGCTGCGGACACGCCCCTGTTGCACCTTCAGCCTATTGCTGTCCATCTTTGGGTATTTATACCACCTTCTTCCTCAAGATGGCGCCTGAGCATTGTGTCCTGTCAGTCGGCTTTTTTGTCTCTGACATGCCAGGTCCTATCCTGTTTTCCTGCCTGTTTTCCAGTTCTGTGTCTGAACTGTGGTCTGTTCTTGTGAACACGCTTCTTGCCTGTTCTTTCGCCTTCTAGGGGCCGTATTCCTAGATCTGCCTGTCTGTGCCTTGCGGTATCTGTTCCCGTCTGAACAGAGTCCTGTTTGTGTCCCTGCCTTGCGGTATCTGTTCCTGTCTGAACTGAGTCCTGTCTATTTCTCCTGTCTTGCAGTATCTGTTCCCGTGTCTGAACTGAGTCCTGTCTATGTCTCCTGCCTTGTGGTATCAGTTCCCGTGTCTGAACTGAGTCCTGTCTGTGTACTCTTGCCTGCTGCCTTTCCTGGAGGCTGTATTTCCAGGCCTGTCTGTACACGCTCCTAGCCTGTTCCTCCCGCCTTCTAGGGGCCGATTACCTAGATCCGTTCCTGTATCTTGTCTGTCCTGTCTGAACACGCTCCTTGCCTGTTCGTCCCGCCTCTCTGGGGGCCGTATTCCCAGACCCGCTCCTGTATCCCGCTGCAGTGTCGGTCTCTTCCGTACACTCAGTTCCAGTCTGAACTCTCTCCTATCCTTTACCTGTTTTGCCTCTATGTCCATTCCTTTCCTTTTTCTGCAGAGTCTGAACTCGTACCTAACTCCTGCTTGTTGTCTCTGTACTCCCGTTTGTGAGTTTGTGGTCCCCTCGCTACTTCACTGCAAGTACCCTGTGGGTATCTGGCTCTGCCTTTCCCTTCCTGTCTGTTCCGTGTGAACAGAGCCCTGTCCGTCCTGCTCTGACTCCTTGCTCACTGCTCCGGCAGCCTTGCTCCGCTCTTGCCCTTTTGCTCACTGCTCCGGCAGTCCTGTCCTGCCCTGCTTCTGCCCGCTGCTCCGGCAGTCCTGTCCTGCCCTGCTTCTGCCCGCTGCTCCGGCAGTCCTGTCCTGCCCTGCTTCTGCCCGCTGCTCCGGCAGTCCTGTCCTGCCCTGCTTCTGCCCGCTGCTCTGGCAGTCCTGTCCTGCCCTGCTTGTGCTCGCTGCTCCTGCAGCCCCGTCCTGCTCTGTTCTTGCCCACCGCTTTGGGCGTTCCCTCTCTGCTGTGGTTGTCTACCGCATCTGCGGTTCTGTGACCCAGTCTGTACTGGGTCTTAACCTTTCTGTGCTCCAGCCCGTCCTTTCGGCCAGTACCTCCCTGCCTGCATACTCGCCTGTATCCACCCCTCTGCATACCTGCCGTGTTTGCTTACATCCACCAGTCTGTGCCAGCCTAACCTGCCTGTTCCAGTAATTCCAGTGTGGGTCAACCCCCGTGTCCGGAGTTTGACCTGGAGTAGCACCTGGTCCCTCTGCCCGGTTTCTCCCTGGTGCACTGGCGTCGTATGCCGTCGTGCCACCTTGGTCGGATCGGCCAGATACTTAGTCACGCCCCTCCAGGCACTCTCCGGTCCATGGTCCAGTGGAACCACAACACCCGCACACGCCAGTCAGTCCGGGCGTGTGCATAACACTGGGGTATACCACACTTTTTTAAATAGAGATATTTGCGGCAGAACAGTGAGTGACACACTCAAACTGCTTTTTTTTTAGATACCAAAGGCCCAAAACTGGATAGTACAGCGATTTGACCCGTGGAACTGCGATACCACACTGGGATGTCGGGCCTACACAAGACTATTTTCAACAGATATATTTTTGTGTCACAACAGTCAGGAGACACTACTGTTTTTCTTTACGGAAAATATACCAAAACCTGAATAATAGAGATTTTTTACCGTGGGATGGCAAAACCACAGTCATTGTTTACTGGGGTATACCACACTTTTTTAAATAGAGATATTTGCGGCTGAACAGTGAGCGACACACTGAAACTGTTTTTTTTTTAGATACCAAAGGCCCAAAACTGGATAGTACAGCGATTTGACCCGTGGAACTGCGATACCACACTGGGATGTCGGGCCTACACAAGACTATTTTCAACAGATATATTTTTGTGTCACAACAGTCAGGAGACACTACTGTTTTTCTTTACGGAAAATATACCAAAACCTGAATAATAGAGATTTTTTACCGTGGGATGGCAAAACCACAGTTATTGTTTACTGGGGTATACCACACTTTTTAAATAGAGATATTTGCGGCAGAACAGTGAGTGACACACTCAAACTGCTTTTTTTTTAGATACCAAAGGCCCAAAACTGGATAGTACAGCGATTTGACCCGTGGAACTGCGATACCACACTGGGATGTCGGGCCTACACAAGACTATTTTCAACAGATATATTTTTGTGTCACAACAGTCAGGAGACACTACTGTTTTTCTTTACGGAAAATATACCAAAACCTGAATAATAGAGATTTTTTACCGTGGGATGGCAAAACCACAGTCATTGTTTACTGGGGTATACCACACTTTTTTAAATAGAGATATTTGCGGCTGAACAGTGAGCGACACACTGAAACTGTTTTTTTTTTAGATACCAAAGGCCCAAAACTGGATAGTACAGCGATATGACCCGTGGAACTGCGAAACCACACTGGGATGTCGGGCCTACACAAGACTATTTTCAACAGATATATTTTTGTGTCACAACAGTCATGAGACACTACTGTTTTTCTTTACGGAAAAAACTACCAAAAGCTGAATAATAGAGATTTTTTACCGTGGGATGGCAAAACCACAGTTATTGTTTACTGGGGTATACCACATTTTTTATAAATAGAGATATTTGCGGCAGAACAGTGAGCGACACACTCAAACTGCTTTTTTTTTAGATACCAAAGGCCCAAAACTGGATAGCACAGCGATTTGACCCGTGGAACTCCGAAACCACACTGGGATGTCGGGCCTACACAAGACTATTTTCAACAAATATATTTTTGTGTCACAACAGTCAGGAGACACTACTGTTTTTCTTTACGGAAAATCCTACCAAAAGCTGAATAATAGAGATTTTTTACCGTGGGATGGCAAAACCACAGTTATTGTTTACTGGGGTATACCACACTTTTTTAAATAGAGATATTTGTGGCTGAACAGTGAGCGACACACTCAAACTGCTTTTTTTTTAGATACCAAAGGCCCAAAACTGGATAGTACAGCGATTTGACCCGTGGAACTGCGAAACCACACTGGGATGTCGGGCCTACACAAGACTATTTTCAACAGATATATTTTTGTGTCACAACAGTCAGGAGACACTACTGTTTTTCTTTACGGAAAATATACCAAAACCTGAATAATAGAGATTTTTTACCGTGGGATGGCAAAACCACAGTTATTGTTTACTGGGGTATACCACGCTTTTTTAAATAGAGATATTTGCGGCTGAACAGTGAGCGACACACTCAAACTGCTTTTTTTTTAGATACCAAAGGCCCAAAACTGGATAGTACAGCGATTTGACCCATGAAACTGCGAAACCACACTGGGATGTCGGGCCTACACAAGACTATTTTCAACAGATATATTTTTGTGTCACAACAGTTAGGAGACACTACTGTTTTTCTTTACGGAAAATATACCAAAACCTGAATAATAGAGATTTTTTACCGTGGGATGGCAAAACCACAGTTATTGTTTACTGGGGTATACCAGACTTTTTTAAATATATAGATTTGCAGCTGAACAGTGAGCGACACACTCAAACTGTTTTTTCTTTTAGATACAAATGGCCCAAAATGGATAATACAGAGGTTTGAACCGTGGAAGTGCAAAACAACACTTCTGTTTCTCTAGCCTACACCAGACTATTTTCAACAGTTATATTTGTGTCTGAAAAATCAGAGACACGCTTTTTTTTGGGGGAGGGGGGGACACACCAAAAGGTTAATAAGACTGGTATTTGTACAGTGTGAAGGAGGAAGAAAAAAGGAGGATTTAGATGAAAAAAAAAGGATTTTTCCTGGCCCCCGACACCTGGTGCTAAGTCCAGCAATTTCAACAACAGGAGCACACAGGACTGTAATGCAGCGTTTGCTGGTATAACCACTGTGTCTCCTACACAGCCTACCTGCCTGGTATCTGGGATGGATATTAGTCCTGAAAAGGACTATTTGTTTGTTCTGGCAGCCTTTACAGACCCTACACTAACTATTTCGCAGTTTATATCTCTCCCTAAATCAGCAGCGCTGTCCCTACACTGTCTAATCCGGAGCGACTGTGTCAAAGATGGCGGCGCCCGGTTTTAAATACTCGAGGTGACGCTGTGCGGCCAGCCAATCACTGTAATGCCCACAACCAACATGGCTGCAGCATTACAGTGACTGGCTGGCAATCCCTGCATGTTCATTGGCTCTGTAAAGAGTGCCAAACATGCAGGGCGGAGACCCGAGCTCCCGCCCGAGTAACCCGGAAATGCTCGGTGCTCGCCGAACATCCCGAGTAGCGTGATGCTCGGGCGAGTACCGAGCAGTGTCAAGCATGTTCGCTGAACATTAGTCACGATCCCTCAGCATCGCAGAACTTTCAGTGTTACAAAAAGGCTTGTCTTTTTGTCCATCTCACAAATGTAACACATTTGGTCTTGAAATGGATTTACAAAGGTTTTTCAGGTCCAATAGACTCAAGGCTCACTTCTCGCATGAGCCCACCACGAATACCACTACACCCCCTACCAGTCCACATAGCATAACAGCTGCTAGTCTAGGATTAAGGAATAAGAGCACTTATCTTCCCCCCCAGAATTACCATGCTACAGAGACTTTCATTGATTTCATAAAACAATCATTTTACAGACTACGGTCAGATATTGATCTGGGCCGCTTACATTACCCACAAAACATGTCCTCTCTGGACAGACAAGCTCTGACCGCACTTCAATCGGATTCTTCCATTATTATTAAACCAGCGGATAAAGGTGGTGCAATAGTGGTAATGGACAAATCAGTTTATCTAAACGAGATCTATAGAGAGCTTAATGATCACTCGGACTATGAAACACTCGCACATGACCCTACCTCGACAGTCAGAGAGGCTATCTCCAGAATTCTGGAACAACATTGCCTCAAGGGAACTATCGATATTAAAACATGAGATTTTTTAACCAACCCATTTCCAATAATTCCAGTAATCTTTGCCTTACCTAAAATCCATAAAAGTCTTGAGAACCCACCAGACTGAACAATAGTTGCCGCCACCAATTACGTTTTATCTCCCTTAGCGATTTTCCTGGAGAAAATTTTGACCCCTCTGGTGAAACGCACCTCATCCTTTATCCTTGATACGGGAGCATTTTTGACAATCATTAAAGAAATCAAACAGGTTCATCCCGATTCCCTTTTAGTTACGATGGACGTTAACAACTTATACACCTCCATTCCACATGAGAGAGGTATTAAGTGTGTTAAAAACCTTCTAGAACTGTCGCATACACCACCCGACATTAGCCACCTCTGCCTGGATCTTCTTACCTTAGTCTTGTCAAGGAACTTTTTTCTATTCCAGGATACTTTTTACTTACAGAAGCAGGGTACCACGATAGGTTCTAATGTAGCTCCACCGTACGCTAATTGGTACATGTCAGCTTTTGAGAAAGAGATAGTATACAGTAACCCATTGTTCAAAACCCACTCCAGAGTTTGGAGATGCTATATCGATGATATTTTTTGTATTTGGACTGGGCCCAAGGAAACACTGATGGAATGTTTTGAAATCTTGAATTCTTCCTGGGAGGGTCTTGGTTTTACCATATCATGTAGCACACAATCGATTCTCTTTCTTGATACTACGGTCATGAAAGATGAACTTGGTTTCCTGTCGACTGACTTATACGTGAAACCCACCGACAGAAACAGTCTTTTACATTATAATAGTCTCCACCCTCGATCTATTTTTTCCTCAGTACTAGTGTTGATTGAGCACTAAAATGCTTGGGTGCTCGAAGCTCGGGCCGAGCTCGCCGTGATACTCGGGTGCTCGACCCGAGCAACGAGCCCAATGTTAGTCTATGGGAGACCCGAGCATTATTGCGGCGGCACCCCCGGCAGTCTTTTAAAAGCCTATCAAGTGCCCAAAACGATAGAGACAGTACTCAAATGACATGGGGACAGCATGGGGATCGCCCCAGGAAGCATTTCTGACCCCCAGGTCACTGCTGTCAACAACGTGGTCAGAGGTATTAAGCCACTTTTAAGGGCTCAAAATAAAACATTCAAAAACGAAACTGAAACTGCTTTCCTGTGAAATATGTTAAGGAACTTCCTTTCCAGGGTAAAGAAGACTTGTGTATAAGGTAAAATAAATAACCCCCCCAAAAAAATACTCCTCCACACCTTGGACTATGTTCACAAGTAGCATTTTTTATGCGTTTTTGCACTTTTGTATTGCTTTCAACCGTGACAAATGCATTCACCGGGAAATGTCATTTTAACATTTTACAACCTTATCTGGCCATGTGCTGTGTGACACATGCATACAGTGCTGAAAAGACACGGGAACAGCATGGGGAAGACCCCTGGAAGCATCTCTGACACCCAGGTCACTGCCTAAAAGTGTGCCCATCAGAAGTCATCCTTGCCGCATCAGAAGATGCAGACTTGCAACTATCCCCATGCAAGTTCTTGTCCCAGGGCAGTGTTCAATTGTACCTCCCCCATTCCTTGCAATGCAAGCGCAAATATGCAGCCAACTACCCACCCACCCCCAGGCTGCAATACCATACTGCTTGCTTGCACTTGAAAGTGGGCCTTTTAGGCATGTGGAGGCGGAATCTGGCCACCACGTCATGGCTGCGTTGGCGGCCTGGAATCCATACTCAGTCCCCAGCCGCCCGGCGGCCGGGTGTCCACACACTGTCCCCAGCCGCCCCCATTTCCCCTGTCAACTTCCCTCCACACACTTTTCTTAGCCCGGCCTGCTTTAGGGAAGCATTGGACGAGACCACCAGAGAACCAGACTCCTCTGGTGGGCCCTGGATGCTCCATCAGGGGAGTTGAGAGTGCCAAGGTGAGGAGCATGATGATGATGATAGAAGTTAGCATCTGCTTTGTTTTCTTTTAATGCAAGCATAAGTGTGCAGCCTGCCACCCACCCACCCCAGGCTGCAATGCCATACTGTTAGCTTGCACTTGAAATGGGGCCTTTTATTTTGGAGGAGGCCGAAGTTGGCCACTACCTCATGGCTGCTTCGGCAGCGAGGTATCCATACTCAGTCCCCAGCCTCCCCTATTTGTCCCGGTGTGCCTTATATATAAGATTAAGCTCGTATACCAAAACATTACCTGTGCCCTCCCCAGTGCATTTAGTGGGAAGGACAGCCTATTCCGCTGTAGTGTGTGCATGCCAAACCCCTGTTCATGGTACATGTGAAGATGCCTCCCACCCTGCACCTGTCGTTGTTATGATCTGCTACAAGCACTAAGGAAAGACAGGAGATCTGTCCCTACAATAGAACTAAGCTAGATCCCTACGATGTAACGCGGAACCTGATCCTGCGATCAGACCCGGTAAAGTCCTCAGCTAGTCTGAACGAAGACCTATAGATGTGAGGGAGGGATCTCTACAAGAACTAGGGACTGGGAGAAAGATGGACACCTCCTAGCAGAAATTGTAGCAGTAAAAAGACAAACAAACAACATAGAACATAGAGGTCAAAAGACCTAGCTAAACTGACTGAGAAAGGCTACAAAGCACCTGGCTAGCTTAAGAGTAGAAATTACAATGAAGTCCAGCAAGGCCAGAAGGGCGGAGCAGGATTAAATAGGCAAAAAAGGTCATGAGACCAGCATAATAGAAAAAACCTAACAGGAGAGTTCTAACAGTACCCCCTCTTCTATGAGGATCCTCCAGATCCCCTAGGCCCAGGCTTATCAGGAAACCTCTTGTGAAACGCTCTGACAAGTCTGTAAGCAGAAACATCATATGCCCTCACCCATGAGTTATCCTCGGGACCGAAACCCTTCCAAGCGACGAGATACTGCAAACTCCCTCTATAACGTCTAGAATTAAGGATGCGGGAAATTTCATATTCCCCATCCTCCACCACCGGAGGAACAGTGGCAGTGGCGTCTCTATCTGATACATAAGCTTTTTTCAATAGAGAAACATGAAACACCGGATTAATCTTCCAGGAGGTAGGAACCTCCAACCTAACAGCAGATTGGTTAACTACCTGAAGCACCTTAAAGGGCCCTACAAACTTGGGACCCAATTTTTTAGAAGGAATCCTCAACCGCAGATTCTTAGAGGACAACCAAACCATGTCACCAACCGTAAACAAAACCTCTTGACGTTTCCAGTCAAAGTACCTCTTAGATTTTTTGTTAGCCTCCTGAAGATTACCACGCACATCCGTCCAAACTCTCTCCAAATCACCGGAAAAACTCTCCTCCTCAGGCACAGCTGATACCAATTTGGAGAGTGACCCAAAAGACGGATGTCTCCCAGAACAACAAAAAAAAGGCGAACACGCAGCAGAAGAGGATGTATGGTTGTTAAGAGCAAATTCAGCATGCGGCAGAAACTCAGACCACCCCTCTTGATTGTCTGCCACTAAACAATGCAAGAACTGCTCAACATCCTGATTCTTCCTGTCTGCCCATTAAACTCAGGATGATATCCAGATGAAAATGACAAATGAACTCCCAACCTGTCACAAAAGGCACGCCAAAAACGAGCCACGAACTGAGGTCCCCTATCAGAAACAATGTCAGTAGGAACACCATGGAGTCTGACAATCTCCTTGACAAAGGCCTTAGCGAGTGTCTTAGCGCAGGGCAGTTTGATGAAGGGAACCAAGTGACACATCTTGCTAAAACGGTCCACGACCACCCAGATGACCGTGAAACCCTCAGAGGGGGGAAGGTCAGTAATAAAGTCCATAGCCAGATGTGTCCAAGGTGCACTAGGAACCTCCAGAGGACAAAGCAACCCCGCAGCAGGAGTATGTGAAGACTTAGATCTAGCACACACAGTACATTGACGCACCCACTTAATGACTTCCTTCTGCCATCCAGGCCACCAAAAACTGCGACCCACAAGTCTCTTGGTCTCAGAAATTCCTGGATGACCTGCCAACCGAGACTCATGACACTCAACAAACAAATCTCTCCTAAAGGTCCTAGGCACAAACAACCTCCCATGGGGAGTGTTAGATGGGGCATTCTCCTGTGCTTTAAGAATCTCATCTTCCAAAACGGAGTCCAATGTAGCAATCACAACACCTTCTTGTAAAATGCTCTCCTCCTCCTCAGCACCGACCATGGGAGAAAAGCTGCGAGACAAAGCATCTGCTTTAACATTCTTGGTACCCGGGATGTAAGTAACAGAAAAATTAAACCGCGAAAAAAAAAGTGCCTATCTAGCCTGACGGGCATTCAAGCGCTTGGCAGCATCAAGATAGATCAGATTTTTATGATCAGTGAAAACCTGAATGGGAAAATCAGCACCTTCCAAGAGATGACTCCAGTGTTCAAATGCGAGTTTAATAGCCAGCAATTCCCAATTACCAATATCGTAATTAAGTTCAGTCTCGGAAATTTTTTTTGAAAAAAAGGCACAGGGATGTACTCCATCCTTGTTTTCCTAAGACAACACCGCACCGACCCCCACAGAAGAAGCATCAACTTCAACCAAAAACGGCTTAGTCATATCAGGCTGCATAAGGATGGGGGCAGAGCTGAACCTCTCCTTAAGAAACACAAAAGCTTCAATGGCCTCAGTAGTCCACTGAACCGTATTAGAACCTTTCCTGGTGAGATCGGTCAGTGGTTTAACAATAATAGAAAATTTTTTAATGAATTTTCTGTAATAATTGGCGAAACCCAAAAACCTCTGTATCGATTTCAAACCAATAGGCCTAGGCCATTCCTGCACAGCTTGAACTTTCACCGGGTCCATCTCAAAGCCCTCGCTGGAGATAATGTAGCCCAAAAAACTAATTCTCTGTACAGCAAACTCACATTTCTCCAGCTTAGCAAAAAGCGAATTGTCAATCAATAACTCCAATACCTCACGTACGCTCCGCCAATGAGACTCCAGGTCAGGCGAATAAATCAAAATGTCATCCAAATGCACAACCACATTTTTGCCGATCAAAGGTCTAAGGATGTCATTAATAAGATTCTGAAAAAATGCTGGTGCATTGGTAAGACCAAAAGGCATAACCAGATTCAAAATGACCCACAGGAGTGTTAAAAGCAGTCTTACATTCATCACCCTCCTTCATGCGCAACAAATTGTATGCCCCCCGGAGATCAATTTTAGAGAACCACTTGGCCCCCACTAACTGGTTAAACAAATCAGGAATCAATGGCAGTGGGTAGGGATTGCGTACAGTAATTTTATTAATCTCGCGAAAGTCCAAACAAGGACGTAAACCGCCGTCCTTTTTTTTAACAAAAAAAAATCCAACAACCACAGGTGACTTAGAGGGTCTGATATGACCGGCGGCCAAGCTTGTCTGTATGTATTCCTCCAAAGCCTTTCTCTCAGGAATAGTAAGATTAAATAAACGACTTTTAGGAAGAGTCGCTCCAGGGACAAATTCAATGGTACAATCATAGTCTCTATGGGGAGGCAAAATTTGTGACTCCTCCTCAGAAAAAAATTTCCAAAAATCCTGAATAGGTACAAGTAATTCCCCTTTATCCACAGCAGCAATGCGCCCGTTACAACACTTGTCATAACACTTAGGGCTCCAGGACTTAATTTCATTGGTAGACCAATCCAGTACAGGATTGTGCAATTTTAACCAGGGCAACCTCAAAACTACTGGAGAAGGCAAATTATTTAATACCACCAAATCCAAATTTTCTTGGTGAATACCATTAATAGTGAGAGGAAATTCATAAACCTTGTGAGTAACACATTTCAAGGGAGAGCCATCGACAGAAACCTCGGCAATAGTGGATGACAAAGGTTTGGGTTTTAAATTAAGTTTTTCCAAGAATCCCCCATCAATCACATTCAGAGTAGAACCACAATCCACAAATACCCGAAATTCAATTAATTCTTCCTGAGCTGCAGTAGTAGCAGAAAGAAATACACCCTTAGTGTTTAAACAGGCTATACGGGCGTAACTGACCTTTTTTTTTTCTTTGTTCACACGAAGCACACAGTTCTTAATGAAATGGTCAGATTTACCGCAATAAAAGCACAAACCTTCAGAAAACCTGCGGTCTTTTTCCTGAGAGCGGGGTGACATCGCCCCAATCTCCATTGGCTCTCCAGTGTCAGTACAGACCCTCTCAAGACTGGGAGCTGACATGGCAGAGGATTTACTCTCATTAACCCTTGCACGTAGTCTCCTGTCTACCCGTATAGCTAATTGAATTGCCTCCTGCAAGTTTCCAGGTGTAGGATAAGCAATCAGCAGATCCTTAACCCTTTCACCTAGCCCAGCAAGAAACAAACTTTTCAGAGCTGAATCGTTCCACCCCACCTGAGCAGACCACCGACGGAAGTGAGTACAATAATTTTCCACATTACCTGATCCCTGCCTCAAATGTCTCAATGCCGTCTCAGCTGATGAGACATGATCAGGATCATCATACAACAACCCCAAAGCAGAAAAAAAAACTATCCACTGATCTAAAGCACGGATCACTAGGTTGGAGAGAAAAGGCCCATCCCTGAGGTTCTTTGCGCAAAAGTGACATTATGAACCCTATGCACTGTGATTCATCACCAGAGGATCTGGGTCTCAAACGAAAATACAATAAACAAGCATTTTTAAAGAAAAAAAAATCTTGTTGTTCACCAAAAAATAAATCAGACAATCGTACCTTTGGCTCCACAAAATGCGCTCCAGAACAGCTACTCACGTGATGTTGGAGCTCGGCCACCTCCAGAGAGAGTCCCTGCAGGCGTTGAGCCAAATCCTGAACCGACACCATGATGGAAACTGGAGGTCTTTCCTTAGAGAAATTTTTTTGGCTGGACTTACTGTTATGATCTGCTACAAGCACTAAGGAAAGACAGGAGATCTGTCCCTACAATAGAACTAAGCTAGATCCCTACGATGTAACGGGGAACCTGATCCTGCGATCAGACCCGCTAAAGTCCTCAGCTAGTCTGAACGAAGACCTGTAGATGTGAGGGAGGGATCCCTACAAGAACTAGGGACTGGGAGAAAGATGGACACCTCCTAGCAGAAATTGTAGCAGTAAAAAGACAAACAAGCAACATAGAACATAGAGGTCAAAAGACCTAGCTAAACTGACTGAGAAAGGTAACAAAGCACCTGGCTAGCTTAAGAGTAGAAATTACAATGAAGTCCAGCAAGGCCAGAAGGGCGGAGCAGGATTAAATAGGCAAAAAAGGTCATGAGACCAGCATAATAGAAAAAACCTAACAGGAAAGTTCTAACAGTCATTGCAGACTTGCAACTATCCCCGTTCAAGTCCTTGTCCCAGGGCAGTGTTCAATTGTACCTCTCCCATTCCTTGCAATGCAAGCGCAAGTATGCTGCCTGCCACCCACCCACCCCCAGGCTGCAATACCATACTGCTTGCTTGCTTGCACTTGAAATTGGGCCTTTTAGGCATGTGGAGGCGGAATCTGGCCACCACGTCTTGGCTACATTGGCGGCCTGGAATCCATACTCAGTCCCCTGCCACCCAGCGGCCGGGTGTCCACACTCGGTCCCCAGCCGCCCCGCGGTCGGGTGTTCACACACGATCCCCAGCCGCCTGGGGGCAGCAGGGTGTCCATAAATGGTCCCCAGGCACCCCTATTTCTCCATGGAACATCCCCCCACACACTTTTCTTAGCCCGGCCTGCTTTAGGGCAGCATTGGACGAGCCCACCAGAGAACAAGACTCCTCCGGTGGGCCCTGGCTTCTCCATCAGGGGAGTTAAGAGTGCCAAGGTGAGGACCATGATGATGATGATACAAGTTAGCATCTGCTTTGTTTTCTTGGAATGCAAGCGCATGTATGTAGTAGCGGCTAGGCCTGAGGTGGTCAGCGTTTTGGTGCATATCCTACCTCCTCCGAGGATTTCTGGATGTTTTCCTGCTACTATTCCAGTTCTATGACTCCCGTTAAAACAAAGCTTCAGGTGATAAATCATGGATGAGGTAGTGGCAAAGGAGAAAGAGCAGGAGGAACAGGGACCATTCACATCAATATCAGGCCAGTCAACCACATATGTCTTGTAGGATATGTTTCTGTAACAGCTACTCGGCTACTCAGTTATAGGGCATACTGTGAGTGCAATGCCTACCAAAAATTTTGAGGCACTCCAATGTCCCTTGGAAATGACATGGTGGTCAGAGGGCCTTAACTAAACCTTTTTTTCCATTTATAGCAACTGGGTCTCTTGTACACAGTTAGCCTAAGCTTTCCAAAAATTATGAGGTACTGCAATGCCCCTTGAAACAGATGTGGATTACAGTGTACTAAAAACCTTCTACCCATTATTGGGGAGTGGGTCTCCCTTAGTTTTCGCCTTTGCATTGAAAAGCAAAAGCTGACTAAAATTAGGAGGAAATGCAATGCCCGTTGGAAGAGTCGTGGAGGTTAGAGGTAATTAAAAACAACATTTCAATGCCCCTTGGAAGAGCTGTGGAGTTCAGAGTGGCTTAAGAAGACGCTTTTAATGCCCCTTTGAAAAGACGTGGAGGTCATAGTAGCTTAACAAGACGGTTTTAATGCCCCTTGGAAAAGACGTGGAGGTCCCAGTAGCTTAACAAGACGGTTTGAATGCCCCTTGGAAGAGACGTGGAGGTCACAGCAGCTTAACAAGACGGTTTTAATGCCCCTTGGAAGAGATGTGGAGGTCACAGTAGCTTAACAAGACAGTTTTAATGCCCCTCGGAAGAGTGGTGGAGGTCGCATTAGCTTAACAAGATGGTTTTAATGCCCCTTGGAAAAGTGGTGGAGGTCGCAGTAGCTTAAAAAGACGGTTTTAATGCCCCTCGGAAAAGACGTGGAGGTCCCAGTAGCTTAACAAGACAGTTTGAATGCCCCTTGTAACAGACATGGAGGTCACAGTAGCTTAACAAGATGCTTTTAATGCCCCTTACAAGAGCCATACAGTACAGCATCTTAAAAATATTATTCCCATTATTGGGGAGTGGGTCTCCCATAGTATTTGCTTATGCCTTCCAAGCAAAAGCTTCCCAAAATTAAGACGGAGCAACTTGCAATGCCCCTTACAAGAGCCATGCAGTACAGCATATTACAAACATTATTCCCATTATTGGGGAGTGGGTCTCCCATAGTATTTGCTTATGCCTTCCAAGCAAAAGCTTCCAAAAATTAGGACGGAGCAACTTGCAATGCCCCTTACAAGAGCCATGCAGTACAGCATATTACAAACATAAGTCCCATTATTGGGGAGTGGGTCTCGCATAGTATTTGCCTATGCCTTCCAAGCAAAAGCTTCCCAAAATTAAGACGGAGCAACTTGCAATGCCCCTTACAAAAGCCATGCAGTACAGCATATTACAAACATTATTCCCATTACTGGGGAGTGGGTCTCCCATAGTATTTGCTTATGCCTTCCAAGCAAAAGCTTCAAAAAATTAGGACGGAGCAACTTGCAATGCCCCTTACAAGAGCCATGCAGTACAGCATATTACAAACATAAGTCCCATTATTGGGGAGTGGGTCTCCCATAGTATTTGCTTATGCCTTCCAAGCAAAAGCTTCCCAAAATTAAGACGGAGCAACTTGCAATGCCCCTTACAAGAGCCATGCAGTACAGCATATTACAAACAATATTCCCATTATTGGGGAGTGGGTCTCCCATAGTATTTGCTTATGCCTTCCAAGCAAAAGCTTCCAAAAATTAAGACGAAGCAACTTGCAATGCCCCTTAAAAGAGCCATGCAGTACAGCATATTACAAACATTATTCCCATTATTGGGGAGTGGGTCTCCCATAGTATTTGCTTATGCCTTCCAAGCAAAAGCTTCCAAAAATTAGGACGGAGCAACTTGCAATGCTCCTTACAAGAGCCATGCAGTACAGCATGTTACAAACATAAGTCCCATTATTGGGGAGTGGGTCTCCCGTAGTATTTGCTTATGCCTTCCAAGCAAAAGCTTCCCAAAATTAAGATGGAGCAACTTGCAATGCCCCTTACAAGAGCCATGCAGTACAGCATATTACAAACATTATTCCCATTATTGGGGAGTGGGTCTCCCATAGTATTTGCTTATGCCTTCCAAGCAAAAGCTTCCAAAAACTAGGATGGAGCAATTTGCAATGCCCCTTACAAGATCCATGCAGTACAGCATATTACAAACATAAGTCCCATTATTGGGGAGTGGGTATCCCATAGTATTTGCTTATGCCTTGCAAGCAAAAGCTTCCAAAAATTAGGAGGAAATGCAATGCCCGTTAGAAGACTCGTGGAGGTCCCAGTAGCTTAACAAGACGGTTTTAATGCCCCTTACAAGAGACGTGGAGGTCAGAGTGGTATAACAAAACGCTTTTAATGCCCCTCAGAGGAGACGTGGAGGTCAGAGTGGTATAACAAGACGCTTTTAAGGCCCCTTATAAGAGACGTGGAGGTCACAGTGGTATAGCAAGATGCTTTTAATACCCCTTACAAGAGATGTGGAGGTCAGAGTGGTATAACAAGACGCTTTTAATGCCCGTTACAAGAGATGTGGAGGTCAGAGTGGTATAACAAGATGCTTTTAATGACCGCCAGAAGAGACGTGGAGGTCAGAGTGGTATAACAAGACGCTTTTAATGCCCCTTACAAGAGACGTGGAGGTCAGAGTGGTATAACAAGATGCTTTTAATGTCCCTTACAAGAGACGTGGAGGTCAGAGTGGTATAACTAGAAGCTTTTAATGCCCCTCAGAAGAGACGTTGTAGGTCAGAGTGGTATAACAAGACGCTTTTAATGCCCCTTACAAGAGACGTGGAGGTCAGAGTGGTATAACAAGACGCTTTTAATGCCCCTCAGAAGAGATGTGGAGGTCAGAGTGGTATAACAAGACGCTTTTAATGCCCCTTACAAGAGACGTGGAGGTCAGATTGGTATAACAAGATGCTTTTAATGCCCCTTACAAGAGATGTGGAGGTCAGAGTGGTATAACAAGACTCTTTTAATGCCCCTTACAAGAGATGTGGAGGTCAGAGTGGTATAACAAGATGCTTTTAATGCCTGTCAGAAGAGACGTGGAGGTCAGAGTGGTATAACAAGACGGTTTTAATGCCCCTCAGAAGAGACGAGGAGGTCAGAGTGGTATAACAAGACGATTTTAATGGCCCTTACAAGAGCCATACAGTACAGCATCTTAAAAATATTATTCCCATTATTGGGGAGTGGGTCTCCCACAGTCTTTGCTTATGCCTTGCAAGCAAAAGCTGACAAAAATAAGGATGGAGGAACTTTCAATAATGGAAAAACGGACCAAGGTTACCCTGGTGGTATAGTGGTGGTGGAGGCTGATGATAAGGAGAAGAACATAAAACAGCCAAAATGAGGAAGCGTATACCCATGTGTGGGTTTGAAGCGGTGCATGTGAATACACCTCCCAAAATAACACAGTGGATTTGACTTTATGTTACTCTGCTGTCATTTGGTGGTGAGGAGAAGTCTGGCCCAATCCAACCCTTGTTCATTTTGATAAGGGTCAGCTTGTCAGCATTGTCAGTTGACAGGCGAGTGCGCTTATCAGTTATAATTCCCCCAGCGGCACTAAAAACACGCTCCGATAACACGCTAGCGGCAGGGCAGGCCAGGATCTCCAAGGCGTACAGAGCAAGTTCATTCCAAGTGTCCAGCTTGGATACCCAATAATTAAAAGGCACAGAGGAATCACGGAGGATGCTGGTACGGTCGGCAAGGTACTCCCTCACCATCTTTTGAAACTTTCCACTTCTTGTGAGAGTACCCCGCGCCTCAGGGTCTGTCCGAAGGGAGGGTCTGAGAAAACTGTCCCAGAACGTTGACAGTGTTCCCCTGCCTCTGCTGGATTGGAGTTGCCTCTCTCTCGCTTGTACGCTTTGGTTGGTCAACGAACTGTGACCTCTGCCGCTAGCGTGTTCAGATGGGAATTTTTTAACAGTTCTGCAGCAAGGGCCTTCTGGTAGTGGCCCAATTTTGTAGACCTCTCCACCTCAGGAATAAGAGAGTGAAAGTTCTCCTTGTAGCGGGGGTCTACAAGCGTCACCAACCAGTAATGACTGTCACCCAACATTTTGACAACGCGAGGGTCACGGTTAAGGCAGCGTAACATAAAGTCAGCCATGCGTGCCAGACTGGTAACGGGCAAGATTTCTGTGTCCTCACCAAGATGATGACTGACCATGCTCTCCTCCTCCTCCTCCTCCCCCCTGTCCTCAGGTCACCCACGCTGAACTGACGGTATGACACTTGTACAGGTACTACCGTCTACAGCGCATGAAAACAGCTCCTGTTCTTCCTCCTCCTCCTCCTCCTCCTCTCCCTCATTGTCCCCCAATGCACGTTGGGATGAGATGAGGCTGGGCTGTGTGTAATTGCCCACTATGGCTTCTTGATCCTTCTCATCATACTCTGGCTGCAATGCTTCCTCTTTAATTCTCTGCAGAGAGCGTTGCAAAAGACAGACAAGTGGGATGCTGACACTAATGATGGCATCATCGCCACTCACCATCTTGGTGGCCTCCTCAAAGTTTGTCAGGATGGTACATATGTCAGACATCCAGGTCCACTCATGAGGTCTTATGTGTGGAGTCTGACCTGAATATCGATGGCCTTGTTGCAGCTGGTACTTCACAACTGCTCTCTTCTGCTCACAAATCCTTTGCAACATGTGGAGGGTACAGTTCCAATGTGTGGGGACATCACACACCAGTCGGTGTGTCGGAAGCTGCAAACGCTGCTGCAACACAGCAAGGGCGGCGGAAGCTGTAGCCGACTTGTGAAAATAAGCTGACAGGCAGCGTACTTTGACGACAAGATCTGGCAACTCGGGGTACGATTTAAGAAATCGCTGAACCACGAGGTTAAGCACATGAGCCAGGCATGGTAAGTGTGTGATCTCGCCTCGCCTCAGAGCCGCCACCAGGTTACGGCCATTGTCACACACGACCATGCCTGGATGTAGGTTCAGCAGTCTCAGCCACAGACCTGCCTGCTCTTTCACAGCTGTCCACAACTCACAAGCAGTGTGAGGTTTATCACCTAAGCTTATGAATTTCAGCACAGCCTGTTACTGCTTGGAGGAGGCAGTACTGCAGTGCTTCCAGCTTGTAACTAATGTAGTGATATCTGAGATGGAGGCTGAACATGAGGAGGAGGAGGAGGAGGATGCGCAGGAGCTGTACACTGTGGGGGCAACTCTGACTGACATAGGGCCCGCAATCCTCGGTGTGGGGAGGATGTGTTCCCTCCCAAGGTCCGACTGGGTCCCGGCTTCCACTATGTTTACCCAGTGTGCCGTCAGTGAGATGTACCGTCCCTGGCTACAAGCACTTGTCCACGTGTCCGTTGTCAGGTGGACTCTCCCAGTAACTGCGTTGTTGAGGGCACGGCAGATGTTTTGGGACACGTGCTTGTGTAGTGCGGGGATGGCACACCGGGCAAAATAGTGTCGGCTGGGGACCGAGTACCGAGGGACGGCCACCGCCATAAGGTTGCGGAAGGATTCCGTCTCCACCAGCCTAAAAGGCAGCATTTCCAATGCAAGCAGTCGTGAAATGTGCGAATTTAGGACTGTAGCCTGTGGGGCGCTAGCTGCGAATTTCCGCTTTCATTCAAAGGTCCGGGATATGGACAATTGAACACTGCGGTGGGACGTGGACGTGGACGTTGATGCTGTTTCTTGAGAAACTGCCATAACAAGAGAAGACTGAGAGGAGGGGGCATCTTTACATGCAGTATGGACAGGGGATTGCCTTGCACACACAACATGGGGTTCTATTGCACGCACCACAGCGGAAGAAGCAGTGGTGACACCCGCTGACACTGGTCGTGGACCCTGGATTTCGCCCCACAAAGTCGGGTGCTTTGCTGCCATGTGCCTGATCATGCTGGTGGTGGTTAGGCTGGTAGTTTTGTCACCCCTGCTGATGCTGGCATGGCAGGTGGTACAAATGGCCATTTTAGGGTTATCAGCAGAGTCTTTAAAAAAATTCCAGACTCTGGAAGACCTACCGGTTGTACTGGCAACGTCCCTCGTGTTGGTGTTACGGGGAACGTTTGCCCGCCTTCTGTCTGCAGCCGCCACACTGCTTCTTCCTGCCTGTTGGGGTACTCTGCCTCCCTCCACCTGTGTGCTGCTGGCCTCACTCTGCATGTCCTCCTGCCACGTTGGGTCAGTTACTAGATCATCCACCACCTCCTCCTCTTCCACTTGCGAACCACGATGCTCCTCCTCACTTCCTGGCAATTGTGTCTCGTCATCGTCCACCTCTTGTGACAAATTGCCAGCGTCGTCTTCCTGTGGCCGTGGCTGTTCAAATATTTGGGCATCGCTGCATGGGATCTCCTCTTCCACCACTTCAAGCGTAGCAGGCGAGGGGCCCAAATATGGAAATGGACCAGTGAACAGCTCTTCAGAGTGTCCAAGTGTGGGATCAATTGCTGTCTGACGACACTCGGCATGGTGGGAGGAAGGAGCATCAAGGTGAGGAGGAGTATGCGGTCGAGACTCACGGCTACTAAGAGTTGACCATGTGGAAGACAGACCGGAGGTGGTGGTGCCCAGGTAACTGGAAGTATTATCTGCTATCCAATTAATAACCTGTTCACACTGATCAGTTCGCAATACTGGTGTTGTTCTGTGCTTCCCTAGTAATTCGGTCAAGAAGTGGGAGCGAGAAGATGTTGCTGTTGGTTGTGGCACATTTTCACCTTGGCCACGGCCCCGTCCTCTGCACGCACCATCACCAAAACGTCCAGTTTCACGTCCCTTTCCACGCGCCTTGCCCATTGTAAAGGTAGTAAAATAGCTTACACTCGCACTATCAATGGAAAAATGGTAATAAAAAGTAGATTAGAACCGTGGAAGAGGAAAACCACAGTTCTATTTCTCTGGCCTACACCCGACTCTTTTAAACAATCAGAACAATCAGGGAGAAACTATTACTGTTTTTCCTTACGGAAAAAAATACCAAGACCTGAATAATAGAGATTTTTTACCGTGAAACAGCAAAATCACAGTTATTGTTTACTGGGGTATACCACACTTTTTAAAATATATAGATTTGCGGCTGAACAGTGAGCAACACACTCAAACTGTTTTTTTTTAGATACCAAAGGCCCAAAACTGGATACTACAGAGATTTTACCCGTAGAACTGCAAAACCACACTGGGATTTGTCAGGCGTACACCAGACTATTTTCAACAGATATATTTTTGTGTCAGAACACTCAGGAGACACTACTGTTTTTTTACTGCAAAAAATGCGAAAAGCAGGATAATAGAGATTTTTTTACCATGGAACAGCAAAACCACAGTTTTAATTTACTGGTGTATATACCAGACTTTTTTAAAAATATAGATTTGCGGCTGAACAGCGAGCGACACACTCAAACGGTTTTTTTTTTTACATACCAAAGGCCCAAAACTGGATACTACAGAGATTTTACCCATAGAACTGCAAAACCACACTGGGATTGGTCAGGCGTACACCAGACTATTTTCAACAGATATATTTTTGTGTCAGAACACTCAGGAGACACTACTGTTTTTTTTACTGCAAAAAATGCGAAAAAAAAGGAGGATAGAGATTTTTTACCGTGGAACAGCAAAACCACAGATTTAATTTACTGGTGTATATACCAGACTTTTTTAAAAATATAGATTTGCGGCTGAACAGTGAGCGACACACTCAAACTGTTTTTTTTTAGATACCAAAGGCCCAAAACTGGATACTAAAGAGATTTTACCCGTGGAACTGCAAAACCACACTTCTGTTTCTGTGGCCTATACCAGACTCTTTTCAACAGATATATTTGTGTCTGAAAAATCAGAGACACACTTTTCTTTTTTTTTTGGGGAGGGGGACACCAATAGGTTAATAAGACGAGTATTTGTACAGTGTGTAGGAGGAAAAAAAAAGAGGATTTAGATGAAAAAAAAGGATTTTTACTGGCCCCCGAGACCTGCCGCTAAGTCCAGCAATTTCAGAAACAGGAGCACACAGGACTGTAATGCAGCGTTTGCTGGTATAACCACTGCTTCTCCTATACAGCCTACCTGCCTGCCTGCCTGATATCTGGGAAGGATATTAGTCCTGAGAAGGAATGTTTGTTTGTTCTGGCAGCCTTAACAGACCCTACACTAAGGCTATGTGCCCACGATGCAGAAATGAAGCAGAAAATTTCTGCAGCATTTCTGCATCTCCCTGACAGAAAAAACGCATGCAGATTGTGCATGCGTTTTTCCTGCAGAATACATGCGGATCCACATGCGGATTCACATGCGTTTCCGCATGCAGATTGACAAGCGCTTTCCAGGCGATAGCATCACTTGGAAAGTGCTTGACAACTAGGTCACACTGTATAAATCCATGCAAACAGCATGGATTTATACAGTGTGAACCGTAAAAATTAAAACAAATCAAGCTATACTCACCCCCGATGCCCGGCGTGGCTGCAGCGCTGCTTCCTGGCTGGTTCCCGGCTGCCGGCATATCGCAAGACAGAGCGGTGAAGGGCCTGCGGTCACATGACTGTGACGTCACCGCAGGTCCTCAAGCGATGCCGGCATTCAGAGAGAAGCCGCCGGACAGGTGAATATAACTTTATTTGTTATTTTATTCTTTTTTTACAGGTACAATGGTACCCAGGTCTGGATGAGAGTCTCCTCTCCTCCAGAACTGGGTACCATCCGCACATAGAGACGCATAGAAGCCGCTTGTACAAATGTACAGTCGCGGTTTCTATGCAAGTCAATGGCGGGAGTTCCGCTGCACTTCCGCAAAATTAAATGACATGCTGCGGATTTTTGAACGCAGCATAAACGCTGCGGAAAAATCCGCAGCATGTGCATAGAACATGCGGAATCCGCTTGGGGTCCATGGGGTGCGGATTACCTAGCGTTTCACAAGCGTTTCCGCTGCGGAAATTCCGCAGCATAAACGCTTGAAAAACGCTACGTGGGCACCCAGCCTTAACTATTTCGCAGGAAAAATCTCTCCCTAGCTAAGCAGCGCTGTCCCTACACTGTCTGATCCAGAGCGTCTGTGTCCAAGAAGGCGACGCCCCATTTTAAATACTCGAGGTGACGCTGTGCGGCCAGCCAATCACTGTAATGCCCACAAACAACATGGCTGCGGCATTACAGTGACTGGCTGGCAATCCCTGCATGTTCATTGGCTCTGTAAAGAGCTCCAAACATGCAGGGCGGAGACCTGAGCTCCCGCCCGAGTAACCCGGAAATGCTCGGTGCTCGCCGAACATCCTGAGTAGCGTGATGCTCGGGCGAGTACCGAGCAGTGTCGAGCATGCTCGCTCAACACTACTCAGTACCCAAGTCCCAGTTTCACTGGGTCCAACGCATCGTGAGCGATCCCTCCACACAAAATAGGAGGATCACGGAGATGAAACAGAAATTTTTGGATAGGGGTTACCCACCAACCGCGTTAGTGTAACAATATCATCAGGGGCGACACTTTCTATCACCCACAATCAGGCAAACCGTATAAGGTGAAGGATTATTTTACTTGTAACTCTTCTTACGTTGTCTATATCCAGAAATGTCCTTGCGGTCGGGTTTATGTTGGAGAAACCACTCAATGCATAAAAGACAGGATCTCCAAACATAAGTCCACAATACGCTGCAAAAATTTATTGCTACCGGTTCCTCAACACTTTGTTACAGCCGGTCACTTAGTGTCACAATTGAGGTTCCAAGTCATTGAACATGTCCCCCATTTAAGACGAGGTGGTAACCGCATCCGTCAATTGAAACAAAGGGAAGCCTTTTGGATCCACGAGTTACAACCATTGTCCCCCAAGGGACTCAACAAGGAGTATGATCTTGGTTCCTTCACCTAGATTCATTCCTGACTGCGAATTGTATTAAGACTAGACAGGATACGGACACAACGGACCTACCCATTAGGGACTATTGTACCATGAGGTAACTTTTATGGAGAACTCCTATTTTTACATTTCTTACATTTTTTATATATATTGTAATTACGGTACCTTCTCATCTGGAATACTGTAATTATGATAATTACTCTGTACCAACTGTCTTATATGACATGATGCCTTCCTTTCCTCATATTTACAAGGTTGCATGCTGTTTCACTGGTTATATACTTTGATCATGTCATTTACATTTGTTCTCCTTGTTCTCCTCAGATTCCATCCTAAGTTATGTTCCTTCCTCCGCTCCCTAACCCTCCTGGACTCCTGTTTGTTCTCCTAATGTCCCTCCAGCATGTCATGATCGTCCATACCGCTTTAGAATCACTGTGGAACGCATATTACACTGTGTGGAACGCACTATCGTGTTATTTCCAGTCACGTGAGCAGCCTTTTACATTTCAGGACCTTCATAGCGTTATATGACGCTGCTTCCTGTTTCTAGGTTCTATTCCCACAGTACACACATGCCCTATACCCATTGCTATTAATGATTAAACGGAGTATAACGACCTCTGACCCCTGTCATTGCCTATTTAAGACCTCTATGGTCTCCAGTCCTCCATAGCACATCCTGACAAACGGTGGACACCGTGTCCAGCTATCACACTGCTACAGGTAAATTGTACACCTTTTTACTCCCTATAGTGATTGCTCTCATTTAGGTTTTCTTCCCCCATTTTATTTCCTCATATTTGTACTCTACTTATATTCCCAGAACCTACGGAACCTAATAGGCTCATACTTATTTTACATCCTCTCTCACAACCTGGTATGTTGATTTTTTGGTTTTTGATTCCATTTTTCTCCCCTTTTTTTCCCCTCCGTAACTCCCCTTCCTCCCATCTTGTTTTTTCCTGTTGTTTCCTGTGTTGTACTCCCGTCAATCCTCCAACATGACATATTATTTGTGAGTCATATTCTATCTTATCCATTATTTTGTTGTACTATACATATGTTTTTCTATGTGAGATTTATTGTTATTTTTATTATTTAGTACACCGATGAAGGTCTAATATGACCGAAACATCTGTTAATTTTTTGCACTTTATTAAAAATATAAAAAAGATTCCCTGAGTCTCCTGAGTGCCAGGTCATTTCTTTATTGCATTCCACAGGACACAGGATGAGGGTCTGTGTGTAAACCAGCTGCTGATGTAGGCCCAAGGAAACACATTCTTTACCCGGACTCATGGTGTCATCCGGACACACCTGCTGGACACAGACAGACGCAATCTACCATCCAGGATCCCAGGAAAAGATGGGTGAATCTCAACTATTAAGCTAATTATGGACAAATGGACAATTACTCTAACTGTTTAACTATTGTATGTACCTTCTGCAATTATTCTTTTTAATGGACAATCCAAAAATAAATCGATACTTTTTTTATAAGAATATCGTGATATAGAAGTCCTTGATAGAAAATTATACAGAAAGAAGTATTTTTTTACATTATGTCACAATAATTTCTACATTTGCTGATTGGTATGTGAATGATATAACTATAATTAAAGAGAACCTGTTATGTCTTATCGACTATTTAAACTGCCCCCATTGCGTTGTTAGTGATGCAGTGTGCATATAATATCATCAGTACAAAGCACTTTATATGTTTAGATCCTACCTACTCATTTATAGAGATGAGCGGTGTTCGAATCGAACTGTTTGCCAATCTCAAATTCGAGCTGTTTTGGGCGGTGTTCGAGCCGTTCGACGAACCCGAACAATTTGAAAAAAATCCGGCTGTTCGAGGTAATGTTCGATAACTGTTCGTGCACCAAAATCGTAACTGGATTTTTTCACAGTAATGCTGATAATCAATGTTAATACACAGTGTAACATACCTGGCGGCGTCCTTGCATAGTGGTCCATCTCCCACTGTGCAAGAGCGCGCACTTGATCTCCTGTCCAGAATGTCTCTCTGGCTTCCCTCCATGCTGTCTGTTTGTGTCTGTTTCTGCTGCTTAAGGGCGGCGCCCGATCACTTCCTGCTTTTTGTACCTGCTGTGGGTCACACCTCTTGTGCGTCCTCAGCCTATTGCTGTCTGTCACCTGGTATATAGCTCAGCTGCTCCCATCTATTCCTGCCTGAGCATAGTGTTTCATTCAGTGTGTGCTTGCACTCTGAAGGTGCCAGGTCCCGTTCTGTGTTCTCTTGTCTGCCTATCCTGGAGGCTGTATTTCCAGGCCTGTCTGAACACGCTCCTAGCCTGTTCCTCCTGCCTTCTAGGGGCCGATTACCTAGACCTGTTCCTGTATCTTGTCTGACCTGTCTGAACACGCTACTAGCCTGTTCCTCTCGCCTTCTAGGGGCTGATTACCTAGACCCGCTCCTGTATCTTGTCTGTCCTGTCTGAACACGCTCCTTGCCTGTTCGTCCTGCCTCTCTGGGGGCCGTATTCCCAGACCCGCTCCTGTATCCCGCTGCAGTGTCGGTCTCCTCCGTACACTCAGTTCCAGTCTGAACTCTCTCCTATCCTTTACCTGTTTTGCCTCTATGTCCGTTCCCTTCCTTTTTCTGCAGAGTCTGAACTCGTACCTAACTCCTGCTTGTTGTCTCTGTACTCCCGTTTGTGAGTTTGTGGTCCACTCGCTACTTCACTGCAAGTACCCTGTGGGTGTCTGGCTCTGCCTTTCCCTTCCTGTCTGTTCCGTGTGAACAGAGCCCTGTCCCCCCTACTCAGCCTAGCCTGCTCTGACTCCTTTGCTCACCGCTCCGGCGGTTCTAGCCTGCTCTGACTCCTTTGCTCACCGCTCCGGCGGTTCTAGCCTGCTCTGACTCCTTTGCTCACCGCTCCGGCGGCTCTAGTCTGCTCTGACTCCTTTGCTTACCGCTCCGGCGGTTCTAGCCTGCTCTGACTCCTTGCTCACTGCTCCGGCAGTCCTGTCCTGCCCTGCTTCTGCCCACTGCTCCGGCAGTCCTGTCCTGCCCTGCTTCTGCCCGCTGCTCCGGCAGTCCTGTCCTGCCCTGCTTCTGCCCGCTGCTCTGGCAGTCCTGTCCTGCCCTGCTTCTGCCCGCTGCTCTGGCAGTCCTGTCCTGTCCTGCTTCTGCCCGCTGCTCCGGCAGTCCTGTCCTGCCCTGCATCTGCCCGCTGTTCCGGCAGTCCTGCTCCGGCAGTCCTGTCCTGCCCTGCTTCTGCCCGCTGCTCCGGCAGTCCTGTCCTGCCCTGCTTCTGCCCGCTGCTCCGGCAGTCCTGTCCTGCCCTGCTTCTGCCCGCTGCTCCGGCAGTCCTGTCCTGCCCTGTTTCTGCCCGCTGCTCCGGCAGTCCTGTCCTGCCCTGCTTCTGCCCGCTGTTCCGGCAGTCCTGTCCTGCCCTGCTTCTGCCCGCTGTTCCGGCAGTCCTGTCCTGCCCTGCTTGTGCTCGCTGCTCCTGCAGCCCCGTCCTGCTCTGTTCTTGCCCACCGCTTCGGGCGTTCCCTCTCTGCTGTGGTTGTCTACCGCATCTGCGGTTCTGTGACCCAGTCTGTACTGGGTCTTAACCTTTCTGTGCTCCAGCCCGTCCTTTCGGCCAGTACCTCCCTGCCTGCATACTCGCCTGTATCCACCCATCTGCATACCTGCCGTGTTTGCTTATATCCACCAGTCTGTGCCAGCCTAACCTGCCTGTTCCTGAGTCCCAGTGTGTACTGGGTCCTATCCCGCCTGTGTTCCTACCTGCTAGTGCCTCCCTGTCTGCACTCTAGCTGTGCTTGCCTGTACCCCTCTACCTGTATTGTTCCTGAGTCCCAGTGTGTACTGGGTCCTATCCCGCCTGTGTTCCTACCTGCTAGTGCCTCCCTGTCTGCACTCTAGCTGCGCTTGCCTTTACCCGCCTGCCTGCATACCAGTCGTGCCTGCCTATACCCTCCAGTCTGTGCGCCAGCCTAACCAGCCTGATCCAGTAATCCCTGTGTGGGTCAACCCCCGTGTCCGGAGTTTGACCTGGAGTAGCACCTGGTCCCTCTGCCCGGTTTCTCCCTGGTGCACTGGCGTCGTATGCCGTCGTGCCATCTTGGTCGGATCGGCCAGATACTTAGTCACGCCCCTCCAGGCACTCTCCGGTTCATGGTCCAGTGGAATCACTACAATCACACGCACACGCCGCTCAGCCCGGGCGTGTGCATAACACACAGTTTGAGTGTACAGCGGGGCGGGGGGAGGGGCATGGGATGGATCTCTGCAGAAATAATGAAGATCTCCATTATTTTTCTCTTTCCCGCATTTACAGTGGGGAGGTGCAGTCTGTCAGCCTATCAGCAGCTCACACACGGAGCGAAGTGCTTTTTTTCACACAAGCAAGGGCATGCGTCATTGGCTGTGTATGTCACATGTCCTTGCCCTATAAGACCAAGCCATTTTCCCCGTCGCCACCATTTTCTCACTTCTGCAGCTGAGTGTTAGACGGCACCGCTGTTGCTGTGTGCGCGCCCTACAGTATAACTGTGTGAATTGCAAGCGAATTGTATCTGAAATAGACAGATAGCTTGGGAGTAGGGACTAGTTCTAATTGCAGCCCTTTTGAGGGCTAGGTTACAGCATTTCCTACGACTTTTATCAGGCAGGTCTGTGCTCTTAAATAGACAGATAGGTTGGGAGTAGTGACTAGTTGTAATTGCAGCCCTTTTGAGGGCTAGGTTACATCAGTTCCTATCACTTTTTGCCAGGCAGGTCAGTTTTAGTGCTGTGCAAGTGTTTTTCACATCATTTGGCTAAATCTAGCTAAGCAAATCCTTTTGGGCCTCTTGCAGTGTGTGTTAGTCAGTGGAGTAGCCTATCTGTGTTGCAAGCTACACCACCTGTGTATGTAATACAAATGTTTTACTGCACCTAACCAAATAAAACCTTTTGGGCATATTAGCAGTGTGTGTTAGTCAGTGGAGTAGCCTATCTGTGCTGCAAGCTACACCACCTGTGTATGTAATACAAATTTTTTACTGCACCTAGCCAAGTAAAACCTTTTGGGCATATTAGCAGTGTGTGGTACTCATTCTATTAGGCCATCTATACTAAGCTCCACCAGCTTTCAAATTACTAATAATTTTTAGCTGCATCTTGCCTGTAAAATAATTTTGGGCATAGTAGCAGTGTGTGGTACTCATTCTATTAGGCCATCTATACTAAGCTCCACCAGCTTTCAAATTACTAATAATTTTTAGCTGCATCTTGCCTGTAAAATAATTTTGGGCATATTAGCAGTGTGTGGTACTCATTCTATTAGGCAATCTATACTAAGCTCCACCAGCTTTCAAATTACTAATAATTATTAGCTGCATCTTGCCTGTAAAATAATTTTGGGCATATTAGCAGTGTGTGATACTCATTCTATTAGGCCATCTATACTAAGCTCCACCAGCTTTCAAATTACTAATAATTTTTAGCTGCATCTTGCCTGTAAAATAATTTTGGGCATAGTAGCAGTGTGTGGTACTCATTCTATTAGGCCATCTATACTAAGCTCCACCAGCTTTCAAATTATTAATAATTTTTAGCTGCATCTTGACTGTAAAATAATTTTGGGCATATTAGCAGTGTGTGGTACTCATTCTATTAAGCCATCTATACTAAGCTCCACCAGCTTTCAAATTACTAATAATTTTTAGCTGCATCTTGCCTGTAAAATTATTTTGGGCATAGTAGCAGTGTGTGGTACTCATTCTATTAGGCCATCTATACTAAGCTCCACCAGCTTTCAAATTACTAATAATTTTTAGCTGCATCTTGCCTGTAAAATAATTTTGGGCATATTAGTAGTGTGTGGTACTCATTCTATTAGGCCATCTATACTAAGCTCCACCAGCTTTCAAATTACTAATAATTTTTAGCTGCCTCTTGCCTGTAAAATAATTTTGGGCATAGTAGCAGTGTGTGGTACTCATTCTATTAGGCCATCTATACTAAGCTCCAACAGCTTTAAAATTACTAATAATTTTTAGCTGCATCTTGCCTGTAAAATAATTTTGGGCGTATTAGCAGTGTGTGGTACACATTCTATTAGGCCATCTATACTAAGCTCCACCAGCTTTCAAATTACTAATAATTTTTAGCTGCATCTTGCCTGTAAAATAATTTTGGGCATAGTAGCAGTGTGTGGTACTCATTCTATTAGGCCATCTATACTAAGCTCCACCAGCTTTCAAATTACTAATAATTTTTTGCTGCATCTTGCCTGTAAAATAATTTTGGGCATATTAGCAGTGTGTGATACTCATTCTATTAGGCCATCTATACTAAGCTCCACCAGCTTTCAAATTACTAATAATTTTTAGCTGCATCCTGAATGTATAATAATTTTGGGCATAGTAGCAGTGTGTGGTACTCATTCTATTAGGCCATCTATACCAAGCTCCACCAGCTTTGAAATTAATAATGATTTTTAGCTGCATCTAGCCCAGAAAATACTTTTTCTTCCCAATAGTGGTAGCAATAGAAATATGGGGCGCACGCCTGGCTAACAAAAATATACGCTTCATAACAAAAAACACCAGCCTAGCACACTGCATTAATAAGATGGCATCATCGTCTCTCCCAGTGCTAGGCCTACTACGCCGGCTAGCATTCCTGTGCCTAAAACACAATGTATGGGTCCGCGCTAGCCACGATGCTGAGGGGTCTGACGCTGCTGCTAATGCTTTATCACAATTCAATTGGCAGATTTTCACAGAGCTCCTCCCCAAAGCCCACCCATCGGGAAACAGTTGCCCACCCTCCCTATGGGATCTAGTGGTGAATAGTTGATGCCATTAATCAGAGCGTCAGTTGCCCCGTCGACGTGGCAAGCATACGGTAAGGCATGGGAACAGAGGACACGACTAGTAGCAGGCAGACGGGTTGACTAATGTGAACGAGCCAGATTACAAGTCACCATAGAATTTCTCCACCAGCTAATGATGAGGGGCATATCAGGGGCGTCAGCGCAGGGGTGGCTGACCGGAGTAGCATTTCGCTTCCAACTACTGAATTGGGGACATGTGACAAAAAGATTCATCATCAGACAATCCATAAAAGGGTGGAAAAGGGGTCATCCAAGTCAGGAGTGTAGACATCCCATCCCGTGTCACTAAAACTGATTTCTCACATCATATCCCTAACACCATTAACATGATACTCACAATTCGAAGCAACACTACTGTCTACTGTATTTGCGATCGCCTTCTTCGGGGCGCTATGCATAAGCGAATTAGTCCCTCAATCCAAAATTAACACCAGTGGAGGCTTATTACACCAGGACGTAATCATAGCCAATAATGCAATACGTCTACGCATACGCAAATCGAAAACGGTTCCGGCGGGTAGGGGCGCTTGGGTACTTCTACAACCCACAAATGGTATGCTGAGTCGGGTAACAATAGTAAAAACATATATAACCATCAGATCACAAAGTAAATTCTTCCTATCACACATTGATGGAACGCCATTATCAAGATACCAGTTCCAAGCTATATTTAATAAATGCATAACATCGGCAGGGAACCACCCCAAAGATTATGGGACACACTCATTCCGCATAGGCGCGGCAACGGAAGCAGCAAGAGCAGGACTGTCACAAACGGAAGTTCAGAGGATAGGGAGATGGCGATCCATGTGTTTGGCGAGATACATAAGACCGGACTTGTTATCCTAACGTGTTTTATTTCTTTTACAGGTGACGCTAAGCCAACAGTGTGGGTGATAGGCCACTCGTATATATATTGTGCAGAAAAAAGGGCGAAAGTCTGCCCAGGCGGGAGGAAATTTGAGTTTCATAACACATATTTCAACTGGAGAGGTATTAGAGGCCTGCAATGGCCACAGGTACTAATGGAGGTAATCAAGGTAGGGAGAGAGGCAAGAGGTCCGGTCATCTTAGTTATACAGGCCGGGGGAAACGACCTAGGTTATCACAAGAGCACATAACTAATGGCAATAATGAAACTAGACACTGAGCGCTTCAGAGAATTTTTCACAAAAATAGTCAGAGATTGTGCCGAGCGTGGTATGGCAAGGTGCCCGAGACATCACGGCCGTCGAACAAACAAGGCGGCTAATAAATATTTGGATGTCAAAATTTATAAGAGACAGAGGCGGACAACTGGAAGGAGATAAAGCAGGCCTCATACGGCCCGACTGTGTTCACTTAATGGATATTGGACTGGACATAATTCCTGTCAGGACTCCAGGACGGAGTGGAACAAGCGTTAAGAGTGATGGATGGGGGTCAGAGTCCTGAATACGAGTACGCAGGATCCTCCGTGGCCTGGAAATAGAAGGGACATGTTGGAGAGTTACACTTGTTGGCCAACTTGCCGTTGTGGAGACTGGAGACACAGGGCATGCTGCAACAAGCTGAATTATTTTAGAAATAAAATGCCTTTCTAATGTAATGAGTATAAACAGTTAATAAAGCTGTGACCGATCCTCACCCATCCAGTTGTAAGAGTTACATGATTGTATTGTCAATGAAAGGGGGGCGATAGGGGGCTGAGCGTCTGAGTTTGGTTGGGGGTCACCACAGTCTGCCTAGGCTAGATGCAGTTAAAAATCATTATTAGATACACAGGCGGTGCAGCTTGCTTCGCAGCTGGGTTACTACGCTGACTAGCAGACACTGAACCTTTGGAGCAGACCTCTGAGTAAACAGCTCTTCAGACTCAACCATCTGTGTTACCCCAAGCCATAGTGTATGTAGTTTCTTACGTTTAAAAGGGGGGGGACCCAACCCACCTTTAATTGACGATGCCAACGTCACGTAAAACACAGCAAGGGGACTCCAAAAAGAGTCTCCATTTTTTCCAAAAATTTGGGGCACAGACACCACTTAAGTGGAATCAATTGCCCCAGAGTTGCTTAAAACGGATGGTGAGGTGATTTTAACAAATCCTCAAGCTTTTACAGTCCCCAGGATGACACAGGGGTAGAAAAGTCCTTGGGGATCCATGATTTGTTCATCTTTATGAACGTGAGTCTGTCTACATTGTCAGTGGACAGCCGCGTGTGCTTATCTGTCAGCACACCACCAACAGCGCTGAACACACGTTCAGAGAGAACAAAAATTATTATTAATTTGAAAGTAGGCGGAGCTTAGTATAGATGGCCTAATAGAATGAGTACCACACACTGCTACTATGCCCAAAATTATTTTCCAGACAAGATACAGCTAAAAACTATTAGTAATTTGAAAGCTGGTGGAGCTTAGTATAGATGGCCTAATAGAATGAGCACCACACACTGCTACAGGCCCAAAATAATTTTCAGGGCTAGATGCAGCTAAAAATTAATATTAATTTGAAAGCTTAAACCGGTTGGTGAGGTGATTTTAACTAATCCTCAAGCTTTTACTCTACCCAGGATGACACAGGGGTAGAAAAGTCCTTGAGGATCCATGATTTGTACATCTTTATGAACATGAGTCTGTCTACATTGTCAGTGGACAGCCGCGTGCACTTATCTGTCAGCACACCACCAGCAGCACTGAACACACGTTCAGAGAGAACGCTGGCTGCAGGGCATGACAAGATCTCCAAGGCGTGAGTGGCGAGCTCCGGCCATTTTTCCAGATTGGAATCCCAAAATGAGCAACGGTCCAGTGACACAGTCATGGCTTCGATGTTCACTTGGAGATACTCCTGTACCATCCTCTCTAGGCGTTGACTATGTGTCAGACTTCTTGTCTCCTGTGGCCTTGCAAAGGATGGTCTAAAAAAGTGGTGAAATGATTCCGCAAAATTGCTGTTACCAGCAGATACTGTGTTACTGTTACGGTTTGAGTGATGAAGACTCGACAGTCCCACGGTTTGCAAGTTAGAACTGTGAGATTCACTGCGTGCACCACTGGTGTTTTGTGGAAAAGCACATGTAAGATTCTGCAACAGCCTCTGCTGATACTCCTGCATGCGTGAATCCCTTTCTATGGCAGGAATTATTTCAGCAAATTTACTTTTGTACCGGGGATCTAAGAGTGTGGCAACCCAATAGTCGGGATTACTTCGAATTCTGACAATCCGAGGGTCATATTGCAGGTAGTGCAGCAAGAAGGCACTCATGTGTCTTGCCTATCCAGGAGGACCAAGTCCTTGTTGTGTTGGTAGCGAGGTAAGAATCATGCTTCCTTCCTCTGCCCTCTCCCCCCAACCTCGCACAACAGAAATGTGATCAAGGTCTCCCTCATCTGATGAGTCTTCCATGCCCACGCCAGTTCGTCCTCCACTTCTTCCTCGGCTCCTGCACCTTCCTCAACAGTTTGGCTGCTACCATGCGCCCTGCTTAATCCCTCTCCCCCACCCTCCCATGCCTGCCGTCTTGGTGCTGCCGACCGTCTGGACCTTGGAGATGTTATCCCTTCCGCATACAACTCTTCCTCTACTTCCTCCACCTCCTCTTGTCCCACCACCTGACTCTGAATTCTGTTTAACGTGTGCTCCAGCATGTAAATCACAGGAATAGCATGCTGATAATGGCATCATCAGCACTAAACATCTTCGTCGCCATTTCAAAATTGTGCAGAAGGGTGTGTGGCGCCCCTGAGGGTTCAGTCGCCACAGAGGTACTGCATCTCACCCAGAGGTGTGGTGTCTCACCCTCAGGTAGGGAAGGAGTATGGCTCGGGACCCTAACACCTGCATCCAACACATACCCGCAGTGGGGGTAGGGCGAGATTGCTCCTAAGGGAGAGCACAGTCCTAGGTCCCTAGCTGGCTGGAGGGTCCTATGTAGTGGGTGTGGGTGGAGAAAGAAGCTTAGGGGAGCACATGACAGGGAGAGTATAAATAGGAAGCCATCTTAGAAAGAGCAAGCCATTCAGAGGAGGAGAAGTGACAGGAGCAGAGTCTCTGCATGAGCTCTGCTCCGGAGGCGGGCCTAGCCTGGGAGGCCCAGGACTGAAGGAGAGAAGAGAGGAGTGGGAGCAGGAAGGCTCCAGGAACCGAAGGGACCCTAGGGGTATGGGCTGTGCAGAAGGCCACCCGTACGCACGCTGCTACCAGGAGGTAGAGGGGTCAGGCCAGATAAGGGGAACCAGTCCCTCAACTAGCGGAGAAACAGCAAGGCTCAACTAGAAACCGGAGGCTGCAGCATTTCATGTACTGCAGGCCAAAGTCCACACCAGTCTCACTAAGAAGGTAGCCACATAGGACCCAGGGGACGGAACACACGTCGCAAGCCAAGGCCCGAGGATACCGGATAGAAGTGTCACTGGGTGTGAGGTGCAGGAAGAAGGCCAGAGAAAGGACACACAGAAGGGGGTCCTGCTAAGTACTCCGGAGCTATCTGGGGGTGGACTGAGCCCCTCACAGAGTACGCACAGCACGACGGGGGATATTGCTCTGGCACCTGTAATCTGGACTGCAACAACTGTGAGTAAAGATCTTGGGACTGCATCACACGGACTCTGTGTTCATTACTGACTCCCTGCACTACAACCACCATCATCCACCCACACTGCCCTGAAGCTACACTCTTCCTGTGGGGAGTAATAATACCATTGCTGCAAAACCACCAGCTTCAGAGGACTGTTCCGCAGCGGCGGCCCCTTTGGCCGCACTCCACAGGTGGCGTAGTCGGACGTTATAAAACCCATATATACAAATTACCCTTAGATTGACCCCCCTGGGTCGCGGACCGGGTCACCGCCACAGTGACTACAACCCCCAGCGTCTACCGGCTGGGCTCCGGGTACCCCACAGCCCAGGGGGCGCGTCAACTTCATAGGTCCCTGATCTGAGACCACTCCAGCAGCGTGATTTGCCCCACCTCTGGATCTCATTGGCCCAGGCTATACGTCAGAACGTATTGCACCAGGGCTTGTCGGTGCTGCCACAGTCGCTACAACACGTGCAGAGTTGAATTCCACCGTGTCGGCACATCGCATTTCAGCCGGTGAACTGGCAGGCCCAACGACTTCTGTAGAGATATAAGTCGTTGAGCTGCGGGATGCGAACGGCGGAAATTAGCACACAGCAACCGTGCCCTCTGCAGAAGGCCATCTAGTCCGGGATAGTGGCCTAAAAATTGCTGGACAACCAGGTTCAACACGTGAGCCATACAAGGCACGTGTGTGACATTGCCCCGGCGAAGGGCCGCACCCAGGTTTGCAGCACTGTCGCACACGGCCTTCCCTGGTTGCAGGTCCAGTGGAGACTACCATTCATGAAACTGGGTCTCCAGAGCTGACCACAGCTCCTCAGCTGTGTGACTCACATTTCCCAGACATTTCAAAGTAAACACCGCCTGATGCCGTTGAGCCCTGCTGCCAGCATAGTAAGGAGGTGTGCAGGATTCCTTCTGCGCAGTTAGAAAGCAGATGGCATGACCAGACAGGCTTTGGGTGCAGGTGGAGGACCGAGAGGAGGTTGAGGAGGCAGAAGCAGTGGAGGAACTTTGAGATAAAGAGGATTGACGCACAACTCGTGGGGACGGCAAGACTTGGACAGCAGCCCCTTGTCCTGCTGTCACCATAGTTACCCAGTGCCCAGTCAGCGACATGTAACGCCCCTGTCCATGCCTACGCGTCCAAGTGTCTGTGGTGAAATGCACCCTGTCACACACAGGATTTCTCAAAGAAGCGGTGATGTTGTGTGCGACATGCTAGTGTATCGCAGGCACACCTTTCGTTGAGAAGTAGTGCCAACTGGGCATCTGGTACTGGGGCACTGCGACGGACATAAGGTCTCGAAAATCGTCTGTGTCCACCAGGCGGAAAGGCAGCATTTCTGTAGCCAACAGCTTGCAGATGGTGAAATTCAACCTCTTAGCTTTGTCATGGCTAGGAGGAAATGGTCTTTTACTTGTCCATATCTGAGGGACCGAGGGCTGGCTGTTGTGCTTAGACGGGGTTGAGTAGGGTGTCCCCGGCAAACTGCCGGTCTGTAAGATGCAGGCAGAAAAGTTAGGTTGCCTTGATCCAAATGTGGTGCTCTCGATGTCGGAGAGCGCTCAACACCAGCTGGTGTTTCCACTTCCAAATGAAATGATGACCTGCCAATCAGACTGGCTGTTGCGGGTAAAGAGGTGGCAGGTCTGCGTTCCAAAAACATGTGTGACTGCTGTCCCCCCAGTCACAGAGGATGAAGAGGCCGCGGATGCCCAAGATGGGGCAGACGGTGGTTGGCCCAGCCCGCTAGGCCGCATTGTAGCACAGTGAGCTTCCCACTGCAACATTATGCTTCATATCCATGTGACCGTTCATGCATGAAGTACTCAAACTATGGATTTTTTTGCCTCTACTTAGCTTTTGGTGACAAATGTTACAGTTAACACGAGTTGGGTCATCCTTATCGATCTGAAAAAATGCCCAGGCTATGCAAGGCTTAGAGGCCATGCGACCTGAAGAGCCACCACGACTTGTGGTCAGAGGCAGAGTTGTGGTTGAGGATGCAGTTGTTGACGTGCTTCCAGTACTCCGTCTCTGTCCAGGAAGGCGCAACCTAACCTCGTCGTCAATAGCATCTATGACATGCAGCTGCGCTTGGTATCACAGATCCTAGAAGAGTGCATTGATGGAATCCTCCACAAGAGGCCCCCATAAATATTCACACATCTCCACCTTCCACCTCAGACCAGCAGAGGGAGCCCGTTAGGGATATAAATAGGGAAGGTGGAGCTAGGCAGTTCAGTTCCTCTGAAGAGTTCCTGCAGTAGAGAAGCCTAAGAGAGGTCAGTCTGCAGTGGAGCTCAGTCTAGTCTAGAGAACTCAGTTAATAGTTCAGCAGTGGAGCACGAGGCTCCTGCTAGCTAGATTCAGGAAGCCCAGTTAGAGCTTAAGGTGTGCCGGCGCCATAAGATCGGTGAAGCGCGGCAAGCTGCCGTTAGTGTGTATAGGACAGAAACAAAGTTAGGCCTAGCTCCAGGCAGGTCAGAAACTTACTACACAGAGGCAAGAAACAGGAGGCCCTACACCCGCTCATTGGGGAGGATCCTGATATGCACCCTTCACCCTACAGTGCTCCGGGATGTGCCTGAATTTCCACCAGTAAAAGGTACTGAAGTGACTACCGTTTCCGTTCCCGTTCTTGCTCTGACCCAGCTGGCTCTTGCCTGTCCTGCATTCCCACTGCATACGCTGCCCTGAGGCCTAGCTCCATCTGTGGGGAGAAATACCATCGAGCTGCCTTATCACCGACCTCAGTGGACTGCTGCAGCGCTGGTGCTTCTCACCAGATACCACAGGTGGCGTCACGAACTCTTATAAAATTAACAATTATCCACCCTTTTAAAGAGTGACCCCAGGGTACGGGCCCAGGAGCCGACCACCGCGACATCCCCAAGGCGAGGCAAAGGCCCGGGTACCGAGTCATTCCCATCCCCTGGGCTAGTCACATCCTCCTCCACCTGCTCTGCTGACCTCATCGACTGGCTGACTTTGGGTTGACAGTAAGTGGGATCTCTAACCTTGTCATCATCACCCTGTGTGTTCTCACACCCGTCGTCCTCAGAGCCAACCTCTTCCTGCCCTGACCGAAAAGTCAAGTTGTCGCTCCAGTCAGGTATTTGAGTCTCATCATCGTCTTCATCATTGTCTCCACCAACAGGAGTTACAGTTTGGGAACGAGGGTCTACATTATGCTCAGAACCTTCTTTATCTGGTCCGGATCCGACTCATAAAGATTCTGGGCACCAGTGCAGATCATTTCCTCGTCTGGATTAACAGAAGCTCTGGAGCAGACCTCCGTTTCCCAGGCTATAGTATGAGTAAACAGCTGTGCAGACTCAACCATCTGTGTTACCCCATACTCAGACGGGCAGCTGCAGACTTGGGAGCTGTGAGGAAGCAAGTGCGATTGGGGTGACACCTCTGAGGACTGGAGTATTTGTGATGTTGAAGTTGAGGTGGAGGAGAGCCCACTTGAAGGAGCACTTGATATCCGTTGAAGCACCTGCTGTTTTTGTGCCTCATCTGGAATTTGTAGCGATGGGCGTGTCCGTAAGAAAGGGATCGTATCACATTGTCCACGAAAAGAAGTAGACATCTTAGTTGGGCTGGAAGATGGTCTTTCTTCTGCAGATGTTACCCCCCCCCACCGAGGGGGGCTCGACCCACCAGCGGACAGGCACCAGTATTGGGAGAGGGGGGCTGGCCGTCAGGGTCCGCCGCGGCTCTGGCACAAACCCGGCGACACGGAGGTCGCACGGGCAGTAACGGACTGGCCGTGTCAGCTTCGCACTCCAGCGTAGTCCCTCTGCCCGCTCGCGCCCGTAACCTCAAAGGGATGCGCAAGCGGATTTTCTTCCCAGGGCTGTTCCCCGCCCAGCAGGAATGTGGGGGAGCTCAGGTCGACCTTCCACTGTACTCCCTTACCTCCCTCGCCCTCTTTCCTTCTTCCGTTGTCCATCTAACCCCTCAGCTCTGTGGTGTCCACTCTCCCTCCAGCTCTCTCCTTCTCACAGGTGGACTACCGCGTGTATTCACACTGTGGCGATTCTTTTGGGCCCAGGCATAAGAAGTTGCCGAGATAATGGATAATATGTGCCCCCTTAGAAACGTCCATTACAACCCATTCGAGGAAGCAACTAAACGCCTCAAATAGTGAGCAGGATCTGGACCACCCCATGGGCAAACAGCGATCTATATAGTATGCTCCTTCCCAGAAGCAGCCCAATAGGTGGACACTATTCGGAGGCACAGGTAGTAAGTAACCGGAATGCCGCATCAATGTCTGTTTTGTCCATTAGGGTGACCCTTCCCAACTTCTTGATCCGCTTGATTGCCTTGTCCAAGGATGTACAGTATATACTACTGTACGTGGTTCTGCGTCGATGTTGTCGTTTACTAACCTGCCCCTTGGATATGACAAATGGTGGATTAGTCCGAATGTATTGGCTTCCGTTTTTGGCACAACTCACAATGGGGATACCACTACGTCTTGTAAGGAAAGTGTTCTGAATGGAACCGCCATTCTACCTAAAGATATTTCTTTTTTTAATTTTCTTGTCACGATGTCTGGGTGTTGGTAGGCTGATTTTAGATTTTCACTCCAGCCTCTCTTGATTTTAGAAGGGCATGACATGCCTATATCTGTGTCTCTCCCTCCTTTTACTCCTCCACCTCTTTTCTTTTCTTTTCGCATGACTATATGTACTTGTCACTTTTCCATGTGTTAGTTGTGTCTTCTGAGCAGTTTGTCAGCTTTTGGACACCTTTGAAGTGTTTTCTATGTGTTTTCTATGTGTTTCTATGTGTTTTTGTTTGCTTGCCATTGGTTTTAACAGTGTTTGACGGTGTTCGACGAACAGTTCGACGAACAGTTCGGCGAACATACGGGTGTTCAATGAACCGAACCGAACTCGAACACTACGGGGGTGGCTCAACACTACTCATTTAGTCATAGAGGTGTGATTCCTCGCATTCAGTCAGGGCTGGCACAGCCCACGCATTTGAATTCTGCTCCCGGCTTGCGCTGTAATTACGGGACGCTTGCGCAGTATGTCATGGCCAGCCAGCAAAGCTTGTAGTGCTGGGAGCCGCATATGCCCTGTGATGAGAGGCTCCCCGCGCGTGCGCAGTGAAGCTGTGTAGTTCCCAGCTTCACTGTGTGTGGCCGAATCCGCTCCTCACAGTGCACGCGCAGTGAAGCTGCGAACTACACAGCCTCGCTGCACACGAGTGGGGAGTCACTCGTCACAGCACATGCGCGGTTCCCAGCGCTACACACTTTGCTGGCAGGCCAAGACAAACTGCGCAAGCACCCCATACTTACAGCGCAAGCTGGGAGCAGAATTCAAATGCGCGGGAGACGCCAGCCCTGACTAAATACGAGGAAACACACCCCTATGACTAAATGAACAGGTAGGATATAAACATATAAAGTGCTTTATACTCATGATATTAACGCCGATTTTAATGAAAAAAGCATGTTAGTGATTCACATTGCATCACTAACAACGCAAAGGGGCAGGACATGACAGGTTCCCTTTAAATTGTTACGGCACATTTCTAACGGGCGATAATCCTTCAGATTGTAACAGTAACAACCCCTCATTCGCAATAAGTGTGTAATGTGAATGGGTTGAGTTACTGAACAATGTGTCCTAAAACACTCGTTTCTTGTGCATGAAATTGTTCAGGTGAGTGAAAATTTTATCATTCATCTTTCGAAAATTGTAAATGAAGATTGTTGGCTAGATCAACAATTAGACAAAATGTGGAGTGGAAATTCAAATCCTAAGTAGGTATGGCTTTGCAATTATTGCAGAGAGCAGTTGGAGCATTGGAACAAGAATAACTTCGTGTCATATTGTTCATCGTTATTATTGCAAATGCTCATATAAACCTTTTAAATTATCAAAAAATTTGATAAAAAAATTTTTGTACAGTATCAATGGAAATGTTTGTATAATACTTAAACACACCTACACTTCAAATGATCTGTCTGTGTGAACACATTGCACTATGTTACAATGTAACTATCACTATTTATGGGGACATTAAGACTGTGTTTAATTGTTATAATGAAAAATAGTTATTCCATTTATAGATTTTTATCCCATTGTGATGATTTCATAATAATGTTGGCGTAGTTACGACTAGTTACAACTTTTCTCAATCAATGATACATTTTTCTATCACTTGATTTGCTGGAATCCTGCAAAATAGCAACCAGACACCATTTTGCTGAATTATTTTTTGGGGTCGGGAAGAGATCCAAATAATAGAATCATAGAATCATAGAATCATAGAATGGTAGAGTTGGAAGGGACCTCCTGGGTCATCTGGTCCAACCCCCTGCTCAAAGCAGGATTCACTAGATCATCTCAGACAGATGTCTGTCCAGCCTCTGTTTGAAGACGTCCATTGAAGGGGAACTCACCACCTCTCGTGGCAGCCTGTTCCACTCATTAATCACCCTAACTGTCAAAAAGTTTTTCTTAATATCTAATCTGTGTCTCCTCCCATTTAGTTTCATCCCCTTGCTTCTAGTCTTTCCTTGTGCAAATGAGAATAAAGATGATCCTTCTACAATGTGACAGCCCTTGACATATTTGTAGACAGCTATTAAGTCTCCTCTCAGTCTTCTTTTTTGCAAGCTAAACATTCCCAAATCCTGCAACCGTTCCTCATAGGACATGGTTTGCAGACCAGTCACCATTCTGGTCGCTCTTCTCTGAACTTGCTCCAGTTTGTCTATGTCTTTTTTAAAATGTGGTGCCCAAAACTGTACACAGTATTCCAGATGAGGTCTGACCAAAGAGGAGTAAAGACCGATAATGACTTCACGTGATCTAGACTGTATGCTTCTGTTAATACATCCCAGAATTGTATTTGCCTTTTTTGCTGCTGCATCACACTGTTGACTCATGTTCAGTCTATGATCTATTAATATACCTAAGTCTTTTTCACATGTACTGTTGCTTAGCTCTATTCCTCCCATTCTGTATATGCTTTTTTCATTTTTATTGCCCAGATGTAGTACTTTGCATTTTTCCCTGTTAAAAACCATTCTGTTGGTTGCTGCCCACTGCTCCAGTTTATTTAGGTCTTTTTGAATCCTCTCTCTCTCTTCTCTAGTATTAGCTATCCCTCCTAGCTTTGTGTCATCAGCAAATTTAATCAGTTTACCCTCAATTCCTTCATCTAAATCATTGATAAAGATGTTGAACAATACAGGTCCCAGGACGGAGCCCTGTGGTACCCCACTTGAGACATTCATCCAGCTGGATGTGAAGCCATTTACAACCACCCTTTGAGTCCGATCACTAAGCCAGTTATGAATCCACCTAACAGTTGCCTGGTCCATTGCATACTTGGTCATTTTTTCAATAAGGATGGTGTGAGATACTTTGTCAAATGCTTTGCTGAAGTCAAGATATACTATATCTACAGCATTTCCCTGATCCACCCAGTCAGTGATTCTGTCATAGAAGGAAATTAAGTTAGTCTGACATGACTTGTTAGTTACAAACCCATGCTGACTCTGGTTAATCACTTCATTCTTATCCATGTACTTACATACATGTTGTTTAATAATTTGTTCAAAGATCTTTCCTGGTATAGAAGTCAGACTCACCGGCCTATAGTTCCCTGGGTCCACCTTCTTCCCCTTTTTGAAGATAGGAACAACATTTGCTCTTCTCCAGTCTTCTGGGACTTCTCCTGTTCTCCAAGAATTTTCAAAGATTATGGAGAGTGGTTCTAAAATTTCTTCTACGATCTCCTTCAGTACTCTGGGGTGTAATTCATCTGGACCTGGAGACTTGAACTCATTTATGTTAGCTAAATATTCCCTCACAATCTTTCTGTTTACAGATAACTTGGATTCCTCTATTCCTTTAAAAGGACAGTGAAGATCAGTTGATGTTACATTTTCTTTCTGAGAGAAAACAGATGAAAAATAGGAATTAAAAAGTTCGGCCTTCTCAACATCCTCTCTTACCATTTCTCCATTTTCATCCTGTAAAAATCCTATAGCATCTTTGACTTTTCTTTTACTTTTGACATACCCCCAAAATCCTTTTTTATTGCTTTTGACATCTCTTCCAAGCCTTAATTCATTGTCAGCTTTAGCTAACCTGATACGTGCCCTGCAGGATCTGCAGTCTGCATTATAATCTTCTTTAGATATGCCTCCCTCTTTCCATTTAATAAACATTTCTTTCTTTCTTTTTAGCATGTGTTTAAGTTCTGTGTTCATCCATCCTGGTTTCCTTAAATGCTTCCCATTCTTCCTACTTTTCGGGATTGTTAACGATTGTGCTTTGAGAATCTCATTTTTAAAAATTTCCCATCCTTCCTGGACATTTTTGTCCTTAAGGACATCCAGCCATTGGATCCCTCCTATTTTCTTTCTGAGTCTCTTAAAATCTGCCTTTCTAAAATCTAACCTTGAAGTTTGAGTCTTCACATGTCTTCCTCCTCTAGTTATCCAAAATTCTATAATAGCATGATCGCTGCCTCCTAGGGTCCCAGCCACCTTTACTTCCTCAACCATTTCCTCCCTGTTTATAAGGATTAGATCCAAAGTAGCAGATCCCCTTGTTTTCTCCCCTACCTTTTGGAAGATAAAGTTGTTAGCAAGAGAGGATAAGAATTTGCTTGACCTGTTAGTTTTACTTGAGAGAGATTCCCAACAAATGTCTGGATAGTTGAAATCTCCCATGACCACTACGTCATATTTTTTGGAGAACTTGGTCATTTGATACATAAAGAGTTCATCCATATCTTCAGCTTGCCCAGGTGGCCTGTAGTAAATGCCTACAATGGTGTCCTTTCCGTTGTTCTCTCCTTGTATTCTTACCCAAACAGTTTCCACAGAACTCCCAGTCTCTGAAGCTTCAATCTCTGTGCAGATATACGCTTTTCTAACATACAATGCAACACCTCCTCCTCGTTTATCAAGTCTGTTTCTTGCAAATAAGTTGTATCCTTTTAGCCTTTTATTCCAATCATGTGTATCGTCCCACCAAGTTTCAGTGATTCCAATGACATCATATTCCTTTTCCTGCATTAGTAGTTCCAATTCTCCTTGTTTGTTGCCCATGCTTTGTGCATTTGTATAAAAACATTTTAGTTTGTGATTGGTTTCTCTTCCTCCCATATTTTTATTATTTAAATTGTTTTGTCTTTGTTCTTCTTTTCCACTTCCAGTAGCAGAGATCTCAATAGTATTTGTCAGCTGTATGGCTTTTTCTGGCCTTTTGCTTCCCTTCCCACATTGTTCTAGTTTAAAGCTCTTCTGATGAGTGTAGCAAGGCGACTTCCAAATACATGTTTTCCAGTCTTCGTAAGGTGCACCCCATCTCTAGCAAGTAGTCCATCGTATAGGTAATTCATTCCGTGATCCAGAAATCCAAATCCTTGTTGACGGCACCATCGACGTAGCCAGTTGTTCACCTGTAGAATCTTATTCCACCTTAATAATAATATTATTATTTAATAATAATAATATTATTAAAAAAAATTAATTATATTGACCTCACACTTCACCTGTTTTGTCATCGCAGCTTTCCTCATAGTTCTCCACTCCTTGCCTCTGTTCATCATGCAATTAATCCTAGGCCTCCAGAATGTCTGACTGGAAACATGACTCTGGCAGCAGGACAGGTGAGGGGTGCCGTAGGTATAATAGTTTATTATTTTTAAACCCTTTGCCGACCCTTTGTTAAATATGATTTGGAATCTGGAGAGAGTTCAGAATTAGTGTTGAGCGAGCACTAAAATGCTCGGGTGCTCGAAGCTTGAGCCGAGCTCACCGTGATACTCGGGTGCTCGACGCGAGCAACGAGCCCAATGTTAGTCTAAGGGAGACCCGAGCATTTTTGCAGCGGCACCCCAGGCAGTCTGTAGAAGGCCTAAAAAGTGCCCAAAACAATAGTGACAGGGCTCAAAAGACAGGGGGGCAGCATGGGGATCGCCCCAGGAAGCATTTCTGACCCCCAGGTCACTGCTGTCAACAACGTGGTCAGAGGTATTACGCCACTTTTACAGGCTCACAATAAAACGTTCAAAAACGAAACTGAAACAGTTTTCCTGTGAAATATCTTAAGGAATTTCCTTTCCAGGGTAAAGACTTGTGTATAAGGTAAAATAAATAACCAAAAACAAAAATACTCCTCCACACCTTGGGCTATGTTCACAAGTAGCATTTTTCATGCGTTTTTGCACTTTTGTATTGCTTTCAACCGTGACAAATCCATTCACCGGGAAATGTCATTTTAACATTTTACAACCTTATCTGGCCATGTGCTGTGTGACACTTGCATGTAGTGCTGAAAAGACATGGGAACAGCATGGGGAAGACCCCTGGAAGCACCTCTGACTCCCAGGTCACTGCCTAAAAGTGTGCCCATCAGAAGTGATCCTTGCCGCATCAGAAGATGCAGACTTGCAACTATCCCTGTGCAAGTCCTTGTCCCAGGGCAGTGTTCAATTGTACCTCCCCCATTCCTTGCAATGCAAGCGCAAATATGCAGCCAACCACCCACCCACCCGCAGGCTGCAATACCATACTGCTAGCTTTCACTTGAAATGGGGCCTTTTAGTTTGGAGGAGGCCGAAGCTGGCCACTACCTCATGGCTGCTTCGGCAGCGAGGTATCCATACTCAGTCCCCAGCCGCCCGGCGGCCGGGTGTCCACGCTCGGTCCCCAGCCGCCAGGGGGTGGCTGGGTGTCCATACTCGGTCCCCAGCCGCCCCGCAGCCGTGAGTCCGCACACGGTCCCCAGCCGCCTGGGGGTGGCCAGGTGTCCATAAACAGTCCCCAGCCGCCCCTATTTCTCCTGTCACCTTCCCTCACCCTTTTCTTAGCCTGGCCTGCTTTAGGGCAGCATTAGACGAGCCCACCAGAGAACCAGACTCCTCCGGTGGGCCCTGGCTTCTCCATCAGGGGTGTTGAGAGCGCTAAGGTGAGGAGCATGATGATGATGATAGAAGTTAGCATCTGCTTTGTTTTCTTTTAATGCAAGCGTAAGTGTGCAGCCTGCCACCCATCCACCCCCAGGCTGCAATGCTTTACTGCTAGCTTGCACTTGAAATGGGGTCTTTTAGTTTGGAGGAGGCCGAAGCTGGCCAATACCTCATGGCTGCTTCGGCAGCGAGGTATCCATACTCAGTCCCCAGCCGCCAGGCGGCCGGGTGTCCACGCTCGGTCCCCAGCCGCCAGGGGGCGGCCGGGAGTCCATACTCGGTCCCCAGCCACCCCGCGGCCAGGTGTCCACACACGGTCCCCAGCCGCCTGCCTGGGGGCGGCCGGGTGTCCATAAACGGTCCCCAGCCGCCCCTATTTCTCCTGTCACCTTCCCCCACACTTTTCTTAGCCTGGCATGCTTTAGGGCAGTATTGGACGAGCCCACCAGAGAACGAGACTCCTCCGGTGGGCCCTGGCTTCTCCATCAGGGGAGTTGAGAGTGCCAAGGTGAGGAGCATGATGATGATGATAGAAGTTAGCATCAGCTTTGTTTTCTTTTAATGCAAGCGTAAGTGTGCAGCCTGCCACCAACCCACCCCCAGGCTGCAATGCCATACTGCTAGCTTGCACTTGAAATGGGGCCTTTTAGTTTGGAGGAGGCCGAAGCTGGCCACTACCTCATGGCTGTTTCAGCGGCCAGATATCCATACTCAGTCCCCAGCCGCCTGGCGGCCGGGTGTCCATACTCAGTCCCCAGCCGCCCAGTGGCCGGATGTCCACACACGGTCCCCAGCTTTAGGGCAGCATTGGACGAGCCCACCAGAGAACCAGACTCCTCCGGTGGGCCCTGGCTTCTCCATCAGGGTAGTTGAGAGTGCCAAACTGAGGAACATGATGATGATGATAGAAGTTAGCATCTGCTTTGTTTTCTTGGAATGCAAGTGCATGTAAGTAGCAGTGGCTAGGCCTGAGGTGGTCAGCGTTTTGGCACATATCCTACCTCCTCCGAGGATTACTGGAAGTTTTCCTGCTACTATCCCAGTTCTATGACTTCCGTTAAAAGAAAGCTTCAAGTGATAAATGATATATGATGTAGTGGCAAAGGAGAAAGAGCAGGAGGAACAGAGACCATTCATATCAATATCAGGCCAGTCAACCACACATGTCTTGTAGGATATGTTTCTGTAACAAAAGAAGCGGTTTGGCTACATAGCTATAGGGCATACAGTGAGTGCAATGCCTACCAAAAATTTCGAGGCACTCCAATGCCCCTTGGAAGTGACATAGAGGTCAGAGGGCCTTAACTAAACCGTTTTTTCCATTTATAGCAACTGGGTCTCCTGTACACTGTTGGCCTAAGCAGTGAATGGAAGGCTTTCCAAAAATTATGAGGAACTGCAGTGCCCCTTGAAACAGACGTGGATTACAGCGTACTAAAAACCTTCTACCCATTATTGGGGAGTGGGTCTCCCTTAGTTTTTGCCTTTGCATTGAAAGCAAAAGCTAACTAAAATTAGGAGGAACTGCAATGCCCGTTGGAAGAGTCGTGGAGGTTAGAGATAATTAAAAACAACATTTCAATGCCCCTTGGAAGAGCTGTGGAGTTCAGAGTGGTCTAAGAAGATGCTTTTAATGCCCCTTTGAAGAGACGTGGAGGTCACAGTAGCTTAACAAGACAGTTTTAATGCCCCTTGGAAAAGTGGTGGAGGTCACAGTAGAATCATAGAATCATAGAATCATAGAATGGTAGAGTTGGAAGGGACCTCCTGGGTCATCTGGTCCAACCCCCTGCTCAAAGCAGGATTCACTAGATCATCTCAGACAGATGTCTGTCCAGCCTCTGTTTGAAGACGTCCATTGAAGGGGAACTCACCACCTCTCGTGGCAGCCTGTTCCACTCATTAATCACCCTAACTGTCAAAAAGTTTTTTCTAATATCTAATCTGTGTCTCCTCCCATTTAGTTTCATCCCATTGCTTCTAGTCTTTCCTTGTGCAAATGAGAATAAAGATGATCCTTCTACAATGTGACAGCCCTTGACATATTTGTAGACAGCTATTAAGTCTCCTCTCAGTCTTCTTTTTTGCAAGCTAAACATTCCCAAATCCTGCAACCGTTCCTCATAGGACATGGTTTGCAGACCAGTCACCATTCTGGTCGCTCTTCTCTGAACTTGCTCCAGTTTGTCTATGTCTTTTTTAAAATGTGGTGCCCAAAACTGTACACAGTATTCCAGATGAGGTCTGACCAAAGAGGAGTAAAGACCGATAATGACTTCACGTGATCTAGACTGTATGCTTCTGTTAATACATCCCAGAATTGTATTTGCCTTTTTTGCTGCTGCATCACACTGTTGACTCATGTTCAGTCTATGATCTATTAGTATACCTAAGTCTTTTTCACATGTACTGTTGCTTAGCTCTATTCCTCCCATTCTGTATATGCTTTTTTCATTTTTATTGCCCAGATGTAGTACTTTGCATTTTTCCCTGTTAAAAACCATTCTGTTGGTTGCTGCCCACTGCTCCAGTTTATTTAGGTCTTTTTGAATCCTCTCTCTCTCTTCTCTAGTATTAGCTATCCCTCCTAGCTTTGTGTCATCAGCAAATTTAATCAGTTTACCCTCAATTCCTTCATCTAAATCATTGATAAAGATGTTGAACAATACAGGTCCCAGGACGGAGCCCTGTGGTACCCCACTTGAGACATTCATCCAGCTGGATGTGAAGCCATTTACAACCACCCTTTGAGTCCGATCACTAAGCCAGTTATGAATCCACCTAACAGTTGCCTGGTCCATTGCATACTTGGTCATTTTTTCAATAAGGATGGTGTGAGATACTTTGTCAAATGCTTTGCTGAAGTCAAGATATACTATATCTACAGCATTTCCCTGATCCACCCAGTCAGTGATTCTGTCATAGAAGGAAATTAAGTTAGTCTGACATGACTTGTTAGTTACAAACCCATGCTGACTCTGGTTAATCACTTCATTCTTATCCATGTACTTACATACATGTTGTTTAATAATTTGTTCAAAGATCTTTCCTGGTATAGAAGTCAGACTCACCGGCCTATAGTTCCCTGGGTCCACCTTCTTCCCCTTTTTGAAGATAGGAACAACATTTGCTCTTCTCCAGTCTTCTGGGACTTCTCCTGTTCTCCAAGAATTTTCAAAGATTATGGAGAGTGGTTCTAAAATTTCTTCTACGATCTCCTTCAGTACTCTGGGGTGTAATTCATCTGGACCTGGTGACTTGAACTCATTTATGTTAGCTAAATATTCCCTCACAATCTTTCTGTTTACAGATAACTTGGATTCCTCTATTCCTTTAAAAGGACAGTGAAGGTCAGTTGATGTTACATTTTCTTTCTGAGAGAAAACAGATGCAAAATAGGAATTAAAAAGTTCGGCCTTCTCAACATCCTCTCTTACCATTTCTCCATTTTCATCCTGTAAAAATCCTATAGCATCTTTGACTTTTCTTTTACTTTTGACATACCCCCAAAATCCTTTTTTATTGCTTTTGACATCTCTTGCAAGCCTTAATTCATTGTCAGCTTTAGCTAACCTGATACGTGCCCTGCAGGATCTGCAGACTGCATTATAATCTTCTTTAGATATGCCTCCCTCTTTCCATTTAATAAACATTTCTTTCTTTCTTTTTAGCATGTGTTTAAGTTCTGTGTTCATCCATCCTGGTTTCCTTAAATGCTTCCCATTCTTCCTACTTTTCGGGATTGTTAACGATTGTGCTTTGAGAATCTCATTTTTAAAAATTTCCCATCCTTCCTGGACATTTTTGTCCTTAAGGACATCCAGCCATTGGATCCCTCCTATTCTCTTTCTGAGTCTCTTAAAATCTGCCTTTCTAAAATCTAACCTTGAAGTTTGAGTCTTCACATGTCTTCCTCCTCTAGTTATCCAAAATTCTATAATAGCATGATCGCTGCCTCCTAGGGTCCCAGCCACCTTTACCTCCTCAACCATTTCCTCCCTGTTTATAAGGATTAGATCCAAAGTAGCAGATCCCCTTGTTTTCTCCCCTACCTTTTGGAAGATAAAGTTGTCAGCAAGAGAGGATAAGAATTTGCTTGACCTGTTAGTTTTACTTGAGAGAGATTCCCAACAAATGTCTGGATAGTTGTAATCTCCCATGACCACTACGTCATATTTTTTGGAGAACTTGGTCATTTGATACATAAAGAGTTCATCCATATCTTCAGCTTGCCCAGGTGGCCTGTAGTAAATGCCTACAATGGTGTCCTTTCCGTTGTTCTCTCCTTGTATTCTTACCCAAACAGTTTCCACAGAACTCCCAGTCTCTGAAGCTTCAATCTCTGTGCAGATATACGCTTTTCTAACATACAATGCAACACCTCCTCCTCGTTTATCAAGTCTGTTTCTTGCAAATAAGTTGTATCCTTTTAGCCTTTTATTCCAATCATGTGTATCGTCCCACCAAGTTTCAGTGATTCCAATGACATCATATTCCTTTTCCTGCATTAGTAGTTCCAATTCTCCTTGTTTGTTGCCCATGCTTTGTGCATTTGTATAAAAACATTTTAGTTTGTGATTGGTTTCTCTTCCTCCCATATTTTTATTATTTAAATTGTTTTGTCTTTGTTCTTCCTTTCCACTTCCAGTAGCAGAGATCTCAATAGTATTTGTCAGCTGTATGGCTTTTTCTGGCCTTTTGCTTAACAAGACGGTTTTAATGCCCCTTGGAAAAGTGGTGGAGGTCACAGTAGCTTAACAAGATGGTTTTAATGCCCCTCAGAAGAGACGTGGAGGTCGCAGTAGCTTAACAAGACGGTTTTAATGCCCCTTGGAAAAGTGGTGGAGGTCACAGTAGCTTAATAAGATGGTTTTAATGCCCCTCGGAAGAGATGTGGAGGTCGCAGTAGCTTAACAAGATGGTTTTAATGCCCCTTGGAAAAGTGGTGGAGGTCACAGTAGCTTAACAAGATGCTTTTAATGCTCCTCGGAAGAGACGTGGAGGTCGCAGTAGCTTAACATGACGCTTTTAATGCCCCTCGGAAGAGACGTGGAGGTCGCAGTAGCTTAACAAGATGGTTTTAATGCCCCTTGGAAAAGTGGTGGAGGTCACAGTAGCTTAACAAGATGGTTTTAATGCCCCTTGGAAAAGTGGTAGAGGTCACAGTAGCTTAACAAGACGGTTTTAATGCCCCTTACAAGAGCCATACAGTACAGCATCTTAAAAATATTATTCCCATTATTGGGGAGTGGGTCTCCAACAGTCTTTGCTTATGCCTTCCAAGCAAAAGCTGCCAAAAATAAGGACGGAGGAACTTTCAATAATGGCAACATGGACCACGGTCACCCTGGTAGTATAGTGGTGGTGGAGGCTGAGGATAAGGAGAAGAACATAAAACAGACGAAATAAGGAAGTGTATACCCATGTGTGGGTGTGAAGCAGTGCATGTGAATACACCTCCCAAAATAACACAGTGGATTTGACTTTGTTACTCTGCTGTCATTTGGTGGTGATGAGAAGTCTGGCCCAATCCAGCCCTTTTTCATTTTGATAAGGGTCAGCTTGTAAGCATTGTCAGTTGACAGGCGAGTGCGCTTATCAGTTATAATTCCCCCAGCGGCACTAAAAACACGCTCCGATAACACGCTAGCGGCAGTGCAGGCCAGGACCTCTAAGGCATACAGAGTGAGTTCATTCCAAGTATCCAGCTGGGATACCCAATAATTAAAAGGCACAGAGGAATCACGGAGGACGCTGGTACGGTCGGCAAGGTACTCCCTCACCATCTTTTGAAACTTTCCACTCCTTGTGAGAGTACCCCGCGCCTCAGGGTCTGTCCAAAGGGAGGGTCTGAGAAAACTGTCCCAGAACATTGACAGTGTTCCCCTTCCTCTGCTGGATTGGAGTTGCGTCTCTCTCGCATGTACTCCTTGGTTGGGCAACGAACTGTGACCTCTGCCGCTAGCGTGTTCAGGTGGGAATTTTTTCAACAGTTCTGCAGCAAAGGCATTCTGGTACTGCCCCATTTTTGTAGACCTCTTCACCTCAGGAATAAGAGAGTGAAAGTTCTCCTTGTAGCGGGGGTCTAAAAGTGTCACCAATCAGTAATGACTGTCACCCAACATTTTGACAACGCGAGAGTCACGGTTAAGGCAGCGCAACATAATGTCAGCCATGCGTGCCAGACTGGTAATGGGCAAGACTTCCGTGTCCTCACCAAGATGATGACTGACCATGCTCTCCTCCTCCTCCTCCTCCTCCCTGCTGTCCTCAGGCCACCCACGCTGAACCGATGGTATGACAGTTGTACAGGTACTACCGTCTTCAGCGCATGATACCAGCTCCTGTTCTTCCTCCTCCTCCTCCTTCTCTCCCTCATTGTCGCCCATTGCACGTTGGGATGAGATGAGGCTGGGCTGTATATAATCGACCGCTACAGCTTCTTGATCCATCTCATCATACTCTGGCTGCAATGCCTCCTCTTTAATTCTCTGCAGAGAGCGTTGCAAAAGACACACAAGTGGAATGCTGACGCTAATGATGGCGTCATTGCCACTCACCATCTTGGTGGACTCCTCAAAGTTTGTCAAGATGGTACATATGTCAGACATACAGGTACACTCCTGAGGTCTTATGTGTGGAGTCTGACCTGAATATCGACGGCCTTGTTGCAGCTGGTACTCCACAACTGCTCTCTTCTGCTCACAAATCCTTTGCAACATGTGGAGGGTAGAGTTCCAACGTATGGGGACATCACACACAAGTCGGTGTGACGGAAGCTGCAAACGCTGCTGCAACACAGCAAGGGCGGCGGAAGCTGTAACCGACTTGCAAAAATAAGCTGACAGGCGGCGTACTTTGACGAGCAGATCTGGCAACTCGGGGTACGATTTAAGAAACCGCTGAACCACGAGGTTAAGCACATGAGCCAGGCATGGTACGTGTGTGATCTCGCTTCACCTCAGAGCCGCCACCAGGTTACGGCCATTGTCACACACGACCATGCCTGGATGTAGGTTCAGTGGTCTCAGCCACAGATCTGCCTGCTCTTTCACAGCTGTCCACAACTCACAAGCAGTGTGAGGTTTCTCACCTAAGCTTATGAGTTTCAGCACAGCCGGTTGCCGCTTGGCGGATGCAGTACTGCAGTGCTTCCAGATTGTAACTGATGTGGTGATATCTGAGATGGAGGCTGAACATGAGGAGGAGGAGGATGATGCGCAGGAACTGTACACTGTGGGGGCAACTCTGACTGACATAGGGCCCGCAATCCTCGGTGTGGGGAGGATGTGTTCCGTCCCAAGGTCCCACTGGGTCCCGGCTTCCACTATGTTTACCCAGTGTGCCGTCAGTGAGATGTACCATCCCTGGCCACAAGCACTTGTCCACATGGCCGTTATCAGGTGGACTCTCCCAGTAACTGCGTTGTTGAGGGCACGGCAGATGTTTTGGGACACGTGCTTGTGTAGTGTGGGGATGGCACACCGGGCAAAATAGTGTCGACTGGGGACCGAGTACCGAGGGACGGCCACCGCCATAAGGTTGCGGAAGGATTCCGTCTCCACCAACCTAAAAGGCAGCATTTCCAATGCAAGCAGTCGTGAAATGTGCGAATTTAGGACTGTGGCCTGTGGGGCGTTGGCTGCGAATTTCCGCTTTCGTTCAAAGGTCTGGGATATGGACAATTGAACGCGGCAGTGGGACGTGGACGTGGACGTTGATGCTGTTTCTTGAGAAACTGCCATAACAAGTGAAGACTGAGAGGAGGGGGCATCTTTGCATGCAGTATGGACAGGGGATTGCCTTGCACACACAAAAGGGGGTTCTATTGCACGCACAACAGCGGGAGAAGCAGTGGTGACACCCGCTGACACTGGTCGTGGACCCTGGGGTTCACCCCACAAAGTCGGGTGCTTTGCTGCCATGTGCCTGATCATGCTGGTGGTGGTCGGGCTGGTAGTTTTGCCACCCCTGCTGATGCTGGCATGGCAGGTCGTACAAATGGCCTTTTTGGGGTTATCAGCAGAGTCTTTAAAAAAATTCCAGACTCTGGAAGACCTAAAGGTTGTACTGGCAACGTCCCTCGTGTTGGTGTTACGGGGAACTGTTGCCTGCCTTCTGTGTGCGGCCACCACACTGCTTCTTCCTGCCTGTTGGGGTACTCTGCCTCCCTCACCCTGTGTGCTGCTGGCCTCACTCTGCATGTCCTCCTGCCACGTTGGGTCAGTTACTAGATCATCCACCACCTCCTCCTCTTCCACTTGCGTACCACGATCCTTCTCCTCATTTCCTGGCAATTGTGTCTCGTCATCGTCCACCTCTTGTGACAAATTGCCAGCGTCGTCTTCCTGTGGCCGTGGCTGTTCAAATATTTGGGCATCGCTGCATGGGATCTCCTCTTCCACCACTTCAAGCGTAGCAGGCGAGGGGCCCAAATATGGAAATGGACCAGTGAACAGCTCTTCAGAATGTCCAAGTGTGGGATCAGTTGCTGTCTGACGACACTCGGCATGGTGGGAGGAAGCAGCATCAGGGTGAGGAGGAGTATGCGGTCGAGAGTCACGGCTACTAAGATTTGACCGTGTGGAAGACAGACCGGAGGTGGTGTTGCCCAGGTAACTGGAAGTATTATCTGCTATCCAATTAATAACCTGTTCACACTGATCAGGTAGCAATACTTGTGTTGTTCTGTGCTTCCCTAGTAATTCGGTCAAGAACTGGGAGTGAGAAGATGTGGCTGTTGGTTGTGGCACATTTTCACCTTGGCCACGGCCCCGTCCTCTGCACGCACCATCACCAGAACCTCCAGTTCCACGTCCCTTGCCACGCGCCTTGCCCATTGTAAAGGAAGTAAAATAGCTTTCACTCGCACTATCAATGGAAAAAGGGTAAGAAAAAGGAGATTAGAACCGTGGAAGAGGAAAACCACAGTTCTATTTCTTTGGCCTACACCCAACTCTTTTAAACAATCTGAACAATCAGGGAGAAACTATTACTGTTTTTCTTTCCAGAAAAAATACCAAAAGCTGGATAATAGAGATTTTTTAACGTGGAACGGCAAAACCACAGTTATAATTTACTGGTGTATACTAGAGATGAGCGTTGTTCGACTCGAACTGTTCGCCAATCTCAAATTCGAGCTGTTTTGGGCGGTGTTCGAGCCGTTCGGCGAACACGAACGATTTGAGAAAAATTTGTCTGTTCGAGGTTATGTTCGATAACTGTTCGTGCACCAAAATCATAACTGGATTTTTTCTTAGTAATGATGAAAATTAATGTTAATACGCAGTTTGAGTGTACAGCGGGGTGGGGGGAGGGGCAGGGGATGGATCTCTGCAGGTATAATGAAGATCTCCATTTTTTTTTCTCTTTCCCGCATTTACAGTGGGGAGGTGCAATCTGTCAGCCTATCAGCAGCGCACACACGGAGCGAAGTGCTTTTTTTCACACAAGCAAGGGCATGTGTCATTGGCAGTGTATGTCACATGTCCTTGCCCTATAAGACCAAGCCATTTTCCCCGTCGCCACCATTTTCTCACTGCTGCAGCTGCGTGTTAGACGGCACCGCTGTTCCTGTGTGCGCTATACCTTGTTAATTTCAAGCCAATTTTCGCACAAATATACAGATAGCTTGGGAGTAGGGAATAGTTGTGATTGCAGTCCTTTTAAGGACTAGGTTACAGCATTTCCTACGACTTTTATCAGGCAGGTCTGTGCTCTTAAATAGATAGATTGTGGGAGTAAAGACTAATTGTAATTGCAGTCCTTTTCAGGACTAGGTTACATCAGTTCCTATCAGTTTTTGCCAGGCAGGTCTGTGCCAGTGCTGTGCAAGTTTTTTTCACAGCATTTGGCTGAATCTAGCAAAGCTAATCCTTTTTGGCCTATTGCAGAGTGTGTTAGTCAGTGGAGTAGCCTATCTGTGTTGCAAGATATACCACCTGTGTATAGAATACCAATTTTTTTACTGCACCTAGTGAAGTAAAATCTTTTGGGCATAGCATCATTCTATTAGTCCATCTATACTGACCTCCATCAGGTTGCAAATTGAATATAATTTTTTTCTGCATCTAGCTCTGAAAAAATATTTGGGCTTCTAGCAGTGTGTGGGACTTGTTCTATTAGTCCATCTATACTGACCTCCATCAGGTTGCAAACTGAATATAATTTTTTTCTGCATCTAGCTCTGAAAAAATATTTGGCCTTCTAGCAGTGTGTGGGACTTGTTCTATTAGTCCATCTATACTGACCTCCATCAAGCTGCAAATTAAAAATAATTTTTTGTCTGCATCTAGCTCTGAAAAAATATTTGGCCTTCTAGCAGTGTGTGGGACTTTCTCTATTAGTCCATCTATACTGACCTCCATCAGGTTGCAAATTAAAAATAATTTTTATCTGCATCTACCTCTGAAAAAATATTTGGGCTTCTAGCTGTGTGTGGGACTTGTTCTATTAGTCCATCTATACTGACCTCCATCAGGTTGCAAACTGAATATAATTTTTTTCTGCATCTAGCTCTGAAAAAATATTTGGCCTTCTAGCAGTGTGTGGGACTTTCTCTATTAGTCCATCTATACTGACCTCCATCAGGTTGCAAATTAAAAATAATTTTTATCTGCATCTAGCTCTGAAAAAATATTTGGCCTTCTAGCAGTGTGTGGGACTTTCTCTATTAGTCCATCTATACTGACCTCCATCAGGTTGCAAATTAAAAATAATTTTTTGTCTGCATCTAGCTCTGAAAAAATATTTCTCCTTCTAGCAGTGTGTGGGACTTTCTCTATTAGTCCATCTATACTGACCTCCATCAGGTTGCAAATTCAAAATAATTTTTTGTCTGCATCTAGCTCTGAAAAAATATTTGGCCTTCTAGCAGGGTGTGGGACTTTCTCTATTAGTCCATCTATACTGACCTCCATCAGGCTGCAAATTAAAAATAATTTTTATCTGCATCTACCTCTGAAAAAATATTTGGCCTTCTAGCTGTGTGTGGGACTTGTGCTATTAGTCCATCTATACTGACCTCCATCAGGTTGCAAACTGAATATAATTTTTTTCTGCATCTAGCTCTGAAAAAATATTTGGCCTTCTAGCAGTGAGTGGGACTTTCTCTATTAGTCCATCTATACTGACCTCCATCAGGTTGCAAATTAAAAATAATTTTTATCTGCATCTAGCTCTGAAAAAATATTTGGCCTTCTAGCAGGGTGTGGGACTTTCTCTATTAGTCCATCTATACTGACCTCCATCAGGTTGCAAATTAAAAATAATTTTTTGTCTGCATCTAGCTCTGAAAAAATATTTGGCCTTCTAGCAGTGTGTGGGACTTTCTCTATTAGTCCATCTATACTGACCTCCATCAGGTTGCAAATTCAAAATAATTTTTTGTCTACTTCTAGCTCTGAAAAAATATTTGGCCTTCTAGCAGTGTGTGGGACTTTCTCTATTAGTCCATCTATACTGACCTCCATCAGGCTGCAAATTAAAAATAATTTTTATCTGCATCTACCTCTGAAAAAATATTTGGCCTTCTAGCTGTGTGTGGGACTTGTTCTATTAGTCCATCTATACTGACCTCCATCAGGTTGCAAACTGAATATAACTTTTTTCTGCATCTAGCTCTGAAAAAATATTTGGCCTTCTAGCAATGAGTGGGACTTTCTCTATTAGTCCATCTATACTGACCTCCATCAGGTTGCAAATTAAAAATAATTTTTATCTGCATCTAGCTCTGAAAAAATATTTGGCCTTCTAGCAGGGTGTGGGACTTTCTCTATTAGTCCATCTATACTGACCTCCATCAGGTTGCAAATTAAAAATATTTTTTTGTCTGCATCTAGCTCTGAAAAAATATTTGGCCTTCTAGCAGTGTGTGGGACTTTCTCTATTAGTCCATCTATACTAACCTCCATCAGGTTGCAAATTCAAAATAATTTTTTGTCTGCATCTAGCTCTGAAAAAATATTTGACCTTCTAGCAGTGTGTGGGACTTTCTCTATTAGTCCATCTATACTGACCTCCATCAGGCTGCAAATTAAAAATAATTTTTATCTGCATCTACCTCTGAAAAAATATTTGGCCTTCTAGCTGTGTGTGGGACTTGTTCTATTAGTCCATCTATACTGACCTCCATCAGGTTGCAAACTGAATATAATTTTTTTCTGCATCTAGATCTGAAAAAATCTTTGGCCTTCTAGCAGTGTGTGAGACTTTCTCTATTAGTCCATCTATTCTGACCTCCATCAGGTTGCAAATTAAAAATAATTTATATCTGCATCTAGCTCTGAAAAAATATTTGGCCTTCTAGCAGTGTGTGGGACCTTCTCTATTAGTCCATCTATACTGACCTCCATAAGGTTGCAAATTAAAAATAATTTTTTGTCTGCATCTAGCTCTGAAAAAATATTTGGCCTTCTAGCAGTGTGTGGGACTTTCTCTATTAGTCCATCTATACTGACCTCCATCAGGTTGCAAATTCAAAATAATTTTTTGTCTGCATCTAGCTCTGAAAAAATATTTGGCCTTCTAGCAGTGTGTGGGACTTTCTCTATTAGTCCATCTTTACTGACCTCCATCAGGCTGAAAATTGAAAATAATTTTTATCTGCATCTACCTCTGAAAAAATATTTGGCCTTCTAGCTGTGTGTGGGACTTGTTCTATTAGTCCATCTATACTGACCTTCATCAGGTTGCAAACTGAATATAATTTTTTTCTGCATCTAGCTCTGAAAAAATATTTGGCCTTCTAGCAGTGTGTGGGACTTTCTCTATTAGTCCACCTATACTGACCTCCATCAGGTTGCAAATTAAAAATAATTTATATCTGCATCTAGCTCTGAAAAAATATTTGGCCTTCTAGCAGTGTGTGGGACTTTCTCTATTAGTCCATCTATACTGACCTCCATCAGGTTGCAAATTAAAAATAATTTTTTGTCTGCATCTAGCGCTGAAAAAATATTTGGCTTTCTAGCAGTGTATGGGACTTTCTCTATTAGTCCATCTATACTGACCTCCATCAGGTTGCAAACTGAATATATTTTTTTTCTGCATCTACCTTTGAAAAAATATTGGGCTTCTAGCTGTGTGTGGGACTTGTTCTATTAATCCATCTATACAGACCTCCATCAGGTTGCAAACTGAATATAATTTTTTTCTGCATCTACCTCTGAAAAAATATTTGGGCTTCTAGCTGTGTGTGGCACTTGATCTATTATTCCATCTATACTGACCTCCATCAGGTTGCAAACTGAATATAATTTTTATCTGCATCTAGCTCTGAAAAAATATTTGGCCTTCTAGCAGTGTGTGGGACTTGTTCTATTACTCCACCTATACTGACCTCCATCAGGTTGCAAATTCAAAATAATTTTTTGTCTGCATCTAGCTCTGAAAAAATATTTGGCCTTCTAGCAGTGTGTGGGACTTTCTCTATTAGTCCATCTATACTGACCTCCATCAGGTTGCAAACTGAATATATTTTTTTTCTGCATCTACCTCTGAAAAAGTATTTGGGCTTCTAGCTGTGTGTGGGACTTGTTCTATTAGTCCATCTATACTGACCTCCATCAGGTTGCAAACTGAATACAATTTTTTTCTGCATCTACCTCTGAAAAAGTATTTGGGCTTCTAGCTGTGTGTGGGACTTGTTCTATTAGTCCATCTATACTGACCTCCATCAGGTTGCAAATTGAATATAATTTTTTTCTGCATCTAACCCAGCCAATAGTTTTGGCCTAATACCACAGTTTGGCCACTCAGCTCTGCTCGGTTCCCATCCATTGTTTTTTGGTGCAAACAACTCCAGAGTTGTGAATTAGTTAACCACCAAAATGAGTGGAAAAAGGCCTGCTGCTGGTGGAAAGGGGAATAGGCGTGTTGGGAAGGGGAAAAAAGGTTGTGTCCGTGGGGTAGGTGTTAAAGCAACAGTAACATCTGCAGAAGAAAGACCATCTTCCAGCCAAACTAAAATGTCTACTTCTTTTAGCGGACAATGTGATAAGATCCCTTTCTTACGGCCACGCCAATCGCTACAAATTCCAGATGAGGCACAATAACAGCAGGTGCTTCAATGGATATCAAGTGCTCCTTTAAGTGGGCTCTCCTCCACATCAACTTCAACATCACAAATACTCCAGTCCTCAAAGGTGTCACCCCAATCGCACTTGCTTCCTCACAGCTCCCAAATCTCCAGCTGCCCGTCTGAGTATGAGGTAGAACAGATGGTTGAGTCTGCAGAGCTGTTTACTCATACTATAGCCTGGGAATCAGAGGTCGACTCCAGTGCTTCTGTGAATCCAGACGAGGAAATGATCTGCACTGATGCCCAGAATCTTTATGAGTCGGATCCAGGACCAGACGCAGAAGGTTCTGACCATAATGTAGACCCTCATTCCCAAACTGCAACTCCTGTTGGTGGAGACAATGAGGAAGACGATGATGAGACTCAAATACCTGATTGGAGCGACAACTTTAGTTTTTTGTCAGGGCAGGAACAGGTTGGCTCTGAGGACGACGGGTGTGATAACGCACAGAGTGATGATGATGAGGTTGGAGATCCCACTTACTGTCAACCCACAGTCAGCCAAGAGATGAGGTCAGCAGAGGAGGTGGAGGAAGATGCTAGTGACGACGAGGTCAGGTTGCGCCTTCCTGGACAGAGACGTAGTACTGGAAGCACGTCAACAACTGCATCCTCAAACACAACTCTGCCTCTCACCACAAGTCGTGGTGGCTCTTCAGGTCGCATGGGTGCTAAGCTTTGCATAGCCTGGGCATTTTTTCAGATCGATAAAGATGACCCAACTCGTGTTATCTGTAACATTTGTCAGCAAAAGCTAAGTAGAGGCCAAAAAATACGTAGTTTGAGTACTTCATGCATGAACCGGCACATGGACATGAAGCATAAGTTGCAGTGGGAAGCTCAGTGTGCTACAATGCGGCCTAGCCGGCCGGGCCAACCACCGTCTACCATATCTTGTGCATCCGCGGCCTCTTCATCCTCTGTGACTGGGGGGACAGCAGTCACACCTGTTTTGGGGCGCAGACCTGCCACCTCTTTACCCGCAACAGCCAGCGTGATTGGCAGGTCATCATTTTCTTTGGAGGTGGTAACACCAGCTGGTGTTGAGCGCTGTCCGACATCGATAGCACCACCTTTGGATCAAGGCAACCTAACATGTCCGCCTGCATCTTCCTCACAGACCGGCAGTTTGCAAGGACACCCTTATCAGCCCCGTCTAAGCACAATAGCCAGCCCTCGGTCCCTCAGATGTGGACAAGTAAAAGACCATTTCCTCCTAGCCATGAGAAAGCTAAGAGGTTGAATTTCACCATCTGCAAGCTCTTGGCTACAGAAATGCTGCCTTTCCACCTGGTGGACACAGAGGATTTTCGAGACCTTATGTCCGTCGCAGTGCCCCAGTACCAGATGCCCAGTCGGCACTACTTCTCAAAGAAAGGTGTGCCTGCGCTCCACCAGCATGTCGCACACAACATCACCGCTTCTTTGAGAAACTCTGTGTGTGACAGGGTGCATTTCACCACAGACACTTGGACGAGTAGGCATGGACAGGGGCGTTACATGTCGCTGACTGGGCACTGGGTAACTATGGTGACAGCAGGACAAGGGGCTGCTGTCCAAGTCTTGCCGTCCCCACGAGTTGTGCGTCAATCCTCTTTATGTCAAAGTTCCTCCACTGCTTCTGCCTCCTCAACCTCCTCTCGGTCTTCCACCTGCACCCAAAGCCTGTCTGGTCATGCCACAAGCTTTCTAACTGCGCAGAAGGGATCCTGCACACCTCCTTACTATGCTGGCAGTAGGGCTCAACGTCATCAGGCGGTTTTTGCTTTGAAATGTCTGGGAAATGTGAGTCACACAGCTGAGGAGTTGTGGTCAGCTCTGGAGAACCAATTTCATGAATGGTTGTCTCCACTGGACCTGAAACGAGGGAAGGCCGTGTGCGACAATGCTGCAAACCTGGGTGCGGCCCTTCGCCGGGGCAATGTCACACATGTGCCTTGTATGGCTCACGTGTAGAACCTGGTTGTCCAGCAATTTTTAGCCCACTATCCCGGACTAGATGGCCTTCTGCAGAGGGCACGGTCGCTGTGTGCTCACTTCCGCCGTTAGCATCCCGCAGCTCAGCGACTTACATCTCTACAGAAGTCGTTGGGCCTGCCACTTCACCGGCTAAAATGCGATGTGCCTACCCGGTGGAATTCAACTCTGCACATGTTGCAGCGACTGTGGCAGCACTGACAAGCCCTGGTGCAATACGTTCTGACGTATAGCCTGGGCCAACGAGATCCAGAGGTGGGGCAAATCACGCTGGAGGAGTGGTCTCAGATCAGGGACCTATGCACCCTTCTGCACAGTTTTGAAATGGCGACGAAGATGTTTAGTGCTGACGATGCCATTATCAGCATGACTATTCCGGTGATTTACATGCTGGAGCCTATGATAAACAGAATTCGGAGTCAGGTGGTGACACAAGAGGAGGTGGAGGAAGTAGAGGAGGAGGAGTTGTATGCGGAAGGGCTAACATCTGCAAGGTCCAGACGGTCGGCAGCACCAAGGCGGCAGGCATGTGAGGGTGGGGGAGATGGTTTTACCAGGGCGCATGGTAGCAGCCAAACTAGTGAGGAAGGTGCAGGAGCCCAGGAAGAAGTGGAGGACGAACTGATGGAAGACTCATCAGATGAGGGAGACCTTGATCACATTTCTGTTGTGCGAGGTTGGGGGGAGAGGACAGAGGAAGGAAGCATGATTGTTACCTCGCCACCAACACAACAGGGACTTGGTGCTCCTGGATGCGCAACACACATGAGTGCCTTCTTGCTGCACTACCTGCAACATGACCCTCGAATTGTGAGAATTAGAAATAATCCTGACTACTGGGTTGCCACACTGTTAGATCCCCGGTACAAAAGTAAATTTGCAGAAATTATTCCTGCCATAGAAAGGGATGCACGCATGCAAGAGTATCAGCAGAGACTGTTGCAGAATCTTACATGTGCTTTTTCACAAAACACCAGTGGTGCACGTAGTGAATCTCACAGTTCCAACTTGCCAACCGTGGGACCGTCAAGTGTTCAGCACTCAAACCGTAACAGAGCCAAAGTATCTGCTGGTAACATCAATTTTGCGGAATCATTTCACCACTTTTTTAGCGCATCCTTTGCAAGGCCACAGGAGACAAGAAGTCTGACACATAGTCAACGCCTAGAGACGATGGTACAGGAGTATCTCCAAGTAAACATTGAAGCCATGACTGTGTCACTGGACCCTTGCTCTTTTTGGGCTTCCAATGTGGATAAATGGCCGGAGCTAGCCACTTACGCCTTGGAGATCTTGTCATGCCCCGCAGCCAGCGTTCTGTCTGAACGTGTATTCAGCACTGCTGGTGGTGTGCTGACAGATAAGCGCACGCGGCTCTCCACTGATAATGTAGACAGACTCACGTTCATAAAGATGAACAAATCATGGATCCGAAACGACTTTTCTACCCCTGTGTCATCCTGGGGAGAGTAAAAGCTTGATGATTGGTTAAAATCACCCTACCAACCGTTTTAAGCTTTCAAATTACTAATCATGTTTATCTGTATCTTGGCTGGAAAATAATTTGGGCTTTGTAGCAGTGTGCAGCACTGATTCTATTAGGCCGTCTATAATAAGCTCCACCAGATTTAAAATTACTAATCATGTTTATCTGTATCTTGACTGGAAAATAATTTGGGCTTTGTAGCTGTGTGCAGCACTGATCCTATTAGGCCATCTATACTAAGCTCCACCAGATTTAAAATTAATAATAATTTTTAGCTGCATCTAGCCCGGAAAATAATTTTGGGGCTCCGAGATGCGCAAGACACATAAGTGCCTTCTTGCTGCACTACCTGCAACATGACCCTCATATTGTCAGAATTCTAAGTAATCATGACTACTGGGTTGCCACACTCTTAGATCCCCCAAACTTTTCGATCAACCTTTTCAATTTAATAAAGACCAAAAAAATGGTCATTTTTGAAATTATAAGCATTAGCAGGTTATTAGAAACTGAAATCAAACAGTTTTCAACTCAAAACTTTATTCTAGGTGATGTTACATTTTCACATAGGACTCCTTGTTCGAAAGGAGCTTCTGAACTCTCTCGTCCATTGAATTTGTCAGGTTTTGGATGGTTTCTGCTTCAATTGTTTTGCATGAGGACAGAATACCCTCCCAGAGCTGTTGCTTAGATGTGAACTGCCTCCCGCCATCATAGACACTCCTTTTGATGATGCTCCAGAGGTTCCGAATGGGGTAGAGGTCAGGGGAGCATGGGGGTCACACCCTAAGTTTGTCCCCTTTTATGCCCATATCAGCCAGAGATGCAGATGTTTTATGTGCAGCATGAGATGGTGCATTATCATGCAAAAAAATGATCTTGCTGTGAAATACACGGTTCTTCTTCTTGAACCATGGCAGGAAGTGCTGTTTGAGAAAATCCACATACATTATGGAGTTCATCTTTAGCGCCTTCAGGGATCCTAAAGGGGCCGACAATCTCTCTCCCCATGATTCCAGCCCAAAACATTATTCCACCTCCTCCTTGTTGGCGCTGTAGCCGTGTTTGCGTGGGGTGTCCATCAACCAGCCATCCTCCACTCCATCCATCTGGACCATCGAGCGCTGCACGGCACTCATCCGTGAACAAAACAGTTTTGAAATCAGTCTTCATGTAATGTTTGGCCCACTGGAGCCATTTCTGCTTGTGTGAAGTGGATAGAGGAGGTCGACAGGATGGCGTTTATGCACAGCTGCAAACCTCTGAAGGACCCTGCATCTTGTTGTTCGGGGGACGTTGGAGGCACCAGCAGCTTCAAAAACTTGTCTGCTGCTATGACAAGGCTTTTTTGCCGCTGCTCTTTTAACCTGACGTAATTGCCTGTAGGAAAGAGTCCTCAATTTGCCCTTATCAGCACGCACACGTGTGTACTGTGAATCAGCTACATACTTCTTGATTGCCAAGACACTTTATCCTGATCATCGCACAATGTTGATTGTTGTCATGCCTTGACCTAAACACTCCACAATTTGTTGCTTCTCAGCAGCCGACACATCCTTTTTCTTTCCCATTTTGGCAGAAAATGTAGGCTGCTTAATAATGTGAGACAGCCTTCTTAAGTAGTCTTGCCTTTCATTGGACACACCTGCCAAACTAATTAGCACAGGTGTCTGCAATTGCTTACAGTGATATAAAGAGCCCTGACACACATCACCATCAATGAGTTTAACTGACAAACAAACAAATTCTTCCCTTATCACTCCTAAACACTTTTTGCATAATAATTTGGTACACAGTGTACATGTGCTTTTCCACAAAACACCAGTGGTTCACGTAGTGAATCTTACAGTTCTAACTTGCCAACCGTGGTCTGTATGGAGTTGTTCAATAAAGGGCCCAAAATTAAGATAACATAGATGGGAGAGGTCTCTATGAATAGGAATTCCTAAGTATTTGATACCCTGTGAGGGCCAGGCAAAGGGAAAGTTGGACTGGATGGAATCCTATATGGATTTGGGGAGGGAGACATCGAGGGCCTCAGACTTCGCTGCATTGATTTTAAAATTTGACCATGTAACAAAGTGATCTATTTCAGCCATAACAGCATGGATGGATATATGTGATTGAGTGATATATACTAGGACATCATCAGCAAATAGAGAGCACTTGTACTCGGTGCCTCCCACCTCAATCCACCTAATATTGGGGTTATGGCGAATTGATGAGAGCAGGTGCTCCGTCACTAGGATGTATAAGAGAGGGGACAGAGGACATCCCTGCCTTGTCCCATTGGTGATTGTGAAAGGTGATGAAAATGTTCTGATGCACCCCCTGGGCCTTGGGACACCCGGAGCCGGACCCTTTTTGGTGGATGCTGGTGGTTGTAGTCTTCGTGGCGGCGACCCGGTTCCATGGCTCAGGGTGGTCAAACCAGTGGCGGAGCTATTTATGTGGTTTTGATGTTTAAATGTCCGACTACGCCACCCGTGGATTGCGGTCAGAGTGAACCGCGCTGCAGGGCAGACCGCTGAGGCTGGTGTTGTGGGTGCAGCAGAGCGTAGCATAACTCCCCACGGGAGGAGTATAGCCTCAGGGCAGTGTATGCGGAGGATGGGGGTGATGGTGCAGGGCAGCAGCAGTAACGACACGGAGTCAGTGATGCAGTCCAGGGCCTTTACTCACAGTTCTTATTATCCAGACCACGTCTGCAGGTAACGGCTGCCCAAGTCGTACTGTGCTCACCAGGTGAGGGGCTCAGACAACTCCCAGATAACTTTGGAGCGCTTCACAGGACCCCCTTTGTGTGTCCTTTGTCTGGCCTTTCTTACCAACCCTTCTGTCCGGCTGCCTCGGGCCTCCTCTTGGTAAACTTGACGCCAGTTTCCCTGACCCTATGTGGTGCCTTCCTAGCGGGTGTAGCGAGGGGCTGCGCCACATAAAATGTCACAGCCTCCGGTTTCTAGCTGAGGGTCATTTCCTGCCTCCACTAGTTTCGGGGACCGGTCTCCCCCTTTGGCCTGACCCCTCCACGCAGGTGGATTCGGGCGTGCGGTGGCGACTCGCCCATCCGCACCCCTGGGATCCCTTCATTCCTTGTTCCTGGAGCCTTCTCCGCTCCTCTTCCTTCCTTCTCCCTCTTCCAGGCCTGGGCCTCTGTTACTAGACCCGCCTCCGGAGCAGAGCTCATGCAGAGCCCCTGCTCCCTGCCACTTCTGCTCAGACTTCTCTGCACTGAACTAAGATGGTGCCCACCTTTTATACTCCCTTCTCAATGCACCCAGGAACTGCTTCCTCCCTGCTCCTGCACTACAGGGTTCCCCTTCCTCAGTGTTCCCTCCCCCCACTCCAGCCAGAGACAGGGACTGTCGTGCCCATCTCAGAGGCATATTGGTCGCCCTGCCCCACGGCAATGTGGTGTAATGCATGCAGGTGTCGGGTCCTGATCCACACTCCATCCTTACCTGAGAGTGAGATATCACACCTCTGGGTGAGGTGCAATACCTCTGTAGCAACCGAGCCCTCAGGGTGCTACAGTTCCATTTATCTTCAGCCTAGGTGACGTATTGTGATACAGGGCCATGATTTTGGCTATAAAAGGGTCCCCTAGACCCCTATCCCAAGCTTTTTAAGAGAATCATATATGGCGTGCCAGGAGACTCTATGGAATGCTTTCTCAGCATCCAACGAGAGTATCTAATTACAAATTTTTAACTGCATCTAGCCCAGGAAATACTTTGTGCCTAGTAGCAGTGTCTGCTAGTCAGTGGATTATCCCGGCTGTTAAGCAAGCTACACCACCTGTAGTTTGGACACTTAATTTTTTCAAAGGAAATGCTTCGGGACCACGGGATACTCAGTGAAGAGCATCAGGAGGCACCCCAAGGCATAGGGGCTGGGACTGGCAGTAGGATGCCTTGCGGTGGACAGCCGAGCTCGATCCTTATAAAAGCTTTTTAACTTCAGCAGCTTTAGTGGACGCTACTGGAGCTGGAATTACGCGGCTGCTGGCATGAGACTTGCCCTCCAATAGATCCTTGTAAATGGATTTAAAGTGTATTCATTCAAATTAGAGAGACAATTTAAATTAAAAAGCTTAGAGCTGCCTCCACCGCAGTGGGGCTCGCTCGACCCACCAGCGGACAGGCACCAGTATTGGGAGAGGGGGGCTGGCCGTCAGGGTTCAACGCGGCTCTGGCACAAACCCGGCGACACGGAGGTGGCACGGGCAGGAGCGGACTGAACGTGTCGGCTTCTCACTTTTTGGATTTTAGAAGGGCATGACATGCCTATATCTGTGTCTCCCCCTCCTTTTACTCCTCCACCTCTTTTCTTTTCGCATGACTATATGTACTTGTCACTTTTCCATGTGTTAGTTGTGTCTTCTGAGCAGTTTGTCAGCTTTTGGACACCTTTGAAGGTGTTTTCTATGTGTTTCTATGTGTTTTTGTTTGCCTGCCATTGGTTTTAACGGTGTTCGAAGGTGTTCAACGAACAGTTCGACGAACAGTTCGGCGAACACACGGGTGTTCGACGAACCGAACCGAACTCGAACACTATGGGGGTGGCTCAACACTATTGTATACCAGACTCTTTTAAACAGATATATTTGTGTCTGAGCAATCAGGAGACACTATTACTGTTTTCTTTATGGAAAAAATACCAAAAGCTGGATAATAGATTTTTTTTACCGTGGAACGGCAAAACCACAGTTATAATTTACTGGTGTATACCAGACTTTTTTAAATAGATATATTTGCGGCTGAACAGTGAGCAACACACTCAAACTGTTTTTTTTTAGGTAAAAATGGCCCAAAAGTGCATAATACAGAGGTTTGAACCGTGGAACTGCAAAACCACACTTCTATTTCTCTGGCCTACACCAGACTCTTTTAAACAGATATATTTGTGCCCGAACAATTTGGAGACACTATTACTGTTTTTCTTTACGGCAAAAAATGCCAAAAGCAGGATAATAGAGATTTTTTACCATGGAACAGCAAAACCACAGTTATAATTTACTGGTGTATACCAGACTATTTTAAACAGATATATTTGTGTCTGAACAATCAGGAGACACTATTACTGTTTTCTTTATGGAAAAAAATACCAAAAGCTGGATAATAGAGTTTTTTTACCGAGGAACGGCAAAACCACAGTTATTATTTACTGGTGTATACCAGACTCTTTGAAACAGATATATTTGTTTCTGAACAATCAGGAGATACTATTAATGTTTTTCTTTATGGCAAAAAATGCCAAAAGCAGGATAATACAGATATTTGACCCGTGGAACTGCAAAACCACACTTCTATTTCTCGGGCCTACACCAGACTCTTTAAAACAGATATATTTGTGTCTGAACAATCAGGAGACACTATTACTGTTTTTCTTTACGGCAAAAAATGCCAAAAGCAGCATAATACAGAGATTTGACTCGTGGAACTGCAAAACCACACTTCTATTTCTCAGGCCTACACCAGACTCTTTTAAACAGATATATTTGTGTCTGAACAATCAGGAGACACTATTACTGTTTTTCTTTACGGAAAAAATGCCAAAAGCAGGATAATACAGAGATTTGACCCGTGGAAATGCAAAACCACACTTCTATTTCTCAGGCCTACACCAGACTATTTTAAACAGATATATTTGTGTCTGAACAATCAGGAGACACTATTAGTGTTTTTCTTTACGGCAAAAAATGCCAAAAGCAGGATAATAGAGATTATTTACTGTGGAACGGCAAAAGTACAGTTATAATTTACTGGTGTAGACCAGACTATTTTAAACAGATATTTTTGTGTCTGAACAATCAGGAGACACTATTAATGTTTTTCTTTATGGCAAAAAATACCAAAAGCAGGATAATACAGAGATTTGACCCGTGGAACTGCAAAACCACACTTCTATTTCTCGGGCCTACACCAGACTCTTTTAAACAGATATATTTGTGTCTGAACTGTCACAGACACACTTTTTTCTTTTTTTTTGGGAGGGGGACACCAAAAGGTTAATAAGATGGGTATTTGTACAGTGTGAAGGAGGAAAAAAAAAATGAGGATTTAGATGAAAAAAAAAGGATTTTTTCCTGGCCCCCCAGGACCTGGAGCTAAGTCCAGAAATTTCAGCAACAGGAGCACACAGGACTGTAATGCAGCGTTTGCTGGTTTAACCACTGCTTCTCCTATACAGCCTGCCTGCCTGCCTGATATCTGGGATGGATATTAGTCCTGAGAAGGACTGTTTGTTTGATTTGGCAGCCTTTACAGACCCTACACTAACTATTTCGCAGTATATATCTCTCCCTAAATCAGCAGCTCTGTCCCTACACTGTCTGATCCCGGCCATCTGTGTCCAAGATGGCGGCGCCCGGTTTTAAATACTCGAGGTGACGCTGTGCGGCCAGCCAATCAATGTAATGCCCACAACCAACATGGCTGTGGCATTACAGTGACTGGCTGGCAATCCCTGCATGTTCATTGGCTCTGTAAAGAGCACCAAGCATGCAGGGAGGAGACCCGAGCTCCCGCCCGAGTAACCCGGAAATGCTCGGTGCTCGCCGAACATCCCGAGTAGCGTGATGCTCGGGTGAGTACCGAGCAGTGTCGAGCATGCTCACTCAACACTATTCAGAATGTAATAATCATCTTTAAAGGTGATTGCTGCACTTTTAAATAAATTTGCTAAAAATTGAATTTCCCAAGTGAATTAGAACATATCGACCAAATTCAAATTTCAGGAGATTTACTCACCTCTACTAACTTCATACTTACCTTTACTACACTTTGTAGTAGCACATTCCATGGTCTGACTGAAATAACTGTAAAATCCTTTCCTAATTCTTCCGTAAATAATCAATGTTCTTTGTAAGGTCCTTGGAAGAAATAAATCAAGCGCCAATTCTCTGTATTGACCACACAATCAAATTCACACCTCTGAAGTGATCACATTTACTCTTTTTCAAAGCTTAGCAGTGATATTTTTTCTAACCTCTCCTTTTAAGAAAAGTCTCCACCACAATTTAATAATTTATCTGCCAGCCTCCGAATCCCCTCTGGCTTTCCAATATCCCTATTTTGAATGTAGACTCAAAAACTGGATGCCATATTCTGAGATATGGATTTACAAAGGATTTATAGAGAAGCAATAATGCATTGGAATCATAGGTTTCTATCTGTCTTGTTATATAATCTAAAACCTTGTTTGCTTTTGCAGCTGCTGCTTGACATTGAGTGCTGCTGCTCAGCTTATTTGTAGTCAAGCAACTTGTAATCAAGCAACAAGACTAACATCCTCCATAATTGGAACCTCGCTTCTTCATCACCAAGACTCCTGTCATGCTGCGCCAGTGTTCTGGAATGCACTACCCCAAATGATCCTACTAATATCTAGCTTCCATATTTTTAAGTGTGCTTTAAAAACATATCTCTTTAGACAAGCCTATCATGTCAACTCACTAACCTTACTCTCCAATGTTCCCTCCTTTAAAATGTTAATTATAATCTACTCCCTCCTATTCATCTGTCTCCACATCCTCCATGCGCCCAATAGGTAACTGTTCTTAGACAGATACTGGCTGTTAACCGGATCATGCAGCTTTAAATGAAAACCCATCGACTATATAATTGTCTTATCCCGTCGGTCTGTCTGTCTGTCTGTCTGTCTGTCTATCCAGGAAATCCCGCGTCGCTCATTGGTCCGGCAGCGGCCAATCTGCGCCGCGGGATTTCAGAAAAAAGATGGCGGCCGTTAGAGGCTAATCTGCGGGACGGAGCTCAGCGGCGTTGCAGCCGGGAGATGAGCGCCGCGAGGCGCTCATGTCCCGGCCGGTAGCAGCGGAAGGACCGCCGGCGTCGCTGACATCCATGCGGAAGGGAGGACCGGGGAGCGGCGCTGCGGGTCGGGATACTTCTGCTGCGAGCGCCCTCTCATGTCCTGGGTTCTCGCAGCGGAAGTAGCCGCACAGGCAGCGCCGCTCCCCGGTCCTCACCAAGACGATTTGATTATTGGCCGCGGTCTTCGGACCCGACCAATCACTGATCTTAGCTCAAAAGTTAAATACTGCTGTGCTGATTGGTCGCGGACGCTGCCCGCGACCAATCACCGATTTGGGCGCCAAATTTAAATATCGGCCGCAACCAATCACCGATCTTGGCTCGACATTTAAACACCGCTGTACTGATTGGTCGCGGCCGCTATTTAAATGTGGCACCCAAATCGGTGATTGGTCGCGGGCAGTGGCCGTGACCAATCAGCAGAGCGGTGTTTAACTTTAGCGCCAAGATCACTGATTGGTCGCGTGCGGAGAGCGCGACCAATCAGCGAATCGTATTGGTGAGGAGCGGGGAGCGTAATCGTATTAGTGAGGACCGGGGAGCGCCGCTGCCTGTGCAGATACTTCCACTGCGAGAAGCCTGGAGATGAGCGACTGCTCGCAGCAGAAGTATCCCGACCCGCAGCGCCGCTCCCCGGTCCTCCCTTCACACCCTAGCCGCTGATGTCCCCACAGTATCCACATGGTGTTACAAAGATCCGGACATTTGTGTTAAAAATCGCTGATTGGTAGCTGGCGCTGCCGCGATCAATCACCGATTTGGGCGCCAAATTTAAATATCGGCCGCGACCAATCAGCACAGCGGTGTTTAAATCTGGAGCCAAGATCGGTGATTGGTCGCGTCCGATATTTAAATTTGGCGCCCATATTGGTGATTGGTCGCGGGCAGCGCCAGCGACCAATCAGCGATTTTTAACACAAATGTCTGGACCTTTGTAACACCATGCGGATACTGTGGGGACATCAGCGGCTAGGGTGTGAAGGGAGGACCGGGGAGCGGCGCTGCCTGTGCGGATACTTCCGCTGCGAGAACCAGGGACATGAGCGGCCGCTCGCAGCAGAAGTATCCCGACCCGCAGCGCCGCTCCCCGGTCCTCCCTTCACACCCTAGCCGCTGATGTCCCCACAGTATCCGCATGGTGTTACAAAGGTCCGGACATTTGTGTTAAAAATCGCTGATTGGTCCCTGGCGCTGCCGGCGACCAATGACCAATTTGGGCGCCAAATTTAAATATCCTAAGAAAGGGAAAAGGCCCGGGTACCGAGTCCCCTATATCCCCCTGGGTGACACAATATCATGAGGTTCCATGCACAACTATTTCTGAATTTTGTAATGCTGAAGTAATCAGGGATGCTGGATCACAAATCAGATGCAACTTCTGGTTGAAGTTGTGCTCTTAAAACGTCGGCAGTGACCGATTTCATTGGAGCATGAAAAAGAATGCTTCTCCCAGAACTATTCTTGAAGCATCTTGGAAGGTTCTTCATCTTCCAGAGGTGACCTGGTGGATGATCCGAGCCCTGCTCCTACTATAGTAGAGTCCTAGGTGTGGGAGTGGTGAATGATCACTGGTATATAGTTGTATATGCTGATCTTGGTTTTTCTGTGTCTATTTTTGTGGGATAGACCAAGGAAGGCTTTGTTCAAAACCAAAAATATGGAATGTGCCTGTTGCAAAGTTATTTTACCTAATACTTATGAAAAGAGATTATGTCGAACTTCCAAAACAAAGTTTGTTTTGTCCTCCTTTTTTTTAGAGCATTAAAACATCATTCAAATTTGAGGTTAAGAACTCAAGAACCCAATTTCTTGAGTTCTTCCAGATTTTTGGGGTGGTAGTCCATCCTGTTCTAGAAGATGTAATCTGTCTTGGGATTCTAGTTCAGAGGATGATATTCAAGAGAGTGGCAAAAGCTATAGTGATTGTTCATCTGCTTTTTCTTTTTGGATTAATGATATGGTTGTCCTTTTATTCCGGTACAGGACAGGAGAGGTATCTTAAAGCAGTTAAATTGACCATATGTGTGGAACTATCCAAGGAATCCTGTTTGGTACAAAATACCAGTTTTGTGATTTAAAAGAACAAAAACATAGTGTTTTTGCAGTACACATAAGTATTATTAGTAGTGATGGGCGAGCACTAAAATGCTCAGGTACTCGTTGTTCGAGTCAAGTAAATTGGAATGCTCGAGTGCTCGATCCGAGCAACGAGCCCAATGTAACTCTATGGAAAACTCAAGCATTTTTCTAGTGGCCCCCCCGGCGGTCTGCAGAGGGCATAAAAATTGCCCAAATTGATGGGAACAGTGCTCAAATGACATGGGAACAGCATGGGGAAGACCCCTGGAAGAATCTCTGACTTGTCAGAGTATTACGCCACTTATACTGACTCACAATAAAACATACAAAAACAAAACCAAAATGGATTTTCCTGGGAAAAAAGTTAAGGAACATCCTTTCCAGGGTAATGACTTTTATCTAAGGTAAAATAAATACCCCAAAACAAAAATGCTCCTCCACACCTTGGGCTATGTTCAGTTCACATATAGCGTTTTTTAATTGTTTTTACACTTTTGCATTGCTCTCATCGGTGAAAAATGCATTCATCGGTAAATGTCATTTTAACTTATTACTACCTTATGTGATGTGTGAGACAAGATCAGACACATTCATACAGTGCTGAAAAGGCATGGGAACAGCATGGGGAAGACCCCTAGAAGCATTTTTGTCTCCCAGGTCACTGCCTAAAACTGTGGTCATCTCAACAGAAGTGATCCTATATTACTGCGGTAATAATACAGACATTTTTGACAATGTGACAAATATTAAACTCCATTTAAAATGGGCAAAGTATGTGGCAAGGGAAGGGGAAGTGGACGTTATGGTGATGGTGATAGTGTCAGAAATGTTGGGGTAGAGAGTTCCAGAGAAGGGGGGATGCACAGGAGAAATCTTGTATGCGATTGTGGGAAGAGGAGATAAGAGGGGAGTACAGAAGGAGATTTTGTGAGGATCGTAGGTTGAGTGCAGGTAAGTTCCAAGAAACTAGGCCACAGTTGTATGGAGGGTACACTCCAATAAGGTCCAACAATAATTGCTTCCTAATCATCATATAACCACAATCAGAAACCAGCGTGCTATCGCACCAATTTCAAGAGCAGGAAGATACAAAGATAAGTAACATAATTTTAAAATTAATATTTTTATTTCAAGATAATTTAAAATAAATATTACAATTCCAGGTACTTTCAAATTATAACCACCACCAGACACAGGCTGATTTTATTATGACTTTTATATATTTATTAATTAATACTCCATCAATTAATATTCTAATATTTTATTGCACCTATCCCCATATCAAAAAGTGCAAATAGTCTACAAAGTGTAAATGCCAGGTTTTCAACAACTCTTTTATACTCCTCTATACAGATGACCATTAAATAATAATTCCATGTACGGATAAAGTGCAAATGCCAAACTGTATTCCAATCTCAGTCATGGAGTAATCAATTATCTCGCAGTCAAACTGGGGTCTTTCATTAGTATTTCTACTGCATTTACATTTGTATGGGTATTGGTATGGAAGGTGCACTTACAAGTAAGCAATATCAGAGAGTGGATGGTGGTGCTGATCTTTACCCAGACGACGCAGTTTCACCTTGGGCTTCTTCCAAAAGCGTCGTCTCCGCCTTCCACAAGCACGGGTTCCAGAACATACCCGTGCCCTCCCCAGTGCACTTAAGTGGGAAGGACCGCCTAACCACAAACACGTGGACTAGTGAATGTGGCCAGGGATGTTACATCTCACTGACGCATGTCACTGGGTTAATATTTTGGAAGCAGGGACCCTGGGACAGAATACGTCCTCCCAAAGCAGAGGATTGCGGGTCCTGGATCAATCAGAGTTGCCTCCACATTCTACAGCTAATGTACCACCTCCTCCTCCTCTTCCTATTCAGCCTCCATCTCCATCACTTGATTCATTTTTTTTAGAAGATATTCCAGATTATGCACTTAAACTTCATGGGTGCCAATAACAATAAGCGGGACTGTATGTTTAAACGAGAAACCGCACACCATTGCAGGGTTGTTGAAAGCTGTATCAGAGAACCCAGTGGCGGCTCTGAAGCTAGGCAAGCTTGCACATGTACCATGCCTGGCCCATGTGCTCAACTTAGTGGTTCAGCAGTTTCTCAAAACCTACACAGATCTGCCAGAGTGGCTTGTAAAAGTATGCCACATGTGTGCCGATTTCAGAAAATCAGCTACAGCTTCCACCACCGTGGCGGGGCTTCAGCAGCGTTTGCAGCTTCCAGCTCACCAACTGGTGTGCGATGTGACCATGTGTTGGAAATCAACATTGGAGATATTTGGAATGATTTTGAGCAGCAGAGAGCAGTTGTTAAGTACCAGCTTCAACACGTCTGTCGGCATTCAGGTCAGTCTCCGCACATAAGAGCTGATTAGTGGGCAATGGAATGGATTTATGACATCTGTGCCGCCCTCCAAAACTTTGAGGACTCCACCAAGATGGTGAGCAGCGAAGATGCCATAATTAGCATCACTATCCCGCTTCTGTCTACTCAAACGCTCGCTGCTCACAATTAAAGAGGAGGCATTGCAGGTGGAGCACGATAATATGGAGCAAGGAACCATATAGGGTGATGCCACACAGCCCAGCCTCATCTCATCCCAACGTGGATTGGGTGACAATGAGAAGGAGGAAGAGGAGGAGGAGGAACAGGAGATAGTTTCATTCGCTATAGACGGTACTACCCACACAACTGTCATACCATCTGTTCAGTGTGGATGGCCTGAGGACAGGGAGTAGGAAAAGGAGGAGAGAGAGCATGGTCAGTCGTCTTCTTGGTGAGGACACGGAAGTCTTGCTTGTTAGCAGTCTGGCACACATGGCTGAGTTTATGTTCCGCTGCCTTTCCCAATACCCTCGTGTTTTACACATTTTGGGTGACAGTCATTACTGGATTTTCACACTTCTAGGCCCATGCTACAAGTAGAACTTTCTATCTCTCCTTCCCGCAGTGGAGAGGTCTAGTAAAATGTTGCAGTACCAGAAGGCCCTTGTTGCAGAATTATTCAAAAAATTCTCATCTGAAAATGCTGGCGGCAGAGGTCACAATTCCTTGGACAACCTAGGAGTACAGGCGAGGGAGACACAAATATGAAGCAGCAGAGGCAGGGGAACACTGTCAAAAGTCTGGGACAGTTTTCTCAGACCCTCCCAGCACACAGGCCCTGATGTGCGGGGCACTCTCACAAGGAGGGAAAATTTTTGGAAGATGCTGAAGGACTATCTTGGCAACCATACCAGCGTCCTCCATGATTCCTCTCTGTGTCTTAGAACTTTTGGGTATCCAAGCTGGACACATGGCATGTCTCTCTATGCCTTGGAGGTCCTGGCAGCTAGCGTTTTGTCATAGATGGTTTTTAGTTCCGCAGGGGGCATTATAACTGATATAACCGATAGGCGCATCTGCCTATCAACTAAAAATGCTGCCAGGCTGACTTATCAAAATAAACAAGGGCTGGATTGGGCCAGACTTTTCAACAACACCACCAGATAATAGCATCAAACATAAACTCATATCCAGTGGTTACTTTTTGGGGGGTTTATATTCCCATGCACCCTTTCACACTCTGACATGGGTATACGTTGAAGGAATTGTACTATTTTATGTCGCCCTCCTCCTTCTCCTCATCCTCCATCACCATATCACCAGGGTGACCATCATGCCATGTCCACAGAATTTTTTTAAGGTTGTTTCTGATTAGAGACGAGCGAATATTTCAATATTTATTTTTAATTATTTTTGCAATATTCGCCAATGTAATTGTCCAATATTTGCCGAACATTGCCGAACGCCATTGGATTCAATGGGGCCAAAAGCAAACACATTCACAACACCTTCAAACGGGACCAAAATCTGCCAAAACGCATCAATTTATGGGCAGACACCAGGAAAGTGCCATCAACTGACCTAGAGTACAAGTAGCAAACTTATTATTATTTATTAAAATAGCACCATTTATGCCATGGTGCTTTACATGTGAAAAGAGGTCACCGACTTGTACAAGAGGAGAGAGGACCTTGCTCTTGTGGGCGCTCAAACAGTCTATAAGGTATGGGTGAGGATACAGTAGGTGAGGATACAGCTGGTCGTGCAGCGGTATGGTGGAGCAAGGGTTACTGCAGGTTGTAGACTTGTCGGAAGAGGTGGGTCTTCAGCTTCCTTTTAAAGGTTTCAATAGTAGGCAAGAGTCTGATATGTTGGGGTACTACAGAGTTCAAGAGTAGGGGGATGCATGGGAGAAATCTTGTATGAGATTGTAGGAAGATAAGATAAGAGGGGAGTAGAGAAGGAGATCTTGTGAGGATCGGAGGTTGCATGCAGGTATGTACTGGGAGAAGAGGTCACAGATATAAGGAGGAGACGGGTTGTGGATGGCTTTGCATGTCATGGTTAGGGTTTTGAACTATAGTCTCTGGGCAATGGGAATCCAATGAAGGAATCTTGTAGATGTGTACTGCAACTAAGAACTAAGGAATAGGAGGGAAAAGCTGTCCCTACACTGAGACTCAGCTTAAACCCTATGCTGGGGTGGGTACCCTATTCCTTGTGAAAAGCCCCACCGACACTCCTGCACTGAACTCAAAAGAAGACCTGAAGGAAGGGGAAAGGGGTCCCTAAAAGATCTAAGGACTGGGAGCAAAAATAGGAGACCTCCTAACAGAAAAGTTAGTTGCAGAAACGAAGATTAAATAGAACAAAACTGGTGGAACAAGAAGTCCCAGGATATAAATTGTCCTAAGCACAAAGAACTAACAAGGCAACTTAGCCAGAGCACAAGCGCAACAACACTGATGTACAGCGAGGAATGGGAGACAGGTGCTGAGTAATAAAGAGTGAGGAGATCACGTGACCAAAGACACCCAGTACCAGAGGAAAAGACTAGAAGGCAGCAAACCACAAAAAGATGGCCGAAAAGTAAAATAACATAGATTCTAACAGTACCTCCCCTTTTACGAGGATCCTCCGGATCCTCTAGGCTGAGCCTTACCAGGAAATCTCCTATGAAAAGCCTTAATTAGCCTTGAGGCCGAGATGTCCTCGGCCTTCACCCAGTAATTATCCTTGGGGCCGAAACCTCTACAGGACACAAGATACTGTAATCTCCCTCTATGCCACCTGGAATCCAAAATGCAAAAAATCTCAAATTCACCATCCTCATCAACAGGAGGAACATTAGGCTTCGCCTGCTTATCAGGCGTGTCCGCCTTCTTAAGTAAAGACACATGAGACACAGAATTAATCCTCCAGTTCGAAGGAATGCCCAACCTCACCGCTGCGGAGTTGACAATCTGAACCACTTTGAAAGGACCCACAAATTTAGGCCCCAGTTTTTTAGGTGGAATTTTCAAACAAATATTCCTAAAGGGCAACCAAACCATGTCCCCAACAGCAAACAAGAATTCCTTTATTTTTTTGTCAAAATACCTTTTTGATCCCCTGTTAGCCTCTTTAAAGTTCAGGCGTACACTGGTCCAAACCCTCTCCAAATCACCAGAAAAATTGTCCTCCTCTGGTACAGCAGCCCCAACTTTGGAAAATGGACCAAAAGATGGATACCTGCCAGTACAACAAAAAAAAGGAGAGTACCCAGCTGAGGAAGAAGTATGATTATTAAGGGAAAACTCCGCAAGGGGTAGAAATTCTCAAAAACTGCTCGACATCCTAGTTCTTTCTTTCAGTCTGTCCATTGGACTCTGGATGATACCCCGACGAGAAGGACAAATGACTTTTCAATCTGTCACAAAAAGCACACCAATAGCGAGCCACAAACTGTGGTCCTCTATCGGAAACAATGTCCGTGAGAACACCATGGAGCCTAACAATCTCCTTCACAAAAGCCTTAGCAAGAGTCTTGACGCAAGGTAACTTGTTGAATGGAACCAGATGACACATTTTACTAACCCGGTCCACAACAACCCAGATGACAGAAAAACCCTCCGATGCAGGCAGATCGATGATAAAATCCAAGGCAAGGTGCGTCCATGGCGAACTAGGAAATTCCCAGGGGCATAGCAACCACGCAGCGGGAGCGTGAGAGGCCTTCGACCTAGCGCACACAGAACACTGACGCACCCACTTGATGACTTCCCTTTGCTATCATGGCCAGCCACCAGAAACTCCGACCCATAGACTTCCTAGTTTCTGAAATCCCTGGGTGACCCGCCAACCGAGACTCATGACATTCAACAAACAACGCTCTCCTCAAGGCTCTAGGCACAAACAATTTACCACACGGAGTGTTAGTTGGTGCCGCACTCTGAGTTCCTAGGATGCTATTCTCCAACTCAGAATCCAATGCGGCCACCACCACCCCTCTCTGCAAAATACACTCCTCCCTCTCAGCATTCATCACTGGAGAGAAACTACGAGACAAAGCGTCAGCCTTAACATTCTTTGTCCCTGGGACAAAGGTTATGGAAAAATCGAACCGGGCAAAAAACAGTGCCCACTTAGCCTGACGGGCATTCAAACGTTTAGCTGCGTCCAGATAAATCAAATTCTTATGATCAGTGAAAACCTGTGTAGGATGTCGAGCCCCCTCCAAAAAATGTCGCCAATGCTCGAACGCGAGTTTAATAGCCAACAACTCACGATTCCCAACATCATAGTTGAGCTCTGTCTCAGGACATTTTTTTGAAAAGAAAGCACAGGGATGCACCCCATCCTCTCCCTCCTGGTACAGAACTGCCCCCATGCCTATAGATGATGCATCCACCTCAACCAAAAATGGCTTGGTCTCATCCATCTGGATAAGAACAGGAGCAGAGCTGAACCTCTCCTTGAGATACTTAAAAGCTTCAATAGCCTCAGTGGACCATTGGACTGTATTAGCACCTTTCTTGGTGAGATCAGTAATGGGTTTAGCGATGACAGAGAAATTCTTTATGAATTTCCTGTAATAATTGGCAAACCCCAAAAACCTCTGTACGGACTTCAAACCTTCAGGCCACGGCCACTCCAGCACAGCCTGAACTTTCACCATGTCCATCTCAAAACCATCACAAGAGACAAAGTAACCCAAAAAACTAATTTTCTGGACAGCAAACTGACACTTCTCCAATTTAGCAAAGAGTGTGTTATCTCTCAGTATCTGAAGAACTTCGCGGACTCTCTGCCAATGAGACTCAAGATCCGATGAATAATTCAAAATATCATCCAGATAAACAATAACACTACTACCGATCAAGGGTCTCAGAATGTCATTGATGAAATTTTGAAAAAATGCAGGAGAGTTAGTATGCCCAAAAGGCATCACCAAACACTCAAAATGACCTTTCAGGGTTTTAAAAACTGTCTTCCATTCATGTGCGTCCTTCACCCGCAGCAAATTATATGCCCCACGAAAGTCAATCTTAGGCTGTGTGCCTACGATTCGTTTTTTAAGCATTTCCGCAGCGGCAAAAGCGCTGCAGAAACGCTTAAAAGACGCATGGTAGAAGGCCTGCCATGTTCCCCAATGATAATCCGCATGTGCTGTGCACATGCTGCGAAAATTTCCACTGTGGATTATCATTGCGGAAAAAAACGGAAGTGCTGTGTTTTCGCCGCCATTGACTTGCATTAGACCGCATGGATTACGCATCACTGCATAAGTAGATGCGCATTCCATGCGTTCTAATGTGCGGATGGTACCCAGGTCTAGAGAAGAGGAGACTCTCCTCTGGACCTCGGTACCATTGAAAACTGTAAAAAAAAGAATAAAATAAAAAATAAATATATACTTACCTTCTGGCGGCCCACGGTGCGCTCCTACTTGCTTGGCAGCAGTTCGCAATGGAATGAAGGACATGCGCTGAAGTCAGAGTCATGTGACGGGTCATGCGACGCTGACGTCGGCAGGTCCTTCAGTGTACCGCTGCCGGTGAAGCAAGCCAGGTGAAGCAGGTGAGGCCAGGTGAAGCTGCCGGTGAAGCCAGGTGAAGCCAGGTGAAGCTGCCGGTGAAGCAAGCCAGCGCGCGCCATCGGAGGGTAAGTATATATTTATTTTTTTATTTTTTTACATTCTCTCGGGTCACAGTATATAAATCCATGCCGTTTGCATGGATTTATATAGTGTGACCAAGTTGACAAGCACTTTCCAAGTGATGCTAATCGCTTGGAAAGCGCTTGTCAACCAGCATGCGGAAATGCAATTGAAGAACGCTTTACTTCCGCATGTCCCTGGCAGGAAAACGCATGTACAATCCGCATGCGTTTTTTTCTGCCAGGGAGATGCAGAAACGCTCAGGAAAAAATCCTGAGCATTTCTGCATCGTGGGCACATAGCCTTAGAAAACCATTAAGCTCCGGTCAATTGGTTAAACAAATCCGGAATAAGTGGAAGCGGGTAAGGATGGCGCACAGTGATCTTATTAATCTCCCAAAAATCCAGACATGGCCTTAGACCCCCATCCTTCTTTTTCACAAAAAAGAACCCAACCGCCACAGAAGACTTAGAGGGTCTTATGTGACCTGCAGCTAAACTAGTCTGAAGGTATTCTTTAAAGCCTCCCTCTCTGGAATTGTCAGATTAAACAACCGACTCTTTGGGAGCTTAGCATCAGGGAGCTTAGCAGCTCAATAGCGCAATCGTAATCTCTATCAGGTGGTAAAGCTTTCGACTCCACCTCCGAAAAAACCCTCCAAAAATCCTGAATTTGTTCAGGTAACTCCCCCATCACAACAGCCGCAATGTGAACATTACAACACTTACCATAACACCCCAGACCCCATGATCTTATGGAACCAGATGACCAGTCCAGCAAAGGATTATGCACTTTTAACCATGTCAACCCCAGGACGACCGGGGAGGGCAATTTAACAAGTACAAATAAGTGAATCTGTTCCTGCTGTTCCACATTCATAGTAAGCGGAAACCCAGTGACCTTTTGAAGAATGCTCCCATGCTCCAGGGGAGTATTATCAATAGTGTTGAGCCACCCCCGTAGTGTTCGAGTTCGGTTCGGTTCGTCGAACACCCGTGTGTTCGCCGAACTGTTCGTCGAACTGTTCGTCGAACACCTTCGAACAGCGTTAAAACCAATGGCAGCAAACAAAAACACATAGAAACACATAGAAAACACCTTCAAAGGTGTCCAGAAGCTGACAAACTGCTCAGAAGACATAACTAACACATGGAAAAGTGACAAGTACATATAGTCATGCGAAAAGAAAAGAGGTGGAGGAGTAAAAGGAGGGGGAGACACAGATATAGGCATGTCATGCCCTTCTAAAATCCAAAAAGTGAGAAGCCGACACGGCCAGTCCGTTCCTGCCCGTGCCACATCCGTGTCGCCGGGTTTGTGCCAGAGCCGCGGTGGACCCTGACGGCCAGCCCCCCTCTCCCAATACTGGTGCCTGTCCGCTGGTGGGTCGAGCGAGCCCCCCTGTGGTGGAGGCAGCTCTAAGCTTTTTAATTTAAATTGTCTCTCTAATTTGAATGAATACACTTTAAATCCATTTACAAGGATCTATTGGAGGGCAAGTCTCATGCCAGCAGCCGCGTAATTCCAGCTCCAGTAGCGTCCACTAAAGCTGCTGCAGTTAAAAAGCTTTTAAAAGGATCGAGCTCGGCTGTCCACCGCAAGGCATCCTACTGCCAGTCCGAGCCCCTATGCCTTGGGGTGCCTCCTGATGCTCTTCACTGAGTATCCCGTGGTCCCGAAGCATTTCCTTTGAAAAAATGAAGTGTCCAAACTACAGGTGGTGTAGTTTGCTTAACAGCCGGGATAATCCGCTGACTAGCAGACCCTGCTACTAGGCACAAAGTATTTCCTGGGCTAGATGCAGTTAAAAATTTGTAATTAGATACTCTCGTTGGATGCTGAGAAAGCATTCCATAGAGTCTCCTGGCAAACCATATATGATTCTCTTAAAAACCTCGGGTAGGGGTCTAGGGGACCCTTTTATAGCCAAAATCACAGCCCTGTATCGCAATACGTCACCTAGGCTGAAGGTAAATGGAACTGTAGCACCCTGAGGGCTCGGTTGCTACAGAGGTATTGCACCTCACCCAGAGGTGTGATATCTCACTCTCAGGTAAGTATGTAGTGTGGATCAGGACCCGACACCTGCATGCATTACACCACATTGCCGTGGGGCAGGGCGACCAATATGCCCCTGAGATGGGCACGACAGTCCCTGTCCCTGGCTGGAGTGGGGGGAGGGAACACTGAGGAAGGGGAACCCTGTAGTGCAGGAGCAGGGAGGAAGCAGTTCCTGGGTGCATTGAGAAGGGAGTATAAAAGGTGGGCACCATCTTAGTTCAGTGCAGAGAAGTCTGAGCAGAAGTGGCAGGGAGCAGGGGCTCTGCATGAGCTCTGCTCTGGAGGCGGGCCTAGTAACAGAGGCCCAGGCCTGGAAGAGGGAGAAGGAAGGAAGAGGAGCGGAGAAGGCTCCAGGAACGAGGAACGAAGGGATCTCAGGGGTGCGGACGGGCGAGTCGCCACCGCACGCCAGAATCCACCTGCGTGGAGGGGTCAGGCCAAAGGGGGAGACCGGTCCCCGAAACTAGTGGAGGCAGGAAACGACCCTCAGCTAGAAACAGGAGGCTGTGACATTTTATGTGGCGCAGCCCCTCGCTACACCCGCTAGGAAGGCACCACATAGGGTCAGGGAAACTGGCGTCAAGTTTACCAAGAGGAGGCCCGAGGCAGCCGGACAGAAGGGTTGGTAAGAAAGGCCAGACAAAGGACACACAAAGGGGGTCCTGTGAAGCGCTCCAAAGTTATCTGGGAGTTGTCTGAGCCCCTCACCTGGTGAGCACAGTACGACGTGGGCAGCCGTTACCTGCAGACGTGGTCTGGATAATAAGAACTGTGAGTAAAGGCCCTGGACTGCATCACTGACTCCGTGTCATTACTGCTGCTGCCCTGCACCATCACCCCCATCCTCCGCATACACTGCCCTGAGGATATACTCCTCCCGTGGGGAGTTATGCTACGCTCTGCTGCACCCACAACACCAGCCTCAGCGGTCTGCCCTGGAGCGGCGGTTCACTCTGACCGCAATCCACGGGTGGCGTAGTCGGACATTTAAACATCAAAACCACATAAATAGTTTGACCGCCCTGAGCCACGGAACCGGGTTGCCGCCACGGAGACTACAACCACCAGCATCCACCAAAAAGGGTCCGGCTCCGGGTGTCCCAAGGCCCAGGGGGCGCGTCAGAACATTTTCATCACCTTTCACAATCACCAATGGGACAAGGCAGGGATGTTCTCTGTCCCCTCTCTTATACATCCTAGTGACGGAGCACCTGCTCTCATCAATTCGCCATAACCCCAATATTAGGTGGATTGAGGTGGGAGGCACCGAGTACAAGTGCTCTCTATTTGCTGATGATGTCCTAGTATATATCACTCAATCACATATATCCATCCATGCTGTTATGGCTGAAATAGATCACTTTGTTACATGGTCAAATTTTAAAATCAATGCAGCGAAGTCTGAGGCCCTCGATGTCTCCCTCCCCAAATCCATATAGGATTCCATCCAGTCCAACTTTCCCTTTGCCTGGCCCTCACAGGGTATCAAATACTTAAGAATTCCTATTCATAGAGACCTCTCCCATCTATGTTATCTTAATTTTGGGCCCTTTATTGAACAACTCCATACAGACCACGGTTGGCAAGTTAGAACTGTAAGATTCACTACGTGAACCACTGGTGTTTTGTGGAAAAGCACATGTACACTGTGTTCCAAATTATTATGCAAAAAGTGTTTAGGAGTGATAAGGGAAGAATTTGTTTGTTTGTCAGTTAAACTCATTGATGGTGATGTGTGTCAGGGCTCTTTATATCACTGTAAGCAATTGCAGACACCAGTGCTAATTAGTTTGTCAGGTGTGTCCAATGAAAGGCAAGACTACTTAAGAAGGCTCTCTCACATTATTCAGCAGCCTACATTTTCTGCCAAAATGGGAAGGAAAAAGGATGTGTCGGCTGCTGAGAAGCAACAAATTGTGGAGTGTTTAGGTCAAGGCATGACTACAATCAACATTGTGCGATGATCAGGATGAAGTGTCTTGGCAATCAAGAAGTATGTAGCTGATTCACAGTACACACGTGTGCGTGCTGATAAGGGCAAATTGAGGACTCTTTCCTACAGGCAATTACGTCAGGTTGAAAGAGCAGCGGCAAAAAAGCCTTGTCATAGCAGCAGACAAGTTTTTGAAGCTGCTTGTGCCTCCAACGTCCCCCGAACAACAAGATGCAGGGTCCTTCAGAGGTTTGCAGCTGTGCATACGCCATCCTGTCGACCTCCTCTATCCACTTCACACAAGCAGAAACGGCTCCAGTGGGCCAAACATTACATGAAGACTGATTTCAAAACTGTTTTGTTCACGGATGAGTGCCGTGCAGCGCTCGATGGTCCAGATGGATGGAGTGGAGGATGGCTGGTTGATGGACACCCCACGCAAACAGGGCTACAGCGCCAACAAGGAGGAGGTGGAGTAATGTTTTGGGCTGGAATCATGGGGAGAGAGATTGTCGGCCCCTTTAGGATCCCTGAAGGCGCTAAAGATGAACTCCATAATGTATGTGGATTTTCTCAAACAGCACTTCCTGCCATGGTTCAAGAAGAAGAACCGTGTATTTCACAGCAAGATCATTTTTCTGCATGATAATGCACCATCTCATGCTGCACATAAAACATCTGCATCTCTGGCTGATATGGGCATAAAAGGGGACAAACTTATGGTGTGACCCCCATGCTCCCCTGACCTCTACCCCATTCAGAACCTTTGGAGCATCATTAAAAGGAGTGTCTATGATGGCGGGAGGCAGTTCACATCTAAGCAACAGCTCTGGGAGGGTATTCTGTCCTCATGCAAAACAACTGAAGCAGAAACCATCCAAAACCTGACAAATTCAATGGACGAGAGAGTTCAGAAGCTCCTTTCGAACAAGGTGTCCTATGTGAAAATGTAACATCACCTAGAATAAAGTTTTGAGTTGAAAACTGTTTGATTTCAGTTTCTAACAACCTGCTAATGCTTATAATTTCAAAAATGACCATTTTTTTGGTCTTAATTAAAATGAAAAGGTTGATCGAAAAGTTTGGGGGATCTAAGAGTGTGGCAACCCAGTAGTCATGATTACTTCGAATTCTGACAATATGAGGGTCATGCTGCAGGTAGTGCAGCAAGAAGGCACTTATGTGTCTTGCGCATCTCGGAGCCCAAAAATTATTTTCCGGGCTAGATGCAGCTAAAAATTATTTTTAATTTTAAATCTGGTGGAGCTTATTATAGATGGCCTAATAGGATCAGTGCTGCACACTGCTACAAAGCCCAAATTATTTTCCAGTCAAGATACAGATAAACATGATTAGTAATTTGAAAGCTTAAAATGGTTGGTAGGGTGATTTTTACCAATCATCAAGCTTTTACTCTCCCCAGGATGACACAGGGGTAGAAAAGTCGTTTCGGATCCATGATTTGTTCATCTTTATGAACGTGAGTCTGTCTACATTATCAGTGGAGAGCCGCGTGCGCTTATCTGTCAGCACACCACCAGCAGCGCTGAACACACGTTCAGACAGAACGCTGGCTGCGGGGCATGACAAGATCTCCAAGGCGTAAGTGGCTAGCTCCGGCCATTTATCCAGATTGGAAGCCCAAAAAGAGCAAGGGTCCAGTGACACAGTCGTGGCTTCAATGTTTACTTGGAGATACTCCTGTACCATCGTCTCTAGGCGTTGACTATGTGTCAGACTTCTTGTCTCCTGTGGCCTTGCAAAGGATGGGCTAAAAAAGTGGTGAAATGATTCCGCAAAATTAATGTTACCACCAGATACTGTGGTTCTGTTACGGTTTGAGTGCTGAACACTTGACGGTCCCACGGTTGGCAAGTTGGAACTGTGAGATTCACTACGTGCACCACTGGTATTTTGTGGAAAAGCACATGTAAGATTCTGCAACAGTCTCTGCTGATACTCCTGCATGCGTGCATCCCTTTCTATGGCAGGAATAATTTCTGCAAATTTACTTTTGTACCGGGGATCTAACAGTGTGGCAACCCAGTAGTCAGGATTATTTCTAATTCTCACAATTCGAGGGTCATGTTGCAGGTAGTGCAGCAAGAAGGCACTCATGTGTGTTGCGCATCCAGGAGCACCAAGTCCCTGTTGTGTTGGTGGCGAGGTAACAATCATGCTTCCTTCCTCTGTCCTCTCCCCCCAACCTCGCACAACAGAAATGTGATCAAGGTCTCCCTCATCTGATGAGTCTTCCATCAGTTCGTCCTCCACTTCTTCCTGGGCTCCTGCACCTTCCTCACTAGTTTGGCTGCTACCATGCGCCCTGGTAAAACCATCTCCCCCACCCTCACATGCCGGCCGCCTTGGTGCTGCCGACCGTCTGGACGTTGCAGATGTTAGCCCTTCCGCATACAACTCCTCCTCCTCTACTTCCTCCACCTCCTCTTGTGCCACCACCTGACTCCGAATTCTGTTTAACATGTGCTCCAGCATGTAAATCACCGGAATAGTCATGCTGATAATGGCATCGTCAGCACTAAACATCTTCGTCGCCATTTCAAAACTGTGCAGAAGGGTGCATAGGTCCCTGATCTGAGACCACTCCTCCAGCGTTATTTGCCCCACCTCTGAATCTCGTTGGCCCAGGCTATACGTCAGAACGTATTGCACCAGGGCTTGTCGGTGCTGCCACAGTCGCTGCAACATGTGCAGAGTTGAATTCCACCGGGTAGGCACATCGCATTTTAGCCGGTGAAGTGGCAGGCCCAACGACTTCTGTAGAGATGTAAGTCGCTGAGCTGCGGGATGCGAACGGCGGAAGTGAGCACACAGCGACCGTGTCCTCTGCAGAAGGCCATCTAGTCTGGGATAGTGGGCTAAAAATTGCTGGACAACCAGGTTCAACACGTGAGCCATACAAGGCACGTGTGTGACATTGCCCCGGCGAAGGGCCGCACCCAGGTTTGCAGCATTGTCGCACACGGCCTTCCCTGGTTTCAGGTCCAGTGGAGACAACCATTCATGAAATTGGTTCTCCAGAGCTGACCACAACTCCTCAGCTGTGTGACTCACATTTCCCAGACATTTCAATGTAAAAACCGCCTGATGACGTTGAGCCCTACTGCCAGCATAGTAAGGAGGTGTGCAGGATCCCTTCTGCGCAGTTAGAAAGCTTGTGGCATGACCAGACAGGCTTTGGGTGCAGGTGGAAGACCGAGAGGAGGTTGAGGAGGCAGAAGCAGTGGAGGAACTTTGACATAAAGAGGATTGACGCACAACTCGTGGGGACGGCAAGACTTGGATAGCAGCCCCTTGTCCTGCTGTCACCATAGTTACCCAGTGCCCAGTCAGCGACATTTAACGCCCCTGTCCATGCCTACTCGTCCTAGTGTCTGTGGTGAAATGCACCCTGTCACACACAGAGTTTCTCAAAGAAGCGGTGATGTTGTGTGCGACATGCTGGTGGAGCGCAGGCACACCTTTCTTTGAGAAGTAGTGCCGACTGGGCATCTGGTACTGGGGCACTGCGACGGACATAAGGTCTCGAAAATCCTCTGTGTCCACCAGGCGGAAAGGCAGCATTTCTGTAGCCAAGAGCTTGCAGATGGTGAAATTCAACCTCTTAGCTTTCTCATGGCTAGGAGGAAATGGTCTTTTACTTGTCCACATCTGAGGGACCGAGGGCTGGCTATTGTGCTTAGACGGGGTTGATAAGGGTGTCCCCGGCAAACTGCCGGTCTGTGAGGAAGATGCAGGCGGACATGTTAGGTTGCCTTGATCCAAAGGTGGTGCTATCGATGTCGGACAGCGCTCAACACCAGCTGCTGTTACCACCTCCAAAGAAAATGATGACCTGCCAATCACGCTGGCTGTTGCGGGTAAAGAGGTGGCAGGTCTGCGCCCCAAAACAGGTGTGACTGCTGTCCCCCCAGTCACAGAGGATGAAGAGGCCGCGGATGCACAAGATATGGCAGACGGTGGTTGGCCCGGCCGGCTAGGCCGCATTGTAGCACACTGAGCTTCCCACTGCAACTTATGCTTCATGTCCATGTGTCGGTTCATGCATGAAGTACTCAAACTATGTATTTTTTGGCCTCTACTTAGCTTTTGCTGACAAATGTTACAGATAACACGAGTTGGGTCATCTTTATCGATCTGAAAAAATGCCCAGGCTATGCAAGGCTTAGCACCCATGCGACCTGAAGAGCCACCACGACTTGTGGTGAGAGGCAGAGTTGTGTTTGAGGATGCAGTTGTTGACGTGCTTCCAGTACTACGTCTCTGTCCAGGAAGGCGCAACCTGACCTCGTCGTCACTAGCATCTTCCTCCACCTCTTCTGCTGACCTCATCTCTTGGCTGACTGTGGGTTGACAGTAAGTGGGATCTCCAACCTCATCATCATCACCCTGTGTGTTATCACACCCGTTGTCCTCAGAGCCAACCTGTTCCTGCCCTGACAAAAAACTAAAGTTGTCGCTCCAATCAGGTATTTGAGTCTTATCATCGTCTTCCTCATTGTCTCCACCAACAGGAGTTACAGTTTGGGAATGAGGGTCTACATTATGGTCAGAACCTACTGCGTCTGGTCCTGGATCCGACTCATAAAGATTCTGGGCATCAGTGCAGATCATTTCCTCGTCTGGATTCACAGAAGCGCTGGAGTCGACCTCTGATTCCCAGGCTATAGTATGAGTAAACAGCTCTGCAGACTCAACCATCTGTTCTACCTCATACTCAGACGGGCAGCTGGAGATTTGGGAGCTGTGAGGAAGCAAGTGCGATTTGGGTGACACCTTTGAGGACTGGAGTATTTGTGATGTTGAAGTTGATGTGGAGGAGAGCCCACTTAAAGGAGCACTTGATATCCGTTGAAGCACCTGCTGTTTTTGTGCCTCATCTGGAATTTGTAGCGATTGGCGTGGCCGTAAGAAAGGGATCTTATCACATTGTCCGCTAAAAGAAGTAGACATTTTAGTTTGGCTGGAAGATGGTCTTTCTTCTGCAGATGTTACTGTTGCTTTAACACCTACCCCACGGACACAACCTTTTTTCCCCTTCCCAACACGCCTATTCCCCTTTCCACCAGCAGCAGGCCTTTTTCCACTCATTTTGGTGGTTAACTAATTCACAACTCTGGAGTTGTTTGCACAAAAAAACAATGGATGGTAACCGAGCAGAGCTGAGTGGCCAAACTGTGGTATTAGGCCAAAACTATTGGCTGGGTTAGATGCAGAAAAAAATATATTCAGTTTGCAACCTGATGGAGGTCAGTATAGATGGACTAATAGAGAAAGTCCGACACACTGCTACAAGGCCAAATATTTTTTCAGAGGTAGATGCAGAAAAAAATTATATTCAGTTTGCAACCTGATGGAGGTCTGTATAGATGGATTAATAGAACAAGACCCACACACAGCTAGAAGCCCAATATTTTTTCAGAGGTAGATGCAGAAAAAAATATATTCAGTTTGCAACCTGATGGAGGTCAGTATAGATGGACTAATACAACAAGTCCCACACACAGCTAGAAGCCCAAATATTTTTTCAGAGGTACTGTAGATGCAGATACAAATTATTTTTAATTTGCAACCTGATGGAGGTCAGTATAGATGGACTAATACAACAAGTCCCACACACAGCTAGAAGCCCAAATATTTTTTCAGAGGTAGATGCAGAAAAAAATATATTCAGTTTGTAACCTGATGGAGGTCAGTATAGATGGACTAATACAACAAGTCCCACACACAGCTAGAAGCCCAAATATTTTTTCAGAGGTACTGTAGATGCAGATAAAAATTATTTTTAATTTGCAACCTGATGGAGGTCAGTATAGATGGACTAATACAACAAGTCCCACACACAGCTAGAAGCCCAAATATTTTTTCAGAGGTACTGTAGATGCAGATACAAATTATTTTTAATTTGCAACCTGATGGAGGTCAGTATAGATGGACTAATAGAGAAAGTCCGACACACTGCTAGAAGGCCAAATATTTTTTCAGAGCTAGATGCAGAAAAAAATTATATTCAGTTTGCAACCTGATGGAGGTCAGTATAGATGGATTAATAGAACAAGTCCCACACATAGCTAGAAGCCCAAATATTTTTTCAGAGGTAGATGCAGAAAAAAATATATTCAGTTTGCAACCTGATGGAGGTCAGTATAGATGGACTAATACAACAAGTCCCACACACAGCTAGAAGCCCAAATATTATTTTAGAGGTACTGTAGATGCAGATTAAAATTATTTTTAATTTGCAACCTGATGGAGGTCAGTATAGATGGACTAATACAACAAGTCCCACACACAGCTAGAAGCCCAAATATTTTTTCAGAGGTACTGTAGATGCAGATATAAATTATTTATAATTTGCAACCTGATGGAGGTCAGTATAGATGGACTAATACAACAAGTCCCACACACAGCTAGAAGCCCAAATATTTTTTCAGAGGTAGATGCAGAAAAAAATATATTCAGTTTGCAACCTGATGGAGGTCAGTATAGATGGGCTAATACAACAAGTCCCACACACAGCTAGAAGCCCAAATATTTTTTCAGAGGTACTGTAGATGCAGATAAAAATTATTTTTAATTTGCAACCTGATGGAGGTCAGTATAGATGGACTAATACAACAAGTCCCACACACAGCTAGAAGCCCAAATATTTTTTCAGAGGTACTGTAGATGCAGATACAAATTATTTTTAATTTGCAACCTGATGGAGGTCAGTATAGATGGACTAATAGAGAAAGTCCGACACACTGCTAGAAGGCCAAATATTTTTTCAGAGCTAGATGCAGAAAAAAATTATATTCAGTTTGCAACCTGATGGAGGTCAGTATATATGGATTAATAGAACAAGACCCACACACAGCTAGAAGCCCAAATATTTTTTCAGAGGTAGATGCAGAAAAAAATATATTCAGTTTGCAACCTGATGGAGGTCAGTATAGATGGACTAATACAACAAGTCCCACACACAGCTAGAAGCCCAAATATTTTTTCAGAGGTACTGTAGATGCAGATAAAAATTATTTTTAATTTGCAACCTGATGGAGGTCAGTATAGATGGACTAATAGAGAAAGTCCGACACACTGCTAGAAGGCCAAATATATTTCAGAGCTAGATGCAGAAAAAAATTATATTCAGTTTGCAACCTGATGGAGGTCAGTATAGATGGATTAATAGAACAAGACCCACACACAGCTAGAAGCCCAATATTTTTTCAGAGGTAGATGCAGAAAAAAATATATTCAGTTTGCAACCTGATGGAGGTCAGTATAGATGGACTAATACAACAAGTCCCACACACAGCTAGAAGCCCAAATATTTTTTCAGAGGTACTGTATATGCAGATAAAAATTATTTTTAATTTGCAACCTGATGGAGGTCAGTATAGATAGACTAATACAACAAGTCCCACACACAGCTAGAAGCCCAAATATTTTTTCAGAGGTACTGTAGATGCAGATACAAATTATTTTTAATTTGCAACCTGATGGAGGTCAGTATAGATGGACTAATACAACAAGTCCCACACACAGCTAGAAGCCCAAATATTTTTTCAGAGGTAGATGCAGAAAAAAATATATTCAGTTTGCAACCTGATGGAGGTCAGTATAGATGGACTAATACAACACGTCCCACACACAGCTAGAAGCCCAAATATTTTTTCAGAGGTACTGTAGATGCAGATAAAAATTATTTTTAATTTGCAACCTGATGGAGGTCAGTATAGATGGACTAATACAACAAGTCCCACACACAGCTAGAAGCCCAAATATTTTTTCAGAGGTACTGTAGATGCAGATACAAATTATTTTTAATTTGCAACCTGATGGAGGTCAGTATAGATGGACTAATAGAGAAAGTCCGACACACTGCTAGAAGGCCAAATATTTTTTCAGAGCTAGATGCAGAAAAAATTATATTCAGTTTGCAACCTGATGGAGGTCAGTATATATGGATTAATAGAACAAGACCCACACACAGCTAGAAGCCCAAATATTTTTTCAGAGGTAGATGCAGAAAAAAATATATTCAGTTTGCAACCTGATGGAGGTCAGTATAGATGGACTAATACAACAAGTCCCACACACAGCTAGAAGCCCAAATATTTTTTCAGAGGTACTGTAGATGCAGATAAAAATTATTTTTAATTTGCAACCTGATGGAGGTCAGTATAGATGGACTAATAGAGAAAGTCCGACACACTGCTAGAAGGCCAAATATTTTTTCAGAGCTAGATGCAGAAAAAAATTATATTCAGTTTGCAACCTGATGGAGGTCAGTATAGATGGATTAATAGAACAAGACCCACACACAGCTAGAAGCCCAATATTTTTTCAGAGGTAGATGCAGAAAAAAATATATTCAGTTTGCAACCTGATGGAGGTCAGTATAGATGGACTAATACAACAAGTCCCACACACAGCTAGAAGCCCAAATATTTTTTCAGAGGTACTGTAGATGCAGATAAAAATTATTTTTAATTTGCAACCTGATGGAGGTCAGTATAGATGGACTAATAGAGAAAGTCCGACACACTGCTAGAAGGCCAAATATATTTCAGAGCTAGATGCAGAAAAAAATTATATTCAGTTTGCAACCTGATGGAAGTCAGTATAGATGGATTAATAGAACAAGACCCACACACAGCTAGAAGCCCAATATTTTTTCAGAGGTAGATGCAGAAAAAAATATATTCAGTTTGCAACCTGATGGAGGTCAGTATAGATGGACTAATACAACAAGTCCCACACACAGCTAGAAGTCCAAATATTTTTTCAGAGGTTCTGTATATGCAGATAAAAATTATTTTTAATTTGCAACCTGATGGAGGTCAGTATAGATAGACTAATACAATAAGTCCCACACACAGCTAGAAGCCCAAATATTTTTTCAGAGGTACTGTAGATGCAGATACAAATTATTTTTAATTTGCAACCTGATGGAGGTCAGTATAGATGGCTAATACAACAAGTCCCACACACAGCTAGAAGCCCAAATATTTTTTCAGAGTTAGATGCAGAAAAAAATATATTCAGTTTGCAACCTGATGGAGGTCAGTATAGATGGACTAATACAACAAGTCCCACACACAGCTAGAAGCCCAAATATTTTTTCAGAGGTACTGTAGATGCAGATAAAAATTATTTTTAATTTGCAACCTGATGGAGGTCAGTATAGATGGACTAATACAACAAGTCCCACACACAGCTAGAAGCCCAAATATTTTTTCAGAGGTACTGTAGATGCAGATACAAATTATTTTTAATTTGCAACCTGATGGAGGTCAGTATAGATGGACTAATAGAGAAAGTCCGACACACTGCTAGAAGGCCAAATATTTTTTCAGAGCTAGATGCAGAAAAAAATTATATTCAGTTTGCAACCTGATGGAGGTCAGTATACATGGATTAATAGAACAAGACCCACACACAGCTAGAAGCCCAAATATTTTTTCAGAGGTAGATGCAGAAAAAAATATATTCAGTTTGCAACCTGATGGAGGTCAGTATAGATGGACTAATACAACAAGTCCCACACACAGCTAGAAGCCCAAATATTTTTTCAGAGGTACTGTAGATGCAGATAAAAATTAGTTTTAATTTGCAACCTGATGGAGGTCAGTATAGATGGACTAATAGAATGATGCTATGCCCAAAAGATTTTACTTCACTAGGTGCAGTAAAAAAATTGGTATTCTATACACAGGTGGTATATCTTGCAGCACAGATAGGCTACTCCACTGACTAACACATTCTGCAATAGGCCAAAAAGGATTAGCTTTGCTAGATTCAGCCAAATGCTGTGAAAAAAACTTGCACAGCACTGGCACAGACCTGCCTGGCAAAAACTGATAGGAACTGATGTAACCTAGTCCTGAAAAGGACTCCAATTACAATTAGTCTTTACTCCCACAACCTATCTATTTAAGAGCACAGACCTCCCTGATAAAAGTCGTAGGAAATGCTGTAACCTAGTCCTTAAAAGGACTGCAATCACAACTATTCCCTACTCCCAAGCTATCTGTATATTTGTGCGAAAATTGGCTTGAAATTAACAAGGTATAGCGCACACAGCAACAGCGGTGCCGTCTAACACGCAGCTGCAGCAGTGAGAAAATGGTGGCGACGGGGAAAATGGCTTGGTCTTATAGGGCAAGGACATGTGACATACACTGCCAATGACACATGCCCTTGCTTGTGTGAAAAAAAGCACTTCGCTCCGTGTGTGCGCTGCTGATAGGCTGACAGATTGCACCTCCCCACTGCAAATGCGGGAAAGAGAAAAAAAAATGGAGATCTTCATTGTTCCTGCAGAGATCCATCCCCTGCCCCTCCCCCCACCCCGCTGTACACTCAAACTGCGTATTAACATTAATTTTCATCATTACTGAGAAAAAATCCAGTTATGATTTTGGTGCACGAACAGTTATCGAACATAACCTCGAACAGCCGAATTTTTATCAAATTGTTCGTTTTCGCCGAACGGCTCGAACACCGCCCAAAACAGCTCGAATTTGAGATTGGCGAACAGTTCGAGTAGAACAACGCTCATCTCTAATTATCAATCTCCACCACAGGAAAAGGAGATGACAAAGGTTCAGAACTGAACTTATACTTTTCAAGAAATTGTTGATCAATCAAATTAAGTGCAGAACCACAATCCACCATTACCTGAAACTCAATCAAACGACCTTGACAGGTGGTATTACCAGGACAAAACACCCCAGCAGAACGTAAAAACGCAATGCGAACGGAAGTGTTATTTCTACTGACCTTTTCTTTTTCTTTCCTTAAGCGAACCTCGCATTGCTTTAAAAAATTATCAGCGTTACCGCAATACAAGCAAAGTCCCTCAGAGAACCTCCTGTCCCTCTCCTTGGAACGGGATGACATTGCCCCCACCTTCATAGGTTCCCCATTGTCGGCAGGATTATCGTGAGAAGCAGAATCCAGCAATGCAGGAAACTTCTCCTCATTCTGTCTGGCCCTCAACCTTCTATCCACACGGATAGCTAGCTGCATGGCAACTTGCAAAGTATCTGGTGTAGGGAATGTAATGAGCAAATCTTTAACCCTTTCACTCAAGTCTGCCAGAAACTGAAACTTGAGTGCAGGGTCGTTCCACCTGACCTCTGCAGACCATCGTCTGAACAGGGTGCAATAACTCTCAGCATCAAGAGAACCCTGTTTGAGACGACTGCCTCCACAGACCTCAGACAATGATCATCAGGAGACAAGGAAAACACCCAGATTTGAGGTTCTTTATGCAATAGAGACATAATAATCCCTTTACGCTGTAGTTCACTCCCAGAAGATCTAGGTCTGAGCCGAAAATACAACAAGCAAGCGTTTTTAAATGAAAAAAAATCCTGTCGTTTCCCCGAGAAACACTCAGGTAATCCTACCTTAGGTTCTTCATAGCGTTCTGCAGGGTATTTACTCACGTACTGCTGAAGGCCGGCAACCTCCAGAGTCAACCCTTTCAAGCATTGAGAAAGCTCCTGGATGGTACTCATACTGAAGAAAACCCAGGAAGAGGGAAAAAAAAAACCTTTTTTTTCTTTTTTTTTTTTTTTTAAATGTGGCTGGACATACTGTTGTGTACTGCAACTAAGAACTAAAGAATAGGAGGGAAAAGCTGTCCCTACACTGAGACTCAGCTTAAACCCTATGCTGGGTTGGGTGCCCTATTCCTTATGAATAGCCCCACCGACACTCCTGCACTGAACTCAAAAGAAGACCTGACGGAAGGGGAAAGGGGTCCCTAAAAAATCTAAGGACTGGGAGCAAAAATAGGAGACCACCTAACAGAAAAGTTAGTTGCAGAAATGAAGATTAAAGGGAACAAAACTGGTGGAACAAGAAGTCCCAGGATATAAATTGTCCTAACCACAAATAACTAACAAGGCAACTTAGCCAGAGCACAAACGTAACAACACTGATGTCCAGTAAGGAATGGGATACAGGTGCGGAGTAATAAAGAGTAAGGAGATCATGTGACCAAGACAACTAGCACCAGAGGAAAAGACTAGAAGCCAGCAAACCACAAAAAGATGGCCAAAAAGTAAAACAACATAGATTCTAACAATAGATTGCAATTTTATCGCTTGCTGGAGCTAGTCCACAGAAAGAAAGCAGCCATAGAGTGTCCGGGAACCTTCTCATAGACTTTTCTTAGCAGGGGCAGCTTCTCGGCAGGTTGGACAGCCCGAGGAGAGAACTGGAGACTCCTCTGGTGGGCTCTGGCTTCAGGACAGTTCATAGTGCAAATCTTGCAGGTCGTGTTGATGATAGAGGCCACCATCCCCTTAGCTTGCTGCTGGTACTTTTCTGTGGGAATCTGCTTGGCTCCTACCACCCTGGAATATTTCCAGTGAATTATGGCATGACACCATGGTATTAGCACTACCCCCAGTACCAGTAGCGAAGCCATCCACAATTTCCTTCTCAGGAATTTTATTTGGTAGACTGAGTGGCTGCCCAAATACATTAGTTTCTCACAAAGGAGCTGAAGATACTGAGTGGCAGTAGGTGCAAGTTTCTCCAGCATGTTAGATATCAGAGGGGGAACAGAGGGGGCAGCACAGTGGTCCTGGGTTCAAATCCCATCAAGGACAACATATGCAAGGATTTCGTATCCACGATCAAGAAAAAATGGGATCAAAAAGAGTCCTCTAACACAGGAATTATTATAAAAGTGAAAATACTTTATTAATACTGATAAAATATAGAGACAAAGTGCTCAGATACTACAGTACAGACCAAAAGTTTGGACACACCTTCTCATTTAAAGATTTTTCTGTATTTTCATGACTATGAAACTTGTACATTCACACTGAAGGCATCAAAACTATGAATTAACACATGTGGAATTATATACTTAACAAAAAAGTGTGAAACAACTGAAAATATGTCTTATATTCTAGGTTCTTCAAAGTAGCCACCTTTTGCTTTGATGACTGCTTTGCACACTCTTGGCATTCTCTTGATGAGCTTCAAGAGGCATTCATCGTAAATGGTCTTCCAACAATCTTGAAGGAGTTCCCAGAGATGCTTAGCACTTGTTGGCCCTTTTGCCTTCACTCTGCTGTCCAGCTCACCCCAAACCATCTCGATTGGGTTCAGGTCTGGTGACTGTGGAGGCCAGGTCATCTGGCGTAGCACCCCATCACTCTCCTTCTTGGTCAAATAGCCCTTACACAGCCTGGAGGTGTGTTTGGGGTCATTGTCCTGTTGAAAAATAAATGGTGGTCCAACTAAACGCAAACCGGATGGAATAGCATGCCGCTGCAAGATGCTGTGGTAGCCATGCTGGTTCAGTATGCCTTCAATTTTGAATAAATCCCCAACAGCGTCACCAGCAAAGCACCCCCACACCATCACACCTCCATGCTTCACGGTGGGAAACAGGCATGTAGAGTCCGTCCGTTCACCTTTTCTGCATCGCACAAAGACACGGTGGTTGGAACCAAAGCTCTCAAATTTGGACTTATCAGACCAAAGCACAGATTTCCACTGGTCTAATGTCCATTCCTTGTGTTCTTTAGCCCAAACAAGTCTCTTCTGCTTGTTGCCTGTCCTTAGCAGTGGTTTCCTAGCAGCTATTTTACCATGAAGGCCTGCTGCACAAAGTCTCCTCTTAACAGTTGTTGTAGAGATGTGTCTGCTGCTAGAACTCTGTGTGGCATTGACCTGGTCTCTAATCTGAGCTGCTGTTAACCTGCGATTTCTGAGGCTGGTGACTCGGATAAACATCCTCAGAAGCAGAGGTGACTCTTGGTCTTCCTTTCCTGGGGCGGTCCTCATGTGAGCCAGTTTCTTTGTAGCGCTTGATGGTTTTTGCAACTGCACTTGGGGACATTTTCAAAGTTTGCCCAATTTTTCGGACTGACTGACCTTCATTTCTTAAAGTAATGATGGCCACTCGTTTTTCTTTACTTAGCTGCTTTTTTCTTGCCATAATACAAATTCTAACAGTCGATTCAGTAGGACTATCAGCTGTGTATCCACCAAACTTCTGCACAAAACAACTGATGGTCCCAACCCCATTTATAAGGCAAAAAATCCCACTTATTAAACCTGACAGGGCACACCTGTGAAGTGAAAATCATTTCCGGCGACTACCTCTTGAAGCTCATCAAGAGAATGCCAAGAGTGTGCAAAGCAGTCATCAAAGCAAAAGGTGGCTACTTTGAAGAACCAAGAATATAAGACATATTTTCAGTTGTTTCACACTTTTTTGTTAAGTATATATTCCACATGTGTTAATTCATAGTTTTGATGCCTTCAGTGTGAATGTACAATTTTCAAAGTCATGAAAATACAGAAAAATCTTTAAATGAGAAGGTGTGTCCAAACTTTTGGTCTGTATTGTACATACACAGGAGTAGTCCAAATATAATGGACAGACAATCCACCCAACTAGCTGATGCAACACAAATTAAGTGTATCCACATATTCAGCTATTCCTAGAAAGCACCAGCACATCATGTAGAGTGTTGTATCATGTCACCCACAAATTTGTAGGGAATTTTTTTTACCTAAAATACAGAAATCCAAAGGTGTACACTGCCAGGCGGACACTGTCCACCCCACCGCACGATTCGGAAATTTTTTTCCCTACAAATTTGTGGGTGACATAATATAACCCTCTAAATGATGTGCTGGTGCTTTCTATGAATAGCAGAATATGTGGATACGCTTAATTTGTGTTGCATCAGCTAGTTGGGCGGATTGTCTGTCCATTATATTTGGACAACTCCTGTGTATGTAGTGTCCGAGCACTTTGTCTCTATATTTTATCAGCATTAATAAAGTATTTTCACTTTTATAATAATTCCTGTGTTAGAGGACTCTTTTTGATCTCGTTTTTTCTTGATCATGACTGCTTGTTTGTGATTTGTCCTTATATTTAGGCTTGAGTCCTTTTTTCATACTAAGTTATTATTATCAAATTGATGTTGTATCTAATATGCATGCTGTATGGTGGAATAACTTACTTAAGGATTTTGTATGTTATCCCTGTGTTTGTGTGGGTTTCCCCCTCAGTAAAAAAGCAGCCATAGAGTGTCTGGGAACCTTCCCACAGACTTTTCTTAGCCAGGGATGTTTCTCGGCAGGGCTGGACAGCCCCACAAGAGAACTGGAGACTCCTCCGGTGGGCTTCTCCTTCAGGACAGTTCATAGTGCAAACTTTGCAGATCGTGTTGATGATAGAGGCCATCATCTCCTTAGCTTGCTACTGGTACTTTTCTGTGGGAATCTGCTTGGCTCTTACCATCCTGGAATATTTCCAGTGAATTATGGCATGACACCATGGTATTAGCGGTGCCCCCAGTACCAGTAGTGAAGCCATCCACAATTTCCTTCTCAGGAATTTTATTTGGTAGACTGAGTGGCTGCCCAAATACATTAGTTTCTCTCAAAGGAGCTGAAGATACTGAGTGGCAATAGGTGCAAGTTTCTCCAGTATGTTAGATATCAGAGGGAGAACAGAGAGGGCAGCACCGTGGCTCAGTGGTTAGCACCCTTGCAGTGCTGGGGTCCTGGGTTCAAATCCCATCAAGGACAACATCTGCAAAGATTTTGTATGTTCTCCCCGTGTTTGTGTAGGTTTCCCCGTGAGTAAAAAAGCAGCCATAGAGTGTCCAGGAACCTTCACATTGACTTTTCTTAGCAAGGGCTGCTTCTCAGCAGGGTTGGAAGGGTCCACCAGAGAACTGGAGAATCCTGTGATGGGCACTAGTTTCTCCATCAGGGGAGTTCATAGTGCAAACCTTTCAGGTGCTATGGTGCTCTTGAGCAGGGAAGAAAGGTGGGCCCTCAGAAAGTGATCTATTTCAAGTGTTTATTTCTGTTAATGTTGATGATTATAGAAGAAAAAGTTTTCCAGCGAAGTGGTTTCCAATTTCCAAAATTTATTATGCAAAAAATAAAATCTTCAATCCAAACAGGGAGTTACACAGTTCTTAAGCCAACATGTTTCGACAGATGGTCTTAGCCATGGCAAATGATGTTGATGATTATGGCTTACAGCCAATGAAAACACAAAAGTCATTATCTCAGTAAATTAGAATAATTAACAAAAAACACCTGCAAAGGCTTCCGAAGCGTTTAAAAAGGCCATATAGTCTGTTTCAGTAGGCTCCACAATCATGGGGCTGACTGCTGACTTGACAGATGTCCAGAAGGCAGTCATTAACACACTTTAGAAGGAGGGTAGGCCACAAAAGGTCATTGTTAAAGAAGCTGGCTGTTCACATAGTGCTGTATACAAGCATATTAATGGAAGGTTGAGTGGAAGAAAAAAGTGTGGTAGAAAAAGGTGCAGAAGCAACCAGGATAACCGCAGCCTTGACATTATTGTTAAGAAAAGGCCATTCAAAAATTTGGGGGAGATTTATAAGGAGTGGACTGCTGCTGGAGTCATTCCTTCAAGAGCCACCACAGACAGATGTATCCGGGACATGGGCATTTCTAGTGTCAAGCCACTCAAGACCAATAGACAACGCCAGAAGCGTCTTAGCTGGGCCCAGTAGAAAAAGACCTGAACTGTTGCTCAGTGGTCCAAGGTGTTGTTTTCAGATGAAAGTAAATTTTGCATTTCATTTGGAAATCAAGGTCCCAGAGTCTGGAGGAAGAGTGGGAGGTACACAATCCAAGCTGATTAAAATAGTGTGAAGTTTCCACAATCAGTGATGGTTTGGGGAGCCATGTCATCTGCTGGTGTAGGTCAACTGTGTTTTATCACGACCAAAGTCAGTGCAGCCACCTACCAGGAAATTTTAGAGCATTTCATGCTTCCCTCTGCCGACAAGCTTTATGGAGATGGAAATTTCATTCTCCAGAAGGAGTTGGCACCTTTCCACACTGCCAAAAGTACAAAATACCTGGTTTAAAAAGAACAGTATCACTGTGCTTTATTGGCCAGCAAACTTGCCTGACCTTAACCCCATAGAGAATCTATGGGGTATTGTCAAGAGGAAGATGAGAGACACCAGGCCCAACAATGCAGATGAGCTGAAGGCTGCTATCAAAGCAACCTGGGCTTCCATACCACCTCAGCAGTGCCACAGGCTGATCGCCTCCATGCCACATCGCATTGACGCAGTAACTGATGCAAAAGGAGCCCCTACCAAGTATTGAGTGCATTTACTGAACATACATTTCAGATGGCCAACATTTTTGGATTTAAAAAAAGCATTTTTAAAGCTGTTGTTGTAAAGTATTCTAATTTACTGAGATAATGACTTTTGTGTTTTCATTGGCTGTAAGCCATAATCATCAACATTAACAGAAATAAACACTTGAAATCGATCACTCTGTTTGCAATGACTCTATATAATATATGAGTTTCACTTTTTGTATTGAAGAACTGAAATAAATTAACTTTTTGTTGATATTCTAATTTTGTGAGAAGCACCTGTACATGTCACTACCCTGGAAAGAATGTTTCTTAAAAAAATTTCCATTTTACCTTGTTTTTTGTGCTTTTTTTTCAGTCCGTAAAAGTGGCATAATACTCTGACAATATTGTTCACAGATATGGTATTTGTCAGCGACCAACTGTGAATAGGTTTGAAACCACAATTCCAATACTTTAAATGGAGTGTAATATTTGATATGCTCACAAAAATTGCTGTATTATTACGGCAGTCATATTGTATCATGTCTGATCATTGAAAAAAAGTTTCTCTGCTTCCCCAATACAGTAATGTGAATAAAATAAAAAAACAAATGGCTGTATTCTGCAAACAAGGAAAATGGACCAGTAAAATGGTGTACACTGACACACTGCTACAAAGTCTAAATGGAGGACAATATTTTCCACATTCACTACAAATGGCTGGGTTTGTAATGCCGTTATGTTCATGTCATTAATTAATAAATGATTACATTTATGGAAAAAAAATGTTGTGGGGTCCTCTGTAATTTTATTAACCAGCAGAGGGAAAGCAGACAGCTGGGGCGGATGTTTCTGGCCTAGGAAGGGAGTAATACCCATGGAGCTTCCAAGGCTACTAATATCAACCCCCAGCTGTGTACACAGCCTTTACTGGCTATAAAAAATGGGGAACCCCCCCAAAAAATGACGTTGGGTCCCCCTATTTTAACAGCTAGCAAAGGCTATGCAGACAGCTGAGGGCTGATATTAATAGCCAAGGAAAGGGCCATGAATATTGGCCCCCTCAGAGGCTAGAAACAGGAGCCCTCAGCCGCTCCTGCAGCCGCTCAATGCAAGTCAATGGGACACAAATATAGGAATGAAAATAAACTCTTTCTTTCCTTGTAGGCTAATTCTACATGAAGGAAAACAACTAACAATAATGTAGAATGTATTGGGGGAGGTGGTTGCCCAAATCGATGGGAACAGTGCTCACAGTGAAACATGAAAAGCCGGCAATTCATCAGTGGCATACACCGGTACCCGACAATTTATAACAGAAAGATAGAGCATCACACATAGATTAGATGCATAGAAACATGTCAGTCACATATATAAGAAGTACAGGGACAGTGTTGCTTACTGTACTTGTCATTTAGTGTAAAGGATTTATTTAAAAAAATATTAGTGTTTTCATGCACCGTCTCTTTAAAAAAGCCGGCCGGCAATTCAGCATCGGTACCCGACAATTTACAACAGAAATAATAGAGCATCAGACATAGATTAGATAGATAGAAACATGTCAGTCACATATATAATAAGTACAGTGATAGTGTTGGTTACTGTACTTGTCATTTAGTGTTAAAATAAAGGATTTATTAAAAAAAAAATTGGCGTGGGGTTCCCCGTAATTTTAGTCTCTAGCGGAGGTTAAGCAGACGGCTGGGGAAGATGTTTGAAGCCTGGGAAGAGGGTAATACCCATGGAGCTTCCCAGGCTACTAATATCAGTCCCCAGCTGAATACCTAGCCTTTACTAGCTATTAAAATGGGAGACCCCCCCCAAAAAATGACGTGGGGTCCCCCCTATTTTAATAGCTAGCAAAGGCTAGGCAGACAGCTGGGGGCTGATATTAATAGCCCAGGAAGGGTGCCATGAATATTGGCCCCCTCCCAGGCTAGAAACACCAGCCGTCAGCCGGCAGCAGGCAGCAGGCAGGAACGGGCTGCCCCCAACCACCAGCTGCCTATTTGTACCTGGTTGGACACAACAATATAGGGAAGCCCTTTTTTCTTAATTATTTCATGAATTTCATGAAATAATAAAAAAAAAAAATACGTGGGGCTTCGCCCTATTTTTGTGTCCAGCCAGGTACAACTAGGCAGCTGGGGGCTGGAATCTGCAGTGCAGGGAGGCCCAAGCCTTCTGGGCCCCCCTTCCCGCTGCAAATTGCAGTCCGCAGCCACCCCGGAAAATGGCGCGTTCATAGAAGTGCCATCTTCTGGCGCTGTACCCAACTCATCCAGGGCCCTGGTGCGGTGGCTCACTGGGTAATAAAGGGGTTAGGGCCAGCTTGGTATTATCAGCTGGCCCTAAGCCAGAAATTCATGGGGTCACGCCAATATTAGACATGACCGCCATGAATTTCTAGTAAAGTATTTGAAAAAAACACAACACCCAGAATAAAGTCCTTTAATTGAAATCGGGATGCCGTCACAGCCAGACACTGAGGAGCGCAAGCATGCCTGCGCTTCTCAGTGTCTGCGGGATGACAGGCTGGATGGCAGCTTTCTGCTGCGGTCCAGCCTGTCTTCTCGATGTAACAGAGCTGGAGCTGTCCTGGGAACCATCGAAAGGTAAGGATGATGTTGGTTTATTATTTTTCTTTTATTGCAGGAGATCGTTGACTTCAGCTGGAATGGGCGTGACGGTAAGTAGAGTTTAATTTAGAACAATAAAGAATTGTGTGTTTATTTCAATTAAAGGACTTATTCTGCGTGTTGTGTTTTTTTTAAATACTTTACTAGAAATTCATGGCGGTCATGTCTAATATTGGCGTGACCCCATGAATTTCGGGCTTAGGGCCAGCGGATAATACAAAGTTGGCCCTAACCCCTTTATTACCCAGTGAGCCACCGCACCAGGGCCCTGGATGAGCTGGATACAGCGCCAGAAGATGGCGCTTCTATGAACGCGCCATTTTCTGGGGTGGCTGCGGACTGCAGTTTGCAGCAGGGGAGGCCCACAAAGCTTGGGCCACCCTGCGCTGTGGATCCCAGCCCCCAGCTGCTTAGTTGTACCTGGCTGGACACAAAAATAGGGCGAAGCCCCACGTATTTTTTTTTTTTTTAAACTTATTTCATGAAATTCATGAAATAATAAAAAAAAGGGCTTCCCTATATTGTTGTGTCCGGCCAGGTACAAATAGGCAGCTGGGAGTTGGAGGCAGCCCGTTCCTGGATTCTGTACCTGGCTGGCATACAAAAATATGGCAAAGCCCACGTCAAAATTTTTGGGAAAAATTAATAAAAAAATAAATAATAATTTAGGGACAGCATCTTTATTAACCCCTCAAGTGTCATTTAGTGTTAAAATAAAGGATTCATTAAAAAAAAAATTGGCGTGGGATCCCCCATAATTTTAGTCTCTAGCGGAGGTTAAGCAGACAGCTGGGGCAGATGTTTGAAGCCTGGGAAGGGGGTAATACCCACGGAGCTTCCCAGGCTACTAATTAGAGATGAGCGTTGTTCTACTCGAACTGTTCGCCAATCTCAAATTCGAGCTGTTTTGGGCGGTGTTCGAGCCGGTCGGCGAACACGAACAATTTGAGAAAAATTCGGCTGTTCGAGGTTATGTTCGATAACTGTTCGTGCACCAAAATCATAACTGGATTTTTTCTCAGTAATGATGAAAATTAATGTTAATACGCAGTTTGAGTGTACAGCGGGGCGGGGGGAGGGGCAGGGGATGGATCTCTGCAGGAACAATGAAGATCTCCATTTTTTTTTCTCTTTCCCGCATTTGCAGTGGGGAGGTGCAATCTGTCAGCCTATCAGCAGCGCACACACGGAGCGAAGTGCTTTTTTTCACACAAGCAAGGGCATGTGTGATTGGCAGTGTATGTCACATGTCCTTGCCCTATAAGACCTAGCCATTTCCCCGTCGCCACCATTTTCTCACTGCTGCAGCTGCGTGTTAGACGGCACCGCTGTTGCTGTGTGCGCTATACCTTGTTAATTTCAAGCCAATTTTCGCACAAATATACAGATAGCTTGGGAGTAGGGAATAGTTGTGATTGCAGTCCTTTTAAGGACTAGGTTACAGCATTTCCTACGACTTTTATCAGGCAGGTCTGTGCTCTTAAATAGATAGATTGTGGGAGTAAAGACTAATTGTAATTGGAGTCCTTTTCAGGACTAGGTTACATCAGTTCCTATCAGTTTTTGCCAGGCAGGTCTGTGCCAGTGCTGTGCAAGTTTTTTTCACAGCATTTGGCTGAATCTAGCAAAGCTAATCCTTTTTGGCCTATTGCAGAGTGTGTTAGTCAGTGGAGTAGCCTATCTGTGTTGCAAGATATACCACCTGTGTATAGAATACCAATTTTTTTACTGCACCTAGTGAAGTAAAATCTTTTGGGCATAGCATCATTCTATTAGTCCATCTATACTGACCTCCATCAGGTTGCAAACTGAATATATTTTTTTTCTGCATCTAGCTCTGAAAAAATATTTGGGCTTCTAGCGGTGTGTGGGACTTGGTCTATTAGTCCATCTATACTGACCTCCATCAGGTTGCAAATTAAAAATAATTTTTTTCTTCATTTATCTCTGAAAAAATATTTGGGCTTCTAGCAGCGTGTGGGACTTGTTCTATTAGTCCATCTATACTGACCTCCATCAGGTTGCAAATTAAAAATAATTTTTTTCTTCATTTATCTCTGAAAAAATATTTGGGCTTCTAGCAGCGTGTGGGACTTGTTCTATTAGTCCATCTATACTGACCTCCATCAGGTTGCAAATTAAAAATAATTTTTTTCTGCATCTAGCTCTGAAAAAATATTTGGGCTTCTAGCAGTGTGTGGGACTTGGTCTATTAGTCCATCTATACTGACCTCCATCAGGTTGCAAATTAAAAATAATTTTTTTCTGCATCTAGCTCTGAAAAAATATTTGGGCTTCTAGCAGTGTGTGGGACTTGGTCTATTAGTCCATCTATACTGACCTCCATCAGGTTGCAAATTAAAAATAATTTTTTTCTTCATTTATCTCTGAAAAAATATTTGGGCTTCTAGCAGCGTGTGGGACTTGTTCTATTAGTCCATCTATACTGACCTCCATCAGGTTGCAAATTAAAAATAATTTTTTTCTGCATGTAGCTCTGAAAAAATATTTGGGCTTCTAGCAGTGTGTGGGACTTGGTCTATTAGTCCATCTATACTGACCTCCATCAGGTTGCAAATTAAAAATAATTTTTTTCTGCATCTAGCTCTGAAAAAATATTTGGGCTTCTAGCAGTGTGTGGGACTTGGTCTATTAGTCCATCTATACTGACCTCCATCAGGTTGCAAATTGAATAAAAAAAATTTCTGCATCTAGCTCTGAAAAAATATTTGGGCTTCTAGCAGTGTGTGGGACTTGGTCTATTAGTCCATCTATACTGACCTCCATCAGGTTGCAAATTAAAAATAATTTTTTTCTTCATTTATCTCTGAAAAAATATTTGGGCTTCTAGCAGCGTGTGGGACTTGTTCTATTAGTCCATCTATACTGACCTCCATCAGGTTGCAAATTAAAAATAATTTTTTTCTGCATCTAGCCCAGCCAATAGTTTTGGCCTAATACCACAGTTTGGCCACTCAGCTCTGCTCGGTTACCATCCATTGTTTTTTTGTGCAAACAACTCCAGAGTTGTGAATTAGTTAACCACCAAAATGAGTGGAAAAAGGCCTGCTGCTGGTGGAAAGGGGAATAGGCGTGTTGGGAAGGGGAAAAAAGGTTGTGTCCGTGGGGTAGGTGCAGAAGAAATACCATCTTCCAGCCAAACTAAAATGTCTACTTCTTTTAGCGGACAATGTGATAAGATCCCTTTCTTACGGCCACGCCAATCGCTACAAATTCCAGATGAGGCACAAAAACAGCAGGTGCTTCAACGGATATCAAGTGCTCCTTTAAGTGGGCTCTCCTCCACATCAACTTCAACATCACAAATACTCCAGTCCTCAAAGGTGTCACCCAAATCGCACTTGCTTCCTCACAGCTCCCAAATCTCCAGCTGCCCGTCTGAGTATGAGGTAGAACAGATGGTTGAGTCTGCAGAGCTGTTTACTCATACTATAGCCTGGGAATCAGAGGTCGACTCCAGCGCTTCTGTGAATCCAGACGAGGAAATGATCTGCACTGATGCCCAGAATCTTTATGAGTCGGATCCAGGACCAGACGCAGAAGGTTCTGACCATAATGTAGACCCTCATTCCCAAACTGTAACTCCTGTTGGTGGAGACAATGAGGAAGACGATGATAAGACTCAAATACCTGATTGGAGCGACAACTTTAGTTTTTTGTCAGGGCAGGAACAGGTTGGCTCTGAGGACGACGGGTGTGATAACGCACAGGGTGATGATGATGAGGTCGGAGATCCCACTTACTGTCAACCCACAGTCAGCCAAGAGATGAGGTCAGCAGAGGAGGTGGAGGAAGATGCTAGTGACGACGAGGTCAGGTTGCGCCTTCCTGGACAGAGACGTAGTACTGGAAGCACGTCAACAACTGCATCCTCAAACACAACTCTGCCTCCCACCACAAGTCGTGGTGGCTCTTCAGGTCGCATGGGTGCTAAGCCTTGCATAGCCTGGGCATTTTTTCAGATCGATAAAGATGACCCAACTCGTGTTATCTGTAACATTTGTCAGCAAAAGCTAAGTAGAGGCCAAAAAATACATAGTTTGAGTACTTCATGCATGAACCGGCACATGGACATGAAGCATAAGTTGCAGTGGGAAGCTCAGTGTGCTACAATGCAGCCTAGCCGGCCGGGCCAATCACCGTCTGCCATATCTTGTGCATCCGCGGCCTCTTCATCCTCTGTGACTGGGGGGACAGCAGTCACACCTGTTTTGGGGCGCAGACCTGCCACCTCTTTACCCGCAACAGCCAGCGTGATTGGCAGGTCATCATTTTCTTTGGAGGTGGTAACACCAGCTGGTGTTGAGCGCTGTCCGACATCGATAGCACCACCTTTGGATCAAGGCAACCTAACATGTCCGCCTGCATCTTCCTCACAGACCGGCAGTTTGCCGGGGACACCCTTATCAACCCCGTCTAAGCACAATAGCCAGCCCTCGGTCCCTCAGATGTGGACAAGTAAAAGACCATTTCCTCCTAGCCATGAGAAAGCTAAGAGGTTGAATTTCACCATCTGCAATCTCTTGGCTACAGAAATGCTGCCTTTCCGCCTGGTGGACACAGAGGATTTTCGAGACCTTATGTCCGTCGCAGTGCCCCAGTACCAGATGCCCAGTCGGCACTACTTCTCAAAGAAAGGTGTGCCTGCGCTCCACCAGCATGTCGCACACAACATCACCGCTTCTTTGAGAAACTCTGTGTGTGACAGGGTGCATTTCACCACAGACACTTGGACGAGTAGGCATGGACAGGGGCGTTACATGTCGCTGACTGGGCACTGGGTAACTATGGTGACAGCAGGACAAGGGGCTGCTGTCCAAGTCTTGCCGTCCCCACGAGTTGTGCGTCAATCCTCTTTATGTCAAAGTTCCTCCACTGCTTCTGCCTCCTCAACCTCCTCTCGGTCTTCCACCTGCACCCAAAGCCTGTCTGGTCATGCCACAAGCTTTCTAACTGCGCAGAAGGGATCCTGCACACCTCCTTACTATGCTGGCAGTAGGGCTCAACGTCATCAGGCGGTTTTTACATTGAAATGTCTGGGAAATGTGAGTCACACAGCTGAGGAGTTGTGGTCAGCTCTGGAGAACCAATTTCATGAATGGTTGTCTCCACTGGACCTGAAACCAGGGAAGGCCGTGTGCGACAATGCTGCAAACCTGGGTGCGGCCCTTCGCCGGGGCAATGTCACACACGTGCCTTGTATGGCTCACGTGTTGAACCTGGTTGTCCAGCAATTTTTAGCCCACTATCCCAGACTAGATGGCCTTCTGCAGAGGGCACGGTCGCTGTGTGCTCACTTCCGCCGTTCGCATCCCGCAGCTCAGCGACTTACATCTCTACAGAAGTCGTTGGGCCTGCCACTTCACCGGCTAAAATGCGATGTGCCTACCCGGTGGAATTCAACTCTGCACATGTTGCAGCGACTGTGGCAGCACCGACAAGCCCTGGTGCAATACGTTCTGACGAATAGCCTGGGCCAACGATATTCAGAGGTGGGGCAAATCACGCTGGAGGAGTGGTCTCAGATCAGGAACCTATGCACCCTTCTGCACAGTTTTGAAATGGCGACGAAGATGTTTAGTGCTGACGATGCCATTATCAGCATGACTATTCCGGTGATTTACATGCTGGAGCACATGTTAAACAGAATTCGGAGTCAGGTGGTGGCACAAGAGGAGGTGGAGGAAGTAGAGGAGGAGGAGTTGTATGCGGAAGGGCTAACATCTGCAAGGTCCAGACGGTCGGCAGCACCAAGGCGGTAGGCATGTGAGGGTGGGGGAGATGGTTTTACCAGAGCGCATGGTAGCAGCCAAACTAGTGAGGAAGGTGCAGGAGCCCAGGAAGAAGTGGAGGACGAACTGATGGAAGACTCATCAGATGAGGGAGACCTTGATCACATTTCTGTTGTGCGAGGTTGGGGGGAGAGGACAGAGGAAGGAAGCATGATTGTTACCTCGCCACCAACACAACAGGGACTTGGTGCTCCTGGATGCGCAACACACATGAGTGCCTTCTTGCTGCACTACCTGCAACATGACCCTCGAATTGTGAGAATTAGAAATAATCCTGACTACTGGGTTGCCACACTGTTAGATCCCCGGTACAAAAGTAAATTTGCAGAAATTATTCCTGCCATAGAAAGGGATGCACGCATGCAGGAGTATCAGCAGATACTGTTGCAGAATCTTACATGTGCTTTTCCACAAAATACCAGTGGTGCACGTAGTGAATCTCACAGTTCCAACTTGCCAACCGTGGGACCGTCAAGTGTTCAGCACTCAAACCGTAACAGAACCACAGTATCTGCTGGTAACATCAATTTTGCGGAATCATTTCACCACTTTTTTAGCCCATCCTTTGCAAGGCCACAGGAGACAAGAAGTCTGACACATAGTCAACGCCTAGAGACGATGGTACAGGAGTATCTCCAAGTAAACATTGAAGCCACGACTGTGTCACTGGACCCTTGCTCTTTTTGGGCTTCCAATCTGGATAAATGGCCGGAGCTAGCCACTTACGCCTTGGAGATCTTGTCATGCCCCGCAGCCAGCGTTCTGTCTGAACGTGTGTTCAGCGCTGCTGGTGGTGTGCTGACAGATAAGCGCACGCGGCTCTCCACTGATAATGTAGACAGACTCACGTTCATAAAGATGAACAAATCATGGATCCGAAACGACTTTTCTACCCCTGTGTCATCCTGGGGAGAGTAAAAGCTTGATGATTGGTTAAAATCACCCTACCAACCGTTTTAAGCTTTCAAATTACTAATCATGTTTATCTGTATCTTGACTGGAAAATAATTTGGGCTTTGTAGCAGTGTGCAGCACTGATCCTATTAGGCCATCTATAATAAGCTTCACCAGATTTAAAATTAACCCTCATATTGTCAGAATTCGAAGTAATCATGACTACTGGGTTGCCACACTCTTAGATCCCCCAAACTTTTCGATCAACCTTTTCATTTTAATAAAGACCAAAAAAATGGTCATTTTTGAAATTATAAGCATTAGCAGGTTGTTAGAAACTGAAATCAAACAGTTTTCAACTCAAAACTTTATTCTAGGTGATGTTACATTTTCACATAGGACCCCTTGTTCGAAAGGAGCTTCTGAACTCTCTCGTCCATTGAATTTGTCAGGTTTTGGATGGTTTCTGCTTCAATTGTTTTGCATGAGGACAGAATACCCTCAAAGAGCTGTTGCTTAGATGTGAACTGCCTCCCGCCATCATAGACACTCCTTTTAATGATGCTCCAAAGGTTCTGAATGGGGTAGAGGTCAGGGGAGCATGGGGGTCACACCATAAGTTTGTCCCCTTTTATGCCCATATCAGCCAGAGATGCAGATGTTTTATGTGCAGCATGAGATGGTGCATTATCATGCAGAAAAATGATCTTGCTGTGAAATACACGGTTCTTCTTCTTGAACCATGGCAGGAAGTGCTGTTTGAGAAAATCCACATACATTATGGAGTTCATCTTTAGCGCCTTCAGGGATCCTAAAGGGGCCGACAATCTCTCTCCCCATGATTCCAGCCCAAAACATTACTCCACCTCCTCCTTGTTGGCGCTGTAGCCGTGTTTGCGTGGGGTGTCCATCAACCAGCCATCCTCCACTCCATTCATCTGGACCATCGAGCGCTGCACGGCACTCATCCGTGAACAAAACAGTTTTGAAATCAGTCTTCATGTAATGTTTGGCCCACTGGAGCCGTTTCTGCTTGTGTGAAGTGGATAGAGGAGGTCGACAGGATGGCATATGCACAGCTGCAAACCTCTGAAGGACCCTGCATCTTGTTGTTCGGGGGACGTTGGAGGCACAAGCAGCTTCAAAAACTTGTCTGCTGCTATGACAAGGCTTTTTTGCCGCTGCTGTTTCAACCTGACGTAATTGCCTGTAGGAAAGAGTCCTCAATTTGCCCTTATCAGCACGCACACGTGTGTACTGTGAATCAGCTACATACTTCTTGATTGCCAAGACACTTCATCCTGATCATCGCACAATGTTGATTGTAGTCATGCCTTGACCTAAACACTCCACAATTTGTTGCTTCTCAGCAGCCGACACATCCTTTTTCTTTCCCATTTTGGCAGAAAATGTAGGCTGCTTAATAATGTGAGAGAGCCTTCTTAAGTAGTCTTGCCTTTCATTGGACACACCTGCCAAACTAATTAGCACAGGTGTCTGCAATTGCTTACAGTGATATAAAGAGCCCTGACACACATCACCATCAATGAGTTTAACTGACAAACAAACAAATTCTTCCCTTATCACTCCTAAACACTTTTTGCATAATAATTTGGAACGCGGTGTACATGTGCTTTTCCACAAAACACCAGTGGTTCACGTAGTGAATCTTACAGTTCTAACTTGCCAACCGTGGTCTGTATGGAATTGTTCAATAAAGGGCCCAAAATTAAGATAACATAGATGGGAGAGGTCTCTATGAATAGGAATTCCTAAGTATTTGATACCCTGTGAGGGCCAGGCAAAGGGAAAGTTGGACTGGATGGAATCCTATATGGATTTGGGGAGGGAGACATCGAGGGCCTCAGACTTCGCTGCATTGATTTTAAAATTTTACCATGTAACAAAGTGATCTATTTCAGCCATAACAGCAGGGATGGATATATGTGATTGAGTGATATATACTAGGACATCATCAGCAAATAGAGAGCACTTGTACTCGGTGCCTCCCACCTCAATCCACCTAATATTGGGGTTATGGCTAATTGATGAGAGCAGGTGCTCCGTCACTAGGATGTATAAGAGAGGGGACAGAGGACATCCCTGCCTTGTCCCATTGGTGATTGTGAAAGGTGATGAAAATGTTCTGACGCACCCCCTGGGCCTTGGGACACCCGGAGCCGGACACTTTTTGGTGGATGCTGGTGGTTGTAGTCTTCGTGGCGGCGATCCGGTTCCGTGGCTCAGGGCGGTCAAACCAGTGGCGGAACTATTTATGTGGTTTTGATGTTTAAATGTCCGACTACGCCACCCGTGGATTGCGGTCAGAGTGAACCGCCGCTACAGGGCAGACCTCTAAGGCTGGTGTTGTGGGTGCAGCAGAGCGTAGCATAACTCCCCACGGGAGGAGTATAGCCTCAGGGCAGTGTATGCGGAGGATGGGGGTGATGGTGCAGGGCAGCAGCAGTAACGACATGGAGTCAGTGATGCAGTTCAGGGCCTTTACTCACAGTTCTTATTATCCAGACCACGTCTGCAGGTAACGGCTGCCCACGTCGTACTGTGCTCACCAGGTGAGGGGCTCAGACAACTCCCAGATAACTTTGGAGCGCTTCACAGGACCCCCTTTGTGTGTCCTTTGTCTGGCCTTTCTTACCAACACTTCTGTCCGGCTGCCTCGGGCCTCCTCTTGGTAAACTTGGCGCCAGTTTCCCTGACCCTATGTGGTGCCTTCCTAGCGGGTGGAGCAAGGGGCTGCGCCACATAAAATGTCAGAGCCTCCGGTTTCTAGCTGAGGGTCGTTTCCTGCCTCCACTAGTTCGGGGACCGGTCTCCCCCTTTGGCCTGACCCCTCCACGCAGGTGGATTCGGGCGTGCGGTGGCGACTCGCCCGTCCGCACCCCTGGGATCCCTTCATTCCTCGTTCCTGGAGCCTTCTCCGCTCCTCTTCCTTCCTTCTCCCTCTTGCAGGCCTGGGCCTCTGTTACTAGGCCCGCCTCCGGAGCAGAGCTCATGCAGAGCCCCTGCTCCCTGCCACTTCTGCTCAGACTTCTCTGCACTGAACTAAGATGGTGCCCACCTTTTATACTCCCTTCTCAATGCACCCAGGAACTGCTTCCTCCCTGCTCCTGCACTGCAGGGTTCCCCTTCCTCAGTGTTCCCTCCCCCCACTCCAGCCAGGGACAGGGACTGTCGTGCCCATCTCAGGGGCATATTGGTCGCCCTGCCCCACGGCAATGTGGTGTAATGCATGCAGGTGTCGGGTCCTGATCCACACTCCATCCTTATCTGAGAGTGAGATATCACACCTCTGGGTGAGGTGCAATACGTCTGTATCAACCGAGCCCTCGGTGCTACAGTTCCATTTATCTTCAGCCTAGGTGACGTATTGTGATACAGGGCCGTGATTTTGGCTATAAAAGGGTCCCCTAGACCCCTACCCCAAGCTTTTTAAGAGAATCATATATGGCGTGCCAGGAGACTCTATGGAATGCTTTCTCAGCATCCAACGAGAGTATCTACTTACAAATTTTTAACTGCATCTAGCCCAGGAAATACTTTGTGCCTAGTAGCAGTGTCTGCTAGTCAGCGGATTATCCCGGCTGTTAAGCAAGCTACACCACCTGTAGTTTGGACACTTAATTTTTTCAAAGGAAATGCTTCGGGACCACAGGATACTTAGTGAAGAGCATCAGGAGGCACCCCAAGGCATAGGGGCTGGGACTGGCACTAGGATGCCTTGCGGTGGACAGCCGAGCTCGATCCTTATAAAAGCTTTTTAACTGCAGCAGCTTTAGTGGACGCTAATGGAGCTGGAATTACGTGGCTGCTGGCATGAGACTTGCCCTCCAATAGATCCTTGTAAATGGATTTAAAGTGTATTCATTCAAATTAGAGGGACAATTTAAATTAAAAAGCTTAGAGCTGCCTCCACCACAGGGGGGCTCTCTCGACCCACCAGCGGACAGGCACCAGTATTGGGAGAGGGGGGCTGGCCGTCAGGGTTCACCGCGGCTCTGGCACAAACCCGGCGACACGGAGGTGGCACGGGCAGGAGCGGACTGGCCGTCTCGGCTTCTCACTTTTTGGATTTTAGAAGGGCATGACATGCCTATATCTGTGTCTCCCCCTCCTTTTACTCCTCCACCTCTTTTCTTTTCGCATGACTATATGTACTTGTCACTTTTCCATGTGTTAGTTGTGTCTTCTGAGCAGTTTGTCAGCTTTTGGACACCTTTGAAGGTGTTTTCTATGTGTTTCTATGTGTTTTTGTTTGCCTGCCATTGGTTTTAACGGTGTTCGAAGGTGTTCGACGAACAGTTCGACGAACAGTTCGGCGAACACACGGGTGTTCGACGAACCGAACCGAACTCGAACACTACGGGGGTGGCTCAACACTACTACTAATATCAGCTCCCAGCTGAATACCTAGCCTTTACTAGCTATTAAAACGGGAGACCCCCCCAAAAAAATGACGTGGGGTCCCCCCTATTTTAATAGCTAGGCAGACAGCTGGTGGCTGATATTAATAGCCCAGGAAGGGTGCCCCCTCCCAGGCTAGAAACACCAGCCGTCAGCCGCCCCAGAAATGGCGCATCCATAGGATGCGCCAATTCTGGCGCTTAGCCTTGCTCTTCCACGCTGCCCTGGTGCGGTGGCAGGGGGTAATAGGGTTGGGATTCATGTCAGCGCCAGCTGCCATGAAGCCCAGGTTAGTAATAAAGGGCGCTATAAGACACCCCCATTACTAACCTACAAAGTGTTAAAAAGAAAAAACACACACTACACCCAGAAAAAAATAATTTATTTGAAATAAAACACACCATTTTATTTAATTCTTAGTTTACTAAAAAAAAATAGTTACCTGTCCACTTTCCTGCGCTGATCTCCCATGCACAGCTGTCACATCTGGAGATGGTGACAGCTGTGCATGGCTGCTGTAAGCTCACACTGCCGGGAACACGTCCGCTCTCGGCAGCGTGAGCCCCTGACTGAGGTCACCGGAGTGCATTCAGTCAGTGCAGCTCTGGAGACCTCCTTTACGGCACTGCTGTACCGTGGGAATTTCTCACAGTACAGCAGGGCCGTAAAGGAGCTGACCAGAGCAGCGCTGCCTGAACTCCGGCGAACCCGCTTTTGCAATGACGGGGCTGCTTTACGGCCCCATCATTCTAGCGGCGGCAGCGGTTCAGAGTGGTCACATTCTATGTGGCTGCTCTAAACTGGAGATCATCGTGGGACACTCGTGGACTACTACGGAGGGGTAAGGATAAGGTTGTGGTTTATTATTTTATATTTTATTACAGGAGATCGATGGCTTCGGGGAATTAGGTGTCTAGGTGAGTATAGGTGTATTTTTTTATTTTTTACTTTATTTTAGGTGGCGATCGGCGGGGACAGGTAATGTATAAACTAATTTATTTTAGGTAACCACTGTCCACCAATGACATGTATTTAAAATTTATTGGGGACACAGTAGGGCAATTTAAATAGCAGGATCAGGCTGATGGGAACTACTGCTCCCATCGAGCTGATCCTGCTGGCACGAGTGGACGGGGGACAGACATAGGCCGATGGGAGTAGTAGTGTCACATCGGCCTATCTCTGCCTGCACGCACACACCCGCAGACAATGCACAGACACCCGCACACACCAATCATGACGAGTTTGATGGTCTGCGAGGTGTGGCTGACCTGTGCGGCCGTGGGAAAGTTCATGTGAGTTCATGCAATGCAGTCAAGCATGAACTCACATGAACCTTCTGAGGGCACCGCGGCGACTTCAAATGAACAGCTGATCAGCATCACCTGATACCTCAGCTGTTCATTTGAAATAACCGGCGGGAAAGCGCAGCACAGAACGGGAAAGCCGGCGGTGAAGTCTTTTCATTGCCGGCTTCCCCGCCCGGGTCCTTCGCTCCCCGCTCCTTGGTGCTGTGCTCCCCGCCCGGTCCTAACTTACGATCGGGATGGGAGGTGGCGAGGGGAGCGGAGGATCGGGGTGGGAGGCTGCGGGGAAGCGCATATGGGGCTGAGTGATTGTTTAAAAGCCGGCGGGCGGTAAAAAGCCGCCGGCTTTTAAACAATCAGGAGAATTCTCCCACGCTGGGATGGCATTGAGATGACAGGCTGGATCGCAGCTGAGCGCTGCCATCCAGCTTGTCATCCTTCAGAGACACTGCAGAGCGCAGGCATTATGGGAACTTCCGATTCCGGTATCCGATATTGTAAAAATATCGGAACTCAGTATCGGAACTCCGATACCTCAAATATCGGCCGATACCCGATATTACAGTATCGGAATGCTCAACACTAGTTAAAAGACCTATGGCAGAATGGAACTCCCGCAATCGTAATCGCGGGTGCCGATCATTGTCATTGTCATGAGACCAGAGATCAAAGTAAAAAAGTTAAAAATATTATAGAAAATGTGTAAAAAAGTAAAAAAAATACACAAAAGAAGAGCATGCAAATCACAAAAAGCCGTTTCGCCATTAAAAGTTCAGTGTTTTTTTTAAAACAAAACTATATAAAAATATACACATAATTAGTATTGCCACATCCAGAATGACCCGATCTGTAAAACTGGCATGTTATTTATTCTGTATGGAAAACATTGTAAAAAAATAAATAAAAAATCCGCCAAAAATGTCACTTTTTCATCATACTGACACACAAATAATAATTTAACAAAAAACTGATCAAAAAGACTTATGTAACGAAATATGGTATAAATGAAAGCACCAAACTGACCCGGCTGTTGTGAACTGAGGTGACGTCAGTAAGGTCACCTCATTTCATAGCGACTGGTTCCCATGCTACGTAGCACCAGTGCTGAACTGATGAATGACAGCAGTCATTTTTATAAAAAATATTTTTTTTGTCACCATATTCTGAAAGCTGTAACTTTTGTTTTTTTCATGAATAGAGCTGTATGAGGGCGCATTTTTTGTGCAACAAGTTGGAGACTTTTTTGGTACCATTTTGGGGTACGTTTTTTGATAATTTTTTAATTCCAATTTTTTAGACGCAGAATGAACAAAAACAGTAATTCAATTATTGCTCTTATTTTTATTTTTTGGAAAGTTCACTGTACAGTAAAAGTGATTAGACAGCTTTGTTGGTCAGGTCAGTAATATTACAGCGATACCAGATTTATATAGGTATTTTGTGCTTTGTTACTTTTACAGACTAAAAACAATATTTTACATAAAAAAAAAATTTTTGCATCACCATAATCTAAGAGCTGTAACTTTTTTTTTCCCAAATGACCCATATTAGTCAATGGATCTGTGTTCTCTGAACGGGGCTACATAGACTGGATGAATAAACTGGACTGGATTACGCCTCTGGATTATTTTTTTTTATAAATTGGTGAAAGAGGGAATTTGTTTGGGAGTGCTTTTTACAAATAAAGGACTTTTGTGTCTGTGTCTTCCTTTCTTTTTACTACAGGGTTAGTAATGGGGGTGTCTGACAAATGCCTCTTCATTACTAACCCCTGGGCTTGATGTCAGCTTAAATTACACAGCTGATGTCAACCCCAATCCCATTACCCCAATACCCCATTACCCCGACCAGGGCAATCGGGAAGACCCAAAGTGCCAGAATTGGGCATCTAATGGATGGGCCATTTCTGGGGTGGCTGAGGGCTGGTCTTATTAGGCTGGGAAGGGGTCAATATTCATGTACCTTCTCAGCCTATTAATATTAGCCCACAGCTGTCTGCTTTGCCTTAGCTGGTTATTAAAAATAGGGGGAACACTACGTCATTTTTTTTAGGGTCTGCCCATTTTTAATAACCAGCTAAGGCAAAGCAGGCACTTGGGGGCTGATAATAAAAGGCTGGAAAGCTAAATGGACATTGGCTTCTTCTCAGCATAATAAGACCAGCTCACAGCTGCTTTCCCTTGGCTGGTTATAACAATAGTGGGGATTGCGTGTCATTTTTTAAAATTTTTATATATTTTTTGCACAGGCCGGATCACGTGGTGCCATATTACTTGTCATGGCTGTGATGGGGCTGAACGTGCCCACAGCCGTAAAGCTTGTTGATTGGCTGTGCTGCAGCCTTACTACAAGCTTTATTTGGCTGCTGAACCCGAACAGTAACATGGACGTAGAGTAAGAAGTCCATGTTTGGGGTTCGCTATCGGACACAAGGTGTCTGGTACAAACCCCAAACTTTACAGTTCGGGTTTACTCATCTCTATTCACCATTTTTGCTGGTTGACTGCGAATACTGCGTTCACTGTTTGAGCAGGCTGACTGCGATCACTGTGTTCACCGTTTGTGCTGGCTGACTGATTACTGCATTCACTGTTTATACTGGCTGACTGTGATCAATGTGTTTACTATTTGTGCAGGCTGACTGAGATAACTGAGTTCACCATTTGTGCAGGCCAATGGTGTTCACCGCCTGCACTGTTCACTCTGACAATAATGGCAACTTCTCCGTGTGCTGGCACCACCCACTCTTTTTACCACTCACTTCAAGTGCTCGTATTCAAAGATCACATCAGCTCCATGTGCTGGCTCTGCCCCCTCCTCTGTTAAGCACTGGCAGTGTCGAAGTAGAATACAGCCAGTACCTACTAAAGGGGTTTGCACAAGCACAGGGGGCAGCTGCCATCTTAGATTTTGAACTCCGGTGCACACCTCAAAACTGCTCCTACCGGCTCTCCACTAGAGATGAGCGTTGTTCTACTCGAACTGTTCGCCAATCTCAAATTCGAGCTGTTTTGGGCGGTGTTCGAGCCGTTCGGCGAACACGAACAATTTGAGAAAAATTCGGCTGTTCGAGGTTATGTTCGATAACTGTTCGTGCACCAAAATCATAACTGGATTTTTTCTCAGTAATGATGAAAATTAATGTTAATACGCAGTTTGAGTGTACAGCGGGGTGGGGGGAGGGGCAGGGGATGGATCTCTGCAGGAACAATGAAGATCTCCATTTTTTTTTTCTCTTTCCCGCATTTACAGTGGGGAGGTGCAATCTGTCAGCCTATCAGCAGCGCACACACGGAGCGAAGTGCTTTTTTTCACACAAGCAAGGGCATGTGTCATTGGCAGTGTATGTCACATGTCCTTGCCCTATAAGACCAAGCCATTTTCCCCATCGCCACCATTTTCTCACTGCTGCAGCTGCGTGTTTGACGGCACCGCTGTTGCTGTGTGCGCTATACCTTGTTAATTTCAAGCCAATTTTCGCACAAATCTACAGATAGCTTGGGAGTAGGGAATAGTTGTGATTGCAGTCCTTTTAAGGACTAGGTTACAGCATTTCCTATGACTTTTATCAGGCAGGTCTGTGCTCTTAAATAGATAGGTTGTGGGAGTAAAGACTAATTGTAATTGGAGTCCTTTTCAGGACTAGGTTACATCAGTTCCTATCAGTTTTTTGCCAGGCAGGTCTGTGCCAGTGCTGTGCAAGTTTTTTTCACAGCATTTGGCTGAATCTAGCAAAGCTAATCCTTTTTGGCCTATTGCAGAGTGTGTTAGTCAGTGGAGTAGCCTATCTGTGTTGCAAGATATACCACCTGTGTATAGAATACCAATTTTTTTACTGCACCTAGTGAAGTAAAATCTTTTGGGCATAGCATCATTCTATTAGTCCATCTATACTGACCTCCATCAGGTTGCAAATTGAATATAATTTTTTGTCTGCATCTAGCTCTGAAAAAATATTGGGCTTCTAGCTGTGTGTGGGACTTGTTGTATTAGTCCATCTATACTGACCTCCATCAGGTTGCAAACTGAATATATTTTTTTCTGCATCTAGCTCTGAAAAAATATTGGGCTTCTAGCTGTGTGTGGGACTTGTTCTATTAATCCATCTATACAGACCTCCATCAGGTTGCAAATTGAATATATTTTTTTCTGCATCTACCTCTGAAAAAATATTGGGCTTCTAGCTGTGTGAGGGACTTGTTCTATTAATCCATCTATACAGACCTCCATCAGGTTGCAAACTGAATATATTTTTTTCTGCATCTACCTCTGAAAAAATATTGGGCTTCTAGCTGTGTGTGGGACTTGTTGTATTAGTCCATCTATACTGACCTCCATCAGGTTGCAAACTGAATATATTTTTTTCTGCATCTACCTCTGAAAAAATATTGGGCTTCTAGCTGTGTGTGGGACTTGTTATATTAATCCATCTATACAGACCTCCATCAGGTTGCAAACTGAATATATTTTTTCTGCATCTACCTCTGAAAAAATATTGGGCTTCTAGCTGTGTGTGGGACTTTTTCTATTAATCCATCTATACTGACCTCCATCAGGTTGCAAACTGAATATATTTTTTTCTGCATCTACCTCTGAAAAAATATTGGGCTTCTAGCTGTGTGTGGGACTTTCTCTATTAGTCCATCTATACTGACCTCCATCAGGTTGCAAATTCAAAATAATTTTTTGTCTGCATCTAGCTCTGAAAAAATATTGGGCTTCTAGCTGTGTGTGGGACTTGTTGTATTAGTCCATCTATACTGACCTCCATCAGGTTGCAAATTAAAAATAATTTTTATCTGCATCTACAGTACCTCTGAAAAAATATTTGGGCTTCTAGCTGTGTGTGGGACTTGTTCTATTAGTCCATCTATACTGACCTCCATCAGGTTGCAAATTGAATATAATTTTTATCTGCATCTAGCTCTGAAAAAATATTTGGCCTTCTAGCAGTGTGTGGGACTTTCTCTATTAGTCCATCTATACTGACCTCCATCAGGTTGCAAATTGAATATAATTTTTATCTGCATCTAGCTCTGAAAAAATATTTGGCCTTCTAGCAGTGTGTGGCACTTTCTCTATTAGTCCATCTATACTGACCTCCATCAGGTTGCAAATTAAAAATAATTTTTATCTGCATCTACCTCTGAAAAAATATTTGGGCTTCTAGCAGTGTGTGGGACTCATTGTATTAGGCCATCTATACCAAGCTCCACCAGCTTTGAAATTAATAATCATTTTTAGCTGCATCTAGCCCTGAAAATAATTTTTCCCAATAGTGGTAGCAATAGAAATATGGGGCGCGCGCCTGGCTAACAAAAATATACGCTTCATAACACAAAACACCAGCCTAGCGCACTGCATTAATAAGATGGCATCATAGTCTCTCCCAGTGCTAGGCCTACTACGCAGGCTAGTATTCCTGTGCCTAAAACACAATGTATGGGTCCGCGCTAGCCACTATGCTGAGGGGTATAAAGCTGCTGCTAACGCTTTATAACAATTCAATTGGCAGATTTTCACAGAGCTCTTCCACAACGCCCACCCATCGGGCAACAGTTGCCCACCCTCCCTATGGGATCTAGTGGCGAATAGTTGATGCCATTAATCAGAGCGTCAGTTGCCCCGTCAACGTGGCAAGCATACGGTAAGGCATGGGAAGAGTGGACACGACTAGTAGCAGGCAGACGGGTTGACCAATGTGAACAAGCCAGATCACAAGTCACCATAGAATTTCTCCACCAGCTAATGATGAGGGGCATATCAGGGGCGTCAGCGCAGCGGTGTCTGACCGGAGTAGCATTTCACTTCCAACTACTGAATTGGGGAGATGTGACAAAGATTCATCATCAGACAATCCATAAAAGGGTGGAAAAGGGGTCAGCCAAGTCAGGAATGTAGACGTCCCGTCCCGTGTCACTAAAACTGATTTCTCACATCTTATCCCTAACACCATTAACATGACACTCACAATTTGAAGCAACACTAATGTCTACTGCATTTGTGATCGCCTTCTTCGGGGCGCTATGTATAAGCGAATTAGTCCCTCAATCCAAAATTACCACCAGTGGACGCTTATTACACCAGGAAGTAGTCATAGCCAATAATGCAATACGTGTATGCATACACCAATCGAAAACGGTTCCAGCGGGCAGGGGTACTTGGGTACTTCTACAACCCACAAACGGTACACTGAGTCGGGTAACAATAGTAAAAACATATCTAACCATCAGATCACAAAGTAATTTCTTCGTATCACACATTGATGGAACGCCATTATCAAGATACCTGTTCCAAGCTATATTTAATAAATGCATAACATCGGCAGGGAACCACCCCAAAGATTACGGGACACACTCATTCCGCATAGGTGCGGCCACGGAAGCAGCAAGAGCAGGACTGTCAGAAACGGAAGTTCAGAGGATAGGGAGATGGCGATCCACGTGTTTGGCGAGATACATAAGACCGGACTTGCTATCCTAACGTGGCTTGTTTCTTTTACAGGTGACGCTAAGCCAACAGTGTGAGTGATAGGCCACTCGTATATATATTGGGCACAAAAAAGGGCGAAAGTCCGCCCAGGCGGGAGGAAATTAGAGTTTCATAACACATATTTCAACTGGAGAGGTATTAGAGGCCTGCTATGGCCACAGGTACTAATGGAGGTAATCAAGGTAGGGAGAGAGGCAAGAGGTCCGGTCATCTTAGTTATACAGGCCGGGGGAAACAACCTAGGTCATCACAAGAGCGCATAACTAATGGCAATAATGAAACTAGACACTGAGCGCTTCAGAGAATTTTTCACAAAATTAGCTATAGTATGGTTAGAGATTGTGCCGATAGCGGTATGGCAAGGTGCGCGAGACATCACGGCCATCGAATGGACAAGGCGGGTAATAAATATTCGGATGGCAAAATTTAGAAGAGACAGAGGCGGTGTAGTGATACGACACCGACAACTGGAAGGAGATAAAGCAGGCCTCATACGGCCCGACGGTGTTCACTTAATAGATATTGGACTGGACATATTCCTGTCAGGACTCCAGGACGGAGTGGAACAAGCGTTAAGAGTGATGGGTGGGGGTCAGAGTCCTGCATACGAGTACGCTGGATCCTCCGTGGCCTGGAAATAGAAAGGACATGTTGGAGAGTTACAATTGTTGGCCAACTTGCTGGAGTGGGGACCCAGGGCATGCTGCAACAAGCTGAATTATTTTAGAAATAAAATGCCTTTCTAATGGAATGAGTATAAAGAGTTAATAAAGCTGTGACCGATCCTCACCCATCCAGTTGTAAGAGTTACATTATTGGGTTGTCCATGAAAGGGAGGCGGTAGGGGGGCTGAGCATCTGGGTTTGGTTGGGGGTCCCCACAGTCTGCCTAGGCTAGATTAATTTAAAAATTCTTATTAGATACATAGGCGGTGCAGCTTGCTTCGCAGCTGGGCTACTACGCCCAAAGTATTGCCTAGGCTAGATGCAGTTAAAAATTCTACGCTGACTAGCACACAGTGAAGATTTGGAGCAGACCTCTGAGTAAACAGCTCTTCAGACTCAACCATCTGTGTTACCCCAAGCCATAGTGTATGTAGTTTCTTACAGTTAAAAGGGGGGGGTGCGACCCAACCCACCTGGAATTGACGATGCCAACGTCACGTAAGACACAGCAAGGGGACTCCCAAAATTGTGGCACAGACACCACTTAACCCTAGAACGCATACCTGTGGCCTTGCAGGCCCGCCCAGTTAATTGTTTTCTATTTTCTGCAAGATTGCTTTAGTTAGAATTTTGAAACTCTAGGTATTCTTCATGTATATAGTTGTTTGTCATTTGAGTTTGAGTTATTCCATGTTATTTGCACACGGGCCTAAAGGGCCCCAGGTATGTGAAAGTGTAGATTTTTATGGTCATGCGTTCTAGGGTTAAGTGGCATCAATTGCCCCACTGTTGCTTAAAACGGTTGGTGAGATGATTTTACCAAATCCCCAAGCTTTTAGTCTCCCAAGGATGACACAGGGGTAGAAATGTCCTTGCGAATCCATGATTTGATCATCTTTATGAACGTGAGTCTGTCTACATTCTCAGTGGACAGCCGCGTGCGCTTATCTGTCAGCACACCACCAGCAGCGCTGAACACACGTTCAGAGAGAACGCTGGCTGCATGGCATGACAAGATCTCCAAGGCGTGAGTGGCGAGCTCCGGCGATTTTTCAAGATTGGAATACCAAAATGAGCAAGGGTCCAGTGACACAGTCATGGCTTCGATGTTCACTTGGAGATTCTCCTGTACCATCCTCTCTAGGCATTGACTATGTGTCAGACTTCTTGTCTCCTGTGGCCTTGCAAAGGATGGTCTAAAAAAGTGGTGAAACGATTCCACAAAATTGCTGTTACCAGCAGATACTGTGTTACTGTTACTGTTTGAGTGATGAAGACTCGACAGTCCCACCGTTGGCAAGTTAGAACTGTGAGATTCACTACGTGCACCACTGGTGTTTTGTGGAAAAGCACATGTAAGATTCTGCAACAGATACTCCTGCATTCGTCAATACCTTTTTATGGCAGGAATTATTTCGGCAAATATACTTTTGTACCGGGGATCTAAGAGTGTGGCGACCCAGTAGTCGGGATTACTTCGAATTCTGACAATCCGGGGGTCATGTTGCAGGTAGTGCAGCAAGAAGGCACTCATGTGTCTTGCGCATCCAGAAGGACCAAGTCCTTGTTGTGTTGGTGGCGAGGTAAGAATCATGCTTCCTTCCTCTGCCCTCTCCCTCCAAACTCGCACAACAAAAATGTGATCAAGGTCTCCCTCATCTGATGAGTCTTCCATGCCCATTGCCAGTTCGTCCTCCACTTCTTCCTCGGCTCCTGCACCTTCCTCAACAGTTTGGCTGCTACCATGCGCCCTGGTTAATCCCTCTCCCCCACCCTCCCATGCCTGCCGCCTTGGTGCTGCCAACCGTCTGGACCTTGAAGATGTTATCCCTTCCGCATACGAATCCTCCTCTACTTCCTCCACCTCCTCTTGTCCCACCACCTGACTCCGAATTCTGTTTAACATGTGCTCCAGCATGTAAATCACCGGAATAGTCATGCTGATAATGGCATCGTCAGCACTAAACATCTTCGTCGCCATTTCAAGACTGTGCAGAAGGGTGCATAGGTCCCTGATCTGAGACCACTCCTCCAGCGTGATTTGCCCCACCTCTGGATCTCGTTAGCCCAGGCTATACTTCAGAACGTATTGCACCAGGGCTTGTCGGTGCTGCCATAGTCGCTGCAACATGTGCAGAGTTGAATTCCACCGGGTAGGCACATCGCATTTCAGCCGGTGAACTGGCAGGCCCAACGACTTCTGTAGAGATGTAAGTCGTTGAACTGCGGGATGCAAACGGCGGAAGTGAGCACACAGCGACCGTGCACTCTGCAGAAGGCCATCTAGTCTGGGATAGTGGGCTAAAAATTGCTGGACAACCAGGTTCAACACGTGAGCCATACAAGGCACGTGTGTGACATTGCCCCGGCGAAGTGCCGCACCCAGGTTTGCAGCATTGTCGCACATGGCCTTCCCTGGTTGCAGGTCCAGTGGAGACAACCTTTCATGAAACTGGGTCTCCAGAGCTGACCAAAACTCCTCACATTTCCCAGACATTTCAAAGTAAACACTGATGCGTTGAGCCCTGCTGCCAGCATAGTAAGGAGGTGTGCAGGATTCCTTCTGCGCAGTTAGAAAGCAGGTGGCATTACCAGACAAGCTTTGGGTGCAGGTGGAGGACCGAGAGGAGGTTGAGGAGGCAGAAGCAGTGGAGGAAGTTCGAGATAAAGAGGATTAACACACAACTCGTGGGGACGGTAATACTTGGACAGCAGCCCCTTGTCCTGCTGTCACCATAGTTACCCAGTGCCCAGTCAGCGACATGTAACGCCCCTGTCCATGCCTTATCGTCCAAGTGTCTGTGGTGAAGTGCACCCTGTCACACACAGAGTTTCTCAAAGAAGCGGTGATGTTGTGTGCGACATGCTAGTGGAGCTCAGGCACACCTTTCTTTGAGAAGTAGTGCCGACTGGGCATCTGGTACTGGGGCACTGTGACGGACATAAGGTCTTGAAAATCCTCTGTGTCCTCCAGGTGGAAAGGCAGCATTTCTGTAGCCAACAGCTTGCAGATGGTGAAATTCAACCTCTTAGCTTTCTCATGGCTAGGAGGAAATGGTCTTTTACTTTTCCACATCTGAGGGACCGAGGGCTGGCTGTTGTGCTTAGACGGTGTTGAGTAGGGTGTCCCCGGCAACTGCCGGTCTGTGAGGAAGATGCAGGCGGACATGTTAGGTTGCCTTGATCCAAAGGTGGTGCTCTCGATGTCGGAGAGCGCTCAACACTAGCAGGTGTTTCCACTTCCCAATGAACTGACGACCTGCCAATCACACTGGCTGTTGCGGGTAAAGAGGTGGCAGGTCTGCGTCCAAAAACATGTGTGACTGCTGTCCCCCCAGTCACAGAGGATGAAGAGGCTGCGGATGCACAAGATGGTGCAGACGGTGGTTGGCCCAGCCGGCTAGGCCGCATTGTAGCACACTGAGCTTCCCACTGCAACTTATGCTTCATATCCATGTGACGGTACATGCATGAAGTACTCAAACTATGTATTTTTTGGCCTCTGCTTAGCTTTTGCTGACAAATATTACAGATAACACGAGTTGGGTCATCCTTATCGATCTGAATAAATGCCCAGGCTATGCAAGGCTTAGAGCCCATGTGACCTGAAGAGCCACTACGACTTGTGGTCAGAGGCAGAGTTGTGGTTGAGGATACAGTTGTTGACGTGCTTCCAGTACTCCGTCTCTGTTCAGGAAGGCGCAACCTAACCTCGTCGTCAATAGCATCTGTGATGCCCCGCTGCGCTTGGTATCACAGATCCTAGAAGAGTGCATTTATGGAATCCTCCACAAGAGGCCCCCATAAACATTCACACATCTCCACCTTCCACCTCAGACAAGCAGAGGGAGCCCGTTAGGGATATAAATAGGGAAGGTGGAGCTAGGCAGTTCAGTTCCTCTGAAGAGTTCCTGCAGTAGAGAAGCCTAAGAGAGGTCAGTCTGCAGTGGAGCTCAGTCTAGTCTAGAGAACGCAGTTAATAGTTCAGCAGTGGAGCACGAGGCTCCTGCTTGCTAGATTCAGGGAGCCCAGATAGAGCTTAAGGTGTGCCGGTGCCGTAAGATCAGTGAAGCGCGGCAAGCTGCCGTTAGTGTGTATAGCCTAGTGAGGGCCCGAGTAGGCCGAAGGCGAGTGGCGAGTTAGTACATGAGGGGCAGAGGAGCTTAACCAGCTCACCCCGAAGCATTTACCGGACACAGGATCCGAGCTTACCGGTATCTCTATGACCCAGTAAGGCATAACCGGAATCCCTGGAGAACTACAAGTCCCAGGATCGCTAAGGTGCTGATATGTAACAGAGCCAGGAGACGCTTAGGCCCCGCATACTGGGAGCGTGAACTCCAAGAGAAGGCCCTACCACAAGGTCAGCCAGCGCAGGACAGAGACAAAGTTAGGCCTAGCTCCAGGCAGGTCAGAAACTTACTACGCAGAGGCAAGAAACAGGAGGCCCTACACCCGCTCATTGGGGAGTATCCTGATATGCACCCTTCACCCTACAGTGCTCCGGGATGTGCCTGAATTTCCACCAGTAAAAGGTACTGAAGTGACTACCGTGTCCGTTCCCGTTCTTGCTCTGACCCAGCTGGGTCTCGCCTGTCCTGCATTCCCCCTGCATACGCTGCCCTGAGACCTAGCTCCACCTGTGGGGTGCTATACCATCGAGCTGCCTTATCACCGGCCTCAGTGGACTGCTGCAGCGCTGGTGCTTGTCACCAGATACCACAGGTGGCGTCATGAACTCTTATAAAATTAACAATTATCCACCCTTTTAAAGAGAGACCCCAGGGTACGGGCCAGGGAGACGACCACCGGGACATCCCCAAGGCCAGGCAAATGCCCGGGTACCGAGTCATCCCCATCCCCAGGGTTAGTCACACTCTCCTCCACCTCCTCTGCTGACCTCATCGACTGTCTGACTGTGGGTTGACAGTAAGTGGGATCTCCAACCTCGTCATCATCACCCTGTGTGTTATCACACCCGTCGCCCTCAGAGCCAACCTCTTCCTGCCCTGACCGAAAAGTCAAGTTGTCGCTCCAATCAGGCATTTGAGTCTCATCATCGTCTTCATCATTGTCTCCACCAACAAGAGTTACAGTTTGGGAACAAGGGTCTACATTATGCTCAGAACCTTCTTCATCTGGTCCTGGATCCAACTTATAAAGATTCTGGGCATCGGATCAGATCATTTCCTCATCTGGATTAACAGAAGCTCTGGAGCAGACCTCCGTTTCCCAGGCTATAGTATGAGTAAACAGCTGGGCAGACTCAGCCATCTGTGTTACCCCATACTCAGACGGGCAGCTGGAGACTTGGGAGCTGTGAGGAAGCAAGTGCGATTGGGGTGACACCTCTGAGGACTGGAGTATTTGTGATGTTTAAATTGAGGTGATGGAGAGCCCACTTGAAGGAGCACTGGAAACCCGTTGAAGCACCTGCTGTTTTTGTGCCTCATCTAGAATTTGTAGCGATGGGCGTGTCCGTAAGAATGGGATCGTATCACATTGTCCACGAAAAGAAGTCGACATATTAGTTTGGCTGGAAGATGGTCTTTCTTCTGCAGATGTTACTCCCCCCCCACCGTGGGGGGCCTCGACCCACCGACGGACAGGCACCAGTATTGGGATAGGGGGGCTGGCCGTCAGGGTCCACCGTCCACCGCGGCTCTGGCACAAACCCGGCGACACAGAGGTGGCACAGGCAGGAACGGACTGGCCGTGTCGGCTTCTCACTTTTTGGATTTTAGAAGGGCATGACATGCCTATATCTGTGTCTCCCCCTCCTTTTACTCCTCCACCTCTTTTCTTTTCGCATGACTATATGTACTTGTCACTTTTCCATGTGTTAGTTGTGTCTTCTGAGCAGTTTGTCAGCTTTTGGACACCTTTGAAGGTGTTTTCTATGTGTTTCTATGTGTTTTTGTTTGCCTGCCATTGGTTTTAACGGTGTTCGAAGGTGTTCGTTGAACTGTTCGACGAACAGTTCGGCGAACACACGGGTGTTCGACGAACTGAACCGAACTCGAACACTACGGGGGTGGCTCAACACTACTCTCCACTTTCCCAGTATGGATAGCTGGTCGGAACTGTGTTGAAATGTGTCCTTCACACACGCGGTCCTTAAGTTTGACAATTATGCCGCAGATGAATTCATTGAGAAGTGCAATTTCTACAATGTGGTCACTTTTGAGGTTGCCCGCAAACTATACCAGGGCTCCAAAAGCCAAATAATGCTCCTTCCTTCTCAGCACTAATATGTGGCCAAACAGTAGTTCCTGATGACATATGGGGTATCACCACTTTCAGGAGAAATTGTACAATAAATAGTGGACTCCAGTTTCACCTATTAACCCTCGTGTAAGTGACAAAGAGAATAGAAAAATTAATTTTTTACCACTAAAATGTTATATTTCTATATCCCAATGATAGAAATTTCTGTGAGGCACCTGTTCAAAACACTCAAATTGGGGTCACTTGTGGGGTCACTTGTATTTCTGCTGTTTTGGCACCTCAGGGGCTCGGCTAATGGAGCTTAAAATCTGTTCAAACTAAATCTAAGTTCTAAAAGCCAAGTAGTGCTCCTTCCCATCTGATCCTTGCCATTAGAGATGAGCGGTGTTCGACTCAAACTGTTTGCCAATCTCAAATTCGAGCTGTTTTGGGCGATGTTCGAGCCGCTCGGCGAACACGAACGATTTGAAAAAAATTCGGCTGTTCGAGGTTATGTTTGATAACTGTTCGTGCACCAAAATCATAACTGGATTTTTTCTCAGTAATGCTGAAAATTAATGTTAATACGCAGTTTGAGTGTACAGCGGGGCGGGGGGAGGGGCAGGGGATGGATCTCTGCAGGAATAATGAAGATCTCCATTTTTTTTTCTCTTTCCCGCATTTACAGTAGGGAGGTGCAGTCTGTCAGCCTATCAGCATTAGAGATGAGCGTTGTTCGACTCGAACTGTTCGCCAATCTCAAATTCGAGCTGTTTTGGGCGGTGTTCGAGCCGTTCGGCGAACACGAACGATTTGAGAAAAATTCGGCTGTTCGAGGTTATGTTCGATAACTGTTCGTGCACCAAAATCATAACTGGATTTTTTCTCATTAATGATGAAAATTAATGTTAATACGCAGTTTGAGTGTACAGCGGGGTGGGGGGAGGGGCAGGGGATGGATCTCTGCAGGAATAATGAAGTCCTCCATTTTTTTTTCTCTTTCCCGCATTTACAGTGGGGAGGTGCAATCTGTCAGCCTATCAGCAGCGCACACACGGAGCGAAGTGCTTTTTTTCACACAAGCAAGGGAATGTGTCATTAGCAGTGTATGTCACATGTCCTTGCCCTATAAGACCAAGCCATTTTCCCCGTCACCACCATTTTCTCACTGCTGCAGCTGCGTGTTAGACGGCACCACTGTTGCTGTGTGCGCTATACCTTGTTAATTTCAAGCCAATTTTCGCAGAAATCTACAGATAGCTTGGGAGTACGGAATAGTTGTGATTGCAGTCCTTTTAAGGACTAGGTTACAGCATTTCCTACGACTTTTATCAGGCAGGTCTGTGCTCTTAAATAGATAGATTGTGGAAGTAAAGACTAACTGCAATTGCAGTCCTTTTCAGGACTAGGTTACATCAGTTCCTATCAGTTTTTGCCAGGCAGGTCTGTGCCAGTGCTGTGCAAGTTTTTTTCACAGCATTTGGCTGAATCTAGCAAAGCTAATCCTTTTTGGCCTATTGCAGAGTGTGTTAGTCAGTGGAGTAGCCTATCTGTGTTGCAAGATATACCACCTGTGTATAGAATACCAATTTTTTAACTGCACCTAGTGAAGTAAAATCTTTTGGGCATAGCATCATTCTATTAGTCCATCTATACTGACCTCCATCAGGTTGCAAATTGAATATAATTTTTTTCTGCATCTAGCTCTGAAAAAATATTTGGGCTTCTAGCTGTGTGTGGGACTTGTTCTATTAGTCCATCTATACTGACCTCCATCAGGTTGCAAACTGAATATAATTTTTTTCTGCATCTAGCTCTGAAAAAATATTTGGCCTTCTAGCAGTGTGTGGGACTTGTTCTATTAGTCCATCTATACTGACATCCATCACGCTGCAAATTAAAAATAATTTTTTGTCTGCATCTAGCTCTGAAAAAATATTTGGCCTTCTAGCAGTGTGTGGGACTTTCTCTAATAGTCCATCTATACTGACCTCCATCAGGTTGCAAATTAAAAATAATTTATATCTGCATCTAGCTCTGAAAAAATATTTGGCCTTCTAGCAGTGTGTGGGACTTTCTCTATTAGTCCATCTATACTGACCTCCATCAGGTTGCAAATTAAAAATAATTTTTTGTCTGCATCTAGCTCTGAAAAAATATTTGGCCTTCTAGCAGTGTGTGGGACTTTCTCTATTAGTCCATCTATACTGACCTCCATCAGGTTGCAAACTGAATATATTTTTTTTCTGCATCTACCTCTGAAAAAATATTGGGCTTCTAGCTGTGTGTGGGACTTGTTCTATTAATCCATCTATACAGACCTCCATCAGGTTGCAAACTGAATATAATTTTTTTCTGCATCTACCTCTGAAAAAATATTTGGCCTTCTAGCTGTGTGTGGGACTTGTTCTATTAGTCCATCTATACTGACCTCCATCAGGTTGCAAACTGAATATAATTTTTTTCTGCATCTAGCTCTGAAAAAATATTTGGCCATCTAGCAGTGTGTGGGACTTGTTCTATTAGTCCACCTATACTGACCTCCATCAGGTTGCAAATTCAAAATAATTTTTTGTCTGCATCTAGCTCTGAAAAAATATTTGGCCTTCTAGCAGTGTGTGGGACTTTCTCTATTAGTCCATCTATACTGACCTCCATCAGGTTGCAAGCTGAATATATTTTTTTTCTGCATGTACCTCTGAAAAAATATTTGGGCTTCTAGCTGAGCTGTGTGTGGGACTTGTTCTATTAGTCCACCTATACTGACCTCCATCAGATTGCAAACTGAATATAATTTTTTTCTGCATCTACCTCTGAAAAAATATTTGGGCTTCTAGCTGTGTGTAGGACTTGTTCTATTAGTCCATCTATACTGACCTCCATCAGGTTGCAAACTGAATACAATTTTTTTCTGCATCTACCTCTGAAAAAATATTTGGGCTTCTAGCTGTGTGTGGGACTTGTTCTATTAGTCCATCTATACTGACCTCCATCAGGTTGCAAATTGAATATAATTTTTTTCTGCATCTAACCCAGCCAATAGTTTTGGCCTAATACCACAGTTTGGCCACTCAGCTCTGCTCGGTTCCCATCCATTGTTTTTTTGTGCAAACAACTCCAGAGTTGTGAATTAGTTAACCACCAAAATGAGTGGAAAAAGGCCTGCTGCTGGTGGAAAGGGGAATAGGCGTGTTGGGAAGGGGAAAAAAGGTTGTGTCCGTGGGGTAGGTGTTAAAGCAACAGTAACATCTACAGAAGAAAGACCATCTTCCAGCCAAACTAAAATGTCTACTTCTTTTAGCGGACAATGTGATAAGATCCCTTTCTTACGGCCACGCCAATCGCTAAAAAATCCAGATGAGGCACAAAAACAGCAGGTGCTTCAACGGATATCAAGTGCTCCTTTAAGTGGGCTCTCCTCCACATCAACTTCAACATCACAAATACTCCAGTCCTCAAAGGTGTCACCCCAATCGCACTTGCTTCCTCAGAGCTCCCAAATCTCCAGCTGCCCGTCTGAGTATGAGGTAGAACAGATGGTTGAGTCTGCAGAGCTGTTTACTCATATTATAGCCTGGGAATCAGAGGACGACTCCAGCGCTTCTGTGAATCCAGACGAGGAAATGATCTGCACTGATGCCCAGAATCTTTATGAGTCGGATCCAGGACCAGACGCAGTAGGTTCTGACCATAATGTAGACCCTCATTCCTAAACTGTAACTCCTGTTGGTGGAGACAATGAGGAAGACGATGATGAGACTCAAATACCTGATTGGAGCGACAACTTTAGTTTTTTGTCAGGGCAGGAACAGGTTGGCTCTGAGGACAACGGGTGTGATAACGCACAGGGTGATGATGATGAGGTTGGAGATCCCACTTACTGTCAACCCACAGTCAGCCAAGAGATGAGGTCAGCAGAGGAGGTGGAGGAAGATGCTAGTGACGACGAGGTCAGGTTGCGCCTTCCTGGACAGAGACGTAGTACTGGAAGCACGTCAACAACTGCATCCTCAAACACAACTCTGTCTCTCACCACAAGTCGTGGTGGCTCTTCAGGTCGCATGGGTGCTAAGCCTTGCATGGCCTGGGCATTTTTTCAGATCGATAAAGATGACCCAACTCGTGTTATCTGTAACATTTGTCAGCAAAAGCTAAGTAGAGGCCAAAAAATACATAGTTTGAGTACTTCATGCATGAACCGGCACATGGACATGAAGCATAAGTTGCAGTGGGAAGCTCAGTGTGCTACAATGCGGCCTAGCCGGCCGGGCCAACCACCGTCTGCCATATCTTGTGCATCCGCGGCCTCTTCATCCTCTGTGACTGGGGGGACAGAAGTCACACCTGTTTTGGGGCGCAGACCTGCCACCTCTTTACCCGCAACAGCCAGCGTGATTGGCAGGTCATCATTTTCTTTGGAGGTGGTAACACCAGCTGGTGTTGAGCGCAGTCCGACATCGATAGCACCACCTTTGGATCAAGGCAACCTAACATGTCCGCCTGCATCTTCCTCACAGACCGGCAGTTTGCCGGGGACACCCTTATCAACCCAGTCTATGCACAATAGCCAGCACTCGGTCCCTCAGATGTGGACAAGTAAAAGACCATTTCCTCCTAGCCATGAGAAAGCTAAGAGGTTGACTTTCACCATCTGCAAGCTCTTGGCTACAGAAATGCTTCCTTTCCACCTGGTGGACACAGAGGATTTTCGAGACCTTATGTCCGTCGCAGTGCCCCAGTACCAGATGCCCAGTCGGCACTACTTCTCAAAGAAAGGTATGCCTGCGCTCCACCAGCATGTCGCACACAACATCACCGCTTCTTTGAGAAACTCTGTGTGTGACAGGGTGCATTTCACCACAGACACTTGGACAAGTAGGCATGGACAGGGGCGTTACATGTCGCTGACTGGGCACTGGGTAACTATGGTGACAGCAGGACAAGGGGCTGCTGTCCAAGTCTTGCCGTCCCCACGAGTTGTGCGTCAATCCTCTTTATGTCAAAGTTCCTCCACTGCTTCTGCCTCCTCAACCTCCTCTCGGTCTTCCACCTGCACCCAAAGCCTGTCTGGTCATGCCACAAGCTTTCTAACTGCGCAGAAGGGATCCTGCACACCTCCTTACTATGCTGGCAGTAGGGCTCAACGTCATCAGGCGGTTTTTACTTTGAAATGTCTGGGAAATGTGAGTCACACAGCTGAGGAGTTGTGGTCAGCTCTGGAGAACCAATTTCATGAATGGTTGTCTCCACTGGACCTGAAACCAGGGAAGGCCGTGTGCGACAATGCTGCAAACCTGGGTGCGGCCCTTCGCCGGGGCAATGTCACACATGTGCCTTGTATGGCTCACGTGTTGAACCTGGTTGTCCAGCAATTTTTAGCCCACTATCCCAGACTAGATGGTCTTCTGCAGAGGGCACGGTCGCTGTGTGCTCACTTCCGCCGTTCGCATCCCGCAGCTCAGCGACTTACATCTCTACAGAAGTCGTTGGGCCTGCCACTTCACCGGCTAAAATGCGATGTGCCTACCCGGTGGAATTCAACTCTGCACATGTTGCAGCGACTGTGGCAGCACCGACAAGCCCTGGTGCAATACGTTCTGACGTATAGCCTGGGCCAACGAGATCCAGAGGTGGGGCAAATCACGCTGGAGGAGTGGTCTCAGATCAGGGACCTATGCATCCTTCTGCAAAGTTTTGAAATGGCGACGAAGATGTTTAGTGCTGACGATGCCATTATCAGCATGACTATTCCGGTGATTTACATGCTGGAGCCCATGTTAAACAGAATTCGGAGTCAGGTGGTGGCACAAGAGGAGGTGGAGGAAGTAGAGGAGGAGGAGTTGTATGCGGAAGGGCTAACATCTGCAAGGTCCAGACGGTTGGCAGCACCGAGGCGGCAGGCATGTGAGGGTGGGGGAGATGGTTTTACCAGGGCGCATGGTAGCAGCCAAACTAGTGAGGAAGGTGCAGGAGCCCAGGATGAAGTGGAGGACGAACTGATGGAAGACTCATCAGATGAGGGAGACCTTGATCACATTTCTGTTGTGCGAGGTTGGGGGGAGAGGACAGAGGAAGCAAGCATGATTGTTACCTCGCCACCAACACAACAGGGACTTGGTGCTCCTGGATGCGCAACACACATGAGTGCCTTCTTGCTGCACTACCTGCAACATGACCCTCGAATTGTGAGAATTAGAAATAATCCTGACTACTGGGTTGCCACACTGTTAGATCCCCGGTACAAAAGTAAATTTGCAGAAATTATTCCTGCCATAGAAAGGGATGCACGCATGCAGGAGTATCAGCAGAGACTGTTGCAGAATCTTACATGTGCTTTTCCACAAAACACCAGTGGTGCACGTAGTGAATCTCACAATTCCAACTTGCCAACCGTGGGACCGTCAAGTGTTCAGCACTCAAACCGTAACAGAACCACAGTATCTGCTGGTAACATCAATTTTGCGGAATCATTTCACCACTTTTTTAGCGCATCCTTTGCAAGGCCACGGGAGACAAGAAGTCTGAAATATAGTCAACGCCTAGAGACGATGGTACAGGAGTATCTCCAAGTAAACATTGAAGCCATGACTGTGTCACTGGACCCTTGCTCTTTTTGGGCTTCCAATCTGGATAAATGGCCGGAGCTAGCCACTTACGCCTTGGAGATCTTGTCATGCCCCGCAGCCAGCGTTCTGTCTGAACGTGTGTTCAGCGCTGCTGGTGGTGTGCTGACAGATAAGCGCACGCGGCTCTCCACTGAAAATGTAGACAGACTCACGTTCATAAAGATGAACAAATCATGGATCCGAAAGGACTTTTCTACACCTGTGTCATCCTGGGGAGAGTAAAAGCTTGATGATTGGTTAAAATCACCCTACCAACCGTTTTAAGCTTTCAAATTACTAATCATGTTTATCTGTATCTTGGCTGGAAAATAATTTGGGCTTTGTAGCAGTGTGCAGCACTGATTCTATTAGGCAATCTATAATAAGCTCCACCAGATTTAAAATTACTAATCATGTTTATATGTATCTTGACTGGAAAATAATTTGGGCTTTGTAGCAGTGTGCAGCACTGATCCTATTAGGCCATCTATACTTAGCTCCACCAGATTTAAAATTAATAATAATTTTTAGCTGCATCTAGCCCGGAAAATAATTTTGGGGCTCCGAGATGCGCAAGACACATAAGTGCCTTCTTGCTGCACTACCTGCAACATGACCCTCATATTGTCAGAATTCGAAGTAATCATGACTACTGGGTTGCCACACTCTTAGATCCCCCAAACTTTTCAATCAACCTTTTCATTTTAATAAAGACCAAAAAAATGGTCATTTTTGAAATTATAAGCATTAGCAGGTTATTAGAAACTGAAATCAAACAGTTTTCAACTCAAAACTTTATTCTAGGTGATGTTACATTTTCACATAGGACCCCTTGTTCGAAAGGAGCTTCTGAACTCTCTCGTCCATTGAATTTGTCCGGTTTTGGATGGTTTCTGCTTCAATTGTTTTGCATGAGGACAGAATACCCTCCCAGAGCTGTTGCTTAGATGTGAACTGCCTCCCGCCATCATAGACACTCCTTTTGATGATGCTCCAGAGGTTCTGAATGGGGTAGAGGTCAGGGGAGCATGGGGGTCACACCATAAGTTTGTCCCCTTTTATGCCCATATCAGCCAGAGATGCAGATGTTTTATGTGCAGCATGAGATGGTGCATTATCATGCAAAAAAATGATCTTGCTGTGAAATACACGGTTCTTCTTCTTGAACCATGGCAGGAAGTGCTGTTTGAGAAAATCCACATACATTATGGAGTTCATCTTTAGCGCCTTCAGGGATCCTAAAGGGGCCAACAATCTCTCTCCCCATGATTCCAGCCCAAAACATTACTCCACCTCCTCCTTGTTGGCGCTGTAGCCGTGTTTGCGTGGGGTGTCCATCAACCAGCCATCCTCCACTCCATCCATCTGGACCATCGAGCGCTGCACGGCACTCATCCGTGAACAAAACAGTTTTGAAATAAGTCTTCATGTAATGTTTGGCCCACTGGAGCCGTTTCTGCTTGTGTGAAGTGGATAGAGGAGGTCGACAGGATGGCGTATGCACAGCTGCAAACCTCTGAAGAACCCTGCATCTTGTTGTTCGGGGGACGTTGGAGGCACCAGCAGCTTCAAAAACTTGTCTGCTGCTATGACAAGGCTTTTTTGCCGCTGCTCTTTTAACCTGACGTAATTGCCTGTAGGAAAGAGTCCTCAATTTGCCCTTATCACCACGCACACGTGTGTACTGTGAATCAGCTACATACTTCTTGATTGCCAAGACACTTCATCCTGATCATCGCACAATGTTGATTGTAGTCATGCCTTGACCTAAACAATCCACAATTAGTTGCTTCTCAGCAGCCGACACATCCTTTTTCTTTCCCATTTTGGCAGAAAATGTAGGCTGCTTAATAATGTGAGACAGCCTTCTTAAGTAGTCTTGCCTTTCATTGGACACACCTGCCAAACTAATTAGCACAGGTGTCAGCAATTGCTTACAGTGATATAAAGAGCCCTGGCACACATCACCATCAATGAGTTTAACTGACAAACAAACAAATTCTTCCCTTATCACTCCTAAACACATTTTGCATAATAATTTGGAACACAGTGTACATGTGCTTTTCCACAAAACACCAGTGGTTCACGTAGTGAATCTTACAGTTCTAACTTGCCAACCGTGGTCTGTATGGAGTTGTTCAATAAAGGGCCCAAAATTAAGATAACATAGATGGGAGAGGTCTCTATGAATAGGAATTCCTAAGTATTTGATACCCTGTGAGGGCCAGGCAAAGGGAAAGTTGGACTGGATGGAATCCTATATGGATTTGGGGAGGGAGAAATCGAGGGCCTCAGACTTCGCTGCATTGATTTTAAAATTTGACCATGTAACAAAGTGATCTATTTCAGCCATAACAGCATGGATGGATATATGTGATTGAGTGATATATACTAGGACATCATCAGCAAATAGAGAGCACTTGTACTCGGTGCCTCCCACCTCAATCCACCTAATATTGGGGTTATGGCGAATTGATGAGAGCAGGTGCTCCGTCACTAGGATGTATAAGAGAGGGGACAGAGGACATCCCTGCCTTGTCCCATTGGTGATTGTGAAAGGTGATGAAAATGTTCTGATGCACCACCTGGGCCTTGGGACACCCGGAGCCGGACCCTTTTTGGTGGATGCTGGTGGTTGTAGTCTTCGTGGCGGCGACCCGGTTCCGTGGCTCAGGGTGGTCAAACCAGTGGCGGAACTATTTATGTGGTTTTGATGTTTAAATGTCCGACTACGCCACCCGTGGATTGCGGTCAGAGTGAACCGCCGCTGCAGGGCAGACCGCTGAGGCTGGTGCTGTGGGTGCAGCAGAGCGTAGCATAACTCCCCACGGGAGTAGTATAGCCTCAGGGCAGTGTATGCGGAGGATGGGGTGATGGTGCAGGGCAGCAGCAGTAACGACACGGAGTCAGTGATGCAGTCCAGGGCCTTTACTCACAGTTCTTATTATCCAGACCACGTCTGCAGGTAACGGCTGCCCACGTCGTATTGTGCTCACCAGGTGAGGGGCTCAGACAACTCCCAGATAACTTTGGAGCGCTTCACAGGACCCCCTTTGTGTGTCCTTTGTCTGGCCTTTCTTACCAAGCCTTCTGTCCGGCTGCCTCGGGCCTCCTCTTGGTAAACTTGGCGCCAGTTTCCCTGACCCTGTGTGGTGCCTTCCTAGCGGGTGTAGCGAGGGGCTGCGCCACATAAAATGTCACAGCCTCCGGTTTCTAGCTGAGGGTCGTTTCCTGCCTCCACTAGTTTCGGGGACCGGTCTCCCCCTTTGGCCTGACCCCTCCACGCAGGTGGATTCGGGCGTGCGGTGGCGACTCGCTCATCCGCACCCCTGGGATCCCTTCATTCCTCGTTCCTGGAGCCTTCTCTGCTCCTCTTCCTTCCTTCTCCCTCTTCCAGGCCTGGGCCTCTGTTACTAGGCCCGCCTCCAGAGCAGAGCTCATGCAGAGCCCCTGCTCCCTGACACTTCTGCTCAGACTTCTCTGCACTGAACTAAGATGGTGCCCACCTTTTATACTCCCTTCTCAATGCACCCAGGCACTGCTTCCTCCCTGCTCCTGCACTACAGGGTTCCCCTTCCTCAGTGTTCCCTCCCCCCACTCCAGCCAGGGACAGGGACTGTCGTGCCCATCTCAGAGGCATATTGGTCGCCCTGCCCCACGGCAATGTGGTGTAATGCATGCAGGTGTCGGGTCCTGATCCACACTCCATCCTTACCTGAGAGTGAGATATCACACCTCTGGGTGAGGTGCAATACCTCTGTAGCAACCGAGCCCTCAGGGTGCTACAGTTCCATTTATCTTCAGCCTAGGTGACGTATTGTGATACAGGGCCGTGATTTTGGCTATAAAAGGGTCCCCTAGACCCCTACCCCAAGCTTTTTAAGAGAATCATATATGGCGTGCCAGGAGACTCTATGGAATGCTTTCTCAGCATCCAACGAGAGTATCTAATTACAAATTTTTAACTGCATCTAGCCCAGGAAATACTTTGTGCCTAGTAGCAGTGTCTGCTAGTCAGCGGATTATCCCGGCTGTTAAGCAAGCTACACCACCTGTAGTTTGGACACTTAATTTTTTCAAAGGAAATGCTTCGGGACCACGGGATACTCAGTGAAGAGCATCAGGAGGCACTCCAAGGCATAGGGGCTGGGACTGGCAGTAGGATGCCTTGCGGTGGACAGCCGATCTCGATCCTTATAAAAGCTTTTTAACTGCAGCAGCTTTAGTGGACGCTACTGGAGCTGGAATTACGCGGCTGCTGGCATGAGACTTGACCTCCAATAGATCCTTGTAAATGGATTTAAAGTGTATTCATTCAAATTAGAGAGACAATTTAAATTAAAAAGCTTAGAGCTGCCTCCACCACAGGGGGGCTCGCTCGACCCACCAGCGGACAGGCACCAGTATTGGGAGAGGGGGGCTGGCCATCAGGGTTCACCGCGGCTCTGGCACAAACCCGGCGACACGGAGGTGGCACGGGCAGGAGCGGACTGAACGTGTCGGCTTCTCACTTTTTGGATTTTAGAAGGGCATGACATGCCTATATCTGTGTCTCCCCCTCCTTTTACTCCTCCACCTCTTTTCTTTTCGCTTGACTATATGTACTTGTCACTTTTCCATGTGTTAGTTGTGTCTTCTGAGCAGTTTGTCAGCTTTTGGACACCTTTGAAGGTGTTTTCTATGTGTTTCTATGTGTTTTTGTTTGCCTGCCATTGGTTTTAACGGTGTTCGAAGGTGTTCGACGAACAGTTCGACGAACAGTTCGGCGAACACACTGGTGTTCGACGAACCGAACCGAACTCGAACACTACGGGGGTGGCTCAACACTAATCAGCAGCGCACACACGGAGCGAACTGCTTTTTTTCACACAAGCAAGGGCATGTGTCATTGGCCGTGTATGTCACATGTCCTTGCCGTATAAGACCCAGCCATTTTCCCCGTCGCCACCATTTTTTCACTGCTGCAGCTGCATGTTAGATGGCACCGCTGTTGCTGTGTGCGCTATACTTTGTTAATTTCAAGCCAATTTTCGCACAAATCTACAGATAGCTTGGGAGTAGGGAAGAGTTGTGATTGCAGGCCTTTTAAGGACTAGGTTACATCAGTTCCAATCAATTTTATCAGGCAGGTCTGTGCTCTTAAATAGATAGGTAGGGAGTAAAGACTAATTGTAATTGCAGTCCTTTTCAGGGCTAGGTTACATCAGTTCCTATCACTTTTTGCCAGGCAGGTCTGTGCCGGTGCTGTGCAAGTTTTTTTCACAGCATTTGGCTAAATCTAGCAAAGCAAATCCTTTTTGGCCTATTGCAGAATGTGTTAGTCAGTGGAGTAGCCTATCTGTGCTGCAAGCTACACCACCTGTGTATAGAATACAATTTGTTTACTGCACCTAGTGAAGTAAAACCTTTTGGGCATAGCATCATTCTATTAGTCCATCTATACTAACCTCCACCAGGTTGCAAATTCAATAGAATATTTTTCTGCATCGAGCTCTGAAAAAATATTTAAGCTTCTAGCAGTGTGTGGGACTTGTTCTATTAGTCCATCTATACTAACCTCCATCAGGTTGGAAATTCAATATAATTTTTTTCTGCATCGAGCTCTGAAAAAATATTTAAGCTTCTAGCAGTGTGTGGGACTTGTTCTATTAGTCCATCTATACTAACCTCCATCAGGTTGGAAATTCAATATAATTTTTTTCTGCATCTAGCTCTGAAAAAATAATTCAGCTTCTAGCAGTGCGTGGGACTTGTTCTTTTAGTCCATCTATACTGACATCTATCAGGTTGCAAATTCAATATAATTTTTTTCTGCATCTAGCTCTGAAAAAATATTTCAGCTTCTAGCAGCGTGTGGGACTTATTCTATTAGTCCATCTATACTGACCTCCATCAGGTTGCAAATTCAATATCATTTCTTTCTGCATCTAGCTCTGAAAAAATATTTAGGCTTCTAGCAGTGTGGGGGACTTGGTCTATTAGTCCATCTATACTAACCTCCATCAGGTTGCAAATTCAATATAATTTTTTTTCTGCATCTAGCTGGGAAAAAAATATTTCAGCTTCTAGCAGTGTGTGGGACTTGTTCTATTAGTCCATCTATACTGACCTCCATCAGGTTGCAAATTCAATATAATTTTTTTCTGCATCTAGCTCTGAAAAAATATTTCAGCTTCTAGCAGTGTGTGGGACTTGTTCTATTAGTCCATCTATACTAACCTCCATCAGGTTACAAATTCAATATAATTTTTTTCTGCATCTAGCTCTGAAAAAATATTTAAGCTTCTAGCAGTGTGTGGGACTTGGTCTATTAGTCAATCTATACTAACCTCCACCAGGTTGCAAATTAAAAATAATTTTTATCTGCATCTAGCTCTGAAAAAATATTTAGGCTTCTAGCAGTGTGTTGGACTTGTTCTATTAGTCCATCTATACTGACCTCCATCAGGTTGCAAATTCAATATAATTTTTTTCTGCATCTAGCTCTGAAAAAATATTTAGGCTTCTAGCAGTGTGTGGGACTTGGTCTATTAGTCCATCTATACTAACCTCCATCAGGTTGCAAATTCAATATAATTTTTTCTGCATCTAGCTCTGAAAAAATATTTAGGCTTCTAGCAGTGTGTGGGACTTGGTCTATTAGTCCATCTATACTAACCTCCACCAGGTTGCAAATTAAAAATAATTTTTATCTGCATCTAGCTCTGAAAAAATATTTAGGCTTCTAGCAGTGTGTGTGACTTGTTCTATTAGTCCATCTATACTGACCTACATCAGGTTGCAAATTCAATATAATTTTTTTCTGCATCTAGCTCTGAAAAAATATTTCAGCCTCTAGCAGTGTGTGGGACTTGTTCTATTAGTCCATCTATATTGACCTCCATCAGGTTGCAAATTCAATATAATTTTTTTCAGCATCTAGCTCTGAAAAAATATTTCAGCTTCTAGCAGTGTGTGGGACTTGTTCTATTAGTCCATCTATACTGACCTCCATCAGGTTGCAAATTCAATATAATTTTTTTCTGCATCTAGCTCTGAAAAAATATTACAGCTTCAAGCAGTGAGTGGGACTTGTTCCATTAATCCATCTATACTGACCTCCAAGAGGTTGCAAATTGAATATAATTTTTTTATGCATCTAGCTCTGAAAAAATATTTCAGCTTCTAGCAGTGTGTGGGACTTGTTCTATTAGTCCATCTATACTAACCTCCATCAGGTTACAAATTCAATATAATTTTTTTCTGCATCTAGCTCTGAAAAAATATTTAAGCTTCTAGCAGTGTGTGGGACTTGTTCTATTAGTCCATCTATACTAACCTCCACCAGGTTGCAAATTAAAAATAATTTTTATCTGCATCTAGCTCTGAAAAAATATTCAGGCTTCTAGCAGTGTGTGAGACTTGATCTATTAGTCCATCTATACTGACCTCCATCAGGTTGCAAATTCAATATAATTTTTTTCTGCAGCTAGCTCTGAAAAAATATTTCAGCTTGTAGCAGTGTGTGGGACTTGTTCTATTAGTCCATCTATACTGACCTCCATCAGGTTGCAAATTCAATATAATTTTTTTCTGCATCTAGCTCTGAAAAAATATTTCAGCTTCTAGCAGTGTGTGGGACTTGTTCTATTAGTCCATCTATACTGACCTCCATCAGGTTGCAAATTCAATATAATTTTTTTCTGCATCTAGCTCTGAAAAAATATTTAGGCTTCTAGCAGTGTGTTGGACATGTTCTATTAGTCCATCTATACTGACCTCCATCAGGTTGCAAATTCAATATAATTTTTTTCTGCAACTAGCTCTGAAAAAATATTTAGGCTTCTAGCAGTGTGTGGGACTTGGTCTATTAGTCCATCTATACTAACCTCCATCAGGTTGCAAATTCAATATAATTTTTTTCTGCATCTAGCTCTGAAAAAATATTTAGGCTTCTAGCAGTGTGTGGGACTTGGTCTATTAGTCCATCTATACTAACCTCCACCAGGTTGCAAATTAAAAATAATTTTTATCTGCATCTAGCTCTGAGAAAATATTTAGGCTTCTAGCAGTGTGGGACTTGTTCTATTAGTCCATCTATACTGACCTACATCAGGTTGCAAATTCAATATAATTTTTTTCTGCATCTAGCTCTGAAAAAATATTTCAGCCTCTAGCAGTGTGTGGAACTTGTTCTATTAGTCCATCTATATTGACCTCCATCAGGTTGCAAATTCAATATAATTTTTTTCAGCATCTAGCTCTGAAAAAATATTTCAGCTTGTAGCAGTGTGTGGGACTTGTTCTATTAGTCCATCTATACTGACCTACATCAGGTTGCAAATTCAATATAATTTTTTTCTGCATCTAGCTCTGAAAAAATATTTCAGCTTCAAGCAGTGAGTGGGACTTGCTCCATTAGTCCATCTATACTGACCTCCAAGAGGTTGCAAATTCAATATAATTTTTTTATTCATCTAGCTCTGAAAAAATATTTAGGCTTCTAGCAGTGTGTGGGACTTGTTCTATTAGTCCATGTATACTGACCTCCATCAGGTTGCAAATTCAATATCATTTTTTTCTGAATCTAGCTCTGAAAAAATATTTAGGCTTCTAGCAGTGTGTGGGACTTGGTCTATTAGTCCATCTATACTAACCTCCACCAGGTTGCAAATTAAAAATAATTTTTATCTGCATCTAGCTATGAAAAAAATATTTAGGCTTCTAGCAGTGTGTGGGACTTGTTCTATTAGTCCATCTATACTGACCTCCATCAGGTTGCAAATTCAATATAAATTTTTTCTGCATCTAGCTCTGAAAAAATATTTAGGCTTCTAGCAGTGTGTGGGACTTGGTCTATTAGTCCATCTATACTAACCTCCATCAGGTTGCAAATTCAATATAATTTTTTTCTGCATCTAGCTCTGAAAAAATATTTAGGCTTCTAGCAGTGTGTGGGACTTGGTCTATTAGTCCATCTATACTAACCTCCACCAGGTTGCAAATTAAAAATAATTTTTATCTGCATCTAGCTCTGAAAAAATATTTAGGCTTCTAGCAGTGTGTGGGACTTGTTCTATTAGTCCATCTATACTGACCTACATCAGGTTGCAAATTCAATATAATTTTTTTCTGCATCTAGCTCTGAAAAAATATTTCAGCCTCTAGCAGTGTGTGGGACTTGTTCTATTAGTCCATCTATATTGACCTCCATCAGGTTGCAAATTCAATATAATTTTTTTCAGCATCTAGCTCTGAAAAAATATTTCAGCTTGTAGCAGTGTGTGGGACTTGTTCTATTAGTCCATCTATACTGACCTCCATCAGGTTGCAAATTCAATATAATTTTTTTCTGCATCTAGCTCTGAAAAAATATTTCAGCTTCAAGGAGTGAGTGGGACTTGTTCCATTAGTCCATCTATACTGACCTCCAAGAGGTTGCAAATTCAATATAATTTTTTTATGCATCTAGCTCTGAAAAAATATTTAGGCTTCTAGCAGTGTGTGGGACTTGTTCTATTAGTTCATGTATACTGACCTCCATCAGGTTGCAAATTCAATATCATTTTTTTCTGCATCTAGCTCTGAAAAAATATTTAGGCTTCTAGCAGTGTGTGGGACTTGGTCTATTAGTCCATCTATACTAACCTCCACCAGGTTGCAAATTAAAAATAATTTTTATCTGCATCTAGCTCTGAAAAAAATATTTAGGCTTCTAGCAGTGTGTGGGACTTGTTCTATTAGTCCATCTATACTGACCTCCATCAGGTTGCAAATTCAATATAATTTTTTTCTGCATCTAGCTCTGAAAAAATATTTAGGCTTCTAACAGTGTGTGGGACTTGGTCTATTAGTCCATCTATACTAACCTCCATCAGGTTGCAAATTCAATATAATTTTTTTCTGCATCTAGCTCTGAAAAAATATTTAGGCTTCTAGTAGTGTGTGGGACTTGGTCTATTAGTCCATCTATACTAACCTCCACCAGGTTGCAAATTAAAAATAATTTTTATCTGCATCTAGCTCTGAAAAAATATTTCAGCCTCTAGCAGTGTGTGGGACTTGTTCTATTAGTCCATCTATATTGACCTCCATCAGGTTGCAAATTCAATATAATTTTTTTCAGCATCTAGCTCTGAAAAAATATTTCAGCTTGTAGCAGTGTGTGGGACTTGTTCCATTAGTCCATCTATACTGACCTCCATCAGGTTGCAAATTCAATATAATTTTTTTCTGCATCTAGCTCTGAAAAAATATTTCAGCTTCAAGCAGTGAGTGGGACTTGTTCCATTAGTCCATCTATACTGACCTCCAAGAGGTTGCAAATTGAATATAATTTTTTTATGCATCTAGCTCTGAAAAAAATATTTCAGCTTCTAGCAGTGTGTGGGACTTGTTCTATTAGTCCATCTATACTAACCTCCATCAGGTTACAAATTCAATATAATTTTTTTCTGCATCTAGCTCTGAAAAAATATTTAAGCTTCTAGCAGTGTGTGGAACTTGGTCTATTAATCCATCTATACTAACCTCCACCAGGTTGCAAATTAAAAATAATTTTTATCTGCATCTAGCTCTGAAAAAATATTCAGGCTTCTAGCAGTGTGTGAGACTTGATCTATTAGTCCATCTATACTGACCTCCATCAGGTTGCAAATTCAATATAAATTTTTTCTGCATCTAGCTCTGAAAAAATATTTCAGCTTCTAGCAGTGTGGGACTTGTTCTATTAGTCCATCTATACTGACCTCCATCAGGTTGCAAATTCAATATAATTTTTTTCTGCATCTAGCTCTGAAAAAATATTTAGGCTTCTAGCAGTGTGTGGGACTTGGTCTATTAGTCCATCTATACTAACCTCCATCAGGTTGCAAATTCAATATAATTTTTTTCTGCATCTAGCTCTGAAAAAATATTTAGGCTTCTAGCAGTGTGTGGGACTTGGTCTATTAGTCCATCTATACTAACCTCCACCAGGTTGCAAATTAAAAATAATTTTTATCTGCATCTAGCTCTGAAAAAATATTTAGGCTTCTAGCAGTGTGTGGGACTTGTTCTATTAGTCCATCTATACTGACCTACATCAGGTTGCAAATTCAATATAAATTTTTTCTGCATCTAGCTCTGAAAAAATATTTCAGCCTCTAGCAGTGTGTGGGACTTGTTCTATTAGTCCATCTATATTGACCTCCATCAGGTTGCAAATTCAATATAATTTTTTTCAGCATCTAGCTCTGAAAAAATATTTCAGCTTGTAGCAGTGTGTGGGACTTGTTCTATTAGTCCATCTATACTGACCTCCATCAGGTTGCAAATTCAATATAATTTTTTTCTGCATCTAGCTCTGAAAAAATATTTCAGCTTCAAGCAGTGAGTGGGACTTGTTCCATTAGTCAATCTATACTGACCTCCAAGAGGTTGCAAATTCAATATAATTTTTTTATGCATCTAGCTCTGAAAAAATATTTAGGCATCTAGCAGTGTGTGGGACTTGTTCTATTAGTCCATGTATACTGACCTCCATCAGGTTGCAAATTCAATATCATTTTTTTCTGCATCTAGCTCTGAAAAAATATTTAGGCTTCTAGCAGTGTGTGGGACTTGGTCTACTAGTCCATCTAGACTAACCTCCACCAGGTTGCAAATTAAAAATAATTTTTATCTGCATCTAGCTCTGAAAAAAATATTTAGGCTTCTAGCATTGTGTGAGACTTGTTCTATTAGTCCATCTATACTGACCTCCATCAGGTTGCAAATTCAATATAATTTTTTTCTGCATCTAGCTCTGAAAAAATATTTCAGCTTCTAGCAGTGTGTGGGACTTGCTCTATTAGTCCATCTATACTGACCTTCATCAGGTTGCAAATTCAATATAATTTTTTTCTGCATCTAGCTCTGAAAAAATATTTAGGCTTCTAGCAGTGTGTGGGACTTGGTCTATTTTTCCATCTATACTAACCTCCATCAGGTTGCAAATTCAATATAATTTTTATCTGCATCTAGCTCTGAAAAAATATTCAGGCTTCTAGCAGTGTGTGGGACTTGATCTATTAGTCCATCTATACTGACCTCCATCAGGTTGCAAATTCAATATAATTTTTTTCTGCATCTAGCTCTCAAAAAATATTTCAGCTTCTAGCAGTCTGTGGGACTTGGTCTATTAGTCCATCTATACTGACCTCCATCAGGTTGCAAATTCAATATAATTTTTTCTGCATCTAGCTCTGAAAAATTATTTATTCTTCTAGCAGTGTGTGGGACTTGGTCTATTAGTCCATCTATACTAACCTCCATTAGGTTGCAAATTCAATATAATTTTTTTCTGCATCTAGCTCTGAAAAAATATTTCAGCTTCTAGCAGTGTGTGGGACTTGTTCTATTAGTCCATCTATACTGACCTCCATCAGGTTGCAAATTCAATATAATTTTTTTCTGCATCTAGCTCTGAAAAAATATTTAGGCTTCTAGCAGTGTGTTGGACTTGTTCTATTAGTCCATCTATACTGACCTCCATCAGGTTGCAAATTCAATATAATTTTTTTCTGCATCTAGCTCTGAAAAAATATTTAGGCTTCTAGCAGTGTGTGGGACTTGGTCTATTAGTCCATCTATACTAACCTCCACCCGGTTGCAAATTAAAAATAATTTTTATCTGCATCTAGCTCTGAAAAAATGTTTAGGCTTCTAGCAATGTGTGGGACTTGTTCTATTAGTCCATCTATACTGACCTCCATCAGGTTGCAAATTCAATATAATTTTTTTCTGCATCTAGCTCTGAAAAAATATTTCAGCCTCTAGCAGTGTGTGGGACTTGTTCTATTAGTCCATCTATACTGACCTCCATCAGGTTGCAAATTCATTATAATTTTTTTCTGCATCGAGCTCTGAAAAAATATTTAAGCTTCTAGCAGTGTGTGGGACCTGTTCTATTAGTCCATCTATACTAACCTCCATCAGGTTGGAAATTCAATATAATTTTTTTCTGCATCTAGCTCTGAAAAAATATTTCAGCTTCTAGCAGTGTGTGGGACTTGTTCTTTTAGTCCATCTATACTAACCTCCATTAGGTTGCAAATTCAATATAATTTTTTTCTGCATCTAGCTCTGAAAAAATATTTCAGCCTCTAGCAGTGTGTGGGACTTGTTCTATTAGTCCATCTATACTGACCTCCATCAGGTTGCAAATTCAATATCATTTCTTTCTGCATCTAGCTCTGAAAAAATATTTAGGCTTCTAGCAGTGTGGGGGACTTGGTCTATTAGTCCATCTATACTAACCTCCATCAGGTTGCAAATTCAATATAATTTTTTTCTGCATCTAGCTGTGAAAAAAATATTTCAGCTTCTAGCAGTGTGTGGGACTTGTTCTATTAGTCCATCTATACTGACCTCCATCAGGTTGCAAATTCAATATAATTTTTTTCTGCATCTAGCTCTGAAAAAATATTTCAGCTTGTAGCAGTGTGTGGGACCTGTTCTGTTAGTCCATCTATACTGACCTCCATCAGGATGCAATTTCAATATAATTTTTTTCTGCATCTAGCTCTGAAAAAATATTTCAGCTTCTAGCAGTGTGTGGGACTTGTTCTATTAGTCCATCTATACTGACCTCCATCAGGTTGCAAATTCAATATAATTTTTTTCTGCATCTAGCTCTGAAAAAATATTACAGCTTCAAGCAGTGAGTGGGACTTGTTCCATTAATCCATCTATACTGACCTCCAAGAGGTTGCAAATTGAATATAATTTTTTTATGCATCTAGCTCTGAAAAAATATTTCAGCTTCTAGCAGTGTGTGGGACTTGTTCTATTAGTCCATCTATACTAACCTCCATCAGGTTACAAATTCAATATAATTTTTTTCTGCATCTAGCTCTGAAAAAATATTTAAGCTTCTAGCAGTGTGTGGGACTTGGTCTATTAGTCCATCTATACTAACCTCCACCAGGTTGCAAATTAAAAATAATTTTTATCTGCATCTAGCTCTGAAAAAATATTCAGGCTTCTAGCAGTGTGTGAGACTTGATCTATTAGTCCATCTATACTGACCTCCATCAGGTTGCAAATTCAATATAATTTTTTTCTGCATCTAGCTCTGAAAAAATATTTCAGCTTGTAGCAGTGTGTGGGACTTGTTCTATTAGTCCATCTATACTGACCTCCATCAGGTTGCAAATTCAATATAATTTTTTTCTGCATCTAGCTCTGAAAAAATATTTCAGCTTCTAGCAGTGTGTGGGACTTGTTCTATTAGTCCATCTATACTGACCTCCATCAGGTTGCAAATTCAATATAATTTTTTTCTGCATCTAGCTCTGAAAAAATATTTAGGCTTCTAGCAGTGTGTTGGACATGTTCTATTAGTCCATCTATACTGACCTCCATCAGGTTGCAAATTCAATATAATTTTTTTCTGCATCTAGCTCTGAAAAAATATTTAGGCTTCTAGCAGTGTGTGGGACTTGGTCTATTAGTCCATCTATACTAACCTCCATCAGGTTGCAAATTCAATATAATTTTTTTCTGCATCTAGCTCTGAAAAAATATTTAGGCTTCTAGCAGTGTGTGGGACTTGGTCTATTAGTCCATCTATACTAACCTCCATCAGGTTGCAAATTAAAAATAATTTTTATCTGCATCTAGCTCTGAGAAAATATTTAGGCTTCTAGCAGTGTGGGACTTGTTCTATTAGTCCATCTATACTGACCTACATCAGGTTGCAAATTCAATATAATTTTTTTCTGCATCTAGCTCTGAAAAAATATTTCAGCCTCTAGCAGTGTGTGGAACTTGTTCTATTAGTCCATCTATATTGACCTCCATCAGGTTGCAAATTCAATATAATTTTTTTCAGCATCTAGCTCTGAAAAAATATTTCAGCTTGTAGCAGTGTGTGGGACTTGTTCTATTAGTCCATCTATACTGACCTACATCAGGTTGCAAATTCAATATAATTTTTTTCTGCATCTAGCTCTGAAAAAATATTTCAGCTTCAAGCAGTGAGTGTGACTTGCTCCATTAGTCCATCTATACTGACCTCCAAGAGGTTGCAAATTCAATATAATTTTTTTATTCATCTAGCTCTGAAAAAATATTTAGGCTTCTAGCAGTGTGTGGGACTTGTTCTATTAGTCCATGTATACTGACCTCCATCAGGTTGCAAATTCAATATCATTTTTTTCTGCATCTAGCTCTGAAAAAATATTTAGGCTTCTAGCAGTGTGTGGGACTTGGTCTATTAGTCCATCTATACTAACCTCCACCAGGTTGCAAATTAAAAATAATTTTTATCTGCATCTAGCTATGAAAAAAAATATTTAGGCTTCTAGCAGTGTGTGGGACTTGTTCTATTAGTCCATCTATACTGACCTCCATCAGGTTGCAAATTCAATATAAATTTTTTCTGCATCTAGCTCTGAAAAAATATTTAGGCTTCTAGCAGTGTGTGGGACTTGTTCTATTAGTCCATCTATACTGACCTCCATCAGTTTGCAAATTCAATATAATTTTTTCTGCATCTAGCTCTGAAAAAATATTTCAGCTTCTAGCAGTGTGTGGGACTTGTTCTATTAGTCCATCTATACTGACCTCCATCAGGTTGCAAATTCAATATAATTTTTTTCTGCATCTAGCTCTGAAAAAATATTTAGGCTTCTAGCAGTGTGTGGGACTTGGTCTATTAGTCCATCTATACTAACCTCCATCAGGTTGCAAATTCAATATAATTTTTTTCTGCATCTAGCTCTGAAAAAATATTTAGGCTTCTAGCAGTGTGTGGGACTTGGTCTATTAGTCCATCTATACTAACCTCCACCAGGTTGCAAATTAAAAATAATTTTTATCTGCATCTAGCTCTGAAAAAATATTTAGGCTTCTAGCAGTGTGTGGGACTTGTTCTATTAGTCCATCTATACTGACCTACATCAGGTTGCAAATTCAATATAAATTTTTTCTGCATCTAGCTCTGAAAAAATATTTCAGCCTCTAGCAGTGTGTGGGACTTGTTCTATTAGTCCATCTATATTGACCTCCATCAGGTTGCAAATTCAATATAATTTTTTTCAGCATCTAGCTCTGAAAAAATATTTCAGCTTGTAGCAGTGTGTGGGACTTGTTCTATTAGTCCATCTATACTGACCTCCATCAGGTTGCAAATTCAATATAATTTTTTTCTGCATCTAGCTCTGAAAAAATATTTCAGCTTCAAGCAGTGAGTGGGACTTGTTCCATTAGTCAATCTATACTGACCTCCAAGAGGTTGCAAATTCAATATAATTTTTTTATGCATCTAGCTCTGAAAAAATATTTAGGCATCTAGCAGTGTGTGGGACTTGTTCTATTAGTCCATGTATACTGACCTCCATCAGGTTGCAAATTCAATATCATTTTTTTCTGCATCTAGCTCTGAAAAAATATTTAGGCTTCTAGCAGTGTGTGGGACTTGGTCTACTAGTCCATCTATACTAACCTCCACCAGGTTGCAAATTAAAAATAATTTTTATCTGCATCTAGCTCTGAAAAAAATATTTAGGCTTCTAGCATTGTGTGAGACTTGTTCTATTAGTCCATCTATACTGACCTCCACCAGGTTGCAAATTCAATATAATTTTTTTCTGCATCTAGCTCTGAAAAAATATTTCAGCTTCTAGCAGTGTGTGGGACTTGCTCTATTAGTCCATCTATACTGACCTTCATCAGGTTGCAAATTCAATATAATTTTTTTCTGCATCTAGCTCTGAAAAAATATTTAGGCTTCTAGCAGTGTGTGGGACTTGGTCTATTTTTCCATCTATACTAACCTCCATCAGGTTGCAAATTCAATATAATTTTTTTCTGCATCTAGCTCAGAAAAAATGTTTAGGCTTCTAGCAGTGTGTGGGACTTGGTCTATTAGTCCATCTATACTAACCTCCACCAGGTTGCAAATTAAAAATAATTTTTATCTGCATCTAGCTCTGAAAAAATATTCAGGCTTCTAGCAGTGTGTGGGACTTGATCTATTAGTCCATCTATACTGACCTCCATCAGGTTGCAAATTCAATATAATTTTTTTCTGCATCTAGCTCTCAAAAAATATTTCAGCTTCTAGCAGTCTGTGGGACTTGGTCTATTAGTCCATCTATACTGACCTCCATCAGGTTGCAAATTCAATATAATTTTTTCTGCATCTAGCTCTGAAAAATTATTTATTCTTCTAGCAGTGTGTGGGACTTGGTCTATTAGTCCATCTATACTAACCTCCATTAGGTTGCAAATTCAATATAATTTTTTTCTGCATCTAGCTCTGAAAAAATATTTCAGCTTCTAGCAGTGTGTGGGACTTGTTCTATTAGTCCATCTATACTGACCTCCATCAGGTTGCAAATTCAATATAATTTTTTTCTGCATCTAGCTCTGAAAAAATATTTAGGCTTCTAGCAGTGTGTTGGACTTGTTCTATTAGTCCATCTATACTGACCTCCATCAGGTTGCAAATTCAACATAATTTTTTTCTGCATCTAGCTCTGAAAAAATATTTAGGCTTCTAGCAGTGTGTGGGACTTGGTCTATTAGTCCATCTATACTAACCTCCACCCGGTTGCAAATTAAAAATAATTTTTATCTGCATCTAGCTCTGAAAAAATGTTTAGGCTTCTAGCAGTGTGTGGGACTTGTTCTATTACTCCATCTATACTGACCTCCATCAGGTTGCAAATTCAATATAAGTTTTTTCTGCATCTAGCTCTGAAAAAATATTTCAGCCTCTAGCAGTGTGTGGGACTTGTTCTATTAGTCCATCTATACTGACCTCCATCAGGTTGCAAATTCATTATAATTTTTTTCTGCATCGAGCTCTGAAAAAATATTTAAGCTTCTAGCAGTGTGTGGGACCTGTTCTATTAGTCCATCTATACTAACCTCCATCAGGTTGGAAATTCAATATAATTTTTTTCTGCATCTAGCTCTGAAAAAATATTTCAGCTTCTAGCAGTGTGTGGGACTTGTTCTTTTAGTCTATCTATACTGACATCTATCAGGTTGCAATTTCAATATAATTTTTTTCTGCATCTAGCTCTGAAAAAATATTTCAGCTTCTAGCACTGTGTGGGACTTATTCTATTAGTCCATCTATACTGACCTCCATCAGGTTGCAAATTCAATATCATTTCTTTCTGCATCTAGCTCTGAAAAAATATTTAGGCTTCTAGCAGTGTGGGGGACTTGGTCTATTAGTCCATCTATACTAACCTCCATCAGGTTGCAATTTCAATATAATTTTTTTCTGCATCTAGCTGTGAAAAAAATATTTCAGCTTCTAGCAGTGTGTGGGACTTGTTCTATTAGTCCATCTATACTGACCTCCATCAGGTTGCAAATTCAATATAATTTTTTTCTGCATCTAGCTCTGAAAAAATATTTCAGCTTGTAGCAGTGTGTGGGACCTGTTCTGTTAGTCCATCTATACTGACCTCCATCAGGATGCAATTTCAATATAATTTTTTTCTGCATCTAGCTCTGAAAAAATATTTCAGCTTCTAGCAGTGTGTGGGACTTGTTCTATTAGTCCATTTATACTGACCTCCATCAGGTTGCGAATTCAATATAATTTTTTTCTGCATCTAGCTCTGAAAAAATATTTAGGCTTCTAGCAGAGTGTGGGACTTGGTCTATTAGTCCATCTATACTAACCTCCATCAGGTTGCAAATTCAATATAATTTTTTTCTGCATCTAGCTCTGAAACAATATTTAGGCTTCTAGGAGTGTGTGGGACTTGGTCTATTAGTCCATCTATACTATCCTCCACCAGGTTGCAAATTAAAAATAATTTTTATCTGCATCTAGCTCTGAAAAAATATTTAGGCTTCTAGCAGTGTGTGGGACTTGGTCTATTAGTCCATCTATACTGACCTCCATCAGGTTGCAAATTCAATATAATTTTTTTCTGCATCTAGCTCTGAAAAAATATTTCAGCTTCAAGCAGTGAGTGGGACTTGTTCCATTAGTCCATCTATACTGACCTCCAAGAGGTTGCACATTCAATATAATTTTTTTATGCATCTAGCTCTGAAAGAATATTTAGGCTTCTAGCAGTGTGTGGGACTTGTTCTATTAGTCCATGTATACTGACCTCCATCAGGTTGCAAATTCAATATCATTTTTTTCTGCATCTAGCTCTGAAAAAAATATTTAGGCTTCTAGCAGTGTGTGCAGTGTGTAGGACTTGTTCTATTAGTCCATCTATACTGACCTCCATCAGGTTGCAAATTCAATATAATTTTTTTCTGCATCTAGCTCTGAAAAAATATTTCAGCTTATAGCAGTGTGTTGGACTTGTTCTATTAGTCCATCTATACTAACCTCCATCAGGTTGCAAATTCAATATAATTTTTTTCTGCATCTAGCTCTGAAAAAATATTTAGGCTTCTAGCAGTGTGTGGGACTTGGTCGATTTTTCCATCTATACTAACCTCCATCAGGTTGCAAATTCAATATAATTTTTTTCTGCATCTAGCTCTGAAAAAATATTTAGGCTTCTAGCAGTGTGTGGGACTTGGTCTATTAGTCCATCTATACTAACCTCCACCAGGTTGCAAATTAAAAATAATTTTTATCTGCATCTAGCTCTGAAAAAATATTTAGGCTTCTAGCAGTGTGTGGGACTTCTCCTATTAGTCCATCTATACTGACCTCCATCAGGTTGCAAATTCAATATAATTTTTTTCTGCATCTAGCTCTGAAAAAATATTTCAGCCTCTAGCAGTGTGTGGTACTTGTTCTATTAGCCCATCTATACTGACCTCCATCAGGTTGCAAATTCAATATAATTTTTTCTGAATCTAACTCTGAAAAAATATTTCAGCTTCTAGCAGTGGGTGGGACTTGGTCTATTAGTCCAACTATACTAACCTCCATCAGGTTGCAAATTCAATATAATTTTTTTCTGCATCTAGCTCTGAAAAAATATTTCAGCTTGTAGCAGTGTGTGGGACTTGTTCTGTTAGTTCATCTATACTGACCTCCATCAGGATGCAAATTCAATATAATTTTTTTCTGCATCTAGCTCTGAAAAAATATTTCAGCTTCTAGCTGTGTGTGGGACTTGTTCTATTAGTCCATCTATACTGACCTCCATCAGGTTGCAAATTCAATATAATTATTTTCTGCATCTAGCTCTGAAAAAATATTTAGGCTTCTAGCAGTTTGTGGGACTTGTTCTATTAGTCCATCTATACTGACCTCCATCAGGTTGCAAATTCAATATAATTATTTTCTGCATCTAGCTCTGAAAAAATATTTAGGCTTCTAGTAGAGTGTGGGACTTGGTCTATTAGTCCATCTATACTAACCTCCACCAGGTTGCAAATTAAAAATAATTTTTATCTGCATCTAGCTCTGAAAAAATATTTAGGCTTCTAGCAGTGTGTGGGACTTGGTCTATTAGTCCATCTATACTGACCTCCATCAGGTTTCAAATTCAATATAATTTTTTTCTGCATCTAGCTCTGAAAAAATATTTCAGCTTCTAGCAGTGTGTGGGACTTGTTCTATTAGTCCATCTATGCTGACCTCCATCAGGTTGCAAATTCAATTTAATTTTTTTCTGCATCTAGCTCTGAAAAAATATTTCAGCTTGTAGCAGTGTGTGGGACTTGTTCTATTAGTCCATCTATACTGACCTCCATCAGGTTGCATATTTAATATAATTTGTTTCTGCATCTAGCTCTGAAAAGATATTTCAGTTTCTAGCAGTGTGTGGGACTTGGTCTATTAGTCCATCTATACTGACCTCCATCAGGTTGCAAATTCAATATAATTTCTTTCTGCATCAACTCTAAAAAAATATTTCAGCTTGTAGCAGTGTGTGGGACGTGTTCTATTAGTCCATCTATACTAACCTCCATCAGGTTGCAAATTCAATATCATTTTTATCTGCATCTAACCCAGCCAATACTTTTGGCCTAATACCACAGTTTGGCCACTCAGCTCTGCTCGGTTCCCATCCATTGTTTTTTTGTGCAAACAACTCCAGAGTTGCGAATTAGTTAACCACCAAAATGAGTGGAAAAAGGCCTGCTGCTGGTGGAAAGTTGAATAGGCATGTTGGGAAGGGGAAAAAAGGTTGTGTCCGTGGTTTAGGTGTTAAAGCAACAGTAACATCTGCAGAAGAAAGACTATCTTCCAGCCAAACATAGTAACATAGTAACATAGTAACATAGTTTGTAAAGCCAAATAAAGACTTGCGTCCATCAAGTTCGACCTGTTAGTTCTGTAGTTGCTAAAGTTGATCCAGAGGAGGGCAGAAACCCCAAATGATTTAGCCAATCTTCACCTGAGGAAAAATTCCCTCCCGACTCTGAAACCAGCAGTCAGAATAAATCCCTGTATCAACCTACTATTTTATTTTATTTTTAAGTATACGCTGAAATCTACCTGGTATCTAGAAATGCATCCAGTCCCCGCTTGAACTGGTGTAGTGAATAGTGTTGAGCCACCCCCGTAGTGTTCGAGTTCGGTTCGGTTCGTCGAACACCCGTGTGTTCGCCGAACTGTTCGTCGAACTGTTCGTCGAACACCTTCGAACACCGTTAAAACCAATGGCAGGCAAACAAAAACACATAGAAACACATAGAAAACACCTTCAAAGGTGTCCAAAAGCTGACAAACTGCTCAGAAGACACAACTAACACATGGAAAAGTGACAAGTACATATAGTCATGCGAAAATAAAAGAGGTGGAGGAGTAAAAGGAGGGGGAGACACAGATATAGGCATGTCATGCCCTTCTAAAATCCAAAAAGTGAGAAGCCGAGACGGCCAGTCCGCTCCTGCCCGTGCCACCTCCGTGTCGCCGGGTTTGTGCCAGAGCCGCGGTGAACCCTGACGGCCAGCCCCCCTCTCCCAATACTGGTGCTTGTCCGCTGGTGGGTCGAGAGAGCCCCCCTGTGGTGGATGCAGCTCTAAGCTTTTTAATTTAAATTGTCCCTCTAATTTGAATGAATACACTTTAAATCCATTTACAAGGATCTATTGGAGGGCAAGTCTCATGCCAGCAGCCGCGTAATTCCAGCTCTAGTAGCGTCCACTAAAGCTGCTGCAGTTAAAAAGCTTTTATAAGGATCGAGCTCGGCTGTCCACCGCAAGGCATCCTAGTGCCAGTCCCAGCCCCTATGCCTTGGGGTGCCTCCTGATGCTCTTCACTGAGTATCCCGTGGTCCCGAAGCATTTCCTTTGAAAAAATTAAGTGTCCAAACTACAGGTGGTGTAGCTTGCTTAACAGCCGGGATAATCCGCTGACTAGCAGACACTGCTACTAGGCACAAAGTATTTCCTGGGCTAGATGCAGTTAAAAATTTGTAAGTAGATACTCTCGTTGGATGCTGAGAAAGCATTCCATAGAGTCTCCTGGCACGCCATATATGATTCTCTTAAAAAGCTTGGGGTAGGGGTCTAGGGGACCCTTTTATAGCCAAAATCACGGCCCTGTATCACAATACGTCACCTAGGCTGAAGATAAATGGAACTGTAGCACCGAGGGCTCGGTTGCTACAGACGTATTGCACCTCACCCAGAGGTGTGATATCTCACTCTCAGATAAGGATGGAGTGTGGATCAGGACCCGACACCTGCATGCATTACACCACATTGCCGTGGGGCAGGGCGACCAATATGCCCCTGAGATGGGCACGACAGTCCCTGTCCCTGGCTGGAGTGGGGGGAGGGAACACTGAGGAAGGGGAACCCTGCAGTGCAGGAGCAGGGAGGAAGCAGTTCCTGGGTGCATTGAGAAGGGAGTATAAAAGGTGGGCACCATCTTAGTTCAGTGCAGAGAAGTCTGAGCAGAAGTGTCAGGGAGCAGGGGCTCTGCATGAGCTCTGCTCCGGAGGCGGGCCTAGTAACAGAGGCCCAGGCCTGCAAGAGGGAGAAGGAAGGAAGAGGAGCGGAGAAGGCTCCAGGAACGAGGAATGAAGGGATCCCAGGGGTGCGGACGGGCGAGTCGCCACCGCACGCCCGAATCCACCTGCGTGGAGGGGTCAGGCCAAAGGGGGAGACCGGTCCCCGAACTAGTGGAGGCAGGAAACGACCCTCAGCTAGAAACCGGAGGCTCTGACATTTTATGTGGCGCAGCCCCTTGCTCCACCCGCTAGGAAGGCACCACATAGGGTCAGGGAAACTGGCGCCAAGTTTACCAAGAGGAGGCCCGAGGCAGCCGGACAGAAGTGTTGGTAAGAAAGGCCAGACAAAGGACACACAAAGGGGGTCCTGTGAAGCGCTCCAAAGTTATCTGGGAGTTGTCTGAGCCCCTCACCTGGTGAGCACAGTACGATTGGGCAGCCGTTACCTGCAGACGTGGTCTGGATAATAAGAACTGTGAGTAAAGGCCCTGAACTGCATCACTGACTCCGTGTCGTTACTGCTGCTGCCCTGCACCATCACCCCCATCCTCCGCATACACTGCCCTGAGGCTATACTCCTCCCGTGGGGAGTTATGCTACGCTCTGCTGCACCCACAACACCAGCCTTAGCGGTCTGCCCTGTAGCGGCGGTTCACTCTGACCGCAATCCACGGGTGGCGTAGTCGGACATTTAAACATGAAAACCACATAAATAGTTCCGCCACTGGTTTGACCGCCCTGAGCCACGGAACCGGATCGCCGCCACGAAGACTACAACCACCAGCATCCACCAAAAAGTGTCCGGCTCCGGGTGTCCCAAGGCCCAGGGGTTGCGTCAGAACATTTTCATCACCTTTCACAATCACCAATGGGACAAGGCAGGGATGTCCTCTGTCCCCTCTCTTATACATCCTAGTGACGGAGCACCTGCTCTCATCAATTCGCCATAACCCCAATATTAGGTGGATTGAGGTGGGAGGCACCTAGTACAAGTGCTCTCTATTTGCTGATGATGTCCTAGTATATATCACTCAATCACATATATCCATCCCTGCTGTTATGGCTGAAATAGATCACTTTGTTACATGGTAAAATTTTAAAATCAATGCAGCGAAGTCTGAGGCCCTCGATGTCTCCCTCCCTAAATCCATATAGGATTCCATCCAGTCCAACTTTCCCTTTGCCTGGCCCTCACAGGGTATCAAATACTTAGGAATTCCTATTCATAGAGACCTCTCCCATCTATGTTATCTTAATTTTGGGCCCTTTATTGAACAATTCCATACAGACCACGGTTGGCAAGTTAGAACTGTAAGATTCACTACGTGAACCACTGGTGTTTTGTGGAAAAGCACATGTACACCGCGTTCCAAATTATTATGCAAAAAGTGTTTAGGAGTGATAAGGGAAGAATTTTTTTGTTTGTCAGTTAAACTCATTGATGGTGATGTGTGTCAGGGATCTTTATATCACTGTAAGCAATTGCAGACACCTGTGCTAATTAGTTTGGCAGGTGTGTCCAATGAAAGGCAAGACTACTTAAGAAGGCTCTCTCACATTATTAAGCAGCCTACATTTTCTGCCAAAATGGGAAAGAAAAAGGATGTGTCGGCTGCTGAGAAGCAACAAATTGTGGAGTGTTTAGGTCAAGGCATGACTACAATCAACATTGTGCGATGATCAGGATGAAGTGTCTTGGCAATCAAGAAGTATGTAGCTGATTCACAGTACACACGTGTGCGTGCTGATAAGGGCAAATTGAGGACTCTTTCCTACAGGCAATTACGTCAGGTTGAAAGAGCAGCGGCAAAAAAGCCTTGTCATAGCAGCAGACAAGTTTTTGAAGCTGCTTGTGCCTCCAACGTCCCCCGAACAACAAGATGCAGGGTCCTTCAGAGGTTTGCAGCTGTGCATACGCCATCCTGTCGACCTCCTCTATCCACTTCACACAAGCAGAAACGGCTCCAGTGGGCCAAACATTACATGAAGACTGATTTCAAAACTGTTTTGTTCACGGATGAGTGCCGTGCAGCGCTCGATGGTCCAGATGAATGGAGTGGAGGATGGCTGGTTGATGGACACCCCACGCAAACACGGCTACAGCGCCAACAAGGAGGAGGTGGAGTAATGTTTTGGGCTGGAATCATGGGGAGAGAGATTGTCGGCCCCTTTAGGATCCCTGAAGGCGCTAAAGATGAACTCCATAATGTATGTGGATTTTCTCAAACAGCACTTCCTGCCATGGTTCAAGAAGAAGAACCGTGTATTTCACAGCAAGATCATTTTTCTGCATGATAATGCACCATCTCATGCTGCACATAAAACATCTGCATCTCTGGCTGATATGGGCATAAAAGGGGACAAACTTATGGTGTGACCCCCATGCTCCCCTGACCTCTACCCCATTCAGAACCTTTGGAGCATCATTAAAAGGAGTGTCTATGATGGCGGGAGGCAGTTCACATCTAAGCAACAGCTCTGGGAGGGTATTCTGTCCTCATGCAAAACAATTGAAGCAGAAACCATCCAAAACCTGACAAATTCAATGGACGAGAGAGTTCAGAAGCTACTTTCGAACAAGGGGTCCTATGTGAAAATGTAACATCACCTAGAATAAAGTTTTGAGTTGAAAACTGTTTGATTTCAGTTTCTAACAACCTGCTAATGCTTATAATTTCAAAAATGACCATTTTTTTGGTCTTTATTAAAATGAAAAGGTTGATCGAAAAGTTTGGGGGATCTAAGAGTGTGGCAACCCAGTAGTCATGATTACTTCGAATTCTGACAATATGAGGGTCATGCTGCAGGTAGTGCAGCAAGAAGGCACTTATGTGTCTTGCGCATCTCGGAGCCCCAAAACTATTTTCCGGGCTAGATGCAGCTAAAAATTATTTTTAATTTTAAATCTGGTGAAGCTTATTATAGATGGCCTAATAGGATCAGTGCTGCACACTGCTACAAAGCCCAAATTATTTTCCAGTCAAGATACAGATAAACATGATTAGTAATTTGAAAGCTTAAAACGGTTGGTAGGGTGATTTTAACCAATCATCAAGCTTTTACTCTCCCCAGGATGACACAGGGGTAGAAAAGTCGTTTCGGATCCATGATTTGTTCATCTTTATGAACGTGAGTCTGTCTACATTATCAGTGGAGAGCCGCGTGCGCTTATCTGTCAGCACACCACCAGCAGCGCTGAACACACGTTCAGACAGAACGCTGGCTGCGGGGCATGACAAGATCTCCAAGGCGTAAGTGGCTAGCTCCGGCCATTTATCCAGATTGGAAGCCCAAAAAGAGCAAGGGTCCAGTGACACAGTCGAGGCTTCAATGTTTACTTGGAGATACTCCTGTACCATCGTCTCTAGGCGTTGATTATGTGTCAGACTTCTTGTCTCCTGTGGCCTTGCAAAGGATGGGCTAAAAAAGTGGTGAAATGATTCCGCAAAATTGATGTTACCAGCAGATACTGTGGTTCTGTTACGGTTTGAGTGCTGAACACTTGACGGTCCCACGGTTGGCAAGTTGGAACTGTGAGATTCACTACGTGCACCACTGGTATTTTGTGGAAAAGCACATGTAAGATTCTGCAACAGTCTCTGCTGATACTCCTGCATGCGTGCATCCCTTTCTATGGCAGGAATAATTTCTGCAAATTTACTTTTGTACCGGGGATCTAACAGTGTGGCAACCCAGTAGTCAGGATTATTTCTAATTCTCACAATTCGAGGGTCATGTTGCAGGTAGTGCAGCAAGAAGGCACTCATGTGTGTTGCGCATCCAGGAGCACCAAGTCCCTGTTGTGTTGGTGGCGAGGTAACAATCATGCTTCCTTCCTCTGTCCTCTCCCCCCAACCTCGCACCACAGAAATGTGATCAAGGTCTCCCTCATCTGATGAGTCTTCCATCAGTTCGTCCTCCACTTCTTCCTGAGCTCCTGCACCTTCCTCACTAGTTTGGCTGCTACCATGCGCCCTGGAAAAATCATCTCCCCCACCCTCACATGCCTGCCGCCTTGGTGCTGCCGACCGTCTGGACCTTGCAGATGTTAGCCCTTCCGCATACAACTCCTCCTCCTCTACTTCCTCCACCTCCTCTTGTGCCACCACCTGACTCCGAATTCTGTTTAACATGTGCTCCAGCATGTAAATCACCGGAATAGTCATGCTGATAATGGCATCGTCAGCACTAAACATCTTCGTCGCCATTTCAAAACTGTGCAGAAGGGTGCATAGGTCCCTGATCTGAGACCACTCCTCCAGCGTGATTTGCCCCACCTCTGAATCTCGTTGGCCCAGGCTATACGTCAGAACGTATTGCACCAGGGCTTGTCGGTGCTGCCACAGTCGCTGCAACATGTGCAGAGTTGAATTCCACCGGGTAGGCACATCGCATTTTAGCCGGTGAAGTGGCAGGCCCAACGACTTCTGTAGAGATGTAAGTCGCTGAGCTGCGGGATGCGAACGGCGGAAGTGAGCACACAGCGACCGTGCCCTCTGCAGAAGGCCATCTAGTCTGGGATAGTGGGCTAAAAATTGCTGGACAACCAGGTTCAACACGTGAGCCATACAAGGCGCGTGTGTGACATTGCCCCGGCGAAGGGCCGCACCCAGGTTTGCAGCATTGTCGCACACGGCCTTCCCTGGTTTCAGGTCCAGTGGAGACAACCATTCATGAAATTGGTTCTCCAGAGCTGACCACAACTCCTCAGCTGTGTGACTCACATTTCCCAGACATTTCAAAGTAAAAACCGCCTGATGACGTTGAGCCCTACTGCCAGCATAGTAAGGAGGTGTGCAGGATCCCTTCTGCGCAGTTAGAAAGCTTGTGGCATGACCAGACAGGCTTTGGGTGCAGGTGGAAGACCGAGAGGAGGTTGAGGAGGCAGAAGCAGTGGAGGAACTTTGACATAAAGAGGATTGACGCACAACTCGTGGGGACGGCAAGACTTGGACAGCAGCCCCTTGTCCTGCTGTCACCATAGTTACCCAGTGCACAGTCAGCGACATGTAACGCCCCTGTCCATGCCTACTCGTCCAAGTGTCTGTGGTGAAATGCACCCTGTCACACACAGAGTTTCTCAAAGAAGCGGTGATGTTGTGTGCGACATGCTGGTGGAGCGCAGGCACACCTTTCTTTGAGAAGTAGTGCCGACTGGGCATCTGGTACTGGGGCACTGCGACGGACATAAGGTCTCGAAAATCCTCTGTGTCCACCAGGCGGAAAGGCAGCATTTCTGTAGCCAAGAGCTTGCAGATGGTGAAATTCAACCTCTTAGCTTTCTCATGGCTAGGAGGAAATGGTCTTTTACTTGTCCACATCTGAGGGACCGAGGGCTGGCTATTGTGCTTAGACGGGGTTGATAAGGGTGTCCCCGGCAAACTGCCGGTCTGTGAGGAAGATGCAGGCGGACATGTTAGGTTGCCTTGATCCAAAGGTGGTGCTATCGATGTCGGACAGCGCTCAAGACCAGCTGGTGTTACCACCTCCAAAGAAAATGATGACCTGCCAATCACGCTGGCTGTTGCGGGTAAAGAGGTGGCAGGTCTGCGCCCCAAAACAGGTGTGACTGCTGTCCCCCCAGTCACAGAGGATGAAGAGGCCGCGGATGCACAAGATATGGCAGACGGTGGTTGGCCCGGCCGGCTAGGCCGCATTGTAGCACACTGAGCTTCCCACTGCAACTTATGCTTCATGTCCATGTGCCGGTTCATGCATGAAGTACTCAAACTATGTATTTTTTGGCCTCTACTTAGCTTTTGCTGACAAATGTTACAGATAACACGAGTTGGGTCATCTTTATCGATCTGAAAAAATGCCCAGGCTATGCAAGGCTTAGCACCCATGCGACCTGAAGAGCCACCACGACTTGTGGTGAGAGGCAGAGTTGTGTTTGAGGATGCAGTTGTTGACATGCTTCCAGTACTACGTCTCTGTCCAGGAAGGCGCAACCTGACCTCGTCGTCACTAGCATCTTCCTCCACCTCCTCTGCTGACCTCATCTCTTGGCTGACTGTGGGTTGACAGTATGTGGGATCTCCGACCTCATCATCATCACCCTGTGCGTTATCACACCCGTCGTCCTCAGAGCCAACCTGTTCCTGCCCTGACAAAAAACTAAAGTTGTCGCTCCAATCAGGTATTTGAGTCTTATCATCGTCTTCCTCATTGTCTCCACCAACAGGAGTTACAGTTTGGGAATGAGGGTCTACATTATGGTCAGAACCTTCTGCGTCTGGTCCTGGATCCGACTCATAAAGATTCTGGGCATCAGTGCAGATCATTTCCTCGTCTGGATTCACAGAAGCGCTGGAGTCGACCTCTGATTCCCAGGCTATAGTATGAGTAAACAGCTCTGCAGACTCAACCATCTGTTCTACCTCATACTCAGACGGGCAGCTGGAGATTTGGGAGCTCTGAGGAAGCAAGTGCGATTTGGGTGACACCTTTGAGGACTGGAGTATTTGTGATGTTGAAGTTGATGTGGAGGAGAGCCCACTTAAAGGAGCACTTGATATCCGTTGAAGCACCTGCTGTTTTTGTGCCTCATCTGGAATTTGTAGCGATTGGCGTGGCCGTAAGAAAGGGATCTTATCACATTGTCCGCTAAAAGAAGTAGACATTTTAGTTTGGCTGGAAGATGGTCTTTCTTCTGCACCTACCCCACGGACACAACCTTTTTTCCCCTTCCCAACACGCCTATTCCCCTTTCCACCAGCAGCAGGCTTTTTTCCACTCATTTTGGTGGTTAACTAATTCACAACTCTGGAGTTGTTTGCACAAAAAAACAATGGATGGTAACTGAGCAGAGCTGAGTGGCCAAACTGTGGTATTAGGCCAAAACTATTGGCTGGGTTAGATGCAGAAAAAAATGATTTTTAATTTGCAACCTGATGGAGGTCAATATAGATGGACTAATAGACCAAGTCCCACACACCGCTAGAAGCCCAAATATTTTTTCAGAGCTAGATGCAGAAAATTTTTTTATTCAATTTGCAACCTGATGGAGGTCAGTATAGATGGACTAATAGACCAAGTCCCACACACTGCTAGAAGCCCAAATATTTTTTCAGAGCTAGATGCAGAAAAAAATTATTTTTAATTTGCAACCTGATGGAGGTCAGTATAGATGGACTAATAGACCAAGTCCCACACACCGCTAGAAGCCCAAATATTTTTTCATTGCTAGATGCAGAAAAAAATTATATTCAATTTGCAACCTGCTGGAGGTCAGTATAGAAGGACTAATAGAACAAGTCCCACACACTGCTAGAAGCCCAAATATTTTTTCAGAGCTAAATGAAGAAAAAAATTATTTTTAATTTGCAACCTGATGGAGGTCAGTATAGATGGACTAATAGACCAAGTCCCACACACTGCTAGAAGCCCAAATATTTTTTCAGAGCTAGATGCAGAAAAAAAATATTTTTAATTTGCAACCTGATGGAGGTCAGTATAGATGGACTAATAGAACAAGTCCCACACGCTGCTAGAAGCCTAAATATTTTTTCAGAGATAAATGAAGAAAAAAATTATTTTTAATTTGCAACCTGATGGAGGTCAGTATAGATGGACTAATAGACCAAGTCCCACACACTGCTAGAAGCCCAAATATTTTTTCAGAGCTAGATGCAGAAAAAAATTATTTTTAATTTGCAACCTGATGGAGGTCAGTATAGATGGACTAATAGAACAAGTCCCACACGCTGCTAGAAGCCCAAATATTTTTTCAGAGATAAATGAAGAAAAAAATTATTTTTAATTTGCAACCTGATAAAGGTCAGTATAGATGGACTAATAGACCAAGTCCCACACACTGCTAGAAGCCCAAATATTTTTTCAGAGCTAGATGCAGAAAAAAATTATTTTTAATTTGCAACCTGATGGAGGTCAGTATAGATGGACTAATAGACCAAGTCCCACACACCGCTAGAAGCCCAAATATTTTTTCAGAGCTAGATGCCGAAAAAAATTATATTCAATTTGCAACCTGCTGGAGGTCAGTATAGAAGGACTAATAGAACAAGTCCCACACACTGCTAGAAACCCAAATATTTTTTCAGAGCTAAATGAAGAAAAAAATTATTTTTAATTTGCAACCTGATGGAGGTCAGTATAGATGGACTAATAGACCAAGTCCCACACACTGCTAGAAGCCCAAATATTTTTTCAGAGCTAGATGCAGAAAAAAAATATTTTTAATTTGCAACCTGATGGAGGTCAGTATAGATGAACTAATAGACCAAGTCCCACACACCGCTAGAAGCCCAAATATTTTTTCAGAGCTAGATGCAGAAATTTTTTTTATTCAATTTGCAACCTGATGGAGGTCAGTATAGATGGACTAATAGACCAAGTCCCACACACTGCTAGAAGCCCAAATATTTTTTCAGAGCTAGATGCAGAAAAAAATTATTTTTAATTTGCAACCTGATGGAGGTCAGTATAGATGGACTAATAGACCAAGTCCCACACACTGCTAGAAGCCCAAATATTTTTTCAGAGCTAGATGCAGAAAAAAATTATTTTTAATTTGCAACCTGATGGAGGTCAGTATAGATGGACTAATAGAACAAGTCCCACACGCTGCTAGAAGCCCAAATATTTTTTCAGAGATAAATGAAGAAAAAAATTATTTTTAATTTGCAACCTGATGGAGGTCAGTATAGATGGACTAATAGACCAAGTCCCACACACTGCTAGAAGCCCAAATATTTTTTCAGAGCTAGATGCAGAAAAAAATTATTTTTAATTTGCAACCTGATGGAGGTCAGTATAGATGGACTAATAGAATGATGCTATGCCCAAAAGATTTTACTTCACTAGGTGCAGTAAAAAAATTGGTATTCTATACACAGGTGGTATATCTTGCAACACAGATAGGCTACTCCACTGACTAACACACTCCGCAATAGGCCAAAAAGGATTAGCTTTGCTAGATTCAGCCAAATGCTGTGAAAAAAACTTGCACAGCACTGGCACAGACCTGCCTGGGAAAAACTGATAGGAACTGATGTAACCTAGTCCTGAAAAGGACTCCAATTACAATTAGTCTTTACTCCCACAATCTATCTATTTAAGAGCACAGACCTGCTTGATAAAAGTCGTAGGAAATGCTGTAACCTAGTCCTTAAAAGGACTGCAATCACAACTATTCCCTACTCCCAAGCTATCTGTATATTTGTGCGAAAATTGGCTTGAAATTAACAAGGTATAGCGCACACAGCAACAGCGGTGCCGTCTAACACGCAGCTGCAGCAGTGAGAAAATGGTGGCGACGGGGAAAATGGCTTGGTCTTATAGGGCAAGGACATGTGACATACACTGCAATCACACATGCCCTTGCTTGTGTGAAAAAAAGCACTTCGCTCCGTGTGTGCGCTGCTGATAGGCTGACAGATTGCACCTCCCCACTGCAAATGTGGGAAAGAGAAAAAAAAATGGAGATCTTCATTGTTCCTGCAGAGATCCATCCCCTGCCCCTCCCCCCGCCCCGCTGTACACTCAAACTGCGTATTAACATTAATTTTCATCATTACTGAGAAAAAATCCAGTTATGATTTTGGTGCACGAACAGTTATCGAACATAACCTCGAACAGCCGAATTTTTCTCAAATTGTTCGTGTTCGCCGACCGGCTCGAACACCGCCCAAAACAGCTCGAATTTGAGATTGGCGAACAGTTCGAGTAGAACAACGCTCATCTCTAGTCGTGAATCCGACATTACCGTCTCCTCACTCAGTGAATTCCATATTCTCACTGCTCTTACCGTAAAGAACTCCTTCCTTTGCTGGTGCTGAAACCTATTCTCTTCCAGTCTTAGTGAATGCCCTCTTGTTACCGTAATATCCCTCCTTTTGAACAAATCCCGGGCAAGATCTCTATACTGTCCCCTAACATATTTGAACACATTTATTATGTCCCCCCTCAACCTTCTCTTTTCCAGGCTGAATAGTCCAAGTTTTGCCAACCTCTCTGGGTATTGCAGTCCCTCCATTCCCTTTATTAATTTTGTTGCCCTCCTTTGTACCTTTTCAAGCTCATTTATATCCTTTCTATATATTGGGGCCCATAACTGAGCACAGTATTCCAAGTGTGGTCTGACCAGTGCTTTGTACAGTGGAAGAACAATGTTCTCATCCTTTGCAGCTATACCTCTTCTGATACATCCCATTACCCTGTTTGCCCTTACAGCAGCGGCCTGACTTTGGGCACTCCAATTTAGTTTGCTATCAATCAAGATGCCCAAGTCCTTCTCCATCTCTGAATTCCCCAATGATTTCCCATTCAGTGAGTACTGGTGACTTCCATTTTTCCTTCCCATATGTATGACCTTACATTTCTCCTCGTTAAACCTCATTTGCCATTTAATGCTCCACCTACCCAGCTTATCCAAATCCCTCTGTAGGTCTGCACTGTCCTCTTTTGTATTAATTGTTTTACATAACTTTGTGTCATCTGCAAATATTGATATTTTACTATTTATCCCGTTGACTATGTCGTTAATAAAGATATTAAATAACATTGGGCCTAGTACAGACCCCTGTGGTACCCCACTAGTGACACTTACCCAATCAGAGTATATTCCATTTATAACCACCCTCTGCCTTCTATCCCTTAGCCAGTTTGCTACCCACTTGCAAACATTTTCCCCCAGCCCCATCATTCTCATTTTGTATACCATCCTATTATGTGGCACGCTATCGAACGCTTTTGAGAAGTCGAGATACACGACATCCACTGGTTCCCCCTGATCTACTCGAGAGCTAACCTCCTCGTAGAAGTCAATCAGGTTTGTTTGGCAGGAGCGATTCCTCATGAATCCATGTTGGTTCGGGATTAAAAGATTATTAGCATCAAGATGCTCCGTAATTGCCTCTTTAATGAAGCTTTCAAAAATTTTGCCCACAACGGACGTCAGACTCACCGGTCAATAGTTTCCGGCGTCACTTTTTGCTCCCTTTTTGAATATTGGCACTACATTCGCCTGTCGCCAATCAAGTGGTACAGACCCAGTCTCAACAGAGTCCTTAAATATAAGATATAACGGTCTGTCTATCACATTACTTAGTTCCCTTAGTACCCGTGGGTGTATGCCATCAGGTCCTGGTGATTTGTTTATTTTAATGTTACTGAGGCGTTTCTGTACCTCAACTTGGGTTAGATTAGTCATACTTAGTGGAGGATTAAGCTTGTCACTTCTTATTTCTCCTGTTAGTTCTATTTCCTTTGTGAAAGTTGTCGAAAAAAAATTATTTAATAGATTAGCTTTATCCTCATCTTTTTCTATGATTTTGAATTCCTCACTTTTTATCGGTCCAATATTATCCGATTTAATCCTTTTACTATTTATATACGTAAAGAACAGTTTGGGATTTGACCTACTTTCCCTAGCAATACGTTTCTCTGTTTCCTCCTTCGCTATTTTTATTTGTTTTTTACAGGTTCTCGTTTTTTCCTTGTAACGCATTAGTGCCTCCTTACTGTTTTCATGTTTTAATCTCTTGAATGCCTCTTTTTTGCTATTTAACGCCCCTTTTACGTTCTTGTTCAACCATATTGGTTTCCTCTTATTTCTGGCCCTTTTATTCCCATACGGTATATACCTCTCGCACTGAGTATTCAGAATTCTTTTGAAGGTTTCCCATTTACTATTCGTATTCCTTTGATTAAGTACTTTGTCCCAGTCAATAAGTTGAAGGTTTTCTATCAGCTGATCAAACTTCGCCCTCCTAAAGTTTAATGTTTTTGTTGTTCCCTTATTGATAACCCTACTGAAGGGCATTTTGAAGTCGATAATATTATGATCGCTATTACCTAGGTGCCCCCCTTTCTGTACCTCAGTTATTCTATCAGGCCTATTAGTCAATATTAAGTCCAACACTGCCTTCCCTCTCGTTGGTTCCTGCACTAGTTGGCAGAGATAATTATCCTTAATATTTGTCAAGAACCTTTTTCCTTTCTGAGATCTACAGGTTTCTGTTTCCCAGTCAATATCCGGGTAGTTGAAATCCCCCATAACAATCACTTCATTATGTTTTGCTACTTTGTCTATTTGTCCTAATAGCAGATTCTCATTCTCCTCTGTTATATTTGGTGGCTTATAGCAGACCCCCAGTAATATTTTATTATTATTTTTTGCCCCCTCTATCTCTACCCACATGGACTCGACCCCCTCTTCTCCATCTCCTATATCTTCCCTTAGTCTGGGCTTTAGACATGACTTACATATAAGCAGACTCCTCCGCCTTTCCCCTGTTTCCGGTCCCTTCTAAATAAACTATAATCTAATAAATTTACCGCCCAGTCGTAGCTATCGTCTAGCCAAGTCTCTGTTATACCTACGATGTCATACTTCCCCTTCGATATAAGCGCCCGCAGCTCATCCGCCTTATTAGTCAGGCTTCTTGCGTTGGTCAGCATGCAAGATAAAACTTTGGGGTTATTTAGCATCCTATTCTTCTCTAAAGATCTAACTGTACTATCCCCACCCCCCTCTCCACCCTCATTATATTCACTTCTCCCCTTCCCCCTTGCTTGCCTCACATCCCACCTATTTCCTTGGTTTCCCCCCCCCGTCTCTAGTTTAAAAACTCCTCCAACCTATTAGCCATCTTCTTCCCCAGCACCACTGCACCCTCCCCATTGAGGTGCAGCCCGTCCCTACGGTAGAGCCTGTAGCCGACCAGCAAAGTCGGCCCAGTTCTCCATGAACCCAAACCCTTCTGCCTTGCACCAACTCTTTAGCCACTTATTCACCTCCCTAACTTCCCGTTGGCGCTCCTGTGTGGCTCGCGGGATTGGTAGTATTTCTGAGAAAACTACCTTGGAGGTCCGTGCCCTAAGCTTCCTACCTAGGTCCCTGAAATCATTTTTAAGGACCCTCCATCTACCACTCACTTTGTCATTGGTGCCGATGTGGACCATGACTGCTGGGTCTTCGCCAGCCCCACCCAGTAACCTGTCAACCCGATCCGCGATGTGCCGGACTCGAGCGCCAGGGAGGCAGCACACCGTTCGGCGATCCCGGTCTTTGTGACAGATTTTCCTGTCTGTCCCCCTAATAATAGAGTCACCCACTACCAGGACCTGTCTTGCCTGCCCTACACTTCCCCCCTCCCCCTCATTACTGGAGCATACACTCCCCCGGCGGTCAGAGGATTTGTCGTGCTCCAATAATGCCGGTTCTGAACCAGCCTTCCTATACTTCTTCCCTCTATCCGTCCTAACTGTTATCCAGCTCCCTGCCTGTTCAGCCTGCACTTCCCCTCTATGCTCCACCCCCAATATTGACCCATTGAGTGTCTGCTCGGTGAGCAGCAAACTCCGTTCCATGTTGTCGATGCTCCTCAGTATCGCTATCTGAGCACTTAGATCCAGAATTTGGGCTTCCAAGTGCACGATATGCTCACATCTCTAGCAGCAGTATGGATCCTCGAGCGGTTGCTCACGGAATGCATACATTGCGCAAGATGTACACTGCACGGCTCCGGCCAACATGGACGTCATTCTAAATATGGGGATACAGTCAGTATATATATACAAGTACAAAACACAATTATTTATATATAGGTGTATGGACGGGGATCAATTAGGGATGTGCAAGTGTATCAATTAGATATCGGCGGGGGATCAGTTAAGTATGGACGGGGGATCAATTAAGTATCAAGTATGGATGGGGGAATCAGCTAAGTAGGTCAGGTGGATTAATTAAGTATGGACGGTGTGTCAATTAACTATGGACTGGGGATCAATAAATATGGACTGGGGAAATAATTAATTGTGGACTGGGGAATCAATCAATTAATTATGGACAGGGGGTTAATTAAATATGGATGGGGATAAGGCAAATAAATAGGGACTGGGGATCAGTAAAAGTGGACAGGGGGAATTTATTAAATATGGACAAGGGGGATCAATTGATTATGGGCTGGGGTGGTCGATCAGTTAAATGTGGTCGGGGAGATCAATTTAATATGGACGGGGGTGGTTGGGGGATCAATTAAATGAGGACGGGGGGTCAATTTAAATGTGGTCAGGGGGATCAGTTAAATATGGATGGGGAGTGATCAGGGGATCAATTTAAATATGGACGGGGGGTGATCAATTAAATATGGACTGGGGGATCACTAAAGATGGCCGGGGGAGTTGTATTAAATATGGATGGGGGGAGATCGATCAAGTATGGACAGGGGATTAATTTAAATAAGGCCGGGGGGGGGAGCACTTAAATATAATACAATTACAATACAAATACAAATACAATACAGTACAGTACAGTACACACTCGGGTTTAGTAGGGCCGCTTATCGCGGCCTCCTGCCCCTCACTCACCTCCTCTAGGGACGCTGCACGCTGCACGCTATCACAGCGCGCTTGCCCCTCCGGTCGCCTCTTACCGGTCCTCCTGGTCACCTCCTGGTCACCACCACCTGGCGACCTCCGCCGGCCGGCGCTGCACGCTATCACAGCGCTCTCTTGCGTTCGTCCCTCCGGTCGCTTCCTACCGGTCCACCCGGTCCACTCGGTTACCTCCGCCTGGCTCCCTCGCCGGAGGGCCGCGAGACGAGTCGGACCTTTCCGTACGCTGCTCACCACAGCCACACCACAGCCCACGTGCTCACACCCCGCGCGCGCTCTCACTTCCGGTCACGTGCTCTCTAAAATGTTTACTTCTTTTAGCGGACAATGTGATAAGATCCCTTTCTTACGGCCACGCCAATCGCTGCAAATTCCAGATGAGGCACTAAAACAGCAGGTGCTTCAACGGATATCAAGTGCTCCTTTAAGTGGGCTCTCCTCCACCTCAACTTCAACATCACAAACACTCCAGTCCTCAGAGGTGTCACCCCAATCGCACTTGCTTCCTCACAGCTCCCAAGACTCCAGCTGCCCGTCTGAGTATGGGGTAGAACAGATGGTTGAGTCTGCAGAGCTGTTTACTCATATTATAGCCTGGGAATCAGAGGTCGGCTCCAGAGCTTCTGTGAATCCAGACGAGGAAATGATCTGCACTGATGCCCAGAATCTTTATGAGTCGGATCCAGGACCAGACGCAGAAGGTTCTGACCATAATGTAGACCCTCGTTCCCAAACTGTAACTCCTGTTGGTGGAGACAATGAGGAATACGATGATGAGACTCAAATACCTGATTGGAGTGACAACTTTAGTTTTTTGTCAGGGCAGGAACAGGTTGGCTTTGAGGACGACGGGTGTGATAACACACAAGGTGATGACGATGAGGTTGGAGATCCCTCTTACTGTCAACCCACTGTCAGCCAGTCGATGAGGTCAGCAGAGGAGGTGGAGGAGGATGCTAGTGACGACGAGGTCAGGTTGCGCCTTCCTGGACAGAGACGTAGTACTGGAAGCACGTCAACAACTGCATCCTCAAACACAACTCTGCCTCTGACTACAAGTCGTGGTGGCTCTTCAGGTCGCATGGGTGCTAAGCCTTGCATAGCCTGGGCATTTTTTCAGATCGATAAAGATGACCCAACTCGTGTTATCTGTAACATTTGTCAGCAAAAGCTAAGTAGAGGCCAAAACATACATAGTTTGAGTACTTCATGCATGAACCGGCACATGGACATGAAGCATAAGTTGCAGTGGGAAGCTCACTGTGCTACAATGCGGCCTAGCCGGCCGGGCCAACCACCGTCTGCCACATCTTGTGCATCCGCAGCCTCTTCATCCTCTGTTACTGGGGGGACAGCAGTCACACCTGTTTTGGGACGCAGACCTGCCACCTCTTTACCCGCAACAGCCAGCGTGATTGGCAGGTCATCATTTTCTTTGGAGGTGGTAACACCAGCTGGTGTTGAGCGCTGTCCGACATCGATAGCACCACCTTTGGATAAAGGCAACCTAACGTGTCCGCCTGCATCTTCCTCACAGACCGGCAGTTTGCCGGGGACACCCTTCTCAACCCCGTCTAAGCACAACAGCCAGCCCTCGGTCCCTCAGATGTGGACAAGTAAAAGACCATTTCCTTTTAGCCATGAGAAATCTAAGAGGTTGAATTTCACCATCTGCAAGCTCTTGGCTACAGAAATGCTTCCTTTCCGCCTGGTGGACACAGAGGATTTTCGAGACCTTATGTCCGTCGCAGTGCCCCAGTACCAGATGCCCAGTCGGCACTACTTCTCAAAGAAAGGTGTGCCTGCGCTCCACCAGCATGTCGCACACAACATCACCGCTTCTTTGAGAAACTCTGTGTGTGACACGGTGCATTTCACCACAGACACTTGGACGAGTAGGCATGGACAGGGGCGTTACATGTTGCTGACTGGGCACTGGGTAACTATGGTGACAGCAGGACAAGGGGCTGCTGTCCAAGTCTTGCCGTCCCCACGAGTTGTGCGTCAATCCTCTTTATCTCAAAGTTCCTCCACTGCTTCTGCCTCCTCAACCTCCTCTCGGTCCTCCACCTGCACCCAAAGCCTGTCTGGTCATGCCACAAGCTTTCTAACTGCGCAGAAGGGATCCTGCACACCTCCTTACTATGCTGGCAGCAGGGCTCAACTTCATCAGGTGGTTTTTACTTTGAAATGACTGGGGAATGTGAGTCACACAGCTGAGGAGTTGTGGTCAGCTCTGGAGAACCAGTTTCATGAATGGTTGTCTCCACTGGACCTGAAACCAGGGAAGGCCTTGTGCGACAATGCTGCAAACCTGGGTGCGGCCCTTCGCCGGGGCAATGTCACACACGTGCCTTGTATGGCTCACATGTTTAACCTGGTTGTCCAGCAATTTTTAGCCCACTATCCCGGACTAGATGGCCTTCTGCAGAGGGCACGGTCGCTATGTGCTCACTTCCGCTGTTCGCATCCCGCAGCTCAGCGACTTACATCTCTACAGAAGTCGTTGGGTCTGCCACTTCACCGGCTAAAATGCGATGTGCCTACCCGGTGGAATTCAACTCTGCACATGTTGCATCGACTGTGGCAGCACCGACAAGCCCTGGTGCAATACGTTCTGACGTATAGCCTGGGCCAACGAGATCCAGAGGTGGGGCAAATCACGCTGGATGAGTGGTCTCAGATCAGGGACCTATGCACCCTTCTGCACAGTTTTGAAATGGCGACGAAGATGTTTAGTGCTGACGATGCCATTATCAGCATGACTATTCCGGTGATTTACATGCTGGAGCACATGTTAAACAAAATTCGGCGTCAGGTGGTGGCACAAGAGGAGGTGGAGGAAGTAGAGGATGAAAATTTGTATGCGGAAGGGCTAACATCTGCAAGGTCCAGACGGTCGTCAGCACCAAGGCGGCAGGCATGTGAGGGTGGGGGACATGGTTTACCAGGGCACATGGTAGCAGCCAAACTAGTGAGGAAGGTGCAGGAGCCCAGGAAGAAGTGGAGGACGAACTGATGGAAGACTCATCAGATGAGGGAGAACTTGATCACATTTCTCTTGTGCGAGGTTGGGGGGAGAGGACAGAGGAAGGAAGCATGATTGTTACCTCGCCACCAACACAACAGGGACTTGGTGCTCCTGGATGCGCAAGACACATGAGTGGCTTTTTGCTGCACTACCTGCAACATGACCCTCGAATTGTGAGAATTAGAAATAATCCTGACTACTGGGTTGCCACACTGTTAGATCCCAGGTACAAAAGTAAATTTGCAGAAATTATTCCTGCCATAGAAAGGGATGCACGCATGCAGGAGTATCAGCAGAGACTGTTGCAGAATCTTACATGTGCTTTTCCACAAAACACCAGTGGTGCACGTAGTGAATCTCACAGTTCCAACTTGCCTACCATGGGACCGTTGAGTGTTCAGCACTCAAACCGTAACAGAAACACAGTATCTGCTGGTAACATCAATTTTGCGGAATCATTTCACCACTTTTTTAGCCCATCCTTTGCAAGGCCACAGGAGACAAGAAGTCTGACAAATAGTCGAAGCCTAGAGACGATCGTACAGGAGTATCTCCAAGTAAACACTGAAGCCATGACTCTGTCACTAGACTCTTGCTCTTTTTGGGCTTCCAATCTGGATAAATGGCCGGAGCTCGCCACTTATGCCTTGGAGATCTTGTCATGCCCTGCAGCCAGCGTTCTGTCTGAACGTGTGTTCAGCGCTGCTGGTGGTGTGCTGACAGATAAGCGCACGCGGCTCTCCACTGATAATGTAGACAGACTCACGTTCATAAACATGAACAAATCATGGATCCAAAATTACCCCTGTGTCATCCTGGGGAGAGTAAAAGCTTGATGATTTGTTAAAATCACCTCACCAACAGTTTTAAGCTTTAAAATTACTAATCATGTTTATCTGTATCTTGGCTGGAAAATAATTTGGGCTTTGTAGCAGTGTGCAGTACTGATTCTATTAGGCCATCTATACTAAGCTCCACCAGATTTAAAATTACTAATCATGTTTATCTGTATCTTGGCTGGAAAATAATTTGGGCTTTGTAGCATTGTGCAGTACTGATTCTATTAGGCCATCTATACTAAGCTCCACCAGATTTAAAATTACTAATCATGTTTATCTGTATCTTGGCTGGAAAATAATTTGGGCTTTGTAGCAGTGTGCAGTACTGATTCTATTAGGCCATCTATACTAAGCTCCACCAGCTTTCAAATTAATAATACTTTTTAGCTGCATCTAGCCCGGAAAATAATATTGGGTCTCCTAGATGAGCAAGACACATGAGTGCCTTCTTGCTGCACTACCTGCAACATGACCCTCAGATTGTCAGAATTCGAAGTAATCCTGACTACTGGGTTGCCACACTCTTAGATCCCCCAAACTCTTCGATCAACCTTTTCATTTTCATAAAGAACAAAAAAATGGTCATTTTTGAAATTATAAGCATTAGCAGGTTATTAGAAACTGAAATCAAACAGTTTTCAACTCAAAACTTTATTTTAGGTGATGTTACATTTGCACATAGGACCCCTTGTTCGAAAGGAGCTTCTGAACTGTCTCGTCCATTGAATTTGTCAGGTTTTGGATGGTTTCTGCTTCAATTGTTTTGCATGAGGACAGAATACCCTCCCAGTGCTGTTGCTTAGATGTGAACTGCCTCCCGCCATCATAGACACTCCTTTTGATGATGCTCCAGAGGTTCTGAATGGGGTTGAGGTCAGGGGAGCATGGGGGTCACACCATAAGTTTGTCCCCTTTTATGCCCATATCAGCCAGAGATGCAGATGTGTTATGTGCAGCATGAGACGGTGCATTATCATGCATGAAAATGATCTTGCTGTGGAATACACGGTTCTTCTTCTTGAACCATGGCAGGAAGTGCTGTTTGAGAAACTCCACATACATTATGGAGTTCATCTTTACCCCTTCAGGGATCCTAAAGGGGCCGACAATCTCTCTCCCCATGATTCTAGCCCAAAACATTACTCCACCTCCTCCTTGTTGGCGCTGTAGCCGTGTTTGCGTGGGGTGTCCATCAACCAGCCATCCTCCACTCCATCCATCTGGACCATCGAGCGTTGCACGGCACTCATTGGTGAACAAAACAGTTTTGAAGTCAGTCATCATGTATTGTTTGGCCCACTGGAGCCGTTTCTGCTTGTGTGCAGTGGATAGAGGAGGTCGAGAGGATGGTTGCGCACAGCTGCAAACCTCTGAAGGACTCTGCATCTTGATGTTCGGGGGAGTTTGGAGGCACCAGCAGCTTCAAAAACTTGTCTGCTGCTATTACAAGGCTTTTTTGCCGCTGCTCTTTTAACCTGACGTAATTGCCTGTAGGAAAGAGTCCTCAATTTGCCCTTATCAGCACGCACACGTGTGTACTGTGAATCAGCTACATACTTCTTGATCGTGCGATGATCAGGATGAAGTGTCTTGGCAATGTTGATTGTAGTCATGCCTTGACCTAAACACTCCACAATTTGTTGCTTCTCAGCAGCCGACACATCCTTTTTCTTTCCCATTTTGACAGAAAATGTAGGCTGCTTAATAATGTTGGACAGCCTTCTTAAGTAGTCTTGCCTTTCATTGGACACACCTGCCAAACTAATTAGCACAGGTGTCTGCAATTGCTTACAGTGATATAAAGAGCCCTGACACACATCACCATCAATGAGTTTAACTGACAAACAAACAAATTCTTCCCTTATCACTCCTAAACACTTTTTGCATAATAATTTGGAACACAGTGTACATGTGCTTTTCCACAAAACACCAGTGGTTCACGTAGTGAATCTTACAGTTCTAACTTGCCAACCGTGGTCTGTATGGAGTTGTTCAATAAAGGGTCCAAAATTAAGATAACATAGACGGGAGAGGTCTCTATTAGAGATGAGCGGTGTTCGACTAGAACTGTTCGCCAATCTCAAATTCGAGCTGTTTTGGGTGGTGTTCGAGTTGTTCGACGAACCCGAACGATTTGCAAAAAATTCGGCTGTTCGAGGTTATGTTTAGAGATGAGCGTTGTTCTACTCGAACTGTTCGCCAATCTCAAATTCGAGCTGTTTTGGGCGGTGTTCGAGCCGTTCGGCGAACACGAACAATTTGAGAAAAATTCGGCTGTTCGAGGTTATGTTCGATAACTGTTCGTGCACCAAAATCAAAACTGGATTTTTTCTCAGTAATGATGAAAATTAATGTTAATACGCAGTTTGAGTGTACAGCGGGGTGGGGGGAGGGGCAGGGGATGGATCTCTGCCACCATTTTCTCACTGCTGCAGCTGCGTGTTAGACGGCACCGCTGTTGCTGTGTGCGCTATACCTTGTTAATTTCAAGCCAATTTTCGCACAAATATACAGATGGCTTGGGAGTAGGGAATAGTTGTGATTGCAGTCCTTTTAAGGACTAGGTTACAGCATTTCCTACGACTTTTATCAGGGAGGTCTGTGCTCTTAAATAGATCGGTTGTGGGAGTAAAGACTAATTGTAATTGCAGTCCTTTTCAGGACTAGGTTACATGAGTTCCTATCAGTTTTTGCCAGGCAGGTCTGTGCCAGTGCTGTGCAAGTTTTTTTCACAGCATTTGGCTGAATCTAGCAAAGCTAATCCTTTTTGGCCTATTGCAGAGTGTGTTAGTCAGTGGAGTAGCCTATCTGTGTTGCAAGATATACCACCTGTGTATAGAATACCAATTTTTTTACTGCACCTAGTGAAGTAAAATCTTTTGAGCATAGCATCATTCTATTAGTCCATCTATACTGACCTCCATCAGGTTGCAAATTAAAACTAATTTTTATCTGCATCTACAGTACCTCTGAAAAAATATTTGGGCTTCTAGCAGTGTGTGGGACTTGTTCTATTAGTCCATCTATACTGACCTCCATCAGGTTGCAAACTGAATATATTTTTTTCTGCATCTACCTCTGAAAAAATATTGGGCTTCTAGCTGTGTGTGGGTCTTGTTCTATTAATCCATCTATACTGACCTCCATCAGGTTGCAAACTGAATATATTTTTTTCTGCATCTACCTCTGAAAAAATATTTGGCCTTCTAGTAGTGTGTCGGACTTTCTCTATTAGTCCATCTATACTGACCTCCATCAGGTTGCAAATTAAAACTAATTTTTATCTGCATCTACAGTACCTCTGAAAAAATATTTGGGCTTCTAGCAGTGTGTGGGACTTGTTCTATTAGTCCATCTATACTGACCTCCATCAGGTTGCAAACTGAATATAGTTTTTTCTGCATCTACCTCTGAAAAAATATTGGGCTTCTAGCTATGTGTGGGTCTTGTTCTATTAATCCATCTATACTGACCTCCATCAGGTTGCAAACTGAATATATTTTTTTCTACATCTACCTCTGAAAAAATATTTGGCCTTCTAGTAGTGTGTCGGACTTTCTCTATTAGTCCATCTATACTGACCTCCATCAGGTTGCAAACTGAATATAATTTTTTTCTGCATCTAGCTCTGAAAAAATATTTGGCCTTCTAGTAGTGTGTTGGACTTTCTCTATTAGTCCATCTATACTGACCTCCATCAGGTTGCAAATTAAAACTAATTTTTATCTGCATCTACAGTACCTCTGAAAAAATATTTGGGCTTCTAGCAGTGTGTGGGACTTGTTCTATTAGTCCATCTATACTGACCTCCATCAGGTTGCAAACTGAATATAGTTTTTTCTGCATCTACCTCTGAAAAAATATTGGGCTTCTAGCTGTGTGTGGGTCTTGTTCTATTAATCCATCTATACTGACCTCCATCAGGTTGCAAACTGAATATATTTTTTTCTGAATCTACCTCTGAAAAAATATTTGGCCTTCTAGTAGTGTGTCGGACTTTCTCTATTAGTCCATCTATACTGACCTCCATCAGGTTGCAAACTGAATATAACTTTTTTCTGCATCTAGCTCTGAAAAAATATTTGGCCTTCTAGTAGTGTGTCGGACTTTCTCTATTAGTCCATCTATACTGACCTCCATCAGGTTGCAAATTAAAGCTAATTTTTATCTGCATCTACAGTACCTCTGAAAAAATATTTGGGCTTCTAGCTGTGTGTGGGACTTGTTGTATTAGTCCATCTATACTGACCTCCATTAGGTTGCAAACTGAATATATTTTTTTCTGCATCTACCTCTGAAAAAATATTTGGCCTTCTAGAAGTGTGTCGGACTTTCTCTATTAGTCCATCTATACTGACCTCCATCAGGTTGCAAATTAAAAATAATTTTTATCTGCATCTACAGTACCTCTGAAAAAATATTTGGGCTTCTAGCTGTGTGCGGGACTTGTTGTATTAGTCCATCTATACTGACCTCCATCAGGTTGCAAACTGAATATATTTTTTTCTGCATCTACCTCTGAAAAAATATTTGGCCTTCTAGTAGTGTGTCGGACTTTCTCTATTAGTCCATCTATACTGACCTCCATCAGGTTGCAAATTCAAAATAATTTTTTTCTGCATCTAACCCAGCCAATAGTTTTGGCCTAATACCACAGTTTGGCCACTCAGCTCTGCTCGGTTACCATCCATTGTTTTTTTGTGCAAACAACTCCAGAGTTGTGAATTAGTTAACCACCAAAATGAGTGGAAAAAGGCCTGCTGCTGGTGGAAAGGGGAATAGGCGTGTTGGGAAGGGGAAAAAAGGTTGTGTCCGTGGGGTAGGTGTTAAAGCAACAGTAACATCTGCAGAAGAAAGACCATCTTCCAGCCAAACTAAAATGTCTACTTCTTTTAGCGGACAATGTGATAAGATCCCTTTCTTACGGCCACGCCAATCGCTACAAATTCCAGATGAGGCACAAAAACAGCAGGTGCTTCAACGGATATCAAGTGCTCCTTTAAGTGGGCTATCCTCCACATCAACTTCAACATCACAAATACTCCAGTCCTCAAAGGTGTCACCCAAATCGCACTTGCTTCCTCACAGCTCCCAAATCTCCAGCTGCCCGTCTGAGTATGAGGTAGAACAGATGGTTGAGTCTGCAGAGCTGTTTACTCATACTATAGCCTGGGAATCAGAGGTCGACTCCAGCGCTTCTGTGAATCCAGACGAGGAAATGATCTGCACTGATGCCCAGAATCTTTATGAGTCGGATCCAGGACCAGACGCAGAAGGTTCTGACCATAATGTAGACCCTCATTCCCAAACTGTAACTCCTGTTGGTGGAGACAATGAGGAAGACGATGATAAGACTCAAATACCTGATTGGAGCGACAACTTTAGTTTTTTGTCAGGGCAGGAACAGGTTGGCTCTGAGGACGACGGGTGTGATAACGTACAGGGTGATGATGATGAGGTCGGAGATCCCACCTACTGTCAACCCACAGTCAGCCAAGAGATGAGGTCAGCAGAGGAGGTGGAGGAAGATGCTAGTGACGACGAGGTCAGGTTGCGCCTTCCTGGACAGAGACGTAGTACTGGAAGCACGTCAACAACTGCATCCTCAAACACAACTCTGCCTCTCACCACAAGTCGTGGTGGCTCTTCAGGTCGCATGGGTGCTAAGCCTTGCATAGCCTGGGCATTTTTTCAGATCGATAAAGATGACCCAACTCGTGTTATCTGTAACATTTGTCAGCAAAAGCTAAGTAGAGGCCAAAAAATACATAGTTTGAGTACTTCATGCATGAACCGGCACATGGACATGAAGCATAAGTTGCAGTGGGAAACTCAGTGTGCTACAATGCGGCCTAGCCGGCCGGGCCAACCACCGTCTGCCATATCTTGTGCATCCGCGGCCTCTTCATCCTCTGTGACTGGGGGGACAGCAGTCACACCTGTTTTGGGGCGCAGACCTGCCACCTCTTTACCCGCAACAGCCAGCGTGATTGGCAGGTCATCATTTTCTTTGGAGGTGGTAACACCAGCTGGTGTTGAGCGCTGTCCGACATCGATAGCACCACCTTTGGATGAAGGCAACCTAACATGTCCGCCTGCATCTTCCTCACAGACCGGCAGTTTGCCGGGGACACCCTTATCAACCCCGTCTAAGCACAATAGCCAGCCCTCGGTCCCTCAGATGTGGACAAGTAAAAGACCATTTCCTCCTAGCCATGAGAAAGCTAAGAGGTTGAATTTCACCATCTGCAAGCTCTTGGCTACAGAAATGCTGCCTTTCCGCCTGGTGGAAACAGAGGATTTTCGAGACCTTATGTCCGTCGCAGTGCCCCAGTACCAGATGCCCAGTCGGCACTACTTCTCAAAGAAAGGTGTGCCTGCGCTCCACCAGCATGTCGCACACAACATCACCGCTTCTTTGAGAAACTCTGTGTGTGACAGGGTGCATTTCACCACAGACACTTGGACGAGTAGGCATGGACAGGGGCGTTACATGTCGCTGACTGGGCACTGGGTAACTATGGTAACAGCAGGACAAGGGGCTGCTGTCCAAGTCTTGCCGTCCCCACGAGTTGTGCGTCAATCCTCTTTATGTCAAAGTTCCTCCACTGCTTCTGCCTCCTCAACCTCCTCTCGGTCTTCCACCTGCACCCAAAGCCTGTCTGGTCATGCCACAAGCTTTCTAACTGCGCAGAAGGGATCCTGCACACCTCCTTACTATGCTGGCAGTAGGGCTCAACGTCATCAGGCGGTTTTTACATTGAAATGTCTGGGAAATGTGAGTCACACAGCTGAGGAGTTGTGGTCAGCTCTGGAGAACCAATTTCATGAATGGTTGTCTCCACTGGACCTGAAACCAGGGAAGGCTGTGTGCGACAATGCTGCAAACCTGGGTGCGGCCCTTCGCCGGGGCAATGTCACACACGTGCCTTGTATGGCTCACGTGTTGAACCTGGTTGTCCAGCAATTTTTAGCCCACTATCCCAGACTAGATGGCCTTCTGCAGAGGGCACGGTCGCTGTGTGCTCACTTCCGCCGTTCGCATCCCACAGCTCAGCGACATACATCTCTACAGAAGTCGTTGGGCCTGCCACTTCACCGGCTAAAATGCGATGTGCCTACCCGGTGGAATTCAACTCTGCACATGTTGCAGCGACTGTGGCAGCACCGACAAGCCCTGGTGCAATACGTTCTGACGTATAGCCTGGGCCAACGAGATTCAGAGGTGGGGTAAATCACGCTGGAGGAGTGGTCTCAGATGAGGGACCTATGCACCCTTCTGCACAGTTTTGAAATGGCGACGAAGATGTTTAGTGCTGACGATGCCATTATCAGCATGACTATTCCGGCGATTTACATGCTGGAGCACATGTTAAACAGAATTCGGAGTCAGGTGGTGGCACAAGAGGAGGTGGAGGAAGTAGAGGAGGAGGAGTTGCATGCGGAAGGGCTAACATCTGCAAGGTCCAGAAGGTCGGCAGCACCAAGGCGGCAGGCATGTGAGGGTGGGGGAGATGGTTTTACCAGGGCGCATGGTAGCAGCCAAACTAGTGAGGAAGGTGCAGGAGCCCAGGAAGAAGTGGAGGACGACGAACTGATGGAAGACTCATCAGATGAGGGAGACCTTGATCACATTTCTGTTGTGCGAGGTTGGGGGGAGAGGACAGAGGAAGGAAGCATGATTGTTACCTCGCCACCAACACAACAGGGACTTGGTGCTCCTGGATGCGCAACACACATGAGTGCCTTCTTGCTGCACTACCTGCAACATGACCCTCGAATTGTGAGAATTAGAAATAATCCTGACTACTGGGTTGCCACACTGTTAGATCCCCGGTACAAAAGTAAATTTGCAGAAATTATTCCTGCCATAGAAAGGGATGCACGCATGCAGGAGTATCAGCAGAGACTGTTGCAGAATCTTACATGTGCTTTTCCACAAAATACCAGTGGTGCACGTAGTGAATCTCACAGTTCCAACTTGCCAACCGTGGGACCGTCAAATGTTCAGCACTCAAACCGTAACAGAACCACAGTATCTGCTGGTAACATCAATTTTGCGGAATCATTTCACCACTTTTTTAGCCCATCCTTTGCAAGGCCACAGGAGACAAGAAGTCTGACACATAGTCAACGCCTAGAGACGATGGTACAGGAGTATCTCCAAGTAAACATTGAAGCCACGACTGTGTCACTGGACCCTTGCTCTTTTTGGGCTTCCAATCTGGATAAATGGCCGGAGCTAGCCACTTACGCCTTGGAGATCTTGTCATGCCCCGCAGCCAGCGTTCTGTCTGAACGTCTGTTCAGCGCTGCTGGTGGTGTGCTGACAGATAAGCGCACGCGGCTCTCCACTGATAATGTAGACAGACTCACGTTCATAAAGATGAACAAATCATGGATCCGAAACGACTTTTCTACCCCTCTGTCATCCTGGGGAGAGTAAAAGCTTGATGATTGGTTAAAATCACCCTACCAAACGTTTTAAGCTTTCAAATTACTAATCATGTTTATCTGTATCTTGACTGGAAAATAATTTGGGCTTTGTAGCAGTGTGCAGCACTGATCCTATTAGGCCATCTATAATAAGCTCCACCAGATTTAAAATTAAAAATAATTTTTAGCTGCATCTAGCCCGGAAAATAATTTTGGGGCTCCGAGATGCGCAAGACTCATAAGTGCCTTCTTGCTGCACTACCTGCAGCATGACCCTCATATTGTCAGAATTCGAAGTAATCATGACTACTGGGTTGCCACACTCTTAGATCCCCCAAACTTTTCGATCAACCTTTTCATTTTAATAAAGACCAAAAAAATGGTCATTTTTGAAATTATAAGCATTAGCAGGTTGTTAGAAACTGAAATCAAACAGTTTTCAACTCAAAACTTTATTCTAGGTGATGTTACATTTTCACATAGGACCCCTTGTTCGAAAGGAGCTTCTGAACTCTCTCGTCCATTGAATTTGTCAGGTTTTGGATGGTTTCTGCTTCAATTGTTTTGCATGAGGACAGAATACCCTCCCAGAGCTGTTGCTTAGATGTGAACTGCCTCCCGCCATCATAGACACTCCTTTTAATGATGCTCCAAAGGTTCTGAATGGGGTAGAGGTCAGGGGAGCATGGGGGTCACACCATAAGTTTGTCCCCTTTTATGCCCATATCAGCCAGAGATGCAGATGTTTTATGTGCAGCATGAGATGGTGCATTATCATGCAGAAAAATGATCTTGCTGTGAAATACACGGTTCTTCTTCTTGAACCATGGCAGGAAGTGCTGTTTGAGAAAATCCACATACATTATGGAGTTCATCTTTAGCGCCTTCAGGGATCCTAAAGGGGCCGACAATCTCTCTCCCCATGATTCCAGCCCAAAACATTACTCCACCTCCTCCTTGTTGGCGCTGTAGCCGTGTTTGCGTGGGGTGTCCATCAACCAGCCATCCTCCACTCCATCCATCTGGACCATCGAGCGCTGCACGGCACTCATCCGTGAACAAAACAGTTTTGAAATCAGTCTTCATGTAATGTTTGGCCCACTGGAGCCGTTTCTGCTTGTGTGAAGTGGATAGAGGAGGTCGACAGGATGGCGTATGCACAGCTGCAAACCTCTGAAGGACCCTGCATCTTGTTGTTCGGGGGACGTTGGAGGCACAAGCAGCTTCAAAAACTTGTCTGCTGCTATGACAAGGCTTTTTTGCCGCTGCTCTTTCAACCTGACGTAATTGCCTGTAGGAAAGAGTCCTCAATTTGCCCTTATCAGCACGCACACGTGTGTACTGTGAATCAGCTACATACTTCTTGATTGCCAAGACACTTCATCCTGATCATCGCACAATGTTGATTGTAGTCATGCCTTGACCTAAACACTCCACAATTTGTTGCTTCTCAGCAGCCGACACATCCTTTTTCTTTCCCATTTTGGCAGAAAATGTAGGCTGCTTAATAATGTGAGAGAGCCTTCTTAAGTAGTCTTGCCTTTCATTGGACACACCTGCCAAACTAATTAGCACAGGTGTCTGCAATTGCTTACAGTGATATAAAGAGCCCTGACACACATCACCATCAATGAGTTTAACTGACAAACAAACAAATTCTTCCCTTATCACTCCTAAACACTTTTTGCATAATAATTTGGAACGCGGTGTACATGTGCTTTTCCAGAAAACACCAGCGGTTCACGTAGTGAATCTTACAGTTCTAACTTGCCAATCGTGGTCTGTATGGAATTGTTCAATAAAGGGCCCAAAATTAAGATAACATAGATGGGAGAGGTCTCTATGAATAGGAATTCCTAAGTATTTGATACCCTGTGAGGGCCAGGCAAAGGGAAAGTTGGACTGGATGGAATCCTATATGGATTTGGGGAGGGAGATATCGAGGGCCTCAGACTTCGCTGCATTGATTTTAAAATTTTACCATGTAACAAAGTGATCTATTTCAGCCATAACAGCATGGATGGATATATGTGATTGAGTGATATATACTAGGACATCATCAGCAAATAGAGAGCACTTGTACTCCGTGCCTCCCACCTCAATCCACCTAATATTGGGGTTATGGCGAATTGATGAGAGCAGGTGCTCCGTCACTAGGATGTATAAGAGAGGGGACAGAGGACATCCCTGCCTTGTCCCATTGGTGATTGTGAAAGGTGATGAAAATGTTCTGACGCACCCCCTGGGCCTTGGGACACCCGGAGCCGGACACTTTTTGGTGGATGCTGGTGGTTGTAGTCTTCGTGGCGGCGACCCGGTTCCGTGGCTCAGGGCAGTCAAACCAGTGGCGGAACTATTTATGTGGTTTTTATGTTTAAATGTCCGACTACGCCACCCGTGGATTGCGGTCAGAGTGAACCGCCGCTACAGGGCAGACCGCTGAGGCTGGTGTTGTGGGTGCAGCAGAGCGTAGCATAACTCCCCACGGGAGGAGTATAGCCTCAGGGCAGTGTATGCGGAGGATGGGGGTGATGGTGCAGGGCAGCAGCAGTAACGACACGGAGTCAGTGATGCAGTGCAGGGCCTTTACTCACAGTTCTTATTATCCAGACCACGTCTGCAGGTAACGGCTGCCCACGTCGTACTGTGCTCACCAGGTGAGGGGCTCAGACAACTCCCAGATAACTTTGGAGCACTTCACAGGACCCCCTTTGTGTGTCCTTTGTCTGGCCTTTCTTACCAACACTTCTGTCCGGCTGCCTCGGGCCTCCTCTTGGTAAACTTGGCGCCAGTTTCCCTGACCCTATGTGGTGCCTTCCTAGCGGGTGTAGCGAGGGGCTGCGCCACATAAAATGTCAGAGCCTCCGGTTTCTAGCTGAGGGTCGTTTCCTGCCTCCACTAGTTCGGGGACCGGTCTCCCCCTTTGGCCTGACCCCTCCACGTAGGTGGATTCGGGCGTGCGGTGGCGACTCGCCCGTCCACACCCCTGGGATCCCTTCATTCCTCGTTCCTGGAGCCTTCTCCGCTCCTCTTCCTTCCTTCTCCCTCTTCCAGGCCTGGGCCTCTGTTACTAGGCCCGCCTCCGGACCAGAGCTCATGCAGAGCCCCTGCTCCCTGCCACTTCTGCTCAGACTTCTCTGCACTGAACTAAGATGGTGCCCACCTTTTATACTCCCTTCTCAATGCACCCAGGAACTGCTTCCTCCCTGCTCCTGCACTACAGGGTTCCCCTTCCTCAGTGTTCCCTCCCCCCACTCCAGCCAGGGACAGGGACTGTCGTGCCCATCTCAGGGGCATATTGGTCGTCCTGCCCCACGGCAATGTGGTGTAATGCATGCAGGTGTCGGGTCCTGATCCACACTCCATCCTTACCTGAGAGTGAGATATCACACCTCTGGGTGAGGTGCAATACGTCTGTAGCAACCGAGCCCTCAGGGTGCTACAGTTCCATTTATCTTCAGCCTAGGTGACGTATTGCGATACAGGGCCGTGATTTTGGCTATAAAAGGGTCCCCTAGACCCCTACCCCAAGCTTTTTAAGAGAATCATATATGGCGTGCCAGGAGACTCTATGGAATGCTTTCTCAGCATCCAACGAGAGTATCTAATTACAAATTTTTAACTGCATCTAGCCCAGGAAATACTTTGTGCCTAGTAGCAGTGTCTGCTAGTCAGCGGATTATCCCGGCTGTTAAGCAAGCTACACCACCTGTAGTTTAGACACTTAATTTTTTCAAAGGAAATGCTTCGGGACCATGGGATACTCAGTGAAGAGCATCAGGAGGCACCCCAAGGCATAGGGGCTGTGACTGGCAGTAGGATGCCTTGCGGTGGATAGCCGAGCTCGATCCTTATAAAAGCTTTTTAACTGCAGCAGCTTTAGTGGACGCTACTGGAGCTGGAATTACGCGGCTGCTGGCATGAGACTTGCCCTCCAATAGATCCTTGTAAATGGATTTAAAGTGTATTCATTCAAATTAGAGAGACAATTTAAATTAAAAAGCTTAGAGCTGCCTCCACCACAGGGGGGCTCGCTCGACCCACCAGCGGACAGGCACCAGTATTGGGAGAGGGGGGCTGGCCATCAGGGTTCACCGCGGCTCTGGCACAAACCCGGCAACACGGAGGTGGCACGGGCAGGAGCGGACTGGCCGTGTCGGCTTCTCACTTTTTGGATTTTAGAAGGGCATGACATGCCTATATCTGTGTCTCCCCCTCCTTTTACTCCTCCACCTCTTTTATTTTCGCATGACTATATGTACTTGTCACTTTTCCATGTGTTAGTTGTGTCTTCTGAGCAGTTTGTCAGCTTTTGGACACCTTTGAAGGTGTTTTCTATGTGTTTCTATGTGTTTTTGTTTGCCTGCCATTGGTTTTAACGGTGTTCGAAGGTGTTCGACGAACAGTTCGACGAACAGTTCGGCGAACACACGGGTGTTCGACGAACCGAACCGAACTCGAACACTACGGGGGTGGCTCAACACTAGTTATGTTCGATAACTGTTCGTGCACCAAAAGCGTGTCCTGCATGTCTGGCGCTATTTAGAGCACCAATCATGCAGGGATTGTCTGCCACTCACTGTAATGCCACAGCCATGGTGGTTGTGGCATTACAGTGATTGCCCAAATCGATGGGAACAGTGCTCACAGTGAAACATGAAAAGCCGGCAATTCAGCAGCGGCATACACCGGTACCCGACAATTTAGAACCGAAAGAATAGAGCTTCACACATAGATTAGATAGATAGAAACATGTCAGTCACACATATAAGAAGCACAGTGACAGTGTTGCTTACTGTACTTGTCATTTAGTGTAAAGGATTTATCAAAAAAAATATTAGTGTTTTCATGCACCGTCTCTTTAAAAAAGCCGGCCGGCAATTCAGCAGCGGTACCCGACAATTTATAACAGACAGAATAGAGCTTCACACATAGATTAGATAGATAGAAACATGTCAGTCACATATATATGAAGTACTGTGACAGTGTTGCTTACTGTACTTGTCATTTACTGCAAAGGATTTATTTAAAAAAATAATAGTGTTTTCATGCACCGTCTCTTTAAAAAAGCCGGCCGGCAATTCAGCATCTGTACACGACAATTTATAACAGAAAGAATAGAGCTTCACACATAGATTAGGTAGATAGAAACATGTCAGTCACATATATATGAAGTACTGTGACAGTGTTGCTTACTGTACTTGTCATTTACTGCAAAGGATTTATTAAAAAAAATAATAGTGTTTTCATGCACCGTCTCTTTAAAAAAGCCGGCCGGCAATTCAGCATCTGTACCCGACAATTTATAACAGACAGAATAGAGCTTCACACATAGATTAGATAGATAGAAACATGTCAGTCACATATATAATAAGTACAGTGACAGTGTTGGTTACTGTACTTGTCATTTAGTATTAAAATAAAGGATTTATTATTAAAAAAAATTGGCGTGGGGTTCCCCGTAATTTTAGTCTCTAGCGGAGGTTAAGCAGACAGCTGGGGCAGATGTTTGAAGCCTGGGAAGGGGGTAATACCCACGGAGCTTCCCAGGCTACTAATATCAGCCCCCAGCTGAATACCTAGCCTTTACTAGCTATTAAAATGGAGGACCCCCCCAAAAAAAATGACGTGGGGTCCCCCCTAATTTAATAGCTAGCAAAGGCTAGGCAGACAGCTGGGGGCTGATATTAATAGCCCAGGAAGGGAGCCATGAATATTGGCCCCCTCCCAGGCTAGAAACACCAGCCGTCAGCCGCCCCAGAAATGGCGCATCCATAGGATGCGCCAATTCTGGCACTTAGCCTCGCTCTTCCACGCTGCCCTGGTGCGGTGGCAGGGGGTAATAGGGTTGGGGTTGATGTCAGCTTATAATGCCAGCTGACATCAAGCCCAGGTTAGTAATGGAGAGGCGTCTATAAGACACCCCCATTACTAACCCCATAGTCAAAGTTAAAAGAAAACACAAACACCCAGAATAAAGTCCTTTAATTGAAATAAAGACACATTCCTTTATTGTTCTAAATTAAACCATACTTACCGTCACGCCCATTCCAGCTGAAGCCAACGATCTCCTGCAATAAAAGAAAAATAATAAAGCAACCTCATCCTTACCTTTCCATGGTTCCCAGGACAGCTTCAGCTCTGCTACATCGAGATGACAGGCTGGACCGCAGCAGAACGCTGCCATCCAGCCTGTCATCCCGCAGACACTGAGAAGCGCAGGCATGCTTGCGCTCTGCAGTGTCTGGCTGTGACGGCATAAAGATGAGACGAGTTCATGTCCAATGAACTCGGCGCACCTCATGCACGTCACTGACAGCGTGGGAGAATTCTCCTGCACTCAGCACTTCAGCGTGAGAATTCTCCCACGCTGTCAGTGACGTGCATGAGGTCAGCTGAGTTCATTGGACATGAATGAGCTCACCTCATGCACGTCACTGACAGCGTGGGAGAATTCTCACGCTGTAGCGCTGAGTGCAGGAGAATTTTCCCACGCTGTCAGTGACGTGCATGAGGTGAGCTGAGATCATTGAACATGAATGAGCTCACCTCATGCACGTCACTGACAGCGTGGGAAAATTCTCCTGCACTCAGCGCTTCAGCGTGAGAATTTTCCCACGCTGTCAGTGACGTGCATGAGGTGAGCTCATTCATGTCCAATGAACTCAGCTGACCTCATGTATGTCACTGACAGCGTGGGAGAATTTTCACTCTGAAGTGCTGAGTGCAGGAGAATTCTCCCACGCTGTCAGTGACGTGCATGAGGTGCGCCGAGTTCATTGGACATGAGCTTGTCTCATCTTTATGCCGTCACAGCGAGACACTGAGGAGCGCAAGCATGCCTGCGCTTCTGAGTGTCCGCGGGATGACAGGCTGGATGGCAGCGTTCTGCTGCGGTCCAGCCTGTCATCTCGATGTAGCAGAGCTGAAGCTGTCGTGGGAACCATGGAAAGGTAAGGATGAGGTTGCTTAATTATTTTACTTTTATTGCAGAAGACATTGTCTTCAGCTGGAATGGGCGTGACGGTAAGTATGGTTTAATTTAGAACAATAAAGAATTGTGTGTTTATTTCAATTAAAGGACTTTATTCTGGGTGTTGTGTTTTTTTAAATACTTTACTAGAAAGTCATGGTGGTCATGTCTAATATTGGCGTGACCCCATGAATTTCGGGCTTAGGGCCAGCTGATAATGCCAAGCTGGCCTTAACCCCTTTATTACCCAGTGAGCCACCGCACCAGGGCCCTGGATGAGTTGGGTACAGCGCCAGAAGATGGCGCTTCTATGAACGCGCCATTTTCTGGGGCGGCTGCGGACTGCAATTTGCAGCGGGTGGGGCCCAGAAAGCTTGGGCCTCTCTGCGCTGCGGATTCCAGCTTCCAGCTGCCTAGTTGTACCTGGCTGGGCACAAAAATAAGGCGAAGCCCCACGCATTTTTTTTTAAAATTATTTCATGAAATTCATGGAATAATTAAGAAAAAAAGGGCTTCCCTATATTGTTGTGTCCAACCAGGTACAAATAGGCAGCTGGTGGTTGGGGGCAGCCCGTCCCTGCCTGCTGTACCTGGCTGGACACAAATATAGTGCAAAGCCCCACGTCAATTTTTTTTTAATTATTTCATACACCGGTACCTGACAATTTAGACATGAAGGAATAGAGCATCACACATAGATTAGATAGATAGAAACATGTCAGTCACATATATATGAAGTACAGTGACAGTGTTGCTTTCTGTACTTGTCATTTAGTGTAAAGGATTTATTAAAAAATATAATAGTGTTTTCGTGCACCGTCTCTTTAAAAAAGCCGGCCGGCAATTCAGCAGCGGTACCCGACAATTTATGACAGACAGAATAGAGCTTCACACATAGATGAGATAGATAGAAACATGTCAGTCACATATATATGAAGTACTGTGACAGTGTTGCTTACTGTACTTGTCATTTACTGCAAAGGATTTATTAAAAAAAATAATAGTGTTTTCATGCACCGTCTCTTTAAAAAAGCCGGCTGGCAATTCAGCATCTGTACCTGACAATTTAGAATAGAAGGAATAGAGAATCACACATAGATTAGATAGATAGAAACATGTCAGCCACATATATACGAAGTACAGTGACAGTGTTGCTTACTGTACTTGTCATTTAGTGTAAAGGATTTATTAAAAAATATAATAGTGTTTTCGTGCACCGTCTCTTTAAAAAAGCCGGCCGGCAATTCAGCAGCGGTACCCGACAATTTATAACAGACAGAATAGAGCTTCACACATAGATTAGATAGATAGAAACATGTCAGTCACATATATATGAAGTACTGTGACAGTGTTGCTTACTGTACTTGTCATTTACTGCAAAGGATTTATTAAAAAAAATAATAGTGCTTTCATGCACCGTCTCTTTAAAAAAGCCGGCCGGCAATTCAGCATCTGTACCCGACAATTTATAACAGACAGAATAGAGCTTCACACATAGATTAGATAGATAGAAACATGTCAGTCACATATATAATAAGTACAGTGACAGTGTTGGTTACTGTACTTGTCATTTAGTATTAAAATAAAGGATTTATTATTAAAAAAAATTGGCATGGGGTTCCCCGTAATTTTAGTCTCTAGCGGAGGTTAAGCAGACAGCTGCGGCAGATGTTTGAAGCCTGGGAAGGGGGTAATACCCACGGAGCTTCCCAGGCTACTAATATCAGCCCCCAGCTGAATACCTAGCCTTTACTAGCTATTAAAATGGAGGACCCCCCCAAAAAAATGACGTGGGGTCCCCCCTAATTTAATAGCTAGCAAAGGCTAGGCAGACAGCTGGGGGCTGATATTAATAGCCCAGGAAGGGAGCCATGAATATTGGCCCCCTCCCAGGCTAGAAACACCAGCCGTCAGCCGCCCCAGAAATGGCGCATCCATAGGATGCGCCAATTCTGGCACTTAGCCTCGCTCTTCCCACTGCCCTGTAGCGGTGGCAGTGGGGTAATAGGGTTGGGGTTGATGTCAGCTTATAATGCCAGCTGACATCAAGCCCAGGTTAGTAATGGAGAGGCGTCTATAAGACACCCCCATTACTAACCCCATAGTCAAAGTTAAAAAAAAAACACAAACACCCAGAATAAAGTCCTTTAATTGAAATAAAGACACAATTCTTTATTGTTCTAAATTAAACCATACTTACCATCACGCCCATTCCAGCTGAAGCCAACGATCTCCTGCAATAAAAGAAAAATAATAAAGCAACCTCATCCTTACCTTTCCATGGTTCCCAGGACAGCTTCAGCTCTGCTACATCGAGATGACAGGCTGGACCGCAACAGAACGCTGCCATCCAGCCTGTCAACCCGCAGACACTGAGAAGCGCATGCATGCTTGCGCTCCTCAGTGTCTGACTGTGACGGCATCCAGATGAGCCGACAATGAACTCGGCCCACCTCATGTACGTCACTGACAGCGTGGGAAAATTCTCCTGCACTCAGCGCTTCAGCGTGAGAATTTTCCCACGCTGTCAGTGACGTGCATGAGGTGAGCCGAGTTCATTGGACATGACCTCGGCTCATCTGGATGCCGTCACAGCCAGACACTGAGTAGCGCAAGCAAGCCTGCGCTTCTCAGTGTCTGCGGGATGACAGGCTGGATGGCAGCGTTCTGCTGCGGTCCAGCCTGTCATCTCGATGTAGCAGAGCTGAAGCTGTCGTGGGAGCCATGGAAAGGTAAGGATGATGTTGCTTTATTATTTTACTTTTATTGCAGGAGATCATTGGCTTCAGCTGGAATGGGCGTGGCGGTAAGTATGGTTTAATTTAGAACAATAAAGAATTGTGTGTTTATTTCAATTAAAGGACTTTTTTCTGGGTGTTTGTGTTTTTTTTAAAAACTTTACTAGAAATTCATGGTGGTCATGTCTAATATTGGCGTGACCCCATGAATTTCGGGCTTAGGGCCAGCTGATAATGCCAAGCTGGCCTTAACCCCTTTATTACCCAGTGAGCCACCGCACCAGGGCCCTGGATGAGTTGGGTACAGCGCCAGAAGATGGCGCTTCTATGAACGCGCCATTTTCCGGGGCGGCTGCGGACTGCAATTTGCAGCGGGTGGGGCCCAGAAAGCTTGGGCCTCCCTGCGCTGCAGATTCCAGCCCCCAGCTGCCTAGTTGTACCTGGCTGGACACAAAAATAGGGCGAAGCTCCACGTATTTTTTTTTTAAATTCATGAAATTCATGGAATAATTAAGAAAAAAAGGGCTTCCCTATATTGTTGTGTCCGGCTAGGTACAAATAGGCAGCTGGTGGTTGGGAGCAGCCCGTTCCTGCCTGCTGTACCTGACTGGACACAAATATAGGGCGAAGCCCCACATCAATTTTTTTTTCATTATTTCATTAATTTCCTGAAATAATTTAAAAAAAATTGACGTGGGGCTTCGCCCTATATTTGTGTCCAGTCAGGTACAGCAGGCAGGAACGGGCTGCCCCCAACCACCAGCTGCCTATTTGTACCTGGCCAGACACAACAATATAGGGAAGCCCTTTTTTAAAAAAATTATTTCATGAAATAATTAAAAAAAAATTGACGTGGGGCTTCGCACTATATTTGTGTCCAGCCAGGTACAGCAGGCAGGGACGGGCTGCCCCCAACCACCAGCTGCCTATTTGTACCTGGTTGGACACAACAATATAGGGAAGCCCTTTTTTTCTTAATTATTCCATGAATTTCATGAAATAATTTAAAAAAAAAATGCGTGGGGCTTCGCCCTATTTTTGTGCCCAGCCAGGTACAACTAGGCAGCTGGAAGCTGGAATCCGCAGCGCAGGGAGGCCCAAGCTTTCTGGGCCCCACCCGCTGCAAATTGCAGTCCGCAGCCGCCCCAGAAAATGGCGCGTTCATAGAAGCGCCATCTTCTGGCGCTGTACCCAACTCATCCAGGGCCCTGGTGCGGTGGCTCACTGGGTAATAAAGGGGTTAAGGCCAGCTTGGCATTATCAGCTGGCCCTAAGCCCGAAATTCATGGGGTCACGCCAATATTAGACATGACCACCATGAATTTCTAGTAAAGTATTTAAAAAAACACAACACCCAGAATAAAGTCCTTTAATTGAAATAAACACACAGTTCTTTATTGTTCTAAATTAAACCATACTTACCGCCACGCCCATTCCAGCTGAAGCCAACGATCTCCTGCAATAAAAGTAAAATAATAAAGCAACATCATCCTTACCTTTCCATGGTTCCCACGACAGCTTCAGCTCTGCTACATCGAGATGACAGGCTGGACCGCAGCAGAACGCTGCCATCCAGCCTGTCATCCCGCGGACACTCAGAAGCGCAGGCATGCTTGAGCTCCTCAGTGTCTCGCTGTGACGGCATCCAGATGAGCCGAGGTCATGTCCAATGAACTCGGCGCACCTCATGCACGTCACTGACAGCGTAGGAGAATTCTCCTGCACTCAGCACTTCAGCGTGAAAATTCTCCCACGCTGTCAGTGACGTACATGAGGTCAGCTGAGTTCATTGGACATGAATGAGCTCACCTCATGCACGTCACTGACAGCGTGGGAAAATTCTCACGCTGAAGCGCTGAGTGCAGGAGAATTTTCCCACGCTGTCAGTGACGTGCATGAGGTGAGCTCATTCATGTCCAATGATCTCAGCTCACCTCATGCACGTCACTGACAGCGTGGGAAAATTCTCCTGCACTCAGCGCTACAGCGTGAGAATTCTCCCACGCTGTCAGTGACGTGCATGAGGTGAGCTCATTCATGTCCAATGAACTCAGCTGACCTCATGCACGTCACTGACAATGTGGGAGAATTCTCACGCTGAAGTGCTGAGTGCAGGAGAATTCTCCCACGCTGTCAGTGACGTGCATGAGGTGCGCCGAGTTCATTGGACATGAACTCGTCTCATCTTTATGCCGTCACAGCCAGACACTGCAGAGCGCAAGCATGCCTGCGCTTCTCAGTGTCTGCGGGATGACAGGCTGGATGGCAGCGTTCTGCTGCGGTCCAGCCTGTTATCTCGATGTAGCAGAGCTGAAGCTGTCCTGGGAACCATGGAAAGGTAAGGATGAGGCTGCTTTATTATTTTTCTTTTATTGCAGGAGATCGTTGGCTTCAGCTGGAATGGGCGTGATGGTAAGTATGGTTTAATTTAGAACAATAAAGGAATGTGTCTTTATTTCAATTAAAGGACTTTATTCTGGGTGTTTGTGTTTTCTTTTAACTTTGACTATGGGGTTAGTAATGGGGTTGTCTTATAGACGCCTCTCCATTACTAACCTGGGCTTGATGTCAGCTGGCATTATAAGCTGACATCAACCCCAACCCTATTACCCCCTGCCACCGCACCAGGGCAGCGTGGAAGAGCGAGGCTAAGTGCCAGAATTGGCGCATCCTATGGATGCGCCATTTCTGGGGCGGCTGACGGCTGGTGTTTCTAGCCTGGGAGGGGGCCAATATTCATGGCTCCCTTCCTGGGCTATTAATATCAGCCCCCAGCTGTCTGCCTAGCCTTTGCTAGCTATTAAATTAGGGGGGACCCCACGTCATTTTTTTGGGGGGGGGTCCTCCATTTTAATAGCTAGTAAAGGCTAGGTATTCAGCTGGGGGCTGATATTAGTAGCCTGGGAAGCTCCGTGGGTATTACCCCCTTCCCAGGCTTCAAACATCTGCCCCAGCTGTCTGCTTAACCTCCGCTAGAGACTAAAATTACGGGGAACCCCACGCCAATTTTTTTTAATAATAAATCCTTTATTTTAATACTAAATGACAAGTACAGTAACCAACACTGTCACTGTACTTATTATATATGTGACTGACATGTTTCTATCTATCTAATCTATGTGTGAAGCTCTATTCTGTCTGCTATAAATTGTCGGGTACAGATGCTGAATTGCCGACCGGCTTTTTTAAAGAGACGGTGCATGAAAACACTATTATTTTTTTTTAATAAATCCTTTGCAGTAAATGACAAGTACAGTAAGCAACACTGTCACAGTACTTCATATATATGTGACTGACATGTTTCTATCTACCTAATCTATGTGTGATTCTCTATTCTTTCTGTTATAAATTGTCGGGTACAGATGTTGAATTGCCGACCGGCTTTTTTAAAGAGACGGTGCATGAAAACACTATTATTTTTTTTAATAAATCCTTTGCAGTAAATGAAAAGTACAGTAAGCAACACTGTCACAGTACTTCATATATATGTGACTGACATGTTTCTATCTACCTAATCTATGTGTGATTCTCTATTCTTTCTGTTATAAATTGTCGGGTACAGATGCTGAATTGCCGACCGGCTTTTTTAAAGAGACGGTGCATGAAAACACTATTATTTTTTTTAATAAATCCTATGCAGTAAATGACAAGTACAGTAAGCAACACTGTCACAGTACGTCATATATATGTGACTGACATGTTTATATCTATCTAGTCTCTGTGTGAAGCTCTATTCTTTCGGTTCTAAATTGTTGGGTACCTGTGTATGCCGCTGCTGAATTGCCGGCTTTTCATGTTTCACTGTGAGCACTGTTCCCATCGATTTGGGCAATCACTGTAATGCCACAACCACCATGGCTGTGGCATTACAGTGAGTGGCAGACAATCCCTGCATGATTGGTGCTCTAAATAGCGCCAGACATGCAGGACACGCTTTTGGTGCACGAACAGTTATCGAACATAACCTCGAACAGCCGAATTTTTTGCAAATCGTTCGGGTTCGTCGAACAACTCGAACACCACCCAAAACAGCTCGAATTTGAGATTGGCGAACAGTTCTAGTCGAACACCGCTCATCTCTAGTTGTGGGTGCAGCAGATCATAGTATAACTCCCCACGGGAGGAGTATAGCCTCAGGGCAGTATATGCGGAGGATGGGAGTGATGGTGCAGGGCAGCAGCAGTAACGACACGGAGTCAGTGATGCAGTCCAGGGCCTTTACTCACAGTTCTTATTATCCAGACCACTTCTGCAGGTAACGGCTGCCCACGTCGTACTGTGCTCACCAGGTGAGGGGCTCAGACAACTCCCAGATAACTTTGGAGCGCTTCACAGGACCCCCTTTGTGTGTCCTTTGTCTGGCCTTTCTTACCAACGCTTCTGTCCGGCTGCCTCGGGCCTCCTCTTGGTAAATTTGGCGCCAGTTTCCCTGACCCTATGTGGTGCCTTCCTAGCGGGTGTAGCGAGGGGAAGCGCCACATAAAATGTCACAGCCTCCGGTTTCTAGCTGAGTGTCATTTTCCGCCTCCACTAGTTTCGGGGATCGGTCTCCCCCTTTGGCCTGACCCCTCCACGCAGGTGGATTCGGGCATGCGGTGGCGACTCGCCCGTCCGCACCCCTGGGATCCCTTCGTTCCTCATTCCTGGAGCCTTCTCCGCTCCTCTTCCTTCCTTCTCCCTCTTCCAGGCCTGAGCCTCTGTTACTAGGCCCGCCTCCGGAGCAGAGCTCATGCAGAGCCCCTGCTCCCTGTCACTTCTGCTCAAACTTCTATGCACTGAACTAAGATGGTGCCCACCTTTTATACTCCCTTCTCAATGCACCCAGGAACTGCTTCCTCCCTGCTCCTGCACTACAGGGTTCCCCTTCCTCGGTGTTCCCTCCCCCCACTCCAGCCAGGGACAGGGACTGTCGTGCCCATCTCAGGGGCATATTGGTCGCCCTGCCCCACGGCAATGTGGTGTAATGCATGCAGGTGTCGGGGTCCTGAACCACACTCCATCCTTACCTGAGAGTGAGATATCACACCTCTGGGTGAGGTGCAATACCTCTGTAGCAACCGAGCCCTCCGGGTGCTACAGTTCCATTTATCTTCAGCCTAGGTGACGTATTGCGATACAGGGCCGTGATTTTGACTATAAAAGGGTCCCCTAGACCCCTACCCCAAGTTTTTTAAGAGAATAATATATGGCGTGCCAGGAGACTCTATGGAATGCTTTCTCAGCATCCAACGAGAGTATCTAATTACAAATTTTTAACTGCATCTAGCCCAGGAAATACTTTGTGCCTAGTAGCAGTGTCTGCTAGTCAGCGGATTATCCCAGCTGTTAAGCAAGCTACACCACCTGTAGTTTGGACACTTAATTTTTTCAAAGGAAATGCTTCGGGACCCCGGGATACTCAGTGAAGAGCATCAGGAGGCACCCCAAGGCATAGGGGCTGGGACTGGCGGTAGGACGCCTTGCGGTGGACCGCCGAGCTCGATCCTTATAAAAGCTCTTTAACTGCAGCAGCTTTAGTGGACGCTACTGGAGCTGGAGTTAGGCGGCTGCTGGCATGAGACTTGCCCTCCAATAGATCCTTGTAAAGTGTATCCATTCAAATTAGAGAGACAATTTAAATTAAAAAGCTTAGACCTGCCTCCACCACAGGGGGGCTCGCTCGACCCACCAGCGGACAGGCACCAGTATTGGGAGAGGGGGGCTGGCCGTCAAGGTCCACCGCAGCTCTGGCACAAACCCGGCGACACGGAGGTCGCATGGGCAGCAACGTACTGGCCGTGTCAGCTTCGCACTTTTTCGGTTTTAGAAGGACATGACATGCCTATATCTGTGTCTCCCCCTCCTTTTACTCCTCCACCTCTTTTCTTTTCGCATGACTATATGTACTTGTCACTTTTCCATGTGTTAGTTGTGTCTTCTGAGCAGTTTGTCAGCTTTTGGACACCTTTGAAGGTGTTTTCTATGTGTTTCTATGTGTTTTTGTTTGCCTGCCATTGGTTTTAACGGTGTTCGAAGGTGTTCGACGAACAGTTCGACGAACAGTTCGGCGAACATACGGGTGTTCGACGAACCGAACCGAACTCTAACACTACGGGGGTGGCTCAACACTACTTGCATGTGCTCAAACAGTAATATACCACCACATATGGGGTAATACCATGTTCATTAAAAATTGCATAACAATTATGAGGTCCATTTTCTCCTATTATCCCTCTTGGATATTATAAATTCGGTGCTAAAACAGTATTTTAATTGAAAAAATGTACGTTTTTGCTCTCACATCTAAATGTTAAAAAGTTTTGTTTAGTTTTGTCTAGTTTCCAAAATGGTGTCACTTGTGGGGGCCTTTCTGCTATTTTGGCATGTCATGGGCTCTGCAAATGCGACATAACATTCACAATATATTCCAGACAAATTTACGCTCCAAAAATCAAATAGCACTCATTCTTTTCCGAGCCCTGCCATGTACCCAAACAGCAGTTTTTGACCACAGGTTCGTAAAAATTTCTCAACAAATTTGGGGGTCCGTTTTTTCCTATTATCCATTGTGAAAATTACAAATTTGGAGCTAAAACAACATTTTAGCAAAAATAAAATGTAATTTTCGTCTTCAAATCCACATTTTAAAAAGTTCTGTGAAGCACCTATGGATTCAACAAGCTCAACATGCCCCTAGATGAATTCCTTGATGGGTCTAATTTTCAAAATGTTGTTACTTGTGGGAGTTTCTGCTGTTTTGGTACCTCAGGAACACTGCAATATGAGATATGGTATCTGCAATCTATTTCAGTCAAATTTACATTCCAAATACCAAATGTCTCTTCTCTTTCGAGCCCTGCCATGTGTCTAAACAGAACATATTGCCTACATGTGGGGTATCGCCATGCTCAGAAGAAACTGTGAAGTCCACTTTTTCATGTTACATCTTTGCAAAAGTGAAAAATTTGGAGCTAAAGCAACATTTTTGTAAAAAAAATGAAAAGTTTCAATATGACGATTATTATCAAATTCTGTGCAGTACCCCTGAGTTCAAAATGCTCACTATACCCCTGGATAAAATCATTGAGGGTGCAGTTTCCAAAATGGAGTCGCTTGTGGGGGGTTTCTGCTGTTTGGGTGCCTTAGGGGCTCTACAAATGTGAAATAGTGACCCCAATCTATTTCAGGCAAATTTGTGTTCCAAAATTCAAATGGCGCTCCTTCCCTTCCAGGTCCTGCCTTTTGTCCAAGCAGAGATTTCTGACCACATATGGAGTATTATCACACTCAGAAGCAACTAGGTAACAAATCGTGCTGTCCACTTTCTTGTGCTAGTCCTTGTAAAAATGTGGGGTAATGCAACATTTTAGAGTAAAAATTAAAAAAAAATTTCATTTGACTTTGTATTAATTCCTTTATAGCACCTAAAAGGTTATAAAAAAATTCCTGTCAGCAGTTTTGAAATATTTGAGGGGTGCAGGTTTTAAAATAGTATCACTTTTGGGAAGTTTCCAATATATAAGCCCCGCAAAGTCCAGTTAAATCTGAATAGGTCTCTAAAGAAACAGGTTTTGTAAATTTCTTGAAAGAATGAGAAATTGATACTAAACATTTCACCCTTGTAACATGCTAACAAGATAAAATGAATTTGAAAAATTATACAGATGTAAAGCAGACATATGGCAAATGTTATGTATAAATTATTTTGTACAGAATGACTAAAGACTGAAAGTTTGAAAATTGAAAATTATTCAAAATTTTGACAAAATTCTGATATTTTTACAAATAAACGTAAAACATCTTGACCTAAATTTACCCCTAGCATAAAGTAAATAAATGTGTCAAAAAAGTACAATGTGTCAAAAAAAAATCTCAGAATCACTGGGAACGTTGAATCGATCCAGAGTTATTACCTCATAAAGTGATACTGGTTAGATTTAAAAAATTTGGCCTGGTCATTAAGGTTAAAATTGTCTCGGTCTCTAAGGAGTTAACAAATGTGTAAGTATTACAGGTTCTCCTCCTGCATTTAGTAGTGCGACCTTCCTCTAGACTACACTGCACTCTAGTCCTTAAAATGACTGCAAGTGGAGAAGCATGCAACCAGACCTGTTCAGAAGCCATTGTAAAATAACTTTCTAATGTGCAATATTTTTCAGTTAGAAAACAGGAGAAGCAATAATACTCATCTATTAGTATGTGCCAGAAATTTATGTCCCCAACTCATTTGTAAAGTGGATATATTTTGGCCAAAGCATTACAGAGGACCTGTCACTAGATCAAAAGTTGTTGCTCTTGTTTTAATCCTGGTGCTCCATTGAGTAATCAGTTATTAAAAATTTTGGTTAATTTTTTTTATTAAATACATCATAAAATTCCAGAGATATAGGCCTTTACATTTAGTGCAAATGTTTCTAGTCTTTACCAAGGGGGTAGCTGCTCCCAGGGTAATAATTCAGAGCAGCCTAAAAGACACCTCCAGAGAATCCTGGTAGCCGTGCCCCTTTTGTAAAGACCATGAAAATTGAGAGTAACTAAAAAGTCCCATATCTCTGAAACCATGTGGCGGATTAAAAAAAAATTACTTAGGAGAGCAGCAGGAGTAAAATAAAAGCAAAAACTTGCCACCTTTGACATAATGACAGGTCTTCTTTAAGATTGCTGATAGGCTGAGTACAATAAATACATTTATGACATTAATGCAACTTTTGACATTTTATATAAATCATCTTCAACAGAGTGCCTAGGTTTTTATCCATTTAGCCATCAAAAGGTATCAACCACTGAGGACTCTCAAATCTAAATAGGTTTTTATCTGAATTTTCCATTCATTGAAACAATTTCTCCATCTTGAAAAAAGCAAAAAAGTGAATGAAAGAGAAAGAATTTTGTTTAGAGATGACAAGGTTTTATTTACTGCAAAACCATTTGAAGGATCTTACAATTCAATAATAATATCCCTTTTACATATCGGACCATCAAATGCTTTTTTGCCAAAAGGTATTCTTCTTAATATCATTCATAAGAGTGGAAGCAACGTTCATTGCTAAAAGCATTGGTTTGATTTAAAAGAACATTGTAGTTTCAGGTTTTCAGTTCATTCTCAACTTGGTATCATTTTATTTAGATCAATAACTTTTCAGAAAAATAGCTTTTCTCCCACACCAACCTATTGTCTATAACACTTCTGAGACAAGGAACCTTTGCCAGCAAACATCTAGCTTTGTCACTTACCTTTGTCTATCATCAGTATTGAAGGTATTCTATAAACACTTCTATAAATACAAATACACCTATCCTTCAATTTACACCAGGTTTCCAATTTTGAGGTGTCAATGAACTTTAATAGGTTTACTAGCAGTCTGGAAACTTAAAAGAACTATAAAGGGATGCTGAAACCTAGTACAAATGTCATATGTATCTTGTGGATAACACATGAAAATAATTGTAGAAAATATACTTACAAAAATGCTTCAAAAAGCTACAAATACAAACCTGTTATCAATACAAAACTATAATAATTATTTTGTTATGATCGTGCATAATGTAACTTGCTAAATGAGAATTGTTTAGAATTACATATTATTTCACCAGATGTATATATGTATATAGAAATATATATATATATATATATATATATTGTATATATATATATATATATATATATATATATATATATATATATATATATGTATACACAGTGATGTGAAAAAGTGTTTGCCCCCTTCCTGATTTCTTATTCTATTGCATGTTTGTCACACTTAAATGTTTCGGATCACAAAACAAATTTAAATATTAGGCAAAGATAACACAAGTAAACACAAAATGCAGTTTTTAAATGAATGTCTTTTTTAATAAGGGAAAATGAAATCCAAACCTACAGGGCCATGTGAAAAAGTGATTGCCCCCTAAACCTAATAACTAGTTGGGCCACCCTTAGCAGCAACAACTGCTATCAAGCGTTTGCGATAACTGGCAATGATTCATTTACAATGCTCTGGAGGAATTTTGGCCCACTCATCCGTGTAAAATTGTTGTAATTAAGACACATTGGAAGGTTTCTGAGCATGAACTGTCTTTTTAAGGTCATGCCACAGCATCTCAATTGTATTAAGGTCAGGGCTTTGACTAGGCCACTACAAAGTCTTAATTTAGTTTTCTTAAGCCATTCAGAGGTGGACTTGCTGGTGTGTTTTGTATCACTGTCCTGCTGCATAACCCAAGTGCGCTTCGACTTGAGGTCACAAACAGATGGCCGGATATTCTTCTTCAGGATTTTTTGCTAGACTGCAGTTTTCATGGTTCCATTTACCACAGCAAGTCTTCCAGGTCCTGCTGCAGCAAAACAGCCCCAGACCATTACACTACCACCACCATATTTTATGTTGGTATGATGTTTCTTTTCTGAAATGCTAGGTCACTTCTACACCAGATGTAATGGGACATACACCTTCCAAAACGTTCAATTTTTGTCTCGTCAGTCCACAGAGTATTCTCCCAAAAGTCTTGGCAATCGTCAACATGTTTTCTGGCAAAACTGAGACGAGTCTTTATGTTTTTTGCTCAGCAGTGGTTTTTGTCTTGGAACACTGCCATGCGTGCCATTTTTTCCCAGTCTCCTTCTTATGGTAAAGTCATGAACACTGACCTTAATTGAGGCAAGTGAGGCCTGCAGTTCATTGAATGTTGTTGTTTCATCTTGGATGAATCGGCGCTGCGTTCTTGGGGTAATTTTGGTTGGCCGGAAACTCCTGAGAAGTTGCACCACTGTTCCATGTTTTTGTCATTTGCGGATAATGGCTCTCACTGTGGTTTGCTGGCTTTCCCAAAACCTTTTCTGGACTGATAGATCCCAATTACTTTGTTTCTCAATTGTTCCTGAATTTCTTTGGATCGCAGCATGATATCTAGCTTTTGAGGATCTTTTTGTCTACTTCACTTTGTTAGGCAGGTCCTATTTAAGTGATTTCTTGATTGAGAACAGGTGTGGCAGTAATCAAGCCTGTATGTGGCTAGGAAAATTAAAGCTTCCCAAAGATGTGATAAACCACAGTTAATTTATGTTTTAAGGAGGGGCGAGGCAATCACTTTTTCACACAGGGCCCTGTAGATCTGGATATCTTTTTCCCTTAATAATAAAGACCTTAATTTAATAACTGCATTTTGTGTTTACTTGTGTTATCTTTGTCGAAAATTTAAATTTGTTTTGTGATCTGAAACATTTAAGTGTGACAAACATGCAAAAGAATAAAAAATCAGGCAGGGGGGAAACACTTCATCACACCACTGTGTGTATATATACATATATATATATATATATATATATATATATATATATATATATATATATATACATACAGCGGGTGAAATAAGTATTGAACATGTCACCAATTTTTTAAATAAATATATTTCTAAAGGTGTTTTTGACATGAAATTCTCACCAGATACTCATCGAATCCACACAGGCAAAGAACTCAAACCATAGCTGTCCATAAATTAAGTTCTGTGTAATAATGAGAAACGACACAGGGAAAAAGTATTGAACACACTTACTGAAATTTATTCAATACTTCGGACAAAAGCCTTTGTTAGTGATTACCAAAACAGGATAAAAAGAAGTTTAACAATTGGCTGTGCTGCTGTAAAGAAGTCTCTTGCTGCGGTATTCTTAGAAGGTTCTTTATTATCCACTACGGATTTCAATGTCGTATTGGTATCTTTATCAAGTGTAAAAATCAAACAGGTTGATTGTAAGGGATGTTCTTTAGCAATTTAAGATAATGCCCACTGGTGAAGTGGATATAACTGTGTCTTAGTTTTTAAAAAACTTCTGTGTAATAATACGTTTTTTTGTGATGAATAATTTTTAGATCAAGGAAGTCAATAATAACGTTCTCCACAGTAGGAGTAATGGAGATCCCCCATGGGTTCAGGTTGAGTTCATTTACAAAGTTGGCAAGGTCATCATAGATTTATATATTATATGGAAGGGAAACTATCAATGAAGCACTTGTGAATTATTATGTTGATGTTGTATTGTGACTGATATGTAAATATATTTATGCTCAAATACCCCCATAAAAATATAGCATAACTAGGTGCTATTCTTGTGCAGAGTCTTTAAGATGACTCTTCACTTGAGGTTGAAGTATGCTATCAAGGTAGAATGAAAGATAGCTCATTGGAGCACCTATGTCAGATGTCAGATATGATTGGTCTTCTTGGTGGGTTGATAAAGCTTTTATGCCCCTGAGCAGATGAAAAAAGGTATGGAGGGGTTCACTCACATTGAGACATTTCCTCTCTTTTTTGTTTAAGACCCCCTTCTCAAAAGCTTTTATTATGAGGAGGGTATATTTTGTTTTTAATGTAGGAAAAGGATCCATGGTTGTAATCCTATAGTGTAATGGGTTGGAGAAAATATTTTGAACTTCCTTAATATAGTCATCCCTATTTTGGATGACTTTTTCACCCCCCTTATCGGCTGAACAAATTACTGTATCTGAATTTGTTTGTGATGAGCTTCAAGACACCTGTATGGAGAATCTAGCCACCTGCATTGTTCAGGTATAATTTTGGCCCATTCTTCCACACAAACACTCTTCAAATCCTGAAGGTTCCTTTGGCTCCTACTATGAACGCTGAGCTTTAGTTCCTTCCATAAATTTTCTATTGGATTCAGGTCCGGTGATTGGCTGAACCATTCTAGCAGCTGTATTTTCTTTCTCTGAAATCAATTGAGAGTTTCCTTGGCTGTGTGTTTGGGATCATTACCTTGCTGAAATCTCCACCCTTGTTTCATGATCATCATCCTGGTAGATGGCAGCAGATTTTTATCAAGAATAACTTGGTGCATTTGTCCATTCATCGTTCCTTCAATAACATGAAGTTTGCCAGTGCTGTATGCTGAAAAACAGCCCCACACCATGATGTTAACATCTCCAAATTTCACTATTGGTATGATGTTTTTGGGGTGATATGTAGTGCATTTTGGCCTCCAAAAAATTCAACTTTGGTCTCTTCTGACCTGACTATATTCTCCCAGTATTTCACAGGCTTGTCTAAATGTTCTTGAGTAAACTTTAAACGCACTTGAACATGCTTATTGTTCAGCAATGTACTTTTGCATCTTGAACATGCATACAGGCGATGGAGGTTGAGTGCATTATTTATAGTTTTCTTTGAAACAATTGTACTATCTGATTCCAGGTCTTTTTGTAGCTCTCTACATGTGATCCTTGGCTCTTGGGCAACTCTTCTGGTAAGAATCTTTAGTAAGTTTTATGTAACCAATGCCATCTGTATTTTTTACAGCAATAAGGTTGCAAAGGTATTGAGGCAGCTAACTGGTTTTACCCATCATGAGAAGTTTCTTGCGTGGCACCTTGGTAATGAGACACCTTTTTATAGGCCATCAGTTGAAACAGCTGATATTATTTTTCACTAAGTGTCAGGATTGCTTTCAAACTACTGATAGATTTCAGCTGGTGTCATGACTTTCCATGGCTTTTTTCCACCTCTCTTTCTTGATGTGTTCAATAGTTTTTCCCTGTGTCATTTCTCATTATTACATATAACTTAATTTATGGATATCTATGGTTTGATTTTTTGCCTGTGTGGATTGGATGGGTTGTTACCGACATCTGGTGAAAATTTCTTATCAATAGCACCTTTAGAAATATATTTACTTAGAAAATTGGTGATGTGTTCAATACTTCCTTCACCCGCTTTATATATATTATATTTACATGTGTAGATATTATGTATAAATAGATACACACATTTATATGTACATACAGTATATAAATATAAATGCACACATATATATACATATACAGTATTCATATACACACACATATATATGTACATATATATATAAATATACACACATTATATATGTACACACATATATGTACATATATATATAAAACTAAGTATATACAATGTATACATGATCCAACACTGTAAATTGTGTACATTTCATAAATGAACATGGAGAACAATGTGCAACAACACTGCAGTATCGAAAATCACATTATAGCATTTACAATAGTAAAAATTCATGATTTTGCTTTAATTTTGGCTCAATTATACACACAAAATTCATATACAGTTGACAACTATATACATACACAGAGTGGTCCAAAAGTAGGTGGACAGAATGTGTAATAAGGTTATGAAGGGGGAGATTTATCAAACATGGTGTAAAGTGAAACTGGCTCAGTTGCCCTTAGCAACCAATCAGATTCCACTTTTCATTCCTCACAGACTCGTTGGAAAATGAAAGGTGGAATCTGATTGGTTGCTAAGGGCAACTGAGCCAGTTTCACAGATCTACTTTTCACAGATACATCTCCCCCAAATCTGTTTTCTTTTCAGATAATTCAGATAACACATAATGGCAAATAATTTAAATACAGATCAAAGCAAATGGATTTTAACAGAGTATTCGAAATCTCAAAATGTTGAAACCGTTAGAGCAAATTGGGTTGAAACATTTGGTACTCAGGCCCCAAAGAGACAAACCATTTACCGCATTCGTGACAAATTCAATGCCACTGGCTCAATCCTTAACCCTAGAACACATACCTGGGGCCTCGCAGGCCCGCCCTGTTAATTGTTTTCTATTTTCTGCAAGATTACTTTAGTTAGAATTTTGAAACTCTAGGTATTCCTCAGGTATATAGTTGTTTGTCATTTTTGTTTGAGTTATTCCATGTTATTTGCACACGGGCCTAAAAGGCCCCAGGTATGTGAAAATGTAGATTTTTATGGTCATGTGTTCTAGGGTTAATGCTCCAAAAACTGGTAGACCCAAAACAGTCTGTACAGAAGATAATAAACAACTTGTTGCTGAAACATTTGTTCAGAGTCCAAAAAAGTCCACCAGAAGAGCCTCTTTGGAATTGAGAATTTCACAAGCTTCTATCATGCGAATCCTGAAATCTATTGGGTGGAAAGCTTATCGTCCACGTCTAATTCATGGTTTATTTGAGGATGATCCAGACAGGAGGCTGCAATTTAGCGTTTGATAAATCTCCCCCTTCATAACCTTATTACACTTTCGGTCCAACTACTTTTGGACCACCCTGTATTTACTTAATTCTATAAGATTATATGTGTACCCAATGCATATATTACAGTGAATATAACACACCATGCCTGTATTGATGTGTCACCTGACAATGGATTTATATGTTTCCTAGGAAAGTTCTGTCACAGATCTACTAAAATCTCTCTTTGAAAATTCAAAAATAAAATCATACTGCTGAAGTTATCTGAGTTAGCCCCAGTTCATTCATCCCACCACTTCCTTGAGGAGTGTAAGAAGTCATTTCCACTGCTAGTCATACTGGCTTGGTAGTCCGCTCACCATCCCTTGTGTAAGTTCGATCATGGACAGTGTTCCCAGCTCTGCTGTTTCCTTGCCGATCCAATCTTAACTTTGATGGAAAGCAAAAGTCTTTGAAACATCTTTTGAAGTTTTCATCGAGGAATGCATACAAGATTGGATTTAAGCTACTGTTAGTGTAGCCCAAAGCAATGCAGAAATAATAGATAGAACTCACGGCAATGCCTTGAGGTACATCTACAAGGGTTTCAACCAGCACAAAAATATGAATTGGGGTCCAACATATAATAAATACCGCTACAACAACCAGCACCAGTCTTGTTATGCGTCGGAGATTCCTGTCTTTTTCCCGAGATCCAGACAGTAGACGAACACTTTTTAACCGCAGGATCATTAGGGTATAGCAAATTGTTATAATAAACACAGGAATGATGAAGGCAAAGATAAAGACGCAGATTTTCATCACTGTGTCCCAGTACCAGTAAGGAGTTGGAAATTGAAGGGCACATTCTATCACTCCTAGAAGGATTAAAAGAAAATTCAAGTTAGATTTGAGGAAGATAATATGTTGGTGTGCCCAAGGGCAAATTCACACAGCTACAAATCTTAGGAGTTCCCAGTGTTCAGATCCTATTTAAGTTTCACAAATAAAGTATCATATTTTATTAGGCATCTTGTGGTTAACGCCATTGAGGTGATAGCTCACCTGTTCCTGTAGTAGTTATTGTGTCAAAATATTATATTGACACCTATTTATCTTTTATTCCAAATCATCCAGTGGCAAAAGATTCTCCAGTAGCAACTTTACATCACATGTAATACAACCATTGGTGCTGGATGGGGCAGAGTTTAGAACCCACATCATAGCAAATTCAGATTATTGCTTTAATATTACAGATTAAATTGATTTGATGTTATAAAATATTACAATTTATTCCATAATATTATTATAGAATATTAAATAATATGCTAGGGTAGTATAAATAATAGGCATTATATATCTGGAGACCAATAGCACAGGATTACACTAATGATAGTGGATAATAGGGAAGGCTCAACTCATCTTCTATGATCCCTCTCAATACACAGTGACCTCTTCACAAGTCACCAAGCAGGCTCACAATATAACAGGTCAGTGGCCAGGATTAATAAAAGCATTTACGCCAGAAAACTGGCATAAAAAGCTTTGAAAAGTCACAAAAATTTTGCGCAATCAAGGCTGCGCCAAAATTTTGCAACTTTTGGCATTTTCACACCATTTTTGCCCAGTAAAATGGGCGGAGTTGAGACATGACAGAGAATGGCCACCCTCACTCATTGAATTTATGACAAATGGTGGCGTACCTTACATCACAAATTTTACTCCAGTTCTGGAGCAAGTTCTCTGGTGAGGCACATGCCATTTTGTGTCTCACCATGTTCATTGAGAGGCGTGCACCTCTTAATGAAACAGGTGTCTCACACTTTGCCCAGCCCCCTTTTAAGACCAGTGTGAAAAACTCCAGTCTTGATGAACTGGGGCAAATACCTTGTTTCTTGATAAGGTGGCTAAATCTAAAATAATGCAAAAAAAAAGCAGTAAAATAAAAAAGAAAACACAAGCTGAAAATAAAACAGATTAGAAAAATATTTTTCCAGTATAAATTTGTAATTCTTAAAAAATGGATTAGGGATTGTGCTAATAAGTTATTCACATTCTGTATTTGTAGTATTTGTTAAGTTTTGTCGCTTTAAGTGAAGATAAGGTAAAGATAAAGTGAAGGTAAACTGTCATTGATGTATGGCAGCACAGAACATGTCCTTTGTATAATTAATCTCACAACTCACATCCATATTTTCTAGGACAAATTCTTTGCAATTGTCTTTTACGATTTTTCTTATTTACAAAAGAGTGATCGTGCATACTTCCGGGCCACCATCACCGCCAAGGCCATGACTGTAGTAAGATTGTCATACTAGTTTTCAAGATTTTCTCTCACATAGAATATAATAATGTACTGTACATATATGAATTCCTAGAACATTGTGATGCAGCAGATCAGAGTGCAATCAGCACAAAACGTATACGTGTAGTGAACCACCACATTCAATCACAAAACAGGCTGAATTATGGTGGCTCTAGGAGCATAAAATCAAAAGTAATAGATAATAAAACCTTAATGTTCAATTTCAACCAGTCCACATTTACAAGACCAGCAGGGCAAAGACAATAATCTGGTTTATTTCAGCAAGTTTAAAGGAAGCTTAATAGGCTACCTGCTGATAAATTGCAAATGTATAGTCAATTTTTTTGTATTATTCAGTTTATCGTAGATAGGTTAAAGCAAATTGTTGGATGGTAGAACTGCAGACAATTTGCATATATAACTGAAACATCATTCATGCTATAAAAGATTATCTCCCAACTAGTACAAATTAGTCATTAAAAATAGATTGATCTTTATCATTACTAGGTTCATTCATTCCATAAAAATGGTCAGCCTTTCTTGCATTACACAGTAAATTTATTCAAAGCATTACCGATTCAAGTATTTCATAGAGACCTAACTTCTCTTCAAGCCACTTCTTATAATTATATAATAAAATGCCAGTACAAAGTGCTGTGTTCTTACATAACAGATCAAGATACAGGGGCATAACGATCATGGTCCCATAGGATACCACCGCAACCGGGCCCATATGGGAGGAGGCCCAAGAACGCCATTTTCACCTGGATGTGTGTCCTCGGATGCACATTCAGGTGAAATGTTTTGTGGCACAAAGACCTACCAGCTCCCTGTGCCAATCAGAGGCAGGCAGCTGATGTCGGCTTGCTAGTGAAATACTATACTTGAAATAGAGACATTATTCCAAGATTGTAATACTATACCAGAAGTGGAGCCATTATTCCAGGATGGGGGACATTATACCAGATTGGATGATATTATAACAGAATGGAGGAATAATGGGGGACATTATACCAGAATGGGGACATTATACCAGGATGGCGAACGTTATACCAGGATGGGGAACATTATTCCAGATTAGGTAACATTATGCCAGGATGTAGGATATTATATCAGAATGGGGACATTATACCAGGTTGGTGGACATTATTTCAGAATAGGTAACATTATGCCAGGATGTAGGACATTACACCAGAATGGGGGATATTATACCTGGGTGCTGGACATTATACCAACATAGGGAACATTATACCAGAATGGTGGATATTATACCAGGACGGGGGACATTATACCAAATTTGGGGATATTATACCAGCATGAGGGACATCCTACCACAATAGGGGATATTATGCCAGGATGGGGGACACTATGCCAGAATGGGAGACAATATACCAAGAGAATGCCAAGATTGTGCAAAGCAGTCATCAAAGCAAAAGGTGGCTACTTTGAAGAACCTAGAATATAAGACATATTTTCAGTTGTTTCACACTTTTTTGTTAAGTATATAATTCCACATGTGTTAATTCATAGTTTTGATGCCTTCAGTGTGAATGTACAATTTTCATAGTCATGAAAATACAGAAAAATCTTTAAATGAGAATTTGTGTCCAAACTTTTGGTCTGTACTGTAGTTTAGTCCCAGTAAGTACAAAAGATTGGCTTGCCGGGATTAGAGCTGCTGCGACTTTGGGGCTTTCAGAGCCAACTACCCCCTCTAGTGGCACCCTACTTTTGGTGGCCACCCACAGGGAGGAGGTAACGACAAGTTTAGGAAGCTGACAGTCCATTGAGGTACGTGGCCAGGTGACCTGATTGTCTCAATCTGGCTTCTCTGAACGTTTCCATGGGGCCAGGTGACCAGATGATCCAAACCTGGCTTCTCTGAATGTCTCCATGGGGCTAGGTGACGGATAGTCCCAACCTGGCTTCTCAAAAAGTTTCCCTCCATGGGTTCAGTGATGGTCAATGGATCAGATCTGTATTCCTCCAGCTGGGGCCATGGTCCCTTAAGCTGGCATCCTGTAGAGTGTCAAAGCTGTATTTGAGCCATGGTGCCTTGGTTGCTGTTCTGCAGAGTCTCCTTGCAGAACAATAGAGGTCCCTTTTTATACCCACATCTGTCCTTCAGGCCATCATCCAAAGGTCAGAGGGAAGGAAAGATGAGGTCAACTCTTATTGTTCGTCAATGTTTGCAGGTCAACAAGCTGCAGGGACTGATATAATGGGTAATCAACATTTTAGCTAACAACAATTGTTCAGTTACCCTATGTCCCTGTCTCCCAAGACTAAACATCAATTCAAGAGTCAATGTTCAGGCTCATATGAACAATGGCCTATGTCTTCTGACCTACTGAAAAATATGTCTGGCCTAATTAAGAATAAATGCTGTATCATCGCTGTGATATTATACCAGCATCTGGGACATTGTGCTAGAATTTGGGATATTATGCCAGGATGAGGGACAGAACAGCAGAATGGGGGATATTGTACGAGGATGAGGGACATTATGCCTGAATTTAGGATATTATATCAGCATGGGGGACATTACGCCAGAATGGGGGCATTATAGCAGGATGGGAGACATTATACTAGAATGGGAGACATTACACCAGGAAGGGGACTGGCATGGGGGAAAATGTTATCACACGGAACCCAGGATGGGAGATTATTACAAGAAAGAGGCAGGATAGGGGACAGAATGCTCCATAGGTCCATACATCTGAGCTGAGACACCTCCTTCCTGCATGTCAGACGCTGATCTAATGCTCTACAGTGCAGATGCATTGTAGAGTATTTGATTTAGTGATCAGGCAGGGAAAGTTGATGTCCCATAGTGGGACAATGTAATAAAGTAAGAAAAATGTTAATAAAAATTATAAAAATATTTTTAAAAAAATACAAAATACAGAAAAAAATATTAATTCAATAAATACATTTATCTGTGTAAAAAAAATAAGCAAAAAAGTACGCATATTTGGTATCACCATATCCAGAACAACCCGACCTATAAAACTATCCCACTAGTTAACTCCTTCAGTGAAAAAAATAAATGAAAAACAAGGGAAAATACAATGCTTTATCATATCGCCGAACAAAAAGTAGAATAAAACACGATCAAAAAGACGTATGTAAATAAAAATGGTATTGCTAAAGTCATCATCTTGTCCCTTAAAAAAACAAGCCACCATACTGCTCAGTCAGCGGAAAAATAAAAAAGTTACAGCTTTCAGAATAAAGCGATGCAAAAATAATGTTTTTTTCTACAAAATAGTTTTATTGTGTAACAGCGCCAAAGCATAAAAAAAGATATAAATGTGGTATCGCTTTAATCGTACTGATCCGAAGAATAAAGCTGCCTTATCAATTTTATCACATGTGGAATGACATTAAAAAAACACAGAAAAAAAATTCCTGAATTGCTAGTTTTTGTTCATTCTGCCACCCAAAAACGGAATAGAAAGCGATCAAAAAATGTAATTTTCCCAAAAATATTACCACTAAAAACATCAACTCGTCCTGCAATAAACAAGCCATTACATGACTCTATCAAAATATGGCGATGCAAAAACTTGTTTTTACAATAAAAAGCGTCTTTTAGCGTGTGACAGCAGCCAAACATAAAAACCCGCTATAAATCTGGTATCGCTGTAATCGCACTGACCCGAAGAAGAAAGTAGCCTAATCACTTATACCGCACGAGGAACAGCGTAAAAAATAAATTAAATCAATTCTTCACCTGCTGTTGATTTATTCACTCCGCCTCCCAAAGATCGCAGTAAGACTTGGCTCACATTTATCCTGTGCTCTGCTCTTACATTGGGGTTTCCATGTAAATCTCTGAAATACGTGATTCAGACGGAAACTCCGGCGGAAGATTCCCTATAATGAGACAGATGAAGGCACTGTGGACATGTCTGACCTGTCTTTCGGGGGTGTCCGTCTTTTTAGACGTGCATAAATGTGCCATTTGCCACAGTTTTGTGCACTTCTGAAAAGAAGGACAACACTGAACAGAGGCTAGACAAAGTCCAGAGTAACTCTGCTGCCTCATTATAGTGAATAATCTCGGGAGATTCATCTGAATCACGTCACTCGGAGATTTAGATGGAAACCCCCATATAAGTGCTCAGCGTAGATTGCAGGATAAATGTGATCCCAAATGTTATGTAAAATGTTCCAAATAAAAGCTTCAACTCCATTCACAAAAAAAGCAAGTCCCCATTCAGGTCCATCATCTGGTAAAGGAAATATAGGGGACTTCCACGTTACTGGTAGCACAAAGGCTCTGGAAAAACTATATGTCACCTCACCCTCTGTAACGATACAGCTTATAATCTTAATAAGCCAGACGATAAGATTTGTTAAGCCAAGAGAAATACACTATCGTGTTCATGTTGACTTGTAAATGTATGTGTATTTCTGTGGCTGATCAAGAAGGACACACTATTATGTGTATAAAACTGAATGTTAACTTCTCTTCGTTTGGAAACAATGATGTTGTTAATATGCTAATGACATATTATACTAAGCTAGCTAGATGTTTATTTACAAGAGCCCCCTACTATACCAACTATGTAAATAGATTAGCTCAAACAATGAGACCTGAGCCCTGTGAATAATGCCCTCCTTAACCCCGATGTGTGACTGATGACCTTTATATGTAAATATAAAAAGGGTTTTTCTATCCTGCTGCAAAGAGACTTGAAACAGAAATTGAAAAGAGACTTTACAGGAAGAATCAAAGATCAGACTCTTTGAAACACACTTTCATCCGAGTAGTTTGTAGCATGGCTCGATCCAGAGAGACACAGATTTGGATTCTACATGATTCCATCCTAAGGATATATGGCCCTGGCTGGAAAGATACAGATCTGCTCCATTGACCATCAGAGAGCCCATGGATACATTTGGGGAGACCAGGTTGGGACGATGAAGTCACCTGGCCCCATGGATATGTTGTTTGGGGTTGCCAGGTGGGACCCTCCGGTCACCTGGAACCCATGGAGACATTCGGAGAAGCCAGATTTGGACCAGCCAGTCATCTGGCCCCATGGAAACTCTCGGAGAGGTCAGGGTTGGACCTTCGAGTCTCCTGGCCTTGTACATCGATGGACTTCTAGTACCTTCCTAATATTGCCGCTGCCTCCTCTCTGTGGGGGCCTGCCAAAAGTTGGGGGGCATTGGTTAAGGTAGTTGGCCCTGGAAGTCCAAAACTCACAGTTGTTTTATCCCAGGTGGGCCAGCAGAAGGGTGAGGACTGTGTAATGCTGTACCATTTTAGGCATTTGCTAGAATTGTTCTATGTGTTTATTGCCTGTTTTGTGATTCAATAAAGTACTGCCACATTTTTTACCTTCACCCTGTGTTGTCTGAGTAGTATTACACCCACGGAAGATCCCGTGTCTTCACACCCTCCAAAAGAAATCTAGCGAATTCTGCGCTCCCAAATCCAAATGTCATCCTCCCTTCTGAGCTCCACAGTGTGCCTAAACCACATGTTTGGCATTCCTGTAGCGATGAGAGACTACCTAATTTATGGGTGCATATCTCCAGAACTACAAGCTGGGCATAACATACTGGGCACTGCAATGTACTGGTCACTACAACGTTTTGGTCACTACAATGGCAGTTTGCAATCATCACTTAGCAACATCTGCTGTTGCTTGTTTTTGGAAAACACCCATGGAGTCAAAATTGTCATTACACCTGTAGATAAATTCACAAAGGGGTATAATTTTCAAAATGGGGTCACTTGAGGGGGGATTCTGTTCTTCTAGCACGTAGGGGCTCTGAATATGGAGTCTGCAATGTATTCTAGGAAAATCAATACTCCAGGAGGCAAACAGAGCTCTGTCTCTCCAGAGTCTCGCCGTAAATTCATCAGAAATTGTACCCAAGGATGAGCCAGATTAATATTTGCAAAATTCCAGAATAATGAGACAGAGAGAATGTTTTAAGGCATTTTATTACTTACTGCAAAGCCAAAAGTTTACATGCACTAAGATTACTATGCCTTTAAACAATTCTGGACTGTCCATATGATGATGTCATTTGTTTGGAAGCTTCTGATAGTTTTTTTGGCAACATCTGAGTTAATTAGAGACATACTTGTGGATGTATTTTAATTCACACCTGAAACACACTGCTTCTTTGTGTAGCATCATGGGAAAGTCTAAAGAAATCAGCCAAGATATCAGGAAGAGAATTGTGGACTTTCACAAGTCTGGATCATTCTTGGGTACAATTTTAAGATACCTGAAGGTGCCTCATTCAACTTTACAAACAATTATATGCAAGTACAAACAAGATGGGAATGTCCAGCTATCATACCGCTCAGGAAGGAGCCGGGTTCTGTGTCCCAGAGATGAATGTGCTTTGGTCCGACATGTGCATATCAATCCAAGGACAAAAGCAAAAGACCTTGTGAAGATGATGGTGGAAGCTGGTAAGATTGTGTCAATATCCACAGGGAAACGAGTACTGTATCAACATGGGCTGAAAGGCCACTCTGCCAGGAAAAAGTCATTACTCCAAAAGAAATATAAAAAAGCCAGATTAATGTTTGCAAATGCGCACAGGAACAAAGACCTTTATTTTTGGAGACATGTCCTGTGGTCTGATGAAACTAAAATGTAACTTTTTGGGCATAATGACCATTGTTACATTTAGATGAAAAAGGGAGAAGCTTGGAAGCCTAAAAACACCATCTCAACTGTGAAACATGGGGGTGGCGGCATCATATTGTGGGATTGCTTTGCTGCATAAGGGACTGGTGCACTTCACAAAACAGATGGCATCATGAGAAAAGTAAAATATGTTGCAATACTGAAGCAACATCCCAAGACATCAGCCAGGAAGTTAAAGTTTGGGTGGAAATGGGTCTTCCAAAGGGACAATGACCCGAAGCATACTGCCAAAATGGTAACAAAGTGGCTTAAGGATAACAAAGTCAATGTTTTGGAGTGGCCATCACAAAGCCCTGATCTCAATCCTATTGAAAATTTATGGGCAAAGCTGAAAAGGCAGGTGCAAGCAAGGCAACCTACAAACCTGGATCAGTTACACCAGTTTTGTCAGGAGGAATGGGCCCAAACTCCGACCAACTATTGTAAGAAGCTTGTGGAAGGATATCCCAAACGTTTGACCCAAGTCATTCAGTTTAAGGTCAATGGTACCAAATACTAATGAAATGTATGTAAACTTGTGACTTTGCAGTAAGTAATAAAAATGTCTTAAAACATTCTCTCTCTCTCTCTCATTATTCTGGCATTTGGCAAATATTAAAAATTATGGTAATCCTAAATGACCTAAAATTGGAAAGGTTTATTCTGATTTCATGGCAGATATTGAGAAAAACATGCATATGTGTCTTTTTATATAGTGTATGTAAACTTCTGGTTTCAACTGTAAATGTCCCCAACACATTTGCTAAAATGAGAAAAAGTGATCTGCATTTTCATTGTATGCACATTCTGTATTTAATTATGTAAACTTCACAGAAGAGTGGAAGCTAACTAGATTTTGGTGAAAACTGCATTTTTAACTTGTGGAAATTCATGTGCTAATTTTAAATTATTTTATGGCCTTGATCCATGAAGACTGGTATTATTCACGCTGGTCTTGATGAGGGGGCATGCTGTAATCAGAGGCGCCTGTTTCATTGAGAAGTATACACCTTTAAAGGAATTAGGCTCATGTAAAAAGTGACTTGTGCCTCCGTGCACCTCGCCACAAATCTTACTTCAGTCTGCATTGGAGAAAGATCTGTAGCATAAGGCACACCAAAGCTCATCATAAATTAGACAAGTGGACGTTGCCACACCTCATTGTGCCACGTGTTGCCCAAGCTCTATCCATTTTGAAGAAGCTTGCATTTTGCGACAGAATGACGGCATGCTCTGGCCCTATATGTTTATGTTTTATTTATTATGTTACTTTTTTCTATTTAACTGAGAGTCTTTGAGTATTTAATGGAACTGACAATCAACTAAACTTTTTTCACAGAAAGCACATTTTCCCAAGGTTGACATAAAATAAATGATATGTTTCAATGACACCAAAATATACTAGCAATAAAGTACACAGAAATATATTTAACTGAAAAAAATCACTGACTTGCAAAATATAAATGAAGACCTGCATACTCGTAACTTTCTTTGACACAATAAATTATCACACATTGATTAACTGCAAATTGTATGTTAATAAAGGAGCAGGAAGAAAAAAACTAATTAAAGTGAAGACAAAACTAAATCAATATCATGATACAAGCAAATAGTAAAGAGCTTCCCAGGAGGGCAAGAAAACAACATTGACTTCATTTGAATTCATAGTTAAACATTGAGAAACAATTGCCTGATTATCTTTTGATGTACAAGCAGAGATTTTGCTTCATAGACAAAAGCAACTTACACTGCAAGATAATACATGGGCCCTGAATCATCAAACAATTATACCTTTTGGCATAAATCGCTTTGAAATAGTTGCAAACTTTTTGCACAATAGGAGTTACACAAAAATGTCACGTTTTTTGGCATTTTCTCACCAGTTTTGCTCAGTTACACCAAAATGAGCTGGGGTAGGAAGGGGCGTGACTCCACAGATTGTCTAACTCATGATGGGCTGTAGTGTGCCTTATGCCAGACATATAAGTAAGATTGATGGTGAGCTGCACGGATACCTGCTCCTCTTAATGAATCAGAAGCATCTGGCTCCAGCACACACCTCATCATGACATTACTGGTCTTGATAAATCCAGCTTCTGTGATAAAATATAATAAATAAAAATATTCATCTCTGGACTCATGGCTAAATGGCTTAGAGTTTATTCCTTAAAGCCATATTTTGCCTACAGCCCCTGGCAAAAATTATAGAATCACCGGGCTCAGAGGATGTTCATTCAGTTATTTAATGTTGTTGAAAAAAAGCAGATCACAGACATGGCACAAAACTAAAGTCATTTCAAATGGCAACTTTAGGGCTTTAAGAAACACTAAAAAAATCAAGATTAAAAATGTGGTACTCAGTAAGGGTAATTTTTTTCAGACCAAGCAGAGGGAAAAAAATATGGAATCACTCAATTCTGTGTAAAAAATTATGGAATCACCCTGTAAATTTTCATTTCCAAAACTAACACCTGCATCAAATTAGATCTGCTCGTTAGTCTGCATCTAAAAAGGAGTGATCACACCTTGAGGAGCTGTTACACAAAGTGGACTGATATGAATCCATGGCTCCAACACGAGAGATGTCAATTGAAACAAAGGAGAGGATTATCAAACTCTTAAAAGAAGGTAAATCATCACGCAATGTTGCAAAAGATGTTGGTTGTTCACAGTCAGCTGTGTCTAAAATCTGGACCAAATACAAAAAACATGGAAAGGTTGTTAAAGGCAAACATACTGGTAGACCAAGGAAGACATCAAAGTGTCAAGACTGGAAACTTAAAACAATATGTGTCCAAAACAGGAAATGCACAACAAAACAAATGAGGAAAGAATGTGAGGAAACTGGAGTCAATGTCTGTGACCGAACTGTAAGAAACCGCCTAAAGGAAATGGGATTTACATACAGAAAAGCTAAACATAAACCATCATTAACACCTAAACAGAAAAAAACAAGGTTACAATGGGCTAAGGAAAAGTAATCGTGAACTGTGGATGACTGGATGAAAGTCATATTCAGTGATGAATCGGAATCTGCATTGGGCAAGGTGATGATGCTGGAACTTTTGTTTGGTGCCGTTCCAATGAGATTTACTGTATAAAGATGACTGCATGAAGAGAACATGCAAATTTCCACAGTTATTGATGATATGGGGCTGCATGCCAAGCAAAGGCACGGGGGAGATGGCTGTCATTACATCTTCAATAAATGCCCAAGTTTACATTGATATTTTGGATAGTTTTCTTATCCCATCAATTGAAAGGATGTTTGGGGATGATGACATCATTTTTCAAGATGATAATTCATCCTGCCATACAGCAAAAACTGTGAATACATTCCTTGAAAGAAGACACATAAGGTCAATGTCATGGCCTGCAAATAGTCCAGATCTCAATCCAATTGAAAATCTTTGGTGGAAGTAGAAGAAAATGGTCCATGACAAGGCTCCAACCTGCAAAGCTGATCTGGCAACAGCAATCAGAGGAAGTTGGAGCCAGATTGATGAAGGGTGCAACGGGTCTGGGAGGTGGAACCTCTAAGCAACTATACAAAGGGGCAGTCCTTGTAAGGAAGCGGGTGGCTCCCAGGGAAGGCGGACAGGTAGTCACGGCAAGTGACAGGGACAGTCTCTGGGTAGAAGAGCAGGGGGTCACGGCAAGTGACGGGGACAGTCTCTTGACAGGCGGATGGTCACGGCAAGTGACAGCAGGGTAAGAGTCTCTAGATGGGCAGGTGGTCACGGCAAGTGACAGCAGGGAGAGAGTCTCTAGATAGGCTAGCAGGCAGGTAGCAGGTGAGCGCTCCCAGGTGAGCGGGCAAGAGTCTCTGGACAGGCAGGTGGTCACGGCAAGTGACGGCTGAGCCTCCAGGTAGGCTAGTAGGCAGGTAGCAGGTGAGCGCTCCCAGGTGAGCGGGCAAGAGTCTCTGGACAGGCAGGTGGTCACGGCAAGTGACGGCAGAGCCTCCAGGTAGGCTAGCAGGCAGGTAGCAGGTGAGCGCTCCCAGGTAAGCGGGCAAGAGTCTCTTGACAGGCAGGTGGTCACGGCAAGTGACGGCAGAGCCTCCAGGTAGGCTAGCAGGCAGGTAGCAGGTGAGGGCTTCCAGGTGAGCGGGCAAGAGTCTCTGGACAGGCAGGTGGTCACGGCAAGTGACAGCAGAGCCTCCTGGTAGGCTAGCAGGCAGGTAGCAGGTGAGCGCTCCCAGGTGAGCGGGCAAGAGTCTCTGGACAGGCAGGTGGTCACAGCAAGTGACGGCAGAGCCTCCAGGTAGGCTAGCAGGCAGGTAGCAGGTGAGCGCTCCCAGGTGAGCGGGCGTGCAGATCCGTAGACAGACTGACAGGAGTTGGAAGGCAGACTGTCGGACCGCAGGAATGCAAGCAGATAGACTGGAACCAGGTAGGTATCAAGCAGAGATCTGGCAGGTAACTGGCAAGTATCTGGTAATAGGCCGGTCTGAGAGATTATGTAGCCCAGAAACGGAAGCGAGGTCTGCTCAAAGAGGCACTTCTCATATTTAGCGTAGAGGTGGTTCTGCCTGAGCCTGAGCAGGACCTCACGAACGTCCCTCCGGTGAGTGAGAAGATCCGGAGAGAAGACCAAGATGTCGTCCAGGTACACCACCATGCAGGAGTAGAGAAGGTCACGGAAGATGTCATTGACCAACTCTTGAAAGACGGCGGGAGCGTTACAGAGACCGAAGGGCATTACAAGATATTCATAGTGGCCGTCCCGGGTGTTGAATGCCGTCTTCCATTCATCCCCCTGACGGATACGGACCAGATTATATGCCCCACGGAGGTCCAGCTTGGTGAAGATTCTAGCCCCCCTCAGACGGTCAAATAATTCAGGAATGAGCGGAAGGGGGTATTTATTTTTCACTGTGATCTGGTTAAGGCCTCTATAGTCTATACAGGGACGGAGTGAGCCGTCCTTCTTTTTGACGAAGAAGAAGCCTGCTCCCGCCGGGGAGGTAGATTTCCGGATAAATCCCCGGGCCAGATTCTCCTCAATATATTCAGACATGGACCTGGTCTCAGCAGCGGACAAAGGGTAAATACGCCCACGGGGAGGAGTAGCGCCGGGCATCAGGTCGATAGGGCAGTCGTATGATCTATGAGGGGGTAATGTCTCTGCTTCTCTTTTATTAAAGACGTCCGCAAAAGACCAATAGGGAACCGGTAGGCCGGGTAGATTGGCTGGGGTAGGAGAAGGACGAACAGGACGGGAACTAAACAAGTCTTATGACAGTCCTGTCCCCAGCGAAGAACTTCTCCGGTCTGCCAATCAAGCATGGGTGCATGTCTCTGGAGCCAAGGTAGGCCTAGCAAGAGGGCGTGAGAGAGTCCAGGCAGAACATGGAAGAAGATGCTCTCAGAGTGCAGTATTCCCACCTGCAGAGTTATGGATTCGGTGATGAGTTGGATGGGATGTGGTAAGAGGCCCCCATCCACGGCAGCGACAGATAAGGGTACAGCCAGAGATTTGTTGGGAATGCGGTATTTCTCTACCAGGGACTGAGAAATGAGATTTCCGGCAGCTCCAGAGTCAAGCTGAGCCAGTTCAAAATAACGGTTCTCCCCGCAGATGATAGAGACAGACAGCATTAGAGATGGAGAGGGTTTACTTCTGTCTAGGGCGACCTCTCTGAGCGATCCTAGACACAGGCGTTTCCCGACCTCTCCGGGCAGGAACGGATCCCATGCTCCTTACTGCCACAGTAGAAGCAGTTCCCCTCGGCACGGCGTAATTCTTGACGGGTCTTGACCATCTTGGTCTGGTCGACCTGCATAGGCTCGGGTGAGTGCGCCGGGGGAGTAACGGAGGAAGTGACGGGTCTCTGGAAGGTAGGGGCAAGGCGTGGAAACCTCCTCTCACGGGTGGCCTCTTTGGTGCGCTCCTGGAACCGGATGTCAATCCGGGTGGCAAGTGTAATTAAGTCGTCGAGAGTGGTAGGAATGTCCCGACCGGCGAGTTCATCTTTAATACGGCCGGACAGACCCTCCCAGAAGACAGACACCAGGGCATCGTTATCCCAGGCAAACTCTGAAGCAAGGGTACGGAACCGTATGGCATATTGGCCCACAGTGAGACTTCCTTGGCGGAGGCGTAGCAGAGATGAGGCAGATGAGGTCCTCCGTCCAGGTTCGTCGAAGACCTTCCGGAAAGCCGTGAGAAAGGCTGGCAGGTTGGACACCAGAGGGTCTCCTCTCTCCCATAGAGGATTTAGCCAAGCCAGCGCCTCCCCCGTGAGATGGGACATGATGAAGGCTACTTTGGCTCGGTCGGTGGAAAACTGGTGTGCCAACAGTTCGAAGTGCAGAGTGCACAGGTTAATGAAGCCCCGTGCCTGACCGGGATCTCCGCCAAAACGAGGTGGGGCGGTGAGGCAGGGACCAGGAAGAGATGCCATGGAATTGATGGGCAGTGACGCTGCCGGGGTTGGAGTCATGCGACTGGAAGCAGGTCCCGAAGAGGTAGTCATTGTGTCCAGGCGAGAGTTAACACTATGCAGGTGGCTCAGGATGGACTCCTGTTGGGACCTCTGATGGGAAAGTTCATGACATAGGTTCGAGAGCGAGGGAGTTTGGGTGCCACCGGGTTCCATGGCCCGAGCAAACTGTAACGGGTCTGGGAGGTGGAACCTTTGAGCAACTATACAAAGGGGCAGTCCTTGTAAGGAAGCGGGTGTCTCCCAGCGAAGGCGGGCAGGTAGTCACGGCAAGTGACAGGGACATTCTCTGGGTAGAAGGGCAGGAGGTCACGGCAAGTGACTCTGAAGCAGAGTTGAAAGGCTTTGCAACAACATTACTCGGGCACCTCCATTTTGGAGGAGGTGCCTTATATATGTTGAGGTCCTCCGGCCATTGGCCGGGGACTCCTTAAGACGACGCGCGCGGCCCCTTTAAGAGAGGGGGAGCGCGCACGCCCTAAGCACAGAGGCTGGGAAGCAGCGCGCGCTGCCAGCAGAGCGGGAGGAAGCTGCCGGGCACGGAGCGGAGAGGTGAGGGGAACGGCGTCCCTGCCTAGCAGGAGGCAGGGACGCCGACGCTACAAAGGGTACTGTTTGTCACTCATTAAGTCCATGCCTCAGAGACGGCAAGCTGTTATTAAAGCCAGAGGTGGTGCAACAAAATTCTAGTGATGTACTGGAGTGTTCTTTTGTGTGTTTGTTTTTCATGATTCCATAATTTTTTCCCTCTGCCTGGTCTGAAAAAAATTACCCTTACTGAGTACCACATTTTTAATCTTGATTTCTTTTAGTGTTTCTTAAAGCCCTAAATTTGCCATTTGAAATGACTTTAGTTTTGTGCCATGTCTGTGATCTGCTTTTTTTCAACAACATTAAACAACTGAATGAACATCCTCCGAGCCCGGTGATTCCATAATTTTTGTCAGGGGTTGTATGCAATAGTTAGTTTAGTGCCCTTAAAGTCATGATATATAGAATATGCATTAAAGCTGTTGTCCAACACACAAAGTACATTTTAAATTAATAGATCTTAGAAAAATAAGTTTCACAATTGAATGTGTTAAGAAAAAAATTTCTATGCTGAGATAATTTTATCAATTTGCCTCTGCTACGTACTGAGTAATGTTTGTGTCCAACCAATAAGAGCTGCTCAAGTCATGGTCAGCACTAGTGTTGAGCCACCCCCGTAGTGTTCGAGTTCGGTTCGGTTCGTCGAACACCCGTGTGTTCGCCGAACTGTTCGTCGAACACCTTCGAACACCGTTAAAACCAATGGCAGGCAAACAAAAACACATAGAAACACATAGAAAACACCTTCAAAGGTGTCCAAAAGCTGACAAACTGCTCAGAAGACACAACTAACACATGGAAAAGTGACAAGTACATATAGTCATGCGAAAAGAAAAGAGGTGGAGGAGTAAAAGGAGGGGGAGACACAGATATAGGCATGTCATGCCCTTCTAAAATCCAAAAAGTGAGAAGCCGAGACGGCCAGTCCGCTCCTGCCCGTGCCACCTCCGTGTCGCCGGGTTTGTGCCAGAGCCGCGGTGAACCCTGACGGCCAGCCCCCCTCTCCCAATACTGGTGCCTGTCCGCTGGTGGGTCGAGAGAGCCCCCCTGTGGTGGAGGCAGCTCTAAGCTTTTTAATTTAAATTGTCCCTCTAATTTGAATGAATACACTTTAAATCCATTTACAAGGATCTATTGGAGGGCAAGTCTCATGCCAGCAGCCGCGTAATTCCAGCTCCAGTAGCGTCCACTAAAGCTGCTGCAGTTAAAAAGCTTTTATAAGGATCGAGCTCGGCTGTCCACCGCAAGGCATCCTAGTGCCAGTCCCAGCCCCTATGCCTTGGGGTGCCTCCTGATGCTCTTCACTAAGTATCCCGTGGTCCCGAAGCATTTCCTTTGAAAAAATTAAGTGTCCAAACTACAGGTGGTGTAGCTTGCTTAACAGCCGGGATAATCCGCTGACTAGCAGACACTGCTACTAGGCACAAAGTATTTCCTGGGCTAGATGCAGTTAAAAATTTGTAAGTAGATACTCTCGTTGGATGCTGAGAAAGCATTCCATAGAGTCTCCTGGCACGCCATATATGATTCTCTTAAAAAGCTTGGGGTAGGGGTCTAGGGGACCCTTTTATAGCCAAAATCACGGCCCTGTATCACAATACGTCACCTAGGCTGAAGATAAATGGAACTGTAGCACCGAGGGCTCGGTTGCTACAGACATATTGCACCTCACCCAGAGGTGTGATATCTCACTCTCAGATAAGGATGGAGTGTGGATCAGGACCCGACACCTGCATGCATTACACCACATTGCCGTGGGGCAGGGCGACCAATATGCCCCTGAGATGGGCACGACAGTCCCTGTCCCTGGCTGGAGTGGGGGGAGGGAACACTGAGGAAGGGGAACCCTGCAGTGCAGGAGCAGGGAGGAAGCAGTTCCTGGGTGCATTGAGAAGGGAGTATAAAAGGTGGGCACCATCTTAGTTCAGTGCAGAGAAGTCTGAGCAGAAGTGGCAGGGAGCAGGGGCTCTGCATGAGCTCTGCTCCGGAGGCGGGCCTAGTAACAGAGGCCCAGGCCTGCAAGAGGGAGAAGGAAGGAAGAGGAGCGGAGAAGGCTCCAGGAACGAGGAATGAAGGGATCCCAGGGGTGCGGACGGGCGAGTCGCCATCGCACGCCCGAATCCACCTGCGTGGAGGGGTCAGGCCAAAGGGGGAGACCGGTCCCCGAACTAGTGGAGGCAGGAAACGACCCTCAGCTAGAAACCGGAGGCTCTGACATTTTATGTGGCGCAGCCCCTTGCTCCACCCGCTAGGAAGGCACCACATAGGGTCAGGGAAAGTGGCGCCAAGTTTACCAAGAGGAGGCCCGAGGCAGCCGGACAGAAGTGTTGGTAAGAAAGGCCAGACAAAGGACACACAAAGGGGGTCCTGTGAAGCGCTCCAAAGTTATCTGGGAGTTGTCTGAGCCCCTCACCTGGTGAGCACAGTACGACGTGGGCAGCCGTTACCTGCAGACGTGGTCTGGATAATAAGAACTGTGAGTAAAGGCCCTGAACTGCATCACTGACTCCGTGTCGTTACTGCTGCTGCCCTGCACCATCACCCCCATCCTCCGCATACACTGCCCTGAGGCTATACTCCTCCCGTGGGGAGTTATGCTACGCTCTGCTGCACCCACAACACCAGCCTTAGCGGTCTGCCCTGTAGCGGCGGTTCACTCTGACCGCAATCCACGGGTGGCGTAGTCGGACATTTAAACATCAAAACCACATAAATAGTTCCGCCACTGGTTTGACCGCCCTGAGCCACGGAACCGGATCGCCGCCACGAAGATTACAACCACCAGCATCCACCAAAAAGGGTCCGGCTCCGGGTGTCCCAAGGCCCAGGGGGTGCGTCAGAACATTTTCATCACCTTTCACAATCACCAATGGGACAAGGCAGGGATGTCCTCTGTCCCCTCTCTTATACATCCTAGTGACGGAGCACCTGCTCTCATCAATTCGCCATAACCCCAATATTAGGTGGATTGAGGTGGGAGGCACCGAGTACAAGTGCTCTCTATTTGCTGATGATGTCCTAGTATATATCACTCAATCACATATATCCATCCCTGCTGTTATGGCTGAAATAGATCACTTTGTTACATGGTAAAATTTTAAAATCAATGCAGCGAAGTCTGAGGCCCTCGATGTCTCCCTCCCTAAATCCATATAGGATTCCATCCAGTCCAACTTTCCCTTTGCCTGGCCCTCACAGGGTATCAAATACTTAGGAATTCCTATTCATAGAGACCTCTCCCATCTATGTTATCTTAATTTTGGGCCCTTTATTGAACAATTCCATACAGACCACGGTTGGCAAGTTAGAACTGTAAGATTCACTACGTGAACCACTGGTGTTTTGTGGAAAAGCACATGTACACCGCGTTCCAAATTATTATGCAAAAAGTGTTTAGGAGTGATAAGGGAAGAATTTGTTTGTTTGTCAGTTAAACTCATTGATGGTGATGTGTGTCAGGGCTCTTTATATCACTGTAAGCAATTGCAGACACCTGTGCTAATTAGTTTGGCAGGTGTGTCCAATGAAAGGCAAGACTACTTAAGAAGGCTCTCTCACATTATTAAGCAGCCTACATTTTCTGCCAAAATGGGAAAGAAAAAGGATGTGTCGGCTGCTGAGAAGCAACAAATTGTGGAGTGTTTAGGTCAAGGCATGACTACAATCAACATTGTGCGATGATCAGGATGAAGTGTCTTGGCAATCAAGAAGTATGTAGCTGATTCACAGTACACACGTGTGCGTGCTGATAAGGGCAAATTGAGGACTCTTTCCTACAGGCAATTACGTCAGGTTGAAACAGCAGCGGCAAAAAAGCCTTGTCATAGCAGCAGACAAGTTTTTGAAGCTGCTTGTGCCTCCAACGTCCCCCGAACAACAAGATGCAGGGTCCTTCAGAGGTTTGCAGCTGTGCATATGCCATCCTGTCGACCTCCTCTATCCACTTCACACAAGCAGAAACGGCTCCAGTGGGCCAAACATTACATGAAGACTGATTTCAAAACTGTTTTGTTCACGGATGAGTGCCGTGCAGCGCTCGATGGTCCAGATGAATGGAGTGGAGGATGGCTGGTTGATGGACACCCCACGCAAACACGGCTACAGCGCCAACAAGGAGGAGGTGGAGTAATGTTTTGGGCTGGAATCATGGGGAGAGAGATTGTCGGCCCCTTTAGGATCCCTGAAGGCGCTAAAGATGAACTCCATAATGTATGTGGATTTTCTCAAACAGCACTTCCTGCCATGGTTCAAGAAGAAGAACCGTGTATTTCACAGCAAGATCATTTTTCTGCATGATAATGCACCATCTCATGCTGCACATAAAACATCTGCATCTCTGGCTGATATGGGCATAAAAGGGGACAAACTTATGGTGTGACCCCCATGCTCCCCTGACCTCTACCCCATTCAGAACCTTTGGAGCATCATTAAAAGGAGTGTCTATGATGGCGGGAGGCAGTTCACATCTAAGCAACAGCTCTGGGAGGGTATTCTGTCCTCATGCAAAACAATTGAAGCAGAAACCATCCAAAACCTGACAAATTCAATGGACGAGAGAGTTCAGAAGCTCCTTTCGAACAAGGGGTCCTATGTGAAAATGTAACATCACCTAGAATAAAGTTTTGAGTTGAAAACTGTTTGATTTCAGTTTCTAACAACCTGCTAATGCTTATAATTTCAAAAATGACCATTTTTTTGGTCTTTATTAAAATGAAAAGGTTGATCGAAAAGTTTGGGGGATCTAAGAGTGTGGCAACCCAGTAGTCATGATTACTTCGAATTCTGACAATATGAGGGTCATGCTGCAGGTAGTGCAGCAAGAAGGCACTTATGTGTCTTGCGCATCTCGGAGCCCCAAAATTATTTTCCGGGCTAGATGCAGCTAAAAATTATTTTTAATTTTAAATCTGGTGAAGCTTATTATAGATGGCCTAATAGGATCAGTGCTGCACACTGCTACAAAGCCCAAATTATTTTCCAGTCAAGATACAGATAAACATGATTAGTAATTTGAAAGCTTAAAACGGTTGGTAGGGTGATTTTAACCAATCATCAAGCTTTTACTCTCCCCAGGATGACACAGGGGTAGAAAAGTCGTTTCGGATCCATGATTTGTTCATCTTTATGAACGTGAGTCTGTCTACATTATCAGTGGAGAGCCGCGTGCGCTTATCTGTCAGCACACCACCAGCAGCGCTGAACACACGTTCAGACAGAACGCTGGCTGCGGGGCATGACAAGATCTCCAAGGCGTAAGTGGCTAGCTCCGGCCATTTATCCAGATTGGAAGCCCAAAAAGAGCAAGGGTCCAGTGACACAGTCGTGGCTTCAATGTTTACTTGGAGATACTCCTGTACCATCGTCTCTAGGCGTTGACTATGTGTCAGACTTCTTGTCTCCTGTGGCCTTGCAAAGGATGGGCTAAAAAAGTGGTGAAATGATTCCGCAAAATTGATGTTACCAGCAGATACTGTGGTTCTGTTACGGTTTGAGTGCTGAACACTTGACGGTCCCACGGTTGGCAAGTTGGAACTGTGAGATTCACTACGTGCGCCACTGGTATTTTGTGGAAAAGCACATGTAAGATTCTGCAACAGTCTCTGCTGATACTCCTGCATGCGTGCATCCCTTTCTATGGCAGGAATAATTTCTGCAAATTTACTTTTGTACCGGGGATCTAACAGTGTGGCAACCCAGTAGTCAGGATTATTTCTAATTCTCACAATTCGAGGGTCATGTTGCAGGTAGTGCAGCAAGAAGGCACTCATGTGTGTTGCGCATCCAGGAGCACCAAGTCCCTGTTGTGTTGGTGGCGAGGTAACAATCATGCTTCCTTCCTCTGTCCTCTCCCCCCAACCTCGCACAACAGAAATGTGATCAAGGTCTCCCTCATCTGATGAGTCTTCCATCAGTTCGTCCTCCACTTCTTCCTGGGCTCCTGCACCTTCCTCACTAGTTTGGCTGCTACCATGCGCCCTGGTAAAACCATCTCCCCCACCCTCACATGCCTGCCGCCTTGGTGCTGCCGACCGTCTGGACCTTGCAGATGTTAGCCCTTCCGCATACAACTCCTCCTCCTCTACTTCCTCCACATCCTCTTGTGCCACCACCTGACTCCGAATTCTGTTTAACATGTGCTCCAGCATGTAAATCACCGGAATAGTCATGCTGATAATGGCATCATCACCACTAAACATCTTCGTCGCCATTTCAAAACTGTGCAGAAGGGTGCATAGGTTCCTGATCTGAGACCACTCCTCCAGCGTGATTTGCCCCACCTCTGAATCTCGTTGGCCCAGGCTATACGTCAGAACGTATTGCACCAGGGCTTGTCGGTGCTGCCACAGTCGCTGCAACATGTGCAGAGTTGAATTCCACCGGGTAGGCACATCGCATTTTAGCCGGTGAAGTGGCAGGCCCAACGACTTCTGTAGAGATGTAAGTCGCTGAGCTGCGGGATGCGAACGGCGGAAGTGAGCACACAGCGACCGTGCCCTCTGCAGAAGGCCATCTAGTCTGGGATAGTGGGCTAAAAATTGCTGGACAACCAGGTTCAACACGTGAGCCATACAAGGCACGTGTGTGACATTGCCCCGGCGAAGGGCCGCACCCAGGTTTGCAGCATTGTCGCACACGGCCTTCCCTGGTTTCAGGTCCAGTGGAGACAACCATTCATGAAATTGGTTCTCCAGAGCTGACCACAACTCCTCAGCTGTGTGACTCACATTTCCCAGACATTTCAATGTAAAAACCGCCTGATGACGTTGAGCCCTACTGCCAGCATAGTAAGGAGGTGTGCAGGATCCCTTCTGCGCAGTTAGAAAGCTTGTGGCATGACCAGACAGGCTTTGGGTGAAGGTGGAAGACCGAGAGGAGGTTGAGGAGGCAGAAGCAGTGGAGGAACTTTGACATAAAGAGGATTGACGCACAACTCGTGGGGACGGCAAGACTTGGACAGCAGCCCCTTGTCCTGCTGTCACCATAGTTACCCAGTGCCCAGTCAGCGACATGTAACGCCCCTGTCCATGCCTACTCGTCCAAGTGTCTGTGGTCAAATGCACCCTGTCACACACAGAGTTTCTCAAAGAAGCGGTGATGTTGTGTGCGACATGCTGGTGGAGCGCAGGCACACCTTTCTTTGAGAAGTAGTGCCGACTGGGCATCTGGTACTGGGGCACTGCGACGGACATAAGGTCTCGAAAATCCTCTGTGTCCACCAGGCGGAAAGGCAGCATTTCTGTAGCCAAGAGCTTGCAGATGGTGAAATTCAACCTCTTAGCTTTCTCATGGCTAGGAGGAAATGGTCTTTTACTTGTCCACATCTGAGGGACCGAGGGCTGGCTATTGTGCTTAGACGGGGTTGATAAGGGTGTCCCCGGCAAACTGCCGGTCTGTGAGGAAGATGCAGGCGGACATGTTAGGTTGCCTTGATCCAAAGGTGGTGCTATCGATGTCGGACAGCGCTCAACACCAGCTGGTGTTACCACCTCCAAAGAAAATGATGACCTGCCAATCACGCTGGCTGTTGCGGGTAAAGAGGTGGCAGGTCTGCGCCCCAAAACAGGTGTGACTGCTGTCCCCCCAGTCACAGAGGATGAAGAGGCCGCGGATGCACAAGATATGGCAGACGGTGATTGGCCCGGCCGGCTAGGCCGCATTGTAGCACACTGAGCTTCCCACTGCAACTTATGCTTCATGTCCATGTGCCGGTTCATGCATGAAGTACTCAAACTATGTATTTTTTGGCCTCTACTTAGCTTTTGCTGACAAATGTTACAGATAACACGAGTTGGGTCATCTTTATCGATCTGAAAAAATGCCCAGGCTATGCAAGGCTTAGCACCCATGCGACCTGAAGAGCCACCACGACTTGTGGTGAGAGGCGGAGTTGTGTTTGAGGATGCAGTTGTTGACGTGCTTCCAGTACTACGTCTCTGTCCAGGAAGGCGCAACCTGACCTCGTTGTCACTAGCATCTTCCTCCACCTCCTCTGCTGACCTCATCTCTTGGCTGACTGTGGGTTGACAGTAAGTGGGATCTCCGACCTCATCATCATCACCCTGTGCGTTATCACACCCGTCGTCCTCAGAGCCAACCTGTTCCTGCCCTGACAAAAAACTAAAGTTGTCGCTCCAATCAGGTATTTGAGTCTTATCATCGTCTTCCTCATTGTCTCCACCAACAGGAGTTACAGTTTGGGAATGAGGGTCTACATTATGGTCAGAACCTTCTGCGTCTGGTCCTGGATCCGACTCATAAAGATTCTGGGCATCAGTGCAGATCATTTCCTCGTCTGGATTCACAGAAGCGCTGGAGTCGACCTCTGATTCCCAGGCTATAGTATGAGTAAACAGCTCTGCAGACTCAACCATCTGTTCTACCTCATACTCAGACGGGCAGCTGGAGATTTGGGTGCTGTGAGGAAGCAAGTGCGATTTGGGTGACACCTTTGAGGACTGGAGTATTTGTGATGTTGAAGTTGATGTGGAGGAGAGCCCACTTAAAGGAGCACTTGATATCCGTTGAAGCACCTGCTGTTTTTGTGCCTCATCTGGAATTTGTAGCAATTGGCGTGGCCGTAAGAAAGGGATCTTATCACATTGTCCGCTAAAAGAAGTAGACATTTTAGTTTGGCTGGAAGATGGTCTTTCTTCTGCACCTACCCCACGGACACAACCTTTTTTCCCCTTCCCAACACGCCTATTCCCCTTTCCACCAGCAGCAGGCCTTTTTCCACTCATTTTGGTGGTTAACTAATTCACAACTCTGGAGTTGTTTGCACAAAAAAACAATGGATGGTAACCGAGCAGAGCTGAGTGGCCAAACTGTGGTATTAGGCCAAAACTATTGGCTGGGCTAGATGCAGAAAAAAATTATTTTTAATTTGCAACCTGATGGAGGTCAGTATAGATGGACTAATAGAACAAGTCCCACACGCTGCTAGAAGCCCAAATATTTTTTCAGAGATAAATGAAGAAAAAAATTATTTTTAATTTGCAACCTGATGGAGGTCAGTATAGATGGACTAATAGACCAAGTCCCACACACTGCTAGAAGCCCAAATATTTTTTCAGAGCTAGATGCAGAAAAAAATTATTTTTAATTTGCAACCTGATGGAGGTCAGTATAGATGGACTAATAGACCAAGTCCCACACACTGCTAGAAGCCCAAATATTTTTTCAGAGCTAGATGCAGAAAAAAATTATTTTTAATTTGCAACCTGATGGAGGTCAGTATAGATGGACTAATAGACCAAGTCCCACACACTGCTAGAAGCCCAAATATTTTTTCAGAGCTAGATGCAGAAAAAAATTATTTTTAATTTGCAACCTGATGGAGGTCAGTATAGATGGACGAATAGACCAAGTCCCACACACCGCTAGAAGCCCAAATATTTTTTCAGAGCTAGATGCAGAAAAATATTATTTTTAATTTGCAACCTGATGGAGGTCAGTATAGATGGACTAATAGACCAAGTCCCACACACTGCTAGAAGCCCAAATATTTTTTCAGAGCTAGATGCAGAAAAAAATTATTTTTAATTTGCAACCTGATGGAGGTCAGTATAGATGGACTAATAGACCAAGTCCCACACACCGCTAGAAGCCCAAATATTTTTTCAGAGCTAGATGCAGAAAATTTTTTTATTCAATTTGCAACCTGATGGAGGTCAGTATAGATGGACTAATAGACCAAGTCCCACACACTGCTAGAAGCCCAAATATTTTTTCAGAGCTAGATGCAGAAAATTTTTTTATTCAATTTGCAACCTGATGGAGGTCAGTATAGATGGACTAATAGACCAAGTCCCACACACTGCTAGAAGCCCAAATATTTTTTCAGAGCTAGATGCAGAAAAAAATTATTTTTAATTTGCAACCTGATGGAGGTCAGTATAGATGGACTAATAGACCAAGTCCCACACACTGCTAGAAGCCCAAATATTTTTTCAGAGCTACATGCAGAAAAAAATTATTTTTAATTTGCAACCTGATGGAGGTCAGTATAGATGGACTAATAGAACAAGTCCCACACGCTGCTAGAAGCCCAAATATTTTTTCAGAGATAAATGAAGAAAAAAATTATTTTTAATTTGCAACCTGATGGAGGTCAGTATAGATGGACTAATAGACCAAGTCCCACACACTGCTAGAAGCCCAAATATTTTTTCAGAGCTAGATGCAGAAAAAAATTATTTTTAATTTGCAACCTGATGGAGGTCAGTATAGATGGACTAATAGACCAAGTCCCACACACTGCTAGAAGCCCAAATATTTTTTCAGAGCTAGATGCAGAAAAAAATTATTTTTAATTTGCAACCTGATGGAGGTCAGTATAGATGGACTAATAGACCAAGTCCCACACACCGCTAGAAGCCCAAATATTTTTTCAGAGCTAGATGCAGAAAAAAATTATATTCAGTTTGCAACCTGATGGAGGTCAGTATAGATGGACTAATAGAATGATGCTATGCCCAAAAGATTTTACTTCACTAGGTGCAGTAAAAAAATTGGTATTCTATACACAGGTGGTATATCTTGCAACACAGATAGGCTACTCCACTGACTAACACACTCTGCAATAGGCCAAAAAGGATTAGCTTTGCTAGATTCAGCCAAATGCTGTGAAAAAAACTTGCACAGCACTGGCACAGACCTGCCTGGCAAAAACTGATAGGAACTGATGTAACCTAGTCCTGAAAAGGACTCCAATTACAATTAGTCTTTACTCCCACAATCTATCTATTTAAGAGCACAGACCTGCCTGATAAAAGTCGTAGGAAATGCTGTAACCTAGTCCTTAAAAGGACTGCAATCACAACTATTCCCTACTCCCAAGCTATCTGTATATTTGTGCGAAAATTGGCTTGAAATTAACAAGGTATAGCGCACACAGCAACAGCGGTGCCGTCTAACACGCAGCTGCAGCAGTGAGAAAATGGTGGCGACGGGGAAAATGGCTTGGTCTTATAGGGCAAGGACATGTGACATACACTGCCAATCACACATGCCCTTGCTTGTGTGAAAAAAAGCACTTCGCTCCGTGTGTGCGCTGCTGATAGGCTGACAGATTGCACCTCCCCACTGCAAATGCGGGAAAGAGAAAAAAAAATGGAGATCTTCATTGTTCCTGCAGAGATCCATCCCCTGCCCCTCCCCCCGCCCCGCTGTACACTCAAACTGCGTATTAACATTAATTTTCATCATTACTGAGAAAAAATCCAGTTATGATTTTGGTGCACGAACAGTTATCGAACATAACCTCGAACAGCCGAATTTTTCTCAAATTGTTCGTGTTCGCCGACCGGCTCGAACACCGCCCAAAACAGCTCGAATTTGAGATTGGCGAACAGTTCGAGTAGAACAACGCTCATCTCTAGTCAGCACATACCCCATCTCCTGGCCAGGGGATGAAGCATAAACCACTTATGATAAGTTGAGTATACAAAAGACATAGCAGGGACTCGCGGTTGCTGCTTTCTGAGGTAACACATTTCCGTGTTTCATGAAATGTTAGCCCCCTTGTAATAAACTAAGGATGCACATGGTATTATCAGGCAGCTAGGCTGATTATGGGGTTAAAAGGTAGCATGACTAATTATGATTTTGTTTGTGAGTTCTTTTAAGGGTTAGCTCACCAAAATTCAACAGGGTTATCTTGTCGCTGGGCAGTTCTGGAGCCCCTGGTGATTTTTTTCCCGCCAGAATCCAGGAATCCTAGGATTGGTGGATCAGCTAAAAGAAGGCAGCGGATTTACCTATTTAACCCCCCTGATGACTAGCGACAGAGCATTCCTAACCTTGAAGACTTAAGATCCCCAGCCCACCTACCCCCAAGTTCTTCTTGCTTGATTTATATTCAATTGTTGCTCATTTTATTAGAGGGAGGTTACACCCAGCTCTTTGGCTGGGTGGTATTGGTTGAACTGAAATATTTGTGCTGCAGCTTGAGTCAATTAAGGACTGAGCCGCTATTTACTGAATGGTTATTTATTATTTATTATTATATTGGTCTTAGTTTATTTGTTTAATAGTCCCTTAATAAAATATTGCGAACGCGGCCTGTATTTTCCAACATCTTGGTGTTGTGTCAGTTTATTTATTTAAGTTATTGTAATGGTAAAATATAGCATTTATAATCCCATGAGCGATTATTTATGTTGCGTCTCAGACCTCCAAGTTCCTCTTAGATCAAGTCAGTGATATGAGCTAAAGGGCAGCCAGATCTCCAATGTCTTGATATATGATGAGCTCATAGGACTGATAACATGGCAGAAACATTTACTTCTGTGATAAAACAGACAGGAAAATGTGTCTCAGAAAGGAGCTGATGCGAGCCCCTGCTGTTTCATCTGTATACTCACTTATCATAAATGACTTGTGCCATCTTCTCTGGACAGAAGCCATAATTAGGTGCCAACAATGAACTGGAGGAGCTCGGCATGGTCGGACACAGCAAATAACAGTATATAGCAGATGCAGATTTATAAGATTATCTTTTAGAACATTCAATTGCGGAACTTTTTATTATTCCAAGATCTATTGATTAAAATGTACTTTTTTGTGGGACAAGATCTTTAATGAATATTGTATATCTTGACTTCAAGGGTACTATTAAATTAAATTTTTGCCTAGCAGTACAAGACATTCAGCAGAAGTACATACCACTGGACTGGATGGCAAAGCTACTAAAAATACTGGAGGTACTTAAACATAATTAAGAACAATTGTCCTACAATAAAAGATTTGTAAATAAATATCAATAATATTTCCTGAAATTGCATTTCTATCCTTCAGTTTCAATGGTCAATTCAAGATATGTCTTCTAACAGGGGTACCTGGAGTTCCTTCTGTTGAAGGGAACCTACTCAGAAAAATTTATCTTTACAAGAGTATTGAAACAAATATAGAAACAAACTCACCATCACTTATTTTGGTGCCTCCAAGTACTATAGCAGATATTCCAACAGAGGAGGAAAGCATCCAGATACACACATTGATGAATTTTGCTTTTAAAGGTGTGCGGAAATCAAGTGCCTTTACGGGATGGCACACTGCAATATATCGGTCAACACTCATCATGGTCAAAGTGAATATACTGGTAAACATATTATAATAGTCAATAGATATAACTATTTTACATAAAATATCTCCAAATGGCCAAGAGTTCATTAAGAATTCAGTGCTTTGAAAAGGCATTGTGGTAGTCACCAGAGCATCAGCCAGTGCCAGATTAAAGATGTAAATGTTGGTAGCAGTCTTCATTTTGGTGTATCTGTTGAGAAAAAATATAAGGGCTACTGAAACTCGATAAGCTTGTAGAAACTGTATTCATAATTCATTACAAGATTGTATAATAGTCGAAGTTTGTTGAATTAATAAAATAATATTTTAGGCCTTTGTAAAAAAAAACAATAATTTCTCAAAATATAATAAAAATTGTGCAATTCTATCTTAATGCTATATCAAAATAAAAACCAAGGTTTATGTGCTTCGTATACCGTACTATATAAGATTAGCACAAAATAATAAAATAGTCGATTAACTATTATAGACAAAATACAATTCATTTACCATATATTATATACACTACACAGCAAAGTTGGTGAAAATCGATTCACAGGACTCGACCAAATCATTCATCTTTGTCCACTTGATGGAAGCCTTGAGAACCACCTCCTACTAGATGGCATCTGTGACTCTACTTTTTTGAGAGGGCCTGATGTGATGTCACATGTACCACAATGATGAGCTAATTAAAAGAAAAGCAGCAGATGCTGGGAGATAAGAGGCAGCTCTCAGGACTTCCATCCAGTGGCCACATATTACTGAAGTGTCTGATAGGCAAAGTCTGATTCTCACTAACTCTACTATAAGTTATTTAGTTTTTAACTGTACACATTTGAATACGAGGGAGTACAATATTAAAAAGTGGGCCATAAACCTGAATTTAAAATGAAACTTCAGTTAGGACTATCCCTTTTTAAAAGGAAGCTACTCAGGAAAATTTAGGGAAAGTTGTTCTTTCAAATTAATAAATTAATTATTTTCAATGTAATACCAAATTCTATAAAGGGTGAGCCACTCTGCACCTGTTCTCTTCTTTCCTAATAAAGGAAGAAGAACCTCTAAGGATTCGCATTGTCTCCTTTTGAATTCTTGTCATGATTTTCTGTTTTTTTTACAGAGAAATCCTGCTTTAAACCTTTGTGTTATATATTGGTTTATATAATATTATCCTATGCTGAACTTAAGAAGGGCACCTACAACCAGCTGTGTTCACTTTGAATTGCAAAAATCAATATTTAATAAAGCAAACTAAATTTGACATTAACACTATGATTTAACAAGTTGTCTCTTTTGGTTTGCGTCTATTATATTGCTTAATCTATTGCTTCTTTCAAATCCCTGGCTAGTAGCATTCATTGCTTTCCAGAAAGCTAAACAGGTTTGGCTTTCAGATAGCTTTCAGATATCAGCTATTTAGACCTGATGTACAAGTAAACTGTGACATCATAAGGTAGCGGCGCAGATATATTATAAAACATAAGCACCAACGCTACCTGCGGGCATTAGGCAGGAGTAAGCTGCAATGGAACTTTATGACAGTGTCAGATGATCACTGGGGAGAAATTTATTTAGAAGATGAACATTTATATAGAAGAGTTGTCTGACTTCAATGAACTTTTTAATCGCCGGTCAGTTGCTCAAGAATTCATTCAAATGAACAACCGTTTATGAGAGTGCTTACTGATATCTTATGTGTACATTAGCAACATACCAGATTTATGCCCACAGCTAGATGCATAATATATTTTTATTTTTGAATGTAGCTTAAACAGAATAACATCTTTGGTTTTCCAAATTTAAAGAGAACTTACCACTTCCTGGGAAATTTCTTGAAATTTTGGGAAACAAAAACAAATTCTTAAATATATATTATTAGGAAATGTAAATAAAAAAAATCCTCTAAAGCTGTATTTAAAGCTGTGGACATTTGATGTAAGAAGAATAGAGTTGGATGAAGTCGGGCTCTCCACTGTGTCACTATTTTGACAGATTCTCACTTTTAGGGTTCTCTCACATCAGCATATTAAAAATCGCTCTGATATTCATCCCGAAAAGTGTGAAGTGTCATGGACAAGTATCATGCATATCTCATTCCGTATGTCATGCAAGTGCTATGCGAGGGTGCGATTTTTTTTCTCACCTAGCATCCATATGACATCAGCATGACATGCGTAAGCAATCAGTTTTTAACATCATCTTTTACATACTATAATGTTCTATGTAACTTAAATCTAGTTTACAAAACTAATAAATCTATTTTGTTTAAAGATATACATAGATAAATGAAAGAAATATATTAGATATATAATAGATAGATATTAGATATGTAGAAAGATAGCTTAGATAGATAGAATAGATAGATATATAGATTAGATGGGCATTCTGCAAATATATAATTTCATAACCTCCCTACATATTGTAAACTTGCACCCTTTAGTGCTTTTCATGTGGAGTTTATTGTACAGTTTTTAGGCTTGTTTAGCCACATAAATAAATACATTTAAAAAATTATGTAGTGTCCCCCCTATTGTTTGAAACGAGCAAAGGTAAAGCAGACAGCTGCGAGCTGATATTATCAGGGTGGAAAGGTCCCTTGTTATTCGTCTCTTCCAAGCCTAAAAATACCAGCCCGCAACAGCACCAGAAGTGGCACATTATATTAGATGTGCCAATTCTGGTGCTTCACCTTTGCCAAAGCACCAGCACAATCGAGAAGAAGAATTGGGGTAATGGAGCTTGGGGTTGATGTCAGCTGTGATTTGCCAAAAATCACAGCTGGCTTCAAGCCCTGGGGTTAGCAATGGAGAGGTGTCTATTAGTGATGATCGAGCACTGTAATGCTAGAGTGCTCAGTCCTCAAATCGAGCAATTCGTACGCTCGGACGTGCTCGACTAGAGTAGCAAACATAATGGAAGTGAATGTGAAACTCGAGCATTTTCCAGATGACGGTCTCTCTCCCCAGACTTCTACAGCTCACAAAGAGTCCGGCTGACAGAAGAGTCCCTGTGCTCCCAGCAGAGGAATACCACGCTTCAGTGCAGCGCTCGTCTCACAAGATTCAAATGAGCTTCTTACGGGGTCCCGAGCACTAGAGCACCATGCAATACTTGGCACTGATCGATACTCGATTACCCATCATTGCTGTCTGTCAGACACCCCTATTACTAACCCATTAATAAAAAAAAAATACACAAAAAAACTTCATTTGAATAAAAAATCCCTGACACTTTCCCTGGATCATCATTTTATATAAAATTAAAAAAAAAAAAAAAGCAGGTCCAACATAGTCCAGGGAATCTGACGTAGTCTACAAATGGATACCTGAAAAACATAAAAAGAGAGAAATAAAAACAAGACACTGTCCCTTGTTCACCAATTTATTAGAAAATAAGGATCCCACGCAGGTCTGAAGTAGTCCAGCGCTTTCCTTGAAGTTCCCCGATTCTGCTGTTAAAAACCTATGGAGAATCATTCTGAGTCTCCATAGGCTTTTAGCAGCAGCCACTCCTAGCTCATGCTGAGCTCCGCGAGACACGGCAGCTCTGAACAGCAGTGACGTCAGTAACAATAGCGCTCATCAGAGTCGCCGAGTCACGCTGCCCTCTGTGTGACTCGGGGAACATTGAGGGAAACAATGGACTACGTCGAACCTCCATAGGACCCTTATTTTTTAATAAATTGGTGAACGAGGGACAGTGTCTTTTTATTTTTCTCTGTGTTTTTCAGGTTGCTATCTATCTATCTATGGGTGATGCAATTTCTGGGTTCATTTGTGTGCATAAAAATTTGACGGCATACGCATTTTCCGTGTGCCATCCGTTTTTTTTCTCACACCCATTGACTTGCATCGTCAAGTCTTGTCCTATATACGCGGCCACTCGCAGCATGCTGCAATTTTTTCCTCAGCCCAATTCCAGCTGAGGAAAAACTTGTAGATCAGCACTGACTCATGATTTTTTCTCGCATTGCACTCATTCGATTTATACGCTGTTATACTCCTGTGAAAGCCAGTCCATGGCTGTCGTTCATAGGAGACAGTGATTTTTACTACATACATGTATGCTGTTGTATTGCGGTATATAGCACAAATGATCAGACGATCGCAGGTTCAAGTCCTCTAAGGGGACTAACAAATAGTGTGAACAGTAAAAAAATGTTTTAAAAATTAAAAAAATATAACAATTCTTCTCCCATTAAGAAATAAAAACAATCAAAAAATACACATATTTGACATCTCTGCATTTGTAAAAAGTCAATCTATCAAAATTAGTGTTGAGCTAGCACTAAAATGCTCGGGTGCTCGAAGCTCGGGCCAAGCTCGCCGTGATACTCGGGTGCTCGACCCGAGCAACAAGCTCAATGTTAGTCTATGGGAGACTCGAGCATTTTTGCGGTGGCACCCCCGGCAGTCTTTTAAAAGCTTAACAAGTGCCCAAAACGATAGTGACAGTGCTCAAATGACATGGGGACAGCATGGGGATTGCCTCAGGAAGCATTTCTAACCCCCAGGTCACTGCTGTCAACAACGTGGTCAGAGGTATTAAGCCACTTTTACGGGCTCACAATAAAACGTTCAAAAACGAAAGTGAAACTTTTTTTCCTGTGAAATATGTTAAGGAACATCCTTTCCAGGGAAAAGACTTGTGTATAAGTTAAAATAAATGACCAAAAAAAAAATACTCCTCTACACCTTCGGCTATGTTCACAAGTAGCACTTTTTATGCGTCTTTGCACTTTTGTATTGCTTTCAACTATGACAAATGCATTCACCGGGAAATGTCATTTTAACATTTTACAACCTTATCTGGCCATGTGCTGTGTGACACATGCATAAAGTGCTGAAAAGACATGGGAACAGCATGGGGAAGACCCCTGGAAGCATCTCTGACTCCCAGGTCACTGTCTAAAAGTGTGCCCATCATAAGTGATACTTGCCGCATCAGAAGATGCAGACTTGCAACTATCCCCTTGCAAGTTCTAGTCCCAGGGCAGTGTTCAATTGTACCTCCCCCATTCCTTGCAATACAAGCGCAAGTATGCAGCCTGCCACCCACCCACCCCCAGGCTGCAATACCATACTGCTTGCTTGCTTGAACTTGAAATTGGGCCTTTTAGGCATGTGGAGGCGGAATCTGGCCACCACGTCATGGCTGTGTTGGTAGCCTGGAATCCATACTCAGTCCCCAGCCGCCCGGCAGCCGGGTGTCTATACTCGGTTCCCAGACGCCCCGCGGCTGGGTGTCCACACACGGTCCCTAGCCGCCTGGGGGCAGCCGGGTGTCCATAAACGGTCCCCAGCCGCCCCTATTTCTCCTTGGAACATTCCCCCACACACTTTTCTTAGCCCGGCCTGCTTTAGGCAGCATTGGACGAGCCCACCAGAGAACCAGACTCCTTCGGTGGGCCCTGACTTCTCCTTCGGTGGAGTTGAGAGTGCCAAGGAGAGGAGCATGATGATGATGACAGAAGTTAGCATCTGCTATGTTTTCTTTTAATGCAAGTGTAAGTGTGCAGCCTGCCACCCACCCACCCCCAGACTGCAATTCCATACTGCTAGCTTGCACTTGAAATGGGGCCTTTTAGTTTGGAGGAGGCCGAAGCTGGCCACTACCTCATGGCTGCTTCGGCAGCGAGGTATCCATACTCAGTCCACAGCCGCCCCTATTTGTCCTGGTGTGCCTTATACATAAGATTAAGCGCGTATACCAAAACATTACCTCTGCCCTCCCCAGTGCATTTAGTGGGAAGGAGAGCCTATTCCGCTGTAGTGTGTGCATGCCAAACCCCTGTTCATGGTACATGCGAAGATGCCTCCCACCTTGCACCTGTCGTTGCAGACTTGCAACTATCCCCATTCAAGTCCTTGTCCCAGGGCAGTGTTCAATTGTACCTCTCCCATTCCTTGCAATGCAAGCGCAAGTATGCAGCCTGCCACCCACCCACCCCCAGGCTGCAATACCATACTGCTTGCTTGCTTGCACTTTAAATTGGGCCTTTTAGGCATGTGGAGGTGGAATCTGGCCACCACGCCATGGCTGTGTTGGCGGCCTGGTATCCATACTCAGTCCCCAGCCGCCTGGTGGCCGGGTGTCCCCGCTTGCTCCCCAGCCTCCAGGGGGTGGCCGGGTGTCCATACTCGGTCCCCAGCCACCCCTATTTGTCCCGGTAACCTTTCCCACACTTTTCTTAGCCTGGCCTGCTTTAGGGCAGCATTGGCAGAGCCCACCGGATTATCAGACTCCTCCGGTGGGCCCTGGTTTCTCCATCAGGGGAGTTGAGTGTGCCAAGGTGAGGAGCATGATGAGGATGATAGAAGTTAGCATCTGCTTTGTTTTGTTGTAATGCAAGCGCATGTATGTAGTAGCGGCTAGGCCTGAGGTGGTCAGCGTTTTGGCGCATATCCTACCTCCTCCGAGGATTGCTGGATGTTTTCCTGCTACTATCCAAGTTCTATGACTCCCGTTAAAACAAAACTTCAGGTGATAAATGATGGATGAGGTAGTGGCAAAGGAGAAAGAGCAGGAGGAACAGGGACCATTCACATCAATATCAGGCCAGTCAACCAGATATGTCTTGTAGGATATGTTTCTGTAACAAAAGGAGCAGTTCGGCTACACAGTTATAGGGCATACAGTGAGTGCAATGCCTACCAAAAATTTCGAGGCACTCCAATGCCCCTTGGAAATGACATGGAGGTCAGAGGGCGTTAACTAAACCTTTTTTTCCATTTATAGCAACTGGGTCTCCTGTGCACTGTTGGCCTAAGCAGTGAATGGAAGGCTTTCCAAAAATTATGAGGAACTGCAATGCCCCTTACAAGAGCCATGTGTGGCACCCCAGGGGTCTGGTCACCACAGTAATAGAGATATTACGTCGGAGAGCAAGTGGGAGGTTTCCTGGTCAGGATCCCTTAAACATGTAACATCCTCCTGCCCCAGTCCTGGGAGGGGAGAATTCTGCCCTTATAAACTGGATCTGGGGCGGGGTTGAGTGAGTCAGAGAACAGAGAACAGTCAGAGTCAGAGTGAGAGCAAGGGAAAGTAACAGCAAGGAGCTCTGTATTAGCTAGGAGCTAAAGACCAGGGGCTGGAAGCTGAGCAGAGCTCACCATGGCAGAAGGCAATAGGAACCGGACACAGGAGTCCAAGGCTGTGAGGACTTATATGTCCAGCAGCAGAAACCAGCCAGCAGGGGATTTCAGGTCCTCTGGCCATAGAAGCCCGGAGGCTCAGTCACAAGGAAGGGACCAGCACCGCCGTCATGGAGCGGAGGCTAACAGAAGGCCCGAAGTCACCAGCCATACAGGTGAGCACTACACGGTACACTCAGGGACGTGGGCTACTTCTACCCGCTTTCAGCAAGGTAGCCAGGAAGAGTGCAGACAGACGGGGAGGCCTACAACTCCACCTGGCCAGGGGAACTCCTGTTTGCTCACAGACTGACCAGGCCTCTTATGCTAGCCAGTACTCCCGGGAGGGTCTCCTTATAATCATCAGTAAAGACCCTGAACTGCACTGCAAAGACTCTGAGTCGTTCCTGCTGCGCTCGTGCACCATCACCCCCATCATCCACACTCACTGCCCTGAGGCTACACTCCTCCCGTGGGGAGTTATCCCATTCTCTGCTGCGCACACAACACCAGCCTCAGTGGTCTGCCTCGCAGCGGTGGTACTCCCTGACCGCAATCCACGGGTGGCGCAGTCGGACAATTAACTTCAAAACCTAAGAAAGACTGCTACTGGTTTGACCAGCCTGAGGCACGGGACCGGGTCACCGCCACGGAGACTACAGACCCCAGAGACCCGGCACCGGGTATCCCACACACGTGTACACACGGCCCAGGGGGCGCGTCACATGCAGTACAGCATATTACAAACATAAGTCCCATTATTGGGGAATGGGTGTCCCATAGTATTTGCTTATGCCTTGCAAGCAAAAGCTGCCAAAAATTAGGACGGAGCAACTTGCAATGCCCCTTACAAGAGCCATGCAGTACAGCATATTACAAACATAAGTCCCATTATTGGGGAGTAGGTCTCCCATAATATTTGCTTATGCTTTCCAAGCAAAAGCTGCCAAAAATTAGGACGGAGCAACTTGCAATGCCCCTTACAAGAGCCATGCCGTACAGCATATTACAAACATAAGTCCCATTATTGGGGAGTGGGTCTCCCATAGTATTTGCTTATGCCTTGCAAGCAAAAGCTGCCAAAAATTAGAACGGAGCAACTTGCAATGCCCCTTACAAGAGCCATGCAGTACAGCATATTACAAACATAAATCCCATTATTGGGGAGTGGGTCTCCCATAGTATTTGCTTATGTTTTCCAAGCAAAAGCTGCCAAAAATTAGGACGGAGCAACTTGCAATGCCCCTTACAAGAGCCATGCAGTACAGCATATTACAAACATAAGTCCCATTATTGGGGAGTGGGTCTCCCATAGTATTTGCTTATGCCTTGCAAGCAAAAGCTGCCAAAAATTAGGATGGAGCAACTTGCAATGCCCCTTACAAGAGCCATGCAGTACAGCATATTACAAACATAAGTCCCATTATTGGGGAGTGGGTCTCCCATAGTATTTGCTTATGTTTTCCAAGCAAAAGCTGCCAAAAATTAGGATGGAGCAACTTGCAATGCCCCTTACAAGAGCCATGCAGTACAGCATATTACAAACATAAGTCCCATTATTGGGGAGTGGGTCTCCCATAGTATTTGCTTATGCTTTCCAAGCAAAAGCTGCCAAAAATTAGGACGGAGCAACTTTCAATACCCCTTACAAGAGCCATGCAGTACAGCATATTACAAACATAAGTCCCATTATTGGGGAGTGTGTGTCCCATAGTATTTGCTTATGCCTTGCAAGCAAAAGCTGCCAAAAATAAGGACGGGGGAACTTGCAATGCTGGCACCCTGGTGGTATAGTGGTGGTGGAGGCTGAGGATAAGGAGAAGAAGATAAAACAGCCAAAACGAGGAAGCGTATACCCATGTGTGGGTGTGAAGCGGTGCATGTGAATACACCTCCCGAAATAACACAGTGGATTTGACTTTATGTTACTCTGCTGTCATTTGGTGGTGATGAGAAGTCTGGCCCAATCCAGCCCTTGTTCATTTTGATAAGGGTCAGTTATAATTCCCCCAGCGGCACTAAAAACACGCTCCGATAACACGCTAGCGGCAGGGCAGGCCAGGACCTCCAAGGCGTACAGAGCGAGTTCATTCCAAGTGTCCAGCTTGGATACCCAATAATTAAAAGGCACAGAGGAATCACGGAGGACGCTGGTACGGTCGGCAAGGTACTCCCTCACCATCTTTTGAAACTTTCCACTCCTTGTGAGAGTACCCCGCGCCTCAGGGCCTGTAAGCTGGGCGGGTGTCAGAAAACTGTCCCAGAACGTTGACAGTGTTCCCCTGCCACTGCTGGATTGGAGTTGCATCTCTCTCGCCTGTACGCCTTGGTTGGGCAACGAACTCTGACCTCTGCCGCTAGCGTGATCAGATGGGAATTTTTTTAAGAGTTCTGCAGCAAGGGCCTTCTGGCACTGCCCCATTTTTGTAGACCTCTCCACCTCAGGAATAAGAGAGTGAAAGTTCTCCTTGTAGCGGGGGTCTACAAGTGTCACCAACCAGTAATGACTGTCACCCAACATTTTGACAACGCGAGGGTCACGGTTAAGGCAGCGTAACATAAAGTCAGCCATGCGTGCCAGACTGGTAACGGGCAAGATTTCCGTGTCCTCACCAAGATGACGACTGACCATGCTCTCCTCCTCCTCCTCCTCTTCCTCCTCCCCCCTGTCCTCAGGCCACCCACGCTGAACCGACGGTATGACACTTGTACAGGTACTACCGTCTACAATGCATGATAGCAGCTCCTGTTCTTCCTCCTCCTCCTCCTCCCCTCCCTCATTGTCCCCCAATGCACGTTTTGATGAGGTGAGGCTGGGCTGTGTGTAATCGCCCGCTACGGCTTCTTGATCCATCTCATCATACTCTGGCTGCAATGCCTCCTCTTTAATTCTCTGCAGAGAGCGTTGCAAAAGACAGACAAGTGGGATGCTGACACTAATGATGGCGTCACTCACCATCTTGGTGGCCTCCTCAAAGTTTGTCAGGATGGTACATATGTCAGACATCCAGGACCACTCCTGATGTCTTATGTGTGGAGTCTGACCTGAATATCGATGGCCTTGTTGCAGCTGGTACTCCACAACTGCTCTCTTCCGCTCACAAATCCTTTGCAACATGTGGAGGGTAGAGTTCCAACGTGTGGGGACATCACACACCAGTCGGTGTGCCGGAAGCTGCAAACGCTGCTGCAACACAGCAAGGGCGGCGGAAGCTGTAGCCGACTTGCGAAAATGAGCTGAGAGGCGGCGTACTTTCACGAGCAGATCTGGCAACTCGGGGTACGATTTAAGAAACCGCTGAACCACGAGATTAAGCACATGAGCCAGGCATGGTACGTGTGTGATCTCACCTCGCCTCAGAGCCGCCACCAGGTTACGGCCATTGTCACACACGACCATGCCGGGATGTAGGTTCAGCGGTCTCAGCCACAGATCTGCCTGCTCTTTCACAGCTGTCCACAACTCACAAGCAGTGTGAGGTTTATCACCTAAGCTTATGAGTTTCAGCACAGCCTGTTGCCGCTTGGCGGAGGCAGTACTGCAATGCTTCCAGCTTATAACTGATGTGGTGATATCTGAGATGGAGGCTGAACATGAGGAGGAGGAGGAGGATGCGCAGGAGCTGTACACTGTGGGGGCAACTCTGACTGACATAGGGCCCGCAATCCTCGGTGTGGGGAGGATGTGTTCCGTCCCAAGGTCCGACTGGGTCTCGGCTTCCACTATGTTTACCCAGTGTGCCGTCAGAGAGATGTACCGTCCCTGGCTACAAGCACTTGTCCACGTGTCCGTTGTCAGGTGGACTCTCCCAGTAACTGCGTTGTTGAGGGCACGGCAGATGCTTTGGGACACGTGCTTGTGTAGTGCGGGGATGGCACACCGGGCAAAATAGTGTCGGCTGGGGACCGAGTACCGAGGGACGGCCACCGCCATAAGATTGCGGAAGGATTCCGTCTTCACCAGCCTAAAAGGAAGCATTTCCAACGCAAGCAGTCGTGAAATGTGCGAATTTAGGACTGTGGCCTGTGGGGCGTTAGCTGTGAATTTCCGCTTTCGTTCTAAGGTCTGGGATATGGACAATTGAACGCTGCGGTGGGACGTGGACGTGGACGTTGATGCTGTTTCTTGAGAAACTGCCATAACAAGTGAAGACTGAGAGGAGGGGGCATCTTTACATGCAGTATGGACAGGGGATTACCTTGCACACACAACAGGGGGTTCTATTGCACGCACAACAGTGGAAGAAGCAGTGGTGACACCCGCTGACACTGGTCGTGGACCCTGGGTTTCGCCCCACAAAGTCAGGTGCTTTGCTGCCATGTGCCTGATCATGCTGGTGGTGGTCAGGCTGGTAGTTTTGTCACCCCTGCTGATGCTGGCATGGCAGGTGGAACATATGGCCTTTTTAAGGTTATCAGCAGAGTCTTTAAAAAAATTCCAGACTCTGGAAGACCTACCACTTGTACTGGCAACGTCCCTCGTGTTGGTGTTACGGGGAACGGTTGCCTGCCTTCTGTCTGTGGCCACCACACTGCTCCTTCGTGCCTGTTGGGGTACTCTGCCTCCCTCCCCCTGTGTGCTGCTGGCCTCACTCTGCATGTTCTCCTTTCACGTTGGGTCAGTTACTAGATCATCTAACACCTCCTACTCTTCCACTTGCGCACCACGATCCTCCTCCTCACTTCCTGGCAATTGTGTCTCGTCATCGTCCACCTCTTGTGACAGATTGCCAACGTCGACTTCCTGTGGCCGTGGCTGTTCAAATATTTGGGCATCGCAACATGGGATCTCCTCTTCCACCACTTCAAGCGTATCAGGCGAGGGGCCCAAATATGGAAATGGACCAGTGAACAGCTCTTCAGAGTGTCCAAGTGTGGGATCACTTGCTGTCTGACGAGACTCGGCATGGTGGGAGGAAGGAGCATCAGGGTGAGGAGGAGTATGCGGTCGAGACTCACAGCTACTAAGAGTTGACCGTGTGGAAGACAGACCGGAGGTGGTGGTGCCCAGGTAACTGGAAGTATTATCTGCTATCCAATTAATAATCTGTTCACACTGATCAGTTCTCAATACTGGTGTTGTTCTGTTCTTCCCTAGTAATTCGGTCAAGAAGTGGGAGCGAGAAGATGTGGCTGTTGGTTGTGGCACATTTTCACCTTGGCCACGGCCCCGTCCTCTGCACGAACAATCACCAGAACGTCCACTTCCACGTCCCTTGCCACGCGCCTTGCCCATTGTAAATGAAGTAAAATAGCTTACACTTGCACTATCAATGGAAAAAGGGTAATAAAGAGTAGATTAGAACCGTGGAAGAGGAAAACCACAGTTATTGCTTACTGGGGTATACCACACTTTTTTAAATAGAGATATTTGCGGCTGAACAGTGAGCGACACACTCAAACTGCTTTTTTTTTTAGATACCAAAGGCCCAAAACTGGATAGTACAGCGATTTGACCCGTGGAACTGCGAAACCACACTGGGATGTCGGGCCTACACAAGACTATTTTCAACAGATATATTTTTGTGTCACAACAGTCAAGAGACACTACTGTTTTTCTTTACGGAAAAAACTACCAAAAGCTGAATAATAGAGATTTTTTACCGTGAGATGGCAAAACCACAGTTATTGTTTACTGGGGTATACCACACTTTTTTAAATAGAGATATTTGTTGCTGAACAGTGAGCGACACACTCAAACTGCTTTTTTTTTAGATACCAACGGCCCAAAACTGGATAGTACAGCGATTTGACCCGTGGAACTGCTAGACCACACTGGGATGTCGGGCCTACACAAGACTATTTTCAACAGATATATTTTTGTGTCACAACAGTCAGGAGACACTACTGTTTTTCTTTACGGAAAAAACTACCAAAAGCTGAATAATAGAGATTTTTTACCGTGGGATGGCAAAACCACAGTTATTGTTTACTGGGGTATACCACACTTTTTTAAATAGAGATATTTGCGGCTGAACAGTGAGCGACACACTCAAACTGCTTTTTTTTTAAATACCAAAGGCCCAAAACTGGATAGTACAGCGATTTGACCCGTGGAACTGCGAAATCACACTGGGATGTCGGGCCTACACAAGACTATTTTCAACAGATATATTTTTGTGTCACAACAGTCAGGAGACACTACTGTTTTTCTTTACGGAAAATATACCAAAACCTGAATAATAAAGATTTTTTACCGTGGGATGGTAAAACCACAGTTATTGTTTACTGGGGTATACCACACTTTTTTAAATAGAGATATTTGCGGCTGAGCAGTGAGCGACACACTCAAACTGCTTTTTTTTTAGATACCAAAGGCCCAAAACTGGATAGTACAGCGATTTGACCCATGGAACTGCGAAACCACACTGGGATGTCGGGCCTACACAAGACTATTTTCAACAGATATACCAAAACCTGAATAATAGAGATTTTTTACCGTGGGATGGCAAAACCACAGTTATTGTTTACTGGGGTATACCAGACTTTTTAAATATATAGATTTGCGGCTGAACAGTGAGCGACACACTCAAACTGGTTATTTTTTAGATACAAATGGCCCAAAATGAATAATACAGAGGTTTGAACCGTGGAAGTGCAAAACAACACTTCTGTTTCTCTAGCCTACACCAGACTATTTTCAACAATTATATTTGTGTCTGAAAAATCAGAGACACGCTTTTTTTTTGGGGGGGGGGGACACACCAAAAGGTTAATAAGACGGGTATTTGTACAGTGTGAAGGAGGAAAAAAAAAGGAGGATTTAGATGAAAAAAAGAGGATTTTTCCTGGCCCCCGACACCTGGTGCTAAGTCCAGCAATTTCAGCAACAGGAGCACACAGGACTGTAATGCAGCATTTGCTGGTATAACCACTGTGTCTCCTATACAGCCTGCCTGCCTGGTATCTGGGATGGATATTAGTCCTGAAAAGGACTGTTTGTTTGTTCTGGCAGCCTTTACAGACCCTACACTAACTATTTCACAGTTTTTATCTCTCCCTAAATCAGCAGCGCTGTCCCTACACTGTCTAATCCGAAGCGACTGTGTCCAAGATGGCGGTGCCCGGTTTTAAATACTCGAGGTGACGCTGTGCGGCCAGACAATCACTGTAATTCCCACAACCAACATGGCTGCAGCATTACAGTGACTGGCTGGCAATCCCTGCATGTTCATTGGCTCTGTAAAGAGCGCCAAACATGCAGGGCGGAGACCCGAGCTCCCGCCCGAGTAACCCGGAAATGCTCGGTGCTCGCCGAACATCCCGAGTAGCGTGATGCTCGGGCGAGTACCGAGCAGTGTCGAGCATGTTCGCTCAACACTAATCAAAATATAAAATAAAATTAATCCGATCAGTAAATGGTGTAGCGAGAAAAGAAATCAAAATGCCAGAATTGCATTTTTTCGGCTGCCACAAAAACATAAAAATTGTAATAATAGGTGATTAAAACATTGTATCTACCCCAAAATGATATCAATAAAGACATTGCCTTGCAGTGCAATAAAAGCCATCACTTCATACAACTCCATTACTTAAAAATGTAAAACTTTATGGTTCTTGGACACAAGTGACTTTTTTTTCTTTACAAATTTCTGAATTTTATTTCACCATTTAAATAAAAGAAAAGCCATGCATGTTTGGTATCACCGTTATCATACTGAACTGGAGAATCATATCGTCTGGTCAGTTCTATGGTATTATGAATGTTGTAAATAAAAAAAAAACAATTGCTGAATTGCGCTTTTTTGTCTATTTCAACACTTGGAATTTTCTTTCGAGTACATCATATGATAAAATGGATGGTGTCACAAAGTTATGGCTCTTGGAATAAGGGGAGGAATAAACTAAAGAACAAAAACAAAAAATCGCCCTTTCTTTATGGGGTTAAAGGAAAACTAAATACAAAATATTCACAAAAACAATCCTGCCAGATCCTGGTTTGTCTTGACAAGCATATTCATTAAAAGCTTGGATATCCTTTGCTGGTCAGAGCCATCCCTAAAGAGATTTATGAGGATATACTGCTCGAACATAAAAGCTATGTTCACCTTTGGGCTGAATTTAATTTTACTATTCATTTGCTTCCTAAATGAAAAATTAAGTAACTTTTCCTATTGTCATTATTAAAAAAAAGTCCCACTATTTTGTTGCTGCATCCTTGATGAATCGGGGCCTTGGGTCTTAAAGAGTAATTGTCTTTTTAATTTTTATTTCACAAATGAAAGTTAAAAACTGACAAAGCCACCAGGCTAGATGGCATTCATCAATGGATATTAAGGGAATTGAGCTCAGTATTTGACAGGCCGATGTATCTCATCTTCTTAGACTCTCTTAACAAAGAAAGGAAAGAGGGCACCACCAAATATAGAAGATCAACCTATAGCATACCCAAAATAATGCACCAAGCAAGGAGAGAAAAGAAAGTATGCAATAGAGAAGATATCATCCATAAAAAATTAATTTTATTAAACAATAGAACCAAAGATATACATAAAACCTTTTAAAAAGTCAAAAGGCTAGTACTGATAATAGCCAGACAAATCCCTTGTTAGAGCATAAGTCTGCCCCATCTAGTAAAAAATAAAAAATATATGAATAAATAAATGTATCCAACAGCAAATATAGCAATTAGAAAATGTAATGATATAGCCATGCCCAGTAGCAAATTATAAGAACCATAAAAGGTGTATGAATCATAAAATTGCTGAAATAGGATGTAAGCCTAGTCACAAAAAACTAACACTGATGAAGTAAGTAAACATGCAAACAGATAAGTGGAATATAAAACCTGCAACACATCAATGAATAAATGAAATAGAGCAGTGTGTCAAAGATATACCTCAAGTTAACGCCAACACTTGCTAAATAAAAGGGACAATGTGAAAGCATGCTGTGGTAACCTGCAGAAGAAAAATACACAGATGGGGGAAGGAGTGCCCCACGCAAATCACCACAAGAAGCATGGCTTCTTCAAGGGAAGGCACAATTAGGCAAAGACTCATTTACACTCCTTCAAACCACATATCCAAGCCCTTTCCACTTTGTGTTGACTCCAACTCAAAAATATCTCACGGATCCGCACATTTCCTGCTCTGTGGCCTCCCTTCTAACACTCTTGCACCCCTCCAATCTATCATAAACACTGCTGCCTGACTAATCCACCTGTCCCCCTATTCCCCGGCCTCTCCTCTCTGTCTATCCCTTCACTGACTCCCTATTGCCCAGAGACTCCAGTTCAAAACCCTAACCTTGGCATACAAAGCCATCCACAACCTGTCTACTCCATACATCTGTGACCTAGTCTCCTGGTATTTACCTGCACGCAACCTCCGATCCTCACAACATCTCCTTCTCTACTCCCCTCTTATCTCCTCTTCCCACAATCGCATACAAGATTTCTCCCGTGCATCCCACTTACTCTGGAACTCTCTACCCCAAAATATCAGGCTCTCGCCTACTGTGGAAACCTTCAAAATGAACCTGAAGACCTACCTCTTCCATCAAGCCTACAACCTGCAGTAACCACCGCTCTACCATACTGCTACACGACCAGCTCTACCCTCACCTACTGTATCCTCACCCATCCCTTGTATACTGTGAGCCCTCGCAGGCAGGGTCCTCTATCCTCCTGCACCAGTCACTGTCACATTTCGTTCAAGATTATTGTAATTGTTTTTGCTATGTATACCCCTTTTTCACATGTAAAGCGCCATGAAATAAATGGCGCTATAATAAACAATAATAATTTATTGCTATATATTTACAATATAATGAAAGACTAAAATGGAACCTGCTGTGGGATATGGTCGGCGTTGGGCGTTTGAAAAATACTGCAGGTGGTAAGACACAGTGTGAACACTTTAGGTCACAAGTGAAAGGGGAAATAAGATTGGACGCATGCATGAATGCGATCCAATACCTAACGTTCACTGCGCATGCACGAAACGCCATATGTATGGCATGGTGAAAGCAGCAGGCAAGGGAGAAGTACTCAGCATGGACGTATGCGCAGAATCAGTCCCAAAGTCGATGCAAACTGCGCAAACGCGAGGCAACGTATGATAAGCACAATGACGTATGAAAGAAGAATGGTCAATATGGACACATGCATGAATGTAGTCCCATTGACGGTGCTTAGTGTGCAACTGGAAAGCAAAGTGCACAGCTCTATGAACATTAAATATATTTGGGCATACATCACAAAGATAGAGTAGCCCAAAAAGCAGTGAAATGAATATCAGATGAATAACAGGAAAGTAAAAGTTTAGTTTAAAGGGTGGGGGATAATAACTAATACACACCCCTACAAAATATAACTCCACTAGATATTGGAAAGGAGATAATTAGAGTTGAGCCACCCCCGTAGTGTTCGAGTTCGGTTCGTCGAACACCCGTATGTTCGCCGAACTGTTCGTCGAACTGTTCGTCGAACACCTTTGAACACCGTTAAAACCAATGGCAGGCAAACAAAAACAAATAGGAACACATAGAAAACACATAGAAAACACTTCAAAGGTGTCCAAAAGCTGACAAACTGTTCAGAATACACAACTACCACATGGAAAAGTGACAAGTACATATAGTCATGCAAAAAGAAAAGAGGTGGAGGAGTAAAAGGAGGGGGAGACACAGATATAGGCATGTCATGCCCTTCTAAAACCAAAAAAGTGCGAAGCCGACATGGCCAGTCCGTTCCTGCCCGTGCGACCTCCGTGTCGCCGGGTTTGTGCCAGAGCTGCGGTGGACCCTGACGGCCAGCCCCCCTCTACCAATACTGGTGCCTGTCCGCTGGTGGGTCGAGCGAGCCCCCCTGCGGTGGAGGCAGCTCTAAGCTTTTTAATTTAAATTGTCTCTCTAATTTGAATGAGTACACTTTAAATCCTTTTACAAGGATCTATTGGAGGGCAAGTCTCATGCCAGCAGCCGCGGTGATTCCAGCTCCAGTAGCGTCCACTAAAGCTGCTGCAGTCGAAAAGCTTTTAGAAGGATCGAGCTTGGCGGTCCACCGCAAGGGGTCCTACCGCCAGTCCCAGCCTCTGTGCCTTGGGGTGCCTCCTGATGCTCTTAACTGAGTGTCCCGGGGGCCCGAAGCATTTTCTTTGACAAAATTAAGTGTCCAAACTACAGGTGGTGTAGCTTGCTTAACAGCCGGGATAATCCGCTGACTAGCAGACACTGTTACTAGGCACAAAGTATTTCCTGGGCTAGATGCAGTTAAAAATTTGTAATTAGATACTCTCGTTGGATGCTGAGAAAGCATTCCATAGAGTCTCCTGGCACGCCATATATTATTCTCTTAAAAAGCTTGGGGTGGGGGTCTAGAAGACCCTTTTATAGTCAAAATCACGGCCCTGTATCGCAATACGTCACCTAGGCTGAAGATAAATGGAACATTTTCATCACCTTTCATAATCACCAATGGGACAAGGCAGGGATGTCCTCTGTCCCCTCTCTTATACACCCTAGTGACGGAGCACCTGCTCTCATCAATTTGCTATAACCCCAATATTAGGTGGATTGAGGTGGAAGGCACCGAGTACAAGTGCTCTGCATTTGCTGATGATGTCCTAGTATATATCACTCAATCACATATATCCATCCCTGCTGTTATGGCTGAAATAGATCTCTTTGTTACATGGTCAAATTTTAAAATCAATGCAGCGAAGTCTGAGGCCCTCGATGTCTCCCTCCCCAAATCCATACAGGATTCCATCCAGTCCAACTTTCCCTTTGCCTGGACCTCACAGGGTATCAAATACTTCGGAATTCATATTCATAGAGACCTCTCCCGTCTATGTTATCTTAATTTTGGGCCCTTTATTGAACAACTCCATACAGACCACGGTTGGCAAGTTAGAACTGTAAGATTCACTACGTGAACCACTGGTGTTTTGTGGAAAAGCACATGTACACTGCGTTCCAAATTATTATGCAAAAAGTGTTTAGGAGTGATAAGGGAAAAATTTGTTTGTTTGTCAGTTAAACTCATTGATGGTGATGTGTGTCAGGGCTCTTTATATCACTGTAAGCAATTGCAGACACCTGTGCTAATTAGTTTGGCAGGTGTGTCCAATGAAAGGCAAGACTACTTAAGAAGGCTGTCCCACATTATTAAGCAGCCTACATTTTCTGCCAAAATGGGAAAGAAAAAGGATGTATCGGCTGCTGAGAAGCAACAAATTGTGGAGTGTTTAGGTCAAGGCATGACTACAATCAACATTGCCAAGACACTTCATCCTGATCATCGCACAATCAAGAAGTACGTAGCTGATTCACAGTACACACGTGTGCGTGCTGATAAGGGAAAATTGAGGACTCTTTCCTACAGACAATTACATCAGGTTAAGAGAGCAGCGGCAAAAAAGCCTTGTCATAGCAGCAGACAAGTTTTTGTAGCTGCTGGTGCCTCCAACGTCCCCCGAACAACAAGATGCAGAGTCCTTCAGAGGTTTGCAGCTGTGCGTAAGCCATCCTGTCAACCTCCTCTATCCACTGCACACAAGCAGAAACGGCTCCAGTGGGCCAAACAGTACATGAAGACTAACTTCAAAACTGTTTTGTTCACCGATAAGTGCCGTGCAATGCTCGATGGACCAGATGGATGGAGTGGAGGATGGCTGGTTGATGGACACTCCACGCAAACACAGCTACAGTGTCAACAAGGAGGAGGTGGAGTAATGTTTTGGGCTGGAATCATGGGGAGAGAGATTGTCGGCCCCTATAGGATCCCTGAAGGGGTAAAGATGAACTCCATAATGTATGTGGAGTTTCTCAAACAGCACTTCCTGTCATGGTTCAAGAAGAAGAACCGTGTATTCCGCAGCAAGATCATTTTCATGCAAGATAATGCACCATCTCATGCTGCACATAACTCATCTGCATCTCTGGCTGATATGGGCATAAAAGGGGACAAACTTATGGTGTGACCCCCATGCTCCCCTGACCTCAACCCCATTGAGAACCTCTGGAGCATCATCAAAAGGAGTGTCTATGATGGCGGGAGGCAGTTCACATCTAAGCAACAGCTCTGGGAGGGTATTCTGTCCTCATGCAAAACAATTGAAGCAGAAACCATCCAAAACCTGACAAATTCAATGGACGAGAGAGTTCAGAAGCTCCTTTCGAACAAGGGGTCCTATGTGCAAATGTAACATCACATAGAATAAAGTTTTGAGTTGAAAACTGTTTGATTTCAGATTCTAATAACCTGCTAATGCTTATAAATAGTGTTGAGCGAACATGCTCGACACTGCTCGGTACTTGCCCGAGCATCACGCTACTCGGGATGTTCGGCGAGCACCAAGCATTTCCGGGTTACTCGTGCGGGAGCTCGGGTCTCCGCCCTGCATGTTTGGCGCTCTTTACAGAGCCAATGAACATGCAGGGATTGCCAGCCAGTCACTGTAATGCTGCAGCCATGTTGGTTGTGGGCATTACAGTGATTGTCTGGCCGCACAGCGTCACCTCGAGTATTTAAAACCGGGCGCCGCCATCTTGGACACAGTCGCTCTGGATTAGACAGTGTAGGGACAGCGCTGCTGATTTAGGGAGAGATATAAACTGCGAAATAGTTAGTGTAAGGTCTGTAAAGGCTGCCAGAACAAACAAACAGTCCTTTTCAGGACTAATATCCATCCCAGATACCAGGCAGGCAGGCTGTACAGGAGACACAGTGGTTGTACCAGCAAACGCTGCATTACAGTCCTGTGTGCTCCTGTTGTTGAAATTGCTGGACTTAGCACCAGGTGTCGAGGGCCAGGAAAAATCCTTTTTTTTTTTCATCTAAATCCTCCTTTTTTTTCCTCCTTCACACTGTACAAATACCCATCTTATTAACCTTTTGGTGTGTCCCCCCCGCCCAAAAAAAAAGCGTGTCTCTGATTTTTCAGACACAAATATAACTGTTGAAAATAGCCTGGTGTAGGCTAGAGAAACAGAAGTGTTGTTTTGCACTTCCACGGTTCAAACCTCTGTATTATCCATTTTGGGCCATTTGTATCTAAAAAAAACCCAGTTTGAGTGTGTCGCTCACTGTTCAGTCGCAAATATCTCTATTTAAAAAAGTGTGGTATACCCCAGTAAACAATAACTGTGGTTTTGCCATCCCACGGTAAAAAATCTCTATTATTCAGGTTTTGGTATATTTTCCGTAAAGAAAAACAGTAGTGTCTCCAGACTGTTGTGACACAAAAATATATCTGTTGAAAATAGTCTTGTGTAGGCCCGACATCCCAGTGTGGTTTCGCAGTTCCACGGGTCAAATCGCTGTACTATCCAGTTTTGGGCCTTTGGTATCTAAAAAAAAAGCAGTTTGAGTGTGTCGCTCACTGTTCAGCCGCAAATATCTCTATTTAAAAAAGTGTGGTATACCCCAGTAAACAATAACTGTGGTTTTGCCATCCCATGGTAAAAATTCTCTATTATTCAGCTTTTGGTAGTCTTTTCCGTAAAGAAAAACAGTAGTGTCTCCTGACTGTTGTGACACAAAAATATATCTGTTGAAAATTGTCTTGTGTAGGCCCGACATCCCAGTGTGGTTTCGCAGTTCCACGGGTCAAATCGCTGTACTATCCAGTTTTGGGCCTTTGGTATCTAAAAAAAAAGCAGTTTGAGTGTGTCGCTCACTGTTCAGCCGCAAATATCTCTATTTAAAAAAGTGTGGTATACCCCAGTAAACAATAACTGTGGTTTTGCCATCCCACGGTAAAAAATCTCTATTATTCAGCATTTGGTAGTTTTTTCCGTAAAGAAAAACAGTAGTGTCTCCTGACTGTTGTGACACAAAAATATATCTGTTGAAAATAATCTTGTGTAGGCCCGACATCCCAGTGTGGTTTCGCAGTTCCATGGGTCAAATCGCTGTACTATCCAGTTTTGGGCCTTTCGTATCTAAAAAAAAAGCAGTTTGAGTGTGTCGCTCACTGTTCAGCCGCAAATATCTCTATTTAAAAAAGTGTGGTATACCCCAGTAAACAATAACTGTGGTTTTGCCATCTCACGGTAAAAAATCTCTATTATTCAGCTTTTGGTAGTTTTTTCCGTAAAGAAAAACAGTAGTGTCTCCTGACTGTTGTGACACAAAAATATATCTGTTGAAAATAGTTTTGTGTAGGTCCGACATCCCAGTGTGGTTTCGCAGTTCCACGGGTCAAATCACTGTACTATCCAGTTTTGGGCCTTTGGTATCTAAAAAAAAAAGCAGTTTGAGTGTGTCGCTCACTGTTCAGCCGCAAATATCTCTATTTAAAAAAGTGTGGTATACCCCAGTAAACAATAACTGTGGTTTTCCTCTTCCACGGTTCTAATCTACTCTTTATTACCCTTTTTCCATTGATAGTGCAAGTGTAAGCTATTTTACTTCATTTACAATGGGCAAGGCGCGTGGCAAGGGACGTGGAAGTGGACGTTCTGGTGATGGTTCGTGCAGAGGACGGGGCCGTGGCCAAGGTGAAAATGTGCCACAACCAACAGCCACATCTTCTCGCTCCCACTTCTTGACCGAATTACTAGGGAAGAACAGAACAACACCAGTATTGAGAACTGATCAGTGTGAACAGGTTATTAATTGGATAGCAGATAATACTTCCAGTTACCTGGGCACCACCACCTCCGGTCTGTCTTCCACACGGTCAACTCTTAGTAGCCGTGAGTCTCGACCGCATACTCCTCCTCACCCTGATGCTCCTTCCTCCCACCATGCCGAGTCTCGTCAGACAGCAAGTGATCCCACATTTGGACACTCTGAAGAGCTGTTCACTGGTCCATTTCCATATTTGGGCCCCTCGTCTGATACGCTTGAAGTGGTGGAAGAGGAGATCCCATGTTGCGATGCCCAAATATTTGAACAGCCACGGCCACAGGAAGTCGACGTTGGCAATCTGTCACAAGAGGTGGACGATGACGAGACACAATTGCCAGGAAGTGAGGAGGAGGATCGTGGTGCGCAAGTGGAAGAGGCAGAGGAGGTGGATGATCTAGTAACTGACCCAACGTGGAAGGAGGACATGCAGAGTGAGGCCAGCAGCACACAGGGGGAGGGAGGCAGAGTACCCCAACAGGCAGGAAGAAGCAGTGTGGTGGCCGCAGACAAAAGGCAGGCAACCATTCCCCGTTACACCAACACGAGGGACGTTGCCAGTACAAGTAGTAGGTCTTCCAGAGTCTGGAATTTTTTTAAAGGCTCTGCTGATAACCCCAAAAAGGCCATATGTTCCACTTGCCATGCCAGCATCAGCAGGGGTGACAAAACTACCAGCCTGACCACCACCAGCATGATCAGGCACATGGCAGCAAAGCACCCGACTTTGTGGGGCGAAACCCAGGGTCCACGACCAGTGTCAGCGGGTGTCACCACTGCTTCTTCCACTGTTGTGCGTGCAATAGAACCCCCTGTTGTGTGTGCAAGGCAATCCCCTGTCCATACTGCATGTAAAGATGCCCCCTCCTCTCAGTCTTCACTTGTTATGGCAGTTTCTCAAGAAACAGCATCAACATCCATGTCCACGTCCCACCGCAGCGTTCAATTGTCCATATCACAGACCTTTGAACGAAAGCGGAAATTCGCAGCTAACGTCCCACAGGCCACAGTCCTAAATTCGCACATTTCACGACTGCTTGTGTTGGAAATGCAGCCTTTTAGGCTGGTGGAGACGGAATCCTTCCGCAATCTTATGGCGGTGGCCGTCCCTCGGTACTCGGTCCCCAGCCGACACTATTTTGCCCGGTGTGCCATCCCCGCACTACACAAGCACGTGTCCCAAAGCATCTGCCGTGCCCTCAACAACGCAGTTACTGGGAGACTCCACCTGACAACGGACACGTGGACAAGTGCTTGTGGCCAGGGACGGTACATCTGTCTGACGGCACACAGGGGTAAACATAGTGGAAGCCGGGACCCAGTCGGACCTTGGGACGGAACACATCCTCCCCACACCGAGGATTGCGGGCCCTATGTCAGTCAGAGTTGCCCCCACACTGTACAGCTCCTGCGCATCCTCCTCCTCCTCCTCCTCCTCATGTTCAGCCTCCATCTCAGATATCACCACATCAGTTACAAGCTGGAAGCATTGCAGTACTGCCTCCGCCAAGCGGCAACAGGCTGTGCTGAAACTCATAAGCTTAGGTGATAAACCTCACACTGCTTGTGAGTTGTGGACAGCTGTGAAAGAGCAGGCAGATCTGTGGCTGAGACTGCTGAACCTACATCCCGGCATGGTCGTGTGTGACAATGGCCGTAACCTGGTGGTGGCTCTGAGGCGAGGTGAGTAGTGTTGAGCCACCCCCGTAGTGTTCGAGTTCTGTTCGGTTCGTCGAACACCCTTGTGTTCGCCGAACTGTTCGTCAAACTGTTCGTCGAACACCTTCAAACACCGTTAAAACCAATGGCAGGCAAACAAAAATACATAGAAACATATAGAAAACACCTTCAAAGGTGTGCAAAAGCTGACAAACTGCTCAGAAGACATAACTAACACATGGAAAAGTCACAAGTACATATAGTCATGCGAAAAGAAAAGAGGTGGAGGAGTAAAAGGAGGGGGAGACACAGATATAAGCATGTCATGCCCTTCTAAAATCCAAAAAGTGAGAAGCCGACACAGCCAGTCCGTTCCTGCCCGTGCCACCTCCGTTTGTGCCAGAGCCGCGGTGCATCCTGATGGCCAGCCCCCCTCTCCCAATACTGGTGCCTGTCCGCTGGTGGGTCGAGCGGTGGAGGCAGCTCTAAGCTTTTTAATTTAAATTGTCTCTCTAATTTGAATGAATACACTTTAAATCCTTTTACAAGGAACTATTGAAGGGCAAGTCTCATGCCAGCAGCCACGTAATTCCAGCTCCAGTAGTGTCCACTAAAGCTGCTGCAGTAAAAAATCTTTTATAAGGATCGAGCTCGGCTGTCCACCGCAAGGCATCCTACCGCCAGTCCCAGCCCCTATGCCTTGGGGTGCCTCCTGATGCTCTTCACTGAGTATCCCGTGGTCCCGAAGCATTTCCTTTGAAAAAAATAAGTGTCCAAACTACAGGTGGTGTAGCTTGCTTAACAGCCGGGATAATCCGCTGACTAGCAGACACTGCTACTAGGCACAAAGTATTTCCTGGGCTAGATGCAGTTAAAAATTTGTAATTAGATACTCTCGTTGGATGCTGAGAAAGCATTCCATAGAGTCTCCTGGCACGCCATATATTATTCTCTTAAAAAGCTTGAATGCGTCACCTAGGCTGAAGATAAATGGAACTGTAGCACCCCGAGGGCTCGGTTGCTGCAGAGGTATTGCACCTCACCCAGAGGTGTGATAGCTCACTCTCAGGTAAGAATGGAGTGTGGATCAGGACCCCGACACCTGCATGCATTACACCACATTGCCGTGGGGCAGGGCGACCAATATGCCCCTGAGATGGGCATGACAGTCCCTGACTGGAGTGGTGGGAGGGAACACTGAGGAAGGGGAACCCTGTAGTGCAGGAGCAGGGAGGAAGCAGTTCCTGGGTGCATTGAGAAGGGAGTATAAAAGGTGGGCACCATCTTAGTTCAGTGCAGAGAAGTCTGAGCAGAAGTGACAGGGAGCAGGGGCTCTGCATGAGCTCTGCTCCAGAGGCGGGCCTAGTAACAGAGGCCCAGGCCTGGAAGAGGGAGAAGGAAGGAAGAGGAGCGGAGAAGGCTCCAGGAACGAAGGGATCCCTGGGGTGTGGACGGGCGAGCCGCCACCGCACGCCCGAATCCACCTGCGTGGAGGGGTCAGGCCAAAGGGGGAGACCGGTCCCCGAAACTAGTGGAGGCGGGAAACGACCCTCAGCTAGAAACCGGAGGCTGTGATATTTTATGTGGCGCAGCCCCTCGCTACTCCCGCTAGGAGGGCAGCACATAGGGTCAGGGAAACTGGTGCCAAGTTTACCAAGAGGAGTCCCGAGGCAGCCGGACAGAAGGGTTGGTAAGAAAGGCCAGACAAAGGACACACAAAGGGGATCCTGTGAAGCGCTCCAAAGTTATCTGGGAGTTGTCTGAGCCCCTCACCTGGTGAGCACAGTACGACGTGGGCAGCCGTTACCTGCAGAAGTGGTCTGGATAATAAGAACTGTGAGTAAAGGCCCTGGACTGCATCACTGACTCCGTGTCGTTACTGCTGCTGCCCTGCACCATCACCCCCATCCTCTGCATACATTGCCCTGAGGCTATACTCCTCCCGTGGGGAGTTATGCTACGCTCTGCTGCACCCACAACACCAGCCTCAGCGGTCTGCCCGGCAGTGGCGGTTCACTCTGACCGCAATCCACGGGTGGCGTAGTCGGACATTTAAACATCAAAACCACATAAATAGTTCCGCCACTGGTTTGACCGCCCTGAGCCACGGAACCGGGTCGCTGACACGGAGACTACAACCACCAGCATCCACCAAAAAGGGTCCGGCTCCGGATGTCCCAAGGCCCAGGGGGTGCATCAGAACATTTTCATCACCTTTCATAATCACCAATGGGACAAGGCAGGGATGTCCTCTGTCCCCTCTCCTATACATCCTAGTGACGGAGCACCTGCTCTCATCAATTCGCCATAACCCCAATATTAGGTGGATTGAGGTGGGAGGCACCGAGTACAAGTGCTCTCTATTTGCTGATGATGTCCTAGTATATATCACTCAATCACATATATCCATCCCTGCTGTTATGGCTGAAATAGATCACTTTGTTACATGGTCAAATTTTAAAATCAAAACAGCGAAGTCTAAGACCCTCGATGTCTCCCTCCTCAAATCTATACAGGATTCCATCCAGTCCAACTTTTTCTTTGCCTGGCCCTCACAGGGTATCAAATTCTTAGGAATTCCTATTCATAGAGACCTCTCCCGTCTATGTTATCTTAATTTTGGGCCCTTTATTGAACAACTCCATTCAGACCACGGTTGGCAAGTTAGAACTGTAAGATTCGCTACATGAACTACTGGTGTTTTGTGGAAAAGCACATGTACACTGTGTTCCAAATTATTATGCAAAAAGTGTTTAGGAGTGATAAGGGAAGAATTTGTTTGTTTGTCAGTTAAACTCATTGATGGTGATGTGTGTCAGGGCTCTTTATATCACTGTAAGCAATTGCAGACACCTGTGCTAATTAGTTTGGCAGGTGTGTCCAATGATCGGCAAGACTACTTAAGGAGGCTGTCCCACATTATTAAGCAGCCTACATTTTCTGCCAAAATGGGAAAGAAAAAGGATGTGTCGGCTGCTGAGAAGCAACAAATTGTGGAGTGTTTAGGTCAAGGCATGACTACAATCAACATTGTGCGATGATCAGGATGAAGTGTCTTGGCAATCAAGAAGTATGTAGCTGATTCACAGAACACATGTGTGCGTGCTGATAAGGGCAAATTGAGGACTCTTTCCTACAGGCAATTTCGTCAGGTTAAAAGAGCAGCGGCAAAAAAGCCTTGTCATAGCAGCAGACAAGTTTTTGAAGCTGCTGGTGCCTCCAACGTCCCCCGAACAACAAGATGCAGGGTCCTTCAGAGGTTTGCAGCTGTGCGTACACCATCCTGTCAACCTCCTCTATCTACTGCACACAAGCAGAAATGGCTCCAGTGGGCCAAACATTACATGAAGACTGATTTCAAAACTGTTTTGTTCAAGGATGAGTGCCGTGCAACGCTCGATGGTCCAGATGGATGGAGTGAAGGATGGCTGGTTGATGGACACCCCACGCAAACACGGCTATAGCGCCAACAAGGAGGAGGTGGAGTAATGTTTTGTGCTGGAATCATGGGGAGAGAGATTGTCAGCCCCTTTAGGATACCTGAAGGGGTAAAGATGAACGCAATAATGTATGTGGAGTTTCTCAAACAGCACTTCCTGCCATGGTTCAAGAAGAAGAATCGTGTATTCCGCAGCAAGATCATTTTCATGCATGATAATGCTGCAAATAACTCATCTGCATCTCTGGCTGATATGGGCATAAAAGGGGACAAACTTATGGTGTGACCCTCATGCTCCCCTGACCTCTACCCCATTCAGAACCTCTGGGGCATCATCAAAAGGAGTGTCTATGATGGCGGGAGGCAGTTCACATCTAAGCAACAGCTCTAGGAGGGTATTCTGTCCTCATGCAAAACAATTGAAGCAGAAACCATCCAAAACCTGACAAATTCAATGGACGAGAGCGTTCAGAAGCTCGTTTCGAACAAGGGGTTATATGTGCAAATGTAACATCACCTAGAATAAAGTTTTGAGTTGAAAACTGTTTGATTTCAGTTTCTAATAACCTGCTAATGCTTATAATTTCAAAAATGACCAATTTTTTTGGTCTTTATTAAAATGAAAAGGTTGATCGAAGAGTGTGGGGGATCTAAGAGTGTGGCAACCCCGTAGTCAGGATTACTTCGAATTCTGACAATCTGAGGGTCATGTTGCAGGTAGTGCAGCAAGAAGTGCCTTGCGCATCTCGGAGCCCCAAAATTATTTTCCGGGCTAGATGCAGCTAAAAATTATTAGTAATTTTAAATCTGGTGGAGCTTAGTATAGATGGCCTAATAGAATCAGTTCTGCACACTGCTACAAAGCCCAAATTATTTTCCAGCCAAGATACAGATAAACATGAATAGTAATTTGAAAGCTTAAAACGGTTGGTGAGGTGATTTTAACCAATCATCAAGCTTTTACTCTCCCAAGGATGACACAGGGGTAGAAAAGTCGTTTTGGATCCATGATTTGTTCATCTTTATGAACGTGAGTCTGTCTACATTATCAGTGGAGAGCCGCGTGCGCTTATCTGTCAGCACACCACCAGCAGCGCTGAACACACGTTCAGACAGAACGCTGGCTGCAGGGCATGATAAGATCTCCAAGGCGTAAGTGGCGAGCTCCGGCCATTTATCCAGATTGGAAGCCCAAAAAGAGCAAGGGTCCAGTGACACAGTCATGGCTTCAATGTTTACTTGGAGATACTCCTGTACCATCGTCTCTAGGCGTTGACTATGTGTCAGACTTCTTGTCTCCTGTGGCCTTGCAAAGGATGAGCTAAAAAAGTGGTGAAATGATTCCGCAAAATTGATGTTACCAGCAGATACTGTGCTTCTGTTACGGTTTGAGTGCTGAACACTCGACGGTCCCACGGTTGGCAAGTTGGAACTGTGAGATTCACTATGTGCACCACTGGTGTTTTGTGGAAAAGCACATGTAAGATTCTGCAACAGTCTCTGCTGATACTCCGGCATGCATGCATCCCTTTCTATGGCAGGAATAATTTCTGCAAATTTACTTTTGTACCGGGGATCTAACAGTGTGGCAACCCAGTAGTCAGGATTATTTCTAATTCTCACAATTCGAGGGTCATGTTGCAGGTAGTGCAGCAAGAAGGCATTCATGTGTCTTGCGCATCCAGGAGCACCAAGTCCCTGTTGTGTTGGTGGCGAGGTAACAATCATGCTTCCTTCCTCTGTCCTCTCCCCCCAACCTCGCACAACAGAAATGTGATCAAGGTCTCCCTCATCTGATGAGTCTTCCATCAGTTCGTCCTCCACTTCTTCCTGGGCTCCTGCACCTTCCTCACTAGTTTGGCTGCTACCATGCGCCCTGGTAAAACCATCTCCCCCACCCTCACATGCCTGCCGCCTTGGTGCTGCCAACCGTCTGGACCTTGCAGATGTTAGCCCTTCCGCATACAACTCCTTGTTATGTTCTGCTACCAGAGCTAAGGAAAGAGAGGAGATCTGTCCCTACGATAGAACTCAGCTGAATCCCTACGATGTAACAGGGAACCTGATCCTGCGATCAGACCTGCTAAAGTCCTAAGCTAGTCTGTACGAAGACCTATAGATGTGGGGGAGGAATCCCTACAAGTACTAAGGACTGGGAGGAATATGGGACACCTCCTAACAGAAATAGTAGCAGACAGACGAACAAACAAAATATAAAGAACATAGAGGTCAGTAAACCAAGCAAACTAACAGAGCAAGACACAGAGCACAGGCTAGCAAGAAAGTAGATATACAATGAAGTCCAGCAAAGCCAGAAGGGCGGAGCAGGATTAAATAGGCCAACAAGGTCATGTGACCAGCAAAGGAAAAAAAACCTAACAGCAAGGTTCTAACAGTACCCCCCCTTCTAAGAGGATCCTCCGGATCCCCTAGGACCAGGCTTATCAGGAAATCTCCTGTGAAACGCTCTGATAAGTCTGGACGCGGAAACATCATCTGACCTCACCCAAGAGTTATCCTCGGGTCCGAAACCTTTCCAGGCCACAAGATACTGCAAACTACCTCTATACCGTCTAGAGTCAAGGATGCGAGAAATTTCATATTCCCCGTCCTCCACCACCGGAGGAACAGAGGCAGAGGCGTCACCATCCGACACAACAGCTTTTTTTAACAGAGAGACATGAAAGACCGGATTAATTCTCCAGGAGGTAGGAACCTCCAACCTAACAGCAGATTGGTTGACAACCTGAAGCACCTTAAAGGGCCCTACAAACTTGGGACCCAATTTCTTAGAAGGAATCCTCAACCGCAGATTCCTAGAGGACAACCAAACCATGTCACCAACAGCGAACAAAACCTCCTGTCGTTTCCTATCAAAGTAGTCTTTAGATTTTCTGTTGGCCTCCTGAAGATTACCACGCACATCCGTCCAAACTCTTTCCAAATCACCGGAAAAATTCTCCTCCTCAGGCACGGCAGATCCCAACTTGGAGAACGACCCAAACGACGGATGTCTCCCAGAACAACAAAAAAAAGGCGAACAACCAGCAGAAGAAGATGTATGATTGTTCAGAGCAAATTCGGCAAGTGGCAGAAACTCAGACCACCCCTCTTGATTGTCTGCCACAAAACAACGCAAGAACTGCTCAACATCCTGGTTTTTCCTTTCTGTCTGGCCATTAGATTCAGGATGATATCCGGACGAAAACGACAAATGAATTCCCAACCTGTCACAAAAGGCATGCCAAAAACGAGCCACGAACTGAGGACCCCTATCAGAAACAATGTCAGTAGGAACGCCATGAAGTCTGACAATTTCCTTGACAAAGGCCTTAGCGAGAGTTTTAGCGCAGGGCAGTTTGATGAAGGGAACCAAGTGACACATCTTACTAAAACGGTCCACGACCACCCAGATGACAGTAAAACCCTCAGAGGGGGGAAGGTCAGTTATAAAGTCCATAGCCAAATGTGTCCAAGGAGCACTGGGGACCTCCAAAGGACAAAGCAACCCCGCAGCAGGAGTATGTGAGGACTTAGATCTAGCACATACAGTACATTGGCGTACCCACTTAATGACTTCCTTCTGCCATCCAGGCCACCAAAAACTGCGACCCACCAGTCTATTGGTCTCAGAGATTCCGGGATGACCTGCCAACCGAGATTCGTGACACTCAACAAACAAATCTCTCCTAAAGGTCCCAGGCACAAACAACCTCCCATGAGGAGTGTTAGATGGGGCATTCTCCTGAGCTTTAAGAATCTCATCTTCCAAAACGGAGTCTAAAGCAGCTATCACAACACCTTCTTGTAAAATGTTTTCCTCTTTCTCAGCACCGACTATGGGAGAAAAACTGCGAGACAAGGCATCCGCCTTAACATTCTTAGTACCAGGGATGTAAGTAACGGAGAAATTAAACCGCGAGAAAAACAGTGCCCACCTAGCCTGACGGGCATTCAGGCGCTTGGCAGCGTCAAGATATATCAGATTTTTATGATCCGTAAGAACCTGAACGGGAAATTCCGCACCTTCCAAGAAGTGGCGCCAGTGTTCAAATGCGAGTTTAATAGCCAATAATTCCCGATTACCAATATCGTAATTCAATTCAGTCTCCGAAAATTTTTTTGAAAAAAAGGCACAGGGATGTAATCCATCCCCGTTATCCTGAGACAATACTGCGCCAACCCCCACAGAGGAAGCATCAACCTCAACCAAAAACGGCCTAGTAACATCAGGCTGCATAAGGATGGGAGCAGAGGTGAACCTCTCCTTGAGATACACAAAAGCTTCAATGGCCTCAGAAGACCACTGAACCGCATCAGCACCTTTCCTGGTGAGATCAGTCAGAGGTTTGACAATACTAGAAAAATTTTTTATGAATTTTCTATAGTAATTGGCGAAACCCAAAAACCTCTGTATCGATTTCAAACCAATAGGCCTAGGCCATTCCTGCACAGCCTGAACCTTAACCGGATCCATCTCAAAACCTTTGCTGGAGATAATGTAGCCCAAAAAACTAATTCTCTGTACAGCGAACTCACATTTCTCCAGCTTAGCAAAAAGCGAATTGTCCATTAATAACTGTAATACCTCACGCACGCTCCGCCAATGAGACTCCAGATCTGGCGAATAAATCAAAATGTCATCCAAATACACAACCACATTTTTACCGATCAAAGGTCTAAGGATGTCATTAATCAGATTCTGAAAAAATGCAGGAGCATTAGTAAGACCAAAAGGCATAACCAGATTCTCAAAATGACCCACAGGAGTGTTAAAAGCAGTCTTCCATTCATCACCCTCCTTCATGCGCAACAGATTGTATGCCCCCTTAAGGTCAATTTTAGAGAACCACTTGGCCCCCAATAACTGGTTAAACAGATCAGGAATCAATGGCAGTGGGTAAGGATTGCGTACCGTAATTTTGTTAATCTCACGAAAATCCAGACAAGGACGTAAACCGCCGTCCTTTTTTTTTACAAAAAAAAATCCAACCGCCACAGGAGACTTAGAGGGCCTAATGTGACCGGCGGCCAAACTTGTCTGTATGTATTCCTCCAAAGCCTTCCTCTCAGGAATAGTAAGGTTAAATAAACGACTTTTAGGAAGAGTCGCTCCAGGGACAAATTCAATAGAACAATCATAGTCTCTATGGGGAGGCAAAACCTGCGATTCCTTCTCAGAAAAAACTCTCCAAAAATCCTGAATAGGAACAGGCAATTCTCCCCTATCCAAAGCTGCAATATGCCCGTTACAACACTTGTCATAACATTTATGGCTCCAGGATTTAATTTCACTGGTAGACCAATCCAGTACAGGATTGTGACATTTTAACCAAGGCAATCCCAATATTACTGGAGAAGGCAAGTTATTCAACACTACCAAATCCAATTTCTCATGGTGAACACCATTAATAGTGAGAGGAAATTCACAGACCTTGAGAGTAATATTCTTCAAAGGGGAGCCATCCACAGAAACCACAGCAATGGGGGATGATAAAGGTTCAGGTTTTAAATTGAGTTTTTCCACGAATCCCACATCAATTACATTCAGTGTAGACCCGCAATCAACAAACACCCGAAATTCCATTAATTTTTCCTGAGCAATCGTGGAAGCAGCTAAAAATATACCCTTGGAATTTAAACAGGCAATACGGGCGTGACTGACCTTTTTTTTTTCTTTCTTCATACGAAGCTCACAGCCTTTAATCAAATGACCAGATTTTCCGCAATAGAAACACAAGCCTTTCGAAAAACGACAGTCTTTTTCTTGAGAGCGAGGTGCCACCGATCCAATCTCCATCGGTTCACCACTGTTAGTACACACATTATCATAACCAGAAACTGACATAGCAGAGGATTTGCTCTCATTAACCCTAGCACGCAGTCTTCTATCCACCCGTATAGCTAATTGCATAGCCTGTTGCAAATCCTCAGGTGTAGGATAAGCAATTAGCAGGTCTTTAACCCTTTCACTGAGCCCAGCAAGAAATAGACTTTTCAGAGCAGAATCGTTCCACCCTGTTTGAGTGGACCAACGACGAAAATGTGTACAATATTTTTCGACATTACCTGATCCTTGTTTTAAACGTCTCAACTCAGTCTCAGCTGATGCGACACGGTCAGGATCATCATATAATAGTCCTAAAGCAGAAAAAAAACTATCCACTGATCTGAAGCATGTATCACTAGGTTGCAAAGAAAAGGCCCACTCCAGAGGCTCTTTGCGCAAAAGTGACATTATGAACCCTACGCGCTGGGATTCATCCCCAGAGGACTTGGGTCTCAAACGAAAATACAATAAGCAAGCATTTTTAAATGAAAAAAATTCTCGATGTTCACCAAAAAATAAATCCGGCAAACATACCTTAGGCTCCAAGAAATGTGCTCCAGAACAGTTACTCACGTGCTGACGGAGCTCGGCCACTTCCAGAGAGAGTCCCTGCAGGCGATGAGCCAAATCCTGAACCGACACCATGATGGAACAGAAAAATCTTTCCTTAGAGAATTTGCTGGCTGGACTTACTGTTATGTTCTGCTACCAGAGCTAAGGAAAGAGAGGAGATCTGTCCCTACGATAGAACTCAGCTGAATCCCTACGATGTAACAGGGAACCTGATCCTGCGATCAGACCTGCTAAAGTCCTAAGCTAGTCTGTACGAAGACCTATAGATGTGGGGGAGGAATCCCTACAAGTACTAAGGACTGGGAGGAATATGGGACACCTCCTAACAGAAATAGTAGCAGACAGACGAACAAACAAAATATAAAGAACATAGAGGTCAGTAAACCAAGCAAACTAACAGAGCAAGACACAGAGCACAGGCTAGCTAGAAAGTAGATATACAATGAAGTCCAGCAAAGCCAGAAGGGCGGAGCAGGATTAAATAGGCCAACAAGGTCATGTGACCAGCAAAGGAAAAAAAACCTAACAGCAAGGTTCTAACACTCCTCCTCTACTTCCTCCACCTCCTCTTGTGCCACCACCTGACACCAAATTCTGTATAACATGTGCTCCAGCTTGTAAATCACCGGAATAGTCATGCTGATAATGGCATCGTCACCACTAAACATCTTCGTCGCCATTTCGAAACTGTGCAGAAGGGTGCATAGGTCCCTGATCTGAGACCACTCCTCCAGCGTGATTTGCCCCACCTCTGGATCCCGTTGGCCCAGGCTATACATCAGAACGTATTGCACCAGGGCTTGTCGGTGCTGCCACAGTCGCTGCAACATGTGCAGAGTTGAATTCCACCGGGTAGGCACATCGCATTTTAGCCGGTGAAGTGGCAGGCAAAACGACTTCTGTAGAGATGTAAGTCGCTGAGCTGCGGGATGTGAACGGCGGAAGTCAGCACACAGTGACCGTGCCCTCTGCAGAAGGCCATCTAGTCCGGGATAGTGGGCTAAAAATTCCTGGACAACCAGGTTCAACACGTGAGCCATACAAGGCACGTGTGTGACATTGCCCCGGCGAAGGGCCGCACCCAGGTTTGCAGCATTGTCGCACACGGCCTTACCTAGTTTCAGGTCCAGTGGAGACAACCATTCATGAAATTGGTTCTCCAGAGCTGACCACAACTCCTCAGCTATGTGACTCACATTTCCCAGACATTTCAAAGTAAAAACCGCCTGATGACGTTGAGCCCTACTGCCAGCATAGTAAGGAGGTGTGCAGGATCCCTTCTGCGCAGTTAGAAAGCTTGTGGCATGACCAGACAGGCTTTGGGTGCAGGTGGAGGACCGAGAGGAGGTTGAGGAGGCAGAAGCAGTGGAGGAACTCTGACATAAAGAGGATTGCCGCACAACTCGTGGGGACGGCAAGACTTGGACAGCAGCCCCTTGTCCTGCTGTCACCATAGTTACCCAGTGCCCAGTCAGCGACATGTAACGCCCCTGTCCATGCCTACTCGTCCAAGTGTCTGTGGTGAAATGCACCCTGTCACACACAGAGTTTCTCAAAGAAGCGGTGATGTTGTGTGCGACATGCTGGTGGAGCGCAGGCACACCTTTCTTTGAGAAGCAGTGCCGACTGGGCATCTGGTACTGGGGCACTGCGACGGACATAAGGTCTCGAAAATCCTCTGTGTCAACCAGGCGGAAAGGCAGCATTTCTGTAGCCAAGAGCTTGCAGATGGTGAAATTCAACCTCTTAGCTTTCTCATGGCTAGGAGGAAATGGTCTTTTACTTGTCCACATCTGAGGGACTGAGGGCTGGCTGTTGTGCTTAGACGGGGTTGATAAGGGTGTCCCCGGCAAACTGCCGGTCTGTGAGGAAGATGCAGGCGGACATGTTAGGTTGCATGATGTACTCAAACTATGTATTTTTTGGCCTCTACTTAGCTTTTGTTGACAAATGTTACAGATAACACGAGTTGGGTCATCTTTATCGATCTGAAAAAATGCCCAGGCTATGCAAGGCTTAGCACCCATGCGACCTGAAGAGCCACCACGACTTGTGGTCAGAGGCAGAGTTGTGTTTGAGGATGCAGTTGTTGACGTGCTTCCAGTACTATGTCTCTGTCCAGGAAGGCGCAACCTGACCTCGTCGTCACTAGCATCCTCCTCCACCTCCTCTGCTGACCTCATCTCTTGGCTGACTGTGGGTTGACAGTAAGTGGGATCTCCAACCTCATCATCATCACCCTGTGTGTTATCACACCCGTTGTCCTCAGAACCAACCTGTTCCTGCCCTGACAAAAGACTAAAGTTGTCGCTCCAATCAGGTATTTGAGTCTCATCATCGTCTTCCTCATTGTCTCCACCAACAGGAGTTACAGTTTGGGAATGAGGGTCTACATTATGGTCAGAACCTTCTGCGTCTGGTCCTGGATCCGACTCATAAAGATTCTGGGCATCAGTGCAGATCATTTCCTCGTCTGGATTCACAGAAGCGCTGGAGCCGACCTCTGATTCCCAGGCTATAGCATGAGTAAACAGCTCTGCAGACTCAACCATCTGTTCTACCTCATACTCAGACGGCAGCTGGAGATTTGGGAGCTGTGAGGAAGCAAGTGCGATTGGGGTGACACCTCTGAGGGCTGTAGCATTTGTGATGTTGAAGTTGATGTGGAGGAGAGCCCACTTAAAGGAGCACTTGATATCCGTTGAAGCACCAGCTGTTTTTGTTCCTCATCTGGAATTTGTAGCGATTGGCGTGGCCGTAAGAAACGGATCTTATCATTATTATTATTATTATTGTCCGCTAAAAGAAGTAGACATTTTAGTTTTGCTGGAAGATGGCCTTTCTTCTGCAGATATTACTGTTGCTTTAACACCTACTCCACGGACACAACCTTTTTTCCCCTTTCCAACACGCCTATTCCCCTTTCCACCAGCAGCAGGCCTTTATCCACTCATTTTGGTGGTTAACTAATTCACAACTCTGGAGTTGTTTGCACAAAAAAACAATGGACGGGAACTGAGCAGAGCTGAGTGGCCAAACTGTGGTATTAGGCCAAAACTATTGTCTGGGTTAGATGCAGAAAAAAATTATATTCAGTTTGCAACCTGATGGAGGTCAGTATAGATGGACTAATAGAACAAGTCCCACACACTGCTAGAAGGCCAAATATTTTTTCAGAGCTAGATGCAGAAAAATATTATATTCAATTTGCAACCTGATGGAGGTCAGTGTAGATGGACTAAAAGAACAAGTCCCACACACTGCTAGAAGGCCAAATATTTTTTCTGAGCTAGATGCAGAAAAATATTATATTCAATTTGCAACGTGATGGAGGTCAGTATAGATGGACTAATAGAACAAGTCCCACACACAGCTAGAAGCCCAAATATTTTTTCAGAGGTAGATGCAGAAAAAATTATATTCAGTTTGCAACCTGATGGAGGTCAGTATAGATAGACTAATAGAACAAGTTCCACACACAGCTAGAAGCCCAAATATTTTTTCAGAGCTAGATGCAGAAAAAAATTATATTCAATTTGCAATGTGATGGAGGTCAGTATAGATGGACTAATAGAACAAGTCCCACACACTGCTAGAAGGCCAAATATTTTTTCAGAGCTAGATGCAGGAAAATATTATATTCAATTTGCAACCTGATGGAGGTCAGTATAGATGGACTAATAGAACAAGTCCCACACACTGCTAGAAGGCCAAATATTTTTTCAGAGCTAGATGCAGAAAAATATTATATTCAATTTGCAACCTGATGGAGGTCAGTATAGATGGACTAATAGAACAAGTCCCACACACAGCTAGAAGCCCAAATATTTTTTCAGAGGTTGATGCAGAAAAAAATTATATTCAGTTTGCAACCTGATGGAGGTCAGTATAGATGGACTAATAGAACAAGTCCCACACACAGCTAGAAGCCCAAATATTTTTTCAGAGCTAGATGCAGAAAAAATTATATTCAATTTGCAACGTGATGGAGGTTAGTATAGATGGACTAATAGAACAAGTCCCACACACTGCTAGAAGGCCATAAATTTTTTCAGAGCTAGATGCAGAAAAATATTATATTCAATTTGCAACGTGATGGAGGTCAGTATAGATGGACTAATAGAACAAGTCCCACACACTGCTAGAAGGCCAAATATTTTTTCAGAGCTAGATGCAGAAAAAAATTATATTCACTTTGCAACCTGATGGAGGTCAGTATAGATGGACTAATAGAACAAGTCCCACACACTGCTAGAAGGCCAAATATTTTTTCAGAGCTAGATGCAGAAAAAAATTATATTCAATTTGCAACCTGATGGAGGTCAGTATTGATGGACTAATAGAACAAGTCCCACACACAATTAGAAGCCCAAATATTTTTTCAGAGGTAGAGGCAGAAAAAAATTATATTCAATTTGCAACCTTATGGAGGTCAGTATAGATGGACTAATAGAATGATGCTATGCCGAAAAGGTTTTGCTTCACTAGGTGCAGTAAAAAAATTGGTATTCTATACACAGGTGGTGTAGCTTGCAACACAGATAGGCTACTCCACTGACTAACACACTCTGCAATAGGCCAAAAAGGATTAGCTTTGCTAGATTTAGCCAAATGCTGTGAAAAAAACTTGCACAGCACTGGCACAGACCTGCCTGGCAAAAATTGATTGGAACTGATCTAACTTAGTCCTGAAAAGGACTGCAATTACAATTAGTCTTTACTCCCAACCTATCTATTTAAGAGCACAGACCTGCCTGATAAAAGTCATAGGAAATGCTGTAACCTAGTCCTTAAAAGGACTGCAATCACAACTATTCCCTACTCCCAAGCTATCTGTAGATTTGTGCGAAAATTGGCTTGAAATTAACAAGGTATAGCGCACACAGCAACAGCGGTGCCGTCTAACACGCAGCTGCAGCAGTGAGAAAATGGTGGCGACGGGGAAAATGGCTGGGTCTTATAGGGCAAGGACATGTGACATACACTGCCAATGACACATGCCCTTGCTTGTGTTAAAAAAAGCACTTCGCTCCGTGTGTGCGCTGCTGATAGGCTGACAGATTGCACCTCCCCACTGTAAATGCGGGAAAGAGAAAAAAAAAAATGGAGATCTTCATTATTCTTGCAGAGATCCATCCCATGCCCCTCCCCCCGCCCCGCTGTACATTCAAACTGCGTATTAACATTAATTTTCATCATTACTGAGAAAAAATCCAGTTATGATTTTCGTGCACGAACAGTTATCGAACATAACCTCGAACAGCCGAATTTTTTTCAAATCGTTCGTGTTCGCCGAACGGCTCGAACACCGCCCAAAACAGCTCGAATTTGAGGTTGGCGAACAGTTCAAGTCGAACACCGCTCATCTCTAGAGGTGAGATCACACACGTACCATGCCTGGCTCATGTGCTTAACCTTGTGGTTCAGCGGTTTCTTAAATCGTACCCCGAGTTGCCAGATCTGCTCGTGAAAGTACGCCGCCTGTCAGCTCATTTTCGCAAGTCGGCTACAGCTTCCGCCGCCCTTGCTGTGTTGCAGCAGCGTTTGCAGCTTCCGGCACACCGACTGGTGTGTGATGTCCCCACACGTTGGAACTCTACCCTCCACATGTTGCAAAGGATTTGTGAGCAGAAGAGAGAAGTTGTGGAGTACCAGCTGCAACAAGGCCGTCGATATTCAGGTCAGACTCCACACATAAGACCTCAGGAGTGGACCTGGATGTTTGACATATGTACCATCCTGACAAACCTTGAGGAGGCCACCAAGATGGTGAGTGGCGATGACGCCATCATTAGTGTCAGCATCCCACTTGTCTGTCTTTTGCAACGCTCTCTGCAGAGAATTAAAGAGGAGGCATTTCAGCCAGAGTATGATGAGATGAATCAAGAAGCCGTAGGGGGCGATTACACACAGCCCAGCCTCATCTCATCCCAACGTGCATTGGGGGACAATGAGGGAGAGGAGGAGGAGGAGGAGGAGGAGGAAGAACAGGAGCTGCTATCATGCGTTGTAGACGGTAGTACCTGTACAAGTGTCATACCGTCGGTTCAGCGTGGGTGGCCTGAGGACAGGGGGGAGGAGGAAGAGGAGGAGGAGGAGGAGAGCATGGTCAGTCGTCATCTTGGTGAGGACACGGAAATCTAGCCCGTTACCAGTCTGGCACGCATGGCTGACTTTATGTTACGCTGCCTTAACCGTGACCCTCGCGTTGTCAAAATGTTGGGTGACAGTCATTACTGGTTGGTGACACTTGTAGACCCCCGCTACAAGGAGAACTTTCACTCTCTTATTCCTGAGGTGGTGAGGTCTACAAAAATGGGGCAGTACCAGAAGGCCCTTGCTGCAGAACTCTTAAAAAAATTCCCATCTGAACACGCTAGCGGCAGAGGTCACAGTCCGTTGCCCAACCAAGGCGTACAGGCGAGAGAGATGCAACTCCAATCCAGCAGAGGCAGGGGAACACGGTCAACGTTCTGGGACAGTTTTCTGACACCAGCCCAGCTTACAGGCGCTGAGGCGCGGGGTACTCTCACAAGGAGTGGAAAGTTTCAAAAGATGGTGAGGAAGTACCTTGCCGACCGTACCAGCGTCCTCCGTGATTCCTCTGTGCCTTTTAATTATTGGGTATCCAAGCTGGACACTTGGAATGAACTCGCTCTGTACGCCTTGGAGGTCCTGGCCTGACCTGCCGCTAGCGTGTTATTGGAGCGTGTTTCTAGGGCCGCTGGGGGAATTATAACTGATAAGCGCACTCGCCTGTCAACTGACAATCCTGACAAGCTGACCCTTATCAAAATGAACAAGGGCTGGATTGGGCCAGACTTCTCATCATCACCAAATGACAGCAGAGTAGCATAAATTCAAATCCACTGTGTTATTTCGGGAGGTGTATTCACATGCACCGCTTCACACCCACACATGGGTATACGCTTCCTCGCTTTGGCTGTTTTATCTTCTTCTCCTTATCCTCAGCCTCCACCACCACTATACCACCAGGGTGCCAGCATTGCAAGTTCCTCCGTCCTTATGCTTTTGCTTGCAAGGCATAAGCAAATACTATGGGACACCCACTCCCCAATAATGGGACTTATGTTTGTAATATGCTGTACTGCATGGCTCTTGTAAGGGGCATTGCAAGTTGCTCCATCCTAATTTTTGGCAGCTTTTGCTTGCAAGGCATAAGCAAATACTATGGGACACGCACTCCCCAATAATGGGACTTATGTTTGTAATATGCTGTACTGCATGGCTCTTGTAAGGGGCATTGCAAGTTGCTCCGTCCTAATTTTTGGCAGCTTTTGATTGCAAGGCATAAGCAAATACTATGGGACACACACTCCCCAATAATGGGACTTATGTTTGTAATATGCTGTACTGCATGTGACGCGCCCCCTGGGCCGTGTGTACACGTGTGTGGGATACCCGGTGCCGGGTCTCTGGGGTTTGTAGTCTCTGTGATGGTGACCCAGTCCCGTGGCTCAGGCTGGTCAAACCAGTGGCAGTCTTTCTTAGGTTTTGAGGTTAATTGTCCGACTGCGCCACCCATGGATTGCGGTCAGGGAGTACCACCGCTGCGAGGCAGACCGCTGAGGCTGGTGTGTGCGCAGCAGAGAATGGGATAACTCCCCAAGGGAGGAGTATAGCCTCAGGGCAGTGAGTGTGGATGATGGGGGTGATGGTGCACGAGCGCAGCAGGAATGACTCAGAGTCTTTGCAGTGCAGTTCAGGGTTTTTACTGATGATTATAAGGTAGACCCTCCCGGGAGTACTGGCTAGCATAAGAGGTCTGGTCAATCTGTGAGCAAGCAGCAGTTCCCCTGGCCAGGTGGAGTTGTAGGCCTCCCCGTCTGTCTGCACTCTTCCTGGCTACCTTGCTGTAAGCGGGTAGAAGTAGCCCACGTCCCTGAGTGTACCGTGTAGTGCTCACCCATATGGCTGGTGACTTGGGGCCTTCTGCTAGCCTTTGGTCCACGACGGCGGTGCTGGTCCCTTGCTTGTGACTGAGCCTCCGGGCTTCTATGGCCAGAGGACCTGAAATCCCCTGCCGGCTGGTTTCTGCTGCTGGATATATAAGTCCTCACAGCCTCGGACTCCTGTGTCCGGTTCCTATTGTCTTCTGCCAGGGCGAGCTCTGCTCAGCTTCCAGCCCCTGGCCTTTAGGTCCTAGCTCATACAGAGCTCCTTGCTGTTACTTTCCCTTGCTCTCACTCTGACTCTGACTGTTCTCTGTTCTCTGACTCACTCAACCCCGCCCCAGATCCAGTTTATAAGGGCAGAATTCTCCCCTCCCAGGACTGGGGCAGGAGGATGTTGCATGTTTAAGGGATCCTGATCAGGAAACCTCCCACTTGCTCTCCGACATAATATCTCTATTACTGTGGTGACCAGACCCCTGGGGTGCCACACATGGCTCTTGTAAGGGGCATTGCAGTTCCTCATAATTTTTGGAAAGCCTTCCATTCACTGCTTAGGCCAACAGTGCACAGGAGACCCAGTTGCTATAAATGGAAGAAAAGGTTTAGTTAACGCCCTCTGACCTCTATGTCATTTCCAAGGGGCATTGGAGTGCCTCGAAATTTTTGGTAGGCATTGCACTCACAGTATGCCCTATAACTGTGTAGCCGAACCGCTCCTTTTGTTACAGAAACATATCCTACAAGACATATCTGGTTGACTGGCCTGATATTGATGTGAATGGTCCCTGTTCCTCCTGCTCTTTCTCCTTTGCCACTACCTCATCCATCATTTATCACCTGAAGCTTTGTTTTAATGGGAGTCATAGAACTTGGATAGTAGAAGAAAAACATCCAGCAATCCTCGGAGGAGGTAGGATATGCACCAAAACGCTGACCACCTCAAGCCTAGCCGCTGTTACATACATGCGCTTGCATTACAACAAAACAAAGGAGATGCTAACTTCTATCATCCTCATCATGCTCCTCACCTTGGCACTCTCAACTCCCCTGATGGAGAAGCCAGGGCCCACCGGAGGAGTCTGATAGTCCGGTGGGCTCGGCCAATGCTGCCCTAAAGCAGGCCAGGCTAAGAAAAGTGTGGGAAAGGTTACCGGGACAAATAGGGGTGGCTGGGGACCGAGTATGGACACCCGGCCACCCCCTGGAGGCTGGGGAGCAAGCGGGGACACCCGGCCACCAGGCGGCTGGGGACTGAGTATGGATACCAGGCCACCGACACAGCCATGGCGTGGTGGCCAGATTCCGCCTCCACATGCCTAAAAGGCCCAATTTAAAGTGCAAGCAAGCGGTATGGTATTGCAGCCTGGGGGTGGGTGGGTGGCAGGCTGCATACTTGCGCTTGCATTGCAAGGAATGGGAGAGGTACAATTGAACACTGCCCTGGGACAAGGACTTGAATGGGGATAGTTGCAAGTCTGCAACGACAGGTGCAAGGTGGGAGGCATCTTCGCATGTACCATGAACAGGGGTTTGGCATGCACACACTACAGCGGAATAGGCTCTCCTTCCCACTAAATGCACTGGGGAGGGCACAGGTAATGTTTTGGTATACGCGCTTAATCTTATGTATAATGCACACCAGGACAAATAGGGGCGGCTGGGGACTAAGTATGGATACCTCGCTGCCGAAGCAGCCATGAGGTAGTGGCCAGCTTCGGCCTCCTCCAAACTAAAAGGCCCCATTTCAAGTGCAAGCTAGCAGTATGGAATTGCAGTCTGGGGGTGGGTGGGTGGCAGGCTGCACACTTACACTTGCATTAAAAGAAAACATAGCAGATGCTAACTTCTGTCATCATCATCATGCTCCTCACCTTGGCACTCTCAACTCCACCGATGGAGAAGTCAGGGCCCACCGGAGGAGTCTGGTTCTCTGGTGGGCTCGTCCAATCCTGCCTAAAGCAGGCCGGACTAAGAAAAGTGTGTGGGGGGATGTTCCAAGGAGAAATAGGGGCGGCTGGGGACCGTTTATGGACACCCTGCTCCCAGGTGGCTGGGGACCGTGTGTGGACACCCGGCCGCGGGGCGGCTGGGGACCGAGTATGGACACCCGGCCTCTGGGCGGCTGGGGATTGAGTATGGATTCCAGGCCGCCAACACAGCCATGACGTGGTGGCCAGATTCCGCCTCCACATGCCTAAAAGGCCCAATTTCAAGTTCAAGCAAGCAAACAGTGTGGTATTGCAGCCTGGGGGTGGGTGGGTGGCAGGCTGCATACTTGCGCTTGTATTGCAAGGAATGGGGGAAGTACAATTGAACACTGCCCTGGGACTAGAACTTGCATGGGGATAGTTGCAAGTCTGCATCTTCTGATGCGGCAAGAATCACTTATGATGGGCACACTTTTAGACAGTGACCTGGGAGTCAGAGATGCTTCCAGGGGTCTTCCCCATGCTGTTCCCATGTCTTTTCAGCACTTTATGCATGTGTCACACAGCACATGGCCAGATAAGGTTGTAAAATGTTAAAATGACATTTCCCGGTGAATGCATTTGTCATAGTTGAAAGCAATACAAAAGTGCAAAAACGCATAAAAAATGCTACTTGTGAACATAGCCGAAGGTGTGGAGGAGTATTTTTGTTTTTCGTCATTTATTTTAACTTATGCACAAGTCTTTTCCCTGGAAAGGATGTTCCTTAACATATTTCACAGGAAAAAAGTTTCACTTTCGTTTTTGAACGTTTTATTGTGAGCCGTAAAAGTGGCTTAATACCTCTGACCACGTTGTTGACAGCAGTGACCTGGGGGTCAGAAATGCTTCCTGGGGCGATCCCCATGCTGTCCCCATGTCAGTTGAGCACTGTCACTATCGTTTTGGGCACTTGTTAGGCTTTTAAAAGACTGCCGGGGGTGCCACCGCAAAAATGCTCGAGTCTCCCATAGACTAACATTGGGCTCGTTGCTCGGGTCGAGCACCCGAGTATCACGGCGAGCTCGGCCCGAGCTTCGAGCACCCGAGCATTTTAGTGCTCGCTCAACACTACTTATAATTTCAAAAATTACCATTTTTTTGTTCTTTATTAAAATGAAAAGGTTGATCGAAGAGTGTGGGTGATCTAAGAGTGTGGCAACCCAGTAGTCAGGATTACTTCGAATTCTGACAATCTGAGGGTCATGTTGCAGGTAGTGCATCAAGAAGGCACTCATGTGTCTTGCTCATCTAGGAGCCCCAAAATTATTTTCCGGGCTAGATGCAGCTAAAAATTATTATTAATTTGAAAGCTGGTGGAGCTTAGTATAGATGGCCTAATACTGTAGAATCAGTACTGCAAACTGCTACAAGGCCAAAATTATTTTACAGGCAAGATACAGATAAACATGATTTTTATTAATAACACTGGTGTACAAAAAAAAAAAAATTCTGGTATGGACTTTAAGAACAGTTTTAGACTAATTTGAGGGTGCTGAATTCAAATCTGATCTTATAATTTCTCTATCTCATCACGTTTTTGCGCTATAGGTCAATAGCCCATTTTCAATAATTCCAAGAAAAATATAAGTAGTGTATGAAAAGTGCTGGTTTATACGGTTCACTAAGGTAAATTTAGTTTTCATTTAGTCTCCCAATAAATGTGAGAATATCTTTGTTTTCTTTGAACATGCATAATTCCCATTTGTTATGATAAGAAAGTAAAAAAACAGTTTTCAAACACCCTTGTTTTCTGTGCTACTGGGACAGTAGAGCTACAGCAGAGCAGTGGGTGAAAACTGAATGGCCTCAGCGATAGAGTTTGGCATCTGGCGATAAGAATGTCTTCCATGATCCGCTAGTGGATAGGAAGAACATTGTCTTTCCTCCCTTTCACATAAAACTTGGATTGATGAAGCAGTTCGTCAAAGCTCTCAATCACAGTGGAGAATACTTTAACTAGATATGTTGAACTTTTCCTGGTCCTAGTGAAGAGAAGAAAAAGGCTGGAATATTTGATGTACCTCAAATAAGAACACTTATGAGAGACCCAAACTTTATCACATCAATGAATGAGACAGAAGAAAGAGCTTGGAATGCATTTTGTAATGTGGTGCAGAATTTTCGAGGGAATAAGAAAGCAGACAACTATGAAGAGATTGTGGAAGAGCTACTAATGAGTCTGCAAAATCTTGGATGTAGAATGAGTATCAAGATTCACTATTTACGCAGCCATTTGTACTTTTTTCAAGAGAACCTTGGCGATGTGAGCGAGGAACAAGGGGAGCGTTTTCATCAGGACATTAAAACAATGGAAGAACGGTATCAAGGCCGGTGGGACTCACATATGATGGCTGACTATTGCTGGAGCTTGATGAGAGACAACCCAGAAGCTGTACATCACAGATCAGCGAAGAAAAGAAAGTTCAAATAACTGCCATTTGCCATTCATCTGTGTGCCATATATATGTGTTTTTATATTTTGTAGTTTAATTTTGTAAGTATATTTGATTTGCTGTACACAGACTTTGTAATTTTTGTTATTCCTTGATTAAAAATACACAAAATGTAGTAACGAAAATCATGAGGTTTTTATCAAAAAACATTTGATAGGAGTAATTTCCATCAAAAATATCTCGAAATCCTGATGTGATAGCCAAATACAGAGTTCGTATTAGTAATCAGCAGCCAAAATTGACTTAAAAAATGTTTTAAAACCTTTTGACAGAAAAATTGCGTTGACCAGTGTAAGTTTAAATCTGGTGGAGCTTAGTATAGATGGCCTAATAGAATCAGTACTGCAAACTGCTACAAGGCCCAAATTATTTTCCAGCCAAGATACAGTTAAACATGATTAGTAATTTTAAATCTGGTGGAGTTAAGTATAGATGGCCTAATAGAATGATTAGTAATTTGAAAGCTTAAAACGGTTGGTGAGGTGATTTTAACAAATCATCAAGCTTTTACTCTCCCCAGGATGACACAGGGGTAGAAAAGTCGTTTTGGATCCTTGATTTGTTCATCTTTATGAACGTGAGTCTGTCTACATTATCAGTGCAGAGCCGCGTGCGCTTATCTGTCAGCACACCACCAGCAGCGCTGAACACACGTTCAGACAGAACGCTGGCTGCGGGGCATGACAAGATCTCCAAGGCGTAAGAGGCGAGCTCCGGCCATTTATTCAGATTGAAAGCCCAAAAAGAGCAAGGGTCCAGTGACACAGTCATGGCTTCAATGTTTACTTGGAGATACTCCTGTACCATCGTCTCTAGGCGTTGACTATGTGTCAGACTTCTTCTCTCCTATGGCCTTGCAAAGGATGGGCTAAAAAAGTGATGAAATGATTCCGCAAAATTGATGTTACCAGCAGATACTGTGTTTCTGTTACGTTTTCAGTGCTGAACACTCGACGGTCCCACGGTTGGCAAGTTGGAACTGGGAGATTCACTACGTGCACCACTGGTGTTTTGTGGAAAAGCACATGTAAGATTCTGCAACAGTCTCTGCTGATACTCCTGCATGCGTGCATCCCTTTCTATGGCAGGAATAATTTCTGCAAATTTACTTTTGTACCGGGGATCTAACAGTGTGGCAACCCAGTAGTCAGGATTATTTCTAAATCTCACAATTCGAGGGTCATGTTGCAGGTAGTGCAGCAAGAAGGCACTCATGTGTCTTGCGCATCCAGGAGCACCAAGTCCCTGTTGTGTTGGTGGTGAGGTAACAATCATGCTTCCTTCCTCTGCCCTCTCCCCCCAACCTCGCACAACAGAAATGTGATCAAGGTCTCCCTCATCTGATGAGTCTTCCATCAGTTCGTCCTCCACTTCTTCCTGGGCTCCTACACCTTCCTCACTAGTTTGCCTGCTACCAAGTGCCCTGGTAAAACCATCTCCCCCACCCTCACATGCCTGCCGCCTTGGTGCTGCCGACCGTCTTGACCTTGCAGATGTTAGCCCTTCCGCATACAACTCCTCCTCCTCTACTTCCTACAACTCCTCTTGTGCCACCACCTGACTCCGAATTCTGTTTAACATGTGCTCCAGCATGTAAATCACCGGAATAGTCATGCTGATAATGGCATCGTCAGCAATAAACATCTTTGTCGCCATTTCAAAACTGTGCAGAAGGGTGCATAGGTCCCTGGTCTGAGACCACTCCTCCAGCGTGATTTGCCCCACCTCTGGATCTCGTTGGCCCAGGCTATACATCAGAACATATTGCACCAGGGCTTGTCGGTGCTGCCACAGTCGCTGCAACATGTGAAGAGTTGAATTCCACCGGGTAGGCACATTGCATTTTAGCCGGTGAAGTGGCAGGCCCAACGACTTCTGTAGAGATGTAAGTCGCTGAGCTGTGGGATGCGAACAGCGGAAGTGAGCACACAGCGACCGTGCCCTCTGCAGAAGGCCATCTAGTCCGGGATAGTGGCCTAAAAATTGCTGGACAACCAGGTTCAGCACGTGAGCCATACAAGACACGTGTGTGACATTGCCCCGGCGAAGGGCCGCACCCAGGTTTGCAGCATTGTCGCACACGGCCTTCCCTGGTTTCAGGTCCAGTGGAGACAACCATTCATGAAACTGGTTCTCCAGAGCTGACTACAACTCCTCAGCTGTGTGACTCACATTTCCCAGACATTTCAAAGTAAAAACCGCCTGATGACGTTGACCCCTGCTGCCAGCATATTAAGGAGGTGTGCAGGATCCCTTCTGCGCAGTTAGAAAGATTGTGGCATGACCAGACAGGCTTTGGGTGCAGGTGGAGGACCGAGAGGAGGTTGAGGAGGCAGAAGCAGTGGAGGAACTTCGAGATAAAGAGGATTGACGCACAAATCGTGGGGACAGCAATACTTGGACAGCAGCCCCTTGTCCTGCTGTCACCATAGTTACCCAGTGCCCAGTCAGCGACATGTAACGCCCCTGTCCATACCTACTTGTCCAAGTGTCTGTGGTGAAATGCACCCTGTCACACACAGAGTTTCTCAGAGAAGCGGTGATGTTGTGTGCGACATGCTGGTGGAGCGCAGGCACACCTTTCTTTGAGAAGTAGTGCTGACTGGGCATCTGGTACTGGGGCACTGCGACGGACATAAGGTCTCGAAAATCCTCTGTGTCCGTCAGGCGGAAAGGCAGCATTTCTGTAGCCAAGAGCTTGCAGATGGTGAAATTCAACCTCTTAGCTTTCTCATGGCTAGGAGGAAATGGTCTTTTACTTGTCCACATCTGAGGGACCGAGGGCTGGCTGTTGTGCTTAGACGGGGTTGAGAAGGGTGACCCCGCCAAACTGCCGGTCTGTGAGGAAGATGCAGGCGGACATGTTAGGTTGCCTTGATCCAAAGATGGTGCTATCGATGACGGACAGCGCTCAACACCAGCTGATGTTTCCACCTCCAAAGAAAATGATGACCTGCCAATCACGCTGGCTGTTGCGGGTAAAGAGGTGGCAGGTCTGCATCCCAAAACAGGTGTGAGTGCTGTCCCCACAGTCACAGAGGATGAAGAGGCCGCGGATGCACAAGATGTGGCAGACGGTGGTTGGCCCAGCCGGCTAGGCCGCATTGTAGCACAGTGAGCTTCCCACTGCAACTTATGCTTCATATCCATGTGGCGGTTCATGCATGAAGTACTCAAACTATGTATTTTTTGGCCTCTACTTAGCTTTTGCTGACTAATGTTACAGATAACACGAGTTGGGTCATCCTTATCGATCTGAAAAAATGCCCAGGCTATGCAAGGCTTAGCACCCTTGCGACCTGAAGAGCCACCAGTTGTGTTTGAGGATGCAGTTGTTGACGTGCTTCCAGTACTATGTCTCTGTCCAGGAAGGCGTAACCTGACCTCGTCGTCACAAGCATCCTCCTCCACCTCCTCTGCTGACCTCATCGACTGGCTGACTGTGGGTTGACAGTAAATGGGATCTCCAACCTCGTCATCATCACCCTGTCTGTTATCACACCAGTCGTCCTCAGAGCCAACCTCTTCCTGCCCTGACAAAAAACTAAAGTTGTCGCTCCAATCAGGTATTTGAGTCTCATCATCGTCTTCCTCATTGTCTCCACCAACAGGAGTTACAGTTTGGGAATGAGGGTCTACATTAACGTCAGAACCTTCTGCGTCTGTTCCTGGATCCGACTCATAAAGATTCTGAGCATCAGTGCAAATCATTTCCTCGTCTGGATTCACAGAAGCTCTGGAGCAGACATCTGATTCCCAGGCTATAGTATGAGTAAACAGCTCTGCAGACTCAACCATCTGTTCTACCCCATACTCAGACGGGCAGCTGGAGACTTGGGAGCTGTGAGGAAGCAAGTGCAATTGGGGTGACACCTCTGAGGACTGGAGTATTTGTGATGTTGAAGTTGAGGTGGAGGAGAGCCCACTTAAAGGAGCACTTGATATCCGTTGAAGCACCTGCTGTTTTTGTGCCTCATCTGGAATTTGTAGCGATTGGCGAGGCCGTAAGAAAGGGATCTTATCACATTGTCCGCTAAAAGAAGTAGACATCTTAGTTTAGCTGGAAGATAGTCTTTCTTCTGCAGATGTTACTGTTGCTTTAAAACCTACCCCACGGACACAACCTTTTTTTCAGTTCCCAACATGCCTATTCCCCTTTCCACCATCAGCAGGCCTTTTTCCACTCCTTTTGGTGGTTAACTAATTGACAACTTTGGAGTTGTTTGCACAAAAAATAATGGATGGGAGCCGAGCAGAGCTGAGTGGCCAAACTGTGGTATTAGCCCAAAAGTATTGGCTTGGTTAGATGCAGTAAAACAATTTTATTACATACACAGGTGGTGGAGGTTAGTATAGATGGACTAATAGAACAAGTCCCACACACTGCTACAAGCCCAAAAAATTTTTCAGAGATAGATGCAGATAAAAATTATTTTTAATTTGCAACCTGGTGGAGGTTAGTATAGATGGACAAATAGAACAAGTCCCACACACTGCTACAAGCCCAAATATTTTTTCAGAGCTAGATGCAGAAAAAAAAATATTTTTAACTTGCAACCTGGTGGAGGTTAGTATAGATGGACTAATAGAACAAGTCCCACACACTGCTACAAGCCCAAATTTTTTTTCAGAGCTTGATGCAGATAAAAATTATTTTTAATTTTCAACCTGGTGGAGGTTAGTATAGATGGACTAATAGAACAAGTCCCACAAACTGCTACAAGCCCAAATGTTTTTTCAGAGCTAGATGCAGATAAAAAATATTTTGAATTTGCAACTTGGTGGAGGTTAGTATAGATGGACTAATAGATCAAGTCCCACACACTGCTACAAGCCCAAATATTTTTTCAGAGCTAGATGCAGATAAAAATTATTTTTAATTTGCAACCTGGTGTAGGTTAGTATAGATGGACTACTAGAACAAGTCCCACACACTGCTACAAGCCCAAATATTTTTTCAGAGCTAGATGCAGATAAAAATTATTTTTAATTTGCAACCTGGTGGAGTTTAGTACAGATGGACTAATAGAACAAGTCCCACACACTGCTACAAGCCCAAAATTTTTTTCAGAGCTAGATGCAGATAAAAATTATTTTGAATTTGCAACCAGGTGGAGGTTAGTATAGATGGACTAATAGAACAAGTCCCACACACTGCTACAAGCCCAAATATTTTTTCAGAGCTAGATGCAGATAAAAATTATTTTTAATTTGCAACCTGGTAGAAGTTAGTATAGATGGACTAATAGAACAAGTCCCACACTCTACTACAAGCCCAAATATTTTTTCGGAGCTAGATGCAGAAAAAAAATATTTTTAACTTGCAACCTGGTGGAGGTTAGTATAGATGGACTAATAGAACAAGTCCCACACACTGCTACAAGCCCAAATTTTTTTTCAGAGCTAGATGCAGATAAAAATTATTTTGAATTTGCAACCTGGTGGAGGTTAGTATAGATGGACTAATAGAACAATTCCCACACACTGCTACAAGCCCAAATATTTTTTCAGAGCTAGATGCAGATAAAAATTATTTTTAATTTGCAACCTGGTGTAGGTTAGTATAGATGGACTAATAGAACAAGTCCCACACACTGCTACAAGTCCAAATATTTTTTCAGAGCTAGATGCAGATAAAAATTATTTTTAATTTGCAACCTGGTGGAGGTTAGTACAGATGGACTAATAGAACAAGTCCCACACACTGCTACAAGCCCAAATTTTTTTTCAGAGCTGCATGCAGATAAAAGTTATTTTTAATTTGCAACCTGGTGGAGGTTAGTATAGATGGACTAATAGAACAAGTCCCACACACTGCTACAAGCCGAAGCCCAAATTTTTTTTCAGAGCTAGATGCAGATAAAAATTATTTTGAATTTGCAACCTGCTGGAGGTTAGTATAGATGGACTAATAGAACAAGTCCCACACACTGCTACAAGCCCAAATTTTTTTTCAGAGCTAGATGCAGATAAAAATTATTTTTAATTTTCAACCTGGTGGAGGTTAGTACAGATGGACTAATAGAACAAGTCCCACACACTGCTACAAGCCCAAATATTTTTTCAGAGCTAGATGCAGATAAAAATTATTTTGAATTTGCAACCTGGTGGATGTTAGTATAGATGGACTAATAGAACAAGTCCCACACACTGCTACAAGCCCAAATATTTTGTCAGAGCTAGATGCAGATAAAAATTATTTTTTATTTGCAACCTGGTGTAGGTTAGTATAGATGGACTAATAGAACAAGTCCCACACACTGCTACAAGTCCAAATATTTTTTCAGAGCTAGATGCAGATAAAAACTATTTTTAATTTGCAACCTGGTGGAGGTTAGTACAGATGGACTAATAGAACAAGTCCCACACACTGCTACAAGCCCAAATTTTTTTTCAGAGCTGGATGCAGATAAAAGTTATTTTTAATTTGCAACCTGGTGGAGGTTAGTATAGATGGACTAATAGAACAAGTCCCACACACTGCTACAAGTCGAAGCCCAAATATTTTTTCAGAGCTAGATGCAGATAAAAATTATTTTGAATTTGCAACCTGCTGGAGGTTAGTATAGATGGACTAATAGAACAAGTCCCACACACTGCTACAAGCCGAGGCCCAAATATTTTTTCAGAGCTAGATGCAGATAAAAATTATTTTGAATTTGCAACCTGGTGGAGGTTAGTATAGATGGACTAATAGAACAAGTCCCACACACTGCTACAAGCCGAAGCCCAAATATTTTTTCAGAGCTAGATGCAGATAAAAATTATTTTTAATTTGCAACCTGGTGGAGGTTAGTATAGATGGACTAATAGAACAAGTGCCACACACTGCTACAAGCCCAAATATTTTTTCAGAGCTAGATGCAGAAAAAAAATATTTTTAATTTGAAACCTGGTGGAGGTTAGTATGGATGGACTAATAGAACAAGTCCCACACACTGCTACAAGCCCAAATTTTTTTTCAGAGCTAGATGCAGATAAAAATTATTTTTAATTTGCAACCTGCTGGAGGTTAGTATAGATGGACTAATAGAACATGTCCCACACACTGCTACAAGCCCAAATATTTTTTCAGAGCTAGATGCAGATAAAAATTATTTTGAATTTGCAACCTGGTGGAGGTTAGTATAGATGGACTAATAGATCAAGTCCCACACACTGCTACAAGCCCAAATATTTTTTCAGAGCTAGATGCAGATAAAAATTATTTTTAATTTGCAACCTGGTGTAGGTTAGTATAGATGGACTAATAGAACAAGTCCCACACACTGCTACAAGCCCAATTTTTTTTTCAGAGCTAGATGCAAATAAAAAATATTTTTAACTTGCAACCTGGTGGAGGTTAGTATAGATGGACTAATAGAACAAGTCCCACACACTGCTACAAGCCCAATTTTTTTTTCAGAGCTAGATGCAGATAAACATTATTTTTAATTTTCAACCTGGTGGAGGTTAGTATAGATGGACTAATAGAACAAGTCCCACACACTGCTACAAGCCCAAATATTTTTTCAGAGCTAGATGCACATAAAAATTATTTTGAATTTGCAACCTGGTGGAGGTTAGTATAGATGGACTAATAGAACAAGTCCCACACACTGCTACAAGCCCAAATATGTTTTCAGAGCTAGATGCAGATAAAAATTATTTTTAATTTGCAACCTGGTGTAGATTAGTATAGATGGACTAATAGAACAAGTCCCACACACTGCTACAAGCCCAAATATTTTTTCAGAGCTAGATGCAGATAAAAATTATTTTTAATTTGCAACCTGGTGGAGGTTTGTACAGATCGACTAATAGAACAAGTCCCACACACTGCTACAAGCCCAAATTTTTTTTCAGAGCTGGATGCAGATAAAAGTTATTTTTAATTTGCAACCTGGTGGAGGTTAGTATAGATGGACTAATAGAACAATTCCCACACACTGCTACAAGCCCAAATATTTTTTCAGAGCTAGATGCAGATAAAAATTATTTTGAATTTGCAACCTGCTGGAGGTCAGTATAGATGGACTAATAGAACAAGTCCCACACACTGCTACAAGCCGAAGCCCAAATATTTTTTCAGAGCTAGATGCAGATAAAAATTATTTTGAATTTGCAACCTGGTGGAGGTTAGTATAGATTTACTAACAGAACAAGTCCCACACACTGCTACAAGCCGATGCCCAAATATTTTTTCAGAGCTAGATGCAGATAAAAATTATTTTTAATTTGCAACCTGGTGGAGATTAGTATAGATGGACTAATAGAATGATGCTATACCCAAAAGGTTTTACTTGGCTAGGTGCAGTAAAAAAATGTTTATTCTATACACAGGTGGCGTAGCTTGCAACACAGATAGGCTACTCCACTGACTAACACACACTGCAAGAGGCCTAAAAGGATTTGCTTAGCTAGATTTAGCCAAATGCTGTGAAAAAAACTTGCACAGCACTGGCACAGACCTGCCTGGCAAAAAGTGATAGGAACTGATGTAACCTAGCCCTCAAAAGGACTGCAATTACAATTAGTCCCTACTCCCAACCTATCTATTTAAGAGCACAGATCTGCCTGATAAACGTCGTAGGAAATGATGTAACCTAGTCCTCTAAAGGACTGCAATCACAGCTATTCCCTACTCCCAAGCTATCTGTAGATTTGTGTGAAAATTGGCTTGAAATGAACACTCAAAGTATAGCGCACACAGCAACAGCGGTGCCGTCTAACACGCAGCTGCAGCAGGGAGAAAATGGTGGCGACGTGGAAAATGGCTGGGTCTTATAGGGCAAGGACATGTGACATACACTGCCAATGACACATGCCCTTGCTTGTGTGAAAAAAATCAGTTCGCTCCGTGTGTGCGCTGCTGATAGGCTGACAGATTGCACCTCCCCACTGTAAATGCGGGAATGAGAAAAAAAATGGAGATCTTCATTATTTATGCAGAGATCCATCCCCTGCCCCTCCCCCCGCCCCGCTGTACACTCAAACTGCGTATTAACATTAATTTCCAGCATTACTGAGAAAAATTCCAGTTATGATTTTGGTGCATGAACAGTTATCGAACATAACCTCGAACAGCCGGATTTTTTTCAAATCGTTCGTGTTCGCCGAACGGTTCGAACACCGCCCAAAACAGCTCGAATTTGAGATTGGCGAACAGTTCGAGTCGAACACCGCTCATCTCTAGAGATAATGGGAAAAAAAAACATCAACATAGGACATGGGAAATAATAAGCAAAAGTGTTTTCTATAAAAAACATATACAAGGTGGGTGAAGATGAAGAAATGTAAAAATGTAATTCATTAAAATATGTGTGAAAATGTGTGGCGCAACAAAAATGTGTGAAAAGCAAAAATATTGCAAAGAAAATAAAGACAATAGTAGAAATAGTGCAAAGTATACATTATATTCATTAAAAAGAAACGAATATGTAAAATAAGATCCCTAGGTTCCTAGGAATGGTGAAGACGTGATCCATGGTGACACTGAACAGTTAAGTGGTCCAATCCAGAGAGACTGTTAATGCTTTATATGGAAATAAAAATACAAGATTGAGTTGATGATAAACACAAAAACTGATTAAACCCCAGTTTAAATAGACAAAAAAATATATATTTATATGTATGCACATACACACATACAGCATACATAGACCTGTTAGTTTGTTTGTAAAAGCCTGTGAAGAGGAGTTCCTCATTTAGGCAATGTGGAGATAAGCTAGGGAGGTTGAAAATCAATCTGGATTCCGGCATTAACAAATCAATAGATACATTACCCCCTCTAATATTGGTGTGAACCATGTCTAGCCCCATAACTCGTAACCCTCTTGCAAGACTTCCATGATTATCCAGAAGGTGCGATGCAACAGATGTAAGGGTAAGACACCCAAAACTAGTGTTGAGCATTCCGATACTGAAATATCGGGTATCGACCGATATTCGCGGTATCGGAGTTCCGATACTGAGTTCCGATACTTTTAGAATATCGAATACCGGAATCGGAAGCTCCCATAATGCCTGCGCTCTGCAGTGTCTCTAAAGGATGACAAGCTGGATGGCAGCGCTCAGCTTACTGTACTTGTCATTTAGTGTTAAAGGATTTATTAAAAAATTCTACATTATTCTTAGTTGTTTTCCTTCATGTAGAATTAACCTACAAGGAAAGAAAGGGTTTATTTTCATTCCGATATTTGTGTCCCATTGACTTGCATCGGTTTCCGGTATCGGAATCGGCGTTATCCGATATTTTTTGGGTATCGGTCTGATCCAATCTGATCCGATATTTCCCGATATCGGAAAGTATCGCTCAACACTACCCACCACCACAGCTTAGAATAAGCTCAATGTGAATCACAATGACACAGTCTGCTCTCCTCACTGCACAGTGATTACATGTTTTGGAGCACAGTTGGATTGAGTCAATGTGAAGGGTTGGGTAGTCTTATTACAAACACTTCTAGTAGTTCTCCTCTCATAATGACCCCAATGCGGCCAATCATAACTAACCATCCCCATACAAGTTACAAGGTAAAAAGAACACTCACTCACCATAGATTAGAACAGGTGTTACGCTGGCAAGTCCTTTAATAAAATAAAATAAAACTTAGGCTATGTGCCCACTTAGCTTTTTTGTAGCGTTTTTGCGGCGTATTTACGGCGGCAAAAACGCTTGGAAAACAGTCTGCCATGCAAAGCAATGTGAACTCGGATGTGCTGTGCACATGATGCGCTAATTTGCGCACCGAATTCGCATTGCTTTGCAAAACGCAGCATGACCATTTCTACCGTGATTACGCTGTACCTGGGATGAAGAGGAGACTACAACTCCTCTTCACCCCGGATGTAAATCTGCGTTTTTTCTCCAAGAGAGATGCAAAAACGCTCTGCATCAAATCTGCTACGTGGGCACATAGCCTTAAAGGACACGTCGGGGTCCACCAGACTGCAGAGTAGCTGCAGCAGCTGAGTCCCAGAGGAATGTTCAGCTAAGCACAGCTGAACATGAGCAGAAACACAGAAACCACACTTAGAATCCCTAGAACGAAACCTAAATGCTGACAATTACTGACCAGGAGGAAAGGGCCTGGCTGGACGCCACGAGAAAGCCCTTCTCCTGCGTACCACCCTAACATTACCCCCCTCTCTAGGGCTCCCCCCCCCCTGGAATTATGGATACACTAAAAAGCGGCCATAAGATCCAGAGCGTTGATATTGTCTACCGGCTCCTGTGCAGATTCCGCCGATTCAGCCAGAAAGGAACCAGAGAATTCATTGAGAGTAACCGGCTTGAGTAAAGAAACATGGAAGGTGTTTGAAATTCGCCAAGCGGCCGGCAATTTCAGCCGATAGGCCGCATCATTCACTTTGGCCAAGATTCTAAATGGCCCCAAATACCGGGGAGCAAATTTAGTCAAAACCACCCGGAGGCGAATATTGCATGCAGAAAGCCACACCAAGTCCCCAGGAGCATAACTTGGAGCAGGACGCTGATGCCTATCGGCCCTGACCCTCATACGCTCCTTAGAAGCATGCAAAGACTCCTGAGTCTGATCCCAGATATCCCTGGCATTCGTTGCCCAATCCTCCACAGCGAGAAGAGGCATAAGAAGCCCCGCTGACCATTCCCTAGATGGCTTAATTCGCGCACAAGAGACGCAGGTGGCGACAAAATGGGAGATATCAGTAGACATCTTGGGCCACCAATAGGACTGAGAAATTAGCTCTTTGGTCCGTTTGTTCCCAAAGTGCCCTCCAATCTTGGAGGAGAGACTCCAATGGAGAACCTCTTGCCTACGAGACTCTGGCACAAAGGTCCTCCCAGGTGGAAGTCACTTCAAGGTGACTGGGTTCACAGAGAGTAAACTCTCGGATGGGACAAAAAGCCATGGTTCTGACTCTTCACCCAGGGGGTCAAAATAGCGAGACAGAGCATCTGCCCGTGGATTAGATTTATGGATAAACCCCCTTGCCAGATTATCTGCAATGTATTCTGACATTGCTTTTGTCTCAGGGACTGACAAAGGATATACCCTGCCTCTTGGGGGTTCCGAACCCGGTAATAAATTTATGGCGCAATCGTACACTCACGTGAGGTGGTAGAGTTTCTGCAGCTTTTTTGGAGAAAACATCTGCATACTCCGCGTATTGAACGGGTAACGCTGCCAGCTCCGGAGGTAACTCAGAACGAAAAACGGGAAGCGCTGGACGAATACAATTTCCCTGGCAGGAAGAGCTCCACTGGATAACCTGACCAGTCGACCAGTCCAGATGGGGGGAATGCCTCTGGAGCCAGGGCAGGCCCAAAAGTACAGAATCCACCCCCTCCTCCATCACCAGGAAAGAAATAGATTCGTAATGGCTAGCTCCTATCTGGTGCTGTATAGCCTCAGTACGATGGGTAACCTCCTTAGGCAGAACAAACCCATTAACTAATCGGATTTTAACTGGATTAGGAAGTAAAATTAATGGAACTGAGTGGCTCTGAGCGAAAGACGCGGACATAAAGTTTGCCTCTGCTCCCGAGTCCACACAAGCTCCTATCTCCGCAGTCTTCTGATCAAGAATGACTGAGGAAGGCAACAGAATTTTGGAGGAAACAAATTCATTTTCTAGTGACTTGCCTCCAACAGACACTAGAACTCCCCGTTTAACATGCGGAGAGCGACTGGTGCATCGTCCAGGGCCCCGAGAGGTGTGGGACGATAGGACGGATTTTATAGACTGTTTGGGAGGACAAAGACCCTCTGTGCGTGACACCTCCATGGGCACAGAGGGGTCGAAATTGTCCGAACCCTCACTCAGAGGCACTGAGAAGGTTGGAGCAGAACGCTCCCGTAGCTTCTCAGCAGTCACCTCCAGTCGTCTCTCGGCAAACCGAAGGTCAATTCTGGTAGCAAGATTAATCAATGCCTCAATCATTACTGGCACCTCTCGGGTAGCCAACGCATCTTTTACATGGGAGGCCAGACCTCTCCAGAAAATGGGAATCAGAGCTTTGTCTGGCCAATCCAACCCAGCTGCTAGAGTGCGGAAACGCATCGCATAGTCGCTTACAGATGACGTAGCCTGACTAATAGCGAGAAGACACATGGCAGTGTTATTGGTGACCTCAGGACCAAAAAAGACCTGTTTGAGGTCTGTTGTGAAACCGGCTACAGTCTGCACAACTGGATCCGACCGTTCCCAGAGTGGAGTAGCCCACTCCAGCGCCCGCTCGGAGAGCAAGGAAAATATAAATCCCACCCTAGACCTATCAGTGGGGTACACCTGCGGTTGTAACTCGAAGTGCACCGCACATTGAAGTAACATTGTAACTCGATGTGCACCCCCGACTGGTCCGAGAGCTTCCAGATAACTTACTTGGAAGCGCTAGGCGAGGAGTTGGGACAGGGGAGGGTATTAGGGCGGCTACCGTCTGGCCCACAGCCTGAGCAGTCAGAGTTGGAATGTCCAGAGTCGGTGCACATTGTTCTACTCGTTGCAACCGAGACTCCAGCTGCTGGATATAGCGTTGCATCGAGGATGAGCCGTTCTGACTCTGTGCAGTAGCCGACATACTCAGCCAGACCCTGGCCTAGACTAATGTTATGCTCGTGTGTCCTTTAATAAAATAAAATAAAACTTAAAGGACACGTCGGGGTCCACCGGACTGCAGAGGAGCTGCAGCAGCTGAGTCCCAGAGGAATGTTCAGCTAAGCACAGAAAAAGAAATGAACTAGTGTGTTAAGTGCACACACAAGTAGTAACTAAACAAGGTACAATGCTGGGCGTTAACAACACTCCAGAAACGAAACTGATAAACTTCTGCACTGCAAGACACCGCTGTGCAGAGCAGGAAGGATTTGGCAGCATGAAAAGCCTGAGCACTAGATGGCGGCGTATAGAGCTGCAGATAGCTGCTGGCCAGGAAAGGCCTGGAACCTAAGTTCCTAAAGAGGAGGAGGATCTCTGCAGCACCCAACACATGGATGTAAAAGCGGCAGTGTGACCACACATACAATGGTGGACCCTGGAATACTGGATCGGTAGCAAGGACGCCTCCGTGGCGTGGACACCAACTGGTGAAACGACACGGTAGAGCGTGCTGCTCACAGCATTCCCCTAGCCCTAATTGATGGCTAGGATGACTAGAGAGCTTTCAGCAGGAACCCTTGACAACGACTCTCACACACTGCATTTACTGCCAGAGACCTCACCACAGGTTAGAAAGAGATAGACTAGGCACCGGGGCGGAGCCCACGGAGCCCTTAAATACACTAGAGACAGCCCCAGCCCCCCAGGACAACCAACCACGCTGTACCAGACAGCAGGGGCATGACTTAGCGGCACATGATCGCAAGAGGGCGTGGCTTAGCGGCACATGACTGCAGGGGGCATGGCTTAGCGGCACATGACCACAAGGGGCGTGTCTTAGCAGCACATGACCGCAAGGAAGCGTGGCTTAGCGGCACATGAGCAGAAACGCCCTTCTGCGTACAGGCCTAACAACAGGCTTGGTGGGGCACCAAGAAGAGCAAGAAACCCTCCGGTCCCAGCGTTTCAGCGCTGATCGTAAAAGCCATGTCCGCCTCCAAAGAGCGCAGTGTGTTGTCTCTGGCTACCCTGAAGAAGGCTCTGGCTGCTGGAGGGTATGATGTTTAGAAGAATAATGGCCACCTGAAGCTTGCCATCAAGGGTCTGGTCACCAAGGGCACCCTGGTCCAGGTGAAGGGCAGTGGTGCCTCCGAATTCTTCAATCTGAATAAGAAGCAGCAGAAAACAAAGGACAAAGTGGCCAAGAAGGACCTGGCTGCTGCGTCTAAGCCCAAGAAACCCACAGCCAAGAAAGCGGCCAAATCTCCAAAAAGGCCCAAAATGGCAAGAAGACTGCAGCAGCAGTGGCCAAAAAAGCAGCCAAGAACTCCCAGAAGCCGAAGGCCGCTCCAGAGCCCAAGAAGGTGATGAAAAGCCTCGCTAAGAAGGTGACCAAAACCAAAGCTGCCAAGAGTCTGGCTAAGAAGGCGGCTAAAGCCAAGAAGCCCGCGGCAAAGAAATAAGGGGAGCCGCTCTCTCCTAATAACACAAAGGCTCTTATCAGAGCCTCCACCTTAACAGAGGCTGGACAGACATCTGTCTGAGATGGTTTAGTGAATCCTGCATTGAGCAGGGGGTGGGACATGATGACCCTGGAGGTCTTCTCCAACTCTAACATTCTATGATTCTATGATTGTATGAATTCCAGCAACCATAGTGGTGGTAGGAGCAGTACAGCAGAGTTGGAAGCGGTACACTTGCTTTGGCAATGCTACTGTGTATTTAGTCCTGCCAATAATGCTCTTTTGAATATAAAAGAATAACTGCTAGAAAGATTTGTAATAAGACTCAAATACGGCACTATACTGCCCCCCCCCCCCAACTGACTGCTGAAGTTGGAAGCTGTCGATTAATCACACTCAGATCTGTTGTGAGGAGAGCAGATTCTTTGTCAATACATGTTTCACATTGGGCCTGTTCTAAGCTATTGTGGGGGACGTTTTCCTCTTTTTCCTAGTGTGTTGCTATCTATTTATGATTGGTCAGCATCAGAAAGAGGAAGAAGTACACGGACGCAGTGAAATTTATCTGGTGGTGCCCACTTTGATTGCTAATATCTCTGTAACGAAGAGTAGCAACAAAGAAATATATTCTGCTCTGCAGCACCTATTATATCATGTGTCCAGTTCAAAAGGAAAAATTTGGTAAAAGTTCCTCTTTACAAGCAGAGATAACAAGAATATATATCTGTCCACAAGCAGTGCTCATTTAAATCTACTTTGAACCTCCAAGTGGTATTATACTCTCTGTATTTTCCAGGTTGCAATTATGTTAGTCTCAAACTGCTCTAGACTCTAATGCACTCACATTGTGCTCTTAGGGGAATGGAGGAACTATTAATTTAAAAAGCGATATGACAGGGCCATATACAAGTTAAGGATGTAGAGAGAAACTATTCTGTACATATTCCAAACACAACAATGGGGACTCAGAACTCTTACAATTCCTTTGGACCAAATTAGGTCTTTACCCAAATCTGATAACAAATCAAATTCATGCAGTTCATTTTGATTGCAATCATTTGGGGGTTTTAAGATATTTTCCATTTTATTTATGGTATATCTCAATGCATTTATATGAAGTGGTGAGTGGATCCTAGAGATTGATCTGCGCTAGAGAAATTATTATTTTGTGTAGCCATAAAACATTCATTGGATAATAAGTGAATAGTCTCCATGGAGCTTTGAGAGCATGCATCTAATGAGATGATAATAAAATAGGGATGACTAGTCAAAGGTTGAGTCTGGTGTGATTACAGAGAATTTATCATCATAATAAAAATACAACCCATACTTTATATACACAGGTCTTATCTTTCATTAAAATTATGAAAAAAGCAATACTTATCTTACCTAGCAAATTAACTGGTAACCAATAGCAGTATATTGCTGTTCTGTAAACGGGGATCACAATATGCAAATTAAATAGAAACTGTAGGTTCATTACAGCAAAGGGAAAGTTATAAGTACCAAATTCTCATGATTGTTATTGATTACTATCATTATGAATAGTCTATATTTTATACAATTAGTGGAATGTGTACATATATGGACCCTGACTTAAGATGAGTGGATCGATCCATAGAGAATCAAGTTTCCTGAAATTCACAGTTTCACACTAATTCAAACATTTTGAGATTTAATTTGCAGTTCTCAAAAAAAAAATAGATAAAACATGCCCGGCATAATTTCCTACACTGCTGATGCATCAGCGAGTGGGCTAATGCTATTTTGCGATGCCTTGTGGGCCTCTCCAAAATGCCCTGTAGCTATGACACAAAAGTTATATCCAACTCAATAATACTTCATATACTGCATATGACGCGCCCCCTGGGCCATGTAGTACTCGGTGCCAGGCCAGTCGTTGCTAGGGGAGATGTCACAGTGGCGGTGACCCGGTCCATGACCCAGGGCGGTCAGTAAAAGGAGATTATAGTTTTTATGGTTTAATGTTCGTGACGCCACCTGTGGTATGCGGCTATATGGAGCCGCATCTGCGGAGCAGGTCCTCTGGAGCAGTTGGTAATGCAGCAGAGTTGGTTCAGCTCTCCACAGGTAGAGCTAAGCTCCAGGGCGTTGCTGTGATGGTAAATGATGAGGTAGTTGTTGTTGTGCAGTGTAGTGTAGGGGATGATGGCGCAGCAATAATTCACAGAGACAGTGAGGTGCAATGTTCAGGGTTTACTCACGATTATCATGTTGCTCCTGGTTACAACTGCAGATTATAACCACCCACTTCGTCCTGCGTTCACCACGGGAGGGGTTCAGCAATCCCTCAGGTAACTCAAGAGCACTTAACGGGACCCCTTTCTGTTTGCCTTTCTCAGTCGTCTTCCTGCGCTGGCTCTCACCCTCCTGCCCTGCGCCTTGCAACCAGTGTCCCAAGCCGGTAACCTCAGATCTTGGCGGGCAACCTGGAGTTCCCTGGATCCTGTGCGGCTACTTTTTTGGCGATTAATTGCGGCTGTGGCAACTACACCCTGAAAATGTAGAAGCCTCTGGTTTCTAGCTGAATATTGTAATTCCCACTAGTTAGGGGCCGGTTTGCGGCCAGATCATTCCACGTCCTGGTAGATTCGGGCGTACGGGTGGCCTCCAGCACTTCCCGTACCCCAAGGATCCCCTTGTTCTTTCTGGAGCCTTCCTCCCTGCTCCTCTCTTCTTTTCAGTCTCACCTCCTGGGCCTCTCTCACTCAGGCCCACTCCTCCCGAGCAGAGCTGCTGCAGAGCTCCTGTTCCTTTCACTGTCCTCCTCTCACTGAACCCTTTCTAGATGGTTCCATCCCTTCTTATACTACTGCTGAAGTGCTCCCCTGATCGTCTTCCTCCACCCACACCCACTACATGGTTCTGCCCTTCAGCTAGGGACCAGGGACTGTGCTCTCCCTTAGGAGCAATCTCGCCCTGCCCTCTGAAGTGGAGTGTAATGTATGTAAGTGGTTGGGTCCCGGGCAGCACTCAATCCCTAACTGAGAGTGAGATACCACACCTCTGGGTGAGATGCAGCACCTCCGTGGTGACTGAACCCTCAGAGGCGCCACACGTATAAGGCTAAGTGCCCACGATGCAGAAATGCTGCAGATTTTTTCCGCATCTCCCTGGCAGGAAAAACGCATGCGGATTTTACATGCGTTTTTGCATGCATTTCTGCATGCGGGTTATCAAGCGCTTTTCCAAGCGATTTTAGCATCACTTGGAATAGTGCTTGACAACTTGGTCACACTATATAAATCCATGCAACCGGCTTAAGGATTTATATAGTGTGACCAAGTTTATAGTTAAAAAAAAAGAATAAAAATGATAAAAAATAAACATTATACTTACCTTCCGATGGCCCCCGGTCTCCTGTGCGATGCGTCCGGTCTCTTGTACGGCTCGCGATGGTCTAAAAGGACCTGCGGTGACGTCATTTAGTCATGTGACAGGTCACGCGATCGCCGACATCAGCGGTCGCGTGACCTGTCACATGACTAAATGACGTCACTGCAGGTCCTTTTAGACCATCGCAAGCCGTACAAGAGACCGGACACATCGTACAGGAGACCAGGGGACATCGGAAGGTAAGTGTAATGTTTATTTTATATTTTAAATTCTTTTTTTAACAGGTATTATGATACCTGGGTCTAGAGCAGAGTCTCCTCTTCTCCAGACCCGGGTACCATCCGAACATTGAATCGCTTAATATCCGCATGTGCACATGTAGTCATGCGGATATTAAGCGATTCAATGCAAGTCAATGGTGGCAATTACGCTGCGTGTCTGCAAAATTAATGGACATGCTGCGTATTTTTCCGCAATGATAATCCGCAGCGGAAATTTCCGCAGCATGTGCACAGCACATGCGGATTATCATTGGGGACCATGGGGCACGCATTGCTAAGCGTTTTTTAAGCATTTTTGCTGAGGAAATTCAGCAGCAAAAAAACTTGAAAAATGCATACTGGTCACACAGCCTAATACTTGTCAATCACAGTATTACCATTGCAATGTATAAAAATCAATATGAAACTAAATATGGAGTAATTTACATATGTGAACAGGAACTTCCATCATAATGTCACTAAATAATGATGCATCATGGAGGCATATATTACAGTAGTATGCAAAATAATAGCAGTGTGTTCAAAAACATGAGTTAAGCACAAAATCTTTATACTAGTTTTTATTTCCATGCATTGGGAACATTGCACACTTTTCTAATTCAAAACATGAAGAGAAATGTATATAATTTTTAACTACTTTACAGAAAATAACAAAAAATGAACATTGGGCTGTTCTAAAAAAAAGCAGTGTCTGCATTTGTCCTTACAAACTCACAATATGTACTCTTTTTTTGATGATTTAGCATTCCTGTGAATTACTAGCCTAATATTTAGTTGTATACCCACACATTTTTAGAACTGCTTCACATCTATGTTGCATAGAGTCAACCAACTTCTGGCACCTGTCAACTGTTATTCCAGCCCAGGCTCCTTTGACTACATCTCACAATTTTTTGGCATTTGTTTGCCTCAGAAATGGCATTTTTGATGTCACCCCACATGTGTTCTATTGGATTAAGGTCCGGGGATTGCGCTGGCCACTCCATGGTCTCAATTTTGTTGGACTGGAACCAAGATTTTGCTTGTTTACTGGTGTGTTTAGTGTCGTTGTCTTGTTAAAACACACATTTCAAGGACATATCCTCTTCAAGTATTTTAATGTATGCAAACTGGTTCATGATCCCTGGTATGCGTTAAATAGGTCCGGTACCATAGTAAGAGAAATATACCCATATCATGATGCTTGCACCACCATGCTTCACTATCTTCAGAGCGTACTGTGGCTTGAATGCAGAGTTTGGGGGTCGTATGACGAACTGTCTGCAGCATTAGGACCCAAAAAGAACTATTTTACTTTCATCAGTCCACACAGTGTTTCTCCATTTCTCTTTAGGCCAGCTGATGTGTATCCGCACAAATTGGCAAATTGTATCCGCTTCAGTACATGTCTTTTTTTTAACAGTGGGACTTTGTGGGGACTTCTTGCTAAGAAATTAGCTTCACACAGGCGTATTCTAACTGTCACAGTACTCACAGGTAACTTGAGACTGTCTTTGATCATCCTGGAGCAAGTCATCGGCTGAGCCTTTGCCATTCTGGCTATTCTTCCATCCATTCGAATGGTAGTCTTCCATTTTCTTCCACGTCTCTCTAGCTTAGATTTCCATTTTAAAGCATTGGACATCATATTAGCTGAACAGCCTATCATTGTCTGCACCTCTTTATCAGTTTTACCTTCTCCAATCAACTTTTCAATTAAAGTATGCTGTTCTTCTGAACAATGTCTCCAACGACCCATATTTCTCAGACTTTCAAAGAGAAATGCATGTACAACATGTGCTTGCTTCACCCTAAAATAAGGGCCACCTGATTCACACCTGTTACTTCACAGAATGCTTGACTTCACTAATTGAACTCCACACTGCTATTATTTTGAACACACCCCCTTTCAATTAATTATTCAAATACACAGACTAAAAAACATGCAGATCATGAATGCTGAGTCTGTTGGTTTTCTTAGAATCTACTGCACCAACTGGCAAATTGTTTGACATGTGGTAATATAATTTATGCCAAAAACAGGGATTAATCTGGTTAGTCATATTGGACTGCTATTATTTTGAACACTAGTGTACACATCTTAACATTATCTTTCCACTTACCTGTGCAAGCATGGTGACTAACTTAATCAAACTGAAGAGACCCCTCCAAATCTTGCACCTTCATTTGAACCCAAAATATATGTCTTGCCCTTAAAGAAGACATCCCTCTTTATTAATTAAGTCTGTGTATATGTGCATGTAGTTTAGTGTGTGTGCTAATATAATCATCTACCACCATCTTCTCAGGTATCCAGCGCCGTTTTGTTCTTCTCAGTGACATCACCACTCTGCAGACTCTCTGGGTCAACTGCGTTTTGCGGAAGTCCGCAAAAGTGACTTTTACAATGTATGCTTATCAGCATCAGAACAAGGCTCCATAGACTTACATTGTAAAACAGACTTGGACATTTGGCAAGTATGGCCAAACCTACTTAACTGATCACATACAGTAAATCTTTCAGAATGTAGCTTCTCCGATTAAAATATAACATTCTGTAGACTTCATTAAAATGAATTTCAACTGATTTAGAAATATACAGTACTATATGAAATGCCATGGCTTGAAACTCTGTTAAGTCTATGCCTTCTGATCAGAGACAATCTATTGAAAAAACTTAATTTCAAATATTTCAGAGCAATACCAATTGGCTAAGGTAATCTGCTAAGCCGAATTATCTTGCATTTTGGCAAATGATCTGCACAGCAGTTTAGAAGATATAACACGTAGAACCTCTGAAAATATTGCAATATTCTCTCATAATAATAATAATATTACTCACTAATATTGCTAACTTCTAGTAATAGTCAATCAGTATTATTTAGCATGTTAAATGATTGTCATGTTATTCACACTTTGAGAATACACAAAGATCTGTTCGTATTGAGATCATTCAAAAGTTTACTTACCGTATGATTACAAACATAACCAGTGCGTTGCCCACCAAGCCAACTACAAAAACCATGGAGTAGACTGCTGTAATAATGACAGAAATTGTAGGCGAAATAGTAGTATGGTTGCTCTCATGCATCGGTGACACTGTATAATCACTAACATTCTCATAGTCACCCCATCCCACCAGCAAACTGGAGTTGGGATAACAGATGGAAGTGCAGACTGGTATGCAACCTGGGGAGCATGTGGTATCCATTGAAGCTCTCTTTGCGTCAACCTCCTCCTCTCGAAAAATCTGTACTGGAGATTCCATTGGTGCAAAGCAACTGAAGTTCTGGAAAACACTGTATATACACAAAAAATTGTGAACAGTGGTCATTTTACTAAGCAAGTGAAAATAAAACAAAAGTAATTATACTAATTAATATATAATAATATAAATAATATAATTAAAAACTAATAAACATTTATGATACTTAATTTACTCATTTTTTTATTAATATTTCAAATAACAAACCAAGAGTCAACACAACAAAGCATAACTATACAATAATATTTGATACAACATAAATTATTTCACACTATAGCAGTACATGAAATCCTTGCAACTCAAATGTGCAAGGTCCCAGAGGACTCTGTTTGCTGCTATAAAGCCACCAGCACATGGTCTTCTTCGTATGGACTAATAATCCTTTCATCATGTCTATAAATAATATCTTTATTCTAAATAAAATTTTTCATATTTTCATTTGTAAAGCCACAGATTGGTTCAAATTGTCCTTGATTGGTTCAGCATATGACCAATGTAAAAGAAGAAAAAAGTCAAAAAAATTACAAATTAGGACAATGATTTTTATGCAAAACTGTCCCTCGCTATTGATCTGTTAAACTGCTGAATGTATTATCTTAGCATGATAATAATATCTTTATTCTAAATAAAATTTTTCATATTTTCATTTGTAAAGCCACAGATTGGTTCAAATTGTCCTTGATTGGTTCAGCATATGACCAATGTAAAAGAAGAAAAAAGTCAAAAAAATTACAAATTAGGACAATGATTTTTATGCAAAACTGTCCCTCGCTATTGATCTGTTAAACTGCTGAATGTATTATCTTAGCATGTGTATAACTTTACATTTCTCAATATTCAGTTGTATCAGAAACATTGTATCTTTGCTATGTATTCTCCCCCACAGGTATTTTGCATTGTTCTCTAATTTCATGCAAATTTTCAGGGCAGATTGTGCCACAATGCTGATTTCCTGCAATAGCAAAATTCAGTTTAAACTAGAGGTTTACATACACTACATATAAAAAGACACATATGCATGTTTTTTTCAATATCTGACATGAAATCAGAATAAACCTTGCCCATTTTAGGTCAATTAGGATTACCATAATTTTTAATATTTGCCAAATGCCAGAATAATGAAAGAGAGAGAATGTTTTAAGGCATTTTTATTACTTACTGCAAAGTCAAAAGTTTGGCTGGACATTATATTCCCATCTTGTTTGTACTTGCGTACAATTGTTTGTACAGATGAACGAGGCACCTTTGGGTATCTTGAAATTGTACCCAAGGATGATCTAGACTTGTGCAAGTCCACAATTCTCTTCCTGATATCTTGGCTGATTTCTTTAGACTTTCCCATGAACCTACTCAAAGAAGCAGTGTGTTTCAGGTGTGCATTAAAATACATCCACAGGTGTGTCTCTAATTAACTCAACTGTTGCCAAAAAACCTATCAGAAGCTTCCAAACAAATAACATCATCATATGGGCAGTCCAGAATTGTTTAACGGCATAGTAATTTTAGTTTATGTAAACTTTTGACTTTGCAGTAAGTAATTAAAATGCCTTAATACATTCTCTCTCTCTTATTATTCTGGCAATTGGCAAATATTAAACATTATGTTAATCCTACTTGACCTAAAATGGGAAAGGTTTATTCTGATTTCATGTCAGATATTGAGAAAAACATGCATATGTTTTTTATATAGTGTATGTAAACTTCTGGTTTCAACTGTAGTTCTCAGTTTTCTTCATGGATGGTTATATAATTGATAAGCTTGAAAAGACTACAGAGGTCCATCAAGTCTAACCAGAATCCTACAGTGTTAGTCCAAAGGAAGACAAAGACCACTATGAAGCAGTTTCCAGTTGCTTCTCATAAAGGTGGGAAAATTCCTTTCCCAATACTAATGTGGTAAGCAGAATTAATTGTGGATCAATGGTGCTCTCCTTAAATAGATTTCAAAGAACAGCTTCTGCTTTTGTGATGCTGCACACACACACACGCTCCATTTATACTACAAACTCACTCGCACTACACATACACACTGTATGTTATGGACACAAAATTTATGCTACACACACATGCTATATAAAATACACCAAAACTGCATGTTGCACACATACACCCTACGCTACATGCACACACTCCATGTTGCACAAAATTAATGTGACACACTTCATGTTGTACACATACACCATATGCTATATGCACACTGCAGGTAACACACACGCACTCCATACTACACACAAAGTATGTGACATACTCTCCACGTTATCCACACATACACACTGTATGTTACACACATTGCACGCTACCTACACATAGACTCCATGTTACACACACTGAAGACAGACTTCCCCAGTAATGACATAATAGATGACAGTTGGTATTTTTAAAATTCTATGGAGGGGGAGGAGGCATTGGGAGAAGTTAGAGGCAGACACAGAAATTCTTCTGCAATTTCTCTTGGAATGACAGTTACAGTTTCCTAAAGAACTCTGAAAACCAACTGTCATCTCCTGTCTCAGTAATTGGAAATCTGCATTCACTGAAGACAGATTTTCTCCATGAATTGAGAATTTTGAAAATGAACGATCAGTCCAAGAGGAGAAAAAAGCGAATTTCTCCAAAAAGGTGTATTACTTAAGTTTCTTATTTTCACGTGTGCCTTCCATAAATTTTCTATTGGATTCAGGTCAGGTGATTTGCTGAGTCATTCTAGCAGATTTATTTTCTTTATCTGAAACCAATTGGGAGTTTCCTTGGCTGTGTGTTTTGAATCATTAACTTGCTGAAATGTCCACCTTTGTTTTATCTTCATCATTCTCGTAGATGGCAGCAGATTTTTTTCAAGAATATCTTGGTACATTTGTCCATCCATCTGTTAGAACTCTCCTGTTATGTTTTTACTATCTTGCTGGTCACATGACCTTTTTTGCCTATTTAATCCTGCTCTGCCCTCCTGGCCTTGCTGGACTTCATTGTAATTTCTACTCTTAAGTTAGCCTGGTGCTTAGTTACCTTTCTCAGTCAGTTTAGCTAGGTCGTCGGACCTTTATGTTCTATGTTGTGTGTTTGTCTTTTACTGCTACAATTTCTGCTAGGAGGTGTCCAACTTTATCCCAGTCCCTAGTTCTTGTAGGGATCCTTCCCTTGCATCTATAGGTCTTCGTACAGACTAGCCGAGGACTTTAGCGGGTCTGATCGCAGGATCAGGTTCCCCGTTACATCGTAGGGATCTAGCTTAGTTCTATTGTAGGGACAGATCTCCTTTCTTTCCTTAGTGCTTGTAGCAGATCATAACATCATCCTTCCTTCAATCATATGAAGTTTGCTAGTGCCGTATGCTGAAAAACAGCCCCACTCCATGATGTTCGCACCTCCAAACTTCACTGTTGGTATGGTGTTTTTGGGGAGATATCGATATGCAACGCCTTTTGGCCTCCAAACATGGTTTGTTTATGGCATCTAAGGAGTTCAATTTTGGTCTCATCTAACCAGACTAGATTCTCCTAGTATTTCACAGGCTTGTTTGAATGTTGTTGAGCAAAACTTAAATGCTTGAACATGCTTTTTGTTCAGCAACAGAGTCTTGTGTGGTGAGCATGCATACAGGCCATGGAGGTTGACTGCATTACTTATCGTTTTCTTTGAAACAATTGTACCTGCTGACTCAAGGTTTTTACAGGTGGCCTTTGGTCTTGGTCACTTCTTCTGATTCTTTTCAATCCATTGTCTGAAATCTTGTGGAGAGCACCTGGTCATGGCTGGTTTATTGTGAAATTATGTTCTTTCCACTTCCGGATTATGGCCCCAACATTGCTCACTGGAACCTTCAGTTGTTTAGAAATTTTTCTGTAGCCAAAGCCATCAGTATGTTTTACAACGATAAGGTCTTTACACATCATGAGATGTTTCTAGTGTGGCACCTTGGTAATGAGACACCTTTTTACAGGCCATCAGTTGAACCAGCTGATATTATTTTTCACTGAGTGGCAGGATTGCTTTCTGATTAGTGATAGATTTCAGCTAGTGTCATGACTTTCTATTTCTTCATGGGTTCAATACTTTGCCCCTGTGTCATTTCTCAAAATTGCACATAACTTAATTTATGGAAATCTATGGTTTGATTTCTTTGCATGTGTGATTGGATGGGTTGTTACCAACATCTGGTGAGAATTTCATGTCAATAGCACCTTTAGAGATACATTCACTTAGAAAATTGGTGATGTGTTCAATAGTTACTTCACCTGCTGTATTTATGAAATACGTTGGGTATGACTAAGATCACTCCATACAGCGACTTTTGATGCTGATGCCCATCAATTTACGATTGATGTAGGCATTTATTTATAAGCCCCTCACCCAAACGCGTTTGCAGTTTTATGATATGTTACCTTATTATTATAGTAGCCACAGGACATAAATATCCTATAATACTGAAGTAATACTGAAATAATTGTATTAGATTGCAGATTCAAACCCAGAGGGGCTAAGAAACTAAGCACTAGGGGACTAAAAATAATTACAAGATTCGTTAAAATAATAACACAAAAGTTCAAATTACCCCTTGTATCCCAATCTGAAAATAAAGAAGTTAGAAACAAATTAAAAAAGCACACTTATAATGCATGCTATGTAAAAGTCTGATCTATCAAAATATAAAATTAAATAACCTCCATGGTAGACATAATAAGGAGAAAATATTAGAATGCCAGAGTTGGAGTTTTTCAGTCCAGTTTCCATCCCCTGGAAAATAGAATAAAAGGCAAATAGAACTTTACATGTAACCGAAAATAAAATAAAAAAAAACTACAACTTCCTGCGCAAAATAATGTCCTCATACAGTTCCACTGATAGAATAATAAAAATGTTATGGTTCTCAGAAAATGGTGGCACAAATAATTTTTTTTACCACATTCAGAATTTTTTTAAAACCACTCGAAGCAAAATAACAGCACAAGTTTGCTAATGATATAGAACACTGACTGACAGAACCATGTTGCCAGGTCATTTTTACTGCACATTGCGATGTAAACGCAAAAAAAACACCAAAAAACAGTGACAGAATTGATTTTTTTTTTAACTGTTTAATGCCACTAGGATTTTTTTTTAGCATTTTTCAGTATATTATATGAAAGATATCATTCAAAGCTTCAAAAACAAATCCAATGGTTATATTGACACAAAAAAAAAGTAATGGCTCTTGGAAGAAGGGGAGGAAATAATGAAAGTTCAAAAGAAAAATTCACCCCTGTCATGAAGAGGTTAAACTCACATATGTGTCCATGTTCTAAATGTACTGTGCACTGTGGAAACCGTATAATCAAGAAGACATACCTCAACATGATTTAGCTTGAAATCTCATTTTATTCATGATTTTTTTATCTAGATTTTTTTCTCAACTAGAGACTGTATCCTGGATTATCTGAGTCAATTTATCTCTTTTGTTCCCCTGGAAGTTATCTGCAATTATTGACAGTACAAGAGACAATAGTAGATTATGGGCAGCAAAGTTTTATGACGGTAGATTTTGTACGTACTGTATAATGTTGTTAACTGCTGTAACATAAAATTCTAGCATTATATAGTGAATTGCTGGGTTTGCTATCATATTTTCTAGTTGCTTGATGCATTGCTTCACTGTGATGTAATGAGATAAGAGCTCGGAATATAACAACCTTAAGAAGAGCAGGACAGAAAACAAAGCAGGTCAACAGCTTTCACAGTGAAGAAGCTGATAAAATGTAGTCATGGGTTTTGCCAAGATGACATCAAAGCCCTCCACACTGGTGGGATCATGACTTAGTAGAGCACAGTAGCAATAATTGGGAGATTCAAAGCAATTCGTTTAGTGAAGACATCTTTGAAATGATGTGCAGTGTAAACAGAAAATATCAACACGCAGCTACTCTAAAAGGTCATTTATACAAATGTAAAGTAACTGTGGAGTGGAAATATGTTCTAATTGTCTGACGCATAATATGAGTCCATGTCCTTTCTAATGTTTCTATAAGGGATAAGCAAAATAAATTTATGTTAAATTTTTAGGAATCTGCTGAACCTACAAAGAAGAATGCAGCAACCAATGAATGTTCACATGACCTCAGATACGATTGGGCAGACTTCCAAATGAAGGGTTGCAGGTATCAAATCATGCAGTATAGCATAACCAGGAGGAGAAACTATTAGGCTATGTGCCCACAATGCAGAAATGCTACGGATTTTTCCTGAGCGTTTCCGCATCTCTCTGGCAGAAAAAAACGCATGGGGATTGTACATGCGGATTTTACATGCGTTTTTCCTGCCAGGGACATGCGGATGTGAAGCGTTTTTCACATGCGATTTCACATGCGGGTTGTCAAGCGCTTTCCAAGCGATTTTAGCATCACTTGGAAAGTGCTTCACAACTTGGTCACACTACACTGTGTTCCAAATTATTATGCAAATAATATTTTCTCAGATTTTCCCAAATTACCTATATGAATTGCAGTCATTGTAATTTTCCAGTCAAATAACTATTAGAGTACAATTGAAAGGTTTTTGTACAAACTGCCCATGATAACAGGATATTTTTACAAAAATAAAACACTCAAACTGCACTCAAAATGCATGTTCCAAATTATTATGCACAGTAGAGTTTTCAACCTTTTCATTTTAATAAAGAGCAAAAAATGGTCATTTTTTAAATTATAAGCATTAGCAGGTTATTACAAACTGAAATCAAACAGTTTTCAACTCAAAACTTTATTCTAAGTGATGTTACATTTGCACATAGGACCCCTTGTTCGAAAGGAGCTTCTAAACTCTCTCTTCCATTGAATTTGTCAGGTTTTGGTTGGTTTCTGCTTTAATTGTTTTGCATGAGGACAGAATACCCTCCCAGAGCTGTTGCTTAGATGTGAACTGCCTCCCGCCATCATAGACACTCCTTTTGATGATGCTCCAGAGGTTCTCAATGGGGTTGAGGTCAGGGGAACATGGGTGCCACACCATAAGTTTGTCCCCTTTTATGCCCATAGCAGCCAGAGATGCAGATGTGTTATGTGCAGCATGAGACGGGGCATTATCATGCATGAAATGATCTCGATGGTCCAGATGGATGGAGTGGAGGATGGCTGGTTGATGGACACCCCATGCAAACACAGCTACGGCGCTAACAAGGAGGAGGTGGAGTAATGTTTTGGGCTGGAATCATGGGGAGAGAGATTGTCGGCCCTTTTACGATCCCTGAAGGGGTAAAGATGAACTCCATAATGTATGTTGAGTTTCTCAAACAGCACTTCCTTCCATGGTTCAAGAAGAAGAACCGCGCATTCCGCAGCAAGATCATTTTCATGCATGATAATGCCCCGTCTCATGCTGCACATAACACATCTGCATCTCTGGCTGCTATGGGCATAAAAGGGGACAAACTTATGGTGTGGCACCCATGCTCCCCTGACCTCAACCCCATTGAGAACCTCTGGAGCATCATAAAAAGGAGTGTCTATGATGGCGGGAGGCAGTTCACATCTAAGCAACAGCTCTGGGAGGGTATTCTGTCCTCATGCAAAACAATTAAAGCAGAAACCAACCAAAACCTGACAAATTCAATGGACGAGAGAGTTCAGAAGCTCCTTTCGAACAAGGGGTCCTATGTGAAAATGTAACATCACCTAGAATAAAGTTTTGAGTTGAAAACTGTTTGATTTCAGTTTGTAATAACCTGCTAATGCTTATAATTTAAAAAATTACCATTTTTTTGTTCTTTATTAAAATGAAAAGGTTGAAAACTCTGCTGTGCATAATAATTTGGAACATGCATTTTGAGTGCAGTTTGAGTTTTTTATTTTTTTAAAAATATACTGTTATCATAGGCAGTTTGTACAAAAACCTTTCAATTATACTCTAATAGTTATTTGACTGGAAAATTACAATGACTGCAATTCATATAGGTAATTTGGGAAAATCTGAGAAAATATTATTTGCATAATAATTTGGAACACAGTGTATATAAATCCCTGCAACTGTCATGGATTTTATATAGTGTGTCCAAGTTAGTTAAAAAAAAGATAAAAATGGTAAAAAAAAAACAAAAAAAAAACATTATACTCACCTTCTGATGGCCCCCGGTCTCCTGTATGATGCGTCCGTCAAGGACCTTCCATGACGTGATTTAGTCATGTGACAGGTCATGTGATCGCAGACGTCAGCGGTCGCGTGACTCATCACATGACTAAATGACGTCATGGCAGGTCCTTTTAGACCACCGCGAGCTGCCGGAGAGCCAGGACGCATTGCTATGGAGACCGGGGGCCATCAGAAGGTAAGTATAATGTATTTTTTTATTTTAAATTCTTTTTTTTACAGGTACTATGGTACCCGGGTCTGAAGGAGAGTCTCCTCTTCTCCAGACCCGGGTACCATCCGCACATTGAATCGCTTAATATCTGCAAGTTCACATGTAGTCATGCGGATATTATGCGATTCAATGCAAGTCAATGGCAGCGAAAACGCAGCGATTACGCAAAATAATTGGTAGTGCTGCAGATTTTTCCGCAATGATAATCCGCAGCAGAAATTTCCGCAGCATGTGCACAGCACATACAGATTGTCATTGGGGAACATTGCAAACCTTCTACCAAGCATTTTTTAAGCATTTCTGTGGGGGAATTGCCGCTGTGGAAATGCTTAAAAAATGCATAGTGGGCACACAGTCTTATAGCCTGGATAAAAGTAGAAACAGAGAATGCAGCAGTCATTTTGTGGTGAGCCTTGATATCAGGGTTGTCAACTGTCTAGAAATTCATGGACAGTCCGTAAAAATAGGGCACCTTTTTCCCCATCCGTGAAAAAAACTATCTTGTGTTTGTGATTTTATGCAAGTTGGAGCAACTCATACAGATTATTATTATTACTATAGCTATCATTTTACAGTTTTCAGTGAAAACATACTGTATGTCTGCATATCAGAATTATGGGCTGTAGACATGTATCTCTTAAAATATTAATGGCTTATTATGGTTTCTTAATGTGTCCGTTAACAAAGTTGACGGTCCGTGATTTTTTGACAAGCTGTCCAGAAAAATAAAAAATAAAATTGGCAACCTTGCTAGATAGTAAGAGCATGTGCACACGTTGAGTAATTTGTGAGTTTTTTACTTCAGTATTTGTAAGCCAAAATCATGAGTGGGTGAAAAATGCAGAAGTGGTGACGTGTTTCTATTATACTTTTCCTCTGATTGTTCCACTCCTGGTTTTGGCTTACACATACTGAGGTAAAAAATACACCAAAATACTGACATGTGCATATGGCCTTAAGTGATAGTGAGATAAATAGGAGAACTGGTAGTGATTCATCAGCGCTGCTGACCTGCTGCATTTCAATTACACATTTTTTTAAATCATGCAGAAGCAGGCCACCAGTATTGCAGAAAAAAATATTTTACTCTGTGACTGCTTTGCAAAGCCTGTTTGTCATAAACTACAGATTATTTTCATACCTGTTATATTAGTCAAATTTGATGTACATACTAATAGAGATGAGCGAACCCAAACTTAAAAGTTCAGAGTTCATACCAGACAGTTAGTGTTCGTTACTGAACGACGAATACAGACTTCTCCTAGAAGTCCATTGCAATTTTCGGAGTTCCGGGGGAAGTCCACTGCATGGAGAAAATTTCCTTGGCTTTGGGTCCCCATTTGTTTTCAATGGGGTTCGAGTTCTGGTTCAAGTTGAGGTACAGTTCTGGTACCCGAACCGAACTTTAGACTAAAGTTCGGGTCGGGTACCAGAATCCGAACTTCCATGAGTCTGTTCATTCCTACATACTAGCAATAGCAATACTCTGGCCTATTACTACTATTATTTTCTTGGCTTTTCCTTAGCATTCTTGGTTGTCTTGGTTGGCTGTCATGTACCTAGTATTTCTTGGACAATAGTTTTTTGTGAAGGGGGAAATTGTGTTATAAAAATATAAAATAAAAATAAAAAAATACAAACATTTATCTGTAAATCTGTGTACTGCCTCAAAAAGAGTGGACATAACAAAGTACTAAGGTTTTTGCATAACCATTTTATTATTTGACATTCATATATGCCACACCACAACTGTGGCTTGTTGCCATTGTTGTTTTTTTGGGTAAGCTTTGTGTCTAGCATTTCTTGGTTGGTCCTTTTTGGGAAGGTTAAAAATTATATTAAAAAAGGTAAAACAATACTGACATTAACCGCTATGGCTGCCTCACAAAGAGTGACTGTCAAGAATTAATGATCTTTTGTATACCTGTTTTATTAGTTAAAATTTATGTATATACTGTATACATTACTTCAATACTGGAAATACAATTTCTTGGTCGAACCCTTTCGGGAATATGAGAACTGTAGTATGGTGGTCACTGATAGGCTGTAAGTCATACACTGTGCATTACATGTGTCTGTGTGACTGACATTGTATACAAGCCTTTGCGTATGCATTTTTAATAAGTGGCAGCCAACCCCTCCAGGAATGGTAGGTGGGTGAGTGGTTGTTTCATCAGAATTTTACAGCTGTGCTGCCTACAACTTTATCATGGGGCTATTGCATCCAGAAGTACATTAGTATTGTGACCAGGAGTTGGTAAATATTTCTGCTTTTTTCTGTTATGTCTTTTCTTTATTTTATGTCCTTTTGATGTGTTTTGAATGGGGGAACTGTGGTTCAAAACATAAAAATTAGTTATTGTATAGTGAAAAATATATGCTAAAAGTAAAATTGGCAATGACAATAGACAAAATATTCTGAAAGTAAACCTCTCCATACCATTGCATCAGACAATAAGAATATATGAGACACTTTTAACAATAGCAATTTACATTGGAAAAACACTTACAAGAATGTAGCAAGTGATGGAGGAAGAACAGCAATTTCTAAATATTCATTGCTGTGTTGGAGCTGTTGGGGACCCTCAAGGACCTTTTCATGCAGCAAGATGTGGAGGAAAAGTAGGAGCAGCAGGTGCATGTAGAGGGGGTAATTGAGTTATCCCAGACACAGGCCGTGGACAAGGCTGACAGTCGGTGTGAATTTGATGACGACAATGACATTGACTATAATGACCAACTGTTGCAGTGGGACAGTGAGTTTATCAGGGGACCTCCTGTTGTACAAGTGAGCATGGCAAACTGCATTCACAGTTGCTTGTGGGATGACAAGTGCATCATTAGGATCAAGCAAATGGATGATTATTATGTATCCATGCTTTTAGACCCTAGCTACAAAAGCAAAATGGGAGATTTTTTTTCTGGCTTCCGAAAGGGTGTCAAAACAGCATATTACCAAGATAAGCTGTGCTCCTTGCTTGGTGAAGCTTTCGCTGAGCAGGTGTCAGACAGCTGCATGTCTGACCAGGGTAAGCCTGTCAGCTCTTTGCAGAGTCAGTGCTCACCCTATCTGTGCCAGTGTTATCACTACAACAAGAAGGCGAAGCAGCTGTGATTACAGAATACTGTCAATGACATGATGAACCAAATGTTTTTTCAGCTGTTGCACCAACCAGATGCAAATCAGCAAACAGAGGCGAACCACCTGAACAACCATGTTCAGTCATACCTGGACTGTGTGCTTTCTCTGGCAGATAACCTGGGCCCTAACCACATTGACTTCTGAGTCAGCAGATTGTACCAGTGGCAGTATACTGTCAAAGAGGATATTTAAAGTGCCAGATGGCTTTGTCACACCCAAGTAGACTGTGTTGTCCTTCAGAAGCAAAAGCTTACATTTGTGAAAATTAATTAGGCATTGATCATTTAGGATTTTCATTTACCTATGGCTCATTCTATTGTTAAGATTGTCCATTGCATCAGCCAGTCTGTATACTTGATGTTGCCCCAACACAACTGGAAATCTGCCTGCCTATCATGTTCTACCTATAATGTGCTGCTACTGTGCTGGCAGTGTTGGCCCTACATAGCCAGACATCTCTTGGCTGTCCATAATGTGCTTATGCTGACGCTGCCTCTGCCAATAGACAGCCATACATCTCTTGCATGTTCGCAGTGTTCTATAGCTATACTGTACCATTACTACGAACCCTACCCAGGACAAGGTAAATAAAAGAAACCTGAAACTACTCCCAAAAAGGGATAATTTTTGAATAGCCATTATAAAAAGTCATTGCTTCATCACTTTCCAAACAAATGTATTGCACATTCCAAAATAAGGAACATTTAGTGATGATCTGGTAAAAGACATTTCTTCTTCTCAGCTCATGCTTCTATATTTTCCAAGCAACTTACCTGTGGCTGATCCAAAAAAATTGATAATTTTCGGAAGCCTTGATAAAAAGTAATTGCCTTTTCACTTTTCAAACAATAAATATGTTGCTAATTACAAGTAAAGAAACATTTTTTAACGGTTTGTTAAAAGTCATTGATTTTTTATCGGCCATTTTTCAATTTTTCCACAAATTTTTTTTAAAGTGTCGTGGATAAAATTAGTTAAATGTGGGCTGGGCCTTAGACTGCTGTTTCCCATAGATTCTCCTTTGGTCATAATGTCTGGGCCCTGATTCTTCTCCCATTGCATATTCACTTTAGAAACACATACCTCTCCTGTTCTTACTCCACAAAAAGAACTAATAATTTTTCACAGATAAAAGAAACTAAGCCATTGCTTCTACAGTTTTCAAACACCAAATCAGATCATTTTTGTATCACTACTTATCAAAAAGCCATGGCTTTTTTAACCCATTCATGACATATGACGTACAGTTGTGTCATATGTCATATCCCTGCCTTTGATGCTGGCGGGCTGGCAAGCTGAGCCCGCATATTTCCAAGCAAATGATGGCTGGTTTAAATAGCCATCATGTCCCTCTAACAGCCTCAGGTGGATTGGAGCACCGCCTGTGGTAGTTAACATGTAAAATGCCAGTGTCAATCTCTGACAGCAGCATTTAACACACGCCAGCAGGTGAGGCGCTTCATTCCAAGCACCTATTGTAGAGCCCATGATGTGATTGTGGGGTACTGATGGGTTATCAGGACAGCCGGGTGTCTGCTGAAGACCACAGTGCCTATCATTATGATACTCCTGCAAAAGCCAGCGTTCAGTGATTTTAGCTATGCTGATGCACTGCAATGTATAGCACAAGCGATCAGACGATCGCAGCTTCAAGACCCCTAAGAGGACCAACAAGTACAGTAAAAAGTACCGTAAGTAAATAGGGTTTTTAGAAATCTGAAAAAAAAATTAAAAAAACAAACGTTCAAATCACTGCTCTTTTACCCCATTAAAAATAAAACGTTTTTTTTTTAAAATACACATATTTGGTATTGCCGCATTCAGAAGCGTCTGATCTATCAAAATATAAAATATATTAATCCTTTCAGTAAATGGCGTGACGAGAAAAAAAAATTGAAATGCTGGAATTAAGTTTTTTTGTCCACAGCAAAATTGCAATAAAATGGAATAAGAGGTGATCAAAGCATCGTATCTATCCCAAAATGGTATCAGTAAAAAAGTCATCTCAAGGAGCAAAAGTAAGCCCTCACACAGCCCAATATCCCGAAAATTAAAAACATTGCGGGTCTTGGAAAATGGCGACAAAGGCAAAATTTATTTTTTTTTTTACAAAATTTCCACATTTTTTTCACCATTTAAATAAAAAAAAAACCTGTACATGTTTGGTATCTGCATAATCGCGCTGACCTAGAGAATCATATTTCCAGGTCAGTTTTACTGTATAGTGAACATGGTAAATAAAAATCCCCAAAACAATTGCGAAATTACAATTTTTTGCAATTTCAACTCCAAATGTGAAAAAACACTCACAGCAGGCATCTGACCCAAAAAAGGATCATTTTTACAATGTTTTTTCACTTTAAATAGCATTTAATAGTTTCCAGCTGTTTATCCGTAGCCATACATTAAGGTCACTTTAACATTACTATTGGTCTCGCTTTGCTTCAGAGAACTTGAAATTGGCTGGATACAACTGTGTCTTACATATCTTTTCAGGGCAATTGGAGGCTTTGCACTTCGATCTTTGACAAATCAATTCCAAATTTTTGGAAAACTCTCATAAAGCTGATGAATTTACATTTCAAAAGATTTTCTCATCTTTAGCCTATTATTAATGGATGTAATGAAAACAGATTCCCTCCTTTTTGATGTGCTATTATTGCATGGTGAACGTGTACTTGAAGGGAACATGTCACGTTGTACCAGCAGCCTATCTGTGTACAGCATGGTATAGAGAAAGAGAAGCAGAATTCTATACAGGTTTGTTGGAAAACATTCAGTATAACTCTTATTTTACAATGTAAAATTAATCCAGCAAATAGAATATTCATTTGTATCATTCCAAAGTAAGAGAGTATGGTGTACAAGATGACGTTTCGGTCCCAAAAGACCTTTATCAAACATGCACAAGTGTTGGATGGAGCAGTAAGACCTGTGTAAAGGGAAGATGGGGGGGGGGGGGACTGCTGTCACTGGGAGGTATGGAGGCTGGTAGATGTGAACCATTTGGACAATTTATTAGGATAATAAGCAGAATTATATTATGGACTCAGATTTCTGAAAACATTCTGGTGTCCTCAAATAATGTTTCAAAACAAAAACTACTCCCAAGAAATAATCATGGATGCTCACCAAAGAGTGCAAAAACGAAGCCAAACAGAATGAGTCTGATAAAAATTAGACAGATTTTTGTGTATAAGAAAAATCACTGACATCCGACTAAGCCCTAGTTGAGAGCACATCTAACTTATTTGAAAGGACGGTAATAAATCAAGGGTGAAAAAATAGTCAAAAATAATCATCCTTTCTCAGCAGATGAGCAGTACAGGAGAGTAGAGAGTTTAGGAGTTTGGGTAAGGAGGCATTTGAACAAGAAAGAAGTTTTGAGGATGACTTGAGAGGAAGAGGCAGAAGCAGATTGATAGCACTGCACAACAAAAAAATTTGTTCTATGCAAAAACCATATGTCCTATGCTGGGTCCAGTGTGCATATTCCAAATCTGAAGTCAGAATTGTTGTAACACGTCAGAAAATTTTGTTATGCATAAGTTTGCCCAAATGAATTAAGCACTTGGAAAGCATTGAATAATTGGAAAGCATTGAATAATTTTGTACACAACGCGTTTTACTCCAATAATTACCAGATCTACCAGTAATTTGTGTTGTACATTATACCGACCAACTGTGTGCTCGACTCTCAGAGGCCACTGTCTAATTTTGTAATGATTGCTGTCATCACGACTGTTCCATAGGCACAAGAAACACATATGCTTTGTGTACCATAACTGTAGGCCAAGCAGCAGTGCTACCACTTTCAGGTCAGCACAAATTTTCCATATACAGTGGGTACGGAAAGTATTCCGACCCCTTTAAATTTTTCACTCTTTGTTTCATTGCAGCTAGTGTTGAGCCACCCCCGTAGTGTTCGAGTTCGGTTCGGTTCGTCGAACACCCGTGTGTTCGCCGTACTGTTCGTCGAACTGGTCGTCGAACACCTTCGAACACCGTTAAAACCAATGGCAGGCAAACAAAAACACATAGAAACACATAGAAAACACCTTCAAAGGTGTCCAAAAGCTGACAAACTGCTCAGAAGACACAACTAACACATGGAAAAGTGACAAGTACATATAGTCATGCGAAAAGAAAAGAGGTGGAGGAGTAAAAGGAGGGGGAGACACAGATATAGGCATGTCATGCCCTTCTAGAATCCAAAAAGTGAGAAGCCGAGACGGCCAGTCCGCTCCTGCCCGTGCCACCTCCGTGTCGCCGGGTTTGTGCCAGAGCCGCGGTGAACCCTGACGGCCAGCCCCCCTCTCCCAATACTGGTGCCTGTCCGCTGGTGGGTCGAGCGAGCCCCCCTGTGGTGGAGGCAGCTCTAAGCTTTTTAATTTAAATTGTCCCTCTAATTTGAATGAATACACTTTAAATCCATTTACAAGGATCTATTGGAGGGCAAGTCTCATGCCAGCAGCCGCGTAATTCCAGCTCCAGTAGCGTCCACTAAAGCTGCTGCAGTTAAAAAGCTTTTATAAGGATCGAGCTCGGCTGTCCACCGCAAGGCATCCTAGTGCCAGTCCCAGCCCCTATGCCTTGGGGTGCCTCCTGATGCTCTTCACTAAGTATCCCGTGGTCCCGAAGCATTTCCTTTGAAAAAATTAAGTGTCCAAACTACAGGTGGTGTAGCTTGCTTAACAGCCGGGATAATCCGCTGACTAGCAGACACTGCTACTAGGCACAAAGTATTTCCTGGGCTAGATGCAGTTAAAAATTTGTAAGTAGATACTCTCGTTGGATGCTGAGAAAGCATTCCATAGAGTCTCCTGGCACGCCATATATGATTCTCTTAAAAAGCTTGGGGTAGGGGTCTAGGGGACCCTTTTATAGCCAAAATCACGGCCCTGTATCACAATACGTCACCTAGGCTGAAGATAAATGGAACTGTAGCACCGAGGGCTCGGTTGCTACAGACGTATTGCACCTCACCCAGAGGTGTGATATCTCACTCTCAGATAAGGATGGAGTGTGGATCAGGACCCAACACCTGCATGCATTACACCACATTGCCGTGGGGCAGGGCGACCAATATGCCCCTGAGATGGGCACGACAGTCCCTGTCCCTGGCTGGAGTGGGGGGAGGGAACACTGAGGAAGGGGAACCCTGCAGTGCAGGAGCAGGGAGGAAGCAGTTCCTGGGTGCATTGAGAAGGGAGTATAAAAGGTGGGCACCATCTTAGTTCAGTGCAGAGAAGTCTGAGCAGAAGTGGCAGGGAGCAGGGGCTCTGCATGAGCTCTGCTCCGGAGGCGGGCCTAGTAACAGAGGCCCAGGCCTGCAAGAGGGAGAAGGAAGGAAGAGGAGCGGAGAAGGCTCCAGGAACGAGGAATGAAGGGATCCCAGGGGTGCGGACGGGCGAGTCGCCACCGCACGCCCGAATCCACCTGCGTGGAGGGGTCAGGCCAAAGGGGGAGACCGGTCCCCGAACTAGTGGAGGCAGGAAACGACCCTCAGCTAGAAACCGGAGGCTCTGACATTTTATGTGGCGCAGCCCCTTGCTCCACCCGCTAAGAAGGCACCACATAGGGTCAGGGAAACTGGCGCCAAGTTTACCAAGAGGAGGCCTGAGGCAGCCGGACAGAAGTGTTGGTAAGAAAGGCCAGACAAAGGACACACAAAGGGGGTCCTGTGAAGCGCTCCAAAGTTATCTGGGAGTTGTCTGAGCCCCTCACCTGGTGAGCACAGTACGACGTGGGCAGCCGTTACCTGCAGACGTGGTCTGGATAATTAGAACTGTGAGTAAAGGCCCTGAACTGCATCACTGACTCCGTGTCATTACTGCTGCTGCCCTGCACCATCACCCCCATCCTCCGCATACACAGCCCTGAGGCTATACTCCTCCCGTGGGGAGTTATGCTACGCTCTGCTGCACCCACAACACCAGCCTTAGCGGTCTGCCCTGTAGCGGCGGTTCACTCTGACCGCAATCCACGGGTGGCGTAGTCGGACATTTAAACATCAAAACCACATAAATAGTTCCGCCACTGGTTTGACCGCCCTGAGCCACGGAACCGGATCGCCGCCACGAAGACTACAACCACCAGCATCCACCAAAAAGGGTCCGGCTCCGGGTGTCCCAAGGCCCAGGGGGTGCGTCAGAACATTTTCATCACCTTTCACAATCACCAATGGGACAAGGCAGGGATGTCCTCTGTCCCCTCTCTTATACATCCTAGTGACGGAGCACCTGCTCTCATCAATTCGCCATAACCCCAATATTAGGTGGATTGAGGTGGGAGGCACCGAGTACAAGTGCTCTCTATTTGCTGATGATGTCCTAGTATATATCACTCAATCACATATATCCATCCCTGCTGTTATGGCTGAAATAGATCACTTTGTTACATGGTAAAATTTTAAAATCAATGCAGCGAAGTCTGAGGCCCTCGATGTCTCCCTCCCTAAATCCATATAGGATTCCATCCAGTCCAACTTTCCCTTTGCCTGGCCCTCACAGGGTATCAAATACTTAGGAATTCCTATTCATAGAGACCTCTCCCATCTATGTTATCTTAATTTTGGGCCCTTTATTGAACAATTCCATACAGACCACGGTTGGCAAGTTAGAACTGTAAGATTCACTACGTGAACCACTGGTGTTTTGTGGAAAAGCACATGTACACCGCGTTCCAAATTATTATGCAAAAAGTGTTTAGGAGTGATAAGGGAAGAATTTGTTTGTTTGTCAGTTAAACTCATTGATGGTGATGTGTGTCAGGGCTCTTTATATCACTGTAAGCAATTGCAGACACCTGTGCTAATTAGTTTGGCAGGTGTGTCCAATGAAAGGCAAGACTACTTAAGAAGGCTCTCTCACATTATTAAGCAGCCTACATTTTCTGCCAAAATGGGAAAGAAAAAGGATGTGTCGGCTGCTGAGAAGCAACAAATTGTGGAGTGTTTAGGTCAAGGCATGACTACAATCAACATTGTGCGATGATCAGGATGAAGTGTCTTGGCAATCAAGAAGTATGTAGCTGATTCACAGTACACACGTGTGCGTGCTGATAAGGGCAAATTGAGGACTCTTTCCTACAGGCAATTACGTCAGGTTGAAAGAGCAGCGGCAAAAAAGCCTTGTCATAGCAGCAGACAAGTTTTTGAAGCTGCTTGTGCCTCCAACGTCCCCCGAACAACAAGATGCAGGGTCCTTCAGAGGTTTGCAGCTGTGCATACGCCATCCTGTCGACCTCCTCTATCCACTTCACACAAGCAGAAACGGCTCCAGTGGGCCAAACATTACATGAAGACTGATTTCAAAACTGTTTTGTTCACGGATGAGTGCCGTGCAGCGCTCGATGGTCCAGATGAATGGAGTGGAGGATGGCTGGTTGATGGACACCCCACGCAAACACGGCTACAGCGCCAACAAGGAGGAGGTGGAGTAATGTTTTGGGCTGGAATCATGGGGAGAGAGATTGTCGGCCCCTTTAGGATCCCTGAAGGCGCTAAAGATGAACTCCATAATGTATGTGGATTTTCTCAAACAGCACTTCCTGCCATGGTTCAAGAAGAAGAACCGTGTATTTCACAGCAAGATCATTTTTCTGCATGATAATGCACCATCTCATGCTGCACATAAAACATCTGCATCTCTGGCTGATATGGGCATAAAAGGGGACAAACTTATGGTGTGACCCCCATGCTCCCCTGACCTCTACCCCATTCAGAACCTTTGGAGCATCATTAAAAGGAGTGTCTATGATGGCGGGAGGCAGTTCACATCTAAGCAACAGCTCTGGGAGGGTATTCTGTCCTCATGCAAAACAATTGAAGCAGAAACCATCCAAAACCTGACAAATTCAATGGACGAGAGAGTTCAGAAGCTCCTTTCGAACAAGGGGTCCTATGTGAAAATGTAACATCACCTAGAATAAAGTTTTGAGTTGAAAACTGTTTGATTTCAGTTTCTAACAACCTGCTAATGCTTATAATTTCAAAAATGACCATTTTTTTGGTCTTTATTAAAATGAAAAGGTTGATCGAAAAGTTTGGGGGATCTAAGAGTGTGGCAACCCAGTAGTCATGATTACTTCGAATTCTGACAATATGAGGGTCATGCTGCAGGTAGTGCAGCAAGAAGGCACTTATGTGTCTTGCGCATCTCGGAGCCCCAAAATTATTTTCCGGGCTAGATGCAGCTAAAAATTATTTTTAATTTTAAATCTGGTGAAGCTTATTATAGATGGCCTAATAGGATCAGTGCTGCACACTGCTACAAAGCCCAAATTATTTTCCAGTCAAGATACAGATAAACATGATTAGTAATTTGAAAGCTTAGAACGGTTGGTAGGGTGATTTTAACCAATCATCAAGCTTTTACTCTCCCCAGGATGACACAGGGGTAGAAAAGTCGTTTCGGATCCATGATTTGTTCATCTTTATGAACGTGAGTCTGTCTACATTATCAGTGGAGAGCCGCGTGCGCTTATCTGTCAGCACACCACCAGCAGCGCTGAACACACGTTCAGACAGAACGCTGGCTGCGGGGCATGACAAGATCTCCAAGGCGTAAGTGGCTAGCTCCGGCCATTTATCCAGATTGGAAGCCCAAAAAGAGCAAGGGTCCAGTGACACAGTCGTGGCTTCAATGTTTACTTGGAGATACTCCTGTACCATCGTCTCTAGGCGTTGACTATGTGTCAGACTTCTTGTCTCCTGTGGCCTTGCAAAGGATGGGCTAAAAAAGTGGTGAAATGATTCCGCAAAATTGATGTTACCAGCAGATACTGTGGTTCTGTTACGGTTTGAGTGCTGAACACTTGACGGTCCCACGGTTGGCAAGTTGGAACTGTGAGATTCACTACGTGCACCACTGGTATTTTGTGGAAAAGCACATGTAAGATTCTGCAACAGTCTCTGCTGATACTCCTGCATGCGTGCATCCCTTTCTATGGCAGGAATAATTTCTGCAAATTTACTTTTGTACCGGGGATCTAACAGTGTGGCAACCCAGTAGTCAGGATTATTTCTAATTCTCACAATTCGAGGGTCATGTTGCAGGTAGTGCAGCAAGAAGGCACTCATGTGTGTTGCGCATCCAGGAGCACCAAGTCCCTGTTGTGTTGGTGGCGAGGTAACAATCATGCTTCCTTCCTCTGTCCTCTCCCCCCAACCTCGCACAACAGAAATGTGATCAAGGTCTCCCTCATCTGATGAGTCTTCCATCAGTTCGTCCTCCACTTCTTCCTGGGCTCCTGCACCTTCCTCACTAGTTTGGCTGCTACCATGCGCCCTGGTTAAACCATCTCCCCCACCCTCACATGCCTGCCGCCTTGGTGCTGCCGACCGTCTGGACCTTGCAGATGTTAGCCCTTCCGCATACAACTCCTCCTCCTCTACTTCCTCCACCTCCTCTTGTGCCACCACCTGACTCCGAATTCTGCTTAACATGTGCTCCAGCATGTAAATCACCGGAATAGTCATGCTGATAATGGCATCGTCAGCACTAAACATCTTCGTCGCCATTTCAAAACTGTGCAGAAGGGTGCATAGGTCCCTGATCTGAGACCACTCCTCCAGCGTGATTTGCCCCACCTCTGAATCTCGTTGGCCCAGGCTATACGTCAGAACGTATTGCACCAGGGCTTGTCGGTGCTGCCACAGTCGCTGCAACATGTGCAGAGTTGAATTCCACCGGGTAGGCACATCGCATTTTAGCCGGTGAAGTGGCAGGCCCAACGACTTCTGTAGAGATGTAAGTCGCTGAGCTGCGGGATGCGAACGGCGGAAGTGAGCACACAGCGACCGTGCCCTCTGCAGAAGGCCATCTAGTCTGGGATAGTGGGCTAAAAATTGCTGGACAACCAGGTTCAACACGTGAGCCATACAAGGCACGTGTGTGACATTGCCCCGGCGAAGGGCCGCACCCAGGTTTGCAGCATTGTCGCACACGGCCTTCCCTGGTTTCAGGTCCAGTGGAGACAACCATTCATGAAATTGGTTCTCCAGAGCGGACCACAACTCCTCAGCTGTGTGACTCACATTTCCCAGACATTTCAATGTAAAAACCGCCTGATGACGTTGAGCCCTACTGCCAGCATAGTAAGGAGGTGTGCAGGATCCCTTCTGCGCAGTTAGAAAGCTTGTGGCATGACCAGACAGGCTTTGGGTGCAGGTGGAAGACCGAGAGGAGGTTGAGGAGGCAGAAGCAGTGGAGGAAAAATGACATAAAGAGGATTGACGCACAACTCGTGGGGACGGCAAGACTTGGACAGCAGCCCCTTGTCCTGCTGTCACCATAGTTACCCAGTGCCCAGTCAGCGACATGTAACGCCCCTGTCCATGCCTACTCGTCCAAGTGTCTGTGGTGAAATGCACCCTGTCACACACAGAGTTTCTCAAAGAAGCGGTGATGTTGTGTGCGACATGCTGGTGGAGCGCAGGCACACCTTTCTTTGAGAAGTAGTGCCGACTGGGCATCTGGTACTGGGGCACTGCGACGGACATAAGGTCTCGAAAATCCTCTGTGTCCACCAGGCGGAAAGGCAGCATTTCTGTAGCCAAGAGCTTGCAGATGGTGAAATTCAACCTCTTAGCTTTCTCATGGCTAGGAGGAAATGGTCTTTTACTTGTCCACATCTGAGGGACCGAGGGCTGGCTATTGTGCTTAGACGGGGTTGATAAGGGTGTCCCCGGCAAACTGCCGGTCTGTGAGGAAGATGCAGGCGGACATGTTAGGTTGCCTTGATCCAAAGGTGGTGCTATCGATGTCGGACAGCGCTCAAGACCAGCTGGTGTTACCACCTCCAAAGAAAATGATGACCTGCCAATCACGCTGGCTGTTGCGGGTAAAGAGGTGGCAGGTCTGCGCCCCAAAACAGGTGTGACTGCTGTCCCCCCAGTCACAGAGGATGAAGAGGCCGCGGATGCACAAGATATGGCAGACGGTGGTTGGCCCGGCCGGCTAGACCGCATTGTAGCACACTGAGCTTCCCACTGCAACTTATGCTTCATGTCCATGTGCCGGTTCATGCATGAAGTACTCAAACTATGTATTTTTTGGCCTCTACTTAGCTTTTGCTGACAAATGTTACAGATAACACGAGTTGGGTCATCTTTATCGATCTGAAAAAATGCCCAGGCTATGCAAGGCTTAGCACCCATGCGACCTGAAGAGCCACCACGACTTGTGGTGAGAGGCAGAGTTGTGTTTGAGGATGCAGTTGTTGACGTGCTTCCAGTACTACGTCTCTGTCCAGGAAGGCGCAACCTGACCTCGTCGTCACTAGCATCTTCCTCCACCTCCTCTGCTGACCTCATCTCTTGGCTGACTGTGGGTTGACAGTAAGTGGGATCTCCGACCTCATCATCATCACCCTGTGCGTTATCACACCCGTCGTCCTCAGAGCCAACCTGTTCCTGCCCTGACAAAAAACTAAACTTGTCGCTCCAATCAGGTATTTGAGTCTTATCATCGTCTTCCTCATTGTCTCCACCAACAGGAGTTACAGTTTGGGAATGAGGGTCTACATTATGGTCAGAACCTTCTGCGTCTGGTCCTGGATCCGACTCATAAAGATTCTGGGCATCAGTGCAGATCATTTCCTCGTCTGGATTCACAGAAGCGCTGGAGTCGACCTCTGATTCCCAGGCTATAGTATGAGTAAACAGCTCTGCAGACTCAACCATCTGTTCTACCTCATACTCAGACGGGCAGCTGGAGATTTGGGAGCTGTGAGGAAGCAAGTGCGATTTGGGTGACACCTTTGAGGACTGGAGTATTTGTGATGTTGAAGTTGATGTGGAGGAGAGCCCACTTAAAGGAGCACTTGATATCCGTTGAAGCACCTGCTGTTTTTGTGCCTCATCTGGAATTTGTAGCGATTGGCGTGGCTGTAAGAAAGGGATCTTATCACATTGTCCGCTAAAAGAAGTAGACATTTTAGTTTGGCTGGAAGATGGTCTTTCTTCTGCACCTACCCCACGGACACAACCTTTTTTCCCCTTCCCAACACGCCTATTCCCCTTTCCACCAGCAGCAGGCCTTTTTCCACTCATTTTGGTGGTTAACTAATTCACAACTCTGGAGTTGTTTGCACAAAAAAACAATGGATGGTAACCGAGCAGAGCTGAGTGGCCAAACTGTGGTATTAGGCCAAAACTATTGGCTGGGTTAGATGCAGAAAAAAATTATTTTTAATTTGCAACCTGATGGAGGTCAGTATAGATGGACTAATAGACCAAGTCCCACACACCGCTAGAAGCCCAAATATTTTTTCAGAGCTAGATGCAGAAAATTTTTTTATTCAATTTGCAACCTGATGGAGGTCAGTATAGATGGACTAATAGACCAATTCCCACACACTGCTAGAAGCCCAAATATTTTTTCAGAGCTAGATGCAGAAAAAAATTATTTTTAATTTGCAACCTGATGGAGGTCAGTATAGATGGACTAATAGACCAAGTCCCACACACCGCTAGAAGCCCAAATATTTTTTCAGAGCTAGATGCAGAAAAAAATTATATTCAATTTGCAACCTGCTGGACGTCAGTATAGAAGGACTAATAGAACAAGTCCCACACACTGCTAGAAGCCCAAATATTTTTTCAGAGCTAAATGAAGAAAAAAATTATTTTTAATTTGCAACCTGATGGAGGTCAGTATAGATGGACTAATAGACCAAGTCCCACACACTGCTAGAAGCCCAAATATTTTTTCAGAGCTAGATGCAGAAAAAAATTATTTTTAATTTGCAACCTGATGGAGGTCAGTATAGATGGACTAATAGACCAAGTCCCACACACCGCTAGACGCCCAAATATTTTTTCAGAGCTAGATGCAGAAAATTTTTTTATTCAATTTGCAACCTGATGGAGGTCAGTATAGATGGACTAATAGACCAAGTCCCACACACTGCTAGAAGCCCAAATATTTTTTCAGAGCTAGATGCAGAAAAAAATTATTTTTAATTTGCAACCTGATGGAGGTCAGTATAGATGGACTAATAGACCAAGTCCCACACACTGCTAGAAGCCCAAATATTTTTTCAGAGCTAGATGCAGAAAAAAATTATTTTTAATTTGCAACCTGATGGAGGTCAGTATAGATGGACTAATAGAACAAGTCCCACACGCTGCTAGAAGCCCAAATATTTTTTCAGAGATAAATGAAGAAAAAAATTATTTTTAATTTGCAACCTGATGGAGGTCAGTATAGATGGACTAATAGACCAAGTCCCACACACTGCTAGAAGCCCAAATATTTTTTCAGAGCTAGATGCAGAAAAAAATTATTTTTAATTTGCAACCTGATGGAGGTCAGTATAGATGGACTAATAGACCAAGTCCCACACACTGCTAGAAGCCCAAATATTTTTTCAGAGCTAGATGCAGAAAAAAATTATTTTTAATTTGCAACCTGATGGAGGTCAGTATAGATGGACTAATAGACCAAGTCCCACACACTGCTAGAAGCCCAAATATTTTTTCAGAGCTAGATGCAGAAAAAAATTATTTTTAATTTGCAACCTGATGGAGGTCAGTATAGATGGACTAATAGACCAAGTCCCACACACTGCTAGAAGCCCAAATATTTTTTCAGAGCTAGATGCAGAAAAAAATTATTTTTAATTTGCAACCTGATGGAGGTCAGTATAGATGGACTAATAGACCAAGTCCCACACACCGCTAGAAGCCCAAATATTTTTTCAGAGCTAGATGCAGAAAAAAATTATATTCAGTTTGCAACCTGATGGAGGTCAGTATAGATGGACTAATAGAATGATGCTATGCCCAAAAGATTTTACTTCACTAGGTGCAGTAAAAAAATTGGTATTCTATACACAGGTGGTATATCTTGCAACACAGATAGGCTACTCCACTGACTAACACACTCTGCAATAGGCCAAAAAGGATTAGCTTTGCTAGATTCAGCCAAATGCTGTGAAAAAAACTTGCACAGCACTGGCACAGACCTGCCTGGCAAAAACTGATAGGAACTGATGTAACCTAGTCCTGAAAAGGACTCCAATTACAATTAGTCTTTACTCCCACAATCTATCTATTTAAGAGCACAGACCTGCCTGATAAAAGTCGTAGGAAATGCTGTAACCTAGTCCTTAAAAGGACTGCAATCACAACTATTCCCTACTCCCAAGCTATCTGTATATTTGTGCGAAAATTGGCTTGAAATTAACAAGGTATAGCGCACACAGCAACAGCGGTGCCGTCTAACACGCAGCTGCAGCAGTGAGAAAATGGTGGCGACGGGGAAAATGGCTTGGTCTTATAGGGCAAGGACATGTGACATACACTGCCAATCACACATGCCCTTGCTTATGTGAAAAAAAGCACTTCGCTCCGTGTGTGCGCTGCTGATAGGCTGACAGATTGCACCTCCCCACTGCAAATGCGGGAAAGAGAAAAAAAAATGGAGATCTTCATTGTTCCTGCAGAGATCCATCCCCTGCCCCTCCCCCCGCCCCGCTGTACACTCAAACTGCGTATTAACATTAATTTTCATCATTACTGAGAAAAAATCCAGTTATGATTTTGGTGCACGAACAGTTATCGAACATAACCTCGAACAGCCGAATTTTTCTCAAATTATTCGTGTTCGCCGACCGGCTCGAACACCGCCCAAAACAGCTCGAATTTGAGATTGGCGAACAGTTCGAGTAGAACAACGCTCATCTCTAATTGCAGCCATTTGGTAAATTCTAAAAATTTTATTTTTCTTTCTCATTAAAGTACACTCTGCACCCCATCTTTACTGAAAAAAACAGAAATGTAGAATTTTTTGCAAATTTATTATAAAAGAAAAACTGAAATATCACATGGTCATAAGTATTCATACCCTTTGCTCGGTATTTAGTAGAAGCACCCTTTTGAGCTAGTACAGCCATGAGTCTTCTTGGGAATGATGCAACAAGTTTTACACACCTGGATTTAGGGATCCTCTGCCATTCTTCCTTGCAAATCCTCTCCAGTTCTGTTAGGTTGGATGGTGAATGTTGGTGGACCGCCATTTTCAGGTCTCTCCAGAGATGCTCAATTGGGTTTAGGTCAGGGCTCTGGCTGGGCCAGTCGAGAATGGTCACAGAGTTGTTCTGAAGCCACTCCTTTGTTATTTTAGCTGTGTGCTTAGGGTCATTGTCTTGTTGGAAGGTGAACCTTTGGCCATCCCTGAGGTCCAGAGCACTCTGGAAGAGGTTTTCATACAGGATATCTCTGTACTTGGCCGCATTCATGTTTCCTTCAATTGCAACCAGTCGTCCTGTCTCTGCAGCTGAAAAACACCCCCATAGCATGATGCTGCCACCACCATATGTCACTGTTGGGATTGTATTGGGCAGGTGATGAGCAATGCCTGGTTTTCTCCACACATACCGCTTAGAATTATCACCAAAAAGTTCTATCTTCGTCTCATCAGACCCGAGAATCTTATTTCTCATAGTCTTGGAGTCCTTCATGTGTTTTTGAGCAAACTCTATGTGGGCTTTCATATGTCTTGCACTGAGGAGAGGCTTCCATCGGGCCACTCTGCCATAGAGGCCCGACTGGTGGAGGGCTGCAGCGATAGTTGACTTAGTGGAACTTTCTCCCATCTTCCTATTGCATCTCTGGAGCTGAGCCACAGTGATCTTGGGGTTCTTCTTTACCTCTCTCACCAAGGCTCTTCTCCCACGATTGCTCAGTTTGGCTGGATGACCAGGTCTAGGAAGACTTCTGGTGGTCCCAAACTTCTTCGATTTAAGGATTATGGAGGCCACTGTGCTCTTAGGAACCTTGAGTAATGCAGAAATTCTTTTATAACCTTGGCCAGATCTGTGCCTTTCCAGAATTCTGTCTCTGAGCTCCTTGGGCAATTCCTTTGAGCTCATGATTCTCATTTGGTCTGACATGCACTGTGAGCTGTGAGGTCTTATATAGACAGTTGTGTGCCTTTCCAAATCAAGTCCTATCAGTTTAATTAAACACAGCTGTACTCCAATGATGGAGTAGAACCATCTCAAGGAGGATCACAAGGAAATGGACAGCATGTGACTTAAATATGAATGTCTGAGCAAAGGGTCTGAATCCTTATGACCATGTAATATTTCAGTTTTTCTTTTTTAATAAATTTGCAAAAATTTCTACATTTCTGTTTTTTTCAGTCAAGATGGGGTACTTTAATGAGAAAACTTTTTAGAATTTACCAAATGGCTGCAATGAAACAAAGAGTGAAAAATTTAAAGGGGTCTGAATACTTTCCGTACCCACTGTATGTTCTGAGTATTTGACCATTTTCAAAATTAACTTGATAGAAGCATGGGTCTCTTTCATTACAACCAACCACATGAGCCAATGGAACAGATGGTTTTTCGTTACCATTGTGCAACAAGACAGCTGTCAAACTCATTTTGAAGAGTCTATGACTAGCCTCCATTCATCAAGAACATGTGTACCATTTAACTCCATCATAAGACCATTTACATTAGTACAGAAACAGGCATCGCTTTCTACAGCATAGTATGCAGCTAACTTGATGTGTCAATGACGAAAGTGTGAAGTTATGGTACCTCGTACCAAATTCCATTCCCAAAGTCTAGAAGATAGCAGTTCTGGCTTTTCTTTAGATAATGTTGCATGCTTTGAAATGCGTTGACAAATAAAAAACTCTTCCAAATACCCTACACTGTTCCTTCATTGTCTGGTGGGAGATTAGCAGTGCGATTTTAGATCCATCTTTTCCTGTGTCTACATTTTTCTTTAGATAATGACAGATCTCTTACCAGATCATCTAAATCTGATTGGCTCAGCTAATAAGGCTGACCCTCCTGTTGTGCTGGATCAGGAAATACATAATGACAATCAACATCTTCTTCTTCATCAGGATCAGAACTGTCGGTTTCAATTGCCGTTCCTGCTGTGGGAGGGGCAGGCACTGGATTCCCTACATCGTGTAGTACTGGTTTAAGAGCAGACTCACAGTCAGGATACACAATACACAATTTGTGACTTTTTTCTTTTTGAATACCCGGCGATTTTAGTCATGCAAAAATTAACAGTTTGAATGGAGATTATTCTGCTCATGCCAAACTATTGCCACTGCAAAAGCCATTCCTTTCCTTTTACCATTCAGCCACTGGGTTAGCCCAGATTAACACATAGTGCAACAAACATGAGGTGCCCAGCTTTTCTATTGATTCTCAAATTGATTATCCAAATTGATATTCAAAGTAATACTTGTAAGCAAGACGCACTCGCTTTGTCAGATTCTTGCGCTGATCATAAGTAGTGTATTTGCCACATATGTAGCAGAAATTGTCCGGATTCTTAACACATTTGCGTCTATCCATCTTAACTTTCAAAATTGATAGCACTATAACAGATCACTTTATTGAACTCTGTCAAGCTTGCCTTATATACTTACTGCTGATACCAACGGATAGACATGTCTGAGCGCGTCTGGACAGGACCAGGCATGTCCATTAAAATATTTTTAATATATAATGCATTAATATTAACATTATTAGTGAATAGACTTTGCATGTATAACTTAAAATCTAGACGTGTCAGGCAAATTCGGATTTCATATTTGGAATCGGCACGTTCAATTTAGTATAAATCACGTGTTTTTCTCTCAGTAGCAAAATCATCAAAAGCTGAGCAGATTAATATTTACTAAATTTGTATTAAAAAATTCAGTATCTGTGTTTTACTCATTCATATCCCTGCTCATTCTCTGCTTTTCTATCAAGTGGGCTGTCCTACTCTGTGATTAAAAGTATCTCTGTATGCACACTTACATACAAGAAAGACTTTTCCTACAAACCTACCGTATATATTCGAGTATAAGCTGACCCGAGTATAAGGCAAGGCACCTAATTTTACCACAAAAAACTGGGAAAACTTATTGACTCAAGTATAAGTCTAGGGTGGGAAAAGCAGCAGCTACTGGTAAATTTCCCCATCTTCGTAAGCATTACCCACTCATCACCAATCCTGATATGCATGGCACCCTCATCCCCAATCCTTGTATGTATGGCCCCCTGATCCCCACTCCTGGTATGCATGGCACCCTCATCCCCAATCATTGTATGCATGGCCCCCTTCATCACCAATCCTGGTAAGCATTGACAACTCATCCCCAATCCTGGTATGCATAGCCCCCTCATACCTAATCCTGGTATGCATGGTCCCTTCATCCCCAATCCTGGTATGCATGGTCCCATGGGCGTGGAGAAGAGTGAATATTCATTATCTTTAGCTGTAGGCACACATGGTAGCTCCAGCAGCCGGCCACTGCCTGTGCACTAAAAAATGTGCTGAAAAAGTCACCTTATACATGAGTATATGCGTATATATCAATCTGTTTGGCTCCTCATTCTATGTCATGTTGCCTGCAGATTCCAGTGTTTATTAGTAGTGATGGGCGAGCACTAAAATGCTCGGGAGCTCAATGCTCGGGTCGAGCACATTGGAATACTCGGGTGCTCGATCCGAGCAATGAGCGCAATGTAAGTCTATGGGAAACTCGAGCATTTTTCAGGCGGCTCCTCCCGGCGGTCTGCAGAGGGCCTAAAAACTGCCCAAATCGATGGGAACACTGCTCAAATGACAAGGGAACAGCATGGGGAAGACCCCTGGAAGCATTTCTGACTCCCAGGTCACTTCTGTCAACAACGTTGTCAGAGGTATTACGCCACTTTTACGGACAATAAAACACACAAAAAACTAAATCAAAATGGATTTTCCTGGGAAATATGTTAAGGAACATCCTTTCCAGGGTAATGACTTGTATATAAAGCAAAATAAATAACCAAAACAAAAATACTCCTCCTCACCTTGGGCTATGTTCACACTTAGAAGTTTTGCACTTTTGCATTGCTTTCAACCGTGACAAATGTTTTCACCAGGAAATGTCATGTTAACATTTTACAACCTTATCTGGCCATGTGGTGTGTGAGATATCATCAGACACATTGTGTTTCATTTATGAAGGAGAGACTCTGAAAGTCATAAAGCCTATTTTTATAGGGCCATCAGGCGGCATTTACTATTCTTAAAGGGCCAGCAGTCGGCCCTTACTATTCTTAGAGAGCCATCATCCGGCTATGTTTTATTGTTTCCATTACTAAAGAGTGGGTCTCCTATACTGTTATTGCATATGAAGTGAGTGGCAGGGCTGCCCAAAATTTGGAGGCACTCCAATACCACATTGAAAATTTGGGTGCACCCCAATACCCCTTTGAAGAGACTTAGAGGAGGGCCTCCTGAAAACAATGTTCCCATTATTAGGAAGTGGGTCTCCCATTGTGTTTGCCTATGCAGTGAACGCAAGGGTTGCCAAAAATTTGGAGGCACTTCAATGCCCCTTGGAAGAGACATGGAGGTCAGAGGGCCTCCTGAAAACAATGTTTCCATTATTAGGGAGTGGGTCTCCCATTGTGTTTGCCTATGCAGTGAATTCAAGGGCTGCCAAAAATTGGGAGGCACTCCAATGCCCCTTGAAAGCGATATAGAGGGTCTCATGAAAAAATGTTCCCATAATTAGAAAGTGGGTCTCCCATTGTGTTAACCTATGCAATGAATTCAAGGGCTGCCAAAAATTGGGAGGCACTCCAATGCCCCTTGAAAGCGACATAGAGGGCCTCATGAAAAAATGTTCCCATTATTAGAAAGTGGGTCTCCCATAGTGTTAGCCTATGCAGTGAATGCAAGGGCTGCCAAAAATTGGGAGGCACTCCAATGCCCCTTGGAAGAGATTCCACTGGGAGGGCCTCATGAAAAAATGTTCCCATTAGAAAGGAGTGGGTCTCCTATACTTGTAATGACCATGCACTAAGTGTATGGGCTGATAAACATTAACACCTGGGGGGTATACAAGAACATACTGTATGTAAAATAATTTTTACGGGCTTCATAAACACCCTTTAAAAAATTTTTTGTGGATGTTGAATCACAGACCATGGTCTCCGTGGTGATATGGTGGTGGAGGATGAGGATGAGGAGAAGGAGGAGGACAAGAGCAAATAGACACAATCAGGAAGCGTATACCCATGTGTGGGTGTGAAGAGGTGCATGGGAATACACCTCCCAAAAAAAACCACTGGATTTGAGTTTATGTTATGCTGCTATCATTCGGTGGTGTTGAGAAGTCTGGCCCAATCCAGCCCTTGTTCATTTTTATAAGAGTCAGAATGTCAGAATTTTCAGTTGACAGGCGAATGCGCTTATCAGTTATAATTCCACCAGCGGCACTAAAAACCCGCTTTGATAAAACGCTGGCAGCAGGGCAGGCCAGGACTTCCAAGGCATGAAGAGCCAGTTCATTCCATGTATCCAGCTTGGATCCCCAATAATTATAAGGCACAGAGGAATCATGGAGGATGTTGGTAAGGTCAGCAAGATACTCCCTCAGCATCTTCCCATAATTTGCACTCTTCGTGAGAGTACCCCGCGCCTCAGGGCCTGTGCGATGGGAGGGGCCTGTGTGATGGGAGTGTCTCTCTCGCCAGTACTCCTTGGTTGTTCAATGAACTGTGACCTCTGCCGCCAGCGTTTTCAGATGGGAATTTTTTTAAGTTCTCCTTGTAACGTGGGTCTAGAAGTGTCACCAACAGTAATGACTGTCACCCAAAATTTTGAGAACGCGAGGGTCATGGGAAAGGCAGCGTAACACAAACTCAGCCATGTGTGCCAGACTGCAAACAGGCAAGACTTCCGTGTCCACACCAAGAGGATGAGTGACCATGCTCTCCTCCTCCTCCTCTATGTCCTCAGGCCATCCACGCTGAACAGACGGTATGACAGTTGTGCAGTTAGTACCGTCTATAGCGCATGAAATTAGCTCCTGTTCTTCCTCCTTCTCCTCATCTTCCTCATTGTCACCCAATCCACGTTGGGATGAGATGAGACTGGGCCGTGTGTAATCACCCTGTATGGTTCCTTGATCCATCTCATTGTACTCCCATGTCCACTCCTGAAGTTTTGTGTATGGAGTCTGAAGTGAATACCGACGGCCTTGTTGATGCAGGTAGTCAACAAATGCCCTCTTCTGCTCACAAATCCTTCCCAACATCTGCAGTGTAGAGTTCCAATGCGTGGGGACATCACACACCAGTCTGTGAGTTGGAAGCGGCAAACGCTGCTGAAACACGGCAAGGGCGGCGGAAACTGTATGTGACTTTCTAAAATGGGCACATAGGCGGCGTACTTTAACAAGCAGATCTGGCAGCTCCAGGTAGGATTTGAGAAACCGCTGAACCACGAAGTTAAGCACATGGGCCAGGCATGGTACGTGTGTGAGCTCACCTCGCCTCAGAGCCACCACCAGGTTCCGGCCATTGTCACACACAACCATGCCTGGCTGTAGGTTCAGCGGTCTGAGCCACAGATCTGCCTGCTCTTTCAGAGCTGTCCAAAACTCTTCAGCATTGTGCGGTTTGTCACCTAAGCATATTAGCATCAGCACAGCCTGTTGCCGCTTGGCCAAGGCAGTGCTGCAGTGCTTCCAGCTTGTGACAGATGTGGTCATTTTGGAGATGGAGGCTGAAGAGGAGGAGGAGGCTGAGGAGGATGAGGTGCAGGAGCTGTAGACTGTGGGGGCAACCCTGATTGACCTAGGGCCCGCCATCCTTGGCGTCGGGAGGACGTGTTCTGTCCCAAGGTCAGACTGTGTCTCGGCTTCCATTATGTTAACCCAGTGTGCCATCAGCGAGATGTACCATCCCTGCCCACAAGAACTTGTCCATGTGTCCGTGGTTAGGTGGACTTTCCCGGTAACTGCGTTATTGAGGGCACAGCTAAGGTTTTGGGACATGTGCTTGTGTAATGCGGGGATGGCACATCGGGAGAAATAGTGGTGGCTGGGGACCGGTGACAGCCCCCGCTTCTAGTTGTGGAATGCTTCCATCTCCACGAGCCTAAAAGGAAACATTTCAAACGCAAGTAGTCGTGAAATGTGGGAATTTAGTAGTGTGGCCTGTGGGACGTTGGCTGCGTATTTGCATTTACGTTCCAAAGACTGGGGTATGGACAATTGAACGCTGCGCTGGGACAAGGACATGGACGTGCTTCCTGATGCTGCTACTTGAGAGTGTGCAACGACAGGTGCAGGATAGGAGGCATCTTCGCATGCACCATGGACAGGGGATTGGCTTGCATGCACAACAGCAGAAGAAGCAGTGGGGTCACCCGCAGACACTGTTCCTGGACCCTGGGGTTCGGCCCCCAAAGTCGGGTGCTTTGCTGCCATGTGCCTGATCATGCTGGTGTGGTCAGGCTGGTAGTTTTGCCACCCCTGCTGATGTTGGCCTGGCAGGTGGTGCAAATGGCCTCTTTGGGGTTATCAGCTGAGTTTTTAAAAAACAACCAGACTCGGGAAGACTTAACAGTTGTACTGGCAACTTGCTTCGTGTTGGTGTTACGAGGAACGGTTGCCTGCCTTCTGTCTGCAGCCACCACACTGCTTCTTTCTGCCTGTTGGGGTGCTCTGCCTCCCTCCCCCTGTGTGCTGCTGTCCTCACTCTGCATGTCCTCCTGCCAGGTTGGGTCATTTACTATATCATCCACCACCTCGTCTTCCACTTACACACCCTGGTGTTAGAACCCTCCTGTTTGTTTTTGTTTCTATCTTGTGTTTTGCGGTCACGTGACCATCTTCCTATATATTCCAGCTCCGCCCTTCTGGCCTTGCTGGACTTCAGTGTTGATTTGACTGTCTTTCTAGCCAGGTGCTTTTGTGCCTATCTATCTCTAGTTTGCTTGGTCCTCTGGACCTCTAATACTTTTGTCAGTTTATCTTTTGCTCTGCAACAACTTCTGTTAGGAGGTGTCCCATTTTTTGTCCCAGTCCTTAGTTCTTTTAGGGACCCCTCCCTTTCTCTATAAGTCTCGTTCAGACTAGCTGAGGTCGAAGGCGGGTCTGTTCACAAGGAACAGGTCGCCCGCTAAATCGTAGGGACTCAGCTTAGTCTTACGGTAGGGACAGCTCTCCCCTTCTTTCCCTAGTTTATGTTGCAGATCATAACAGGAAGTCCAGCCCAAATAAAAAAAAACTTTAAGGAAAGAAATCCGGGGATCAGTATGGTTTCTGTTTAAGATTTGGCTCAACGCCTGCAGGGATTGTCTCTGGAGGTGTCCGAGCTACGGTAACACGTGAGTAGCCATCCTGGAGCACATTTCGTGGAACCGAAGGTAGGACTCCCTGATATTTTTGATGGTAAACAACAAGATTTTTTTTCCTTTAAAAATGCTTGTTTATTATATTTTCGCTTGAGACCAAAGTCCTCTGGGGATGAATCACAGCGCATTGGGTTTATCGTGTCACTTTTGCGCAAGGAACCACAGGGGTGGGCCTTTTCGCTCCAACCTAATGATCCGTGTTTTAGGTCAGTGGAGGATTTTTTTTCTGCTATGGGGCTATTGTATGACGATCCTGATTGAGTCTCATCTGCTGAGACAGAACTGAGACGTTTGAATCAGGGGTCAGGTGATGTTGAAAATTATTGTACACACTTCAGAAGGTGGTCCTCAGAAGTGAAATGGAATGATTCAGCGTTAAAATGTTTTTTTCTTGCTGGTCAAAGTGAAAGGGTTAAGGATCTGCTGATTGCATTTCCTGCACCTGAAACCTTGCAAGAAGCCATGCAATTAGCTCTATGTGTGGACAGGAGACTGCGTGCCAGGGTTAATGATGAAAAGATTCCTGCAATGGCAGCTCCTAGTTCCCAGGAGGGCTGTGGAGTCGGTAAGCCACAGTTGCGACTCCGACTCCGACTCTGACTCCTGGATTTTATCAGGTTCTGACTCCGACTCCGGCTCCGACTCCATAAATGGCCAATTTGTAACAATAAATTTACTGTTGTAAAATATTAACATCGTGCTTATTCAGTTTCTCACCATCATATAAGTAATCAGACCACTTAGAGCAAAAACTATATTTATTAGAATATAGCAAATAACTTTTATAAACTTTTATAAACTCTTGTAAGTAAATATGCAATAAACACTGTTGTGCAGTTAATAAGAAGAAATCTATAAATTTGTCCTCAGAAAAAGTATTGCCTCTGTCAGATCCTCCTTCATGGATGCCCTCAAATCTGATCTAATTATTTTGAGAGCAGAGAACAACCTCTCTACACTAACTTGGGTTGGTGGCAAAGCAGTAACCATTCGGGCAACATCTCTGACAATGTCAGGATACAGAGGAATCGCTTGTTGCACTGTTATTTTTGATGAACGGTCAAATTTCTCAATTTCTTTTAGTGCACAAGAAAAATTCTGCTGAAATGTACTGGCTGTGTTCTTTGATGGGGATGACTCTTCTTCTATGCGGGAACGCTTTGCACGGTCCTTGTGATCCAAATATTTTTCGAAATTAAATTCTTCATCAGTTGATGATGAGGGTGAAGATGTGGCAGGACGACCAAATTCTTCTTGTTCCTCCTGACTGTTCTGCAACCCTTTCATCCATACTGCTATTTCAAACAGAGCTTCTTTTCCTTTAGTTAGCTGTTGATCATCTAGAAGAATCCGATGCATTGGGTCTACATAAACAGCTGCCAAAAGAATGTTATTTTGTAATAGTAGCTCCTCTCTCCGTTTCATTGATGTAGCAATGCCACTTGCAATTAACCCTCCTCTTTGGGACAGGCGAAACATCAGGTTCTTCCAAGAAAATACCTGGAGGTAAGTCCTCTGCTTGTAATTTTTTAGTCACTGTAAATGGGTGCTCTAGCAATTTTTTCAGCTCAGTCACCTGATTCCACTGACTTTCATTTAGCGTCAGTTGAGGGTTAGCCATGTCTACAAGAAAGGTTTTCAATTCAACCAAGCGCTGAATCATTAAGTAAGTACTGCCCCATCGTGTGGCTTGATCAATAATTGCCCCTTTTCCAGCACGTCTCTTCAAAATTGAGTCAACTTTAGGGGTTCTGGCAACAGTAGCCAATTTTCTCACCCTGCCAATCAGTGCAGCAGCATGTCCTTCTTGCAGACTGTCTCTTATAGCCAGCTGTAGCGTATGTACAACACAGCGCATGTGATGAATGAAAGAACGTATTGACACAGTTTCAACAAGATCATCTAAACTATCATGTTGCTGTTCATCTGAAGCAACTTCAGTTTGCTCCTCAGTTACAATACTGTGTTCCTCTATTTCAAACATTTCTGTGTCTGTGGACCCAGAATGTTCTTCTAGCTGCTGGTTACCATCATTACTCTCATTCATTAGCTTAATAGTACTCATCATATTTGATGCATTGTCAGTTACGACAGAAAGAACTTGCTCTTTTTTAAGTTCATAGTCTTGCAGAACCTTTTCTACCAAGACCTGGAGAAACTCAATGGTGTGATGAGCTTTGGTGTCTTTTACTGCCAATGTCTTGGTAACTATTTCATTTTTGTCACAAACAAATCAGACATTGATGGCAAAATAGTTCACTCTGTGACGTGTGCAGGCATCCATTTTAAGAAACAGAAAGCGTCCCTTGAGAGTTTTTTTTAAGTTCTTCCTTTTGTTTAAAAGCGTCTTCGATTACTAATTTTCTAATACTCTCTCTCTCCAGAGAAACACCAAGCTTGCGGGCCATTTCCCCATTCAGACACATAAAAGCTGGTCATGAAAATAATGAAGTAGGCACACTATCCTTTACAACAAGCTCTATGATCTGTTTTTTAAATGTACCTACTGTCATTGTCACAGTAACTTTGTCACTGACAAAATATCTTGCAACTGATGGCTGCAAAGTTCTCTGCTCCTTTGTTTGGCTGGAAGTGCTGGGCACTGGTTCATTGGTTTGGATGCAGTCTTTCTCATCCACTGCTTTCAGTACTTCTGGATGAAAGCACTGTAAATGTCTCTTTAGATTAGAAGCTCTGGTAGGAGCATTTTTATCTTTGCCTGAATATGCACTGATCTTGGCTTCACAGCACTTGTTTTCGTCTGGATCATTTGTCATACACTGACAGACATAATGTTTTCTATCTTGAGTGATGGTGAAATGTTCAAATACAGCTGATTTAATGTGATGCTTCTTTGACATTTTCAGGTTTTTAATTCTGCATTCACAATCCAAATGACAATTGTTTTTCCTAAAAACAATTGTAGAAAATTATTGCCTGGTCGTACAACTGATATAGTGGTCAGTAATACTGTTATTCCTCATGTACTCACAGTTAACTGATGCAAAGTTTGTTGAAAGGATAATACTTCTTACAGTCTTCCTCTTCAGAGTAGCAGCTGTGAGATGCTTGGAAGACGCACACTTAGTAAACATCTAGTCTAGAGGAAGAGCTTTACTACTAAGAATTTGCAACACATTTTCACTTTCAGTTTCATACATTGTAAGTAGGGGGGTTGGGGCAGCATGAGGTTAACCAAGTATAAGATTAGATAAGGGCAGTGGAGATCAGTGACACACAAGAAATAAGACATGTCTCTATCTCCAGCAGAACTGCTTATCACTGTTGTTCATAGTTTGATAGAACATATATGAGTAACATTTATAAAATTCATATGAAAGTTCAATTCTGAAATATTAATACATTTTTTTTAAAGCTGGAGTCGGAGTCGGTACATTTCTACCGACTCCGACTCCAACCAAAACTAACTCCGACTCCGACTCCACGACTCTGACTCCGACTCCACAGCCCTGGTTCCCAGAGGGTCTGCTCGGATGGCGGAGAACCAATGGAGGTTGGGGCTATGTCACTCCGCTCTCAGGAAAGAGACCGCAGGCTTTCCAAGGGATTGTGTTTTTATTGTGGTAAATCTGACCATTTGATTAAGAACTGTGAGCTTCGTTTAAGTAAAGAAAAAAAAAAGGTCAGTTACGCCCGTATTGCTTATTTAAACTCTAAGGGAGTATTTCTTTCAGGGAGTACCTCATTGCAGGAAGATTTGATTGAATTTCATGTATTTGTGGTTTGTGGCTCACTTTTGGCGTGCTTTTTGTGACAGGTTGGGAGTCCATTTGTCATTTTCATCTGGTTATCATCCTGAGTCTAATGGACAGACGGAAAGAAAGAACCAGGATGTTGAACAGTTTTTGCGTTGTTTTGTGGCAGACAATTAAGAGGGGTGGTCTGAGTTTCTGCCACTCGCAGAATTTGCTCTTAACAACCATACATCCTCCTCTGCTGGGTGTTCTCCTTTTTTTTGTTGTACTGGGAGACATCCGACTTTTGGTTCGTTCTCCAAATTGGGGTCGGCGGTGCCGGAGGAGGAGAATTTTTCCGGTGATTTGGAGAGAGTTTGGACTAATGTACGTTGTAACCTTCAAGAGGCTAACAAAAAGTCCAAGAAGTATTTTAACAGGAAACGTAAAGAGGTTTTGTTTACTGTGGGTGACATGGTTTGGTTGTCCTCAAAGAATCTGCGGTTGAGGATTCCCTCTAAAAAATTGGGTCCAAAGTTTGTGGGGCCATTTAAGGTGCTTCAGGTGGTTAACCAGTCTGCTGTTAGGTTGGAGGTTCCCTCCTCCTGGAAGATTAATCCTGTGTTTCAAGTTTCCTTGTTAAAAAAGGCTGATGTATGGGATAGGGAGGCCACTGTCACAGTTCCTCCGGTGGTGGAAGACGGCGAATATCAAATTTCTCGTATCCTGAATTCCAGAGAGCATAGAGGGAGATTGCAGTATCTCGTCGCTTGGAAAGGTTTCGGTCCCGAGGATAACTCCTGGGTTAAGGCGGATGATGTCTCTGCCCCTAGACTTGTCAGAGCTTTCCACAGGAGATTTCCGGATAGGCCTGGGCCTGGAGGAACCGGAGGATCCTCATAAAAGAGGGGATACTGTTAGAACCCTCCTGTTTGTTTTTGTTTCTATCTTGTGTTTTGCGGTCACGTGACCATCTTCCTATATATTTCATCTCCGCCCTTCTGGCCTTGCTGGACTTCAGTGTTGATTTGACTGTCTTTCTAGCCAGGTGCTTTTGTGTCTATCTATCTCTAGTTTGCTTGGTCCTCTGGACCTCTAGTACTTTTGTCAGTTTATCTTTTGCTCTGCAACAACTTCTGTTAGGAGGTGTCCCATATTTTGTCCCAGTCCTTAGTTCTTTTAGGGACCCCTCCCTTTCTCTATAGGTCTCTGTTCAGACTAGCCGAGGACGAAGGCGGGTCTGTTCACAAGGAACAGGTCGCCCGCTACATCGTAGGGACTCAGCTTAGTCTTACGGTAGGGACAGCTCTCCCCTTCTTTCCCTAGTTTATGTTGCAGATCATAACACCTGGTCCTCCTCCTGACTTTCTGGCAATTGTGTCTCATCATCGTCCACCTCTTGTGACACTTTCCCACCGTCGTCTTCGTGTGACAGTGGCTGCTCAAATATTTGGGCATCGCTACATGCGATCTCCTCTTGCTCCACTTCAAGTGGACCAGGCGAGAGGCCCGAATCTATAAATAGAAAAGTGAACAGCTCTTCAGAGTGTCCAAGTGTGGGATCAGTTGTCTCCGGGCACTCGGCATGTTGGGAGGAAGGAGGATCAGAGTGAGGAATATGCAGTCCAGACTCACGGCTACTGAGACTTGACCGTGTGGAAGACAGGGTGATGGTGGTGATGTTGGCAAAGTGACTGGAAGCATTATCCACTATCCAACAACCTCATTGACACTGCTCTGGGTTCAATAGTGGTGTGCTGCGGTCACCTAGGAATTGGGACAGGAAGGTCGGGCGAGAAGATGTACGTGTTTGTTGTGGCACAATTTCAGATTACCCACGGCCTCGGCCTCTGCATGCACCATCACCTTCACGTCCAGTTCCCCGTCCCTTGCCATGCGACTTGCCCATTTTAAATGGAGGACAATATCTTCCACGCTCACTACAAATGGCTGAATTTGGAGCGAAGTTATATGTAATCCGTGTGACGGAGAAACCACAGTTTTAAATACCTGGTCTGTAGGTAACTATTTTGAACAGCAAACCAGTGTCAAAGACTTTGCTGACACACTGAAAAATAATTAGAATGGAGGCCAGAAATGGCAGAATTTTCAGAAAACATATATGTGATCCGTGTGACGGACAAACCACAGTTTTAAATACCTGGCCTGAAGGTAACTATTTTGAGCAGCAAACTGGTGTCAAAAACGTTGCTGACCCACTGAAAAAAAATTAGAATGGAGGCCAGAAATGGCAGAATTTTCAGAAAACATATACTCGCCTAAGCATCTCACTGCTCAAGATCCTCAGCGCTCCTCGAGTATTTCCGGGATGCTCGGGCGGGAACTTGGGTTCCCTCCTCGCATGTTTGACGCTCTTTAGAGAGCCAAGTAATATAGAGGGATTGCCTGCCACTCACTGTAATGCCATAGCCATGTTGGTTGTGGCATTACAGTGTTTGACTGGCCGCATCTATATAACACCTGGTGACCCTATACTCGTCACAGTGTACCCCGGAAACAGGCAGAGTAGGGAGAGCTGCTGCTGAGTGAGGGAGAGATTTGCTTGTTTATTAGTTAGTATAGGTATTCCACAACATACATATACACTGCTCAAAAAAATAAAGGGAACACTTAAACAACAGAATATAACTCCAAGTAAATCAAACTTCTGTGAAATCAAACTGTCCACTTAGGAAGCAACACTGATTGACAATCAATTTCACATGCTGCTTTGCAAATGGAATAGACAATAGATGTAAATTATTAGCAATTATCAAGACACACTCGATAAAGGAGTGGTTCTGCAGTGGGGACCACAGGCCACATCTCCAATGCAGTACCAATGCTTTCTGGCTGATGTTTTGGTCACTTTTGAATGTTGGTTGTGCTTTCACACTCGTGGTAGCTTGGCACGGACTCTACAACCCACAGAAGTTGCTCAGGTAGTGCAGCTCATCCAGGATGGTACATCAATGTGAACTGTGGCAAGAAGGTTTGCTGTGTCTGTCAGCGTAGTATCCAGAGGCTGGAGGCGCTACCAGGAGACAGGCCAGTACATCAGGAGACGTGGAGGGGGCATAGGAGGGCAACAACCCAGCAGCAGGACCGCTACCTCTGCCTTTGTTCAAGGAGGAACAGGAGGAGCCCTGCCAGAGCCCTGCAAAATGACCTCCAGCAGTCCACAAATGTGCATGTGTCTGCACAAACGGTTAGAAACCCACTCCATGAGGGTGGTATGAGGGCCCGACGTCCACAGATGGGGGTTGTGCTCACAGCCCAACGCCATGCAGGACGCTTGGCATTTTCCACAGAACACCAGGATTGGCAAAGTCGCCCTGTGCTCTTCACAGATGAAAGCAGGTTCTCACTGAGCAAATGTGACAGACGTGACAGAGAGTCTGGAGACGCCGTGGAGAGCGATCTGCTGCCTGCAACATCCTTCAGCATGACCGGTTTGGCAGTGGGTCAGTAATGGGTCAGCAATGGTGTGTGGTGGCATTTCTTTGGAGGGCCACACAGCCCTCCATGCACTCGCCAGAGATAGCCTGACTGCCATTAGGTACCGAGATGAGATCCTCAGACCCCTTGTGAGACCATATGCTGGTGCGGTTGACCCTGGGTTCCTCCTGATGCAGGACAATGCCAGACCTCATGTGGCTGGAGTGTGTCAGCAGCTCCTGCAAGATGAAGACATTGAAACTATGGACTGGCCCACCTGGTCCCCAGTCCTGAATCCGATTGAGCACATCTGGGACATCATATCTCGCTCCATCCACCAACGACACGTTGCACCACAGACTGTCCAGGAGTTGGCGGATGCTTTAGTCCAGGTCTGGGAAGAGATCCCACAGGAGACCATCCGAAACCTCATCAGGAGCATGCCCAGGCATTGTAGGGAAGTCATACAGGCATGTGGAGGCCACAAACAATATTGAGCCTCATTTTGACTTGTTTTAAGGACATTACATCAAAATTGGATGAGCCTGTAGTGTGTTTTTCCACTTTAATTTTGGGGGTGACTCCAAATCCAGGCCTCCATTAGTTAATAAATTTGATTTCCATTGATGATTTTTGTGTGATTTTGTAGTCAACACATTCAACTTTGAATATTCAACTGAGAATATTTCATTCATTTAGATCTAGTATGTGTTATTTGAGTGTTCCCTTTATTTTTTTGTATATATATCCATCTGAACTAACAGTCCTTCTGAGGACTAATCCAGCTGAATAGATTACTGATGATAGCAGGAGTTAGGCAGGGTTTGAGGCAGTGTATACAGCACAATAGAGTCCATTGCACGTTCTGTGCACGTTCTTTCTGCTGCTGCTGCTGCTTTTACATAGCCCTACATATCACGGCTACTTGTTTTGCTTTTAATCCTGGTTATTTGCTTAAAAAGCAATACAGTACTCTATTTTACTACTCTATTTGCTTGTTAGCAGAATACAGGCAGAATTTTTTGATTTTGTTCACATTGCATGTGATCGCATATTACTGCAGTATTAATCGTGACATTTTTGGGAGCGTGCCTAATATTCCACTCCATTTAAAGTTAGCCATCTGTGTTTTATTGAACCTATTCACACTTGGTTGTTGACCAATACTATACTATACAACAAGGCCACTGCCTAAAACCCGTGGTCATCAAACGTGATCGCATATTACTGCAGTACTAATTCGTACATTTTGTGGCGTGTGCCAAATATTCCACTCCATTTAAAGTTAGCCATCTGTGTTTTATTGAACCTATTCACACTTGGTTGCTGACCAATACTATACTACAAGGCAACAGCCTAAAACCGTGGTCTTCACACGTGATCGCATATTACTGCAGTAACAATTCAGACATTTTGTGGAGTGTGCCAAATATTCCACTCCATTTAAAGTCAGCCATGTGTGTTTTGGTAAACCTATTCACACTTGGTCGCTGACCAAGAGAGCATGGACAGTCGTCCTCTTATTCAGTACAGGGAAGACTTGGCTGGTGGCAGTCTGGCACACATGACTGACTTTATATTCTGCTGCCTTTCCCGTGACCCTCATGTTGTACGAATTTTTACCGACAGTAATTACTGGTTGGTCTCACTTCTAGACCAACGCTACAAGGATAACTTTCTATCTCTCATTCCAGTGGTGGAGAGGTCTAGTAAAATGTTGCAGTACTAGAAGGCCCTTGTTGCGGAATTATTAAAAAAATTCCCATCTGAAAACGCTGGTGGCAGAGGTCACAGTTCCTTGGATAACCAAGGAGTACAGGGTAGGGAGACACACATACGATGTAGCAGAGGCAGGTGAACACTGTCAAAGGTGTGGGACAGTTTTCTCAGACCCTCACAGCGCCCAGGCCCTAATGCGTGGGGTATTCTGACAAGGAGGGAAAAGTTTTGGAAGATGCTGAAGGACTACCTTGTCGACTGCACCAACGTTCTCCGTGATTGCTCTGTGCCTTATAATTATTGGGTATCCAAGCAGTACATGTGGCAAGTACTAGCTCTCTACGCCTTGGAGGTCCTAGCCTGCCCTGCCACTAGCGTTTTGTCAGAGAGGGGTTGTAGTGCTGCCGAGGGCATTATAATTGATAACTGAAAAGGCTGACAGGCTGACTATTATAAAAATGAACAAGGGCTGAATTGGGCCAGACTTCTCAACACCTCCGGTTGATAGATGCGGAACATAAAGTCAAATCCAGTTGCTTTTTTTTGGGAGGTCTATTCCCATGCACCTCTTTACACCCAGACATGGGTAAACGCTTCCTGATTTTAGCTATTTTCTGTTGTCGTCCTCTTTCTCCTCATCCTCCACCACCATATCACCAGGGTGACCGTGATTCAACACCCACATAATTTTTTGTAAGGGTGTTTATGAAGCCCGTTATACAGTATGTTCTGTTCATGTATACCCCCCAGGGTTAAATGTTTTTCAGCCCATGCACTTAGGGTATGGGCATTACCAGTATAGGAGACCCATTCCTTAACAATGGTAATAATTTTTTAATGAGAACCTCCTCTTCGTCTCTTCAAAGGGGTTTGGAGTGCATCCATTTTTTTGCCAGCCCTTGCAGTCACTGCATGGGCATTACCAGTGTAGGAGACCCATTCTTTAGCAATGCTAACAATTTTTTTAATGAGGACCTCCTCTTTGTCTCTTCAAAGGGGTATTGGAGTGCGTCCAATTTTTTTTGCCAGCCCTTGCAGTCACTGCATACGTAATAACATTATTGGACACCCACTCCTTTATAATAGGAACTTTTTTTACTGAGGCCCTCCTCTATGTCTCTTCAAAGGGGTATTGGAGTGTGTCCTAATTTTTGGCAGCCCTTGCAATCACTGCATATGCAATAACAGTATAGGAGACCCACTCCTTTATAATGGGAACATTTTTTTTACTGAGGCCCTCCTCTATGTCTCTTCAAAGGGGTATTGGGGTTTTTCCAAATTTTGGACAGACCTTAGAGTTACTGCATACGATATAACACTATAGGAGACCCGCTCCTTAATAATGGGAATTTTTTTTTTTTTTAAATCAGGCCCTCTATGTGTCTTCAAAATGTATTGAGGTTTTTCCAAATTTTGGACAGATCTTAGAGTTACTGCATACACTTATAACACTATAGGAGACCCGCTCCTTAATTTTTTTACTGAGGCCCTCCTCTATGTCTCTTCAAAAGGGTATTGGAGTGCGTCCTACTGTAATTTTTGGCAGCCCTTGCAGTCACTGTATACACAATAACTGAATAGTAGAACCGCTCCTTTATAATGGGAACATTTTTTACTGAGACCCTCCTCTATGTGTCTTCAAATTGGTGTTGGGGTTTTTCCAAAATTTAGGCAGCCATTGCAGTCACTGCATATGCAATAACTGTATAACAGAACATCTCTTCTATAATGGGAACTTTTCTTTGCTGAGGCTCTCCTCTGTGTCCTCAAATTGGTATTGGGGTTTTTCCAAAATTTATGCACCCTTTCAGTCACTTCATACACAATAACAGTATAGGAGATCCACTCCTTAATAATGGGAAATTATTTTTTTTAAATCAGGCCCTCTATGTCTCTTCAAAGGGGAATTGGGGTCTTTCCAAATTTTTGGCAGGCCTTGAAATGACTGTATATGCTATTACAGTATAGGAGACCCGCTCCTTAATAATAGGAAATTATTTTTTTAAATCAGGCCCTCTATGTCTCTTCAAAGGGGTATTGGGTTTTTTCCAAATGTTGGGCAGCCCTTGCAGTCACTGCATATGCTATAACAATATAGGAGAACAGCTCCTTAATAATGGGAACAACAAAGCTTAGCCAGCTGATGGCCCTCTAACAATAGTGAGGGACGACTGCTGGCCCTTTAACAATAGTAAGGTCGGCCTATAAAAATAGGCTTTGTGACTTTCAGAGTCCCTACTTCATAAATGAAACAGGATGTGTTTGATCATGTCTCGCACACCACATGGCTTGATAAGGTAGTAAAATGTTAAAATTACATTTACTGCTGAATGAATTTTTCATAGTTTAAAGCAATGCAAAAGTGCAAAAACGCATCAGAAATGCTATGTGTGAACATAACCCAAGGTGTGGAGGAGCATTTTTGTTTTTGGTTATTTATTTTGCCTTATATACAAATCATTACCCTGGAAAGGATGTTCCTTAACATTTTTCCCAGGAAAATCCATTTTGGTATTGTATTTTATGTTTTATTGTGAGTCCATAAAAGTGGTGTAATTCTCTGGCAACATTGGTCACAGCAGTGACCTGGGAGTCAAAGATGCTTCCAGGGGTCTTCCCCATGCTGTTCCCATGTTATTTGAGCACTGTTCCCATCGATTTTGGCAATTTTTAGGCCCCCTGCAGACCTCCGGGGGGGGGGGGGCGCCAGAAAAATGAGAATTCCAACTTGCTCGACCCGAGCAATGGGCACCCGAGCATTTTAGTGCTCACTCATCACTGGTAACTAGGTACAAGACAGATCCTGCACAGAAAATATAGACTGTTCCTCAAGAGCATTGTACATTAAAACAAGATTTCAGAAGAATTCGGTTGACTCAAGGCTTCATAAAGGCCATTGTATTTTGATCTTTCTCTTGCCATCTGTCTTACATTTTGAGGAACCTGTCTAAAATGTTTCAATACGGCAAGGTAGTAACTATTCCATACACCAAGTACTGTCCTGGAGCTGCTCAATATCCACAGAATTTCTAAAATATAACACATTTTTCAAACTGCACATTCAAAGAAGCAGCAGTTGTTTTTATCTCATTTTCATTTCTCATTGTTTTTTTCATGGGTTGAGATAAAACAGATATATACTTTCCATAAAAGTTGTAAAATGGTTTAATAGCTTAATTTTTACAATAGTTTTATTATGTGTGATACACATAATTGAGAAATTTTATTTTCTTTCTGTGCAGTATACAGCTGTGATTTAAAGGATGGCAAAGGAGTTGCACTTTTGATACAGCTTTTCCTTCAGTCATTTTGCAACTTAGGCTAGGGTCACACGACAGTATAAAAAGGGAGGCAGATTATCAGGGAGATCCATGTCCGTTCCATAGATCTTAGCAGATAATTTATATATTAAAAACAATATTGATTTCTCAGGAATAAGACATCGGATGGCAGATATCAAGGTATCATTTTATTTAACCTTCAATGACCTGCACACCCCTAAAGACGGCTTTAGGAAGGTTGTCTCTACTGACAGATTTCCTTTAAAAAAATGTCCAAACCATAGTATTGACTCCATCTCCAAGTTTAATTTAATTTTTTTCATCTATTCCTTTATAGGCCATAAGAATTTAATCAATTTGAGGAGTGCATTAGTAATCTTAGAGCCTGTCCAAGAAGACGAAGTGACCAGGCTCCTTGCTTCTTCTCGTCCTACAAACTGCACCAGTGACCTTATTCCCTCACATCTCCTCCAGTCTTAAAAATTTTAACTTCTCTCTTTCTTATCTTTCCCTCTTCATTCAATCACCCCATAATAACTCCTTTATTTAAAAAAACATCCAATGACCAGAACTGCGTTGCTAACTACAGACTTGTCTTTAATCTTCCCTTTATCTCTAAACTCCTGGAATGCTTGATCCACTTTCCTCTGATCTGCTATCTCCTAGATCACTCTCTTATTGACCCTTTACGATCTGGTTTTCGCTCTTTACACTCTACTGAAACTACGCTTGCTAAAGACTCTAATAAACTATTAACAGCAAAATCCAATGGCCACTACTCCCTACTGTTTCTCCTGTATTTCTCTGCAGCATTTGACACTGTGGATCAACAGCTCTCCTCACTATACTTTGCTCTATCGGCCTAAAGGACACTACTCTCTGCTGGTTCTCCTCCTACCTCTCTGACCGCTTCACTGTATCCTTTGCTGGCTCCTACTCCTCTTCTCTTTACTATCGGGGTTCCTCAAGGCTCAATCCTAGGCCCCCTACTTTTCTCTCTATACACCACCCCTATTGTACAAGCCATCAGCAGATTTGGTTTCTAGTATCATCTCTATGCTGATAACACCAAATTTTACACCTCTTCTCCTGACATCAGTCCCACCTTAATACAAAATATCAAGGATTATCTTTCTGCTGTCTTTAATACCATGCCCTCCCTCTATCTGAAACTGAATCTCTCCAAAAGTGAACTTCTTGTGCTTCCTCCCTCTATTAACCTATCTATGACCAAAATTGCAATTAGCTTGGGAGGTTCAACCATAACTCCCAAGCGGCACGCTCACTGACTTAGGGTCATATTTCACACAGAACTGTCCTTTATTCCCTATATCAGCTCCAGAATCAGACCTTTTCTCACCTTTGAAACTGCAAAAACTCTCATTGTTGCTCTTATTCATTCTTGTCTGGACTACTGCGACTCTTTACTGATCAGTCTCCCTCTAACTAAACTTTCCTTTCCAATCTGTCCTAAATGCAGCAGTCAGGGTCGTATTTCTGTTCAACCGCTTCACCGATGCCTCCACCTTGTGCCAGTCATTGCACTGGTTTCCCCAGCTACAGAATACAATACAATTTTATCTCTCCCACCCACAAAACTCTTCACAGTTCTGCACCACCCTATATCTCATCTCTGTCTATCATCATTTACATGCTTTTCGTTCTGTAACTGATCTAAAACTAACATCTTTCATAATCTGAACCTCGGACCTCCATTTTCAAGATTTCTTTCGTGCTACGCCAATGTTTTGGAATGCACTACCCCAAATGATCTGCCTGCTTTAAAAACATATGGCTGGACCTTACATGACAAGCACAGTCTACCTATTGTGTCCCCTTATTTCCTTATAGATTGTAAGTTTGCGAGCAGGGTCCTCATTCATCCCGCAGTTGTTGAACTATGTGTTACTTTATATTGTATTTATTGTCTGTACATGTACCCGCTTAACTGTATACGGAATACGTTGGCGCTGTATAAATAAAATTATTATTATTATTATTAATTGTCTCTATTCTAAAAAAAAATCTTAGCTGTGGTGTTTAACTCACTTTTTTTGTGTTTTTTTTTGTCGACAATGTTATACTGACAGGATGCTATTCAACCCACAACTCCAGCAAAGTTTAATGGGTGTCAGTTAGGCATTTATTAGGCTTCTCTCAGGCTTCCAGTTACCATAGCAACCCATTTGACCCTGTGATGGTGCTGAGAGTGCGCCAATGGGTTGAAAAATGGAGCTGTTTCCCTCTGTTAAACTCATTAGGTGACATTGTCACTTTCCACAGTGCAATCTGAGGGAGTGATCGGTGATAAAGAAACCAAGCAGGAGCTTGGCTGTGTGTATCATTAAATAAATATATCCTATTTATATCACCATTCGATCAGCATCAAACTGATGTGCTCATGATGGATGTAAATGACAAATAGTGCTAAGTTGTTAATATAACTCTAAGGAGACTTTCTTGAAAGTGTTGTAGACAGTACAAATGAGAACGTCTACTCTGTACTGAAAAGTGAGTGAAGGTTAAGCTCCAGATCAACATCATTCATCATTTGTAACACTGGTCAGCATGATTTTTTTCACAAACTGATTTATTGGCGATTCTAGTAGGACTTTACCTCCTGAATTCAAATATGTTGTTAAAATTTTTTCATCAGGAATAGTTTTTTAAATATATTTTTTATTTTTAATTTTAGTGGTTTTTACTTTTTTTTATGGTTTGCCATCAGATGATAAAACTAAATTATTTGCTTTTCTAATCAGTGTATGATCAGAGGAATGAGGTCTCCTGTTATGTTAAAGGACAAAATAACAAGATTATGCAGGTTTATTCATGTTCAGACATGTTTCGATATTGCATCTTTTGTAAGTAGGAAGCCAGTAGTAAAATGGCAGTGAGTCTGTTAACACAAGTTTGTTCTTCTGTTGATCTAAAGTGTTTTACTTATTTCTCATATTTTATTAGTTCTATTAGTTGTTATTAGTGATGAGTGAACACCAAAATGCTCGAGTGCTTGTTGCTAGGGTCAAGCAAATCATAATGCTCTGGTGCTCGATCCGAGCAACGAGCCCAATGTAAGTCTATGGGAAACCTGGCCATTTTTCCGACGCCCCCCCCCCCCCTGGAAGTCTGCAGGGGGCCTGAAAATTGCCCAAATCGATGGCAACAGTGCTAAAATTACATAGGAACAGCATGGAGAAGACCCCTGACAGCATTTCTGGCTCCCGGCTCCCAGGTCACTGCTGTGAACAATGTTGTCAAAGTATACGCCACTTTTACGGAATCACAATAAAACATAAAAAACGAAACCAAAATGTATTTTCCTGCAAAAATCGTTAAGGAACATTCTTTCCAGGGTAATGACTTGCATATAAGGAAAAATAAATAACTCCCAAAAAATGCTCCTCCGTCTTGGGTTATGTTGACACGTAGTGTTTTTGATGCTTTTTTGCACTTTTACATTGCTTTCAATAGTGAAAAATACATTCACCGGTAAATGTCATTTTAACATTTTACGTCTTAATCTGGCCATGTGGTGTGTGACACATCATCAGACACATCCATACAGTGCTGAAAAGTCATGGGAACAGCATGGGGAAGACCCCTGGAAGCATCTCTGATTCCCAGGGCACTGCCTAAAACCGTGGTCATCAGACATGATCCTATATTACTGCGGTAAAAATACAGACATTTTTATCAATATGACAAATATTAAACTCCATTTAAAATGGGTAAAGCACTTGACAAGGGATGTGGAAGTGGACGTAATGGTGACGGTGCAAGCAGAGGCTGAGGCCATGGGCAAGATGAAACTGTGCTTGCTGAGGAAGCACAACAAACACCCACATCATGTTGAACTACCTTCCTGTCCCAATTACTAGGGGGCCATGGAACACCACTCTTGAAGCCAGTGCAGTGTGAAAAGGTTGTTGGTTTAATAGCAGATAATGCTTCCAGTCATTTTGCCACCACCACCACCCTGTCTTCCACAAGGTCAAGTCTCAGTAGCCATGAGTCTGGACCACATTATTATTATTATTATTATAATTATAGTGCCATTTATTCCATGGCGCTTTACATGTGAAAAAGGGGTATACATAGCAAAAACAATTACAATAATCTGGAATAAAAACGTGATGTCTGGTACAGGAGGAGAGAGGACCCTGCCCGCGAGTTAGTTGGGCAGCAAAGTTTAAGATAGACTGGAGGGGTGCGAAAGTGTTAGAAGGGAAGCCACAGAGCAGGAAGTTGCAGGAGTTGAGGCGGGAGATGATGAGGGCATACACTAATGTTTTTGCAGATTCTTGTTTGAGGAATGTGCAGATTCGGGAGATTTTTTTCACTTGAAGTTGGCATATTCCTCACCCTGATCCTCCTTCCTCCCACAATGTCGAATGTCCAGAGACAACTCATCCCACACTTGGACACTCCGAAGAGCTGTTTTGTTCATCTTTCCATTTATAGATTCTGGCCTCTGGTTCAGTCCGCTTCAAGCGGGGCAACAGAAGGTCGCATTTAGCAATGCCCAAATATTTGAGCAGCCATGGTCACCTGAAAGTGACGGTGGGAAAGTGCAATTATTGTCACAAGAGGTGGATGATGATGAGACACAATGGAGAGAAAGTCAGGAGGAGGACTAGGGTGTGGAAGTGTAAGACGAGGTGGTGGACGATGAAGTCAATGGTCTGGATGCCAGGCTCCAGAAACAGTGTCTGCGGGTGACACCACTGCCTCTTCCCCTGTTGTACGTGCACGCCAAGCCTCCGTCCATGATGCAGGCAAAGATGCCTCACACCCTGTACCTGTCATTACACACTTGCAACCATCACCATCATCAACCACGTCCACGTCCTTGCCCCAGCGCAGCGTTTAGTTGTCCCTACCCCAGTCCTTGGAACGCAAGCCCAAATATGCAACCAGCCACCCATCCACAGGCCACAATATTAAACCGCCACATTTCTCGACTGCTTGCACTAGAAATTTTGCACTAGAAATTTGTGGAGGCGGAAGCTTTCCGCAACCTCATAGCGGCGGCTTGCCCTCGGTACTCGGTCCCCAGCCGCTTCTTTTTCTCCAGGTGTCGTCCCCGCCTTATACAAGCACGGGTCCCAGAACATTACCCATATCCTCACCAGTGCAGTTACTGGGAAGGACCGCCTAACCACAGACACGTGAACAAGTGCTTGTGACCAGGGACGGTACATCTCACTGACGCATCACTGGGTTAATATTGTGAAAGCAGAGACCCAGTCGGACCCTGGGATGGAACACGTCTTCCCGACGCATAGGATTGCAGGACCTTGGTTAATCAAGCTTCAACACAATGTTCACAAGGTAGACAGCAGCAGTGGTCAGTCTCCTAGACAACGAGAAAATTATTCATGATGATAGAGGCCACCATCTCCTTAGCTTGCTGCTGGTACTTTTCTGTGGGAATGAGCTTGTCTCCAACCAGCCAGGAATATTTTCAGTGAATTATGACATGCCATGGTTTGTTATTAGCACCCAATACTAGAAGTGAAGCCATCCACACTTTCCTTCTCAGGAATTTTATTTAGTAGACTAAGTGGCTGCCCAAACTTTAGTCTCTCACAATGGAACTGAAGACACTGAGTGACAGTAGGTGCAAGTTTCTCCAGCATGGTAGATATCAGAGGGAGAATAGAGAGGGCAGCATGGTGGCTCAGTGGTTAGCATTGCAGCCTTGCTGCACAGGGGTCCTGGTTTCAAATACCACCAAGGACAACATCTGAAAGGAGTTTGTATGTTCTCCTCATGTTTGCGGGGGTTTCCCCTGGGTTCTCCGGTTTCTTCTTCAGTAAAAAGCAGCCATAGAGTGTCCAGGAACCTTCACACAGACTTTTCTTAGCCAGGGCTGCTTCTCAGCAGGGTTGGACGGGCCCACCAGAGAACCGAAGACTCCTCCGGTGGGCCCTGGCTTCTCCTTCAGGAGAGTTCATATTGCAAACTTTGCAGGTCTTGATGATGATAGAGGCCACTATCTCCTTAGCTTGCTGCTGGTACTTTTCTGTGGGAATCAGCTTGGCTTCAACCAGCCTGGAATATTTCAAGTGGTTTGGTATTGGCACCCAGTACCAGAAGCAAAGCCATCCACAATTTCCTTCTCAGGAATTTTATTTGGTAGTTATTTCTTCCATTTTCATTCTGTTGCAGTGTGTCGGTCAAGCTATTCATACTAGGTGTCTGTGAAGGATAGTATTAGCAAATTACAAGCCTGATATTTAAAACCGTGGTTCTCTGTCAGACATAACACCTGTAAGAGTGTTCCAAAATCAGCCATTTCTTCCATTTTCATTCCGTTGCAGTGTGTCGGTCAAACTATTCACACAAGGTGTCTGTAAAGGATAGTATTAGCAAACTATAGGCCTGCTATTTAAAACCGTGGTTCTCTGTCAGACATAACACCTATAAGAGTGTTCCAAAATCAGAGATTTTTTCCATTTTCATTTCGTTTCAGTGTGTCGGTCAAGCTATTCACACTAGGTGTCTGTGAAGAATAATATTAGCAAATTACAGGACTGCTATTTAAAACTGTGGTTCCCTGTCAGATGTATCACATATAACTGCGTTCCAAAATCTGCCATTTCTCGTGAACATGGAAAATATTGTACTCCATTAAAAATGAGCAAGGTGCATGGCCATGGACAGGGAAGTGGACGTGATGTTGATGGTGCATGCAGAGGCCGAGGACGTGGCCGTTGGCAAGCTGAAATTGTGCCACAACAAATACCCACATCTTCTCGCTCGACCTTCCTGTCCCAATTACTAGAAGACTGCAGAACACCACTATTGAACACAGAGCAGTGTCAAAAGGTTTCTGGTTGGATAGCAGATAATGCTACCAGTCGCTTTGCCACCACCACCACTCTGTCTTCCACACGGTCATGTCTCACTAGCTGTGAGTCTGGACCGCATGTTCCTCACCCTGATCCTCTTTCCTCCCACCACGCCGAGTGCCCGAAGACAACTGATTCCACATTTGGACACTCAGAAGAGCTGTTCACATTTCCATTTGTAGATTCGGGACTCTCGCCCGGCCAGCTTCAAGCGTGTCAACAGAAGAAAGCGTGTAGCAATGCCCAAATATTGGAGCAGCCACGGTCACACAAAGGCGACAGTGGGAAAGTGCAATTACTGTCGCAAGAGGTGGATGATGATGATGATGAGACACAATTGGCAGAAAATCAGGAGGAGGACCAGGGTGCGGAAGTGGAAGATGAGGTGGTGGATGATATAGTAACTGACCCAACCTAGCAGGGGGACATACAGAGCAAGGAGAGCAACACACAGGGGGAGGGAGGCATAGCACCACCACAGGCTTGAAGAAGCAGTGTGGTGGCCGCAGAAACAAGGTGGGAAAGTGTTTCTCATTACGCCAATATGATAGAAGTTGGCAGTACAACTGTTAGGTCTTCCCGAGCCTGGTTATTTTTTAAAGACTCGGCAGATAACGGCAAAAAGGCCATTTGCACCAACTGCCAGGCCAGCATCAGCAGGGGTAGCAAAACTAGCAGCCTGACCACCAACAGCATGATCAGGCACAAAGCAGCAAAGCACCCGACTAAGTGGGCCAAACCCAAGGGTCCAGCAACAGTGTCTGCAGGTGACACCACTGCTTGTTCCGCTGTTGTGCGTGCACGCCAATCCCCTGTCCATGGCGCAGGCCAAGATGCCTCCCGCCCTTCACCTGTCGTTGAACACTCTCAACTAGCACCATCAGCAAGCACGTCCTTGTCCTAGCGCAGCGTTCAGTTGTCCCTACCCCAGTCCTTGGAACGCAAGCGCAAATACGCAGCCAATGCCCCACAGGCCACACTACTAAATTCACACATTTCCCGAATGCTTGCGCTCAAAATGTTTCCTTTTAGGCTCGTGAAGACGGAAGCTTTCCGCAACCTGATGGTGGCGGCCATCCCTCGGTACTCAATCTGCCACTATTTCTCCCGGTGTGCCGTCCCTGCATTACACGAGCACGTGTCCCACAACATTAGACGTGCCCCCATCAACGCAGTTACTGGGAAAGTCCACCTAACCACGGACAGATGGAGAAGTGCTTGTGGGCAGGGACAGTATATATCACTGACGACACACTGGGTTAATATAGTGGAATCCGGGACCCAGTCAGACCTTGGGACGGAACACGTCCTCCCGACGCCGAGGATTGCGGGCCCTGGGTCAATCAGGGTTGCCCCCACATTCTACAGCTCCTGCACCCCCTCCTCTTCAGCCTCCATCTCCAAAATGAGCACATCAGTCGCAAGCTGGAAGCACTGCAGCATTGTCTCGGCCAAGCGGTAACAGGCTGTGCTGAAGCTAATATGCTTAGGTGACAAACCGCACAACGCTGAAGAGTTGTGGACAGCTCTGAAAGAGCAGGCAGATCGGTGGCTGACACCGCTGACCCTACAGCCAGGCATGGTCGTGTGTGACAATGGCTGGAACCTGGTGGCGGCTCTGGGGCTAGGCAAGCTTGCACACGTACCATGCCTGGCCCATGTGCTTAACCTCGTGGTTCAGCGCTTTCTCAAAACCTACCCAGATTTTTCGGATCTGCTTGTCAAAGTACACCACCTGTGTGCCCATTTTAGAACGTTAGCTACAGCTTCCGCCGCCCTTGCCGTGCTTCAGGAGCGTTTGCAGCTTCAAGCTCACCGACTGATCTGCGATGTCCCCACGCGTTGGAACTCTACATTGCAGATGTTGAGAAGGATTTGTGAGAAGAGGGCAGTTATTGACTACCTGCATCAACAAGGCCGTCGGTATTCAGGTCAGACTCCATACATAAAACCTCAGGCGTGGACATGGATGTCAGACATATGTACCATCCTCCAAAACTTTGAGGACTCCACCAAGTTGGTGAGCGGTGATGACGCCATAATTAGAGTCACCATCCCGCTTCTCTGTCTTCTGAAACGCTCTCTGCTCACATTTAAAGAGGATGCATTGCAGGCTGAGCACGATGAGATGGAGCAAGGAACCATACAGGGTGATTATACACAGCCCAGCCTCATCTCATCCCTACTTGTCTTGGGTGACAATGAGGAAGAGGAGGAGGAGGAAGAACAGGAGCTAGTTTGCTGCGCTACAGACGGTACTACCTGCACAACTGTCATTCCGCCTGTTCAGCGTGGATGGAATGAGGACAAGGAGGAGGAGAAAGAGGAGGAGGATGAGGAGGAGAGAATGGTGAGTCGTCCTCTTGGTGAGGACACGAAAGTCTTGCCTCTTTGCAGTCTGGCACACATGGCTGAGTTTATGTTATGCTGCCTTTCCTGTGACCTTCACGTTGTCCAAATTTTGGGTGACAGTCATTATCAGTTGGTGACACTTTTAGACCCACGCTACAAGGAGAACTTTCTGTCTCTTATTCCAGCCTAATAAAATGGGGCAGTACGAGAAGGCCCTTGTTGCGGAATTATTAAAAAAATTCCCATCTGAAAACGCTGGCGGCAGAGGTCAGAGTTCGTTGGACAACCAAGGAGTACAGGCGAGAGAGACACAAATGCAATCCCGCAGAGGCAGAGGAACATTGTCAAAGTTCTGAAACAGTTTTCTCAGACCCTCCCGTCGCAAAAGCCCTGATTTTCGGGGTACTCTCCCAAGGAGGGAAAAGTTGCGGAAGATGCTGAGGCAAGTACCTTGCCAATCGTACCAACGTCCTCCGTGATTCCTCTGTGCCTTATTGGGTATCCAAGCTGGACATGTGGCATGAACTGGCTCTCTATGCCTTGGAGGTCCTGGCCTGCCCTGCCGCTAGCATTTTGTCAGAACGGGTTTTTAGTGCCGCCGGAGGAATTATAACCGATAGGCGCATCCGCCTGTCAACTGAAAATGCTGACAGGCTGACTCTTATAAAAATGAACAAGGCCTGGATTGGGCCAGACTTCTCAACACCACTGAATGATAGCAGCGTAACATAAACTCAAATACAGTGTATTTTTTTGGGGAGGTCTAACTCTATTCCCATGCACCTCTGTCTTCACACCCAGACATGGTTATACGCTTCCTGATTTTGTCTATTTGCTTTTGTCCTCCTACTTCTCCCCATCCTCATCTTCCACCACCATATCACCACCATATGTATCATATCAACATATCTACGTCTCTTGCAAGGGACATTGGAGTTTCTCCAAGTTTTAGCAGCCGTTGCTTCACTGCATAGGCAAACAGTATGGGAGACCTACTTCCTAATAATGGAAACATTGTTTTCAGGAGTCCCTCCGACCTCTATGTCTCTTGCAAGGGGCATTGGAGTTCCTCCAAATTTTTGGCAGCTGTTGCTTCACTGCATAGGCAAACAGTATGGGAGACACACTTTCTAATATTGGGAATATTGTTTTCAGGAGGCCCTCCGACCTCTACGTCTCTTGCAAGGGGCATTGGAGCTCCTCCAAATTTTTGGCAGCCATTGTTTCACTGCATAGGCAAACAGTATGGGAGACACACTTCCTAATAATGGGAACATTGTTTTCAGGAGGCCATGTGACCTCTACTTCTCTTGCAAGGGGCATTGGAGTGCCTCCAAAGTTTTGGCAGCCGTTGCATTCACTGCATACCCTTTAACTGTATAACAGACCCTCTCCTTTCTAATGGGAACATGTCATTACTGTGGCCCAGCTCTATGTGTCTTTAAATTGTTAGTGGGGTTTTTCCCAAATTTTGGCAGCCCTTGCAGTCACAGCATGGGCATTACCACTATAGGAGACCCGCTCCTTTATAATGGGAACATTTTTTTTACTGAGACCCTCCTCTATGTCTCTTCAAAGGGGTATTGGGTTACGTCCAAATTTTTGGCAGCCCTTGCAGTCACTGCATATGCAATAACAGTATAGAAGATCCACTGTTGGCTCTCTAACAATAGCGAGGGCCAACTGCTGGCCCTTTAAGAATAATAAGGCTGTAAAAATAGTTTTGAGACTTTCACAATCCCTCCTTCATAAATGAAACAGGATGTGTCTCATGATGTTTCACACACCACGTGGCCAGATAAGGTTGTAAAATGTTAAAATGATATTTCCTGGTGAATGCATTTGTCTTGGTTGAAAGCATTGCAAAAGTGCAAAAACGCATCAAAAACGCTACGTGTGAACATAGCCCAAGGTGTGGAGGAGCATTTTTGTTTTTCGTTATTTATTTTGCCTTATATACAAGTCATTATCCTGGAAAGGATGTTCCTTAACATATTTGCCAGGAAAATCCATCTTGGTTTAGTTTTTTGTATGTTTTATTATATGTCCATAAAAGTGGCGTAATACCTTTGACAATGTTGTTGACAGCAGTGACCTGGGAGTCAGAAATGCTTCCAGGGGTCTTCCCCATGCTGTTCCCATGTCATTTGAGCACTGTTCCATGGATTTGGGCAATTTTTAGGCCCTCTGCAGACCGCCGGGGGGAGCCGCCGGAAAAATGCTCGAGTTTCCCATAGACTTACATTGGGCTCATTACTCGGACCGAGCACTCGAGCATTCCAATTTGCTCGACTCGAACAACGAGTACCCGAGCATTTTAGTCCTTGCTCATCACTAGTCTGTTCAAATGTGTATTGGAGTGCATCCAAATTTTTGTCAGCCCTTGAAATTACTGCATATACGCAATAACAGTATAGGAGACCAACTCTTTAATAATAGGAAGGACAATTCCAATAGATTCTATATTCTATAATATTACCTGTCTTATCTGAAATTCTGATGTATCGCAGTATGGATAGCATATTACACCGCTCCATACAGATATTATTTCCTTATACTGTGTGCTGCTGCTGATGCCTAAAAAAATAAAAATCTAATCTATTCCCTATCGTATAAATCTCTTCCACAGTCCATAACTTTTTTTTTTTATTTTGCCTTATATACAAGTCATTATCCTGGAAAGAATGTTTCTTAACATTTTTTTCAGGAAAATCCATTTTAGCTTGGTTTTTATATGTTTTACTGTCAGTCCGTAAAAGTGGCGTAATACTCTGACAACATTTTTCACAGATATGCTATTGGTCAGCAACCAACCGTGAATAGATTTGAATACACAACTGCCATACTTTAAATGGAGCATAATATTTGACACACTCCCAAAAACTTCAGGAATATTAAAGCAGTAATATGGGATCAGATCACATTCGATGACCACGGTTTCAGTCAGTCGCCTAATAGTATGGTATTTGTCAGCAACCAAGTGTCAATAGTTTGGAACAACATACACCTGGCAGACTTTAAATGGAGTGTAATATCTGACACGTTCCCAAAAATTTCTTTATTATTACAGCAGTAATATGGGATCACTTCTGATGACCCCGGTTTCAGGCAGTCGCCTAATAGTATGGTATTTGTCAGCGGCCAAGTGTGAAAAGTTTCAACAAAACACAGCTGGCTGACCTTAAATGGAGTGGAATATTTGGCATGCTCCAAAAAAAGTCATGATTATTACCGCAGTAATATGGGATCACGTATGATCATGGAAAAGTTTCTCTGCTTCCACATTACATTAATGCGAATATAATCAAAAAAATCTGGCTGTATTCTGCTAACAAGCAAATGGAGCAGTAAAATGGTATACTCTGTATTGCTTTTTAAGCAAATAATCAGGATTATGAGCAAAAAAAATAGCCCTGATATGAAGGGCTATGGATATCTGTAACAGCAGCAGACAGAATGTGCAATGGGCCCTATTGTGCTGTGTACACTGCCACTAACCCTGCCTGCCTAAAGCTGTTTGTCCACGATGCAGAAATGCTCCGGATTTTTTCCTGAGCATTTCTGCATCTCCCTGGCAGAAAAACCGCATGCGGATTGTACATGTGGATTGTACATGCGTTTTTCCTGCCAGGGACAAGCGGATGTGAAGCGTTCTTCACATGCATTTCCGCATGCGGGTTGACAAGCGCTTTCCAAGCGATTTTAGCATCACTTGGAAAGTGCTTGACAACTTGGTCACACTATATAAATCCATGCAAACTGCATGGATTTATATAGTGTGACTCCAAAGAATGTCAAAAAATAAAAAAATGAATCTATACTTATCTTCTGATGGCCCCCGGAGTCTTGCTTCGCTTTGTCCTGGCTTGCCGGCAGCTCGGGGTAGACTACACTGAAGGACCTGCCGTCACATGACTAAATGGCGTCAGCGCAGGACCTGCAGTCCACCGCGATCTGCCGGCAAGCGAAGACAAGCGCACCGCGGGCCATCAGAAGGTAAATATCATATTTATTTTTTATTTTATTCTTTTTTTTACAGGTTTTATGGTACCCGGGTCCGGAGGAGAGTCTCCTCTCCTCCAGACCAGGGTACCATCCGCACATTGAAACGCATGGATTCCGCATGTACAGATCCAGTGATGCGGATTACATGCGTTCCAATGCAAGTCAATGGCGGTGAAAACGCAGTGCTTCCGCAAAATAATTGGTAATGCTGCGTTTTTTTCCGCAATGATAACCTGCAGTGGAAATTTCCGCAGCATGTGCACAGCATTATTATTGGGGAACATGGCAGGCCTTCTACCATGCGTTTCTGCAGCATTTTTGCCACTGCGGAAACGCTTAAAAAATGCATCGTGGGCACACAGCCTAACTCTTGCTATCACCAGTAATATGTGTAGCTGGATTAGTCCTCAGAAGCACTGTTAGATCAGACGGATATAAATCTTGTTGTGGAATACCTAGATCTAACTAATAAACTGCCAATTCTGTCCCTCACTAAGCAGCATCTCTCCCTACTCTGCCTGTTTCCAGGGTAGACTGTGACGAGCTTAGGGTCACCGGCTCTTAAATAGACCTGATGATACTATGCGGCCAGCCAACCACTGTAATGCCACAACCAACAAGGCTACGGCCTTACAGTGCATGGAAAGCAATCCCTGCAGGTTAATTGACCGTCTAAAGAGCACCAGACATGCAGGGCGGGAACCCGAGCTCCCACCCGATCAACCCGGAAATACTCGAGAAGCGCCGAGCAGGTCGAGCAGTGAGATGCTAGGGCGAGTACCGAGCAGTGACGAGCACGCTCGCTCATCACTAGTTGCTATGCATTTTTTTAATAATGCCAAGAAAGTGTTTAGGAAGGGAGTAGAAGGTATAGTAGGCAAAGCATGCAAAATTTTAAAGGGGTGCTACAAATGCACTACGTAGAGGCTATGCAATGTATGTAGAGAAAAAAGACGCAGGCAGAAAAGTCGTGCACACCCAAGATTTAAATAATTAAGCACATTTTATTTGAAATAATAAGAAGCAAGCAAAAAAACTACACACAAAAGAAATGTTAAAAACATTTAAAACCAGACAACAAGGTTAAATGCTTCAGTAGGATAATCCAGCACCTATTAAAGCAGGTACAAATATAAATACAATGGTTAAAGGTATGCTGTAGACTGTAGTTACTATAACCAGTCACAAAAGATATAAAATGGCATGTATCTAAACAGCATAACAAGTACCAAACAATGAGTACTATAGCATGTTAATCACCGTAAGTCAAAGGTAGTATAATAAATATAAGAAAGTGCACAGCAAACCATAACATGACATATATATCAGGACCCCTGACGAAGCTGCTTGTAGCAGCGATACACATTGGGTTCTTCTCCAGCAGGTAATACATTCAGATCTACTATGCTACCTTGATCTTTTGACTATATATCATGTTTGCTATAAGTGTGTATATAGCAAACATGTATTATTAAATGTGATATCCATGTGAAGGAGACATGTGGTCCTCCATTGTTATACTCTGTAGAATTGTTTTTCAATTTTTGCAATACTTAAAAAAGATTTATTTTAGAGGCAATAAGCACCTATTTTTCTTATTGGTGGTATTTATTGCTTGGTTTGCAACTTGGATACACTAAATTCTTCTGTTTCGTATATGAATGAAATAGCAGGGATAGGAGGTCTCAATATATTTGAAAACTATCACCCTAAACGTGAATCTCTTGTTTCTGGACAAAAAAAATGTGTAAAATGTTCCTTTAGGGAATCCTGAAAAAGTATATTTACCTCCACTGCATATTCAACTAGGATTGAAGAAACAATTTGTAAAACCACTTGATAAATGTTCTGCTGATGTGAAACTGAAAGAGGGCATATTTATATGGCCATAAATACAATTGATGATGGATGATAAACAATTTCAGCAACTGTTAACTCTGTTGCAAAAATCAGCCTGACTGTCCTTCAAAAACATCTCCTCTTCTTTTCTTGGAAATCATAAAGCAGAAAACTACTGTGACATAGTGAGTAGTGTTGAGCCACCCCCGTAGTGTTCGAGTTCGGTTCGGTTCGTCGAACACCCGTGTGTTCGCCGAACTGTTCGTCGAACTGTTCGTCGAACACCTTCGAACACCGTTAAAACCAATGGCAGGCAAACAAAAACACATAGAAACACATAGAAAACACCTTCAAAGGTGTCCAAAAGCTGACAAACTGCTCAGAAGACACAACTAACACATGGAAAAGTGACAAGTACATATAGTCATGCGAAAAGAAAAGAGGTGGAGGAGTAAAAGGAGGGGGAGACACAGATATAGGCATGTCATGCCCTTCTAAAATCCAAAAAGTGAGAAGCCGAGACGGCCAGTCCGCTCCTGCCCGTGCCACCTCCGTGTCGCCGGGTTTGTGCCAGAGCCGCGGTGAACCCTGACGGCCAGCCCCCCTCTCCCAATACTGGTGCCTGTCCGCTGGTGGGTCGAGACAGCCCCCCTGTGGTGGAGGCAGCTCTAAGCTTTTTAATTTAAATTGTCCCTCTAATTTGAATGAATACACTTTAAATCCATTTACAAGGATCTATTGGAGGGCAAGTCTCATGCCAGCAGCCGCGTAATTCCAGCTCCAGTAGCGTCCACTAAAGCTGCTGCAGTTAAAAAGCTTTTATAAGGATCGAGCTCGGCTGTCCACCGCAAGGCATCCTAGTGCCAGTCCCAGCCCCTATGCCTTGGGGTGCCTCCTGATGCTCTTCACTAAGTATCCCGTGGTCCCGAAGCATTTCCTTTGAAAAAATTAAGTGTCCAAACTACAGGTGGTGTAGCTTGCTTAACAGCCGGGATAATCCGCTGACTAGCAGACACTGCTACTTGGCACAAAGTATTTCCTGGGCTAGATGCAGTTAAAAATTTGTAAGTAGATACTCTCGTTGGATGCTGAGAAAGCATTCCATAGAGTCTCCTGGCACGCCATATATGATTCTCTTAAAAAGCTTGGGGTAGGGGTCTAGGGGACCCTTTTATAGCCAAAATCACGGCCCTGTATCACAATACGTCACCTAGGCTGAAGATAAATGGAACTGTAGCACCGAGGGCTCGGTTGCTACAGACGTATTGCACCTCACCCAGAGGTGTGATATCTCACTCTCAGATAAGGATGGAGTGTGGATCAGGACCCGACACCTGCATGCATTACACCACATTGCCGTGGGGCAGGGCGACCAATATGCCCCTGAGATGGGCACGACAGTCCCTGTCCCTGGCTGGAGTGGGGGGAGGGAACACTGAGGAAGGGGAACCCTGCAGTGCAGGAGCAGGGAGGAAGCAGTTCCTGGGTGCATTGAGAAGGGAGTATAAAAGGTGGGCACCATCTTAGTTCAGTGCAGAGAAGTCTGAGCAGAAGTGGCAGGGAGCAGGGGCTCTGCATGAGCTCTGCTCCGGAGGCGGGCCTAGTAACAGAGGCCCAGGCCTGCAAGAGGGAGAAGGAAGGAAGAGGAGCGGAGAAGGCTCCAGGAACGAGGAATGAAGGGATCCCAGGGGTGCGGACGGGCGAGTCGCCACCGCACGCCCGAATCCACCTGCGTGGAGGGGTCAGGCCAAAGGGGGAGACCGGTCCCCGAACTAGTGGAGGCAGGAAACGACCCTCAGCTAGAAACCGGAGGCTCTGACATTTTATGTGGCGCAGCCCCTTGCTCCACCCGCTAGGAAGGCACCACATAGGGTCAGGGAAACTGGCGCCAAGTTTACCAAGAGGAGGCCCGAGGCAGCCGGACAGAAGTGTTGGTAAGAAAGGCCAGACAAAGGACACACAAAGGGGGTCCTGTGAAGCGCTCCAAAGTTATCTGGGAGTTGTCTGAGCCCCTCACCTGGTGAGCACAGTACGACGTGGGCAGCCGTTACCTGCAGACGTGGTCTGGATAATAAGAACTGTGAGTAAAGGCCCTGAACTGCATCACTGACTCCGTGTCGTTACTGCTGCTGCCCTGCACCATCACCCCCATCCTCCGCATACACTGCCCTGAGGCTATACTCCTCCCGTGGGGAGTTATGCTACGCTCTGCTGCACCCACAACACCAGCCTTAGCGGTCTGCCCTGTAGCGGCGGTTCACTCTGACCGCAATCCACGGGTGGCGTAGTCGGACATTTAAACATCAAAACCACATAAATAGTTCCGCCAGTGGTTTGACCGCCCTGAGCCATGGAACCGGATCGCCGCCACGAAGACTACAACCACCAGCATCCACCAAAAAGGGTCCGGCTCCGGGTGTCCCAAGGCCCAGGGGGTGCGTCAGAACATTTTCATCACCTTTCACAATCACCAATGGGACAAGGCAGGGATGTCCTCTGTCCCCTCTCTTATACATCCTAGTGACGGAGCACCTGCTCTCATCAATTCGCCATAACCCCAATATTAGGTGGATTGAGGTGGGAGGCACCGAGTACAAGTGCTCTCTATTTGCTGATGATGTCCTAGTATATATCACTCAATCACATATATCCATCCATGCTGTTATGGCTGAAATAGATCACTTTGTTACATGGTAAAATTTTAAAATCAATGCAGCGAAGTCTGAGGCCCTCGATGTCTCCCTCCCTAAATCCATATAGGATTCCATCCAGTCCAACTTTCCCTTTGCCTGGCCCTCACAGGGTATCAAATACTTAGGAATTCCTATTCATAGAGACCTCTCCCATCTATGTTATCTTAATTTTGGGCCCTTTATTGAACAATTCCATACAGACCACGGTTGGCAAGTTAGAACTGTAAGATTCACTACGTGAATCACTGGTGTTTTGGGGAAAAGCACATGTACACCGCGTTCCAAATTATTATGCAAAAAGTGTTTAGGAGTGATAAGGGAAGAATTTGTTTGTTTGTCAGTTAAACTCATTGATGGTGATGTGTGTCAGGGCTCTTTATATCACTGTAAGCAATTGCAGACACCTGTGCTAATTAGTTTGGCAGGTGTGTCCAATGAAATGCAAGACTACTTAAGAAGGCTCTATCACATTATTAAGCAGCCTACATTTTCTGCCAAAATGGGAAAGAAAAAGGATGTGTCGGCTGCTGAGAAGCAACAAATTGTGGAGTGTTTAGGTCAAGGCATGACTACAATCAACATTGTGCGATGATCAGGATGAAGTGTCTTGGCAATCAAGAAGTATGTAGCTGATTCACAGTATACACGTGTGCGTGCTGATAAGGGCAAATTGAGGACTCTTTCCTACAGGCAATTACGTCAGGTTGAAAGAGCAGCGGCAAAAAAGCCTTGTCATAGCAGCAGACAAGTTTTTGAAGCTGCTTGTGCCTCCAACGTCCCCCGAACAACAAGATGCAGGGTCCTTCAGAGGTTTGCAGCTGTGCATACGCCATCCTGTCGACCTCCTCTATCCACTTCACACAAGCAGAAACGGCTCCAGTGGGCCAAACATTACATGAAGACTGATTTCAAAACTGTTTTGTTCACGGATGAGTGCCGTGCAGCGCTCGATGGTCCAGATGAATGGAGTGGAGGATGGCTGGTTGATGGACACCCCACGCAAACACGGCTACAGCGCCAACAAGGAGGAGGTGGAGTAATGTTTTGGGCTGGAATCATGGGGAGAGAGATTGTCGGCCCCTTTAGGATCCCTGAAGGCGCTAAAGATGAACTCCATAATGTATGTGGATTTTCTCAAACAGCACTTCCTGCCATGGTTCAAGAAGAAGAACCGTGTATTTCACAGCAAGATCATTTTTCTGCATGATAATGCACCATCTCATGCTGCACATAAAACATCTGCATCTCTGGCTGATATGGGCATAAAAGGGGACAAACTTATGGTGTGACCCCCATGCTCCCCTGACCTCTACCCCATTCAGAACCTTTGGAGCATCATTAAAAGGAGTGTCTATGATGGCGGGAGGCAGTTCACATCTAAGCAACAGCTCTGGGAGGGTATTCTGTCCTCATGCAAAACAATTGAAGCAGAAACCATCCAAAACCTGACAAATTCAATGGACGAGAGAGTTCAGAAGCTCCTTTCGAACAAGGGGTCCTATGTGAAAATGTAACATCACCTAGAATAAAGTTTTGAGTTGAAAACTGTTTGATTTCAGTTTCTAACAACCTGCTAATGCTTATAATTTCAAAAATGACCATTTTTTTGGTCTTTATTAAAATGAAAAGGTTGATCGAAAAGTTTGGGGGATCTAAGAGTGTGGCAACCCAGTAGTCATGATTACTTCGAATTCTGACAATATGAGGGTCATGCTGCAGGTAGTGCAGCAAGAAGGCACTTATGTGTCTTGCGCATCTCGGAGCCCCAAAATTATTTTCCGGGCTAGATGCAGCTAAAAATTATTTTTAATTTTAAATCTGGTGAAGCTTATTATAGATGGCCTAATAGGATCAGTGCTGCACACTGCTACAAAGCCCAAATTATTTTCCAGTCAAGATACAGATAAACATGATTAGTAATTTGAAAGCTTAAAACGGTTGGTAGGGTGATTTTAACCAATCATCAAGCTTTTACTCTCCCCAGGATGACACAGGGGTAGAAAAGTCGTTTCGGATCCATGATTTGTTCATCTTTATGAACGTGAGTCTGTCTACATTATCAGTGGAGAGCCGCGTGCGCTTATCTGTCAGCACACCACCAGCAGCGCTGAACACACGTTCAGACAGAACGCTGGCTGCGGGGCATGACAAGATCTCCAAGGCGTAAGTGGCTAGCTCCGGCCATTTATCCAGATTGGAAGCCCAAAAAGAGCAAGGGTCCAGTGACACAGTCGTGGCTTCAATGTTTACTTGGAGATACTCCTGTACCATCGTCTCTAGGCGTTGACTATGTGTCAGACTTCTTGTCTCCTGTGGCCTTGCAAAGGATGGGCTAAAAAAGTGGTGAAATGATTCCGCAAAATTGATGTTACCAGCAGATACTGTGGTTCTGTTACGGTTTGAGTGCTGAACACTTGACGGTCCCACGGTTGGCAAGTTGGAACTGTGAGATTCACTACGTGCACCACTGGTATTTTGTGGAAAAGCACATGTAAGATTCTGCAACAGTCTCTGCTGATACTCCTGCATGCGTGCATCCCTTTCTATGGCAGGAATAATTTCTGCAAATTTACTTTTGTACCGGGGATCTAACAGTGTGGCAACCCAGTAGTCAGGATTATTTCTAATTCTCACAATTCGAGGGTCATGTTGCAGGTAGTGCAGCAAGAAGGCACTCATGTGTGTTGCGCATCCAGGAGCACCAAGTCCCTGTTGTGTTGGTGGCGAGGTAACAATCATGCTTCCTTCCTCTGTCCTCTCCCCCCAACCTCGCACAACAGAAATGTGATCAAGGTCTCCCTCATCTGATGAGTCTTCCATCAGTTCGTCCTCCACTTCTTCCTGGGCTCCTGCACCTTCCTCACTAGTTTGGCTGCTACCATGCGCCCTGGTTAAACCATCTCCCCCACCCTCACATGCCTGCCGCCTTGGTGCTGCCGACCGTCTGGACCTTGCAGATGTTAGCCCTTCCGCATACAACTCCTCCTCCTCTACTTCCTCCACCTCCTCTTGTGCCACCACCTGACTCCGAATTCTGTTTAACATGTGCTCCAGCATGTAAATCACCGGAATAGTCATGCTGATAATGGCATCGTCAGCACTAAACATCTTCGTCGCCATTTCAAAACTGTGCAGAAGGGTGCATAGGTCCCTGATCTGAGACCACTCCTCCAGCGTGATTTGCCCCACCTCTGAATCTCGTTGGCCCAGGCTATACGTCAGAACGTATTGCACCAGGGCTTGTCGGTGCTGCCACAGTCGCTGCAACATGTGCAGAGTTGAATTCCACCAGGTAGGCACATCGCATTTTAGCCGGTGAAGTGGCAGGCCCAACGACTTCTGTAGAGATGTAAGTCGCTGAGCTGCGGGATGCGAACGGCGGAAGTGAGCACACAGCGACCGTGCCCTCTGCAGAAGGCCATCTAGTCTGGGATAGTGGGCTAAAAATTGCTGGACAACCAGGTTCAACACGTGAGCCATACAAGGCACGTGTGTGACATTGCCCCGGCGAAGGGCCGCACCCAGGTTTGCAGCATTGTCGCACACGGCCTTCCCTGGTTTCAGGTCCAGTGGAGACAACCATTCATGAAATTGGTTCTCCAGAGCTGACCACAACTCCTCAGCTGTGTGACTCACATTTCCCAGACATTTCAATGTAAAAACCGCCTGATGACGTTGAGCCCTACTGCCAGCATAGTAAGGAGGTGTGCAGGATCCCTTCTGTGCAGTTAGAAAGCTTGTGGCATGACCAGACAGGCTTTGGGTGCAGGTGGAAGACCGAGAGGAGGTTGAGGAGGCAGAAGCAGTGGAGGAAAAATGACATAAAGAGGATTGACGCACAACTCGTGGGGACGGCAAGACTTGGACAGAAGCCCCTTGTCCTGCTGTCACCATAGTTACCCAGTGCCCAATCAGCGACATGTAACGCCCCTGTCCATGCCTACTCGTCCAAGTGTCTGTGTTGAAATGCACCCTGTCACACACAGAGTTTCTCAAAGAAGCGGTGATGTTGTGTGCGACATGCTGGTGGAGCGCAGGCACACCTTTCTTTGAGAAGTAGTGCCGACTGGGCATCTGGTACTGGGGCACTGCGACGGACATAAGGTCTCGAAAATCCTCTGTGTCCACCAGGCGGAAAGGCAGCATTTCTGTAGCCAAGAGCTTGCAGATGGTGAAATTCAACCTCTTAGCTTTCTCATGGCTAGGAGGAAATGGTCTTTTACTTGTCTACATCTGAGGGACCGAGGGCTGGCTATTGTGCTTAGACGAGGTTGATAAGGGTGTCCCCGGCAAACTGCCGGTCTGTGAGGAAGATGCAGGCGGACATGTTAGGTTGCCTTGATCCAAAGGTGGAGCTATCGATGTCGGACAGCGCTCAACACCAGCTGGTGTTACCACCTCCAAAGAAAATGATGACCTGCCAATCACGCTGGCTGTTGCGGGTAAAGAGGTGGCAGGTCTGCGCCCCAAAACAGGTGTGACTGCTGTCCCCCCAGTCACAGAGGATGAAGAGGCCGCGGATGCACAAGATATGGCAGACGGTGATTGGCCCGGCCGGCTAGGCCGCATTGTAGCACACTGAGCTTCCCACTGCAACTTATGCTTCATGTCCATGTGCCGGTTCATGCATGAAGTACTCAAACTATGTATTTTTTGGCCTCTACTTAGCTTTTGCTGACAAATGTTACAGATAACACGAGTTGGGTCATCTTTATCGATCTTAAAAAATGCCCAGGCTATGCAAGGCTTAGCACCCATGCGACCTGAAGAGCCACCACGACTTGTGGTGAGAGGCAGAGTTGTGTTTGAGGATGCAGTTGTTGACGTGCTTCCAGTACTACGTCTCTGTCCAGGAAGGCGCAACCTGACCTCATCGTCACTAGCATCTTCCTCCACCTCCTCTGCTGACCTCATCTCTTGGCTGACTGTGGGTTGACAGTAAGTGGGATCTCCGACCTCATCATCATCACCCTGTGCGTTATCACACCCGTCGTCCTCAGAGCCAACCTGTTCCTGCCCTGACAAAAAACTAAAGTTGTCGCTCCAATCAGGTATTTGAGTCTTATCATCGTCTTCCTCATTGTCTCCACCAACAGGAGTTACAGTTTGGGAATGAGGGTCTACATTATGGTCAGAACCTTCTGCGTCTGGTCCTGGATCCGACTCATAAAGATTCTGGGCATCAGTGCAGATCATTTCCTCGTCTGGATTCACAGAAGCGCTGGAGTCGACCTCTGATTCCCAGGCTATAGTATGAGTAAACAGCTCTGCAGACTCAACCATCTGTTCTACCTCATACTCAGACGGGCAGCTGGAGATTTGGGAGCTGTGAGGAAGCAAGTGCGATTTGGGTGACACCTTTGAGGACTGGAGTATTTGTGATGTTGAAGTTGATGTGGAGGAGAGCCCACTTAAAGGAGCACTTGATATCCGTTGAAGCACCTGCTGTTTTTGTGCCTCATCTGGAATTTGTAGCGATTGGCGTGGCCGTAAGAAAGGGATCTTATCACATTGTCCGCTAAAAGAAGTAGACATTTTAGTTTGGCTGGAAGATGGTCTTTCTTCTGCACCTACCCCACGGACACAACCTTTTTTCCCCTTCCCAACACGCCTATTCCCCTTTCCACCAGCAGCAGGCCTTTTTCCACTCATTTTGGTGGTTAACTAATTCACAACTCTGGAGTTGTTTGCACAAAAAAACAATGGATGGTAACCGAGCAGAGCTGAGTGGCCAAACTGTGGTATTAGGCCAAAACTATTGGCTGGGTTAGATGCAGAAAAAAATTATTTTTAATTTGCAACCTGATGGAGGTCAGTATAGATGGACTAATAGACCAAGTCCCACACACCGCTAGAAGCCCAAATATTTTTTCAGAGCTAGATGCAGAAAAAAATTATATTCAATTTGCAACCTGCTGGACGTCAGTATAGAAGGACTAATAGAACAAGTCCCACACACTGCTAGAAGCCCAAATATTTTTTCAGAGCTAAATGAAGAAAAAAATTATTTTTAATTTGCAACCTGATGGAGGTCAGTATAGATGGACTAATAGACCAAGTCCCACACACTGCTAGAAGCCCAAATATTTTTTCAGAGCTAGATGCAGAAAAAAATTATTTTTAATTTGCAACCTGATGGAGGTCAGTATAGATGGACTAATAGACCAAGTCCCACACACCGCTAGAAGCCCAAATATTTTTTCAGAGCTAGATGCAGAAAAAAATTATATTCAATTTGCAACCTGCTGGACGTCAGTATAGAAGGACTAATAGAACAAGTCCCACACACTGCTAGAAGCCCAAATATTTTTTCAGAGCTAAATGAAGAAAAAAAATATTTTTAATTTGAAACCTGATGGAGGTCAGTATAGATGGACTAATAGACCAAGTCCCACACACTGCTAGAAGCCCAAATATTTTTCAGAGCTAGATGCAGAAAAAAATTATTTTTAATTTGCAACCTGATGGAGGTCAGTATAGATGGACTAATAGACCAAGTCCCACACACCGCTAGAAGCCCAAATATTTTTTCAGAGCTAGATGCAGAAAATTTTTTTATTCAATTTGCAACCTGATGGAGGTCAGTATAGATGGACTAATAGACCAAGTCCCACACACTGCTAGAAGCCCAAATATTTTTTCAGAGCTAGATGCAGAAAAAAATTATTTTTAATTTGCAACCTGATGGAGGTCAGTATAGATGGACTAATAGACCAAGTCCCACACACTGCTAGAAGCCCAAATATTTTTTCAGAGCTAGATGCAGAAAAAAATTATTTTTAATTTGCAACCTGATGGAGGTCAGTATAGATGGACTAATAGAACAAGTCCCACACGCTGCTAGAAGCCCAAATATTTTTTCAGAGCTAGATGCAGAAAAAAATTATTTTTAATTTGCAACCTGATGGAGGTCAGTATAGATGGACTAATAGACCAAGTCCCACACACCGCTAGAAGCCCAAATATTTTTTCAGAGCTAGATGCAGAAAAAAATTATATTCAGTTTGCAACCTGATGGAGGTCAGTATAGATGGACTAATAGAATGATGCTATGCCCAAAAGATTTTACTTCACTAGGTGCAGTAAAAAAATTGGTATTCTATACACAGGTGGTATATCTTGCAACACAGATAGGCTACTCCACTGACTAACATACTCTGCAATAGGCCAAAAAGGATTAGCTTTGCTAGATTCAGCCAAATGCTGTGAAAAAAACTTGCACAGCACTGGCACAGACCTGCCTGGCAAAAACTGATAGGAACTGATGTAACCTAGTCCTGAAAAGGACTCCAATTACAATTAGTCTTTACTCCCACAATCTATCTATTTAAGAGCACAGACCTGCCTGATAAAAGTCGTAGGAAATGCTGTAACCTAGTCCTTAAAAGGACTGCAATCACAACTATTCCCTACTCCCAAGCTATCTGTATATTTGTGCGAAAATTGGCTTGAAATTAACAAGGTATAGCGCACACAGCAACAGCGGTGCCGTCTAACACTCAGCTGCAGCAGTGAGAAAATGGTGGCGACGGGGAAAATGGCTTGGTCTTATAGGGCAAGGACATGTGACATACACTGCCAATCACACATGCCCTTGCTTGTGTGAAAAAAAGCACTTCGCTCCGTGTGTGCGCTGCTGATAGGCTGACAGATTGCACCTCCCCACTGCAAATGCGGGAAAGAGAAAAAAAAATGGAGATCTTCATTGTTCCTGCAGAGATCCATCCCCTGCCCCTCCCCCCGCCCCGCTGTACACTCAAACTGCGTATTAACATTAATTTTCATCATTACTGAGAAAAAATCCAGTTATGATTTTGGTGCACGAACAGTTATCGAACATAACCTCGAACAGCCGAATTTTTCTCAAATTGTTCGTGTTCGCCGACCGGCTCGAACACCGCCCAAAACAGCTCGAATTTGAGAATGGCGAACAGTTCGAGTAGAACAACGCTCATCTCTAATAGTGAGTGATCTTGTGAAATCATACCAAGCTACTGGATGTAACAAGTCCTTAAATCTTCATTTCTTGGAGTCCCACTGGGACTTCTTCCCAGAAAATCTTGATGCTGTCATTGACCAGCATGGGGAGCATTTTCATCAGCAGATTTCTACGATGGAACGGAGGTAACAAGGCAAGTGGACCCCCTTTATGCTGGTTGACTATTGCTTGACCATGAAAAGAGACATCCCAGAAGCAAAATATTCCCGTAAATCATCAAATATTTTCTGTATTTCATATAATGTTGACTACAGTATTATTTTTTAATATTTCCATGAAACTTTAAATGTCGCAAAAAAAACCTGCCTGATGGAAAAAAAATCCGAAAGCATTTTCGAATTCAGCACGAAAAATATATTTAAATCCTGTTAATTTTGTTTTTGTGAAGGAATTTTTTTTTATTTTTCTCTGCCAGTGAATTGAACCAAATCTTTAATATCTGAGAACTGATCATTTTTCTTGACCAAAATAATCAACAGAATGAAACATTTTAATTGTCTTATCTAAAAATGCTATTTTGTGTCTTGATGTAAAGTTTTAAAATCGTTACTTCTGTGCATTGTTCAGAAACTTTTAGATGAGCAGTAGAGATGAGCGTTGTTCGACTCGAACTGTTCGCCAATCTCAAATTCGAGCTGTTTTGGGCGGTGTTCGAGCCGTTCGGCGAACACGAACGATTTGAGAAAAATTCGGCTGTTCGAGGTTATGTTCGATAACTGTTCGTGCACCAAAATCATAACTGGATTTTTTCTCAGTAATGATGAAAATTAATGTTAATACGCAGTTTGAGTGTACAGCGGGGTGGGGGGAGGGGCAGGGGATGGATCTCTCCAGGAATAATGAAGATCTCCATTTTTTTTTCTCTTTCCCGCATTTACAGTCGGGAGGTGCAATCTGTCAGCCTATCAGCAGCGCACACACGGAGCGAAGTGCTTTTTTTCACACAAGCAAGGGCATGTGTCATTGGCAGTGTATGTCACATGTCCTTGCCCTATAAGACCAAGCCATTTTCCCCGTCGCCACCATTTTCTCACTGCTGCAGCTGCGTGTTAGACGGCACCGCTGTTGCTGTGTGCGCTATACCTTGTTAATTTCAAGCCAATTTTCGCACAAATCTACAGATAGCTTGGGAGTAGGGAATAGTTGTGATTGCAGTCCTTTTAAGGACTAGGTTACAGCATTTCCTACGACTTTTATCAGGCAGGTCTGTGCTCTTAAATAGATAGATTGTGGGAGTAAAGACTAATTGTAATTGCAGTCCTTTTCAGGACTAGGTTACATCAGTTCCTATCAGTTTTTGCCAGGCAGGTCTGTGCCAGTGCTGTGCAAGTTTTTTTCACAGCATTTGGCTGAATCTAGCAAAGCTAATCCTTTTTGGCCTATTGCAGAGTGTGTTAGTCAGTGGAGTAGCCTATCTGTGTTGCAAGATATACCACCTGTGTATAGAATACCAATTTTTTACTGCACCTAGTGAAGTAAAATCTTTTGGGCATAGCATCATTCTATTAGTCCATCTATACTGACCTCCATCAGGTTGCAAATTGAATATAATTTTTTTCTGCATCTAGCTCTGAAAAAATATTTGGGCTTCTAGCAGTGTGTGGGACTTGTTCTATTAGTCCATCTATACTGACCTCCATCAGGTTGCAAACTGAATATAATTTTTTTCTGCATCTAGCACTGAAAAAATATTTGGCCTTCTAGCAGTGTGTGGGACTTGTTCTATTAGTCCATCTATACTGACCTCCATCACGCTGCAAATTCAAAATAATTTTTTGTCTGCATCTAGCTCTGAAAAAATATTTGGCCTTCTAGCAGTGTGTGGGACTTTCTCTATTAGTCCATCTATACTGACCTCCATCAGGTTGCAAATTAAAAATAATTTTTATCTGCATCTACCTCTGAAAAAATATTTGGGCTTCTAGCTGTGTGTGGGACTTGTTCTATTAGTCCATCTATACTGACCTCCATCAGGTTGCAAACTGAATATAATTTTTTTCTGCATCTAGCTCTGAAAAAATATTTGGCCTTCTAGCAGTGTGTGGGACTTTCTCTATTAGTCCATCTATACTGACCTCCATCAGGTTGCAAATTAAAAATAATTTTTATCTGCATCTAGCTCTGAAAAAATATTTGGCCTTCTAGCAGTGTGTGGGACTTTCTCTATTAGTCCATCTATACTGACCTCCATCAGGTTGCAAATTAAAAATAATTTTTTGTCTGCATCTAGCTCTGAAAAAATATTTGGCCTTCTAGCAGTGTGTGGGACTTTCTCTATTAGTCCATCTATACTGACCTCCATCAGGTTGCAAATTAAAAATAATTTTTTGTCTGCATCTAGCTCTGAAAAAATATTTGGTCTTCTAGCAGTGTGTGGGACTTTCTCTATTAGTCCATCTATACTGACCTCCATCAGGCTGCAAATTAAAAATAATTTTTATCTGCATCTACCTCTGAAAAAATATTTGGCCTTCTAGCTGTGTGTGGGACTTGTTCTATTAGTCCATCTATACTGACCTCCATCAGGTTGCAAACTGAATACAATTTTTTTCTGCATCTACCTCTGAAAAAATATTTGGGCTTCTAGCTGTGTGTGGGACTTGTTCTATTAGTCCATCTATACTGACCTCCATCAGGTTGCAAATTGAATATAATTTTTTTCTGCATCTAACCCAGCCAATAGTTTTGGCCTAATACCACAGTTTGGCAACTCAGCTCTGCTCGGTTCCCATCCATTGTTTTTTTGTGCAAACAACTCCAGAGTTGTGAATTAGTTCACCACCAAAATGAGTGGAAAAAGGCCTGCTGCTGGTGGAAAGGGGAATAGACATGTTGGGAAGGGGAAAAAAGGTTGTGTCCGTGGGGTAGGTGTTAAAGCAACAGTAACATCTGCAGAAGAAAGACCATCTTCCAGCCAAACTAAAATGTCTACTTCTTTTAGCGGACAATGTGATAAGATCCCTTTCTTACGGCCACGCCAATCGCTACAAATTCCAGATGAGGCACAAAAACAGCAGGTGCTTCAACGGATATCAAGTGCTCCTTTAAGTGGGCTCTCCTCCACATTAACTTCAACATCACAAATACTCCAGTCCTCAAAGGTGTCACCCCAATCGCACTTGCTTCCTCACAGCTCCCAAATCTCCAGCTGCCCGTCTGAGTATGAGGTAGAACAGATGGTTGAGTCTGCAGAGCTGTTTACTCATACTATAGCCTGGGAATCAGAGGTCGACTCCAGCGCTTCTGTGAATCCAGATGAGGAAATGATCTGCACTGATGCCCAGAATCTTTATGAGTCGGATCCAGGACCAGACGCAGAAGGTTCTGACCATAATGTAGACCCTCATTCCCAAACTGTAACTCCTGTTGGTGGAGACAATGAGGAAGACGATGATGAGACTCAAATACCTGATTGGAGCGACAACTTTAGTTTTTTGTCAGGGCAGGAACAGGTTGGCTCTGAGGACGACGGGTGTGATAACGCACAGGGTGATGATGATGAGGTTGGAGATCCCACTTACTGTCAACCCACAGTCAGCCAAGAGATGAGGTCAGCAGAGGAGGTGGAGGAAGATGCTAGTGACGACGAGGTCAGGTTGCGCCTTCCTGGACAGAGACGTAGTACTGGAAGCACGTCAACAACTGCATCCTCAAACACAACTCTGCCTCTCACCACAAGTCGTGGTGGCTCTTCAGGTCGCATGGGTGCTAAGCCTTGCATAGCCTGGGCATTTTTTCAGATCGATAAAGATGACCCAACTTGTGTTATCTGTAACATTTGTCAGCAAAAGCTAAGTAGAGGCCAAAAAATACATAGTTTGAGTACTTCATGCATGAACCGGCACATGGACATGAAGCATAAGTTGCAGTGGGAAGCTCAGTGTGCTACAATGCAGCCTAGCCGGCCGGGCCAACCACCGTCTGCCATATCTTGTGCATCCGCGGCCTCTTCATCCTCTGTGACTGGGGGGACAGCAGTCACACCTGTTTTGGGGCGCAGACCTGCCACCTCTTTACCCGCAACAGCCAGCGTGATTGGCAGGTCATCATTTTCTTTGGAGGTGGTAACACCAGCTGGTGTTGAGCGCTGTCCGACATCGATAGCACCACCTTTGGATCAAGGCAACCTAACATGTCCGCCTGAATCTTCCTCACAGACCGGCAGTTTGCCGGGGACACCCTTATCAACCCCGTCTAAGCACAATAGCCAGCCCTCGGTCCCTCAGATGTGGACAAGTAAAAGACCATTTCCTCCTAGCCATGAGAAAGCTAAGAGGTTGAATTTCACCATCTGCAAGCTCTTGGCTACAGAAATGCTGCCTTTCCGCCTGGTGGACACAGAGGATTTTCGAGACCTTATGTCCCTCGCAGTGCCCCAGTACCAGATGCCCAGTCGGCACTACTTCTCAAAGAAAGGTGTGCCTGCGCTCCACCAGCATGTCGCACACAACATCACCGCTTCTTTGAGAAACTCTGTGTGTGACAGGGTGCATTTCACCACAGACACTTGGACGAGTAGGCATGGGCAGGGGCGTTACATGTCGCTGACTGGGCACTGGGTAACTATGGTGACAGCAGGACAAGGGGCTGCTGTCCAAGTCTTGCCGTCCCCACGAGTTGTGCGTCAATCCTCTTTATGTCAAAGTTCCTCCACTGCTTCTGCCTCCTCAACCTCCTCTCGGTCTTCCACCTGCACCCAAAGCCTGTCTGGTCATGCCACAAGTTTTCTAACTGCGCAGAAGGGATCCTGCACACCTCCTTACTATGCTGGCAGTAGGGCTCAACGTCATCAGGCGGTTTTTACTTTGAAATGTCTGGGAAATGTGAGTCACACAGCTGAGGAGTTGTGGTCAGCTCTGGAGAACCAATTTCATGAATTCATGAATGGTTGTCTCCACTGGACCTGAAACCAGGGAAGGCCGTGTGCGACAATGCTGCAAACTTGGGTGCGGCCCTTCTCCGGGGCAATGTCACACACGTGCCTTGTATGGCTCACGTGTTGAACCTGGTTGTCCAGCAATTTTTAGCCCACTATCCCAGACTAGATGGCCTTCTGCAGAGGGCACGGTCGCTGTGTGCTCACTTCCGCCGTTCGCATCCCGCAGCTCAGCGACTTACATCTCTACAGAAGTCGTTGGGCCTGCCACTTCACCGGCTAAAATGCGATGTGCCTACCTGGTGGAATTCAACTCTGCACATGTTGCAGCGACTGTGGCAGCACCGACAAGCCCTGGTGCAATACGTTCTGACGTATAGCCTGGGCCAACGAGATCCAGAGGTGGGGCAAATCACGCTGGAGGAGTGGTCTCAGATCAGGGACCTATGCACCCTTCTGCACAGTTTTGAAATGGCGACGAAGATGTTTAGTGCTTACGATGCCATTATCAGCATGACTATTCCGGTGATTTACATGCTGGAGCACATGTTAAACAGAATTCGGAGTCAGGTGGTGGCACAAGAGGAGGTGGAGGAAGTAGAGGAGGAGTTGTATGCGGAAGGGCTAACATCTGCAAGGTCCAGACGGTCGGCAGCACCGAGGCGGCAGGCATGTGAGGGTGGGGGAGATGGTTTTACCAGGGCGCATGGTAGCAGCCAAACTAGTGAGGAAGGTGCAGGAGCCCAGGAAGAAGTGGAGGACGAACTGATGGAAGACTCATCAGATGAGGGAGACCTTGATCACATTTCTGTTGTGCGAGGTTGGGGGGAGAGGACAGAGGAAGGAAGCATGATTGTTACCTCGCCACCAACACAACAGGGACTTGGTGCTCCTGGATGCGCAACACACATGAGTGCCTTCTTGCTGCACTACCTGCAACATGACCCTCGAATTGTGAGAATTAGAAATAATCCTGACTACTGGGTTGCCACACTGTTATATCCCCGGTACAAAAGTAAATTTGCAGAAATTATTCCTGCCATAGAAAGGGATGCACGCATGCAGGAGTATCAGCAGAGACTGTTGCAGAATCTTACATGTGCTTTTCCACAAAACACCAGTGGTGCACGTAGTGAATCTCACAGTTCCAACTTGCCAACCGTGGGACCGTCAAGTGTTCAGCACTCAAACCGTAACAGAACCACAGTATCTGCTGGTAACATCAATTTTGCGGAATCATTTCACCACTTTTTTAGCCCATCCTTTGCAAGGCCACAGGAGACAAGAAGTCTGACACATAGTCAACGCCTAGAGACGATGGTACAGGAGTATCTCCAAGTAAACATTGAAGCCATGACTGTGTCACTGGACCCTTGCTCTTTTTGGGCTTCCAATCTGGATAAATGGCCGGAGCTAGCCACTTACGCCTTGGAGATCTTGTCATGCCCCGCAGCCAGCGTTCTGTCTGAACGTGTGTTCAGCGCTGCTGGTGGTGTGCTGACAGATAAGCGCACGCGGCTCTCCACTGATAATGTAGACAGACACACGTTCATAAAGATGAACAAATCATGGATCCGAAACGACTTTTCTACCCCTGTGTCATCCTGGGGAGAGTAAAAGCTTGATGATTGGTTAAAATCACCCTACCAACCGTTTTAAGCTTTCAAATTACTAATCATGTTTATCTGTATCTTGGCTGGAAAATAATTTGGGCTTTGTAGCAGTGTGCAGCACTGATTCTATTAGGCCATCTATAATAAGCTCCACCAGATTTAAAATTACTAATCATGTTTATCTGTATCTTGACTGGAAAATAATTTGGGCTTTGTAGCAGTGTGCAGCACTGATCCTATTAGGCTATCTATGCTAAGCTCCACCAGATTTAAAATTAATAATAATTTTTAGCTGCATCTAGCCCGGAAAATAATTTTGGGGCTCCGAGATGCGCAAGACACATAAGTGCCTTCTTGCTGCACTACCTGCAACATGACCCTCATATTGTCAGAATTCGAAGTAATCATGACTATTGGGTTGCCACACCCTTAGATCCCCCAAACTTTTCGATCAACCTTTTCATTTTAATAAAGACCAAAAAAATGGTCATTTTTGAAATTATAAGCATTAGCAGGTTATTAGAAACTGAAATCAAACAGTTTTCAACTCAAAACTTTATTCTAGGTGATGTTACATTTTCACATAGGACCCCTTGTTCGAAAGGAGCTTCTGAACTCTCTCGTCCATTGAATTTGTCAGGTTTTGGATGGTTTCTGCTTCAATTGTTTTGCATGAGGACAGAATACCCTCCCAGAGCTGTTGCTTAGATGTGAACTGCCTCCCGCCATCATAGACACTCCTTTTGATGATGCTCCAGAGGTTCTGAATGGGGTAGAGGTCAGGGGAGCATGGGGGTCACACCATAAGTTTGTCCCCTTTTATGCCCATATCAGCCAGAGATGCAGATGTTTTATGTGCAGCATGAGATGGTGCATTATCATGCAAAAAAATGATCTTGCTGTGAAATACACGGTTCTTCTTCTTGAACCATGGCAGGAAGTGCTGTTTGAGAAAATCCACATACATTATGGAGTTCATCTTTATCGCCTTCAGGGACCCTAAAGGGGCCGACAATCTCTCTCCCCATGATTCCAGCCCAAAACATTACTCCACCTCCTCCTTGTTGGCGCTGTAGCCGTGTTTGCGTGGGGTGTCCATCAACCAGCCATCCTCCACTCCATCCATCTGGACCATCGAGCGCTGCACGGCACTCATCCGTGAACAAAACAGTTTTGAAATCAGTCTTCATGTAATGTTTGGCCCACTGGAGCCGTTTCTGCTTGTGTGAAGTGGATAGAAGAGGTCGACAGGATGGCATATGCACAGCTGCAAACCTCTGAAGGACCCTGCATCTTGTTGTTCGGGGGACGTTGGAGACACCAGCAGCTTCAAAAACTTGTCTGCTGCTATGACAAGGCTTTTTTGCCGCTGCTCTTTTAACCTGACGTAATTGCCTGTAGGAAAGAGTACTCAATTTGCCCTTATCAGCACGCACACGTGTGTACTGTGAATCAGCTACATACTTCTTGATTGCCAAGACACTTCATCCTGATCATCGCACAATGTTGATTGTAGTCATGCCTTGACCTAAACACTCCACAATTTGTTGCTTCTCAGCAGCCGACACATCCTTTTTCTTTCCCATTTTGGCAGAAAATGTAGGCTGCTTAATAATGTGAGACAGCCTTCTTAAGTAGTCTTGCCTTTCATTGGACACACCTGCCAAACTAATTAACACAGGTGTCTGCAATTGCTTACAGTGATATAAAGAGCCCTAACACACATCACCATCAATGAGTTTAACTGACAAACAAACAAATTCTTCCCTTATCACTCCTAAACACTTTTTGCATAATAATTTGGAACACAGTGTACATGTGCTTTTCCACAAAACACCAGTGGTTCACGTAGTGAATCTTACAGTTCTAACTTGCCAACCGTGGTCTGTATGGAGTTGTTCAATAAAGGGCCCAAAATTAAGATAACATAGATGGGAGAGGTCTCTATGAATAGGAATTCCTAAGTATTTGATACCCTGTGAGGGCCAGGCAAAGAAAAAATTGGACTGGATGGAATCCTATATGGATTTGGGGAGGGAGACATCGAGGGCCTCAGACTTCGCTGCACTGATTTTAAAATTTGACCATGTAACAAAGTGATCTATTTCAGCCATAACAGCATGGATGGATATATGTGATTGAGTGATATATACTAGGACATCATCAGCAAATAGAGAGCACTTGTACTCGGTGCCTCCCACCTCAATCCACCTAATATTGGGGTTATGGCGAATTGATGAGAGCAGGTGCTCCGTCACTAGGATGTATAAGAGAGGGGACAGAGGACATCCCTGCCTTGTCCCATTGGTGATTGTGAAAGGTGATGAAAATGTTCTGATGCACCCCCTGGGCCTTGGGACACCCGGAGCCGGACCCTTTTTGGTGCATGCTGGTGGTTGTAGTCTTCGTGGCGGCGACCCGGTTCCGTGGCTCAGGGTGGTCAAACCAGTGGCGGAACTATTTATGTGGTTTTGATGTTTAAATGTCCGACTACGCCACCCGTTGTATTGCGGTCAGAGTGAACCGCCGCTGCAGGGCAGACCGCTGAGGCTAGTGTTGTGGGTGCAGCAGAGCGTAGCATAACTCCCCACGGGAGGAGTATAGCCTCAGGGCAGTGTATGCGGAGGATGGGGGTGATGGTGCAGGGCAGCAGCAGTAACGACACGGAGTCAGTGATGCAGTCCAGGGCCTTTACTCACAGTTCTTATTATCCAGACCACGTCTGCAGGTAACAGCTGCCCACGTCGTACTGTGCTCACCAGGTGAGGGGCTCAGACAACTCCCAGATAACTTTGGAGCGCTTCACAGGACCCCCTTTGTGTGTCCTTTGTCTGGCCTTTCTTACCAACCCTTCTGTCCGGCTGCCTCGGGCCTCCTCTTGGTAAACTTGGCGCCAGTTTCCCTGACCCTATGTGGTGCCTTCCTAGCGGGTGTAGCGAGGGGCTGCGCCACATAAAATGTCACAGCCTCCGGTTTCTAGCTGAGGGTCGTTTCCTGCCTCCACTAGCTTCGGGGACCGGTCTCCCCCTTTGGCCTGACCCCTCCACGCAGGTGGATTCAGGCGTGCGGTGGCGACTCGCCCGTCCGCACCCCTGGGCTCCCTTCATCCCTCGTTCCTGGAGCCTTCTCCGCTCCTCTTCCTTCCTTCTCCCTCTTCCAGGCCTGGGCCTCTGTTACTAGGCCCGCCTCCGGAGCAGAGCTCATGCAGAGCCCCTGCTCCCTGCCACTTCTGCTCAGACTTCTCTGCACTGAACTAAGATGGTGCCCACCTTTTATACTCCCTTCTCAATGCACCCAGGAACTGCTTCCTCCCTGCTCCTGCACTACAGGGTTCCTCTTCCTCAGTGTTCCCTCCCCCCACTCCAGCCAGGGACAGGGACTGTCGTGCCCATCTCAGAGGCATATTGGTCGCCCTGCCCCACGGCAATGTGGTGTAATGCATGCAGGTGTCGGGTCCTGATCCACACTCCATCCTTACCTGAGAGTGAGATATCACACCTCTGGGTGAGGTGCAATACCTCTGTAGCAACCGAGCCCTCAGGGTGCTACAGTTCCATTTATCTTCAGCCTAGGTGACGTATTGTGATACAGGGCCGTGATTTTGTCTATAAAAGGGTCCCCTAGACCCCTACCCCAAGCTTTTTAAGAGAATCATATATGGCGTGCCAGGAGACTCTATGGAATGCTTTCTCAGCATCCAACGAGAGTATCTAATTACAAATTTTTAACTGCATCTAGCCCAGGAAATACTTTGTGCCTAGTAGCAGTGTCTGCTAGTCAGCGGATTATCCCGGCTGTTAAGCAAGCTACACCACCTGTAGTTTGGACACTTAATTTTTTCAAAGGAAATGCTTCGGGACCACGGGATACTCAGTGAAGAGCATCAGGAGGCACCCCAAGGCATAGGGGCTGGGACTGGCAGTAGGATGCCTTGTGGTGGACAGCCGAGCTCGATCCTTATAAAAGCTTTTTAACTGCAGCAGCTTTAGTGGACGCTACTGGAGCTGGAATTACGCGGCTGCTGGCATGAGACTTGCCCTCCAATAGATCCTTGTAAATGGATTTAAAGTGTATTCATTCAAATTAGAGAGACAATTTAAATTAAAAAGCTTAGAGCTGCCTCCACCACAGGGGGGCTCGCTCGACCCACCAGCGGACAGGCACCAGTATTGGGAGAGGGGGGCTGGCCGTCAGGGTTCACCGCGGCTCTGGCACAAACCCGGCGACACGGAGGTGGCACGGGCAGGAGCGGACTGAACGTGTCGGCTTCTCACTTTTTGGATTTTAGAAGGGCATGACATGCCTATATCTGTGTCTCCCCCTCCTTTTACTCCTCCACCTCTTTTCTTTTCGCATGACTATATGTACTTGTCACTTTTCCATGTGTTAGTTGTGTCTTCTGAGCAGTTTGTCAGCTTTTGGACACCTTTGAAGGTGTTTTCTATGTGTTTCTATGTGTTTTTGTTTGCCTGCCATTGGTTTTAACGGTGTTCGAAGGTGTTCGACGAACAGTTCGACGAACAGTTCGGCGAACACACGGGTGTTCGACGAACCGAACTCGAACACTACGGGGGTGGCTCAACACTAATGAGCAGATGATGATTGATGTTTTTCCTTGGTAAAGTTTTGCTTCGTGAAGAGTTTAGTCGTTGGATCTTATCTGTGCAATTAGAGCTTACCTGACAGTTAATCAGTTCAGTACTAAGAAATAGCCCCTGAAAATCATCATGAAGGACCAGACAGACATTCATTCCACCCCCAAGTAACCATCCTTACAAATTAGGAAGATTCTTTCTGATCATATCTGTGGAAAATCAATATTCTGAATTTGTATACTGTGTTGGGTAAATTGGCTAGTATATGATAACTAAAACAGTGCGATTCACACAAAAGAATTATTGATGTCACTGTGATTAATATAAATGTTCAGTTATGCTGGGTCCCAAATAGTGTTATTTCCCAATAAATATGTGCGGTGTATGATTAATATAAATTGATTGTTGTTTAATGCATAAGAAATGCACAATTGCACTCAAAAAATGACTGATGTCTGTGAATTGTGGGTTGTGTGATCTGAATGAAAATGTTCACATTTCTCATATTCGGTCACAAGCTTTATCTATCTGTTGTCTACTGAAGGATTGTGGCAGCCCTAAACCTAAAATAATGTTGTGCCTACGTGTACACTACCGTTCAAAAGTTTGGGGTCACCCAGACAATTTTGGGTTTTCCATGAAAACTCATACTTTTATTTATAAAATGAGTTGCAAAATGAATAGAAAATATAGTCCAGACATTGACAAGGTTAGAAATAATGATTTTTATTTGAAAGAATAATTTGCTCCTTCAAACTTTGCTTTCGTCAAAGAATGCTCCCTTTGTAGCAATTACAGCATTGCAGACCTTTGGCATTCTAGCTGTTAATTTGCTGAGGTAATCTTGAGAAATTTTACCCATGCTTCCTGAAGCCCCTCCCACAAGTTGGATTGGCTTGATGGGCACTTTTTGCGTACCATACAGTCAAGCTGCTCCCACAACAGCTCAATGGGGTTGAGATCTGGTGACTGCGCTGGTCACTCCATTACAGATAGAATACCAGATGCATGCTTCTTCCCTAAATAGTTCATGCATAATTTGGAGGTGTGCTTTGGGTCATTGTCCTATTGCAGGATGAAATTGGCTCCAATCAAGCGCTGTCCACAGGGTATGGCATAGCATTGCAAAATGGAGTGATAGCCTTCCTTATTCAAAATCCCATTTACCTTGTACAAATCTCCCACTTTACCAGCACCAAAGCAACCCCAGACCATCACATTACCTCGACCATGCTTGACAGATGGCGTCAGGCACTCTTCCAGCATCTTTTCAGTTGTTCTGTGTCTCACAAATGTTCTTCTGTGTGATCCAAACACCTCAAACTTTGATTCGTCTGTCCATAAAACTTTTTTCCAATCTTCCTCTGTCCAATGTCTGTGTTTTTTTGCCCATATTAATCCTTGCCTTTTATTTACCAGTCTCAGATATGGCTTTTTCTTTGCCACTTTGCCCTGAAGGCCAGCATCCCGGAGTCGCCTCTTCATTGTAGACGTTGACACTGGCGTGTTGCGTGTACTGTTTAATGAATCTGCCAGTTGAGGAGCTGTGAGGCATCGATTTCTCAAACTAGAGACTCTAATGTACTTGTCTTGTTGCTCAGTTGTACAGCGGGGCCTCCCACTTCTCTTTCTACTCTGGTTAGAGCCTGTTTGTGCTCTCCTCTGAAGGGAGTAATATACACCATGGTAGGAAATCTTCAGTTTCTTGGCTATTTCTCGCATGGAATAGCCTTAATTTCTAAGAACAAGAATAGACTGTTGAGGTTCACATGAAAGTTCTCTTTTTCTGGCCATTTTAAGAGTTTCATAGAACAAACAAATGTAATGCTCCAGATTCTCAAGTAGCTCAAAGGGAAATTAATTTTATAGCTTCTCAAGTCAGCCAAACCGTTTTCAGCTGGGCTAACATACTTGTGCAGGGGTTTTCTAGGGTTTTCTAAACATCCATTAGCCTCCTTAGTTAGCAAACACAATGTACCATTAAAACACTCGAGTGGTGGTTGTTGGAAATGAGCCTCTATACACCTCTGTAGATATTGCAATAAAACAAGACGTTTGCAGCTAGAATAGTCATTTACCACATTAACAATGTATAGAGTGTATTTCTGATTCATTTAATGTTAGCGTCATTGAAAAAAAATGTGCTTTTCTTTCAAAAATAATGCAATTTCTAAATGACCCTAAACTTTTGAACGGTAGTGTACATAGCATGAATAGATGAGCAGACACCTTTACACTATGAAGATTTACTACTGTTCCTAATTTGCAACCGAATAGTGTGCCTTGTGTTTTTTATCTATAGCTAGACTGTCAAATAGGGCACTTTGAGTGGTATAAGATGGCTACGGCACATTCTCTATCACATCTAATGAAAAAAATACAGGGTGCTCCATAATGCTGATATCTTAAGCCCCTTAAGGACACAGCCAATTTTCATTTTTTCCTCCCCTTTTTTAAAAAAAAAACATGATTTTTTATTTTTCCGCCACCTAGAGATATGAAGGCTTGTTTCTTGCGGGACAAGTTGTACTTTTGAACTACACCATTCATTTTACCATAAAAAGTATAGGAAATGGCAAAAAAAATTCCAAGTGCGGTGAAACTGTGAAAAAAATGCAATTCCACCATTGTTTTTTAAGGTTTTATTTTTTACGCTGTTAATTCTTCAATAAAAATTACCAGCCAACATGATTTTTTTAGGTCAGTATGATTATGAAAATACCAAACATGTATATTTTAGTGGCTTAAAAAAATTATGAACTTTGTAAAAAATAAATTGTTTTATGGCGCCATTTTCCGATACCCATTACTTTTTTGATTTTTCCATAAATGGAGCTGTGTGAGGGTTTGTGTTTTGCTTGGCAAGCTGATGCTTTAATTTATACCATTTAGGCCGCATTCACATGTTCAATATTTGGTCAGTATTTTACCTCAATATTTGTAAGCAAAAATCAGAAGTGGGTGAAAAATACATAAGTGGTGATGTGTTTCTATTATACTTTTCCTCTGATTATCCCACTCCTGATTTTCGCTTCCAAATACTGATGTAAAATACGGACCAAAAACTGAACATGTGAGCATAGCCTCGGGGATACATACTATGTTTTGGTTACTTCTTATTGCACATTTTTATGTGTTGCGGTGACTGAATGACCAAATTGTAGTGTTTCTATTTTTTTCTTCTTCACAGCATTTACTAATTGAGTTAATTAATTTGATATTTTGATAGACTGGACCTTTATGGATGCAGCGATAACAAATATGTATATATTTTTTATTTCTTTTACATTTGTTCTAACTGGGGGAAAAATGAGTGATTACAATTTTTAGGTTTATATTACTTTTTTTTAGCTTCTTTTTTACTTTTCACTTTGTTAGTCTTCTTAGGGGTTTGAATCTGCAATTGTTTGATCACTTGTACTATATACAGCAGTATCGTAACATTGCTTTATAGAACAAAAATCAGTGTCTCTCATGACGAACAGAATGGATGACATAGGGGAAATCACATCATTAGCTCGGTGGCCTTCAGGTGGCTGTGGAGCTGGTAGGGGCACAAAACAAGACATTTTAGAGAATTGGTCCACTATGACCCAGATGGTAGTGAACCCCTGTGCTTCAGGAAGATCAGTAACAAAGTGCATAGAGATTTCAGCTGTTGTGGAAAAGGATGAGGAGGACCAAGAGGCACTTGATGAGACGGTTTGAACTGCCCACACTGCATGCAGGAGGCTATGAACTCCTTGACTCCATTTGGGCTATAAGTAAAAAGAGGAGAGAAGTTCAGCAGTATGCTCAACTCCTGGGTGACCGGAGAAGAAAGATTAATGAGCCCAGAATAAGACCTTCTAGGGAAGTGCCTTTGAAACCAAAGAACATCGCTTCTTGGAGGAAGAAGAGATGGTAGCAATAATACATTCAGGTTCAACTACATGTTAGGACTGATCATCAGCAGCGTCAGACAGATCAAAGGACATGGACAGAGTGTCATCTCTGTGTTTTTTCTCAGTCGGATGATTGATGAGGATTTTTATTATTATTATTTATTTATATAGTACCATTGATTTCATCGTGCTGTACATGAGAAGGGGTTACATACAAAATACAGATATCACTTGCAGTAAGCAAACTAACAATGATAGACAGGTACAGAGGGAAGAGGGCCACGCCCTTGCTGGCTTATATTCTGTAGGATGGTGGGGAACAAGACAGTAGGTTGGGGTGTTGCAGCAGTGGGTGATAGTGAGGCGGCCTCTCCAGTGGTGGTGAGGAGGCAGAGTGGTCAAGGCAGGCTGTAAGCTTTTTTGAAGAGGTGGGTTTTCAATTTCTGTCTGAAGGATCCGAATGTGGCAGATAATCAAACCCCGATGAAGCGAGGGCGAAACGCGTGTAGGGGCACGAGGACACATGCTCTACCTCCCTCCTTGCCTAGGGTGTGACATTTTCCTTTTTCCTTTCCGTTTCTCTTCTGGGAAGGGATTTTGAAGATGCTCTTGGAAGTGAGACACGAGAAGCCAGAGTTTTCACCCTAGATCGTTCTTTAAAACTTAAGTCCACACAAGTAGCAAGGGAAATTAAATCAAGTGAGGACAGCAAATTTGTACCATCGAGTTCATCTTTGACACGACTGGACAGGCTGGCATAGACAACCAGGAGAGCATCATTGTTCCAGGCCAATTAAGTAGACAGGGTCCAGAACTGGATGGCATGCTGTCCCACAGAGTTAGTCCCTTATCCCACAGTATGCAATCAGAGTGACCACAACCTGGTTCATCAAACACTCGACGAAATGCAGTCAGAAAGGATGATAGAGAATGCATCATAGGGTCGTCCCTCTCGCACAATGGAGCAGCCAACATCAAGGCATCTCCAGACAATAAAGAAAAAATATATGCCATTTTGGACTGGCCTGCAAAAAACTGCTGAGGACACAACTCAAAGTATTGCATTGGTTCACAAAATTCCGGCATGGCTTAGGATCTCCATTAAAATGTGTAGGAGTAGGCAAATGTGGAGCTGTTTCCCAGGCTAAGTATTGCAGGATTCATTAGGCTGTGGCATGTCTTGATGAGCTGGGTATGAAACTGCAGGAATCTGAGATAGTGGGTCCATGTGGGCTGAGAGGTTTTGCACACCCTGGAAAAGTTCACATTGGCTACAAGCCACCAATCTAGACAGATCACCCGTATCCCATGGCAACAGTGTTGTGGCTGCTGCACTCTTGGGATCCATGGTGTTTGAATTATGCTTAGGCTCACCTGGTGAAGTGGATCCTCTATGTCTCAACTCCGTGTGGGCACACTGACCCCGAGCATTGGCGCAGCAAGCAGGAAGGCAGGAAGGCATGTGGGAAGTGAGGACTTGGACACTCAGGAATCTTGGCAGCAGCAGAATGAATGAAATAGAACTCAGTAGACATTAAAGGAAGTTAAAACACAGTGTGCACAGATGGTGGAGTTCTCTCAACTAAAGCCTTGAACCTCAATCCTAAAACACAGATATGTGTCATAATGAGCCTTAAATAGGATTATGGAGATTACATCACTGAGCCACACTGGGCAACCTGCAAAACCCACAACAGAGGGCAGCAGACTGAGGTGAAGGAGGCAGAGCCAGCAATGCCAGGGACCGGTGTGTAACACTCAGTAAAATTTCACTCACACAAGGTACTTTGCCCCATTGTTAAGATCAATAAATGTTGTTATTATTATAATTATTCTTATTATCAGATCAGCAATAAATGTTGTTTATGTTAAAATCCTTTCAATACCAAGAAAACAAGACAAAATAAATCAACAGCAAGATGAAAAATGGATTAGGATTACAAATCATGCACTAATGTTGCTATGCTTGTATAGGGTATAATCAAGACATTATCTATTACTTATCTAATGCATAATATCTATTTTTTTGGATGTTGAGTGTGACTTAATTAAAGCAATAAAAGAGTGCTGAAAGGTAGGCTGTCCAGGAGACTATCAGCCTAAATCCAGAATGTGACTATAGGATTATAGTTTGTTGCAGACAAAACATATTCTATAGTGCTCCAACTAGCTCCAACTATACCAACTGAGGAAGCAGGGGTGCAGCAGATATATATATATACTGTGTATATATACAGCAAAAAGGAAATATTGTGGAATCATGGAAATCATGGTATTGTAAATATGTTAACAATATGCAAATGATGAAAAACTGAATGCTACATTTTAAAAACATCTCAATTTATTCAATATTGAGTATGAGTGATATGAGCAGAAATCCCTGCACTTTTACAGCATAGAATGCTGTCAACAAAGATATTATTGGTTGTCTGAGGAATGTTCTGCCACGCTGAATACACTTGAAGATGCAAATCAATAAGATACGCTGCTGACAGCTCCATTTCCAATTGCCCACCAATGATTTTGCAGATGTGCTTGATGGAAGACCAGATTGGAGACGTGGCAGTCCATGGTAGAAAGTTTTGACCATGCAGGCTGCTCATAGTAGCAACCCGGCATTGTCATGTTGAAAAATGGCTCCTGGGACACTTTGAAAGAATGACTGTACCACTGTTACTATACTTGATCCATTCTGTTCCGCAAGTGAAATTAAACATCACATACCAAGCCTAAGGCGTCAACCAGTGCTTACACAAACTATCAGAAGGTGTTTGCATGACACTGGGCTAAAAGCCAGGTGTCCAGCTACAAGTGTTCCATTGACTTCACACTACTGCTCTTAAAGGCTATCAAAGGCTATAATATGACAAAGAAAGATGGCCACCATGGCTGGAATGGAGGTCTATCCTCTTCATTGATGAGCATTGCTTTCCTCCTGGGTACAATTATAGCTGGAGATTTGGTTAAAGGCCAAGTGTACAAGTGCCATGAAGAGGCCTTCACGAGGGAATATCACACCTATCTTACTCTCCGGAATTATTGCTTAGGGTGACAAAATGTACGGCAACCAGACCCCTCAGGTCTTCATTCCTGGTACACTAACAGCTTGGCATTCCATTGATTTGGTCATGGAACCAGTGTTATGGCCATTTTTCAATGCAAAAATGCCAGGCTGCATGTTGCTTGTGCTACTGTGAGCAGCGCGTGTGGCCTTAACATGCTAGTATGGTCTGCAGTATCTCCAGACTTGTCTCTCATCAAGCATATCTGAGATGTATTAAATACAGTGCATTGTGAAAGTATTTGGCCCCCTTGAACTTTTATACCTTTTGCCACATTTCTGGCTTCAAACATAAAGATATAAAATTCTAATTTTTTTGAAGAAGAATCAACAACAACTGGGACACAATCGTGATGTGGAACGAAATTTATTGGATATTTTAAACTTTTTTAACAAATTAAAAACTGAAGAGTGGGGCGTGCAATATTATTTAAAGAGGTTGACCACTACTATATATAATGCCCCCCATCAATTTAAACTCTGGAAAGAAGTTTTTTTGTAATTGCCTTCTGTTGTTATAAGTGCCTGTGAGCGGCGCTATTACTGACCGCTCACTGGGCATCATGTGACCATGGCTGCAGCCTGCTCTGACATCCGCTGAAGTTACATTAATTTCCAGATTCCAGAGGCGTCACCCAATGACACCCCCCCCGATTGACATGGCTGTGGGCTGGGTTTCACGGCCCAGCATCCAGAGCGCTTTCCCTGTCTCTCCCCTCTGCATTCATTGGCCGCAAGCACATGCTGGATGCTGGGCTGTGACATGGGTGAAACCCCGCCCACGGCCCAGTCAATCAAGGTGGGGTGCATGTCATTGGATGATGCCTTTGGGTTCCCAAAACTAGACGTGACATCAGTGGATGTCAGAACAGGCTGCAGCCAGGGTCACGTGATGCCTAGTGAGCGGTCAGCAATAGGGCCGCTCACAGGCACTTATAACAGAAGGTAGTTGCAACACAATTTCTTTCCAAAGTTTAAATTGATGGGGGCATTATTTATAGTAGTGGACAACCTCTTTAAAGAATTCTTGGTCATGAAGGTTGTATGTGTCAATGGAAATGTGCTAGAGCTGTGCATATACTGTGGCATACTAATCTTCTTATCAACCCTAATCTCTGGCTTACTCATTCATTGATCCACTAAGGGACTAATATCTAAAATGAATATACTATATTTGGCATGCATTAACCTCTAGCTTATTGTATAGTTGTCAGTCACCTCTTAAAGGGAACCTATCGCCAGTTTTACCCATATTAAGTATGGCCAGCATCTTTAAGCCATCTTTACCAGCATTCTAGTATGCTGTATGTCTGCCCCCAATCACCTTATGCAAGGCACAAAAAAGAGCTTTCATTATGTTCACAGAAAGCGCGGTCCGGTTCGATCTCTGGTCTTGATCCGGCACCTACTCTCTTCTTGCAATCACAGTCCTCCTTACCTGCTTCATGTGGATGATGCATCCTACATCATCCACATAGTGTCCCCCATCACACTTCGGTGCAGGCGCACTTGTCTCTGTCCTGCCGAAGGCAGAGAAAAGCACTGTAGTATGCATGCACTGGCTTTACATACAGGTCATCGGCGCTCTTTGGCCTTTCCCAGCCCATATGCACTACAGTGCTTTGCTTTGCCCTTGGCAGGGCAGACAGAAGTGCACTTGTGCAGGAGTGCAATGAGGGACACGGGTTGAATGACATAGGTTGCATCATCCACATGAAAGAGGGAAGGAGGATGGTGATCGCAAGAGGAGAGGAGATGCCGAATCAAAACCAGAGACACCCACCGGACCGTGCCATTTGTGAGTATAATAAAAGCTTTTTTTGTGCCTTACCTAAGGTATTGGGAACAGACAAACAGCTTACTAGAATACTGTTAAAGATGGCTTAAAAATGCTGGCTGTACTTTATATGGGGAAAACCTGATGACAGATTCCCTTTAAGGTTGATTGATATTGGATCAATGGTTAGAAACAAAGGGTCCTTCTTAGTAGACGGCTGAAGTCCCACTGAATTATTAATAGTATAATTCCTCTAGGATTCAGTCTACATTTTTATGTCAATAAATCTATTTTATGCGTCTTTCTAACTTATTCTTTTTTGTTCATTGCAACTTCAAGGTCTTCTTATGCTTAAATCAATACAAAAAGTCCATAATTACACACATTCAGCACTTTGAATAAAGCTCTTTCATCTTTGCCAAGAAGCTATAGAGTGATATACCAGTCCACTGCAGTCTTAAATTATGTCATGTTTAATTCTATTATGGACAAATATATGATACACATATTAAAACTATAACGTTGGAGGAGATAACAATTGTGAACAAGAGATATTTACTAATCTAGAAGAATTACTAGACTCAAATCTTCTAATTCTGCGGCTTTAGGTGCATGCTTTTATTTTTGCTATTATGTCAATTCATTAGATTAGGCTTGTAATTTGTATCCATTTCACAAATGGTTGTGAATACGTGATCTCAAACATGTGAGACGTATCATTTCTGGTCTCAAGCTAGTTCTCCGCATTTTGTAATTGCATTTTATGCACAGAAACAAACACGTAAATCTTAAAGGGATTTTCCAGTTTTATGTAAATACAGTTTAATCTTTTTAGAATTTTAAATTATGCAAATTATTATTATGCATGAAAACTTTGTGTTTCTGTTCCTTACTGATTGCAAGTAATCTGTTGAAATTTATAGACTGCACCTGTGTGAGCAGGACACAATCCGGACAATTTGTCATCCTCTATATGGGAATAAAAATGCTTTCATTTACTGAGAAAAACAAGATCTTGAAAAATTTGAGCAATGGAATCATAAGATATACTGGAATCTTGTAAAATATTTTTTATAGAATTATTAAAATCAGAAAAGCCCTTAAACTGTGAATCAATATTCTAATGAATGTAAAGCTGCTTTTAAAATTCGCTTTTTTATTGATTCTCTAAAATGCGATTCACTGCAAATCTTAAACCTGTAGAATCAATGCTATCAAAATGACACCAGACATAGGAGAGTACTATCAATGAACTATTCCAAATTAGTTGTGCTAACTATGGCAAACAATTATAGTTAGATAAAAGTATTGTAGTATGTTTTCTCCAGCTTTTTAGTCATTATGTATGTTCCCTGTGAATAAAGGACTATCCTCAGAGCTTTTTTTATAGACACCTTTGCATTTACAGTGGCTGGCTAAAGTATTCACCCCCTTGGCATTTTCTGTGTTTTTCTACCTCACAACCTGGATCTTCACTGAGTTTATTTAGGGATTGCAAATCAGTTCATGTAAAAAAACATGCCTACAGCTTTGAACATTTGGCTTCCTTTTTATTGTGCCGCAGACAACAAATAGGAAAAAATAACTGAAAACTTCAGTATGCATAACTATTCAACCCCCTAAAGTCAGTAGTTTGTAGAGTTTCCTTTTGCGGCAATTACAGCTGCAAGTCACTTTGGATAAGTCTCTATGAGCTTTCCACATCTCGCCACTGGGATTTTTGCCCATTCCTCAAGGCAAACTGCTCCAGCTCCTTCAAGTTAGATGGTTTTCTCTGGTGAGCAGCAATCTTCAAGTCTGACCACAAATTCTCAATTGTATTAAGGTCTGGGCTTTGACTAGGCCACTCCAAAACCTTTATACATTTCCCCTTAAACCACTCAAGTGTTGCTTTACCAGTGTGCCTTGGGTCATTGTATTGTTGGAAGGTGAACCTCCATCTTTGTCTCAAATCACTGACAGACTGAAAGTCGGACCATTTTCCATGTCCCTGCTGCTGCCCACCTTGCTGGTGTTCTTGGAGTGATGAGCTGTGCTGGTTTGGTACCAGACATAGCATTTACCTTGGTGGCCAAAAAGTTAAATTTTGGTCTCATTTGACCACACCAACTTCCTCCATACATTTGGGGAGTCTCCCACAAGTCTTTTGGTAAACATAAAATGAGCCTTATAATTTTTGTCTGTACCTAAAGGCTTTTTTATGCCCATTCTTCCATAAAGGCCACCTCTATTGAGTGTGCGGCTTATTGTGGTTGTTTGGACAGATACTCCAATCTTTGCTTGGAAACTCTGCAGCTCCTTCAGGGTTATCTTTTGTCTCTGTGCTGCCTCCTTGCCCGGGCTGAGAGTTTTGGTGGGCAGCACTCTCTTGGCAGGTTTGTTGTGGTACCATATTCTTTCCATTTGATGATTATGGATTTGATGGTGCTCCAGGGGATCATCAGAGATTGGGATAATTTTTAGAACCCAATCCTGACTTGTACTTCTCAACAACTTTGTCCCTGACTTGTTTGGAGACCTCCTTGGTCTTCATGGTGTTGTTTGGTTAGTGGTGCCTTTTACTGGATGGTGATGCAGCCTCTGTGGCCTTTCAGAAAAGATGTGTATATACTGACAGACCATGTAACAATTACATTGCACACAGGTGGACTTCCTTTCACTAATCATGTGACTGATGAAGGTAATTGCTTGCTCCAGAAATTTTAAGGGCTTCATAGCAAAAGGGGTGAATAACTATGCACATGCCAATTTTTAGTTATTTGATCTCATAAATTTAATTTATGTTTATATTTTTCTCACTTCACTTCACCAACTTAGTGAGCACACATACACACACAAATAGAATTAATATGATTAATAATTATATTATTATAATTATTATATTATTATGAATAATAATAATTCATTAATATGATGAATTAATGAAAATATTTAAACACAGTTTGTAATGTAACAAAATAGGTAAAAAGCCAAGGGGGTGAATAATTTTACAAGCCACTGTATACACTTGCAGTATATATAACTTTCCGCTACTGTTTTAGATTTAAATTTCAATAACTATATACACATACACAAGGCTCATTTATGTACAAAGCATTTACTTACACAAGACTCCACAATTGGAGACAATATTTCCAATTTTTCTGTCACCATGTTAATGATTGATTGCAGATGATGAAGAAGATGATTGTTCTTGTCACAGAAAAAACTTTTGCCTATTCCAGTATGTATATTGACTGGGTATCTACGAGTATAGTAGTGTGTTCATGCATCAAGGATTCCCCAAAAAAGTCATAGTACTGTAAAGTATCTTTTCCTGATCATCTATTGTACCAATAGGAAGGTCATTTACTAAAAGACTTACTTTTGTCTCCTTCTCTACACTGAAGCTGGCAGTCATTTTTATTCCATGACAAGATATTTTGCAAGAAAGTTTCATTCGTGATTTATTTAGGGACCAAATAACACTTATTATGTATTATATAAACTCACTCTTATCTATGAAATACAGTGAGGTGTGCTCTATAATTCTTTTCAGATATATTTTGAAAGATTTACAAATTATACAAAAGATTCCAAGTCAAAATCTGGATCATTATTCACTAGTCATCTCATCATATATCCATGTGAGTAAAAAAAGCTATTGAAGACTGTATCTAAATATACTTTTTAAGTTAGTCTACATTCATCATTTTTATTAGACTATAGAAGAGAAGAGACAGAGGAGCATTAAACAAGGCAATTTATTAACTGACCATTGAGAGATCCAACAGGCTCAAAACGCTCCTCACAAACTTAATTTCAGCTAGAATATATGATATCAAATTTACTTTAAAGAAGCACTCACTTTAAAGTTTTTATCCTCTTAATATATTGCAGTCATCAAATTATACAGTGGGTACGGAAAGTATTCATACCCCTTTAAATTTTTCGCTCTTTGTTTCATTGCAGCCATTTGGTAAATTTTAAAAAGTTCATTTTTTTTTCTCATTAAAGTACACTCTGCACCCCATCTTGACTGAAAAAAAAACAGAAATGTAGAAATTTTTGCAAATTTATTAAAAAAGAAAAACTGAAATATCACATGGTCATAAGTATTCAGACCCCTTGCTCAGACACTCATATTTAAGTCACATGCTGTCCATTTCCTTGTGATCCTCCTTGAGATGGTTCTACTTCTTCATTGGAGTCCAGCTGTGTTTAATTAAACTGACAGGACTTGATTTGGAAAGGCACACACCTGTCTAAGACCTCACAGCTCACAGTGCATGTCAGACCAAATGAGAATCATGAGCTCAAAGGAACTGCCTAAGGAGCTCAGAGACAGAATTGTGGCAAGGTTACAAAAGAATCTCTGCATTACTCAAAGTTCCTAAGAGCACAGTGGCCTCCATAATCCTTAAATGGAAGAAGTTTGGGACCACCAGAAGTCTTCCTAGACCTGGTCATCCAGCCAAACTGAGCAATCGTGGGAGAAGAGCTCTGGTGAGAGAGGTAAAGAAGAACCCCAAGATCACTGTGGCTGAGCTCCAGAGATGCAGTAGGGAGATGGGAGAAAGTTCCACATAGTCAACTACCACTGCAGCCCTCCACCAGTTGGGCCTTTATGGCAGAGTGGCCTGACGGAAGCCTCTCCTCAGTGCAAGACATATGAAAGCCCGCATAGAGTTTGCCCAAAAACACATGAAGGACTCCCAGGCTATGAGAAATAAGATTCTCTGGTCTGATGAGACAAAGATAGAACTTTTTCGTGATAATTCTAAGCGGTATGTGTGGAGAAAACCAGGCATTGCTCATCACCTGCCCAATACAATCCCAACAGTGAAACATGGTGGTGGCAGCATCATGCTATGGGGGTGTTTTTCAGCTACAGTGACAGGACGACTTGTTGCAATTGAAGGAAACATGAATACGGCCAAGTACAAATATATCCTGGATGAAAACCTCTTCCAGAGTGCTCTGGACCTCAGATTTGGTCGAAGGTTCACCTTCCAACAAGACAATGACCCTAAGCACACATCTAAAATAACAAAGGAGTTGCTTCAGAACAACTCTGTGACCATTCTTGACTCGCCCAGCCAGAGGCCTGACCTAAACCCAATTGAGCATCTCTGGAGAGACCTGAAAATGGCTGTCCACCAACATTCACCATTCAACCTGACAGAACTGGAGAGGATCTGCAAGAAAGAATGGCAGAGGATCCCCAAATCCAGGTGTGAAAAACTTGTTGCATCATTCCCAAGAAGACTTATGGCTGCACTAGCTCAAAAGGGTGCTTCTACTCAATACTGAGCAAAGGGTCTGAATACTTATGACTATGTGATATTTCAGTTTGTTTTTTTTAATAAATTTGCAAAAATGTCTACATTTCTGTTTTTTTCAGTCAAGATGGGGTGCAGAGTGTACTTTAATGAGAAAAAATATAAACTTTTTAGAATTTACCAAATGGCTGCAATGAAACAAAGAGTAAAAAATTTAAAGGGGTCTGAATACTTTCCGCACCCACTGTACAGCATTGTGTACTTACAATTGCTCATTTTGCCCTTCTACCCTGTTAATTCTTCTGTTTTCCATCAGGTCTATGGCATGACATGATTAAAAACAGACTACATGAATCCTTCAAAGCTCTATGTAGAAGCAGGAAGTTTCTTTTACCTGCATGAATCATCATTAGTACTACAATTCTACATCACTGCAAAGTCCTTGCTGCCCAACTCCACCTCTTCTTCAACTTCTGATCCATCTGCTCCGCTCTTCCCCATGCCAGGGACTTTGCAGTGATGTAGAATTGTAGTTCTAGTACTGATTCATGCCACAAAAAGAGATTGGTAGGTTTTTTTAAAACATCTTTTTGAGTATGTTAAAAGGGCTAAAAAACAAAATGTAGACATTTAATAAAGTTAGCTACTCAAAACAAAACAGGGTGGACATTATGCGGTCAGGCCGATGGCATTCAAATTAACCTTATGAGGGGTTTATTGTTTTCAAGAGGCTACAATCCAATCATACACAACTAAGCAGCTTATCTTTATACTTTTAAAGCAAATCAACAGAACAGATTGTTAAATTTTTTCTTACATTATCCAACATGTATTTAACCCCTTTACGACCTTTTACATATAGGTACGTCATAAGTCGCCTCCTCCTGATAGATGTGGGCTCCGGCGATGAGCCCGCATCTTTTCCAGCATATGATAGCTGATATCATTAGCTGACATGAGCCCCTAACAGCCATGGGTGGAATCTCAATCCACCCTCAATGTTAACATGTAAAATGCTGGGGTCAATTCGACAGTGGCATTTAATATGGCTGCGCCAGAAGCGCATCAATAGCTCCGCTCATCGGTTCCCCTGTTACATGATCGTGGGGCACCGATGGGTTGGCAGGAGACCCCTATGGTTGTCATTGCCGAACTGTATGAGCGTATAAGCACTGTATTGTGATCGCAGCTTCTAGTCTCTCATGAAGACTATTGAAGCCACCAAAAAGTAAAAAAAATAAGTTTTTAAAAATATAAAAAAAATAAAAAGTTCAAATCAACCCCCTTTTGCCCCATTGCAAATAAAACAAATAATAAAAAAAATTAAAAACACTCATGTTTGGTATCACCGCATTCAAAAATGCCAAATCTATCAATATATAAAAAGAATTAATCCGATCGGTAAATGGCATAATGAGAAAAAAAAGCAAAATGTCAGAATTACAGTTTTTTGGTAGCCACAACATTGCAATAAAATGCAATAACGGGCGATCAAAACATTGTATGCTTTATAACGAAATATTGCAATTTGCCCTGGATGAAGCCGCACCTCCTACACAGAGAACAATTCGGCATAGACGACGACAACCCTGGCACACACCTCAAACACGTCTTCTCCAGCGGTTTTCCAGGTGCGCTGAAAGGCTGTGGAGAAAATCTAATCTGCCCGAAGATTTCCTCCATTATAAATTTATGCTGAAAACATATAACTCTGCGCTTCACCTCTCCAAACAAACCTACTTTAACAACCTCATAATCTCACTTTCCAATAATCCTAAACGACTCTTTAACACGTTTCAGTCTCTCCTCAATCAAACAGCACAGGCCCCGATCACCAACCTCAGCGCTGACGATCTGGCCAATTATTTCAAAGAAAAAATTGACCATATCCAACAGGAAATTTTCTCCCAATCACCAAACGTTATGCATGCTCTCCCCCGCCACATTGTATCTTGCTCACTTTCTGACTTTGAACCAGTCACGGAAGATGAAGTGATCAGGCTCCTTGCATCTTCTCGCCCTACCACCTGCACCAGTGACCCTATTCTCTCACATCTCCTTCAGTCCCTTGCTCCAGCTGTCACCATTCATCTAACTAAAATTTTCAACCTCTCCCTCTCATCTGGTATCTTTCCCTCTTCTTTTAAACATACCAGCATACATCCATTACTTAAAAAAACATCCCTTGACCAGAACTGCACGGCCAACTAGAGACCTGTTTCCAATCTTCCCTATCTCTATCTCTAAACTCCTGGAACGCCTGGTTCATTCCCATCTAATCCACTATCTCTCAGACAACTCTCTTCTTGACCCTTTACAATCTGGTTTCTGCTCTTTACATTCTACTGAAACTGCCCTCACTAAAGTTTCTAATGATCTACTAACAGCTAAATCTAATGGTCTCTACTCCCTACTGATTCTCCTGGATCTCTCTGCAGCATTCGACACTGTGGATCTGTAGCACCCCGAGGGCTCGGCTGCTACAGGGGTATTGCACCTCAGTCCAGAGGTGTGATATTCCACTCCCGGGTAAGGATGGAGTGTGGACCAGGACTCAGTAAGCTGCATGCACCACACACACCCCATTTCCGAGGAACAGACCAACGGTGCTCCCACTAGACAGAGTGCAGGCACGACAGCTTCTGTTCCTGGCTGGAGTGGGGAGGGGAAAGTACACCCAGTGGTGTAGGAGCAGATAGGGGTGGGTCTCTGGGCATAGGTAGGAGCCCATTGGTTGCTAGTCACCTGGGCTCGGGTGTTAGAAGGAGGTATATAAGGTGGGCACCATCTTAGAACAGGGTTCAGTCCGGTTCAGTTCAGAGAGGAGGAGAAGAAGACAGGAGTTCAGCCAGAGAGGGCTGACAGGGAGCTGTGGCTCAGTCTGGGCCCAGCTCCAGAGGCAGGCCTGGAGTGGAGGCCAGAAGCAGCAGAGAGAGAGAGGAGGAGGAACAGAAAGGAAAGTAAGAAAGTAACTGGAACAGAGGAGAAAGGAAGCAAAGAACACAGAGAAAGGCCCAGAGACACGAAGGCAGAAGGAACCCCATATGCCTAGAGGAGATACTGGGTGAAGGGTTGGCAGAATAGGGTACCGGAACCCAAATTGGTGGAGGCGACTAATCCTCAGCCAAAACCGGAGGTTGTGACCACATCTTGGTGCGACCCCTCACTACATCCACCAGAAAGGCATACCGCATAGGGTCAGGGAAACCGGGAGAGGTTTCGCCAACAGAAGGCCCGAGGAAGCTGGACAAAGGTGGGTCACTGGTGGGGACGGCCAGTAGAAAGGAAGAGAGGGGAGCTCTGAACCACGCTCTGGAATTGCCTGGGAGTTGACCGAGTCCCTCACCTGGTGGACGCAGCACGGCTTGGGCAGTCACCGCCTGCAGCATTGACCTGAATAACAACCGTGAGTAAAGCTTTGGAAACTGCAATTACAAGTCTCTGTGTTTCATCGCCGCACCAGCACCATCAGTACTGGGACACTCACACCATCACTACCACCATCATCCACATTAGCTGCCCTGAGGCAATACTCCTTCCGTGGGGAGTCATCTCATACTCGGCTGCGCAAACAACATCAGCCTCAGCGGTCTGCAGCGCAGCGGCGGTCCCCAATGACCGCAATCCACGGGTGGCGTAGTCGGACACTTATTCCAATACAAATAGACTGCCACTGGTTTGACCACCCTGGGCACGGACCGGGTCACCGCCACGGAGAACTACAACCCCCAGCGATCCGGCTCCGGGTATTCCCCCTGCACAGCAGCAGTAGCACAGGCCCAGGGGGCGCGTCAGATCACCAGCTCCTCCTCACTATGCTCAGCACTATTGGCCTCAAGGACACTGTTCTCTCCTGGTTCTCCTCCTATCACTCTGACCACTCCTTCTCTGTGTCTTTCGCCGGCTCCTCCTCCTCTCTCCTTCCCCTTACTGTCGGGGTTCCTCAAGGATCAGTCCTAGGCCCCCTTCTTTTCTCCTTATACACCGCTCCCATTGGACAAACAATCAGTAGATTCGGTTTTCAGTACCATCTCTATGCTGATGACACCCAATTATACACCTCTGCTCCGGACATCACCCCTGCATTACTACAAAAGACCAGTGATTGTCTTTCTGCTGTGTCTAACATTATGTCCTCCCTCTGTCTAAAACTGAATCTGTCAAAAACTGAACTACTCGTATTTCCCCCCTCCACTAACCTACTTGTGCCCGATATTGCAATTTCCGTTTGTGGCTCAACCATTACTCCCCAGCAACAAGCCCGCTGTCATGTCATCTACACCTCAAAAACATCTAAAGAATCAGGACTTTTCTCACCTTTGACTCGGCAAAAACTCTTACTGTAGCTCTTATTCATTCCCGTCTGGACTACTGCAACTCTCTACTTATCGGGCTCCTTCTTACTAAACTCTCCCCTCTCCAATCCGTCCTTAACGCAGCAGCCAGGATCATATTCCTCGCCAACCGCTACACCGACGCCTCTTCCCTGTGCCAGTCATTGCATTGGTTACCCATCCAATATAGAGTTCAATTTAAACTTATCACGCTTACCCACAAAGCACTTCATGCTTCAGTACCCCCCTACATCTCCTCCCTTGTCTCAGTCTACCACCCTACACGTGCCCTCCATTCTGCCAGTGACTTAAAACTAAAATCCTCCATAATCCGAACTACCCACTCCCGTCTCCAAGATTTCTCGCGTGCTGCACCAATTCTTTGGAATGCACTACCCAGGACAGTTCGATTAATTCCCAATACCCACAGTTTCAAGCGGACCCTAAAAACCCATTTCTTTAGACTGGCGTATCGCTTCCACACACTATCTGTCCGTCCCAGTTTTCCCCCATATTAAAATCTTCAATTTCAGGTTCATACCAACCATGCACATAATAGCCTCAGTCAGGACTGCACACATATTGGAAGGCGACCAGTCCATGTATTATTTATCCTATTTAGTATATCAAGGCTGCATTATACGATATATGTTCATTCTACCTTTTGTGTCTCTCCCATTTCCTCATAGACTGTAAGCTTGCGAGCAGGGCCCTCACTCCTTTCGATATGTAATATGCTTATTCTGTATTGTCTGTATAAGTCCCCCCTAAAATTTGTAAAGTGCTGTGGAATATGTTGGCGCTATAAAAATAAAAATTATTATTATTATTATTATCGTATCTACCCCAAAATGGTATTATTAAAAATGTCAGCTGTGTGCGCAAAAAATAAGCCCTCACCCAGCCCCAGATCACGAAAAATGGAGACGCTATTGGTCTCGGAAAAAGGCGCCCTTTTTTCTTTTTTTTTTTACAAACTTCGGATTTTTTTTCACCACTTAAATAAAAAAGAACCTATATATGTTTGGTATCTACAAACTTGTAATGACCTGAAGAATCATAATGATAGATCAGTTTTAGCATTTAGTGAACATCGTAACAAAAAAAAAAAAAAAACAATTGTGGAATTGTACTTTTTTTTGCTATTTCACCGCGCTTGGAATTTTTTCCCGTTTTCTAGTACACTACATGGTAAAATCAATGGGGTCGTTCAAAAGTACAACTCGTCCTGCAAAAGAAAAAAAGCTCTCACGTGGCAATATTGACGGAAAAATAAAAAGTTATGGCTCTGAGAAAAAGGTAAGTGAAAAAAAATGCAAAAATGGAAATACCCAAGGTGGTAAAGGTATTAAAGGTAACTTCTCATTAGATTCATACTGCCTCAATGAAGGGCAGCATGAATCAGGGCCTGGTAACGTGATTGATGCCAGGTATGTTTTACTCTGAAACACTGATGTGTTTGGAAGAAATCATAGTTTGAAAAGCGGGCTGTAGACTATCGGGAGAGACCCGACTAGACCAGAGAAGCCACTGGCAAGCTTCTCCTGTCTACTAGAGTTGATTGGGGCAGGTGTCTCCCTATGTAGAACCATGGGAAAGATATGGCAAACAACTTTAGACAGGCAGGGAGAAGCAGGCTGGGGACTTCATCGGACTAGTCAAGTCTCTCCCCATAGTTCCCACATGGCTTTTGAAATATGTTTTAACCAAAAAGCTGCAGCCCTCCATAGTAGAACATACCTGGCTACAATTACGTAGCCAGGCTTTGATTTATGCATGCTACATGTGGTTTAGGAAGCATGAATCTAATGACAGTTTCCCTTTTAAGGTTTTTATTTTTCTTATATATTCTGATCTTCTGACTATGTACTGATAGAACGTGTTGGTCTATTGTTAGGACACTCTAATGTGTGATATCTGTAAAATATGTTCTTATTTTTAATAAGTTGTGTTGTAATCCATTGATTGAGGCAGTTAGCTCAGCGTAGGAGACCTTACAGTTCAGCTATATGTTGCAATACAGAATGGTCCATATTTCACAAATGTGTAAAACCAGTTTATATGGTCATAATTTCAAAAGTAACTTAGCATCTTGTAATGATCTGCCTTTATTTTGAGGAGGAATTCTGTGTTGACAAGTTCCCTTTAAGGCATTTGGGTATCATAGAGAGTAGTCCTCTGCTCAGATCAACTTCTATAAGCCACAGTGTAGCACCAGTATGACTTCTGGTCTTGAAGATTTGGTGCAGTCATGTATTACATAGTCAGTTGAGATAAGCCAATCTTTTGAAATTCAAATTTACCTGCTTCGCTACATTTTTCCAAGAAATTAAATTTGCCACAAATTGATTCAGGGCAAACTGCAAGTACTTCAATTGCCCTAAAAAGACACATATAAGACTCTGAGGTCTTCTAAGACTATCTCCAGCTAATTTCAAGCTTTTTAACACAAACACAAAAAACAGCCTTGATAAAATCAAAGTGACTTAACCAAATATGTCTATTGGCAACTGAATGGTAAGCATTCTTCACTGTTGTGCGGTTATACAATTATCTGTAATGTTTACTCAGTGTTTTATAGCTTTAATATCTATCTCTATGGGTAATCTGTGAACTGTGTCATTTTTTAACTACAGCTCAAATAAAACAACAAAAAGAGGTGCTCCAAAATGTGGATCAGTGGGATAAGAAAACAATTACATTTGAGAAACCGCTCATTTGTTGGAGTTGTGCACGGACAAGCACAATACTGTGTAGCACTTCAAAGAAGACCATGTAATGAACGTGGCTGCTGTTCCACCCGCTGAACCAGGGTGGATCCAGGCACATGACATTGAGGAAATTGAAAGGAAGATATGCAGGGTCAAAAGGTTGCTACTATATCTAAATGATCGATAGGCTAAAGTATATTAAAAGGTTTGACTCTATTGACAACGTGTTTTATAGTTGACCTAACTCCTTTGTAAGGTACAAACAACAGGAAACAACCATTGACCTGCCATGGTTAAGAGCAATGATGTAATATTGCAATCACATCTACTCAGCTGTATACTAATACCTTCAATTGAACAATTGAAATACCCATGAGCAATATAAATACTTATACCTTTTTTAAAACAGGTTTTATATATATATGTATATACATACTGTATATATATATACATATATATATATATATATGTAAGAATCAGCTGACTGTATATACAGTACAGACAAAAAGTTTGGACACACCTTCTCATTTAAAGATTTTTCTGTATTTTCTTGACTATGAAAATTGTACATTCACACTGAGAGCATCAAAAGTATGAATTAACACATGTGGAATTGTATACTTAACAAAAAAGTGTGAAACAACTGAAAATGTGTCTTATATTCTAGGTTCTTCAAAGTAGCCACCTTTTGCTTTGATGACTGCTTTGCACACTCTTGGCATTCTCTTGATGAGCTTCAAGAGGTAGTCACCGGAAAAGGTCTTCCAACAATCTTGAAGGAGTTCCCAGAGATGCTTAGCACTTGTCGGCCCTTTTGCCTTCACTCTGTGGTCCAGCTCACCCCAAACCATCTCCATTGGGTTCAGGTCTGGTGACTGTGGAGGCCAGGTCATCTGGCGTAGCACTCCATCACTCTCCTTCTTGGTTAAATAGCCCTTACACAGCCTGGAAGTGTGTTTGGGGTCATTGTCCTGTTGAAAAATAAATGATGGTCCAACTAAACGCAAACCGGATGGAATAGCATGCAGCTGCAAGATGCTGTGGTAGCCATGCTGGTTCAGTATGCCTTCAATTTTGAATAAATCCCCAACAGTGTGACCAGCAAAGCACCCCCACACCATCACACCTCCTCCTCCATGCTTCACGGTGGGAACCAGGCATGTAGAGTCCATCCATTCACCTTTTCTGCGTCGCACAAAGACACGGTGGTTGGAACCAAAGATCTCAAATTTGGACTCATCAGACCAAAGAAAAGATTTCCACTGGTCTAATGTCCATTCCTTGTGTTCTTTAGCTCAAACAAGTCTCTTCTCCTTGTTGCCTGTCCTGAGCAGTGGTTTCCTAGCAGCTATTTTACCATGAAGGCCTGCTGCACAAAGTCTCCTCTTAACAGTTGTTGAAGATATGTATCTGCAACTAGAACTCTGTGCGGCATTGACCTGGTCTCTAATCTGAGATGCTGTTAACCTGCGATTTCTGAGGCTGGTGACTCAGATAAACGTATCCTCAGAAGCAGACGTGACTCTTGGTCTTCCTTTCCTGGGGCAGTCCTCATGTGAGCCAGTTTCTTTTTAGCGCTTGATGGTTTTTTCAAACTGCACTTGGGGACACTTTCAAAGTTTTCCAAATTTTTCGCATTGACTGACCTTCATTTCTTAAAGTAATGATGGCCAATCATTTTTCTTTACTTAGCTGCTTTTTTCTTGTCATAATACAAATTCTAACAGTCTATTCAGTAGGACTATCAGCTGTGTATCCACCAGACTTCTGCACAACAGAAATGATGGTCCCAACCCCATTTATAAGGCAAGAAATCCCACTTATTAAACCTGACAGGGCACACCTGTGAAGTGAAAACCATTTCCGGTGACTACCTCTTGAAGCTCATCAAGAGAATGCCAAGAGTGTGCGAAGCAGTCATCAAAGCAAAAGGTGGCTACTTTGAAGAACCTAGAATATAAGACATATTTTCAGTTGTTTCACACTTTTTTGTTAAGTATATAATTCCACATGTGTTAATTCATAGTTTTGATGCCTTCAGTGTGAATGTACAATTTTCATAGTCATGAAAATACAGAAAAATCTTTAAATGAGAAGGTGTGTCCAAACTTTTAGTCTGTACTGTATATATACACTGCTCAAAAAATAAAGGGAATACTCAAATAACACATCCTAGATCTGAATGAATGAAATGTTCTCAATGAATACTTTGTTTTGTACAAAGTTGAATGTGCTAACAACAAAATCACACAAAAATCATCAATGGAAATCAAATTTATTAACCAATGGTGGCCTTGATTTGGAGTCACTCCCAAAGTTAAAATGGAAACCACACTACAGGCTGATCCAACTTTGATGTAATGTCCTTAAAACAAGTCAAAATGAGGCTCAGTATTGTGTGTGGCCTCCACGTTCCTGTATGACCTCCCTACAATGCCTGGGCATGCTCCTGATGAGGTTGCGGATAGTCTCCTGTGGGATCTCCTCCAAGACCTGGACTAAAGCATCCGCCCACTCCTGGACAATCTGTGGTGCAATGTGACGTTGGTGGTTGGAGCGAGACTCTCCAGCCACATGAGGTCTGGCATTGTCCTGCATTAGGAGGAACCCAGGGCCAACTGCACCAGTATATGGTCTCACAAGGGGTCTGAGGATCTCATCTCGGTACCTAATGGCAGTCAGGCTCCCTCTGGCGAGCACATGGAGGGCTGTGCGGCCCTCCAAAGAAATGCCACCCCACATCATTACTGACCCATTGTCAAACCGGTCATGCTGAAGGATGTTGCAGGTAGCAGATCGCTCTCCATGGCATCTCCAGACTCTGTCACGTCTGTCACATGTGCTCAGTGTGAACCTGCTTTCATCTGTGAAGAGCACAGGGCGCCACTGGCGACTTTGCCAATCCTGGTGTTCTGTGGCAAATGCAAAGCGTCCTGCACGTGTTGGGCTGTGAGCACAACCCCCATCTGTGGACGTCGGGCCCTTATATCACCCTCATGGAATCGGTTTCTAACCGTTTGTGCAGACACATGCACATTTGAGGCCTGCTGGAGGTCATTTTGCAGGGCTCTGGCAGTGTTCCTCCTGTTCCTCCTTGCACAAAGGAGGAGGTAACGGTCCTGCTGCTGGGTTGTTGCCCTTCTATGGCTCCCTCCACATCTCCTGGTATCTGCTCCATGCTCTGGACACTGTGCTGACAGACACAGCTACCCTTCTTGCCACAGCTTGCACTGATGTGCGATCCTGGTTGAACTGCACTACCTGAGCAACTTATGTAGGTTGTACTGTAGACACCGCCTCATGCTACTGTACCTCTAGGGGTGAGAGCGATGGCAAAATGAAAAAGTGACCAAAACAACAGCCAAAAAGGATGAGAACAGAGAAATAATGTGTGGTCACCACCTGCAGAACCACTCCTTTATAGAGGGTATCTTGCAAATTGCCTATCATTTCTACCAATTGTCTGTTCCATTTGCACAACAGCAGGAGAAATTGATTCACAATCAGTTTTGCTTCATAACTGGACAGGTAGATTTCACAGAAGTGTATTGACTTGGAGTTACATTGTGTTGTTTAAGTGTTCCCTTTATTTTTTTGAGCAGTGTATATATATATATATATATATATATATATATATATCCAACTGAGCTAACAGTCCTTCTGAGGACTAATCCAGCTGCATATATTCAGTGGTGATAGCAGGAGTTAGGCAGGCAGTGTACGTGGCAGACTGCAGTGCATGATACAGCACAAGAGGGTCCATTGAACATCCTGTTAGTACAGGTATTCCACAACATATATATATATCTATCTGAACTAACAGACCTTCTGAGGACTAATCCAGCTGCATATATTCAGTGGTGATAGCAGGAACTAGGCAGGCAGGCAGTGTATGTGGGAGACTGCAGTGCATATAGTGCAAGAGGGTCCATTGAACATTCCTGCTGCTGCTGTTCTTAAAAATATTTGTAGACATAGCTCCAGATATCAGGGGCCAGGGAAAAAAAAAATTTGAATGTGAAGGATAGTATTAGCAAATTACAGGCCTGCTATTTAAAACCATGGTTCTCTGTCAGACATAACAGCTATAAGAGTGTTCCAAAATCTGACATTTCTTCCATTTTCATTCCGTTGCAGTGTGTCGGTCAAGCTATTCACACTAGGTGTCTGTGAAGGACAGTATTAGCAAATTACAGACCTGCTATTTAAAACCGTGGTTCTCTGTCAGACACAAAACCTATAAGAGTGTTCCAAAATCTGACATTTCTTCCATTTTCATTTCGTTGAAGTATGTCGGTCAAGCTATTCACACTAGGTGACTGTGAAGGATAGTATTAGCAAAATACAAGCCTGCTATTTAAAATTGTGGTTTTCTGTCACACGTACTGTATCACATATAACTGAGTTACAAAATCAGCCATTTCTCGTGAACGTGGAAAATATTGTCCTCCATTAAAAATGGGCAACGTGCATGGCAAGGGATGGGCAAGTGGACGTGATGGTGATGGTGCATGCAGATGCCGAGGCCGAGGACATGACCGTGGGCAAGCTGAAATTGTGCCACAACAACACCCACATCGTGTCGCTCGACCTTCCTGTCCCAATTAATAGGGGACCGCAGAACATCACTATTGAACACAGAGCAGTGTCAAAAGGTTATTGGTTGGATAGCAGATTATGCTTCCAGGAGCAGCCACGGTCATACGAAGGTGATGGTGGAAAAATGAAATTACTGTCACAAGAGGAGGATGATGATGATGATAGGACACAATTGCCAGAAAATCAGGAGGAGGACCAAGGTGGGGAAGTGGAAGACGAGGTGGTGGATGATATAGTAAATGACCCAAACTGGCAGGGGGACATACAGAGTGAGGACAGCAGCACACAGGGGGAGCGAGGCGTAGCACCACAACAGGCAGGAAGAAGCAGCATGGTGGCGGCATACACAAGGCGGGAAAATAATCCTCGTAACGCCAACACAACGGAAGTTGCCAGTACAACTGTTAGGTCTTCCCGAATCTGGCTATTTTTTAAAGACTCTGCAGATAACCCCAAAAAGGCCATTTGCACCACCTGCCAGGCCAGTATCAGCAGGGGTACCAAAACTAGCAGCCTGACCACCACCAGCATGATCAGGCACATGGTAGCAAAGCACACGACTAAGTGGGCCGAAACCCAGGGTCCAGCAATAGTGTCTGCGGGTGACACCGCTTCTTGTTCCGCTGTTGTGCGTACACGTCAATCCCTTGTCCATGGCGCATGCCAAGATGCCCCCCGCCCTGCACCCACCTGTCGTTGCAAACTCTCAAGTAGCACCATCAGCAAGCACGTCCTTGTCCTAGCGCAGCGTTCAGTTGTCCCTACCCCAGTCCTTGGAACGCAAGTGCAAATACGCAGCCAAAGCCCCACAGGCCACACTACTAAATTCACACATTTCACGACTGCTTGCGCTCGAAATGTTGCCTTTTAGGCACATGGAGATGGAAGCTTTCCGCAACCTGATGGCGGCGGCTAGTGATGAGCGAGCATGCTCGCTACTGCTCGGTGCTTGCCCGAGCATCTCACTGCTCGAGATTCTCGGCGCTCGCCGAGTATTTCCGGGTTGCTCGGGCAGGAACTCGGGTCCCCTCCCTGCATGTTTGGCGCTCTTTGGCGCATGTTTGCTGTAGCCATGTTGGTTGTGGGCATTACAGTGATTGGCTGGCCGCACAGCATCATCATGTCTATATCAGACCTGGCGCCGCCATGCTCGTCACAGTCACTCCGGATCAGACAGTGTAGGGAGAGCAGCCGCTGTGTCAGGGAGAGATGTGATCGTGTATTAGGTAGTGTAGGGAGAAAAACCGTACATTACACATATCCATCCTTCTGAGGCCTAATCCATCTGCAGAGATATCAGGCAGGCAGGGTGTATAGGCAGGCGGTGTATATAGCAGACTGCAGTGCATACAGCACAGGAGGCTCCATTCCAATTCTGCCTTCTGCTGCTGTTAGATATTTCTATACAAAGGCCCAGGTCTCAAGGGCCAGGAATATTTTTCTTTGGATCTTAATCCTCATTATTTGCTTAAAAAGCAATCCAGAGAACACCATTTTTTCTGCGCCATTTGCTTGTTGGCACTGCAGAATACAGCCAGGTCCTTTCCATATTAGAGCGCTAGAAATCCAGCTATTTAAAACTGTTTTCTCCGTCAAATGGATCACATATACGTTGTCAGAAAATACTGTCATTTCTGGCCTCCATTAAAAATTTCCTTTAGTGTGTCATTGAAGCAATTCACCGCAGTTTGCTGTTCAAACTACCTTCCTACAGGCCAGGTATTTAAAACTGTGTTTTCTCTATCACACCGTTCACATATAAGTTCGCTCCAAACTCAGTCATTTGTAGTGAGCGTGGAAGATACTGTCCTCCATTTAAAATGGGCGAGGCACGTGTCAAGGGACAGGGAACTCAACGTGATGGTAATGGTGCATGCAGAGGCCGAGGACAAGGCCGTGGGCAAGCCAAAATTGTGTCACAACAAACACCCACATCTTCTCGCCTGACCTTCCTGTCCCAATTTCTAGGGGACTGCAGCACACCACTATTGAACCCAGAGCAGTGTCAAAAGGTTGTTGGTTGGATAGCGGATAATGCTTCCAGTCACTTAGCCTACACCACCACCACCCTGTCTTCCACAAGGTCAAGTCTCAGTAGCCGTGAGTCTGGACCGCATATTGCTCACCCTGATCCTCCTTCATCCCACCATGCCGAGTACCCAGAGACAACTGATTCCACACTTGGACACTCTGAAGAGTTGTTCACTTTTCCATTTATAGATTCGGGCCTCTCGCCCAGTCCACTTGAAGTGGGGCAAGAGGAGATCGCATGTAGCGATGCCCAAATATTTGAGCAGCCACGGTCACACGAAGGCGACGGTGGGAAAGTGTCACAAGAGGTGGACGATGATGAGACACAATTGCCAGAAAGTCAGGAGGAGGACCAGTGTGCGGAGGTGGAAGACGAGGTGGTAGATGATATAGTAACTGACCCAACCTGGCAGGAGGACATGCAGAGCGAGGACAGCAGCACACAGGGGGAGGCAGGCAGAGCACCCCAACAGGCAGGTAGAAGCAGTGTGGTTGCCACAGACAGAAGGCAGGCAACCGTTCCCCATAACACCAACATGAAGGAAGTTGCCAGTTCAACTGTTAGGTCTTCCAGAGTCTGGTTGTTTTTTAAAGACTCTGCCGATAACCACAAAAAGGCCATTTGCACCACCTGCCAGGCCAGCATCAGCAGGGGCGGCAAACCGACCAGCTTGACCACCACCAGCATGATCAGGCACATGGCAGCAAAGCATTCAACTTTGTGGGCCGAACTCCAGGGTCCAGGAACAGTGTCTGCGGATGGCACCATTGCTTCTTCCGCTGTTGCGCATGCAAGCCAATCCCCTGTCTATGGTGCATGCGAAGACACCTCCTGCCCTGCACCTGTCGTAGCACACTCTCAAGTAGCAGCATCAGGAAGCACGTCCATGTCCTTGTCCCAGCGCAGCGTTCAGTTGTCCATACCCCAGTCCTTGGAACGCAAGTGCAAATATGCAGCCAACGCCCCACAGGCCACACTACTAAATTCTCACATTTCACGACTGCTTGCGCTCGAAATGTTGCCTTTTAGGCTCGTGGAGACGGAAGCATTCCGCAACCTGATGGTCCCTCGGAACTCGGTCCTCAGCCGCCACTATTTCTGCCGGTGTGCAATCCCCGCATTACACAAGCACGTGTCCCAAAACATTAGCCGTGCTCTCAACAATGCAGTTACTGGTAAAGTCCACCTAACCAGGGACACGTGGATAAGTGCTCGTGGGCAGGGACGGTACATCTCAATGACGGCACACTGGGTTAACATAGTGGAAGCCGGGACCCAGTCGACCTCGGGACAGAACACGTCCTCCCGACGCCAAGGATTGCGGGCCCTAGGTCAATCAGGGTTGCCCCCACGGTCTACAGCTCCTACACCTCATCCTCCTCAGCCTCCTCCTCCTCTTTAGCCTCCATCTCCGAAATGACCACATCAGTCACAAGCTGAAAGCACTTAAGCACTGCCTCAGCCAAGCGGCAACAGGCTGTGCTGAAGCTAATATGCTTTGGTGACAAACTGCACAATACTGAAGAGTTGTGCACAGCTCTAAATCAGCAGGCAGATCTGTGGCTGATACTGCTGAACCTACAGCCAGGCATGGTTGTGTGTGACAATGGCCGGAACCTGGTGGCGGCTCTGAGGCGAGGCGAGCTCACACACGTACCATGCCTGGCCCATGTGTTTAACCTCGTGATTCAGCGGTTTCTCAAATCCTACCTGGAGCTGCATGATCTGCTTGTTAAAGTACGCCGCCTGTGTGCCCATTTTGGAAAGTCAGCTACAGCTTCCGCCGCCCTTGCAGTGTTTCAGCAGCGTTTGCAGCTTCCGGCTCACAGACTGGTGTGTGATGTCCCCACGCATTGGAACTCTATACTGCAGATGTTGGGAAGGATTTGTGAGCAGAACAGGGCAGTTGTTGACTAACAGCATCAACAAGGCCATCAGTATTCAGTTCAGACTGCACACATAAGACCTCAGGAGTGGACATGGATGTCAGACATATGTACCATCCCCCAAAACTTTGAGGACTCCACCAAGATGGTCAGCGGCGATGACGCCATAATTAGCGTCACCATCCCGCTTCTCTGTCTTCTGAAACGCTCTCTGCTCACAATCAAAGAGGATGCATAGCAGGCGGAGCACAATGAGATAGAGCAAGGAACCATACAGGGTGATTACATACAGAAAAGCCTCCTCTCATCCCAACGTGGATTGGGTGACAATGAAGAAGAGGAGGAGGAGGAGGAAGGACAGGAGCTAGTTTCATGCACTATAGATGGCACTACCTGCACAGCTGTCATACCGTCTGTTCAGCGTGGATGGCCAGAGGACAGAGAGGAGGAGGAGGAGAGTAAGGTAAGTCATCCTCTTGGTGAGGACACGGAAGTCTTGCCTGTTAATAGCCTGGCATGCATGGCTGAGTTTATGTTACGCTGCCTTTCCCATGACCCTCGTGTTCTCAAAATTTTGGGTGACAGTCATTACTGGTAGGTGACACTTCTAGACCCACGCTACAAGGAGAACTTTATATCTCTTATTCCTGAGGTGGACAGGTCTACAAAAATGGGGCAGTACCAGAAGGCCCTTGTTGCGGAACTATTAAAGAAATTCCCACCTGAAAATGCTGGCGGCAGAGGGCACACTTCGTTGGACAACCAAGGAGTACAGGCGAGAGAGACACAACTTCAACCCTGTCAAAGTTCTGGGAGAGTTTTCTCAGACCCTCCCATCGCACAGGCCCTGAGGCGCGGGGTACTCTCACAAGGAGTGCAAAGTTTGGGAAGATGCTGATGGAGTACCTTGACGACCGTATCAACGTCCTCCGTGATTCCTCTGTGCCTTATGATTATTGGGTATCCAAGCTGGATACATGAAATGAACTGGCTCTCTATGCCTTGGAGGTCCTGGCCTGCCCTGCCGCCAGCGTTTTATCAGCGCTGGTTTTTAGTGCCGCTGGTGGAATTATAACTGATAAGCGCATCTGCCTGTCAACTGAAAATGCTGACAGGCTGACTCTTATAAAAATGAACAAGGGCTGGATTGGGCCAGACTTCTCAACACCACCGAAAGATAGCAGGGTAACATGAACTCAAATCCAGTGTCTTTTCTTGGGAGGCATATTCCCATGCACCTTTTCACACCCACACATGGGTATACGCTTGCTGATTTTGTCTATTTGCTCTTGTCCTCCTCCTTCTCCTCATCCTCCACCACCATATCACCAGGGTGACCGTGGTCCGTTATACAGTATGTTCATATATACCCCCCAGGGGTAAATGTTTGTCAGCCCATACACTCAGAGCATGGGCATTACAAGTATAGGAGGCCCGCTCCTTTCTAATGGGAACATTTTTTATGAGGCTCTCCTCCACGTCTCTTCCAAAGGGCATTGAAGTGCCTCCAAATTTTTGGCAGCCCTTGCATTCACTGCATAGGCCAACACTATTACTCCTTTCTAATGGGAATTTGTCGTTACTGTAGCCCTGCTCTATGTGTCTTTAAATTCTTAGTGGGGTTTTTCCTAAAATTGGTCAGCCGTTGGACTCACTGCATACCCTATAACTGTATAGCAGACCCTCTCCTTTCTAATGGGAACATGTTATACTTGTTACTGTGGCCCTGCTCTGTGTGTCTTTAAATTCTTAGTGGGGTTTTTCCTAAAATTGGTCAGCCGATGGACATACTGCATACCCTATAAAAGAATAGCAGACCCTCTCCTTTCTAATGGGAACACGTTGTACCTTGTTACTGTGGCCCTGCTCTATGTGTCTTTAAATTCTTAGTGGGGTTTTTCCTAAAATTGGTCAGCCGTTGGACTCACTGCATACCCTATAACTGTATAGCAGACCCTCTCCTTTCTAATGGGAACATGTTGTACTTGTTACTGTGGCCCTGCTCTGTGTGTCTTTAAATTCTTAGTGGGGTTTTTCCTAAAATTGGTCAGCCGTTGGACTCACTGCATACCTTATAACTGTATAGCAGACCCTCTCCTTTCTAATGGGAATATGTTGTACCTTGTTACTGTGGCCCTGCTCTATGTGTCTTTAAATTCTTAGTAGGGTTTTTCCTAAATTTTGGCAGCCCTTGCAGTCACAGCATGGGCATTACCACTATAGAAGACATATTCTTTTATAATGGGAACATTTTTTTTACTGAGACCCTCCTCTATGTCTCTTCAAAGGGGTATTGGGTTGTTGGCAATTGTTGGCAGCCTTTGCAGTCACTGGATAGGCAATAACAGTATAGGAGACCCACTTGTTAATAATGGGAACAACATAGCATAGCCAGCTGATGGCTCTCTAACAATAGCTACGGCCGACTGCTGGCCTTTTAAGAATAGTAAGGGCTGTCTGATGTCCGTGTAAAAATAGGCTTTATGACTTTCAGAGTCCCTCCATCATAAATAAAAAGGATGTGTCTGATGATGTGTCACACACCACATTGCCAGATAAGGTTGTAAAATGTTAAAATGACATTTCCCGGTGAATGCATTTGTCTTAAAAAATAACGTAAAAAAAACAAAACAATAGGATCTTTATTTAGTATAAAAAACAGCGTCACCAATTTAACCTCAAGGTAATCACATTGTTCAGCTCATGCACCTCCTCCTCCATCTCCGAAATGATCACATCAGTCACAAGCTGACAGCACTGTAGCACTGTCTTGGCCAAGCGGCAACAGGCTGTGCTGAAGATAACATGCTTAATGCTTAATTGACAAACCGCCCAGCACTGCAGAGTTGTTGAAAGCTGTAACACAGCAGCCTGATCTGTGGCTCTCACCGCTGAACATACAGCCAGGCATGGTCGTGTGTGACAATAGGCGGAACCTGGTGACGGAGAAATGACAGCCGGGGTAGATACTGTTTCCCTCTATGCCAGTCCTTTCACTGAGCTAAAGAATATGGCTGTGGTGAAATACAACTCTCACTGAGTAGCTGTTTCAGATTGAAAAACATTGTGGCCACGAGAGCATTTGATTCTGAGGGCTAACCTTTCTCCCCCGCTCAAGAGCCCCATAGCAGCTGCAAAGTTAGCGCTATCATGAACTCTCCTGAGGTAGAAGCCAAGGCACACCAAAGGATTCTCCGTTGGGAAAGTCCACCCTGCTGAGAAGCAGTCCTGGCTAAGAAAAGTGGTTGCTTTTTTACTGAGGAGGAAACACACGCAAACACGAGGAAAACATACAAAGTCCTTGCAGATGTTGTCCTTGCTGGGATTTGAACCCAGGATCCCAGCGCTGCAAGGCTTCAGTGCTAACCACTGATCCAATGTGCTGCCGTTCACCCTCTAATATCTAACAGGCTGGAGAAACTTGCACCTACTGCCACTCTATCTTCAGCTCCTTTGTGAGAAAATGTATTTGGGCAGCCCCTCAGTCTACCAAATAAAATTCCTGAGAAGGAAATTGGGGATGGCTTCGCTACTGGTACTGGGGGCAGTGCTAATACCATGGCGTCATACCATAGTTTGCTGGAAATATTCCAGGCTGGTAGGAGGCAAGCAAATTCCCACAGAAAAGCACCAGCAGTAATGTTCAGGCCAAATTTCAAGTGCAAGCAGCTTTAGTGGACTTCCAGGGAGAAATGACACGCAGGGTAGATACGGTTTCCCTCTATGCCAGTCCTTTCACCAAGCTAAATACAACTCTCAGCCAAAAAAGTTGTGGACTGGCTCCGTACCGTCCCTGGCCACATTCACCTGTCCAAATGTGTTTGTGGTTAGGCGGTCCTTCCCAGTAAGTGCATTGGGGAGGGCACGGGTAATGTTGTGGGATCAGTGCTTGTGGAAGGCGGAGGCAATACCAGGAAATATAGTGGCGGCTGGGGACCGAGTATGGACACTCGGCCGCCGCCAGCATGAGGTTGTGAAAAGCTTCTGCCTCCACGATCTTAAAAGGCCATATTTCAAGTGCAAAGAGCTGCCCAGAAATCTGGCAGTTTAGTGTTGCGGCCTGTGGGTGGGTGGGTGGCTGGCTGCATACTTGCACTTGCATTCCAAGTAACAGAAAACTAAGCAGATAGTGGCCTCTATCATCATCATGGCCTCACCTCGGCACTATGAACTCTCCTGAAGGAGAAGCCAGGGTCCGCCGGAGTAGTCTCCGGTTCTCTGGTGAGCCTGTCCAACCCTGCCGAAAAGCAGCCCTAGCTAAGAAATGTGTGGGGGGAAGGTTCCCGGACACTCTATGGCTGCTTTTCTTAATGTGGATCGACCATGCTTATGCATGTTATTTCTCAAAACGCATTACAGATCAGGCCATTGTCCAACTCTGTATTCAAGAAATTAAATGCACAAAGAAAGATGTGAGTGTGTGTCAAAGCACCACCGACAAGTGCGAGTTGATGTTGGACAGGCTGCCATTGCTTCTGCTACAAGCTCAATTACAGGACTTCCTGGGAGAAATGACACGCAAGGGACATATGGTTTCCCTCTATGCCAGTCCTTTCACTGAGCTAAATAAAACTCTTAGCAAAAAAAGTCGTGGACTGACTCCGTACCGTCCCTGGCCACATTCACCTGTCCACATGTTTGTGGTTAGACAGTTCTTCCCAGTAAGTGCACTGGAGAGGGCATGGGTAATGTTGTGGGACCCGTGTTTGTGGAAGGTGGAGGCGATACCATGAAATATAGTGGCGGCTGGGGACCGAGTATGGACACCCGGCCGCCGCCAGCATTAGGTTGTGAAAAGCTTCCGACTCCACAAGCTTAAAAGGCTATATTTCAAGTGCAAAGAGCTTCCCAGAAATCTGGCAGTTTAGTGTTGCGGCCTGTGGGTGGGTGGGTGGCTGGCTGCATATTTGCACTTGCTTTCCAAGTAACAGAAAACTAAGCAGATGGTGGCATCTATCATCATCATGGCCTCACCTCGGCACTATGAACTCTCCTGAAGGATAAGCCAGGGCCCGCCGGACGAGTCTCCGGTTCTCTGGTGGGCCCGTTGAACCCTGCCGAAAAGCAGCCCTGCCGAAAAGTGTGGGGGAAGGTTCCCGGACACTCTATGGCTGCTTCTTTAATGTGGATCGGCCATGCTTATGCATGTTATTTCTCAAAATGCATTACATATTAGGCCATTGTCCAACTCTGTATTCAAGAAATTAAATGCGCAAAGAAAGAAATGTGTGTGTCAAAGCACCACAGACAAGTGCGAGTTCAAGTTGGATGGGCTGCCATTGCTTCTGCAACAAGCTCAATTACAGGACTTCCTGGGCGAAATGACACGCAGGGTAGATACGGTTTCCCTCTATGCCAGTCCTTTCACGGAGCTAAATACAACTCTTAGCAAAAAAAGTTGTGGACTGGCTCCGTACCGTCCCTGGCCACATTTACCTGTCCATGTGTTTGTGGTTAGGCGGTCCTTCCCAGTAAGTGCACTGGGGAGGGCACGGGTAATGTTGCGGGACCCGTGCTTGTGGAAGGTGGAGGCGATACCGGGAAATATAGTGGCGGCTGGGGACCGAATATCAACACTCGGCCGCCGCCGGCATGAGGTTGTGAAAAGCTTTCGCCTCCATGAGCCTAAAAGGCCACATTTCAAGTGCAAGCAGCTGTCAAAAATTTGGCAGTATAGTATTGCAGCCGGTGGGTGGGTGGCTGCCTGCATACTGTACTGCATTAAGAAAAAATTTTACGGGCATTATAAACACCCTTTAAAAAAATTATGTGGGTGTTGCATCACGGACCACGGTCACCCTGGTGATATGGTGGTGAAGAATGAGGAGAAGGAGGAGGACAAGAGCAAATAGCCAAAATCAGGAAGCATATACCCAGGTGTGGGTGTGAAAAGGTGCATGGTAAAACACCTCCCAAAAAAAGACACTGGATTTGAGTTTATGTTACGCTGCTATCATTCGGTGGTGTTCAGAAGTCTGGCCCAATCCAGCCCTTGTTCATTTTTATCAGAGTCAGCCTGTCAGCATTTTCAGTTGACAGGCGGATGTGCTTATCAGTTAAAATTCCACCAGCGGCACTAAAAACCCGCTCTGATAAAACGTTAGCGGCAGGGCAGGTCAGGACCTCCAAGGCATAGACGGCCAGTTCATTCTACGTGTCCAGCTTGGATACCCAATAATTATAAGGCACAGAGGAATCACGGTGGACATTGGTACGGTCGGCAAGATACTCCCTCAGCATCTTCCCAAACTTTGCAATCCTTGTGAGAGTACCACTCAGGAATAAGAGATATAAAGTTCTCCTTGTAGCATGGGTCTAGAAGTGTCACCAACCAGTAATGACTGTCACCCAAAATTTTGAGAATGCGAGGGTCACGGGAAAGGCAGCGCAGGAAACTAGCTCCTGTTCTTCCACCTCCTCCTCGTCTTCCTCATTATCACCCAATCCAAGTTGGGATGAGTTGAGGCTGGGCTGTGTATAATCACCCTTTATGGTTCCTTGCTCCATCTCATTGTGCTCTGCCTGCAATGCATCCTCTTTTCTTGTGAGCAGAGAGCATTTCAGAAGACAGAGAAGCGAGATGGTGACGCTAATTATGGCGTCATAGCCGCTCATCATCTTGGTGGAGTCCTCAAAGTTTTGGAAGAAGGTACATATGTCTGACATCCATGTCCACTCCTGAGGTCTTATGTGTGGAGTCTGAACTGAATACCGATGGCCTTGTTGATCCTGGTAATCAACAACTGCCCTCTTCTGCTCACAAATCCTTCCCAACATCTGCAGTATAGAGTTCCAACTCGTGGGGACATCACAAACCAGTCTATGAGCCGGAAGCTGCAAACGCTGCTAAAGCACGGCAAGGGTGGTGGAACATGTAGCTGACTTTCTAAAATGGGCACACAGGTGGCGTACTTTGACAAGCAGATCCGGCATCTCCGTGTAGGTTTTGAGAAACCGCTGAACCACGAGGTTAAGCACATGAGCCAGGCATGGTACGTGTGTGAGCTTGCCTCGCCTCAGAGCCGCCACCAGGTTCGGGCCATTGTCACACACGACCATACCTGGCTGTAGGTTCAGCGTTATCAGCCACAGATCTGCCTGCTCTTTCAGAGATGTACCATCCCTGCCCAAAAGCACTTTTCCATGTGTCCGTGGTTAGGTGGACTTTCTCAGTAACTTCATTGTTGAGGGCACGGCTAATGTTGTGGAACACGTTCTTGTGTAATGCGGGGACAGCACACCGGGAGAAATAGTGGCGGCTGAGGACCGAGTACCGAGGGACGGCTGCCGCCATCAGGTTGCAGAAAGCTTCCATCTCCATGAGCCTAAAAAGCAACATTTCGAGAGCAAGCAGTCGAGAAATGTGGGAACTTAGTAGTGTGGCCTGTTTGGTGTTGGCTGCTTCCTGCGTTCCAAGGACTGGGGTACGGACAACTGAACGCTGAGCTGGGACATGGACGTGCTTGCTGATGGTGTTAGTTGAGAGTGTGCAACAACAGGTGCAGGACAGGAGGCATCTTCGCATGCACTATGGACAGGGGATTGGCTTGCACGCACAACAGCGGAAAAAGCAGTGGTGTCACCCGCAGATACTGTTCCTGGACCCTGGGGTTCGGCCCACAAACTCGGGTGCTTTGCTGCCATGTGCCTGATCATGGTGGTCAGGCTGGAAGTTTTGCAACCCCTGCTGATGCTGGCTGGCAGATGGTGCAAATGGCCTTTTTGGGGTTATTGTCAGAGTCTTTAGAAACAACCAGACTCGGGAAGACCTAACAGTTGTACTGGCAACTTCCGTCGTGTTGGTGTTACGGGCAACGGTTGCCCACCTTCTGTCTGCGGCCACCACACTGGGTCTTCCTGCCTGTTGGGGTGCTCTGCCTCCCTCCCCCTGTGTGCTGCTGTCCTCGCTCTGCATGTCCTCTTGTCAGGTTGGGTCAGTTACTATATCATCCACCACCTCGTCTTCCACTTCCACATCCTGGTCCTTCTCCTGACTTTCTGGCAATTGTGTCTCATCATCGTCCACCTCTTGTGACACTTTCCCACCATCGCCTTCGTATGACCGTGGCTGCTCAAATATTTGGGCATCTCCTCTTGCCCCGCTTCAAGTGGACCAGGCAAGAGGCCTGAATCTATAACTGGAAAAGTGAACAGCTCTTCAGAGTGTCCAAGTGTGGGATCAGTTGTCTCTGGGCACTTGGCATGGTGGGATGAAGGAGGATCAGGGTGAGGAATATGCAGTCCAGACTCACGGCTACTGAGACTTGACCGTGTGGAAGACAGGGTGATGGTGATGGTGGCTAAGTGACTGGAAGCATTATCTGCTATCCAACCAATAACCTTTTCACACTGCTCTGTGTTCAATAGTGGTGTTCTGCGGTCCCCTATTAATTGGGACAGGAAAGTCGAGCGAGAAGATGTGGGTGTTTGTTTTGGCGCAATTTCAACTTGCCCACAGCCTCTGCATGCACCATCACCATCATGTCCAGTTACCCGTCCCTTGCCTCATGTCTTGCCCATTTTAAATGGAGGACAATATCTTCCACGCTCACTACAAATGTCTGAATTTGGAGGGAACTTATATGTGATCCTTGTGATGGATAAACCAGAGTTTTAAATACCCGGCCTGTAGGTAACTATTTTTAACAGCAAACTGGTGTCAATAACATCGCTGACACACTGAAACAAAATTTAAATGGAGGCCAGAAATGGCAGAATTTTCAGCGCAATTATATGTGATCCGTGCGACGGACAAACCAGTTTTAAATAGCTAGCCTGTAGGTAACTACATTGCTCAAAAAAATAAAGGGAACACTCAAGTAACACATCCTAGATCTGAATGAATGAAATATTCTCATTGAATACTTTGTTCTGTAAAAGTTGAATGTGCTAACAACAAAATCACACAAAAATCATCAATGGAAATCAAATCTATTAACCAATGGAGACCTGGATTTGGAGTCACCCCCAAAACTAAAGTGGAAAAACACACTACAGGCTGATCCAACTTTGATGTAATGTCCTTAAAACAAGTCAAAATGAGGCTCAGTATTGTTCCTGTATGACCTCCCTACAATGCCTGGGCATGCTCCTGATGAGGTTGCGGATGGTCTCCTGTGGGATCTCCTCCTAGACCTAGACTAAAGCATCCGCCAACTCCTGGACAGTCTGTGGTGCAATGTGACGTTGGTGGATGGATCGAGACATGATGTCCCAGATGTGCTCAATCGGATTCAGGCCTGGGGAACGGACAGGCCAGTCCATAGCTTCAATGCCTTCATCCTTCAGGAACTGCTGACACACTACAGCCACATGAGGTCTGGCAATATCCTGCATTAGGAGGAAACCAGGGCCAACCGCACCAGCATATGGTCTCACAAGGGGTCTGAGGATCTCATCTCGGTACCTAATGGCAGTCAGGCTACCTCTGGCGAGCACATGGAGGGCTGTGTGACCCTCCAAAGAAATGCCACCCCACACCATTACTGACCCACTGCCAAACCGGTCATGGTGAAGGATGTTGCAGGCAGCAGATCGCTCTCCACGGCGTCTCCAGACTGTCACGTCTGTCACATGTGCTCAGTGTGACCCTGCTTTCATCTGTGAAGAGCACAGGACGCCAGTGGTGACTTTGCCAATCCTGGTGTTCTGTGGCAAATGCCAAGCATCCTGCACGGTGTTGGGTTGTGAGCACAACCCCCATCTGTGGACGTCAGGCCCTCATACCACCCTCATAGAGTCGGTTTCTAACCATTTGTGCAGACACATACACATTTGTGGCCAGCTGGAGGTCATTTTGCAGGGCTCTGGCAGTGCTCCTCCTCTTCCTCCTTGCACAAAGGCGGAGGTAGCGGTTCTGCTGCTGGGTTTTTGCCCTCCTATGGCCCCTTCTACGTCTCCTGGTGTACTGGCTTGTCTCCTGGTAGCGCCTCCAGCCTCTGGACACTACGCTGACAGACACAGCAAACCTTCTTGCCACAGCTCACATTGATGTGCCATCCTGCCTTCCTGAGCAACTTCTGTGGGTTGTAGAGCCCGTCTCATGCTACCACGAGTGTGAAAGCACAACCAACATTCAAAAGTGACCAAAACATCTGCCAGAAAGCATTGGTACTGAGATGTGGTCTGTGGTCCCCACCTGCAGAATCACTCCTTTATTGAGTGTGTCTTGATAATTGCCAATAATTTCCATCTATTGTCTATTCCATTTGCACAACAGCAGGTGAAATTGAATGTCAATCAGTGTTGCTTCCTAAGTGGACAGTTAGATTTCACAGAAGTTTGATTTACTTGGAGTTATATTCTGTTGTTTAAGTGTTCCCTTTATTTTTTTGAGCAGTGCATTTTTAACAGCGCCGACCTTGTGTCAATAATAGAGATGAGCGTTGTTCTACTCGAACTGTTCGCCAATCTCAAATTCGAGCTGTTTTGGGCGATGTTCGAGCCGTTCGGCGAACACGAACAATTTGAGAAAAATTCGGCTGTTCGAGGTTATGTTCGATAACTGTTCGTGCACCAAAATCATAACTGGATTTTTTCTCAGTAATGATGAAAATTAATGTTAATACGCAGTTTGAGTGTACAGCGGGGTGGGGGGAGGGGCAGGGGATGGATCTCTGCAGGAACAATGAAGATCTCCATTTTTTTTTCTCTTTCCCGCATTTGCAGTGGGGAGGTGCAATCTGTCAGCCTATCAGCAGCGCACACACGGAGCGAAGTGCTTTTTTTCACACAAGCAAGGGCATGTGTCATTGGCAGTGTATGTCACATGTCCTTGCCCTATAAGACCAAGCCATTTTCCCCGTCGCCACCATTTTCTCACTGCTGCAGCTGCGTGTTAGACGGCACCGCTGTTGCTGTGTGCGCTATATCTTGTTAATTTCAAGCCAATTTTCGCACAAATATACAGATAGCTTGGGAGTAGGGAATAGTTGTGATTGCAGTCCTTTTAAGGACTAGGTTACAGCATTTCCTACGACTTTTATCAGGGAGGTCTGTGCTCTTAAATAGATAGGTTGTGGGAGTAAAGACTAATTGTAATTGGAGTCCTTTTAAGGACTAGGTTACATCAGTTCCTATCAGTTTTTGCCAGGCAGGTCTGTGCCAGTGCTGTGCAAGTTTTTTTCACAGCATTTGGCTGAATCTAGCAAAGCTAATCCTTTTTGGCCTATTGCAGAGTGTGTTAGTCAGTGGAGTAGCCTATCTGTGTTGCAAGATATACCACCTGTGTATAGAATACCAATTTTTTTACTGCACCTAGTGAAGTAAAATCTTTTGGGCATAGCATCATTCTATTAGTCCATCTATACTGACCTCCATCAGGTTGCAAATTAAAACTAATTTTTATCTGCATCTACAGTACCTCTGAAAAAATATTTGGGCTTCTACCTGTGTGTGGGACTTGTTGTATTAGTCCATCTATACTGACCTCCATCAGGTTGCAAACTGAATATATTTTTTTCCTGCATCTACCTCTGAAAAAATATTGGGCTTCTAGCTGTGTGTGGGTCTTGTTCTATTAATCCATCTATACTGACCTCCATCAGGTTGCAAACTGAATATAATTTTTTTCTGCATCTAGCTCTGAAAAAATATTTGGCCTTCTAGTAGTGTGTCGGACTTTCTCTATTAGTCCATCTATACTGACCTCCATCAGGTTGCAAACTGAATATAATTTTTTTCTGCATCTAGCTCTGAAAAAATATTTGGCCTTCTAGTAGTGTGTCGGACTTTCTCTATTAGTCCATCTATACTGACCTCCATCAGGTTGCAAATTAAAACTAATTTTTATCTGCATCTACAGTACCTCTGAAAAATTATTTGGGCTTCTAGCTGTGTGTGGGACTTGTTGTATTAGTCCATCTATACTGACCTCCATCAGGTTGCAAACTGAATATATTTTTTTCTGCATCTACCTCTGAAAAAATATTGGGCTTCTAGCTGTGTGTGGGACTTGTTGTATTAGTCCATCTATACTGACCTCCATCAGGTTGCAAACTGAATATATTTTTTTCCTGCATCTACCTCTGAAAAAATATTGGGCTTCTAGCTGTGTGTGGGTCTTGTTCTATTAATCCATCTATACTGACCTCCATCAGGTTGCAAATTCAAAATAATTTTTTTCTGCATCTAACCCAGCCAATAGTTTTGGCCTAATACCACAGTTTGGCCACTCAGCTCTGCTCGGTTACCATCCATTGTTTTTTTGTGCAAACAACTCCAGAGTTGTGAATTAGTTAACCACCAAAATGAGTGGAAAAAGGCCTGCTGCTGGTGGAAAGGGGAATAGGCGTGTTGGGAAGGGGAAAAAAGGTTGTGTCCGTGGGGTAGGTGTTAAAGCAACAGTAACATCTGCAGAAGAAAGACCATCTTCCAGCCAAACTAAAATGTCTACTTCTTTTAGCGGACAATGTGATAAGATCCCTTTCTTACGGCCACGCCAATCGCTACAAATTCCAGATGAGGCACAAAAACAGCAGGTGCTTCAACGGATATCAAGTGCTCCTTTAAGTGGGCTCTCCTCCACATCAACTTCAACATCACAAATACTCCAGTTCTCAAAGGTGTCACCCAAATCGCACTTGCTTCCTCACAGCTCCCAAATCTCCAGCTGCCCGTCTGAGTATGAGGTAGAACAGATGGTTGAGTCTGCAGAGCTGTTTACTCATACTATAGCCTGGGAATCAGAGGTCGACTCCAGCGCTTCTGTGAATCCAGACGAGGAAATGATCTGCACTGATGCCCAGAATCTTTATGAGTCGGATCCAGGACCAGACGCGGAAGGTTCTGACCATAATGTAGACCCTCATTCCCAAACTGTAACTCCTGTTGGTGGAGACAATGAGGAAGACGATGATAAGACTCAAATACCTGATTGGAGCGACAACTTTAGTTTTTTGTCAGGGCAGGAACAGGTTGGCTCTGAGGACGACGGGTGTGATAACGCACAGGGTGATGATGATGAGGTCGGAGATCCCACTTACTGTCAACCCACAGTCAGCCAAGAGATGAGGTCAGCAGAGGAGGTGGAGGAAGATGCTAGTGACGACGAGGTCAGGTTGCGCCTTCCTGGACAGAGACGTAGTACTGGAAGCACGTCAACAACTGCATCCTCAAACACAACTCTGCCTCTCACCACAAGTCGTGGTGGCTCTTCAGGTCGCATGGGTGCTAAGCCTTACATAGCCTGGGCATTTTTTCAGATCGATAAAGATGACCCAACTCGTGTTATCTGTAACATTTGTCAGCAAAAGCTAAGTAGAGGCCAAAAAATACATAGTTTGAGTACTTCATGCATGAACCGGCACATGGACATGAAGCATAAGTTGCAGTGGGAAGCTCAGTGTGCTACAATGCGGCCTAGCCGGCCGGGCCAACCACCGTCTGCCATATCTTGTGCATCCGCGGCCTCTTCATCCTCTGTGACTGGGGGGACAGCAGTCACACCTGTTTTGGGGCGCAGACCTGCCACCTCTTTACCCGCAACAGCCAGCGTGATTGGCAGGTCATCATTTTCTTTGGAGGTGGTAACACCAGCTGGTGTTGAGCGCTGTCCGACATCGATAGCACCACCTTTGGATCAAGGCAACCTAACATGTCCGCCTGCATCTTCCTCACAGACCGGCAGTTTGCCGGGGACACCCTTATCAACCCCGTCTAAGCACAATAGCCAGCCCTCGGTCCCTCAGATGTGGACAAGTAAAAGACCATTTCCTCCTAGCCATGAGAAAGCTAAGAGGTTGAATTTCACCATCTGCAAGCTCTTGGCTACAGAAATGCTGCCTTTCCGCCTGGTGGACACAGAGGATTTTCGAGACCTTATGTCCGTCGCAGTGCCCCAGTACCAGATGCCCAGTCGGCACTACTTCTCAAAGAAAGGTGTGCCTGCGCTCCACCAGCATGTCGCACATAACATCACCGCTTCTTTGAGAAACTCTGTGTGTGACAGGGTGCATTTCACCACAGACACTTGGATGAGTAGGCATGGACAGGGGCGTTACATGTCGCTGACTGGGCACTGGGTAACTATGGTGACAGCAGGACAAGGGGCTGCTGTCCAAGTCTTGCCGTCCCCACGAGTTGTGCGTCAATCCTCTTTATGTCAAAGTTCCTCCACTGCTTCTGCCTCCTCAACCTCCTCTCGGTCTTCCACCTGCACCCAAAGCCTGTCTGGTCATGCCACAAGCTTTCTAACTGCGCAGAAGGGATCCTGCACACCTCCTTACTATGCTGGCAGTAGGGCTCAACGTCATCAGGCGGTTTTTACATTGAAATGTCTGGGAAATGTGAGTCACACAGCTGAGGAGTTGTGGTCAGCTCTGGAGAACCAATTTCATGAATGGTTGTCTCCACTGGACCTGAAACCAGGGAAGGCCGTGTGCGACAATGCTGCAAACCTGGGTGCGGCCCTTCGCCGGGGCAATGTCACACACGTGCCTTGTATGGCTCACGTGTTGAACCTGGTTGTCCAGCAATTTTTAGCCCACTATCCCAGACTAGATGGCCTTCTGCAGAGGGCACGGTCGCTGTGTGCTCACTTCCGCCGTTCGCATCCCGCAGCTCAGCGACTTACATCTCTACAGAAGTCGTTGGGCCTGCCACTTCACCGGCTAAAATGCGATGTGCCTACCCGGTGGAATTCAACTCTGCACATGTTGCAGCGACTGTGGCAGCACCGACAAGCCCTGGTGCAATACGTTCTGACGTATAGCCTGGGCCAACGAGATTCAGAGGTGGGGCAAATCACGCTGGAGGAGTGGTCTCAGATCAGGGACCTATGCACCCTTCTGCACAGTTTTGAAATGGCGACGAAGATGTTTAGTGCTGACGATGCCATTATCAGCATGACTATTCCGGTGATTTACATGCTGGAGCACATGTTAAACAGAATTCGGAGTCAGGTGGTGGCACAAGAGGAGGTGGAGGAAGTAGAGGAGGAGGAGTTGTATGCGGAAGGGCTAACATCTGCAAGGTCCAGACGGTCGGCAGCACCAAGGCGGCAGGCATGTGAGGGTGGGGGAGATGGTTTTACCAGGGCGCATGGTAGCAGCCAAACTAGTGAGGAAGGTGCAGGAGCCCAGGAAGAAGTGGAGGACGAACTGATGGAAGACTCATCAGATGAGGGAGACCTTGATCACATTTCTGTTGTGCGAGGTTGGGGGGAGAGGACAGAGGAAGGAAGCATGATTGTTACCTCGCCACCAACACAACAGGGACTTGGTGCTCCTGGATGCGCAACACACATGAGTGCCTTCTTGCTGCACTACCTGCAACATGACCCTCGAATTGTGAGAATTAGAAATAATCCTGACTACTGGGTTGCCACACTGTTAGATCCCCGGTACAAAAGTAAATTTGCAGAAATTATTCCTGCCATAGAAAGGGATGCACGCATGCAGGAGTATCAGCAGAGACTGTTGCAGAATCTTACATGTGCTTTTCCACAAAATACCAGTGGTGCACGTAGTGAATCTCACAGTTCCAACTTGCCAACCGTGGGACCGTCAAGTGTTCAGCACTCAAACCGTAACAGAACCACAGTATCTGCTGGTAACATCAATTTTGCGGAATCATTTCACCACTTTTTTAGCCCATCCTTTGCAAGGCCACAGGAGACAAGAAGTCTGACACATAGTCAACGCCTAGAGACGATGGAACAGGAGTATCTCCAAGTAAACATTGAAGCCACGACTGTGTCACTGGACCCTTGCTCTTTTTGGGCTTCCAATCTGGATAAATGGCCGGAGCTAGCCACTTACGCCTTGGAGATCTTGTCATGCCCCGCAGCCAGCGTTCTGTCTGAACGTGTGTTCAGCGCTGCTGGTGGTGTGCTGACAGATAAGCGCACGCGGCTCTCCACTGATAATGTAGACAGACTCACGTTCATAAAGATGAACAAATCATGGATCCGAAACGACTTTTCTACCCCTGTGTCATCCTGGGGAGAGTAAAAGCTTGATGATTGGTTAAAATCACCCTACCAACCGTTTTAAGCTTTCAAATTACTAATCATGTTTATCTGTATCTTGACTGGAAAATAATTTGGGCTTTGTAGCAGTGTGCAGCACTGATCCTATTAGGCCATCTATACTAAAGCTTCACCAGATTTAAAATTAAAAATAATTTTTAGCTGCATCTAGCCCGGAAAATAATTTTGGGGCTCCGAGATGCACAAGGCACATAAGTGCCTTCTTGCTGCACTACCTGCAGCATGACCCTCATATTGTCAGAATTCGAAGTAATCATGACTACTGGGTTGCCACACTCTTAGATCCCCCAAACTTTTCGATCAACCTTTTCATTTTAATAAAGACCAAAAAAATGGTCATTTTTGAAATTATAAGCATTAGCAGGTTGTTAGAAACTGAAATCAAACAGTTTTCAACTCAAAACTTTATTCTAGGTGATGTTACATTTTCACATAGGACCCCTTGTTCGAAAGGAGCTTCTGAACTCTCTCGTCCATTGAATTTGTCAGGTTTTGGATGGCTTCTGCTTCAATTGTTTTGCATGAGGACAGAATACCCTCCCAGAGCTGTTGCTTAGATGTGAACTGCCTCCCGCCATCATAGACACTCCTTTTAATGATGCTCCAAAGGTTCTGAATGGGGTAGAGGTCAGGGGAGCATGGGGGTCACACCATAAGTTTGTCCCCTTTTATGCCCATATCAGCCAGAGATGCAGATGTTTTATGTGCAGCATGAGATGGTGCATTATCATGCAGAAAAATGATCTTGCTGTGAAATACACGGTTCTTCTTCTTGAACCATGGCAGGAAGTGCTGTTTGAGAAAATCCACATACATTATGGAGTTCATCTTTAGCGCCTTCAGGGATCCTAAAGGGGCCGACAATCTCTCTCCCCATGATTCCAGCCCAAAACATTACTCCACCTCCTCCTTGTTGGCGCTGTAGCCGTGTTTGCGTGGGGTGTCCATCAACCAGCCATCCTCCACTCCATCCATCTGGACCATCGAGCGCTGCACGGCACTCATCCGTGAACAAAACAGTTTTGAAATCAGTCTTCATGTAATGTTTGGCCCACTGGAGCCGTTTCTGCTTGTGTGAAGTGGATAGAGGAGGTCGACAGGATGGCGCATGCACAGCTGCAAACCTCTGAAGGACCCTGCATCTTGTTGTTCGGGGGACGTTGGAGGCACAAGCAGCTTCAAAAACTTGTCTGCTGCTATGACAAGGCTTTTTTGCCGCTGCTCTTTCAACCTGACGTAATTGCCTGTAGGAAAGAGTCCTTAATTTGCCCTTATCAGCACGCACACGTGTGTACTGTGAATCAGCTACATACTTCTTGATTGCCAAGACACTTCATCCTGATCATCGCACAATGTTGATTGTAGTCATGCCTTGACCTAAACACTCCACAATTTGTTGCTTCTCAGCAGCCGACACATCCTTTTTCTTTCCCATTTTGGCAGAAAATGTAGGCTGCTTAATAATGTGAGAGAGCCTTCTTAAGTAGTCTTGCCTTTCATTGGACACACCTGCCAAACTAATTAGCACAGGTGTCTGCAATTGCTTACAGTGATATAAAGAGCCCTGACACACATCACCATCAATGAGTTTAACTGACAAACAAACAAATTCTTCCCTTATCACTCCTAAACACTTTTTGCATAATAATTTGGAACGCAGTGTACATGTGCTTTTCCACAAAACACCAGTGGTTCACGTAGTGAATCTTACAGTTCTAACTTGCCAACCGTGGTCTGTATGGAGTTGTTCAATAAAGGGCCCAAAATTAAGATAACAGAGATGGGAGAGGTCTCTATGAATAGGAATTCCTAAGTATTTGATACCCTGTGAGGGCCAGGCAAAGGGAAAGTTGGACTGGATGGAATCCTATATGGATTTGGGGAGGGAGACATCGAGGGCCTCAGACTTCGCTGCATTGATTTTAAAATTTTACCATGTAACAAAGTGATCTATTTCAGCCATAACAGCATGGATGGATATATGTGATTGAGTGATATATACTAGGACATCATCAGCAAATAGAGAGCACTTGTACTCGGTGCCTCCCACCTCAATCCACCTAATATTGGGGTTATGGCAAATTGATGAGAGCAGGTGCTCCGTCACTAGGATGTATAAGAGAGGGGACAGAGGACATCACTGCCTTGTCCCATTGGTGATTGTGAAAGGTGATGAAAATGTTCTGACGCACCCCCTGGGCCTTGGGACACACGGAGCCGGACCCTTTTTGGTGGATGCTGGTGGTTGTAGTCTTCGTGGCGGCGACCCGGTTCCGTGGCTCAGGGCGGTCAAACCAGTGGCGGAACTATTTATGTGGTTTTGATGTTTAAATGTTCGACTACGCCACCCGTGGATTGCGGTCAGAGTGAACCGCCGCTACAGGGCAGACCGCTGAGGCTGGTGTTGTGGGTGCAGCAGAGCGTAGCATAACTCCCCACGGGAGGAGTATAGCCTCAGGGCAGTGTATGCGGAGGATGGGGGTGACGGTGCAGGGCAGCAGCAGTAACGACACGGAGTCAGTGATGCAGTTCAGGGCCTTTACTCACAGTTCTTATTATCCAGACCACGACTGCAGGTAACGGCTGCCCACGTCGTACTGTGCTCACCAGGTGAGGGGCTCAGACAACTCTCAGATAACTTTGGAGCACTTCACAGGACCCCCTTTGTGTGTCCTTTGTCTGGCCTTTCTTACCAACACTTCTGTCCGGCTGCCTCGGGCCTCCTCTTGGTAAACTTGGCGCCAGTTTCCCTGACCCTATGTGGTGCCTTCCTAGCGGGTGTAGCGAGGGGCTGCGCCACATAAAATGTCAGAGCCTCCGGTTTCTAGCTGAGGGTCGTTTCCTGCCTCCACTAGTTCGGGGACCGGTCTCCCCCTTTGGCCTGACCCCTCCACGCAGGTGGATTCGGGCGTGCGGTGGCGACTCGCCCGTCCGCACCCCTGGGATCCCTTCATTCCTCGTTCCTGGAGCCTTCTCCGCTCCTCTTCCTTCCTTCTCCCTCTTCCAGGCCTGGGCCTCTGTTACTAGGCCCGCCTCCGGAGCAGAGCTCATGCAGAGCCCCTGCTCCCTGCCACTTCTGCTCAGACTTCTCTGCACTGAACTAAGATGGTGCCCACCTTTTATACTCCCTTCTCAATGCACCCAGGAACTGCTTCCTCCCTGCTCCTGCACTACAGGGTTCCCCTTCCTCAGTGTTCCCTCCCCCCACTCCAGCCAGGGACAGGGACTGTCGTGCCCATCTCAGGGGCATATTGGTCACCCTGCCCCACGGCAATGTGGTGTAATGCATGCAGGTGTCGGGTCCTGATCCACACTCCATCCTTACCTGAGAGTGAGATATCACACCTCTGGGTGAGGTGCAATACGTCTGTAGCAACCGAGCCCTCAGGGTGCTACAGTTCCATTTATCTTCAGCCTAGGTGACGTATTGCGATACAGGGCCGTGATTTTGGCTATAAAAGGGTCCCCTAGACCCCTACCCCAAGCTTTTTAAGAGAATCATATATGGCGTGCCAGGAGACTCTATGGAATGCTTTCTCAGCATCCAACGAGAGTATCTAATTACAAATTTTTAACTGCATCTAGCCCAGGAAATACTTTGTGCCTAGTAGCAGTGTCTGCTAGTCAGCAGATTATCCCGGCTGTTAAGCAAGCTGCACCACTTGTAGTTTAGACACTTAATTTTTTCAAAGGAAATGCTTCGGGACCATGGGATACTTAGTGAAGAGCATCAGGAGGCACCCCAAGGCATAGGGGCTGGGACTGGCAGTAGGATGCCTTGCGGTGGACAGCCGAGCTCGATTCTTATAAAAGCTTTTTAACTGCAGCAGCTTTAGTGGACGCTACTGGAGCTGGAATTACCGCGGCTGCTGGCATGAGACTTGCCCTCCAATAGATCCTTGTAAATGGATTTAAAGTGTATTCATTCAAATTAGAGAGACAATTTAAATTAAAAAGCTTAGAGCTGCCTCCACCACAGGGGGGCTCGCTCGACCCACCAGCGGACAGGCACCAGTATTGGGAGAGGGGGGCTGGCCGTCAGGGTTCACCGCGGCTCTGGCACAAACCCGGCGACACGGAGGTGGCACGGGCAGGAGCGGACTGGCCGTGTCGGCTTCTCACTTTTTGGATTTTAGAAGGGCATGACATGCCTATATCTGTGTCTCCCCCTCCTTTTACTCCTCCACCTCTTTTATTTTCGCATGACTATATGTACTTTTCACTTTTCCATGTGTTAGTTATGTCTTCTGAGCAGTTTGTCAGCTTTTGGACACCTTTGAAGGTGTTTTCTATGTGTTTCTATGTGTTTTTGTTTGCCTGCCATTGGTTTTAACGGTGTTCGAAGGTGTTCGACGAACAGTTCGACGAACAGTTCGGCGAACACACGGGTGTTCGACGAACCGAACCAAACTCGAACACTACGGGGGTGGCTCAACACTAGTCAATAAGCTCGCTGACACACAGCAACAAAATTTCAATGGAAGCCAGAAATGGCAATATTTTCAGCGCAATTATATGTGATCCGATTGACGGACAAACCACAGTTTTAAATAGCTGGATTTTTAGCACTGTAATATGGAAAGGACCTGGCTGTATTCTGCAGTGCCAACAAGCAAATGGCGCAGAAAAATGGTGTTCTCTGGATTGCTTTTGAAGCAAGTAATCAGGATTAAAATAAAAATATATATATTCCTGGCCCCTGATACCTGGGGCTGTTTCTACAAATATCTGTAAAAGCACCAGCAGACAGAACTGGAATGGACCCTCTTTCTTTTTGCACTGCAGTCTGCTATATACCCTGCCTGCCTAGCACTGATATCTCTGCAGCTGGATTAGTCCTCAGAAGGACTGTTAGTTGAGATGGATATGTAGAGAATCTTGTAGAATACTTACAATAACTAATAAACAACTGAATCTCTCCCTAGCTCAGCAGCACCTCTCCCTACACTTCCTGATTGCAGAGTAGACTGTGACAAGCACGGCGGCGCCAAGTCTGATATACAGTGGTGGCCAAAAGTATTGGCACCCCTGCAATTCTGTCAGATAATACTCAGCTTCTTCCTGAAAATGATTGCAATCACAAATTCTTTGGTAATATTATCTTCATTTAATTTGTCTTCAATGAAAAAACACAAAAAGAATTGTCCTAAAGCCAAATTGGATACAATTAAACATCAAACCTAAAAAAGGGGGTGGACAAAAGTATTGGCACTGTTTGAAAAATCATGTGATGCTTCTCTAATTCGTGTAATTAACAGCACCTGTAACTTACCTGTGCCACCTAACAGGTGTTGGCAATAACTAAATCACACTTGCAGCCAGTTAACATGGATTAAAGTTGACTCAACCTCTGTCCTGTGTCCTTGTGTGTACCACATTGAGCATGGAGAAAAGAAAGAAGACCAAAGAATTGTCTGAGGACTTGAGAAACCAAATTGTGAGGAAGCATGAGCAATCTCAAGGCTACAATTCCATCTCCAAAGACCTGAATGTTCCTGTGTCTTCCGTGCGCAGTGTCATCAAGAAGTTTAAAGCCCATGGCACTGTGGCTAACCTCCCTAAATGTGGACGGAAAAGAAAAATTGACGAGAGATTTCAACGCAAGATTGTGCGGATGGTGGATAAAGAAAATCGACTAACATCCAAACAAGTTCAAGCTGCCCTGCAGTCCGAGGCTACAACAGTGTCAACCCGTACAAACCCGTCAAACATGGCAGAGGTTCCCTGATGTTTTGGGGTTGTTTTGCTGCCTCTGGCACTGGACTGCTTGACCGTGTGCATGGCATTATGAAGTCAGACGACTACCAACAAATTTTGCAGCATAATGTAGGGCCCAGTGTGAGAAAGCTGGGTCTCCCTCAGAGGTCATGGGTCTTCCAACAGGACAATGACCCAAAACACACTTCCAAAAGCACTGGAGACTTCTAAGGTGGCCAGCAATGAGTCCTGACCTGAATCCCATAGAACACCTGTGGAGAGATCTCAAAATGGCAGTTTGGAGAAGGCACCCTTCAAATATCAGGGACCTGGAGCAGTTTGCCAAAGAAGAATGGTCTACAATTCCAGCAGAGCATTGTAAGAAACTCATTGATGGTTACCGGAAGCAGTTGTTCGCAGTTATTTTGGCTAAAGGTTGTGCAACCAAGTATTAGGCTGAGGGTGCCAATACTTTTGTCTGGCCCATTTTTTGAGTTTTGTGTGAAATGATCAATGATTTGATTTTTGCTTCATTCTCTTTTGTGTTTTTTCCTTGCAAGCAAATTAAATTAAGATAATAATACCAAAGAATTTGTGATTGCAATCATTTTCAGGAAGAAACTGAGTATTATCTGAAAGAATTGCAGGGGTGCCAATACTTTTGGCCACCACTGTAGATCTGATGATGCTGTGCGGCCAGCCAATCACTGTAATGCCACAATCAACATGGCTGCGGCATTACAGTGTGTGTCAGACAATCCCTGCATGTTGATTGGCGCTCTAAAGAGTGCCAAACATGCAGGGATGGGGGACCCGAGCTCCCGCCGAGCAACCTCGGAAATACTCAGCGAGCGCCGAGCATCCGAGTAGTGAGATGCTCGGGCAAGCACGCAGCAGTAGCGAGCATGCTCGCTCATCACTATTGGTGACACTTCTAGACCCATGCCACAAGGAGAACTTCCTGTCTCTTATTCCCTTGCAGGACAGGCCTAATAAAATGGTGCAGTACAAGAAGGCCCTTGTTGAGGAATTATTAAAAAAAATCGTAACATCAAATAGAGTGTCGTTTTTTAGGGAGGTTTAACTCTATTCCCATGCAGCTGTGTCTTCACACCCAGACATGGGTCTACGCATCCTGATTTTGTCTATTTGCTATTGTCCTCCTCCTTCTCTGCATCCTCATCCTCCACCATCACATCACCACCATATGTACCATATCAACATATCTACATCTCTTGCAAGGGACATTGGAGTTCCTCCAAATTTTTGTCAGTCGTTGCTTCACTGCATAGGCAATCAGTATGGGAGACACATTTCCTAATAATGGGAGCATTTTATGGAGGAGGCCCTCCGACCTCTATGTCTCTTGCAAGGGGCATTAGAGTTCATCCAAATTTTTGGCAGCCGTTGCTTCACTACATAAGCAAACAGTATGGGAGACACACTTACTAATAATGGGAACATTGTTTTCAGGAGGTCCTCCAACCTCTACATCTCTTGCAAGGGGCATTGGAGTTACTCCAAATTTCTGGCAGCGCTGCTTCACTGCATAGGCAAACAATATGGGAGACACACTTCCTAATAATGGGAGCATTTTTTGCAGAAGGTCCTCCGACCTCTATGTCTCTTGCAAGGGGCATTAGAGTTCCTCCAAATTTTTGGCAGCCGTTGCTTCACTACATAAGCAAACAGTATGGGAGACACACTTCCTAATAATGGGAACATTGTTTTCAGGAGGTCCTCCAACCTCTACGTCTCTGGCAAGGGGCATTGGAGTTCCTCCAAACTTATGGCAGCCGTTGCTTCACTGTATAGGCAAACAGTATGGGAGACACACTTCCTAATAATGGGAACATTGTTTTCAGGAGGCCCTCCAACCTCTACATCTCTTGCAAGGGGCATTGGAGTTCCTCCAAATTTATGGCAGCCGTTGCTTCACTGCATAGGCAAACAGTATGGGAGACACACTTCCTAATGATAAGAGCATTTTTTTCAGGAGGCCCTCTGACCTCTACATCTCCTGCAAGGGGCATTGGAGTTCCTCCAATTGTTGGCAGCCGTTGCTTCATTGCATAGGCAAAGAGTATGGGAGACACACTTCCTAATAATGGGAGCATTTTTTGCAGGAGGCCCTCCGACCTCTACGTTTCTTGCAAGGGGCATTGGAATTCCACCAAATTATTGGCAGCCATTGCAGTCACTGAATACGCAATTATAGTATAGGAGACCTGGTTGAGCATAGCCGGCTGATGGCTCTCTAACAATAGCGAGGGCTGACTGCTGGACCTTTAAGAATAGTAAGGGCCGCCTGATGGGCCTATAAAAATAGGCTTTGTGATTTTCAGAGTCCCTCCATCATAAATGAAACAGGATATGTCTGATGATGTGTCACACACTACATGGCCAGATAAGGTTGTAAAATGTTAAAATGACATTTCCTGGTGAATGAATTTGTCTTGGTTGAAAGCAATGTAAAAGTGCAAAAGCGCATTAAAAACGCTACGTGTGAACATAGCTCAAGGTGTGGAGGAAAAAATGTTCCTTAACATAGTTCCCAGGAAAATCCATTTTGTTTTCGCTTTTATATGTTTTATTGTGAGTCTGTAAAAGTTGCGTAATAGCTCTGACAATGTTGTTGACAGCAGTGACCTGGGAGTCAGAAATGCTTCCAGGGGTCTTCCCCATGCTGTTCCCATGTCATTTGAGCACTGTTCCCATCGATTTGGGCAATTTGTAGGCCCTCTGCAGACCGCTGGGGGAGCTGCCGGAAAAATGCTCGAGTTTCCCATAGACTTACATTGGGCTCGTTGCTCGGGTCGAGCACCCATGTATTCCAATTTGCTCGACTCGAACAACGAGTACCCATGCATTTTAGTGCTCGCTCTTCACCAATATCTATATAATCCCAACACAGATATGTATCAAAAGTTTATATGTAATCAAGATACAAGTATGGAGTGACCAGTGTATGTATCTAATAGCAACCATGAGAATAGTGAGTGAAAATCTGCAAATATTGCACAAAGTGGGTTCAACAATAAAACATGCTTTCAGAACATAATTAGAATAAAAATACTGGTGCACACTTCCCATGTATACATGTGGCCTGGGTCCAGATGCTGGTAGAGAATAGTAACATATGCAATATACCAATGGCTAACATGGATTAGATGCATGATATAACTGTGAGGATAAAGTGCAAGTGCAAAAATACAAATATATGTCACGAGTCTAGATCCTTATGGAAGTAGATGCAAGGAATAATAGTAGCAGTATATATGGTAACTTTTTGCGCATAGGCTGCTCGGCGTGGTCCTTGCATTTGGTTGCTTTGGCGCACGGACTATACTAACCATCCATTGTGTTCTGTTTACTCCACAATTCATGTCAGTTCCCTTCACTTAAATTCAACATCACATTTCTCACTTAATCCTTTGTCACTTTTGTACCTTTATTCTTATCCTATTTTATGTATTATTATTTTTTCCCTTACTCACCTTTTCATCATTATGTATCTATTTATTTATTCACTAGTCACAGTTTAGCAATAACTCAGTTACATTAAGTTTTATTCATACATTCATTATGAACTGGCACTTTAAGATATGATACCAATTAACATGCATTAATTCACTGTCTGATCCAATTGGAGTAATTTTAAAACATAGACTTTAATATTAATATTAAAATACAATATTTACATAAATAATCACAAATCTTCTCCCAGTGCCAGAGATACTGATCACTAAATCCTATTCTCTTATTATTTGATAAACCTAAACATGGTAATGATGTGAGTGCTATAGGTCTGTATTCAGATATTGATCACGAGGTCTGAGTTGTGAGACTCAGTATCATATTACCTACAGCTCACTAAGGACAACAGGTGACAAGATCATTCCCGAGATATTGACATATAATCACAAATCTTCTCCCAGTGCCAGAGATACTGACCACTAAATCCTATTCTCTTATTGCTTAATCAGTCTAAATATATTAATAACATGAGTGCTATAGATCTATATTGATATATTGATCCCTAGGTCTCGGTTATGAGATTCAGTATTATATTACCTACAGCTCAATAAGGACTACAGATAACATATATTAGACTCAGAATGTTCTAGTAAGGAGCATTATTCCCTGATATTTTACTCCTTTAAAAGCTAGCTGACACCTGTCAAAAACAACATTGGTCCAAGAAAAATAGCCCAGGCAGTAAAGAGATATCCATATGCTTATCTTCAATCGTTGGTTACTGCTTTGAATCATAAAGGGCTAGCAGGGTGTACACAAGCATGATATTGGCATGATTGCTGGCCGCATTCCGTGGCCAAGCCAGTATCCTTATAAAGGCTATGAAGGCCCACCCCGTACCACTTAGGAAGTCACTTAAGCATCAATCGGCTGTGCCGCATAGTAGCTCCCATACCTGTCACTATACACCGTTTAGAGGTGACAAGCATCATCCAATCATGATGAATTGCATAACGCCATTGAAGCCCGCCAGCTTCACTGTCATTTGTTAAGTGGGGAGGATCTCCGATGTCAACCAATCATGGCTTCAGGAGCCGCATCCAATCAGACCGATTCCGTGACCGTGTCACTGCTAGGTCGCCTCCCAGCCAATCAGCTAGAAAATGCTTGCCTACCACGATGAATCAGAGGTGATCGTGTCATAGCCTCGTCTTCAGCCAATCCTGAACAATATTTCATTGAAGCAGGGCTCATAAACGCCCATGGGAGTGACTATCAGGAAAAATACCACAGTGCTTGAATGTTAGGAATGTAAGTGAATAGCTTATATATTTACAGTGGGGAAAAAAAAGTATTTAGTCAGCCACCAATTGTGCAAGTTCTCCCACTTAAAAAGATGAGAGAGGCCTGTAATTGACATCATAGGTAGACCTCAACTATGAGAGACAAAATGAGAAAACAAATCCTGAAAATCACATTGTCTGATTTGGAAAGAATTTTTTTTTTTAAATTTTGGTGGAAAATAAGTATTTGGTCACCTACAAAAGTTCATCAGATATATCCATATCTGTCTCCAACACACCAATTTATTAACAATATCACATGACTAATATCACATTCAGGGGCAACTCATTGTAATATAAAATAAGAGGTGGAAAATTACTCATAATCAAGAGGGTAAATAGAGGATATGGGTACAATACAGTACTATACCAGATGATATTTATGAAGACAAGGAAAGGTTCCTAATGAATATATGTAGGCTCACAGAAAGGTGGGAATATTAGGGATAATTTAATCCTGATTATTGCTCAATAAAGCATGTGAAGGATAATGACTCATTAATGCCAAAAGGAAGATCGCAAATGATGTATCCATCTGCATTCTTTTTGTAGAAGTAATCTATCCCAGATACATCCTCGGGATGGGATCCGTATAACCTAAACCGCCTGAAATTGTATACTGAACAGATTAGCCGAATGTGCCTCAAACATTTGTCTGGATAAGGTGGTTTCTCTTTCCTTCTTAAGTAGCCAACATGGTCGTATCTTCAGCCTGGGACAGTTCATAGTTTCATGGCTTTCAGTATCACCTCTATGCTGATGACACACAGATCTACCTCTCTGGACCTGATATCACCTCCTTACTAACCAGAATCCCACAAAGTGTGTCCTATTGTAACGGGTATGGGAGGTGGAACCTCTGAGCAACTATACAAGGGGGCAGTCCTTGTAAGGAAGCGGGTGGCTCCCAGGGAAGACGGGCAGGTAGTCACGGCTAGTGACGGGGACAGTCTCTGGGTAGAAGGGCAGGAGGTCACGGCAAGTGACGGGGACAGTCTCTTAACAGGCGGGTGGTCAGGGCAAGTGACGGCAGAGCCTCCAGGTAGGCTAGCAGGCAGGTAGCAGGTGGACGCTCCCAGGTGAGCGGGCAAGAGTCTCTGGACAGGCAGGTGGTCACAGCACGTGACGGCAGAGCCTCCAGGTAGGCTAGCAGGCAGGTAGCAGGTGAGCGCTCCCAGGTGAGCGGGCAAGAGTCTCTGGACAGGCAGGTGGTCACAGCACGTGACGGCGGAGCCTCCAGGTAGGCTAGCAGGCAGGTAGCAGGTGAGCGCTCCCAGGTGAGCGGGCAAGAGTCTCTGGACAGGCAGGTGGTCACAGCACGTGACGGCGGAGCCTCCAGGTAGGCTAGCAGGCAGGTAGCAGGTGAGCGCTCCCAGGTGAGTGGGCAAGAGTCTCTGGACAGGCAGGTGGTCACAGCACGTGACGGCAGAGCCTCCAGGTAGGCTAGCAGACAGGTAGTAGGTGAGCGCTCTCAGGTGAGCGGGCAGGCTGGTCCAAAGACAGACTGACAGGTGTCGGAAGGCAGACCGTCGGACCGCAGGTTTGCAAGCAGGTAAGCGGATATCAGGCAGGTATCAAGCAGGAATCTGGCAGGTGACTGGCAGGTAACAAGCAGGAATCTGGCAGGTGACTGGCAGGTAACAAGCAGGAATCTGGCAGGTGACTGGCAGGTAACTGGTAACGGGACCTGAGGGCTGAAGCAGAGTGAAGGCTTTGCAACAACATTGCTCGGGCACCTCCATTATATATGGGAGGTCCTCCGGCAATTGGCCGGGGACTCCTTAGGACGGCGCGCGCGGTCCCTTTAAGAAAGGAGGAGCGGGCGCGCGCCCTCAGCACACTGCCGGGGAAGGAGCGCGTGCCGGAAGCAGCGGGGAGAGAAGCGCTGGAGGACGCCGCGCCAGGAGCGGGGAGGTGAGAGGGACGGCGTCTCTGCCTAGTACGGGGCAGAGACGCCGATGCTACAGTACCCCCCACGGGGCAGAGACGCCGATGCTACAGTACCCCCCCCTTTAGGACCCCTCTTTTTTTGGCCAGAAAGAAATTTTTCAAGGAGAAGCGGGGCGTTGATGTTCTCCCTGGGTTCCCAAGTTCTCTCCTCAGGATCAAACCCCTTCCAATCTACCAGAAAAAAGGTTTTTCCTCTTACCCTCTTGGAAGCCAGAATACTCTCTACCTCAAAGACGTCATCAGCTGAAACCGGAGCAGGAGGGGCACCTGGATTATTGGAAAAAGAGTTAAAGACAACGGGTTTGAGGAGAGATACGTTGAAGGAGTTGGAAATCCGTAGGGTGGCCGGGAGTTTTAATTTGTAGGCCACAGGGTTAATTTGCCTGAGGACTTCGAAGGGACCGATGAATCGAGGGCCCAACTTGAAGGAGGGTACTTTGAGCCGCACATGTTTGGACGAGAGCCAAACCTTGTCTCCCGGACGGAATTGAGGCGGATCCAGACATCTCTTATCAGCATATCTCTTCATCCGCTCAGAGGACAGAAGAAGAGTGGACCTGGTACTCTCCCAAATAGTAGAAAATTCGCTGACAAGAGACTCCACAGCAGGGTTGTCCACAGAAACGGAGACAGGAAGTGGAATCCGGGGATGTTGGCCACCGACTATAAAGAACGGGGATTTGGAAGAGGATTCGCTCTCATGGTTATTGTAAGAGAACTCGGCCCATGGTAGGAGATCCACCCAGTCCGAATGGTGTGCATTAACGAAGTGCCGGAGGTAACTGGTCAGGATCTGATTGATCCGCTCCACTTGACCATTGGACTGTGGGTGGTAAGCGGAGGAGAAGTCCAGGGTGATGTCTAGCAGCTTACATGTGGCTCTCCAGAAGCGTGAGGTGAACTGAACCCTACGATCCGACACGATGTGGAGGGGCAGGCCATGGAGACGGAAGATGTGGCGGATAAAGTCTTTAGCCAGCTCGGGTGCAGATGGGAGACCAGGCAGGGGAATGAAGTGGGCCATCTTAGAAAAGCGGTCAGCGACAACCCAAATGACTGTACAACCGGCAGAAATAGGAAGATCGGTGATAAAGTCCATAGCAATGTGCTGCCAAGGAGCAGCAGGTACGGGAAGGGGCAGGAGATGGCCGGCTGGTAGATGTCTGGGAACTTTGTTATGGGCACAGGATGAGCAGGCCGCGACGAAGTCTACCACGTCCTTACGCAGGGTAGGCCACCAGTAATGCCGGGTAATGAGTTGGAAGGTCTTCTTTTGGCCAGCATGGCCAGCTAGTTTAGAAGAATGTCCCCAGCGAAGAACCCTCTCCCGATCTGGTACAGTTACAAACGTCTTACCGGGTTGGAGACGAGTCAGATCCAAGGGGGCCACATTCATCACCTTGGAGGAGTCGATGATGTGCGTAGGCTCCTCCTCTTGATCGGAGGACAGGAAGGACCGCGACAAGGCATCAGCTTTGACGTTCTTGTCCGCTGGACGGAAATGAAGAATGAAGTCGAAGCGGGCAAAAAACAATGACCACCGGGCCTGGCGAGGATTGAGTCTCTGGGCATTTTGGAGATATGCCAGGTTTTTGTGATCCGTGTAGATAATTACCGGGTAGAGAGCCCCTTCAAGCAGATAGCGCCACTCCCCCAGTGCCAATTTGATGGCTAGCAATTCACGGTCTACTATGGAGTAGTTGCGCTCAGACGAGGAGAAGATTTTGGAGAAGAAGCCGCAGGTTACCATTCTCCCGGTAGAAGATTTTTGGGTGAGTACCGCTCAAGCTCCGGAGGAGGAGGCATCAACCTCCAGGTAGAATTGTTTATTACAGTCCGGACAGTGCAGGACGGGAGCAGAGGCGAAGGCTTTCTTTAAGGAAAGGAAGGCCTCCTCGGCTTCAGGCGACCATGTCCTGGGATTAGCCCCCTTACGGGTAAGTGCAGATATGGGAGCAGTCCGAGACGAGAAGTGTGGGATGAAAAGACGATAGTAATTAGCGAAGCCCAGGAATCGCTGTATCGCCTTCAAACCTTCAGGACGAGGCCATTTTAGAACGGAAGAGAGCTTCTCGGGATCCATTTGCAGACCTGTCTGGGAGATGACATAGCCCAAGAACGGTAGGGAGGTCTGGTCGAAGAGGCACTTCTCGTATTTGGCATAGAGGTGGTTCTGCCGAAGCCTAAGCAGGACCTGACGAACATCCCTTTGGTGTGTGGGGAGATCCGGAGAGAAGACCAAGATATCGTCCAGGTATACCACTACGCAGGAGTACAGGAGGTCACGGAAGATGTCGTTGACTAGTTCTTGAAAGACAGCGGGAGCATTACAGAGACCGAAGGGCATCACAAGGTACTCATAGTGACCGTCCCGGGTATTGAATGCCGTCTTCCACTCGTCTCCTTGACGGATACGGACCAGGTTATATGCTCCTCGTAGATCCAGCTTGGAGAAGATCCTGGTGCCCTTGAGACGGTCAAACAATTCGGAGATGAGCGGCAGGGGGTATTTGTTTTTTACTGTGATGAGATTGAGTCCTCTGTAGTCAATACAGGGACGTAGCGAGCCGTCTTTCTTTTTGACAAAGAACAATACGGCTCCAGCCGGGGAGGTAGATTTTCGGATAAATCCCCTAGCCAGATTCTCTTCAATGTACTCAGACATGGCCCGGGTCTCGGCTGCAGACAACGGGTAGATACGCCCACGGGGAGGAGTGGTGCCAGGTACCAGGTCGATAGGGCAGTCATATGGCCTATGGGGTGGCAACGTCTCTGCTTCCTTCTTACCGAAGGCGTCCGCATAGGGCCAGTAAGGAGCCGGGAGACCTGGTAAATTAGCTGGAGTAGGCGAAGGGCGAGCTGGGCGGACCGGAACCAGGCAGGTCCTATGGCAGTCAGGACCCAATTGGAGTACTTCACCAGATCGCCAGTTCAATACGGGTTCGTGTGTCTGGAGCCAAGGTAGACCTAGAAACAGGGAGTGAGAAAGTCCGGACAGCACATAGAATGAGATTACCTCAGAGTGCAGCATTCCCACCTGCAGGGTTATGGGTTCAGTGACGAGCAGGATGGTCTCCGAGAGAAGTCTTCCATCCACGGAGGCGACTGACAATGGTTCAGCCAGGGACTTGGTGGGAATACGGTATCTCTCTACCAGAGACTGGGAGATGAAGTTTCCAGCAGCTCCAGAATCCAGGTGGGCGAGTTCAAAGTGACGGTTTTCTCCCCAAGCAATAGAGACCGGTAAAGTCAGAGACGGAGAGGGCTTACTTTTGTCTAGGACGACCTCTCCGAGCGGTCCTAGACACTGGCGTTTCCCGGCTTTTCCGGGCAGGAACGGATGAAGTGCTCCATACTGCCACAATAGAAACAGCTTCCCTCGGCTCGGCGAGATTCTTGGCGAGATCTGACCATCTTGGTCTGGTCGATCTGCATAGGTTCAGGCGAGAGCGCCCGCGGAGTGACTGGTTGAGAGGCAGGTCTCAGGGAAGTAGGAGCAGAGCAAGAAAAGTCTTTCTCCCAGGCAGTCTCTTTGGCACTTTCTTGGAACCGGATGCCAATCCGGGTAGCTAGTGACACCAGGTCATCCAGAGTGGTAGGAATGTCCCGACCAGCTAACTCGTCCTTAATCCGACCGGAAAGACCCTCCCAGAAGACGGACACCAGAGCCTCATTTTCCCAGGCAAGCTCAGAAGCGAGGGTGCGGAACCGTATGGCATATTGGCCCACGGTGAGACTCCCTTGGCGGAGACGTAGCAGAGAGGAGGCAGAAGAGGTTTTCCGTCCAGGTTCATCGAAGACTTTCCGGAAAGCAGCGAGGAAAGACGGCAGGTCGGACACCAGGGGATCCCCTCTCTCCCACAGGGGATTTAGCCATGCCAGTGCCTCCCCAGTGAGATGGGACATGATGAAGGCCACCTTGGCCCGGTCGGAGATGAACTGGTATGCCAATAGCTCAAAGTGCAGGGTGCACTGGTTTATGAAACCCCGAGCTAAAGTAGGTTCGCCGGCAAAGCGTGGAGGTGCCAGAAGCCGAGGTCCATAGTCCGGTACCATGAAGGGACTGGATTGCGGTACCGCAGGAATGGGCACGGCTGGACCAGAGGTAGACAAAGACGAGTCACACAATGCGCCTAGATGAGAGTTAATGGACCGTAGATAGGACAGTACCACCTCCTGCTGAGTTTTCTGACGTAAGACTTCCTGGTGCAGATCGGAGATCTGGGGACCACCGGGTTCCATGGCCCGAGCAAACTGTAACGGGTCTGGGAGGTGGAACCTCTGAGCAACTATACAAGGGGGCAGTCCTTGTAAGGAAGCGGGTGGCTCCCAGGGAAGACGGGCAGGTAGTCACGGCTAGTGACGGGGACAGTCTCTGGGTAGAAGGGCAGGAGGTCACGGCAAGTGACGGGGACAGTCTCTTGACAGGCGGGTGGTCACGGCAAGTGACGGCAGAGCCTCCAGGTAGGCTAGCAGGCAGGTAGCAGGTGGACGCTCCCAGATGAGCGGGCAAGAGTCTCTGGACAGGCAGGTGGTCACAGCACGTGACGGCGGAGCCTCCAGGTAGGCTAGCAGGCAGGTAGCAGGTGAGCGCTCCCAGGTGAGTGAGCAAGAGTCTCTGGACAGGCAGGTGGTCACAGCACGTGACGGCGGAGCCTCCAGGTAGGCTAGCAGGCAGGTAGCAGGTGAGCGCTCCCAGGTGAGTGGGCAAGAGTCTCTGGACAGGCAGGTGGTCACAGCACGTGACGGCGGAGCCTCCAGGTAGGCTAGCAGACAGGTAGTAGGTGAGCGCTCCCAGGTGAGCGGGCAGGCTGGTCCAAAGACAGACTGACAGGTGTCGGAAGGCAGACCGTCGGACCGCAGGCTTGCAAGCAGGTAAGCGGATATCAGGCAGGTATCAAGCAGGAATCTGGCAGGTGACTGGCAGGTAACAAGCAGGAATCTGGCAGGTGACTGGCAGGTAACAAGCAGGAATCTGGCAGGTGACTGGCAGGTAACTGGTAACGGGACCTGAGGGCTGAAGCAGAGTGAAGGCTTTGCAACAATATTGCTCGGGCACCTCCATTTTGGAGGAGGTGCCTTATATATGGGAGGTCCTCCGGCAATTGGTGCCGGAAGCAGCGGGGAGAGAAGCGCTGGAGGACGCTTCTACATTTGTAAAAATTAACATGGATAAAACAGAATGCATCATCTTTCCACCATCTCATTCATGCCCCCCCAACTTACCTATCCATCAAAGTGAATGGATGCCCACTCTCCCCAGTCCCGCAAGCTTGACTCTGATCTGTCCTTCAAACATCAGATCTAAGCCCTTTCCACTTGCTGCTGACTCCAATTCCAAAGTATCTCGGGGATCTGCACATTCCTCAACCATGAATCTAGAAAAACACCAGTGCACGCCCTCATGATCTCCTGCCTCGACTACTACAAGCTCCTGCTCTATAGCCTCCCTTCTACCACTCTCGCACCCCTCCAATCTATCGTAAACTATGCTGGCGGATTAATCCACCTGTCACCCCGCTATTCCCAGGTTTCTCCCCTCAGTCAATCCCTGCACTGACTTCCAGTTGCCCAGAGACTTCAATTGAAAAGCCTAACTTTGGCATACCAAGCCATCGAAAACCTGTCTCCTCCATACATGTGTGACCTAGTCTCCCTGTACAAGTTACCTGTATGCAACCTCCCATCCTTCCAAGATCTCCTTCTTTACTTCCCTCTTATCTCTTCTTGTCACAATCGCATATAAGATTTGTCCCGTGCATCTCCGCTACTGTGTAACTCTGTACCCCAACGTATCAGACTGTCGCCTACCGTGGAAACCTTGAAAAGGAAGCTGAAGACTCACTTCTTGTGACAAGCATACAGTGTGCGGTAACCCTTGTTCCAGCGTACCGCTGCATGACTAGCTGTACCCTGACCTACTGTACCCTCACCCAGCCCTTGGACATTGTTTGTGCGCCCTCGCGGGTAGGGTCCTCTCTCCTCTTATATCAGTCGGTGACCCCTTTTCACATGTAGTGCACCACCAAATAAATGTCGCTGTAATAGTAATAATAATTATAGCACTTGTACTCTGGGTCAATTTATGGCACTTTCCTGGTGTCTACCCCATATTTGATGTATTTTTGGCAGCTTTAGGGCCCGTTTGAAGGTGTTGCATATGCTTTTTGTTTTGTCCCCCCATTGAATCCTATGGCGTTCGGAAATGTTCGACAAACATTCGACGAATAAATTCGGTGAATGTCTAAATATTCGGCGTACATTTCTGAACCGAACATTGAAATGTTCCCTCATCTCTAGTCCTTAGTGAGCTGTAGGTAATTTGATACTGAGTCTCACAACTGAGACCTAGAGATCAATATATGAATACAGACGTAGAGCACTCAAGTTATTAATATACTTAGGTTTATCAAATAATAAGAGAATAAGATTTAGTGATCAGTATCACTGGCACTGAGAGAAGATTTAGGATTATTAATATTACTAAATATTGTATTTTTACCCCTTCACAACCTGTTTTCACCTTCATGACCAGGCCAAATTTTACAATTCTGACAAGTGTCATTTTATGTGGTAATAACTCTAGAACGCTTCAACGTATCTCACTGATTCTGAGATTTTTTTTCGCGATACGATACATTGTACTTCACGACAGTGCTAAAATTTGTTCAATATGACTTGCGTTTATTTGTGATTTTTAAGCCCTTAAATGTAAGAGATATGTCACACAAAACAGTTAAAAAATAACATTTCCTACATGTCTACTTTACATCAGCACAATTTTGAAGCATCATTTCTTTTGTTAGGACGTTAGAAGGATTAAAAGTTGACCATCTATTTCTCATTTTTACAACAAAATTTACAAAACCATTTTTTTAGGGACCACATTACATTTGAAGTGACTTTGAGCGGCCTATATGACAGAAAATACACAAAAGTGACACCATTCTATGCTAAAAACTGCACCCCTCAGGGTGCTTAAAACCACCCACAAGTGACCCCATTTTGGAAACTAGACCCCTCAAGAAATGTATCTAGATTTGTGGTGAGCACCTTGAATCATCAAGTGCTTCATAGAAGTTTATAATTAGAGTTGTGAAAATGAAAAATCATATGAAAAATGTTCTTTTAGCCTCAATTTTTTTATTTTCACAAGGGTAACATGAGAAAATGGACCCCAAAATCTATTGTGTAATTTCTCCTCAGTACCCAGATACCCCATATGTGGGGGGAAACTACTGTTTGGGCACATTTCAGGGCTCAAAAAGGAAGGAGAAATGTTTCGGAATGCAGACTTTGATGGAATGATCTGCGGGTGTCACGTCACGTTTGGAGAGTCCCTGATCTGCCTAAACATTGGAAACACCCCACAAGTGACTCCATTTCGGAAATTAGACCCCTCAAGGAATTTATCTAGATGTGTGGTGAGCACCTTGAACCTACAGGTGCTTAACAGAATTTTACAACGTTGATCTGTGAAAATTAAAACATTTTTTTCCCACAAAAAAATGTTGCTTTAGCCCCAATTTTTTTCATTTTCACAAGGATAGTAGGGAAAAATGGACCCCAAAATTTGTTGTGCAATTTCTTCTGAGTACACCAATACCCCATATGTCGTCAAAAACTACTTTTGAGGCACAGTACAAAATATTGGAGTTCAGATTTTGCTGGACTGGTTTGAGAGTGTCATGTCACATTGCCAGAGATCCTGACATATCAGAACAGCAGAATCCAAGATATGTGACCAAAATTTACAAACTACATCTCTCAATCAATTTATCTAGGGGTGGAGTGATCATATTGACACCACAGGTGGGTCACAGAATTTTATACTATTGGGCAATGAAGAAAAAATAATTATATTTTTACCACCAAAATTTAGTTTTAGCCCCAGAATTTACATTTTCACACTGGGAAATGGGTAAAAATTGCACCAAAATGTGTCCCACAATTTCTGCTGAATGTAGAAATACCCCATATGTGATTGTACAGTACTGCTTAGCCATACGGTGAGACTCGGAAGGGAATGAGCGCTATTTGTCTTCTGGAGCGCAAATTTTCCTAAAATAGTTTGCGGACTCCATATGCAGAGCCCCTAAGTGCTAGTCGAGAAGAATACCCCCTCAAGTGACCCCATTTTTGTATATTATACCCTTTTAGGAATTTTTCTACAGGTGTTTTCCAGAAACAAGCAGCAGCGGATTTTGCTGAGTGAAAATTGCAAACTGCCATTGTAGTGCCCACTATGTTGTAGTCACCAGTACGTTGTAGTGCTCAGTGCATGGTAGTGCCCAGCTCATGCTTCTGGAGACACACACCTGTAAATTAGGTGGGCTCTCATCGCTACAGAAATGCCAAACATGTGGACGCTAAATGTGGTTTAGAAGGGAGGGGACATTTAGGTTTGAGAGCGCAGAATTTGCTGCATTGCTGAATCACTTTTCCAGAGCCTTTGTACTGCCAGTAACGTGGAAGCCCCCTATATTTCCATTAACAGATAACATACCTGAGTGGAGACTTTTTTTTATGGATTGAGTTGAAGCTTTTATTGGGAACATTTTATATACCATTTGGGATCACATTTATCCAGCGCTCTACGCTGAGCACTTACATCGAGGTTGCCATCTAAATCTCTGAGTGACATGATTCACTTGAAACCTCCGAGAGATCCATTCACTATAATGAGGCAGCAGAGTTACTCTGGACTCCATCTGGCCTCTTTTCAGCGTTGTCCTTCTTTTCAGAAGTGCACAAAACTATGGCCGATGGCACTTTTATGCATGCATAAAAAGACAGACACCACCAGATCAAAGGCCAGACGTCGTCCACAGTGCCTACATTTTCCTTATTATAGGGAATCTTCCATCGGGGGTTCCATCTAAATCACATGTTTTAGAGATTTACACAGACTCCCTGCTGTAAGCACTCAGCGTGGAGCTCACGATAAATGTGCGCCGAGCCTTACTGCGATCTTTGGGAGACAGAATGAAAAAATTAACAGCGGGTAAAGAATTGCTTTTATTTATTTTTTATGCCGTTTCTTGTGCAGTATAAGTGACTTTATTCTTCGGATCGGTGCCATTAAAGCGATACCAGATTTATATAGTTTTTTTTATGTTTAGCTGCTGTAACACACTAAAAGACGTTTTTTATTGCAAGTTTTTGAATCGCCATATTTTGAAAGCTATAATTTTTTCATATTTCTGCCGATAAAGTTATGAGAGGGTTTGCTTTTTGCGGACAACTTGGTTTTTATTGGTTCCATTTTCGGTCACATGATATTTTTTGATCATTTCTGTTCCAATTTTTTTAGGAGGCAGAATGAACAAAAATCAGCAATTCAGGAATTGCTTTTTTGTTTTTTTTTGTGCCGTTCCGTGTTTGGTAAAATTGATGGGGCAACCTTATTCTTCCAGTCAGTACTATTACAGCTATACCACATTTATATAGTTTTTTTATGTTTTGGCGCTTTTACACAATAAAAACTATTTTATCGAAAAATTAATTATTTTTGCATCGCTTTATTCTGAGAGCTATAACTTTTTATTTTTCAGCTAATGGAGCTGTATGGTTTTTTGCTGGACAAGATGATGTTTTCAGCGACACCATTTTTATTTACGTTCGTCTTTTTTATTGCGCTTTATTCCACTTTTTGTTTGATGGTATGATGATAAAGCATAGTTTTTTTGCCTTGATTTTTATTTATTTTTTACGGTGTTCACTGAAGGGGTAGCTAGTGGGACAGTTTAATAGGTAAGGTCGTTACGGACGCGGTGATACCAAATATGTGTATTTTTTTTTCCTAAAAATATTTATTTATGGGTACAATATATTTTTAGTTTTTTATTATTATTTTGTGATTTATTTATTTTTCATATTTTTACAATTTTTTTTTACTCTTTTTTACATTTTTTACTTAGTCCCTTTATGGACTTTTTTCACTCTGATCACTTATAAAGCATAGCAATGCACGAGCATTGATATGCTTTATAAACTGTCAGTGCTGCACTGACACACAAGCTTGATATGACGCGCCCCCTGTGTTGTGCAGGGAATACCCGGAGCCGGATCGCTGGGGGTTGTAGTCTCCGTGGCGCTGACCCGGTCCGTGCCCAGGGTGGTCAATTCAGTGGCAGTTTTAGTATTGTGATAATTGTCCGACTACGCCACCCGTGGATTGTGGTCAGTGGGGACCGCCGCTGCAAGGCAGTCCGCTGAGGCCGGTGTTATGTGTGCAGCTAAGAATGGGATGACTCCCCACGGGAGAAGTATAGCCTCAGGGCAGTTAGTGTGGATGATAGGAGTGATGGTGCACGAGCGCAGCAGGAATAACTGAGAGTCCGTGCAGTGCAGTTCAGGGTCTTTACTGATGTTATAAAGCTGACCCTCCCGGGAGTACTGGCTAGCAGTAGAGGCCTGGTCAGTCTGAGAGCTAGCAGGATCTCCCCTGGCCAGGTGGAGTTGTAGGCCTCCCCGTCTATCTGTACTCTTTCCTGGCTACCTTGCTGTGTGCGGGTAGAAGTAGCCCACGTCCCTGAGTATACCGTGTGGTGCTCACCCGTACGGCCGGTGACTTGGGGCCTTCTGTTAGCCTCCGCTACACGATGGCGGTGCTGGTCCCTTGCTTGTGACCGTGCCTCCGGGCTTCTCTGGCCAGAGGACATGGAATCCCCTGCCGGTTGGATTCTGCTGCTGGACCTGGATGTCCCCACAGCCTTGGACTCCGTGTCCGGGTTTTGTGTCTTCAGCCAAGGCGAGCTATCTAGCTTCCAGCCTCTGGCACTCGCTTCTGCTCCTACAGAGCTCCTGCTGTCACTTTCCCTGTGTCTGCTGTCCTTCAGACCTGACTGCGTCTCTGTCTGGGACTTCACTCCCTAATCCCGCCCCAGACCCAGTTTATAAGGGCAGATTCCTCCCCTCCCAGGTCTGGGCGGGCGGTGTTGCATGCTTAGGGCTCCTGACCAGAGAAACCTCCCACTTGCTCTCAGACATAATATTTCTATTACTGTGGCGACCAGACCCCTGGGGTGCCACAGATACACCATGCTCTGAGCATAGTGTAACAATCTTGCTAGTTTTGGTGACCCAATGTCATCATGACGACATCGGGTCACCATGGCAACGATCAGCCCCTCACGATGATGTTGTGGGGGTGATGATCAGAGGGCAGAGGCCCTGTCTTCTTAATGCTGCAATCGATATCGATTGCAGCATTTGGCGGGTTAAACTGCCGGGCACCACGCAAAGCCTCCTGTGCACGAGCGATTGCCAAGACGTATATATACCTCATCGGTCGGGAAGTACTTCCCGAACATAAAGCATATATGCTTCAAATGTCAGGAAGGGGTTAATATTAATATTAAAAGATATGTTTTAAAATTATTCCAATTGGATTAGACAGTGAATTAATTTATGATTTTTGGAGGTACCTGTTTAACGGATAGCCAGTGAATTGCAATTAACATGCACTATTATTGAGATTCACACTCACTCCACATTTTATGCACTAACCCTTTAAGATACGATGTAATATATTGTGATATTACAGTCAAGATGGTGCGATACATCACTCCTTATGGATCTACTCTCCAGTGATCCAAAACTTCACTCTCTAGTAGTCAGATGCACGGCCAGCTGGATATATGGTTCATTTCATTCATTATATTTATTAGACTAGTGTTGTGGTAGTGCGCATGCGCTAACCGCGTCACACACCTTACATTTTTATACATTTTCTGCTATTATGTTAATAAAAAGATTAATAAATAGATTTTTTAAAATAAATTTATTCTTATTTTAAATAAATATATTTAGATTTTATTTTACTATTTTTTTAAATAATACATAGCATTATACACTTCTTGATCCTAGATCATTTTTTAGAGTCAATATGTACTTACTATAAATATTTAGCGAGTGCACTCTATAGCTTCATTTAACCCTTCAAGGGTCAATGTGCAGACTTTTAAAATCCAAAAATATTTGCAACTGATCAGTTTTTTAAAACGATTAACCATTGTTACAGGAATATGTTGCAATATTTCCAAAATTACCCAATGGAGAGTAATGGGATTCTTTTGATGTTCAAACAAAAAATGATTGGATAAGCCATGTTGAAGTATTGTGTTTTTCATGTTAGATCTATGCTTATTCATCCTCTTCTTTTTAACTATTTTAACGGTTCTCCCCACGTATTGGAGGTAACAAACCCACTCAAAATAGACCATGATTAAGGCTGCTGAAACATGTTGGTCCTGTTCACATCCGTTGCCTGTCTTGTTTATGCACCTTTTTAGCTTAAGAATAAATGTGAAGTTTTGACAATAGAAAAGGACTTATATTTCGCTGGAAATTTTATTTTCAATTAGTATGCATTTTAGCCCAGGCCAGGGCTTTTCCGTGTGATTGTCCATCAGACTGATGCCATATCCACATAACAGGTGAGCTACCTTTCCTTCCCCTCTACCCGTTTTTTGAAACCCACTCAAAAAGGTATACTGCATAGGTAGTATTACAGTTTAAGAAACATTTATTACAGAAACTCTCATGTGTGATAACTGATTCATAATTGAGCATAATAGATGCAATTTTTAAAGTCAGCAAACAAAGATGGCCTCACTAATCTAGTCTTGGTAACTGTCAGCTGGTAGCTGCAGCCGGCGCTGACATCCGCTGATGTCACGACAAATCCAGGCTGCAGCCGAGGGTCCCTCTTCCGCGTTGCACCGGTGGCTGCTGGCTTGTGGGTGGGGTTACTCCCCTGTGTCACACCCGGAATCCACCGCGCGCTCTCCCTCTCCCCACTCATTGGGAAAGCGCGCGGAGGATCCTGGGTGTGACGCGGGGAATAACCCCGCCCACAACCCAGCAGCCACCGCGGGGACCCCAGCGCTGAGTCACGCCTCACTTGTCGTGAAGTTAGTGCGGGGTCACGTGATGCCTGTGAGCGGCCACCGAGAGCGCCGTTCACAGGCATTATCAGCAACACAAGGTATTTACAAATATACTTATGCCCACGTTCTGAATACATTGAGCAATTTAAAAAAGTACCAGACAACTTCTTTAAGGAAGCTTCTTTTATTTATTTACAGAAGTTCATTATCTTCGGAATGATTATGAATTTTTATGAAACTTTCCCACACAGAAAATTGTCAAACATGAAAGTGCTCTAAATATTTTCAGCACATGGACATCAAAATGTTGCAGTAAACAAATACATTGAGGTTTAACCAAACAGTAGGTTCACAATCTAAATGTACAGGGATTTACAGAGAACTGAAGCTTCTTTTAAACTTGAGCTTAAAGGCAACTTGTCATGTTGATCGTGGTATCTGATCTGCCAGATTAGAAGTTGAGCAGATTTATATATAGTTTTGTGTGAAAAGATTCAGTATAGCTTGTGTTTTATTCATTTAAATCCTTGTTCTTTTGTGTCTCCGGTATCTTGTGGGTGGTCCTAATAAGTGAATGACAGCTATCTATATTTGCTCATACAGTGATGATTAACAATGACTAAAAAGTATATCCACAGGACCCATATAAAGCTATAAATAAATTAACACAGCTGCTCCTTATGCGGAAATATTGGACAGCATTTTCATGGAGACAAGTTATCTTTAAGCAAAAGTGATCTTTCAACCTAATTTTTTTTACACTCTCACGTACACATCCAGGAAACAGTAAACTTCCGCCACAATGGTATTCTGCTATGTATGCTAACTATGTTTATCTGACAAATTCATTAATCTAACATTTAAAATAGGATAAGGCTAATGCAAACAGAATTTTATTCCATTGTCCTGGATCCACTGCCGATTCACGAATCTTCCTTCTCCAGCGGCTCTCTCTCTCTGCTCTAGTATGTGTCAGGTTACTATGTTATGACCTAGTCTAAGACCTCTTAAGGCTGACTCGGGTGGCTTCACACTGCCTGAGTATTACGGTAGTAAGTACACACTGCATCCATGTGTCTGCACTCAGTCTGGCCTCATGGCTTTCCCAGCTCTGCAGTCACTGGGCTCTGCTATGATCCTCACCAAGTGTGTCTTATGACACTTACATCTCTGCTATCCTAAAGTGCTGTCAGAACACTCAGTTCTGCTACATCAAGGTGACTGTTTATCAATTTTGCTCGGCTGTTCTAAGCTGCTGACCACACACTCAACTTTGCTACATCAAAGTACTTGTCTACACTGGTCTTCTGTTTCAAGATACTGTCCCTAAACTCAGCTTGGCTACATCAAGGTACCTGTTGTCTTCATGACTCTACTATTCTAAAGTATTATTCAAACATTCAGCTCAGCTCTATCAAGGTATCTGTTTATGTGACTTTACAAAAGTGCCGTCTGCACATTTGGTTCTGCTAACTTAAGGTACCTGTCTGTCTACAAGGCTCTGTTATTCCTAGGTACTGACCACACACTAGGCTCTGCTGTACCAAGTTGCCTAATTACATAAACTGCCCTGTCACTCCAAATTGCTGATCTCAAAGTCAGTTCTGTTTTTCCAAGGTGACTGTCATATCCTGCTCTGATAACCTACACTGTTCAACATACCATCCTGCATACCCAACTCTGCTGTTCTACATGCTGTCCAGCATATCCAGCTTTGCTAATCCTCAGTGTTTCACATTTCTTTTGGGATACTCAACTCCACTGAATCAACTCCTCTGGTCTGTCCTGCTCACACTGACCTACGATTTTCCAAATCCACCTCATCAGTTGAGTCATACCATGGATAAGTACCATAGAAATGTATCATGGCCAATCTATGCTATATGCTCTTTTTTCTTCTATAGCTATGTTTTTAGCAAGCAGTGCACCAACTATTACTGTATCCTCATTGCTATCAAGTAGTTGTGAAGGTAGCCATGTACAATAGTTGGTTCGTCTTTGAACAATCATTGAACGAACACTGAACAGTTGAACAGTTGTTCTGTCAATGCAACCACGAACCATTTTCTTTGGTATTGGCTTTTGCAGATTTTCAAAGAGGCCATGTTCAATTACACCAGGCACGTAATGCCTGACGCATTGCCAGAAGTGACAGTTGTTATAGAAGAAAGAAAGATCTTTCACACAAAAGAAATATCTTTCACAGAGTGATTGTCTGTGCACTGGCTGTGTGACTAAAATGCACTCAACTGCTAGTGACTACAGACAAAATTTGGGGCTGACTTCTTCTACTTCCGTCTCGTCTTCGTCTACTTCCAGACATTGTCAGCTAATAATATTGTATATTTTAATTCCATAAACATTTATTATGCTTGAAATCGGATAGACATTAGTCTAATGTGCATGTGCATTTCAGCTTTCTATTCTTTATTGTACTTTGTTCTTTTGTTATCCATCTTCAAATAGTCTTACTGAACAGATTTACGATATAGATTTTTAGTTAATAGAATTAATTATCCCCCACTATTAAGATTTTTTATGAAAATAAAATATTCAGTCTTTATTTAATTGTACAAGTATCTAAGGAATATTAAAACATATAAAATTAGATGACCTTAGTTCAGAAGCAATCTATATTGGACATGATTAAATGAGTTTCAGATAGGGTCATGGTCAGGCACGGACTGGCCCAGCAGGCAAGCACTGACTAGAGAAGAGAGCCTCCTCCCCCTCATACACTCACACAGTTATGCACTGCTTGGCTAATCTGAATCCATAGAGGCACACTTCTTCCTTCCCCTGCTGTGCTCCTGCTAGGTGTTGGACAGTGCAGGAGAGGTGCCACTGACAGTAACACCCCTCAACACCTAGCACCAGCTCTGCAGGGAAGGAGGGAGTGTGACACTATGGATTCAGATTAGCTGAGCAGTGCATAGCTAATTAGTCTGCTAAATGAGACCTCTTTTGCAGAGGTGTCAATGTGACCAGCTTCAAGTGAACCTCACCCACACAGTGCAATGAGATCTTGTTCTATGTGGATGGGAGGAGGTCACCATAGAGTAGGAGCTGGATGAGACTGTGGTGTGTCATTACCCAGCATGCAGCAGCTGCCTGAACCTCCTCCCTCTTCTGTCTGCTGCTAATGTTATTAAGAAGACTCCTGTGTGCCCCAAGACTGTGAGTGGAAACAGCTTACATTTGTAAATATTATTATATGCGCAATTATTATGTGTAATAGAATAGTGGATCTATATGTAGCAATTTTTGTGGAGGGAGACTTGTCTATATACTGTATACTATTTCTGGGGCAGGGGGACTTGTCTATATACTGTATACTATTTCTGGGGCAGGGGGACTTGTCTATATAGTGTTTGCTATGTGTGGGGGAATGGGACTTGTCTATATTTTGTTTGATATGTGTGGGGAGGATTACTTAGCTATATATGTTATGTGGGGGGAGGGGGACTTGGCTATATACGATATGTGTGGGGGAGGGGGACTTATCTATATACTGTTTGCTATGTGTGGGGGAGGGGGACTTGTCTATATTCTGTTTGCTATGTTTGAGGAGGATTACTTAGCTATATATATATTATATGGGGGGAGGGGGACTTGGCTATATATGATGTGTGGGGGAGGGGGACTTGGCTATATACTGTTTGCTTTGCGTTAGGGAGGAAGACTTGTTTATATATAATTTATGTAGGGGAGGGAGACTTGTCTATACACTGTTTGCTATGTGAGGGGGGGGGCCTTGGCCTTGGCTATATATGCTATACGTGGAGGAGGGGAACTTGGCTGTATATAGGATGTATGTGGGATCTGGACTTTGCTATATGTGGTAAGTGTGGGGCAGTTGTATACACTATAAATCGATTTTATGGGAGCAGTTTTATTGTGAATGTATATGTATTGTGTGGGGAGGAGGATACTTTATAGATCACAGAGACATCATATGTGTTGATGAGGAGCCTTTCCGTGAATGCTATGTATGGTATGAGAGCTGCACTATTGGTAGATAATTTTGTGGGGTGAAGGTCTGGTTCAGACGTCTGTTTTTTACATCCATGTTACATCCATATTGTTGACAGACAGAATACGTACCCTTTATCATCTATGGGGCAGTTCACACATTTTTTTGTGGAGAACTTCCATAGAAAATCAGAGCAAATTAGCAAGAAAATCCACAACAGCAAATTTGCATTGCGTGATTTTGGTGCAAATTGTTCTGGTAACCCACTGTGGAAAACAGCAGCGTGTCACATAAAAATAAATAAACTTGCTGGGAGTTGCAGTTTCTCACCACATACTGCAGTGCTATTATGATGCAGAGATGGTTTAGCTACAGGACCTGTGCCTGCACTGTCACTTCCTGGGAATTGTAGTCTCTCATCGCATATTGCAGTGTTGGTTTAGTTACATGACCTGTGCCTGTCACTTGCTGGGAGTTGTAGTCGCTATCAATTTTTTGTGGTGGCACAGTATTGTGTCTCATGTACATGTGCATGAGGCTGGTGTATGAACCGGTAAAATGTTTAGTAGCAGTAGGGTGGGCCCTGTGGAACCAATTCTCCCTGTGCGCCCTAGGCACTCCAGTACAACTCTGGACATGGTAGCTGGAATCTCCTTTCCACAGGGCATAATATTATATCTATAGCAATTATTATGTTCCAAAATGGTTAATGTTAGCTTTTAGGATTGTTACATCCAATCGGTGGCTTTAGAATTTAACCCCTTTACCACCTTGGGTTTTTACGTTTTCGTTTTTTTCTCCCCTTCTTCCCATAGCCATAACTTTTTTTATTTTTCCATCAATATGGCTGTGTTATGGCTTGTTTTTTGCGGGACGAGTTGTACTTTTGAACAATACCATTTGGTTTTACCATATCATGTACTGGAAAACAGGAAAGAAATTCAAAGTGCGATAAAATTGCAAAAAAAGTACCATGTCCACTAAATGCTAAAACTGACCTACCACTATAATTCTCCAGGTCATTATGAGTCCATAGATACCAAACATGTATAGTTGTTTTTTTTTATTTAAGTGGTGAAACAAAAATTCAAAGTTTGCAAAAAAAAAAAGTCACCATTTCATTTTCCGAGACATGTAGCATCTCCATTTTTTGGGATCTGGGGCTGGGTTCGGCTTATTTTTTGTGTGCCAAGCTGACGTTTCTATTGATACCATTTTGGGGTAGGTATGATCTTTTGATCGCCTGTTGTTGCATTCTATTGCGATGTTGCGGCAACCAAAAAAACTTAATTATGGCATTTTTAACTTTTTTTGTTACGCAATTTACCAATCAGACTAATTATTTTTATATATTGACAGATTGGGTGATTCTGAATGCGGCGATACTAAATAGGTGTATATTTTATTTTTTTATTGTTTTATTTTGAATGGGGTGAAAGGGGGGTGATTTGAACTTTTATATTTTTTTTATTTTTTTTTTTTAGATTTTTAAAAGCATTTTTTTTTTACTTTTAATAGTCTCCATGGGAGACTAGAAGCTGCGATCATCCTGTCGTTGCAAAAATGCTCACTTGCTATGATCACCAACCGCTGGGCGGCGCTCATAGCATCCCGGCAATGACAACCACAGGGGTCTCCTGCTGACCCCAGGTTGTCATGCCAACCAATCGGTGACCTGCAGTCATGTGACACGGGTGCCGATGGGTGGGATTGGTGACAAGCTTTTGGTAAGCGCGAGATAAATGCCGCTGTCAGAGATTGACAGTGGCATTTAACTAGTTAACAGCCGTGGGTCGATCGCGAATCCACCTGTGGCTGTTAGGGGCACATGTCAGTTGTACAGATCAGCTGTCATGTGCCCGAAAACATGCGGGCTCGGCATCGGAGCACGCATGGAGTGCAGGGATACGACCTTAGACGTACTCATACGTCCAAGGTCGTAAAGGGGTTAAGTCATGTTCCTTTCTGAAGATATTTGCATATTTAAATTCTTAGAGGAACAATGCATGGCCTTTAAGTCTCTTTATACCGGCTTGGCACTCTCCACAAGGAGAAATGTTCCCCCTTAGACCTCCAATCAGAGGCCTCTGACCTAACCAAAAGTTATTAACTTTTAGGATTGCCACATCCAATTGGTGGCGGTAGCATTGAAGTCCTCTTCCTCTCTGAAGAGGCTGTTGGCATATTCTATTCTGAAAAGTATTCAGCTCAAACCTAGATTGACACTATCCTAATAGGAGTCTGTCAACACAAAATGGCTGTTTAAACCAAGCATTGGTGCTCAAGGCATCCTTGGTGTGGTCAAATAGGCTAGTGTACCTTCCCATCTACTTGTTTTCCACTTAGGTAGGGAGGTGCAGTGAGCTACTCGCCATGCCATTAGAACAGGCATTTTCCGTTGACAAACTCCTTTTAAGGCTATGTGCACATGATGCAGTTTAAATGCGTTTCCGCGGCAGTTTTTCCGCAGCGGAAACGCATTAAAACCACTTGTTAATAGGTCTGCCATGTATAGCAATGGTAATCCGCATGCGCTGTGAACATGATGCGGAAATTTCCGCTCCGGATTACCACTGCGGCAAAAATCGCAGCAGGACCATTTATTGTGCGATTTCGCCGCAAATTCACGCCCATTGACTTGCATTGAATCGCAGCAAACCCGCATGTATAATATATCTACATGCGGATTTGCTGCGTTTCAATGAAAATAGGCGCAAAATCGCGCCGGAATGGCGCTGCGGGTGGTACCCGGGTCGGGAGAGGAGGCTGCTACTCCTCTCATCCGACTGCTGCTCTCGCTGTTATCAGTCTGCTCTCCCCAGCCCGCGTGCCCGCGGTAGTAAAAAAAGAAAAAGTAAAAATAAAAAACTGTATACTCACCTGTCCGCGGCCCCCGGTGTCCTCCTGGTCCCCGGTGGCGATCCAATGCTCGCTCCCAGCAGTGTACTGCGCTGCTAGGACCTGCGCTGACGTCGCCGATCACCTGATGGTCACGCAAACCAACAGCTGATCGGTGATGTCAACGATCACCTGATGATGGTCACGTGACCATCAGCTGATTGCTGACACCGGTAATCAGCTGATCGGGGCTCATCAGCTGATGCACCCCAGTGACCTCCCGCAGCCTGTATACTGACAGGGGGTGATTTTACACCCCTATCAGTATACAGTGCTGTATTCTAGAGCTGTGACATCAGTAATCAGTGACACAGTTGTAGAAGTGACCCGGATCGTCGTGGGACACTCGGTGGTGATCGTGGACTGCGTCATTGACGGCGGACAGGTGAGAGATATGGTTGTTTGTTATTTTACGTTTTATTCAGGAGATCGAGGGCTCCGCAGAGGCGTGCAATAACCTTTTTTTTTTTACAAAAAAACGTGTATTTTTTATTTCATTAAAATACTTTATTCTGGCCGTGTTTTTAGTGAAAAAGCGCCGACCACTTTACGCGGTTAGTAATGGGGGCATCTTATAGACGCCCTCCATTACAAACCTGGGCTTCACGTTAGCCGCCAATACAAGGCTGACGTCAACCCCAACCCCATTACTCCACTGCCACCGCTACAGGGCAGTGGGAAGAGCAAGGCTAAGCGCCAGATTTGGCGCATCTTATGGATGCACCATTTCTGGGACTGCTGAGGGGTGATATTAAAAGCCGCAGAGGGGGCTAGTATCCATGGCCCCTTCCCTGGCTATTAATATCAGCCCACAGCTGTTTAGTTTAGCCTTTGCTGGTTAGATTTTACAGGGGGACCCCACGTCAATTATTTTCTGGTGTCCCCCTGCAATCTAGCCAGTAAAGGCTAAACAAACAGCTGTGGACTGATATTAATAGCCAGGGAACATTGTTGGCTAATGGACCCTTCCACAGCTACTAATATCAGCCCCCAGGGTCGGCTTTCCCTCTGTTGGTTATAAAAATGACGCGGGAGCCCACGCCATTTTTTTTTTTTTTTTTAATTTTAGGTTCTGTGCCCATAATTCAGACGTAGCACCGCTTTGGACACAAATTTTTGCTGCATCCAAAGTGATGCATTCTATTGAACGCAGGTATATCCACATGTATTCACTGAACCATATGTATTTACCGCATTCTATACTTTCTAGTGGTCAAATTTCTGTTGTGGAGACTAGCGACTCCACAAGAGAATTTGACATGCTGCGGTCCTGAAAGACGCGCCGCATGTCAGTGTCCACGGGTGATTTGCAGCCTTTAATGCATACATAGTGGACATGGTATTTCTAGAGATCCCATCCACTATGCTGTAACATCTGGACACTGCGGGTTTGACGCTGTATAAACACGCAGCTTCAAACCTGCAGCGGCTCCTGATCGTGGCCACATACCCAAACTCACCCGCAGCGTATCAATTTCTGTAGCGGACACGATAGTCTCTGCTGCAGATTTTGACCAATTGAAGTGTCATTATATGCGCTGGATTCTCATGTACCGACAAAAAAAGTGCGGCATTAGAACAGTGTTTTGGACGCAACATAAATACGTTGTGTCCAAAGCGCTGCTGAGTGCTGATAGGGGGACGTAGTGGCTAACGAACCAGCTGTGAGATGTTGTTTAATGGCCAGGGACCATGATTGCCTAATAGAGCCTTCCCAGGCTAAAATTAACAGTTCACAGCAGTCACATAAATTACATGAATAGAAATGCTAATGAAGATTGGGTAAATGGGACTAGCTGACACCCAGCTCTTTTGTTTGGTGATGTCAAGATGTCAATCAGATCTTTTCATGACCAAGCTTTAATTAAAGTAAAAAGAAACACACAGACACAGTGTAAACAATTTATTTGAAATACAACAGACTTTCTTTAATAATGTAAATGAACCAATATACTTACCCCAGTTCTTATGGTAATCCAAAGGCTTAAGCAATGTCCCGCCAAATAAATTTATTTAGCTCCAAAAAGAATTCATTGATGTACAAAAACGCTTAAAAAAAGCGTAAAAAACGCATGTAAATCCGCATGCATTTTTTTTCTGCCAGGGAGAGGCAAAAACGCTCAGGAAATTTCTTCTTCAAATCTTCAATGTGTGCACATACCCTAAAAGAAGCAAGAGAAAATCTACTTAGCGGTAGTCAAGCCCTGACATTTTTCATATCTGTTATGGGTATAAGAGTATATACACACAACAAATACGCTAAAGATTTTTCATCTGCATTGACAGGTTGAAAATCCACAGTGTATGATAGTAGTAGTAAATCTCATCTACATAATGTGAAAAAAACATAAGTGTGGAAATTGACAAGTGGTGACATTTTATTTTGCTGATTTTTACTTTGGATTTAACCATTGTCAGTTTATACTTTTATAATTTGCTACAAACATGAAGAAGAAACTGTGACAAATCCACATTTAATTCATGTGGATTTTGCAGTGGCTTTGTTGTGGATTTTGATAGGAATAAAATATGTAAACATACAATTGCTTTACTTAGTTTCGTTTCATTTTTTTTGGGGGGGGGATTAAGTAGATTTAGAGGCAGAACTTTTTTTAGTATACATAAAAAATGTTTTATTTGCATCTATGGCTGATACTTATCTTACCTATATCTAGATGCTTCAGACTCCCAGGCAGATCTTTACTTTTTAGTCCCGCTCTGTGCCAGTATGTCTGGAAGTTCTTACAGACATGCTCACTGTCGCTTGAATCATAAGTATGGGAATTAAGAATAGACTGTTAGCTAGCTTGTTACAATACACATGTGACTGCCACCTTCCATATCTTGTTTTAGCGCTTTTAGAATACTATGCATCTAATCCCATCATGGATGGTGGATGTGAGTGGATGTTCATCAATATTTTGCATCTGGGCTACCTCCATAAACCTTTGGGGCCTGTCTGTATCTTGTAATGAACTGGTATTTCACCCTGGATCAATAAATATGGCCTTCAATGCAATTATCTTTTCAGTGCTTTGCTTTTAAAACAGGGTGGATAAAAATCAATGTTTTTTTTTAAAAAATCAAAAAAATCGGATTTTTTTTATTTAAATCGGATTTTTTTGATTTAAATCGGATTTTTTTCAATAAACTGCTTTTTGAGGAAAATATTTTACCATCCAAAGGTTCTTCCATCATGAGATATAGCTGAGTTGTTTAACTCAGTAGAATAAAGGCTGTATATGTGTAACATTCACAATGCCATGCTCTTCCAGAGGTTTCTGTAGGATTAGTGGGCAGTTTCTCTCCTATATTATCACAGATGCTCGCTTTACTTACGCAGTTCTCAAAACTGAATTTGACTCCGCAGAGGTCCCAGCCTCTTCTTCACGGCAAAAATGTTACAACATGAACAGAGTTGAGAAAAAGACCTTAATCCTATTGTTCTACAAACCTATGAATACAGAATCAACCCCTTCAGTGCCAAGTCCAAGAAGTTAGACAATATGTTTCTGATTGTTTGGAGTGGAATAGATCTGCACAACACAAGAAGAATGTGAATCTAAGTGTGAGGAGGAGGAAGGGCAAGCAGACAAGAAAATGAAAGTGAAACTTTGATCACAATACTGCAGCATAGCCACAGACAGACAAGTCTGGATCTGTTTGTGTGTACGATCTGAGGTTTATTACATTCTTTCCTTATAATGGCAGCAGGCCGTAAAAGAGACCCAGTTTGGGAATATTTTAATGAAGCTCCTTCGCCTATCGGTAAGGCAGGCATGCGTGCAAAATGCAAACGATGCAACAAAGAGATGCAAGGCCTGGTGGCGCGAATGAGGCAACATCATGAGAAGTGCGGTGATGAAGATGACCAAAGAAACACTTCTGAACAGGCAGGATCTGTTGGTAAACATTTTTATTGAATCCTATTTCTAAAGACTGAGCTGTCATGTGTGAGAAAAATTATATTTCTTATTATTACTGCATGTTACTGTCATTTGGTACAGTTATGAAGAAAAACAAATATTCCTTTTGGGGCAGGGGCAGTGATGTGTTGTGTACAATAAGCAAAAATTGTATAAACAATAAAATAACAGCTTTGACTTTTTTTGTTTAGGAGAATTGATGGATTCTGGAAACTATCCACCTCCAAGATCACCATCATCCTGTTCTACAGTTTCAGAGTTATCCATCCAGGATAGTGCTTCATTAGCAGCAGCATCATCATCAGACACCCACAGCCACATATCACCATCACCCAAAAGGAAGAAAAAACCTTTACCTCCTGGAACCACCATAAATTGCCCAGTTTATTTATGCAACGAACTCTTCTTTCCGTCTGACTGAGAACCCACATTTCATTAATATGGTTCAGTCACTGAGACCAGGATACAATCCACCCAGCAGAGCTGATGTTGCAGGGAAACTGCTGGATCAAGTGTATGACAGAGAAATGGAGCAATGTGCAACAGCTCTGGAGGGTAAAATTGTTAACCTAAGTATTGATGGGTGGAGTAATGTCCACAATGATCCTATTGTATGTGCTTGTATAACAACAGAAGAAGGTAAAGTCTTCCTTGCACAAACAACTGATACGTCAGGAAATGCACACACAGCAGAATACTTACAAGAAGTGGCAGTAAAAGCTATAACAACATGTGAACAAAAATTCAAATGTCTAGTACGCAGTTTGGTCACTGACAATGCTGCAAACGTATCCAAGATGAGAAGAAATTTAGAAGAGCAGGGAGGGAATACAAAGCTGCTAATAACATATGGTCATATGGTTGCAGTGCTCATTTGCTGCACCTCTTAGCCAAAGACTTAAGTGTTCCAGAAATAAAGGCTAATGTTGTTGAAATTGCTAAATACTTCCGTAATAATCATTTTGCTGCAGCAGCTCTGAAAAGGATGGGTGGAACCAAGCTAACGCTCCCACAAGATGTTAGATGGAACTCTGTGGTGGACTGTTTTGAGCAGTATATCAAAAACTGGCCTATTCTGATGACACTTTGTGAAGAAAATCGAGATAAAATAGATGGCACTGTCACGGCCAAAATCCTCAACATTGGGCTTAAGAGAAATGTTGAACATATGCTGAGCTTCCTGAAACCCATCTCTCAAGCTTTAAACAAAATACAGAAAAATAGCTGTTTTATTGCGGATGCTGTTGAAATTTGGAAGGAACTGAGTGAACACTTAAAAACAGAACTACACATGGACAGAATTAAATTACAAGCAGTAAACAAACGAATGGGACAAGCACTGACTCCAGCTTATTTTTTGGCAAATATTATCAATATCCAATATCAGGGTCAAAACCTAAGTGCTGAGGAAGAGGAGTTAGCTATGACATGGGTATCCAGCAATCATCCATCTTTAATGCCAACTATAATAAACTTCAGAGCTAAGGGGGAACCATTCAAGAAATATATGTTTGCTGAAGATATTTTAAGGAAGGTCACACCAGTAAACTGGTGGAAGTCACTTAAGCACTTGGATTTAGAGACTGTTCAAGTAATGATTTCACTTTTAACAGCAGTAGCTTCTTCTGCAGGCGTTGAAAGAATATTCTCTTCCTTTGGACTCATTCATTCTAAATTGAGAAATCGGTTGGGACCCAATAAAGCAGGAAAGCTTGTTTTTCTTTTCCAGATTATGAATAGGAACAAAGAAGAAGATGATGATGAAGATGACGACGAGTGAGCTACAGAGGACAGCAGGGACAGTAGTATTTAAGTTTTTCATGTGTCGGCTGGGCTGACAGTCTAAGTTTCTTAAAATATATATATATTTTGTTTAGCCAAATTAGTTGACAAACATGGATGTTTGTTTAAGCAAATAACTTATGCTGTAATGTTGTTATTGTTTCAGTTGAATAAATCTATTTAAATTGTTATTAAGGTCAGGATTATTTTTCTCCTTCCTAAGTACAACAGAACAGTGGTGTCCAAATATGAATGATTAACCCATTAAACTGGGGAGAAAAAAGTAATATAAAAAGTGATTCTAAAAATCTTCATCTACTTGCATGTTAAAGTAGCAAGAACTAGTTTAGGTAGAAACTTTGATTTAAATCACTGATTTAAATCAAGCCTTACTGACTAGTGATTTAAATCGTGATTTAAATTGTGATTTAAATCAGTTAGATTTAAATCAAATCCACCCTGCTTTAAAATGTAGCAATTTTATAAATAACATTAGTTAAATGTATCCTTCTGTTTTGTATGTCCAGCAACTATACTGACTTTTTAAACCTCTGGGATAGATGTTATGAACAAACCTGTTTTATCATCATAACCTCCAGTGAAGGAATTACCCTAATCTCTCTGTAAAATCGACTACTACTCATTAGACTACAAATGAGATTTGTTTATAGTCTGTAACCAAGGAAACACAAATTTTTCTTTTTGACACAATATCAAACTGTTTAATCTTTCCTGCATTGTCTTAGTAGCTCACATAAAAGTAAAACAATGCATATTGTTGTCTGTGACTGATAATCATCAGCATATACATGGTCCAAACATTTTAAATGGGTTTTCTCATAAACAACATTTATCACCAATCCATAGTTTAGGTGTTAAATTCGTGAGTTCAATTGCAGTGATCAAGAGAACAAGAGTCTCTGGTATATATGGAGTGGTAGTGTGAATGTGTAGTAGCGGGACTAGTTGAGACTATAGTGATTGTCTATCTCCACTAGCTCCAAAAACAGTTAGTGGAGCAATACCACGCCATTCACACAAGGGACTGGAAGGTAGGAGGTGCCCAGGCTTAACAGTTGGACCCTCAACAATCATATATGTATCACCTATCCTGTGTAAAGGTGATAAAATATTAATGAAAAAATGTTTAAAGTAATTTATTAGATGCCCCTTCTCAGACCTGTCTAATGATATATAACTCTTTTCATACATTTTTGTGACCCAAACAATAGATACATTATAAAAGAGATATGAGATATACCAAAAACAGCATCCTCCTTTATGAACTATGACCTCCACATTGTTTTCCCCCAAAAGATGATCCATCCACTGTGTTTTCACTCCATATTGTCAGTAAAGTAGTATCATGGCACTCCTACATATGGTGCACAAGTAGGATCCTATCCCAATTGCAGTGCATACTGCTCACCCACAGCGCTAGCATATATGGTCTTGTGCAATCTGTTGTACTTATGAAGGTCACATGACTGAAACGTCTTCACTTTTTGTATTGCCTACACTTTAAATAAATATACTCAAAATATTCTCCAATTTACTACGGGTGCCAAGTTTTTTTCAATAGTCCACTCCATATTCAGCCCCCCTTTCCACACTGCTCCTCCACTCCTTACTGAGCCTCTTCTTTACACTGTCCTTCCAATGCTGCCCCTTCTCAATTTTAATCCCAATACTGCCCCTCCTTCATAGACAGCCCCCCATACGGCCCATCTCCAGGCACAGACTCCCCATATTGATCCATCTTCACACAGTTTCCTTTATACTGCCCAATCTCCACACCAAATCCTCACATACTACCCCAACTAAATACAGAATCGTCCCCCCTTTTATACCAAATCTCAATACTGAGCCCCTCATAGTGTTTTATTTTCACACAGTGACCTCCAACACTGCACCATCTCCATAGTGAGCCCCCTATACTGCTCCATCTCCACAGAGCACTCTATACTGCCCCATTTCCATACAGAATCCCCCGATACTTCCCCATCTCATACAGAAGCCCCCTATACTACTCCATGTCTATATAGACCCTTCCTATACTGCCCCATGTCCATTAAAAAGCCCCTATAGTGCCCCATTTCCCTACAGAATCCCCCTATACTGCCCCATCTCCATTCAGAACCCCCTATACTGCCCCATTTCCATACAGAACCAACCTATGCTGTCCAATTTCCATACAGAATCCCCCTATACTGCTGTTAGAACCTTGCTCTTAGGTTTTTTCCTTTGCTGGTCACATGACCTTGTTGGCCTATTTAATCCTGCTCCGCCCTTCTGGCTTTGCTGGACTTCATTGTATAACTACTTTCTAGCTAGCCTGTGCTCTGTATCTAACTCTGTTAGTTTGCTTGGTCTACGGACCTCTTTGTTCTATATATTTTGTTTGTTCGTCTGTCTGCTACTATTTCTGTTAGGAGGTGTCCCATTTTCCTCCCAGTCCTTAGTACTTGTAGGGATTCCTTCCCCATATCTATAGGTCTCCGTACAGACTAGCTTAGGACTTTAGCAGGTCTGATCGCAGGATCAGGTTCCCTGTTACATCGTAGGGATTAAGCTGAGTTCTATCGTAGGGACAGATCTCCTCTCTTTCCTTAGCTCTGGTAGCAGAACATAACAGTAAGTCCAGCCTGCAAATTCTCTAAGGAAAGATTTTTCTGTTCCATCATGGTGTCGGTTCAGGATTTGGCTCATCGCCTGCAGGGACTCTCTCTGGAGGTGGCCGAGCTCCGTCAGCACGTGAGTAACTGTCCTGGAGCACATTTCTTGGAGCCTAAGGTATGTTTGCCGGATTTATTTTTTGGTGAACACCGAGAATTTTTTTCATTTAAAAATGCTTGCTTATTGTATTTTCGTTTGAGACCCAAGTCCTCTGGGGATGAATCTCAGCGCATAGGGTTCATAATGTCACTTTTGCGCAAAGAGCCTCAGGAGTGGGCCTTTTCTTTGCAACCTAGTGATACATGCTTCAGATCAGTAGATAGTTTTTTTTCTGCTTTGGGACTATTATATGATGATCCTGACCGTGTCTCATCAGCTGAGACTGAGTTAAGACGTTTGAGACAGGGATCAGGTAATGTGGAAAAATATTGTACTCATTTCCGTCGTTGGTCTACTCAAACAGGGTGGAACGATTCTGCTCTGAAAAGTCTATTTCTTGCTGGGCTCAATAAAAGGGTTAAAGACCTGCTAATTGCTTATCCTACACCTGAAGATTTGCAACAGGCTATGCAATTAGCTATACGGGTGGATAGGAGACTGCGTGCAAGGGTTAATGAGAGCAAATCCTCTGCTATGTCAGTTTCTGGTTATGAGAATGTGTGTACTAACAGTGGTGAACCGATGGAGATTGGATCGGTGGCACCTCGCTCTCAAGAAAAAGACCGTAGATTTTCTGAAGGCTTGTGTTTCTATTGCGGAAAATCTGGTCATTTGATTAAAGGCTGTGAGCTTCGTATGAAGAAAGAAAAAAAAATGGTCAGTCATGCCCGTATTGCCTGTTTAAATTCCAAGGGTGTATTTTTAGCTGCTTCCACGATTGCTCAGGAAAAATTAATGGAATTTCGGGTGTTTGTTGATTGTGGGTCTACTCTGAATGTAATTGATGGGGGATTCTTGGAAAGACTCAATTTAAAACCCGAACCTTTATCATCCCCCATTGCTGTGGTTTCTGTGGATGGTTCCCCTTTGAAGAATATTACTCTCAAGGTCTGTGAATTTCCTCTCACTATTAATGGTGTTCACCATGAGAAATTGGATTTGGTAGTTTTGAATAACTTGCCTTCTCCAGTAATATTGGGATTGCCCTGGTTAAAATTTCACAATCCTGTACTGGATTGGTCTACCAGTGAAATTAAATCCTGGAGCCATAAATGTTATGACAAGTGTTGTAACGGGCGTATTGCAGCTTTGGATAGGGGAGAATTGCCTGTTCCTATTCAGGATTTTTGGAGAGTTTTTTCTGAGAAGGAATCGCAGGTTTTGCCTCCCCATAGAGACTATGATTGTTCTATTGAATTTGTCCCTGGAGCGACTCTTCCTAAAAGTCGTTTATTTAACCTTACTATTCCTGAGAGGAAGGCTTTGGAGGAATACATACAGATAAGTTTGGCCGCCGGTCACATTAGGCCCTCTAAGTCTCCTGTGGCGGTTGGATTTTTTTTTGTAAAAAAAAAGGACGGCGGTTTACGTCCTTGTCTGGATTTTCGTGAGATTAACAAAATTACTGTACGCAATCCTTACCCACTGCCATTGATTCCTGATCTGTTTAACCGGTTAATGGGGGCCAAGTGGTTCTCTAAAATTGACCTTAAGGGGGCATACAATCTGTTGCGCATGAAGGAGGGTGACGAATGGAAGACTGCTTTTAACACTCCTGTGGGTCATTTTGAGAATCTGGTTATGCCTTTTGGTCTTACTAATGCTCCTGCATTTTTTCAGAATCTTATTAATGACATCCTTAGACCTTTGATCGGCAAAAATGTGGTTGTGTATTTGGATGACATTTTGATTTATTCGCCGGATCTGGAGTCTCATTGGCGGAGCGTACGTGAGGTGTTACAGTTATTGATGGACAATTCGCTTTTTGCTAAGCTGGAGAAATGTGAGTTCGCTGTACAGAGAATTCGTTTTTTGGGTTACATTATCTCCAGCGAAGGTTTTGAGATGGACCCGGTTAAAGTTCAAGCTGTACAGGAATGGCCTAGGCCTATTGGTTTGAAATCGATACAGAGGTTTTTAGGTTTCGCCAATTATTACAGAAAATTCATAAAAAATTTTTCTAGTATTGTCAAACCTCTGACCGATCTCACCAGGAAAGGTGCTGATGCGGTTCAGTGGTCTTCTGAGGCCATTGAAGCTTTTGTGTATCTCAAGGAGAGGTTCACCTCTGCTCCCATCCTTTTGCAGCCTGATCTGACTAAGCCGTTTTTGGTTGAGGTTGATGCTTCCTCTGTGGGGGTTGGCGCAGTATTGTCTCAGGATAACGGGGATGGATTACATCCCTGTGCCTTTTTTTCAAAAAATTTTTCGGAGACTGAACTGAATTACGATATTGGTAATCGGGAATTATTGGCTATTAAACTCGCATTTGAACACTGGCGCCACTTCTTGGAAGGTGCGGAATTTCCCGTTCAGGTTCTTACGGATCATAAAAATCTGATATATCTTGATGCTGCCAAGCGCCTGAATGCCCGTCAGGCTAGGTGGGCACTGTTTTTCTCGCGGTTTAATTTCTCCGTTACTTACATCCCTGGTACTAAGAATGTTAAGGCGGATGCCTTGTCTCGCAGTTTTTCTCCCATAGTCGGTGCTGAGAAAGAGGAGAACATTTTACAAGAAGGTGTTGTGATAGCTGCTTTGGACTCCGTTTTGGAAGATGAGATTCTTAAAGCACAGGAGAATGCCCCATCTAACACTCCTCATGGGAGGTTGTTTGTGCCTGGGACCTTTAGGAGAGATTTGTTTGTTGAGTGTCACGAATCTCGGTTGGCAGGTCATCCCAGAATCTCTGAGACCAAGAGACTGATGGGTCGCAGTTTTTGGTGGCCTGGATGGCAGAAGGAAGTCATTAAGTGGGTGCGTCAATGTACTATATGTGCTAGATCTAAGTCCTCACATACTCCTGCTGCGGGGTTGCTTTGTCCTTTGGAGGTTCCCAGTGCTCCTTGGACACATTTGGCTATGGACTTTATAACTGACCTTCCCCCCTCTGAGGGTTTTACTGTCATCTGGGTGGTCGTGGACCGTTTTAGCAAGATGTGTCACTTGGTTCCCTTCATCAAACTGCCCTGCGCTAAAACTCTCGCTAAGGCCTTTGTCAAGGAAATTGTCAGACTTCATGGCGTTCCTACTGACATTGTTTCTGATAGGGGTCCTCAGTTCGTGGCTCGTTTTTGGCGTGCCTTTTGTGACAGGTTGGGAGTTCATTTGTCATTCTCGTCCGGATATCATCCTGAATCTAATGGCCAGACAGAAAGGAAAAACCAGGATGTTGAGCAGTTCTTGCGTTGTTTTGTGGCAGACAATCAAGAGGGGTGGTCTGAGTTTCTGCCACTTGCTGAATTTGCTCTGAACAATCATACATCTTCTTCTGCTGGTTGTTCGCCTTTTTTTTGTTCTTCTGGGAGACATCCGTCGTTTGGGTCGTTCTCCAAGTTGGGATCTGCCGTGCCTGAGGAGGAGAATTTTTCCGGTGATTTGGAGAGAGTTTGGACGGATGTGCGTGGTAATCTTCAGGAGGCCAACAGAAAATCTAAAGACTACTTTGATAGGAAACGACAGGAGGTTTTGTTCGCTGTTGGTGACATGGTTTGGTTGTCCTCTAGGAATCTGCGGTTGAGGATTCCTTCTAAGAAATTGGGTCCCAAGTTTGTAGGGCCCTTTAACACTAGAACTACTGATGGAGTCATTTTGACTCCTTTCGTTTTTTATTTCTCTTCTGTGACTACATTTTTCAGAATTCCGGCTTGAAACTCGGTGACTTTTCCTCAAATATGATGTGAAAAAAGATTTTGTGAGAATAAATAATTTTGGTGAAAAATTTGCGCGTTTTTTTCAAAATTTACCAAGAACTACTGAAGGGAGTCATTTTGACTCCCTACTATATTTTGAGGTCCTTTTGTCACTAAATGTTGCTATAAAGTTTTGTGCATAATTTTTTCACTCTGTCTTATTTACCCTGATGTTCATATAGATGTAGTTCAATTTACATGTCAACTTTTCACATTTTCCTTGTGTTTTACCTGCTTGTATTACTGTGTAATGCTGAACAAAATAGCTTGTTTACTCTAGGCTCTTATCTTATGCTAATGAAGGGTGGTGTTTTTCTAAGGTCCTAGCAGGAGACAGTATTCTGGATAGTAACTTTACTTTCAGTTCAGCTGAAGAGACAAAGAGAACAGACGCAGACATACGAGCTCTGAAGACTCATACAGGTATGAATTGTTATGAAATAGTTTAGCTGTCTGTCAACTGATTCAGCCCACCTACTTTTGAAGGTGGCAGAACAGTTATTATTTCTTTTAGTTTTCATTTCATTTCTATTTTTCAGCAGGGAACTATATAGAATTATGGAATTTGTGAGGACTATGGAGAGAAGACGTTTGATAAAGCCTCAGGATATTCTGGCTACTTTGCAATCCATACCGGAGGATGAATCGGAATCCGAATTGCAGGAACATATATTTGATTCTGACAGTGATGAAGATTTCATTCCTCAGAACATATCAAGTGAATCTGAAGACTCAGAAGGAACAAATCCAGAAGGTAAGTAGTTATGTGTATTTATTTGTTCTTCCACACACTGAGTTAGGGCCTGTGCACACTAGCAGAATTCTGGCTGAATAGCCATCTGGATATTCTTGCCGCAATACAGGCCGTACCTGCCCGCTCATGCCTGAAGCTCCGCTCCGAACCCCGGGCTGGAGCCGCTGTCAGGGACAGAGCAGCGCTTGCTTACGCGCGAGCACGGCTCCATCCCAGACAGCGGCTCCAGCCCGGGGTTCGGAGCGGAGCTTCAGGTATGAAACTCCGCTCTGTACCTGAGCGGGCAGGTACGGGCCGGATTGTGGTGAGAATATCCGGTCGGATATTCCGCCGCTAATCCAGCCAGTGTGCACGGACCCTTACAAAACAAAAATTCTAAATATTCATCAACTTTTTTACAGATATTCCAAGCACATCAACTGGGGATCGGGCTCATGCAGTTATGTTGCCTCGTGACCATCCTCCTGGTCGTGGACAGAAAAAATCAGCAAAACGTCCCAGAAATGAAAGAACAACAGATAACGATGGCGGCGAAGGTAATGCAACAACAAACACCAGAGAAGGCGAATCTGAAGGAATACTAGTTTCAGCGGATGGTATTCAATGGAAACCTGTTGAAATTGGAGAACACTTGCCTGGTAGGCGTGACAGCCAAAATATTCTTCGAGAAGCACCTGGCCCTACAGGATACGCCAGAAGAAATATCATTATCGATAGTCCTTTGAGCGCATGGCGTTTATTTTTTGATTCATATATATTGACACATATAAAGAACTGTACGCTTGAAGAAGCATGCAGGAACAATAATTTACAGTTTACTCTATCTGATGAGGAGCTAGATGCATTCATTGCGATATTCTATGCTCGTGGAATATCTGGCACGAACCGTCACTCGATTAGCAGTATTTGGTGTAATGACTGGGGAATACCGTTTTGCAAAGCGACAATGTCTAGGGACCGCTTTGTTGAAATTATGAGGTTTCTCAGATTTGATGAGAAATCTACTCGATCGGAGAGACTGCAAACGGAGAAGTTTGCTCTATTTTCTACTGTGTGGGACAGGTTTATTGAAAATTGTATTGCGTGTTACAAACCTGGCCCATACATAACGGTGGATGAGCAACTTTTCCCAAGCAAAACTAGGTGTCCATTCACGCAGTACATGCCTTCCAAACCAGATAAATATGGCCACAAATATTGGCTAGCTGTTGATAAGAGGAGCAAATATCTGGCAAATGGCTTCCCTTATCTAGGCAAAGATGACACACGCCGTGCCGAGGACCGTTTAGCTGACCATGTGGTAATGAAGTTATTGGACCCGTTTTTGAAAAAAGGTCGCAATGTTACAACCGATAATTATTTTACTTCAGTAAAATTAGCTAAACAGCTAAAAAGCAAAGGAACAACCATCGTGGGAACACTGAACAAGATAAGGCGAAAAGTGCCTAAAGAAATAAAATCCATGAAAGAGGAATTGTACAACACTAAAGTGTTTAGAAATGAAGACAATTTTACACTTACAGTATATCAAGGAAAGCCCAACAAAAATGTTGTCATTTTGAGTTCCGTCCATCCAGATGTTGTTGTTGCGTCTGATTCCGCTAAAAAAACTCCAGAAACGGTAAAGTTTTACAATGAAACAAAATATGGAGTAGATGTAGTGGATCAGATGGCACGAAAATATACCACACGAACATGCACAAGGAGATGGCCTGTTCATGCATTTGAAAATGCCTTAGACTTTGCGGGTATAAATGCATGGATAATATTCAAGGAGATTACCCACCAAAAAATGTCACGCAAGGCATTTTTGCAAACGCTTGTGAGAGAGTTGAGTGGTCCTTATGTCACAGATAGGGAAAAGGGTTCCACGTCCCAAGTTTCTACATGCTCAGAAGTGATGGTTCAAACAAAATTTTGCCAGATCAAAGAAAAGTGCAAGAAAAATAGATCTGTCGGAAATTGTAAGACTTGTGGTAAGTCTTTGTGTGGGCAATGTACTGCCATAAATCAAAGGCAATGCCTAAAATGCGAAACACCAAATGTTTAGAAGGTGAATTCTGCGCCATATTTTCATTTTTATGCTCCTCCACCTACATTTTCTCTGCTTTTTGTTCTTCAGTTGTTGTTTATATGTGTGCACTTGAATAAAAAAAAATGTTTGAAAAACGTCTATTATAATTATTGTTATTTTCTGTAGAAAAATAAGAAAAGCAGAAAAAAAACAATCAAAAGCATTACTGTTGGATCTCACAATAATAATACATTACAAAAAATATAATTATTAATAAATAACCACAAATGAAACTCTAAAAATAAACGAAAACAAGCAAGGAGTCAAAATGACTCCTTTCAGTAGTTCTAGGCGGGGTCACGAGTCCAGTAGTCCTAGTGTTAAGGTGCTTCAGGTTGTCAACCAATCCGCTGTTAGGTTGGAGGTTCCTACCTCCTGGAGAATTAATCCGGTATTTCATGTCTCTCTGTTGAAAAAAGCTGTTGTATCGGATTGTGACGCCTCTGCCTCTGTTCCTCCGGTGGTGGAGGACGGGGAATATGAAATTTCTCGCATCCTTAACTCTAGACGGTATAGAGGTAGTTTGCAGTATCTTGTGGCCTGGAAAGGTTTCGGACCCGAGGATAACTCTTGGGTGAGGTCGGATGATGTTTCCGCGTCCAGACTTATCAGAGCGTTTCACAGGAGATTTCCTGATAAGCCTGGTCCTAGGGGATCCGGAGGATCCTCTTAGAAGGGGGGGTACTGTTAGAACCTTGCTCTTAGGTTTTTTCCTTTGCTGGTCACATGACCTTGTTGGCCTATTTAATCCTGCTCCGCCCTTCTGGCTTTGCTGGACTTCATTGTATAACTACTTTCTAGCTAGCCTGTGCTCTGTATCTAACTCTGTTAGTTTGCTTGGTCTACGGACCTCTTTGTTCTATATATTTTGTTTGTTCGTCTGTCTGCTACTATTTCTGTTAGGAGGTGTCCCATTTTCCTCCCAGTCCTTAGTACTTGTAGGGATTCCTTCCCCATATCTATAGGTCTCCGTACAGACTAGCTTAGGACTTTAGCAGGTCTGATCGCAGGATCAGGTTCCCTGTTACATCGTAGGGATTAAGCTGAGTTCTATCGTAGGGATAGATCTCCTCTTTTTCCTTAGCTCTGGTAGCAGAACATAACAACTGCTCCATCTCCATACAGAATCCCCTATACTGCCTCTTCTTCATACAGAACCCCATATACTGCCCCATCTCCATATAGAACCCACATATACTGCCCCATCTCTATATAGAGCCCTTCCAGAGTGTCCCATCTCTAGATAGAGCCCCCTGAACTGCCACATCTCCATAAAGACCCAGCTCTACTACCGCATCCCTATACTGGCCTCCTTCCATATTAATCCCCTCTGTGTATTATATGCCCATGTCTTCAGTTCTGCGAGCTCTTACCGTCTCCTGGCTGCTGCACCCACGCTGTCCGGTCCTCTGCAACGCTTTCATGACGTCTGTAGCACGATGAGATGACTTCATCATGCTGCACATTGGGCAGGGAGAAGATCCCGGAAGTGACGGATCTCGCATCTTCATTTACATTCGCATCAGTAAAGACGCAAATACAAATGAATAATCGCAGAGTGTGCTCTGGCTCCCCACCACCCTGATAGCAAGTGGGCCCTCCTGTTAGTCCAGGGCCCCGGCACTTGCCCTGGTGCGCTGGGTGATGACAGCAGCCTTGAGTCCTGAGATCCATTTATAAAGAATATTTGGAAAAGAAGTGGCACTCACCGATGATCACCTAATTTAATTCAGTTTCATGCAAGTAAACAAGATAGGGGAGCAGTATAGACACAAGAAAGGATACAACCATTACATGGTGGCCAATACCTGCTTCAGGAACTTGTTCAATAACTGCTAGAATCTCAAATTTCTGAGACCTCCATATGTTGATTGAGACAAGGGTCTCCATCTCCTGTAGAATTGACCTATTGTGTTTGCTGAATCTTTTACATAAACGGGAATTTATTTTTTTTTTAAATGTAGAAAAAATATGCAGAGATAAAAGACAAACATACATAACATAATCTGTTCTGCAACTGATAAATAGTGCAACTTCAAGTGTAATTTAAACATTCTGAGATCTGCAGGCACCGAACATGTTCCCAGGCTTGCAGCGAGATGTGACCGCCACAGGAAGTTATTAAGACAGAGGCCAAATGTGGTTGAATTGAATGTGGTTGAAAAAAATGACTTGAGTTTGTTTTTGAGTTAAAACCCTTAATATTACATATTACATATGGTTTTATGTCTTTTTTGTTCACATGATATGTTTACAGGTTGCTATGACAACTTGTAACTAAGCGTTCTTTAGGAACGCTCAGACGTCATCACGCAAGGGCCGAGGGGAGAACTAGAAGCCTTTCTTTTGTCTTACTGCTCCTCTCAGTTTTATTGCATGAAACCGGATTAAACTACTGTAAATGAATATTATTGGTGAGCACCGCTTCTTTTTTGTATTTCCTTTATTATCAGGATCAGAATAATAATTTACTGCTAAGAACCAATAATTTACTATGTTTATTTTTTCCTTTTGTTCTGTAACGCCCAAGATAAAACTGATTCTATGAAATGTGTGAAATAATTCTTATGGACGGTGTCAGTAATGGAAGAAACAGAAACACACAAGCACAAACAGATCACAAGCAGGACAAACAGGCTAGGAACCAATGTTCAGGCAAAGAGTGGTGAGAGGGGCTGCCAGATATAGAGCCTGCTGACACTGGATTGGCCGAGGAACCTAATCTCTGAAGGACACGGCAGGGTTAAAAGACCAGGCAAAATGGAAACCACCCTAAGATGCAGCAGTGTTGCAAGAGGCAAAAGTCAGCGAGCCACGTGATGATCATGGTGAGTAGGACGGCACTGAGGAGGCATACAGGTTACCGCCGTGACACAAGCTGTATAAACTTGAATGCTTATTGGATGAAACAGATCAGGTGATGTGTATTTTTGTAATTAGGGAGGGTGCAGGCTAAGGATATAACTCCCTTTATCAAGGCGTGCAGAACTATAAGGCAGTTTGTTTTCCTCAGGCAAAAATGGGCCAAAAAAAAAGATTTAACTGAATCTGAAAAGTTAAAATTGTTAAAAGCCTTACAGAGAGATCTGGATTTCTTGAAATTGCTAAGATATGATCACAGAACCCTCAAAAGTTTTGTTGCAAATAGTAAACAGGGTGTTGAGGGAAAAAAGGCACATGAACTGCCAAAGACTTGAGAAGAATCAAACATGAAGTGACCAGGAACCCATTATCCTCCAGAACATATTCCAGAACTGCTAAATCCCTGGAGAGCCCAGAAGTACAAGGTGTTCAGTGCTCAGAGACATGCCAAGGTAAAGAAGGCCAAAACCCGAACACCACTGAACAAGGCACAGAGGTTGAAAAGTCAAGAAGCCTTAGTCAAGAAATATCTAAAGGCAGATTATTCAGAGGTTTTATGGACTGAAGAAATGAGAGTGACTCTTGATTGGTCAGATGGCTGGGCCCGTGGCTGGATCAGTAATGGGCACAGAGCTCCACTTCTACTCAAACACCAGGAAGGCGGATGTGAGTACTGCTGGTATTATTAAAGATGGATCATTTCGGATTAAAGATAGACTCAAAATCAACTCACAAACCAAAGTTTTCCAAAGACACTTTCTTCAAGCAGTGGTACAGGAAAAAGTCTGCATCTTTCAAGAAAAAACATGATTTGACCATGACAGTACACCTCTCTGAGCAGTGTCTGGGAGGCTGTGGTTGGTGCTGTCCAAAAAGTTGATCATCAACCGATTAAGAAACTGACAGACTCCATTGATGGAGCTTATGGCTGTTATTGAAATGAAGTGTTGCTATATTGGTCACTGATATTTTTTCTAAAATATCAGAAATGGATTTGTGTGCATGTTGATTTGTTTGGTTATTATTCTCACTTTATCATAAAAAAAACTGAATAGGAAAATTTACGTTTTTAATTTAGTTGCATAATATTTCTGCACAATAATAGTTGTCCAATTATTTTGCACACATATATATTCTCCAAAGACACACACAAAACCATACTTTTACTTTCTTAAATATTCAGGTTTCAGGTTTATTGACCGACAGCACTGGAGATGTTAAATTATAGAATTAAGCCTCAAAATACAAATTGCCTAATAATTGTCTACATAGTGTATACAATAGTAGAAGTTAAAGTGAACCCTTAAATTGAAAATGCAGCAGTCCAATCTGTAGGCATCACGGTAGGGTCTTTTGTTGAGATTGACATCCTGCCAGTCATTGAGTAAGACCGCCTAGTTGACTGAAAAGCCCAGAATATGCAGAGATTTGAACACATGTTATGCTGAATCTTTTGCCATAAAGCTACATTTATCTGCTCTATACAATGCTGCCTGCAGATTGCTCTTACATGTTCTGTGATACAAGTTCCTTTAAGGAGTATTCAGACAACTTTCAATAATGCATCCAGTTCCATGTTTCATACACTTATTATCTAGGCATATATAGTACTTGTTAAATCAGAGTATACTGGGGAACAGACAAGGGTACCTATGGAAACTAAGAAGTTCTGGAGAAAAGGAGCACCTGCTGCCATACAAATCTGGGTTTAATGCGTGCTGATTATTATCACCATGGTTAGCACACACTACTGTTCCTAATAACAACACAAGAGGATACAAGAATCTTTGACATCAAGATCAAGCACTTCCCTGAAGGAGCTAATAGCTCAGTCTCCTTTAATGTGGACAGTGTAAATAAGATGTTACAACAGGTCCTGCAGTTAGCTGGTGTCTTAACTAAATGCATCTGTGCCACTTTTAATAGGCATTAATTCACATTTCTGTCTCGGTCCCTGAGGCTGCCGATATTGATCATTTATACATGAGTGGTGGCACTAATAATCAATTGTCTATATTAATTTGATTGTTTCTATATTTTTCCATTATCATTAGCTGTCTTTTTTTACACAGATCTCAGTAAAATAAATCTCAGAATGTTACATATTGTTACTTTCTTTCATCAAAACATTGCATCCATAAATAAAGCACAAAACAAGCATACACTGCAACCATATGAAAAGCCAACAGTCTACAGACATTAGAGATTAGCGTGACTCTTATTCATATATGGCTCATAGATGCAGTAGGTATATATTATATACAGTTAGGAGAAAATCTGTCATCACACACAATATATATTACATTTTCTGCAATGAACTATACAGAGATCGATTAGAATCATTTCATGGCAGAGCTGACTTTGCCAGATGTAGCTGAGCTGTATTTGATATTTGGTAAAACTCATCATGATACCATATTATAAGACGCTATCTAGATTAAATAAATAACACATCTAGAGGGAAAAAAATATGATATATGTATACTTTTTCTGTAATGCATTTGCACATTTGCATAGTAGTAAAGACAGAGAATGATACATGGGAATTACCTGTTCCAGGCTGCTTTGGAGATGTTCAATGTGCTGCTCTTGTTGGAGATGTGCTTGTCACTCTGTGGCTCCTCTCCTGACACCCTATAGAGAAGAGATCATCTCCCTGCTGAAGTCTATGTTAGACTCTCAGGCACATCATTCTTAGTCCCATTTCACATGTAACCTATGTCTATGGAAGGCTTCTTTTTCAATTGTTACTTTCTGCTCTGTCTCAGCTTCTCCTTTACCTATGCTAACCTCATGGTAACACTTTTCTCTGCTTGTGGTTCGCAGCCCCTCCTTTCTACTTTGCTTCTCTCTTTTCCCCCCTCTCCTTGTCTCTCCAGATCTCTGAAGCAGCACTCTGGTCTGAGACTTCTCTCTGATGATTGGATGTATCACACTATGACATCTGCTTGCCAAGTGCAGAGGAAAGCCAAAAGGCATGGAATGGGTCCAGGTTATGTTTCTTTTTGTTTAATTTAAATGTAAAATTGTATTTCAACTGGGAATGTAGAGCATCATTTGTGTATAACGCCCACGTGTGCGTATGTGTGTACGTGTGTGCATACGTACAGTATGTACATGTGTATATATATGTGTACACATATGAATACACATTTGTATGTATGCGTGTACGTGTGTGCATATGTATGTATATATGTGTTTATATGTGCACACATATGAATATATTTGTATTGCATGTGTAATATGCAATATATAATATTTGTGTGCATGTGCAAGTATGTATGTGAATATGTGTGTGTACACATACGTGTACATGTCTGACTACGTGTGTGTGTGTGTGCTTGTGTATATATGTATGTGTATTAGAGATATGTGAAAAAAACCTCAGCACTCAAAATGGTTACTTTGATGCAGAAATTTTTTTTTTAATGCAGTCCAGGAAAACAACAAACGTTTCGGCCAATATGCCATGGCGGACACACGACCAAACGGTGGATACCGCGTTCCAGCCACCTGTCTCTCCCACAAACACGCGACATAGGCCTGCGGACCTGCACCAACTGTGATACAGCATCTCCTCCCCCTCCAGTCCTGTTCTCACCTGCGGTCAAATTGCGCTGATGAAGGCAATATTGGCCGAAACGTTTGTTGTTTTCCTGGACTGCATTAAAAAAAATGTTCTGCATCAAATTAACCATTTTGAGTGCCAAGGTTTTTTCACATAAGTTCTGGTTTGGGACCCTACTCCTGCACCATACCGGTAGTGCTACGGTTCTTCTTTTGTGTATTAGAGATAAGCGGATCAATTTGCTGAGGATCGAGTCCGAATCAAATTTTCTGAATTTAGCAGTTTCATGTTAATTCGAACATTTTAAGATTTGATTTGCAGTTCATAAAAAAAATCTTGTCTGGCACAATTTCCACTAATGAACCATCAAAGGGCAGGCACACATCATTTTGCATTGCCTTGTTTGCTTCACCATAAGGCCCTGCAGCTATGAAATCTAGCAGATTATCATACGTTATACAGTGGTGGTCAGTACCTGGGCCATCAGAGATCAGCGGTTCTCAATGGAGAACAGTTTGACAACAAAGTCATTTTCCATCTCCAGAGTCTCTAAATCTCTCTCTTCTGTAGAGTGTAAGCTCTTATGGTCAGCTGGGTCCAATCTCTCCTGTAGAGTGTAAGCTCTTATGGTCAGCTGGGTCCAATCTCTCCTGTAGAGTGTAAGCTCTTATGGTCAGCGGGGTCCAATCACTCCTGTAGAGTGTAAGTTCTTATGGTCAGCCGGGACCTGTCTTAGTCTCACCTGTAAAGTGTAAGCTCTTATGGTCAGCGAGTCTGTTTCTCTTTACTCTAATCCATGTGTATTTTATGAGCAATTACAAGCTTTCCAGTATTGAAATCCTCTAATGTATTTGCCACCAATCAAATTTTTAGGGAAAATTTTGCGAAATTGGTGACTTAGAATTTCAAAAGATCTGCACATCTCTAGTATGTGTGTGCGTGTATGTGTTTCTACGTGTGTGTTCGTGTGTGCATGTGTATGTACATGTGTGTATAGGTGTGTATATATATATATATATATATATGTACTGTATGTACGTGTATGTGTACATGTATGTGTTCCTGTGTCAGCACATGTTGTTTAGTGATTTCAGTTATTCATATTTCTTATGTCAAGAATGAGTATGAAGTACAGCATTATAAAGGCCCTTGGATTGTTGTTGCTATAGCAGCATAGTGAACTACCATACTGAAATCAAAGCAGTATTTCCCTTTTAGTCGACCAATTCAATAACAATCTCCAAAACATGGAGAAGACTAGGGAATGAATAAATATCAATCAAGATGTTTAGATTACATAGTCATCCTAGATTTCACTCCTATATTGCCTAAGTGTGCAAAATACTTGTTAATTACTAACCTCTCACTGACATTACAAAAGTTATTCTGACTTCATAACTAGGCTGCAAGTGTAGGCCACTTGAGGCACCATTTCTAGGCTGCCTCAGTATGAACTAGTGCTGGATATATCACCAGTTAGCTTGAACTCGACTGCAGGAGGCACGTATGAAGTTCCAGAAGATTTATTTTCCACCTGAATTCTTGAAGTTATGCACGCATACAGTAGGTAAAAAAGACTTTTCTGACACCGGCGATGCAAACATATGAGCTTCTAAGATGGCTGACAGACAGTGAATAAGGAAGAAGAATGAGGAAGAAGGGAGGGGTCACTGACATCAGAGCTACATCAGAGAGAGACAGGGAGAGAGGAAGGGCAAACTTTTAGAGGGGGACAAATCTTATTGCATAGCAATGAAACAGCACAATTTAACAACGATACAATACTGCCGGCATTTTTCCCAAGTCGTGGGGCTTGATGCCCCCCATCTGACATCACGATGATCCCATTTTGACGTGATGTCTTCCAATTATGTCTGCCACCATTCTTGAAACCTGAAAGACAAAAGGAAAACACAAATATGCAACAAAACTTTAAACAGTTGTAAATTCCAAATTCATGGTTGGTGGCCTGTAGTCCACAACAATAAGATAATCCAAGTTCAAATCAGAAACCTGGCTTCGGATTGAAGAAGCTGCACCACCCACCCAACAATTCAAATGGTGAAAGTTCCATGTCCTAACACAGCTGACTGGAGGTACTGTATGTGCAGGTATGCTCCTCACCGTAAGCTGTGTTCAGTAGTAGTCTCCTGCTTCATGTGATGCCTTCCCTTATGAGGCACTGAGCCATGTACATCAGGTGAGTACAAGCCTGCATGATCAATGACCAGTTTAAGTGGCATTCCAAGTGACGATACCTCAGCTTCAACCTTGGTACCATAGATGTGTGGCATCTAGAGACGGCTGGTCTGATCTCCCCATCTGCATCCAGTTTCTCAAGTTCATATGCTTTGCTAGCATCAAAAGAACAAGAATCCTCATGTAGGAAGCTTGGAGGTGACAGCCATGTATTGTCACTAAGGCTAGATGCAACGGTGAGTCCTATTCCTCAATCAGTTGGGTCCAGGCCAGTGGAGATGTTATGGTACTGCTCAGGAGTCACTTTGGCAATTTCCACTGCTGGTAGAGCAGCACTAAGTTCAAGATTTTTAACAAAGTGTGCATGTCCCCCAAGGTTCAGTTCTAGGAACCCTGCTCTTCTCCATCTACACCTTTGGCCTGGGACAGCTCATAGTGACTCACTGTTTTCAGTATCACCTCTGATGACACAGATCTACCTCTCTGGACCTGATATCACATCCTTACTTACCAGAATCCCACAGTGTCTGCTATTTCATCTTCTCTGTTAGAGTTCTAAAACTTAACATGGACAAAACAGAATTCATCATCTTTCTACCATCTCTCTCAATCACCTCAACAGACCTATCCATCAAAGTCAATGACTGCCTACTCTCCCCAGTCCCACAAGCTCGCTGCCTCAAAGTAACGCTTGACTCTGATCTCTCCTTCAAACTACACATCCAAGCCCTTTCAACTTATTGCCGACTCCATCTCCTGGATCTGCACATTCCTTAACCAAGAATCTGTAAAAACACTAGTGCATGCCCTCATCACCTCCCGCCTCAACTACTGCAACCTTCTACTTTGTGACCTAACCTCTAACACTCTTGCACCCCTCCAATCTGTCCTAAACTCTGCTGCTTGACTAATCCACCTATCACCCCGCTATTCCCCAGCCTCTCCCCTCTGTCAATCCCTTTACTGGCTCCCCATTGACCAGAGACTCCAGTTCAAAACTCTAACATTGGCATACAAAGCCATCCACAACCTGTCTCCTCCATACATCTGTGACCTAGTCTCCCGGTATTTACCTGCACGTAACCTCCGATCCTCACATGATCTCCTTTTCAACTCCCCTCTTATCTCCTCTTTCCACAATCGCATACAATATTTCTCCCATGTATCCCCCCTACTCTGGAACTCTCTACCGCAACATATCAGACCCTCGCCTACCATTTGACACCTGCAAAAGGAAGACCCACCTCTTGCGACATGCCTACAACCTGCAGTAACCCTCGTTTCACCATACCCCTGCACGACCAGCTCTGCCCTCACCTACTGTATCCTCACCCATCCCTTGGAGATTGTAAGCCCTCTCGGGCAGGGTCCTCTCTCGTCCTGTACTAGTCGGTGACTTGTTTTTTTTTAAGATTATTGTACTTGTTTTTTGCTATGTATACCCTTTTTCACATGTAAAGCGCCATGGAATAAATGTCGCTATAGTAATAAATAATAATGTTTTGGGGTTAATTTGACCTTACACGGACAAATCCGCAATGTACCTTGTTGCTGGCCTCTGAGGTTCTCAGGCCACTGCCGCAATGGCCTCTGTAGATATATCGGAGAAGATCTTGTCTTCCTTCCTGATTGCTGCCAAAAGCGACCTTAAGGAATAACATTGTGGGACTTGGAGATGTTCTAAGACCAAGACCAGCAGCTGCAAAAGCAAGCAAGATTTCAGGCTGGGTCAGGGAGCAGAGGGGTAAATGCCCCCCAGGCCGGTCCACCAGCAGATGTTTTGGGCCGCCCGGTCGCAGCTATCGCGACCGCCACGGCCACTCTTCTATGCACGCGCCCTCCTGAGAGGGCGCACAGCACGCACATAGGAGGGTGGCTGAGTGATTGTGAAAAGGGGACGGACGGCGCATGGGCCCACAGGTAGGACTGCGTTATATGAAGACACCAGATCAGCGTTGGATTGGCAGAGGTGAGTATTTATTATTTAAATCTGGGGCCATGTATGCAGGGCCATGCGGGGCTATGCATACTGTTTACAGCGCCATGTATACTGCGTGCAGCGCCATGCAAGGCCATGTATACTGCGTGCAGCACCATGCGGGGCCATGTATACTGTGTGCAGCGCCATTCGGGGCTATGTATACTGGGTGCTGCACCATGCGGGGCCATGTATACTGTGTGCAGCGCCATGCGGGGCCATGTATACGATTGTGCAGTGTCATGCGGGGCCATGTATACTGTGTGCAGCGCCATGCGGGGTCATGCATTATTCTGTATGGAGGACTATGTGGGGCCCATTATTCTGTATGGAGGACTATGTGGGGCCCATTATTCTGTATGGAGGACTATGTGGAGCCCATTATTCTGTATGGAGGACTATGTGGGGCCCATTATTCTGTATGGAGGACTATGTGGGGCCCATTATTCTGTATGGAGGACTATGTGGGGCCCATTATTCTGTATGGAGGACTATGTGGGGCCCATTATTCTGTATGGAGGACTATGTGGGGCCCATTATTCTGTATGGAGGACTATGTGGGGCCCATTATTCTGTATGGAGGACTATGTGGGGCCCATTATTCTGTATGGAGGACTATGTGGGGCCCATTATTCTGTATGGAGGACTATGTGGGGCCCATTATTCTGTATGGAGGACTATGTGGGGCCCATTATTCTGTATGGAGGACTATGTGGGGCAATTATACTGTACGGAGGGCTATGTGGGCCATTATTCTGTATGAAGGACTATGTGGGGCCCATTGTACTGTAACTAATTCTTTTATATTCTTACTACATTTTTTCTGGTTGTAATGTAATTTTTGACCACCCATTCATGGTCAAATTCGCATGTTTTTTGTTGCTTGACTGTTCTATTTGCCTGCTGAATCAGTCCTGATACTTCTAGACCTCAGTACTGCTTCCTGTCAATGCATGCTGACAATTTGTGCAGTCCTGTACATACTGTATGCCAGGACAGTAACGTTCGTGTATATAATTGTCTAATGTGGATTTTTATTTGCATCTTCTGTTGAATATTAAAATATCTAATCAGTAAATTGCATGTTATTTTTTAACTAAGAAATTTGTATTTAGTTAAAATTGCTTAACCTTTCACACCATGCCACACAGTATAGTATTTATTTTGACATTACTATAGTTATGGAAATATAACAATTTAACTCTGCAATTAAAATCATCATTGTTCGACATGGATGGGACTTGAGTAACACCAGTTTGCAGGAAGGTTATAGTGATTTTACTTTTAATTATCATTAGGACGCAGACAGACTGTCGTATGAATCAGAAATGTAGTGCACAGCCTGGCCAGCCGGTCAGCCAAGTGAGACAGCAGCATAGAAATACATGCAGCTGTCACACACAGCCGCCGGCCAGAAAGTGCACTGTTCTGATCTCACTCCAATTTATTTTTTTTCAACTGTTTGACTGTGCCCCGACTTGTATATGTTTGAGGAAAAGGTGTGTGTGAATGGGTGTCGCTTTAAAAATGGGTGTGGTTTCCCTACACACAAACACAGAACCTGTTGTTAAAAATTTGTATCCCACCCCTGCCTGTGAAGTCACATCTAGAATTTTGGACTCAACATTTTAAAAAGGATACTCAGAAATTAGAGTCAGTTCAAGGGCAGGCAACTAGATTATAATGAGGGGTGGAATGCCTCTCATATGATGAGAAGTTGGAAAAGTTGAGCTTGTTTAACATAGAAAAAAAGACGTCTCAGAGGAGATCTCATTTATATGTATAAATACACTACGGACCAAAAGTTTGGACACACCTTCTCATTTAAAGATTTTTCTGTATTTTCATGACTATGAAAATTGTACATTCACACTGAAGGCATCAAAACTATGAATTAACACATGTGGAATTATATACTTTACAAAAAAAGTGTGAAACAACTGAAAATATGTCTTATATTCTAGGTTCTTCAAAGTAGCCACCTTTTGCTTTGATGGCTGCTTTGCACACTCTTCATGAGCTTCAAGAGGTAGTCACCAGAAATGGTCTTCCAACAATCTTGAAGGAGTTCCCAGAGATGTTTAGCACTTGTTGGCCCTTTTGCCTTCACTCTGCGGTCCATCTCACCCCAAACCATCTCGATTGAATTCAGGTCTGGTGACTGTGGAGGCCAGGTCATCTGGCGTAGCACCCCATCAGTCTCCTCCTTGGTCAATTAGCCTTTACACAGCCTGGAGGAGTGTTTGGGGTCATTGTCCTGTTGAAAAATAAATGATGGTCCAACTAAATGCAAACCGGATGGAATAGCAGGCCGCTGCAAGATGCTGTGGTAGCCATGCTTGTTCAGTATGCCTTCAATTTTGAATAAAACCCCAACAGTGTCACCAGCAAAGCACCCCCACACCATCACACCTCCTCCTCCATGCTTCACGGTGGGAACCAGGCATGTAGAGTCCATCCATTCACCTTTTCTGCGTCACACAAAGACACGGTGGTTGGAACCAAAGATCTCAAATTTGGACTCATCAGACCAAAGCACAGATTTCCACTGGTCTAATGTCCATTCCTTGTGTTCTTTAGCCCAAACAAGTCTCTTCTGCTTGTTGCCTGTCCTTAGCAGTGGTTTCCTAGCAGCTATTTTACCATGAAGGCCTGCTGCACAAAGTCTCCTCTTAACAGTTGTTGAAGAGATGTGTCTGCTGCTAGAACTCTGTGTGGCATTGACCTGGTCTCTAATCTGAGCTGCTGTTAACCTGCGATTTCTGAGGCTGGTGACTCGGATAAACTTATCCTCAGAAGCAGAGGTGACTCTTGGTCTTCCTTTCCTGGGGCGGTCCTCATGTGAGCCAGTGTCTTTGTAGCGCTTGATGGTTTTTGCAACTGCACTTGGGGACACTTTCAAAGTTTTCCCAATTTTTCGAACTGACTGACCTTCATTTCTTAAAGTAATGATGGCCACTCGTTTTTCTTTACTTAGCTGCTTTTTTCTTGCCAAAATACAAATTCTAACAGTCTATTCAGTAGGACTATCAGCTGTGTATCCACCAGACTTCTGCACAACACAACTGATGGTCTCAACCCCATTTATAAGGCAAGAAATCCCACTTATTAAACCTGACAGGGCTCACCTGTGAAGTGAAAACCATTTCCGGTGACTACCTCTTGAAGCTCATCAAGAGAATGCCAAGAGTGTGCAAAGCAGTCATCAAAGCAAAAGGTGGCTACTTTGAAGAACCTAGAATATAAGACATATTTTCAGTTGTTTCACACTTTTTTGTTAAGTATATAATTCCACATGTGTTAATTCATAGTTTTGATGCCTTCAGTGTGAATGTACAATTTTCATAGTCATGAAAATACAGAAAAATCTTTAAATGAGAAGGTATGTCCAAACTTTTGGTCTGTACTGTATATGTGTGGTCAGTACAAAGGACTGCCACCTGACTTATTCCTTCCAAAGACTATACTAAGGACCAGGGGGCACTCATTACAGGTGGAAGAAAGGCGATTTTGGCAGCTGAATAGGAAAGGGTTCTAATCTTTACAGTTAGAGCAGTCAGAATGTGGAATGCCCTACCAGAACAGGTAGTAATGGCAGACACTATAACAGCTTTTATAAAGGGCTGGATCATTTCCTCACTACACAACACTGTGGGTTATAGTTAATTTAGTGACAAAATGTATATTTGGTGGAGAAAGATTCAACTTGATGAACCTAAATCTTTTTTCAACCTATGTAACCTTCAGAGACTTCTTCCTTGTCTCCCACCTTTGTTGCTTCTAGGATGGTAAGGGAGTGTCCCAATCTATGTTCTCAGTGGTAAACTGTCTCAGCAGGATCTTGCCTTAAATAGTACTGGGTGCTATAAACCCAAGAGGTTCGTACATGCTGTTTACAACAGATAAGACTCCTCGTTTGGTGAAAGGTTTATCGCAGACTGACACCTGAAATGTGAATGACCTGTTTAATGTCCCACAGCAGACTAAAGCTGCGTTGCATAGGTGGAACATCAGAACCCAGATCAAGGTCCTTTAAACTCTTTCCATGGTCCTTGGATGGGAATTCCTTCATTACCTCCTGGATGTTGGAGATGATCTTTTGAAGCCTGAGGTTTCCTGCAGACACCATTTTCTGGGTTCTAGAGGGCATATCAATTGCCTCTTCACTTGTGGGCAAAGACTTAAGTCCATCATCTACATAGAAGTTCTCCACAAATAGATGAGCATCAGACCGTACTCTCATCTTCCTGGGCTGCCCGTCTCAGTCCATAGCTTGCCACAGCAGGTGAGGGGATGTTGCCGAAGACATGTACCTTCATCCAGTAGTTTATGACCTCTTTGTGGATATCATTGTCCTTGTGCCATAGGGACCTGGGGTACTTTCTACTGTCTTCCCTCAAGATAAAACAATGAAACATTTGCTGGATGTCGGTCATTCAGACAACAGGTTTTTGTCTGAAGCAAATAATTATTCATATAAAGCTGTTGTTTAGCGTAGGCCAAGTGAGGATTAGGTTTTTGAGAGAGATACAGCACAGACCAAAAGTTTGGACACACCTCATTTAAAGATTTTTCTGTATTTTCATGACTATGAAAATTGTACATTCACACTGAAGGCATCAAAACTATGAATTAACACATGTGGAATTATATACTTAACAAAAAAGATTATAAGAGAGTTCCTGTTTAATAGTTTTGAGGTGTTCTTTAACTTTCCATGTAAGCTTTAGCCTTCTCACTGGACTCTGGATTAAATCCACACATTTTTCATCTGACTTTGGATCTGGCAAAGACTGTTTAGTCTTTCCCTCAGCTATTGTACTTCACAGGCAGAATGGATCTGTATAGTGATGAGAGTTGATGAATTCTAGCAGGGTGAAAGCTGGGGAGGATGTGCTGTGATGCTTTACACACACACTGATGATTTCTTATGCTGTGAGCAGACATTCTGAAGTTTATCTTGTATCTGTAAAGGAGCTGTAATCTGGCTTTACAGATGTATCTGGCAGAAGACTTTTTTCACTATTCTGACACTAGGCTGCAAGTATAGGGTGTTTGACTCACTGTTTCTAGGCTGCCTCAGTATAAACTAGACTAAACTTTTACCAGAGAGTGCCTGTGGTCCCCAACGGTGTGACAACCAATAAAACAAGGTGAAGAAGAGAAGAATAGGTGATCAAATCTTAAAAGAATGAGAAGTCCTGTAGAGGACCTTAAAGGGAACCTGTCACCAAGTTTTCCCCAATATAAAGAATGGCCACCAAGATTATGGCCTCTTTTACAGCTTTCAAGAATGCTGCAAAAAAAGTCCCCAGTTCACTCTGCAGATACCAAAAATTACCTTATTTTATACTCACCTACGTTGCAGTCCGACTTTAATGGGCATCTCTGCTCTTGATCCTGCGCCTTCTCTCTTCTCACCATCCTCCTTCCCTGCTTTGTGTGGATTACGCATCCTACGTCACCCACAGTGTCTTCATCGTGCTCCTGTGCAAGCGCACTTCTCTCTGCCCTAGTATTGTGGTGTGCATGCACCAGCCTTACTTCCAGGTCATCTGTGCTCTTTGGCCTTTCCCAGCGCATGCGCACTACAGTTCTTTGCCTCCGCAGGGCAGAGAGAAGTGAGCTTTCACAGGAGCACAATGGAGGACACTGTGTGGATGACATAGGGCACATCATCCACGCGAAGCAGGCAAGGAGGACGGTAATCGTAAAGAGAGGAGGCGCCAGATCAAGACCATAAATACCCATCGGACCGGACCACACTGTTCATGAGTATAGTAAAAGGTCTTTTTTGGGATCTGCAGAGGGGGATTGGGGACTTTTTACAGCATTCTAGTATGTTGAAAATGGGTTTATCACCTCTTACAATTATCACGGACTGCTGCTATGTGAAACTCCTTACTACTGGTTGAACTGTTCTGGACAGTGCTAATGTCATGCTCATGTTATTATTCGTGATGAGCGAGCACTAAAATGCTCGGGTACTTGTTGTTCGAGTCGAGCAAATTGGAATGCTCGAGTGCTCGGTCCGAGCAACGAGTCCGATGTAAGTCTATGGGAAACTCGAGCATTTTTCTGGCAGCCCCCTCCGGCAGTCTGCAGAGGGCCGTAAAATTGCCCAAACCGATGGGAACAGTGTTCAAATGACATGGGAACAGCATGGGGAAGACCCCTGGAAGCATTTCTGACTCCCAGGTCGCTGCTGTCAACAATGTCGTCAGAGGTATTACGCCACTTTTACGGACTCACAATAAAACATACAAAAACAAAACCAAATGGATTTTCCTGGGAAATATGTTAAGGAACATCCTTTCCAGGATAATGACTTGTATATAAGGCAAAATAAATATACAAAAATAAAAATTCTCCTCCACACCTTGGGCTATGTTCACACGTAGCGTTTTTGATGTGTTTTTGCACTTTTGCATTGCTTTCAACCAAGACAAATGCATTCACCGGGAAATGTCATTTTAACATTTTACAACCTTATCTGGCCATGTGGTGTGTGACATGGGAACAGCATGGGGAAGACCCCTGGGGCTGGAAGAATATCTGACTCCCTGGGCACTGCCTAAAACTGTGGTCATCTCATCAGACGTGATCCTATATTACTGCGGTAATAATACAGACATTTTTGGCAACGTGACAAATCTTAAACTCCATTTAAAATGGACAAGGTGTGTGTCAAGGTGCGGGGAAGTGGACGTTATGGGGATGGTGATAGTGCACGCTGAGGCCAATGTTCAAGATGAAACTGTGCCTGTTGAGGGAGCACAACAAACACCCAGGTCATGTCGAACTACCTTCCCGTCCCAATTTCTAGGGGGCCGCGGAACACCACTATTGAAGCCAGAGCAGTGTGAAAAGGTTGTTGGTTGGATAGCAGATAATGCTTCCAGTCAGTTTGCCACCACCACCACCCTGTGTTCCACATGGTCCAGTCTCAGTATATGTGAGTCTGGATCACATTATTATTATTATTACTTTATCGCCATTTATTCCATGGTACTTTACATGTGAAAAGGGGTATACATCGCAAAAACAATTATCTTGAAAAATGTGACAGTGACTGGTATAGGAGAAGAGAGGACCCTGCCCGCGAGGGTTCAGTCTACAAGGCATGGGTGAGGATACAGTAGGTGAGGATAGAGCTGGTCTTGCAGCGGTATGGTGGAGCGAGGGTTTCTGCAGGTTGTACGCATGTCGCAAGAGGTGGGTCTTCAGCTTCCTTTTAAAGGTTTCAACAGTAAGCGAGAGTCAGAAATGGTGGGGTAGAAAGTTCCAGAGAAGGTAGAATACACAGGAGAAATCTTGTATGCGATTGTGGGAAGAGGAGATAAGAGGGGAGTAGAGAAGGAGATCTTGTGAGGATTGGAGGTTGCTTGCAGGTAAGTACCGGGAGACTAGGTCACAGATGTATGGAGGAACAGGTTGTGGATGTCTTTGCATTCCAAGGTTAGGGTTTTGAACTGAAGTCTCTGGCCAATGGGGAGCCAGTGAAGGGATTGACAGAGAGGAGAGGCCAGGGAATAGCGAGGGGACAGGTGGATTAGTCGGGCAACAGAGTTAAGGATAGATTATAGGAATGCAAGATTGTTAGAAAGGAGGCCACAGAGCAGGAGGTTGCAGTTGTCGAGAAGGGAGATGATGAGTTCGTGCACTAGTGTTTTTGTAGATTTGTGGTTGAGAAATGAGCGGATCCGGGAGATTTTTTTTACTTGGAGTCGGCATCTTTTTCACCCTGATCCTCCTTCCTCCCACCATTCCGAGTCCCCTGAGACAACTGATCCCACACTTGGGACACTTCGAAGAGCTGAATTGTTCATCTTTCCATTTATAGATTCTGGCCTCTCGCTCGGTCAGCTCGGAAGCGGAAAGAGCTTGGATATGTGGCTTGAAGGAGAGATGAGTGTCCAGGGTTATCCCAAGAGCTGTCCACTTTTCCATACTCGGTCCCCAGTCGCCACTATTTCTCCCTGTATCGTCTCCACCTTCCACAAGCATGGGTCCCAGAAAATTACCCGTGCCCTTCCCAGTGCACTAAAGTGGGAAGGACCGCCTAACCACAAACACGTGGATAAGTGAATGTGGCCAGGGACGGTTCATCTCACTGATGCATTCCACTGGATTAATATTGTGGAAGCTGGGACCCTGGGACAGAACACGTCCTCCCGACGCAGAGGATTGTGGGCCCTGGGTCAATCAGGGTTACCCCTACATTCTACAGCTGCCTGTACACCTCCTCCTCTTCAGCCTCCATCTCCATCACTTGATTCATTTTTTCAGGACATATTCCAGATTATTTACTTAAACTTCATGTGTGGCAATAACAATAAGCAGGACTGTATGCTTAGGTGACAAACCGCACACCGTTGCAGAGTTGTTGAAAGCTGTATCAGCAAACCTGGTGTCATCTCTGAAGCTATTCAAGCTCGCACATGTACCATGCCTGGCCCATGTGCTCAATTTAGTGGTTCTGCAGTTTCTCAAAATCTACACGGATCTGCCAGAGCTGCTTGTGAAAGTACGCCACGTGTGTGCCCATATCAGAAAGTCAGCTACAGCTTCCACCACCCTGGCAGGGCTTCAGCAGCGTTGGTAGCTTCCAGCTCACCGACTGGTGTGCGATGTGACTACTCATTGAAAATCAACGTTGCAGATGTTTGGAATGATTTTGAGCAGCAGAGAGTAGTTTTTGAGTACCCGCTTCAACACGTCCTTCGGCATTCAGGTCAGCCTCCGCACATAAGACCTGATGAGTGGGCATGGATGTAGATATAGTATATCTTGACTTCAGCAAAGCATTTGACAAAGTATCTCACAACATCCTTATTGAAAAAATGACCAAGTATGCAATGGACCAGGCAACTGTTAGGTGGATTCATAACTGGCTTAGTGATCGGACTCAAAGGGTGGTTGTAAATGGCTTCACATCCAGCTGGATGAATGTCTCAAGTGGGGTACCACAGGGCTCCGTCCTGGGACCTGTATTGTTCAACATCTTTATCAATGATTTAGATGAAGGAATTGAGGGTAAACTGATTAAATTTGCTGATGACACAAAGCTAGGAGGGATAGCTAATACTAGAGAAGAGAGAGAGAGGATTCAAAAAGACCTAAATAAACTGGAGCAGTGGGCAGCAACCAACAGAATGGTTTTTAACAGGGAAAAATGCAAAGTACTACATCTGGGCAATAAAAATAAAAAAAGCATATACAGAATGGGAGGAATAGAGCTAAGCAACAGTACATGTGAAAAAGACTTAGGTATACTAATAGATCATAGACTGAACATGAGTCAACAGTGTGATGCAGCAGCAAAAAAGGCAAATACAATTCTGGGATGTATTAACAGAAGCATACAGTCTAGATCACGTGAAGTCGTTATCGGTCTTTACTCCTCTTTGGTCAGACCTCATCTGGAATACTGTGTACAGTTTTGCGCACCACATTTTAAAAAAGACATAGACAAACTGGAGCAAGTTCAGAGAAGAGCGACCAGAATGGTGACTGGTCTGCAAACCATGTCCTATGAGGAACGGTTGCAGGATTTGGGAATGTTTAGCTTGCAAAAAAGAAGACTGAGAGGAGACTTAATAGCTGTCTACAAATATGTCAAGGGCTGTCACATTGTAGAAGGATCATCTTTATTCTCATTTGCACAAGGAAAAACTAGAAGCAATGGGATGAAACTAAATGGGAGGAGACACAGATTAGATATTAGAAAAAACTTTTTGACAGTTAGGGTGATTAATGAGTGGAACAGGCTGCCACGAGAGGTGGTTAGTTCCCCTTCAATGGACGTCTTCAAACAGAGGCTGGACAGACATCTGTCTGAGATGATCTAGTGAATCCTGCTTTGAGCAGGGGGTTGGACCAGATGACCCTGGAGGTCCCTTCCAACTCTACCATTCTATGATTCTATGATTCCATGATTCTATGTCTGACATCTGTGCCCTCCTCCAAAACTTTGAGGACTCCGCCAAGATGGTGAGCAGCAATGACGCCATAATTAGCATCACCATCCCGCTTCTCGATCTATTGAAACGCTCCCTGCTCACAATTAAAGAGGAGGCATTGTGGGTGGAGCAAGGAACTGTACAGGGTGATACTACCCAGCCTAGCCTCATCTCAGCGCGGATGGGTGATAATGAGGAGGAGGGGGAAGAAAACATAGACAGTAATACTCTTGGTGAGAAAAGAGAAGTCTTGGCTGTTGGCAGTCTGGCACACAAAGCCGACTTTATGTTCCCCTGCCGAGTGGGAGTTATGGTAGCAGCAACCAAAGGAAATTGCAAAGTCAGGTATAGGTAGGTTAGTAGAGGGAGGAAACCGAAGGAGTTCATTTTGGGAGATATTAAGTTCAGGCCCTTGTTGAAGAATTATAACAAAAAAAAAATTCCCATTTGACAATGCTGGCGGCAAAGGTCAAAGTCAGAAAGTTCACTGGACAACCAAGGAGTACAAGCGAGGAAGACACAAACCAGATGGGCTGAGGCAGGAGAACGCTGTGAAAGGTCTGGGACAGTTTTCTCAGACCCTCCCAGCGCCCAGGCCCTGATACATGGAATACTCTGACAAGGAGGAAGAAGTTTTGGAAGATGCAAGCTGGACACGTGGCATGAACTGTCTTTCTACGCCTTGGAGTTCCTGGCCGCTAGCTTTTTGTCAGAGATAGTTTTTAGTGCCGCCGGGGGCATTATAACTAGTGTTGAGCCACCCCCGTAGTGTTCGAGTTCGGTTCGGTTCGTCGAACACCCGTGTGTTCGCCGAACTGTTCGTCGAACTGTTCGTCGAACACCTTCGAACACCGTTAAAACCAATGGCAGGCAAACAAAAACACATAGAAACACATAGAAAACACCTTCAAAGGTGTCCAAAAGCTGACAAACTGCTCAGAAGACACAACTAACACATGGAAAAGTGACAAGTACATATAGTCATGCGAAAAGAAAAGAGGTGGAGGAGTAAAAGGAGGGGGAGACACAGATATAGGCATGTCATGCCCTTCTAAAATCCAAAAAGTGAGAAGCCGAGACGGCCAGTCCGCTCCTGCCCGTGCCACCCCCGTGTCGCCGGGTTTGTGCCAGAGCCGCGGTGAACCCTGACGGCCAGCCCCCTCTCCCAATACTGGTGCCTGTCCGCTGGTGGGTCGAGAGAGCCCCCCTGTGGTGGAGGCAGCTCTAAGCTTTTTAATTTAAATTGTCCCTCTAATTTGAATGAATACACTTTAAATCCATTTACAAGGATCTATTGGAGGGCAAGTCTCATGCCAGCAGCCGCGTAATTCCAGCTCCAGTAGCGTCCACTAAAGCTGCTGCAGTTAAAAAGCTTTTATAAGGATCGAGCTCGGCTGTCCACCGCAAGGCATCCTAGTGCCAGTCCCAGCCCCTATGCCTTGGGGTGCCTCCTGATGCTCTTCACTAAGTATCCCATGGTCCCGAAGCATTTCCTTTGAAAAAATTAAGTGTCCAAACTACAGGTGGTGTAGCTTGCTTAACAGCCGGGATAATCCGCTGACTAGCAGACACTGCTACTAGGCACAAAGTATTTCCTGGGCTAGATGCAGTTAAAAATTTGTAAGTAGATACTCTCGTTGGATGCTGAGAAAGCATTCCATAGAGTCTCCTGGCACGCCATATATGATTCTCTTAAAAAGCTTGGGGTAGGGGTCTAGGGGACCCTTTTATAGCCAAAATCACGGCCCTGTATCACAATACGTCACCTAGGCTGAAGATAAATGGAACTGTAGCACCGAGGGCTCGGTTGCTACAGACGTATTGCACCTCACCCAGAGGTGTGATATCTCACTCTCAGATAAGGATGGAGTGTGGATCAGGACCCGACACCTGCATGCATTACACCACATTGCCGTGGGGCAGGGCGACCAATATGCCCCTGAGATGGGCACGACAGTCCCTGTCCCTGGCTGGAGTGGGGGGAGGGAACACTGAGGAAGGGGAACCCTGCAGTGCAGGAGCAGGGAGGAAGCAGTTCCTGGGTGCATTGAGAAGGGAGTATAAAAGGTGGGCACCATCTTAGTTCAGTGCAGAGAAGTCTGAGCAGAAGTGGCAGGGAGCAGGGGCTCTGCATGAGCTCTGCTCCGGAGGCGGGCCTAGTAACAGAGGCCCAGGCCTGCAAGAGGGAGAAGGAAGGAAGAGGAGCGGAGAAGGCTCCAGGAACGAGGAATGAAGGGATCCCAGGGGTGCGGACGGGCGAGTCGCCACCGCACGCCCGAATCCACCTGCGTGGAGGGGTCAGGCCAAAGGGGGAGACCGGTCCCCGAACTAGTGGAGGCAGGAAACGACCCTCAGCTAGAAACCGGAGGCTCTGACATTTTATGTGGCGCAGCCCCTTGCTCCACCCGCTAGGAAGGCACCACATAGGGTCAGGGAAACTGGCGCCAAGTTTACCAAGAGGAGGCCCGAGGCAGCCGGACAGAAGTGTTGGTAAGAAAGGCCAGACAAAGGACACACAAAGGGGGTCCTGTGAAGCGCTCCAAAGTTATCTGGGAGTTGTCTGAGCCCCTCACCTGGTGAGCACAGTACGACGTGGGCAGCCGTTACCTGCAGACGTGGTCTGGATAATAAGAACTGTGAGTAAAGGCCCTGAACTGCATCACTGACTCCGTGTCGTTACTGCTGCTGCCCTGCACCATCACCCCCATCCTCCGCATACACTGCCCTGAGGCTATACTCCTCCCGTGGGGAGTTATGCTACGCTCTGCTGCACCCACAACACCAGCCTTAGCGGTCTGCCCTGTAGCGGCGGTTCACTCTGACCGCAATCCACGGGTGGCGTAGTCGGACATTTAAACATCAAAACCACATAAATAGTTCCGCCACTGGTTTGACCGCCCTGAGCCACGGAACCGGATCGCCGCCACGAAGACTACAACCACCAGCATCCACCAAAAAGGGTCCGGCTCCGGGTGTCCCAAGGCCCAGGGGGTGCGTCAGAACATTTTCATCACCTTTCACAATCACCAATGGGACAAGGCAGGGATGTCCTCTGTCCCCTCTCTTATACATCCTAGTGACGGAGCACCTGCTCTCATCAATTCGCCATAACCCCAATATTAGGTGGATTGAGGTGGGAGGCACCGAGTACAAGTGCTCTCTATTTGCTGATGATGTCCTAGTATATATCACTCAATCACATATATCCATCCCTGCTGTTATGGCTGAAATAGATCACTTTGTTACATGGTAAAATTTTAAAATCAATGCAGCGAAGTCTGAGGCCCTCGATGTCTCCCTCCCTAAATCCATATAGGATTCCATCCAGTCCAACTTTCCCTTTGCCTGGCCCTCACAGGGTATCAAATACTTAGGAATTCCTATTCATAGAGACCTCTCCCATCTATGTTATCTTAATTTTGGGCCCTTTATTGAACAATTGCATACAGACCACGGTTGGCAAGTTGGAACTGTGAGATTCACTACGTGCACCACTGGTATTTTGTGGAAAAGCACATGTAAGATTCTGCAACAGTCTCTGCTGATACTCCTGCATGCGTGCATCCCTTTCTATGGCAGGAATAATTTCTGCAAATTTACTTTTGTACCGGGGATCTAACAGTGTGGCAACCCAGTAGTCAGGATTATTTCTAATTCTCACAATTCGAGGGTCATGTTGCAGGTAGTGCAGCAAGAAGGCACTCATGTGTGTTGCGCATCCAGGAGCACCAAGTCCCTGTTGTGTTGGTGGCGAGGTAACAATCATGCTTCCTTCCTCTGTCCTCTCCCCCCAACCTCGCACAACAGAAATGTGATCAAGGTCTCCCTCATCTGATGAGTCTTCCATCAGTTCGTCCTCCACTTCTTCCTGGGCTCCTGCACCTTCCTCACTAGTTTGGCTGCTACCATGCGCCCTGGTAAAATCATCTCCCCCACCCTCACATGCCTGCCGCCCTGGTGCTGCCGACCGTCTGGACCTTGCAGATGTTAGCCCTTCCGCATACAACTCCTCCTCCTCTACTTCCTCAACCTCCTCTTGTGCCACCACCTGACTCCGAATTCTGTTTAACATGTGCTCCAGCATGTAAATCACCGGAATAGTCATGCTGATAATGGCATCGTCAGCACTAAACATCTTCGTCGCCATTTCAAAACTGTGCAGAAGGGTGCATAGGTCCCTGATCTGAGACCACTCCTCCAGCGTGATTTGCCCCACCTCTGAATCTCGTTGGCCCAGGCTATACGTCAGAACGTATTGCACCAGGGCTTGTCGGTGCTGCCACAGTCGCTGCAACATGTGCAGAGTTGAATTCCACCGGGTAGGCACATCGCATTTTAGCCGGTGAAGTGGCAGGCCCAACGACTTCTGTAGAGATGTAAGTCGCTGAGCTGCGGGATGCGAACGGCGGAAGTGAGCACACAGCGACCGTGCCCTCTGCAGAAGGCCATCTAGTCTGGGATAGTGGGCTAAAAATTGCTGGACAACCAGGTTCAACACGTGAGCCATACAAGGCACGTGTGTGACATTGCCCCGGCGAAGGGCCGCACCCAGGTTTGCAGCATTGTCGCACACGGCCTTCCCTGGTTTCAGGTCCAGTGGAGACAACCATTCATGAAATTGGTTCTCCAGAGCTGACCACAACTCCTCAGCTGTGTGACTCACATTTCCCAGACATTTCAATGTAAAAACCGCCTGATGACGTTGAGCCCTACTGCCAGCATAGTAAGGAGGTGTGCAGGATCCCTTCTGCGCAGTTAGAAAGCTTGTGGCATGACCAGACAGGCTTTGGGTGCAGGTGGAAGACCGAGAGGAGGTTGAGGAGGCAGAAGCAGTGGAGGAAAAATGACATAAAGAGGATTGACGCACAACTCGTGGGGACGGCAAGACTTGGACAGCAGCCCCTTGTCCTGCTGTCACCATAGTTACCCAGTGCCCAGTCAGCGACATGTAACGCCCCTGTCCATGCCTACTCGTCCAAGTGTCTGTGGTGAAATGCACCCTGTCACACACAGAGTTTCTCAAAGAAGCGGTGATGTTGTGTGCGACATGCTGGTGGAGCGCAGGCACACCTTTCTTTGAGAAGTAGTGCCGACTGGGCATCTGGTACTGGGGCACTGCGACGGACATAAGGTCTCGAAAATCCTCTGTGTCCACCAGGCGGAAAGGCAGCATTTCTGTAGCCAAGAGCTTGCAGATGGTGAAATTCAACCTCTTAGCTTTCTCATGGCTAGGAGGAAATGGTCTTTTACTTGTCCACATCTGAGGGACCGAGGGCTGGCTATTGTGCTTAGACGGGGTTGATAAGGGTGTCCCCGGCAAACTGCCGGTCTGTGAGGAAGATGCAGGCGGACATGTTAGGTTGCCTTGATCCAAAGGTGGTGCTATCGATGTCGGACAGCGCTCAAGACCAGCTGGTGTTACCACCTCCAAAGAAAATGATGACCTGCCAATCACGCTGGCTGTTGCGGGTAAAGAGGTGGCAGGTCTGCGCCCCAAAACAGGTGTGACTGCTGTCCCCCCAGTCACAGAGGATGAAGAGGCCGCGGATGCACAAGATATGGCAGACGGTGGTTGGCCCGGCCGGCTAGACCGCATTGTAGCACACTGAGCTTCCCACTGCAACTTATGCTTCATGTCCATGTGCCGGTTCATGCATGAAGTACTCAAACTATGTATTTTTTGGCCTCTACTTAGCTTTTGCTGACAAATGTTACAGATAACACGAGTTGGGTCATCTTTATCGATCTGAAAAAATGCCCAGGCTATGCAAGGCTTAGCACCCATGCGACCTGAAGAGCCACCACGACTTGTGGTGAGAGGCAGAGTTGTGTTTGAGGATGCAGTTGTTGACGTGCTTCCAGTACTACGTCTCTGTCCAGGAAGGCGCAACCTGACCTCGTCGTCACTAGCATCTTCCTCCACCTCCTCTGCTGACCTCATCTCTTGGCTGACTGTGGGTTGACAGTAAGTGGGATCTCCGACCTCATCATCATCACCCTGTGCGTTATCACACCCGTCGTCCTCAGAGCCAACCTGTTCCTGCCCTGACAAAAAACTAAAGTTGTCGCTCCAATCAGGCATTTGAGTCTTATCATCGTCTTCCTCATTGTCTCCACCAACAGGAGTTACAGTTTGGGAATGAGGGTCTACATTATGGTCAGAACCTTCTGCGTCTGGTCCTGGATCCGACTCATAAAGATTCTGGGCATCAGTGCAGATCGTTTCCTCGTCTGGATTCACAGAAGCGCTGGAGTCGACCTCTGATTCCCAGGCTATAGTATGAGTAAACAGCTCTGCAGACTCAACCATCTGTTCTACCTCATACTCAGACGGGCAGCTGGAGATTTGGGAGCTGTGAGGAAGCAAGTGCGATTTGGGTGACACCTTTGAGGACTGGAGTATTTGTGATGTTGAAGTTGATGTGGAGGAGAGCCCACTTAAAGGAGCACTTGATATCCGTTGAAGCACCTGCTGTTTTTGTGCCTCATCTGGAATTTGTAGCGATTGGCGTGGCCGTAAGAAAGGGATCTTATCACATTGTCCGCTAAAAGAAGTAGACATTTTAGTTTGGCTGGAAGATGGTCTTTCTTCTGCACCTACCCCACGGACACAACCTTTTTTCCCCTTCCCAACACGCCTATTCCCCTTTCCACCAGCAGCAGGCCTTTTTCCACTCATTTTGGTGGTTAACTAATTCACAACTCTGGAGTTGTTTGCACAAAAAAACAATGGATGGTAACCGAGCAGAGCTGAGTGGCCAAACTGTGGTATTAGGCCAAAACTATTGGCTAGGTTAGATGCAGAAAAAAATTATTTTTAATTTGCAACCTGATGGAGGTCAGTATAGATGGACTAATAGACCAAGTCCCACACACCGCTAGAAGCCCAAATATTTTTTCAGAGCTAGATGCAGAAAATTTTTTTATTCAATTTGCAACCTGATGGAGGTCAGTATAGATGGACTAATAGACCAAGTCCCACACACTGCTAGAAGCCCAAATATTTTTTCAGAGCTAGATGCAGAAAAAAATTATTTTTAATTTGCAACCTGATGGAGGTCAGTATAGATGGACTAATAGACCAAGTCCCACACACCGCTAGAAGCCCAAATATTTTTTCAGAGCTAGATGCAGAAAAAAATTATATTCAATTTGCAACCTGCTGGACGTCAGTATAGAAGGACTAATAGAACAAGTCCCACACACTGCTAGAAGCCCAAATATTTTTTCAGAGCTAAATGAAGAAAAAAATTATTTTTAATTTGCAACCTGATGGAGGTCAGTATAGATGGACTAATAGACCAAGTCCCACACACTGCTAGAAGCCCAAATATTTTTTCAGAGCTAGATGCAGAAAAAAATTATTTTTAATTTGCAACCTGATGGAGGTCAGTATAGATGGACTAATAGACCAAGTCCCACACACCGCTAGAAGCCCAAATATTTTTTCAGAGCTAGATGCAGAAAATTTTTTTATTCAATTTGCAACCTGATGGAGGTCAGTATAGATGGACTAATAGACCAAGTCCCACACACTGCTAGAAGCCCAAATATTTTTTCAGAGCTAGATGCAGAAAAAAATTATTTTTAATTTGCAACCTGATGGAGGTCAGTATAGATGGACTAATAGACCAAGTCCCACACACTGCTAGAAGCTCAAATATTTTTTCAGAGCTAGATGCAGAAAAAAATTATTTTTAATTTGCAACCTGATGGAGGTCAGTATAGATGGACTAATAGAACAAGTCCCACACGCTGCTAGAAGCCCAAATATTTTTTCAGAGATAAATGAAGAAAAAAATTATTTTTAATTTGCAACCTGATGGAGGTCAGTATAGATGGACTAATAGACCAAGTCCCACACACTGCTAGAAGCCCAAATATTTTTTCAGAGCTAGATGCAGAAAAAAATTATTTTTAATTTGCAACCTGATGGAGGTCAGTATAGATGGACTAATAGACCAAGTCCCACACACCGCTAGAAGCCCAAATATTTTTTCAGAGCTAGATGCAGAAAAAAATTATATTCAATTTGCAACCTGCTGGAGGTCAGTATAGAAGGACTAATAGAACAAGTCCCACACACTGCTAGAAGCCCAAATATTTTTTCAGAGCTAAATGAAGAAAAAAATTATTTTTAATTTGCAACCTGATGGAGGTCAGTATAGATGGACTAATAGACCAAGTCCCACACACTGCTAGAAGCCCAAATATTTTTTCAGAGCTAGATGCAGAAAAAAATTATATTCAGTTTGCAACCTGATGGAGGTCAGTATAGATGGACTAATAGAATGATGCTATGCCCAAAAGATTTTACTTCACTAGGTGCAGTAAAAAAATTGGTATTCTATACACAGGTGGTATATCTTGCAACACAGATAGGCTACTCCACTGACTAACACACTCTGCAATAGGCCAAAAAGGATTAGCTTTGCTAGATTCAGCCAAATGCTGTGAAAAAAACTTGCACAGCACTGGCACAGACCTGCCTGGCAAAAACTGATAGGAACTGATGTAACCTAGTCCTGAAAAGGACTCCAATTACAATTAGTCTTTACTCCCACAATCTATCTATTTAAGAGCACAGACCTGCCTGATAAAAGTCGTAGGAAATGCTGTAACCTAGTCCTTAAAAGGACTGCAATCACAACTATTCCCTACTCCCAAGCTATCTGTATATTTGTGCGAAAATTGGCTTGAAATTAACAAGGTATAGCGCACACAGCAACAGCGGTGCCGTCTAACACGCAGCTGCAGCAGTGAGAAAATGGTGGCGACGGGGAAAATGGCTTGGTCTTATAGGGCAAGGACATGTGACATACACTGCCAATCACACATGCCCTTGCTTGTGTGAAAAAAAGCACTTCGCTCCGTGTGTGCGCTGCTGATAGGCTGACAGATTGCACCTCCCCACTGCAAATGCGGGAAAGAGAAAAAAAAATGGAGATCTTCATTGTTCCTGCAGAGATCCATCCCCTGCCCCTCCCCCCGCCCCGCTGTACACTCAAACTGCGTATTAACATTAATTTTCATCATTACTGAGAAAAAATCCAGTTATGATTTTGATGCACGAACAGTTATCGAACATAACCTCGAACAGCCGAATTTTTCTCAAATTGTTCGTGTTCGCCGACCGGCTCGAACACCGCCCAAAACAGCTCGAATTTGAGATTGGCGAACAGTTCGAGTAGAACAACGCTCATCTCTAATTATAACTGATAAAACTGATAGGTGCATCCGCCTGTCAACTGAAAATGCTGACAGGCTGACTCTTATAGAAATGAGCAAGGGCTGAATTGGGCCAGACTTCTCAACACCACCAGACGATAGCATGGAACATAAACTCAGCGGTTATTTTTTGGGGGTCCATTCCCATACACCCCTTCACACCCAGACATGGGTACACCCTTCAGGAATTGTTCTATTTTATGTCGCCCTCTTCCTTCTCCTCACCCTCCAACACCATATCACCAGGGAGACCGTGACACAACACCCACATAATTTTTTTAAGGGTGTTTCTGATTAGAGACGAGCAAATATTTCAATATTCTTTTTGGATTACAATCGCCGTTTTTGCAATATTCGCCAATGTAATTGTCGAATATTCGCCGAACATTGCCAAATGCCATTGGATTCAATGGGTGCCAAAACCAAACATATACACAGCACCTTCAAACGATACCAAAAGCTGCCAAAACTCATCAAGTTAGGGGCAGTCACCAGGAAAGTGCCATCAATTGACCCAGAGTACAAGTAGTATAATTATTCATTATTATAGCGCCATTTTCTTCCATTGCGCTTTACATGTGAAAAGAAGTCACTGACTGGTACAAGAGCAGAGAGGACCCTGTTGTGAGGGCGCACAAACAGTCTATAAGGGATGGGTGAAGATACAATAGGCGAGGGTACAGCTGGTCATGCAGCGGTATGGTGGAGCAAGGGTTACTGCAGGTTGTAGGCTTGTCGGAAGAGGTGGGTTTTAAGCTTCCTTTTAAAGGTTTCAACAATAGGCGAGAGTCTGATATGTTGGGGTACACAGTTCAAGAGTAGAAGGGATGCACAGGAAAAATCTTGTATGCGATTGTGGGAAGAGGAGAGAAGACGGGAGTAGAGAAGTAAATCTTGCGAGGATCGGAGGTTGCGTGCTGGTATTTACTGGGAGACTAGGTCACAGATATATGGAGCAGACAGGTTGTGGATGGCTTTGCATGTCATGGTTATGGTTTTGAACTGAAGTCTCTGGCCAATGGAGAGCCAATGAAGGGATCATAGATTGCAATCTTATAGATTGCTGGAGCCAGTCCACAGTAAAAAAAAAGCAGCCATAGAGTGTCCAGGAACCTTCCCACACACGTTTCTTAACCAGGGCTGCTTCTTGTCAGGGTTTTATGGGCCCACCAGAGAGTCCTCGGGTGGGCCCTGGCTTCTTCATCAGGAGAGTTCATGATAGCGCAAACTTTGCAGCTCTTTGCAGGGGCTCTTGAGTGGGGAGAAAGATGGGCCCTCAGAATCAATTCTTCTGGTGGGTCCAATGTTTTTCACTGACACTGCTTCTTGGTGAGAGTTGTATTTCACCACAGCCATATTCTTTAGCTCAGTGAAAGGACTGGCATAGAGGGAAACCGTATCTACCCGGCTGTCATTTCTCGTCCACCAGGTTCCGCCCATTGTCACACACGACCATGTCTGGCTGTATGTTCAGCGGTGAGAGCCACACACAAATCAGGCTGCTGTGTTACAGCTTTCAACAACTCTGCAGCGGTGGGCGGTTTGTCACCTAAGCATTAAGTATATTATCTTCAACACAGCCTGTTGCCGCTTGGCCAAGGCAGAAGGCAGTGCTGCAGTGCTTCCAGCTTGTGACTGATGTGGTCATTTTGGAGATGGAGGCCGAACCGGAGGAGGAGGTGCAGAAGCTGGACAATGTGATTACATTGGCGAGTCTGGATTTTATACTAAAGAAAGAACCTACTGTGTTTTTATTTTGTTTTTACGTCTCTTCAAATGTGTATTGGAGTGCGTCCTAATTTTTCTCAGCCCTTGAAATTGTTGCATATGCAATAACAGTATAGGAGACATACAGTCATATGAAAAAGTTTGGGCACCCCTATTATTCTTAAGCTTAATGTTTTCTAAAAATTGGTGTTTTTGCAACAGCTATTTCAGTTTGATATATGTAATAACTGTTGGACACAGTAATGTTTCTGCCTTGAAATGAGGTTTATTGTACTAACAGAAAATGTGCAATCTGCATTCAAACAAAATTTGACAGGTGCATAAGTATGGGCACCCTTATCATTTTCTTGTTTTAAATACTCCTACCTACTTTTTACTGACTTACTAAAGCACTTTTTTTGGTTTTGTAACCTCATTGAGCTTTGAACTTCATAGCCAGGTGTATGCAATCATGAGAAAAGCTACTTAAAGTGGCCACTTACAAGTTGTTCTCCTGTTTGAAGCTCCACTGAAGAGTGCCATCATGGGCTCCTCAAAACAACTGTCAAATGATCTGAAAACAAAGATTATTCAACATAGTTGTTCAGGGGAAGGATACAAAAAGCTGTCTCAGAGATTTAACCTGTCAGTTTCCACTGTGAGGAACATAGTAAGGAAATGGAAGAACACAGGGACAGTTCTTGTTAAGGCCAGAAGTGGCAGGCCAAGAAAAACTTCAGAAAGGCAGAGAAGAAGAATGGTGAGATCAGTCAAGGACAATCCTCAGACCACCTCCAGAGAGCTGCAGCATCAACTTGCTGCAGATGGTGTCACTGTGCATCGGTCAACTATACAACGCACTTTGCACAAGGAGAAGCTGTATGGGAGAGTGATGCGAAAGAAGCCGTTTCTGCAAGCACGCCACAAACAGAGTCGGCTGAGGTATGCAAAAGCACATTTGGAGAAGCCAATTTCTTTTTGGAAGAAGGTCCTATGGACTGATGAAACCAAGATTGAGTTGTTTGGTCATACAAAAAGGCGTTATGCATGGTGGCAAAGAAACACAGCATTCCAAGAAAAACACTTGCTACCCACAGTAAAATTTGGTGGAGGTTCCATCATGCTTTGGGGCTGTGTGGCCAATGCCGGCACCGGGAATCTTGTTAAAGTTGAGGGACGCATGGATTCCACTCAGTATCAGCAGATTCTTGACAATAATTTTCAAGAATCAGTGATAAAGTTGAAGTTACGCAGGGGATGGATCTTTCAGCAAGACAATGATCCAAAACACCGCTCCAAATCTACTCAGGCATTCATGCAGAGGAACAATTACAATGTTCTGGAATGGCCATCCCAGTCCCCAGACCTGAATATCATTGAACATCTGTGGGATCATTTGAAGAGGGCTGTCCATGCTCGGCGACCATCAAACTTAACTGAACTGGAATTGTTTTGTAAAGAGGAATGGTCAAAAATACCTTCATCCAGGATCCAGGAACTCATTAAAAGCTACAGGAAGCGACTAGAGGCTGTTATTTTTGCAAAAGGAGGATCTACTAAATATTAATGTCACTTTTCTGGTGAGGTGCCCATACTTATGCACCTGTCAAATTTTGTTTGAATACAGATTGCACATTTTCTGTTAGTATAATAAACCTCATTTCAAGGCAGAAACATTACTGTGTCCAACAGTTATTACATATATCAAACTGAAATAGCTGTTGCAAAAACACCAATTTTTATAAAACATTAAGCTTAAGATTAATAGGGGTGCCCAAACTTTTTCATATGACTGTACTCCTTAATAATGGGAAGGACAATTCAAATAGATTCTATGTTCTTGAATATTAACTGGCTTATCTGAAATTATTTTATGGGTGAGGTATCGCAGTTTGGATAGCGTATTACACCCATCCAGCCAGGTATTATTGCCTTATACTGCGTGCTGCTGATGCTGCCCCAAAAAATTTAAAATCTATTCTATTCCCTATCGATAACGCTGTCAGGTGCATTTACAATAGGAACAGGTGCTGTTAGGTGGTATCATCACCAGCTACACATGAGTTTTTATTCTGGTCGCATAAATGTCTTCCACAGTCCATAACTTAATTTTTTTTTACTTCTTTGGCCTTGTATACAAGTCATTACCCTGGAAAGAATGTTTCTTAACATTTTTTCCATTTTAGCTTGTCTTTTGTATGGGTTTTTTTTTTGTCAGTCCGCAAAAGTGGCGTAATACTCTGAAAACATTGTTCACAGATATGCTATTTGTCAGCGGACAACTGAGAATAGGTTTGAACCCTCAACTGCAATACTTTAAATGGAGCATAATATTTGACACACTCATAATAATTGCTGGATTATTAGGGCAGTCATATGGGATAATGTCTGATGGCCACGGTTTCAGGCAGTTGCCTAATAGTATGGTATTTGTCAGCGACCAAGTGTCAATTGGTTCAACAAAACACAGGTGGCTGACTCTAAAAGGAGTGGAATATTTGTCACGCTACACAAAATTTCTGAATATTTTCGGCAGTAATATGGATCACGTGCGTCTGATCATTGAAAAAAGTTCCTCTGCTTCCACAATACAGTAATATGAATAAAACAAAAAAAAGCTGGCTGTATTCTGTGAACAAGCAAATGGAGCTATAAAATGGTGTACACTGACACACTGCTCCAATCTATAAATGGAGGACAATATTTTCCACGTTCTCTGCAAATGGCTGGATTTGAACCGCAGTTATATGTGATACGTCTGACAGAGAGCCACGGTTTTAAATAGCAGGCCTGTAATTTACTAATATTATTCTTTACAGAGACCTAGTGTGAATAACTTGACCGACACACTGCAACAAAATGAAAATGGAAGAAATGTCTGATTTTGAAACACTCTTATAGGTGATATGTCTGACAGAGAACCACGGTTTTAAATAGCAGGCCTGTAATTTACTAATACTATTCTTCACAGACACCTAGTGTTAATAGCTTCACTGACACACTGCAACAGAATGGAAAAGTAGGCCAATATTTTCCATGTTCAGTTTAAATTTCTGAATTTTTATCGCTGAAATATGGAACAGATCTGGCTTTATTCTGCAGTGAGAACAATCAAATGGAGCAGAAAATGGTGTACTCTGGATTGCTTTTTAAGCAAATAACCAGGATTAAGATAAAAAAAAATTGCCCTGGCCCCTGATATCTGGGGCTATGTCTACAAATATCTGTAATTATTACAGCAGCAGACAGGACATTCAGCAGACCCTCTTGTGCTGTATCATGCACTGCAGTCTGCCACATACACTGCCTGCCTAGCACTGATTATATGCAGCTAGATTAGTCCTCAAAAGGACTGTTAGTTCAGATGGATATAAATATATGCTGTGGAATACCTATACTATCAGGACGTTCTTGTGCTGTATCATGCACTGCAGTCTGCCACATACACTGCCTGCCTGCCTAAATCCTGTTATCTCCACTGAATATATGCAGCTGGATTAGTCCTCAGAAGGACTGTTAGTTTAGATGAATATATATACTGTATATATGTTGTGGAATATTATACTAACTATAAACATGCAAATCTCTCCCTGACGCAGCAGCACCTCTTCCTACTCTGCCTGATTCCGGAGTGACTGTGACGAGCATGGCGGCGCCATGTCTTATATTCACCTGATGACTCTGTGCAGCCAGAAAATTACAGTAATGCCACAACCAACATGGCTGTGGCATTACTTTGCGTGGCAGGCAATCCCTGCATGTTCATTGATTCTCTAAAGAGCGCCAAACATGCAGGGAGGGGACCCGAGTTCCTGCCCGAGCAACCCGGAAATACTCGCCGAGCTTGTCGAGCACAGTGATGCTCGGGTGAGCACCAAGCAGTGGCGAGCACGTTCGCTCATCACTAGTTATGATAAGTTTTATATAATGCAATAGTTTATATGATGCTATATGTCTATAAGTATTCTGTGAAAGGAGTGCGACTTATCCATTGAAGGGCCACTTGTATGATACGAGTGATTGGTGTTGCGTGTATTAATATATTTTGTAGCAGAAATGTCCTGGGTCTAATATGCCCACACAGCAAGTCATAGTGTAGCAGGAGTGATGTCTGAAATGATAAATGTAGCCAATACACTGAGCTGTTGTGTGAGATGCTGAGTCAGAGGAAGCATAGAGATAGCATTAGCATGTCTGCCCATGCCTCCTTGTTGTTTACAAAGTGTTTGCTCAAAAGCAAGAAGCTACATAGTAAGCTAGTATGTAAGGTGGTGAGTAACAGGGTGCCACCACAGGGGGACTAGTCAGGACTATAGCAGAGCATACAAGAAGCTTGTCCTGTACTGTAGTCTGTCCCAGAAGATAGAGATAACCCCTCTTGGATGAGAGAGACACAATATTGGTACCCAACAGGTTCCTACAGTCCAGGAAGTGGAGTTGCACAATCAAGTGTATTTTATAGCCATTCTACATCAGCAGGTGTTAGTTGTACCAAACTGGAAGGGAAGAGCATTGTTAATGGCAGAGAAGCCCTCAATCAGTTAGGGGACTAATGGCACCAGGATAGCTGGATTCCCAGAAATGTTTCAAAGTCAGGGGACTACCCCAGGGTGCAGTCTTTAAGGAAAAAAAGAGGGTATGTGAGATCCCTAGGTAGAAGAAAAAATAATATCCAGGATACTATGTCAAAGGTCCTGAGGGAATTTTCTGAGGTAGGAAACTGTTATGTGCTCATCTTATTGTAAGATGAATTCTCTAAGCTTTAAGTCTAGGTGAGCAGATTATACCAGAAGCGACAGTGGAGCAGTGGAGCATTGCGGGTCTTGATGAGCAACACGTTGTACAGCAAGGACCAAGGCAGCAGGGTATTCAGGACGACTGACAACAAGTGGAGACAATATTTTAGATGAAGCCAGTTATGACACACACAGTAACAGTAGCAGTATAGGATTCTGGTATCTTCCAGCAGGGAACCAGTTAATTACTAGAATACAGTGTGAACAATTCACTGAAACAGTGCAAAAATTAAAAAAATACATCACAAAAAAAAAGAAGCAGCCATACTTGCAATACCATTTCCAGACACATATGCTTAATGTCACAGCGGTAATACACATGCATTCCCAGCTCCGTGCGACTCACTGCATTCACCGCTCTGCTCCTCCCCGTGTCAGGCTGCTGCACTGAGTCCACATGCAGCACTTCCAACTCTGCTGCATATCCCTGCTGTCTCCACCTGGCTATAGGAAGGCATGGAAAGATCTTGCAGGAATTTAACCCTGCTGTGTCCTGCAGGGTTTGCCTTTCCCAACCTATCACCTGCCAGCAGTGGATATATTAGGCTGCTCCTCCTCTTGTTCCTTTTCTGAACTTAGATTCCTGTCCATTGCCAGCATTCAGTCAATGTGTTTTCTTGTCTAGTCTTCCCTGTTTCTGACCCGGCTCGTTTTCCCGTTCTGTCTGGCCTCTCCACTCCGGACTCTAGCTTTGTATATTGAATCTGTGCTGCATGCCCCAATTTTGCAAAGATGAGTGGAACAAAATTCCTCCAGAGCGTTGTAAAAGACTCATTGCCAGTTATCGCAAATGCTTGATTGCAGTTGTTGCTGCTAAGGGTGGCCTAACCAGTTATTAAGTTTAGGGGGCAATTACTTTTTCACACAGTGCCCTGTAGGTTTGGATTTTTTCCCTTAATAATAACCTTCATTTAAAAACTGCATTTTGTGTTTACTTGTGTTATCTTTATTTAATATTTACATTTGTTTTGTGATCTGAAACTTTTAAGTGTGACAAACATGCAAAAGAATAATAAATCATGAAGGGGCAAACACTTTTTCACACCACTGTATAGCAATGACTTTAAACAATTAGTGTTAGTAACAAGGCAAATCAACAGCAGAACTAATAATAATTAGTGTTGAGCCACCCCCGTAGTGTTCGAGTTCGGTTCGGTTCGTCGAACACCCGTGTGTTCGCCGAACTGTTCGTCGAACTGTTCGTCGAACACCTTCGAACACCGTTAAAACCAATGGCAGGCAAACAAAAACACATAGAAACACATAGAAAACACCTTCAAAGGTGTCCAAAAGCTGACAAACTGCTCAGAAGACACAACTAACACATGGAAAAGTGACAAGTACATATAGTCATGCGAAAAGAAAAGAGGTGGAGGAGTAAAAGGAGGGGGAGACACAGATATAGGCATGTCATGCCCTTCTAAAATCCAAAAAGTGAGAAGCCGAGACGGCCAGTCCGCTCCTGCCCGTGCCACCTCCGTGTCGCCGGGTTTGTGCCAGAGCCGCGGTGAACCCTGACGGCCAGCCCCCCTCTCCCAATACTGGTGCCTGTCCGCTGGTGGGTCGAGAGAGCCCCCCTGTGGTGGAGGCAGCTCTAAGCTTTTTAATTTAAATTGTCCCTCTAATTTGAATGAATACACTTTAAATCCATTTACAAGGATCTATTGGAGGGCAAGTCTCATGCCAGCAGCCGTGTAATTCCAGCTCCAGTAGCGTCCACTAAAGCTGCTGCAGTTAAAAAGCTTTTATAAGGATTGAGCTCGGCTGTCCACCGCAAGGCATCCTAGTGCCAGTCCCAGCCCCTATGCCTTGGGGTGCCTCCTGATGCTCTTCACTAAGTATCCCGTGGTCCCGAAGCATTTCCTTTGAAAAAATTAAGTGTCCAAACTACAGGTGGTGTAGCTTGCTTAACAGCCGGGATAATCCGCTGACTAGCAGACACTGCTACTAGGCACAAAGTATTTCCTGGGCTAGATGCAGTTAAAATTTTGTAAGTAGATACTCTCGTTGGATGCTGAGAAAGCATTCCATAGAGTCTCCTGGCACGCCATATATGATTCTCTTAAAAAGCTTGGGGTAGGGGTCTAGGGGACCCTTTTATAGCCAAAATCACGGCCCTGTATCACAATACGTCACCTAGGCTGAAGATAAATGGAACTGTAGCACCGAGGGCTCGGTTGCTACAGACGTATTGCACCTCACCCAGAGGTGTGATATCTCACTCTCAGATAAGGATGGAGTGTGGATCAGGACCCGACACCTGCATGCATTACACCACATTGCCGTGGGGCAGGGCGACCAATATGCCCCTGAGATGGGCACGACAGTCCCTGTCCCTGGCTGGAGTGGGGGGAGGGAACACTGAGGAAGGGGAACCCTGCAGTGCAGGAGCAGGGAGGAAGCAGTTCCTGGGTGCATTGAGAAGGGAGTATAAAAGGTGGGCACCATCTTAGTTCAGTGCAGAGAAGTCTGAGCAGAAGTGGCAGGGAGCAGGGGCTCTGCATGAGCTCTGCTCCGGAGGCGGGCCTAGTAACAGAGGCCCAGGCCTGCAAGAGGGAGAAGGAAGGAAGAGGAGCGGAGAAGGCTCCAGGAACGAGGAATGAAGGGATCCCAGGGGTGCGGACGGGCGAGTCGCCACCGCACGCCCGAATCCACCTGCGTGGAGGGGTCAGGCCAAAGGGGGAGACCGGTCCCCGAACTAGTGGAGGCAGGAAACAACCCTCAGCTAGAAACCGGAGGCTCTGACATTTTATGTGGCGCAGCCCCTTGCTCCACCCGCTAGGAAGGCACCACATACGGTCAGGGAAACTGGCGCCAAGTTTACCAAGAGGAGGCCCGAGGCAGCCGGACAGAAGTGTTGGTAAGAAAGGCCAGACAAAGGACACACAAAGGGGGTCCTGTGAAGCGCTCCAAAGTTATCTGGGAGTTGTCTGAGCCCCTCACCTGGTGAGCACAGTACGACGTGGGCAGCCGTTACCTGCAGACGTGGTCTGGATAATAAGAACTGTGAGTAAAGGCCCTGAACTGCATCACTGACTCCGTGTCGTTACTGCTGCTGCCCTGCACCATCACCCCCATCCTCCGCATACACTGCCCTGAGGCTATACTCCTCCCGTGGGGAGTTATGCTACGCTCTGCTGCACCCACAACACCAGCCTTAGCGGTCTGCCCTGTAGCGGCGGTTCACTCTGACCGCAATCCACGGGTGGCGTAGTCGGACATTTAAACATCAAAACCACATAAATAGTTCCGCCACTGGTTTGACCGCCCTGAGCCACGGAACCGGATCGCCGCCACGAAGACTACAACCACCAGCATCCACCAAAAAGGGTCCGGCTCCGGGTGTCCCAAGGCCCAGGGGGTGCGTCAGAACATTTTCATCACCTTTCACAATCACCAATGGGACAAGGCAGGGATGTCCTCTGTCCCCTCTCTTATACATCCTAGTGACGGAGCACCTGCTCTCATCAATTCGCCATAACCCCAATATTAGGTGGATTGAGGTGGGAGGCACCGAGTACAAGTGCTCTCTATTTGCTGATGATGTCCTAGTATATATCACTCAATCACATATATCCATCCCTGCTGTTATGGCTGAAATAGATCACTTTGTTACATGGTAAAATTTTAAAATCAATGCAGCGAAGTCTGAGGCCCTCGATGTCTCCCTCCCTAAATCCATATAGGATTCCATCCAGTCCAACTTTCCCTTTGCCTGGCCCTCACAGGGTATCAAATACTTAGGAATTCCTATTCATAGAGACCTCTCCCATCTATGTTATCTTAATTTTGGGCCCTTTATTGAACAATTCCATACAGACCACGGTTGGCAAGTTAGAACTGTAAGATTCACTACGTGAACCACTGGTGTTTTGTGGAAAAGCACATGTACACCGCGTTCCAAATTATTATGCATAAAGTGTTTAGGAGTGATAAGGGAAGAATTTGTTTGTTTGTCAGTTAAACTCATTGATGGTGATGTGTGTCAGGGCTCTTTATATCACTGTAAGCAATTGCAGACACCTGTGCTAATTAGTTTGGCAGGTGTGTCCAATGAAAGGCAAGACTACTTAAGAAGGCTCTCTCACATTATTAAGCAGCCTACATTTTCTGCCAAAATGGGAAAGAAAAAGGATGTGTCGGCTGCTGAGAAGCAACAAATTGTGGAGTGTTTAGGTCAAGGCATGACTACAATCAACATTGTGCGATGATCAGGATGAAGTGTCTTGCCAATCAAGAAGTATGTAGCTGATTCACAGTACACACGTGTGCGTGCTGATAAGGGCAAATTGAGGACTCTTTCCTACAGGCAATTACGTCAGGTTGAAACAGCAGCGGCAAAAAAGCCTTGTCATAGCAGCAGACAAGTTTTTGAAGCTGCTTGTGCCTCCAACGTCCCCCGAACAACAAGATGCAGGGTCCTTCAGAGGTTTGCAGCTGTGCATATGCCATCCTGTCGACCTCCTCTATCCACTTCACACAAGGAGAAACGGCTCCAGTGGGCCAAACATTACATGAAGACTGATTTCAAAACTGTTTTGTTCACGGATGAGTGCCGTGCAGCGCTCGATGGTCCAGATGAATGGAGTGGAGGATGGCTGGTTGATGGACACCCCACGCAAACACGGCTACAGCGCCAACAAGGAGGAGGTGGAGTAATGTTTTGGGCTGGAATCATGGGGAGAGAGATTGTCGGCCCCTTTAGGATCCCTGAAGGCGCTAAAGATGAACTCCATAATGTATGTGGATTTTCTCAAACAGCACTTCCTGCCATGGTTCAAGAAGAAGAACCGTGTATTTCACAGCAAGATCATTTTTCTGCATGATAATGCACCATCTCATGCTGCACATAAAACATCTGCATCTCTGGCTGATATGGGCATAAAAGGGGACAAACTTATGGTGTGACCCCCATGCTCCCCTGACCTCTACCCCATTCAGAACCTTTGGAGCATCATTAAAAGGAGTGTCTATGATGGCGGGAGGCAGTTCACATCTAAGCAACAGCTCTGGGAGGGTATTCTGTCCTCATGCAAAACAATTGAAGCAGAAACCATCCAAAACCTGACAAATTCAATGAACGAGAGAGTTCAGAAGCTCCTTTCGAACAAGGGGTCCTATGTGAAAATGTAACATCACCTAGAATAAAGTTTTGAGTTGAAAACTGTTTGATTTCAGTTTCTAACAACCTGCTAATGCTTATAATTTCAAAAATGACCATTTTTTTGGTCTTTATTAAAATGAAAAGGTTGATCGAAAAGTTTGGGGGATCTAAGAGTGTGGCAACCCAGTAGTCATGATTACTTCGAATTCTGACAATATGAGGGTCATGCTGCAGGTAGTGCAGCAAGAAGGCACTTATGTGTCTTGCGCATCTCGGAGCCCCAAAATTATTTTCCGGGCTAGATGCAGCTAAAAATTATTTTTAATTTTAAATCTGGTGAAGCTTATTATAGATGGCCTAATAGGATCAGTGCTGCACACTGCTACAAAGCCCAAATTATTTTCCAGTCAAGATACAGATAAACATGATTAGTAATTTGAAAGCTTAAAACGGTTGGTAGGGTGATTTTAACCAATCATCAAGCTTTTACTCTCCCCAGGATGACACAGGGGTAGAAAAGTCGTTTCGGATCCATGATTTGTTCATCTTTATGAACGTGAGTCTGTCTACATTATCAGTGGAGAGCCGCGTGCGCTTATCTGTCAGCACACCACCAGCAGCGCTGAACACACGTTCAGACAGAACGCTGGCTGCGGGGCATGACAAGATCTCCAAGGCGTAAGTGGCTAGCTCCGGCCATTTATCCAGATTGGAAGCCCAAAAAGAGCAAGGGTCCAGTGACACAGTCGTGGCTTCAATGTTTACTTGGAGATACTCCTGTACCATCGTCTCTAGGCGTTGACTATGTGTCAGACTTCTTGTCTCCTGTGGCCTTGCAAAGGATGGGCTAAAAAAGTGGTGAAATGATTCCGCAAAATTGATGTTACCAGCAGATACTGTGGTTCTGTTACGGTTTGAGTGCTGAACACTTGACGGTCCCACGGTTGGCAAGTTGGAACTGTGAGATTCACTACGTGCACCACTGGTATTTTGTGGAAAAGCACATGTAAGATTCTGCAACAGTCTCTGCTGATACTCCTGCATGCGTGCATCCCTTTCTATGGCAGGAATAATTTCTGCAAATTTACTTTTGTACCGGGGATCTAACAGTGTGGCAACCCAGTAGTCAGGATTATTTCTAATTCTCACAATTCGAGGGTCATGTTGCAGGTAGTGCAGCAAGAAGGCACTCATGTGTGTTGCGCATCCAGGAGCACCAAGTCCCTGTTGTGTTGGTGGCGAGGTAGCAATCATGCTTCCTTCCTCTGTCCTCTCCCCCCAACCTCGCACAACAGAAATGTGATCAAGGTCTCCCTCATCTGATGAGTCTTCCATCAGTTCGTCCTCCACTTCTTCCTGGGCTCCTGCACCTTCCTCACTAGTTTGGCTGCTACCATGCGCCCTGGTAAAATCATCTCCCCCACCCTCACATGCCTGCCGCCTTGGTGCTGCCGACCGTCTGGACCTTGCAGATGTTAGCCCTTCCGCATACAACTCCTCCTCCTCTACTTCCTCCACCTCCTCTTGTGCCACCACCTGACTCCGAATTCTGTTTAACATGTGCTCCAGCATGTAAATCACCGGAATAGTCATGCTGATAATGGCATCGTCAGCACTAAACATTTTCGTCGCCATTTCAAAACTGTGCAGAAGGGTGCATAGGTCCCTGATCTGAGACCACTCCTCCAGCGTGATTTGCCCCACCTCTGAATCTCGTTGGCCCAGGCTATACGTCAGAACATATTGCACCAGGGCTTGTCGGTGCTGCCACAGTCGCTGCAACATGTGCAGAGTTGAATTCCACCGGGTAGGCACATCGCATTTTAGCCGGTGAAGTGGCAGGCCCAACGACTTCTGTAGAGATGTAAGTCGCTGAGCTGCGGGATGCGAACGGCGGAAGTGAGCACACAGCGACCGTGCCCTCTGCAGAAGGCCATCTAGTCTGGGATAGTGGGCTAAAAATTGCTGGACAACCAGGTTCAACACGTGAGCCATACAAGGCACGTGTGTGACATTGCCCCGGCGAAGGGCCGCACCCAGGTTTGCAGCATTGTCGCACACGGCCTTCCCTGGTTTCAGGTCCAGTGGAGACAACCATTCATGAAATTGGTTCTCCAGAGCTGACCACAACTCCTCAGCTGTGTGACTCACATTTCCCAGACATTTCAATGTTAAAACCGCCTGATGACGTTGAGCCCTACTGCCAGCATAGTAAGGAGGTGTGCAGGATCCCTTCTGCGCAGTTAGAAAGCTTGTGGCATGACCAGACAGGCTTTGGGTGCAGGTGGAAGACCGAGAGGAGGTTGAGGAGGCAGAAGCAGTGGAGGAAAAATGACATAAAGAGGATTGACGCACAACTCGTGGGGACGGCAAGACTTGGACAGCAGCCCCTTGTCCTGCTGTCACCATAGTTACCCAGTGCCCAGTCAGCGACATGTAACGCCCCTGTCCATGCCTACTCGTCCAAGTGTCTGTGGTGAAATGCACCCTGTCACACACAGAGTTTCTCAAAGAAGCGGTGATGTTGTGTGCGACATGCTGGTGGAGCGCAGGCACACCTTTCTTTGAGAAGTAGTGCCGACTGGGCATCTGGTACTGGGGCACTGCGACGGACATAAGGTCTCGAAAATCCTCTGTGTCCACCAGGCGGAAAGGCAGCATTTCTGTAGCCAAGAGCTTGCAGATGGTGAAATTCAACCTCTTAGCTTTCTCATGGCTAGGAGGAAATGGTCTTTTACTTGTCCACATCTGAGGGACCGAGGGCTGGCTATTGTGCTTAGACGGGGTTGATAAGGGTGTCCCCGGCAAACTGCCGGTCTGTGAGGAAGATGCAGGCGGACATGTTAGGTTGCCTTGATCCAAAGGTGGTGCTATCGATGTCGGACAGCGCTCAAGACCAGCTGGTGTTACCACCTCCAAAGAAAATGATGACCTGCCAATCACGCTGGCTGTTGCGGGTAAAGAGGTGGCAGGTCTGCGCCCCAAAACAGGTGTGACTGCTGTCCCCCCAGTCACAGAGGATGAAGAGGCCGCGGATGCACAAGATATGGCAGACGGTGGTTGGCCCGGCTGGCTAGACCGCATTGTAGCACACTGAGCTTCCCACTGCAACTTATGCTTCATGTCCATGTGCCGGTTCATGCATGAAGTACTCAAACTATGTATTTTTTGGCCTCTACTTAGCTTTTGCTGACAAATGTTACAGATAACACGAGTTGGGTCATCTTTATCGATCTGAAAAAATGCCCAGGCTATGCAAGGCTTAGCACCCATGCGACCTGAAGAGCCACCACGACTTGTGGTGAGAGGCAGAGTTGTGTTTGAGGATGCAGTTGTTGACGTGCTTCCAGTACTACGTCTCTGTCCAGGAAGGCGCAACCTGACCTCGTCGTCACTAGCATCTTCCTCCACCTCCTCTGCTGACCTCATCTCTTGGCTGACTGTGGGTTGACAGTAAGTGGGATCTCCGACCTCATCATCATCACCCTGTGCGTTATCACACCCGTCGTCCTCAGAGCCAACCTGTTCCTGCCCTGACAAAAAACTAAAGTTGTCGCTCCAATCAGGTATTTGAGTCTTATCATCGTCTTCCTCATTGTCTCCACCAACAGGAGTTACAGTTTGGGAATGAGGGTCTACATTATGGTCAGAACCTTCTGCGTCTGGTCCTGGATCCGACTCATAAAGATTCTGTGCATCAGTGCAGATCATTTCCTCATCTGGATTCACAGAAGCGCTGGAGTCGACCTCTGATTCCCAGGCTATAGTATGAGTAAACAGCTCTGCAGACTCAACCATCTGTTCTACCTCATACTCAGACGGGCAGCTGGAGATTTGGGAGCTGTGAGGAAGCAAGTGCGATTTGGGTGACACCTTTGAGGACTGGAGTATTTGTGATGTTGAAGTTGATGTGGAGGAGAGCCCACTTAAAGGAGCACTTGATATCCGTTGAAGCACCTGCTGTTTTTGTGCCTCATCTGGAATTTGTAGCGATTGGCGTGGCCGTAAGAAAGGGATCTTATCACATTGTCCGCTAAAAGAAGTAGACATTTTAGTTTGGCTGGAAGATGGTCTTTCTTCTGCACCTACCCCACGGACACAACCTTTTTTCCCCTTCCCAACACGCCTATTCCCCTTTCCACCAGCAGCAGGCCTTTTTCCACTCATTTTGGTGGTTAACTAATTCACAACTCTGGAGTTGTTTGCACAAAAAAACAATGGATGGTAACCGAGCAGAGCTGAGTGGCCAAACTGTGGTATTAGGCCAAAACTATTGGCTGGGTTAGATGCAGAAAAAAATTATTTTTAATTTGCAACCTGATGGAGGTCAGTATAGATGGACTAATAGACCAAGTCCCACACACCGCTAGAAGCCCAAATATTTTTTCAGAGCTAGATGCAGAAAATTTTTTTATTCAATTTGCAACCTGATGGAGGTCAGTATAGATGGACTAATAGACCAAGTCCCACACACTGCTAGAAGCCCAAATATTTTTTCAGAGCTAGATGCAGAAAAACATTATTTTTAATTTGCAACCTGATGGAGGTCAGTATAGATGGACTAATAGACCAAGTCCCACACACTGCTAGAAGCCCAAATATTTTTTCAGAGCTAGATGCAGAAAAAAATTATTTTTAATTTGCAACCTGCTGGACGTCAGTATAGAAGGACTAATAGAACAAGTCCCACACACTGCTAGAAGCCCAAATATTTTTTCAGAGCTAAATGAAGAAAAAAATTATTTTTAATTTGCAACCTGATGGAGGTCAGTATAGATGGACTAATAGACCAAGTCCCACACACTGCTAGAAGCCCAAATATTTTTTCAGAGCTAGATGCAGAAAAAAATTATTTTTAATTTGCAACCTGATGGAGGTCAGTATAGATGGACTAATAGACCAAGTCCCACACACCGCTAGAAGCCCAAATATTTTTTCAGAGCTAGATGCAGAAAATTTTTTTATTCAATTTGCAACCTGATGGAGGTCAGTATAGATGGACTAATAGACCAAGTCCCACACACTGCTAGAAGCCCAAATATTTTTTCAGAGCTAGATGCAGAAAAAAATTATTTTTAATTTGCAACCTGATGGAGGTCAGTATAGATGGACTAATAGACCAAGTCCCACACACTGCTAGAAGCCCAAATATTTTTTCAGAGCTAGATGCAGAAAAAAATTATTTTTAATTTGCAACCTGATGGAGGTCAGTATAGATGGACTAATAGACCAAGTCCCACACACCGCTAGAAGCCCAAATATTTTTTCAGAGCTAGATGCAGAAAAAAATTATATTCAATTTGCAACCTGCTGGAGGTCAGTATAGAAGGACTAATAGAACAAGTCCCACACACTGCTAGAAGCCCAAATATTTTTTCAGAGCTAAATGAAGAAAAAAATTATTTTTAATTTGCAACCTGATGGAGGTCAGTATAGATGGACTAATAGACCAAGTCCCACACACTGCTAGTAGCCCAAATATTTTTTCAGAGCTAGATGCAGAAAAAAATTATATTCAGTTTGCAACCTGATGGAGGTCAGTATAGATGGACTAATAGAATGATGCTATGCCCAAAAGATTTTACTTCACTAGGTGCAGTAAAAAAATTGGTATTCTATACACAGGTGGTATATCTTGCAACACAGATAGGCTACTCCACTGACTAACACACTCTGCAATAGGCCAAAAAGGATTAGCTTTGCTAGATTCAGCCAAATGCTGTGAAAAAAACTTGCACAGCACTGGCACAGACCTGCCTGGCAAAAACTGATAGGAACTGATGTAACCTAGTCCTGAAAAGGACTCCAATTACAATTAGTCTTTACTCCCACAATCTATCTATTTAAGAGCACAGACCTGCCTGATAAAAGTCGTAGGAAATGCTGTAACCTAGTCCTTAAAAGGACTGCAATCACAACTATTCCCTACTCCCAAGCTATCTGTATATTTGTGCGAAAATTGGCTTGAAATTAACAAGGTATAGCGCACACAGCAACAGCGGTGCCGTCTAACACGCAGCTGCAGCAGTGAGAAAATGGTGGCGACGGGGAAAATGGCTTGGTCTTATAGGGCAAGGACATGTGACATACACTGCCAATCACACATGCCCTTGCTTGTGTGAAAAAAAGCACTTCGCTCCGTGTGTGCGCTGCTGATAGGCTGACAGATTGCACCTCCCCACTGCAAATGCGGGAAAGAGAAAAAAAAATGGAGATCTTCATTGTTCCTGCAGAGATCCATCCCCTGCCCCTCCCCCCGCCCCGCTGTACACTCAAACTGCGTATTAACATTAATTTTCATCATTACTGAGAAAAAATCCAGTTATGATTTTGGTGCACGAACAGTTATCGAACATAACCTCGAACAGCCGAATTTTTCTCAAATTGTTCGTGTTCGCCGACCGGCTCGAACACCGCCCAAAACAGCTCGAATTTGAGATTGGCAAACAGTTCGAGTAGAACAACGCTCATCTCTAATAATAATATTTGAATAGCAAAGAAAGTCTTTCACTAATTAACGGTAATGTTCTTTTCACAAAGGTGGTGCGCCCAGTCGTGGGAGTCACCACGTAAGTTCTCTCTCCCAATATGGCCATAGCTCACCGGGTTTTCCCGCTAGGCCTCAGGTCTCTCTCTCTGCCATAGTCTATCAAAGTCCATTGAGCCTCCCAGGCACCAACCGGCCCCCTCCCAACCTGAAATCCTAGTTCAAGCCGACCCTGGTACCGTAGGTGGAAGCTGGAAGTGACAGCCCTGCTCACTTGCGTTGTTCCTCTGCAATCACAGGTGTGTCTCTCCTGTCGCAGTCTTCTCACGGCTCTTCTTGGTTTGACCGTCGGCGGTAGTCTCTTATGCTTGGGGCGAGAGGACTATGCCTCGGCTCTTGCAGGCGGTTCTGGGTCTCAGAGGCTTAACCAATGCAGGGCTTGGATCCTGGTCCTGACCAGCGTAGACAGAACTTGGAGTTCTCCTGCGGGGGATTCGGACCTTGCCAGGTGATGACAGACACCTGGGTGGCACAGACTTTCTGCTGAGGCCTCAGCGGCGTCTCTGGAGCACGTCTGCTCCGCCTTCTTGCTTGGCTCCAAACCTGCCTGTGGTTTGGCACGCAGGGCTTTTATATTAAGTAAGTCCATCCTGTGGGTCACCTGATCAGGTCCAGCACCCAAAGCACTCCTCCTGCAAATCTTCCAGCACAATTTAATACCGCTTGATTTCTCCTGGCCAGCAGATGGCAGTCTTTCCTCACTAAAGGCACATCCTGCAAGGGTTGTTCATGGAATTCACTGTTTCTTATTACATAACAGCTGTCAGTCGGTTGACAATCAGCAAGGCGTCGACAGTCACGCTCCGTCGACAGAGCAGCCCGGAAAAGAAACAGCTGCTCTGTTGATGTAGAGAAGCTGAATCGGTGGTCGTTCAGTGACCACTCTGAGCTGACCTCAGGTAGAACAGGCAGGTAGTAGCCTCTGTTAGTAACTACCTGCCTGTTAGTTTTTAAGCCCTATTGTAGATCTTCCTACTCGGCTGCATCTCAGAGGTAGACACAGGAACTCTTTCCATTTAAGTCTTCCACTGGTTTATTAAAAAATGTGCTGCATAAACCAGCTCACAATTAAATAAACAAACATGGCCCTCCTGGCATAAAGTAAAAACAAAATATCATACAGTACAATCTGTGGCTGCAGGGATCCGCCGGCTCAGGGAAAAAACACAAGTTTCCGCTCTCTCTTAACATGAGCACAGCTCTGGAGATATTCTCTCCGGAGACACCGAACACTGAATGAGTTTAAAGGCTTCATATTTCCCTTTTGGACCACACCCTGGGGGTGGAGATATGGTGGACAGTCTCCCACCCACACTGCAGCACCGAGCTCTTAATATGTCCCATTAACCCATCATAGCACTTAGTGTGCTGGAGCATTTTTCCAGGTTCATGTCACGGGTGTATCAAGTGTGACAGACAGTCGCTCTGGATCTGGCTGTAGAAGGTCACTGCGCTTGGGATTGCAGACGCCTTCTTGATCCTCTCATCTCATCAGCAGTGATCTCCACCTTTTGCTGCTAATTGACACACCCTTGCTTGGTAGTTAAAGACTCTCAGTGTCTCCAGAGAGTCGCCGGTAATGGTTCTATGTTCTTCTGTCCATGCCTGGAGTACTAGTAGACGAGTAGTTTCTTCTTGGTCTTCCCTTGGAGGACAGTCGGCGTTACCTCTCTGGTGTGTTCTCAAGATAAGTGTCACGGGTGTGTCAGATGTGACAGACAGTCGCCCTGCAGTTGGTTGCAGAAGATCTCTTTGTTTGGCATTACAGAAACCTTTCTAAATCTGTCTCATGCTAGGACCCAGCTGCTACCCTCCTCCTGCTCTAATTGACACCCAGGTCTGGGTGTATAAATAGTTTAACTTTGCAGCATGTTTCCTTGTCAATGCTTGGAGCTCTCAGACTGATAACTTCCTCTGTGGTGCTAGGAGGACGTTTGGAGTTATCTCTCTGAAGTCGGATAAAGCTAAGCTACTTTTCCCCGTGTCTGTCTCCCTTGTTGTCTTTAGTGTTTAGTGGTGATCGACTAGTGCTCACCCCCCCCTTCCCTATCCAGGGCCAAGCGCTAGGGAAATACGGGGTTTAGGTTCCTGTGCAGCGATTGGTGAGGAACCAATATAGGAACTGTCAGGGGAGACAGGGTGATATCAGATCAGCCTAGGAGGTCTCCACTTCCCCTTTTCCCTAGAGTCTGGGCTCCCTTCCCCCCTTCCCTTTGTGTTGCACTTAGTCTTTCCTACACCTTGCGTGACACTAAGTGTATCCCCTTTGTTTGTTTACCTTGTTGTCTTTAGTTACAGTGGGGCCTGACTAGTGTTCACTTCGTCCCCTCCCTACCTAGGGCCTAGCTCTAGGGACATTCAGGGATTAGGTTTCCTGCTCAGCGATTAGGATTCCTGCTCGGCGATAGGTGCGGAACCTATATATGGACGATAGGGTAGTCAGGGTGATATTAGATCTGCCTAGGGGTCTCCACGCCCCCTTTCCCTAGTTGTTGGGCTCCCTTCCCCCTCTTCCCGTCATTGTACACTTGTTGCTTCCCTCACCTTGTGTGACATTTCATATCCCTGAAGCTAACATCCTCAGTGATACATATCTCCCTCCAGTATTTTACCTGTGACCTTCTAGCAGCCTATAGTAAAAAAAATCCTGGCTAACCTCTCTAATTATATAAACACGGGTATTGAGAAGAGCCGAGTTACCCTCAGAATTGAACCATTCAATGTGACAGGCCACCTCTGGGGTGATTGTTGGCTGGCTAGTGTTTTTGGGTGTGAAGGGACCTTCCCATCCTGATAGTATCAGTTTGCTGCTGTCATTTTTACCTGCTTTGGTTATGTAGAATCAGAGGAGCCCATGTTATTATTCAATAACAATAATAAGAAGAAATAATTAGTTATTTAATATAACTATTAATTTAGGTAGAATCAAACAGTCTGTATTCCATTATACTGGTGCCATTTATTTTTATTTCTTGTGAATAAAAACAGTTAATGTTTGCGTTCTTGAGCCCCTAGTTACATTTTAAGCTAACATAGGATAATGTTCACATGTGAAACAACCTAGCGTATTTTGTGGGTTATAAGATGCACCAGTTTATAAGACGCACCCCAAATTTTGAGGAGGAAAATAGGAAAAAAATGTTTTTAATAAAATGGTCGTTCGTGTTATAATCTGCTTTTACGATGGCTTACCTGGGGGATGGTAGTGGTGCAGAGGGGGTCCCAGGTGGCAGAGTTGCTGCTGGCGGAGGCAGGAGATGCTGCGGAGACAGGAGATGCTGCGGGGTCCAGGCTGGTAGGCTGAGATGTTCAACGGCAGCAGGAGTAGGGCAATGCTGTGGGCCCCAGGCCGGTAGGACGGGGTGTTTGGTGGTGCGGGGGCTCCACCGGCATTTTGTGAAAGCCTGGAGCCCAGCACCTTCCATACTTTCAAATGCGGTGGACTCCGGGAAAATGGCCACAGGAGGCTACGCATGCCCAATTGAGATCTCGGGAGCTGAGATCTCCATGTGCACATGCACTGCCTTCGGCGACCATTTTCCTGGAGTCCACCGCATAAAATAGTATAGAAATTGCGGGGCTTTCACAAAATTCCGGCGGAGCCCCCGCACTGCTGAACACCTCGTCCTACCTGCCGGGGCCCGCAGCCATCCCCCACTCCTGCCTCCACCGCTGCCAGAAGCTTTCAGCAGCAGCGACCCTGGGACCCTGCTCCACCGCAGCCACTAAGCTCCGCCACAGCTACAATTTGGATTATAAAACCTAACCCCATTTTCCCCCTAAATTTGATGGGGGGGGGACTGTGTCTTTTAATCCGAAAAATATGGTAATTTATTTATTTACTCATGTTTTATGTTGGTCTGCACATTTTCAGCAGGGCTGTGGAGTCGGAGTTGTGGAGTCGGAGTCGGTGTCCATTTTGGAGGAGTTGGAGTTGGAGTCGGTATAAAATGGACCGACTGACTCCTAAAATATATAATAAATTGGGTACAGTAGTTCAATGCAGGATGTGCTGGAAATGTTTCCACAAGAATTTGGAAAAGTTATGAAATGTCCTATAAATGTCTGTTCTATTCCTGTTCTAAGGGTCTAGACTTTTAGCTGAGATGAATCTGTGCTACAGTAAATTTATCACTTAAACATGAGCCATGTATAAGGGTGTCGGAGTCGCGGAGTCGGTGTCGTGGAAATTGAGGAGTTGGAGTCGAAGGTTTGGCTTACCGACTCCACAGCCTTGATTTTCATAACCTGTCAATGCAAAACCAACACAATCAAACTTATCCCTCAGCATTGGAAGGTCCATAAATGCTGATTACTTCCCAATCTAAAACAATGGCTTGCAGCCGTACCAGGCACAAACTATCACATTGGATGATCTATTTCTGGGGGTACCCAACTTCTTCCCTATTCCAATCTTGCGTTAGGCAGTGAATTAATAGTGAGGGGGGTGTCAATTTTTGAGGCAACCAACTAATGCTGGCTGACTCTAAGAACAAATGATAATAATTCATAGGTGTCTGTTAGATACCTCCATTTCTAATGCTGTAATAAAGAGTTACAAAAAATGAAAATACTTTACTAAAAAACAATCGAACACAACCATTTTTGACAGCAGAAAATAATTTTTCTAGGTGCTGGACAACCCCTTTAAGCTTGATGTGTCTTAGTGAGTAAAGTTCACTTGAAGTGTTGCTCGTGTCCATCTGAAGTGCTTTTGCAATCCCTGAGTGAGGAAACCATTTTTTCCTACAAGGGTCAGTGTGTACATGTTATTTAAAGGCGCCAGTGCACACAGTCCCTGCTCCTATTACAGGTTATCCAGAAAGATGTTGTGTTATTATCATATAATGCTTAAAGAAGGACAGCAGTGCAGCTTAAGTAGAAGAAAAATCAGTTCTCGCCACTACTATGTATGATGAAGATGACAGCACTGCGGGCTCCTAATCTCCCAAGCAGCACAGGAAATACAACAGCACTGTTTATTTCTTTGTTTATGACAATATATATTACAGACAATCCCAGATGAAGCGGAATGGTGGGGCATTCTTTTTCTAAAGCACTGAACTACGCCAATTTCAATGTGAGGCATAATTGGATTATTAAGATATACTATATATGCTGTTATATTTTTCACTATGTATTGTTTTGGGGTATCTTTTAACGGTAAGAAAAAATGATCTAATGTGGTGGCTTTTCCTTAATGCCAGATGTTAGGAAGTGGAGGTTTCGCCATTTTGAATTTTGTTTGAATTTACAAGGGTAGGGTATTTATGGTGGAGCCAGGAGAAGAAGCAATGGCCAACATGATTTCATGTGTAACAGCTGGTTTTTAAATTGTAAAGTACCCAAGTACTATATTGTTTCTTTTAGACATTTCATGGGGGCTGGTCTGCTGCAGATACACCTACCATTCATAAAAATATTAGCCCAAGTAGCTAACATCCTAACATTTTTCATCCAGTTTGGCTTGTGTACAATCCTTGTGCAGCTAGTATTCCAGGTATATTAAACTATGTGTTTGGAGCCTCCATGTTATAATACAATCAACATAACAAAGGAATAAAGTATTGCTCTCCTTACAGCAGCCTCAAACCCATACTGATATTGAAATAAATTATTCCTTTTGCTCGAGTGGCTTCTTTATGCAGAGAAGATAACTCTTTTGTTGGCTACACTATTTCTGTAGAATATTAATACATTTTTTTATGCTTCCTGATATGATGGCTACAACACATGCAATGCTTTAAAAGATTTTTCCATATGTTACAGCAATAATAGGAGTTTAGTGAATTAATATGTATCCTATACAGAATACATTTTAGGGCTCATGCACATGGCCATATTTTCGGTCCGAGTGAGATCTGACAAAACATTGGATCGCACTTGAACGAATATTAATCTATGGGCCTGTGCACATGACAGGTTTTTACTAAACGTAGTCACTTTTTTATTTTTATGTTTTTCTGTATTTTGGCCATAGTTCAAAGACTTCATGCTAATCATAACTGACTAGACTAAGAATGGATTTACAATTAGCATTTTACCAAATTTTTCTTTGTTTTCATTATTGTTCAATGCCTTTAAAAAAAACACTGACCAGAGGTTATAGTCAATAGCAAAAGGGTTTAAAAGACTAGATAGAAAAAAAAGTGAGTTTTTTTTTTGGCAGTATGAGCTTAGTGGCATACTTTTTCAAAACCTAGGATTCTCCTGGTATGGGTTTTTTGGGCAAATATTTTACTTTTTCTCAAATAACAGAAAACATAAATTAAAGAGGAAAATTCTGAGGCGTGGACTTTCACACTTACATACATCGTATGCGAGAAAAAGCAGCGACATTTCAGTGCTAACATGCTTTGGAAAGCCAACCGCATACATTTCAATTAGTCTAATGGACAGAAGAGTAGAGCTGTTCATCAACTACAGTGAGGTGGAGAGAAGCTGGCCATGAATCACATGGGATTAGTCATCTATAGTCCCTGGCCCACTTTTCAAAGTAAGTTTACTGCAGCTGGGTTTAAGAGTAAAAAATGCATGTCTGCAGTCATGCAGCCAAGCTCTGATTCATGCTGCAAGTGGATCCGGCAGTGTGAGTTTAATAGAAAGTTCCTCTTAAATTAGGGAGCAGAGAGACCAACCTGTTGTACAGTATTTGAGATACTGTTTTGAGTCCATATCTATCTGGTCTATTAGAGTTAGAGCTCATTCATACGTCTGATTTTTGCATATGAGTGCTATCCATCATTTTCACAGATAGCACTCGTACCTCTGATAGTATATGAGGCCATTCGCATGTCCGATTTTTTTCCTCGGACTGAGACATGTCCGATTTTAATCTGAGGGTCTTATCAAAATCGGCAATGCAAGTCAATGGGTCCGTGAAAAAATCAGACTGCACACAGATGCATCCAAATTCAGTCCGATTTTCACAGACTGTCAGAATGAATAAGGTGGAGAATTTTTGTAAAAAAAAAAATTCTCCACGTATGAGAAAATCGTATGACACTCATAGTACACTCTAATCAAATTCTGACCCAGTATGATCAGTCTGATCAGAATAATCGGTCTAATTTTCTCATACGCCAAAAAAAATCAGACATCTGAATGAGCCCTAATTGAGATCTTTTTCACTTAGGCCACATTCACATGTTCAGTATTTGGTCAGTATTTTACATCAGTATTTGTAAGCCAAAACCAGGTGTGGAACAATCAGAGAAAAAGCATAATAGAAACACGTCACCACTTCTGTATTTTTCACCTACTCCTAGTTTTGACTTACAAATACTGAGGTAAAATACTGACCAAATACTGAACGTGTGAACGTGGCTTGAGTGCACATTGAGACGTCAGTGATTTTTCACATGCGCAAAAGAAAAAGGTAAAAGTTTCATCATTGTGTTTGATCAGAGTTTCATCCGAGTTTGGTCATTGTTAGTGATGCGCCCCCTGAGCCGTGGGGTACCCGGTGCCGGGCCGGTAGATGCTGGGGGAGATGTCACTGTGGCGGTGACCCAGGGCGGTCAATAAAAGTGGTTTTATTATTTACAGGGGAATTATGTACAATGTTCGTGAGGCCACCTGTGGTATGCGGCTAAGGGAGCCGCCGCTGCGGAGCAGGTCCTCTGGAGCTGATGTTACTGCAGCAGGGATGGTGTGGCTCTCCACAGGTAGAGCTTAGCTCCAGGGCAGTGTAGATGTAATAGGTTGTGCTGGGCGTTGTAGTGCAGGGTTTGATGGCGCAGAAATAATCACAGAGACAATGAAGTGCAGTTCTCAGGGTCTTTACCCACGGTTGTTGCAGTCCAAGTTGCAGGTACCACAGTAACTTCCCTCGTCGTGCTGCGCTTACTCAGGGAGGGGTTCAGTCCACCCTCAGATATCTCCGGAGTACTTAGCAGGACCCCCTTCTGTGTCCTCTCTCTGGCTGTCTCCCTGCACCTCATACCAAGTGTCCCAATCCATTACCTGCGGGCCTTGTCGGGCGACATCTGTTCCGTCCCCTGGGTCCTCTATAGGTGAGACTGATATGGACTGTTGGCTGCAGGACTTGAAATACTGCAGCCTCCGGTTTCTAGTTGAGTCATAAAGTTCTCTGCTAGTTGAGGGACCGGTCCCCTTTGTGTGGCCTGACCCCTCCACCTCCCGGTAGATTCTGGCGTACAGGTGGCTTCCAGCACTGCCCATACCCCTGGGGTCCCTTCTTCCGTTCCTGGAGCCCTTCCTGCTCCCTCTCCTCTTCCTTCAGTCCTGGGCCTCTCCTCAGGCCCTCTGCCTGAGCAGAGCTCCTGCAGAGCCCTGCTCCACTCCTCTCAATGTAGACTGTTCTCTCTCCTCAGACTGACTGGCTTAACAAGATGGCTTCTCTATTTATACCTTCCTCTCATGTGCTCCCCTAAGCTACTTTCTCCACCCACACCCACTACATAGTTCCTGCCCCCCAGCTAGGGACCCGGGACTGTGCTCTCCCTTAGGAGCAATCTTGCCCTACCCCCACTGCGGGTATGTATTGGATGCAGGTGTTAGGGTCCCGAGCTGTACTCCTTCCTTACCTGAGAGTGAGATACCACACCTCTGGTTGAGATGCAGTACCTCTGTGGCGACCGAACCCTCAGGGGCGCCACATTAGTTTTCACCGGCAGAGTTTAGTCAGAGTTTCATCAGTTTTTCTGAGATGGAAAAAACTGATGGAGGTTTCTCAAGCTTCTCCTTTCAAACAGTCCATGAAAAATGGACAGCACTAAGATGACATCAGAGTGCTGCCCAATTGTTTCCACAGACCCATAGATTTGCACTGGTGAGTTTGATCTGAGACTCAAATCAAATTCAGACATGTCTCTATGATTTTGTGTGAACCACTCAGTCAATAAAAATACACAGACATGTGAACAGCCCCAAAAACTATAATGATTACAAGTTCTAGCCATAAAAAACATGTACAGAACTCGTACAGGGAAAAAACGACATCTGAAAAAGCTTTTAGGAAGATTATTTTTTTGCCATTCTGAGCAGCAGATATTGCAACTTATCTTAATATATAGAATAATGTAAATTAAATAATAAAGAGAACACAGCACCCATTGGATATTACATTAATTTTAATGAAGTAGATAACTAAACAGGTAGATATCCCCATAAATATTGAATTTCTTCATTAGGATGGGCAAGACACAACAATTTTTGAATTTTGAATAAATAAAGACATCTTTTGCTGGCTAGATATTGCTGTTACATGCTTGTTATGTTGCCTTTTGGAATTATTTGTATTTCTTTTGAGAAAGTCCACAATCACTAAACACATTTCTCAAACGGTTCTGAAAGGAAATTAAAGAATACTATAGGGCACTATAAAAAACATGTAAAATAAATATTTCATTTTTAAAACTTATTCGAATTGAATTTTATTTTACGGAATCTATTCATTTTTAGTTAAAAATGAGGTGTTCTCAAAATACGACAAGTGGCCAATGGATACCACTCATTAGATCGTGCAAGCGGCTGAAAGTGCTGGATAAACCATTCAGAAGCAGAAATATATGAATGAATCAGTCAAGCGTTATAAGGAAGTATCTGTGATGCAGAGCAGAGGTTTCATATTAATAAATATGTGAACCATTTTGAAATAAACAAAAACAAATTTTCACACTTAGTTTTTTTATGGATTTTTCTAACTGAAAAATACACAAACAAAACCATTTTATAAGATCAATTTTTTATGTTTGTTTTTTTTACACGTTTTGTGTAAAGGGCACTTTTTCATTCTTTCATTCTCATTGTTTCAGTGATTACATTTTGAACATTTTATGCCTCAAAAACTGACATTTTGCCTCTTATTGTGTGTGCTTATTCAAAGAGTATTTGAAGCTTTTTATGTGGAATTTGGAACAGAATTTGATCCAAAATCCACATCAGAAAACTCCATGGGGACAAACCCTAAATCCTAGGAAGAATGGTTCCTAAAACAATAGGCTTTACAGATCCTAAAATAATAGCTTTACAGTGAATGTAAGAATCTGCTAACATGCAAAGATAGATTTAGTTACCCTGTACTTGTGCATTAAATAATAGTCATCAGATATCGGCCTGAAGTCACTCAGCACATCAGACAAACCATAAAGTCCAATCAATATCTATCATGCTCTATTCAGAAATTTGTCCTACTTATTCTTCGTTTAATCAATCGCAAATACAATTAATTAAAGTCCGCGAGCTCTGTAGCTCAATGCACCAGGAGGCTTTTTTTTATACTAAAGTGATGCTCAGTCTCTGTCAGATGCATTGTCTCATTACCTGCTCATTTACAATAAAGTGAATTTCATGAATATTATATGTATACATTAACATATCAGGAAAATATTAATTGGTTTTTACAACAGGTGAACATCTCAGACATTTTGCTTAAGATATTTAATCTGAATCCTTTGAGAAATAATTAACCTTTTCTTAAGTCATAATAAAAGTTTTAATACATATCCGAAAAAGTTTCAGAAGTTTTTGAACTTTTAACACGGCAAGGAAAGGGCATATGATTCAATGTTTAGTTTAGTACCAGTATACTGTAACAATGAAAACATATTCTAACTTTACTGGATTATTTTGTTCTTATGACAACCATTTCAATGTGTTATATTTGGAAATAGAAGATAACGTCAAAAGTCCAATGTGGGAAACTTAAGTCAGCTATGAAACGAAGCTCATTTTAAAGGAAACCTATCACCAGTTTTTTTCCATATAAAGTAGGACCGGCTCCTGTATGCAATATGTGACTGCATTCTAGAATGCTGTCTTCATGTACACAATGCACTCTTTATGAAACAAAAAATAACTTTTATTATACTCCCCTACAGGGCAGTCCGGACCGATGGCCGTCACTGGTCTTGATCCGGCGACTCCTGTTCTTGCTTCATGTGGATAACGCATTCTACTTCATCCACACAGTGTCCTCAGGATCGTGCTCCTGCCTAGGTCAGAGCAAGGTACTGTAGTGCGCATGCACCAGTTCTCTTTGACCTTTCCCTGCGCATGCACATTACTGTGCTTTGCTTTTCCCTCGGCAATGAAGTGCACCTGCACAGGAGTGCAATGCCGAGGACACTGTGTGGACGACATAGAATGCGTCATCCACACGAAGCAAGAAGAGAGGAGGCACCATATCAAGACCAGCGACGCCCATCGGACCTGACCGCCCCGTAGGTGAGTATAATAAAAGCTATTTTTTTGTTTTATGGAGAGCACATTGGGGACATATAGACAGCATTCTAGAATGCTGTCACAGAGCATACAGGTGCTGGCCCTACTTTATATGGGAAAATCCTGGTGATAGGTTCCCTTTAACTTATTTTATTATCTATTATCTGTGACTTTAATGACAACAAAGTAAGAGATATATGGTGAAAATTAATCTTGTATTTTCCAGTTTATTATGTTTTCAAATTATTATTATTATATTTCCTTGATTGACTTAATTAAGAAAAGCTATAATACAACAGCTTATTTTATCAGTAATACTATGTGAGATATAATTACTAGGATTATTATCATTACTAGAATTATTTTTTTATTGTCTGTTCTTAAATCAATTACAATAATGAAATATTGTTTCTTTAAAATTTTATAGCTTCTGTATCAATGTTCAACTAGAGACTAAGTGTTAATCCCATCTTCTATGGCCACCTCTCTTTGCTGTAGTCCAAGATGGATTTTTCAAAAATCCAATTCAACTGGTGAGTATATTTCACATAGCCTAATTAGGTCATTAACCGATTTGACATAAGCCATTGAAAAGGAGTTTATGGAATTGTAAGTTCTTCACACTTAAAGTGGTTGTCTCACCAGAAGTGCCTGAGGTCATGGTTGGCAGTAGACAGGAGAGCATAGTAAAAAGAAAAAGATGGGGCATAATTGAAACTAGCAAAAACACAAAAAAACGCACACCAAAGTATGCAGGGACCACAATTGCTCAGACACATAGCATTGTGGGATGAGTCCTTAAAAATCCTGGGCCATTTGCGCACAGAATATCTGTATCATATTGTACAACACAGTGTATACTATTGTTATTACAAAAAAAAAAATTACAGCAGAATACTAATTTGTTGAATTTGGCCAAAACTGTCCATAGTGTGGCGCTAGTCGCTGCTCATGGACAGACTGTGAGGCAGATAGACGTTCAATACCAAGGGAGCACATAGATATCAAAGGAACAGACAGAGGTGTCAAAAGTCAGGTCACAGTCCAGGGTCAATACCAAGAGAAAGCGGAACAAAGCCAAAGGACAAGAGAAGGGGATAGTCAGAACACAGTCCAAAGGGTCAGGCAGCAGAAGATCAGAACTCAGAACAACAGAATGAGGCAAACACTCACCAGGAAGCAAAAACTATGTCTGGCAGGGAACAGGGGCAGTCAGCTCAGTTAAATAGCTTGGGCAACTTCCAGAACACCTGGAGAAAGTCCCGCACATCACAGCCAAAGATTGAACAGCCGAGCTGCCAATAAAAGCACGGGCAGTCCGGCTTGCCATTCACAGGATTGGACAGCCAAGCTGCCCATCAAAACACAGCATGAACCAGTTTCCACAGGACATCATACCAGTCCCTCACTGAGTGCAGGAATCGTGACAGTACCCCCTCTTCAAGGAGGGGCCTCCGGACCCCCAGGTTTCCCAGGAAACCTGTGATGGAAGGTCGTGACCAGACGATCGGCATTCACAGCTCGAGCAGAGACCCAGGATCCCTCTTCTGGTCAGTAGCCTCTCCAATGAATGAGGTACTGGAGGGAATTATGGACTTTTCGAGAATCAACAATCGTTTACACTTCAAACTCCAAGCTGTCATTGATGGAAACTGGTGGAGGTACAATTGAAGGAGAAAAAATGGAAGGGACAAACTCTTTTTGCAGAGATTTATGGAATACAGTGGGTACAGAAAGTATTCAGACCCCTTTAAATTTTTCACTCTTTGTTAGATTGCAGCCATTTGGTAAATTCTAAAAAGTTCATTTTTTTCTCTCATTAAAGAACATTCTGCACCCCATCTGGACTGAAAAAAATAGAAATGTAGAAATTTTTGCAAATTTATTAAAAAAAGAAAAACTGAAATATCACATGGTCATAAGTATTCAGACCCTTTGCTCAGACACTCATATTTAAGTCACCTGTTGTCCATTTCCTTGTGATCCTCCTTGAGATGGTTCTACTCCTTCATTGGAGTCCAGCTGTGTTTAATTAAACTGATAGGACTTGATTTGGAAAGCACACACCTGTCTATATAAGACCTCACAGCTCACAGTGCATGTCAGACCAAATGAGAATCATGAGCTCAAAGGAACTGCCCAAGGAGCTCAGAGACAGAATTGTGGCAAGGCACAGATCTGACCAAGGTTACAAAATAATTTCTGCATTACTCAAGGTTCCTAAGAGCACAATGGCCTCCATAATCCTTAAATGGAAGATGTTTTGGACCACCAGAGGTCTTCCTAGACCTGGCCATCCAGTCAAACTGAGCAATCATGGGAGAAGAGCCTTGGTGAGAGGTAAAGAAGAACCCCAAGATCACTGTGGCTGAGCTCCAGAGATGCAGTAGGGAGATGGGAGAAAGTTCCACAAAGTCAACTATCACTGCAGCCCTCCACCAGTCGGGCCTTTATGGCAGAGTGGCCGAACGGAAGCCTCTCCTCAGTGCAGGACATATGAAAGCCTGCATAGAGTTTGCTCAAAACACATGAAGGACTCCCAGACTATGATAAATAAGATTCTCTGGTCTGATGAGACGAAGAAAGAACTTTTTGGTGATAATTCTTAGCGGTATGTGTGGAGAAAACCAGGCACTGCTCATCACCTGCCCAATACAATCCCAACAGTGAAACATGGTAGTGGCACCATCATGCCATGCCGGTGTTTTCAGCTGCAGGGACAAGACGACTGGTTGCAATTGAAGGAAACATGAATGCGGCCAAGTACAGAGATATCCTGGATGAAAACCTCTTCCAGAGTGCTCTGGACCTCAAGACTTGGCCGAAGGTTCACATTCCAACAAGACAATGACCCTAAGCACACAGGTAAAATAACAAAGGAGTGGCTTCAGAACAACTCTGTGACCATTCTTGACTGGCCCAGCCAGAGCCCTGACCTAAACCCAATTGAGCATCTCTGGAGAGACCTTAAAATGGTTGTCCACCAATGTTCACCATCCAACCTGACAGAACTGGAGAGGATCTGCAAGGAAGAATGGCAGAGGATCCCCAAATCCAGGTGTGAAATACTTGTTGCATCATTCCCAAGAAGACTCATGGCTGCACTAGCTCAAAAGGGTGCTTCTACTCAATACTGAGCAAAGGGTCTGAATACTTATGACTATGTGATAAAATCCCATATGGACTAATAAACTTAGGACCCAGCTTAGCTGATGGCACTGTCAATTTAATATTTTTGGAAGAAAGCCATACCTTATCACCAATTTTGAATATGGGGCCCCCTGAACTTTTCCTGCTGGGCCACCCCAATATTCTTCTGAACCTCCTTCCAGACATCTCCAAGTTTCTGTATGACAACCTCTACTCCTGGACAACCAGAACTCATTCTCGAGAATTCACCAAAATAAGGATGAAAACCATAATTGCTTAAAAAAGGCAAGGTTCCAGCAGACTGGTTAACCCGACTGTTAAAGGCGAACTCTGCAAGAGGTAAGAATGAGGACCAGTCCTCCTGCTGAGCCACAATGAAGCATCTAAGAATTTGAACCAATGACTGATTGGTCCTCTCTGTCTGACCGTTAGTTTGAGGATGGTAAGCAGAGGAAAATGACAGATCAATCCCTAATCTTTTACAAAACGCTCTCCAGAATTTGGAGACAAACTGCACATCCCTTTCGGATACAGTGTTCAAAGGAATGCCATGCAATCACATGATTGATAAATAACCGGGAAAACGTCTCAGCATTAGGTAACCCTGATAACGGAACAAAATGAGCTTGTTTACTGAATCGGTCAACCACCACCCAATTAATGGTTTTCCCACAAGACAAAGGCAAATTGGTTATGAAATCCATGGACAAATTAGTCAACAGTCTTTCTGGAATAGGCAAAGGAGCCAATTCCCCAGCCTGCTATGACAAACTTTAGCACGTGCGCAAACCATACTCGCAGATACAAAACTTTTAATGTCATTAAGCATGGATGGCCACCAAAGGAGTCTACATATAGCCTTCTGTGTAGCAGTGACCCCGGGGTGACCACTCAAGATAGAGTGATGAAACTCTTGCAACAGACATCATCTTAGATACACTGTGTCCGGAAAACACACTTGGTCAGACCTTGCAGCCCTCTGGCGCCTGCTTATCCTGCTGGTCAAACACGGTATTGACCGAGGCTAATTTATGTCGACTATTGTGGCACGTGATGTGACAGGACGTATATATACCACCAGTTCCTTCCAGGAACGTATATATACCTCCGTCCAGCCACCCTCAACCACAATATCACATAAATACTGGTAGACTGCCACCACAGATCTCTTAACAGGTGGATCGGGTACCCGTTAGGCAACGTGAATTAGCGGGTGAGGAACGTGTTTGCTCAACATAGGGCAAAAAGAACGAAGCTGGTAAATAATAATGATTTACTCCCGAAAGTGGGCAGTGTTTACAAAAGATATACAAGCTATTGTAAAGGAAACAATTTACATATATGCATAAAACAGTTATTAAAATAAAAGGGATAAGTAATAGCAAAACCTGCGCCATGAGGTGATGGTCTCAGATTCTGTGGAGGGGACGGCTCCCCGGAAATTAGATGTGATTCTTCCACGCAGCGGGGTGTGCATGCGTCTGACGTCCCTGGCAAGAATCTGCTGGTTTATGGCCGTTCTGGTTTTTAGTAAGGGGCCAAAACACCAGGAGACACCCATATCGCTTACCTCACAAAAGGGCCCGGTTTTGTGAACCCACCCAGCTGCATAAGACATAGAAATCTTTCATCTTTCATATCTTGGTGTGGGGGGGGCCCACATCCAAGATGGAGACATCATGTTTGCCGTCACTAATATTCATGCAGATGGATATCAAATATGATATCTCTATGACGCTCAGAAGCTTTAGAAACCATTTCCCGGGTTTCCGGCGGTTTCCCAGCCATGCAAGATATACCATTGTAACCGGAAAAAGGTGAGCATTCCAAAAATGTGGTCCCTGGGTTTGTGACAGTCATGTGCCTTATTAAATTCTACATTAACTGTACAAACTTTTAAACAATAGGATTTTGGAGGGAAAGACCAGTTTAGACTAGAAGGTTTGCTCTTCGCTGAGATTTTATGGCGGTAATAAAAATTCTTGATGTGGGGGAAAGCACTGAGTTCTATGTCTTACAAATGGACAGGGGGTGGAAATTTAGGCCATCTCTCATTTTTTAAAACTAGGACAAAAATACATTTTGCCTGACACCTCCCCCTTTTCAGACTGCGCTATGGAGGTAGGACCTTCTTGTACTCCTCCAGGCGTATCTCTGGAGGCTCCCCTCGCCGGGACAACCCATCGGCATTGCCATGCTCGCTGCCTTTGTGGTGCAGCACCAAGGCCAAACTCACTGGCGTCGGTTTGTACAAAGAGTGGCCGTGTGCAGTCGACCGCCTTTAGCACAGGAGAGCTGCTCAGGGCAGTCTTCAAAGTGTTATGATCTGCTACAAGCACTAAGGAAAGACAGGAGATCTGTCCCTACAATAGAACTAAACTGGATCCCTACGATGTAACGGGGAACCTGATCCTGCGATCAGACCCGCTAAAGTCCTCGGCTAGTCTGTACGAAGACCTATAGATGCAAGGGAGGGATCCCTACAAGAACTAGGGACTGGGATAAAGTTGGACACCTCCTAGCAGAAATTGTAGCAGTAAAAGACAAACACACAACATAGAACATAGAGGTCAGAAGACCTAGCAAAACTAACAGAGAAAGCTAACAGAGTACCAAGCTAGCTCAAGAGTAGAAAATACAATGAAGTCCAGCAAGGCCAGGAGGGCGGAGCCGGACTAAATAGGCAAAAATGGTCATGTGGCCAGCAAACTAGAAAAAACCTAACAGGAGAGTTCTAACAGTACCCCCTCTTCTAAGAGGATCCTCCGGATCCCCTCGGACCGGGCTTATCAGGAAACCTCCTGTGAAACGCTCTGACAAGTCTGGAAGCAGAAACATCATCCGCCCTCACCCATGAGTTATCCTCGGGTCCGAAACCCTTCCAAGCGACGAGATACTGCAAACTCCCTCTATACCGTCTAGAATTTAGGATACGGGAAATTTCATATTCCCCGTCCTCCACCACCGGAGGAACAGTGGCAGAGGCGTCACCAACTGACACATCAGCTTTTTTCAACAGAGAAACATGAAACACCGGATTAATCTTCCAGGAGGTAGGAACCTCCAACCTAACAGCAGATTGGTTAACTATCTGAAGCACCTTAAAGGGCCCTACAAACTTGGGACCCAATTTTTTCGAAGGAATCCTCAATCGCAGATTCTTAGAGGACAACCAAACCATGTCACCAATAGCAAACGAAACCTCTTGCTGTTTCCTATCAAAGTACCTCTTAGATTTTTTGTTAGCCTCCTGAAGATTATCATGCACATCCGTCCAAACTCTCTCTAAATCACCGGAAAAACTCTCCTCCTCAGGCACAGCCGATACCAATTTGGAGAATGACCCAAAAGACGGATGTCTCCCAGTACAACAAAAAAAGGCGAACACCCAGCAGAAGAGGATGTATGGTTGTTATGAGCAAATTCAGCAAGTGGCAGAAACTCAGACCACCCCTCTTGATTGTCTGCCACAAAACAACGCAAGAACTGCTCAACATCCTGGTTCTTCCTTTCTGTCTGGCCATTAGACTCAGGATGATATCCGGATGAAAACGACAAATGGACTCCCAACCTGTCACAAAAGGCACGCCAAAAACGAGCCACGAACTGAGGTCCCCTATCAGAAACAAAGTCAGTAGGAACACCATGTAGTCTGACAATCTCCTTGACAAAGGCCTTAGCGAGTGTCTTAGCGCAAGGCAGTTTGATAAAGGGAACCAAGTGACACATCTTGCTAAAACGGTCCACAACCACCCAGATGACCGTGAAACCTTCAGAGGGAGGAAGGTCAGTAATAAAGTCCATAGCCAGATGTGTCCAAGGTGCACTAGGAACCTCCAGAGGGCAAAGCAACCCCGCAGCAGGAGCATGCGAAGACTTGGATCTAGCACACACAGTACATTGGCGCACCCACTTAATGACTTCCTTCTGCCATCCAGGCCACCAAAAACTGCGACCCACAAGTCTATTGGTCTCAGAAATTCCTGGATGACCTGCCAACCGAGACTCATGACACTCAACAAACAAATCTCTCCTAAAGGTCCTAGGCACAAACAACCTCCCATGGGGAGTGTTAGATGGGGCATTCTCCTGTGCTTTAAGAATCTCATCCTCCAAAACGGAGTCCAAAGCAGCAATCACAACACCTTCTTGTAAAATGGTCTCCGCTTCCTCCTCAACACCGACCATGGGAGAAAAGCTGCGAGACAAAGCATCCGCTTTAACATTCTTGGTACCCGGGATGTAAGTAACGGAAAAATTAAACCGCGAGAAAAAAAGTGCCCACCTAGCCTGAAGGGCATTCAAGCGCTTGGCAACATCAAGATAGATCAGATTTTTATGATCAGTGAAAACCTGAATGGGAAAATCAGCACTTTCCAAGAGGTGACGCCAGTGTTCAAATGCGAGTTTAATCGCCAGCAATTCCCGATTACCAATATCGTAATTAAGTTCAGTCTCGGAAAATTTTTTTGAAAAAAAGACACAGGGATGTACTCCATCCTTGTTTTCCTGAGACAACACCGCACCAAACCCCACCGAAGAAGCATCAACCTCAACCAAAAACGGCTTAGTCACATCAGGCTGCATAAGGATGGGAGCAGAGGTGAACCTCTCCTTTAAAAACACAAAAGCTTCAATGGCCTCAGAAGTCCACTGAACCGCATTAGCACCTTTCCTGGTGAGATCGGTCAGCGGTTTGACAATAATAGAAAAATTTTTTAGGAATTTTCTGTAATAATTGGCGAAACCCAAAAACCTCTGTATCGATTTCAAACCAATAGTCCTAGGCCATTCCTGCACAGCTTGAACTTTAACCGGGTCCATCTCAAAACCTTCACTGGAGATAATGTAGCCCAAAAAACTAATTCTCTGTACAGCGAACTCACATTTCTCCAGCTTAGCAAAAAGCGAATTGTCCATTAATAACTGTAATACCTCATGTACGCTCCGCCAATGAGACTCCAGATCAGGCGAATAAATCAAAATGTCATCCAAATACACAACCACATTTTTGCCGATTAAAGGTCTAAGGATATCGTTAATAAGATTCTGAAAAAATGCTGGAGCATTGGTGAGACCAAAAGGCATAACCAGATTCTCAAAATGACCCACAGGAGTGTTAAAAGCAGTCTTCCATTCATCACCCTCCTTCATGCGCAACAAATTGTATGCCCCCCGGAGATCAATTTTAGAGAACCACTTGGCCCCCACTAACTGGTTAAATAAATCAGGAATCAATGGCAGTGGGTAAGGATTGCGTACAGTAATTTTATTAATCTCACGAAAGTCCAGACAAGGACGTAAACCGCCATCTTTTTTTTTTACAAAAAAAAATCCAACAGCCACAGGAGACTTGGAAGGCCTAATGTGACCAGCGGCCAAGCTTGTCTGTATGTATTCCTCCAAAGCCTTTCTCTCAGGAATAGTAAGATTAAATAAACGACTTTTAGGAAGAGTCGCTCCAGGGACAAATTCAATGGTACAATCATAGTCTCTATGGGGAGGCAAAACCTGCGACTCCTCCTCAGAAAAAACTCTCCAAAAATCCTGAATAGGTACAGGCAATTCCCCTCTATCCACAGCAGCAATGCGCCCGTTACAACACTTGTCATAACACTTAGGGCTCCAGGACTTAATTTCATTGGTAGACCAATCCAGTACAGGATTGAGCAATTTTAACCAGGGTAACCCCAATATTACTGGAGAAGGCAAATTATCCAATACCACCAAATCCAAATTCTCTTGATGAATACCATTAATAGTGAGGGGAAATTCACAGACCTTGTGAGTAACACTCTTCAAGGGAGAGCCATCGACAGAAACCACAGCAATAGGGGATGACAAAGTTTTAGGTTCTAATCTAAGTTTTTCCAAGAATCCCCCATCAATCACATTCAGAGTAGATCCACAATCCACAAATACCCGAAATTCAATTAATTCATCCTGAGCAGCAGTAGTGGCAGATAGGAATACTCCCTTAGAATTTAAACAGGCAATACGGGCATGACTGACCATTTTTTTTTCTTTCTTCATACGAAGCACACAGCTCTTAATAAAATGACCAGAATTTCCGCAATATAAACACAAGCCTTCAGAAAGTCGGCGGTCTTTTTCCTGAGAGCGGGGTGTCATCGCCCCAATTTCCATCGGCTCACCATTGTCAGCACTGAACCTCTCAGGACTCGAAGCTGACATAGCAGAGGATTTGCTCTCATTAACCCTTGCACGCAGTCTCCTGTCCACCCGTATAGCTAATTGCATTGCCTCCTGCAAGTTTCCAGGTGTGGGATAAGCAATCAGTAAATCCTTAACCCTTTCACCTAGTCCTGCAAGAAACAAGCTTTTCAAAGCTGAATCGTTCCACCCCACCTGGGCAGACCACCGACGGAAGTGAGAACAATATTTTTCCACATTACCTGATCCCTGCCTCAAACGTCTTAATTCAGACTCAGCAGATGAGAGATGATCAGGATCATCGTACAATAAACCCAAAGCAGAAAAAAAACTATCCACTGATCTAAAGCACGGATCACTAGGTTGGAGAGAGAAGGCCCATCCCTGAGGATCTTTGCGCAAAAGTGACATTATGAACCCTATGCGCTGTGATTCATCACCAGAGGATCCGGGTCTCAAACGAAAATATAATAGACAAGCAATTTTAAAAGAAAAAAAATCTTGTTGTTCACCAAAAAATAGATCAGGCAGACGTACCTTTGGTTCCACAAAATGCGCTCCAGAACAGCTACTCACGTGTTGTTGGAGCTTGGCCACCTCCAGAGAGAGTCCCTGCAAGCGTTGAGCCAAATCTTGCACCGAGACCATGATGGAAAACTGGAGGTCTTTCCTTAGAGAAATTTTTTATTTATTTTTTTTTAAGGCTGGACTTACTGTTATGATCTGCTACAGAGACTAAGGAAAGACAGGAGATCTGTCCCTACAATAGAACTAAACTAGATCCCTACGATGTAACGGGGAACCTGATCCTGCGATCAGACCCGCTAAAGTCCTCGGCTAGTCTGTACGAAGACCTATAGATGTGAGGGAGGAATCGCTACAAGAACTAGGGACTGGGAAAAGTTGGACACCTCCTAGCAGAAATCGTAGCAGTCAAAGACAAACACACAACAAAAAGTAAAGAGGTCAGAAGACCTAGCAAAACTAACAGAGAACGGCAACAGAGCACCAAGCTAGCTCAACAGTAGTAAATACAAATGAAGTCCAGCAATGCCAGGGGGGCGGAGCCGGATTAAATAGGCAAAACTGGTCATGTGACCAGCAAACTAAAAAAAACCTAACAGGAGAGTTGTAACAGTATGCTCCGCCAATGAGACTCCAGATCAGGCGAATAAATCAGAATGTCATCCAAATACACAACCACATTTTTGCCGATCAAAGGTCTAAGGATGTCATTAATAAGATTCTGAAAAAATGCTGGAGCATTGGTAAGACCAAAAGGCATAACCAGATTCTCAAAATGACCCACAGGAGTGTTAAAAGCAGTCTTCCATTCATCACCTTCCTTCATGCGCAACAAATTGTATGCCCCCCGGAGATCAATTTTAGAGAACCACTTGGCCCCCACTAACTGGTTAAACAAATCAGGAATCAATAGCAGTGGGTAAGGATTGTGTACAGTAATTTTATTAATCTCACGAAAGTCCAGACAAGGACGTAAACCGCCATCTTTTTTTTTAACAAAAAAAAATCCAACAGCCACAGGAGACTTGGAAGGCCTAATGTGACTGGCGGCCAAGCTTGTCTGTATGTATTCCTCCAAAGCCTTTCTCTCAGGAATAGTAAGATTAAATAAACGACTTTTAGGAAGAGTCGCTCCAGGGACAAATTCAATGGTACAATCATAGTCTCTATGGGGAGGCAAAATTTGTGACTCCTCCTCAGAAAAAACTCTCCAAAAATCCTGAATAGGTACAGGTAATTCCCCTTTTTCCACCGCAGCAATACGTTTCGTTACAACACTTGTCATAACATTTAGGGCTCCAGGACTTAATTTCATTGGTAGACCAATCCAGTACAGGATTATGCAATTTTAACCAGGGCAACCTCAATATTACTGGAGAAGGCAAATTATTCAATACTACCAAATCCAAATTCTCTTGATGAACACCATTAATAGTGAGGGGAAACTCACAGACCTTGTGAGTAACACTCTTCAAGGGAGAGCCATCAACAGAAACCACAGCAATAGGGGATGACAAAGGTTTAGGTTTTAATGTAAGTTTTTCCAAGAATCCCCCATCAATCACATTCAGAGTAGAACCACAATCCACAAATACCCGAAATTCAATTAATTCTTCCTGAGCAGCGGTAGTAGCAGATAGGAATACTCCCTTAGTATTTAAACAGGCTATACATGCATAACTGACCATTTTTTTTTCTTTGTTCATACGAAGCACACAGTTCTTAATAAAATGACCAGAATTTCCGCAATAGAAGCACAAACCTTCAGAAAGCCTGCAGTCTTTTTCCTGAGAGCGGGGTGTCATCGTCCCAATCTCCATCGGCTCTCCTTTGTCAGCACAGACCCTCTCAAGATTCGGAGCTGACATAGCAGAGGATTTGCTCTCATTAACCCTAGCACGCAGTCTCCTGTCCACCCATATAGCTAATTGCATAGCCTCCTGCAAGTTCCCTGGTGTGGGATAAGCAATCAGCAAATCTTTAACCCTTTCACCTAGCCCCGCAAGAAACAAACTTTTCAAAGCTGAATCGTTCCACCCCACCTGGGCAGACCACCGACGGAAGTGAGAACAATATTTTTCCACATTACCTGATCCCTGCCTCAAACGTCTCAATTCAGACTCAGCAGATGAGATACGATCAGGATCATCGTACAACAAACCCAAAGCAGAAAAAAAACTATCCACTGATCTAAAGCACGGATCACTAGGTTGGAGAGAAAAAGCCCATCCCTGAGGATCCTTGCGCAAAAGTGACATTATGAACCCTATGCGCTGTGATTCATCACCAGAGGATCCAGGTCTTAAACGAAAATACAATAAACAAGCATTTTTAAAAGAAAAAAAATCTTGTTGTTTACCAAAAAATAGATCAGGCAGACGTACCTTTGGCTCCACAAAATGTGCTCCAGAACAGCTACTCACGTGTTGTTGGAGCTCGGCCACCTCCAGAGAGAGTCCCTGCAAGCGTTGAGCAAAATCTTGAACCGAGACCATGATGGAAACTGGAGGTCTTTCCTTAGAGAAATTTTTTGGGCTGGACTTACTGTTATGATCTGCTACAAGCACTAAGGAAAGACAGGAGATCTGTCCCTACAATAGAACTAAACTGGATCCCTACGATGTAACGGGGAACCTGATCCTGCGATCAGACCCGCTAAAGTCCTCGGCTAGTCTGTTCGAAGACCTATAGATGCAAGGGAGGGATCCCTACAAGAACTAGGGACTGTGATAAAGTTGGACACCTCCTAGCAGAAATTGTAGCAGTAAAAGACAAACACACAACATAGAACATAGAGGTCAGAAGACCTAGCAAAACTAACAGAGAAAGGTAACAGAGTACCAAGCTAGCTCAAGAGTAGAAAATACAATGAAGTCCAGCAAGGCCAGGAGGCTGGAGCCGGACTAAATAGGCAAAAATGGTCATGTGACCAGCAAACTAGAAAAAACCTAACAGGAGAGTTCTAACAGAAAGCCCGAAAGGCCACCTCGCATTCCTCTGTCCATTTGACTGAATGGGGTAGGCTCCTCCTGGTGAGGTCTGTCAAGGGCTTCGCAAGGCTACTATAGTCTTGTACAAAGTGTCTATAGTACCCTGCGGTGCCCAAGAAGGACTGCACCTGCTTCTTGGTCCTAGGGGTGGGCCAGGACACGATAGCATCCACCTTCCCAGGCTCTGGCTTCAGAGTACCCCCACCTACCCGGTGCCCCAGGTAGTGGACCTCGTTCATGCCCATCTGGCACTTTCCTGGCTTAATGGTCAAGCCCGCCTGGTGAATGCGCCCGAGCACCTGCTGCAGATGCTCGAGGTGATCCTCCCAGGTGGGACTGAAGATGGCAATGTCATCCAGGTACGCCACTGCGTACCTCTCCAGTCCCTGGAGCAGGTGGTTGACCATTCGCTGGAACGTGGCAGGGGCATTTTTCATGCCAAAAGGCATGACTGTGGATTCATACAATACGAAGGGGGTGATAAAGGCGGACTTCTCCTGGGCCCCGGGGCTCAAGGGAATCTGCCAATATCCCCGACTCAGATCCATAATGGAGAGATAGCTCACGCTGGCTAACCGCTCCCGCAGCTCCTCAATGCATGGCATGGGTTGTGCGTCAGAGGCTGTGATACCGTTGAGCCCCCTGTAGTCCACATAGAACCGGGTGGTCCCGTCCTTCTTTGGCACCAGGACTACAGGTGAGCCCCACGCGCTCTTGAACCGCTTAATCACCCCCAACTTCAGCATCTCCTCGACCTCCTGGCGCATGACATGCTGCACCTCCTCGGAGATTCGATAGGCTGTCCATCGGAGTGGAGCATGATTCCCGGTGTCCACTTCATGGACCGCCACTTCAGTCCTGCCAGGCAGGTTGGTGAACACTGCTTGGAAGGGTTTTAGCACTGCTCGTAGCTGAGACCTCTTGTCTGCGGATAGCAAGGCGCTTATCTCTACATCCTATAGGGACCCGCTGGCCTTCGCTTGGGCCAGCATGTCCAAGAGGGGGTCGTCCTCCCCATCATCGGGCATGCTGCAAACCGGTAGGAACGTGAAAAGCTTTCCGACTACCCCGCGCGTGGTCAAGGGTGATCATGTAGGTGACCGGGTTGAGCTGTTGGTGAATGACGTACGGGCCTTCCCAGGCTGCCTGAAGCTTGTCCTTTGGTATGGGGACCAGCACCCACACCTTCTGACCCACCTGGTAGGTCCGCTCTCGGGCGTTCTGGTCGTACCAATGCTTCTGGTCAGTCTGGGCTTGCTCCATGTTGTCATGCACCAACTGCGTCAAGGTCTGCATCTTGTCACGGAAGCGCATGACACACTCCACGATGGACACTCCTGGGGAGCTCGGCTCTTCTTCCCAGAATTCCCTTATCAACCCAAGGGGTCCTCGGACACGCCTGCAATACAGGATCTCAAAGAGGGAGAACCCCGTCGAGGCCTGTGGAACCTCTCTGTAAGCAAATAACAGGTGTGGGAGGTAACGCTCCCAGTCGCGTCCCAGGGTCTCAACCAGCATTTTTAACATCTGTTTGAGGGTACCGTTGAATCGCTCACACAAACCATTGGTTTGGGGATGATACGCGCTCGATACCAGATGCTGCACCTGCATTTTCTTACATAGGGCCTCCATTAAGCGTGACATGAACTGGGTCCCCTGGTCGGTAAGCATCTCCCTGGGAAAGCCTACTCGCGAAAAGATGGCCAAGAGGGCGTCCACCACCTTATCCGCCCTAATTGAGGACAGGGCTACTGCCTCCGGATACCGGGTACCATAGTCTACCACGGTAAGGATGAAACGTTTTCCAGAGCTGCTGGGTATGGCCAGTGGTCCCACAATGTCCACAGCAATCCTCTGGAAAGGCTCCTCTATCACTGGCAAAGAGATCAGGGGGGCTTTGGGAGCCGGCCCTGACTTTCACACCCTTTGACATGTGGTACAGGAGCGACAGTAGTTCACCACATCCGTCCTCATTTTGGGCCAATAAAAGTGGTGAGACAGCCGGGCCTTTGTTTTGCTGACCCCCAAGTGTCCAGCGAGTGGAATTTCTTTGGGCGATCCGCAACAACTCATCCCTGAATTGGTAGGGGACGACCAGCTGTCTTTCCCTCAGCCACTCCTGTTGGGGCGTACAGGGAACTGTCTCCCGGTACAACCTCCCTTGGTCCCAGAATACCCTCTCCTTATCCGACTCGGAGGTGGGTTTCTCAGAGAGGCTCCTTAACATCCCTAGGCTAGCATCTGAGTGCAGAGCTGCATGAAACTCCTGGCTGGAGGAAGCCAGAAGTGAGGTTAAGGCCACATCCTCACTGGGACCGGCTCTGGGTCCATACCTGATTCTGTTATTTCTCTGTCCGAGGAGGGTCCAGAAGGCAGGCTGTTACTTGCGTTCTGGGCACTCTGACTGCGGGTAACTGCGGCTATATAGGCCGTCTCCCCGGGGAATAACACCGTCCCATCAGCCTGTGCGGCTATGAGTACTACTTCCCCATCCTCCCCCATTACCTCAGGCACAGTGCTACGTATGGGGGAGCTACCATCAGCCAGGTCACCATCTGTTGTGACACTGGTCACTTGCACAGCACCACCTGCTTCATGGTCCCCGTGCCTCTCCCCATTACCCTTAGCACTGACATTTGTTCCTGCTAGGGGATCCTCAGCAATATCACCCTGCAGCGTGACATGGCTGAGTTCTCCTGTACCTTCCAGTACATCATCATTATCATTATCAGCAGGTAAAGCATTGACATTCACAGTATCAGCATTAACCTTACAAACCGTATCAGATCGAGGAGGGGGGTCAGGGGCATAATAAGCAAACATCCTCCCCAAATCAGTTCCCAACAAAACATTTGCAGGTAGATTTTCAGATACTCCCACTTCCTTCACCCCACTCCCAGCACCCCAATCAATAAAAACCCGGCCCATGGGCAAGGGGCATCGGATGCCCCCAATCCCGGTGACAGTCAGGGTCTTTCCCGGAATAAGCGCTTCAGCGGACACCAGTTCGGGTCGGATGGGGGTTCGTTCGGCCCCAGTATCCTTGAGGCCTACAGTGACAGTGTCCCCCACCCTGACAGACTGCAAGTTTTCACAGGCCCTCCCAACCGGTCCACCCACCAAAAGAACTGATGCATTAGGCCCTGGGGCCTTGGATGGGGGGTTCTTCCTCTGCTTCTCTGGGCAAGTGGCACTGAGATGACCAGTTTGGTTGCAGAAATAGCACCTGCGGGCATCAGATGCAGGCCGGGCATTGGTAACGGGGAAAAGGCCTCCGGAAGGTCAGCTGGCAGGGATGGTGGTTGAAGGCTTACCCCCTTTCCAGCTGGCGATGACCGGCTCCCGCACCTCTGGTCTCCAGTTGGCCTCGTAGGTGTCTGCGATCTGCGCTGCTTTATTGGCATCTGGTGGCTCCCGATCCATCACGAACTGCCGTACCTCAGTCGGACACAGATGCAGGAACTGGTCTTTCACCATCAGATCCTTTAGCTGCTCAAAGGTGGTCGCTGACAGTCCTTGGATCCACTGCTCAAAGTTGGTTCGGAGCCCATGCACCACATCGCTGTAACTGTCGTGCGGTCAACGTTGGAGGTCCCGGAACTTTTTACGGTACACCTCAGTAGTCAGTTGGAACCTCTGGATTAGGGCCTGCTTAATGGCATCATAGTTCCCATTGAGGCTCGGAGGAAGAGCCACAAACATATCCAGAGCTTTGCCTCGCATCGCTGCAGTTAAGTATCGGGCCCACTGGCCCTCAGGCAGCTGGTACTGTCTGGAAGTCTTTTCAAAACCCCTCAGAAAGATGTCGAGGTCGCCGTCCTTTTCCATCACAGGAAAATGCTCTGGACGGGGCTTAAACAGGGTCGCATTGTTGGTATCCCCGTTCTGTGAGGTGGATGCTGGGATCCCTAGTTGGGCCATCTGCAGTTCATGGGCCCTCTGGGCTTGGGCCTCTCGCTGGGCTCTCTCGGCCTCTCGCTGGGCTCTCTCGGCCTCTCGCTGGGCTCTCTCGGCCTCCTGGTGCTGCTGAATTACTTTCAGCCGTCCTTCATGATCCTCTGCAGGAAGTTGCTGTAGAGCCATCTGCAGATAGGGGTCCACGCTGCCCTGGTCGCTGACGCGGCATGCGTCTACAGGTGGGACCCTTCCAGCAGTACTGTCCATATCTCGGCTGACCCCTCGCCCTGCTGAGGTCTGGAGATGGGCTTGCTCGGTCTCCAGTTGCGCCAGTGCAGCAGCCATTTGTTCTTTGTATTTGCCGAGGGGGTCAATGCCTTTGGTTATACATATTCCAATGAGAGTGTCCTTTTTCTGCTGGCTGTACCAGTGCTCCCCAACTATGACCATGATCACCAAAATAAAGATAGAAAAGAAAAATCGAAGAAGGATAGGGGTAACTGCTACACATACAGTATTGTCTCAGATCTAATAAACACTGAGTTCGATCTTCAAAACTTTTGTGCAGGGTCCAGGTAAGAACCCTGCAAGTTTTTAGTGAGAGGAATGATTGCTCAAACCAGATCACTAATGTCCTATGATCCCACCGCTTGCCACCAATTGTCAGAAAAACTACACTTTGTCAGACCTTGCAGCCCTCTGGCGCCCCCTTATCCTGCTGGTCAAACACGGTATTGACCGAGGATAAGCACAGGCGCAGCTGTTCTAATTTATGTCGACTATTGTGGCACGTGATGTGACAGGACGTATATATACCACCAGTTCCTTCCAGGAACGTATATATACCTCCGTCCAGCCACCCTCAACCACAATATCACATAAATATTGGTATACTGCCACCACAGATCTCTTAACAGGTGGATCGGGTACCCGTTAGGTAACGTGAATTAGCGGGTGAGGAACGTGTTTGCTCGACATAGGACAAGAAGAACGAAGCTGGTAAATAATAATGATTTACTCCCGAAAGTGGGCAGTGTTTACAAAAGATATACAAGATATTATAAAGGAGACAATTTACATATATGCATAAAACAGTTGTTAAAATAAAAGGGATAAGTAATAGCAAAACCTGCGCCACGAGGGGTGATGGTCTCAGATTCTGTGGGGGGGACGGCTCCCCGGAAATTAGATGTGATTCTTCCACGCAGCGGGGTGTGCATGCGTCTCACGTCCCTGGCAAGAATCTGCTGATTTATGGCCATTCTGGTTTTTAGTAAGGGGCCAAAACACCAGGAGACACCCATATCGCTTACCTCACAAAAGGGCCCGGTTTTGTGAACCCACCCAGCTGCATAAGACATAGAAATCCTTCATCTTTCATATCTTGGTGTGGGGGGGGTCCCACATCCAAGATGGAGACATCATGTTTGCCGTCACTAATATTCATGCAGATGGATATCAAATATGATATCTCTATGACGCTCAGAAGCTAAGAAACCATTTCCTGGGTTTCCGGCGGTTTCCCAGCCATGCAAGATATACCATTGTAACCGGAAAAAGGTGAGCATTCCAAACATGTGGTCCCTGGGTTTGTGACAGTCATGTGCCTTATTAAATTCTACATTAACTGTACAAACTTTTAAACAATAGGATTTTGGAGGGAAAGACCAGTTTAGACTAGAAGGTTTGCTCTTCGCTGAGATTTTATGGCGGTAATAAAAATTCCTGTTGTGGGGGAAAGCACTGAGTTCTATGTCTTACAGATGGACAGGGGGTGGAAATTTAGGCCATCTCTCATTTTTTAATACTAGGACAAAAATACATTTTGCCTGACACACTGGAACAAATAATCTAGATCCAGGAGTAGCGGAAGGAGCCAGCGACTGAACTTCACGAATCTCAGCCTCCAATTCCGAGGACACCATCGAAATTACAATACCCTTAGGAAGCATGGAGGAAGGTGGTTCCGGAGCAGAAACTGAATCAAGGCTGCGTGACAAAGCATCAGCCCTAACATTCTTAGACCCTGGTCTGAACGTGATGGAAAAATTGAATCTGGAAGAAAATAAGGACCATCTGGCCTGTCTAGCGGTTAAACGTGTAGCATATTCAATATAAGCCAAATTCTTATGATCAGTCACAACCTGATGAATAGCTCCCTCCAAAAAATGCCTCCATTCTTCAAAAGCTAACTTTGCAGCAAGCAGCTCACAATTTCCAACATCATAGTTTCTCTCAGCAGATGAAAATTTCCTAGAAAAAAATGCACATGGCCGTAAATTAGTCAGGGTTTTGGAACCTTGGGATAAAACAGCCCCCACCACAACCTCTGAGGCATCCACCTCTACAATAAATTGTTTCTGAAGAGGTTGAATCAGAACTGGAGCAGACACGAAGCACTCTTTTAGTTTATTAAAGGCCCCAATAGCATCCGACGACCAAACCTTAAGATCCGCCCCCTTACACGTGAGATCGGTAAGAGGTTTAACAATCTGTGAAAAACCCCTTATAAATTTTCAATAGTAATTGGCGAACCCTAAAAAACGCTGTAGCGCTTTAAAGGGGTTGTCCACTACTTTTATGTATGTTCAACCGGGGTCCCACACGCGGCACTCCCGTCAATCAGCTGTTATCGGTGCTGGCGGCCGCCGTCGGCCGGATGTGCTCACCTGCGGGGCCCCGCGTCAAGTGGTAGTAGCCGCTGCGGTGTACTGCAGATTCGCCTCCCATTCAATTGAATAGGAGGCGGATGTGCAGTACACCACGGCGGCCACTACCACTTGACAGCGGAGCCCCACAGGTGAGCACTTCCGGCGACCGCCTCTGCCAGCTCCAATAACAGCTGATCGGCAGGGGTGCCGCGTGCGGGACCCCGGCCCGATCATACATTGATGCCCTATCCTTACAGATAGGTCATCAATGTAAAAGTAGTGGACAACTTCTTTAAGGTTTCAAGATTGAACCCAATCAATTATAGCTTGCACCTTCCCGGGATCCATTTTAAAACCTTCAGCAGATACAATGAACCCCAGAAATTATATTTCCTGAACAGAGAAAGTACACTTTTCTAATTTGGCAAGCAAAGAATTCTTCCAGGGTCTTTGTAAAACAAAACGAACATGCTCATAGTGTGAACTTAGTTCAGATGAAAATGTCATCAAGGTATATCACAATAAACCCTCCAATGATATCAAAAACATTTAATTCATAAAGTTCTGAAAGACAGCAGGGGCATTGGTTAAACCAAAAGGCATGACCAGATTCTCAAATATGTAAAGAGAGGAGAGAACAAGGCGCAATGGGTGACTCAGTATTGCAATTGTTAGAGGGGTGTGAGGATGGCTACTAACCTTATGAAGTTGTGCACCTCTGCACAACCCCAGTGTAAAGCTCCACAAGCTCCGCTCTGTTGGTGGCTGTCATCTATTTCCAGCGGCGTTCACAGATCCTGATCTCTCGGTGGTGGATCACGTGGTCAGGTTAGTTGCATGTAACGCCGAGATGGACGCCCAGCTTCACCAACACCCCCGGCAGCGTTCCGGAGGGGTTAGGGCAGCGCAGCTTGGAAAACCAGGGTAGTGATTCTAATTAAATTCCTCCCACAGGTGAAAGAACAATAAGTTAAAGGCAGCTCTACCGCACCCCAACAGGGGGAAAGGGACAATAAATGGATATGAATAGCGGTACCAGAGCGCCAATAACAGGGCAAAAATATTAAAAGGACTAATTTATTAATATACACACAACGCGTTTCGGTGGACACAGCCACCTTCATCAGGTGTGACAAGCAGCAAACAATTGATCCTTATATACATTTGACTAGGTATACAATTACTTAAAAGGGGCGGGGCCAGATACAGAGTAATACCTCTATATTAACCCCTTGAGTTCATATATGCTCAATAGAGTAAAAAGGATTGTTATAAAATAATGCCTAATGAAGCATATAGGGTTCTTATAAAAAGGATTCGCTGTAAAAAAACAACAACTTGTGAATCCTATAATCTTAATACTTCATAGGATATATTGTCATCTACCACCCTATATTTTAGATTATATAAAAAAATAATAATAATTTTTACATACAACATAAAACAATGCATAAATATAAAGTATAAAATTACAATCAGTTTCTATCATTATAATTAGGAAAAGTAGACGAAGAAAGGAAAGAGAAAAAAAAAGAGAAAAAAAAAAAATAAAAAAAAATAAATAAATAAAAAAAAAAAAAAAAATTTTTCTTTAAATTTTTTCTCCCTTCTCTCTCTCTCCTCCCTCCTCCCCTCCCTCTCTCCTTTCCCCTCTTCCCTCCTTCTCTCTCTCCTCCCCCCTCCTCCTCCATATAAAAGATATATATAATAAATTTGCTAAAATATGAAAACAATTATTTAAAAAGTTGTCTTCTCTATATTAAGGTTCAAACCTTCAGGAGACAAGGTTCCCATTTTGAAAATCCAATAATTTTCACGTGTAATGAGACGATTTAGTCTATCAGGGTGTGTATCAACTATATGATCAATGATAGTTAGTTTTAGGTTATTAGGATTTTTTTGATGTTCTTTTAAGAAATGATTAGAAACACTATGTAGGGGAAAGCCGTTTCTAATATTTTGGCGATGTTTATTTAATCTGGAGTGCATTTCCTGGATAGTGCGGCCAATGTATTGCAGGCCGCAGGTGCACTGGAGCAGATAGATCACATATGAGGACTGACATGTAAGTCTAAAGCGAATGGGATATATCTCTCCAGTGACCGCAGAGACGAATGTTTTGGCTCCGTTATCAATGGATTGACAGCATAAGCATTTAGGGACATTACATTTATAACATCCATTATTGCTAATAGGAACTGAATGGTTCGGTCTTCTACCAATTGTTGTATTGCTAGGGGCTATATAGTTTCCTAGATTTTTACTCCTCCGATATATGACATGAGGAAATTCCGGTAAATGACCAGTTAATATTGGATCATTACTTAAAATGAACCAGTATTTTTTTAATAAACTGGATAACACTTGCGTAGGTTTACCATAGGTAGTAATCAGATTTAAACTGAAATCGCTGTATGGCTCTTGGCTGGTATTCTTGGATTTGTTGATACACAGGTTCTGTGATAGGGATCTAGTTTTGGAGAAAGCATCCTCTAATAATTTCCGGGGGTATCCCTTAGCTCTAAAACGTTTTTGTAAAACCTTAGATTCCAGAAAAAAATCCGAATCATGTGTACAATTTTTTCTGACACGCCAATATTGACCGTATGGAATATTTCTAATCCAGCTGGGTAGATGGCCACTGTCAAATTCAAGATAGCTATTTACATCCACTTCCTTAAAGTGGGTAGATGTGGATATTTTACCCGAATTGTCTATATTTATCTGAAGGTCAAGATATTGAATATTACTCTCAGATATGGTAGAGGTAAAGGAAAGACCCCAGTCGTTAGAGTTTAATTCATCAATAAATTTGGCAGCCTCCACAGTATTTCCCCTCCATATAATAAACAGATCGTCTATAAAGCGGCGGTACATAACGATGGATTTATCGGCGCCGAGGGATTGCGCGATGTGGATAGACTCGAATGCCCCCATATATAGATTTGCATAACTGGGGGCAAACCTCGTCCCCATCGCGCAGCCCCTCAGCTGCCGATACATCACCCCCTCAAAAGAAAATACATTGTTCTCAAGAATGAAAGTTATACCCCTCAATAAAAAGTTTTTTTGAGGATCTTGTAAGTTAGGGTCCTCATCTAGGAATTTTTTAATTGCCTGTAAACCCAATACATGTGTGATATTGGAATAAAGAGAGCTTATATCGAGTGTAATAAGAAGACAGCCTGGAAGAGGGGGTAATTCTCTCAATAGTCTAATTAAATGTGTGGAATCCTTTAAATGAGAATCTAGGGATAAAACGTACTTCTGTAAAAAAAGATCAATATAGTGGGATAAGTTGGATGTGATAGAATTAATACCAGAAATAATAGGACGTCCAGGGGGACTACGTGAAATTAGAAGCAGACCCATCTGTAACCATTTTTTTGGAGTACAAAGGACTTGTAGCAGGGGCCTCTACAGCTGGCTTCCTCAATAAAAAAGAAAAATCCTTTTTAGACATTAAAAAATTCAAAGTCCCTTATTTTTATTTTTTACCCAAAATTCATAAAGATAAATTTAATCCCCCTGGACGTCCTATTATTTCTGGTATTAATTCTATCACATCCAACTTATCCCACTATATTGATCTTTTTTTACAGAAGTACGTTTTATCCCTAGATTCTCATTTAAAGGATTCCACACATTTAATTAGACTATTGAGAGAATTACCCCCTCTTCCAGGCTGTCTTCTTATTACACTCGATATAAGCTCTCTTTATTCCAATATCACACATGTATTGGGTTTACAGGCAATTAAAAAATTCCTAGATGAGGACCCTAACTTACAAGATCCTCAAAAAAACTTTTTATTGAGGGGTATAACTTTCATTCTTGAGAACAATGTATTTTCTTTTGAGGGGGTGATGTATCGGCAGCTGAGGGGCTGCGCGATGGGGACGAGGTTTGCCCCCAGTTATGCAAATCTATATATGGGGGCATTCGAGTCTATCCACATCGCGCAATCCCTCGGCGCCGATAAATCCATCGTTATGTACCGCCGCTTTATAGACGATCTGTTTATTATATGGAGGGGAAATACTGTGGAGGCTGCCAAATTTATTGATGAATTAAACTCTAACGACTGGGGTCTTTCCTTTACCTCTACCATATCTGAGAGTAATATTCAATATCTTGACCTTCAGATAAATATAGACAATTCGGGTAAAATATCCACATCTACCCACTTTAAGGAAGTGGATGTAAATAGCTATCTTGAATTTGACAGTGGCCATCTACCCAGCTGGATTAGAAATATTCCATACGGTCAATATTGGCGTGTCAGAAAAAATTGTACACATGATTCGGATTTTTTTCTGGAATCTAAGGTTTTACAAAAACGTTTTAGAGCTAAGGGATACCCCCGGAAATTATTAGAGGATGCTTTCTCCAAAACTAGATCCCTATCACAGAACCTGTGTATCAACAAATCCAAGAATACCAGCCAAGAGCCATACAGCGATTTCAGTTTAAATCTGATTACTACCTATGGTAAACCTACGCAAGTGTTATCCAGTTTATTAAAAAAATACTGGTTCATTTTAAGTAATGATCCAATATTAACTGGTCATTTACCGGAATTTCCTCATGTCATATATCGGAGGAGTAAAAATCTAGGAAACTATATAGCCCCTAGCAATACAACAATTGGTAGAAGACCGAACCATTCAGTTCCTATTAGCAATAATGGATGTTATAAATGTAATGTCCCTAAATGCTTATGCTGTCAATCCATTGATAACGGAGCCAAAACATTCGTCTCTGCGGTCACTGGAGAGATATATCCCATTCGCTTTAGACTTACATGTCAGTCCTCATATGTGATCTATCTGCTCCAGTGCACCTGCGGCCTGCAATACATTGGCCGCACTATCCAGGAAATGCACTCCAGATTAAATAAACATCGCCAAAATATTAGAAACGGCTTTCCCCTACATAGTGTTTCTAATCATTTCTTAAAAGAACATCAAAAAAATCCTAATAACCTAAAACTAACTATCATTGATCATATAGTTGATACACACCCTGATAGACTAAATCGTCTCATTACACGTGAAAATTATTGGATTTTCAAAATGGGAACCTTGTCTCCTGAAGGTTTGAACCTTAATATAGAGAAGACAACTTTTTAAATAATTGTTTTCATATTTTAGCAAATTTATTATATATATCTTTTATATGGAGGAGGAGGGGGGAGGAGAGAGAGAAGGAGGGAAGAGGGGAAAGGAGAGAGGGAGGGGAGGAGGGAGGAGAGAGAGAGAAGGGAGAAAAAATTTAAAGAAAAATTTTTTTTTTTTTTTTTTATTTTTTTTTTTTTCTCTTTTTTTTTCTCTTTCCTTTCTTCGTCTACTTTTCCTAATTATAATGATAGAAACTGATTGTAATTTTATACTTTATATTTATGCATTGTTTTATGTTGTATGTAAAAATTATTATTATTTTTTTATATAATCTAAAATATAGGGTGGTAGATGACAATATATCCTATGAAGTATTAAGATTATAGGATTCACAAGTTGTTGTTTTTTTACAGCGAATCCTTTTTATAAGAACCCTATATGCTTCATTAGGCATTATTTTATAACAATCCTTTTTACTCTATTGAGCATATATGAACTCAAGGGGTTAATATAGAGGTATTACTCTGTATCTGGCCCCGCCCCTTTTAAGTAATTGTATACCTAGTCAAATGTATATAAGGATCAATTGTTTGCTGCTTGTCACACCTGATGAAGGTGGCTGTGTCCACCGAAACGCGTTGTGTGTATATTAATAAATTAGTCCTTTTAATATTTTTGCCCTGTTATTGGCGCTCTGGTACCGCTATTCATATCCAGATTCTCAAATAGACCCTCAGACGTTAAAAACGCTGTCTTCCACTCATCACCCTCCCAAATACGTGTCAGATTATACGCCCAGGGCTGGCGTCAGCACCCGGGCAAGTGTCGGGGCTCTGAGCAGGCAGCCGGATACTTACCTTTCCCCGTGCCTCCGCAGATCCGCTGCTTCCTGCTGTGCGCTCCCTGTGACGTCTCAGGTCAGAGGGTGTGGTGACGTTTTTCCACCGCGCCCTCCCCTGAGCCATCACAGGCAGCGCAGAGCGGGAAGACGCTGGCGACGCTGGAGTCCGGACCTGAGCAGCGGCAGCAGGTGAGGGGGAATGATGTATTTGATTTTTTTTAATGTATGGAGGCCTGGGGCATTAGATGAAGGGGTGACATCCTGCATGGGGCATTATATGGGGGGGTGACATCCTGCATGGGGGATTATAAAGAGGGGGTGGTGACATCCTGCATGGGGCATTATATGGGGGGGTGACATCCTGCATGGGGCATTATATGCGGGGAAAGGGACATCCTGCATGGGGCATTATATGTGGAGGAGAGGTGACATCCTGCATAGGGAATTATATGGGGGGGGAACAAGTGACATCCTGCATGGGGCATTATATGGAGGGGGACAAATGACATCCTGCATGGGGCATTATATGAGGAGGGGAAGGGACATCCTGCTTGGGCATTATATGGGGGGAAAGGGACATCCTGCATGGGGCATTATATGGGGGGTGACATCCTGCATGGGGCATTATAAGGGGGGACAGCCTGCATGGGGGATTATGTGGGGGAACAGCCTGCATGGGGCATTATGTGGGGGGAACAGCCTGCATAGAGCATTATGTGGGAGCTAGTATCCTGTATGGAGCGTTATAAGGAGACCAATATCCTGTACGGAGCATTATATGGGGGCCAGTATCCTGTACGGAGCATTATATGGGGGCCAGTATTCTGTATGGAGCGTTATATGGGGGCCAATATTCCGTATGGAGCCTTATATGGGGGCCAGTATTCCGTATGGAGCATTTTATAGGGGCCAGTATTCCGGATGGAGCGTTATATGGGGGCCAGTATTCCTTATGGAGCATTTTATGGGGTCCAGTATACTGTGTGGAGCGATTCGCTGGTTTCTGAGCTATTGTGGAATTTACAATAGATATCACTCATGTAATGTAAGAAGTGAAATCTTTGGCATTGTACTATACCTATATTTGTCTGACGTATCTGCATCATGAATCGTGGTATGTGTGAAAGGGGCCCACTGAGACTCTTTTGCCCGGGGCCCAGAAAAACCTGGAGCCGGCCCTGTATACGCCCCTCTAAGATCAAGTTTAGATGAGTGGAAGGGATTAAGTATTTTTAACAGTAATTTTGTTTAGTTCACGGAAATCGAGGCTAGGATGGAGGCCACCATCTTTCTTTTTCACAAAGAAAAAAACAGCAGCTACAGGCGAGGAGGAAGGACGGATATCACCCTTCCGTAAACTGTCATTAACAAATTGTATAGACGAGCTTTAGGAAATTTGGTGTTAGGAATTAAATCAATAGTACAAACATAAGGATGATGGGGTGGTAATATCTCTGCCTCTTTTTCTGAGAACACATCTCCAAAGTCTTTCAGGTACGTCAGCAGACCCTCCAGACTAGCAGAGCAAATTTGCACAGAATGCATACATCTTTTATGGCAGTTGGGGCTCCATTTAACAATATCCTTTTGAAAACCAATCGATAACAGGATTATGAACATGAAGTCATGGAAACCCCAACACCAACCCAGCAGGTAAATTATCCAACACATAACAGGAGATGGACTCATAGTGTAGTGTTCCCACTCTTAGTGTGAATTCCACTGTTACCAGCTGGACAAAGTTCTGGAGTAACGGTGTCTTGTCAATGGCGACAATCTGAATGGGTCTTTCCAATCTAACTGTCCCTAATCCTAATTTTAGAGCCAGTCCAGAATCACTAAAGTTTGCAGCAGACCCACAGTCAATGAATGCAAGTGCAGATAACCATAGGTTCTGAAAACATAGTTCCACATTCAACAGTACTTTATGTGAGGAGTAAAAAGGTATCGGGAAGCCTGGGTGACCTCCTCGACAATCACCCAGACTTAGGTTTTTCCCGACAACTTATTTGCTTGAGGGCGACTCAGTAATGTCCAGCGCGACCATAGTAGAAACAGTCCGAGATTGTGCCGACGTTTCCTCTCCACAGTCCGAGAGCTGGCTGCTCCAATCTCCATTGGTTCCATCTCAGGTAAGGAAAAAGACTCGGGAAGAATGACCGAAACCCCTTGTCACTCATCACATTCCTCCTGAATCCTGTGGTCCATGCGAATGGCCTGATTCATAGCCTCCTGCGAAGACAAGGGTGGAGGACACAAGGCCAGAGCGTCCTTAAGAGTATCTGTAAGGCCACAGCAAAATTGACACCTGACAGCAGCATTGTTCCAAAAAACCTCAAAGGACAATTGCAGGAACTATAATCCTCAGCAGTGCGGCCCCCCTGTGTCAGGTTCGTTATCTTAGCCTCTGCGACCTGGACCCTGTCGGGTTCATCATAGATCATCCCTAAAGCATAAAAAAAGGCGTTGACAGAAGACCATTCTGGGGCTAGAGGGGACAGAGAATGCCCAAGTCTGAGGACCCCCACACAATAGGGACATGATTATACCCACCTGCTGGGACTCATCCCAAGAAGACCGGGGTCGTAGAGTAAAAAATAATTTACAGCTCTCCCTGAACACCCTAAATTGATCCCCCCCCGCCCCCAAGAATTTGTCAGGAAGTGCCACAACCTGTTCAGGGGAGGTCAACTGCATGTCAGTGGGTCCAGAAGACATAACTACTGTCAATAGCGGAGAGCTTTGGGAAGCACCCAGAGTACTAAACTGACCCTGAAGCTGGGACTGTGAGGATTCTAGCCTCTGGAGATTCCTGGCCAGATCCTGAACCATCTGGGTCAGATTCATCATCTGGTCACACAGTGCACAAACTGGATCCATTCATACCAATCCCTCACTGAGTGGAAGAATCGTGACACATATATACAATTACATGTAATCTTCATATTTTTGTACTAATCATTGTGAAACGTAAGATAAATGGATGCATGAAAAGACAAATTTTCAGAATTTCCAGAAAATGGTGGTTTCATTCAAATTCTAATATTTTGAGATGTGCGGTTCGCAAAGAAAAGCAAAAAACATGCCCGGCATAATTTCTCAAACTGCTGAAGCATCAGTCATTTTCATTGCCACGTGGGCCTCCCCATAATGCCCTGCAGCTACGACATTTTACACAATATCACAACTTGTACATTGGTGGTCAGTACCTGGGCTATCACAGATCAGCGGTTCCCAGTGGAACATAGTTTATACTGCAGAGTTGTTTTATATCTACAAAGACACTGGATTAAACTCTCTTCTGTAGTGTGTAAACTCTTATGCTCAGTTGGGTCCTCTCTCTTCTGTAGTATGCAGTTTCTTATGATCAGTGGGGTCCCTTCTCTCTCACCTGTAAAGTGTAAGCTCTTATGATCAGCAGGGTTCTCTCTCTCGCCTGTAGAGTGTAAGCATTGGAGATCAGTTTTTATGATCAGTGCATTCCTTTCTACTTCTTTCTCTCTCTCGTCTGTAAAGGGTAAGGTCTCGAGGTCAGCAAGGTTCCATTTCTCTACTATAGTGCGTAAACTCTTATGGTATGCTGGGTCCTCTATTTCCAAAGTCATTGGATGAGCCCCTCTTTTCTGTCGTGTGTTATCTCTTATGGTAAGTGGGGTACTCTATCTCAAGAGTCACTAGATAAGCCTTTCTCTTCTGTAGACTGTATGCTCTTATGTTCAGCAGGGTCCTCTCTCTCCTCTCCTCCCGTGTATTTTCTGAGCAATTATAAGTTTTCCAGCATTGAAATTCACATAAATTTATTCACAGGAAATCAATTTTTTGGGAAAATTTGGCCAAGTCATGGAATTCAAAGTTGAAAAGATCTGTTCATCTCTAATTCCTATATTAGGTCCATTTGTCCAATTATTTTCGTGGCACAGTTTAGCAACCTCTGCTGATATAAAAGTGTGACACACTTTCAGATTGCAATTCATATTTTTGTGACTTATGCACAAACTATTTTGCATATTAACTAAAATCTTGGTAGATTTACTAAATGTAATACAGAAAATTTAACTTTAAATGTTTTGTATTGTGATTCTTTTTTATATTAAAAATGAAATATGATAACACTGAATCACTGAAAACAAAATTGGAAGGGTTAAAAAAATGTCAAAAGAAAATACCCTTTTAATCTACAAAGTCAGATGGACGAGACCCTGAGGTCATTTCTGCATCCATAAAATTTGCTCAGTATGTTGCAAGCATGTAAAATGCACAGGAAATAGAAGAAAAAGATAAATCAAGGACATCCTATAGAGAGGTCTGTGCATTAATGGTGAGAACTGCATGCAGAATGATAAAACACAGCACGAACGATACTTGATCTGTGTAAGAGACATTTCTCTGTAAATTGTGAGGACTCACTATAGACATGTAGTGCAGCATACAAACATGTTTGTGTTAGATTTTTATTATAATGCAAAAAAAAACACATAAAAGCCTGTTCCTATCCATTTAACTCATCCATGCCCCTATAGACAGGTCCTAGAGAAAACCATCAATTACAGCTCAATAATTGCATTTCATCAATTATTAAGTGAAGTTTTCATTTGTTTATAACGATCTATGACCTATAAATAAGTCTAGAAGAAGCCAATTAGGAACCACTGATAGTACATGCAATATACATTGATAATGACCATAATTGTCTTTCATATTTGCACTGCACCCACAAAAATGTAGGAAACACATATTTAGGCCTTTTATAACAAGGGCTACATCCTTTCAAGAACCCTCACACATTACTTAAATACCTTCATGGTCAGTACACCTTTAAGAGCTCATGCAGACGACCATATTTTTGGTTCGAGTGCAATCCGACAAAACATCAGATCACCCTTGGACCAATGATATTCTATGGGGCTGTTCACATGTCCGTTTTTTTCCTTGGACAAAGCCTATCTGAGGAAAAAAATTGCAGTATGCTTAATTTGCATCCGATATTCGGATTGCACTTGGTCATGCGTGTTAATGAGTTTGTGGGAAAAATCGGACTGCACTCGGATGATATCTGAATACAGTCTAATTTTCTGGTGTGGTGTGACCCTAACCTAACACTGTACAGAAAATTGATTAAACCTGCAGATGCTACATCTGTCTTTTGACCTTTTCAGAACATAAGTCTTCAGCAGGGATGGACACATCATTAGTGCAACCTGTGCAACCGCACAGGGACCCAAGAGATAATGGGTCCCATTTCCACTTTCAAATTTTGCATTATGATTAGTGTTGAGCCACCCCCGTAGTGTTCGAGTTCGGTTCGGTTCGTCGAACACCCGTATGTTCGCCGAACTGTTTGTCGAACTGTTCGTCGAACACCGTTAAAACCAATGGCAGGCAAACAAAAGCACATAGAAAACACCTTCAAAAGTGTCCAAAAGCTGACAAACTGCTCAGAAAACACAACTAACACATGGAAAAGTGACAAGTACATATAGTCATGCGAAAAGAAAAGAGGTGGAGGAGTAAAAGGAGGGGGAGACACAGATATAGGCATGTCATGCCCTTCTAAAAAAAGTGCGAAGCCGACACGGCCAGTCCATTCCTGCCGGTGCGACCTCCGTGTCGCCGGGTTTGTGCCAGAGCTGCGGTGGACCCTGACGGCCAGCCCCCCTCTCTCAATACTGGTGCCTGTCCGCTGGTGGGTCGAGCCCCCCCACGGTGGGGGGGGGAGTAACATCTGCAGAAGAAAGACCATCTTCCAGCCAAACTAAGATGTCTACTACTTTTCGTGGACAATGTGATACGATCCCTTTCTTACGGACACGCCCATCGCTACAAATTCCAGATGAGGCACAAAAACAGCAGGTGCTTCAACGTATATCAAGTGCTCCTTCAAGTGGGCTCTCCTCCACCTCAACTTCAACATCACAAATACTCCAGTCCTCAGAGGTGTCACCCCAATCGCACTTGCTTCCTCACAGCCCCCAAGTCTCCAGCTGCCCCTCTGAGTATGGGGTAACACAGATGGTTGAGTCTGCACAGCTGTTTACTCATACTATAGCCTGGGAAACGGAGGTGTGCTCCAGAGCTTCTGTAATTCCAGACGAGGAAATGATCTGCACTGATGCCCAGAATCTTTATGAGTCGGATCCAGGACCAGATGAAGAAGGTTCTGAGCATAATGTAGACCCTCGTTCCCAAGCTGTAACTCCTGTTGGTGGAGACAATGATGAAGACGATCATGAGACTCAAATACCTGATTGGAGCGACAACTTGACTTTTCAGTCAGGGCAGGAAGAGGTTGGCTCTGAGGACGACGGGTGTGAAAACACACAGGGTGATGATGACGAGGTTGGAGATCCCACTTACTGTCAACCCACAGTCATCCAGTCGATGAGGTCAGCAGAGGAGGTGGAGGAGGATGTGACTAGCCCAGGGGATGGGGATGACTCGGTACCCGGGCCTTTGCCTGGCCTTTGGGATGTCGCGGTGGTCGGCTCCTGGGCCCGTACCCTGGGGTCAGTCTTTAAAAGGGTGGATAATTGTTAATTTTATAAGAGTTCGTGATGCCACCTGTGGTATCTGGTGAGAAGCACCAGCGCTGCAGTAGTCCACTGAGGCCGGTGATAAGGCAGCTCGATGGTATACCTCCCCACAGGTGGAGCTAGGCCTCAGAAAAGCGTATGCAGGGGGAATGCAGGACAGGCGACACCCAGCTGGGTCAGAGCAAGAACGGGAACGGACACGGTAGTCACTTCAGTACCATTTACTGGTGGAAATTCAGGCACATCCCGGAGCACTGTAGGGTGAAGGGTGCATATCAGGATCCTCCCCAATGAGCGGGTGTAGGGCCTTCTGTTTCTTGCCTCTGCGTAGTAAGTTTCTGACCTGCCTGGAGCTAGGCCTAACTTTGTCTCTGTCCTGCGCTGGCTGACCATGTGGTAGGGCCTTGTCTTGGAGTTCACGCTACCAGTATGCGGGGCCTAACCGTCTCCTGGCTCTGTTACGTATCAGCACCTTAGCGATCCTGGGACTTGTAGTTCTCCAGGGATTCCGGTTATGCCTTACTGGGTCATAGAGATCCCGGTAAGCTCGGATCCGGTGTCCGGTAAATGCTTCGGAGTGAGCTGGTTAAGCTCCTCTGCCCCCTATGTACTAACTCTCCACTCGCCTTCAGCCTACTCGGGCCCTCACTAGGCTATACACACTAACGGTAACTTGCCGCGCTTCACCGATCTTATGGCGCCGGCACACCTTAAGCTCTAACTGGGCTCCCTGAATCTAGCTAACAGGAGCCTCGTGCTCCACTGCTGAACTATTAACTGAGTTCTCTAGACTAGACTGAGCTCCACAGCAGACTGACCTCTCTTAGGCTTCTCTACTGCAGGAACTCTTCAGAGGAACTGAACTGCCTAGCTCCACCTTACCTATTTATATCCCTAACGGGCTCCCTCTGCTGGTCTGAGGTGGAAGGTGGAGATGTGTGAATGTTTATGGGGGCCTCTTGTGGAGGATTCCATCAATGCACTCTTCTAGGATCTGTGATACCAAGCTCAGCTGGGCGTCACAGATGCTATTGACGACGAGGTTAGGTTGCGCCTTCCTGGACAGAGATGGAGTACTGGAAGCACGTCAACAACTGCATCCTCAACCACAACTCTGCCTCTGACCACAAGTCGTAGTGGCTCTTCAGTAGAGATGAGCGTTGTTCTACTCGAACTGTTCGCCAATCTCAAATTCGAGCTGTTTTGGGCGGTGTTCGAGCCGGTCGGCGAACACGAACAATTTGAGAAAAATTCGGCTGTTCGAGGTTATGTTCGATAACTGTTCGTGCACCAAAATCATAACTGGATTTTTTCTCAGTAATGATGAAAATTAATGTTAATACGCAGTTTGAGTGTACAGCGGGGCGGGGGGAGGGGCAGGGGATGGATCTCTGCAGGAACAATGAAGATCTCCATTTTTTTTTCTCTTTCCCGCATTTGCAGTGGGGAGGTGCAATCTGTCAGCCTATCAGCAGCGCACACACGGAGCGAAGTGCTTTTTTTCACACAAGCAAGGGCATGTGTGATTGGCAGTGTATGTCACATGTCCTTGCCCTATAAGACCAAGCCATTTTCCCCGTCGCCACCATTTTCTCACTGCTGCAGCTGCGTGTTAGACGGCACCGCTGTTGCTGTGTGCGCTATACCTTGTTAATTTCAAGCCAATTTTCGCACAAATATACAGATAGCTTGGGAGTAGGGAATAGTTGTGATTGCAGTCCTTTTAAGGACTAGGTTACAGCATTTCCTACGACTTTTATCAGGCAGGTCTGTGCTCTTAAATAGATAGATTGTGGGAGTAAAGACTAATTGTAATTGGAGTCCTTTTCAGGACTAGGTTACATCAGTTCCTATCAGTTTTTGCCAGGCAGGTCTGTGCCAGTGCTGTGCAAGTTTTTTTCACAGCATTTGGCTGAATCTAGCAAAGCTAATCCTTTTTGGCCTATTGCAGAGTGTGTTAGTCAGTGGAGTAGCCTATCTGTGTTGCAAGATATACCACCTGTGTATAGAATACCAATTTTTTTACTGCACCTAGTGAAGTAAAATCTTTTGGGCATAGCATCATTCTATTAGTCCATCTATACTGACTTCCATCAGGTTGCAAACTGAATATAATTTTTTTCTGCATCTAGCTCTGAAAAAATATTTGGGCTTCTAGCAGTGTGTGGGACTTGGTCTATTAGTCCATCTATACTGACCTCCATCAGGTTGCAAATTAAAAATAATTTTTTTCTTCATTTAGCTCTGAAAAAATATTTGGGCTTCTAGCAGTGTGTGGGACTTGTTCTATTAGTCCTTCTATACTGACCTCCAGCAGGTTGCAAATTGAATATAATTTTTTTCTGCATCTAGCTCTGAAAAAATATTTGGGCTTCTAGCGGTGTGTGGGACTTGGTCTATTAGTCCATCTATACTGACCTCCATGAGGTTGCAAATTAAAAATAATTTTTTTCTGCATCTAGCTCTGAAAAAATATTTGGGCTTCTAGCAGTGTGTGGGACTTGGTCTATTAGTCCATCTATACTGACCTCCATCAGGTTGCAAATTAAAAATAATTTTTTTCTTCATTTATCTCTGAAAAAATATTTGGGCTTCTAGTAGAGTGTGGGACTTGTTCTATTAGTCCATCTATACTGACCTCCATCAGGTTGCAAATTAAAAATAATTTTTTTCTGCATCTAGCTCTGAAAAAATATTTGGGCTTCTAGCAGTGTGTGGGACTTGGTCTATTAGTCCATCTATACTGACCTCCATCAGGTTGCAAATTAAAAATAATTTTTTTCTGCATCTAGCTCTGAAAAAATATTTGGGCTTCTAGCAGTGTGTGGGACTTGGTCTATTAGTCCATCTATACTGACCTCCATCAGGTTGCAAATTGAATAAAAAAAATTTCTGCATCTAGCTCTGAAAAAATATTTGGGCTTCTAGCGGTGTGTGGGACTTGGTCTATTAGTCCATCTATACTGACCTCCATCAGGTTGCAAATTAAAAATAATTTTTTTCTGCATCTAACCCAGCCAATAGTTTTGGCCTAATACCACAGTTTGGCCACTCAGCTCTGCTCGGTTACCATCCATTGTTTTTTTGTGCAAACAACTCCAGAGTTGTGAATTAGTTAACCACCAAAATGAGTGGAAAAAGGCCTGCTGCTGGTGGAAAGGGGAATAGGCGTGTTGGGAAGGGGAAAAAAGGTTGTGTCCGTGGGGTAGATGCAGAAGAAAGACCATCTTCCAGCCAAACTAAAATGTCTACTTCTTTTAGCGGACAATGTGATAAGATCCCTTTCTTACGGCCACGCCAATCGCTACAAATTCCAGATGAGGCACAAAAACAGCAGGTGCTTCAACGGATATCAAGTGCTCCTTTAAGTGGGCTCTCCTCCACATCAACTTCAACATCACAAATACTCCAGTCCTCAAAGGTGTCACCCAAATCGCACTTGCTTCCTCACAGCTCCCAAATCTCCAGCTGCCCGTCTGAGTATGAGGTAGAACAGATGGTTGAGTCTGCAGAGCTGTTTACTCATACTATAGCCTGGGAATCAGAGGTCGACTCCAGCGCTTCTGTGAATCCAGACGAGGAAATGATCTGCACTGATGCCCAGAATCTTTATGAGTCGGATCCAGGACCAGACGCAGAAGGTTCTGACCATAATGTAGACCCTCATTCCCAAACTGTAACTCCTGTTGGTGGAGACAATGAGGAAGACGATGATAAGACTCAAATACCTGATTGGAGCGACAACTTTAGTTTTTTGTCAGGGCAGGAACAGGTTGGCTCTGAGGACGACGGGTGTGATAACGCACAGGGTGATGATGATGAGGTCGGAGATCCCACTTACTGTCAACCCACAGTCAGCCAAGAGATGAGGTCAGCAGAGGAGGTGGAGGAAGATGCTAGTGACGACGAGGTCAGGTTGCGCCTTCCTGGACAGAGACGTAGTACTGGAAGCACGTCAACAACTGCATCCTCAAACACAACTCTGCCTCTCACCACAAGTCGTGGTGGCTCTTCAGGTCGCATGGGTGCTAAGCCTTGCATAGCCTGGGCATTTTTTCAGATCGATAAAGATGACCCAACTCGTGTTATCTGTAACATTTGTCAGCAAAAGCTAAGTAGAGGCCAAAAAATACATAGTTTGAGTACTTCATGCATGAACCGGCACATGGACATGAAGCATAAGTTGCAGTGGGAAGCTCAGTGTGCTACAATGCGGTCTAGCCGGCCGGGCCAACCACCGTCTGCCATATCTTGTGCATCCGCGGCCTCTTCATCCTCTGTGACTGGGGGGACAGCAGTCACACCTGTTTTGGGGCGCAGACCTGCCACCTCTTTGCCCGCAACAGCCAGCGTGATTGGCAGGTCATCATTTTCTTTGGAGGTGGTAACACCAGCTGGTCTTGAGCGCTGTCCGACATCGATAGCACCACCTTTGGATCAAGGCAACCTAACATGTCCGCCTGCATCTTCCTCACAGACCGGCAGTTTGCTGGGGACACCCTTATCAACCCCGTCTAAGCACAATAGCCAGCCCTCGGTCCCTCAGATGTGGACAAGTAAAAGACCATTTCCTCCTAGCCATGAGAAAGCTAAGAGGTTGAATTTCACCATCTGCAAGCTCTTGGCTACAGAAATGCTGCCTTTCCGCCTGGTGGACACAGAGGATTTTCGAGACCTTATGTCCGTCGCAGTGCCCCAGTACCAGATGCCCAGTCGGCACTACTTCTCAAAGAAAGGTGTGCCTGCGCCCCACCAGCATGTCGCACACAACATCACCGCTTCTTTGAGAAACTCTGTGTGTGACAGGGTGCATTTCACCACAGACACTTGGACGAGTAGGCATGGACAGGGGCGTTACATGTCGCTGACTGGGCACTGGGTAACTATGGTGACAGCAGGACAAGGGGCTGCTGTCCAAGTCTTGCCGTCCCCACGAGTTGTGCGTCAATCCTCTTTATGTCATTTTTCCTCCACTGCTTCTGCCTCCTCAACCTCCTCTCGGTCTTCCACCTGCACCCAAAGCCTGTCTGGTCATGCCACAAGCTTTCTAACTGCGCAGAAGGGATCCTGCACACCTCCTTACTATGCTGGCAGTAGGGCTCAACGTCATCAGGCGGTTTTTACATTGAAATGTCTGGGAAATGTGAGTCACACAGCTGAGGAGTTGTGGTCAGCTCTGGAGAACCAATTTCATGAATGGTTGTCTCCACTGGACCTGAAACCAGGGAAGGCCGTGTGCGACAATGCTGCAAACCTGGGTGCGGCCCTTCGCCGGGGCAATGTCACACACGTGCCTTGTATGGCTCACGTGTTGAACCTGGTTGTCCAGCAATTTTTAGCCCACTATCCCAGACTAGATGGCCTTCTGCAGAGGGCACGGTCGCTGTGTGCTCACTTCCGCCGTTCGCATCCCGCAGCTCAGCGACTTACATCTCTACAGAAGTCGTTGGGCCTGCCACTTCACCGGCTAAAATGCGATGTGCCTACCCGGTGGAATTCAACTCTGCACATGTTGCAGCGACTGTGGCAGCACCGACAAGCCCTGGTGCAATACGTTCTGACGTATAGCCTGGGCCAACGAGATTCAGAGGTGGGGCAAATCACGCTGGAGGAGTGGTCTCAGATCAGGGACCTATGCACCCTTCTGCACAGTTTTGAAATGGCAACGAAGATGTTTAGTGCTGACGATGCCATTATCAGCATGACTATTCCGGTGATTTACATGCTGGAGCACATGTTAAACAGAATTCGGAGTCAGGTGGTGGCACAAGAGGAGGTGGAGGAAGTAGAGGAGGAGGAGTTGTATGCGGAAGGGCTAACATCTGCAAGGTCCAGACGGTCGGCAGCACCAGGGCGGCAGGCATGTGAGGGTGGGGGAGATGATTTTACCAGGGCGCATGGTAGCAGCCAAACTAGTGAGGAAGGTGCAGGAGCCCAGGAAGAAGTGGAGGATGAACTGATGGAAGACTCATCAGATGATGGAGACATTGATCACATTTCTGTTGTGCGAGGTTGGGGGGAGAGGACAGAGGAAGGAAGCATGATTGTTACCTCGCCACCAACACAACAGGGACTTGGTGCTCCTGGATGCGCAACACACATGAGTGCCTTCTTGCTGCACTACCTGCAACATGACCCTCGAATTGTGAGAATTAGAAATAATCCTGACTACTGGGTTGCCACACTGTTAGATCCCCGGTACAAAAGTAAATTTGCAGAAATTATTCCTGCCATAGAAAGGGATGCACGCATGCAGGAGTATCAGCAGAGACTGTTGCAGAATCTTACATGTGCTTTTCCACAAAATACCAGTGGTGCACGTAGTGAATCTCACAGTTCCAACTTGCCAACCGTGGTCTGTATGGAATTGTTCAATAAAGGGCCCAAAATTAAGATAACATAGATGGGAGAGGTCTCTATGAATAGGAATTCCTAAGTATTTGATACCCTGTGAGGGCCAGGCAAAGGGAAAGTTGGACTGGATGGAATCCTATATGGATTTAGGGAGGGAGACATCGAGGGCCTCAGACTTCGCTGCATTGATTTTAAAATTTTACCATGTAACAAAGTGATCTATTTCAGCCATAACAGCAGGGATGGATATATGTGATTGAGTGATATATACTAGGACATCATCAGCAAATAGAGAGCACTTGTACTCGGTGCCTCCCACCTCAATCCACCTAATATTGGGGTTATGGCGAATTGATGAGAGCAGGTGCTCCGTCACTAGGATGTACAAGAGAGGGGACAGAGGACATCCCTGCCTTGTCCCATTGGTGATTGTGAAAGGTGATGAAAATGTTCTGAGGCACCCCTGGGCCTTGGGACACCCGGAGCCGGACCCTTTTTGGTGGATGCTGGTGGTTGTAGTCTTCGTGGCGGCGATCCGGTTCCGTGGCTCAGGGCGGTCAAACCAGTGGCGGAACTATTTATGTGGTTTTGATGTTTAAATGTCCGACTACGCCACCCGTGGATTGCGGTCAGAGTGAACCGCCGCTACAGGGCAGACCGCTAAGGCTGGTGTTGTGGGTGCAGCAGAGCGTAGCATAACTCCCCACGGGAGGAGTATAGCCTCAGGGCAGTGTATGCGGAGGATGGGGGTGATGGTGCAGGGCAGCAGCAGTAACGACACGGAGTCAGTGATGCAGTTCAGGGCCTTTACTCACAGTTCTTATTATCCAGACCACGTCTGCAGGTAACGGCTGCCCACGTCGTACTGTGCTCACCAGGTGAGGGGCTCAGACAACTCCCAGATAACTTTGGAGCGCTTCACAGGACCCCCTTTGTGTGTCCTTTGTCTGGCCTTTCTTACCAACACTTCTGTCCGGCTGCCTCGGGCCTCCTCTTGGTAAACTTGGCGCCAGTTTCCCTGACCCTATGTGGTGCCTTCCTAGCGGGTGGAGCAAGGGGCTGCGCCACATAAAATGTCAGAGCCTCCGGTTTCTAGCTGAGGGTCGTTTCCTGCCTCCACTAGTTCGGGGACCGGTCTCCCCCTTTGGCCTGACCCCTCCACGCAGGTGGATTCGGGCGTGCGGTGGCGACTCGCCCGTCCGCACCCCTGGGATCCCTTCATTCCTCGTTCCTGGAGCCTTCTCCGCTCCTCTTCCTTCCTTCTCCCTCTTGCAGGCCTGGGCCTCTGTTACTAGGCCCGCCTCCGGAGCAGAGCTCATGCAGAGCCCCTGCTCCCTGCCACTTCTGCTCAGACTTCTCTGCACTGAACTAAGATGGTGCCCACCTTTTATACTCCCTTCTCAATGCACCCAGGAACTGCTTCCTCCCTGCTCCTGCACTGCAGGGTTCCCCTTCCTCAGTGTTCCCTCCCCCCACTCCAGCCAGGGACAGGGACTGTCGTGCCCATCTCAGGGGCATATTGGTCGCCCTGCCCCACGGCAATGTGGTGTAATGCATGCAGGTGTCGGGTCCTGATCCACACTCCATCCTTATCTGAGAGTGAGATATCACACCTCTGGGTGAGGTGCAATACGTCTGTAGCAACCGAGCCCTCGGTGCTACAGTTCCATTTATCTTCAGCCTAGGTGACGTATTGTGATAGAGGGCCGTGATTTTGGCTATAAAAGGGTCCCCTAGACCCCTACCCCAAGCTTTTTAAGAGAATCATATATGGCGTGCCAGGAGACTCTATGGAATGCTTTCTCAGCATCCAACGAGAGTATCTACTTACAAATTTTTAACTGCATCTAGCCCAGGAAATACTTTGTGCCTAGTAGCAGTGTCTGCTAGTCAGCGGATTATCCCGGCTGTTAAGCAAGCTACACCACCTGTAGTTTGGACACTTAATTTTTTCAAAGGAAATGCTTCGGGACCACGGGATACTTAGTGAAGAGCATCAGGAGGCACCCCAAGGCATAGGGGCTGGGACTGGCAGTAGGATGCCTTGCGGTGGACAGCCGAGCTCGATCCTTATAAAAGCTTTTTAACTGCAGCAGCTTTAGTGGACGCTACTGGAGCTGGAATTACGCGGCTGCTGGCATGAGACTTGCCCTCCAATAGATCCTTGTAAATGGATTTAAAGTGTATTCATTCAAATTAGAGGGACAATTTAAATTAAAAAGCTTAGAGCTGCCTCCACCACAGGGGGGCTCTCTCGACCCACCAGCGGACAGGCACCAGTATTGGGAGAGGGGGGCTGGCCGTCAGGGTTCACCGCGGCTCTGGCACAAACCCGGCGACACGGAGGTGGCACGGGCAGGAGCGGACTGGCCGTCTCGGCTTTTCACTTTTTGGATTTTAGAAGGGCATGACATGCCTATATCTGTGTCTCCCCCTCCTTTTACTCCTCCACCTCTTTTCTTTTCGCATGACTATATGTACTTGTCACTTTTCCATGTGTTAGTTGTGTCTTCTGAGCAGTTTGTCAGCTTTTGGACACCTTTGAAGGTGTTTTCTATGTGTTTCTATGTGTTTTTGTTTGCCTGCCATTGGTTTTAACGGTGTTCGAAGGTGTTCGACGAACAGTTCGACGAACAGTTCGGCGAACACACGGGTGTTCGACGAACCGAACCGAACTCGAACACTACGGGGGTGGCTCAACACTACTCTTCAGGTCGCATGGGCTCTAAGCCTTGCATAGCCTGGGTATTTTTTCAGATCGATAAGGATGACCCAACTCATGTTATCTGTAATATTTGTCACCAAAAGCTAAGTAGAGGCCAAAAAATACATAGTTTGAGTACTTCATGCATGAACAGTCACATGGATATGAAGCATAAGTTGCAGTGGGAAGCTCACTGTGCTACAATGCGGCCTAGCGGGCCGTGCCAACCACCGTCTGCCCCATCTTGTGCATCCGCGGCCTCTTCATCCTCTGTGACTGGGGGGACAGCAGTCACACATGTTTTTGGACGTAGACGTGCCACCTCTTTACCCGCAACAGCCAGTGTGATTGGCAGGTCATCATTTCATTTGGAAGTGGAAACACCAGCTGGTGTTGAGCGCTCTTCGACATCGAGAGCACCACCTTTGGATCAAGGCAACCTAACTTTTCCGCCTGCATCTTCCTCACAGACCGGCAAGTTTGCCGGGGACACCCTACACAACCCCGTCTAAGCACAACAGCCAGCCCTCGGTCCCTCAGATGTGGACAAGTAAAAGACCATTTCCTCCTAGCCATGACAAAGCTAAGAGGTTGAATTTCACCATCTGCAAGCTGTTGGCAACAGAAATGCTGCCTTTCCGCCTGGTGGACACAGAGGATTTTCGAGACCTTATGTCCGTCGCAGTGCCCCAGTACCAGATGCCCAGTCGGCACTACTTCTCAAAGAAAGGTGTGCCTGCGCTCCACCAGCATGTCGCACACAACATCACCGCTTCTTTGAGAAACTCTGTGCGACAGGGTGCATTTCACCACAGATACTTGGGCAAGTAAGCATGGACAGGGGCGTTACATGTCGCTGACTGGGCACTGGGTAACTATGGTGACAGCTGGACAAGGGGCTGCTGTCCAAGTCTTGCCGTCCCCACGAGTTGTACGTCAATCCTCTTTATCTAGAAGTTCCTCTACTGCTTCTGCCTCCTCAACCTCCTCTCGGTCCTCCACCTGCACCCAAAGCCTGTCTGGTAATGCCACCCGCTTTCTAACTGCGCAGAAGGAATCCTGCACACCTCCTTACTATGCTGGCAGCAGGGCTCAACGGCATCAGGCGGTGTTTACTTTGAAATGTCTGCGAAATGTGAGTCACACAGCTGAGAAGTTGTGGTCAGCTCTGGAGACCCAGTTTCATGAATGGTTGTCTCCACTGGACCTGCAACCAGGGAAGGCCGTGTGCGACAATGCTGCAAACCTGGGTGCGGCCCTTCGCCGGGGCAATGTCACACACGTTCCTTGTATGGCTCACGTGTTGAACCTGGTTGTCCAGCAATTTTTAGCCCACTATCCCGGACTAGATGGCCTTCTGCAGAGGGCACGGTCTCTGTGTGCTCACTTCCGCCATTCGCATCCCGCAGATCAACGACTTACATCTCTACAGAAGTCGTTGGGCCTGCCAGTTCACCGGCTGAAATGCGATGTGCCGACACAGTGGAATTCAACTCTGCACATGTTGCAGCGACTGTGGCAGCACCGACAAGCCCTGGTGCAATACGTTGTGACGTATAGCCTGGGCCAACGAGATCCAGAGGTGGGGCAAATCAAGCTGCAGGAGTGATCTCAGATCAGGGACCTATGAAGTTGAAGCGCCTTCTGGGCCGTGGGGTACCCGGAGCCGGGCCGGTAGACGCTGGGGGTTGTAGTCACTGTGGCGGCGACCCGGTCCGTGACCCAGGGTGGTCAATCCATGGGTAATTTGTATATATGGGTTTTATAATGTCCGACTACGCCACCTGTGGAGTGCGGCCAAAGGGGCCGCCGCTGCGGAACAGTCCTCTGAAGCTGGTGGTTTTGCAGCAATGGTATTATTACTCCCCACAAGTAGAGTGTAGCTTCAGGGCAGTGTGGGTGGATGATGGTGGTTGTAGTGCAGGGAGTCAGTAATGAACACAGAGTCCATGTGATGCAGTCCCAAGATCTTTACTCACAGTTGTTGCAGTCCAGATTACCGGTACCAGAGCAATCTCCCCCATCATGCTATGCGTACTCAGTGAGGGGCTCAGTCCACCCCCAGATAGCTCCTGAGTACTTAGCAGGACCCCCTTTTGTGTTTCCTTTCTCTGGCCTTCTCCCTGCACCTCACACCCAGTGACACTTCTATCCGTTATCCTCGGGCCTTGGCGGGCGACGTGTATTCCGTCCCCTGGGTCCTATGTGGCTATCTTCTTAGTGAGACTGGTGTGGACTTTGGCCTCCAGTACATGAAATGCTGCAGCCTCCGGTTTCTAGTTGAGCCTTGCTGTTTCTCCGCTAGTTGAGGGACCGGTTCCCCTTATCTGGCCTGACCCCTCTACCTCCTGGTAGCAGCGGGCGTACGGGTGGCCTTCTGCACGGCCCGTACCCCTAGGGTCCCTTCGGTTCCTGGAGCCTTCCTGCTCCCACTCCTCTCTTCTCTCCTTCAGTCCTGGGCCTCCCAGGCTAGGCCCGCCTCCGGAGTAGAGCTCATGCAGAGCCTCTGCTCCTGTCACTTCTTCTCCTCTGACTGGCTTGCTCTTTCAAAGATGGCTTCCTATTTATACTCTCCCTGTCATGTGCTCCCCTAAGCTGCTTTCTCCACCCACACCCACTACATAGGACCCTCCCACCAGCTAGGGACCTGGGACTGTGCTCTCCCTTAGGAGCAATCTCGCCCTACCCCCACTGCGGTTATGTGTTGGATGCAGGTGTTAGGGTCCCGAGCCATACTCCTTCCTTACCTGAGGGTGAGATACCACACCTCAGGGTGAGATGCAGTACCTCTGTGGAGATTGAACCCTCAGGGGTGCCACACACCCTTCTGCACAGTTTTGAAATGGCGACGAAGATGTTTAGTGCTGACGACGATGCCATTATCAGCATGACTATTCTTGTGATTTACATGCTGGAGCACACGTTAAACTGAATTCAGAGTCAGGTGGTGGGACAAGAGGAGGTGGAGGAAGTAGAGGAGGAGTCGTATGCGGAAGGGATAACATCTCCAAGGTCCAGACGGTCGGCAGCATCAAGGCGGCAGGCATGGGAGGGTGGGGGAGAGGGATTAACCAGGGCGCATGGTAGCAGCCAAACTGTTGAGGAAGGTGCAGGAGCCGAGGAAGAAGTGGAGGACGAACTGGCGATGGGCATGTAAGACTCATCAGATGAGAGAGACCTTGATCACATTTCTGTTGTGCGAGGTGGGGGGGAGAGGGCAGAGGAAGGAAGCATGATTCTTACCTCGCTACCAACACAACAAGGACTTGGTCCTCCTGGATGCGCAAGACACATGAGTGCCTTCTTGCTGCACTACCTGCAACATGACCCTCGGATTGTCAGAATTCAAAGTAATCCCGACTACTGGGTTGCCACACTCTTAGATCCCCGGTACAAAAGTAAATTTGCTGAAATAATTCCTGCCATAGAAAGGGATTCACGCATGCAGGAGTATATGCAGAGGCTGTTGCAGAATCTTACATGTGCTTTTCCACAAAACACCAGTGGTGCACGTAGAGAATCTCACAGTTCTAACTTGCAAACCATGGGACTGTCGAGTCTTCATCACTCAAACCGTAACAGTAACACAGTATCTGCAGGTAACAGCAATTTTGTGGAATCGTTTCACCACTTTTTTAGACCATCCTTTGCAAGGCCACAGGAGACAAGAAGTCTGACACATAGTCAACGCCTAGAGAGGATGATACAGGAGTATCTCCAAGTGAATATCAAAGCTATGACTGTGTCACTGGACCCTTGCTCATTTTGGGCTTCCAATCTGGAAAAATGGCCTGAGCTCGCCACTCATGCCTTGGAGATCTTGTCATGCAATGCAGCCAGCGTGTGTTCAGCGCTGCTGGTGGTGTGCTGACAGATAAGCGCATGCGGCTGTCTACTGAGAATGTAGACAGACTCACGTTCATAAAGATGAAAAAATCATGGATCCGCAAGGACTTTTCTAGTCATCCTGGGGAGACTAAAAGTTTGAGGATTTGGTAAAATCACCTCACCAACCGTTTTAAGCAACTCTGGGGCAATTGATGCCACTTAAGTGGTGTCTGTGCCACAATTTTTGGAAAAAATGGAGACTCTTTTTGGAGTCCCCTTGCTGTGTTTTACGTGACGTTGTCATCGTCAATTCCAGGTGGGTTGGGTAGCTCCCCCCCCCTTTTAACTGTAAGAAACTACATACACTATGGCTTGGAGTAACACAGATGGTTGAGTCTAAAGAGCTGTTTACTCAGAGGTCTGCTCCAAATCTTCAGTGTCTGCTAGTCAGCGTAGAATTTTTAACTGCATCTAGCCTAGGCAATACTTTGGGTGTAGTAGCCCAGCTGCGAAGCAAGCTGCACTGCCTGTGTATCTAATAAGAATTTTTAAATGCATCTAGCCTAGGCAGACTGTGGGGACCCCCAACCAAACACAGACGCTCAGTCCCCCTACCGCCCCCCTTTCCTTGACAATACAATAATGTAACTCTTACAACTGTATGGGTGAGGATCGGTCACAGCTTTATTAACTCTTTATACTCATTCCATTAGAAAGGCATTTTATTTCTAAAATAATTCAGCTTGTTGCAGCATGCCCTGGGTCTCCACACCGGCAAGTTGGCCAACAAGTGTAACTCTCCAACATGTCCTTTCTATTTCCAGGCCACGGAGGATCCTGCATACTCATATGCAGGACTCTGACCCCCATCCATCACTTTTAATGCTTGTTCCACTCTGTCCTGGAGTCCTGACAGGAATATGTCCAGTCCAATATCCATTAAGTGAACACCGTCGGGCCGTATGAGGCCTGCTTTATCTCCTTCCAGTTGTCGGTGTTGTATCACTACACCGCCTCTGTCTCTTCTAAATTTTGCCATCCGAATATTTATTACCCGCCTTGTCCATTCGATGGCCGTGATGTCTCGCGCACTTTGCCTTACCGCTATCGGCACAATCTCTGACCATACTATAGTTAGTTTTGTGAAAAATTCTCTGAAGCGCTCAGTGTCTAGTTTCATTATTGCCATTAGTTATGCACTCTTGTGATGACCTAGGTCATTTCCCCGGGCCTGTATAACTAAGATGACCGGACCTCTTGCCTCTCTCCCTACCTTGATTACCTCCATTAGTACCTGTGGCCATAGCAGGCCTCTAATACCTCTCCAGTTGAAATATGTGTTATGAAACTCTAATTTCCTCCCGCCTGGGCGGACTTTCGCCCTTTTTTCTGCCCAATATATATGCGAGTGGCCTATCACCCACACTGTTGGCTTAGCGTCACTTGTAAAAGAAACAACCCACGTTAGGATAACTAGTCCGGTCTTATGTACCTCGCCAAACACGTGGATCGCCTTCTCCCTATCCTCTGAACTTCTGTTTCTGACAGACCAGGTCTTGCTGCTTCCATGGCCGCGCCTATGCGGAATGAGTGTATCCCTTAATCTTTGAGGTGGTTCCCTGCCGATGTTATGCATTTATTAAATATAGCTTGGAACTGGTATCTTGATAATGGCGTTCCATCAATGTGTGATAGGAAGAAATTACTTTGTGATCTGATGGTTATATATGTTTTTACTATTGTTACCCGACTCAGTGTACCGTTTGTGGGTTGTAGAAGTACCCAAGTGCCCCTGCCCGCTGGAACCATTTTCGATTGGGGTATGCGTAGACGTATTGCATTATTGGCTATGACTACGTCCTGGTGTAATAAGCCTCCACTGCTGGTAATTTTGGATTGAGGGACTAATTCGCTTATGCATAGCGCTCCGAAGAAGGCAATCGTAAATGCAATAGACAGTAGTGTTGCTTCAAATTGTGAGTGTCATGTTAATGGTGTTAGGGATATGATGTGAGAAATCAGTTTTAGTGACACGGGACGGGACGTCTACACTCCTGACTTGGCTGACCCCTTTTCCACCCTTTTATGGATTGTCTGATGATGAATCTCTTTGTCACATCTCCCCAATTCAGTAGTTGGAAGTGAAATGCTACTCCGGTCAGACACCGCTGCGCTGACGCCCCTGATATGCCCCTCATCATTAGCTGGTGGAGAAATTCTATGGTGACTTGTAATCTGGCTTGTTCACATTGGTCAACCCGTCTGCCTGCTACTACTCGTGTCCACTCTTCCCATGCCTTACCGTATGCTTGCCACGTCGACGGGGCAACTGACGCTCTGATTAATGGCATCAACTATTCGCCACTAGATCCCATAGGGAAGGTGGGCAACTGTTGCCCGATGGGTGGGCGTTGGGGAGGAGCTCTGTGAACATCTGTCAATTCAATTGTGATAAAGCGTTAGCAGCAGCTTTAGACCCCTCAGCATCGTGGCTAGCACGGACCGATGCATTGAGTTTTAGGCACAGGAATGCTAGCCGGCGTAGACAGGAGAGACGATGATGCCATCTTATTAATGCAGTGCGCTAGGCTGGTGTTTTTTGTTATGAAGCGTATATTTTTGTTAGCCAGGAGCGCGCCCCATATTTCTATTGCTACCACTATTGGGAAGAAAAAATTTTTTCCGGGCTGGATGCAGCGAAAAATTATTATTAATTTCAAAGCTGGTGGAGCTTGGTATAGATGGCCTAATACAATGAATACCACACACTGCTACTATGCCCAAAATTATTTTCCAGGCAAGATGCAGCTAAAAATTATTAGTAATTTGAAATCTGGTGGAGCTTAGTATAGATGGCCTAATACAATGAATACCACACACAGCTAATATGCCCAAAATTAGTTTACAGGCAAGATGCAGCTAAAAATTATTTTGAATTTGCAACCTGGTGGAGGTTAGTATTGATGGACTAATAGAACAAGTCTCACACACTGCTACAAGCCGAAGCCCAAATATTTTTTCAGAGCTAGATGCAGATAAAAATTATTTTGAATTTGCAACCTGGTGGAGGTTAGTATAGATGGACTAATAGAACAAGTCCCACACACTGCTACAAGCCGAAGCCCAAATATTTTTTCAGAGCTAGATGCAGATAAAATTTATATTGAATTTGAAACCTGGTGGAGGTTAGTATAGATGGACTAATAGAACAAGTCCCACACACTGCTACAAGCCGAAGCCCAAATATTTTTTCAGAGCTACATGCAGATAAAAATTATATTGAATTTGAAACCTGGTGGAGGTTAGTATAGATGGACTAATAGAACAAGTCCCACACACTGCTACAAGCCGAAGCCCAAATATTTTTTCAGAGTTAGATGCAGATAAAAATTATTTTGAATTTGCAACCTGTTGGAGGTTAGTATAGATGGACTAATAGAGCAAGTCCCACACACTGCTACAAGCCGAAGCCCAAATATTTTTTCAGAGCTAGATGCAGATAAAAATTATTTTGAATTTGCAACCTGGTGGAGGTTAGTATAGATGAACTAATAGAACAAGTCCCACACACTGCTACAAGCCGAAGCCCAAATATTTTTTCAGAGCTAGATGCAGATAAAAATTATTTTGAATTTGCAACCTGGTGGAGGTTAGTATAGATGGACTAATAGAACAAGTCCCACACTTCTACAAGCCGAAGCCCAAATATTTTTTCAGAGCTAGATGCAGATGAAAATTATTTTGAATTTGCAACCTGGTGGAGGTTAGTATAGATGGACTAATAGAACAAGTCCCACACACTGCTACAAGCCGAAGCCCAAATATTTTTTCAGAGCTAGATGCAGATAAAAATTATATTGAATTTGTAACCTGGTGGAGGTTAGTATAGATGGACTAATAGAACAAGTCCCACACACTGCTACAAGTTGAAGCCCAAATATTTTTTCAGAGCTAGATGCAGATAAAAATTATTTTGAATTTGCAACCTGGTGGAGGTTAGTATAGATGGACTAATAGAACAAGTCCCACACACTGCTACAAGCCAAAGCCCAAATATTTTTTCAGAGCTAGATGCAGATAAAAATTATTTTGAATTTGCAACCTGGTGGAGGTTAGTATAGGTGGACTAATAGAACAAGTCCCACACACTGCTACAAGCCGAAGCCTAAATATTTTTTTCAGAGCTAGATGCAGATAAAAATTATTTTGAATTTGCAACCTGGTGGAGGTTAGTATAGATGGACTAATAGAACAAGTCCCACACACTGCTACAAGCCGAAGCCCAAATATTTTTTCAGAGCTAGATGCAGATAAAAATTATTTTGAATTTGCAACCTGGTGGAGGTTAGTATAGATGGACTAATAGAACAAGTCCCACACACTGCTACAAGCCGAAGCCCAAATATTTTTTCAGAGCTAGATGCAGATAAAAATTATTTTGAATTTTCAACCTGGTGGAGGTTAGTATAGATGGACTAATAGAACAAGTCCCACACACTGCTACAAGCCGAAGCCCAAATATATTTTCAGAGCTAGATGCAGATAAAAATTATTTTGAATTTGCCACCTGGTGGAGGTTAGTATAGATGGACTAATAGAGCAAGTCCCACACACTGCTACAAGCCGAAGCCCAAATATTTTTTCAGAGCTTGATGCAGATAAAAATTTTTTTGAATTTGCAACCTGGTGGAGGTTAGTATAGATGGACTAATAGAACAAGTCCCACACACTGCTACAAGCCGAAGCCCAAATATTTTTTCAGAGCTAGATGCAGATAAAAATTATTTTGAATTTGCAACCTGGTGGAGGTTAGTATAGATGGACTAATAGAACAAGTCCCACACACTGCTACAAGCCGAAGCCCAAATATTTTTTCAGAGCTAGATGCAGATAAAAATTATTTTGAATTTGCAACCTGGTGGAGGTTAGTATAGGTGGACTAATAGAATGATGCTATGCCCAAAAGGTTTTACTTCACTAGGTGTAGTAAAAAAATTGGTATTCTATACACAGGTGGTGTAGCTTGCAACACAGATAGGCTACTCCACTGACTAAGACACACTGCAAGAGGCCAAAAAGGATTTGCTTTGCTAGATTTAGCCAAATGCTGTGAAAAAAACTTGCACAGCACTAAAACAGGCCTGCCTGGCAAAAAGTGATATGAACTCATGTAACCTAGTCCTCAAAAGGACTGCAATTACAATTAGTCTTTACTCCCAACCTATCTATTTAAGAACACAGACCTGCCTGATAAAAGTGATAGGAACTGATGTAACCTAGCCCTGAAAAGGACTGCAATTACAATTAGTCTTTACTCCCAACCTATCTATTTAAAAGCACAGACCTGCCTGATAAAAGTCGTAGGAAATGATGTAACCTAGTCCTTAAAAGGACTGCAATCACAACTATTCCCTACTCCCAAGCTATCTGTAGATTTGTGCGAAAATTGGCTTGAAATTAACAAAGTATAGCGCACACAGCAACAGCGGTGCCGTCTAACACGCAGCTGCAGCAGTGAGAAAATGGTGGCGATGGGGAAAATGGCTGGGTCTTATAGGGCAAGGACATGTGACATACACTGCCAATGACACTTGTCCTAGCTTGTGTGAAAAAAAGCAGTTCGCTCCGTGTGTGCGCTGCTGATAGGCTGACAGATTGCACCTCCCCACTGTAAATGCGGGAAAGAGAAAAAAAATGGAGATCTTCATTATTCCTGCAGAGATCCATCCCCTGCCCCTCCCCACGCCCCGCTATACACTCAAACTGCGTATTAACATTAATTTTCATCATTACTGAGAAAAAATCCAGTTGTGATTTTGGTGCACGAACAGTTATCGAACATAACCTCGAACAGCCGAATTTTTTTCAAATTGTTCGTGTTCGCTGAACTGCTCGAACACCGCCCAAAACAGCTCGAATTTGAGATTGGCGAACAGTTCGAGTCGAACACCGCTCATCTCTAATTATGATGAGCTATTTTACCGTAAAGAGCCCATATACTCTTCTTGCACAGGGGTTCTCTTCTGTCAGTGTCCACCAGTGGTCTTCAAACAAAATCCGGATGTGCATCACTAACTCCGCCCATCGGCGCCCCTGTCACATGATCCAGGGACACTGATAGGTTGGCATGACACCCCAGAGTCTGCAGGAGACCCCTGTGGTTGTCATTGCTGATCTGCTTTGAGCGCTGGGCAGTTGTGCACGGGAGATCGCCGCCAGGTGTCAGCTTATTGCAACAGCTGACACCCGGGACTCAGTGCCAAGAGTGGTGCCCGCACCGCTCCTCACAGTTTAACCCGCTAAGTGCTGTGATCAATATCAAAGCATCTAGTGAGCCAGGCAGAGGGAGGAATCCCATCTGACCTTGGATCGGGCCCGATCGTTGCCATTGTGACGGAATGTAATCATGACTACATCTGGGTCACCATAGCTAACAAAGTTGCTAGACCATTCTCAGAGCATGATGTAGCAAGTTTGTGTGTCAGTGCAGCCCTGACAGTTTATAAGGCATAGGAATGCTCCTGCATTCCTATGGTTTATAAGCAATCAGGCTGAAAAAAAGTGAAAGTCCCATAATGAGACAAAGTGAAGAAGTAAAAAAAAAAAGTAAAAAAAAAATTGTACAAATATTTTTAAGAAATCGCAAAATAATAAAAAAATATACCCATAAATAAATATTTTTATGAAAAAAAAAAATATATACACATATTTGGTGTCACCGAATCCGGAACGACCTGACCAATAATAACTGTCTGACTAGGTAACCCCTTCAGTGAACACGGTAAAAAAAAAACGATGCTTTATCAACAAAAAGTGAAATAAAACGTGATCAAAAAGATGAATGTAAGTATTGTATCTCTGAAAACTTCATCTTGTCCCACAAAAAAGCCGCCATACATCTCCATCAGCGGAAAAATAAAAAAGTTATAGCTCTCAAATTAAAGCGATGCAAAAATAATTATTTTTTGTATAAAGTCGTTGTTATTGTGTAAAAGCGTCAAAACTAGTGTTGAGCGATACCTTCCGATATCAGGAAATATCGGATCGGATTGGATCGGGCCGATACCCAAAAAGTATCGGATATCGCCGATTCCGATACCGGAAACCAATGCAAGTCAATGGGACACAAATATCGGAATGAAAATAAACCCTTTCTTTCCTTGTAGGTTAATTCTACATGAAGGAAAACAACTAACAATAATGTAGAATGTATTACATGAAAAGCCGGCAATTCAGCAGCGGCATACACCGGTACCCGACAATTTATAACAGAAAGAATAGAGCTTCACACATAGATTAGATAGATAGAAACATGTCAGTCACATATATATGAAGTACAGTGACAGTGTTGCTTACTGTACTTGTCATTTAGTGTAAAGGATTTATTAAAAAAAATATTAGTGTTTTCATGCACCGTCTCTTTAAAAAAGCCGGCCGGCAATTCAGCATCGGTACCCGACAATTTAGAACAGAAAGAATAGAGAATCACACATAGATTAGATAGATAGAAACATGTCAGTCACATATATATGAAGTACAGTGACAGTGTTGATTACTGTACTTGTCATTTAGTGTTAAAATAAAGGATTTATTAAAAAAAAAATTGGCGTGGGATCCCCCATAATTTTAGTCTCTAGCGGAGGTTAAGCAGACGACTATGGCAGATGTTTGAAGCCTGGGAAGGGGTAATACCCACGGAGCATCCCAGGCTACTAATATCAGCCCCCAGCTGAATACCTAGCCTTTACCAGCTATTAAAATGGGGGACCCCCCCAAAGAAATGACGTGGGGTCCCCCCTATTTTAATAGCTAGCAAAGGCTAGGCAGACAGCTGGGGGCTGATATTAATAGCCCAGGAAGGGTGCCATGAATATTGGCCCCCTCCCAGGCTAGAAACACCAGCCGTCAGCCGCCCCAGAAATGGCGCATCCATAGGATGCGCCAATTCTGGCGTTTAGCCTCGCTCTTCCACGCTGCCCTGGTGCGGTGACAGGGGGTAATAGTGGTGGGGTTCATGTCAGCGCCAGCTGCCATGAAGCCCAGGTTAGTAATGATGGGCGTCTATAAGACACCCCCATTACTAACCTACAAAGTGTTAAAAAGAAAACACACACTACACCCAGAAAAAATAATTTATTTGAAATAAAACATACCATTTTATTTAATTCTTAGTTTACTAAAAAAAAATAGTTACCTGTCCACGTTCCTGCGCTGATCTCCCATGCACAGCTGTCACATCTAGAGATGGTGACAGCTGTGCATGGCTGCTGTAAGCTCACACTGCCGGGAACACGTCTGCTCCCGGCAGCGGGAGCCACTGACTGAGGTCACCGGAGTGCATTCAGTCAGCGCTGCTCCGGTGACCTCCTTTACGGCACTGTTGTACCGTGGGAATTTCTCACGGTACAGTAGGGCCGTAAAGGAGCTAACCGGAGCAGCGCTGCCTGAACACCGGCGAACCCGCTTATGCAATGACGGGGCTGCTTTACGGCCCCATCATTCTAGCGGCGGCAGCGGTTCAGAGCGGTCACATTCTATGTGGCTGCTCTAAACTGGAGATCTTCGTGGGACACTCGTGGACTACTACGGAGGGGTAAGGATAAGGTTGTGGTTTATTATTTTACATTTTATTACAGGAGATCGATGGCTTTGGGGAATTAGGTGTCTAGGTGAGTATAAGTGTAGTTTTTTATTTTTTACTTTATTTTAGGTGGCGATCGGCGGGGACAGGTAATGTATAAACTAATTTATTGTAGGTAACCACTGGCCACCAATGACATGTATTTAAAATTTATTGGGGACCAAAAAAAACACGTATAGGGGCAAAAATAGCACATGGGGCAGTTTAAATAGCAGGATCAGGCTGATGGGAACTACTGCTCTCATCGAGCTGATCCTGCTGGCACGAGTGGACGGGGGACAGACATAGGCCGATGGGAGTAGCAGTGTCACATCGGCCTATGTCTGCCTGCACGCACACACCCGCAGACATCGCACAGACACCGCGCACACCCGCACACACTCGCAGACATCGCACAGACACCGCGCGCACACTAATCATGACGGGCTGATGGTCTGGGAGGTGAGGCTGACCTGTGCGGCCGAGGGAAAGTTCATGTGAGTTCATGCAATGCAGTCAAGCATGAACTCACATGAACCCTCTGAGGGCACCGCGGCTACTTCAAATGAACAGCTGATCGGCATCAGCGGATACCTCAGCTGTTCATTTGAAATAACCGGCAGAAAAGCGCAGCACAGAACGGGAAAGCCAGCGGTGAAGTCTTTTCACTGCCGGCTTCCCCGCCTGGGTCCTTCGCTCCCCGCTCCTTGGTGCTGCGCTCCCCGCCCGGTCCTAACTTACGATCAGGATGGGGGGAGCGGAGGATCGGGGTGGGAGTCTGCGGGGAAGCAGTATGGGGCTGTGTGATTGTTTAAAAGCCAGCGGCTTTTTACCGCCCGCCGGCTTTTAAACAATCAGGAGAATTCTCTCATGCTCGGATGGCATTCTGATGACAGGCTGGATCGCAGCTGAGCGCTGCCATCCAGCTTGTCATCCTTCAGAGACACTGCACAGCGCAGGCATTATGGGAACTTCCGATTCCGGTATTCTATATTGTAAAAGTATCGGAGTTAAGTATCGGAATTCCGATACCGCAAATATCGGCCGATACCCGATATTTCAGTATCGGAATGCTCAACACTAGTCAAAACATATAAAAATATATAAATTTGGTATCGCTGTAATCACACCGACCAGAAGAATAATGCTGCCTTATCAATTTTACCACATAAATGTAAAAAAAACAATTCCTGGTTTTTGTTCATTCTGCCTCCCAAAAATTGGAATAGAAAGCTATCAAAAAATGTCATATGCACTAAAATGGTACCAATAAAAACGTCAACTCGTCCAGCAAAAAACAAGTCCTCACATGACTGTCGGCCGAAATATGGAAAAATTATAGCTCTCAAAATATGACAATGCAAAAACTAGTTTTTGCAATAAAATGCGTCTTTTAGTGTGTGACAGCAGCCAAACATAACAAACAGCTATAAATCTGGTATCACAGTAATCTCACGACCCAAATAATTAAGTGGTTTAATCACTTATACCGCACGAGGAATGGCATGAAAAATAAATAAAACCAATTCTACACCTGCTGTTGATTTGTTCATTCTGCCTTCCAAAGATCTCAGCTCACATTTAAGCGCTTACACCGTGTTTTCCGTGCAAATCTCTGAAATTTGTGATTCATACAGAACCCCCGGCAGAAGATTACCAATAATGAGGCAGATGGGGGCACTGTGGATGTCATCTGGCCTATGATCTAACATAGTAACATAGTTTTTAAGGTTGAAGGAAGACTAAGTCCATCTAGTTCAACCCATAGCCTAACATGTTGATCCAGAGGAAGGCAAAAAAAAGCCATGTGGCAAACACTTAGCTCCACATTGGGGAAAAAAATTCCTTCCCGACTCCATACGACAATCAGACTAGTTTCCTGGATCAACGCCCTATCAAGGAATCTAGTATATGTAACCTGTAATATTGTACTTTTCAAGAAAGGCATCCATGCCCTTCTTAAATTTAGTAGTGAATCACTCATTACAACATCATGCGGCAAAGAGTTCCATAGTCTCACTGCTCTTACAGTAAAGAATCTACGTCTGTGATTATGATTAAACCTTCTTTCCTCCAGACGTAGAAGATGCCCCCTTGTCCCCGTCTCAGGCCTCAGGGTAAAAAGATCAGTAGAAAGGTCTTTGTACTGTCCCCTCATATACTTGTACATAGTAATAAGATCACCCCTAAGACTTCGTTTTTCCAAAGTAAATAACCCCAAGTGTAATAACCTGTCTTGGTATTGCAGACCCCCCAGTCCTCTAATAACCTTGGTCGCTCTTCTCTGCACCCGGTCTAGTTCAGCTATGTCTTTCTTATTCACCGGAGACCAGAACTGTACACAGTATTCTAAGTGTGGTCGCACTAGTGACTTGTATAGAGGGAAAATTATGTTCTCCTCATGAGCATCTATGCCTCTTTTAATGCATCCCATTATGTTATTTGCCTTTGCAGCAGCTGCCTGACACTGGCCACCAAATGTGAGCTTGTTGTCCACAAATACACCCAGGTCTTTTTCAGTTATAGTTTTGCCCAGTGTTTTACAATTAAGCATATAATTATACATTTTGTTTCCTCTGCCCAAGTGCATTACCTTACATTTATCCCCATTAAAGCTCATTTGCCATTTATCACCCCAAGCTTCTAGTTTACATAGATCCTAATATAAAATTGCCCTCCTCTGTATTGATTACCCTGCAGAGTTTAATGTCATCTGCAAATATTGAAATATTACTCTGTTTGCCCCCTACAAGGTCATTAATAAATATGTTAAAACGAAGGGGGCCCAATACTGACCCCTGTGGTACCCCACTGTTAACTGAGACCCAGTCTGAGTGTTTTCCATTAATAACCACTCTTTGTTTCCTATCACTGAGCCAATTCTTAACCCACATACATATATTTCCCCCTATCCCCATTGCTCTTATTTTATGTATCAACCTCCATATACACAACATCCACTGCATTTCCTTGGTCCAGTCCGGAACTTGCCTCCTCATAAAAGCTAATCAAATTAGTTTGACAGGAACAGGCCCTCGTAAACCCATGTTGATATTGGGTCATGAGGTTATTCATCTTCAGATACTCTAGTATAGCATCTCTTAGGAAATCCTCCAGGATTTTACCCACAGTAGAGGTTAAGCTTACTGGCCTATAATTTCCAAGTTCGGTTTTTGTCCCCTTTTTGAATATTGGCACCACATTTGCTTTACACCAGTCCTGTGGTACAGACGCTGTTATTATGGAATCTTTAAAGATTAAAAATAATGGTCTATCTATGACTTTACTTAATTCCTGCAGTACTCGCGGGTGTATCCCATCCGGGGATTTGTCAACTTTAGTGATTTTTAGACGCCGCCGTACGTTCTGCTGGGTTAAGCAAGTGACATTTAATGGAGAATTTTTGTTATCACTAGTCATGTTTTCTGTCATGCGATTTTCTTGTGTAAATACGGTTGAAAAAAAATCATTTAGCATATTGGCTTTTTCCTCATCCTCATCCACCATTTCACCCAGACTATCTTTAAGGGGGCCAACACTATCATTTTTTATTTTTTTACTATTTTTGTAGTTAAAGAATATTTTGGGATTATTTTTACTTTCTCTGTCAATGAGTCTCTCTGTCTCAATCTTTGCTGCCTTGATTTGGTTTGTACAGAATTTATTTAATTTTCTATATTTATTTAATGCCTATCACTACCTACTTGCTTTAGTTCTCTAAATGCTTTCTTTTTGTCACTTATTGTGCTCCTTACAGCTCTATTTAGCCATAGTGGTTTCCTCCTATTTCTAGCATGTTTATTCCCATAGGGTATATATTGAGCACAGGTCCTATTCAGGATGCTAATAAATGTCTCCCATTTGCTTTGTGTAGTTTTATGTCTCAGGATATCGTCCCAGTTTATTGCACTAAGATCATCTCTCAACCGTTGGAAATATGCCTTCCTGAAGTTTAGTGTCCTTGTAACCCCTCTACTACACATCTTATTGAAGGACACATGAAAACTTAATATTTTGTGATCACTATTACCCAAGTGACCCCCAACTTGTATATTTGATATGCGGTCTGGCCTGGCAGTGTCCATCTTTTTAGGCATGCATAAAAGTGCCGTCTGCACTTCTGAAAAGGACACCACTGAACAGAGGCCAGACGGAGTCCAGAGTAACTGCTGCCTCATTAAAGTGAAAGGATCCTTTGGGGATTTCATCTGAGTCACATCTCTCTGAGATTTATATGGAAACCCCGATATAAGTGTTCAGCGTAGAGTGTCGGATAAATGTGATCCAAAATGTGTAAAATAAAAGCTTCAAATCAATCCGCAAAAAAAGCAAGTACCCACTCAGGTCCATCATCTGTCAATGAAAATACAAGGGTGTCCACGTTAGACGTAGCATAAAGGCTCTGGAAAAGTGTTCTGTCTCCTCGCCCCATCCCTCCCGAGTCTCGTCGTGTGGCTAAGCAGTACTCTACTGCCACATATGGGGTATTTCTACATTTATCAGAAATTGTGGGACACATTTTAGTGCTATTTGTACCCATTTCTAAGTGGGAAAATGTAAAATGTGGGGAAAAACAAAATTTTGGTGGTAAAAATGTAATTATTTTTTTCTTCACTGCCCAATGGTATAAAATTCTGTGACCCACCTGTGGTGTCAATATGATCACTGCACCCATAGATTAATTCATTGAGAGGTGTAATTTGAAAAATGGGGTCTCTAATGGGGGTCTGCTGTTTTAGCACTTCAGGGGCTCTGCCAATGTGACATGGCATCCTCAAACCAGTCCAGCAAAATCTGAACTCCAATATGGTGCTTCTTCTCTTCTGAGCTTTTCACTGTGCCTCAAAAATAGTTTCCAACTACATATGGGATATCAGTTTACTCAGGAAAAATTGCACAACAAATTTTGGGGTCCATTTTCTCCTGCTATCCTTGTGAAAATGAAAGCATTTGGGGCTAAAACAACATTTTTGTGGGAAAAATAGATTTTTTCATTTTTACAGATCCACGTAAAATTCTGTGAAGCACCTGTGGGTACTAAAATATCTAAATAAATTCCTTGAGGGTCTATTTTCCAAAACAGGGTCACTTCTGGGGGTTTTCTATTGTTTAGGCACATTAGGTGTTATCCAAATGCAACATGACACCCTCAGACCATTCTATCAAAGTCTATGTTCCAAAACGTGACTCCTTCCTTTCAGAGCCCTGCTGTGAGCCCAAACAACAGTTTTCCCCCTAATACAGGGTATCAGCATACTCAGGAGAAATTGCACAACAAATTTTGGTGTCCATTTTCTCCTGTTACCCCTTGTGAAAATAAAAAATTTGAGGCTAAAAGAACTTTTTTGTGGGAAAAATGTGATTTTTTTTTATTTTCACGGCTGTACATTATAAACTTATGTGAAACATTTATGGGGGTTCAAGCTGCTCACCACACATCTAGATAAGTTCCCTAAGGGGTCTAATTTCCTAAATGGGGTCACTTGTGGAGGGATTCCACTGTTTGGGCACATGAGGGGCTCTCCAAACGCGATATGGCGTCTGCTCATTATTTCAGCAAATTTTGCATTCAAAAAGCCAAATGGTGCTCCTTCCCTTCCAAGTCCTGCTGTGTGCCCAAACAGTAGTTTTCCTTCACATATTGGGTATCGGCGTACTCGGTAGAAATTGGAAAACCAATTTTATGGTGAAATTTTTCCTGTTACTCTTGTGAAAATGAAAACATTTGGGGCTAAAAGCATTTTTGTGGAAACAATGTGATTTTTTTTATTTTCACGGCTCTACATTATAAACTTCTGTGAAGCACTTGGGGGTTCAAGGTGCTCACCACACACCTAGATAAGTTCCCTGAGGGGTCTAGTTTCCAAAGTGATGTCACATTTGGGGGTTTCCACTGTTTATGCACATCAGGAGCTCTCTAAATGAGACATGGCATCCGCTAATTATTCCAGCAAATTTTACATTCAAAATGTCAAATGGCGCTCCTTTCTTCCGAGCCCTGCGGTGCGCCCAAACAGTGGTTTTCCCCCACATATTAGGTATATGCGTGCTCAGGAGAAATTTCACAACAAATTTTGGGGTCTATTTTCTCCTGTTACCCTTGTGAGAATTGAAAAATTTGGGTCTAAAGTAAAATTTTTGTGAAAAAAAGGTCTAATTAATTTTTTCCTTCCACGTTACATTAATTCCTGTAAAGAACCTGAAGGGTTAATAAACTTCTTGAATGTGGTTTTGAGCACCTTCAGGGGTGCAGTTTTAGAATGGTGTCACTTCTGGGTATTTTCTGTAAAAAAAAAAAACCTCAAAGTCACTTCAAATGTACTGTAGTCGCTAAAAAAAATTGTTTTGTAAATTTTGTGGAAAAAATGAGAAATCGCTAGTCAACTTTTATCCCTTATACCTTCCTAACAAAAAAAAAATTGTTTTCAAAATTGCTGATGTAAAGTAGACATGTGAGAAATGTTATTTATTAACTATTTTGTGCGACATAATTCTCTGATTTAAAAGTATACAAATAGAAAATTTGAAAATTGCTAAATTTTTTAAATTTTTGCCAAGTTTCCATTTTTTTCACAAATAAACGCTAGTCATATTGAAGAAATTTTACCACTATCATGAAGTACAATATGTCACAAAAATACACTGCTTAAAAAAATAAAGGGAACACTCAAATAACACACCCTAGATCTGAATGAATGAAATATTCTCATTGAATACTTTGTTCTGTACAAAGTTGAATGTGCTGACAACAAAATCACACAAAAATCATCAATGAAAATGAAATTTATTAACCAATGGAGTCCTGGATTTGGAGTCACCCCCAAAATTAAAGTGGAAAAACACACTACAGGCTGATCCAACTTTGATATAATGTCCTTAAAACAAGTCAAAATGAGACTCAGTATTGTATGTGGCCTCCACGTGCCTGTATGACCTCCCTACAATGCTTGGGCATGCTCCTGATGAGGTTGCGGATGGTCTCCTGTGGGATCTCCTCCCAGACCTGGACTAAAGCATCCGCCAACTCCTGGACAGTCTGTGGTGCAATGTGACATTGGTGGATGGAGCGAGACATGATGTCCCAGATGTGCTCAATCGGATTCAGGTCTGGGTAATGGGCCGGCCAGTCCATAGCTTCAATGCCTTCATCTTGCAAGAACTGCTGACACACTACAGCCACATGAAGTCTGGCATTGTCCTGCATTAGGAGGAACCCAGGGCCAACCGCACCAGCAATATGGTCTCACAAGGGGTCTGAGGATCTCATCTCGGTACCTAATGGAAGTCAGGCTACCTCTGGCGAGCACATGGAGGGCTGTGCGGCCCTCCAAAGAAATGCCACCCCACACCATTACTGACCCACTGCCAAACCGGTCATGCTGAAGGATGTTGCAGGCAGCAGATCGCTCTCCACGGCGTCTCCAGACTCTGTCACGTCTGTCACATGTGCTCAGTGTGAACCTGCTTTCATCTGTGAAGAGCACAGGGCTCCAGTGACGACTTTGCCAATCCTGGTGTTTCGTGGCAAATGCCAAGCGTCCTGCACGGTGTTGGTCTGTGAGCACAACCCCCATCTGTGGACGTCGGGCCCTCATACCACCCTCATGGAGGTGGTTTCTAACCGTTTGTGCAGAGACATGCACATTTGTGGCCTGCTGGATGTCATTTTGCAGAGCTCTGGCAGTGCTCTTCCTGTTTCTCCGTGCATAAAGGTGGAGGTAGCGGTCCTGCTGCTGGGTTGTTGCCCTCCTATGGCCCCCTCCACATCTCCTGGTGTACTGGCCTGTCTCCAGGTAGCGCTTCCAGCCACTGGACACTACGCTGACAGACACAGCAAATCTTCTTGCCACAGCTCGCATTGATGTGCCATCCTGGATGAGCTGCACTACCTGAGCAACTTCTGTGGGTTGTAGAGTCCATCTCATGCTACCACGAGTGTGAAAGCACAACCAACATTCAAAAGTGACCAAAACATCAGCCAGAAAGCATTGGTACTGAGATGTGGTCTGTGGTCCCCACCTGCAGAACCACTCCTTTATTGAGGGTGTCTTCATAATTGCCAATAATTTCCATCTATTGTCTATTCCATTTGTACAACAGCATGTGAAATTGATTGTCAATAAGTGTGGCTTCCTAAGTGGACAGTTTGATTTCACCGAAGTTTGATTTACTTGGAGTTATATTCTGTTGTTTAAGTGTTCCCTTTATTTTTTGAGCAGTGTATATTCTCAGAATCAGGGGGATCCGTTAAAGCGTTCTAGAGTTATTACCTCATAAAGTGACAGTGGTCAGAATTGTAAAATTAGGCCCGGTCATGAAGATGAAAACAGGTTCGGGTTTGAAGGGGTTAAACTACATCTGATTTTCACACAAGACCGCCTGCCAATGCCAGCAAATACTCCAGCTAGATGTGGGTCCTTGGACGCACATTCAGGTGAAGAGCATTGCTGCGCATTGACCTATGTGGCTTGTGCGTGGCAATACACACTACTAGCCAATCATTGGCCAGCAGCTGATGTCAGTGTGCACGTGACTGGGGGCACATGGCAGTGAAGTCATGTGCTCCCGTCACTTGCACGCTGAAGTCAGCTGCCAGCTTCAGAAGATGACACCACACCGTGGGGGAGTGGAGACAAGGTGAGTATTTTTTTTTTTTAATCAGTGAGTACATGGTGGCCATACTACTACTACATAGATGACAGTGGGCTGTGCATTAAAGAAGTTGTGCACTACTTTAGACTAACCCCCCAATGTATCCCACCGGGGCCCCTAAGACTTTTTGTAAATACCTTCCATTGCAGATAATGCCTGTGAGCGGCGCTATCGGTGGCCGCTAACAGGCATCACGTGACCCCGCGCTGACATCATGACAAGTGAGGAGTGACTCAGAACTGGGGTCCCCGCAGTGGCTGCTGGGTTGTGGGCGGGGTTACCCCCCGCGTCACTCCTAGCATCCACCGCGAGCTTTCCCAATGAATGGGGAGAGGCAGAGCGCGCGGTGGATGCCGAGTGTTACGCGGGGGGGTAACCCCGCCCACAGCCTGGCATCCACCATGAAACCAGAAAGAAAAAGACACCCGGTTGCTGCCAGCACTTGTCGTGACATCAGCAGATGTCAGAGCCGGCAGCAGCCGGGGTTCACGTGATGCCTGTGAGCGGCCACTTGTTTTATTTTGGTAGTAGCTACTGTTAGACCAATTGCTTTTTTCTAGTTTAAAGGGGTTGTCCACTACTTTAGGATACCCCCCCAATGTATCCCCCTGGGGCCCCTAAGACTTTTTGTATCGGGCATTATCATGCATGAAAATGACCTTGCTACGGAATGCACGGTTCTTCTTCTTGAACCATGGCAGGAAGTGCTGTTTGAGAAACTCAACATACATTATGGAGTTCATCTTTACCCCTTCAGGGATCCTATAAGGGCCAACAATCTCTCTCCCCATGATTCCAGCCCAAAACATTACTCCACCTCCTCCTTGTTGGCGCCGTAGCCATGTTTGCATGGGGTGTCCATCAACCAGCCATCCTCCACTCCATCCATCTGGACCATCGAGATCATTTCATGCATGATAATGCCCCGTCTCGTGCTGCACATAACACATCTGCATCTCTGGCTGCTGTGGGCATAAAAGGGGACAAACTTATGGTGTGGCCTCCATGCTCCCCTGACCTCAACCCCATTGAGAACCTCTGGAGCATCATCAAAAGGAGTGTCTATGATGGCGGGAGGCAGTTCACATCTAAGCAACAGCTCTGGGAAGGTATTCTGTCCTCATTCAAAACAATTGAAGCAGAAACCATCCAAAACCTGACAAATTCAATGAATGAGAGAGTTCAGAAGCTCCTTTCGAACAAGGGGTCCTATGTGAAAATGTTACATCACCTAGAATAAAGTTTTGAGTTGAAAACTGTTTGATTTCAGTTTGTAATAACCTGCTAATGCTTATAATTTAAAAAATGACCATTTTTTTGTTCTTTATTAAAATGAAAAGGTTGAAAACTCTGCTGTGCATAATAATTTGGAACATGCATTTTGAGTGCAGTTTGAGTGTTTTATTTTTTTAAAAATATACTGTTATCATAGGCAGTTTGTACAAAAACCTTTCAATTGTACTTTAATAGTTATTTGACTGGAAAATTACAATGACTGCAATTCATATAGGTAATTTGGGAAAATCGGAGAATATATTATTTGCATAATAATTTGGAACACAGTGCATATGGAGGACTATAGGATGCATTATACTATATGGAGGACTATAGGATGCATTATACTATATGGAGGACTATGAAGTGCATTATACTATATGGAGGACTATGGGGGTCATTATACTATGTGGAGGACTATGGAGGGTGCATTATACTATATGGAGGACTATAGGGGGCACATTCAACTATATGGAGGACTATGAGGGGTGCATTATACTATATGAAGGACTATGGGGGTGCATTATACTGTATGGAGGACTGTGGGGGTGCATTATACTATATGAAGGACTATAGGTTCCATTATACTTTAGGGAGGATTATGGGCCATGCATTATACTATATTGAGGACTATGGGGAGTGCATTATACTTCTGCTATGGGGCCCCAGGACTTCTATGTATGCCCCTGATGAGTATAATGGTTTATTTTTTTATATACATTAAAGAACAGCGTCAGAATGGGGAACATATACCAAGATGGTGATATATATACCAGGATGGGGTCCAGGATAAGAGACATATACCAGGAAAGGGGATATATATACCAGGATGAGGGACATAAATACCAGAATGGAGGGCATATACAGTTGATACCAGAAGTTTACATACACTATATAAAAAGACACATATGCATGTTTTTCTCAATATCTGACATGAAATCAGAATAAACCTTTCCCGTTTAAGGTCAGTTAGGATTACCATAATTTTTAATATTTGCCAAATGCCAGAATAATTAGAGAATGTTTTAAGACATTTTTATTGCTTACTACAGTCAAAAGTTTACATACATTTCATTAGTATTTGGTACCATTGCCCTTAAACTGAATGAACTTGGGTCAAACGTTTGGGATATACTTCCACAAGCTTCTCACAATAGTTGGTCAGAATTTGGGCCCATTCCTCCTGACAAAACTGGTGTAACTCATCCAGCTTTGCCCATAAATTTTCAATAGGATTGAGATCAGGGCTTTGTGATGGCACTCAAAAACATTGACATTTTTATCCTTAAAGGGGTTGTCCATTACTTTTACATTGATGCCCTATCCACAGGATAGGGCATCAGTGTATGATCGGCCGGGTTCCCGCATGCGGCACCCCTGCTAATCAGCTGCTATTGGTGCCGGCGGAGGCAGCTGCCGGCCGGAAGTGCTCACCTGCGGGGCTCTGCTGTCAAGTGGTAGTGGTGGCCGCCGCGGTGTACTGCACATCCACCTCCTATTCAATTGAATGGGAGGCGGATATGCAGTACACCTCGGTGGCCACTACCACTTGACAGCGGAGCCCCGCAGGTGAGCACTTCTGGCCAGCGGCCGCCACCGGCACCAATAGCAGCTGCTTGGCGGGGGTGCCACGTGCGGGACCCCAGCCGATCATACATTGATGCCCTATCCTACGGATAGAGCATCAGTGTAAAAGTAGTGGACAACTTCTTTAAGTCACAGGGGATAGGGAGGATCTATCAAAATCTAACCTTCACAACACATTTTTCTTTAAGTGTATCATGGTATGAACAAAAGAGATTTCAAATGACCTAAAAAAAGACAAATTGTCTCTTCAGAGAGGAATAGAACTATAACTCTAGTGCCACCTATAGGAAGTGGCAATCCTAAAAGTCAATATTGACCCTTTAACAAGCCTTATCACATGATTTAGGATGAAAATCAGAACCAGAAACTCAATTTTCAGACACCGTGTTTTGGGGTACTGTCCCTCATCAGTGCAAAGTGTGAGTTCTGGTTTGGCTGGGTAAGAGGCGTCAGACTGGTATCTAAGGGGTAACGTTTCTCCTTGTGGAGAGTGACATGTTAAGCATGTCAAGGTGAAGAGGTTTTTAAAGCTGTAATGCTCTTCTGGGAATTATGCAAATTGTCTCTTCGTAGAAGAAGAGAATTAGAACCCTAGTGTCACCTATAGGAAGTAGCAATGCTAAAAGTAAATTTTGACCCTTTAACGAGCCTAGTCACATGACTTAGGATAAAAGCCAGAACGAGAAACTCAATTTGCAGACGCTGTGTAAAAAAAAGAGTTATTAGTGCTCATTAGGCTGGAAAAGGTCACATAATTTCTCTGAAGAGTTTGGACTCCACCAATCTAGTCAGACAGGTCAGGTACAAATGGAGAGATTTCAAGACCTTTATTACCCTCCCCAGTGGTCAAAAATCAAAATTTTCTTGAAGAGCAAGGTGTACAATTCTCAAAGGAACCCAAGGTAACCTCTAAGCACTGCAGCATAAAACCTAATATCATCTGTGAAATGTGATGGTAATATCATGGCTTGGGCCTGTTTGTTTGTTGTATCTGGGCCAGGATGGATTGCCATTATTGATGGACCAATGAATTTTGAATAATACCAACAAACAAATACCTACAAATTCTAAAGGAATATGTCAACAAATGTATCCTTAAGCTGAATCTCAAAAATCATATGTTATGCTTCAAGACATTGAATGTTTTGGAATGGCCTGACTTAATCCTATAGAAATCCTATTAAGATGTTGTGGAAAGACCGAAAGCAATAACAGAGTTAAAGCTGTTTTGTATTTTTGGAATGCGCTAAAATTCTTCCAAGCGAATGTGCAGGACTATTTAACGATTAGAAGAAGCATTTAATTGCAGTTATTGCTGCACATTGGGGTCAAATAAGATACTAAAAGCAAAGGTTCACATACTTTTGCCCCTTGTATACATGTAATATTGGATCATTTTCCTTTTTTTAAACAAAAATGTCAAAGTCTAATATTTTCGACTCATTTGTTTGATGTGGTTCTCCTTAACTATTTTAGGACTTGTGTGAAAATCTGCCATAGTTTTAGGGCAAATTTATTCAAAATATAAAAATTCTGAATTTTTCATATTTATGCATAAATTTCACCCACCCAAAACTACATCAGGTTTTTACATGAAAATGACCTAATTTCACATGTCTTTGGAGTGAATCTCTTGACAGCAAAAACTGCATGTAAGAGCTCATGCAAGCGACCATATTTTTGGTCCGAGTGCGATCCGACAAAACATCCGACCAATGATATTCTATGGAGTAATGAAAATGTTTGTTCTTCGGACAGAGTCTGTCCGAGGAAAAAATTGCAGCATGCACAATTTGCATCCGATATTCGGATCACACTCGTTTATGCAAGTCATTGAGTCTATGGAAAAAAATCAGACCGTACTCGAATGACATCCAAGTGCGGTCTGATTTTATTGGTCTGACGGAATGGAGAATATGGAATAAAAATGTTTTCCCTCATCCAAGAAAATTGGATCACACTATGATCAAACTCTGATTAGCATAATCAGAATGATTTTCTCGGATGAGAGAAAATACGGCCATGTGACCCTAGCTTCAATGTAATTGTTGATTAGTCCTGCACATCAGCTTTGGGAGAATTTTAGTCAATTACTCCCTACAGCTTCAATTGTATTGTTTTGATGGGTTTGCTGTCTTTTCCATTTCTATAGGATTAAAGTCAGGACTTTGACTTGGCTATTTCAAAACATGCTATTTAAAAAAAATGAGTGGTTAAAGAAGAATTAATAATATGTGCTTTAGGTCATTTCCTTGCTACATGATTCACTTTCTGTTGAGATTCAGCTCATTTTATTTCAGAATTTGATGGTATAATTCAGAATTAATTGTTCCATTAATAATGGCAAGCTGACCTGGCCTAGATTTTTAGGGCAAATTTATACAAAATATAAAAAATTCTGAAGGGTTCCTAAACCTTTGAGAATTTTTCATGTTTATGCATAAATTTGACCCAAAACTAGATCAGATTTTCAAATGAAAATGACCCAATATCACATGTCTGTTAGTGACAGAAGTACATTATGTGTACCTTTGTATTCATTATTTGGATTGACTCCCTTGGCAGCAAAAGCTGCATCTAAGGGCTCATGCAAACGACCATATTTTCGGTCCATTAATAATGGCAAGCTGACCTGGCCCAGATGCAGCAAAATTGTCCCAAACCATAATATTACCCACACCATGATTCACAAATGTTATGTTTTTCTGCCATTTGAAAAGGATCTGTTTTTTGCTTACTAGAGGTGGAAAAATACATATTTAACATATACTACTGGACATGTGAACTTTCAAGCAATCATTCATTTGAAACTGATCCAGTAAGCAAAAACAGATCCTTTTCAAATGGGAGAAAAATGGATCGTTATTTAGCGGATCCATTTTCCAGACTTCATTGTTAAAAAAAATGGTTCCAATTGAAATCAGTTTTTTTCAGGTGGACAAAAATAGTTGTGTCTGCACAACTTTTTTGTTAACGGATTGCTGCTGGATCCGTTTTAAGGGATGATTACTGGACATGTGAACATAGCCTAAATAAAATAGGTCGCCCGCTCACACATGATTGTTATTTAATTGATTGAAAACACCAGACTAATTTCACCTTGAAATTATTTGTTAATTCTGAAGGCTCACAGACCTGTGACATTGTAATTTTTACATTAGGAAAATGATTCAAAGTCTAATATTTTTTATTAATTGCTTAGTTTTATCTAGTTCTACTTTTAGAGCTTGTGTGAAAATCTGATGTAGTTTTAGATCAAATTTATGTAGAAATATGGACAATTCTGAAGGGTTCACAAACTCTCAAGCTCCACTGTAAGAAATAACAAGTAATTAAAGTCTTATATACCACAAAAATGTTTCCAATAGAAATTACAATGCATCCCTAAAAAACAGCTCTCATACAATAAAAGTCTTTCAAAATATGGCGACACAAAATATTATTTAAAAGAAGTGATGTTATTGTGTAAAAGTAGTTTTACCATAAAGTTGTTCATTACAATTACCTCAAAATGGTGGCATTAAAAGATACAACTTATCTCTTAACAAAAAAGTCCTTATTCAGCTATGCCGATCGGAAAATGGAGAAATAAAATTGTTATGGGTTTGTGAATGTGGAGAAGAAAAAACAAAAAGAATTACGAGTCTTTAAGGCTCAAACTAGGCCACATCCTTAAGAGGTTAACAAACTTTTTAGATGCTGTTTTATTTCATATTTGTTAGTAGTTGCATTTCTTTAGTCAGAAATAGCAGTTTATCACTTTTAAGATCAAGGAACCAAACAGCTTTAGTGTCTTAGATAGATTGTTCAATTTACTTTTCAGTTGTACAGCAATAAATGAAACCTAATAAGAATAAAAGATGAACGATGCATATTACGACACAATAGATGTGGAAACTCATAACCTGAAAAAAATATTCTGTTTTGTCAAATAATTTTTTTACTTTAGAAGTGCAATTTGTAGCAACTAAGCCTCAATGCAAAATCTATAACAGGAATCCACCAGTTACAGTTGCGTTCAAAAGTTTCCATACCCTGGCAGAATTATTGCTTTCTTGGCTTTGTTTCAGAGAATTATGAATGATAGCAAAAAACTTTTTCTCCACTCATGGTTATTGTTTGGGTGAAGCCATTTATTGTCAAACTACTGTGTTTTCTCTTTTTAAATCTTAATGACAACCAAAAACATCCAAATGACCCTGATCAAAACTTCACATACCCTGATGATTTTGACCTGATAACATGCTCAAAATTTGACACAAATGGGTTTGAATGGCTACTAAAGGTAACATCCTTACCTGTGACCTGTTTGCTTGTAATCAGTGTGTGTGCATAAAAGCTGGGTGAGTTTCTGGTTCCAGACAGACTCTTGCATTTTTCATCCAGCCACTGACGTTTCTGGATTGTGAGTCATGGGGAAAGCAAATGAATTGTCAACGGATCTATGGTAAAAGGTAGTTGAACTGTGTAACACAGGAAAGGGATACAAAAAGATATCAAAGGAATTGATACCGCCAGTCAGCAGCGTTCAAGTGATTAACTAATGGAAAATCAGGGGCTCTGTAAAAACCAAACCATGGTCAGGTAGACCAACAAAAATTTCAGCCACAACTGCCAGGAAAATTGTTCGGGATGCAAAGAAAAACCCACAAATAACATCAGCTGAAATTCAGGACTCTCTGAAAACTAGCGGTGTGGCTGTTTGAAGATGCACAATAAGGAAGCTCTTGAAGGAAAATGGGCTGTGTAACATCCCTGGCGGCGTGCTTGCATGGCTTACCACCTCTCACCATGCAAGACCGCCATCTTACCTATCAATCCAGGCTGCACACTTTGCTCCAGTACCTGCTGTGTCTCTTGTCTGATTGCTTAGGGCGGCGGCACGGTGACTGCCTGATTCTTATAGTTACTGTGTGTGCACTCCTAATGCCTCCCCAGCCTATTGCTGTGAGTCACTGGATACTTAAACGCCCTCCACCCAGTAGGGGTGCCTGAGCAACACTTTCCTTCAGTGTCTTCCTTGCAACTGAGTTGCCAGGTCCTGTCCTGTATCTTGTCTGTTCCGCCCCTGGGGGCTGTATACCCAGGCCTGTTACCTGTATCTGTGACTTCTAGTCTGTCTCCGCCACCCTGGGGGCTGAGTTCCCAGGCTCATTCCTGTGTCTTGTCCCTGGTTCAGTTCCTGTCTGAACTGTGTCCTAGCCCGTTACCTGTTTGTCTCTATGTCCGAACCTTCCCTTTTTCTGCGGTGTCTGAACCTGCATCTACCTCGTTGTCTCTGAACTTCTGTTTGTGAGTTTTGTGTACACTCGCTACTTCATTGTAAGTACTTTGTGTGTATCTGGTTCTGCTTGTTCACCGCACCTGCGGTTTTGCTGTGCTCTGCTTGTTCACCGAACCTGCCGTTTCGCTCTGCTCTGCTTGTTCACCGCACCGGCAGTTTCGCTCTGCTCTGCTTGTCTACCACACCTGCTGGTTTTGCTCTGCTCTGCTTGTCTACCGCACCTGCAGGTTTTGCTCTGCTCTGCTTGTCTACCGCACCTGCGGGTTTTGTTCTGCTCTGCTTGTTTACCGCACCTGCGGCTCCGTTCCTGTATCCCAGTCTGTACAGGTCCCTATCCTGCCTGCGTTCCTACTTGCCAGTACCCGCCTGTCTGCATGCCAGCCGTGCCTGCCAGTTCCCACCTGTCTGCATGCCAGCCGTGCCTGCCAGTGCCCACCTGTCTGCATGCCAGCCATGCCTGCCAATACCCACCTGTCTGCATACCAGCCGTGCCTGCCAGTACCCACCTATCTATATGCCAGTCTAACCTGCCTGTTCCTGCATTCCCCGGTGTGGGTCAACAGCTGTGACCGGGGTCTGACCTGGAGTAGCACCTGGTCCCTCTGCTCGGTTCCTCCTTGGTTCACGGAGTCGACTGAGCCGCCGTGCGACCTTGGTCGGACCGGGTTGATACTTAGTTACGCCCTTCCAGGCACTCCTCGGTTCATGGTCCAGTGGGATCACTAACCACGCTCACGCCAGTAAGTCCGGACATGAGCGTAACAGGCTGCATGGTCGAGTCACCAGAAGAAAGCCATTACTGCGCAAATGCCACAAAGTATCTGGCCTACAATACGCCAAACAGCAAAGAGACAAGCCTCAAAACTTCTGGAACAAGGTAAGTTTGAGTGATGAGATCAAAATAGAACTTTTTGGCCACAACCATAAACATTACATTTGGAGAGAGGTCAACAAGGCCTATGATGAAAGGAACACCATTCCTACAGTAAAGCATGGAGGTGAATCGCTGATGTTTTGGGGATGTGTGAGCTACAATGGCACAGAAAACTAGGTAAAAGTTGAAGGAAAGATGAATGCAGCATGTTATCAGCAAATATCGGAGGCAAATTTGCACTCATCAGCCCGGAAGCTGCGCATGGGACGTACAAGGACGTTCAAACATGACAATGATTCAAAACACAAGGCCAAGTTGACCTGTCATTGGCTACAGCAGAACAAAGTGAAGGTTCTGGAGTGGCCCTCTCAGTCTCCTGACCTCAATATCATTTAGCCACTCTGGGGAGATCTCAAGCATGCAGTTCATGCTAGACAGCCCAGGAATTTACAGGAATTGGAGGCTTTTTGCCAAGAAGAATGGGCAGCTTTACCATCTGAGAAAATAAAGAACCTCAACTACTACAAAAGACTTCAAGCTGTTATTGATGTTAAAGGGGACAATACACGCTATTAAGAACTGGGTATGTGAACTTTTGATCAGGGTCATTTGGATGTTTTTGGTTGTCATTAAGATTTAAAAAGAGAAAACACAGTAGTTTGACAATAAGTGGCTTCACCCAACCAATAACTATGAGTGTAGAAAAAGTATTTTTTGTTATCATTCATATTCTCTGAAACATGGCCAAGAAAGCAAAAATTCTGCCAGGGTATGTACATTTTTGAGCATAACTGTATGTGCACTTGGTAATACTGGTAACTTCCTAAGGAGGACCTTCTCCTTAAAGGGGTTTTCACATGAACAAAAGTTCAATTTATTCACTAGATCTTGGAATAAAAATAAAATCCACAATTGGATGTGATTAAAAAAATGTGGTGCCGATTTTTTTTTTTTTTCTGCTCTTGGGACATTAAAAAAAGTTCCGGTGAGGAGATAATGTTATAAATGTACTGTGTGATGGCTGTGTCTGACCGTGCTGGCACATGGTCTGATCATACCACATCTCTTGGGCGGGGGAGGATGCAAAAGAGTATCCAGACAGGACAGCATGGGATCACAGCTGATTGTTTAACATTTCACTGCCTGTTTTTAAGCAATGTTTTACCTCAAAGAAATATACACAGGAAAACCCTTTTAAAGAGGACCTTTAACCAGTTTGAGCAAACTAATCCGACCATATCATGGAATAGTGTCTGCAGAGTTGAGTAAAATGTAGTTGTTTTTTATTGTTTTGCTTTTTCTTTTGCTTTTTATTTCTCCTCTCCATTGCTGAGATATCAGCATGTAAAGTTTACATTATAATTATGTTAAACCCAAAGAGTCGTTACCAGAAATTTTCCTCTGGAGGCGTGTACTTCCTCTGCATTACGTTGACCAATCATCAGGGGTAATAAACTGAGATAAAAAAAGAACATTCCCTGACAAAATCTCAGAGCAGCTTCCTGAGTATGAAACCTGTAAATCACAGACATTCTGATCTCACTGATCTTGCTGCAGAGCTGTGTCTGATTACAAGTGCAGGGAGTAGAGCAAAGATGAGTGGGATCATATTTTTTTAGGGACCATTTTACCTTTGAAGTGACTTTAAAATGAGGCCTTAGCCCCAAATTTTTCATTTTCACAAAGGGAAATAGGTAACAATGAATGCCTTAATTTATACAATTTTTCCTGAATATGGCAAAACATTGTGGGGTCAATTGATCAAGACTGGAGGTGCGCACAATCAAACTACTCCAGTATGGCATGAGTAGAAGGCACCAAATTCAAGAGGCACATGCCAGTTAATGAAGTTGGTGCCTCTCCTTAGTGGCGTGCGCCTCCAAGCATTGTGCCAGATATCCTACTCCAGTCGAGGACATGTATGGTGCAATTCGGTAGCAGGTGCATGGCTCATGAGGTAAGACCACCCCATACCCAGCACATAATAGCTGACAGCCAGGATTTGCTTCTAACAGCCACAGATTGAGTGGAGCTCTGTCCGCAACTGTTAACTTGTAAAATGCCAAAGTCAAACTCTGACAGCGACATTTACAGCACGCCAGCATGGGGGCGCGTCATTCTATGCGTCCATCGGTGCCCTGTGACGTGATCCTGGGGCGCCAATGGTTTTCTATGACAGCAGGGATCTGCTGAAGACCTCCTTGCCTATCATCACAGAGCACCTCTAAAACCCAGCCTGTGGCTGGGCTACAAAGAGACTTCAATTTTTACTATATGCAGCAATACTGTAATATTGCTGTATATAGCACAAGCGATCAGACGATCACAAGCTCATGTCCCCTATGATGACTAATAAATACAGTAAAAAGTAAAAAAAAATAATTAAAAAATAAGAAAAAAAGTTAAACTCACCCATCTTTTCCCCCATTCAAAAGAAAGGTAAAAATGTAAAAACTACACATTTGTGGTTTTGACACATACATAAAAGTCTGATCTATCAAAATTTAACAACAATTAACCTGATTGGTGTCATGCCTTTCCATTGATTTTTCCACCTCTCTTTCTTCATGAGTTCAATACTTTTTCCCTGTGTCATTTCTCATTATTACACATACTTTAACCCTTTTACCCCCTAAGGCTTTTTGCACGTTAATGACTGGGCCAATTTTTACAATTCTGATCAGTGTCACTTTATGAGGTAAAAACTCTGGAACTCTTCAACAGATCCCACTAATTCTGAAAAAAAATGTTCATGGCATATTGTACATCATGATAGTGGTAACATTTCTTTGATATATCTTGCGTTTGTTTGTGAAAAAAATGGAAATTTGGTGAAAATTTTGAATATTTCACAATTTTCAAATTTTGAATTTTCATGCCCTTAAATAAGAGACATGTTTCAAGCAAAATAGTTAATAAATAACATTTCCCACTTGCCTACTTTCCATCAGCACAATTTTGGAACCAATTTTTTTTTGGGGGGGACGTTATAAGGGTTAAAAGTTGACCAGCGATTTCTAATTTTTTCAACAAAATTTACAAAACCATATTTTAAGAACCACATCACATTTGAAGTGACTTTGAGAAGCATTTATGACAGAAAATACCCAAAAGTGACACCATTCTAAAAACTGCACTCCTCAAGGTGCTCAAAGCCACATTCAAGAAGTTTATTAACCCTTCAGGTGAATCACAAGAATTTTTGTAATGTGAAATAAAACAATGAACATTTAAGTTTTGTTCACAAAAATGTTACTTTAGACTCAAATGTTTTTATTTTTGCAAGGGTAACAGTAAAAAATGGACCCCAAAATTTGTTGTACAATTTCTTCTGAGCACACCGGTACCCCATATGTCATGGGAAAACTACTGCTTGAGCGCCATTTGACTTTTTGAATGTAAACATTGCATGAATAATTAGTGGAAACCACCCCAAAGTGACACAATTTTGGAAACTAGACCCCTCAGGGATCTTATCTAGATGTGGGGTGAGCATCTTGAACCCCCAAGTGCTTCACAGAAGTTTATATCATTGAGCCGTAAAAATAACATTTTCACATTTTTCCCACAAAAATGTTTTTCAGCCCCCAAATTTTGCTTTTCATAAGGGTAACAGGCGAAATTGCACAATACCATTTATTGTGGAATTTCTCCCGAGTAAGCCGATGCACCATATGTGGGGGTAAACCACTGTTTGGGCGAACGGTAGGGCTCGGAAGGGAAGGAGCGCCATTTGACTTTTTGAATGTAAAATTTGCTTGTATAATTAGCAGATGCCATGTCGCGTTTGGAGAGCCCCTGATGTGCCTAAACAGTGGAAACCACCCACAAGTGACACCATTTTGGAAACTAGACCCCTTAAGGAACTTATCTAGATGTGTGGTGAGCACTTTGAACCCCCAAGTGTGTCACAAAAGATTATAACGTAGAGCCATAAAAGTGAAAAATCACTTTTTTCCACAAAAATGATCTTTTAGCCCCAATTTTTTTATGTTCACAAGGGTAACAGGAGTAATTGTACCTCAAAAGTTGTTGTGCAATTTCTCTTAAGTATGATACCAATATTTGGGGGAAACCATTGTTTGGGCGCACGGCAGAGCTCGGAAGGGAAGGAACACCATTTGACTTTTTCAACGCAAAACTCGCTTGAATTGAGAGGAGACGCCATGACGCGCTTGGAGAGCCCCTGATGTGCCTAAACAGTGGAAAATCCCCACGAGTGACCCAATTTTGGAAGCTAGACCCCAGAATGAATTTATCTAGATGTGTCGTGTGTATCTTGAACCAACAAGTGCTTCACAGAAAATTCTAACGTTGACTTGTGAAAATAAAAAAAATCACATTTTTTCAAGAAAAATGTTATTTTAGGCAAAAAATATATATTTTCACAAGGGTAGCAGGAGAAAGTGGACCCCAAAATTTGTTGTGCAATTTCTCTTGAGCACACAGATACGCAATATGTGGTCGAAAACTACTCTTGAGGCAAAGTGCAAAGCTCAGAAGGGAAGAAGCGCCATATTCGAGTTCATATTTTGCTGGGCTGGTTTGACAGTGCCATGTCACATTGGCAGAGCCCCTAAGGTGCCAGAGCAGCCGAGCCCCCATAAGAGACCCCATTTTACAACTACACCTCTCAATGAATTAATCTAGGGGTGCAGTGAGCATGTTGACACCATATGTGCCTCACAGAATTTTACACCATTGGGCAGTGAAGAAAGAATAATTACTAGTGATGAGCGAGCACTAAAATGCTTGGGTACTCGTTGTTCGAGTCGAGCAAAGTGGAATGCTCGAGTGCTCGGACCGAGTAATGAGCCCAATGTAAGTCTATGGGAAACTCGAGCATTTTTCCAGCGGTCTGCAGAGGACTAAAAATTGCCAAAATTGATGGGAACAGTGCTCAGATGACATGGGAACAGCATGAGGAAGACCCCTGGAAGCATTCCTGACTCCCAGGTCACTGCTGTCAACAACGTCAGAGGCATTACGCCACTTTTACAGACTCACAATAAAACATACAAAAACAAAACCAAAATAGATTTTCCTGGGAAGCATGTTAAGGAAAATACTTTCCAGGGTAATGACTTGTATATAAGGCAAAATAAATAACCAAAAACAAAAATGCTCCTCCACACCTTGGGCTATGTTCACACGTAGCGTTTTTGATGCATTTTTGCACTTTTGCATTGCTTTCAACGGTGAAAAAACATTTAAAAGTACATGTCATTTTAATATTTTACTACCTTATCTGGCCATGTGGTGTGTGTCACATCATCAGACACATCCTGGTTCATTTATGATGGAGGGACTAGTCACAAAGACTATTTTTATAGGGCCATCAGGCAGCCCTTAGTATTCTTAAAGGGCCAGCAGTCAGCTATGCTTTGTTGTTCCCATTATTAAAGAGTGGGTCTCCTGTACTGTTATTGCGTATGCAGTGACTGCAACGGCTTCCAAAAATTTGGAGGAACTCCAATGCCCCTTGCAAGAGATGTAGAGGTCAGAGGGCCTCCTGAAAACAATGTTCCCATTATTAGGAAGTGTGTCTTCCATACTGTTTGCCTATGCAGTGAAGCAACGGCTGCCAAAAATTTGGAGGAACTCCAATGCCCCTTGCAAGAGATGTAGAGGTCGGAGGGCCTCCTGAAAATAATGTTCCCATTATTAGGAAGTGTGTCTCCCATACTGTTTCCTATGCAGTGAAGCAGCGACTGCCAAAAATTTGGAGGAACTCCAATGCCCCTTGCAAGAGACATAGAGGTCGGATGGCCTCCTGCAAAAAATGCTCCCATTATTAGGAATTGTGTCTCCCATACTGTTTGCCTATGCAGTGAAGCAACGGCTGCAAAAAATTTGGAGGAACTCCAATGCTCCTTGCAAGAGACGTAGATATGTTGATATGGTACATATGGTGGTGATATGGTGGTGGAGGATGAAGATGCGGAGAAGGAGGAGGACAAGAGAGCAAATAGACAAAATCAGGAAGCATATACCCATGTCTGGGTGTGAAGACAGAAGTGCATGGGAATAGAGTTAGACCTCCCAAAAAAAAGACACTGTATTTGAGTTTATGTTACGCTGCTATCTGTTACGGATCCGGATGGTGGAACCTCTGTGCTGAGATGCAAGGAGGGACCAGAGGGGCAGAACTAAGTGCCAACTCGGACCGACCCTGGCCACATGGCGGCTTAGTCGACTCCGTGAACCAGGTAGGGACCGGGCAGGTGGACCAGGTGCCACTCTGGGACCGACCTTGTGTGAGAGCAGGCGACTCCCACGGGTCAGACAGCTGAAGCTGACAGGTGCAGCGGATGAGCATGGTAGGTAGCCTGATGGGTGATCTGGGTAGGCAAGCTGGTTGGCACGGTAGGTAGACAGGCAGGCGGGCACGGCTGATAGGCTGGCGGGCACGGCTAATAGACAGGCTGGTGGGCACGGCTGATAGACAGGCAATCATGGCTGATAGACAAGCAGGCGAGCACGACTGATAGACAGACTGGCGGGCACTGGAACCTGAGGGCTGAGGAGAGTGTTAGCACACAAACAACAACCTTGCACAGGCACCTCCATATTGGAGGAGGTGCTTTAAATAGGAGTGGTCCTTCGGCCTTTGGCCGAGGACTCTTTAGGATGGTGCGCGCCACCCCTTTAAGAGGGAGGGAGCGCGCGCGCGCCCTAAGCATAGTACCCAGGAAGCTGTGCGCGTAGAAGCAGCAGAGGAACTGGAGGACGCCGGACCGGGACCGTAGCGGTGAGGGGAATGGCGCTACAGTACCCCCCTTACTCCCCCTCTTCTTTAAGCCCGCAAGAAATTTTTCAAGAAGACAAGGGGCATGAATGTTCTGTCCTCAGGACCAAACTCCTTCCAATCCACAAGAAAGAAAGTCTTTCCTCTTACCCTCTTGATGGCCAAAATGTTCTCTACCTCAAAGACGTCCTCAGCAGAGACTGGAGCTGGAGTGGTACCTGGATCGTCAGAGAAAGAATTAAGGACAACCGGTTTGAGGAGAGACACGTGAAAGGAGTTGGGTATCCGTAAGGAGGCCGGGAGTTTCAGCTTGTAAGCCACAGGATTTATTTGGTTCAGAATCTCGAACGGACCAATGAAACGCGGACCCAGCTTGTGTGATGGTATCTTGAGACGGACATATTTGGAGGAAAGCCAGACCTTGTCTCCCGGACGGAATTGAGGCGGATCCAGATGTCTCTTATCAGCATGCTTCTTCATCCGCTCGGAGGACTGAAAGAGAGCAGATCTAGTGTCTTCCCAAATTGCAGAAAATTCACTGACGAGAGACTCTGCGGCAGGATTGTACACTGAAGCGGAGACGGGAAACGGAATCCGGGGGTGTTGACCGTAGACCACAAAAAACGGAGACTTAACAGAAGACTCACTCACATGGTAGTTATAGGAAAACTCGGCCCAGGTCAGGAGCTCAACCCAATCGCTATGGTGAGCGTTGACAAAGTGCCAAAGAAAACTGGTAAGAATCTGATTGATATGTTCCACTTGACCATTGGACTGAGGATGATAGGCTGAACAGAAATCCAAAGAGACATCCAGCAGTTTGCACGTGGTTCTCCAATAGCGAGAAGTGAACTGAACTCCTCGGTCCAAGACAATGTGGAGGGGTAAGCCGTGGAGACGGAAGATGTGACGGATGAAGTACTTAGCCAGCACAGGTGCAGACGGAAGACCAGGCAGAGGATGAAGTGAGCCATCTTGGAGAAGCGGTCGGCGACCACCCAAATGATAGTACAACCGGCTGATACAGGAAGATCCGTGATGAAATCCATTGCAATATGTTGCCACGGAGTGGAAGGCATGGGAAGAGGAAGGAGACAACCGGCTGGGAGGTGCCTAGGTATCTTGTTACGGGCACAAGAGGAACAAGCCGCGACAAAATCCACAACATCCGTGCGCAGGGTGGGCCACCAATAGTGCCGGGCAATGAGCAGAAGTGTCTTCCTCTGGCCAGCATGGCCAGCCAGTTTGGACGAATGGCCCCAGAGTAAGACCCTGTTCCGATCCGGAGCCACTGCAAAGGTCTTACCAGCAGGTAGACGAGACAGGTCAAACGGAGCAACAGTCATTATTCTGGAGGGGTCAATGAGGTGTAGAGGCTCCTCCTCCAGGTCGGAAGACAGAAAAGAGTGGGATAGAGCGTCGGCTTTAATGTTCTTGTCTGCCGGGCGGTAATGGAGATTGAAGCAGAATCGAGCAAAAAACAAAGACCATCTGACCTGACGCGGGTTTAGTCTTTGGGCGGTCTGCAAATACGCAAGGTTTTTATTGTCAGTGTAGATGATCACCGGGTGCAGAGCCCCCTCAAGCAAGTAGCGCCACTCCTCCAGCGCTAATTTTATGGCCAGCAGTTCTTGATCTCCTATGGAGTAATTGCGCTCAGCAGGAGAGAAGAGTTTGGAGAAGAAGCCGCAGGTCACCATTCGCCCGGGCGAGGATTTTTGGGTGAGCACTGCTCCGGCTCCGGAGGAAGAGGCATCAACCTCCAGGAAGAACTGTTTATTGCCATCCGGACGGTGTATCACAGGAGTGGAGGAGAAGGCTTGTTTATGAGAGATAAAGGCATTCTCTGCCTCGGGAGACCACTCCCTGGGATTTGCTCCCTTACGGGTAAGAGCAGAGATGGGAGCTGTCCGGGAGCAGAAATGAGGAATGAAGAGGCGGTAATAGTTAGCGAATCACAGAAACCGCTGAATAGCCTTCAACCCCTCAGGTCGGGGCCACTTTAAGACAGCAGACACGATCCATCCGCAGTCCGGTCTCCGAGATGATATACCCCAGAAATGGTAGGGAGGTCTGCTCAAAGAGGCATTTCTCGTACTTAGCGTACAGGCGATTCCTCTGGAGCCTCAGCAGAACCTGACGAACATCCCTCCAGTGAGAGGGCAGCTCAGGGGAGAACACCAGGAGATCTCGGAAGATGTCATTCACTAATTCCTGGAAGACGGCCAGAGCATTACAGAGACCGAAGGACATCACAGGGTATTCGTAGTGACCATCCCGATTGTTGAATGCCGTCTTCCACGGAAGGCGGGCACTGGAACCTGAGGGCTGAGGAGAGTGTTAGCACACAAACAACAACCTTACACAGGCACCTACATATTGGAAGAGGTGCTTTAAATAGGAGTGGTCCTTTGGCCATTGGCCGGGGACTCTTTAGGATGGCGCGCGCGGCCCCTTTAAGAGGGAGGGAGCGCACGCCCTAAGCACAGTGCCTGGGAAGCTGCACGCGGTGAGGGGAACGGCGTCTCTGGCCGGCAGGAGGCAGAGACTCCGACGCTACACTATCATTCAGTGGTGTTGAGAAGCCTGGCCCAATCCAGCCCTTGTTCATTTTTATGAGAGTCAGCCTGTCAGCATTTTCAGTTGACAGGCTGAGGCGTCTATCGGTTATAATTCCACCAGCGGCACTAAAAACGTGCTCTGACAAAACGCTAGCGGCAGGGCAGGCCTGGACGTCCAAGGCGTAGAGAGCCATTTCATGCCACGTGTCCAGCTTGGATACCCAATAATTATAAGGTACTCCCTCACCATCTTCCAAAACTTTTCCTTCCTTGGGAGAATACCCCGCGCCTCAGGGCCTGTGCAATGGGAGGGTCTGAGGTTTTATGTGTGAAGTCTGACCTGAATACCAATGGCCTTGTTGATGCTGGTAGTCAACAACTGCCCTCTTCTGCTCACAAATCCTTCCCAACATCGGCAATGTAGAGTTCCAATGCGTGGGGACATCGCAGATCAGTCAGTGAGCTGGAAGCTGCAAATGCTGCTGAAGCATGACAAGGGTGGCGGAAGCTGTAGCTGACGTACTAAAATGGGCACACAGGTGGCGTACTTTGACAAGCAGATCCGACAGATCCGAGTAGGTTTTGAGAAACCACTGAACCATGATGTTAAGCACATGGGCCAGGAATGGTACATGTGTGAGCTTGCCTCGCATCAGAGCCGCCACCAGGTTCCAGTCATTGACACACACGAGCATGCCTGGCTGTAGGTTCAGTGGTATCAGCCACAGATCTTCCTGCTCTTTCAGAGCTGTCCACAACTCTTCAGCGTTGTGCGGTTTGTCACCTAAGCATATTAGCTTGAGCACAGCCTGTTGCCGCTTGGCCGAGGCAGTGCTGTAGTGCTTCCAGCTTGCGACTGATGTGGTCATTTTGGAGATGGAGGCTGAAGAGGAGGAGGAGGTGCAGTAGCTGTAGAATGTGGGGGCAACCCTGATTGACCCAGGGCCCGCAATCCTCGGCGTCAGGAGGATGTGTTCCGTCCCAAGGTCCGACTGGGTCCCGACTTCCACTATATTAACCCAGTGTGCCATCAGCGAGATGTACAGTCCCTGCTCACAAGCACTTGTCCACATGTCCGTGGTTAGGTGGACTTTTCCAGTAACTACGTTGTTGAGGGCACTTCTAATGTTGTGGGACACGTGCTCGTGTAATGCGGGGATGGCACACCGGGAGAAAGAGTGGTGGCTTGGGACCGAGTACCGAGGGACGGCCACCACCATCAGGTTGCAAAAAGCTTCCATCTCCACAAGCCTAAAAGGCAACATTTCGAGTGGAAGCATTCGGGAAATGTGTGAATTTAGTAGTGTGGCCTGTGGGGCATTGGCTGCGTTCCAAGGACTGGGGTAGGGACAACTGAACGCTGCGCTGGGATAAGGACGTGGACGTGCTTGCTGATGGTGCTAGTTGAGAATTTGCAATGACAGGTGCAGGGCGGGAGGCATCTTGGCATGCGTCATGGACAGGGGATTGGCGTGCACGCACAACAGCGGAACAAGCAGTGGTGTCACCCGCAGACATTGTTGCTGGACCTGGGGTTTGGCCCACTTAGTCGGGTGCTTTGCTGCCATTGTCCTGATCATATTGGTGGTGGTCAGGCTGCTAGTTTTGCTGTCCCTCCTGATGCTGACCTGGCAGGTAGTGCAAATTGCCTTTTTGGGGCTATCATCAGAGTCTTTAAAAAATAACCAGACCCTGGAAGACCTAACAGTTGTACTGGCAACTTCTGTCGTGTTGGCGTTACGAGGAATGCTTTCCCGCCTTGTCTGCGGCCACCATGCTGCTTCTTCATGCTTGTTGTGGTGCCAAGCCTCCCTCCCCCTGTGTGCTGCTGTCCTTGCTCTGTATGTCCCCCTGCCAGTTGGGTCAGTTACTATATCATCCACCACCTCGTCTTCCACTTCCGCACCCTGGTCCTCCTCCTGACTTTCTGGCAATTGTGTCTCAACATCATCATCCACCTCTTGCGACAGTAATTGCACTTTCCCACCATCACCTTTGTTTGACCGTGGCTGCTCAGATATTTGGGCATCGCTACACGCGTTCTCCTCTTGACTCGCTTGAAGCTGGCCGGGTGAGAGGCCTGAATCTACAAATTGAAAAGTGAGCAGCTCTTCTGAGTGTCCAAGCGTGAGATCAGTTGTCTCCGGGCACTCGGCATGGTGGGAGGAAGGAGGATCATGGTGAGGAATATGCGGTCCCGATTCACGGCTACTGAGACTTGACCGTGTGGAAGACAGGGTGGTGGTGGTGGCTAAGTGACTGGAAGCATTATTTGATATCCAACCAATAATCTTTTGACACTGCTCTGTGTTCAATAGTGGTGTTCTGTGGTCACCTAGTAATCGGGACAGGAAGGCCGAGCGACAATATGTGGGTGTTTGTTGTGGCACAATTTCAGCTTGCCCATGGTCACGTCCTCTGCCTCAGCCTCTACATGCACCATCACGTCCACATCCCCGTCCCTTGCTACGCGCATTGCCCATTTTTAATGGAGGACAATATTTTCCACGTTCACAATAAATGGCTGATTTTGGAATGCAGTTATATGTGATATGTCTGACAGAGAACCACAATTTTAAATAGCAAGCCTGTAATTTACTAATATTATTCCACACACAGACCTAGTGTGAATAGCTTGACTGACACACTGCAACAGAATGGAAATGGAAGAAATGGCTGATTTTGGAACACTCTTATAGGTGTTATGTCTGACAGAGAACCACGGTTTTAAATAGCAGGCCTGTTATTTGCTAATACTATCCTTCACAGACACCTAGTGTGAATAGCTTGACGGACACACTGCAACGAAATGAAAATGGAAAAAATGGCAGATTTTGGAACACTCTTAAAGGTGTTAGGTCTGACAGAGAACCACGGTTTTAAAGAGCAGGCCTGTAATTTGCTAATACCGTTCTTCACAGACACCTAGTGTGAATAGCTTGACCGACATACTACAACCGAATGAAAATGGAAGAAATGTCTGATTTTGGAACAGTCTTATAGGTTATATGTCTGACAGAGAACCACAATTTTAAATATCAGGCCTGTAATTTGCTAATACTATTCTTCCCAGACACCTAGTGTGAATTGTTTGACCGACACATTGCAACGGAATGGAAAAGGAGGCCAATATTTTCCACGTTCAGTTTAAATTTCTGGATTTTTATCGCTGATTTATAGAACAGATCTGGCTTTTTTCTGCAGTGAGAACAAGCAAATGGAGCAGAAAAATGATGCACTCTGGATTGCTTTTTAAGCAAATAAACAGGATTAAGATACAAAAAAAATTTGCCCTGGACCCTGATATCTGGGGCTATGTCTACAAATATCTGTAATTATTACAGCAGCAGCAGACAGGACGTTCAATGACCCTCTTGTGCTGTATCATACACTGCAGTCTGCCACATACACTGCATGCCTGCCTAACTCCTGCTATCTCCACTGAATATATGTTGCTGAATTAGTCCTCAGAAGGACTGTTAGTTCAGATGGATATATACTGTATATACGTTGTGGAATACCTATACTAACTATAAAGAAGCAAATCTCTCCCTGACGCATCAGCACCTCTCCCTACTCTGCCTGATTCCAGGTTACACTGTGACGAGCATAGTGGCCCCAGGTCTTATATAGACCTGATGACGCTGTACAGCCAGCCAATCACTGTAATGCCCACAACCAACATGGCTACAGCATTACAGGCAATCCCAGCATGTTCATTGGCTCTCTAAAGAGTGCCAAACATGCAGGGAGGGGACCCGAGTTCCCACCCGAGCAACCCGGAAATACTCTCTGATCGCTGAGCTCGTTGAGCACAGTGATGCTCGGGCGAGTACCGAGCAGTGGCGAGCATGTTCGCTCATCACTAATTGAGACCCATTCAGGATTCCCCACATTTACAAGAATTTGTGGCAGACACCAGCAAAGTGGCATCAAGTTCAGTACAGTAGAAATTGTAGAATTAGGAACGACACCTCTTCCCCTACAGCCAACCCAGTAGATGGTGACTCAGTCAGAAGTGTTTATGACGCGCCCCTGGGCCTGCTGTGTCGCGTAGCGTCTCGCGCACGGGGGCTTACCCGGAACCGGATCAGATGAGGGTTGTAGTCTCCGAGTGGCGGGGACCCGGTCCGTGCCCAGGGGGTCAGACTCAGTGTGTGGCAGTCTTGATAGATGTTATTTGAGTGTCGACTACGCCACCCGTTGATTTGCAGCTATGGAGCTGCCGCTGCAGGGCAGACCGCTGAGGCCGGTGTAGAATTGTGCAGCGTGATAGTATAACCCCCAACGGGAGGGGTATGGCCTCAGGGCAGCCGACGTGGAAGATGGGGGTAGCAGGAACCACTCAGAGACGGTGCGGTGTAATTCAGGGTCTTTACTGGTAACAACGATAGACCCTCCCGGAGTACTTGCTAGCGAACGGGGCCTGGTCAGTCCTTGAGCAGATGGGATCTCCCCTGGCCAGGCGGAGTTGTAGGCCTCCCAAACTGACTGTACTCTTCTGGCTACCTTGCTAGAAGCGGATATAAGTAGCCCACGTCCCTGAGTGTACCATGTGGTGCTCACCCGTATGGCCGGTGACTCGGGGCCTTCTATTGGCTTCCGCTCCACGATGGCGGTGCTGGTCCCACACGTGTGACCGTGCCTTCGGGTTTCTGGGCCTGAGGACCTGAAATCCCCTGCCAGTCGGCTTCTGCTGCTGGGTAAGAGTTAGTCCCCACAGCCTCGGACGCCGGGTCCGGTAAGAAAGCTTCTCAGTCAGGGCGAGCTCTGCAGCTGCCAGCCCCTGACTCGTAGTAGTATTGCTCCCACTGAGTTCCAGCTGTTTCTTCCTATGACTGTCTCTTGTCTCTACTCTCCTTGACTCCTAACCCTGCTTCAGCCCCGGGTTTATATAGGGGAAGTTCTTCCCCTCCCAAGACTGGGCAGGAGGTGTGGCATGCACAGGATCCCTGACCAAAGGACCTCCCACCTGCTCTCAAACATAACATCTCTATCACTGTGGCAACCAGACCCCTGGGGTGTCACATTCCCCCCTAGTGAAATTTAGTACTCCGGGACTAAACATATTTTAGAAAAACATAACAAGATAAAAACAATAATAATACAATAAGAAAAACATATAAAGATGGTTACGGCATGTCCGTAACCGGGTGCAGTCTTTGAAGAAAAGCAAGGTGTCCATTTCACCAAAACAGGGAGACGTAACCAGGTAGGGGTTTGTCCTACCCCGAGTCCTTAACAGTCTTTAGTCCGTCCTGGGTTGCGCTCCAACTATGTACAAGGATTCCCGGTAAATCCACCAAGGACTCCTACAAATAACTAGAAACACAAAATTATACACAAGCAACAATACACAGGTAAACATAAATAAAACAATTTATACACTTCAAATCCTCCACCGTGCGGGTAACTGGCCTCTAGTGGCCCTAGTGGACCTACGGAGCTGACTGCCTAGCCCTGAACTACAGGGTGTAGGAGCTGTCAAGGGTAAACTGGGCAGCTGTCTACCGGCTCTTTGGCTCACTAGGGATATGGCAGGCTCACTGCAAGCAGAGGGTTGATTCTCCTGGTCTGCGGGTGTGGGGTCTTCTGCCTCCTGGACCGGCTGTTCTTCCAGCTCTACCTGTTGCTCCGTAGGTGCTTGGGATGCTGGTTGGAGGAAGGTGAGTACGGGTACCACAACTGCACCATTGACTTGAGTCCAAGACCGAGGGAAGTCCCCGAGCACAGTACTAACCATATCTTCCCTTTCCTCTACGGGTCGATGGTCTTCTTGTTCCTCTTCAGGGTTCCTCAGTTTTTCGGGACACTTCTTCAGGTGGTCCCAGGATACAATAGCTGTGGTTTCCCCTCCGTCTTTACTGATGGTACAAACCTTCGGGTTCTCGTGGCTTGAGGGCAGTACGGTGTACGGGTCCTTTTCCCACTGGTCGTCCAACTTGTGGAGCCGTCTCTTCCTCTTCAAGACCTGCTCTCCGGGTACCAGGGGAACAGCGGGAGCATACTGGTTGTAAGTTTTCTCTTGTCTTTCCCTAGCCTGACAGAGACTTCGCTCCACGCTCTCCTGTACTCTCCGGTACTGCTGCTGCCTCTCCGTGTCCCAGTCTGTTTCTGGTGAAGTGTCCTCGGGTGTCAGGACTCCCATTTCCAGGTCAACAGGTAACTTACCAGGTCTTGCCCTCATTAGGTAAGCCGGGGTACAGTTGGTGGAACCTACCGGGATGTGGTTGTATAGGTCCACCAGATCGGGCAACTTCTCAGGCCACAGACTGCGTTCTTCCAGGGGCAACGTTTTTAAAAGATCCATTACCACCTGGTTCATTTTCTCACAAAGTCCATTAGTTTGCGGATGGTAGGGTGTCGTCCTTATCTTCCGGCAGCCATACAGATTGCAGAATTCCTGGAAGACCTCCGCTTCAAAGGCAGGTCCCTGGTCCGTCAGCACTTGGTCCGGGTACCCGTGTGGACGGCAAAAGTGCTGCTGGAAGGCTCTAGCTGCTGTTTGAGCCGTTAAGTCCTTGACGGGGACGACAACCAAGAACCGGGAGTAATGATCCACGATGGTTAACGCGTAGACGTAGCCACTTCTGCTTGGGGTCAGTTTTACATGATCCAAGGCTACCAGTTCCAACGGTTGCCGGGTGACGATGGACTGCAGGGGAGTCTTCTGGCTGGCACGGTCCTTCCTTCTCAGGTTGCACGGGCCACAGTCTCTGCACCACTTCTCAATGGTTCCCCTCATGCCTACCCAGTGGAATCGCTCGCGCAGCAGGAACTCCAGCTTCTTCCACCCGAAGTGTCCAGCTCCGTCGTGGTATGCCTCCATCACCATGGCTGCGTCTCTTCGTGGCACCACTACTTGCCAGAGTAGTTCATGCGTCCGGGAGTTAACCATTCTGCGGCACAACTTCCCCTTGTAAAGGAACAGTCGACTCTTCTCTGCCCATAGTTGTTTGGCTTCCTCCGGAGCGTCTGGTTCAAGGCAAGCCTCCGGGCGAGTCAGCATCTCCTTCACCAGTCGGACGGCAGGGTCGCTGTCTTGCGTTTCCGCCCAGTTGTAGTGAGGTAAGGGGTTCAACGTAGCAGCCTGCTTACTCCTTACCCGGTGGGAATACTGGATAGTCCCATGACGGTGGAACGCAGGGAGTTCAACTTCTTCCAGTCCCTCCGGATCTTCTCCTTCGTCCGGCAGGTTGGGCATCCTGGACAGGGCATCCGCGTTGGTATTGGAGCGTCCGGCCCGGTATTTGATTGTGAACTCGTAGTTGGACAGACGGGCCATCCACCTCTGCTCCAGGGCACCGAGTCTTGCCGTGTCCAGGTGTGTCAACGGGTTGTTATCCGTGTACACGGTGAACCGGGAAGAAGCGAGGTAATGCTTAAAGCGCTCGGTGACTGCCCATACTACGGCCAGGAACTCTAGCTTAAATGAGCTGTAATTCTCGGGGTTCCTTTCGGTGGGTCGCAGTTTTCGGCTGGCGTAGGCGATTACTCGTTCCTTCCCCTGCTGGATCTGGGACAGTACGGCTCCTAGCCCGATGTTACTGGCGTCGGTGTAGAGGATAAAGGGCTGGCTATAATCCGGGTACGCCAGGATTTCGTCCCCCGTGAGGGCCATCTTCAGCTGGCGGAAGGACTCTTCTTCCAACTCCTCCCATTTGAAGGGCGGCTTCTGGTTCTTGGCCTTCCGGGACTGGCCTATCAGGAGGTCCTGCATAGGTGCTGCCTTTTTGGTGAAACCGGGAATAAACCTTCGGTAGTAGCCTACCAACCCGAGGAACTGCCGCACTTCTTTTACGCTGGAGGGGCTTGGCCATTCCTTAATTGCGGTGATCTTATCAGGGTCGGGAGCCACTCCGTCAGCGCTCACCACGTGTCCCAGGTACTGCACCTTTGGTTTCAGGAGGTGACACTTGGAGGGTTTCACCTTTAGGCCGTAACTCGCCAGAGCTTCGAACACTTCCGCCAGGTGTTTCAGGTGGTCCTCATACGTCTTGGAATATACGATGACATCGTCCAGGTACAACAAGACCGTCTCGAAGTTTCTGTGGCCCAGACAACACTCCATTAGTCGTTGGAAGGTTCCTGGTGCGTTGCAGAGTCCGAACGGCATGCAGGTGAACTCGCTAAGTCCCATCGGGGTGGTGAATGCGGTCTTCTCCCGGTCCGCCTCTGCTACAGGAACCTGCCAGTACCCGCTAGTGAGATCCAAGGTAGAGAAGAAGTTAGCAGATCTTAAAGCAGCCAATGACTCCTCTATCCTTGGTAAGGGGTACGCATCCTTGTGTGTGATACGGTTGATTTTCCGGTAATCTACACACATCCTCATGGTGTTGTCTTTTTTTCTGACTAAGACTAGTGGAGCTGCCCAGGGGCTACAGCTATCCCTGATCACCCCAGCCTCCTTCATGTCTCTAAGCATCCCCTTGGCGTGTTGGTAGTGGGCAGGGGGTACGGGTCGATACCTCTCTTTTATAGGAGGATGGTCTCCCGTGGGGATGTGGTGTTCTACCCCCTTGACTCGCCCGAAGTCTAACGGGTGTTTACTGAACACTCTCTCGTACTCCTGAACCACCCGATAGACTCCTTGTTTCTGGTGTGAGGGAGTGGAGTCAGTACCCAGATGTAGTTGCTGACACCAGTCCTCCATGTTTTTCTTAGAGCCGTTACCTTCCTCCGGGTGAGATGGAGGCAAGGGTTCCACAGATTGTATAGAATTTTGGTTAATGGTATATAATTTGGCTAGCGTGGCATACCGGGGCAGGTACACTTCCCTCTCCCCGATATTTATTATGCGAACGGGCACCCTCCCATGGCGTACATCAACCACCCCCCGTGCTGTCAAAATGGTGGGCCTACTGTCTGAGTAAACTGGTTCTACCATTGCCTGGTAATCCCTACCTCTCAGACCAATAGCTGCCCGGCACCAAATCATCATTTCACTTTTTGGGGGCATGGCAATAGGAAAAGGGTCACACATTCTTACGCTACCAATCTCACCGCCGGAGAGTTCCACCTGTTGCCGTCGCATCAGTGCCCGGATCTCTTTCTGGAGCACCCGCTGCTCGCCGGAGCTGGCGTTCTTGGCAACCTGCTGTAAAAGGAAAATCACCTCTGCAAGACAATTTTCAATTACATTAGTTCCTAGAGTTATTTTTTGGTGACTCTCATGTTTGTCAATATCTACAATGATCAGTCCCTGTGCTGCCAGTTCGACTCTACCGATTTTGATGGTCACCTCTTTAAATCCGATCTGTGGCACGGGCTGGCCATTGCTGGCGATGATACTCAAGTCGTCGTCAGGGTAGCGGGTAATATCCGAGTCATTCCAGTACTGCTTAAAGAGCACGTACGGGATGGTGGTGACCTGCGACCCGGTGTCCAGTAGGGCACTCATGGGAATGCCATCCAGTACCACCGGCAAGACTGGACGTCCTCCCACATATCTGTCGCGCCAGTTCGATGGGCCTGGTGATCTTTTTCCTGGGGGTTGGCCCTCTACCCCAGGTTGTGCCCGTTTAAAGAACAGTACCTTGCCATATGTCCGGGTTGATTGCAGCGGCGGCAGATGGGTCGTCCGTCCTCGCTGTATCGGTCACTGGGTCTTCCTCTGGCCGGTGGGGTCCTCCTTGGTCGACGCCACGGGATGTCCTCCGGTCCGGATGCCAGCTGGATCTTCCCTGGGGTGGAAACCTGTAAAGACTGCACAGTTCGGGTTAGCGCAGCAACGCTCTTAGCTAGCTCTTGGACCTGATGGTGTAGGTCTGGAGCCGGGTCATTGTCCAAAGCCTGCGCATCAGCTCCCACAGGCCCTGCCGACAAGGGCGCCGCCTCCTGGTGGTAAGTAATAGCTGGGCGCCTGTGGGTCATAACGCCACCCGGTGCCGGTTCTCGGAGCACCCGGATGGCTCTGTCCTTGAACTGTGCAAAGCCCAGATGGGGATCCTGTAAGGCCATCGCCCGCAACTGGGTTCGGTGGGCATTACAATACAGTCCCTCTATAAATTGTTCAGTCAACAGCCTGTCCTCGTTTCCCACTCCATCAGGGTCGGTCTGCTTAATGGCCCTCAGGGCCTCTTGTAGGTTTAGTGCATAGTCCCTTATACTCTCATGCGCTCGCTGCTTGCACCCGTAGAATCTAAGCTTAATCTCGGCTGAGGTGCGGGTATCAAAGGTATCCTTCAGCCGGGTTAGTATCCCTGCGACAGTCTTCCTCCCAGGTGGCCAGGATTTTACTTCCCTTTTAGCTGCCCCGGTTAGTTGGGCCACCAGGATGCTCACTTTTTGCTCTTCTGTGAGGGGGTACACCTGGAAGAGGCTATCCAGCTTTTCTCTAAAGTCATGCAGGGTATGTGACTCCCCTGAGTACTGGGGTAGCCAAGCTGCTCCCGGGATATAGGGCATGGTAAAGGGCATAACTGCAGCAGCGGTGGCGCTGGCGGGGGTTGAGGCAGTGAAGCTCTCCTCCGTATCCGACATCTTCCTCCCCCCTAGTGGACCGTGGCCTACCTTGCGATGATCCTGTTCCGTAGGCCGCGGCTCCGCAGTAGATCGTCAGGGTTGAGGACCTTCCGTCGCGCTCCAGTGACGTCGGCGTCTGCTGGGCTCCTTCCAGGACCTTACGCAACGTCCGGACGTGAGGCGGGGCTTCAGTTCTCACGCGCTTTCGAAGTCCACGCCCCTCTTCTTCCCGCGCGGCGTCCTCAAGATGGCGTCCAATGGCGGGAAAACTCCACGGATGGCGGGAAGAAGGCCGAAGATGGCGCCGGATGGCGGGAAAACTTTGCGGATGGCGGGAAGAAGGCAGAAGATGGCGCCGGATGGCGGGAAACCTCACCACTGGTAAGTTTGAACAGTCTTTGCTTTTCAGGCACGCAGTACCCGGTGGTTGCGGGCACGAAATCCTGCCGACTACGCCAAAGTTGACGCGCCCCTGGGCCTGCTGTGTCGCGTAGCGTCTCGCGCACGGGGGCTTACCCGGAACCGGATCAGATGAGGGTTGTAGTCTCCGAGTGGCGGGGACCCGGTCCGTGCCCAGGGGGTCAGACTCAGTGTGTGGCAGTCTTGATAGATGTTATTTGAGTGTCGACTACGCCACCCGTTGATTTGCAGCTATGGAGCTGCCGCTGCAGGGCAGACCGCTGAGGCCGGTGTAGAATTGTGCAGCGTGATAGTATAACCCCCAACGGGAGGGGTATGGCCTCAGGGCAGCCGACGTGGAAGATGGGGGTAGCAGGAACCACTCAGAGACGGTGCGGTGTAATTCAGGGTCTTTACTGGTAACAACGATAGACCCTCCCGGAGTACTTGCTAGCGAACGGGGCCTGGTCAGTCCTTGAGCAGATGGGATCTCCCCTGGCCAGGCGGAGTTGTAGGCCTCCCAAACTGACTGTACTCTTCTGGCTACCTTGCTAGAAGCGGATATAAGTAGCCCACGTCCCTGAGTGTACCGTGTGGTGCTCACCCGTATGGCCGGTGACTCGGGGCCTTCTATTGGCTTCCGCTCCACGATGGCGGTGCTGGTCCCACACGTGTGACCGTGCCTTCGGGTTTCTGGGCCTGAGGACCTGAAATCCCCTGCCGGTCGGCTTCTGCTGCTGGGTAAGAGTTAGTCCCCACAGCCTCGGACGCCGGGTCCGGTAAGAAAGCTTCTCAGTCAGGGCGAGCTCTGCAGCTGCCAGCCCCTGACTCGTAGTAGTATTGCTCCCACTGAGCTCCAGCTGTTTCTTCCTATGACTGTCTCTTGTCTCTACTCTCCTTGACTCCTAACCCTGCTTCAGCCCCGGGTTTATATAGGGGAAGTTCTTCCCCTCCCAAGACTGGGCAGGAGGTGTGGCATGCACAGGATCCCTGACCAAAGGACCTCCCACCTGCTCTCAGACATAACATCTCTATCACTGTGGCAACCAGACCCCTGGGGTGTCACATTTACATTTCCCTAAATTAGGGCCTAACATCACCAAAGTGGCATAGATTTCACCAGAGTAGAAGTAGTTTAATGGAGACAGAAACCTCTTCCACTACAGCCAACACAATAGATGGAGATCCAATCAGGATTCTCCACATTTACAAAAATTAGTGGCAGACACCAGCAAAGTGGCATCATTTTCACTACAGTAGAAATTGTAGAATTAGGAACCAAAACCTCTTGCACTACAGCCAACCCAGCAGATGGAGACTCAATCAGGAGTACACCATCCTCTCCAGTCGTTCACCACGTGTCAGACTTGTACTCTGTTGTGCAGGTGCATGAGCTGGTCTAAAAAAATGTGTGAAAGGACTCACAGAAATTGCTTCTGCCAATTACACTACTGCTGCTGCTGCTAACATTTTGGCATTGACGAATTGACATGCAAGAGGTTGGAAGTGTAGAGCTGCGATGAACTCTGTGTGCCTCACTGCTGTCTTGGTGAAACCTATCTTAAGGTTGTGTAAAAGCGTGTTTCGATACTTCCCTTTCCATGCCGGGAAGCATCTGGCAAAATGGCAACCCAGCACTGTTTCGAATTAGAACTATACGGGGATCATATTGCCGATAGTTCAGCAATAATGCACTCATATGTCAGGCTCTTTCCTGAGGTACAAGCCCATGCTGTGTTAGTGGTTGGGTAATTCTGATGCTTGTTTCCTCCATCCCCTCCCGCCGAAGACGAACAGAGAGGGGATGATTATCCTCTTCATGCTCTGACTGTTGCTCGCCCATCACCTCTTCCTCTTTCATTTGTTCCTCGCCTTCACTAACACCATGACTAACAGTTTTTCTGGTATCGCCAACCCCCTTGATGACAGTGAACCACCCTCCCTTGGCACCCTGAGATGTACCCTAGTGTATGACGTTAGTAGCAGAAGAAAGTATTTTTGTTAGTGTGTATGAGGCCTGTATAACATAGGAGATATGCTACAAACAATTTCAAACTGAGATGTCCCCTACTGTATCACATTAGTAACAGAAGAAAGTATTTTTTTTATTGTGGATGAGGCCTGTATAACATACGAGATATTCTCCAAACTAATTCAAACTGAGATATATCCTGCTATATAACGTTAGGAATCGAAGAAAGTATTTTTTGACTGTGGATGAGACCTGTATAACATAGAATATATGCTCCAAGATATTTCAAACTCAGATCTAGCCTGCTGTAGCACGTTAGTCGCAGTAAAAAATAGATTTTTTTATTCTACATGAGCTCTGCATACAGCTGATTTTCACCACCACTAAAATAGTATGTGGCTTTTAGCAAAGTGTATCACGTTTGCAACACAAAAAAATCTTTGGTGGACTGTGGCTAGCAACAGAAAAAAAATTTTTTTTTACTCTGAAAGCAGCTGAAGTTCACTGCCACTAACGTAGTAGCTGACGTATAGCAGAGTGTATGACGTTTGCCACACAAAAAAATGTTTGGTGGACTCTGCATAGCAAGACAAAAAAATCGATTTTTTTATTCTGAAAACAGCTGAGGTTCACCGCCACTAAGTTAGTAGGTGGCTTTTAGCAGAGTGTACCACGTTTGCGACACAAAAAAATCTTTAGTGGACTCTGCCTGCCAACAGAAAAAATATATTTGTTTTACTGTGCATACAGCTGAAGTTCACCCACCAAAAAAATGACAAACTGGGCTAACACAGCTTGCACTATCACATTACCAAATTTAAAAAAAAGATTGTTGTGCTCTGCATTCAGAAGCTCTGCACTGACAAGCTCTGCAGATAGCTTAATTTCAACCCCACAAAATCAAAAAGTGGCCTACAAAGGCTTGCTTGCTTTATCACATTAGCAAGTGCAAAAATAGATTGAAGGTATGCTCCTGCATGGAGCACAGTACAACCGTTGTATAACACTGTTCTATGGCATGTGCCCTGGTCTTTCTGTCAGAATCTCAGTAATTGCACATGAAAAAAAAAATGTGCTGCAAAGTCAATTGAACAGGTACACAGCAGAGGACTTATCTACACTATCTGACTTCCAAACAAGCGCCCATCTATCTAGCTAATATCTCTGACTACACAGGACAGAGCACACTGAGCAGCGTCTGGCTCCTTCAATGACATGGATAAAATGGCGCTGAGGGAACATGGCTGGTTTTTATATAGAGAGGACATTGTGATTTAAGCAGCTTATTGCAGAAGCCCTTGTGTCTGGACAGTGTGGATGCTTCCTGCGCTCTGATTGGCTATCCGCACTTTCCTGGCTTAAAGTTGCTGCCTACAGGAAGAAAAAAATTACAAGCGCGCCGCTGATCTGACCTGTTCTAAGCTTTAACTAGCCCCTCCATTCATCTACCACATCCCCCCGATCATCATACACAAGCACTATGCTAGCAAAACAGTTAAAAACGCTGCAGTTGCCAGTAAACACGTTCCTGAATTAATTCGCCGAAGGTTGCCCATTTTTCCCGAATTTAAGAAATTTTGCTCGCATTTCCGATCATTAATCCGAATGTGCCATATTCGTGTCAAATTTAAATTGTAAGATTGGATTCCGAACAAATTCTCTCATTACTAATCTTGATTTCTTGGAATCTGAGACATCTTGCACCATCGCCATGATGGGACCAAACGTGCTTTGCAACAGGCTTGTCCCCATCTCTGTTAACATCTGCAAAATGCTCCAGAATATGTCTTCTAAATTGTCTTTCCTACGTAGTTGAAGGGACACGGACATGTACTCCGATACACCAGGCCCTGGATTAGCAGTTAACAAAATCCCTGCATTGATATCTGGTATATATCTAGTAGAAACACTTTCAAAATCGGCACCCCGTTGGTTGAGTTCACAGGCCTTACATAAGCCATATCTAAAGGTCCCCTTTGGTCCAGAACAATTAAGCCATGTTAATCTTGGAGGCTGTGATGTAAGATGGATGTGTACCAGAAGATCGTTGAGATTTCTTCCACACCCATAGATGATGGAGAGTGAATCGGAGATCATACTCCCAATGTCTTCATCAAGTTTCAAGATAGGTCAATAAGTGTTAAAAAGATATTTGATTTCTTTCAACTTGTTTCCCTAGGGGTTTGTCATTCTGTTCAGTCTATCTTCTTCATTTTTGAGACAAGGTTTCAGAAGATCAGATCTTGATACTGCCTATGCATGTTGATTTGAGACATTAAAGGAGTTGTCCGGTCCAAACCGATAATTCTGCAGTCACTTTGTGTGATATTTCATAAATATTAGGTTTAGAGTCCCATCAAAGAAAGGTCACCCTGACATGGTTGATGGGCACGTGTGAATTGGCCAATTTATGTGCTAAATGCCTTCACTTTTGTAAGTATATTCTATATAGCAGTAATCCAGTCTAAATTTCATATATTCAATGTTTGCATACATCTTAGCGCTTATAGAGTGCTGCTGTATTCTCTTGTTTGCAGAATAAATCCCAGATGTATACGATTCACTGAAGAACCCTGTAAGGATAGCCACGCTTCCGGGGAACACCCCACTCAGATTGCTAGCCTTTCTCCCAAAATCACCGAAGGAAAAACAGTTTCTTCTGAGATGCAAGAACTGTCCCTTGCGAATCCCCAAAGTGACTTTCATGCCAAGATTGTTAGTATTAAGTGTAAGAGTGGTGGACTGTACAGTTGCGTTCCTGCCCCTGAAGACAAAAATCGCATTAATAAGTGTGAACTGTGTACTATGGTTTTAGGCATACACATTGGTTTGGTAATATGTAATGCATAAGTAATGTTTAGTGGAAAGTATAAAGTAAGAAAAAAGTTAGAACATAAGGTAGTGGCTATAGGGTAAGAGAAACTTTGGTGAGCATTATAAGTGTAGCCTGCTTAATGTACCGTGTGGGACAAGTATTGTTAGTATATAAGGAACAGGGTGCAGTAAGAATATAGGAAATGTAAAGGATAAGATAAGTGATATAATACATAGTGTTGTGAGGGTGATCTGCCCAGTTACATATAGTAGAGACAGACATAGTTAAAGTTGGGGCTAGCCCATAGTGGTAGGGGAAAGCCCCAGTAAAAAGGGACAGCTTCCATATAGTAGATCAGATAGGGAAGTACAGTAACTAAGGTCAAACATTTGGGAGGCCTTACTGGGATCCCTTGCAGACATTCATGCAGTATCCAGAGCTAAAGGCTAGATACTGGTACTATGAATAGAGCCTTATTCTCTGGCGTACAGAGGACGATGGACGTGGAACCGTGTGAAGAGAAGGTATCGGATGCCGGGTGCACTGTGGGACTGGACAGGAAATCCCTGGGGCTGATAGAGGCAGTAAACGTAGGGATAGTCCTGGAGGAATGGATAGTAATGCTGGAAATGTACTATATTAAGGAAATAAGGAATAAGAAGTGTTGTGCCTGATACTGCGTGTTAAAAACTGATGAGCTTGAACTGTCCAGTAAGCATTCGGTTGTTAAAACAAACTGGGTGCCCCCTGAGTTATGTGGGGTGGCTCCTGAAAAAGGAGGCCTTGAGACAGCGGAGGACTGTGGCCTACAAGTGAGTATGATGCACCCCACACCTGACAGCACATAGGGATTAGGACACAATTTTCCTGTAAAGTACCAGGGCGTTATGGAGCAGCAGTTCGTCCATGGCTACATTGGTCACTTTACATAAGTGCCAAGTTAAATTCTACAAATGCCTTCTTGGTACCTATCCATTTTTCTTTATGTGTTGTGTTTATATTAGTCATCTTCTGAAGTCTTTTACACATGATTTGAATTACTTAGTGCACTTTAAATAGTAGTTTGTATTATTATGGTCGTTATAAAACTTATCCTTTAATAAACTATAAGAGTAATCCCCTTTACGAGCAGAAATAGTAGCATTTCTTTAAATAAGATATTGTGTGTATTACTATGATACTGTCATAATTCCTTTGACTTAGTATGTTGCATATGAGCTATATATGAAGCCTTTAGATTTTATTATTTGTAAATACATATTATATCTTTAGCACACCATAAGTTCCCATTTACTTAACTTGATTTGAAGTGTAATGGAAGCGTGAAGGGAAAATAAAAATCAGTCACTGTCTTTGTACAGTATACAGTATAGTAACAGAAATCAATTTAGCTGAATTAATGATGCGTCTTTCTTTCCCTGAGTTTATACTTGGTAAGATAGAATATGGGATGAACATTACAAAATCTGTTTCTAACATCTTGAAACACATAAAAAGCATTGAAAGCAACAAAAACAGTAAAATGTCAAGTTACTTGTTTGTGCATATCTAATATGCAATTGCTAATATACTCAGTGGGGAGAATTAATCAATACCAACTGAAGAAACAAATTATAAAGATTTGGAAAATAAAAATGTACTAGCTCTTAAGCTGATCACAGTATGCCCCCTGTCAACCATGCCCAACCCAATGAGTATTGTGTTGCAATTGCGTTCTCTACTCACCAGTTCACCTTTGAGCAAACTCTAGGACTCACCTAGTAACTTGTGACCAAACATAGTATAGTAGATATTGTGGCCATAGTACAGTATGCTGGGGGGGGCTTGGGAGGTAGAAATGCAGTGATTGACTGTGGATTGATTAGCCACTAGTGACACCCCACCACCATTACAACTGGTGTGGTATTTTTTGTAATCTGCCGGCTCATGCCTTCATCCCTTCTTTACAAACCTTAGTTTTTACCCTTAGTAGATTAGCTTTCATCATTAGTTAGTGTTTAATACATTATTCCTCCCTACTTTATTCCATCTTTGGACCTTGTTGATTTTCCATCCTCAATATAACCAATCTACTCCATTAGGGCACCAACTGAAATTATTGGACAACAGACATATATGAAGTTAGTAGTGACCTAAATACTAAATACTAATATTTATTGGAAATACACTGATCGGAAATTGATGTGCTGTCCTAAGGATAAGTCATCATTATCTGAGTAGTGGACAATTCCTTTATTGCATAACAGATCCCATTGAGATCGAAATAAATGACAATTTAAAGCAAAGTTGGCCTAAACTGGTTATTTATCCAAATACTTTTCCTAAATAATGGATCATAACATTATACAAACAATAATAGCATTTGAGAGTTACCTTATGAAAATTATTTTCAGCTAAACTACAAATTGGCACATTAATCAAATTGTGACAGTGATGTGCTTTTTATAGAAAACAACAGATACTATTTCTAAATATATGATTTATCATTCATGCCTAAAATGTTCAGCATGATTTATTCTACCCACAGCTTATGGGGGTATCAAGAATCATTCAAATTTCCATTTACAAAACTTTTATCAGGAAAAGACAGAAAATCCAGCTTCACAAACTTTTTAAAAATATATATATATATTTTTTTTTTTCTTTATTAGTGAACAATAGTAATTCAGTAAAAAAAATAGTTACAATTCCAAAATTCATAGCATAATAATAAAGAAAATATATATTTAAAAAAAAAAGTTTGTGAAGCTGAATTTTCTATCTTTTCCTGCTACTGAGTGCGTCCAGGCATACACGCCCTCTGTGCTCTGAACTATATGAGAATTCTATGATGGTGAGCTGGATCTGTTTCTCATTGTTACAAAACTTTTATAACTTCTAATAATTTAAATCAGAACATGGAAACATGGAAAAGGAGATGAAGATCAGTCATTATGAACTTTGCTTCAATATGTTGTCTCCTGTATATTGATAAGATAATCAACTGTTTATAAGTTTAATAAAAACTAAAAAAAAGAAATACAAGGGGGGGCATTTATATGGATACACCTAAATTAAATGGGAATGGTTGGTGATATCAACTTCCTGTTTGTGGAACATTAGTATATGGGAGGGGAAAAACTTTTCCAGATGGGTGGTGACCATTGCGGCCATTTTAAAGTCGGCCATTTTGGATCCAACTTTATTTTTTTCAATGGAAGGGGATCATGTGACACATCAAACTTACTGAGAATTTCAATAAGCAACACCGCAGAAGAAATGCTAGTATCAGATGTTTCAGATGCTGCACATCTCGTATCTTGATGGTATGGTGTGGTATACGGGGTACAAAGATAGTGGGGCCATTCTTCATCAATGGAAACCTCAATGCCACTGGATATCTGAAATTGCTACATGATGATGTGTTGCCTTCTTTATGCACTGAAGATGGCATGTTCCCTGAGTTTTTCTAACAAGATGGTGCACCACCACATTATGGGGGTCAGGTCCGAGCATTCCTACATGAACAATTTCCTGGAAAGTGGATTGGTCATCGTGGGCCAGTTGAACGGCCACCAAGGTCTCCCGATCTGACCCCTTAGACTTTTATCTTTGGTGTAATCTGAAGGCAATTGTCTATGCTGTGAAGATACGAGATGTGCAGCATGTGAAACAACGGATACTGAAAGCCTGAACTAGCATGTGGTGTTGCTACCATTGTGTCAAGAGTGGGGGAAGAGGGTTGCATTGACAATCCAACACAATGGGCAGCACTTTGAACACATTTTATAAGTGGTCATAAACTTGTAAACTTGTAAAAAACTCATGAAAGAATAAAGTTATATTAAAACCAAGTGCTCCATTGTTTTTCTTATGAAATTCTCAATAAGTTTGATGTGTCACATGACCCTCTTCCCATTGAAAAAAAATCATAAAAAAATAAAGTTGGATCCAAAATGGGCGACTTCAAAATGTCCGCCATGATCACCACCTATCTGGAAAAGTTCCCATATACTAATGTGCCACAAACATGAAGTTGATATCTCCAACCATTCCCATTTAATTTAGGTGTATCCATATAAATGGCCCACCCTGTATAATAAAATGTTTTACATTGCCCATCTATAAATATAAAATATAAAATTAAAATGATTTATAATTTAAAAAATTAGAAACATGATATATTTCCTTTAACATAGTAGCTGTTAAAAAAAAACTTGTGAATAACGCTAGAAATACATTTTGCCATGTTAGTTTATGCTTGCCTTTATCTTATCACATACAGTACAGACCAAAAGTTTGGACACACCTTCTCATTTAAAGATTTTTCTGTATTTTCATGACTATGAAAATTGTACATTCACACTGAAGGCATCAAAACTATGAATTAACACATGTGGAATTATATACTTAACAAAAAAGTGTGAAATAACTGAAAATATGTCTTATATTCTAGGTTCTTCAAAGTAGCCACTTTTTGCTTTGATGACTGATTTGCACACTCTTGGCATTCTCTTGATGAGCTTCAAGAGGTAGTCACCGGAAATGGTTTTCACTTCACAGGTGTGTCCTGTCAGGTTTAATAAGTGGGATTTCTTGCCTTATAAATGAGGTTGGGACCATCAGTTGTGTTGTGCAGAAGTCTGGTGGATACACAACTGATAGTCCTACTGAATAGACTGTTAGAATTTGTATTATGACAAGAAAAAAACAGCTAAGTAAAGAAAAACGAGTGGCCATCATTACTTTAAGAAATGAAGGTCAGTCAGTGCGAAAAATTGTGAAAACTTTGAAAGTGTCCCCAAGTGCAGTTGCAAAAACCATCAAGCGCTACAAAGAAATTGACTCACATGAGGACCGCCACAGGAAAGGAAGACCAAGAGTCACCTCTGCTTCTGAGGATAAGTTTATCCGAGTCACCAGCCTCAGAAATTGCAGTTTAACAGCAGCTCAGATTAGAGACCAGGTCAATGCCACACAGAGTTCTAGCAGCAGACACATCTCTACAACATAAGAAAAATAAATTTGGTGAGTCACTGAGAGTGAATAAGGGCTTTTGCCAGAAACGCGTTTAATTATTCTTGGGACTCACCAAATTTATTTTTCTTATGTGAAGCCTTAAGTCACGGCTATTGGTTGGAGACCCACAGCATTGAAAAACGGACTGAGCTATACTAAGAGGACACGGTGAGGCTGCCTTTTTTGTTTATTTACATCTCTACAACAACTGTTAAGAGGAGACTTTGTGCAGCAGGCCTTCATGGTAAAATAGCTGCTAGGAAACTACTGCTAAGGACAGGCAACAAGCAGAAGAGACTTGTTTGGGCTAAAGAACACAAGGAATGGACATTAGACCAGTGGAAATCTTTCCTTTTGGTCTGATGAGTCCAAATTTGAGATCTTTGGTTCCAACCACCGTGTCTTTGTTCGACGCAGAAAAGGTGAACGAATGGACTCTACATGCCTGGTTCCCACCGTGAAGCATGGAGGAGGAAGTGTGATAGTGTGGGATGCTTTGCTTGTGACACTGTTGGGGATTTATTCAAAATTGAAGGCATACTGAACCAGCATGGCTACCACAGCATCTTGCAGCTGCATGCTATTCCATCCGGTTTGCGTTTAGTGGGACCATCATTTATTTTTCAACAGGACAATGACCCCAAACACACCACCAGGCTGTGTAAGGGCTATTTGACCAAGAAGGAGAGTGATGGGGTGCTACGCCAGATGACCTTGCCTCCACTGTCACCAGACCTAAACCCAATCGAGATGGTTTGGGGTGAGCTGGACCGCAGAGTGAAGGCAAAAGGGCCAACAAGTGCTAAGCATCTCTGGGAACTCCTTCAAGATTGTTGGAAGACCATTTCCGGTGACTACCTCTTGAAGCTCATCAAGAGAATTCCAAGAGTGCGCAAAGCAGTCATCAAAGCAAAAGGTGGCTACTTTGAAGAACCTAGAATATAAGATATTTTCAGTTGTTTCACACTTTTTTGTTAACTATATAATTCCACATGTGTTAATTCATAGCTTTGATGCCTTCAGTGTGAATGTACAGTTTTTATAGTCATGAAAATACAGAAAAATCTTTAAATGATAAGGTTTGTCCAAACTTTTGGTTTGTACTGTACATTACGTCTTTTAAAAAAAAAAGTTCATCAGAGATTATTAAATCTTTTGTAATTATTATTCGCCAGCTTTGGATAAATTTTCAAAATATTTCAATTGACAGGTACTCCAATTTTCCTTTAACCCCTTTACAAACCAAGGTGGTTTGCACGTTAATGACCAGGCCAATTTTTACAATTCTGACCACTGTCACTTTATGAGGTAATTACTTTGGATCGCTTCAACGGATCCCCCTGAGAATGTTTATTCATATCATATTGTACTTCATGATAGTGGCAAAATTTCTTCAATATCACTTGCGTTTATTTGTGAAAAAAATGGAAATTTTTCAAAAATGTAGAAAATTTAGCAATTTTCAAAATTTGAATTTTTATGCCCTTAAATCAGAGAGATATGTCACACAAAATAGTTAATACATAACATTTCCCACATGTCTACATTACATCAGCACAATTTTGGAACCAATTTTTTTTTTTATTATGGAGCTATAAGGGTTAAAAGTTGACCAGTGATTTCATATTTTTCCAACAAAATTTACAAAACCATTTTTTTAGGGACCCCATCACATTTAAAGTCACTTTGAGGGGTCTTTATGACAGAAAATACCCAAAAGTGACACCATTCTAAAAACTTCACCACTCAAGGTGCTCAAAACCACATTCAAGAACTTTATTAGCCCTTCAGGTGCTTCACAGGAATTTTTGGAATGTGGAAGAAAAAAATTAATATTTAACTTTTTTCACAAAAATGTTACTTTAGACCCAATTTTTTTTATTTTCGCAGGGGTAACAAGAAAAATAGACCTCAAAATTTGATGTGCAATTTCCCCTGAGCATGCAGATACCCCATATGTGGGGAAAAAACACTGTTTTGGTGCACGGCATGGTTCAGAAGAGAAGGAGCGCCCTTTGACTTTTTGAATGTAAAATTTGTTTGAATAATTAGCGGACGCCATGTTGAGTTTGGGGAGCCCCTGATGTGCCTAAACAGTGGAAACCCCCCACAAGTGACACCATTTTGGAAACTAGACTCCTCAGGGAACTTACCTAAATGTGTGGTGAGCATCTTGAACCCCTGGGTGCTTCACAGAAGTTTAGAACATTAAACCGTAAAAATAAAATTTTCACATTTTTGCAACAAAAATGTTTTCAGTCTCCAATTTTGCATTTTAATGAGAGTAACAGGAGAAATTGCACCATGCAATTTGTTGTGCAATTTCTCCTGAGTAAGCAGATACCCCATATGTGGTGGAAAACCACTGTTTGGGCGCACGGCAAGTTTTGGAAGGGAAGGAGCGCCATTTGACTTTTTGATTGTAAAATTTGCTTGAATTAGCGCACGCCATGTTGTGTTTGGAGAGCCCCTGATGTGCCTAAACAGTGGAAACCCCCCACAATTGACACCAATTGGAAATTAGACCCCTCAGGGAACTTATCTAGATATGTGTGGAGATCACCTTAAACCCCCAAGTGCTTCACAGAAGTTTATAACATGGAGCCGTGAAAATAAATATTTCACATTTTTCCCACAAAAATGTTTTTCAGCCCCCAGTTTTGCATTTTCATAAGGGTAACAGGAGAAATTGCACCATGCAACTTGTCGTGCAATCTCTCCTGAGTAAGCCGATACCCCATATGTGGGGGAAAACCACTGCTTGGGCATACGGCAGGGTTCGGAAGGGAAGGATCGCCATTTGACTTTTTGAATGTAAAATTTGCTTGAGTAATTAGCGGATGTGCCCCTGATGTGCCTAAACAGTGGAAAACCCCCACAAGTGACACCATTTTGGAAACTAGACCCCTCAGGGAACTTATCTAGATGTGTGGTGAGTACCCTGAACCCCCAAGTGCTTTACAGAAGTTTATAACATGGAGCCGTGAAAATAAAAAAATCTATCTTTTTCCACAAAAATGATGTTTTATCCCCAATTTTTTTATTTTCACAAGGGTAAGAGAAGAAAATGGACCCCAAAAACTTTTGTGCAATTTCTCCTGAGTATGCCAATACCCCATATGTGGGAAAATTACAGTGTTTGGGCGCACGGCAGAGTTCAGAAGGGAAGGAGCACTGTGTGACTTTTTGAATACAAAATTGGCTGGAATTGAGAGCAGACGCCATGTCGCGTTCGGAGAGCCCCTGCTGTGCCTAAAATGTGGAAATCCCCCATAAGTGACCCCATTTTGGAAACTACACCCCGCAAGGATTTTGTCAAGGGGTATAGTGAACGTTTTGAACCCAAAGGTACGACACAGAATTTGATAACATTAGGTCATCATATTGAATAAGTTGTCATTAGTCTTGAGTGCAAGTGCTCGCTACTTGAGTTTGCATCGGGTACTCAGGTATGCACCATGTATCACGCGTGCTCGAGTGACATGCTCGAGTCCCCGCCTGCATGTTTCACGGTTATTAGACACCCCCAATAAACAACAAGGGGGATCGCTTGTGCATTGCAGTCCCTGCAAGTTTTTTTTGGCCACAAAGCACATGGGGCGTAGATTCAAGCATGTCACTCGAGCACCCACGATACTCAGTGCATACCCGAGCACCCGATGCAAACTCAAGTAGCGAGCACTTGCGCTCAACACTAGTCGCCATATCGTCATCTTTTTTTTTTTTTACTTTTGAAAAAAAAAAACAACCCTAACCCCAACCCTAGCCCAACCCTAACCCTAGCCCAGCTGTAACCCTAACCCCAAGCCCTAACCCTAGCACAATCCTAACCCTAACCCTAGAGTTTATTTTTTACGCCTTTTCTCATGCGGTATAAGTGATTAGATGACTTTATTCTTCGAGTCGGTGCGATTACAGCAATACCAGAATCATATCGGGTTTTTATGATTGACAGCTGTCACACACTAAAAGATGCATTTCTTTGCAAAATCTAGTTTTTGCATCGCCATATTTTGAGAGCTATAATTTTTCCATATTTTGGCCGACAGAGTCATGTGATGGCTTGATTTTTGCCGGATCAGGTGACGTTTTCATTGGTAGCATTTTCAGGCACCTGACATTTTTTGAACGCTTTCTATTCCGATTTTCGGGAGGCAGAATAAACAAAAAACATTAATTCAGGAATTGTTTTTTTTTTTTATTTTATGCTGTTCCGAGTGTGGTAAAATTGATCAGGTAGTTTTATTCTTCGGGTCAGTACGTTTACAGTGATACCACATTTATTTAGTTTTTCTATGTTTTGGCGCTCTTTCGCAATGAAAGCTATTTTATAGAAAAAATAATTTTTTTGCATCGCTTTATTCTGAGAGCTATAACTTTTTTATTTTTCAGCTGATAGAGCTGTATGGCAGCTTGTTTTTTGTGGTACAAGATGATGTTTTCAGTGGTACCATTTTTATTTATATTCGTCTTTTTGATCACGTTATTCCATTTTTTGTTCGGCGGCATGATGATAAAGCATTGTTTTTGCTTAGTTTTTTTTTTTTTTTTTTTACCGTGTTCACTAAAGGGGTTAACTAGTGGGACAGTTTTATAGGTCAGGTCGTTCCGGACGTGGCGATACCAAATATGTGTACTTTTATTGTTTTGGGATTTTTTTTTCATAATATTTATTGATGGGTACATTATATTTTTATTTTTGGTGGATTATTTTTTGATTTTTTTTAAATATTTTTACAAAAAAGATATTTTTTTTTTCATTTTTTAAAACTTTTTTTACTTTTATACTTTTTTCCTCTATGGGACTTTCACTTTTTTTACTCTGATCGCCTGTATAGCATAGGGATGGAGCACCATCCCTGTGCTATACAGGCTGTCAGCGCTGCAGGTGCAGAAGATACTTTAGTCATGCACTGAGCATGACCAAAGTATCTTCCTGCTGTCTGGTGACCCGGATGTTGTCAAGACAACATCGGGTCGTCATGGCAACATCTGGGAAGCCGCGGCAGACAGCGTTGGACGCCGACAGGAGAGGTGAGTATCGGCAATCACTTCCCCTTGCCCCCACAATGCTGCGATCGACTTCAATCGCAGCATTGCAGGGGTTAATGTGCCAGGAGCGGTGCAGGACCGCTCCCAGCACATAGCACCGGGTGTCAACTGTGACAATCAGCTGACACCCGGCAGCGATCGTGAGCGCACAGCCTGTGTGTGGGCAAAATCAAAAGGGCGTACTAATACGTACCTGGCTCTTAAAGCACAGGGCGCAGGTACATATTAGTATGCCCTGGGCTTTTAAGGGGCTAAAGGACTGTATACAACTCCTTTTAAGCTCTTCAATGCAAACACCGCCTTAGTAATGCCAATGGACCTCCAATATATCACTATAGATCAACAGATGGGAATTGTTCTTCATTACTGTTTTGTTATGCACTCTCTATACAGTATATTGAGAGGAATTCTTTTTTTGGGGGGGGACTTTTTCTCTCTCATTTGTATTATTAAGCTGTGAGCTGTAGTATCTCACTAAAGAGATTCACCCCCAACATGGTTACTGTGCTGCATTTCCTGTCATGGCTTTTATACAGGCTACAATAGGCTGTGCTGTACTATGCTATGTGATTGCTGTGATATACTATATGATTACTGCATGGTAATATTGAGAAGCCCTTTAAATCATTTGAGGCATTTCTGATTGATGCAAGGTTCCACATTGTGCAAAATAGCGATGGGAATTTTGGGCAGTTTCCACAATATGTAAATTGTTTGAATTCTCCAAACTTTGTCACTAACATTTGTACATATATATATATGTATACTTTTTCTGCAGATAGGGGAAGATGTGTAAGAGAATGGAAAACACGGCTTCAAAGTGAGTCTGCCATCCTCTTACAAAGGTTGGGGGCAGTGCAAACCTTCTGTACTGTCAAGAATTACATATGTGACATGCAAAAGTAGTGCTATTGCTTCAAATGCATCCAGCAACTATAAGAGTTAACACCATCACAAGAGACAAGAAGTGTTGTGCTTCAGAAGCATCCAGCAGCTAGAGGGGTTAACACAGTCACAGTAGAGAGGAAGTACTTAGCAGACCCCCAGGGGGATTGTGGGGAACTTTTTTATTAGTCTAGCTGTAACTGAAGAGAAAGGTGGTGTGTGTCTGATCTGTATCTCACAGAAGGCAATTCAGGTCAGAAGGGAAGCTAAACACGGGTCAGATAGACTCCCTGAACTAACAGTACAGAGTATTATCGGGCAGATAGATAAGGACTGGAAGGAATCGTGTCACAGGGATCATCTCCCTCATCACCGCTCCCCCCCTCCATCTCCATGCAGGATAAAGAATGCTGTGCACTATTGTTTCCTTGTGAAGGAAAAACCTGTGGTTGTGTATGCATAGAAGTGTGCTTCAAAGAGATCTAATCTGTGCTGAATTATGCTACTGAAGAGACTGATGTTACCATGCCTGCTTTAATAGACTGTACTGTGGTGAAGCCTGTTGCTTCAAAGAGTTAAATGGTGCTGGCCGTACTTGATTAAACACCACTGTTCTACTGTTTATGAAGACTCTTATCAGATGTGTCTGGTCAGCAATTGAATCTATCGTGTGCCTGAGAGAAGCTGCAGCCTGTGGTCGCCATGAGTAATGGTTCCCCCAGGATTCCAAAGAATTCATGAAACCCATCTCACCCTACCTGAACCTAGCGGCGTGCGTGTAACACATATCCTTGCCATGGATTGCCGTTGTGCCAATTGCAGTGGGGATATCACCTATTTTGCCAAAGTTGCCTTATAACTATTAAAATACTACATATATATAAATATATATACATATATATATATATATATATATATTTATATAACCTTATTATTATGAAAATACTATATAATATACAATAATAATAAGGCAATATACAGGTGCATCTCACTAAATTAGAATATCATCAAAAAGTTAATTTATTTCAGCTCTTCAATACAAAAAGTGAAACTGATATATTATAGAAAGTCATTACAAACAGAGTGATCTATTTCAAGTGTTTATTTCTGTTAATATTGATGATTATGGCTTACAGCCAATGAAAACACAAAAGTCATTATCTCAGTAAATTAGAATACTTTATAACAACAGCTTTTTAAAATCCGAAATGTTGGCCTACTGAAATGTATGTTCAGTAAATGCACTAAATTCTTGGTCGGGGCTCCTTTTGCATCAATTACTGCATCAATGTGGGGTGGCATGGAGGCGATCAGCCTGTGGCACTGCTGAGGTATTATGGAAGCCCAAGTTACTTTGATAGCAGCCTTCAGCTCATCTGCATTGTTGGGTCTGGTGTCTCTCATCTTTCTCTTGACAATACCCCATAGATTCTCTATAGGGTTAAGGTCAGGCGAGTTTGCTGGCCAATCAAGCACAGTGATACTGTTGTTTTTAAACCAGGTATTGGTACTTTTGGCAGTGTGGACAGGTGCCAAGTCCTGCAAGAGAATGAAATTTCCATCTCCAAAAAGCTTGTTGGCAGAGGGAAACATGAAGTGCTCTAAAATTTCCTGGTAAACGGCTGCACTGACTTTAGTCTTGATAAAACACAGTGGACCTACACCAGAAGATGACATGGCTCCCCAAACCATCACTGATTATGGAAACTTCAAACTAAACCTCAAGCAGCTTGGATTGTGGCCTCTTCACTCTTCCTCCAGGCTCTGGGACCTTGATTTCCAAATGAAATGCAAAATTTACTTTCATCTGAAAACAACACCTTGGACCACTGAGCAACAGTCGAGGACTTTTTTCTCCTTGGCCCAGGTAAGACGCTTCTGGCATTGTCTATTGGTCATGAGTGGCTTGACACAAGGAATGTGACACTTGTAGCCCATGTCCTGGATACGTCTGTGTGTGGTGGCTCTTGAAGCAATGACTCCAACAGCAGTCCACTCCTTGTGAATCTCCACAAATTTTTGAATGGGCTTTTTCCAAATGAAAATTGGAACTCTAAGACCTTGTGGAGTGTGTCAATGACTGCCTCCTGGACATCTGTCAAGTCAGCAGTCTTCCCCATGATTTTGGAGCCTACTGAAAAAGACTAAGGGAATTTTTTAAATGCTTAGGACGCCTTTGCAGGTGTTTTTTGTTAATTATTTTAATTTACTGAGATAATTGACTTTTGTGTTTTTATTGGCTGTAAGCCATAATCATCAACATTAACAGAAATAAACACTTGAAATAGATCACTCTGTTTGTAATGACTCTATATAATATAGGAGTTTCACTTCTTGTATTGAAGAACTGAAATAAATTAACTTTTTGATTATATTCTAATTTAGTGAGATGCACCTGTATATATAAAATATAATAAGGCAATAATAAGGTGTAAATATACATATATATATATATATATATATATATATATATATATATATATACAGCTCTGGCAAAAATTAAGAGACCACTGCAATATTTACATTTTCACAGATTTTTCTCTTTATAGGTATATTTTTGAGTAAAATGTACATTGTTGTTTTATTCTATAAACTACTGACAACTCCGAAATCCAAGCTAAGAATATTGTATTTATTTGCAGCAAATGATAAAGCGTCAAAATAATAAAAAAGAAACAGAGAAACCGTGCTTTCAGACCTCAAATAATGCAAAGAAAACAAGTTCTTATTCATTTACAAACAGCAATACTCACGTTTTAACTCAGGAAGAGTTCAGAAATCAATATTTGGTGGAATAACCATGATTTTTAATCACAGCTTTCATGCGTCTTGGCATGCTTTCCACCAGTCTTTCACACTGCTTTTGGGTGACCTTATGCCACTCCTGGCACAAAAATTTAAGCAGTTCTTTGTTTGATGGCTTGTGACTATCCATCTTCCTCTTGATTACATTCCAGAAGTTTTCATTGGGGTTCAGGTCTGGAGATTGGGCTGGCCATGACAGGGTCTTGATGTGGTGCTCCTTCATCCACACATTGATTGACCTAGCTGTGTGGCATGGAGCATTGTCCTACTGGAAAAAACAGTCCTCAGAGTTGGGGAACATTGCCTGAGCAGAAGGAAGCAAGTGTTTTTCAAGGATAACCTTGTATGCGGCTTGATTCATACGTCCTTTGCAAAGATTAACCTGCCCAATTCCAGCCTTGCTGAAGCATCCCCAGATCATCACCGATCCTCCACCAAATTTCACAGTGGGTGCAAGACACTGTGGATTGTATGCCTCTCCAGGTCTCCGTCTAACCATAAGATGACCAGGTGTTGGGCAAAGCTGAAAATTAGACTCATTAGAAAAGATTACCTTAATCCAGTCCTCTATGATCCAATCCTTATGGTCTTTGGCAAACTTCAGACTGGCTCTCCTTTGCTTCTCATTGATGATAGGCTTTTTTCTAGCTTTACATGACTTGAGGCCTGCCTCTAGGAGCCTGTTACGAACGGTTCTTGCCGTGCACTTCACTCCAGCTGCCATTTGCCATTCCTTTTGTAGGTCACTTGATGTCATCCTGCGGTTGCTGAGTGACATTCGAATAAGATGACGGTCATCCCGGTCAGTGGAGAGTCGCTTTCGCTCTCTGCCGGTCTGTAGCTTTGTTGTCCCCAATGTCTGCTGCTTGACCTTGTTGTATTGGACTGCCGTCTTCAAAGTTTTAAGGATGGAGGCAACATGACGCTCACTGTATCCCTATGCTAGTAAAGCCAGAATTGAGCCCTTCTTTTCCTCACTCAAGACTTTTCTTTTCAACTCCTTTGGCATGGTTAAAATTTATTTTTTCATTCAAATTACTTTTGGGCTATTCCTAGCACTTGTTTTGCCATCCAGCTTGTCCTATTGCAAGAGGATTGTGAAGACCACAGCAGTGTTTTTTATACTTTCCCTCATTACATAAGATTTGGTTCAGGTGATCACCCAATCAGAAGCACATTAAGTAGAATGAGGTGTACTTTGGTTGGAATTCAACTGACACTGGAATGGAATGGCTGTCAGACATGTAGAGATGGTAATTTTTAGAAAACTGTGCAGTGGTCTCTTAATTTTTGCCAGAGCTGTATATATATAACACTGCTCAAAAAAATAAAGAGAACACTTAAACAACAGAATATAACTCCAAGTAAATCAAACTTCTGTGAAATCAAACTGTCCACTTAGGAAGCAACACTGATTGACAATCAATTTCACATGCTGTTGTGCAAATGGAATAGACAATAGATGGAAATTATTGTCAATTATCAAGATGCACTCAATAAAGGACTGGTTCTGCAGGTCGGGACCACAGACCACATCTCAGTACCAATGCTTTCTGGCTGATGTTTTGATCACTCTTGAATGTTGGTTGTGCTTTCACACTCGTAGTAGCAACCCACAGAAGTTGCTCAGGTAGTGCTGCTCATCCAGGATGGCACAAGAAGGCTTGCTGTGTCTGTCAGCGTAGTGTCCAGAGGCTGGAGTCGCTATCAGGAGACAGGCCAGTACACCAGGAGACGTGGTGGGGGCCGGAGGAGGGCAACAACCCAGCAGCAGGACCGCTACCTCTGCCTTTGTGCAAGGAGGAACAGGAGGACCACTGCCAGAGCCCTGAAAAATGACCTCCAGCAGGCCACAAATGTGCATGTGTCTGCACAAACGGTTAGAAACCGACTAAATGAGGGTGGTGTGAGGGCCCGATGTCCACAGATGGGGGTTGTGCTCACAGCCCAACACCGTGCAGCACGCTTTGCTCTTCACAGATGAAAGAAGGTTCACAATGAGTACATGTGACAGACGTGACTGAGTCTGGAGATGCCGTGGAGAGCGATCTACTGCCTGCAACTTCCTTCAGCATGACTGATTTGGCAGTAGGTCAGTAATGGTGTGGGGTGGCATTTCTTTGGAGGGCCGCACAGCCCTCCATGTGCTCGCAAGAGGTAGCCTGACTGCCATTAGGCACCGAGATGAGATCCTCAGACCCCTTGTGAGACCATATCCTGGTGCGGTTGGCCCTGGGTTCCTCCTAATGCAGGACAATGCCAGACCTCATGTAGCTGAAGTGTGTCAGCAGTTCCTACAAGATGAAGGCATGGAAGCTATGGACTGGCCTGCCAGTTCCCCAGACCTGAATCCGATTGAGCACATCTGGGACATCATGTCTTGGCTCCATCAACCAACATCACATTGTACTGCAGACTGTCCAGGAGTTGGCGGATGCTTTAGTCCAGGTCTGGGAGGAGATCCCACAGGAGACCATCCGCAACCTCATCAGGAGCATGCCCAGGCATTGTAGGGAGGTCATACATGCATGTGGAGGCCACACACAAAACTGAGCCTCATTGTGACTTGTTTTACGGACAATACATCAAAGTTGGATCAGCCTGTAGTGTGTTTATCCACTTTAATTTTGGGGGTGACTCCAAATCCAGGCCTCCATTGGTTAATAAATTTGATTTCCATTGATGATTTTTGTGTGATTTTGTTGCCAGCACATTAAACTTTGTACAGAACAAAGTATTCAATGAGAATATTTCATTCATTCAGATCTAGGATGTGTTATTTGAGTGTTCCCTTTATTTTTTTGAGCAGTGTATATATACAGGGTGGGCCATTTATATGGATACACCTAAATTAAATGGGAATGGTTGGTGATATCAACTTCCTGTTTGTGGAACATTAGTTTATGGGAGGGGGAAAACTTTTCCAGATGGGTGGTGATCATGGCGGCCATTTTGAAGTCGCACATTTTTGATCCAACTTTATTTTTTTCAATGGGAAGAGGGTCACGTGACACATCAAACTTATTGAGAATTTCATAAGAAAAACAATGGTTTGCTTGGTTTTAACATAACTTTACTCTGTCATGAGTTTTTTACAAGTTTATGACCACTTATAAAATGTGTTCAAAGTGCTGCCCATTGTGTTGGATTGTCAATGCAACCCTCTTCCCCCACTCTTGACACACTGGTAGCAACACCGCAGAAGAAATGCTAGCACAGGCTTCCAGTATCCGTTGTTTCATATGCTGCACATCTCGTATCTTCACAGCATAGACAATTGCCTTCAGATGACACCAAAGATAAAAGTCTAAGGGGGTCAGATCGGGAGACCTTGGTGGCCATTCAACTGGCCCACGACGACCAATCCACTTTCCAGGAAACTGTTCATGTAGGAATGCTCGGACCTGACATCCATAATGGGGTGGAGCACCATCTTGTTGGAAAAACTCAGGGAACGTGCCATCTTCAGTGCATAAAGAGGGCAACACATCATCATGTAGTAATTTCATATATCCAGTGGCATTGAGGTTTCCATTGATGAAGAATGGCCCCACTATCTTTGTACCCCATATACCACACCATACCAAGATACGAGATGTGCAGCATCTGAAACAACGGATACTGGAAGCCTGTTCTAGCATTTCTTATGCGGTGTTGCTATCAGTGTGTCAAGAGTGGGAGAAGAGGGTTGCATTGACAATCCAACACAATGGGCAGAACTTTGAACACATTTTATAAGTGGTCATAAACTTGTAAATAACTCATGAAAGAATAAAGTTACGGTAAAACCAAGTACACCATTGTTTTTCTTATGAAATTCTCAATAAGTTTGATGTGTCACATGACCTTCTTCCCATTGAAAAAAATAAAGTTGGATCCAAAATGGCCGACTTCAAAATGGCCGCAGTGGTCACCACCCATCTGGAAAAGTTTCCCCCCTCCCATATACTAATGTTCCACAAACAGGAAGTTGATATCACCAACCATTCCCATTTAATTTAGGTGTATCCATATAAATGGCCCACCCTGTGTATATATACAGTATGTATATATACAGTACAGACCAAAAGTTTGGACACACCTTCTCATTTAAAGATTTATCTGCATTTTCATGACTATGAAAATTGTACATTCACACTGAAGGCATCAAAACTATGAATTAACACATGTGGAATTATATACTTAACAAAAAAGTGTGAAACAACTGAAAATATGTCTTATATTCTAGGTAGTGTTGAGTAGTGTTGAGCCACCCCCGTAGTGTTCGAGTTCGGTTCGGTTCGTCGAACACCCGTGTGTTCGCCGAACTGTTCGTCGAACTGTTCGTCGAACACCTTCGAACACCGTTAAAACCAATGGCAGGCAAACAAAAACACATAGAAACACATAGAAAACACCTTCAAAGGTGTCCAAAAGCTGACAAACTGCTCAGAAGACACAACTAACACATGGAAAAGTGACAAGTACATATAGTCATGCGAAAAGAAAAGAGGTGGAGGAGTAAAAGGAGGGGGAGACACAAATATAGGCATGTCATGCCCTTCTAAAATCCAAAAAGTGAGAAGCCGACACGTTCAGTCCGCTCCTGCCCGTGCCACCTCCGTGTCGCCGGGTTTGTGCCAGAGCCGCGGTGAACCCTGACGGCCAGCCCCCCTCTCCCAATACTGGTGCCTGTCCGCTGGTGGGTCGAGCGAGCCCCCCTGTGGTGGAGGCAGCTCTAAGCTTTTTAATTTAAATTGTCTCTCTAATTTGAATGAATACACTTTAAATCCATTTACAAGGATCTATTGGAGGGCAAGTCTCATGCCAGCAGCCGCGTAATTCCAGCTCCAGTAGCGTCCACTAAAGCTGCTGCAGTTAAAAAGCTTTTATAAGGATCGAGCTCGGCTGTCCACCGCAAGGCATCCTACTGCCAGTCCCAGCCCCTATGCCTTGGGGTGCCTCCTGATGCTCTTCACTGAGTATCCCATGGTCCCGAAGCATTTCCTTTGAAAAAATTAAGTGTCCAAACTACAGGTGGTGTAGCTTGCTTAACAGCCGGGATAATCCGCTGACTAGCAGACACTGCTACTAGGCACAAAGTATTTCCTGGGCTAGATGCAGTTAAAAATTTGTAATTAGATACTCTCGTTGGATGCTGAGAAAGCATTCCATAGAGTCTCCTGGCACGCCATATATGATTCTCTTAAATAGCTTGGGGTAGGGGTCTAGGGGACCCTTTTATAGCCAAAATCACGGCCCTGTATCACAATACGTCACCTAGGCTGAAGATAAATGGAACTGTAGCACCCTGAGGGCTCGGTTGCTACAGAGGTATTGCACCTCACCCAGAGGTGTGATATCTCACTCTCAGGTAAGGATGGAGTGTGGATCAGGACCCGACACCTGCATGCATTACACCACATTGCCGTGGGGCAGGGCGACCAATATGCCTCTGAGATGGGCACGACAGTCCCTGTCCCTGGCTGGAGTGGGGGGAGGGAACACTGAGGAAGGGGAACCCTGTAGTGCAGGAGGAGGGAGGAAGCAGTTCCTGGGTGCATTGAGAAGGGAGTATAAAAGGTGGGCACCATCTTAGTTCAGTGCAGAGAAGTCTGAGCAGAAGTGGCAGGGAGCAGGGGCTCTGCATGAGCTCTGCTCCGGAGGCGGGCCTAGTAACAGAGGCCCAGGCCTGGAAGAGGGAGAAGGAAGGAAGAGGAGCGGAGAAGGCTCCAGGAACGAGGAATGAAGGGATCCCAGGGGTGCGGACGGGCGAGTCGCCACCGCACGCCCGAATCCACCTGCGTGGAGGGGTCAGGCCAAAGGGGGAGACCGGTCCCCGAAACTAGTGGAGGCAGGAAACGACCCTCAGCTAGAAACCGGAGGCTCTGACATTTTATGTGGCGCAGCCCCTCGCTACACCCGCTAGGAAGGCACCACATAGGGTCAGGGAAACTGGCGCCAAGTTTACCAAGAGGAGGCCCGAGGCAGCCGGACAGAAGGGTTGGTAAGAAAGGCCAGACAAAGGACACACAAAGGGGGTCCTGTGAAGCGCTCCAAAGTTATCTGGGAGTTGTCTGAGCCCCTCACCTGGTGAGCACAGTACGACGTGGGCAGCCGTTACCTGCAGACGTGGTCTGGATAATAAGAACTGTGAGTAAAGGCCCTGGACTGCATCACTGACTCCGTGTCGTTACTGCTGCTGCCCTGCACCATCACCCCCATCCTCCGCATACACTGCCCTGAGGCTATACTCCTCCCGTGGGGAGTTATGCTACGCTCTGCTGCACCCACAACACCAGCCTCAGCGGTCTGCCCTGCAGCGGCGGTTCACTCTGACCGCAATCCACGGGTGGCATAGTCGGACATTTAAACATCAAAACCACATAAATAGTTCCGCCACTGGTTTGACCACCCTGAGCCACGGAACCGGGTCGCTGCCACGAAGACTACAACCACCAGCATCCACCAAAAAGGGTCCGGCTCCGGGTGTCCCAAGGCCCAGGGGGTGCATCAGAACATTTTCATCACCTTTCACAATCACCAATGGGACAAGGCAGGGATGTCCTCTGTCCCCTCTCTTATACATCCTAGTGACGGAGCACCTGCTCTCATCAATTCGCCATAACCCCAATATTAGGTGGATTGAGGTGGGAGGCACCGAGTACATGTGCTCTCTATTTGCTGATGATGTCCTAGTATATATCACTCAATCACATATATCCATCCATGCTGTTATGGCTGAAATAGATCACTTTGTTACATGGTCAAATTTTAAAATCAATGCAGCGAAGTCTGAGGCCCTCGATGTCTCCCTCCCCAGATCCATATAGGATTCCATCCAGTCCAACTTTCCCTTTGCCTGGCCCTCACAGGGTATCAAATACTTAGGAATTCCTATTCATAGAGACCTCTCCCATCTATGTTATCTTAATTTTGGGCCCTTTATTGAACAACTCCATACAGACCACGGTTGGCAAGTTAGAACTGTAAGATTCACTACGTGAACCACTGGTGTTTTGTGGAAAAGCACATGTACACTGTGTTCCAAATTATTATGCAAAAAGTGTTTAGGAGTGATAAGGGAAGAATTTGTTTGTTTGTCAGTTAAACTCATTGATGGTGATGTGTGTCAGGGCTCTTTATATCACTGTAAGCAATTGCAGACACCTGTGCTAATTAGTTTGGCAGGTGTGTCCAATGAAAGGCAAGACTACTTAAGAAGGCTGTCTCACATTATTAAGCAGCCTACATTTTCTGCCAAAATGGGAAAGAAAAAGGATGTGTCGGCTGCTGAGAAGCAGCAAATTGTGGAGTGTTTAGGTCAAGGCATGACTACAATCAACATTGTGCGATGATCAGGATGAAGTGTCTTGGCAATCAAGAAGTATGTAGCTGATTCACAGTACACACGTGTGCGTGCTGATAAGGGCAAATTGAGGACTCTTTCCTACAGGCAATTACGTCAGGTTAAAAGAGCAGCGGCAAAAAAGCCTTGTCATAGCAGCAGACAAGTTTTTGAAGCTGCTGGTGCCTCCAACGTCCCCCGAACAACAAGATGCAGGGTCCTTCAGAGATTTGCAGCTGTGCATGCGCCATCCTGTCGACCTCCTCTATCCACTTCACACAAGCAGAAACGGCTCCAGTGGGCTAAACATTACATGAAGACTGATTTCAAAACTGTTTTGTTCACGGATGAGTGCCGTGCAGCGCTCGATGGTCCAGATGGATGGAGTGGAGGATGGCTGGTTGATGGACACCCCACGCAAACACGGCTACAGCGCCAACAAGGAGGAGGTGGAGTAATGTTTTGGGCTGGAATCATGGGGAGAGAGATTGTCGGCCCCTTTAGGATCCCTGAAGGCGCTAAAGATGAACTCCATAATGTATGTGGATTTTCTCAAACAGCACTTCCTGCCATGGTTCAAGAAGAAGAACCGTGTATTTCACAGCAAGATCATTTTTTTGCATGATAATGCACCATCTCATGCTGCACATAAAACATCTGCATCTCTGGCTGATATGGAGATAAAAGGGGACAAACTTATGGTGTGACCCCCATGCTCCCCTGACCTCTACCCCATTCAGAACCTCTGGAGCATCATCAAAAGGAGTGTCTATGATGGCGGGAGGCAGTTCACATCTAAGCAACACCTCTGGGAGGGTATTCTGTCCTCATGCAAAACAATTGAAGCAGAAACCATCCAAAACCTGACAAATTCAATGGACGAGAGAGTTCAGAAGCTCCTTTCGAACAAGGGGTCCTATGTGAAAATGTAACATCACCTAGAATAAAGTTTTGAGTTGAAAACTGTTTGATTTCAGTTTCTAATAACCTGCTAATGCTTATAATTTCAAAAATGACCATTTTTTTGGTCTTTATTAAAATGAAAAGGTTGATCGAAAAGTTTGGGGGATCTAAGAGTGTGGCAACCCAGTAGTCATGATTACTTCGAATTCTGACAATATGAGGGTCATGTTGCAGGTAGTGCAGCAAGAAGGCACTTATGTGTCTTGCGCATCTCGGAGCCCCAAAATTATTTTCCGGGCTAGATGCAGCTAAAAATTATTATTAATTTTAAATCTGGTGGAGCTTAGTATAGATGGCCTAATAGGATCAGTGCTGCACACTGCTACAAAGCCCAAATTATTTTCCAGCCAAGATACAGATAAACATGATTAGTAATTTTAAATCTGGTGGAGCTTATTATAGATGGCCTAATAGAATCAGTGCTGCACACTGCTACAAAGCCCAAATTATTTTCCAGCCAAGATACAGATAAACATGATTAGTAATTTGAAAGCTTAAAACGGTTGGTAGGGTGATTTTAACCAATCATCAAGCTTTTACTCTCCCCAGGATGACACAGGGGTAGAAAAGTCGTTTCGGATCCATGATTTGTTCATCTTTATGAACGTGAGTCTGTCTACATTATCAGTGGAGAGCCGCGTGCGCTTATCTGTCAGCACACCACCAGCAGCGCTGAACACACGTTCAGACAGAACGCTGGCTGCGGGGCATGACAAGATCTCCAAGGCGTAAGTGGCTAGCTCCGGCCATTTATCCAGATTGGAAGCCCAAAAAGAGCAAGGGTCCAGTGACACAGTCATGGCTTCAATGTTTACTTGGAGATACTCCTGTACCATCGTCTCTAGGCGTTGACTATGTGTCAGACTTCTTGTCTCCTGTGGCCTTGCAAAGGATGGGCTAAAAAAGTGGTGAAATGATTCCGCAAAATTGATGTTACCAGCAGATACTGTGGTTCTGTTACGGTTTGAGTGCTGAACACTTGACGGTCCCACGGTTGGCAAGTTGGAACTGTGAGATTCACTACGTGCACCACTGGTGTTTTGTGGAAAAGCACATGTAAGATTCTGCAACAGTCTCTGCTGATACTCCTGCATGCGTGCATCCCTTTCTATGGCAGGAATAATTTCGGCAAATTTACTTTTGTACCGGGGATCTAACAGTGTGGCAACCCAGTAGTCAGGATTATTTCTAATTCTCACAATTCGAGGGTCATGTTGCAGGTAGTGCAGCAAGAAGGCACTCATGTGTGTTGCGCATCCAGGAGCACCAAGTCCCTGTTGTGTTGGTGGCGAGGTAACAATCATGCTTCCTTCCTCTGTCCTCTCCCCCCAACCTCGCACAACAGAAATGTGATCAAGGTCTCCCTCATCTGATGAGTCTTCCATCAGTTCGTCCTCCACTTCTTCCTGGGCTCCTGCACCTTCCTCACTAGTTTGGCTGCTACCATGCGCCCTGGTAAAACCATCTCCCCCACCCTCTCATGCCTGCCGCCTTGGTGCTGCCGACCGTCTGGACCTTGCAGATGTTAGCCCTTCCGCATACAACTCCTCCTCCTCTACTTCCTCCACCTCCTCTTGTGCCACCACCTGACTCCGAATTCTGTTTAACATGTGCTCCAGCATGTAAATCACCGGAATAGTCATGTTGATAATGGCATCGTCAGCACTAAACATCTTCGTCGCCATTTCAAAACTGTGCAGAAGGGTGCATAGGTCCCTGATCTGAGACCACTCCTCCAGCGTGATTTGCCCCACCTCTGGATCTCGTTGGCCCAGGCTATACGTCAGAACGTATTGCACCAGGGCTTGTCGGTGCTGCCACAGTCGCTGCAACATGTGCCTACCCCGGGGTAGGCACATCGCATTTTAGCCGGTGAAGTGGCAGGCCCAACGACTTCTGTAGAGATGTAAGTCGCTGAGCTGCGGGATGCGAACGGCGGAAGTGAGCACACAGCGACCGTGCCCTCTGCAGAAGGCCATCTAGTCTGGGATAGTGGGCTAAAAATTGCTGGACAACCAGGTTCAACACGTGAGCCATACAAGGCACGTGTGTGACATTGCCCCGGCGAAGGGCCGCACCCAGGTTTGCAGCATTGTCGCACACGGCCTTCCCTGGTTTCAGGTCCAGTGGAGACAACCATTCATGAAATTGGTTCTCCAGAGCTGACCACAACTCCTCAGCTGTGTGACTCACATTTCCCAGACATTTCAAAGTAAAAACCGCCTGATGACGTTGAGCCCTACTGCCAGCATAGTAAGGAGGTGTGCAGGATCCCTTCTGCACAGTTAGAATGCTTGTGGCATGACCAGACAGGCTTTGGGTGCAGGTGGAAGACCGAGAGGAGGTTGAGGAGGCAGAAGCAGTGGAGGAACTTTGACATAAAGAAGATTGACGCACAACTCGTGGGGACGGCAAGACTTGGACAGCAGCCCCTTGTCCTGCTGTCACCATAGTTACCCAGTGCCCAGTCAGCGACATGTAACGCCCCTGTCCATGCCTACTCGTCCAAGTGTCTGTGGTGAAATGCACCCTGTCACACACAGAGTTTCTCAAAGAAGCGGTGATGTTGTGTGCGACATGCTGGTGGAGCGCAGGCACACCTTTCTTTGAGAAGTAGTGCCGACTGGGCATCTGGTACTGGGGCACTGCGACGGACATAAGGTCTCGAAAATCCTCTGTGTCCACCAGGCGGAAAGGCAGCATTTCTGTAGCCAAGAGCTTGCAGATGGTGAAATTCAACCTCTTAGCTTTCTCATGGCTAGGAGGAAATGGTCTTTTACTTGTCCACATCTGAGGGACCGAGGGCTGGCTATTGTGCTTAGACGGGGTTGATAAGGGTGTCCCCGGCAAACTGCCGGTCTGTGAGGAAGATGCTGGCGGACATGTTAGGTTGCCTTGATCCAAAGGTGGTGCTATCGATGTCGGACAGCGCTAAACACCAGCTGGTGTTACCACCTCCAAAGAAAATGATGACCTGCCAATCACGCTGGCTGTTGCGGGTAAAGAGGTGGCAGGTCTGCGCCCCAAAACAGGTGTGACTGCTGTCCCCCCAGTCACAGAGGATGAAGAGGCCGCGGATGCACAAGATATGGCAGACGGTGGTTGGCCCGGCCGGCTAGGCCGCATTGTAGCACACTGAGCTTCCCACTGCAACTTATGCTTCATGTCCATGTGCCTGTTCATGCATGAAGTACTCAAACTATGTATTTTTTGGCCTCTACTTAGCTTTTGCTGACAAATGTTACAGATAACACGAGTTGGGTCATCTTTATCGATCTGAAAAAATGCCCAGGCTATGCAAGGCTTAGCACCCATGCGACCTGAAGAGCCACCACGACTTGTGGTGAGAGGCAGAGTTGTGTTTGAGGATGCAGTTGTTGACGTGCTTCCAGTACTACGTCTCTGTCCAGGAAGGCGCAACCTGACCTCGTCGTCACTAGCATCTTCCTCCACCTCCTCTGCTGACCTCATCTCTTGGCTGACTGTGGGTTGACAGTAAGTGGGATCTCCAACCTCATCATCATCACCCTGTGCGTTATCACACCCGTCGTCCTCAGAGCCAACCTGTTCCTGCCCTGACAAAAAACTAAAGTTGTCGCTCCAATCAGGTATTTGAGTCTCATCATCGTCTTCCTCATTGTCTCCACCAACAGGAGTTACAGTTTGGGAATGAGGGTCTACATTATGGTCAGAACCTTCTGCGTCTGGTCCTGGATCCGACTCATAAAGATTCTGGGCATCAGTGCAGATCATTTCCTCGTCTGGATTCACAGAAGCGCTGGAGTCGACCTCTGATTCCCAGGCTATAGTATGAGTAAACAGCTCTGCAGACTCAACCATCTGTTCTACCTCATACTCAGACGGGCAGCTGGAGATTTGAGAGCTGTGAGGAAGCAAGTGCGATTGGGGTGACACCTTTGAGGACTGGAGTATTTGTGATGTTGAAGTTGATGTGGAGGAGAGCCCACTTAAAGGAGCACTTGATATCCGTTGAAGCACCTGCTGTTTTTGTGCCTCATCTGGAATTTGTAGCGATTGGCGTGGCCGTAAGAAAGGGATCTTATCACATTGTCCGTTAAAAGAAGTAGACATTTTAGTTTGGCTGGAAGATGGTCTTTCTTCTGCAGATGTTACTGTTGCTTTAACACCTACCCCACGGACACAACCTTTTTTCCCCTTCCCAACACGCCTATTCCCCTTTCCACCAGCAGCAGGCCTTTTTCCACTCATTTTGGTGGTTAACTAATTCACAACTCTGGAGTTGTTTGCACAAAAAAACAATGGATGGGAACCGAGCAGAGCTGAGTGGCCAAACTGTGGTATTAGGCCAAAACTATTGGCTGGGTTAGATGGAGAAAAAAATTATATTCGATTTGCATCCTGATGGAGGTCAGTATAGATGGACTAATAGAGAAAGTCCCACATACTGCTAGAAGGCCAAATATTTTTTCAGAGCTAGATGCAGACAAAAAATTATTTTGAATTTGCAACCTGATGGAGGTCAGTATAGATGGACTAATAGAACAAGTCCCACACACAGCTAGAAGCCCAAATATTTTTTCAGAGGTAGATGCAGATAAAAATTATTTTTAATTTGCAACCTGATGGAGGTCAGTATAGATGGACTAATAGAGAAAGTCCCACACACTGCTAGAAGGCCAAATATTTTTTCAGATCTAGATGCAGATAAAAATTATTTTTAATTTGCAACCTGATGGAGGTCATTATAGATGGACTAATAGAGAAAGTCCCACACACTGCTAGAAGGCCAAATATTTTTTCAGAGCTAGATGCAGAAAAAAATTATATTCAGTTTGCAACCTGATGGAGGTCAGTATAGATGGACTAATAGAACAAGTCCCACACACTGCTAGAAGCCCAAATATTTTTTCAGAGCTAGATGCAGAAAAAAATTATATTCAATTTGCAACCTGATGGAGGTCAGTATAGATGGACTAATAGAATGATGCTATGCCCAAAAGATTTTACTTCACTAGGTGCAGTAAAAAAATTGGTATTCTATACACAGGTGGTATATCTTGCAACACAGATAGGCTACTCCACTGACTAACACACTCTGCAATAGGCCAAAAAGGATTAGCTTTGCTAGATTCAGCCAAATGCTGTGAAAAAAACTTGCACAGCACTGGCACAGACCTGCCTGGCAAAAACTGATAGGAACTGATGTAACCTAGTCCTGAAAAGGACTGCAATTACAATTAGTCTTTACTCCCACAATCTATCTATTTAAGAGCACAGACCTGCCTGATAAAAGTCGTAGGAAATGCTGTAACCTAGTCCTTAAAAGGACTGCAATCACAACTATTCCCTACTCCCAAGCTATCTGTAGATTTGTGCGAAAATTGGCTTGAAATTAACTTGAAATTAAGGTATAGCGCACACAGCAACAGCGGTGCCGTCTAACACGCAGCTGCAGCAGTGAGAAAATGGTGGCGACGGGGAAAATGGCTTGGTCTTATAGGGCAAGGACATGTGACATACACTGCCAATGACACATGCCCTTGCTTGTGTGAAAAACAGCAGTTCGCTCCGTGTGTGCGCTGCTGATAGGCTGACAGACTGCACCTCCCCACTGCAAATGCGGGAAAGAGAAAAAAAAATGGAGATCTTCATTATTCCTGCAGAGATCCATCCCCTGCCCCTCCCCCCACCCCGCTGTACACTCAAACTGCGTATTAACATTAATTTTCATCATTACTGAGAAAAAATCCAGTTATGATTTTGGTGCACGAACAGTTATCGAACATAACCTCGAACAGCCGAATTTTTCTCAAATCGTTCGTGTTCGCCGAACGGCTCGAACACCGCCCAAAACAGCTCGAATTTGAGATTGGCGAACAGTTCGAGTAGAACAACGCTCATCTCTAATTCTAGGTTCTTCAAAGTAGCCACCTTTTGCTTTGATGACTGATTTGCACACTCTTGGCATTCTCTTGATAAGCTTCAAGAGGTAGTCACCGGAAATGTTTTTCACTTCACAGGTGTGGCCTGTCAGGTTTAATAAGTGGGATTTCTTGCCTTATAAATGGGGTTGGGACCATCAGTTGTGTTGTGCAGAAGTCAGGTGGATGCACAGCTGATAGTCCTACTGAATAGACTGTTAGAATTTATATTATGGCAAGAAAAAAGCAGCTAAGTAAAGAAAAATGAGTGTCCATCATTATTTTAAGAAATGAAGGTCAGTCAGTCTGAAAAATTGGGCAAACTTTGTATGTGTCCCCAAGTGCAGTTGCAAAAACCATCAAGCGCTACAAAGAAACTGGCTCACATGTGGACCACCCCAGGAAAGGAAGACCAAGAGTCACCTCTGCTTCTGAAGATAAGTTTATCCAAGTCACCAGCCTCAGAAATCGCTGGTTAACAGCAGGTGAGATTAGAGACCAGGTCAATGCCACACAGAGTTCTAGCAGCAGACACATCTCTACTAGTGTTGAGCCACCCCCGTAGTGTTCGGGTTCGGTTCGGTTCGTCGAACACCGGGATGTTCGAGGAACTGTTCGTCGAACTGTTCGTCGAACACCTTAGAACACCGTCGAACACCGTTAAAACCAATGGCAGGCAAACAAAAACACATAGAAACACATAGAAAACACCTGCAAAGGTGTCCAAAAGCTCACAAACTGCTCAGAAGACACTCTCTTTAAAAAAGCCGGCCGGCAAATTCAGCAGCAGCATACACCGGTACCCGACAATTTAGACAAGAAGGAATAGAGCATCACACATAGATTAGATAGATAGAAACATGTCAGTCACACATATAAGAAGCACAGTGACAGTGTTGGTTACTGCACTTGTCATTTAGTGTAAAGGATTTATTAAAAAAATTATTAGTGTTTTCATGCACCGTCTCTTTAAAAAAGCCGGCCGGCAATTCAGCATCTGTACCCGACAATTTAGAACAGAAAGAATAGAGCTTCACACATAGATTAGATAGATAGAAACATGTCAGTCACATATATAATAAGTACAGTGACAGTGTTGCTTACTGTACTTGTCATTTAGAGTAAAGGATTTATTTAAAAAAATAATAGTGTTTTCATGCACTGTCTCTTTAAAAAAGCCGGCCGGCAATTCAGCATCTGTACCCGACAATTTAGAACAGAAAGATAGAGCATCACACATAGATTAGATAGATAGAAACATGTCAGTCACATTTATAATAAGTACAGTGACAGTGTTGGTTACTGTACTTGTCATTTAGTGTTAAAATAAAGGATTTATTAAAATAAAAATTGGCGTGGGTTCCCCCATAATTTTAGGCTCTAGCGGAGGTTAAGCAGACGGCTGGGGCAGATGTTTGAAGCCTCGGAAGGGGGTAATACCCACGGAGCTTCCCAGGCTACTAATATCAGCCCCCAGCTGAATACATAGCCTTTACTAGCTATTAAAATGGGGGACCCCCCAAAAAAAATGACGTGGGGTCCCCCCTAATTTAATAGCTAGCAAAGGCTAGGCAGACAGCTGGGGGCTGATATTAATAGCCCAGGAAGGGAGCCATGAATATTGGCCCCCTCCCAGGCTAGAAACACCAGCCGTCAGCCGCCCCAGAAATGGCGCATTCATAGGATGCGCCAATTCTGGCACTTAGCCTCGCTCTTCCACGCTGCCCTGGTGCGGTGGCAGGGGGTAATAGGGTTGGGGTTGATGTCAGCTTATAATGCCAGCTGACATCAAGCCCAGGTTAGTAATGGAGAGGCGTCTATAAGACACCCCCATTACTAACCCCATAGTCAAAGTTAAAAAAAACACAAACACCCAGAATAAAGTCCTTTAATTGAAATAAAGACACAATCCTTTATTGTTCTAAATTAAACCATACTTACCGTCACGCCCATTCCAGCTGAAGCCAACGATCTCCTGCAATAAAAGAAAAATAATAAAGCAACCTCATCCTTACCTTTCCATGGTTCCCACGACAGCTTCAGCTCTGCTACATCGAGATGACAGGCTGGACCGCAGCAGAACGCTGCCATCCAGCCTGTCATCCCGCAGACACTGAGAAGCGCAGGCTTGCTTGCGCTGCTCAGCGTCTCTCTGTGACGACATCCAGATGAGCCGAGTTCATGTCCAATGAACTCGGCTCACCTCATGCACGTCACTGACAGCGTGGGAAAATTCTCACGCTGAAGCGCTGAGTGCAGGAGAATTTTCCCACGCTGTCAGTGACGTGCATGAGGTGAGCCGAGTTCATTGGACATGACCTCGGCTCATCTGGATGCCGTCACAGCGAGACAGTGAGGAGCGCAAGCATGCCTGCGCTTCTCAGTGTCTGCGGGATGACAGGCTGGATGGCAGCGTTCTGCTGCAGTCCAGCCTGTCATCTCGATGTAGCAGAGCTGAAGCTGTCGTGGGAACCATGTAAAGGTAAGGATGAGGTTGGTTTATTATTTTTCTTTTATTGCAGGAGATCGTTGGCTTCAGCTGGAATGGGTGTGATGGTAAGTATGGTTTAATTTAGAACAATAAAGAATTGTGTCTTTATTTCAATTAAAGGACTTTATTCTGGGTGTTGTGTTTTTTTTAAATACTTTACTAGAAATTCATGGCGGTCATGTCTAATACTGGCGTGACCCCATGAATTTTGGGCTTGGGGCCAGCTGATAATACCAAGCTGGCCTTAACCCCTTTATTACCCAGTGAGCCACCGCACCAGGGCCCTGGATGAGTTGGGTACAGCGCCAGAAGATGGCGCTTCTATGAACGCGCCATTTTCCGGGGTGGCTGCGGACTGCAATTTGCAGCGGGGGGGGGCCCAGAAAGCTTGGGCCTCCCTGCGCTGCGGATTCCAGCCCCCAGCTGCCTAGTTGTACCTGGCTGGACACAAAAATAGGGCGAAGCCCCACGTATTTTTTTTTTAATTATTTCATGAAATTCATGAAATAATTAAGAAAAAAAGGCCTTCCCTATATTGTTGTGTCCGGCCAGGTACAAATAGGCAGCTGGTGGTTGGGGGCAGCCCGTTCCTGCCTGCTGTACCTGGCTGGACACAAATATAGTGCGAAGCCCCACTTCAATTTTTTTTAATTATTTCATGAAATTCATGAAATAATTAAGAAAAAAAGGGCTTCCCTATATAGTTGTGTCCGGCCAGGTACAAATAGGCAGCTGGTGGTTGGGGGCAGCCCGTTCCTGCCTGCTGTACCTGGCTGGACACAAATATAGTGCGAAGCCCCACTTCAATTTTTTTTAATTATTTCATGAAATTCATGAAATAATTAAGAAAAAAAGGGCTTCCCTATATAGTTGTGTCCGGCCAGGTACAAATAGGCAGCTGGTGGTTGGGGGCAGCCCGTTCCTGCCTGCTGTACCTGGCTGGACACAAATATAGTGCGAAGCCCCACTTCAATTTTTTTAAATTATTTCAGGAAATTCATGAAATAATTAAAAAAAAATTGACGTGGGGCTTCGCACTATATTTGTGTTCAGTCAGGTGCAGCAGGCAGGAACGGGCTGCCCCCAACCACCAGCTGCCTATTTGTACCTGGCCGGACACAACAATATAGGGAAGCCCTTTTTTTCTTAATTATTTCATGAAATAATTTAAAGAAAATTGACGTGGGGCTTCGCCCTGTTTTTGTGTCCAGCCAGGTACAACTAGGCAGCTGGGGGCTGGAATCCGCAGCGCAGGGAGGCCCAAGCTTTCTGGGCCACCCCCGCTGCAAATTGCAGTCCGCAGCCACCCCGGAAAATGGCGCGTTCATAGAAGCGCCATCTTCTGGCGCTGTACCCAACTCATCCAGGGCCCTGATGCGGTGGCTCACTGGGTAATAAAGGGGTTAGGGCCAGCTTGGCATTATCAGCTGGCCCTAAGCCCGAAATTCATGGGGTCACGCCAATATTAGACATGACCACCATGAATTTCTACTAAAGTATTTAAAAAAAACACAACACCCAGAAAAAAGTCCTTTAATTGAAATAAACACACAATTCTTTATTGTTCTAAATTAAACCATACTTACCATCATGCCCATTCCAGCTGAAGCCAACGATCTCCTGAAATAAAAGAAAAATAATAAAGCAACATCATCCTTACCTTTCCATGGTTCCCATGACAGCTTCAGCTCTGCTACATCGAGATGACAGGCTGGACCGCAGCAGAACGCCGCCATCCAGCCTGTCATCCCGCAGACACTGAGAAGCGCAGGCTTGCTTGCGCTCCACAGCGTCTCTCTGTGAGGGCATCCAGATGAGCCGAGTTAATGTCCAATGAACTCGGCTCACCTCATGCACGTCACTGACAGCGTGGGAAAATTCTCCTGCACTCAGCGCTTCAGCGTGGGAGAATTCTCACACTGAAGCGCTGAGTGCAGGAGAATTCTCCCACGCTGTCAGTGACGTGCAGGAGGTGAGCTGAGTTCATTGGACATGAGCTCACCTTATGCACGTCACTGACAGCGTGGGAGAATTCTCCTGCACTCAGCGCTTCAGCGTGAGAATTTTCCCACGCTGTCAGTGACGTGCATGAGGTGAGCCGAGTTCATTGGACATGAACTCGGCTCATCTGGATGTCGTCACAGAGAGACGCTGAGCAGCGCAAGCAAGCCTGCGCTTCTCAGTGTCTGCGGGATGACAGGCTGGATGGCAGCGTTCTGCTGCGGTCCAGCCTGTCATCTCGATGTAGCAGAGCTGAAGCTGTCGTGGGAACCATGGAAAGGTAAGGATGAGGTTGCTTTATTATTTTTCTTTTATTGCAGGAGATCGTTGGCTTCAGCTGGAATGGGCGTGACGGTAAGTATGGTTTAATTTAGAACAATAAAGGATTGTGTCTTTATTTCAATTAAAGGACTTTATTCTGGGTGTTTATGTTTTTTTTAACTTTGACTATGGGGTTAGTAATGGGGGTGTCTTATAGACGCCTCTCCATTACTAACCTGGGCTTGATGTCAGCTGGCATTATAAGCTGACATCAACCCCAACCCTATTACCCCCTGCCACCGCACCAGGGCAGCGTGGAAGAGCGAGGCTAAGTGCCAGAATTGGTGCATCCTATGAATGCGCCATTTCTGGGGCGGCTGACGGCTGATGTTTCTAGCCTGGGAGGGGGCCAATATTCATGGCTCCCTTCCTGGGCTATTAATATCAGCCCCCAGCTGTCTGCCTAGCCTTTGCTAGCTATTAAATTAGGGGGGACCCCACGTCATTTTTTTGGGGGGGTCCCCCATTTTAATAGCTAGTAAAGGCTATGTATTCAGCTGGGGGCTGATATTAGTAGCCTGGGAAGCTCCGTGGGTATTACCCCCTTCCCAGGCTTCAAACATCTGCCCCAGCTGTCTGCTTAACCTCCGCTAGAGCCTAAAATTAAGGGGAACCCCACGCCAATTTTTTTAATAATAAATCCTTTATTTTAATACTAAATGACAAGTACAGTAACCAACACTGTCACTGTACTTCATATATATGTGACTGACATGTTTCTATCTATCTAATCTATGTGTGAAGCTCTATTCTGTCTGTTCTAAATTGTCGGGTACCGGTGTATGCCGCTGCTGAATTGCCGGCCGGCTTTTTTAAAGAGACAGTGCATGAAAACACTATTATTTTTTTGGATAAATCCTTTACGCTAAATGACAAGTACAGTAAGCAGCACTTTCACTGTACTTCGTATATATGTGGCTGACATGTTTATATCTATCTAATCTATGTGTGAAGCTCTATTCTTTCGGTTCTAAATTGTCGGGTACCGGTGTATGCCGCTGCTGAATTGCCGGCTTTTCATGTTTCACTGTTGGCACTGTTCCCATCGATTTGGGCAATCACTGTAATGCCACAACCACCATGGCTGTGGCATTACAGTGAGTGGCAGACAATCCCTGCATGATTGGTGCTCTAAATAGCGCCAGACATGCAGGACACGCTTTTGGTGCACAAACAGTTATCGAACATAACCTCGAACAGCCGAATTTTTTGCAAATCGTTCGGGTTCGTCGAACAACTCGAACACCGCCCAAAACAGCTCGAATTTGAGATTGGCGAACAGTTCTAGTCGAACACCGCTCATCTCTAATCTCTACAACAACTGTTAAGAGGAGACTTTGTGCATCAGGCCTTCATGGTAAAATAACGGCTAGGAAACCACTGCTAAGGACAGGCAACAAGAAGAAGAAACTTGTTTGGGCTAAAGAACACAAGGAATGGACATTAGACCAGTGGAAATTTGTGCTTTAGTCTGATGAGTCAAAATTTGAGATCTTTGGTTCCAACCACCGTGTCTTTGTGCGACGCAGAAAAGGTGAACGGATGGACTGTACATGCCTGGTTCCCACCGTGAAGCATGGAGGAGGAGGTGTGATGGTGTGGGGGTGCTTTGCTGGTGTCACTGTTGGGGATTTATTCAAAATTGAAGGCGTACTGAATCAGCATGGCTATCACAGCATCTTGCAGCTGCATGCTATTCCATTCGGTTTGCTTTTAGTTGGACCATCATTTATTTTTCAACAGGACAATGACCCCAAACACACCTCCAGGCTGTGTAAGGACTATTTGACCAAGAAGGAGAGTGATGGGGTGCTACGCCAGATGACCTGGCCTCCACAGTCTCCAGACCTGAATCCAGTCGAGATGGTTTGGGGTGAGCTGGACCGCAGAGTGAAGGCAAAAGGGCCAACAAGTGCTAAGCATCTCTGGGAACTCCTTCAAGATTGTTGGAAGACCATTTCCGGAGACTACCTCTTGAAGCTCATCAAGAGAATGCCAAGAGTGTGCAAAGCAGTCAGCAAAGCAAAAGGTGGCTACTTTGAAGAGCCTAGAATATAAGACATATTTTCAGTTGTTTCACACTTTTTTGTTAAGTATATAATTCCACATGTATTAATTCATAGTTTTGATGCCTTCAGTCTGAATGTACAATTTTCAAAGTCATGAAAATGCAGAAAAATCTTTAAATGAGAAGGTGTGTCCAAACTTTTGGTCTGTACTGTATGTGTGTGTATATTTTTTTTTTTGTTTTAGGTTTTTATAGAGTTTAATTATACATAAGTTCTAATTTTCTCATACATATACTATATATTTATTTATTATACCTAGTTGCAGCATTTCATTTGCCTTCTTCTACAAGTTCTCTTTCAACTAAGAGTAAAAGACTAATATTGTGCTCTGTACTTTTCTTTAACATAACAGCACTTGTACTTCAAATAGAATATCAAAGGAACCTGGAAACGTAACAATTAAAAATCAGATAGGGTTATCTGATGTAAGACAGCATCTCCATTTTGTATTACACCTTCTCAGGGCCATCTGTAAAAGAACACTTGGAATTCTTTAACATCAAGGACAGGTCCCTCTCGAAGATTGTTGCCTGAGATAAACTAAGGATTCATTTTTGATAGCGTTTTTAAACAAAGGCTCTAGGATAAGTTATCTAAGCTATTTCAAGTTGCCTCAACCTCATTAAGAAGTGTTGACACACTGTTTAATTTACCACCATGGAACATACAGGCGCCTTTATAGGTTGTCTAATGTTTATCAGAAATGGAGTTAACGCCACAATATGAGATTAATCAGTAATGAAAAGTTGAGATCAAGAGTAAGAAATACAAGAAAAAGATCAAAGTGTGCTTCAGACAAAACCTGAAAAGAAATACATTTGATGTTCTTTTCAATCCTTCTGAGAACATCACGACATGCTAAAAAGTACAAGTCTTTCAGTCAGAAGTTATTGGATACATAATAAAGATAACTTAAATAATTTCTGTCTGTATTTTTCATCTAAGATAATGTCCTTTGATTGGTGAACAAGCTGGGGAAGACTTCACTTAATAATAATTGGAGATAAATGTACCAAACTAAAAGAAAGTTCGAACGACCATAAATTTCTTGTCTGTATTATTATGTCCACAATTCACGATGAAAATGTGAGTTAAGTTGAACTTACAGCATCATCTATCATCTGACTCTGGTTAGACTGGAAATTGTCAGCGTACTGTAAAGTGACTGAGAGCGGTAGCCTTGTACGATCTGCTGCTCCATAATGCCCTGGCACTCTACAGGAAAATCGTATCCTATTCCCAATGTGCTATCAGGCGCGGGGCGCATCATACTCACTTGTAGGCCGCAGGCCTCTGCTTTCTCCAGGCCTCCATCTTCCAGAGCTATCACACATAACGCAGGAAATACACAGATCATTTCAACAAGCAAAAGTTTACTGGATAGTTCAAGTTCATCAGATTGTAACACACAGTATTGGCACAGCACTTCTTAGTTCTCATTTCCTTAGTACAGTACATCTCCAGCATGATCAACCTCTTCTCCTGGACTACCCTATATTTACTGTTCCTGTCAACCTCAGGGATCTCCCGTCCTGTCCAGCAATGCACCCGAGATGCGTTACCTTCCTTTCACGTGGTTCTACGTCCATCGTCCCCTGTACGCCAGAAGATCAGGAACTCTTCGTAGTACCTATACCGAGCCTTGAGCTCTGTACGTTGCTGGAACATCCACAAGGGATTCCAGTAAGGCTTCCTGCTGCCCGAACTATAGATGCTCGCCCACTGCAACTTGAACTTTACCTTGGTTACCGTACATTCCTATCTGACCTGCTATCAGGAAGCACTCCCTTTTTACTGGGGCTTGCCCCTTCCACTATAGGCCAGTCCCGAACTTTTAACTATGTCTGCCCCTATGTCTGTAGCTAACAGACATACCTTTACAAACATTATGCATGTCATTTGCATATATTAAACATTACATTTATACTGCTTATCAGTACTATTATTCTAAGGTCCCTACTTTATGTCCTAAAACCTTACCTATGCATTATATCACTTATCCTATACTTTACATTCCCTATAGCCATGATTCACACTATGTTTATTATACTAACAATGCTTTTCACCACCTATACATTATACATTACAGAGTATATCTAAAACAGCATGACACTATTCACATTATAATATACCACACAGTGCAACTGGTCTCTTCAGGAGTAGGAACACAATAGTACAGTCCAACACTCTTAGAGTAATACAGACAAGAAAATACAGCCACAATACAGTTGTGTGAGCCTTCTATAAGGGTATGTCTACAATGATCTGATACACTGCGGAAATCTATGGCAAAATTTACAGCTGCAACATCCATCCCAAATAGGGTGGATTTGCTGATTTTGTTGCAGAAATATTGAATTGACAGTTAAAGGAAACCTAACAGTTGATACAGGTTGCCCGATCCACAGTGTTCCATAATTTCCCCCAAAAGCGGCAGTATTTTATTTGTGTAGTGGTAGTTTGGAGTGCATTCGATAGTCCTAGTGGACATACAGGGAAAGAGGGGTATATAACCCCTGTCATAAGTAAAAAAAAGTTTATTTTCCCGCTCACCTGTGCCTTTGTGCCTGGCTGCAATCCCAAAGAGTCCAATAGAAATATGAAGAAATCCGGCACCAAAGCAATATGTTCCAAAGCTTTATTCCAAGAAGTTCTTAGGTATAAAAACACAGGCCAACATTTTTTGGAGGTGGAGGGCTTAATCCAGCAAGGTCCCAGGACACTGGTTTACGTGTTTCAGGGCTATATGTGCCCCTTAATCATAACCTAGCTGTATGGCTGTGGCATGGGGATTTTAAAGTAGCCGGGCAAACATGTCCCGCCTCCCTTGTCACATGACTTACAAAACCTCTGTATCAAACACATTTTAAAATGCCAATACAAAACACATATACAAGTTTAAAAACAAATTACAATATTGTAACAAGGTGCTATAAATGTGATTCGTGAACAGTTCTAATAGAATAGAATCAAATCCGAGCGTTTATTCAGGCCGGTGGGGTGGGTGGTCTCCATCATCAGAATCCAGTAGGTTTCCCGACTCAGGAGTTTCTGGCTCCAAGCCCCACCTCTCCTAGGCTTATTGACTCTTTCTATCCCAAAGAATTGGAAACCCCTCAAATCTCCTCCATGTACTTGAAAAAATGCTTGGATACATTGGATGGATTAGAGGCTTCACCGTTCACTGAATCACGAAGATGTTCATTAATACGCTGTCGCAATTTCTTCATAGTGCAGCCTATGTATGAGAGATTACAGACATTGCAGGTAATTATATACATGACATATGAGCTACTGCAGTGGATGAAATTCTGAATTTTAAACATTTATGGTTTCGCACCTGTTATTACCACATTTAAAAAAAAACCTTGTAGATAGCCATGTTGTATTTCCCAAACCTGTCATCACCAGACTTGGTGATAAAAGATTGGACAAAGTTGGAGCTTTCCTAGTTGAAAATAAGCAGCCTTCCTTCAGAATGTTATCTAGAATTTGGTCACTTTTTAACATTGGCAAATATTTTTTAATAATCAATTCAATCTGACTATATTCCTTACTGTATGTTGTTACAAATACCATTTTTTTATTTTTTTTCTGTCTCAGCTGATTTTTACACTTGTCCACCATATCTAACTGGGGAATTTTTTCCACTGATTTAATTGCTCTGGTAAGAGACCAGTCCTGATAACCTCTCTTTTTGAGTCTACTGCAGATATTATTTCTCTCCTGGATATAACATTCGTGGTCACTGCAGTTTCTTTTAGATCTATACATCTCACCCCTTGGAATATTAACCCTTACGTGTCTAGGATGACAAGAATCAGCTCTGAGGATGGTATTTCCCATGATTTCCTTACGAAAAGTCGATGTTTTTACTTTACCATCAGATACATTTGCAGAAATGTTTAAATCCAAGAAACTAATCTCTGCCTTACTGCACCTGTAAGTAAAAAAAAAGATTGCAATTGTTGGCATTAACATATTCCATAAATTGAGGAACATTGGCAATGTCTGTGGACCACAAAATTCCCCAGTTAGATATGGTGGGCAAGTGTAAAAATCAGCTGAGACAGAAAAAAAATAAAAAAACAGTATTAGTAACAACATACAGTAAGGAATATAGTCAGATTGAATTAATTATTAAAAAATATTTGCCAATATTAAAAAGTGACCAAATCCTAGATAACATTCTGAAGGAAGGCTGCTTATTTTCAACTAGGAAAGCTCCAACTTTGTCCAATCTTTTATCACCAAGTCTGGTGATGAAAGGTTTGGGAAATAGAACATGGCTATCTACAAGGGTTTTTTTTAAATGTGGTAATAGTAAGTGTGGCACATGTAGATATGCAGTGAATACTAAACAATTTCAAAAAATATCGAAACCAGAAATGTTTAAAATTCAGAATTTCATCCACTGCAGTAGCTCATATGTCATGTATATAATTACCTGCAATGTCTGTAATCTCTCATACATAGGCTGCACTATGAGGAAATTGCGACAGCGTATTAATGAACATCTTTGTGATTCAGTGAACGGTGAAGCGTCTAATCCATCCAATGTATCCAAGCATTTTTTCAAGTACATGGAGGAGATTTGAGGGGTTTCCAATTCTTTGGGATAGAAAGAGTCAATAAGCCTAGGAGAGGTGGGGCTTGGAGACAGAAACTCCTGAGTCGGGAAACCTACTGGATTCTGATGATGGAGACCGCCCACCCCACCGGCCTGAATAAACGCTCGGATTTGATTCTATTCTATTAGAACTGTTCACGAATCACATTTATAGCACCTTGTTACAATATTTTAATTTGTTTTTAAACTTGTATATGTGTTTTGTATTGTCATTTTAAAATGTGTTTGATACAGAGGTTTGGTAAGTCATGTGACAAGGGAGGCGGGGCATGTTTGCCCAGCTAGTTTAAAATCCCCATGCCACAGCCATACAGCTAGGTTATGATTAAGGGGCACATATAGCCCTGAAACGCGTAAACCAGTGAACTGGGACCTTGCAGGATTAAGCCCTCCACCTCCAAAAAATGTTGGCCTGTGTTTTTATACCTAAGAACTTTTCGGAATAAAGCTTTGGAACATATTGCTTTGGTGCCGGATTTCTTCATATTTCTATATAACCCCTGTGTCCAGAAGATAGGAAGGATTCACTGCACACGTTAAAATATGATGCTGGCGCAACATTGCGTGCAACAAGCTGCAATGATGACATCGATCCAGGTCAGCTGATCGAAAGATGAGCTGGGAATGCCATGAGGTAAGAGGCTATTCGCGTCTTCCGTTTACTTTTCTGTCTACAGAGACACAAAAGGGCTTGTTTTTTTACAGGTTAAATTGATGTTTTCAGCGATATCACTATTTTTATAAACATCTTTTTGATCACTTTTTATTTTTTGTGTCAGTAGAGTGAAAAAGCTACATACCTGGCACATTTTTATTCATATTTTACGATCAACATACGAGATAAATAATAATTTCTGACAGTTTTATAGCTTGGCCCATTCCAGATGCGGTGACATCAGATATGTGTACTTTTTATTATTGTCTATACAGAAAAACTGCATTTTTAGTGGTGAAATTGTTTTACACTATTTTTTTGTGATTTTTTTTTTTACTTAGTCCCACTATAGGACTTGAATATTTCACACATAAATAACTGAGCTGATACACTGCAATACTTCTGTCCCGCAGTGCATCTCTGTTAGACCCTACTTATTTATTTACTTTATTGATTTATTTTTCTTATAAATGGCAGGGTCTAACCGCACATTTTTAAATTTTATCATACATGCACTTTTAATAGTGTTGAGCGAACATGCTCGACACTGCTCGGTACTCGCCCGGGCATCACGCTACTCGGGATGTTCGGCGAGCACCGAGCATTTCCGGGTTACTCGGGCGGGAGCTCGGGTCTCCGCCCTGCATGTTTGGCGCTCTTTACAGAGCCAATGAATATGCAGGGATTGCCAGCCAGTCACTGCAATGCCGCAGCCATGTTGGTTGTGGGCATTACATTGATTGGCTGGTCGCACAGCGTCACCTCGAGTATTTAAAACCGGGCGCCGCCATCTTGGACACAGACGGCTGGGATCAGACAGTGTAGGGACAGCGCTGCTGATTTAGGGAGAGATAAATACTGCAAAATAGTTAGTGTATGGTCTGTAAAGGCTGCCAGATTAAACAAACAGGACTAATATCCATCCCAGATATCAGGCAGGCAGGCAGGCTGTATAGGAGACGCAGTGGTTATACCAGCAAACGCTGCATTACAGTCCTGTGTGCTCCTGTTGCTGAAATTGCTGGACTTACAGTGGTGGCCAAAAGTATTGGCACCTCTGCAATTCTGTCAGATAATACTCAGTTTCTTCCTGAAAATGATTGCAATCACAAATTATTTGGTATTATTATCTTCATTTAATTTGTCTTCAATGAAAAAACACAAAAAGAATTGTCCTAAAGCCAAATTGGATATAATTCCACACCAAACATAAAAAAGGGGGTGGACAAAAGTATTGGCACTGTTTGAAAAATCATGTGATGCTTCTCTAATTCGTGTAATTAACAGCACCTGTAACTTACCTGTGGCACCTAACAGGTGTTGGCAATAACTAAATCACACTTGCAGCCAGTTAACATGGATTAAAGTTGACTCAACCTCTGTCCTGTGTCCTTGTGTGTACCACATTGAGCATGGAGAAAAGAAAGAAGACCAAAGAACTGTCTGAGGACTTGAGAAACCAAATTGTGAGGAAGCATGAGCAATCTCAAGGCTACAAGTCCATCTCCAAAGACCTGAATGTTCTTGTGTCTTCCATGCGCAGTGTCATCAAGAAGTTTAAAGCCCATGGCACTGTGGCTAACCTCCCTAGATGTGGACGGAAAAGAAAAATTGACGAGAGATTTCAACGCAAGATTTTGCGGATGGTGGATAAAGAACCTCGACTAACATCCAAACAAGTTCAAGCTGCCCTGCAGTCCGAGGGTACAACAGTGTCAACCCGTACTATCCGTCGGCGTCTGAATGAAAAGGGACTGTATGGTAGGATACCCAGGAAGACCCCACTTCTTACCCCGAGACATAAAAAAGCCAGGCTGGAGTTTGCCAAAACTTACCTGAGAAAGCCTAAAACGTTTTGGAAGAATGTTCTCTGGTCAGATGAGACAAAAGTAGAGCTTTTTGGCAAAAAGCATCAACATAGAGTGTACAGGGAAAAAAAAGAGGCATTCAAAGAAAAGAACACGGTCCCTACAGTGAAACATGGCGGAGGTTCCCTGATGTTTTGGGGTTGCTTTGCTGCCTCTGGCACTGGACTGCTTAACCATGTGCATGGCATTATGAAGTCTGAAGACTACCAACAAATTTTGCAGCATAATGTAGGGCCCAGTGTGAGAAAGCTGGGTCTCCCTCAGAGGTCATGGGTCTTCCAGCAGGACAATGACCCAAAACACACTTCCAAAAGCACTATAAAATGGTTTGAGAGAAAGCACTGGAGACTTCTAAGGTGGCCAGCAATGAGTCCAGACCTGAATCCCATAGAACACCTGTGGAGAGATCTCAAAATGGCAGTTTGGAGAAGGCACCCTTCAAATATCAGGGACCTGGAGCAGTTTGCCAAAGAAGAATGGTCTACAATTCCAGCAGAGCATTGCAAGAAACTCATTGATGGTTACCGGAAGCGGTTGTTCGCAGTTATTTTGGCTAAAGGTTGTGCAACCAAGTATTAGGCTGAGGGTGCCAATACTTTTGTCTGGCCCATTTTTGGAGTTTTGTGTGAAATGATCAATGATTTGATTTTTGCTTCATTCTCTTTTGTGTTTTTTCCTTGCAAGCAAATTAAATGAAGATAATAATACCAAAGAATTTGTGATTGCAATCATTTTCAGGAAGAAACTGAGTATTATCTGACAGAATTACAGGGGTGCCAATACTTTTGGCCACCACTGTAGCTCCAGGTCTCGGGGGCCAGGAAAAATCCTTTTTTTTTCATCTAAATCCTCTTTTTTTTTTTTCCCTCCTTCACACTGTACAAATACCCATCTTATTAACCTTTTGGTGTCCCCCCACCCCCCCCAAAAAAAAAAGTGTGTCTGTGACAGTTCAGACACAAATATATATTTTTTAAAGAGTCTGGTGTAGGCCAGAGAAATAGAAGTGTGGTTTTGCAGTTCTATGGTTCAAACCTCTGTATTATCCACTTTTGGGCCATTTTTACCTAAAAAAAAAAACAGTTTGAGTGTGTAGCTCACTGTTCAGCCGCAAATATATCTATTTAAAAAATTCTGGTATACGCCAGTAAATTATAACTGTGGTTTTGCCGTTCCACGGTAAAACTCTCTATTATCCAGCTTTTGGTATTTTTTCCGTAAAGAAAAACAGTAATAGTGTCTCCTGATTGTTCAAACACCAATATATCTGTTTAAAAGAGTCTGGTATACACCAGTAAATTATAACTGTGGTTTTGCCATACCACGGTAAAAAATCTCTATTATTCAGCTTTTGGTATTTTTTCCGTAAAGAAAAACAGTAATAGTTTCTCCCTGATTGTTCAGATTGTTTAAAAGAGTTGGGTGTAGGCCAGAGAAATAAAACTGTGGTTTTCCTCTTCCACGGTTCTAATCTACTTTGTATTACCCTTTTTCCATTGATAGTGCGAGTGTAAGCTATTTTACTTCCTTTACAATGGGCAAGGCGCGTGGCAAGGGACGTGGAACTGGAGGTTCTGGTGATGGTGCGTGCAGGTGACAGGGCCGTAGCCAAGGTGAAAATGTGCCACAACCAACAGCCACATCATCTCGCTCCCACTTCTTGACCGAATTACTAGGGATGCACAGAACAACACCAGTATTGCGATCTAATCAGTGTGAACAGGTTATTAATTGGATAGCAGATAATACTTCCAGTTACCTGGGCACCACCACCTCCGGTCTGTTTTCCACACGGTCAAATCTTAGTAGCCGTGAGTCTCGACCGCATACTCCTCCTCACCCTGATGCTCCTTCCTCCCACCATGCCGAGTGTTTTCAGACAGCAACTGATCCCACACTTGGACACTCTGAAGAGCTGTTCACTGGTCCATTTCCAGATTTATTCCCCTCGCCTGCTCTGCTTGAAGTGGTGGAAGAGGAGATCACATGTAGCGATGCCCAAATATTTGAACAGCCACGGCCACAGGAAGTCGACGCTGGCAATTTGTCACAAGAGGTGGACGATGACTAGACCCAATTGCCAGGAAGTGAGGAGGAGGATCGTGGTGCGCAAGTGGAATACGAGGAGGTGGTGGATGATCTAGTAACTGACCCAACGTGGCAGGAGGACATGCAGAGCGAGGCCAGCAGCACACAGGGTGAGGGAGGCAGAGTACCCCAACAGGCAGGAAGAAGCAGTGTGGTGGCCGCACACAGAAGGCAGGCACCAGCTCCCCGTAACACCAACATGAGGGAAGTTGCCAGTACAACCTGTAGGTCTTCCAGAGTCTGAAATTTTTTTAAAGACTCTGCTGATAACCCCAAAAAGGCCATTTGTACCACCTGCCACGCCAGCATCAGCAGGGGTGACAAAACTCCCAACCTGACCACCACCAGCATGATCAGGCACATGGCAGCAAAGCACTCGACTTTGTGGGGTGAACCCCAGGGTCCACGACCAGTGTCAGAGGGTGTCACCACTGCTTCTTCCACTGTTGTGCGTGTAATAGAACCCCCTGTTGTGTGTGCAAGGCAATCCCCTGTCCATACTGTATGCCCCCTCCTTTCAGTCTTCACTTGTTATGGCAGTTTCTCAAGAAACATCATCAACGTCCACGTCCAACCGCAACGTTAAATTGTCCATATCCCAGACCTTTGAACGAAAGCGGAAATTCGCAGCCATTGCCCCACAGGCCACAGTTCTAAATTCGCACATTTCACGACTGCTTGCATTGGAAATGCTGCCTTTTAGGCTGGTGGAGACGGAATCCTTCCGCAACCTTATGGCGGTGGCCAACCCTCGGTACTCGGTCCCCAGCCGACACTATTTTGCCCGGTGTGCCATCCCCGCACTACACAAGCACGTGTCCCAAAACATCTGCCGTGCCCTCAACAATGCAGTTACTGGGAGAGTCCACCTGACAACGGACATGTGGACAAGTGCTTGTGGCCAGGGACGGTACATCTCCCTGACGGAACACTGGGTAAACATAGTGGAAGCCAGGACCCAGTCGGACCAGAGTTGCCCCCACAGTGTAGAGCTCCTGCGCATCCTCCTCCTCCTCCTCCTCATGTTCAGCCTCCATCTCAGATATCACCACATCAGTTACAAGCTGGAAGCACTGCAGTACTGCCTCCGCCAAGTGGCAACAGGCTGTGCTGGAACTCATAAGCTTAGGTGAGAAACCTCACACTGCTTGTGAGTTGTGGACAGCTGTGAAAGAGCAGGCAGATCTGTGGCTGAGACCGCTGAACCTACATCCAGGCATGGTCGTGTGTGACAATGGCCGTAACCTGGTGGCAGCTCTGAGGCGAGGCGAGATCACACACGTACCATGCCTGGCTCATGTGCTTAACCTCGTGATTCAGCGGTTACTTAAATCGTACCCCGAGTTGCCGGATCTGCTCATCAAAGTACGCCGCCTGTCAGCTCATTTTCGCAAGTTGGCTACAGCTACCGCCGCCCTTGCTGTGTTGCAGCAGCGTTTGCAGTTTCCGGCACACCGACTGGTGTGTGATGTCCCCACATGTTGGAACTCTACCCTCCACATGTTGCAAAGGATTTGTGAGCAGAAGAGAGCAGTTGTGGAGTACCAGCTGCAACAAGGCCGTCGATATTCAGGTCAGACTCCACACATAAGACCTCAGGAGTGGACCAGGATGTCTGACATATGTACCATCTTGACAAACTTTGAGGAGTCCACCAAGATCGTGAGTGGCAATGATGCCATCATTAGCATCAGCATTCCACTTGTCTGTTTTTTGCAACGCTCTCTGCAGAGAATTAAAGAGGAGGCATTGCAGCCAGAGTATGATGAGATGGATCAAGAAGCCGTAGCTGTCGATTACACACAGCCCAGCCTCATATCATCCCAACGTGCATTGGGGGACAATGAGGGAGAGGAGGAGGAGGAAGAACAGGAGCTTGTATTATGCGCTGTAGATGGTAGTACCTGTACAACTGTCATACCGTCGGTTCAGCGTGGGTGGCCTATAGACAGGGGGGGAGGAGGAGGAGGAGAGCATTGTCAGTCGTCATCTTGGTGAGGACATGGAAGACTTGCCCGTTACCAATCTGGCACGCATGGCTGACTTTATGTTACGCTGCCTTAACCGTGACCCTCGTGTTGTCAAAATGTTGGGTGACAGTCATTACTGGTTAGTGACACTTTTAGACACCCGCTACAAGGAGAACTTTCACTCTCTTATTCCTGAGGTGGAGAGGTCTACAAAAATAGGGCAGTACCAGAGGCCCTTGCTGCAGAACTGTTAAAAAAATTCCCATCTGAACACGCTAGCAGCAGAGGTCACAGTTCGTTGCCCAACCAAGGCGTACATGCGAGAGAGACGCAACTCCAATCCAGCAGAGGCAGGGGTACACTGTCTACGTTCTGGGACAGTTTTCTCAAACCCTCCCTTCGGACAGACCCTGAGGCACGGGGTACTCTCACAAGGAGTGGAAAGTTTCAAAAGATGGTGAGGGAGTACCTTGCCGACCGTACCAGCGTCCTCCGTGATTCCTCTGTGCCTTTTAATTGTTGGGTATCCAAGCTGGACACTTGGAATGAACTCGCTCTGTATGCCTTGGTGGTCCTGGCCTGCCCTGCCACTAGCGTGTTATCGGAGCGTGTTTTTAGTGCCGCTGGGGGAATTATAACTGATAAGCGCACTCGCCTGTCAACTGACAATGCTGACAAGCTGACCCTTATCAAAATGAACAAGGGCTGGATTGGGCCAGATTTCTCATCACCACCAAATGACAGCAGAGTAACATAAAGTCAAATCCACTGTGCTATTTCGGGAGGTGTATTCACATGCACCGCTTCACACCCACACATGGGTATATGCTTCCTCATTTCGGCTGTTTTATGTTCTTCTCCTTATCCTCAGCCTCCACCACCACTATACCACTAGGATTACCGTGGTCCGTGTTGCCATTATTGAAAGTTCCTCCGTCCTTATTTTTGTCAGCTTTTGCTTGGAAGGCATAAGAAAAGACTGTGGGAGACCCACTCCCCAATAATAGGAATAATATTTTTAAGATGCTGTACTGTCTGGCTCTTGTAAGGGGCATTAAAACTGTCTTGTTAAGCTACTGCGACCTCCACCACTTTTCCAAGGGGCATTAAAACCGTCTTGTTAAGCTACTGCGACCTCCATGTCTCTTCCAAGGGGCATTAAAACCGTCTTGTTAAGCTACGGGGACCTCCACATCTCTTCCAAAGGGCATTAAAACAGTGTTGTTAAGCTACTGTGACCTCCACTACTTTTCCAAGGGGCATTCAAACCGTCTTGTTAAGCTACTGTGACCTCCACCACTTTCCAAGGGGCATTAAAACCGTCTTGTTAAGCTACTGCTACCTCCGCGTCTCTTCCGAGGGGCATTAAAACCGTCTTGTTAGGCTACTGGTACCTCCACGTCTCTTCCGAGGGGCATTAAAAGCGTCTTGTTAAACCACTCTGAACTTCACAGCTCTTCCAAGGGGCATTGAAATGTTGTTTTAAATTAATTCTCACCTCCACGACTCTTCGAACAGGCATTGCATTTCCTCCTAATTTTTGGCAGCTTTTGCTTGGAAGGCATAAGCAAAGACTATGGGAGACCCACTCCCCAATAATGGGAATAATGTTTGTAATATGCTGTACTGCATGGCTCTTGTAAGGGGCATTGCAAGTTTCTCCGTCCTAATTTTTGGCAGCTTTTGCTTGGAAGGCATAAGCAAAGACTATGGGAGACCCACTCCCAATAATGGGAATAATGTTTGTAATATGCTGTACTGTATGGCTTTTGTAAGGGGCATTAAAACCGTCTTGTTAAGCTACTGCGACCTCCACGTCTCTTCTGAGGGGCATTAAAACCATCTTGTTAAGCTACTGTGACCTCCACCACTTTTCCAATGGGCATTAAAACCGTCTTGTTAAGCTACTGCGACCTCCACGACCCTTACAACGGGCATTGCATTTCCTCCTAATTTTAGTCAGCTTTTGCTTTTCAATGCATAGGCGAACACTAAGGGAGACCCACTCCCCAATAATGGATAGAAGGTTTTTAGTACGCTGTAACCCACGTCTGTTTCAATGAGCATTGCAGTTCCTCATAATTTTTGGAAAGCCTTCCATTCACTGCTTAGGCCAACAGTGCACAGGAGACCCAGTTGCTATAAATGGAAAAAATTGTTTAGTTAAGGCCCTCTGACCTCCATGTCACTTCCAGGGGGCATTGGAGTGCCTCTAAATTTTTGGTAGGCATTGCACTCACTATATGCCCTATAACTGTGTAGCCGAACCGCTCCTTTTGGTACAGAAACATATCCTACAAGACATTTGTGGTTGACTGGCCTGATATTGATGTGAATGGTCCCTGTTCCTCCTGCTCTTTCTCCTTTGCCACCACCTCATCTATCATTTATCACCTGAAGCTTTGTTTTAACAGGAGTCATAGAACTGGGATAGTAGCAGGAAAACATACAGCAATCCTCGGAGGAGGTAGGATATGCGCCAAAACGCTGACCACCTCATTCCTAGCCGCTACTACATACATGCGCTTGCATTCCAAGAAAACAAGCAGATGCTATCTTCTATCATCATCATCATGCTCCTCACCTTGGCACTCTCAACTCCCCTGATGGAGAAGCCAGGGCCCACCGGAGGAGTCTGGTTCTCTGGTGGGCTCGTCCAATGCTGCCCTAAAGCAGGCCAGGCTAAGAAAAGTGTGTGGGAAGGTGACAAGAGAAATAGGGGTGGCTGGGGACCGTTTATGGACACCCGTCCGCCCCCAGGCGGCTGGGGACTGTGTGTGGACACCCGGCCGCGGGGCGAATGGGGACCGAGTATGGACACCCAGCCACGCCCTGGCGCCTGGGGACCGAGTGTGGACACACAGCCACCGGGCGGCTGGGGACTGAGTATGGATACAAGGCCGCCGAAGCAGCCATGAGGTAGCGGCCAGCTTTTACCTACTCCAAACTAAAAGGCCCCATTTCAAGTGAAAGCTAGCAGTATGGTATTGCAGTGGGTGGTTGACTGCATATTTGCACTTGCATTGCAAGGAATGGGGGAGGTACTTTTGAACACTACCCTGGGACAAGGACTTGCACGGGGATAGTTGCAAGTCTTCATCTTCTGATGCGGCAAGGATCACTTCTGATGGGCACACTTTTAGGCAGTGACCTGGGAGTCAGAAATGCTTCCAGGGGTCTTCCCCATGCTATTCCCATGTCTTTTCAGCACTGTATGCATGTGTCACACAGCACATGGCCAGATAAGGTTGTAAAATCTTAAAATGACATTTCCCGGTGAGTGCATTTGTCACGGTTGAAAGCAATACAAAAGTGCAAAAACGCATGAAAAATCCTACTTGTGAACATAGCCCAAGGTGTGGAGGAGTATTTTTGTTTTTGGTTATTTATTTTACCTTATACACAAGTCTTTACCCTGGAAATGAAATTCCTTAACATATTTCACAGGAAAGCAGTTTCAGTTTCGTTTTTGAACGTTTTATTGTGAGCCCGTAAAAGTGGCTTAATACCTCTGACCACGTTGTTGACAGCAGTGACCTGGGGGTCAGAAATGCTTCCCCATGCTGCCCCCATGTCTTTTGAGCACTGTCACTATCGTTTTGGGCACTTTTTAGGCTTTCTACAGACTGCCGGGGGTGCCGCCACAAAAATGCTCGGGTCTCCCATAGACTAACATTGGGCTCATTGCTCAGGTCGAGCACCCGAGTATCACGGTGAGCTCGGCCCGAGCTACGAGCACCCGAGCATTTTAGTGCTCGCTCAACACTAACTTTTAACAGTTAGAAAAATTGTTCTTGTTTGGATATTCAAATAATTTTTACCTCTTTATTTCAAAATGCATGAGGCTTACTTTGTATATATTTTTTTTTATTTCTTTTGTTTTTTTCTTTTTTTATATCAGTGAAAAATGTAAGAGAAATAATAAATACGTGTCTATTTTTCACTTTTTTATTTTTATTTGTTTTTACGATCACAAAGGACTGCAAAAATCATTGTAAATTGTGTTGCCCTTTACATAGAAATTGTTTATATATTGGACGGATGTTTTTCAACAGGGGCAGAGCTAGAAACAGCAATTCAGATTGGTAGTACATCTTTATTTTTTTTAGTTTTGTTTTATTTTTTCATCTTTTTTGACTATTTTATTTATTTAGTTATTTTTTTTTTAACTTATTTCACACTATGTGCACCCAAAAAGTTTGTAAAAAATTTTTTTGGGGGGGCATTTTAACATATCAATGCATTCTTTTTATTGCTAACATTCCCTGTAACTGGGACTGGTATATTAGCCCCAGTCACAATGAAAATTCAGCTTCTTGGCAACATAGCAGAGCTGACTAGGTCCCGTAGGACTTAGCAGCTCCTGCTCCCACATGACCAAATCTATCTTCTATCCCCAGTTTATTATACTTTCATATCCTCTCTCCCACCTACCATCTCTTAATTCAATATAATGTCATGTCCTCTTTCACCACCCATTTTATTGTAATGTCATGATTTCTCTTCTACCCCCCAATTTATTATACTTTCATGTCCTCTCTCCTACACAGTAACTACAATTCATGATAATGTCATGTCCTCATATCCACATTTATCCCTTAATTTATTATAATATCATGTCCTCTAACCCACCCCCAATTTACTATAACTTCACGTCCTTTCTCTGACCCCACAATCCTAGTTCCTTCAATTTAAAAAAAAAATAATAATTTATTTCTCCAGATAATCCCCTGTGGCTCTGCTTTTTTACTCTTGTAGCTGGCGGGTACATGCTACATAATGCAGCCGGCACAATTATGTCATCATGTTGGCAGTGTCATAGCGAAAGTGATGACTTCCTGTAGCTATGCTGCAATTCTCTATTACTGGCTGCTACAGGAATACTACTTGCCCAGCAATGTGTGGGACTGAGGGTGCAGCAAAAAATATTACAATAGGGGCAATCTGTATATGGGCCAGCCCGGAACCTCAGGCCCTGGGTGGTAGCCCAGATTGCCCCATTATAATCCACCCCTGCTACAATTGCACAATTAAATACAAGCTGCTTACTATGCAGTGACATTTTAGAATGCAAAGCAAAGTGTGGACTGCCCAGACGCTTATAGTCTATGAGCAGTTAGAAGCAGTTAACATTTAATTTAAAATAGTATTTCCGTTTTATAAAGTAATGATGACATATTGTTATGAAATGCCATCACTTTATGAATGGCAAATTTCTGACCTATGGAAGCACCCCTAATACTGAAAGTGAAGAAGTCTGATCAAAAGTTTGGTGCAGTAGCTCATCTAAATTCTTCCTACACAGCAAGGCTCCTGGCCACTTATCTGTGCAGTGAACTACAGCACAGACATATTGAAGTTAATGATGCCATGTTGTTGTTCTCTGCATAGGAGGTGGTTCAGGTGCCTTGGTATAGAGAAAAACAAAAAAGTAGCCATCTGGTCTCTTCATTGTCAGGACCTGGAGGGGTTACAGAAGTCAGATCCCCACTATTTATAATCTAGCTGCCATATGCTAGTGATATATAGAGATGAGCAAACTTGTTCGGACGTGTTTGATGAGAGGACCGAGTGGGGAGAGGCAGAGGAGCGGCTGACTGTTATTCTTATTTTTTTTTTTTAACCTAATGAGTGGAGATTCCGGCAGCCAATCAGGGCGCAGAAACCATCCACAACGTCCAGACACAAGGGCTTGTGTCATTGCCTGCCAAATTTACATGTCCCTCTACATATAAAAATCGGACATGTTGTTTTGGCACCATTTTAACAGTGTAACAGCGCAGAGAGGCTGCTCCTGCTGCTACTGGATAGGCAGATAGTTATCTAAGCGGTTGATTGTCAGTCAGCTAGTTCAGATTGATTGGATCCTGTGTGGCTGTGAAATCAACCTTCCAGCAGACCAATCCTTCTTGCAAATTGTGCGGTCTAGAGACACCAGGCCACATTTCAGCATATAACTCTTTTGTGCTGCTAATATTGTTGTCCAGCAAGGAGTCCACATTTGAAAATGTAAACTCTTTGTGCTAATAGTGTGGTCCTGAAACAAGGCCACATTTCTGCATATAAATATTTTGTGCTGGTAATATTTTTGTCCAGCTAGGAGTCCACATTTGAAAATCTAAATTCTTTGTGCTAATTGTGTGGTCCTGAAACCAGGCCACATTTCTGCTTACAAATATTTTGTGCTCATATTTTTGTTCCAGTCAGGAGTCCACATTTGAGAATCTACATTGTTTGTTCTAATAGCGTGCTCCAGCCACACTATCTCAGCAAATAAATACTGATTGCTCATTTAGTGACGGGTGACTAACAGGTCTGAGCCTAGGGTTGTGAGACATCTCGTTAAAACATGAGTGGGAAAAAGCGAGGTTGTGATGTTAGGGGGAATAGGCTTGGTGTTCAAGGTGTATGTGGGTAGGTGGTAATGTTACTGAAAGGTCTACTGAGAAAACACATCTCATCCTATCCAAAGACAACTGACAAATTTTGTTACTTGATGGGCGACTCCACTCCCTTTCTTTGGCAGCCGCAGAATGGTATGCCTTGTAGATGAGGGACAGAAAGAGCATGTGCTTCAGTGGATGGCAAGTGCTTCATCAAGTGGCCTCTCCTCCTCTTCCTCCACCTCAACATCACACACAGCAGAGTCCTCAGAGGTGTTCCCCAATTACCCATGTTTCCCCCCGCATCACAACTCTCCAACTACCCAACTTACTGTGGTAAACCACAGATGGGCAAGTCTGCAGAGCTGTTCACACATTCTATTCCATAGGCATCAGAGGTCTGTTCCAAAGATTTACAGACTCAAGAAGAGGAAAGCATCTGCACCGATGGCCAAAAATTTTTTTCAGTTGGATCCAGGGCCGGACAAGGTAGGGCCCGAGCAGAATCCAGATCCTTGTCACCAGACATTAACCCCAGGGGTGGAGGTGATCCTGATGAGACTCAGATACCAATCATTGGGAAAGCACGTGGTGGATGCTGGACTGTGATGTGCGGTGAAACCCCACCCACAGCCCATCAATCAGGGTGTGCGCGTCACTGGGTCACACCTGGCTGCAGCCGGAACTTGATGTGACATCAGCGGATGTCTGAGCAGGCGGGTTCACGTGATGACCACAGAAAGTAATTTCAAAAACACTTGTTTCCACAGTTTAAATCGATGGGGGCATTGATAATAGTAATGGACAACCTCTTTAATGAGACACGCATTCCAACAGTCCGTAGAGAATCCCCCCACCTCTGTACTGTGCAGCCAGGGCTCACCGCAATCAGGCAGTGATTAAATTAATATGCCTTGGAGATCGCAGTCACAGAGCTCAAGAGTTGTGGACAGCTACCCAGGCCGAGTTGAGCAATGGCTATCTCCACTAAACCTGGACCCAGGGAAGGCCGTGTGCGTTAATGGTGCAAACGTGGTGGCAGCCCTTCACTGTGGCAACCTCACACACTTATTTTGCATGGCTCACATCCTCAACCTGGTGGTACAGTAATTTCTCTGCCACTATCCCGGCCTGGATGTGCTGGTGCAGAAAGCACGGTCATTTTGTGCTCACTTTCACCGTTCTCACCCCACGGGTCATCGACTTGCATTGCTACAGAGGTCTTTTGGTATATCAGTTAACCGGTTGATATGCGATGTGCCAACATTGTGGAATTCCACTCTGCACATGTTGCAGCAACTGTGGCAGCAGCAATGAGCATTGGTGCAGTATCTCATTTTGCATAGACTGGGCCAACGCAGTATGGACGTGGTGCAAATCACGCTTGCAGAGTAGGCACAGATGAAGGACCTCTGCACTCTTCTGCACAGTTTCAAAATGGCTACCAAGGTGGTTAACACTGACGATGCCATCATCAGCATCACAATTCCGATCACCTACAGTGGGTACGGAAAGTATTCAGACCCCTTTAAGTTTTTCATTCTTTGTTTCATTGCAGCTATTTGGTAAATTCTAAAAAGTTCATTTTTTTTCTCATTAGAGTACACTCTGCACCCCCTCTTGACTGAAAAAAACAGAAATGTAGAAATTTTTGCAAATTTATTAAAAAAGAAAAACTGAAATATCACATGGTCATAAGTATTCAGACCCTTTGCTCATTGTTGAGTAGAAGCACCCTTTTGAGCTAGTACAGCCATGAGTCTTCTTGGGAATGATGCAACAAGTTTTTCACACCTGGATTTGGGGATCCTCTGCCATTCTTCCTTGCAGATCTTCTCCATTTCCGTCAGGTTGGATGGTGAACGTTAGTTTCCGCACCCACTGTACATGCTGCAGCACACTTTGAATAGTCTGCAGGAGGAGGTGGTGGTCTCAGAGGAAGAGGAGGAAGCAGTGGAGGATGCAGAAGGGATAACAGTATCTCTAAGTTCCAGACTGTCGTCGCACAGGCAGGTGCCAAGGGAGGGTGGATTACTGCGATTGAAGGGGGTTCATGGTACCAGACAAACTGTTAGTGAAGGTGCAGGAGCCGAGGAACAAATGGAGGAGGACAAGGAGGAAGAGGTAATGGGCATGCGAGAGTCAAGAGATAAAGAGGATAATGATACCCTCCCTGTTGTCTGTGGTTGGTGGGGGGGACAGAGGAAGCAAGCTTGAGAATTACCCCGCCACCAACACACCAAGGACTTGGACCTCATGGAAGCACCCTACACATGAGCACCTTCTTGCTGCACTACAACATGACGCCCGTATTGTTAGGATTAGAAATTGTGCCGACTACTGGGTTGACACTCAGATAGATCCTCGGTACAAGAGTAATTTTTGCAAGATACTTTCCACTCTGGAAAGGGACGCCCGCTTGCTGGAGTATCGAAACACGCTTGTAGACAATATTAAGTGTGATTTTCCCCAAGACAGCAGTGAGGCACACAGTGTGCATCGCAGTTGTAGACTTCCAACCTCGGGAACGTCGACTCATCAACAAAAAACCATTAGCAGCAGCAGTGTAAGTGGCAGAAGCAATTTCTGTGAGTTATTTCAGGCTATGTGCCCACGATGCAGAAATGAAGCAGAAAATTTCTGCAGCATTTCTGCATCTTCCTGGCAGAAAAAAACGCATGCAGATTGTGCATGCGGTTTTCCTGCAGAATACATGCGGATCCACATGCGGGTTCACATGCGTTTCCGCATGCAGATTGACAAGCACTTTCCAGGCGATAGCATCACTTGGAAAGTGCTTGACAACTAGGTCACACTGTATAAATCCATACAAACAGCATGGATTTATACAGTGTGAACCATAAAAATTAAAACAAATAAAGCTATACTCACCCCCGAGGCCCCGGCGTGGCTGCAGCGCTGCTTCCTGGCTGGTTCCCGGCTGCCGGCATATCGCGAGACAGAGCGGTGAAGGGCGTGCGGTCACATGACTGTGACGTCACCGAAGGTCCTTCAGCGCTGCTGGCATTCAGAGAGAAGACGCCGGACAGGTGAGTATAAACTTTATTTGTTATTTTATTCTTTTTTTACAGGTACAATGGTACCCAGGTCTGGAAGAGAGTCTCCTCTCCTCCAGAACTGGGTACCATCCGCACATAGAGACGCATAGAAGCTGCTTGTAAAAATGTACAGTCGCGGTTTCTGTGCGTCTCAATGCAAGTCAATGGCGGGAGTTCCGCTGCGCTTCCGCAAAATTAAATGACATGCTGCGGATTTTTGTACGCAGCATAAATGCTGCGGAAAAATCCGCAGCATGTGCATAGAACATGTGGAATCCCCTTGGGGACCATGGGGTGCGGATTACCTAGCGTTTTACAAGCATTTCCGCTGCGGAAATTCCGCAGCATAAACGCTTGAAAAACGCTACGTGGGCTCACAGCCTCACACATTTTTTAGACCAGCCTGTGCACCAGCAGAACAGAGTACAAGTCTGACACGTAGTGAATGACTGGAGAGAATTGTGCAGGAGTATCTCAAGCTCAATATCAATGCAATCAAGAGGGGTTTGGACCCTTTTGCATTTTGATCTTCAAAAATGGAAGAGTGGCCTGAGCTCACCTGTCACGCCTTGGAAGTTTTGTCATACCCGACAGCCAGTGTTCTGTTAGAACCCTCTTGTTTGTTTTTTCTATCTTGTGTTTTGCGGTCATGTGACCATCTGCCTTTATATTCCAGCTCCGCCCTTTTGGCTGTGCTGGACTTCAATGTTGTTTGACTGTTTTGCTAGCCAGGTGCTTCGGTGCCTATCTCTGTCAGTTCGCTTAGTCCTTCTGGGCCCTCAAGTTCCTTTTTGTCAGTTTGTCTTTTTGTGTTCTGCAATAACTTTCTCTGTTCAGGAGATGTCCCATTTTTGTTCCAGTCCTTAGTTCTTTTATGGACTCCTTCCTTTATTCTATAGGTCTTCATTCAGACTAGCCGAGGACTAAGGCGGATTCAGCTTAGTCTTACTGTAGGGACAGCTTTCCCCTTTCTTTCCTTAGTACAGTTTGCAGATCATAACAGCAAGTCCAGCCCAAAAAACTAAAAGGAAAGAAATTCGGGGATCAGTATGGTTTCCGTCCAGGATTTGGCTCAACGCTTGCAGGGATTGTCTCTGGAGGTGGCCGAGCTCCAGCAACACGTGAGTAGCTGTTCTGGAGCACATTTTGTGGAACCCAAGGTAGGACTGCCTGATGTTTTTTATGGTAAACAACAAGATTTTTTTTCCTTTAAAAATGCTTGTTTGTTATATTTTCGTTTGAGACCAAGGTCCTCTGGGAATGAATCACAGCGCATTGGTTTTATTATGTCACTTTTGCGCAATGAACCACAGGGGTGGGCCTTTTCTCTCCAACCTAATGATTTATGCTTATGGTTGGTAGAAGAATTTTTTTCTGCTATTGGGCTTCTATATGTCGATCCTGACATATCTGCTGAGGCAGAACTCAGGCGTTTGAATCAAATTGGGTCAGGTGATGTTGAAAATTATTGCACACATTTTAGAAGATGGGCTTCTGAAGTTAAATGGAATGATCCTGCTCTGAAATGTCTATTTCTTGCTGCTCTGAGTGAAAGGGTTAAGGATTTGCTAATTGCATTCCCCGAACCTGAGACTCTGCAGGATGCCATGCAATTAGCTGTTCGTGTGGATAGGAGGCTGAGGTCAAGGCTGAATGAGGTAAAGACTCCTGTAATGTCAGGTCCTAGTCCCCAGAAAATCTGCTCAGATGGCGGAGAACCTATGGAGGTTTGGGCGATGTCACTCCGCTCTCAGGAAAGAGACCGGAGGTTCACCAAGGGATTGTGTCTTTATTGTGGTAAAGCTGACCATTTGATTAAGTATTGTGAGCTTCGTTTAAGCAAAGAAAAAAAAAGCGGTCAGGTACGCTCATATTGCTTGTTTACACTCTGCAGGAGTATTTCTTTCTGGGAGTACTACTTTGCAGGAAAATTTGATTGAATTTCAGGTATTTGTGGATTGTGGTTCAACACTTAATGTGATTGATAAAGGGTTTTTGGAAAAACTTAAATTGAAATCCAAACCTTTGTCATCACCTATTTCTGTTATTGCAATTGCTAGCTCTCCCTAGAAATGTATTACGCACAAGGTTGCTGCATTTCCCCTCACTATCAATGGACTTCACCAAGAAATTTTGGACTCGGTTGTATTAGATAATTTACCCTCTCCGGTCGTTCTAGGTTTGCCTTGGTTAAAACTGCACAATGTTTTACTGGACTGGTCTACTAATGTGATTAAGTCTTGGAGTCCGAAGTGCTATGATAAATGTTGTAATGGTCGCATTGCGGCTGTGGAAAAAGAGGAATTACCGGTACCTATTCAAGATTTTTGGAATCTGGTGATGCCTTTTGGTCTTACCAATTTACCTGCATTTTTTCAGAACATTATTAATGACATCCTGAGACCTTTGATTGGTAAGAATGTGATTGTGTATTTGGATGACATTTTGATTTATTCACCAGATCTAGAGTCCCATTGGCAGAGTGTACGTGAAGTTTTGCAGTTATTGAGTGATAATTCACTCTTTGTTAAGCTGGAGAAATGTGAGTTTACTGTGCAGAAAATTAGTTTTTTGGGCTCCATTGTCTCCAGCGAGGGCTTTGAGATGGACCCTGTGAAGGTTCAGACTGTGCAGGAATGGCCTAGGCCTATTGGTTTGAAATCTATACAGAGATTTTTGGGTTTTGCCAATTATTACAGGAAATTTATTAAGAATTTTTCTGCAATTGTTAAGCCTCTAACCGATCTCACCAGGAAAGGTGCGAATACGGTCCAGTGGACTACTGAGGCCATTGAAGCGTTTAAGTATCTCAAAGAGAGGTTCAGTTCTGCCCCTATCCTTATCCAGCCTGATGAGACCAAGCCTTTTTTGGTCGAGGTCGATGCTTCATTGGTGAGGGTCGGAGCAGTTTTGTCTCAGGAGAACAGGGATGGAGTACATCCTTGTGACTTCTTTTTGAAAAAATTTTCGGAAACCGAACTGAATTATGATGTTGGAAATCGGGAGTTGCTGGCTATTAAACTCGCGTTTGAACATTGGCGTCATTTTTTGGAAGGCGCTAGATTTCCTATTCAGGTTTTCACAGATCATAAGAATTTGATCTATCTGGATGCTGCCAAGCGCTTGAATGCCCGTCAAGCTAGGTGGGCACTTTTTTTTTCTCGCTTTCATTTTTCTGTTACCTATATCCCTGGTACTAAGAATGTTAAAGCCGATGCTTTATTTCGCAGCTTCTCTCCTACGGTCGGTGACGAGGAGGAGGACAGCTTTTTAAAGAAACGAGTTGTGGTGGCGGCATTGTACTCCGTTTTGGAGACTGGGATTCTAAAAGCTCAAGATAATGCTCCATCTAACACTCCCCATGGGAGGTTGTTCGTGCCTAGAACATTTAGGAGAGATTTGTTTGTGGAGTGTCATGAGTCTCGGTTGGCAGGTCATCCAGGAATTTCGGAGACTAAGAGACTTATCCTTCGCAGTTTTTGGTGGCCTGGATGGCAGAAAGAAGTCATCAAGTGGGTGCGTCAATGTACGGTGTGTGCTAGGTCAAAGGCTTCACATACTCCTGCTGCGGGGTTGCTTTGCCCTCTGGAGGTTCCTAGTGCACCTTGGACGCATCTCACAATTGATTTTATTACTGATCTGCCTGTGTCCGAGGGTTGTACTGTCATCTGGGTGGTCGTGGACCGTTTTAGTAAGATGTGTCATTTGGTTCCATTCATTAAGTTGCCCTCTGCCAAGACACTCGCTAAGGCGTTTGTTAAGGAGATTGTCAAGCTTCATGGCATTCCCACGGATATTGTTTCTGATAGAGGACCTCAGTTTGTGGCTCGCTTTTGGCTTGCTTTTTGTGACATGGTTTGGTTGTCCTCAAAGAACCTGCGGTTGAGGATTCCCTCTAAAAAACTGGGTCCTAAGTTTGTGGGTCCATTTAAAGTGCTTCAGGTTGTTAACCCATCTGCGGTTAGGTTGGATGTCCCTACTTCCTGGAAGATTAATCCTGTGTTCCATGTTTCCTTGTTGAAAAAGGCTGATGTATCAGATATGGATGCCACTGTCACAGTTCCTCCTGTGGTGGAAGACGGCGAATATAAAATTTCTCGTATCTTGAATTCTAGATGGCATAGAGGGAGATTACAGTATCTCGTCTCCTGGAAGGGTTTCGGTCCCGAAGATAACTCCTGAGTAAGGGCGGATGATGTCTCTGCTCCTAGGCTTGTTAGAGCTTTCCACAAGAGGTTTCCGGATAGGCCTGGGCCTGGAGGATCCGGAGGATCCTCATAAAAGAGGGGGTACTGTTAGAACCCTCCTGTTTGTTTTTTCCATCTTGTTTTTTGCAGTCACGTGACCATCTGCTTTTATATTCCAGCTCCGTCCTTTTGGCTGTGCTGGACTTCAGTGTTGTTTAACTGTTTTGCTAGCCAGGTGCTTTGGTGCCTATCTCTCTCAGTTCGCGTGGTCCTTCTGGGACCTCTAGTTCCTTTTTGTCAGTTTGTCTTTTTGTGTTCTGTAACAATTTTCTCTGTTCAGGAGGTGTCCCATTTTTGTTCCAGTCCTTATTTCTTTTAGGGACTCCTTCCTTTATTCTATAGGTCTTCGTTCAGACTAGCCGAGGACTAAGGCGGTTCCGTTTGCAAGGAACCGGCAGCCCGCTACATCGTAGGGATTCAGCTTAATCTTACTGTAGGGACAGCTTTCACCGTTCTTTCCTTAGTACATTTTGCAGATCATAACATGTTCTCTCAGAATGTGTCTTCAGCACTGCTGGTGGTGTCCTGATGGACAAGCACATCTGGCTGTCCCCTAAAAATGTAGATCGCCTAACTTTCATCAAGATGAAAAAGACATGGATCTCTAATGACTTTTTCACCCCAGTCACAGACTGGGCAGACTAGGCGATGGTGTAGTTTTTAGTGTGCTACATTGATCTTGCGTTATTGTAGCCTGTGACAACTTTGTCGTAGCTTATGTGCCTGCTGTTGCTACTGCTGCTGATGTTTAATAATAATTTTTTGAAATGTGGAGACTCCAAGTTGGGTCTCCATCTGGTGGGTTGCCTGTGGTGGAAAGGGTGTTAGAGCCCTACTATAATATTTATACTCTGGGGAAATTGATGCCACTTTATAGGTGTCTGCCCCTAATTTTTTGAAATGTGGAGACTCCAAGTTGGGTCTCCATTTGGTGGGTTGTTTGTAGAGCAAAGGGTGTCAGAGTCCAATTATACTATTTCTACTCTGGGGAAATTGATGCCACTTTATTGGTGTCTGCCCCTAATTTTTTGAAATGTGGACACTCCAAGTTGTGTCTCCTTCATGTGTGTTGCAGCAGGGCTCCCAGACCGGTAGGCCTGCACTTACTTTGAGTCAACTACCTGTGTTACTATCTTTAAAGTTTTCTACCAATAGTAGTCTACAAAACTGATGTTTGTGCCACCTGAGTGTGGCTGAGAAGAAAAGCAGTTTGAGATATTCCGTGAGGTACCAGAGATCCCAGCACAGAAGACCTACACCAGTCCCTCACCTGTGTCATCTTAAATTGAACTTAAATTCAAAGCTGTAAATGCTGGCCCAGACCCTGATACCTCATGCATAGCCTATGCCTAACTGTTATACAATTTGTACTGTGAGTCAATTGATGCCACTTTTCCTGGTGTCTTCCCTAATTCGAGCTGTTTTGGCAGCTTTTGGGATCCCTTGAAGGTGTTGTTTATGAATTTGGTTTTGCCTCCCATTGAATTCAGTGGGGTTCGGGATGGTCACCGAACCGAACCTCTAAAGTTTCACTCATCTCTAGTGATATATCATCACTTTATAAGATGAGAATGACCCTCCAATAGTAAATGAAAACTACTCTTTCTATCGTTATTATCTTTCGGAAATTAAACAATGTAATGTTCTGTTGGCATTTATCAGAAATGTCCATCTAGCAATTGTTCCAGAAATTGACAGGCATACTGAAAATTTGTGTACACAGTAAAAGAACATTCAGCACATATCCAAAGGTCAGCTTAGTTTCCTTCTCCGTATGGTACATCATTCCTCATCGTCTCAGCTGATAAAAAAAAAGACAAAAACTGTAACCAACAATTTGAAGTAGCAGAAATGAAATAGAAGCTTTTTGCTATGCTGAGGCTTCAGAGCAGCAACTTTAAAGTACATTTAGGGGAAGTGAAGGAGAAAATTGACAGTTTTTTCATTGCTGCCTAGACAGTGTGTTTTACTATTTAATGCTACAATTGGATTTTACACTTTCCACTTCATTTCCTTGAGCTACAGAACCACAAATTAGTTAATATGCAGTTTGCCGATTGGGGATTTCAGCATGAGTGCTGCTAGCTACCATTTCCTAATGGATATCAAATTCATTTCTCATTTCTTCAGTTCTCATTACGCCATGCAGCGCTTAAAGGGATAGTCTTGGCAATATGACAAGTTATTAGCACCACGGAGAATTGCCGTATAGGTTTGTAAAGCTGGTAACTTTACTGGAAATGATGCGTAGAGGATTTCATGAGAATATCATTACAATAACTAAATATATGTGTTGTGTATAATAATGTCTCTGATACAGTGAATTCCAGGTTAATATGATGTATGAATATGAATTTTTGTCTTACTTCCTCACTATTTTAATAGGTGCTTGCTGTCAGTGATGAGAACACACGAGTGCATTTAATGTGGATCTATCACCAAATTTACAAACTGCTTATGTTGTTGAATAGTTCTGTTAGATGAGGCTGGTGAATTTCTGTTACGAGTCAGAAGTGGCAGCATATTCCTTTTTGACACTTTAAACCAAATCTCTCCACTCTGAAATAGCTGTGTATCAATTAAAATTTAACTTTTAATCAAAGACTTATAAAATAAGGTGCAAGTGCTCACAGACTGACATACAGTTCGGTCCATATATATTTGGACTGAGACAACATTTTTCTAATTTTGGTTCTAGACATTACCACAATGAATTTTAAGCAAAACAATTCAGATGCAGTTGAAGTTCAGACTTTCAGCTTTCCTTTGAGGGTATCCACATTAAAATTGGATGAAGGGCTTAGGAGTTTCAGCTCCTTAACATGTGCCACCATGTTTTTAAAGGGACCAAAAGTAATTGGACAATTGACTCCAAGGCTATTTCATGGACAGGTGTGGGCAATCCCTTCGTTATGTCATTCTCAATTAAGCAGATAAAAGGCCTGGAGTTGATTTGAGGTGTGGTGCTTGCATTTGGAAGGTTTTGCTGTGAAGTAAACATGCAGTCAAAGAAGCTCTCCATGCAGGTGAAACAAGCCATCCTTAAGCTGCAAAAACAGAAAAAAAACATCCGAGAAATTGCTACAATATTAGGAATGGCAAAATCTACAGTTTGGTACATCCTGAGAAAGAAAGAAAGCACTGGTGAACTCATCAATACAAAAAGACCTGGGCGCCCATGGAAGACAACAGTGGTGGATGATTGCAGAATAATCTCCATGGTGAAGAAAAACCCCTTCACAACAGCCAACCAAGTGAACAGCACTCTCCAGGAGGTAGGTATATCAATATCCAAATCTACCATAAAGAGAAGACTGCATGAAAGTAAATACAGAGGGTTCACTGCACGGTGCAAGCCACTCATAAGCATCAAGAATAAAAAGGCTAGACTGGACTTTGCTAAAAAACATCTAAAAAAGCCAACACAGTTCTGGAAAAACATTCTTTGGACAGATGAAACCAAGATCAACCTCTACCAGAATGATGGAAAGAGAAAAGTATGGCGAAGGCGTGGTGCAGCTCATGATCCAAAGCATACCACATCATCGGTAAAACACGGCGGAGGCAGTGTGATGGCTTGGGCATGCATGGCTGCCAGTGGCACTGGGTCACTAGTGTTTATTGATGATGTGACACAGGACAGAAGCAGCCGAATGAATTCTGATGTCTTCAGAGCCATACTGTGTGCTCAGATCCAGCCAAATGCAGCCAAACTGATTGGTCGTTGTTTCATACTACAGATGGACAATGACCCAAAACATCAAGCCAAAGCAACCCAGGAGTTTATTAAAGTAAAGAAGTGGAATATTCTTGAATGGCCAAGTCAGGCACCTGATCTCAACCCAATTGAGCATGCATTTCACTTGTTAAAGACTAAACTTCAGACAGAAAGTCCTGGCAGAGCATCAAAAAGGAGGAAACAGCGTCTGGTGATGTCCATGAGTTCAATACTTCAGGCAGTCATTGCCAACAAAGGGTTGTCAACCAAGTACTAGAAATGAACATTTTATTTACAATTATTTCATCTGTCCTATTACTTTTGGTCTCTTTAAAAACATGGTGGCACATGTTAAGGAGCTGAAACTCCTAAACCCTTCATCCAATTTTAATGTGGACACCCTCAAATGAAAGCTGAAAGTCTGAACTTCAACTGCATCTGAATTGTTTTGTTTAAAATTCATTGTGGTAATGTCTAGAACCAAAATTAGAAAAATGTTGTCTCTGTCCAAATATATATGGACCTAACTGTATACACAATAAAAGAGTGATCCACTCATACACTCCTTTTCTCCAGCTGTCACACCCAATAACATCAGGTGTTCACATGACCTTTCACATGTATAAATGGTTACCCCACCTATACTCAATGCAGGAACATTTACCCAGAAAGATCCTGCTCAGATGCAATAATGGTCATATAACAAACAGCATCTAATGGTACACTTCAGTGACCATCTTATTTTAATACTAACTAGATAAGGGTCAATGTAAAAGATATATTGAAAGATGCTTGTTGGATAGGAGAAAATATAAAGATAATTTATTTATTTACCCATAAAGCAGCAATTTATAGTGTTAGAGTCTTCCCAAAATAAATAACCCTCTTTCATGGTTATGATACTTAAATTGTACACATACACCTAGGGCCAGGGACAGGACTCACTTAATTTATAACCTTATACCACATATCCCCAGTTAAAATAGACCTGGGAAAGAGAAAGGGAATATAAATGGAATGATCTCACCCATAAATCTTAGAGACTTCTATTATTCATTCTCATTGAGTTGAGCATCATCATAATACGAACCACCCCGACGCGTTTCTTCAAATTGAGTCTTCAGGGGGAACAGAGGTTCAAAAGTTTCCATTCAGGGGCAAAAGTTTCCTTAGTTAGCGCTGCTACAGAACATGGGAAGGTCCCTCTTTTAAATATTACGCGCTGCACCGAGATTGGTTGCAGCCTGTCACATGCTGCCATTCCAAACCTATGCTAAAACGACTTCCTCCTCTGTGGAACGCTGCCTGACACGCACGTGTCACTTCCGGGGGTGTGGCTATGACGCACCTCCGGGTTTTCTATGGCGTACTTCCGGGTTTGCGTGGAACGCATACTCAATGCGCTCCAAAGAGTGCCAGTCACACCCAGGTGTGCGACAATGGGCCCAAACAGAAACGCTCAGGTCCATAGCCCTAGAACAACCCCTATTGCCAAGGAGATAGGCAGTCCCTGCGGACATATGCATTCTCCCGTAGCCTATGCGGGGAATCTTGTGGAACCCTTATGTAAACTCTATAAAGGAGCTCCACATGCCCTTTCTCAGCATGTACAGAGTCAAAAATTGCATTAGTCTTGTTTTTATAACCCAATAATAATTGAGTAGCCAGTTTCTTTTGCAAATGCGAGACACAAAGGACCTGAGCACATACAAACAGGAGGAAAGAAGGAAAGAGGACCAATGGGCAATATCCCTCTTTTTGTCCCTAACTAACTTAATCCCTACCTACGTGGAGGTTGGCACCCTACCATCCTACGTCAGTGGCGCCCCCACTTAACGTCGGCTGTCCCTGCCTAAGCTGTCCCTCTCCTGACCTTTATGTATTTATAAAGGGAGAAAAGGATTGTTGTTCATTCCAGCCAAGCGGAGTGCTGGTCCTTAGTTCAAAAAGCCACCGGTTTTATTTTTGCAATATAAGGGCATCCCAATCACCTCCTCTAATTGGTGGGTTAATTTTGTAAATTCCCATAAATGTGATTTTCTTGTGACCCCCCTTATGCATGGTATTGACGTGGCAGGCCAAGGGAGTATCTCGTTTGTTGATAATGTCTCTGATGTGCTCTCCTATCCTTTTCCGAAACTCGCGCTTAGTTTTCCCTATATATTCAAGTTGACATTCACAAGTTGCTTTATATACAATCCATTTTGTGTGGCAGTTGATAAGGTGTCTAATCTCATAGACCACACCTGTTACATTTCCTGTAAAGTTTTTCCCTTGTGTGATGAAATCACAAGACTTGAAGCCCCCACATCAAAAGGAGCCCCTACAACCCCGATCCAACCACGACTGAGTTCTTTTTGGCTGATAGTGACTATGGACAAGGCGATCTCGTAGAGACCTACCTCTTCTATAAGTAATCTGGGGAACTGTTGGTATGACATTTTTAAGATCACAATCCATGTGTAAGATAGACCAGTGTCTCTGGAGAATCGCCCTGATACCATTAGATTGATTAGAAAAGCGCATAATAAATCTTACCACCTCATTTTTTTTGGTCTGTTTGGGCTGAGGGTTTAGAAGAGATGCTCTATCTCTATTGAGGGATTCCTTAAAAGCTTCTCCCAAAATTTGTTTAGGGTATCCTCTTTCCCTAAATCTCCCCCTCAGATCCCATGCCTGCTTCTTGAAATTCTCAATATCCGTGCAATTTCTCCTCATTCTAAGGAATTGTCCCTTAGGGATGCCCCTCTTCAGGGGGACAGGATGACAACTATCCCATCTCAGGAGGGAGTTGGTTGCTGTAGGCTTTCTGTAGGTATCAGTAACAAGTAAGCCATCGCAATTTTTTCGTATGAGGACATCCAGAAAAGCTAGTCTAGATGTATGGGCCTCATAGGTAAATTTAAGGCCGATTGGAATGTCGTTTAGTTCAGTAACAAATTCTCCAAAGCTCTCAGGACTCGCCCTCCAAAGGACAAACACATCATCGATGTAGCGAAGCCACATCGAGATGTTATTAACTTGGTCCCTGGAGGGTTCTCCAAATACCAAATTTTCCTCCCACCAGCCCAGGAGCAAATTAGCATAAGAGGGGGCAAAGGTGCTCCCCATTGCTGTGCCCCTGAGCTGGTGGAAGTACTTCTGGTCAAACATGAAAATGTTCCTTGTAAGACAAAATACCAATGCTTTCATAACAAACTCATTATGTGCAGCAAATTGTTTTCCCCTAGATTTCAAATAGTATTGAACAGCTTTTAGTCCCCAGTCGTGGGGGATCGAAGAGTAAAGGGCCTCCACGTCGATGCTACACAGAATTGTGTCTGCATCCACCGAAATACCGTCAGTTTTTCCCAAAAGGTCCATTGTGTCTCGCACGTAAGAACTGAGTGACACCACAAATGGTTTCAAAATTTTGTCAATGTAGATACCTAAATTTTGTGTCAGACTGTTTACCCCTGACACAATAGGTCGCCCCTTGAGGGGAGTAGTTCCCTTGTGCACTTTGGGCAAACAATAAAATGTTGCCAAAACAGGATGGACCGGATACAGAAAGTCTCTCTCATTACTGTCAATGACTCTTTTTTCAAGGCCATATTCCAAGAGTTTTTTAAGATCCTTTAAGAATTGTTTAGTGGAATTTTCTAATAATCTACGATAACCCATCTCCTCACTTAGTAAGGAAAGGCATAACTCATGATACTTTACAGTGTCCATTATCACTATGTTCCCACCTTTATCTGAAGGCTTGATCATTATGTCTTTATCTTGTTCTAGCATAAGTAAACAATCCATCTGAGTCTTGGAAAGATTAAAACAACAGTCTGATTTGCCCATATCAAGAGTTTGCCAATCACAAGATCAAGAAATACATCTAATGGATTGATGTCTCCTGTGGAAGGGGGCATCTTCCGACTCCTACTCCTGAGATTGGTGAACGGGCCCATCCCATTTACATTTGGATTAATGTCTCCCAGATGGAATAAAAATCGGACATCCTGCAAGAGTCCATCATCAATACCCAACTCAAGGCTTTTCTTTTTGTCTTCCCTGATGAAGTGTTTCTTCCATTTTAATTTACGTATAAATAGGTGCAGATCTTTTACTGTCTCAAAAATATCACAATCTGTAGTAGGTACAAAAGAGAGTCCTTTACTAAGGACACACATTTCATCTGTAGAAATATTTCTTGAGGAAAGATTAATAACTTTGGAGTCTATATTGGATTGTATCCTGTTAGACAATTCGCTTCAACAACTGTTAAGAGGAGACTTTGTGCAGCAGGCCTTCATGGTAAAATAGCTGCTAGGAAACCACTGCTAAGGGCAGGCAACAAGCAGAAGAGACTTGTTTGGGCTAAAGAACACAAGGAATGGACATTAGACCAGTGGAAATCTGTGCTTTGGTCTGATGAGTCAAAATTTGAGATCTTTGGTTCCAACCACCGTGTCTTTGTGCGACGCAGAAAAGGTGAACATGCCTGGTTCCCACCGTGAAGCATGGAGGAGGAGGTGTGATGGTGTGGGGGTGCTTTGCTGGTGACACTGTTGGGGATTTATTCAAAATTGAAGGCATACTGAACCAGCATGGCTACCACAGCATCTTGTAGTGGCATGCTATTCCATCCTGTTTGCGTTTATTTTTACCATCATTTATTTTTCAAAAGGACAATGACCCCAAACACACCTGCAGGCTGTGTACGGGCTATTTGTCCAAGAAGGAGAGTGATGGGGTGCTACGCCAGATAACCTGGCCTCCACGGTCACCAGACCTGAACCCAATCGAGATGGTTTGGGGTGAGCTGGACCGCAGAGTGAAGGCAAAAGGGCCAACAAGTGCTAAGCATCTCTGGGAACTCCTTCAAGATTGTTGGAAGAACATTTCCGGTGACTACTTCTTGAAGCTCATCAAGAGAATGCCAAGAGTGTGCAAAGCAGTCATCAAAGCAAAAGGTGGCTACTTTGAAGAACCTAGAATATAAGACATATTTTCAGTTGTTTCACACTTTTTTGTTAAGTATATAATTCCACATGTGTTAATTCATAGCTTTGATGCCTTTAGTGTGAATGTACAATTTTCATAGTCATGAAAATACAGAAAAATCTTTAAATGAGAAGGTGTGTCCAAACTTTTGGTCTGTACTGTATATATATATATATATATATATATATATATATATATATACATATACATACACACTTACATATATATATATATATATGTATATATATATATATACACATATACAGATTCCAAAAAATGAAGACAGCACTCCTGTAGAAATTCCAGTGATTTATTAGCTCAAAGGAGCTAAGGCAATGTTTGGGCTCTGTGTTTGAGCCTTTCTCAAGCTCAAGGCTTTCTCAAGGCTTGAGAAAGGCTCAAACACAGAGCTGAAATGTTGCCTTAGCTCCTTTGAGCTAATAAATCACTGGAATTTTTACAGGAGTGCTGTCTTCATTTTTTGGAATATATCTATTGGGTTGGTCTATACCTGGAGGACGTGCACCCGTTTTAAATTAGTGTGTTTGCTGGTGCTGTTTGGACTTTATTTTTTCTATATACCGTATTTTTCGGACCATAAGACGTACTTTTTTTCCCCAAAATTTGGGAGGAAAATGGGGGGTACGTCTTATGGTCCGAACGTTGCGTACCTGCAATGGTGGTGGAGCGGGATCTCCCTTGTTTAAGGTGGCAGCGGCAGCAAAGGAGGAGGAGGTGAGATGCTGCTGGTGTCTGGCTGGGGGCTGCAGGTGTCTGGCTGGGGGCCAGCACGGGTTGGACTGAATACGGGTAGTGTCTGGCTGCGGGCCGGGGCGGTGAGCGACTCAGGTTTCCGGTGTGCGCTGTCACTTCCTGAAGCTGTGATCCACAGGAAAATGGCCGCCCGAGCAGGCGCATGTGCTGACTTGTAGCTCAGGCGGCCATTTTACTGTAGACCACAGCTTCAGGAAGATGGCGGCGCACACCGGAAACCTGGACCGCTCACCTCCCCGACCCGCAGACAGACACTGCCCGCATTCAGTCTAACCCCAGCCAGACACCAAGGGCCCCCAGCCAGACACCCGTGGCCCCCAGCCAGTCACCCGCAGCATCTCACCTCCTCCTCCTTTGCTGTTGCTGCCGCCGCCACCGCCACCGGTCCCTTGCCCCAGGCAGTCCTCGGCAGCACACAACCAGACCCCGGTCCCTGCCCGCAGGCAGGCAGGCCCCTATCGCCAAATACTGGCCCCGGCCCTCAGCCAGGCCCAGGGCCCGGCCCCCAGCTATGCACCGGGCCTCAGGCAGGCCCCAAGCCATGCACTGGGCCTCAGCCAGGCCTCAGCCCTCTGCCAGGCCCAGGCCCCAGCCCCCTGCCTGGCATCGGGCCCCAGCCATCTCTTTTGCTACAGCCACCAGGTTCCTGAGGGAGGGAACGGAGGGCCCTGCACTCCTGCTCCACCGCAACTCCCCGCTGCTGGAGCACCAGATTCCTGAAGGACCCTGCCTCCTGTGACCCTCGCTCCACCGACCCCCAGGTAAGATACTGTACCTATTCAGACTATAAGACGGACCCCATCTTATAAAAATATGTATTTTTTCTATATTCCACCCCAAAATTTGGGGTGCGTCTTATGGTCCGGTGCGTCTTATAGTCCGAAAAATACGGTACATATACATACACATACATATATCTACACATAGACATCTATTTTTTTTTGTGTGTATATGTATTACATAGATACGCATAATGACTAGAAACCGTGTATCTATACAACAGCTTCTTCTGCAGTTAAATTGAAAATGAAGGTAACTTTCTATAATAAACACTTCATCATGTAAGTAGATATCATATAGTTTACAAGCAAGGTATACAACAGGTTGATACTGGAAAAATATAACATTATATGGTCGGACAGAAATATAACATTCTAGGTCTAATATTAGCTGCATGAAGTACCCAGTCAGTCACACAACCTACATACAACCATGAGCGACCGGGCCAAAAACTGGGCCCACAATGTATCCTCCAGAGCTGGGTGCAGCATCACACAGGCAGTGCCCATTCACTGCCCCACCATGTGCTTAGTTATTAGTGTCCACTCACTGTTCAGCCATGTGCTGAGTTATTAGTGTCCACTCACTGTTCAGCCATGTGCTGAGTTATTAGTGTCCACTCACTGCTCCGCCATGTTCGGAGTTATTCCCACAATATTTAATTATTTTATATATGATAAAACAGATATGACAAGGCTCCAGATAATTTACTCAGGCTTGTGCTCTCTACCACCCTAGATAATGTAAAATAAGCCCTTATTGGGCATACACTGCTCCTGCAAACCTGTGCAGGGATAATATGCCAAAACAGTATGGATAAATCAGGCAGGACAGATGTTAAATAAGAGGACTAAAGTCTGCCAGATCTTCCATAGCACTGAGTGGCCCACCTGGTACTTGCGGGGGTCTCCAATAGTCATGTACAGATTATATATATATAGAAGAATAACCTGTACCAGAGGATTAGTATACACAACATGATCCGTGTATAGCATAGATGGAGGTCACATAAACATGCAAAATATATAGTGAGGAGTGACAAACTGGATTCACAGAATCTGTATTCATGGTACATATGCCACACAGGGATGGCACCTGTACACATATTGCACACACAGTATATAGTGAGAATACCCTTGATATACTGGCACTGCCTACATGATGCGTATATCGCACAGGGTTGGAGCCTATACCCATATTACACATACAGTATACAGTGTACATATAGTATAGTGAGAATACCCTTGATATATTGGCTCTGTATATAGCATAGTGAGAATATCCTTAATATACTGGCTCTGTATACATAAGTATACTGCACAGGGGTGAAGCATAGACCCATATTACACCAATAGCATATAGTGAGAGTATATATACCCTTGATATACTACCTCTGTATCCATAATTATACCACACAGGGAAGGCACCTGGACCCATATTTATCCATAAAGTATATAGTGAGAATGCTGCCTCTGTAAACATAAGCATACAGAATAGGGATGGAGTTTGTATACCGATTACACATATATAGTCAGAGTACCCAGATCATACATATATAGTGAGAAAATACATATATACTGGGGATAATAGGATAACACACTGGATATACTAGATCTGTATAGATAAGTATACTCCACCGGTAGATTACCCATATATAATGAGGAATGATAACCTTCATACCCAGAATCCGTACACACAACATGCTCAGTATATAACAGATTACCCCTATATAATGGAGAATGATAACCTTCATACGCAGGATCCGCTCAGTATATAACAGATTACCCATATATAATAACCTTAATACCCAGGATCCATACACACATGATTAGTATATAACAGATTACCCCTATCATACCCTCTGTACACACAGCATTATCAGTATCTCACCAGGTCACATACCAGTGACCAGACTCCATACTTTTGAAGGTAGGGAGGGGGGCTAAAACAGCCCACAGTAGGCTCAGTATATCTTGTGCTGACATTGTGTGTAGCATCTCCTCTTACATACCATCCACTGACCCCTCTCACCAGTCTCTAGTTAATGTGTCTGTCCAGCTCCACCATAGAAAGCATTGTAATGGTAGACACTGTATGTGTCCATGATCTGTCCTGTACTATTACACAGTGATGGCCATTGCTCGGCTTTCCTAGAAGGTAGCAGTGTACAATCAGTGTATAGATGACAGCAGTGTATAATCAGTATATAGATGACAGCAGTGTATAATCCGTGATGAGTAATGGTTGCTATATCAGCCATGTCTGCAAGGAGGTCATACAGGAGCAGCATCCGAGGTGAATGTGGTCATATCATCCGTAATGAGAGGTGATAATAACCCCCAGTATTATACTAATACCCAAAATGTGAAGTGTTATAATATCATCTGATAGCCCCAGTATTATACTCTCCTGATACTGCTCCTGTCCATCCTCCTGATGTATTCTCCATCTCGTCCACAGAGATGAAGAGACCCGAGTAGCCTCGTAAGCTTGCAATTTGTTACCATCTTTTTAGTTAGCCATTAAAAAGTATCAACCACTGAGGACTCTCCAATCTAAATATTTTTCTCTTTATCTGGACTTTTTTGTCTGCATAGGATTTTATAGCTATTCTGACATGGATTTCAAAGTACGTGCACCAGTCTCATCATGGCTAAGGGTGCTTTCACATTGCGATTTGTGTCCCCGTCGGGCCATACGTCCTAAAATTCTCCGCAAAATGGTGATGGCAGAGCGAACGTGCACTCTGCCGTGCACTTTTTTCGGGAGTGTACACCCACAGGAGGCGGACACTCAGATGTAGGCTGCTGCGTCTGAGTGTCTACCTCCTGTGGGCGTACACTCTCGAAAAAAGTGCGCAGCAGAGCTCACATTCGCTCTGCCGTCACCACTGCAGTCTATGGCCACCATCAGAGCATGTGTCCAGACCCCGTTTTGCGGTGAATTTTAGGACGTATGCCCCGACAGGGACACAGAACATAATGTGAAAGCACCCTAAGGGTATGTGCCCACGTAGCGTTTTACAAGCGTATATGCTGCAGAATTTCCGCAGCATAAACGCTTGGGAAACGCTTGGTAATCCGCCCCCATGGTCCCCAATGACAAGCCGCAATGTCAATGCCCATGCTGCGGATTTTTCCGCAGCGTTTATGCTGCGCTCAAAAATCCGCAGCATGTCCATTAATTTTGCGGACACGCAGCGTAATCGCCGCCATTGACTTGCATTGAAACGCATAATATCCGTGTCAGTACATTTGTACACACAGATATTATGCGTTTCTATGTGCGGATGGTACCCAAGTGTGGAGGAGAGGAGACTCTCATCCAGACCTGGGTACCATAGAAACTGTAAAAAAAAAAATTTAAAATAAAAAATAAAGATTATACTTACCTTCCAATGTCCTCCCGGTGTTCTCTCTGCTCTGTCCGGTCTATTGCAATGCTCCCGCTGTTGTGAAGGACCTGCCATGACGTCACTGAGTCATGTGACCCATCACATGGCTCAATGACGTCACCGCAGGTCCTTCACACCACCGCGAGCCGCCCAACACACCGGACGCGGCAGAGAGAACACCGGGAGGACACCGGAAGGTGAGTATAAACTTTATTTTTTTATTTTTTACCATTTTATTCTTTTTTTTTAACTGACTTGGTCACACTACTATAAATCCATGCCGGTTGCATGGATTTATATAGTGTGAACAAGTTGTCAAGCACTTTTCCAAGTGATGCTAAAATCGCTTGGAAAAGCGCTTGATAACCCGCACGCGGAAATGCATGCAAAGACGCTGCAAAGACGCCTCACAAACGCTTCTAACTGGCGGTAAAAACGCATGTAAAAAACGCATGCGTTTTTCCTGCCAGGGAGAAGCGTAAAAAATATGCAGTATTTCTGCATCGTGGGCAAATAGCCTAAGAGAGCTATATAATAATGAACTCAGTTTGGTGGCAAATTTGCTGTGTCAGATGAGTAGAAAACTGGTGACAGATCCTCTTTTAAGTCAATAAATCCATTCACAAATCTTGCCCTCAGCTGAGAAGCATACATTAGTTTCTAACCTAGACCATGTTCTGTGACCTACGTAGACATATACAATGTCCCATGCCCTCCAACCTACCAGCATTTATATATTCCTTTCTAAATACCCTGCCTAACAAGCCCTTTATATTGTCTAACACATAAACAGATGTTTAAAATAAGTCTTTTTACAGTCCGTAAAGATTTCCTTTTGACTTGTTGATGGGGACTAATTGTCGCAGTCAGTATGTTTTCACTACCCTGTGAGCATGATAACATGATTTGTAAGAGCTGGCATCAACGCCAGCTCTCTGCAAAACTCGCGCTTGCGTGCAACTTTATTGCCTACACATCTTTGTGGCTATGAAGCTGGGTTTACTCCTCCCGGCTTCAGAGCTGCACTGCGCATGTCCGGAAGTGAAGAAGCTCTGCTCTGTTGGCTGATTTTCGGCTCCTCAGTGGAAATCAGCTGTCTTCTTCGCTTCCAGACATGCCTAGCCCTAAAACCAGGAAGCGTACCCAGGGGCGTGATAACATGCTGAGTGGTATGACTAGTCTGGGGAAACAAACGCCCCAGCAACTATTCAAAAGGAAATTTATATATTAAAAACAGACTATAAAAATATTTTTTAAACATCTATTTATGCGTCAGACAGTATAAAGGGAGAAAGGAATATACCAATGCAGGTGGGTTGGAGGGCATGGAGGACCTGTCAGGTTCCCTTTAAGTCCTTTGCTTGTAGAGCATGGCAAAGGCTAGACATGATTGTATTTATGTCTGCTTAAAGCTAGACTAGGTATGAAGGGGTTTGAAGCATATGTTCTTTTTTCACTGATAGCAAACAGGGATCTTGAAAATGGTGGGAAATTGAAAATTTACGTATATTGCAAAGTTGTAGAAATTTTATTTTAGCGATTACATACAATTTTTAAGCGATACATACAATTTTTAGCGATTCACATACAATTGAAAGGAAATAGGCTATCTCTAACTGGTTATAGTGGTCATTTGGTGCTGAAATTCCACGTGCACAGATTTGAGGTATAAAGTAGTAAAATTCCATTAGTCCACTGTGCCATGAATACCCAATAGCAACTTTTCTGCTTTTCTTTAATTCAGATGATTTTTTCATTGGCTAAATTGAAGAACATCAAGCGCTGGTGAAGACGAGGTAATGTGTCTGAGCAAAAGAAACTGTGCATATTATACTGTTATGGCGGCATTGTGACTGCAGACGTTATGAAGTACTGTTTCTGCTGCATTCATGAGATCGCTGTGACGCGCCCCTGGGCCTGTGTCGCGCTGCGTTGCGCACGCGGGAGCTTACCCGGAGCCGGATCTCTTGAGGGTTGTAGTCTCGTGGCGGTGATCCGGTCCGTGCCCAGGGAGTCAGACTAAGTGGCGCTGTATCAGCGGTAGATGATGGACGACTACGCCACCCGTTGAATGCAGCTATGGAGCTGCCGCTGCAGGGCAGACCGCTGAGGCCGGTGGAAGGATGGTGCAGCGTGGATGGTATAACCCCCAACGGGAGGGGTATGGCCTCAGGGCAGCCGACGTGGATGATGGGGGTAGCAGGAACCACTCAGAGACGATGCGGTGTAGTTCAGGGTCTTTACTGGTGACAAAGATAGACCCTCCTGGAGTACTGGCTAGCGATTGGGGCCTGGTCAGTCCTTGAGCAGATGGGATCTCCCCTGGCCAGGCGGAGTTGTAGGCCTCCCAAACTAACGATACTCTTCTGGCTACCTTGCTAGAGGCGGATATAAGTAGCCCACGTCCCTGAGTGGACCGTGTGGTGCTCACCCGTATGGCCGGTGACTCGGGGCCTTCTAGTAGCTTCCGCTCCACAACGGCGGTGCTGGTCCCATGCGTGTGACCGTGCCTTCGGGTTTCTTGGCCAGAGGACCTGAAATCCCCTGCCTGACGGATTCTGCTGCTGGGTAGGAGTTAGTCCCCACAGCCTCGGACTCCGGGTCCGGTAAGAAATCTTCTCAGTCAGGGCGAGCTCTGCAGCTGCCAGCCCCTGACTCTTTGTAACACTGCTCCCACAGAGCTCCTGTTGTTTCTTCCTATGCTGCTTCTCTTCTCTACTTCTGGCATGGCCCAGGAGCTGGGCCCAGCCGGAGCCACAGCTCCCTGTCAGCCCTCCTGGCTGAACTCTCCCTCTGAACTCCCTAACCCTGCCTCAGCCCCAGGTTTATATAGGGGAAGTTCTTCCCCTCCCAGGACTGGGCAGGAGGTGTGGCATGCATAGGATTCCTGACCAAGAGACCTCCCACCTGCTCTCAGACATAACATTGCTGTTACTGTGGAAACCAGACCCCTGGGGTGCCACAGCTGCAGATACCACTCTTATGTATCACATTGGCTGCAACTATCAAAGGGCGTTAAGCAACCTTTGAAAAGTTTACATAGGTTAAGGATCTATATGAAAGAAAAAAGCCATAATTACAACAGGAGTCACCTGCTGTTTGATATTCTGTACAATAACCAGAAGCGATGCTGTCCTTACCACTAACAAACTGCTAAGTCCACTGATTGGCTGCAGCAGTCAGATCACTTGTGGTCAGGAAATCATTACACCAGAATTGATGGCGTTCCAACCAAAGACACCGTACCACTGAAGCTACTGATTACTCAGGTGCCTGATGATTGGGACATCATCGCTGAAGTAGCAGGGGATTCTGGTTGTAAGTATGAAAATCTATTATCATTATTATACATGCCTCATTGTAGGCTGCTGAATATCTTTTAAATGATTTTGCATCAGTGATGATGCAAATTAGTTCTATGGTGGGCAGGAACATATCACTCATAGCTGCAGACTACATGGTCCAATGCCCCCCCCCCTCCCCACCGACATCACACTATCAGTGGTATCTGTATTCTGGATGCATATACATTTGAAAGCAGTGATAGGGGATGGAGCAGTCAGCTCCCTGTTTTATCATTCTCCCTGTGTGTCTGATGTCAAATGTCTCAGCGCAGTGGGTGCAATGATGTCACTGCAATGTGCCCATTGCTTCAGAACACACACTGCAGAGACCAGAGCAGTGGGGGAATAGAGAGAGGTGAGTAATTTTCTTTTTCTTTTTTTTTATCAATAAGTGTGGGGCCATCAACTGTATGTGAGAATAATCAGTCTGTGGGGAGGATTGTTATTATACTATGTAAAGTGCTGTGTAGAGGATATTGTACTCTGGAAGGAATGTTATACTGTGTAGGGGACAATATACTGTGCATAGGGCTATGTGGAGGCCATTATACTGCATGGATGGCTGTGTGGTGCTATTTTACGGTGTGAGGTCATTATACTGTGTGGATGGCTGTATGGCAGCCATTATACTGTGAGGGGGCCTGTGTGGGGCAATTATACTGTGAGGGGAGCTGTGTGGGGGGCATTATGCTGTGTGGGGGCTGTCATATAGTCTTATGGGACTGTGAGTTTCGTCATACTGCGGGACTGTGAGGGCCATCATACTGTTTTGTGGGACTATGGGGGCCATCATACTGTGTTGGTATACTGGGGGCCTCATAATATGTGTAGTTGAATTGTGGGGACATCACTCTGTTGGAGGCATCATACTTTGTGGGGGATTACTGTTGGGTCTTCCTACTGTGTATATGGAGAGTATACGGTGAGAAAATTCCTTTTAGAGGCATATTATATTTAGGGAGCCTTTTTACTAACATCATACTTTTGAGGGGCTAAGAAACATTTATTATAATGGGTAACAACACTGAGGACTAGTACACACAACTGTATTTTCAGTATCAGTTAAAAAAAAACGGATCACACTCGGACCAATGTTATTCAATGTGGTTAATGTGGACCCACTGCACAATAATATAACCAATGTTATTCACATGGTTGATGTGGACCCACTGCACCACTGTCTGGGCTTGCTCTGGAGGGGCTTAACTAAGTGACTACCTGATCTTCACTAGAGCCTCTAATGGTGAGGATAGGCTTGGGCCATTAGGATAGTCACCTGGTGCCACTCCAGGGCAGTCTCCAGACCTGCAGCAGCTGACCAGTGGGTCAAATTCACAAATATGAGGCACAAGGGGCAAGACAGAGACCTAGTCAAACAGTCCGAGAATGAGGCGGGCAACACGGGTTCAAAATACAAAGTCGGGTTCAGAGTGGAGAGATCAGGCTAAAAGAGTAAACAAGCTGGGCCAGGAACAGGAAAATCAAAACAAAAATGCACCTAGACAGGGAATTAGTGACAAACTGCAGCTTGGACCTAAGCTTATGCAAAGTGTGGAGGGAAGAGCTGCTCAATATATCCACAGCTGGCAGGAGATAGGCCAGGGAAGCAAAACTCTGCAGAACACAGTTCTTTTAAATTCTCTAGAATCTGACAATGTCTCTCAATAGCTGGGTGGAGACTCTCTAGAAACAGGAGGATGTAGCAGCACTGCAAGTGTTTGCACAAGGCAGTTCACTGTGATGGTCTGACCCTGGGAGGAGCAGAGCAGTGCATGCAGTGAGTAGGACGGCACTTACAAACCATGCAAGTCACCAGCATGACACAATGGGGCATTGCAGATGAATGATTTTTTCTATTGACTGAATCTGCATGTGAAAAAAATCACAGTGTATGGGTGTGAGAAAATAATCGGATGCCATACGGAGACACAGCATAGTATCCGATTTCTATGGATACATTGCAATTCTGTAACATAAGAAACTGTAAATGGTCCTGTAAATGATTAATCGCTGCTGAGTTAAAAAGCAGATTGCACACAGATGGCAAGTGAGAAAAAAAAATGTTCACACTGTTCTGGATGAAAATTGGACCAATTTTTTTATACTGTCATGTCACCCTACCCTAAGGAGGAGGGCAAAATTATTTTTTAAGTGTCACGATAAATGTCTTTTTTTCTGTCTTTAAAAATTGGGAGATATGCCTTTCAGTGACTATGCTTATGCCCCATGACCCTGCCTGCTCTGCCAAATAAGGCAATTAAGACATCTGCTATAGGGCGCCATGATTTCTATGTATGCCCCTGATGGTGTCTATTTAAAAGAAGTTTCACTCAAAGCTAAACCTCAAATCACATTAAAGGCACTTCACGTCTAATAGTAATTTATACCCATTTTCCTCTTTCTGCAGCAGCCTAGATTTGTTTTAGAAAGAATACACATCTCTTTATAAATGATTGAAAGTATTTGAATCAACCTCATGGGATTTTTTTTTCATTTGATGCTCCTTTCCAGACCATTGATATCTTGGGTGTAAAAGTGAGTTTAAAGAACTATGCGCCCTCCATAATTTGATCAGCAAATTTTGCTTTTCAAAAGATGTAACATTTTATTGTACAGAAGCTTAAATGATAGGTTGGATAAGCTGAGCTGCTATGACTACTGCCCAGACTGTGATGGAAAGTTTGTTCTTTACTCCTCCACATATCAAGAAATGTCAGTATGTTGACCTTTCAAACAAATGTATGGGCTGAGTAAGTAAACTTAAGTAAATAATTGAGGATGTGAGAAGGTCAACATCACTTTGTGATCTCCTCTTCACTTATATTACCAACCTCACACACAGAACATATTGATTTGCAAATATTTATCTTGCAGAGGATTAAAATGAAGTACCTGTTCCAACTGAGGCAACATGAGATATAAACCATTGCACTTCTGACTAAAAGGAGTTGAGGATGGGTAATACATCTTAAACAAGGCTAATCTCATCTTTTTTTTTAACATAATTTGCTTATTCTTCCATATTAACCCTCTCATTCAGTGTCAAAGTTGATATCTCATGAAGACAGAGGCTGTTTATATTCCAGACTGACATGAAAAATAGAGAACTCCCGATCTTGTATGCTTGAGGCATCATAGTATTATATGAACACCCATTTCTCTGAATAGCTGCCATGTAATACTACATTTTCCCTGTAGCAGCCGCTGATTGCCTTTGAGGCCATATTCTACATGGGGTTGTCTCGACTGAAAGGTTCTCCTCTGACAGTGTCAAAGGCTTGGGACAAGTAGCATTCAGATGTCATCTGTGGGGTCAATTAGGTTATAGCATGCAGAACAAGGTCACTCTGTAAAGGTAAGTGCTCAGGTAGGATACCACTCCATAAAAGCAGTGCAAAAAGGGGAATCCAGCACTTTCAAATGTGCAAAAAATAAATAATGGCTTTATTTGAAAAGTAATCCAAACAATCCAAGTTATGTAACGTTTCAGTCTAACACTAAGACCTTCATCAGACAGATTGCTATTTGGGATCGTTTGAGATGCCCTAATATATCTATTTCAGCATAAAATATAAACACTCCAAATGCTGGGATTCACAGAAGCAATAACTAAAAATATATTGTATTCCCAAAGGACAAAAGATATAAATGCCATCAGATAAGAATCATATCCAGTTTAGGTCGGCTTCACACATCTAATTTTCATGGTCTGAATATGGACCATGTTGTACAGACAGACTAAGGGTCTCTCCAATCCTGAACTCGACAGCAGACAGTATGCAACTGGTGAGTTCTGGTGTAGAAACCTGCAGACAGTTTGTACATAGCGGTTAGTACTCGGACCGGGAATGTCGGATGTTTGAAGCCGGCTTAAGCCACCTGCAGATGAGCATATGAAAATTTGTCCGAATTTCATCCAGAAAACTAAGATAATTTCTCTTTATATTTCATTTGTGTCCTTTTTTTTACATCTGTGTGCGATCCGTTCTCCACTCTAAAAAATGTACATGATGAAATACAGTTTCCTAGGATTATAATAGAAATGTATCCGTAAAACTCGGATAGCACTTGGATGTTCCGTGTGGGATTTGTGGGGGGTTTTATGCACCCATAGACTTAGACGGGTGAGTCTCATCTGAGGCTCGGAAGAAAGTAGTGCATGCTGTAATTTTTTTTCTTACAGATAGATGGCCTCAAAAAAAATTATTCATCTGAACAACCCTATTGAACAACATGGGTCAGTGTGCTGTCTGTGTGCTGTCTGATCAAAAATCAGACAGAACACCGATTTACACCCTCATCTGCATGAACCCTTACTCTGATCCTGCAGTCATACTGTTGTCTTTAGATCTAATTCTTAGGCTATGTGCCCACTATGCAGAAATGCTCAGGATTTTTTCCTGAGCGTTTCTGCATCTACCTGGCAGAAAAAAACGCATGCGGATTGTACATGCGTTTTCCTGCCTGGGACATGCGGAAATGGAGCGTTATTCACTGACATTTCCGCATGCGGATTGACAAGCGCTTTCCAAGCGATTAGCACCACTTGGAAAGTGCTTGTGACAACTAGGTCACACTATATAAATCCATGCAAACGGCATGGATTTATATAGTGTGATCCGAGAGAGTGGTTAAAAATAAAAAAATAAATGTATACTTACCCTCCGATGGCCCCCGTTGTCCTGCTCACTCCGTTCTCCCTTGCCGACAGCGGTGGATTGAAAGACCTGCCGACGTCAGTGTCGCGTGACCCGTCACATGACTCTGACGTCAGCGCAGGTCCTTCAATCCATCGCGAAGTGCCGGGAAGCAAGGAGGAGCGCAGCGTGGGCCGCCGGAAGGTAAATATACGTTTCTTTTTTATTTTATTCTTTTTTTTACAGATTTTTTAATGGTACCTGGGTGTGGATGAGACTCTCCTCTCCTCTATACCCAGGTACCATCCGCACATTAGAACGCGCCAATTACGCAAGTACAGATGCAGTCTTGATGAATTGGCTCGTTCTAATGCAAGTCATTGGCGGCGAAAACGCAGCATTTCCGCAAAATAATTGGTAGTGCTGTGTTTTTTTCCGCAATGATAATCCACAGCGGAAATTTCCGCAGCATGTACACAGCACATGCGGATTATCATTGGGGAACATTGCTGCCCTTCTACCATGCTTTTTAAATGCGTTTCCGCAGCATTTCCGCAGCTGCAAAAACGCTGCAGAAACGCATTAAAAACGCATCGTGGGCACACAGCCTTACAATTAAGACCATTTGGAAAGTTGTTTTATTTTTCACTTTATATGACTTTGAAGAACAAAAAATATCATCTGCAAACGAGTACATACTCTTTGGCTGTGTGCCCACTATGCGTTTTTCAAGCGTTTTTGATGCGGATTTTCCGGAGCGTAAACGCTTGCAAAACGCTTGGTAATCCGTTCCCCATGATCCCCAATGAAAATCTGCATGTTCTGTGCCCATGGTGCGGAATTTTCCGCAGCTGATTTTCCTTGCGGGAAAATCCGCAGCATGTCCATTATTTGTGCGTTTCCGCATGCGGATTTGAGGTCCCAATGCATTTGAAAAACGCAAGTCAAATCCGCATGTAAGAACGCTGCAAGAACGCGTCAAAAACGCGTGTAAAATCCGCAAGCGTTTTTACTGCCAAGAACATGCAGAAACGCTGCAGAAATTTTCTGCTTCATTTCTGCATCGTGGGCACATAGCCTTTGATAAAATGCAGCCTGTAGTAGTGGCAAAATTCCTTAATTTCAGCTTTTTATATAAAAATCACACTCCACACAACCTGCTTCTTAGTACATTTACATACAATTTTCTGTCAGCTGGAAAAATCTATCCTGTGTTTGTTTTTTATGTTTTGAAGGATGATGTGTCAGTTTGACATGTAGAAGAGCGGCGGAGTGTTCGGTAGTCAAATACCTATGTACATGTACAAGCATCATATTCATTATAGTTCAAAACACTTCCACAAATCCCTTCATCATGCAAAGCTCCGATCATCGAGCACAATGTATATTTATTGCATATTACTCATCCCTAAATGACCATTAAACCTACCAAGCCTGGAAGCTACCGGGCCAGTAAGAGTGACAGAGTTTGCATTGTGAAAAGCAAATACATTTAATATTGTGCTGTTTTATTTGACAATTGTGTCTATCAAATATGTGAGCTAAACTGTAAAGTAATTAAAAAAAATCCTGCTCCTACAGCAAGGGGTTTAGCAGCAACTGCTCACTGAATGGTGGAAACTCTGTCCTTTCACTTTTAGTAAATATATGCAATGCATTCTGAGTCAGGGGAACAGGGCATGTAAGACCCAAATACACAATTCAGATTTTATCTGCAGGCGCATGTACATGGACGCAGGGTCGGACTGGGGTGTCTGAGGCCCACAAGGGGAATTGACCCTAGAAGCCCACCCTACAGCTATATGCAAATATCTGTAAGTCGTTATCCCCGTTATAGTGGCACGTCGGCTGTAAAACACAGGAGGCTTCTGCACATCTACTGTGCGCCCACTATAACTGGGATGTACAATTACGTTAGTTTCCATTAAAAGGGCTTCTTTGGTTAAAACAAGTTATCAGTGATCCATGGGCTCCACTGTATAGATGATAACTTATTGATTGTTTAAGTCCGACCTTTGGAAACTGCACCGATCGGAAGAATGGGGAAGTTTTGTCTCTGACAGGACATTTATCCCCATTTTAAAATGCAGCAGCAGGTAGAATGTCTGACCGCAGCCTCGTTCATTCTCTTTGGAGCTTCCAGAAAAAAGATAAGGGGAGCACTCGCAGCCACTGAGGGAATGAATGGATCAGTGGTTAAGTCTCACATGCCTCTCCATTCTAATGGGGATAAAAGCTCCATATTCTGCAGATTGGGTCTCAGCAGTCAGACCCCCACCAATCAATACATTATCACTTATCCTGTGGAGAGGTGATTACTTTTTTTTCACCCGAGAACCCCTATATATACATCTCCGCCGCTGTGTTCCAAGTATTTAATCTCTAATGGAAATAAAGAATCTTCTCCTAATTAATATCAGAGAGAGCAAATGACTGTCATACACAACACAATCCACTACACCAATAATATCACATACAAGGGACAAATACCGCCATACCATGACCAGACAACATATTACCACCACATCATGACCGAATAATGCCGCATAGAAAGAACAAATACTGCTACACCATGACCAGATCACCTATTACCACCACATCGTGACCGAATAATACCACATAGAAGGAACAAATACTGCTACACCATGACCAGATGACCAGATCACATATTACCACCTCATAGTGACCGAATAATACCACGTACAAGAGAGAAATACCACCATACCATGATCAGACCACATATTACCACCACATAGTGACTGAATACTACAATACTGATCATGAATACAAACCACAATACTAACACTGTTATTACCACCAGTGACATTATACACAAGAGCGCTGTATATAATATACAGTGTATAGTGTAAGTGTACAGGTAAAACAGTGATCACCAGTGACATTATACACAGGAGTTCTATATATATAGTGTTAGTGTACAGGTAATACAGTGATCACCAGTGCCATTATACACAGCAGCTCTGTATATACTCCATACTCCTCCTTCTAGACCTGTCCTCTGCCTTCGACACTGTTGACCACTGCCTCCTACTACAGATTCTCACTTCCTTTGGTGTCAAAGACCTTGCCCTATCCTGGATCTCCTCATACCTTTCCAACCGCACATTTAGCGTCTCCTACTCCCACACTACCTCCTCATCCCTCCCTCTCTCTGTTGGAGTCCCTCAAGGCTCCGTCCTAGGACCCCTACTCTTCTCCATCTATACCCTTGGCCTGGGACAGCTCATAAAGTTCCATGGTTTCCAGTACCACCTATACGCCGATGACACCCAGATCTATCTCTCTGGCCCAGATGTCACCTGTCTGCTGTCCAGAACCCCAGCCATATCCTCCTTCTTCTCCTCTCACTTCCTCAAACTCAATGTGGCCAAATATGAACTCATCATCTTTTCTCCACCTCGCATATTTTCCCCATTTGATCTATCTATCACAATAAATGACATCACTCTTTCCCCTGTACAAGAAATTTGCTGCCTCGGCGTAACCCTCGACTCTGCTCTGTCCTTCAAACCACACATCCAAGCCCTCGCCACCTCCTGTCGCCTCCAGCTCAAAAATATTTCCAGAATCCGTCCTTTCCTCAACCCTTAATCTACTAAACTGCTTGAGCATGCCCTCATCATCTCCCGCCTCGACTACTGCAACATACTCCTCTGTGGCGTACCTGCTAACACTTGCACCTCTCCAGTCTGTCCTTAACTCTACCGCCCGACTAGTTCATCTCTCTCTTCGCTACTCCTCTGCAACTATCTTCACTGACTCCCAATTGCCCAGCATATCCATTTCTGACTACTAAGACTGACCAACAAAGCCATCCATAACCTTTGTTATCTTCACTGACTCCCAATTGCCCAGCATATCCATTTCTGACTACTAAGACTGACCAACAAAGCCATCCATAACCTTTCTCCTCCATATCTCTGAACTAATATCCTTATATGTCCCCTCACCTATTCTCCGGTCCTCCCAAGACCATCTCCTCTCCTCCACACTTATTCGTTCCTCATCCAATCGCCTCCAAGACTTCTCCCGAAAATCCATCCTCTGGAATTCTGTGCCTCAACATGTCCGATTATCCACCACATTCGAATCCTTCAGACGGAACCTGAAAACCCACCTCTTCAAGAAAGCTTACAACCTGCAATGACCACATTGCCTCAACACTACTGGAGCTGCTGCCTTACCAACACCAGACCTGCGCCTCACCACCACCAGAGCTTTGCAACCCCCCAACCCACTGTCTCCTTCCCCATCATCCTGTAGAATGTAAGCCTGCAAGGGAAGGGTCCTTTTCCCACTGTACCAGTCTATCAATGTTTATTTGTTACTGTAAGGGATATCTATATTTTGTATGTAACCCCTTCTCGTTTACAGCACCATGGAATTAATGGTGCTATACAAATAAATAATAATATACTGTACAGGTAATACAGTGACTCACCAGTGACATTATTCACAGGAGCTCTGTATATAGTGTCAGCATACAGGTAATACAGTGATTACAAGTGACATACACAGGAGCTCTGTATGTACTATATAGTGTAAGTGTACAGGTAACACACTGACTCACCAGTGACGTCTCTAGGTGAAGTCCTTCATCTTCGCTTTTCTTCTTCATCTGGTACAGACAGCCATCACTTCTTCCATCCAGGACTCGTCTCTGCAGAAAATAACACACAGTTATCAATAGCTGATCTCTTCTAGAGCACACTCCCCACTTTTGCTCCGACTTCAACACTACGCCAGATGAAGAAAAAAAGCGATCTAATGCCACCCTGCACTGTAACAGGACCCCCTTTTGTTTCCCCCCATGGAAAACAGTTTCCTAAAAAGTAAATTATATTACAGAAGTAATAATGTCCCTAATTGGACTCTAAAGTAATTATGTTCCTCACTTGCCACCATAAATTAATATGAATGTTCCTCAATCTGGCTCCAAAACAGCAATTAAGTCCCCCATCCTGGCCTCCCAAGACCCTTTTCCAGCTTTGCTCCCATGTGTCCATCCTGCCCCCCCACCCCTCATGCATTCATCCTGGCCTTCCCATATATCCATCCTGACCCCCATATATCCCTTGTGCCGACCTCCATATATCCTTTGTCCCGGCCCCCATGTGTCCAGCCTGCCCCCCCATATATCCAGCCTGCCCCCCATATATCCGTAGTTTGAATTGCAAAAGACACTTGTCATTCATGAAATGTGTTCAGAATGAATTAATTTATTGTGGAAAATACAAAAAATAATAAGAGACGTTTCGGTCAAAACAAGACCTTCATCAGTCCTCTGGATAGCATCAGTGATGGTATCACTGGTTATACAGAAGTCATAGCATCAACATGTTGTTTGTGAACAAATAGCCCCTAATGACCTGTGATTAGCTTCAAACTAAGTTTCAAATTGCATTGTCCTCTGATGAATATTTAGTGGCTAACCATTGCCTCGAGGCTAGTCCACTGGAGAATTATTGATTATATTGATTATATAACTGTATCTTGAATTTGTGTTGGTAAACAGTTAAAATACCAAAACTTGTGTAGCTTTTCAGATATTTCTGGACCTCACTGTATGTTTTGGGGAATAAATGGGTCAAATACTGGACTGGTGAAAGAGACTCAAAGTTCTAAAACTCTATGAGTTAGGGGATATGTAGCATATGATTGAATGGCTGTGCGTGTAATTCATGGACACCCCAGCTCTAGTAGAGTTTGTGCAGGTTGTTTGGACAACCCATTTGGCTCCTCATCTGCAGGTTTACTGGCCAAGTTTTGAGCTTCTTCTGCTCGGGATTAGTACGAGGGTCAGTCAAGAAGTAATGCCTCCTATTTTTTTTCTCCTTAAATAAGGTAGTTATGTTAAATATTTGAATTTGGCACAATTCCTCAAACCTTCTTCTCCAATCCACGGAAATTGCAACTTCCTACACCAACAGGTGGCAGGACTGTATCCGTTTGCAAAATGGCTGACATCGATGTCCGTATTAGACAACGTTCTGTGATTGAATTCTTGCAGAAGGTGAAACGCCCATTCGAATTCATGAGAGACTGAAAAATGTGTACGGTGATGCAACAGTGGATGTCAGTACAGTTAGACGATGGGTTCGTCGCTGTAACACAGCTGAAGGGCCATCACCGTTGACTGACAAAATGCGGAGTGGCAGGCCAGTAACCGCAGTGACTCCAAGCAACATTCAGCGAGTCGATGACATTATTCGTGGTGACCGCCGGGTGACTGCAGATGATTCGTGTGGCATTATCTGCCTCAGTAAAGGCAGTGTGATGAAAATTATTGGACAACTGGGATACAGAAAAGTTTGTGCACGGTGGGTCCCAAGAATGCTTTTTACCATGCTGGAATACATGCCCTTGTTAAACGGTGGACCAAGACTGTGGAAATGGATGGAGATTATATTGAAAAGTGACAAATTAATCGTTAATGTTGTGGTTTTCAACCTATGTAATTGCATTTGAATTTCTTGCCAATTAAAAGGAAAAAAAAAATAGGAGGCATTACTTATTGACTGACCCTTGTATTAAAATTAAATTTGTGCTAATGTATGTACAGTTAACTGCTAAATAAAGGTATACATAAAATTAAATATATTTTTTAACACAAGTCACAATCTTATAAAAGTGAAATCTATTTCTATAAAAAAATACAACCGTCATCCTGTCAACCTATAAACGTCAAAAATGTACCTTTTATTTTAATGATGTATTGTGTATGTGAGCTGTAATTTTATTAGTAAGATGTGGACAGCACTATTCATAGATGTGAAATAAAAAAAGACATGTTCATTTTTGGAAAAAACTGGTAATATAGTAATAATGAACCTGTCTAGAATTTCTATAATGCAGCAAGATTCTCACTGTGGTAATATAATAGTAGTAGGGGTTTAAAAAGGTTTCACAAAATATTAAAGCAAATCTCCAGCCTTGCCATTACTACAGCTAAATTGCCTCAGTCTGTTGGCAGACAATACCTGATCATTTCTTTGTCATTGGAAGTTTAGTGTTCAGCACTGCATAATCAGCTCTCCATGAACTGACAACCTTGTGAAACTGTGATCCACTTGTGTTTTTCCACAACAATTTGGGAGGACTGGGCAGCAGGGAAGAGAGAGTACCACCCTGAACCAATGATGACACAGGGGTGCAAAATGTGTTTGCCAGATATATGGGCGATTGTAGCGTTCCAGATCCGTTGGAAACATTTGTATTCACGCTCTCATGTAACAATATCCTGTAATAATATCCCCCCGTCCTGTGCCCATTTCCTGTAATAATGTCGTCCATCCTGGGCCCCTTACAGATATAATGTCCTCTATCCTGGGCCTTTTCCTGGTGTAATGCCCCTCATGCTGGGCTCCTTCTAGTAATAATGCCCTCCATTCTGGTATAATGTCTCCATTCGGGGTCCCTTCCAGGTTTAATGTCTCCCTTTTCTGGTGAAATGTCATCCATCTTGGGCCCCTTCCTGGTTTACTGTCATTGTTTCCTAGTATAACGTCCTTCATCCTGGGCCCTTTTTCAGTAATATGTGTACCCCATCCTGGTAAAATTCCTCCCATTCCTGGGCCCCTTACAGTAATATATGTCCTCATCCTGGTATAATGCCCCCCACCCTAGGCCTTGCCAATAATATATGTCCTCCATCCTGGTATAATGATCCCCATCCTATATGTCCATCCTCCATCCTTGTATAATGTTCTGCAACTCTTCTCCAATAGATATAAACAAAAATAAAGGATTCTACTCACCTTACCTAGCTCCCATCACGTGCGGTGTCCTCTTCCATAGCTGGCGCAGAAGCCGGCAGCGCAGGAACCTGGCGAGTCTCTGCGCTGCAATACATTTCAGCTGAATGTGCATCCTCGGACTCTCTGCAACTACGATTGTTATGGCTTGCCTGTATGCACTGTGTTACCCTCGCGCCCGGACTGACTGGCGTGAGCGTGATTAGTGATCCCACTGTACCATGACCCGAGGAGTGCCTGGAGGGGCGTAACTAAGTATCTACCCGATCCGACCAAGGTCGCACGGCGGCTAACAACTCTTTGAACCAAGGAGGAACCGAGCAGAGGGACCAGGTGCTACTCCAGGTCAGACCCTGGTCACAGCTGTTGACCCACACCGGGGAATGCAGGAACAAGCAGGTTAGGCTGGCATACAGACAGGTGGGTATTGGCAGTCACGGCTGGAGAGCAGGCAGGAGGATACTGGCAAGCACGGCTGGAGTGCAGACAGGGAGGCACTAGCAGGTTGGAGCGCAGGCTGGATAGGGTCCAGTACAGACTGGGATTCATGAACAGAACCGCAGATGCGGTAGACAAGCAGAGCAGAGAGGAACCGCTGGAGCGGTGAACAAGGCAGAGCAGAGAGGAACCGCTGGAGCGGTGAGCAAGGCAGAGCAGGAAGGAACCGCCAGAGCGGTGAGCAAGGCAGAGCAGGAAGGAACTGCCGGAGCGGTGAGCAAGGCAGAGCAGAGAGGAACCGCCGGAGCGGTGAGCAAGGCAGAGCAGGAAGGAACTGCCGGAGCGGTGAGCAAGGCAGAGCAGAGAGGAACCGCCGGAGCGGTGAGCAAGGCAGAGCAGGAAGGAACTGCCGGAGCAGTGAGCAAGGCAGAGCAGGAAGGAACTGCCGGAGCGGTGAGCAAGGCAAAGCAGGAAGGAACCGCCGGAGCGGTGAGCAAGGCAGAGCAGGAAGGAACCGCCGGAGTGGTGAGCAAGGCAGAGCAGAGAGGAACCGCCGGAGCGGTGAGCAAGGCAGAGCAGGAAGGAACCGCCGGAGCGGTGAGCAAGGCAGAGCAGGAAGGAACCGCCGGAGAGGTGAGCAAGGCAGAGCAGGAAGGAACCGCCGGAGCGGTGAGCAAGGCAGAGCAGGAAGGAACCACCGGAGCGGTGAGCAAAGCAGAGCAGAGAGGAACCGCCGGAGCGGTGAGCAAGGCAGAGCAGAGAGGAACCACGGAGCGGTGAGCAAGGCGGAGCAGGAAGGAACTGCCGGAGCGGTGAGCAAGACAGAGCAGAAAGGAACCGCCGGAGCGGTGAGCAAGGCAGAGCAGAGAGGAACCGCCGGAGCGGTGAGCAAGGCAGAGCAGGAAGGAACTGCCGGAGCGGTGAACAAGGCAGAGCAGAGAGGCCAGGGCTCTGTTCACACTGAACAGACTGGGAGGGACAAGCAGAACTAGATACACACAAGGTACTTGCAATGAAGTAGCGAGTGGACTCTAAACTCACAACAGAAGTACAGAGACATCGAGTAGGAGTTAGGTGCAGGCTCAGAGACTGCAGGAAAAGGGAAGGTATGGACACAGAGACAAACAGGCTAGGAGAGTGTTCAGACAGGAACTGACACTGCAACAAGATACAGGAGCGAGTCTGGGTATACGGCCCCCAGAGAGGCGAACAAACAGGCTAGGAGAGTGTTCAGACAGGAACTGACTCTGCAACAAGATACAGGAGCGAGTCTGGGTATACGGCCCCAGAGAGGCGGACAAACAGGCTAGGAGATAGTTCAGACAGGCCTGGGAATACAGCCCCCAGGTTGGCGGACAGGCAAGAAACAGAACGGGACCTTGCACATCAGAGGCAAGGAGCCCTCTGAAGGAAAGAGTTGCTCAGGCACCTCCTACTGGGTGGAGGGGGTTTAAATATCCAGTGACTCACAGCAATAGGCTGGAGACGCATTAGGGGTGCGCCCACAGCAGCTATAAGAATCAGGAAGTAACCGGGCCACCACCCTAAGCAGTCAGTCAAGGGACATGTACACAGCATGAACTGGAGCAGGAATAGCAGACTGGACAGACAGCTAAGATTGCGGCCTTGCATAGTGGGAGGTGGTGCACTATGCAAGCACGCCGCCAGGGATGTTACACACTGTAGATGAACTGTAGTTACAGATTACAGTTCTATCTTAATAGGTCTGAGCTAAAAAGCAACTAAATTTCAAGGAAAATATATAGCAAATGATTATTGAAATAAGTTAAATTTTGAGCTCTTCACTTGACAGTCATTTTAAATGGATAAAAGTATTGGAAGCTTTCACCAGGCAAATGTTAAATAGTTTAATTAAAGTGAGAGAGTAATGACAAGGGTGCACTGTAGTCAGGTACGTCAGGAGCCATCACAAGAAGAAACAAAACTACAGCTAGAGAAAGAACAATGGTGACAGCAAGGAAATCAAGATCAATAATATGTTAGCATTTCGTTTAATAAAGTATTTAATTGCCATCCTAATGAATGAATAACAACTCGCATAATTCCAGGTAAATTGCATAACATAATAATTCCATAGCTGTACAAGAGTGTCCTAGATTTGTGTATGTACTATGTTATATACCATGTGCTCTAATAAAACATTATAGGGATTACAAACTGCCCTGCGAAACATACACACCAGAGAACCATACATTTCATGCAAAATCCATCACTGGGTTGTTGTTTTTTTCTCATCTTTTATCTAATAACAGGCAACATTGAGTTCAACACTTATAATAATACTCCTGGATAGATAAAGTACCTGCAGTAAAAGTACCCATTCTTCCAACAGATGTTATAATGACCTCATTATTCTCCCAATATGGACACTGACCCCATTTGGAGCTGTGCAGTATTGTGCAAAAGTTTTAGGCAGGTATGGAAAATGCTTCAATATAAGATTGCTTTAAAAATTAGATGGGGAATTAGTTTATTTTTAGCAATTAATAAAATGCAAAGTGAATGCACAAAAGAGAAATCTAAATCAAACCAGTATTTAGTGTGACCAGCCTTTTGTTTCAAAATAGCATCAACTCTTCTAGTTAGCTATATTAGTAACCAATTATACCAAACTGGTGATAATGATTATCGTATTCATTTGTAGGGTGAAACACAGTCATTAAACAGAAATATCTGTATATAAAGCTCAAAAATGTGCAAGGAGCAGACAAACTCTGCTACAAACGTAAGGTTCATATCACAGGTCATACACCATGACAACCACCAACACACAAGATAGTTATACTGCATCAGGAAGATCTCTCCCAAGCAAAAATTTCAAAATAGACTTGGGCTTCAAGATATACTGTTCAAGCTCTTTTGAAGCACCAAGAAATTGGCAACTTTGAGGACCATAAAAGGAGTGATCATACAAGAAAACCTAGTGACGCAAATGAAAGACATATCATGCTTACTTACCTTCAAAATCAGAAGATGTCTAACAGTGACATCAGTTCAGAACTGGCAGCAACCAGTGGGACCCAGCAATGCCCATCTACTGTTTGGAGAAGTCTAGCCAGAAATGGTCTTCATGGAAGTATTGCAGCCAAAAAGCCCTAACCTTAAACTTAGAAACAAGACCAAATGATTCAAATATTCAAGAAATCATAGGAATTAAGGTGCGAAAAAATAGCAGCAGATGCCCTGGACTGATGAGTCAAAGATTGAAATATTTTGCAGAGCAGGAAGCAGTTTATTCGCAAGCGGGCTACAATAATCAGTGTGTGCAAGCAAAAGTGAAGCATGGTGGAGGTTCCTTGCATGTTTGGAGCTGTATTTCAACAAATTAAGTTGGGAATTTGGTCATGATTTATGGTATCCCTCAATGCTGAGAAGTACAGACAGAAACTTAGTCATCATGCAATTCTATTAGGGAGGCGACAGATTCAAATTTATTCTGCTGCAGGGAAATGACTCCAAACATACAACCAATGTCATTAAGAACTATATTAAGCAAGGAGCAAGAAGAGCAAGCATTCCTGAAAGTGATGAAATGGCCATCACAGAGCCCTGATCAATGAGTACATACAGGAAATCATTGATTCTGTCTGGGATTACATGAAAAGACAGAATAATTTGAGCACGCCTACAACCATATAAGATCAGTGGTTAGTAGTGATGAGCAAGTATGTTCGGTTAACCCTTTCGCCGAGTATACTCGGTCGAGCACCGAGTATTTATAGAATGCTCGGGCTTTAAGTTTTCGTCGCTCCGTGAACATGATTTGCAACTGTTTGACAGATTTAATACATGTGAGGAATGCTGGAAAAAAAAAGCATTCCTCACATGTATTAAATCTGTCAAACAGTCGCAAATCATGTTCACGGAGCGACGAAAACTTAAAGCCCCAGCATTCTATAAATACTCGGTGCTCGGCCGAGTATACTCGGCGAAAGGGTTAACCGAACATACTCGCTCATCACTAGTGGTTAGTTCTCCAAGGTGTTTGGAACAATCTCCCTAGAAGAATTAATGCCGTTTTGAAGGCAAAGGGTGGCCACACCAAATATTAATTTGATTTAGATTTCTCTTTTGTTTATTTCGCATTTTTGTTAATTGATACAAATAAACTATTAACACTTCTATTTTTAAGAGCATTCTTACTTTCTTACTTGGTAGCATTTTTTTCCACACCTGCCCAAAACATTTGCACAGTTCCTGTATGTCCTCATTGACTCTCATGTTTCAGAAAGCCAAAAATTCTCTGATTTCAATGCAGGCCCAGAGGCTATCCTTTTAAAATAGATGATATTAGAGAACACATAATACTTAAAAGAACTTTTAGTAAAACAAAATAAACCAATCAATAGTAAACCTACCAAAGGAATACATTGTGTGCAATGTTTCATAATAAACACCAAGCCAAAGCTACAGTACAGACCAAAAGTTTGGACACACCTTCTCATTTAAAGATTTTTCTGTATTTTCATGACTATGAAAATTGTACATTCACACTGAAGGCATCAAAACTATGAATTAACACATGTGGAATTATATACTTAACAAAAAAGTGTGAAACAACTGAAAATATGTCTTATATTCTAGGTTCTTCAAAGTAGCCACCTTTTGCTTTGATGACTGCTTTGCACACTCTTTGCATTCTCTTGATGAGCTTCAAGAGGTAGTCACCGGAAATGGTCTTCCAACAATCTTGAAGGAGTTCCCAGAGATGCTTAGCACTTGTTGGCCCTTTTGCCTTTACTCTGCGGTCCTGCTCACCCCAAACCAACTCGAATGGGTTCAGGTTTGGTGACTGGGGAGGCCAGGTCATCTGGCATAGCACCCCATCACTCTCCTTCTTGGTCATATAGCCCTTACACAGCCTGGAGGTGTGTTTGGGGTCATTGTCCTGTTGAAAAATAAATGATGGTCCAACTAAACACAAACCGGATGGAAAAGCATGCCGCTGCAAGATGCTGTGATAGCCATGCTGGTTCAGTATGCCTTCAATTTTGAATAAATCCCCAACAGTGTCACCAGAAAAGCACCCCCACACTTCCACACCTCCTCCTCCATGCTTCACAGTGGGAACCAGGCATGTAGAGTCCATCCGTTCACCTTTTCTGTGTCGCACAAAGGCACGGTGGTTGGAACCAAAGATCTCAAATTTGGGCTCATCAGACCAAAGCACAGATTTCCACTGGTCTAATGTCCATACCTTGTATTCTTTAGCTCAAACAAGTCTCTTCTGCTTGTTACCTGACCTTAGCTGTGGTTTCCTAGCAGCTATTTTACCATGAAGGCCTGCTGCACAAAGTCTCCTCTTAACAGTTGTTGAAGAGATGTGTCTGCTGCTAGAACTCTGTGTGGCATTGACCTGGTCTCTAATCTGAGCTGCTGTTAACCTGCAATTTCTGAGGCTGGTGACTCGGATAAACTTATCCTCAGAAGCAGAGGTCACCCTTGGTCTTCCTTTCCTGGGGCGGTCCTCATGTGAGCCAGTTTCTTTGTAGCACTTGATGGTTTTTGCAACTGCACTTGGGGACACTTTCAAAGTTTGCCCAATTTTTCGAACTGACTGACCTTCATTTCTTAAAGTAATGATGGCCACTCGTTTTTCTTTACTTAGCTGCTTTTTTCTTGCTATAATACAAATTCTAACAGTCTATTCAGTAGGACTATCAGCTGTGCATCCACCAGACTTCTGCACAACACAACTGATGGTCCCAACCCCATTTATAAGGCAAGAAATCCCACTTATTAAACCTGACAGGGCACACCTGTGAAGTGAAAAACATTTCCGGTGACTATCTCTTGAAGCTCATCAAGAGAATGCCACGATTGTGCAAAGCAGTCATCAAAGCAAAAGGTGACTACTTTGAAGAACCTAGAATATAAGACATATTTTCAATTGTTTCACACTTTTTTGTTAAGTATATAATTCCACATGTGTTAATTCATAGTTTTGATGCCTTCAGTGTGAATGTACAATTTTCATAGTCATGAAAATACAGAAAAATCTTTAAATGAGAAGGTGTGTCCAAACTTTTGATCTGTACTGTATATAAGACAGGAGCTCATTTATCATCAAAATATTCTTTGTTAGAGATATAAAAATAAACTGAATCTACAAAATAGACACAAAAACGCAGATCACCAACACTGAAACAAATTAATAGCTGGTCCACATCTTATACATAAAATATTTGCTATGGAGATAGTTTGTGTAGCTCTGGTTACACTTAAAGGTCTTCCATTGACAGTTTTGGCACTAGTAAATCCACTTGGCAGGTCCCAGGGAATGCCCAAGTTGTTTCGTGATGGCATATACACTGTGCACAATTATTAGGCAATTTGTATTTTTGATGATTAATTTTATTATTGAACAATTACAGTGCTGTCGGTCATACATATCAACCTTTGTGCCTTGTTCAGTGGTGGTCGGGTTTCAGCCCTCCTTACCTCAGTCATGTCTCTAAGCATTGGACACCTTGTATTTCTGGGCACTCCAGGGAGGTTGTGGTTCTCGAATATGACAGCACTGCAGGATAATGGGTTCCTGGTTGCTTCACGTTTAATTATTTGGCAGTTAAAGTGCATCTTTTTATGTCAATACATTTTTTTCAACCCATTTGACTATGTCAACAGTGCTTCACCCCTCTTTAAGACTAAGACAATTAAGATTTTTTTACTTTTCAGAGTCAGTTAAATCACTTTTTGGCCCATTTTGCCTGAGGAAAACAAGCTGACTAATTATTCTGTACACATTCATAAAAGGTGATGATGTCTTAGGCCACGGCCTCTCACATCATAGAATCATAGAATCACAGAATGTTAGAGTTGGAGGGGACCTCCACGGTCATCGTGTCCAAGCCCCTGCTCAATGCAAGATTCACTAAACCATCATAGACAGATGTCTGTCCAGCCTCTGTTTGAAGACTTCCATTGAAAGAGAACTCATCACCTCTCATGGCAGCCTCTTCCCCTCGTTAATCATCCTTACTGTCAAAAAGCTTTTTCTAATATCTAATCTGTATCTTCTCCAATTCAGTTTCATCCCATTGCTTCTATTCTTTCTTTGTGCAAATGAGAATGAGGCTATGTGCCCACGATGCAGAAATGCTCAGGATTTTTTCCTGAGCATTTCTGCATCTCCCTGGCACAAAAAACGCACGCGGATTGTACATGTGTTTTTCCTGCCAGGGACATGCGGATGTGAAGCATCACTTGGAAAGTGCTTGTCAACTTGGTCACACTATATAAATCCATGCAAACAACATGGATTTATATACTGTGACCGAAAGAATGGTAAAAAATAAAAAAATAAATATATACTTACCTTCCAATGGCCCCCGCAGTCTTGCTTCCCTCCGTTCTCCCTTGCCGGCAGCGGTACACGGAAGGACCTGCCGACGTCAGCGTCGCGTGACCAGTCACATGACTATGACGTCAGCTAGGTCCTTCAGTCCATCGCGAACTGTCGGCATGCGAGGAGGAGCGCACCGCGGGCCGCCAGAAGGTAAGTATATATTTATTTTTTACTTTATTCTTTTTTTTTACAGGTTCTATGGTACCCAGGTCCGGAGGAGAGTCTCCTCATCTCTAGACCTGGGTACCATCCGCACATTAGAACTACATATACAGTGATGCGTAATCTAATGCAAGTCAATGGCGGCGAAAACGCAGCACTTCCGCAAAATAATTGGTAGTGCTGCGTTTTTTTCCGCAATGATAATCCGCAGCGGAAATTTCCGCAGCATGTGCACAGCACATGCGGATTATCATTGGGGAACATGGCAGGCCTTCTACCATGCGTTTTTTAAGCGTTTCTGCAGCGTTTTTGCCACTGCGGAAACGCTTAAAAAATGCATCGTGGGCACACAACCTAAAGCTGATCCCTCTACAGTGTGACAGCCCTTGAGATATTTGTAGACAGCTATTAAGTCTCCTCTCATTCTTCTCTTTTGCAAGCTAAACATTCCCAAATCCTCTAACTGTTCCTCATAGGACATCGTTTGTAGACCGGTCTCCATTCTGGTCGCTCTTCCCTGAACTTGCTCCAGTTTCTTCATCTATTTTTTAAGATATGGTGCCCAGAACTGGACACAGTATTCCAGATGAGGCCTGACCAAAGAGGAGTAAGGGGGATAATAACTTAATGTGATCTAGACTGTATGCTTCTCTTAATGCAACCCAGAATTGCGTTTGCCTTTTTTGCTGCTGCATCACACTGTTGACTCATGTTCAGGCTGTTCCAAATTTTTAATTCTTCTTATTGTGGCTTTGCTTTGAGTTTAGCATAGGGATTCGCGAGCAATGAGGACCCTTGACGCAGGTTGCGAGCTTGCATATTTTGGCCAAAATGTTAACTAATACCTCATATATTATATATATATATGTATTTTTGCATTTTGTCAATCCAGGCTCCAGCTAGGTCCATTAGTGCTGGCATTGTAAACTAGGGACTCTGTTCTCATGGTGTGCACTTAGATAGTACTAGGCAGCCCGCCTGATCTAATAGTATGGGCGTAACTAATAGGCTGTAATCCGGATACTGTGCACTACCATAGTGTGAACAGCACCCTATACAAATCTGTTTGTGTGCAATTTTAATACTAAGCAATCACCCCCTCCATGACATGGTAGATTATGAGTGATTGTCTCATCAGTATTTTGCACCTGTGTTGCCGCCATCTTTATTATATGGTTTTGCTGCATCCTGATTGCATTAGTTCTGAGATCTGGCAAGTAAACACTCTTGCCTTTTTTGCTGTGTTTTTTTTTCTTGAATCTTGGAGGAATTTTTAATTCTTCTTATTGTGGCTTTGCTTTGAGTCTATTAGTATACCACACAAATACACATGCCTTTTAATTAATGAAATGCATCTGAAAAGGCTCCGTGCTCCTCGCTACAAAAATTACTTTAGTCAGGAACTGGTGTAAGATCTGTGGCTTAAAGCATGTTATCATGAATTTGTTGAGTGGGAGTCACCACGCTCTGCACACCCCCTTCCTGCCCTAGCTTTGCCTATTTTTCAGAACTGGCCAAAACTGACTTACAACGCCAGATATCACTTCATTTTTTTGTGAAACTCCCCATCGTGCAAAAATGTTGTGACTTTTCAAAGTATTTTACACCAGAATTCTGGTGCAATCATTTTAATGAATCAGGGACATCGACCCTGATTCATCAAGAAAAGTGTTGTTCATACCAGTTTTGATGAAGGAACATGTTGGAGTCAGACACTCCTGATTTATTAAAGGGGTCTTCCTATGAATAAAGTTCTTTTTAATCAATAGTTCTTGGAATAATAATAATTTTTACAATTGAATGAATTTAAATAAAATGTCCCGGTGCTGAGATAATCTTATAAATGTGCCCCTGCTGTGTACTGTGTAATGGCTGTGTCTGACCGGGTACAGAACATGGTCTGATCATACCACATCTCCTGGACAGAGGAGGAAGTAAAAAAGTATAGAGACATTACAGCAGTGGATCACAGCTGATTCTTTCTTTCAAGTAAAACATTGTTTAAAAACAGGCAGGGAAATGTTTTACCTCACAAAAAAAGAATAATCTGTGATCCCGTGCTGTCCTGTCTGTATACTCTTTTGCATCCTCCCCTGCCTAGTAGATGGGGTATGATCAGATCGTGTTCCGTACACGGTCAGGCAAGGCCAATATACAATGGCACATTTATAAGATTATCTCAGCACAGGAACATTTTATTTAAACACATCCAATTGTGGAAGTTATTATTACTCCAAAATCTTTTGATTAAAATGAACTTTTGTTTGTGGGAAAACCCCTTCAAAATGTACACTACTCTTAATAAATCAGGGTTGTTTGAATCATGGCATGCGCCTTACCACAAATCTTGCTCTAGTAAGAGATTTGTCTCGTAAGGTACACTACATCTCATCATGAATTAGAAGAGCTGTGGCCTCATGCCCCTGTCCCACCCCAGCTCCAGTAATTGTGGCAGAGATGGGCGAATTTGGTGAAAAAATGCCAAAAGTCTCAACATGTTTGCATTGCTCAAAAAAATGTGACTTTTCAAAGCAAATTATGCCAGAATTCTGGGGTATTTGATCAAAGTGGACGAAAAATGATGATGTGGACTGCCCTACTGGAATAAGGATCCTTTGTCAATGATTAAGTAAAGGTTTTTGCACCATGACGTGTTTCGATGCCGGACTGGCATTGGTTTTCACTTGAAGAAGTTGCCGGTCCGGCGTCGAAACACGTCATGTATTAAAAACTGTTACTCAACCATTTCAGCACTGCAACCCACATCATTGTGTTTTGTCCACTCTGATCAAATATCCTGGAGGATTTCATCCACCAACCTCATGGCAACAACAGCTGACAATTCATCTATTCAAGTGTTGTGCATTACAAAACTCGCTCAGATTAGCGCCATCTATTGTTTTTACATTCTTCTCCATTAGGGTATCAACCTATGTTTTTTGTGCGCTCTTTTCCATTTACAACTTTCATTCCCAGAAATCTGCTTTGATGAACTAGGGCCATAGTGATTACTTTTTATACTAGTGAACTGATTAAATCAGTTCCCTGTTTATTTAGAAGTACCTTATACTGTTTTACCATTACATAGTGGCAGCATACTACACAGAAGAGGATATCTACTGTATTTACACCTTTATTGGTGTAATATATTCTCTCGCAGGTTTATATTCAATATGCTTGCCATGAATGCCATGTATAATGAACCAATTTTTGGATATTGGATTGAAAATATCTCTATAATATGACATGTGATGAAACATACCGTATATGAAATTGGAGTCATGTCGAGATATAGCATGGAACCATAGATGCCACATCAATCTGTAGTATGACCATATGCGCAAAGGCATTAGGGTTATTTAGTAATGTCATACCATGACCAATTTTATTCTTATAATAAAATAAATGTGATCAAATGTTTAAATTATGTAGAGAAATACAGTACGGAAACAAAATAGTTTATCAACTGACATAATTATGAAGAGTTGGCATTGATATTGCTATGCCTTTAGTCAGTGCTACAACCTTATTTCCATAATTATCACATCTTCCATATGATTCTTTTCTCGGCATTGCACATTGTGTATGAATACATCCTCATCACTGTAATGTCCTCATCACTTTCTAGTACCACTTAGAATATATTACAGCTGAGGAAGATCTTCTAGACTATGGTAAAACCGATTTATGCTGCACCTAAATACACACTAGTTATAGATAAGGCACAATTATGGTAAGAATCATATATTTGCTCTAAACTATAATTCAGTTCATTTTCTCAGACACATATACATAAAAAGCATCAAAAATATCATAAGTGTCAAGTAATAATATAAAGCAACCTATATATGAGGAAAAATGTCTACATTTCACGGTGAGTGAATATTGGCTGTGGTGTTAAATAAAATTACCATATGCAAATAAAATGAGAAAAAAGCAAGGAGTGAGTTAAAATAAATTTAAAATAAGCCATACATCACATTAAGAAAATATGCCATATCTTATAATAATAATTAATTACAAAAAATCTTTGCGTAGCTTGAGTCTCGCTGGTGATTATATCTGTTCTGGCAGATAATATTCTGGATTGTTTGTTTGCTTCAGTAAAAAAAAGTCATTGAAGCGTGTGGCGCAGTCCCTACATTCATGAAAAAACGCAGTTGGCGATTTCCAATTAATTTCAGATAATCTTGAAGGGAAATAAAACAAAAAATACAGTTCATTATGCAAAATGAACCCACATTGGGTGCTCATTCTTATTTACTGATAATAGGATGTCCTGAAGGAAGAAGCCAGAATATAACTTTGTTTGATTTATGTATAAAAATACACAAAAACAACTATACAATGATTAAACTATAAAAAAGAAGAGTAATTACTGAATAGATAAAATTTAGATTCCAACAGGTTCTTCAAAACATAATATAATATATAGTACAGACCAAAAGTTTGGACACACCTTCTCATTTAAAGATTTTTCTGTACTTTCATGACTTTGAAAATTGTACATTCACACTGAAGGCATCAAAACTATGAATTAACACATGTGGAATTATATACTTAACAAAAAAGTGTGAAACAACTGAAAATATGTCTTATATTCTAGGTTCTTCAAAGTAGCCACCTTTTGCTTTGATGACTGCTTTGCACACTCTTGGCATTCTCTTCATGAGCATCAAGAGGTAGTCACTGGAAATGGTCTTCCCACCATCTTGAATGAGTTCCCAGAGATGCTTAGCACTTGTTGGCCCTTTTGCCTTCACTCTGCGGTCCAGCTCACCCCAAACCAACTCGATTGGGTTCAGGTTTGGTGACTGTGGAGGCCAGGTCATCTGGCGTACCACCCCATCACTCTCGTTCTTGGTCAAATAGCCCTTACACAGCCTGTAGGTGTGTTTGGGGTCATTGTCCTGTTGAAAAATAAATGATGGTCCAACTAAACGCAAACCGGATGGAATAGCATGCCGCTGCAAGATGCTGGGATAGCCATGCTGGTTCAGTATGCCTTCAATTTTGAATAAATCCCCAAAAGTGTCACCAGTAAAGTACCCCCACACCATCACACTTCCTCTTCCTTGCTTCACGGTGGGAACCAGGCATGTAGAGTCCATCCGTTCACCTTTTCTGCGTCACCCAAAGACACTGTGGTTGGAACCAAAGATCTCAAATTTGGACTCATCAGACCAAAGCAGATTTCCACTGGTCTAATGTCCATTCCTTCAAGAGGTAGTCACCGGAAATGGTTTTCACTTCACAGGTGTGCCCTGTCAGGTTTAATAAGTGGGATTTCTTGCCTTATAAATGGGGTTGGGACCATCAGTTGTGTTGTGCAGAAGTCTGGTGGATACACAGCTGATAGTCCTACTGAATAGACTGTTAGAATTTGTATTATGGCAAGAAAAAAAGCAGCTAAGTAAAGAAAAACTAGTGGCCATCATTACTTTAAGAAATGAAGGTCAGTCAGTCCGAAAAATTGCCCAAACTTTTAATGTGTCCCCAAGTGCAGTTGCAAAAACCATCAAGCGCTACAAAGAAACTGGCTCACATGAGGACCACCCCAGTAAAGGAAGACCAAGAGTCACCTCTGCTTCTGAGGATAAGTTTATCCGAGTCACCAGCCTCAGAAATCGCAGGTTAGCAGCAGCTCAGATTAGAGACCAGGTCAATGCCACACAGAGTTCTAGCAGCAGACACATCTCTACAACAATTGTTAAGAGGAGACTTTGTGCAGCAGGCCTTCATGGTAAAATAGCTGCTAGGAAACCACTGCTAAGGACAGGCAACAAGCAGAAGAGACTTGTTTGGGCTAAAGAACACAAGGAATGGACATTAGACCAGTGGAAATCTGTGCTTTGGTCTGATGAGCCCAAATTTGAGATCTTTGGTTCCAACCACCGTGTCTTTGTGCGACGCAGAAAAGGTGAACGGATGGACTCTACATGCCTGGTTCCCACCGTGAAGCATGGAGGAGGAGGTGTGATGGTGTGGGGGTGCTTTGCTTGTGACACTGTTGGGGATTTATTCAAAATTGAAGGCATACTGAACCAGCATGGCTACCACAGCATCTTGCAGCGGCATGCTATTCCGGTTTGCGTTTAGTTGGACCATCATTTATTTTTCAACAGGACAATGACCCCAAACACACCTCCAGGCTGTGTAAGGGCTATTTGACCAAGAAGGAGAGTGATGGGGTGGTACGCCAGATGACCTGGCCTCCACAGTCACCAGACCTGAACCCAATCGAGATGGTTTGGGGTGAGCTGGACCGCATAGCTTTGATGCCTTCAGTGTGAATGTACAATTTTCATAGTCATGAAAATCAGAAAAATCTTAAAATGAGAAGGTGTGTCCAAACTTTTGGTCTGTACTTTATATGCCTGAAGAGCTCTCTACAACTGTAGAGGCAGCACGGTGGCTCAGTGGTTAGCACTGAAGCCTTGAACCCCTGGGTCCTGGATTCAAATCCCACCAAGAATCATGTCTACAAGGAGTCTGTATGTTCTCCTTATGCTTATTCTCTCTGGAGTGTGATACCTTCTGGCAAAAAAACTTTTTATGATGTGTTCCTATTAACATTCAAGAGGTGTAAAACATTTTATTATTACAGAATTGACTTATTTTGAGTCCATATTAAGTGATCTACCAGGTGACCAGGATTAGACATATATTTGGAGAGGTCACTGCTGGACAATGGGCTCATGCTCTTTTTTCAGATGAAAGGGTGCATTCCAATACAATATCTTTATTAAAAAATTGCTGTTTTTGCAATGTTTTTATTGGCAAAAAACACTGTGGCCTCTTGTTGGTTGTAAGTCAGTAAGGTAAAAATAAACACATTACTAACGTTGTAATTTTTCTTTTGAAGTTTTTCTTTAATTGTTTTGCAGTTTTTAGGCATTTTTTTATTTACTAGTAGCAGCATGCTTTAGTCTTTATGGTTTTTTTAGCTAGATTGTCAAAATTTTCTTCCTTAAATCATCATTGTTTTTGTCCTTGTTATTAATGTGTCCTACATTTTGGTGACATTTTTATTGTTCTTATTTTTACATTATGAATCATGTTATTTTAAAAAGAATCTTTGAACCACGTGATCTATGAATCCCATGATTTATAATATAAAAAACACTTAAATAAAAGCTGTAAAGAACACAATTAAAAAAGTCAAGGGAACTGAGTGTAACATTCATAAAAGATGCTTCAAAAATAGTGCATGTGAAGGAAGCCTATGGTGGTTCTATATACAGAGATTATTTTATTTTTTTATTTTATTTTTAATGCCACTGCACTTTTGATTAAAAACATTTTTTAGCAAATGTCAAGAGTAGATACAACATAAAGAAGAAGTTTAAGTTTTTTTTGCTACATTTTCTTTTTTTTCCTTTGAATCCAGTTTTAAATTTACATAGAAAATGATGCTGCTTTTTAGTAAGGAAATTTGACAGGTAGACTAAAATGAGAAGACAGTTTATATTTGTGTTGAAGGCAGCAATAGGACACCAGGTGGCCATAGTTTAAAGCTGGGATGTCAAACTCAAACACACAGAGGGCCAAAATGAAAAACTTGGACAAAGTCACAGGCCAACCATTATACAGCATAATGGGCTCCACATAGTCCTCCATACAGAATAATGGGCCCCACATAGTCCTCCATACAGAATGATGGGCCCCACATAGTCCTCCATACAGAATAATGGGCCCCATATAGTCCTCCATACAGAATAATGGGCCCCACATAGTCATCCTTACAAAATAATGGGCCCCACATAGTCCTCTATACAGAATAATGGCCCCACGTAGTCCTCCATACAGAATAATGGGCCCCACATAGTCATCCATACAGAATAATAGCCCCACATAGTCCTTCATGCAGAATAATGGGCCCCACATAGTCCTCCATACAGAATAATGCACCCCACATAGTCCTCCATACAGAATAATGGCCCCACATAGTCCTCCATACAGAATAATAGCCCAACATAGTCCTCCATACAGAATATTGGGCCCCACATAGTCCTCCATACAGAATAATGGCCCCACATAGTCCTCCATACAGAATAATGGGCCCCACATAGTCCTCCATGCAGAATAATGGGCCCCACATAGTCCTCCATACAGAATAATGGGCACCACATAGTCCTCCATACAGAATAATGGCCCCACATAATCCTCCATACAGAATAATAGCCCCACATAGGGGTGTGAGTCTGGTGTCGAGGGCCAAGTAAAACCACCCTGCGGGCCAGATTTAGCCCACGGGCAGGAGTTTGACATGTGTGATTTAAAGTCTACTTGTCCTAATTTTAGTGGTAAATGATTTTCTACTATCTACAAGGATGCATGATATGTCATATTAATAACAACTGCTCTAAAAGACCATTAGATTGCTCGAAGCCAAAAAGGCACATTTTAGTAAAGCAGATTATTGTACATTTTTTCAGATACAGAAAAAAAATTGGCATTTTTCTGGGTCATGTCACAAAGTCTTGAGTGATTACCATGATAAAAAAAATAATGTAGATTATTTCCAAGTTCTCTCTTAAGAAAAGTTTTAAACTCACTTTACAAGGAATTGAGAAAGAAAACAACTCAAGGAACCATTTCTTATAAAAAGAATACATAAATATGTTATTCTCTTCAGTAGAAAAGAGCCAAAGATGCCTGAGGAATAACAAACAGCATATGCTGTCCTGTTACATAATACGAAAGACATAGAAAAACTACAAGCTATTACAAAACAGGTTTGTCATATTTATTCAGTGTGCGCTGCACAATATAAAACTGTCACCATCTATTAGGTTCTATTTTTCATCTTCTGCTTCTCTTGTCATTACTTGTTCCAGTCTAAAAACATAATGTTGGTCAACACCAAGTCTTCCATCTCGATTCACAAAAGGTCAATGAATGAAATAGTTGGTGTTACTAGAATGTGATGCTCATTTTATTTATATCTTACTAAGCCCTTGTTACCCGTCGTATATCAAAAATGAAATATGTTTTTCCCTATCAGCTCACTGCACGAGTCAAATGTGTATGTGAAACAAATATAAAGATGTGTGAAATATGACTGTTGTGAATCACTTCTACAGTATCTTATATCAAAGTATCTAGAAAAGGTTTGTCATCTCATCACAGAAAACAACTGTAACGTGAACAACTAAAAAGATTGTCACATTAGCTAAAATCCAATAATCTTTATATTGTAAATCTATTAAAATATAGAAAGTACAGAAGTGTAGGAGACCAGCGAATAAAGTAAAAAATATTCATGTCCCACAGGGACTAAGCGAAAAAGTAAAAAAAAAATGTAAATAAAATTTTTAAAAAGTATATAAAAAAACACACAACGCAGAAAAAGCACGAAAAGCCGCTTCACCACTAAAAATGCAGCCTTTGTGTTAAAATAAAAATAAACCAAAAAATGTACGCATAATTGGTATCGACACGTCCGGAATGAACCGAACTGTAAAGCTGTCATGCTATTTGTTCCAAATGGCAAATACCATAAAGAAGTCACTAAAAAACACGTCAAAAATTCTACCTGTTCATCATACTGACACGCAATAAAACTGAATAAAAAGTGATCAAAAAGTCATATGTAAAAAAAATGGTATAAATAAAAACACCAAATCGTCCAGCAAAAAACAAGCCCTAATATGGCCAAAAAAAAAGTTACAGCTCTCAGAAAATGGGAATGCAGAAACAAATACATTATTGTAAAATATTGTTTTTAGTGTGTAAAAGTAGCAAAGCATAAAAAAGTAATAAATCTGGTATCACTGTAATCGTACTGACCCGAAGAATAAAGCTGCCTTATCATTTTTACCGCACGGTGATCTGTGCAATAAAAAAATATATAAAAACAATAACTGAATTGATGTTTTTTATTCATTGTGCATCTGAAAAATCTGGATAATTTTTTGATCACTTTTATTCAGATTTTTCAAACGCACATTGGTATCAAAAAAATTTTCAACTCATTGTACAAAAAAAGACCTCATACAGTACTGTTCGCCAAAAGATAAAAAAAGTTTCAGGTATCAGAATATGGCGATGAAAATACTATTTTTAATAAAAAAGTATTTTCACTGTGTGATAGTAGCAAAACTATATAAATCTGGTATCATTGTAATTGCATGGACCCAAAGATTAAAGCTAATTACAAATACCTCACGGTGGATTGTGCAAATATTAAAATAAGAACTATTCTTGTACTTCTATCTATTTGCTCATTCTGCCTCTCAAAAATCAGAATAAGGCTCGGTTCACATTAATCCTGCGGTCTCCGCTGAGCACTTACATCGGAGTTTGCGTGTAAATCCCAAAATCTGCGATTCAGACAAAACACCCAACTGAACCACTCACTTATGAGGCTGATAGAGTCACTTTGGACTCCATCTGGTCTGTGTTCCGGTGGTGTCCCATCATTTTAGGTGTCTTTTAAGCGCACAATTGTGGCTGACCACAGTTCTGTGAATGCCTAAAAAGATGGACACCACCAGAGCAGACGCCAAATGGAGTTGAAAGTGTCTTCATCTGATTCATTAAAGTGAGTGGTTTTGTCGGGTGTTTTGTCTGAATTGCATTTTGGTGGGATTTACATGGAAACCCCGATGTAAGTGTTCAGCGTAGAACACAAGAAAGTGATCCCAGTCTTATACTGGAAGTGATCAAAAAATGTTATATACCCTAAAATGTTACCAATAAAAACCCTAAGCCTGTGTGCACATGTTGGGTATTTGGTCAGTTTTTTACCTCAGTATTTGTAAGCCAAAACCAGGAGTGGGTAAAAAATACAGAAGTGGTGACGTGTTTCTATTATACTTTCCCTCTCATTGTTGGCTTTCAAATATTGAGGTAGAAAATTCACCAAATACTCAATGTGTGCACGTGGCCTAACTTATCCATTCACCTTCGTCATCAGGTGTCATGTTCACTTTAACCCCTTCCTGACATTCATCGTACATGTACAGTACAGTGCAAGTCGGGAGCGGGTCCATGAAGTTGACTCACAGTTGTAGAGGTTATCCAGTCTTATGCTAAAATTCTGCAGTCACTCTGAGGATTCTCTCATGCTGACAGTAAGAGTGAGTGATCATGTGACCATAAGTATGTGATTTCTATACTTCATTCCATTTAGATGTGTATTGAGCACCACACACGTCTACTCTGAATATGGCCAGAAGTATGGAAATCATTTATTTTTGGACACATGATTGCCCACTGTCACTGTCAACACCAAAGAATCCACAAAGCATGTGATGACGTGATGCGCGCTTTGAGGAGTCAGAAATCAGGGACTGCAGACTGTTATCAAAAGATTGAATAACCCCTTTAACAATGTGCGCCCATCGCCACCCTGCAACATGCTTGTGGGGCATTAATGGGTTGCTATGACAGCTGGGAGTCTGTTGAAGACTCTGGTGTGTCTGAGCTTCAAAGATTTTTGCTATATACAGCTGTACTGAGGTATTACAGTATATAGCACAAGCGATCAGACAATCGTAGGTTCAGGTCTCCTAAAGGGGCTAATAAATGCAGTAAAAATGAAAAAAAATAGATATTAAAAAACGTAAACATAAGTGATAATGCCGCTCCGATCTTCTCCAGCAGTTTGTGACCTACCGGATCGCTCCAGTGTTTGCTGGGCGAAACCAAGGTCACAACTCAATGTAAGTCTATGAGAGCCAGAACAAGGCCAGACCAAGGCTCTCATTGACTTGCATTGAGAGCCTGTGGCTGTTACCTCTGATCTCCAGTCAGTCAGAAGTGGTAGTCACAAGATAGTGGACAGGAGCGACGCTGGGAAGAGCTGAAGACAGGTAAGTGTAATACTAGGGGCAGGGAACTTGCATTAGTAGCATCACTCCAGCACTAAAAGAAAAAAAAATGCCAAAGTGGAGCTTTAATTAACCTGAAAGGTAAACATCATCAATGGAAAAAAATGTTTTGGTCAACGAAAAGCTGCAAAAAAATTCAGTAAGGAGTGATCAAAATGTCATATCTATACTAAAATAGTATGAAAATGAATGTCGACTTTCCGCTGCAAAATTAAGCCACCATCGACTGAAAAATAATTTTTAATAATAAAAAATAATATATAATTTATAATAAAAACTGCATAACTTTGGTATCACCATAATCATGCTGATGAGGAGAAACATATTGTCAGGTCATTTTTGCCTCACTATGTACACTGTAGAAGCAGTTCTCAAAAAACAATGTCAGATTTTTATTTGCAATTTCACCTCACTTGGAATTTTGTTTTCCCATTTTCCAGTACACTACAATGGCATGTAAAAGTTAAGGCAACCTTGGTCAAAATAACTGTTATTGTGAACAGTTAAGCAAGTTAAAGATGAAATGATCTCTAAAAAGCCTAAAGTTAAAGATGACACATTTCCTTTGTATTTTAGGCAAAAATATATATATTTTAATTTTTTTACATTTTAAAAATTACAAAAAGAAAAATGGGCCTATGCAAAAGTTTGGGCACCCTTGGAGAGTTGTGTGCTCAGATAACTTTGACCAAGGTTTCAAACCTTAATTAGCCTGCTACGGTTATGGCTTGTTCACTATCATCATTAGGAAAGGCCAGGTGATGAATATTTCCTAGCTTTATAAAAACCGAGCCTCTTATAACCTTGTCCCAAAAAAAACTGCAGCCATGGGTTCTTCTAAGCAGCTGCCTAGCACTCTGAAAATAAAAATAATGGAAGCCAACAAAGCAGAAGAAAGCTATAAGAAGATAGCAAAGCGTTTTCAAGCTGCCCTTTGCTCAGTTCGAAATGTAATTAATAAATGGCAGTTAACAGGAACAGTGGAGGTCAAGATAAAGTCTGGAAGACAAAGCAAGATTTCTGCTCGTAGGATTGCTAGATAGGCAAATCAGAATCCCCGCTTGACTGCAAAAGACCTTCAGAAATATTTAGCAGACTCTGGGGTTGTGGTACATAGTTCTACTTTTCAGAGACACCTGCACAAATATGACCTTTATGGAAGAGTCATCAGAAGAAAACCTCTCCTGCGTCCTCACCATAATATTCAGCGCCAGAAGTGTGCAAAGGAACAACCTAGCAAGCCTGATGCATTTTGGAAACAAGTCCTGTGGACCAATGAGGTTAAAATAGAACTCTTTGGCCACAATGATCAAAGGTATGTGTGGAGAAGAAAGAGCACATTATTTCAGGAAAAGAACATCTCGCCAACCATTAAGCATGGGGGTGGATCAATCATGCTTCGAAGTTGTGTTGCAGCCAATAGCATGGGGAACATTTCACGGGTAGACGGAAGAATGGATTCAAAGAAATTTCAACACATTCTTGATGCAAACATAGCTGAAAAAAGCTGAAGTTGAAAAGATGAGTGCTTCTACAAATGGATATGATTCTAAACGCACATCAAATTCACAATAGACTACCTCAAAAGGCACAAACTGAAGGTTTTACAATGGCCCTCACAGTCCCCTGATCTAAACATTATTAAAAATCTGTGGCTAGACCTCAAAAAGCAGTGCATGAAAAAGACCCAGGAATCTCACAGAACTGGAAGAATTTTCCATTCCAAGGAAGAATGGATGAAAATCCCTCAAACAAGAATTGTCACAATTTTCTTAGATCTGTGAAAGTTTCCTTACACATTAGATCTGTCAACAGTCAAATGTGAATTGGTGCCTCCCAAAGAAGGATCAGGTTAGTTGGATTTGCAATAGCTGATCCTGTTGTTCTCTGCACAATAAGTCGCTGCCAGAAAAGTCTGGAGGGGACAGAGAAGTCTGGCAGCGGCTGTCTCATAGAGAACATCGTAGTGTTTGGCCAAACAATCTTATCCGTCAGCTGTCCAGTGTCTATGGGGAGAATTAAAGGGGTTATACCAAGCTTGAAAGATATTCCCTATCAATAGAAAAGGGAATAACTTCCTGACTGTTGGGTGTCAACCACGAGGGCTCCCACTGATCTCGAGAAAAAGGGCCCTGAAGAGACCCATGTGAATGAAGCCAAGATTGAAATTGAGCATCTGCACTTCATCCATTTCTAAGGGAAGTGGTGAAGATACCATACTCATAGCCATACCCTCACTGCGGAGCTATCCTGGAATGAAGAAGTCCTGGTGGCAATCTTCTGTCAGGGCCTTTCTGGTCGAATTGAGAATGAATTGTCAGGCAGGGATCTACCATCTTTCCTGGATGCTCTTATACTTCTGGCTTCTAGGATTGATCTTTGCTTGAGCGTGCTCAGGAACAAGCCCAAGCATCTTCCCATGCCAGACGACCCCTCTAGCCTTCCAGTATCCCTTGCGGCCGCAAGCCACACCGTCTGCTGTTGAGCCAATGATAGTGGAGAGAATCAAACTTTCTGTACAGGATCGTCAGCAAAGGTATAGTGCATGTATTGTGGAGGCAAAGGGCATTATGTTCGGCAGTGCCCAGGGAAGCTGGGAAACTCCAGCACCTATGGTAAGTCGGAGAGATGACCCTAGGTGAGAAAGACTGCTCTCTGAAACTAGTGTCTGAAGCCACACTCATCTATTGATTCCAGTTTGGCTTCCAACTTCATCCGTCAGGACCTGGCTCTAGAACTTCAACTTCCTACACAACGGCTGATTAACCCTTGGCGATTGCTTCAGTATACGGACAACTCCTGGCTGAGCCTATAGAATTCATCAAGCAAGCCTGTCAGGTTGTGGATTGGAGCCCTGCATTCCAAAAAGATTTCATTCTATGTGCTGTCAAAAGCTGTGAACTCTATCTTGCTGGGTCTGCCATGATTGCATTCACACACACCAGTTGTCGATTGGTCCTCTGGTCACGTGCTTCAGTGGGGACCATCATGTGCTACGTCAGCATTTCAGTAACAGCCACCGTGACTGCATGTGTCACATCTGTTAGACAGCTGTGACACATGCAGGGATAGCCTGTCAAACAAGCACCCTCTATCTTTGATTTCAGAACATTTTGATAAAATTCATTGGGCTCAGATTTTCACCACATTGTATCTAAAAGGGGCTTATAATTTGATCAGGATCTGCAGGGGCGACGAGTAGAAGACGACCTTTAATACTCATGACGGTCACTACGAGTATCTCGTCATGCCCCTGGGCACCCATCTCTGCCATAACCAAGAAGGGGCGAATGTCACGATTTGGTCTGAGTCTGACGTGTCATCCTTCCAGCACTTGAAAGAGGCCTTTGCAAGAGCTCCAGTGCTGCATCAACCCGACCCTAAAAAACAACTTCTTCTAGAAGTGGATGCCTCCTCTATTGGTGCTGGGCAGTTCTTCCATTCTTAAAGGGAATCTGTCAGTAGGATCAACTCTCCTAAGCCATCTATATGGACAGCCAGGTCATAGGAAGTTGAATAAAGTGATAACTTGATATGAGATCAGATGTCTTATTCCAAAGAAATCCATTATTTTCGTATATGTAAATGAGAATCTGCCTTCAGAGCTTATTATAAATAAAAGGGGGCATTACCAGTGAGAGACAAGTAACACAGAACAGTAGAACAGAACTTTGTCTCATAACAAACACATTACCAGCTCTGCTGTATTGCAACACTGTCTGCCTGTGAGATGGATGCGGAAGCTGAGAGGAACCTGCTGATGTGTCAGTTATAATCAACCACAACTCTGCAATGAGATCAGGAGAGCAGAGAGCGGCCATTACATGTCACACTGGTAACGCCCCATGTTGTTTATATTAATCTCGGAGGCAGACTCTGATGCGGAATAGCTCATTTACATATAAGAAATACATAGATTTCTCTGGAATAAGACATTGAATCGCAAATATCAAGCTATCATTTTATTCAGCTCCCTATGACCTACATGCCCATCTAGATGGCTTAGGTGGTTTGATCCTACTGACAGATTCCTTTTACATTTGATCTAATCTTAGCCTGAGCAACACTGACGCAATTAGCCTTTTTACGAATGAAGAAAAACATTTTTTTACATTACTGTAGCTTTTCTTAACATAATGTTCCTTATCGTGAACTATAGCATTGATAAAATCACCTCTAGGACATTACTTCTTTTCTATATCAATGATCATTGAGTCATAGCAAAAACCTCATGTTGAGATTATAAACCAACAGGATTGATAAAACTTGTTATGGCTGGTACTTTGAATTTACACAAGATCTCCATGAAAAAAAATGCACTTCAGGAGATGTCATTGCTTTAGTTTTTGGCCCTTTTTTTCACGCAATCTTTAGTCAATTAAAAAAAAATTAAAGTAAAACAGTCTTAACAGCATCAAACCTAAAGTAATTAAAAAAAAAATAAAGTAAAACAGTCTTAACAGCATCAAACCTAAAGTGTATAGAGTTGCAATCAAAATTATTCAACCCAAGATCATTTAAATTAGGTTTATTAGCAAACTTTACAAACTTTTTGCTTTTTGCAATATGTGACGACACGGGGTCTTCCGTTGGCATAATACTACTCAGACAACACAGGGTGAGGGTAAAACAGTGTGGTAATACTTTATTGAATCACCAAACACACAATAAACATATAGAACAGTCCCAGAAAATATACAAGATGTTGCAAGTTACAGAGTCTCACCCTTCCGCTGGCCCGCTGGGAATAGAGCAGTGAAGTATGTGGCCAGGAGACCTGATTGGCCCAACATGGATTTCTTCATAACGTCTCTGAGAGTTAAGTGATATTCAATGGAGCAGATCTGTATTCCTCTTGATGGAGCCAAGTATCCTGGTCACTGTCCTCAAGAGTGTCTTTTGGCTGTCTTTTTGTAAAGTCTCCTTGATACACAGGCATATGTCCCTTAAATAGTTTGCAATTGTCCTTTCAAGCACACATCCACAGGTCAAGGATAAGGGATAATGATATTATTCCACAGGGCTCGAGTATCCACAGCTCAACCCCTAATGTTGACTGGCAAACACCCTACATTGGTATTTAACATATCTAGCAAACATCCATTGTTCAAACACCCTGAGTCCCTGCACTGCAAAACTGGCACACAATATGTTGTAGGAGCTGATATAAGATGTAAATAACAGCCATTCATCAATTAACAAATATTAACTCAAGTGATCAACATTCATGTTTATACAAATAATAGTCTGTGCTGATCAACCAAAGAAGAATACAAATTCAAAAGTCAGCATAAAAGTGTATGGCTCCTGGCCTACTGAATGTATGTCTGGCATAATTAAGAAGAAAACCTGTGTTGTCACACAATAAACGAATCAAAGGACAGAAATTTAAGCTCAATATAATTAACATAACAAATGGTTTATCCCAATTCGACACAAAACGCAAGTATTAATAGCAGCTGCAGTCTCAGAATTAGGCTGGGGGGTACAGGGTGACTTTGCAAGTAAAGCGGTTGAATTGCAAACCCGAGGATACTGCAACCGAGACAAGAAAGTTGCAAAAAGTCAGATGCAGTCAATGTACCCTGGGGGACACATTATGACCCCATTCACTTGTATTGCATTGCAATGTAGCAGTGATACCTATCAATCTTTGGTTGTGTGACTTATGCCATGATCAAAGTTGCTGTATAGCCTTATTCAACCCCCTGAATAGAATAGCTCATCACATATTTGCAAATCACTTGTTGCCTCAGTCACACCTGATACAACTATTCAAGGTGTTCATTAGTTGCATCATGTGCATCATGCTTCAGATAAAACACATAAAATACCTGGCTAAGAGTTTATTGACTATGATGTTTGATTTCGTGTTTATAATTCAAGAGAGTGGTCCAAGAGATCATAGACTTGCACAAACAAGGAAAAGGATACAAAAACATAGTATAGGCATTACATGTTCCAAGAGATACAGTTGGAAACATAGTTTGCAAGTTAAAGGAACATTGGCTACTCTGAAAGTCTCCATGCCCAAACTCCAAGTCATACAACTCTTCTGACTCAAAAACACAAGAAAAGTCCTTCCAATATGCTAAAAACCATATACATAAGCCACAGAAGTTTTGGCACTCTTTTCTGTGAAGCAAAGGAACAAAACTGGAACTGTTCTGGCCTATGGATCAGCAGCATGTCAGGGGGAGAAGAATGGTGCATACTTTATAAAGGACACCCGGTCTATAGTTCAGCATTGCGGTGGCTTGGTGATCCTCTGGGGCTGCTTTTGCTTCCTATAGTACTGGAAACCTTTGGCCTGTGGGGAGCAAGATCGATTTAATCAAATATCAGGAATTCCTAGAAGAAAACATGAATTCTGTGAGAAGGCTAAAGCTTAAACTGGATAGATATTGAACCTTCCATCAGGACAAAGGGCTAGGATTCCTCAGGAACAGTGCCAGAAGCCGATGTCTGGCTATGCATCAGCCAAGGGGTGCACTAATAAGTACTAAAGATGCTTGTCATTAATAGTCATTAAAAGTGCCATTTTGTGATGAATCTGGAGAAACAACTTGTTATATTAGTGGTGGTAATCTATTTAAATATTCCTTGCTTGATTGTTTTATTGCAATTAGCAGGAAGTTTGTACATTTTGATAATAAACCTAATTTGCAATGGGGGTTGAATAATTTTCACAAAGGCTGTATGAATCAATACAGTGCTAGATCTATCTTTCTAAAAAGGTTAAAGGCAATCTGTCAGGTTATTTGTTTTCCTACCCTACCAATAGTATCCTGAAATAGGGATTGGGCAGCCCTTTCAGGATATGTATCTATTATTCATGTATGTTACCCCATTTAATGCAATATACCCTTATATGTGAATAGCCATTATAGGTAACGAAGAGGATAAATGTGATCTCCTTCAATTAGATTATTGTCAGGACGTTTAGTAGATTGTTTGTCCGCATGATCAGTATGTTGATTCACTTTTCCATACATACGTATGAAGGATATGAGTAGGTTTTCCTATATGTCTTCAATTTTGGAAGATGATCTTTTTAGGTTTATATCGCCTGTAAGGCAGAGACTATAGAAATTTTGATAAAAGTATAAATAACAGATTTATAGCTCAGCTTCATTTACTACACTTTGTAGAATTATGAGATATTCATCCTTTACTATCTCCATTAAGCAGATGTTACAGAGATTGAAACTGAAAAAAAGTGTCTTTTTGAGCAAGGTTCTATGTTTTACTGCTTTGTGTCTCAAGGAGAAATAGAATAAATATTAATCAATGACATATACAAAGTTTATAATTTCAAGGCTTTCTATAGACACCATACACAATTACTATAGCAACTGTGAACATGCAAAAAAAGAATGAAAATATGGATTAAAGGTCTAGGTATAAATTAATTGCAGGTAAATGTTGGAAAGTACTATGGTGATATACGTCATAGGCGTAATACAATACTGTATCTCTACAATATGTTTTGTGCCATTGTCAATAATTTATTTCATTCAATTCAATATTGGAAAAAAAATGTAATTTATAATGTGCATTTTGAAAAAGAAAAAAGCATTCAGAACTTCTTATGTCTGATACATCATTACATGCAGCGTTATTAACCTTTTCAGCATTGATTACAATTCTTCTTAGGCTGATATCACAATCCACATATATTACAATGTATCTCAAACCTATCAATTATATTATTGTAAGAGACAATATAAAATGTACTGTATCCTATATCATGGGTGATATCACATTTGCATGTGTACTTATGTAAATCTTGTTGCTTAAATTGTATTTTCAACCTGCTCCCCCAAGAAAGTACTCAAGATCTAATATCCAAGTGGCTGCTTTATTTTAGATATTAGTTTAAATGGGCTAATATTAAATTTTATTTTCAGCTCTAATCTACAGATTTAAAGAAAGTTGAAAAAGAAGAAAAATTACAGAGACGATCTTTCCTCCATGCAAAAAGAAGGTCCTTTGGTCTTTTGAACATTTGTAGAAAAAAAAAACATGCAGAATGTAATAGTAAAATAAAGTATATTCAATTGATCAATCCATTGCCTCTCCTCTCCCAACATTACTCGAAGCTAGACAAGGCTCCATACTACCTTTTATAGGCAGACAGGCATGTGATGCTTTTGTGACTGATAGAGATGAATGGATCAAGCAAAATTCGAATTTGCCTATTCACGTAGATTTTCCCCGGAAATTCGATTTGCTATGAAGTTATTTTCCCCAAAGTGCATGTCCCATATTATGCCCTGAGTTCTCTCCAGTCCCTAGAGTATAATAACCATAAGATTTAAAAAGATTTAAAAAAAAGTATACTTACCTCACCGCTGTTTCTTAGGCATTCCTCACATGTATTTAAGCTGTCAAACAGTCGCAAATCATGAACACAGAGTGACTAAAACATAACACCCGAGCACGCTGAAGATACTCGGAAAACACCCGAGCATGCTCGTAAATCTCGAGTAACAAGCATGCTCGCTTATCACTTAACAGCACGTGTGAAAAATACTTGGGTATACTAATAGACTACAGACTGCACATGAATCAACAGTGTGATGCAGCAGCAAAAAAGGGAAACACAGTTCTTGGATGTATTAAAAGAAGCATAGAGTCTAGATCATGTGAAGTAATTATCCCCCAGTACTCCTTCTTGGTCAGACCTCATCTGGAATACTGTGTCCAGTTCTGGGCAACACATTTTAAAAATGATATAGAAAAACTGGAGCAAGTTCATAAAAGAGCTACCAGGATGATGAGCCATAGTGGACAGTAGTTAGCAGTTGAGGACGAATTTGTCATCAAACGCACAGCAGAGTGTTCCCACTGACTATAATGAGCCCTGTCAACTTTCTGTTCTGGTGTGCATAACATTTCAAACCTATGTTCTTGTTACTACCAGTAGACACTCAGGCCATCTCCTCAGGGCTCCTTTCTGCTCTCAGCCCATCTGCTCAGCACTAATCTCTGCCCTCAGACCATCTCCTCAGGGCTCCTTTCTGTCGTCAGCCCGTCTCCTCAGTGCTCTTCTCTTTCCTCAGGCTGTCTCCTTGGCACTTCTCTCTGCCCTCAGGCCATCTCCTTGACATTCCTTTCTTCCCTCAAGCCATTCCCTTGGCGTTCCTCTCTACCCTCTAGCCGTCTCCTCACCGTTCTTCTCTGCCCTCAGGCTGTCTCCTCAATCTAAGAAGCGCTTCTCTCTGCCCTCAGACAAAGGCACATTGGAGCTCTGTAACAATGTGGTCTGGACTAAGAGCAAAGAGAAAAGTCTTAAGAGGGATACCTTCAGGTTACTATGGTTGCATAGATACATATTAATATGTATGATTTTTGCTATTTATAGGGAACCTATCAGGTCAGGTAACACTATTTATCTGCAGGTATAGGGTTAGTTTGTAGGTTAATAGCGCTATGAAGGTGTGCGACCGTTGTACTGAAAGTGTGGCACCAGGGAGAAAATTAACTTTATCTCTCCCAGGAGCCTCTGGCTTTCAATCACACAGCAGGTGTCACAGGTGTATTAGGTTTGACAGACAGTCATTCTGGATCCGGCTGTAGAAGGTCGCTGTACTTGGCTTTGCAGACACCTTCTTGATCCTTTAATCTCTGCAGTGTAGTGGTATCTTTCTCTTGCTAGGACCCAGTAGTGATCTCCACCTTCTGCTGCTAATTGACACACCCTTGCTTGATATTTAAAAACCCTCACTGTCGCCGGTGATAGAACTATTTTCCCCTGCTCAGGCCTGGAGTACTAGCAGTTGACTAGTTTCTTCTTGGTGTTTCTTGGTGGATTATTGTCATCTTCTCTCTGTTGTCTTCTCATGCTAAGTGTATCCCCTTGTCTGTTTTCCTTGTTTTTCTTTAGTTGCAGTGGGGGCTGACTAGTGCTCACCCCTTTGCCTCGCTACCTATGGCCTAGCTCTAGGGACAGTTAGGGATTGGGAATCCTGCTCGGCGATAGGTGCGGAACCTATTTAGGGACGGTAGGGGAGGCAGGGTGTTGTAAGATCTGCCTAGGGGTCTCCACTCTCCCTTTCCCTAGTTGTTGGGCTTACCCCCTTTTCTCATCGTCATACACTTGGTCCTTTCCTTACCTAGCGTGATATTATCACCGGCCGTATATATATAAAAAAATACTGGCACAGGGGTTTTTTTTTGTCGGGTGTGTTTTTTTTTTTCCTGGGTTCATGGATCCCGTTTCTGTGCTGGCAGAGCAGCTTCGGAGGTTGTCACTGGAGGTGACTGACCTTCGATCTGAGGTTCAGCAGCAACGGAAGCAGCTGCAGACTCCTAATGTTGGGGACTTTGCTGGTAGGCCAGTCCAGCTTGAACCCAAATTTGCCCTCCCAGACAGGTTTTCAGGAGGTAGAGACAAGATTTTTGTATTTAAAGAAGCTTGTAAGTTGTATTTTAATCTTTGACCTTACTCCTCTGGAGATGAGGAGCAGCGAGTGGGGATTGTGATCTCACTGTTGCAAGGAGAACCTCAATCCTGGGCTCTCTATTTGTCACAGGGTTCTGTTTGTTTCTAGCCAGTAGAAGGTTTTTTTAGGGCTCTGGTCCTCATCTATGATGATCCTGACCGAGTCTCCTTGGCTGAATCTAGGCTGTGTTGCCTTCAGCAGGGGAATCGGTCAGCACTGGAATCGGTATAGTTCTGAATTCCATAGATGGGCAACCGATACCAAATAAAATGACCTGGTTCTTAGAAGCCAATTTTTTCAGGGCCTTACTGAAAGGTTGAAGGATGCATTGGCATTTTACAAAAACCCTGAAGTCCTTGGAGGCTGCCATGTCATTGGCGATGCTCCTGGATAGACGCCTTTGGGATAGGTGGGTGAGGCCATCTTCTCCTGAGTCCTCTTTTCATGGCAATGACTCTTTGCTGGGGGGGCGGTCTGGGGGTGAACCTGTACTTGTGGAGTTGGAGGAACTCATGCACTTAGGGGGTGCTTCTGCATCGTATGTTTCCCCTGAGATCCACAATAAAAAGGTTGTGTGTTTTTTTTGTGTCGTAAAAAGGGACATTTTATTGGGGCATGTCCCTCGATTCCTAAGCAAAAAGAAACTCAATTAACCCTTGGTAGTGTGGAGTTGGACAATCGGGGGTGTGTTTGTCTTCAACATGCAGTTCTTGGTTTGTCCTGCCAGCAGAGGTGGTGATAGAGAGCAGGACTGAGAACATTTCTGTTTTTGTGGACAGTGGAGCTGGAGTCAGCATGGTTGATGCTGGCTTTGTGAGAACTCATGGGCTTACTTTCTGTACATTAAGCCCATCCCTATTTATGCCATTGACTCAGCACCACTTGCACAGAGAGCTCTGACTCAGATTGTACATAATATAAGACTGAGGGTGGGGTCTTTGCATTATGAGGAAATTCCTTGTTATGTCCTGGAAGGCCTTCCCACTCTGATTGTACTGGGTCTACTCTGGTTGATGAAACATAATCCAATAGTGGATTGGCAATCTAGAGAAATTGTTGAATGGGGAGATTACTGTTATAAGAACTGCTTAAATATTTCCCTTTCTGCAGTCTCTACAGAGACCTTACCTGCATTTTTGTCTAGTTTTGAGGATGTATTTTCAGAGAAGGGGTGTCGGGATTTGCTTCCTCATCGTGCATATGACTGTCCTATTAATCTGACTAAAAGAGGAAAACTACCAAAGTTCAGACTGTATAATCTTTCTGGCCCTGAGAGACAAGCCATGAAGGATTTCATTGCTGAGAGTCTGGAGAAGGGACATATCAGACCCTCATCTTCGTGGCTGTAGGGTTGTTGTTCATGAAGAAGAAAGATGGCGGTCTCCATCCCTATTTAGTTTTTCTGGAATTGAATCAAATTATCATCCAAGATCCGTACCCTCTTCCTCTGATTCCAGATTTATTCAACCAGGTTGTGGGAGCTAAGGTGTTCTCCAAGTTGGATTTAAGGGGAGCCTACAATCTGGTTAGAATCAGAGAAGGGGATGAATGGAAAACGGTGTTCAATACCCCTGAGGGGCATTTTGAGAGTCTGGTTATGCCTTCTGGCCTTACCAATGTATCTGCGGTGTTGCAGCATTTCATAAGCGATATTTTCCATCATTTAGTGGGCAGGTTTGTGGTGGTCTATCTGGATGATATTTTGGTTTACTCTCCTGATTTTGAGACACATCAGTGGCATGTTAAACAGGTACTGCAGACATTAAGGGATAGCAGACTATATGCCAAGCTAGAGAAATGTGTTTTCACCATCCAGGAGGTGTAGATTTTGGGCTATCTGTTGTCATCATCGGGTTTTGGGATGGATCCGGAGAAGATCTGTGCTGTACTTGATTGGGACCATCCCGAAAACCTGAAGGCATTACAGCACTCTCTGGACTTTACTAACTTTTACCGGAAATGTATCCAAAATTATTCGGTAATTGTGAAACTGTGGAGGTTTCACCAATTTAAGATACACCAGGTAACTGCTCTCCTCCAAATTAAAGATGTCCGAGTGCATGCAGAAAAGCTAATTAACTAAATTTGCTAATCTGGTTGAAAAACTTCACTCAGAGGCTGAACCACGCAAAATGGCATACTTTATTACGTAGACATCGGGTTATATAGTATTCTACTTCTAGGTGGGATTAGTAAAATTCATTGCTTTTTCTGATAACTTGGCAGACTGCAATTTACTCATCCATGTGGTCTCTTGGTCTCCATAACGCCTTAGGAATTCTGATGGGAGGGGTGAGTTCGTCTCTCAGTGCTATCTTTGCCAACTCGACATGAATCTCTCTGTTATCAGCCATGCACATGCATACATCATTCTCAGGAAATCATTTAGTTGTTCATGTCTACAATAAGAATAAGAACTCTTAGTTATATATTCATTAACTATTAACAAAATCCATGTGCATATACACATTTGCATACATACATACATACACATAGATTATTCCATCATCTCTATATTAATTCACACTGATTAGGTAATCTATTAAAAGAAACTAATTGATTTTCTATAATATATACCCTGTGTGCAGAATTATTAGGCAAGTTGTATTTTAGAGGATTAGTTTTATTATTGATCAACAACTATGTTCTCAATCAACCCAAAAGACTCATAAATATCCAAGCTTAATATGTTTGGAAGTTGGAATGGGCTTTTTTTGGATTTGGCTATCTTAGGAGGATATCTGTTTCTGCAGGTAACTATTACTATGCAGAATTATTAGGCAACTTAATAAAAAACAAATATAATCCCGTCTCACTTGTTTATTTTTACCAGGTAAACCAATATCAGTGCACAAAATTTAGAAATAAACATTTCTGACATGGAAAAACAAAAACCAAAAAAATTAGTGATCAATACAGCCACCTTTCTTTATGATGACACTCAACAGCCTTCCATCCATAGATTCTGTCAGTTGCTTGATCTGTTTTCGATCAACATTGCGTGCAGCAGCCACCACAGCCTCCCAGACACTGTTCCCAGAGGTGTACTGTTTTCCCTCACTGTATATCTCACATTTTATGATTGACCACAGGTTCTCTATGGGGTTCAGATCAGGTGAACAAGGGGGCCATGTCATTATTTTTTCTTCTTTTAGACCTTTACTGGCCAGCCATGCTGTGGAGTAGTTGGATGCATGTGATGGAGCATTGTCCTGCATGAAAATCATGTTTTTCTTTAACGATACTGACTTCTTCCTGTACCACTGCTTGAAGAAGTTGTCTTCCAGAAACTGTCAGTAGGTCTGGGAGTTGAGCTTCACTCCATCCTCAACCCGAAAAGGTCCCACAAGTTTATCTTTGAAGATACCAGCACATATCAGTACCCCACCTCCAACTTACTGGCGTCTGAGTCGGAGTAGAGCTCTCTTCCCTTTACTGATCCAGCCTCTGGCCCATCCATCTGGCCCATCAAGAGTCACTCTCATTTCATCAGTCCATAAAACCTTTGATAAATCAGTCTTAAGATATTTCTTGGCCCATTCTTGACGTTTTATCTTATGTTTCTTGTTCAAAGGTGGTCGTTTTTCAGCCTTCCTTACCTTGGCCATGTCCCTGAGTATCGCACACCTTGTGCTTTTTGATACTCCAGTAACGTTGCAGCTCTGAAATATGGCAAAACTGGTGGCGAATGGCATCTTGGCAGCTTCACGCTTGATTTTCCTCAATTCATGGGCAGTTATTTTGTGCCTTTTTTGGCCAACACGCTTCTTGCGACCCTGTTGGCTATTTGTCATGAAACGCTTGATTGTTATGTGATCACGCTTCAAAAGTTTGGAAATTTCAAGACTGCTGCATCCCTCTGCAAGACATCTCACAATTTTGGACTTTTCAGAGCCTGTCAAATCTCTCTTCTGACCCATTTTGCCAAAGGAAAGGAAGTTGCCTAATAATTAAGCACACCTTATATAGGGTGTTGATGTCATTAGTCAACACCCCTCCTCATTACAGAGATGCACATCACCAGATTTACTTAATTGGTGGTTGGCTCTCAAGCCTATGCAGCTTGGAGTAGGACAATATGTATAAAAAGTATCAAAGTGATCAAAATACGCATTTGCCTAATAATTCTGCACGTGGTGTATATTTTACCTTGACAGACCCTCCTAAAATCTATTATTTGCTTTTAATATCCATATGCTAAAAATCAGAGGGGGGGGGGAATTGACCCTATGTTAAGACTATTCTGGAACCCTACGATGTGACCGGCGTCCCGTCTCTTTTAGACGGACCCACCGAATCTAACTCAAACAAAGACCTACAGGAAAGGAATGGAGACCCTAAAAGATCATCCAGTGACTGGGTAATCGAGGGCCACCTCTAACACAGAAATATGGGTATTAACTTTACAAACTCATTTACTTCCGGTAATCTCTCCGGTACAACACCTTTGTTCTAAGGTGAACTGTTTGTTCATAGGCCTCTTCATTAGATTCTTTGGACAAGACGCTGACAGGTACTGCTGCATCTACTGTTTTGGCAATTAACCTCTTGACACAGGGAATCACACAGTTCAGCAATACACTAATTAGAATTATCACACTTCATAAAATAATTCCACCTTGGATTAACCAACTCTTCCGATCTCTCATCCAAGAAAAATATTTATCCCAGGGATCAGTCACACCTGAATTCCTTTCCAGTTCTTCACTTAAATCTGTCAATTTTTTGAGAGCCTTAGTAACTTTCCCTGTGGGCCAGTATTGTCTGGGATATAAGTACAACAATGCACACCTATCATTTTGCATACCCCTCCTTTTTCTGCAAGTAACATATCCAGAGCTATTCTGTTTTGTAAGGCCATGGTAGATGTGGGTGCTAGTTGGTCAGCTATCCCTTGTAGGGCATCTTTGGTGTAATTGACAAATCTTTGTTGCTTATTATATATGTAATTTATCCAATCTACGTTCTTGTTGACGGTTATTATGGGTATTATGGACTCAAATTCCACCTTCACTTGGTCTCGGGCCTTGAATTCGTCTGGCACCCCCCTAAGCACTGCGAGAACATCAATATATATATATATGTGGGTCAAAACTGTTTTAGGCATTAACTTCTTTCTTGGCCCTGTATGTACCTGCAAACGCAGCCTTTGTTTCCTCTTTGGATTCCTGGGACTCAGATATAAGGTAAACAGACATTATTGCTTTAGTTAAGGCACATTCCCCAGTCCATTTGCCCTCCAGTCTAATCCTAATCCTCATGACACCACATTCAAGGAAGTGTTGTACCAGAAAACTGGAATATCATTCTCTTCAGTAATAATTGCTTGGAATGCACGTGTTACAGTAACAAAGGCTTCCCCCCAGCTACTGTCATCAGAAAAAGGAACATCAGGGTTGTGGGTCTGAGACCGCTTTCTTGCAATGGGATGCGTAGACCCATGATGTTCGGCCTTCGACCTTCACAGCCGTAGGTGATGTAAATAACACTTGGTAGGGCCCTTCAAATCTGGCATCTAGTGTGCCTCGCAAGTGATTCTTTATCCAGACAAAATCTCCAGGCTGGATCCTGTGAGTACCTGGTTCAAGATCTGAGTCTGGAATAGAAGAGTACACTGGAGCATGTATTAATTTTAACTCTTTAGCAAATCCGAAAACAAAATTCACAAGCTTATCATTCCCTGAACTAAGCTTCTGTGGGTAATATCGACCCATTCTAGGTGGCCCCCCAAACAAGATCTCATATGGTGTGAGCCCTGTGGGTTGTCTCAGGGCATTTCAGACTGAGTATAGGGCAATAGGCAGCACCTCCGGCCATGGAAGTGACAATTCTTTACTGGCTTTAAGAATTTTGTTTTTCAAAGTGCCATTCATCCTTTCAGCTTTGTTGCTACTTTGAGGGTGATAAGGAGTATGCAAGCCCAAATCCACCCCAATCATCTCCCAGATTGATTTGGTAACTTCTCCAGTGAAGGTGGGTCCTTGATTACTTTCAATCACTTCTGGAATCCCGAATCTGCAGATATATTCTGCCAGAAGCCTTTTCACTGTAGTTCTAGCAGTCATGTTGGCCACTGGGTATGCTTCTGTCCAGCCGGAAAACATATCCACCACCACCAGAACATATTCATATCTTCCACTCTTGCGTAATTGCATATGATCAATTTGGATTCTCTGGAAAGGATACTTTGACTTTGCCAGTTTCTTCTTTGGCACATGTTCTGTTCTTCCAGGATTACAAGTGCTACAAATCTCACAGCTCCTAGTATAGTTTGTAGCAAGAACTGAGATCTCGGGTGCAATATAGAGTTTATTGATAGCAGAAATCATCTGATTCTTCCCTCTATGTACCTTTCCATGAGCCCACTGAACCACTGCAGGATACAGTACTCTTGGCAGACATATTCTTCTTCCCACTCTCCAGATTCCATCATTACAAATCGTTCCTCCCCGTCCGATCCATGCTTGTTTTTCTTCTTCTGTTACCGCATTCTGCTGGTCCACTAAAGTCCTGTGTGCCGGATTCTCTCCCAGTCTTCGCTTCTCTTCATCTTCCTCCTCTTCTTCTTCCAACCCCAAATTTCTCATTCCCTTTTCTTCCTCATCCCCTCGTTTTCTCTGACTTCCGGTAAGCACAAACACCTCCATACCCCCTGACACCACTGCTTCCTCTGGAAATATTGGTTCCATAGCTGCTGCTTTTGCTGTAATGTCAGCCAGATGATTCCCCTTGGCTTCCTCCGAATTCAGTTTCCCATGAGCCTTAATTTTAATCACAGCCACTTGCCTAGGTAACTTCAGAGCTTCTAGCAGACTTCTCACTGCCGCTGCATTCCGGATTGGAGCTCCACTGGCTGTCTTGTAGGCCCTCAGAGACAATATCAGGCCAAAGTCGTTGGCAATCCCGAATCCGTACCTCGAGTCCATGTAGATATTGGCCACTCGACTCTCTGCGCACTTGCAGGCTTCGGTCAGAGCATACAGTTCGGCCTCTTGAGCTGACATATAAGATGGCAGTGGTCCAGCAGAAACAACCATTGGTGGGGACACCACCGCATATCCGGTATGGTAAGTTCCATATTCATCTGCATATCTGGACCCGTCAGTATACAGTATCAGATCCGCTTCAGACAGTGCCTGCTCAGAGACAGTAGGTAGGTGAGAGGTTTCTGTCTTCATGACCTCAAGGCAACCGTGGTCACTCGAATCAGGGTATTCATGGTATTCTGAGGACCCCCCTAAGTGTTCAGAGCAGTCCCCCCTTGACAGAGGAAACAGAGTGGAGGGGTTCAAGACAGTACATCGCCGAAGATCTATATTTTCTGGTAAAAGGAGCTCACATTGGATTCTGACACGACGTTGCATAGATAGATGGTGGTGCTGGGTTTGTGCAAGGATAGCTTTCAAATCATGAGGGGTCAGTATAGTTGTAGGATGGCCAAGTACAACATCTGCTGTTCTGTGGAGGAGTTCTGTAGCTACCAGCACTGCTTTGAGACATGTTGGAGCTGTTTGCGCCACTGGATCCAATTTACTGAAACAATATCCGACGGGTCTCATGTGGCCTCCATGTTTTTGTGCCAGAACTCCTGAGGCATGGCCACATACTTCAGAGACAAATAGAAAGAATGGAAATTCATAGTTCGGAATCCCCAGTGCAGGGGCTGAAATGATGAGTTCTTTCAACTGGTCCAATGCATCTTCAGCTTCTTGGTCAAAATGCAGGTCAAACTCAGAAGAGTGGACCCAATCATATAGAGGTTGCATGAGAGCTGACGCGTTAGGGATCCACTGCCTACAGTATGTGACCATTCCCATGAAAGCTTGGAGTTGTTTGACAGTTCTTGGGTGCAGGATGTCATGAATGGCAGTTTTCTGCTCTTCAGAGAGATGCTTGGTACCTTGGGATAAGCAATGACCCAAAAACACAACTTTGGTACAACACCATTGTAGCTTTCACAGAGTAACTTTGCATCCGATGATGGTCAGAAATTGGAGCAAAGAATAGCTGAACCTGTGGCAAGTTTGGTCATCGGGACAACAGAGGAGTAAATCATATTGTATCAATGTGACTTCAGGGTTCTCACTTGTCCAGGGTTGGAGACAGGTAGTTAAGGCCAGTGTGAAGTGATGAGGGGAGTTCTGATCTCCTTGGGGCATAACGGTCCAAGTGTTCTGTACTCCTCTGTGTGTAAAAGAAAAAAGATACTGACAGTCTGGATGCAGAGGCACACTGAAGAAGGCGTTTGCCAAGTCGATTACTGTAAAATGCGTTGCCTCAGGGGGAATTTCACTGAGTAATGTATGTGGATTTGGCACCACAGGGGTCTCCAGGATTGTAACTGCATTCACAGCTCTCAGATCTTGCACCATCCTAAATTTATCAGGTTCTCCTCTTGCAGTTTTCTTCTTCACTGGAAACAATGGAGTATTAGCAGGAGAAACACAGGGAATTAATGCTCCTTTCTTGAGTAATTCTTGGATCTGGGCATCTAATGACGCTTCTTGGGCTGCTTTCAGTGGGTACTGTGGGAGTCTGGGAATCCATGCACCTTCTTTCAGGAAAACTTGGACTGGCGGGACAGGCAGCCGGCCTATATCATTAGGACCTTGAGACCAGAGTTCAGGTGGTATGCAGTCAAGATAATGCTGTGGTATGTCGGTTGTTGCAAATTGGATGACACACAATGGGAGGGCATGTACCTTTGTTTGTTCCTCTAATGATAACGGAGTAGAGACCTCTAGATGCATTCCATTCACATCATATGATATCTGAGCATTTAACTTCTGGAGTAGATCTGCTCCCAACAAATTAAGCGGGCAGGTGTCTGAAACGAGCAATCTGGCCAGCAGCTTCTGTTCTTTTCCAATAGGCAATGTAAATGTTAGTCGGGATGAGTTTGGTTTTCCATCCACTCCCACACATGAAAGGAAATCATCAGAAATAAGCGATTCATAGGGTAAATCTCTTGAGCAGGTGCTGGAGCAGGCTCTGGAGCAGGCCTTGGTACAGCATTCAATTGTTTCTCTATAGCTTTAGCAATAAGGAGTACCTTCTGCGAGGACATGTCCACGTATTCTGGCCTGGAGTCTGTAAGCTTCGCTGAGATTTCCTCTCTGAGTCCATTAACAAATGAAGTGACTAGCAGATTCTGTTGGATCCCCTGACCTTCATCGAACACTTGATCCTTGAACAGGGTATAGATTCTGGTGTAAAATTGTTCGACATTCTCCCCTGATTCTTGAGTACAGTACAATACACTGGTAGATGAGTCTGTGAACCGCTCCTTGGCCCACTGCTGAAGTTGTTGACAAAAGGCTCCTCCTGATTGGTAAGTTTCCTTGTCTGTCACTTGGCTGTCATTCAGAGCTACTTGAATTATTGCCCAAAAGGCATCTCCCACTTTAATGCTAGTGATTTCATGAAGATCTTTCCAAGTGGCTGAATAAGTTTGTTGAATTTGTCTGATTCTTCTGTAGAATGCCATAGGGTGTCTGTCTGGGTCAGGTAGTTGACTAATCACTTGATTAACTTGGGAGGGTGTGAATGCCACATATCTATTATGGTGACCTGGCACTGGAGATTCTGACTGAGAAGATGTTGAGGGAGATACCGGCAACATAGCCACGGGAGGTGGGCTTGTTTGTCCAGGAAATAGTTAATTTGGGTTAACTTCTGACGTCATCTGGCGGCTAAGTGGGTCTGATCTAGCTGTGGCACTTTCCACAGCTTGGGTGAGAATTTGAGATTTATGATAGTCATTGCTGATTAGTCTTATCTCCTCCAACGTAGTTAGTCCTCTATGCTCCCTATTGCTTGGGCACAGGCTTGCATAGGAAATCCATTCATTCCAGAACTTATAGCAGGAAGAGCAATAGAAGTAAGATTCTGATAGTTCAGAATATTGCTGATTGTAGCTCTAAGTTGTGACACACACTGATCGTAATGATCTTCATCATACACTGGACCTACTGCATGAATGATAAGCCTGCATGGTAGTCTCCCTGGTTTGGTGGCTACCAGGTCTGTTGCCTCGAACGGTCCTGAAGAATGTACAATGATGTTACAGTCTTCCTGAATAGCATTACCTCCAGCTTGCACAATTGTCTTAGCCATTCCTCCCCTATGTTGTAATCTAGGGTTTGATGCATTAACTATTGCATCCATCCGCTGTGTTACCAGATCCCCCAGATCTGCTGTTAGTACCATTGATGACTTCCAAATCATTCTTTCTGTCCATGGTTTCCACACCTATGGGTATTCTTCATCTGAAAGGGTGGCACAGGAATCCTCCCGATCCAGAGGGAACTGGTGTACGAAATGTCACCCGAGCCGGTTTACCTTCTGGATCGCTTATTGGTGTGAACGCTGATGGTGGTGGTGGTGCTGCCGCCTCTTCATCCCACGGCTCCTTCTTCTTCGGTTAAGGAACTGCCAGGACTCCGGACTATTAAATAGAGTTTCGGCACTAGGCAAATGAGGATGGAGAGGGACATAGTCTTTTGGGACATAGTACGCACCATCCGGAGTGACAACTTGACACACTGGTATAGGAGTAAATGTTGCAGTTGATGTTCCGGGTGTAGTGTGTATTGCGACCTATATTCCGGGTGCACCAAGATGGCCGCCACAGAAAGGAAGCACACTACAGGAAGGGCGCGTGCCGCTGGGAAGGAGCACACCCACCTGGTCAGAGGCCGGAGGTGATGCAATAGGTGTAATAACATGGCTGCGGCAGGAAGGGTTGGAACTTTGGGCGGACATAGGTATGGGGCACTAGGAGTGGCTTGGGTAGTAGCGAGGGATGGGCCTCCTGGATGGTGCGCGTGACATGCAACACAATAATCTGCTGACAATGGATTCTGCTGGCCACAATTAGAACACACACAACAATTCATTGTGCCGCCATTATAGGGCGGTGGCGGAAGCATCTCTCTAACATAGAAATATCCAGTTATGTTTCCTTTGTTATCTCTATCCTCAATCCCCACAAACCCTTCTTTCGATAAACTCAGTGCAACCTTTTTCCACATGTATGCACTTTGCAACAACCCATTATCTTCCAGTTTTCCCCTGTTTTCACAAATTGCTGCATTCAACATCTCGTACTGTAATCTACCCCCCGGGTAGAACCCACACAATGACATTACTTTTTTGGTTTTCTCTACATATTTCCTTCCTTCTCTTCTAGCAACTATATCTTTGGGGTCCTGTCGCTCCTGATCGAGCGACCCCTGCGACACAAACAATGTCCCCTTAGACTTATGATCAGACCAGGCAGCTGATGCACAAGTAGAATTGTAACAGTTCCCTACACTCCCTACTAAGCACTGAATTGATTCTTTTGCGACTTAAATGAAGCACTGAACACCCCGCGCACCCGCGTCTTAGTGACGTCTTAATATACGGCTTAACGATGCAGTTGGCTCCCCGCGTATTCCACGTCTTAATAGAGGATTGGTTGACCCATGTGTCTGCGCCCTAATGGCGTCTTAATACACGATTTTGTCAGCAACTTCACTCCCCGCGTGTCCCAAGACTTAATACACGACTTAATAGAGGATTGGTTGGCCCCGCATGCCCGCGCCCTAATGGCGTCTTAATACACGACTTATCAGCAATGTCACTCCCCGCGTGCCCGTGTTATAAACAAATAAAGTTTCTTAAATTCTCAAGTGTATACTTGTACGCCACTGCGTACAAAGATCGTTTTAATGGGACGGAACACCTCAGATACCACAGAGCAACAGTTAGCCAGGAGCAACTACACACGAGAGTTCTTGGAATCACACAGCGGGGACCCGCCCAGTCGCAAGGGGCTGTCCCTAAGAGCCCATCTACACTGTGTGCAGAATTATTAGGCAAGTTGTATTTTAGAGGATTATTTTTATTATTGATCAACAACTATGTTCTCAATCAACCCAAAAGACTCATAAATATCCAAGCTTAATATTTTTGAAAGTTGGAGTGTTTTTTTTTTAGATTTGGCTATCTTAGGAGGATATCTGTTTGTGCAGGTAACTATTACTGTGCAGAATTATTAGGCAACTTAATAAAAATCAAATATAATCCATCTCACTTGTTTATTTTCACCAGGTAAACCAATATCAGTGTACACAATTTAGAAATAACATTTCTGACATGCAAAAACAAAAACGAAAAAAATTAGTGATCAATATAGCCACCTTTCTTTATGATGACTCTCAACAGCATTCCATCCATAGATTCTGTCAGTTGCTTGATCTGTTTTTGATCAACATTGCGTGCAGCAGCCACCACAGCCTCCCAGACACTATTCCGAGAGGTGTACTGTTTTCCCTCCCTGTAGATCTCACATTTTATGATGGACCACAGGTTCTCTATGGGGTTCAGATCAGATGAACAAGGGGGCCATGTCATTATTTTTTCTTCTTTTAGACCTTTACTGGCCAGCCACGCTGTGGAGTAGTTGGATGCATGTGATGGAGCATTGTCCTGCATGAAAATCATGCTTTTCTTGAACGACACCGACTTCTTCCTGTACCACTGCTTGAAGAAGTTGTCTTCCAGAAACTGGCAGTAGATCTGGGAGTTGAGCTTCACTCCATCCTCAACCCGAAAAGGTCCCACAAGTTCATCTTTGATGATACCAGCCCATACCAGTACCCCACCTCCACCTTGCTGGCATCTGAGTTGGAGTGGAGCTCTCTGCCCTTTTCTGATCCAGCCTCTGGCCCATCCATCTGGCCCATCAAGAGTCACTCTCATTTCATCAGTCCATAAAACCTTTGAAAAATCAGTCTTAATATATTTCTTGGCCCATTCTTGACGTTTTATCTTATGTTTCTTGTTCATAGGTGGTCGTTTTTCAGCCTTCCTTACCTTGGCCATGTACTTGAGTATCGCTCACCTTGTGCTTTTTGATACTCCAGTAACGTTGCAGCTCTGAAATATGGCAAAACTGGTGGCAAATGGCATCTTGGCAGCTTCACGCTTGATTTTCCTCAATTCATGGGCAGTTATTTTACGCCTTTTTTGGCCAACACGCTTCTTGCGACCCTGTTGGCTATTTGCCATGAAACGCTTGATTGTTCGGTGATCACGCTTCAAAAGTTTGGAAATTTCAAGACTGCTGTATCCCTCTGCAAGACATCTCACAATTTTGGACTTTTCAGAGCCTGTCAAATCTCTCTTCTGACCCATTTTGCCAAAGGAAAGGAAGTTGCCTAATAATTAAGCAAACCTTATATAGGGTGTTGATGTCATTAGTCAACACCCCTCCTCATTACAGAGATGCACATCACCAGATTTACTTAATTGGTAGTTGGCTCTCAAGCCTATGCAGCTAATAGTAGGACAACATGTATAAAAAGTATCATGTGATCAAAATACTCAATTCTGCACACAGTGTAGACACCACAAAATCGCCAGAGACTGCTCAAAATACTAATAAGCACTACAGATTCATTAAATCTGCAGACTTACGGTATTGAGTGATGAGAGTTGATCAGGCTCTCGCTTTGAGCAGTCCCGGCTTGTCCGTAGGTGGTCCGGTGATGGGCACTCTTAGACCTAGAGTCCCCTCAAGTGTGATCCGAGTCACGGCACCATTTGTGGAGGTTTCACCAATTTAAGATACACCAGGTAACTGCTCTCCTCCAAATTAAAGATGCCCGAGTGCATGCAGGGTACCCCTCGCCCCCCAATCCTGGTATGCATGGTCCCCTCACCCCCAATCCTGGTATGTATGGTCCCCTCACCCCACAATCCTGGTATAAGTGGCCCCCTCACCCCCCAATCCTGGTATGTGTGGCCCCCTCATCCCTCTCACACTGTACACACCTTTCTTCTCTGTGCTCCAGCGCTGCTGCGTCCTGTTCTGCCGGAGGCCGGGGGAGGAGTGCGGCGCTGGAGCACCGTGCTGTCAGGGGCCATTTTGCTGAAGACACACTGCTAATGTGTCTTCAGTAAAATGGCGCTGGATAGCGCATTGCGCATGTGCCGATCCGACGTCTCACTCCTGCCTCGGTCTCCGGGGCAGAGTCAAGCGCTGTGGCAACGCTCCTCCCGATCAGGTAAGTAAGTATGGCGCCGGAGATCGTGGTATGCATTCAGTGCTTAGGCATACCGCAATCTCCGGCACCATACACACTTCTCTTACCTGTAACGGCTGGATGCGTGATTCTTTCTGGAGCCAGACTGCGCGTCGCGCATGCGCAGTCTATCGAGGCTTCAGACAGAGACACGCTTGCAGCGCTATATTATAGATTCTACTTCTAGGTGGGATTAGTAAAATTCATTGCTTTTTCTGATAACTTGGCACACTGCAATTTGCTCATCCATGTATCTCTTGGTCTCCGTAACGTCTTAGGAATTCTGATGGGAGGGGTGAGTTCGTCTCTCAACGCCATCATTACCAACTCGACAAGAATCTCTCTGTTATCAGCCATGCACATGCATACGTCATTCTCAGGAAATCATTTAGTTGTTCATGTCTACAATAAGAATAGGAACTGTTAGTTATATATTCATAAACTATTAACATAATCCATGTGTATATACACATTTGCATACATACATACACATAGATTATTCTACCATATCTATATTAATTCACACTGATTAGGTAATCTAATAAAAGAAACTAATTGATTTTCTATAACATATATATTTTACCTTGACAAAACCCCTTACTGACATGACAAGAAATGGGTATGATTTTTCTAAATGATCGAATACTGCCCAGCAGGATTTTTCCTCCTTGAAGAGATGTTTTGCCACAACACCTATACTCAGTCAACCCGATGTTTCTCAATCTTTTATCGTAGAAGTTGATGCGTCAGAAGTGGGGTTTGGAGCTGTGTTGTGTCATGGTCTGTGCACTGGTAAATGGCGTCCATGTGCTTTCTTTTCCAAAAAATTATCTTCGGCTGAGAGAAATTATGAAGTGGGTAATAGGGAGCTTTTGACGATTTAAATTGGCGTTTGAAGAATGGCGACAGTGGTTGGAGGGGGGCAGTCCATCCTATTACTGTTATCATGAACCATAATAACCTGTCATATCTTCAGTCTGCTAAACGTCTCAACCCTAGGCAGGCTAGATGGTCGCTGTTTTTTAATAGGTTCAATTTTGTTGTCACTTTCCGTCCAGGTGTTAAAAACATCAAGGCTGATGCTTTGTCCCGGAGCTTCTCTGGTGGTGGTGAACATGAGAACCCTGCCCCAATTTTGCAGAAGGGGGTAATCATTTCGGCTTTGTACCCTGACCTGGAGGGAGAGGTGTTGGAGGCTCAATCTGCCCTTCGGGAAGATTATTTGTACCTTCTTATCTGCACCGTAAAGTAATTAGGGAACATCCTAACTCGGTGCTTGCTGGTCATCCAGGTGGTAAGGCAACTGCAGACCTCCTTTCTCCTCATTTTTGGTGGCCGGGGTTGCATCAGGATGGGATTGAACATGTGTCTGCTTGCAGTATTTGCACGCATTCTAAAGTATCGCATACCTGTCCGTCTGGTCCTCTTCTTCCATTGCCTATTCCTAGCAGGCCATGGACACACCATGGATTTTATTACTGACCTACCGGTATCCACGGGCAAGACTGTGTTTCGGGTGGTTGTAGATAGGTTCAGTAAGATGGTTCATTTTATCGCATTACTGGCACTTTCGAATGCCAAAACTTTTGCTCAGGCATTCATTAATGAGATCATGAAGCTTCACAGGGTTCCTTCTGATGTGGTGTCAGATCGGGGAACCCAGTTTGTTTCTAAGTTCTGGAAAGCTTTCTGTACTCGACTGGGGGTGCAGTTGTTTTTTCCTCTGCATTCCATCCTCAGTTGAATAGAGAGACCGAGCGCATTAATGAGAATTTGGAGACTTACCTCAGGTATTTTGTTTCTGAGAACCAGAAGGATTGGGCATCTTACTTACCATTGGCCGAGTTTGCTATTAATAATCATTGCCAAGAGTCTACTGGCAGGTTACCTTTCTTTGGTGCATACAGTTTTCATTCACAGCTTGGTACCTTTAGTGGGGGAGGGGCTTCGGGAATTCCTGAGGAGGAACATTTTGCTTCATCACTCTCTTCTGTGTGGCGGAGGGTTCAAAGTAATTTGAAGATCATGGAACACAGGTACAAACGTATGGCTGACAGGAAACGCTCGTCAGGTCCAGACCTGAGTGTGAATGACTTTGTGTGGTTGTCTACCAGGGATATCAAGTTGAAGGTTCATTCCTGGAAGCTGGGATCTAGATTTATTGGTCCCTATAAAATAACCGCCGTCATTAACCCAGCAGAGTTTAGTCAGAGTTTTACCTCAGGCTCTTAAGAGCCACAATGTGTTTCACAGGTCTCTGCTCAAGAAATATGTAGTATCTCTTGAGTTCTCCCACCTGTCGTCGTCCCCAATCAAGGTTGATGGCAATTTGGAGTTCCAAATTTCGAGGATTGTGGATTCTCGTCTTCAGCGTCGTCCCCTTCAGTACCTAGTGCACTCGAAGGGTTATGGTCCAGAGGAAAGGATGTGGGTTTCAGCAACGGAGGTGAATGCCCCTCGACTGGTTTGTTCTTTCCATGCCTCTCATCCTGAGAAACCTGGTCCTAAGTGTCTGGAAGCCACTCGTAGAAGGGAGGGTACTGTCATGGGTGTATCAGGTTTGACAGACAGTCGTTCTGGATCCGGCTGTAGAAGGTCGCTGTGCTTGGCTTTGCAGACACCTTCTTGAACCTTTAATCTCTGTAGTGTAGTGGTATCCAACAGTGATCTCCACTTTCTGCTGCTAATTGACACACCCTTGCTTGATATTTAAAAACCCTCAGTGTCTCCAGAGAGTCACCGGTGATAGAACTATTTTCCCCTGCTCAGGCCTGGAGTAGTAGCAGTCATCTAGTTTCTTCTTGGTGTTTCTTGATGGATTATTGTCATCTTATCTCTGGTGTCTTCTCAATCTAAGTGTATCTGTAGTGCCCCTGCGGGTTCAGTCGCCACAGAGGTACTGCATCTCACCCAGAGGTGTGGTATCTCACTCTCAGGTAAGGATAGAGTGCTGCCTGGGACCCTAACACCTGCATCCAACACTACACTACTTCAGACCAGCTGGAGGGGCAAGATGTGTTGCGCTTCCTGCTGAGCCCTGACCCTGGCTGGAGTAGGGGGAACCAAAGTAGGGGGAACCATGTAGTGGGTGTGGGTGGAGGAAGTAAATCAGGGGAGCATTGGAAGAAGTGGTATAAAAAGAGGGTGGAACATTCTAGAAGGAGTTCAGTCAGTTCAGTCTGGGAGGAGAAGTAGAGGGAGCAGGAGCTCTGCAGGAGCTCTGCTCAGGAGGAGGAGGTCCTAGCCAGAGAGGCCCAGGACAGACTGAGGAGGAGAGGAGCAGGAGGAAGGCTCCAGGAGTGAAGAAGGGATCCCAGGGGTACGGGCAGTGCTGGAGGCCACCCGTACGCCCGAATCTGCAAGGTGGTGGAGGGATCGAGCCGCAGAGGGGACCGGCCCCTAATCAGTGAGAATTACAAAGTTCAACTGGAAACCGGAGGCTTCTTTACTTTCAGGGTGCAGTTGCCACATCTGCACTCAAGTCGCCAAAAAGGTAACCATATAGGATCCAGGGAACTCCAGGTTGCCCAGAAATATCTGAGGATACCGGCTTGGGACATTGTTTGGCGAGGCGCAGGGCAAGAAGGGTGAGGGCCAGCGCAGGAAGACGGCTGAGAAGGGAATATAGAATGGGGTCCTGTCAGTCACTCTTGAAACACCTGGGAGTTTGCTGAACCCCTGCCCTGTGAACGCAGCACGACGTGGGAGGTCGTAATCGGGAAAGTGCAACCTGAGGAACTTAACTGTGAGTAAACTCTGAAGACTGCTCCCCACTGTCTCTGTCAATTATTACTGCTGCGCCATCATCCCCTGCACTACACAGAAACATCTTTAAGATCTACACTGCCCTGGAGCTAAGCACTAACTGTGGAGAGCTAAACCAACTCTGCTACACTGACATCAGCTCCAGAGGACCTGCTCCGCAGCGGCGGCTCCATATAGCCACATACCACAGGTGGCGTCACAAACTGTATATAAAAACTATAAATCCCCTGTAAATAATATCCCCCTTTATTGACCGCCCTGGGTCACGGACTGGGTCACCGCCACTGTGACATCTCCCCTAGCAATGTCCGGCCCGGCATCGAGTACCCCACGGCCCAGGGGGCGCGTCAAATTTGGAGTCACGAACAGGATATGAACCCACCCGTTATAACCGGGTATTGCGTGCCTAGAGACTGTGTTCTATACTGAATGTGGCGCCCGCCCCAGAAGAACGGGCGCCATTATGTGTGCTATCAATGACGACAAGAAACCTCCCATCGTGGGCCGGGTCCCAGAATGGCGCCAAGAGCGCAATTCGCCCCCTGCAACTGTGACCATATACCTGGATCTGTCCATCAGTCAGGGGAAGCCGCCTCCGGGTGTGGCCGACAGCAATCAGCCATGGGGGGAGAAAGGGGAGAGGAGAAAAGAAACCTTGGAGACAGGGTGTGGTCTCCAGCAGACCAGACAGACCGCACCCGGCAGGCAAGATGGAGGGAGGTGAGCCTGGAACTCCAGCATGCGGCCTGCAGCAGCACAAGACACCTCTCACCCTGGAGGAGGTGGTCTACAAATTGTCCATGGAGGATGCGGAGTTCCTCCACGCCGAGATGCAAGAACTCGGTCGGCGGGTGTAGAAGGCCCAGCAGGCAGCCATCGCCGGCTGGAAGGAGGAGATGCAGGGGAGGATGATGACCAGGCGGCAGCCAGCGCTGCATTCCACCGGCAGCACCTCAGCCCCTGCGGAGCCTGATCTGAACCAGGAGGCAGCATGCAGCACAGGAGCGGCCGCAGGAGCAGGTAAGAGGAGTCTCCCTGTCCCGGGCGCTGACAGCGCTGACCTGCTCCTGGGCCCCCTTGCGGAACCTCCGTACCCGGGCGCGTACGCCCCAGATCTGCTCCTCTGCCCGGAGTCTTCTACCCCGGGCGTGGGTGACGAAGTCCTGCTCCTGGGCCCCCAGACGGAACTCCCTATCCCAGGCGCTGAAAGCGCTGAACTGGCCATGGGCCAGGAAACGTCAACCCCGGGCATTGCTGATGAAACCCTGCTCCTGGGCCCCCTACAAAAGCCACCTGCTCCCACACCAGAAAGGGTGTACAAGCGCCTGCCTTGGGACTGGTCCGCAGAGGTGGAAGACCAGAGCCTCCCTCTGTTACCCGCTCCTGAGCCCTCAGCCTTCTATGAAAGTGAAGAGAACCAGCTCCTGTGGGATAACCCGGGGGAGGACACATGGGTTTTCCCCAATAGACCCGAAGGGAAGCTGCCCAACGGGAGGAGTACTGTCGGAGGGAGCTCCAGCAGCTAGAAAAAGAGCGGCACATCCGGCGGGTGCGCTGGGAGGAAATGGAAGTGAGAAACATGAAGGAGAAGACCCAGGCCCACAAGGCAAAGTCGACCACGCCTGAGCCACGCGCTGAGGGGACCGTGGTGAAATTTGACTTAGAGGCCAGGTGGGGATTCATAAGAGAGCCCCACATGGCGCAGGACTTCTTTGTTAATCGGCGGGATGTGGAGTCCCATCTCCAGCAGGGACACTCCGACCTAAATCTATACCCTGGTGATCACATCACCTACACCAGGCATAGAGGTAAGAGGGGCTGGTATGCCCTGAACGTCCACAGGGTGGTGGAGGAGAGTGTACCCTCGCCATCTAGAGCTGATGACCCGGCTGGGCCAGCCTATTGTGGACAGGTGCTTCCCCGGAGGAAACACCACTATTGAACTGCTTCTTTGAAAAGTACTGTATATAGTTACCCGGGAGGGTACAGCAGAGACACTGCCCAAGTTCAAGTTTGAAAAGTTTGCTGTTGTGCATGTTTACCTGATTACCCGGTAAGGGTACCAGAACTTGTAGGCTGAGGACTGTGAGCAGCCAAAATTTTTCCGTGTAAATAGTTGCACTTCTTAAAGTGCCCCTTATTGGTTTTATACAACCAGACAGACCTCAGAACAAAAACCTGTTTGGCGTGGCTGGAGAAGTGGTCCAACGACCGGATCACCTATGCCCTGCAGCCACGCCCAGGGCCTACGGTGAGGGTTTTCGGACGGGTCCCTCAAATTGCACCTTCTTCAGTGAGATGGACACCCGGTTAAAATATCTCACTGTATCTGCTGAAAAGTGATTTATGTGAAAAATGTTTTATATGAGAAGAAGAATGTTATTAAAAATGCTTTTATAATGTTTGATATGCTAATAGAAACCAGTAATGTTCAAGTGATGTGCCTCCCATAAAGGGAAGAAAAGTTGCTTGAAAATTCTTCTATGTGATGCATCTAAAAATTGCATGTCTTTAAAATATTTTGTGTTTTTACTCTGTTCCAGCCTGCGGACGTGCTGTGTTTTACCAAGGGGATATGTGGCGCCCCTGCGGGTTCAGTCGCCACGGAGGTACTGCATCTCACCCAGAGGTGTGGTATCTCACTCTCAGGTAAGGATAGAGTGCTGCCCGGGACCATAACACCTGCATCCAACACTACACTACTCCAGACCAGCTGGAGGGGCAAGATGTGTCACGCTTCCTGCTGAGCCCTGACCCTGGCTGGAGTGCGGGGAACCAAAGTAGGGGGAACCATGTAGTGGATGTGGGTAGAGGAAGTAAATCAGGGGAGCATTGGAGGAAGTGGTATAAAAAGAGGGTGGAACATTCTAGAGGGAGTTCAGTCAGTTCAGTCTGGGAGGAGAAGTAGAGGGAGCAGGAGCTCTGCAGGAGCTCTGCTCTGGAGGAGGAGGTCCTAGCCAGAGAGGCCCAGGACAGACTGAGGAGGAGAGGAGCAGGAGGAAGGCTCCAGGAGTGAAGAAGGGATCCCAGGGGTACGGGCAGTGCTGGAGGCCACCCGTACGCTCGAATCTGCCAGGTGGTGAAGGGATCGAGCCGCAGAGGGGACCGGCCCCTAATCAGTGAGAATTACAAAGTTCAACTGGAAACCGGAGGCTTCTGTACTTTCAGGGTGCAGTTGCCACATCCGCACTCAAGTCGCCAAAAAGGTATCCATATAGGATCCAGGGAACTTCAGGTTGCCCAGAAAGATCCGAGGATACCGGCTTGGGACATTGTTTGGCGAGGCGCAGGGCAAGAAGTGTGAGGGCCAGCGCAGGAAGACGGCTGAGAAGGGCATATAGAATGGGGTCCTGTCAGGCACTCTTGAAACACCTGGGAGTTTGCTGAACCCCTACCCGGTGAACGCAGCACGACGTGCAAGGTCGTAATCCAGAAAGTGCAACCTGAGGAGCTTAACAACTGTGAGTAAACTCTGTAGACTGCACCCCACTGTCTCTGTCAATTATCACTGCTGCACCATCATAACCTGCACTACACAGCAACATCTTTAACATCTACACTGCCCTGGAGCTAAGCTCTACCTGTGGAGAGCTAAACCAACTCTGCTGCACTGACTTCAGCTCCAGAAGACCTGCTCCGCAGCGGCGGCTCCATATAGCCGCATACCGCCGTTGGCGTCACGAACTGTATATAAAAACTATAAATCCCCTGTAAATAATATCCCCCTTTATTGACCGCCCTGGGTCACCGACCGGGTAACCGTCACTGTGACATCTCCCCTAGCAACGACCGGCCCGGCATCGAGTACCCCACGGCCCAGGGGGCGTGTCATATCCCCTTGTCTGTTTTCCTTGTTTGTCTTTAGTTGTAGTGGGGGCTGACTAGTACTCACCCCTTCCCCTCCCTACCTAGGGCCTAGCTCTAAGGACAGTTAGGGATTAGGTATCCTGCTCGGCGATATGTGCGGAACGTATTTAGGGATGGTAGGGGAGTCAGGGTGTTGTAAGATCTGCCTAGCGGTCTCCACTCTCCCTTTTCCTAGTTGTTGGGCTTCCCTCCTTTTCCCAGCGTCATACACTTGGTCCTTCCCTTACCTAGCATGACATTAGGTATCTAGATAGATAGATAGATAGCGCACATAGTAGATTTCTGATGGACATACAGTACAGACCAAAAGTTTGGACACACGTTCTCATTTAAATATTTTTCTGTATTTTCATAACTTTGAAAATTGTACATTCACACTGAAGGCATCAAAACTATGAATTAACACATGTGGAATTATATACTTAGCAAAAAAGTGTGAAACAACTGAAAAGATGTCTTATATTCTAGGTTCTTCAAAGTAGCCACCTTTTGCTTTGATGACTGCTTTGCACACTCTTGGCATTCTCTTGATGAGCTTCAAGAGGTCTATACTGTATATGTATTTTTTTCTTTATAGTACATATTTTCCACTGTAGCTGAGACATCTCTATGAGTCTCAGATACAGGGAAAACATCCAGTGATAAGTCACTGGCAGGGCTGATTTGGGAGAGCTAGAACCTAGTGATCATGCGCCCATTGCAGAATTGAAGACAGAAAGCGGAGATAAACAGCTTCTATCTTCTTAAGGGAAACTATGGCTCCCCACCTGCTGGCAGTGTTGCTCATCTGTACAACACTGCACAGTGTAAGCTCAGCTGGTCAGTTCTCACCATCCAGGTGATTTTCATCAATGCTTGGCCAGTGTGTCCATTTTTACCATCAGTGTTTCATCTGTGATTTTCTCATGTGCCAAGAAAAAAAATTGCTAAGCTTCTACCCATTAAGGTACGATCGCATTTTCAGTCCGAGTGTTGTTCATAAAAAAATCTGACCTCACACGGATACCAATATTATCCAACTGGACTGATCAGATGACAGATCCAAATGGGTTCCTATATGGATCATTCGAATAGCCCCAAATTTTTACAGATATATTGCAATTATTAACATAGTAACCTGAATTTGGTTTTGTAAATTTTATTAACTAAAGATGTATAAAAACAGAATATATTTTTGATAATTAAGATGAAAAATCCTCCGATTTTTATCCAGAAAAGATGGACCATTTTTCATCTGTATTGTCATAAATATGCTTTCCGCATAATATCCGTTTTTATACATCAGTGAATAAAATAAGTTAAAACAGTTTTCTATATAAAGAATTGCAATTTATCCATAAAAAAATTGCGGATTCATTGATTTGCGGACATACGGTCTGCATAAAAGCATGGAAATGTGAACAGCCCCATAGATTATAATGTTTTTGTGTTTTATCCATGAAAAACACAAATGCAACACATAGGTGAAAAATGAACTTCTGAATGAGGTGTTAGATGTTGTCATATTCATAGCAGTAGGGTTTTATTATGCTAACAATAACCATAAGTGATCTCAGCTGTTTCATGTCTGTTTTCAGGGAAGTGTTTGGCACCTCAAGGGATAAAATCCAATATTAGTGTGGAGCAAAAAATCAATAATGGCGAATACATTTGCATTTTAATGATATTGATAGTATGTAGCCAATTAGATCAGAAAATAGCTGGGGTTGAGGAAATATTGTCCTGGGATATATTTACTACAATGAGAGCATAAATGCATGTTATACACAATTATGTTTGCTTAATCAAGAAATGTTCTCACATTACCTATACAAATTCTAATTTTACAGAGATTCTATTTCAAGCAACTCCATTTAGAAATTTGCAGAAGAATAGGGCTATGTTCACATGTACCCAAAACACTGCTCATCCGTTTCATCCGTATTTGTGGACAGAAGATCTACAGTGAATTATAGTAGAAGCCAAGTGGATAAGATTTGAACTTTGACATTTTTTTTTAAACAAAAGATGATTCCAGTCCAGTGGGAAATCTCCAGCAAAAGCTGCACTACAAATCGAGAAGAGACTTCTGCAGCAATTCCAGAAGGTGTGACCATACTCTAATAATTGCATGGGATTTCATGAGTTTAGATCAATAAAGAAAAAAGTCCTCTTCTCAGGTAAGTAATACAAGCACATAAACACCATTCAATAATTAGAATTTATATTCAATTTACCAATAACTTCATGAAGTTCCTGATAAAAAAACACATTAATGGATCATGTCATAGTAGAAATTTTTCTTTTAAAATAATAAAAATATAAAAGTCTGTTTCTTACAACATCTGAAATGAAGTAATGAATGTTCGCTGTAGCTGAGAGATGATTCATAGTAATTTAAGCACAAATGATTGCAATATTCCATAATCCCATAATATCTCTCCATTATGTCGGCTTGTGCTACATTCCCTCACAACACTAAAGACACTCCAACATTCATAGTAGATTTCACACTATTTAGATTCAATAAATGTGTATTACTCGGAATATATTGCTGTCATGTTCCCTGGTGTTAATATACACAAGAAATGATGAACATAACTGTAAACTACTGATATTTTATTCTAAACATGAGTTGATAACTCACACACTGGCAATTAGCCAAGAAGTTCTGCCAGTCACCAATTTATCTGGCTATTTTGGAAGTCTCTTTGGGCCAATTTTGTAAGTACTTATTATGTAAATATAAAAGTGACAAAAGACTTATGATAACGCCTACTAGATATCAAGACTACATTTTCCAATTACTAAAAGTGCATCTTTTGACTCAGGAGCCTTGTTAGTTCACTATGGAGCATGACAAGACAGTACAACAAACCATACATCATCAAACATAAAATATTAAAAACAAGGGATAAATATGGAGGACCAAATAAAGATTATATGTTATGTGTAACCTTTCTACTAAGGCCACAGCCTTGGGAGGATGCAGTGCCCCATGAATGAATATTATTGCAGTGGGAATTGTAAATGGTGCCTATAGTAACTAGACTGGTGATGCCATTTATTGTAAACAAGATAACGGAGCACAGCTCTTCACCAGACTATATTCTTTAGTGTCACAGACACATAATGAATGTGCCACCAACTGTTCAATTCAACTTCTCCTTGAAACCTGGTGAGAAAAGGGAAACAAGTCATGGGGATCAATGGGGGGTTCTAGCTGTGGGAACCACATCAAGCTAACTACTATCAACTATCCAGTGGAATACTCCTCTATAGGTCCCCAGCTCTCCAAAACAGATAATGTAGGCGAAGAGAAGGAGCCGAGAAGTCAGATTTCAGTTCTTTTGCTTTCCAGGAGATAAGTCGCAGACAGATGAGTATAGCAGCAGCTCTCTGCCAGAAAAGACAGGAGAGCATAGCTGAGCCAACAGTTTCTATGTATGGGGGACTCGGGAGAGATAGTTGTTGAATGAACGGTTGTGTGTGTGGAGCTTAAGAGAATTCTGATGCTTCAGCAGGATAAGATACCGTATTTTGTGGATTATAAAATGCACCGGATTTTAAAAAGCACCCCCAAGAGTGGGGTGGAAAACAGGAATAAATGTTTTTTTAAATAAAATGGTGCGCCTTATAATCCGTTTTACCTGGAGGGCGGTGGCAGTGGAGCGGGGGTCACAGGAGCCAGGGCCACTGTTTCAAGAGGTTGGCGGCGACTGCGGCAGGAGTGGGGCGATGCTCCTCTCAGAAGGGTCGCTGATTCAGGAGGACTGGGATGGTGGCGGTGGCTGCGGCGGGTGTGGGGCAATGCTGCGGGCCTCGTCCTCAGAAGAAGTCAGCGGTGAGCGGACGTTTCCTCTCCCATGCATAGCGCTGTGGTGTGCTTAGGAAAAATGGCCACTGGAGCATGCACAGATTGAGATCTCGAGAATCGAGATCTCATGTCACGAGTGTGTCAGAGGTGACAGATAGTCGCCCTGCAGTGGGTTGCAGGAGATCTCTACGTTTGGTATTGCAGACAGCTTCTTAGATAAGAGGCTGTCTTTAGGACCTAGCGGCTACCTCCCTCTTGCTAGTTAGCTCTCTGGCCTGGTTGTATATATACCTGGTGTGTCAGAGGGAGTTTCCGGCTATATTCATTTCTACTTGTGAGGCTTAGTAGGAGCAGTACTTTGTCCTCTCTGGAGCTTGAGGCCATGTGCATATTTGGAGTCATCTAAAGCTAAGCAATTTCCCCCTGTTTTGTCTTCCCTTGTTGTCTATAGTGTTTAGTGGAGGCTGACTAGTGCTCATCTCCTTCCATCCCTAGTCGTTGCCATATAACAGGGAAAGTAGGACGAGGCATGCATGCCGCGATTGCTGAAGAGGCAATATAGGGATAGTAGTTGAGACTTGAGACAGGGTGACCCTAGACCAGACTAGGAGGTCTCCATTTCCCCCTTTCCCTAGTGTCTGGGCTCCCTTTCCCTCTGTGTTGCACTAACACCTGGCGTGACATTTCATCTTCGAGATCTCAATCTGCACATACTCCGGCGGCCATTTTCCTGAAGCTCACTGTCGGGCTATGTATGGGAGAGGGAACCTCCGCTCACCGTCAAATTCTTTTGAGAGGATGGGGTCCGCAGCATCGCCCCCACTCCTGCCGCCAACCTCCTGTATCTGTGAACCCGTTCCACCGATGCCGCCCCCCAGGTAAAATACCTGCATCTTTGCATTATAAGATGCACTCCCGTTTACCTCCCAAATTTGGGTGGAAAAAGTACGTTTTATAATCAGAAAATTCTGGTACTTAATGAAATTGTTAAAGATAGCACAAAGCTAATCCCTGACAAAAGATTCAGCAACAGTTCCTTTTTCCTAGCTTGTAAAAAAACACAAGACCTGGTTCAATACTAAGGATTTAAATGTGGGTGCAGAATTTATAATATATGCAACTACATTGAGATTGAGGATAATATGATAACCTGTGTAGTTTGCAAATTACAGTATGTGAGATGCACAGCACTTTTCCTGGAAGTAATGATACAATTTGACAGGTATTTTTGTAATAAAAGAATGCCATATCTTATAATTTTTCAGTATCAAAACATTACATGCCATAATGGGGATATTTCCTCCTTCCACTTTATAGACAATTGAAATAGTTACCTCACTAATTAGAGAAAGTGATCATAGAAGAATTTTGTTGGTCACAAGATAAAAATGACCTATCCACGGGATAGGTGTAAGGGTGTGACAGGGACTGTGGCCCTATGGACTGTGTGCAACTGCCTCATGGACTCTGTCTCATTGTCCCCTTGAGCTGTCCTTAATGTTTTTCATGAACTTTTCCCCAGGAAATGCTGAGCAGCACACTATACTTCTTAAAGGGACAGAGATTCACAAAAAGTGGGGAGGGGGAAGAGGTGCGGACAACCTGAAGATAGAGCCGGGTCAGTGCTCCTGGACAGTCGGAGCTGTTGTGAGTTGGCCAATTTACCATGGTGTACTGAAAAGTGAACATTCCATGTCAGGTTCCCTGGATCAGTGGAACCAAGGTCAAGCAGACCCATGTTTAAAGGAACTTGGACACTCTGTTTTGGGTAACCGGAGCAGTGGGACTGGGGTCAGACAACCCAATGTGCATGTCGGGATGAAGAGGAGAAGGATTGTGCCCATGAATGGTTGAGCGGGCCAAAAAAACTGTTTAATAAAGAACTTGAACTCGACATTCCAGGGTCCCAACCGAGTGGGACCGGGACCAGTCATGACCAGGAGCAGGGTCATTGATGGTCAACAAGAAGAACACTTATGGTTTCCTAAGGAAAAAAATGGTTGTTCTAAATGTGGTCTTACGCGTCTGTGAATATGTTGGTGTCTTTCAAGTACCGTTTTGGTCGGGGATGACCAAATTTCAGGAGGGAGGTATGTAAGGGTGTGACAGGGACTGTCAAATGCCTCTCCACCCTGATTTTATATTTTCTTAGCAGTGTAAAATGTAGAAGTGCATAGAACCTTATAGGAACTAATGTATGCGTTTCTTCTAATGTATGGTAATTAATGTACAATGTTATTAATGTGCAGTGTATAAGGAAAGCATAGAGATAGGTTTAGGACATTAGGGCTTATAGTTTAGAGTAAGAAAGGGAAATATGCAGTGGTGGGTATATTATATATAGGAAGTAATGCACAGGTTTAGATACGCTTAATATGTTTGGGACTAGCCCAGCATTGGAAGGGACAAGGTCATTTAAAAAGGGGAGCACTTCCTGTTTAGATAAGCTGGATATATAGATAGAGAACGTTTTAGTAAGAGTTCAAGGCCAGAGGGCTGGAGGGCACGAGAAGTACGGATTGTTCTGGCAGTATCAGAACATCAGCAACTTTCTTCAGAGGACATTCCTGTAATGTCCGGGGTCTACGTCATGAACTAAGCACTGGTAAGCATGCCTTATTCCCTTTAAACAAGTGGAAATGGACAAACGCGTGAGGGAGACGGGATGGGTCTTGTGAGTACTGTGGAACCGGACGCAGTATCCTGGGGGCTGAAGGAGCCAGTAAGCAAAGGCATCGCTCAGGCTGAGCAAACGGTGAACATGGAAACGTTCTGTGCTTTGTTATAAGTTGAACTCAGACTTTAAGTTAAGTAAAGTTGAACTGGTTTTTAAGAAACAAGTGTCCCCCGATGTACGGCTGATCCTGGACCAATGGACGTGGATGCAGCGGAGGCCTCCAGCTTGAAATTGAATACACTGCATTGTACACAGCACAACATTAATGGACAGGGACACTATTTATTTTTGGGGTGCCATGGTGAGAGAACGCAGCACCTTGACCATGACTACCGCCCTTCGCACCTAACATAAGTTATCAATATCAGATCGGTATGATGCAAAGGGGATCTCCAATCGTAAGAAAATAGGAGCTGTTCAGAAGTACCTAGCAGTGGAGCTGCGCAGTGCATGTGCTGACTGTGCATGGGGTTACAAGAAAGCTCAGTGGTGCATCATGCTCTCATGAAAAAACATGTAAAGTAGACAAAATCCAAGGATAGAGACAGCACTCACCGACTAAAAAATTTTTTCATTTTTCAATTACAAAAAGCAAAATAACAAGGGAGGGATCCGGAGGCTGAGAGGCAAAGGCCGTTTCACTTCACTTAACCTTTAACAGGCCTCATCAAATACTTCAATATCTTGTGACCAGACAACCCCTTTAATTTTTCATCATTAATATGTTTTGTATAATTTTTCCAATATATTATGGGGGAATTTATCGATACTGGCACTGAGCCAGAAAAATAAAAAACAAGATGCAAAAATTGTTTGGAAAATAAAAACAGTAATGTATAGTTTTCAAACATTTATGCACAAAAAGCTTAACTGTGTCTGGTACAACATTCCAGTCCTGAAGTGGTTAAATCAATAGAGAAAAAATACCATAAACTATACAATGTAGCATTCACTCTCTTGCTCAGACTGCTCATCAGAGTCTACATTTTAGTTTAGTTTAGATAGTTTTATGCTTTTGTTTTTCAATTTGAAAATAGACAAAATTACAGGAACATGTCCTGGAGCTCAGCAGATACCAGTGTGTAGATTGGAAACAAGTCTCTTTTAATCGTTATGATTTTGTTTACTGGCTGACTGTACAACAAATGCCCAGAAGATATTAACAAATGGTTTATCTTTCTCTCCATATTTTTTCTCTTTATGTTAATAAAGCATTTTTTTATTGAAATGTACATTTTTTTCTTACAAATATGTATAACATTTATAGTATGTTAACATTTTATTTTTTTGCATTAAATACACATAGAATAGACATAGAATGGCAGCCACATAATGCTAAAGCAGAAATGTAAGTTCATAATTAGTGTTGAGCGAGCATGCTCGACACTGCTCGGTACTCGCCCGGGCATCACGCTACTCGGGATGTTCGGCGAGCACCGAGCATTTCCGGGTTACTTGGGCGGGAGCTCGGGTCTCTGCCCTGCATGTTTGGCGCTCTTTACAGAGCCAATGAACATGCAGGGATTGCCAGCCAGTCACTGTAATGCTGCAGCCATGTTGGTTGTGGACATTACAGTGATTGGCTGGCCGCACAGCATCACCTCGAGTATTTAAAACAGGGCGCCGCCATCTTGGACACAGTCGCTCCGGATTAGACAGTGTAGGGACAGCGCTGCTGATTTAGGGAGAGATATAAACTGCAAAATAGTTAGTGTAGGGTCTGTAAAGGCTGTCAGAACAAACAAACAGTCCTTTTCAGGACTAATATCCATCCCAGATACCAGACAGGCAGGCAGGCAGGCAGGCTGTATAGGAGACACAGTGGTTATACCAGCAAACGCATTACAGTCCTGTGTGCTCCTGTTGCTGAAATTGCTGGACTTAGCTCCAGGTGTCGGGGGCCAGGAAAAATACTTTTTTTTCATCTAAATCCTCCTTTTTTTTCCTCCTTCACACTGTACAAATACCCGTCTTATTAACCTTTTGGTGTGTCGTCGCCCCCCAAAAAAAAAGCATGTCTCTGATTTTTCAGACACAAATATAACTGTTGAAAATAGTCTGGTGTAGGCTAGAGAAACAGAAGTGTTGTTTTGCACTTCCACGGTTCAAACCTCTGTATTATCCATTTTGGGCCATTTGTATCTAAAAAAAAAACAGTTTGAGTGTGTCGCTCACTGTTCAGCCGCAAATATCTCTATTTAAAAAAGTGTGGTATACCCCAGTAAACAATAACTGTGGTTTTGCCATCCCACGGTAAAAAATCTCTATTATTCAGCTTTTGGTATTTTTTTCCGTAAAGAAAAACAGTAGTGTCTCCTGACTGTTGTGACACAAAAATATATCTGTTGAAAATAGTCTTGTGTAGGCCCGACATCCCAGTGTGGTTTCGCAGTTCCACGGGTCAAATCGCTGTACTATCCAGTTTTGGGCCTTTGGTATCTAAAAAAAAAAGCAGTTTGAGTGTGTCGCTCACTGTTCAGCCGCAAATATTTCTATTTAAAAAAGTGTGGTATACCCCAGTAAATAATAACTGTGGTTTTGCCATCCCACGGTAAAAAATCTCTATTATTCAGCTTTTGGTAGTTTTTTCCGTAAAGAAAAACAGTAGTGTCTCCTGACTGTTGTGACACAAAAATATATCTGTTGAAAATAGTCTTGTGTAGGCCCGACATCCCAGTGTGGTTTCGCAGTTCCACGGGTCAAATCGCTGTACTATCCAGTTTTGGGCCTTTAGTATCTAAAAAAAAAGCAGTTTGAGTGTGTCGCTCACTGTTCAGCCGCAAATATCTCTATTTAAAAAAGCGTGGTATGCCCCAGTAAACAATAACTGTGGTTTTCCTCTTCCACGGTTCTAATCTACTCTTTATTACCCTTTTTCCATTGATAGTGCAAGTGTAAGCTATTTTACTTCATTTACAATGGGCAAGGCGCGTGGCAAGGGACGTGGAAGTGGACGTTCTGGTGATGGTTCGTGCAGAGGACGGGGCCGTGGCCAAGGTGAAAATGTGCCACAACCAACAGCCACATCTTCTCGCTCCCACTTCTTGACCGAATTACTAGGGAAGCACAGAACAACACCAGTATTGAGAACTGATCAGTGTGAACAGGCTATTAATTGGATAGCAGACAATACTTCCAGTTACCTGGGCACCACCACCTCTGGTCTGTCTTCCACACGGTCAACTCTTAGTAGCCGTCAGTCTCGACCGCATACTCCTCCTCACCCTGATGCTCCTTCCTCCCACCAGGCCTAGTGTCGTCAGACAGCAAGTGATCCCACACTTGGACACTCTGAAGAGCTCTTCACTGGTCCATTTCCATATTTGGGCCCCTCGCCTGATACGCTTGAAGTGGTGGAAGAGGAGATCCCATGTTGCGATGCCCAAATATTTGAACAGCCACGGCCACAGGAAGTCGACATTGGCAATCTGTCACAAGAGGTGGACGATGACGAGACACAATTGCCAGGAAGTGAGGAGGAGGATCGTGGTGCGCAAGTGGAAGAGGAGGAGGTGGTGGATGATCTAGTTAATGACCCAACGTGGAAGGAGGACATGCAGAGTGAGGCCAGCAGCACACAGGGGGAGGGAGGCAGAGTACCCCAACAGGCAGGAAGAAGCAGTGTAGTGGCCGCAGACAGAAGGCAGGCAACCGTTCCCCGTAACACCAACACGAGGGACGTTGCCAGTACAAGCGGTAGGTCTTCCAGAGTCTGGAATTTTTTTAAAGACTCTGCTGATTAGAGATGAGCGTTGTTCTACTAGAACTGTTCGCCAATCTCAAATTCGAGCTGTTTTGGGCGGTGTTCGAGTTGTTCGACGAACCCGAACGATTTGCAAAAAATTCGGCTGTTCGAGGTTATGTTCGATAACTGTTCGTGCACCAAAAGCGTGTCCTGCATGTCTGGCGCTATTTAGAGCACCAATCATGCAGGGATTGTCTGCCACTCACTGTAATGCCACAGCCATGGTGGTTGTGGCATTACAGTGATTGCCCAAATCGATGGGAACAGTGCCAACAGTGAAACATGAAAAGCCGGCAATTCAGCAGCGGCATACACCGGTACCCGACAATTTAGAACCGAAAGAATAGAGCTTCACACATAGATTAGATAGATAGAAACATGTCAGTCACACATATAAGAAGCACAATGACAGTGTTGATTACTGTACTTGTCATTTAGTGTAAAGGATTTATCAAAAAAAATAATAGTGTTTTCATGCACCGTCTCTTTAAAAAAGCCAGCCGGCAATTCAGCATCTGTACCCGACAATTTAGAATAGAAGGAATAGAGAATCACACGTAGATTAGGTAGATAGAAACATGTCAGTCACATATATATGAAGTACAGTGACAGTGTTGCTTACTGTACTTGTCATTTAGTGTAAAGGATTTATCAAAAAAAATAATAGTGTTTTCATGCACCGTCTCTTTAAAAAAGCCGGCCGGCAATTCAGCAGCGGTACCTGACAATTTATAACAGACAGAATAGAGCTTCACACATAGATCAGATAGATAGAAACATGTCAGTCACATATATATGAAGTACAGTGACAGTGTTGATTACTGTACTTGTCATTTAGTGTAAAGGATTTATTTAAAAAAATAATAGTGTTTTCATGCACCGTCTCTTTAAAAAAGCCAGCCGGCAATTCAGCATCTGTACCCGACAATTTAGAATAGAAGGAATAGAGAATCACACATAGATTAGGTAGATAGAAACATGTCAGTCACATATATATGAAGTACAGTGACAGTGTTGCTTACTGTACTTGTCATTTAGTATAAAGGATTTATTAAAAAAAATAATAGTGTTTTCATGCACTGTCTCTTTAAAAAAGCCAGCCGGCAATTCAGCATCTGTACCCGACAATTTAGAATAGAAGGAATAGAGAATCACACATAGATTAGATAGATAGAAACATGTCAGTCACATATATATGAAGTACAGTGACAGTGTTGGTTACTGTACTTGTCATTTAGTGTTAAAATAAAGGATTTATTTAAAAAAAAATTGGCGTGGGGTTCCCCATAATTTTAGGCTCTAGCGGAGGTTAACCAGATGGCTGGGGCAGATGTTTGAAGCCTGGGAAGGGGGTAATACCCACGGAGCTTCCCAGGCTACTAATATCAGCCCCCAGCGGAATACCTAGCCTTTACTAGCTTATTAAAATGGGGGACCCCCCAAAAAAATGACGTGGGGTCCCCCCTATTTTAATAGCTAGCAAAGGCTAGGCAGACAGCTGGGGGCTGATATTAATAGCCCAGGAAGGGAGCCATGAATATTGGCCCCCTCCCAGGCTAGAAACACCAGCCGTCAGTCGCCCCAGAAATGGCACATCCTTAGGATGCGCCAATTCTGGCACTTAGCCTCGCTCTTCCACGCTGCCCTGTAGCGGTGGCAGTGGGGTAATAGGGTTGGGGTTGATGTCACCTTATAATGCCAGCTGACATCAAGCCCAGGTTAGTAATGGAGAGGCGTCTATAAGACACCCCCATTACTAACCCCATAGTCAAAGTTAAAAGAAAACACAAACACCCAGAATAAAGTCCTTTAATTGAAATAAAGACACATTCCTTTATTGTTCTAAATTAAACCATACTTACCATCACGCCCATTCCAGCTGAAGCCAACGATCTCCTGCAATAAAAGAAAAATAATAAAGCAACCTCATCCTTACCTTTCCATGGTTCCCACGACAGCTTCAGCTCTGCTACATCGAGATAACAGGCTGGACCGCAGCAGAACGCTGCCATCCAGCCTGTCATCCCGCAGACACTGAGAAGCGCAGGCATGCTTGCGCTCTGCAGTGTCTGGCTGTGACGGCATAAAGATGAGACGAGTTCATGTCCAATGAACTCGGCGCACCTCATGCACGTCACTCACAGCGTGGGAGAATTCTCCTGCACTCAGCACTTCAGCGTGAGAATTCTCCCACGCTGTCAGTGACGTACATGAGGTCAGCTGAGTTCATTGGACATGAATGAGCTCACCTCATGCACGTCACTGACAGCGTGGGAGAATTCTCACGCTGTAGCGCTGAGTGCAGGAAAATTTTCCCACGCTGTCAGTGACGTGCATGAGGTGAGCTGAGATCATTGGACATGAATGAGCTCACCTCATGCACGTCACTGACAGCGTGGGAAAATTCTCCTGCACTCAGCGCTTCAGCGTGAGAATTTTCCCACGCTGTCAGTGACGTGCATGAGGTGAGCTCATTCATGTCCAATGAACTCAGCTGACCTCATGTACGTCACTGACAGCGTGGGAGAATTTTCACGCTGAAGTGCTGAGTGCAGGAGAATTCTCCCACGCTGTCAGTGACGTGCATGAGGTGAGCTGAGTTCATTGGACATGACCTCTGCTCATCTGGATGCCGTCACAGCGAGACACTGAGGAGCGCAAGCATGCCTGCGCTTCTCAGTGTCCGCGGGATGACAGGCTGGATGGAAGCTTTCTGCTGCGGTCCAGCCTGTCATCTCGATGTAGCAGAGCTGAAGCTGTCGTGGGAACCATGGAAAGGTAAGGATGAGGTTGCTTAATTATTTTACTTTTATTGCAGAAGACATTGGCTTCAGCTGGAATGGGCGTGACGGTAAGTATGGTTTAATTTAGAACAATAAAGAATTGTGTGTTTATTTCAATTAAAGGACTTTATTCTGGGTGTTGTGTTTTTTTAAATACTTTACTAGAAATTCATGGTGGTCATGTCTAATATTGGCGTGACCCCATGAATTTCGGGCTTAGGGCCAGCTGATAATGCCAAGCTGGCCTTAACCCCTTTATTACCCAGTGAGCCACCGCACCAGGGCCCTGGATGAGTTGGGTACAGCGCCAGAAGATGGCGCTTCTATGAACGCGCCATTTTCTGGGGCGGCTGCGGACTGCAATTTGCAGCGGGTGGGGCCCAGAAAGCTTGGGCCTCCCTGCGCTGCGGATTCCAGCTCCCAGCTGCCTAGTTGTACCTGGCTGGGCACAAAAATAGGGCGAAGCCCCACACATTTTTTTTTTAATTATTTCATGAAATTCATGGAATAATTAAGAAAAAAAGGGCTTCCCTATATTGTTGTGTCCAACCAGGTACAAATAGGCAGCTGGTGGTTGGGGGCAGCCCGTTCCTGCCTGCTGTACCTGGCTGGACACAAATATAGGGCGAAGCCCCACGTCAATTTTTTTTAAATTATTTCAGGAAATTCAAGAAATAATGAAAAAAAAATTGATGTGGGGCTTCGCCCTATATTTGTGTCCAGTCAGGTACAGCAGGCAGGAACGGGCTGCTCCCAACCACCAGCTGCCTATTTGTACCTAGCCGGACACAACAATATAGGGAAGCCCTTTTTTTCTTAATTATTCCATGAATTTCATGAATTTAAAAAAAAAATACGTGGAGCTTCGCCCTATTTTTGTGTCCAGCCAGGTACAACTAGGCAGCTGGGGGCTGGAATCTGCAGCGCAGGGAGGCCCAAGCTTTCTGGGCCCCACCCGCTGCAAATTGCAGTCCGCAGCCGCCCCGGAAAATGGCGCGTTCATAGAAGCGCCATCTTCTGGCGCTGTACCCAACTCATCCAGGGCCCTGGTGCGGTGGCTCACTGGGTAATAAAGGGGTTAAGGCCAGCTTGGCATTATCAGCTGGCCCTAAGCCCGAAATTCATGGGGTCACGCCAATATTAGACATGACCACCATGAATTTCTAGTAAAGTATTTAAAAAAAACACAAACACCCAGAAAAAAGTCCTTTAATTGAAATAAACACACAATTCTTTATTGTTCTAAATTAAACCATACTTACCATCACGCCCATTCCAGCTGAAGCCAACGATCTCCTGCAATAAAAGTAAAATAATAAAGCAACCTCATCCTTACCTTTCCATGGTTCCCACGACAGCTTCAGCTCTGCTACATCGAGATGACAGGCTGGACCGCAGCAGAACGCTGCCATCCAGCCTGTCATCCCGCGGACACTGAGAAGCGCAGGCATGCTTGCGCTACTCAGTGTCTGGCTGTGACGGCATCCAGATGAGCCGACAATGAACTCAGCTCACCTCATGCACGTCACTGACAGCGTGGGAAAATTCTCACGCTGAAGCGCTGAGTGCAGGCCCCTGGGCCGTGTGTACACGTGTGTGGGATACCCGGTGCCGGGTCTCTGGGGTCTGTAGTCTCCGTGGCGGTGACCCGGTCCTGTGGCTCAGGCTGGTCAAACCAGTGGCAGTCTTTCTTAGGTTTTGAGGTTAATTGTCCGACTGCGCCACCCGTGGATTGCGGTCAGGGAGTACCACCGCTGCGAGGCAGAGAATGGGATAACTCCCCACGGGAGGAGTATAGCCTCAGGGCAGTGAGTGTGGATGATGGGGGTGATGGTGCACGAGCGCAGCAGGAACGACTCAGAGTCTTTGCAGTGCAGTTCAGGGTCTTTACTGATGATTATAAGGTAGACCCTCCCGGGAGTACTGGCTAGCATAAGAGGCCTGGTCAGTCTGTGAGCAAGCAGGAGTTCCCCTGGCCAGGTGGAGTTGTAGGCCTCCCCGTCTGTCTGCACTCTTCCTGGTTACCTTGCTGTAAGCGGGTAGAAGTAGCCCACGTCCCTGAGTGTACCGTGTAGTGCTCACCCGTATGACTGGTGACTTGGGGCCTTCTGTTAGCCTCTGCTCCACGACGGCGGTGCTGGTCCCTTGCTTGTGACTGAGCCTCCGGGCTTCTATGGCCAGAGGACCTGAAATCCCCTGCCGGCTGGTTTCTGCTGCTGGATATATAAGTCCTCACAGCCTCGGACTCCTGTGTCCGGTTCCTATTGTCTTCTGCCAGGGCGAGCTCTGCTCAGCTTCCAGCCCCTGGTCTTTAGCTCCTAGCTCCTACAGAGCTCCTTGCTGTTACTTTCCCTTGCTCTCACTCTGACTCTGACTGTTCTCTGACTCACTCAACCCCGCCCCAGATCCAGTTTATAAGGGCAGAATTCTCCCCTCCCAGGACTGGGGTAGGAGGATGCTGCATGTTTAAGGGATCCTGACCAGGAAACCTCCCACTTGCTCTCCGATGTAATATCTCTATTACTGTGGTGACCAGACCCCTGGGGTGCCACACATGGCTCTTGTAAGGGGCATTGCAGCTCCTCATAATTTTTGGAAAGCCTTCCATTCACTGCTTAGGCCAACAGTGCACAGGAGACCCAGTTGCTATAAATGGAAAAAAAGGTTTAGTTAACGCCCTCTGACCTCCATGTCATTTCCAAGGGGCATTGGAGTGCCTCGAAATTTTTGGTAGGCATTGCACTCACTGTATGCCCTATAACTGTGTAGCCGAACCGCTCCTTTTGTTACAGAAACATATCCTACAAGACATATCTGGTTGACTGGCCTGATATTGATGTGAATGGTCCCAGTTCCTCCTGCTCTTTCTCCTTTGCCACTACCTCATCCATCATTTATCACCTGAAGCTTTGTTTTAACGGGAGTCATAGAACTTGGATAGTAGCAGGAAAACATCCAGCAAACCTCGGAGGAGGTAGGATATGCACCAAAACGCTGACCACCTCAGGCCTAGCCGCTACTACATACATGCGCTTGCATTACAACAAAACAAAGCAGATGCTAACTTCTATCATCCTCATCATGCTCCTCACCTTGGCACTCTCAACTCCCCTGATGGAGAAGCCAGGGCCCACCGGAGGAGTCTGATAGTCCGGTGGGCTCGGCCAATGCTGCCCTAAAGCAGGCCAGGCTAAGAAAAGTGTGGGAAAGGTTACCGGGACAAATAGGGGTGGCTGGGGACCGAGTATGGACACCCGGCCACCCCCTGGAGGCTGGGGAGCAAGCGGGGACACCCGGCCACCAGGCGGCTGGGGACTGAGCATGGATACCAGGCCGCCGACACAGCCATGGCGTGGTGGCTAGATTCCGCCTCCACATGCCTAAAAGGCCCAATTTAAAGTGCAAGCAAGCAAGCAGTATGGTATTGCAGCCTGGGGGTGGGTGGGTGGCAGGCTGCATTCTTGCACTTGCATTGCAAGGAATGGGAGAGGTACAATTGAACACTGCGCTGGGAGAAGGACTTGAATGGGGATAGTTGCAAGTCTGCAACGACAGGTGCAAGGTGGGAGGCATCTTCGCATGTACCATGAACAGGGGTTTGGCATGCACACACTACAGCGGAATAGGCTCTCCTTCCCACTAAATGCACTGGGGAGGGCAGAGGTAATGTTTTGGTATACGCGCTTAATCTTATGTATAAGGCACAACAGGACAAATAGGGGCGGCTGGGGGCTGAGTATGGATACCTCACTGCCGAAGCAGCCATGAGGTAGTGGCCAGCTTCGGCCTCCTCCAAACTAAAAGGCCCCATTTCAAGTGCAAGCTAGCAGTATGGAATTTCAGTCTGGGGGTGGGTGGGTGGCAGGCTGCACACTTACACTTGCATTAAAAGAAAACATGGCAGATGCTAACTTCTGTCATCATCATCATGCTCCTCACCTTGGCACTCTCAACTCCACCGATGGAGAAGTCAGGGCCCACCAGAGGAGTCTGGTTCTCTGGTGGGCTCGTCCAATGCTGCCTAAAGCAGGCCGGGCTAAGAAAAGTGTGTGGGGGGATGTTCCAAGGAGAAATAGGGGCGGCTGGGGACCGTTTATGGACACCTGGCTGCCCCCAGGCGGCTGGGGACCGTGTGTGCACACCCGGCCGCGGGGCGGCTGGGGACCGAGTATGGACACCCGGCCGCCGGGCAGCTGGGGACTGAGTATGGATTCCAGGCCGCCAACACAGCCATGACGTGGTGGCCAGATTCCGCCTCCACATGCCTAAAAGGCCCAATTTCAAGTTCAAGCAAGCAAGCAGTATGGTATTGCAGCCTGGGGGTGGGTGGGTGGCAGGCTGCATACTTGCGCTTGCATTGCAAGGAATGGAGGAGGTACAATTGAACACTGCCCTGGGACTAGAACTTGCATGGGGATAGTTGCAAGTCTGCATCTTCTGATGCGGCAAGGATCACTTATGATGGGCACACTTTTAGACAGTGACCTGGGAGTCAGAGATGCTTCCAGGGGTCTTCCCCATGCTGTTCCCATGTCTTTTCAGCACTTTATGCATGTGTCACACAGCACATGGCCAGATAAGGTTGTAAAATGTTAAAATTACATTTCCCGATGAATGCATTTGTCATAGTTGAAAGCAATACAAAAGTGCAAAAACGCATAAAAAATGCTACTTGTGAACATAGCCGAAGGTGTGGAGGAGTATTTTTGTTTTTGGTCATTTATTTTAACTTATACACAAGTCTTTTCCCTGGAAAGGATGTTCCTTAACATATTTCACAGGAAAAAAGTTTCACTTTCGTTTTTGAATGTTTTATTGTGAGCCCGTAAAAGTGGCTTAATACCTCTGACCACGTTGTTGACAGCAGTGACCTGGGGGGCAGAAATGCTTCCTGGGGCGATCCCCATGCTGTCCCCATGTCATTTGCGCACTGTCACTATCGTTTTGGGCACTTGTTAGGCTTTTAAAAGACTGCCGGGGGTGCCACCGCAAAAATGCTCGAGTCTCCCATAGACTAACATTGGGCTCGTTGCTCGGGTCGAGCACCCGAGTATCACGGCGAGCTCGGCCCGAGCTTCGAGCACCCGAGCATTTTAGTGCTCGCTGAACACTATTCATAATACATCTTATCTTGGACCCAAAGACTCTTAAGGTTGTCTTCCTTAGTCAAGACTTTTAAACTGAGCCTGACCATTAAAATGATCTAAACCCAACAACTGTGGCAGGATTGTCCAATATCTATATTATATGTAGGCAGGGGGCAACTCTTCCCTGATGGTGGAAATTGGAGTTCAGCATTAAATTTCATGTTTTATTACTGAGTTTTTGTTCACAGCATATAGACTCACTCTAGTGGTTCAATTTGCTTATTGGCACAAACTTTTTGTCCATCTGCTCTAACTATCTCCTTGCTCTGTAGTGGTGCATTGTGAGAAGAAGGAGCTTATTACCTTACAGACTGGTGTGAAGAGAACATCCACCATTTTATCCCCCTTCGTGATAGCATCGCTGGTAAGAAGGATTAAGTGGCACTTGTTTGAAGCCACCAGATACCTAAGACTCTCACTTCTCCATTAGTCAACTGCATTTATAAGTCTGGATAGTAAGCTGGTTTAGCACATGTTGTTTATACATTGTTCAGTCGTTGTGCCTCATGTATTTCTGTGTTGCCTATATACATGTACTGATACCTCATGTTTCCATGTAGCGAGGACAGAACAGGAGTAATGACTACTTGAATCTGTGTCCCTGTGGAATATAAAATGCTGCCAGAGGCTTGTTCCCCTAACCTCATTCAAGTATACAGTCAATATGCGCATGCCAGTTTATACAGTAGTAGAGTTGGGTTAAATAGTGGTTTTATGTGCATGGTTAGCTGCAGGCATCATTCATGAGTATCGGAAATAGAGCTTACCTAGGATTCCTTATCTCCCGATAATTGCACAGTGTAAACAAGGTGTTGATCACCAAAAACAAGGAAACTGATCTTTAAGCTTGCTTTAAAAAAAATAATCATCATAATACTCAATAGCACAGGTCCTGTGTAAACGAATGTGCTGCCGAAAAAAATAACAGACTATGTACACAGGAACAATGCATTACTGATTTTGGGTGCATTGTAAGTGCAACTGGCTTGACTAAACAGGAAATTAAATAATTGCCGATCGGCAAACATTTAGTCGATCGGTTGTTGTTTAATGCCACAAATTTTATAGTGTATAGCCTGCCTTACTTTGTGTTTTATTATTCTTATTGTCCCAACATGCTCATAGGTACAGTGTCCATTTTAGGACATGATCAGATATCAAAATCAAACATCAGAATAATGCCAGTTTGAGGCTAAATACCCTGTCTGAGAACTGACTTTGATAAGTGACTTTGACATCTAACTTTGATAAGTGATTTTGATATGTGACTTTGATAAGTGACCTTGATATCTGACTTTTCCAACTAAATAAAAAAAAAAGTTCACTGTTTGCTGCGGGAACTTGAACCTAAAACTCTATGTCCAGAAGCCATACTCTTACCATTGAACTATGCATTCTGCTATTGAAGCTTAGGCATTCTATGTGATTATGTGATTTTCAGTGCAAATGTGTCAGAAACTCTTTGGGACTTTCACATAGTCCTCCTCCAAGCCAAATTCAAATGATGTGTGAGTTTGATATCTGACTTTCTTCACACATCAGAATCAGAATCACAATGACTGTTAGACACCCTGAGTATTTTCATGGGTAATCCCATAAGCCAAGAAAAACTGCCAGTCATTATCATTTGACCCGAATGGTAAAGCTTCAGCCTCAGAAAGTGCAGCTTCTGAGTTCAAATCCCAGGAGCTGAAGAAATTTTTTTTTTTTTAATTATGCTTAGTTAGCACACAAACTACAGGGATGTTTTATTTTTAATATCTGACATTCTGATTGTCATCATGATGTGTTAAGAAAGAGTTTCAGACACGCTGTCTATTTGCATGGTAAATCACATAGCCATAGTAAATTGGGAGGCACTAATTTACTATATATATCTATTTCCAAGTGACTGTACATTTGCATAATTTCTTAGGAAGGGGTCTAATGATAAAATTTCTTTATTGTAAATTTTTCTTTACATCCACCCAAGAACTGGCTGCAAACTCCCAATTTAGATATCTGATCATGTCCTAAAATGGACACTGTACATAGGCTTCTGTTAGCTAGACATCTGACAGAGTATTTTTGACATACATTTATCTTGTACACTTCCTTAAAGTGGTTGTCTGGTCCAAACCGATAAGTTTACAGTCACTCTGTGCGACTGCAGACTTATGAATCCCCCCAGAGGATTTGCCGGTTTCAGACTCAGGACCAGAGGGTATATAACCTGTAGAGCACCAAGAAGGAGTGCCAGACCTGAAGATAGTATAAAATATATAAACTAGCAAGTGATAGGGAGCAGCTCAAATGCTACCACTATATAGCATGAAATCAATATCTCCACCTGTGATAGAGTACTATTAGGTATGATAATTTAACAGATGCTAAAATCTAAATATCAGAATATGGCCTCCTCTATACATTAAAGTCACCAATATTGCCATAGTACAAGGCTCACATAAAATAATACAGTTAGGTCCATATATATTTGGACAGAGACAACATTTTTCTAATTTTGGTTCTAGACATTACCACAATGAATTTTAAACAAAACAATTCAGATGCAGTTGAAGTTCAGACTTTCAGCTTTCATTTGAGGGTATCCGCATTAAAATTGGATGAAGGGTTTAGGAGTTTCAGTTCCTTAACATGTGCCACCCTGTTTTTAAAGGGACCAAAAGTAATTGGACAATTGACTCCAAGGCTATTTCATGGACAGGTGTGGGCAATCCCTTCGTTATGTCATTGTCAATTAAGCAGATAAAAGGCCTGGAGTTGATTTGAGGGGTGGTGTTTGCATTTGGAAGGTTTTGCTGTGAAGTAAACATGCGGTCAAAGGAGCTCTCCATGCAGGTGAAACCAGCCATCCTTAAGCTGCAAAAACAGAAAAAACCCATCCGAGAAATTGCTACAATATTAGGAGTGGCAAAATCTACAGTTTGGTACATCCTGAGAAAGAAAGAAAGCACTGGTGAACTCATCAATGCAAAAAGACCTGGGCGCCCACGGAAGACAACAATGGTGGATGATCGCAGAATCATCTCCATGGTGAAGAGAAAGCCCTTCACAACAGCCAACCAAGTGAACAACACTCTCCAGGAGGTAGGCGTATCAATATCCAAATCTACCATAAAGAGAAAACTGCATGAAAGTAAATACAGAGGGTTCACTGCACGGTGCAAGCAACTCATAAGCATCAAGAATAAAAAGACTAGACTGGATTTTTGCTAAAAAACATCTAAAAAAGCCAGCACAGTTCTGGAAGAACATTCTTTGGACAGATGAAACCAAGATCAACCTCTACCAGAATGATGGAAAGAGAAAAGTATGGCGAAGGCGCGTACAGCTCATGATCCAAAGCATAGCACATCATCTGTAAAACACGGCGGAGGCAGTGTGATGGTTTGAGCATGCATGGCTGCCAGTGGCACTGGGTCACTAGTGTTTATTGATGATGTGACAGGACAGAAGCAGCCGAATGAATTCTGATGTATTCAGAGCAATAATGTGTGCTCAGATCCAGCCAAATGCAGCCAAACTGATTGGTAGCTGTTTCATACTACAGATGGACAATGACCCAAAACATAAAGCCAATGCAACCCAGGAGTTTATTAAAGCAAAGAAGTGTAATATTCTTGAATGGCCAAGTCAGTCACCTGATCTCAACCCAATTGAGCATGCATTTCACTTGTTAAAGACTAAACTTCAGACAGAAAGGCCCACAAACAAACAGCAACTGAAAACCACAGCAGTGAAGGCCTGGCAGAGCATCAAAAAGGAGGATACACAGCGTCTGGTGATGTCCATGAGTTCAAGACTTCAGGCAGTCATTGCCAACAAAGGGTTTTCAACCAAGTACTAGAAATGAACATTTTATTTACAATTATTTAATCTGTCCAATTACTTTTGGTCCCTTTAAAAACAGGGTGGCACATGTTAAGGAGCTGAAACTCCTAAACCCTTCATCCAATTTTAATGTGGATACCCTCCAATGAAAGCTGAAAGTCTGAACTTCAACTGCATCTGAATTGCTTTGTTTAAAATTCATTGTGGTAATGTCTAGAACCAAAATTAGAAAAATGTTGTCTCTGTCCAAATATATATGGACCTAACTGTATGTATAAAGAGGATGGTAACAATCCAATAGCCTATAATGCCATGCACCTACTTGTACCCTCAATCTATAGACAAATAAAGCGACAGGACATATCGTCATTTACCTGCAGCCATGGTGGAACTATAGTGGAAGTCAAAGGAGCTGAATCCCCCCTTTTGCCAGGACCAGAGGGTATGTATAAGTTATACATGCTCCCCTCCAGTGGGCGTGGCCTAGCTCCATACACTTGTATCCAGCGAGGCCGCGCCCCATCTAGCAACGCAACTGACCAGTGGGCGTGGCTTACTAGGGGGCGGAGTCTCACTCCATATAAATGAATGGAGCAAGGGCACACCCACTGGCCGGGAGCATGTATAACTCATGCATACCAGAAACCGGCAAATCCCTGTCCTGAATCCCGAACAGTTTGTGTGCTGGGGGGAGTCATAAGTCTGCAGTCACACAGAGTGACACACAGAGTGACTGCAGACTTATCGGTTTGGACCGACCAACCCCTTTAACCTTGTAAAGGGAATCTGTCACCACATTTGACCTGTCTAAACTATTAACATGGACATGCAGATTATAGATTGCTGAGGAGTGTGATCCCGGTAGGTCTCATATCAGATGTCTTGTTGTTGTGGATAAATCATCTTTTATCACTTTATATAAATGTCCTCTTCCAGGTTATGGGGTGGATTTTGACCTGAAGATAACTCTGACAGAATTTGATCCCAGTGACATTAGCATAATCGTCCCGATTCTCTCGCATGAGAGAATTGATGGCTATGTGACCCCGGCCTTATAATAAGTGCTCCTCCCACGACCAGGTGGATACAATGGACAGTGGCCATGAGATCCCAGTGCCAAATTTATTATCTATGTCCTTCTCATTTTTTTGGTAATCACAAATTCAGATTCCATCAATGGAATAAAACAAGAGATTTTATTCACATTATTCACATGGGAAGAAATATAGAATATATTTTACTTTTCAAAGAGAGACAAAGCCACTAAGCAAACGGCAACCTCTGTTAAATAAAATTGTTCATTTATGAGAATTTAATTGTTCCAAATGCAAATTATGGCATGAAAGCACTGACCAAATGGATAAAGGCACTCACTTTAGTCACAGATGTTTTTACATTAGTAAAGTGGGATTCATTAAATGCTTTTGATGTCATAGCTATTTCTGGTCTCTGTGAGGTCTCATAAATAAATGACCAATTATCTAAATTATTATGTGCCATCACACATACAGCTTATTTGAAAACATTGCATTTTATCTAGTTAATAAAAGTTACGGAAAGCTTAAAAAATACTACAATTCAAAAAAGAAATTTACTTCAGATTGTAACAAAGGTTTTGTCTTTATGTATGAGATAAATCAATGAATAAAGGTTCACGCACAAAAGCGCATTACAACTCCATCTTGTAAGGATCTTTGTTAGGGATATCATAAAGGTCCATGAGGTTTTCATTACGGATGGGAAAATTGATTTACAGGGCTCTGCTCCATCGGCCAGGTTGGTACTCTGTGACCGCTGGACCGGAGCCCTGTTAATCTCCTTACCTCCCAAAATTCCCAGCTCTTCTTTTGATTAGTCAGGCTGGCACGATGTTATCATTGCAGTTTGACACACACAATATCGCACCAACCCGGTTCATTAAAATAAGAAATGGGAAAGCTGGGAGGTAAGGATATTTGCAAGGCTTCCATCCAGTGGTCACATATTACTGACATGGCGGATGGCCAATGATCCTGCGAATTGATTCTCCCATCTCCAATACAGTATTACACCAAAAAATTTAAATAAACTTGCTTTTCTCCTCTCATTAGTCCCCAGAGAGGCGCAATCTATGCAATGATTTCATGTCATCACTCACCCGATGTCCCCTGAATGGCGCTGGCCTCTTGCAGACAGCTTGCAGCCTGTCCGAGCAAGTGGAGGAGAAGGTAGCCAATGACTCTCTGCTCTGCTACAGTTGTTAACAATGTCTACATCGTGGATACTGTTAAAAGAGTGACAGATTATGCAGCCCATTGGCAGACATTTGCCACAATTGCCAGTCAGGACCTGGTCATTAACTCCCAATATAAGATGCTGACTAACCATAATCTGAGGTTCTGATTTGGTTACATCAAGTCACGTAAGGTAAAAGGCATAAACTACAGAAACACAAGTTGTTGTTGTCGTAAAAAAGGGGCCTGAATAGGTAAAACTTACAAATTGTATTCCAAGTGGTGAACAAAGGCTGCTCAGGTTGTTAAAACTATCGCCCCAATTCATCATTTACGATTTACTGAAGTCAAATTATCCTTTGTGGTTCATGAATTTAGAGCAAAATCAAAATGATCTTTATTTTTGTGTTTAATTGTTTTAAGGGCCTTTTTAGCGCCAAAAGTCTCAAATCCTTTAACTTGCTGCTTGTTCGTCGAAAAATGCGTCAAATTTAAAATTCTGCAAGAAACCTTACTATAAGCAAAGTCTGGAGTGAAATGAGGCAAAAAATATGACATTTATTAAAAGTTGCATTTTGGAAATCTGTCCAAAACATCTGGATAAGCAAAGTTGAAGGAAAAATCTAAAAAAGACTTAAAAAAAAGAAAGACAACTTAAAAAGTGGCGCACAACATATAGTAAATAAGGTGAAAATACTAAATCCACTAAAAAAAGAGCAAATTACTCCAGAAAACTGGAGAAACAGCAATGTTGAATTGGGGCAATGTGTATAATAGAAGTTGGGAACAAAAGTGTCTGTATTGGAGTAGAGCACAACCACTATTACAATCATTTTTCCTAATAAATATAATAAAACTGTTGGTTTCTTTAGCAACAAAAAATAAAATGTTATGTACATTGAAAGTTGTCTCATCATCAAATGTCCCTGTTCCAATAAAGAGGTTGATGATATATTATTATTAGAATATCAAAACTGCAGTAAAACAAAGTAGATGTCAATGGTAAAACTGTTTCATTACATAGTAATGTAAAATAGGATGTAAACTGAGCCAACAGCTCATCATGCAACACAGCGAGTGCCAGAACTAAATTACCATTTTGATGACAGACATCCAACACCTATTCATAGGAATGTATTATCAATTGTAATTGTATTTATTTTCTGCTAAATTTAATAAGGAAAGACACTCTATATAAAAGCACAACAGTTACTAGAGGATATCCATATATATGGAAAAACATGATGATTTTCTAAACAAATCAGAAGTCAAGTGTCTACTTTTTAGCTCCTCTGCAGACTCAGAACTCTTGGGGAAATAGTACTATACATAAAACTCTTTGAAACACTTCAAGGGATTGTCCACCTGTCAGGACTATTGAGCAAAATACAATATTTTTAGCACAAAATACACAGATTTAAATAGAAAAAATATCTATCTATATATACATATGTGTACTGTACACATATATATATATATATATATATATATATATATATATATATATATATACACACACTGCTCAAAAAAGTAAAGGGAACGCTTAAACAACACAATGTAACTCCAAGTCAATAACACTTCTGTGTAATCTACCTGTCCAGTTATGAAGCAATACTGATTGTGAATCAATTTCTCCTGCTGTTGTGCAAATGGAACAGACAACTGGTAGGAATGATAGACAATTAGCAAGATACCCCCTATAAAGGAGTGGTTCTGCAGGTGGTGACCACAGACCATTTCTCTGTTCTCATCCTTTTTGGCTGTTGTTTTGGTCACTTTTTCATTTTGCCATTGCTCTCACCTCTAGAGGTACAGTAGCATGAGGCGGTGTCTACAGTACAAGCCACAGAAGTTGCTAATGTAGTGTAGTTCATCCAGGATGGCACATCAGTGCGAGCAGTGGCAAGAAGGGTAGCGGTGTCTGTCAGCACAGTGTCCAGAGCATGGAGCAGATACCAGGAGATGTGGAGGGGGTCGTAGGAGGGCAACAACCCAGCAGCAGGACTGTTACCTACTCCTTTGTGCAAGGAGGAACAGGAGGAGCACTGCCAGAGCCCTGCAAAATGACCTCCAGCAAGCCACAAATGTGCATGTGTCTGCACAAATGGTTAGAAACCGACTACATGAGAGTGGTATGAGGGCCCGACATCCACAGATGGGGGTTGTGCTCACAGCCCAACACCATGCAGGACGCTTGGCATTTGCCACAGAACACCAGGATTGGCAAAGTCGCCGCTGGCGCCCTGTGCTCTTCTCAGATGAAAGCAGGTTCACACTGAGCACATGTGACAGAGTCTGGAGAGGCCGTGGAGAGCGATCTGCTGCCTGCAACATCCTTCAGCATGACCGGTTTGGCAGTGGGTCAGTAATGGTGTGGGGTGCCATTCCTTTGGAGGGCCGCAGAGCCCTCCATGTGCTCGCCAGAGGTATCCTGACTGCCATTAGGTACCGAGATGAGATCCTCAGACCCCTTGTGAGCCATATGCTGGTGCGGTTGGCCCTGGGTTCCTCCTAATGCAGGACAATGCCATACCTCATGTGGCTGGAGTGTGTCAGCAGTTCCTGCAAGATGAAGGCATTGAAGCTATGGACTGGCCCGTCCATTCCCCATACCTGAATCCGATTGAGCACATCTGGGACATCATGTCTCGCTCCATCCACCATCGTCACGTTGCACCACAGACTGTCCAGGAGTTGGCGGATGCTTTAGTCCCTGTCTGTGAGGAGATCCCACAGGAGACCATCCGCAACCTCATCAGGAGCATGCCAGGCATTGTAGGCAAGTCATACAGGCATGTGGAGGCCACATACAATACTGAGCCTCATTTTGACTTGTTTTAAGAACATTACATCAAAGTTGGATCAGCTTGCAGTGTGTTTTTCCACTTTAATTTTGGGAGTGACTCCAAATCCAGGCCTCCATTGGTTAATAAATTTGTCTTCCATTGATGATTTTTGAGTGATTTTGTTGTCAGCACATTCAACTTTGTACAGAGCAAAGTATTCAATGAGAATATTTCATTCAGTCAGATCTAGGATGTGTTATTTGAGTGTTCCCTTTATTGTTTTGAGCAGTGTATGTAATTATATTATATATATATATATATATATATATATATAATATATATACAGTACAGACCAAAAGTTTGGACACACCTTCTCATTTGAAGATTTTTCTGTATTTTCATGACTACCACTTGAAGCTCATCAAGAAAATGTCAAGAGTGTGCAAAGCAGTCATCAAAGCAAAAGGTGGCTACTTTGAAGAACCTAGAATATAAGACATATTTTCAGTTGTTTCACACTTTTTTGTTAAGTATATAATTCCACATGTGTTAATTCATAGTTTTGATGCCTTCAATGTGAATGTACAATTTTCATCGCCATGAAAATACAGAAAAATCTTTAAATGAGAAGGTGTGTCCAAACTTTTGGTCTGTACTGTATGTATGTATATATAAACACAAATATACAGTATATCACCTCTCACAACAACAGTGAGTCAAAATGGCCAAATTGTGCCCAATTAGCCAGTTTCCCTCCCCGGTGTCATGTGACTCAGTGTTAGAAGGTCTCAGATGTGAATGGGGAACAGGTGTGTTACATTTGGTGTTATTGCTCTCACACTCTCTCATATTGGTCACTGAAAGTTCAACATGGCAACTTATGGCAAAGAACTCTCTAAGGATCTGAAAAAAGAACTGTTGCTGTACATAAAGATGGCCTAGGCTGTAAGAAGATTGGCAACAGACTGAAACTGAGCTGCAGCACGATGGTAAAGACCATACAGCGGTTTAACAAGACAGGTTCCACTCAGAACAGGCCTCGCCTTTGGTCGACCAAAGAGGTTGAGGGCACGTGCTCAGCATCATATCCAGAGGTTGTCTTTTCAAAATAGACGTATGAGTGCTGCCAGCATTGCTGCAGAGGTTAGAGGGGTGGTGGTTCAGCCTGTCAGTGCTCAGACCATACTCTGCACGCTGCATCAAATTGGTCCGCATGGCTGTCGTTCCACAAGAAAGCCCGTACACAGTTTGCTGAAGACAAGCAGACTAAGGACATTGGTTACTGCAAGCATGTCCTGTGGTCTGATGAGACCAAGATAATTTTATTTGATTCAGATGGTGTCAAGCATGTGTGGTGGAAACCAGGTGAGGAGTGTTTTGCCTACAGTCAAGCATGGTGGTGGGAGTGTCATGGTTTGGGGCTGCATGAGTGCTGCCAGCTGTGGGGAGCTACAGTTCGGAATCAGGAATGCCAACATGTACTGTAACATACCAAAGCAGAGCATGATCCCCTCCCTTCGGAAACTGAGCCGCAGGATAGTATTCCAACATAACAACCCCAAACACCTCCAAGACGACCATTGCCTTGCTAAAGAAACTGAGCGTAAAGGTGCTGGACTGGCCAAGCATGTTTCCAGAGCTAAACCCTATTGAGCATCTGTGAGGCATCCTCAAACCGAAGATGGAGAAGTGCAAGGTCTCCAACATCCACCAGCTCTATGATGTCGTCAAGGATGAGTAAAAGAGGATTCCAATGGCAACCTGTGCAGCTCTAGTGAACTCCATGCCCAAGAGAGTTAAAGGCAGTGCTTGAAAATAATGGTGGCCGTACAAAATTTTGATACTTTGGGCACAATTAGGTAATTTTGACTTAGGGGTGTACTCACTTTTGTTGCCAGCGGTTTAGACATTAATGGCTGTGTGTTGAGTTATTTAGAGGGCACACCAAATTTACACTGTTATACAAGCTATACACTGATTACTTTACATTGTATCAAAGTGTCATATTTTCAGTGTTGTCCCATGAAAATATATAATACAATATTTGTGAAGGGTGTACTCATTTTTGTGATATACTGTATATTTTACTGTTATTGTGAACAGTTAAGCACGTTGAAGATGAAATGATCTCTAAAAGGGCTAAAAAATATTATATTGTCTCTTTTTACATTTTAAAAATTATATAAAGCAAAATGGACTGATGCAAGAGTTTGGTTACCCTTAGAGATTTGTGTGCTTGGATAACTTTGACCAAGGTTTCAGACCTTAATGAGCCTATTAGGGTTATGGCTTGTTCACCATCATCATTAGGAAAGGCCAGGTGATGCTATTTTCCCAGGCTTACAAAAAAAATAGCCTCCTCTAACCTTGTGCCAAAAAACAGCAGCCATGGGTTCTTCTAAGCCCTTGCCTAGCACTCTGAAAATGAAAATGGTGGAAGTCCACAAAATAGTAGAAGGCTATAAGAAGATAGCAAAGTGTTTTCAAGTTGCCCTTTCCTCAGTTCGAAATGTTATTGTCTGGCTGTAAAAAGGGTTTACAAGCTGTGATACTTGCAAAATGGGGTGCTGCTCGGTACTAACCATGCAGGGTGCCCAAACTTCTGCATTGCGCTATTTCCCTTTTTGTATTTTTTAAAATGTAAAAGGTGAAAATATATATATTTTTGCCTAAAATACAAAGGAAATGTGTCATCTTTAACTTTAGACTTTTTAGAGATAATTTCATCTTCAACTGTTCACAATAACAGCAATTTTGACCAGGGATGCCCAAACTTTTACATGCCACTGTATACACACACAGTCGCTAACATCTGACACCTAGAGAACAAATATTAGAGCCAAAGCTGACTGGAATACATTCCACAGATCTTTTGCATTTTTAGGTTTTGTTTCAAAAACAGCTTTTTTTGAATTTGCTCTACAAAACTTCATAACATCCATCTAGTTGGTCTTGAACGAGGATGTTTCCCGCTTGCTGGTGTGTTTGGGGTCATTGTTCTCCTGAAACACCCATTTCAAGGGCATTTCTTCTTCAGCATAAGGAAACGTGACCTCTTCCAGTATTTTGATCTATTCAAACTGGTCCATGATTCCTGGTATGCGGTAAATGGGCCCAACTCCATAGTATGAGAAACATCCCCAAACCATTATGCTTGCACCTCCATGTTTTACAGTCTTCACAGTATGCTGTGGCTTGAATTCAGTGTTTATGGGTCATCTCACAAACTGCCTGCGGCCTTTAGACCCAATAAGAACAATCTTGCTCTCATCTGTCCATAGAATGTTGCGCCATGTCTTGTTAGGCCAGTCAATGTGGTCTTTGGCAAACTGTAACCTTTTCAGCAGGTCTTTTTTTTTACCAATGGTATTTTACAAGGGTTTGATGCAAATACTTTGGCTTCATGTAGGCATCTTCTGAGCAGTGCACTCTTAACAGCATTATGTGCCCTGGACAAACCAGTGTGCTGGGGCCCCTACGACAACCACTCAGAGGAATAGAAAGTAAATGGTTGAGAATATAGAACATATAGTTCTTTTATTTTCACTTCAACAAAGCTGGTGTTAAAACATTAAAAACATACTGTACAGCAGCAACTAATCAACATGATAAACAATTGAAACTCACAATACTACTCAGCCACACAGATTAGATGGCACAGTATGAAAGTACGAACTTATTGTAACAAGCACTTCAGAGAATTGCTTTATTATTGGCTTGAAGTCAATGGTCTTCAGAATGCCATTTTCCATGCACGAGAGAAAGCCAGTTCAAACGATGTTTCCCCATTGTGCTATGAAGATTTTTAGAAGTTTTAGTTTTTAAAAGGAACCTTCTCCAGTACAGTTGGTCACCATCATGCACATGAACAATCTCAATTTCAACATTTGGGGATACAGATTTCAAATTGTCCAAAATTATTTTTCTGTACAATACAGGTAATGTCTCACAATTTTCATTAAGAGCCATGTATTGCTTGAGATGCTCACATTCATTGAAAAGGTCAGATTCCTAGGGACCACAGTACTTGGGCCGGCAACTGTATTTTTATGGTCGCCGGCCCGTTTATTTCTTCTTGCTCTATGAGCACTCACACGCATTGTTCACTACTGAACGCTGAGGCGCGTGCAATGAAAGATTACGTCCTGTCACCAAGGACAGCGTCAGGACGCACTTTGTGGGTGGAGTAAGTGCACATCATTCGATTGCAGGGCAATGCTTGTTTTGCTCATTCTTTCTAGCATGTTATACCAGAGAATTATGAGAAAGATTGTTTCCAGGTTTTCCATTTTTTTGCTCAATCCTTCTGCCTTTCGCCTTGTATTCACTTGCTGTTCATTGTCAAGAGAGAGAGAATCCAGTGCATGTTTTATTTTCTCAAAAACCCAATACAGAACTTGAACAGCAAACCATCATGTGTCAGACAGTGGCTTGACCACAAAATATTTTCCTAAAGATCATTTCAGTACATTCCAGCGATGAGTAGAACCAGCAAAAAATGAATACAGATGCTGAACAAAGTCAAAGAATTTTACAGTCTGTAGACAACAACCTGCTGCTTTTACTCCCACCATGTTCAGGCTGTGCAGCACAGGAGACATAAATGGCAAACTGATTAGGTTGATGAATCCGTGCTTGCAATCCAGTATATTGTCCAGACATATTTGGGGCATTATCGTATCACTGATCATGGCAGTTTGATAGTGGAATTGTGGAATTTTGTTCTCATTAAGAAAATCCACAACAGTGTTTGTTAGATCCTTTGCGCCATGAGAAAAGATGGGGATGAATATCAAGAAATTTTCCACAAGCTCACAACCTTTAATGACCAAAAAGATAGAAATAAATCAGTTCAACATTGCTGTAGAGAAGTCCAGTGTGCACAGAACCACGTCAGGCCACGCGTAGTTTTTTCTTCCATCCACCATAGCGTTTGACAAAACTATTTAAAATGTTTTCAAATAAAGTATAAAGTTTTAAATAATATCCAGAAGCTGGAACTAACATTTTCCAATATTCTCACAGCCTTTAATGTATTGGACAGTAATTGTCAATTGATCTGTGTGTGAGATGTCTGGAGTGGAATCTACACTAATTGAATAATACTTTGACTCTTTTACTTCCTTAAGAATAGTGCAAAGGACCTGTTGTTTCATTAAATCAACAAATTGCTCACAAATATTTGCCGATAAATATGAGAGATTCCCTTTTCCAGGATTTCCATATTTTTTGAGATGTTCTTCCAAAAAATGGTTAAATTAACTCAGCAGCTCTAGTATACCTAAATAGTTGCAATTTTTGCTGACCCAATAATCTGATTGTCTCCACGAAATGGCAAGAAAGCTAATTACAGAAACATTAACCAAATGGGGAGAACTCCACATGCCAGTGTCCCATCCCCTGATGACACCGCATATGCGGTGAAACATGTTGGGAGGCCATGTGCTATTAAACAATTGATTGTCCTATTCTGCCATAAATGATAGCACCCCATCAGTATATAAGTGACAATATAAAGTAAAATGGTATAGGCAGATTAGGGGCAATATGCATTTTAAATTAATAATTAAGAAAAGTTAAATGTTATGGCCTAATAGAGAGGGATATTTATATGGTGGTTCTCCCCATTTGGTTAATAATTCATTGTATATTTCTCCAAGGCCATTATTTTCCTCTTTTTCTATTTTGAATTAATTACAGAAATAACACGTGTCAACACTTTATGCCAATATTCCTGTTCTGAGCAATGTTGCTCAAGTACAAGTGCTTCTCAATAAATTAGAATATCATCAAAAAGTTAATTTATTTCAGTTCTTCAATATAAAAAGTGAAACTCATTATATATAGTCATTACAGAGTGATCTATTTCAAGTGTTTATTTCTGTTAATGTTGATGATTATGGCTTACAGCCAATGAAAACACAAAAGTCATTATCTCAGTAAATTAGAATACTTTATAACAACAGCTTGAAAAATGTTTTTAAAATCCAAAATGTTGGCCTACTGAAATGTATGTTCAGTAAATACACTCAATACTTGGTCGGGGCTCCTTGTGCATCAATTACTGCATCAATGTGGCGTGGCATGGAGGCGATCAGCCTGTGGCACTGCTGAGGTGTTATGGAAGCCCAGGTTGCTTTGATAGCAGCCTTCAGCTCGTCTGCATTGTTGGGTCTGGTGTCTCTCATCTTCCTCTTGACAATATCCCATAGATTCTCTATGGGGTTAAGGTCAGGCGAGTTTGCTGGCCAATCAAGCACAGTAATACTTTAGTTTTTAAACCAGGTATTGGTACTTTTGGCAGTGTGGACAGGTGCCAAGTCCTGCTGGAGAATGAAATGTCCATCTCCAAAAAGCTCGTCAGCGGAGGGAAGCATGAAGTGCTCTAAAATTTCCTGGTAGACGGCTGCACTGACTTTGGTCTTGATAAAACACAGTGGAGCTACACCAGCAGATGACATAGCTCCCCAAACCATCACTGATTGTGGAAACTTCACACTAGACCTCAAGTAGCTTGGATTGTTCCTCTCCACTCTTCCTCCAGACTCTGGGACACTGATTTCCAAATGAAATGCAAAATGTACTTTCATCTGAAAACAACACCTTGGACCACTGAGCAACAGTTCAGGTCTTTTTCTCCTTGGCCCAGGTAAGGCGCTTCTGGGGTTGTCTATTGATTATGACGGTTTGCGGTTGTTTGTGTAACTTTTTTATCTGTCTTTTTCTGAGCTCCTCTCAGCTGATTTATGACCCCAAACCACGTTAGTTGATTCTCTGTACATTTAACTATAGTCTGTAAAAAAATGGTGAAATAATTTTAATAAAACCCAATAGCAAAAAACTATTTTTAGCCCCAAATGCATGCATTTAAGTAAAAAAAATTCTCCAAAGGTGGATAACTTTACCAATATTGCAAGCTAGAGTATTCAAGTGCCATGCACTTTACTATCTTTACAGCAATATTGATAGACCCATAGACTGCTATTAAAACTCAATAACTCAGATTTTTTTTTTTAGCAGACACACGGTACGCAAAAAATCACCGACATTTGAATAGCACCATAGACTCTAATGAGTACATGTTCTATCCATGACAAATACAGATAAAATACATATGGGAGTCACAGATGTCTGACTGAGTCAATAAGGATGGAAATATCAAAGTCATGCAAACAAAATGGGCCTATTAGGCATATCAACTATTCTCCCTTCTATACATGTGTTCAAATTGGTCAAAAATTGATACAGCTTCAAGGGGTCCTCTAAAGATCTATGGAAAAAAGATGGTCTATGGCTAATATGCCACGGTCATCAAATTGGGAGTTGTTAATCAAAGTAACCCAATTACTGTTCTTACAGAGGGGCCCTCTGATTCCAGTGCCCACCCTTTGATAAGGCAGACTTAGGTAAGCACTTGTAGCATCACTAATGGGCTATAGGCAAGCTGCTGTAAGTTCAGTGGGATTTAGTCATATAATGGTTGTAATGTCAGAAGTGGCTACCATTAGGTGAACTACTACGTCATCTCACAAGCGGATTTTACTCAAGTAAATGACTGACATCACAAGCGGATATTTCTCATGTGGACTTTTGTGACATGTCTGCGAATTTGCCTGTTCATGCAGATTGTTTATACTCACCTCACGCCTCTGCTCTTCACAGTCACCTGTCCTGTCCCCATTGCAACATCTTATCATGTCCGTGGGCACTGGTTCCCCGAGTCTCCTCAAGTTAGGATGGAACTCCTGGCTCTGATGAGGCCCCGGATGGTTCTGCAAATACGCGTAAGGTCACCTTGAGTGCGCATGTGAAAAACCCCATCCTAGATCTCATCAGAACCACAAGTCCCGGCCTAGTGTGAGAAGATTCGGGGCGATAAGATAATGAAATGAGGACAGGTGACTGAGGAGCGGAGGGGCCTGAGAGGTGATCTGTTAGGTAAGAATAAATTTATTTATGTTTTTTAACCTTTTGATGGCTCCTTATGCTTTAGCAAAATGATGGGCACCAGCCGCCATTTTCCTGAATCCAAGTGGATCTCCAAAAAAATTCCACTTTTGGTGAATGCGAAATTTTGTAATACTCGAGTAGAATTTAATTTCGCTCCTCTCTATTAATGAGACACTATTCTATAGCAGAGGCAACCATTTGTGGTTATGAGGATTAGGTTTTTGCAGGCATTTTCATACTGTGATATTTTACTAAATAATGCAATAATCATTGGAGTTATCCATAAGCATTAGGTTGAAGAGGAAATTCTCTTAAGTGCTCCCAAGTTTTAATTAAGACTGAAGATGTGCTCAGATCACGAGTGCTGCAGAGGATTACGGTGTCGTACAAGAGGTGCAATCCAGATCTACTAATGTTGATTTTTTTTTTATACTGTATGGATTACTTGTAAAGTCAGATCCCACAGCTGACCACCATTATTGACCATCATGTTTCTGGATCATATACAGTTGAAACCAGAAGTTTACATACACCATATAAAAAGACACATATGCATGTTTTTTTCAATATCTTACATGAAACCAGAATAAATCTTTCCCGTTTTAGGTAAATTAGGATTACCATAATTATTAATATTTGCCAAATGCCAGAATAATGAGAGAATATTTTAAGGCATTTTTATTACTTACTGCAAAGTCAAAAGTTTACGTACAATAAGATTACTATGCCTTTAAACAATTCTGGACTGCCCATATGATGATGTCATGAGTTTGCAAGCTTCTGCAACCTTTGCAAGGTTTTTTGGCAACATCTGAGTTAAAGACACACCTGTGGATGTATTTTAATGCACACCTGAACCACACTGCTTCTTTGTGTAATATCATGGGAAAGTCTAAAGAAATCAGCCAAGATATCAGGAAGAGAATTGTGGACTTGCACAAGTCTGGCTCATCCTTGGGTACAATTTCAAGATACCTGAAGGTACCTGGTTCATCTGTACAAACAATTATATGCAAGTATAAAGAAGATGGGAATGTCCAGCCATCATACCGCTCAGGAAGGAGATGGGTTCTGTGTCCCAGAGATGAACGTGCTATGGTCTGACAAGTGCATATCAACCCAAGGACAAAAGCAAAAGACCTTGTGAAGATGATGGCATAAGCTGGTAAGATTGTATCAATATCCACAGTGAAACGAGTACTCTATAAACATGGGCTGAAAGGCCACTCTGCCAGGAAGAAGCCATTACTGAAGCAATATTGAAGCAACGTGTCAAGATTTCAGCCAGGAAGTTAAAGCTTGGGCGGAAATGGGTTTTCCAAATGGACAAGGACCCGAAGCATACTGTCAAAATGGTAACAAAGTGGCTTAATGATAACAAAGTCAATGTTTTGGAGTGGCCATCACAAAGCCCTGATCTCAATCCTAGTGAAAATGTATGGGCAAAGCTGTAAAGTCAAGTGCGAACAAGGCGACCTACAAACCTGGATCAGCTACACCAGTTTTGTCTGGAGAAATTGGCCCAAATTCCGACTAATTATTGTGAGAAGCTTGTGGAAGGATATCCCAAACGTTTGACCCAAGTCATTCAGTTTAAGGGCAATGGTACCAAATACTAATGAAATGTATATAAACTTTTGACTTTGCAGTAATAAAAATCCCTTAGGCTATGTGCCCACGATGCAGAAATGAAGCAGAAAATTTCTGCAGCACTTCTGCATCTCCCTGGCAGAAAAAACGCATGCAGATTGTGCATGCGTTTTTCCTGCAGAATACATGCGGATCCACATGCGTTTCCGCATGCAGATTGACAAGCGCTTTCCAGGCGATAGCATCACTTGGAAAGTGCTTGACAACTAGGTCACACTGTATAAATCCATGCAAACAGCATGGATTTATACAGTGTGAACCGTAAAAATTAAAACAAATAAAGCTATACTCACCCCCGAGGCCCCGGCGTGGCTGCAGCGCTCGTTCCTGTCTGGTTCCCGGCTGCCGGCATATCGCGAGACAGAGCGGTGAAGGGCCTGCGGTCACATGACTGTGACGTCACCGCAGGTCCTCAAGCGATGCCGGCATTCAGAGAAAAGCCGCCGGACAGGTGAATATAACTTTATTTGTTATTTTATTCTTTTTTTACAGGTACAATGGTACCCAGGTCTGGAAGAGAGTCTCCTCTCCTCCAGAACTGGGTACCATCCGCACATAGAGACGCATAGAAGCCGCTTGTACAAATGTACAGTCGCGGTTTCTATGCGTTTCAATGCAAGTCAATGGCGGGAGTTCCGCTGCGCTTCCGCAAAATTAAATGACATGCTGCGGATTTTTGTACGCAGCATAAAAGCTGCGGAAAAATCCGCAGCATGTGCATAGAACATGCGGAATCCCCTTGGGGACCATGGGGTGCGGATTACCGCAGCATAAACGCTTGAAAAACGCTACGTGGGCACCCAGCCTTAAAACATTCTCTCTCTCACATTATTCTGGCATTTGGCAAATATTAAAAATTATGGTAATCCTAATTAACCTAAAACGGGAAAGGTTTATTCTGATTTCATGTCAGATATTGAGAAAAACATGAATGTGTCTTTTTATATAGTGTATGTAAACTTCTGATTTCAACTGTATGTTTTGCATAACAAGTAGTTCTTTCTTACACTTAGATTGCAGAAACTAAATGTACAGATTGAGAGCTCAGTTTTGCATATAGGTGAGCCATTTGTATATATCCATATTGGATCAGGGGCATCAATTCTCATTATACTGTATCGTATTTGTATAACATATAATTAGCATGCACATAGTATTACATAGGTGCTTAAATTTATTTTGTAATATATTCTAATCACATTTTTTTTCTTTGAGTCTTCCTGGAAGACAGCAAAACACTTCACTAGATAGGAGCTCATTAATATAGGTTTATTGCATATTTTCAGACCTGCCAAGTCATACATTATGAACTCTGTTTGCTTGCCACAAAATTGCAATAATCCTCTATAAAGCACATAGCCTCTTGAGGTATTAAGAGTTTACACACTAATGTATGTTATGTATGCCTTGGTAGGATTAGGTTATATACCGTAATTATATTCTCATGCTTCATGAATATAAACAGCTATAGATGCTGTGTACTGAATGCTGAGAACATAGCAAGAAACATCCAATAAAATGTGTACGTTTTTTATAAAAGGTTTCAAAGTTTATTATGACCAACTACTTCTTAGCCAGATTAATTTCAAAGGCCCCCTGTCACTCTGCATCAATAATGCTAGTACGAGTGGCAATTCATCTATCGAATACATGAAAAGAAATCCAGAATGATTAAGACTGCTAATAATTCACTGCTGCATTCATCTAGCCTGTCTTAATATTACTTTTCAGTCATACAAGGACAACTTAAAAGCCAAAAAGCAAGATTTTAAATCGTTCTTACAGTTGAAAAATTGACACAACCATCCAGTTAATCTGAGGGATGAGAAATGATAAAGGAAATGGGGTATATGTACAACCACAAAGCCTGATCCAGTCTATCCCAAAAGAGTTCATCTTTCCCTCCTGGTCCCAAATGTCGATCCACTGAACCAAACAATTCAGAAAACTATTTTACCCATGTACATAATAATTGATGTTATTTTGTTCTACAAAAAAAAATAAAAAACATCCAAGCCCTAGTTCCCACTGTCACCAACTACTGAGATTATGGTAAATAAGGATCTCGAGACTGAACTTTTCTTGTGCAACCTTCTCTTTAGAATGGGTTTTACACGAATCCCCTGTTAAATATCTCTTCTCAAGACTAAATACATTTAATTTAAATCTCTCCTCACAGCCAAGATCCTCCATGCCCCTCATCAGTTTTATGGCTCTTTTTGTACCTTTTCTAGCTGGAGGGCAATAGTAACAAAATTAAAAGGTTATACAGTTATGGCTGAAAGTATTGGCACCCTTGAAATTGTTTCAGAAAATGAAATATTTCTCCCAGAAAATTATTGCAGTTACACATGTTTTGTTATACACATGTTTATTTCCTTTGTGTGTATTGGAACACAAACAAAAAAAAAACAGAGCAAAAAAAAGCAAATTGGACATAATTTCACACAAAACCCCAAAAATGGGCCAGACAAAATTGTTGGCACCCTCAACTTAATATTCCCTTTGGAATAAAAAACGGCAATCAATCTCTTCCTATAATCATCAACAAGCTTCTTACACCTCTCAACTGGAATTTCGGACCACTCTTCTTTTGCGAACTGCTCCAACAATTTTGTCCGGCCCATTTTTTGGGGTTTTGTGCAAAATTAGGTCCAGTCTGCCTTTTTTTCTCTTTTTTTGTGTTGTTCCAATACACCCAAAGGCAATAAACAGGTGTATAACAAAACATCAAAACATGGGAAAACCAAAAATAAGAAATGTGCTAGGACCAAATTATTCACACATGTAGAAGATAAAAAGTAATAATCTTTTTTAAACAAAAAGGATAAAAATGTCATAAAAAGGTACATAAAAAACATTCTAACAGACACAAAAATATTGGTGAGTGAGTGCTACAGGAGGCCCAGATCACTAATATATATGAATATATAAATAAATACAAGGAGTGACAAATACATAAGTATAGATAAATATATAAATTCCACAGGTCACTTCTATATATATATATATATATATATATATATATATATATATATATATATATAAAAAATACATAGAGTGACAAATAAATAATTATGAATGAGTGTAGATATCAATTCCACAAGTAACTCATATAACTAGGGTATACAAAGAGCCCATAGCTATGTATAAAGGATATCAATGTGCATTGACATGTGTAACTATACTCACCCACCAACACCCAACGCACGTTTCACAAATGCTTTGTCATGGGTGGTTGGTAGGTAGATGACCCAGCTATTTAACGGACAGGTAACCAATGAGAGACAGCGATATAAATGAAAACAGGTGAGACCAAATAATGTTTGAGTAGATACCCCCCGTCATGAATATCTACTCAAACTCTACTCAAACATTACTTGGTCTCACCTGTTTTCATTTATATAGCTGTCTATCATTGGTTACCTGTCCATTAAATAGCTGGGTCATCTACCTACCAAACATTTGTGAAACGTTTGCGTTGGGTGTTGGTGGGTGAGTATGGTTACATATGGCAATGCTCATTGATATCCTTTATACATAGCTATGGGCTGTTTGTATACCCTAGTTATATAAGTGACTTGTGGAATTGATATCTACACTCATCCAGAATTATTTGTCACTATGTAATTTTTTATATATACAGTTCAGACCAGGTTTTGACACACCTTCTCATTTAAAGATTTTTCTGTATTTTCATGACTATGAAAATTGTACATTCACACTGAAGGCATCAAAACTATGAATTAACACATGTGGAATTATATACTTAACAAAAAAGTGTGAAACAACTGAAAATATGTCTTATATTCTAGGTTCTTCAAAGTAGCCACCTTTTGCTTTGATGACTGCTTTGCACACTCTTGGCATTCTCTTGATGAGCTTCAAGAGGTAGTCACCGGAAATGGTTTTCACTTCACAGGTGTGCCCTGTCAGGTTTAATAAGTGGGATTTCTTGCCTTATAAATGGGGTTGGGACCATCAGTTGTGTTATGCAGAAGTCTGGTGGATACACAGCTGATAGTCCTACTGAATAGACTGTTACAATTTGTATTATGGCAAGAAAAAAGCAGCTAAGTAAAGAAAAACGAGTGGCCATCATTACTTTAAGAAATGGAGGTCAGTCAGTCCGTCCGAAAAATTGGGAAAACTTTGAGTGTCCCCAAGTGCAGTTACAAAAACCATCAAGTGCTACAAAGAAACTGGCTCACATGAGGACCGCCCCAGGAAAGGAAGACCAAGAGTCCCCTCTGCTTCTGAGGGTAAGTTTATCCGAGTTACCAGCCTCAGAAATCGCAAGTTAACAGCAGCTCAGATTAGAGACCAGGTAAATGCCACACAGAGTTCTAGCAGCAGACACATCTCTACAACAACTGTTAAGAGGAGACTTTGTGCAGCAGGCCTTCATGGTAAAATAGCTGCTAGGAAACCACTGCTAAGGACAGGCAACACGCAGAAGAGACTTGTTTGGGCTAAAGAACACAAGGAATGGACATTAGACCAGTGGAAATCTGTGCTTTGGTCAGATGAGTCCAAATTTGAGATCTTTGGTTCCAACCACCGTGTCTTTGTGCGACACAGAAAAGGTGAATGGATGGACTCTACATGCCTGGTTCCCACCGTGAAGCATGGAGGAGGAGGTGTGATGGTGTGGGGGTGCTTTGCTGGTGACACGGTTGGGGATTTATTCAAAATTGAAGGCATACTGAACCAGCATGGATACCACAGCATCTTGCAGCGGCATGCTATTCCATCCGGCTTGCGTTTAGTTGGACCATCATTTATTTTTCAACAGGACAATGACCCCAAACACACCTCCAGGCTGTGTAAGGGCTATTTGACCAAGAAGGAGAGTGATGGGGTGCTACGCCAGATGAGCTGGCCTCCACAGTCACCAGACCTGAACCCAATCGAGATGGTTTGGGGTGAGATGGACTGCAGAGTGAAGGCAAAAGGGCCAACAAGTGCTAAGCACCTCTGGGAACTCCTTCAAGACTTTTGGAAGACCATTTCCGGTGACTACCTCTTGAAGCTCAAGAGAATGGCAAGAGTGTGCAAAACAGTCATCAAAGCAAAAGGTGGCTACTTTGAAGAACCTAGAATATAAGACATATTTTCAGTTGTTTCACACTTTTTTGTTAAGTATATAATTCCACATGTGTTAATTCATAGTTTTGATGCCTTCAGTGTGAATGTACAATTTTCATAGTCATGAAAATACAGAAAAATCTTTAAATGAGATGTGTCCAAACTTTTGGTCTGTACTGTATGTATAGGAGTGACGTGGATTTTATATATTTGTCACTCCTTGTATTTATTCATATATATTAGTGATCAGGGCCTCCCGCAGCGCTCACCCATCAATATTTTTGTGTCTGTATCTTGGAATCTTTTTTATGTACCTTTTATGAAATTTTTATCCTTTTGTGTTTAATAAAGATTATTACTTTTTATCTTCTACATGTGTGAGTAATTTGGTCCTAGTACATTTCTTGTTTTTGGTTTTCCTATAATAGACAGTGATAAGTGGGACATTATACCCTTACCCGGGTTTGCATATCGGTGATATAGAACATCAAAACATGTGTAATTGCAATAGTTTTCTAGGAGAAATACTTCATTTTCTGGAACAATTTCAAGGGTGCCAACACTTTCTGCCATGACTGTATGCCAGGCAAAAGCCTTATGGCACAGTGAGAACCTGAACATGGAGGTTGTAGGTCTGACATGTTTGTAAACTACAATACACTTTTACATTCCAAAAACACCATGTCTATAGTTTCAATGTCTTTTTACGAATACTGGCCCAGTAAGCTTATATAAAGTAAAGATAGTGAGCCTCATTGGGGACACGGACTGGTTGTGAGTTACCTCTAAGAACAGTAACTAGATATAAGGATTGCCTCAGACGTCAGTATAAATTGATCCTAGAACGGACCGCAATGCGTAGACACGCTCAAGTTGGGAGTCTGTGTTCGGACTGATTTGTTTGGAAGAATGAAGCAGCCCTAAAGGCCCCGTCACACTAAGCGACGCTACAGCGATCCCGACAACGATACGACCGGTCACGGATCGTTGCTGCGTCGCTATGTGGTCGCTGGTGAGATGTCAAACAGTCAGATCTTCCCAATGATGCAGCAACCCGTAACAATCTGTATAACGATGCACGCCTATGTGTTTCTGTGTTTGAGTCGTCAACAAGGTCGTTGGTAAGGTGTCAAACACACCGATGCATGCTACCCAGCGGGGCCTCAACGATCAAAGAAATGTCCAGACCATTCCGACACAACCAGCGATCTCACAGCAGGGGCCTGGTTGCTGCTAAGTGTCAAACGTAGCGAGATCGCTACTGAGGTCGCTGTTGCGTCACAAAACTTGTGACTCAGCAGCGATCTCGCTAGCGATCTCGCTTAGTGTGACGGGGGCTTAGACTACCCATCAAGTCAAATTAGGTGTCAATGGGCAAGCTTTGCACAAGCCACTCCATTCAGATGCTAACAGATGTGACCTTACACCCCTGTAGAAGGATCTGGTCTTTGATGTAGGGTTTGTATCCAAGGAGTAGCTGCTGGCCAGTGGAGTGAGGTGAAGAAAAATTGTATGCGTGCAGAGTCAAAATCAGGAATTTGGGGACAATAACATAACCAGAATTATATAGTCAAGAGATACCCAGGGTCAAGTCCAGCAGGCCAGGCAGTACCTTGTGCAGAGACACTACCATACAGTCCAAGGGTCAATTCACAATAAACCAGAGAACAGAATCTATAATATAACCGGGGATGCGTCCCTCTGTCTGAAGCCTCTATAGACTGCGCATGCGTGACGCGCAGTCTGGCTCCAGACAGAAGCAGGCATCCAGCCGTTACAGGTAAGAGGAGGTGTATGGCGCCGGAGAACGCAGTATGCGTAGGCACTGAATGCATACCGCGATCTCCGGCGCCATACTTGCATACTTACCTGACTGGGAGGAGCGTTGCCGCGGCGCCTCTCTTCGCAGGAGACCGGGGCAGGAGTGAGGTGCCGGACCGGCGCGTGCGCATAGCGCTATCCGGCGCCAAAATGGCACCGGACAGCACAGTGCTCCGGCGCCGCATTCCTCCCCCGGCCTCTGGCAGAACAGGACGCAGCAGCGCTGGAGTACAGAGAAGAAAGGTGAGTATAAGTGTTTATTTTTTTTGCATGTGTGTACAGTGTGAAAGGGATGAGGGGGCCACACATACCGGGATTGTGGGGTGAGGGGTACCACACATACCAGGATTGTGGGGTGAGGGGTACCACACATACCAGGATTGGGGGTGAGGGGTACCACGCATACCAGGATTGGGGGGTGAGGGGTACCACGCATACCAGGATTGGGGGGGTACCACGCATACCAAGATTGGGGGGTGAGGGGACCATGCATACCAGGATTGGGGAAGAGGGGTGCCACGCATACCAGGATTGGGGATGAGGGGTGCCACGCATACCAGGATTGGGGATGAGGGGTGCCACGCATACCAGGATTGGGGGGTGAGGGGTGCCACGCATACCGGGATTGGGGATGAGAGGTGCCACGTATACCGGGATTGGGGACGAGGGGTGCCACGCATACCGGGATTGGGGACGAGGGGTGCCACGCATACCGGGATTGGGGACGAGGGGTGCCACGCATACCGGGATTGGGGACGAGGGGTGCCACGCATACCGGGATTGGGGACGAGGGGTGCCACGCATACCAGGATTGGGGGGTAAGGGGTGCCACACATACCAGGATTGGGGGGTGAGGGGTGCCACACATACCAGGATTGGGGGGTGAGGGGTGCCACGCATACCGGGATTGGGGTTTGAGGGGTTCCACGCATACCGGGATTGGGGATGAGGGCTGCCACGCATACCAGGATTGGTGATGAGGGTTGCCACGCATACCGGGATTGGGGACGAGGGGTGCCACGCATACCGGGATTGGGGACGAGGGGTGCCAAGCATACCAGGATTGGGGATGAGGGGTGCCACGCATACCAGGATTGGGGACGAGGGGTGCCACGCAAAACGGGATTGGGGATGAGGGGTGCCACGCATACCGGGATTAGGAATGAGGGGTGCCACGCATACCGGGATTGGGAATGAGGGGTGCCACGCATACCGGGATTGGGAATGAGGGGTGCCACGCATACCGGGATTGGGAATGAGGGGTGCCACGCATACCGGGATTGGGGATGAGGGATACCATACATACCAGGATAGGGATGAGGGATGGGGTACCATGCATACCAGGATAGGAATGAGGGGTGCCACACATACCAGGATTGGGGGTGAGGGGTACCATGCATACCAGGATTGGGGGTGAGGGGTGCCACGCATACCAGGATAGGGGGTGAGGGGTGCCACGCATACCAGGATAGGGGGTGAGGGGTGCCACGCATAACCAGGATAGGGGGTGAGGGGTGCCATGCATACCAGGATAGGATGGTGGAGACAGGATGGGGGCAGCACAAATACAAGGAGGGGGGCAGCACATACCAGCATGGGAGACCATATACCAATAAAAATGCTCGCCACCCGGGCGTAGAACAGGTTCAATAGCTAGTATACAATAACTGGCAACGATAGACCCCTAAAGGGCTTTTAAACAGAGTCTTGTGCACTCCTTGTCTGACGAACCTGTGTCTATCGGACAGCTGGTTAGACCCAGTGATTGGCTACCCAGCAGGACCATGAGTGACAACATTAATTAATAAACTTTACTGACTAGGGGGAACACAAAAAGGGAAGTGAACCTGCCCCCCAGAGGCATAGCCGATTGCCAAGGCAGGGTGTGTTTGGGAGTCCACTCCCCCTTTATTGTTAGTGTCACAGGTGTGTCAGGTGTAATAGACAGTCGCTCTGGATCTGGCTGTAGAAGGTCACTGCGCTTGGCATTGCAGACATCTTCTTAATCCTTCTTCCTTTAAGACCCAGCGGCGACCCCCCTCCTGCTGCTGATTGACACACCCTTGCATGGGAGTTAAAACCACTCAGTTTGCTCCAGGCAATTGCCGGTGATACTTCTATGTTCTTTTGTGCATGCTTGGAGCACTAGCTGTTGGCTGGTTTCTTCTCTGGTGCCCTTGGAGGACAGTTGGCGTTACTACTCTGGTGTCTGCTCAAGCTAAGTTAATCTCCTTTGTTTGTCTACCTTGTTGTCTTTAGTTTGTAGTGGGGCCTGACCAGTGCTCACCCCTCTCCCTCCCTATCTAGGGCCAAGCTCTAGGGATTTACAGGGTTTAGGGTCCTACTCGGTGATTTGTGTTAAACCTATATAGGGACGATAAGGTAGGCAAGGTGTTATTAAATTTGCATAGGGGTCTCTACTCCCCCTTTCCCTAGTGTTTGGGCTTCCTCCCCCTCTTCCCTTCGTGTTGCACTTAGTCTTTCCCACACCTTGCGTGACAGTTAGGCTTGCCACAAGGAACAGAGCGGCACCGTCTAAGCGATGGCTGAAGGACACAGGAATAGAGACAGGTGTGCATACAGCACTTGAAACATGTCAGCACTATATAATTGAAGTGGAAAGCACAATAAAAGAATATAACAAGGTGGGATTGTTTCTGGAATGTTTTATTTGTATATTTCATGTAATAAATTAGTGAGACTACTAACAGATTTCTCCTCTTCAATTCTGCACAACTGATGCTTGTAGTCTCCGACCACCATGTCATAGTGAATTGTAACCCACAATAAACAGTTTCACATGAATACTTCTCTACAACATGGATTTGATCGGGCGAGGAGAGCAGACAACAAAGAGAGGGTCGTTAATTGAAAAAATAGGAAAAAACATGGTTTGGAGATACAGATGCAAAGCGTGGATGCTGCAGCACATTAATGATAGATTTAACTTCTGGCAGTCACTGCTGGGGGTTGCTCTGACTGCAGCTGTTTCCCCAGATATTCCCTGAAAGACATTAAATAAAAATATTAGTAAAGTAATAAGCAAATATATATGCGTCAGCTATACAGGTTCATTTACTATTGTATGTTGCATTTATTCCCTTTTCTATCATTTCCATATTAGTTTAAAGCTGTAAAGCCCACCACACACACACACACACACACACACACACGAGATGGCTGATGGACAAACAATGCTTTAGCCTATCATTTAAGCAGGAGCCATCTCAGACGACTCTCCCATACACAGAAGCACCAGGTTGGCCAAGCACTCTTGTTTTCTAGGAGAAAGGTGCCGCCAGAGATGTCTTATATCTGGTTATCTCAGAGAGAACAAAATGATCATCAGACCGAAATCAGACATGTTGGATCCTTACTTCCCCAGACAATGAGTTGTCTGGGGTCCCCATACACATTAGAGTGTCGGCCAAACCCATGTATGGAGGGCTTACATTGCCAGCAAGACAAGCATTTTTCTAAATGCAGACACACTGAACATGATAAAACTACCCGTGATAATCTATTACTAAGGGAAGCTGTAGTAGGTTACACATTTTTTTTTAGCAGTGGCTACTAAAGGAGAAATGTGGCATTACATTGTGCCAAAGAAAGTAAATGACCAACTAATATATGGTTATGCTGAGTCCTCCAGTGCAAGAGCCACTTCTTTACAGCTTATTTGTGACACCTCATGGCTTCCTCCTTGTTTACCCTCCATGCTCCTTGACAAGTCACGTACAATCTGTGAAGGTGCATGGAGGGAACACAGGAAAAGAGGAGAGGTGTCATGAGGTATCATTTACTAGCTGTAAAAGGAGTGGGGAGGAAGCGCTAAACAAGTGATGACAATATACCGTACATACTTAGTCCGTGCGCCTTCACAACTCTTATGTGACATATGAGGCATGACCGTATAGGACAGCAGAGAGTGAGGGGAAGGTGGAACATTAAAACACACACAGATAAGGATTGGTCAGGGTGGGGGGGGTTGACATGCATTACAAGCAAGTAGCACGCCACGCCCTCGTGATTTTTGATCGAATGTAGATTTCAATTCAATCATCTCCCAGGAGTAACCCTTTAAAGGAATATAATTTTACAGCAGCTTTAACAGTTCATGTAATTTATTTAGGAAATTACATAAACTTTGTGCCCCCTAACTAACAGATACCCTAAGTTAATAGATAAAACATTCATAAAATTATTCTTAATTATGTGCAGAGAATAATGAAGCGTTTCGTTTCTATGATGCGCCATCAGAACAAGTCCCCTCAATTACAATAATGAAACACCAGCCACCTCTGTGACAAACACCATAATTTACAGAACACAATCCCTGGAATCAGCTTGATATGCCGGTGATACGGAGACAGGAACAAGATGCAGTTATCTGTATTTAAGGGAGTCTTTTCCCTTTGTTCATCTTGTTATGAGCTATGGGGCACGGTCCATCAAACAGCAATGACATGCTATTAATAAGATTGCTGCTATAATCTTGTCCATCAACATTTTTGGGAAATACAGCGCACACATAATCCAGTCTGCTAGACGTAAACCATTTCACACTGACAGATCTAGTTTGCAGCTCGGGGTTTCTTGTAATAGAAAAAGTGATTTTATCAAACAGTAAATAGAAATGCAAAACTGCATATAGATTGGCTTCACGGGTGAAATCTCATTCTTGCTTAAAGTGTTGATTGAAGAAATGGGCGTCCTACCTCGAAGATCTTTACATTATACTCTATGGGAGTTCTAGAAACAAAGCATTTAATCCCATAGAGAATAAGAATTGTCAGACAGCTCGTTAAATAGATTGTCTGCTGTCACAACTCCTACTTGTTAGAAGGGTCTCTTGATAATATGCTTACCAAGAAGAGTGTCACCCTGCTGTTACCCCCCAGTAATTAGTTGTAACATGTGGGAAAACCAGTAATTAAAGCTGCATTTACAGCGGCTTGCGAAAGTATTCACCCCCTTGGCATTTTTTGTGTTTTGCTACCTCACAACCTGGAATTTCACAGTCTTTTTTGTGGGCTTGCATAATGTACAGAACATGCCTACAACTGTGAACATTTGGTTTTCTTTTTATTGTGAAGCAAACAACAAATAGGACAAAATAACTGAAAACTTCAGCGTGCATAACTATTCACCCCCCCCCCCTAAAGTCAGTACTTTGTAGAGCCTCCTTTTGAGGCAATAACAGCTTCAAATCACTTTGGATAAGTCTCTATGAGCTTTCCACATCTTACCACTGGGATTTTTGCCTATTCCTCAAGGCAAAACTGCTCCAAAAACTGCTCCAGCTCCTTCAAATTAGATGGTTTCCTCTGGCTAACAGCAATCTTCAAGTCCGACCACAGATTCTCAATTGGATTAAGGTCTGGGCTTTGACTAGGCCACTCCAAAACATTTACATGTTTCCCCTTAAACTACTCGAGTGTTGCTTTACCAGTATGCTTTGGGTTGTTTTGTTGGAAGGTGAACCTCTGTCCCAGTCTCAAATCATTGACAGACTGAAAAAAGTTTTGCTCAATATCCCTGTATTTTGAACCATCCATCTTCCCCTCGACTTGGACCATTTCCCCGGTCCTAGCCGACAACAGATATCCCCACAGCATACTGCTTCCACCACGTTTCACTGTGGGGATGGTGTTCTTTGGGTGATGAGTTGTGTTGGTTTGGCGCCAGACATAGCATTTACCTTGGTGGCCAAAAAGTTACATTTTGGTCTCATCGGACCACAGCACCTTTCTCCATACATTTGGGGAGTCTCCCACGTCTTTTGGCAAACTCAAAATGAGCCTTACACACAAGAATTGTAAGTAAAGGCTTTTTTTCCTGCCCACTCTCCCATAAAGGCCACTTCTATGGAGTTTACGGTCTTTTGTGGTCGTATGGATAGATACTCCAGTCTCTGCTTGGGAACTCTGTAGCTCCCTCAGGGTTTACTTTGGTCTCTGTACTGAGTCTCTGATTAATGCCCTCTTCACCAGGCTGAGAGTTTAGGTGGGTGGTCCTCTCTTGGCAGGTTTGTTCTGGTACCATTTTCTTTCCATTTGATGGTGCTCCGGGGGATCATCGCAGATTGGGATATTTTTATATAACCCAACCCTGACTTGCACTTCTCAACAGCTTTGTCCCTGACTTGTTTAGAGATCTCCATGGTCTTCATGGTGTTGTTTGGTTAGTGGTGCCGCTTGCTTAATGGTGTTGCAGCCTCTTTGGCCTTTCAGAAAAGGTAAAGTGTATATACTGACCAACCATGTGTCACTTAGATTGCACACAGGTGGACTTCCTTTCACTAAGCCTGTGACTTATGAAGGTAATTGCTTGCACCAGAAGTTTTTAGGGGCTTCATAGCAAAAGGGGTGAATACATATGCACATGCCAATTTTTAGTTACTTGATCCCATAAATTTTATTTATGGCTATATTTTTCTCACTTCACCAAGTTAGTGCTGATGTATCTCATGCAAATCGGATCACAAAAATATTTAAACACAGGTTGTGATATAACACAATAGGTAAAAAGCCAAGGGCGTGAACACTTTAGCAAGCCACTGTATACTAGTGGATTCTAGGAGCGCTCGTTTCGCGATAATTCGGCAGTGTAAACAGACTGCAAATCACTTGATGAACAAGCAAAACAATTGTTCGTGGGGTAAAATAGTTTTCAAGCTAGTTAAAAATCATCGTTCTTGGCAGCAGAGAACATGTGCTATTGAGAACAGAGGCAGTATATGCGCGCAGAACGATCTATCACTGATCGCTCTGTGCATTACAAAATGCGGCCTGCCTGTCTATAGCAAACACGTTACTGATCAATGGTCGATTAATGCCGCAAGTAGAGTAGTGTAAACCTGCTAAGTGTTCAATTTCTCTGCAGTGCCACCAAAGGAGAAATTAAGCAATGCATTGTTCCTTCTGGTCAAGAGAGGATAATCCTGAACAATTAGGCGTTAACTTGAAATTCCCTAACATAGTAAATCAATCAGTAGACACTCAAAGAATAAGCCCTTTAAATGACCACTGATGGACTTCACAACTGGGGTAATCCATACAGAAAGACACTAACGTAATGGATCTATCAACAACACTTAAGCAATGTGACCTAAAATTTAAGCAAAGTAAAAAAAAATAAAAAGTTAAATAGTTAAAAGTTTCTACACCAATATAGATGGCCTATCTTCTGGTCTTCAATATCTGATCGTGGGGGCTGACACCCGACCCCACAACCAGGGGTCGGGTGTCAGCTCAAAGTTCCAGCAGAAGATGAATGTAAAGAGTGTGACCGCACAGAGCAGCATCGCTCCATCACACTGTTTAGTGGTCGTTCTTAGGTACTGCAGATCAGTTCCAGTTATCTGAATAGGAGGTCACGTGCAGGACCAAGAGCAGAAACTAAAAGGGGTTACTTGGACAATGGGGTTGCATGCAGCAAGAGCTGTTAGCAGCCAACTGATGGTGGTCCTGGGAGGCTCCCATGATCTGATGTTGATGACCTATATTATGGATAGGCCATTAATATCAGTGTAACGATAAAGTATATTCACTATTCTAAAGCATGATCTGTCAAATTTAAAATTAACCTCCCCAAAAGTGGTGAAATTTTAGGAAATTAAATCTGACTGTTTTAGCAGATTTGGCTAATTTAGAAGTAAATTAATCTAAAATATCCTTATGATGTCCAGCACTGAAACAGAACAATGAGACCTGTACAATCTAGGCAAAGATCTAGCAGACAGCTAGCAAAGTAAAAAAAACGAGCAGAAAAAAAATGATAAATCTGCCATGTATAAAAAAAAAATCCATACCCTCCTGCTGAATGTGATTATCACAATAGATTTGCTTTTCACTCAGTTACGGCACTTGGTAATTGCTGCTCTAGAAGTGTGCTCCACAGCTAATCTTAGGAGGACTCTCACGATGGGCTTGTATCGGCAAATTAAATTACAGCAGAATGATCCTAGCTATTCTTTCCGCTCATTTATATGTATTAAAGAGCACTAGTTCACAAAACTCATCCTTTTAATTTGTTTAGGTGAATGTGTGTTACATGCATTGATCATGGGTGAAAAATCTGGATTCGTTGTGAAAAAGAGAATGGACTATACACAAAAAAAGTGACAAGAGACAACAAGGGTGTAGGCCAACAGTCCACATGGACTAAAAAGCCTGATGTCTCACATATTCGCAAAAAAGTGCAAATAATGGACTGTGGCATACAAATCGTGGGGTCTCGGGTTGAGGAGCATGTCAAATGCTTATGATTCTTTGTGCTTTCTTGACTGAGGGGTTTGCAAGCATTACGACAACTCACTTTTTGGAATGCTACAAACAAATCTCAAAGTGATCCTTTTACAGTCCCTTCTACATTGATTCAAGAAGATAGTTGAATTGTTAAAAAAAACATTCTAATTTAAATTAGGTTGAATTCAGACAAGCATATGAAGAATCATCTGTTTCGCCTTCTGAAAAAATTGACAATCCAATTCAGTTAGCTGCATAATTCTTTAAAACGATTCTTTAAAAAATGAATGCTATACCGAGCTGTGTCCATATGGTGTTCATTTTTTTTTTTTTTTTTTTTTTTTGGAGGGTGGAGGGGAAATGGGGGGTAACACAATCATTGAGTTCAACTTAGGAGTTTTGCGGACAAGACAGATTTTATTTTTCACTGTGTGCCTCCGTAAAAGAGCTCTCATCTAATTGAGCCACTGCCTTGCAGCGGTCCACGTGTGATCTGTTGTCCTTCGTTAAATCCCCAGGTACCATGGCAATTGATCAGTGCCCGCTGATCCTGTTGCAGTGAGTCTGAAGGGATATAAGACGGATTTAACTGGGATCAGAGTCTGGGATCAGAGTTCGCTCTGATTTTGCCAGTTGCCACAGGAACGTGTCTGTGCATTTCATTAATGGTCCTGATGATCATGGGGGTACAGTAACCGTACCCACACAATCAAGGCACATAGTAATAGCAAGTCCTCCGTTGTATTAGTGCTGCTCCAAAATATGGGTTGTCAAAGGGTTAAATCAATAAGTAGCAGCAAATAAATAGAAAATATATTACAAAGTTTTCACTTTTTCCTGAGCAGCATGATTGACAGCATACTCAAAGTAACATCCCAGATCTGAGTGACATAGGATGTGAAGTTCCGAAATAATTTTGTTCTGATAATGCTTAATGGCTTCTGTAGGATCCCTGAGGATTTCAAAAGCCATCCACACATTAAGGTAGATCAGAAAATAGGAAAAATGCCTTGTAGTCTACATTTTGTACCTGCAGATGAACAGCAACTTTGACAATCATCTAGTTAATAGGCTATTAAGTGACAAGTAGAATTAGGGCTGTCTGTCAAAATGAGAGGAGGTATAAATAACTCTAACCAATACTTTTTTGGGGGAGGTGGGTGAATCTGAAATAAGATCAAGAGTCATAAGACTATTGTATTGGCTTTGTAATTTACACATATTATGATATCTGTTATTCCTGAGCTATTGGAGTAATGCTGCACTGCAGACATTATAGGGAATGACTGTCCATTAGAGATATTTCTGCACGACATCTAGTGGGGCGCATTTAACCAAATGCTTTTAAGTAGCTTTGCCTTTATGATTCAGGAAATGTGGAATTATTTTTGTTGAATTATTATGTATGATGGAATGGGAAATAGAAAAATAGCAAAGTGCAATGCAAACTGCTTCCAAAGGTGGTTGCGACAAGCTGTAAGTAACCCTTCATTACAACAGGGCAAAATATAGGCTGGATCCTAAAATTTGGGTTTGCTTGTTTCCTCCCAGTCGCGGGGCGATGAAGCTTTATTTGAAATTTCACATTAAAGAATGGAACTGTGCCTATAGTATCTGATTTATAAAATTCCACATATTTTCAGACAAATTGAACAATTAAATAATTCTAGGGAGATTTTGTTTATTCCACAAAAATTGATATCAGATCATATAGTTAATCTAACAGTGTTATTATGTTGCCCGGCGCCTGCACGCAGCTGAATGCTGGAGGGGAGAAAATTAACTTCATTCTCCCCGCCAGCATTCGGTTTCAGTCATGGGGGCAGGGGCGCCGCTGGTTCAGTCACCGCTCTGTACACTGCTCTGAGTTTACAGAGGGGCCACTGCAACTGCGCCCCCGGCCCTGACTGACATTCCCTCTGCATTGGGGCTGTCAGTCAGGGCTGGGAGAGCGGTTACAGCGGCAGCTCTGTATACTCAGCGCGGTGACTGAACTGGGGTCACCCCCGCCCCCATGACTGAAACCGAATGCTGGCGGGGAGAATGAAGTTCATTTTCTCCCCGCCAGCATTTGGCTGCATGCAGGTGCGAGACAGCATAATAACGCTGTTAACCTGCAGATTAACTGCATATCTGTAGGTTAATAGCGTTATTTCTGGTGACAAGTTCCCTTTAAGCCCAGATAAGTTCTAAAAGTTTGCTTTGTAAAGAATCTACCTTAAAGTGAACCTGTCAGCAAATACGGACTTGGCAGCATGTATCAACCACTGGCTGTGTGATCTCAGCCGAGCATGTTTGACTCTGAAATGCTTCAGCCAATGGGGACCGAGATCCGCGTAGACTAGTCGGACTGGTGGGTCCCCGACGTCTTCTCCCTGCCCACTGCCTGCATTGACGGGTTTCTGCCTATGTGCATTTATAGGGAGATACTGGCTACTCCAGGGCAGCAGTTGGGGAGAAGCCACTAGGGAACCGCCAGTCCGACTAGTCTACAGTGCGGCTCAGTCCCTGATGCCTTTTAGGCTATGTGCGCACATTCAGGATATGAATGCGGAAATTTCTGCAGCATTTCTGCATCTCTTGGCAGGAAAAATGCTGCGGAAAAAATGCACGTTTTGCCGCGATTTTGATGCATTTTTGGACATCAATGAATGCCTTTTGGAGCTAAATAAAGATATTTGAAAAAAGAAATGTAGGACATTGCTTTAACCCATGGATTACCGTCAGACCTGGGGTGAGTATATTGGTTAATTTAAATGATTAAAAAATGTGTCTGTCGTATTTCAAATAAAGTGTTTACTCTGTGTATGTGTTTATTTAACTCTTTACTTTAGTTAGGTTCGGTGATGAAAGGGTCTTATTGACACCTTTTCATCACCGAAAACAAGTTGGGGGGAAGCTAAACTTAAATGTTTGGCCACACCAGGGGTGCACCAAGTGGCTGGACTTGGTTTTAACACTCATTCTGTTCTGGCAGAGTCCTTTTAAGATGGAATAAGAAAACCAAGGTAGAGTCTATACATTCTACCTAAAGTAGAATATACATATAGGACATTCTAAAATGTCAAAGACAAACAAGCAGGGGTGCTTTGATGGAGACTTCTGCTGATGGGAACTTGCCATGGGTGCATAACAGTTAAAATTGCTCCTAGTTTTATTCAAAGGCTCCTATGTGAAGGATGAAGAGTGGGTACGGAAAGTATTCAGACCCCTTTCAATTTTTCACCCTTTGTTTCATTGCAGTCATTTGGTAAACTCTCATTTTTTTCTCATTAAAGTTGTTAGGTCTTATATAGACAGGTGTGTGCCTTTCCAAATCAAGTCCTATCAGTTTAATTAAACACAGCTGGACTCCAATGAAGGAGTAGAACCATCTCAAGGAGGATCACAAGGACATGGACAGCATGTGACTTAAATATGAAGGTCTGAGCAAAAGGTCTGAATACTTATGATCATGTGACATTTCAGTTTTTCTTTTTTAATAAATTAGCAAAAAATTCTACATTTCTGCTTTATTTCAGTCAAGTTGGGGTGCAGAGTGTACTTTAATGAGAAAAAGATGAACTTTTTAGAATTTACCAAATGGCTGCAATGAAACAAAGAGTGAAAAATTTAAAGGGGTCTGAATAATTTCCGTACCCACTGTATGTATCCGGAGAAGATTTGGTAGGAAACTGATCAGAGGCGCAATACCACACTGCACCAAGTACTAATGTAGACTGTACAGACAAGAAGAGCACTTGGGGAGTTTTTTTCCTGTCACTCTGTATTTCTTGCAGACTATATACTTCCACAATCATAAAGCCTTCACGGTCTCTAAGGAGATCTCTCCACATCGTGCAATGAACCTTCTGAAAGGAGCCAGCATTCTGTCTGAAATCACAGCTCGGCATGCCAGTTTCACTTGACCACATATAAAAATAAGGTCAGAAGCAAATCCACATTACTGTATCTAGCAGATGGGTCCCAGATGAAGCCGTAACCATAGAATATTGAATTATTTAAATAAATATATATATATATTCTTCATATTTAAATAATTCAGTATTGTATTCCTGAGAGCAGAGTGATAAAGACATTGAGTTAATGGCTCACAGTAAGAATGAAAAATAGCAGTGATTCCGAACTAGTCTTCCACAGGTGGGGTGTTGGGAATAATTCTAAGCAAGTAAAGTCAGTATTTAGGTCATAGATTTATAAAGTTGGGCACAGGGTGGGCCTTGAGCCATGCGGTTTGCAGCCTCTCCGGGGCGACTCCTGCCTTTGCAGCTCTGATAAGTGTTTAGGATTCAGTGAAACGGTGCTTGATTCATGGCACCGTCCTAAAATGCCGCACAGCTGCTCTGAACGATCGATTGATAAATCATTCCTAGTCAAGGGAATTCTTGATTGCAGTCTAATAAATACATTTGAGTCACTTTGTGCTATGTACTAGCAATGCTTTAGGCTTAAATAAAACAAAAACAACACCTATGCACCTGTCTCCTAAACTAAAAATGTAGCGCTCCAAAACTTTTCGTTGCCAATTTTACGAGTACATATCATTATTATAACGACTTACTGTGTGCAATGCTCTGAATCTCTCTCCTTCTGACTGCTCCTTTTTCTGATACTAACAGCTAGTCAACTTCAAACTCTAAAGTTTCCTATATGCATAAAAACAACTGCTATTATACTGCCCTACGGACATGAACAGCTAAAATAGTACTGCATGTACAAGAATATAAATACTGCCACCATGTACAGGAGTATGACTACTATAATACTGCCTCCAAAAATATATATCTGCTATAATGCTACTCCCTATTTAAAAAAAAAATATAACTACTATAATACTGCCCATGTACAAGAATATTACAATTATAATACTTCCACTGTGTACAAGAATATAACTACTAAAATACTGCCCCTATAGATAAGAATATAACTACTACAGTGCTCAAAAAAATAAAGGGAACACTCAAACAACACATCCTAGATCTGAATGAATGAAATATTCTCATTGAATACTTTGTTCTGTACAAAGTTGAATGTGCTGACAACAAAATCACACAAAAATCATCAATGGAAATCAAATTTATTAACCAATGGAGGCCTGGATTTGGAGTCACCCCGAAAATTAAAGTGAAAAAACACACTACAGGCTGATCCAACTTTGATGTAATGTCCTTAAAACAAGTCAAAATGAGGCTCAGTATTGTGTGTGGCCTCCACGTGCCTGTATGACCTCCCTACAACGCCTGGGCATGCTCCTGATGAGGTTGCGGATGGTCTCCTGTGGGATCTCCTCCCAGACCTGGACTAAAGAATCCGCCAACTCCTGGACACTCTGTGGTGCAACGTGAAGTTGGTGGATGGAGTGAGACATGATGTCCCAGATGTGCTCAATCGGATTCAGGTCTGGGGAACAGGCGGGCCAGTCCATAGCATCAATGCCTTCATCTTGCAGGAACTGCTGACACATTCCAGCCACATGAGGTATGGTATTGTTCTGCATTAGGAGGAACCCAGGGCCAACCGCACCAGCATATGGTCTCACAACTGGTCTGAGGATCTCATCTCGGTACCTAATGGCAGTCAGGATACCTCTGGCGAGCACATGGAGGGCTGTGCAGCCCTCCAAAGAAATGCCACCCCACACCATTACTGACCCACTGCCAAACCAGTCATGCTGAATGATGTTGCAGGCAGCAGATCGCTCTCCACAGCGTCTCCAGACTCTGTCACGTCTGTCACATGTGCTCAGTGTGAACCTGCTTTCATCTGTGAAGAGCACAGGGCACCAGTGGCGACTTTGCCGATCCTGGTGTTCTGTGGCAAATGCCAAGCGTCCTGCACGGTGTTGGGCTGTGAGCACAACCCCCATCTGTGGACGTCGGGCCCTCATACCACCCTCATGGAGTCGGTTTCTAACTGTTTGTGCAGACACATGCACATTTGTGGCCTGCTGGAGGTCATTTTGCAGGGCGCTGGCAGTGCTCCTCTTGTTCCTCCTTGCACAAAGGCGTAGGTAGCAGTCCTGCTGCTGGGTTGTTGCCCTCCTATGGCCTCCTCCACGTCTCCTGGTGTACTGGCCTGTCTTCTGGTAGCACCTCCAGCCTCTGGACACTACGCTGACAGACACAGCAAACCTTCTTGCCACAGCTCGCATTGATGTGCCATCCTGGATGAGCTGCACTATCTGAGCAACTTCTGTGGGTTGTAGAGTCCGTCTCATGCTACCACGAGTGTGAAAGCACAACCAACATTCAAAAGTGACCAAAACATCAGCCAGAAAGCATTGGTACTGAGATGTGGTCTGCGGTCCCCACCTGCAGAACCACTCTTTTATTGAGGGTGTCTTGATAATTGCCAATAATTTCCATCTATTGTCTATTCCATTTGTACAACAGCATGTGAAATTGATTGTCAATCAGTGTTGCTTCCTAAGTGGACAGTTTGATTTCACAGTTTGATTTACTTGGAGTTATATTCTGTTGTTTAAGTGCTCCCTTTATTTTTTTTGAGCAGTGTATAATACTGCCCCCATGTACAAGAATGCTTATGTTAAAGAATATAACTACTATAATACTGCCCCCTATATATAAGAATAACTACTATAATATTGCCAAATCTGTGAAAAACAAAACTGCTCCATAAATTTACATGCTTGATCAGAATATAGAAAAGACCTCAGCACCAAAGAAGACAGAGGCTATTAATTATTGTTTCAAGCTATAATTTTAATGAGATCTGGTATAGGGAGGAACAGCTAACATATGACATTTCGGCCAACAAGCACCATTTATCGGTCAAAACATCGGACACTATCTATTCTTCCATATGCCAGATATCAATACTGTAAATTTACAACTTGAAGAATTAACAGCCTCGGTCTCCTTCGGTGCAGAAGTCTTTTCTATAATAGTGCCCCCATGAACAAGAATATAACTACTATAATACAGCCCCCTATGTAGAAGAATATAAGTACTATAAGGTCATGTTCACACTACGCTTTTTTTCCAGCATTTTTTTATGCAAATTTTCATCTGCCTTTTAAAGTACCAACAAACAAAACCTGACATTTCAGAAATCTCATGCACACAGCTTGCCTTTCATGTCATCAGTATTTTGTGCTTTGCGTCTTTTTTTTGCACAATAGAGCGTGTCACTTCTTTCAGCATTTTTTTCAACGTTTTTCACCCATTGAAAGTGATGGAGGGTGAAAAAAAATGCTGAAAAAACACCTAGTGTGGACATAGTTATCAGGTTCTGCTGTGTTTTTAATGAAAAAAGCAAGTATAGAAGTATGTGAAATTAATTTATTTTTGTGATTTTACCATCTTCTCCTTGTCACCTGAGATGGCAGTTTGGATTAGGAGAGTTTAATTAAATTAGTGATGTGTACAATGTAAACATTGGCTGAGCTAGGTGTGAGATTGAACAATACCTGTGGCCCACGGAGGTGTGAAATTGAATAATTCCTGTGCAATTCAAAATGGCAGACCATAGTGTGAAAATAGTGTCCTACAAACTCAATGCACTGCCAATGTCTGAGGTAAACTATTCCTGAACAATTCAACCCCCCCCCCCGTTACATTTGTAATTCTGGTTAATATGGTCTCACATGTCTAGCATTGGTGACCTGTGTTCATGCTTTTGTGGTGGAAGCAAAGCTGAACTTTGGGATCCTGAAAAACGCATCAAAAGCGCAGCAAAAACCGCACCAAAACCTGCATTTTTGCACAGTTTCTTTCCTGCCAAGAGATCAGGTTTTGCTTCAGAGAAAAAACGCCTAGTGTGAACATAGCCTAATACTGAAGAAGAAAAATCCAGCATCCAGAGTCTTCCACAAAAAAAAAAATCCCAAAATTTTATTTGTGAAAAAATTCCAAAGACTATTCAAAAAAAGGAATAAACCGCAACCACACACCACCATTGCCACTTAAAATATATTAAAATACAGGGCAAAAGGTTAACCACCATTTAGGGGTGGGGGGATTACAAGCGCAAACTAATCAACCGAAAGACATGGTGGATGTACATTTTGAATACTATATCACCTTTAGGTATCAACATCAGACATCTTATTTATCATTATGAATAATATTTATTTTTTCTTTGAGAAATTCTATCATTAATATTCACCTGCTAATCTAGTAGAGCTGTGATTTGTCCGATTCCATCATATGTTAGTACCAGGATATGACAAAATACACCGTCTGTTCACTTTTTACTGTGCAATCTTTAAGAGCATACATCCAAATCGCGTTTGCCGTGTATTTTAATATATTTTAAGCGGTGGTGGTGTGTGGTTGCGGTTTATTCCTTTTTTGGAGTTTTCTTTAGAATTTTTTCACAAATAAAACTTGGATTTTTTATGGAAGACTCTGATGCTGGATTTTTCTTCTTCAATTCCTCTTTCCGAGCATTGGATCTAAATTCGGATGAGCTGACTTTAGAGACTTTCTCTTCCCCTTTTTGTACTATAATACTGCTTTCATGTACAGAAATATAACTAATATGATACAGACCCCATGTACAAGTATATAATTACAATAATATTGCCCTTATGTACAAGAATAACTAACAACTACTATAATACTGCTCCCTATGTACAAGAATATAATTACTATAATACTGCCCCCTATGTACAAGAATATCACTCCTATAATACTGCCCCCATGTACAAGAATATCACTCCTATAATACTGCCCCCATGTACAAGAATATCACTCCTATAATACTGCCCCCATGTACAAGAAAATCACTCCTATAATACTGCCCCCATGTACAAGAATATCACTCCTATAATACTGCCCTCATGTACAAGAATATCACTCCTATAATACTGCCCCCATGTACAAGAATATCACTCCTATAATACTGCCCCCATGTACAAGAATATCACTCCTATAATACTGCCCCCATGTACAAGAATATCACTCCTATAATACTGCCCCCATGTACAAGAATATCACTCCTATAATACTGCCATGTACAAGAATATCACTCCTATAATACTGCCCTCATGTACAAGAATATCACTCCTATAATACTGCCCTCATGTACAAGAATATCACTCCTATAATACTGCCCCCATGTACAAGAATATCACTCCTATAATACTGCCCCAATGTACAAGAATATCACTCCTATAATACTGCCCTCATGTACAAGAATATCACTCCTATAATACTGCCCCCATGTACAAGAATATCACTCCTATAATACTGCCCCCATGTACAAGAATATCACTCCTATAATACTGCCCCCATGTACAAGAATATCACTCCTATAATATTGCCCCCATGTACAAGAATATCACTCCTATAATACTGCCCCAATGTACAAGAATATCACTCCTATAATACTGCCCTCATGTACAAGAATATCACTCCTATAATACTGCCCTCATGTACAAGAATATCACTCCTATAATACTGCCCTCATGTACAAGAATATCACTCCTATAATACTGCCCCCATGTACAAGAATATCACTCCTATAATACTGCCCCAATGTACAAGAATATCACTCCTATAATACTGCCCTCATGTACAAGAATATCACTCCTATAATACTGCCCCCATGTACAAGAATATCACTCCTATAATACTGCCCCCATGTACAAGAATATCACTCCTATAATACTGCCCCCATGTACAAGAATATCACTCCTATAATATTGCCCCCATGTACAAGAATATCACTCCTATAATACTGCCCCAATGTACAAGAATATCACTCCTATAATACTGCCCTCATGTACAAGAATATCACTCCTATAATACTGCCCCCATGTGCAAGAATATCACTCCTATAATACTGTCCCCATGTACAAGAATATCACTCCTATAATACTGCCCCCATGTACAAGAATATCACTCCTATAATACTGCCCTCATGTACAAGAATATCACTCCTATAATACTGCCCCCATGTACAAGAATATCACTCCTATAATAGTGCCCCCATGTACAAGAATATCACTCCTATAATACTGCCCTCATGTACAAGAATATCACTCCTATAATATTGCCCCCACATACAAGAATATCACTCCTATAATACTGCCCCCATGTACAAGAATATCACTCCTATAATACTGCCCTCATGTACAAGAATATCACTCCTATAATACTGCCCCCATGTACAAGAATATCACTCCTATAATACTGCCCCCATGTACAAGAATATCACTCCTATAATACTGCCCCCATGTACAAGAATATCACTCCTATAATACTGCCCCCATGTACAAGAATATAACTACTATAATAGTGCCCCCATGTACAAGAATATCACTCCTATAATACTGCCCTCATGTACAAGAATATCACTCCTATAATACTGCCCTCATGTACAAGAATATCACTCCTATAATACTGCCCCCATGTACAAGAATATCACTCCTATAATACTGCCCTCATGTACAAGAATATCACTCCTATAATACTGCCCTCATGTACAAGAATATCACTCCTATAATACTGCCATGTACAAGAATATCACTCCTATAATAGTGCCCCCATGTACAAGAATATCACTCCTATAATACTGCCCCCATGTACAAGAATATCACTCCTATAATACTGCCCCCATGTACAAGAATATCACTCCTATAATACTGCCCCCATGTACAAGAATATCACTCCTATAATACTGCCCCCATGTACAAGAATATCACTCCTATAATACTGCCCCCATGTACAAGAATATCACTCCTATAATACTGCCCCCATGTACAAGAATATCACTCCTATAATACTGCCCCCATGTACAAGAATATCACTCCTATAATACTGCCCCCATGTACAAGAATATAACTACTATAATAGTGCCCCCATGTACAAGAATATCACTCCTATAATACTGCCCTCATGTACAAGAATATCACTCCTATAATACTGCCCTCATGTACAAGAATATCACTCCTATAATACTGCCCCCATGTACAAGAATATCACTCCTATAATACTGCCCTCATGTACAAGAATATCACTCCTATAATACTGCCCCCATGTACAAGAATATCACTCCTATAATACTGCCCTCATGTACAAGAATATCACTCCTATAATACTGCCCCCATGTACAAGAAAATCACTCCTATAATACTGCCCTCATGTACAAGAATATCACTCCTATAATACTGCCCCCATGTACAAGAATATCACTCCTATAATACTGCCCTCATGTACAAGAATATCACTCCTATAATACTGCCCCCATGTGCAAGAATATCACTCCTATAATACAGCACCCATGTACAAGAATATAACTACTATAATACGGTCCCCATGTACAAGAATATAACTACTATAATACTGCCCCCATGTACAAGAATATCACTCCTATAATACAGCACCCATGTACAAGAATATAACTACTATAATACGGTCCCCATGTACAAGAATATAACTACTATAATACTGCCCCCATGTACAAGAATATAACTAATATATTAATGGTTCTATGTAAAAGAATAATTACTATAATACTGCCTCCTTTGCACAAAACTATAACTACTAATAGGACAATTTTACATACATTATCCGGATATTCTCTTGTATGGCATATCAAAAAGTTGTCCTCTTATTCTCTGGGGGGCAATGGCTGGTGACCTTGGGATTTAAGATTCGGCTCGCATGTAATGTGTCAACTAAAGGCAGTGAGCATTGGTATTTTATAAGTTACAGGGCCAGTGGGGCCTGCCTCACTGAGCAAACTAAGGGGCCACAATTGCTATTGACCATGTCATCTAAAGAGTTAAACGGATGGTATTATTGTGATTTCCGCTTCTGGAAATGGCAGCAAGTTGTCAATTGCAGCTGACACCCATGAAGGATTTCACCATAATAGTACAGCATGGTTGGGAACTACTGGCTCCTCACAACGTATTAATACTCCATAGGACGCCATGGAACGGCATTAATTAAATAAGCTGGAGTAAGAGGGCGATTTATATTACTGGACCACGGGATGTTAGTTAAAAGAGTTGAATAATCTTTTGTTTCTCCTTTTACTTCAACAACTAAAAGATCTCACCTTTGGCTATAAATACAGCTTTAATTAATGCACAAATATACATTCGTACTAGAACATTGCATTTCATTTGCTCAGAACATTGTGCTATTATTACTAATACTCTTGATCATTCAGCCTGTACTTTGTAGCAATTTATTGTATAGGACTTATGAGCCAGACTTTCTTTTCCCCTATAAGCCTCAGAAATGAAAGCGGTTCTCGGACTGCCTTTAAAAGGTTGTAACTTGAAGACTGAACCATGGCTAGCAAGAAGCTCGTTAACCCGGAGGAATTCTAAGACCACATTACTCTTTAGGGAACAACATGGAAAGTTGGATTAGGGAAACAAATGGATATTATAGATAAGACACGTCCTGACATTAGAAGTAGCCGTGTATAATGCTATAGGTTAGGGTAGGCTAACACTAGAGTTAGAAATTTCCAGTTGACCTGTTCCATTTTAAGGGACTATCTAGCACCATTCACTTCTGCATCAGAAGTGATCGATGCCATCACGACCCCACACCGAGTCTAATGAAGAGGACATGGGCATGGTACCTGCCGACTGCACACACATCTAGTCTAGTTACATAGTTTGAATAAAGACCTAGGTCCATCAAGTTCAACCTTCCTCCCCCAATTGTACAGTTTGTCTAATTTAACTGTAACCCACAATGTTATGTGTATCGAGGAAATCATCCAGCCCTTTTTTGAAAGCTGTTATAGTGTCTGCCATTACTACCTCTTGAGGTCACGCATTCCACAGTCCGACTGCTCTGACTGTAAAGAACCCTTTCCTGTTTAGGTGCCAGAATCACCTTTTTTCCACCCGTAATGAGTGCCCCCTGGTCCTTAGTATGGTCTTTGGAAGGAATAAGTCATGTGCTAGTCCTTTGTACTGACCACACATATATTTATAGATGTACATGAGATCCACTCTGAGTCTGGGTTGCAACACCATTGATCCTGATCACTTCAGCATCGTAAGTGAGCGGCGCTAGATGCCACTGTATAGTCCCTGTAATGGAACAGTAAAATGGAATTCATGAAAAACAGATCTGTCACATGCTGGACACAACTAATAACTTTATGGACTATAATGTGGTATGGTTAAGTTTCATTGGGGCATCCATCATTTTACCGGAAATAATGGCACAGCATTGGCCCATTTTCTTCCGGTGAAAATGACGGAACCTGTAATGGAGGCTTATATACGTTGTATTAAGAAAAGCAGATGGTGGGTTGCAAAATTATGGTCACACGACCCAGCAAATGTGCTGGAAATAGAGAGGAATCCTGACAGTGTGCACACTGCTAACTGTCACAATTCAGCAATCTGGAGTCACCAAGAGACTGCAAAAATTATTGGGGTATGTCTCGTGTCTGTCATAGGACGGATCCGTTTCTTGTAGTAGTTCCATTTTTCTTTTTCTGTAACGGAAAAGAAAAATGGACCTCCCAAGGGTAGCGTGAACCTAGCCTTCCCTATATGCGAGGCAAAATGCTACATCGTATATTCATGTTAGGGTTCTAGGTCTGTTCCTCAGTACAAAAAGTGCATGACAGTAAAATTAGTATAAATATCTATTTTCTTCAACTTTTCCCCAAAACATTTTATATGAGAATTATGTTTAATCTTGACAAGTTCCTTTTAAATTGTTAGCAATTTAGGAATGGAGATGAAGCCACTGGAAAGCACTCAGCCAGCCACTGGGCAGCAATTAAGACCAGCAGATCGGCTGCAGTGTTCACATTTTGTCCCACAGGGAAACATTGATGTTACAGTAATTCTGCAATTTGAACTCCGTGCTATTGTATGCATGTATAAAATTAAATATAAAAAGGAGCTAAATATCCGTTTTTGTTACACAAATTATTACACGACTTAGGAGATCCACAGTTAGACATGTAGAATTGCGCTTATCTAAATAATAAATTTCTTCACCAATTTCTAAAACTTTACTAACTAATAAAAAAAAAACTAATGTTCATTCAAGGTTTATGATTCCAAAGCAGAAACTAGAGTGAAGACTGACACTAAAAGAGGATCTTTCACCAAATGTTTTATGTTGAACTGGACACAGGATGTAATAGTGGCTTAAGAGCAGAATAAAACATTTTTTTGTTTTTGATTTCGCCTCTTAGTTGCGGAAATATTAGCAATTAAACTACAGTATTTGGTGCCTGATGGGTTAACTTTTGGAAAATCCAAGGGGGTGTTACCAGATAAGTACACGCAACCCAGGTGAAAACTCTTCTCCAGAATCCAGCATCACACAGCAGAAAAAGAACATGCACCCACCATAGCTTAGAGCAGGTTTCTCAGTATGTGACATGCAATCACTCTAATGTCTGCTGTGCACAAGCAACTTGTAATCGCCCAGCAGTGACATCAGGGCTGTCATTACATCTCACACAGGAGTAACCTGCCTGTTCTAGACCGCTCCTGTGTGACACATAATGAGACCCTGCTCTGATCTCACTGTAGAGCAAGAACAAGTTGCTTGAGCGCAGCAGACATAAATGTGATTACTGACACATCTAAAGACAGGCAACCTGGTGGTAGGGACAGTACAGCAGAGTGACAATGCCATGAACGGAGGAGAGCTGATAGAAGGGTTTACAATGTGACACAGCCCAACTTAGTTGCGCTGCGCCTACCCTTGACTAATGCAGGAGGTAAGACCAGGAAACCATCTGTGATATCACAGACATCTAGAAGTACATACAACTAATGATAAGTTATCAATATATCTTCATTTACAGTGGGCTCCCAGACAGTGACATATATGTTCTTTAATTTATGCTGTCATCATCCTGTGTCTTACTTGTCTTATTATTCAATGTAGAACCAGAACAGGGAAGACTAGAGGCAGCGAGGGAGAGCCATGGGTGAGCGGGGGCGCCATTCTGGTTTATCTAGGGTACATCAAGAGAATGCCAAGAGTGTGCAAAGCAGTCATCAAAGCAAAAGGTGGCTACTTTGAAGAACCTAGAATATAAGACATATTTTCAGTTGTTTCACACTTTTTTGTTAAGTATATAATTCCACATGTGTTAATTCATAGTTTTGATGCCTTCAGTGTGAATGTACAATTTTCATAGTCATGAAAATACAGAAAAATCTTTAAATGAGAAGGTGTGTCCAAACTTTTGGTCTGTACTGCATAAATAAATATAAATAAAACCTGTTGACCTATATTGGTAATCTTTAGGCATACCAGCATACTAAACAAAATATCCATTATTTTATCTATCATTTTGTGCACCGGATCAATTGGTGTTTTTTTAAATATTATCTAATAAAATAATATTTTTAAGGGGCTTATATGTTCATCTCGTAGTAAATATATTTCCTTGTATACCAGACACTAAATTCATGGTGTGTCCATCGACGATATCAGCAAGTTCACCCTGAATGTCTACTACTCCCTACTCTCCTTCAACAGATGATGTCAAGGTAGGGAAGAATCTGGCCTCTTGGATTTACATCAGCTGATTATTTTGGGAAAGGTAAGAATAGCTTATGATCATTTCTGTCTCAAAAACGGACATGCAGAAGATAAGAAAAGAACATAGGTTAGGGTATGTGCACATGTTAAGTATTTGCTGCAGATGTTTCTGCATCAAAAACATGTCTCTTGGCAGGAAAAAACACTGCACAAAAAACTCACATTTTTCCAGTCTTTTTGATGCATTTTTTATGCATTTTTCCCATTTATAAGAAAGGTTGAAAAACACTTTAAAAATGCTGAAAAATTGACATGCTTACGATTTAGAGCAGCTTTAAATCAGCAAGGGAAAAATATGCAGCATGTGTATGAGATTTCAGAAATCTCATTCACTTTGCTGGAACAGTAAAATGCTGCGTTTTTCATAGCAAAATTGTGTGGAAAAACACGAAGTGTGAACATACACGTAGACTTCGGAAAGGGATGGATAAACTTGTGTTGGCATGAGACATGCGGTGAGAAGACTCCAAGACGGATTTCGGGCAGTAATGTAAGAGGCAGGGAAGTCTAGCACACATGCTTCATACTATTACCTACGCGTTTCAAGCAGTAAACCTTACTCATGGGCTTTTAATCATGTTTGAATAAAGTTTTGATGTTTTACCTCCGCTGGTGACACTAGACATCATTTCCTGACACTACATCAATGTCAACATCCATGAACATGTAAAACCATATATTTTTCCTTCTAGTCTTTACTGATACACATGGATTTAGAAGTATTTTTTTGGCTCATTTATGGCATTTTTTTCAAAGTTCGTATGATCCCTTAAATAGGAATATGTTACTTAACACTGATTGAATAAAAAAACCAAATGCTATGAAGTCTAAACCGAGTGTGGAACGGGAATGTATGTGATCACCGAAAATAAAGCCCTTGACCCTGCCAACATCAATGTCAGGCACACTGCTATATGAATGGGTACATGGCATTAGACATTTCCTAGAATTCTTGACAAAGAGAAATGTAAAACGAGTTTCTATACATAAGTGCTTCAATCAAGAAAACCCAGATTTGATTCCTCAAAGACCTCATTTTAATGAGAATGAATGCAATATGGCTTTCCATCATGTGCTTTCTGGTGATCTTAAGAGAAAACACTTGAAAAACCTCAATAACATTAGGCCTTAAAAAGGTCAACTATAAAAGGCTTTCGGAGGTAGATGACAGTAAATTACATATACAAGGGCAGCTTTTATTATCAAGCCCTATATGCTGGCTTAGATTAATTTAGATATAAATTGGACAACTTCTGTTAAAGGTTTAGCGATTAGCAAGAAAAGAACATTGCCCACTTGACATAATGTATCATCTACCATTTTCCTTGTTAAATAAGCAGATAGTTTGTGGCCAATCATGCTTTTGCTATCTATACCCCTAATCCATACCCACTGATGCACTAAAACACTTTCCGTCTCAGCAGGATGCCCCCTTCTTAACCACTTACTAGTTATGTCTCACGGTTAGGTCTACCATTTCTACTGGATTCATATTCTGGTCAAATTCCCAAAAATATAGAAACGTGTCAACACATGCCATATTACAGAGCTATTCTCCCCAGAAACATTGATTTCACAGTAGAGGATTGTCGCTCAGCTGCATAAGGAGTGTCTAATGGGTCCAAAATCTAGATCCATAGGGTCTGTCCAAGTGGCAATGCATGTGAAGAAGCCTGATGTTGTGCTCTATCATAAAGCTCCACAAAGAGCAGATGACTGATGAAGCACACTAGACAACATATTAAAAAAGAAAAGAAAAAAGTACATGGAACGTTCGGATTTCTAAAGATCCATTTATAATGTTTAATTTCTAAGAACGCTCATTTGACAATAATCTTTCAGTGTAAACAGGCTGCCGATCACGCGATGAAGGAGAAAAAGGCTCGTTCATTGAGTAAAATTATATTTTTCAAAGATCCTCGTTCTCGGCAGCACATGATCTTCCAAAAATAGAACTCGCTCTGCCGCGAACTAAGGCAGCCTATGCATATTCAACGCACATTGTATACCGCGGTCTGCCTGTGTAAACAGGCCATTAAATAATAGCCGATTGGTAAATCTCTACTGATCGGCGATGGTCTAGTGATGCCGGTGGGTCAGTGTAAATGGACCATAAGAGGATAGTGTGCTCCAGCTGCATGATCTCTATCTATCGCTCAGAGATACGTCAGCGGAGAGACAATGATGACTACCACTTCCAATGGGTACATTGTCAAACCATGAAATATGACAACAGCCAAATCTATTTGAAAGAAAAGTGCATCAATTATGTAAAGGCATTTACAGGTTATCAAGAAGAAGAAGAAATGCATTTCAAGGAGTGGGCATAAAACGGCCATTTCTGTATGCATTTTATAGAAAATCAAATTTCTATTACTTATTGTGATAGTATCACAGGTATCGCCTGAAGTTTGCATCAATTCAATTTATTTCAAGTACATAATAGAAAATCCTGATTTATTTTTGAAATGATAATACATTCAGACACATCGCACATCGTAAGGGATGGGGCATTTGTGGATTTATTCACTATGCATTAAAATAGGCAGATAAAGAAGTTATACTCTTCCAATCCCTCATTTCAAAGTCACTTCAATACCAAGTAAATACAATGTTTCTTAATATTACACATTTCTTATGTCAAGCGCACACATATATACTTTCTGGCTCATTTATATAGTAAAACTTTTTTTAAAAATTTATTTTTTAATTTTTCTTAGTAAAAATAAAACATTTCACATATATGTAGTAAAGCAGAAAAAAGCTAGGAACAATCAGCCAATTCCTTAAAGTTTACTCTCACTAGGTGGAAGGTGCCCACCCTGGACATCAACTTCCCCATTGGCCAGAGACCCCTGTGGGTAAAGAGGATGTGATACTGTACTGAGTTCCAGTAACACAGATTTATCCTGACAACCTACAGTGGCTTGCAAAAGTATTCACCCCCCTTTGGCTTTTTAACTATTTTGTTACATTACAACCAGTGTTTAATCCAATTTGTGTCTGATGCATCACCACTAAATAGTCTAAGTTGGTGAGGTGACGTGAGAAATATATAGGCATAAATTAAATGTATGGGATAAAATAACTAAAAATTGGCATGTGCATATGTATTCGCCCCTTAATCCAATTGAGAATCTGTTTTCAGACTTGAAGATTGCTGTTAGTCAGAGGAAACCATCTAACTTGAAGGAGCTGGAGAAGTTTTGCCTTCAGGAATGGGCAAAATCCTAGTGGCAAGATGTGGAAAGCTCATAGAGACACTCCAAAGCGACTTGCAGCTGTAACTGCCGCAAAAGGAGGCTCTATAAAGTACTGACTTTAGGGAGGTGAATAGTTATGCACACTGAAGTTTTCAGTTATTTTTTCCTATTGTTGTTTGCTCCACAATAGAAAGAAAACCAAATGTTCACAGTTGTAGGCATGTTCTTTACATGAACTTATGCAAACTCTCAAAAAAAAACCACTGAGATTCCAAGTTGTGAGGTAGCAAAACACGAAAAATGCCAAGGGCGGTGAATACTTTCACAAGCCACTGTATATAAGAAGGCTCACAAATGACAAGGAGGCATGGCTTCCACATTCAATATCCACTTGCCAAAGTTATTTGCAAGACATAACAAAGCTAAATTGTATTAGCAGTTCCCTAATGGCCACAAAACTTAAATAAAAGCTTGAAAGGATGTATAATTAAAACTAATGGATTGTGTTAGCCTTTCATTTATATTTGATTTCTCTTGCTCCACGCAACAACATACAGCAATGTCATTTGGAAACATAAAGGGAGGTAAACACATCATGAACGTAGCTGCCATCAACTAGTAATTACTAAAGCAAAGTGATACATTTAGTATTAACAAACAACAAAAAATGAATAAAAGCGAATGTCGTCAGACAGACATGAAAACACAGGCTTATCAAAACCAGGGTTTACTTGGCCACAACGCTTCCATCAAACATATATAGTCGAGAACTTCTTGTTCATGATCTGTCAGCATGAAGATGTTCTTAATGTTGCATGTTTGATGAAACCAACGCAGCCAACTGAACCCTGGTTTTGACAAGCCTGTGTTTCATGCCTACTATGGTCCGGTACCGTAACCGTGAGAGGCGTGCTGGCAGCAGCTTCATCATTACTGGGGGCTTTTATAGGTGTTGCCTCCTCTACACTACACTACAAGGTGAGTAAAGAAAATGAAGGGTGGTGAGGGTTGAGATTTTACATCCACCTGTCTCCAGTTGGTGTTGCCCTACGTAGCGCCACTAATCTAATTGGATCAGACAGACATTGCAACATTATGCAGTCATAAATCAGAGAATCCACAACTCTTCCCTCTTGTAACCTCTTACCCATGGTTTACAATGTGCCTCGTGTTCACATCCAAGTGGATTGGGGTAATTTAAAGGAAGCAATTGCACCTTTTGACCTAGATTTACAAAGGGAATCTTAAGGCCCCCATACATATTGGAGTAAAGTAAAGTAAAGAAGAATCGGGCATGTTAAAATCCAACACCAGATTCTATTGTTCTCCCAGGAGATAAGCTGCTGCCAGTGGTGTCTATCTATTGAATACACATTAATGCCAGCCATGTGTATGGGGGGGGGAGAAGCAGGAAAGGCCAACTAGAGAAATAGCTGACGGCTAAACCAGCAACGAGACAGCAGCTATCTGGTGTGTATGGTTATCATAAAAGGGGTCCTAGCTCAAAGGAGGATCTGGAGAGAAATGTAGACATTAGGAAAAAGTCCTTAAAAAGTCACCCAAAATAATACTCCCTGCAATGAAAGACAAATAAAGCACATCACAATATAATCTGATAATATGAAGGTTTTCAAGACTCCAGAAATGGAAGACAATCGTGATTATGGCAAGAAGAGGAGAAGAAGGCCAGAGCAAATATAACCACATTTCACTGTTATCATACAGAATATTTATTGATTTTTCACCAACAATCCAACAACTTAGAATATCTGATAATCTATTCATCTACTGCCAGAGGAAAGTCACTGCGTCCAATTACCTGTGTGAATGACACGATTTAACCCACAACCATCCTGTTGGCTTTCAAATAAACTAATGTAGCAGAATTACTTTCACAGTCATTTATTCACAAGCAGCAACTTACCAATTATGGACCATCAATTTCTGTACTGCTAGCAAAGCATTGTAGCGGACCTGTTGGTCTTCATGATGCATGTGGTTCATTACCAGCTGCTTCCCACCCAACTGCTCAATCACCCTGAAAGATGAAGAAAGACTTGTCATATTGATCGCAAGCAGTCTGATAGATTTACCTGGGATGGCAGGAGCTTTTCAGAACTTCATGACTCATGAGTATAAAGCAGGTTCTGCTCATTTCCATGTCACATACATTACTAACGATCCAATAATACGTCACGAGTTTACGGGAATTATTTTGTAATAACAGATTCACATGTATAACTCCATAGTCAGTGCTTCAATACTGGGAAGACCATTCTGAAGCTTGTGATAAGCAGCTGACACTTCTCATCCTTATCCTCCACCTACAACTCCTCACTAGTCCCACACCGACTCGCTGGTAGACACAAGAACATTCTCCTGTTTGGTAAGTAAAAATAGAAGAATCTCCAATGTGATGTTAAATATGGCAGAAGTAATGTAGACAGGATTTAACAGCAGATTTCTACACAATCCAAGACCTCTAGTTGGTGGAAACATTGGAATATAAAGAATAGGCAAAAATAATTAAAGGAAATCTGTCAGGTCAGTATACAAGTCAAATCCACATCCTTGTTTTAAAGGGAGTCTGTCAGCAGGTTTTGCTATGTAATCGGAGATTCAGCCTGAGGTAGGGACAGAGACCCTGATTCCCGTGATGTATCACTCAGTTTACCGGGTGCAGCAGTGATGATAGAGTCACAGTTTTCTCTGCTGCACATTTGGTCTTGCTCTCCACACCACAGCTTTCTGTGCACATTGTATAGTGACAGATAGCTGCTAATCAGTGCTAGGGGCGCAGCTGGACTACCCTGCACGTGCCAAGTTGTCCTGAAGTGATAATCTCCTGCTGATAAAATGCTGATTGTATTGAAACAGCAAAACATAGCCCAGTAAGTGACACATCCCTGTAATCAGGGTCTCTGCCCCACATTATGGTGCTCTCAAATTGCATAGCAAAAACCTGCTGACAGATTCCCTTTAATATATCTGATAATGTATGTAATCACTCCTGCGCTGTATGATGCTTACCAGAGAAGAGTCATCTGGGTGTTGACAATTTCAGGAGGAATCAGACAATTCATTCTAAAACCATTGTAGGTCATCTCCACTCAGCAGCCAGAGAAATATCATTTGAGCCTGCAGGAAAGGCAGCAGAAAATGGATTGTCTGACTCTTCCCGATATCATCAACACCCAGATGACTCTTTGTGCCCCTTTGTGAATTCAATTTCCCAGTTTTTCTGCATCTGAAATAACATACAGCTAGACAGAGTGCTAGTCAAGCAATGCCTTACAGTTCTATGTGTATGGAAGCGGGTCTAAACATGTCGGGCATCTTTGATTAAGGGCAAGTTTAAGGGAAAAATAACAGGCTGTAGTTGTGAGGAGCAAAAGTACTGCACAATATCTCAAAGTGTACAACAGCAGCCACTAGTGGTCAATCAGCAGAACCCTGACAACTATGTGCTACATGGTGCTCGTCTGCACATAAGGCACCTACTTGGAAATCTAATCAGAACAGGGCTTATGCAACAAGTGATACACGTTACAATCACATTACTTAGCTATAGAACAATAGTTTACAATATTATACACTTGAAATCTAGAAAAAAAATTCTGCACCTGCAGTGCTGCACTTTAAGATATGCACATCACTGAGCAGTCAAGTTTCTAATATAGAAATGAATTCTATCTGCAGTTTAATTCATTAGTTGCACACTCCTCTCATTTCAATATGGAGCAGAGTAGACAAAGATTTTAATTACTTAAGACCTTAACTTTCTTAGGGCACAGCATAAAATGATCTCCGACCAGCAACAGGCTTGCCGTTTTGCGGTAGTTTCATAGCCTGTTCACACAGGCAGATCAAGCTCAGTAATAGATCATTCAGTGCACATAGGCTGGAACTGTTCTCCAAAGTCCAGGTTCTGTTTGCACAGGATGATGTGATGCAGAGAATGTTGATCTTTTGGGGAAACCAAAAAAGTAAAGAAGTTGTCCAATACTTTGCCAACTCCTTGTCACACCCCACGCTTCGCCCCGATAAAATAAAAAAAGCTTATACTCCCCTCCCATGCTGGCGCCATTCCAGCGGTGTTGGCACTCACGTTCCTGGGACTCTCATGTGTTGAGACATTTACCATATTTTTCAGACTATAAGACAAACTTTTTTCCTCCAAAATTTTGGAGGAAAATGGGGGGTGCATCTTATAGTCCGAATGTGGCTGTGGTGGTGGGGGTGTGTGAGGGGAGTGTCAGCGGCGGAGGAGAAGGCATAGGAGGCAGGAGTCACCTGCTGCGGGTAACACTGTGCCCGCTGCTAAAGAGAATGAATATTCAATACTCCCCACTCCCATGGGCGTGGGGAGTAGTGAATATTCGCTCTCTTTAGTAGCGGGCACACGTGATCGCCAAGCTGCTGCAGGAGCCGCGGCATCGGCTGACACTGTGCTCGCTATTAAGGAGTATGACTAGTCACTGCTTCCCTCGTCCATAGTCCGGGCATGGGGAGTAGTGAATATTCCGGCTGCTGATCTCAGCGTCTGAGGGCGCATGGCAGTGACGCCATACGTGGCTCACTTGCTGAGATCAGCAGCTGGCAGCAGAACAGGATGCAGCACGGGAGCAGAGGGAAGGAAGGCGAGTAGAATCCTTTATATTTTTTTGGTGTGCACGGTGATGGGGGTGCCATGCATACCAGGATGGGGATTGGGGTGCCATGCATACCAGGATGGGGGCCAAGTATAACAGGAAGGGTGAGATATATATACCACGATGGGGGATATAGATATAGGAGTAATGTCCCCCAATTCTGTAACAGTGTCAGCAGCAGACACTCCTCTAAAATCTAGGTGCATCTTATGGTCCGGGGTGTCTTCTAGTCCAAAAAATATGGTCACTCAAGAAGGTGTTCATGATAATAGTGCAGTGTAAATGCTCCTTTACTCTGGTTGTCTGCTGCGGGATCAACTAGACAGAAGGAGAAAGAGAGCTAAATAAATTATATTTAATTATCTTTTCTATACTTGTAGTGGTAACTGGCTAGTAATAAAGTCATGCGATCACAGCAGCCTTTGCACTGATTGAAGCCGTTTATAGGCGAGTACTTACAAAGGGGGAGAGATGCAGGGAATATAAATTATCACTAGGTTCTCAGAAATAGTGGCTGTAACTGGCTGCAGCTCCAGTGCATCTGTAACATGGCATTTAATGACAACAAACTGTTGTTAATCAGTCGGAGAGCTGTACTGCACAAATTTAGAACCGTGAAAGGGAAGTCTTCAAAACTCTAAGAAAAAATCTAAAGAAATCAAGCTCTGATCGTGCCATGGGCGACACAGCACAGCAGAGCAAATACACCCTAAATTCCAAAAAATAGTTTCTAAAGTAGTATCCTACATTGTCACAAAGTTACATCTGCTAATGGTCTCATGCTTGAAAGGAGAAAATGAGTAAGACTGCATTTAGACAGTCCGACGGTGGATATATGTTTGCTGATAGAAGTGCGGTCAACCTGTTCAAGTAGGATATCAAGCATCCATCTATGTGCACAGAACAATGGTTAATACGATCATTCTGTGTACATAGATTGACATTGTTCTCGGCAGCACATGTCCTGTTTATGTTAGACGATGTGCTGCCAAGAAAGATAATTTTTAAGCAAGCTTAAAAATTACTTCACCGGTCAAACAAGTGTTTTGCGCATTCATTGATTAACTGACTGCCTGCTTAGATAAGCTAAGAGCTCTTATGGACGCTCGGTCACGATTACCAGCCTGTCTACAAGGGCCCTTAGATATAACTTGTATATGTGCAACAGGATATGTTATAATTACATGCCTAAACACCTTGCACAAAAAAAAAAAAAAAAAACCCCCACAAAAATAAGGATCTTTTTGCAAACCGAATGAACATAAAATAGACAGAGATGGCCATTCTCTCTCGCCTCGCCTGACATAATTTAGATAGCGGTTCCATTAAGAAGGAAAAAACAACTTCCATTTGAGCCCAGCAGCTCTTCCCATGAGAATCGCTGCGTGTTATCTGCTATGGGCCATTCTTAATGCAAATCACAAGCTGCTAATGTAAGGGGGGTGTTCGCATCCACCAGCACAAATGCGGCTTATGTTTATTTCGCCTTCATTGAAAAAGCACATTATCTCCAAGAATCTCATACACTGACTACAGAGGAACAGTTTATAAATGACGACTAGAAAAGAAAAAAGTCACTAAAATGACAACAGTTTCTGCTAAAACAACAAATGTCACAATTTGCACATTTAAAAACACTCCAGCCTTTTCTTTATTTCAGTGCTGGAGTGGTGTAACTAATCCATGCTCCTGAGTCTTCTACTCATCTGCCTCTGTCTTCAGCTTTTCCCAGCGCCACTCCGGTCCTGCACTGCCATCTTGAGACTGCAATTTCTGACTGACCGGAAGTCACAGATAACGGTAACACGCTCTCAATGTAAGTCAATGAGCGCCTCGTTCTGGGCTGTGTTGTGACTTCTGGATTGTCTAGTAAAGAATGGAGTGATCTGGCAGGTCACGAATTGCTGGAGACTACCAGAGCGGCGCTGAAAAAAGATGAAGATGGCGGCTAGTAAGTATGATACTAGGGGCAGATAACTTAGCTTATTGACACCACTCCAGCGCTGAAATAAAAAAAAAACACTGGAGTGGTGCTTTAAAACAATTGTGTAATATTAAATAAAAAAATAAATAAATTATAAAAACATTTTCATTTTTATTAAGAAACATTGGCAATCATATCTCTTGACTATGGCTGTTATTCACCAGGATTATCACAGGAATAAAGGATGGCACACCTGTTTTCAGGCGCACGGTGCGCCTCTGATTCTTTGTTTTTCGCTTGTCGGAGGTGGTGCACTCCTGATGACTGAATGGACGAGTCACTGGTCCATATTGTGCCCTCTCCTTATCTATAAGGCCAGCCACTGCAGATAGGCTGCATAGGTGACCTAAGCAATGAGCAGCAAACTCTAAAAGTCCCTTTGTTCTTGAGATCTTTCATACGTTTTTGTCTCATGCAATCCTATAAAGAAGCACTCCAGTCAAACTTTTTATCGCCAGGTGTAGTAATATACTCCCCGATCGCTCAGTTTCCAGTGCCAGTCCAGTCCTCTTCTGGGTCACGTGATGGCTATTCCGACTTGCCGGTTCACACCTGTTTTTATCTGTAAGCCGGAAGACTCTTTTACAATGTAGCGGATTGAGCCTTGTTCTGACACTCCATAGACTTACATTGTAAGAAGCCATGTCTGGCTCATACACAGAGCCCAGTGTGATCCAGAAAGATGGAACTTCAGTTACGTGAACCAGAAGAGGACCGGAACGGTGCAGGAAACCATGGAAGATGTCGATTGGCGAGTATATTACCACACTTACACAACACATACATTTACAATGGTTTAGGCAATAAAAAGTTTTCTGGGAGTGCTTCTTAAAACAGCACAGATACAAAGGAAAACCACAAAAAAATATTTTAATTTACCAAGATCACCAGAAAATATGATCAGGGAGCGGAGTTAAAATATGCAATTCTAGCTGCTTTACTTCTTGATATTTTATTCTTTAGTTACATTTAGAAACACCAAGGTTACTTACTGGTAGCCGTTTTTTCCTGAACCCATGACAGCACACCTTGAGGGAGGGATCCGCCCCACCAAGGACAGGAAACCGTCTGAAATAAAAGGGCGGTACCTCTCCCTCGCTTCAGTTGGATTACAGAGCATTGAGAGGACCTCCAGAAAAGGTTAGACACATAACCAACATCTAATTATATATATATATTTTTTTTCACCCAAAACGTCAAGTGCTCACCAAGGTGTGAGAAAGACATGGGGGGAAAACTACGGGTGCTGTCATGGGTTCAGGAAAAACCGGCTACCGGTAAGTAACCTTGGTGTTTTCCCCTCACCCATGACAGCACACCTTGAGAGAATTTTGGAGAATATGAGCACCCTAGGGAGGGACCACCACCTAAAGTACCCTTCTCCCAAAGGTGAGGTCAGAGGAGGATAGATCCAACCTATAGTGCTTGTAGAAGGTGGATGGTGCAGACCAAGTAGCAGCTTTACATATCTGGTCAATTGAGACATCTGCTCTCTCTGCCCAGGAGGTCGCTACAGCTCTGGTGGAATGAGCTTTAATACCGTCCGGTGCCGGAACACCTGTAGATATGTAAGCTAGACAAATGGCCTCCCTAAACCACCTAGAAATAGTTCCCTTCCTACTCCCCTGAAAGTCCAGAAACAAGGAGTGGTCCTTCCTTCACTGACTAGTCATGTCTATGTACTGTAGTAAAGCCCTTCTAACATCTAGATTGTGGAATCTAACCTCCCCGGGGTTTTTTGGGTTACTGCAGAATGAGGGAAGCACAATCTCTTGATTACAGTGGAATCTGGAAACTACTTTCGGAAGGTATGCTGGATCTGTACGCAAGACGACCCGGTCATCATGAATTTGTGTGTATGGGGGATCAACAGAAAGGGCCTGCATGTCACTCACCCTACGGGCCGATGTTAGGGCCACTAGGAGAATGGTTTTGAGGGTGAGGAACTTTGGAGAGATAACCTGCAGGGGTTCAAATGGGTCGCCAGAGAGTGCGTTTAAAACCAAATTCAGGTCCCAGGGAGGAACTCTGAGAGCCCGAACTGGCTTAGCTCTTGAACAGGATTTAATGAATCTAGAGACCCACATGTTCCCCACCAGGTTGCAATTATAGAGCGCCCCTAGAGCGGACACCTGAATTTTAAGTGTTCCCGTAGCTAACCCCAGGTCACGTCCCTTCTGTTAAAACTCTAGGACATCTTTAATTGGAGGTTTATCCGACAACGGGGAGTCTATAAAATCCAGGAATTTTCCCCAGATTCTGCTATAAATCTTAGTTGTTATAGGCTTCCTAATAGGGTGGAAACTAAGCCTAGCGAAAACCCCTTATTGCTCAGTAACAACCTCTCAAATTCCAAGCCGCCAGATGGAAACCTTTGGCTTGTGTATGGAACATCGGCCCGTGGATGAGAAGGTCTGGCATGTCCGGCAGGACCCAGGGATCCGACACCGACATTAGGCAAAGCAGGGAGAACCAGGGTCTTTTTGGCCAAAAGGGGGCTATCAGAATTATCCTTGCCCCCTCCTTCCAAATTTTCCTCACAACTGCCGGGATCATTACTATTGATAGAAAAGCGTAGGCCCTCCTGAACTTCCAGGGTATCTGGAGAGCGTCTACAGCATAGGGATTCTCTGTTGGATCTAGTGAACAGAATCTCTCCACCTTCCTGTTCGCCCTGGTGGCGAACAAATCTATGTCCGGTGACCCCCATAGTTGGATAATCTGTTGGATGACTATCGGGTTTAGAGCCCACTCTCCTTGTCTTAAAGTGTGGCGACTGAGGAAATCTGCCTTTGAATTTTCTACCCCCCCCGGATGTAAAGAGCACTGAGGGATGGGAGATGCTGTTCTGCTAGTTGCAGGATTCTGTTTGCCATTACCATAAGGGAGCGTGATCTTGTTCCTCCCTGGTGATTTATAGAAGCTACTGTCGTCCGATTGTGGGACCTGATCTGGACATGGCGACCCTGTATGTGGGGAAGGAAGCCATTCAGGGATTTCTCCACTGCCAAAAGCTCTTTTAGGTTCGATGATGTCCCTACTTCGTGATGTAGCCAGAGCCCCTGAGCCAAGAAATCTGCTAGATGACCCCCCCAGCCGGAGCCACTTGCATCTGTTGTTGTAATTGTATGGTCGACTGGTCTGCACCACTGCAAGCCTGAGGTCAGATTCTCCCTGTTTGTCCACCATGAGAGGGAGTCTACCGTCTCCAAGGAAAGAGATAGTCTTTTTTCTAAATGTTCGTTGAAGGATTTTTGCGCTGACAGGACCTCCCACTGAAGAAGCCTGACATGACCTTGGGCCCATTTGACTGCCGGGAGACAGGAAGTCATGGAGCCCAGTAGGGAAATTGCTCCTCTCAGGAACATCACTGGAGACTTTATGGCCCTTGAGACCAAGCTGATTATTTTGCAAACCTGGTCTTCCGGGAGGAAGCAGGATTGGAGTTGGGAATTTAGGTTCAAGCCCAGAAAGTACTTGAGGGGGATAGTTTTGCTTTTGAATATCTATCAACCATCCTAGCTGATGTAAGGCTGTCCTGACCTCTAACAGTTGAGAGGAACAGTGGTCCTCCGATTTCCCTATTACCAGAAAGTCGTCCAAGTAGGGAACAATCACCATGTTTTTGATTCGTAGAAAAGCTGTCACCTCCGCTATAACCTTTGTAAACACTCTCAGTGCTATCGAGAGTCCAAAAGGTAGGGCAGTAAATTGGAAATGCCTCAATTCCCCTTGGATGAATAGGGCTACCCTTAGGTACTTCTGGTAGTCTGGATGGATTGGGACGTGATAATAGGCATCTTTTAGGTCGATAACTGCCATGAAACAATTGTGGTGTAGGAGTTTTACTGCCGAGTTCACTGATTCCATCTTGAAAGTCTGGTTCTCTATCAGCTGATTTAGACTTTTGAGGTTGATAATGGTCCTTAAGGACCTATTTGGTTTTTTATCACAAATAGGGGGGAATAAAATCCCCTTCCCCATTGTGAATTCAGAACTTCATGAAGGACCTGCTTGTTGACTAAATCTAGCACCTCCGACTCTAGGGCTATCTGCTCCTCCCTGGACTTCCTCCTGGAGGTGATCATGAAGGTTCGGTGAGGGACTTGACTGAAGAATATCTTTAGGCCATGCTTTATGATACTCAACACCCAGGGATTTGAAGTAATGGCTTCCCAAGCTGGGATAACATGGGAAAGTCTTCCCTCGATCTCTAGCCCTGGGTCATTGGGGAGATTTTTTGGTACTGGAGGATGGCCCCCCAAACATGTAACCAGAGTCGTTTTTAGATCTGGGCTCCCATCTTTCCCTTTCTCCAGGAGGGCGACCCTGGTTAAATCTTTTCCTCCGAAAGTAGGACCTTTTTGTGTCCCCCGTGAACCCTGGGAAACCTCTCTTCCTGTCGCCAGCCTTCTCCAAAAGCTCATCCAGTTTTTGGCCAAACAAGAGTTTACCATCACAAGGAAGGGAACATAGTTTATGTTTAGACTGCAGCTCTCCTGGGCAACCCTTGAGCCACAGGGCTCATCTGGCAGCGTTAGATAAGTTAGCAGACCTGGCAGCGAGTTTAACCGAATCTGCTGAGGAGTCGGCAAGGAAAGCGGACGCTGCTTGTAGTAAAGGTAGATTGGAGAGGATTTTATCTCTGGATATCTTTTTATCCTTGAGCTGGTCTTCTAATTGTTGAAGCCACACCATGAGTGACCTAGCGACACAAGTGCCTGCTATAGCTGGTTTCAGGCCCCCTGCCGCCGCTTCCCAGGTGTGACGCAGGAAGGAATCTGCCTTCTTATCTAGAGCATCCTTTAGACTGCCCGAATCTTCCAGAGGTAGGGACGATTTTATGGATGATCGGCCGACAGACCCATCGACTTTAAGAATTTTATCCCAGGACCCAGAGACACTATCCTCAAAGGGGTACCTTCTTTTAGAGGATGAGGGCAACACTCGCGATTTCTCAGGCTTCCTCCATTCCCGGTCTATAAGGGTCTGAATTTTAGGATTCACTGGAAAAGAGCGTCTCTTTTTCCTCCAGGCCTGCGAACATAATGTCTTCCAGGGACCTGGCTGCCTTCTCCTCCCTCAACCCCATGGTAGATCTGACAGCTCTGACCAACTTGTCAGTACCCTCAATAGGGAAACAGGGCCTACCACTGTCTGATGAAGAGGAGGATGATGAATCACTGAGGCATGGATCCTCTGACTGGGAGGATGAATCATAGTCGGAGGATATATCCTTATGGGATCTCTTTTTCCCCTTAAGTAAGCCTTTCAGGGAATCTAGAACCTCTGTAAGGATTACGGACCTCTAATTAGAATCAAAATCCGGGGTGCTCTCCGCTATGGTTTGGTTAATACAGCTAGCACAAAACTGTTTCTGCCAATCTATGGAAAGGGGGACCCTGTGCTTCTGTTTGGCGCTATTCTTATTAGGTTCCTAAGGAATGAAGCACATAATAACTTTCCATTACTATTAAGTGACATTCACGAAGATCACTCACCCCTGAAGTCACAAAAGGGTACCGGATCTGGAGGCTGTGGCGGGACACAAGATGAATCCCTTCTGGATGGCCCTGAAGTGTCCGACACCTTACTTCTCCTGCTGCCGCTACGGTTGCTAGAGCGGCTGTCCGTGTGAGAGGCGTCAGACTACTTCTTCCGCTGGCGTTGTTGAGATGGAGGGGTCAACTGCTGCTGCTCCTGGCTGTCCTGGTCTGCCATAGCTGCTATACCACAAGCACGAGTATAGATATATCTCAAAAAGTCAAGATCACTACTCCCAACACATATAGTACTTTAAACTATTGAAATAAAGTGGATTTATTTTATATGTGTTTATTTAATCTTCCTAAAACTGGGCTTACACAGCCTGAGTTTATTTGTTGATACTAAGCACAAGTATAGGCAGCGTTTGACCAGGACAACCCCCCTCCACCTTAAATAGGGCACATCCGGAACCTCCTCGGGTTCAGGTGTCTTCCCCCCTCCTGACGCCTGCCGGCAAAGGTTGGAAATGCCGGCCGGCAAGCGCTTACAGGGCGCCGCCATGATGGATCTGGGTGCCGCCCCCCGACGTCATCGGGCACGCCTCTCCCAGCGTGCACCGCGCCGTGACGTCAGGCGCGTCACACCCGGAAGACACCGCTCCCGGCGTGCGGCCAGCCAGGAGCCTGCGGCAGGACGAGGACAGCGCAGTGGTCTGCGGGGAGCCGGAGCCCACCTCACCGCCTGCGCACGCTCGGACACGGCTCCAGGGAACCGCGGACGGCGCTTCTGGAACCTGGAACCCGGTGCACAGGCTGGTGCCCGCTCTTCCACACCGGAACAGGCCCAGGTAAGTATGGACATCTTCAGACAGGTTCCCATCAAGGACAGGAAACCAACTGAAGAAAGGGAGAGGTACCGCCCTTTTATTTCAGACGGTTTCCTGTCCTTGGTGGGGCGGATCTCTCTCTCAAGGTGTGCTGTCATGGGTGAGGGGAAAACTGTATGCAGCAAACTGCTCAGCGCCCCCTAGTGGTGGCTGAGGGCAGCCAGAATTGTATATTTTAGCTTTATGGCTATAAAGGGAAATCGACAGTGTGAATTAGAAAAAGTAGATCAGACAGCTATAGAAATATAAACTTTACCCTTAGCCATGAAATTTGGGGTGAAAGCAGGCGCCACTTTTGAAGCATATATTGCAGCATATGTCACCCGTTGCCCTATACCAATATAGTTACTTACCAGGGACAATAATGGACGCAGGAGTCAGAATGCTCTGAAATCTCAATGTAAGAAAAGACCAAGGTAAAACAAAGTATAAAAACTATTTATTTGTTCCCTCGTGGTCTCATTCACTGGAACAATGGATATAAACCGTGGCATTGATGATGGAATGAAAGAACTAAAATATTGTAGCTTTCTAGGAATTTTCATACATATTTTACATGTAGGTCAGAGCGAGCTTTTATTTGTGACTGTACATTGCATTCGCTGATAACAATTGTGTGCACACACGGAAACACAAGGTCGAACGAGTCGTACCTTTATATTCCCTTTCTATGGGTTTAGATTTATTGTTGAAGAAAATAGTATTTTTGACCATTATTTCCAATTCCTCTTATTTTAAATAATGCATGTTGCAAAGATTTTTCTCTTTTATCATAAGGCCGTAGCATATAGAATTGGTAATACTGCATGCCATGTGGATCTTTGTATGGAATCCATATTAGTTGGTTGAGTTTGCTCAGTCAATGGTCATTCTTCAGTCCTTATAGAGGTATGAGCACACATCTGCTCCAAAACCTGCCTGAAAATGCGCTAAATGCCCCAAAATGAACATATGCATTTCTATGTATAAACAACTTCTTCATATGTTCAGTCTTTTGAGCGTCTTTTACGCGTTTCAGGTTTCCAAAGACAGCAAGTGGTTAAAAGAAGTGAGCTGATCAGTCATTGGGTGTTTTAAGCTCTTTAGACGCTCTATATTTTACAATACAAGTCAATAAATAAAAAACACCAAAAGACGCACAAGAGTCTTTTCGCTTAAAAAAAAAACAAAAAAAAAAACGCCAGTGGTTTCTTCATTGTTAAATGCAGTTTAAAAAAAGGAAAAACACCAGTAAAAAGCACCCAAACACACTGGGAAAACTTAAAAAAAAAAAAAAAAAAAAAAAAACACCAGCTGTCACAAGTGTTGAAAAAGCACTCAGAAAACCCATCAAGACCGCGTTTAGGCTATGCTCACATGTTCACGTTTTTGCTGCATTTTTTTTATGCAAATTAAAAGTTGTTTGTTTGTTTGTTACAGTACCACGATTGTTTTTTTGTTTTTCTCAACTGAATTTGACAACTGCTGCGTTTTTTGTTTTTTTTTAATCTGCAGCATATCAATTCTTTCAGTGTTTTTGCAGAGTTTTTTCACTCACAGAAAATGATGAAAAAGTGAAGAAAAACAAAATGGTGTTTTTCATGGCGTTTTCGTAGCGTTTGTGGTGAACACCACTAACTTTATTAAACATGTACTGTAGAGAAATCACACGTGTAATCTGCACCCAAAAAAAAAAAATCGCTGCAAAAGACATGTCAAAATCTCAGCAAAAAAGCTGGAAAAAAAAAAAACGTTATGAGCACACACCCTAGAAGTGTAATTTTCCTCCTCCCTCTTCTAGGGAACAGTATATACAGGATCGGCCGGGACAGAGGAATCTAAGTCTACTGCTGTGTGCAGCTACTGGGACGGATTGACTGCACATTCTCAGCCCATCTGTCTCTTGCCATTGTGGCCACAGCAGGAGAATGATATTCCTTCATAGTAGCCGACTCCGTATACACTATTCCCGGCTTATTACTGCACAAGAATAGAGCCTGCCCGGATGGAGGATTACAGTTGTACACAGCTAGGGCGACAAAAAAATAAAAATAAATAAATAAAGACTGACTAGCTAATGGCTACCTAATATTAGTTACAAAATAAAGAGCCACAAGGCAGGCACAGTATTATTAAGTTTATACAATATATCACAAAAGTGAGTACTCCCCTCACACTTTTGTAAATATTTTATTATATCTTTTGATGGGAGAACACTGAAGATATGACACTTTGATACAATGTAAAGTAGTCAGTGTACAGCTTTTATAATAATATAAATTTGGTGTGCCCTCTAAATAGCTCCACGCACAGCCATTCAAGTCTAAACTACTAGAAACAAAAGTAAGTACACCCCTAAGTGAAAATGGCCAAATTGTGCCCAATCGGCTATTTTCCCTCTCTGGTGTCATGTGACTCATTAGTGTTACAAGGTCTCAGGTGTGAATAGGGAGCAGGTGTGGTAAATTTGGTTTAGGCTATAAGAAGATTGCCAACGCCCTGAAACTGAGCTGTAGCACGGTGGCCAAGACCATATAGTGGTTTAACAAGACAGATTCCACTCAGAACAGGCCTCACCTTTGGTTGACCAAAATAAGTGGAGTACACGTGCTCAGCCTCATACCCAGCGGTTGTCTTTTCAAAATAGACGTATGAGTGCTGCCAGCATTGTTGCAAGTTAGAGGGGTGGTGGGTCAGCCTGTCAGTGCTCAGACTATACGCCGCACACGGCATCAAATTGATACGCATGGCTTTCATCCCAGAAGGAAGCCTCTACTAATGATGATGCACAAGAAATCTTGCAAACAGTTTGCTGAAGACAAGCAGACTAAGGACAAGGATTACTGGAATCATGTCCTGTGGTTTGAGGAGACCAAGATAAACTTATTTGGTTCAGATGGTGTCAAGCTTGTGTGGCGACAACCAGGTGAGGAGTACAAAGACAAGTGTGTCCTGCCTACAGTCAAGCATGGTGGTGGGAAAGTCATGGTTTGGGGCTGCATGAATGCTTCCGGCTGTGGGGAGATTAAGTTCATTGAGGGAACCATGAATGCCAACATGTACTGTGACATACTGAAGAAAAGCATGATCCCCTCCCTTCTGATAACGACCCCAAACACACTTCTAAGACGACCACAGCCTTGCTAAAGAAACTGAGGGTAAAGGTGCTGGACTGGCCAAGCATGTTTCCAGAACTAAACCCTGTTGAGCATCTGTGGGGCATACTCAAATGGAAGGTGAAGTAGCGCAAGATCTCTAACACCCCCCAGCTCCATGATGTCATCATGCAGGAGCGGAAGAGGACTTCAGTGGCAACCTGTGAAGCTCTAGTGACCTCCATGCCCAAGAGCGTTAAGGCAGTGCTTGAAAATAATGGTGGCCAAACAAAATATTGACACTTTGGCAACAATTTGACCATTTTCACTTAGGGGTGTACTCACTTTTGTTGCCAGTGGTTTAGCCATTAATGGCTGCGTGTTGAGTTATTTAGAGGGCACACCAAATTTACACTGCTAAACAAGCTGTATACTGGCTACTTTACATTGTAAAGAACTAAAGTATTTACATAAATGTGAGGGGGTGTACTCACTTTTGTGATATACTGTAAGTAACATCCTTATAATAAAACAAATATCTTAACGCATTATTATTACTTTAAAAAAGGGGAAAAAATTCTATTTTCTTCAAAAATAAATATGATGGTGACACAACCCCTTTAAGTAAGGTAGAGCAGAATCACATACAGCCTATGTACATTTTCTGATGTGCATTAAATCCTCTATAGCCATGGATTTCATTCTGTATTACTGTATTACACATAGCACCGATCGAAGAGTCATGCTTGTCTTTAGATATTTGGATTTGAGTGGAAGCAGATTAAGGTTCTCTAAGAAAAGCAGATAAATTGCTGCAGCACGCACTGATTGATGATATAGCAAAATTGATCCAGGCTCGTTTACCATCATTTATGTGTTACAATTATCTTCAGGTGTTATCCTGTCCAGACAGCGAGACCCTATTCAAGCAAGTAGAAGAAAAGGTCCAGCAAGTCCAAGAGGTGCTCATATTTCCAAATTTACTACTGCCATTTTACTAAAAAAACTTCACTAAGTTCCTATTTTAACTATATTGTTAGAGAAAAATGTTCACTATTTAAGATTTCAATTAAACTTGCTCCCTGATTTTTCATATTTAGCAGGCACTTTCATTCCCTGCAGATTAGGGGGGCTCCAGATCCAGCAGATCCAGAGACCCTACACTAATTGCATAATAGCTCCTTGAGAAGTGCACAGCTCAGGAGACAGGAGCGCACAGACTCTGAGTGTGCGCACACAGACCCCAGTAGGGATTCAATAGAAATCATAAGCTACGAAGCCTCCGCAGTCTTCTGAATCCTTGCACCGCTGGGTGTGAGCACTCAGACAGGATCCATGCTCTCCTGTCTACTGAGCAGTGCACTTTTCAAGGGTCTATTGCACCATCAGTGGGGGGGGGGGTCTTAGGACCTGGAACAGTGCCTGCTAAATACGAAAAATCAGTAAGAAAGTTTAGGTATTCTTTACACATATTTATAGAATTTTAGCACTGGGGAAAGATACATTTTAAGCAGAGAAATCTGACCTACCATTACTTTGTCAGCTGTGGAGAGAACTTCTAGTAATATATTTTTCAAGGGAATCTGTCAGCAGGTCTCCCTCCCCCTCCCAAACTATTTATATGAGCATGTAGCTCTTCTAAGACAAGTCCAGCAATATCTTTACATGGCCAGTCTGTTCCTCCATTACTGAGAAATCAGTGTTTCAGTTGATATGTAAATGAGGCTGAAAGACTATTTGTAGATGTGAAGCCTCTGTCACTCCAGCTCTATTCCTCTCCCAGCGCTGCCTCCTCCTGCTTGACTGATGGCTCTTTCTGAAATCCCACAGTATAGAGCCAGTCAAGCAGGAGAAGGCAGCACTAGGCAGGGAATAGAGCTGGAGTGACAGAGGCTTCACATCTACATATAGTTCTTCAGACTCATTTACATATCAACTGAAACTCGGATTTCTCACTAAAGGGAGAAACTAACTGGCCATGTAAAGGTACTGTTGGACTTGTCTTTGAAAGAGCTACATGCACATATAAATAACTTGTGAAAAAGTACTCAACCTGGGGGTGGTAATAACCCAATACTGTTTTTATAATGAAGTTGTTGGTTGTTTTTTTCTTTTTGTTTGTTTTTTTGCAAAAAATATAAATTACTGCAAGATGTTGTTGGCAAATTAAATCAGAATACTTCTTCAGATTCTGTATACAAAATAGCAGTGCTGCTACAAAGAGTCCTTAGGTAACCATAGAGACAGTATGGTACGAAGAGGTGGATAGATTGGAGACCTTGGAGATATTGTTCGGGAACATATGTAAGGCTATGAGCCCACAATGCAGAATTGAAGCAGAAAATTTCCGCAGCGCTTCTGCATGCCCTTGACAGTAAAAACGCTTGCGGATTTTACACGCGTTTTTTAAGCGTTTTTACATGCGGATTTGACTTGCGTTTTTCAAATGCATTGAGTGGTCAAATCCGCATGCGGAAACGCACAAATAATGGACATGCTGCGGATTTTTCCGTACAGAAAATCCGCTGCGGAAAACAGAACATGTGGATTTTCATTGGGGACAATGAGGCACGGATTACCAATTTATTGTTAAAGCGTTTGCACTGCGGAAAATCCGCATAAAAAAACGCATAATTGGGAACGCAGCCGGAAGGTAGTGATGGTTAAGAAATCAAGGATATGACTAAACAGCTAAAATTTATTTATATATATATATATATATATTATAGTGGAATATTAGATGTTTTGTCTCATAACCACTGCAGACTCACCATGTTGCCACAGGCCCTTAATATTATAAAGTCAGACTTCTCCACCTGGTGTTTCTTCTCCCCCCCAACGCATGCAGTCTTAGGGCTCGCTCCCACTTGTGATTAAAGGGAATCTGTCACCACTTTGGAGTTATCAGACCTCCATTATGGCCATACACGGTAGAGAAAAGAAAATCTATACATACCTGTATGGCCCATAGTAGAGGTCTGATTGCAGAGAAAAGCGCTTTAAATTGAACGAATGCAATCAGATTAAAAATCGGATTGCATTCGTACCAATTTAATCCTATGCTTGTTTTCTAAGTGGCGTTTTTTTTTTCCTGCTCCAATTGGACGAAAAAAAAACACAGCATGCTGCGACTGCATGCGGAATTCGAATCGCACGCACCCATAGAAGTCTTTGGGAAACTAATTTTTCCGTCTCCTCCACAGCTGTGCTGCGATTGTCTCATGCGAGAGGATCGGAGCACAGAGCAGGAGCCGAGTGTCGTTAGCATATCTCATCCCATGCTCTTGCATCGGATGTGATACGCTAGTGAGACCCCGGCCTTACATATGGGGGGCCGAGACTGCAGCAGCATTTCTTCCTCCCCATTTCCTGTTTTACATTTCTGGTAAAGGAAAAGGATTTCAATATTTCCAGGATCGATGTAAATACTTATGCCCAAACATGATAAAAGTATTCTCGGAGTGATACCTTTATTGGCTAACCAGAAAAAATATATTTGCAAGATTTCAGAGCACAGAGGCTCCTTCTTAAGGCAGGTTTACAAATTAATTAATAAGACAAGAGCACAACATTTAAGAGATGTTACAACAGGACATTTGTTCATGAGGTGGAAGGGGTGATGCCTCCTAAAGATAAGCCAAGGTAATCAAATTAGAGCTTTTGAAATGGAGAGGCGGTAGGAATGTTCCATTAGTTATCTGGAGTCTGTCTGGTGGTGGTGTGAATTATGTCTATGTATTGAGGCATAAATCCAGGTGTTAAATTGAGTCCTATTATCAAAGAATTGAACATTCTTATCAGGTGGAAATCCCAAATTCTTCTCTCTCTGTAGTCCTTAAAATGACCTTTTAGTATTAAGACTTTTAAATCTGTCATACAGTGTCCCGGGCCAGAGAAATGTTTTCCCACAGGCGTGTCCAGTTCATTCCTGATTGTGTGTCTGTGTAGATTCATTCTCGTTTGCAGTTTTTGCATGGTTTCTCCAATATAGACACCTCCAGGGCACCTGGTACATTGTATCATGTCACCACATCGGAGGATGTACATGAAAAGACATCCATGATTTTGTAGTCCTGATTTGTGTTCGGTATGCAGACTGTATTTGTTGGTAATACGTGGGTACAAGTTTTGCAGTTTGTATTGTTACATGGGAATGTGCCCGTCACTGATGGTGATGAGAGGACACTTCTTACAAGGATATTCCTTAAATTAGGGGACTGTTTGTAGGAGAGAAGTGTTAGTTCTGGGAATATTTAATTAATTTGTAATCCTGCCTGAAGAAGGAGCCCCTGTGCTCTGAAGCTTGCATATATATATATTTTTTCTGGTTAGCCAATAAAGGCATCACTCCAAGAATACTTTTGTCATTTTTGGGCATAAATGTATTTACGTAGATTTTTCTGGCTAATACGGTACCAGAATATATTTTTTTTTATTGTACATCATGATAATATTTCCAGGAAAAACTACAAAGACAGACTACTGGAATGTAAAGTAAATTACAGTCTGATCATGCCCAAGTACCTAGTGGGAGAAACCAGAGAGGAGAACCTCTGTGCACCTCTGCTGATTGATAGTTCGGACCAGCGGCATGGTCCCACAGCTGGTCTAAGCTCTCCCATGCTGCCAGCATAGGCAGCTTTGCTTCTGCAGCAACAGAGGAGCACAGGGGGACTGAAGCTGGCTAGATCCAGCAATCTGGCCAGCTACGGACCACCACTTGAAAGCTCTAGAGGGAAGGCCTTGGCTAGGGAACCAGCCACCTCTGAGAGATGGCAGGTAACCTTGGCAATGAGTACTACATTATACAATTAAAAATCCCTCTATTCTTGGGAACAGATGGGCAAATTACAAAGTTTTTTTTTTTTTACAAGCAGTTTACAATTTTAGCCATTTAACAAGATGAGAGAACCCCTTTCAGTGTGGATAATGCAGTCAGCGTAGGGTGAACCTCAGGGTCGGTACTTTTGTCCTCTCAGTAAAATGCATTTAGTTATCCTGTTAGCGCAAACAATGGCTGGCTTGCTATTTTATGTGAAGCGGATATGACTGTGTATTACCCATGTATATGGCAAATGAATATAACCGCAATAAGTTACTGAGGCTCCCTGAAAACTATATTTATTTGCCCTAGAGGTGATGCATTAATTTAAAAAAAAATTTAATTATTAATTTTGCTGAACCTTCGAGAGTCAGCAAAAGGTTGAAAAAAAACCTATTACCTCATTGCTCGCCTCTTTGGCCACCTCCGTTGCTCATGTTCCCCTGTACGGTCCTCAGCGCCTTTTCCTACTGTCACCCTATGCTGAAAAACTGGGCCTCTTGACGATAGGCCAGAACTTATGGATGAGACTATGCGCCGTCACGCCACGACCTCACAACGTGCATGCGTAGGGACAACCCAGGACGTCTCTGCGCATGCGTGTTGGAAGGTCATGGCGACCCTGCAATGTACAGTATAGGTCATGGCTTCCCTACGCATGTTTATTCAAAGACCTTGGCTGTAGCTGGACCAGATCCCAATTTTTACTTGCACATAACTATTTTTACATTCTAAGCAGAAAACACAGTATACGGTATATGTGACTGAAGAAGACAAACATAGCTGACAATACACCTATAGTCGTACTCTAAAGTGACTGGCCGAATCACACAATACCAGCAGTTAAAGGACAGGGAAACCTCTCCAAAAAACACCACTCTGAGAAGATCCCCTATGTAAACTACACTTTTCTATTACGGACTTGCAATTATCCTATATTTTGTATATACAGGCCTCTATCAGAACACTCCTGTATATCACCATATAGTGCAGTAACTTTGGGGACCTCATATTGTATTTTGTGATATTGTATTTTTACTTGCGAGTGACTGAAGATGAGATGTGTGACAGATATGTAAAGGGTTAACAATAGGACATCATGGAGAAGCAGCAATTGTTTCTATCACACTCAGAAGAAACAATGTGACAGAAAATGAAGAAGATTATACTTTATTGTCAATGCTTTTACAATAGGGACGTGAACAATGGGAAAATCAGCAGGTGCGGAAAGCGGCTGAATGGCGCAGAAGTGGGAAAAGATGATGACTTTTATTTTAAAGACTGGCTTAACCTTGACAAACAGCCTCTTTCTATTCTGTGCACTTAGAGCAGGAGAGGAGGTGCTCAACAGAACGGGAATTTAGGATTCAGATCAGAAAATAAATGGCATCAAGAGAAAGAGTTTCTGGCTTGTCTCATGCTGCAGAGATGTAACCGATCGGAGCAGAGAGCAGAAATCATTATCTTAAAGGGGTAATAATGTGCCTTATAGCAAGTACATGTGACAATGGTTTTTAAAAGGAAGGGTCCACTACTAATTGCAGTTCAAATAGGAGAACAATAAGGCCATGTTCACAAGTCCTGTAGTGATCAGTTAGAACGGATCCAGCAGCAATCCGATGGCAAAAAAGTTCTGCAGACACTATTTTTTAGTCCGTTTCTAAATAACTGATCTCTGCTGGATCCGTTTTTTTTTTTTTAACGTTGAAGTCTATGGAAAGCGGATCCGTTAATCAGCCATCCGTTTTTCTTTCATTTGTAACAGATCCATATTTTACTAACTGGATCAAGTAAGCAACGGATCCGTTACAAATGAAAGAAAAACGGATGGCTGATTAACGGATCCGCTTTCCATAGACTTCAACGTTAAAAAAAACAGATACAGCAGAGATCAGTTATTTAGAAACGGACTAAAAAATTGTATCTGCAGAACTTTTTTGCCATCGGATTGCTGCTGGATCCGTTCTAACTGATCACTACTGGACATGTGAACATGGCCTAAGAAAGCTGCTCATGCTTGTGCATGGCTCTCTCATTGTAAATGTAAGGGCGGGATAGGAAAAAAAATAATGCATGGTGGTGGGGTGTGGGGGGTTCACTCCAAATAAATGACAATCAAAATTACATGTAAAAGAATGAAAGCGTATGATTTAAGCTGTGCATTGAGTGGGATTCAGAATTTACAGAAAATGATGCACATTACATTCTAGCTTCCCACAGCTGCCACTAGAGGGAGTGCTGGAACTAAAAGCATACAGTTAAACATTAACCCCTACCTGACATGGGATGTACATGCACATCCCACACCAAGTGTGTGCGTCTGCGTGCGTGTGTGTGTGTGTGCGCGTGAGTGCGTGCGTGCGTGCGGAGGGCTCAGGAGCCGGCAAACCCTGCTGATAACCCCTTAAATGCCGCTGTCAGTATATGACATCAGCATTTAAGGTATGCAATCGCACTGACATGCTGTTTTGGGTGCCCATCGCCCTGCCCTCCCCAATGATGGAGGCAGTCGTACAGCACTGAGAAATCTAAGGCTGTGTGCCCACTATGCGTTTTTTAAGCGTTTCCGCAGCGGCAATTCCGCTGCAGAAACGCTTAAAAAACGCTTGGTAGAAGGTCTGCAATGTTCCCCAATGATAAACTGCATGTGCTGTGCACATGCTACGGAAATTTCCGCTGCGGATTATCATTGCGGAAAAATCCGCAGCGCTATCAATTATTTTGCGTAATTTAGCCGCCATTGACTTGCATTGGATCGCTTAATATCCGCATGACTACATGTGCACATGCGGATATTAAGAGATTCAATGTGCAGATGGTACATGGGTCTGGAAAAGAGGAGACTCTCATCCAGACCCAGGTACCATAGAACCTGTAAAAAAAAAAAAAGAAAAAAAGAATTAAAATAAAAAATATACATTATACTTACCTTCTGATGGCCCCCGGTCTCCATAGTGATGCGTCCTGGCTCCCCGGCAGCTCGCGATGGTCTAAAAGGACCTTTCATGACGTCATTTAGTCATGTGACGGGTCACGCGACCGCTGATGTTGGCGGTCGCGTGACCTGTCACATGACTAAATGAAATCATGGAAGGTCCTTTTACACAACCATACGACACTGGGAAGACCGGACGCATCGGATAAGGAGACCGGGGGCCATCGAAAGGTGAATATATGTTTTTTTTTTACCATTTTTATTCTTTTTTTTATTTAACTAACTTGGTCACACTATATAAAATCCATGCCGTTTGCATGGATTTATATAGTGTGACCAAGTTGTCAAGCACTTTCCAAGTGATGCTAAAATCTCTTGAAAAGTGCTTGACAATCAGCATGCGGAAATGCATGGGAAGAACGCTTCTCATCCGCATGTCCCTGGCAGGAAAAACCCATGTACAATCCGCATTTACAATCCGCATGCGTTTTTTTCTGCCAGGGAGATGCAGAAACGCTCAGGAAAAATCCGGAGCATTTCTGCATCATGGGCACATAGCCTAATAAATGAACGACTGTGGACAGCAAATAGGAGCTTTCCCCACTTAGGACATTATAAGCCAGAACAGGGAAAACTTGGTAAGAGGCTTTAGTTTTGGGAGGTCTTTAGGAGTGTTTCTATTACAGGGTAGATCATTCATTTCAATGGGTGCCATGTAATCTCACATTTCACCCTATAGTAGCTGCACCCTCCCCTGACAAAAATCGGTTGTTTTCTGGAAGGCAGCATTTAAAAATCAAAAGTAGAGCCTAACGCTACACATTGTGCACATATGCCAACGAAGGATGACAAAATTATTTTTATTTGTGGGGGAGATGGGGTGGAGGGACAATGGTGGGGATCTTAGTTCAGGGATTTCCCCAGATCACCATCTATCTTCCAGAGATCTCTGATAAGATATCATAGGAAAAGAAATATGTAAAGATTATAAACCATAATATTGCAATTTATATTACACATGAATAAGTATTTTTTTTAAATAAATCTAAATCTTTTATCTTTTGCCCATTAGTAAGCCCTTATAGGACAATATTTCCCAGAAGTTCCATTATTCCTACCATGAAAAATCTCACCGATTCTGAATAGTATTTATGTGATTGTATAAAGTCTAGGAAGAAAATAAAAAACATCAGACAATACAACACACTTGCCTCTTTCCTCTTGGGTAATGCCGTACGTACTCTCCGACATCATGGGCGGCCACGGCAAGGACTTGTGGATCATCGGAGACTTCCAGAAGTTTCGTTAGGATCCTACAAAATGATTAGTAAAATGAGAGGCCAATTAAAGAAGGTTTCACAATAAGTAAAATTCTTGGCACTTGATCTTTGAGGCAGACATTCATCAGGTCGATGTTTACTGGACTTCAAATATTCTTTTTTTGAGAAAAGAAACAATTTTTGGTTCATGATGGGATTTACAAAATATGAAACGCTCATATGACAATCAGATGATAACTGCATTTTGATGACTCATGTAGATATGCCTGTACTTTAAGTAGAGAGGAGAATTATCAGCTCTCTGTCCGGATTGTGATCTGCAGGGGTCCCAGGTGCCACAGCAGCAGTTACCGGCTGAAAAACACTGAAAAATGGTTTTCCTTTACCAATTTACTACAAGATATTTAGTTCTACTTGGTTGGTCATAAATAGGTTTATAGTTATTTTTTTTCTATGATGTGTATTTCACCAAAAAGTATCTTCCGCATGGTATCCGTAGGATGGCATCTGCCGCATGGTACCAGTAGGAAAGCGTCTGCCGCATGGTACCCGTAGGAAAGAGTCTGCCGCATGGTACCCGTAGAAAAGCGTCTGCCACATGGTATGTGTAAAAAAGCGTCTGCCACATGGTATGCGTACGAAAGAGTGTATACATAGGAAAGTGTATATATAGGAAAGAGTGTACACCACATGGACTACATCGGAAAGTGCAGTCCGCTGTGCTTTTCCATACATTTAAACCAATGGTATGCAGCTGCATATTGGCTAGTCAGAGACAAAAAGAACCCACGTTTAGCCTCCGACTGGTAAATTGTGGTTTATGGAAACAATAAAGTATAAAGCCTGTCAAACACATTAGACTAACGTCAACACAAAAGTTCAGCTAACACGCTAAAGTGTATGGAGGTGCGACCAGCTGATCATTGAGGAAGATGTTGCATGACATATTTAAGACGGCCGATTACCTTGTTCTCCTACAGATAAGCCCCAGGCAGAACCGTCTGGTGGCGGCTTAAGGCCCCGTCACACTTAGCGACGCTGCAACGATCCCGACAACGATACGACCTGTCAGGGATCGTTGCTGCGTCGCTATGTGGTCGCTGGTGAGCTGTCAAACAGGCAGGCTCACCAACGATCAGGGGAGCAGCGACATCGTGGAAAGAATCTTTCCACGATGTCCTGCTCCTGGAGCAGGCTGGTAACCATGATAAACAGCGGGTTACTAGGGGCACACGCGCACCTAGTAACCCGTTGTTTATCATGGCTACCACTCTGCTACAGTGAGCGGGAGGTTACCGCTCACTTTAGCAGGCTCGTAACCATGATAAACAGCAGGTTACTAGGTGCGCGTGTGCCCCTAGTAACACGATGTTTATCATAGTTACCAGCCTGACTGCTGCTCCCGCTGGTCACACGCAGCGATGTGTGCTGACCAGCGGGAGGGCAACGACCAAAAAAAGGTCCAGGACATTCTGCAGCGATCAGCGACCTCACAGCAGGGGCCTGATCGTTGCAAAGTGTCACACATAGCGACATCGCTGGTGAGGTCGCTGTTGCGTCACCAAAACCGTGACAGCAGCGATCTCGCTAGCGATCTCGCTATGTGAGACGGGGGCTTTACTCATTGAGAACACAGGAGCACTTGGCTGAACAAGTGTTCCAGAGTATGGGAGAGATGGACGAGATCGCTAAACGATTGACCAAAGTATATAGTTGGCTTAAGGCTAAATGCACATCGTATGACAGCGTATTGTATTATATAATTATTTGTCTATTCTCAAACACTATTTGAGCCCATTTTCCTCTACCTCCACCTTGAGCTTCCCAGAATTTTCTCCTGCTTTAGATTTATACCACAAAGATGCTGATTCTGAGAAGCCTATACAACACACACAGGATGTACATGTACGGGGAATGCTACATTATACGGGCCAAAGGTGGTTTGCAATATTAAGCTGCTAAAGACAAAATAAAAAGTTGTGTCGCGTGATCAGGACAATATACATCCGGGAAAACAGGCAGTAGGATAATTTGGCCTCAAATTTTACAAATATACATACATACATACAGTGGGTACGGAAAGTATTCAGACCCCTTTAAATTTTTCACTCTTTGTTTCATTGCAGCCATTTGGTAAATTCTAAAAAGTCCATTTTTTTCCTCATTAAAAGTACACTCTACACCCCATCTTGACTGAAAAAAAACAGAAATGTAGATTTTTTTGCAAACTTATTAAAAAAAAACAACTGAAATATCACATGGCCATAAGTATTCAGACCCTTTGCTCAGACACTCATATTTAAGTCACATGCTGTCCATTTCCTTGTGATCCTCCTTCATTGGAGTCCAGCTGTGTTTAATTAAACTGATAGGACTTGATTGGGAAAGCACACACCTTTCTATATAAGACCTCACAGCTCACAGTGCATGTCAGACCAAATGAGAATCATGAGCTCAAAGGAACTGCCCAAGGGGCTCAGAGACAGAATTGTGGCAAGGCACAGATCGGGCTAAGGTTATAAAAGAATTTCTGCATTACTCAAGGTCCCTAAGAGCACAGTGGCCTCCATAATCCTTAAATGGAAGAAGTTTGGGACCACCAGAAGTCTTCCTAGACCTGGTCGTCCAGCCAAACTGAGCAATCATGCGATAAGAGCCTTGCTGAGAGGGGTAAAGAAGAACCCCAAAATCACTATGGCTGAGCTACAGAGATGCAGTAAAGAGATGGGAGAAAGTTCCACAAAGTCAACTATCACTGCAGCCCTCCACCAGTCGGGCCTTTATGGCAGAGTGGCCAGATGGAAGCCTCTCCTCGAGAAAAACAGGCACTGCTCATCATCTGCCCAATACAATCCCAACAGTAAAACATGGTGGTGGCAGCATCATGCTATGGAAGTGCTTTTCAGCTGTAGGGACAGGACGAATGGTTGCAATTGAGGGAAACATGAATGCGGCCAAGTACAGAGATATCCTGGATGAAAACCTCTTCCAGAGTGCTCTGGACCTCAGACTTAGCCGAAGGTTCACCTTCCAATAAGACAATGACCCCAAGCACACAGCTTAAATAACAAAGGAGTGGCTTCAGAACAACTCTGTGACCATTCTTGACTGGCCCAGCCAGAGCCTTGACCTAAACCCAATTGAGCATCTCTGGAGAGACCTGAAAATGGCTGTCCACCAAAGTTAACCATCCAACCTGACGGAACTGGAGAGGATCTGCAAGGAAGAATGGCAGAGGATCCCCAATTAGAGGTGTGAAAAACTTGTTGCATCATTCCCAAGAAGACTCATGGCTGTACTAGCTCAAAAGGGTGCTTCTACTCAACTACTCAATACTGAGCAAAGGGTCTGAATACTTATGACCATGTGATATTTCAGTTTTTCTTTTTTAATAAATCTGCAAAAATTTCTACATCTCTATTTTTTTCAGTCAAGATGGGGTGCAGAGTGTACTTTAATGAGAATTTTTTTTTTTACCAAATGGCAGCAATGAAACAAAGAATGAAAAATTGAAAGAGGCCTGAATGCTGTCCGTACAAACTGTATAATATATACAGTACAGACCAAAAGTTTGGACACACCTTCTCATGTAAAGATTTTTCTGTATTTTCATGACTATGAAAATTGTACATTCACACTGAAGGCATCAAAACTATGAATTAACACATGTGGAATTATATACTTAACAAAAAAGTGTGAAACAACTGAAAATATGTCTTATATTCTAGGTTCTTTAAAGTAGCATATATATATATATATATATATATATATATATATATATATATATATATATATATATATATGTGTGTGTGTGTGTGTGTGTGTGTGTGTGTGTGTGTGTGTGTGTGTGTGTGTGTGTGTGTGTGTGTGTGTGTGTATGTGTGTGTGTGTGTGTGTGTATTATATATAAATATAATATACACACACACACACACACACACACACACACAGTGTGCAGAATTATTAGGCAAGTTGTATTTTAGAGGATTATTTTTATTATTGATCAACAACTATGTTCTCAATCAACCCAAAAGACTCATAAATATGGTCTGAGGATCTCATCTCGGTACCTAATGGCAGTCAGGTTACCTCTGGTGAGCACATGGAGGGCTGTGCGGCCCTCCAAAGAAATGCCACCCCACACCATTACTGACCCACTGCCAAACCGGTCATGCTGTAGGATGTTGCAGGCAGCAGATCACTCTCCACGGCGTCTCCAGACTCTGTCACGTCTGTCACAAGTGCTCAGTGTGAACCTGCTTTCATCTGTGAAGAGCACAGGGCACCAGTAGCGACTTTGCCAATCCTGGTGTTCTGTGGTAAATGCCAAGCGTCCTGCACGGTGTTGGGCTGTGAGCACAACCCCCATCTGTGGACGTGGGGCCCTCATACCACCCTCATGGAGTCGGTTTCTAACAGTTTGTGCAGACACATGCACATTTGTGGCCTGCTGGAGGTCATTTTGAAGGGCTCTGCCAGTGCTCCTTCTATTCCTCCTTGCACAAAGGTGGAGGTAGCGGTCCTGCTGCAGGGCTGTTGCCCTCCTACGGCCCCCTCCACGTCTCCTGGTAGCGCCTCCAGCCTCTGGACACTACGCTGACAGACACAGCAAACCTTCTTGCCACAGCTCGCATTGATGTGCCATCCTGGATCAGCTGCACTACCTGAACAACTTCTGTGGGTTGTAGAGTCCGTCTCATGCTACCACGAGTGTGAAAGCACAACCAACATTCAAAAGCGACCAAAACATCAGCCAGAAAGCATTGTTACTGAGATGTGGTCTGTGGTCCCCACCTGCAGAACCACTCCTTAATTGAGGGTGTCTTGATAATCGCCAATAATTTACATCTATTGTCTATTCCATTTGCACAACAGCATGTGAAATTGATTGTATATATGTATATATATATATATATATATATATATATATATATATATATATATATATATATATATACACATACATACATACATACATACATACATACATATACACACACACATGCATACATAGCAAAACAGTAAGATAACATGTAAATGGATACAGATGCACAAGTCAGACCCTGAATGTGTCAAAGGTTTTATACCAACTGTAAGGATTCCCTCTTTCAGGTAGGCATTCGGTAGCATTCACACAGGCAATTCGGTTTGGTCCACACAGGTACAGTTTTATTGCTTAAATAAAACTCCCAAGGGATTCAAAACCAAAAACAGCCTCTTCTGGGTGCAAAGGTATAAAAACAAATAAACAGTTCATTTAGCATGCACCAATATGTTCGTTTGGGCTTATCCAAACAGCTTACAATATTTTCTCTCAGAGAAAATTCATACAAAGAAGAGACCTGATCCCACCAGTCTTTGTATCCCCTTCAGCCTGAGCTCCAGCAGCTTACAGCACCAAACAGAAGTGTTCAACTGCGGGCAGAGTTCACACTGAACAGGCTGCAGCTTCCGCACATTACTGGGCAGCTCCAACACACAGACTGCTCAGCTTTCCTAGCTGACACATGCAGTCTCTATTCAGAGAGAGACTCTAGCCCGTTTCTCCCAGCTACAGCCCACATTCTTTTACCGGTCATTCAGCAGCAGCACACTCTACTCTGCTCTATCCAGCAGACTGACATACCTAGTGAACATAGGCCCCGACTGTAGTAAAGGGCTAGGCAGATGCATTGAATCAAATCCTGCCAGAGCTAGTCCTTAATCCTGTCCTGTGCAACAAATTAGTATGTGTCCATTATACTGAGGCATAGAATATATTACAGTTGTTAAAGGCCTATGGGAAATAGAAGAAATCAAAGGAAACATTACAAATACCTGAGTGCTGCTCTAAACGGATGCCAGTTAATTTAATACTGAAAGCAAATAGCTGCACAAAGAAGCGACTCGCATTTTCTGTCTTTCCCTTGCCTGCAGCAACCCGCCGAAATGCAATGCAGTCAACACATCACATTCCGCTCTCATTACAAATTTTCACTTTAATGTTGAAATAAATAAAACTATTGATGGCACAGAGTATGTTAGGTCACTGAAAAAAAGGATAACACAGATATGCCACCAGGCATAAATGTAGAAAGTTTCATCATGTCATTTCCTTCTCATTGGCAGCTTGACAATTGGCAATTTAAAACTGCTAGCCATCGAGAGTGGCCAGTATGTAAGGGAATCTTCCTAAGTGTACGACTTTAGCGGAGACTACAAGCCTCCTGCCCATGAAGGTAGGACAAACTGTATGGTACCTGCACCAATATCAATGACTCTAAACAAAAATGACAGAAAAAAAATAAATAAAAGGCGTGAAATATAAAATATATTTATTTACAGCAGTAGTAATCTTAAATGAACATCCACAGCACCATGAAAACACAGTAAAGGAGCGGCCTCACTGCGTAAACTGCAAGGACAGGCTACGACAATCAGGGCTGTGGAGTCAGTAAGCCAAACCTACGTCTCCGACTCAATTTCAATTGACACTGACTCCAACTCAGACTCAGACTCCCTCATACACAGCTCATGTTTAAGTGATAAATTTACTATAGCACAGATTCATCTCAGCTAAAAGTCTAGACCCTTAGATCAGGAATAGGACAGACATTTATAGGACATTTCATAACTTTCCCAAATTCTTGTGAAAAAATATTCCCCACAAACTGCATTGAACTACTGTACCCAATTTATTATATATTTAAGGAGTTGGAGTCGGTCTATTTTATGCCGACTCCGATTCAGACTCCACCAAAATGGACAGCGACTCCATAGCCCTGACGACAAAGCCATACTAAGCCTTGTACGTCAAGATAACACCTACTGTATCTGATTATATCTATCTAAAACTAGAAGCGTCACCAACAAAGTATCGGTGACTTTACTCCTCTTTGGTCAGACCTCATCTGGAATACTGCATTCAGTTTTGGGCACCACATTTTAAAAAAGACATCGACAAACTGGAGCAAGTTCAGAAAAGAGCGACCAGAATGGCGACCGGTCTGCAAACCATGTCCTATGAGGAGACTGAGAGGAGACTTAATAGCTGTCTACAAATATCTCAAGGGCTATCACATTGTAGAAGGATCATCTTTATTCTCATTTGAACAAGGAAAGACCAGAAGCAATGGAATGAAACAGAATGGGAGAAGATACAGATTAGATATTAGAAAAAACTTTTTGACAGTTAGGTTGATCAGTGAGTGGAACAGGCGGCCACGAGAGGTGGTGAGTTCTCCTTCAATGGACGTCTTCAAACAGAGGCTGGACAGACATCTGTCTGAGATGATTTAGTGAATCCTGCTTTGAGCAGGGGGTTGGACCAGATGACCCAGGAGGTCCCCTCCAACTCTACCATTCTATGATTCTATGATCTAAGTCTGAGAGTGCAAAATCCAAATAAGTCCTAGACCTAAACCAGGTCTACAAAAGATATCCAAAAAACGGCAGCACTCCTCCAATAAGTGAAAGAAATAAGGTGCATTTATTAGTGCATATTTAATGGCAACGTTTCAGTTCCTCTTGAAACATTTCTAAAGCTTCGTAAGCTTCAGAATTCATCCGACTGCTTCTGTCTTCAGTTACATCATCAATAAACACTAGTGACCCAGGGCTATTGGAAGCCATGCATAGCCATGCCATCACACTGCCTCCACCATGTGTTACAGAGCCGTTGCAAGCCTTATCCATTCTTTCTTTCTTCTTTCCATCATTCTGGTACAGGTTGACCTTAATTTCATCTGTACAAAGAATGGTTTTGCAGAACTGGGCTGGTTTCTTTAGATGTTTTTGGCAAAGTCTAATCTGGTCTTTCTATTTTTAAGGCCAATCAATGGTTTGCACATTGTGGTGAACCCTCTGTATTTGCTCTCATGAAGTCATCTCTTTATGGTAGACTTAAGACACTGAAACACCTTATTCCTGGAGAGTGTTTTTCACTTGGGTGGATGTTGTGAAGGGGTTTTTCTTCACCATGGAAAGGATTCTGTAATCATCCATCACTGTTGTCTTCTGTGGATGCTCAGGCCTTTTTGAATTCCTAAACTCATCAGTGCCTCTTTTTTTGCAAAATGTACCAAACTGTTGATTTCGCCTCTAACATTTCTACTCTTGGATGGATTTCTTCTTTTTTTCAACCTAAAGATGGTCTGTTTCTCTTCCATTGAGAGCTCCTTGAAAGAATTTTGTGGGCTCACCAACAGCTTCCAAATGCAAATGCCACACCTAGAATCAGCTCTAGACCTTTTACCTGCTAAATTGAAAATGGATTAACAAGGGAATAGCCCATTAAGGAGCTTCTGAGATAACTGTCCAATCACTTTTGGTCATTTTAAAAAGAGGCAGCTACATATGAGCCGTAATTCCTAAATCTTCACTCCAATTAATATGTGAATGCCCTAAAATTAAAGCTGAGAGTCTGCACTTTAAGCCAATATTGATTATAAAAATGGATTTTAAATTCGTTTTGGTAAACAGCTAAAATGCCAAAACTTATGTCACGGTCCAAATATTTCTGGACCTAACAGTATATATATTACATATACACAAACACACACACAAAAATACACACGTGCGTAAATCAGCGGCTGTGTTGCGTGAACTGCAAGGCTAGGTAGTGACAATGCCATATTGAGCTTCGCAAATTAAGATCGGCATTGACAAAGCCTGCACTTAGCCGGCCATCTACAGATATACACACACACACACACATGGCTGTACCACACATATACCTTTATATATATTATTAACTATACCCTCCCTATTGATAAGAAACTCTTTTCTTACTTCAGGAGCTCATAGTTCTTCTCATTCAGTCGTGGAGCGTTCTCTCTCCAGAATTTCTCCGATTTGTGGACTGGGCTCCATTCCAATCTTCCAGACTTCAGCTCAGAACTATATTCATCAAACGAGCTGTAAAGTAGGGAGAGAAATGAGACTCTTGCCAATATTGTAGCTGGTTTATTTATATACATAAATTATTCTGCCAATTGGCATTGGGTATTCCAGAAATTAAACAGTGGCGCAAAAAGGCATATTAATAGCATAGCTCATGTCACAGTCAATACAGCTCTAAGAAAACAAATATATAAAGGAAAAACTAAAGGATGCAATGTAAATTTAATTCTTGGAAAGTGGGTGCTCATTCTAAAAGTTCCAAGGTGTATAACGGCTGCTTACTTTTGTTTAAAGATGACTTTTGAAAACAAGACTCTGGTATAGTGGAAGTGCCTCCCTATCCAGAAATGAGCAATATATATTCTAACAGGTCTTTCCCGCGAGAAGAGGGTGGACTTTTCTTGCTCATGGGCCCTTTGCAGTCTATTCTGTCTCTGGTTTCTAAATGACCTCCTGTAAGCAAACCACTTACTCTCAAATTCAGTTTCTTATTTTACATTTCATTGAAATTTAATAATAAACATAAATCATAAAAGTGGATCTGTCACCAGATTTCACAATGCAAACTTCATAACTTATATACAGTCATGGCCAAAAGTTGACACCCTTGAAATTGTTCCAGAAAATGAAATATTTTTCCCAGAAAATTATTGCAATTACACATGTTTATTTCCTTTATTTGTACTGGAACAACACAAAAAAAAAAACATAATTTCACACAAAACCCCAAAAATAGGCAGGACAAAATTGTTGGCACCTTTCTAAAATTTTGGTTAAACAACTTTTTTTTTTTTTACCAAGCATGTCATGCTCGTTCAAACTCACCTGTGTGAAGTAACAGGTGTGGGCATTATGAAAATCACACCCAAAACCAGATAAAAAAAGGGGAGAAGTTGACTCAATCTTTGCATTAAGCAGGGAGAAAGGAAAGAGAAGAGTACTGTCTGAGGACTTCAGAACCAAAATTGTTGAACATTATCAACAATCTCAAGTCAATCTCCAGAAATCTTGCTGTTCCTTTGTTCGCAGTGCGCAACACAATCAAGAAGTTTGCACAAGGCACAGTAGCTAATCTCCCTGGACATGGATGGCAGAGAAAAATTGATGAAAGGTTGCAACGCAGAATAGTCTGGATGGTGGATAAGCAGCCCCAATTAAATTCCAAAGAAATTCAAGCTGTCCTGCAGGGTCAGGGTGCATCACTGTCAGCGCAAAACTATCCGTTGACATTTAAATTAAATTAAATGCTAAGGCAGGAGATCCAGGAGGACTCCACTGCTAACACAAAGACATGAAAAAGCTAGACTGCAGTGAGTAAGCCAAAATCCATCTGGGAGAACATCTTGGGGACAGATTAGACCAAGATAGAGCTTTTTGGTTAAGTCACATAATTCTGTTTGCTGAAAACGGAATGAGGCCTACAAAGAAAACAACACCGTACCTACAGTCAAATATGGTGGAGGTTCAAAGATGTTTTAGGGTGGTTTAGCTGCCTCTGGCACTGGGAGCCTTGACTGTGTGCAAGGCATCATGAAATCTGAATATTACCAAAGGATTTTGAGATCGCAATGTAGTGCCCAGTGTTAGAAAGCTGGGTTTGCGTCCTAGGTCATGAGTATTCCAGCAGACAATAACCCCAAACATACTTCAAGAAGCACCCAGAAATGGATGGAAACAAAGGGCTGGAGAGTTCTGAAGTGGCCAGCAATGGGTCTGGATCTAAATCCCATTGATCACCTGTGGAGAGATCTTAAATTGCTGTTGGGAGAAGGCGCCTTAAAATATGAGACACCTGGAGCAGTTTGCAAAAGAAGAGTGGTCCAAAATTCCAGTTGAGAGGTGTAAGAAGCTTGTTGATGGTTATAGGAAGTGATTGATTGCAGTTATTTATTACAAAGGGTGTGCTACCAAATATTAAAGTTGAGGGAGCCAACAATTTTGTCTGGACCATTTTTGGGGTTTTGTGTGAAATTAGGTCCCATTTGCCTTTTTCTCTGTTTTTTTTGTTTTGTCCCAATACACAAAAAGGAAATAAACACGTGTATAACAAAACATGTAATTTCAATAATTTTCTGGGAGAAATTTTCTAAAATAATTTCAACTTTGCAAACACTTTCAGCCATGACTGTAGCTCTTAGATCTGATAATGCATACTTTGATAATGCATGTTGCAATGGTTGCATAATTTTGAAAAGTTGTAACTCATGGTCTTCCCACCTTGCCTGATTTACAGCTCCCCAGTTACCCTCCTGCTGCTAAGATCTCACACTGCTTAGTACAAGGTGCAGTTGTCAGACAGGCTGGGTGTGTAGAGATGGAATACACTTGAACTCATGAATAGTGATGAGCGAAAGTGCTCGGATAAGGGGTTAACCGAGCATGCTCCGGTGTTATCCGAGTATCTTCGGCGTGCTCATATATTATGTTAGAGTCCCTGCATCTGCTTGATTTGCAGCTGTTAGACAGCCTCAACACATGCAGGGATTGCCTGTTTGTTAGGGAATCATCAAGTGCGGAGGCTGTCTAAATCATGCAGACGCAGGGACTCGAACACAATATGCGAGCAAGCCGAAGCTACTCGGTAAGCACCCGAGCATGCTCGGCTAACCCCCTATCCGAGAACGTTCGCTCATCACTACTCATGAACTATTTTATTCTATAGCTGGGATCATAAAATGATCATCTTAATTTCAAAATTATACAGCCATTCTGACTTGGATTTTCAAAGTAAGTATAGAAACATTCTCAGGTCTAAGTGATCTATTTAATAATGTATACTGTTTGTATTATGAAATTTGGTGACAGATTCACTTACTCCCTTAATGACAAGGCGCTCATTGAGCTCTATGTAGGCTATGTAAAGTTGCCAGATGCAGTGATGAACATCTTGATTTTTCCTAAAGGTACTTTCACATTCTGTTCAGGCACCTGATCAGTGGCCCCTTCGGGGCTTACGTCCAAATTCCCCGCAATACTGGATTCGGCCGTATGCACCAACGGGGCTATAGACAATAATGGTGCCGGAAGAGTGAACGTGCGCTCTGTCGTGCATAATTTTCGGGCGCATATGCTTACTGGAGGCGGACACTCAGCTCTAGAGTGCAACTGTGATCCAGAGGAGAGTTACTAGGTATTATGGCCATGAAAGCTGCCAAGAAAATGTATCAGAGAACATGTACTACTTCCACTTGTCAAACACAGCTGAAATCCATTTGCATCAGAAGCTTAAACAGGTTTTTCAGGCACACAAATTATTAAAGCACTGCAAAGCCTATCATAAATGAAAAACTTTGTAATTTACTTGGTGGTGAAATTCTGCTGCTTCCTGAGCTGTCACATGTGGTGATGTGACCTCCAACTCCTTACTTCTTGCTACAGTCTGTACAAAGCACAGAGTACAGAGTTCCTGTCTGTGCTTTAAATGACTCAGCCAGCAGCTCTGCAGTGAGCTCTGACCAGTGATGTCTTGGGAAGTGGGCAGTAATCATTTGCAAGTTTAGAGACACATGGTGTGCACAGGGAAGCAGATAGATCACATTACTGGCGCCACACAGAACAAGTAATCTTATCAGCTTGTGACTTTAGCCAGACGGAATGGAGTTGGGCTTCTAGAGTGCAAAATTATATTCTAATACATGAAATAACTCCCTGTTCCCCTGCAGCACACTGACTGCTGGAGAGTGTTAGGAATAGGATAGCCATAGTAGGTGAAGAAAATGGAATATTGGAAAGGAGAAACTTTGGGCAGTGATTTACCCATCTTGAGACTGTGTTGGTGTCTCAGGATGGTGCTTTGTAGGTGTAGTGAGCAGGCAAAGAGTGGGAGTGTGTGAGCGGGAGGACATATATAGCTCTGCCTCTTGGTATATGTAATCTGGAGGAAAGGAAGGCTGAAGGGGAGTTAAAAACAGGGCTGTGGAGTTAGCAAGCCAAACTTCCAACTCCTCAATTTCCCTGACTCCCGACTCGGACTCCACAGCCCTGCCTCACTACTGAGCGTGTACATAAAGTGCAGCACAGATTCATCTCACTACCTCACTACTGAGCATGTACATAAAGTGCAGCACAGATTCATCTCAACTAAAAGCAGAGATCCTTAGATCAGGAACAGAACAGACATTTATAGGACATTTCATAACTTTCCCAAATTCTTCTGAAAACCTTTACAGCACATCGTACATTGTACTACTGTAATCAATTTATTATATATTTTAGGAGTCAGTTGGTCCATTTGATACAGACTCCACCAAAATGGACACAGACTCCACAGAACTGGTTAAAAAAAACAAACAAAAATAAAGGTAATACAGGGATAACCAGATCTTTCTTTTTTTGTGTGTGCCTGATAAAAACCCTTTAACTTACAATAATCATCTGATTACTGGGACAGCTTCATTTTCAGAACGGCTATCATTCCAATAAAACCCATTTACATTGCTTCTACTGGTGGATGTTCCAGAGCACCATCAATGAATTACTGTAATTTTTACTTATTTTGTATCTTATTTCTAAAAAGATAAGAAAAAAAAATCTGTACTGCCATGGACAGAGTGATACTCAAAAAGTATATAAGTGCCCATTGCCATCTACGATCATTAGGCTTATTGAAACAAATTGATAAAATTAGTTTTTATAGCTTTTTTTATCAGAAGTCTGAATATAAAAGTCTTTTTCATGCTTTTGTAATGCAGTTAAGTGTAATCTAATTTAAGCAAAGGGCAACAACGCCGTGTGCTTCTAACTCGTTAAAATGCTTTTTGCTTTGGCAGCTAACGAGTTTCTCTTTATTGTCCACCATGGGCCTTTATTGTATGGATTGTGAAAAAAGTAATATAAGATGATATAAAAAACTACATATTATAGGTAATAATAATAATAATAATGGCGAATACCTCTAATTAGGAATGTAGTATAGTTCTTCTGATTTGCTATTTTGCTTACCCCACGAGCAGGCATTGCAATAGCTTACAAATCCATGGTCACGACCTTAACAGATAACTGTCAGTATATGAGTGGTCGTAACCATGGATACCTAAGTTACTGCAATGCCCTACCTATGGGCTAAGCGACATAGCAAATCAGTACTATATTACATTATTGGAGGTATTTGCTAATATTTTTATTATTGTTATTATACTTACAATATATTGGGATAAGATCTTGGAGATGGGAAACCCCTTTAAGACCATCAAGTTCAACCTATAAGCTAACATGTTGATTTTTAGATGAAGGCATAAAACCCATGGGGCAAACAATATGAGCTCCATATTAGGGGAAAAATTCCTCCCCGACTCTATACGCCAATCAGACTAGTTCCTTGGATCACAGAATCTAGTGCTCATAACCTGTAATATTAGATTTATCTAGGAAGGCATCCAGACCCTTTTTGATTGTTAGTAGTGAATCAGCCATTACACCATCATGTGGCAGAGAGTCCCATAGACTCACTGCTCTTACAGTAGAGAATCTGCGTCTGTCATGTCCTTTTTGACCCATTTACAGCCACGTTAGGAGGAGTCTTAGTAGTATAAAGTCCAAGGCTCTAGGCTGGCATACCCCTTTAAGAACCAAATCCATTTTGGTAAAGAAAAACGCTACAGATTATGGCTTTAGTTAACTTGAAATTAACAATGACATTTCTATTGCCTATTGTTTTAGAGCACAATTAGTAATTCATTGCTTTACACCAGAGCTTGAGAAAGAGACAACCAAGCAACAAGTAAACAAATTATAATCTCTATAAAGACAACACAACCCTAACAAAGAAAAATCTTGTAAAGTAAACCGGTTCAGTAGTCACGCCAATTTGTAAGATAAGTGTGTCGCCCCTTAATGACACTTGCCAGAGATCCAACGATATTTATAACTTTTAATCCAGTCTGGAGCTAAGCAACCAATTATCCTTAAATCTTCTGCTACCTAAACTTGTCCAGACGTCTGAGACCAGTAACGGTAATGGAATCTGGATGTGGAGGGAATATTAATGAGCGCGCCCACGTTCATCAAGTAGCTCTTGGCTGCTGGGGATGGATCAATCAACTCCGATTATAAACAAGTACATGACCCTATGAAGACTTTACTCAGTAAGTACTGTAGAGGAGTCGAGTTCAGACAAGGTTCACCATACACAGTCTACCTGAAGTCTTTTCTTACTAGTAAAAAGTCCTGCAGACCTCGTATTAAAAAAAGTTATCTATGGGAGTAAGTATGCATCTACGGATAGATAGACAGACAACACAGCACGGTTCAAGATGTTTTAGGCAGGTGTGCAAAAAATGCGGCAAAAATAATTCTTTAAAAACAAAATAGAAGTATTAAAGGGAATCTGTCAGCAAGCTTTTGCTACCTCATCTGCCTGCAGCATAATGTAGGAAATGAGACCCTGATTCCAGTGATGCATCACTTAGATTACTGGGTGCAGCAGTTGTGATACAGAGCAGAGTTTTTAGATTTGAATGTAGCAGAGCTCAGAAAGCTGCCTCCGCCTACATCAGGCTCTATATTATATTATATTATATTATATTATATTATATTATATTATATATATATATATATATATATATATATATATATATATATATATATATATATATATATATATATATATATATATATATATATATATATATATATATATGTCTACTGGCAGTGAGGTGCTCATCAGAGGAGGGGGCGTGATCGGATGACTTGCCATGCACCTACTAGTCATAGCAATGATCATGTCCTCGTGATAAAACCTTCATTGTAAGTAAACATCAGCACACAGCCTGATAAGTGGCACATCATTGAAATCTGTGTTTTAGCCCCCTTCTCATGCTGTCCTCAGCTTAAATAGCAAAAGCCTACTGATATATTCCCTTTAATAATCCCTTTTTATAAATTAACAACATGCAAAGCAACGAAGAGAAATCTAATTAAATATTGATTTGAATGTAACCCCTAGGTTCTTCTAGGTACACTTCTACACACTTTAGGAAAGAATTCGGCAGGGAGGTTGTTGCAAACATCCTGGAGAACTAACCACTGATCTTCTTTGGATGTAGGCTTGCACAAAATCTTTAGGTTTCTTCATGTAATTCAAGACAGTCTAGATAAGGGGTCCCCAACCTGTGGCTCCGGAGCTACATGTGGCTCACAGGCCCATGATGTGTGGCTCATGGTTATCTGCCAGCTTGGTGCATTAAAAGGGTACTCCGGGGAGATAAAAAAAAAATTGTACTGTTCTTGCACTCATACACAGCGTGTATTTGCATCTTCTTGTTGACATGACTGCTACTAGAAAGAAGGACACCCCCTGTTCATGGACTAAATAGAGACAGGTATCGGGGGTCTGGAGCAGCCACTCCTCCTGCTATGATCAGCCGGGCTGTTCCTTACAGCTGGAGCTGAACACTTGTGTATGATGTAATGACCCAGACAGGAGAGGGGAGCAGTGAGGGAGCAGATTCTGTCACATGGAATTGCAGGGGTTATAAAGATAATTAAACTGCACTGACCATCTCATCTTTATAGTGTATGAGTGCAGTAACAGTACAATTTTTTATCACTAATCCAATCAAAGCTTTGAAACCACATCGTTGGGACAAATGACAATCCTTTAGTTAAAACATTCATTTCTTCCTTCGTCAAAATTCTTTTTGACAAATTGATTATCCGTAGGGTTTCATCATACTGGATAAGTCTCTCCCCAGAATGATTATCCCAATTTCGGACATCAACACAGCTTGATGCTTCACAATCCCGCTGTATTCGTTGTATATTTCCCACCTTCCTTTTAGGAATAGCCCCAGTTCTAGCCGTGGAATAAAGATCCCTCCCAGTTGTATTAGAGTACAGAGGTACAACCAAACCTCCTTGCCCATGCATTAGATCTTTTTCTCTCTGAACACACTGCTCATTGTTAAAGGGGGCCCCTGGGCTAAAAAAGAGGAGGCAGATGCTCCCAAATTGGATCCAGAAGGCGCATCCCCGTATCTCTGATCCGTTGCTACACATATTTGATTGTCCCTTGATCGGGTATTATATTCAAATCTCCCTCTTCCTCTTTAAAAATTTCTGCCCCTGCCTCTGTTCCTACTTTTACCTCTCGCTCCTCTCCCAAAATAGGGCCCAGATCTCTCACTGTCCGAGGTCTCGTAATCTGAGCATGAAATATCACCTCCAGTTAGATTTTGTGGATCATAGGGCCTTATTTTCCTTAAAATCCGCCAAATCCCTTAGGAACTGGTAATGTTTTCTACTTTTTATAAATGAGGTAAATTTTTCAATATTTAATTGGAGTGCTTTCTCCTTTTTCTCAAAATCAGGGTCAGCTGAAAACTTCTTAGTTTGCTCAATTAATTCTTTGAGTAATTTCCCATTCTGTTCCAAAATATTCTGTTCCTCTTCTAATAATATCCCAATAAATCTTAAGGAACTTTCAGTGGCCTCCTTTTCCCACTTAGCCACTAGAGTCGCAGTACGTAATCTTTTATTTGGAACTAAAGGGATTCTCAACCCTCTTGGAACAATCTTATGTTGTAAATAATTGTGTAGTCCCTGGACCTCCCACCACGAGCGTATATAGTCTTTATACGTGGAGGTTAATTTTTTTAAACGCCAAATTAATCGACACGGGGCACAGATCTACTGGCATATCCTTCTCAGAAAAAACAATTCTGGCTTTTGGTCCTGTCAATTTTTTAGCACCCCTTTAACACCAGGTCTAGCAAAGAGCCATGAAGAACAGGCTCCCAGATGGTGACTTTGCAGGTAGCACCACACAGAAGAGCAGATCTGGATGCACATATTCTGGTCTTGGGAGTTTAGAGATAATGTGAGTTTGGTAAACTGTAGACCGGATGAGAATACCTGTCAGAGGAGGTGCTTGAAGCTGAATGTGACAGTGTAGTAGGAGTGCTTGATGGTAGAATACAGATTGGAAGTATTGTGGGAACCCCTGGATCTTGGTATATTGCCGGTGATATCACAGCGACCTAGGACACAGTGCTGCTCCATTTGCATACAACACCGTGCACAGCGGCAATCAGTTCTGACGAAGGTCCGGATTTGGAGCGAAACGTTATATTATTTTGGATTGCAATTAAACTTTTTGTTCACTTTACTGCAAAAATTGAGTGCCAAGTTTCATCATTGCTACTTCCAATAGGTGACACTAGAGTTCAAGTCCTCCTCCTCTCTGACAAGATAATTTGCATATTTAATTTCCCAGAGGAGCATGCATGGCGTTTAAGTCTCCTCATACTGGCATGCCAAACCTGGCTTGTCACTCTCCACAAGGAGAAACCTTACCCCTCAGAAAACTAATACAACTATGTTCATGGAAAAATTTTTAAAAATAAATATATAACAGTTTAAGGAACTTGGAAGATGGGGAGGAATAAACAAAAGCGCAAAAAACAAAAAAATTGCCCGATCTTTAAGCCTTTTTTTTTTTAATTATTTCTCAGACTACAAATGATATTCATTTCTACTTGAAAAAAAATATATATAATTCAGAACTTTCCTTTTCACGTCATGCCACCAGGAAACATACGTTTCAGTGATAAATTCCGATGAAAATCTATTGGAGGATTACAGACAAATAGTCATTGATAACAGGTCATGTGAGATGGATGCATGGGGCGTTCTCTTACTGTAAGTGACTATCTGGCAAATGGAGAATTAACAAATCCCATTGCCAAGAGTGCAAAATGGCAGAAAATGATAATCCAGAGGACTAATGCCCGATTTTACTCTAGGGAGGTTGCGCACAGTTGTTGAGATTAAGTTTTAAGCCAGCGGTTTACATTTGGACCATAAAGAACAAGCGGCAGATTTTAAAGTGGGTCCCAGCTAGACCCCCGTTACCAGTGTGTTGACATTTGTTACTGAATCTTCATTATACTCGTACAAGAAAACAGTGAATATAATCACACAGGGAACATTTCTTCCGGTTGTACTGAAACTACTTACCTGAATTAGCAAAGAAAATATTTCCATCAGGAAACTCACAATTACCCACAGTAACACTTTAAGACTTGGTAACTGATGATTCTTGAGTAATTTTCACTAAAGGAAATATTTGGTTGCTAGGATCAATCTGTATTAAAAGACCCTGCATCATGTTATGATGGTAATTAACGATTTAGAAATGTGCACTGTAAGACTGTAGAACGATCTGCTCAGAGGAGACCCTGCCTTGTTTTAATTATATCCTTCATTAGTACCTGTTTTCCTGCTGCTATAAAAGGCCTTATTGTGGTAATACGTCTTGGCTCACCCAGGCATGCCGATATACCCTAAAGGAGAATGTGACACTCAGACTCCTCAATCAGCGGCTTATTTCCCTTGAGAACCAAGGATCGGGTATGCTGTAATCCAACATGCCCAATCTTAATTTCCCCTGAAATCTGCCCTCTACACACATAACATAGATCAACGATTGCCAGATCCGGGACCAACATTGAACTAATAAAAGCCTAATTCCTGGGAATATCGTAGTTTTCCTATTAACTGTTTGTGGCATAGAGCAACAATTATGTAAATGGGTAAGATAAAATGTTTCCACTGGCTAATAAGAATCTACTGTAGGTTCTTGAAAACAGCAAGTTATTGAAACACAAAAGTACATTTTAATCAATATATCTTGGAATTATAAGTTCCACAATTGGATGCATTAAAAAAAATGTTCCTGTGCTGAGATAATCTTATAAATGTGCCCCTGCTGTGTACTGTGTAATGGCTGTGTCTGATCATGCAGGAACATAGTCAGTACAATACCACATCTCCTGGACAGAAAGAAACACAAACAAAAAAAAAAAAACACGCATATACAGACAGGACAACAGGGACTCGCAGCTGATTCTTTCTGTGAGGTAACACATTTCCCTGCATGTTTAATCACATGAGCGAGTGTTTGTCGTGTCTTTAGTCCTCTGAGCTCATAATAAGTCAAGTCAGTGACATATAAGCTCAGAACCCACTGGAGCTCCCATATCACTGACTTGATTTATGATGAGCTGAGGGGCTTGAGATACGACAGAAACACTCACTCCTGTGATAAAGCATGCGGGGAAATGTGTTCCCTCACAGAAAGCAGCAGCAGCGAGCCCCTGCTATGCTATCTGTATAATCACTTATTCTCCATTGTTTTAGACAAAGGTGGGCTTCTTCATTAAATATTTTTAAGTCAGAAAAGTGGGTTCAAAGCTTTGAAGTGACAAAATCTTGGATCAATGTGGATTTGTGCAAAAAATGTGCAGCTATTGCCGTTTTCACACTAGTTTGAATCAGCTCCGCTGAATGGCCGGAGATGGGGTTTGACCATGTCTGCCTGTTCAACTCATCAAAAGTGCTGGCGTCTTGTATGCCAGAAATGCTACTCCAATCACTGACTGGAGTAGCATTTCTGGCATGGCACGCAGAGGTGCACACCACTCAGATGGGACCTCTTAATAAATATGGCGCTTTGTACCCCAGCGCAAGTATGCGCTAAGCCAATCTTGATAATTCAGCCCCAGGGTATGAAAAGAGTTAAATGCAGAGACAGCAGTGAGAGCAACATACCTTAAATCTTGCACACTTTCTCCCAGTTTTTCCAGGAGGAATTTGATATCTTCAACTATATCTTCGTCATCATATTTCTGCTGCTCCAGGTTTTCCAGTTGCTTCAGAACTTTACACTGGATCATGGCGAGGGCATACTCCTGACGGGTTTCTCTTTCAGTGGATTTTTCTAGCAGATTCTGAAACCAAAATAAAAATATCGAATCATTTCTAACCCGACATTAAGATGCCTTTATAAAAGGAACCCATCAGAAGTTCTGAAAGAGCAAATGGTCATAAAAAGTATAACTTGCAATTGAAAAAAAAAAGTTTTGATTAAACTGTTAAAGATAAAGAGAACCTGTCATTGGGATGTTATACCCCTAACAATTGACACGTAAGTAAAGACGCTATAATGCTGAGTAAATCCTTACCTTGCTTGTAGAATATTATTTTGCCATTTTAAAGAAATCTAGCATTTAAATTTTATACTGATGAGCCGCTAGAGGAACGGGGTGGGACATGAGCATTTCCAGCTCTTCTGCCTCTCTACCAAAATCCCACCAGCCTCCGGTCATTGACTCACAGGTAACTCTTGATTCAGTGCCCTGCCTCCCATGCCTGAGAATTTGTGCAAGCGCTGTGATTGCCTGGGGCGGTGTATATGCAGTAATGTGCCGATGAAGTTACCAGAGCCGGACTATCAATCTGCACATGTGCCGCCCCGAGACGCTGTACAAGCGCCGGACTATCAATCTGCACATGTGCCGCCCCCAGACACTGTACGAGAGGCAGACTATCGATCTGCACATGTGCCGCCCCCAGACACTGTACGAGAGCCAGACTATCGATCTGCACATGTGCCGCCCCGAGACACTGTACGAGAGGCGGACTATCGGTCTGCACATGTGCCGCCCCCAGACACTGTACGAGAGGCGGACTATCGATCTGCACATGTGCCGCCCCCAGACACTGTACGAGTGCCAGACTATCGATCTGCACATGTGCCGCCCCCAGACACTGTACGAGAGGCGGATTATCGATCTGCACATGTGCCGCCCCCAGACACTGTACGAGAGGCGGACTATCAATCTGCACATGTGCCGTCCCCAGACACTGTACGAGAGGCGGACTATCAATCTGCACATGTGCCGTCCCCAGACACTGTACGAGAGGCGGACTATCGATCTGCACATGTGCTGCCCACAGACACTGTACGAGAGCCAGACTATCGATCTGCACATGTGCCGCCCCCAGACACTGTACGAGAGCCAGGCTATCGATCTGCACATGTGCCGCCCCCAGACACTGTACGAGAGCCAGACTATCGATCTGCACATGTGCCGCCCCCAGACACTGTACGAGAGCCAGACTATCGATCTGCACATGTGCCGCCCCCAGACACTGTACGAGAGCCAGACTATCGATCTGCACATGTGCCGCCCCCAGACACTGTACGAGTGCCAGACTATCGATCTGCACATGTGCCGCCCCCAGACACTGTACGAGAGGCGGATTATCGATCTGCACATGTGCCAACCCCAGACACTGTACGAGAGGCGGATTATCGATCTGCACATGTGCCGCCCACAGACACTGTACGAGAGCCAGACTATCGATCTGCACATGTGCCGCCCCCAGACACTGTACGAGAGCCAGACTATCGATCTGCACATGTGCCGCCCCCAGACACTGTACGAAAGCCAGACTATCGATCTGCACATGTGCCGCCCCCAGACACTGTACGAGAGCCAGACTATCGATCTGCACATGTGCCGTCCCCAGACGCTGTACGAGAGCCAGACTATCGATCTGCACATGTGCCGCCCCCAGACACTGTACGAGAGGCGGACTATCGATCTGCACATGTGCCGCCCCGAGACACTGTACGAGAGGCAGACTATCGATCTGCACATGTGCCGCCCCCAGACACTGTACGAGAGCCAGACTATCGATCTGCACATGTGCCGCCCCCAGACACTGTACGAGAGGCGGATTATCGATCTGCACATGTGCCGCCCTCAGACAATGTACGAGAGCCAGACTATCGATCTGCACATGTGCCGCCCCCAGACACTGTACGAGAGCTGGACTATCGATCTGCACATGTGCCGCCCCCAGACACTGTACGAGAGGCGGCTTATCGATCTGCACATGTGCCGCCCCCAGACGCTGTACGAGTGCCAGACTATCAATCTGCACATGTGCCACCCCCAGACGCTATACGAGAGGCAGACTAACGATCTGCACATGTGCCGCCCCCAGACGCTGTACGAGAGGCGGATTATCGATCTGCACATGTGCCGTCCCCAGACACTGTACGAGAGCCGGACTATCGATCTGCACATGTGCCGTCCCCAGACACTGTACGAGAGCCGGACTGCCGATCTGCACATGTGCCGTCCCCAGACACTGTACGAGAGCCAGACTATCGATCTGCACATGTGCCGCCCCCAGACGCTGTACGAGAGCCAGACTAACGATCTGCACATGTGCCGTCCCCAGACACTGTACGAGAGCCGGACTGCCGATCTGCACATGTGCCGTCCCCAGATACTGTACGAGAGGCGGACTATCGATCTGCACATGTGCCGCCCACAGACACTGTACGAGAGCCAGACTATCGGTCTGCACATGTGCCGCCCCCAGACAATGTACGAGAGCCAGACTATCGGTCTGCACATGTGCCGCCCCCAGACAATGTACGAGAGCCAGACTATCGGTCTGCACATGTGCCGCCCCCAGACGCTGTACGAGAGCCAGACTAACGATCTGCACATGTGCTGCCGCCAGATACTGTACGAGAGGCGGACTATCGATCTGCACATGTGCCGCCCCCAGACACTGTACGAGAGGCGGACTATCGACCTGCACATGTGCCGTCCCCAGACGCTGTACGAGAGCCAGACTATCGATCTGCACGTGTGCCGCCCCCAGACACTGTACGAGTGCCAGACTATCGATCTGCACATGTGCCGCCCCCAGACACTGTACGAGAGGCGGATTATCGATCTGCACATGTGCCGCCCCCAGACACTGTACGAGAGGCGGATTATCAATCTGCACATGTGCCGTCCCCAGACACTGTACGAGAGGCGGACTATCGATCTGCACATGTGCTGCCCACAGACACTGTACGAGAGCCAGACTATCGATCTGCACATGTGCCGCCCCCAGACACTGTACGAGAGCCAGACTATCGGTCTGCACATGTGCCGCCCACAGACACTGTACGAGAGCCAGACTATCGATCTGCACATGTGCCGCCCCCAGACACTGTACGAGTGCCAGACTATCGATCTGCACATGTGCCGCCCCCAGACACTGTACGAGTGCCAGACTATCGATCTGCACATGTGCCGCCCCCAGAAACTGTACGAGTGCCAGACTATCGATCTGCACATGTGCCGCCCCCAGACACTGTACGAGAGCCAGACTATCGATCTGCACATGTGCCGCCCCCAGACACTGTACGAGTGCCAGACTATCGATCTGCACATGTGCCGCCCCCAGACACTGTACGAGAGGCGGATTATCGATCTGCACATGTGCCACCCCCAGACACTGTACGAGAGGCGGATTATCGATCTGCACATGTGCCGCCCACAGACACTGTACGAGAGCCAGACTATCGATCTGCACATGTGCCGCCCCCAGACACTGTACGAGAGCCAGACTATCGATCTGCACATGTGCCGCCCCCAGACACTGTACGAGAGCCAGACTATCGATCTGCACATGTGCCGCCCCCAGACACTGTACGAGAGCCAGACTATCGATCTGCACATGTGCCGTCCCCAGACGCTGTACGAGAGCCAGACTATCGATCTGCACATGTGCCGCCCCCAGACACTGTACGAGAGGCGGATTATCGATCTGCACATGTGCCGCCCCCAGACACTGTACGAGAGGCGGATTATCGATCTGCACATGTGCCGCCCCCAGACACTGTACGAGAGCCAGACTATCGATCAGCACATGTGCCGTCCCCAGACGCTGTACGAGAGGCGGCTTATCGATCTGCACATGTGCCGCCCCCAGACGCTGTACGAGTGCCAGACTATGAATCTGCACATGTGCCACCCCCAGACGCTATACGAGAGGCAGACTAACGATCTGCACATGTGCCGCCCCCAGACGCTGTACGAGAGGCGGATTATCGATCTGCACATGTGCCGCCCCCAGACACTGTACGAGAGCTGGACTATCGATCTGCACATGTGCCGTCCCCAGACACCGTACGAGAGCCGGACTGCCGATCTGCACATGTGCCGTCCCCAGACACTGTACGAGAGCCAGACTATCGATCTGCACATGTGCCGCCCCCAGACGCTGTACGAGAGCCAGACTAACGATCTGCACATGTGCCGCCCCCAGATACTGTACGAGAGGCGGACTATCGATCTGCACATGTGCCGCCCACAGACACTGTACGAGAGCCAGACTATCGGTCTGCACATGTGCCGCCCCCAGACAATGTACGAGAGCCAGACTATCGGTCTGCACATGTGCCGCCCCCAGACAATGTACGAGAGCCAGACTATCGGTCTGCACATGTGCCGCCCCCAGATGCTGTACGAGAGCCAGACTAACGATCTGCACATGTGCCGCCCCCAGATACTGTATGAGAGGCGGACCTATCGATCTGCACATGTGCCGCCCACAGACACTGTACGAGAGCCAGACTATCGGTCTGCACATGTGCCGCCCACAGACACTGTACGAGAGGCGGATTATCGATCTGCACATGTGCCGCCCACAGACACTGTACGAGAGCCAGACTATCGGTCTGCACATGTGCCGCCCACAGACACTGTACGAGAGCCAGACTATCGGTCTGCACATGTGCCGCCCACAGACACTGTACGAGAGCCAGACTATCGATCTGCACATGTGCCGACCCCAGACGCTGTACGAGTGCCAGACTATCGATCTGCACATGTGCCGCCCCCAGACACTGTACGAGCGGCGGACTATCGATCTGCACATGTGCCGCCCCCAGACACTGTACGAGAGGCGGACTATCAATCTGCACATGTGCCGTCCCCAGACACTGTACAAGTGCCAGACTATCGATCTGCACATGTGCCGCCCCCAGACACTGTACGAGAGGCGGATTATCGATCTGCACATGTGCCGCCCACAGACACTGTACGAGAGCCAGACTATCGATCTGCACGTGTGCTGCCGCCAGATACTGTACGAGAGGCGGACTATCGATCTGCACATGTGCCGCCCCCAGATACTGTATGAGAGGCGGACTATCGATCTGCACATGTGCCGCCCACAGACACTGTACGAGTGCCAGACTATCGATCTGCACATATGCCGCCCCCAGACACTGTACTAGTGTCAGACTATCGATCTGCACATGTGCCGCCCCCAGACACTGTACGAGAGCCAGACTATCGATCTGCACATGTGCCGCCCCCAGACACTGTACGAGTGCCAGACTATCGATCTGCACATGTGCCGCCCCCAGACACTGTACGAGAGGCGGATTATCGATCGGCACATGTGCCACCCCCAGACACTGTACGAGAGGCGGATTATCGATCTGCACATGTGCCGCCCACAGACACTGTACGAGAGCCAGACTATCGATCTGCACATGTGCCGCCCCCAGACACTGTACGAGAGCCAGACTATCGATCTGCACATGTGCCGCCCCCAGACACTGTACGAGAGGCGGATTATCGATCTGCACATGTGCCGCCCCCAGACGCTGTACGAGAGGCGGATTATCGATCTGCACATGTGCCGCCCCCAGACACTGTACGAGTGCCAGACTATCAATCTGCACATGTGCCACCCCCAGACGCTGTACGAGAGGCAGACTATCAGTCTGCACATGTGCCACCCCCAGACGCTGTACGAGAGCCAGACTAACGATCTGCACAAGTGCCGCCCCCAGACGCTGTACGAGAGGCGGATTATCGATCTGCACATGTGCCGCCCCCAGACACTGTACGAGAGCTGGACTATCGATCTGCACATGTGCCGTCCCCAGACACTGTACGAGAGCCGGACTGCCGATCTGCACATATGCCGTCCCCAGACACTGTACGAGAGGCAGACTATCGATCTGCACATGTGCCGCCCCCAGACGCTGTACGAGAGCCAGACTAACGATCTGCACATGTGCCGCCCCCAGATACTGTATGAGAGGCGGACTATCGATCTGCACATGTGCCGCCCATAGACACTGTACGAGAGCCAGACTAACGATCTGCACATGTGCCGCCCCCAGACGCTGTACGAGAGGCGGATTATCGATCTGCACATGTGCCGCCCCCAGACACTGTACGAGAGCCAGACTATCGATCTGCACATGTGCCGCCCCCAGACGCTGTACGAGAGCCAGACTATCGATCTGCACATGTGCCGCCCCCAGATACTGTATGAGAGGCGGACTATCGATCTGCACATGTGCCGCCCACAGACACTGTACGAGAGCCAGACTATCGGTCTGCACATGTGCCGCCCCCAGACAATGTACGAGAGCCAGACTAACGATCTGCACATGTGCCGCCCCCAGACACTGTACGAGAGGCGGCTTATCGATCTGCACATGAGCCGCCCCCAGACGCTGTACGAGTGCCAGACTATGAATCTGCACATGTGCCACCCCCAGACGCTATACGAGAGGCAGACTAACGATCTGCACATGTGCCGCCCCCAGACGCTGTACGAGAGGCGGATTATCGATCTGCACATGTGCCGCCCCCAGACACTGTACGAGAGCTGGACTATCGATCTGCACATGTGCCGTCCCCAGACACCGTACGAGAGCCGGACTGCCGATCTGCACATGTGCCGTCCCCAGACACTGTACGAGAGCCAGACTATCGATCTGCACATGTGCCGCCCCCAGACGCTGTACGAGAGCCAGACTAACGATCTGCACATGTGCCGCCCCCAGATACTGTACGAGAGGCGGACTATCGATCTGCACATGTGCCGCCCACAGACACTGTACGAGAGCCAGACTATCGGTCTGCACATGTGCCGCCCCCAGACAATGTACGAGAGCCAGACTATCGGTCTGCACATGTGCCGCCCCCAGACAATGTACGAGAGCCAGACTATCGGTCTGCACATGTGCCGCCCCCAGACGCTGTACGAGAGCCAGACTAACGATCTGCACATGTGCCGCCCCCAGATACTGTATGAGAGGCGGACCTATCGATCTGCACATGTGCCGCCCACAGACACTGTACGAGAGCCAGACTATCGGTCTGCACATGTGCCGCCCACAGACACTGTACGAGAGCCAGACTATCGGTCTGCACATGTGCCGCCCACAGACACTGTACGAGAGCCAGACTATCGATCTGCACATGTGCCGACCCCAGACGCTGTACGAGTGCCAGACTATCGATCTGCACATGTGCCGCCCCCAGACACTGTACGAGCGGCGGACTATCCATCAGCACATGTGCCGCCCCCAGACAATGTACGAGAGCCAGACTATCGATCTGCACATGTGCCGCCCCCAGACACTGTACGAGAGGCGGACTATCGGTCTGCACATGTGCCGCCCCCAGACACTGTACGAGAGGCGGACTATCGATCTGCACATGTGCCGCCCCCAGACACTGTACGAGTGCCAGACTATCGATCTGCACATGTGCCGCCCCCAGACACTGTACGAGAGGCGGATTATCGATCTGCACATGTGCCGCCCCCAGACACTGTACGAGAGGCGGATTATCGATCTGCACATGTGCCGCCCCCAGACACTGTACGAGAGGCGGACTATCAATCTGCACATGTGCCGTCCCCAGACACTGTACAAGTGCCAGACTATCGATCTGCACATGTGCCGCCCCCAGACACTGTACGAGAGGCGGATTATCGATCTGCACATGTGCCGCCCACAGACACTGTACGAGAGCCAGACTATCGATCTGCACGTGTGCTGCCGCCAGATACTGTACGAGAGGCGGACTATCGATCTGCACATGTGCCGCCCCCAGATACTGTATGAGAGGCGGACTATCGGTCTGCACATGTGCCGCCCACAGACACTGTACGAGTGCCAGACTATCGATCTGCACATATGCCGCCCCCAGACACTGTACTAGTGTCAGACTATCGATCTGCACATGTGCCGCCCCCAGACACTGTACGAGAGCCAGACTATCGATCTGCACATGTGCCGCCCCCAGACACTGTACGAGTGCCAGACTATCGATCTGCACATGTGCCGCCCCCAGACACTGTACGAGAGGCGGATTATCGATCGGCACATGTGCCACCCCCAGACACTGTACGAGAGGCGGATTATCGATCTGCACATGTGCCGCCCACAGACACTGTACGAGAGCCAGACTATCGATCTGCACATGTGCCGCCCCCAGACACTGTACGAGAGCCAGACTATCGATCTGCACATGTGCCGCCCCCAGACACTGTACGAGAGGCGGATTATCGATCTGCACATGTGCCGCCCACAGACACTGTACGAGAGCCAGACTATCGATCTGCACATGTGCCGCCCCCAGACACTGTACGAGAGGCGGATTATCGATCTGCACATGTGCCGCCCCCAGACACTGTACGAGTGCCAGACTATCAATCTGCACATGTGCCACCCCCAGACGCTGTACGAGAGGCAGACTATCAGTCTGCACATGTGCCACCCCCAGACGCTGTACGAGAGCCAGACTAACGATCTGCACAAGTGCCGCCCCCAGACGCTGTACGAGAGGCGGATTATCGATCTGCACATGTGCCGCCCCCAGACACTGTACGAGAGCTGGACTATCGATCTGCACATGTGCCGTCCCCAGACACTGTACGAGAGCCGGACTGCCGATCTGCACATATGCCGTCCCCAGACACTGTACGAGAGGCAGACTATCGATCTGCACATGTGCCGCCCCCAGACGCTGTACGAGAGCCAGACTAACGATCTGCACATGTGCCGCCCCCAGATACTGTATGAGAGGCGGACTATCGATCTGCACATGTGCCGCCCATAGACACTGTACGAGAGCCAGACTAACGATCTGCACATGTGCCGCCCCCAGACGCTGTACGAGAGGCGGATTATCGATCTGCACATGTGCCGCCCCCAGACACTGTACGAGAGCTGGACTATCGATCTGCACATGTGCCGTCCCCAGACACTGTACGAGAGCCGGACTGCTGATCTGCACATGTGCCGTCCCCAGACACTGTACGAGAGCCAGACTATCGATCTGCACATGTGCCGCCCCCAGACGCTGTACGAGAGCCGGACTGCTGATCTGCACATGTGCCGTCCCCAGACACTGTACGAGAGCTGGACTATCGATCTGCACATGTGCCGCCCCCAGACACTGTACGAGAGCCGGACTGCTGATCTGCACATGTGCCGTCCCCAGACACTGTACGAGAGCCAGACTATCGATCTGCACATGTGCCGCCCCCAGACGCTGTACGAGAGCCAGACTATCGATCTGCACATGTGCCGCCCCCAGATACTGTATGAGAGGCGGACTATCGATCTGCACATGTGCCGCCCACAGACACTGTACGAGAGCCAGACTATCGGTCTGCACATGTGCCGCCCCCAGACAATGTACGAGAGCCAGACTAACGATCTGCACATGTGCCGCCCCCAGATACTGTATGAGAGGCGGACTATCGATCTGCACATGTGCCGCCCACAGACACTGTACGAGAGCCAGACTATCGGTCTGCACATGTGCTGCCGCCAGATACTGTACGAGAGGCGGACTATCGATCTGCACATGTGCCGCCCACAGACACTGTACGAGAGCCAGACTATCGATCTGCACATGTGCCGCCCACAGACACTGTACGAGAGCCAGACTATCGATCTGCACATGTGCCGCCCACAGACACTGTACGAGAGCCAGACTATCGGTCTGCACATGTGCCGCCTCCAGACAATGTACGAGAGCCAGACTATCGGTCTGCACATGTGCCGCCCCCAGACGCTGTACGAGAGCCAGACTATCCGTCTGCACATGTGCCGCCCCCAGACAATGTACGAGAGCCAGACTATCGGTCTGCACATGTGCCGCCCCCAGACGCTGTACGAGAGCCAGACTATCGATCTGCACATGTGCCGCCCCCAGATACTGTATGAGAGGCGGACTATCGATCTGCACATGTGCCGCCCCCAGACGCTGTACGAGAGCCAGACTATCGGTCTGCACGTGTGCTGCCCCCAGATACTGTACGAGAGGCGGACTATCGATCTGCACATGTGCAGCCCCCCGACACTGTACGAGAGCCTATCAGTCTGCACATGTGCCGCCCCCAGATACTGTACGAGAGGCGGACTATCGATCTGCACATGTGCTGTCCCCAGACACTGTACGAGAGCCGGACTATCGATCTGCACATGTGCCACCCCCAGACACTGTCAGGATACTCTTGTTCCAGTGACCCATCAGTCAAAAACTGTAGGCAGGTGGGGAACAGGGAGAGAGGCAGGAGAGCTGTGTGCAGTGACCCCCCCTGCACCACCTGTGGCTCATTAGCATATAATTTAAATACTGGATTTATTTAAAATATTAAAAAGAAGTTCTACAAGAAAGTTAAGAATTTTATCAGTATTTAACGGCCATTATATAACATGCGATTAGTTAAGGGTATAAAATCCTGATGAAAGGTTCCCTTTAAGATGGTTGAGCATCAAGACATCCCGATATGAAAAGGAAGCCATCCTGATGATCAGATAGCCACAGTAGGAGACCATGAAGGGGGAAGGAATAATACTGTACCTTATTCACATAGAGGTAGTGGCTAATTCCCTTCTCACCAATGCAAACAAGTCAAGTATCGATATATATTTATATAGAAGGGGCAGGAAAAATAACTGTTGGCTAATAGCTATCCAAGGTGGAGGAACACCTTTAAAAGTTGAAGACTAAAAGCGGCAGTACACATCAGATGAATGTTGGTCTAAGTAAGACCAACCGACCATTTGATGTGTATAAGTGTACCCTGAATTCCCCCACCAGATGCTTTAGAAGAGGGGTTGGGTATTTTGAATTTCGACATTAAATTTTTGTTCTCCACTGAGAAATGCCACGAAATGGAGCAGGCACGTATATAGGGAAACCAGGAAAGAGCTACAGACTCACAGCTATGTGTCCCCAAAATTAAACTCTACTTATAATGCCCAACACTAAAATGAATGGAGAGTGCAGTGTGAAAGTGAATGACGCTGATAAACAGCATAGAGCATTCATTTGTAAATCCAGATTAGAAACATGAATTTATTTAATGCTACTTGCTGTACACGTCCGGTCAAATGTCTCCGATGTCAATCATTGACTTCCATTATAACTGGAACACTGTGGGTGTGGACAGACTGCGCCATGGTCTAGGCTCACCCTGGAGGTGGGGTGATCAAGTGTCTACCAGGTATCCACTAGAGCCTCTGATGGCAAGGATAGGCTGGGCCACCAGTAGAAACCAGGTACCACACCAGGGCTGTCCCTGGGACTGCAGCAGCTGCAGGTACCACACCAGGGCTGTCCCTGGGACTGCAGCAGCTGCAGGTACCACACCAGGGCTGTCCCTGGGCCTGCAGCAGCTGCAGGTACCACACCAGGGCTGTCCCTGGGACTGCAGCAGCTGCAGGTACCACACCAGGGCTGTCCCTGGGACTGCAGAAGCTGACCGCAGAGACACTGGTACATGATACAGGTGAGCGAGATAAAAGTGAGTTCAGATGGTCCGAGGATGGTGCAGGTAGCACAGGTTCAGAATACGTAGAAGAAGATGTCAGGAAGGGAGAGTTCAGGATAAACAAGAAGGCAAGCCGGGTCGATAACAGGTGAGACAAGACAGAAACTAGAGATAGAGCTACTAAGAACCTACGTTCAGGCGAGGAATGGAGAGTGAAGTTGCTTGATACATGACCTGCTAGCAGGTGATAGGCCGGGGAAGCAAATCTCTGCAGGACAGAATGGATACAATTCCTGCAGAGTTCAGCCTCGCTCCCCTATGTGTCACAAATAGCCGAGCTGGAAGAAAAGCATAAGGCAGCTCAGAGCGATGGACAAGTACTAGGTGGAGCCGAACGAAACGCGGTGAGTGCGCCGGCGTAACAATAACACACACAACACTCCAAATACATGTTTTTACTGTTACTGTCTGTGGAGCGCAGTAGACTACACTTTCCTATATGTTTGGTGTGTGCCCCTTGTGTTTTCTTCCCCTGCATATATGACATATTTGTCATAAAACTGAGCTGTCAACAGGGTTTAAATGATGGGAAAAAAGGTGATTTAGCTAACAAAAAGTGGCTTATTACATTCATTTCTACACTTTGATAATGATCTAAAGTACTACAGCTTCTTAAATGTATTCTTTTTTGTTTTTCAGATTTTTGCTCCACTACAACCTGAACTATTTGGTCTTTGAAATGGCTCATGTATCCTGCTTTTCAGGAACTAATGGGAAAAACAATTTCACCATGTCAGTAATGGAAAAGGTGCATCTATAACCCGTTTTTAGTGCCATTGTGTTCTATTCCCTTTCAATCGTGCTTTATGTTACATTACCCATCACACAAACTGAAGGAACATCTCCCGCATTAAGAAAGCAGCTTTGGTTTGCTAGTACAGCTGCCATAATCCAGTGCAGGTCCTTAATGCCTGTGTGCAAGGTAGAGAGATGATACATGTAATATCTGCCATTGTGCCTTAAATCTTGACTCTTTACAATTTAAAATGTTTTTTTCTGAATAAAGTGCTGTTACCATAGTGACAAGAAATCCTTTGAAGCATCCTACATCAGGAGCATTGACCGCAGTATGAAGGCTTTATTTGGCGGGACTATCATGAATTTCAATACTAGTGCTATAGATTACAGGTGGAAGTGTATCTGCTTCAGCATTAAAAAAACGGACTTAGTCTTACCGGTAATTATGTTTCCAGGAGTCCATCCTGACGGCACTATGGAGGTAGTCCTTCCTATTCTTTACAGGGACAGGAAATGCGAGAGGTTAAGAGCCCCCTCCCACCACCCTCTCCTCAGTGTTTTTTCCAAGTACCACACCTGGATGGATGCTAAATCTTGTTTATTTCAATTTTTATACATTTTAGGATGTACATTGCAATATACCAAGAAGGGAGGGAACTAACTGTGCCGTCAGGATGGACTCCTGGAAACATAATTACCGGTAAGACTAATTCCAGTTTTCCATTACATCCATCCTGATGGCACTATGGAGAATACCAAAGTATGGCAACTCTAGGGAGGGACCACAGTCTGTAAAATTTTCGGCCGAACCCCAACTGATGACCAGAGACAACATCTAACTTATAATGTTTACAAAAGGTGCTTATGTTAGACCATGTGGCCACACTACAGATCTCCTCCACCGAAGCCCCTGCTCTCTCTGCCCAAGAGGTGGAAACTGCTCTGGTGGAATGGGCCTTCAATTCCATAAGGGGAGATCTATTTTCTGAAATATAGGCCCCCGAGATAGTAGAAGTAATCCATCTGGCTATAGTCTGTTTTGAGGGTTTTTTCCCCCTATTCGAGAAATAGATTTTGCTCCCGTCTCCAACCCTTAGTCGCCTGAAGGTAATCAATTACTGACTGTCTCACATCCAAGGAATGGAGAGACTGTTCCTTGGAGTTCCTAGGGTTTTGACAAAATGAGGGCAAAATTATTTGCCGATTAAGATTTTTGGTGGAGACAACCTTTGTTCTAAAGGCTGGGTTAAAGCTAAGCACTATATGGTCATCTAAGATACGAAGATAAGGATCCTGAATGGAGAGGGCCTGTATTTCCCCTATTCTCTTCGCCGAAGTTATCGCCACTAGAAAAGCCGTTTTGAGGGACTGATTTGCAATAGAAAGATCTTCCGCTGGCTCATACGGGTGTTTACATAGAGCATTAAGGACTAAATTTAGATCCCAGGGCGCAAAAGATTTCCTAATTCAGGGTCTTATCCGTGGGTGGTCAGATTCCTAAAAGCTATCCAGAGGCTGAGAAGATAAGGGATAGTCAAAAAATACCGTTAGGGCCGAAACCTGAACCTTCAGCGTACTGGGTCTCAATCCCTTATTAAAACCCGCCTGAAGGAAATCTAATATTTTAGGAATATTGGGGCGGGAAGAATCTATTTCTGCATTGCCACTCAGTATAGAACATTCTCCAAATCTTCATATAGATTGCAGAGGTGACTGGTTTTCTGCCAGCCTGCATCGTGGATATTATTTGGTCCAAGAGAAACCGAGCCTTCAGGATCTCCCTTTCAAAATCCAGGCTGAAAGCTGGTGTCTCTTCAGATCATGATGAAATACCGGGCCCTGGTTGAGGAGGTCCTCTCTCAAAGGCAGAAGAAAGGGTTCGTCCTGTGCCATCCTCTTCAGCAGGGAAAACCAACTCCTCTTCGGCCATTAGAGTACTATTAGGAGGACTTCTGCTTGGCCCTCCTGAATCTTCCGAAGAGTCCGTGATATTAATGCTACAGGGGGAAATGCATAGGCTGGACTCAGGCTCCAGCTGTGATTCAAGGCATCCACACCCTCTGGTCTGTCTGCTGGATTTAGGGAAAAGAACCTTCTGACCTTTGCATTTTTCCTTGTTGCAAAGGACACACAACTGCCGGAACACCTCGCTGTTTAGATCCCATTCTGTTAGTAAGATCTTCTGTCTGCTTAGATAGTCTGCTGTTATGTTTCTGGTTCCTGCTAAATGGACCGCCAAAAGGGACCAGATCGTTCTTTCCGCCCAGGAAAAAATCCTTGTGGCTAGGTTCTGGAGCGTTGGGTGCCTTGGGCCCCCCTGGTGCCTTAGGAAGGAAACTGCAGTCATGTTGTCTGACAAGATCTTCACCTGCTGATTCCTTAACCGAGCTTGGGTGCGCTTCAGCGTCTCCCAGATCGCGCGTAGCTCTCTGTAATTTGATGAGCATGCCTGGATTTCTGTTGGTCAAGAACCCTGAAGAAATTCTCCTTGTAGATGTGCTCCCCATCCTAACCTGCTTGCGTCGGTAGTAACACAAGGGGATGTTATCCACGGGATCCCCTTCTTCAGATTTTCTGGTCTTAACCACCAAATTAGAGATCTCCTTACTCTTGGGGATAAGCAGATCTCTCTGTCTAAGGTTATCTGTCTTCTGTCCCAGGCGGATAGGACTGCTCTCTGGAGATCCCTTGAGTGGAACTGGCTCCAGAGGACACAGGGGATGCAAGATGTTAGGGTGCCCAGTACCCTCATAGCCATCCAGATGGATTTTCGTCCTTTTAGAAATCCCTGTACTCTGTCCCTTACCGCCCTCTGCTCCTCTCTTGGCAAGACAGATATTCTTGCTTCGGAGTCCAGAAGTACCCCCAAAAATATCTTCCTGGTTCCCGGCATCAAATTAGATTTTTCCAAGTTGTTAATCCAGTCTAGGTCCTGAAGAGTCGTGGCGGTTATGTTCAGGTGACTCCGAAGTTCTTCTTCTGACCTGGCTATCAGAAGAAAGTCGTCCAGATAGGGTACTATGGTGATGTCCTTTTTCCTCAGGAAGGCAACAGCCTCCGAAATCAGCTTCGTAAAGACTCTCGGCGCTGACGCTAGGCCAAAAGGAAGGCACTGAAACTGAAAGTGGCAAGTTCTTCCCTGAACCCTTACTGCAAAACAGAGGAATTTTTGACAAAGGGGGTGAATGGGAACATGGTAATATGCATTCTTTAAGTCTATTGCACACATGAATGCATCTTTGTCTATTAACAGGATAGTTGTCTTTATTGACTCCATTCTGAAACGCTTGTACCTTATCCAGTGGTTCAGGGATCTTAAGTTTATTATCGAGCGTGACTTTCCTGAGGGTTTCTTTATTTTAAACAATGTTGAATAATGCCCTCGACCTATCTCCTGTAGGAGAACCGTCACTATGACTCCCAAATCCAGGAGGTCTTGAACCTCTGTCTGCATGGGACCATTTAAAGAATGGGAGTGGGGGTCTGTTAAACTGACCCTTTCGGGTGGCGGTTGAATAAATTCTAGGGAATAACCCTGGGAAATTATTTTTAGAACCCATGGGTCCCGAGTTATCCCTGCCCAACTTCTGCCGAAGTAACTGAGACGCCCCCCCAGGTTCATGGCGTCATTGCCTATTGGACTCAGAACTGGAACCAAAGAGAGGGGTTCTACCTCTAACCCCTGTAGTGTAGCTCCATCTACCAGTTTTTCCCTTCCCCCAATACTCCTGTCTCTGGGGCGGGCGGGATTTCTGAAAGGGCTGAAATCTTTTAGGTTTTTCGTCAGGGAATCCCTTTTTCTTATCAGAACCCTTTTCCAAGATATCATCTAGGATTGGCCTGAATAATAATTTATTTTTAGATTGAACATCCCCCGACCACATCTTCATCCAGATAGCCCTCCGGGCTGCATTAGACAAAGAGTTGTTGCGGGCCGCAAACCTGACTGACTCGGCAGAAGTGTCCGCCATAAACCCCATGGCCAAATTTAACAACGGTAGAGAATCTATTATGTCCTCCCTAGTAGTCTTATTTCTGATAGGATCCTCCAGTTGGTCGATCCACAGATACATGGATCTCGCTACTGAAGTGGCAGCTATGTTTGCCTTCATAGTTGCCGCCGACGCTTCCCAGGCTCTTTTGAGTAGTCCGTCCGCCTTCCGATCCATCGGGTCTTTAAGACTTGATGAATCCTCAAAAGGAATGGATGTCTTCTTGGCTACCTTAGCCACCGGAACATCAATTTTTGGAACCTCGTCCCAGGTCCTGATGTCCTCTGGTTCAAAGGGGAGTCGGAGCCTGAAATCTCAGGGCACCACCAGCCTTTTTTCTGCTTCTTCCCATTCTTCCCATTCCTCCAGGATCATCTCTCGGATATGGTGGTTTACAGGAAAGACTATGTCTCTGAACCCGCAATCCGCCAAACATCTCATCCTGTACTGACTGATTCTTCTGGGTTTCTTCAACCTGCATGGTACTTCTTACAGCCTTCAGGAGTTTATCTGTATATTCTGACGAAAATAAGTATCTTTTCCCTATCTCTGGGGTATCTAACACCACCTCCCCTTCTTCCTCTGGATCCGAGGAAGGGGCCAGAACACCATCTTCAGAACTTGCTTCCATCTCCCACCTGGGTCATTTGGCGCGGGGACCCGGCTGAGTTGTAGAAGCGGGAATTAGGCTCTCCTCTCTAATCATGGATCTCATCTCGGTTAGAAGGGTAGATCTTTCTTCCCTAATGATCTTTGAGGTGCAGGTTGTACATAGAGGCTTGCCGGAGTCGCCAAGCTTCTTATTACATATGGCACATCTCCTAGGCTTCCCTGATCCTTTCTCCTTGGATGGGGTAGGTGTTGCCATGTCCTAATATCAATATAGGTGTATTAGTACCTATACTAATACTCCCCCCTCCCCCAACCCCCTTATACGCTGTGTTTTACTCACAGATACCGGTGACTGCTCCTTTGGGGCCTCAGACCTAGCTGTATCCGCCATGGTGCAGCTTTCTGGGATTTTTTTCCCCCTTTTACAGACCCCAGGTAGCTTTTATCCTACCTTGGTCTCCAAACCGCCTTGCGTTCCACCCTGGAATGCACGCCGGGACTGGAAGAGGATGGTCCGTGCTCCCAGGTGATGTCACCGGAAGTGCGCCTAACTTCCGCCGGCCGTTCTGTGCATATGAGCGGTGTCCCCGGCCGGCGCGAGCCGAGAGCCCCCACTCCGGGGGAAGCGGCTCGAGACCCCAGGAGCTCCTCTGCTCGACTGGGACATGGCCACCGGGCTTCTTCACAGGGGAAGGAGAGGCCGGAACCCCCCGATCCTCCTGGGCCCAAGTGAGTTTTCTTCTTTCTTCCTGCGCTCTCCTCTCACACACCTGTCCACTACAGGGACAGGAAAAACACTGAGGAGAAGGTGGTGGGAGGGGCTTTTAACCTCTTGCATTTCCTGTCACTGTAAAGAATAGGAAGGACGACCTCCATAGTGCCGTCAGGATGGACGTAATGGAAAAAGAGGTTTTATTCCAAGAATATACATGTGTATAGCGCTATATCAGAAGTGCAAACACGTTCATCATTCACTGCGATGTAAAATAAAGTCTACCACGATATTCAGTATTCGAGATACTTGGGGATCTCTCCCTCTTTGACATACTGAATATCACAGATAACGTGCCCCTCATCTCATTGTTATTTCCATCTTTCCCTGACTCTCATCTCTTTCTTTCTGGAGGGATTGTGTTTTACATGCTGGGCAGCTACTGTAGCTTTCCCCTTGACTGTGTTGGGACACGCCTCTTTGACAGGAACTGGAAGCAATAATTGGACAGTGTCAGAGTGAATAGGGACACAGTCCCAAATGGAAAAAACTCAGCTGTTCATTCATCCATACATTTATAGAAGGAATAATGGTGGAACAAAACAAGCCAGAATTCTAAGACTAAATTATCCAGAATTCTTGTTTTATGGAGAATACAAATATTTACTGAAATAGCCATGTAAGGAGTAGTGACTAGCTCTCAGAGGTGAACTCCTTAGATTGAATGATTTACCTTGAAAGCTGCAAGGATGATCCTTGTCACTTTCTCTTTAACCGACTCTTGGAGGATATCAGACAATACTGGCACAATGTTATACCTTCGAAGATATTCACACATTTGTGGACTGAAGGCAAGTAGCCAGATTGAGAAGATCATTTGATACTGAAGCTGGAAACCACATTTGTTATTCAGGACTGACATTATGCTGAAAGATAAAAAGTAAGATACATTCAGTACATTAATATGACTAATAATAATAAAATATTAATCTTTTTATTTATATAGCGCCAACATATTCCGCAGCGCTTTACAATTCAGACAATTTACAAACATTATCGGCACTGTCCACATCAGGGCTCACAATCTACATTCCCTATCAGTATGTCTTTGGAGTGTGGGAGGAAACCCATGCAAACATGGGGAGAACATACAAACTCCTTGCAGATGTTGTCCTTGTGGGATTTGAACCCAGGACCCCAGCGCTGCAAGGCTGCAGTGCTAACCACTGCGCCACTGTGACTAAGTAAAGACCCAAATAATTAAGGACTTTAGAGATCGGCGAATCGATTCCCAAGACTCAAGTCCATTGGTCAGGTCAGTAATGTGTGACTGCTAGGTGGGAGGACTGGGAATCTCCTCTTACCTCCCGGCATTCCAAGCTCTTCTAAGGAGCTGCGCTGCCGAAATGATGATGTTGCATCATAAAAAAAAGAAGAGTCGGGAATGCCATGAGGTAAGAGGAGATCCGCAGGCGGTCACAGACCTGGCCGATGGACATGCGAATCGATTCTCCCATCTCTAATCTATCACACTATTGAGTCCCATAATAAAAAAAAACAAAAAAACAAGACCCCGGCAGAAAAGAAGGTGAACTGGGGCTACAAAGTTTTATCCTTTCAACTCATCTTACCTTGTTACAATAAATGGATATGTCAAGGCTCATATCTAAATACAGTTTTTTGGTATAAGGAAGTGACCACGTGACAGTATGCATGAAAGGGGTGTATTTTTTTCAGTGTGAACTAAGTCTTAGAAGACTGAAAGGATCTGCTGTTAACATCTTGGTGTCAGATACCAGAAGGCTCTTTTAAAGGTAATGCCTCAAGGAGACAGAGCGTTTGTAGTAGTATAAGAAGGGCCTGCACAAAATTAGGCGGTTGGTTTTAGTGTTAGGACTTATTGATGTATACGAGTACAAGCAGAAGCACGCACCAATAGGATGATCCAGCAATGGTGTTCCGGTTAAAGGGCTTGTGCCAAGTATGGAAGGTATCCCCTATTCACAAGGGATAGGATAGGGGACAACTTCCTGATCACTGAGCTCAGCCCCAGCTCCATGCAGACAGAGCTCCGCAGAGACAAAGACCCCAGACTCCTAGCACTAAGGACTGAGTAGAGAAGCGATCCATGATATAAAAACAATAGTCTTTATTGAAACATAATTAAAACAGAATAAAACAGCAAAACACCATATAGGGGACACTGGGACGACAACAAAAGGATTTATATATAAATATCCACAATAAGGAAAATACATTCATGTATAGGGCATCTAAAAATAGGGTATAGTGACCCCCTATATATGGCCTATTATAGTGAACCCTGTGATCAGCTACAGCGTATGAAATATAAAAGATACACAATCAGGGCAAACTCAATAGCAGTATATACTGACACCCAGCACTTAAACTATTGTTCCAATGCTCAAATCAACTGCTAGGTCAAATGGGAAGATCATGTGTCTGTAAAGGAATAGAAAGAAATGATAATCGTAGGTGTCAGTATACACCAATAAACCCCAAATATATTATTCTGGTAAGAGATCTTGAAAGAGGTCCCTCAGGACTAGTCAGGGTTACCTGTAGGTAGTTGGGGAAAGAATCAGATAACAGCGGTCCCATAAGGTCGGACCAGTGTCCCCTCATGGGACCACTGTGATCTGATTCATTCTTTCCTTTCTTTCTCCAACTAACCTACAGGTAACCCTGACTAGTGACTTTTTCAAGATCTCTTATCAGAGTAATATATTTGGGGTTTATTGGTGTACAGTCATGGCCAAAAGTTTTGAGAATGACACCAAAATTATATTTTCACATGATCTGCTGGCCTCTGGTTTTTATTAGTGTTTGTCTGAGGTTTATATCACATACAGAAATATAATTGCAATCATATTATGAGCACCAATAGGTTATATTGACAGTTAGAATGAGTTAATGCAGCAAGTCAATATTTGCAGTGTTGCCCCTTCTTCTTCAAGACCTCTATAATTCTCCCTGGCATGCTCTCAATCAACTTTTGGACCAAATCCTGACTGATAGCAGTCCATTCTTGCATAATCAATGCTTGCATTTTGCCAGAATTTGTTGGTTTTTGTTTGTCCACCCGTCTCTTGATGATTGACCACAAGTTCTCAATGGGATTAAGATCTGGGGAGTTTCCAGGCCATGGACCCAAAATCTCTATGTTTTGTTCCATGAGCCATTTAGTTATCACCTTTGCTTTATGGCAAGGTGCTCCATCATGCTGGAAAAGGCATTGTTGGGCACCAAACTGCTCTTGGATGGTTGGGAGAAGTTGCTCTTGGAGGACATTCTGGTACCATTCTTTATTCATGGCTGTGTTTTTAGGCAAGACTGTGAGTGAGCCGATTCCCTTGGCTGAGAAGCAACCCCACACATGAATGGTTTCAGGATGCTTTACAATTGGCATGAGACAAGACTGGTGGTAGCGCTCACCTCTTCTTCTCCGAATAAGCTGTTTTCCAGATGTCCCAAACAATCGAAAAGGGGATTCATCAGAGAAAATGACTTTGTCCCAGTCCTCAGCTCCCTGTACCTTTTGCAGAATATCAGTCGGTCCCTGATGTTTTTTCTGGAGAGAAGTGGCTTCTTCGCTGCCCTCCTTGAAACCAGCCCTTGCTCAAAGAGTCTCCGCCTCACAGTGCGTGCAGAAGCACTCACACCAGCCTGCTGCCATTCCTGAGCAAGCTCGGCACTGCTGGTAGTCCTAACCCGCAGCTGAAACAGTTTTAAGATACGGTCCTGGCGCTTGCTGGTCTTTCTTGGGTGCCCTGGAGCCTTTTTGACAACAATGGAAGCTCTCTCCTTGAAGTTCTTGATGATGCGATAGATTGTTGACTGAGGTGCAATCTTTGTAGCTGCGATACTCTTCCCTGTTAGGCCATTTTTGTGCAGTGCAATGCTGGCTGCACGTGTTTCTTTAGAGATAACCATGGTTAACTGAAGAGAAACAATGATACCAAGAACCAGCCTCCTTTTAAAGTGTCCAGTGATGTCATTCTTACTTAATCATGACTGATTGATCGCCAGCCCTGTCCTCATCAACACCCACACCTGTGTTAATGGATCAATCACTAAAACGATGTTAGCTGCTCCTTTTAAGGCAGGACTGCAATGATGTTGAAATGTGTTTTGGGGGTTAAAGTTCATTTTCTGGGCAAATATTGACTTTGCAAGTACAGTAATTGCTGTGAAGCTGATCACTCTTTGACATTCAGGAGTATATGCAAATTGCCATTACAAAAAATGAAGCAGTAAACTTTGGAAAAATTACTATTTGTCTCATTCTCAATACTTTTGGCCATGACTGTATACTGACACCTACTATTATCATTTTTTTCTGTTCCTTTACAGACACATGATCTTCCTATTTGACCTAGCAGTTGATTTGAGCATTGGAACAATAGTTTAAGTGCTGGGTGTCAGTATATACTGCTATTGAGTTTGCCCTGATTGTGTATCTTTTATATTTCATACGCTGTAGCTGATCACAGGGTTCACTATAATAGGCCATATATAGGGGGTCACTATACCCTATTTTTAGATGCCCTATACATGAATGTATTTCCCTTATTGTGGATATTATACATAAATCCTTTTGTTGTCGTCCCCGTGTCTCCTATATGGTATTTCGCTGTTTTAATCAGGTTTCAATAAAGACTCTTGTTTCTATCATGGATCGCTTCTCTACTCAGTCCTTAGTACTAGGAGTCTGGGGTCTTTGTTGTTTGTCGTTATGTATGGAGTGCCATCTATACTATTAATGGACATTAGTGTTTAACAGAGCTCTGCAGAGCCCCACTCTCAGGATTGTGGTGGTCCCAGTGGTCTGACCCCTATTGATTAGGATCTTATTGATAGGGGATCACTTCTATACTTCGTACAAGCCTTATTTCACTGTATTATACAAGCACATTTCCGACTCATGGCTATCTGTCCACAAGAACCTGTACTTTCCTGTGAAGTGCCCCTGCCTTGTCCTCTTCCCACGCTTCAGACGTTTCTCTCTGTATACACCACACAAGCCTCCTGTACTTTTTGAGCGTCAGATCTTTCAATAATCATATTACGCGTATTCCCAAGCTGCAGTCACATCCATGGCGACAGCAATTGTCTTTTCGAAGCTTCTTAGCATCTATCATTATGGTTAGTATGGAGCCTCACCAGGTGACACCATCTGCTTCTACCCACGCGAAACGATACTCATTAACCCTCAGCATCAGCTGAAGGCATCCAGCAACACACTGCACGTACTGGGAGCTCTGGAAGAGGGAGAACGAGACTTTAGCATCACAGGCAAAGAAAACACAAGAGCAAATTATTTTAACTACAGTACAAGCAAAAAAAACAAACAATTACTGTATATTTTCAGCCATTTAATGGCTGGAAAAAAAAAGTCGGAGGCTAGAGTTTCACAGCCCTGGAAATAGGAATAATGGTACAGGACTCTATTACAAAGATCTAAGCACAGAAAACACTGACAGCTAATTGCTTAACATTGTAGCCTGGTAGAAGAAGCTTAATAATGGTAACATCTATTAGACGGAGCAGATTGCTGCACATTGCCACTTTCCCATCCTCACGCTATTAAATTGCCTAAACAAGTCTGCTCTTGTCTGCTATTCCGGACAGGTCTCAGAAGCACAGTGCGGCTTTTTCCGCTGCATAACATATAACACATTATTGGATTTGTGGCAGTATGATGCTGTGATGGTGAAAGTGGAATTTATTGGCTTCTCCGCGCACTCTATACAGAAAGGGGTTGTACGGCCGCTCCGTGGAGCGGATCCCCAACATGCACGAATTACAGCACAAACATTACCAAGGAATGTGTCATACTTTAGGCAAGTCAACCAATCATTTAGTAATAGTTATATAAAGACCATTAACATGAAGAATCTCCTTCAACATAGGTAATTAACCTTTGAATTACTGTGCTGTTAAATTGTAACTTAAAGGCATGTTCCCATCTTGTACATTTATGGCATGTGGAACCCGCATCTATCTCTAGAACAGGACTTGGTCACGCTGCTGTCAGAGCAGAGGTGGTTGGAATTCCTGTAGGAATGAATGGAAATTCCAACCATCTCTCCACTAACAGCGATTCACGTTTGGACACCTTTTTTGAGACAGAAGCAGGTTCCAAGAGTGGGGTCCATACCCATCAGCCATTTATCTAGTGATAATACACTCTATGGCAGAGGTCCCCAACCTTTCTGACAGTGAGAGCCACATTCAGCTCAGAAAGAGGGTCTCGAGTCACATTCTGCTCAGAAAGAGGGTCTCGAGTCACATTCTGCTCAGAAAGAGGGTCTCGAGTCACATTCTGCTCAGAAAGAGGGTCTCGAGTCACATTCAGCTCAGAAAGAGGGTCTCGAGCCACATTCTGCTCAGAAAGAGGGTCTCGAGCCACATTCTGCTCAGAAAGAGGGTCTCGAGCCACATTCTGCTCAGAAAGAGGGTCTCGAGCCACATTCAGTACAGAGAGGGTCGCGAGCCACATTCCGCTCAGAAAGGGTCGCGAGCCACATTCAGCTCCTGCCCCACTCACAGTAGTGATACCCAGAGCCTCCATTACCGCTATGACGACAGCCAAAGCTTTTCCACTGAAATCACACCAAGGCAGTATGCCAAGCTCCAGGATTCCCATCTCACCCCCATTCAGATCTGCTCTTCTGTGCAGGGTTACACACAAGTCACCATGTACAGATCTACTCTTAATAGCTGTTTACTACACCTGGTGCTAATGCACTAAGCTGGCCACATGTGGCTCTCGAGCTACAGGTTGGGAACCACTGCTCTATGGCATTCAGCCGCCAGATAACTCTCCCATATATTGTAATGGGCTTTGTTCGGCTGAGCCCACATGTATGCAGTATAGGGAGAAGAAAGAAAACCCTTGATAGATATCTTGGCTTACCTCCTGCCATAACAAAGGAATCACAACATTGGAAATTCAACATGCCCAATTTTTCTTTAATTATTATCAATCATTCTGCATGCATGGGAAGTGTGGTCGGCCTGTCTAAACAGGTGTTAGGATTCCCGTTACGATACGGGCGTAGCACTGCTGGAAACCAGTATCAAAGAAGCACGAGCAGGAACAGCAAGCGGTTATAGCAAAGGCGTTGTAGGAAACCATCTGTAGATAGGTGAGAACAGTCTGGGTAAGACAGTCCGGGAGCTGGAGACTGGAACTAGGCTAATCAGCTAGACACAATACTCAATCAATGAGTGAGAGATCCATGTGGCTTTAAGTAGGCCCAAACAGGAAACAAGATGGATTGCACAGGTTCAGAATATGCCATCTTAGTAAAGGACAATTGCTGGACACAACAGCAGCCTCCAGCGGTAAGGACTGGGATTGCAGCACAATTATTAAAGGTGAACAATAGCAGCCACTAGTAATCAAACTATATAAGGACAACAGGAATCCTAACAACAGGCTATTAAACGACTGCCATTCAGCAAACGTTTAGCCAATTGACAGCCTTTTAATGCCACAAGTCGGCAAGTGTAAATGCACCCTTAGTCTGCTCCTTTCTCCTCTTTCCCCACCTTTACAGGCTTCTACATACACCAACTGTAAGCTGATCCTTCAGTGTACTGATTATCTATCCTCAATGAGAATTGGCAGTGAATAGCGGCCCGAAGAACCTTTCAAAAATCTAACCTAAATGTAAGTATTGCCGGGTCTGTTGTGTGAGAGGCATGCTCAATAATGCTCACATCAGATCCACTAGAAAAGAAGATCAGACATTTCCAGAAGGAAAGCAGCAAGAAAAGGTGCAAGACAGCAAACATCACAGAGGTGGAGGGTGGGAAACACGAGTCTGACAAAACAAAAATTTGGACTTTGCGAACAACTCTTTAGTTGGTAATCAAAATGAATAGATATTATCTTCCCAAAATGAGACTTCCATTAATTAAGAGCTAAAAAAATATTAATGACAAAGTACAAAGCATACATGAGGTGTACACCAAAATGTATATAAAATTTAGAAAGCATTATGGACTACAAAAAACAAAGAAAAATTACAAATGTTATCACACTGTACTGTATGCCGTAATGAGGATTCTTCTTCTCTTTTTAAGATTTAACACCTTGATTAGAAATGTAACACGAGTCCTATATGACGCTGCATAGTGGAAAACTCAAAATGAATGTAAACGGTGTATTCACAGAGGAACATTAGTGGAAGCCTGCAAGGTCAATCCTCTGCTGTACGCGCAGAATGTTCCTCTTCCGCCCTTATTACACAAAAGCTACATGAAAGGGAAAAAAATCCTGCACTAAAAAATAAGCCGTGAAGCTCTTAACGTATAAAAGGAATGAGTGGTGGTTGGTGCCATTATGAGCACAATTTGCAGGGTTAAATTCAAGGCTTTCATTTGCATTGATAAATATCCATTAATGTACAATTTTCTGAGATTATATTGAAACCAATTTTTACATTAGTAGATTCCTGTGCATGGAAAGTTCAAAAGTAATATAAATCTCTATAAGAAGCACATTTACACGGGAGCACATCTGAAAAACATTGGCAAATCCACACCCCCAGACGATTACCCTCTAAAAACAATATTCAGCCTGTCCGAGGAGCTCAATTAGACCCATGGCAGAGAACAACTCGAAAGCAATTAGGAAAACAAAAGCCATATGAAAAATAAAAAAATAGGCCATACCAGTCGACCATCTACCCTATCCTAACGGCAGATGTCGGGGGAGATGAGGATAGGGTAATCGGGTAAGAACTTCCAATTCTAGTCCTCTGGAGGGTAAGCAGCCACCAGAGCCTTAGGATCCCCTCCTCCTACTGACCACAGGGCTGAAAGTGCATGTGTTTTAGGGGTTAAAAAAAAAAAGATGAACAAGTATTTGGCTAACAGCCATCTAATGTGCATTATTAGCCTTAAGGCCCCCATAGACTTTAGACTAATTTGGCCAAACCCACCGATATCGATGGGTTCAGCCAACACGTTAATATGGGGGCGCCAGCCAACTCATAGTCAGGGAAGATGATTTGATTAGGCATGCCAGATTCCGAGCCGCCAATCACAAAGTTCTCCCGGCACCTTTCTCCGAGAACACATGATCGCTCAACCAAGCGAGCGCGCCAGAGTATGGGAGAGATGGCAGTCAGCCATCTAATGTGCCTGGCCACATTTAGAGAGTTTGCCTTCTCACACACAACACTCAAAAGCTGGCCAGACAAATTAAATAGCTGTCGACTGAGCAATCACTCAGCTGACAGCCATCTCTCCCGACTCCTCCATGTAAAGGAGCGCACAGCTGGGTAATCTTGTCCTCTCAAACAAAAGGATTGGCTGTTGAAATTCAACAGACTGAATCCTTCTCTCCTCCAACAGATGATGTCGGGGAGCTCCCGTACACATACAATGGTCGGCCGATTCTGCAGTAATCGGCAGTTTTGGCCAACTTTTATCTAATGTGTATGGGGGCCTTTAAACTGGGAGCTGTCATTGAGATGAAGGTAGGAGTTTATATGGATCTCAAAAATGCAAAGGGAGACCGCGGAGACACACACTCGTTGTACACCTTTTAAAAACAGCTATGGGACTGCGAGAACAGTCAATGGAATAACCCCAAAGAGATGACAATAGTTCCTACTTTATGTCTCAAATTAGAGTGGGAAGAGCAGATCTGGAACACAAACCATTGCACGTGAACACATGCTCAAGGCCTCATAAAACTTGCATTTTATTTTAAATCACATATGGACTGCATCAGCCAACATAGTTTCATGTGAACATATGCTTCATCAAGGCCCCATGACTGGCCGCTGCACTCCATATGTAATTTAAAATAAGCCACAAGTGTCAAGGGAGTGCCTTTTCTGTTAACAACTTCATATACAGGTGCTTCTCACAAAATTAGAACATCATCAAAAAGTTAATTTATTTCAGTTCTTCAATACAAAAAGTGAAACTCATATATCATATAGAGTCTTCCCCATGATTGTGGAGCCTACTGAAACAGACTAAGGGACCTTATTAAATGTGTAGGAAGCCTTTGCAGGTTTTTTTTTGTTAATTATTCTAATTTACTGAGATAATGACTTTTGTGTTTTTATTGGCTGTAAGCCATAATCATAAACATTAACAGAAATAAACACTTGAAATAGCTCACTCTGTTTGTAATGACTCTATATAATGTAGGAGTTTCACTTTTTGTATTAAAGAACTGAAATAAATTAACCTTTTGATGATAATTTTGTGAGAAGCATCTGTACTTATGAGATTCTTAGTTCAAGTCAGGAGACCTGTGATAGGTCTAGGCATAGCGGTCCATATATAGACCATGAATTACGGCCTGGATGAAGAATTAAACGCTACAGAAAATGCCAAGCTGCAAGCAACAAAAACCACATCTACAATCACGGTTATACATTTGCAGACATAGTGATGAATGAATACAGTACGGATGACTAAACCTACAGAGATTCACAGTAACATCTCAATGGGGCCTCATATAAAAGGTGATTAACTGGAATCAAGAATTTAAAGGAACAGTAAAACGGGAGTTAAATTACAACCTGACTCTACTGATGACATTGTGCCTTGCTGCTCATCTTCATCAAGCCCTTACTAAGAGCCTCATTGCATCTTCTGCCGCCTCCACAATCACAATCGCGGACTAGATTTTAAGACATTTATGTAATGAGAGAAGTTACAGGAAAACTAAACTGAAGACAACTAGCAAGAAGTAACACGCTGGCAACCTTACGTCAAGTGTCTGTGCCCTCGTCTATGATTCACCATTGTACCAGATCTATGATCATCTGTTTTTAGTCCTAAACACTTACATCACTCGGAGAAACTGTTCCTGTTTCCATAGTGCCTCCACTTCGTGATTTCTGAAAGAAAGAAATGTCAAAAAGTTATTTAAGTGTACTTTACAATTTGTTTGCTTCTCTTTGTTTTATTACTTGGTGCTTTGGTTGTTGATTTTATTTTACATTTGTTGAGTTTTTGCACGGACTGTTGGTTCAGATGGTGTATAACAAAAATATGAGTTAAACTAGAGAGGAGAGAGTATATTTTCGGGACCCTGGTCCAATGGCAATATCAGTATTCTGTGGCCGCAGAAGGGAAGTCCTGCGAACTGCATCCTTCCGAATCCCAGGAACCATCTCTGATTAGTAGGCCTGGCGCAATGTGATTGCTGCGGCACAATGCACGCATGATATCGCACCGCCAGGCCTACTAATCAGAAGAAGTACTAGGGATGCCAGCATGTAAGAGGCAGCTCACAAGACTCCTTTCCAGTAGCCACGTACTATTGATGGAAAAAATTGATTTATCTAAAAAAAAAGTTCTCAAATGCTGCGGGGGCACAGCAGATCCATCCCCTGTTCATTTGAAAGCCACTATAGAAATGACAGAGCTGCTGAGTACCAGCAGCATCCAAAAACTTTCAGCCACCACCGGTAACCAGCGATCAGATATTTATGGCATATCAACAAATAAGCCATTAAAAAAAAGGAGAGGCCAAAATGTTTAAAAACACTGCAAATGATGAATCAGGGCCTATTTCTGGTCAATATATGCTTTGTTCCCCTCTGCAGGATCTCTAATTTTCAGTTCTTCTTAAGCTGGTATGTGGAGACATGTCTTCCAAACACGCACACAGAGACAGACATCTCCTATTTTTCTGTTGCACACCAACAGACCCAGCAGCAGAATGGAAGACATTAAACCGTAGCACTGAGCCGTGTGGCTGTGAATCCAGCATTGAAGTGGGGGTAAACAGCTGCTTGAAGCTGCAGCTTGTTCCCCCTACCCTATATCCATGCATTAGGTATAATAGGAGGTGTAACCTGACACTTCACTGAGATGGAGGTCCCTCTTACTTTAACCAAGAAGAATTTAAGCGGTTTCCTTTCATGAGTGAATGTCAAGTTCAGAAAGAAGGGGGAGATGAAGAAGTGGCTCATAAGTGGATAATGAAGCGGCTTACTATATTAGAAAAGTTTCATGAACTACTGACTTATGAAATGTTTGTTCAAATGACAGTGACTATTTATTTTGTTCTATTCTTGAGTAGTTTTCACTGATTCTGGCATATTTTTTCTTGACGTTTATCTATTTGCATTGATGCTTATAATCCTCCGCTCTTCATTCATAGGTTTATCATGAGACATTCACAGCTGCTCCATACATCTTCTGGCATAGCCTTTTTCGATTATCGGAGCATTGGTTTTATTACCAGCCACCTGTGCATCTCACAGGTTTACAGGCCCCATGAGGCCTAAAAAACACAGCAGATCACGTATGCCAGGTCTTGTTGGTCTGTTTTTACTGGAGTAAAGTGTGGGAAGCTAAATAAAGCCTGAAGATTTTATTTTGCTAGTGTCCGCGCACCGCAGAACATAGGTGAGTGAGCTACATTGCGTCTTTTTGCATATGTAGAACAGTGGTATTGATAGATAACCGTCCCTGAATGTAAAGCAATAGCACCAGAAATAATAGAAAAATAATGTCCAGATGGTAGGATACATGATGGTACGATGAGGCACCAAGGCAGCTGTTAACGCTTTACCACTTAGATACTGGTCACATTGACAATGCAGGCAGCATGTTTAAGAGAAGATTGATTTATGCATTTTTTGCTAAATGTTTAACATATATTGTTTATTAATCTGAATCTATGCTCATTCTGGGGCATATATTGTTTATTACAGTATATACTCGAGTATAAGCCGACTTTTTCAGCACATTTTTTTATGCTGAAAAAGCTCCCCTCGGCTTATACTCTGGTATATACCATTACACTGCTCAAAAAAATAAAGGGAACACTTAAACAGAATATAACTCCAAGTAAATCAAACTTCTGTGAAATCAAACTGTCCACTTAGGAAGCAACACTGATTGACAATCAATTTCACATGCTGTTGTGCAAATGGAATAGACCAGGGTTCCCCAACTCCAGTCCTCAAGGCCCACCAACAGGTCATGTTTTCAGGATTTCCTTAGTATTACACAGGTGATAATTCCATCACCTGTGCAATACTAAGGAAATCCTGAAAACATGACCTGTTGGTGGGCCTTGAGGACTGGAGTTGGGGAACCCTGGAATAGACAATAGATGGAAATTATTGGCAATTATCAAGACACACTCAATAAAGGAGTGGTTCTGCGGGAGGGGACCATAGACCACATCTCAGTACCAATGCTTTCTGGCTGATGTTTTGGTCACTTTTGAATATTGGTTGTGCTTTCACACTCGTGGTAGCATGAGACGGACTCTACAACCCACAGAAGTTGCTCAGGTAGTGCAGCTCATCCAGGATGGCCATCAATGCGAGCTGTGGCAAGAAGGTTTGCAGAGGCTGGAGGCACTACCAGGAGACAGGCCAGTACACCAGGAGATGTGGAGGGAGCCGAAGGAGGGCAACAACCCTGCAGCAGGACCGCTACCTCCGCCTTTGTGCAAAGAGAAACAGCACTGCCAGAGCCCTGCAAAATGACCTCCAGCAGGCCCCAAATGTGCATGTGTCTGCACAAATTTTTAGAAACCGACTCCATGAGGGTGGTATGAGGGCCCGACGTCCACAGATGGGGGTTGTGCTCACAGCCCAACACCATGCAGGACGCTTGGCATTTGCCACAGAACACCAGGATTGGCAAAGTCGCCACTGGCGCCCTGTGCTCTTCACAGATGAAAGCAGGGTTACACTGAGCACATGTGACAGACGTGACAGAGTCTGGAGATGCCGTGGAGAGCAATCTGCTGCCTGCAACATCCTTCAGCATGACCGGTCTGTCAGTGGGTCAGTAATGGTGTGGGGTGGCATTTCTTTGGAGGGCCGCACAGCCCTCCATGTGCTCGCCAGAGGTAGCCTGACTGCCATTAGGTACCGAGATGAGATCCTCAGACCCCTAGTGAGACCATATGCTCGTGCGGTTGGCCCTGGGTTCCTCCTAATGCAGGACAATGCCAGACCTCATGTGGCTGGAGTGTGTCAGCAGCTCCTGCAAGATGAAGGCATTGAAGTTATGGACGGGCCTGCCCGTTCCCCAGACCTGAATCTGATTGAGCACATCTGGGACATCATGTCTCGCTCCATCCACCAACGTCACGTTGCACCACAGACTGTCCAGGAGTTGGCGGATGCTTTAGTCCACGTCTGGGAGGAGATCCCACAGGAGACCATCTGCAACCTCATCAGGAGCATGCCCAGGTGTTGTAGGGAGGTCATACAGGCACGTGGAGGCTACACACAAAACGGAGCCTCATTTTGACTTGTTTAAGGACATTACATCAAAGTTGGATCAGCCTGTTGTGCTTTTCCACTTTAATTTTCGGGGTGACTCCAAATCCAGGCCTCTATTGGTTAATAAATTTGATTTCCATTGATGATTTTTGTGTGATTTTGTTAACGGCACATTCAACGAGAATATTTCATTCATTCAGATCTAGGATGTGTTATTGGAGTGTTCCCTTTATTTTTTTGAGCAGTGTATATATATATATATATATATATATATATATATATATATATATATATATATATATATATATATATATATATATATATATATATATATATATATATATATATATATATATATAGTATATACCGGTGGGGGGGTTGCGGCAGCTGTGACTCACACGGCGCTATTAAGGAGAATGACTGACTATTCTCTCCCGGCGTGGAGAAGAGTGAATATCCTCGCAGCTCAACCCGGTGTATGAGGGAGCATGGCAGTGATGTCATGCGCTGCTCAGATGCTGAGGTGAGATGCTGGCAGACAGGATGCAGCACTGGAGCAGAGGGGAGGAAGGTGAGTAGGGGTGTTTTTTTTTTTTCACGTGTGCAGTGATGGGTGCCATGCATACCAGGATTGGGAATGAGGGGTGCCATGCATACCAGGATTGGGGATGAGGGGTGCCATGCATACCAGGATTGGGGATGAGGGGTGCCATGCATACCAGGATTGGGGATGAGGGGTGCCATGCATACCAGGATTGGGGATGAGGGGTGCCATGCATACCAGGATTGGGGATGAGGGGTGCCATGCATACCAGGATAGGGGATGAGGGGTGCCATGCATACCAGGATAGGGGATGAGGGGTGCCATGCATACCAGGATTGGGATGAGGGGTGCCATGTATACCTGGATTGGGATGAGGGGTGCCATGCATACCAGGATTGGGATGAGGGGGCCATGCATACCAGGAATGGGAAATGAGGGGGCCAAGCATACCAGGATTGGGGATATTTACCAGTAGCTGCTGCATTTCCCACCCTAGGCTTATACTCAAGTAAATATGTTTTCCCATTTTTTGTGGCAAAAATTAGGGGCCTCGGCTTATATTCAGGTCGGCTTATACTCAAGTATATACAGTAATCTGAATCTATGCTCATCCTAGGGCATATATTGTTTATTAATCTGAATCTATGCTCATCCTGTGGCATATATGGTTTATTAATCTGAATCTATGCTCATTCTGGGGCATTTAGGAGTCAAGTAGACAGTCCCATTCTTATTAGCGAGTTAGTCCACCCACTGGACGCAACTGAATAAACTACAATATATATGGAATAATGTCCCACACAAACTATATGTCACTTGTTTCAGATCTTCCTGATCTAGAACAGACTGCATTTCTAACCGATAAAAAACCAAAAACACGTCTATAAAATTCTGTAAGGATTGAAACCAGTGGGTGCAGATTGTCCGTGTATCCATAATCCTTCTGAAGAGGATGTTCTCGTCTGTGCAGTATGAAGACACGTAGCGCAATGTTACCTGTCTGGCCTTACGCTCTCATTCTGAGCCGATACATACTGTGGGAATGTAGATACAGCTAATATATAGGGAGGCGTTAAGATTTTGTAATGCCAGTAATTACAATTTTATGCCACTTGTTACAAAACTTCATAATCTACCAATGAATCCAGCGAGTGGAAAGGAATACCTGGGAGCTCAGCTGAGTTTTAATCCAGTTGAAGTAGTAATTTAAATCGCTGCCCTCCATCAATTCTCTCCCCCACGCTGCCAATTTAGCAATTATACGTGCTGCCTAAAAGAGAGGAGAGAAAAATACAGTGACCGTGAATGATAAAAAATATATAGCACTTAAACACACCAAGACTTAATAATTAGAATATAATCCAAGACATTAAGTACTAATTACTAGTCCATTCTCCATGTATTAAGATTCAAGCAATGCAAGACCTAACAGAAGAAGGCATTGATGCCAGTGAGTGCTAGCGGCGACATAGCTATTATCCTGGGTACACAGGCACCGGGAACGTTGGCTTATGTTAGCACTTAGCTCAGTGACACTGCTGAGGTATACAGTGTGAAATACAAGATATCCAACAGGTACATACTTAATTTATAAATCTTTTTGACATGCATATTGGTCTAATTGGGATATATACCATAATACATTTTGACCACTGTTTCCTCTATCTATATTGTTATATTATTTCCCTTCCTTGTTAAGCATACTGTCATAAGAAATGTCTTCATTCTGTACAAATTTGCTCCACAAGTCTAGATGGTCTACTGGGGTACCTGAAAGATTTCAGAGATTTGTTCTCGGAAAAAAGAAGCAGAGATGTTACTTCCCCATCGTCCTTATGACTGTGCTATTAATCTTATCCCGAATGCTAAATTACCTAAAGCTCATGAGATGTGCGCTTGCTTTGTGCTCCTTGTCTGGTATTCTGATCTTTGCTGCACGACCTAGGATGTGTCTTGACCATCCGTTGCCTTGCCCTTTTGTTGTGATCCGCTACCTTCTCGGAATATTGACCTCAGACTGTTTCCTGACTACGCCTTTGTCTCACCCCTCTGTCTGTCTATGACTTACTATCTTGGCTTTTGACCTCGGACCTCTTGACTACCCCGCCTCACGGCTTATCCTTGAGTAGTGACTAGCGTAACACATAATTTACCTATACATTTGATTGTTTATTATGACAGATTTTGGCAGCTCTTCGCTGTGTTTATATTAGATAGGTACATATTCACATTGGAATTATTTACGAATACAGACTTCTAATGTATCTTTTCTAATTGTTACCATACGCTTTCAGGTCGCCAGAGTACTGGTATTCGTCTTTCCATGTGTTGTGTTGTCGATTATGTTTGTTATATTTATGTACAGTACAGACCAAAAGTTTGGACACACCTTCTCATTTAAAGAAATTTCTGTATTTTCATGACTATGAAAATTGTACATTCACACTGAAGGCATCAAAACTATGAATTAACACATGTGGAATTATATACTTAACAAAAAAGTGTGAAACAACTGAAAATATGTCTTATATTCTAGGTTCTTCAAAGTAGCCACCTTTTGCTTTGATGACTGCTTTGCACACTCTTGGCATTCTCTTGATGAGCTTCAGGAGGTAGTCACCGGAAATGGTTTTCACTTCACAGGTGTGCCCTGTCAGGTTTAATAAGTGGGATTTCTTGCCTTATAAATGGGGTTGGGACCATCAGTTGTGTTGTGCAGAAGTCTGGTGGATACACAGCTGATAGTCCTACTGAATAGACTGTTACAATTTGTATTATGGCGAGAAAAAAGCAGCCAAGTAGAGAAAAACGAGTGGCCATCATTACTTTAAAAAATGAAGGTCAGTCAGTGCGAAAAATTGGGAAAACTTTGAAAGTGTCCCCAAGTGCAGTTGCAAAAACCATCAAGCGCTACAAAGAAACTGGCTCACATCAGGACCGCCCCAGGAAAGGAAGACCAAGAGTCCCCTCTGCTTCTGAGGATAAGTTTATCCAAGTCACCAGCCTCAGAAATCGCAGGTTAACAGCTGCTCAGATTAGAGACCAGGTCAATGCCACACAGAGTTCTAGCAGCAGACACATCTCTACAACAACTGTTAAGAGGAGACTTTGTGCAGCAGGCCTTCATGGTAAAATAGCTGCTAGGAAACCACTGCTAAGGATAGGCAACAAGCAGAAGAGACTTGTTTGGGCTAAAGAACACAAGGAATGGACATTAGACCAGTGGAAATCTGTGCTTTAGTCTGATGAGTCCAAATTTGAGATCTTTGGTTCCAACCACCGTGTCTTTGTGCGACGCGGAAAAGGTGAATGGATGGACTCTACATGCCTGGTTCCCACCGTGAAGCATGGAGGAGGAGGTGTGATGGTGTGGGGGTGCTTTGCTGGTGACACTGTTGGGGATTTATTCAAAATTGAAGACATACTGTACCAGCATGGCTACCATGGCATCTTGCAGTGGCATGCTATGCCATCCGGTTTACGTTTAGTTGGACCATCATTTATTTTTCAACAGGACAATGACCACAAACACACCTCCAGGCTGTGTAAGGGATATTTGACCAAGAAGGTGAGTGATGGGGTGCTACGCCAGATGACCTGGCCTCCACAGTCACCAGACCTGAACCCAATCGAGATGGTTTGGGGTGAGCTGGACCGCAGAGTGAAGGCAAAAGGGCCAACAAGTGCTAAGCATCTCTGGGAACTCCTTCAAGATTGTTGGAAGACCATTTCCGGTGATTACCTCTTGAAGCTCATCAAGAGAATGCCAAGAGTGTGCAAAGCAGTCATCAAAGCAAAAGGTGGCTACCTTGGAGAACCCAGAATATAAGACATATTTTCAGTTGTTTCACACTTTTTTGTTAAGTATATAATTCCACATGTGTTAATTCATAGTTTTGATGCCTTCAGTGTGAATGTACAATTTTAAAAAGTCATGAAAATACAGAAAAATCTTTAAACGAGAAGGTGTGTCCAAACTTTTGGTCTGTACTGTATATACCGTATGTTCAAATAAAAGTTTTGGATTTTAGCTAATTTATACTCCTTTTTTCTCTCTTTGTCCTTATGCAGGTCAAAGGGGGTATAGAAGTACTGAAAAGTACAGCCTAATATAACACTACCGACAATGATCTGCTACCACTGACTGCAAAAGACTTTTCAAAGCAGCAGTGTAACATAATAAAGCCGCACGTGGCACATTTTGTCCCAAGCCAAATCATCACAAATGCCCATCTGGATGAACCAAGCGTAAAAAAGTACAACCCCAATGATTCCAAAAAAGTTGGGACACTGTGTAGAGTGTAAAGAAAAAAAGAATACAATGATTTGGAAATGTCTTATAGCCATATTGTATTCACAACAGAACATAGGACCCAGATCAGAAGTTTAGACATTTTTCATTTCATTTAAAAAAGAATAACTCATTTAGAAATCGATGGTAGCAACAATTCTCAAAAAGGTTGGGACAGTGCCATGTCTACTATTGTGTAGCATCCCCTCTTCTTTTTACAACAGTCTGTGAAAGTTTGGGATTTGAGGAGAATCAGATCTCATACTTTGCACTAACGAGGGGCAATAACCCGAAACATCGTGTTTGCAAAGTGAGATTCTGGTTTGGCTTTTATCCCAAGTCATATTGCAAGGCTCGTTAAAGGGTCACTATTGACTCTTAGGATTGCTGCTTCCTAAAGGTGACACTAGAGTTCAAGTCCTCTTCCACTCTGAAGAGACAATTTGCACATTTAATTTCCCAGAGGAGCATGCAAGGCGTTTAAGTCTTCCCATACTGGCATACCAGACCTGGCGTGTCACTCTCCACAATGATATACCTTGCCCCTTAGATCCTAGATATGAGGAGATAAATTGCTGGTGTTATGGGACAGGAATCTTGTCCCATTCTTGTCTCATGTAGGATTCAAGATCCTCATCAGTCCAAGGTCATCTTTGCGGGAGTTTTCGACTCAAAATGTTCTGGTTTGTGAAAGATCTGGACTGCAGGAGGCCGGTTCATCACCCAAACTCTTCTTCTGTGAAGCCATGTTGTTGTGATGGTTGCAGTATGTGCATTAGCATTGTCTTGCTGAAATATGCCAAGCCTTCCCTGAAAAAGACATCTAGATAGGAGCTAATGTTGGTCTAAACCCCTCATATAATGCTCAATATTAGTTAGAAATGACTGGGTCAGGCCAAGTTTGAGCAGATTTGCCTGGGGAAATCCCATTTGCAGACAAGTTATTCTCCACATACGGAATGTCCCTAATACCCTAAAGCAGGGATGTCAAACTCAAATACACAGAGGGCCAATAATAAAATCTTGTACAAAGTCAAGGGCGAACTTTGATATTTATTAAAAAATGTCTACAATTGAGGAAGTTTTTCTTTATCATTCCTTACAGAATAATGGGCCCCACGTCCTCCTCCATACAGAATAATGGGCCCCACGTCCTCCTCCATACAGAATAATGGGCCCCACGTCCTCCTCCATACAGAATAATGGGCCCCACGTCCTCCTCCATACAGAATAATGGGCCCCACGTCCTCCTCCATACAGAATAATGGGCCCCACGTCCTCCTCCATACAGAATAATGGGCCCCACGTCCTCCTCCATACAGAATAATGGGCCCCACGTCCTCCTCCATACAGAATAATGGGCCCCACGTCCTCCTCCATACAGAATAATGGGCCCCACGTCCTCCTCCATACAGAATAATGGGCCCCACATAGTCCTCCATACAGAATAGTGGGCCCTATATAGTCCTCCATGCAGTATAATGGCCTACAAAGTCCTCCATACAGAGTAATGGGCCCTATATAGTCTTCCATGCAGTATAATGGCCCAATATAGTCCTCCATACAGTATAACGGCCCCACATAGTCCCAAATACCTCTACCCCAATTCCTTGCTACTTCGGTGTCTGCAGCGTGTTTTCTACAGCTTTTCACTGCTCGACAGTGGGCGCGAAATAGCGGCATCATTGTGCCTGCTATGCTGAGACACCAGGTGCAGACGGAGAATGATGGAGAAGGGAATGTCGGCTGATGGGCCTGATCTTCCATCATTGCTTCAACTGTATCGCCATCCAGGATGCCGATACAGTAGAAAGTGCAATGCCGGGGGAGGGGTGCAGTGCCAGCATCGCGGGCCAAATATAATCACCCTGCTGGCCAAATTTGGTCCACGGGCCAGAGTTTGACATGTGTGCCCTACAGCATAGTAAATATAAGATGCAAGAAGTAAAAAAAAAACTATAATACGTTACTGCTCACCTCTCCTGTCCCTCCACGCATCACAGTTAACTGTATGGTCCTCAATGCATTTTCTTATCAATGCTGCAAGCAATGAATCCCACTAGCCCTGAATCTTCACGCTAGGCAGGGGACCGTTCTGCACAAGCCTGTGCAGGGTCAGGACGTCCACTGTGACCTTGCACACATGCGCAGAACTACCTTGGGTCTCATCAGAGCTGAACATCCTTGCCTACCATGAAGAGGCTCGGAGATTCAGCACTCGCGGTGGTGGTAAGAAGATACAACGAGGAGCAAATGGGTGACAGTGAGAAGCGGAGGGGTCGTAGCTGTGAGTAGTAAGGAGAGTATAATGGTTTGGTTTTTTTCTCATTTTTTTAAACGTTTGATGGTCGTTTACAGATCAGCTAAGTGCTGTATCTGTGCAGAAACCAAATTACATAATGTATCCGCACAGAAGCAAATTACAAAAAAAAAAAATCATTGGTGAATGCACTTTTTTCTAATATTCAAGGCCAAATCCACTCGAATATATTCGCTCATCTCTAGCATTGATGACGCCTTACAAGATGTGTAAGCTGCCCATGCTATAGGCATTAATGCAACCCCATATGATGAGAGATGCAGGCTATTGAACTCTGCGCGGATAACAAATTGGATGGTCGTACTCCTCTCGAGTCCAAAGGACATGGCGTCTGTGGTTTCCATAAAAAAATTCAAACTTTGATTCATCTAACCACAGAACACTTTTTCATTTTGCCGCAGTCCATTGTAAAAGATCTTTGGCCCAGAAAAGACACCAGCAATTCTGGATTGTGTTGATATATGGCTTCTTCTTTGCATTATAGAGTTTTAATTTGCATTTGTAGATTGCACGGAGACTTGTATTACACACAATGATTTCTGGAAATATTAATGAGCCCATGCAGTGATTTGCACAACTAAATCATGCCTGTTTTTAATGCAGTGCCACCTGAGGGCCTGTAGATCACAAGCATCCAATATTGATCGTCGGCCTTGTCTCTTGTGCACAGGGATCTCTCCAGAATCTAGGAATCATTTGATGATATTATGTCCTGCAGATGGTGGGAAATTCAATGTCTTTGCAATTTTACATTTTTCTGAAATTGTTTCACAATTTTTAAATGCAGCTATTCATAGATTGTGACCTCTAACCATCTTTGCTTCTGAGAGACTCTGCCTCTCTATCATGCTCCTTTTACTCTGAATCCTGTGGCTTAGTTGAAAATAGACCCTCCAGTTGTCTTTCATTAGTACCACTTACTTTTCCAGTCTGGTCAACCGTGGGCCAACTTTTCTTAGATCAATTTCTAAATGAGTTACTGTAATTTATTCAACTGAAATGGACAAATATCTAACTTTTAGCTTTTGATTTGTTTTCTATTTTATATTGTGAATAAAATATAGCTACAAAAAAATTCCAAATCATTGCATTCTTGTTTTTTTTTTTTTTTTTTTTTACATTTCACACAGTCACAATTTTTTTGGAATTGGGGTTGTATTTGTTGAGATGGACAAACATGCATATAGGGATATAGGCCCATATTTACTAATCCATTAGTATAAAAAGTGTAAATTATGAGTTTGCATTCAAATGTACTTCTTCAGCCAAGAAAAGTATGTGTGGTCTCAAACAACATTTAGCTTTAGTCAAACTTATTAAGGTGGTTTCCATATTTTTATGATATTATTGACCTGTCCTCTGGACTTTTAGACAGTTCCCAATGAAACAGAATTGCTATACATTGTGAAAAATTTGGCAAAAATTACTCCAAGTACGGTATGTCCCTTGCTTAGACAGACATCAATAAAGGTGGTCGGAAAAATCCCTTTACGAGAAAAAGTATATAAAAGGCGCAAATCTATGTCTGCTCAAAGCAGGTGTCAAGCTTCTTTTGACTGCTAGTTCCTAATGTGCCAGCACTGCTAAGAGGAGTGCGCCCCAAAAATCACTCCAGCTATCTCCCTTGCTTAAAATGGCATCAATAAGGGTGGGCCATTATATGTAACGCTAGATGGTGGCCCGATTCTAATGCATCGGGTATTCTAGAATAGGTATGCGGCCGACCGGGCGCAATCAGCAAAACGGTGTTTAAATTTGGCGGCAATATCGGTGATTGGTCACGGGTGGCGGCCGCGACCAATCAGCGAACTGTGTTAGTGAGGACCGGAGAGCTTGTTTAAATTTGGCGATAAAATCAACCAAAATCTCGCTGATTGGTCGCGGTGGCCGGCCGTGACCAATGAGCAGAGCGGCGTTTAAATTTGCCGGCCATCTCGTTCATTGGTCGCGGCCGGCCACCGCGACCAATCAGCAGAGCGTTGTTTAAATTTGGCGCCAAGCTCTCTGATTGGTCGCGGCTGGCGTCCGCGACCAATTAGCACAGCAGTGTTTAAATGTGGCGTCAAAATTGGTGATTGGTCACGGCCGCTATTTAAATGTGGCGCCCAAATCGGTGATTGGTCGCGGGCAGCAGCCGCGACCAATCAGCAGAGCGGTGTTTAACTTTAGCGCCAAGATCACTGATTGGTCGCGCTCTCCGCACGCGACCAATCAGCGAATCGTATTGGTGAGGAGCGGAATCGTATTAGTGAGGACCGGGGAGCGGCGCTGCCTGTACCGCTACTTCCGCTGCGAGAAGCCGGGACATGAGCGACTGCTCGCAGCAGAAGTATCCCGACCCGCAGCGCCGCTCCCCGATCCTCCCTTGACACCTTAGCCGCTGATGTCCCCACAGTATCTGCATGGTATTACAAAGGTCCGGATATTTGTGTTAAAAATCGCTGATTGGTCGCTGGCGCTGCCCGCGACCAATCACCGATTTGGGCGCCAAATTTAAATATCGGCCGCGACCAATCACCGATCTTGGCTCCACATTTAAACACCGCTGTGCTGATTGGTCGCGCCCAGCGTCGGCGACCAATCACCAATTTTGGCGCCACATTTAAATAGCGTCCGTGACCAATCAGCACAGCGGTGTTTAAATGTGGAGCCAAAATCGGTGATTGGTCGCGGCCGATATTTAAATTTGGCGACCAAATCGGTGATTGGTCGCGGGCAGCGCCAGCGACCAATCAGCGATTTTTAACACAAATGTCCGGACCTTTGTAACACCATGCAGATACTGTTGGGACATTAGCGGCTAGGGTGTGAAGGGAGGACCGGGGAGCAGCGCTGCGGGTCGGGATACTTCTGCTGCGAGCGCCCGCTCATGTCCCGGGTTCTCGCAGCGGAACTATCCGCACAGGCAGCGCCGCTGACATCCATGAGGCTAGGGTGTGAAGGGAGGACCGGGGAGCGGCGCTGACATCCAATTGGTCGCGGCCGCTATTTAAATGTGCCGCACAAATCAGTGATTGGTCGCCGTCTTGGCCCGCGACCAATCACTGATCTTGCCGCCAAAGTTAAACACTACTGTGCAGATTGGTCGCGGACGCTGCCTGCGACCAATCACCGATTTGGGCGCCAAACTTAAATATCGGCCGCGACCAATCACCGATCTTGGCTCCACATTTAAACACCGCTGTGCTGATTGGTCGCGGCCGATATTTAAATGTGGCGCCCTAATCGGTGATTGGTCGCGGGCAGCGTCCGCGACCAATCAGCACAGCGGTGTTTAACTTTTGCGGTAAGATCAGTGATTGGTCGGGTCCGAAGACCGCGACCAATCATCGAATCGTCTTGGTGAGCATCGGGGAGCGGCGCTGCCTGTGCGGGTACTTCCGCTGCGAGAACCCGGGACATGAGCGGGCGCTCGCAGCAGAAGTATCCCGACCCGCAGCGCCGCTCCCCGGTCCTCTCTTCCGCATGGAGGTCAGTGACGCCGGCGGTCCTTCCGCTGCTACCGGCCGGGAGATGAGCGCCTCGCGCCGCTCATCTCCCGGCTGCATCTCCTTCCCGCAGATGGGTCTGGCAGTCGAGGTCCTTCCACTGCTACCGGCCGGGAGATGAGCGCCTCGGTCCGCTGCCGGACCAATGAGCGACGCGGGTTTCCTGGACAGACAGACAGACAGACGGGATAAGACGATTATATATATAGATATGGGAATAGTATAAACACTTGTTTTACCATGTGGACAGTGAACAGATCCTGACGATTTAACATTGGTAGAAAGTAGGACCAGGCGGTGTTCTTCCCTCGGCGGGCATAGTCAAAAAATATACTGACGCGTTGATGATTTTCCTAGAAGACATAAAACAAACATAAAAATGGCAACAAACAAGGCATGCTGAATTACCTATATCTAAAGTGTAGCTTTACAATAGGGGAGAATAAATGTTCTCTTTGTTAGAATAAACGTGCACTTTTCCATCTAGAAATGCTAATAGGAGGACGACGTCTGACAGTCGGGGCTGTATCCTCAGGATGGACATAGGATCTTTATGCGATAGAAGCCATCAAGTATACAGTCCTTTAATTATGACCATGCGTCTCCAGCCTGTGTCTGTCACATGGGCAGCAGTGAGACCAGCATTTATCTAAGGAGCCATTATTCCAAGAAGTAACAAAAATAGAATTTCCTTTTTTTAGAACTTCCTGGAAAAATACAGAGATGGGAACCGGTTTTCAATAAATGAAGAGGATAAATGTACAACTATCCCATAATTATACATGATTCCAACTGGACCCTGCCTGTACACATCATAGTTACTGCTAAGGATAAAGATGTAGAACAGAGAAGTCAAACTGAAATACACAGAGGGCCAACCTTGATATTTATTAAAAAATGTCTACAATTGAAGTTTTTCCTTATCAAATATACTAATGAACCTTTTCATATGGTAACAAACTTAAAGGCGTTGTCCCACCAACAAAGTACATTTTAATTAACAGATCTTAGCATATTGGAAAACACAGTAAGACACCGCCATAGTGAATTCCTCCACAGTACCCTCCACATGCACAGTATGATGACCCCACTGTACCCCTCTCAACCCATCCGGCAAAGTATGTGGGTATCACAGTATTATTCACCAACTGCAATCCCCACACAGTATAATGGACCACACAGTCCTCCATAAGTATAATGGGCCCCACATAGTCCTCCATACAGAATAATGGGCCCCACATAGTGATCCATACAGTATAATGGGCCCTGTGTTACCTTCCATACAGCATAATGGCTCCACATAGTCCTCCATACAGTATATTTGGCCCTGTATCATCTTCCATACAGTATAATGACTCCACAGTCCTCCATACAGTATAATGGCCGCCAAATAGTGCTCCACACAGTATAATGGGCCCCACATAGTCCTCCATACAGTATAATGGGCCCCACATAGTCCTCCATACAGAATAATGGGCCCCACATAGTGATCCATACAGTATAATGGGCCCTGTGTTACCTTCCATACAGCATAATGGCTCCACATAGTCCTCCATACAGTATATTTGGCCCTGTATCATCTTCCATACAGTATAATGACTCCACAGTCCTCCATACAGTATAATGGCCGCCAAATAGTGCTCCACACAGTATAATGGGCCCCACATAGTCCTCCATACAGTATAATGGGCACCACATAGTCCTCCATACAGTATAATGGGCTCCACATAGTGCTCCATACAGTATAATGATTTAGTGAGGTACATCTCACTAAATTAGAATATCATCAAAAAGTTCATTTATTTCAGTTCTTCAATACAAAAAGTGAAACTCATTATATAGAGTCATTACAAAAAGAGTATTTCAAGTGTTTATTTCTGTTCATGTTGATGATTATGGCTTACAGCCAATGAAGACACAAAAGTCAGTATCTTATCAAATTAAAATAATTAACAAATACACCTGCAAAGGCTTCCTACACATTTAAAAAGGTCCCTTAATCTGTTTCAGTAGGCTCCACAATCATGGGGAAGACTGCTGACTTGACAGATGTCCAGAAGGCAGTCATTGACACACTCCACAAGGTCCCAGAGATCCAATTTACATTTGGAAATCAAGGTCCCAGAGTCTGGAGGAAGAGTGGAGAAGCCACAATCCAAGCTGCTGGAGGTCTAGTGTGAAGTTTCCACAATCAGTGATGGTTTGGGGAGCCATGTCATCTGCTGGTGTAGCTCCACTGTGTTTTATCAAGACCAAAGTTACCGCAGCCGTCTACCAGGAAATTTTAGAGCACTTCATGTTTCCCTCTGCCGACAAGCTTTTGGAGATGGAAATTTCATTCTCCAGCAGGACTTGGCCCCTGTCCACACTGCCAAAAGTACCAACACCTGGTTTACACACAACAGTATCACTGTGCTTGATTGGCCAGCAAACTCGCCTGACCTTAACCCCATAGAGAATCTATAGGGTATTGTCAAGAGGAAGATGAGAGACACCAGACCCAACAATGCAGACGAGCTGAAGGCTGCTATCAAAGCAACCTGGGCTTCCATAACACCTCAGCAGTGCCACAGGCTGATTGCCTCCATGCCACGTCGCATTTATGCAGTAATTGATGCAAAAGGAGCCCTGACCAAGTATTGAGTGCATTTACTGAACATACATTTCAGTAGGCCAACATTTCGGATTTTAAAACCATTTTTCAAGCTGTTATAAAGTATTCTAATTTACTGAGATAATGGACTTTTGTGATTTCATTGGCTGTAAGCCATAATCATAAACATTAACAGGAATAAACACTTGAAATAGATCACTCTGTTTGTAATGACTCTAAATAATACGAGTTTCACTTTTTGTATTGAAGAACTGAAATAAATTAAATTTTTGATGATATTCTAATTTTGTGAGATGCACCTGTAGTCCTCCATACAGACTAATGGCCCGGTCTGGTGTCGTGGGCCAAATATACTCACCCCGCTGGCCAGAGTTTGACATGTGTGATGCAGAAGAACTGATATTGGTTAGGGCAAGGCTGGATGAATCCCCGGAGCCATGCAGACAAAGCACGTAGAGATTTCTGCCAGCCCCTACCTCTCTGGGTTGTTGTAGATGGAAGTTCTTTTGGCTGACCAGTCTATCGTTATCTGCTCACACCTTTCGTGTGTCCCTCAAATTTAAAGGTTTCACCTTAGTCTTATTGGACATTTCAGAAAGACCGGTGGCACAAATTACTCATTTTGGCTGGCAGGTTTCGGTTGGCAACGATGCAGCAATTAGAATTTGCAAATTCGCAAGAGTAGTTAATAGAGATATAGAAGTAGAAACAAAGAAAACTAAAGAAAGTAAAAAATCTGTCCTATTAGGAGCTCTTTTACAATGCACCCTGGTAGGAACTGAGATATCGCACAAGTAGAGAACGTACGTATTTTATACACAAATACGCAAAACGTTTGATGGCAACACGCTAGATAAAATTGCTCACAAGCCAAAAGGGCTACTGAAGGCAAATGTGGGTCTGTGCAATGACTGGTCCTTATGTCCCTCAGTGGTAATTGCTCATACAACAGGTGACCTATTTGTGGACCCCAAAGAAATTCTGAGAAGAATCTCCATTAAGACTAAACGAAACCTCGGTTGGCGGTGTCATTAACTGTGCCGATCAAAACTGCTGATGAAGGGGGGCTTGGACCCCCTCACTGACTTAATATTGAGGACGTATCCAAGGTATAGCTCACCAGTATAAGGCCGGACAGGCCCTTTAATTAGTGTTTCTGTTACGATTCCTCCATTCTCAGAAACAGTATCAGCCCTCCTCACCTGTCCACCAGGTAAGATTTATCGACACAGCCGCAGCAGATCTTGTAATCAGGGATTCAGGTATTACCACAGTCCAGAAATCAAAGGTGCTGCCACAGAAAAGGCAATTTCACCCCAGATTTACTAGGCATTGGGTCACATAAACCACGTCACCTATCCACTACTGATATAGGGCACGTTCCCCTTACCTCTTCCCTGTGGTTCATGGATTACAGTGAAATCTCTGAATAGACACAAAACCGATCTACAGCCTGTATCACAGAGGCCTAATCAATCACTGTCAGCCTCAGGACTAGGCATTGGGGAGAAGGACTGTGGTGCAGTTTAGGGTCTCAAAGGGAACCTGACAGCAGGATTTACCCCCAGCGCTTTATCAGCCTCTTAATACCATTGTTAATGATCCCTGTGTTATACCCAAACACTAAATGTGTTTGTTTAAAAACTATGGTAAATCCTCCCTGCCGGTGGGTAGCGGACTAGTCCTGGACCACTGTCAATCATTGCTACAGGATCACCCTGCCCTCAGCAGCATGACTGACATTACAACTGATGCAGGGAGCGTAGGGAGGAGGAGGAGGAGGAGAAGTCTCTTTCCTCCCCCTCCCTGCACAAGCTGGGAAGTCAGTCATGCTGTTATGGATGTGATCCTTTACCGGCAGGGAGCTCTACCAATGATCGACAGTGGTCCCAGACTAGTCCGCTACCCAGCGGTAGGGAGCTCTACCAATGATCGACAGTGGTCCCAAACTAGTCCGCTACTCACCAGCAGGGAGCTCTAGCAATGATGACAGTGGTCCCAAACTAGTCCGCTACTCACCAGCAGGGAGCTCTAGCAATGATGACAGTGGTCCCAAACTAGTCCGCTACCCAGCGGCAGGGAGCTCTAGCAATGATGACAGTGGTCCCAGACTAGTCCGCTACTCACCGGCAGGGAGCTCTAGCAATGATGACAGTGGTCCCAGACTAGTCCGCTACTCACCGGCAGGGAGCTCTAGCAATGATGACAGTGGTCCCAGACTAGTCCGCTACTCACCGGCAGGGAGCTCTAGCAATGATGACAGTGGTCCCAGACTAGTCCGCTACCCACTGGCAGGTAGCTCTAGCAATGATGACAGTGGTCCCAGACTAGTCCGCTACCCACCGGCAGGTAGCTCTAGCAATGATGACAGTGGTCCCAGACTAGTCCGCTACTCACCGGCAGGGAGCTCTAGCAATGATGACAGTGGTCCCAGACTAGTCCGCTACCCACTGGCAGGTAGCTCTAGCAATGATGACAGTGGTCCCAGACTAGTCCGCTACCCACCAGCAAGGAGGATTTAACATAATTTTTAAACAAACACATTTGGCGTTCAGGAATAACACAGGGATTGTTAAGAACGGCATGGGGAGGCTGATAAGTTGCTCCTAACATGTCCCAGGGGTAAATTCTGTTAGTCCTGGCCTATTACTAGTATCACTGGGAACTCTCGAAATTGTACCTTATTGGGCTATGGGATATAGTAGGAAAAAAGAAATTCGGCTCCGCTACAACTGGATTGTAGACGTTCAAATGACTTCACAAAAGTAAATCAAGAGGTTAAAGAAAACTTAGGAAAAAGAGTATTCGTACTCGGCTAAGCCGTGCAGTATAATGGAGCGAGGGCTGACATTTGATCTCATGAATAAGCAGAACAGAACGGCTGTCAGATCTGACATCTGGGCTTAAGAGCAGACAAGAGAACAACTTAATTCCAGAACATTCACTTGAAAGGAAAATTATAATATTCACATTGAAATATGCACGCTATACACCGAAGAAGAAAATATCTCAGGGAGAACAACGGATTCGCTGTACCAACATATCGGAGATGCTTCTGTATGACCTCTACGCATCTGGCAGAGAATACAAGGCCTGTCCCATCACTAGTCCCCGATGGCTGAGCCTTCACAGGGATGGATCTGACCGGTCTATATCCTCTAGAGTTATACGCGCTCCTATGAGCAGGGCCCTCACTCCTCCTGGATCATATGAACTGTAACACACTACAGCATATGTTGGTGCTATATACATAAAGATTAGAGTTATACTACCAAACCAAGCACGAACTCTCAGTGGGCAGCAAGATTACCAGGCATCAGTACACCTACTGTTTAGCCAAGCATCCTAGTGATATACTGCTGCTGCCCAGAGGGCCCAATCCCAAAGCACTGGCAAAGGCCTCTAACCATGGGCCGCCCAGGATCAACACTAGACATACTACTATCTTAAAGAGAATCTATCACCAAGTTTTTTCCACCTAATCTGAGAGAAGCATAAATGTAGGGGCAGAGATCCTGATTTCAGCAATGTATCACTTACTAAGCTGCTTGCTGTAGTTTTGATAATTTCCTGCTGGTAAAACAATGATTTTATCACTAGAGGACTAATAAACCTCTTGCCATGTAGTCCTCCATAGTCATGAGCTTTGTATAGCCTTCCCATCACCACTGATTAGAAGCTTTCTGCCTATGCACAGCGTACACAGAAAGCTGCCAATCAGTGGTGTGGGCGGAATTATACAGAGCTGAGCATTCAGAGCTCTGGTAGATCTGCAGCCGATAAAACAGTGATTTTATGAAAACTGCAATAAGCAGCCCATTAAGTGATACATTGCTGTAATCAGGGTCTCTGCCCCTACATCATGCTGTTCTCAGATGGTGTAGGAAAAACCTGGTGACAGATTCCCTTTTAAGATCTTTCTACAATGAAAGTTAGTGATCTAATTTCAATCCTATTGTCATATTTTCAAGATTTCGTGGCTGACAGTGAGTGGAAAAATAATATAGTCCACAACCTCCTGTCACACAGTTTCAGTGCCAGTCAAGGTAATAGAATATCTCCATTCATGGACAGCAAAAAAATTATTTTGGAAATACGAAGGAAGCAATTCACATTAATTTTAAGCTGCATGATGAAACAGTAATTCCCCTCCACCATCGCCCCGTTCCTCCTTTGTACACATCTCTAACTGGCTGTAAGCATCTAGCTGCTGCAGGAGCCCCCACACTGCCGCTTCCTCAATGCTAACCAAAAGGGTGTTCTCAAGTTAAGAGCGATCTTCTATCCACGGAATAGGGGATATCGTACCATGGCCCCCCACCAATCCTGAGAGAAGAGCCTCGGCTGAATGGAGCGGAGAGATGGCCAGAATTCCCATTCATCGATATAGGACTCCCACCACCTCGCCACTGACAGCAGTGCACAATGAGCCCTTATACGCAACTTAGATCCTATTGATCTAATATATATATATGGCATATCCTGTGAATATGCCATAAATCTCAGAGATGGGAATACCCTTTAAGCACATCCCACTCTCTTGAAGTCTATGACAGATACTGAAAGTACTAAGTGAACAGATGACTTGGGTACAGGATCCTCACTCCTAAGAGATTAGGGTCCCAGACCTGGAACAAACAACAATCAAGCACTTGCGGCTGATCCTGTGTAAATACAATTATTAATATAAGTAAGTAACAAGTCAATCAGATTTTTTGCAAATAATCTAAACTAAAGCATAATTTTTTTTTATCTTATCTGAGCTATTCTAGTTTTTGAAATCCGTGTCCACAGCTCCATGAGGACATGAATTTCCATGTCCAAATTAAATATGCAAATTGTCTCTTCAGAGCACTCTAGCGCCACCTATAGGAAGTAGAAATCCTAAAAGTCAATATCGACTCTTTAACGAGACTTGTCACATGACTTAGGATAAAAGTCAAACTAGAATCTCAGTTTGCAGACACTGTTTCAGGGTGCTGCCCCTCATCAGAGCAAAGTGTGAGTTCTGGTTTGGCTGGGTGAGAGGAGTCTAACTGGGATCTAAAGGGTAACGTTTCTCCTTGTGGAAAGTGACATGTCAAGCCTGGTATGCCAATGTGGCACGGCTTAAAAGTCTTCTCACATTGGCATTTCAGGCTTGGCATATCACTCCAACGTTACCCCTTGGATCCCATGTCCGTATTAAAATTCACAGGAGCGGTTTTGTCTGATGAAACTGTGAAACCTGCAGACTAACAATGGTCACTGATGGGCTGCAGCGCTCATGTGACAAACAAAGTTGCGAAGTCGCCAGGGCACACAGTGTTCGGACCAGTAAGCATGCAGTTTTTGTTTTATTTTATTTTACTAGGTACATTAAAAACTGATTTTCCAATAGCCCCTTTAACATGGTTTATGAATGGTGACCACCATTATCACTCTTCCCATATTTTACTATATAATAGTAATTTAATGCGGACCCCATTCCCCAGTGATGTTCAACACTTTAATAAGTGATAAGAAATTTCCGCTGATCTTTAATTGCATATTACAGAATCATCATACACTAAGGAGGAAAATGGTTTAAACAGATCTCTCCTTAAATAATGACTTCCATGAGAACACGCTCATAGACAGGGTGGCACTGAAACTCCCATAAGGCGACATTATCATTTATTAACCGTAAACACAAAATCATCTAATTATCCGATTGACATCAATTTCTAGCATTTGCATTTCTCCCTTCGATAATTAATTGTGCAGCCCTTTCACTCATTTATTCCTTTAGAGATTGCTAAAGTGTGGAAATGAAAAAGATGGTATAAGGGGAAAGAAAACCAAATACGGTTTACAATGAGTGTGAACGGCTCTCATTATTACAGAGCATCAATCACCTAAATGAGACGCTCAGCTCCGCTCATTTCTTAACAGATTAATTAAAGTGTCATCATTAGTCAAACAGATAAGGGCAAGTAAGTGAATGCATCGTCCCAGCAATAATGGGATTGAATATTCATTTTATACAATGCAGTCCCAAGCCGGAGAACATTATGACCAAGGAGGTCTTCAAAATCAATGCGGCCGGGATGAATATGGATTTATGTATTCATAATCATATAATATTGCATGTCGTAATCAATATTAATCATGTCCTATAACCTATAGTGACAGCAACATAAAGCTGTACACTCTGCATATGTATTCTGTCATTAAAGGAGGTTTCTGCCCAATACTGCACATTTAGAGTAATAAAATCTAACCGCGGGCAGCTGGCAACAACATGGTTAACTTTGTAAAGAGATAAACCCTCTTTGCTCTGCCCAGGCATTATTGGGGTATTGGATCATGGCAACTAGAGACATGGAAGTGCTTAAAAAGATGGACACGTCCATGACCCAACTGAATACCCCCAATTTCTATAGAGAAAGGACACTTTAACATTCCTGGCACTTTTCTGTTATTATCTTGTTGTGAATTCACTTTTGCCTAACAAGTTGTTGGGCGGCTCGAGAAAGACTGAGAAAATAAGATCATGTTTTGGACAATAGGGTTTGATTTACATGGTTGTGGGCAGATCTAGTCTGAGTGCTCATCAAACCCCCCAAGGAAGCAGAAGAGACTGTATAAATTGTAAAGCCCCCCCCCCCCATACATGAGATAGATGGGATCAGCCAACAGTTTATTGTGTATGTGACCACCCCTGCAATTGACGCTGAGGAATAAAGAGATCTGGGATGTCCAATTTCAGAACAGCCATCTTTTTATTCTCTAAGAGATGTCACCAGAGATGTCCAGCAGCGGCTCGCTAGAAAGAGAGTGCAGGTACGATTGACAGCACGCATGGAAGAGATGGCCAAAATGCCGGCCGACCTAATGATCAGCTATGTACAGGTCTGTTATTTTCTCCGTTTTCTGTAAATATGCAAGAAAAAAGAACTCCATTTGCCTACAGCTGTTCTGGGGTTCGGGCTCTTCATCAGTGCAAAGTAGAAGACTGGGAGACCTTGGGCAATAACCCCACAACAGCTGTCAGCAAACAGAGTTCTTTGTCTTTGCTTGGCTATATTGTGGGGGGAGGGGGTTCTTTCAAGGGTCAAAAATGACTTCAAGGATTGCTTCCACCAATAGATGGCACTAAAGACCCTATTTTTTTCCACTTTTAAGAAGCTTGGATGGGTGTCCATTATCCGAGCCTCAGTCCTTCTCAGCGCTTATCCACATGCACGTCACTTGAAAAATGGTAAGGTTTTAATTCTAGAGGTTAGGACCGTCCCGATTTGGGTCACCGTGACATGGTGGGATGGCTTTTATGTTTTTTTATCAAAATTAAGTTAACTAAGCACCCGGGGTTATTTTCATGCACTAATGTTATTTATTTATTCACTGCAGGGTATTTGCTTATTATGTTTTTTATCTTGGGTTTCATCAGTGCAAAGTAGAAGACTGGGAGACCTGGGGCAAGAACCCCACAACAGCTGTCAGCAAATGGAGTTCTTTTTCTTTGTTTCGCCAAATTGGGGGGGGGGGGGGGTTCTTTCAAGGGTTAATAATGACTTCAAGAATTGTTTCCTCCAATAGGTGGCACTAAAGATCCTATCATTTTCCACTCTAAAGAAGCTATTTGCATATTTTTTTCCCAGGAAGCCCTGCATGGCCTATGAGTCTCCATATTCAAGTTTGGGGGTGTCCCTTCAAGGAGAAACCTCCCCTCTTTTATCTGCAGCGTGTGTATGTGGAGGTACTTATCCCTGCTAAGATTCAATGGGTGCTGTAAGTTAGTGTATCTTAGGTGTATGGACTGTGTGCGGGTGATTTATGCTCAAGTTGCTACTCAATGTGAGTGGAAGGTGAGTGAAAAATTAAGTGAGTGGAAATAGAGTAACCCCTTGTGGTAGCACATATGTTGTACGCTGGAAAAATGTGTACAAGACAGAAAGGTATAGACAGGTCCAAATCAATTGACTTGGAGTAAGTTCAGAGAAGAGCCACCGGGATGGTGAGCGGACTGCAAACTATGTCCAACGAGGAACAGTTAAAAAGTAGACTTAATAGCTGTCTACAAATATCTGAAGGGCTGTCACAGTGTAGAGGGATCAACTTTATTCTCATTTGCACATGGAAACACGAGAAGCAATGGGATGAAACTAAAAAGGGAGAAGATACAGATTAGATATTAGAAAAAACTTTTTGACAGTTAGGGTGATTAATGAGTGGAACAGGCTGCCATGAGAGGTGGTGAGTTCTCCTTCAATGGACGTCTTCAAACAGAGGCTGGACAGACATCTGTCTGAGATGGTTTAGTGAATCCTGCATTGAGCAGGGGGTTGGGGACACGATGACCCTGGAGGTCTCCTCCAACTCTAACATTCTATGATATTTAGTAACAGAAATCTAGTATTTATAAGTCTTAAGACCTTCAACTTTACTGGGCATTGTCGGTCAGCAGTCTAATAAATGCAGAGAGACATCACTGCATTGTTAGCCATTTACATAGATTCCTCTGCTTAAAGCTGTGAAACACATAAGATAGCTGCCAGCTAAAAGATGACTATTACCCCCAGCTACAGTATATTTGGCCAAGAAGATATATAGCATTTTTTTTCTAAGCAGGTAGGAGGGAGGAGTATTTGCCCGATAGCCTAATCATTGAAAGCATAAGCTAAAAACAACCTGAAAAATAAACTGCATACACACAAGGAACAACCATCTATCAGATATTAATGGAAGCCTAATCAAATATGCTAATTAGGGTGCTTGGTGCACCCTTGGTGTGGCTAATAGTCTGAGTGCACCCACTGGTTTTGCATATCCCCGCCTCCCTCACTGGGGATTGGCAGCACAGGCTTGCTGGAGCTCTCGCTGCAGATAATGCTCATTACAAGCAAGCCAGTGATGTCAATCACCTGTGAGGGAGGCGGGGACATGCAAAACCAGTGGGTGCACAGAGCCTATTGGTCACACCAAGGGTGCACAGAGCCTATTGGTCACACCAAGGGTGCACCAAGCACCCCAATTAGCATATTTTATTAAGCAGCAATTACAACACCAAAGGTAAGATTTGTATAGGGACTATATCCCCTACAGGGCTATGTGCTTCGTTTATACTGTCAATTTGAGCTGACGGGACATTCCCTTATTGTTACATCAATTGGTAAAAACAAATAAGTATGGCAGGAAAATAAATATTCTGTTACCATAACCGAAATATAAAAAAATTAATTTAGATGAATTCCTTAATTAGTACCTATAGATTCCGTTGTATGGCCGTGACGTATGTAAGAACGTCAGTCACAGTTCTGGGATCAAAGTGTGGGCAGTAATCCAGAAGAACAAACGTTACGTACTTTTGGGACATTCGGTGTGTGATTAGATCATTTTAAGGGGTGGATCTCAGTGTGGCTATACCGTCTCAATAATTTACCTGAAGCATATCATCGACCATAGTTAAGATGTACTGGACCGTTTGCTCCTTGGAGATGTGGGTCATCAGGTTGATGAAGGTTTTAGCACACTGGGAAAAAAAATGAGAAAACAAGATTATCATCCTTTTACATATCAAGAACCCAAATGCCAAGCAAAGGAACAAAAATATGAATGAACTCAGAGAAATAATAATAATAATCAACATACTGTGTAAATACACAAAAACACAAAGTAACAGCACTACACACAATCCTAAGTTATTATTGTGTGATGTGTAGTGCCGCAACAACCACGAACAACAAAAAGAAAAGCACCTGGCACTCAAAGGGAATCTGTCATTAGGTTTTTGCTAACTCATCTGAGAGCAGAATAATGTAGAGACCCTGATTCCAGCAATATGTCACTTACTGGGCTGCTTGCTGCAGTTTTGATAACATCACTGTTTTATCTGCTGCAGATCTACCAGTTCTCTGAATGCTGAGCTCTCTACAACTATGCCGACATCACTGATTGGTCACTTTCTATATACACTCTGCATAGGCAGAAAGCTGCCAACCAGTGCTGGAGTGGGTTATACAGAGCTCATGAACATGGAAGTCTACATAGCAATAGATTTACTAGTGCTCTAGTGAATCTCCTGCTGATAAAATACTGATTTTATAAAAACTACAGCAAGCAGCCCAATAAGTGACATCACTGGAATCAGGGTCTCTACATTATGCTTCTCTCAGTTTAGGTGGCAAAACCAAGTGACAGTTTCCCTTTAACTACAGTATGGACATTCTCTTCTTTATGCTGATCTATGTAAATGCATATAATAAGGAAAAACTCATCAGGAGACCATGAATGGCACTATGGAGAGAAAAACTGTAAGAGACTGCAGTGCGGAATCAGTGCTGCCACCACTTCATCTCAGGACTGACGAGGGTCCCAAATATTTGACACCCCCCACAGTAAATAATGTAATAGAATATCCTAGACTGAAGCCATCACGGTATGCAATTGGAATAATATTTAATAACTCCTATTTCTATGTATTGCCCTGGATGGTCAAGTTTATTTAACTTTACTCTTTATCAGAAGCAGTAAAGGAACATCAAACCTAAAAACACATGATAAAACCACCCACAGTGTCACAAAACTTGACCACACTGTCAGTCTGCTACATTTTTGGCTAGTAAAAGACTTAGGGGACCCATACACAACAGATAGTTGTTGGCCAAATGACGGTTCGGCCCATAGCCATCTGTCCCAACTCATCCACAGGAGGGCTCGCTCTATGAGAAAGCCCACCATCAGAAGGAGCCAGGCTGTGGCTATCTCCTCGAGAACAAAAGGATCAGCGGTGCCAATCAGACTTACATCATCTGATTCAACAGAGGATGTGGAGCCGATATCAGTGGTTCGGTTAGGCTGCAGTTCGTGTAATGTGTATTGGACCTTTAAAGGTGAGGCTTTGACATGGAGACGGCGCTGCTCCGGCCACATATAGGACAGGGAGGGAGGGGACAGGCATGGCTGAGCTTCTGAGACGCAGAGAGACAAAAGCTTTTTAGATTTCCCAGCTTTATTTGTAACTAAACGGGATCAAAGAAGAGGAGATTGATGAAAAAAAAATTGATAGATTTTTTTTTGAAGGAGTGAAAATTCTATGTATATCAAAGTCATACATCACATAGCAATATCCTAATAACATATAAGAATGAATCACTCCCTTAATCCCGTGGATTACTGTATAGTAATATTTATAGGAGTTCCCACATCCTGATGATGCTTCAGCAGAATACAGACTGCAGCTATTCACAGAGTACAGGCCGTCCTAAGTGAGGTCAGCCTGGCATTGTAATACTCCCAACAAAAGCAATTATTTCTACATAAATATAGAACACATCACATAGCTTTACAATAGAAAAGTCCTCTTCAGAACATTCTGTAATGTGTCCTTTAGGGGGCATCGATGATGGGGTTCATTTTCAGATTGGGACCAACATGCAAGTAAATGATTGACAGCAGCTTTCTCTTATTTCCTGACTCTTTATCCTCCAGTGATGGAGTCTGGACAAATACTATAGGGCAGGGAAGAGGCAGCATGCCACCTTACCTGATTGCCTTCATTGGTTAATATGGCTTTCTTCTCCTCCGAATTGGACTTTTCAAACCTCAGGATAAATTCACAGTCTTCTCCCGAAATCATCTGACCCCTAAAATAAAGTATATTATAAACTCACAAGCATCAAGGTTATTTGACATAGAAGCAGGAATTTTTGAATAAATACGATCCAGTGGCGGCGACCCTGAAGAAGTCAAATTTATCACCTTGTAACTAAAGAAAAATTGCAATTCTGATAGGGAAATTGGTTACGTTGTAGGTGACAATACGACCTGCTAAAAGGAATCTGTCAGCAGGTTTTTGCTAGGTAATCTGAAGACAGCATAATGTAAGGGTTAAAACACAGATTTCAGTGATGCCTCTATTATAAAGATCTGAGGTTTTGTTTGCTTGTAATGACTGTTTTAGCACCAGGAGATTATCATTGATGGAACACAGCAGCGTGCATGCTAGTCTGACACGCCCTCTCCTGTGATAGGCAGCTCACTGTCTATGGACATTGTATATACGGACTCTGGCGGGGGCGGGGTTAGCTTTCTCAGCTCTGCTTCATTGCTAAATCTAAAAACTCTGTGTCAAAATAGCTGCACCCAGTAAACTAAGTGATACATCACTGGATTCAGCTTCTCTTTGCCTACATCAGGCTGTTTTCAGATAAGGTAGCAAAAACCTGCTGACAGATTCCCTTTAATACAGAGAATTACAGTAATTAAGAGGGGTTAAATCACTGACAGAGATAACTATGTTACAGTAGGGCACATATCTTCAATATTCTCCATGATTTGCTGCCAACTGTTATCAGTCTCGTGCTGCTTAGAATGAGGCTCCTGTTACTTTCCATGGGCCCCATTGAAGTCAACGGAGCACACAAAATTCTATGGACACGTGTAAACATGTTGGAACAAAACCACATCTTGAAGACCTGAAGAAAGACTTCAGTACAGAGCAAGTGCCAAGCAAAAAAAACCAAAGCACCTAAGAATTACTGAAGGCAATTAGATTAATGGAAAAAAAAATAACTTTAATAGAATGGTTAATTATACCAGAGCACTGAAATACAAATGTAATTATAATAGTAGTGAATAGTTTAAAAAGAAAAGAAAAAAACATCATGGCTTCTGGACAAAAATAAACACTAGATAAAACCAAATCATGGGTTATAAAATTGAGGGCTTATCCTCCGAATCAGCCATCAATAACAGATGGGCCCCAACCAAAGTATACGCACCCCACGATCAGCCGACGATCACTATTACAGTTGCAGGCCGGCTCGCTCTTACCATTCACTTCAATGGGATCATATCTGCAATTTCTTGAATGACCGCGAACAAAATAAATAAAAATACAGAGCAGGCAAGTACAAGCACACCTGTAAGCTGCGGTACAAACATCGAAGAGGTCGCAGTGTAAGAGCGCCACAATCTCATCTCACAGCGGATTGGCGCCAATGGTCGGTCCCAAGTGATCTCGGGAAATATTCATTTATTTACTGACTTATATAGCGCCATTAATTCCACAGTGCTTTACAGACATTATCATCACTGTCCCCATTGGGGCTCACAATCTACATTCCCTATCAGTATGTGTTTGGAGTGTGGAAGGAAACCAACACAAACACATACAAGCTCACAATATTCAGAATGGCTTCCCAATAAAGCTCTAGGCAGTTAACTTAAACTGGAAATGATCTTCTTACATTTCAACAAATAATTATTTATACGTGATCCCTTTTTGGCATACTTCTCTTTCTCTATTACTTTTTGATCTTCTGAAAAATTACAGATAATTGTCACGTTGCAGACATCCGTCTTAGGCCACCATAGATTTTCAGAATAAAAGCATTATATATCGAAACACATGTGGTACATGCAGATCACAAATTAAATGTTATTGGAAATCTGACAAACTTCTAATAGAACAGTGATTCTTTCCTTGTACATTGTTTATATGCTTAGCACATTACCCAAGCCCGTACAATGAGGGGGGTTATTCTATATAAGAACCATGTCACCAACATAAAGCAATAATTCACTACTCTCAGCCAACAGTCCTATGTGTATAGGGGCCTCCTGACAATCCAGCGAGGTCAGCATTTGGGAGAAGAGGTGGACCTGGTATGATGTAAAAAAGCATGGCCAATACTTTCTTTCCTGTAAGAGAAGCAACAGACAGACATTTCTTATTCCCATTCTACGACTGAGAGCTTCGGCCAGAAACGCGTCAGAAAACGGGCATGGCTTTTAACTGTCTTGGATATCCTACCTTTTAATTAAGTTTTTTCTGACTATAAGACACACTTATATATATATTATATATATACACACACACAGTGTATATATATATATATATATATATATATATATATATATATATATATATATATATATATATATATATATATATATATATATATATATATATATATATATTTATTACAGACCAAAAGTTTGGACACACCTTCTCATTTAAAGATTTTTCTGTATTTTCATGACTTTGAAAATTGTACATTCACACTGAAGGCATCAAAACTATGAATTAACACATGTGGAATTATATGCTTAACAAAAAAGTGTGAAACAACTGATAATAAGTCTTATATTCTAGGTTCTTCAAAGTAGCCACCTTTTGCTTTGATGACTGCTTTGCACACTCTTGGCATTCTCTTGATGAGCTTCAAGAGGTAGTCACCGGAAATGGTCTTCCAACAATCTTGAAGGAGTTCCCAGAGATGCTTAGCACTTGTTGGCCCTTTTGCCTTCACTCTGCGGTCCAGCTCACCCCAAACCATCTCGATTGGGTTCAGGTCTGGTGACTGTGGAGGCCAGGTCATCTGGCGTAGCACCCCATCACTCTCCCTCTTGGTCAAATAGCCCTTACACAGCCTGGAGGTGTGTTTGGTGTCATTGTCCTGTTGAAAAATAAATGATGGTCCAACTAAATGCAAACCGGATGGAATAGCATGACGTTGCAAGATGCTGTGGTAGCCATGCTGGTTCAGTATGCCTTCAATTTTGAATAAATCCCCAACAGTGTCACCAGCAAAGCACCCCCACACCATCACACTTCCTCCTCCATGCTTCACGGTGGGAACCAGGCATGTAGAGTCCATCCGTTCACCTTTTCTGCGTCGCACAAAGACACAGTGGTTGGAACCAAAGATCTCAAATTTGGACTCATCAGACCAAAGCACAGATTTCCACTGATCTAATGTCCATTCCTTGTGTTCTTTAGCCCAAACAAGTCTCTTCTGCTTGTTGCCTGTCCTTAGCAGTGGTTTCCTAGCAGCTATTTTACCATGAAGGCCAGCTGCACAAAGTCTCCTCTTAACAGTCGTTGAAGAGATGTGTCTGCTGCTAGAACTCTGTGTGGCATTGACCTGGTCTCTAATCTGAGCTGCTGTTAACCTGCGATTTCTGAGGCTGGTGACTCGGATAAACTTATCCTCAGAAGCAGAGGTGACTCTTGGTCTTCCTTTCCTGGGGCGGTCCTCATGTGAGCCAGTTTCTTTGTAGCATTTGATGGTTTTTGCAACTGCACTTGGGGACACTTTCAAAGTTTGCCCAATTTTTCGGACTGACTGACCTTCATTTCTTAAAGTAATGATGGCCACTCGTTTTTCTTTACTTAGAATTTGTATTATGGCAAGAAAAATGCAGCTAACAGTCTATTCAGTAGGACTATCAGCTGTGTATCCACCTGACTTCTGCACAACAAAATTGATGGTCCCAACCCCATTTTTAAGGCAAGAAATCCCACTTATTAAACCTGACAGGGCACACCAGTGAAGTGAAAACCATTTCCGGAGACTACCTCTGGAAGCTCATCAAGAGAATGCCAAGAGCGTGCAAAGCAGTCATCAAAGCAAAAGGTGGCTACTTTGAAGAACCTAGAATATAAGACATATTTTCAGTTGTTTCACACTTTTTTGTTAAGTATATAATTCCACATGTGTTAATTCATAGTTCTGATGCCTTCAGTGTGAATGTACAATTTTCAAAGTCATGAAAATACAGAAAAATCTTTAAATGAGAAGGTGTGTCCAAACTTTTGGTCTGTACTATATATATATATATATACATACATACATATACATATACACACACATATATATGCGGAGGAGTGAGGCACAGGAGGCAGCAGCCGCCTGCAGCAGCCCACACTGTCCCCACTGCTAAACAAAATGAATATTCACTGCTCCCCACGCCCATGGACGTGTAGAGCACTGAATATTCGTTCTCCTTAATAGCTGGCACACTGTGTAGCTGCAGCGCGGCTCCTGCTGCGGCAGGGCAATCGCGTGTGCCCGCTATTAAAGGCCATGAATATTCACCCCTCTCCAAGTCCATGGTGAATATTCATGCTCTTTAATAGCAGGCACACGCGATCGCCCGGCCGCAGCAGGAGCCGCATTGCGGCTACACTGTGTGCCGGATATTAAGGAGAATCAAGTCACTGCTCCCCACTCACATAGTCCGGCGTGGGAAGCAGTGACTATTCCTGCAGCTGATCTCACCTTGTGAGAGCGCAGTGAGGTCAGTACTGGCAGCAGTGCAGGACGCAGCGCTGGAGAACAGCGAATAAAGGTGAGTAGAACAGTTTTTTTATGTGCATCGTGATGGGGAATAGGGGTGCCATGCATACCAAGATGGGGGTGAGGGGTGCCATGCATACCAGGATAGGGATGAGGGGTGCCATGCATACCAGGATGGGGATGGGGGCCACATATAATAGGAAGGGGGGGGGGCATATATACCAGGATGGGGGATATTAACAGAATTGGGGGACATTACCTCTATACCACTGTCAGCAGAAGACCTCCTCCCCCTTAACAGTGCATCGGGACCACATTTTTTCCTTAAATTTTTTCTATTTTCCTCCTCTAAAACCTAGGAGCGTCTTATAGTCCAAAAAATACAGTACATGGAATAAAGATTATACTTTTTATGACTTAGCCATGTGGATCCTTTTTTCTTCCTATAGCTCTTATTCCCATCTATGTGGTGCCAAGTACACAATGAGGCCACGTTCAGTATTTGGTCAGTATTTTACCTCAGTATGCATAAGCTAAAATCAGGAGATGAACAATCAGAGGAAAAGTATAATAGAAACCCGTCACCACTTCTGTATTCTTCAGCCACTTCTGATTTTGGCTTACAAATACTGAGGTAAAAAAACTGACCAAATACTTAACGTATGAACATGGCCTTATACTGATAGTTGTTGGAAAGTACTTGAAGGCTGTAATAAAGTCCAATGCTTAGAAAATACGTCAGGAAAAGCTCACAACATTAAAGTGTAAGTGACCCTCCACCCCTTATAGTAAATTTCAGTGACCCTCAGCCCCTCATTGTAAATGTGACTATACATTTCTAATGCATAAATCACTATTGCTAATGGCCTCCGCTCTGCTGTTAATTCTTCTGTATGTGTGATCGGTGTCCTGGATTCTTCATGGCCAGAATGGCTCTTGCAGAGGCATGGGGGATCGCTGTGGAAAGTGTAAACCATGCTTCTCCTGTCTGTTCTTTATTCTGGGATGGATAGACCACTGATGTCCTCATCGCTAGTCCATAACCCATCAATGGAAAGGGTCAGTTACCACAGCGCTCCCCGTGCCTCTGAACTGGCCATTTTAGCCATGAAGAGAGCGAGCACTAACCAGCAGTTAAAGGGGGAGAGACGGCAGAATAGAGGCCATTAGACATTACATTACTATGGAGGGTGGTGGGTCGCTTTAAACACATTTGTAGGGTGAACGCTCATCCATTTTACTAATATTGTTAGAGGATGCGGATTTTCTAACCACAAATCGGAATATAAAATCTGCAGCTCATTTTCCCTGCAAGAACATCTGAAAGAGAAAAGAGACCATCCCCTTCATTCTTGCACCCTCACGTCTGAGGAGAAACTGCAGCAGGGCATAATAGCTGTTAGCAGCACAATTGCTCATTTCCCCCCATTTTCTACTGAAACTAATTTTGGTTTTTGTGTCATAATGAAGGAAGATTATTTCTCTTCACTTTTCTTATTGCAGTAAACAATTCTACTAGTTGTATATGTTATAAATTGTAGAGTAGGACATTGATTTGGCCAAATCACAAAGCACAGAGCAATCTGCGGTGGTCTTACTGCCTCCGACCACGCAGGGAGAACCTGGTGATAAAGTGCCAATCAATGAAGACTTCAGGTTTCCAAAGTAATAAAGCAGTGAGAGAAGAAATTAGGATCAAAGCATTGGATGAAACCACCTCTACATCGATAATCAGAATATACAACCTATGGATCACACACCAAGGACCGGCAAGCGGTCTACCAGCAATTCTGAGATATTTTCAGAATTTATCATCAGTACTGAATGAGAAAGCAGAATGGGGGAAGGGACGGAGATTTGTGGCGGCTCACATCTCATCTGCAAAAGGAAGCCAGGGCCGAAGGAGGAAATCAAACATCAGGACCACGATTCATTCATTTTAATCATGGGCTCAGCAGTCATTCTGAGGTGACGGCATGAGACCGCTGAGATACAATGCACATATAGATGACACAAAAGAACAAATTTACCTGAAAGGGGTTTGTGCAGGACATAATAAAAACTAGTGATGGAGTCCAACATGCTGAACCCTCACAATCCTGGCGGTCATCAGGAGATTTACATACTGATGAATATATGCTGACCGCCTTCTCCTCTGCATCTTTTAATGGTCTCAATCAATGAGACCTGCACAACCCTCTTTAAAAATGTAAAGAATATTTCATGCAAACTATAAAAAAACAGACATCTTTACAGCGCCAGAAGATTTTAAAAATCTTCCCATCTTAAGATGCTCTCTGAGCCTTAAAGGGCAAGCTATCGAACAAAGTTCATCAGATCTTGGAATAAAAATACGTTCCACATTTGGATGTGATTAAAAAAAAAAAATGTTCCTGTGCTGAGATAATCTTATAAATGTGCCCCTGCTGTGTACTGTGTAATGGCTGTGTCTGACCGTGCAGGAACATGGTCTGATCATACCACAGCTCCTGGGCAGGGGAGGAAGCAAAAGAGTATACAGACATTACAGCACGGGATCACAGCTGATTCTGTGAGGTAAAACATTTCCCTGCCTGTTTAAGAAATGAGTTACCTCACAGAAAGCAGCTCCGATCCCCTGCTGTAATGTCTGCATACTCTTTTGCTTCCTCCCCTGCCCAGGAGCTGTGGTATGACCAGACCATGTTCCTGCACGGTCAGACACAGCCATTACACCGTACACAGCAGGGGCTCATTTATAAGATTATCTCAGCACAGGAGCATTTTTTTTAATCACATCCAATTGTGGAAATGAATATTATTCCAAGATCTACTTATACTCACAAACAAAGTTTATTTTAAATATTATCACTAGGATGAGTCATCAATATCATTGTGGGCCTAACCCCTGTGACCCCAACATTCACTAAAATCAAAGTGCAGTGGCAATGGCAACTTTGGCACAGTTATATAGCCAGACCTGAAGACAAATGTCCACAGGATACACCAATTGTCCTGATTTATTACATAATAAGCTTCCTAAAGGGGAGTACATGAAAATATGTTTTGCATCTTTAGCATGGAAGCTGATCGCTCCCATCTCTGCCCAGGCAATCACAACAATTTCTCAAAAAGGTGAAATTTCACTCAGGTCAACAAAACCCAAGACCCGACCAGTATTCAATCAACCACAGGCCACACATTTATATGGTCAGGTGTACAAGCTCATTCAGGCAAGTACAAAACGCTCTAGTAATGTGATTGGGTTCTTCAAGCAGCCATACACAGAGCCACCAAGACTGCCATTATCGCCCAGAAATGGAGGTTTAGAATCAAATGCGTATATGAAGCTAAACACATACATCTGATATCTATACTTAGAAAGTTGTGTGGCAAAACTGAAACGGACATAATAATTGAGCCAAATATATATAGATATTATAAAACGACTGGATCAGTCTGCACCAACTTTGCCACAAAGGTAAGTCCAGCACTTGAAGGGTTTAGACTGGGTCTCCGCTCTACCGCTCTCTACATATTCACAAAAAACGGAATACAAAAGCAAAGATCAATTGAAATATCTTCTGGACACCACTAGAGACGTAAAATTTCTGTGCATAGCAACTCAGATACAATACCCCAATGAAATGCAACCAGCATGGATTTATAGTAGTGTGACCAAGTTAGTCATAAAAAAAAAAAAAAAAAGATTATACTCACCTTCCGATGTCCTCCCGGTGTTTTCTCCGCTGCGTCCGGTATTTTGGGAGGCTCGCGGTGGTGTGAAGGACCTGCGGTGACGTCACCGAGTCATGTGACAGGTCACATGACTCAATGACGTCATGGCAGATCCTTCACAACACCGCGACCCATGCAGCAGACCAGACGGAGGGGAGAAAACACTGGGAGGACATCGGAAGGTGAGTATAATTTTTTTTTTTTTTTTTTTTTTTTAATTCTTTTTTTAGCAGGCTCTATGGTACCCAGGTCTGGATGAGAATCTCCTCTCCTCCAGACCTGGGTACCATCCGCACATTGAACCGTGTGATATCCGCATGTGCAGATGCAGTGATGCGGATGTCACGCGGTCCAATGCAAGTCAATGGCGGCGATTACGCTGCGTGTCCGCAAAATTAATGGACATGCTGCGGATTTTTCCGCAATGATAATCCGCAGCGGAAATTTCCGCAGCATGTGCACAGGACATGCAGATCATCATTGGGGACCATGGGGCACGTATTACCAAGCGTTTTTTTAGCGTTTTCGCGGCAAAAACGCTTGAAAAACGCATAGTGGGCACACAGCCTTAGGGTGCTGAATACAAATGCACGTCATAATTTTCAAATCTATATTTTTAAAATAAATAGAAAACCATTTATCATTTCCTTTATGCTTCACAATGTTGGTATATCGCATACACCCACAAACTTAAATGTATTGTAACGTGAAAAACTGGAAAAGTTCATGGGGTATGAATACTTTTTCAAGGCAATCATTGGCTGTATAGCAGTAAAAAACAAACCACACAAACAAAGTTATATACACTGCTCAAAAAAATAAAGGGAACACTTAAACAACAGACTATAACTCCAAGTAAATCAAACTTCTGTGAAATCAAACTGTCCACTTAGGAAGCAACACTGATTGACATTCAATTTCACATGCTGTTGTGTAAATGGAATAGACAATAGATGGAAATTATTGGCAATTATCAAGACACACTCAATAAAGGAGTGGTTCTGCAGGTGGGGACCGCAGACCACATCTCAGTACCAATGCTTTCTGGATGATGTTTTGGTCACTTATGAATGTTGGTTGTGCTTTCACACTCGTGGTAGCATGAGATGGACTCTACAACCCACAGAAGTTGCTCAGGTAGTGCAGCTCATCCAGGATGGCACATCAATGCGAGCTGTGGCAAGAAGGTTTGCTGTGTCTGTCAGCGTAGTGTCCAGAGGCTGGAGACGCTACCAGGAGACAGGCCAGTACACCAGGAGACGTGGAGGGGGCTGTAGCAGGGCAACAACCCAGCAGCAGGACCGCTACATCCGCCTTTGTGAAAGGAGGAACAGGAGGAGCACTGCCAGAGCCCTGCAAAATGACCTCCAGCAGGCCACAAATGTGCATGTGTCTGCACAAACGGTTAGAAATCGACGCTATGAGGGTGGTATGAGGGCCCGACGTTCACAGATGGAGTTTGTGCTCACAGCCCAACACCGTGCAGGACGCTTGGCATTTGCCACAGAACACCAGGATTGGCAAAGTCACCACTGGCGCTCTGTGCTCTTCACAGATGAAAGCAGGGTCACACTGAGCACATGTGACAGACGTGACAGTTTGAAGACGCCGTGGAGAGCCATCTGTTGCCTGCAACATCCTTCAGCATGACCGGTTTGGCAGTGGGTCAGTAATGGTGTGGGGTGGCATTTCTTTGGAGGGCCGCACAGCCCTCCATGTGCTCGCCAGAGGTAGCCTGACTGCCATTAGGTACCGAGATGAGATCCTCAGACCCCTTGTGAGACCATATGCTGGTGCGGTTGGCCCTGGGTTCCTCCTAATGCAGGACAATGCCAGACCTCATGAGGCTGGAGTGTGTCAGCAGTTCATGCAAGATGAAGGCATTGAAGCTATGGACTGGCCTCCCCAGACCTGAATCCGATTGAGCACATCTGGGACATCATGTCTCGCTCCATCCACCAACGTCACGTTGCACCACAGACTGTCCAGGAGTTGGCGGATGCTTTAGTCCAGGTCTGGGAGGAGATCCCACAGTAGAACATCCGCAACCTCATCAGGAGCATGCCCAGGCGTTGTAGGGAGGTCATACAGGCACATGGAGGCCACACACAATCCTGAGTCTCATTTTGACTTGTTTTAAGGACATTACATCAAAGTTGGATCAGCCTGTTGTAGCGTCGGCGTCCCTGCCCTCTGCTAGGCAGGGACGCTGTTCCCCTCACCTCTCTGCTCCGAGCCCGGCGTCCTCCTCCCGCTCTGCTGGCAGCGCGCGCTCCTTCCCGGTCACTGTGCTTAGGGCGCGCGCGCGCTCCCTCCCTCTTAAAGGGGCCGCGCACGCCGTCCTAAGGAGTCCCCGGCCAATGGCCGGAGGACTTCACCATATATAAGGCACCTCCTCCAAAATGGAGGTGCCCGAGCAATGTTGTTGCACTGTTCACTACTCTGCTTCAGCCCTCAGGTCCCGTTGCCAGTTACCTGCCTGATTCCTGCCAGAGTCCTGCCAGTTTGCTGTCTGTTTCCTGCCCGATATTCCTGCTACCTGCTTGCTAGCCTGAGGTCCGACGGTCTGCCTTACTACTCCTGTCAGTCTGTCTAAGGACCAGCTTGCCCGCTCACCTGGGAGCGCACCTCAACTATCTGCCTGATTGCCTGAGGTCCGACGGTCTGCCTTCCAACTCTTGTCAGTCTGTCTATGGACCAGCTTGCCCGCTCACCTGGGAGCGCACATCTGCTACCTGCCTGCTAGCCTACCTGGAGGCTCTGCCGTCACGTGCTGTGACCACCCGCCTGTCCAGAGACTTCTGCCCGCTCACCTGGGAGCGCTCATCTGCCGCCTGTCTGTTGGTCTTCCTGGAGGCTCCGCCGTCACATGCTGTGACCACCCGTTTATCCAGAGACTCTCGCCTGCTCACCTGGGAGCTCACGTCTACCATCAGCCGCCACAGGTCGTACCAACCCTTTACCCAGAGACTGCCCCGGTCACTTGCCGTGACCATCTGCCCGTTCACCCAGAGACTGCCCCGGTCACTTGCCGTGACCACCTGCCCGTTCACCCAGAGACTGCCCCGGTCACTTGCCGTGACCATCTGCCCGTTCATCCAGAGACTGCCCCGGTCACTTGCCGTGACCTCCTGCCCGTTCTTCTAGAGACTGTCCCGGTCACCTGCTGTGACTGCCTGCCTGGTCGCCACCCGCTCCCTTACAAGGACTGCCCCCTTGTATAGTAGCCCAGAGGTTCCGCCTCCCAGACCCGTTACACCTGTAGTGTGTTTTTCCACTTTAATTTTGGGGGTGACTCCAAATCCAGGCCTCCATTGGTTAATAAATTTGATTTCCATTGATGATTTTTGTGTGATTTTGTTGTCAGCACATTCAACTTTGTACAGAACAAAGTATTCAATGAGAATATTTCATTCATTCAGATCTAGGATGTGTTATTGGAGTGTTCCCTTTATTTTTTTGAGCAGTGTATATTGGAGAGCTGCCGCCGATTCTTTATAATAGATATATATCTATTATAAAGAATCGGCGGCAGCTCTCCAATAGATTACTTGTGTGCAGAAAATGAACTTTTTATTAACCCATGTGGCAAGATTTTAGTCATATCACATAGATAGATAGAAACCAGTCACTTAAGAGTTTCTACATTAACACACCATTATGGAGAAGTCTTTCAGGTACAATGGACGTCTATGCCCCCTGGTCTGGAGGAGTAGTGTTGACACATACACAATCTCAGACATGGCGGTGGAGATGATGTGTGTTATGTACACAGGGACTGTGCATACACATTACTGTAACCACATACCAGAATACCCACATCCAGGCCCTGTATTAGCAGACACATCCAGTCTTATACTGGAATTAGCATGACCAGACATAACGCCCACGAACCACAACAATATTTAGATATTCTCCTTACATTTTGAAACCAACATCCTGATAAGTTATTTTTTGACAAAGACAAAAAACGAGAACTTGCTTTTACATTGTGCTGCAAAAGAATCTCCATCTTACAACATAAGGCTACCTAGACAGAACATAAAAAAAACAACATCTTTGTAAATTTCCCTTTAAAAAGGGGGGAACTCGAGATGAATCTTTAGTAGTGTACTGCTCCCAGCTCCCAGCCATGCTGAGGACCATGCGCCCCTGAAGATGGACAGTTCAGATCAGTGCATGGTCACGCCGCTCCTCCGACCTGTCTACTAGCAGAAGGAGCTTTGCCTCTGCAGCTCGGGAGCAGAGTCGGGGACTGAAGCTGTTTGGGACATCACTTAGGCCTTGACTCGTTAAGGTGTTTTCACAAGTTTTCGGCTCTAACATTGTAAAGTCTTTGTGCTTCCTGTACACATCGATATAGTACAGTTCCTACTTTGTAGCAGAACAATGCTGTATCTCCATGACATGCATCTAAATATTAAAAAATGTAGTATTTAGATTAGATTTTCTGGTTTTTGACACAATTTCTGAAAAATCGTGGAATAATGTCACAGTTGCAGAAAAAAAAGCAAAAACCTGTTTTTTTTAAAAAAAATAAAATAAAATAAATATTATAATAATAATAATAATAATACAAAACTTCTCTCCCCTGAGATTAATTCAGACCAAATATACGGCTAATTGAACAGGCCTTGCATGCCCAATAGTCTAGTGGACGTGAATAAACAAGACCCATAGAAATTAGTCTATTAAAGAGGCAAAATCAAAATACAATGGCTTGCAAAAGTATTCACCCCCTTGGCATTTTTCGTGTTTTGTCACCTCACAACCTGGAATTTCACAGTTTTTTTGAGAGTTTGCTTCAGTTCATGTAAAGAGCATGCCTATAGCTGTGAACAATTGGTTCTTTTTATTGTGAAGCAAACAACAAATCGGACAAAATAACTGAAAACTTTAGTGTGCATAACTATTCACCCCCCCCCCTAAAGTCAGTACTTTGTAGAGCCTACTTTTGCAACAATTACAGGTGCAAATCACTTTGGATAAGTCTCAGCTTTTCACATCTTGCCACTGGGATTTTTGCCTATTCCTCAAGGCAAAACTGCTCCAGCTCCTTAAAGTTAGATGGTTTCCTCTGGTGAACAGCAATCTTCAAGTTTGACCACAGATTTTCAAGTGGATTAAGGTCTGTGCTTTGACTAGGCCACTCCAAAATATTTACACATTTCTCCTTAAACCACTCGAGTGTTGCTTTAGCAGTATGTTTTGGTCATTGTTTTGTTGGGAGACCTCCACCCCAGTCTCAAATCACTCACAGACTGAAACAGGTTTTGCGCAAAAATATCGCTGTATTTCGCACTATCAATCTTCCCCTCGACTCAGACCACTTTCCCTGTCCCTGCTGTGGAAAAACATCCACACAGCACTATTCTGCCACCACCAGGTTTCACTGTAGGGATGGTGTTCTTTGGGGTGATAAACCAACACAGTTTAGCACCAGACATAGAATTTACCTTGGTGGCCAAATCTGACTACAGCACCTTCCTCCATACATTTGAAGAGTCTCCCACATGTCTTTTGGCAAACTCAAAACGAGCCTTACAATTTTTGTGTGTAAGTGAAGGCATTTTTCTGCCAACTCTTCCATAAAAGCCACCTCTATGGAGTGTACGGCTTATTGTGGTCGTATGGACAGATACTCCAGTCTCTGCTTGGGAACTCTGCAGCTCCTTCAGGGTTACCTTTGGCCTCTGTACAGCCTCTCTGATTAATGCCTTCCTTGCCCGGGCTGAGAGTTTTGGTGGGTGGCCCTCTCTTGGCAGGTTTGTTGTGGTACTATGTTCTTTCCATTTGATGATAATGGATTTAATAGCACTCCAGTGGATCATCAAAGATTGTTTGGTTTTTTTTGTTTTCTTTTTTTATAACCCAACCCTGACTTGTACTTTTCAACAACTTTGTCCCTGACTGGTTTGGAGATCTTCTTGGTCTTCATTGTGTTGTTTCATTGGTGTGGTGGTTCACCAACTTAGACTATTTTTCAAAAATATTTAAACATAGGTTATAATTTAACAAAATGGGTAAAAATACAAGGGTGTGAATACTTTCGCAAGCCACTGTACTAGATGTATCAGACCTGACAAAAGTTTGCCCCTACATGTAACAGAAAGCCAACATTAGGAAAGCGGCAGCTGTCACTTACTGTAGATAAGACTGCCAGTTCACTTTGTTAGCCCGGACCTCGGCAGCTTTGGCTGCAATGATGTTTGTTGGAACAGCAGCATCAACGGCTCCTCGGATGTCCATCTTCACGTCTCTGTTCCTAAAAGAAACAGAAATATTTGCTTATTTTTAGAACAATTCTAAAATTAAAGGGTGCATACACACAGGACGGAAAGTGCACAATAAACATCTGTTACAATTCAATGACAAAATCCAAATGTGTCGCGCAAATGTTCCTGTGGATTTCACCCTTTGCAGGACAAAGGTTGAAATCCCTAGTGAAAATCCACAGTTCATATTTACACACTGCCGACTCACAATCTTCACCACAGATTAACACTTACATGTGGATCAGACAGGGTAAAATCTCATCCGCTCTGCTTGTGTTGTAATACAGTGTGAAATTTCCAGTAGGAACATCTACAGCGTCTGTCTCTTGTGAACAGACCCATACAGGCACAGTCTATGATGAGAGCACCGTGCCTTTATTGCTGGCGCAAGAGTTTGGCATATATGCCTTCTGTCCTTGCACTTCCCCTATACCATGGGGACTGCCGCGAGTCGCGCACCATGGGGACCGCCGCGGGTCGCGCATCATAGGTCGTATTAGTAATGTCGTAAAGTTAGTTATTTAGAAGGTGTCACCACATAACCAGAATATTTGAATAGGAGACTCTGTCAACCTGGGTTTATTTGCCGTATTTGACCATATGAAGATAGGGGGCACCCCATTCAGGGAACGCTTTATTAGCCAGGCAAGAAAGTCACATCAGAAATCCTTCTTGAGATTAAAATACACCTAAAAGCAGTGGTCACTCTACACACTCTTCCCCAATTTCGTGGAGTGCTGCTATTTCACATTCAGTCTCAGGAAGCAGAAGGGTAGAGACCTCAGCGCCATCACACATTGCTAATAGTATCATATGGCTGCAACTTCCCTTTTGTTATAGGACTAGTAAGTCCCAGCAGCAGTTTCACTAGTGTCACTGGTAACATTCCTATTCGATCACTTCCCAGGACTATCAGCCATTGTAGACCATGTAGGGGCTGTCAGTAATAGGGATGTCTGATGAATGGAGAAGCAGAGTGGCCATTCTTGTGGGTGCTTAGCCAGATTTTTAACAATTCGCCAGGAAAGAAAACGCATTTATTACAGGGGATTTTAATGTGATTAATTAAGTATATGAGCTATTAATGGCTGGGGCTGTATGGAGAGCACTTGTGGTTTGCACCATTCTGGAAGTCCTATGGTGGCAATATAATGGCACCGTCATACACATCAACTGCTTTGAATTATTTGTTTGGTTTTTCTTTTCTTTTTTTATCAACATGTTGAAAACCAATTAATAAAAAAAACTAAATATGTTCTGGATTTGTCATCATTGTGTATTATTACAGATAATATGCCCCCAATAATGAGTTTTTCATGCAGTTATCGATACATGGTCTGTACTGAAATCCCTGTGAAATCCGCTCGCATAATGCAAAGGACACCACTTATTAAAGTGGTTCCACATGGAGTCCCCCAGAAGCTGTGGCAGGGGGCCGTGGTAGATCAGCCTCAGCCTAATTCGCATCTGCATTGGCAGCAGTTCCGACTGTAAATCCACGGCAGAAACTCAGGGGTCAACCCAACGTATTTATAGGGTCATGCGGCTGCTCCTTGACATGTCACAGTAGGGGGTCTATTATCCCGAACATATCAGGGGATTGTACTGAAAGCAGAGTTTACAGAACCTCACACTCATTCTTCACGTCCTCACTAGGAGCAGCCTCCTGTGATGGCACAACAAGACGTCTGTTGTCTGTAAACACTAAGGGAGCGGCACGCCGTCCGCACCGGCAGGATCTCTCCTGCCCTCGGCCTTACCGGTAACTAGTAGAGAGCAGGAGTCTCCGGATTGTGGCAGAGCAATGCTGGCCGGGGAGAGAGTCTACAGATAATCAGGTCCTAAGAGAAAAAGGAAAGATTATAGTGTGCGGCGGCATTGTGCCATGAAGATAATGAGGAGCTCACATGCTTTATTACTCTGGGCATCCGTCAGCAAACAGCAAGAGAACAAGAGGGGGCGCTACTGCAGCTTCTTCAGAGGCGGGGTGTGACCCAAAATCATTCATTCCCCGATCCCTTATATCATCCATCGCACAGAAGGCTTCGGCCAAACGCATGACAAGTACTAAACGGCAGGTCCACTGTTGTCCAGCTGGGTGACAACCATTTACAGGTGAGATCACCGCCCTATTGGCTGTCATCCAGCTTTCCCGGATAGTTTTGTAACTAATTATGTAGAAGACACAGCACAAACTGGGATGAGAAGGCTTCTTACCACTTTTCCCCCATGTATTCTCTGCTGGCAGCTTACATGGACACGTCCCTACTGACACCAACTTGTGAATTATCTGAGTGATGACAGCTTCAGCAGAAATATATTATTACCAAGGAGAGGAAGCTGGATTTATACAAACATTGGAGATCACACACAAGTGATGTCTGTATGTTCTGTCCATGCAAAATACAGAGAATAAATGTGCTTTCCTGCACAAATTGTGCTGTTTCTTTAAGAGGGTTGGAGCATAATAAGGGATAACTTGCTGATTGCTAGTGATCCACCACTGAGACCCCGACTAATTCTGAGACCTGGGCTCTGGAGCCCCCCACTTGAATGCAGTGATGGCCCCACTGCTCCATTCACTGATTATGGGACTGATGGAGAAGGGGAGCACTGTATTCAGCCATCTCCAGCAGTCATATAGACAATGAACAGAGGAGTGGTGTGCATAGGATCGTCACTGCATTCAGATGAGATCAATCTCAGGATCCGCGGAGGTCTCGTCATCAGGATTCCCTGCGGTCAGTAGGTTAAGATCTATACTATAGATTCACCAACTTGTCACAAACATTTTTACTTTGCCATTTTTGCAATGTGTTTATATAGAGATGATAAAATAAAAGACCAGAGTCAGACTCTGAACTTCTCACATATTTTTTGCTTTTTTTATTTCAAAACATTAACATCTATGGGAAAAAATGGGACCGATGAGGATCTAGTGGAACATGCAGTGTATGGAAATAACACCATGAGTGAAGAAAGAGAGTGTATAAAAAGCAGAATGTGTGTGAATGGCCCTTACTGTCATTCAGTCCCAAAGACCCTTGAGCTGAAAGCTGGGGACACATGGTGATGTGTCACGTGGCAGCAATTCCCAGACAAATCACAAGCCAAAAACATTTGTGCAATTTTGTGTCATTTTAAAACTAAAATTTTCCTAGAAAAAAAAAACCCAAAAGAAAAAAAAAAAAAAACACTGATAAATCGCATGAAAGATGCAGTTATGTGAACTTGCATTAAGGTCTATTGCAAAGTGATTCCCATGCAACGTGCAAGCATCGAATGAAAATCCAACACATCTGTAAACATTTGTGACCCTGTCGCAGCCTCGGCAGATCGAAGGTCACGATGTGACACAATAAGAAATGATTACATGTGATGTAACACCAGGATCGGGGCAGTACTTGCCCAAAAGAAAACCTGGACGCTAAACCCAGCAGAATATGATTTCCCATCAAGATAACAATGACATACAGGGGTGTGCGGGGGCCGGGGGCACGGCGGAGCTCTGTGATCCCAGCATGACACTGAGATGTTACCATTCCCTCACTGCCATCCAGTCTCTGCTGTAGAACATCTCCTATAGTCTCTGCTATTTGGGGGAAATGTTAACCCTTCAACACTGTGCACAAAAATACTTTAGCACAGGTTTGCATCTTCTGCAATTATCCTTGTATTGGGAGCAAAACCAGCATTAACAAGGGGGTGCTGCCCCTTACAGCAGGTGATCTACCCCCAATGCAGGCAAATCAGCGACCCCAGCAGTGACATGACAAACCCAGCACTGCTGCACAGAACACACTGCTGTATGCAGCACTCAGCGCCTAATGGAGGCTCTGTACAGTTATGTGACCGTGCAGACAATACACAACACATCGGGGGGCACCGACCGCCCAGTAACACCTAACAGCATCACCAAGGCCAGAGCAGCACTGACACCGGAGGCCGCACCGCCGCCATACACGCTCCATCCCATGTAGACAGCACAGCGCTCAGCACAAATGTCCTCAGCACTCACCTCCAGCACAGCCTCGTACCGGCGCCAGCAGCGGACAGACAGCAAGATCCTCACACCGATCCCAATGACCTCTCCGCAGCACTAACACAGCTGACAAGTGGTCATGTGACGGAGCTGGGTCAGGTGACTCCACACCGGAAACAGGTAGTGGCAGAGCGAGATGCTGGTCACGTGATGCTGTAGCGCGCCGCAGACTCAGCGGGCGGGGAGGAGATGTCAGTCTGTGTCTATGTGTGTGCGTGTATATACATGGCGTAGGAGTGTGTATATATGGTATAGGACTATGTGTATACATATACATATATATATATATATATATATATATATATATATATATATATATGTGTGTGCGCATGTATATATATGGTGTAGGAGTGTATATATATATGAGTGTTTGTATATATATGGCATAGGAGTGTGTATGTATATATATGTGTGTGTGTGTATATATATATATATATATGTGTGTGTATAGGAGTATGTATGTTTATGCGAATGTATATATATGGCGTAGGAGTGTGTATGTATATATGTGTATGTGTGTATATATATATACAGTGGTGGCCAATAGTATTGGCACCCCTGCAATTCTGTCAGATAATACTCAGTTTCTTCCTGAAAATGATTGCAATCACAAATTCTTTGGTATTATTATCTTCATTTAATTTGCTTGCAAGGAAAAAACACAAAAGAGAATGAAGCAAAAATCAAATCATTGATCATTTCACACAAAACTCCAAAAATGGGCCAGACAAAAGTATTGGCACCCTCAGCCTAATACTTGGTTGCACAACCTTTAGCCAAAATAACTGCGAACGACCGCTTCTGGTAACCATCAATGAGTTTCTTACAATGCTCTGCTGGAATTGTAGACCATTCTTCTTTGGCAAACTGCTCCAGGTCCCTGATATTTGAAGGGTGCCTTCTCCAAACTGCCATTTTGAGATCTCTCCACAGGTGTTCTATGGGATTCAGGTCTGGACTCATTGCTGGCCACCTTAGAAGTCTCCAGTGCTTTCTCTCAAACCATTTTATAGTGCTTTTGGAAGTGTGTTTTGGGTCATTGTCCTGTTGGAAGACCCATGACCTCTGAGGGAGACCCAGCTTTCTCACACTGGGCCCTACATTATGCTGCAAAATTTGTTGGTAGTCTTCAGACTTCATAATGCCATGCACACGGTCAATCAGTCCAGTCCCAGAGACAGCAAAGCAACCCCAAAACATCAGGGAACCTCCACCATGTTTGACTGTAGGGACCGTGTTCTTTTCTTTGAATGCCTCTTTTTTTTTTCCTGTACACTCTATGTTGATGGTTTTTCCCAAAAAGCTCTACTTTTGTCTCATCTGACCAGAGAACATTCTTCCAAAACGTTTTAGGCTTTCTCAGGTAAGTTTTGGCAAACTCCAGCCTGGCTTTTTTATGTCTCGGGGTAAGAAGTGGGGTCTTCCTGGGTATCCTACCATACAGTCCCTTTTCATTCAGACGCCGACGGATAGTATGGGTTGACACTGTCGTACCCTCGGACTGCAGGGCAGCTTGAACTTGTTTGGATGTTAGTCGAGGTTCTTTATCCACCATCCGCACAATCTTGCGTTGAAATTTCTTGCCAATTTTTCTTTTCCGTCCACATCTAGGGAGGTTAGCCACAGTGTCATGGGCTTTAAACTTCTTGATGACACTGTGCACGGAAGACACGGGAACATTCAGGTCTTTGGAGATGGACTTGTAGCCTTGAGATTGCTCATGCTTCCTCACAATTTGGTTTCTCAAGTCCTCAGACAGTTCTTTGGTCTTCTTTCTTTTCTCCATGCTCAATGTGGTACACACAGGGCAGAGGTTGAGTCAACTTTAATCCATGTTAACTGGCTGCAAGTGTGATTTAGTTATTGCCAACACCTGTTAGGTGCCACAGGTAAGTTACAGGTGCTGTTAACCCTCCGTCACATACAATATCGGTTCTAACGAGTTCACATACAATGTGACTGTCAGGCGCAGGCTAGAAAAATACCTATAATATCTAATGTTTGCAATTTCAGTTCTCTAAAAGTGATCAGTGACCTTCATAGGGATGTAATAAAAGAGACTACACATAATCAGGTGCAAAAAAAAACATTTACTTAACATAAAACTAACAACTCTGAAATACAAACATTTCAAAACTTCCACCAAATAGTCCCCAGTTCGACTCTGTCAAAAAACTCTACAAAGAAAATTTATGGAAACAAACTTAATTTTAAGGTACCTTAAGTACTATTAAACACATATTCAATAAGAATTAGATCCTGAAGTTTCCCCAGAAAAATTACACTTGCAGAGCAAAGAGCAAGAATTACACATCATTTTTGCATGTGTCAGGCAGATTGCATTATGACATTTGTGACATTCATAATTAGAAAGCCTTCTGATTCCGCTTTCCGTGGTGCAGGTGGTGCATCTCCTTCTTTTGGGAGGTGGTGCAGGTGGTGAATTTTCACTATCATCTGGGCGGAATCTTTTGAGCTGAACTTGAAGGCGAGAGGAGATACCGATTGTTTTCATACTTCTCCTGCGTAGCTCTCCAAGCACAAGTTCATGGGCCAATTTTTTCAGATAGAATCGTCTACGGAGTGGTTCAAGCTTGTTTTCAAGGTAAATGACTTGTGAATTTATACCACCCAAATTCAACATAGAAAAAAATATGACCATTGGCCAGCGTTTGGTGTTTCTGCTGATGTTGAAAGTTGAGCACATCTGATCAGCTGTATCAACACCCCTTTTGGTTGCATTATAAAATGTAATTATCTCTGGGTTTTTCTGTGCCTCAGTCCCAGGATTGATGGCATCATCATCATGAAGTGTTGATAGAAGAAGTACAATTTTTTTTGCTTGTGGTACATAGGAAACCAAAACCTTTCCATTATGGAATGCAAACATACTGCTGTACTGTTGTCTCCCTTTCACACAAACTGTGTAGGCAATTCTTTTTATTTTTTCTTACAGTTCCGACATATGAAAGCTTCTGCATTTTCAGATAATCAATCAGATCACAATTTGAAAACCAATTGTCAGCTGTTATATTGCGACCCAATCCAAATAAGGGCTCAGCCAGTCTTTTTACAACATCACTGGGTTTGTTGCTGACACAGTAAGGATCTTCTGGTTGTTTTCCTGCATAAACTTCCAGGTTGTAAGTGTAGGTCTTACTGGCATCAACAAGGGCATACATTTTTATTCCATATTTGTTAGGCTTTGATGGAATATATTGACGAAAGGCACATTTACAGAGCTCGACATTCAGAAACCTGGTAGATGTGTAGCAGATAAAACAAGAATTTTCTAAAAATGACAGCATGCAGCCCAGTAGGTGATACTTCACTGGAATCGGGGTCTATGGCCCCAATTCTTCATTTGCGGTGTTTATAAATCACTTTCCTTTTTGTCTTGTATTTTTTGCCGTTTTCGGCACCAAATTCATCAAAACCACACGCGATTCATGAATTTGGCGCAATGTAAAAAAATAGGCTTTCAACCTGCCTTGAACTGTTTTTGTGACTTTTGGCATACTGAACAATGCACTAGTGGTTGTTGGGGGGGGGATAAAGTGAAGTTGTGCCAACTTTTGCAACTTTTTAAAAAGTCCCAATTGATAAATCAGGCTAAAACATCTGATTTTGTTAGAATCTGACCAATTGCTAGACTTCGCCCACAAAGCGGAAAACAAAAACTTATGTAAAAAATTTTTTAAAAAGGTGCAAATAGAATAATGAATTGGGTGCTAACAAAAAAAAAGGCTCCAATGAGCGTTATCATTACTGACGTCACCACTGTTCAGAGCCGCCAGATCTTGCAGAGCACAGCGTGAGCCGGGAGTGGCTCAGAACGAGTCTCCATAGGCTTTTAACAACAGAATCTGGGAACGTCGTTGAAAGCACTGGACTTCTTCAGAACTGCGTGGAACCCTTGTTTTATTGGTGACCAAGGGACAGTGTCTTGTTTTTATTTCTCTTTGTTTCTCCTGTTTCTATTTGTGGACTACATTGAATTCCATGGACTACTTCAGACCTGCATGAGTTTTTTTGCTTTTTTTTTAATAGGTGAACCAGGGAAAGTTTAAGGGAGTATATAGTATATTCAAATAAAATATTTTTTTTTTGTGTGTGTGTGTGTTTTTTATTACTGGTTTAGTAATGTGGTCATCTGATAGACACCCATTCATTACTAACACCAGGGCTGGATACCAGCAATGATTTTTGACATGTGAGGATTCCCTAACAAACGAGCAATCCCTGAATGTGTTGAGGCTGTCTAACAGCCATAAATCATGCAGACACAGGGACTCGAACATAATATGCGAGCATGCCGAAGATACTCGGTAAGCACCCGAGCATGCTCGCTCATCACTATTCCTTAACAATCCCTTTAACTCTTATCTTAATCATTGCAGCTGGGTGTCTCCTTTGTTTTTTAGCTCATAGCCACTGCACTTGGTGCCGGCACAAAACCTGAGCCTCCAGTATTTGTGCACTGCATATTTGTGAGGCTTTGCTGGAATTACATTCCACCAAGTGTTGAGAAACCTCGTGTCAGATTGCAGAACTAAGGATATGTGCATACGTCTCTTAGACTTTAGACAATACTGGTATTGTAACCCCGATGTCCCTGCATGATTTCTCTCCCTCCTCCCAGCAGGGAAGCTGACATACTCACTGCTCGGCGGCCATAGCTTCCTGGTCCCAGGGCTCGCACACGTCGCACCAGTATCCATATCCATACCACCATTGGGCCTGTTCCTGTCCTGCCTGACACACCGAGTTCGTTACTGCATCCCTGACCCCTGGGGTCAGCTGCTGCAGTATCGGGGACTGCCCTGGAGTGCTCCCTGCAGCTCTAGCCTAACCTCACCATCAGAGGCTCTTGTGAAGACCAGATAGCCACTTAGTTATGCCCGTCCAGGGTAAGCCAAGCCTGTGGTGCAGTGGGTCCACAACCCACTAGCGTGACAGGTATATTTTGTCCTAAAGTGTCTTTTGTGGCCTTTTTACAACTTTTTTTTTTCTTTGTTTTTGTTGTCGGATTTTTTTAACTTGTGTGTGTCTTCCAAGCAGAATCCTCCGGAGGAATGATCAGTTCACTTTTGTTAGCCATTTTATAGCTTTTGAACCCTAAAGTGGTTAAGAGAAGCATAAAAAGAATGAACATATGCACGGCAACTTGGTTTTTATATTGTGCTTATGTTCGTTATTTTTAGCATTTTTAAGCCCTTTTAAGTCTGGTTCCTGAGCGACATGCCTAAAAAAACATGGGGTGCACATATGCTAAATCCGTTAGTCCCATAGGCTTTGAATGGAGCAATAATGGACGTGCTTAACTGCCCCTCTTTCAGATGGACCCACAGCAAATAGACATTTACAACCTCTTGTGTTGATGAGTGATAACTGTTGATTCTCTTTTAGTCTTAGCAACAGACAACAAACTTCAACTTTTTAGTAAGATTACATATACTAGGTACTCTGATGTAGTCCCTTGGTTCTGTCAGTCAGTGGTGGTCTCTTTGCTTGGCCCCCCCTTGGATGTCATCTTTTTATATTCCTCAGTGACATGAGAGATGTTTGTGCACAAAGGGGCACAGTCGCCTTTGTGATGATGAAGCATCTTGCTGGCTCATGTATTTGATGCTACTAGAGTCATGTCTTTGCTTTTGATCTTGACAGCCTTGTTCCAAGTCTCTGTTCCACTTCTTTCACTATGTTTCTTTATGAGAGGGCAGGTATACAGCCGCAGAGATGAAGGGAGTCCACTTTATTTTGCAGGAATCAAAGGTGTGAGGTGCAGAAGTGTTTTATTCCATACACATAGTTGTGTGCCTGTCAATGTGTTTTTTTCTGTTCTTAGATATATATTGGATTGTTTTAAGATTCTTGTAGCCCAGTTTAGGAACCTCTAACACTTTTAATTATTCCATCCATATTGATCTATCCAATTGCTTTTTGCTATATACTCGAAAACATTGGTATATAGACAGCAAATAATATAGGACGGTGCTCAAGCGATTTGACAGAGAACCTCAAAGTCTGTTTATACGTATATCAAAATTTGCTTAAGAAGAATCTATGGTAATTGTGGTCAATGATTCCTACTCTAAAGCAGTGCTTAAAAGCATGGGGCTTGGCACACTGGCTGGTGAAGCATAGGTCCCCACTAGAGTATCAGGTGATGACCACATTGGGATGTGGCAGCAGCAGGTTTTCTTCAGATGATTTTTCCATGAAGGCCATATTTGTGCAGGTGTCTCTGAACATAAGAACAATGTACCACAACTCCAGAGTCTGCTAAATCTTTCTGAAGGTCTTTTTCAGTCAAGTGGGGGTTCTGATTTGCCTCTCTAGCAATCCTACGAGCAGCTCTCACTGAAATGTTGCTTGGTCTTGCAGACCTTATCTTGACCTCCACTGTTCCTGGTAACTTTCATTTCTTAATTACATTTAGAACTGAGGAAAAGGGCAACTTGAAAACGCTTTGCTATCTTATTACCTTCTGCTTTGTGGGCCTCCACCATTTTCATTTTCAGAGTGCTGCACAGCTGCTTAGAAAAAGCCATGATCTTCGACTCAAAGTTTTCTTACACTGGGTAGGACATTTTGCTCTAAAATCTCTTGATCATTCTGATTTCATGTCTCCTGTGATACAGTCAAGGCCTCCAATACCAGATGCAGCAAAGCAACCCACAGCATTATGGATCCTCCTCCATGCTTAACTTTTGGTAAGGTGTTCTTTTCCTTATAAGCTTCATTGCGCCATCTTTAAACAAACTGTTGCTTTGCATTGCCAAAAAGCTTTATTTTTGTTTCATCTGTCCCAAAACATTTTCCCTGAAGGATTGTGGTTTAAGGTACTCTTTGGCAAAGATCAGTCGTTCCTTTTTATGTCTTTTCTTCAACAATGGTTTCTTCCTTGGCCTTCGCCCATAAAGTTCTGCTTGGTTTAGTGTGTGGTGTATGGTAATTGTTGAAACCATGACCCCAGACTGTTCCAGGTTGGCCTTCAAGTCTTTGGATGTTTGATGTGGTGTTTTTTCCACCATTCGCACCAACCTTCGAAGACATCTCTAGTCAATTTTCCTCTTTTCCCCACGTCCAGAGAGGTTCTTGACGGTTCCATGCTTGGCAAATTTCTTAATAACATTGCGCACTGTTGAAAGTGGGATACCAAGGTCTTTGGAGGTGGCCTTATACACTTTGGAAGTCTTGTGTTTGCTAATAATAGCAGTTCTGATGTCCTCAGACAGCTCCTTTTGTCTTCGCCATTGTGAAAAAGGAACAGGGCCTACCATTTGACTTTTTTTTTAAAATTCTGAAGTCATCATTCATTGGCTAATTCATGTCACATGGGCACCGACAATTAATCATAGGAGAATCTCTTTTGTGATGTACCACAGGCGAGTCAAAATGTGTTTCCATACTAAATTAATGTAAAGGGTGCCAATACCAGTGACACAGCAAGCTTTAGGTTTTTCTATTTTTCCCTTGCATTGTTTTTGGTTTTAAATTATTGTTTATCATTTGCTCTTTTGTATTTAACGTGAGGGCTCTATACAAAAAACTTTCACTTGATTAATTTTTTTCAGGAGATATTCCACATTATGTACTTAAACTTCATGGGTGCCAATAATGATGAGTAGGACTGTAAGATACCTGGAATTGGGTCCCCTTGAGTGGAATATGCACTGCTCAAAAAAATAAAGGGAACACTCAAAACTCTATCTATCTATCCCATATCTATCTATATATCTATCTCATATCTATCTACATGCATAGTGAGCACTTGGAACCCCCAGGTGCTTCACAAATTGATTCGTAAAAATAAAAAAGTGAAAAAAAAACACTTTTACGAATCAATTTGTGAAGCAACTGGGGGTTCCAAGTGCTCACTATGCATCTAGATAGGTGCCTTGGGTGGTCTAGTTTCCAAAATGGGGTCATTTGTGGGGGAGCTCCAATGTTTAGGCACATCAGGGGCTCTCCAAACGCAACATGGCTTCCTCTAATTATTCAAGCTAATTTTACAATCAAAAAGTCAAATGGCGCTCCTTCCCTTCCGAACCCTGCCGTGCGCCCAAACAGTGGTTTTTCCCCACATATGGGGTATCTGCGTGCCCAGGGGAAATTGCACAACAAATTTTGGGGTCCATTTTTTCTTGTTACCCCTGCGAAAATAAAAAAATTGGGTCTAAAGTAACATGTTTGTGAAAAAAGTTAAATGTTCATTTTTTTCTTCCACATTCAAAAAATTCCTGTGAAGCACCTGAAGGGTTAATAAAGTTCTTGAATGTGGTTTTGAGCTCCTTGAGGGGTGCAGTTTTTAGAATGGTGTCACTTTTGGGTATTTTCTGTCATAAAGACCTCTCAAAGTGACTTCAAATATGATGTAGTCCCTAAAAAAATGGTTTTGTAAATTTTGTTGGAAAAATGAGAAATCGCTGGTCAACTTTTAACCCTTATAGCTCCCTAACAAAAAAAATTTTGGTTCCAAAATTGTGCTGATGTAAAGTAAACATGTGGGAAATGTTATTTATTAAGTATTTTGTGTGACATATCTCTCTGATTTAAGGGCATAAAAATTCAAATTTTGAAAATTGCAAAATTTTCAACATTTTCGCCAAATTTCCATTTTTTTTCACAAATAAACGCAAGTGATATCGAAGAAATTTTACCAAAATCATGAAGTACAATATGTCATGAAAAAACAGTCTCAGAATCAGGGGGATCTGTTGAAGCGTTCCAGAGTAATTACCTCATAAAGTGACAGTGGTCAGAATTGTAAAAATTGGCCTGGTCATTAACGTGCAAACCACCCTCGGGGGTTAAGGGGTTAAGTGTTCCCTTTATTTTTTTGAGCAGTGTATTATTGGTAGACCTTGTTCCTGAGTCTGACGGTTGCCAGTTATTAAGGCTAGTCTAATTTGGTCTGTGTCTCTTGTTTAGTTAATCTGTCCTAGCAGGGGATTAACAGAGTCACTATGGACAGCCATCGGTGAGCGGTGGCGCCACATTACACTCAAGATAGGGTGCCAACCTCCGCTGCCAGGAAGGATGAGCCGATTAGGGCACTATTAGGGCAAGGTAGCCATTTATATTGCGTAATTATCTTTGGGGAAATTAGCTCTATTTTTACATATCGACACGTCTATATATTGTTTTTTCAAATGTTCTTTTATTTCAGAATGTTTTTAAAAAGATCTAATGTTATTTTTAGTTGGGAATTTTAATTGATAAGCCATGTCAAAGTAATCTGAACAAACAAGGGTGCCAAAACTTTTGCATCAGCCCATTTTCCTTTTTGTAGTTTTTTTAAAGTTTAAAAAATGACAATATTTTTTTTTGCCTAAAATACATATGAAATGTGTCATCTTTAACTTAGCGTTCATTTCATGTTTAACTGTTCACAATAACAGTGATTTTGACCAGGGGAGCCCAAACTTTTACATTCCACTGTATGTAGGTATATAGGTATGTAAGAGAAGAATATACATTGCACATTGATCACATCGTGTGAAAAACCTTTTCTTCTGAAGACCTTCCAAACCCTTTTTTTTCCTATTCAATTGAATACTTTTTCGCACGCATTATTCAAAGCCCCTAGAGCAGAAACTAATAAGTGATCATTGCAATTTGGTTCAGAAAGCCAGTGTAGTTTTATTATTGCTTCCTACTGATGAGCACTCTTAGGGTGCATTCAGACGCCCCTATAAATTGGTCAGAGATCGGACCGCAATGCATGGACTGGCCGCAGGTCTCCCAACCCGAGCATGACAGCTTCTTATATTTCTATGAAGTTGTCACGCTCGGGTCAGGAGACCTGCGGCCAGACCGTGCATTTTGGTCCGATCTCAGACCAATTTTATACGGACGTCTGAATACACTCTTAGAGTGAGACCACATGGTGTGGCTGGCTGCAGTGCCAAAACTGGACCTGCCCATGCTAACCAATGATCTCTCAATTATGAAACAAAATTGTGCTGCCATTGGCCAATCAATTAAGTGGCGGTTTGGACACGTGACCAGCCACACGTGTGGTTTCACCCCTACTCATTTTCCTTCCTCTCTGGAAATACAAGGCATCTCTTCAGGCTTTCTATCGGGTGTTTATGAGGAGGTATTTTGTGTTGCATTGTGGTTTTTGTTTAGTGGTGCAGGGGAGATATTTTGTTTGTTACTGTGGTTTTGCCTTCTCTGGGGAGGTATTATGCGCTTCACTGTGGTATTTGTGTTGTGCTTTGTGCTAGTTATTTTGTGCTGCATAGTGGTATATAGTAGTGTACTGCGGTATTTCGCATTGCTGTGGAAATAAGTTGTGTTGTATTATGGTATTTTGTGATTAGGTGTGCTCCATACTGGTATTTATGCTGGTTTAGCTGGTATGGCACTTCACATTGGTGTTTGCTTGGTACTGGTAGCATTTCTTCGCTGGCGAGACCCGGACGTCACCATGGATTGGCTGGAGCAGTACAGGTAGAAAAGTTTTAGCCAGCATTGCAGTAAACAGAGATGTAGTGTGTAAATCATTTCATGAATACATCAAGTGACTGAAAAATCACCACTAGTGAAGCACAGACTGGGCTTATTTGTGGATCACAATATTAAACTGGTTATAGATCTGAAGTAATTATACTGCTTGTCTGTAAAGGGACAGGGGTGAGTAGAAATTAAACTGTGGGAGAAATCAAATCCTTGTACTTTTTCCAGACAATAGCTCAGAGTGGTAAACATGTGCCACTAATGACTGAGAAAATATGTAAGGCATGACTGATTACTGTCCTGACTAATGAAGCACATTTCCATCAGTCTAAAGCAGATGTTTTTAGTACCATAGACATCAAACTGGTTCTTTAATGATACTCGTTACCTCTATTTCCTGTGTGAAAGCATTTAATGCAGATCTTCTGCTTTTAAGTCCTTGATTTAAAGAGTACCCATCATCTGTCCGTGACTGCACCTTTCATTTAAGAAAACAGTGAGCAGCAACAGAGAGAATTTTGCTAAACAACATTAAAATGCTGAGACGTTTCATTGATATCAGGCTAAATGTCCCATCCTTAATGAATGTGAAGTTTTATATATTTTTTTTATTACTCTGGACTTGGATTTTTTTCTGAATTATAAAGGTTTAGTTTTGCTTTCATAAATGGTTTCTTTTTCCCTTCGTTTCGATTTCATTTTTTGAGGTTTAGCGCTTAAAGGGAATCTGTCACCACTTTGGAGTTATCAGACCTCTATTATCGCCATACAGGGTATAGAAAAGTAAATCTATACATACCTGTATGGCCCATAGTAGAGGTTTGATTGCGGAGAAAAGCGCTTTAATCAATTATATTTTGTACAAGCTTGGCGTCCGGAGGAGGCCAAGCAATCCCCACCTACAGTATGTGCTTATTATTCCCCCAAATCCCCACCTATGTGCTTAATTATCATGTCCCCCCCCTCTCCTTGACTTCCCGGGCATGCGCAAAGCGCCGCACACATAGAGCGTGCTTTGCTTCCTCCCGGCCCCGTCTGCCTGTGCACTGCGCTGCAGGAATCTATTGCGCAGGTGCCGGGAAGTGACAGTGACTCCCCGGCACCTGCGCAATAGAAACCTGCAACGCAGTGCACAGTCAGACGGGGCCGGGATGAAGCAAAGCACGCTCTATGTGAGCATAGTAACATAGTTTGTAAAGCCGAATAAAGACTTGCGTCCATCAAGTTCGACCTGTTTGTTCTGTAATTGCTAAAGTTGATCCAGAGGAGGGCAAAAACCCCAAATGATTTAGCCAATCTTCACCTGAGGAAAAATTCCCTCCCGACTCTGAAACCAGCAGTCAGAATAAATCCCTGTATCAACCTACTATTTTATTTTATTTTTAAGTATATGCTGAAATCTGCCTGGTATCTAGAAATGCATCCAGTCCCCGCTTGAACTGGTGTAGTGAATCCGACATTACCGTCTCCTCACTCAGTGAATTCCATATTCTCACTGCTCTTACCGTAAAGAACCCCTTCCTATGCTGGTGCTGAAACCTTTTCTCTTCCAGTCTTAGTGAATGCCCTCTTGTTACCGTAATATTCCTATTTTTGAACAAATCCCTGGCAAGGTCTCTATACTGTCCCCTAACATATTTGTACACATTTATTATGTCCCCCCTCAACCTTCTCTTTTCCAGGCTGAATAGTCCTAGTTTTGCCAACCTCTCTGGGTATTGCAGTCCCTCCATTCCCTTTATTAATTTTGTTGCCCTCCTTTGTACCTTTTCAAGCTCGTTTATATCCTTTCTATATATTGGGGCCCATAACTGAGCACAGTATTCCAAGTGTGGTCTGACCAGTGCTTTGTACAGTGGAAGAACAATGTTCTCATACTTTGCAGCTATACCTCTTCTGATACATCCCATTACCCTGTTTGCCCTTACAGCAGCGGCCTGACTTTGGGCACTCCAATTTAGTTTGCTATCAATCAAGATGCACAAGTCCTTCTCCATCTCTGAATTCCCCAATGATTTCCCATTCAGTGAGTACAGGGCATTTTGAAGTCGATAATATTATGGTCGCTATTACCTAGGTGCCCCCCTATCTGTACCTCAGTTATTCTATCAGGCCTATTAGTCAATATTAAGTCCAACACGGCATTCCCTCTCGTTGGTTCCTGCACTAGTTGGGAGAGATAATTATCCTTAATATTTGTCAAGAACCTTTTTCCTTTCTGAGATCTACAGGTTTCTGTTTCCCAGTCAATATCCGGGTAGTTGAAGTCCCCCATAACAATCACTTCATTATGTTTTGCTACTTTGTCTATTTGTCCTAATAGCAGATTCTCATTCTCCTCTGTTATATTTGGTGGCTTATAGCAGACCCCCAGTAATATTTTATTATTATTTTTTGCCCCCTCTATCTCTACCCACATGGACTCGACCCCCTCTTCTCCCTCTCCTATATCTTCCCTTAGTCTGGGTTTTAGACATGACTTTACATATAAGCAGACTCCTCCGCCTTTCCCCTGTTTCCGGTCCCTTCTAAATAAACTATAATCTAATAAATTTACCGCCCAGTCGTAGCTATCGTCTAGCCAAGTCTCTGTTATACCTACGATGTCATACCTCTCCTCCGATATAAGCGCCCGCAGCTCATCCGCCTTATTGGTCAGGCTTCTTGCGTTGGTCAGCATGCAAGATAAAACTTTGGGGTTATTTAGCATCCTATTCTTCTCTAACGATCTAACTGTACTATCCCCACCCCCCTCTCCACCCTCATTATATTCACTTCTCCCCTTCCCCCTTGCTTGCCTCACATCCCACCTATTTCCTTGGTCCCCCCCCCCGTCTCTAGTTTAAAAACTCCTTCAACCTATTAGCCATCTTCTTCCCCAGCACTGCTGCACCCTCCCCATTGAGGTGCAGCCTGTCCCTACGGTAGAGCCTGTAGCCGACCGCGAATTCGGCCCAGTTCTCCATGAACCCAAACCCTTCTGCCTTGCACCAACTCTTTAGCCACTTATTCACCTCCCTAACCTCCCGTTGGCGCTCCTGTGTGGCTCGCGGGATTGGTAGTATTTCTGAGAAAACTACCTTGGAGGTCCTTGCCCTAAGCTTCCTACCTAGGTCCCTGAAATCATTTTTAAGGACCCTCCATCTACCACTCACTTTGTCATTGGTGCCGATGTGGACCATGACTGCTGGGTCTTCGCCAGCCCCACCCAGTAACCTGTCAACCCGATCCACGATGTGCCGGACTCGAGCGCCAGGGAGGCAGCACACCGTTCGGCGATCCCGGTCTTTGTGACAGATTGCCCTGTCTGTCCCCCTAATAATAGAGTCACCCACTACCAGAACCTGTCTTGCCTGCCCTACACTTTCCCCCTCCCCCTCATTACTGGAGCATACACTCCCCCGGCGGTCAGAGGATCTGTCGTGCTCCAATAATGCCGGTTCTGAACCAGCCTTCCTATACTTCTTCCCTCTATCCCTCCTAACTGTTATCCAGCTCCCTGCCTGTTCAGCCTGCACTTCCCCTCTATGCTCCACCCCCAGTATTGACCCATTGAGTGTCTGCTCGGTGAGCAGCAAACTCCGTTCCATGTTGTCGATGCTCCTCAGTACCGCTATCTGAGCACTTAGATCCAGAATTTGGGCTTCCAAGTGCACGATATGCTCACATCTCTCGCAGCAGTATGGATCCTCGAGCGGTTGCTCACGGAATGCATACATTGCGCAAGATGTACACTGCACGGCTCCGGCCAACATGGACGTCATTCTAAATATGGGGATACAGTCAGTATATATATACAAGTACAAAACACAATTATTTATATATAGCTGTTGGACAGGGATCAATTAGGGATGTGCAAGTGTATCAATTAGATATCGGTGGGGGATCAGTTAAGCATGGACGGGGGATCAATTAAGTATCAAGTATGGACGGGGGAATCAGCTAAGTAGGTCAGGTGGATTAATTAAGTAAAAAGTAAAGTAAAGAAAGCATGAAATACAGTCAGCAATTCAGTCCTAAGTCCTCCCTTCCAAACTCCCTGAATCCAAAGTCACTGAAAAACAAGTCACACACTTACTTTCATTCGCACTTACGCTCCGGACACACGCAGCTCGTTCACACTCACAAACTAAGAGATTTAAAGAGTTTTTTTTTTTTTCCTTTTCCAGCAATGTACCCTTCACCTCAATGCACTTCCAAAGGACTTGATGCCCAACCAGCTGCCCCTTATAAACCCTTAATTATGACCCCTTCCCCTTAATTAACCCCTTGTGAGTAAATTTACACCTCAGGATTTTAGTGCAATGTAGTTAACCCTTAAATACACAGGTAGTAAACTAAGAAACTAAAACTGTAGTGAGAAAATAGATTTTAAAAAGCCCAATAAATCTAAACAGGTAGAAAAGCACTCAGCAGGTCACAATGCAGCCACTCACCGCAATTCACACAGGTATTTTCTGCAGGATTCCCAATACCTCTTCACTGAAAAACAAGTCACACACTTACTTTCGTTCGCACTTACGCTCCTCCGGACACACGCAGCTCGTTCACACTCGCAAACTAAGAGATTTAAAGAGTTTTTTTTTTTTTTTTTTTTTTTTTTTTTTTCCCTTTTCCAGCAATGTACCCTTCACCTCAATGTACTTCCAAAGGTAGTGTATAGATTTACTTTTCTATACCCTGTATGGCCATAGTAGAGGTCTGATAACTCCAAAGTGGTGACAGATTCCCTTTAAGCTTTATGTACATGCTTTTCCTTTTAATATTACCAGGTTTGAAGAATCGGAGTGAGAATTCTTCTCAAGAGAACAGGGTCAAGATTATCAGGCCCTGGTAGAACCCATTTACTCTGATAGTAGGCCCAACATCTTGACGGCCAGGGGGATAGTTGATGTCCGCAAGGGGAGAGTACCGATTCGCATTCTGAATTTTGGGGAGAAAGAGGTCCAGTTACCCCGGTATTCCACCCTTGCTAAGCTGTTCACTGTCAGTAACAACGCAATAAAGGCAGTGGAACCCTTGTCTCTGTCCGAACAGGCAGAAGACAATGGCTCCAAGGGGCAGAAGGAGGATTGGTGTCAGAAGCTACAAGTAGGCACTGACTCCACCCCTTTGTACCAAAAGCATGGGGTGTACCTGGTGGTCCAAGAATATGAGCGAGTCTTTAGCAAACACCCACTAGACTTTGAGCAGGTAAAAGGGGTTCAACATCATATCCCCACAGGAGATCATCCGCCCATTAAAGAGAGGTACCGGCCTGTACCCCCAGCTCACTATCAATGTGCCAAGGGAATGTTACAGGAGATGAAGGAGGCTGGGGTGATCAGAGATAGTTGTAGCCCCTAGGCAGCTCCATTAGTCCTCGTTAGAAAGAATAATGGTACAATGAGGATGTGTGTTGATTATAGGCTGATTAACCGCATTACACATAAGGACGCCTACCCATTACCCAGAATTGAGGAATCATTAGCTACACTGAGATCCGCTAACTATATCTCCACTTTAGATGGGTATTTGCAGGTTCCCGTGGCAGAGGTGGACAGAGAGAAGACCGCGTTTACGACACCAATGGGCCTCTGCACGTTCAACTGAATTCCATTTGGGCTCTGCAACGCCACAGGAACATTCCAGCGGTTAATGAAGTGTTGCCTAGGACACAGAAACTTTGAAACCGTTCTGCTGTACCTAGACGACGTAATCATCTACTCAAAGACATACGAAGACCACCTGTAGCACCTTGCTGAGGTGTTCGAGGCCCTATCTGGTTTTGGCTTGAAAGTAAAGCCGTCCAAGTGCCACCTGTTGAAGTCCAAGGTGCAGTACCTAGGCCATGTGGTAAGCGCCGAAGGTGTAGCACCAAACCCTGAAAAAGTCACCGTGATCAAGGACTGACTAAGACCCTCCACTATCAAGGAAGTGTGGCAGTTCCTCGGTTGATAGGCTACTACAGGAGATTTATCAAGGGTTTCACCAAGATAGCGGCACCCATACAGGACCTCTTAGTTGGCCAGTCCAAGAAGGCCAAGAACCCGAATTCTCCGTTTGAGTGGGGTAAAAAAGAGGAAGAATCCTTCACCCGGCTGAAGGTGGCTTTTACGGGAGACAAAGTCCTGGCCTACCCCGACTATGGCCAACCCTTTATAATCTATACAGATGCCAGCAATGTGGGATTGGGAGCGGTGCTGTCCCAGGTACAGCAGGGCAGAGAGAGAGTGATTGCCTACGCCATCAGGAAGCTCCGTCCCATGGAAAGGAACCTCGACAACTATAGTTCCTTCAAGTTGGAGTTTTTAGCCATAGTCTGGGCTGTAACAGAGCGCTTCAAACACTACCTGGCTTCTGCGAAGTTTACAATTTTCACAGACAACAATCCCCTTACCCACCTTGAAACGGCGAAGCTAGGTGCGCTGGAGCAGCGATGGCTGTCCAATTACGAGTTTACCATCAAGTATTGGGCCAGGCATAAAAACGCTAATGCTGATGCGCTGTCTAGGATGCCCAACTTGCCAGATGGGGGAGAAGACCCAGAAGAGTAGGAGGAGATAGACCTACCGGCTTTCCATCCTCACGGGGTGACCCAGTGCTCCCACTGTGAGGGACAAGCGCTCCGCCAACGGAGAGGCCACGTTTAACCCATTGCCCCACCATGGATGGGCAGAGACGCAGAATAGCGACCCAGCTGTCCACCTAGTAAAGGAGTTGCTGACACAAGCTGACTCGCACCCTGGTCCCGATGCTCCACAGGAGACCCAACAGCTGTGGAAGTAAAAGGGCAAGCTGTACATCTATGAGGGAAAGCTGTGTTGGAGGAGCATCAACTCCCGGACACACAAACTGGTCTGGCAGGTGGTAGTCCCGAAGCGGGATGTGCCAATGGTCTTAAAGCCGTACCACGATGGAGCAGGACACTTCGGGTGGAAGAAGTTGGAAGTCCTGCTACGTGAGCAATTCTACTGGGTTGGCATGAGGAAAGCAATCGAGAGATGGTGTCGAGAATGTGGTCCATGCAACCTGAGGTGGTAAGACAGTGATAGCCAGAGGGCTCCCCTGCAGCCCATAATCAGTCACCAAACAACCACTTGAATTGGTAGCCTAGGACCACATGAAGCTAGCCCCAAGCCGGTCAGGCTATGTCTACGCTCTTACCATAGTAGAGCACTACTCCCGGTTCCTGGTAGTAGTGCCAGTGAAGGATCAGACAGTTAAGATGGCAGCCAAAGCGTTTCAACAACACTTTTGTCGCCCGCATGGTTACCCTGAACGAGTGCTTACTAACCAAGGCCCAGCCTTTGAAGCCGAAGTGTTTCAGGAATTCTGTAACTTGTACGGCTGCAAGAAAATAAAGACGACGCTGTATCATCCCCAGACCAACGGGTTGTGCAAGAAAATGAACCAGGTGGTAATAGACCTGTTGAAGACGTTGCCCCTTGAAGAGCGTAGCCTGTGGCCAGAGAAGTTACCGGATTTGGTAGACCTATATAACCATATCCCGGTGAACTCCACCAACTGTACATCCGCCTATCTGATGAGGGCAAGACCTGGCAAGTTACCCATTGACTTAGACATGGGAGTTTTTAACACCTGAGACGACATCACCAGGTGCAGATTGGGATACGGAGCGGCAGCAACAATACCGCAAGGTCCAAGAATGTGTAGAGAGAAGTTTGTCCCAGGTGAGACAGAGGCAGGAAAGAACTTATAATCAGCATGCACCTGCAGTTCCCTTGTCACCTGGAGAACTGGTACTCAAAAGGAAGAGACAAATTCACAAATTAGATGATCAGTGGGAGGTTGAGCCATACACCGTCTTGCTTTCAAACTTCGACAACACCAAGCTATGCCTCATCAGTAAAGATGGAGGAGAGACTTCGGCGGCAGTCTCAAGAGACCACCTGAAGATATGCCCTGTCCCCTGATCAATTGAGACCCCAAGAGGAAGACCAAAATAGCCCCCAGCACACAGAAAAGGTGGGAGAGACGGTTCAAACCATCCTTGGAGAAATTCCCCAGTCTTGGACGCAGGTGAACCACCAATCGTGGTACCTGTCCTGACCTTTCCCCAACTAACCTTACCGAAAGCCGCAGAGACTCCAGAACAGCCGGGAGACGGCCCCAGCAACAGATGCCACAACTGCAGTGGAACAAGTGAATCCACCACCTCCTAGCGGTGAATCTGTCGTGCCCATGATGAGTCAAAGAGGTCGTAGAAGACTACCAAGCCTACCGGTGTTACGTCAGACTAACCGTAGTGTAGTCCATAGTGCTCGCACCACACCAGCGATAGACACCCGAGACCCGTGTAGGTCATTGGCAATAACTGTACTGCCTAGATCAACCCGTAGTACCAGAGGTCAGCTCCCTGCCCGTTATAGGGACTAAGGTGTAATAAGATAATAGTGTATAGTGTAGTATATAATTGCAACCGTTAAGCATGAGAGCCTACAGAGACTTCCTGTAAGAACCTTTAAGCAATCGTGAGTGTACATAGTTATATTTATGGACAAATGGACCACAGGACTAGATGTGGTCCGAGCAATGTTGAGTAAAGTTAATTGTTGGCCTTGAAAATAAACCATGGGCGTGGCCGAAAACCAGGCCCACTGACAGAGTGCCCTGAAGCCACGCCCAGGGACGATACACGAAGTGGGTTGAGGCGGTTCCCACCAACCAACCTTCAAGTACCCAGAAAAAGACAATTCCCGGATAGCGGCGTAAAGACTAAGTGCCACAATGACTGCTCCCTATTTTTGTTTGGTTCTTTGTTGTTCTGCAATTTTTGCCTTTCTGAGACTTTGTAAATTTTTTGGAATATAAATCATTTTTGTTTGGGTAAGAATACAAGGAGAGAATAACTGAAAGGACACCATTGTAGGCATTTACTACAGGCCACCTGGGCAAGCTGCAGATATGGATGAACTCTTTATGTATCAAATGACCAAGTTCTCCAAAAAATATGACGTAGTGGTCATGGGAGATTTCAACTTTCGAGACATTTGTTGGGAGTCTCTCTCAAGTAAAACTAACAGGTCAAGCAAATTCTTATCCTCTCTTGCTGACAACTTTATCTTCCAAAAGGTAGGGGAGAAAACAAGGGGATCTGCTACTTTGGATCTAATCCTTATAAACAGGGAGGAAATGGTTGAGGAGGTAAAAGTGTCTGGGACCCTCGGAGGCAGCGATCATGCTATTGTAGAATTTTGGATAACTAGAGGAGGAAGACATGTGAAGACTCAAACTTCAAGGTTAGATTTCAGAAAGGCAGATTTTAAGCGACTCAGAAAGAGAATAGGAGGGTTCCAATGACTGGATGTCCTTAAGGACAAAAATGTCCAGGAAGGATGGGAAATTTTTAAAAATGAGATTCTCAAAGCACAATCGTAAACAATCCCGAAAAGTAGGAAGAATAGGAAGCATTTAAGGAAACCAGGATGGATGAACACAGAACTTAAACACATGCTAAAAAGAAAGAAAGAAATGTTTATCAAATGGAAAGAGGGAGGCATATCTAAAGAAGATTATAATGCAGTCTGCAGAACCTGCAGGGCACGTATCAGGTTAACTAAAGCTGACAGTGAATTAAGGCTTGCAAGAGATGTCAAAAGCAATAAAAAAGGATTTTGGAGGTATGTCAAAAGTAAAAGAAAAGTCAAAGATGCTATAGGATTTTTACAGGATGAAAATGGTGAAATGGTAAGAAAGAATGCTGAGAAGGCCAAACTTTTTAATTCCTATTTTGCATCTGTTTTCTCTCAGAAAGAAAATGTAACATCAACTGATCTTCACTGTCCTATTAAAGGAATAGAAGAATCCAAGTTATCTGTAAACAGAGAGATTGTGAGGGAATATTTAGCTAACATAAATGAGTTCAAGTCTCCAGGTCCAGATGAATTACACCCCAGAGTACTGAAGGAGATCGTAGAAGAAATTTTAGAACCACTCTCCATAATCTTTGAAAATTCTTGGAGAACAGGAGAAGTCCCAGAAGACTGGAGAAGAGCAAATGTTGTTCCTATCTTCAAAAAGGAGAAGAAGGTGGACCCAGGGAACTATAGGCCGGTGAGTCTGATTTCTATACCAGGAAAGATCTTTGAACAAATTATTAAACAACATGTATGTAAGTACCTGGATAAGAATTAAGTGATTAACCAAAGTCAGCATGGGTTTGTAACTAACAAGTCATGTCAAACTAACTTAATTTCCTTCTATGACAGAATCACTGACTGGGTGGATCAGGGAAATTCTGTAGATATAGTATATCTTGACTTCAGCAAAGCATTTGACAAAGTATCTCACACCATCCTTATTGAAAAAATGACCAAGTATGGAATGGACAAGGCAACTGTTAGGTGGATTCATAACTGGCTTAGTGATCGGTCGTAAATGGCTTCACATCCAGTTGGATGAATGTCTCAAGTGGGGTACCACAGGGCTCTATCCTGGGACCTGTATTGTTCAACATCTTTATCAATGATTTAGATGAAGGAATTGAGGGTAAACTGATTAAATTTGCTGATGACACAAAGCTAGGAGGGATAGCTAATACTAGAGAAGAGAGAGAGAGGATTCAAAAAGACCTAAATAAACTGGAGCAGTGGGCAGTAACTAACAGTATGGTTTTTAACAGGGAAAAATGCAAAGTACTACATCTGGGCAATAAAAATGAAAAAAGCATATACAAAATGGGAGGAATAGAGCTAAGCAACAGTACATGTGAAAAAGACTTAGGTATACTAATAGATCATAGACTGAACATGAGTCAACAGTGTGATGCAGCAGCAAAAAAGGCAAATACAATTCTGGGATGTATTAACAGAAGCATACAGTCTAGATCACGTGTAGTCATTATCGGACTTTACTCCTCTTTGGTCAGACCTCATCTGGAATACTGCGTCCAGTTTTGGGCACCACATTTTAAAAAAGACATCGACAAACTGGAGCAAGTTCAGAGAAGAGCGACCAGAATGGTGACCGGTCTGCAAACCATGTCCTATGAGGAACGGTTACAGGATTTGGGAATGTTTAGCTTGCAAAAAAGAAGACTGAGAGGAGACTTAATAGCTGTCTACAGATATCTCAAGGGCTGTCACATTGTAGAAGGATCATCTTTATTCTCATTTGCACAAGGAAAGACTAGAAGCAATGGGGTGAAACTGAATGGGAGGAGACACAGATTAGATATTAGAAAAAACTTTTTGACAGTGAGGGTGATCAATGAGTGGAACAGGCTGCCACGAGAGGTGGTGAGTTCCCCTTCAATGGACGTCTTCAAACAGAAGCTGGACAGATATCTCTCTGAGATGATTTAGTGAATCCTGCTTTGAGCAGGGGGTTGGACCAGATGACCCAGGAGGTCCCCTCCAACTCTACCATTCTATGATTAATTGTTTAACTCTAAAAGGTGTCCTCAGCCCGGGAGTACTGAATTTAACCAGGGGGGAATGTGGCACCCCAGGAGTCCGGATGCCACATTGGCATTGCCTCCCTCACAGGGGGTGATGCCATGCCTAGAAGCAAGGAGGGGTCCTCTTATCAGGTAACACCAGCATCCAACACATTTCACAGCTCCAGACCAAAAGGGGAGCTCCTCCCTTTTAAATTGGAGCCTGGAGGCAGGGTTTAGAAAAGTCAGTTGGAGTGAGAAAAGGGAGTTGGAGACAAGAGAGCGACGAGGGAGAACCTGGGAAAGGGAGCTGTGACCAAGCTCGCCCCAGAGAAGTTGTTGCAGAAAACAAAAAGACAAACTGACAAAAAGGTACTAGAGGTCCCAGAAGGACCAAGCGAACTGACAGAGAAAGGCACCGAAGCACCTGGCTAGAGAAACAGTCAAACACTGAAGTCCAGCACAGCCAAAAGGGCGGAGCTGGAATATAAAGGCAGATGGTCACTTGGCCGCAAAACACAAGATGGAAAAAAAACAAACAGGAAGGTTCTAACAGGTACCACAACTTTGTATTGTACATCTGATTTAAAGGAGAAATTGTTATTCTTGTTGTCCATCACTTGGTGTTGTCTATTTGTTACACTAGTCACTACTCAATCTGATGTTAGTCACTACTTACGGACTTGCCGTGAGGCAAGATAGTCAAGAGGTCCGTGGTCAGTACAAAGAGGGCTCGTAACAGACAAAGGGAAAAGACAAAAGCATAGTCAGGTCACAGTTTGAGGTCAGAATGTCAGAAAGGTAGTGGATCAAAACAAGGGGTAAGTCAAACGGATGGTCAAAGGTAAATCCACGGTTGGCAACGGAGATCAGAATACAACAAACACTCACCACTTGACCAAAACTATAATTGGCAATGGTCTGACTATTGTCAGAGTGCTAGATAGGCCTGTAATCACCCAGAACGGATGACATCTGGAGGAGATCCCACAGACCCAGGCAGATATGAAGGCTGAGCTGTCATTCACAAAACTCACACCTCTGCCTCAGATTGGGCGGATGTGGTGTCACTCACAACCCTGACAGCTCAGCAAGCCCTATATCCAAGGTCGGACTAAGGTGTAATGGACTCTAGGGGCCCACCCTACAGCTACAGGTATATGCAAATACCTGTTAGCCGTTATTCCTGTTATAGTGGAGCATTGACTGTAAAATACAGGTGGCTCCTGCACATCTACTGTGCGCCACCATAACTGGTTTACACAATTACTGTAGTTTACATTAAAGGACTTCTTTGATGAAAACAAGTTATCACCAATTCACATGTTAGGTAGTTGATAACTTATTGATCGGTGGCATCCGACCATTGGAAACCGCACCGAAATGGAGCTGCACGTAGGATGTCTGATCACAGCTCCATTCATCCTTTTTGGGGGCTTCCAGAAAAAGCCAAGTGCAGCCACTTAGGGAATGCATGGATCAGTTGTCAAGTCGTACATGCCGCTCCATAATAATGGGGATAAAAGTTGCACATTCTGCAGGTCCCAGCAGTCGGACCCCCACCAGTCAATAACTTATCACTTATCCTTAGGATAGGTAATTACATATTACCACCACATAGTCACCGAATAATACCACATACAGGGGATAAATACATCCACATCATGACCAGATCCATATTACCACCACATAGTGACTGAATACTACAATACTACTGATTAGTGATGAGCGAGCACTAAAATGCTTGGGTGCTCGTTGCTCGGGTCGATCACATTGGAATACTCGGGTGCTCGACCCGCGCAATGTAAGTCTATGGGAAACTCGAGCATTTTTCAGGCGGCTCCCCCCGACGGTCTGCAGAGGGCCTACAAATTGCCCAAATTGATGGGAACAGTGCTGAAATGGCATGGGAACAGCATAGGGAAGACCCCTGGAAGCATTTCTGACTCCCAGGTCACTGCTGTCAGCAATGTTGTCAGCGGTATTACGCTACTTTTACGGACTCACAATAAAACATACAAAAACTAAACAAAAATGGATTTTCCTGGGAAATATGTTAAGGAACATCCTTTCCAGGGTAATAACTTGTATATAAGGCAAAATAAATAATCAAAAACAAAAATACTCCTCCACACCTTGGGCTATGTTTACACGTAGCGTTTTTGATGCGTTTTTGCACTTTTGTATTGCTTACAACCATGACAAATGCATTCACTTGGAATAACATTTTACAACCTTAACTGGCCATGTGGTGTGTGAGACATGATCAGACACATCCTGTTTCATTTAGGAAGGAGGGACTCTGAAAGTCACAAAGCCTATTTTTATAGGGGCATCAGGCGGCCTTTACTATTCTTAAAGGGCCAGCAGTCGGCCCTCACTATTCTTAGAGAGCCATCAGCCGTCTATGCTTTGTTGTTCTCATTACTAAAGAGTGGGTCTCCTATACTGTTATTGCGTATGCAGTGAGTGGCAGGGCTGGCCCCTTTGAAAATTTGGACACACCCCAATACCCCTTTGAAGAGACTTAGAGGAGGGCCTTCTGAAAACAATGTTCCCATTATTAGGAAGTGGGTCTCCCATACTGTTTGCCTATGCAGTGAATGCAAGGGCTATCAAAAATTTGGAGGCACTCCAGTGCCCCTTGGAAGAGACGTGAAGGTCAGAGGGCCTCCTGAAAACAATGTTCCCATTAATAGTAAGTGGGTCTCCCATTGTGTTTGCCTGTGCAGTGAATGCAAGGGTTGCCAAAAATTTGGAAGCACTCCAATGCCCTTTGGAAGAGACGTGGAGTTCAGAGGGCCTCCTGAAAATAATATTGCCATTATTAGGAAGTGAGTCTCCCATTGGGCTTGCCTATGCAGTGAATGAAAGGGTTGACAAAAATTTGGAGGCACTCCAATGCCCCTTGGAAGAGACGTGGAGGTCAGAGGGCCTCCTGAAAACAATGTTCCCATTATTAGGAAGTGGGTCTCCCATTGTGTTTGCCTATACAGTGACTGCAAGGGTTGCCGAAATTTTGGAGGCACTCCAATGCCCCTTGGAAGAGACGTGGAGGTCAGAGGGCCTCCTGAAAACAATGTTCCCATTATTAGGAAGTGGGTCTCCCATTGTGTTTGCCTATACAGTGACTGCAAGGGTTGCCGAAATTTTGGAGGCACTCCAATGCCCCTTGGAAGAGACGTGGAGGTCAGAGGGCCTCCTGAAAACAATGTTCCCATTATTAGAAAGTGGGTCTACCATTGTGTTTGCCTATGCAGTGAATGCAAGGGTTGCCAAAAATTTGGAGGCACTCCAATGCCCCTTGGAAGAGACGTGGAGGGCCTCATGAAAAAATGTTCCCATTATTAGGAAGTGGGTCTCCCATAGTGTTGGCCTATGCAGTGAATGCAAGGGCTGCCAAAAATTGGGAGGCACTTCAATGCCCCTTGGAAGAGATGTAGAGGGCCTCATGAAAAAATTTTCCCATTAGAAAAGAGCGGGTCTCCTATACTTGTAATTTACCCCTGGAGGGTATACATGAACATACTGTATAACAATGTTTTTTTACGGTCATCATAAACACCCTTTAAAAAAATTATGTGGGTGTTGCATCACGGACCACGCTCACCCTGGTGATATGGTGGTGGAGAAGGAGGAGGACAAAAGCAAATAGCCAAAATCAGGAAGCGTATACCCATGTGTGGGTGTGAAAAGGTGCATGGGAATACATCTCCCAAAAAAAGACACTGGATTTGAGATTATGTTACGTTGCTATCATTCAGTTGTGTTGAGAAGTCTGGCCCAATCCAGCCCTTGTTCATTTTTATAAGGGTCAGCCTGTCAGCATTTTCAGTTGACTGGCGGATGCGCTTATCAGTTATAATTCCACCAGCGGCACTAAAAATCAACTCTGATAAAACGCTAGCGGCAGGGCAGGCCAGGACTTCCAAGGCGTAGAGAGACAGTTCATTCCACGTATCCAGCTTGGATACCCAATAATTATAAGGCACAGAGGAATTACGGAGGACTTTGGTACAGTCAGCAAGGTACTCCCTCAGCATCTTCCCAAACTTTGCACTCCTTGTGAGAGTAACCCACGCCTCAGTGCCTGTGTAATGGGAGGGGCTGAGAAAATTCTCCCAGAACTTGAACAGTGTTCCCCTGCCTCTGCTGGATTGGAGTTGTGTCTCTCTTGCCTGTAGTCCTTGGTTGTCCAACGATCAATGACCTCTGCCGCCAGCGTTTTCAGATGGGATTTTTTTTTAATAGTTCCGCAACAAGGGCCTTCTGGTACTGACCCATTTTTGTAGACCTGTCCGCCTCAGGAATAAGAGATATAAAGTTCTCCTTGTAGAGTGGGTCTAGAAGTGTCACCAACTAGTAATGACTGTCACCCAAAATTTGGAGAACGCGAGGGTCATGGGAAAGCCAGCGTAACATCAACTCAGCCATGCGTGCCAGACTGCTAACAGGCAAGACTTCCGTGTCCTCACCAAGAGGACGACTGACCATGCTCTCCTCTTCCTCCTCCTCCTCCTCTCTGTCCTCAGGCCATCCACACTGAACAGACGGTATGACAGTTGTGCAGGTGGTACCGTCTATAGTGCATGAAACTAGCTCCTGTTCTTCCTCCTCCTCATTGTCACCCAATCCATGTTGGGATGAGATGAGGCAGGGCTGTGTGTAATCTCCCTGTATGGTTCCTTGCTCCATCTCATCGTGCTCCGCCTGCAATGCATCCTCTTTGATTGTGAGCAGAGAGCATTTCAGAAGACAGAGAAGTGGGATGGAGATGCTAACTATGGCGGCATCTTGGTGGAGTCCTCAAAGTTTTGGAGGATGGTACATGTCTGACATCCATGTCCACTCCTGAGGTCTTATGTGTGGAGTCTGAACTGAATACCGATGGCCTTGTTGATGCTGGTACTCAACAACTGCCCTCTTCTGCTCACAAATCCTTCCCAACATCTGCAATGTACAGTTCCAACGCGTGGAGACATCACACACCAGTCTGTGAGCCGGAAGCTGCAAACGTGGCTGAAACACGGCAAGGGAGGCGGAAACTGTAGGCGACTTTCTAAAATGGGCACACAGGCGGCGTACTTTAACAAGCAAATCTGGCAGCTCCAGGTAGGATTTGAGAAACCGCTGAACCGCAAGGTTAAGCACATGGGCCAAGCATGGTACGTGTGTGAGCTCGCCTCGCCTCAGAGCCGCCACCAGGTTCCGGCCATTGTCACACACGACTATGCCTGGCTGTAGGTTCAGCGGTGTGAGCCACAGATCTGCCTGCTCTTTCAGAGTTGTCCACAACTCTTCAGCATTGTGTGGTTTGTCAGCTAAGCATATTGGCTTCGGCACAGCCTGTTGCTGCTTGGCCGATGCAATGCTGCAGTGCTTCCTGATTGTGACTGATGTGCTCATTTCAGAAATCGACGCTGAAGAGGAGGAGGAGGCTAAAGACAATGAGGTGCAGAAGCTGTAGACTGTGGGGGCAACCCTGATTGACCTAGGGCCCTCAATCCTTGGCGTCGGGAGGACGTGTTCCGTCCCAAGGTCCGACTGAGTCCCGGCTTCCACTATGTTAACCCAGTGTGCCGTCAGCGAGATGTACCGTCCCTGCCCACAAGCACTTGTCCACGTGTCCATGGTTTGATGGACTTTACCGATAACTGCGTTGTTGAGGGCATGGCTAATGTTTTGGGACACATGCTTGTGTAATGCGGGAACGGCACACCAGGAGAAATAGTGGCGGCTGGGGACCAAGTACTGAGGGACGGCCGCCGCCATCAGGTTGCGGAATACTTCTGTCTCCACGAGCCTAAAAGGCAACATTTCAAGCGTAAGCAGTCCCGAAATGTGGGAATTTAGTAGTGTGGGGCGTTGGCTGCTTATTTGCGCTTGCATTCCAAGGACTGGGGTATGGACAACTGAACGCTGACCTGGGACAAGGACGTGGACGTGCTTCCTGATGCTGCTACTTGAGAGTGTGCAATGACAGGTGCAGGGCAGGAGGCATCCTCGCATGCACCATGGACAGGGGATTGGCTTGCATGCACAACAGTGGAAGAAGCAGTGGTGCCACCCGCAGGCACTGTTCCTGGACCCTGGGGTTCGGCCCACAAAGTTGGGTGCTTTTCTGCCATGTGCCTGATCATGCTGGTGGTGGTCAGGCTGGTAGTTTTGCCACCCCAGCTGATGCTGGCCTGGCAGGTGGTGCAAATGGCCTTTTTGGGGTTATCGGCAGAGTCTTTAAAAAACAACCAGACTCGGGAAGACCTAACAGTTGTACTGGCAACTTCCTTTGTGTTGGTGTTACGGGGAACGGTTGCCTGCCTTCTGTCTGCGGGCACCACACTGCTTCTTCCTGCCTGTTGGGGTGCTCTGCCTCCCTTCCCTTGTGTGCTGCTGTCCTCGCTCTGCTTCTCCTTCTTCCAGGTTGGGTCAGTTACTATATCATCCACCACCTCGTCTTCCACTTCCGCACCATGGTCCTCCTCCTGACTTTCTGGCAATTGTGTCTCATCATCGTCTACCTCTTGTGGCACTTACCCACCATCCCCTTCATGTGACCGTGGCTGCTCAAATACTTGGGCATCGCTACATGTGATCTCCTCTTGCCCCGCTTCAAGTGGACCGGGTGAGAGGCCCAAATCTATAAATGGAAAAGTGAACAGCTCTTCTGAGTGTCCAAGTGTGGGATCAGTTGTCTCTGGGCACTCGGCATAGTGGGAGGAAGGAGGCTCAAGGTGAGGAATATGCTTTCCAGATTCACAGCTACTGAGACTTGACCGTGTGGAAGACAGGGTGGTGGTGGCTAAGTGACTGGAAGCATTATCTGCTATCCAACCAATAACCTTTTCTCACTGCTCTGTGTTCATTAGTGGTGTTCTGGGGGGGGTGTGGCCTGCAAGACAAGGTGGCAGCAGCTTAACTGCATAGCTCCAGCCAGCCAGGATTAAAGCTAGCACAAAGCAGCACACAGCATCGTCCTACAGCCTATTATCTAACACCCGGTGGCGGCAGAACACCCAGGGCCCATGATGACCAGGGGAAGGTCCCAAAAAAGAGGATCCCCGGCGAGATTGGAGGCTTTCTTCCAGAGGGGACAAACAACAAGAACAGTGAGTAAGATAGCACCTGCTTCCCCTGCAGTCTTCACACTCCTCCAGAAGCTCATGGGGAGGGGAAGCAGAGAATGTGAAACACAGCAGCAGGGATAATGAGCCCACAACACCAATGACAAGGGCAGATATGCAAGAATTTCTGGCTGCAATTCGCTCCTCTATGAGGGAAGATATGCAGGCAATGTTGCAGGAGATAAAAGGGGAGATTACTTCCATTGGGGATCGCACTTCCCACATTGAAAACAAGATGGAAGAATATGCCAGAACGATCAATGCCTTGGTAGATGAAAATGAGGCACTCAGGGAAGAGATGTCTTGGGTCACTGATAAAGTTTATGACTTAGAAGATAGATCCAGACGTAACAATGTGAGGCTTAGGGGAATCCCTGAAGAAGTGCCAGATAAGTATCTCTCTGAGTTCATGCAACACTTCTTGGTGGCTGTATTACCTGAGGTTGCCCCTAATGAATTACTGGTGGACAGGATTCATAGAACACCGAAGCCCAGACACGTAGACCCTACCCTGCCTAGAGATACCTTGGCACGTATTAATTTCTTCACTACGAAGGACATGTTCCTATACCAACTAAGGAAAACCCCCAGGCTGCCTGAGGAATTTCAAAATCTGCAGGTCTTCCCAGACCTTTCTGCGGCTACCCTGGCAAAGAGAAGAGAATTTGCCCATGTGTGCAGGGCATTGAGAGAGGCCAGCATACGGTATAGATGGGGATTCAACCCAGTAAAACTACTAATACTCCATGACAGTGGCGTGGTAGCGTGTTTTACCCCTAAACAAGTGGAAGAGAAATTGGCATCCTGGAAGATTGCCTATGCTCCTAGACAACCTGCTAAAGGCAAGAAAATTGCGCAAGAATGGGTATCGACCTGAAAGAGAGGCGAGGACGCTATCCTGGCTGAGATGGAGCTGTTAGAGAATTGCTGACCTTTTTTTTCCCTTTGTTCTTTTCTGAACTCTGAGCGCCTTTTGGCTTATTGACTGACGGTTCTCTGTTGTTCGGCGGAAGCTGTCTGGTTGGTGATCCTCTGGTCTGTGAGAAATCCTGCTGAGTGACAGCGAGATTTGAAAATCTCACCGGACCCCGTGGTCAGATTTATGTCTGAAGAATTTACTTTTTTGACTGAAGTTTTCTCTATGGTTTTTTCTGCAGACTTTTTTCCGCTGTGTTTTTTCTTTTCTTTTTACTGTTTTTTATCTGTTTTTTTTTTTTCAATTTAACTTGAAGTATATTTCCTCTATTGACGTAACTGCTGATTGTTCTAAGGACATATGTGCTTTTTTCAGTGAATGGCTCATGACGGGTTGTGTGGGGGGGTGGTGTGGGGGAGGGAAAAATTGGATTTTTGTATGTGGCTCATAACAATTTCCTCCTTTATGTGTAATTATGAGTATACAATTTCTCTCGTTGAATGTGAAAGGGTTAAATTCACCTGCCAAATGCTCTATGTTGTGGAGGGAGGTGAGGAAATCGAAGGCAGACATTGTGTGTCTGCAAGAGACCCATTTATTGGCAGCTGATAATCATAGATTGCATCAGGCACAATTCCCCCATATATTCCTTGCAAATGCCCAGACTAAGACAGCAGAAATCTGTATTATGATAAAAAATTCGGTGGCCTTCCAGAACATTCAGATGTGTACAGACCCCATGGGTAGATACTTGGTGTTGGTGTGTACATTGAATGGGACCCCTCATACGATTTCAGCACTATACGCTCCAAATTTTGCCCAGCTCCCATTTGTGCGAAAAGTCCTCTCTACCATTTCAACACTTAAACAAGGGGAGGTTATTGTATGCGGGGATTTTAACATGCCAATTGATGGTACTTTAGACTGCTCATCTAGATCGTGTCGCCCTCGGAGAGAATTGGGCAAGTTGGTCCATGAATTTGGTCTGCACGGTTTTTGGAGATACTCTCACGCCAGTGAAAGGGACTATACTTTTCATTCTCTCCGACATGGGTCATATAGTAGGATTGACTTATTCCTAGTAGACAATAGAGCTCTCAATAGATGTATATCTGCTGAGGTTGGAACGATTACGTGGTCTGACCACGCACCGATCTACCTACATGTACATCTTGCGCACCAATTCAACCCAACACCACACTGGCGACTAAACACATCTCTATTATTGAATGACTCTATAATGACAAAAGCAACAGCAGAATTTACATCTTATTTTGAATTAAACGACAATGGCACAGTTTCCGACGAGACTTTATGGACAGCGCACAAAGCGGTGATACGGGGAGTCTTCTTACAACAAGCGTCACAATTGAAAAGAAAGAGGGATCAACACAGGACTGACCTATTGACTGAGTTGAAAAAGCTAGAAATATTAAATAAAACCTCCCCCTACCACTGAGGCCATATATCAGCTCAGATTTAAACTGCGCTCTGATCTGCTGGCAGTATATGAATATAACCTCCGCAAGTTCCAACTTAGTCGCTACGCCATGGGAGATAGGCCGGGAGCCGTTTTGGCCAGGCGGTGTCAAGAAAAGGGCGGCTAAATCCAGAATAGATCATCTACGGGACTCGAAAGGGTTGATAGCCAGAAGTCCGAAGGACATAGCTGCAGTCTTTGCTGCATACTATAAATCTTTATATAACTTAAAAGATGATGTTGATACCCCACAGCCACAACAGTCAGATATTGATCAATATTTGAGTGATTTGAAGCTCCCGAAGGTTTCCCGGGAACAGTTACAATTATTGAATGCCCCCTTCACAGAAGTAGAACTGAAAGATGTTATTGATTCATCCAAATGTCATAAGACCCCTGGCCCAGACGGCATAGCTAAAGAGTACTATCGTGGTTTCCAAAAAATTCTTACCCCATACCTTATCAGGTTATACAATACCTGGAGAGACTCGGGAAAGGTAGCAGTACCTAATTTGGAGGCTATGATCGTCAGATTGCCTAAGCCTGGAAAGACCCCTGATTCTCCAGGTAATTTTAGACCAATAGCACTTTTGAATGGTGATGTAAAGATCTTTACCAAGCTCTTGGCTGTTAGACTAAATCGTGTCGTTCCTTCCCTGATATCCTCAGATCAAGTTGGTTTTGTAGCTGGTAGGGAAGCTAAACATGGTACGAGGAGGATGCTGGATCTGATTAAAGTGGCAGAGTTGAGCGGCCTCCCCAGTGCACTCCTGTCGCTAGATGCTGAGAAAGCTTTTGATAGGGTGCACTGGGGATACCTTAAAAGTGTTTTGCTTAAATTTGGACTAAAAGGACCTATTCTGTCTGCGATTAACGCATTGTACTCCACTCCTTCCGCTAAGGTTTTGACGTCTGGTTTCCTCTCTGAATCCTTCCCCATAACAAACGGGACACGGCAGGGCTGCCCCTTATCTCCAGTCATATTTGCTTTATGTATGGAGCCCTTGGCTGAAAAGATTAGAAATAACTCAGAGATTTCGGGCATCTCGGTGGGGGGGGTCCTCCCACAAAATCGGTCTGTATGCAGACGATGTGGTTATCCCGTGCACTGATCTGGACAGGTCCTTCTCTGCCATTATGTCCAATCTCAAAACGTTTACAAACATCTCGTATTATAAACTGAATGCAGCTAAGACGGTTGTCCTGCCGATTCTTGTTCCGTTGTCACTTAGGCAAAGACTGGAAGGGGCATACCCTTTTCAGTGGGCGCAGGAAGGAATGACGTATTTGGGTATCAACCCTTTCAAAACAATTTGTGGAAGTAAATTTTACTAGACTGATAAATATGGTGCGGGAGGAGCTGGCGGTATTACAAAACGTTGTTACATCGTGGATAGCCAGGATAAATATTTTTAAAATGAAGGTCCTTCCAAAAATGTTATACTATTTTAGGTGTATCCCAATTAAAATCCCTTCTAAAATCATAAATACCCTTCAAAGACTGGCTAATAATTACGTTTGGGACAATAGGAGACGGAGGGTGTCTAGTAGACTTCTGTATTATCCATATGACATGGGAGGGATGGGCATGCCCAATCTCATAGCCTACTATAGAGCGGCGGTCTTGACTGGAATCAGGGACTGGTGGAACATGGACAGCGGCCACAAATGGTTTCAAATAGAGTCCTTACTTGCCCGAAACCATTCTACCAGATTGATATTGGAGACAGAAGTAGTTAAGCGAAGCACTATGGTCGCCGAGTTATCAACATCAGAGGCTACTATGCATTGTTTGAGGAATTTGGCATCCAAACTGCTGTTACTCCCCAGGACTGAGATCTCTTTACGAGCTCTAGAATATCATATTCCATATATTAACCTTCAACGTTGGGTGACAGCTGGAGTTCAATCGCTAGCAGACCTGTTAGAGGACAATGTAATAATTCCTTTTGATAAACTAGTTATGAGATTCCCGGACCTACGGCCCTTGTTTTACCAGTATTTGCAAATAAGGCATTTACTCCACTCTACACAGACATCCCCCTTTTTTATTCTACCTAAGGATAAAAGAGCTATGGGTTACTTTCTCCACTCTAAGACCGGTTCTAAGGGGGTTTCTATACTTTATAGGGCTCTAAACGACCCAGATCTGGACGATAAATTGACGTATATGACTCGTTGGGAACGGGATCTAAGAATTTTGACTGACCCTCAGGACTGGCGGGATGGTTTGGATGAGGTCCAGCGAGTTTTGTCCTGGTTAAACCACCTAGAGCAGCTTAAAAAGACGCTCATGAGATGGTACTACTACCCGGCACAGATGGTACACTTCGGGTCTGAATCATCATCTTTATGTTGGAGAGGATGCAATGGGGAAGGCTCGTTGGGCCACATGTGGTGGTTTTGTCCAAAACTTCAATCACTATGGGAGGCATTGGATAGTTTGATATGGTATGTACTGGGGACTCACCTAGAGATAACACCTAGTATGGGAATACTTCATATAGGATTAATGGATGTCCCCTGGGAAATTAGAGGAATTTTGTCACATATTCTGATCGCAGTTAGATCAGCTATCGCGGCTAAATGGAAAGGAGTGGGCATCCCTACGGTGGGGGAGATAGTGACCAGACTGAACACAAACTGTCAATATGAAAGGGCTCTGGCACACACACTCAAGGCAAAGAAGAAAACTGCTAAAATATGGGAACCTTGGTTAAACAGCCCATTGTCTATACATGGGGAACGTTGAGGAAGCAGGATATTTTGTGTGCCGTTCTGAGTTTGGGTGACGAGCGGGACGATTCTGGGCCCCTCTCCCTACCTTGCACCTCCGATCTTGCAATAGTGTAAATATGAGCTATGCGACATTCACAGCACTTACGGATATAAATTATTTCTCACAACCATCTAATATATGGGGAAATTAATGTAATTAATCCATTCTTTTTTCTTTTGTTTTCTTTTATGTATATGTATTTTCCTTTTATTTAATTTTTATACTGTTCATTTTGTACATTTTGTAAGCCCAGAGGTTGGGGCACAGTTTTGGGCATCTGTTGGCCCTATAGATTGTATGTTCTGATTTTTGTGCAAAATTCAATAAACACATTGTTTTAAAAAAAAAAAAAATTAGTGGTGTTCTGCGGTTCCCTATTAATTAAGACAGGAAGGTCGAGCGAGAAGATGTGGGTGTTTGTTGTGACACAATTTCAGCTTGCCCACTGCCTCGGCCTCTGCATGCACCATCACCATCACGTCCACTTCCCCGTCCCTTGCCTTTTTTAAATGGAGGACAATATCTTCCACACTCACTACAAATGGCTGAATTTGGAGCGAACTTATATGTGATCCATGTGATGGAGAAAACACAGTTTTAAATACCTGGCCTGCAGGTAAGTATTTTGAATAGCAAACTGGTGTCAATAGCTTCACTGACACACTGAAAAACATTTTTAATGGAGGCCAGAAATGGCAGTATTTTCAGGGCAAAATAAGCCCTCACACGGCCATATTGACCGAAAAATAAAAAAGTTATGGCTCTGGGAAGAAGGGGAGCTAAAAACAAAACCGCAAAAACGGAAAATGCCCCGGTCATGAAGGGGTTAATGTCCCCATTCTAGGCCCCTATGTCGCCCCGTCCTGGGCCCCTTTGTCCACTTTAATAATGTCCCCATTTTGGGCCCCTATGTCAGCCTCTATGTCCACTACCAGGCCCAATCACAGAGGTGGGGGGGGGAGATTCTTCTAACCTTCCTGCGCTCCCTTGGCGTCCTCTTGCAGCTTCATAATCGGCGTGGTCATTAAAATGGCCACCAACTGCAGCTGTGACAGGGTGCTCTGCTCTGTGACAGGCCACACGCTAACGTCACATAGCAGTAACATTGAAAGGTCGCCGGCCTACTATAGATTTCACTTTTTACATTACATAAGTGATATCTATTGTAAATTCTGAAATAGCTCAGAAACTGGCGAATCCTCGCAGTGCACAGTGCAGACCAGACAGTATAGTCCTCCATACAGTATTATGGGTACCACATAGTCCTCTATACAGTATAATGGGCCCCATATAATGCTCCATATAGTATTAAGAGCCTAATATAATGCTCCATACAGTATAATGGCCCCCATATAATGCTCCATACAGTGTAATGGCCACATATATAGCTCCATACAGTATAATGGCCCCATATATCTCTCCATACAGTATAATGGCACCATATATTGCCCCTTACAGTATAATGGGCCCCATATATTGCTCCATACAGTATAATTGCCCCCATATAATGTTCCATACAGTACAATGGCCCCCATATAATGCTCTATACAGTATAATGAGCTCCATATATTACTCCATACAGTACAATGGGCCCCATATATTGCTGCTTACAGTATATAATGGCCCCCATATATTGCCCCATACAGTATATAATGACCCCCATGTATTGTTCCATACAGTATATAATGGGCCCCACATATTGCTCCATACATTATAATGTCCCCATATATTGCCCCATACAGTATAACGGGTTCCATATATTGCTCCATACAGTATAATTCGCCCCATATAATGCTCCATTCAGTATAATGGCTCCCATATAATGCTCAATACAGTATAATGGCCCCCATTTAATGCTCCATATAGTATAATGGCCGCCATATAATGCTCCATAAATTTTAATGGCCCCAATATAATGCTCCATACAGTGTAATGGCAACATCTATAGCTTCATACAGTATAATGTTCCCACACAGTGCTCCATACAGTATAATGTCCCCACACAGTGCTCCATACAGTATAATGGGCCCCATATAATGCTCCATACAGTGTAATGGCCACATATATAGCTCCATACAGTGTAATGGTCCCATATATAGCTCCATACAGCATAATGGCCTCATATATTGCTCCATGCAGTATAATGGGTCCCATATAATGCTCCATACAGTACAATAGGCCCTATATATTGCTTTACACAGCATAATGGGCCCGATATAGTGCTCCATATAGTATAATTGGCCCCATATAGTGCGCTGTACAGTATTATGGGCCCCATATATTGCTCCATGCAGTATAATGGGTGCCATATATTGCTCCATACAGTATATAATGGTCTCCATATATATCTCCATATAGTATATTATGGCCCCGTATATTGCTCCATACAGTATATAGTGACCCCATATATTGTTCTATACAGAACATAATGGCCCCATATAATTCTCCATGCAGTATAATGTCCCCATACATTGCCCCATACAGGGTAATGGGTCCCATATATTGCTCCATACAGTATATAATGGTGTGGTGCCCCTGAGGGTTCGGTCGCCACAGGGGTACTGCATCTCTTTAATGAGGTGTGGTATCTCTCCTTCGAGGTAAGGATGGTGCAGCTGTCAGGACCCCACCTCTGCATCCAACACTACACCTCTCCCTCCTGAAGGGGGCTTATATGCACCAGGGTACTGCCCCAGCCGGGATAAGAGGAGACAGGGGGAACCTAAAGATAGGGGGAACCATGTAGTGGGTGAGGGTGGAGGACACACATTTAGGTTACACTTAATATTTCATATTTAATAAACAGCCATCTTGGGCTTATGGTCTTTTGATTGTGATCTTCATCACTGAACGTGGCTTTCTGTGTGAACCTGCAGTTGATGGGGACACGGTCCTCGTACTCTGGCCTTGAGTCGAGGAGCGGGCAAGAGTTAACGGTTGTCTCTACCCGGTCAAGGTCCCTGCCCAAGAAGGCCTGGAGCGGAGGAATACAGCTCCACAAGCAAAAGGATCCCAGGGGGATGCAGACGGAGCGGTATACGCCACCTGTCCTCACTATTCTGGCCTAGTCAGAGGGAGTTCTGCTGCAAAAGGGGTACCGGCCCCCGATATCTGACTCTGTCACTTCACGTCTTAGTCGGAGAAGCCCGGAGGCTCAGTGGATCCCACCGGGTAACAGATGGAGCGGATTTGCCACCCGTACCCTTGTTCTGTCAATAGTCCAGAGGGAGACCCGGCCTTAGTACACGTACATCACACGGACAGGAGAGGACCTAGTGGGAAAGTCTAGGAACACTCTGGTGCGGGGCGCTGATCAAAGCATCTGAATTTCTCGGAGGTTTTCGGACCCCCGGTCCTGGTGGCCGCAGCGCGCCGTGAGGAGCAGGGAGAAGACTTGCAGCTGTGCATTCTACCGTGAGTAAAGCTTGGAAGACTACCCCTAAGGCCTCCGGTTTCTTATTGCAACGCGGCACCGCACAACACCGCACCACATCTCCCACTACAGTTCCCATCCTCCTGTTCTCTCTGCCCTGAGGCCCTGCTCCGCCTGTGGGGAGTAGTATCATCTCCGGCTGCCACTACATCCTGCCTCAGAGGACTGAACGCAGCGCTGGTGGGTGAATCACAGACACCACAGGTGGCGTAGTCAAATACAACCACTCGATTAACATCAACTCTGAAAGCCCATTACACCCTTTTGAATGTGACGACCCTGGGCACGGAACGGGTCCAGGCCACGGCTACATCCCACCAAACATTTGACCCGGCTCCGAGTACCCCCATCTCTCAGGGCAGGGCTGCAAGCGTCACAATGGCCCCATATAATGTTCCATACAGTATAATGGGCCTCATATATTGCTCCATACAGTATAATGGGCCCCATATAATACTCCATACAGTATAATGGGCCCCATATAATGCTCCATACAGTATAATGGTCTCTATATAATGCTCCATACAGTATATAATGGCCCCAAATAATGCTCCATACATTATAATGGGCCCCATATAGTGCTCCATACAGTATAATGGGCCCCATATAGTACTCCATACAGTATAATGGGCCCCATATAGTGCTCCATACAGTATAATGGGCCCCATATAGTGCTCCATACAGTATAATGGGCCCCATATAGTGCTCCATACAGTATAATAGGCCCCATACAATCATTCATACAGAATAATGGGCTCCATATAATGTTCCATACAGTATAATGGCCCCATGTGTTGCTCCCTAAAGTTTAATGGGCCCCATATAATGCTCCATACAGGGTAATGGCCCCATATATAGTTCCATACAGTGTAATGGCCCCATATATAGCTCCATACAGTATAATGGCCCCATATATAGATCCATACAGTGTAATGGCCCCATATATAGCTCCATACAATATAATGGCTCCATATATAGCTCCATACCGTATTGATTCGGTCGACAGGGTAGGGGTACTCGGATACCGGGATGGATGGGCTACTTCGGTGGGGATCACGGTTGGTCGGTTCCCGGTTCCGTGCCCTGGACCCTCAGTGAAGTGATTGGGGTTAGGATGATGGTAATACTCTTTTTCATCCTTCCTTAACCCCCGTTTTCCAGACTAACTGCCGCTTTGCTGTCTCCCTGGAACCTGACTCCTCCCCTCAGACCTGGGGTGGAAGGTGTTGTGTGTGCCCAAGCGTACATCTCCCCCTGCACCTTTGGATCCTGTGGTAATCCCCCGCAGGGGTGCCACATTCCCCCCTAGTCAGCTTCAGTCCTCCGGGACTGAAACATTTTTTTTTTTTTAACAAAGATGACATAACATTAACATTTACATTTGTAATTTGAACAGAGTCCCAAAAATAAAATTTACAATAACCGAGGAAAATGGGAAAAACGGATAACCAGTCCATACAACGCTAGTCGATATGCTGCAGGCTGTTAAAGGGAATGTGTTTTTGCTACCACCAATCCTGTGGCTTCAGTCCATTCTTAAAAATTTGCAAAAAGTTTCAGACGTCCAAACAGGTAAAGTCTCTTTAGGCTTAAAGATTCAAATAGACTTAATAATTTGCAATACTCAATAAAACAATTACTACGTGTGCCTTGGCGCAAGAGTCCTAGGTACTGCAGGGGCCTCTACCGGTCATAAGCACTGCAGGCCTTTTGGCCCTGGGGTCACCTATTGGCCAAGATTTTACTCTCCCTAGACAGCTTCTTACACCCTCTCTATTCACCCCTTTTTTTGTTGTGTACCTGGTGTAACCTGTTTTGGTCTACTCTTCACCCTTTTATATACTGACTTTAACCACATATTTACATTTTTGAACCTATTCACATTTCCCACTTGTTATGGTTTACTCCCTGTATCTGAGTGGTGGGTGTCCAAAATTAATCCGTGATGACCTCCGTAAAACTAGTATCCCACTGGTGCTTAAGCCTGGTGTGGAGCGAACACTACTTACTGACTCATGTCTTGGTCTACGTAGCACAGGTATGCCGGAGTGTCTTCCCACTCCCCTAGTGGGAATGGCAGGTACACCGATTGCAGGATTCCCTAGCTCGGCTGCAGCAGGTGGTTCTTCTGCTCTTGATCCTTCTACTGGTTGTGGGAATGTCAACATGGGAATTAAATATGCTCCTGCTATTTGGGGCCAATCTGCGGGTAACTCTCCTAAGATTGTCTTAATTGTCCTTGGCGTCTCTTCCTCTGGTATGGGACAAGGGATATATTCTTTTTGTTGTAAGGGTTGAGGACACTTCTTTAAGTCGTCTCGGGACACTGTTGCTGTTGTTTTTCCATTATCCTTGCTGATTAGACAGGTTTTCTGGTTGTCAAAATTGGATGGTAATACAGTGTATGGTTCTTCTTCCCATTGATTATCTAGCTTATGAAGTCTCGTTTTCCTTTTCAAAACCAATTCTCTGGGGGTTAACGGGATTCCTTGTGCGTTTCTATTGAAATTGGTTTCTTGTCTTTCTCTGGATTTTGCTAGACTTTTCTCAACACACTCCTGTATTTTCTTGTATTGTTCTGTTCTTCTAGTATCCCAATCTGTACTTGAGGGGTCTTCCTCAGGAACTACAATGCCCATTTCAAAGTCCACTGGCAATTTTCCTGGTCTCGCTCTCATCAAGTATGCCGGGGTACAATTAGTTGAGCTTACTGGGATTTTGTTATAGATGTCAATAAGATCTGGTAATTTTTCTGGCCATCTATTTCTGTCTTCCAAGGGTAGAGTCTTCAGCAATTCTATTACCAAGTGATTCATTTTTTCGCACATTTCGTTAGTTTGGGGATGGTAAGGCGTGGTACGAATTTTCTTGCATCCATACAAGCTACAGAACTCTTGAAATATTTCCGCTTCAAAGGCAGGACCCTGATCTGTCAATACCTGTTCTGGATATCCATGTGGCCTGCAGAAATAAGCTTGAAAGGTTCTTGCTGCTGTCTGAGCTGTCAAGTCCTTCACAGGAGCTACCACTAGGAATCTGGAATAGTGGTCCACCATGGTAAGAGCATAAGTATAGCCTGATCTACTGGGTGTGAGTTTGACATGATCTAAGGCTACTAGTTCCAAGGGCTGTTGGGTTATGATAGGCTGGAGTGGTGCTTTCTGGTTGTTACGATCTCCTCTTCTTAATGAGCATGGGCCACAATTTTTACACCATTTTTCTATGGAAGACCTCATGCCAATCCAATAAAACCTCTCACGTAACATTATTTCCAGTTTTCTCCATCCAAAGTGTATGGTACGCTTCCTATACCATTTGGACGTCTCTCTTTGGAACCACAACTTGCCATACCATTTCATGTGTCCTTGGATTGATATACCGTCTGCACAATTGGTTTTTATAGATAAATAACCTGCTTTCTTTCCACAGGTATTGGGCCTCTGGGGGAGCATTCTTCTCAAGTTTGGAATCCGGTTGGGTTACCAGCCTCTTCACTAGGCTCACTGCCGGATCACTATCTTGGGTCTCTTTCCATCCATAATGAGGCAAGCGGGTTTAGTGCAACATCCTGACGGTTCTGGTAGATATGGGTTTCTGTCATTTTCCATTTTCTACTTTTATGGAAAGCTGGAAGTTCTAATTCCTTCAAGTCATCTGCTTCTTCTTCAAGCCCTTGCAAATGTACTTGACGGTTTCTGGAGAGGGCATCACCATTTGCATGTCCACGGCCTGCTCGGTACTTGATGGTAAAGTCGTAATTCGATAGCCGGGCCATCCAGCGCTGCTCCAATGCACCAAGTTTTGCAGTATCCAAGTGTGTTAGCTGCTAAGTAATGCTTGAACTTCTCCGTGACTGCCCAGACTGAGGCCAGAAACTCCAACTTAAAAGAGCTGTAATTTTCCGGGTTCCTCTCGGTAGGTCGAAGTCTTCTACTGACATAGGCAATTACTCTTTCCTTGCCTTCTTGTATTTGGGACAGTACTGCTCCCAGGCCTACATTACTTGCATTTGTGTAGAGGACAAATGGTAGGTTATAATCTGGGTACGCTAAGATTTCCTCACCGGTCAGGGCCTGTTTCATTTGTTGCAAGGAGTCTTCTTGTTTCTTTCCCCATTCCAACGGCGGCTCTGAAGACCTTCTCTTCTTAGCTTGGCCTACTATAAGATCTTGTAGGGGCGCTGCCATCTTCGTGTAGCCCTTAATAAATCTTCTGTAATACCCAACCAAACCTAAGAACTGATGTACCTCTCTGACGGTGGTCGGCCTCTGCCAGTCCTGGATAGCTGTCACTTTTTCCGGATCTGGCGCTACGCCATCCGCGCTAGGTATTGGACTTTTGGCTTCAGCAAGTAACATTTAGATGGTTTGAGTTTCATTCCATACTTTGTTAGAGCTGTAAATACCTCTACGAGGTGTTCCAGATGTTCTTCATAGGTTTTGGAATACACGATGACGTCATCCAGGTATAAAAGTACCGTCTCAAAATTTCGGTGTCCCAGGCAGCACTCCATGAGTCTCTGAAACGTCCCCGGTGCATTGCATAACCCAAATGGCATGCTATTGAATTCGCATAGGCCCATTGGTGTTGTGAATGATGTTTTCTCCCGGTCTTCTTCTGCAACGGAGACCTGCCAATACCCACTAGTGAGATCTAATGTGGAGAAATACTTAGCAGTTTTTAATGCAGCAAGAGACTCCTCTATCCTGGGTAACGGGTAAGCATCTTTGTGAGTGATCTTATTGACCTCCCTATAATCCACACACATCCTCATAGTGCCATCCTTTTTTCTGACTAAGACTAAGGGGGCCGCCCAGGGACTACAGCTATTTCTTATAACCCCGGCCTCCTTCATATCCTGCAGCATCTCTTTAGCACACTAGTAGTGGTTTGGTGGGATGGGTCTATTTCTCACTTTAATCGATGGATGATCTCCTGTGGGTATGTGATGGCGTACCCCTTTTATCCTCCCAAAATCTAATGGATGCTTACTGAATACCTGGCTAAACTCTTGTACCACCCGGTAAAACTCCTTGCTTCTGGTGGTAGGGAGTGGCATCCGTCCCTATGTGCAACTGCTGACACCACTCCTCCAGCTGTCACTTGGGGTTGTTGTCCTCCGCCTGACTTGACGGGGGCAAGGACTCTAGTGTCTGTATGTTATTATTACTGACAGTGTACAGCTTTGCTACAGTAGCATACCGGGGTAGTTTCACTTCTTCCTCCCCGCAATTCAACACACGGATTGGTACTCTTCCCCTGCGTACATCCACCACCCCTCTAGCTGTCAGCAGTGTAGGTCTATGCTCTGAATATATTGGTTTTACAACTGCCTGATATTCCTTTCTTCTGATACCCATAGCTGCTCGACACCATATCATCATTTCACTGTTTGGTGGTAATTAGTGTTGAGAGAGCATGCTCGACACTGCTCGGTACTCGCCCGAGCATCACGCTACTTGGGATATTCGGCGAGCACCGAGCATTTCCAGGTTACTCGGGTGGGAGCTCTGGTCTCCGCCCTGCATGTTTGGCGCTCTTTACAGAGCCAATGAACATGCAGGGATTGCCAGCCAGTCACTGTAATGCCGCAGCCATGTTGTTTGGGGACATGACAGTGATTGGCTGGCCGCACAGCGTCACCTCGAGTATTTAAAACCGGGCGCCGCCATCTTGGACACAGTCGCTCCGGATTAGACAGTGTAGGGACAGCGCCGCTGAGCTAGGGAAAGATTTATCCTGCGAAATAGTTAGTGTAGGGTCTGTAAAGGCTACCAGATCAAACAAACAGTCCTTCTCAGGACTAATATCCATCCCAGATATCAGGCAGGCAGGCAGGCTGTATAGGAGACGCAGTGGTTATACCAGCAAACGCTGCATTACAGTCCTGTGTGCTCCTGTTTCTGAAATTGCTGGACTTAGCTCCAGGTCTCGGGGGCCAGTAAAAATCCTTTTTTTCATCTAAATCCTCTTCTTTTTTTCCTCCTTCACACTGTACAAATACCCGTCTTATTAACCTATTGGTGTCCCCGTCCCCCCCAAAAAAAAAAAAAGTGTGTCTCTGATTTTTCAGACACAAATATATCTGTTGAAAAGAGTCTGGTATAGGCCACAGAAACAGAAGTGTGGTTTTGCAGTTCCACGGGTCAAATCTCTGTAGTATCCAGTTTTGGGCCTTTTGTATCTAAAAAAAAAACAGTTTGAGTGTGTCGCTCACTGTTCAGCCGCAAATCTATATTTTTAAAAAAGTCTGGTATACACCAGTAAATTAAAACTGTGGTTTTGCTGTTCCACGGTAAAAAATCTCTATCATCCTGTTTTTCGCATTTTTTGCCTTAAATAAAACCAGTAGTGTCTCCTGACTGTTGTGACACAAAAATATATCTGTTGAAAATAGTCTGTTGTAGGCCCGACAAATCCCAGTGTGGTTTTGCAGTTCCACGGGTCAAATCTCTGTATTATCCAGTTTTGGGCCTTTTGTATCTAAAAAAAAACAGTTTCAGTGTGTCGCTCACTGTTCAGCCGCAAATCTATATTTTTAAAAAAGTCTGGTATACACCAGTAAATTAAAACTGTGGTTTTGCTGTTCCACGGTAAAAAATCTCAATTTTTTTCAGGTTTTGGTATTTTTTCCGTAAAGAAAAACAGTAATAGTTTCTCCCTGATTGTTCTGATTGTTTAAAAGAGTCAGGTGTAGGCCAGAGAAATAGAACTGTGGTTTTCCTCTTCCATGGTTCTAATCTACTTTTTATTACCCTTTTTCCATTGATAGTGCGAGTGTAAGCTATTTTACTTCCTTTACAATGGGCAAGGCGAGTGGCAAGGGACGTGGAACTGGACGTTCTGGTGATGGTGCGTGCAGAGGACGGGGCCGTGGCCAAGGTGAAAATGTACCACAACCAACAGCCACATCTTCTCACTCCCACTTCTTGACCGAATTACTAGGGAAATACAGAACAACACCAGTATTGCAAACTGATCAGTGTGAACAGGTTATTAATTGGATAGCAGATAATACTTCCAGTTACCTGGGCACCACCACCTCCGGTCTGTCTTCCACACGGTCAACTCTTAGTAGCCGTGAGTCTCGACCGCATACTCCTCCTCACCCTGATGCTCCTTCCTCCCATCATGCCGAGTGTCGTCAGACAGCAACTGATCCCACACTTGGACACTCTGAAGAGCTGTTCACTGGTCCATTTCCATATTTGTGCCCCTCGCCTGCTCCGCTTGAAGTGGTGGAAGAGGAGATCCCATGTAGCGATGCCCAAATATTTGAACAGCCACGGCCACAGGAAGTTGACGCTGGCAATTTGTCACAAGAGGTGGACGATGACGAAACACAATTGAAGAGAGGAGGAGCATCGTGGTGCGCAAGTGGAAGAGGAGGAAGTGGTGGATGATCTAGTAACTGACCCAACATGGCAGGAGGACATGCAGAGTGAGGCCAGCAGCACACAGGGGGAGGTAGGCAGAGTACCCCAACAGGCAGGAAGAAGCAGTGTGGAGGCCGCAGACAGAAGGCGGGCAACTGTTCCCCGTAACACCAACACGAGGGACGTTGCCAGTACAAGCAGTAGGTCTTCCAGAGTCTGGAATTTTTTTAAAGACTCTGCTGATAACCCCAAAAAGGCCATTTGTACCACCTGCCATGCCAGCATCAGCAGGGGTGACAAAACTACCATCCTGACCACCACCAGCATGATCAGGCACATGGCAGCAAAGCACCCGACTTTGTGGGGAGAACCCCAAGGTCCACGACCAGTGTCAGCGGGGGTCACCACTGCTTCTTCCGCTGTTGTGCGTGCAATAGAACCCCCTGTTGTGTGTGCAAGGCAATCCCCTGTCCATACTGCATGTAAAGATGCCCCCTCCTCTCAGTCTTCACTTGTTATGGCAGTTTCTCAAGAAACAGCATCAACGTCCACATCCACGTCCCACCGCAGCGTTCAATTGTCCATATCCCAGACCTTTGAACGAAAGCGGAAATTCGCAGCTAACGCCCCACAGGCCACAGTCCTAAATTCGCACATTTCACGACTGCTTGCGTTGGAAATGCTGCCTTTTAGGCTGGTGGAGACGGAATCCTTCCGCAACCTTATGGCGGTGGCCATCCCTCGGTACTCGGTCCCCAGCTGACACTATTTTGCCCGGTGTGCCATCCCCGCACTACACAAGCACGTGTCCCAAAACATCTGCTGTGCCCTAAACAACGCAGTTACTGGGAGAGTCCACCTGACAACGGACACGTGGACAAGTGCTTGTGGCCAGGGATGGTACATCTCCCTGACGGCACACTGGGTAAACATACTGGAAGCCGGGACCCAGTCGGACCTTGGGACGGAGCACATCCTCCCCACACCGAGGATTGCGGGCCCTATGTCAGTCAGAGTTGCCCCCACAGTATACAGCTCCTGCGCATCATCCTCCTCCTCATGTTCAGCCTCCATCTCAGATATCACCACATCAGTTACAAGCTGGAAGCACTGCAGTACTGCCTCCGCCAAGCGGCAACAGGCTGTGCTGAAACTCATAAGCATAGGTGAGAAACCTCACACTGCTTGTGAGTTGTGGACAGCTGTGAAAGAGCAGGCAGATCTGTGGCTGAGACCGCTGAACCTACATCTAGGCATGGTCGTGTGTGACAATGGGCGTAACCTGGTGGCAGCTCTGAGGCGAGGCGAGATCACACACGTACCATGCCTGGCTCATGTGCTTAACCTCGTGGTTCAGCGGTTTCTTAAATCATACCCCGAGTTGCCAGATATGCTCGTGAAAGTACAGCCTCCGCCGCCCTTGCTGTGTTGCAGCAGCGTTTGCAGATTCCGGCACACCGACTGGTGTGTGACGTCCCCACACGTTGGAACTCTACCCTTCACATGTTGCTAAGGATTTGAGAGCAGAAGAGAGCAGTTGTGGAGTACCAGCTGCAACAAGGCCGTCAATATTCAGGTCAGACTCCACACAAGACCTCAGGAGTGGACCTGGATGTCTGACATATGTACCATCCTGACAAACTTTGAGGAGGCCACCAAGATGGCAAGTGGCGATGACGCCATCATTAGTGTCAGCATCCCACTTGTCTGTCTTTTTCAACGCTCTCTGCAGAGAATTAAAGAGGAGGCATTGCAGCCAGATTATGATGAGATGGATCAAGAAGCTGTAGCGGGCGATTACACACAGCCCAGCCTCATCTCATCCCAACGTGCATTGGAGGACAATGAGGGAGAGGAGGAGGAGGAGGAGGAGGAAGAACAGGAGCTGGTATCATGCGCTGTAGACGGTAGTACCTGTACAAGTGTCATACCGTCGGTTTAGCGTGTGGCCTGAGGACAGGGGGGAGGAGGAGAGCATGGTCAGTCGTCATCTTGGTGAGGACATGGAAATCTTGCCTGTTACCAGTCTGGCACGCATGGCTGACTTTATGTTACGCTGCCTTAACCGTGACCCTCACACTGTCAAAATGTTTGGGTGACAGTCATTACTGGTTGGTGACACTTGTAGACCCCCGCTACAAGGAGAACTTTCACTCTCTTATTCCTGAGGTGGAGAGGTCTACAAAAATGGGGCAGTACCAGAAGGCCCTTGCTGCAGAACTGTTAAAAAAAATTCCCATCTGAACACGCTAGCGGCAGAGGTCACAGTTCGTTGCCCAACCAAGGCGTACATGCGAGAGAGACGCAACTCCAATCCTGCATAGCCAGGGGAACACTATCAACGTTCTGGGACAGTTTTCTCAGTCCCTCCCTTCGGACAGACCCTGAGGCGCGGGGTACTCTCACAAGGAGTGGAAAGTTTCAAAAGATGGTGAGGGAGTACCTTGCCGACCGTACCAGCGTCCTCCGTGATTCCTCTGTGCCTTTTAATTATTGGGTATCCAAGCTGGACACTTGGAATGAACTCGCTCTGTACGCCTTGGAGGTCCTGGCCTGCCCTGCCGTTAGCGTGTTATCGGAGCGTGTTTTTAGTGCCGCTGGGGGAATTATAACTGATAAGCGCACTCGCCTGTCAACTGACAATGCTGACAAGCTGACCCTTATCAAAATGCGCAAGGGCTGGATTGGGCCAGACTTCTCATCACCACCAAATGACAGCAGAGTAACATAAAGTCAAATCCACTGTGTTATTTCGGGAGGTGTATTCACATGCACCGCTTCACACCCACACATGGGTATACGCTTCCTCAATTCGGCTGTTTTATGTTCTTCTCCTTATCCTCAGCCTCCACCACTACTATACCACCAGGGTGACCGTGGTCCGTGTTGCCATTATTGAAAGTTCCTCCATCCTGATTTTTGTCAGCTTTTGCTTGGAAGGCATAAGCAAAGACTGTGGGAGACCCACTCCCCAATAATGGGAAAAATATTTTTAAGATGCTGCACTGTATGGCTTTTCCAAGGGTCATTAAAACTGTCTTGTTATACCACTCTGACCTCCACGTCTCTTCTGAGGGGCATTAAAAGCGTCTTGTTATACCACTCTGACCTCCACATCTCTTCTGAGGGGCATTAAAAGCATCTTGTTATACCACTCTGACTTCCACGTCTCTTCTGAGGGGCATTAAAAGTGTCTTGTTATACCACTCTGACCTCCACGTCTCTTCTGAGGGGCATTAAAAGCGTCTTGTTATACCACTCTGACCTCCACGTCTCTTGTAAGGGGCATTAAAACCGTTTTGTTATACCACTCTGACCTCCACGTCTCTTCTGAGGGGCATTGAAAGCGTCTTGTTATACCACTCTGACCTCTACGTCTCTTGTAAGGGGCATTAAAACCGTCTTGTTATACCACTCTGACCTCCACGTCTCTTCTGAGGGGCATTAAAAGTGTCTTGTTATACCACTCTGACCTCCACGTCTCTTCTGAGGGGCATTAAAAGCGTCTTGTTATACCACTCTGACCTCCACGTCTCTTGTAAGGGGCATTAAAACCATCTTGTTATACCACTCTGACCTCCACGTCTCTTCTGAGGGGCATTAAAAGCTACTTGTTATACCACTCTGACCTCCACGTCTCTTGTAAGGGGCATTAAAACCGTCTTGTTATACCACTCTGACCTCCACGTCTCTTCTGAGGGGCATTAAAAGCTACTTGTTATACCACTCTGACCTCCACGTCTCTTCTGAGGGGCATTAAAAGCGTCTTGTTATACCACTCTGACCTCCACGTCTCTTCTGAGGGGCATTAAAAGCGCCTTGTTAAGCTACTGGCACCTCCATGACTCTTTGAACGGGCATTGCATTTCCTCATAATTTTTGGAAGCTTTTCTTGGAAGGCATAAGCAAATACTATGGGAGACCCACTCCCCAATAATGGGACTTATGTTTGTAATATGCTGTACTGCATGGCTCTTATAAGGGGCATTGCAAGTTGCTCCGTCCTAATTTTTGGAAGCTTGTGCTTGGAAGGCATAAGCAAATACTATGGGAGACCCACTCCCCAATAATGGGACTAATGTTTGTAATATGCTGTACTGCATGGCTCTTGTAAGGGGCATTGCAAGTTGCTCCGTCCTAATTTTTGGAAGCTTTTGCTTGGAAGGCATAAGCAAATACTATGGGAGACCCATTCCCCAATAATGGGAATAATGTTTTTAAGATGCTGTACTGTATGGCTCTTGTAAGGGGCATTAAAACCGTCTTGTTAAGCTGCTGTGACCTCCACGTCTCTTCCAAGGGGCATTAAAACTGTCTTGTTAAACCACTCTGAACTCCACAGCTCTTCCAAGGGGCATTAAAACCGTCTTATTAAGCTACTGTGACCTCCACGTTTCTTCCACGGGGCATTGATATTGGCTTTTTATTCCACTGCAACCTCCACCACGCCTCCAAGGGGCATTAAAACCGTCTTGTTAAGCTACTGTGACCTCCATGTCTCTTCCACGGGGCATTGATATTGTCTTTTTATTCCACTGTGACCTCCACCACTCTTCCAAGGGGCATTAAAACCATCTTGTTAAACCACTCTGAACTCCACAGCTCTACCAAGGGGCATTAAAACCGTCTTGTTAAGCTATTGTGACCTCCACGACTCTTCCACGGGGCATTGATATTGTTTTATTATTCCACTGCGACCTCCACCACTCTACCAAGGGGCATTAAAACTGTCTTGTTAAGCTACTGTGACCTCCACGTCTCTTCCAAGGGGCATTGATATTGTCTTTTTATTCCACTGCGACCTCCATCACTCTACCAAGGGGCATTAAAACCGTCTTGTTAAGCTACCGTGACCTCCACATCTCTTCCAAGGGGCATTAACACCGTCTTGTTAAACCACTCTGAACTCCACAGCTCTTCGAAGGGGCATTAAAACCATCTTGTTAAGCTACTGTGACCTCCACGTCTCTTCAAAGGGGCATTAAAAGTGTCTTCTTAAGCCACTCTGAACTCCACAGCTCTTCCAAGGGGCATTGAAATGTTTTTAATTACCTTACCTCTAATCTCCACGACTCTTCCAATGGGCATTGCATTTCCTCCTAATTTTAGTCAGCTTTTGCTTTTCAATGCAAAGGCGAAAACTAAGGGAGACACACTCCACAATAATGGGTAGAAGGTTTTTAGTACGCTGTAATCCACATCTGTTTCAAGGGGCATTGCAGTTCCTCATAATTTTTGGAAAGCCTTCCATTCACTACTTAGGCCATCAGTGCACAGGAGACCCAGTTGCTATAAATGGAAAAAAAGGTTTAGTTAAGGCCCTCTGACCTCCATGTCATTTCCAAGGGGCATTGGAGTGCCTCAAAATTTTTGGTAGGCATTGCACTCACTGTATGCCCTATAACTGTGTAGCCAAAACGCTCCTTTTGTTACAGAAACATATCCTACAAGACATATGTGGTTGACTGGCCTGATATTGATGTGAATGGTCCCTGTTCCTCCTGCTCTTTCTCCTTTGCCACTACCTCATCCATCATTTATCACCTGAAGCTTTGTTTTAATGGGAGTCATAGAACTTGGATAGTAGCAGGAAAGCAATCCTCGGAGGAGGTAGGATATGCGCCAAAACGCTGACCACCTCAGGCCTAGCCGCTACTACACACATGCGCTTGCATTCCTTGAAAACAAAGCAGATGCTAACTTCGATCATCCTCATCATGCTCCTCACCTTGGCACTCTCAACTCCCCTGATGGAGAAGCCAGGGCCCACCAGAGGAGTCTGGTTCTCTGGTGGGCTCATCCAATGCTGCCCTAAAGCAGGCCAGTCTAAGAAAAGTGTGTGGGTCGGTAACAGGAGAAATAGGGGCGGCTGGGGACCGTTTATGGACACCCGGCCACCCCCATGCGGTTGGGGACCGAGTGTGGACACCCAGCCGCCTCCTGGTGGCTGGGGACCGAGCGTGGACACCCGGCCGCCGGGCGGCTGGGGACTGAGTATAGATAAAAGGGCCGCCAACGCAGCCATGACATGGTGGCCGGCATCTGCCTCCACATGCCTTAAAGGCCCAATTTCAAGTGCAAGCAAGCTAGCAGTATGGTATTGCAGCCTGGGGGTGGGTGGGTGGCAGGTTGCACACTTACGCTTGCATTCCAACAAAACAAAGCAGATGCTAACTTCTATCATCATCATCATGCTCCTCACCTTGGCACTCTCAACTCCCCTGATGGAGAAGCCAGGGCCCACCGGAGGAGTCTGGTTCTCTGGTGGGCTCGTCCAATGCTGCCCTAAAGTAGGCTGGGCTAAGAAAAGTCTGTGGGGATGTTCCGTGGAGAAATCGGGGCGGCTGGGGACCGTTTATGGACACCCGGCCGCCCCCACGCGGCTGGGGACCGTGTGTGGACACCCGGCTGCGCGGCGGCTGGGGACCGAGTATGGACACCCGGCCGCCCCCTCGCGGCTGGGGACCGAGCGTGGACACCCGGCCGCCGGGCGGCTGGGGACTGAGTATAGATAAAAGGGCCGCCAACGCAGCCATGACATGGTGGCCGGCGTCTGCCTCCACATGCCTAAAAGGCCCAATTTCAAGTGCAAGCAAGCTAGCAGTATGGTATTGCAGCCTGAGGGTGGGTGGGTGGTAGGTTGCACACTTACGCTTGCATTCCAACAAAACAAAGCAGATGCTAACTTCTATCATCATCATGCTCCTCACCTTGGCACTCTCAACTCCCCTGATGGAGAAGCCAGGGCCCACCGGAGGAGTCGGGTTCTCTGGTGGGCTCGTCCAATGCTGCCCTAAAGCAGGCCAGTCTAAGAAAAGTGTGTGGGTCGGTAACAGGAGAAATAGGGGCGGCTGGGGACCGTGTGTGGACACCCGGACGCGGGGCGGCTGGGGACCGAGTGTGGACACCCGGCCGCCTCCTGGCGGCTGGGGACCGAGCGTGGACACCCAGCCGCCGGGCGGCTGGGGACTGAGTATGGATACCTCGCTGCCGAAGCAGCCATGAGGTAGTGGCCAGCTTCGGCCTCCTCAAAACTAAAAGGCCCCATTTCAAGTGCAAGCTAGCAGTATGGTATTGCAGCCTGCGGGTGGGTGGGTGGTTGGCTGCATATTTGCGCTTGCATTGCAAGGAATGGGGGAGGTACAATTGAACACTGCCCTGGAACAAGGACTTGCACGGGGATAGTTGCAAGTCTGCATCTTCTGATGCGGCAAGGATCACTTCTGATGGGCACACTTTTAGGCAGTGACCTGGGAGTCAGAGATGCTTCCAGGGGTCTTCCCCATGCTGTCCCCATGTCTTTTCAGCACTGTATGCATGTGTCACACAGCACATGGCCAGTTAATGTTGTAAAATGTTAAAATGATATTTCCCGGTGAATGCATTTGTCACAGTTGAAAGCAATACAAAAGTGCAAAAACGCATAAAAAATGCTACTTGTGAACATAGCCCATGGTGTGGAGGAGTATTTTTGTTTTTGGTTATTTATTTTACCTTATACACAAGTCTTTACCCTGGAAAAGAAATTCCTTAACATATTTCACAGGAAAAAAGTTTCACTTTCGTTTTTGAACGTTTTATTATGAGCCTGTAAAAGTGGCTTAATACCTCTGAACACGTTGTTGACAACAGTGACCTGGGGGTCAGAAATGCTTCCTGGAGCGATCCCCATGCTGTCCCCATGTCATTTGAGCACTGTCACTATCGTTTTGGGAACTTTTTAGGCTTTCTACAGACTGCCGGGGGTGGCGCCGCAAAAATGCTCAGGTCTCCCATAGACTAACATTGGGCTCGTTGCTCGGGTCGAGCACCCGAGTATCACGGCGAGCTCGGGCCGAGCTTCGAGCACCCGAGCATTTTAGTGCTTGCTCAACACTAGTGGTAATACAATGGGAAACGGGTCTGTTACCCACGCACTGCCAATCTCCCTCCCAGACAGATTTACCTGTTGCTTGTGAATTAAGGCACGGATTTCTCTTTGAAGGACTCTCCTCCGCCCAATGCCAGCAGTCTCTGTAATCTGTTGGAGTAAAAACAGCACTTCTTCAAGGCAGTTTTCAATCACATTAGTACCAAGCACCATGTAAGGATATTTGTTATTGGGGTCATCTTCTACCACACATAACCCTTGGTCTCTCAACTCCACCCTCCCCATCTTTATTGTCACTTCTCTAAACCCCACCTGATTCTGTGGTGGACCATTAGCTGCTAAAATGACAAGACTAGAGTCTGGGGGGCTAAGATCAGCATCAGAGCAAAATTGCTTGTAAAGGATATGTGGGATGGTGGTGACTTGTGACCCAGTGTCCAATAGGGCCGATGTGGGGATTCTTTCTAGCATAATGTTGAGGTACGGACGGCCTCCCTCATACCGACTACGCCAGTCATATGGGCCCTGCTGTTTTATTCCTGGGGATTGGCCCTGGGATCCAGGAATCTCGGGTTTAAACGACATCCTCTTGCAAAGTGGCCCGGTCTGTTGCAACGAAGGCAAACGGGTTGTCCTGAAGAATCCATGTGGTCGGTGGCTCTGCGTCGGAATGGTGCTTTGGTCCCCTGAACGGGCGACTTGTTGATCCCCTCCACGGGCGACATGGCTCTGCGTCGGAATGGTGCGTTGGTCCCCTGCACGGGCGACATGAGCTTTCTCCTCATCCATGGAACATCCTCAGGGGATTCAGCTAACTGGATTTTGCTTGGTGGTTGTGCCTCCGGTTTGGCTTGCAAGAGTTTTAACACGTAGTCCATGTTTTTGGTTAGTTGTAACACCTGATTATGTAGGTCATCAGCAGATTCGGGTGCGACAGCTTGTCCTACCGCTTCTACAGAGTTTTTAGGGGTAGGCTCTAAGTTCATGTGAGAGGTATTAGCCTGCCAGGACAGAATTGCAGCTTTTGCAGGTAATGGGTCTCGTAGTACAGTTATAGCACGGTCCTTTAAGGTATTAAAATCCACATCTGGATGATCTAGGACCCACATGCACCTGCTGACAGTGAAAGTCTGATCTCAACCCATTCATAAACTGTTCTGCAATCAATTTATCTTCATCTTGCACACTTGTGGATCTACCTGTTTTATGGACCGGAGTGCCGCTTGTAAACGTAGGGCAAAGTCTCTGATGGTATCTTGCAGTCTCTGCTTGCATTGGTAGAATAGGATCCTTAGTTCAGACTGTGTGCGTTTTTCAAAAGCAGCTTTGAGCTTATCAAACACATTTTCTATAGAGTCTCCATCAGCATTGCTCCAAGTCTCAGCTTCTAGCTCCGCTGCACCTATTAATTGTCCCTGCACAACGGAGGCTCGCTGCTTTCCTGTCATCGCATACATGTCCAGCACCGCACACATTTTACCTTTGAAAGCTGCTAAGGTACCGGGTTTACCTTCATACGTCGGTCACCACTTGGCTCCCGGTACATACGGCAAGGCAATTGGCATTATCGGGGCCATCGCTCCAGATGCTGCGGCTCCCTCACCAGCTGAGGAACCGGCTGCTGCTGCGTCTTGGGCATCCCCTCCCTCAAGGTCTCGGATATTGTTTGCTTCACTCATGACAGTGCCCCCCTAGTTAACCGTTGCCAGCCGCTACGATCAACTCCTTCGATAACCGGTGACTCTAAAAACGGCGGGGCTATCCTCGCACTCCTTTAGCCACGCCCCCGCGACTCTCTCCCTGCTCTGTGACGCAGTTTAATTTCTCTATGGCGCAGTAATGACGGCCTTTTTTTTTACAGAATACAAACATTCAATAAAGTCCAATTTAAGCACACAGTACCCGGTTCTACCGGGCCCGGTATCCTGTTCGTGACGCCAATCTGATTCGGTCGACAGGGTTGGGGTACTCGGATACCGGGATGGATGGGCTACTTCGGTGGGGATCACGGTTGGTCGGTTCTCAGTTCCGTGCCCTGGACCCTCAGTGAAGTGATGGGGGTTAGGATGATGGGAGTACTTGTGTCGTGACACCTCCTGTGGTAACTGTTAATATCGGTTACCAGCGCTGTGAATGGTCGCTGAGGTGATCGGCATACGGCTTGTCTGAACGCCATAGGCAATAATCACAAAGTAGGCACACACACATTAAGTCTTTGTTTCAGTACCTTTTTTTTTTACTGATGTCCGGTAACAAGTACAGTTCAGGAGGGTAACCAGGTTTTCGGTGCAGGTAGGGTTATTCACCTTGGGGATTTGTGAGGCCTCCTCTAACACTGTGTGCGTTGTTTGGGGTCAGTCCTGCCTTAAGCTGAACTTGCCACCTTGACTTTCTTTGGGGTCTTTCTCCACAACTGACAATGAGGACCTTTCCTTGGGGCTACCAATTCTCTTTTTGAGCCCCTGGTTCTATACTTGGTCAAGTTTGGCAACTCTTTCCCCTTCTTCAGGGGGAATAGATCCTCCTGATCTGTCCGGGTTTTCTATGCTATTCCTAAATTAATAGCAATCTCGGACTCCGGTGTCCGGGTGAGCTAAAGGGATAATAGTTTTATCTCTTTCTTTCTCCTTCTAGCCTCCGTCCCTCTCTCTAGGGCACTTTCACAACACAGACCGGTTTCCTAGTTCAGGGCTTAACTGGTCCCCGGCCAACAGCTCTCATTTACATCCTTCCTTCACCCCCGTTCTCCAGACTAACTGCCGCTTTGCTGTCTCCCTGGAAACTGACTCCTCCCCTCAGACCTGGGGTGGAAGGTGTTGTGTGTGCCCCAGCATACATCTCCCCCTGCACCTATGGATCCTGTGGTAATCCCCCGCTGGGGTTCCACAGTATAATGGCCCCATATATTGCTCCATCCAGTATAATGGGCCCCATATATTGGTCCATACAGTATAATGGGCCCCATATAATGCTCCATACAGAATAATGGCCCCCAGAAATTGCTCCATACAGTATAATGGGCTCCATATAGTGCTCCATATAGTATTACAGGCCACATATAATGCTCCATACAGTATAATGGGCCCTATATATTGCTCCATACAGTATAATGGCCCCATATATTGCTCCATACCGTATAATGGCCCCACACAGTGCTCCATACAGTATAGTGGCCCCATATATTGCCCCATACAGTTTAATGGGTCCCATATATTGCTCCATACAGTATAATTTGCCCCATATAATTCTCCATATAGTATAATGTGCCCTATATAATGCTCCATACAGTATATAATGGCCCCCATATAATGCTCCATACAGTATAATAGGCCCCATATATTCCTCCTTGCAAAATGATGGAATAATGAGCCCATATATTTGCTCCATACGTTAGGAAAAAAATCAAATACTTAACTCTCCTTGTTCCCCGCAGATATGGTCTCCTCAGCGTCTTGCCTCTCTGCACTGTTCAGCACACAGGGCGCGCTGTAGTGACGCGCTGTGGGAGACAACGGCATTCTATGGGGCTACCTTGCTCGTCCAGGGCCCCAGGTGCGCTGAGCGGTGACGCTTGCCATGGTCGTCATGGCGGGTCAGATAATGAACCCTGCGTGCATGCGCCCCTACATGCGCTTTTAAAGGGCCCGTGCCCCTAAAAACATTTTTTTTTGTTCTCCTTCTTCTCTCTCGGGCCCACCGGGCATTTCATCAGTATCCCGCTCTGCCAGTCCGACCCTGCCTATGTCCAATAGGGCAACAGAGTTTTACTTGTTTCTACATCTCTTTCATTTTAATGACCTCTTTTATTTCACTGTGCACTTGCATAATGGTTAGATCCTGCAATATGGTTTTAGATTGTTCTCCCCCAAAGTATTATCCAATAAACCTTAAAGAGAACTAGTTTTTCAGAAGCAGATCCTGTCAATGTAGTTAGCTGTTATTGATGCTTGAATGTTAATAGAAATATATAGTATCATTTTGTTTTCTATTGGAATAAGAAGGAAGATAAAAGTCTTGTTATTGAGTCCTGTAGCGCATGGAGTTATACCGAGAAGCTTCATTAAAGCTTTCATTATTTTCCTTAAAGGCTTCATTACTTTATTAGAAGGACCGATGCATAATAAGCATGTTTATTATGTAGAAAATGTACCACAGAATTGTCCGCCTTAAATCATACAACAATAATATTCAGACATAAGGATAGAAATAAGCCGGGCATCGCAGGTAAGACATAAAGGGTTTGGAGGAAAAAACAAGCGACATCAAAGCCCCAAATATGAAAAAAACTAATTTTATTCAATATACATATACAAAAAACTATACAAATAACATAGAGCTTCCGGGCATATTGAATAAAATTAGTTTTTTTCATATTTGGGGCTTTGATGTCGCTTGTTTTTTCCTCCAAACCCTTTATGTTTATTATGTAGCCTGAGTACTGCCAACTCAGCTAAGCAAGCTTAACAATTATTTTCAGTCACTAAATCCTATCTTTTATAAAAGTTTCATAATTTTATCTTTCCAATAATTTCCAAGGGTAGATCTGACTGATACTCCAGGCAAAATTTCCTAGAGCAGATATCCCATATCCAGCCTCGAAATCTCACCTAAGTGGACAGCCATCAGGAGTTCTGTGCTGTCCAGCTCTTTGTTTGAAAAGACTTTCAGCCATTTTGGGCATTACCTAATGTTATATGATTATTGTATTGTTGTACTTTGCTGTCATCTACTGGCCGTTGTTATAATACTGTATGTTATAACATGTATTCCTGTGTTTACCCACAAACCCCTTCGGTCTGTAACTCCTCCTATCTCCTCCTCACTTCCTTCTTCTTCATCACATCCATCTTGACTACACATGCTGCAGGACTGGAGAAAGGATTCTCTTGTTACCACTTTACCTGGCGCTTCTAATACCTACAATTCCTACCCTTTCCTCATCCTTCACCTTCCCTCATCTCACCTCATCAAGAACTGTAAATAAATCTGTTGAATTCATCACTGCATCATCATTCCGGATTACCACGTGCAGTTCATGAAGAACAGGAGCGCAGGTCACTGAGTTGACGCTATATGCCATTGCTTATACAGAGATCCGTGTCACATCCCTCAGACACATCTCGCCCCACGTACATCGGTGGCAGAATAAGTTCCATGGGGTTTTTTTGGCATGGAATGAATGATAAGTAATGTACAATATGTATAAGACAACAACATCAACAATCTTCATTTTTCACATCTATACCTAGAGACTGCATTTTAAACAAGACGTCTAGTCCATTAACGAGGAGTTTCGTAAAGAAATTCATGTACCGTATTAACTAAAAATGGAATAGTTAGATCAGTAATGTAACATTTTATTTCATTTTCAGTAAAAGCTTTTTTTATTGGAATAGGCTTATACTGAATGACCACTGTATTAGAGACATTTGCACTTTAATGATTAGAACTTACCTATATGGAAACTAGACACGTGAGCCCAGAGTGCAACATAAATTAAGTTTTCAGTATTAACATTAGAAAGTTGAGTGTTAGGGCATGCGCCCACGATGCAGATTTGAAGCAGAAATTTCCTGAGCGTTTTTGTCTCTCCCTGGCAGAAAAATGCGGATTTACATGCGTTTTTTATGTGCTTTTGATGCGCTTTTGCATGCGTTTTTGAATATCAATGAATGATTTTTGGAGCTAAATAAAGTTGGTAGGACATTGCTTAAGCCCTTGGATTACCAAGAGCTGGGGTGAGTATATTAGTTCATTTATATGATTAAAGAACGTGTATTTCAAATAAAGTGTTTACACTGTGTCTGTCTGTTTCTTTACTTTATTTGGTCATGAAAAGGTCTGATTGACACATTGACATCACCAAACAAAATAGCTGGGTGTGAGCTAGTCACATTCTCCCAATGTTCATAAGCATTTCTATACACGTAATTTATGCGACTGCTGTGAGATGTTTTTTCTTAGCCTGGGAAGGTGCCATTATTCAAACATTTCCCTGGCCATAATTAACATCTCACAGCTAGTTTGTTAGCAACTGCGCCCCCCGATCAGCACTCAGCAGCGCTTTGAACACAACATATTTATGTTGCATCCAAAACTCTGTGTTCTAATGCTGCATTTTTTTTGTCTGTACATGTGACTCCATCGCATATAATGACACTTCAAAATCGGTCAAAATCGGCAGCGGAGACTAACATGTCTGCTACAGAAATTGACACGCTGCTGGTGAGTTTGGGTACGTGGCCACGGTCAGGAGCCGCTGCAGATTTGACGCTGCGTGTTTATGCAGCGTCAAACCCGCAGCGTCCAGATGTTACGTTACAGTGGATGAGATCTCTAGAAATCCCATGTCCACTATGCGTGCATCAGAGGCTGCGAATCACCCATGGACACTGACATGCGGCTTGTCTTTCAGGACCGCAGTATGTCAAATTCTCTTGCTGAGTCGCAAGCCTCCGCAACAGAAATTTGACCACTAGAATGTATTGAATGCAGTAAATGTTATGCACACGCCCAGGCTAAGCGGCGTGTGCGTGTGATTGGTAGTGATTCCACTGGACCGTGCCGGAGAGTGAATGCCTGGAGGGGCGTGACTAAGTATTCACCCGATCCGACCAGGGTCGCACGACGGCATACGACGCCAGTGCACCAAGGAGGAACCGAGCAGAGGGACCAGGTGCTACTCCAGGACAGACCCCGGACACGGCTGTTGACCCACACAGGGAAATACAGGAACAGGCTGGTAGGCTGGCACACAGACTGGAGGGTATAGGCAGGCACGACTGGTATGCAGGCAGGGGGGTAAAGGCAAGCACAGCTAGAGTGCAGACAGGGAGGCACTAGCAGGTAGGAACACAGGCGGGATAGGACCCAGTACACACCGGGACTCAGGAACAATACAGGCAGAGGGTTACAGGCAAGCACAGCTAGAGTGCAGACAAGGCTGAGCAGGGAGGACAGGGCTCTGTTCACACGGAACAGACAGGAAGGGAAAGACAGAGCCAGATACTCACACAGTACTTGCAGAGACAACAAGCAGGAGTTAGGTACGAGTTCAGACTCTGCAGAAAAAGGAAGGGAACGGACATAGAGGCAAAACAGGTAAAGGACAGGAGAGAGTTCAGACTGGAACTGAGTGTACGGAGGAGACCGACACTGCAGAGGGATACAGGAGCGGGTCTGGGAATACGGCCCCCAGAGAGGCGGAACGAACAGGCAAGGAGCGTGTTCAGACAGGACAGACCAGACACAGGAGCGGGTCTAGGAAATCGGCCACTAGAAGGCGAGAGGAACAGGCTAGGAGCGTGTTCAGACAGGACAGACAAGAGAACACAGAAAGGAGTCAGTTCAGACACGGAAGCTGATACCGCAAAGCAGGAGACATACAGGACTCAGTTCAGACACGGGAGCTGATACCGCAAAGCAGGAGACATACAGGACTCAGTTCAGACACGGGAACTGATACAAAAAGCAGGAGACAAGAGACGGGACCTGGCACCTTCAGAGTGCAAGCACACACTGAAGGAAACACTATGCTCAGGCAGGGATAGAAGGGAGCTGCTGAGCTATATACCAAGTGACAGACAGCAATAGGCTGAGGACGCACAAGGGGTGTGACCCACAGCAGGTACAAAAGGCAGGAAGTGATCGGGCGCCGCCCTTAAGCAGCAGAAACAGACACAAACAGACAGCATGGAGGGAAGCCAGAGAGACATTCTGGACAGGAGATCAAGTGCGCCCTCTTGCACAGTGGGAGATGGACCACCATGCAAGGACGCCGCCAGGTATGTTACAGTAAATCCGCATGATTCAGTGAACACATGTGGATTTACCTGCGTTCAATAGAATGCAACGTTTTGGATGCAGCAAAAATTTGCGTCCAAAGTGCTGCTACGTCTGAATTATGGGCACAAAGCCTAAATTTTTTTTAAAAATGGCGTGAGCTCCCGCGTCATTTTCATAAGCAGCAGAGGGAAAGCCTACCGCTGCGGGCTGATGTTAGTAGCCGCAGAAGGGGCCATTAGCCATCAATGTTCCCTGGTTATTAATATCAGCCTACAGCTGTTTGTTTAGCCTTTACTGGCTAGATTACAGGGGGACCCCAGAAAAAAATTGACATAGGGTTCCCCCTATAAAATCTAGCCAGCAAAGGCTAAACTAGACAGCTGTGGGCTGATATTAATAGCTAGGGAAGGGGCCATGAATACTAGCCCCCTCCGTGGCTATTAATATCACCTCTCAGCAGTCCCAGAAATGGTGCATTCATAAGATGCGCCAAATCTAGCACTTAGCCTCGCTCTTCCACGCTGCCCTGTAGCGGTGGCAGGGGGTAATGGGGTTGGGGATCACGTCAGCCTTGTATTGGCGGCTGACATGAAGCCCAGGTTAGTAATGGAGGGCGTCTATAAGACACCCCCATTACTAACTGCGTAGTAAAATGGTTTGCGCATTTTCAATAAAAGACACGGCCAGAATACAGTAAAGAATTTTAATTGAATAAAACAGACAAGGTTCTACAATTTTTTTTATTACCCGCCTCTCCTGAAAAAAAATGTAAAAAAACAAACAACCATATTCCTCACCTGTCCGCCGTCAACAACGTAATCCACGTAACGCCAAGGTCCCACGACAATCCGGATAATTTCTACAGCTGTGACATCAGCAATCACTGATGTCACAGCTGTAGAATACAGCACTGTATACAGACAGGGGTGTTAAATCACTCTATCAGTATACAGTGCTGCAGGAGAGGTCACTGGGGTTCATCAGCTGAAGATCAGCTGATGAGGCCTGGTGAGCTAGAGAGCGTGGGAAAATTCTTATGAATCTTCCCACGCTCAGCATCAGCTGATCGGTCATGAGACCAATCAGCTGATTACCCGCTTTAGCAATCAGCTGATGGTCACATGACCATCAGCTGATTGCTGCGGCACTGATTACCTGATGGTCAGGTGACCATCAGCTGATCGGTGACGTCACTGATCACCTGATGGTCGCATGACCATCAGGTGCTCAGTGAAGTCACCGCACGTCCTGGAAGTACACTGCAGGGCGCGAGCCCACGCCCTGAAGAGTACAGCGAGCCACCGACCGCACAGCATCACCCAGGAAGACACCGAGGGCCGCCGGAGAGGTGAGTACAAAGGTTTATTTTTTTATTTTTACTTTTTGATTCTTTTTTACACTACCGCTGGCACAAGGGCTGGGAGAAGCAGGCTGCTTCTCACTGTTATCAGCCAGAGCAGCGGTTGGATGAGAGGAGAAGCAGCCTCCTCTCCTAACCAGGGTACCAGCCGCGGCGCGATTTTGCGCCTATTGTTTTACATTGAAACACAGCAAATCCGCATGTATAGATATTATACATGCCAGTTTGCTGTGATTCAATGCAAGTCAATGGGCGCGATTTCTCCGCAAAATCGCGCCTAAATTGGTTGTGCTGCGGTTTGTGCCGCAATGATAATCTGCAGCGGAAATTTCCGCATCATGTGCACAGCACATGCGGATTAACATTGCTGTACATTACAGACCTCTTACCAAATGGTTTCAATGCATTTCCACGGCGGAAAAACAGCCGCGGAAACGCATTAAAACCACATTGTGTGAACTCAGCCTTCTGAACATTTTTGAAGGAGGAATGCTTATCTGTGGAAGACTAGCTGGGGCCAGTATGTCAAAGACTATTATCCTTGTGGGGATTTCTTGTGCAGTGTTGTCAATAGTATTTTAAGAATTGTATGAATTCAGTGAAAGGGTGATCCTGTGGAATAAAACATCACGTTGCAGTGAAACACAACATTGGTGCTCTAAGTAACATATCCAAACACAAGATTTGCTCCTTAGTACAAAGGGACTATTATAGCAGCCATTAGATGGATGCCACTGCTGTCTAATGCAAACGGAAAGGCAAGAGCACACAAGTTGGATCACTGAGTTCTGGTTAAAGAGGACCTATTGAAAATAATTACCCCCGCCTTTTTTATTTTAATATGTTAATAGTAAAAAACAAAATTCTATACATGTCATGAAAAACTCAGCGAGGAAAGGGATTTTATTAATGTGGGAAAAATATGCAAATGATATGCTTATCTGACTATAAGTAAAAAGTCATTGCCATTTACTGACATATCTAGCGGCGCTACGTCACTTCACAACGCAGATGTGATGTATCTGCTCTGAACAGGGTGGTCTCTTGCTCATAGCAGATACCATTTTCAGATCTTCAGTGTTGTGGAGTGAGTACAAGCTGCTCCTGGGGACATACTACTACTTTATTTCCCCTACCTGTCTGCAGCTTCACTATGTACTATTGTAACACTGATCTGTGAAAGAGAAACCAAGACGTACTTTCAGATGCTCTGCTCCGATGACATCATTGCACTTTCTGAGAACACTGTTCACCGCTGGTTCAGCAGCGATGAGCATATTACAGTGGTGCCTGCCTGTCAGACGCTTCTCTGTCTATCACTGTCGCACTGGTCTTTGCTCGCATTTCCACTCTGATCTGAGCACAGACCATTGTGACAATGATACATAGTAAAGCTGCACACAGGCAGGGAAAAGTCTTCTGATAAGGTAGTAGTATGGACCCAGGAGCAGCCTACTTCTGGTCTCTCTGCCTGCACAACAGTCAGAAACCGTTTCCAATGAAAAATAGGTACAAAAACAAAGGTTTTTAGGTACATACTGACTTTCAAAACAGTGTCTATCTAAAAGAAGCAAACACACACATATAATTATATTTTTTAATAAAACTAGATTTTTGGTGAGAGCTTATTTTTAAAGCCATTGAAATGAACAGTACTTCAGCCTAAGCAGAAGAGCAGAGAAACAAATGTTGATATATTACAATATACTGATTTTTCATAGAATTTATTAGTTCCCATATGCTGTAGAAAGTATAAACCACTGTGTAACACTCCCATTGCTTGCATTTTTTATCGGAAATTATAAAGCGGTTGTCAAGTCAATTAAATATTTAGTAAAAGTGCTCAAACTGGCCTAAAAAAAGTGAATTAATACTAACCTTCTGTGATCCAACATTGCTCTCATCCAGCCATATCAGGTTTTTTGGGACAGATCTGAAAGCAAAGACCTATTACTAATCCACTGCATACAGTCATGGTCAAAAGTATTGAGAATGAGACAAATAGTAATGTTTCCAAAGTTTACTGCTTCATTTTTTGTAATGGCAATTTGCATATACTCCTGAATGTCAAAGAGTGATCAGCTTAACAGCAATTACTGTACTTGCAAAGTCAATATTTGCCCAGAAAATGAACTTTAACCCCCAAAACACATTTCAACATCATTGCAGTCCTGCCTTAAAAGGAGCAGCTAACATCGTTTTAGTGATTGATCCATTAACACAGGTGTGGGTGTTGATGAGGACAGGGCTGGCAATCAATCAGTCATGATTAAGTAAGAATGACATCACTGGACACTTTAAAAGGAGGCTGGTTCTGGGTATCATTGTTTCTCTTCAGTTAACCATGGTTATCTCTAAAGAAACACGTGCAGCCATCATTGCACTGCACAAAAATGGCCTAACAGGGAAGAGTATCGCAGCTACAAAGATTTCACCTCAGTCAACAATCTATCGCATCATCAAGAACTTCAAGGAGAGAGCTTCCATTGTTGTCAAAAAGGCTCCAGGGCGCCCAAGAAAGAACAGCAAGCACCAGAACCGTATCTTAAAACTGTTTCAGCTGCAGGATCGGACTACCAGCAGTGCCGAGCTTGCTCAGGAATGGCAGCAGGCTGGTGTGAGTGCTTCTGCACGCACTGTGAGGCGGAGACTCTTTGAGCAAGGGCTGGTTTCAAGGAGGGCAGCAAAGAAGCCACTTCTCTCCAGAAAAAACATCAGGGACCGACTGATATTCTGCAAAAGGTACAGGGAGTGGACTGCTGAGGACTGGGGCAAAGTCATTTTCTCTGATGAATCCCCTTTTCGATTGTTTGGGACATCTGGAAAACAGCTTATTCGGAGAAGAAGAGGTGAGCGCTACCACCAGTCTTGTCTCATGCCAACTGTAAAGCATCCTGAAACCATTCATGTGTGGGGTTGCTTCTCAGCCAAGGGAATCGGCTCACTCAAAGTCTTGCCTAAAAACACAGCCATGAATAAAGAATGGTACCAGAATGTCCACCAAGAGCAACTTCTCCCAACCGTCCAAGAGCAGTTTGGCGCCCAACAATGCCTTTTCCAGCATGATGGAGCACCTTGCCATAAAGCAAAGGTGATAACTAAATGGCTCATGGAACAAAACATAGAGATTTTGGGTCCATGGCCTGGAAACTCCCCAGATCTTAATCCCATTGAGAACTTGTGGTCAATCATCAAGAGACGGGTGGACAAACAAAAAACAACAAATTCTGGCAAAATGCAAGCATTGATTATGCAAGAATGGACTGCTATCAGTCAGGATTTGGTCCAAAAGTTGATTGAGAGCATGCCAGGGAGAATTACAGAGGTCTTGAAGAAGAAGGGGCAACACTTTCAAATATTGACTTGCTGCATTAACTCATTCTAACTGTCAATATAACCTATTGGTACTCATAATATGATTGCAATTATATTTCTGTATGTGATATAAACATCAGACAAACACTAATAAAAACCAGAGGCCAGCAGATCATATGAAAATATAATTTTGGTGTCATTCTCAAAACTTTTGGCCATGACTGTATATTTTTTCAACTTTGTGAACAGATGGATTCATATGTCATGCGTCTGAATTCAAATCCTTGATCCTGTGTTCTGTTTTCTGCATCTCTTTCCTCAGAGCCACAGCAGATACACCTTTTCTTAGGCTGTTTTAGTTCTGTTATCTTTGTTTCTGTCAGTTTGGGGTAAGAGGTCATTTTCATTTACTCTGTCAGTCCTATCACTTTTCGGGTGCAGCTTTTCCTGCTGGTGTTTCCTTCTGGTGATATTCTTTGTTGGATTAATTCATTTTGCTGTAGTTTATGTTGGTTGCAGTTGTTTCTTGTGGTTTTCTTTATTCCTTAGGTAATTCCTACTCTAGCGATACCAGAAGCTGCTAAGGACATTCAGGGTAAGCCACTGTCGAGTGGGTGCGCCATTGCATTATTTTATGGTGCCAATCTCCACAGTCAGGCAGGGACAGACCAGGGTCAGAGGTGGACTTATCATAAACAATACTCTGTTAAATTAACGTATAGGTCTATGCCTCCATTTTTTTTAATAAGAATAAGAAAAAACATCTAAAGAATGAATGTAGTTATAAAAAAAAATAGCCATGTCTAACTCAATTAATGTCAGGTAGTTCTAATAAAAAGAATACAGTGAACACTACAAATACCAGATGTGAGCTCAAAACATTTCAATGGACACTTGAGGCAGTGAGAACCATGTTGGATTCATGAATCAGTTTGACATACTCCGAAAGATAACCTGGTTTTCAAATCCACTGATATGTAAACCCACATTAGTCATTGAAATAATTTGAAACTGACATAAGAAAATTTAAATTTACTGAATATCAATTGATGGCAATCAGACATTGCTTTTCAATTGTGGATCAATAGAAAAATTTGAAAAACAAACTATTGGAAATGGCCTGGACAACAATGATGGTACCCCTAGAAAAGATTGAAAATGATTTGAGCATAAGGACATGTTAAACTAAAGTGTATCCATTAGCATCACAAGTATCTACAAACTTGTTATCAGTCTGCCTATTTAACCCCTTCACCCCAAAGCCTATTTTCACCTTCCTGACCGGGCCAATTTTTTCAATTCTGACCAGTGTCACTTTATAAGGTAATAACTCTGGAACGTTTCAATGGATCCCACTGATCCTGTGAATGTTTTCTAGTGACATATTATACTTCATGTTAATGGTAAAATGTATTCGATATTATTTGTGTTTATTTGTGAAAAAAGTTAAGATTTTAAACATTTTACCATTTTTGACATTTTTAATTTTTATGCCCTTAAATCAGAGTTATGTCACACAAAATAGTTAATAAATAAATTTCCCACGTGTCTACTTTACATCAGCAGAATTTTTGAAAAATATTTTTTTTGTTAGGAAGTTAGAAGGTTAAAAGTTGACCAGCAATTTCTCATTTTTACAACAAAATTTACAAAACCATTTTTTTAGGGACCACATCACATTTGAAGTGACTTTGAGGGGTCTATATGACAGAAAATACCCAAAAGTGACACCACTCTAAAAACTTCACCCCTCAAGGTACTCAAAACCACATTCAAGAAGTTTAATAACCCTTCAGGTGCTTCACAGGAATTAATGGAATGTGAGAGGAAAAAATGAACATTTAACTTTTTTTCACAAAAATGTTTCTTTAGACCTAAATTAATTTATTTTCACAAGCGTAAAAGGAGAAAATGGACCCCAAAATTTGTTTTTCAATTTCTCCTGACCACGCAGATACCCTATATGTGGGAGAAAACCACTGTTTGGGTGCATGGCAGGGTTTGGAAGGGAATGAGTGCCATTTGACTTTCTGAATGTAAAATTTGGTGGCATAATTAGCAGATGCCATGTCGCATTTGGAGAACCCCTCATGTGCCTAAACAGTGGAAACTCCCCACAAGTGACACCATTCTGGAAACTAAACCCCTCAAGGAACTTATATAGATGTGTGGGGGGCACCTTGAACCCCCAGGTGCTTCACAGAAGTTTATAATGTTGAGCCATGAAAATAAAAAAATTTTCCCCCGAAAATGTTTTTTAGCCCCAAATTTTGAATTTTCATAAGGGTAACAGGAGAAATTCCACCATACAATTTATTGCGCAATTTCTCCTGAGTACGCCAATACCTAATATGTGGAGGAAAACTACTATTTGGGTGCACGGCAGGGCTTGGAAGGGAAGTGGCGCCATTTGACTTTCTGAATGCAAAATTTGCTGGAATAATTAGCTGATGCCATGTCGTGTTTGAAGAGTCCCTGATGTGCCTACAGAGTGGATCCCCCCCACAAGTGACACCATTTTAGAAACTAGACCCTTCAAGGAATTTATCGAGACATGTGGTGAACACCTTGAACCCCCAGGTGCTTCACAGGGATTTACAACATTGTATAAGGAAGGTAAAATCCGGTGCCACATGCGATAAATCCTTTTATTCCAAAATTAAAAATCACAACATGTCCCTAGGAGGGGAACAACTGGACGCGTTTCGAGGACACAGACCCTTATTCGTCAGTATACAAATGAATTTAAAAGCAACACATTTATAATAAAAACTGTGACCACCCCTAAACATGTGTGATAGATTAGTATACAAATTAGGATATTAACTCCTACTTAGACAAGATTTGCGTGCAACGAATTCTCATAGAATATTCAGATATAAACTTTGGAGAAAAAAAAAATTCTCTTTTCTTTTTTCTCTTTCCTTTTCTTTTTTTTTTTTTTTCTTTCCCTTTCCCTTTTTTTCCCCTTCCCCTTTACAAATGTAATAAATCTGCCATATAAATGAACAGAACAAAACATGCATATAATATTGTAAATGCAAGCATATATGTATAATTTAATAAAAAAAACATTAGATCTGATCTATAATTCATACCTTGCGGTATCCGTGCATTTAATTTGAATATCCATAATTTTTCTTTGTTATGGAGCATTTTTTCCCAATTACCGCCACGATGGGGACGTGGTACTCTCTCTATGCCTCTAATATTTAATGTACTTATATTGCCCGCATGTACCTCTCTGAAATGTTTGGAGAGACCTGATAACCTGATGGATTTTGAGGCAGGATTTGCTCCTGTAATATGTTCTGATATTCTTGCTTTAAGGGCTCTGATAGTACAGCCTATATAATATTTTGAACAGCTGACACAAGTTACCATATAGACAACATGGGAGGTGTTACAATTTATATAAGACTCTATGTCATATTTTCTACCTGTGTGTAGATCAGAGAAACTTGAACCCATAGCGACATGTTTGCACATACAGCATCTATTTTCACCACCTTTATACATGCCGACATATTTAAGCCAGGTGGGACTTTGTACTTTATTATCCAAAAATACGCTGGGTGACAACATATTGCGTAGATCCTGACCTTTCCTTGAAACCACCCTACAACCTGCTTCTAATATATTAGACAATTTGTCATCCTGATATAATATGGGTAAATTCTTGAGAAAAATTCGTTTAATGTTGTAAAAATGATCACTATATGGCGTAGAGAAAGTTAATGACGATTTCGCCTTATTGGAACTATGTTTTTCTGATTGTGTCAACAAACCTTCTCTATCTTTAGATGTAGCTATAGATTCAGCCTTATCGATCATCCATTGTAAAAAAAAAAAAAAAAAAAAAGGAAAGAGAAAAAAAGAAGAGTATTTTTTTTTTTCTCCTAAGTTTATATTTGAATATTCTATGAGAATTCGTTGCACACAAATCCGGTCTAAGTAGGAGTTAATATCCTAATTTGTATACTAATCTATCACACATGTTTAGGGGTGGTCACAGTTTTTCTTATAAATGTGTTGTTTTTTAATTAATTTCTATACTGACGAATAAGGGGCTGTGTCCTCGAAACGCGTCAAGTTGTTCCCCTCCTAGGGACATATTGTGATTTTTAATTTTGGAATAAAAGGATTTATCGCATGTGGCACCAGATTTTACCTTCCTTATATATCCTTGCAAGTGTATGCTGGACACTAATCCGTGAGCCTGGGATTCCTGTGAGTACCAGGTGATATGAGCTAATTATCTTTTTTCAATTTACAACATTGATCTGTGAAAATGAAAAAAAATAAATTCCCACAAAAATGTTGTTTTAGCCCCAAATCTTTTCATTTTCACAAGGATAGCAGGAGAAAATGGACCCCAAAATTTGTTGTGCAATTTCTCCTGAGTACATCGATACCCCATATGTGCTCCAAAACTACTTTTGAGGTACAGTGCAAAACTCAGAAGGGAAGAAGTACCATAGTGGAGTTCAGATTTTGCTGGACTGGTTTGAGGGTGCCATGTCACTTTGGTAGAGCCCCTGAGGTGCCAGAACAGCAGAATGGTGACCCCATTTTACACACTACTAGTGTTGAGCCACACCCGTAGTGTTCGAGTTCGGTTCGGTTCGTCGAACACCCATGTGTTCGCCGAACTGTTCGTCGAACTGTTCGTCGAACACCTTCGAACACCGTTAAAACCAATGGCAGGCAAACAAAAACACATAGAAACACATAGAAAACACCTTCAAAGGTGTCCAAAAGCTGACAAACTGCTCAGAAGACACAACTAACACATGGAAAAGTGACAAGTACATATAGTCATGCGAAAAGAAAAGAGGTGGAGGAGTAAAAGGAGGGGGAGACACAGATATAGGCATGTCATGCCCTTCTAAAATCCAAAAAGTGAGAAGCCGACACGTTCAGTCCGCTCCTGCCCGTGCCACCTCCATGTCGCCGGGTTTGTGCCAGAGCCGCGGTGAACCCTGACGGCCAGCCCCCCTCTCCCAATACTGGTGCCTGTCCGCTGGTGGGTCGAGCGAGCCCCCCTGTGGTGGAGGCAGCTCTAAGCTTTTTAATTTAAATTGTCTCTCTAATTTGAATGAATACACTTTAAATCCATTTACAAGGATCTATTGGAGGGCAAGTCTCATGCCAGCAGCCGCGTAATTCCAGCTCCAGTAGCGTCCACTAAAGCTGCTGCAGTTAAAAAGCTTTTATAAGGATCGAGCTCGGCTGTCCACCGCAAGGCATCCTACTGCCAGTCCCAGCCCCTATGCCTTGGGGTGCCTCCTGATGCTCTTCACTGAGTATCCCGTGGTCCCGAAGCATTTCCTTTGAAAAAATTAAGTGTCCAAACTACAGGTGGTGTAGCTTGCTTAACAGCCGGGATAATCCGCTGACTAGCAGACACTGCTACTAGGCACAAAGTATTTCCTGGGCTAGATGCAGTTAAAAATTTGTAATTAGATACTCTCGTTGGATGCTGAGAAAGCATTCCATAGAGTCTCCTGGCACGCCATATATGATTCTCTTAAAAAGCTTGGGGTAGGGGTCTAGGGGACCCTTTTATAGCCAAAATCACGGCCCTGTATCACAATACGTCACCTAGGCTGAAGATAAATGGAACTGTAGCACCCTGAGGGCTCGGTTGCTACAGAGGTATTGCACCTCACCCAGAGGTGTGATATCTCACTCTCAGGTAAGGATGGAGTGTGGATCAGGACCCGACACCTGCATGCATTACACCACATTGCCGTGGGGCAGGGCGACCAATATGCCTCTGAGATGGGCACGACAGTCCCTGTCCCTGGCTGGAGTGGGGGGAGGGAACACTGAGGAAGGGGAACCCTGTAGTGCAGGAGCAGGGAGGAAGCAGTTCCTGGGTGCATTGAGAAGGGAGTATAAAAGGTGGGCACCATCTTAGTTCAGTGCAGAGAAGTCTGAGCAGAAGTGGCAGGGAGCAGGGGCTCTGCATGAGCTCTGCTCCGGAGGCGGGCCTAGTAACAGAGGCCCAGGCCTGGAAGAGGGAGAAGGAAGGAAGAGGAGCGGAGAAGGCTCCAGGAACGAGGAATGAAGGGATCCCAGGGGTGTGGACGGGCGAGTCGCCACCGCACGCCCGAATCCACCTACGTGGAGGGGTCAGGCCAAAGGGGGAGACCGTTCCCCGAAACTAGTGGAGGCAGGAAACGACCCTCAGCTAGAAACCGGAGGCTGTGACATTTTATGTGGCGCAGCCCCTCGCTACACCCGCTAGGAAGGCACCACATAGGGTCAGGGAAACTGGCGCCAAGTTTACCAAGAGGAGGCCCGAGGCAGCCGGACAGAAGGGTTGGTAAGAAAGGCCAGACAAAGGACACACAAAGGGGGTCCTGTGAAGCGCTCCAAAGTTATCTGGGAGTTGTCTGAGCCCCTCACCTGGTGAGCACAGTACGACGTGGGCAGCCATTACCTGCAGACGTGGTCTGGATAATAAGAACTGTGAGTAAAGGCCCTGGACTGCATCACTGACTCCGTGTCGTTACTGCTGCTGCCCTGCACCATCACCCCCATCCTCCGCATACACTGCCCTGAGGCTATACTCCTCCCGTGGGGAGTTATGCTACGCTCTGCTGCACCCACAACACCAGCCTCAGCGGTCTGCCCTGCAGCGGCGGTTCACTCTGACCGCAATCCACGGGTGGCGTAGTCGGACATTTAAACATCAAAACCACATAAATAGTTCCGCCACTGGTTTGACCACCCTGAGCCACGGAACTGGGTCGCCGCCACGAAGACTACAACCACCAGCATCCACCAAAAAGGGTCCGGCTCCGGGTGTCCCAAGGCCCAGGGGGTGCATCAGAACATTTTCATCACCTTTCACAATCACCAATGGGACAAGGCAGGGATGTCCTCTGTCCCCTCTCTTATACATCCTAGTGACGGAGCACCTGCTCTCATCATTTCGCCATAACCCCAATATTAGGTGGATTGAGGTGGGAGGCACCGAGTACAAGTGCTCTCTATTTGCTGATGATGTCCTAGTATATATCACTCAATCACATATATCCATCCATGCTGTTATGGCTGAAATAGATCACTTTGTTACATGGTCAAATTTTAAAATCAATGCAGCGAAGTCTGAGGCCCTCGATGTCTCCCTCTCCAAATCCATATAGGATTCCATCCAGTCCAACTTTCCCTTTGCCTGGCCCTCACAGGGTATCAAATACTTAGGAATTTCTATTCATAGAGACCTCTCCCATCTATGTTATCTTAATTTTGGGCCCTTTATTGAACAACTCCATACAGACCACGGTTGGCAAGTTAGAACTGTAAGATTCACTACGTGAACCACTGGTGTTTTGTGGAAAAGCACATGTACACTGTGTTCCAAATTATTATGCAAAAAGTGTTTAGGAGTGATAAGGGAAGAATTTGTTTGTTTGTCAGTTAAACTCATTGATGGTGATGTGTGTCAGGGCTCTTTATATCACTGTAAGCAATTGCAGACACCTGTGCTAATTAGTTTGGCAGGTGTGTCCAATGAAAGGCAAGACTACTTAAGAAGGCTGTCTCACATTATTAAGCAGCCTACATTTTCTGCCAAAATGGGAAAGAAAAAGGATGTGTCGGCTGCTGAGAAGCAACAAATTGTGGAGTGTTTAGGTCAAGGCATGACTACAATCAACATTGTGCGATGATCAGGATGAAGTGTCTTGGCAATCAAGAAGTATGTAGCTGATTCACAGTACACACGTGTGCGTGCTGATAAGGGCAAATTGAGGACTCTTTCCTACAGGCAATTACGTCAGGTTAAAAGAGCAGCGGCAAAAAAGCCTTGTCATAGCAGCAGACAAGTTTTTGAAGCTGCTGGTGCCTCCAACGTCCCCCGAACAACAAGATGCAGGGTCCTTCAGAGGTTTGCAGCTGTGCATATGCCATCCTGTCGACCTCCTCTATCCACTTCACACAAGCAGAAACGGCTCCAGTGGGCCAAACATTACATGAAGACTGATTTCAAAACTGTTTTGTTCACGGATGAGTGCCGTGCAGCGCTCGATGGTCCAGATGGATGGAGTGGAGGATGGCTGGTTGATGGACACCCCACGCAAACACGGCTACAGCGCCAACAAGGAGGAGGTGGAGTAATGTTTTGGGCTGGAATCATGGGGAGAGAGATTGTCGGCCCCTTTAGGATCCCTGAAGGCGCTAAAGATGAACTCCATAATGTATGTGGATTTTCTCAAACAGCACTTCCTGCCATGGTTCAAGAAGAAGAACCGTGTATTTCACAGCAAGATCATTTTTTTGCATGATAATGCACCATCTCATGCTGCACATAAAACATCTGCATCTCTGGCTGATATGGGCATAAAAGGGGACAAACTTATGGTGTGACCCCCATGCTCCCCTGACCTCTACCCCATTCAGAACCTCTGGAGCATCATCAAAAGGAGTGTCTATGATGGCGGGAGGCAGTTCACATCTAAGCAACAGCTCTGGGAGGGTATTCTGTCCTCATGCAAAACAATTGAAGCAGAAACCATCCAAAACCTGACAAATTCAATGGACGAGAGAGTTCAGAAGCTCCTTTCGAACAAGGGGTCCTATGTGAAAATGTAACATCACCTAGAATAAAGTTTTGAGTTGAAAACTGTTTGATTTCAGTTTCTAATAACCTGCTAATGCTTATAATTTCAAAAATGACCATTTTTTGGTGTTTATTAAAATGAAAAGGTTGATCGAAAAGTTTGGGGGATCTAAGAGTGTGGCAACCCAGTAGTCATGATTACTTCGAATTCTGACAATATGAGGGTCATGTTGCAGGTAGTGCAGCAAGAAGGCACTTATGTGTCTTGCGCATCTCGGAGCCCCAAAATTATTTTCCGGGCTAGATGCAGCTAAAAATTATTATTAATTTTAAATCTGGTGGAGCTTAGTATAGATGGCCTAATAGGATCAGTGCTGCACACTGCTACAAAGCCCAAATTATTTTCCAGTCAAGATACAGATAAACATGATTAGTAATTTTAAATCTGGTGGAGCTTATTATAGATGGCCTAATAGAATCAGTGCTGCACACTGCTACAAAGCCCAAATTATTTTCCAGCCAAGATACAGATAAACATGATTAGTAATTTGAAAGCTTAAAACGGTTGGTAGGGTGATTTTAACCAATCATCAAGCTTTTACTCTCCCCAGGATGACACAGGGGTAGAAAAGTCGTTTCGGATCCATGATTTGTTCATCTTTATGAACGTGAGTCTGTCTACATTATCAGTGGAGAGCCGCGTGCGCTTATCTGTCAGCACACCACCAGCAGCGCTGAACACACGTTCAGACAGAACGCTGGCTGCGGGGCATGACAAGATCTCCAAGGCGTAAGTGGCTAGCTCCGGCCATTTATCCAGATTGGAAGCCCAAAAAGAGCAAGGGTCCAGTGACACAGTCATGGCTTCAATGTTTACTTGGAGATACTCCTGTACCATCGTCTCTAGGCGTTGACTATGTGTCAGACTTCTTGTCTCCTGTGGCCTTGCAAAGGATGGGCTAAAAAAGTGGTGAAATGATTCCGCAAAATTGATGTTACCAGCAGATACTGTGGTTCTGTTACGGTTTGAGTGCTGAACACTTGACGGTCCCACGGTTGGCAAGTTGGAACTGTGAGATTCACTACGTGCACCACTGGTGTTTTGTGGAAAAGCACATGTAAGATTCTGCAACAGTCTCTGCTGATACTCCTGCATGCGTGCATCCCTTTCTATGGCAGGAATAATTTCTGCAAATTTACTTTTGTACCGGGGATCTAACAGTGTGGCAACCCAGTAGTCAGGATTATTTCTAATTCTCACAATTCGAGGGTCATGTTGCAGGTAGTGCAGCAAGAAGGCACTCATGTGTGTTGCGCATCCAGGAGCACCAAGTCCCTGTTGTGTTGGTGGCGAGGTAACAATCATGCTTCCTTCCTCTGTCCTCTCCCCCCAACCTCGCACAACAGAAATGTGATCAAGGGCTCCCTTATCTGATGAGTCTTCCATCAGTTCGTCCTCCACTTCTTCCTGGGCTCCTGCACCTTCCTCACTAGTTTGGCTGCTACCATGCGCCCTGGTAAAACCATCTCCCCCACCCTCACATGCCTGCTGCCTTGGTGCTGCCGACCGTCTGGACCTTGCAGATGTTAGCCCTTCCGCATACAACTCCTCCTCCTCTACTTCCTCCACCTCCTCTTGTGCCACCACCTGACTCCGAATTCTGTTTAACATGTGCTCCAGCATGTAAATCACCGGAATAGTCATGCTGATAATGGCATCGTCAGCACTAAACATCTTCGTCGCCATTTCAAAACTGTGCAGAAGGGTGCATAGGTCCCTGATCTGAAACCACTCCTCCAGCGTGATTTGCCCCACCTCTGGATCTCGTTGGCCCAGGCTATACGTCAGAACGTATTGCACCAGGGCTTGTCGGTGCTGCCACAGTCGCTGCAACATGTGCAGAGTTGAATTCCACCGGGTAGGCACATCGCATTTTAGCCGGTGAAGTGGCAGGCCCAACGACTTCTGTAGAGATGTAAGTCGCTGAGCTGCGGGATGCGAATGGCGGAAGTGAGCACACAGCGACCGTGCCCTCTGCAGAAGGCCATCTAGTCTGGGATAGTGGGCTAAAAATTGCTGGACAACCAGGTTCAACACGTGAGCCATACAAGGCACGTGTGTGACATTGCCCCGGCGAAGGGCCGCACCCAGGTTTGCAGCATTGTCGCACACAGCCTTCCCTGGTTTCAGGTCCAGTGGAGACAACCATTCATGAAATTGGTTCTCCAGAGCTGACCACAACTCCTCAGCTGTGTGACTCACATTTCCCAGACATTTCAAAGTAAAAACCGCCTGATGACGTTGAGCCCTACTGCCAGCATAGTAAGGAGGTGTGCAGGATCCCTTCTGCGCAGTTAGAAAGCTTGTGGCATGACCAGACAGGCTTTGGGTGCAGGTGGAAGACCGAGAGGAGGTTGAGGAGGCAGAAGCAGTGGAGGAACTTTGACATAAAGAGGATTGACGCACAACTCGTGGGGACGGCAAGACTTGGACAGCAGCCCCTTGTCCTGCTGTCACCATAGTTACCCAGTGCCCAGTCAGCGACATGTAACGCCCCTGTCCATGCCTACTAGTCCAAGTGTCTGTGGTGAAATGCACCCTGTCACACACAGAGTTTCTCAAAGAAGCGGTGATGTTGTGTGCGACATGCTGGTGGAGCGCAGGCACACCTTTCTTTGAGAAGTAGTGCCGACTGGGCATCTGGTACTGGGGCACTGCGACGGACATAAGGTCTCGAAAATCCTCTGTGTCCACCAGGCGGAAAGGCAGCATTTCTGTAGCCAAGAGCTTGCAGATGGTGAAATTCAACCTCTTAGCTTTCTCATGGCTAGGAGGAAATGGTCTTTTACTTGTCCACATCTGAGGGACCGAGGGCTGGCTATTGTGCTTAGACGGGGTTGATAAAGGTGTCCCCGGCAAACTGCCGGTCTGTGAGGAAGATGCAGGCGGACATGTTAGGTTGCCTTGATCCAAAGGTGGTGCTATCGATGTCGGACAGCGCTCAACACCAGCTGGTGTTACCACCTCCAAAGAAAATGATGACCTGCCAATCACGCTGGCTGTTGCGGGTAAAGAGGTGGCAGGTCTGCTCCACAAAACAGGTGTGACTGCTGTCCCCCCAGTCACAGAGGATGAAGAGGCCGCGGATGCACAAGATATGGCAGACGGTGGTTGGCCCGGCCGGCTAGGCCGCATTGTAGCACACTGAGCTTCCCACTGCAACTTATGCTTCATGTCCATGTGCCGGTTCATGCATGAAGTACTCAAACTATGTATTTTTTGGCCTCTACTTAGCTTTTGCTGACAAATGTTACAGATAACACGAGTTGGGTCATCTTTATCGATCTGAAAAAATGCCCAGGCTATGCAAGGCTTAGCACCCATGCGACCTGAAGAGCCACCACGACTTGTGGTGAGAGGCAGAGTTGTGTTTGAGGATGCAGTTGTTGACGTGCTTCCAGTACTACGTCTTTGTCCAGGAAGGCGCAACCTGACCTCGTCGTCACTAGCATCTTCCTCCACCTCCTCTGCTGACCTCATCTCTTGGCTGACTGTGGGTTGACAGTAAGTGGGATCTCCAACCTCATCATCATCACCCTGTGCGTTATCACACCCGTCGTCCTCAGAGCCAACCTGTTCCTGCCCTGACAAAAAACTAAAGTTGTCGCTCCAATCAGGTATTTGAGTCTCATCATCGTCTTCCTCATTGTCTCCACCAACAGGAGTTACAGTTTGGGAATGAGGGTCTACATTATGGTCAGAACCTTCTGCGTCTGGTCCTGGATCCGACTCATAAAGATTCTGGGCATCAGTGCAGATCATTTCCTCGTCTGGATTCACAGAAGCGCTGGAGTCGACCTCTGATTCCCAGGCTATAGTATGAGTAAACAGCTCTGCAGACTCAACCATCTGTTCTACCTCATACTCAGACGGGCAGCTGGAGATTTGGGAGCTGTGAGGAAGCAAGTGCGATTGGGGTGACACCTTTGAGGACTGGAGTATTTGTGATGTTGAAGTTGATGTGGAGGAGAGCCCACTTAAAGGAGCACTTGATATCCGTTGAAGCACCTGCTGTTTTTGTGCCTCATCTGGAATTTGTAGCGATTGGCGTGGCCGTAAGAAAGGGATCTTATCACATTGTCCGCTAAAAGAAGTAGACATTTTAGTTTGGCTGGAAGATGGTCTTTCTTCTGCAGATGTTACTGTTGCTTTAACACCTACCCCACGGACACAACCTTTTTTCCCCTTCCCAACACGCCTATTCCCCTTTCCACCAGCAGCAGGCCTTTTTCCACTCATTTTGGTGGTTAACTAATTCACAACTCTGGAGTTGTTTGCACAAAAAAACAATGGATGGGAACCGAGCAGAGCTGAGTGGCCAAACTGTGGTATTAGGCCAAAACTATTGGCTGGGTTAGATGCAGAAAAAAATTATATTCAATTTGCAACCTGATGGAGGTCAGTATAGATGGACTAATAGAACAAGTCCCACACACAGCTAGAAGCCCAAATATTTTTTCAGAGGTAGATGCAGAAAAAAATTGTATTCAGTTTGCAACCTGATGGAGGTCAGTATAGATGGACTAATAGAACAAGTCCTACACACAGCTAGAAGCCCAAATATTTTTTCAGAGGTAGATGCAGAAAAAAATTATATTCAGTTTGCAACCTGATGGAGGTCAGTATAGATGGACTAATAGAACAAGTCCCACACACAGCTAGAAGCCCAAATATTTTTTCAGAGGTAGATGCAGAAGAAAAATATATTCAGTTTGCAACCTGATGGAGGTCAGTATAGATGGACTAATAGAGAAAGTCCCACACACTGCTAGAAGGCCAAATATTTTTTCAGAGCTAGATGCAGACAAAAAATTATTTTGAATTTGCAACCTGATGGAGTTCAGTATAGGTGGACTAATAGAACAAGTCCCACACACTGCTAGAAGGCCAAATATTTTTTCAGAGCTAGATGCAGAAAAAAATTATATTCAGTTTGCAACCTGATAGAGGTCAGTATAGATGGATTAATAGAACAAGTCCCACACACAGCTAGAAGCCCAAATATTTTTTCAGAGGTAGATGCAGAAAAAAATTATATTCAGTTTGCAACCTGATGGAGGTCTGTATAGATGGATTAATAGAACAAGTCCCACACACAGCTAGAAGCCCAATATTTTTTCAGAGGTAGATGCAGAAAAAATATATATTCAGTTTGCAACCTGATGGAGGTCAGTATAGATGGACTAATAGAGAAAGTCCCACACACTGCTAGAAGGCCAAATATTTTTTCAGAGCTAGATGCAGACAAAAAATTATTTTTAATTTGCAACCTGATGGAGGTCAGTATAGATGGACTAATAGAGAAAGTCCCACACACTGCTAGAAGGCCAAATATTTTTTCAGTGCTAGATGCAGATATAAATTATTTTTAATTTGCAACCTGATGGAGGTCAGTATAGATGGACTAATAGAGAAAGTCCCACACACTGCTAGAAGGCCAAATATTTTTTCAGAGCTAGATGCAGAAAAAAATTATATTCAGTTTGCAACCTGATGGAGGTCAGTATAGATGGACTAATAGAACAAGTCCCACACACTGCTAGAAGGCCAAATATTTTTTCAGAGCTAGATGCAGACAAAAAATTATTTTGAATTTGCAACCTGATGGAGGTCAGTATAGATGGACTAATAGAGAAAGTCCCACACACTGCTAGAAGGCCAAATATTTTTTCAGAGCTAGATGCAGACAAAAAATTATTTTTAATTTGCAACCTGATGGAGGTCAGTATAGATGGACTAATAGAGAAAGTCCCACACACTGCTAGAAGGCCAAATATTTTTTCAGAGCTAGATGCAGATATAAATTATTTTTAATTTGCAACCTGATGGAGGTCAGTATAGATGGACTAATAGAGAAAGTCCCACACACTGCTAGAAGGCCAAATATTTTTTCAGAGCTAGATGCAGAAAAAATTATATTCAGTTTGCAACCTGATGGAGGTCAGTATAGATGGACTAATAGAACAAGTCCCACACACAGCTAGAAAGCCAAATATTTTTTCAGAGGTAGATGCAGATAAAAATTATTTTTAATTTGCAGCCTGATGGAGGTCAGTATAGATGGACTAATAGAGAAAGTCCCACACACTGCTAGAAGGCCAAATATTTTTTCAGAGCTAGATGCAGACAAAAAATTATTTTGAATTTGCAACCTGATGGAGGTCAGTATAGATGGACTAATAGAGAAAGTCCCACACACTGCTAGAAGGCCAAATATTTTTTCAGAGCTAGATGCAGACAAAAAATTATTTTTAATTTGCAACCTGATGGAGGTCAGTATAGATGGACTAATAGAGAAAGTCCCACACACTGCTAGAAGGCCAAATATTTTTTCAGAGCTAGATGCAGATAAAAATTATTTTTAATTTGCAACCTGATGGAGGTCAGTATAGATGGACTAATAGAGAAAGTCCCACACACTGCTAGATGGCCAAATATTTTTTCAGAGCTAGATGCAGAAAAAAATTATATTCAGTTTGAAACCTGATGGAGGTCAGTATAAATGGACTAATAGAACAAGTCCCACACACAGCTAGAAGGCCAAATATTTTTTCAGAGGTAGATGCAGATAAAAATTATTTTTAATTTGCAGCCTGATGGAGGTCAGTATAGATGGACTAATAGAGAAAGTCCCACACACTGCTAGAAGGCCAAATATTTTTTCAGAGCTAGATGCAGACAAAAAATTATTTTGAATTTGCAACCTGATGGAGGTCAGTATAGATGGACTAATAGAGAAAGTCCCACACACTGCTAGAAGGCCAAATATTTTTTCAGAGCTAGATGCAGACAAAAAATTATTTTTAATTTGCAACCTGATGGAGGTCAGTATAGATGGACTAATAGAGAAAGTCCCACACACTGCTAGAAGGCCAAATATTTTTTCAGAGCTAGATGCAGATAAAAATTATATTCAGTTTGCAACCTGATGGAGGTCAGTATAGATGGACTAATAGAACAAGTCCCACACACAGCTAGAAGCCCAAATATTTTTTCAGAGGTAGATGCAGATAAAAATTATTTTTAATTTGCAGCCTGATGGAGGTCAGTATAGATGGACTAATAGAGAAAGTCCCACACACTGCTAGAAGGCCAAATATTTTTTCAGAGCTAGATGCAGACAAAAATTATTTTGAATTTGCAGCGTGATGGAGGTCAGTATAGATGGACTAATAGAACAAGTCCCACACACTGCTAGAAGGCCAAATATTTTTTCAGAGCTAGATGCAGAAAAAAATTATATTCAGTTTGCAACCTGATGGAGGTCAGTATAGATGGACTAATAGAACAAGTCCCACACACTGCTAGAAGCCCAAATATTTTTTCAGAGCTAGATGCAGAAAAAATTATATTCAATTTGCAACCTGATGGAGGTCAGTATAGATGGACTAATAGAATGATGCTATGCCCAAAAGATTTTACTTCACTAGGTGCAGTAAAAACATTGGTATTCTATACACAGGTGGTATATCTTGCAACACAGATAGGCTACTCCACTGACTAACACACTCTGCAATAGGCCAAAAAGGATTAGCTTTGCTAGATTCAGCCAAATGCTGTGAAAAAAACTTGCACAGCACTGGCACAGACCTGCCTGGCAAAAACTGATAGGAACTGATGTAACCTAGTCCTGAAAAGGACTGCAATTACAATTAATCTTTACTCCCACAATCTATCTATTTAAGTGTAGTGTTGAGCCACCCCCGTAGTGTTCGAGTTCGGTTCGGTTCGTCGAACACCCGTGTGTTCGCCGAACTGTTCGTCGAACTGTTCGTCGAACACCTTCGAACACCGTTAAAACCAATGGCAGGCAAACAAAAACACATAGAAACACATAGAGAACACCTTCAAAGGTGTCCAAAAGCTGACAAACTGCTCAGAAGACATAACTAACACATGGAAAAGTGACAAGTACATATAGTCATGCGAAAATAAAAGAGGTGGAGGAGTAAAAGGAGGGGGAGACACAGATATAGGCATGTCATGCCCTTCTAAAATCCAAAAAGTGAGAAGCCGACACGGCCAGTCCGCTCCTGCCCGTGCCACCTCCGTGTCGCCGGGTTTGTGCCAGAGCCGCGGTGAACCCTGATGGCCAGCCCCCCTCTCCCAATACTGGTGCCTGTCCGCTGGTGGGTCGAGCGAGCCCCCCTGTGGTGGAGGCAGCTCTAAGCTTTTTAATTTAAATTGTCTCTCTAATTTGAATGAATACACTTTAAATCCATTTACAAGGATCTATTGGAGGGCAAGTCTCATGCCAGCAGCCGCGTAATTTCAGCTCCAGTAGCGTCCACTAAAGCTGCTGCAGTTAAAAAGCTTTTATAAGGATCGAGCTCGGCTGTCCACCGCAAGGCATCCTACTGCCAGTCCCAGCCCCTATGCCTTGGGGTGCCTCCTGATGCTCTTCACTGAGTATCCCATGGTCCCGAAGCATTTCCTTTGAAAAAATTAAGTGTCTAAACTACAGGTGGTGTAGCTTGCTTAACAGCCGGGATAATCCGCTGACTAGCAGACACTGCTACTAGGCACAAAGTATTTCCTGGGCTAGATGCAGTTAAAAATTTGTAATTAGATACTCTCGTTGGATGCTGAGAAAGCATTCCATAGAGTCTCCTGGCACGCCATATATGATTCTCTTAAAAAGCTTGGGGTAGGGGTCTAGGGGACCCTTTTATAGCCAAAATCACGGCCCTGTATCACAATACGTCACCTAGGCTGAAGATAAATGGAACTGTAGCACCCTGAGGGCTCGGTTGCTACAGAGGTATTGCACCTCACCCAGAGGTGTGATATCTCACTCTCAGGTAAGGATGGAGTGTGGATCAGGACCCGACACCTGCATGCATTACACCACATTGCCGTGGGGCAGGGCGACCAATATGCCTCTGAGATGGGCACGACAGTCCCTGTCCCTGGCTGGAGTGGGGGGAGGGAACACTGAGGAAGGGGAACCCTGTAGTGCAGGAGCAGGGAGGAAGCAGTTCCTGGGTGCATTGAGAAGGGAGTATAAAAGGTGGGCACCATCTTAGTTCAGTGCAGAGAAGTCTGAGCAGAAGTGGCAGGGAGCAGGGGCTCTGCATGAGCTCTGCTCCGGAGGCGGGCCTAGTAACAGAGGCCCAGGCCTGGAAGAGGGAGAAGGAAGGAAGAGGAGCGGAGAAGGCTCCAGGAACGAGGAATGAAGGGATCCCAGGGGTGCTGACGGGCGAGTCGCCACCGCACGCCCGAATCCACCTGCGTGGAGGGGTCAGGCCAAAGGGGGAGACCGGTCCCCGAAACTAGTGGAGGCAGGAAACGACCCTCAGCTAGAAACCGGAGGCTGTGACATTTTATGTGGCGCAGCCCCTCGCTACACCCGTTAGGAAGGCACCACATAGGGTCAGGGAAACTGGCGCCAAGTTTACCAAGAGGAGGCCCGAGGCAGCCGGACAGAAGGGTTGGTAAGAAAGGCCAGACAAAGGACACACAAAGGGGGTCCTGTGAAGCGCTCCAAAGTTATCTGGGAGTTGTCTGAGCCCCTCACCTGGTGAGCACAGTACGACGTGGGCAGCCGTTACCTGCAGACGTGGTCTGGATAATAAGAACTGTGAGTAAAGGCCCTGGACTGCATCACTGACTCCGTGTCGTTACTGCTGCTGCCCTGCACCATCACCCCCATCCTCCGCATACACTGCCCTGAGGCTATACTCCTCCCGTGGGGAGTTATGCTACGCTCTGCTGCACCCACAACACCAGCCTCAGCGGTCTGCCCTGCAGCGGCGGTTCACTCTGACCGCAATCCACGGGTAGCGTAGTCGGACATTTAAACATCAAAACCACATAAATAGTTCCGCCACTGGTTTGACCACCCTGAGCCACGGAACCGGGTCGCCGCCACGAAGACTACAACCACCAGCATCCACCAAAAAGGGTCCGGCTCCGAGTGTCCCAAGGCCCAGGGGGTGCATCAGAACATTTTCATCACCTTTCACAATCACCAATGGGACAAGGCAGGGATGTCCTCTGTCCCCTCTCTTATACATCCTAGTGACGGAGCACCTGCTCTCATCAATTCGCCATAACCCCAATATTAGGTGGATTGAGGTGGGAGGCACCGAGTACAAGTGCTCTCTATTTGCTGATGATGTCCTAGTATATATCACTCAATCACATATATCCATCCATGCTGTTATGGCTGAAATAGATCACTTTGTTACATGGTCAAATTTTAAAATCAATGCAGCGAAGTCTGAGGCCCTCGATGTCTCCCTCCCCAAATCCATATAGGATTCCATCCAGTCCAACTTTCCCTTTGCCTGGCCCTCACAGGGTATCAAATACTTAGGAATTCCTATTCATAGAGACCTCTCCCATCTATGTTATCTTAATTTTGGGCCCTTTATTGAACAACTCCATACAGACCACGGTTGGCAAGTTAGAACTGTAAGATTCACTACGTGAACCACTGGTGTTTTGTGGAAAAGCACATGTACACTGCGTTCCAAATTATTATGCAAAAAGTGTTTAGGAGTGATAAGGGAAGAATTTGTTTGTTTGTCAGTAAAACTCATTGATGGTGATGTGTGTCAGGGCTCTTTATATCACTGTAAGCAATTGCAGACACCTGTGCTAATTAGTTTGGCAGGTGTGTCCAATGAAAGGCAAGACTACTTAAGAAGGCTGTCTCACATTATTAAGCAGCCTACATTTTCTGCCAAAATGGGAAAGAAAAAGGATGTGTCGGCTGCTGAGAAGCAACAAATTGTGGAGTGTTTAGGTCAAGGCATGACTACAATCAACATTGTGCGATGATCAGGATGAAGTGTCTTGGCAATCAAGAAGTATGTAGCTGATTCACAGTACACACGTGTGCGTGCTGATAAGGGCAAATTGAGGACTCTTTCCTACAGGCAATTACGTCAGGTTGAAAGAGCAGCGGCAAAAAAGCCTTGTCATAGCAAGAGACAAGTTTTTGAAGCTGCTTGTGCCTCCAACGTCCCCCGAACAACAAGATGCAGGGTCCTTCAGAGGTTTGCAGCTGTGCATACGCCATCCTGTCGACCTCCTCTATCCACTTCACACAAGCAGAAACGGCTCCAGTGGGCCAAACATTACATGAAGACTGATTTCAAAACTGTTTTGTTCACGGATGAGTGCCGTGCAGCGCTCGATGGTCCAGATGGATGGAGTGGAGGATGGCTGGTTGATGGACACCCCACGCAAACACGGCTACAGCGCCAACAAGGAGGAGGTGGAGTAATGTTTTGGGCTGGAATCATGGGGAGAGAGATTGTCGGCCCCTTTAGGATCCCTGAAGGCGCTAAAGATGAACTCCATAATGTATGTGGATTTTCTCAAACAGCACTTCCTGCCATGGTTCAAGAAGAAGAACCGTGTATTTCACAGCAAGATCATTTTTCTGCATGATAATGCACCATCTCATGCTGCACATAAAACATCTGCATCTCTGGCTGATATGGGCATAAAAGGGGACAAACTTATGGTGTGACCCCCATGCTCCCCTGACCTGTACCCCATTCAGAACCTTTGGAGCATCATTAAAAGGAGTGTCTATGATGGCGGGAGGCAGTTCACATCTAAGCAACAGCTCTGGGAGGGTATTCTGTCCTCATGCAAAACAATTGAAGCAGAAACCATCCAAAACCTGACAAATTCAATGGACGAGAGAGTTCAGAAGCTCCTTTCGAACAAGGGGTCCTATGTGAAAATGTAACATCACCTAGAATAAAGTTTTGAGTTGAAAACTGTTTGATTTCAGTTTCTAACAACCTGCTAATGCTTATAATTTCAAAAATGACCATTTTTTTGGTCTTTATTAAAATGAAAAGGTTGATCGAAAAGTTTGGGGGATCTAAGAGTGTGGCAACCCAGTAGTCATGATTACTTCGAATTCTGACAATATGAGGGTCATGCTGCAGGTAGTGCAGCAAGAAGGCACTTATGTGTCTTGCGCATCTCGGAGCCCCAAAATTATTTTCCGGGCTAGATGCAGCTAAAAATTATTATTAATTTTAAATCTGGTGAAGCTTTAGTATAGATGGCCTAATAGGATCAGTGCTGCACACTGCTACAAAGCCCAAATTATTTTCCAGCCAAGATACAGATAAACATGATTAGTAATTTGAAAGCTTAAAACGGTTGGTAGGGTGATTTTAACCAATCATCAAGCTTTTACTCTCCCCAGGATGACACAGGGGTAGAAAAGACATTTCGGATCCATGATTTGTTCATCTTTATGAACGTGAGTCTGTCTACATTATCAGTGGAGAGCCGCGTGCGCTTATCTGTCAGCACACCACCAGCAGTGCTGAACACACGTTCAGACAGAACGCTGGCTGCGGGGCATGACAAGATCTCCAAGGCGTAAGTGGCTAGCTCCGGCCATTTATCCAGATTGGAAGCCCAAAAAGAGCAAGGGTCCAGTGACACAGTCGTGGCTTCAATGTTTACTTGGAGATACTCCTGTACCATCGTCTCTAGGCGTTGACTATGTGTCAGACTTCTTGTCTCCTGTGGCCTTGCAAAGGATGGGCTAAAAAAGTGGTGAAATGATTCCGCAAAATTGATGTTACCAGCAGATACTGTGGTTCTGTTACGGTTAGAGTGCTGAACACTTGACTGTTATGTTCTGCTACCAAAGCTAAGGAAAGAGAGGAGATCTGTCCCTACTATAGGACTCAGCTGAATCCCTACGATGTAACAGGGAACCTGATCCTGCGATCAGACCTGCTAAAGTCCTAATCTAGTCTGTACGGAGACCTATAGATGTGGGGAGGGAATCCCTACAAGTACTAAGGACTGAGAGGAATATGGGACACCTCCTAACAGAAATAGTAGCAGACAGACGAACAAACAAAATAGATAGAACATAGAGGTCCGTAGACCAAGCAAACTAACAGAGCTAGATACAGAGCACAGGCTAGCTAGAAAGTAGATATACAATGAAGTCCAGCAAAGCCAGAAGGGCGGAGCAGGATTAAATAGGCCAACAAGGTCATGTGACCAGCAAAGGAAAAAAAACCTAACAGCAAGGTTCTAACAGTACCCCCCCTTCTAAGAGGATCCTCCGGATCCCCTAGGACCAGGCTTATCAGGAAATCTCCTGTGAAACAATCTGATCAGTCTGGACGCGGAAACATCATCTGACCTCACCCAAGAGTTATCCTCGGGTCCGAAACCTTTCCAGGCCACAAGAGTCAAGGATGCGAGAAATTTCATATTCCCCGTCCTCCACCACCGGAGGAACAGAGGCAGAGGCGTCACCATCCGACACAACAGCTTTTTTTAACAGAGAGACATGAAAGACCGGATTAATTCTCCAGGAGGTAGGAACCTCCAACCTAACAGCAGATTGGTTGACAACCTGAAGCACCTTAAAGGGCCCTACAAACTTGGGACCCAATTTCTTAGAAGGAATCCTCAACCGCAGATTCCTAGAGGACAACCAAACCATGTCACCAACAGCGAACAAAACCTCCTGTCGTTTCCTATCAAAGTAGTCTTTAGATTTTCTGTTGGCCTCCTGAAGATTACCACGCACATCCGTCCAAACTCTTTCCAAATCACCGGAAAAATTCTCCTCCTCAGGCACGGCAGATCCCAACTTGGAGAACGACCCAAACGACGGATGTCTCCCAGAACAACAAAAAAAAGGCGAACAACCAGCAGAAGAAGATGTATGATTGTTCAGAGCAAATTCGGCAAGTGGCAGAAACTCAGACCACCCCTCTTGATTGTCTGCCACAAAACAACGCAAGAACTGCTCAACATCCTGGTTTTTCCTTTCTGTCTGGCCATTAGATTCAGGATGATATCCGGACGAAAACGACAAATGAATTCCCAACCTGTCACAAAAGGCACGCCAAAAACGAGCCACGAACTGAGGACCCCTATCAGAAACAATGTCAGTAGGAACGCCATGAAGTCTGACAATTTCCTTGACAAAGGCCTTAGCGAGAGTTTTAGCGCAGGGCAGTTTGACGAAGGGAACCAAGTGACACATCTTGCTAAAACGGTCCACGACCACCCAGATGACAGTAAAACCCTCAGAGGGGGGAAGGTCAGTTATAAAGTCCATAGCCAAATGTGTCCAAGGAGCACTGGGGACCTCCAAAGACAAAGCAACCCCGCAGCAGGAGTATGTGAGGACTTAGATCTAGCACATATAGTACATTGGCGCACCCACTTAATGACTTCCTTCTGCCATCCAGGCCACCAAAAACTGCGACCCACCAGTCTCTTGGTCTCAGAGATTCCGGGATGACCTGCCAACCGAGATTCGTGACACTCAACAAACAAATCTCTCCTAAAGGTCCCAGGCACAAACAACCTCCCATGAGGAGTGTTAGATGGGGCATTCTCCTGAGCTTTAAGAATCTCATCTTCCAAAACGGAGTCTAAAGCAGCTATCACAACACCTTCTTGTAAAATGTTTTCCTCTTTCTCAGCACCGACTATGGGAGAAAAACTGCGAGACAAGGCATCCGCCTTAACATTCTTAGTACCAGGGATGTAAGTAACGGAGAAATTAAACCGCGAGAAAAACAGTGCCCACCTAGCCTGACGGGCATTCAGGCGCTTGGCAGCATCAAGATATATCAGATTTTTATGATCCGTAAGAACCTGAACGGGAAATTCCGCACCTTCCAAGAAGTGGCGCCAGTGTTCAAATGCGAGTTTAATAGCCAATAATTCCCGATTACCAATATCGTAATTCAATTCAGTCTCCGAAAATTTTTTTGAAAAAAAGGCACAGGGATGTAATCCATCCCCGTTATCCTGAGACAATACTGCGCCAACCCCCACAGAGGAAGCATCAACCTCAACCAAAAACGGCCTAGTAACATCAGGCTGCATAAGGATGGGAGCAGAGGTGAACCTCTCCTTGAGATACACAAAAGCTTCAATGGCCTCAGAAGACCACTGAACCGCATCAGCACCTTTCCTGGTGAGATCAGTCAGAGGTTTGACAATACTAGAAAAAATTTTTACGATTTCAAACCAATAGGCCTAGGCCATTCCTGCACAGCCTGAACCTTAACCGGATCCATCTCAAAACCTTTGCTGGAGATAATGTAGCCCAAAAAACTAATTCTCTGTACAGCGAACTCACATTTCTCCAGCTTAGCAAAAAGCGAATTGTCCATTAATAACTGTAATACCTCACGCACGCTCCGCCAATGAGACTCCAGATCTGGCGAATAAATCAAAATGTCATCCAAATACACAACCACATTTTTACCGATCAAAGGTCTAAGGATGTCATTAATCAGATTCTGAAAAAATGCAGGAGCATTAGTAAGACCAAAAGGCATAACCAGATTCTCAAAATGACCCACAGGAGTGTTAAAAGCAGTCTTCCATTCATCACCCTCCTTCATGCGCAACAGATTGTATGCCCCCTTAAGGTCAATTTTAGAGAACCACTTGGCCCCCAATAACTGGTTAAACAGATCAGGAATCAATGGCAGTGGGTAAGGATTGCGTACCGTAATTTTGTTAATCTCACGAAAATCCAGACAAGGACGTAAACCGCCGTCCTTTTTTTTTTACAAAAAAAAATCCAACCGCCACAGGAGACTTAGAGGGCCTAATGTGACCGGCGGCCAAGCTTGTCTGTATGTATTCCTCCAAAGCCTTCCTCTCAGGAATAGTAAGGTTAAATAAACGACTCTTAGGAAGAGTCGCTCCAGGGACAAATTCAATAGAACAATCATAGTCTCTATGGGGAGGCAAAACCTGCGATTCCTTCTCAGAAAAAACTCTCCAAAAATCCTGAATAGGAACAGGCAATTCTCCCCTATCCAAAGCTGCAATACGCCCGTTACAACACTTGTCATAACATTTATGGCTCCAGGATTTAATTTCACTGGTAGACCAATCCAGTACAGGATTGTGAAATTTTAACCAGGGCAAACCCAATATTACTGGAGAAGGCAAGTTATTCAACACTACCAAATCCAATTTCTCATGGTGAATGACGCGCCCCCTGGGCCATATTCTTTAGGGGGAATACCCGGAGCCGGATCAGATGGGGGTTGTAGTCTTCCGAGTGGCTGTGACCCGGTCCGTGCCCAGGGTGTCAAGCTCAGAGTATGTGGCAGTCCTACAGATGTTATAAAGTTCTTAATGTCGACTACGCCACCCGTTGTATTGCGGTCACTACGGCCGCCGCTGCAGCAGGGTCCGCTGAGGCTGATGGTGTTGGTGCAGCTTTTGATAGTATAACCCCCAACGGGTGGGGTATAGCCTCAGGGGGTCAGGTGCAGAGGATGGGGGTTGTGGTGGTGCAGCGTAGATGTTAAGTGAAGACAGAGTCGGGTTGTGCAGTTTAGGGTATTTACTCACTGCTGATGTTCCGGTCACTCCAGCTTCAAGTGACCACCCGAGCCGTGCTGCGTCCACCAGGTCCTGGATTCAGCAAATCCCCAAACAAGTCCGGAGCGTGGCCCTGAGCTCTCCTTCTGTCCTTTCCTCTGGCCGTCCCCACTAGTGATCCACCTAGGTCCAGCTCCCTCGGGCCTTCTGTTGGGAGACCCTTGGCCTTGGGTTCCCTGACCCTCCACGTGGTCTGCCTTCGGGGTGGATGTGGTGGGTGGCCGTGGCAGACGCTGCCCACGGCCTCCGGTCTCTGGCTAGGGTGTGCTTTTGCCCCCACCAGTTTGGGATCCGGTACCCTATTGCCGACTCTTCACCCGGGGATTGAATTTGGGTTCTCAGAGTCCTTTCTTTTCCCCCTCTGGGTCTCTCTTTCTTCTCCTCTCTCACTCTGGCTCAGGCTTGGAGCTGCTCTTCTGCTCTGCTCTGCTCTTCAGGTTATACTCTGACAGACTGACTGACTGACTGACTGACCCTGATCTTTGATGGTGCCCACCTTATATACTCCCTCTATGTGTGAGCTCAGGTGACCAGCACCCAATGAGCTCCTATCTTTACCCAGGCTGCTCCCCCTATCTGCCCCTACACTACTGGGATGTACCACCCCCCTCCCACTCCAGCCAGGAACAGACTCGGTCGTACCTGCACATTTCTAAGTGGGAGTACCGTTGGTCTGCTCCTCGGAAATGGGATGTGTGTAGTGCATGCAGCCTTCCGAGCTCAGTCCCACTCTCCATCCTTATCCGGGAGTGGAATATCACACCTCTGGGTTGAGGTGCAATACCCCTGTAGCAGCCGAATCCTCAGGGTGCTACATTCCCCCCTGGTAAATCACAGCACGTCCTCGGGCTGTAAGATATAAAACATCCAAAACATACAATTTTTGAATTAAACATCATAATAAAACATCATATAAAACATTATATATATATATATATCAATAAAACTTTTTCATATAAAACATTCTTGTAGACTTTTCCTCGCTTCTAGCTCCTCCTCCGGTCACTGTGCAACGCGTGACCGGGTAAAGTGCGACAGTCTTTTCTTGAAAAATGGTTTTCCTATAAAACCGGTAGGGGGCGCTTTAGGACGCGCAACTATATACAAAAGGGAAGGTGGCCGCTCTCAGTCCTCGGCCAGGTATTAGGGAGGAATGACCGCTCTCAGTCCTCGGTCAGTGGGATTTAAGGGTTAAACGGGTAAACAGTTCACACTTGCTGGTCCCAACGGGGACTATGATAGCAGCAGTAACAGTTCACTGTGCCCCGACGGGCAACTATATACAGCTTCTGCTTCGCTGTACTTAACGACGACGTCCTCCTGCTCTTTCTTTATGGTTACCTCTAACTTCAGACCCGTCCGGGTCCTCTTGTTCTTCCTCCTCACACCGCAGCTCTTCCTCCGTCAGGCGATGCACATGGAGGGCGTAGGGTCCTTTGGCACACTTGTGCCGGGTAAAGGTGACCTCGTCCCCGATGTAAAGGTCACGACCTCTGTGTCCCTCCGGTAGGTGGGATTCAACGTCTCTCCTGGTCATGAAGACGTCGCCTGGGGTGCGGTGGTCTCGGATGAAACCCCACCCATGCTGCAGATTGAACTTTATCACAGTCCCGATGGTACGGGGACCATGCGCTGCACGGGGGTTTCTCCTGGTCCGGCTCTTCTGCTCCGCGCTCCTTATTTGGGCTTGCTGTTCCCGGACCCGCCTCTCTCTCCGCTCCCTCTCAAAGACCTCGAGCTGCTGGCGGCAGCACTCTGCACGCTCCGCTGCGGCTGCCCGAGTCTCCTGAGTGAACCCCATGAGGTCTTCTCCGGTGGGATCCCACTCAAACTGGGTCTCTTCTAGCGGGGGCGAGATCCTCTTTATGGGCTTTGGAGCCGGGATCAGGGGTTCGTCTAGGGGTCTCTCTTTCCGGAGTCGGGGATGGTGAAACTCCGGTGGCCATATAAAGGGCTGCCCATCCGGGCACGTATGTTGGGCGAACAGATCTTCTCCCAGATGCGGCACTCTTGGTTTTATGGGCGCGGTGGTGTTAGCGCCCGGGTTGCCCGGGCCTTGCGGCCAGGCCTGGGGTATCTGGAAGGTGAAGTGCACCGTAAGGACGGCGGCACCCTGGGCTACTTGGCCCTGCGACCAGGCCGGGGGCTCCGCGGAGGTAGGGGGCGCTGTTGGTATTGCGGCGCCCGGGGGTACTAGGCCTTGCGACCAGGCTGGTGGTACTTCCTGCTTGGTCACGCTCGGGGTCGAGGCGTGTGACGTCACAGGGGTCGCGGCTCCCGTTTGAGGCCTAGTCTGCGGCGGTGACGTTGCAGCGACGGGCACGGCAGGATAGACTTCGGGCTCTGCGACGGGGAGCTGGGGCAGGTACGCGGTTTCCCGGTTTGGGGTATAGACGTCCCCTTTACCTGCCTCCACTCGTTCGGCTCCCTTCTCGGCGCCGTCTCCGGCCTTCAGTCCTCCCGCGCCATCCTCAGAGGCGGTCTGTTTCCTCGTCTCGGGTGGCGTGCTCCGCTGACAGGTCTCGGTCTGCTGGGCCATCTCACGGCTCCACGCCGCCAACGTCTCTCGCTGCACCCGGGCCATCCTCCTTGCGAGGCCCTCCAGAGCGGTCTGTGCACACTCCCGGTCTCGGGGGAGCTGTGCTAGGACCTCCACTAGGCCTAGTGGGGTCGTTGCTTCCAGCAGGCTCCTGACCAACGGGTCGGTGCTGCTCTGCTCTCCTTCCGTTGTCTCCAGCAGGCTCCTGGCCAGCGGGCCGGTGCTGCTCTGCTCTCCCTCCTCTGTTTCTAGCAGGCTCCTGGCCAACGGGCCGGTGCTGCTCTGCTCTCTCGCCATCTCAGGGTAAACTCCTCCGATACTCTTCTCCAGGCTTCTTGCCTCCGGGTGCGCTCTCTCCAGACTGCTCCAGGCGACACCCATCTTTGCTCTCCTCTTCTCAGTCCTCCCACTTCGAGGGCGGTCCCGGAGCCACTTGGTGATTGTCAGCTCCAGGGGCAATTCTTTCACGCTGACAGACACCTCTAACATCACAGTCTCTGTTGGTGGGGGCGGTTTCCACTTTTGGCGCCATTTTCGGTCCTGGCCCACGATGGGAGGTGGCCTCTTGCCACCCTCTGGCACGCCCATAATGGCGTCCGCTCTTCCAAGGCGGGAAACCTTCGGAAATGGCGGGAATCGTCTCCCAGTGGCGGGAAACTCTGCAGATGGCGGGAAAACGCTGTTAATGGCGGACAACCGGCGGGAATCGACCTGTGATGGAGTCCGATGGCGGGGACCCTCCGGAACCGGCAGGAGACTTCTTTTTGAGGTAAACTCGTTCTTTTCTTCAGGCACGCAGTACCCGGTTGTTGTGGGCACGTAATCCTGCCGACTACGCCAAAGTTGACGCGCCCCCTGGGCCATATTCTTTAGGGGGAATACCCGGAGCCGGATCAGATGGGGGTTGTAGTCTTCCGAGTGGCTGTGACCCGGTCCGTGCCCAGGGTGTCAAGCTCAGAGTATGTGGCAGTCCTACAGATGTTATAAAGTTCTTAATGTCGACTACGCCACCCGTTGTATTGCGGTCACTACGGCCGCCGCTGCAGCAGGGTCCGCTGAGGCTGATGGTGTTGGTGCAGCTTTTGATAGTATAACCCCCAACGGGTGGGGTATAGCCTCAGGGGGTCAGGTGCAGAGGATGGGGGTTGTGGTGGTGCAGCGTAGATGTTAAGTGAAGACAGAGTCGGGTTGTGCAGTTTAGGGTATTTACTCACTGCTGATGTTCCGGTCACTCCAGCTTCAAGTGACCACCCGAGCCGTGCTGCGTCCACCAGGTCCTGGATTCAGCAAACCCCCAAACAAGTCCGGAGCGTGGCCCTGAGCTCTCCTTCTGTCCTTTCCTCTGGCCGTCCCCACTAGTGATCCACCTAGGTCCAGCTCCCTCGGGCCTTCTGTTGGGAGACCCTTGGCCTTGGGTTCCCTGACCCTCCACGTTGTCTGCCTTCGGGGTGGATGTGGTGGGTGGCCGTGGCAGACGCTGCCCACGGCCTCCGGTCTCTGGCTAGGGTGTGCTTTTGCCCCCACCAGTTTGGGATCCGGTACCCTATTGCCGACTCTTCACCCGGGGATTGAATTTGGGTTCTCAGAGTCCTTTCTTTTCCCCCTCTGGGTCTCTCTTTCTTCTCCTCTCTCACTCTGGCTCAGGCTTGGAGCTGCTCTTCTGCTCTGCTCTGCTCTTCAGGTTATACTCTGACAGACTGACTGACTGACTGACTGACTGACCCTGATCTTTGATGGTGCCCACCTTATATACTCCCTCTATGTGTGAGCTCAGGTGACCAGCACCCAATGAGCTCCTATCTTTACCCAGGCTGCTCCCCCTATCTGCCCCTACACTACTGGGATGTACCACCCCCCTCCCACTCCAGCCAGGAACAGACTCGGTCGTACCTGCACATTTCTAAGTGGGAGTACCGTTGGTCTGCTCCTCGGAAATGGGATGTGTGTAGTGCATGCAGCCTTCCGAGCTCAGTCCCACTCTCCATCCTTATCCGGGAGTGGAATATCACACCTCTGGGTTGAGGTGCAATACCCCTGTAGCAGCCGAATCCTCAGGGTGCTACATGAACACCATTAATAGTGAGAGGAAATTCACTGACCTTGAGAGTAATATTCTTCAAAGGGGAGCCATCCACAGAAACCACAGCAATGGGGGATGATAAAGGTTCAGGTTTTAAATTGAGTTTTTCCACGAATCCCCCATCAATTACATTCAGTGTAGACCCGCAATCAACAAACACCCGAAATTCCATTAATTTTTCCTGAGCAATCGTGGAAGCAGCTAAAAATATACCCTTGGAATTTAAACAGGCAATACGGGCGTGACTGACCATTTTTTTTTCTTTCTTCATACGAAGCTCACAGCCTTTAATCAAATGACCAGATTTTCCGCAATAGAAACACAAGCCTTCCGAAAAACGACGGTCTTTTTCTTGAGAGCGAGGTGCCACCGATCCAATCTCCATCGGTTCACCACTGTTAGTACACACATTATCATAACCAGAAACTGACATAGCAGAGGATTTGCTCTCATTAACCCTAGCACGCAGTCTTCTATCCACCCGTATAGCTAATTGCATAGCCTGTTGCAAATCTTCAGGTGTAGGATAAGCAATTAGCAGGTCTTTAACCCTTTCACTGAGCCCAGCAAGAAATAGACTTTTCAGAGCAGAATCGTTCCACCCTGTTTGAGTGGACCAACGACGAAAATGTGTACAATATTTTTCCACATTACCTGATCCTTGTTTTAAACGTCTCAACTCAGTCTCAGCTGATGCGACACGGTCAGGATCATCATATAATAGTCCCAAAGCAGAAAAAAAACTATCCACTGATCTGAAGCATGAATCACTAGGTTGCAAAGAAAAGGCCCACTCCTGAGGCTCTTTGCGCAAAAGTGACATTATGAACCCTACGCGCTGGGATTCATCCCTAGAGGACTTGGGTCTCAAACGAAAATACAATAAGCAAGCATTTTTAAATGAAAAAAATTCTCGATGTTCACCAAAATATAAATCCGGCAAACATACCTTAGGCTCCAAGAAATATGCTCCAGGACAGTTACTCACGTGCTGACGGAGCTCGGCCACTTCCAGAGAGAGTCCCTGCAGGTGTTTAGCCAAATCCTGAACCGACACCATGATGGAACAAAAAAAAAATCTTTCCTTAGAGAATTTGCAGGCTGGACTTACTGTTTTGTTCTGCTACCAAAGCTAAGGAAAGAGAGGAGATCTGTCCCTACTATAGGACTCAGCTGAATCCCTACGATGTAACAGGGAACCTGATCCTGCGATCAGACCTGCTAAAGTCCTAATCTAGTCTGTACGGAGACCTATAGATGTGGGGAGGGAATCCCTACAAGTACTAAGGACTGGGAGGAATATGGGACACCTCCTAACAGAAATAGTAGCAGACAGACGAACAAACAAAATAGATAGAACATAGAGGTCCGTAGACCAAGCAAACTAACAGAGCTAGATACAGAGCACAGGCTAGCTAGAAAGTAGATATACAATGAAGTCCAGCAAAGCCAGAAGGGCGGAGCAGGATTAAATAGGCCAACAAGGTCATGTGACCAGCAAAGGAAAAAAAACCTAACAGCAAGGTTCTAACATTGACGGTCCCACAGTTGGCAAGTTGGAACTGTGAGATTCACTACGTGCACCACTGGTATTTTGTGGAAAAGCACATGTAAGATTCTGCAACAGTCTCTGCTGATACTCCTGCATGCGTGCATCCCTTTCTATGGCAGGAATAATTTCTGCAAATTTACTTTTGTACCGGGGATCTAACAGTGTGGCAACCCAGTAGTCAGGATTATTTCTAATTCTCACAATTCGAGGGTCATGTTGCAGGTAGTGCAGCAAGAAGGCACTCATGTGTGTTGCGCATCCAGGAGCACCAAGTCCCTGTTGTGTTGGTGGCGAGGTAACAATCATGCTTCCTTCCTCTGTCCTCTCCCCCCAACCTCGCACAACAGAAATGTGATCAAGGTCTCCCTCATCTGATGAGTCTTCCATCAGTTCGTCCTCCACTTCTTCCTGGGCTCCTGCACCTTCCTCACTAGTTTGGCTGCTACCATGCGCCCTGGTAAAACCATCTCCCCCACCCTCACATGCCTGCCGCCTTGGTGCTGCCGACCGTCTGGACCTTGCAGATGTAAGCCCTTCCGCATACAATTCCTCCTCCTCTACTTCCTCCACCTCCTCTTGTGCCACCACCTGACTCCGAATTCTGTTTAACATGTGCTCCAGCATGTAAATCACCGGAATAGTCATGCTGATAATGGCATCGTCAGCACTAAACATCTTCGTCGCCATTTCAAAACTGTGCAGAAGGGTGCATAGGTCCCTGATCTGAGACCACTCCTCCAGCGTGATTTGCCCCACCTCTGAATCTCGTTGGCCCAGGCTATACGTCAGAACGTATTGCACCAGGGCTTGTCGGTGCTGCCACAGTCGCTGCAACATGTGCAGAGTTGAATTCCACCGGGTAGGCACATCGCATTTTAGCCGGTAAAGTGGCAGGCCCAACGACTTCTGTAGAGATGTAAGTCGCTGAGCTGCGGGATGCGAACGGCGGAAGTGAGCACACAGCGACCGTGCCCTCTGCAGAAGGCCATCTAGTCTGGGATAGTGGGCTAAAAATTGCTGGACAACCAGGTTCAACACGTGAGCCATACAAGGCACGTGTGTGACATTGCCCCGGCGAAGGGCCGCACCCAGGTTTGCAGCATTGTCGCACACGGCCTTCCCTGGTTTCAGGTCCAGTGGAGACAACCATTCATGAAATTGGTTCTCCAGAGCTGACCACAACTCCTCAGCTGTGTGACTCACATTTCCCAGACATTTCAATGTAAAAACCGCCTGATGACGTTGAGCCCTACTGCCAGCATAGTAAGGAGGTGTGCAGGATCCCTTCTGCGCAGTTAGAAAGCTTGTGGCATGACCAGACAGGCTTTGGGTGCAGGTGGAAGACCGAGAGGAGGTTGAGGAGGCAGAAGCAGTGGAGGAACTTTGACATAAAGAGGATTGACGCACAACTCGTGGGGACGGCAAGACTTGGACAGCAGCCCCTTGTCCTGCTGTCACCATAGTTACCCAGTGCCCAGTCAGCGACATGTAACGCCCCTGTCCATGCCTACTCGTCCAAGTGTCTGTGGTGAAATGCACCCTGTCACACACAGAGTTTCTCAAAGAAGCGGTGATGTTGTGTGCGACATGCTGGTGGAGCGCAGGCACACCTTTCTTTGAGAAGTAGTGCCGACTGGGCATCTGGTACTGGGGCACTGTGACGGACATAAGGTTTCGAAAATCCTCTGTGTCCACCAGGCGGAAAGGCAGCATTTCTGTAGCCAAGAGCTTGCAGATGGTGAAATTCAACTTCTTAGCTTTCTCATGGCTAGGAGGAAATGGTCTTTTACTTGTCCACATCTGAGGGACCGAGGGCTGGCTATTGTGCTTAGACGGGGTTGATAAGGGTGTCCCCGGCAAACTGCCGGTCTGTGAGGAAGATGCAGGCGGACATGTTAGGTTGCCTTGATCCAAAGGTGGTGCTATCGATGTCGGACAGCGCTCAACACCAGCTGGTGTTACCACCTCCAAAGAAAATGATGACCTGCCAATCACGCTGGCTGTTGCGGGTAAAGATGTGGCAGGTCTGCGCCCCAAAACAGGTGTGACTGCTGTCCCCCCAGTCACAGAGGATGAAGAGGCCGCGGATGCACAAGATATGGCAGACGGTGGTTGGCCCGGACGGCTAGGCCGCATTGTAGCACACTGAGCTTCCCACTGCAACTTATGCTTCATGTCCATGTGCCGGTTCATGCATGAAGTACTCAAACTATGTTTTTTTTTACCTCTACTTAGCTTTTGCTGACAAATGTTACAGATAACACGAGTTGGGTCATCTTTATCGATCTGAAAAAATGCCCAGGCTATGCAAGGCTTAGCACCCATGCGACCTGAAGAGCCACCACGACTTGTGGTGAGAGGCAGAGTTGTGTTTGAGGATGCAGTTGTTGACGTGCTTCCAGTACTACGTCTCTGTCCAGGAAGGCGCAACCTGACCTCGTCGTCACTAGCATCTTCCTCCACCTCCTCTGCTGACCTCATCTCTTGGCTGACTGTGGGTTGACAGTAAGTGGGATCTCCAAACTCATCATCATCACCCTGTGCGTTATCACACCCGTCGTCCTCAGAGCCAACCTGTTCCTGCCCTGACAAAAAACTAAAGTTGTCGCTCCAATCAGGTATTTGAGTCTTATCATCGTCTTCCTCATTGTCTCCACCAACAGGAGTTACAGTTTGGGAATGAGGGTCTACATTATGGTCAGAACCTTCTGCGTCTGGTCCTGGATCTGACTCATAAAGATTCTGGGCATCAGTGCAGATCATTTCCTCGTCTGGATTCACAGAAGCGCTGGAGTCGACCTCTGATTCCCAGGCTATAGTATGAGTAAACAGCTCTGCAGACTCAACCATCTGTTCTACCTCATACTCAGACGGGCAGCTGGAGATTTGGGAGCTGTGAGGAAGCAAGTGCGATTGGGGTGACACCTTTGAGGACTGGAGTATTTGTGATGTTGAAGTTGATGTGGAGGAGAGCCCACTTAAAGGAGCACTTGATATCCGTTGAAGCACCTGCTGTTTTTGTGCCTCATCTGGAATTTGTAGCGATTGGCGTGGCCGTAAGAAAGGGATCTTATCACATTGTCCGCTAAAAGAAGTAGACATTTTAGTTTGGCTGGAAGATGGTCTTTCTTCTGCAGATGTTACTGTTGCTTTAACACCTACCCCACGGACACAACCTTTTTTCCCCTTCCCAACACGCCTATTCCCCTTTCCACCAGCAGCAGGTCTTTTTCCACTCATTTTGGTGGTTAACTAATTCACAACTCTGGAGTTGTTTGCACAAAAAAACAATGGATGGGAACCGAGCAGAGCTGAGTGGCCAAACTGTGGTATTAGGCCAAAACTATTGGCTGGGTTAGATGCAGAAAAAAATTATATTCAGTTTGCAACCTGATGGAGGTCTGTATAGATGGATTAATAGAACAAGTCCCACACACAGCTAGAAGCCCAATATTTTTTCAGAGGTAGATGCAGAAAAAAATATATTCAGTTTGCAACCTGATGGAGGTCTGTATAGATGGATTAATAGAACAAGTCCCACACACAGCTAGAAGCCCAATATTTTTTCAGAGGTAGATGCAGAAAAAAATATATTCAGTTTGCAACCTGATGGAGGTCAGTATAGATGGATTAATAGAACAAGTCCCACACACAGCTAGAAGCCCAATATTTTTTCAGAGGTAGATGCAGAAAAAAATATATTCAGTTTGCAACCTGATGGAGGTCTGTATAAATGGATTAATAGAACAAGTCCCACACACAGCTAGAAGCCCAATATTTTTTCAGAGGTAGATGCAGAAAAAAATATATTCAGTTTGCAACCTGATGGAGGTCTGTATAGATGGATTAATAGAACAAGTCCCACACACAGCTAGAAGCCCAATATTTTTTCAGAGGTAGATGCAGAAAAAAATATATTCAGTTTGCAACCTGATGGAGGTCTGTATAGATGGATTAATAGAACAAGTCCCACACACAGCTAGAAGCCCAATATTTTTTCAGAGCTAGATGCAGAAAAAAATATATTCAGTTTGCAACCTGATGGAGGTCTGTATAGATGAATTAATAGAACAAGTCCCACACACAGCTAGAAGCCCAATATTTTTTCAGAGGTAGATGCAGAAAAAAATATATTCAGTTTGCAACCTGATGGAGGTCTGTATAGATGGATTAATAGAACAAGTCCCACACACAGCTAGAAGCCCAATATTTTTTCAGAGCTAGATGCAGAAAAAAATATATTCAGTTTGCAACCTGATGGAGGTCTGTATAGATGGATTAATAGAACAAGTCCCACACACAGCTAGAAGCCCAATATTTTTTCAGAGGTAGATGCAGAAAAAAATATATTCAGTTTGCAACCTGATGGAGGTCTGTATAGATGGATTAATAGAACAAGTCCCACACACAGCTAGAAGCCCAATATTTTTTCAGAGCTAGATGCAGAAAAAAATATATTCAGTTTGCAACCTGATGGAGGTCTGTATAGATGGATTAATAGAACAAGTCCCACACACAGCTAGAAGCCCAATATTTTTTCAGAGGTAGATGCAGAAAAAAATATATTCAGTTTGCAACCTGATGGACTAATACAACAAGTCCCACACACAGCTAGAAGCCCAATATTTTTTCAGAGGTAGATGCAGAAAAAAATATATTCAGTTTGCAACCTGATGGAAGTCAGTATAGATGGACTAATACAACAAGTCCCACACACAGCTAGAAGCCCAATATTTTTTCAGAGGTAGATGCAGAAAAAAATATATTCAGTTTGCAACCTGATGGAGGTCTGTATAGATGGATTAATAGAACAAGTCCCACACACAGCTAGAAGCCCAATATTTTTTCAGAGGTAGATGCAGAAAAAAATATATTCAGTTTGCAACCTGATGGAGGTCTGTATAGATGGATTAATAGAACAAGTCCCACGCACAGCTAGAAGCCCAATATTTTTTCAGAGGTAGATGCAGAAAAAAATATATTCAGTTTGCAACCTGATGGAGGTCAGTATAGATGGACTAATACAACAAGTCCCACACACAACTAGAAGCCCAATATTTTTTCAGAGCTAGATGCAGAAAAAAATATATTCAGTTTGCAACCTGATGGAGGTCAGTATAGATGGACTAATACAACAAGTCCCACACACAGCTAGAAGCCCAATATTTTTTCAGAGGTAGATGCAGAAAAAAATATATTCAGTTTGCAACCTGATGGAGGTCTGTATAGATGGATTAATAGAACAAGTCCCACACACAGCTAGAAGCCCAATATTTTTTCAGAGGTAGATGCAGAAAAAAATATATTCAGTTTGCAACCTGATGGAGGTCTGTATAGATGGATTAATAGAACAAGTCCCACACACAGCTAGAAGCCCAATATTTTTTCAGAGGTAGATGCAGAAAAAAATATATTCAGTTTGCAACCTGATGGAGGTCTGTATAGATGGATTAATAGAACAAGTCCCACACACAGCTAGAAGCCCAATATTTTTTCAGAGGTAGATGCAGAAAAAAATATATTCAGTTTGCAACCTGATGGAGGTCTGTATAGATGGATTAATAGAACAAGTCCCACACACAGCTAGAAGCCCAATATTTTTTCAGAGGTAGATGCAGAAAAAAATATATTCAGTTTGCAACCTGATGGAGGTATGTATAGATGGATTAATAGAACAAGTCCCACACACAGCTAGAAGCCCAATATTTTTTCAGAGCTAGATGCAGAAAAAAATTATATTCAGTTTGCAACCTGATGGAGGTCAGTATAGATGGACTAATAGAATGATGCTATGCCCAAAAGATTTTACTTCACTAGATGCAGTAAAAAAATTGGTATTCTATACACAGGTGGTATATCTTGCAACACAGATAGGCTACTCCACTGACTAAAACACTCTGCAATAGGCCAAAAAGGATTAGCTTTGCTAGATTCAGCCAAATGCTGTGAAAAAAACTTGCACAGCACTGGCACAGACCTGCCTGGCAAAAACTGATAGGAACTGATGTAACCTAGTCCTGAAAAGGACTCCAATTACAATTAGTCTTTACTCCCACAATCTATCTATTTAAGAGCACAGACCTGCCTGATAAAAGTCGTAGGAAATGCTGTAACCTAGTCCTTAAAAGGACTGCAATCACAACTATTCCCTACTCCCAAGCTATCTGTAGATTTGTGCGAAAATTGGCTTGAAATTAACAAGGTATAGCGCACACAGCAACAGCGGTGCCGTCTAACACGCAGCTGCAGCAGTGAGAAAATGGTGGCGACGGGGAAAATGGCTTGGTCTTATAGGGCAAGGACATGTGACATACACTGCCAATGACACATGCCCTTGCTTGTGTGAAATAAAGCACTTCGCTCCGTGTGTGCGCTGCTGATAGGCTGACAGATTGCACCTCCCCACTGTAAATGCGGGAAAGAGAAAAAAAAATGGAGATCTTCATTATTCCTGCAGAGATCCATCCCCTGCCCCTCCCCCCACCCCGCTGTACACTCAAACTGCGTATTAACATTAATTTTCATCATTACTGAGAAAAAATCCAGTTATGATTTTGGTGCACGAACAGTTATCGAACATAACCTCGAACAGCCGAATTTTTCTCAAATCGTTCGTGTTCGCCGAACGGCTCGAACACCGCCCAAAACAGCTCGAATTTGAGATTGGCGAACAGTTCGAGTCGACCAATGCTCATCTCTACACACTACACCTCTCAATGAATTTATCCATGGGTGCAGTGATCATATTGACAGCACAGATGTGTCACAGAATTTTATGCCATTGGGCAGTGAAGAAAAAGTAATTACATTTTTACCACCAAAATTTTGTTTTAGCCCCAGATTTTAAATTTTCACACTGGGAAATAGATAAAAATGGCAACAAAATTTCTCCTACAATTTCAGCTGAATGTAGAAATACCCAATGTGTGGCTGTATAGTACTGCTTAGCCACACGGCGAGACTAGGGAGGGACGGAGCGTTATTTGCCTCCTGAAGCACAGATTTTCATAGAATAGTTTGCAGACTCCATATTGAGAGCCCATAAGTGCTAGAAGAGCAGAATTCCCCCTCAAGTGACCCCATTTTGGAAAATTATACCCCTTTGGAAATTTATCTACAGGCGTAGTGACTATTTTGACTCCATGTGTGTTTTCCAGAAACAAGCAGTAGTGGATGTTGCTTAGTGAAAATTGCAAACTGCCGTTGTAATGACCAGTACGTTGTAGTGACCAGCTCTCATGCTTCTGGAGACATGTACCCGTAAATTAGGCGGGTTCTCATCACTACAGAAATGCCAAACATGTGGACCCTAAATGTGGTTTATGTGGATTTGGGAGTGCAGAATTTGCTGAATTTGGGGGGCGGGGGGGGGCGAGGAGCCCTAGCACTTTTCCATAGCCTTTGTACTACCAGTAATGTGGAAGCCCCCTATATTTCTGTTGACAGATGACGGACCTGAGTGTGGACTTGCTTTTTTTGTGGATTGAGTTGAAGCTTTTATTAGGAACATTTTGCAGAACATTTTGGATCACATTTATCCGGCACTCTACGCTGAGCACTTATTTTGGTATTTCCACCGAAATCTCCGAATGACGTGACCGATGAAACTCCCGATTGATCCATAAACTATAATGAGGCATCAGAGTTACTCTGGACTCCGTCTGGCCTCTGTTCAGCATTGTTCTTCTTTTCAGAAGTTGATAAAACTGTGGCGGACCACGCTTTTATGCACACCTAAAAAGACGTACATCGCTAGATCACAGGTCAGATGGCGTTCATAGTGCCTCCATCTGCCTTATTATAGGGAATCTTCCACTGGGGGTTCTGTCTGAATAATGTGTTTCAGAGATTTACACAGAAAACCCGGTGTAAGCGCTCAGCGTAGTGTGCAGGATAAATGTGAGCCGAGCCTTACTGCGATCTTTGGGAGGCAGAAAGAACAAATCAACAGCAGGTGAAGAATTGGTTTTATTTATTTTTTATGCTGTTCCTCACGCAGTATAAGTGATTAGACAACTTTATACTTTGGGTTGGTGCAATTACAGAGATACCAGATTTATATGGGTTTTTTATGTTTGGCTGCTGTCACACACTAAGACTCTTTTTATTGCAAAAATACATTTTTGCATCCCCATAGTTAGACAACTCTAATTTTTCCATATTCAAGTGACAGCTTCTATTTTTGCGGGACGAGTTGACGTTTTTATTGGTACCATTTTCGGGCACATGACATTTTTTGATCGATTTCTCTTCAGATTTTTGGGAGGCAGAATGAATAAAAACCAGCTATTCAGGAATTGTTTTATATGGGTTTTTTTATGCCGTTCCGTGTGTGGTAACATTGATAAGACAGCTTTATTCTTTGGGTCAGTACGATTACAGGGATACCACATTTATATTGTTTATTTTATGTTTTGGTGCTTCTACACAATAAAATCATTTTTGCATCGCTTTATTCTGAGGGCTATAACTTTTTTATTTTTCCACTGATGGAGCGGTATCATGGCTTGTTTTTATTGTGGGACAAGATGATGTTTTCAGCTACAGTGGGTACGGAAAGTATTCAGACCCCTTTAAATTTTTCACTCTTTGTTTCATTTCAGCCACTTGGTAAATTCTAAAAAGTTCATTTTTTTTCTCATTAAAGTACACTCTGCACCCCATCTTGACAAAAAAATACAGAAATGTAGAAATTTTTGAAAATTTATTAAAAAATAAAAATTAAAATATCAATTGGTCATAAGCATTCAGACCCTTTGCTCAGTATTGAGTAAAAGCACCCTTTTGAGCTGTTAGAATTTGTATTATGGCAAGAAAAAAGCAGCTAAGTAAAGAAAAATGAGTGGCCATCATTACTTTAAGAAATGAAGGTTAGTCAGTGCGAAAAATTGGGAAAACTTTGAAAGTGTCCCCAAGTGCAGTTGCAAAAACCATCAAGCGCTACAAAGAAACTGGCTCACATGAGGACCGCCCCAGGAAAGGAAGACCAAAGGGTCACCTCTGCTTCTGAGGATAAGTTTATCCGAGTCACTAGCCTCAGAAATCGCAGGTTAACAGCAGCTCAGATTAGAGACCAGGTCAATGCCACACAGAGTTCTAGCAGCAGACACATCTCTTCAACAACTGTTAAGAGGAGACTTTGTGCAGCAGGCCTTCATGGTAAAATAGCTGCTAGGAAACCACTGCTTAGGACAGGCAACAAGCAGAAGAGAGTTGTTTGGGCTAAAGAACACAAGCAATGGACATTAGACCAGTGGAAATCTGTGCTTTGGTCTTATGAGTCCAAATTTGAGATCTTTGGTTCCAACCACCGTGTCTTTGTGCGACGCAGAAAAGGTGAACGGATGGACTCTACATGCCTGGTTCCCACCGTGAAGCATGGAGGAGGAGGTGTGATGGTGTGGGGGTGCTTTGCTGGTGACACTGTTGGGGATTTATTCAAAATTGAATGCATACTGAACCAGCATGGCTACCACAGCATCTTGCAGCGGGATGCTATTCCATCCGGTTTGCGTTTAGTTGGACTATCATTTATTTTTCAACAGGACAATGACCCCAAACACACCTCCAGGCTGTGTAAGGGATATTTGACCAAGAGGGAGAGTGATGGGGTGCTACGCCAGATGACCTGGCCTCCACAGTCACCAGACCTGAACCCAATCGAGATGGTTTGGGGTGAGCTGGACCGCAGAGTGAAGGCAAAAGGGCCAACAAGAGCTAAGCATCTCTGGGAACTCCTTCAAGATTGTTGGAAGACCATTTCCGGTGACTACCTCTTGAAGCTCATCAAGAGAATGCCAAGAGTGTGCAAAGCAGTCATCAAAGCAAAAGGTGGCTACTTTGAAGAACCTAGAATATAAGACATATTTTCAGTTGTTTCACAGTTTTTTGTTAACTATATAATTCCACATGTATTAATTTATAGTTTTGATGCCTTCAGTGTCAATGTACAATTTTCATAGTCATGAAAATACAGAAAAATCTTTAAATGTGAAGGTGTGTCCAAACTTTTGGACTGTACTGTAGGTCGGGTCGTTTTGGACGCGGCAATACCAAATATGTGTACTTTTTTTTTTTTTACATAAATAAATGTATTTATTGGATTAATATTGTTTCATTTTTTGTTCTTTATTTTGGGATTTTTTTTTTTTATATTTTTACAATTTTTAGTAACTTTTTTTTAACTTTTTTTACATTGTCCCAGGATAGGACATCAACTTTACACTGAAAGATCGCTGATCTAATACTCTGCAATGCTTCTGCACCATTCACCATTCGTCACTGTCTTCGCCAAAGTGGACTTCATGTAAGACAACCGACGAGGAATCCGCTGTTGAAAGCCAAATTATAAAAAAAAGCGAGACTGGAATTTGCCAAAATCCATATTGACAAGCCACAAAGCCTCTGGGAGGGTATCCTTTGGACAGATTAGACGAAATGGACCTTTTTGGCAAGTCACATCAGCTCTATGTTCACAGATCTTCCAGCTGGATCTTCCAAGCCAAGGTCCGGTTGGGCACTTGGGCCACAGTCATCCATGGAGCATGCAGGTAAGGCATATGCAGGAAGCAGGTAGCAGAGATACTGGAAGCTGCACACAGGTACTTGAAGCCACAGGCAGACAGGTAGGTGAGGTATTGGAAGCCTCAGGCAGACAGGTAGCTGAGGTATGGAAGCCACAGGCTGCCAAGTAGCTGAGGTACTGGAAGCTGCAGACAGGTAGCTGAGTTACTGGAAGCTGCAGGCAAACAGGCAGCTGAGGACTGGAGACCACAGATTGAAAACTGTGCACACAAATTAAAAGTCTTAATGTCAAGACACAGATGTCTGCCTTGGTTAGTGTTATATAGACCCAGGCAGATGATCACATGGGATCACGCTGGGCCATCTGCAAAATCTACCACGTTGCACAACAGAGTTTAGCGAATCAGGGTGAGATAGGCAAAACCCGGATCTGGGACAGGTACATAATAGTACTACCCCTCTCAGGGCTCCTTCCAAATGAGTTCATAATGGAAAAAAAGTGGATGCTTGCATGACATTTTCTGAGCAACTTTCGAGCTATTAAGTCCTTCTTTGGCACTAACAACTCTCCTCAGGACTATATCCCTTTCAGTCAATCAAGTAGAGGAGATTTCCCGCGAACCTTCTTACAGTCCAGAATTTGGTTGACCTCATACTCTGAGTCAGAAGTGGGAGAAGGGACAGTCTTGACCGTAGGAGAGAACCCATTCAGGACCAAAGGACGGAAAAGAGAGATATGAAAGGCATTAGGGATTCTCACAGTGGAAGGTAGTTTAAAATAGAAGATGACCTGGTTAACTTGCTCAATCATTTGGAATGGGCCAATGAACTTGGGTGCCAGTTTTTTACAATGAGTCTTCAATCAGATGTCTTTTGTGGAAAGCCATACCTTATATCGGTGAACGATTTTGGGAACAGGGTAACTGTGTCTGTCAACACTCTTCTTGGCTCTTGCTACAGATGCAGCTAAATTAGATTGAGCTTGGCAGGGATTCAGCCTATGAGCAGACTGAATGTACTCCAGGTTTTTGGGGTTCAGGATTGATATTCATTGGGAACTTAGCTCCTTCAAGAAGGTGTCACCATTTTTCAAGGTCCAATTTTATGGCTAAGAGTTCACGGTCGCCAATGCAATAATTTTACTCTGCTGGGGAAAACTTCCTGGAGAAGAATCCACAGGGATGAAAACTTGCGCTACAGGAATTTTGTGAGAGAACTGCTCCTACAACAATAGCAGAGGCATCCACTTCAAGTTAGAACAGACTGTTCACATCAGGATAGTGCTGGACTGGAGCAGTAGCAAAACAAGACTTGAAAGGCTTGAACAGCAGATTCTGACCAGTTCTGGGAATTAGCACCATTCCGAGTTAGGGTCATCATCATGGCAACCAAGGTGGTAATAATTAGCAAAGCCAAGGAATCTCTGGAGAGACTTTGGTCTCTCCTGAGTTAGGGTCGTCATTGTGGCAACCACTTAAGAGTAGTTTTTAATAAACTGGTGATAATAATTAACAAAGCCAAGGAATTTCTGGAGAGGCTGTGGTCAATCCAATTTGGCAGAAGACAACCAGAAGAGACTATGTAGCCACGTTCAAACATTTCTCCAACTTGGCATAGGGGTGATTTTGTCGCAGTCTCATCAAAACAGAGCTGACATGAAGATGATGAGGTCCGAGTCTCTGGAGAAGAAAATATGTCATCCAGCTAGACTAAGACATACTGATGTAGGACATCATGAAAAATCTCAATGACAAAGTGCTGGAAAACAACCGGTGCATTGCACAATCCGAAAGGCATCACTCGATTTTCATAGTGACCATCGCAGGTGTTGAATGCTGTCTTCCATTCATCACCCTCTTTGATACGGATTATGTTAAAAGCACCACGCAGTTCAATCTTAGTGAAGATGGTAGCACCTTTAATCTTGTTGAATAACTCAAGATTAGGGGCAAAGGATAACGGTCTTTCAGGGTGATTTTATTTAAGCCCCAATAGTCTATGCACAGTCTCAAGACTTATTTTTCTTTTCAGATAAATACTTTCTCCAAGTTCTCTGCAATGTAGACATTGCCTCAGTCTCTGGAAAAGATAGAGAATAAACTTTATGTTGGGGTGGTTTCATGCCTGGAAGAAGGGGTAATGGAGCAGTCATACAGCCGATGAGACTGTAGTATCTCAGCCCTCTGTTAGGCGAAGACATCTGTGAGGTCCTGATAACGTGTATGCAAATTGGAGGCAGTAGATGCTGAGCAGAGTTTCAGGAGTTTTGAGGCAATTGCGAAAACAAGATGGACCCCACTGGGTAATTTAGTCAATCAACCAGTCATTGACCGGAGCATGAAGCCATAGCTACGGAAGTCCCAAAAGCATCGGTGCCTCAGAGAATGGCACAATTAAAAAAAGAAATGTCCTTAGCATGTACTGCACCAATTTGAAGTGTTATCTTCTTTTTTTGGAATTGGATTCGACCTCCTGGAATTGCAGACCCATTTGTGGAGATTAGCTTTAGATGTGTCTGTAGGAAAACAAAAGGAATTTTCAGTTTTTTGGACAAAGAAAAGTCCATGAAATTGTCTGCTTCTCCAGAATCAAAGAATGCTTGTCCTGTGAACACAGAGGAATGGAAGGAAACAGACATAGGCACGAGTTATTTATCTTTAGTGGAGGACAGAGTTTACCCCCAGGGCTATGCCTCTTCTCTCACCTAGGGGCTGAAGTTTCCCTGTTTGGACTTCAGTTTTCAACAGTCTGTACAAGAATGATCCCATTCACCACAATATAAACAGAATCTTATGCAATGCTGGTGGGTGTGGAACCACAGCTCCACAGGCTGGGCTTACCCTGGAGGAGCGTGACTAAGCGACTACCTGGTTTTCCCTAGAACCTCTGGTGGTGAGGTTAGGCTTGGCCACAGGTAGTCACCAGGTACAACCCCAAGGCAGTCCCCGAGACTACAGCAGCTGACTGGAGGGTCAGAGTCATGGGTACGCGGTACAGGAGGGCTAACTCAAGACATGGTCAGAGGTCAGAGCAGGCAGCACAGTGTCAGTAAGGGTAGCCGAGGTCAGGAGTGGAGAGGTCAGGCAGGATGGGAAAATTAGCTGGGTCGGTAAGGGATAGTGGAATACAGATGCAAATATAAACATGGACTATCAGGGTAGGAACCAACATTCAGGCAGGAAGTGGAAGGCAGAGCTGCCTAATAAAAGCCCTGCTCACATAGGATAGGTCATGAAACCTAATCTCTGCAGGACCAAGCAGGGTTAAATTACTGCAGAGACCGGCCACGCCTCCGTAAGGCTAAATAAATGCAGCAAGAAGATGCAGCAGTGCTGCATGAGGCAGATTAGCAGAATGGCCTGTCATGGGGAGAAACCGCATGGTGAGTAGAGGGAGGCTGGGGAGGCGTGTGAGTTACCGCCGTGACACCTTGTAAAAGTTGACGGGATCTTTAGTCCGGTGACAATCTCTTCCGACTGCATAGTTTCCAATGCGGCTGATCTGAGGGGAGGTTATGAAGATGCCCCTGGAAAAGAGTCATGAGATTCCAGAATTTTTTCCCTAGAAAGTTCCCTAAAACGTAAATCCTCACGAGTAGTGAGGGAAATTAAATCGTCAAGTGAAGAAAGTAAATCTACACCCACAAGTTTATCTTTGACACAACTGTATAGGCTAGCATAGAAGATAGACAGGATTGCGTCATTGTTCCAGGCCAATTCAGCACACGGTACAGAACTATAATGTACCCATTATAATGGGTATAATGTCCCACAGAGCTAGTCCCTTGCCTTAGCTGCAGTAGGGAATCAGCAGCTGAGTGAGCATAACATGGTTCATCAAACACTCAACGACGGAATGCGGTTAAAAAGGTGGAGAATGTATCATGGAGTCGTACCACTTCCACAATGATGCAGCCCATGCCAAAGCATCACCAGACAATAAAGAAAAAATGTATGCCAATTTACACTGGTTAGAAGAAAAATGCTGAGGGCACAATTTAAAGTGTACTGTGCATTGATTGACAAAACCCCGGCAGGCTTTAGGATCACCATTAAATAGTGCAGGCGTAGGAAAATGTAGAGCTGTTTCCCAAGCAGAATGTTGCTGATTAGGGTGTGGTAGGTGCTGAGAAGCTGGAGGATAGACTGTAGTAATCTGAGGCAGTGTATCTGTTATGTTCTGCTACCAAAGCTAAGGAAAGAGAGGAGATCTGTCCCTACGATAGAACTCAGCTGAATCCCTACGATGTAACAGGGAACCTGATCCTGCGATCAGACCTGCTAAAGTCCTAAGTAGTCTGTACGGAGACCTATAGATGTGGGGAAGGAATCCCTACAAGTACTAAGGACTGGGAGGAATATGGGACACCTCCTAACAGAAATAGTAGCAGACAGACGAACAAACAAAATATATAGAACATAGAGGTCCGTAGACCAAGCAAACTAACAGAGCTAGATACAGAGCACAGGCTAGCTAGAAAGTAGATATACAATGAAGTCCAGCAAAGCCAGAAGGGCGGAGCAGGATTAAATAGGCCAACAAGGTCATGTGACCAGCAAAGGAAAAAACCTAAGAGCAAGGTTCTAACAGTACCCCCCCTTCTAAGAGGATCCTCCGGATCCCCTAGGACCAGGCTTATCAGGAAATCTCCTGTGAAACGCTCTGATAAGTCTGGACGCGGAAACATCATCTGACCTCACCCAAGAGTTATCCTCGGGTCCGAAACCTTTCCAGGCCACAAGATACTGCAAACTACCTCTATACAGTCTAGAGTTAAGGATGCGAGAAATTTCATATTCCCCGTCCTCCACCACCGGAGGAACAGAGGCAGAAGCGTCACAATCCGATACAACAGCTTTTTTCAACAGAGAGACATGAAATACCGGATTAATTCTCCAGGAGGTAGGAACCTCCAACCTAACAGCAGATTGGTTGACAACCTGAAGCACCTTAAAGGGCCCTACAAACTTGGGACCCAATTTTTTAGAAGGAATCCTCAACCGCAGATTCCTAGAGGACAACAAAACCATGTCACCAACAGCGAACAAAACCTCCTGTCGTTTCCTATCAAAGTAGTCCTTAGATTTTCTGTTGGCCTCCTGAAGATTACCACGCACATCCGTCCAAACTCTCTCCAAATCACCGGAAAAATTCTCCTCCTCAGGCACGGCAGATCCCAACTTGGAGAACGACCCAAACGACGGATGTCTCCCAGAACAACAAAAAAAAGGCGAACAACCAGCAGAAGAAGATATATGATTGTTCAGAGCAAATTCAGCAAGTGGCAGAAACTCAGACCACCCCTCTTGATTGTCTGCCACAAAACAACGCAAGAACTGCTCAACATCCTGGTTTTTCCTTTCTGTCTGGCCATTAGATTCAGGATGATATCCGGACGAGAACGATAAATGAACTCCCAACCTGTCACAAAAGGCACGCCAAAAACGAGCCACGAACTGAGGACCCCTATCAGAAACAATGTCAGTAGGAACGCCATGAAGTCTGACAATTTCCTTGACAAAGGCCTTAGCGAGAGTTTTAGCGCAGGGCAGTTTGACAAAGGGAACCAAGTGACACATCTTGCTAAAACGGTCCACGACCACCCAGATGACAGTAAAACCCTCAGAGGGGGGAAGGTCAGTTATAAAGTCCATAGCCAAATGTGTCCAAGGAGCACTGGGAACCTCCAAAGGACAAAGCAACCCCGCAGCAGGAGTATGTGAGGACTTAGATCTAGCACATATAGTACATTGACGCACCCACTTAATGACTTCCTTCTGCCATCCAGGCCACCAAAAACTGCGACCCACCAGTCTCTTGGTCTCAGAGATTCCGGGATGACCTGCCAACCGAGATTCGTGACACTCAACAAATAAATCTCTCCTAAAGGTCCCAGGCACAAACAACCTCCCATGGGGAGTGTTAGATGGGGCATTCTCCTGTGCTTTAAGAATCTCATCTTCCAAAACGGAGTCCAAAGCAGCTATCACAACACCTTCTTGTAAAATGTTCTCCTCTTTCTCAGCACCGACTATGGGAGAAAAACTGCGAGACAAGGCATCCGCCTTAACATTCTTAGTACCAGGGATGTAAGTAACGGAGAAATTAAACCGCGAGAAAAACAGTGCCCACCTAGCCTGACAGGCATTCAGGCGCTTGGCAGCATCAAGATATATCAGATTTTTATGATCCGTAAGAACCTGAACGGGAAATTCCGCACCTTCCAAGAAGTTGCGCCAGTGTTCAAATGCGAGTTTAATAGCCAATAATTCCCGATTACCAATATCGTAATTCAGTTCAGTCTCCGAAATTTTTTTTGAAAAAAAGGCACAGGGATGTAATCCATCCCCGTTATCCTGAGACAATACTGCGCCAACCCCCACAGAGGAAGCATCAACCTCAACCAAAAACGGCTTAGTCACATCAGGCTGCATAAGGATGGGAGCAGAGGTGAACCTCTCCTTGAGATACACAAAAGCTTCAATGGCCTCAGAAGACCACTGAACCGCATCAGCACCTTTCCTGGTGAGATCGGTCAGAGGTTTGACAATACTAGAAAATTTTTTTATGAATTTTCTGTAATAATTGCCGAAACCTAAAAACCTCTGTATCGATTTCAAACCAATAGGCCTAGGCCATTCCTGTACAGCTTGAACTTTAACCGGGTCCATCTCAAAACCTTCACTGGAGATAATGTAGCCCAAAAAACTAATTCTCTGTACAGCGAACTCACATTTCTCCAGCTTAGCAAAAAGCGAATTGTCCATTAATAACTGTAATACCTCACGTACGCTCCGCCAATGAGACTCCAGATCCGGCGAATAAATCAAAATGTCATCCAAATACACAACCACATTTTTGCCGATCAAAGGTCTCAGGATGTCATTAATAAGATTCTGAAAAAATGCAGGAGCATTAGTAAGACCAAAAGGCATAACCAGATTCTCAAAATGACCCACAGGAGTGTTAAAAGCAGTCTTCCATTCATCACCCTCCTTCATGCGCAACAGATTGTATGCCCCTTTAAGGTCAATTTTAGAGAACCACTTGGCCCCCATTAACTGGTTAAACAGATCAGGAATCAATGGCAGTGGGTAAGGATTGCGTACAGTAATTTTGTTAATCTCACGAAAATCCAGACAAGGACGTAAACCGCCGTCCTTTTTTTTTACAAAAAAAAATCCAACAGCCACAGGAGACTTAGAGGGCCTAATGTGACCGGCGGCCAAACTTGTCTGTATGTATTCCTCCAAAGCCTTCCTCTCAGGAATAGTAAGGTTAAATAAACGACTTTTAGGAAGAGTCGCTCCAGGGACAAATTCAATAGAACAATCATAGTCTCTATGGGGAGGCAAAACCTGCGATTCCTTCTCAGAAAAAACTCTCCAAAAATCCTGAATAGGAACAGGCAATTCTCCCCTATCCAAAGCTGCAATACGCCCGTTACAACACTTGTCATAACATTTATGGCTCCAGGATTTAATTTCATTGGTAGACCAATCCAGTACAGGATTGTGAAATTTTAACCAGGGCAATCCCAATATTACTGGAGAAGGCAAGTTATTCAAAACTACCAAATCCAATTTCTCATGGTGAACACCATTAATAGTGAGAGGAAATTCACAGACCTTGAGAGTAATATTCTTCAAAGGGGAACCATCCACAGAAACCACAGCAATGGGGGATGATAAAGGTTCGGGTTTTAAATTGAGTCTTTCCAAGAATCCCCTATCAATTACATTCAGAGTAGACCCACAATCAACAAACACCCGAAATTCCATTAATTTTTCCTGAGCAATCGTGGAAGCAGCTAAAAATACACCCTTGGAATTTAAACAGGCAATACGGGCATGACTGACCATTTTTTTTTCTTTCTTCATACGAAGCTCACAGCCTTTAATCAAATGACCAGATTTTCCGCAATAGAAACACAAGCCTTCAGAAAATCGACAGTCTTTTTCTTGAGAGCGAGGTGCCACCGATCCAATCTCCATCGGTTCACCACTGTTAGTACACACATTCTCATAACCAGAAACTGACATAGCAGAGGATTTGCTCTCATTAACCCTTGCACGCAGTCTCCTATCCACCCGTATAGCTAATTGCATAGCCTGTTGCAAATCTTCAGGTGTAGGATAAGCAATTAGCAGGTCTTTAACCCTTTCACTGAGCCCAGCAAGAAATAGACTTTTCAGAGCAGAATCGTTCCACCCTGTTTGAGTAGACCATCGACGGAAATGAGTACAATATTTTTCCACATTACCTGATCCCTGTCTCAAACGACTTAACTCAGTCTCAGCTGATGCGACACGGTCAGGATCATCATATAATAGTCCCAAAGCAGAAAAAAAACTATCCACTGATCTGAAGCATGTATCACTAGGTTGCAAAGAAAAGGCCCACTCCTGAGGCTCTTTGCGCTAAAGTGACATTATGAACCCTATGCGCTGGGATTCATCCCCAGAGGACTTGGGTCTCAAACGAAAATACAATAAGCAAGCATTTTTAAATGAAAAAAATTCTCGATGTTCACCAAAAAATAAATCCGGCAAACATACCTTAGGCTCCAAGAAATGTGCTCCAGGACAGTTACTCACATGCTGACGGAGCTCGGTCACCTCCAGAGAGAGTCCCTGCAGGCGATGAGCCAAATCCTGAACCGACACCATGATGGAACAGAAAAATCTTTCCTTAGAGAATTTGCAGGCTGGACTTACTGTTATGTTCTGCTACCAAAGCTAAGGAAAGAGAGGAGATCTGTCCCTACGATAGAACTCAGCTGAATCCCTACGATGTAACAGGGAACCTGATCCTGCGATCAGACCTGCTAAAGTCCTAAGCTAGTCTGTACGGAGACCTATAGATGTGGGGAAGGAATCCCTACAAGTACTAAGGACTGGGAGGAATATGGGACACGTCCTAACAGAAATAGTAGCAGACAGACGAACAAACAAAATATATAGAACATAGAGGTCCGTAGACCAAGCAAACTAACAGAGTTAGATACAGAGCACAGGCTAGCTAGAAAGTAGATATACAATGAAGTCCAGCAAAGCCAGAAGGGCGGAGCAGGATTAAATAGGCCAACAAGGTCATGTGACCAGCAAAGGAAAAAACCTAAGAGCAAGGTTCTAACAGTATCCATATGGTCTGTGAGGTTTTGTACAGCCTGGACAAGTTCACGTTGGCTGAAAGCCAGTTGCACCATAAATCCACGCAATTCATCCATATCCCACAGCAATGATGTTGTTAATGCTGCCCTTTTGGGGTCCATAGTCTTGGTATTCTGTTAGACTCATCTGGTGGATCCTTCAAGTCCAAGGTCTGGGTGGGCACACAGACCATGGGTGTCGGTGCAGCAGGCAGTTGCGGCATGCAGATAACGGGTAGCAGAGATTTTGGAAGCCGCAGACTGATAACAGAGGTACAGGAAGCAGCAGGCAGATAGCAGATGTACTGGAAGCCACAGGCAGACAGGTGACTGAGGTACTGGAAGCCACATGCAGACAAGTAGCAGATGTACAGGAAGCTGCAGGCATACAGGTAGCTGAGGTACTGAAAGCCACAGGCAGACAGATCAATGTGAATGAAAAGACTGTGGACTTGATGAGCGCTGCCAGTAACAGGAAGATCAGAGGTGTATTTAAACAATGCATTTCGGAGCTGATCTGACTCCTTCATCAGGTACATAGAAAGTAGGATGTCAGTCATGACCTTTTATCAGTGGCCAATCCTGGCATAGTATAACATGATTGGTGAATAATATTATTACAAAAAAATACATATTCATGGCTGAAAGTGTTGGCACCAGGGCCGCCGTCAGTACCCGGCTCACCCAGGCAAGTGCCGGGGCCCTGAGCAGGCGGGGGGGCCCACACACCGTCGGGCACCCCGCCGCACTATGGGACCCGTGAGCGGAGGAGAGCGGTGTCAGCGCCCGCCCCCCCCGCTTGCTCAGGGCCCCGGCAGCCGGCGAAACAATACTTACCTCTCCCTGTGCCTCCGCAGCAGCTTCAGTCTCTTCCACGTCCTCTGACTGTGACGTCTCAGGTCAGAGGGCGATGTGATGTCTTTCCACCGCGCTCTCTCCTGAGCCGTCACAGCGCGGAGCGGGAAGACGCCGGCGACGCTGGAGTCCAGAGCACCGGCAGCAGGTGAGAAGTGAGGATGACATCCTGCATGGGGCACTAAAAGGGGGGATGACATCCTGCATGGGGCATTATAGGGGGGGGGAGTGACATCCTGCATGGGGAATTATGTGGGGGGGAAGTGACATCCTGCATGGGGCATTAAAAGGGAGGGAAGTGACATCCTGCATGGGGCATTATATGGGGGGGTGACATCCTGCATGGGGCATTATAAAGAGGGGGTGACATAATGCACGGGGCATTATAAGGGGGGTGACATCCTGCATGGGGTATTATAAGGGGGGGTGACATCTTGCATGGGGCATTATAAGGGGGGTGACATCCTGCATGGGGCATTATATGGGGGGAACAGCCTGCATGGGGCATTATGTGCGGGAAACAGCCTGCATGAGGCATTATGTGGGAGGAACAGCCTGCATGAGGCATTATGTGGGGGGAACAGCCTGCATGGAGCATTGTATGGGGGCACAGCCTGGATGGAGCGTTATATGGGGCCAGTATCCTGTATGGAGCGTTATATGGGGGCCAGTATCCTGTATGGAGCGTTATATGGGGGCCAGTATCCTGTATGGAGCTTTATATGGGGGCCAGTATCCTGTATGGAGCTTTATATGGGGGCCAGTATCCTGTATGGAGCATTTTATGGGAGCCAGTATTCTGTATGGAGCGGTTCGCCAGTTTCTGAGCTATTGTGAAATTTACAATACATATCGGTCATGTAATGTAAGAAGTGAAATCTTCGGCATTGGACTATATCTATATTTCTCTGCCGTATCTGTGCATCATGAATCGTAGTATGTGTAAAAGGGGCCCACTGAGACTCTTTCGCCCAGGGCCCACAAAAACCTGGAGCCGGCACCCTTGAAATTGTTCCAGAAAGTGAAGTATTTCTCCCAGAAATTATTGCAATTACACATGTTTTGTTACACACATGTTTATTTCCTTTGTGTATTGGAACAGCACAAAACAACAGAAAAAAAGGAAAATTGTACATAATTTCACAAAAAAAACAAAAACGGGCCAGACAAAATTGTTGGCACTTTTCCAAAATTGTGGGTAAACAACTTTGTTTCAAGCATGTGATGCTCATTTAAACTCACCTGTGGTAAAAAGTAACAGGTTTGAGCAATATGAAAATCACACTTGAAAACAGATAAAAAGGAGTGTAGTTGACTCAATCTTTGCGTTGTATGTCTGTATGTGCCACTCTAAGGCCACGGCCCCAATATCCGTATTCAGTCAGTATTTTTTCTCAGGCGTGGGAGCCAAAACCAGGTGAGGAACAATCAGAGAAAAGGTATAATAGAAACAATTCTGCATTTATCACCCACTCCTGTTTTTGGCTCCCACTCCTGAGAAAAAATACTGACTGAATACTGACCAAATACTGATGGTGGGGCCATGGTCTAAGCAAGAAGAACAGAAAGAGGAGAAGAAAGCTGTCTGGGTTAAAAGTTATCCACGTACAGGTGATAACCTTGGTCCAGCAGTGGTTGCACCAAATCCCACACAATTTTCCCTCTCACTCCCAGGACAGGGGGGCATTCAGGGGGTTCAATCCGGGAGTCCTTCCCTTCACAAACCCTGAACTTGTGGGTGTACCCTGAGGTACTCTCACACAGTTTGTACAGCTTAATTCCGCACCTGGCCCTCTTACTGGGCAGGTACTGCCGGAATTTGAGCCTCTCCTTAAAATGGATTAGGGACTCATCCATGCAGATGCCCCCTTGGGGCACGTACACCTCAGTAAACTTGTTGCTGAAGTGCTCAATGACCGGCCGAACTTTGAAAAGACAGTCAAAGTTGGGGTCATCTTGGGGAGGACACCGTGCATTATCATTATAATGCAAGAACTTTTGGATGGCCACAAAACGTTTACCGGTCATCGCCATTCGGAACAGTACAGTATAAAACATCAACACAGCAAGATTGCCGAAGTTCTGGGTTCTTCAGTATCCCCATGGGAAGGACCAGGAGTTCAGTTAGAAAATGATGAAGAGCGATTTTGTGCCAAAAATTACTGGGCGTACAAATTTGTTTGGCTAACCATGAGGTTTACAAAATCCTCAGAGAAAAAGACTTTGAAAAAGTCCATTTCTGTGAGGCCGGTGGTGTCAAATTAGATTCCTTATTGCGCTACAAAATCAGGAATCAGTGGCTCATAATCTTCGGGAGGTGAGGTCCATACGGGGTCAGTAACAGTGGGCGCTGGTTGAGTTTCTGTCCTGGGGCATCTGTGTGGCGGTCCAGCATCATTTGAGGAAGAGGAGAATGAGGAAGAGGAGGAAAAATAAAGGGAGGTGGGATCCTGGCCCTCACTGTCAGTGTCGGAGGCATGGAAAGCGTATGCCTCCTCCGCTGAATACCGTGTTTAGGTCAAGCGGGAAGACATTTTTTTTATGTATGTGGTGTTTGTGTGAGTACCAAATTTTATTCAGTTGTGTGTGTGAATGCTTGGTGTTAACTTTTTTTTATTGAGGAAAGAAAAAGAAAAAAAATCAACAACCGAAGATTGATCACTGATGTGCGTCAGTGATCGGCACTTGATGGCTGCAGGAAGGCCGCAAGGATGATTCTTTTTTTCTGCGCTGACACAAACTCAATTCAGTAAAAAATACCATAGTAGACGATGATTCCTACAGTGTATTTTTACTGTTTACTAACTTGAACTGAATTCAGTAAAAAATACTGTAGTAGATGACGATTATGGCATATTTTTACTCTTTACTAATTCTAATCCAACTCAGTAAAAAATACCGTACTATATGACAATTACTACAGTATATTTTTACTCTTTACTAACTATTGACTCAATTCAGTAAAAAATACTGTAGTAGACGACAATTACGGTATATCTTTACTCTTTATTAACTCTAACTCAAATCAGTAAAAATTACCTTAGTAGATGACGGTTACTAAGGTATATTTTTACTGTTTACTAACTTGAACTGAATTCAGTAAAAAATACTGTAGTAGATGACGATTACGGTATATTTTTACTCTTTACTAATTCTAATCCAACTCAATAAAAAATACCGTAGTATATGACAATTACTATAGTATATTTTACTCTTTACTAACTCTTAACTCAATTCAGTAAAAAATAGTGTAGTAGACGACAATTACGGTATATTTTTACTCTTTATTAACTCTAACTCAATTCAGCAAAAATTACCTTAGTACTGTATGTGCTAAAGCAGATTGTAACTTAGGCAATCTAGTACTATATTGTGTGGTATCAAGGAGTATAGGGCAGCCACATCATAAGAGAGACACATATATGTGGTCCCTTAAATTGAGTGTCTTGTAAACTCCAGAATTAAGAATTTTTCTATTAACTCTTATAACTGATCCAAAGCCGATAGTCTCAATTATAAGGAGTAGAAGAACGGATTAGCTGTTGTAAAACTATTCAATGAAGTAGCAGTTGTGAGGGAATTAGTGATGAGCGAACGCGCTCGCCACTACTCGGTACTCGCCCGAGCATCATGGTGCTCGACAAGCTCGGCGCTCGGCGAGTATATCCGGGTTGCTCAGGCGGGAACTTGGGTCCCCTCCCTGCATGTTTGGCGCTCTTTAGAGAGCCAGTGAACATGCAGGGATTGCCTGCCATGCACTGTAATGCCGTAGCCATGTTGGTTGTGGGCATTACAGTGATTGGCTGGCCGCAAAGCATCATCAGGTGTGAATCAGACCTGGTGCTGCCATGCTCGTAACAGTCACTCCGGATCAAACAGTGTAGGGAGAGGTGCTGCTGCTGTGTCAGGAAGAGATTTGCTTGTGTATTAGGTAGTGTAAGGAGAAAAACCATACATTACACATATCCATCTTAACAAACAGTCCTTTAGAGGACTAACTAATCCATCTGCAGATATATCAGGCAGGCAGTGTATACAGCAGACTGCAGTGCACATAGCACTCCAGTCCAGTTCTGTCGGCTGCTGCTGTTAGATATTTCTGGAAATAGGCCCAGGTCTCAGGGGCCAGGAATAATTTTTTTTGCATCTTAATCCTCATTATTTGCTTAAAAAGCAATCCAGAGAACACGTTTTATCTGCGCCATTTGCTTGTTGGCACTGCAGAATACAGCTAGGTCCCTTCCATATTACAGCGCTAAAAATCCATCTATTTAAAACTGTGTTTTCTCCGTCACACGGATCACATATACGTTTTCAGAAAATACTGCCATTTCTGGCCTCCATTAAATTTTTTTTTCAGTGTGTCAGCAAAGTTTTTGACACTGGTTTGCCGTTCAAAACAGTTACCTACAGGCCAGGTATCTAAAACTGTGTTTTCTCCGTCACACGGCTCACATATACGTTGTCAGAAAATACTGCCATTTCTGGCCTCCATTAAAAAAAAATTTCAGTGTGTCAACAAAGTTTTTGACACTGGTTTGCTGTTAAAAACAGTTACCTACAGGCCAGGTATTTAAAACTGTGTTTTCTCCGTCACACTTATTACATATACGTTTTCAGAAAATACTGCCATACTGCCCCGCAACAGGCAGGAATAAGCAGTGTGGTGGCCACAGACAGAAGGCAGGCAACCGGTCCCCGTAACACCAACACGAAGGAAGTTGCCAGTACAACTGTTAGGTCTTCCCGAGTCTGGTTGTTTTTAAAGACTCTGCCGATAACCCCAAAAAGGCCATTTGCAACACCTGCCAGGCCAGCATCAGCAGGGGTGGCAAAACGACCAGCCTGACCACCACCAGCATGATCAGGCACATGGCAGCAAAGCACCCGACTTGGTGGGCCAAACCCCAGGGTCCAGGAACAGTGTCTGCGGGTGGCACCATTGCTTCTTCCGCTGTTGTACATGCAAGCCAATCCCCTGTCCATGGTGCATGCGAAGATGCCTCCTGCCCTGCACCTGTCGTTGCACACTCTCAAGTAGCAGCATCAGGAAGCACGTCAATGTCCTTGTCCCAGCGCAGCGTTCAGTTGTCCATACCCCAGTACTTGGAACGCAAATGCAAATATGCAGCCAACACCCCACAGGCCACACTACTAAATTCTCACATTTCACGACTGCTTGCGCTCGAAATGTTGCCTTTTAGGCTCGTGGAAACGGAAGCATTCCACAATCTGATGGCGGTGGCCGTCCCTCGGTACTCGGTCCCCAGCCGCCACTATTTCTCCCGGTGTGCCGTCCACGCATTACAGAAGCACGTGTCCCAAAACATTAGCCGTGCTCTCAACAACGCAGTTACCGGTAAAGTCCACCTAACCACGGACACGTGGACAAATACTTGTGGGCAGGGACGGTACATCTCGCTGACGGCACACGGGGTTAACATAGTGGAAGCCGGGACCCAGTCGGACCTTGGGACGGAACACATCATCCCGACGTCAAGGATTGCGGTCCCTAGGTCAATCAGGGTTGCCCCCATGGTCTACAGCTCCTGCACCTCATTCTCCTCAGCCTCCTCCTCCTCTTCAGCCTCCATCTCCGAAATGACCACATCAGTCACAAGCTGGAAGCACTGCAGCTCTGCCTCGGCCAAGCGGCAACAGGCTGTGCTGAAGCTAATATGCTTAGGTGAAAAACCACACAATGCTGAAAAGTTGTGGACGGCTCTGAAAGAGCAGGCATATCTGTGGCTCACACTGCTGAACCTACAGCCAGGCATGGTCGTGTGTGACAATGTCCGGAACCTGGTGGCGGCTCTGAGGCGAGGTGAGCTCACACACGTACCATGTCTGGCCCATGTGCTTAACCTCGTGGTTCAGCGGTTTCTCAAATCCTACCCGGAGCTGCCTGATCTGCTTGTTAAAGTACGCCGCCTGTGTGCCCATTTTAGAAAGTCAGCTACAGCTTCCGCCGCCCTTGCCGTGTTTCAGCAGCGTTTGCAGCTGCCGGCTCACAAACTGGTGTGTGATGTCCCCACGCATTGGAACTCTACACTGCAGATGTTGGGAAGGATTTGTGAGCAGAAGAGGACAGTTGTTGAGTACCAGCATCAACAAGGCCGTCGCTATTCAGTTCAGACTCCACACATAAGACCTCAGGAGTGGACATGGATGTCAGACATATGTACCATCCTCCAAAACTTTGAGGACTTCACCAAGATGGTGAGCGGCGATGACGCCATAATTAGCGTCACCATCCCGCTTCTCTGTCTTCTGAAGCGCTCTCTGCTCACAATCAAAGAGGATGCATTGCAGGAGGAGCACGATGAGATGGAGCAAGGAACCATACAGGGTGATTACACACAGCCAAGCCTCATCTCATCCCAACGTGGATTTGGTGACAATGAGGAAGAGGAGGAGGAGGAGGAAGGACAGGAGCTAGTTTCATGCACCATAGACAGTACTACCTGCACAGCTGTCATACCGTCTGTTCAGTGTGGATGGCCAGAGGACAGAGAGGAGGAGGAGGAAGAGAGCATGGTCAGTCATCCTCTTGGTGAGGACACGAAAGTCTTGCCTGTTAGTAGTCTGGCACGCATGGCCGAGTTTATGTTACGTTGCCTTTCCCATGACCCTCGCGTTCTCCAAATTTTGGGTGACAGTCATTACTGGTTGGTGACACTTCTAGACCCACGCTACAAGGAGAACTTTATATCTCTTATTCCTGAGGCGGACAGGTCTACAAAAATGGGGCTGTACCAGGAGGCCCTTGTTGCAGAACTATTAAAAAAATTCCCATCTGAAAACGCTGGCGGCAGAGGGCACACTTCATTGGACAACCAAGGAGTACAGGCGAGAGAGACACAACTTCAATCCAGCAGAGGCAGGGGAACATTGTCAAAGTTCTGGGAGAGTTTTCTCAGACCCTCCCATCGGACAGGCCCTGAGGCGCGGGGTACTCTTACAAGGAGTGCAAAGTTTGGGAAGATGCTGAGGGAGTACCTTGCCGACCGTACCAACGTCCTCCGTGAGTCCGCTGTGCCTTATAATTATTGGGTATCCAAGCTGGATACGTGGAATGAACTGGCTCTCTATGCCTTGGAGGTCCTGGCCTGCCCTGCCGCCAGCGTTTTATCAGAGCGGGTTTTAAGTGCCGCTGGTGGAATTATAACTGATAAGCGCATTCGCCTGTCAACTGAAAATGCTGACAGGCTGACTCTTATAAAAATGAACAAGGGCTGGATTGGGCCAGACTTCTCAACACCACCGAATGATAGCAGCGTAACATAAACTCAAATCCAGTGTCTTTTTTGGGAGATGTATTCCCATGCACCTTTTCACACCCACACATGGTTATACGCTTCCTGATTTTGGCTATTTGCTCTTGTCCTCCTCCTTCTCCTCATCCTCCACCACCATATCACCAGGGTGACCGTGGTCCGTGATGCAACACCCACCTAATTTTTGTAAAGGGTGTTTATGATGACCATAAAAACAATTTTTATACAGTATGTTCATGTATACCCCCCAGGGGTAAATGTTTGTCAGCCCATACACTTAGTGCATGGGCATTACAAGTATAGGAGGCCCGCTCCTTTCCAATGGGAACATTTTTTTATGAGGCCCTCCTCCACGTCTCTTCCAAGGGGCATTGAAGTGCCTCCAAATTTTTGGCAGCCCTTGCATTCACTGCATAGGCCAACACTATGGGAGACTCTCTCCTTTCTAATGGGAATTTGTCGTTACTGTGGCCCTGCTGTATGTGTCGTTAAATTCTTAGTGGGGTTTTTCCTAAAATTGGTCAGCTGTTGGACTCACTGCATACCCTATAACTGTATAGCAGACCCTCTCCTTTCTATTGGGAACATGTCGTACCTTGTTACTGTGGCCCTGCTCTGTGTGTCTTTAAATTCTTAGTGGGGTTTTTCCTAAAATTGTCAGCCGTTGGACTCACTGCATACCCTATAACTGTATAGCAGACCTTCTCCTTTCTAATGGGAACATGTCGTACCTTGTTACTGTGGCCCTGCTCTGTGTGTCTTTAAATTCTTAGTGGGGTTTTTCCTAAAATTGTCAGCCGTTGGACTCACTGCATACCCTATAACTGTATAGCAGACTCTCTCCTTTCTAATGGGAACATGTCGTACTTGTTACTGTGGCCCTGCTCTGTGTGTCTTTAAATTCTTAGTGGGGTTTTTCCTAAAATTGTCAGCCGTTGGACTCACTACATACCCTATAACTGTATAGCAGACTCTCTCCTTTCTAATGGGAACATGTCGTACTTGTTACTGTGGGCCTGCTCCATGTGTCTTTAAATTCTTAGTGGGGTTTTTCCTAAAATTGTCAGCCGTTGGACTCACTGCATACCCAATTACTGTATAGCAGACCCTCTCCCTTCTAATGGGAACATGTCGTACCTTGTTACTGTGGCCCTGCTCTGTGTGTCTCTAAATTCTTAGTGGGGTTTTTCCTAAAATTGTCAGCCGTTTGACTCACTGCATACCCTATAACTGTATAGCAGACTCTCTCCTTTCTAATGGGAACATGTCGTACTTGTTACTGTGGCCCTGCTCTGTGTGTCTTTAAATTCTTAGTGGGGTTTTTCCTAAAATTGTCAGCCGTTGGACTCACTGCATACCCTATAACTGTATAGCAGACTCTCTCCTTTCTACTGGGAACATGTCGTACTTGTTACTGTGGGCCTGCTCCATGTGTCTTTAAATTCTTAGTGGGGTTTTTCCTAAAATTGTCAGCCGTTGGACTCACTGCATACCCTATAACTGTATAGCAGACTCTCTCCTTTCTAATGGGAACATGTCGTACTTGTTATTGTGGCCCTGCTCTATGTGTCTTTAAATTCTTAGTGGGGTTTTTCCCAAATTTTGGCAGCCCTTGCAGTCACAGCATGGGCATTACCACTTTAGGAGACCCGCTCCTTAATAACGGGAAATTTTTTTTTACTGAGATCCTCCTCTATGTCTCTTCAAAGGGGTATTGGGTTGCATCCAAATTTTTGGCAGCCCTTGCAGTCACTGGATACGCAATAACAGTATAGGAGACCCACTTGTTAATAATGGGAACAACAAAGTATAGCCGGCTGATGGCTCTCTAACAATAGCGAGGGCGGACTGCTTGGCTTTTAAGAATAATAAGGGCCGTCTGATGTCCCTATAAAAATAGGTTTTATGACTTTCAGAGTCCCTCCATCATAAATAAAACAGGATGTGTCTGATGATGTGTCACACACCACATTGCCAGATAAGGTTGTAAAATGTTAAAATGACATTTCCCGGTGAATGCATTTGTCTTAAAAAAAAAACAAAACAATAGGATCTTTCTTTAGTATAAAAAACAGCGTCACCAATTTAACAACAATATAATGACATTGTTCAGCTCATGCACCTCCTCCTCCATCTTCGAAATGACCACATCAGTCACAAGCTGACAGCACTGCAGCACTGCCTTGGCCAAGCGGCAACAGGTTGTGCTGAAGATAACATGCTTAATGCTTAATTGACAAACCGCCCAGCGCTGCAGAGTTGTTGAAAGCTGTGATCTGTGGCTCTCACCGCTGAACATACAGCCAGGCATGGTCATGTGTGACAATGGGCGGAACCTGGTGACGGAGAAATGACAGCCGGGGTAGATACGATTTCCCTCTATGCCAGTCCTTTCACCGAGCTAAAGAATATGGCTGTGGTGAAATACACCTCCCACTGAGAAGCTGTTTCAGATTGAAAAACATTTTGCCCTCCTGAGGATTTGATTCTGAGGGCTAACTTTTCTCCCCCGCTCAAGAACCACATAGCTGCTGCAAAGTTAGCGCTATCATGAACTCTCCTGAGGTAGAAGCCAAGGCACACCAGAGGATTCTCTGGTGGGACTGTCCAACCCTGCCAAGAAGCAGTCCTGGCTAAGAAAAGTGTGTGGAAAGGTTCCCAGACACTCTATGGCTGCTTTTTTACTGAGAAGGAAACACATGCAAATACAGGGAGAACATACAAAGTCCTTGCAGATGTTGTCCTTGCTGGGATTTGAACCCAGGATCCCAGCACTGCAAGTCTTCAGTGCTAACCACTGATCCAATGTGCTGCCATTCACCCTCTAATATCTAACAGGCTGGAGAAACTTGCACCTACTGCCACTCTATCTTCAGCTCCTTTGTGAGAAAATGTATTTGGGCAGCCACTCAGTCTACCAAATAAAATTCCTGAGAAGGAAATTGGGGATGGCTTCGCTACTGGTACTGGGGGTAGTGCTAATACCATGGCGTTGTACCATAGTTTGCTGGAAATATTCCAGGCTGGTAGGAGGCAAGCAAATTCCCACAGAAAAGTACCAGCAGTAATGTTCAGGGACCCGCGCTTGTAGAAGACGGAGACAACACCGGGAGAAATAGTGACGGCTGGGGACCGAGTATGGACACGAGGCATGAGGCATGTGGTTGTGAAAAGCTTCCGCCTCCACGAACCTAAAAGGCCAAATTTCAAGTGAAAGCAGCTTTACAGGACTTCCTGTGAGAAATGACACGCAGGGTAGATAGGGTTTCCCTCTATGCCTGTCCTTTCACCGAGCTAAATACAACTGTCAGCAAAAAAAGTTGTGGACTGGCTCCGTACCATCCCTGGCCACATTCACCTGTCCACGTGTTTGTGGTTAGGCGGTCCTTCCCAGTAAGTGCACTGGGGAGGGCACGGGTAATGTTGTGGGACCCGTGCTTGTGGAAGGTGGAGGCGATACCGGAAAATATAGTGGCGGCTGGGGACCGAGTATGGACACCCGGCCACCGCCGGCATGAGGTTGTGAAAAGCTTCCGCCTCCACGAGCTTAAAAGGCCATATTTAAAGTGCAAAAAGCTGCCCAGAAATATGGCAGTTTAGTGTTGCGGCCTGTGGGTGGGTGGCTGGCTGCATACTTGCACTTGCATTCCAAGTAACAGAAAACTCTAGCAGATAGTGGCCTCTATGATCATCATGGCCTCACCTCGGCACTATGAACTCTCCTGAAGGAGAAGCCAGGGCCCGCCGGAGGAGTCTCCGGTTCTCTGGTGGGACCGTCCAATCCTGCCGAAAAGCAGCCCTGGCTAAGAAAAGTGTGGGGGAAGGTTCCCGGACACTCTATGGCTGCTTTTTTAATGTGGATCGGCCATGCTTAAGTTATTTTGGTTGTGGGACCCGTGCTTGTGGAAGGCGGAGGCGATACCGGGAAATATAGTGGTGGCTGGGGACCGAGTATGGACACCCGGCTGCTACCGGCATGAGGTTATGAAAAGCTTCCGCCTCCACGAGCCTAAAAGGCTACATTTCAAGTGCAAGTAGCTGTAAAAAATTTGGCAGTATAGTATTGCAGCCTGTGGGTGGGTGGCTGGCTACCTGCATACTTGCGTTTGCATTCCAAGGAATGGGGTAGGGACACCTGAACGCTGCAGTGGGACAAGGACGTGGACGGTGATTGTTGCAAGTCTGCAATGACAGGTACATGGCGGGAGGCATCTTCACATGCGCCAAGGATCACTTATGATGGGCACACTTTTAGGCAGTGACCTGGGAGTCAGAGATGGTTCCAGAGGTCTTCCCCATGCTGTTCCCATGTCTTTTCAGCATGTCTTTTCAGCACTGTATGCATGTGTCTGATGATATCTCACACACCACATGGCCAGATAAGGTTGTAAAATGTCAAAATGAAATTTCCTGGTGAATGCATTTGTCTTGGTTGAAAGGAATGCAAAAGTGCAAAAACGCATCAAAAACGCTATGTGTGAACATAGCCCAAGGTGTGGAGGAGTATTTTTGTTTTTGGCTATTTGCGTTGCTTTATATACATTGTACATGTCATGGAAAGGATGTTCCTTAATATATTTCCCAGGAAAATCCATTTTGGTTTAGTTTTGGTATGTTTTATTGTGAGTCCGTAAAAGTGGCGTAATACCTCTGACAACGTTGTTGACAGAAGTGACCTGGGAGTCAGAAATGCTTCCAGGTGTCTTCCCCATGCTGTCCCCATGTCATTTGAGCACTGTTCCCATCGATTTGGGAAATTTTTAGGCCCTCTGCAGACCGCTGGGGGGAGCCGCCTGAAAAATGCTCGAGTTTCCCATAGACTTACATTGGGCTCATTGCTCGGACCGAGCACCCGAGTATTCCAATTTGCTCGACCCGAGCAACGAGTACCCGAGCATTTTAGTGCTCGCTCATCACTAGAGGGAATCCATTTCCATCAATTTTAAATGTAACAACATCCTCTGTTCTTTAAAAGTTTGGATGGAATTCATACCAGGGTTTTCCACTTCTATATGATCCGACATGTGCATGTGGTAGAAATCATCATCCGTGTTAAGAAAATGACATTTAATAGTCAGATTTCTAGTTAATTTGATCACATTCAAAATGGTTTTGAAAATATCGAACTTATTGGTGGGTGAAAATGTCAGTCCTTTGAAGAATATTGAAATCTTGGATTCTGATAGAATAGAGTTTGACAGGTTCCATACGGGTGTATCTAATATCTGCAGTTTCTACTGCGTTTGGGATATCTTCCCATGTTTCCCATGTAAGCAAATATTTAAAAATGTGAAGGCTATCCAAGTTTTACAATAAAACGGCAACATGTGTTTGTTTAAAATCCCATGTCTTTGTTTTGTTTTCATACAGTTTTGTCCCAGGGCTCAGCTATATTAATTAGTACAAACCCAATATAACAGGCAGATCTTGTTACTTCCTACATGACTGATGTCCCCAATGAATTAAGCTTCTTAGAAATCCTTATTGTTCAATTAATTGTGCAGTGCTATAGGCTATTAATTCATTTGTCTGTCACATCATTGATGGATAAATATTTAATTACTATTAGCAGATCTCATTTCATACTCTACAGTCAAGTGTGTCTGCTGCATAGTAAGCGCAACTGGATTTAGAGATTTCTATTAAGGTAAGGGGCTTTTCACTAGTGTTGAGCCACCCCCGTAGTGTTCGGGTTCGGTTCGGTTCGTCGAGCACCGGCATGTTCGCCGAACGGTTCGTCGAACACCGTTAAAACCAATGGCAGGCAAACAAAAACACATAGAAACACATAGAAAATACCTTCAAAGGTGTCCAAAAGCTGACAAACTGCTCAGAAGACACAACTAAAACATGGAAAAGTGACAAGTACATATAGTCATGCGAAAAGAAAAGAGGTGGAGGAGTTAAAGGAGGAGGAGACACAGATATAGGCATGTCATGCCCTTCTAAAATCAAGAAAGACTGGAGTAAAAATCTAAAATCAGCCTACCAACACCCAGACGTCGTGACAAGAAAATTAAAAAAGAAATATCTTTAGGTAGAATGGCGGTTCCATTCAGAACACTTTCCTTACAAGACGTAGTGGTATCCCCGTTGGGAGTCGTACCAAAAACGGAACCCAATACATTCGGACTAATCCACCATTTGTCATATCCAAGGGGCAGGTCAGTAAACGACAACATCGACGCGGAACCAAGTACAGTAGTATATACTGCACCTCCTTTGACAAGGCAATCAGGCGGGTCAAGAAGTTGGGAAAGGGCACCCTAATGGCCAAAACAGACATTGAGGGGGCGTTCCGGTTACTTACTACCTGTGCCTCCGAATAGTGTCCGCCTATTGGGCTGCTTCTGGGAAGGAGCATACTATATAGATCGCTGTTTGCCCATGGGGTGTTCCATATCCTGCTCACTATTTGAGGCGTTTAGTTGCTTCCTCGAATGGGTCGTCATGGACGTTCCTAAGGGGGCACATATTATCCATTACCTCGACAACAGTTTATGCCTGGGCCAAAAAGATTCACCACAGTGTGAATATACACGGTAGTCCACCTGTGAGATGGAGAGAGCTGGAGGGAGAGCGGACACCACAGAGCCGAGGGGTTAGATGGAGAACGGAAGAAGGAAAGAGGGCGAGGGAGGTAAGGGAGTACTGTGGAAGGCCGACCTGAGCTCCCCCACGTTCCTGCTGGGCGGGGAACAGCCCTGGGAAGAAAAGCCGCTTGCGCATCCCTTTGAGGTTACGGGCGCGAGAGGGCAGAGGGACTACGCTGGAGTGCGAAGCTGACATGACCAGGCCGTTCCTGCCCGTGCGACCTCCGTGTCGCCGGATTTGTGCCAGAGCCGTGGTGGACCGTGACGGCCAATACTGATGCCTGTCTGCTGGTGGGTCGAGACCTCCCGCGGTGGAGGCAGGTCTAAGCTCTGTAATTTAAATTGGCTCTGTAATTTGAATGAGTACACTTTAAATCCTTTTACAAGGATCTATTGGAGGGCAAGTCTGCTGCCAGCAGCCACGGTAACAGGAAGAGGAGGAGCAAGCTGTGTGCTGCTGTCTGGTGTTTGGAGAGAGCTCCTGAGATGGGAGTTTTTTTCCATCTGGGACTTTTTGTCTGCCCCCTTCCCAGGAAAACAGGCTTGCTTGTGGATTGGCCTCCGGGGCTGGGTCCCCGGTTCCTGCCCACAGGTCCAAGCCGGTGGGGGGTGGGAGGAATACCATCCCGGCTAGGATGCCCAGGTCCGGACAAGGCAAGGGGTCCGCAATGAAGACCAGACGGACACCCAAGGCCATGGCCGCGTCGGCTCCTCCCCCCAGAGGTAGGTCGAGTATGAGCAGGGGTGCTGCAGCGGTGCCTCTTGATTGGGGCATCAAGGTGCTGAAGGAGTCCACGGTCAGCTATGGCTCCCGCATCCATGCGCACCTCTGTGAGTATGAGGACGCCTCAAAGAAGCTAAAATCCCTCTGGGGGGAGTTGAGGGTAGCTCAGGAGAGGTCCGACAGGGCCTTGAGCAGCAAGAAGCCTGAGCTATCCGCCGCGGTCAGAAAAATCAAGAAGGCCATCCAGGAGGTGGAGAGCCTGCGATGTGCCATCCTGGCCGGCAGCGGGCCATTCCGGGAAAAGCTAGAAAACGACGACCGGTTCAGAGCCATGGCCAGTGGATCTCCGGAGGGGTCACGGAGCTCCAGCCAGGTGGAGGATGAGGAAGAGGACTGCGAGGAGGAGGTCGCGCCCTACCCGCTATCTGGTGGCCTGGTAAGTGATCTCCAGGCATCGCATAGCGGGATAGCTCCTGAGCAGATGGCTCTCCCGTCTGACTCTAGCCCTTCAGAGGGCAGCGGGAGCGAAGGGGAGGATGAGGATGGCGGTAGTAGTAGTGAGGGGGGCTGCCTCGTCATGAAGCAGATCAGGCAGATTGAGTCCCCGGTATGTTTTAACCAGCTGACGTTCGGGGACGAGATCTGCGAGGACGAGGCAACCGGGAGGGGGATGAAGAGGAAGAAGGCAAAGAAGGCTAAGAAAAAGAAAACATCTGTTACACATAAATTTGTGTTTGTCCCCCTCTCTGGGGCCCAACGGTCCCGTTGTGCGGCACCCGCTACCCACCCCGGCTCGGGCCCTATTGTGGGTCCACAGCGAGGGAGCGGGGAGACTGTAGGCCATGGCACGCAGAGCGCCGCCTCGGTTTGTAGTAATGAAAGTGGTGTGTCGGATGTGTCTGACATTGAGCATGGCACAGAGGGCAAAAGCTATGGAGGTGCTCGGGCTGGGTCCCCTGTGAGAAAGGGGGCCGGCCTGGCACCTGGTGTGCCCGCTGGCGTGCAGGGGGCGGTGAGTGTAACTGCCGCTGCCACCCGCACTGCTGGCGGCACACCGGCAGCCGGGGCCGCATCTCCGGTGGCGTGTGCTGGGGTGTCTGGGTCCCCCACTCACGGATCCGTTAAAACTGGATCACCTTTGGGGACCCAGGCACCTGGTAAGGCACCTGGCAAGGCAAAGAGTGCGGGGCCTGCAGCTCCGGCAGAGCTGGCTAGTAAGAAGGTGGTGGGGCCTGCTCCCCTGACGGGGTCCGCAGCGAGGTCGGGGCCCCTGGCGCAGGGGCCCAGTAATGGGTCAGCACTGAGGGTTCCGCCGCTGGTGGACGCTGAGGGGGAGTGGCCTAGCCTGGGGCCAGCCGCCGGAGTTGCTGTGGCCAAGCTCTTTGTGGCCAAGGGTGTGAGTTTGAGCCCCTGGGAACTGGTGCCGCTGGATTGGGGACCCCTGAGAGTAGACCCGGCTCCGGGTCGGCTTTGGGGGTCCCGTCGCAGCCGGTTTAAGGGGGCGTGGCCTCCCTGGCGTCCCCTGCCTGGGTGGGAGTGGCCTCGGAGGGCCGCACTGTGCTGCCGGGTGCCGGGGGCGTGGCCTCCTGGGCGGGTCAAGGGCGGGTCCCGGGCGGGTCCCACCCATATGGGAGCAGCTTCAGAGAGCTGTGCTGCTGGGCGCGGGGGGCGTGGCTTCCCAGGCGGAGTCCGCCCAATGTGGGTGTGGCTACGCCTGGGGCGTCGCTTAGTGCCGGCGCCGGTAGCAGCTCCTGGAGCTGTAGAGACCGCAGCTGCAGTCAGTATCAGTGGGGGGACTGCTGCTGTGGCTGAACGGGGTGCCTGCCTGTCGGGGTCCCCTGTGTCTGGGGGCTTACCTGGGGCAGGGGCTCCGGCAGTGCAGGTGCCCAAAAGGGCTGCAGCAGAGCTGGCTGGTGCTGGAGGAGGAGCTACACCTGGCTCTCTTCCTGCCAGTAAGGCAGGAAGCTCTAGGTCTTCTGGGAACAGTAGTGCTGCACTTCTTAAGGAGTGTAGTGTGGTTCTTAAAGGGCCAGCAGCGCTAAATGCACAGAACCCCCCGGCAGGGAAGACGCCACCGGAAAGTGGCAGTACTGATAATACCAATAACACTGGTAATATGAACACTGGAAATAGGGAAATGGTGCATAAAAAGAGTGCCCAAAAGGCAAAAAACACCAACCCCAGTGCGCATGGGAGTGAAAGAGGGGTGAGTGGGGTGATTGTGGACATGAATGGGGATGATGTGGGTATGGATGTGTCTGTGGTTGAGGATGCAAATGGTGGTGTGTCTGCGGGAGGGGGTGTGAATGGAGTGTCTGTTGGTAGCGGGATGCACAGGAAGGGGGCTGGTCCATCTGCCCCCCCGGCCGCGAGGCCCCGGAGTTTTGCGGGGGTAGTGGCCGGGGCCTCGGGGTCTTCTCAGGGGGTTTCCTCACCTCTGGATGTCTGGGACGGTGACTTGCGACGCCGTTTTCTGGAGGCCCTCAAGAAGGGAGAACGGACGATCATGGTAGAGGGAAGAGAGGTGGACCTGGCCTTTCGGCTGGATAGGCACGGCCAGGCTGCCTGCTAAGATAAAAGGGAGGGTGAGACAGTATGGTCCCTCCCGACAGCCGGGCAGGGGGTGGCCAGGAGGAATGTGGTCCGTCTTCGGTGGAGGGGCAGTGAAGCGTGCCCGCCTAGAGTGAAGGTCGTGGAGCTCCTCCTGAAGATGGACTTCAGGGCGATTGACATCTTTGCCCTGATCCATCCTTTTGGTACCTCCATCTTCGACATCAGTTTTGTTCGGCCGGAGGGCTTAGAGCTTTTCTGGTCGAATTTTGAACTGGTGAAGGGGGAGCCCGGCTGCCGAGACTTTGCCGTGCAGGCGGTGTCTCGCCAAAATGGCCTAAAGAAGGTGACCGTTCTGACCGATAACGAGTCACTTTCTGGGATTGATATCATGACGTGGCTTTCTCGTTATGGGGAAGTCACGGAGGTCCCAAAGAAGAACAGGGACAAGTTCGGCATTTGGTCAGGGGGCTGGACCTTCATGATGAAGTTGAAGGTTTCAGGTGGTACTGTCACCCACATCCCCTCCTCGGCATTCCTGGGGAGGGACAGGATCCTGATCTTCTACCAGGGGCAACCGAAGGTCTGCCACAGGTGCGGTGACCCACGCCACTTCAGCGCGGGCTGCAAGGTGCAGAAATGTGCCTTGTGTGGCGGGGTAGGTCATCTGGCCGCAGCCTGTGGTGACATTAGGTGCCACCTGTGTGGTGATCTAGGTCACCCGTATAGCCGCTGCCCCCGCTCCTTTTCCAACACCATCTCTGGTCAGGCGGGGGAGAGCCGTGGGGGGGGGTCCCCAGCGGTGCATCCTCTGCTGGAACTTGAGGTGGGGGCGGGAGGGGAGCTGAGGGGTCAGTGAGGAAAGGCGAGGCAAACACACCTGCCCACCAGTGGCAGCAGGTGAGGCGCCAAAAGGACAGGGGGCAGGATAAACCTCAGGCGACTGGGGTGATGACTGTCCCCTCCGCAGAGGCTGCAGCCGGAGCCTCTGAGGCCCTGGGGGAGAAGGCGGTGAGTGAGGAGATCAGGAGGATGGAGAGGGAGGAGGCAGCTTCTGATAACTCCTCCCAGTATGAAAGTCTGGATGAGGAGGTGGTGGAGCAGCCTAAAAAATCGGGTGACAAGAGTACCAGTAGTCGGAGGATAAAGAACAGGAAAAGGGCAAAAAAATCTAAAGCCCTCCCCCCCTGACCGCTACGGTGCCTACGGAAGGGCTTACCGGCTCCCCTCTGATCCCCCTCTCCAATCGGTTCCAAGCCCTCGATGACTCTGCTGTGCCTGCGGTCGGGGGTAAGGAGCCGGAAACAACTTCTGAGGTGCCTTCAGAGGGTGGTGAGGTCCGTCCTCCGGGGGACTCAGTTTCCCCTGGGGGGGGGGGGGACTGCCCCGGGGTCCAGAGGTGAGGAAACCTGTACTGGGAAGGAGGTGTCCGATGCTGGAGGGGCCAGCATGGACACCTCGGTATCCCTAACGAGGAGGGGTGACTCGGGCTCCTCCTCAGATGGCGAGACAAAGAAGGGGGGTACGGTGAAAAAGAAGGCCATCTAACTCAATCACCCATGATGGCGGAACCTACTCCGTTGACTCTGGCGTTGATTAATGTCGCCAGCATTAAGTCAGATGCGGCCAGATTTACGGCCTTTGATTTTTTCACCCGAGTTGAGGCTGACATTTTATTCTTGCAGCAGACCAGACTAGTGGACATGGGGGCCATTTATAAAGCAAAAAGGGAGTGGAGGAGTGGGCCCTCATACTGGTCTCTTGCGGCCGAGCCGTATAGCGGGGTAGCGGTCTTTTTAAGGCCGCTTCGGTGGAATTCAGACGGGTGATTGAGGTAGAAATGGGGAGGTGCTTGGTTCTTGACATCTTCATGAGGGGACAAGAGCTTTGGCTCATTAATATCTAGGGCCCGCAGTCTAAGTGGGACCATAAATGTCTCTTCCTGAAGGTCAAGCCCTATCTTTTTACAAGCCGGCAGGTGGTCTTCGGTGGGGATTTTAACACTACAACTAGATCCCGTGATAGGGGAGGCCCCAGAGACCGGCTAGCTTATGATAGCATAGCCTTGAATAGTATAGTGAGTGAAGCTCGCCTGGTGGATGTCCACATCTGGCACACCCCAGGTCATGGGGGGTTTCACCTTTCATAGTTGTAGCAGTAGGTCTAGGATAGATTTTTTTTTTTTAAAGGAGGAAGCCGTCTCTTCTGCAGTGTCCGCTGTTGAGGTGGAATTCTCCGACCACTGTTTTATTTTATTTTCCTTGAATGTTACAGAGACCCCCCGGATGGGGAGAGGCCTATGGAAGCTGAATTCGTCCCTGTTGGAAGAAGCGGATGTAAGACAATCCTTTGAGGAGTTTCTTCAGAGCCAGGTACCTCTCTTGGGTCTCTGTAGCACTAAGTCTGAGTGGTGGGAGATCTTCAAAAGAAGGGTTGCAAGGTTCTTCCGTCAGCTCTCGAGCCTCAGGGGCCTGAACAGGTACCGCCTGTATCGGGATCTGGGGAGGAAACTTGAGCAGCTTGTCTCGACTGGAGGGGACCGTGAGGAAATCTCCAGAGTGAAGGCCTTGCTCAAGGGGTGTCAGTATGATAGGCACACATCCTTGGTTTTTGAGAGGGATTTCGGGAGGTACCGCTCGCCCGACCCTTACAGGAACTGCAGGATGTCAGTAAGTTGTAAGGTGGTAACAGGACTGACCGAGAGTACGGGATCCCTGAACAGATCCAAATCAGGGATCCTGGAGGTGGTCAGATCCTTCTACTGACACCTCTTGCGGGGGAGGGAACCTGATCGGGATGAGATGTCGGCTTTCCTGGCTGAAACCATCCCTGAGCCAGGGGATGACCCCTCTCTTCATGTTTTGGCAGAGGCAATCAGGGAAGAGGAAGTGAGACGGGCGATTGATGGACTCCGGCCCAAAAAGTCACCTGGTCCGGATGGCTTAACATCCAAGTTTTACAAGACTTTTAGGGACTACTTGGTCCCCTTCTTGACTGAGGTGTTTAATGAGTTTCTCTCCTCGGACACTCTGCCCAGTTCAATGAGGAAGTCAGCCCTGATTATCCTGTCAAAGGGTAAAGACTCGTCCCATATTGAGAATTGACGTCCTATAGCGCTTCTCAATACGGACTGAAAGGTTCTGGAAAAGGTGCTTTTTAATCGGTTGTGAAATTTGCACCCCGGCTCCTTTCGGGGGCCCAGCACTGCTCTGTTCCAGGCTGCAGCACATTTAGTGCTGTGCTCGGTGTCCGGGAGGCAGTGGAGCAGAGCAGGGCAGGTCACTGGAAGGGGTACTTGCTGTCCTTAGACCAGGTGAAGGCCTTTGACCGGGATAACCATGAGTACCTCTGGTCCGTCCTTCTGAGGTACGGTCTGCCCGGGAGGTTTGTTGATTGGTTGAGAGTGTTATACAATGGGGCAGAGACTTTTCCGCTTGATAACGGTTGGGTCCGACACCCTTTTGAGGTGAAGTCTGGCGTCCACCAGGACTGTCCTTTGAGCCCACTGTTATACGTGTTCGCGATTGACCCCCTTCTAAGGAGGGTGGAGCGCGGACCGTTGGTGGGAGCCGGGATGGACCGGGCGGAGCCAGTGGCCGCCTTGAGGGTAGTGGCGTATGCCGATGACGTTCCCTTTTTGTAACCTCGAGAGGGGAGGCAGATTTGGTCATGTCTGAGGTGGAGCGCTACTCGGTGGGATCCGGGTCCATGATCAACCGGGATAAGTGTGAAAGTCTCTGGCTGAGAGGGGGAGATCCTAGTTTTGATCTCCCGGACACCCTTCCAGGGCCTCAGGCCACAGCAAAAATATTAGGCATCAGTTTCGGCCCGGTGGACTATCCCCAGCAAAACTGGGAGGGCAGACTTAAGGTTGCCACTCAGAAGGTGGATCAGTGGAAGGGTTGGTCCTTGACCCTGAGGGAAAGGGTTAGCCTGGCCAAAGGGTATTTGCTCCCTTTGTTAATATACTTGGGCAGTGTCTGCATCTTGCCAGAACCTCTTTGGACACGGGTCTACAGCCTGTTCTTGCAGCTATTATGGGGAAATAGGCTGAACCTAATCAAGAGGGAGGTCACGTACCGCACGAGGAGACTAGGAGGGTTGTGTATGGTCAACCCAGTGGTGTTTCTAGTAAACACCTTTCTTAAGGCAAACATCACCAACCTCTGGTTAGAGAGGGCTCCTCCATGGGTATTCTCCCGTAGGGGGTGGTTTCGGCCTTTCTTCCAGGAATGGGAGACAGGAGGGCAGGTGAAGAACCTTCGAACGCCTCATGGGCATCTTCCGGCTTATGCTACCCTGGTTCTGAAGGTGATCCGCCGGTGGGGTCTGCGAGTGTGGGAGATCAGGACCTTGTCAAGGAGGTTACTTGACAATAGGGTCCTGTTGACCCATTTTCAGAAGCCCCTGGCGCTCAAGGATTGCCCAAGCCGGGATCTGGAGGTAGGGCTTGGGTTATTGAACTCTAAACGGATCCCCTTGAAGTTTTGGGACTTGGCTTGGCGCTGCTTCCATGGGAGACTGTGTGTGAGGGACAACCTGAAGTACAAGAACTCTGATGACCGGGATTGTCCCCGCGAGGAGTCTGGCGGCATGCTTGAAAGCATGGAGCACTTCCTGCTTTGGTGTCCCTTTAATACAGAGGTCTACAGTAGGGTAGGAGCTTCCATTGGCTGGCCCAGGCTTGCAGGCCTTTCCTATGCGGAGTGGGCCTATGGGGCATTCAGGTCCCTTAGTGGCCGAGATCGGGGCACTGTTTTCTTAGTTAGCTTAGTGACTAGATTCTGCACGGTGTTTGGTGTTCACCCAGCAGAAAGCCCTCCCCCGGGAAGAGGTGATTAGGAACATCCTGAGTGACCTGGCAAAAGTGCGCTCACTGGAGTACGAGAGACTGGGTGCAGGGAGGGCTTCCCTTCTATGGAGGGGGTTCTCATTTAGTGTGCCCTAGGGAGAGTTAGGTTACGTGTGTCTGTAATAGGGTGAGTTCAGTCTCTTCCTATATTTTATATTTTATACTTATTTGTAGGGTCAGATAGGTGTGTAGGGTCAGGGAGGGACAGACAGGGACAGTCTTCAGGGATAGGTAGTTAGTATTAGGTTGGTATTGAGGGTCAGAGAGGGACAGGTAGGGACATGTAGGGAAAGATTGGTAGGGCGGTAAGGACAGGTTTTTCTTTTTCTTTAATAGGGAGGGACAGGGTTTTGTGTGTTAGATTAGGGTGAGAGCCTCGGTAGTCTCCAGTTTCCTGGTGGTGGGCTGCTCCCCTCACATTGTAGATTTTTGTTTTACGGTATTGGAGACCCGAATATAGGGCTTGCAAGCACTGAACTTGGGTCTGACTTTTGGTTCATGGTTTTGGTCAGTTGTTATGTCATGGTAAGTAGTTAAAAGTTGTTCAAGTATATTGTTCTATTGTTATGTTGTGTTTATTGTTATAGTTATGTTGTATAGTGTACAGTTAGGTCCATATATATTTGGACAGAGACAACATTTTTCTAATTTTGGTTCTAGACATCACCACAATGAATTTTAAACAAAACAATTCAGATGCAGCTGAAGTTCAGACTTTCAGCTTTCATTTGAGGGTATCCACATTAAAATTGGATAAAGGGTTTAGGAGTTTCAGCTCATTAACATGTGCCACCCTGTTTTTAAAGGGACCAAAAGTAATTGGACAATTGACTCCAAAGCTATTTCATGGACAGGTGTGGGCAATCCCTTCGTTATGTCATTCTCAGTTAAGCAGATAAAAGGCCTGGAGTTGATTTGAGGTGTGGTGCTTGCATTTGGAAGGTTTTGCTGTGAAGTAAACATGCGGTCAAAGGAGCTCTCCATGCACGTGAAACAAGCCATCCTTAAGCTGCAAAAACAGAAAAAAAACATCCGAGAAATTGCTACAATATTAGGAGTGTCAAAATCTACAGTTTGGTACATCCTGAGAAAGAAAGAAAGCACTGGTGAACTCATCAATGCAAAAAGACCTGGGTGCCCACGGAAGACAACAGTGGTGCATGATCGAAGAATGATCTCCATGGTGAAGAGAAACACCTTCACAACAACCAACCAAGTGAACAACACTCTCCAGGAGGTAGGCATATCAATATCCAAATCTACCATAAAGAGAAGACTGCATGAAAGTAAATACACTGCACGGTGCAAGCCACTCATAAGCATCAAGAATAAAAAGGCTAGACTGGACTTTGCTAAAAAACATCTAAAAAAGCTAGCACAGTTCTGGAAGAACAATCTTTGGACAGATGAAACCAAGATCAACCTCTACCAGAATGATGGAAAGAGAAAAGTATGGCGAAGGCGTGGTACAGCTCATGATCCAAGGCATACCACATCATCTGTAAAACATGGCGGAGGCAGTGTGATGGCTTTGGCATGCATGGCTGCCAGTGGCACTGGGTCACTAGTGTTTATTGATGATGTGACACAGGACAGAAGCAGCCGAATGAATTCTGATGTATTCAGAGCCATACTGTGTGCTCAGATCCAGCCAAATGCAGCCAAACTGATTGGTCGTCGTTTCATACTACTGATGGACAATGACCTAAAACATAAAGCCAAAGCAACCCAGGAGTTTATTAAAGCAAAGAAGTGGAATATTCTTGAATGGCCAAGTCAGTCACCTGATCTCAACCCAATTGAGCATGCATTTCACTTGTTAAAGACTAAACTTCAGACAGAAAGGCCCACAAACAAACAGCAACTGAAAACCACCATAGTGTAAGGCCTGGCAGAGCATCAAAAAGGAGGAAACACAGCGTCTGGTGATGTCCATGAGTTCAAGACTTCAGGCAGTCATTGCCAACAAAGGGTTTTCTACCAAGCACTAGAAATGAACATTTTATTTACAATTATTTAATCTGTCCAATTACTTTTGGTCCCTTTAAAAACAGGGTGGCACATGTTAAGGAGCTGAAACTCCAAAACCCTTAATCCAATTTTAATGTGGATACCCACAAATGAAAGCTGAAAGTCTGAACTTCAACTGCATCTGAATTGTTTTGTTTAAAATTCATTGTGGTAATGTCTAGAACCAAAATTAGAAAAATGTTGTCTCTGTCCAAATATATATGGACCTAACTGTATGTACATGTATATTTATGTTGTGTATTGTATGTATATGTATGTGTAATTTACGTGTGGGGGGGTTTAGTGTTGGTTGGGTGGTGGGTTTCAGGGGGGGAAGGGTTTTTGGAAAATGGATGTCCTACGGGATGCGGGAAAAAGGACCCGTTATGTGTGAAGAATTTAATGAAGGCCACAAACTTTCGTGGGACCTTGCTGTGATAAGGCCACAGACTATCGTGGGACCTTGGGTGATATAAAAAAAATAAAAAAAAGGAGTGGTTTTCGTGAGTGCATAGTAGTAAGTTTAAGTTTTTGGCCAGGTTGGCCTATCTCTTATTTCTGGCGATAGGCCAGTCTTTTGTGTTTTTGGGTGTGAATGTGCAGGTATGAATGTGGTGAAAGGAAGGGGTCGTGGAAGGGGTCGTGGCTATGAGGGGCGAGTTGAGGTCTTCCCTAGCCGGGGGGTCTCCCGGTGAGTGAGAGACTTTTTCTTACCGTACATGTTATTTTAACTGGACTCTGTGATTTTGGATTTGGGCTATGTCTTGTTGGGGTTTTTTGTTTATTGTATGTTTGTATTTGTGGTTATATTTGCGTTTTGTATGTGTTTTGTATTTTTATAATAAAAAAAGAGTTCCAGCTCCAGTAGCGTCCACTAAAGCTGCTGCAGTTAAAAAGCTTTTATAAGGATCGAGCTTGGCAGTCCGCCGCAAGGCGTGCTACCGCCAGTCCCAGCCCCTTTGCCTTGGGGCGCCTCCCCGATGCTCTTGACTGAGTGTCCCAGGGGCCCGAAGCGTTTCCTTTGAAAAAATTAAGTGTCCAAAGCACAGGTGGTGTAGCTTGCTTAAGAGCTGGGCTACTCCACTGACTAGCAGACACTGCTACTAGGCCCAAAGTATTGCCTGGGCTAGATGCAGTTAAAAATTGTTATTAGATACAAAGGCGGCGTAGCTTGCTTCAGATGGGTTACTCCGCTGACTACGAGACACTGCTACTAGCCGAAAATGATTGGCTGGGTTAGATGCAGTAAAAAATTGTTTTCAGATACACAGGCGGTGTAGCTTGCTTCACAGCTGGGCTACTACGCTGACTAGTAGACACTGAAGCTTTGGAGCAGACCTCTGATTCCCAGGCTATAGTATGAGTAAACAGCTCTGCAGACTCAACCATCTGTGTTACCCCAAGCCATAGTGTATGTAGTTTCTTACGGTTAAAAGGGGGGGGGGCGACCCGACTCACCTGGAATTGACGATGCCAACGTCATGTAAAACACAGCAAGGGGACTCCAAAAAGAATCTCCATTTTTTCCAAAAGTTGTGGCACAGACACCACTTAAGTGGCATCAGTTGCCCCAGAGTTGCTTAAAATGGTTGGTGAGGTGATTTTCCAAAATCCTCAAGCTTTTAGTCTCCCCAGGATGACACGGGTAGAAAAGTCCTTGCGGATCCATGATTTGTTCATCTTTATGAACGTGAGTCTGTCTACATTCTCAGTGGACAGCCGCGTGCGCTTATCTGTCAGCACACCACCAGCAGCGCTGAACACACGTTCAGAGAGAACGCTGGCTGCAGGGCACGACAAGATCTCCAAGGCGTGAGTGGTGAGCTCAGGCCATTTTTCCAGATTGGAAGCCCAAAATGAGCAAGGGTCCAGTGACACAGTCATGGCTTCGATGTTCACTTGGAGATACTCCTGTACCATACTCTCTAGGCGTTGACTATGTGTCAGACTTCTTGTCTCCTGTGGCCTTGCAAAGGATGGTCTAAAAAATTGGTGAAACGATTCCACAAAATTGCTGTTACCAGCAGATACGGTGTTACTGTTACGGTTTGAGTGATGAAGACTCGACAGTCCCACGGTTGGCAAGTTAGAACTGCGAGATTCACTACGTGCACCACTGGTGATTTGTGGAAAAACAGATGTAAGATTCTGTAACAGCCTCTGCTGATACTCCTGCATGCGTGAATCCCTTTCTATGGTAGGAATTATTTCGGCAAATTTACTTTTGTACCGGGGATCTAAGAGTGTGGCAACCCAGTAGTCAGGATTACTTCGAATTCTGACAATCCGAGGGTCATGTTGCAGGTAGTGCAGCAAGAAGGCACTCATGTGTCTTGCGCATCCTGGAGGACCAAGTCCTAGTTGTGTTGGTGGCGAGGTAAGAATCATGCTTCCTTCCTCTGCCCTCTCCCCCCAACCTCGCACAACAGAAATGTGATCAAGGTCTCCCTCATCTGATGAGTCTTCCATGCCCATCGCCAGTTCGTCCTCCACTTCTTCCTCGGCTCCTGCACCTTCCTCAACAGTTTGGCTGCTACCATGCGCCCTCATGAATCCCTCTCCCCCACCCTCCCATGCCTGCCGCCTTGGTGCTGCCGACCGTCTGGACCTTGGAGATGTTATCCCTTCCGCATATGACTCCTCCTGTACTTCCTCCCCCTCCTCTTGTCCCACCACCTGACTCCGAATACTGTTTAAAGTGTGCTCCAGCGTGTAAATGACCGGAATAGTCATGCTGATAATGGCATTGTCAGCACTAAACATCTTCGTCGCCATTTCAAAACTGTGCAGAAGGGTGCATAGGTCCCCGATCTGAGACCACTCCTGCAGCGTGATTTGCCCCACCTCTGAATCTCATTGGCCCAGGCTATACGTCATAACGTATTGCACCAGGGCTCGTCGGTGCTGCCACAGTCGCTGCAACATGTGCAGAGTTGAATTCCATCGTGTCGGCACATTGCATTTCAGCCGGTGAACTGGCAGGCCCAACGACTTCTGTAGAGATGTAAGTCGTTGAGCTGCGGGATGCGAACGGCGGAAGTGAGCACACAGCGACCGTGCCCTCTGCAGATGGCCATCTAGTCCAGGATAGTAGGCTAAAAATTGCTGGACAACCAGGTTCAACACGTGAGCCATACAAGGCACGTGTGTGACATTGCCCCGGCAAACGGCCGCACCCAGGTTTGCAGCATTGTCGCACACGGCCTTTCCTGGCTGCAGGTTCAGTGGAGACAACCATTCATGAAACTCGGTCTCCAGAGCTGACCACACCTCCGCAGCTGTGTGACTCACATTTCCCAGACATTTCAAAGTAAACACCGCCTGATGCCGTTGAGCCCTGCTGCCAGCATAGTAAAGAGGTGTGCAGGATTCCTTCTGCGCAGTTAGAACGCGGGTGGCATTACCAGACAGGCTTTGGGTGCAGGTGGAGGACCGAGAGGAGGTTGAGGAGGCAGAAGCAGTGAAGGAGCTTCTAGATAAAGAGGATTGATGCACAACTCGTGGGGACGGCAAGACTTGGACAGCAGCCCCTTGTCCTGCTGTCACCATAGTTACCCAGTGCCCAGTCAGCGACATGTAACGCCCCTGTCCATGCCTACTCGTCCAAGTGTCTGTGGTGAAATGCACCCTGTCACACACAGAGTTTCTCAAGGAAGCGGTGATGTTGTGTGCGACATGCTGGTGTAGCGCAGGCACAGCTTTCTTTGAGAAGTAGTGGCGACTGGGCATCTGGTACTGGGGCATTGCGACGGACATAAGGTCTTGAAAATCCTCTGTGTCCACCAGGATGAAAGGCAGAATTTCTGTAGCCAACAGTTTGCAGATGGTGAAATTCAACCTCTTAGCTTTGTCATGGCTAGGAGGAAATGGTCTTTTACTTGTCCACATCTGAGGGACCGATGGCTGGCTGTTGTGCTTAGACGGGGTTGAGTAGGGTGTCCCCGGCAAACTGCCGGTCTGTGAGGAAGATGCAGGCGGACATGTTATGTTGCCTTGATCCAAAGGTGGTGCTCTCGATGTCGGAGAGCGCTCAACACCAGCAGGTGTTTCCACTTCCAAATGAACTGACGACCTGCCAATCACACTGGCTGTTGCGAGTAAAGAGGTGGCAGGTCTGTGTCCAAAAACATGTGTGACTGCTGTCCCCCCAGTCACAGAGGATGAAGAGGCCGCGGATACTTGGTCCGGCCCGCTAGGCTGCATTGTAGCACAGTGAGCTTCCCACTGCAACTTATGCTTCATATCCATGTGACGGTTCATGCATGAAGTACTCAAACTATGGATTTTTTGCCCTCTACTTAGCTTTTGGTGACAAATGTTACAGATAACATGAGTTGGGTCATCCTTTGGGATCTCAAAAAATGCCCAGGCTATGCAAGGCTTAGAGCCCATGCGACCTGAAGAGCCACCACGACTTGTGGTCAGAGGCAGAGTTGTGGTTGAGGATGCAGTTGTTGACGTGCTTCCAGTACTCCGTCTCTGTCCAGGAAGGTGCAACCTAACCTCGTCGTCGATAGCATCCTCCTCCACCTTCTCTGCTGACCTCATCGACTGGCTGACTGTGGGTTGACAGTAAGTGGGATCTCCAACCTCGTCATCATCACCCTGCGTGTTCTCACACCCGTCGTCCTCAGAGCCAACCTCTTCCTGCCCTGACCGAAAAGTCAAGTTGTCGCTCCAGTCAGGTATCTGAGTCTCATCATAGTCTTCCTCATTGTCTCCACCAACAGGAGTTACCGTTTGGGAACGAGGATCTACATTAAACCACACTTTGCATCTATACGAGAGTGCGATGTATTAACTCTACTATACTCAACCTGGGCTTACTGGCCCATTACATCTGCACCTCAACCTGTGACAGAGTGCACGCCAATCTTACCCCCCATTGATGATTTATTGGGCGCTTGCACCAGTCCACCAATGACATCTAATACCTTCGCATATGATAACGCCGCCAGTAACAATATACTATCACTTGTTACTACATCTAATGATTTCCTCAGAATCCCTTCTGAAGAAATCCGTACTAGAGATTACGAAAAGGAAAGACGAAGGTTGGTCTCCTATGACCTACACCTTACCACCCTTGCAGAATATCACAGACAAGGAAGAATCCTCAGGTGCTTACGGAGTCACCTCCGCCCCACTCTGTTCTCAGATAATACCGAATACTGTGACACATTTAAAAGAATTTTGAATAAGTGTTCACTTGACATAATCATCTTAACCATTGAACACCTACAGAGAGCTATTAAGGATACAGAAAAAAGTATTGTCGTAACGGAAACACAACTTGCAGCGAACCTGTCTCTATTGGACTGGAATAACCTCAAATCTAAAATGGACAAAGTTATTCTGGAACACCAGAAAGCATTACAGGAACGAAAACGGCAAAAGTTTCAGCGCGATAACGACGACTACGCCAACGACCGAGTCTACCGATGGAACACCTCCTCCGCCAACTACTCCCATCGGCAACATACACAGCGCAACCTTGGCTCCTTCAGTTCCGGAAGCGACTCATCCACTGGCCACAAAGGACAACGTTTTTTATGGAAAGGCAGACGAGGGGGCCAGCAACGCATAGACCCACCAGAAGATCTCGGAGTACAAAGGATGACCACCCGGTCCCAAGTAAGATGCCCAACCTGGTGAGGAACATTTTGAGTCACACCCTTACTCCCACAGAGTTACAAGTTCTACAGAAAGGCCTTTCCTTTAGCCCCACACCCAACTGGAATGCTTTCCAGCTGGAGAAGGACCTACAGCAGTTTTACCACTCTATACGCCTTAAGACTCATTTTGGACTTGCTGTTGAGACATCCGTCCACAAAGTACCTCCAACAGGGGGTACAACTGTACCGGAACTCTCGATCACATCTTTAGGGCTACGGAATGTAAGCTCATTTATGCCACCGCACACCAACCACACAGCTGAGGCCACTATTTCTCTCATTGATAAAGACATCAAAGGCCTATTACATGAACAACGCCTAGGTTCCTATCGTACACACCAGAATCTCTCTAATGATGAAAAACAGGCCTTAAAAACCCTTCAAAACAATAAACAAATAGTAATTAAACCGGCAGATAAGGGAGGGGCAACGGTCATCATGGACCAATCATATTATGTGGGTGAAATCAATCGCCAACTATCAGATACAGACACATATGTCAGAATCCAAAACGACCCCACCTCTGCAATTCACTCCAAAATACAAGATGTACTCAAAAGATACCACACTCTCAACACTATTGACTCCAAAACTGTCACTTTTTTGACCAATCTACACCCCGTTATTCCGGTTTTTTACATATTACCCAAAATTCACAAGTCACTTACCAACCCACCTGGCCGCCCCATTGTGGCCTCCACTGATTCTATCCTATCACCTTTGGCCTAATATCTGGAGAAGATCCTCACACCCATGGTCCATAAAACAAAGGCCTTTCTACTCGACACCAACCAATTTCTAGACATCATCAGGAATACCCATAGTGTTCCCCCTGACAGCGTATTGGCCACATTGGATGTCAACAGCTTATACACCTCTATTTCCCACGACAAAGGGCTAGAAGCTACCTCCTACCTATTATCTCTATCTAATCTATCACCTAACTCAATCTAGCTATGTCTAGAACTACTCTCCCTGGTATTACATGAAAACTACTTCATGTTCACAGATGACTTCTATCTACAGAAGCGTGGCACCGCGATGGGCTCTAATGTGGCACCGGCTTATGCAAACGCATATATGCACAAATTTGAGGTGGACTTTGTCTATCCCAATGAACTGTTCAAACAATACAGCATCACATATCATCGCTACATAGATGACATCTTCCTCATCTGGCAGGACCTGTAAACACATTGACTACATTCTTTTCCTCACTCAACTCGGTCCGATCGGAACTCCAATATACATTGAGTCACGATCCTACATAGATTTGCTTTCTGGACACAGTGGTCCTAAAGGACTCTGATGGTCACTTTACCACAGACCTATACTCTAAACCCACAGACTGTAACAGTCTCTTACACTTTTCAGTAGTCATCCTAGGACCACCAAAAATAGCCTACCCCGTTCCCGATTTCATCGAGTCACACGTATCGTCAGCAACCCAGACCTTCTACCGGAACGACTGCAAACTATGTCACAAAAATTCCAAGACCGACATTATCCTATCAAACTCCTCAATGAAGAGAAATCAAGGGCACTACAACCTAAACAACAACAATTCCCCTCCCCCAAAAGGGAACGGGTCCCATTTGTACATACTTACCATCCTCTAATGTCTAAAATTCATACTACTATCAGGAAGCATTGGCCATTACTCTCCAGGGCCTACCCGGAAATCCCAGCATTTTCCAACCCTGCTCTTATGTGCCCCCAATATCAAGGATAGAATCATTAAGGCTGACATGGGTAGTTCCCGCATCACCGCCACACAGCGCCTCCTCAGCACAAGGAGACACGGTACCTTTCCCTGTCTCAACTGTGCGGCCTGCTCAAATGTAACCAAGTCTGATACTGTCACGCACCCTAGGACGGGTAAAAGCTACCCAATTAAGGGGTTCTTCACCTGTGATTCTAATTTTGTGATATATGTCATTAAATCCATGTGGCTTACTTTATGTAGAAGAAAGAACCCAACACGTGAGGGACCGCATCGCCAGCCACAAATCTACCATTCGCTGTGGAAAAAACTGGCTCCCCCTACCGGATCATTTTACCAAACACAAACACAACGTAGCTCAATTACGATTCCAGGTCATAGAACAAGTCCCAAGACCAAGAAGGGGAGGCAACCACATTAAGTTGCTTAAGGATCGTGAAACTTTATGGATCTATACCCTACAAACACTTTCCCCAAAAGGTCTTAATAGGGAATTAAATTGGATCAATTAACTTGTGCCTATCCTACCTACATAATGATCCAGTATATGACTATTAAATAACAGTATACGTTTTCTCCCTTTCAGACACAATGATCCAACCTCTCCATAGGGGTAAGTAGCCTATCCATTTAAATCTTGAGTAATACTAACCCACATACTGCCACATACCTAGTCATTCTGACATACCCCCACTAGCCCTACTCCACATGATGCTGTATTAATACAAAGCCACTGTTGATCCAGTCCCCATAGCAACAGCCGGACCTGGTGGCCCACCCCTTCCAAATTAATGTACGTCCCTTGATTATCATATATACCTAGATCTCCTATAACCCCACACGATGCTATAACTTAAATGTGAGCACTATTCTTAATGCAATAACCACTGTTACTCCAATCCCCATAGCAACAATCGGACCCGTTGCCCTGCCCCTTCCGATCACATGACCGCTCTTAAGGTCCTCAAAGTAACACTATACACACAAACTAATGTATGTCCCTAGATTATCATATGTACCTAATATTATGCCTAGATTTTCTATGACCCCATACGATCCTATAATGTGAACGCTAGACTGTTACTCTAATCCCCTAAGCAACGGCCGGACCCATTGGCCTGCCCCTTCCGATCACATGACCGCACCCAAGGTCCTCAAATTACTATACACACACACTCAGGACCTTAATTTTCGGCATGCCCCCTTCCAGTCCAGCCCCTACTCGGATGCTTAAAAAGGCGCCCTTTTCATTAGGGGATCACAGCTGATCCACAGAGCAAGGTGCTGGCAGCACCGCTATCCACCATTACCTGACAGCCTATAACCAGATGTTTTACCGGTCCCTACACGCTTACCTGCACTAAGAGGTACCTGAATCTTCCCTCTCTCTCTTTCCCCTGCATATATTGAGTAACAGACTACTGATTATTACAATATCTCTACTCCACAGTCTAGCTTCTAATGAACCCTACCTACTTGAATACGACTCGCCCCCTGGGCCGTGTGGGGAACCCGGGCCTTTGGTGGGATGCTGGGGGTTGTAGTCACCGTGGCGATGACCCGGTCCCGTGGCTCAGGGTGGTCAAACCAGTGGCAGTCTATTGATATGGTTTTCATTATTTTCAACTGTCCGACTACGCCACCCATGGATTGTGGTCAGGATGAACCGCCGCTGCAGGGCAGACCGCTGGGGCTGATGTTGGTGAGCAGCACAGGGATGGTATAACTCCCCACGGGAAGAGTGTAGCCCCAGGGCAGTGTAGGTGAATGATGGGGGTGATGGTGCACGGGAATAATAACTCAGAGTCTCTGTAATGCAGTCCAGGATCTTTACTCACAGTTCGTTACTCCACGTTAATCCGGCCGGCTGTAACTTCTCGCGTCGCACCATGTTCACCAGGTGAGGGGGCTCGGCCAACTCTCAGATAATTTTTGAGCACTTCGCAGGACCCCCTTCTCGTGTCCTTCCTCTGGCCTGTCATACCCCACCAGTGACCACGCCTCTGTCCGGCTGCCTCGGACCTTCTCTGGGTAAACTTCGGCGCCAGTTTCCCTGAGCCTATGTGGTGCCTTCCTAGAGGGTGTAGCGAGGGGCTGCACCATATAAAATGTCACAGCCTCCGGTTTCTAGTTGAGGGTAGTTCCCCGCCTCCACTAGTTTCGGGGACCGGTCTCCCCCTTGGCCTGACCCCACTACTCAGATAGATGCGGGCGTATGGTGGCTACCAGCCGGTCCACACACCTGGGGTCCCTTCTTTCCTCAGTGTTCCTGGAGCCTCAGCCGCTCTTCTTCATCTCTTCTCCCCTACTCTCTCTCCCTCATTTCAGTGCTGACTGGGTCTCACAGGCTAGACCCGCGTCCGGAGCAGAGCTCCACAGAGCTCTGCTCTGTCACATCCTCTCTCTGACTCCACTGAACCGACTTCTCTCTGAACTAAGATGGTGCCCACCTTTTGTACCTCTCCCTAGGTGTACCCAGGAACTGCTTCCTCCCTGCTCCTGCACTACAGGGTTCCCCCTTTCCTAGGTGTTCCCTCCTCCCACTCCAGCCAGGGACAGGGACTGTCGTGCTCTACTTGGAGAATATCGGTCGCCCTGCCCCTCGGAAATGTGGTGTAATGCATGCAGGTGTCGGGGTCCTGGTCCACACTCCATCCTTACCGGAGAGTGAGATATCGCACGTCTGGGTGAGATGCAATACCTCTGTAGCAACCGAACCCCCAGGGTGCTACATTCCCCCCTGGTAAATCACAGCACGTCCGCGGGCTGGAACAGAGTAAAAGACAGTTCAAAACATGCAAATTTTTAGAATGCATCCACATATAAGATTATAAACCATTATAACTCATCCCTTTATGGGAGGCAATTTTTTTTTTTTAAAGTTACGGTCATCATACAAAATTTTTCACTTTCAATATGACTTTCAGCATACAAATTTAAAACAGATTTTCAAGTAGAGAAACACAAAACTCTTTCAGCAGCATCATTACGACGGAGTCCTTCAGCAAGTTACAGCTCCTGCTGAGACCAGGTGTCCATTCTTAAGGTGCAAACTTTAGCAAAACTTTTAAACATGAGGGACCCGTTCGTGAACCCTCAACGAAGGTCCTGGGGTGGCTGCAGGGTGTAGCAGATCTAGCTGCCGGACCTCGTCTTCGGCCACCTCTAACGTTTTTTTTTTGTTCTGAGGTCATTTGTTGTAGTTTCTTATAAAACCAGTAGGGGGCACTTTAGGAAGTGCAACTATTTACAAAATTGACCGCTCCCAGTCCTCGACCAGATAATTTATAAAAAGTGGCTGCTCCCAGTCCTCAGCCAGATATAAACAAAGAGTTGGCTGCTCCCAGTCCTCAGCCGGATGTTACTAACCAGTCTCCGGGTAACTTTCAGCAAACCATATACAAGCAACAGCCAGGCAACAGTCCCCATCCGGGGTTAACTTTCTCTTCTGTACCCAATTGGGCAACTATTTACAGTGCACTCACTTTTTAATAGCTGTGTCCTCCTGGTGCACGCTCTTCCTCCTCGCCATACTCTTCAGACCTGTCCGGGTCCTCTGGGTAGCAGTGCTCCTGGTAATGTTCCTCCTCTACCCTCTGGACATTGAGGGCATACCACCCTTTCAGGCCTCGATGCCGGGTGTACTTTAGCCGATCTCCCGGGAACAGCTCTCGTCTCCGGTGTCCCTTTGGCAGATGGCCTTCCACATCCCTCCTGTTAACATAGAGGTCAGTGGCTGTGGTAGAGTCCCGGATAAACCCCCACCCTTTCTCCTGGTGGAACTTCACCACGGTCCCAGCTACTTTAGGACCGCGTGGTGCTTGGGGGTTTCTACGAGTCTGTGTCTTCTCCTCCGCGCTCCGGGCCTGCAGCTGCTCCCTCTTCTGGCGCCGCGCCCGCTCCTCCTTTGCAAGCTGCTCACAGATCTCCCGCCTGCGAACTGCGGCCGCCCGCGTCTCCTGTGCAAACCCCATCGGATCCTCCCCGGTCTGGTCCCATTCTATTTGGACCTCTTCCTCCGGGAGCTGGGAGACGGCGACTGGCTGTGGTACGGGCAGGAGTGGAGCAAGCGGGGCCTCGGCCTCCGCGGACTGGTCCTTCCGCCGACTGGGGTGAACCCATCCCTCCGGCACAGGGACCGGCTCCCCATCGGGTCCGGTGAGCTGGCTGTACAGGTCGGTCCCAAGGGGTGGTGGCTTCGGGATCGGGGGCGCACGTGGTTTAGAGGCACCTGGGGATGCCAGGCCTTGCGACCGGGCCTGGAGCGAGCCGCTTCCGACCACATCCGGGGTCAAGGGGCACGGCCTGGGGCTTGATCCGGCGATGGGGCTCACAGCTTGGGGCCTGCATGCCGGCGGCGGGAGAGGGAAAGGCGCAGTGACGCCCGGAACGTCTGGCTCCGCGACAGGGTCCAGAGGCAGGTTGGTGGCATAAGAGCTGGTGGCAGGGGTGTCCCCCTTACCTGCTTCCAGGGCTGCGCTGCTCTCAGCTTCCGGCCTCCAATCCTCGTCCTCAGGGGCTGGCTCGCTGGCTGGTGCTGGCGGCGTCCCGTGCTGCTGGGCCGCGACCCGCCGGGCCATCTCCTCTCTCCACTCTGTTACAGCTTCTCGCTGCGCCTGGACCATCCTCTGGTCCAAATCCTCCAACGCCGTTCGGAGGAACTCCGGGTCTCCTCCTGGGAGCTGGGCCATCAGCTACTTGAGGCTGTACGGGGCCGCGATGGCCTGCAGCAAGCCACCCGTCAGGGTGCTGGAGTCGGTGCTGCTTGCCATCTCCGGGTGTGGTCTGCTGAGACTGATCCAAACCACACCCTGCTCCCCGGTTTTCTTCTCTTTCCGCTCCCATTGGGGGTGGTCCTGGGGCCATCTTCTGACAATCACTCTCAGGGGCAGCCCCCCTATGTTAATGGACATCTCTGCAGCCGCACTCATGGCTGTTGGGGGTGGGCTCCATCTTTGGCGCCATTCTGGGACCTGGCCCAAGATGGGAGGTGGCTTCTCGTTATCTTTTGGCGTGCACATTATGGCATCTGTTCTTCTGGGGCGGGCGCCATTTTCAATACAGTGAAACAGTCTCTTTTCAGGCACGAAATACCCGCTTGTGGCGGGTTGGTCACGATCCTGCCGACTACGCCAAAGTTGACTCGCCCCCTGGGCCGCGTGGGGAACCCGGAACCGGGCCTTTGGTGGGATGCTGGGGCTTGTAGTCACCGTGGCGGTGACCCGGTCCCGTGGCTCAGGGTGGTCAAACCAGTGGCAGTCTATTGATATGGTTTTCATTATTTTCAACTGTCCGACTACGCCACCCGTGGATTGCGGTCAGGATGAACCGCCGCTGCAGGGCAGACCGCTGGGGCTGATGTTGGTGAGCAGCACAGGGATGGTATAACTCCCCACGGGAAGAGTGTAGCCCCAGGGCAGTGTAGGTGAATGATGGGGGTGATGGTGCACGGGAATAATAACTCAGAGTCTCTGTAATGCAGTCCAGGATCTTTACTCACAGTTTGTTACTCCACGTTACTCCGGCCGGCTGTAACTTCCCGCGTCGCACCATGTTCACCAGGTGAGGGGGCTCGGCCAACTCTCAGATAATTTTTGAGCACTTCGCAGGACCCCCTTCTCGTGTCCTTCCTCTGGCCTGTCATACCCCACCAGTAACCACGCTTCCGTCCGGCTGCCTCGGGCCTTCTCTGGGTAAGCTTCGGCGCCAGTTTCCCTGACCCTATGTGGTGCCTTCCTAGTGGGTGTAGCGAGGGGCTGCACCATATAAAATGTCACAGCCTCCGGTTTCTAGTTTAGGGTAGTTCCCCGCCTCCACTAGTTTCGGGGACCGGTCTCCCCCTTGGCCTGACCCCACTACTCAGATAGATGCGGGCGTATGGTGGCTACCAGCCGGTCCACACCCCTGGGGTCCCTTCCTTCCTCAGTGTTCCTGGAGCCTCTTCCGCTCTTCTTCATCTCTTCTCCCCTACTCTCTCTCCCTCCTTTCAGTGCTGACTGGGTCTCACAGGCGAGACCCGCATCCGGAGCAGAGCTCCACAGAGTCCTGCTCTGTCACATCCTCTCTCTGACTCCACTGAACCGACTTCTCTCTGAACTAAGATGGTGCCCACCTTTTGTACCTCTCCCTAGGTGTACCCAGGAACTGCTTCCTCCCTGCTCCTGTACTACAGGGTTCCCCCTTTCCTAGGTGTTCCCTCCTCCCACTCCAACCAGGGACAGGGACTGTCGTGCTCTACTTGGAGCATATCGGTCACCCTGCCCCCCGGAAATGTGGTGTAATGCATGCAGGTGTCGGGGTCCTGGTCCACACTCCATCCTTACCTGAGAGTAAGATATCGCACGTCTGGGTGAGATGCAATACCTCTGTAGCAATCGAACCCCCAGGGTGCTACATATACATATACTAACCAGTAGAAAGTAAGTCTCTGCTTTTTTCTGTCACCTCATCTCTACCAGACATGTGACTTATACCCAGTCTATATTGTGAATTGATGATTACCAACCTATGTCTCCCACCCTCCTTAAACCTCTCCTCTTCCCTTCTCCCCCATAGTATCCCCTACCCTTCTTTCCTTCTTCTTGTTCCTGGAATTCATGCTCTTCCCACCCCCCCCTTTTAATATGGAATTTTTTCTTTGTATATTTGTATATAATTTCCGTATATATTCTGTATGCACCATTCCATGAATATACTTGTATATACCAACCTATATTGATACACCCTTTTTTGTCTTTTAGTAGCGACTGAATTGAATAAGGCCGAGTGGGCCGAAACGTCTTCACTGTTCGCTATATTCTTTGTATTGTCGCCTTCTACCACTGGTCTGGTTTAAGTATTTCTACTTGTGCTGTTTTAATAAAGCACACTTTGCATCTATACGAGAGTGCGATGTATTAACTCTACTATACATTATGCTCAGAACCTTCTTCATCTGGGCCTGCATCCGACTCATAAACATTCTGGGCATCAGTGCAGATCATTTCCTCATCTGGATTCACAGAAGCTCTGGAGCAGACCTCTGATTCCCAGGCTATAGTATGAATAAACAGCTCTGCAGACTCAACCATCTGTGTTACCCCATGCTCAGACGGGCAGCTGGAGACTTGGGAGCTGTGAGGAAGCAAGTGCGACTGGGGTGACACCTTTGAGCAGGGCCGGCTCCAGGTTTTTCTGGGCCCCGGGCGAAAGAGTCTCAGTGGGCCCCTTTAACACATACCACGATTCATGATGCAGAGATACGGCGGAGAAATATATATATATAGTACAATGCAAAGATTTCACTTCATGAGTGATATCTATTGTAAATTCCACAATAGCTCAGAAACCGGTGAATCGCTCCACACAGAATAGTGGCCCCCATATAAGGCTCCATACGGAATACTGGTCCCCATATAACGCCCATACGGAATACTGGCCCCCATATAACGCTTCATACGGAATACTGGCCCCCATATAAGGCCCCATACGGAATACTTGCCCCCATATAAGGCCCCATACGGAATACTGGCCCCCATATAAGGCCCCATACGGAATACTGGCCCCCATATAAGGCCCCATACGGAATACTGGCCCCCATATAAGGCCCCATACGGAATACTGGCCCCCATATAAGGCCCCATACGGAATACTGGCCCCCATATAAGGCCCCATACGGAATACTGGCCCCCATATAAGGCTCCATGCGGAATACTGACCCCCATATAAGGCTCCATGCGGAATACTGACCCCCATATAAGGCTCCATGCGGAATACTGACCCCCATATAAGGCTCCATGCGGAATACTGACCCCCATATAAGGCTCCATGCGGAATACTGACCCCCATATAAGGCTCCATGCGGGATACTGACCCCCATATAAGGCTCCATGCGGAATACTGGCCCCCATATAAGGCTCCATGCGGAATACTGGCCCCCATATAAGGCTCCATACGGAATACTGGCCCCCATATAAGGCTCCATACGGAATACTGGCCCCCATATAAGGCCCCATATGGAATACTGGCCCCTATATAAGGCTCCATATGGAATACTGGCCCCCATATAAGGCTCCATAAGGAATACTGGCCCCCATATAAGGCTCCATACGGAATACTGGCCCCCATATAAGGCTCCATACGGAATACTGGCCCCCATATGGAATACTGGCCCCCATATAAGGCTCCATACGGAATACTGGCTTCCATATAAGGCTCCATACGGAATACTGGCCCCCATATAAGGCTCCATACAGAATACTGGCCCCCATATAACGCTCCATACAGGATACTGGCCCCCATATAACGCTCCATACAGGATACCGGTCCCCATATAATGCTGCATGCAGGCTGTTACCCCCCACATAATGCCCCATACAGGCTGTCCCCCCCTTATAATGCTCCATGCAGGCTGTTACCCCCCACATAATGCCCCATACAGGCTGTCCCCCCCTTATAATGCTCCATGCAGGCTGTTACCCCCCACATAATGCCCCATACAGGCCCCTCCCTTTTAATGCTCCATGCAGGCTGTTACCCCCCACATAATGCCCCATACAGGCTGCCCCCCCCTTATAATGCTCCACGCAGGCTGTTCCCCCCCACATAATGCCCCATACAGGCCCCCCCTTTTAATGCTCCATGCAGGCTGTTACCCCCCACATAATGCCCCATACAGGCTGCCCCCCCCCCTTATAATGCTCCATGCAGGCTGTTCCCCCCCACATAATGCCCCATACAGGCCCCCCCTTTTAATGCTCCATGCAGGCTGTTACCCCCCACATAATGCCCCATACAGGCTGCCCCCCCTCTTTATAATGCCTCATGCAGGCTGTCACCCCTCCTCTTTATAATGCTCCATGCAGGCTGTCACCCCTCCTCTTTATACTGCCCCATGCAGGCTGTCACCCCTCCTCTTTATAATGCCCCATGCAGGATGTCCCCCCCTCTCTTTATAATGCCCCGTGCAGGCTGTTCCCCACCTTATAATGCCCCATGCAGGCTGGTCCCCACCTTATAATGCCCCATGCAGGCTGTCACCCCTCCTCATTATAATGCCCCAAGCAGGAATCCCCCCCTCTTTATAATGCCCCATGCAGGCTGTTCCCCACCTTATAATGCCCCATGCAGGCTGTCACCCCTCCTCTTTATACTGCCCCATGCAAGCTGTCACCCCTCCTCTTTATAATGCCCCATGCAGGCTGTCACCCCTCCTCTTTATACTGCCCCAAGCAGGCTGTCACCCCTCCTCTTTATAATGCCCCATGCAGGATGTCACCCCTCCTCTTTATAATGCTCCATGGAGGATGCCCCCCCTCCCCTCTTTATAATGCTCCATGCAGGCTGTTCCCCCCACATAATGCCCCATACAGGCCCCCCCTTTTAATGCTCCATGCAGGCTGTTACCCCCCACATAATGCCCCATACAGGCTGCCCCCCCTCTTTATAATGCCCCATGCAGGCTGTCATCCCTCCTCTTTATAATGCTCCATGCAGGCTGTCACCCCTCCTCTTTATACTGCCCCATGCAGGCTGTCACCCCTCCTCTTTATAATGCCCCATGCAGGCTGGTCCCCACCTTATAATGCCCCATGCAGGCTGTCACCCCTCCTCATTATAATGCCCCAAGCAGGAATCCCCCCCTCTTTATAATGCCCCATGCAGGCTGTTCCCCACCTTATAATGCCCCATGCAGGCTGTCACCCCTCCTCTTTATAATGCTCCATGAAGGATGCCCCCCCTCCCCTCTTTATAATGCCCCATGCCTCCATACATTAAAAAAAAAAAAAAAAAAAAAAAAATCAAATACTCACCTCCCTTCTCCTCACCTGCTACCTGCTGCCCGCTGCCTGCTGCCCGCCGCTCGCTGCTCGGCTCCGAACTCCAGCGTTGTCGGCGTCTTCCCGCTCAGCGCTCCCTGTGACGGCTCAGGGGAGGGCGCGGTGTAAAGACGTCACCGCGCCCTCTGACCTGAGACGTCACAGGGAGCGCAGAGCAGGAAGACAGCTGATCTGCGGAGGCACGGGGAGAGGTAAGTATCCGGCTGCCGGGGCCCTGAGCAAGCGGCGGAGAAGGGCGGGCGCGACCGCCAGTGGGCCCCTCTGCCTGCTCAGGGCCCCGGCATTTGCCCGGGTGCGCCGGGTGCTGACGCCGGCCCTGCCTTTGAGGACTGGAGTATTTGTGATGTTGAAGTTGAGGTGGAGGAGAGCCCACTTGAAGGAGCACTTAATATCTGTTGAAGCACCTGCTGTTTTTGTGTCTCATCTGGAATTTGTAGCGATGGACGTGTCTGTAAGAAAGGGATCATATCACATTGTCCACGAAAAGAAGTAGACATCTTAGTTTGGCTGGAAGAAGGTCTTTCTTCTGCCGATGTTACTGTTGCTTTACCACCTACCCCATGGACACAACCTTTTTTTCCCTTTCCAACACACCTATTCCCCTTTCCACCAGCAGCAGGCCTTTTGCCACTCATTTTGGTGGTTAACTAATTGGCAACTCTGTAGTTTTTTGCACAAAAAACGATGGATGGAAACCGAGCAGAGCTGAGTGGCCAAACTGTGGATTGGCTTGGTTAGATGCAGTAAAACAATTTTATTAGATACACAGGCGGTGTAGCTTGCTTCACAGCTGGGCTACTCCAATGACTGCGAGATACTGCTACTAGGCCCAAAAGGATTTCCTGGGTTAGATGCAGTAAAAAATTGTTATTAGATACACAGGTGGTGTAGCTTGCTTCAGATGGACTACTCCACTGACTACCAGACACTGCTACTAGGCCCAAAAGGATTTCCTGGGTTAGATGCAGTAAAAAATTAGAATTAGATACACAGGCGGTGTAGCTTCCTTCACAGGTGGGCTACTCCGCTGACTACGAGACACTGCTACTATACCCAAAAGGATTTACTGGGTTAGATGCAGTAAAAAATTGTTATTAGATACACAGGTGGTGTAGCTTGCTTCAGATGGGCTACTCCACTGACTACCAGACACTGCTACTAGGCCCAAAAGGATTTCCTGGGTTAGATGCAATAAAAAATTAGAATTAGATACACAGGCGGTGTAGCTTCCTTCACAGGTGGGCTACTCCGCTGACTACCAGACACTGCTACTAGGCCCAAAAAGATTTCCTGGGTTAGATGCAGTAAAAAATTATAATTAGATACACAGGCGGTGTAGCTTCCTTCACAGATGGGCTACTCCACTGACTACCAGACACTGCTACTAGGCCCAAAAGGATTTCCTGGGTTAGATGCAGTAAAAAATTAGAATTAGATACACAGGCGGTGTAGCTTCCTTCACAGGTGGGCTACTCCGCTGACTACGAGACACTGCTACTATGCCCAAAAGGATTTACTGGGTTAGATGCAGTAAAAAATTGTTATTAGATACACAGGTGGTGTAGCTTGCTTCAGATGGGCTACTCCACTGACTACCAGACACTGCTACTAGGCCCAAAAGGATTTCCTGATTTAGATGCAATAAAAAATTAGAATTAGATACACAGGCGGTGTAGCTTCCTTCACAGGTGGGCTACTCCGCTGACTACCAGACACTGCTACTAGGCCCAAAAAGATTTCCTGGGTTAGATGCAGTAAAAAATTATAATTAGATACACAGGCGGTGTAGCTTCCTTCACAGGTGGGCTACTCCGCTGACTATGAGACACTGCTACTATGCCCAAAAGGATTTACTGGGTTAGATGCAGTAAAAAATTGTTATTAGATACACAGGTCGTGTAGCTTGCAACACAGAAGGGCTACTCCAATGACTAACAGACACTTCTACAGGCCCAAAAGGATTGGCTGAGCTACATTTCGCCAAATGCTGTGAAAAAAACTTGCACAGCATTGGCACAGACCTGTCTGGCAAAAAGTGCTATGAACTGCTGTAACCTAGCCCTCAAAAGGGCTGCAATTAGAACTAGTCCCTACTCCCTAAACCTATCTCTCTATGTAACTGGAAATTCGCTCACAATTCACACAGTTATACTGTATAGCGCCCACAGCAGCAGCGGTGCCATCTAACACTCAGCTGCAGCAGTGAAAAAATGGTGGCGACGGGGAAAATGGCTGGGTCTTATAGGGCAAGGATATGTGACATACACAGCCAATGACACATGCCCTTGCTTGTGTGAAAAAAAAGCACTTCGCTGCGTGTGTGCGCTGCTGATAGGCTGACAGACTGCACCGCCCCACTGTAAATGCGGGAAAGAAAAAAAAAATGGAGATCGACATTATTTTGCAGAGATCCATCCCATGCCCCTCCCCCCGCCCACTCTACACTCAAACTGTGTATTAACATTGATTAACTGCATTACTGTGAAAAAATCCAGTTACGCTTTTGGGGCACAAACAGTTATCGAACATAACCTCGAACAGCCGAATTTTTTGCAAATCGTTCGAGTTCGTCAAACGACTTGAACACCGCCCAAAACAGCTCGAATTTGAGATTGGCGAACAGTTCGAGTCGAACACCGCTCATCTCTACTTTTCACACTGAATTTTGCAGTGTCCAAAGAACATAAATGTTGGGAGGAATCCCAGTATATGTCTCTATCAAATGTCAGGCTATGTGCCCACAATGCAGAAATGCACCGGATTTTTCCTGAGCATTTCTGCATCTCCCTGGCAGAAAAAACACATGCTGATTTTCCATGCGTTTTTTCAGCCAGGGACAAGCGTTTGTCAAGCGTTTTGCACATGCGATTTCGCATGCGGGTTGACAATCGCTTTCCAAGCGAGTTTAGCATCACTTGGAAAAGTGCTTGACAACTTGGTCACACTATATAAATCCATGAAAAAAGAATAAAAATGGTAAAAAATAAAAAAAACATTTTACTTACATTCCGATGTCCCCCGGTCTCCTTCTCCGGTCTCCCCGGTAGCTCGCGGTGGTGTAAAAGGACCTTCCATAACGTCATTTAGTCATGTGACAGGTCACGCGACCGCCAACGTCAGTGGTCACGTGACCCGTCACATGACTAAATGACGTCATGGAAGGTCCTTTTAGACCATCGCGAGCCACCGGGGAGCCAGGAAGCATCACTAAGGAGACCGGGGGTCATCAGAAGGTAAGTATAATGTTTTTTTTGTTTTTTTTTAATATCCACATGTGCACATGTAGTCATGCAGATATTAAGCAATTCAATGCAAGTCAATGGCGGCAAAAACACCGCGATTACGCAAAATAATTGGTAGTGCTGCGCATTTTTCCGCAATGATAATTTCCGTAGCATGTGCACAGCATTGGGGAACATTGCAGACCTTGTACCAAGCAATTTTTAAGCATTTCTGCGGCGGAATTGCCACTGCGGAAACGCTTAAAAAGCGCATTGTGGGCACACAGCCTCAATGTTTGGGTATCTGTTACCCAAAGGTTTTTATAGTTAAAAGGTGGGCACACGGACCCCGAGTGTTGATGAAGCAAGCAGAAAGGTACGTGGGCAGCATGGACTGGGCACACTCAGTAATTTCAGGAGCAGCAGGGTGGATGAAGTGGAACCCAACAGAGATTAGAGCAAAGTAAGCACAGAAGGTGGAGAATACTAAACATAGAAGTCTAGAGTCTCAATCCCAAGACACAGGTATGTGTCTAAATGGGCCTTAAATAGGTCTAGGGAGATAATGTCATTGATTCACACCAGGCAACTTGCAAAAACTAATGTGAAGCACAACAAAAGGCAGCAGACCCAGTGGAAGGAAGAGGAGCCCAGGATATCTGGGACAGGTGTGTAACAAAAACATATGACATACTTTATCCTTATATTAATAATCAAATCTGTATAGAATAGCACCATCTTTTACACATAGGAGTGGATATGGTTGGCAATGATAGCTGCCAGACAGCTACCTCTTGTCCCACAAATTAAAGTGTGAAATTTATAGCACAAATATTTGAGCTAGAAAGAGAGAGGACATGAGTCAAGTTTTTTGAGGGTTCAAATAGACCCCTATTCCGTTATTTCCGATAAAAACAAAACTATATAAAAGTGATTCTATGGAAACAGTTTTGCCAATATTACAAGGTGGTTCTGAATGGACCCTTCTGTTTGCTTCTTTTCAGTTGCTTATATGCACACCTAATAGCCAGCACATTCATTACAGAAGGGGTAGCTCTGGTGAAAACAAATTATCATCTATATACAGGATAGGTGACAACTTTAGGCAAACAAATAGGAATAGTACATTGCATGGAGACATGTAATGAAAGATAAGTCAATGGAACAATCTCACCAGATTTAAGCAGAAATGTCCACAAATGTTCCTTGTAGGAGCCTCACACAGGGGTGCAGGAGGAAGGGCGAAGGATAAACCCTCACATCCACCTTTATCATATTACAAGAAGAGAACTCTTATTGTGAAATGTTTGTGCTGTCAAGAACAAGACACACTCCCCTTATGAATCTGTTTTGAAGAAATGCGTCAGGAGCCAATCTGGATCCTGGGTGATTGGAAATAGATGGATTTGAGGGTTTATCCTTCGGCTGTCCTCCTACACCCCTGTGTGAGGGTCCTATAAGGAACATTTGTGGACATTTCTGTATAAATCTGGTGAGATTGTTACATTAACTTGTTTATCCTACATATCATACATTCCTATTTGTTTGGCTTGACACCAAGGGTTGACTTACTGGACACATAGTGTTAAAGTGTGGCATGATAGGTGGTATATTTTTATACTAGAGCACCCATTTTGAAACTGATACTGGTGTGTCTGTGTATCAATTTCGGTTTTGATTTTGAGTTTATTTTGGTGTTTGTTTGGGGTCCTTCTGACCAGGTTTTGACTATTTTATATGACCTAATAAAGGTTAAGTTTTAATTCCCACCCATTGTAATTCATTGTAACTTTAGATAAACTGGTGGTTCATCTTCAGATGATTTTATTGGCTATTTTTCTTCTGTATTATTTAATGCCTTCCCACACACACTGCCATAAACGTATGGAGATGATGGCTGAGATTTGATATTCAGCATTTCACACTTTACGGAGATCTAACTACACAGTATAATTCAGTGAGACTGCTCTATACAGCGCTTAATATATACTGAGACTGCTGTATATACATCAGATAGGATACACTGAGATTGCTCTATATATCACATAGGATACACTGAGATTGCTCTATACATCACATAGGATACACTGAGATTGCTCTATACATCACATAGGATACACTGAGACTGCTCTACACATCACATAGGATACACTGAGACTGCTCTATACATCACATAGAATACTCTGAGACTGCTCTATACATCACATAGAATACTCTGAGACTGCTCTATACATCACATAGAATACTCTGAGACTGCTCTATACATCACATAGAATACTCTGAGACTGCTCTATACGTCACATAGAATACACTAAGACTGCTCTATACATCACATAGGATACACTGAGACAGCTCTATACATCACATAGAATACACTGAGACTACTCTTTACATTGCATAGTATATATTGAGACTGCTGTATATACTGTACATCAAATAGGATACACTGAAAATGCTGTATACATCACATAGGATACTCTCTGAATACTGTATGTATATCACATAAGATACATTGAGACTGCTGTATACATCACATGGGATACACTTAGGGTATGTGCACACGTTAAGTAATTGGTGCAGAAATTTCTACACCATTTCTGCATCTATTGGCAGGAAGAACACAGCTGCAAAAATGCATTTTTGATGCGTTTTGCCTCGTTTTTTACATGTTTTTTTGGTGCAGAATTTTTACTAGTGAAATCTGCAGCAAAAATCCTGAAAGAATTGACATGCTGCAATTTTAAATCTGCACCCAATCTGCAAATCAAAATACGCAACATGTGCATGAGACTTCAGAATTCTCATTCAGCTTGTTGCAATCAGGAAACCCTTCAGGTTTTGTGACAAAGCTGCACAGAAAAAAAGTGAAAAATCTGCAATGTGTGCACAGGTCCTTAGACTTTGGTATTCCTCACACAGAATATGCAGAAATTGCTCTATATACATCACATAGGAAACACTGTGTCTTGGCTGCATAGAAACATAGAAAGGTAGAGTTGGAAGGGGCTTCTGAGGTCATCGCGTCCAACCCCCTGCTCAATGCAGGATTCACTAAATCATCTCAGACAGATGTCTGTCCAGCCTCTGTTTGAAGACTTCCATTGAAGGAGAACTCACTACCTCTCGTGGCCACCTGTTCCACTCATTGATCACCCTCACTGTCAAACATAGATTACATAGGCGACACTGCGACTGCTGCATCCATTACATAGGCAACTCTGCTGCATGCATTACATAAGCAACACTGTGACTCTGCTGCATTAGTCAGTGACTGCTGCACTTATCATAAAAGTGGGATAGGAGGTTAAAGGACACTAACTCCACCAATAAAGAACATCCTGACTCTGGCACTAACCAGTGTTGGCATCATGGTTCCCAGATCCCACGGGTATGACACCATGCAAGTACAGCTGAGTTATGTTTTTACTCATGCCTGGCACCTGTACAATTTTTAGTGAGGCTGGACAACCCCTTTAATCATTATGACCAATTTGCAATTATGGAAAAAAAATCTTTATTAAATATATTGTTATTTACCCCAAAATGATACAAAAGAAGAAAAACTTATTGAAATGCAAAAATTGAGATCTGACATATTAACATCAATGAAAAAAATGTAGAAAGTTATGTCTCTTGGAATATAGTTAGGCATAAACATAAACATGCACTACATCCCAGTGGCCATAAATTAGACATGCCCTTAAAGAGGACCTATCACTTGCTCAAAAAAATTGAGCTAAATACCTTGTGGAAAACCCTCAGCTTTCCTGATTCTGCTGTTTTTTTCTGTTTTGCATTGCTTCTCTCTATTGCAGAGATATTTACATTTATTGCATTCAGAGAGCAGTATGTGAAATTTCCACTTGTAGTGCAACTGGGCGTTTCTTCAAAGTTTTCTCTGGGGGCATGTGCTTTTACCCCTTCCTCCCAGACACTGCCAATCACAGCTCGGTAGCATCTGAGACTCCTAGATCAGCTGCGGAGCTCTGATTGGTAGATCTGGGGAGTAGGGGTAAAAAACATATGCCCCGGAGAAAACTGAAGAAAACTCAGCTGAACTATAAGCAAAGATTTCATGTATTGTGTTCCAAAAGCAATTAATATGATTATATTTACAATGGAGCGACGCAAAACGGAAAAAAAATAGCAATAATTAGGAGAGGTCACAGATTTTTGCTAGTCATTAAACTCAGTTTTTATAAGAAAGTGACAGGTCCTCTTTAAGGGGTTTGTGATAAATTCACCGGCAATGTAAGTGAGGGGAGATATGGATCACAAAAATTGCCATCTTCCGTGATGCAAAACCCAGAAGTTTCTCTCCAGCATGTTATATGCTGAGAGGCGTTAATCGGCCATGACAGGGTTGGGTTTTTTGTGAGTAGTTGTATGAGATGGCCGGGACGGCCACTCATCATATCTCTTCACCAAGGGTGTGATTCTGCAGGTTAAATGTCCGACCAGATACGGCCTTGAGGATTCTCTAAAACTTAACTTTTACTTGTTATCATAAAATATTGGCCTCAATTACCATAAACTGAAGAAACTTAACCAAAATGACCCTACTAACCTCGGGACATTTAAGAGCTATATATAACAGGCATAATAAACTCATATCTATAAATGTCATATCTCTTCACATGTAATGTCCGGACGGTTAGATAATATACATGATCATAAACAAGTGCTCAAAAATAACAAAGAAGGAAAATATGTGGATCTCACCCATTTCGCTGGTATGTATTTCACAGGGATAGTTGTCCATGTTCATAAGTTCTTTTTCCTGGACTATTCTACCCTTTCGTGCCCCGTCAATGGCTCCTGTCTTTACAAGGACAGTACTCAAGCATACCTTCAACTTAGTCCCATAAAAACCCTCCTGACGTGTTTCTTTCTCCTTTCGGAGGAGTCATCAGGGTAGGATGTTAGGTATTTGGGAAGGCACAGATATTATATAGAAACTAAATGACTCCGTGCATAAAAGGTGCAAAATAAGCTAAAATGTACAGTATGTCTGTTATTTTTCTTATACAGAGCAACAATAATATGATGCTCTTCTCTTATCACTTTGCCCCTGACCATCTCAACCACTAGCGGGACTGTTCTGTATTGTTTATTCCGGCTCCTATTGAGCTTCATAAAGTATAGCTTATAACATAGGATTTCATACATTGTGTTTCACGGGATATTCTCGATAGGCTCTGCATTGGAATCAGAATTGTTTTCATGGTGATTAAATGTTTCCCTTCATAAATAATATTTACCAACTGAATGATGGATTTTTTAAACTAAAAAGAATACAAATGATTATTAGGAAAGCAGAGTGAACTGTCAGTATAAATCCATCCCATAATGTGAGATTGCTTTGAGAGCAGTGCTTGTGTCATGATAATTAGAAGTTTGCAGCGTAACCCTTCACTAATTCAGCTAAACTGTTATTTTCAATGAGGCAGAAAGGATTACATTGTAGAATGGGCCATCTGTCTGAACAGAGTCGCATCAATGAGAAACAGAAGCCCAGAAACTCCCTGCGCTCAGGATGAGTTGTAGTTTTAGAAGGTAAAAGTACAATAGTTTCTTAGTTTCTTGTGTGCATTGTGGCCTATGATATACAACCTCATAGCCTCACATTGTGCAATCTTTCCTTATTTTGTGGCCAGCCTTCATAGACCAAGGCATTCAATGTAATAGCTCTAATCTGTAAGCCGGAACACTTTACTAATGCTCCCAGAGTAAGTAAGGCACTGGTACATAGGCTGCAAGATAATCCCTCATGCCTTCATCATGTCTGCAGAAACAAAAGACCTAGCAAAATGTGAGCATGCTTTTTGCCAACATTGGAGCAGATTATCCACCATGCCGACTGCTGAGATTTGATCTTCACTTCAATATTTTAACAGAAGAATTATTAAGTATATTCAAGTTTGGGAATTTTTTTATTTTCCAACAAGGAAAGGCCTAGTGCAATATCGGACCTTGCTTTTCCAATGTGGAGACAGTTCCTGTTTCCACTTCGAGCACGGAGGTACGCTGGCGGTTTCCGAGTGGGGAAAAATCAGAAACATGAAAATGAAGAGGAAAATAACAAGGACATGTTACAGATTTGTAAGGTAAAGAAAAACATCAATAGTTGTGACAATCGGAAATGTCTTTTTTGTTATAAGATGGCATTTAGTTATTATGTTTAGTTAGGGCATTTCATGATTTTTATATTTTGTTGCCTATGTATTCATCCATTCATATTATTTTTATATGCTTTTAGTATAGAATTCTACATTTTTTAAAAACTATGCTCCTTAGGTTTTTTTTTGTTATAAATAATTAGAGAACCAGAGCCAACTATTGTATATATTGTATATGTATTCATATATATTATGAATGCTTAAGTTGCAGGTGGAATATTTAACTTTTTTTTAGCTTTTCTTTTTTTAATTGATGTGTTTTTGCTAGTTGTTTAATTAAACGTTAATATAAAATAGACTCACATTACGTACATAAGTATATATTCTCCAGCTGCAATATTACATTACTCAAGAATTAAATATCTAACTCTGAATATAATGTAAAAGCTCATTATTCGTTACTATTTAATATCTACTGGCTCATCCTTACCAGGGGACACGATTGCTAAGGTTAGAATACACTTTATTTCAAAATACAAAATAAATCCAAAAACGTTTTCTTTGTCCAGATGCAGGGCCTGAGATGGTCAATAGACAACAATTATAAAAGTAAAGAGCAGTCTACTACTAGTCTATCACCCTTTATCACTAAATTTAGTTAGGACTGGCTGTGATCTTTGGAAAAGTTGCTAGTAGCCCTGGTTCAATATCATAGCAGGTTGGAAAAAAACATGTATTAATGACATTTTTGACTATTCTGCTTCTATGATACATTTGCTATATATATTTTTAGTATTATCTATAACCCCATACGTTGTTTTCCCTACAGAGAGGGTCGATCTCTCTTTCAGATCCTTATTTATTCACTTCCACTGTGAAAAGTTATGAAAGAGACAGACATGTAATATGTTTGTGTGAATAGATCCTTACATATTTCAAAAATCAAAAATAACCCTTAATTCCTTCCTGACATGGCAATTTTGTTGTTGTACTGTTTTTTCCTCCCCTTCTTTCAAGAGCCATGACTTTTTTTTAGATTTCCATCAACATAGCCATGTGAGGGCTTGTTTTTTGTAGGGCCAAGTTGTAGGTTTGAATAACACCATTCATTTTTCCATGCAGTGTACTGAGAAATGGAAACATAATTCTCCAGGTCAGTACGATTACGGCAATACCAAACTAACATAGATTTTTTTTTCTTTTATTTCAATGGTGAAAAAAAATCAGAAACTTGTAAAATAATATGTTGATTTCTGATGCCATATTCGTAGACCCTTAACATTTTTCTTTTTCTGTCAATGGAGCATTGTGAGGGCTTGTTTTTTGCATGACTTTTTCATTGATAACATCTTGAGGTACACTCCGGACACTCAGATGTAGTAGACTGCATCTGAGTGTCCTTCTCCAGTAGGCGTATATGCCCGAAAATAATGCTCAGACTGCACTTGACTCTGGCAGCACCATTATAGTCTATGGCCCCATCAACGCATACGGTTTTGCAGGGGGTTTTGACGTAAGCCCCGACAGGGCCACTGAACGGGTGCCAGAATGCAATGAGAAAACACGCTTAGTGGACAGTTGAGGTCTGGATGAAAAGTGTAGCCCCGTGGGCTCTTTAAGATAAGGCCTGCTGAGTAAATAATGGGTTCAGGAGTGCAGGGTTTATTGCAAGTTGAGATTAATCTATGGCAAATTAAAGTGTCCTGAGATCTGTGACCTGGGAGAGGTTGTAATTGTTTTATGTGGACTGATGTGGAATTGTGTGTGGCTTTTGTTTCTCTGATATGAACTCTTACACATTTGCGGGTGGGGATCAACATTGAGAACAAATTTATAATAAGAGAAGACTTTGTGGTCATGAGGACATGTGGAGTGGCTGAAGGGTGCAAGCGCTGTGAAATATGCCTAGGTGAGACAAGATAAAAGACAATATAAAGCTGGCAATTCCTCCAGGCGCAGTGTAATTCCTGGTGGACTAATGGAGTATCAAACAGTCCCTGGCCATGATGAAGAAATACTCAGAAAGAAAATATCAAAATTCAAGGGGTTGTCCACTACTTGGACAACCCCTTCTAAATCCCTATATTTCACTCCAGTAAAATAGCGACACATATACTCACCTCCAGTGCTGGCACCGTTTCATTGGTAATGGCACTGACTCTCCCAGGATGACGTGAAATTGTCATGTAATGCGATGCCTGCAGCCAAAAAATGCTGGCGTCACTCTCCTGTCCTCTGGACTTAATTTTGATATCCTGAGAAAGTGAGAGCCATGGCTGCGCTCTCACTTCCTTCAGATGTCATGATTTGTCCGAAGTAGCTCTGGTGTTAGTAATGGAGAGGTGTCTATCAGAAGTAGCCCTGGTGTTAGTAATGGAGAGGTGTCTATCAGAAGTAGCCCTGGTGTTAGTAATGGAGAGATGTCTATCAGAAGTAGCCCTGGTGTTAGTAATGGAGAGGTATCTATCAGAAGTAGCCCTAGTGTTAGTAATGGAGAGGTATCTATCAGAAGTAGCCATAGTGTTAGTAATTGAGAGGTGTCTATCAGAAGTAGCCCTGGTGTTAGTAATGGAGAGGTGTCTATCAGAAGTAGCCCTAGTGTTAGTAATGGAGAGGTATCTATCAGAAGTAGCCATAGTGTTAGTAATTGAGAGGTGTCTATCAGAAGTAGCCCTGGTGTTAGTAATGGAGAGGTGTCTATCAGAAGTAGCCCTAGTGTTAGTAATGGAGAGGTGTCTATCAGAAGTAGCTCTGGTGTTAGTAATGGAGAGGTGTCTATCAGAAGTAGCCCTGGTGTTAGTAATGGAGAGGTGTCTATCAGAAGTAGCCCTAGTGTTAGTAATGGAGAGGTGTCTCTCAGAAGTAGCCCTGGTGCTAGTAATTGAGAGGTGTCTATCAGAAGTAGCCCTGGTGTTAGTAATGGAGAGGTGTCTCTCAGAAGTAGCCCTGGTGTTAGTAATGGAGAGGTGTCTCTCAGAAGTAGCCTTGATGTTAGTAATGGAGAGATGTCTATCAGAAGTAGCCCTGGTGTTAGTAATGGAGAGATGTCTATCAGAAGTAGCCATAGTGTTAGTAATGGAGAGGTATCTATCAGAAGTAGCCCTAGTGTTAGTAATGGAGAGGTGTCTATCAGAAGTAGCTCTGGTGTTAGTAATGGAGAGGTGTCTATCAGAAGTAGCCCTGGTGTTAGTAATGGAGAGGTGTCTATCAGAAGTAGCCCTGGTGTTAGTAATGGAGAGGTGTCTATCAGAAGTAGCCCTAGTGTTAGTAATGGAGAGGTGTCTATCAGAAGTAGCCCTGGTGTTAGTAATGGAGAGGTGTCTATCAGAAGTAGCCCTAGTGTTAGTAATGGAGAGGTGTCTATCAGAAGTAGCCCTGGTGTTAGTAATAGAGAGGTGTCTATCAGAAGTAGCCCTGGTGTTAGTAATGGAGAGGTGTCTATCAGAAGTAGCCCTGGTGTTAGTAATGGAGAGGTATCTATCAGAAGTAGCCCTAGTGTTAGTAATGGAGAGGTGTCTATCAGAAGTAGCCCTAGTGTTAGTAATGGAGAGGTGTCTATCAGAAGTAGCTCTGGTGTTAGTAATGGAGAGGTGTCTATCAGAAGTAGCCCTGGTGTTAGTAATGGAGAGGTGTCTATCAGAAGTAGCCCTAGTGTTAGTAATGGAGAGGTGTCTATCAGAAGTAGCCCTGGTGTTAGTAATAGAGAGGTGTCTATCAGAAGTAGCCCTGGTGTTAGTAATGGAGAGGTGTCTATCAGAAGTAGCCCTGGTGTTAGTAATGGAGAGGTATCTATCAGAAGTAGCCCTAGTGTTAGTAATGGAGAGGTGTCTATCAGAAGTAGCCCTGGTGTTAGTAATGGAGAGATGTCTATCAGAAGTAGCCCTGGTGTTAGTAATGGAGAGGTATCTATCAGAAGTAGCCCTAGTGTTAGTAATGGAGAGGTGTCTATCAGAAGTAGCTCTGGTGTTAGTAATGGAGAGATGTCTATCAGAAGTAGCCCTGGTGTTAGTAATGGAGAGGTGTCTCTCAGAAGTAGCCCTGGTGTTAGTAATGGAGAGGTGTCTCTCAGAAGTAGCCCTGGTGTTAGTAATGGAGAGGTGTCTCTCAGAAGTAGCCCTGATGTTAGTAATGGAGAGGTGTCTATCAGAAGTAGCCCTAGTTTTAGTAATGGAGAGGTGTCTCTCAGAAGTAGCCCTGATGTTAGTAATGGAGAGGTGTCTATCAGAAGTAGCTCTGGTGTTAGTAATGGAGAGGTGTCTCTCAGAAGTAGCTCTGGTGTTAGTAATGGAGAGGTGTCTATCAGAAGTAGCCCTGATGTTAGTAATGGAGAGGTGTCTATCAGACACCCCCATTACTAACCCAGAAGTAAAAAGAAAAAACACACACAAAATCTTTATTTAAATAAACACTCTTCCACGCTTTCCCTGGTTCACCATTTTATTAAAAAAAAAAAGTTCCCAGACAGGTCCGATGTAGTCCAGGGAATCCGACATAGTCCTGCGAATGGAAACCTGTAGATCCGACAGAAAAATAAGACTTTCTTCTTCAATGATTAATGTTAAAATCCTTTATTGGTACATCAATTCAAAGTGATATACATATTAAAACAATTTAAAAAGAGAAAATAGGGGAATGTATAGGATGCAAAAAAACAGACCCAGGGCACAATTTAAAAACACTGATGTCAATGGTATCTAAAGTTAACAACAAAATATCATCCATATATACCCGAAGACCTCTGAATCAAAGCACCACATTGGTTTTAAATATAATATGGAAAGGTATACACACATAGAATATAAATAGCATATAAATAATGGATGGTAGTGTGATGTGTGTGATGCATAGAGTAAATAGATATACCATTGTGAGAGCAGGATTTATACTTTATCTATCTTGACTCTATTGTGGATATTCTACATGTATTCTCTCCTGCTTTCCAAGATGGAGTTTGAGCCAGTATGTGTGTTTTGTGATAAGGGGTCCATTAGGAATGTCTAATGGACTTAGAGAAGACATAATTGAGAAACGAAACCTAAGTGAGATACACACCTAGACTGTTCAGAAGGGTGTAAACGGAATTACCTTTAGCCTATGAGATGTATATATGCTAATGACAGCACATATTTAGAGATAAGCTGAGCCAATTATATTGTTACAATGTATGAGTATTAAACAGCTATGTAAGATGATGTCATGCTGAAAATAAAGAGAGATCTGCCCTGATGCTCAATGTATCAGTGTGGCTCTACCGTGCACCTATTTGGATTTTACTATTTCATTTGGAACAGGCACAATACCTCAGAACGTCCCACATTATGTGCCAACGACACCATGTATATATAAAAACAAAAGAACGTAAACCGGGTGTGTGCAAATAATGCTCCTAGGTGTCACAGTATAGGAGTCTCACAAAGGGAGAACTAGACCAGTGCAAACAAATGAGCAGAGCAAGGTGCAAAATCAAATAGCAACCACCCATAACCATAATATGTTTAATCCACCTGTGCTTGAGAATAGTTTCCATATGAATGTGCCCCAGGGATGCCAAAAGGATATTTGACTCTCATATTGACACTGAGGCCAAACAGGTTATTATTATCTATCTCTATAGCATCCACTGCTGTCTAAAACCACAATAAAAAAACACAAACAAAAACACTACAAAAAAGCAGCAAATACGCAGCAAGTCTACAATCATTTTTAGACCTGCATTTTACAGCTTTTTTGACTGACTTCATTGAAGTCAATGAGTGAAAAAACACCTGAAGAAGGCTGAAAGAACTGACATGCTGCAGATCTGCACCAAATCTGCAAGTCACAAATGAGCAACATGTACACGAGACTTCAGGATCCTCATTCATTTTTCTGACATCAGGAATCCCTTCAGGTTTTGTGACAAATCTGCATGGCAAAAACGCAACATGTGCACAAGGCCTGTTATTATTTTACTGTGGATAAACATAGGTATTCAGAAGAGGTTGTCCGAGTACTGAGCAACCCCTTTAAGTTTAGCAGTGTTCAAGTACTGTGCTTTTAAAATATTGTTCTGAAATCATCAGTTATCTGAAATAAACTGTAAAGATTATTGTATTATGAAATGCGAATTGTAACAACCAGCCACATTTTGCCCTTCAAGAACTATAACCATTAGGCTTCGTGCCCACGTTGCGGATTTAATGCGTTTCTGCGGCTGCATTTCCTACGTGAAAACGCATTAAAAACGCACGTTAAGTTGTCTGCCATGTTTCCCAATGATAATCCGCATTTGCTGTGCACATGCTGCGGAAATTTCCGCTGCGGATTATCACTGCGAAAAAATCCGCAGCACGACCATTAATTTTGCAGAATCGTAGTGAAATCGCCACCATTGACTTGCATTGGACTGCATAACATCCGCATGACTACAACTACACATGCGGATATTATGCAATTCAATGTGTGGATGGTATCCAGGTCTGGAGAAGAGGAGACTCTCCTCCAGACCTTCTGATGGCCCCCTGTCTGCTCCCGGCAGTGCTGCTGGCTCTTCGGCTGCTCGCGGTGGTAAAAGGACCTTCCATGACTTCATTTAGTCATGTGACAGGTCACGCGACCGCCGACGTCAGCAGTCGCGTGACCTGTTACATGACTAAATGACGTCATGGAAGGTCCTTTTACACCACCGCGAGCAGCCGAAGACACCGGACGCACCGGAGAAGAAGACCAGGGGCCATTGGAAGGTGAGTATAATGTTTTTTTTTGCTTTTCACCATTTTTATTCTTTTATTCACTATTGATGCTGCATTTGCAGCATCGTAACTTGGTCACACAACATACATGCCGGTTGCATGGATTTATATAGTGTGACCAAGTTGTCAAGCACTTTTCCAAGTGATGATAAAATAGAAAAGCGCTTGACAACCCGCATGCGAAATCGCATGTTCAAAACGCTTCACAAACGCTTCAACCTGGCAGAAAAAACGCATGTACGATCCGCATGCGTTTATTCTGCCATGGAGATGCAGAAAAGCTCTGCAGCATTTCGGCATCATGGGCACTTAGCCTAAAGCTTTCTATGCCAGTGTTCTGTGAAAAGGAAAAAGTAAAGTAATTTCTTCTGCCATCATGGTCTACAATTGTTTCTTTAGAGGGGAACCCTTGACTACCTCCTAAAAAGGTGTGCAGATGTATGAAGTCTAAACCTACGTCAGGCGGGCACTGTCGCCATATAGCATTTATGGTTATTATTCTAATAATAGCCTATAGAAATATCAACTGTATGTGTCCGCAGACACCTACTTCATGTATATGGCATTTTCTGTGGCATCTCAGAATAAAGAATAGATATTTGTAATGCGGGAGCGGGTCTCTGATTCATTCTGCTCGTCATTCAGGCCACGATAATCATCTGATTCAGTTTCCTGTAATAATACGTGTTTTGATATTTTCCATAAATAAATAATATATTCACATGAAGCCCAGCTATTAATTAAGGATCGCACTCTCCAGGAAGAATGAAGAACAAAAGTCCTTTATTGCTCCACATTTGTTAAAAATAACAGCAACGTTTCAACCTGAATAGTCTTTTTCAAGCTGTCTTAGGTCTCCTTCACATGTCTGTGTCTCCGGTACCACACATGCCCATTATAACTTACTAGCTATTGAACCCATTCTACGCCCGGGTGGCGAGCATTTTTTATTGGTATATACTCTCCCATCCTGGTCCATGCTTCCCCATCCTCGTCCCCCATCCTGTTATGTGCTCCCCCCCATCCTGCACCCCCATCCTGTTATGTGCTGCCCCCATCCTGCTATGTGCTCCTTCCATACTGTTGTGCTGCCCCCATCCTGCGCCCCATCCTGTTATATGCTCACCCCACCCTAAGTTCCCCATCCTGCACCTCCATCCTGTTATGTGCTGCCCCCATCCCGCTCCCCCATCCTGTTATGTGCTCCCCCCATCCTGCACCCCCATCCTTTTATGTGCTCCCCCTATCCTGCACCCCCATCCTGTTATGTGATCCTCCCATCCTGCGCCCCATCCTATTATGTGCTCCCCCATCCTGCGTCCCATCCTATTATGTGCTACCCCATCCTTTTATGTGCTCCCCCATCCTGTTATGTGCTCCCCCCCATCCTGCACCCTCTTCCTGTTATGCACTGCCCCCATCCCACTCCCTATCCTGTTATGTGCTCCCCCCATCCTGCACCCCCATCCTTTTATGTGCTCCCCCTATCCTGCACCCCCATTCTGTTATGTGCTGCCCCTATCCTGCACTCCCATCCTGTTATGTGCTCCTTCCATCCTGTTATGTGCTGCCCACATCCTGCGCCCCCATCCTGCACCCCCATTCTGTTATGTGCTGCCCCTATCCTGCACTCCCATCCTGTTATGTGCTCCTTCCATCCTGTTATGTGCTGCCCACATCCTGCGCCCCCATCCTGTTATATGTTCCCCCAACCCTGCGGCCCCATCCTGCACCTCCATCCTGTTATGTACTTCCCCCACCCCGCTCCCCCATCCTGTTATGTACTTCCCCCATCCCGCTCCCCCATCCCGTTATGTGCTCCCCCCATCCTGCACCCCATCCTTTTATGTGCTCCCCCTATCCTGCACCCCCATCCTGTTATGTGCTCCCCCATCCTGTTATGTGCTTCCCCCACACTGTCCGGTGCCATTTTGTTGAAGACACACTTCAAATGTGTCTTCACTAAAATGGCTATACGCATGCGCACTCCTCCCCCGGCCTCCGGCCCGAACAAAGGCGTCGTGGCAACACTCCTCCCGGTCAGGTGTGTACTTATGTCGCCGGAGATCGCGATATGCGATCAGTGCCTACGCATACCGCGATCTCTGACGCCATATACTCCTCTCACCTGTCACGGCTGGATGAGTTCTTCTGTCTGGAGCCAGATCGCGCAGGCGCAGTCTATAGTGGCTTCAGACAGACGGACACATCTCCGTTATATTATAGATGGTGCTGCACACATGTCCATGTGTCCGTGCAAACCACAAAGAGACATGTCCGTTTTTATACCAACAGCAAGGATGACAAGGGCCAATACAAGTCTGCGGCATCCGTGTGTCATCCATGTGCTGTGCGTGTTTAGCATTGCAAAGTATAGGAGACTCTTTGGAATTGATTTTTCTGCAGACAAAATTTACCTTTGGCATAGCGCAGGTATTAATTGTGAAGTAATTAGAATTATATATGGGTCATCCTGAAAGTCCAACAACTGTGTGGTGATTGGCAATCTTCCCATGTGTGTTGTCATTTATTTTCATTTTCTCACGTAAGTACTGAGTGATTTTAGTCAGGCTGGAAATGAATGTGTCTTCCATTTTATGCTCACTGTAACGTCTAATTGTACCATCATTGTACTGTCATTATATAATCATTTATTTTCAGTATGATGAATGATTTTGCCAAGTGTTTTGAAATTGTTTATTGAAAGACGGATCTACTCTGTTATGTCTGCGACAGAGGGTGTGGTGTTACACGGCCTAGAACAGGGATGTCAAACTCAATACACAAAGGGCCAAAATTAAAAACTTGGACAAATTTGCGGTCAACCTTGATATTTATTTAAAAAAAAGTGTACAATTGAGAAAGTTTTTCCTTATCATCAAATATGGAAACTAACGTAAAGGGGTTGTCCCACAAGCAAAGTACATTTTAATAAATAGATCTTAAGAGACCGACCACATGACCAAAGCATCATGTGGTCCCATAGCAGAAGTTCAAAATGGGCCCTGCCCCCCTCCAACATAAAAAAATAATATTCGGTGGTGTCACAGAAGAGCATATATCACAACTTTGCAGCCCTTACAAAGTGATGTTCCTCTTATTGAAGCCCCTAGCTTGCCTTTTCATTGCCCCCATAAAGTATGATGTCAACAAAAGTGCCCCCAAAACACTGTATTATGTCCCCAGAGTGAATTCCTCCACAGTACACTCCACACGTATGGTATGATGACCCCATGAGTGTTTAGCCAAATATGGAGGCAGTCAACACCTCTAAAAGTATACTAAAAAATAATATACTTTTTTTTTTCTAGTGTTCACGTGCAAGGTCGGTGCCATGTAAATAAGCTACAAGGCTTTCTAGTTTAACGTGCCTCCTGATTGATCTATTCCTTGATTATATATATACTGCATATACTGCATTATATATAAAAAACTGATGAAAACATATTAAGTAAATACCCTGCAGTATATAAGTAAACATCAATAGTGTATGAAAATAACATAGTGTGCGTAGTTAACTTAATTTTGATTTAAAAAAAATACTAAAGCCATCCCACCATGTGACGGTGACCCTATTAGGCACAGTCCTTGCCTCTAATATTAAAACTTTACCATTTGTCAAATGATGTGTGTGTGAATAAGCGCACAGAAGGACTGAAAAACGGCTAGTGGACACGCAGCCATGGGGAGCTACTTGAATATAATGTCCAGCTCAAAAAAAGGCAGGCCACACCTTTATTTTGCAGTTCATCTCTTTAGGTTTTTGTTTCAGTCTGTTTGCAGTCAGTGCATATAAAGGTGCGACCTGCTTTTTTTTTTGCTGGACATTACATTCATGTAGTTCTCCATGGTTGCGTGTTCACTAGCCGGGTTGCAGTCCTTCTCTCCCCTTATCCACACACACGTCATTTGACAAATGGTAAGGTTTTAATATTAGAGGTTTGGACCATTCTGAATAGGGTCACTGTGACGTGGTGGCATAGCTTTTACATTATTTTGATCAAAATTATGTTAACTAAGCACCCTATATTATTTTCATGCACTATTGCTGTTTGTTTATTTATTTACTGCAGGGTATTTGCTTATTATGTTTTTGACTGTTTTTGACTGTTTAGTGGCCAGAGTGAATATACGCTGACACGCTGCATGCACACCAACTTATATTCCAGTTCATCTCTTTATGTTTTCCATACTATATATATGGATGCTTTCTACCTCACCACTCACTGAAGAAGCATGTGCAAACGTGCGTTGGAGGGTGGGGTGGAGGAGTCACTATGATTGTCCTGGTTCTGTATTGATATTTACTCTGATCTTTACTGATATTTGGAATGGCACTTTATAGGCCCCCATACACAATGTACTGATGTCCGCTGAACCTGACGATATCGACTGCTTAGGCTGACAGTCTAATGTGTATGAGGAAGCCGGACGATTGATTGTCAGGAGAAATGTCGAATGCGTATGTCCCGATTTCAGATTGTATAATTTTTCCTGATATAAGCCATCGGCCGACATGTTAGCGGCTTTCTCATTGAGAACATGGGAGCGCTAGGCTGAGCGAGTGCTCCTGTGTATGGGAGTGTCGGCTTAGGTAACCAACATCGTTTGGCCAACTGCCATTTAATATGTATGGCTGGTTTAACCCAGTGAATTTTCTTTATTGGTATATCTACGTATACTTTCATATATTATCTTACTGTTCATTTGATTGTACCACTTTATCATACTGTACCTACTGCTACACTCATCATCTCTACTGGTTTGTACTTGCTATAATTGGTCTTATCTCTAACCGATGGAGAGCTATTCCATATACAGTATCTACCATTTTCTTATATTGACATTGTTTGGCTTAGTATGTTATAACCATTGATAGGTTTTCAATTTACATGTAACTCCTTGTACTCCAATTTATGAGATTTCTCTCTACACCACATCTACTAGTTTCATATTAAATATTTTTCTATTATTATATATGTAATTCTGGTTATCATTTTTATATATTGCTGTGCTCCTACACCACTTTTTGGTTTTAAATATATGTATTTTAAAGAGGACACATTATTTAATCTGATAGTTTGGTCATTATAGTTTGATTGATAGCTCACTGTCTGATTTCCTTGCTTGGTGTTTGAAGTCACACACATAGTGACTTATCAATCAAGCTAAAGAGCATGGTGCTGGACAGGGAAACAACCTCAGGAGGCACAGGCTTGGGAAGTGCTCTGTCACGCCCAGAGCACTTAACTCCTCATTTACTTATGAATTAAATCGCTCATTTCTCAGGAATGCAGCAACAGACAGAAGATATGAAGGCGTCAATAGATTTAGCTTTCAAAAACCTGCATGCCCACATATGTGGTTTGGGGGTTTATTTTACTGAGAGATTCCTTTTAAGGCTACAATAGTTATAAAGGCAATGGATGTCTTCTAATCTTAAAACATGAAGCACAAAGAACAAAGGAAGAAACATGCTTTCTTTTGTTCGAGTCATTCCTTTGAAGATCTACATCTCTCATCCATTCTGAATACAAGACAGACAATATAATACTGCACCCATTTCAACTCTCATCCATAGGGTGATACATATAATATAAATTGATTTGCAGTTTTCTTAATATCTATCCCAAAAAATATATTCAGTTTTAAAAATGATGTAGAAACTCATTTCCACTTCACACGAGAAATCATATGAAAGAAATCCAAAGATACATTGCCCACAAGGTGCACGTAATAACATTGGTAATATGATTTGATGTGGACGTAACAGATAAGTATGTTATTTGAGATGGCAATCAGGATAGAAAAACAACCTTACAAAACAACTAAAAAGTAGGAATTGACTGTTCATAATCTAAACCATGCGCACCATATAGGATAGTGCTTCCAAACTTTTTATGGCTCTCACTTTCTTCATCACTTTTCATAGAGGTCTTTTTGGAGTTATTGAATGGCTGGAGCAGGATAGGATTATGGGCAGAAAGGTCACTGGAGTCTTCAGCAGTTGGTTGATGGGGTCATTTGATACTTTATCACCGTAAATGGATCATCACTAAGACCTTGTAGGCATTTACAGTACCATAGACTGAACAATATTAAAACATTTTTATATTTTTGCAAATTCTAGGGTTTCTTTAACCACTTCGCACCAGAGCCTGTTTTTGCCTTCGTGACCGGGCCAATTTTTTCAATTCTGACCACTGTCACTTTATGAGGTAATTACTCTGGAACGCTTCAACGGATCCCCCTGATTCTGAGACTGTTTTTTCATGACATATTGTACTTCATGATTGGGGTAAAATTTCTTCTATATCACTTGCGTTTATTTGTGAAAAAATTGGAAATTTGGCAAAAATTTTGAAAATTTTGCAATTTTCAAGGTTTGAATTTTCATGCCCTTAAATCAGAGCAATATATCACACAAAATAGTTAATAAATAACATTTCCCACATGTCTACTTCACATCAGCACAATTTTGGAACCAAAATTTTTTTTTGTTAGGAAGCTATAAGGGTTAAAAGTTGACCAGCGATTTCTCATTTTTACAACAAAATTTACAAAAACATTTTTTTAGGGACCACATCTTATTTGAAGTGACTTTGAGGGGCCTTTATGACAGAAAATACCCAAAAGTGATACCATACTAAAAACTGCACCCCTCAAGGTGCTCAAAACCACATTCAAGAAGTTTATTAACCCTTCAGGTGCTTCACAGGAATTTTTGGAATGTGGAAGAAAACAATGAACATTTAACTTTTTTTCACAAAACTGCTACTTTAACCTCAAATTTTTAATTTTCACAAGGGCAGCCAGAAAAAATGGACCCCAAAATGTGTTGTGAAATTTCTCCTGAGCATGCTGATACCCCATATGTGGTGCAAAGCCATTGTTTGGGCGCACGGCATGGCTCGGAAGGTAAGGAGCGCCATTTGACTTTTGGAATGGAAATTTGACTGGAATCGATAGCGGACGCCATGTTGCATTTGGAGAGCCCCTGAGGTGCCTAAACAGAGGAAACCCCCAACAAGTGACCCCATTTTGGAAACTAGACCCCTCAAGGAACTTATCTAGATGTGTGGTGAGCACATTGAACCCCCAGGGGCTTCACAGAATTGTATAATGTTGAAGTGTGAAAATAAAAAAAAACACATTTTTAACGCAAAACTGCTACTTTAGCCTCAAATGTTTAATTTTCACAAGGGCAGCCAGAAAAAATGGACCCCAAAATGTGTTGTGCAATTTCTCCTGACCACGCTGATACCCCATAAGTGGTGCAAAACCACTGTTTGGGCGCACGGCATGGCTCGGAAGGTAAGGAGCGCCATTTGACTTTTGGAATGGAAATTTGGCTGGGATCGATAGCGGACGCCATGTTGCATTTGGAGAGCCCCTGGGGTGCCTTAACAGAGGAAACCCCCAACAAGTGACTGAATTTTACAATCTACTCCTCTGTATAAATTAATCTAGTGGTGGGAAAATAAGTAGATAGGTAAATGGTCACTAAACCCATAGATGAATTTCCAGAGAGGTGTCATTTCCCAAATGGGGTCACTTCAGGGGGGATTCTGCTGTTTTGGCACTTTTCAGAGGCGCTAAGTACCAGAATTAAAGAATCCCCCCTGAAGTGACCCCATTTTTGAAATGACACCCCTCTGGGAATTCATCTATGGGTTTAGTGACCATTTTAACTCAATGGATGATTTCCAGAAACAAGCACGCAATGGAAGGTTTAGATTCTGGAGAACCCCACCCCCACCCCTGGAAATTAAGTGAGCTCTACTCGAATGTGTCATTCACTAAATGAACCAAATGTTTGAATGACAAATTGGGATACATTTTTACAGTTTAAAAACGTGGTTCTGTGTGGAAGATTTTAAAGCAGTCAGTGACGCATAAGGCTGGCAATGATGGGCATTGTGGGCAATAGTAGCGGGTATCACGCCTCATTCCTCTCTTAGTACATACACGACATCTTTTCTGGGGGTTCCTTCTTGTTTCCGTTGCTGGAATAAGTGCAATAAAATGTCGCTCAGTGAGTCTTTTCACATCCTCAGATTCTAATGGATGAGCGGGGCTAACACTTTGAAAAACAAGATTTTCAATTACCTTTTCTTGATAGTCAAGAAAAGGATCTGAATTTCCTGCTTTTTTGTACAACACAAAAGAATTGTATGTGGCCACCTGAAACAAATAAATAACCAACTTTTTATACCAGGTATAGGACTTTCTTGATACCTGGTATGGCTGTAGAACCTGGTCTGCAAGGTCCACACCCCCCATGTGTTTGTTGTAGTCAATGACTGACACAGGTTTTTGCTTCGGAGTGGTGGATCCTAGTTCTACAGTGGCCCTTGTGGCATCTGTGTGGATCGAGCTGAGGACAAAAAATATCCCTCTTATCCCTATATTTCAGGGCAAGCTGCTCTCCGTTGCGTACAGCCCCTGACTGCCCCTTTTGAAACTTTTGGTTGACCAATGGTTGTGGAAACCCCTGACGGTTATTACGGATGGTCCCACAAGCCCCGATGTTGTGTTCAACCAGACTTTTAAATAGGGGTATACTGGTGTAATAATTGTCCACGTACAGATTGTAGCCTTTTTGAAAAAATGGACTTATCAGCTCCCAAACAATTTTTCCAGATGTCCCCAGATAAGTAGGGCATCCTGGTGGGTTTAGTTGGCTATCTTTCCCCTCATATATGCGGAAAGCGGATGTGTATCCGGTTGAACTTTCGCACATTTTATAGATCTTTATTCCAAACCTTTCCCTTTTAGATGGGATAAATTGCTTGAGGTGCAGTTTTCCTTTGAATTTTACAAGGGACTCATCTATAGAAATATTTTGTGTTGGGGTGTAGAGCCTTAAGAATTTTTCTGACAAATTTTCAATGATGGGTCTAATTTTATATAACCTGTCATGTTCTGGGGCATTTCTGGGCAGGCATTGACTATTGTCGTTAAAATGCCAAAACTGCATGAGCATTTCATAACGGGTCCTAGTAAGAACAACTGAAAACATAGGGGTGGCTTGAACAGGGTGGTTGGACCAGTAGGATCGAATGCTCGGTTTTTTAACAAGCCTCATGGCAAATGTAAGTCCTAAAATTTTTTTTATTTCCGGGACATTAGTTGGTGTCCATAAATTTGCCCTAGCATAGCAAGATCGGGGATTCTGGCTTATGAATTGGGACGCATATAAATTTGTTTGCATGACAATATGCTCTAGCAAGCTGTCTGTAAAAAACAAATTAAAAAAATTAATTGGTCCAAAATCTTCCACCTCCACATTTATACCAGGAGTGGCATTGAAATCAGGGCTGAATGGAGCAGCCGAATCCGAAGCCTCCCATCTGGGAAATGCTAGATCATGTGGCAAAGCCCCTTGTACACTGGCATGCGCCAATTCACTAGTAGCAGGGACAGCGCTTGTACTGGGCAGTGTTCCCTGATTTGGAGACGTTTCTCCAGCAGCGCTATTTGCCCCTTTTGCTGTACTGGTCCTTGGGCTTGAGGATGGACCAGAATCACTGCTCATTTCTGAGCTCTCAGTGTCACCGCTACTAAAGACCTCAAAATCCACATCTCCATCTGAGATTGCACTGTCATCAGTGTCAGAACATAGCAGGGCATACACCTCCTCTGCGGTATAAGTCTGACGGGCCATTTTATTTTTATATTTTTTGACTGGACTGAACGGACCGGACTGAACGGACGGGACTGGACTGGACTGACCGGACTGGACTGACCAGACTGGACTGACCGGACTGGACTGACTGACTGACTGGACTGATCTGACAGGACTGACTTACTGACAGGACTGACTGGACTGATCTGACAGGACTGACTGACTGACAGGACTGACTGGACTGATCTGACAGGACTGACTGACTGACAGGACTGACTGATCTGACAGGACTGACTGACTGACAGGACTGACTGACAGGACTGACTGATCTGACAGGACTGACTGATCTGACAGGACTGACTGACAGGACTGACTGACTCACAGGACTGACTGACTGATCTGACAGGACTGACTGACTGACAGGACTGACTGATCTGACAGGACTGACTGACTGACAGATCTGACAGGACTGACTGACTGACTGATCTGACAGGACTGACTGACTGACTGATCTGACAGGACTGACTGATCTGACAGGACTGACTGACTGACTGATCTGACAGGACTGACTAACCCTAACTCTTACTTTCTTTTTTATTTATTTTTTTCACTTTTACTGTGGCAAGGCTGACAGCTCTTGTCACACTGTTTCTCCTCTGCTCTCTCACTGAGATCGGAGGAGAAACAGTGTATTTATCAGCCAGATCGCCCGGGAAAGTTTGTTGCTAAAACAAACTTCCCTAGTGATCTCTCTGATTGGCTGGTGTGACGTTGACATCGAGACCTGAGCCAATCAGGTCTCGATGATGTCAGAGGTCACAGCACCGGGATCCCCACCACTACTAAGGTATGTGGGGGGTCCCGATCGCCGACCACCGGCTGTCACTATCTTTTAAATGCCGCGATCGCTATGGATCGCGGCATCTAGAAGATAGGAAAAGGTTAACATCATGGGGACCTGATCCAATCAGGTCCCCATGATGCCACATGTCAGAGCTATCGCTCTGAACTGGTACCGCAGCGCTTGCAGGACCCCGGGGGTCCTGAGCGCTGCGGGACCACCCACCATTTTTAAACGTCGGCGCTGCACAGAGCCCAGCAAGCGCCGACGTTTATCTACAGTGGGGCGTCGCAAAGCGGTTAAAATATATAAATAATTAAATAAAAAAGGCCAGATACTGGACATGTTTAGTTGTATATGTGTAGAAATGTGAAGGCATACACATTACATCAGTATTTATTAGTCCTCTCATTTGGCTGGTGTTCATCAATAATTTACATGGTGTGCGCCTGCCTCCCAACCACCTCAGATCCAGTGGGACAGTCCCGGATTTTGGCGGCTGTCTTGCTTCCCCTGTAATTTTGCCAAACATCCAAATTTGAATTCTATCTGCATCCTAAGAATGCAGATACAATTTAATATAATGATGGACCAAGAGGTCATCAGCAAGCTGCTCCCCTTTACACTCGGTGCCGTTGATGTTGGTGCTGGTGTGATGACGTCACCCATCACGCCTGTCTACATCAGTTTGCAGACAGCACATACTGGAAAAGGAAAAAAGGACAGGCTTCATGAATTTTTTTTTTTATTCTTAGGGCCACAATTTTTATATGAGGAGGTACTAAATGGGGCAATGACTGGGGTAGTATTTGTTTGTGTGTGACTCTTAGAAGGCATCCTTACTGTGTTGGGGGCATTGTGGGGGCATCCTTAATGTAAGGGAGGCACAGAAAATCTTCTCTACTGTTTGATGGGGCACTTAGGTGGCATATTTACTGTGTGGGGAGCATTAAGGTAAAGAGGAACTATGGAGGCTTCATCACTGTGTCGGGAGACACTTAGCAGGTTCAATTACTGTGAGGGGTTCTCTAACTAGGCATCAATGGTGATAGAAGGTCACTATGGGGAATCACTCCTGTGAATGAGTACCTTCACTTTGTGAGTACAGGATTACTGTGTGCCACCCAAAAAGATCACTATAAAAATGTGTTTCATTGCATTTCGATGATAAATACAACCAGTCAATAGTCTTCATCTTACAATCACATTATACCATGTAACTAAAAATAATATAACTGAGCACATAAACCGATGCAATTATAGGGAGACACATCCACTGAAAATAATATACCAATACCCTTTGGTATTTCCCATATTCTAAGAATTTCTTTATGAATATAGTATTTTGCTAAACTGATTAAACTGACTTTTAGCCCGATGCAACAATTGGGAACAGTATGGGAAGGTATTGTGAGATTGTACAGTGATTATTACCACCCTTATTTCCTCAGGGTAACCTGTAGAATATGTTTTCACTACCAGAAAACTCTTATTCTTCTGACTCCTAACGCAAAAATGTTTAGTGTAAAGGCTAGTAAAACTATAATTCTTGCTTAGTACAGTATTCCGAGTGATTAATGATTGGAATGCCACATATCTTTGAAATTAGTTTATTTCATCTAGTGCAAAAGATCCAGGTCGTGCTGCTTTATTTCAAGAGCCTCCCAACTAAATTCGGAAGATCCAGTGAACCCCAGTAGGCAAAAATTGTCAATGGCCAGCTCCAGTAACTGGTCAGATAAGGAGTGATGGCAGCCTAGTAATAAAGTCCTCTATGGACACTAGTGAAACTGAGCATGTTGGTGGTCTCATTTTATATTATTAATTGAAGCAAACAAGTAGAATGAAAACAGAAGAAATATATTTTATACCCCATTGTGAATGTACACAAAGAAAATAATGCATTTCTATATATCTCCTATATACAATAGGCTTCATTAGAAGTTGTTCCTGAAACTAGAACATTTTGTGATCTGTGCTCTCGTAATCTGTGACGGTAGATTTGTCTGGGTTCTAATTTAAACTATGTCACAGCTGCTGGTGATCTTATGCAGTACTAAAGCCCTAGTCTAGTCCGTTTAATGTACCGTACCAGAAGCCAAGTGTCAGACAGATTACATCCTGTTACCGCCCGTCCTACTTGTATATAAAAAAAGTACAGAGCACAATTGGATTCGTCTCCTGGATAAACGCTGTCAACCCTTAATTAGTGCTCCTCTTTATAACAGATAAACCGGGTTACATTCAGTGCTCCATGCAGACCAGATGAGGATGCTTCCCACTCCCTACTCTACTGTTGTCCTAAGAAAAAAGTTTTGGTGCCATGTAAGATAGTTGTAAGAGTAAATAAGCAGTCTTCCAGTTACAATAGATAAATTTTTTAACTTACTGTGACATCTTACCAACAGTCAATGAATGCCTTTATAAGTTGACAAAGCAGTGATTTATTTATTTAATTTGTTATTATTGTGCCATTTATTTTCGCAGCGCTTTACAGACATCATCACTGTCCCCATTGGGGCTCACAATCTAAATTCCCTATCAGTATGTCTTTATAGTGTGGGAGGAAACCAGAGAACCCAGAGAAAACCCAAGCAAACACGGGGAGAATAAACAAACTCCTTGTAAATGTAGGATATTAACCTAGGAACCCCTGTGCTTCAAGGGTATAGAACTAAACACTGAGCCACCATGCTTCCCTGTAAAAGCTATTTTAACATAACATTAAAAAAGGTGATAGGTGATAACTTGAAAATACCCCTTTAAAGGGAACCTGCCATGTAAAACAACACTATTAACCTGCAGATATTTGGTTAATCTGCATGTTAATAGCGTTCTGAAGCTGTGTGTTGCACTGGCGCCCACACTGACAGTCTGGCTATCGGGAGGAAATTAACTTTATTCCTCCTGGCAGCCTAGGGCTTTCAGTCATAGGGATGAGCTGGCGTGGCTTCAGTTACTGCGCAGTACATAGTGAGTGGAGACTGTAACCATGTCCCCTAACAGCCAGTACTGTACTGACACGCTGTAGAGCCAGCTGTCAGTCAGTGCCGGGGTGTGGTTACAGCCACCGTTCACTATGTACCGAGCAGTGACTAAAGCCGCGCCGGCCACCCCCCTATGACTGAAAGCTGAAGGCTGCCAGGAGGAATAAAGTTCATTTCCTCCCTGCAGTGGGGCTCTCAGTGTGGTCTTCAGAACGCTATTAACCTGCAGATTAACCCCATATTTGCAGGTTAATAGCATTTTTTTGGTTTGGCAATTCCTGCTGCCCAAACCACAGGCTGGTTATTCAGAGAAAACATAGCTGGGAGAGCCAACTAGTGACCATAGGCAAAGACGAGACAAGTCTGGCTTCACTGCTCTAGTTCATTGACAGATCTTTCCTGATGTGCACACATGGAAAAGACCTGCTATCACCTGAAGCAGTGTGGGGAGAAGCTGGTCAGGGTAGCGCCGGACTATTCTTATCCAGCGTTGGACTGGAGTACTTTGGGCCCACCAGAGAAAATCCTTCTTGGGACCCACTATGTAACTACATAGAAATAAATACAAGACCACCAACTGTGTGGTAAAACATGCTAATATCAGGGTATAATATAAGATAGTACACTTTTTAATGTTCAGGCAATGTGAACTGAGGTCTAAGATGGTAGACATGCAAGAAATAGGAGCATGTTCACACTAGCAAAACAGAAACAAAACCTACAAAAGACAAAAGACAAAAATATATCTCATACCCTACCATCATTATATATAAATGTAAAGCAAAGTTGCATAATAAATATAGGGTACTTAGTGAACTATTTTTGATCAAAAAACGTATACAAGCCGTCCCACCAGCGGCAAGGTGACCCTAAATTGGGACGGTACCTATACTGCCTATATTAAAAACCTTACTGTATATCAAAGTTGAAGTAATGCATATAAAAGGGTAGACAAATAGGACCGGGTCCCAACTCCAGACCACCCAGGCCCGTGGTAAGCTACATATATACCAGTCAGCTCAACAAAGGGGATGCCACACCCTTAAATTGCACAGAATGCAAACAAGACAAAAAACCAGGCAATGTGAACTGAGGTCTAAGATGGTAGACATGCAAGAAATAGGTGCATGTTCACACTAGCAAAACAGAAACAAAACCTACAAAAGACAAAAGACAAAAATATATCTCATACCCTACCATCATTATATATAAATGTAAAGCAAAGTTGCATAATAAATATAGGGTACTTAGTGAACTATTTTTGATCAAAAAAAGTATACAAGCCGTCCCACCAGCGGCAAGGTGACCCTAAATTGGGACGGTACCTATACTGCCTATATTAAAAACCTTACTGTATATCAAAGTTGAAGTAATGCATATAAAAGGGTAGACAAATAGGACCGGGTCCCAACTCCAGACCACCCAGGCCCGTGGTAAGCTACATATATACCAGTCAGCTCAACAAAGGGGATGCCACACCCTTAAATTGCACAGAATGCAAACAAGACAAAAAACCAGGCAATGTGAACTGAGGTCTAAGATGGTAGACATGCAAGAAATAGGAGCATGTTCACACTAGCAAAAAGAAGCAAAACCTACAAAAGACAAAAATATATCTCATACCCTACCATCATTATATATAAATGTAAAGCAAAGTTGCATAATAAATATAGGGTACTTAGTGAACTATTTTTGATCAAAAAAAGTATACAAGCCATCCCACCAGCGGCAAGGTGACCCTAAATTGGGACGGTACCTATACTGCCTATATTAAAAACCTTACTGTATATCAAAGTTGAAGTAATGCATATAAAAGGGTAGACAAATAGGAACGGGTCCCAACTCCAGACCACCCAGGCCCGTGGTAAGCTACATATATACCAGTCAGCTCAACAAAGGGGATGCCACACCCTTAAATTGCACAGAATGCAAACAAGACAAAAAAACAGGCAATGTGAACTGAGGTCTAAGATGGTAGACATGCAAGAAATAGGAGCATGTTCACACTAGCAAAACAGAAACAAAACCTACAAAAGACAAAAATATATCTCATACCCTACCATCATTATATATAAATGTAAAGCAAAGTTGCATAATAAATATAGGGTACTTAGTGTTATAGAAAGAGCTGGCGCCCACATTTTGGTGCAAGCTCAATGATAAATGTCTCCTGATGTGTATTAACCACTAAACCAATGTTTTATAGCACCAGTGTAGTGGATGAGATTTCATGACATCTCATCCATACGTTAAGAAAATCCAAAGCATGAATTGACTGATGCTGTGGATTTGACATGAATAATGTGTCAATCTATGCTGCAGATATTCACCACCAATTTCATCCTTTGCAATATAAACGATCAGGTCAGTGGTAAAGGTGTACCAGTAGTAAACACAGCAATATCTGCACAATATTTAGGTGGATATTACCGCTGTTAATTTGCTGTGTGATTTCCATTTAGAAATTCTGCAGCAAATACATTATGTGAATGTACCCACTAATAGTGGTGGAGGCCCTAAATCTCGTATGTATGACATTGGAGTGATATCGAAAGAGCTGTCCCTCATATCCCCCATACACTTTTTATAGAAATCTCTTTGCCACCTATAAGGCCATAACTTTTTAGGAAGGGCCTCATTTTGTTAGTAGTGATGGAAGGTGCTCAGTCAGGGGTCATACAGGGAGAGGGGCTCAGTCAGTCAGGAGTGATACAGGGAGAAGGGGCTCAGTCAGTCGGGATTAATACAGGGAGAAGGTGCTCATTTAGGGGTGACAGAGTGAGAGAGGGCTCAGTCAGTCAGGGCTGGTACAGGGAGTAGGGGCTCAGTCAGGCAGGGATGATACAGAGAGAAGATGCTGAGTCAGTCAGGGGTGATACAGGGAGATGAGGTTCAGACAGTCAGGGTTCATACAGGAAGAAGGGGCTTAGTCAGTCATGGGTGATACAGGGAAGAGGTGCTAAGTCAGGGGTGATATAGGGAGAGGGGGTTCAGTCAGTCAGGAGTGATACAGGGAGAAGGGGCTCAGTCAGTCAGGGGTGATACAGGGAGAAGGTGTTCAGACAGGGGTGATATAGGGAGAAGGGGCTCAGTTAGTCAGAGGTGATACAGAGAGAAGGTGCTCAGTCAGAGATGATACAGGGAGAAGGTGCTCATTCAGGGGTGACACAGTGAAAGGGAGCTCAGTCAGTCAAGGGTGATACAGGGAGAGGGGCTCAGTCAGGGGAGATACAGGGGGAGAGGGGGCTTAGTCAGTCAGGGGTGATACAGGTAGAGGGGACTCAGTCAGCACGGATGATACAGGGAGAGGGGGCTCAGTCAGTTGGGTGATACAGCGAGATGGGGCTCAGTCACTCGGGGGTGATACAGAGAGAAGTGGCTCAGTCAGTCAGGGGTGATACAGAGAGAGGGGGCTCAGTCAGTCGGTGGTGATACAGGAAGAGGGGGCTCAGTCAGGGGTGATATGGGGAGGGGGAGCTGAGTCAATCAGGGGTGATACATAGGGAGGGAGTGCAGTCGGGTGATATGGGGAAAGGGCGCAGTCAGTCAGTCAGATACGGGGACAGAGGGCTCAGTCTGGGGTGATACAGCAGAGAAGCTGCAGTCAGGTGTGATATGAGGATGGGGTGCAAATCAGGGGTGATTCTTGGGGAGGGGATGCAATCAGTCAGGGGTGATACGGGGGAGGAGGTGCAGTCAGAGGTGATACAGTGAAGGGGTGCAGTAAGGGGTGATACAGAGGACGGGTGCAGTCAGAGGTGATACACGGGAGGGGGTCCAGTCAGGGGTGATATAGAGGGAAGGGGTTAATCAGGGGTGATATGAGGGAGGGGGTTCAGTCAGTGGTTATATAGAGGGAAGGGGCTCAGTCAGGGGTGATACCGAGGAGGGAATGCAGTCAGTCAGGGGTGAATTGCCGCCATTGACTTGCATTGAATCGCTTAATATTCGCATAACTACATGTTCACATGCGGATATTAAACGATTCAATGTGCGGATGGTACCCAGGTCTGGAGAAGAGGAGACTCTCCTCCAGAGCCGTGTACCATAGTACCTGTAAAAAAAAAAAGAATTTAAAATAAAAAATAAACATATACTTACCTTCTGATGGCCTCCGGTGTTTTCTCCGTCACCGCAGGTCCTTTTAGACCATCGCGAGCCGTATAAGAGACCGGACGCACCGGAGAAAACACCGGGGGCCATCGGAAGGTAAGTATAATGTTTATTTTTTATTTTTTACCATTTTTATTCTTTTTTTTAACTATTACTTGGTCACACTATATAAATCCATGACGGTTGCATGGATTTATATAGTGTGACCAAGTTGTCAAGCACTTTTCCAAGCGATGCTAAAATCGCTTGGAAAAGCGCTTGATAACCCGCATGCAGAAATGCATGCAAAAACACTTGACAAACGCTTCTACCTGGCAGGAAAAACGCATATAAAATCCGCATGCGTTTTTCATGCCAGGGAGATGCGGAAAAAATCTGCAGCATTTCTGCATTGGGGGCACTTAGCCTTTGTAAGCAACAGAGCGCTGTTGCGCCCTGATGGCTTTTTATGTCACTGCTACTCCCAGTTGGACAACCTGGGAGAGCGGTCGGTATGTGCATCGCTGGCACACATGACTTATGTTTACTGTGCCAGCAGAAGTCAGTGCCTGGGCCCACCGTAGAATCCACCGGTCCTCCGGTGGGCCAGTCCGAACCTGGTCTTATTTTTATGTTCCCCAGCCACCTTTTCAAACTGTTTTCTCTGAAACTACAAGAGAAAAACATCTACCTGGACGTGGTTTGGGCACTATGAATCCATTGACAGATTCCCTTTAAATTATTGTCATAAATATGCTAAAAAAAAACACTTTTCTACATGTGATTTATTTCAGTATGATAGGCCATAATTATAACGTAACCTTCACCCAGGGCTAAAGAATTGATTGGTGTCTAGTTGGTTGGATAATAATAAAAATATTTTTCAATTTGTTTTCATTAATTTTTTATATTTTGCTAATGACTGGGTAATCCAAGACAGGTGGCTACTTATATCCTCACTGATGAGACAACACTGGTACACTAGTAAATTGATTATACTTACCTATAAGGGGATTTCAAAGCATAGCAAAGTTTCCCAAGGCCGGCAGATCCCAGAACTTGTAACACTATCCCACAGCTTTATGACTATAGGAAAACTAAGTGCCATAATGTTTTTAATCTGAAATGCGCTAGTAAAAGAACTGAAGAGGTAAAACAGGGATAATGAAAGAAAGGAGTCGTGGATTACAAGTCGTGTCTTTTGGTGGAATTATCTCTTAGTTTTGAACCTGAGATAACAGCTATTTATCAGGTACCATATAAATAGGAAGATGTCATCACTATTAACATCATTAGTTTATTGATGGGTCATTTAGAAAGGTTGTAATACTGGGCTTTCGTCCTGATTCATTCACATTCGCTACACAAACAGGAAGAATAGGAATAAATGGCAAATTACACTAATTATGTCTTCATTGTTATTAACTATAACTTATCTGTATAGAGTAATTTTATCCTAATTATTATGCTGATAATAAGGCTATGCAACCATATGTATTATGAAAATTAGTGCTCGATTTACATCTGAAGAAGAAACCCTGCCTGGCTGGGCGCCAAAGGTGGATGAATGAACTGCTATTGAACTGTTGTAGTGGAAGACCGATATTCTTAGGTGGGCTGTAAGACAAAACATCAACCTTATGCATGGAAGATGGAGCTTCTTGCCACACATCTAATAAGACCAAGATTGTCAGGCAAGAAAAGCATCTGAAAGCTTCAATGGGCCATAAATCCCATAAAATATGTTTGGGCTATGCTTGCTAGTCCAACGAAATGAGCTTTTATAATGATCAACGTGCTGAAGGTTGTCAATACCCAACCCCTGATCTGCTACACGCAAGCCAGCTGATTGGAAGTCGTTTAACCCCTTTACCCCCGAGGGTGGTTTGCACGTTAATGACCAGGCCAATTTTTACAATTCTGACTACTGTCACTTTCTGAGGTAATTACTCTGGAACGCTTCAACAGATCCCACTGATTCTGAGATTGTTTTTTCGTGACATATTGTACTTCATGATAGTGGTACAATTTCTTCGATATCACTTGCGTTTATTTGTGAAAAAAATGGAAATTTGGCAAAAATGTTGAAAATTTAGCAATTTTCAAAATTTTAATTTTTATGCCCTTAACCCCTTAAGCCCCGCGGGTGGTTTGCACGTTAATGACCGGGCCAATTTTTACAATTCTGACCACTGTCACTTTATGAGGTAATTACTCTGGAACGCTTCAACGGATCCCCCTGATTTTGAGATTGTTTTTTCGTGACATATTGTACTTCATGATTGTGGAAAAATTTCTTCGATATCACTTGCGTTTACTTGTGAAAAAAACAGAAATTTGGCGAAAATTTTGAAAATTTTGCAATTTTCAAAATTTGAATTTTTAAGCCCTGAAATCAGAGCGATATTTCACACAAAAGAGTTAATAAATAACATTTCCCACATGTCTACTTTACATCAGCACAATTTTGGAACCAAAATTTTTTTTTGTTAGGGAGCTATAAGGGTTAAAAGTTGACCAGCGATTTCTCATTTTTCCAACAAAATTTACAAAACCATTTTTTTAGGGACCACATCACATTTGAAGTCACTTGGAGAGGTCTTTTTGACAGAAAATACCCAAAAGTGACACCATTCTAAAAACTGCACCCCTCAAGGTGCTCAAAACCACATTCAAGAATTTTATTAACCCTTCAGGTGCTTCACAGGAATTTTTTGAATGTGGAAGAAAAAAATGAACATTTAACTTTTTTCACAAAAATGTTACTTTAGACCCAATTTTTTTTATTTTCACAGGAGTAACAAGAAAAAATGGACCCCAAAATTTGTTGTGCAATTTCCCCTGGGCACGCAGATGCCCAATATTTTGGGAAAAAACACTGTTTGGGCGCACGGCAGGGCTCGGAAGGGAAAGAGCGCCATTTGACTTTTTGATTGTAAAATTTGCTTGAATAATTAGCGGACGCCATGTTGTGTTTGGAGAGCCCCTGTGTGCCCAAACTTTGGAGCTCCCCCACAAGTGACCCCATTTTGGAAACTAGACCCCCCAAGGCACCTTTATAGATGCATAATGAGCACTTGGAACCCCCAGGTGCTTCACAAATTGATTCGTAAAAATGAAAAAGTGAAAAAAAAAACACTTTTTCATTTTTACGAATCAATTTGTGAAGCACCTAGGGGTTCCAAGTGCTCACTATGCATCTAGATAGGTGCCTTGGGGGGTCTAGTTTCCAAAATGGGGTCACTTGTGGGGGAGCTCCAATGTTTGGGCACACAGGGACTCTCTAAATGCAACATGGTATCCGCTAACAAATTGAATGGAAAATCGGCTCAAATTGTTAGCGGACACCACATTGCGTTTGGAGAGCCCCTCTGTGCCCAAACTTTGGAGCTCCCCCACAAGTGACCCCATTTTGGAAACTAGACCCCCCAAGGCACCTTTCTAGATGCATAGTGAGCACTTGGAACCCCCAGGTGCTTCACAAATTGATTCGTAAAAATGAAAAAGTGAAAAAAAAAACACTTTTTCATTTTTATGAATCAATTTGTGAAACACCTGGGGTTCCAAGTGCTCACTATGCATCTAGATAGGTGCCTTGGGGGGTCTAGTTTCCAAAATGGGGTCACTTGTGGGGGAGCTCCAATGTTTGGGCACACAGGGACTCTCTAAATGCAACATGGTGTCCGCTAACAATTTGAGCCGATTTTCCATTCAATTTGTTAGCAGACACCATGTCGCGTTTGGAGAGCCCGTGATGTGCCTAAACAGTGGAGCTCCCCCACAAGTGTCCCCATTTTGGAAACTATACCCCTCAAGGATTTTATTAAGGTGTATAGTGAACATTTTGAACCCAGAGGTACGGCACAGAATTTGTTTACATTAGGTCATCATATTGAATAAGTTGTCATTATTCTTGAGCGCAAGTGCTTGCTACTTGAGTTTGCATCGGGTACTCAGGTATGCACCATGTACAGCGTGTGCTCGAGTGACATGCTCGAGTCCCTGCTCCGCATGTTTCACGGTTATTAGACACCCAAAAAAAAACATGCGGGGATCGCTCGTGCATGGCAGGCAATCCCCGTAAAGTTTTTTGGCCGCGAAGCATATGGGGCAGAGACTCGAGCATGTCACTCAAATCCCACGATACTCAATGCATACCAGAGCACCCGATGCAAACTCAAGTAGCGAGCACTTGCTCTCAACACTAGTCGCCATATCGTCATCTTTTTTTCTTACTTTTGAAAAAAATCCCAACCCCAGCCCTAACCCTAGCACAACCCTAGCCCTAGCACAACTCTAGCCCTAGCACAACCCTAGCCCCAGCACAACCCTAGCCCCAGCACAACCCTAGCCCCAGCACAACCCTAGCCCCAAACCCAGCCCTAACCCTAGCCCAATCCTAACCCAAGAGTTTATTTTTTACGTCGTTCCTTGTGCGGTATAAGTGATTAGACGACTTTATTCTTCGGGTCGGTGTGATTACAGCAATGCCAGAATCATATGGGGTTTTTATGACTGACAGCTGTCACACACTAAAAGACGCATTTTTTGTAAAATCTAGTTTTTGCATCGCCATATTTTGAGAGCTATAATTTTTCCAGATTTTGGCAGACAGTCATGTGACGGCTCGTTTTTTGCGGGATGACTTGACGTTGTTATTGGTGCCATTTTCAGGCACGTGACATTTTTTGATCGCTTTCTATTCCGATTTTTGGGAGGCAGAATAAACAAAAACCAACAATTCAGGAATTGTTTTTTTTTTTTTTTATTCTGTTCCGCGTTTGGTAAAATTGATGAGGTAGCTTTATTCTTCGGGTCAGTACGTTTACAGCGGTACCACATTTGTATCATTTTTCTATGTTTTGGCGCTTATACACAATAAAAGCTATTTTATAGAAAAAAATATTTTTTAGCATAGCTTTATTCTGAGAGCTATAACTTTTTTATTTTTCGGCTGATGGAGCTGTATGGCAGCTTGTTTTTTGCGGGACGAGATGACGTTTTCAGCGGTATCATTTTTATTTATATGCGTCTTTTTGATCGCGTGTTATTCCACTTTTTGTTTGGCGGTATGGTGATAAAGCATTGTTTTTTGCTTGGTTTTTTTTTTTTTTTTTTACCGTGTTCACTGAAGGGGTTAACTAGTGGGACAGTTTTATAGGTCAGGTTGTTCCGGACGCGGCGCTACCAAATATGTGTACTTTTATTGTTTTTTTTTGTTTTTTTTTTATAATAATATTTATTGATGGGTACATTATATTTTTATTTTTGGTGTATTATTATTTTTTTTTTTATATAATATTTTTGCACATTTTTTTTTTTTTTTCCACTTTCACACAGTTTATACACTTTATTACTTTGTCCCACTCTGGGACTTTCACTTTTTTTTTTCTGATCGCCTGCATGGCACAGGAATGAAGCACCATCTATATGCCATGAAGGCTGTCAGAAGTGCACAGTGTGAAGATTGCTTGGAGATGCACTGCGCATGCCCAAGCAATCTTCCTGCTCTCTGGTGACCCGGATGTTGTCATGACGACATCGGGTCGTCATGGCAATGACGCGCCCCCTGGGCCAGTGTTGTTTGGGGGATACCCGGAGCCGGATCAGATGGGGGTTGTAGTCTCCGAGTGGCGGTGACCCGGTCCGTGCCCAGGGTGTCAAGCTCAGTGTGTGGCAGTCCTACAGATGTTACTGGATGTTCTTTAGTGTCGACTACGCCACCCGTTGATTTGCGGTCACTACGGCCGCCGCTGCAGCAGGGTCCGCTGAGGCTGGTGGTGTGTGTGCAGCTCAGGTAGTATAACCCCCAACGGGAGGGGTATAGCCTCAGGGGGTCAGTTGCAGAGGATGGTGGTTGTGGAGGTGCAGTGAGGATGGTAATGAAACTCAGAGTCGGGCTGTGCAGTTCAGGGTTTTTACTTACTGCTTTTGTGTTGGTCACTCCGGCCTTGAGTGACCACCCGAGCCGTGCTGCGTCCACCAGGTCCTGGACTCGGCCAACCCCCAGGTGATTCTGGAGCGTGTTCCTGAGCTCCCTTTCTGACTTGTCCTTCTCTCTGGCCTTCCCCACCAGGGATCCACCTAAGTCCGGCTCCCTCGGGCCTCTTGTTGGTAAAACCCTTGTTTCTGGGTTCCCTGACCCTATTCTTGGTTTGCCTTCCGGGTGGATTTAGTGGGTGGTCGTGGCAGATCCTGCCCACGACCTCCGGTCTCTGGCTAAGGATTAGTGCCCTCCACCAGCTTGGGATCCGGTACCCTTGTGCCAACTCTTCACCCTCTGGTCTAATTTTGGGTTCTTGGAGTTCCCTCTTCTCCCCCTCTGGGTCCTTCTTTTCTCCTCTCTCTCACTCTCTTGGCCTTGGAGCTGGCTGAGCTGCTCTGCTTGTCGGACCAAACCTCTACAAAAGACCCTGTTCTAAGATGGTTCCCACCTTATATACTCCCTCTATGTGTGAGCTCAGGTGACCAGCACCCAATGAGCTCCTAGCATTACCCAGACTGCTCCCCCTATCTGCCCCTACACTACTGGGATGTTCCACCCCCCTCCCACTCCAGCCAGGGACAGACGCTGTCGTACCTGCACATTTCTCTAGTGGGAGTACCATTGGTCTGTCCCCCGGAAATGGGATGTATGTAGTGCATGCAGCCTACTGAGCTCAGTTCCACACTCCATCCTTACCCGGGAGTGGAATACCACACCTCTGGCTTGAGGTGTAACACCCCTGTAGCAGCCGAATCCTCAGGGTGCTACATTCCCCCCTGGTAAATCACAGCACGTCCTCGGGCTGTAAGATATAAAAAACATCCAAAACATACAATTTTTTTTCATAAACATAAACATATAAAACATCACATATATTATCAGCAATAAAACTTTTCATATAAAACTTTTCATAAATAACATCCTTGTAAACACTCTTGCTCCTCCGGCCACGGTGCAACTTGTGACCGGGAAAAGTGCGACAGTCTCCTTTAGAAACACGGTTTTCCTATAAAACCTGTAGAGGGCGCCTTAGAAAGCCCAACTATATACAGGGGGAATATGGCCGCTCTCAGTCCTCGGCCAGGTAATGGGAATAGGGACACACGGGTTAACAGTTCACTCTTGTCCCAACGGGGACATATTTAAAGCAGCAACAGTTCACTGTACCCCGATGGGTAACTATTTACAGTCTCTTTACCGTACTTTAACGACGGCGTCCTCCTGCTCCTTCTTTGGATTCAGACCCGTCCGGGTCCTCCTGCTCCTCCTCACACCGCAGCTCCTCCTCCGTCAGGCGATGTACATGGAGGGCGTAGGGTCCTTTGGCACACTTGTGCCGGGTGAAGGTGACCTCGTCCCCTACATACAGGTCACGACCTCTGTGTCCCTCCGGCAGATGGCTTTCTACGTCTCTGCGGGTGACAAAGACGTCGCCGGGGGTATGATGGTCTCTTATGAAGCCCCTCCCATGCTGCAGGTTGAATTTAATCACAGTCCCGGTGGTACGGGGACCATGAGCTGCACGGGGATCTCTCCTGGTCCGGCTCTTCTGCTCCACGCTCCTTATCTGTGCTTGCTGTTCCCGGACCCGCCTCTCTCTCCGCTCCTTCTCGAAGACCTCGAGCTGCTGGCGGCAGCACTCTGCACGCTCCGCTGCGGCCGCCCGAGTCTCCTGAGTGAACCCCATGAGGTCTCCTCCGGTGGGGTCCCACTCAAACTGTGCCTCCTCTAGCGGGGGCTGGGTCCTCCTGACGGGCTTCGGAGCCGGAATCAGGGGCTCACACAGGGGCCTCGCCCTTTGGAGTTCCAGTTGGTAGTACTCCTGGGGCCATATGAAGGGCTGCCCATCCGGGCACGTATGCTGGGCGAACAGGTCCTCACCCAGGTGCGGTACTTTAGGTGTTATGGGCGCTGTGGTGGTAGCGGCGCCCGGGTTGACCAGGCCTTGCGACCAGGCTTGGGGCACGCTAAAGGAAAAGGGCACCGTAAGAACGGCGGCGCCCGTGGTTACTCGGCCCTGCGACCAGGCTGGTGGCTCCGCGGAGGTAGGGGGCGCTGTTGGAATGGCGGCGCCCGGGTGTACTAGGCCTTGCGACCAGGCCGATGGTATTTCCTGCTTTGCCGCGCTCAGGGTCGAAGCGCGTGACGTCACAGGGGTCGCGGCCGCGGTTTCCGGTTGAGGCCTAGTCTGCGGCGGTGACGATGCAGCGACGGGCACGGCAGGGGGAATTTCGGGCTCTGCGACGGGGAGCTGGGGCAGGCACGCGGTTTCCCGGCTCGGGGTAGAGACGTCCCCTTTACCTGCCTCCATTCGTTCAGCTCCCTTCTCGGCGCCGTCTCCGGCCTTGAGTCCTCCTGCACCATCCTCAGAGGCGGTCTGTCTCCTCGTCTCGGGTGGCGTGCTCCGCTGACGGGTTCCGGTCTGCTGGGCCATCTCACGGCTCCACTCCGCCAACGTCTCTCGCTGCACCCGGGCCATCCTCCGTGCGAGGCCCTCCAGCGCAGTCTGTGCACACTCCCGGTCTCGGGGGAGCTGTGCCAGGACCTCCACTAGGCCTAGTGGGGTTGTGGCTTGTAGCAGGCTCCTGACCACTGGGTCGGTGCTGCCTGACTCTCCCTCCATCTCCGGGTAGGCTTTCTCTGGACTCCTCTCCAGACTTCTTGTCTCCGGGTGCGCTCTCTCCAGACTGCTCCAGGCGACACCCATCTTTGCTCTCTTGTTCTGTCTCCGCCCACATTGAGGGTGGTCCCGGGGCAACTTTGTGATTGTCAGTTCCAGGGGCAGTTCTCTCACGCTGATGGACACTTCCAGCATCACAGTCTCTGTTGGTGGGGGCGGTTTCCGCTTTTGGCGCCATTCTTCGACCTGGCCCACGATGGGAGGTGGCCTTTTGCCACCCTCTGGCACGCCCATAATGGCGTCCGCTCTTCCAAGGCGGGAAATCTTTGGAAATGGCGGGAATCGTCTCCCAGTGGCGGGAAACTCCACGGATGGCGGGAAAAAGCTGCAAATGGCGGACAACCGGCGGGAAACGACCTGTGATGGGGTCCGTTGGCGGGGACCCTCCGGAACCGGCGGGAGACTTCTTTTTAAGGTAACGGTGAACTTTTCTTCAGGCACGCAGTACCCGGTTGTTGCGGGCACGTTATCCTGCCGACTACGCCAAAGTTGACGCGCCCCCTGGGCCAGTGTTGTTTGGGGGATACCCGGAGCCGGATCAGATGGGGGTTGTAGTCTCCGAGTGGCGGTGACCCGGTCCGTGCCCAGGGTGTCAAGCTCAGTGTGTGGCAGTCCTACAGATGTTACTGGATGTTCTTTAGTGTCGACTACGCCACCCGTTGATTTGCGGTCACTACGGCCGCCGCTGCAGCAGGGTCCGCTGAGGCTGGTGGTGTGTGTGCAGCTCAGGTAGTATAACCCCCAACGGGAGGGGTATAGCCTCAGGGGGTCAGTTGCAGAGGATGGTGGTTGTGGAGGTGCAGTGAGGATGGTAATGAAACTCAGAGTCGGGCTGTGCAGTTCAGGGTTTTTACTTACTGCTTTTGTGTTGGTCACTCCGGCCTTGAGTGACCACCCGAGCCGTGCTGCGTCCACCAGGTCCTGGACTCGGCCAACCCCCAGGTGATTCTGGAGCGTGTTCCTGAGCTCCCTTTCTGACTTGTCCTTCTCTCTGGCCTTCCCCACCAGGGATCCACCTAAGTCCGGCTCCCTCGGGCCTCTTGTTGGTAAAACCCTTGTCTCTGGGTTCCCTGACCCTATTCTTGGTTTGCCTTCCGGGTGGATTTAGTGGGTGGTCGTGGCAGATCCTGCCCACGACCTCCGGTCTCTGGCTAAGGATTAGTGCCCTCCACCAGCTTGGGATCCGGTACCCTTGTGCCAACTCTTCACCCTCTGGTCTAATTTTGGGTTCTTGGAGTTCCCTCTTCTCCCCCTCTGGGTCCTTCTTTTCTCCTCTCTCTCACTCTCTTGGCCTTGGAGCTGGCTGAGCTGCTCTGCTTGTCGGACCAAACCTCTACAAAAGACCCTGTTCTAAGATGGTTCCCACCTTATATACTCCCTCTATGTGTGAGCTCAGGTGACCAGCACCCAATGAGCTCCTAGCATTACCCAGACTGCTCCCCCTATCTGCCCCTACACTACTGGGATGTTCCACCCCCCTCCCACTCCAGCCAGGGACAGACGCTGTCGTACCTGCACATTTCTCTAGTGGGAGTACCATTGGTCTGTCCCCCGGAAATGGGATGTATGTAGTGCATGCAGCCTACTGAGCTCAGTTCCACACTCCATCCTTACCCGGGAGTGGAATACCACACCTCTGGCTTGAGGTGTAACACCCCTGTAGCAGACGAATCCTCAGGGTGCTACAGCAACACCCGGGAAGCCTTTGCAGACTGCGCTGGAAGCCGGAAGAGGAGGTGAGTATCGCCGATCACCTCCCCTTGCCCCCGCAATGCCGCGATCGACTTCGATCGCAGCATCGCAGGGGTTAATGTGCTGGGAGCGGTGCAGGACCGCTCCCTGCACATAGTACCGGGTGTCAGCTGTGACAATCAGCTGACACCCGGCGGCGATCGTGCCCGCACAGCCTGTGTGCGCGCGCGATCGCCATGACGTACTAATACGGGTCTGGCTCTTAAGTCCCAGGACACAGACGCGTATTAGTACGTCAGATGTTATTAAGGGGTTAAATCAGAGAGATACAGTGCCTACAAGTAGTATTCAACCCCCTGCAGATTTAGCTGGTTTGATAAGATGCAAATAAGTTAGAGCCTTCAAACTGCAAACGAGAGTAGGTTTTATGAACAGAAGCATAAATCTTACAAACCAAAAAGTTATGTTGCTCAGTTGAATTTTATTAAATTTTAAACATAAAAGTGTGGGTCAATTATTATACAACCCCTATGTTTAATATTTTGTGGAATAACCCTTGTTTGCAATTACAGCTAATAATCGTCTTTTATAAGACCTGATCAGGCCGGCACAGGTCTGTGGAGTTATCTTGGCCCACTCCTCCATGCAGATCTTCTCCAAGTTATCTAGGTTCTTTGGGTGTCTCATGTGGACTTTATTCTTGAGCTCCTTCCACAAGTTTTCAATTGGGTTAAGGTCAGGAGACTGACTAGGCCACTCCAACACCTTGACTTTTTCCCTATTGAACCAGGCCTTGGTTTTCTTGGCTGTGTGCTTTGGGTCGTTGTCTTGTTGGAAGATGAAATTACGACCCATCTTTAGATCCTTGATGGAGGAGCGGAGGTTCTTGGCCAAAATCTCCAGGTAGGCCGTGCTATCCATCTTCCCATGGATGCGGACCAGATGGCCAGGCCCCTTGGCAGAGAAACAGCCCCACAGCATGATGCTGCCACCACCATGCCTGACTGTAGGGATGGTATTCTTGGGGTCGTATGCAGTGCCATCCAGTCTCCAAATGTCACGTGTGTGGTTGGCACCAAAGATCTCGATCTTGGTCTCATCAGACCATAGAACCTTGAACCAGTCTGTCTCAGAGTCCTCCAAGTGATCATGAGCAAACTGTAGACGAGCCTTGACATGACTCTTTGAAAGTAAAGGTACCTTACGGGCTCGTCTGGAACGGAGACCATTGCGGTGAAGTACGTTACTTATGGTATTGACTGAAACCAATGTCCCCACTGCCATGAGATCTTCCCGGAGCTCCTTCCTTGTTGTCCTTGGGTTAGCCTTGACTCTTCGGACAAGCCTGGCCTCGGCACGGGAGGACACTTTCAAAGGCTGTCCTGGCTGTGGAAGGCTAACAGTAGTTCCATAAGCCTTCCACTTACGGATGATGCTCCCAACAGTGGAGACAGGTATGCCCAACTCCTTGGAAAGGGTTTTGTACCCCTTGCCAGCCTTGTGACCCTCCACGATCTTGTCTCTGATGGCCTTGGAATGCTCCTTTGTCTTTCCCATGTTGACCATGTCTGAGTGCTGTTCACAAGTTTGGGGAGGGTCTTAAATAGTCAGAAAAGGCTGGCAAAAGAGATCTTTAATCCACACATGTGAAGCTCATTATTCTTGGTGCCTGAACTACTTCTTAATACTTTAGGGGGACCAAACAAAATTCTTGTGGTTTGAGGGGTTGAATAATAAATGACACTCTGAATTAACTTTTTACATTTTAAAAAAAAATAAATAAAAATTTGCTGCAGTGCATTTCCCACTTCCAGGCTGATCTACAGTACAAATGTCACAATGCCAAGTTAATTCCGCATGTGTCAACCAGCTAAATCTGCAGGGGGTTGAATACTACTTGTAGGCACTGTATGTCACAAAATAGTTAATAAATAACATTTCCCACATGTCTACTTTACATCAGCACAATTTTGGAACCAAATTTTTTTTTTATTAGGGAGCTATAAGGGTTAAAAGTTGACCAGTGATTTCTCATTTTTCCAACAAAATTTACAAAACCATTTTTTTAGGGACCACATCACATTTGAAGTCACTTTGAGGGGTCTTTATGACAGAAAATACACAAAAGTGATACCATTCTAAAAACTGCACCCCTCAAGGTGCTCAAAACCACATTCAAGAAGTTTATTAACCCTTCAGGTGCTTCACAGGAATTTTTGGAATGTGGAAGAAAAAAATTAACATTTAACTTTTTTCACAAAAATGTTACTTTAGACCCAATTTTTTTTATTTTCGCAGGGGTAACAGGAAAAAAATGGACCCCAAAATTTGTTGTGCAATTTCTCCTGAGTAAGCCGATACCCCATATGTGGGAGCCCCTGATGTGCCTAAACAGTGGAACCCCCCCCACAAGTGACACCATTTTGGAAACTAGACCCCTCAGGGAACTTATCTAGATGTGTGGTGAGCACCTTAAAACCCCAGGTGCTTCACAGAAGTTTAAAACATTGAGCAGTAAAAATAAAATGTTCACATTTTTCACACAAAAATGTTTTTCAGCCCCCAATTTTGCATTTTCATAAGAGTAACAGGAGAAATTTCACCATGCAGTTTGTTGTGCAATTTCTCCTGAGTAAGCCGATACCCTATATGTGGGGGAAAACCACTGTTTGGGCACACGGCAGGGTTCGGAAGGGAAGGAGCGCCATTTGACTCTTTGAATGTAAAATTTGCTTGAATAATTAGCGGACACCATGTTGCGTTTGGGGAGTCCCTGATGCGCCTAAACAAAAATGATGTTTTAGCCCCAATTTTTTTATTTTCACAAGGTTAAGGGAGAAAATGGACCCCAAAAACTTTTGTGCAATTTCTTCTGAGTACGCCAATACCCGATGTGTGGGGAAAATACAGTGTTTGGGTGCACGGCAGAGTTCAGAAGGGAAGGAGCACTGTGTGACTTTTTGAACGCAAAATTGGCTGGAATTGAGAGCGGATGCCATGTCATGTTTGGAGAGCCCTTGATGTGCCTAAATAGTGGAAACCCCCCACATGTGACCCCATTTTGGAAACTACACCCCTTGAGGATTTTATCAGGGGGTATAGTGAACATTTTGAACCCAGAGGTGCGACACAAAAATTGATAACATTAGGTCATCATATTGAATAAGTTGTCATTAGTCTTGAGCGCAAGTGCTCGCTATTTGAGTTTGCATCGGGTACTCAGGTATGCACCATGTATCGCGCATGCTTGAGTGACATGCTCGAGTCCCCACCTGCATGTTTCATGGTTATTAGACACCAAAAAGAAACGTGGGGATCGCTCATGCATGGCAGGCAATACCCGCAAGTTTTTTTTGGCCGCGAAGCATATGGGGCGGAAACTCGAGCATGTCACTCGAGCACCTGCAATACTCAGTGCATACCTGAGCACCCGATGCAAACTCAAGTAGCGAGCACTTGTGCTCAATACTAGTCGCCATATCGTCATCATTTTTTTTTTTACTTTTGAAAAAATCCCAACCCTAGCACAACCCCAACCCTAACCCTAACACAACCCTAACCCTAGCACAACCCTAACCCTAACCCTAGATTTTATTTTTTACACCGTTCATCATGTGATATAAGTGACTAGACGACTTTATTCTTCGGGTCTGTGCGATTACAGCGATACCAGATTTATAGCGGGTTTTTATTATTGACAGCTGTCACACACTAAAAGATGAATTTTTTTAACCCTAGCACAACCCTAATCCTAGCACAACCCTAACACTACTCCTAGCACAACCCTAACCCTAGCACAACCGTAACCCTAACCTTAGCACAACCCTAATCCTAGCACAACCCTAACCCTAGCACAACCCTAACCCTAGCACAACCCTAACCCTAGCACAACCCTAATCCTAGCACAACCCTAATCCTAGCACAACCCTAACCCTAGCACAACCCTAAACCTAGTACAACCCTAACCCTAGTACAACCCTAACACTAACCCTAGCACAACCCTAACCCTAGAGTTTATTTTTCCTCATGTGGTATAAGTGATTAGACGACTTTATTCTTCGGGTCGGTGCTATTACAGCGATGCCAGGTTCATATCGGGTTTTTATGATTGACAGCTGTCACACACTAAAAGACGCTTTTTTTTTGCAAAGACTAGTTTTTGCATCGCCATATTTTGAGAGCTATCATTTTTCCATATTTCGGCTGACAGAGTCATGTGATGGCTTGTTTTTTGCAGGACAAGATGACGTTTTTATTGGTACCATTTTCAGGCACGTGGCATTTTTTAATCGCTTTCTATTCCGATTTTTGGGAGGCAGAATAAACAAAAACCAACAATTCAGGAATTGTTTTTTTTTTAATTTTGTTATGCCGTTCCGCGTGTGGTAAAATTGATAAGGCAGCTTTATTCTTTGGGTCAGTACGTTTACAGCGGTACCACATTTATATTGTTTTTCTATGTTTAGGCACATTTACACAATAAAAGCTATTTTATAGAAAAAATTATTTTTTTTGCATCGCTTTATTCTGAGAGCTGTAACTTTTTTATTTTTCTGCTGATGGAGATGTATGGTGGCTTGTTTTTTGCGGGACAAGATGACGTTTTCAGCAGCACCATTTTTATTTATATTTGTCTTTTTGATCGTCTTTTATCCCATTTTTTGTTTGGCGGTATGATAATAAAACATCGTTTTTTGCTTCGTTTTTTATTTTATTTTTTTACCATGTTCACTAAAGGGGTTAACTAGTGGGACAGTTTTATAGGTCAGGTCGTTCCGGACAAGATGATACCAAATGTGTGTACTTTTATTGTTTTTTTTTTTTTTATAATAATATTTATTGATGGGTATATTATATTTTTATTTTTGGGGGACTATTTATATATATATATATATATATATATATATATATATATATATATATATATTTATATATTTATTTATTTATTTTTACAAATTTTTTTTTTTTAACACTTTTTTTATTTTTATACTTTGTCCCACAATGGGACTTTCACTTTTTTTTACTCTGATGCCTGTATAGCAGAGGGATGGAGCACCATCCCTGTGCTATACAGGCTGTCAGCGCTGCAGATGCAGAAGATATTTTGGTCATGCACTGCGCATGACCAAAGTATCTTCCTGCTGTCTGGTGACCCGGATGTTGTCATGACGACATCTGGGTCACCATGACGACCACTGAACCTGGCCTCACCGGGACGGTGGGGAAGAGGTGAGTATGCAGCACAGCATTGCAGGGGTTAATGTGCAGGGAGCGGTGCGGGAAAATCAGCTGACACCCTGCGGCGATCGCGCCCGCACAGCATGTGTGCGGGCGAAATCAGCAGGGTGTACTAATACGTACCTGGTTCTTAAAGCTGGGCTGTAAAGGGGTTAATGGCCTTTTTCTACAGGACGACAAGTGTTCTATGCACAAAGAACAATTGTTAATATGATCGTTCTGTGCTGATACAACATCATGTTATTCGCTGCACATTTCCTGTTTGCAGAGAACTTCAGACAAAGGCGCCGTCAAGAGGAGGCTGCGTTGGGTGGAGAATAGAACTGGAGGGACAAAGGCGTCAGATCTACAAATAGCTCTTAAGCCTAATTTGCATATCAATTCAAACACTGATTTCTCAGTCATGGAGGAATTGACTGCCCATGTAAAGATATTGCTGAACTTGTCTTTGAAAGAGCAACATGTGCATATAGATAGTTTGGGGAATGAAATACTGCTAACAGATTTCTTTTAAGGCCCAACATAGGAGAGATTTTAATGGGTTAAATAAATTTTCAAAGCCTCTACAGTAGTCATGTATAAACAGGAAGCTCAGTATATCACATTTACATAATACTATCATAAATAGCGACTATGTACCTAATAATACATTTCTAGCGATACACGAGCCATGACACTATGTATATGAACTGGATTGTGATTTGAATAATGAAATGTCAATCCCGTCTCTGTATACGATGGCTTTTCTTTCAACACCCAAATGAGTAAATGATATATGTTGGTGGCCCTTTGTACAATAAACATGTATGTGTATTTACTGCTGAATTAGTGATGCACTAAGTTATTAGTTTTTTTAGAACTGATATACAATCTCCTGAGAAAACATAATGCCATCATTTTTTTTTTATCAATAACACCAATTCGGTGTCACGCTGTCTCTGTATACTGGAGGTAGGGGGCCTAAGCTGACCCTAAGCTGGGGCCCTGACTAATCCCTCAACCTGGAGGTACTGTTAAAGGTACAGAGGTCCAGGCCGCCAGCGTAACCCCTACCTCCTGAGGATCCCTGCACCTAAGTAATCTAGTCCTGAGAAGGACCCCGATCACAACAAAAGGGGACAAGTAATAATATGCCCACACACAGTACTTAGACGAACGAGACAGTACAAGGGAAAAACCAAAACCACCTTGCATACAAAAACTACACAACTACAACAGAGGGAACACCAACGGGAAAGGAGATAAATGATAAAGCGAGGAAGGGAAAAAACACTCCAAATACACTTATCTCTGAAACTCCAAATACCACGATCCGCTCTGTTAGTCTGCATGAAATGCTTTCACCGACACTTCCCTAACAGACCAGCAGGCATTTGAAGGAGTCTCACTACAGCAGCATTGATTGCAGCTGGGCGAGGCTGGACCTCGTCTAGCACAGAGAGAGAGAGAATTAACTCCCTCACTGCCGAAAAACACAAAGCACCAAAAAGTCAGCTGCGAGAAGTCAGGCTGTGTAATCGTGACGATCTTCGTGGCGACACACCCGTGACAGTACCCCCCCTTCTACGAGGGGCCTCCGGACCCTCAGGGCCAGGTTTATCCGGGTGAGTCGTGTGGAAGGCCCGAACTAATCGGTCTGCGTTAATATCCGACGCAGGAACCCACATCCTCTCCTCAGGACCATACCCTTTCCAATGAACCAGGTACTGAAGGGACCGGCGATTAAAGCGTGAATCGATGACCCTCGATACCTGGAACTCCAAGTTACCCTTGACCACCACTGGAGGGGGAGGTAAAGGTGACGGTACCACCGGCGCCACATACCTCTTAAGCAACGATCTGTGGAACACGTTGTGAATTTTAAACGTAGGGGGGAGGTCAAGACGGAATGCCACCGGATTAATAATAGAACTGATTCTGTATGGCCCGATGAACCTGGGACCCAGTTTCCAGGAGGGAACCTTAAGTTTTATATTCCTGGTAGACAACCATACCCGATCGTTCACACTAAGGTCCGGACCAGACACTCTCCTCCTATCAGCCATACGTTTGTATCGGTTCCCCATAGTATTCAGATTCTTCAGCACCCCTCTCCATACTGAAGCGAGTGATGAGGAAAATCGTTCCTCCTCAGGAACCCCCGAAGAGCCCCCCCTACTGAAAGTACAAAACTGGGGGTGAAAACCATATGCCCCAAAAAACGGGGACTTACCAGTGGACTCGCTCCGCCTATTATTAAGAGCAAACTCTGCCAGAGGTAAGAAAGAAGCCCAGTCCTCCTGGTTCTCTGACACAAAACACTGGAGATATGTCTCCAAGCTCTGGTTCATACGTTCCGTCTGACCATTGGTCTGAGGATGAAAAGCCGATGAGAACGACAAATGCATCCCCCGCCGTGCACAAAACGCCTTCCAGAACTTGGACACAAACTGAGACCCCCGATCAGACACCACCTCGGAGGGTACCCCGTGAAGCCTCACAATCTCCCCAATGAACACCTGCGCAAGAGTTTTAGCATTAGGGAGAGCCGGAAGAGCGATAAAATGTGCCATCTTGCTGAACCTGTCCACTACAACGAGTATGACCGTTTTACCCGAAGACGGAGGGAGGTCCGTAATAAAGTCCATAGACAGATGAGTCCAAGGACGCTCCGGGATCTTCAAAGGTAAGAGGGCCCCAGACGGACGGGTATGTGAGGTCTTAGAGCGCGCACAAACCCCACAGGACGCGACAAAAGTTACCACCTCCTTATGTAAGTTAGGCCACCAAAACCGACGCGAGAGGAGATCCACAGTTGCTCTACTCCCTGGGTGTCCTGCAAAAACTGAGTTATGGTTTGCCTCGATCACCTTTTGTCGCAACTGATCTGGAACAAACAGTCTCCCCGGAGGTCCAACAGGGGCGTCCCCCTGAGCCTCCAATACCTCCTCCTCCAGCTCAGAGCATACTGCCGAAACCACCACCCCCTCCTGAAGGATAGGAATTGGGTCGTCCGTATTCCCGGCCCCAGGGAAACTACGGGATAAGGCATCCGCCTTTACATTTTTTGACCCAGGACGATATGTAACGACAAAATTAAACCTGGTAAAAAACAATGACCACCTAGCTTGTCTGGGATTCAGACGTTTCGCGGACTCCAGATATAGCAGGTTCTTGTGATCGGTGATGACGGTGACCGGATGGACTGCCCCCTCCAAAAAATGGCGCCACTCCTCAAAAGCTAACTTAATGGCCAAGAGTTCCCTATTGCCGACATCGTAATTCCTCTCAGCGGACGACAATTTTTTAGAGAAAAAGGCGCACGGATGCCACTTACCAGGGGACGAACCTTGTGACAATACTGCTCCCACCCCTACCTCGGAAGCGTCTACCTCTACAATGAATGGCTGTGACGCATCAGGTTGAATGAGTATGGGTGCCGAGGCAAAACATTTTTTCAAGGAGGAGAATGCTTGACAAGTCTTGTCAGACCACCTAGAAAAATCCGTCCCCTTTTTAGTCATGTCTGTGAGAGGCTTAACCATGGACGAGAAATTACGAATGAACTTCCGGTAATAATTAGCAAACACCAGGAAACGTTGTAGTGCCTTAAGATTCTCTGGCCGATCCCACTCAAGAACTGCCCGCACTTTCCCAGGGTCCATACGAAAACCGGACGCTGAAACCAGGAAGCCTAAAAACTGGAGTTCCTGTACGGCGAACACACACTTTTCCCATTTGGCATACAGTTTATTATCCCGCAAGATCTGTAACACCTGCCTAACGTGCTCCTGATGAGACACCAGATCCGGCGAGTAAATTAAGATATCATCCAGATATATGACAACAAACTGTCCCACCAGGCGGCGAAAAATGTCATTAACAAAGTGTTGGAACACCGCCGGGGCATTAGTCAGACCGAATGGCATGACAAGGTTCTCATAATGCCCCTCCGGAGTGTTAAACGCCGTCTTCCACTCATCCCCCTCCTTCATCCTAATCAGATTGTACGCCCCCCTGAGATCCAACTTAGAGAACCATTTGGCGCCCACGATCTGATTAAAGAGATCGGGAATAAGTGGGAGCGGATACGGATCTCGGACCGTAATCCGATTAAGTTCACGGAAATCCAGGCAAGGGCGTAGGCCTCCATCTTTCTTCTTAACAAAGAAGAACCCCGCAGCCACCGGTGAAGATGAAGGTCTAATATGCCCCTTAGCCAGACTTTCTGAAATATAATCCTTCATGGCCTGCCTCTCAGGACCAGAAAGGTTATACAACCTAGCTTTAGGTAACTTGGCCTCAGGGAGCAGTTTTACAGAACAGTCATACTCGCGATGAGGAGGTAGTTCCTGACACCCTTTCTCCGAGAATACATCCTCAAAGTCCGCCAGAAATGGAGGTAAGACCCAAGGAGTAACCGCACCGATGACCGTGTTCATGCAGTTTTTATTACAGAATTTACTCCATTGGCTTATCTCTCTGGTTTGCCAATTCATAACCGGGTTATGCTTAGTTAACCAAGGAAGGCCCAACACTATAGGAGTGGGAAGACCCTCCAACACGTAGCAAGACAACAGTTCTTTATGTATCGCCCCCACTTGAAGTTTTACATCATGCACAGCTTGCAAAAAACTTCCCTGACCGAGAGGCCTGGCATCGATCGAGAATATGGGGATGGGTTTAGCCAACTCACTCAATCGCATACCTTGAACCCGGGCAAACCGAGCATCAACCAGATTAGCCCCAGCCCCACTATCCAGAAGAACAGATATCCTCTCAGTTCTCGTACCCACCACCACCTCCGCCGGTACGAGAAACTGAGATGAACCTAGGGACGAAATACCTACTCCCAGATTGCCGTCCACCACACAACCTGGGATCAACAGTTTTCCGACGACTCTTCACTCTGCAAGGGACGGGATGGACACCCCCCAATAAAATGTCCCTTTCTCCCGCAGAAGAAACACCTTCCTGTCTTATGGCGCACCACCGGTCCCCTCCCCCGAAATGATGTCCCTCCTAATTGCATAGGCTCCTCTGGACTGACCAGGGGAACCACCATATGAGGGGACCTTGTAGGAGGTGGAGTCATCACAGGGGGTAGAGTTATCCCGCACCTCTCCCGAAGCCGTCTGTCAACGCGAATAGCAAGGGCCATAGCAGCTTCCAGTGACGCGGGAGAGTCATACTGTGCCAACACATCCTGTAATTTGTCGGATAAACCTTGACAAAACTGGCTCCTAAGAGCCGGGTCATTCCACTGGGTGTCCGTGGCCCACCTACGGAACTCCGAACAGAATTCCTCCGCCGGACGATCTCCCTGCTGGATCCTACGTAACTTAGACTCAGCAAGGGAGATCCGATCTGGGTCATCATATACGAGTCCCAGAGCAGCGAAAAACCTATCCACTGACTGGAGAGCCAGGGAGCCCGGGGGAAGAGAGAACGCCCAAGATTGTGGGTCCCCTTGCAGGAGCGAGATGACAATTCCCACCCTTTGTTCTTCACTCCCCGATGACCGAGGCCGCAGCCGAAAGTACAACTTGCATGCCTCCCGGAAAACAAAAAACTTGTCCCGCCCCCCAGTGAACCTGTCAGGGAGAGCTACTTTAGGTTCTGGTCCGGCTTGCTCCTGAGGATACAAAACCTTGGACCTAACGTCCGCCAGCTCCATGGACAAACTCTGCAACTGCCGAGCTAGACCGGCTACTGGATCCATGGTAGCTGGAGAAAAACTAAGTGGTCGGTGAAAATGTCACGCTGTCTCTGTATACTGGAGGTAGGGGGCCTAAGCTGACCCTAAGCTGGGGCCCTGACTAATCCCTCAACCTGGAGGTACTGTTAAAGGTACAGAGGTCCAGGCCGCCAGCGTAACCCCTACCTCCTGAGGATCCCTGCACCTAAGTAATCTAGTCCTGAGAAGGACCCCGATCACAACAAAAGGGGACAAGTAATAATATGCCCACACACAGTACTTAGACGAACGAGACAGTACAAGGGAAAAACCAAAACCACCTTGCATACAAAAACTACACAACTACAACAGAGGGAACACCAACGGGAAAGGAGATAAATGATAAAGCGAGGAAGGGAAAAAACACTCCAAATACACTTATCTCTGAAACTCCAAATGCCACGATCCGCTCTGTTAGTCTGCATGAAATGCTTTCACCGACACTTCCCTAACAGACCAGCAGGCATTTGAAGGAGTCTCACTACAGCAGCATTGATTGCAGCTGGGCGAGGCTGGACCTCGTCTAGCACAGAGAGAGAGAGAATTAACTCCCTCACTGCCGAAAAACACAAAGCACCAAAAAGTCAGCTGCGAGAAGTCAGGCTGTGTAATCGTGACGATCTTCGTGGCGACACACCCGTGACATTCGGCTCTATGAGCCTACGTATGAGAAGAGAACAGACTCGGGTCATTTTATTCTTGCGTATTACATTAGTTGTTATTACTCAAAGATACTTATGTAGAGTTAGCCCTGAGTAAGGATAAGATGTCATCACAGTTTATTGTTGAAAGGTAACCTGTCTTTAGCGATGGGTGGACCCATGCATGTTCTGGTCTGGCGGGTTCTGACGAACATCTATTAAAAGTTCGGTTCAAGTACCAGAACAGTACCCGAACCAGGATCACATTCATATGAATGGGGGGCCCAAACATCCGTGGTTTCCCATGCTGTCATCTGCGTGACAGCGAGAGAAACACAGGCTCTGACCGGTGGTAAAATCGCTACCATCGGTCAGAGAGCTGCGGGGTCAGATGTTAGTGTGAGCCCGCAACTGTGACTGTGATCCGCGGTAAAAAGCTTATCGCTGGTCACAGGCGTCAGCTTATGAGAGTACTACTACCATCAGCCTACGCATGCTGTCACTGATAACAGCGAGAGCAGGCGCCGCTGATGGGATTAGTCATCAGCCGGCGCCTATGCTCAAAGTAAAAAAAAAGAAAAGTTAAAATGTATAAATTAATATTGAAATAAAAATAAAAAACACAGTTATACTCACCTTAAGGCCACAGCACCACTATCAGTATTTGGTCAGTAGTAGATCAGTATTTTTTCTCAGTAGTGGTAGCCAAAACCAGGTGAGAAACAATCAGAGAAAAACCTACTGCTGGTTTTAGCTCCCACTCCTGAGAAAAAATACTGACCAAATAATGATAGTGGGGCCATGGCCTAACACAAAATCTCCAAAGTCCTTGTCTCCTGTAAAAAATCTAAATAAAAAAAACACCATAATACTTACCTTAACACCTAATCTCCGAAGCCTGTGTCACCTGTAAAAAAGAAAAATAATAAACCTCCATAATACACACCTATCCTCTATAATCCAGTGTCCCATGACGATCTCACTTGTACTTACATCAGCTGATGTGATTTCTCACTGATGTGAGCGCAATCCATGTGACATCCGTGTGACATCCGTTTTAATACAACTACATTAAAAATATATACCTGATCAAATTCAGTTTCCTAGGTTTATAATAGAAACGTATTAGTAAAAATCGGTTCCTCTTGGCTTTTCTGTGTGAGATTTGTTGCTTTTACGGACAATAGACTTGAATAGGTGTAGTGCATGCTTCGATTTTTTTCTCATTGACAGTCGGATCAAGAAAGAAATCGTTCACCTGATTAGCCCTATTGAATAACATGGGTCAGTGTGCTGTCCAATTTATACTCTCGTCTGCATGAGCCTTTATTCTGAAACACTGCAGCATGTCAGAGAAAACAGCTCCATCGAACATTTTTATACGAACCACTAGTTCCTTTTTGTTTCTCTTCTTTATTACTTTAGTTATTTCCAGGTGTAATTCCCCAAATAAATGGAATGTGTGTTAGGAAATTCATCATGCAAATAGCCATTTCAAAGAGGAAGAGAGCAGGGACTCTAGTGCTACATGTTGGAAGTAGCAGCCCTATACTGTACGTCACTGGAGGGCACCTGTCACCTCCAAAACGCTATTTACCTGTAGATATAGGAATAATCTGAAAGTAAATAGCATTTAAATCATGTCTGAGTGCCTTACTGGAGCCAGAAAAAAGGGGAGAAAATGAAGTTATATTCAGCCTGCAGCCCCTATATCCCAGTCATGGGGTGGTGCAGAGATCTCTACATTCACACTACACTCGCGTTACATTGATTGACAGCCTGCTAAACACTGTATATGTGTAGAGTAGGCTGTCAATGTTCAGGGAAGTGATTACAATGCGGTCTCTTTCTAGTGAGTGGTGACTGCAACAGCTGCTCCCTGCACCGCCCCAATGGCGGAAAGCGAGTGGGAGGATAAAACTTCATTTTCTCCCTACAGCCGCTGCTCCAGTAAGCCTGGAAGACATGAATTAAATGCAACTGACTTGCAGATTTCCTCTATATCTGGAGGTAAATAGTGATTTGAAGGTGACAGGCTTCCTTTAAGCCACACATGTCAAACTCTAGCCCGCGGGCCAAATTTGGTCCGCAGGGTGAGTATATTTGGCCCGCGACACCAGGCGGGGCTATTATATTGTATGGAGGACTATGTGGGGCCATTATACTGTGTGGAGCACTATGTGGAGGCTATTATACTGTATGGAGCACTATGTGGGGCCACTATGCTATATGGAAGGCAATTCAGAGCCCATTACACTGTATGGAGGACTATGTGGTGCCCATTATACTGTTTGGAGGACTATGTGTTTTCCATTATACTGTATAGAGAACTTTGTGGGGTCCATTATACTATGTGAGGATTAAAGTTGTGGAATCATACCATGATGGGGTCACCATACTTTGCCAGGTGAGTTGAGTAGGTGTAATAGGGTCCTCATACTGTGCATGTGGAGGGTACTGTGGAGGAATTCACTGTGGGGGTGTCTATCTGTGTTTGGTGAGGCACTTTTGTTGGCATCATACTTTATTATCTGCATTAAACAATTATCATTTGTTATTACTTCTTTGAATTAGGCCATGGGCCATATGTTTTTTAATGTTCTTACATAGCTTATTGGAAAAATATAATATGTTAAGATCTATTAATCAAAATGTACTTTGTTCATGGGACAACCCCATGGGCAGCAGAGTAGCTCAGTGGTTAGTACTGCAGCCTTACAGCACTAGGGGTCCTGAGTTCAAATCCCACCAAGGACAACATCTGTAAGGAGTTTGTATGTTCTCCCCATATTTGCATGGGTTTCCTCCCACACTCCAGAGAGATACTGATAGGGAATTTAGATTGTGAGCCCCCATGGAAACAGTGCTGAAATTCTCTGAATTGTAAAGCACTGCGGAATATGTTGGTGCTATATAAATAAAAATATTATTTTTATTAGGTTTGTTTCCATATGAAAAGGTTAATATTTGATAAGGAAAAACTTTCTCAATTGTAGACTTTTTTTTAATAAATATCAAGGTTGGCCCATGACTTTGTCCAAGCTTTTAATTTTGGCCTTCTATGTATTTGAGTTTGACATCCCTGCTTTAACCCCTTCACACCCAATCCTGTTTTCACCTTCCTGACCAGGCCAAATTTTACAATTCTGACCACTCTCACTTTAAGTGGGAACAACTTAGGAACGCTTCAACGTATCCCAGTGATTCTGAGACTGTTTTTTCGTAACACATTGTACTTCCTGTTATTAGTATGTTTTGATTGATATGATTTGCGTTTATTTATGAAAATATTAAACATTTGACAATAAAATATGAAAATGATGCAATTTTCAAACTTTGAATTTTTATGCCCTTAAATCAGATAGTTATACCATGCAAATAGTTAATAAATAACATTTACTACATGTCTACTACACATCGGCATCATTTTTTAAGTATATTTTTTTGTTAGGAAGTTAGAAGAATTAAAAGTTAATCAACAATTTTCCATTTTTCCAACAAAATTTACAAAACCAATTTTTTTAGCAACCATATCACATTTGAAGTGACTTTGAGGGCCTATGTGACAGAAAATACCCAAAGGTGACACTATTTTAAAAACTGCACCCCTAAAAAGTGCTCAAAACCAAATTCAAGAAGTTTATTAACCCTTTAGGCGCTTCAAGCAATGTGGAAGGAAAAAATTAAAATTGTAATTTTTCCCACACAAATGTTGCTTTAGCCCTATTTTTTTTTTCATTTTCACAAGAGGAACAGGAGAAAACGGACCATACAATTTGTTGTGCAATTTCTCCTGAGTACACCGATACTTTATATGTGGTGGAAAACTACTGTTTGGGTGCTCGGCAGGACTCGGAAGGGATGGGGCACAATTTGACTTGCGAGTAGTGTAGAGCCACTCCCGTGGTGTTCGAGTTCGGTTCGGTTCGTCGAACACCCGTGTGTTCGCCGAACTGTTCGTCGAACTGTTCGTCGAACACCTTCGAACACCGTTAAAACCAATGGCAGGCAAACAAAAACACATAGAAACACATAGAAAACACCTTCAAAGGTGTCCAAAAGCTGACAAACTGCTCAGAAGACATAACTACCACATGGAAAAGTGACAAGTACATATAGTCATGCGAAAATAAAAGAGGTGGAGGAGTAAAAGGAGGGGGAGACACAGATATAGGCATGTCATGCCCTTCTAAAATCCAAAAAGTGAGAAGCCGACACGGCCAGTCCGCTCCTGCCCGTGCCACCTCCGTGTCGCCGGGTTTGTGCCAGAGCCGCGGTGAACCCTGATGGCCAGCCCCCCTCTCCCAATACTGGTGCCTGTCCGCTGGTGGGTCGAGCGAGCCCCCCTGTGGTGGAGGCAGCTCTAAGCTTTTTAATTTAAATTGTCTCTCTAATTTGAATGAATACACTTTAAATCCATTTACAAGGATCTATTGGAGGGCAAGTCTCATGCCAGCAGCCGCGTAATTCCAGCTCCAGTAGCGTCCACTAAAGCTGCTGCAGTTAAAAAGCTTTTATAAGGATCGAGCTCGGCTGCCCACCGCAAGGCATCCTACTGCCAGTCCCAGCCCCTATGCCTTGGGGTGCCTCCTGATGCTCTTCACTGAGTATCCCATGGTCCCGAAGCATTTCCTTTGAAAAAATTAAGTGTCTAAACTACAGGTGGTGTAGCTTGCTTAACAGCCGGGATAATCCGCTGACTAGCAGACACTGCTACTAGGCACAAAGTATTTCCTGGGCTAGATGCAGTTAAAAATTTGTAATTAGATACTCTCGTTGGATGCTGAGAAAGCATTCCATAGAGTCTCCTGGCACGCCATATATGATTCTCTTAAAAAGCTTGGGGTAGGGGTCTAGGGGACCCTTTTATAGCCAAAATCACGGCCCTGTATCACAATACGTCACCTAGGCTGAAGATAAATGGAACTGTAGCACCCTGAGGGCTCGGTTGCTACAGAGGTATTGCACCTCACCCAGAGGTGTGATATCTCACTCTCAGGTAAGGATGGAGTGTGGATCAGGACCCGACACCTGCATGCATTACACCACATTGCCGTGGGGCAGGGCGACCAATATGCCTCTGAGATGGGCACGACAGTCCCTGTCCCTGGCTGGAGTGGGGGGAGGGAACACTGAGGAAGGGGAACCCTGTAGTGCAGGAGCAGGGAGGAAGCAGTTCCTGGGTGCATTGAGTTCAGTGCAGAGAAGTCTGAGCAGAAGTGGCAGGGAGCAGGGGCTCTGCATGAGCTCTGCTCCGGAGGCAGGCCTAATAACAGAGGCCCAGGCCTGGAAGAGGGAGAAGGAAGGAAGAGGAGCGGAGAAGGCTCCAGGAACGAGGAATGAAGGGATCCCAGGGGTGCGGACGGGCGAGTCGCCACCGCACGCCCGAATCCACCTGCGTGGAGGGGTCAGGCCAAAGGGGGAGACCGGTCCCCGAAACTAGTGGAGGCAGGAAACGACCCTCAGCTAGAAACCGGAGGCTGTGACATTTTATGTGGCGCAGCCCCTCGCTACACCCGCTAGGAAGGCACCACATAGGGTCAGAGAAACTGGCGCCAAGTTTACCAAGAGGAGGCCCGAGGCAGCCGGACAGAAGGGTTGGTAAGAAAGGCCAGACAAAGGACACACAAAGGGGGTCCTGTGAAGCGCTCCAAAGTTATCTGGGAGTTGTCTGAGCCCCTCACCTGGTGAGCACAGTACGACGTGGGCAGCCGTTACCTGCAGACGTGGTCTGGATAATAAGAACTGTGAGTAAAGGCCCTGGACTGCATCACTGACTCCGTGTCGTTACTGCTGCTGCCCTGCACCATCACCCCCATCCTCCGCATACACTGCCCTGAGGCTATACTCCTCCCGTGGGGAGTTATGCTACGCTCTGCTGCACCCACAACACCAGCCTCAGCGGTCTGCCCTGCAGCGGCGGTTCACTCTGACCGCAATCCACGGGTGGCGTAGTCGGACATTTAAACATCAAAACCACATAAATAGTTCCGCCACTGGTTTGACCACCCTGAGCCACGGAACCGGGTCGCCGCCACGAAGACTACAACCACCAGCATCCACCAAAAAGGGTCCGGCTCCGGGTGTCCCAAGGCCCAGGGGGTGCATCAGAACATTTTCATCACCTTTCACAATCACCAATGGGACAAGGCAGGGATGTCCTCTGTCCCCTCTCTTATACATCCTAGTGACGGAGCACCTGCTCTCATCAATTCGCCATAACCCCAATATTAGGTGGATTGAGGTGGGAGGCACCGAGTACAAGTGCTCTCTATTTGCTGATGATGTCCTAGTATATATCACTCAATCACATATATCCATCCATGCTGTTATGGCTGAAATAGATCACTTTGTTACATGGTCAAATTTTAAAATCAATGCAGCGAAGTCTGAGGCCCTCGATGTCTCCCTCCCCAAATCCATATAGGATTCCATCCAGTCCAACTTTCCCTTTGCCTGGCCCTCACAGGGTATCAAATACTTAGGAATTCCTATTCATAGAGACCTCTCCCATCTATGTTATCTTAATTTTGGGCCCTTTATTGAACAACTCCATACAGACCACGGTTGGCAAGTTAGAACTGTAAGATTCACTACGTGAACCACTGGTGTTTTGTGGAAAAGCACATGTACACTGCGTTCCAAATTATTATGCAAAAAGTGTTTAGGAGTGATAAGGGAAGAATTTGTTTGTTTGTCAGTTAAACTCATTGATGGTGATGTGTGTCAGGGCTCTTTATATCACTGTAAGCAATTGCAGACACCTGTGCTAATTAGTTTGGCAGGTGTGTCCAATGAAAGGCAAGACTACTTAAGAAGGCTGTCTCACATTATTAAGCAGCCTACATTTTCTGCCAAAATGGGAAAGAAAAAGGATGTGTCGGCTGCTGAGAAGCAACAAATTGTGGAGTGTTTAGGTCAAGGCATGACTACAATCAACATTGTGCGATGATCAGGATGAAGTGTCTTGGCAATCAAGAAGTATGTAGCTGATTCACAGTACACACGTGTGCGTGCTGATAAGGGCAAATTGAGGACTCTTTCCTACAGGCAATTACGTCAGGTTGAAAGAGCAGCGGCAAAAAAGCCTTGTCATAGCAGCAGACAAGTTTTTGAAGCTGCTTGTGCCTCCAACGTCCCCCAAACAACAAGATGCAGGGTCCTTCAGAGGTTTGCAGCTGTGCATACGCCATCCTGTCGACCTCCTCTATCCACTTCACACAAGCAGAAACGGCTCCAGTGGGCCAAACATTACATGAAGACTGATTTCAAAACTGTTTTGTTCACGGATGAGTGCCGTGCAGCGCTCGATGGTCCAGATGGATGGAGTGGAGGATGGCTGGTTGATGGACACCCCACGCAAACACGGCTACAGCGCCAACAAGGAGGAGGTGGAGTAATGTTTTGGGCTGGAATCATGGGGAGAGAGATTGTCGGCCCCTTTAGGATCCCTGAAGGCGCTAAAGATGAACTCCATAATGTATGTGGATTTTCTCAAACAGCACTTCCTGCCATGGTTCAAGAAGAAGAACCGTGTATTTCACAGCAAGATCATTTTTCTGCATGATAATGCACCATCTCATGCTGCACATAAAACATCTGCATCTCTGGCTGATATGGGCATAAAAGGGGACAAACTTATGGTGTGACCCCCATGCTCCCCTGACCTGTACCCCATTCAGAACCTTTGGAGCATCATTAAAAGGAGTGTCTATGATGGCGGGAGGCAGTTCACATCTAAGCAACAGCTCTGGGAGGGTATTCTGTCCTCATGCAAAACAATTGAAGCAGAAACCATCCAAAACCTGACAAATTCAATGGACGAGAGAGTTCAGAAGCTCCTTTCGAACAAGGGGTCCTATGTGAAAATGTAACATCACCTAGAATAAAGTTTTGAGTTGAAAACTGTTTGATTTCAGTTTCTAACAACCTGCTAATGCTTATAATTTCAAAAATGACCATTTTTTTGGTCTTTATTAAAATGAAAAGGTTGATCGAAAAGTTTGGGGGATCTAAGAGTGTGGCAACCCAGTAGTCATGATTACTTCGAATTCTGACAATATGAGGGTCATGCTGCAGGTAGTGCAGCAAGAAGGCACTTATGTGTCTTGCGCATCTCGGAGCCCCAAAATTATTTTCCGGGCTAGATGCAGCTAAAAATTATTATTAATTTTAAATCTGGTGAAGCTTTAGTATAGATGGCCTAATAGGATCAGTGCTGCACACTGCTACAAAGCCCAAATTATTTTCCAGCCAAGATACAGATAAACATGATTAGTAATTTGAAAGCTTAAAACGGTTGGTAGGGTGATTTTAACCAATCATCAAGCTTTTACTCTCCCCAGGATGACACAGGGGTAGAAAAGTCGTTTCGGATCCATGATTTGTTCATCTTTATGAACGTGAGTCTGTCTACATTATCAGTGGAGAGCCGCGTGCGCTTATCTGTCAGCACACCACCAGCAGCGCTGAACACACGTTCAGACAGAACGCTGGCTGCGGGGCATGACAAGATCTCCAAGGCGTAAGTGGCTAGCTCCGGCCATTTATCCAGATTGGAAGCCCAAAAAGAGCAAGGGTCCAGTGACACAGTCGTGGCTTCAATGTTTACTTGGAGATACTCCTGTACCATCGTCTCTAGGCGTTGACTATGTGTCAGACTTCTTGTCTCCTGTGGCCTTGCAAAGGATGGGCTAAAAAAGTGGTGAAATGATTCCGCAAAATTGATGTTACCAGCAGATACTGTGGTTCTGTTACGGTTTGAGTGCTGAACACTTGACGGTCCCACGGTTGGCAAGTTGGAACTGTGAGATTCACTACGTGCACCACTGGTATTTTGTGGAAAAGCACATGTAAGATTCTGCAACAGTCTCTGCTGATACTCCTGCATGCGTGCATCCCTTTCTATGGCAGGAATAATTTCTGCAAATTTACTTTTGTACCGGGGATCTAACAGTGTGGCAACCCAGTAGTCAGGATTATTTCTAATTCTCACAATTCGAGGGTCATGTTGCAGGTAGTGCAGCAAGAAGGCACTCATGTGTGTTGCGCATCCAGGAGCACCAAGTCCCTGTTGTGTTGGTGGCGAGGTAACAATCATGCTTCCTTCCTCTGTCCTCTCCCCCCAACCTCGCACAACAGAAATGTGATCAAGGTCTCCCTCATCTGATGAGTCTTCCATCAGTTCGTCCTCCACTTCTTCCTGGGCTCCTGCACCTTCCTCACTAGTTTGGCTGCTACCATGCGCCCTGGTAAAACCATCTCCCCCACCCTCACATGCCTGCCGCCTTGGTGCTGCCGACCGTCTGGACCTTGCAGATGTTAGCCCTTCCGCATACAACTCCTCCTCCTCTACTTCCTCCACCTCCTCTTGTGCCACCACCTGACTCCGAATTCTGTTTAACATGTGCTCCAGCATGTAAATCACCGGAATAGTCATGCTGATAATGGCATCGTCAGCACTAAACATCTTCGTCGCCATTTCAAAACTGTGCAGAAGGGTGCATAGGTCCCTGATCTGAGACCACTCCGCCAGCGTGATTTGCCCCACCTCTGAATCTCGTTGGCCCAGGCTATACGTCAGAACGTATTGCACCAGGGCTTGTCGGTGCTGCCACAGTCGCTGCAACATGTGCAGAGTTGAATTCCACCGGGTAGGCACATCGCATTTTAGCCGGCCCAACGACTTCTGTAGAGATGTAAGTCACTGAGCTGCGGGATGCGAACGGCGGAAGTGAGCACACAGCGACCGTGCCCTCTGCAGAAGGCCATCTAGTCTGGGATAGTGGGCTAAAAATTGCTGGACAACCAGGTTCAACACGTGAGCCATACAAGGCACGTGTGTGACATTGCCCCGGCAAAGGGCCGCACCCAGGTTTGCAGCATTGTCGCACACGGCCTTCCCTGGTTTCAGGTCCAGTGGAGACAACCATTCATGAAATTGGTTCTCCAGAGCTGACCACAACTCCTCAGCTGTGTGACTCACATTTCCCAGACATTTCAATGTAAAAACCGCCTGATGACGTTGAGCCCTACTGCCAGCATAGTAAGGAGGTGTGCAGGATCCCTTCTGCGCAGTTAGAAAGCTTGTGGCATGACCAGACAGGCTTTGGGTGCAGGTGGAAGACCGAGAGGAGGTTGAGGAGGCAGAAGCAGTGGAGGAACTTTGACATAAAGAGGATTGACGCACAACTCGTGGGGACGGCAAGACTTGGACAGCAGCCCCTTGTCCTGCTGTCACCATAGTTACCCAGTGCCCAGTCAGCGACATGTAATGCCCCTGTCCATGCCTACTCGTCCAAGTGTCTGTGGTGAAATGCACCCTGTCACACACAGAGTTTCTCAAAGAAGCGGTGATGTTGTGTGCGACATGCTGGTGGAGCGCAGGCACACCTTTCTTTGAGAAGTAGTGCCGACTGGGCATCTGGTACTGGGGCACTGCGACGGACATAAGGTTTCGAAAATCCTCTGTGTCCACCAGGCGGAAAGGCAGCATTTCTGTAGCCAAGAGCTTGCAGATGGTGAAATTCAACCTCTTAGCTTTCTCATGGCTAGGAGGAAATGGTCTTTTACTTGTCCACATCTGAGGGACCGAGGGCTGGCTATTGTGCTTAGACGGGGTTGATAAGGGTGTCCCCGGCAAACTGCCGGTCTGTGAGGAAGATGCAGGCGGACATGTTAGGTTGCCTTGATCCAAAGGTGGTGCTATCGATGTCGGACAGCGCTCAACACCAGCTGGTGTTACCACCTCCAAAGAAAATGATGACCTGCCAATCACGCTGGCTGTTGCGGGTAAAGAGGTGGCAGGTCTGCGCCCCAAAACAGGTGTGACTGCTGTCCCCCCAGTCACAGAGGATGAAGAGGCCGCGGATGCACAAGATATGGCAGACGGTGGTTGGCCCGGCCGGCTAGGCCGCATTGTAGCACACTGAGCTTCCCACTGCAACTTATGCTTCATGTCCATGTGCCGGTTCATGCATGAAGTACTCAAACTATGTATTTTTTGGCCTCTACTTAGCTTTTGCTGACAAATGTTACAGATAACACGAGTTGGGTCATCTTTATCGATCTGAAAAAATGCCCAGGCTATGCAAGGCTTAGCACCCATGCGACCTGAAGAGCCACCACGACTTGTGGTGAGAGGCAGAGTTGTGTTTGAGGATGCAGTTGTTGACGTGCTTCCAGTACTACGTCTCTGTCCAGGAAGGCGCAACCTGACCTCGTCGTCACTAGCATCTTCCTCCACCTCCTCTGCTGACCTCATCTCTTGGCTGACTGTGGGTTGACAGTAAGTGGGATCTCCAACCTCATCATCATCACCCTGTGCGTTATCACACCCGTCGTCCTCAGAGCCAACCTGTTCCTGTCCTGACAAAAAACTAAAGTTGTCGCTCCAATCAGGTATTTGAGTCTCATCATCGTCTTCCTCATTGTCTCCACCAACAGGAGTTACAGTTTGGGAATGAGGGTCTACATTATGGTCAGAACCTTCTGCGTCTGGTCCTGGATCCGACTCATAAAGATTCTGGGCATCAGTGCAGATCATTTCCTCGTCTGGATTCACAGAAGCGCTGGAGTCGACCTCTGATTCCCAGGCTATAGTATGAGTAAACAGCTCTGCAGACTCAACCATCTGTTCTACCTCATACTCAGACGGGCAGCTGGAGATTTGGGAGCTGTGAGGAAGCAAGTGCGATTGGGGTGACACCTTTGAGGACTGGAGTATTTGTGATGTTGAAGTTGATGTGGAGGAGAGCCCACTTAAAGGAGCACTTGATATCCGTTGAAGCACCTGCTGTTTTTGTGCCTCATCTGGAATTTGTAGCGATTGGCGTGGCCGTAAGAAAGGGATCTTATCACATTGTCCGCTAAAAGAAGTAGACATTTTAGTTTGGCTGGAAGATGGTCTTTCTTCTGCAGATGTTACTGTTGCTTTAACACCTACCCCACGGACACAACCTTTTTTCCCCTTCCCAACACGCCTATTCCCCTTTCCACCAGCAGCAGGCCTTTTTCCACTCATTTTGGTGGTTAACTAATTCACAACTCTGGAGTTGTTTGCACAAAAAAACAATGGATGGGAACCGAGCAGAGCTGAGTGGCCAAACTGTGGTATTAGGCCAAAACTATTGGCTGGGTTAGATGCAGAAAAAAATTATATTCAATTTGCAACCTGATGGAGGTCTGTATAGATGGATTAATAGAACAAGTCCCACACACAGCTAGAAGCCCAATATTTTTTCAGAGGTAGATGCAGAAAAAAATATATTCAGTTTGCAACCTGATGGAGGTCAGTATAGATGGACTAATACAACAAGTCCCACACACAGCTAGAAGCCCAATATTTTTTCAGAGGTAGATGCAGAAAAAAATATATTCAGTTTGCAACCTGATGGAGGTCTGTATAGATGGATTAATAGAACAAGTCCCACACACAGCTAGAAGCCCAATATTTTTTCAGAGGTAGATGCAGAAAAAAATATATTCAGTTTGCAACCTGATGGAGGTCTGTATAGATGGATTAATAGAACAAGTCCCACACACAGCTAGAAGCCCAATATTTTTTCAGAGGTAGATGCAGAAAAAAATATATTCAGTTTGCAACCTGATGGAGGTCTGTATAGATGGATTAATAGAACAAGTCCCACACACAGCTAGAAGCCCAATATTTTTTCAGAGGTAGATGCAGAAAAAAATATATTCAGTTTGCAACCTGATGGAGGTCTGTATAGATGGATTAATAGAACAAGTCCCACACACAGCTAGAAGCCCAATATTTTTTCAGAGGTAGATGCAGAAAAAAATATATTCAGTTTGCAACCTGATGGAGGTCTGTATAGATGGATTAATAGAACAAGTCCCACACACAGCTAGAAGCCCAATATTTCTTCAGAGCTAGATGCAGAAAAAAATATATTCAGTTTGCAACCTGATGGAGGTCTGTATAGATGGATTAATAGAACAAGTCCCACACACAGCTAGAAGCCCAATATTTTTTCAGAGGTAGATGCAGAAAAAATATATTCAGTTTGCAACCTGATGGAGGTCAGTATGGATGGACTAATACAACAAGTCCCACAGACAGCTAGAAGCCCAATATTTTTTCAGAGGTAGATGCAGAAAAAAATATATTCAGTTTGCAACCTGATGGAGGTCAGTATAGATGGACTAATAGAATGATGCTATGCCCAAAAGATTTTACTTCACTAGGTGCAGTAAAAAAATTGGTATTCTATACACAGGTGGTATATCTTGCAACACAGATAGGCTACTCCACTGACTAACACACTCTGCAATAGGCCAAAAAGGATTAGCTTTGCTAGATTCAGCCAAATGCTGTGAAAAAAACTTGCACAGCACTGGCACAGACCTGCCTGGCAAAAACTGCTAGGAACTGATGTAACCTAGTCCTGAAAAGGACTCCAATTACAATTAGTCTTTACTCCCACAATCTATCTATTTAAGAGCACAGACCTGCCTGATAAAAGTCGTAGGAAATGCTGTAACCTAGTCCTTAAAAGGACTGCAATCACAACTATTCCCTACTCCCAAGCTATCTGTAGATTTGTGCGAAAATTGGCTTGAAATTAACAAGGTATAGCGCACACAGCAACAGCGGTGCCGTCTAACACGCAGCTGCAGCAGTGAGAAAATGGTGGCGACGGGGAAAATGGCTTGGTCTTATAGGGCAAGGACATGTGACATACACTGCCAATGACACATGCCCTTGCTTGTGTGAAAAAAAGCACTTCGCTCCGTGTGTGCGCTGCTGATAGGCTGACAGATTGCACCTCCCCACTGCAAATGCGGGAAAGAGAAAAAAAAATGGAGATCTTCATTGTTCCTGCAGAGATCCATCCCCTGCCCCTCCCCCCACCCCGCTGTACACTCAAACTGCGTATTAACATTAATTTTCATCATTACTGAGAAAAAATCCAGTTATGATTTTGGTGCACGAACAGTTATCGAACATAACCTCGAACAGCCGAATTTTTCTCAAATTGTTCGTGTTCGCCGAACGGCTCGAACACCGCCCAAAACAGCTCGAATTTGAGATTGGCGAACAGTTCGAGTAGAACAACGCTCATCTCTACTTGCGAGTGCAAAATTGGCTGGAATAGATAGCAGATGCCATGTCGCGTTTGCAGAGCCCCTGATGTGCCTAAAAAGTGGATACCCTTAACAAGTGACCCCATTTTGGAAACTACATCCCTCAAGGAATTTATTTAGAGGTGTGGTGAGCACTTTGATCCTGCAGGTGCTGTAAAGAATTTTATAACTTTGAGCCGTGAAAATGGAAAAATACATTTTTCCCACAAAAATATTGCGCCAGAAATTTTTCATTTTCACAAGGGTAACAGGAGAAAACATACCATATAATTTGTTTTGCAATTTCTACACCAATACCCATATATGGTGTAAAACTACTGTTTGGGCGAACGACAGGAATCAGTAGGGAAGGAATACCATTTGACTTTTGGAGAGCAACATTGGTTGAAATAAATAGCAAAAGTCATGTTGCATTTGCAGAGCACTTCATGTGCCTAAACAGTGGAAATCCCCAACAAGTGACCCCATTTTGGAAACTACTCACTTCAAGGAACGTATATAGAGGTGTGGTGAGTACCTTGAACCCGCAAGTGCTTCATAGAATTTTATAACATTGAGCTGTGAAAATGAAAAAATGCATTTTTCTGCAAAAATGTTACTTTAACCCCAAATTTTTCTTTTTGACAAGGGTAACGAAGAAAATGGACCAAACAATTTGTTGTGAAATTTCTCCTGAGTACACCGATATTCCATATGTGGTAAAAACTACTGTTTGGGCACACGGCAGGGCTTGGAAGGGAAGGAGTGCTAGTTGAATTCTGAAGCACAATTTTGGCTAGAATAGATTGCGGATGCCATGTCACATTTGGAGAGCCCCTGACATGCCAAAACAGCAGAAACCCCCACAAGTGACTCTATTTTGGAAACTACACCTCTCGAATCCATCTAGTGGTGAGGTGAGCATTTTTAATTCTCAGGCAATTCACAGAATTATATAACATTGGGCTGATTAAATGGAAAATTATCATTGTTTCCACTAAAATGTTGCATTGGCCTCAAGTTTTTAATTTTCTAATGGGAAAATAGGAAAAATAAATGGTACAATTTGTTACCCAAATACCCCATATGTGGTCAAAAGCTACTTTTGAGACACAGTGCATAGCTCAGATGGGAAGGAGCGCCATATTGGAAATCAGATATTGCTGGAATGGTTTGAGGGTGCCATGTCACATTGGTAGAGCCCCTGAGGTGCCAGAACAGCAGAACCCCCCATAAGTGACTTCATTTTACAAACTTCACCTCTCAGTGAATTCATCTAGGGATGCAGCGATCTTGTTGACTATGCACATGTGCCTCACAGAACTTTATACCATTGGGCGGTGAAGAAAGAATAATTACATTTTTACCACTAAAATGTTGTTTTTGCCCCAATATAAGAGCTAATTAGAAAAAATCTACCACAGTTTGTTGCGCAATTTCTCCTGAGTGCGCCAATACCTTATATGTAATCGGGAAATACTTTTTAGGCACAGTGGAAAGCTCAGAAGAAAAGGAGCACCATATTATAGTGTAGATTTTGCACTTCACCTCTCAATGAATTCATCTAAGGGTGCACTGATCATATTGACACCACGGGTGTGTCACAGAATTTTATACCATTCCACAGTGAAGAAAAAAATTACTACATTTTTACCCCCAAAAAAATTATTTTAGCACCAGATTTTACATTTTCACATGGGGAAATGACGCGCCCCCTGGGCCAGTGCTGTAGCGCGGCGCACGTGTGCGCGGGGGAATACCCAGAGCCGGATCCGATGGGGGTAGTAGTCTCCGAGTGGCGGGGACCCGGTCCGTGCCCAGGGTGGTCAAACTAAGTGTGTGGCAGTCTTTGTAGATGTTGTTTAAGTGTCGACTATGCCACCCGTTGATTTGCGGTCGCAAGGCCGCCGCTGCAGAACAGTCCGCTGAGGCCGGTGGTATGTGTGCAGCAATGGTGGTATAACCCCCAACGGGAGAGGTATGGCCTCAGGGCAGCTGGTGCGGGTGAAGGGAGTGATAGAAAGGGTGTCCCGGTACCTTTAGTGCTGGTAGTGCGATGGAACACAGAGACTGATTGCAGTTTTCAATGCTTTACTCACAGATGTTATCAGTGTCAGTCCTGCAGGTGATGACGACCCGAGCCGTGCTGCGTCCACCAGGTACGGGGCTCGACCAACCCCCAGGCAGTTCCAGAGTGTGACCTTGAACTCCTTTCTCCGTTCCTTTCTCTGGCCGTCCCCACTAGGGACCCACCCATGTCCAGCTTCCTCGGGCCTTCTGGTGGCGAAACCTATCTCCGGTTTCCCTGACCCTATGTGGCGTGCCTTCGTGGTGAGTGTAGTGAGTGGTCGCGCCAAGACGTGGCCACGACCTCCGGTTCCTGGCTGAGGATAAGTGGCCTCCACCAGTTCGGGATCCGGTACCCTGATCTGCCAACCCTTCACCCGCTGACTCCTAGCGTGTTCGGGTTCCCTCTTCCTTCATGTCTCTGGGCCTTTCTCCAGGTTCCATTCCTTCCTTGTTCCTTGTTCCTTTCCTCTTGTCTTTCTCTCTCTTGCTCCCTTCAGGAACAGCACCCAGACAGGGCTGCTGCTCCCTGTCACTACTCTTCTCCTCTTCTTCTGTCTGACTGAACTGAACTCCTAAGATGGTGCCCACCTTTTATACTCCCTCTGACACCCGAGCCCAGGTGACTAGCCACCAATGGGCTCCTTCCTATGCCCAGAGTCCCTCCCCTCTCTGCTCCTGCACCACTGAGATAGTCCCCCCCCCCTCCCACTCCAGCCAGGGACAGACGCTGTCGTACCTGCACATCTATCTGGTGGGAGTACCGTAGATCTGTCCCCCGGAAATGGGATGTATGTGGTGCATGCAGCTAACAGAGTTCCAGTCCACACTCCATCCTTACCCGGGAGTGGAATACCACACCTCTGGTTCGAGGTGCAATACCCCTGTAGCAGCCGAGCCCTCGGGGTGCTACAGAAACATGGGGACACAATTTCTGTTGAACGTGGCAATATCCCAAATATGACTGTACAGTACTGCTTAGACTTGGGAGGGACTCCATACACAGAGCCCCTAAGTGCCAGAATAGCAGAATACCTCCCTCAAATGACCCCATGTTGTAACTTACACGAATCTGGGAATTTATCTACAGGTGTAGATAAAGGTTACAGGTGTACAGGTTCCAGAAACAAGCAGTAGTGGATGTTGCTGAGTGAAAATTGCAAATCTGCCATTGTAGTGCCCAGTACGTTGTAGTGCCCAAAAACCTAAAGAGATTAACTGGAATATAAATTGGCATGCATGCAACGTGTAGGCACATGTTTACAATGGCCACTAAACAGACAGAACCTAACAAACAAAATGAGCAAATACCCTGCAGTAAATAAATAAATAGCTGTTAAGGGTCCGGGTAGTGGAACCTCTGTGCTTCCGTGCAAGGAGGGACCAGAGGGGCGTGACCAAGTACCTACTCGGCCTGACCAAGGTCGCACGGTGGCTCAATCGACTCCGTGAACCAGGGAGGAACCGAGCAGGGGGACCAGGTGCCCCTCTGGGACCGACCTTGTGTGAGAGCAGGTGACTCCCACGGGTCAGATGGCAGGAACTGACTGGTACAGCGGATGAGCACGGCTGGAAGGCTGACGGGTGGTCCGGGTAGACAACCTAGCGGGCACGACAGGTAACAGGCAGGAGCTCCAGGTAGGCAGACACAACAGGTAACAGACAGGTGCTTCCAGGTAAGCAGGCTGGAGGGCACAACAGGTAACAGGGAGGTGCTTCCAGGTAAGCAGGATGGTGAGCACGGCAGGTAACTGGCAGGCAGACTGGCGAGCAGGACTGACAGGCAGACAGGCGAGCACAACTGACAGGCGGGCAGGACTGACAGGCAGACTGGCGGGCAGGACTGACAGGCAGACTGGCGGGCAGGACTGACAGGCAGCGGGGCCTGAGGGCTGAAGCAAGTGTTAGCACACGGAACAACAACCATTGCACAGGCATCTCCATATTGGAGGAGGTGCTTTAAATAGGGGAAGTCCTCCGGCCACTGGCCGGGGACTTTTTAGGACAGCGCGCCACAGTAGCTGCAGGACGGGAGCCGGAAGACTCCGGACCAGGGCCGTGGCGGTGAGGGGAACGGCGTCTCTGCCCGGTAGGAGGCAGAGACGCCAATGCTACAATAGCAAACAGTGAATGAAAATAAAATAGGGTACTTAGTTAACATAATTTTGATTAAAAAAAAATGTGAAAGCCATCCCACCACTTCAAGGAGACCCGTGTGTCTTTGTTAAAACCTCGTTCAAAAGCATTGCGCTAAACTTCCACAATCGAAAATGCACAACAAATATACAAATATGCCATGTGTGAGCCCAGGCTGGAAGTTAACAAATAGTTTTTGTTTCAGTGACAGCAAACAGAGTACTTATAAACTTTGAGGAATTGACATTATAGGAAAAGTACAACATGTAAACTAAGCTACTAGGGTTATGTATCTATGATTTTTAGCAAGTTGCACAATAGCCTGAAGGTGGCAGTGTTTTACAGCTTGTGGCAGGTAATATACTGTAATTTCCAGATGTTCACTGAAAGGACCATAGGGAAGTGTAATATGAATCCATATCTAGTTTTGTATTTAAAATATGATTTATTATTATGTATGGCCTATTCCTAAAATCCAAACATTGAAATATATAATTCAATCCAGACGTCTGTGGATCCACAATGCATGGACTTGCCCCAGGTCTCCTGACCCAAGCGTGACAGTCGCATAGAAGTATATGAAGCTGTCACCCTCTAGTCGGGGGAGCCGCGGACAATTCGTGCGTTAGCTGTCCAGGCCCGGACCAATAGGCACGGACGTCTGAATGAGCCCTAAGGGTATGTGAAGACAATACTTTTTTCTGTAGGTTCCCAATTTTTCGCTCCATAACCTACCTGAAAAATCACTAAATGAACGCTAAAAAGAATGAACATGAGATCCAATGTGGATGATCCATATAGTATCTGATTTTTAAAAATACATTGCAATTAAGAAACTGCATTTGGTCTTGTACATTTTTTTAAATGTTGATGTATAAAAGTCTAAAAACAGATGGAATACGGATGACAATACAAATTAAAATTGTCTCATTTTTTCAGGATAAAAGTCAAACGATTTTTTTCATATGCTCATCTCACCCAGCCTTTGACTGCTTAGAGAAGTGCTCAGTCAACAATGGAGGCTGTCACTACATCCAAATGTATGCTACAAATATGAGTAGGTTTTTTACTCTCGGATTTTTAATATAGTCATTTAGCTTTTATGTTGTGATTTAAAAACATTTCCCTATCGGTTTTTAAGCAATGTTTACCTCACAGAAAGAATCAGCTGTGATCCCATCCCAGATTCAGCGCAACTGTCCCGATTTGAGAGCCCAGTCCCTTCATGTCGCGGGTTTACCGTGACAGAGAGGAGCCAGAAGACCGCAGTGTCTGATTCCTCCCACTCCTGCACTCACTAGAAGCCTTTCACCTTCATATTAAATGGTGCAGGTTTCTTTGAGCAGTGCAGGGGTTAATCGGCTCAGTTGTGAGCTCCTGGAAGCTTACCTGCATTAAGGCTCTCAGCTGTCCAGTGTTAGCCACTTAGTTAGTTATAGTCTGGGTTTTGGCTTGGAGTCATTGCCAGAGATAGCTTATGCTGCATGGTGCTAGGAGAGTGGTGGAGAGTTGTTGTTTCAGAAGGTGTTTGAAGGATTTAGGCTAAGACTGTTGCGTGGTTTAGTTTGTGTGTAATCTTCTTTATTTCCAAATTTTGGAGGACATTTTGCACACGGTTGGGGATTCATCTGTCGTTCTCTTCAGCATTTCACCAGCAGTCTAATGGGCAAACTGAACATGTTAACCAGAATCTTGAAACTTATCTTAGGTAGTTTGTGTCTGAGAATCAGGAGGATTGGGTTACTTACTTACCTCTAGCTCACACATGTGAAACTCTGGCCCGTGGGCCAAATCTGACCCGCATGGTGATTATAATTGGGCCGTGACACCAGAACCACCACCCCTATGTGGGGCCATTATTCTGGATGGAGGACTATGTGGGGCCCATTATACTGTATGGAGGACTATGTGGGGCCCATTATACTGTGTGAAGGACTATGTGGGGACCATTATTCAGTGTGGAAGACTTTGTAGGGCCCATTATACTGTATACTGGTTGGCCCGCGACTTGTCCAAGTTTTTCATTTTGGCCCTCTGTGTGTTTGAGTTTCACATGTGTCCACTAGCTGAATTCGCGGTGAATAATCATCATGAATCTACAGGTAAGTCCCCATTCTTCGGGCATACGGTTTTCATCCTCAGTTCAGCTCATTTAATAGAAATCATTCTTCAGGAATACCTGAAGAAGAACGGTTTTCATCTGTTATTACGTCTATGTGACAAGGGGTTCTTAACAGCTTGAGGAAGATGGGGTCCAAATACAAGAGTGTGACTGATCGGACATGTGTGGTGGGTCCGGACCTGTGTGTTGGTCACTTGGTGTGGTTGTCCTCAAGGAACATTAAGTTGAAGGTTCCCTCTTGGAAACTGGGTCCCAGGTTCATCGATCCTTATAAGATTGTGGCCGTCGTCAATCCCGTAGCATTCTGCCTTGCTTTGCCGCCCACCTTTAGGATCCATAATGTGTTTCATTGATGTCTACTCAAGAAATACGTTGCGTCCTCAGTACCTTCAGCGCTATCGCCACCTCGGGTCATTGTGGATGGAAATTTGGAATTCCAAATAGCTAAGATTGTTGATTCTTGCTTAGTTCGTCGGTCGCTTCAGTATCTGGTACACTGGAAAGGTTACGGTCCTGAGGAGAAGATGTGGGTACCAGCATGCGGCCAGGTTGATTCGGTCTTTTTACGTGGCACACCTTGATAAACCTGGTTCTGAGGTCCCTTGTAGAATGGGGGGTACTGTCATGGGTTTACCATGACAGAGAGGAGCCAGAAGACTGCAGCATCTGATTCCTCCCACTCCTGCACTCACTAGAAGCCTTTCACCTTCATATTAAATGATGCAGGTTTCTTTCAGGAGTGCAGGGGTTAATCGGCTCAGTTGTGAGCTCCTGGAAGCTTACCTGTATTGAGGCTCTCAGCTGTCCAGTGTTAGCCACTCCTCACTCCTATATATACTGGGCTTTGGCTTGGAGTCATTGCCAGAGCTAGCTTGTGCTGCATGGTGTTACGAGTGTGTCGGAGAGTTATTTGAGAATGCGTTTGGAGGATTTAAGCTAAGACTGTTGCGTGGTTTTGTTTGTGTGTAATCCTCTTTGTCTCCTATTTTGGTTTGTTCCCTATCCTCCACTTCCCACTGTTAACCTCTGTTGTTTGTGTGCATTTATTTGTATGATTGGTATTTTTCTTTAGCCCTGTTTGTATTACCTTGTTAGTTTAGTTGATGCACTGCCATACACTACTACTCCCCTCTTCCCTGGATGGGGGAAGGGAACAGACTGAGGATTGAGGAGCTCAGACAAGCTACGTGGCCCCGGCGTCTTCACCTTCAGAAGTAATCCGGGGAAAAGAGCCACCTATGGCGCCCCTAGCATTAGGGACAGGGAAGTAGCCCTGGCCCCGGGATAGCTGAAAACCAGTGACACTCCGTCCCAGAAACGTATATGAATGAATTTGGCAGAGCGCCTTTTCACAGCACGGAGGTGCATTTTCTCCTTGGGCGTCTTTCTGGTCCTCTAGTCCTCTACTCCTGTAAAGCATACTTTTGCCACTAGGACGTTTTGTTCTGAAGAAGGCCAAATAAGGCCGAAACGTCAATATTTTGTTTTACAAGTGGATTTTCTATATAATAAAATTTTCACGCTGCATCTATTTTTCTTTTTGGAGTGCCAAATTCATTTATATACGATATTGGAGTTGAATCCTATTTGTGCACCCTATCAGTGAGTGCCGAGCAGCTGTATATTTGTTACACTCCATCCCAGCACATCAGGGCTTTTGTCATGGCTTCTAATACTTACCCCTCTCCGCGTCTTCATCATTTTGTAGCTCCTTCTCCTCGGAGGCGGGACGCATCTCTCTCTGCATAAATTAAATTATAATCACTTCTCCCTCCTCTGATCAGGTCTCCCCGACGCTCGAACTCGCACCGCTATGTTCACAGACTGCTGCTCTATCTATGAGACACAGTCCACAAAGATGTGGATAAGAGAATTTGGTAAGCTTTACCTGTATTGCAGACAGTGAATCCGAAAGCAGATTATACTATTATACATAGACATACATTGTATACAACAATGTATTTCTATGTTCCCTGTACACTAGAGGAAGTGAAGAAAAAGTCAGATTTTTTTGTTCCTATAAAACCACTAAAAATAATAAAAAGACATTACAAAAATTTCATTTTGTTTTCTTTTTTTCTGAGTATCTCCGGTATTTGAATCCACAACCTTCAACAATACAAGTAGGAGCTAAAGCGATTGAGCCATAGGCTCTGGTTATGTAACGCGGAGAATTTTTTATACTTGATCTGTATTGCAGATTCTGACTCCACAGGTAGATTTTTTTCATTTACTGAAAAATAATGAAAAACACTTGATAGTGAAAAAAATTCTTAATTATTTTTTTTTAAAAAAATAATAAACATCACAAATCAGCAAATAGACATATTTGGTGTCCCTGTAATCGTAACAATCTGCACAACACAGCGATCAGATTATATTTACGGGGATGGCGTAATTGATATTTTTCCTCTATTAAACCCATAAAAATGTGATAAAAATATAATGCTGAGGCCGTGTTCACACGTAGTGTAAATGCGGTATTCTTTCTACTGCTTTTTCCCTGCAGGTGTCCACACCACACAACACAATAACAATTTTCTCTGATTATTGCGTGTTTGCTGCATAACTTTTCTGAGCTGAGTTTTCCCCCTTATTTGATGCGTTTTTGGTGCAGATGTGAAGCAAACTTTTTAACGCTTTCTTACTTGTACAGAAAAGCTTTGATTTTACACTTAAAAATATGCAAATTGCCTCTTCAGAGAAAAAGAGGACTTGAGCTCTATAGCGCCACCTATTGGAAGCAGCAATCTACAAGTGACAATCAACCCTTTAACGAGTCGTGCAATATGACTTAGGATAAAAGCCAAATCAGAGTCTCAATTTGCAGACACGGTGTTTCGGGCTTTTTGCCCTCATCAGTGCAAAGTATGAGAACTGATTTGGCTAGGTGAGAGGCTCACACTTAAAAATGCAACAGTGGTTTTTTTCATGCTTTTTTACAAAAGAATCCTGTAGAGAAAAAATGCACTAAAACCGCACAGTTCAGCCGCATCTCTAGACGCACAGAGGGCGGAGATTTCATGGAAACACATCCACTTTGCTTGGACATTTAGACCATGTTCACATGTAGCGTAAATTCTGCGTTTTTTTTTTTTTTTGCACAGATTCTGCTGTGTTCAACTGCTCAAGCAAAGTGGATGTGATTTCATGAAAACTGCGCCCCTTTTGTCTAAAGACGCTGCTGAACTGTTTTTTGGTGCTTTTTTTTTCTCTCTTGTCTTCTATGTGGAGCCTAAAGAAACGGAGGTAAAAAACTGCAGTTACTTTTTTAAGGTGCAGAATTAAAGCTTTTCTGTACTATAAAAAACACATTAAAAACGCAGCTTCACATCTGTACAAGAAATCCATCAAATAAGGGGAAAAGGACTAAAAAATGCAGCCATAACCAGAGAAGATTGTCATTGTGTAGTTTGCTGCGGACACCTGCAGTAAACAAAAAACATAGTATTTCTGCAATGTGTGAACATGACCTTACAGACACAGAAAGCAAGATGTCATATAGTGAAGCTACATGAGGATGAGAAAGTTCTGGCTGCTACGACTGTGAATGAGGGAACAAAAAAGAAATCCACAGGTCCCAACTAGAAATGAGCAGGACGCACAGATGACGATGTGCCAACCCTGGCTAATCAAATGCCACTCCAGAGACGCCGGAAGGTAAGAGATTTATGGCCACCCATCCAGCCGCCAAGTAGCACTGACTTGGATGCTGGACCAGAGTTCCGTGAATCCATCCGCTCATCTTTAATCCCAACTGTCCTGGTTACAGTGGACAGTCCCAGGTTTGGGTCTACGTCCTGCAGTCTGGGGCGTCTTCTGAATTTCCCTAACTGCCACCACCCATCTGACATCTCCTGCCAGCGTAGAAAGAAATGGTAATGTGGGTGGATTGGGATGTGGCCATGGGCAGGGCCATACGCGAGTCACATGATTTGTCCCTGTATCTGTTCTTCAAAAATTGGGAGCTATGGGTACGATCAGACCATGTTCCTGTATGGTCAGACACAGCCATTACACAGTACACAGCAGGGGCACATTTATAAGATTATCTCAGCACAGGAGCATTTTTTCGATCACATCCAATTGTGGAAATTATTATTATTTCAAGATCTATTGGACTTTGTTTATGGAGCAACCCTTTAAGCAACTTACATAAAGCAGCTGATCAGCAGTTATTTGGTGAGTATTTTACCTTAGTATTTGAAGCCAAAACCTGGAGTGGGTGATAAATACAGAAGTGCTGACGTGTTTCTATTATACTTTTCCTCTGATTGTTCCTCTCCTGATTTTGGGTTACAAATACTGATGTGAAATACGTAGCATAAGGCAATTGTTGAATCATGTCATTCTGCTCCATGTGCTTTTGGGTTATCCGAATATTCAACATTGATGGTCATCTATCATCAACATGTCTGTTAATACTATCTGTGTCATCATCAGATTCTCTTGTCAGCTCTCTCTATCTTTTGATTTTCTAGTTTACTTTTAATTCTTAAGTACAGAATGTGAATGTGATCGCTACAGAAAAATCCGTGTTTTCTACGCTTCTTCCTTGTGAACTAATGATGCAATGCTGACACCTGCCTGTGAGCTGTAGAATAACACTAGCACTGGCTCCCAATATTGTTCTGTGCTATACATTTAACAGCACACAGATATCTGTTTTATTTCTAAAAAATAATACAATGTTTGAATATTTAAAATAAGCTCTAATTTTGCATTTCTTTGGTAAACCATGCACATTGTTGAATTCACTAAAACATTTCATAACAAGTCTAGATGTCTTCAAGGAGCACAAAAATACAGAATATGTATTCTAGATTACTGGAAATAGGGTGTTGATTTTACCAAAAATTTTCATTTTCCTTTTCCAAATTGCTTTCTTCTGAAAAAATGTTTTAATTAATTAGGTTGTAAAAGGAGGATGGGAGGTGCGCACCTGATTGATCGACAATTCAGAGCAGCGGCATGATTGCACTGCTGCACTCTCCTGTCCATTTTTATAATGAAACTATTCCTTTAAAGGGAACCTGTCACCAGGTTTTTGCTACCTCATCTGAGAGGAGCATGATATAGAGACAGAGACCCTGACTCCAGTGATGTCTTACTTACTGGGCTGCTTGCTCTCACCAATAGATATTATTTTGTTTGTTAAGGTAAAGGATCCTGCTAACAACTTAAAAACAAAACGTGTTTCCTACGGTCTACTTGACTGTATTTAATGAGGATTTGTCACCAGCTCAAAAGTGGCGAGCATATGCTCTTATTTTATTCTTGGTGCTCCCAAAAGTATTGTTTTATTATTTTTTTTAAATATGGGCCTTTTCATTTGGTGCTAATGGTCTTTACCAAGGATCCGATGCTCACAGGATTCTCCGGGGAGCTGCTCTTCATTATTATCCTGTGAGCCACGCCCCCTTGGTTAAGACCGTAAAAATTAGCACTAAAATAAAATCTCATATCTATGGAGCTGCCGTCTATCCCTCTTTGCCGCATACCTCCTAGATTTTATTAAAATAGATTGTATTTTTATAATAAAAATATTTTGTTCCACAAAGTGTAATGGATTTATCAAAAAGGCAAAACAATATTCACCCCATACTGTGCTTTCACATGATTTGTGTTATAATATCACAACATCTTTGTTTCATTTCCATCAGACTTTCCTTTTTCATTAAGTGCATATATATGATAATGAACGGCACTTAGCAGTCCAGTAGCGCATCATTATTGGAGTTGATCCACGAGGAGACATCCCGAGAGCTCCCCAGAGACAAGCCTCTTTTCAATTTGGAGTGGACTACAGGGAGGAAGAGTGGAAACTCAAGACCCCCTATTCTAGTGATCGACTAGGGTCTATCTAAGCAGTGCAACGGGGGCGATCATATATTTAACATTTATCTATGCATAGATGGTAAATGTCATTTGTGGGAAACCCTCTCTAGCCTCTCCATTTACATAAACACTTGCTTAGTAGACTCAGAGAATTTATTTAGAAGCTTTCAAGGAAATCACAACAAATAATTTCAATACTAATCTATTATTTTCACTGATATTACCCGTTAACCAAGCTAAAGGGGTTGTTCGGCCTTAGGCTACAGGTCTGCAGTCAATCTATGTGACTGCAGACTTGTGAATGCTCTCTTTGAGCGCACTACACGCTGTGAGGATTCTCCGGTGACGGCAGTGGGAACGGTGGGTGTGTGACCGCAAGTATGTGATTTATATACATGCAGTCTCATACTGACTAGATTGAGCAGTCTCAATCAATGCAAGTGTATTGAGCAAGGTCAGATACAGTCTAGCCAGAATGTGGCTGGAAGTATGTAAATCGCATATTTGTGGTCACATGACCGCCCATTCCCGACGTCGGTACCGAAGAATCCACAAAGCGCACAGTGTGCGAGATCGGAGAATTCAAAAGTCTGCAGTCAAATAGAATAACTGCAGACTTGTCGCCTAAAGCCGTACAATCCCTTTGAGAGCTTCCACTATGCACTCTGAGTGATCAGTTTGGAGGCAGATATGCCGTGTCAGTTATCAGCTGGATTGGCCAGCAGAGCGGCGAACTAAGTAAAGATGTGAGTCAGCAGCATGTGAAAAATCAAGATTACTGGAAGGTTTCAAAATGAAGCTGATTTCCAAAAGTCTGCGCACCACCGTCCCACTTCAACTGGTATGTGACAGTACTCTTAAGCTCACTTATTGTTTCATTATTACTACTTATTTTACAGCATCATTAATTCCTAAATCAGTTTAGGTCAGGGCTCTGGCTGGGCCAGTCAAGAATGGTCACAGAGTTGTTCTCAAGCCACTCCTTTATTATTTAGCTGTGTGCTTAGGGTCATTGTCTTGTTGGAAGTTGAAACTTCGGCCAAGTCTGAGGTCCAGAGCACTCTGGAAGAGGTTTTCATCCAGGACATCTCTGTACATGGCCGCATTCATGTTTCCTTCAATTGCAACCAGTCGTCCTGTCCCTGCAGCTGAAAAACACCCCCATTGCATGATGCTGCCACCACCATGTTTCACTGTTGGGATTGTATTGGGCAGGTGATGAGTAGTGCCTGCTTTTCTCCACACATACCGCTTAGAATTATCACCAAAAAGTTCTATCTTCGTCTCATCAGACCAGAAAATCTTATTTCTCATAGTCTGGGAGTCCTTCATGTGGTTTTGAGCAAACTCTATGCGGGCTTTCATATGTCTTGCACTGAGGAGAGGCTTCCGTCCGGCCACTCTGCCATAAAGGCCCGACTGGTGGAGGGCTGCAGTGATAGTTGACTTTGTGGAACTTTCTCCCATCTCCCTACTGCATCTCTGGAGTTCAGCCACAGTGATCTTGGGGTTCTTCTTTACCTCTCTCACCAAGGCTCTTCTTCCATGATTGCTCAGTTTGGCTGGACGGCCAGGTCTAGGAAGACTTCTAGTGGTCCCAAACTTCTTCCATTTAAGGATTATTGAGGCCACTGTGCTCTTAGGAACCTTGAGTAATGCAGAAATTATTTTGTAACCTTGGCCAGATCTGTGCCTTGCCACAATTCTGTCTCTGAGCTCCTTGGGCAGTTCCTTTGAGCTCATGAGTCTCATTTGGTCTGATATGCTCTGTGAGCTGTGAGGTCTTATATAGACAGGTGTGTGCCTTTCCAAATCAAGTCCTATCAGTTTAATTAAACACAGCTGGACTCCAATGAAGGAGTAGAACCATCTCAAGGAGGATCACAAGGAAATGGCCAGCATGTGACTTAAATATGAGTGTCTGAGCAAAGGGTCTGAATACTTATGACCAGGTGATATTTCAGTTTTTCTTTTTTAATAAATTTGCAAAAAATTCTACATTTCTGTTTTTTTCAGTCAAGATGGGGTGCAGAGTGTACATTAATGAGAAAAAAAAGAACTTTTTAGAATTTGCCAAATGGCTGCAATGAAACAAAGAGTGAAAATTTTAAAAGGGTCTGAATACTTTCCGTACCCACTGTATTATAGGGTTTTTTAGATGTCATTGACTTAAATGCTACATCTGAAATCACAAACAATTAAAGACCCAATTCCTTTTGGGAATCAATTAGAGTTTCGCTAAATACTGGATCAAAGTATACAGAGTAAAAGGTCAAAACAAACTGAGAAATGTTGGCTTTAATGTTGTACACACAAAATGTATATTACTAATTTCAGCAATCCAATAGAATAATTCCAGAACGGAGAGCCATCTTATAGATTTTTAGTAATGATCTATTCTGGATTTAGTTATTCAAGGTAATGCACGACAGGAAACTTGGGCAGCCACAAAGATGTGGAAAGAAGGAAATTATTCAGGTAAGAATGGAAAATTATACACAGGGGACATATCAGAGGTTTGAGGCAGTGTCTTTAATTTGCTTTTCCAATCCATTAGAGGAGTGACTAAGACATCTACACAACTGAAAGAAATGACTTGCAAATCCGAGATGCAAGGTTTGTGGTGTGAAAACAAATAATGAAATATTGTTAGATTTTTTTCTTACTGGATCTGATTTCTGACAAGTCAGCTCTGAGGCACAATGTAGAGCCAAACAAAAAACTAAACTTTCTGCACACACACTCTTTCACTTAAAGGTACTTGAATTTTTCATCATATATTGCTATCAGCCAAATTATTTTTTTAATTTAACGTTTTTTTTATAGAGAATATTTTTGTTGAACAAGCGTTGAATGCTATAAAAAAAGATTAAAAAAACTTCATAGGTCACCCTGCCTCTCTCTGTCCAGTGTTTTATGGTCCCTTATGACACCTGTAATAAAGCTAAGCCAATCACTGGCTATGGTTGGATACTGCTGGGGCTAGTGATTGGCCACTGTCAGAACAGTAGCGTTGGGAATGAGTGAGGCATGATTTTTTCTTTTTTTTCTTCATAACGTTCTGAGGCTTCTTTAAAATATATATCGTCCAGACAACCCTTTTAAAGGGAACCTGTCGCCAGAAATGCTGGCCCCAATGCAGAGCCAGTGTCAGTCAGGGCCAGGGGTGCGGTTACAGTCAATGTTTGCATGTGTCACAGCTGTTTAACAGCCGTGACACTTGCAGCCGTGGTGACAGTAAAAGAAATGTCGAGCACGCCAAAATACTCGGCGACCCCCCAAGCATGTGACGCGCCCCCTGGGCCATGTTCAGGGGATACCCGGAGCCGGATCTGGATAGGGGTAGTAGTCCTTGTGGCGGTGACCCGGTCCGTGCCCAGGGTGTCAAACTAAGTGGCAGTCTATGGCAGTAGATGTTAACTTGATTGTCGACTACGCCACCCGTTGAGTGCGGCTTTGACGCCGCCGCTGCAGAGCAGTCCGCTGAGGCCGGTGGTATATGTGCAGCAGTGATGGTATAACCCCCAACGGGAGGGGTATGGCCTCAGGGCAGCAGGTGTGGATGATGGGGGTTGTGATGATGCAGAAAGAAGACTCAGAGTCAGGAGATGCAGTTCAGGGTTTTTACTTACTGGTGTTCTTTTGGTCACTCTGGCCTTGAGTGACCACCCGAGCCGTGCTGCGTCCACCAGGTCCTGGACTCGGCTAACCCCCAGGCGATTCCGGAGCGTGGTCCTGAGCCCCCTTCTGACTCTCTCTCTCTCTCTGGCCGTTCCCACCAGGGATCCACCTGTGTCCGGCTCCCTCGGGTCTCTTGTTGGTTGAACCTTCCCTGGCTTCCCTGACCCTATGCTCGGTGTGCCATTCTGGTGGATTTGGTGAGGGTCGTGGCAGATCCTGCCCACGACCTCCAGTTCCTGGCTAAGGTTTGTTTTGGCCTCTGCCAGCTTGGGATCCGGTACCCGTGTCCGCCAACCCTTCACCCTTTTGTCTTTATTCTGGGGTCTTGGGGTTCCCTTCTTGTCTTTCTCTCTGGGTCCTTCTTTTCTCCTCTCTCCCTCTGCAGGCTTGGCTCTGGAGCTGGGCCCAGCCGGAGCCACAGCTCCCTGTCAGCCCTCCTGGCTGAGCTCCTCTGCTCTGCTCCTCAGGCTAAAAAGACCCTGTCCTAAGATGGTGCCCACCATATATACTCCCTCTATGTGTGAGCCCAGGTGACTAGCACCCAATGAGCTCCTAGCTTTACCCAGACTACTCCCCCTATCTGCCCCTACACTACTGGGATGTTCCACCCCCCTCCCACTCCAGCCAGGGACAGACGCTGTCGTACCTGCACATATACTGGTGGGAGTACCGTAGTTCTGTCCCCCGGAAATGGGATGTATGTAGTGCATGCAGCCTACTGAGCTCAGTTCCACACTCCATCCTTACCCGGGAGTGGAATACCACACCTCTGGAATGAGGTGCAATACCCCTGTAGCAGCCGAATCCTCAGGGTGCTACACATGCTCGCCGAAAGGGTTGATGAAACCTACTCGCTCAACACTAGTAGCAAGGAATATTGACTGTATTGACTGTGGGTCAATAGGTCATCCAATTCCAGACCTGATTCTCAAAGCTCTTCTTGCATGACAAAGCTATTCAAGAGCATCTTCCATTCTGGTTTTATTTGTCAAATTAAGGATGAGTTCCCTACACTTGATGTTCCAACTTCCTTCAACAACTTGGTTTCTTTTACCACTAGTTATCTTGTGTTTCAAAGGACTGTGAATGTTGATTTTCCTGACTTGCTGGAGTTGGGAACATATGCTGCTTCTTGACTACCCAAGTTCATGCTTTTTTTCATATCTTTTGACTATTGATTCTTTTTTTGATGCACCATCTCACATTGTCAATCCTAGCTGCATTTTGTCATCAACATAACCCTAATACAGCCTTCTAAAGGATGATCATTGATAGTTAAACTCTGTTCTGAAGTTCTGGCTTAGGCTCACTCCTCTTTATTCTCTGGACATCCTGGTCAAATTCAATTCCAAAATTCTGTCTCACTATTTCTGATGGCAAATGGAAGCAAGATGTTAAGGCATTATAGCCAATTGTTGTAAATAAATTTAAAACATCTTGCATAACACCATCTTGTCTATTGTCGTTTTTGCCGATTCCAATAGTACTTTAGTCTTTTGGAATTGGCAAAATTCTATTACTTTAAGATTTTGAAGAATTTTATTACCAATCTTTCTCCCGCTCAAGTTTTCATCACTATCTTGGAAATGGTATATTGATTTTCCAAAATGGTATGTTTCATTTCTCTTCCACATTTGCCCTCTGTTCCACAACTGGTACTCATTTTCTTCAAACAAATATTGTTTTCATGGCTTACCTGCATTGTTTCTGAGTGCAATTTGTTTGTATTTTTTGGAGAGCTTTATGTAAAATATTAAAAATTCTTAGCGAATTTTTCCTCAGCGTATAGCCCCCATAATAACAGAGAAAATAAATACCTGCGGCAATTTCTCTGCATCCCTGTCACTTCTCATGAGGACAACTTGCCTGAACTGCTTCCTTGAGCAAAATAATTTTATCTTGGAGTCTAATGACAAGTCTCCCTTCATGATTGTGTATGAAAGTCAACTCAATCTACTTTTTCCATCCAATTTGTTGTGCCAACTTTATGAGGCTGTGCATGCAACCTAAAGGCCTTGATTGAGGTCCAAAACAATTTGTCTTTTGTGGACACTAAAGCAAGAAAGGGTGCTGGCAAATATAAAAGTCTCAGCCCACAGATTCATCCTGGAGATAAGGATTGTCTCTCCCCTATTACACAGTCTGAATGGTCTTTGCAACAGTTTCTTTCCGACTAAAACTTCTTCCAAGTCAACAAATCCGCAACAGTTTTTAATCTCTATCCACTGTTGATCAACAGTGTTTCTTCTGAGATCAAGAATCTTCCTGTACCATTTTAAAAGTCTGCCACCAATTTTGAGGTGAATCACTTTAGATTGCAAAACAGTCCAAAACTATTATATTTGTTCGACTGGAAAGCTTATGGTCCTCAGGAGAGATGTTGGGTTCGCAAAGGTGATATTAATTGATCCACTGGTCATCAGAAAGATCCCTGCCAAATACCCCCTTTGTAATTTGTGAATTTCTTCTGAAAAGGGTACTGTTTACTCACCTGTCTCAGCTTCCACACAGCTTTTTGGCTCTTCCTCTTGTAGTGACGTCTTCTTGTCAGCATTGGGTTGCCAAGCAATCTGCTACGCTCCTCTCCACCACCCAGCATAGTCTCTGGTTCATGTCTTCTAGGCTGTGGCTGATGAAATCATGAAGCAGCCTATGTAAACATTGACTCAGCCTACATACATTGGCTGATTAAATTATTGTTTGATTGCTTAAGTGCTAGCTATTGCTATTTCTGCTTGATCTCCATTACTGACCCTTGGCTTGCTGTGACTTGTACCACCAATCTTACTCTTACTCTTGCTAATTTATTACCTCTGTTGACCTCATGTTACTGACTTCTGTTTGCTTGACCACATTATCTTTACTACTAACAATTATTACAATCTAGACTACCTAAGCACAAACCTCAGGACCCTGTGTGGTTAATTTCACAGCTTTGTGGGGAGGTTCAAAGATGAATTCCACATAACCCCTTAGTACCTGCGCTTGGTTAGTTTGCACAAAACGGATTGCAGGAACAGAGGATCCACCAGTTCTGCTGGTAATGTAACAGTTCTACATAAAAAACATATACAGTAATACCTTGTGTATTCGCGTTTTGGGATTCACAAATTTTTCATTGGAACCTAGCAATTTACATTCGCGATTTTTTCACAGATCTGCAAGATTTGCAAAATCCTTGAAAAAACCTGCAGGGGTCGGATTCGGTTAAAGTTGGACTATGTCGGATCTACATGGGGACATTTTTTGGAATAAACTAGTGAACGAGGGAAAGTGTATTGCTTTATTTTCTCTCTTTTTATGTTTTTCAGGTATCCATTTGTGGACTACATTGGATTCGGTGGACTACGGTGGATTCCCAGGACTATAATGGACCTGCATGGCTTCTTTTTTTTTATTTTTATTTTTACTTTTTTTTTTTATTTTTATTTTTACTTTTTTTTTATGTCTGTGTTTTTATTTTTGATTACTGGGTTAGTAATGGGGGTGTCTGATAGACACTTCTCCATTACTAACACCAGGGCATGATGCCAGCTGGGATTTTTGAGAAATCACTGCTGACATCAACCCAAACTACCATTACCCCGATTGCCACTGCACCAGGGCAATCGGGAAGAAAGCACCAGAATTAGCGCATCTAATATTAGGCTGGACCTTCCCAGCCTGATAATATCAGCTCACAGCTGTCTGCTTTACCTTGGCTGATTATCAAAAATAGAGGGGACGGCAGGACCACACATAGTTTTTTTTAAATTGTTTATTTATTTGGTTAAACAAAGCTAAACACCCTTTATAGCCACATGAAAGGCACTAAAGGGTGCAATATTATTATTTGTAGCGGTCTTGTGAAATTATATATCTACAGGATATCAATCTATTCTATCTATTCATCTACATATCTATTCTATTTATCTATTGATTATATGTGTATATAAGATTGCTTTATTAGTTTTGTAAACTACCTTTAATTTAGATAGAGTATTTACAGTATGTAAAAGATGATGTTAAAAATGTATTGCATACGGATTGCATACGGATGGCATACACCATGCATGTGAGGAAAAAAAATCGCATACTCGGATTGCACTCGCATTACATACGCAATAACATACAGATTTCACTTGGACAACTCTCGGGGCTGAAATTCGGAGCGATTTTTTAAACCATCGTGTGACTCCAGCCTTAGGCTATGTGCCCACGTAGCGTTTTTGTAGTGTTTTTGCGGCGTATTTACGGCTGCGAAAACTCTTGTAAAACAGTCTGCCATGCAAAGCAATGTGAATTCGGATGTGCTGTGCACATGATGCGCTAATTTGCGCGCCGAATTCGCATTGGTTTGCAAAACGCAGCATGACCATTTCTACCGCGATTACGCTGCAGCGTAATCGCAGTGCGTGTGGTACCTGGGATGAAGACAAGACTACAACTCCTCTTCATCCCGGCTACCACGCGGTGAAAAAAAGAAATAAAAAAGTTAAAAATAAACAAAACCTGTATATTCACCTCTCGGGCGACCCCGGTCTCCCCAGGTCTCCTCCGGTCTGCTCCCGGCTGCGTCTTCTCTCTTCAGCGTCCCGCAGTGTACTGTCAGGACATGCGGTGACGTCATTTAGTCACCCGATGGTCACGCGACCGCTGACGTCGGCGGTCTGGTGATGGTCGCGTGGATGCATGGATTTATATTGTGTGACCAACTTGTCAAACACTTTTCCAAGTGATGCTCAAAATCGCTTGAAAAAGTGCTTGAAAAAACGCATGTGAAAACGCTTCTCTCTGGCAGAAAAAACGCATGTAAATCTGCGTGCGTTTTTTCTGCCAGAGAGAGGCAAAAACGCTCTGCATTAAATCTGCTACGTGGGCACATAGCCTTAGTGAGACAATCACTCTGGCACTGAAAAGTGACTATATATTTATCGCACAGTCGCCCTTCAAGATTTTTTATTCCTCCTGCATTCAAGATGGCTCCCACAGTCAACATTTTCCCTGCTTTTCCTTCATCAGACTTTCAGATTATCCACTTCATGTTATGAAAAAAAAACTGAAATAAACTGCATCTTGGATAGCGGAAGACCAAAATGTTAATCTCATTGGAGGAGGCAGCAGAAAGGAAATAGAAGGCACCAAGTAGGGGGAGTATACAAGTGACAAAAGTATAGCCTCTTTTCAGAGACAGGGAGAAGAAAAAACTCCTCTAGAAACATCCCAAAGAATGAGTTTTCTGAAGATGTTTTCACTAGAAAACCTCAAAAAACCCTCTGTGTCCACAAAGCGTATGTGTAAAAAGTGACCCAAGCAGTTATTAGAGCTGCTAACTGGTGCAATTAGGACAGTTGTAGCATTGAACAACTTGAGGCCCCTTAGATTAATAACTTAATTTCTTTATTACAGACTGTCCACAAACAGATGAAAGAATTCTTGATTTCAATAGGATTTGTTTTACACATTAACATTGTGTCCATATCCATCCATTGTCACCACAGACATGATTTGAAATGGACATCGCATGCAGTTTTTCCTGTCTGTCTCTTCTGGTGACTTATTTGGTTCCCTGCCCATTTTTAATTCTTCAAATTGAAGTTAAAGGATCCATGTATTCAATGGATCAAAACATGTGCTGGATGAATATTGCATGTCACAATAAAGTCACCAAGATGAAGAATGGAAAAGCTGATGCAACTGACGACATTATCTTCATCTGTTACATCAGAATTTGTTCATTTTTCATACATACCTAAGCAATATGATCCAATTGACACAGCAGATCCTTGATAACTTCTCCCAATCAAAAGGATTCAGCTCTATCAGATGGTACAAGATAGAGATGAGCGGATCGATCCGCGAAAGATCGAATTTCAGTTACATTTCCTGAAATCCGCACTTCACTGCAAACTTGAACAGTCTGTGATTTAATTCACGAGGAAAAAATGCACAGCACCATTTCACATATGCTGTCCATTGTATGAGCAAGTTAACAGTTTATTGAGTGGCAGCGCGGGCGTCACTATAATGCCCTGCATAGATCACATGGGATAGCACAACAAATCAAGGGGGCTATCACAGGAAGTATAAAACATAGGTGCTGGAAAAAGAATGCTATTCTATGCCTGCCCTTTGTAGGGCAGGCGTGGTGAAATTTCAGTGTAATTTCCTTCGGCCTCCTCGGCAGATTTCTAGGGACCACAGTGCTTAGGCTGCTGGCCCTTTAATTCCTTCCTAGACATCAGAGAACACATACGCAGTGTTCACTACTGAACGATGCGGCATACGCAACAAACTATTACTTCCTGACGCTAGCCACTATTCTTTGTTGGCGAAGTTAGTGCGCTCCTGTCCTGATGATGAAGGCAGCAGTTGCAGTGTCTCTTACGTGCTGTGTATCTGTAAAGTGACCGAGGGCGGTAGCCATGACCGGGCTGCTGCTCCATAACGCCTTGACACTTTACAGGAAAATCGTGTCCTAGTCCTAAAGACCCAATGTGCTATCATGTGTGGGGTGCATCACACTCACTTGCAGGCTGCAAACCTTCGCCGTTTCCAGGCCTCCATCTTCAGGGGCTACCACACATAGATCAAGGGACTCCTGGTTCGTTCCAACAACCAAAAGTTTACTGGACAGTTCAAGTTCATCAGTTTGCAGCCCCCAGTATTGGGCACAACACTCCCCATTCCTTGTTTTCCTTAACACTGCACTCCTTCAGCATCGCTATCCGTTCCTCCTGGACTATCCCCGAGTTCATTGGCTCTCTCAGCCCCTGGGACTTCCCATATAGTTTCGCAGTCCACCCGGAATCCTTTACCTTCCCTTCTCGTGGTTCCACGTCCATCATCCCCTGTACGCCATAGGATAAGGCACTTTCCATAGTATCCATACCGAGCCCTGAGCTCTGGACATTTCCTCAAGGGATTCTAGTAAGGCCTCCCACTGGCATGAGCGACAGATACTTGCTGATGCTAGCAGCCCACTGCACTTGAACATGACTTTAGCTTGACCCTTTTTACTGGGACTGGTTCCTCCCACTATGGGATAGTCCCAACCTTTAACAATGTCTTTCCCTACAGTATGTAGCTAACAGAACTTCCCCAGACACTATACACTAAGCATATTACACCTAAATACTTACCAGTTACTCTCTCTTAACAGTCTATTGCCCTTATTTTATATCCTAGATCTTAATCTATATCTCTACTCTATGCTGTACACCACCATATCACAGTGTATTCACAATATACACTGAAACCACAGTACCTAGTTCACATTACAAATAACACATTATATGTACAGTGAAGGAAATAATTATTTGATCCCATTGTATAAGCCAGAACTCATAATGGTTTGTAGGGGATCAAATACTTATTTCTCACTGCAAAATGCAAATAAATTTATCTAATTTATACAATGTGATTTTCTTGATTTTTTTTTTGGATATTCTATCTCTCAATGTTAAAATTAACCTACCCTTAAAATTATAGACTGTTCATGTCTTTGTCAGTGGGCAAACTTACAAAAACAGCAAGGGATCAAATAATTATTTCCTTCCCTGTATAAAACACATGACATTATATACATGATGCGATTGATGTTTTCAGGGGTAGGAACATGACAGTACAGTCCACCACTCTTACATATACACCAGTCTCACTGTATCCTATGTGAAGTATATACAGCAGTTGCAGTTCTCCTATGTAATGTATATACAGCAGTCTCAGTGTCTTCTATGTGATGTATATACATCAGCCTCAGTTTCTCCTATGTGATATGTACAGGAGTTTTAGTGTCTCCTATGTGATGTGTATATACAGCAATCTCAATGTATCCTTTGCAATGTATATACACCAGTCTCAGTGTATCCTAGGTGATGCATACAGCAATCTCAGTGTCTCCTATGTGATGTAAACAGAAATAACAATGTATCCTATGTGATGTATATACTGTAGTCGCAGTTTCTTATGTGATGTACACAGCAGTATTAGTGTAATCTATGTGCTGCATAAAGAAGACCTCCCTCTGCTTTAGTTCAATAAACATTGAGTGAACAGTGATGAATTTCCTACATTGAAGAGACATGCAGTGTAATAAGCATCCGTGTTCGGACACGTGCACACGTCACCTGAATACAGTGGCCAAATCCATGTACTTGCTATTGGGACGTGTTGCTACTTAGATTTCCTGGTCTTTTCCTACTTCGTAAAGGCATGTGGACTTTTTTTTTTACATTTTTATTTAATTTTTTTTAAAGAGAAAAATCATAGTCCTGAAACTTAAACACAAGTGTTTATCTACTAAAGTGTGTGCATTGTTTTTATAAAAATGTCAGCCTTTTCATTGCTCCTAATAAGTCTAATATTAGATGTGTACACACGCCACCTAAAAACAGCGGCCAGTTGCACTTGCTTGCTTGTGGGAAGTAATTCTACCTACATTCTCTTGTCCCATCTGATTTTTTAACAGCCATGTTGCCTTTTTTTCTTCACCTTTAATATAAAAGGTCTATCTTTATTTTTGGAATACCTGTTTTAATTGTCTACTCTAGATCCCATACATCCCATGACCATACTGCCATTGTCGCATACTTGTTACCAGTTGTGAACCTACTTGTAGTATCTTTTCAACCAAGAATTTTAGGTTTTATTAGAGAGAACATGTCACCAAGTTTTTCCCATATAAATTAGGGTCATCACCTTTAAGCCTTAATATGTCCCCAATGGCTCTGCATAACACAAAAAAGAGCTTTTTTTATACTCATCTACGTTGTGGTCAGGTCAAATGGGCATCATTGGTCTTGATCCAGCGCCTCCTCTCTTCTTTGATTGCCGTCCTGCTTCCCTGCTTCATGTGGATGACGCATCCTATGTCATCCACACAGTATCCTCCATCACTCGTCTGTGCAGGAACACTTCCATCTACCCTGGCGAAGGCAGAGCAAAGTATTGTAATGCGTATGCGAGGAAAAGGGCATAAAGCGTCGGCGCATGTGCACTACAGTGCTTTGCTCTGGCCTCGGCAGGGCAGAAAAAAGTTCACATGCGCACCAGCCCGATGGAGTACACTGTGTGGATGACATAGGATGCATCATCCACACATGAGGACGGCGTTCGCAAGAAGAGAGAAGGTGCCAGACCAAGACTAGCGATGCCCATGGGCCGCGACGTACAGCACAGACCAAAAGTTTGGACACACCTTCTCATTTAAAGATTTTTCTGTATTTTCATGACTATGAAAATTGTACATTGTACACTGAAGGCATCAAAACTATGAATTAACACATGTGGAATGATATACTTAACAAAAAAGTGTGAAACAACTGAAAATATGTCTTATATTCTAGGTTCTTCAAAGTAGCCACCTTTTGCTTTGATGACTGCTTTGCACACTCTTGGCATTCTCTTGATGAGCGTCAAGAGGTAGTCACCGGAAATGGTCTTCCAACAATCTTAAAGGAGTTCCCAGAGATGCTTGGCCATGGCCTATATCATGGTTGTCCCCTCTCTAATTTTCCATTACACTTTCTATAACTCCACACAGTCCCCCCGCCATGCTAACCCCTCTCCATATTGTGCCCCCATTTCACGCTGTCCCCCTCTCCATATCCATTCTGTGCCCCCTCTTCAAACTGTAACCATTCCCCACACTGTCTCCCTACACAGTATGATGGTCACCAAAGCCACCTATCATATATTATGATATCCACAAGCCGCCAATATATAGTATGGTCACCACCACAGCCCCTCATATATAGTATGATGTCAACCCCAGGCCTTCATATATAGTATGATGTCCACCACAGCCCCCATAAATAGTATGATGGCCAAAACAGCCCCCCATGTATAATATGATGGCCCCCAAAGCTTCCCATACAGTATTATGGCCCACAAACAGCACCTCAAACAGTATGATTTTCACCACAGCCCCTTATCCAGTATGGTCACCAGAGACCCCAGTATAATATCCTACACAGCCCCATATACAGTATGGTCACCATAGCTCCTCATATACTCTGCTGTCCCCCCGCACAGCCCTTCATTTCATGGCCCAAACGCACAGCCCCTCTTCTCATGGCCCCCACTCACTACATCAGATTTTATGCCCCCTTTGCATAGTCTCTCATTTTATGCACCCCTTGCACAGCTCCTCATTTGATGCCCCCCTGCACAGACCCTCATTTTATGCCCCCCTTGCACAAGACCTAATTTTATTCCCCCTCCCTCTGCCCAGCCCCTGATTATATTTCCCCCTTCCTCTGCCCAGCCCCTCCTTATATTCCGCCTCCCTCAGCACAGACCCTTATTTTATTCCCTCATTTGCACAGCCCTTCATGTTATCCCCCCTCCCTTTGCACAGACCCTCATTTTATTCCCCACTCCTACTGCACAACCCCACATTTTATTCCCCCTCCCTCTGCACAGCCCCACATTTTATTCCCCCCCCTCTGCACAGACCCTCATTTTATTCTCCCTCTCCATCTTTACAGCCCCTCATTTTATTCCCCCATCTATACAGCCCTTCATTTTATTCCACCCCCTACCTCTGCACAGCCACTCATTTTATTACACCCTCCCTTTGCACAGCCCTTTATTTTATTCCACATACCTCTCCACAGCCCCTCATTTTATTCCCCCAACTGCACAGCCCCTCATTTTATCCCCCCTCTTCGCAGACCCTCATTTTATTCCTCCCCCTGCACAGACCCTCATTTTATTCCCCCATCTGCACAGCCCCTCATTTTATTCCCCCTCCCTCTGCACAGTCCTTCATTTTATTCCCAACTTCCCTCTACTCAGCCTTTCATTTAATTCCCCCCCTCACTCTAAACAGCTCCTCATTTTATTCTTCCCCTCTGCATAGCCTCTGTCACGATGCTGTTGACTGACAACCCGGGACCAAGGACTCCTATACCTGTCCCTAATGCTATGGGCACCCTATCTATACCTTTTCCCCAGGTTACTTCTGATGGTGAAGATGCTGGCGCTATGTACCTTGCTGTACTCCCAAATCAGCCCTTATCTGTCCCCTCCCCCACCCAAGAAAGTGGGGAGGAATAGGGTATGAAAATACACCAAGTAGACAAACAAGGAGGGATGTACGGGGACAAATGAGAATACCAAACACACAAAATGTGCACTCACAGAAAACAGTGGGAAACAACGAAAGGATAAGGAAGGTAAACAAAAATAGAAGAGGATGGGACTATGCACACATCCAAAACACCAAGCAACAGTCACAGAACAACTTTCCTTAAATGCCTCTACTGAAAACCGAATCCTCCACTCCTCGCCAGGCACTACAAGACTTAACACTGGCAATCCAGATTGCCAGACTAGAGACTATATAGGAAAGGGGAGAGGCTGATGCTGCACAGCTGAGAACCTCCAAGAAGAATGCTACAGAGACTCAAAGCTGAGCAGTTTAACTCTTGCACTGCTGAAAGAAACTAGCACCATTTAATAAGAGGGGGAAGTGCTTCTACTCAATGCAGGAGTACGTGAACTCAGACACTGCACCCGAGACACCAGACTATTTTAGAAGACTGCAGTCTTCTAGCTCCTCTCTTTCACGGTAAACCGTGACAGACCCTCATTTTATTCCCCTCCTCTGCACAGCCCCTCATTTTATTCTCCCCATCTGCACAGCTCCTTATTTTATCCCCCCCTACACAGCCCCCAATTTTATGCCCCCCTGCACAATAATATAAGAATTAAAAAAAAAAGCTTGTACTCACCTAATCCAGGCTCCCGTCCACCATCTTCTCTTCTTTGAAGTGCAGCAGTGGACACTGGATGCCGCGATGATGTCACTCCATTGCGCTATCCAAAATCCCTGGAGTGCGCCTTCTCTAAAACGGCGCAGCCCGGAAGTAGCCTGCGTCTTGCTGAACATCCCAGCGTAGCAGGGGGCTGATTACAGCTCATCTGCTTCTGTTCCGGGCGGCTTTGACATAAACTGTATTCGCGACTGACAAATGCGAATACAATTGAGTGCAGGGAGGGAGCAACAGGTGAGGCAAAGGCAGAGAGAGGGGTGAGCAGTGTCAGTGACTGACACTGTTCTCCAGTGTGCCCGCCCCCTAGCCGTCACTATGCTGAATGTCTGTGGCCGAAGGAAAGCGCTCGGCGGCCACAGGCATTCAGCAATTCTTTTTTCAAAGTGCGCCCTCCTCAGGTAGGCAAGAGGTATTGCCCTAGGCAGGTGCCTATACTGCCTACCTCTTGTCCTGGCCCTGGGGAGATGCAGGTGGAAATGGAGGAGAACATAGACATGATGCAGGTAGGGGATAAGGCAGACAGTCAGAGCTCAAATGATGACTATGACATTGGCTATGGCAACCAACCGATTAAATAGAGTTACAATAATAAAACAAAGGGAACCTCAGTAGTGCTGGCAGGTATGGCAAGCTGTGTGCTGCAATGCTTGTGGGAGGACAAGCATATTGTTAACATGAAGCTCAGTGATGACTATTGGATAGGGACGCTTTTAGATCCTCGCCATAAAAACAAAATGGAGGAATTTTTTCAAGCTTCTGACGCACTTCAGCAAACAGACGAACTGTCTGTACAGCCAGGTTTAGTTGTACATAGACTCTGTCCTTTCTCAGGCAGATACCATGAGCCCTGATACCATGGATTTCTGAGTCAACAGATTATCGAGTAGCAAGAACTGGCCAAGTTTGCTATGGGACTAGTGTTAAGTCCACACTCCAGTGTCATTTATAGAGGGTATTCAGTGTGGCCGGTGGATTTGTCGCACCAACAATTGTGGAAAACCTAACATTTGTCAAAATGAATCAGGCATTAATCAGTGTAGACTTTCATGCACTAAAGGCTGATGAAAATGATTCAATTGGCCAGATCATCTGTCTGCCTGCCTGTCTGTTTACTATCCTCTATGTTCTGCTGCCACGAGTGCCAAATGTCCATATTATGCCAGGGCTGCCATTGCTGGTCCTAAACTGCTAAGCATCTCTTTCCTGTCCCGTCTTAACTCCCTACGGTGCTGCTGTTGTCATAGCCATGCTAGTCACACACCTTCTGGCTACCCACTATGTTTCTAATAGTGCTAGACTGTACTGCTACTGCTGGGGCTGCCATTGCTGGCCCTAAACCGCCAGCACCTCCTTACCTGCCCTGTCTTAACTCTTTACCGTACTGTTCCTGCGGCATACACTGCACTACCACACTACTCACACACCTCCTTGCTGCCCACTGTGTTTTATAGAGCTAAACAGAACTATTGCTGAGAAAACTACCCTCATATTTTTGTATCCTCAAGGAACAGAAACCACTCTGAAAATAGAGATAATTTTTGAAAAGGCTTGGTGACAACAAACCATAACGTCTTCATGCTCAAAACAGAGCAACTGTTTTGTCTTCAGAAAAAAGGGGATAATTTTTGTTGACAACATCATAAAAAGCCTTTGTAAATGCCTAATCATTTGATGGTTAGCAAACCAATTGTGGACCACATAAAAGGGATTACTTAAGTAATTTTTTTTACTTCTAGTTGAGAGACTATTAGTTCTTCATATTCGAGACCAGTGCAGTATAACTGTTTTGTCTCCCTAATTAAAGTGATCATTTTTGGACAGGTTATGAAAAGTTATCACTTCTTCATTTAGCAAAGTGCAAATCTCTTTATACTCTCTAAACAGAGAAAATTGTTGCACTCAACCGTGTGAAAATGCCACGAATTCTTCTGTTTGCAAAACTTGACTATAAACAACAGCAAGGCATGCATCTGCCCCCCCCCCCCCCAAAGGACATAATTTATAGACTGTTAATACATTTTAGGTAGCTTAAGAAGTCTTACACTGCAGTGTGTTGTTAAATATGCTGTCTTGTTGCCATCCGTCTTCCCCTAGCCAGATAAATTCAACCTATTTGGACATTTAAATGACTGTGTTTGCATTACAGACCTCAAACATGTGTTCAATTGACTCGAAGAGGAAATCACTGTGTTCTACACATGTTTCCAAGGATTTTTAATTAAGCAATTCAATTTTGGGGGGAAATTCAGCAAAGACAACAAATTTTAAATTTCAAAAGATCCACTTATCTCTAGCACAAGATACTTCAGAATGCAAAGAGAAAATACAGTTTTATTTTGCTCTAACATGGCTCAAAATAACTTATTATTATTTGACACTAATGTTAACTTCTTTACGCTAAATAACTATATACAGTAAATTGTGCAGACCTTTCAAGAAATGCTACTCCTTTCTTTGTAAATGTACTAATCTATTTAGGATGCAGAAAATGAAGATGCAGCACCTCTTGTCCAACAATAACATGGGCACATAATTCACTGTTACTCCCCATAATCTTAATTCATTTGTAAATCTCCATATGAAGCAGTAGTAAAACATGCATTGGGTGCATTCCAGTGGGAGATCCATTTCCTGTGCTACTTAACCATTACTTTTCTCCTTATACTTCAGTATGATTATTTACTTTTCTGCTGGTTTTAAGAGTATCCATCTCCTATGCATATTTTAGCATGGAGCATTAATATTTGATATAATACTATTTGCTGGATGTGGTACTTTATAGCAGGAGTGTTCAACATTTTTTGGTCCAAGGGACACATTGTCATACTGAACCAATCCCAAGGGCTGAAAAAAAATTTAAAGGGGTACTTACATGAATACATCACCAAAACAACTGTCAGTACATTAAACATAATCAGAACCAGGTTTTGAGTATTTGAAAAGCATTTGGAGAATTTCTGCTCAGTATCTTCTACAAAAAAAAATCACCCAAACTTACAATGCGTTTTCGGAGTAGAAACTGAGCAGAAATTCAACCAAATCCTCATTATAATTTCTCCAAAATTTTTGAGAATTTTTAATTTTCAAGATATCCATGAAGCACATTATAGATTGCTATGCATGCACAAGATCAGTACCACCATCAGTATATGAATATATCACTAGGACCACTGTCAATATAAGAACACATCGCCAGAAACACCCTCAGTATAGGAATACGTCACCAAGCATAATATAGTGATCAACTGCAGTGTCAGGTGAGCCTCATAGACACTTGTATCACTTGAACAAGCAACTCCAAGAACGTCCTTAACAATGGTAAGGAGATACTGGAAGTTGTTCTTACCAGCCATCATCAGACTGCGGTCCATATAGGAACCACAGTACTGATGAGATGTAGTCATCATGACCAATAAGCATTTACATCCAAGTACCTTACAGGGGACATCTTCTCTGATTGAAGACATTCCGATCCCTTTGTTTTCCAACACTTTTGTCATAGGACAACCGCCATGATGAGACTTCAAGCCCTCAGCTCATCTCTCCAGACTTCTCTCTTCACCAGACTTCTCTCTTCACCAGTCTTCTGTAGCACTTCCCGACACAGTGCCTTTAAAAATAGAAGTATCATTATAGTGTCCAATGAATAAAAATATCTACCATGCTATCCCCTGAATAAATAATTGTCTATCACTGTACTTCCTGCCCTTCTACCTAATGTTCCCGCTGCACTTCCCCTCTCCATAATGTCCCCCCACAATGCCCCTCTTCATAAATTTCTCACACTGCCCCTCCTTATAATATCCCCCCACACTGCCCCTCTCCAAAATATTACCCACACACTACCCCTCTACACAATATCTCCCCCAAACTGCCCCTCTCCAAAATATTCCCCACACTGCCCCTCTCCAAAATATTCCTCCCATACTGCCTTCTACATAATGTCCCCCCTGCACTGCACCTCTCAAAAATATCCTCCCACTTTGCCGCTCTGCATAATGCCCCCTATAGCCCCTTGCTATCATGTGGCTCATTCACAATTCTAGTATCCCAGTTGTATGTCTGAGGTATTGAGTATGTCTCCTGTCTACCTGCAGTCTCCAGTCTCTCAGCTATGTCTTACATGCCTCACCCGTCTGCTGCACTGACACCGGTGGCCCGTGTGTCCAGCCAGGCTTTGGGCTTGGAGGGTCCACCTCATCTAGTGAGCCTTACAGGTGCTGTGATGTTTTCCACATACAAATACAGAGACATGAGGGTTTCCTTCTCATCTTTCTCTGTACCACAAAAGCAGCAACAGCATGGACATTATACAGCATCACTCAGTTGTGTGGCTGTGAATCCAGCACTAAAATGAAATAAATTTGCTAGACTCTGCAGCCCTGTCTGCCTGTGTCTGTCTGGTCTCTCAATGTGCTGATAGCTTCACACTCCTCCTGGATGTTAATTTCTGGAGGCAGGGGGAGGAAAGAAATTGGCTCATAAATGGAAAAGCAAGCAGATTTCAATGATCAGATACAGTCATGATAAAACTAAGTACACCCTCTTTGAATTCCATAGATTTATAAATCAGTACACAATGAAAAATAACACATCTGGTCTTAAAATTAAGTAAATACAACTTCATTTAAACAAAACTACATGACAAATTGTACGGTTTCAGTATTTATTTACAAAAACTAAGCCAAAATACACAATTAGGGTGTGAAAAATTACATACACTCTTACTGATTCCATAGGAATTAGGAGGGTAAGTAGCTGCCAAGTGATGCTAATCAAATGTCCTTGATTAATTGTTCATCATTATGTGTGACTGACTACCACTATAAAAGCACAGGTTTTGGCAGTTTGCTGGACTGGAGCACTCTGGTGTGGTTTTACGCAATGCCAAGGAGAACATGCATCAGTAACAAATTTAAAGAAGTATTTCCTGCAGCACATCAATCAGGAAGGGTTATAATGACATTTCCAAACAATTTGGAGTCTATCATTCTACAGCGAGAAAGGTTATTCACAAGGGGAAAACATTCAAGGCAGTTGACAATCTTCCCAAGAGCAGATGTCCCAGCAAATTCAGTCCAAGGCCAGAATGTACAGTGCTCAGAGAAAATGCAAAAAAAAAAAGAGCTGCAGCTCAGACTCTAAAGGCCTCGGTTAGCATAATAATTGTTCAAGCATGTGAAATTAAAAATATAAAAAGTGTGAACAAGTATGGCTTGTTTGGAAAGGTTGCCAGGAGAAATCATCTTTCTAAAAAGAACATGATAGCATGGCTAAAGTTTGCAAAGTTGCATCTGAACAAAGTGGAGATGTTGGACATAATTCCCTGAGCCACGTTTGACGAAAACCAAACACTGCATATTAGCGCAAACACCTCATACCAACTGTATAGCTCAGTGGTAGATGGGGTATAGTTTGTGGCTTGTTTTGCAGCCACAGTAGCTGGGCACCTTGCAGTCATTGAATTGACCATGAAAGCCTTTGTATATCAAATTATCCTAGCAACAAATGTGGGACCGTCTACCAAAAATCTCAAGCTTGGCCAAAACTGGGTAATGCAACAGAACAATGATCCAAAGTACATCAGCAAATCAAATCAGAATGGCTGAAAAGTGAAGAATCAAGGTGTTGTAATGACCCAGTCAAGGTCCAAACCTCAAGCAAGTTGAAATGCTGTGGTGGGACCTTAACGAATGCACACTAACTTCAATCAACTTTAGCAATGTTGTAAAGAAGGGTGGGCAAAAAATTCCTCCAGAACAATGTGAGAGATTGATAAAGTCACATAAAAAATTACTACTTCAAGTTATTGAAGTAATAATTCTAAAAGTGGTTCTGCAGGCTATGGATTCAGAGGTATTCCCATCTCCAAGATCCTATCCCAATATGTAGTAGGTGTAATAATAATAATATTAGCAAATACCTCCAATTAGAAATGTAGTATAGTTTTTCTGATTCGCTATGTCTCTTTCCTCATATGCAGGGCATTGCAGGACCTTAGGTAACCATGGATACCTAAGGTCCTGCAATGCCTGCACATGAGGAAAGAGACATAGCGAATCAGAAAAACTATACTACATTTCTAATTGGAGGTATTTGCTAATATTATTATTATTACACCTGCTACATATTGGGATAGGATCTTGGAGATGGGAATACCCCATTTAAGTTTTCATGCACTGCTTCTGCAATTTGGCCTAGTTTTTGTTAAGAAATTACAGTGTCAATATTTTTGTGTTGTTCATGTGAGGTGGTATACACCTCATTTTAATACCTTCTGAGGACCAGATGTGGTTTTTATTATGTCCTGATATGTAAAATCATAAAATTCAAAGCATACTTAGTTTTTCTCATGATTGTATATTACAAAGTTTCTTATAGTCACTTATACTATTGATTTATACAAAGTTTGTTGAAACGACAGTCACTACGCAAGTGCTGAGTTAGAATCTCTTCACACTTGTACCTTAGTTTTCATTTATAATGGCACCCACCACACATTGTTGTGGTAATCAAAGGGAAAACTGCTAACACTACATCTGGAAGCTCTAAACCTCACCACAGCCCCCAGATGGCAATGTGATCAGAGCCTAATAATTTTTCTTATGAGACATTTTTTTTTGCAATTTCCTTTAAAAAAGAAAGGCACAAGAAGTAAATGTTGAAAAATTTTGTTTTACGTACACAGTGCTCTGCGAGGGACATTCCTGCTGTCCAAGGTCCTGAACAGTGCTCTGTCCAGAGTACTTAAAGGAAGCCAGTCACCAGAAAAAACGCTATTAATTTACAGACATGTGGTTAATTTGCAGGTTAATAGCGTTATTATGCAGGCCGATGCCTGCATTTAGCCTATTGCTGCGGGGAGAAAATGAACTTTATTCTCCCTGGCAGCATTCCCATTTCAGTCACGGAGTCGGCCCTGGCGCGGGTTCAGTCACCGCTCTGAGAATACAGCAGCAGTAACCGCACCCCCAGCCCTGACTGACAGCCGGCCCTATGAAGCATGCTGATCTGTATACTCAGAGAGGTGATTGAACCAGCTTCAGCGCCGCCCCCCGTGTCGGAAATGGAAATGCTTCTGGGAAGCATAACGTTTATTTTCTCCCCGCAGCTTTAAACTGCATAATAAAGCGATTAACTCCATATCTGCAGGTAATAGCGTTTTTTTCTGGTGACAGGTTCCCTTTAAAGGGAATCGGTCATTAGCTTTTTGCCACCTAGTCTGAGAGTGGCATAATGTAGAAACAGAAACCCTGTTTCCAGTGATGTGTCATTTACTGGGCTGCTTGCTGTAGTTTTGATAAAATCACTGTTTTATCAATAGTTCATTATCACTAAGACTGCCGCCAGGTAGTCCAACCATGCCCCCACCACTGATTGACAGATTTCTGCCTATGCATAGTGTACACAGAAAGCTGCCAATCAGTGGTGTGGGCGTAGCTATACAGAGCTCAGCATTCAGAGAACTGGTAGATCTGCAGTAGATAAAACATTGATTTTGGTGACAGATTCATTCACAGACAGGGTCAGACTGGCCCACCAGGAAATCGGTGGATCTTCCGGTGGGCCCCTGACTCCGACAGTCTCTCTCTTCCAGCATACAGCACATATACGATTTAAGCTCCTTCCCTCACTGTCCATCAGAAGTGGGGAGAAAAGCTAAGCGTACGCCTATCTTCCTCAACACAGCCATCCCCCCTGCACTGCACTCACTGCACCTGCTCCCGGAGCCTCAGAGCAGTAAGTCCTGCCCACCAGCACGGACCTGCTGTGGTGTCTCAGGCGGTGTAAGTGCAGCCAGGAGAGCTGTGCAATGAGTGCTGCAGAAATATGAGAAACTACTTCTGAGATCATGTCCCTCTCTCCTGCACTGCTATGGCAGTCAAGTTCTGTAGTCAGCATAAGCAGGATGGGGAGGCTCCAGAGGAACACGATGAAAACCTGAAGTGAGTAATGGAGCCTCCTGTAATAGGTTATGTGCACATGAAGCGTTTTTGCTGCGTTTCCGCGGCAGTATTACCGCCACGGAAACGCTGCAAAAACGCTTGCTAATCGGTCTGCCAGCTATTGCAATGGTAATCCTGATGTGCTGTGCACATGATGTGGAAATTTCCGCTCAGGATTACCATTGCAAAAAAAATGCAGCATGACCATTCTTTGCGCATTTCCGCTGCACATTCGTGCCCACTGACTTGAATTGAACCGCACCAAATTTGCAGGTATAATATCTGTACCTGCGGATTTGCTGTATTTCAATTAAAGCCAATGGGGGCGAATTCGCGGCGGAAACACACTGCGGGTGGTACCCAGGTCGTCAGAGGAGGACTACTACTCCTCTCATCCGACCACTGCTAAAGCTGATAACAGCGAGAGCGGCGCGGTTGGGAGGGGGGGGAGGCTGTAGTCTCCTCAGCCGAGCCAGCGTGCCTGCAGTTAAAAAAAAAAGTAACAAAATAAAAAACACTATACTCATCTGTCCGGTGCCCCCCGGTGTTCTCCTGGTCCCCGGTGATGTCTTCAGCCCAGCGTGATCACTCCCAGCAGTGTACTGTGCTGCCAGGACCTGCGGTCACGTGAGTGATCAGCTGATCGCTCACCTGACCTCACCGTGGGAACATTCTGAAGAATGTTTCCACCAGTGCTGGTGGTGAGCTCACCAGGGCTGATCAGCTGATCTTCAGCTGATGAACCCCAGTGACCTCACTCCAGCAGCAATGTATACTGACAGGAGTGATTTTACAATTTTGTCAGTATACATTGCTGTCATCTACAGCAGTGACATCAGTGATTGCTGATGTCACTACTGCAGAAGTGACCCAGATCACCAAGGGACAATCGTTGGCGGTAATCGTGGACTGCGTCATGACGGCGGACAAATGAGGGATATGGTTGTTTGTTATTTTACTTTTTTTTCATAAGATCGAAAGCTTCGCGGACATTGTACAATAATAAAAAAAATTAAAACTATGTGTTATTTTTCATTAAAATACTTTATTCTGGCCGTGTCTTTTATTGAAAAGGCGGCAATAACTTTACTACGCAGTTAGTAATGGGGGCATCTTATAGACGCCCTCCGTGACTAACCTGGGCTTCACGTCAGCAGCCAATACAAGGGTGATGTGAACCCCAATCCCATTACCCCACTCGCCACCGGCAGTGGGAATAGCAGAGGCTAAGCGCCAGATTTGGTGCATTTTATGGATGCGCCATTTCTGGCACTGCTGAGGAGTGATAATAATAGCCGCGGAGGGGTCTAGTATTCATGGCCCCTTCCCTGGCTATTAATATCAGCCCGCAGCTGTCTGTTTAGCCTTTTCTGGTTAGATTTTATACATTTTTTTCTGGGGTCCCCCTGTAATCTAGCCAGTAAAAGCTAGACAAACAGCTGTGTGCATATTTTTTGCTGCGTCCAAAACATTGCATTCTATTGAACGCAGGTAAATCCACATGTGTTCACTGAACCATGTATATTTAACGCATTCAATACATTCTAGTGGTCAAATTTCTGTTGCGAAGATTAGCGACTCTGCAAGAGAATTTGACATGCTGCGGTCCTGAAAAACGCGCCGCATATCAGTGTCCAAGGGTGATTCGCAGCCTCTGATGCACGCATAGTGGACATGGGATTTCTAGAGATCCCATCCACTATGCTGTAACATCTGGATGCTGTGGGTTTGAAACTGTATAAGCATGCAGAGTCAAACCTGCAGTGGCTCCTGATCGTGGCCACGTACCAAACTCACCCGCAGCATGTCAATTTCTGTAGCAAACACGCTAGTCTCCGCTGCCGATTTTGACCAATTGAAGTGTCATTACATGCGGTGGATTCACATGTACCGACAACAAAAGTGCGGCATTAGAACACAGCGTTTTGGACGTAGCAAAAATACGCAGCTGAGTGCTGATCGGGGGGACGTAGCGGCTGACGAAACAGCTGCGAGTTGTTAATAATGGTCAGGGACCATATTCACCTAATGGCACCTTTCTAGGCTAAAAATAGCAGCTGAAAGCTGCCCCAGAAATTACATGCAAGGAAATGCTAATGAGATTGGGTAAATGGGATTAGCTGACACCTAGCTCTTTTGTTTGGTGATGACAAGGTGTCAATCAGACCCTTTCATCATCAAACCTAATTAAAGTAATATAAAGAGTTAAATAAACACACAGACACAGAGTAAACACTTTATTTGAAATACAACAGACACATTCTTTAATCATTTCATTTAACCAATATACTCACCCCAGTTCTGATTGTAATCCAAGGGTTTAAGCAATGTCCCACCAAATAATTTTATTTATCTCCAAAAAGCATTCATTGATGTACAAAAATGCTTAAAAAACTGCACGTTTTTTCCGCAGTGTTTTTCCTGCCAAGGAGATGCAGAAAAGCTCAGGAAATTTCTGCTTCCATTCCTGAACGTTCGCACATAGCTTTAGCTGTTTTTTTCCTGTTTGCCCCACACAGCTGCACTGTCCTGTTCCCCCACCCTGTAACCTCAAGTTGATAATATAACAATACCTTCTCCCACTGCAGTCCTGTGATGGTAACAGAGAGTCACCATCTTCCTCATGGTACTTGCTGTCAGAGATTCATCTTTCTTTTTTTTGTGTGTATACAGTGTGCATATAGTGTGTATACAAATGCACACAGATACACTATATAAAGTGTATATGTGTGAATGTGTATACAGTATGTAAATAGAATATATCTGGACCAAAATACGTATATGTGTGACATTTTTTGTGCTAATATTCAGGCATTAAAAAGCATAATTTATACTAAAGCACCACAAAAAAGCTAACCTTCGTCCGGCTGAGTAGGTACAATTGTAACTATTCCGTTTTAAAATTGCAATAACTTTTTTTCGAAAAGCCGTAGAGGGATGAAATTTCGTGACATCTCTGCAGTTTTGGTCCAGAATATATTGGCCAAATTTCAATAAAATATCTCCACCCTCTTCCGAGATAAGGGGTCAAGATATTTTTGCATCCATAACAAGCTGCATAGGTACAAATGTACCCTCATATTTTGAATGAAGATAATGCAAGGAAAAAAGAATCATATTTTTTTAATGATAATGCTATTTTATTATTATAAACAAGTAAAAAAACTGTTCATTTACATTATACAAGAAAATGTAAGAAACTTTTTTTATTGATTTTCTTCGCAAGTAATGCATGTTGTCTTTGCTACCGAGTGTTCATCGCAAATGGGTTTCACACAAACCACACAAGACTTTCTAGTCTTACGTTGTTTTCGCCTCAGGTCTCGGCAGACATAGCAACTACCAACAACAGGGGAGGGTCCACGACTGCCACGAGGTATTTGAGGGCCAGCTGCTGCTTGCGATGCTACCAGAATGCATCGTCCAAGCACCATTTCTACTGCACTTCGAAGAAAATGGTTTCTCATCATCATTCGGTTTGTACTACGATCTTCAATTGCAGGCATACACAGCTGATTTGCGAGATCTTTCAGGAACTTTCTTCGTTGATCCTTTGTCCTGAAGCTTGGATTGTGTTCTCTGTAGATGATGTAGGATGCTAACCCAGTGACGTCAATCATATTGTAGAAAAATGCCAGAGGCCAACGTAATGTTCGTCGTTTCACAGTGTACTCTCCCAACATTTTATCCATAACATCAACTCCGCCTTTTGTTTTGTTGTAGTATTTTATTATCTCTGGCTTGGCTGCTAGTGTCTCTTCATCTTCTCCCGTCATGTGCATAGATGATAGAAGCACGACTGATTTGTTCTTCTTTGGTACATATGAACAGACTGTTGCATCATGATTGTAGGCAAAATTTGTCGAGTTTACAGGCCTTTCTTTGGCAGGCTGCATGTTGCTAGGTAGGAACCTTTTGTTTTTTCTCACTGTACCAACTAGTGTCATGTTCCAGGAGTTCAATACCTTAGCTAGTTCCATGGTTGTAAAGAAGTTATCGGTGGTGACATTTCTTCCAGAGCCTTTATACGAGCTCACTAGGTCCAATACTGTTCGTTCACCAATGTTTACTTGTCGAGGACCATCAGTTGGTTTCCCAGTGTAGAGCTGACCTTGTAATGGGTAGGCGTTTGACGAGTCACAAGCCCAGAAAATCTTTATGCCATATTTAGCTGGTTTTGAAGGTATATACTGGGTAAATTTAGTATGGCCTCTAAATGGAAATAATTGCTTGTCGACGGTGATACAATTATATGGCTTGTAGGCTCTCTCCAGATTTCTGTTCAGCATTGTCCAGATGTCCCGTATTGGTGCAGCTTTATCTGTTTGCACACGTTCAGCACGTGTATTTTCGTTGTCAAATCTGATAAATCTGAGTATCATCTTGAAGTGGTCACGAGACATGGCTGCACGTATAAGAGGCAGAGCAGCAACATTCCACATTTCCTCCAGATTCTCTTTGTTGTCTCTGTGCACACCAGCAGCAATCAGTATGCCCAAAAATGCATGGAGTTCAGTTTCAGTAAATTGCTTGAATGTTTTTTGTGGTGGCCGTTCAGAAGAATCAGGAAAACGTTGTACCAGTTCGTTGTTGTAAGCATCACAAACTCTCTTGGCCTTTCGATTCGTTTCTCGTAATATGATGTCACACATCTCGGGAGTCATGATTGACTTGAATAGCTCTTTTGCTGTATACAGGTTGCTGATTGCTGCAGGGCCACCTCTTTGTCGTAGGACATTATGAGATTTTGTTTGTGCATTTGGCAGTGGATCACTACACCATTGAGTTTTATCCTTAGCAGTCCAAATGTCGCCTGCACTTTGAGGCACAGACTCATCCTCAACACTTTCGTCTGAGTCGTATTCTTTTTCCTGCTCTATGACCATTTCTTGTTCAGTGTCTGAATCTTCTTCAGTAACATCCACTTGTGGTACATCGTTTTCATCATCAGATGCAACATATGGTTCTTCCTCATGCTCAGAATCAGATTCTTCTAGCATTCGCATTATTTCGTCAGACGTAAATCTGTAAATATGAAAAAATGAAAAATAAATAAGTTTCCGAAATACTACACAATACTACATTATTGGCTTTTCACAAAATGATACTAACCTGCAAACACGTTTTCTTGGATTATGGCGGAAACTAGATCCAGCATCACTATCACTCATGATGACTTGGTAGATGAATTTTGGCTTCGTAATTTAGTTCAGTAACACGTGGCAAGTAGACTGAAACTCAATTCTAAAGTGCAGATAAAAAAGTAAATTATTTCTAGTGATAATTATTTATAAATGTCATTTATATATTATGTAAACCGTATACAGTTTCAGAATTTTCATTCCATCTTCGACTGTTTTTTCGACCAATAGGAAAATTGTAACAGAGCCACCATCTTTATTTTGTGCTGAATATAAGTGAAACATCGTAAAACAATATGTAGATACTAATTATTATCCATTTTTCATATAAAAATCATACCTATAGTGATAAGTTTCATACAAAATATATGTAAGCCAAGTCCAGGCTCAAAGACAATTTCTGACTGTTCTGTCCCCACATAAGGCGAATGACGGTATAACTGGCTGTTAGATGCTGTGAGACTTTCCTACCTTCGTATCCAAGAAATTGAACACTTCACAAGCCTAGAAATGTGTGTGCTCACAGCAATGAGATGAACAGCAAAATGGCTACTGAGAGGAGGGAGGCAGGAAGAGAAGTAGAAGCCACTCCCAGTTTGAATCAACTTAATTGACAGCAACATAAGTGAGCAGTAACAACACTGGCCAATAGATATCAGCATAACATTTGTAGCTGAATGAACTTTAGTTTCTGAAACCAAGTAAAGGAGAAAGTCTTCCCACAGTGGAGGTATATGTGAAGGTACAATTGTACCTCTGCAGCCTGTTAACGTTGTAAAATTATGCAGCCTGACGAAGGTTAAAATGTCAAAACACAACTAACTTCAAAAAAATAATTGCCATTTTTATATGCAAAATTAATATATCTATAATGTTATTTCTAGCAAAAATATAATGGAAAGCAAAAAAAAATTCCTATGTCCCCACCCCCAAAGAAGATAATAAAAGTAAATCATTAACCTCCTTCCCAACATATGACATACAGTTACGTCATATGCCGGATCCTTGACTTTGATGCAGGTTCGCACATCGATCCCGCATCTTTCCTGGCATATGATGGCATGTGTTATTCAGCCATCATCTGTCTCTAACAGCCACGGGTAGAGGGGAACTCTGCCCACTGCTGTTAGCCCTTTAAGTGCTGCTATCAATCTCTGACAACTGCATTTAACACGCGCCGGCAGGGAGGCATCATTCTATAAGCACATCGGCGCACCTGTGATGTGATTGTGAGGTGCCGATGAGTTGCCATGAGATCTGCTGATGACCCCCATGTCTGTCATTACAATACTCCTGTGAACGCCAGCGTTTAGTTGGTGTTCATGGATCATGATTTTTGCTACACACAGTTGTACTATTGCTGTATATAAGAAATCAGACAATCGCAGATTCAAGTCCCTTAAGGACTAACAAGTACAGTAGAAAATGAAAAAAAAAAATGGAAAAAATAAAAAACATAAACCTTCAAATCACACCCCTTTCCCCCCCATTAAAAATAAAGAAATAAAAAATACAAATATTTTATATTGCTGCGTCCGTAAAGGTCTGATCCATCAAAATATAAAATAAATTAATCCGACTGGTAAACAGCGTAATGAGAAAAATATGAAACGTCAGAATTACATTTTTATTGGCCACCGCATCATTGCAATAAAATACAATGAGATGTGATCAAAACATCGTATGTGCCCCAAAATTAGATCAATAAAAAACGCCAGCTCAGGGCGAAAAAAATAAGCCACTACACAGCCCCATCGATCAAAAATTGAAAACGTTACAGGTCTCGGAAAATGGTGATACAAGCAAATTTTTTATCACCACTTAAAAAAAAAACTATACATGTTTGGTATCTGCATAATCTTACTGAACTGGAGAATCATAATGACAGGTCAGTTTTGCTGTATAGTAAACATGGTAGATAAAAAAAACAAAAAACAATTGTGGAATTGCATCTTTTTTGCAATTTCAATGCACTTGGAATTTTCTTCTCGCTTTCCATTGCATCACATGATAAAATTAATGATGTAATTCAAAAGTACAACTTGTCCCACAAAAAAACAACAAGCCCTCATACAGTTATGTGGATGGAAAAATAAAAAAGTTATGGCTCTTGGAAGAAGGAGAGAAAAACATGCAAAAACGGAAAATAGCGCGGTCATGAAGGGGTTAAATGATATGCACATAGCATTGTTTCATAGCATTGAAAAATATCAAGCCTTTATGGAAACTCAAAAATAAAAAAAAATATATGGCTCTGGGAAACTTAAAACAAAGTACTGCATCCTGAAAGCCTAAAAATGAACAGGTATAGCTAGGATCATGTCAGCAGTCAGGGTTCTTTTTTTTTTGTATTGTTATAGGAGCAGAAAATTTTAAGAAATGCATCTGTCACATGACAAAGACAAATAGGTTCCGTTAGGGTGTCTATCTTTTTAACGGAGCATGTTGCACCTGTTCTTCCAGTAAATATGATGGAACTCACAACTACATGTGTGAACCTATCCTGAGCATTGAAGTTAAGAGTGGGCCCCTCGAGTTAGTTCTACTGGTCGGCCCTAGGCACCCCAGTCCGACACTGTTCACACGTCCGTGTTGTACGTATATGTTGTATCCATTTTTTTCACAGACATAACACGTACCCCTTATAATCTAAGGTCCTATTCGCATGTCCATGTTTTTTCACAGACCATGTGTCCATGCAAAACTCATGGAGACATTTCCGTTTTTTTCTGGTGTCATGGATAAAAAGTGCCAATACAAGTCTATGGGTCCGTGAAAAACACGTAGTGGCATCAGTATACAGTCCGTGTGCTGTCTGTGATTAACATTGCAAAGTATAGGAGAAGCTTTATAATTTATTTATCATCCGTGAAAAACACTGATCACCATAATAATGGTAAAAATAGACACATGGACCATACACTGATGACACTGATGATAATGAATTATGTTTTGTGTGGATTGTTGTGCAGCGGTATCACTTTATATTTATATTATAAGCATATCATATTTAGATATTTATATAATCAGCATAATATACATTTACTGAATATTGTAATATATGTATTCAGTCTCATCTACCTGGTACATCAACAGACATAATAAATTGCAGAAAAGTCCCTAGATGATATTATACTTTGTTATGAAATATTTATCTACTAGCTGTACCCGGCCACGCGATGCTGTGGCTCAGTCTGGTTAAATGGAAAAGAAAGAAAAGAGAAAGCGCACTTTTTGGGTATAGCTTGTGTTGCTTTTATGTCTAACAGCTGGTATGTAAAAACATAGTAGGTATATACAAACATGCGTCTATTCGAATGCAACGCTGTGCCAAAATTTCAAAGCAATCGGGAAATTTAAGATTTTGAACAAACGAACATTTACATTTTTATTTATGTAGATTACTTATTGATGTATAGGTAACATCATTTGAAGTGCTGCAGCAAGAATACGCCATTCTTAATGAATGAGTCCCAAAGTGTTTTATTTGTGGTATATATATGATGTTTTTGTGGCCACTGACTTATTTTTTCCAAAACAGACATCGGGGTAAAGTCTACAAAATGTTAAAGCTACCCTCCAACCAAGACAAAAAAAATCACTGTATATTTGTAGCATATCTGTTTTCCCTACTTTTTATTCCAGCTGTTCCCAATTCTGGCGCCTCTTAGGTTATGTTCACACATCATGTTTTTTTCTGTGTTCATTTTCTGCAGCAAAACCTGATCTCTTGCCAGGAGGCTGTTCAAGATTTTTGTTGCTGTTTTCTTGCTTTTTTGCTTTTTTTTGTGTGTTTTTTTTCCCTGTCCTTTTGTGTCTGTTATGCATGTACATAAAGTTCAGTGAAAAAAAAATCTCATTCTGGATTAGGCACAAAAAACACTAAAAAAACACTGAAAACTTGACACCTGCATTTTTCAGCTTTTTTTTCAACACCCATTACTTCCAATGGGTGAAAAAACTGATTCTCTATCTTGCAAAAAAACATGCAAAGCACAAAATCCTGAACAAAATAAGCTATGATGTGTGCATGAAATTTCTGGAATCTCATAGACTTTGCTGGTACTGCAATACGCAGCAGAAAATTAGCATAAAAAGCATCAAAAAACGCTGAAAAAAACATGATGTGTGAACATAGCCTTACTTAGATTCCATAATGGCAGCAAGAGTGACAGAACATACCCCCGCTGAGGCAGCAGCAGCTACAGTATATTTGACATGTTGGACCACATGTTTTTTCTGCCATTTCAACAACCTGTCATACTTCAGCAAACATAGATGCACAGTCTGAACAGCCAGGTTCAGTTGTACCTAGACTCTGTCCTTTCTCAGGCAGATACCATGAGCCCTGATTCTATGGATTTCTGGTTCAACAGATTAGACGAGGAGCAAGAACTGGCCCGGTTTACTATTTGAGTAGTGTTATGTCCACACTCCAGTGTCATTTAGAGAGGGTATTCAGTAAAGCCGGTGGATTTGTCACACCAACAAATGTGGAAAACCTAACATTTGTCAAAATGAATCAGGCAAGGATCAGTGTAGACTTTCATGCACTGATGGTTGATGAAAATAATTAAATTGGTTATACCATCTGTCTGCGTACAGATTGTCCATACTCTGCCAGGACTGCTATTACTGGTCCTAAGCTGCCAGTGTGTCCTTGCCTGTCCCATCTTAACTCTCTACTGTGCTGCTCCTGTCACAGTCACACCAGCCTTCTGGCTACCCACTGTGTTTCTAATAGTGCTAGACTGTACTGCTACTGCTGGGGCTACCGTTGCTGGCCCTAAACTACCAGCATCTTATTGCCTGCCCCGTCGTAACTCTGTACCATACTGTTCCTGCAGCAGACGCTGCACCACCACACTACTCACTCACCTCCTTGCTGCCCACTCTGTTTTATAGTGCTAGAAAGTACTATTGCTGAGAAACCTACCCTCATATTTTTGTATCCTCAAGAAACAGAAACCGCTCTGAAAAAAGAGATTATTTTTGAAAAAGCTTGGTGGCAACAAACCATAACGTCTTCACGTTCAAAACAGAGCAACTGTTTTGTCTTCAGAAAAAAGTGGATAATTTTTGGACAGCAAGTTAAAAAGCCTTTGTAACTGCCTAATCAATTGGTGATTAGCAAACGAGCTGCGGACCACATAAAATGGATATTTTTTTTCCATTCTAGTTGAAAGATCATCACTTCTTCGCATTCGAAAACAGTGCAGCGCAACTTTTTTGTCTCCCTAATTAAAGGGATAATTTTTGGACAGGTTATGAAAAAGTTATCATTTCTTCATTTAGCAAAGTGGCAACTCCTTATACTCTCTAAACAGAGATAATTGTTGAACTCAACAGTGTGAAAATGCAAAAGCTTCTTCTACTCGCACCACTTGACTATAAACAACTGCAAGGCAGTTTACATTTTTAAACTGTTAATACATTTTAGGTAGTTTAAGAAGTTTTATACTGCAATGTGCTGTTAAATATGCTGTCTGGTGTCCATTCCTAGCCGGATAGGTTGAACTTATATGGACATTTAAATGGCTGAGTTTACATTACAGACTTCAAAACGTGTTCAATTGACTCCAAGAGAAACTCACAGTGTTCTATACATATTTCCCAGAGAGGTAGAGGCTTTTTAATTAAGTAATCAAATTTTGGGGGGAAATTTGGCAAAGACAGTGAATTTAAATTTCAAAACATCCACTTATCTCTAGCACAAGATACTTCAGAACGCAAAGAGAAAATACAGTTTTATTTTGGCTAACATGGCTTAACATAACTTATTATTATTTGACACTAATGTTAAATTCTTTACCCTCAAAAATGATATAGTTATGTAGACCTTTCAAGAAATGTACAGGTGCATCTCACTAAATTAGAATATCATCAAAAAGTTAATTTATTTCAGTTCTTCAATACAAAAAGTGAAACTCATATATTATATAGAGTCATTACAAACAGAGTGATCTATTTCAAGTGTTTATTTTTGTTAATGTTGATGATTATGGCTTACAGCCAATGAAAACACAAAAGTCATTATCTCAGTAAATTAAAATAATTAACAAAAAACACCTGCAAAGGCTTCCTAAGCATTTAAAAAGGTGCCTTAGTGTGTTTCAGTAGGCTCCACAATCATGGGGAAGACTGCTGACTTGACACATGTCCAGAAGGCAGTCATTGACACACTCCAATTTTCATTTGGAAATCAAGGTCCCAGAGCCTGGAGGAAGAGTGGAGAGGCACACAATCCAAGCTGCATGAGGTCTAGTGTGAAATTTCCACAATCAGTGATGGTTTGGGGAGCCATGTCATCTGCTGGTGTAGGTCCACTGTGCTTTATCTTGACCAAAGTTAGCGCAGCCATCTAGCAGGAAATTTTAGAGCACTTCATGCTTCCCTCTGCTGACAAGCTTTTTGGAGATCGAAATTTCATTCTCCAGCAGGACTTGCCACCTGTCCACACTGCCAAAAGTACCAATACCTGGTTTACAAACAACAGTATTACTGTGCTTGATTGGCCAGCAAACTCGCCTGACCTTAACCCCATAGATATGGGGTATTGTCAAGAGGAAGATGAGAGACACCAGACCCAAGAATGCAGACGAGCTGAAGGCTGCTATCAAAGCAACCTGGGCTTCCATAACACCTCAGCAGTGCCACAGGCTGATCACCTCCATGCCACGTCGCATTGATGCAGTAATTGATGCAAAAGGAGCCCGACCAAGTATTGAGTGCATTTACTGAACATACATTTCAGTAGACCAACATTTTGGATTTTAAAATCATTTTTCAAGCTGTTGTTATAAAGTATTCTAATTGACTGAGATAATGACTTTTGTGTTTTCATTGGCTGTAAGCCATAATCATCAACATTAACAGAAATAAGCACTTGAAATAGAGCACTCTGTTTGTAATGACTCTATATAATATGAGTTTCACTTTTTGTATTGAAGAACTGAAATAAATTAACTTTTTGGTGATATTCTAATTTAGTGAGCTGCAACTGTAACTCCTTTCTTCGTAAATGTACTAATCTATTTAGGGTGCAGCCAATGATGCAGCACCTCTTGTTCAACAATATCATGCACTTTAGCTCAATCATTTTCTAATCAAATAGGCACATATTTCACTGTTCCTCCCCATAATCTTAATTCATTTGGAAATCCCCATATGAAGTAGTGGTAAAATATGCATTGGGTGCATTCCAGTGGAAGAGCCATTTCCTGTGCTACTTAACCATTACTTTTCTCTTTATACTTCAGTATGAGTATTTACTTTTTTGCGGGTTTTAAGAGTATCCATCTCCTATGCATATTTTAGCATGCAGCATTAATATTTGATATACTACTATGTTGCTGGTTGTGGTACTTTATAGAATGAGTGTATAATATTTTTTGGTCTAAGGGCCACATTGTCATACTGAACCAATCCCAAGGGCTGCAAAAAAAATGTAAAGGGGTTCTTACATAAATACATCACCAGAACCACTGTCAGTACATTAATACATAATCAGAACCAAGTTTTGAGTATTTGAGAAGGATTTGGGAAATTTCTGCTCAGTTTCTGCTCCAAAAAAAACAGTGTGAACACACCCAAACTTACAATGAGTGTTCGGAATAGAAACTGAGCAGAAACTCAACCAAATCCTCCTCATAATCTAAAAACATGGATACATCACCAGAACCACTGTCAGTACATGAGTACATCACCAGAACCACTGTCAATATATGAATGTTTCCAGTTATCGTTTTGTACCAGGCTGTGGCTCTGATGACGAATGTACCAGAGAGTCCTTGATGGGGGGAACCTTAGACAGGCTTACCTGTTGAAGATCCGGATACGACTGAGCGGCGCCCCTTACAGGGGTCGGCTGCTCCAGCTCCATGCGTCAGTAGAGAAGCTGCTGATGAGTGGTGCCCCTGCCTGGGGTCAGCAGCTCCAGCTCTGCACATCAGTGAGAGAGCAGCTGTTGAACTGCGCCCCTGTCAGGGGTCAGTAGCTCCAGCTCTGCACATCAACGGGCGCACTTGTGGAGCTGCGCCCCTGTCTGGGGTCAGCAGCTCCAGCTCTGCACATCAATGGGAGCACCTGCTGAGCTGCGCCCCTGCCTGGGGTCAGCAGCTCCAGCTTTGATGGGCGCACTATTGGAAGAGAGCGGTGCCCCTGCCTGGGGTTGGCCACCCCAGTATTGCTCAGGCACGGCCGGATGTAGAGGAACAGGCCTGTGACTTGGTCCAGCCTCCGAATCCGTACAGCTGGTGGTGAGTGATCTTCGTGAATGTTCACCTTGTTTATGGGGCCCTTTCCTTGTTATGGTTACTAGGAAAGGCTGAAGGAAGTTAGCGCAAAACTCAAAGATGGGTGTGTGTGCGCTCTGTAAGATCCCATCTGGGCCAAGGGCCTCATGTTTAAATTTGGCTTCGGGACGGAAGCTGGACCTTAGACCTCAAGGCTAAAGTTAGCCACATGTCTGGGCCGCGCAGAGCCTCATGATTGGGCTTCAGAGTTTACCACAAAAATGAGCCTCAATCTGCTCAGTAAATGTTAAACGAACACTCAGGTTTTTACTGTTGTCCTCTAGTCTGTTTTCTCAATCCATAGGACAGCACATAGTGTTAATACAGCACATGGTCTCTGTGAAGGTCTGCTGTCCAGCTGCGTCTCATCAGTTGGCTCCTTCGGGTAGGGCTAGTCTGACAATTGAGATTTACCACCCAAAGGAAAGGTTTATCCTTCATTCAGATGGATTACTCTTTTAAATAAAAATCTGAGCGCAGTGCCTCATAAAGCCTCATTGCGCATCACAAAGAGCACATCATAGTGCTTCGCAGCACATCATAGTGCCTCACAGCGCCTCTGGGCACATCATAGTGCCTCATAGCACATCATAGTGCCTCATAGCATAGCGCTTAATAGCATATCATAGTGCCTCATGGCACATCATAGTGCCTCATAGCATAGCACTTTATAGCACATCATAGTGCCTCACAGCGCCTCATGGCACATCATAGTACCTCATGGCGTATCATAGTGCCTCATAGCACATCATAGTTCGTTATAGCATAGCGCTTCATAGCACATCATAGTGCGTCATAGCGCCTCATGGCACATCATAGCATAGCGCCTCATAGCACATCTTAGTGCCTCATAGCATAGCGCTTCATAGCAAATCATAGTGCCTCATGGCACATCATAGCATAGTGCCTCATGGCACATCACAGCATAGCGCCTCATAGCACATCATAGTTCCTCATAGCATAGCGCTTCATAGCACATCATAGTGCCTCATGGCACATCATACCATAGTGACTCATAGCACATCACAGTGCCTCATAGCACAGCGCTTCATAGCACATAATAGTGCCTCATAGCGCCTCATGGCACATCATAGCATAGTGCCTCATAGCACTTCACAGTGCCTCATAGCACATTATAGTGCCTCATAGCACTTCACAGTGCCTCATAAGGCATCATAGTGGCTTATAGCACTTCACAGTGCCTCACAGCACTTCATAGTGCTTCATAGCACATCATAGTGTCATGTAGCATCTCATAGTGCTTCATAGTGCCTCATGGCACATCATGGCATAGTGCCTCATAGCACTTCATAGCGCCTTATGGCTTTTCATAGCACCTCATAGCATAACATATCATAGTGACTCATAGCATATCATAGTGCCTTATGGTTCATTTATAGTGAAGTATAGCGCCTGTTAGTACCTCATAGTGTCTCATAGAGCTTCATAGTGCCTGTTAGTACCTCATGGGGCTTCGCAGTGTCTCTCAGTGCTTCAGGGTGCCCCTGTGCATTGTAGTACTTTATAGGGTATCTGTGCCTTGTAGTGCCCCTGTGCCTCATAGTCCCTCTTTGTAAAGGTACTGGTTGCACAACTAAGTTTATGTCTGACAAAACCAAGTTCAGCGACTGTAAACTGTTCATGGCAAGCTTACCGAATTCAGGGGGAAAAATATCCTAGCCTCTATTTTGAAACAGAGAGTGGCAGTATTCCTGGCTGGTGCTCATCTGGCTCGGTGGAATGCCGGTTGGAGGCAGGTGACAATAAGAGTGCTTCCTTAGTTTTGCAGGTTAATAATAAACCTTGTAGGGTTTCACTCTTAAAGGTAGGAGGGATCACATAGTGCTCATACAACCATTGTGGGTTTGGTCCAATCAAGCGCAGTTTTATTGCTTTTTACAGGTTGCACAGAAGTCATAAACATAATATTTCTGGTCTTGTCCAAGCGCTGACTAAATAGGACAGACCCTGACTACTCATATACAGCTCAGCTAACCCACATTGATCAAACAAAACAATATTTATCCAGGGCAACCACTGATACTTGTAGACTCAGCTCAAGTGGAGTCTGGTCTGTGTCTCTGATTAGCTCCAAGACACATACAGCCTGCTCTGCTTTCCAGCAGTCTGACTAAGGTGAATGCCTAGCCTGCTCTGGTGCTTAGCTCTCCAGGTGCCCTAATCAAGACCTGTAACGCTATTATTAAATCCAGGCCTACCTGGGTTTGCTACAACCCGAAGGGACTGTGCAGATTCCTGCTAGTTAGATCATTGAAAATGGACTCTATAAGATCTGCTATTAAATCTGCAGTTAGTAGTATAGTAGTATAGGCATTTAAGGAGGTATACAATCAGGTTCCAATTCACATGAAACATCAAATTTCCTGAGAATAGTTCTTGGCATAAAAAGAGGATTTAGGCTTTCAGTTTGTGTTCTTCCGTTCAGATGTTAATGAGCCTTAAGGCTTTATGGAGAATTATAGTAGTTAGGACAACTCTCATATCGAAGGAAGAGGCATTGACAATAGTTTACCTCAACTATTTCGGGATTATGGGCAGATCCATCAAGCGCTGCAGAACTCACTGGGCAGTGAGTAAGAGTTGTGGTCTCCCGAGGTAGAATAAGGAGTCCTGCTATATGTCAAAATTAATAAGCAGTCTGGCCACAACTCTGAACAAGGCAATATTGCTGTTAATAATTCTAATCTCCTACATTCCAGTAGTAGCATGGTCACAGGCACACACCCGTGGGCTGCCTCTAAAGATCCGGTTCCTCTAACCTAAAGAAGCTTTAGGAAGTATATAAGAAAGCTCCATTCATTTATACATGATCACCATGTAAAGGTCTTGTCATACAACAGAGTAGCTTTAGCTTACATAAACCATTATGGAGGAAGATCCCTAATGACACTGTCTAATCAGTTCAGATGGTGAAGTCTCACCTTTTATCTTTAACAGTACCTCATATAAAGAAGAAGAGGAAGAGAATTGCAAGTGGACCTTTTTAGCCATAGACTACTGGAACAGTGTCCAACCTGCATTGAATAAGCAAGGAATGTGAAAGTGAGTTTTGGCTCTAGGCCCATTTCCAGTCCAAAAATGGCACCCTGGGATGTGAATCCAGTACTTATGGCTGTAACAAGCCTTCACTTGAACCCATGGATTCAGGGTCTTCACATTAAAGACTATTATCCCGGTGGCCCTGACTTTAGCATGGTAAGTTAGCAACATTCAAGCTTGGTCGGTTAATCCTCTGTTTATACAGATCCTAGAAGATGGGCCGGTTCCGGAGCTACCCTATCTTCCGAAGATGGCTTTCAATTTCCATAGAAGTCAGGAAATTGTGCACCCTACTTTCTGTGCTAATCCGGGGAATCCATGGCAGAACAATAAGAAAGCGGATGTCCCCATTAAGCATAGTGTAAGATTGCGATTCAGTCTTCACCTTGCACCTTCTATAGACACTATAGGCTTGATCTGGGATCTTCTGCTGTCCTTTCCTTTAGGAAAACTGTTCTACAGGCTGTGGTCCCACCCTAACTTTAAATTTTTTTCTCTGTAAATCTCTCGTTGTGGTGCTCTCATGGGTGATAGGAAAACACTAAATTACTTTCCATTAATGTAATTTTACTGAGCCCATGACAGCACCCTTATATTCCCTCCCATCACTGCTAGAATTTGATCACTTCATTTCCTTCATGGTGTTTGATTCACACGGTGTATAGAAGGAAAAATCATGGGATATATAACTATTAAGTAGTGTCCTCTCATGCTCTGTAAACAACCCTTTTATTCCGTATGTTTCCTGTCCTGGAAGGGCGAATCCGCTCTCTCGTTGCGGTGCTGTCATGGACTCAGGAAAATCACATTACCGATAAGTAATTTAGTGTTTCGGCGACACATCTGCAGTCACAGCAGCATTGTGGTAAGGTCTGCAGCATGATACCGCTGCACCTTGGGGAGGAGGCTGACGGGTGCTGCTCTGCCACTGTCCCGGCGTGAAAGCATTCAAACGTATTAGCGTCTCAAATATGCAATACATTTGAATATAGGAAGTTGAAAACCGGAATTTCACGGTTTTCCGTGAGCCGCAAAACATACTTTGGGTGGCAGCATGTTGTGCAGGCCTGATTTATAGTGTTCCAAAAGGAATTTTAATATTGCCTGAAATCATGCCTTATTCACCCATATATTTGTCTTTTTTGTGTTTGTAGTGTTATTGCTACACACGTGTCTTGCATATATGTTTTATAATTATTTATACACTGGTAAAATGACAGAACTCTAGAGGTGACTAACACATAGTAAAGGGTAAAAATAAAAGCAGTTGTCACCCAGCTTTAGTTAACATTGTAGAAGAGCAAGAAAACAAGACTTAAAAAAACAACTATGGGGCAATTCTTGTTAAAGGGGTATTCCCATCTCCAAGATCCTATCCCAATATGTAGTAGGTGTAATAATAATAATATTAGCAAATACCTCCAATTAGAAATGTAGTATAGTATTTTTGATTCGCTATCTCTCTTTCCTCATGTGCAGGCATTGCAGGACCTTAGGTATCCATAGTTACGACCACTAGCAACTAGCTAACTAACTATCACTATATCAGTGGCCGTAACCATGGATACCTAAGGTCCTGCAATGCCTGCACATGAGGTAAGAGACATAGCGATTCAGAAAAACTATACATTTCTAATTGGAGGTATTTACTAATATTATTATTACACCTACTGCATATTGGGATAGGATCTTGGAGATGGGAATACCCCTTTATGTTTATGTTCACAGAAGTGTTATGGATTGTGCTTACAACAAACAGATCCCGTTGACTTATAATAGGGTTCATCAGGTTTTCATCGAATTTATGGTGTTTTTAACACCAAGAATCACAATGCAGACCACATTCTTGCCATAAGGAACATCCACACTTTTTTTTCAGGTAAGTTTTCAGACTAAGCTGATGTGTTTGTATGAAAAGAATAAGACCATTTCTGGCAATTATACAACTTGTATCATGCATAATTTCCTAGATTTCACTTCTGCAGGCACTAGCTCTTATTTTTCAGTTGTTTTCCAACTTAGTGGTTGGAGATTAGGTGTTGTTACACACCTGTCCCGTGTCTGGGGTTTGCTCCCTTCACCCTGGTTTACTAAACTTCTTATGCTCCACATCGGGCTTTGCAAGTAGCCTGGCATGCTCCCATGTGATCTTCTACCTGGACCTATATAAGGCTCACCAAGACACACACCTGTGTCTTTGTATTAAGCCTTCAGTGTTCAAAAGACTCTGAGTTTCTCTGCGCACCTTGACCTGGTCTGCTGTCTGGCTGTGATATCTAGGACGTCTCCTGCCTGCAGTTCCCAGTATCCCAGCTGTCTGTCTGCTGTCTACAGGACATCTCCTGTCAACCTGCAGTCTCCAGTCCCTCAGCTATCCATGTCCTGCATGCCTCACCCATCGGCTGCACTGACCCCCGTGGCCTGTGTGCCCACCCAGACCTTGGGCTTGGAGAATACATCGGTCAGCCCAACAGGTGCTATGATGTGTTCCACATACAAATACAGAGACATGAGGGTTTCCTTCTCATCTTTCTCTCTATCACAAAGTTAAAAGCAGCAGCAGCAGCATGGAGGACATTATAAAGCATCACTGAGTTGTGTGGCTGTGAATCCAGCACTAAAATTAAATAAATTTGCTAGACTCTGCAGCCCTGTCTGCCTGTGTCTGCCCGGTCTCTCAATGTGGCAAGCGCTTCATACTCCTCCTGGATGGCGAGGAAAGGAATTGGCTCATAAATGGAGAAGGAAGCATATTTTTCTGATCAGATACAGTCATGATAAAAGCTAAGTACACCCTCTTTGAATTCTATAGATTTACAAATCAGTACTTAATGAAAAACTAGTAAATGCAACCTCATTTGAACAAAACTACATGACAAATTGTACGGTGTCAGTATTTATTTACAAAAACTAAGACAAAATATAGAATTAGAGTGTGAAAATTTAAGCACACTCTTACTTATTCCATAGGAATTAGGAGGGTAATCGGCTACCAAGTGATGCTAATCAAGTGTCCTTAATGAATTGTTCTTTATGAAGTGTGACTACCTCTATAAAAGCACAGGTTTTGGCAGTTTGCTGATCTGGAGCACTCAGGTGTAGTTTTACGCAATGCCAAGGAGGAAATACATCAGTAATGATTTTAGAGGAGTATTTCCTGCAGCACATCAATCAGGAAGGGTTATAATGACATTTCCAAACAATTTGGAGTCTATCATTCTACAGTGAGAAAGGTTATTCACAAGGGGAAAACATTCAAGGCAGTTGACAATCTTCCCAAGAGTAGATGTCCCAGCCAATTCAGTCCAAGGCCAGAATGTACAGTGCTCAGAGAAAATGCAAAAAAAAGTCCAAACCTCAACCCAGTTGAAATGCTGTGGTGGGACCTGAACGAATGCCCTCAAACCTCAATCAACTTAAGCAATGTTGTACAGAAGGGTGGGCAAAAAAATCCTCCAGAACAATGTGAGAGATTGAAAAAGTCACATAAAAAATTACTACTTCAAGTTACTGAAGCAATAATTCTAAAGGTGGTTCTACAGGCTATGGATTCATAGGGTGTACTTAAATTTTCAGGCACTACTTCTGTAATTTGGCCTAGTTTTTATTAAGAAATTACAGTGTCATTATTTTTGTGTTGTTAATGTTAGGTTGTATACACCTCATTTTAATACCTTCTGAGGACCAGATGTGGTTTTTATTATGTCCTGATATGTAAAATCATAAAATACAAAGAGGGTGTACTTAGTTTTTCGCATTATTGTACATTACAAAGTTTCTTATATTCACGTACAGTGGTGGCCAAAAGTATTGGCACCCCTGCAATTCTGTCAGATAATACTCAGTTTCTTCCTGAAAATGATTGCAATCACAAATTCTTTGGTATTATTATCTTCATTTAATTTGTCTTCAATGAAAAAAGAGGCATTCAAAGAAAAGAACACGGTCCCTACAGTCAAACATGGCGGAGGTTCCCTGATTTATACAAAGTTTGTTGAAACGACATTCACCATGAAAGTGCTGAGTTAGGATCTCTTCACACTTGTACCTTAGTTTTCATTTCTAATGGCACCCACCACACATTGCTGTGGTAATCACAGGGAAAACGGCTAACACTACATCTGGAAGCTCCAAACCTCACCACAGCCCCCAGATGGTAATGTGATCAGAGCCTAATTATTTTCTTTATGAGACATTTTTTTTCAATGTCCCTTTAAAAAAAGCCATATTGAAATATTTTAACAGATTATATACACGTGAACAAGTAAATGCCCTGACGAACCAGTCTGATCAAAAAACATGTTGCTCTGGTGGTTTGCGGCACAAACAAGAAAGTAATGAAAGAATGTTATCCATCGTAATGAGTAAAGTGCTTGATAGATACATCCTGCATTCATGTGAGATAGAGATAACCAGTGAGTGACAAATGAACACAGTGCACTGTGAAGGAGCCGGACATTTCTGCTGTCCAAGGTTCTGAACAGTGCTCTGTCCAGGGTACTTAAAGGGGATCTGTCAGCAGGTTTTTGCTGCCTCATCTGAGAGCAGCCGGATGTAGGCAAAGAGAAGCTGAATCCAATGATGTATCAATTAGATTACTGGGTGCAGCGGTTCTCACACAATCAGAGCTTTTAGATTTAGCATGAAGCAGAGCTGAGGAAGCTATCCCTGCCCACACCAGGCACTCTATATACAGTTATATGAAAAAGTTTGGGCACCCCTATTAATCTTAAGCTTAATGTTTTATAAAAATTGGTGTTTTTGCAACAGCTATTTCAGTTTGATATATGTAATAACTGTTGGACACAGTAATGTTTCTGCCTTGAAATGAGGTTTATTGTACTAACAGAAAATGTGCAATCTGCATTCAAACAAAATTTGACAGGTGCATAAGTATGGGCACCTCACCAGAAAAGTGACATTTTTTTTGCAAAAATAACAGCCTCTAGTCGCTTCCTGTAGCTTTTAATGATTTCCTGGATCCTGGATGAAGGTATTTTTGACCATTCCTCTTTCCAAAACAATTCCAGTTCAGTTAAGTTTGATGGTCGCCGAGCATGGACAGCCCTCTTCAAATGTTCCCACAGATGTTCAATGATATTCAGGTCTGGGGACTGGGATGGCCATTCCAGAACATTGTAATTGTTCCTATGCATGAATGCCTGAGTAGATTTGGAGCGGTGTTTTGGATCATTGTCTTGCTGAAAGATCCATCCCCTGCGTAACTTCAACTTTGTCACTGATTCTTGAACATTATTGTCAAGAATCTGCTGATACTGAGTGAAATCCATGCGTCCCTCAACTTTAACAAGATTCCCGGTGCCGGCATTGGCCACACAGCCCCAAAGCATGATGGAACCTCCACCAAATTTTACTGTGGGTAGCAAGTGTTTTTCTTGGAATGCTGTGTTTTTTTGCCGCCATGCATAACGCCTTTTTGTATGACCAAACAACTCAATCTTGGGTTCATCAGTCCACAGGACCTTCTTCCAAAAAGAAATTGGCTTCTCCAAATGTGCTTTTGCATACCTCAGCCGACTCTGTTTGTGGCGTGCTTGCAGAAACGGCTTCTTTCGCATCACTCTCCCATACAACTTCTCCTTGTGCAAAGTGCGTTGTATAGTTGACTGATGCACAGTGACACCATCTGCAGCAAGTTGATGCTGCAGCTCTCTGGAGGTGGTCTGAGGATTGTCCTTGACTGATCTCACCATTCTTCTTCTCTGCCTTTCTGATGTTTTTCTTGGCCTGCCACTTCTGGCTTTAACAAGAACTGTCCCTGTGTTCTTCCATTTCCTTACTATGTTCCTCATAGTGGAAACTGACAGGTTAAATCTCTGAGACAGCTTTTTGTATCCTTCCCCTGAACAACTATGTTGAACAATCTTTGTTTTCAGATCATTTGACAGTTGTTTTGAGGAGCCCATGATGCCACTCTTCAGAGGAGATTCAAACAGGAGAACAACTTGCAAGTGGCCACTTTAAGTAGCTTTTCTCATGATTGCATACACCTGGCTATGAAGTTCAAAGCTCAATGAGGTTACAAAACCAAAAAAAGTGCTTTAGTAAGTCAGTAAAAAAGTAGGTAGGAGTATTTAAAACAAGAAAATGATAAGGGTGCCCATACTTATGCACCTGACAAATTTTGTTTGAATGCAGATTGCACATTTTCTGTTAGTACAATAAACCTCATTTCAAGGCAGAAACATTACTGTGTCCAACAGTTATTACATATATCAAACTGAAATAGCTGTTGAAAAAACACCAATTTTTATAAAACATTAAGCTTAAGATTAATAGGGGTGCCCAAACTTTTTCATATAACTGTACAATCTCCATAGACAGTGAGGTGCTCATGATGATGCAATGATTGTTTTAGCACCAGGAGCTCATCATTGCTGGGACACAGCAGCACGTGTCCCTGGTCCATTGCGGCAATGGAACAGGGGCATGTGCTGCTGTGTCCTGCAGTGATGAGCTCCTGGTGCTAAAACAATCATTGCAGGCAAACAAAACCACAGGGCTTGATAAGAGAGACATCCCTAAAATCTGTGTTTTAACCCTTACATTATGCTGTCTTCAGATTACATAGCAAAAACCCGCTGACAGGTTCCCTTTAAAGGGATTCTGTCAGCAGCTTTTTGTCACCTAATCTGAGAGTAGCATAATGTAGAAACATAGACCCTGATTCCAGTGATGTGTCATTTACTGGGCTGCTTGCATTAGTTTTGATAAAATCACTGTTTTATCAGTAGTTGATTATCACTAGGACTGCTGCCAGGTTGTCCAACCATGCCCCCACCACTGATTGGCAGCTTTCCGCCTATGCACAGTGTACACAGAAAGCAGCCAATCAGTGGTGTGGTCGGGGTTATACACAGCTCAGCATTCAGAGAACTGGTAGATCTGCAGCAGAGAAAACATTGATTTTGGCAACAGATTCCCTTACGGCCTCATTCACACATCCGTGTTGTACGTATATGTTGTATCCATTTTTTTCACAGATACAAAACGTACCCCTTATAATCTAAGATGCTATTCACATGTTAATGTGTTTTCAAAGACAATGTGTCCATGCAAATGGAGACATGGCCGTTTTTTTTCTGGGGTCCGTGAAAAACTTGTAGAGCACACGGATGGCATCAGTGTACAGTAGGTGTGCTGTCCGTGATTAACACTGCAAAGTATAGGAGAAGCTTTATCATTTATTTATCCATCCATGAAAAACACTGATCACCACACTGATGGTAAAAACGGACTCACAGACCGTACACTGATGACACTGATGGTAAAATGGGACTCATGGACTGTACACTGATGACACTGATCCAAAACACTGATGACAACGTTACCATTTTTTCACGAATGTGCTTAAACATGGACATGTGAATGAGGCCTTATATATCGCTGAACACAATTAATTATATTTTGTATGCATTGTTGTGCAGCGGTATCACTATATGTTTATATTATAAGCATATCATATTTAGATATTTATATTATCAGAATATTTTCTCTATATTGTAAGTATAGGTGTTCAGTCTAATCTACCTGGTACATCAACAGACTTAATAAATTGAAGAAAAGTCCTTAGATGATATTATACTTTGTTATAAAATATGTATCTATTACTTTGTTCTTGATGTATAGGTAACATGATTTGAAGTGCTGCAGCAAGAATACGCCAGTCTTAACGAATCAGTCGCAAAGTGTTTTATTTGTGGTATATATATGATGTTTTTGTGGCCACTGACTTATTTTTTCCAAGACATGCATTGGAGTAAAGTCTACAAAATGTTAAAGCTACCCTCCACCCAAGACAAAAAAAACACGACTGTATATTTGTAGCATATCTGTTTCCCTACTTTCTATCCCAGCTGTTCCCAATTTTCTGGCGCCTCTTACTCAGAGTCCATAATGGCAGCCAGACTGACATAGGGAGAACTAACTACTGTTGAAAGTCTAAGAAAAAATATAACTTCACACTAAAATGTTAAGAATAATAAATTTCAAAAATTGGAACTGCATTACTGCAATAGAAAATAGGTAAACGCTACATTATGTGCATATGGGATATTGGAAAAATGGAACTGCAATACTGCTATGGAAAAATTACAGAAAAAAGAAGGTACTTAGCACATAGAGGTTCAAAGGATCCCGAGAGGCTTCAGAGTACCCTTGAGACCTACTTTATTCCAGGACAAACCCGAGTATTGCTCGAAATTTGAAGGCATACTTAATAAATGCTCTATGGACATTATTTTACTAAGCATAGAATTTTTACAGAGGCAAGTAAGCTGTCTCTTATAGGTCGGTTTAATAAATACAGAAATTTGAAAATCAATTTTCCATTTTGTGTCAAAGGTTTCCGTCATATGTGGTTTATACTGTTTTCCTTCTTAGCACTCAATTTTTGGTTGTGCGGACCCCTCATACTTTATAAGCATACAAAATGCTCACTATACTAACTAGAAATTCTTTTAGAAGTGTACATAATACATAAGCGATGGACACGCTAGATAACATAGAGTGACTGAAGACTTTTAGCAAAAGACCGAGTGACCCCATTAAGGTATTGGAAGGTGAAGTCCAGCTCCTTTAGGGCAGTATAGCCTACAATAAACACATCTAAAATAATAGCTGTACATATGCAGATTTGCCTGTATTTAGACAAAGCTGCTTTGTCCAGAGATACATTGTTTACCTGTGTAAACATACAAATTCATGGGAAGTAAATATTTGAATAACCTTTTTTTATGTACAAGGAAACCAAATTCTAATTGTATGTGAGGATCTGATCTGTATACAGAGGTCAGGTATAAAAACTGCCAGGATCTGAACAATAAAGACAGAATTAGTAAAGAGAGTCTGTCACCCCCAAAACAAAAATTGAACCATTTAGACAGAACTATTTAGATATGTACTGTATATAGGGGACTTAGCCCCTATAAAAACCATACATGTAATGTAGATATTAGTAAATATGTTATTGAGAAAAGCAGATTTATTGCATATGTAAATGAGGGGGCTCCGATGCACCCCTGGCGGGAGGAATTGCTCAGTGCACTTTTCTGCCCCCTCAATTACAATACTCTGTCCCTCCCCTCATGGCGATTGACAGCTCTCTCTTTGGAGTGCTGTCTGATCCAACACCCCAGGCCTGCACATACTGACAATAGAGTGCTGCGTGCCTGCATATACAGTGTCAGTGTGTACAGGGGCAAAGTCCCATTCTCCCTGTCCTGTGCATAGCGGACGCTCGCTGCACACAGGATTACAAAGCGGCTGTGGCCAATGCTGACAGGAGAGGGATGAGAAGGTGCACACTGTCAGTATGTGCACACTCTCATCACCCCTCCTGTGTATAATGGAAGCATGCTGTTTCTGTGTGCAGCAAGTGGCTGCGGTACACAGGAAAGGAGAGGGAGATGGAAGCGCACCAGCACTGACATGCAGGGGGCAAGCACGAGTCCACAGTATCAGTGTGGTATACAAATGGGATCTGTTCATAGGTCAGCGTAGCGTAAACCATAATTATTAACAAATTGCCATAGGAAAGAAAATCCTTAGCGCTGCAAATCATCATGAGGGGAGGGGAAGAATATTGCAATTGAGGGATGGAATGGTGCACAGGGCCTTTGACCTTGCCAATGGTCACCAAAGTCCCCTCATTTACATATGTAATAGTTTTACATAACAAGAAAAATAATTCCATTATATGATTTATATTTTTTTACAGAAACACTCTTTTTTAAATACTGTACAGCTCTCCAAGCAGGTCTCTGTCTCTGCTCTCACAAAATTACAAGATAAAGGAGGAGCAGGGTGCTGCAGGATAGCACAGTGCAGTAGACCTCAAATATACTGTCTTTGTCTATTAGCTCCTTAGCCTTTATTTTCTTTGTTCCAGCCTATGCAGAGCGCAGCAGTTGAAATAGATTTATCATTGACCACTGCACCCTGCATAGGCAATGACTGAGATTGCAAAGCTCACTTAATTATACAATATATTAATTATACTAAGAGCTTTGTCAGTTCATCTTAGTTGCTGCCTATGCAGAGTGCAGCAGCTGATGACAAACTCATCTACACTGTTGTGCTCTGCAATGAAACTGTCAGCAGTGACTAAAGAAAACAAAACAGCCACTTGTCCTGCTGGATTATTTGATAGTCAGAATGGGGTAAAATTTTACAGCTCCATAGAAGGGGCACTTCTTTTCCCTGTCAGTAAAAAAATGTCTACTTTAAGAATAGATTTAACTAGAATCTATCTGGCAATATTATAGGGATTGTCTTCATCTGGGGTTAAAAATCATTTGCTTTTTGCAATTTAGTTTCACTAAAAGTTTTGCAGCATTTTGTCTTTTACAGGCTCTCTGGCTCCCTGTACACTCTCCCACTGGACCGTCAGAATGTGCTCAGTGCAGATTCTCAGTTAATACAGAGGCTATTGAAGGCAAACAGTGCAAATTTCTTAATGAAACCCAATTGAAAATTTTTCAAAAATAATTTTTAGCCATAAATATATGCATTTAAGTTAAAAAAAGCTGTCACCAAGCTGGACAACCCCTTCAATATATATATAATGTATGCATCTCATATAGGCAGTGACATTGCGTGCAAACATTTCAGGACTTTCCATAGAAACTTCTCACTTTGCTTCCCCTCAGTAACCAGGGACCACTGATTTCTGCTTTGGTGGCACCAGAGGAAGTGATGTAAATATTATTTATTAGTGATGAGTGAGCATGCTCATCACTACTCGTTACACGTCCGAGCATTACAGTGCTCGGGATGCTCATTACTTGGCTAGTATTTTTTGAATGTTCGGGCGGGATCTCGAGTCCCCGCCCCGCATGATTGGCGCAGTTTAGACAGCCAGTTAACATGCAGGGATTGCCTGTAATGCCGTAGCCATGTTGGTTGTGGAATTACAGTGATTGGCTGGCCGCAAAGCGTCATTGGGTCTATATAAGGCCCGGGACCCTATGCTCGTCACAGTCTACCTGTCAAACAGACAGAGTAGGGAGAGCTGCAGCTTACTGAGGGAGAGAATTGGCGCTTATTTTAGGCAGGTATTCCACACCACAATTGTTTATTTCATCTACTCCAATAGTTTGTAAGGGCTCATTCTGATGAATATTAATTCTGCTGACAGAAGTAGTTAAGCAGAGTTTGTTGAGAGCTAGTATAGTACAGAATAGGGTTCATTGCACAAACTTTCTGCTGCTGGAACTCCTATCAATAGCCCTAGATATCAGGGCTAATAATATTCTTTTTGCTCTTAATCCTGATAATTTTTGTGAAAAGCAATATAATACACCATTTATACTGGTCCATTTGCTTCTTAACACCATACAGCCAGACTTGGTTGATTTGAATAGCATTGTGTATAGTGCAAGCAGAGAAGCTTGTCCATAATCTCAGGTAGTCAAATATTACTGCGGTAATAATCGTGACATTTTTTGGAAGCTGCAAAATATTATACTCCATTTAAAGTGTGCCAGTTGTGCGTTCAAAACATATATCCAGACTTGGCTGCTGACCAATAGCATCGCTATACCACTATTGCAGAGAAACATGGTCATCAGAGGTGATCAAATATTACTGTGGTAATAATCGTGAAATCTTTTGGAAGCTGCAAAATATTATACTCCATTTAAAGTGTGCCAATTTTGCGTTCAAAGCATATATCCAGACTTGGTCACTGACTAATAGCATGGCTATACCGCTACTGCAGAGAAACTTGGTCATCAGAGGTGATCAAATATTATTTTTGGAAGCTGCAAAATATTATACTCCATTTAAAATGGGCAAGCTACGTGGTAAGGGATGGAGAAGTGGAAGTGATGCTGATGTTGCCCACAGAGGCTGAGGCCGTGAGCAAGGTGAAACTATGACTGCTGAGGGAGCACAACAAACACACACATTATGTCGACTTAGCTTCCTGTCCCACTTTATAGGGGGCCACGGAAGACCACTTTTGAAGGCAGACCAGTTTGAAAAGGTTATTGGTTGGATAGCAGATAATTACCACCACCACCCTGTCTTCCACATGGTCCAGTCTCAGTAGCTGTGAGTTTGAACCACATATTCCTCACTCTGATCCTCCTTCCTCCCACCATATTGAGTGCCCGGAGACAAGTGATCCCACACTTGGACACTCCGAAGAGATGTTCACATTTCCATTTTTAGCTTCTGGCCTCTCTCCCTGCCCGCTTCAGGCGGGACATGAGGAGATCGCATGTAGCGATGCCCAAATATTTGAGCAGCCGCGGTCACAAGAAGGCGATGGTGGGAAAGTGCAATTACTGTTGCAAGAGGTGGATGATGATGAGACACATTGGCCAGAAAGTCAGGAAGAGGACCAGGGTGCATACGTGGAAGACGAGGTGGTGGATGATGAAGTCACTTACCCAACCTGGGAAGGTGACATGCATAGCAAGGAAACCAGCGCAGAGGGGGAGGCGGCTGTAGCACCACAACAGGCAAGAAGAAGCAGTGGGGTGGCCACAGACACAAGGCTGGGAACTGTTCCCCAAAACACCAACACGAGGGAAGTTGCCAGTCCAACTGTTAGGTCTTCCCGAGTCTGGCTCTTTTTTAAAGACTGTCCAGTTAACCAAAAAAAGGCCATTTGCAACATCCGCCATGCCAGCATCAGCAGGGGCAGCAAAACTACCAACCTGACCACCACCAGCATGCTCAGGCACATGAAAGAAAAGCACCTGACTAGTTGGGCCAAACACCAGGGTCCAGAAACAGTGTCTGCGGGTTACATCACTGCCTGTTCCGCTGTTGTGCATGCATGCCAATCCCTTGTCCATGACGTAGGCGAAGATGCTTCCCACATGCACCTGTCGTTGCACACTTGCAATCACCGTCAGCAACCACATCCATATCCTTGTCCCAGCGCAGCATTCAGTTGTCCCTACCCCAGTCCTTGGAACGCAAGCACAAATATGCAGCCACCAACCCACACGCCACAATACTAAGCTGTCACATTTCCAGACTGCTTGCACTGGAAATGTTGCCTTTTACACTTGTGGAGACGGAAGCTTTCCACAACCTCATGGCGTCGGCTGTTACTCGGTACTCGGTCCCCAGCCGCCACTATTTGTCCCGGTGGGCCGTCCCCGCCATATACAAGCACGTGTCCCAGAACATTACCTGTGCCTTCAACAACGCATTTACTTGGAAGTTCCACTTAACCAAGGACAAGTGAACAAGTGCTTGTGGCCAGGGATGCTACATTTCACTGATGGCACACTGGGTGAATATTGTGGAAGCCGGGACCCAGTCGGACCTTGGATTGGAACACGTGCTACCGACACCAAGGATTGCGGGCTCTAGTTCAATCAGGGTTGCTCCCACCTTCTACAGCAGTTCCTGCATCTCCTCCTTCTCTTCAGCCTCCATCTCTGAAACTACCACATCAGTCGCAAGCTGGAAGCACTGCAGCACTGCCTCGGCCAAGCGGCAACAGGCTCTGCTGAAGCTAATCTGCTTTGGTGACAAACCGCACACCGCGGCAGAGTTTTTGAAAGCTGTAACAGGGCAGGTAGATCTTTGGCTCTCACTCCTGAACCTACAACCATGCATGGATGTACAGTAAAGACTAAAAGTTTGGACACACATTCTCATTTAAAGATTTTTCTGAATTTTCATGACTTGGAAAATTGTACATTCACACTGAAGGCATCAAAACTATGAATTAACACATTTGGAATTATATACTTAACAAAAAAGTGTGAAACAACTAAAAATATATCTTATATTCTAGGTTTTTCAAAGTAGCCACCTTTTGCTTTGATGACTGCTTTGCACACTCTTGGCATTCTCTTGATGAGCTTTAAGAGATATTCACCGGAAATGGTCTTCCAACAATCTTGAAGGAGTTCCCAGAGATGCTTAGCACTTGTTGGTCCTTTTGCCTTCACTCTGCGGTCCAGCTCACCCCAAACCATCTCGATTGGGTTCAGGTCTGGTGACTGTGGAGGCCAGGTCATCTGGCGTAGCACCCCATCACTCTCCTTCTTGGTCAAATAGCCCTTACACAGCCTGGAGGTCATTGTCCTGTTGAAAAATAAATGATGGTCCAACTAAACGCAAACTGGATGGAATAGCATGCCACTGCAAGATGCTGTGGTAGCCATGCTGGTTCAGTATGCCTTCAATTTTGAATAAATCCCCAACAGTGTCACCAGCAAAGCACCCCCACACCATCACACCTCCTCCTCCATGCTTCATAGTGGGAACCAGGCATGTAGAGTCCATCCGTTCACCTTTTCTGCATCGCACAAAGACAAGGTGGTTGGAACCAAAGATCTCAAATTTGGACTCATCAGACCAAAGCACAGCTTTCCACTGGTCTAATGTCCATTCCTTGTGTTCTTTAGCCCAAACAAGTCTCTTCTGCTTGTTGCCTGTCCTTAGCAGTGGTTTCCTAGCAGATATTTTACCATGAAGGCCTGCTGCACAAAGTCTCCTCTTAACAGCTGTTGTAGAGATGTGTCTGCTGCTAGAACTCTGTGTGGCATTGACCTGGTCTCTAATCTGAGCTGCTGTTAACCTGCGATTTCTGAGGCTGGTGACTCGGATAAACTTATCCTCAGAAGCAGAGGTGACTCTTGGTCTTCCGTTCCTGGGGCGGTCCTCATGTGAGCCAGTTTCTTTGTAGCGCTTGATGGTTTTTGCAACTGCACTTGGGGACACTTTCAAAGTTTTCCCAATTTTTCGCACTGACTGACCTTCATTTCTTAAAGTAATGATGGCCACTCGTTTTTCTTTACTTAGCTGCTTTTTTCTTGCCATAATACAAAATCTAACAGTCTATTCAGTAGGACTATCAGCTGTGTATCCACCAGACTTCTGCACAACACAACTGATGGTCCCAACCCCATTTATAAGGCAAGAAATCCCACTTATTGAAACCTGACAGGGCACACCTGTGAAGTGAAAACCATTTCCGGTGACTACCTCTTGAAGCTCATCAAGAGAATGCCAAGAGTGTGCAAAGCAGTCATCAAAGCAAAAGGTGGCTACTTTGAAGAACCTAGAATATAAGACATATTTTCAGCTGTTTCACTCTTTTTTGTTAAGTATATAATTCCACATGTGTTAATTCATAGTTTTGATGTCTTCAGTGTGAATGTACAATTTTCATAGTCATGAAAATACAGAAAAATCTTTACATGAGGTGTGTCCAAACTTTTGGTCTGTACTGTATGTGACAATGGCCAGAACCTGGTGGCGGCCCTGAAGCTTGGCAACCTCGCACACGTACCATTCCTGGCCCACGTGCTCAACTTAGTGGTTTCTCAAAACCTACCCTGATCTGCCTGGACTGCTTGTGAAAGTACACCGCATATGTGCCCATTTCCGAAAGTCAGATAGAGCGTCCTCCGCCCTGGAAGTGCTTCAGCAGCATTTGCAGCTTTCAGCTCACCGACTGGTGTGCAATGTCACCATGTGTTGGAACTCAATGTTGCATATATTGACAAGAATTTGAAAGCAGCATAGGGCAGTTGTTGAGCACCAGCTGCAACACGCCCATCAGTATTCTGGTCAGCCTCCGCACATAAAAGATGATGAGTGGGCATGGATGTCTGACATCTGTGCGGATCTCCAAAACTTCAAGGACTCCACCAAGATGATGAGTTGGAATGACGCCATAATTAGCGTCACCATCCCGCTTCTCTGTCTACTGAAACGCTCGCTACTCACAATTAAAGAGGAGGCATTGCAGGTAGAGTACTATGAGTTGGAGCAAAGAACTATACAGGGTGACGCTACACAGCTCAGCCTCATATCATCTCAACGCGGATTGGGTTATAATGAGGAGGAGGAGGAGGAACAGGAGCTGTTTTTCTGCCCTACAGATGGTACTACCCACACCACATTCATCCCGTCTGTTCAGCGTGGCTGGCCGGAAGAGGGGGAAGAGAGGGAGGATGAGAAGGAGGACCAGGAGGAAGAGAACATGGACATTCGTCCTCTTGGTGGGGACAGGGAAGTCTTGACTGTTGGCAGTCTGGCACACATGGCTGAGTTTATGTTCCGCTGCCTTTCAAGTGACCCTCGCATTGTACGCATTTTGGGCAACAGTAATTACTGGTTGGTCACACTTCTAGACCAGCGTAACAAGTGAACTTTCTATTTCTACTTCCCATGGCGGAGAGGTCTAATAAAATTTTGCAGTACCAGAAGGCCCTTGTTGAAGAATTATTAAAAAAATACCCATCTGACAACGCTGGTGGCAGAGGTCACAGTTCCTTGGACAACCAAGGAGTACAGGTGAGGGAGACACAAATCAGATGTAGCAGAGGCAAGGGAACACTGTCAAAGGTCTGGGACAGTTTTCTCATACCCTCATAGCGCCCAGGCCCTGATGCGCGGGGTACTCTGACAAGGAGGGAAACGTATTGGAAGATGCTGAAGGAGTACCTTGGCGACCGTACAGGGTCCTCCGTGATTCCTCTGTGCCTTACAACTATTGGGTATCCAAGCTGTACACGTGGCATGAACTGTCTCTCTACACCTTGGAGGTCCTGGCCTGCCCTGCCGCTAGCGTTTTGTCAGAGCGGGTTTTTAGTGCCGCCTGTCAACTGAAAATTCTGACAGGCTGACTCTTATCAAAATGAACAAGGGTTGGATTGGCCCAGACTTCTCAACAGCATCGGATGACAGCAGCGGAACATAAACTCAAATCCAGTGTTTTTTTGGTCTATTCCCATGCACCCCTTCACACCTAGACATGGGCATATGTGGTGCCCCATTGGCTGGTTGCCACAGTAGTGTTGCCTACTTCATCGGAGGTGATGTTACGCTTGGAAGCAGGAGGAGCTCCCCACGTCAGGTAAACCCCACATGCACATACAGGTTCTGATCCCTGACCTGAAGGGGGAGCTCTACACCCTATTTTGGGGAGCTGCCTTTTCTGGCTGGGGGGAGGAGTTAGTCAGTGAGTGGGAGAGGGAAGGGAGAGGGGGAGAAAGAGCAGAGAGAGAGGAAGAAAGTTCTGGGGAGCAGAGCAAGTGAAGAGCTCGCCCCAGGCAGTGGAGCAGAGAATACCAGAGTCCTGGGTTGTATGGGCATTGCACGTCCCGGCAACCGAATCTGGGGGACAGGAGACGGCAAGTTTCCTGGCCACAAGCAGAGGACCGGCAGCACAGCTGTATAACTAGAGCCCGGAGCTGCACCCAAGACGGCAGTACCCGTTAGAGGTTCGCACCGCCTGCTAGTACGGAGTTTAGGGCAGGAGTGAAGAAAAGGGGCCACATGATAGCTCACAGGCAGCGGGGCCCGCAACGGAGAAGCGCAGCAGGCAGGCCTCCAAACCCACCTGACGGGGTGGACTCCGATTGCTTCCAGGCTGACCAGACCCTCCTGGACCTAGTGACCAGTGCCCCGGACTCCACAGCTCTCTCTGCAGTAAAGGTAACCGGACTGCCTTCCTCGTGTCTGTCTTCTTCTTCTGCGCCTTTCCGCAGCTGTGCTACCACCGCGACTATCATCACTGCTGCCGCCCTGCTGTCTGCACCCTGTTTTCCCCGTCGCCATCCTTCATATAAGCTTTCTCAATTCCTGGGGGCCCGCTTCACCCGTGGGAAGTGTTTCATCCCACCTGCTATACCATCTATTCCCCAGGGTCCACACAGCAGCGCTGGTCATCCCTGACCATGCACCACAGGTGGCGTCACATAAAGACTATGAATCCCCTGTAAATACTACCTTCACCTGCTCAGCCAGGGCCACGGAGCTGGGCCACTGCCACCGTGACCTCCCTGGAAGATTGCCGGCCCGGCTACCGAGTACCCTAGGCCCTTACGGCCGCTGCATATACGCTTCAGGATTTTGTCTTTTTTATGTCGTCCTCCTCCTTCTCCTCATCCTCCACCACCATATCAACAGGGTGACCATCAAGCAACACCCCCATTAATTTTTTTAAGGGTGTTTATGATGCCCGTAAGAACAATTTTCAGAGGCCTACTTCTAACATTCCATAATATATATTGTAAGGTGGCTAATGGTTGCACAGTCGATGGGAGGTGTGTGTCGCAGAGATAGCTGTCCTCTGTGATGTAACCTGGAGTGTTTCTCTAGTGCACCTAAGCACTAAGAGGATCATTTGATGCACCTGGGACCGGGTTATGGGTAGCTTAGAGAGTTGCGCGGGAACAGCTACCCACATACCTCATCTCTGGGTGCGGTTAACAGCCTTTAAAATGGATGCCGTTGTTTGACACATGGTCTGTGTGTTTGGAGGGAGAAGTTCTCCTGTGTGTTGATGCCTCCAGACAGAGCCAGGATACTGGACACTACCCAGCCTGTGTGGATGTGCTAAGCAGAGACTTGCTTAAAGGACACTTTACTTTGTTTGCCTGATCTAAAGGCTGTTTGTTTTCCTTTTTTTTTTTGCTTTTTGGTTTATGAAGCAATAAACCGACATCGACATTTAAAGGAACATGCTTCCTGTTTGCCTCCCGTCACACCAAAGTGAGTAAAACCCCCACAATATATATACCCCCCAGGGTTAAATGTTTTTCCATCTGGCATTACCAGTCTAGGAGACCCACTCCTTAATAATGGGAAAAAACTTTTTGACTGAGGCCCTCCACTACGTCTCTTCAAAGAGGTATTGGAGTGCGTCCTAATTTTTGGCAGCCCTTGCACTTACTGAATATACAATAACAGTATAGGAGACCCACTCATTAATAATTTTTAATACAATTTTTCTGAGGCCCTTCACTGCATCTTTTCAAAGTGGTATTGGAGTGCGTTCTAATTTTTGGCAGCCCTTGCACTTACTGCATACGCATTAACAGTATAGGAGACCCACTCCTTAATAATGGGAGGGTCAATTTGAATCGATTCCATATTCTAGTAAATTACCTCTCTTATCTGCAATTCATGTATGGGTGAGCTATCGCACTATGGATAGCGTATTACATGCATCCAGCCAGGGATTATTGCCTTATACTCCTTGCTGCTGCAATCCAAAAATATATATATATACTGTATATACAGTGAAGGAAATAATTATTTGATCCCTTGCTGTTTTTGTAAGTTTGCCCACGGACAAAGACATGAACAGTCTATAATTTTAAGGGTAGGTTAATTTTAACATTGAGAGATAGAATATCCAAAAAAATCAAGAAAATCACATTGTATAAAGTAGATAAATTTATTTGCATTTTGCAGTGAGAAATAAGTATTTGATTCCTCTGGCAAACAACACTTAATACTTCGTGGCAAAACCCATGTTGGCAAGCACAGCAGTCAGACATTTTTTGTAGTTGATGATGAGGGTTGCACACATGTCAGGAGGAATTTTGGTCCACTCCTCTTTGCAGATCATCTCTAAATCATTAAAATTTTGAGGCTGTCGCTTGGCAACTCGGAGCTTCAACTCCCTCCATACGTTTTATATGGGATTAAGGTCTGGAGACTGGCTAGGCCACTGCGGGACCTTAATGAGCTTCTCTTTGAACCACTCCTTTGTTGCCTTGGCTGTATATTTTGGGTCATTGTCTTGCTGGAAGACCCAGCCACGACCCATTTTTAATGTCCTGGCGGAGGGAAGGAGGTTGTCACTCAGGATTTTACGGTACATGGCTCCATCCATTCTCCCATTGATGCGGTGAAGTAGTCCTGTGCCCTTAGCAGAGAAACACCCCCAAAACATAATGTTTCCACCTCCATGCTTGACAGTGGGGACGGTGTTCTTTGGGTCATAGGCAGAATTTCTATTCCTCCAATCACGGTGAGTTGAGTTAATAGTAACATAGTAACATAGTTTTTAAGGTTGAAGGAAGACTAAGTCCATCTAGTTCAACATGTTGATCCAGGGGAAGGCAAAAAAACCCATGTGGCAAACACTAAGCTCCACATTGGGGAAAAAAATTCCTTCCTGAATCCATACGACAATCAGACTAGTTCCCTGGATCAACGTCCCATCAAGGAATCTAGTATATGTAACCTGTAATATTATACTTTTCAAGAAAGGCATCCATGCCCTTCTTAAATTTTAATAGTGAATCACTCATTACAACATCATGTGGCAGAGAGTTCCATAGTCTCACTGCTCTTACAGTAAAGAATCCGCGTCTGTGATTATGATTAAACCTTCTTTCCTCCAGACGTAGAAGATGCCCCCTTGTCCCCGTCTCTGGCCTCAGAGTAAAAAGATCAGTAGAAAGGTCTTTGTACTGTCCCCTCATATACTTGTACATTGTAATAAGATCACCCCTAAGCCTTCGTTTTTCCACAGTAAATAACCCCAAGTGTAATAACCTGTCTTGGTATTGCAGACCCACCAGTCCTCTAATAACCTTGGTCGCTCTTCTCTGCACCCTCTCTAGTTCAGCTAAGTCTTTCTTATACACCGGAGACCAGAACTGTACACAGTATTCTAAGTGTGGTCGCACTAGTGACTTGTATAGAGGTAAAATTATGTTCTCCTCATGAGCATCTATGCCTCTTTTAATGCATCCAATCATTTTATTTGCCTTTGCAGCAGCTGCCTGACACTGGCCACTAAACGTGAGCTTGTCGTCCACCAATACACCCAGGTCTTTTTCAGTAACAGTTTTGCCCAGTGTTTTACAATTAAGCATATAATTATACATTTTATTTCCTCTGCCCAAGTGCATTACCTTACATTTATCCCAATTAAAAGAGGATTTTTGGTATTCACCATAAAATCCTTTTCTCGGAGCCTTCATTGGGGGACACAGGAAACCATGGGTGTATGCTGCTGCCACTAGGAGGCTGACACTAGGCAGAAAAAAAGGCTAACTCCTCCCCAGCAGGCTACACCCACACTGGGAGTGAACTAACCAGTTTGTGAGAAAGCAGTAGGAAAGGAGATATAAAAGATTACCCTAAGATGAACCAAAAATGGCACAAATAAGGGTGGGTGCTGTGTCCCTCAATGAAGGCTCCGAGAAAAGGATTTTACGGTGAGTACCAAAAATCCTCTTTTCTCTATCGCTTCATTGGGGGACACAGGAAACCATGGGACGTCCTAAAGCAGTCCCTAGGGCGGGAAGAGACAAGTACTCAAAAGGTAAGGTCGGCCCACTACTGCCTGAGGAACCTTCCAATACCGATTGGCGTTGCTGAGGCCGAGTGGAGATACCATGTAGTACAAGGAGAATGTGTGGACCGAAGACCAGGAAGGACGAACAGTCCATGGAGCGATAGGAACATTCTGGATAAACTGGCAGTGTCCTCCGTTCAGGGGAGAAACTGTGGAAGAAAAAACAGAACTGAGGGAACTCCCCAAGAACATCCAGGCCAGGGTGACACATGTGGCATCCAGGCCAGGGTGACACATACATACACCTTCCTGTGCACAGTGCTGTGTACATACACCTTCCTGAGCACATTGCTCTGTACATACACCTTCCAGTGCACACTGCTGTGTACATACACCTTCCTGAGCACTCCTGTGTACATACACCTTACTGTGCACATTGCTGTGTACATACACCTTCCTGAGCACACTGCTGTGTACATACACCTTCCTGAGCACATTGCTGTGTACATACACCTTCCCGTGTACATACACCTTCCCGTGCACACTGCTGTGTACATAGACCTTCCCGTGCACACTGCTGTGCACATACACCTTCCTGTGCACATACACCTTCCTGTGCACACTGCTGTGTACATACACCTTCCTGAGCACACTGCTGTGTACATACACCTTCCTGTGCACACTGCTGTGCACATACACCTTCCTGTGCACACTGCTGTGTACATACACCTTCCTGAGCACACTGCTGTGCACATACACCTTCCTGTGCACATACACCTTCCTGTGCACACTGCTGTGTACATACACCTTCCTGTGCACATTGCTGTGTACATACACCTTCCTGAGCACACTGCTGTGCACATACACCTTCCTGAGCACACTGCTGTGTACATACACCTTCCTGAGCACATTGCTGTGTACACATACCTTCCCGAGCACACTGCTGTGTACATACTCCTTCCTGAGCACACTGCTGTGTACATACATCTTCCTGTGCACACTGCTGTGTACATACATCTTCCTGTGCAAACTGCTGTGTACATACACCTTCCTGTGCACTTGTGTACATAGACCTTCCTGAGCACACTGCTGTGTACATATACCTTCCTGTGCACACTGCTGTGTACATACATCTTCCTGTGCACACTGCTGTGTACATACACCTTCCTGTGCACATTGCTGTGTACATACACCTTCCTGAGCACACTGCTGTGTACATATACCTTCCTGTGCACACTGCTGTGTACATACATCTTCCTGTGCACACTGCTGTGTACATACATCTTCCTGTGCACACTGCTGTGTACATACACCTTTCTGTGCACATTGCTGTGTACATAGACCTTCTTGTGCACACTGCTGTGTACATACACCTTCCTGAGCACACTGCTGTGTACATACACCTTCCTGTGCACACTGCTGTGTACATACACCTTCCTGTGCACATACACCTTCCTGTGCACACTGCTGTGTACATACACCTTCCTGAGCACACTGCTGTGCACATACACCTTCCTGTGCACATACACCTTCCTGTGCACACTGCTTTGTACATACACCTTCCTGAGCACACTGCTGTGTACATACACCTTCCTGTGCACATTGCTGTGTACATACACCTTCCCGAGCACACTGCTGTGTACATACACCTTCCCGAGCACACTGCTGTGTACATACACCTTCCTGAGCACACTGCTGTGTACATACATCTTTCTGTGCACACTGCTGTGTACATACACCTTCTTGAGCACACTGCTGTGTACATACACCTTCCTGAGCACACTGTTGTGTACATACACCTTACTGAGCACACTGCTGTGTACATACACCTTCCTGTGCACACTACTGTGTACATACACCTTCCTGTGCACACTGCTGTGTACATACACCCTCCTGAGCACACTGCTGTGTACATACACCTTCCTGTGCACACTGCTGTGTACATACACCTTCCTGAGCACACTGCTGTGTACATACACCTTCCTGAGCACACTGCAGTGTACATACATCTTCTTGTGCACACTGCTGTGTACATACACCTTCCTGAGCACACTGCTGTGTACATACACCTTCCTGTGCACACTGCTGTGTACATACACCTTCCTGTGCACACTGCTGTGCACATACACCTTCCTGTGCACATACACCTTCCTGTGCACACTGCTGTGTACATACACCTTCCAGAGCACACTGCTGTGCACATACACCTTCCTGTGCACATACACCTTCCTGTGCACATTGCTGTGTACATACACCTTCCTGAGCACACTGCTGTGCACATACACCTTCCTGTGCACATACACCTTCCTGTGCACACTGCTGTGTACATACACCTTCCTGAGCACACTGCTGTGTACATACACCTTCCTGTGCACATTGCTGTGTACATACACCTTCCCGAGCACACTGCTGTGTACATACACCTTCCCGAGCACACTGCTGTGTACATACACCTTCCTGAGCACACTGCTGTGTACATACATCTTTCTGTGCACACTGCTGTGTACATACACCTTCTTGAGCACACTGCTGTGTACATACACCTTCCTGAGCACACTGTTGTGTACATACACCTTACTGAGCACACTGCTGTGTACATACACCTTCCTGTGCACACTACTGTGTACATACACCTTCCTGTGCACACTGCTGTGTACATACACCCTCCTGAGCACACTGCTGTGTACATACACCTTCCTGTGCACACTGCTGTGTACATACACCTTCCTGAGCACACTGCTGTGTACATACACCTTCCTGAGCACACTGCAGTGTACATACATCTTCCTGTGCACACTGCTGTGTACATACACCTTCCTGAGCACACTGCTGTGTACATATACCTTCCTGAGCACATTGCTGTGTACATACACCTTCTTGAGCACACTGCTGTGTACATACACCATCCTGAGCACACTGCTGTGTACATACACCTTCCTGAGCACACTGCTGTGTACATACACCTTTCTGTGCACACTGCTGTGTACATACACCTTCCTGAGCACATTGCTGTGTACATACACCTTCTTGAGCACACTGCTGTGTACATACACCTTCCTGTGCACACTGCTGTGTACATACACCTTCCTGTGCACACTGCTGTGTACATACACCTTCCTGAGCACACTGCTGTGCACATACACCTTCCTGTGCACATACACCTTCCTGTGCACACTGCTGTGTACATACACCTTCCTGAGCACACTGCTGTGCACATACACCTTCCTGTGCACATACACCTTCCTGTGCACACTGCTGTGTACATACACCTTCCTGAGCACACTGCTGTGTACATACACCTTCCTGTGCACATTGCTGTGTACATACACCTTCCTGAGCACACTGCTGTGTACATACACCTTCCTGAGCACATTGCTGTGTACATATACCTTCCCGAGCACACTGCTGTGTACATACACCTTCCCGAGCACACTGCTGTGTACATACATCTTCCTGTGCACACTGCTGTGTACATACACCTTCCTGTGCACACTGCTGTGTACATACACCTTCCTGAGCACACTGCTGTGCACATACACCTTCCTGTGCACATACACCTTCCTGTGCACATACACCTTCCTGTGCACACTGCTGTGTACATACACCTTCCTGAGCACACTGCTGTGCACATACACCTTCCTGTGCACACTGCTGTGTACATACACCTTCCTGAGCACACTGCTGTGTACATGCACCTTCCTGTGCACATTGCTGTGTACATACACCTTCCTGAGCACACTGCTGTGCACATACACCTTCCTGAGCACACTGCTGTGTACATACACCTTCCTGAGCACATTGCTGTGTACATATACCTTCCCGAGCACACTGCTGTGTACATACACCATCCTGACCACACTGCTGTGTACATATACCTTCCTGTGCATACTACTGTGTACATATACCTTCCTGTGCACACTGCTGTGTAAATACATCTTCCTGAGCACAGTGCTGTGTACATACACCTTCCTGAGCACACTGCTGTGTACATACACCTTCCTGAGCACACTGCTGTGTACATACATCTTTCTGTGCACACTGCTGTGTACATACACCTTCTTGAGCACACTGCTGTGTACATACACCTTCCTGAGCACACTGTTGTGTACATACACCTTACTGAGCACACTGCTGTGTACATACACCTTCCTGTGCACACTACTGTGTACATACACCTTCCTGTGCACACTGCTGTGTACATACACCCTCCTGAGCACACTGCTGTGTACATACACCTTCCTGTGCACACTGCTGTGTACATACACCTTCCTGAACACACTGCTGTGTACATACACCTTCCTAAGCACACTGCTGTGTACATACATCTTCCTGTGCACATTGCTGTGTACATACACCTTCCTGAGCACACTGCTTCTGTACATATACCTTCCTGAGCACATTGCTGTGTACATACACCTTCTTGAGCACACTGCGGTGTACATACACCTTCCTGAGCACACTGCTGTGTACATACACCTTCCTGAGCACACTGCTGTGTACATACACCTTTCTGTGCACACTGCTGTGTACATACACCTTCCTGAGCACATTGCTGTGTACATACACCTTCTTGAGCACACTGCTGTGTACATACACCTTCCTGTGCACACTGCTGTGTACATACACCTTCCTGAGCACACTGCTGTGTACATACACCTTCCTGAGCACACTGCTGTGTACATACACCTTCTTGAGCACACTGCTGTGTACATACACCTTCCTGTGCACATTGCTGTGTACATACACCTTCCGGTGCACATTGCTGTGTACATACACCTTCCTGAGCACACTGCTGTGTACATACACCTTCCTGTGCACACTGCTGTGTACACACAACCTCCTGAGCACACTGCTGTGTACATACACCTTCCTGAGCACACTGCTGTGTACATACACCTTCCTGAGCACACTGCTGTGTACACACACCCTCCTGAGCACACTGCTGTGTACATACACCTTCCTGAGCACACTGCTGTGCACACACACCTTCCTGACACACTGCTGTGTACACACACCCTCCTGAGCGCACTGCTGTGCACATACACCTTCCTGTGCACACTGCTGTGTACATACACCTTCCTGTGGACACTGCTGTGTACATACACCTTCTTGTGCACACTGCTGTGCACATACACCCTCCTGAGCACACTGCTGTGTACATACACCTTCCTGAGCACACTGCTGTGTACATACACCTTCCTGAGCACACTGCTGTGTACACACACCCTCCTGAGCACACTGCTGTGTACATACACCTTCTTGAGCACACTGCTGTGTACATACACCTTCCTGTGCACACTGCTGTGTACATACACCTTCCCGTGGACACTGCTGTGTACATACATCTTCCTGTGCACACTGCTGTGTACATACACCTTCCTGTGCACACTGTGTACATACACCTTCCTGAGCACACTGCTGTGTACATACACCTTCCTGAGCACACTGCTGTGTACATACACCTTCCAGTGCACACTGCTGTGTACATACACCTTCCCGTGGACACTTCTGTGTACATACACCTTCCTGAGCACAATGCTGTGTACATACACCTTCCTGAGCACACTGCTGTGTACATACACCTTCCTGTGCACATTGCTGTATACATACACCTTCCTGTGCACACTGCTGTGTACATACACCTTCCCGTGTACACTGCTGTGCACATACACCTTCCTGAGCACACTGCTGTGTACATACACCTTACTGAGCACACTGCTGTGTACATACACCCTCCTGAGCACACTGCTGTGTACATACACCTTCCTGTGCACACTGCTGTGTACATACACCTTCCTGAGCACACTGCTGTGTACATACATCTTCCTGTGCACACTGCTGTGTCCTGAGCACACTGCTGTGTACATATACCTTCCTGAGCACATTGCTGTGTACATACACCTTCTTGAGCACACTGCTGTGTACATACACCTTCCTGAGCACACTGCTGTGTACATACACCTTCCTGTGCACACTGCTGTGTACATACACCTTTCCTGAGCACATTGCTGTGTACATACACCTTCTTGAGCACACTGCTGTGTACATACACCTTCCTGTGCACACTGCTGTGTACATACACCTTCCTGAGCACACTGCTGTGTACATACACCTTCCTGAGCACACTGCTGTGTACATACACCTTCTTGAGCACACTTCTGTGTACATACACCTTCCTGTGCACACTGATGTGTACATACACCTTGCTGTGCACACTGCTGTGTACATACACCTTCCTGAGCACACTGCTGTGTACATACACCTTCCTGTGCACACTGCTGTGTACATACACCTTCCAGTGTACAGTGCTGTGTACATACACCTTCCTGAGCACCTTGCTGTGTACATACACCTTCCTGAGCACAATGCTGTGCACATACACTTTCCGGAGCACACTGCTGTGTACATACACCTTCCTGAGTACACTGCTGTGTACATACACCTTCCTGTGCACAATGCTGTGTACATACACCTTCCTGAGCACACTGCTAAGTACATACACCTTCCTGAGCACACTGCTGTGTACATACACCGTCCCGTGCACACTGCTGTGTACATACACCTTCCCGTGGACACTGCTGTGTACATACACCTTCCTGTGCACACTGCTGTGTACATACACCTTCCTGAGCACACTGCTGTGTACATACACCGTCCCGTGCACACTGCTGTGTACATACACCTTCCCGTGTACACTGCTGTGCACATACACCTTCCTGAGCACACTGCTGTGTACATACACCTTACTGAGCATACTGCTGTGTACATACACCTTCCTGTGCACACTACTGTGTACATACACCTTCCTGTGCACACTGCTGTGTACATACACATTCCTGAGCACACTGCTGTGTACATACACCTTCCTCTGCACACTGCTGTGTATACACACCCTCCTGAGCACACTGCTGTGTACATACACCTTCCTGAGCACACTGCTGTGTACATACACCTTCCTGAGCACACTGCTGTGTACATACACCTTCCTGAGCACACTGCTGTGTACATACACCTTCCTGAGCACACTGCTGTGTACATACACCTTTCTGTGCACACTGCTGTGTACATACACCTTCCTGAGCACATTGCTGTGTACATACACCTTCTTGAGCACACTGCTGTGTACATACACCTTCCTGTGCACACTGCTGTGTACATACACCTTCCTGAGCACACTGCTGTGTACATACACCTTCCTGAGCACACTGATGTGTACATACACCTTCTTGAGCACACTGCTGTGTACATACACCTTCCTGTGCACATTGCTGTGTACATACACCTTCCGGTGCACATTGCTGTGTACATACACCATCCTGAGCACACTGCTGTGTACATACACCTTCCTGTGCACACTGCTGTGTACACACAACCTCCTGAGCACACTGCTGTGTACATACACCTTCCTGAGCACACTGCTGTGTATATACACCTTCCTGAGCACACTGCTGTGTACACACACCCTCCTGAGCACACTGCTGTGTACATACACCTTCCTGAGCACACTGCTGTGCACACACACCTTCCTGACACACTGCTGTGTACACACACCCTCCTGAGCGCACTGCTGTGCACATACACCTTCCTGTGCACACTGCTGTGTACATACACCTTCCTGTGGACACTGCTGTGTACATACACCTTCTTGTGCACACTGCTGTGCACATACACCCTCCTGAGCACACTGCTGTGTACATACACCTTCCTGAGCACACTGCTGTGTACATACACCTTCCTGAGCACACTGCTGTGTACACACACCCTCCTGAGCACACTGCTGTGTACATACACCTTCTTGAGCACACTGCTGTGTACATACACCTTCCTGTGCACACTGCTGTGTACATACACCTTCCCGTGGACACTGCTGTGTACATACATCTTCCTGTGCACACTGCTGTGTACATACACCTTCCTGTGCACACTGTGTACATACACCTTCCTGAGCACACTGCTGTGTACATACACCTTCCTGAGCACACTGCTGTGTACATACACCTTCCAGTGCACACTGCTGTGTACATACACCTTCCCGTGGACACTTCTGTGTACATACACCTTCCTGAGCACAATGCTGTGTACATACACCTTCCTGAGCACACTGCTGTGTACATACACCTTCCTGTGCACATTGCTGTATACATACACCTTCCTGTGCACACTGCTGTGTACATACACCCTCCTGAGCACACTGCTGTGTACATACACCTTCCTGTGCACACTGCTGTGTACATACACCCTCCTGAGCACACTGCTGTGCACATACACCTTCCTGAGCACACTGCTGTGTACATACACCCTCCTGAGCACACTGCTGTGTACATACACCTTCCTGTGCACACTGCTGTGTACATACACCTTCCTGAGCACACTGCTGTGTACATACATCTTACTGTGCACACTGCTGTGTATATACACCTTCCTGAGCACACTGCTGTGTACATATACCTTCCTGAGCACATTGCTGTGTACATACACCTTCTTGAGCACACTGCTGTGTACATACACCTTCCTGAGCACACTGCTGTGTACATACACCTTCCTGTGCACACTGCTGTGTACATACACCTTTCCTGAGCACATTGCTGTGTACATACACCTTCTTGAGCACACTGCTGTGTACATACACCTTCCTGTGCACACTGCTGTGTACATACACCTTCCTGAGCACACTGCTGTGTACATACACCTTCTTGAGCACACTTCTGTGTACATACACCTTCCTGTGCACACTGATGTGTACATACACCTTGCTGTGCACACTGCTGTGTACATACACCTTCCTGAGCACACTGCTGTGTACATACACCTTCCTGTGCACACTGCTGTGTACATACACCTTCCAGTGTACAGTGCTGTGTACATACACCTTCCTGAGCACCTTGCTGTGTACATACACCTTCCTGAGCACAATGCTGTGCACATACACTTTCCGGAGCACACTGCTGTGTACATACACCTTCCTGAGTACACTGCTGTGTACATACACCTTCCTGTGCACAATGCTGTGTACATACACCTTCCTGAGCACACTGCTAAGTACATACACCTTCCTGAGCACACTGCTGTGTACATACACCGTCCCGTGCACACTGCTGTGTACATACACCTTCCCGTGGACACTGCTGTGTACATACACCTTCCTGTGCACACTGCTGTGTACATACACCTTCCTGAGCACACTGCTGTGTACATACACCTTCCTGAGCACACTGCTGTGTACATACAGCTTCCTGTGCACAATGCTGTGTACATACACCTTCCTGTGCACACTGCTGTGTACATACACCTTCCCGTGTACACTGCTGTGCACATACACCTTCCTGAGCACACTGCTGTGTACATACACCTTACTGAGCATACTGCTGTGTACATACACCTTCCTGTGCACACTACTGTGTACATACACCTTCCTGTGCACACTGCTGTGTACATACACATTCCTGAGCACACTGCTGTGTACATACACCTTCCTCTGCACACTGCTGTGTACACACACCCTCCTGAGCACACTGCTGTGTACATGCACCTTCCTGAGCACACTGCTGTGTACATACACCTTCTTGATCACACTGCTGTGTACACACACCCTCCTGAGCACACTGCTGTGTACATACACCTTCCTGTGCACACTGCTGTGTACATACACCTTCCTGTGCACATTGCTGTGTACATACACCTTCCTGAGCACACTGCTGTGTACATACACCTTCCTGAGCACACTGCTGTGTACATACACCTTCCTGAGCACACTGCTGTGTACATACACCTTTCTGAGCACACTGCTGTGTACATACACCTTCCTGAGCACACTGCTGTGTACATACACCTTCCTGAGCACATTGCTGTGTACATATACCTTCCTGAGCACACTGCTGTGTACATACACCTTCCTGTGCACATTGCTGTGTACATACACCTTCCTGTGCACATTGCTGTGTACATACACCTTCCTGTGCACACTGCTGTGTACATACACCTTCCTGTGCATATTGCTGTGTACATACACCTTCCTGTGCATATTGCTGTGTACATACACCTTCCTGTGCACACTGCTGTGTACATACACCTTCCTGTGCACACTGCTGTGTACATACACCTTCCTGTGCACATTGCTGTGTACATACACCTTCCTGAGCACACTGCTGTGTACATACACCTTCCTGTGCACATTGCTGTGTACATAAACCTTCCTGTGCACACTGCTGTGTACATACACCTTCCTGTGCATATTGCTGTGTACATACACCTTCCTGTGCACACTGCTGTGTACATACACCTTCCTATGCACATTGCTGTGTACATACACCTTCCTGAGCACACTGCTGTGTACATACACCTTCCTGTGCACATTGCTGTGTACATACACCTTCCTGTGCACATTGCTGTGTACATAAACCTTCCTGTGCACACTGCTGTGTACATACACCTTCCTGTGCATATTGCTGTGTACATACACCTTCCTGTGCACACTGCTGTGTACATACACCTTCCTGAGCACACTGCTGTGTACATACACCTTCTTGATCACACTGCTGTGTACACACACCCTCCTGAGCACACTGCTGTGTACATACACCTTCCTGTGCACACTGCTGTGTACATACACCTTCCTGTGCACATTGCTGTGTACATACACCTTCCTGAGCACACTGCTGTGTACATACACCTTCCTGAGCACACTGCTGTGTACATACACCTTCCTGAGCACACTGCTGTGTACATACACCGTCCCGTGCACACTGCTGTGTACATACACCTTCCCGTGGACACTGCTGTGTACATACACCTTCCTGTGCACACTGCTGTGTACATACACCTTCCTGAGCACACTGCTGTGTACATACACCTTCCTGAGCACACTGCTGTGTACATACAGCTTCCTGTGCACAATGCTGTGTACATACACCTTCCTGTGCACACTGCTGTGTACATACACCTTCCCGTGTACACTGCTGTGCACATACACCTTCCTGAGCACACTGCTGTGTACATACACCTTACTGAGCATACTGCTGTGTACATACACCTTCCTGTGCACACTACTGTGTACATACACCTTCCTGTGCACACTGCTGTGTACATACACATTCCTGAGCACACTGCTGTGTACATACACCTTCCTCTGCACACTGCTGTGTACACACACCCTCCTGAGCACACTGCTGTGTACATACACCTTCCTGAGCACACTGCTGTGTACATACACCTTCTTGATCACACTGCTGTGTACACACACCCTCCTGAGCACACTGCTGTGTACATACACCTTCCTGTGCACACTGCTGTGTACATACACCTTCCTGTGCACATTGCTGTGTACATACACCTTCCTGAGCACACTGCTGTGTACATACACCTTCCTGAGCACACTGCTGTGTACATACACCTTCCTGAGCACACTGCTGTGTACATACACCTTTCTGAGCACACTGCTGTGTACATACACCTTCCTGAGCACACTGCTGTGTACATACACCTTCCTGAGCACATTGCTGTGTACATATACCTTCCTGAGCACACTGCTGTGTACATACACCTTCCTGTGCACATTGCTGTGTACATACACCTTCCTGTGCACATTGCTGTGTACATACACCTTCCTGTGCACACTGCTGTGTACATACACCTTCCTGTGCATATTGCTGTGTACATACACCTTCCTGTGCATATTGCTGTGTACATACACCTTCCTGTGCACACTGCTGTGTACATACACCTTCCTGTGCACACTGCTGTGTACATACACCTTCCTGTGCACATTGCTGTGTACATACACCTTCCTGAGCACACTGCTGTGTACATACACCTTCCTGTGCACATTGCTGTGTACATAAACCTTCCTGTGCACACTGCTGTGTACATACACCTTCCTGTGCATATTGCTGTGTACATACACCTTCCTGTGCACACTGCTGTGTACATACACCTTCCTGTGCACATTGCTGTGTACATACACCTTCCTGAGCACACTGCTGTGTACATACACCTTCCTGTGCACATTGCTGTGTACATACACCTTCCTGTGCACATTGCTGTGTACATAAACCTTCCTGTGCACACTGCTGTGTACATACACCTTCCTGTGCATATTGCTGTGTACATACACCTTCCTGTGCACACTGCTGTGTACATACACCTTCCTGTGCACATTGCTGTGTACATACACCTTCCTGAGCACACTGCTGTGTACATACACCTTCCTGTGCACATTGCTGTGTACATACACCTTCCTGTGCACATTGCTGTGTACATAAACCTTCCTGTGCACACTGCTGTGTACATACACCTTCCTGTGCATATTGCTGTGTACATACACCTTCCTGTGCACACTGCTGTGTACATACACCTTCCTGAGCACACTGCTGTGCACATACACCTTCCTGTGCACATACACCTTCCTGTGCACACTGCTGTGTACATACACCTTCCTGTGCACATTGCTGTGTACATACACCTTCCTGAGCACACTGCTGTGCACATACACCTTCCTGAGTACACTGCTGTGTACATACACCTTCCTGTGCACACTGCTGTGTACATACACCTTCCTGTGCACATTGCTGTGTACATACACCTTCCTGAGCACACTGCTGTGTACATACACCTTCCTGTGCAGATTGCTGTGTACATACACCTTCCTGTGCACATTGCTGTGTACATAAAACTTCCTGTGCACACTGCTGTGTACATACACCTTCCTGTGCACATTGCTGTGTACATACACCTTCCTGTGCACACTGCTGTGTACATACACCTTCCTGTGCACATTGCTGTGTACATACACCTTCCTGAGCACACTGCTGTGTACATACACCTTCCTGTGCACATTGCTGTGTACATACACCTTCCTGTGCACATTGCTGTGTACATACACCTTCCTGTGCACATTGCTGTGTACATACACCTTCCTGTGCACACTGCTGTGTACATACACCTTCCTGTGCACATTGCTGTGTACATACACCTTCCTGAGCACACTGCTGTGTACATACACCTTCCTGTGCACATTGCTGTGTACATACACCTTCCTGTGCACATTGCTGTGTACATACACCTTCCTGTGCACATTGCTGTGTACATACTCCTTCCTGTGCACATTGCTGTGTACATACACCTTCTTGAGCACACAGCTGTGTACATACACCTTCCTGAGCACACTGCTGTGTACGTACACCTTCCTGTGCACACTGCTGTGTACATACACCTTCCTGAGCACACTGCTGTGTACATACACCTTCCTGTGCACATTGCTGTGTACATACACCTTCCTGTGCACATTGCTCTGTACATACACCTTCCTGAGCACACTGCTGTGTACATACACCTTCCTGTGCACATTGCTCTGTACATACACCTTCCTGTGCACATTGCTGTGTACATACACCTTCCTGTGCACATTGCTGTGTACATACACCTTCCTGTGCACATTGCTGTGTACATACACCTTCCTGTGCACACTGCTGTGTACATACACCTTCCTGTGCACATTGCTGTGTACATACACCTTCCTGTGCACATTGCTGTGTACATACACCTTCCTGTGCACATTGCTCTGTACATACACCTTCCTGAGCACACTGCTGTGTACATACACCTTCCTGTGCACATTGCTGTGTACATACACCTTCCTGTGCACATTGCTGTGTACATACACCTTCCTGTGCACATTGCTGTGTACATACACCTTCCTGTGCACACTGCTGTGTACATACACCTTCCTGAGCACACTGCTGTGTACATACACCTTCCTGAGCACACTGCTGAGCTGACTGTAATGTCTGGGGACTCCAGGGGAAGGCAGGCCGTCCTCACAGAGCTGCAGCCTTGTCATCTCCCTCCCTGGCATTCACGCTTCACTTCTCCTTTACTCCAGGATACAAATCACTGCCCTCCCTGAGCTGGGCTCCTTCCAGCTGCTGCACCAGTCCAGCCATTCACCCATCGGACATTTTATCTTTTATTTTCCTGTTCTTGACATTTTTCCTGATTTGCATTGGAATTAATAGGAATAACACTAATAATAATATCTCCACTAATCCTCCCCATCAGCTCTCTGGTAGCAGGAGACGCATGCGCATGGGTGATGAGCAGCCAGCCCTGGGTGATGAGCCCAGCTTCAACGGATGTGAGCAGGGCAAAGACTCGCAGCTGTCTCCCAGCATTGATGGTGACATTGTGAGTATTCTCCGGCATGTCGTGCCGATCATCATCATCATCCTCCTTAACTGCCTGCTGCTCCCATATACTGCACTGTATAGATGGAGAGCTCCTACCAGCTCCATCTTTCCATCTCCTACCTCTTACATGATGCAAGTGCCCAAGGAATGTGTGATGGAGGCATGTGTGTTGGGGGCATGTGTGATGGGGGCATGTGTGTTGGGGGCATGTGTGATGGGGGCATGTAGGTGATGGGGCATGTGTGATGGGGCATGTGTGATGGAGGCATGTGTGTGATGGGGGCATGTGTGATGGGGGCATGTAGGTGATGGGGCATGTGTGTGATGGGGGCATGTGTGATGGGGACATGTGTGTGATGGGGGCATGTGTGTGATGGGGCATGTGTGTTGGGGGCATGTGTGATGGAGGCATGTGTGTGATGGGGGCATGTGTGTGATGGGGACGTGTGTGATGGGGCATGTGTGATGGGGACATGTGTGTGATGGGACATATGTGATGGAGGCATGTGTGATGGGGCATGTGATGGAGGCATGTGTGATGGAGGCATGTGTGATGGGACATGTGTGACAGGGGCATGTGTGATGGAGGCATGTGTGATGGGGCATGTGTGATGGGACATATGTGATGGGGGCATGTGTGACGGGGGCAGGTGAGATGGGACATGTGTGACGGGGGCATGTGTGACGGAGGCATGTGTGACGGGGGCATGTGTGATGGAGGCATGTGTGATGGGGCATGTGTGATGGGGCATGTGTGATGGGGGCATGTGTGATGGGGCATGTGTGATGGGGGCATGTGTGTTGGGGGCATGTGTGATGGAGGTATGTGTGTTGGGGGCATGTAGGTGATGGGGCATGTGTGATGGAGGTATGTGTGTTGGGGGCATGTGTGATGGGGGCATGTGTGTTGGGGTCATGTGTGATGGGGGCATGTGTGTGATGGGGGCATGTGTGATGGGGCATGTGTGATGGGGGCATGTGTGTTGGGGGCATGTAGGTGATGGGGCATGTGTGATGGAGGTATGTGTGTGATGGGGGCATGTGTGTGATGGGGCATGTGCGATGGGGCATGTGTGATGGAGGCATGTGTGTGATGGGGGCATGTGTGTGATGGGGACGTGTGTGATGGGGCATGTGTGATGGGGACATGTGTGTGATGGGACATATGTGATGGGGGCATGTGTGATGGGGCATGTGTGATGGGGCATGTGATGGAGGCATGTGTGACGGAGGCATGTGTGATGGGACATGTGTGACAGGGGCATGTGTGATGGAGGCATGTGTGATGGGGCATGTGTGATGGGACATATGTGACGGGGGCAGGTGTGATGGGACATGTGTGACGGGGGCATGTGTGATGGAGGCATGTGTGACGGGGGCATGTGTGATGGAGGCATGTGTGATGGGGCATGTGTGATGGGGGCATGTGTGATGGGGGCATGTGTGTTGGGGGCATGTGTGATGGAGGTATGTGTGTTGGGGGCATGTAGGTGATGGGGCATGTGTGATGGAGGTATGTGTGTTGGGGGCATGTGTGATGGGGGCATGTGTGTTGGGGTCATGTGTGATGGGGACATGTGTGTTCGGGGCATGTAGGTGATGGAGGTATGTGTGTGATGGGGGCATGTGTGTGATGGGGCATGTGTGTTGGGGGCATGTGCGATGAGGCATGTGTGATGGAGGCATGTGTGTGATGGGGGCATGTGTGTTGGGGGCATGTGTGATGGGGGCATGTAGGTGATGGGGCATGTGTGATGGAGGTATGTGTGTGATGGGGGCATGTGTGTGATGGGGCATGTGTGTTGGGGGCATGTGCGATGGGGCATGTGTGATGGAGGCATGTGTGTGATGGGGGCATGTGTGTGATGGGGACGTGTGTGATGGGGCATGTGTGATGGGGACATGTGTGTGATGGGACATATGTGATGGGGGCATGTGTGATGGGGCATGTGTGATGGGGCATATGACGGGGGCATGTGTGACAGGGGCATGTGTGATGGAGGCATATGTGATGGGGCATGTGTGATGGGACATATGTGATGGGGGCATGTGTGACGGGGGCAGGTGTGATGGGACACGTGTGACGGGGGCATGTGTGACGGAGGCATGTGTGACGGGGGCATGTGTGATGGAGGCATGTGTGATGGGGCATGTGTGATGGGGCATGTGTGACAGGGGCATGTGTGATGGAGGCATATGTGATGGGGCATGTGTGATGGGGCATGTGTGACAGGGGCATGTGTGATGGAGGCATATGTGATGGGGCATGTGTGATGGGACATATGTGATGGGGGCATGTGTGACGGGGGCAGGTGTGATGGGACATGTGTGACGGGGGCATGTGTGACGGAGGCATGTGTGACGGGGGCATGTGTGATGGAGGCATGTGTGATGGGGCATGTGTGATGGGGGCATGTGTGATGGGGCATGTGTGATGGGGGCATGTGTGATGGGGCATGTGTGACGGGGGCATGTGCGATGGGGCCATGTGTGATGGGGCATGTGTGATGGAGGCATATGTGATGGGGCATGTGTGATGGGGCATGTGTGACGGGGGCATGTGTGATGGGGCATGTGTGATGGGGCATGTGTGATGGAGGCATATGTGATGGGGCATGTGTGATGGGGCATGTGTGACGGGGGCATGTGTGATGGGGCATGTGTGACGGAGGCATATGTGATGGGGCATGTGTGATGGGGCATGTGTGACGGGGGCATGTGTGATGGGGCATGTGTGATGGAGGCATATGTGATGGGGCATGTGTGATGGGGCATGTGTGATGGAGGCATGTGTGATGGGGGTATGTGTGATGAGGGAATGCAGAGCAGCAGGTGGGGGATGTGTTTTACAGTAAAGCCCCCGTCTCACATAGCGAGATCGCTGCTGTGTCACGGTTTTGGTGACGCAACAGCGACCTCACCAGCGATGTCGCTATGTGTGACACTAAGGGGTGCAGAGCTATATTGCTGGACATGTGCTGGGATCTCAGCACATTACTGCACATATGTGTTTGCTGGTGTCATGGCAGAATTGGTAGAAGGGCAGAGATTCCCCAGTGCTCCTCAGGCATGTGGACAGGCAGCAGCACAGCTCTGCTTAGTGCAGGCATCCAGCAGGCACCAGCCTCCCAAATACCTGAGTGTAGCTTTCATCTCACACTACAGCCTAGATGCAGATGTAGCTGAGCTAAATTTGTCATTCATCTCTTTCCTCTAAGATCAGATATGGAAAACATCACTAGTGTCAGATGGCAAACTCATCTCTGCTACATGTCTATGATCACAATACATGTCATGTTAGAAGGAGAACATCAGTACCCAGCCATAACCCTGTCTGGTGTGAGTTAACACACACTGACAGGGCATGCTGGGACTTGTAGTGCGTTTCACCTCAGTTACAGTCCGCAGTGTTTTATCTCCCACATAGACTTGTTGACATTGGTGATTATTGTAGAGTTGCCTGTGTGTCCATTGTAGATGTGGTTCTGGGTGTTATCACACTGCAGCTCATCCTCTGTACTATGGACCTGTAGATGGGTATTATAAAATGCAGTTATTATGACATAAAATCCCCACCGGACTCACCCTCCATTGTAGGGGCTTTTCCTGCTGTATAATCCGCCTTTCATTTAAATGAATCTGACATCAAAAGGACTTTAGATGTCTGTATGTAGTGGTGCTGTCCAGCATCTGTCTATGTACCCATCCCTATCCTTATATTTACCGTAATTAACTATCTAATTATTATATATCTGTTGTATTGTACATATTTCTTATGACTTTTTCACTATGATAGAATACCATACTTGTATGACTTGTCTCTGAACAACTCAGGCCGGGATCATATCTCAGATTCCATCATATTGCCTGTACAGAATAGGGTAACATGCTGAACTATTTGTTTTTGAAAAATAATGTACCCCTTGATATGACCCCAAGTGGATCCCATTAAAAACAGTGGAGCCAATCAAGCGCTGTTTGGTGTCTGTCATATGACGATTGTGCACACCGCCATTCTGATCGTCCTCTGATTGTACTGGCATGGAAAAGGAAACCCAAAAGGTTTGGTGCCAATGTGAATCTGCCCATAAACTAAAGGATGGGTCATTTTACATTAAGGCTAAAGTCTATCTATCTATCTATCTATCTATCTCTCTATCTCTCTATTTATCTATATCTATATATCTATCCCATATCTATCTATTTCATATCTATCTATCTATCTATCTATCTATCTATCTATCATCTATCTGTCTGTCCATATATCTATCTACCTATCTAGTAACAAAATTGGAACAGCACCATATATTTTAAGTCCAGGTGCAAGGCCCCTCAAACAAATATCCTTTGCAGTAGTTGTATAAGTAAAAAAGGCAGGCAGCACTCCAAAAGAATTTCTTTGTGAAAAAGTGGACTTTATTAGCCCATATGATGTGCCACACCATATGGGCTAATAAAGTCCACTTTTTCACAAAGAAATTCTTTTGGAGTGCTGCCTGCCTTTTTTACATCTATCTATCTATCTATCTATCTATCTATCTATCTATCTATCTATCTATCTATCTATCATCTATCTATCTATCTATCTATCTATCTATCTATCTATCTATCTATCATCTATCTATCTATCTCTAGCCATCTATCTATCTAATATCTGTCTTTCTGTCTGTCCATCTGTATAATTATCTTTCTGTATTATGCCTTTGTGACTATGACTGTATCTCTTGCCTTTGTATGTCTTATACTATAAGATAATATTTTGGTTGTTTTATGTTTTGTTTATATAAAGAACTACAGAGACCAAACATTAAGATACATTCACATCTGCTATATCCATTTCCATTGTTCTGTTCCGTCAATGGAGCAGAACTACAAAAATGTTGGCAGTGCCCGATCTGTCTCATGACAAACACCAGAGACGCCCAATGGTTGGACCCCATTGGCAATAATAGGTTCCGTTGGGCCACCTGGCTACAAGCTTCCGAGCTACAATGATGGAGACACCCTGCTTCCATCTCCGCTACATGTGGTCTTGAAAAAAATAATGGACTCACATTAAAGGGATTTTCCACTTTTAAGGAAGTGGATCCCAAATGATTAATAACAAAACCAGATAACTCAACCTCCCTGGGTCCTTCGCTGGCTCCCTGCCACTCAGTGTTTTGTTTGCTGCGGTGACATCACGTTGATAGCTCAACATCACCGCTGCAGCCAATCACTGAAGCTCAGTGGCTCTCCCAATGTAGACGGCATGAACTGCTAAGCTCAGTGATTGGCTGCCGTGGTAAGCTATCAACATGATGTCACCACTGCAGCCAATCACTGAGCTCGGTGGCTCTCCCAATGTAGACGGCATGAACTGCTAAGCTCAGTGATTGGCTGCAGTGGTGACATCACGTCGATAGCTTACATCACTGCTGCAGCCAATAACTGAGATTAGTAGTTCATGCTGTCTACATTGGGAGATCCACTGAGCTCATTAATTGGCTGCAGTGGTGATGTTGAGCTATCAACGTGATGTCACTGCTTCTTCCAAAACACAGAGCGGGAAACTGCAGTGAGGGAGGGTGAGTACTGTCTGGCTTTGTTATTTTATGCTACAGGAATCATTTGGCATCCACTTTTCTAAAAGTGGAAAACCCCTCGAAGTACACCTTTACGATCATGACACTGGGTAATTATGGTGAAACATTAGATTTCATTTCTTGCATCTGAATGCTGAATGTACAATATGAAATGCTGAGTCAAAAGGCTCCTTGTGTTGTATTATATTTGGAGAGATATGAGGGTGAGCTGCATGGCGTCCCCGGCTGACTATGGGGCCTGAAGCAGTTCTCACATTTTGTGGTAGTTTTTGCTGCTTTATTATAGTAGCATCCACTTCTGGGGTATTTAATTGTGGAGTCAAGAACATACACATTGGGTTTTGAAGCCCCTGGAGAAACAGGTCTCATTCTATGTTGCTCTTGTCTTTAATGTAATAAGAACCTGCGCATATATATGGTCTCCACGGGTGCCACAGTGTTAGCAAACATGGACATTCAAAGTGGACTCGGGCCATAAAAATGTGATGGGGGCGCTGGGATCTCCTGTGACTGATGGTTTGTAGTGGGATAGTGTCAGGTAGTATCTGAGAGGAGCCTAATTCTCCTCCTTGCCGTGGGGCTCCCCTGCACGTTGCGGCAGCAGGCTGTGCAGCGTTGCGTTATAGCACGGGGAACCTGCATATTTTGCCAAGCGTCAATTCCATGCAATGGTTAATGTAACCTGGAGGAAATGAATTGTTCTTAAGAGTACAGCTTATAAAAGAACAACCAACCATCGTTCATCTGTCAGGGCCGGAACTTCAGGGTAATATTGGAAATGGCCTCCAGTTAATTGATGAGAGTATGTATTCATTACGCAGATGTAAATGAACTGTATCTTTGTATGACCCCTGTATCATGTATCAGGCATTGCTGCATCATCCCTTTTGAATGAATTGGGACCTAGGTTAAAAATTATAGACTCCATTCACACCACGTTTGGTGGCATATATGCTGGGAAATCTCATGTGTCGACACTGTTGGCCATTTATCTGCTTATGTCACCCATAGGTTAATAGATGCTAATAAAAAAATACAACATGTTTGTATGTTGGTCCCCCACCACTGTAATATTGATCACAGGGAGGCTAGACAGCCCCTCTACATTGGTAATAATTGGGAAGGTGTTGTCTGGATTTGACCAGCATCTCAATGCTCGCTTTTCGATCATTCGTCAATAAAGGAGTTATTTGAAATAGTAAGAATGGTTTTCTTCATGGAACATTATTTTAAAGGTGTTTTTCCATGTTGCAAAGTAATGTCGCGTTGCTAGGACATGTCATTACTTTAAAAATGGGGTACATTTGTCCTCTAGAACCGCCATTGGCGCTGAGAATGAAGAATGAAGGGGACGTACTGCTGGGGTATTGATGTCTTCCCTTCAATGTTTTTTTTCTGTACACTGTCCCACATATCCAGGTATGTAGGGAACTGCATCCATACATTTCAAGGTAATGTAGCTGGCTGGGGTTCCCTGCACTGGCGGGTGGCTCGGTGCTCCACTCTTTGGGACTAAATAATGAAATGTGAACCCTGCCCTAAATCAGCCTATTGGAACCTTTATTCTCTCTGTTAATGGGGTCCCACAATTGACCCAACCAATAATAAAATGATGGCATAGCTTTAATGCTGCAGAAATAGTCCATGTACATTGCTGTGTTTATAGCATTTTTTCTGTAATCTGCATAGTTTTCCATTAGTTGGAGAGGAATTCCCATCATAGCAATAACTGTTAGCATTAATTACTCTTTACGATCAGGTTGTTAAAGGGGATTGTGTGCAATATACATTCAGGGAGATGCATCACTTCCGGTAATATACTGTCTGAAGATGAAGTAACTATAAGCCAATATGTGGTGCAGTTATGTGACCAATAGAGATGAGCGAATCTATTTGCAGGACCTTACACCATATTTGCATCAGATCGAAACAGAGATGTTGCCTACAAATCAGAAGAGGCGTTGGGAAATCCAGCAAGTAGGAGGAGGTTCACAGGGCTCTCAAATGGCGACCATAGACTACTGACATGGCCACTGGACCAGGGTCCTGTGAATTGTTTCGCTAATCTCTAGTGACCATGCTCCTGGTGACATCCCATACTCTGGACACATGATTATCTTCCGCTCCAATTTCCTGTAGTACAGGACAACATACACTACATGCCTGTTATCGCTACTGTACCCTGTTTTTCCCCTTCCTATCAAGGAGGAATGTGTTTCCATTTCTGCACGACACACAATACAAGACAAGTTCTCCTCCTTACTATCTAGGAGGAATGTGGTTCCCTTGCTGGGCATCAGAAAATACAAGACATAATCTCCCCCCTTCCTATCTAGGAGGAATGTGTTTCCATTGCTGGGCGGCAGACTGTACAAACAAGTTGTCCTCCATCCTGTCTAGGAGGGATGTGTTAATATTACTGGTCAGCAGACAATACAAGACAAGTTCTCCTCCTTCCTATCTAGGAGAAATGTGCTTCCATTGCTGAGCAGCAAAAAATGCAAGACGAGTTCTCCCGCTTCCTATTTAGGCGTGATGTGTTTCCATTGCAGGGCAGCAGACTACAATACGGGTTATCCCACTTCCTATCTACGAGGAACGTGTTTCCATTGCTGGGCAGCAGACAATATGGGTTATCCCACTTCCTATCTACGAGGAGCGTGTTTCCATTGCAGGGCAGCAGACTACAATACGGGTTATCCCACTTCCTATCTACGAGGAGCGTGTTTCCATTGCTGGGCAGCAGACAATACAAGACAAGTTTTCCTCCTTCCTATCTAAGAGGAATGTGTTTCTATTGCTGGGCAGCAGAAAATACAAGACATAATCTCCACCTTCCTATCTTGGAGGGATGTGTTTCCATTGCTGGGCAGCAGATAGGAAGGGGAACAACTTGTATTGTACTATCTGCTGCCCAGCAATGGAAACACATTTCTCCTAGATAGGAAGGGGAACAACTTGTATTGTACTATCTAGGAGAAATGTGTTTCCATTGCTGGGCAGCAGTCTACAATACAAGATCTCCCTCTTCCTATCTAGGAGGGATGTGTTTCCATTCCTGGGCAGCACCCAATGAAAGACAAGTTCTCCTCCTTCCTATCTAGGAGGGATGTGTGTCCATTGCTGGGCAGGAGACAATACAAGACAAGTTCTCCTCCTTCCTATCTAGGAGGGATGTGTTTCCATTGATGGGCAGCAGACAATACAAGATAAGTTCTCCTCCTTCCTATGTAGGAGGGATGTGTTTCCATTGATGGGCAGCAGACAATACAAGATAAGTTCTTCTCCTTCCTATGTAGGAGGGATGTGTTTCTGACGCGCCCCCTGGGACATATTCCTTTTTGAGGGGAATACCCGGCACCGGATCAGATGGGGGGTTGTAGTCTCCGAGCGGCTGTGACCCGGCCCCGTGCCCAGGGCGTCAAGCTCAGTGTTGTGTGGCAGTCCTACAGATGTTATTAAAGTTCTTTTTGTGTCGACTACGCCACCCGTTGTGATGCGGTCACTGTGGCCGCCGCTGCAGCAGGGTCCGCTGAGGCTGATGGTGGGTGCGCAGCTTGATGAGATAACCCCCAACGGGAGGGGTATAGCCTCAGGGGGGACAGGCGCAGAGGATGGGGGTTGTGGTGGTGTAGTGCAGACGGCAGTGAAGACAGAGTCGGGTTGTGCAGTTAAGGGTGTTTACTTACTGCAGATGTTGTACTGGTCACTCCAGCTGCTAGTGACCACCCGAGCCGTGCTGCGTCCACCAGGTCCTGGATCCAGCCAACCCCCAAACAAGTCCGGAGCGTGGCCCTGAGCTCTCCCTCTGTCCTTTCTTCAGCCGTCCCCACCAGTGATCCACCTAGGTCCAGCTCCCTCGGGCCTTCTGTTGGGACACCCTTGGCCCTGGGTTCCCTGACCCTTCATGTGGTGTGCCTTCGGGGTGAATGTGGTGGGTGACCGTGGCAGACACTGCCCACGGTCTCCGGTCTCTGGCTGGGGATTGTTTTTACCCCCACCAGTTTGGGTTCCGGTACCCTTTTGCTGACTCCTCACCCGGTGCTCTGATTTGGGTTCTTGGGTCCCTTCTCTTCTGTGCTCTGGGTCTTTCTCTTTTCTCCTCTCTCACTCTGGGTCTTGGTCTTTCTTCTCTCCTCTCCTGACTTGTTCTCTGCAGCTGATCCTCTCTGCATCTGACTCTCTGCGTCTGACCCTGATTCTAGTTGGTGCCCACCTTATATATCCCTCTATGTGTGAGCTCAGGTGACCAGCACCCAATGAGCTCCTAACTTTACCCAGGCTGCTCCCCCTATCTGCCCCTACACTACTTGGGATGTACCACCCCCCTCCCACTCCAGCCAGGAACAGACTCGGTCGTACCTGCACATTTCTAAGTGGGAGTACCGTCGGCCTGTTCCTCGGAAATGGGATGTATGTAGTGCATGCAGCCTACCGAGCTCAGATCCACACTCCATCCTTACCCGGGAGTGGAATATCACACCTCTGGGTTGAGGTGCAATACCCCTGTAGCAGCCGAATCCTCAGGGTGCTACATTCCCCCCTGGTAAATCACAGCACGTCCTCGGGCTGTAAAGACAAAAACACCAAAACATACAAAATTTTTCATATAAACATAATAAAACATATAAAACATTATATATATAAAACTTTTCATATAAACATTCTCGTCGTCTCTTGTTTCAGGTTCCTCCTCCGGACACTGTGCAACGTGTGTCCGGGAAAAGTGCGACAGTCTCTTAGAAAAACTGGTTTTCTCTAAAACCGGGATTGGGCGCTTTAGGACGCGCAACTATTTACAGGGGAAGTTGGCCGCTCTCAGTCCTCGGCCAGGTAGAGGGAAGGGAATGGCTGCTCACAGTCCTCAGCCTGTAGGATGAAGGGGTTAACGGGTAAACAGTTCACTCAGCTGGTCCCAACGGGGACTATATATATGTAGCAACAATCTCTTTGGTACCCGGTCGGGTAACTATTTACATCTACTGCTTCGCTGTCCTCAACGACGGCGTCCTCCTGCTCTTTGCTTATAGCTGGTTGTAACTTCAGACCCGTCTGGGTCCTCTTGCTCCTCCTCCTCGCACCGCAACTCCTCCTCCGTCAGGCGGTGTACGTGGAGGGCGTAAGGTCCTTTGGCACACTTGTGCCGGGTAAAGGTGACCTCGTCTCCGACGTAGAGGTCACGGCCTTTGTGACCTTCCGGCAGGTGGGACTCGACGTCTCTGCGGGTCACAAAAACGTCACCGCGGTTGTTACGGTCCCGAATAAAGCCCCACCCATGCTGCGGGTTGAACTTTATCACCGTCCCGATGGTGCGGGGACAGTGCGCTGCACGGGGGTTCCTCCTAGTCTGGCTCTTCTGCTCCGCGCTCCGGATTTGGGCCTGTTGTTCCTTGACCCGCCTCTCCTCCCGTTCTCTCGCAAACTCTGCTAGCTGCTGACGACAACACTCAGTACGTTCAGCGGCGACTGCCCGAGTTTCCTGAGTGAACCCCATTAGATCTTCTCCGGTGGGGTCCCACTCAAACTGTGCTTCCGCTAGCGGGGGCGAGATCCGTGCCACGGGCTTCGGAGCCGGAATCAGGGGTTCATCCAGGGGTCTTAGTCTCTGCTGCCGTTCCAGCTCATGGTATCCTTCGGGCCAGATGAAGGGCCGCCCGTCCGGCCATGTGAGCTGGCTGAACAAGTCCTCCCCCAGGTGTGGCACCCTTGGTTTTACGGGCGCGGGCGCGATGGTGGTGGCGCCCGGGTTGCCCAGGCCTTGCGGCCAGGCCTGGGGCACCTGGAATGTGAAGGGCACCGTTAGGACGGCGGCGCCCTGGGCTACCTGGCCTTGCGGCCAGGCCGGAGGCTCCGCGGAGGTAGGGGGCGCTGTTGGTGATGCGGCGCCCGGGGGTACTAGGCCTTGCGACCAGGCTGGTGGTATTTCCTGCTTTGTCACGCTCCGGGTCGAGGCGCGTGACGTCACAGGGGTCGCTGCGGCGGCTTCCGGTCGGGGCCTAGTCCATAGCGGTGACATGGCGGCTACGGGCACAGCAGGGGGACTTTCGGGCTCTGCGACAGGGAGCTGGGGCAGGTAAGCGGTGTCACGGCTTGGGGTATAGGCGTCCCCTTTACCTGCCTCCATGCGTTCGGCTCCCTTCTCGGCGCCGTCTCCGGCCTTGGGTCCTCCCGCGCCATCCTCAGAGGCGGTCTGCTTCCTCTTCCAGGGTAGCGTGCTCCGTTGACTGGTCTCTGCTTGCTGGGTCATCTCCCGGCTCCACTCCGCCAGTATCTCACGCTGTACCCGGGCCATCCTCCGTGCGAGGCCCTCCAGGGCAGTCTGTGCACACTCCCGGTCTCGGGGGAGCTGCGCTAAGATCTCCGCTAGACCTAGCGGGGTTGTGGACTCTAGCAGGCTCCTGACCATCGGGTCGGTGCTGCTCTGCTCTTCTTCTGGCAGGCTCCTGGCCAGCGGGCCGGTGCTGCTCTGCCCTCCTTCCTCGGTCTCTAGCAGACTCCTGGCCAGCGGGCCGGTGCTGTTCTGCTTTCTCTCCATCTCCGGGTGAGCTCCTCCGCTACTCCTCGTTAGACCTCTTGCCTCCGGGTGCGCTCGCTCCAGACTGCTCCAAGCGACACCCATCTTTGTTCTCTCCTTTCGTCTCCTCCCCCTTCGAGGGCGGTCCCGGGGCAACTCGGTGACTGTCAGCTCCAGGGGTAGTTCTTTCACGCTGACAGACACCTCCAGCATCACAGTCTCTGTTGGTGGGGGCGGTTTCCACTTTTGGCGCCATTTTCTGTCCCGGCCCACGATGGGAGGTGGCCTCCTGCCCTCCTTTGGCACGCCCATAATGGCGTCCGCTGCTCTTCCAAGGCGGGAAATCTGCGGTTTTGGCGGGAAGCGTCGCCCAGTGGCGGGAAACTCTGCAGATGGCGGGAACAAGCTGGAAATGGCGGACAATCGGCGGGAAACGACTTGTGATGGGGTCCGATGGCGTGGACCCTCCGGAACCGGCGGGAGACTTCTTTCTGAGGTAAACTTGCACTTTTCTTCAGGCACGCAGTACCCGGGTGTTGCGGGCACGTAATCCTGCCGACTACGCCAAAGTTGACGCGCCCCCTGGGACATATTCCTTTTTGAGGGGAATACCCGGCACCGGATCAGATGGGGGGTTGTAGTCTCCGAGCGGCTGTGACCTGGCCCCGTGCCCAGGGCGTCAAGCTCAGTGTTGTGTGGCAGTCCTACAGATGTTATTAAAGTTCTTTTTGTGTCGACTACGCCACCCGTTGTGATGCGGTCACTGTGGCCGCCGCTGCAGCAGGGTCCGCTGAGGCTGATGGTGGGTGCGCAGCTTGATGAGATAACCCCCAACGGGAGGGGTATAGCCTCAGGGGGGACAGGCGCAGAGGATGGGGGTTGTGGTGGTGTAGTGCAGACGGCAGTGAAGACAGAGTCGGGTTGTGCAGTTAAGGGTGTTTACTTACTGCAGATGTTGTACTGGTCACTCCAGCTGCTAGTGACCACCCGAGCCGTGCTGCGTCCACCAGGTCCTGGATCCAGCCAACCCCCAAACAAGTCCGGAGCGTGGCCCTGAGCTCTCCCTCTGTCCTTTCTTCAGCCGTCCCCACCAGTGATCCACCTAGGTCCAGCTCCCTCGGGCCTTCTGTTGGGACACCCTTGGCCCTGGGTTCCCTGACCCTTCATGTGGTGTGCCTTCGGGGTGAATGTGGTGGGTGACCGTGGCAGACACTGCCCACGGTCTCCGGTCTCTGGCTGGGGATTGTTTTTACCCCCACCAGTTTGGGTTCCGGTACCCTTTTGCTGACTCCTCACCCGGTGCTCTGATTTGGGTTCTTGGGTCCCTTCTCTTCTGTGCTCTGGGTCTTTCTCTTTTCTCCTCTCTCACTCTGGGTCTTGGTCTTTCTTCTCTCCTCTCCTGACTTGTTCTCTGCAGCTGATCCTCTCTGCATCTGACTCTCTGCGTCTGACCCTGATTCTAGTTGGTGCCCACCTTATATATCCCTCTATGTGTGAGCTCAGGTGACCAGCACCCAATGAGCTCCTAACTTTACCCAGGCTGCTCCCCCTATCTGCCCCTACACTACTTGGGATGTACCACCCCCCTCCCACTCCAGCCAGGAACAGACTCGGTCGTACCTGCACATTTCTAAGTGGGAGTACCGTCGGCCTGTTCCTCGGAAATGGGATGTATGTAGTGCATGCAGCCTACCGAGCTCAGATCCACACTCCATCCTTACCCGGGAGTGGAATATCACACCTCTGGGTTGAGGTGCAATACCCCTGTAGCAGCCGAATCCTCAGGGTGCTACATTTCCATTCCTGGGCAGGAGACAATACAAGACGAGTTCTCCTCCTTCCTATCTAGGAGGGATGTGTGTCCATTGATGGGCAGCAGACAATACAAGATGTGTTCTACTCCCTCCTATCTAGGAATTACTGCAGTGTAATCAGGGAGGTGAACTAAGATGTGACAGAAATTGTGACTTGAGTTTGAGTATTGCGTTTGAAACTGGTATAAAATTCTCTATATTGTTTTCAAAACCTAAGGAATTGTAATGTGAGTCACAGTTAAATTTTAGGAAGAATCTGCCCATGGAAATGATAGCATTAGTCATTACAAGTGTAAGTAATTTTGTGAGTCAGCATGCCATAAACTGCAGTAAACACTGAGTCAGGCGCTTGTACAGTAGACACTTGTTAATTTCATTCATAATATTGAGCAATGAACGTTTATCATGAATGTGATTTGAGTAAATCAGCCAAAATTTCATAACTAATTAGCAGAAAAATACATGGAAAAAAAAAAAAAAAGAGGGACTACAAATACCACTCCCAATGTGAGCAGAGCCTATCAGGACTTAAAACACCCTGAGAAGATAGAGCAGTGCACATTTCTGTATGGTGGATAGGGAAATTTTGTTTCCTTTAGGCTCCCTCAGACGCCAAGGCTCAGGTGCAACTGCTGCTTCTGCACTAACTATATAGTTCCCTATTTCCCTGTATTTAAAGAGGACCTTTCTCTGGATTTTTTAATGTAAACTGAGTACCTCCTCCAATAGATGCTGCTCCATTAAGTCTTTAACTGTTTTTCTTTTTCTTCTGTGCCCCTCTGTTCTAAAGTTATGCCCCCTGGTAATAGTGGTATAAATTTTCCATTCATACAACTGTGCATATACCAGAGAATTTCTCCGTGGGCATTTGCTCTTCTCCCCCAATGCTGCCCAAACAAAACACAGCCACGCCCGTAGAGAAGTTTTGTGGTATAAGCCTAGTTGGCTAAAGAGAACATTTGCCTACCAGTGAGCATAGCTTTGGAATGGAGGGACAGAGAAGAAAAAGAAAAACTTTTCCTGAATCAGGGAAGCAGCAGCAGTTGGAGGAAGTACTCAGTTTAACTAAAAAAATCCAGTGAAAGGTACTTTTTAACCCCTTTAGTACCCAAGGTGGTTTACACATTAATGACCAGGCCAATTTTTACAATTCTGACCACTGTCACTTTATGAGGTAATTACTCTGGAACGCTTCAACGGATTCCCCTGATTCTGAGATTGTTTTTTCGGGACATATTGTACTTCATGATTGTGGTAAAAAATTTTCTATATCACTTGCGTTTATTTGTGATAAAAACGGAAATTTGGCTAAAATTTAGAAAATTTTGCAATTTTCAAATTTTGAATGTTTATGCCCTTAAATCGGAGAGATACAGTACAGACCAAAAGTTTGGACACACCTTCTCATTTAAAGATTTTTCTGTATTTTCATGACTTTGAAAATTGTACATTCACACTGAAGGCATCAAAACTATGAATTAACACATGTGGAATTATATAATTAACAAAAAAGTGTGAAACAACTGAAAATATGTCTTGTATTCTAGGTTCTTCAAAGTAGCCACCTTTTGCTTTGATGACTGCTTTGCACACTCTTGGCATTCTCTTGATGAGCTTCAAGAGGTAGTCACCGGAAATGGTCTTCCAACAATCTTGAAGGAGTTCCCAGAGATGCTTAGCACTTGTTGGCCCTTTTGCCTTCACTCTGCGGTCCAGCTCACCCCAAACCATCTCGATTTGGTTCAGGTCTGGTGACTGTGGAGGCCAGGTCATCTGGCGTAGCACCCCATCACTCTCCTTCTTGGTCAAATAGCCCTTACACAGCCTGGAGGTGTGTTTGGGGTGATTGTCCTGTTGAATAATAAATGATGGTCCAACTAAACGCAAACCGGATGGAATAGCATGCCACTGCAAGATGCTGTGGTAGCCATGCTGGTTCAGTATGCCTTCAGTTTTGAATAAATCCCCGACAGTGTCACCAGCAAAGCACCCCCACACCATCATACCTCCTCCTCCATGCTTCACGGTGGGAACCAGGCATGTAGAGTCCATCCATTCGCCTTTTCTGCGACGCACAAAGACACGGTGGTTGGAACCAAAGATCTCAAATTTGGACTCATCAGACCAAAGCACAGCTTTCCACTGGTCTAATGTCCATTCCTTGTGTTCTTTAGCCCAAACAAGTCTCTTCTGCTTGTTGCCTGTCCTTAGCAGTGGTTTCCTAGCAGCTATTTTACCATGAAGGCCTGCTGCACAAAGTCTCCTCTTAACAGTTGTTGAAGAGATGTGTCTGCTGCTAGAACTCTGTGTGGCGTTGACCTGGTCTCTAATCTGAGCTGCTGTTAACCTGCGATTTCTGAGGCTGGTGACTCGGATAAACTTATCCTCAGAAGCAGAGGTGACTCTTGGTCTTCCTTTCCTAGGGCGGTCCTCATGTGAGCCAGTTTCTTTGTAGCGCTTGATGGTTTTTGCAACTGCACTTGGGGACACATTCAAAGTTTGCCCAATTTTTCGAACTGACTGACCTTCATTTCTTAAAGTAATGATGGCCACTCGTTTTTATTTACTGCTGCTTTTTTCTTGCCATAATACAAATTCTAACAGTCTATTCAGTAGGACTATCAGCTGTGTATCCACCTGACTTCTGCACAACACAACTGATGGTCCCAACCCCATTTATAAGGCAAGAAATCCCACTTATTAAACCTGACAGGGCACACCTGTGAAGTGAAAACCATTTCCGGTGACTACCTCTTGAAGCTCATCAAGAGAATGCCAAGAGTGTGCAAAGCAGTCATCAAAGCAAAAGGTGGCTACTTTGAAGAACCTAGAATATAAGACATATTTTCTGTTGTTTCACACTTTTTTGTTAAGTATATAATTCCACATGTGTTAATTCATAGTTTTGATGCCTTCAGTGTGAATGTACAATTTTCATAGTCATGAAAATACAGAAAAATCTTTAAATGAGGTGTGTCCAAACTTTTGGTCTGTACTGTATGTCACACAAAATAGTTAATAAATAACATTTCCCACATGTCTACTTTACATCAGCACAGTTTTGGAAGCAAATTTTTTTTTTTTATTAGGGAGCTATAAGGGTTAAAGTTTGACCAGCGATTTCTCATTTTTCCAACAAAATTTACAAAACCATTTTTTTAGGGACCACATCACATTTGAAGTGACTTTGAGGGGTCCTTATGACAGAAAATACCCAAAAGTGACACCATTCTAAAAACTGCACCGCTCTAGGTGCTCAAAACCACATTCAAGAAGTTTATTAACCCTTCAGGTGCTTCACAGGAATTTTTGGAATGTGGAAGAAAAAAATTAACATTTAACTTTTTTCACAAAAATGTTACTTTAGACCCCAATTTTTTTATTTTCGCAGGGTTAACAGGAAAAAAATGGACCGCAAAATTTGTTGTGTAATTTCCCCTGAGCACGCAGATACCCCATATGTGGGGAAAAAACACAGTTTGGGCGCACGGCAGGGTTCGGAAGGGAAGGAGTGCCATTTGACTTTTTGAATGTAAAATTTGCTTGAATAATTAGCAGACGCCATGTTGCGTTTGGAGAGCCCCTGATGTGCCTAAACAGTGGAAACCCCCCACAAGTGACACCATTTTGGAAACTAGACCCATCAGTGAACTGAGCACCTTAAACCCCCAGATGCTTCACAGAAGTTTAGAACATTAAGCCGTAAAAATAAAATTTTCACATTTTTCCCACAAAAATGTTTTTCAGCCCCCAATTTTGCATTTTCATAAGGGTAACAGGAAAAATTGCACCACGCAGTTTGTTGTGCAATTTCTCCTGAGTAGGCAGATATCCCATATGTGGGGAAAAACCACTGTTTGGGCGCACGGCAGGGTTCAGAAGGGAAGGAGCGCCATTTGACTTTTTGAATGTAATATTTGCTTGTATAATTAGCGGACACCATGTTACGTTTGAGGAGCCCCTGATGTGCCTAAACAGTGGAAACCCCCCACAAGTGACACCATTTTGGAAACTAGACCCCTCATTGACCTTATCTAGATGTGTGGTGAGCACCTTGAACCCCAAGGTGCTTCACAGCAGTTTATAACATGGAGCCGTGAAAATAAAAAAAATCTAACTTTTTCCACAAAAATGATGTTTTAGCCCCAATTTTTTTATTTTCACAAGGGTAAGAGGAGAAAATGGACCCCAAAAACTTTTCTGCAATTTCTTCTGAGTACGCCAATACCCCATATGTGGGGAAAATATAGTGTTTGGGCGCACAGCAGAGTTCAGAAGGGAAGGAGCACTGTATCACTTTTTGAACGCAAAATTGGCTGGAATTGAGAGCGGACGCCATGTCGCGTTTGGAGAGCCGCTGATGTGTGGAAACTACACCTCTCAAGAATTAGTGAACATTTTGAACCCAGAGGTACGACACAGAATTTGATAACATTAGGTCATCATATTGAATAAGTTGTCATTAGTCTTGAGCGCAAGTGCTCGCTACTTGAGTTTGCATCGGGTACTCAGGTATGCACCATGTATCGCGCGTGCTCGAGTGACATGCTCGAGTTCCCGCCCGCATGTTTCACGGTTATTAGAAAACAAAAAAATAATATGCGGGGATCGCTCGTGCATGGCAGGCAATCCCCGCAAGGTTTTTTTGACCGCGAAGCATATGGGGCGGAGACTCAAGCATATTACTCGAACACCCACGATACTCAGTGCATACCCAAGCACCCGATGCAAACTCAAGTAGCGAGCACTTGCGCTCAACATTAGTCACCATATCGTCGTATTTTTTTGTTTTTACTTTTGAACAAAATCACAACCCTAACACCAACCCCAGCCCTAACCCTAGAGTTTATTTTTTATGCCGTTCCTAGTGCGGTATAAGTGATTAGACGACTTTATTCTTTGGGTCGGTGCGATTACAGCGATACCAGAATCATATCGGGTTTTTATGATTGACACCTGTCACACACTAAAAGACGCATTTTTTTGCAAAATCTAATTTTTGCATCGCCATATTTTGAGAGCTATAATTTTTCCATATTTCAGCCGACAGAGTCATGTGACGGCTTGTTTTTTGCGGAACAAGTTGACGTTTTTATTGGTGCCATTTTCAGGCACGTGACATTTTTTGATCGCTTTCTATTCCAATTTTTGGGAAGCAGAATAAACAAAAACCAACAATTCAGGAATTGTTTTTTTTTTTGTTTGTTTTTTTTTATGCCGTTCTTCGTGTGGTAAAATTGATAAGGCAGCTTTATTCTTCGGGTGAGTACGTTTACAGTGGTACCACATTTATATCGTTTTTCTATGTTTTGGCTCTTTTACACAATAAAAGCTATTTTATAGAAAAAAATATTTTTTTGCATCGCTTTATTCTGAGAGTTATAACTTTTTTATTTTTCAGCTGATGGAGCTGTATGGCGGCTTGTTTTTTGCAGGACATTATTATATTCGCCTTTTTAATCGCGTTTTCCATTTTTTGTTTGGCGGTATGATGATAAAGCATCTTTTTTTGCTTCGTTTTTTACTTTTTACCGTGTTCACTACAGGGGTTAACTAGTGGGACAGTTTTATAGGTCAGGTCGTTCCAGACGCTGTGATACCAAATATGTGTACTTTTATTGTTTTTTTTTTCATAATAATATTTATTGATGGGTACATTATGTTTTTATTTTTGGTGGATTATTTTTATTTTATTTTTTTTAATATTATTACAAACTTTTTTTTGTTTTTCTTTATTTTTTAACACTTTTTTTTACTTTTATACTTTGTCCCACTATGGGACTTTCACTCTTTTGTACTCTGATCGCCTGTATAGCATAGGGATGGCGCACCATCCCTGTGCTATACAGGCTGTCAGTGCTGCAGATGCAGAAGATACTTTGATTATGCGCAGTGCATGACCAAAGTATCTTCCTGCTGTCTGGTGAACCGAATGTTGTCATGACGACATCCGGGTCACCATGACAACCACGGAACCCGGCCTCGGGCTGAGTATGCAGCGACTTAGATCGCAGCATTGTAGGGGTTAATGTGCCGGGAGCGGTGCGGGACCGCTCCCAGCACATAGCAGCAGGTGTCAGCTGTGACAATCAGCTGATACCCGGCAGCGATCGCGCCCGCACAGCCTGTGTGCGGGCGAAATCAACAGGACGTACTAATACGTACCTGGCTCTTATAGCCCAGGGCGTAGGTACGTATAAGTACGCCCTGGGCTGTAAAGGCGTTAAACCATCAAGGGTGTAACATTGTAAAAGAAGACATTTAAAATTAGAGCACCAGAGGACATACTGGGACATTAAAAATTTCCTTAGGTTAGGTGAGAAAAGCTAGTTTTACTTTCTTGAATTATTCTGCTGGGCATATGGATATGATGCTATGACAAAATAAATACTGTATGTCCAGAATAACATAGAGACGACAGACAGATACTGTAGATAGGTACACTGACAAGCAAAAGGGCAACAGTGTTTTGAACTTGAACTTTTGACTTTCAGGCTCCATATCTCACCATCCACTACTGCTTCCAAAGTGAGAGTACGATCATTTTATAGACAATCATCTTGGCTATCTCATACATAAATTTGACTTGCAACTATTTAGCATTCTTGTCATGTCACTGCATTGTTACTGTTTTGCTCCTGGTGGTGGAAAAATCTTTTTCTTCGTGTATACTACAAAATACAACCTGTCCTCACATTCCCTAATAGCTCAATGTGTTATTAGGTTGATTCCCAATTGAAAGGTCACTGGTTTGAATCGAGGAGCAGCCATAAAAATTTCCCAAGAAAAGAGAAACAGCATCATCCAGCTCATCAATAGCGGTCTCTTGGCCAAGAAAATTGCCAAACTGCATCATGTGAGTGTCATGACAGTTGGAAGAATACAAAATGAAGTCTGTCCATCCATTCAAAAGCCGAGAGATAGACGTTCAGGCGAAATATCTGAGTCAACAAGTTGGCTCATCTTAAGGTCTACCTGTTCTGGCGCGACAAACACGGCAGTGCAGGTGGCTCATATGCTTCATAATAGTAAAATCACAGACTTCCATGCAAGCACCGTGCAACGCACGTCACGCAAGCTGGAATGGCAGCTTGAAAAAATTTGAAGAAGCCTCGCCTTCAATATCGTCATAAGAAGTGTCGGCTTGAGCTTGAAAAAAGTATGAAAAATGGACAGTAGAAGATTGGAAACGGGTGAGTTGGAGCGATGACATAAAAGTAAAAAAAACTAGGCTCTGATGGGTTCAAATGGGTCTGCAAGAAACAAGGGAAAAAAGGCTAACGGATTGAGAAACTGAAGGAACTGTCAAGTTCGGTTGAGGAAGCTTGATGATATGGGGTTGTTTCACAGCCAAAGGCGTTGGATACTTGACCAGGATCTATGGTGGTCTCAATGCCGAGGTATATGTGAGTATCTTACAAAATGAGTTACTTCGTACACTTGAGTACTATGGGTATGAAAAGGACGATGTAGTTTTCCAGCAGGACAACAACCCAAAGCATACGTCGATATTAGCGAAGAAATGGTTCAATGATAATGAAGTAGAGGATTGGTCCCTAGACTTCAACCCAATTGAACACTTGTGGGTAGAATTAAAGAAAAAACCTTATCAGTCCACGTGACTTGTTTTCAAAATGCACCAGGCTTATGTATATGTTCTTTTGCATAATTCTGACGCTGAATTTTATGGTGAGGATGCAGGAGAGGTTTTCTTCTGATGACTCTTGCATGAAGGCCATATTTTTGCAGGTGTCTCTGAATAGTAGAACAATGTACCACGACTTCAGAGTCTGCTAAATCTTTCTGAAGGTGTTTTGCAGTCAAGCGGGGGTTCTGAATTGCCTCTTTAGCAATCCTATGAGCAGCTCTCACCGAAATTTTGCTTGATCTTCCGGACCTTATGTTGACCATTTCTTAATTACATTTCGAACTGAGGAAAGGGCAGCTTGAAAGCGCTTTGCTGTCTTCTTATAGCCTTCTTCTGCTTTGTGGGCCTCTATCATTTCCAGAGTGCTGGGCAGCTGCTTAGAAGAACCCATGGCTGCTGTTTTCTGGCACAGGGTTAGAGGAGGCTGGGTTTTTATAAAGCTGGGAAATTTGCATCACCTGGCCTTTCCTAACGACGATAGTCAACAACACAAAACTCTAACAGGCTAATTAAGGTCTGAAACCTTGGTCAAAGTTATCTGAGCACCCAAATCTGCAATGGTGCCCAAACTTTTGTATCGGCCCATTTTCCTTTTTGTAATTTTTAAAATGTAAAAAATAACAATATATTTATATTTTGCCTAAACTACAAAGGAAATGTGTCATCTTTAACTTTAGTCCTTTTAGAGATCATTTCATCTTCAACTTGTTTAACTGTTCACAATAACAGTAATTTTGACCAGGGGTGCCCAAACTTTTACATACCATTGTACCTCTCCTTTATTACAGAGACACTCATTGAGTTGAATAGACAATGTATAGTAATTAATTTCCCCTATGGTGGCGCTACCAGGTTTTCCCAATAGTTAGGCATGTTGGCAACAGTTTATTTGCTCAAAAAATCCAGAAAAAAATAAAATAAATCAGAGATGGTTTCAAAACAATAAATTGTGGAATATTTCTTTACGGTAACCCATGTGTATCCATAGCAGGCTGTGGTGGTCTGTACTGGAATAGGAAGCAATGATTATCATATTCCCCCCTCCCCTGCACATCACACGTGCACTGTGCTCCCTGACTTCCTGGGCTTGCGCAAAGCGCCGCACACATAGAGCGCGCTTTGCTTCATCCCGACCCCTTTTGCCTGTGCACTGCGCCGCAGGGTTCTATTGCGCCGGGGGTTCACTGTCACTTCCCGGCACCTGCGCAATAGAACCCTGCAGCGCAGTGCACAGGCAGACGGGGACGGGATGAAGCAAAGCGCGCTCTATGTGTGCAGCGCTTTGCGCAAGCCCGGGAAGTCAGGGAGCACAGTGCACTTCACAGGGCCCTGTGACGTGCAGGGGAGGGAGGGAATATGATAATTAAGCATATAAGCGGGGATTTGGGGGAATAGTAATCAGATAGGTGGGGATTGCTTGGCCTCCCTCGGATGCCAAGCTTGTACAAAATAGAATTGATTAAAGCGCTTTTCTCTGCAATCAGACCTCTACTATGGGCCATACAGGTATGTATAGATTTACTTTTCTATACCCTGTATGGCCAAAGTAGAGGTCTGATAACTCTAAAGTGGTGACAGATTCCGTTTAAACATTACACAGTGCCCATTATTATCAATGGGTTTTCTGTGTAATACAGAACCCGACAGGTCCTCAGCAGAGAAGAACACTATTTGCATGGCTCCAAACTCTGACCACGAGATGATCTTAAACAGTGTCTATGAAAATGGATTTTCTTAACTGGACATCCCCTGTAAAGAAACTCTCCAGTCAAACAGTCAGAAAGAATCTTTGTGTTGTGCACATGGACAGCGCACGGACTGAAAATATGCGTATGTGAGCCTAACCTTTTGTTATAATAACTTCCATTCTACCGGTATAACCTCTCACAGTATCAGCCATATTGGTTGTTACTTTGTTTTCTCCAAAAACAGGAATATTAACAGAGCAGAATAGTATTTTTAAAGGGCTTATCCATCCTTTGAGAAAAAAAACAGTAAATGACAACAATATTAATATGACCGAATAAACCTTGGCAGGGGTGAACTGGGAAGGGTTGGAGAGGTGAGCATCGGTCTTTTTCGTTATTTTACATTTATTTGCTGCAGTTTTTTTTTAATTGTCAAAAAATTGATAGAATCAATGATATTTATAAAAACATGTTTGAGTTCAGAGCTCATTACTGAAGAGGATAGACTTCCATTAACACCTTGATCTGCACCATAATAGCAGTGGCATAAGCTCAATGGTGCACCTGTAGCTGGGCGTCCGACTCTTAGCCTAATGTTGTGCATATAACTTCTGATGGTTTATGTAGACTATTTTGAGGCCTTAAGCTTAGAATGTGACGCTCAGTTTCACTTGCAGTACAGAATGCATGAATCATGGAACCAGTGGTACGGCCATTTCTTTGAAGTGTCCATGGGCCGTTTTTCAATACGACAGCGCCAGGCCGCATGTTACTTGTGCTACCATGAGCAGCCTGCGTGGCCTAAATATGCTACCATGACCTATAACTTCCCCGGACTTGTCTCAGATCGCACACATCTTGAATGGCATTGGTCGGCAATTGGGGAAGGAAGCTGCCAGCAGCAGATCTTGATGATTTGCCTCAATCGTGGTAGAACATCCGACAGACAGCTATTTATAACTAATTAACCCTCTATCTGTTGTTTATTGCAATTTATATCTCATACATGTCTAAAGTACAAATACACTTTTATTCAAAAATAGAAAAAAATGTAGAAAAGCTAACGAATTTACCCCTGTTGACATAGATCATTCTCTCATGGATATCTAGGTCAACATATGTGATACTTGATTGCTTACCCAGTCACTCAAGCTTACAGTGAGTAATCTGTGTAATTAGAGTAAGCAGACAAATAGGTGATACAAAAGCAGGATCCTATTCTCAAAGCAATTATCTGCTTATCTACCCCGCTTAACAAGCTTATAACAGCTGAGATTATACATATATGTATGTACTGGTTCATGCACAGTAACACCATGTCAATGAAACCATCTTGGCATTTTAATCCGAATATAAAACTTGAATGGCACACAGGATAGGTAGTTTACAATCCTACACATTTTTGGTTTGCCATGCATGAAATTCAAGGAAATATTCTTCGCCTTAAATTGTAATATATTCACCTTTCATACTGTAATAGCATATAACTAAGCTGAACACTTTGCATATCTGTCAACCGTCTTGTGAAACAGACCTCAAAAGGGGCATTGTTTAACGAGAACCTGTTGTCGGTTCAAAAGTGGACAGATTTTTCCCTTATTTTATTCCCACTTCTCCCCTCATTATTCTGTTTTTTTTTTTCCTTCTATTTTTTAAATCTACCATACGGTTCCAGAGATATGGGCCTTTTTATTTGGTGCTGCCTTTTATATCCTTTACTAATGGGGTGTGGCTCATAGGGTAATTATGTAAAACAGCCTAAAGACACGCCCAAGAGGATCCTGTAAGCCACGCCCTCTTGTATTAGCAAAAAATCTAGCAGGAATAAAATAAGATCAAAACTGGCCATGTTTGACCAGGTGTCAGGTCGTCTTAACCCTGCTGTTCTGTTCGGGTCTACTATACACTTATAATGTTCCGGTTATTTTTGACCGGACCTATTAAAGGCTTAATTTTTAGCTAATTTAAGTGTTTTATTTGAATACCAGTTGCATTATTATACTGTATGTGAACATGGTTGTTCATAAACAAATGAAAAATGAAATCAAAAACTTAATTTTTACTTTTTTTTTGTATCAAAAAATGTTACATGGCCTTATTGCAGCATTCATGCATATTGCACATTTGCACATAAAAAAATATTCTTTATATAACTGTAAACTATAACTAATAACATCAAACTGTATGTAAATATATTTTTTTCAAAAAAAATAAATAAATAAAAAAGTTCAGTTTTTTTCTACATAAAATGGTAAATAAGGTTCACGGTGCTAAATTTACTGCTTGCATTCGTCACAAGTATAATTTACATGTCTTTTGCACAACTGCAACATATCCCATTTGTTGTGTGATTACTTGATGTTGGACAGAAGGCGCATCGTTTCCGTTTTCGGCTGGTTGCGTTGCTGGTGGAAGCCGTTGGTTCACTTTCTTTAGCATGCTGTTGGATCCTGTGCACAATGGCTGCCGCTCCATCATCTCTGGGTGTTACTTTTCTTTCTTCGATATATGGGCTAACCTGTGATTTTCCCAACTCCTCTATAAAAATTCTTCTTTAATATAGTTTATATTTGCTCCAATTTGATTGTATTTCCCGCCATAACACGAATGCATTGTATGCCGACACATCAAGAATGTTGTAAAAAACAACCATTGGCCACAGGTTTGTTTTGCATTTATAGGTGTAAGTGTCTATGATTTGATCTAGAGCAGGGGTCTCAAACTCAGCTGGGCTTATGGGCCGCACACAGAAAAACATTTAATTTGGGGGGCCGCATTATTTGCATGACAAAGTGACATTTTTAGTGATACCATTTTATTTTCTATACACCTTTTGAACTGGTCCTCATCTTGCAGACATGGTCTCCCATCCAGGTCCTTCATATTGCAGACATGGTCTCCCATCCAGGTCCTTCATATTGCAGACATGGTCTCCCATCCAGGTCCCCCATATTGCAGACATGGTCTCCCATCCAGGTCCCCCATATTGCAGACATGGTCTCCCATCCAGGTCCCCCATATTGCAGACATGGTCTCCCATCCAGGTTCCCCATATTGCAGACATGGTCTCCCATCCAGGTTCCCCATATTGCAGACATGGTCTCCCATCCAGGTCCCCCATATTGCGGACATGGTCTCCCATTATGGTCCCCCATGTTGCCGACATGGTCTCCCATCCTGGTCCCCCATATTGCCGACATGGTCTCCCATCCAGGTTCCCCATATTGCTGACATGGTCTCCCATCTAGGTCCTCCATATTGCAGACATGGTCTCCCATCCAGGTCCCCCACACTGCAGACATGGTCTCCCATCCAGGTCCCCCATATTGCAGACATGGTCTCCCATCCAGGTCCCCCATATTGCAGACATGGTCTCCCATCCAGGTCCCCCATATTGCAGACATGGTCTCCCATCCAGGTCCCCCATATTGCAGACATGGTCTCCCATCCAGGTTCCCCATATTGCAGACATGGTCTCCCATCCAGGTTCCCCATATTGCAGACATGGTCTCCCATCCAGGTCCCCCATATTGCGGACATGGTCTCCCATTATGGTCCCCCATGTTGCCGACATGGTCTCCCATCCTGGTCCCCCATATTGCCGACATGGTCTCCCATCCAGGTTCCCCATATTGCTGACATGGTCTCCCATCTAGGTCCTCCATATTGCAGACATGGTCTCCCATCCAGGTCCCCCACACTGCAGACATGGTCTCCCATCCAGGTCCCCCATATTGCAGACATGGTCTTCCATCCAGGTCCCCCACATTGCAGACATGGTCTCCCATCTAGGTCCCCCGTACTGCAGACATGGTCCCCCATATTGCAGACATGGTCCCCCGTATTGCAGACATGGTCCCCATATTGCCGACATGGTCCCCATATTGCTGACATGGTCTCCATATTGCAGACATGGTCCTCATATTGCAGACATGGTCTCCCATCCAGGTCCCCCATATTGCAGACATGGTCCCTCATATTGCAGACATGGTCTCCCATATTGCAGACATGGTCTCCCATCCAGGTCCCCCATATTGCAGACATGGTCCCCCATATTGCAGACATGGTCCCCCATATTGCAGACATGGTCTCCCATCCACATCCCCCATATTGCAGACATGGTCCCCCATCCAGGTCCCCCATATTGCAGACATGGTCCTCCATCCTGGTCCTTATCTTGCAGACATGTCCCCCATCCAGGTCCCCCACATACTGCGCACAGGGTCCCCCCCCCATACTGCGCACAGGGTCCGGCCCCCCCTCATACTGCGCACAGGGTCCCCCTCCCCATACTGTGCACAGGGTCCTCCCCCCCTCAATACTGCGCACAGGGTCCCCGTCCCCCCATACTGCGCACAGGGTCCCCTTTCCCCCATACTGCGCACAGGGTCCCCTTCCCCCCATACTGTGCACAGGGTCCCCCCCATACTGAGCACAGGTCCCCTGTGCTGTATTTCACATGACAGAGAAAAAAAAAAAGATTCTCACCTGTCCTCCGTTCCCTCGGCGTCCTTTCTGCACCTGTGGCCCTCAGGCACAGACCCCATAACGATCACGGCTCTCTCCAGCAGCCGCCGACATCAGCGCTGTAATGCAGTGTATTGCCGCGCAGAGACCGGCTCTCTGCACAGCAATACCAGTGCCAGCCTATCAGAGGCCAGCAGCTGACATCTGCGCATGGCAGTGACGTCATACGCTGCTGCGCTGGGACGCAGATGTCAGCTGCTGGCCTCTGATAGGCTGGCGGCAGGCACTGGTATTGCTGTGCAGAGAGCCGGTCTCTGCACAGCAATATACTGCATTACAACTCTGATGTCGGCGGCTGCTGGAGAGAGCCGCGATCGATACGGGGTCTATGTGCCTACGGGCCGCAAGAAGCTGCCGGAGGGGCCGCGTGTTTGAGACCCCTGATCTAGAGTATCAACTGCCCCTTTTGTGGCATTGTAATATAAAATCATGCCCGGCTTTCTGACATCTCGATTACTGATTGCACTATCATGGTGCATTGTGCTCATCAGAATGACCTGTTTGTGTTTTTAGGGAACGTAAGAAACTACTGTTGTATCCATAGTAAAATAAACCATAGAACTATAAACGTCTCTCTTACTGAGGACACACAAGCGGTGCGGGGTGAACGCCGCTGGGTGTCAGCTGATTGTCACAGCTGACACCCGGTGCTATGTGCCACCACTGCTGGCACATTAACCCCCAAAATGCTGCGATCAAACACATTTGTCAAACAGAATTTATTAGTGCTGTTTTCAGGTCAGCATTACACAGTAATAGAACCAGCTAACACAAGGAAAATAAGAAAATCTATTCATTTACAATGTGAAATGTTGACAACTGAATTGAACTATTTCTATATGAAAAGCAGGATAAATAAGATACAGCGAAAAAAAATTGCACATAACTATACTGGAAGCGAATCCATCTGCTGTATCGTAATTTGAAAACGTATGCATGTGTAAATCTGCACGGACCAAAAGGACCTAGATAAATTGATAAACAGTAGTAGATGCAATATATGGCCTAAAATGAGATTATAACTCCTTTATTTTACTCAAAAAATGGCTGGAGATTAGTATAAAAGCCTATCGGTCATTTTTGACCGAACAGTACAAGTATAAAATAAAACGTGGAGCAAAAAGTAAACAAAAAAAAAATACCCATAGTAAATACCCCTCAAATGAGGAAAAGTCAATTAACCACAAGTTTCAGAACCGCATAATGAATATTTTAAAAAATATAAAATTTCAAATTCGAACAGAAGAGTTAAAGCAAGCCACTACAAAACTGATGTAAGGTATTGTCTAGATAGAGACCATCGTGATCATACATGCCACTAGAATACACCTTAACAATACCGTTCCTGCTATATATTATATTTCTGATTGTAAGTGGGTTTCAGCCATGTTTCTGATTTTGGGTCTATTGTTCAGTGCTTAAAGATGTTTTTTTCTGTTTTAGAAAACCCCGGTCCCCAGGCACAGTTTGTTTTAATATAAAAAACATGCTTTATCCATCCTCCCTGGGTCCAGTGATGGGTCACTGTTGGGTGTCGGGAGCTCTGCTGTGCAGGAAAAAGGTGTCAAGGGCTCCCAGTGCTGAAGAAGAGATGTGTCTCCATCATTCTCTGAATCGGGGAGAGGGACGGGGGCAGAAACTTGACACCCTCCCACCGATCTTAAAGTTGTGTAGATGCTCTCACTAGAAAATATAAACACATTGTAAACTTAATTTACGAGAAAAAGAACCATGAATAAAACGTGTTAAAATGATTTGCAGAGACTGGCACAGGGAGGAGAATTCAGAGTAGCAGCTGGACTGTGAGCCATGTTCAGGATAGATTGGAGAGGGGAAAGTGTAGTGAGAGGAAGGCCGACTGGTGGTGGGCTTCAGAAGTCAAGACAAGAATGAGTTAGCGCAACATTGAGAATTTTTGTAGTGTCCAGGGTAAGAAAAGAGCCGATTCATTCTGGAGATGTTTTCTAAATCTTGACGTTTCAGTGCATGTCGAGTTTCAGCCTCCTTACCTCGGCCATGTCTCTGAGCACCTTGTACTTCTGGGCACCGGGGAGGTTGAGTTCTGGAATATGACAGCACTGGAGGATAATGGGTTGCTTCATGTTTGATTCTTCTCAAATCTTTAATGTGCATATTATTTTATGATCACCTTTTTTGCCACCCTGTTGACTCTTTGCAACAAAATTTTTGAGTGTTCTGTGATCACGCCCCAATATCTTAGCAATTTCAAGAGTGCTGCATCCCTCTGTAAGACTTAAAGCGGTTTTCAAACGAGCAAAAATTCTTTTTTAGCAATAGATCTTGCAATAATAATAACTTTCACAATTGGATGTGTTTAAATAAAATGCTCCTGTGCTGAGATAATCTTATAAATGTGCCCCTGCTGTGTACTGTGTAATGGCTGTGTCTGACCGTGCAGGAACATGGTCTGATCATACCTCCTGGGCCGGGGAGGAATCAAAAGAGTATACAGACATTACAGCACAGGATCACAGCTGCTGCTTTCTGTGAGGTAAAACATTTCACTGCCTGTTTTTAAACAATGTTTTACTTCAAAGAAAGAATCATCTGTGATCCTGTGCTGTAATGTCTGTATTCCTCCCCTGCCCAGGAGCTGTGGTATGATCAGACCATGTCCCTGTACGGTCAGACACAGCCATTACACAGTACACAGCAGGGGCACATTTATAAGATTATCTCAGCACAGGAACATTTTATTTAAACACATCCAATTGTGGAAGTTATCATTCGAAGATCTCTTGATTAAAATGAACTTTTGTTTGTGGTAAAACCCCTTCAGTCAGTTGAATCTCTTTTTTGGCCCATTTTTCCTGAGGCAAACAATCTGCCTAATAATTCTGCCCACCTTAATAAAGGGTAATGAAATCTTTAGGCCTCACCCTCCCCCCATTATACAGATACACATCACCTGATCTGCTTCATCCAGTAATCATTCAACTTTAAACAGTGTGGAGTTGGAAAATCTGCATAAAAATGATGATATGGTCAAAGTACTCACATACCTAATAATTCTGCACACAGTGTACCTAACTGTTTTTGCACTTACAGTGGGTACTAGAGTAAGGCCATTCTAAATTTAAATGAATCCCTAGTCTATCTAATTTTATTTTTTATCTATGTTTTTTTTGTTAAATTAAAAAAGTTTACAATGTGCTTAACTAACCACTGGTGTGCACCTCTACTTTTTGCCTGTTTGTTTTTTAAACTATATGAGATGGGAAAAAGCTTTTAAATAGGAAAGTCCTGATTTAAAAGTTATAAATTTTTCCTTAATATTAAAAAAGGAGGAAAAAAGGATCTGACATATTTCACTCTCCAAGTTTACAAATGGACACAAAGCCTTTAAAGTGTCACTTCCATGAAACTTTGTATGCACTAAACCTGTGTAAATGAGCATGTAATGTAGTGTAAGTGCAATAAAATACTTACCAGTCGCTGTCTTCCCCGGCTTCCAGCACCGCTCCAGTCCTCTTCTGGGTCACTTGACTGCACTGGGGTTTATGTGTGACCCAGAAGTCACTTTTACAATTTTACAAAGGCCTTTTTACAGAAAGAAAATAGTTTATGGAGTTTCATTTAGGAATATGTCTACTTCACTATGCTCGCTTTCATGTAGAACAAAAAGGCAACAGGACAATTAAAGAAGTTTTGAATGAGATTTTTAATAACTTACTTTTTTAGAAAGAATCATTGAACAAACAAATTGCGTGCTATCCAGAATTTGGTGGTGTTTGTTTGGCCTTTTTGCCATTGTGTACTTTGGCATTTGACGCAAACAGACTGATGTCAATTGTCTACAACCCCAGCCGTCTTGGAACCTCCACCACCCTGTCCACATCACTTTCGGCGTGGGGTCAGTGAAGTAACGGGCAGCGTAACCCATTAGAAGTGAGGGTTGCCCCCAGTTTTGCAATAGATCTTGTGTAAGGATCATATATAGTGTTAGACTGGCAATTGTGGCAGCTGCCAGATAGGCTAGTCCAGTAGTGGTCCGCACTATTTATAATGCTATTAAACACTGTGGCAGAGCAGAGAGCCTTCCGTTCCCAGCTCCATTACTCACTACTTACTGGTGGGCTGCAGGGGACGTTGCACATTGCAATGACATCACCTCATCGCACTGCTATATATACGAGGGGGTATTGATATATATTTGGACCAGCATAGTAAAAAAAAACCTAAGTTTTCAAAGTAATACTATTTTATTCACAATAATCACCTTTAGGCTGCGTGCCCACGTAGCGTTTTTCAAGCGTTTATACGGTCGAATTTCCGCAGCGTAAACGCTTGTGAAATGCTAGGTAATCCGCACCCCATGGTCCCCAAGGGGATTCCGCATGTTCTATGCACATGCTGCGGATTTTTCCGCAGCGTTTATGCTGCGTACAAAAATCCTCAGCATGTCATTTAATTTTGCGGAAGCGCAGCGGAATGGCCGGCATTGACTTGCATTGAGACGCATAGAATCCTCATCTGTACATTTGTACACGCGGATAATATGCGTTTCAATGTGCGGATGGTACCCAGTTCTGGAGGAGAGAAGACTCTCATCCAGACCTGGGTACCATTGTACCTGTAAAAAAAGAATAAAATAAAAAATAAAGTTTATTCTCACCTTTCCGAAGGCTCTCTCTGCATGCCGGCAGCGCTGAAAGACCTTCGGTGACGTCACAGTCATGTGACCGCAGGCCCTTCACCACTCTGTCTCGCGATATGCCGGCAGCCAGGAACCAGCCAGGAAGCAGCGCTGCAGCACACGCCGGGGCATCGGGGGTAAGTATAGCTGTATTTTTTTATTTTTATGGTCACACTATATAAATCCATGCCGGTTGCATGGATGTATACAGTGTGACCTAGTTGTCAAGCACTTTCCAAGTGATGCTATCGCCTGGAAAGTGCTTGTCAATCTGCATGCGGAAACGCATGTGGATACTTATGTGAATCCGCATGTATTCTGCAGGAAAAACGCATGCACAATCTGCATGCGTTTTTTCTGCCAGGGAGATGCAGAAATGCTGTAGAAATTTTCTGCTTCATTTCTGCATCGTGGGCACATAGCCTTAATCTCTATTTAATGCATCAGTCAAAAAGTAATTTTAATGCTTTAGAATAGATAATTGTTATTTTGTTCTGCAAACCACAACTTCACAGCAACTTACCCTCTCGTTTATTATAAATTTTTTAATTATCGTCTTTCAAATTATTTTTTTCTGTTTCGGAAAGAGATAATAACCAGATTGGGCCAAATTAGGAAAATATGTTGGTTGACTGACAAATTCAAAACCGATTTCACCGAGTTTTTCGCAGGGCAGCACGAGCCTTGTTGGCTTGCATATTATCCTGCAAGAACAAGACGCTTTTGGAAACTTTTTTGCTGAAGTTCCAGTCTTCACCTGACAGGGTTAACGTTTCTTAATCACAATTTCAAAACGACAGAACCTTCTCTGCGAAAACTTAGCACGTGCACTTGTCAAAGTTAATACTTGTTTCCATAGCAACGGGATTTATTTTTGTCTGCTAGAAATATTCAAGGCCAACTATTTATCAATACCTCCTCATATATATATATGTGTACATATACTGTATGCATATATACATACACACATACACATATATGTTTAGCTCTCCATAGGCTTCATAGGATCCATTTTGAATCTACAAAAATATTAAAAGTGCACACAAATATTATTCAGATGCCCTAATGAATAGCTTCTTGGACTATAATTTTCTGAGGGATTTTTGAATAGTTTTAGTAATGCAGCTAGCTCCTCACAACTGGTCATCGTGCTCAGTTTTGTGAAAAAGTGTTCGGTACGAACTTGAAACGTGTAATAAAACTACTATTATTACTACCACAGCGTGGAACGACTACTTTTCCAGCAGCACCTCAGTCAACCAGAAACGTCCATCTCCTTTTACTCCTCATTAGGGTGTATTCACACATAGCAGTCGATCACTTGAAGAACGTGCAGTTTTTTGTTATCTATCAATTGATCACACATTTTTTAAAGGTTAAGCACATTTATTTTACATGAAGCAAAATATGTTAAATGGGACAATAGCAGTTGTACCTGTCTGCAAAATATTGGTTTGTTTTTTTAAGAGGGCCTTACGCCATTTTTTGCTTTATAAATTTAATATTTTTACATATAATAGCAGGAATGTACATAAAACTTTTTTTTCTTCAGTTGTGGAGCTACGGGGTGCCAAAACTACTGGCGCCTAGTGTGTTAGATTTTTTATCATTTGGATGGGCGTTTCATTTAATTCAGCTTGGTGGGCATGCAAATTCACCCCGCTATGATACTGTCCAAATCATAAAAAGGCAGAATCCATGGGTAGGAAAAAGAAGGCACCCACAGCTCCGACCTAAACAAAACACCCACTGAAGTCAGGAACTGTGCCAGCGTGGTGCTTGCCCGACCTGGGTCTTCAGCTGCTCCCTCGATGCTCCTCACTCTGATGCTGCTGGTTGTCTGCTCTCCTGGCACTTTATTCACAGGAAGTGCTGGGCGAGGTGTGGTCACGTGAGACAGAGACGTGAGCACGCCTCCCCATTTAGTGTTAGTGAAGTGCCAGGAGAGGAGGCAACCGGCAGCCTCAGAATGAGGAGCATCGAGGAAGCAGCTGAGGACTGAGCGTATTGCTGTGTGAGAGGCATGGTCAGTGGTCATGTGAGACAGAGTTCCTGACTTTAATCTAGAGTTCCATCCAAATCAGAACTCTGGGCATATACTTTTTCCTACCCATGGACGTTGCCTTTTTATGATTTGACAGCACCATAGTGGGATGAAAGCAAAATGAAATACCCAGTTGAATAAGAAAAATTAACAAATTAAGTGCGAGTCATTTTGGTGCCAAGTATCTCCAACAGAGTTGGGAAATATAGTAAAAGGTTTTCAGTAGCAGGTGAAAGTTAAGACTTAAATAAGATGACAAGTCACAGAAAATTAGATAGGCACCTACATAAAAGGTATAAAGACAGCAATAGCCTAATACATCAAAGTCAAAGATGGATACCTCAAGATGCCAGAAAGAGAGATGTCCAGAAGTCAGAGGGCTAAGCCACAGTAAGAGACATATGTATGCTCACCCATCCATGTGTATTTCTCATGTCTAAGGAACGCATGGATTTTTAAGTTCAATTCTATATTTACGGTAACTAGAATAAAATTTGGCTTTACATTTTGTATAAACTTTGTTTTGGCATCGTTACTTTTTCAGTCTTGTGTTAAAAAATGACACTAACCCCAAAACCTCTACAAACTGTAATGCATTGTATTAAGCGAATTTAAAGAGGTTTGACGAGCTCCGCATAAATGTGACTACAGATTGGATTGCAGAGTCCTGTCCAATATGCACACTGTCAGGATTCCACGCTATTGCAAGCTCAAGCAGTCGACATGTGATTGCAAGAATTTTATTTGCATGCTCGGCGACTGGCTTCTCAGCGGCTTCTTTCAATAGAACATTGACAGAAGCAGAAAAAGTTGGCAGTGAACCAGTGAATGCAAGTAAGCATATTATATACTCGTTGTGGTTACAGGAAACTGCTGAAGCTTGCATCAGAGTGGAATCCTGACAGTGTGCAGAAGCTGTTTACAATGTCAGTGAGAATTATGCTAAAACGCAACGTGTGACTCTAGCCTTATTAATACACATGTAGAAACTGTAGATATATGAGACACAATATATAGAAACTGTATATATATATATATATATATATATATACACATACATATATATATTCACATAGCGTATATTAGCGAATGACAAAGAACTCACTCTTTGCATTCGAAACGCGTTGCCCTGGCTATACACCATGACTATGGAACCTGAATTTTAATATTTTTCTACAATAAAAGAATATTTTTTGGACTATTCATGAAGATGGATACCCTTTCTTTCTACATTTTCTGGAATTGTTGCGAATGGTTCATCGCATCCGTGCTTCAGAAACGTCTATGCTCAGGTGAGCTGGTGAAACTCCCTTCTTCCTATAGCGTATATTAGCCTTGATTTTTTTTAGAGAGATTATGGGTAATACATTTTTTTACTCCTGTTTCACTGGAAAATCATCTAATATGTCCTAACATTGTTACATGAACGCTGCTGAAGTTCGGATACATGGAGTGTTTGTCCTTTGTCTTTTATCCTGCAGTGAATGGTACTGTGTGGAATTAATAAATCTCATAACTGATTAAATCAAACAGCGGTAAGCTGCTTTTGTCCATGAAATAACTTTTATCCCCTGATCTTCGCATTCAGCTGCATCTAAACGTTTAAAGACTGTATTCAATAATCTGCATGTAATGGGAGATTGGAATCTGTTTAATTCCTCTGCATTAAAAATTCAAAATTGTGTTACTCTCCATTCTGATATACAGAAATATATTGTATACATACTTAGCAAATTAGTTACTTGTTTATTGCCACAGGCGACAAGGTAAACTCAGGGCATTACTTCTACCCATTTTTATTATTAAATTAAACCTGACAGCACATTTTTACATATGAAAGTAGTGGTGTGGCTTTTGGGCATTTGTCCCCATACAAAACTTATATATATGTATATATATGTATATATATATATATACAGTATATGTATATGTATATATACATATACAGTCATGGCCGAAAGTGTTGGCACCCTTGGACTTATTCCATAAAATGAAGTATTTCTCCCAGAAAATTATTGCAATTACACATGTTTTGTTATACACATGTTTTTTTCCTTTGTGTGCATTGGAACAACACAAAAAATGAGAAAAAATGGCAAATTGGACATAATTTCACACAAAACCCCAAAAATGGGCCGGACAAAATTATTGGCACCTTTCCAAAAATGTAGGTAAACAACTTTGTTTCAAGCATGTGATGCTCGTTCATACTCAACTGTGGCAAGTAACAGGTGTGGGCAGTATAAAAATCACACCTGAAACTAGATAAAAAGGGGAGAAGTTGACTCAATCTTTACATTGTGTCCGTGTGTGTCATACTAAGCATGGAGAACAGAAAGAGGAGAAGAGAACTGTCTGAAGATTTGAGAACCAAAATTGATGAAAAATGTCAATAATCTCAAGGTTACAAGACCGTCTCTAGAAATCTTGATGTTCCTTTGTCAACGGTGCGCAACATAATTAAGAATTTTACAACTCATGGCACTGTAACTAATCTCTCTGGACGTGGACGGCAGAGAAAAATTGATGAAAGGTTGCAACACAGAATAGTCCAAATGGTGGATAAGCAGCCCCAATCAAGTTCCAAATTCCAAAGAAATTCAAGCTTTCCTGCAGGCTAGGGTGCATCAGTGTCAGCGTGATATATCCGTTGACATTAGAATGAAATGAAACGTTATGGCAGGAGACCCAGGAGGACCCACTGCTGACACAGAGACCTAAAAAAGCTAGACTGTAGTTTGTCTGGGAAAGCGTCTTGTGAACAGATGAGACCAAGATAGAGATTTTTGGTCAAGCACATCATTCTACTGTTTACCGAAAACAGAATGAGGTCTACAAAGAAAAAAACAGTACCTACAGTCAAATATGTTGGCAGTTCAAACATGTTTTGGGGTTGTTTTGCTGCCTTTGGGCACTGGGACTGGGTGCTTTGATTGTGTGCAAGGCATCATGAAATCTGAAGACTACCAAAGTATTTTTGGGACACAGTGTCAGAAAGCTGGGTTTGTGTACTAGGTCATGGGTCTTCCAGCAGGAAAATGACCCCAAACCTACTTCAAGAAGCCCCTAATTATGTCCTATTTGCCATTTTTTCTCAGTTTGTTTTGTGTTGTTCCAATACACACAAAGGAAATAAACATGTATAACAAAACATGGGTACAGCTGTCATGCTCTCTTCACAATGTTATACCACACAGATCCATTCATTCCCACCATACAACACAGGAAACGCTCTCACAAATCACTCAACCATCTGCTCACTCTCTGTATCTTCCTTCTCTTAGTCGCAGGTGATATTTCTCCTAATACAGGACCCTCCAGTAATAATAAAACTAACTCTTTCCCTGTTACATTCAGTAACCCTGCTAATCTCATTAATATTCCCTGCATATCTTCTGTCTCATTCAACTATGCCCTTTGGAATGCGCGCTCAGCATGCAATAAACTCTTACATCCATGACTTTTTCCTCTCTAATTCCCTCAACCTTCTGGCTCTCACTGAAACCTGGATCCAGCAGTCGGACAACACCGCCGCTGCAGCTCTCTCCTATGGTGGCCTACACTTCTCTCATACTCCGAGACCTGACAACAGATCAGGTGGAGGTGTTGGTCTGCTTCTTTCAACAAAATGTACTTTTCAGGTTATTCCCTCAGTACCCTCCCTTATCTTCCCTTCTTTTGAGGCCCACACAGTCAGACTCTACCGGCCCTTCTCCCTGCGAGTGGCGGTTGTCTATCGCCCTCCAGGTCCCCCCCGTCAATTCCTGGATCACTTTGCTGCCTGGCTTCCAAATTTTCTATCCTGCGACATCCCCACGATAATCATGGGAGATTTTAACATCCCAATTGGCGATCCTCTTTCCCTATCTGCCGCTCACCTTTTATCACTAACCTCCTCCTTCGGCCTTTCACAGCTTGCTAATTCTCCTACACATGAGGACGGGAACACATTGGACCTGATCTTCTCCCGGCTTTGCTCAGTACATGACTTTACTAACTCTCTCCTTCCACTGTCTGACCATAATATTCTTTCATTCTCTGTCAAGAACTGTGACTCTACTCAAGACCCCCCCCACCTTCCACACTTATAGAAATATACGCGCCATTAACAACCAGAAATTTATGAAAAAGTTGCAATCATCATTGGCCCCAATCTCCTCCCTCTCATGTCCCGACTCTGCACTGAAGCATTATAACGAAATAATGCTATGCGCCCTGGATGAAGCCGCACCTCCTACACAAAGAACAATTCGGCATAGACGGTGACAACCCTGGCACACACCTCAAACACGTCTTCTCCAGCGGTGCTCCACGTGCGCTGAAAGGCTGTGGAGAAAATCTAATCTGCCCGAAGATTTCCTCCATTATAAATTTATGCTGAAAACATATAACTCTGCGCTTCACCTCTCCAAACAAACCTACTTTAACAACCTCATAATCTCACTTTCCAATAATCCTAAACGACTCTTTGACACGTTTCATTCTCTCCCCAATCAAACAGCACAGGCCCCGATCACCGACCTCAGCGCAGACGATATGGCCAATTATTTCAAAGAAAAAATTGAGCATATCCGACAGGAAATTTTCTCCCAATCCCCAAACGTTATGCATGCTCTCTCCCGCCACATTGCATCTTGCTCACTTTCTGATTTCAAACCAGTCACGGAAGATGAAGTGATCAGGCTCCTTGCATCTTCTCGCCCTACCACCTGCACCAGTGACCCTATTCCCTCACATCTCCTTCAGTTCCTTGCTCCAGCTGTCACCACTCACCTAACTAAAATTTTCAACCTCTCCCTCTCATCTGGTATCTTTACCTCTTCTTTTAAACACGCCAGCATACATCCATTACTTAAAAAACCATCCCTTGACCAGAACTGCACGGCCAATTACAGACCTGTTTCCAATCTTCCCTTTATCTCTAAACTCCTGGAACGCCTGTTCCACTCCCGTCTCATCCGCTATCTCTCAGACAACTCTCTTCTTGACCCTCTACAATCTGGTTTCCGCTCGTTACATTCTACTGAAACTGCCCTCACTAAAGTCTCTAATGATCTACTAACAGCTAAATCTAATGGTCACTATTCCCTGCTGATTCTCCTGTATTTCTCTGCAGCATTCGACACTGTGGATCACCAGCTCCTCCTCACTATGCTCCGCACTATTGGCCTCAAGGACACTGTTCTCTCCTGGTTCTCCTCCTATCTCTGACCGCTCCTTCTCTGTGTCTTTCGCCGGCTCCTCCTCCTCTCTCCTTCCCCTTACTGTAGGGGTTCCTCAAGGATCAGTCCTAGGCCCCCTTCTTTTTTCCTTATACACTGCTCCCATTGGACAAACAATCAGCAGATTCGGTTTTCAGTACTATCTCTATGCTGATGACACCCAATTATACACCTCTGCTCCGGACATCACCCCTGCATTACTACAAAAGACCAGTGATTGTCTTTCTGCTGTGTCTAACATTATGTCCTCCCTCTGTCTAAAACTGAATCTATCAAAAACTGAACTACTCGTATTTCCTCCCTCCATTAACCTACCTGTGCCCGATATTGCCATTTCTGTTTGTGGCTCAACCATTACTCCCCAGCAACAAGCCCACTGTCTTGGGGTAATTTTTGACTCAGATCTTTCCTTCACTCCTCACATCAAATCACTCGCTCGTTCATGTCATCTACACCTCAAAAACATCTCAAGAATCAGGACTTTTCTCACCTTTGACTCGGCAAAAACTCTTACTGTAGCTCTTATTCATTCTCGTCTCGACTATTGCAACTCTCTACTTATCGGGCTCCCTCTTACTAAACTCTCCCCTCTCCAATCTGTCCTTAACGCAGCAGCCAGGATCATATTCCTAGCTAACCCCTACACCGATGCCTCTTCCCTGTGCCAGTCATTGCATTGGTTGCCCATCCAATATAGAGTTCAATTTAAACTTATCACGCTTACCCACAAAAGTTCTCCATGCTTCAGTACCCCCCTACATCTCCTCCCTTGTCTCAGTCTACCACCCTACACGTGCCCTCCGTTCTGCCAGTGACTTAAAACTAAAATCCTCCATAATCCGAACTTCCCACTCCCGTCTCCAAGATTTCTCACGTGCTGCGCCAATTCTTTGGAATGCACTACCCAGGACAGTTCGATTAATTCCCAATAACCACAGTTTCAAGCGGACCCTAAAAACCCATTTCTTTAGACTGGCGTATCGCCTCCACACACTATCTGTCCATCCCAATTGTCCGTCCCCGTTTTCCCCATATTAAAATCTTCAATTTCAGGTTCATACCAACCATGCACATAATAGCCTCTGTCAGGACTGCACACATACTGGCAGGCGACCAGTCCATGTATTATTTATCCTATATAGTATATCAAGGCTGCATTATTCAATATATGTACATTATACCTTTTGTGTCTCCCCCATTTCCTCATAGACTGTAAGCTTGCGAGCAGGGCCCTCACTCCTTTCGATATGAGATATGTTTATTCTGTATTGTTTGTATAAGTCCCCCTAAAATTTGTAAAGTGCTGCGGAATATGTTGGCGCTATAAAAATAAAAAAAATTATTATTAATTATTATTAATTGCAATAATTTTTTGGGAGAAATACTTCATTTTCTGGAACAATTTCAAGGGTGCCAGCACTTTTGGCCATGACTGTAGATAGTAGCGATCTGATGTGCCAGTAATGAGAAATCTAGCATAGAAGCAATATGCAAATTAGGTTAGAAGTGCTCTGGGGGCGTGTCAATGCAGTGGAGGAAGCAGTCCAGGTTAATTGACAAACCCCCAGTGCAATTCCGGCCTGATTTACATATGGCTTTTACTCTAGATACTCTATCTCATGACTGGAACATAAGATCCGTATAAAAATTGTATCATTTTTACTGAGGGACAGGTGTCTATACAGTCATACCTCTACTTTTGTATGTAAAAACATTCTGGCAGGTTACTTTTAAACTGGTCGCTTGTAGCTGTGCTACTATTCACCTTGGTCACAGATTCTGATCTATATCTTAATAATCTGATCAAATCAAAGTGGCTTTTTGCCCCCCCCCAATATGGGACCCAGCACAATCTCCCTCTAGCTACTTCCCTCATGTACTTGATTTCTATAGAGAAATTAAGTGACAATAGTGTATCATGTATAAACAAATATGTCTTACATCCTTGTGATACCCTAATACCCCATTAAATTAAAGAAGTATTTCAGTCCGGCCTCATTCAGACGTCTGATTTTTTCGCGTACCAGAAAATCGGATAATTTATTATGATCAGAGTTTAATCAGAGTGTGATCAGAGTGTGCTACGAGTGTCTTCTGATTTTCTCATACATGGAGAAAATAAAATAAAAAATTCTCCACCTTCTCCATTCTGACAGTCCGCGAAAATTGAACTACACTCAGAAATCATCTGAGTGCAGTCTGATTTTTTTATGGATCCATTGACTTGCATTGCTGATTTTGATCTACCTTTTGAGTTTTTTTCTACATAGTATGCACTGGCTGTAGATGAAATAGGACATGGAAGTTTCTATATTCACTAGAACATATTTTCGTTGACCTTTATTCTATCCTTTAATAGTTTTGTATTAGTAGGGAACATGCTAACTTCTTTTAATAATTGTCAGAGTCATGCTGAAATTCTGGAATGATAGAAAGAATAATAAGAAATCAAGAGCACCTTTTAGTATAAGAATGGCTAAAAAAAGTATGCAACAATAATAGTTTGGAAAATAGTTTCCTTTTACTGTATAGTGTCATTTACAGGAAAGATTAATGAAGGCCGCTGAGACAGATGTCATGATGATGTAATGACATGTCATTACACAAGGCCACTTCACTTGTTAGCACTCTGTCATTGTTCTGGGTGTGATGCTGTGTAATTTCCTGCCAGCTGCATTGTTTGGGCAGTGTAATTATATGTGTAGGACATTGCCGATACAAGGATTGCAATACTAAGTGCTTGGGATCTTCTCGGTAATTTTTTTCTTAGTTATTTAAAGGCCCTATAGGCATAAAAAAAATGTTCTCTACCATTTTACTTTCTTATCACCTTCCTGCTAGACTTTGGTTTTTATTCAATAGGTGGTATAACAAGTACAAGGGTAAGCTTGAAGGAAATATGGACAAATGTCTTATTTACAATGGTAAACCCTTCAGAATTCTCATTTTTCTGCATAAATTTAAACTAAAACTACATCAGATTTTCACTCAAGTCCTAAAAGTAGATGAAGAAAATCACATCAAACAAAAGAGTCCAAATTTATTAGACTTTGTCATTTTTAAATGAGGAAAATTATCCAATATCACATGTCTGTGAGTGGCAAAAGTAAGTGAACCTTTGCTTTCAGTATCTGGTGTGACCCGCTTGAGCAGCAATACCTGCATCTACAGTCCTGCTCATCGGTATTGGCACCCATGAAGTTTAAGTACATAATGTGGAATATCTCCTGAAAAAAATGAATCAAGTGAAAGTTTTTTTGTATAAAGCCCTCGCGTTAAATTGAAAAGAGCAAATGATAAACAATAATTTAAAACAAAAAACAATGGGAGGGAAAAATAGAAAAACCTAAAGCTTGTTGTGTCACTGGTATTGGCACCCTTTACATTAATCTAGTATGGAAACTCATTTTGACTCGCCTGTGGTAAATCACAAAAGATATTCACCTGTGATTGTCGGTGCCCATGTGACATGAATTAGCCAATGAATGATGACTTCAGTGTTTTAAAAAGCCACATGGTAGGCACTGTTCCTTTGTCACAATGGTGAAGACAAAGGAGCTGTCTGAGAACATCAGAACTGCTATTATTAGCAAACACAAGATTTTCAAAGGGTATAAGGCCATCTCCAAAGACGGCGCAATGAAGCTTATAAGGAAAAGAACACCTTACCAACAGTTAAGCATGGTGGAGGATCCATAATGTTGTGGGGTTGCTTTGCTGATTTTGGTACTGGTGGCCTTAACCGTGTAACAGAAATCATGAAATCAGAGAATTATCAAGAGATTTTAGAGTGAAATGTCCTAACCCGTGTAAGAAAACTTGTTTTGAGTCGAAGATAATGGGTCCTCCAGCAAGACAATGACCCAAAGCACACATCCAAAAGTACACAGGAATGGTTGAAAAATAAAAAATGGACTGTTTTAAAATGTCCAGCAATGAGTCCTGACCTCAATCCCATTGAAAACCTTTGGGGTGAGCTGAAATCTGCCATTGGGAAAAAAAACCCTGCAAACATTCAAGAGCTTGAAGAAACTGCAAAGGAAGAGTGTGAGAAAATTCCAGCTGAGAAGTGCAAGAAGTTTATAGATGGCTACAAGAAACGTTTGGAGGCTGTCATCAATGCCAAAGGGTGTGCAACCAAGCGTTAATTAGGGGTGCCTTTATTGCTGCACATGCTGTTTATTCTGCTTTTTCTTTGAAATTTCAACATTGAAGTTGAAAAACAATGTTTTATTGTTGTATTACTTTGGACCCCTAATTAAAAAATCCTGAGAATATAACTTTGGTACATTTCCATTTATTTCTAAAGTTATTGTACAGTCTATGAAAAAAATGAAGGGTGCGAATAATGGTGAGCAACACTTTAAACGTTTCCGGGAATTGTTGATTGGTTCTGCATATCGGTTTGGAGGAATTTTAGCCCATTGGTCCCTACAAAACAGCTTCAGTTCTGTTAAATATTGTTGGATTCGAAAACTTTCAAGCACCACTGCAGTTGTTTGAAGCTTTTCATTACTGAAAAGTTACACATAGTGACAGAGATGCAGCTTGGATGCCATAGAATACTGTCCTCTCGTGTGGCCATTACCAATGTATTTTAAAGCTTTGCTGATTTTCTGTAAAACCAAGTGTCTCTGAGATGTTTGAATGTTATATAGTCACGACTGCTCTGAGATTAATGGCACATATGGATTAGAACATGTAGAAGGTGTGCACAGTGCAAATTTTTCAGGGTACGCCACGCCACTTTACAGACCATGCAGTCCTATGTAACACCAGAGATAGCACAGTAATTACTCTCTGATTGCAGATCATACAATAGCTGTTACCTACAGTCCTATGTAACACCACATACAATACACAGTGATAACCCTGAGTACAGATATTGCAGTAAATATACACAGCCCTATGTAACACCACAGATAACACAATGATAACTCTGAGTACAGATGTTGCAGTAGATATTACACGCAGTCCTATGTAACACCACAGATAACACTGAGATAACTCATTACAGCTAAATGTAGTAGATGTTATATGCAGTCATATATGACACTACTTTTACCACCATACAGTGACCATATAGCAGTAGAAACCAGTTATACATAGGTGTTGTGCACACCATATATGTGTATACTATACAGATTAACCCATTGTCTCCTCTGATCATAGTAGTTCTTTCCTTAACCCCTTCACCACCTTGCGATTTTCCATTTTGCACTTTCGTTTTTGCTCCCCTTCTTCCCAGAGCCATAACTTTTTTATTTTTCCGTCAATATGGCCATGTGAGGGCTTGTGAGTTGTACTTTTGAACGACACCATTGATTTTACCATATAGTGTACTGGAAAAAATTCCAAGTGCGGTGAAATTGCAAAACAAGTGCAATTCCACAATTGTTTTTTTTTTTCACCACGTTCACTAAATGTTAAAACTGACCTGCCTGAGTTTTCAGATACCAAACATGTATAGATTCTTTTTTTATGTAAGTGGTAAAAAAAAGTCCAAAGTTTGTAAAAGAAAAAAATGGCATAATTTTCCGAGATCCGTAGCGTCTCCATTTTTCGGGATCTGGGGCTAGATGAAGGCTTATTTTTTGCGTGCCAAGCTGATGTTTTGATACCATTTTGAGCTAGATATGATGTTTTGATTGCCTGTTATTTCATTTTTGTGCAATGTTGCGGCGACCAAAAAATCGTAATTTTGGCATTTTGATTTTTTTTTCTCGTTACGCCATTTACTGATCCAATTAATTATTTTTATATTTTGATAGATCGGGCGATTCTGAACACAGCGATAGCAAATATCTGTATTTTTTTTTACTGTTTTATTTTGAATTGGACGAAAGGGGGGTGATTTGAACTTCTATATTTTTTTTTATATTTTTTAAAACATTTTGTTTTTACTTTTTACATGCTTCAATAGTCTCCTAAGGAGACTTGAAGCTGCGATCATATGATCACTTGTGCTACACATTGCAGGGCTCAGGCCCTGCTATGTGTAGCAGAAATGATCATCTGCTATGAACGCCGGCCACGGGGCGGCGCTCATAGCAGATCTGCATTGACAAGCATGGGGGTCTTCTGCATACCCCCAGCTGTCATGCCAACCCACCGATGCCCCGCCATTATGTGACAGGGGCTCTGATGGACATTGTTTGTGAAGGGCTTCCGGCGCACTCTTGTTAAATGCTGCTATCAGAGATTGACAGCGGCATTTAACATGTTAACAGCTGGTGTTAGGGGCACATGACAGTTGAAATGATGCGAGCTCAGCGCCGGAGCCCGCATCAAATGGAGGGAGGCTACCTATGACGTATAGGTACGTCATAGGTCGTAAAGGGGGTTGTCCACTGCTTAGACAACCCCTTCTCATTTCTCATGTTTGGCTCTGTTAAAATAAATACACCTATACTAACCTCCGGTGCCAGCATCGTTCCAGCAGTGTTGGCACTTACGTTCCTGGGGCTCACTTGAGGTTGTTACGTCATCACTGTCCCCGTCTTTAGACGTATTGAACATCAACAGTAAACCTGGGATATCGCTGCGCTCTGACTTCCTCTTGATGTTCGATTTGTCCAAAGGCGAGGACAGTGATGGCAGCACTGATTGGGCGCAGGACTCATGTGACATAACCTCACGTGAGCCCCAGGAAAGCAAGTGCCGACATCGCTGGAACGGTGCCAGCTCAGGAAGTGAATATAGGTGTTTTTATTTTAACGGGGCCAAACATGAGGAGTGAGAAGGGGGTTGTCCAAGTAGTGGACAACCCTTTTAATTTCTTTATTCGGCTCAAATGATTAAAACAACCTCTTCCATCCACGACTTCTCTCTGCAGAATATAACCCAGCCATCTTGTGTTGATTTCTTTCCAAACACTCTGTCCACTTTCCCCACCTTTACTCAAACCACACAGCATAGCTCTCAACTGTCCCATTTTTGGCGGGACTGTCCCGTTTTGAGGGCTCAGTCCCGCGTCCCGTCATGGCTCAGCTGTTCTCCCGGCTGTGGAGGGTGGTTGGCGGGTTTGCGGCGGTGGAGCAGCAGGCACAGGTAGTACTACCACGTGTGCCCGCTGCTACAGAACATGAATATTCACTCTTGTCCACTCCCATCCTTAATAGCGCGCACTGTCAGCACGGCCGCAGCTCCTGCTGCGGCTCCGCGATCCTGTGTGCCCCTGTGGCGATACAGCCTAAAATCTTAATAAGCCAGACGATTAGATTTGTTAAGTCAAGAGAAATACACTATTGTGTTGTGTTGACTTATAAATGTAGTTGTATTTCTCTTGCTGATCAAAAAGGTCATAGTATTTGTATAACCCTGAATGCTGAATTCTATTCGTTTGGAAACAATCATGTTTTCTATGCTAATGACAAATTGTACTAAGTCAGCTGAAAGTTTATTTACATTACCATAGCCCCTGTTATACCAACTATGTAAATAGATTATCTCAAACAATGATAGCTGAGCCCTGCAGCTTTACCTCTGACATGTGACTAATGACCTTGACCTGTGGATGTGTACTTAAAAAGGACATGTGCTTCTGTAGCAGTCAGTCTTGAAACAGAGATTAGAGAAAGAATTTATAAGGAGAATGAGAGATATCCTTCAGGACAGTGGATGGATAGCATGGTATGCAAAGAGACACAGGTTTGGATTCTATATTATTCTAGTCTAAGGGTACAACACTGACTGGAAAAATACGGATCTGCTCCATTTGACCATCAGAGAGACTATGGATATGTTGTTTGGGGTTGCCAGGAGGGACCCACCAGTCGCCTGCAACCCACGGAGACATTCGGAGAAGCCAGATTGGGACCCACCAGTCATCTGGCTCCATGGAAATTCTCGGAGAGGCCAGGTTGGGACCCTCAGGTCTCCTGGCCTTGTACCTTGATGGACTGCTAGCTTCCTAAGCTTGCTGCTACTTCCTTTCGGTGAGGCTCCGCCAGAAGCTGGGGGGCCACTGGTTGAGGTAGTCGGCCCTGGAAGTCTCCAAAGTCGCAGCTGTTCTATCCCAGGCGGGCGGAGAAGGAAGGGTGAGACTGTGTAATGTTGTACCATCTTGGTTATTTGCTGGGACTATTCTATGTGCTTATTGTCCGCTTTGTGGTTCAATAAAGTATTGCCACGCCTTTTTACCCGCACCCTGTGTTGTCTGAGTAGTGTTACACCTATGGAAGACCCAGGGTCTTCACAGCCCCCTATTAGAGAGAATGAATATTCACTCTTCTACACTCCCATTGGCGTGGAGGAGAGTGAATATTTATTCTCTTTAGTAGCGGGCACAGAGGAAAGCTGAGTCACAGCAGGAGCTGCGGCCGTGCTGACAGTGCACGCTATTAAGTAGAATGACTATTCACTCCTCTCCACGCCCATAGTCCCGGCGTGGAGAGGAGTGCATATCCCCGCAGCTCACCTCGGCATCTGAGGGCAGTGATGTCATGCGCTGCTCAGATGCTAAGATCAGCTACTGACACACAGGATGCAGCGCTGGAGCAGAGGGGAGGGAGGAAGGTGAGTAGAAGTGTTTATTTTTTTCATGTGTGCAGTGATGGGTGGCCATGTATACCAGGATAAGGGGGCCATGCATATCAGGATTGTGGATGAGGGGGCCATGCATATCAGGATTGGGGATGAAGGGGCCATGCATACCAGTATTGGGGATGAGGGGGCCATGCATACCAAGATTGGGGATGAGGGGGGCCATGCATATCAGGATTGGGTCTGAGGGGACCATGCATATCAAGATTAGGTCTGAGGGGGCCATGCATACCAGGATTGGGGATGAGGAGGCCATGCGTACCAGGATTGTGGATGAGGGGGCCATGCATACCAGGAATGGGGATGAGGGGGCCATGCATACCAGGATTGGGGATGAGGAGGCCATGCATACCAGGATTGGGGATGAGGAGGCCATGCATACCAGGAATGGGGATGAGGGGGCCATGCATACCAGGAATGGGGATGAGGGGGCCATGCATACCAGGATTGCGGATGAAGAGGCCATGCATACCAGGATTGGGGATTAGGGGGCCATGCATACCTGGATTGGGGATGAGGGGGTCATGCATACCAGGATTTGGGATGAGGGAGCCATGCATACCAGGATGGAGATGAGGGGTGCAATGCATATCAGGATTGGAGATGAGGGAGCCAAGCATACCAGGATTGGGGATGAGGAGGCCATGCATACCAGGATCGCGGATGAGGAGGCCATGCATACCAGGTTTGGGGATTAGTCGCCATGCATACCTGGATTGGGGATGAGGGGGTCATGCATACCAAGAATGGGGATGAGGGCCGTCTGCTGAATACCCCTCATTACCAGTGCCCCTCTGACAACTCCTTCTGCCAGGGGAGAAAGAAATGCTAAATGGGCGTGGATTGGGTGTGGCCAAGGGCGTGGCCAAAATTTGCCACAGCGCACTTCGCGCGCCACATGATCTGTCTCTTTTTTTTCCTTCTTCTTCAAAAGTTGGGAGGTATACACACAGTGCTATTATCATTCAAATTTAACCAGGCAGTAATAAAGCCCCCTTAGTACTCCACACTGTTGTAGTACTGACCAACAGTAGCAGTGTGCATTTTGTGATACCACACAGTAATAGTGCCCCCTCTGCACCTCTAAATGATAATAGTGTCCACTTATGGCGATAGTACCCGTCTATACCCACAGATATAGTACTCCCTTTGTGCTTTCATAAGCTATTCGTGCCTCCATGCGATAATAGAGTCATCATACAGTATTAGTGCCTCTTCTGAGAACCCACACAATAATAGTGCACCTTTGTGTCTTCACACAGTAATGGTGCCCTCTCTGCATCTCCACACAGTAATGGTGCCCACTCTGTGCCTCACATGATAATATTTCTCCCACACAGTAATGTCCCTCATTTGTGTCCCCACCTAGTGATAACTATACTTGCTTCACCCCACTTCTGTTTGTATGATATGATAATAGTGACTCTCTGTCCCTCCACACTCTAATAGTGACCTAATAAAGCCCTCTCTGTTCCTCCATACAGTAATTGTGCATCCTCTGTTCCTACCCTATTACTGATTGGCCGTGTTTGTCAGGAAATTCCCCCATATTTGGTGGCTGTCTAACAGCCTTGAAACATGTAGCAGCGGGGACTCAAACATGTCACTCAAGCACTGCAATACTCTGTACATACACGAGCACCCTAGACAAACTCGAGTAGCGAGCACTTGCGCTCATCACTAATGGCTATATATAGAGAGAAGGGACTGTCTTCTTGGGACAATCACTTTAACATCTGTTGATTTTATTCCACTAGCGTTTTATTACTCTTTATTACTCTTTATCTGCTTTACAGAATTCCTATGGATGTAATACAGGGGAGTCTCCTACTTGGGGACTGAGGAGCGCTGCTCTTTTTGTGGAGGCCCTGAATTGCCTGTGCATTAGACAGATGGCACATTGGTCTCTGTGGACATTGATTATTGCTAGTTTCCCATTTGTTGTTGCAACCGACTGATGATTTGATGATGATCGCTTCTTCTGGCAATCACAACTATTATCCGTCCCACAGGATGGTATTGTACAAAAATTTTGTAATATACTAACAAAACATTTTAAAGCAGGATTGTGACATGTTCTGATGGATGGGCATGTTTGCATTGGTGGTCAAACTGATTATTTTTTTCAGTATAAAACTAATACTGATTACCCTGAACATTCGAATCTGAACTGTGAAAAAGTTTCTAATATTTATTGTGGCTTCAGCCATCTGTGGAGACTGAGACCATTTATTACAGTCTCCATACACATTAGTCATAGCTTGTCAATATCATACCACTTAAATTAAACCAATTAACATTTAATTTGCCTTTGGGTTTGTTGGGCAGGGTGGATGTCAGACTTTTAGGCCGGGGTCACATGGCTGTCGATTTTCTCCTGTTAGAGAATTTGACGAATTTTGCCAATGTCACTGAGATCAAACTCTGTCAGAGTTAGTGAGATCCGATTTTGTTGCATGAGAGAATTATATTACAGTTGCTGAGTAGACAGAGAACTTAATTTCTCCATTTTCTGTGTTTGTGGTCATTGGACTGCACTTGGATGATATCCGAGTGCAGTTCAATGTTTCACATGCACCCATAGACTTGTATGGGTGCGACTGATCTGATCATCGGATGTACCCGCAGTATGCTGTGATTGTTTTCTCATCACGAATCAGCATAAGAAATAAATCACAGATCTGCACTGCCCCATAGTATAATATTGGTCTGAGTGCTATCCGATGGATGAAAAACAATAGGAAGCACGAGACACCGAGTCCTGTAGTGATAATCTCCTGCTGATAAAATACAGATTTTATTGAAACAACAACCCACAGACTAGTAAGTGACTCATTGCTAAAATCAGGCTATCTTTCCCTACTTCATGCTGCTCTCAGATTACATAGCAAAATCCTGCTGACAGATTCCCTTTAAGCTAGGGTTTCTTTCAGCTGGGGCAAACTGTAGACCACTGCTGCCCATCTATCAACCCTAGGGTCACACACCTCTACTGCCTCCTGTGAAGTCAGAACGTGAGATCTCGCAGGCTATGAGGACTTCTTACTTTTACTAGACAGACATCCTCTGCAGCGGTAACCCATCAGTTGGCGATTGGTAAGTGCGGTATTCGTGTTCCCAATCAGTACTGCTGTGGTAATGCGTCAGACGGCGCTCATTTAGTCTAAGCCACAAGAACTCGTGGTAGCCCGTGGGATCTTGGGTTCTTCTGACTCCACAGGCTGCCTAGTGGCTTGTGACCCTGGGGTTGATAGTTTGGCAGCAGTGGTCTACTGTAAGATCTGCCATCCCTTGGTGCAATAAATCTCATTTGTTTCAACCATATGATAACACAGGCAGATTGCTCCTCAGCTGAATCTCTACCTCTGAGTGAGGAGTGGAAAAGAAAAACACTGCCCACTGGGGAATAAATGCAAAACAAGACAGGAACTGGCTGCTCTCTAAGGGTACAATTTTCCTATGGTATTCTGCTGTTAGTAAATGGTGCTGAAGACGTACAATGTGTGCTAACTATGCAACACAAAATAATTGGAAGTGTAAAGCTTGATCATTTTGTAATCATTTATCTCTTTTTCCTTCTTTGTCCCTCTCTCTCTATATATATGCTCATCACCGTAACACTAAAACAAATGCCATGTGAAATGAATAACATTGAGGACGGGTAACATCTCAAGAGCATGGGTGATTGCACACGCTGTAACTTGCTGCATGTGTCCAAAACAACACTCACCACGAGACTCGGGGGATGCACAATTTAGTTTCAGAAATATTCAACCACTGGATATCACTGTGTCTACCTGTTAAGGGGTGAGACATTAGACAAACAGTGCACAGTTAAAAAACATGGGTAAGCGCATGGATCTGAGCGACTTTGACGAGGGCCAAATTATGATGGCTGATGGACTTGATCTGAGCGCCTTAAAAGATGGCAAATCTTGAAGAGTCTGCTCTTGTGCAATGAATAGTCCCTACCAAAAATGGTCAAAATAAGGACAACTGGGGAACCAGAACAAGGGTTATGGCCTCACAAGAATCATTGATGTGTGATTGGAGAGCCCATCCGCTCACATTTACACCCGTGTGTAAGTGTATCACTTACCTAGGAAATGTAGATAGCATCTGTATACACTATAGCAAGAGATCAAACCCATGGAGGGAGTGTGAAGTGTTATAAGCCATACCCAGCTGGAAAACCTAGGATCATGGCATTTATGAGGATGTTACTTTGACATGTGCCACTGCGACCTACCCAAATTTTATTACAGATCAGGTACATCATGGCAATGGTATTCCCTAATAGCAGTTTGATCTTTAAGCAGGATAATGCTTCTGCCCCACTGCAAAAATAAGGAATGATGGGAGGAATATGACAGACATAAAGGTGTTCTTGGCCTCCAAATTCCCCAGATATCAATCTGATTGAGCGTCTGTGAAATAAAAGCATGAATGAAAATTACTGACCAGATCTTCCATATATGAAACTGGCCTTAAAATTAATCTATCATTAGAATCAACTTTTTTAAGCTGTCTATATGGGCACGCAGGCCATAGAAAGCTGAATAAAATGATATCTTGATATCTGTGATCCGTCTTATTCCAGAGAAATCCTTGCTTTTCTTAATATGTAAATAAGCTGTTACTGTTAAGATCGGCATATAGATCTCTCTGAAAATCTCTCCAGAGCTTATTTAAAAGGAAAGGGGGAGTTACCAGTGTGAGTAATGATTGACAGTCTGCTCACTTGATCTATATCTCACATTGGTAACTCCCCCTTTCCTTGAAAATAAGCTCTGGAGGCAGATTGTTAGGGAGATCTGTGTCCTGCCCATAGATCTTAACAGCTCATTTACATATTAAGAAAAACATGGATTTCTAGGAAATAAAACATCAGATCGCAGATATCTGGGTATAATTTTATTCAACCTTCTATGACCTACATAAGCATATAGACGGCTTAGTAGGGTAAATGCTACTGATCAATTCCCTTTAAAGTAAGACTCTCTCTTTGGAAATTGCATCTAAAGTAATTCTAAATGTATTCATTTATGCCATAAAAAAAATCATGCCTTTTATAAAGGGAACTTGTCAAGTGATTTATGCTACCCAGACAATGATCAATATGAATCAGACCCTGGCTGCATATAGTTAGAAGATCTGCCCGGGGACCATAGTCAGAGATGATACTAGTCTGGCGCCACTGCCATCCAGCTTCTCCCAGCACCACTACAGGTGATTGACAGGTCCCACTAGGGAAGAGACGTGTCAGTCACCTCCAGCAGTGCTGGGAAAAGTCGAGTGGGGCAGTGTCTGACTAGTCTTGTCTTAGGCTATTTTCACTAACTGGATCGTCTTTGGCTATGGTCCATTTTAACTATATTTCCTTTGAAACAGTAGCACATTTCAGAGAAAAATTTACGTGGCTGAAATTGTGCAGCCAGAGTGTGATACATGCTGCCGTGGTTTGGGCAGCATGAATGGCATGACAGGTTCATTTGAACAAACAGTATTTTGGGAAAGGAAAAAACTACTGAAAGAGAAATGTGAGTAAGCATATTTTTACTTTCTGGGACTGATTTAGGTCATAGATATAGGCTTTTCATTAAAATCTTTGGTATGTTTACTTAAAAAATATATACCGTAGAATCATTTTCCCTTGTAGCTAAGCAAAGTGGATGTGATTTCAGAAAAATTCATGCCCACAGTGCATTTTTTTGGTGTGTTATTTTCCCATAGAATTCTACGAGGAACCTGGGAAAAAAAATTTAAAATCACAATTGTGTTTCTGCACACAACCCCCCCCCAAAACATAAAAAAAAAGTGTCAAATGTGGGAACATGGCTGAAGGAGAGTTTTTTTTTTTTTTTTAAAGTGCCACAGTAAATGCAACTTATGGGAAAGGCAAACCTTCATAGTCAAAATAACCCTTTAACTGCCACTCATTCCTTTTTTAAATGTGCCCTAAAATCACATGCTTTAGGTCAGACCCCTCTCTGCTAAGCCTCTGTTCTTCTTAATTTCTTAGAATCCGATCCCTTCACTTAACGTTATCCATGCACTGACATGTAATTCATGCAGGTACAGTTATATGAAAAAGTTTGGGCACCCCTATTAATCTTAAGCTTAATGTTTTATAAAAATTGGTGTTTTTGCAACAGCTATTTCAGTTTGATATATGTAATAACTGTTGGACACAGTAATGTTTCTGCCTTGAAATGAGGTTTATTGTACTAACAGAAAATGTGCAATCTGCATTCAAACAAAATTTGACAGGTGCATAAGTATGGGCACCTCACCAGAAAAGTGACATTAATATTTAATAGATCCTCCTTTTGCAAAAATAACAGCCTCTAGTCGCTTCGTAGCTTTTAATGAGTTCCTAGATCCTGTATGAAGGTATTTTTGACCATTCCTCTTTACAAAACAATTCCAGTTCAGTTAAGTTTGATGGTCGCAGAGCATGGACAGCCCTCTTCAAATGATCCCACAGATGTTCAATGATATTCAGGTCTGGGGACTGGGATGGCCATTCCATCAGGAATTCTCTCACCTGTGCAATGCTATGGAAATCCTGAAAACATGACCTGTGGGGTCCGTGAGGACTGGAGTTTGGGAAAAACTGGTCTAGACCCTTAGATCAGGAATAGGACAGACATTTATAGTACATTTCATAACTTTCCCAAATTCTTGTGAAAAAATATTCCCCACAAACTGCATTGAACTACTGTACCCAATTTATTATATATTTTAGGAGTCGAAGTTGGTCCATTTTATACAGATTCTGACTCCACCAAAATGGGCTCCGACTCCACAGCCCTGTTATTGACAATGGAGAGAGGTTTTTCCCTAGAAGAATTGATGACATGTATGAAGGCGATCATCTGACTGGCCAGCCCCCATCTCTTACTCTGCAGTAATCGAGAAGGTAGCAGAATTAGCTAAAGAAAGAAATCCATGGTGAATCTGCAGACTTGGACACCTGCATATTTTGCTGCGGAATTGCTTTGAATTTGATATACCATTGTAGCAAAATCCACAGTGAAAAAATTCTGCCATGTGTGGACCTAAACTTGAAATTGCAAACACTTACAATCCTTTCCTATTTTAGAAAGTTTCAATTACAATTTTCCAGAAGAAATATTTAAAGAGATGTAGTACTAGCATCAGAAACTTCCACTTACAATCCTTTTTATGGGTCTTATGGCAAGGGATCTTGACAAGAGAGTAACGTCCTTTAGTTTTTTAGAGGAAAGTGGAGAAGCATGAATCAGACACCGGGTGTGGCATTGCAGCCATGTATGCTTTACGCTGAGAAGCTGTTGCGTTTTCAGAGAAAACATACTTTGAGAAGCCTGGTGGGTGCTGTGCGTTTGTGATGACAAGTCCATGTCTGGTCCTCGTCAACTTCTCCTTGCCCCTTTATGCGCATGATTAGGGAGAGACCTGTCAGTCTACAGAAGTAGGGCTTGGAGAAGCTGCTGTGGACCTGCCTCGGAATAGTCATTCGAGACATTTAGTCCCTGCCCGCCTTTCTACAAAGTATGGTTCCACAGGCTGCAGTAACACAGCCGGTGTCTGATTCATGCTGCTGTCAGTTTTCCTTGAATATTTATGACCCTATAAGCATGGAGCCAGTGGTCGCATGCAGGGATGGATGCTGTGACAGCTGAATCATGTCGTGGTCTCATGTTATTTTTACCAGGCGTGCAGAGGGTGATTTTATTAGAAATGATTGCTCTCACAGAACTTTGCTCCCCAGAGGAGTGAACTCACCTTTGGCTATTTCCATCCCTCGCACCTGGTAGCTGACATGCAAATTGTTTTATCTTACGGATAAACATTTGTCTAATGAGCCATTTGATCAATACTTCATTTTCCTGCCACTACTGCTTGTGGTTCATTTTAATTATTCTTTTTTTATTTGCAATCTAAATACCCATGCATGCTCTCGTTACCTGGAAGACTCATTGTCCATTCTAGAATTTGCCAATACCTGTTTACTTTATACTAATTTTTATGTGATGGTTATATGGAAGGAACGCTTATTTGCTTAGATATTCTGTGTAAAAAAATATTTACAGTTCAAACAGAGTCACATTGATAAGATCCAATCTACAGCTTGAAATATTGTGATAATTCTAATGGGAATTGTAGGTTTTATTATCTTAGGTTCTGTTCACACTGCCTTTGGAGTCTGCAAACGACTCCTTCAGCAGCTCCATCACCTTGGATGACTAGGATGGTGCTGTGTTTGGCTACTTGCTCCGGTGCTATGAATCTGCAGTAAGTGTGGAGTGCATGTTATATAAGAAGAAATACCCTGGAGAGTAGTACATGGACATATGGGGCAAACGTCTGTAACGGGAGGCATATAAAGGCATCTACATCTACCTGTACTTAGTTTTCCACTTTATCAGGGCTCTCTTTCTATTTTCCTGCACGACTCTATCCATAGCTGATAGATGAGCCAATATAACGCAGGGTTCCCAACTTTACTTTTCCATTTTTTCTGGACAACTTATCAAAAAAAAATCGCATAAAGACAACATTTTTTACGGACACATTGGAAAAGCATAATAAATCATTATGATTATAATCCATGTCTGCAGCCCATAACAGCCCTTCTGTTATGAAGACATCAGCTGCAGTCAATGTAAAATGATAATTACAGTAAAAATAATCTGTATACATTTCTTCAGCTTCCAAAAAAGTCACGGTCGCAATAAAAAATTTTTTACAAAAAGTGCCCTATTTTTATGGACTGTCCTGGAATTTATGGACCTGATACAATGAAACAGAATGGTTTTGTTTCTTATGTGGCTTCTAGTACTCACATTTCTTCATATTTCAGTCCACATGGTAGTGATGGTCGTCATATGCTAGAATTAAAATCAGCTTATTTATTTTGTTAAGAAGAGTATGAAAAGTTTTGTCTTGATGATTCTCTATTGTTTTCAGTATTTTCTGGAACTGCACTGTTCAGATCGTGTTGATAGTGAATACTGTTGAGATATTCAAGGATTTTCAGGGAGAATACAGATAGTTACTATAATGCAATATTGAACAGTGCAGTATAATAGGTATTCAGAAAAAGATTTCAGCAGCGTTGGAACAGTTGCGTTCTTGTGTGCTTTGACTATTTCCATGTGGGATTATCAGATACCTGTACACTAAGTGCATATAACTCGATGTACTCTCTTTGCCTTGGGCATTGTCTGACGTCATATCCTCTATTCTGCAGATAAACCATCTTTATTCACTTCGGAAAATTCTCGTGCCTTTAAAGCAAGGTGTTTTATAATACATTTCACAAAATGATGCCAATATATTGGGTTTTAATTGATATGCTTGTCTTAAAGTGTAATCATCATTTTTATTTAATAAATCAATAGTACAATGAAGAGAAGAAACTTTGTAATATATCTTATCAGATAAATCTGCTTTTTTTCTCCTGCTGGACTGATCTATCACTTTCAATTCATTGGTAAAGTCTGTAAAATCTATTTTCATTGAAATCAGATCTTCCCATTACTGAGATAGGAGATGACAGTTGGTGCTTGTAAAATTTTATGGAGAGGGGAGGAGAATGAGCTACATACAGGCAGCCAGGCATTCTGTTGCAAGTTCTACTGAAACGACAGCTACAATTCTCCATAGACCTTTATGAGCACCAACTGTTGTATCCTATCTTAGTAATGGGAAATTATTATACCCATGAATTGAGAATTTTGAGACTGAATGATCAATCCAGGAGAAAGAAGTGAATTTTTCTGATAATATATATTACATTGTTTCTTACTTTCACATGTTCTATTGATTTATAAAAAGAAATAAATCTATAGGACATTTACTCTTTAATGGAGTTACAGGCAACACTTTTAAGTTAAGAGACAAAATGTAAGTAAATAATAATAGTACATGTAAATAACATAGGGTACTTAGTTAATACTAAAAAAGCGTAAAAGCCATCCTACCGCCACAAGGTGTACCCATCGGGACCGTCCACTATTAACCTCTCTATGTTTCAGCAGACCTCAAAATAGATAGAGGCTGAGCAGAACCCAGACCCGACTGTAGAGAAAATGTCCAGCTAAAAAAGGTTGGAGCCACATCCCTGTTTGTACAAAGTACAAAAAACTATAGCAACACCAAAAAAAATGAGCCGGAACACATGTTGGTGTAAGTGCAGTGTGTAGGTGCATGTTCAGACTATGGACATTTAACAGACACTTTTAATTTAAGAGCTGCCATGACAGCCCGCTATTGGAGTGAGTCTGGATCCTACGTTTTCCTATCAATGATCCAATTTTGCCTAAAGAGGTTATTTGTGGCTGCTTATTTCGTGCAGTGACCTCTACAGGGGAATTGCAGTATTACGTTTGTCCATACTAATGCCATTTCTTAGTGTCTTATGGAGTGGTGAACTAAGATATTCATATGTCCTTTGCAAAAGAAGTTATGAAGATGAGATGATTCCTCTAAAGTGGCAAAAGAGAATATTACATCAATATTAAGGTAGAGAGACAAGCTGCGCCCGTCGCGTGGTGCATGGATTCTGTACAGAGCAAGGAACCTTGTCATTGCCTGGTGTGTTATCATATAAGAAGAATTAGGTAAAGATGGCCCTGCTCCAGACTAAATTTAAACATTAAAATCCATCATATCATCGTGGTATCGTGCACTAAAGCCACCAACGCGTTTCGAACACAGGAAGCATTCTTAGCCCTTGTGTGTGAATATTAGGGATGACTCAAACTAAAGGGACGACTTTAACTAAAGGGATTAGTGGTCACTGTCGTCAAAGAAAACTTACTACAACAGCAGGCTGAGTTTACTGCGGGCGACTCCAGGCAGCCGTCAGGAGGGACCACCACAATCACATGCACAAAGGCAACATTGCTGAAGGAGATGAAACAATTTTGGAGAAATGACATTCACATAAAAAAACTCGTCATTCCGAGATGGATTTTTCCTACATTTACTTATAGATACATTCGTGTCAACCAAACATCCTGAAGGGAGATTGATTGTCTGTAGACCACAAGTAGGCCATTATTGGAAACAATGAAGAGATGTTCGTCATGGTGGTTAGGCTGGTTTAAGTCTGTGCAGAAGTCATAATATAATCTTATAGAGCTGCTCATAATAAATACAGTGCATTTACTGGCTATAGGTAGAACTCCCAATATAATAGTAGGGAAATAACTTTTTTTCCTACATCACATGAAGTTGGGACAATCATATTATATATAACAAGATGAACCAAATGTAAATGACTAAATCATAGAGATAATTATGCCATTTGGGTGATAGTTTGTAGGAACAGTGTTTTAAAGGGAGTCAGTCATCCCCAAAACACTAATTAAACCACTTATATAGGTATGTAGAGGACTTAGCCCATATAAAAATCATACTTGTAGTATAGATTTTAGTGGTTTAGTTATCATAAATAAAAGATATACATCATATTCAAATGAGAGGACTTTGGTGCACCCTTGGTATAGATAAAGGCTCAGTGCACCGTTACACCTCCTCAGTTTGCATACCGAGCACTATGTCATATTGTGATTGACAGTGCACTTTGCAGCAGTGCTTACATAGTGTTATTATGGCCCTCAATGACCACTCCTGTCAGGAGTACAGTACAGAGATGCAGAGCCACTGATTGTCATTTTTTGATTGACAGCACTGAACTCCATCAGGTGGTTCTGCTCCTCCGCATGGAGTGCACTGTCAATCAGGATATTACATTGTGCTCAGTATGCAAACTGAGAGGGCATAACGGTTCATTGAGCCCTTTGGCCATTCCAAGGATGCTCTACACATCATTTGCATTTTATAGGGGCTAAGTTCCCTACATACCTATATAGTGGTTTAGCTACCAATCTGGGTGGGGCTGACTACCTTTCATTTTTCCAACAACTCTATTAAAATTAATAAAAGAAAGCACAGAGGCTATCTACCGGACAACAGTCATGTATTTTTGCTCATTTGTTTTACACAGTTGTTTGTTTTGGTTGCAGCCCATGGGATCAGAGCGGATGGAGATGCGCAAGCGGCAGATGTCAGTGCATCAGGAGACCGTGAGCTCCTCTCAAGCACAGCAGGGAGTTGGGAATAGGGGATCAAATGCTTGTTGCTTCTGTTGGTGCTGTTGTTGCAGCTGCTCTTGGTAAGTACACCTTACCCCTCATATAATAATGCACATGGTGCGGCTGTGTGCGCGGTCTGTATGGCTCACAGCGGCTGTGGCGTCACATGGAGCATCTGTAGAGCATCATAACTTGTTAATGGAATAGTCGATATGACACATCTGCCCCTGAGCATACTTAAATCTAACTAGCTTTATTGTCACGGCAGCTTACAAACTCACCTGACTGCAACCCACTTATAACGCCAAAGTAGTAAAAACCCACACATTTGTGATGTCACAGTAGTTTGCCTGATGGGAACACCATTGTGATGTCACAGCAGCAGACCTGATGAAAACGTCCATGTAATGTAGACTGAAACGGTTGTGATGTCAAATTAGTTATCTAACAGCAACACAGCTGTGATATCATAGCAGTTCATCTGTATGAAACCCGCTTCTGATGTCACAGCAGCTTACCTAATAGAAAAAAAATAGTGATGTCACATTTTCATATGTACCTACGACACTGACACTGCTTCGTAGGAGCAAACTTCAACAAGTGAGGCCACCTGAGCAATAACAATATATGGATTTTTGTGGACTAGGCGGGGTCACAGCACATAGGTGTGGTCACACAAAAATCACACAAGCACAGTTCACATGTCGCACAAGCAGAGCAAACATGTCACACAAGCACAGCAAATACATCACACAAGCACGACATCCACGTCACACAACGCACATGTCACGTAAATACTTTGCACACATCCCACAAGCATATGTCATACAAGCACAGTCCATAAGTTATACAAGAACAATGAGTACGTTACACAAGCACAGTGCACAAGTCTCACAAGAACAGCACACACGTCACAAAAGAAAAGTGCACGTGGCAGAAGTAGAGGGCACATCTCACACAAGCACAACATACATGCCACAAAAGCAGAGGGTGCACATGTCACACAAGCACAACATACATGCCACAAAAGCAGAGGGTGCACATGTCACACAAGCACAACATACATGCCACAAAAGCATAGTGTGCACATGTCACACAAGCTCAACATACATGCCACATAAGCAGAGGGTGCACATGTCACACAAGCACAACATACAGTGGTGGCCAAAAGTATTGGCACCCCTGCAATTCTGTCAGATAATACTCAGTTTCTTCCTGAAAATGATTGCAATCACAAATTCTTTGGTATTACTATCTTCATTTAATTTGCTTGCAAGGAAAAAACACAAAAAGAATTGTCCTAAAGCCAAATTGGATACAATTCCACACCAAACCTAAAAAAGGGGTGGACAAAAGTATTGGCACTGTTTGAAAAATCATGTGATGCTTCTCTAATTCGTGTAATTAACAGCACCTGTAACTTACCTGTGGCACCTAACAGGTGTTGGCAATAACTAAATCACACTTGCAGCCAGTTAACATGGATTAAAGTTGACTCAACCTCTGTCCTGTGTCCTTGTGTGTACCACATTGAGCATGGAGAAAAGAAAGAAGACCAAAGAACTGTCTGAGGACTTGAGAAACCAAATTGTGAGGAAGCATGAGCAATCTCAAGGCTACAAGTCCATCTCCAAAGACCTGAATGTTCCTGTGTCTTCTGTGCACAGTGTCATCAAGAAGTTTACATAGTTACATAGTTACATAGTTTATAAGGCCGAAAAAAGACAAGCATCCATCCAGTTCAGCCTATTTCTTGTGCACTGCAGCTATTCCGCAGCGTTGATCCAGGGGAAGGCAAAAAAAAACCATGCGGTATAGGCCAATTTACATCATTGAGGAAAAATTCACTTCCCGACACCAATCTGGCAGTCAGATTAAATCCCTGGATTAATTAACTATCACTAAGCATAAGATGTAATTTTATTGTTCTCAAGAAAGACGTCCAGGCCTCTCTTGAACTCATTAAGTGAGTTGGACATCACCACTTCCTCTCCCAGAGAGTTCCAGAGTCTCACGGCTCTGACCGTAAAGAATCCCCTTCTATGCTGGTGCAGGAACCTCCTTTCCTCCAGACGCATAGTGTGCCCCCTCGTCTTTGTCACCATCCTTGGTATAAACAGGTCATGGGAGAGATCTCTGTACTGCCCCCTGATGTATTTATACATGTTTATGAGGTCTCCCCTAAGCCTTCTCTTTTCCAACGTAAATAGGCCTAATTTTGACAACCTCTCTGGGTATTCTAGTCGCTCCATTCCCTTTATTACCTTAGTCGCCCTCCTTTGTACACTCTCTAGCTCCAATATGTCTTTCCTGAGCACCGGAGCCCAGAACTGTGCACAATATTCTAAGTGCGGCCTTACCAGCGCTTTATATAGGAGGAAGAACAATGTTCTCATCATATGCCCCTATTCCTCTTCTGATGCATGCCATGACTCTATTTGCCTTCGCAGCTGCTGCCTGACACTGGGCACTCCAATTTAATTTGCTATTAACCAAGACGCCCAGGTCCTTCTCCATGTCAGATTTCCCCAACGTTTTCCCATTTAATATGTATGGGTGACTGCTGTTTTTCTTTCCCATGTGCATGACCTTACATTTATCGGCATTGAACCCCATTTGCCATTTTTTGGCCCAACTCCCCAATTTATCTAAATCCTCCTGTAGCTGTGCCCTATCCTCATCTGTATTAACTACTTTACAAAGTTTAGTAGCATCTGCAAATATTGCTATTTTACTATGCAACCCTTCCACTAGATCATTAATAAATATATTAAATAATATAGGGCCCCAGACAGACCCTTGAGGCACCCCGCTAGTAACCCTGACACACCCTGAGCTTACTCCATTGATAACCACCCTCTGCTTTCTATCACTCAGCCAGCTATTTACCCACTTGCACACATTATCCCCCAGACCAAGCATTCTCATTTTATATACCAACCTTTTGTGTGGCACAGTGTCAAACGCTTTGGAGAAGTCAAGGTATACAACATCCACTGACTCTCCCCGGTCCAGCTGTGAGCTCACCTCCTCGTAGAAGGTGATCAGGTTTGTTTGGCAGGAGCGATCCTTCATGAATCCATGTTGATATGGAGTTAGACAGTTATTATCATTAAGATATTCTACAATAGCATCTCTAAGAAATCCTTCAAACAATTTACCCACAACAGACGTTAAGCTGACTGGTCTATAGTTCCCAGGGTCACTTTTAGACCCCTTTTTGAATATTGGTACCACATTTGCTTGGCGCCAGTCTAGTGGGACAGTCCCTGTCCATAAAGAGTGCTTGAATATAAGATACAGCGGTCTGTCTATCACATTACTTAATTCTTTTAGTACCCGGGGGTGTATGCCATCTGGGCCTGGTGACTTGTCTATTTTGATATTATTTAGGCGTTTCTGAACTTTCTCCTGGGTTAGGTGGGTGATATTTAGCGGAGGGTTTACTTTATCACTCTGCATTTCCTCCGATAAATTGTTTTCTTTTGTGAAAACAGTAGAGAAGAAGCTATTGAGTAGGTTTGCTTTACCCTCATCGCCCTCTATGATTTTACCCAGGTTATTTTTCAATGGGCCAACTCCATCAGTTTTAATCCTTTTACTGTTTATATAGTTAAAGAACAGTTTGGGATTCGTTTTCCTTTCCTTGGCAATTAGTCTCTCTATCTCCTCTTTTGCTATTCTTATTTGTTTCTTACAGATTTAGTTTTTTTCCCTATAAGATATTAGCGCTTCCTCGCTGCCTTCTTGTTTAAGCCCTTTTTTTGTTTTTCATTGCCCTCTTGACTTCCTTATTTAGCCACATTGGCTTCCTCCTATTCCTAGCCCTTTTATTCCCATAAGGTATGTACCTTCTACAGTGACTATGTAGGACTGTTTTGAAAATTTCCCATTTTCTATCCGTGCTCCTATTACTGAAGATACTATCCCAGTCTATAAAGTGAAGGGCATCTCTTAGCTGATCAAACTTTGCCCTCCTGAAGTTCAGTGTTTTTGTGACTCCCTTGCTGGGCACCCTACTGAAGCACATGTGGAATTGTATAATGTTGTGGTCACTATTTCCCAGGTGCCCCCCGACCTGCACCTCAGTTATTCTGTCTGGCCTGTTAGTTAATATTAAGTCTAAAAGGGCCGTCCCTCTAGTTGGTTCCTGCACAAGTTGTGACAAATAATTGTCTTTGATAGTTGACAGAAACCTGTTTCCTTTCTGAGATCTACAGCTTTCGGTTTCCCAGTCTATATCGGGGTAGTTGAAGTCCCCCATAATAATCACCTCGTTATTTTTTGCTACTTCGTCTATTTGTCTCATTAATAGACTTTCCGTGGCTTCTGCTATATTTGGTGGTTTATAACATACTCCTATGATAATTTTATTATTGTTTTTTGCCCCATGTATCTCCACCCATAAGGACTCGACCTCCTCATTTCCCTCCCATACATCCTCCCGTATTGTAGGCTTTAGACACGTCTTTACATATAGACAGACTCCACCCCCTTTCCGATTTCTTCGATCCCTTCTAAACAGACTGTAACCCTGTAAGTTAACTGCCCAGTCATAGCTTTCATCTAACCATGTCTCGGTTATTCCCACTATGTCATAGTTACCTGTAGATATTTCTGCTTCCAGTTCATCCATCTTGTTTGTCAGGCTCCTGGCATTTGCTAGCACGCAGTTTACACGATTTTGTTTTGTTCCAATCTTCTCCCTGTGGATTGTATTAGAAATTTTCTTACTTCCCTTCCAAGTATCTTGTCTTGGACCTTCTTTGTCACACTTCATATCTTTCATTAGTATGTTCTCTGGTTGCATGTTCGTGTCCGACGTTTTTCTTCCCATCCCCTCTTCTTCTAGTTTAACGCCCTCCTGATGAGTGTTGCGAGTCTCCTGGCGAATGTGTGTTTCCCGGGTTTGTTGAGGTGTAGTCCGTCTCTGGCAAGGAGTCCGTCATAGAGGTAATTCACACCGTGGTCCAGGAATCCAAATCCTTGTTGTCTGCACCATCGTCTCAGCCAGTTGTTCACATCAAGGATCCTGTTCCATCTCCTGACGCCATGCCAGTCTACTGGAAGGATAGAAGAAAAAACTACCTGCGCATCCAGTTCTTTTACTTTCTTCCCCAATGCTTCAAAGTCCTTGCAGATTGTCGGTAGGTCCTTCTTTGCCGTGTCATTGGTGCCAACATGTATCAGAAGAAATGGGTGGACATCCTTGGAACTGATGAGCTTCGGTATCCTATCGGTAACATCCTTGATCTTCGCCCCTGGGAGGCAGCATTCTTCTCTTGCGGTTATGTCCAGTCTGCAGATAGCTGCTTCTGTTCCTCTCAGTTTTGAGTCTCTCACCACCACCACTCTTCTTCCCTTCTTGGCTGTCCTTTTTCTTGTCGCTTCTGGGTGTTTCTGGGTGATCTTTTCTTTTTTGCTTGCTGGTAGTGCCTCATCCTTAGGTGTGCCATCTTCGTCCTCCATAAGTCCTTGGAATCTGTTTCTCAGTTGTGTGGTTGGTGGTGTCTCCATGGTCTTCTTGCTTCTTTTGGTCACTTGCCTCCACTTGTCTGCCTCTGGAGGTTCTCTGACGCTTCCTTCACTTTCCGTGACCAGTAGTGACGCTTCTGTTCTGTCCAGGAAGTCTTCATTTTCCTTGATGAGTTTTAATGTCGCAATTCTTTCTTCCAGTCCCCGCACCTTTTCTTCTAAAAGAGCCAGTAGTCTACACTTCTGGCAGGTGAAGTTGGTTTCAGCTTCTGGTCGATCTGTGAACATGTAGCACATGTTGCAGCTCACCATGTAGGTTGTCACATCTGCCATGCTGCTCCTTGTCCCTGCTGACTTGATGTCTGTCTTCTTTCTTGTGATACCCTAGGATAAACAAATTAAACAAATTCACTCCCCGTCAGGAAAAAAAGTGTACAGGAAAAAAAAAGAGGCATTCAATGAAAAGAACACGGTCCCTACAGTCAAACATGGCGGAGGTTCCCTGATGTTTTGGGGCTGCTTTGCTGCCTCTGGCACTGGACTGCTTGACCGTGTGCATGGCATTATGAAGTCTGAAGACTACCAACAAATTTTTCAGCATAATGTAGGGCCCAGTGTGAGAAAGCTGGGTATCCCTCAGAGGTCATGGGTCTTCCAGCAGGACAATGACCCAAAACACACTTCCAAAAGCACTATAAAATGGTTTGAGAGAAAGCACTGGAGACTTCTAAGGTAGCCAGCAATGAGTCCAGACCTGAACCCCATAGAACACCTGTGGAGAGATCTCAAAATGGCAGTTTGGAGAAGGCACCCTTCAAATATCAGGGACCTGGAGCAGTTTGCCAAAGAAGAATGGTCTACAATTCCAGCAGAGCATTGTAAGAAACTCATTGATGGTTACCAGAAGCGGTTGTTCGCAGTTATTTTGGCTAAAGGTTGTGCAACCAAGTATTAGGCTGAAGGTGCCAATACTTTTGTCTGGCCCACTTTTGGAGTTTTGTGTGAAATGATCAGTGATTTGATTTTTGCTTCATTCTCTTTTGTGTTTTTTCCTTGCAAGCAAATTAAATGAAGATAATAATACCAAAGAATTTGTGATTGCAATCATTTTCAGGAAGAAACTGAGTATTATCTGACAGAATTGCAGGGGTGCCAATACTTTTGACCACCACTGTACATGCCACATAAGCAGAGGGTGCACATCACACAAGTAGAGAGCACACGTCACACAATCAGATGGAACATGTTACACAATCACAGCGCTCAAGTCACAGAAATAGATCGCATACATCAGACAAGCCACTCCGGCCGTGCCTCCATGATTGAAAGCTGGAGTCTGCCTGGACGAATAAAGTTCATTTCCTCCCGGCAGCGGGACATTCAGTGCAGGGCCGAGGAGCTTTAGAACACTATTACCATGCAGAACCCCATATCAGCAGGTTAATGATGTTTGGGGACATGACAAGTTCCCTCTAATGTTTTTAACTGTTCATTTTTTTAAATACATTTTTAAATAAAGTTGATACATTTTTTTTATGGTCATTTTGACATTGATGGCTTTATGGAAATTCATTAGGGATCCCTTTTTTAGTACAGGTAATAGTGTATGGCCTTACACTATTGTTTGCACTAAGTGTTCTTTTTGTAAATTGGAGGTTAACAGTATAACCCATTCGAATGTCTTCATACCGTGCCATAGATTTTGCACACCATTTTGACTCAATATACATGTATGGTCCTATAAAATGTCCCAAATAAGTAGAACTCAGCATAAACTGAAATCACACATGTATTTAGATATACTGTAGCTCATATGCATTGTGAATGTATTTGACATTGTGCTGTGCCCGCAGACAGATTACCGTAAGAGCCTGGGACACAGAACCGCTGACACTTTGCCACGGGCAATTTTCCTGCACATGCCAGCTTGTTCTCTGTAATGTCCTCTGTATAACTGGTCATATATTTTCCTTTGTAAGCAGAGACTATAATTAATGTATATGAATGATATTTCTAGGACTTTTTACTGTACATATTTATGGGGCATTTAATTAACATCAACCATGCTAATCAGACAGATGGCAAATGAAATAAGGTATATACTGTCATGTATGTACAACTATTCCCTGACCTAAATGTTACTCACCTGTATGGAAATATGTGATTTTAAAATGTCAAGATCCCAAAGTACCCCCTAAATACATATACAGCCATATGTGTATAGATATGGGATACCAGGAATAGCTGAAATCCTGCGCCAAATATGAAATGCGCTGTGTGTACTTTCATGATGATGAAAATGATGATGAATACTTCATTACAATGTTTTTATAAAAGTCATCATATAAAAAATCCTCCAGTAATGACTGAATATAAACTAGCTGTTTATAGTATTAGTTACACTCAGATCTTTAACTTGAAAATCTACAATTTATCACTAATATGTTATCCTTGAGCATATTAGATAATATCTACTATATAACCCCCTCAAACTGAAGTTTCGGAGGGCTGCACACTGTCATGCTGTCAGTCTCATGGTGGGCATCATGCTGTCAGTCTCATGGTGGGCATCATGCTGTCAGTCTCGTGGTGGGCGTCATGTCGTTGGTCTCGTGGTGGGCGTCATGTCGTTGGTCTCGTGGTGGGCGTCATGTCGTTGGTCTCGTGGTGGGCGTCATGCTGCTGGTCTCGTGGTGGGCGTCATGCTGTCGGTCTCACGGTGGGCATCATGCTGCCGATCTCACGGTGGTTGTCATGCTGCCGGTCTCTTGGTGGGCGTCATGCTGCTGCTGGGCGTCATGCTGCCAGTCTCATGGTGGGCGTCATCCTGTTGGTCTTGGTGGGCTGTTTTCGGGAGAGTGGGCCAATAGTTCCATAGTAAAGAGCCAAAGATTCTCCATAGCTGCAGAATGTTTCTAAAGGGAGAATACCTACAAAAGGCAAAGTACATAGCAACATGCCTCATTGTTTCTTTTCTTAGGCCAGAGCTTGTGTCACACAATATGAAGACCGCAATGTCGCATTGCAACAACTTTGCATTTACTGATTGTCGGAGGGGTCACATTGCACCCCGTGACCATGACATGACTGTCCAAAAGATGATTTCTAATTGAAGGTTGCATTCGACTTTGCCTCTATAAAGATAGGTTGCATGCAACTGAGATTTGTGTGCAATCGTTCTGCAACTTGAATGTTTTTAAAGCCCAATCGCAGCTCTGAAATAGTCGTGTGACGTATCACAGACAAGTGCACAATTGTATATGTAGTCCCAGCCTAATTACTTTAAATTTATGAGAATCTCTACAACATGGAACGATATGTTCATCAATATGGCCATATACTTGAGGTAGCTGTTGGATCACTGCCCCATACACAGGGTGGGGAGAAAATTGGTGACAGACACTGTGGCATGCTCTTATCTCCTCCGAAAACAATAGGATCAGGCATTGAATTTCCAAATGCCCGATAGTGCTCTTCCTGGACAACATCTGTCGGTAGAGTCGGGAGGCTGCCATACACATCAGATGGTGATGCTGGTTTGGTGCACTTTCTTCTACTATGTATGGGCGCCATCAAGTGTAATCAGTCTTACTTCTATATAAAGAGAGTTGGGAGAGGGTCTAACCAGCGGACCATTGTGAGATGGATCGTAGAGGACACTCCAGGAATCTGGAGAAAGATAACTGTCCAACAGTCTACAGTATTTGTGTCCGAAACTGGAGGCAGAAGAATCCTAGAGCACAAACTGCTGAACTTAGTAATGACCCCACACAGTTATCCACAATAATTCATGAGCATTCTTTAGTCTTGCTTTTTAGGGCTCGTGCACATGACCATATTATCTGTCTGAGTGTGATCTGACAAAACAACTGATCATATCTGGATCAATGTTATGCTATGGGGATATGCACATGTCAGATTGTTTCCTCTAACAACCCTGGTCTGGGGAAAAAATGTTAGCATTCCCAAGTTTGAGATCGCACTCGGCCATGCTAGTCAGTGAGTGCGTGGAAAACATCAGATTACACTTGGATGACATCTGAGTGCAGTCAAATTTCCACGGACTGACAGAGAAGACGGATAAATCTTTTTCTTCATCATCTGCTTATCCGAGAGAATCGGATCTCACTATGATCACACTCTGATCAAACTATAATCAGAGTTTGATTAGAGTGTGATTTGCATAATCGGCCAAATGAGATGAGAGGATGTACACTGGTGTGACCCTAGACGTAGACTGAGGGTAGGTTTTAAACAACGTTGTAGATACAATAAAGACCATGCAGCTGCTTTGGGGCTACTGAAAAGATGAGGTTGCAAACTTAAGTTGGATGCATTTTCTTTCTTATTGGGTAGTGAGATTCTGTCTTATGTAGCAGTGAAGAAGAAGAACAATATTAGCAAAAAGAGAGTTGGGAGTTACGTATCCTCAACAAGCTCCAGATCCTTGGAAAAAGTTTATTATTTTCATTACGACTCTTTTTCATTTGTGCCCCCCACTTTAAAATAAAGCCATCCTGTAATATATGTAACTAGAGTTGTGACTCAGGAGCAGAGGAGAGGGACTGGAAAGCATTAAATGCAGAGAGTCCTGGACACTTGACGTCAAGAGATTGCCCCCACCACCATCACCACCACCACCCATCCTCGAAACTTGTGATTGTGGAGCACGGAAGATGAAAACACAGTCATGCCGCTTCCATGATCATCAGCCTAGATATATTTAAACTGCTTAAGTCTCATCTAGGCACAGATTGCTCACAGACTCCCTTTAAATGAATAGGCTAAAATTTCCAAGGGTGAGTGCATCCAAAGATGATGTGGGAATTTCTCCTCAGCAGATCTCTTCCATGGCAGTAGAGTATGAAGCACATTCGGAAATAAACAATTTGTCTACGTACATTTCCACCTCTGATTTGGCGATTGGGAGGACAATTATAGGCACGATTGTAATTTTTTGGCAAAAAGGCTAGAGTAGAGTCCTGCCACATATCATCACACCATGCGTTGTTGTACAATGTAGTAGCAAATAGCTAAGTTCACATGTATCCATGTAAAATGTTTAGGACTTTTATTGCTTCTAAACTAATGTGTTATTACATAAGATTATACATGCTGTGTAAAAGTTTGTGATTAACCCTTTATAATTAATCATTCATGTTCACAGTCTCACAGTCAGGAATCAGGAAGATGAGAGGACAAGAAGGTCTTCTAATGAAATCAGAGGTGCTGGCATACCAAACTGTGAAGAAAGGCAAGTAGCAGCTTTAGTTGTTGTACGGTATCATGTACAAGCTGATTTATCAATAATGTTGTGAGAAGGTACCAGTACTAATATTTTTAACGACTATCCCTACGTGAGCATATGGTATATGACCAGTCAACCAGTTAGTGACTCTGCCTCCAGGAGTCTTACACCCAGGAGCATGCTCAGCTCCCCTTGCTATAACTCCGCCTCCAGGAGTGTTACACCCAGGAGCATGCTCAGCTCCCCTTGCTATAACTCCGCCTCCAGGAGTCTTACACCCAAGAGCATGCTCAGCTCCCCTTGCTATAACTCCGCCTCCAGGAGTCTTACACCCAAGAGCATGCTCAGCTCCCCTTGCTATAACTCCGCCTCCAGGAGTCTTACACCCAAGAGCATGCTCAGCGCCCCTTGCTGTAACTCCGCCTCCAGGAGTCTTACACCCAGTGGACAAATAAATGATACCGCAGAGGAATAAGGAGGTCTACCCTCTGTCTTAGGCCTCCTTGACACATCCATATCTCCAGTATATATGGTATCCGTTTTTTTTCATGGATACCACATATACCCATTGTAACATATGCTGCTATGCACATGTCCGTGTTTTTCCGGCAGCACGGATGACATGGGCCAAGACAAGTCTATGGGTATGTGAAAATTATGTACAGCACACGGATGGCGTCCGTTTGCTGTACTTGTTTAACATCGCAAAGTATAGGAGAAACTTTGAAATTGATTTCTTTCTTTATCGGAAAAACACTAATGGTAAAAACAGACACACTGAACGCACTGGTACGTTTTTTTCACCCTCGTGTTTTATACTGACGTATGAAGAGACCTAACCTAGTGGTAAAAGCTGCAAAATGACTGCTACAAATTGTGGTCATATTGAGCTTTTTAGTAGCATGTCGTAAAATTGGGAAAAAGTCACATTTAAAATACAATGTGTATATAGACCTTAATTCCCGTCATAACATCCCGCATGAACACTTTTGTTTAATCCTGTGCAATTTCTTTAGTGGCCCAGTGAATTTAGGATATCATAGGGCACATATATATGAAGGGGTTGTCTGGCGCTAACGTATTGTTGACCCATCTCTAGGATTCTATATCAATAACAGGTCAATGAGGGTCCAACGCCCAGCACCCCCACTGATCAGCTGTTATCTCCTCTGGCGGAGGCAGAGAATGTTGTCCGATATGTTATTTAGTGTCCGCTCACAGGTATAGCATCTTTTCTCCCATTTACTTGAGTAGGGAATAAAGTGCAGTACCCAGGAGTGACCACTAGACAATGTATCTATCAATGTAATTTAGATCTGACCGCAGACGCAGCTGATAACACCTGATCGGTGCAGGTGCCGGGTGTTTGACCGCATCAATCTAACATTAATGACTTATTCCGTGGAATGCTCATCAATATGTTAGTCCTAGACAACCTTTTTAATCTATTGGGTATTTCGTCTGTGGAAAAAGTTACCAGTAAGCTCCAATCCATATGAATACCTTAAAGAGTTGGCCAATAGAAGTAAAGAAAGGAGTTGTATGACATAAAAGTACAACATCTGCTTTCTTCCAGTAGAAATAAATCTTGACTCTATCTTTTCTTTAGTCCAACTCCTACTCTTGAAGATGTGTACTCTTGGGGTCAGTCTTTCGACAAACTTATGAACACTCCTGCTGGGAGAAATGCTTTCCGTGAATTTCTCAGAACAGAGTTCAGTGAAGAGAACATGCTTTTCTGGATGGCTTGTGAGGATCTCAAAAAAGAAGCCAACAAAAATGTGATAGAAGAGAAGGCCCGGCTAATATACGAGGACTATATCTCTATTTTATCTCCAAAAGAGGTAAATTGTACTGATGTTTACCACTTTATTTCGTTACCTCTCCTAATCTACAGTGTGCCTGCCTTGTAACATAACCATATCTGCCACCATTCCTGACAGACACAATATATTATCATGTAGAACAGTGTTTCTCAACTCCAGCCTTTATGTACCGCACATACAGGTAGGAACACTCACGTATTCTGTCTATGGTGTAACTGCCATACATGACCTGTTGGGGTACTTAAAGGAAAGGTGCCGTGATTTTTAATCTTGTATTAATAATTCTTGATTATTGAATGCTCTCTCCATAGGCCTCTATACAGTATAATGCACAGCCCATAGTCCTCCATATAGTTTACTGCACTCCTAATAGGCGTCCACATAGTATAATGCACTCCCCATATGCTTCTATACAGTATAATGCACTTCCCATAGGCCTCTATACAGTATAATGCACTTCCCATAGGCCTCTATACAGTATAATGCACTTCCCATAGGCCTCCATATAGTATAATGCACTCCCCATAGGCCTCTATACAGTATAATGCACTCCCCATAGGCCTCCATACAGTATAATTCACTCCCCATAGACCTCTACTGTTATACAGTATAATGCACAGCCCATAGTCCTCCATATAGTATAATGCACTCCCCATAGGCCTCTATACAGTATAATACACTCCCCATAGGCCTCTATACAGTATAGTGCACTCCCTCACTCATTTTTGCTGCGGTGAAAACGCAGCGTGTTACAGTTCCAGCAAAGTGGATGGTATTTATAGAAATCTCACACTCACTGAGCTTTTAATTTACGCAGCGTAAACTGACCTGCGGTGCGTGTTTCATGTCCTCAGCATGACAATTTCTCTTGCGGGTACGCTGCGTTTTATGTGCAGAATTTCCCCATAGACTTACATTAGATGTGCAGGTAAAAATCTTACATGCGTTTTTAGTGCATTTCTGTAGCAAAAAAGCATACAAAAGGCATGTAATCTGGACATGACTGTATCAATAAAGCCAAATACTAGGAAGTATCAAAAAGAATGCAGCTTTATTTAAAGCCTGACATACAAATAAGAGACAGAAAAATGCAGCGCCAAAAACGCAATGAAAAACCGTATTTAAATAATAGGTGCAGAGATTCTGAAAAAAATGGGAACGTAGCCTAAGGGCTCGCTCACACTGGCGTATAACACGGCCGAGTGCTGTCTGATGTCTTATGGTGTCTTATACCATGGGGCCGTACACCGCATCTGTGCTCAGATTCTCCCATGCGACACAATGGCAGCACAGTAAGATGACCCTCAGATCAGACTCTGACAGAGTTTGGGCAGAGCGTCATTAACATAATTGACCCAATTCTCTCGCATGAGAAAATATACGGCAGTGTGACCCCCCGGCCTGAAAGTGTGGCACGCACCCTGCCCAACACACCCAAAGGCAAATTAAATGTTAATTGGTCTAATTATAGTGGTATGGTATTGACAAGCTGTCCGTGTAGCTAATTAATTGGACACCATCTTATAGAACAACAGCGTCCACATGTCCGTGTTTGCAGTATGTCTGGCATCCATTTTTTTCACAGATACCGTACCTACTCATTATAACCTATAGTGATCTTCACACATATGTGTTTTTACATGTACCATGTGTCCGTGTGAACCAATATAACTCTGAGGGGTCCATGAAAAACACGTACAGCACACGGATGGCATCAATGTGCCGTCTGTGTTTTAACATTGAAAAGAATAGGAGAAGCTTTAGCGTTTCATTCTTTTTTTTATCCATACCGGAAAAACACTGATGGCCACCCTGATAGCACACTGGTGCTGTTTTTTCCTTGTACCGGTTTTATATGGACTTGTGAAGGGGGCCTTAAACAGACCCCTAAGATGCATGGTGGCCTTACTGTACCTCCATGTGACAGGCTCCATGCTGAGGTATATATTTCTTAGTCAAATATCACATTATTTTTTGTTTTGTTACATTGATATAGATTCTGACAGAAAAAGATCATAGTGTATAGAACTCCATTTGCTATATTCCCTCTGGAAACATTGCTTCTAGGGGAGGATACATGGTCCCGAAGCCATGAAGCCACATTCACACGTTCAGTATTTGTTCAGTATTTTACCTCAGTATTTGTAAGCCAAAACCAGGAGTGGGTGATAAATACAGAAGTGGTGACGTGTTTCTATTATACTTTTCCTCTGATTGTTCCACTCCTGGTTTTGGCTTACAAATACTGAGGTAAAATACTGAACAAATACTGAACGTGTGAACGTGGCCTCTACCCAAATGAACACATAAATGTTTCACCAGGGTCTAAAAAAAGTTGAACTATCCGTCTATGGGGAATATTCTGCAAACCTATCGGTGTAATCTCTGATGATGCGACAGATGTATCTCATACTGATGGATAAACAAGCCACCAGTTCTGACATATGGACAGAAGCACATATGGAACAGTCTTGGGACCGAGCTAAACACTATTATTAGCTTTCCAACATTTCAGCTCCAACAGATAAAAGAGAGCAGAATTTAACACCATTATATTGTGAAGATGTATCGTGTCCAGAAACCGTTCTGTGGCTATAAACAATGGCAAGACATTTACGACGATCTCCTTGTGAGATCCCCAAGGGGCGAATCTGAAGGCCTGGTGAGAGGGGGGATAATTATTCTGAAAACACTCTGACCTTTCAGGTATTATATTCTCAGACAATATAAGATGGAATGATTAGCAGCAATCGAGAGAAGAAAACAAAGCTGTCAATCAGCAGAGTTGCTTGCCGTAAATGACTTCTGTATATAGAGATCGTGGCTTATTATGGCTCAGCATGCCGCTACTCTGCTCACAGTAAGGGGGGACCAGTTAGGGGGTCTTCTTCTTTGTGCAAAGGTTGCAGTGACGAGGAATTAAAAATAATCCACTTTTTTATTTTATTTTTTCAGGTCAGCTTGGACTCCAGGGTGCGAGAAGTCATCAACAGGAACATGCTGGAACCCTCACAACACACGTTTGACGATGCCCAGCTCCAGATCTACACCTTAATGCACAGAGACTCTTACCCACGTTTCATGAACTCTGTAATCTACAAAAACCTACTTCAGACCTTATCGGAAAATACTGCCGAGTCTTAGTTTTGTTAATGCTTTATGTTTTTGTTTTTTTTATTATTATTATTATTATTTTTATTTATTTAAAGTAAACGGAAAAATGGGTACTACACCTGGCAGGGAGGTTCGCGCTACCATGAAGTTCACCTGAAAATTCTACTCAGGCTTATTTTAATATGGACTATGTTACATTGTCTCCAGCTGCGGGCTCATTGCCGTGCCCTGTTGCGGCTAGTGATCAATTTTAGTGATATTTTCAAAAAAAAAAGAAGACGGAAACCTTTTTAAATGATATAATATATATAGTAGTTGTATTTTTACAACAGTAATTAGTATATATTCAGAGACGAGCGTTACCTTGGTGGAAGTGCCTTGATGTGTTTATGTCTATTTCCTAGGACTAGATTGGACTATTACACTACTACAATGTATATGATGTAAAATTCGATCTGTCTATTAAGGAGGGTACTTCCACTTGTCTTCGGGGATATATGTATGTGTGTGGATATAATAAATTATATATATATATATATATATATATATATATATATATATATATATGCGCACTTACACAAAGCGAAAAAAAAAATAATTAAAAAAAAAGGTGTGCCGACGGGAACAATTTCCATTGGCATTGAACAAATCTGGCTTTTTGTTGAGGGCCAGCGTTTATGATATTAATTATTGTGTGAATGATTTCAAGGGTTTTGAATAAATGTTTCCTTTTCTTCTTTTGCATTAAAGAAATATATGGACATTCACAGACGACAACAGTCCTACGCTGTAATAAAGCACAATAGTTTTATCCAAACAGCGGTGGGGTTTTTTTCCTGCAAAAATCCAAATTAAAGGGAACCTGCCACAATGAAAATAGGGTCCAGTCTGCTGGCACCATGTTGTATGTAGAGTAGAGGGAGCAAAACAGATTGACGTACAGTTGTGCGAGAAAAGATTCAGTATTAGGCCACATTCACATGTTCAGTATTTTACATCAGTATTTGTAAGCCAAAATCAGGAGAGGAACAATCAGACTAAAAGTATAATAGAAACAAGTCACCACTTCTGTATTTATCACCCACTCCTGGTTTTGGCTTACAGATACTGATGTCAAATACTGACCAAATACTGATAGTGGGGCCGTGGCCTAATACTGACTCTTTTCTCCCAAACTATATATCAATCTACTCAGCTCCCCCGGCTCTATAACATGGTGCCTGCAGATTGGACGACATCTTTATGGTGACCGGTGCAGATGTCATGACATATCAGAATGGCTCAGAATAGTACAAGCATCACAATGACAACAGCAGGCATGGATACAATGAAAATGAGAAGTACTTGGTAATTCAATTTTCCATAACCTCCACAATGGCACTGACAGGAGGAATAGTTGATATGGAAGCACAAAACACTTTTTTTTTCCTACTCCACGAGCCAATCAAATATGGTGGAGAGAAGAGTGTGCCATTGTGGAGGTTACAGAAAATCCAATTACCGGTAAGAGTAATTATCTCTACCTTCACAACCGCACTGACTGGAGGAATAACAGAGAATAAACCAGGGTGGGACTGACTGCTGCCGATAAGACTTTGTGGCCAAAGGTTAAGTTCTGATTAGCAACAGCAGGATGTAATGATTGTGGAAAATCAGGTAATTTACCCACGGAGGAGCGAGACAAATCTCCCTGATAGAAGCGGAAAGTTCCTCAGCCTTGTGGAGTGGATCTTCAGGAGGAGACCATGCAACCAGCTACCAAAATAAAAGAACACATCTGCCTGCATGGAGCATGTGGAAAACTTTCTGTGATCTGTTGGAAGTGAAATTTTGATACCATCTTGGGGAAAAATTGGAAGATGATGCTTGAAAATAATCATTTGATTAAGGAAGTACTTGTATAGGCAAATACTAGAAAAAAAACCTGGGTCCTGTCAACTGTTTTTACTGTGGTCATAGCCAGAAGCAAGGCAGACATAAAGGACACTGTTATTTCTAGGGAGAATACCTTCATAGAGTGGATCAAAAGTTATCCGCCAGTTTATAGTCCAAAATAAGAGCTCATTGCTGTTAGCTGAACTGGAAAATTGGTGGGCAGACTGGCAATGCTGTAAAATAACAAAATTAATTATACACCTGAGTAGTAGATGCTGTCATGGTTATTGCACAGTAACCCATAGGGAAAACACTCATTTTCAAATTGCAAAGCCAGTAACCATGCTGCTCAGCTTCACAATGAGGACAGATACTTGTAGTACACATTCCAACAAAGACGAGGCGGCATTCACCACTGACGTGTCCGGTAAGGATTGTTCATGGGGTTTAACAGAGCACTAACTTAAGCAACAGCTGTTTCGTATGCGTTCACGCTTCTTCCAGCCCTGACGTGAGTTGTTAAACCTCCTCGTTAAATACTTACAATTACCATATTTAAGAAACTATATCTAAAAGTTAAAAGGGTTGTCCAGGCTTGGGATGAAAGTCTTCTGAATCCTGACAGCATCTTTTCAATAATTCTATGAGTAATAGTCTTATTATTCTAAAATGTATTAGAAAAAAATGGTATATGACTGAAAGTGATCCTTTGTTATCTGAAATGGCTTTGAAAAAAAATACAGAATTTCATCTAGGCCAAGGATATCAAAATTACACACACAAAGGGCCTAATTTAACCCTCAACTGGTGAGGTGGGGTTTTTGTCACGCAACTGGTGATGTGGGGTTTCCTATACCCCAGTGTTTAGAAATCTCTTATTTTTACAGAAAATGCAAAGATCACGTTTGTTTTCATCGTTTTCTTATTGGCGATTGATTACACATGAGTATAACAAATTTTTGACACCCACAAATGGATGGAAGCTAGTGAGACACGTATCCTCATACCAGGATTTTTCAATGAATGGCAGCTGAACAAAAAATTCCCTGGGGTGTGGCAAACTCCACCTCACCAGTTGAGGGTTAAAAACTTGCACAAAGTCACGGGCAAACCTTGATATTTTTTACAATAATGACCACAATTGAGGAAGTTTTTCTTTATCATCAAAAATAACAATGAACCTTTCATATGGAAGCAAATTTAAAGAGATTGTCCCACAAAGAAAGTACATCTTAAATAATAGATCTTAGAATAAAATAAACACCTAATCACAAAAGGGGCGTACTGGAATAATACAATATGTTATGTAAGAGCAGTAAAGCAAATTGCACAATGGCCTAAGTTAAAAATGTAATAACAAATAATGAAAAAACCTTGAATAATGCAGATAATAAGGTATAATGCAAACGAAAGGGCCCCCAAACACAGTAAGATACCCCCAAAGTGAATTCCTCCAGCGTACCCTCCACACATACACGGTATGATCACCCTACTGTACATCCCCTCCCTCAATCCACCCGACAAACAATGGTGACCCCATCACAGTATGATTCTCCAACTGTGATCCCCACACAGCCCTCCATACTGTATAATGGGCTCCATACAGTTTAATTAGGAACCACATAGTTGCGTTTTTGCTGTGTTTTTTTTCCGCAGGCAAAACCTGCTCTCTTGGCAGTAAAGAAGCAGAGTCAAAAAAGCAGGTTTTGCTGAGTTTTTGCTACGTTTTTGTCAGGGTACAGTTGTCTCTTGTGCATGCTGATAAAGTTTAGTGCATAAAAAAAAGATTTAACTTCCTCAGGTTTTTGCAGCAAAACCTGATACCTGAGTTTTTGCTGCATTTTTGCACTTACCCATTGCTTTCTATGGGTGAAAAACGCTGAAAGAAGTGACATTCTGCATTTTGCAAAAAACGCAGCAGTTTGCCAAATCAGTCAGGAAAAAAAAACAAACAATGCGTCTGCATGAGATTTCTGAAATTTCATAGACTTTGCTGGTACTGTAAAATGCAACTGAAAATTTGCATAAAAAACACAGCAAAAAAATGCAACTTGTGAACATAGCCTCACATAGTTTTCGATACAGTATAATGGACCACACGCAGTCCTCCATACAGTATAATAGGCCCTGCATTTCCTTCCATACAGTATAATGGCTCCACATAGTCCTCCATACAGTAAAATGGCCCCATATTAAAAAAATAAATTAATACTCTCTTCTCCCCGGTCCCCTGCTGCTCCGGTCTTGGCAGCGAGGGCTCTGAAACTCTGCACTGCTCGGCACAGCGGGCACGTTGTAGTGACGTCATCGAGTCTGCTGCGCTGAGACGTCAGACGCAGAGGGAGAACAATAGGGGAGGGAGCGACAGTTGATGGCTCCCTCTTTCATCATTGCTTTCAACTGTATCGGCATCCAGGATGCCCGGCGTCGCAGGTCAAATACACTCACTCTGCCAGCCAGATTTGGCCCATGGACCAGAGTTTGACATGTGTGATCTAGGCGAAGTAAAAATTTGAGGGCTATGTTATTTAAAGGCCAGACCAAACAAAACGCGTGAGATGGGAATTGATGAGGAGAGTAACCCAATTAATTTTATTAAAAATGAGGCATTAGGTCTCAATGATCTAAATTATAATTTGCACAAATATTGTTAATATGGTTTTAATCACTTCTGTTAATATCCTGTCCAACCTATTTAATTTTTAAATCTGCATATTTTAGGTATTTAAGTGGGTAGTTTGCTGACTCTCGTCAGATCAGAAGAAGCGTGAATGCACAAAAAATAGCTGTTTCCTACGTTTAAGTCTCTGTAATACCCATGACTGAATAAACCTTACTGGACACATCAGTGGTGAGTGTCGCCCCTTTTCTTGGTTTGCGGATACAAAGTCCCCTCTCACTGATCCCCACCAGACTTTATTTACGGGGCTGCAGTGGTGATGTCCTGTCTTGAACATGTTACGATGGCAGACAATCACTGGCCTTAGAGGTCTCGTGACATTTGCCTAGCCATGATCGATCAAGCCATTGATTGACTGCAGCAGTCAGATTTATTAGACAGAACATTGCTGCTGAAGCCCTGTAAGCAAAAAAAACAAAACGATGGGGAGCAGTAGAGTTGCAGCTTACCCCCCCAATTCCAATTTTCTATGAAAATGGACAATCTCCTTAAGGGCAATCATCTATTTTAAACCCACTTGTAAGAAGTCCAGTTTCAGAAATGCGAAGGTGGATACAAGGGTTTCATTAATCTTCTTTAGCAATGGACGAAAGAGTATTGTAGACTTTTAGAACTTCTCTGGAAATAACAGGCTAAAAAAACTCCTCTGTTCTTCAGCATGGTGCACTGTGCCTTCAAAGACTGATGAAAGTATGAAAGCTAAATAGATGACACGCTCCTCTGACCAGAAGAGCCACCTACAGGCCACGTTGAGGTATTGCCGAATGTAACAAGATCATATACCTAGCATTGCTCTAACTGAAAGTCATATTTGCACAACATAAGTCAATTGTGAATGGTCACCTTAACCCTTATGAGAGTCTTTAATAGATTTCAAAGAAAGTAAAAACAGTTTTACCGCTCAAATGGGCAGAGATCCTAATCCAAACCACATCTAGTCACACCATGCAGTAAGTGATGGTAGCTATATATTGAAATTTCAGTGGTTGGAGTGGCCAGGGTTTTTTAATTTTTTCTCGATAGCTTATCAAAAAATCATGGACAGACAATATTTTTTACAGACGCATTGGAAAACCATAATAGATAATTATTATTGACGTCAGCTGCATTCATTGTCAAGTGTAAAATGATGGTATTTACAGTCAAAATAATCTGTATAAAATTCTTCAGCTTAAAAAAAAACTCACGGACGCCTTATTTTATTTTACGGACAGGGTAAAACTAAAAAATAAAAAAGTGCCATTTTTACGGACTGCACTGGAACTTGTGGACGGTTGGCAACCCAGGCAGTGGCCCTGTAATTTAATAGAGAAAAGGTCTGAAATCACTGGTTTATCGATTACTTCTCACTCAGTTACCCCTTCAAGACTTTGCACAAAGTAGTGTCGTACAGCAAGATTCACTTTACTTCATAAAACTGTTTTATTACACTGACAAATAAGTTAAAAAATTCTCAAAACACATGTGGCTCGCCAAGTCTCTTGACTGACCCTGGGTTTCGCCACTCGTGCTTCTTCTGAGACATACTAAGACTAGGATCCCACAGTTTGGGAGGCATACTCACCTGTGGTCACCAACCAGAGGTGTTACCTGAAAGCTCACCTGTTCATTCGCCCCTGCAGGGAGGCATGGCTGCACTACATCACATTACAATTTTAAACAGCCTCCTTGTTACATCAATTAGAAACACCTTTGCCAAAGTAAAACACAATAATCATTGAAAACCACTAAGACGTCTTAAAATTATAAGACCACACATTGAAATATATACTACATATATTTTATACTTTTTTTGTCCAGTATCGGCATGTATGCTCTCATTATATTCACATAAGAAAACATATCAGGATGAAGGAAACCGTGGATTCTGAATGCGTAAGTATACACTCCCATTTTGGCTCCTGTAGCAGACCTTGTGACGTCACACGCCATCCGCGATCCTCATCCTGCAATCCCTTTCAGGCAGTGCCGTCAGCCGGGGCTCCCTGTATCTGGGGTCACGTTAATTTGACTGTCCGACCAGTTGCAGCACGTTTACGGATCTTTGTGCGACTTTGTCCAGCTTCACCATTTTTTTCATCCGCAAGGGTTTTAGGACTTGTATGACTCTCTAATTCTTTTGGACTTTAAAGGGAATCTGTCACCACATTTAAGCGATCTGACCTATTAATACAGACATGAAGGTTATAGACTACTGAAAAATGTCCTACTTGTATGCCTCATATAAGATTCCTTGTGGAGAAATAATCTTTTGCCACTTTATGTAAATGACCTCTTCCAGGCTCTGGGGAGGACGCTGCCCAAAAGAGAACGCTGCCTCCTCACTTTAATTTCCTATATTTCTCCTCCCACATCGTCACTGTGTTCCTGTGCTGTCAAGGTGCGCTGCCAGAAATCCTGTGCCTGCGCATTCCGACTGTCGTCCTTCCTCTTCACTTTTCCGCCATTCTATGAGCATTGGCTTCACTTTTGCAGCGCAGGCGCCAGAGAGTCACTGTAACCTCTGCTCCGAGTGCTCCAGTGCACTGAACAGGTGCACTCCCCCCATCCGTATGCTTTCCGTATGCAATCAATTCAATTTTTACTCAACAGATATGAAAGGGGTTGTCCGGTCAAAGGTGATAAGTCTGCAGTCACTCTGCGGGGATTTACCGTTATCAGACCTGGGACCGGAGGGTTTGTATGCGTTACACATACCCCGGGCCAGTGGGCGCAGCCTCACTCTCCATACACTTGTATGGAGCGAGGCCGTGCCTTCTAGATGGACGTGCCCACTGGCCGTCCACGTCACTAGGCAGGGAGTGGCCTCGCTCCATACACTTGGAGCTGCAAGGGGTATGTATAATGTTCACATATCCTCTGTTTCCGAGTCTGAAACCAGCGAACCCCTGCAGCGCACAGTGCGTGCTCTGGGGGGATTCATAAGTTTGCAGTCACACAGAGTGACACACAGAATGACAGCAGACTTGTCACTTTTGACTGGACAAACCCTTTCATCTTTTACAGGACCATTTTCAGTTTCCTATGCTACAGAATTGTAATGTATCCGTTAAAATCAGACAGCACACTGATGGTTCCTATGGCTTGCAATATGTTTCTCGCACTGTCCGATTTTGCAGTGAAATTGTAGCATGCTGTGATTTTTCTCTCACGCCCAATACAGATGAGAAAAAATATACAATGAGGCCGTGCTGAACTATAACATTGGTCTGAGTGCAGTCCCGAGTTTTTCTCAGATTGCGCTCAATAGATTTTATACACTCATGTGAGCAAGCCCTAAACCATCGGTGGCGAGTCAGATCCATGGCGCCTGCTCATTCATGTTACTACCTATGTATTGTTCACCATTCTAATATTGAGGACGCCATTATCCTCACATTGCTGCAATCCTATGCCCCCTTTTGGAGATTTATACATGTTGTTGCAGGTGTCTGGTAGCTCGTTTAAGCTCAGCTTTTTGCAAACTCATTTACAATTATTACGTTATTTTATTATTTTTCTTATTTTAATTATCTTTACATATCTTGTAAATCATAATGCCTCCTCTGTGCTCCAGACTCTTGATTATTCTAACTGTAGCCCAATCTGCGTCCTTAGTGTTGGTACTGACACACTCGCACACACTATTATATATAGAATTTATTTTTTTCTTTTCTAACCCTGATATAAATCCTCATGCAAATATATTCCACACACTACTCGATATAATGCTTCATCTTTACCTTACATCAATCACACACTTATTGTTTCATGTAAAATTAACTTCATACTCCATAGTTGAGGATTATTCACACCCATTTCTCCATCAGTTCCCTGACTGCTGGTATAACTAGCTACAGGTGCATCTCACTAATTAGAATATCACCAACAAATTAATTTATTTCAGTTCTTCAATACAAAAAGTGAAACTCATTATACATAGTCTTTACAGAGTGATCTATTTCAAGTGTTTATTTCTGTTAATGTTTATGATTATGGCTTACAGCCAATGAAAACACAATAGTCATTATCTCAGTAAATTAGAATACTTTATAACAACAGCTTGAAAAATGTTTTTAAAATCTGAAATGTATGTTCAGTAAATATACTCAATACCTGGTCGGGGCTCCTTTTGCATCAATTACTGCATCAATGCGGCATGGCATGGAGGCGATCAGCCTGTGGCACTGCTGAGGTGTTATGGAAGCCCAGGTTGCTTTGATAGCAGCCTTCAGCTCGTCTGCATTGTTGGGTCTGATGTCTCTCATCTTCCTCTTGACAATACCCCATAGATTCTCTATGGGGTTAAGGTCAGGCGAGTTTGCTGGCCAATCAAGCACAGTGATACTGTTGTGTGTAAACCAGGTATTGGTAGTTTTGGCAGTGTGGACAGGTGCCAAGTCCTGCTGGAGAATGAAATTTCCATCTCCAAAAGCTTGTCGGCAGTTACATAGTTTATAAGGCCGAAAGAAGACAAGCGCCCATCCAGTTCAGCCTATTTCTTGTGCACTGCAGCTATTCCGCAGCGTTGATCCAGGGGAAGGCAAAAAAAACCATGCGGTATAGGCCAATTTACATCATTGAGGAAAAATTCACTTCCCGACTCCAATCTGGCAGTCAGATTAAATCCCTGGATTAATTAATTATCACTAAGCATAAGATGTAATTTTATTGTTCTCAAGAAAGGTGTCCAAGCCTCTCTTGAACTCATTAAGTGAGTTGGACATCACCACTTCCTCTCCCAGAGAGCTCCAGAGTCTCACGGCTCTGACCATAAAGAATCCCCTTCTATGCTGGTGCAGGTACCTCCTTTCCTCCAGATGCATGGAAAACTTTTTGCCGAAAAGGGCATGATCTGCTCTAAAGTCTCCTGGTAGACAGCTGCGCTGACTTTAGTCTTGATAAAACACAGTGGACCTACACCAGCAGATGACATGGCTCCCCAAACCATCACTGATTGTGGAAACTTCACACTAGACCTCAAGCAGCTTGGATTGTGGCCTCTCCACTCTTCCTCCAGACTCTGGGACCTTGATTTCCAGATGAAAATTGAAACTCTGGGACCTTGTGGAGTGTGTCAATGACTGCCTTCTGGACATCTGCCAAGTCAGCAGTCTTCCCCATGATTGTGGAGCCTACAGAAACAGACTAAGGGACCTTTTTAAACACTTAGGAAGCCTTTGCAGGTGTTTTAATTATTTTAATTTACTGAGACAATGACTTTTGTGATTTCATTGGCTGTAAGGCATAATCATCAACATTAACAGAAATAAACACTTGAAATAGATCACTTTGTAATGACTATATAATATAGAGTTTCACTTTTTGTATTGAAGAACTGAAATTAACTTTTTGATGATATTCTTATTTAGTGAGATGCACCTGTATATACAGTACAGACCAAAAGTTTGGACACACCTCATTTAAAGATTTTTCTGTATTTTCATGACTTTGAAAATTGTACATTCACACTGAAAGCATCAAAACTATGAATGAACACATGTGGAATTATATACTTAACAAAAAAGTGTGAAACAACTGAAAATATGTCTTATATTCTAGGTTCTTCAAAGTAGCCACCTTTAGCTTTGATGACTGTTTTGCACACTCTTGGCATTCTCTTGATGAGCTTCAAGAGGTAGTCACCGGAAAAGGTGTAAATAGGTAAAAAAGGTCACACAATTGGAACCCCGTAGCAAATTTAGTACAGTTTATAGAAGAGGTAGAGTAAATCTTCTGCTGCTACGCTGTGCCAAGTCTTGCAGGCATAACTTAGGAAGAGTGAATACATCAATGTTTTGAAACATTTGCTCTGTGGAACGACAATGTTCAGAGCAATCAGTGCAGGTTTGATACACAGTTATCATAGCATAGAACATGGTCAGGGGCGTACATAGAAATCATGGGGCCCCATTGGAGAAGTTCTAATTGGAAAGCACCCCCATGGTCCTCCATACAGTATAATGCACCCCCATGGTCCTCCATACAGTATAATGCACCCCCATGGTCCTCCATAGGGCATAGTATGAGTCCTCATAGAGCATAGTGTAGCCACAGTCCTCCAGTAATATGGGCACCAAATTTAAATAAATACACACTTACCACTGCTCGTTCCCCCACTGCTTCGGTCTCTGCAGCGCGTCTCCACAGCTCCACTGTCTGACCCAGCGTGCGCTGCTGCATCAGACGCAGAGGAGCAATGATGGGAGAGGGAGTGTCACATGACAGTGCCTCTTCCATCATTGCCTTCAACTGTATCGACATCTGCTGACACAGTTGAATGCGGGATGGGGTGGGGGAGAGCGCTGGCTGCGCAGGGAGCCCCAATGCAGGCACGGACATCGGGCCCCATAGCAGCTGCATGGCTTGCCGCCATTGGCGGTATGCCACTGAACATGGTGTAAACTGAGAAGTTCTTAACTCTGAAGATGTGGTCTGGATTAAGATCTATGTCGGACTGAGTGGTAAAACTGCTTTTTACTAAACATAAAAGAAATGGGCTTGTGATCATATTATACATATATTCTTAGTAACATAGTAATGTAGGTTGAATAAAGACCTAGGTCCATAAAGTTCAACCTTCCACGCCCAATTGTACTCCCTACACTAACACTACACTAACTTACTAACTAACTGGGACTAGGCCTCAATGTAATATCACCATTTTTATTATTGCTGCTCTTTTACAATCAAAAATGTACCAGTTTATAAAAAAAAATTTAAATTAGTTTAATATTTTGTATTACTCTTGTGATTCTAATAATGGTATTACTAAAATTCATATACCTAAATCTGTTGATCCAGAAGAAGGCAAAAACCTCAGGACACATTCAGCCTATTTGCATCATGGGGAAAAATTCCTTCTTGACCCCAAGAAAAGGCGATCAGTCCTAGAACCCTGGATCAAACATAATTACGTTACTAGTTGTGTAATTACTATTATGGTACTAAATGTACTACTATAGTTGTAATATTTTATCTAATTTAACTGTAATCCACAATGTTATGTATATGTGTATCGAGGAAATCATCCAGCCCTTTTTTGAACGCCGTTATAGTGTCTGCCATTACTACCTCTTGGCGTCGGGCATTCCACAGTCCGACTGCTCTGACTGTAAAGAACCCTGTCCGGTTTAGGTGATGGAATCGCCTTTCTTCCACCGGTAATGAGTGCCCCCTGGTCCTTAGTATGGACTTTGGAAGGAATAAGTCATGTGCTAGTCCTTTGTATTGACCACACACACATTTATACATGTAAATGAGATCCCCTCTGAGGAGTCATTTTTCTAAGCTAAACAAACTCAACCTCTCATCATCTGAGAGGCCTTCCATCCCTTGTAATAATCTAGTTGCCGCCTTTGAACTAACTTCTGAATATCCTTTTTAAAATGTGGAGACCAAAACTGGATCCCATATTCCAGTGATTTATAAAGTGGTAACAGTACGTTGGGACGACAGGATTTTCTCTTTTTATACATCTTCAAATCTTGCTTGCCTTTGCAGCTGCTGCTTGACATTGAGTACTGCTGCTCAGCTTACTTGTAACCAGAATACCTAAGTCCTTCTCCTGTTCTGTTGTCCCGAGTATAATCCCATTTAATGTGTATGCAGCAATAGGATTACTCCGTCCTAGGTGCATTACTCTACATTTATCTACATTAAACCTCATCTGCCAAGTGTTCGCCCATTCAGTCTCTTATCCAGATCATTCTGCAATGTCAAGATCAGATTTTAATATCCTACATAGTTTGGTGTTGTCTGAAACTTTACGCTCAATCCCATCCACTAGGTCATTAATAAAGGGGTTAAAATGAATCAGTCCTAGCACAGATCCCTGCGGTCCCCATTGCTATGTCCCATTTAGAGAATGTACCATTTATGACGACTCATTGTTTCCTGTTTTTTAGCCAGTTCCTTACCCATCTGCCTATAGTTCCCCCAGTCCTTGCTTCTGGAGCTTCAGTATAAGGCTGCTATGTGTTACAGGATCAAATGCCTTTGCAAAGTCCAGATATATCACATCATCTGCATTACCAACATCCAGATTTGCACTTACCTCCTCAGAGAAACCCAACAAGTTGAGAAATAACAGAAAGAGCCAAACAGATACAAACCTGGATAACTAAAAATGTACCTATAGTCTGAAAAGTAATGAGCAAACGCATTAAAAACTTATCACAAAAAAGTGAGATATAGTTCCACATATACTTGTTTGTAAAAGGTCAAACCTGACTTTGTTCAACAGAGCTCCTCTGAACAGTTATGCGACTCCAGGTGTAGGATGGAAGGCTCTGTTCACACTGATGCCATAGCTTCCAAATTTACACAAGCCTCAATAGCTACAGTTATATGAAAAAGTTTGGGCACCCCTATTAATCTTAAGCTTAATGTTTTATAAAAATTGGTGTTTTTGCAACAGCTATTTTAGTTTGATATATGTAATAACTGTTGGATGCAGTAATGTTTCTGCCTTGAAATGAGGTTTATTGTACTAACAGAAAATGTGCAATCTGCATTCAAACAAAATTTGACAGGTGCATAAGTATGGGCACCTCACCAGAAAAGTGACATTAATATTTAGTAGATCCTCCTTTTGCAAAAATAACAGCCTCTAGTCGCTTCCTGTAGCTTTTAATGATTTCCTGGATCCCGGATGAAGGTATTTTTGACCATTCCTCTTTCCAAAACAATTCCAGTTCAGTTAAGTTTGATGGTCGCCGAGCATGGACAGCCCTCTTCAAATGATCCCACAGATGTTCAATGATATTCAGGTCTGGGGACTGGGATGGCCATTCCAGAACATTGTAATTGTTCCTCTGCATGAATGCCTGAGTAGATTTGGAGCGGTGTTTTGGATCATTGTCTTGCTGAAAGATCCATCCCCTGCGTAACTTCAACTTTATCACTGATTCTTAAACATTATTGTCAAGAATCTGCTGATACTGAGTGGAATCCATGCGTCCCTCAACTTTAACAAGATTCCCGGTGCCGGCATTGGCCACACAGCCCCAAAGCATGATGGAACCTCCACCAAATTTTACTGTGGGTAGCAAGTGTTTTTCTTGCAATGCTGTGTTTTTGCCGCCATGCATAACGCCTTTTTGTATGACCAAACAACTCACTTGGTTTCATCAGTCCACAGGACCTTCTTCCAAAAAGAAATTGGCTTCTCCAAATGTGCTTTTGCATACCTCAGCCGACTGTTTGTGGCGTGCTTGCAGAAACGGCTTCTTTCGCATCACTCTCCCATACAGCTTCTCCTTGTGCAAAGTGCATTGTATAGTTGACCGATGCACAGTGACACCATCTGCAGAAAGTTGATGCTGCAGCTCTCTGGAGGTGGTCTGAGGATTGTCCTTGACTGATCTCACCATTCTTCTTCTCTGCCTTTCTGATGTTTTTCTTGGCCTGCCACTTCTGGCCTTAACAAGAACTGTCCCTGTGTTCTTCCATTTCCTTACTATGTTCCTCACAGTTGAAACTGACAGGTTAAATTGCTGAGACAGCTTTTTGTATCCTTCCCCTGAACAACTATGTTGAATAATCTTTGTTTTCAGATCATTTGACAGTGGTTTTGAGGAGCCCATGATTCCACTCTTCAGGGGAGATTCAAACAGGAGAACAACTTGCAAGTGGCCACTTTAAGTAGCTTTTCTCATGATTGCATACACCTGGCTATGAAGTTCAAAGCTCAATGAGGTTACAAAACAAAAGTGCTTTAGTAAGTCAGTAAAAAGTAGGTAGGAGTATTTAAAACAAGAAAATGATAAGGATGCCCATACTTATGCACCTGTCAAATTTTGTTTGAATGCAGATTGCACATTTTCTGTTAGTACAATAAACCTCATTTCAAGGCAGAAACATTACTGTGTCCAACAGTTATTACATATATCAAACTGAAATAGTTGTTGCAAAAACACCAATTTTTATAAAAAATTAAGCTTAAGATTAATAGGGGTGCCCAAAGTTTTTCATATAACTGTATAATTGATCCTTGATACATCAAGTGAATGTTTTGTTTTTTTCCTCCTCCCATATTGAAAGGGAAAGATCAGTATAATATACTACTCCGGACATTAAAGCAAAGAGACTCCAATTATGAACATTCACGTTGCATAGGTCAGAGCTAAACAGATCTATTCTGTCCTTACATCCCACAGATAGAAGCACAGAATAGGGAACATTTCAGATGTCCGCTCCCTCCCTAGTCACTGCAGAGTTTACTGTGACTTCTGTCTACACCCAAATCCCAGCAAATGTCAAAGCAATGGATGAAGTCGATGGCTTTCTGTCCCCAGTGATTGTACCCCCCCAGAGGCCAGATAGACTGTCCAGTCCTCGGTTTCTTTAAGCTTGTTTCCCACTTGGGTGCTTTTGCAGTAAGCTCCAGGAGGATCCGCTGACTGATCCTATCCATTTCAATAACTGGGTTTCAAAGAACAGAAAAAAATTGGACCAAAAAGGAGAAAAGAAACCCCCCCCCCCTCTAAAAACGCCTTGAAAATGAATTGCAAAGTGCATAACCTGAATAGGGCACCAGCTGTATTAAGGCTTCATGTATAAGAATGCAGGGCTTTCTAAAAAGGATGCAACCCTTCCTGAGATTTTTAACATATTGAGAACCATGCAGCACAGTCCTGGGCTTTACACTGCACTGTAGTGTGTATATGGCACACCAGGAGTCATGCAGGTGAACGCTGTGCGTTGTCAGAGATCATACTCCGCTTATAATTTTGTTGGTTTCAACTCTATATAAGTGAGGGCTGGAATTCTTTTTTTCTTACCCATTCCTGACACGAGACATTCATGGTGGGGTACTTGCTTTATGGAAATTGGCGCATGTCCTGATGATCGGGAGCTGTGTCAGCGTGATTACTGCAGGAGCGTGCCTGGGATTAACATAGCAACTGCTATAATGGCGGTGGATCAAGGGGTCCCGATAATTGCTTTGGTGGCTATAGGCTGCATGACTAGTAGAGACAGGGTCTAACCATGGCATGCATAATACATTGCAATACAGAAGTATTGCGATGTATTATGAAAGTGATCAAGTGGCCACTCTGTCTCCTAGTGGTACTTTAAAAAATAAAGAACCAGAAAAGTAGATTGGCCACATGATCACTTTCATAATTCATCGCAATATTTCGGTATCTCAATGTATTATGCCTGCCATACTTACAGAATTGCTGTTTTCTCATTCAAGACTCAAGGGAATATTGTGTACAGCAATCAGAATCACTCCTACATAAATAACCTAATGTCAGGGGTTTCCATTGATCATGCATGTCAGAGCCCAATCCAGTAAAAACTACAGTTATTGGTCCTTCCCTATTGAGCCCCATCATGTGCCCAGCCAGCAGTATACGTCCATATATACAACACTGCTTTACCCCAGGGAACACAATTTATAGGGTCGGTAACCACGATATGACGGCCTCAGGACTCTGTAAATGTGACATGGAGACAGGAACTGTAAATGCTCACTACACCTCTAGGTGAAATCCCTGGGGGTGTAGTTTGCAAAATGGACTCATTTGGGGATTTATGTTTTACTGTAAATGAACATTTTGAAAACAGATAATTTTTTTCTTTTTTTTTTTTCTTTACAAACCAAAATTTACCCCCCAAAAAAATAAAAAATCACTGCAAAGAAATCACAATCCAGTAAGTACAAACAATCTCAGTTTTAATGAAAAGCTATATAAAACAAAAATTAAAGCATGACAATTATTAACGGGAATGAAGATCAATCTAACCATGAGTTAACAAAATAACTTAATTTGGTGCCTCATAGTTAACACTTCTTATTTCATGATTAGAGCGTTTCTAACATTACATTTCTGTGAGGAATATTCGTTTTCCACAAACGCATTGCAAACTATGTACACGTTCATTACAGCTCAGGGGACTGCGAGGGTGCAAGACTATGAAGCACACAATACCAATCGGGAGGAGACCTAAAGTCAAAACGGATTCAATAATGTTCACGCCAGATGCCTCAGCTGTACCCATAAAATGCAATATGACTCTGTTATAAAAAAGAGATTTCCTTTTTTCTAAACTTGCACCATAAAATTGCGGCTTCCTAAACTTTTCAAAAGAAAAATTGTTTTAAAGTGTTTCGGTCTTAAAATTGCAAAAACGATCCCACAAGTTGAACCCAGCTTCAATTAAAAAAATGAAAAAAAGAAAAAAAAAAGTTGGAAGAGTACTTCGTCTTCTCAATTACAAAACTGCCTCTTCCTGGTTTTGGTGTCAGAATATGATAAATCTTAGCAAAACTATAAAGAGAGAGAAAGAAAAAGAAAAAATGTTAATTAGCATATTTTTTACTTTTGTTAAAACACCTGTATAATAATAATTTTTATATAGCGCCAACATATTCCGCAGCGCTTTACATACATAACCTGTATGGACGGTTTCAATCATCCGTGAATAACCATCCGAGTATCAACCATGATGTACGGACGAGGGACTTCAACAGAATATACAGGGGTGTATTTTTTATTTTAGCCAGGGCTGCACAGCATGCTTCACCCCCCCACCTACTCTCTGCAGGCGCCACCCCCATTAAGAGGCCAAACACAAGTAGAATAGGGTCTACTAGGGCATAAGGAAGGGAGAGCAGACGGTGAGCGGGGGCGCCAATCGTATATTAGGGTTCCAACCTCCACTGTCAGGCAGGTTTTTTTTTTTCTTTTAGGGGATAATAGAATATATCAGCAGATCAACAGTGATCTTCTAATCCATTTGTGAATATATATGCATTGGCTGATGTAGGAGTCAGTTAGATTAACCTATACTTTTAAAGATTTTTAGCAGATGTATTTGTGGGTTTGCTTTGTCAATTTTTTTTTAGGTTTTTCAAATAAGGAATGTTTTTATAGTAGTAGAATGTTCTGTGTTTTAGTTTCTTTTATGTACTACCATTATCTAATTCACTCTGATATATAGCGGGCACAATATTGCAGGTAAAAAGCAGTTGTAACTGCAAAAATCACACAGCCATTAACAATTAACCCCTTTACTCCCGAGGGTGGTTTGCATGTTAATGACCTGGCCAATTTTTACAATTCTGACCACGGTCACTTTATGAGGTAATTACTCTGGAACCCTTCAACAAATTCCCCTGATTCTGAAATTGTTTTTCGTGACATATTGTACTTCATGATCGTGGTAAAATTTCTTCAATATCACCTGCGTTTGTGAAAAAATCAGAAATTTGGCGAAAATTTCGCAATTTTCAAACTCTGAATTTTTATGCCCTTAAATCAGAGATATGTTACACAAAATAGTTAATAAATAACATTTTCCACACGTATACTTTACATCAGCACAATTTTGGAACCAACATTATTATTATTTATTTTTTATTAGGGAGCTATAAGGGTTAAAAGTTGACCAGCGATTTCTCATTTTTCACTACATTTGATGTGACTTTGAGGGGTCTTTATGACAGAAAATACCCAAAAGTGACATTCTAAAAACTGCACCCCTCAAGGTGCTCAAAACCACATTCAAGAAGTTTATTAGCCCTTCAGGTGCTTCACAGGAATTTTTTGAACAAAAATGTTACTTTAGACCCAAATTTTTTTATTTTCACAGGGGTAACAGGAAAAAATGGACCCCAAAATTTGTTGTGCCATTTGCCCTGAGCACACAGATACCCCATATGTGAGGAAAAACCACTGTTTGGGCGCACGGCAGGGTTCGGAAGGAAAGGAGCGCCATTTGACTTTTTGAATGTAAAATTTTCTTGAATAATTAGCGGACACCATGTTGCGTTTGGAGAGCCCATGGTGTGCCTAAACAGTTGAAACCCCCCACAAGTGACCCCATTTTGGAAACTAGACCCCCCAGGGAACTTATCTAGATGTGTGGTGAGCACCCTGAACCCCCAGGTGCTTCACAGAAGTTTATAATATTGAGCTGTAAAAATACAATTTTCACATTTTTCCAACAAAAATGTTTTTCAGCCCCCAATTTTGCATTTTCATAAGGGTAACAGGAGAAATTGTACCATGCAATTTGTTGTGCAATTTCTCCTGACTAAGCAGATACCCCATATGTGAGGAAAAACCACTGTTTGGGCGCACGGCAGGGTTCGGAAGGGAAGGAGCGCCATTTGAATGTAAAATTTGCTTGAATAATTAGTGGACGCCATGTTGCGTTTGGGGAGCCCCTGATGTGCCGAAATAGTGGAAACCCCCTCCCTCCCCAAGTCACTCCATTTTGGAAACTACACCCCTCAAGGATTTTATCAAGGGGTATAGTGAACATTTTAAACTCTGGGGGTAGGACACAGAATTTGATAACATTAGGTCATCATATTGAATAAGTTGTCCTTAGTCTTGAGTGCAAGTGCTCGCTACTTGAGTTTGCATCGGGTACTTGGGTATGCACCAAGTATCTCAGGTGCTCAAGTGACATGCTCGAGTCCCCGCCCCGCATGTTTCACGGTTATTAGACACCCAAAAAAAAAACACGTGGGGATCGCTCATGCATGGCAGGCAGTCCCCGCAACGTTTTTTTGGCTGTATAACAGCTGCAAAACATTTGGGGCGATACTCGGTACATACCCGAGCACCCGATGCAAACTCAAGTAGTGAGCACTTGCGCTCAACATTAGTCGCCATATCGTTGTCATTTTTTTTTTCTTTACTTCTGAAAAAATCCCAACACCAACCCTAATCCTACCCTAACCCGAGAGTTTATCTTTTACACCATTCCTCGTGCGGTATAAGTGATTAGATGACTTTATTCTTCGAGTCGGTGCAATTACAGAGATACCAGATTCATATCGGGTTTTTATGATTGACACCTGTCACACACTAAAAAAAAACTTTTTTTTTTTTTTTTTTGCAAAGACTAGTTTTCGCATCACCATATATTTTGAGAACTACAGTCATGTGATGGCTTGTTTGAGGGACAAGTTGATGTTTTTATTGGTACCATTTTCGGGCACGTGACATTGTTTGATCGCTTTCTATTCTGATATTTGGAAGGCAGAATAAACAAAAACCAACAATTCAGGATTTTTTATTTTTTTTTTTATGCTGTTCCATGTGTGGTAAAATTGATAAGGCAGCTTTATTCTTCGTGTCAGTACGTTTACAGCGGTACCACATTTAGATTTTTTTTTTATGTTTTGGCACTTTTACACAAACTATTTTATAGAAAAAATAATTATTTTTGCATGGCTTTATTCTGAGAGCTATAACTTTTATTTTTCGGCCGTTGGAGCTGTATGGCGGCTTGTTTTTTGCAGGACATGACGTTTTCAGCCGTTTTATTCCATTTTTTGTTTGGCGGTATGATAAAGAATCGTTTTATGTTTCGTTTTTTATTTATTTTTTTACCGTGTTCACTAAAGGGGTTAACCTTTTTTCTTTCAGAATTTTACAATTTTTTTTTTCTATTTATTTTTTTTACTTTTACATTTTTTTTTTTTTTTTATTACTTTTACACACTGTCCCACTATGGGACTTTCACTTTTTGCAGCCCGATTGGCTGTATAGCACAGGAATGCAGAACCATCCCTGTGCTATGCAGCTTGTCAGCGCTGCACAGGGAGAAGTTACTTTGGTCGCGCACTGCGCATGACCAAAGCAACTTCCTGCCTCCTGGTGACCCGGATGTTGTCATGATGACATCGGGTCACCATGACAACATCCGGGACCGGACTCAGACGCCAGCAGAAAAGATAAGTATCGCGCTTCCATCCTCTTGCCATCGGAATGCTGCTATCGATTTTGATCGCAGCATTTCGGGGGTTAATGTGCAGGGAGTGGTGGGGGACCGCTCCCTGCACATAGCTGATTGTCACAGCTCACACCCGGTGCTGACACCCGGCGATCTCGCCCGCACCGCTTGTGTGCAGGCGAAATCGCCAGGGCGTACTAATACGCATCAGGCCCATGGCACAGATAAGTATTGGTACGCCCTGGGAAGGGGTTAATTACACAGGTCTGCAAAAAATAACATTTCAAGAGCTGTTTTGGCTATTCTATGTTTTTTGGTGTGATGAATCCGAAAATGACCTCCATTTTGTCATAGGACTTCACGTTTCCTGACAATTTAGGTAACTATGTTAAATAAGGCAATATTGCGAAATAAATGAAAATAGAGTTAGAAAATACATTTTTTATTACAAATTTTTCATGAAAATAATTTTTGAACTGAAATGAGCTCACTAACACTCACTAAAAATCGATTTTTTTTTCCCTGTGAGGCTCCTCTTGGTACATTTACGCTTGTGAGTAGCATCTGGAATGTTTCTCTGTAGCATCCAACAGTAGTCTGCCATCATTGTAATGCTACATTTCCCCTGGCATCTTCTTTCCATCTCTTTAATGTCCTGGTGAGATCGTTCACCTTGATCTTCACTCACAGCTCCCAAATTTTCAGGAAAGTAGTCAAAATGGGAATGGAGGCAATGCACTTTCAAACTCATCAGGCAACCTAAAGCTTGAAATGCTTTCAGCATTCGTCCAACAATCTTTTTGTAGTCAAGATCTTTTTTTGCCTAAAAATTTCTCTACGACCTCTTTAAATGCAATCCACCCTTCTTTTTGAGGATCCGTCATGGTATTGACAAACTATCAGCTATAAACCTTCTAACGTCTGGTCCGACGAACACACCTTCCTTCAATTTTTCCTCCAAGAGGCTTGGAAACTTGGTGACCAAGTATATGAAGCATTCCCCATCTCTTGGAAGTGATTTTACAAATTGCTTCATCAAGCCCAATTTTATGTGGGGAGGTGGTAGAAGAACTTTATAGGGAGGTACCAAAGTTTCTCGGAGGACATTTTTTTCCAACGACTGAGCACCCTCGGCTGCCAACTCTTCTTGGTCCAGTGATTCTGTCGGTCTCGACTGTCCCACAGACACCGAAAACAAGGGTATTTGGCATACCCAGCTTGTTGCCCAAGCAGCATGCACAAGACCTTCAAATCCGCACACACTTGCCAACCGTGGTCTTTATATTTAAAGTTTATGAAGAACCAATTCCAAGTTCTCGTAGGTTTCCTTCAAGTGTACTGAATGACCTACAGGGATGGAAGCGTAAAAACAGCCGTTGTGGAGTAAGGCTATGTGCGCACGATGCGTATTTGAAGCAGAAATTTCCTGAGCGTTTCTGCATCGCCTTGGCAGGAAAAACGCATAAGGATTTTACATGCGTTTTTGTACATCAATGAATGATTTTTGGAGCTAAATAAAGTTATTTGGTGGGACATTGCTTAAACCTTGGATTACCATCAGAACTGGGGCGAGTATATTTGTTTATTTGAATGATTAAAGAATGTGTCTGTTGTATTTCAAATAAAGTGTTCACTCTGTTTATTTAACTCTTTATTTTACTTTAATTAAGTTTGGTAATGAAAAGGTCTGATTGACACCTTGTCATAACCAAACAAAAGAGCTGGGTGTCAGCTAGTACCATTCATCCAGTCTTCATTAACATGTCTATTCATGTAATTTATGCGGCTTCTGTGAGCTGGGATTTTTAGCCTGGGAAGGTGCCATTTGCAAACATGGTCTGTGGCCATAATTAACATCTCACAGCTGGTTCGATAGCCGCTATGTCCCCCCCAATCAGCACTCAGCAGCGATTTGAATACATTGCATTTTTGTTGCGTCCAAAACGCGGTGTTCTAATGCCGCACTTTTGTTGTCGGTACATTGGAATCCACCGCATATAATGACACTTCAAATCAGTCAAAATCTGCAGCGGAGACTAGAGTGTCCGCTACAGAAATTGACACGCTGTGGGTTAGTTTGGACACTGACATGCAGCGCGTCTTTCAGGACCAGAGCATGTCAAATTCTCTTGCGGAGTCACTAGTCCACGCAACAGAAATTTGACGACTAGAAAGTGTTGAATGCGGTACATCCGCATGGTTCAGTGAACACATGTGGATTAACCTGCGTTCAATAGAATGCAACGTTTTGGACGCAGCAAAAAATATGCGTCCAAAGCGCTGCTACATCCGAATCGTGGGCACAGACCCAAAAAGTAAAAAAAAAAAATGGCATAGGTTCCCACGTCATTTTTATAACCAGCAGAGGGAAAGCCGACCAATGGGGGCTGATATTCGTAGCGGGGGAAGATGCCATTACACAACAATGTAACTATAACTATAAAAACTAACCAGAAAAGGCTAAACAGACAGTACGGGCTGATATTAATAGCCAGGGAAGGGGCCATGGATACTAGCCCCCCTCTGCAGCCATTAATATCACCCCTCAGCAGTCCCAGAAATGGCACATCCATAAGATAAGCCAAATCTGGAGCTTAGCCTCTGCTCTTCCCACTGCCCTGTAGCGGTGGCGAGTGGGGTAATGGGGTTGGGGTTCACGTCAGCCTTGTATTGGCGGCTGACGTGAAGCCCAGGTTAGTAATTGAGGGCGTCTATAAAACGCCCCCATTAATAACTGCACAGTAAAATGGTCGTCGCCTTTACATATAATAAAAACACGGCCAGAAAAAAGTATTTAAATAAAATAACACACTTTTTAAAAAAAAAATTATTGTACGGGTCCGCGAAGCCATCGATCTGAAAAAAAAAAAAAGAAAAGTAAAAACAACCAACCATATTCCTCACCTGTCCGCCGCCAATGACGCAGTCCACGTGCCGCCAACGAGTCTCCCACGATGATCCATGTCACTTCTACAGCAGTGACATCAGCAATCATGATGTCACTGCTGTAGAAGACAGCAATGTACACTGACAGGGGTGTAAAATCACCCCTGTCCGCGTACATTGCTGTGCAGGAGGTCACTTAGGTTCATCAGTTGATGAGCCCAGGTGAGCTCTCACTGCCATCACGCTGGAAACTTTCTTCTGAAAGTTCTCAGGGTGAAGTCACGTGAGCAATCAGCTGATCGCTGACGTCACCGTAGGTCCTGGCTGCTCAGTATACTGGGGGAGCGAGCCCGCAGTATACCGCTGGCTGGAGAGGATCGCTGCTGGGGACCAGGAGGACACCGGGGGGGCGCCAGACAGGCGAGTATAGAGTTTTTTTTTTTTTGTTTTGTTTTTTAACAGCGTGTGGTAACCGGCTTGGCTGGGAAGACAACTGCTCCTCCCATCCACGCTGCTCCCGCTGTTATCAGCGGGAACAGCGGTCGGGATGAGAGGAGTTATAGTCCTCCTCTCCAACCTGGGTACCACCCTAACCGCCACGAAAACGCATCAAAAACGCTACGTGTGCACATAGCCTAAAACTGCTTTGAGACTTCTTTTTGAAGAATCTATAAAGACGCCTTTGCGCTGAATCATATTGGATTTTGAATTGACCCATCAAACCTTCGACATCGATGCAATAAACCAACGTGTCTTCCTGGAAAAAGTAAGGAACGAACTCCTTTTCACAAAGTCTGAACCATGAAAAAGACTGTCCCACTCACAGTAGTGACACTCAGAACCCCCTATTACCGGTATGAAGACAGTCAAGGCTTTTCCACTGAAATCACACCAAGGCAGTACGTCAAGCTCCAGGGATTCGTATCTTACCCCCATTCAGATTTGGCCTTCTGTGCAGGACTACACACAAGTCACCATCTAGAGATCTGCTCTTAATAGCTGTTTGCTACACCTGGTGCTAACGCACCAAGCAGGCAGACAGCCGCGAGCCCACACCAAAAGGCCCGCGAGCCACATGTAGCTCTCGAGCTACAGGTTGGGTCCCCTGTTCAAGCCCATAATTCTGTGCCTCCTAACGAATTAAGAGGATTCTGGACAGTGTCCAGTCAAATGAAGCCCACTCTCCCCTTCCCACAGATGTAGTAGCAGATGGGCGTTTAGGACATGACTAAGATTTTACCCTGATTTGACTATAAACAGTGCAATGTGCCAAACAAGGCTTACAGGCTTTATAACTCATTTGTAGGGGCAGATTATCTGCGCTTTGCATTTTACAAATTTAGGAGGGACAATGCACATGCAATTCTTCTCCACCATAGGGTCGGATGAGAAGAAACATTTCTAGTTCAAGCCCTAACATACTCATGACTAGCAATTACTATATATTCCAGTGACATCCAGTAGTCATACACTACACTCCTACAGGTCTTACCTTCCACCGATTTCCACATTCATTACAAAACACAAATGTTGTCATAGGTTCATCAGCGCTGCGGGTCTGAACCTAAATAATGCAAAACATAAGGTGTCAATTTGGAAAGAATACGACACTTCTGTACTGAAAGAATTCTGTGTTATTCATATTGGTAGAACTTATTCTAATAACTAGCATTACTTTATTTACAAGTATGCAGCTACATTAAGCCCACCCACTAGCTCCAGTAAGAGGCCTCACATAGGGGCTTCCTATAATAGGTAATTATTGAGGGGGATAAAACAATCAAAGCATGGAGTCAGAAATACACTTGTACTTCAGTGATGACTCCAGAAGTAGTCTTGGTAAGTAAGAAACATTTATATTAAAAAGAAATAAAATAAAAAAATAAAAAGTGCTTCGAGCTTACAACATGAGGCATTATTAGTAGGGGTAGATGAATACTATAAAAACCCCTTTTATAAAATGCAACAAAGATGGATTTTACAGTTACTACTACACTGCTTTTATTTAGTGTATTCATGGTTACACAATAGTTACCACTTATTTGCATGGTTTTAAAGTATATAAAAGATAAAGGAAAAAGTCCTAAGCATTGTGTACAATAAAGCCCCCATATGTAATAAATAGCCAGCCATACGATCATTGGCTCGGCTTAGTGCTCCCGTGGTCTCTTTGAAAGACTCGTGGCCAGACTCCACTGGAGGCAGGTTCTATCACAGAGAGCAATAGGAGAGGCAGTCCAAAAATCAGACAAGCCGGACCATTACCTCCCCCAAAACCACCTATTCGGGAGAGCCGGGAGGCCCCCTTATGCAGACTGTCAATCTGATCCTGCTGATATCTGCGAGTTCAGCCGACATTAGTCGGTGTATTGGGGACTTAAGGAAGCCGTTTGCTGCAACTTACCTGTGTGTAAGTACAATTTTTCTTTTTGCACTTGCCGCAGGAGAATAGGTCAGTCTGTGTACCACCAGTTCTGGCCATTTGATGCTCCCGGATGGCCTCCTTTGTAAGGTTCTTTCTCATTTCTTTAAGTTCATCACTTGCCATTTCCTGGAGTAGTTAAAAAAAAACAACAAAAATTTGTGGGTGGGAAGGGGGGTAAAAAGCCCAGATTTTAAGATCATGCGGATTGTTAAAGGGTTATTCTTAAGCTGCCTCTTCAGCAGCTCACAACTCTACAGTTTCTTTACTTCCTGGTTTCTGGCAGGGTGGGGTCTCCTCACTGAGTGACAGCTCTGGTGAGTAGCAGAACCTCAATATAAGGGCTCACTCACACTGGCGTATAAATCGGACAAGTGCAATGCGAGAAAACATCACATTGCACTCTACCCAATGCTAGTAACTCATCTGCGAGCTCAGACTAAGGATAAAAATAAATAAAAAAAAAATCGCAGCATGCTGTGATTGCCTGCGAGAATCAGATCGTACTCAGCAATGCAAGTCAATGGGTGCGAGAGGAAAAAAAAAAAATGCACGGCACATGGCCCATGCGTGTGCCGTCCGATTTTTACGGACACATGTCAAAAGGAAACAACATTTCATCAGCCAAGTAAAGTAAATTCACAGCAAGAACAGAATAGATAAGATATATACAGCGGTGTATATACACTGTATATTTCTTATCCATCTTATGCCCCCCTCCTGATTTCTCATTCTTTTGCATGCTTATCAAACTTAAATGTTTCAGTTCACAAAACAAATTTATATATTAGACAACGATAACACAAGTAAACACAAAATGCAGTTTTTAAATAAAGGTCTTTATTAAGGGAAAAAGAAATCCAAACCTACAGGGCCCGGTGTGAAAAAGTGATTGGCCCAAAAAACCTAAACTGATTGAAGTTGTTGTTGCTAAGGGTGGCCCAATCAAGCATTTGCGACAACTGGCAATAAGTCTTTTACAACGCTCTGGAGGACTTTTGGCCCATTCATTTTTGCAAAAAATTGTTGTAATTCAGCCACATTGGAGGATTTCCGAGCATGAATCACCTTTTTAAAAGGTCATAACTTTGACTAGGCCACTCCAAAGTCTTAATATTGTTTTCCTTAAACCATTCAGAAGTGGACTTGCTGGTGTGTTTTGGATCATTGTCCTGCTGCATAACCCAAGTGCGCTTTAGCTTGAGGTCACGAACAGATGGCCGGACATTCTCCTTCAAGATTTTTTGATAGACAGCAGAATTCATGGTTTCATTTACCACAACAAGTCTTCCAGGTCCTGAAGCAGCAAAAACAGCCCCAGACCATTACACTACCACCAACATATTTTACTGTTGGTAAGATGTTCCTTTTCTGAAATGCTGTTACTTCTAAGCCAGATGTAACGGGACACACACCTTCCAAAAAGTTAAATTTCTGTCTCGACTCAGCAGTTGTTTCCGTCTTGGAACTCTGCCATGCATGCAATTTTTGCCCAGTCTATTTCTTATGGTGGAGTCATGAACACGGACCTTAGCTGAGGCAAGTGAGGCCTGCAGTTCTATGGATGTTGTTGTGACCTCTTGGATGAGTTGTCGCCGAGTTCTTGGGGTAATTTTGGTTGCCCACTCCTGGGAAGGTTCACCACTGTTCCATGTTTTTGTCATTTGTTGATAATGGCTCTCACTGTTGTTCACTGGAGTCCCAAAGCTTTAGAAATGGCTTTAACACATTTTCCAGACTGATAGATCTCAATTACTTTGTTTCTCATTTGTTCCTGAATTTATTTGGATCGCAGCATGATGTCTAGCTTTTGAGGATCTTTTGGTTTACTTCACTTTGTCAGGCAGGTCCTATTTAAGTGATTTCTTGATTGAGAACAGGTGTGGCAATAATCAGGCCTGTGTGTGGCTAGGGAAATTGAACTCAGCTTCCCAAAGATATGATAAACCACAGTTTATGTTTTAGGTGGGGGTGGGGGGAATCACTTTTTCATACAAGGGGTTGTAGGTTTGGATTTCTTTTTCACTTAAAGGGAAGGTGTCGCGATTTTTATTTTTGTATTAATAATTATTGATTATATAATCAATTATTTTTAATACAAAATAAAATTCACAGTTTTAATAGTTTATTAATATTTTTTTGCAGCCACTGGGGGCTGCCAATTGCATTTGCTTGTGTGTAAGGCCAGTTACAAACCTCAAATACGGTAGCCACTGTGTATAGGAGTCTATGGTCGCGACCCGACCGCATCTCTTCTATTGAAACTGCCATAGCTGTGAGCTGGGTCACACACTGGTCAGTGCGTGCAGTGACGGCAAGTGCCTGGGAGCGAAGGTCCGGGGTGAGGCGAGTATCACCAGCAGTGACCAACAACCTGGGATTAGTAGTACATTACCAGGTTGCTGATCACCGTTGTGACCGCAATGTTCAGAGCACAGCAGAGTAATTATGAACCTGGTGGGCTCTGATCACTAACACAGCTCTGCTATGGCACTGTAACGTCTGCCATAGCAGAGCTGTGTATGCAATGCCATCATTACACCCGACAAAGCAAATAAGAAAAAAAAAAAAAAAAAAAAGGAGGAAGCTGCATTACTTTGCACGCAGCATTCTCCCCAAGTCTCCGTAGTGTCAGATCAGCCAGGAGAGGAGGGACTCTCAAGACATCGGAGAGCAGCAGAGCAAGATGAAAGCAGGCATGTCTGTCGTGTGTGGTGCCCTCTGCCCAGAACACTCCAGGTAACCTGTGCAGCTGCTTTCAATCTTATCTTTTGTGTTTGGGCATGAACAAGGGGAGGAATGTGTGTGTGTATATATTTCGTGTGTGCGTGTATTTTCCAGTGTATGAGCGTGTGTGTACTTTCCTGTGTGTGAGCTTAGCTTGTGTGTATTTTCCTGTGTATACGAGTGTGTATTTTTCTATTTTCCTAGGTGTATGAGTGCATATGAATTTTACTATGTATAGTAGAAGAGATTGGATGATCGCAGCTTCAAGTAAGAAATACAGTATAAAGTGAAAAATTTTAAAAAATATATATATATATTTATATATTATAGTATATATACTTTATATATCCCCCCCTTTTTGTACCATTAAAAATATAGCAATAAAAAAATGCACACATTTGGTATTATTGCATTTGTAAAAATCCAATCTATCAAAATATAAAATAAATTAATCCGATTAATAAATGCGTAACGCGTAATTTACCCCAAAATGGTATCAGTAGAAACTTCAGCTCAGGGCGCAAAAAAATCCCATCATACGTGATACACCGGTCTGGGGAGTATCTAATCCCATCATAAGTGATATGCCTCAGACCAGTGTATCTGATCCCATCATGCGTGATGCTCCCCAGACCGGTGTTTTTAATCCCATCATGTGCATACTCCCCAGACCAGTGTCTCTAATCCCATCAAGCACGATACACTACGCGTATGCAGATACAGGGCTCAGTGTAGTGTATCATGTGCTGCGAATAATCCCAGCGTGTGTTACACTCCACGTATCTTATCCCAGCTTATGATACAGCAAGCAGCACCAACTAATAGAATCTGCGCTGTTGTCCGTCCTCTGTGACACTATCTACTTGTTAGTATCACTGTGCAGTCACCAACAAAATGGCTCCTCATTGTGATCCTAAACTTTATTCTTTCTTATCCTATTACAAACACCCAGAAGGGGTGGAGAGGGGTGACGTCACACACGTGAACAGACCCAGCCCACATTTACTGCAGTCGTAATGTGAGCTAGTACTAGATCAGGTTTTCATGCCAAATTTCAGCAGCTGCTCCCCCTAATGTTTAAATTAAAAGTGGAAATACCAAACCTTTTTACATTTTTTTTTAGATTTCACTTCATTAAAAACAAATATTTAAAAAAAATTTTAAAAACATTAATACTTTTTCAATTGCTTTTTTTTATTTTAATGCCATCTTCCCTTTAATACAGACCTTCATTTAAAAACTGCATTTTGTGTTTACTTGTGTTATCTTTCTCTAATATTTAAATTTGATTGATTGACCTGGTGCGTTGGCAATTGGGGTAATGGTTTTGGGCTTCATATCAGCTGTGTAGTGTCTGCTGACATCAAGCCCAGGGGTTAGGGATGGAGAAGTGTCTATCAAACACCCCCATTACTAACCCTGTAGTCAAAAGAAAAACACCTAGAAGTCCTTAATTTATAAAAAAGCACTCTGACAAATTCCCTCTTTTACCCATTTATTAAAAAAAAAAAAAGAATCCCCAGTGGTCCAAAGTCCATATGGAGGTTCCACAACGATCCCAGTCATCTTTGTCTAGTCTATGGAGCTCCGTTCAGAGAACGAATCTCCATAGACTGGGAGCAGCAGGCACTGCCGGTTCTCAAGCTGCGTAGCGCAAGAACCCGGCTGCTGTGACGAGCGGTGATGTTGGTACGGTGATCACAGTTCACAGCCGCTGAACTGCGGTAACCTTACTGACGTCACTGCTCGCAGCGGTTATTGGCTTCAACAACCAGTAAAGGCTAAGCAGACAGCTGTGGGCTGATATTAATAGGCTGGGAAGCTCCATGGATATTGGCCCCTTCCCAGACTATTAAGAGCAGCTCACAGCTGTCTGCTTTTCCTTATCTGGTTATTAAAAATAGGGGGACCCCATACCATTTTTTTTTACATTTATTCCTAAAAAGCTGCCGGATAAGCTCCACAGAGCTTCTTAAATATCTGACGACCAACTCTCTATAAAATTGCTTTATTAGTTTGAAAACTAGTTTTAAATTACACAGAGAATTACAGTATGTAAAAAATGTTAAACGCATTGCATATGCATGTCAAATGGATGCTAGTTGTGAATCGCATGACAGTCATCCTACTTTTCTGGATCAACATCGGACCGATTTTTTATACGCTAGTGTGACTCCAGCCTTAGAACTATAAAGTTTAGCACAAGTTCCACTGTGACAAGTTCAGCTATCAGTAGTTTGTTCTGAGCCTACACTGCTATCATTATATTTACATGTAGAGATAACAGGGCATTTGAACAAGCATACAGCTATAATTCTGGGGGCCTGGCTGGTTGGATTGTGAATCTACTGGACTGATAAGAGCAGGTACTGTAGTGAGGACCTGAGATTGAGTTGGAGGGAAGTGAGCAGATAACTGTTGTATAGAAATCAATGGGCTGGAAAGAGCTGACCAGTATGTTAGGAGTTAACCCCTCTCCTGAAATGTAGCTAGTTGACACTCAACTGTACACCATGTAAGGTAAAATCTCCCACTGTGGAACTACAACAGATAGAAAAAGTAAGTCAATTGCAAACTTGCTTATTTTCATGTTAACTAATAAAAGCAATTTTATAACTTGAGAACACCAATTTAATTTATGGATTTGTATTCGGATACCTATTTCACCCACTGACATGCAGAAATCTATATTCCGTCACAGCAGATTTTTCAGCTGCAGTGTGAATGTACGTGCAGTGGTCTCACCTGGTAGATACTACTGGTGGATTTAATGACTAATTTATACCTGACATTAACACCTGACCTTTACCAATATATGGGAGTTTAGAGTTGGATGCAAACTACTACACTGCAGTGATGTGAACTTACAACTAGTGTTGAGCATTCCGATACTGAAATATCGGGTATCGGCCGATATTCGCGGTATCGGAATTCCGATACTTAATTCCGATACTTTTACAATATCGAATACCGGAATCGGAAGTTCCCATAATGCCTGCGCTCTGCAGTGTCTCTGAAGGATGACAAGCTGGATGGCAGCGCTCAGCTGCGATCCAGCCTGTCATCAGAATGCCATCCCAGCGTAGGAGAATTCTCCTGATTGTTTAAAAGCCGGCAGGCGGTAAAAAGCCGCCGGCTTTTAAACAATCACACAGCCCCATACTGCTTCCCCGCAGCCTCCGACCCCGATCCTCCGCTCCCCTCGCCACCTCCCATCCCGATCATAAGTTAGGACCGGGCGGGGAGCACAGCACCAAGGAGCGGGGAGCGAAGGACCCGGGCGGGGAAGCCGGCAGTGAAAAGACTTCACCGCCGGCTTTCCCGTTCTGTGCTGCGCTTTCCCGCCGGTTATTTCAAATGATCAGGTGATGCTGATCAGCTGTTCATTTGAAGTAGCCACGGTGCCCTCAGAGGGTTCATGTGAGTTCATGCTTGACTGCATTGCATGAACTCACATGAACTTTCCCACGGCCGCACAGGTCAGCCTCACCTCCCAGACCATCAGCCCGTCATGATTAGTGTGTGCGCGATGTCTGCGGGTGTGTGCGGTGTCTGTGCGATGTCTGCGAGTGTGTGCGGGTGTGCGCGGTGTCTGTGCGATGTATGCGGGTGTGTGCGTGCAGGCAGACATAGGCCGATGTGACACTACTACTCCCATCGGCCTATGTCGGTCCCCCGTCCACTCGTGCCAGCAGGATCAGCTCGATGGGAGCAGTAGTTCCCATCAGCCTGATCCTGCTATTTAAATTGCCCTACTGTGTCCCCAATAAATTTTAAATACATGTCATTGGTGGCCAGTGGTTACCTACAATAAATTAGTTCATACATTACCTGTCCCCGCCGATCGCCACCTAAAATAAAGTAAAAAATAAAAAACTACACCTATACTCACCTAGACACCTAATTCCCCGAAGCCATCGATCTCCTGTAAAAAAATATAAAATAATAAACCACAACCTTATCCTTACCCCTCCGTAGTAGTCCAAGAGTTTCCCACCAAGATCTCCAGTTTAGAGCAGCCACATAGAATGTGACCGCTCTGAACCGCTGCCGCCGCTAGAATGATGGGGCCGTAAAGCAGCTCCGTCATTACATAAGCGGGTTCGCCGGAGTTCAGGCAGCGCTGCTCCGGTTAGTTCCTTTACGGCCCTGCTGTATCGTGAGAAATTCCCACGGTACAGCAGAGCCGTAAAGGAGGTCTCCGGAGCTGTGCCGCCTGAATGCACTCCGGTGACCTCAGTCAGTGGCTCCCGCTGCCAGGAGCGGACGTGTTCCCGGCAGTGTGAGCTTACAGCAGCCATGCACAGCTGTCACCATCTCCAGATGTGACAGCTGTGCATGGGAGATCAGCGCAGGAACGTGGACAGGTAACTATTTTTTTTTAGTAAACTAAGAATTAAATAAAATGGTGTGGTTTATTTCAAATAAATTATTTTTTTCTGGGTGTAGTGTGTTTTTTTCTTTTTAACACTTTGTAGATTAGTAATGGGGGTGTCTTATAGACGCCCATCATTACTAACCTGGGCTTCATGGCAGCTGGCGCTGACATGAACTCCACCACTATTACCCCCTGCCACCGCACCAGGGCAGCGTGGAAGAGCGAGGCTAAGTGCCAGAATTGGCGCATCCTATGGATGCGCCATTTCTGGGACGGCTGACGGCTGGTGTTTCTAGCTTGGGAGGGGGCCAATATTCATGGCACCCTTCCTGGGCTATTAATATCAGCCCCCAGCTGTCTGCCTAGCCTTCGCTAGCTATTAAAATAGGGGGGACCCCACGTCATTTTTTCGGGGGGGGGGGGGGGTGTCCCCCATTTTAATAGCTAGTAAAGGCTAGGTATTCAGCTGGGGGCTGATATTAGTAGTCTGGGAAGCTCCGTGGGTATTACCCCCTTCCCAGGCTTCAAACATCTGCCCCAGCAGTCGGCTTAACCTCCGCTAGAGACTAAAATTACGGGGAACCCCACGCCAATTTTTTTTTAAATAAATCCTTTATTTTAACACTAAATGACATTTGAGGAGTTAATAAAGATGCAGTCCCTAAATTATTATTTATTTTTTAATTAATTTTTCCCAAAAATTTTGACGTGGGCTTTGCCATATTTTTGTATGCCAGCCAGGTACAGCATCCAGCTTCTATGAACGCGCCATTTTCCGGGGTGGCTGCGGACTGCAATTTGCAGGAAATTCATGAAATAATTTAAAAAAAATTGACGTGGGGCTTCGCACTATATTTGTGTCCAGCCAGGTACAGCAGGCAGGAACGGGCTGCCCCCAACCACCAGCTGCCTATTTGTACCTGGCCTGACACAACAATATAGGGAAGCCCTTTTTTCTTTATTATTTCATGAAATAATTAAAAAAATAAAAAATACGTGGGGCTTCTCCCTATTTTTGTGTCCAGCCAGGTACAACTAGGCAGCTGGGGGCTGGAATCTGCAGCGCAGGGAGGCCCAAGCTTTCTGCCCCCCCCGGTGCAAATTGCAGTCCGCAGCCACCCCGGAAAATGGCGCGTTCATAGAAGCGCCATCTTCTGGCACTGTACCCAACTCATCCAGGGCCCTGGTGCGGTGGCTCACTGGGTAATAAAGGGGTTAGGGCCAGCTTGGCATTATCAGCTGGCCCTAAGCCCGAAATTCATGGGGTCACGCCAATATTAGACATGACCACCATGAATTTCTAGTAAAGTATTTAAAAAAAAAAAACACGACCCAGAATAAAGTCCTTTAATTGAAATAAACACACAATTCTTTATTGTTCTAAATTAAACCAAACTTACCATCATGCCCATTCCAGCTGAAGCCAACGATCTCCTGCAATAAAAGAAAAATAATAAAGCAACATCATCCTTACCTTTCCATGGTTCCCAGGACAGCTTCAGCTCTGCTACATCGAGATGACAGGCTGGACCTGCAGAACGCTGCCATCCAGCCTGTCATCCCGCGGACACTGAGAAGCGCAGGCATGCTTGCGCTCCTCAGTGTCAGGTTGTGACGGCATCCCGATGAGCCGAGTCTCTCACGCTCACCGCATGCGCAGGAGAATTCTCCCACGCTGTCAGTGACGTGCATGAGGTGAGCCGAGTTCATTGTCGGCTCATCTGGATGCCGTCACAGCCAGACACTGAGGAGCGCAAGCATGCCTGCGCTTCTCAGTGTCTGCGGGATGACAGGCTGGATGGTAGCTTTCTGCTGCGGTCCAGCCTGTCATCTCGATGTAGCAGAGCTGAAGCTGTCGTGGGAACCATGGAAAGGTAAGGATGATGTTGCTTTATTATTTTTCTTTTATTGCAGGAGATCGTTGGCTTCAGCTGGAATGGGCGTGATGGTAAGTATGGTTTAATTTAGAACAATAAAGAATTGTGTGTTTATTTCAATTAAAGGACTTTATTCTGGGCGTTTGTGTTTTTTTTTACTTTGACTATGGGGTTAGTAATGGGGGTGTCTTATAGACGCCTCTCCATTACTAACCTGGGCTTGATGTCAGCTGACATCAACCCCAGCCCTATTACCCCCTGCCACCGCTACAGGGCAGTGGGAAGAGCGAGGCTAAGTGCCAGAATTGGCGCATCCTATGGATGCGCCATTTCTGGGGCGGCTGACGGCTGGTGTTTCTAGCCTGGGAGGGGACCAATATTCATGGCACCCTTCCTGGGCTATTAATATCAGCCCCCAGCTGTCTGCCTAGCCTTTGCTAGCTATTAAAATAGGGGGGACCCCACGTCATTTTTTTTTTGGGGTCCCCCATTTTAATAGCTAGTAAAGGCTAGGTATTCAGCTGGGGGCTGATATTAGTAGCCTGGGAAGCTCCGTGGGTATTACCCCCTTCCCAGGCTTAAAACATCTGCCCCAGCCATCTGCTTAACCTCCGCTAGAGACTAAAATTAGGGGGAACCCCACGCCAATTTTTTTTTTTAATAAATCCTTTATTTTAACACTAAATGACAAGTACAGTAATCAACACTATCATTGTACTTCTTATATATGTGACTGACATATTTCTATGTATCTAATCTATGTGTGATCCTCTATTCTTTGTGTTCTAAATTGTCGGGTACCGATGCTGAATTGCCGGCCGGCTTTTTTTAAAGAGAAGGTGCATGAAAACACTAATATTTTTTTAAATAAATCCTTTAACACTAAATGACAAGTACAGTAAGCAACACTATCATTGTACTTCATATATATGTGACTGACATGTTTCTATCTATCTAATCTGTGTGTGAAGCTCTCTTCTTTCTGTTATAAATTGTCGGGTACCGGTGTATGCCGCTGATGAATTGCCGGCTTTTCATGTTTCACTGTGAGCACTGTTCCCATCGATTTGGGCAACCACCTCCCCCAATACATTCTACATTATTGTTAGTTGTTTTCCTTCATGTAGAATTAACCTACAAGGAAAGAAAGGGTTTATTTTTATTCCGATATTTGTGTCCCATTGACTTGCATTGGTTTCCGGTATCGGAATCAGCGATATCCGATACTTTTTGGGTATCGGCCCGATCCAATCCGATCCGATATTTCCTGATATCGGAAGGTATCGCTCAACACTACTTACAACACAACCTCCAATTATCAAGCTCTTCAGACCAGGGTGTATTATACCTTATTCAAGATCCAGTAGTCACACACTGTTATAGTTTTCAAAGAAAGGTGACGTTTTTATGACACTCTAAAACGTGTATTCCCATCTCCAATATCCTATACCAATATCTAGTAGGTGTAATAATATTAGCAAAGACCTCCAATTAGAAGTGTAGTGTAGTTCTTCTGATTCGCTATGTCACTTACCCCATGTGCAGTGCATTGCAGTAGATTAGGTATCCATGATTACAATCATATAGTGACAGTTGCTAGTGGTCGTAACCATGGATACCTAATCTACTGCAATGCCCTACACATGGGGTAAGTGACATAGCGAATCAGGAGAACTACGCTACAATTCTTATTGGAAGTATTTGTTATATTATATTATACCTACTGCATACTGGGATAGGATCTTGGAGATGGGAATACCCCTTTAATATCTTACAAGCAAATGTAAGAACACTAAATACTTATGAGATCCAACTTGGCAAAGATTGCACAGTTGGCAAAGGGGGGGAAAAAAAAAAAAAAAAAAAAAAAACAACCTTTAAAAAGGACTCATTCCATCCCTGCCGCCGCTCTGGTGATCTCGTTGATCCTGGTGTAATGTCATGTCCATCACATCACATACTGTACATGCGCGCTGAGACCAGTCACTGGCTGACGTTGTCACATGTATGATGGACATAAAGCAGGACTACCGCTGACCACAAAAGCAACCGTGCTGGAAAAGCAGGGGTTGTGAATGGCGAGGAATGCTTTCCTCCTCTTTTTCTACTTCTACCATATTTGAAAAATCCTGCAAATCCATTTTAGGGCAAAGACAACAAGGTGCACATTTGATGAACATGTGATTTAACCCCTTAAGGACGGAGCCAATAATATCCTTAATAACTAGGCCAATTTTTACAATTCTGACCACTGTCACTTTATGAGGTAATTACTCTGGAACGCTTCAACGGATCCCCCTGATTGAGACGTTTTTTTCGTGACACATTGTACTTCATGATACTGGTAAAATGTATTCGATGTGACTTGTGTTTGTGAAAAAAAATTAGAAATTTGGTGAAAATTGTGAAAATTTTCAAAATTTGAATTTTCATGCCCTTAAATCAGAGAGATATGTCACACAAAATAGTTAATAAGTAACATTTCCCACATGTCTACTTCACATCAGCACAATTTTGGAACCAATTTTTTTTTTTTTTTTTTGCTACGAAGTTATGAGGGTTAAAAGTTGACCACTGATTTCTCATTTTTCCAACAAAATTTACAAAACTTTTTTTTTTTTTTTTAGGGACCACATCACATTGAAGTGACTGAGGGGTCTATATCACAGAAAATAGCTAAAAGTGACACCATTCTAGAAACTGCACCACTCAAGGTGCTCAAAACCACATTCAAAAAGTGTATTAACCCTTCAGGTGCTTCACAGGAATTTTTGGATGTGGAAGAAAAAAAATGAACATTTAAAGGAAACCTGTCACGTCCTAGTTACCATCATCGCTGCCCCCATAACGTGGTTAGTGATGTAATGTTCATCACTAACAAGCTGTTTTCATGAAAATTGGTGTTATTATAATGCTTTTCTAACATTTTATATACTTTGTCTTACAAGCTCGTATTCAGTCATAAGGGTGTGATTCTCAGATTCAGTCATGGGCGGCCGCCGCGTTCAGATAGTGCTGGTGCCGCCCATGACATTTGAATACTGCTCCTGGCAAGTGCTGGGTTTGAGGGGCGCATGCGCATTTGCACATGTCGGGCCGCTGGTCCGGTGCGTGCACTGAGGCTGTGTGATTACCAGATTCAGTGGGCACGCTTTGTGACCTGTGGCCCCTGGCGCAGTCAATGTATCTCGCAGTCACCGCTGCAGTGTCACACCACATGCGCAGGGTTTTGATTTACTATTCTTTTAATTTTGATCACTGTGATAGCGTTTATCACAGTGATCAAAAGGAACCAATAGGGAAAATTCCCAGTTGTTGCAGGGGATCGGCTGGCAGATCTTAGCGGGTGCACTGTGCCCACCATTTTTTTTCTACGGCAAGATGCCGGAGGGCCGGGGGAAGATCAGGGGACGGCAGAGGTACCGGGTTGCTTAATTTCTCTCTCCTCTGACATGTATATCATATCAGAGGAGAGAGAAATGATTGTAACCACGGGCACACTTTTTTTTCCGGTGAATAACGGCGATCACATGATCGGGGACCAGAAAAATCCCGATAGCCGAGACCCCGGAGAATTTCCGACTCTGGGGGGCGCTACAGCCTTATTCATCAGAGAAGCATATTCACGGCGCTGAGGAATAAGTACCCTTAACTGCCGCTGTAAAAATGCGTTACGGCGATCGTTAAGGGGTTAAAAATCTATTTACATATTGCGGTTATTTTCCTGGCTTGTAAATCGATCTACAAGACAAATTTTTAAGGCTATGTGCCCATGATGCAGAAATTTTCCTGAGCATTTCTGCATCTCCTTGGCAAAAGAGTAGTTACTTACCGGTAACGAAATTTCTCGGAACCCATGACGGCACCACGGAGAGAGGGGATCCGCCCTTCAAGGACAGGAAACCTACAGATAAAAAGGGCGGCACCTCTCTCCCGCATCAGTTGGTTTACAGAGCACCGAGAGGACTGCCAGGTTAGTAACACCAAATATGGCATTTTTATTATATATACTATATTATATTATACTATATTATATATATATATATATATATATATATATATATATATATATACACACACACACACATATATATATATATATATATATATATATATATATATATATATATATATATATATATATATATATATATATATATATATATATATATATATATATATATATATATATATATATATATTTTATTTATTTTTTTTTTCAGACACACCCTGTGACTAAACAACAGGTAGTAACGATTGTGCACACCCATGTGTAAGAAAAAAGGGGAGGGAATGTACGGGTGCAGTCATGGGTTCCGAGAAATTTCGTTACCGGTAAGTAACTACTCTTTCTCTTTCCCCATGACGGCACCACGGAGAGATTGCAGAGCAGTGAAGATTAGGGAGGGACCACCGCTTCCAGAACCCTTCTGCCAAAGGTAAGATCTGAAGACGATGTTAGATCCAGCCGGTAGTGTTTAAAGAACGTGGAGGGAGAAGACCAGGTCGCCGCTCTACATATCTGTTCGATTGAAGCTCCGGCCTTCTCCGCCCAGGAGGCTGCCACTGCCCTTGTCGAGTGCGCCCTTAAGCCCACCGGCGCTGTTTCCCCGCTTGAGGAATAAGCCAGGGAAATGGCTTCCCTTATCCACCTTGCCAGGGTTCCTTTGGAAGCTTTCTGTCCCTTCCGAGATCCCTGGAAGCACACAAAAAGAGCCCTGTCCTTCCTACACTCCCGTGTGGCCTCTAAATATTGCATAATGCACCTCCTGACGTCCAAGGTGTGAAGGGCCTCTTCCCCCTTGTTTTTTGGGGCTGCGCAGAAGGAAGGGAGGGTAACCTCCTGTGACCTGTGAAAAAGGGATCCCACCTTAGGAAGGTACGCAGGGTCGGTCCTAAGCGTCACTCTGTCGTCTAGTATTTGTGTAAAAGGGGGTCCTGCGGATAGTGCTTGGATATCACTAATGCGGCGAGCCGAGGTGAGGGCTACCAGAAGGGACGTCTTAAGGGGCAAGATTTTAAGGGATGCTTCCCCTAGAGGTTCAAAGGGGCCTCTGGTCAGGGCTGAAAGAACAAGATTTAAATCCCACGGAGGAGCCTTCCGGGAGGGGATGGGCCTGGATCTATGAGATGCTCTGATGAACCTGGAGACCCATCTATCCCTTGCCAGGTTGCAGTTATACAGGGCTCCCAGAGCTGCCACCTGAACCTTCAGCGTGCTCGTGGCCAACCCCAGTTCCAACCCCTTCTGAAGGAACTCCAGGATGGTAACCACGGGGGCCTCCCCTACTATATCCGTACCTGCAAAGGAAAGGAATTTCTTCCAAGTTTTCCCGTAGAGCCTAGTAGTTACAGGTTTCCTACTCTGCAGCAAGGTAGAGATTAGATTGGGGGAAAACCCTTTATCCCTCAAGGAGTGACCTCTCAAATTCCAAGCTGTCAAGTGCAGGTTTGTTACCTGCGGGTGTAGTACTGGACCCTGAGACAGCAGGTCCGGAACTTCCGGAAGGACCCAGGGGTCGGAGACGGACATGATCCTCAGCCAGGAAAACCAAGGCCTTCTTGGCCAGAAAGGGGCGATCAGGATCGCATTCGCCTCGTCTTCCCTGATCTTCCTCAGAACTGCCGGAATGAGAGCAATCGGAGGAAAGGCATATACTAGCTGGTGGCCCCATGGAATCAAAAAAGCGTCTAGTGCTACTGGGTTCCCCCTGGGGTCGATCGAGCAAAACGTGTCCACCTTTTTGTTTTTCCAGTTGGCGAATAGTTCTATACATGGGATTCCCCAAGCCCTCATGATTTTTTTGAACACCAGCTGGTTCAACTCCCATTCGCCCTGTCTCAACTGGGTACGGCTTAGGAAGTCCGCCGTGACGTTCATTGACCCTTTTATGTGCAGAGCTGATAAGGACTCTAGATTCCTCTCTGCTACGTGGAGGATGGAGCTTGACGCCTGAAGAAGGGAGATGGACCGGGTACCCCCCTGGTGATTTAAATATGCCACCACTACTCGGTTGTCCGAGAATACTCTCACGTGGTAACCCTTTAACACGTTTAGAAATTCCAAGAGGCCATACTTCACCGCCAGAAGTTCTTTCATGTTGGAGGAAGAACTTTCCACCCCCTTTGCCCAGACTCCCTGAGCCACTCGGTCGTCTAGATGAGCCCCCCACCCCCTGGGGCTTGCATCTGTCGTCAGAATCTGGGGTGACGGTATTGTCCATGGGACGCCCCTGCCTAGATTTTCTTTCTTTGTCCACCATGTTAGGGAAAGTAAAGTTTTTGAGGATAAGGTCAGTCGCCCTTCTAAGTGCCCTCTTAGAGATTTTTCCGCCCTCAAAATCTCCCATTGTAAGACCCTGGTGTGCAACTGAGCCCAGCGGACACCCGGGATGCAGGCAGTCATAGAAAAGAGGAGGGACATTGCTCCCCTTAGTGTCATAACCGGATGCTTCCTCACATAGGACACACGGGCTATCATATTTTGGACTTTCTCTTCCGGAAGACTGCATTCCTGACTTCTTGAATCTAACAGGATACCTAAGTATTCCTGTAGCTGAACTGGCTCCACTCTGGATTTTTTTAGATTTAGAAGCCATCCCAAACTTGTCAAAGAATCCATGACTACTACTAGCTGGTCTTTGCAGTGGCTGAACGAGTTGCCTATAACCAGTAGATCGTCCAGGTATGGGACCATCAGGATGTTCCTCTCCCTCAGATGAGCCATGACTTCCGACATCACTTTCGTGAAGACTCTGGGGGCTATTGCTAACCCGAAGGGAAGGGCCCCATACTGGAAGTGTCTGATTGTGCCCCTTATTGGTATGGCTACCCTCAGGAATTTCTGGTAGTCCCTGTGAATGGGGACATGATAGTAGGCGTCTTTTAGGTCTAAGACCGTCATGAAACAGCCTGGAAACAGTAATTTCACACAAGTTTTTATTGACTCCATCTTGAAAGGTTGTATATTTAGAAACTTGTTTAATTTCTTCAGGTTCACGATAGTCCTGAGTGTACCATCCGGTTTTCTCCTGAGGAATAGTGGGGAGTAAAACCCCTCGCCTGCCTCCTGAGCTGGGACCTCCTGCAGGACTGCTCTGTCCACTAGGTCTAGGACTTCCTGTTCTAGAGCCAACTGAGGACCTTACGGGGGTTACTGTGAATTTTCCTCGGGGAGTGGAGAGGAACTGGAGTTTTAGCCCAGATCTTATCAGGCCCAAAATCCAGCCCACATTTGAAATCTTTTCCCAGGCTGAGAGGAAATGGAGCAGCCTTCCCCCCACCTGGGGCTGCGTTTCATTGGGCGGGCTTCTTGCTGTCACTAAGGGGCCTGTTGAACATAAGCCCCTTGGCTTTCTTCTGTCTCCTATCTTCCCACCTGTCCTGATCTTTGGGGGGCCTCTTTCGCATGAATTTTTTGCTCCGAAAACCCTTCCTGAATGATGAATCGGAGAGGACCGGGAATCGTTTTTTGTCATCCCCGGCTTTATCCAGGATGTCATCCAGGGTAGGTCCGAACAAAAATTCCCCTTCACACGGGATGGAGCACAGTTTGGATTTCGTTTGGAGGTCGCCTGGCCAGCATTTGAGCCATAGGGCCCGTCTAGCTGCATTTGAAAAACTCCCTGCTCTGGCTGCCAGTCTGACGGAGTCGGCTGAGGCGTCTGCCAGAAAAGCCGCTGCGCCTTTCATCACAGGGATGGTCCCTATAATATCCTCCCTTGAAGCCTTGTCTTTTAGCTGAGATTGCAGCTGGTCCAGCCAAACTATCAAGGATCTGGCTGTGCAAGTGGCTGCCACTGCCGGTTTTAACCCCCCCCCTGCCGCTTCCCAGGCTCCTTTCAGAAAGGAGTCCGCTTTTTTGTCCATAGGGTCTTTAATTACCCCCATGTATTCAAACGGCAGGGAATATTTTTTAGAGGCTTTGGCTACCGCCACGTCAATTTTTGGCGCTTTATTAGAGAAAAAGCATACAGGGTCCTCAAAGGGGTATTTCCTTTTTGGGGTCAACAACCCTTTTCTCTCTGGCTTCTTCCATTCTCTCTTAATCAGGTCGTGAACCTGATCATTAAGAGGGAAGGATCTCTTTCTTTTCTGACCTAAGCCACTGAACATTATGTCTTGGATGGACTTTTTGGGATGAGGGTCTACAAACCCCATGGTGGCCCTAACTGCTTTGATTAAGCTATCTGTTCCGTCTATAGGGAAACAGTTACGACCACCATCCTCTGAAGATGAGGAAGCAGATGATGAACAGGATGATTCAGACCCCGCAACTTCCTCATCTGATTTACTAGACTCTGACTCCGGGGAAAGGTGCCTAGTTTTTTTATGCTTCTTCCCCCCCTTTTGGGGGGATTTGAAGGTATCTTCGACTTGCGATTTTATCAGGGATCTGAGCTCGGTAGCAAACTTAGGGGTCTCCTCACAGATGGTTTGCTCGATGCATGAGCTACATAGTCTCTTTTGCCATGTGGTGGGTAGATCTGCTGCGCAAAGTGCGCAGGCCCTGTTTTTAAACTTCCCCGTGCTCTTCCTTCCCTAAGAAGAAAAGAGAGGGGGGAGGGTCCAAATTACAAGTGAACTTTCACGAAGATCACTTACCGCCTATACGAAAGAGAGAGAGGGAATACCGCATTCGAAGAGGAACCTGCTCTGGTAGCTGGGTCTTTCGCCGAGGCTGATGCCGTGCCGGAATCTTTGCCACGCTGAGAAGACCTGCCGGACCGACCGCTTCCTCCGTCACCTTGATTATGTTGACGCGGAGGGCCGCTGGAGGGTCCTTTCGTGCGTTTCCTCTGAGGCGATGGTGATGGAGATGGTGAGTGGGGGCGCAGGGACTGCACCTCCTGGGGCTCCTGGTCACTCATACTGCTGATTTTCACGTATGCCAGGAAGCATTTTCCCTTTGCTTCCCTGGCAATTTAAGCTATGCAGATGACCGCCCCCTCCCCCTCCAACACCGCTGTGGGGAGCGCCCCCTTCTGGCCAGGACACCGCTGTGTCCTCCATGTTAGGCCTTTCCCGCGCGCGCGTTTGAATTCGCCGCTCCTGCGGCCGCGTCACTTCCGGCGCGCGAGGGGGAGCGTCGGTGAGCGCGCGTACCCGCCCAAACGCCGAATCGCTATCCGGCAAGCATGCGGGGCGCGCGCTGCACAAGGCCCAGACCCTGACCCAGGGCTCAGGCCAACCCGAGCCCTGAGCCTTCTATACTTACCGCCTGGGCCCGACGCCACAGGAGACCGCGGCTTGCTTCGCGTCTCCCTGCCACCCTAGAGGCCCGCTGACCCCAGCTGTGGCGCTTCAGGACACCGCACCAGCCGAGGCAGGGAACCCCCGCTGCCTGAGCCGGACTGGTCGGGCCTGGTAAGTAAAATCTTCTTTCTTCTTTCTTCAGGATTTCATCCGTAGGTCCCTGTCAAGGACAGGAAACCAACTGATGCGGGAGAGAGGTGCCGCCCTTTTTATCTGTAGGTTTCCTGTCCTTGAAGGGCGGATCCCCTCTCTCCGTGGTGCCGTCATGGGGAAAGAGAAAAAACGCATGCGTTTTTTACGCGTATTTGCATGCGTTTTTCCAATGCATTGTATAGGCAAATACGCATGCAGAAACGTAGAAGAATTGGTCATGTCCGTACTTTTTCTGCGAGTAAAATCTGGGCAGAAAAAATATGGATCATATGCACAGAACTTGCAGAATGTCATAGGAAGTCATGGGATAAGGTATGCAATGCGTTTCTGGAGCACCAAAATACGCACCAAAAACGCATCGTGGGCACACAGCCTTAATCCGCATCTTGTCACTTCTTTCTGCAGATGTTCATTACAAATTGACACTTCACACGGTATAGGAGGAGAACAAAATCAGCATGTGACCAATGCAGGGAATTGCTGCAGAAAATCTGAGTAAAATCTGCTACTACGTGAGTAATTAGAAGTAAATTACATGTGATGTGCTTTGGGTACAAGAAAGAAATCTCTACAAAAAACACCTTTCCTCATTAATCCAGTTGGTGTGATCCTTACATCAATCCCCCCATGGTAGAGAAAGTACAAGACTCCAGGGAAAACAATGTTCTGTGTTAGGGGTCCAAGTGACCCGAGTCAGTAAGTGATCTAAGACTCTATAACAAGCACATAGTCACCTTCCTTCCCATACAGGAGCCCAGCTACTCACCTCCGCCGACATCCTGGCAAACACATCTGGGGCGATGTTGCCGCAAAGCACGTTTCGCCTCAAGTTGGGATTTTTTGCATCCTTCAAGTTGGCAATTCGACTTCGCACTCTGTTCTTGTATTTTGCGTCTGTGTTTTTAAATTCTTGGAAAGCGGGTGCAGAGGAGTCAAGTAAAAACCACAAATGTAGTGCAAACATATGTATCCTAGGAACTAAGCTAAGTGTAGGGCAGGTGGCACCTGGCAAGGGCTAACCAGGCCTAAAGGGCTACAAGTCATGTGCTCACCTGTGTATGCGGAAGACAAGATATGCTTAGCAGTGGGGACAAAAACCATGGATGTCAAATAGTAGCAGTGCATAAACATGAAGCCACACAGAACACCTGCAGGAGAAGCCTTGAGAAAGTACAGACCGACATGGCAAAGGTCAGCACCCGATGCAGGGAATTTATTACCCTCATATACCAGTGTCCCATATGCCAGTCTTAATATGATGCTTAGTGGCGGAAGATGACGCCCAAGTTCATGATTCTTACTATATTTGGCACATTTCTAGGCTCCTGTGTGCCAGAATATTAGATCATACTTGGTATATATTATATAAAATTTATGACAATTTTTGGATTAAAATTATGCCAATTTTGTCAGGTTCTTCACTCTCCCTTTAAAAGGGAGCCTTTCACCAGGTTTGCCCCATATGAAGTAAGCCCACCACCTTTCAGCCCTCATGTACAGCATTCTATAATGCTGTATATATGCCCCCAATCCGGCCTGCAAGACAAGAAAAACACCTTTTATAAAATACTCACCTACATGGCGGTCTGGTCCGAGGGGTGTCGCTCGTCTTGATCCAGCGCCTCCCTTTTTGCTTCATGAGGATGATGTGTCCTACGTCATCCACACAGTCTCCCCAGCATTGCACTCCTGCACAGGTGTACTCCTATGCCCTGTCGGAGGCAGGGCAAAGTACTGCAGTGCGCATGTGCCGGAATAGGTCAAAGAGCCCCGGCGCATGTGCACTGCAGTAGTATACTCTGCAGAGAAGTACATCTGCACAGGAGGCGGACGTACGAGACGAGTCATCCACAGGAAGCAAGGAGGAGGACGGCATCGCAAGAAGAAAGGAGACGTCCGACAAGGATGAGCGACACCCCTCAGACCGGACCGCGCCGCAGGTGAATTTAATAAAACTTAATTATTCTCGTCTTGCAGGCCGGGTTCGGGGCATACAGTGCTGGCCAAAAGTATTGGCACCCCTGCAATTCTGTCAGATAATACTCAGTTTCTTCCTGAAAATGATTGCAATCACAAATTCTTTGGTATTATCTTCATTTAATTTGTCTTCAATGAAAAAACACAAAAAGAATTGTCCTAAAGGCAAATTGGATACAATTCCACACCAAACCTAAAAAAAAGGGGGTGGACAAAAGTATTGGCACCCTTTGAAAAATCATGTGATGCTTCTCTAATTCGTGTAATTAACAGCACCTGTAACTTACCTGTGGCACCTAACAGGTGTTGGCAATAACTAAATCACACTTGCAGCTAGTTAACATGGATTAAAGTTGACTCAACCTCTGTCCTGTGTCCTTGTGTGTACCACATTGAGCATGTAGAAAAGAAAGAAGACCAAAGAACTGTCTGAGGACTTGAGAAACCAAATTGTGAGGAAGCATGAGCAATCTCAAGGCTACAAGTCCATCTCCAAAGACCTGAATGTTCCTGTGTCTTCCGTGCGCAGTGTCATCAAGAAGTTTAAAGCCCATGACACTGTGGCTAACCTCCCTAGATGTGGACGGAAAAGAAAAATTGACGAGAGATTTCAACGCAAGATTGTGCGGATGGTGGATAAAGAACCTCGAATAACATCCAAACAAGTTCAAGCTGCCCTGCAGTCCGAGGGTACAACAGTGTCAACCCGTACTATCCGTCGGCGTCTGAATGAAAAGGGACTGTATGGTAGGATACCCAGGAAGACCCCACTTCTTACCCCGAGACATAAAAAAGCCAGGCTGGAGTTTGCCAAAACTTACCTGAGAAAGCCTAAAACGTTTTGGAAGAATGTTCTCTGGTCAGATGAGACAAAAGTAGAGCTTTTTGGGAAAAAGCATCAACATAGAGTGTACAGGAAAAAAAAAAGGCATTCAAAGAAAAGAACACTGTCCCTACGGTCAAACATGGCGGAGGTTCCCTGATGTTTTGGGGTTGCTTTGCTGCCTCTGGCACTGGACTGATTGACCGTGTGCATGGCATTATGAAGTCTGAAGACTACCAACAAATTTTGCAGCATAATGTAGGGCCCAGTGTGAGAAAGCTGGGTCTCCCTCAGAGGTCATGGGTCTTCCAGCAGGACAATGACCCAAAACACACTTCCAAAAGCACTATAAAATGATTTGAGAGAAAGCACTGGAGACTTCTAAGTTGGCCAGCAATGAGTCCAGACCTGAATCCCATAGAACACCTGTGGAGAGATCTCAAAATGGCAGTTTGGAGAAGGCACCCTTCAAATATCAGGGACCTGGAGCAGTTTGCCAAAGAAGAATGGTCTACAATTCCAGCAGAGCATTGTAAGAAACTCATTGATGGTTACCGGAAGCGGTTGTTCGCAGTTATTTTGGCTAAAGGTTGTGCAACCAAGTATTAGGCTGAGGGTGCCAATACTTTTGTCTGGCCCATTTTTGGAGTTTTGTGTGAAATGATCAATGATTTGATTTTTGCTTCATTCTCTTTTGTGTTTTTTCCTTGCAAGCAAATTAAATGAAGATAATACCAAAGAATTTGTGATTGCAATCATTTTGAGGAAGAAACTGAGTATTATCTGACAGAATTGCAGGGGTGCCAATACTTTTGGCCACCACTGTATATACAACATTATAGAATGCTGTATATCAGGGCTGAAAGGTTCTGGTCTTATCACCAGGTTTGTCCCACATAAGATAAGTTTGCTTTAAGCATCACTCTCTTTTAAAAATTGTTAGCAAGAGAAGAGCAGTGGAAAACAGGGAAATTTCAAAATTATGTTCCAAATGTGTGACTGAAGTATAGCAATCATTGCCCAAACAGGACAGGTGTGTGATACCTGCTGGTGCCCAAAAGCTGGCAGATACCGGTAGACGTGACCTCGCCGATCGCTGCTCACCCTCCGATACAGAAGTGACAGGAGCCGGATGACCCCTGAACACTTGTACCCAGCTGATGTCAGAGGGGAACAGGAAGAGTGATCACATTATGAATAGATAGAGGTTTAGAAACAAACCCTCAGGCTGTAAAGCAGAACGGGAGCAGTTACATCACGTATCATCACTACAGATATAGTGACTTATTTACAGAAATAAAATCTCCATCCTAACGCTAATGTCGCCAATTACTGCGTCATACACGGACATATTACTGCAATGACAAAGGATATCTTCTTCAATCTGAGCTCCAAGCTCTTCATCATCCGCTCCAATAGTAATGTAGTCATCTGTAAAGAGAATCGTGGTCAAAACCATCTGAACAATGTACATGGCACAAAGAATACACAATATATACTCTGTACTCACCCCCTGTTTTGAGAGCAGTAGAAAGTAACTCTCTACATTTGATTCTGACTGGGTCCGAAGTGCTGGGAGCTCGGGGAAAAGACGTAAGGAAGCTATCAGATGGGGCAGCGCAATCTTCTTTCCGTCCGCTGGAACTACTACTGGAACTGCTGCTGGGGGTAGTAGTAACAAAAGCGTTACCTGTCATGTCTACTACTTCTGAGCATATCATGACAGTCCACTGAAAAATGTTACTATGTATTTCTACATAAAAATTTCCCGACATTTACCAGGTCATTCAATTTCCTCAAGAAATGATCACAAGGCATTAATGAACATATTATTGGGTTTCAGGCCTCAAAATACACTTGGTGGCCAACCATTGTGCATGACCCCCGTGTATCTCCCCCCATAATGGGGAGCCAGTGCTACTCAATAGTCCCCTGACTGAGACAGACCATGTATAAGTGGAATATAACTTACTGACATATGCAAGTACTGCACAACTGTTAATTAGGGGTGACCTCTGAGAAGTGGGGTGCCCCTATTAAGGCGATAACCTTCAAAAAGGCAGAATTGCCTGTCTAGGTGAGGAGGAAAAAGTAGGGACAGTTAGACATGACCTGTCCCATCTGCTTATACATGCATTAGTTGAAAAAGCATAAAAAAAAAAAATTTCAGGACTTGACAGTGATAATCGTGTTTACCCAATCATTGCCCTCTCTTTAAAGGGGTTGTCCACGCTAATGATATTTGATGACCTACCCCCATAATAGGTAATCAATATTAGATTAGTTGCAGCTCTGGACAGCAGCCAGATGTAAACAATGAACGGAACGCGCGCAGCCAGGCCGCTCCACCGAAGGGAGGGAGCAGAGCGCGCAGCCAGGCCGCTCCACCGAAGGGAGGGAGCAGAGCGCGCAGCCAGGCCGCTCCACCGAAGGGAGGGAGCAGAGCGCGCAGCCAGGCCGCTCCACCGAAGGGAGGGAGCAGAGCGCGCAGCCAGGCCGCTCCACCGAAGGGAGGGAGCAGAGCGCGCAGCCAGGCCGCTCCACCGAAGGGAGGGAGCAGAGCGCGCAGCCAGGCCGCTCCACCGAAGGGAGGGAGCAGAGCGCGCAGCCAGGCCGCTCCACCGAAGGGAGGGAGCAGAGCGCGCAGCCAGGCGGCTCCACCGAAGGGAGGGAGCAGAGCGCGCAGCCAGGCGGCTCCACCGAAGGGAGGGAGCAGAGCGCGCAGCCAGGCGGCTCCACCGAAGGGAGGGAGCAGAGCGCGCAGCCAGGCCGCTCCACCGAAGGGAGGGAGCAGAGCGCGCAGCCAGGCCGCTCCACCGAAGGGAGGGAGCAGAGCGCGCAGCCAGGCCGCTCCACCGAAGGGAGGGAGCAGAGCGCGCAGCCAGGCCGCTCCACCGAAGGGAGGGAGCAGAGCGCGCAGCCAGGCCGCTCCACCGAAGGGAGGGAGCAGAGCGCGCAGCCAGGCCGCTCCACCGAAGGGGGGGAGCAGAGCGCGCAGCCAGGCCGCTCCACCGAAGGGGGGGAGCAGAGCGCGCAGCCAGGCGGCTCCACCGAAGGGAGGGAGCAGAGCGCGCAGCCAGGCGGCTCCACCGAAGGGAGGGAGCAGAGCGCGCAGCCAGGCGGCTCCACCGAAGGGAGGGAGCAGAGCGCGCAGCCAGGCGGCTCCACCGAAGGGAGGGAGCAGAGCGCGCAGCCAGGCGGCTCCACCGAAGGGAGGGAGCAGAGCGCGCAGCCAGGCGGCTCCACCGAAGGGAGGGAGCAGAGCGCGCAGCCAGGCGGCTCCACCGAAGGGAGGGAGCAGAGCGCGCAGCCAGGCGGCTCCACCGAACGGAGGGAGCAGAGCGCGCACCCAGGTCACTCCACCGAACGGAGGGAGCAGAGCGCGCACCCAGGTCACTCCACCGAACGGAGGGAGCAGAGCGCGCACCCAGGTCACTCCACCGAACGGAGAGAGCAGCGCGCGCTTCCAATTACTATATAAGGTTTTGCCTAAAAATCCCTTTAATGTTAATCTTGGATATAACTCTGCATAAAACACTGGCAGAATACCTCTCTTCCTTTGCTTCAGGACTGTTTTGGGCAGGAGGGGGCTGCTCCTTTTTCTTTTCCTCCGTTTCTTTTTCAGAGGATGGGCCATCTAGATAAGGAGTGAAAAAAAAAAACACAAAAAAAAACAAAAAAACACAGCTATAACAAAATGCATTTCACCACAAACCAAGAAGATGAAAGGCATAAAACATCACTAAGAGTACATAACAAATCTAAGCAGAAGGAAAAAAAGACAACATCATGCAAATAATTTCTCCATCAGTCTATTCATGAAAAACAGCCATTAGAGCATATTATGGCTGGCAATAACCCATGTCTCTTGAAGGCAACCCCTATAAGTCCTATGTGTTTATAACGATCATACTGTACAGGGGTCCCCCTACTCCAAACACCCGTTCGGCCAGAACGCAGTGGTCCTGTACAATCAGCTCTCATTGTGTCACACCCTGGCTGTCCTTGTCTGAGTGACCGCCAAATACTTGGATCAGATTTTTCCGGCAGATGTCTGGCCTCAGTTGCCCCTTGACAAAATCAGATGCTTGAAGGAAGCAAGACCCAGGGCGACGAGCTGAATCCCAGCAGCTGCTTTTATCCCTCTTATCTGTTTATCTCTAATGAGACAACCAGATAAAGCCTCTGCCAATGTACTGACTTACCAAGCATTTACACTGGACGATTATCGGGAACGAGTGTTCCCAAGAACGCTCATTTAGGGATAACCAGCCTGTCTGAACTGGCTGCCAATCACCCCCCATGAACACGCAAAACGCTCATTTAAAAATCGGGCAAAATGATTTTTAAGCTTGCTCGTTCTCAGTAGCACATCAATCCTGTGTAAGCAGGACACGTGCTTTCGAGAACAATGATTGCTTATAGGCACAGGAAGATCTATTATCTATTGTTCTGTGCCCATCAGATCAGAAGCGCGCTCGGCCTGAGCGCACCGCCCATCAGATCAGAAGCGCGCTCGGCCTGAGCGCACCGCCCATCAGATCAGAAGCGCGCTCGGCCTGAGCACACCGCCCATCAGATCAGAAGCGCGCTCGGCCTGAGCACACCGCCCATCAGATCAGAAGCGCGCTTGGCCTGAGCACACCGCCCATCAGATCAGAAGCGCGCTCGGCCTGAGCACACCGCCCATCAGATCAGAAGCGCGCTCGGCCTGAGCACACCGCCCATCAGATCAGAAGCGCGCTCGGCCTGAGCACACCGCCCATCAGATCAGAAGCGCGCTCGGCCTGAGCACACCGCTATCAGATCAGAAGCGCGCTCGGCCTGAGCACACCGCTATCAGATCAGAAGCGCGCTCGGCCTGAGCACACCGCTATCAGATCAGAAGCGCGCTCGGCCTGAGCACACCGCTATCAGATCAGAAGCGCGCTCGGCCTGAGCACACCGCTATCAGATCAGAAGCGCGCTCGGCCTGAGCACACCGCCCATCAGATCAGAAGCGCGCTCGGCCTGAGCACACCGCCCATCAGATCAGAAGCGCGCTCGGCCTGAGCACACCGCTATCAGATCAGAAGCGCGCTCGGCCTGAGCACACCGCTATCAGATCAGAAGCGCGCTCGGCCTGAGCACACCGCCATCAGATCAGAAGCGCGCTCGGCCTGAGCACACCGCCATCAGATCAGAAGCGCGCTCGGCCTGAGCACACCGCTATCAGATCAGAAGCGCGCTCGGCCTGAGCACACCGCTATAAGATCAGAAGCGCGCTCGGCCTGAGCACACCGCTATCAGATCAGAAGCGCGCTCGGCCTGAGCACACCGCTATCAGATCAGAAGCGCGCTCGGCCTGAGCACACCGCCATCAGATCAGAAGCGCGCTCGGCCTGAGCACACCGCCATCAGATCAGAAGCGCGCTCGGCCTGAGTAGATGACACAGGTCAGTAAATGTACCTCATCTGCGGACATTAATGGTCCACAGGGTGGCAAGGAAAAACCCACTGTTATGTAACGACAAATCAATGACTACATGGGCCTTTTTGACAAATTTGTCAACATCTACCTGCTGTCAACTGGGCACAAATGGTTAAAAAACACCACACGGTAGACCAGATACTATTGGAGCTAAACGCACACGAGTGTGAGCCGTACAGCAGGTCATGCCTAGACCAGACTGAATTTGCCATTCCTTATGGTGAATGTATGGCCGCACAGAAAGTGCTCCAGAAATACATGATGAAATAAGCTAAAGATACAATCAGGACTCCGTTACCGAGTAGTTTTTTCCAGGACTTGATGAGCGATTTGGCTAGTGAGGTCACGTCGTCATCGGAGCTTTGTTTTCGGATGGCGTTTACAGACATTCCTATTCGGGTAGACTATTGGAGATAAAATGAAAAATACTTTGTAAACAATGTAAGGGTTAACATTGCTAAAAATAAGCCACAATGTTTACACCATGAAACTTCAGAGTTAAGACAAGTCCCAGCACCATCAGACGGCTGCGCACCAGGCACAAGGTCTGGCAGCCGACACCAAGACATGCTGCAGAAATAATGGCGCTATATAATATATCTCTTTTCAGGCACATGACAGCTGATCTGATCAGCTGTCATGTGCCCCTAACAGCCGCAGGTGGAATTGCGATCCACCTGCGGCTGTTAACATGTTAAGTGCCGCTATCAATCTGTGATAGCGGCATTTAACATGAGCGCGCCAAAAGCGCATCACTAACTCTGCTCATCAGCGCCCCTGTCACATGATCGCGGGGCACCGATGGGTTGGCATGATAACCAAGGGTCAGCAGGAGACCTCCCCCCCTGTGCCAGGGGCTGATGTGCTGCTATGTGTAGCACAAGCAATCAGACGATCGAAGCTTCAAGTCTCCTATGGAGACTATTGAAGCAGGTAAAAAGGTGTAAAAAATAAAATAAAAAAAGTTTACAATTTTTTTTCCATTTTCTTTACAAAGTTTCAAATCACACCACTTTTGCCCTATTCAAAATAAATAAAAACCACAATAAAAAAAAACCACTTATTTGGTATCGCGGCATTCAGAAACACCCGATCAAAATCTAAAGAATTAATCTGATCGGTAAATGAGAAAAAAATAATCAAAAATGCCAGAATTACGTTTTTTTGGGTAGCCGTAACATCGCAATATAATGCAATAACGGGTGATCAAAACAATGTATCTATCACAAAATGGTATCAATAAAAACGTCAGCTAGGCAGATCCAGAAAAATGGAGACGCTATGGGTCTCAGAAAATGGCGCCTTTTTTGGGGGTTTGTTTTTAAACAAATTTTGCATTTTCTTAGGTATCTGCAAACTCGTAATGACATGAACAATCAAAACGGCTGGTCAGTTTTAGCATTTAGTGAACATGGTTAAAAAAAAATAAAAAAAAAAAAATGTACTTTTTTTTGCAATTTCACAGCACCTGGAATTGTTTTCCTGTTTTCCAGTACACTATGTGGTAAAAACAATGGTGTCAATAAAAAGTACAACTCATCCTGCAAAAAAACAAGCCCTCACACGGCCATTTTGACGTGGAAAAAAAAAGAAGTTATGGCTCTGGGAACAAGGGGAGCAGAAACCAGAAATGAAAAATGCCAAGGTGATGAAGGGGTTAAGTGTGCCCAAACTTACAATTCAGAGGGTGTCCACCCAGCTGAGCGACCACCCAGCTGAGCGACCACCCAACTAAAGAACACCTGGCTAACAAAATATCCAAGGGATGGCGGGCGATCTGATCACCGGCTGGCACTGACACCTCCGACATGAGCACAGGCGCAGATCATTCTCGGATTCCCGCCTAAACACCTTCTGCCAATCACGTCTGCTGTCCAAAACTGCCCGATCTGCAGATTGGCGGCACATACCAAAACATTAACCCGAGGTGAATTATAGGAGGGGAAAAAAAAAAAAAAGTTAAGTCTACTAAATATTACCCTTCTTAAACTAATGCCTCAAAACACACAGAGAAAGAATGGGGTATATAGGGTGCCACGATCACATGCGTCCCCCACGCTAATTGCTGTAAAGGGGGGCCTATACATGTGGCGGATATTTACCCAGATGAAGGAGGGGCAATATGCATTATGGGCCGCTGAGTATCCCAATTATATAGTTAATTCTCACAATGGAGGTCAGCGTAACCCTCCTGTGAGAGGAGAGACTGACATTAAACTTTAGAACTTTGGCTTCAGCAGGAACATCGCCACCAGCAGGTACAGCACAACACTGCAGCATTTACAGCAGGGCTGCTCGCCAGCACCGAGATGGCTGGTGCTCTCTAGCAGAGAAGCGCTCTAGTAGGGGAGGTCCAGGTCGGGGGACTGGAGAGAGGTACACAAGTCTTTTTGTTTCCATTTTATAACACTTACTTCTGGGACCAAACAACACCTTTAAAATGACCCACCAAACATTGTGGGGGCGCTTCAGTATAAGCAGCATTGATGCAATGTTCACAATGTAATCATGAATGCAACTTACAGAATATGTCACTGCTGTACATATAAAAGCCATTCACATCTGAGAAAGTGATCAGCAATCCACAGGAAAGGCGACAACCTGTCCACTGTGGGGGTCTCCAGAAAACGGGGCTCGGAAGTGTCCAGTCTGAATGGAGCTATGACATTATGTACGGGACGGAGTTGTACTCCCAGTATTCAGCAGGTTATTGGTTATGCATTAGAATCTAATGATTAGATACATGATAACTTGCTCAATTGGGAAAGAGCCTTTAACCACAGCTGTCCCAAAAGGAAAAAGTCAGAAGAAGGTGTACACAAATGAGCAGGGCTGTGGAGTCAGAATAAAATGGACAGACTGACAATATATAGTACATTGGGTACAGTAGTACAATGCAGGATGTGCTGTAAATGTTTTTATAAGAATTTGGGAAAGTTATGAAATGTCCTATAAATGTCTGTTCTGTTCCTGATCTAAGGATCTGGGCTTTTAGTTGAGATGAATCTGTGCTGCACTTTATGTACACGCTCAGTAGTGAGATGAATCTGTGCTGCACTTTATGTACACGCTCAGTAGTGAGATGAATCTGTGCTGCACTTTATGTACACGCTCAGTAGTGAGATGAATCTGTGCTGCACTTTATATACATGCTCAGTAGTGAGGCAGTGAGATGAATCTGTGCTGCACTTTATGTACACGCTCAGTAGTGAGATGAATCTGTGCTGCACTTTATGTACATGCTCAGTAGTGAGGCAGTGAGATGAATCTGTGCTGCACTTTATGTACACGCTCAGTAGTGAGATGAATCTGTGCTGCACTTTATATACATGCTCAGTAGTGAGGCAGTGAGATGAATCTGTGCTGCACTTTATGTACACGCTCAGTAGTGAGATGAATCTGTGCTGCACTTTATGTACACGCTCAGTAGTGAGATGAATCTGTGCTGCACTTTATGTACACGCTCAGTAGTGAGATGAATCTGTGCTGCACTTTATGTACACGCTCAGTAGTGAGATGAATCTGTGCTGCACTTTATGTACACGCTCAGTAGTGAGATGAATCTGTGCTGCACTTTATATACATGCTCAGTAGTGAGGCAGTGAGATGAATCTGTGCTGCACTTTATGTACATGCTCAGTAGTGAGATGAATCTGTGCTGTACTTTATGTACACGCTCAGTAGTGAGATGAATCTGTGCTGCACTTTATGTACACGCTCAGTAGTGAGATGAATCTGTGCTGCACTTTATGTACATGCTCAGTAGTGAGGCAGTGAGATGAATCTGTGCTGCACTTTATGTACATGCTCAGTAGTGAGGCAGTGAGATGAATCTGTGCTGCACTTTATGTACACGCTCAGTAGTGAGATGAATCTGTGCTGCACTTTATGTACACGCTCAGTAGTGAGGCAGTGAGATGAATCTGTGCTGCACTTTATGTACATGCTCAGTAGTGAGATGAATCTGTGCTGCACTTTATGTACACGCTCAGTAGTGAGGCAGTGAGATGAATCTGTGCTGCACTTTATGTACACGCTCAGTAGTGAGATGAATCTGTGCTGCACTTTATGTACACGCTCAGTAGTGAGATGAATCTGTGCTGCACTTTATGTACATGCTCAGTAGTGAGGCAGTGAGATGAATCTGTGCTGCACTTTATGTACACGCTCAGTAGTGAGATGAATCTGTGCTGCACTTTATGTACACGCTCAGTAGTGAGATGAATCTGTGCTGCACTTTATGTACACGCTCAGTAGTGAGGCAGTGAGATGAATCTGTGCTGCACTTTATGTACACGCTCAGTAGTGAGATGAATCTGTGCTGCACTTTATGTACACGCTCAGTAGTGAGATGAATCTGTGCTGCACTTTATGTACACGCTCAGTAGTGAGGCAGTGAGATGAATCTGTGCTGCACTTTATGTACACGCTCAGTAGTGAGGCAGTGAGATGAATCTGTGCTGCACTTTATGTACACGCTCAGTAGTGAGGCAGTGAGATGAATCTGTGCTGCACTTTATGTACACGCTCAGTAGTGAGATGAATCTGTGCTGCACTTTATGTACACGCTCAGTAGTGAGGCAGTGAGATGAATCTGTGCTGCACTTTATGTACACGCTCAGTAGTGAGGCAGTGAGATGAATCTGTGCTGCACTTTATGTACACGCTCAGTAGTGAGATGAATCTGTGCTGCACTTTATGTACACGCTCAGTAGTGAGGCAGTGAGATGAATCTGTGCTGCACTTTATGTACATGCTCAGTAGTGAGGCAGTGAGATGAATCTGTGCTGCACTTTATGTACACGCTCAGTAGTGAGGCAGTGAGATGAATCTGTGCTGCACTTTATGTACACGCTCAGTAGTGAGGCAGTGAGATGAATCTGTGCTGCACTTTATGTACATGCTCAGTAGTGAGGCAGTGAGATGAATCTGTGCTGCACTTTATGTACACGCTCAGTAGTGAGATGAATCTGTGCTGCACTTTATGTACACGCTCAGTAGTGAGATGAATCTGTGCTGCACTTTATGTACACGCTCAGTAGTGAGATGAATCTGTGCTGCACTTTATGTACACGCTCAGTAGTGAGATGAATCTGTGCTGCACTTTATGTACACGCTCAGTAGTGAGGCAGGGCTGTGGAGATTGAGCAGTCAAGGGTTTGGCTTACTGACTCCACAGCCCTGAATAGTCCAGCTGCTTTCATGTTGCAGGACAGCGGCTTATAGAGCTGTAATACAGATCACTTACATGTGGAGAAAAAAATGGCAGTATTAGGCTATGTCCAGTTATGATATGCAGTAAAGTAACTGGCTTTTATGACGGAAGCAGCAGTGAGAACGGCCTCTGTTGCTCCATAGTAGACACCAGATTTGGTGGGCTGCAACCTGTTTCTATGTTTCAGATACTGAGCGAGAATCTCCAGCTGCATACCCCTCCACTGTCTAATGGAAACATTAATCATTTACATTTTTAAATGATGGAGAATTCAAAGCAGCCACAAACCTCCATTATGATATGATTGAAAAGTTTTCTATACTCTCATGGAAGGCGTATAAGACAAAACGCTTCAAGTCATCGGTAACCTCTGCACTCGCCACTTATCCATGTATCTGTATGTGTGAACAGGTATATATCTCTGAGGACTGTCCTTGCAGCTTATTCAGTGATTGACATTTGTGTCACCCAGTCTGTACATGATAACCACACGCGACCTCTGCTATTCTGTCTACTGAACGTACATAGTCACAGATACCAGACGCTACAGCCGACATGAAGACATTCAGAAAGGAGCCATGTTATAAGGCTAGAGAGGATGTTGTGTTTTTGCAATCAGCCTTAGAGAACAAAAAGGGTTTCTTTTAGCAGGATCTGCGAAAACCAGAATAAAAGAGGTTTTCTCATCATGTACAATGGGGAACGTTGCATTGTGCAATTCACCACTTATTAAAAATCCCCTAAAAAGATAGCGGTATTTTTAATTCCATTACAGTGCCTTGTGAAAGTATTTGGCCCCCTTGAACTTTTCTACCTTTTGCCACATTTCTGGCTTCAAACATAAAATTCTAATTTTTTTGGGAAGAATCAACAACAAGTGGGACACAATCGTGAAGTGGAACGAAATTTATTGGATATTTTAAACTTTAACAAATTAAAAACTGAGAAGTGGGGCGTGCAATATTATTCGGCCCCCTTGAGTTAATACTTTGTAGCACCGCCTTTTGCTGTGATTACAGCAGCAAGTCGCTTGGGGTATGTCTCTATCAGTTTTGCACATCGAGAGGCTGAAATTCTTGCCCGTTCTTCCTTGCAAAACAGCTCGAGCTCATTGAGGTTGGATGGAGGGCGTTTGTGAACAGCAGTTTTCAGCTCTTTCCACGGATTCTCGATTGGATTCAGGTCTGGACTTTGACTTGGCCATTCTAACACCTGGATATGTTTATTTTTGAACCATTCCATTGTAGATTTTGCTTCATGTTTGGGATCATTGTCTTGTTGGAAGATAAATCTCCGTCCCAGTCTCAGGTCTTTTGCAGACTCCAACAGGTTTTCTTCCAGAATGGTCCTGTATTTGGCTCCGTCCATCTTCCCATCAATTTTAACCATCTTCCCTGTCCCTGCTGAAGAAAAGCAGGCCCAAACCATGATGCTGCCACCACCATGTTTGACAGTGGGGATGGTGTTTTGAAGGTGATGAGCTGTGTGGCTTTTACACTAAACATATCATTTTGCATTAGGGCCAAAAAGTTCGATTTTGGTTTCATTTGACCAGAGCACCTTATTCCACATGTTTGGTGTGTCTCCCAGGTGGCTTGTGGCAAACTTCAAATGAGACTTTTTATGGATATCTTTGAGAAATGGCTTTCTTCTTGCCACTCTTCCATAAAGGCCAGATTTGTGCAGTGTATGACTGATTGTTGTCCTATCGACAGACTCTCCCACCTCAGCTGTAGATCTCTGCAGTTCATCCAGAGTGATCATGGGCCTTTTGGCTGCATCTCTGATCAGTCTTCTCCTTATTAGAGGTGAAAGTTTAGAGGGACGGCCTGGTCTTGGTAGATTTGCAGTGGTCTGATACTCCTACCATTTCAATATGATCGCTTGCACAGTGCTCCTTGAGAAGTTTAAAACTTGAGAAATCTTTTTGTATCCAAATCCGGCTTTAAACTTCGCCACAACAGTATCTCAGACCTGCCTGGTGTGTTCCTTGGTCTTCATGATGCTCTCTGCACTTGAAACAGAACCCTGAGACTATCACAGAGCAGGTGCATTTATATGGAGACTTGACTCACACAGGCGGATTCTATTTATCATTACCAGTCATTTAGGACAGGGTTCCCCAACTCCAGTCCTCAAGGCCCACCAACAGGTCATGTTTTCAGGATTTCCTTAGTATTGCACAGGTGATGTAACTATTGCCTGTGCTGATGATGGAATTATCACCTGTGCAATACTAAGGAAATCCTGAAAACATGACCTGTTGGTGGGCCTTGAGGACTGGAGTTGGGGAACCCTGATTTAGGACAACATTGGATCATTCAGAAATCCTCACTGAACTTCTGGAGTGAGTTTGCTGCACTGAAAGTAAAGGGGTCGAATAATATTGCTCGCCCCACTTTTCAGTTTTTAATTTTTTAAAAAAAGTTTAAAATATCCAATAAATTTCGTTCCACTTCAAGATTGTGTCCCACTTGTTGTTGATTCTTCCCAAAAAAAATTAGAATTTTATATCTCTATGTTTGAAGCCGGAAATGTGGCAAAAGGTAGAAAAGTTCAAGGGGGCCAAATACTTTCACAATGCAATGTATTTACTACTCGGTCCATCAGTGGTGGCCGGACTCCTATGCACGGAGCACAGCACGTACAAGCTCTTTTTTATACAGCATAAAAGTGCTGCCCTGAGGCTGGCTGACCGTGGATGGGGCCCTTCAGAGCCTCTGATCCTGCAGAGGCAACGCTGCCTGTGTTTGCGACATTGGAAAGCACACTGATCAGGCCAAAGGCGCATCTATGACAGTGGTAAAACGGTCAATCAGGAGAACACTACAAGCCCAGGCAAACAGCAAGCCATGGAGCAGGGGAGCACCACATGCCCTGGTGAGCAGCAAGTCATGGCGTAGGGGAGCACCATGCTCCTGAACAACAAGGGACATTGAAAAGGGCCGAATCCAGTAATCTGGCAGCTTGTAGCAGTGCGTGCTCCTTTCCTAGGAAACCTACGCAATGAGTACTAAACTATAGTATTAAAAAATCCTTCTGTTCTGGAGTGTGAAGAGGATTATTAATAAGAGGTAAAGTTACAAAGTTAAGTGCTTTTACAAGCACTTTCAATTTTAAATTTATTATAGATAACAAAACCCCTTTAAGGAGGACCCGTGAGCTTTGTAGTCATTTCTGTAACATACAAGTATTCTCCAAAACAATTTAGAGAGATCTTTATTCACACACTTCACAGTAGTGAGAAAAGTGACAGGTTGGATGTTAGGCTATGTGCCCACATAGAAGATTTGATGCAGAGCGTTTTTGCCTTTATCTGGCAGATTTACAAGCGTTTTTGCATGCACTTCCGCATGAATTTTTTTCAAGCACTTTTCCAAGCGATTTTGAGCATCACTTGGAAAAGTGCTTGACAAGTTGGTCACACAATATAAATCCATGCAACTGGCATGGATTTATATTGTGTGACCAACTTAGATGCTGCATCTATAGTATTAAAAAAAAAAAAAAAAAAACCTGTATACTCACCTCTCCAGTCTCCTCCTGGCAGCGTCCTCTCTCCTCGGCGTCCCGCGGTGTACTGGCAGGACCTGCGGTGACGTCATTTAGTCAGCTGATGTTCACGCGACGCCGAGGAGAGAGGACGCGGCCGGGAGCAGACCGGAGAGGTGAGTATACAGGTTTTTTTTATTTTTAACTTTTTTATTTCTTTTGTTCATCGCGTGGTAGCCGGGATGAAGAGGAGTTGTAGTCTCCTCTTCATCCCGGGTACCACACGCACCTCGATTATGCTGCAAATTCGTGGCCATTGAATTTAATTGAAACGCAGCAAATCCACATATACCTGCGGGTTTGCTGCGTTTCAATGTTCCTCAATGGCCGCGAATTTGCAGCATAATCGCGGTAGAAATGGTCATGCTGCATTTTGCAACGCAATGCAAATTCGGCGGGCAAATTAGCACATCATGTGCACAGCACATCTGAATTCACATTGCTTTGCATGGCAGACGGTTTTACAAGCGTTTTTGCGGCCGCAAGAACGCTACGTAGGCACATGGCCTTACTGTCAGAGGTTTCTGCGGTTTCCTATTGTAAGGCTGTTTGTAACCTGATGAAAGTTTCTCACACAGAGAAAAGAGAACAGCGCCTTCCAAAAACCCTCCTGTATATTCCCGTGATATTCCCCACATGTCACCGAGGTTGTGGACTCCTGGGCTATCAGGTTTGGTCATAGAGATTAGATTACACCGCCATTGTAACTATATGAACCTTTGGTAGAATTTAATTTAACCTTCCAAAACCCTCTAAACTAAAAGGATTTACCATGTGTCAGGCCGTCCAATGGGTGAGTAAATCTTGTGCCAATGTTCATTTTAGTGCTGAGTGGTAAAGAGCAGGAAGCCCCAAAAGTCCAGTCCATTACTTCTTGTGTGTTTTCCCATTACTGATTAGAGGAAAGATACTCAGGCTGTGTGCCCACGATGCGTTTTTAAAGCGTTTCCGCAGAGGCAAAAACGCTGCAGAAACGCTTAAAAAACGCATGGTAGAAGGCCTGCCATGTTCCCCAATGATAATCTGCATGTGCTGATTATCATTGCGGAAAAAAACGCATCACTACCAATTATTTTGCGGAAGCGCTGCATTTTTGCTGCCACTGACTTTCACTGGAACGCTTGGATTCCGCATCATCACTGGATCTGTACATGCAGAATCCAAGCGTTTCAATGTGCGGATGTTACCCGGGTGTGGGGGACAGGAGACTCTCCTCCGGACACGGGTACCATAGAACCTGTAAAAAAAAAAAAGGACAAAATAAAAAATTAATATTATATTTACCGTCTGACGGCCCCCGGTCTCCTTGTCTTTGCTTGCAGGCAGCTCGCGGTGGACAGAAGGACCTGACGTCATAGTCATGTGACGGCAGGTCCTTCAGTGTAGTGTACCACGAGCTTCCGGCAAGCCAGGACGGAGCGAACAAAGACTGCGGGGGCCATCGGAAGGCAAGTATAGATTTATTTTTTACCATTGTTTAAGGTCACACTATATAAATCCATGCCGGTTGCATGGATTTATATAGTGTGACCAAGTTGACAACCCGCATGCGGAAATGCATGTGAAGAACGATTCACTTCCGCTTGTCTCTGGCAGGAAAAACCCATGTACAATCCGCATGTACAATCCGCATGCGTTTTTCTGCCAGGGAGATGCAGAAACGCTCAGGAAAAAATTCGGAGCATTTCTGCATCGTGGGCACATAGCCTAAGAAAAACAAACCACACAAGGTGCAGCCCATAGGAAACCTTTATGAAGAGCCTGTATGTGCCAGTGTATCACAGAGAATCTAGAAAGGCAGCTGTATTAAGCAGTGTATTGCTTAATCATGGGACTAAAATCCTAAAAACATTTTGCTTTATATAAAAAAAATAACCAGACACCTTTTACTCTACAAAATACTTTATTATGGGAAGAAATAGGTCATCCTACAAAACCCAATCCCCCATAATGATACATCAACACATGAACAAAGTTATGGCCCATGGAATTTGGCAACATAAAAACACATTTTCTACAAAAATACCAATTTTATATTAGTCTTGGCCAATTTTTTATTTTTTGCATTTTCAACCTACACAAACATGGGGAGAGCCTAACTTTTTACAGATGTTCTCCTTGGTGGGACCCCAGTGCTACAACGCACCAAGCGGTCCATTGATGTAATGCTAGGCACGCATTGCCCACGGTCAGGGTGAATGCTACTGCATGTGTCCACCATTGAGACCATTGTAAAAAGAAATAAAAAGCACACTGCATTGAATATCCTCATTCGCTGTGGCTCTCTGTATAGGAGAGCACAGTCTGCTGCACAGTTACATGGTATGGAGGAGCTGATCTAGAAAGCAAAGGTCAAAAACACACTTGACGTCCGCCTGGTGAACGTAGGCCTATAGGAACATTACAGAATAGATCAGGAAACACTCCAGACGTATAGTGTGGATGTACACCGCGTACATGGCTTAATGCCATCAGGCTCCATAATCCCATGTAAACATGCCAATGTACTAGCAAACCGCTCATCCTTCGGCTGATTGAATCCATTTATATGAGCCATTAAATCATCGTTAGAGGCAGCACGTTGTGTTACCAGGTTTTACTCACACATTCATGCTGTATGGGGTCAGAACAAACAGTCTCCATACAGTTTTGTCGGTTTTTGTTAAGGGGGCCATAAACCAGCACAGTTTGACTTTCATATTGTTGATTGGCGCTCATTTAGGGGCAGAAATCAGCCTGGAAAAATTGCTCTTTAATCCATGTTATTGATCTGTACATGTCTGTGTAGGATCCTGCTCAGACACTTACCTGAAGAAGCTCCAAAGTCATTGGAAGGTTTTTAAGTTCTCTGAGTAAATCTAAAGCCCCCACCTATAGAAAAGGGAACAGAAAAAAAAAGTGATTAAAGTTCCCACAGAAGCCACCTGGAAGACATTCTCACACTTGAGTAAACTTTTCTTACATGCAAAATGTTAAAAAGGGACGAGAGGCCACGCTTCTCCAAGAAACCTTATTGCCAAATTTATGGTAACGTGTAGGTGTGGTTTTAGACACGTCATGGTGCAGAGACCCTCGCCAGTCACTAAATAAGGGGGCATGACTGGACAGCTGTGGTCAGTCTGCACTTGGTGACTCCTCGCAGAGGGCGCGGCCGCCCCGGCCCCACAGTAAGGAGGGCCCCCTCTCCTCCTCGCAGAGGGCGCGGCCGCCCCGGCCCCACAGTAAGGAGGGCCCCCTCTCCTCCTCGCAGAGGGCGCGGCCGCCCGGCCCCACAGTAAGGAGGGCCCCCTCTCCTCCTCGCAGAGGGCGCGGCCAGACCTACAGTAAGGAGGGCCCCTCTCCTCCTCGCAGAGGGCGAGGCCAGACCTACAGTAAGGAGGGCCCCTCTCCTCCTCGCAGAGGGCGCGGCCGCCCCGGCCCCACAGTAAGGAGGGCCCCCTCTCCTCCTCGCAGAGGGCGCGGCCAGACCTACAGTAAGGAGGGCCCCTCTCCTCCTCGCAGAGGGCGAGGCCAGACCTACAGTAAGGAGGGCCCCTCTCCTCCTCGCAGAGGGCGCGGCCAGACCTACAGTAAGGAGGGCCCCTCTCCTCCTCGCAGAGGGCGCGGCCGCCCCGGCCCCACAGTAAGGAGGGCCCCCTCTCCTCCTCGCAGAGGGCGAGGCCAGACCTACAGTAAGGAGGGCCCCTCTCCTCCTCGCAGAGGGCGCGGCCAGACCTACAGTAAGGAGGGCCCCTCTCCTCCTCGCAGAGGGCGCGGCCAGACCTACAGTAAGGAGGGCCCCTCTCCTCCTCGCAGAGGGCGCGGCCAGACCTACAGTAAGGAGGGCCCCTCTCCTCCTCGCAGAGGGCGCGGCCAGACCTACAGTAAGGAGGGCCCCTCTCCTCCTCGCAGAGGGCGCGGCCAGACCTACAGTAAGGAGGGCCCCTCTCCTCCTCGCAGAGGGCGCGGCCAGACCTACAGTAAGGAGGGCCCCTCTCCTCCTCGCAGAGGGCGCGGCCAGACCTACAGTAAGGAGGGCCCCTCTCCTCCTCGCAGAGGGCGCGGCCAGACCTACAGTAAGGAGGGCCCCTCTCCTCCTCGCAGAGGGCGCGGCCAGACCTACAGTAAGGAGGGCCCCTCTCCTCCTCGCAGAGGGCGCGGCCAGACCTACAGTAAGGAGGGCCCCTCTCCTCCTCGCAGAGGGCGCGGCCAGACCTACAGTAAGGAGGGCCCCTCTCCTCCTCGCAGAGGGCGCGGCCAGACCTACAGTAAGGAGGGCCCCTCTCCTCCTCGCAGAGGGCGCGGCCAGACCTACAGTAAGGAGGGCCCCTCTCCTCCTCGCAGAGGGCGCGGCCAGACCTACAGTAAGGAGGGCCCCTCTCCTCCTCGCAGAGGGCGCGGCCAGACCTACAGTAAGGAGGGCCCCTCTCCTCCTCGCAGAGGGCGCGGCCAGACCTACAGTAAGGAGGGCCCCTCTCCTCCTCGCAGAGGGCGCGGCCAGACCTACAGTAAGGAGGGCCCCTCTCCTCCTCGCAGAGGGCGCGGCCAGACCTACAGTAAGGAGGGCCCCTCTCCTCCTCGCAGAGGGCGCGGCCAGACCTACAGTAAGGAGGGCCCCTCTCCTCCTCGCAGAGGGCGCGGCCAGACCTACAGTAAGGAGGGCCCCTCTCCTCCTCGCAGAGGGCGCGGCCAGACCTACAGTAAGGAGGGCCCCTCTCCTCCTCGCAGAGGGCGCGGCCAGACCTACAGTAAGGAGGGCCCCTCTCCTCCTCGCAGAGGGCGCGGCCAGACCTACAGTAAGGAGGGCCCCTCTCCTCCTCGCAGAGGGCGCGGCCAGACCTACAGTAAGGAGGGCCCCTCTCCTCCTCGCAGAGGGCGCGGCCAGACCTACAGTAAGGAGGGCCCCTCTCCTCCTCGCAGAGGGCGAGGCCAGACCTACAGTAAGGAGGGCCCCTCTCCTCCTCGCAGAGGGCGCGGCCAGACCTACAGTAAGGAGGGCCCCTCTCCTCCTCGCAGAGGGCGCGGCCAGACCTACAGTAAGGAGGGCCCCTCTCCTCCTCGCAGAGGGCGCGGCCAGACCTACAGTAAGGAGGGCCCCTCTCCTCCTCGTAGAGGGCGCGGCCAGACCTACAGTAAGGAGGGCCCCTCTCCTCCTCGCAGAGGGCGCGGCCAGACCTACAGTAAGGAGGGCCCCTCTCCTCCTCGCAGAGGGCGCGGCCAGACCTACAGTAAGGAGGGCCCCTCTCCTCCTCGCAGAGGGCGCGGCCAGACCTACAGTAAGGAGGGCCCCTCTCCTCCTCGTAGAGGGCGCGGCCAGACCTACAGTAAGAAGGGCCCCTCTCCTCCTCGCAGAGGGCGCGGCCAGACCTACAGTAAGGAGGGCCCCTCTCCTCCTCGCAGAGGGCGCGGCCAGACCTACAGTAAGGAGGGCCCCTCTCCTCCTCGTAGAGGGCGCGGCCAGACCTACAGTAAGGAGGGCCCCTCTCCTCCTCGCAGAGGGCGCGGCCAGACCTACAGTAAGGAGGGCCCCTCTCCTCCTCGCAGAGGACGCGGCCAGACCTACAGTAAGGAGGGCCCCTCTCCTCCTCGCAGAGGGCGCGGCCAGACCCACAGTAAGGAGGGCCCCTCTCCTCCTCGCAGAGGGCGCGGCCAGACCCACAGTAAGGAGGGCCCCTCTCCTCCTCGCAGAGGGCACGGCCAGACCCACAGTAAGGAGGGCCCCTCTCCTCCTCACAGAGGGCAGGGCAGGGCTGGGACAACATTAAGGAGGGCCTCTCTCCTCCTCACAGAGGCAGGATTGGGCCCATACTAAGGAGGGCCTATAAGAACATTCAACGCTCCCCTGACAGATTATTTGGAGAGAGAAGGATCGGCAAGTTAGAATTCAAGGTGTATGAACACATCTAGTGAATTTGTCAGACGATATCACAGGCAGCAGGAATCTTAGTCTGGTGCACGACCCACTGAAGCGCGCCGGCATGTTAGAGAATATACTTTGAAGATGCGGAGAGCATACTAGTCTGTCGGCACCTGTGGCCGGTTCTTACCCGAGCCGCTGCAGGTGACTGACGTCTCTCCCCATGTACACACAAGAGAGACTTGTCACACACCTAAAGCAGCCTGACAGGTTCCCTTCATGAAAGAGCTCATAATGAGAACTGCAACCACAGAGCAGATTAAAAAAAAAACTTTAATTCTAAGAGGAAAGAAAAACATGTAACAGTGCAAACTGTAGCTACATAGCATGTGACAACACCTTCACCAGTGCCCGGCGGTGATCATTCCCCCAGTGTTTCCCCGGGATGTGCCATCCCCTGGCCTCACCCCTGTATATGATAGATACACTACATCACACTGTGCAGTCTTAAGCGAGATTGCTAGCGAGATCGCTGCTGAGTCACAAGTTTTGTGACGCAACAGCGACCTCAGTAGCGATCTCGCTACGTTTGACACTTAGCAGCGACCAGGCCCCTAATGTGAGATCGCAGGTCGTGTTGGAATGGTCTGGACATTTTTTTGATCGTTGAGGTCCCGCTGGGTAGCATGCATCGGTGTGTTTGACACCTTACCAACGACCTTGTTGACGACTCAGACACAGAAACACATAGGCGTGCATCGTTATACGTCGCCGCATCGTTGCTGCGTCGTTGGGAAGATCTGACTGTTTGACATCTCACCAGCGACCACATAGCGACGCAGCAACGACCCCTGACAGATCGCATCGTTGTCGGGATCGCTGTAGCGTCGCTTAGTGTGACGGGGCCTCTAGTTATTGTAGCGCAGAGGCCAATGGATGGTGTCTGCAGAGTAGAAGAAACTCCTGCTTTTATATTTCTGCAGGTTTTAGGTCAGGGAGACAGCAGGCGCGCGTCCTGCCAACCACATGTATCACACCGACCATCTTTGAATCCAGGACGCGGTGCATGCCTGACCTGCCGCCCCATTCACTCCTAGCTGTATACTTGACGCCAAGGAAGGAGTCCCGAGATGTAATCGGTGAAGGACCCACCCCGGCCTAACAGCACCCATTCAGTGAATGGCTTGCTTAGGGTGGAATACCCCTTTAATGAATGGCTTAGTTAGCGCATATTTATGCCCCATGCACACACACTCTCACTATCACATCCGGCTTCACGCCATCACTATAAACCTCATCACCATCATCCAATGACACACTACAGATTATTAAAAAAGGTTCAAAAAGCAGCATGTGCACGAGATCTCAGAAACTGCACTCACTTTGCTGCTACCGTGAAACATTGTGTTTATTCCACTGAAAAAAAAAAAAAAAAAAGCACAAAGCTTTTAGATTTAATCTTCAGCATGTAAATTTTTTCAGCATCTTTCACCCATTCAAATGAGAGCAGGGAAAAAAAAAAAACGCACTGAAAAACGTACACAAAAACGTGTATTTTACGCAGTATTTTTCCTGCCAACACGCGAGAATTTGCAGCAATTTTTCTGCTGCAAAAACCAATTGTGTGCACATAGCCTGACATGGCTCTATCTGCTCATAGAGGCTTCTCCCACACCAGCTACTATAGAGAAAGTGAAAGTTAGAAGGTGTTTATCCATGAAGCCACTAAGCGGGAAGGCAGAGTCTGAGCTGTGGAGGGTAACCGTCTGACACCACATGATCACATCCCCCCACAGCCTCCAGCTGTCTGTACACCTGCGCAGATCACCGGCCCTCGCACATCACATGGCTGCTGGAAGTGACGAGATGTGGAAGGCTGGTGCTGACCCACGTAAGAGTATGCGGCTGTGCCAATCCGGCCCCACCAGACATCGAGGGAAAAGAGCCCGATCCGGGGTTCTCAAGGGTGACAAGATGCTGCCCAAAGGGTCTGCCCTCTCCCTATTAGGAAGACAGCCAAGCGTGCATAGGAGGGGAGACTAGAGAGATCACTATTGGCCAGACAAAGCCATTATGGGGGCATGGGAACCTTCAGAGCATTATATAGAACTGCATAGAGCCATGTTGGTGGCCCCATCCACACTGGCCTGCAGAATGGTCACATGGATGGCAGCCTGTACTCAGACTGGAGCGCCCACAGTGGGGCCAATCACTGACCGCAGACTGCCCCCATACACAGCCTTGCTCCTGCCGCAGGCACACCGCCTCATGGCAGCAATGCCAAGAAAAACACCAGTGGTGCTGCGGACAGACCGGAGACACTGCCAGACTGGTCCCGCTCACAGAGAACACGCGCACAGTGCAGGCTCTCCGGACATGGCTGCTTTACTAAATATATGGATTCCTGAAACTAACAATATCGGGCATCTTTTGTGAGGACTGTGGTGTTCCTCTGTTAACCCTCCTGGAAAGGTATGAATAATCTGACAGCAGGGTGTCACCATCGAGCGGAGTCCCCCAATCAGCTCTGACCACGCGAGGACACACCTCTCCGGTAACACCCAGGGGTCTATTTATTCATACACTTCCAGGAGGAATAACAGAGGAACATCAGAGGGCAGAAGTATAAGAGACGCTCCAGAATCAGTATTCCACAGGGTACAAGTGTAACCCAGACAGTGAAGCTCCTCACAGCACAGACCCCAGGACCCCGCAGAGGAGCCTCGGAGCAGTGGGATTATGGGGGATTGTTATGTCAGCACTTTCCTAGTGCAGTGATGGAGGATGCCGGGATCCTGTGCGGGATCTATGGGCCGCACATGTACAGTTCTCTGCCTCTCCGGCTGGGGGCGCTCACACTGAGCAGCACTGACCGTGTTCTTCTTCTGCACCATCCGCTCCATCTTCTTGGCGATGCGGATGATCTCCTCCCCGCCGGCCGCGCTCATCTTGGCTCTCCCAGCACAGCCGCAGCGGCGTCACACACAGCCCGGAGCCGCGATGCCAACGCTCGGAGGAAGAGGCAATTTCCCGCTTAGAGCGTCCTCCACACCCCGGCCGGAAACTACTGCTGGAAAGCGAGGCCGCGGCTGTGTTGTCAGTGCACGCGGACTCTGCCTCTTCCTGTTACAGTGATGAGAAGCAGCTCCGCCCCGATCAGAGCGGCTCCATAGTCCTTCCTAGGAGACTCCAATGACAGCGCGCCACCTAGCGGCCGGGGGTGGGAGCGCAGTGCGCGGTGTGACAGCTTATCAGACTGTCAGTGTGAGGGGCAGGTAACGTGTAGAGGGCACGGAGGAGGAGGGGTTTCTAAAATGAGAGGGGCTGTCCACTACTCAGAGAACCGCTTAATCGCTGTTTCCCCTCAGTAAAATAATAACGCCTGTACTCCCCTCCGGTGCCGGCGCTGTTCCAGTTAGTGATGGGCACTCCGGCTCTTTATGGTGGTCTGGCTCCACTCACCAAAAAGAGCCGGCTCTATTGGATCCTAAATGGATCCCTATTAAATATGCGTTCACCACAGGTAAGATGATGTAGATGCTCCACCCACCCATGATCAAAACTCCGCCCACTTGCAAGTAGCCAATTAAATTGAGTTTGCGGAATTGGTCTCGGGTGGGCGGAGTTACGACCGCGGAACACCGCGATTTTACACCCAGTGAGAGCCTTAGGCTATGTGCCCACGATGCAGAAATGAAGCAGAAAATTTCTGCAGCATTTCTGCATCTCCCTGGCAGAAAAAACGCATGCAGATTGTACATGCGTTTTTCCTGCAGAATACATGCGGATTCACATGCGTTTCCGCATGCAGATTGACGAGCACTTTCCAGGCGATAGCATCACTTGGAAAGTGCTTGACAACTAGGTCACACTATATAAATCCATGCAAACAGCAAAATTAAATGACATGCTGCGGATTTTTGTACGCTAATTAGGCTATGTGCACACGATGCAGAAATGCAGATTTTTTCCGCTTCTCCCTGGCAGGAAAAACGCATGCAGATTGTACATGCGGATTGTACATGCGTTTTTCCTGCCAGGGACATGCGGATGTGAAGCGTTCTTCACTTGCATTTCTGCATGCGGGTTGACAAGCGCTTTCCAAGCGATTTTAGCATCACTTGGAAAGGGCTTGACAACTTGGTCACACTATATAAATCCATGTAACCGGCATGGATTTATATAGTGTGACAAAGTTAATAGTTAAAAAAAGAATAAAAATGGTAAAAAAATAAAGATTATACTCACCTTCCGATGGCCCCCGGTGTTTTCTCCACTGCGTCCGGTCTCTTGTACGACTCGCATTGGTGTGAAAGGACCTTTCATGATGTCATTTAGTCATGTGACAGGTCACACGACCACCAACGTCAGCAGTCGCGTGACCTGTCACATGACTAAATAATGTCTTGGCAGGTCCTTTTAGACCATCACGAGCCACCGGGGAGCCAGGACGCAGGGAGAAAAGACCGGGGGCCATCGGAAGGTAAGTATAATCTTTATTTTTTATTTTAAATTCTTTTTTTACAGGTACTATGGTACCCGGGTCTGGATGAGAGTCTCCTCTTCTCCAGACCCAGGTACCATCCGCACATTGAATCGCTTAATATCCACATGTACAGATGCAGTGATGCAGATATTAAGTGATTCAATGCAAGTCAATGGTGGCAATTACGCTGCGTGTCCGCAAAATTAATGGACATGCTGCGGATTTTTCCGCAATAATAATCCGCAGCGGAAATTTCCGCAGTATGTGCACAGCACATGCGGATTATCATTAGGGACCATGGGGCACGTATTACCAAGCGTTTTTTACGTGTTTTCGCTGCGGAAATTCCGCAGCAAAAACGCTTGAAAAACGCATAGTGGGCACGCAGCCTTAGAGAAGTTAGTGGCCCTCACTGGGGTGCCGGCTCCCATCAGTCACAGCAGGGAGCCGGCTCTTTGTATCGAATCGTTCACAACCCACACATCACTAGTTCCAGTGATGTGGGTACTTGCTCTCCTGGGGCCTAACAATGTCATGTGATCCCTGTGGCCAATCAGCGCTGGCTTCGCTCTCCCATCATTCAGACAAATCAGACATCCGGGGGAAGTGAGAGCTGCAGCCGCTCCCTCGTGTGCTCCGCATGTCAGTTATATCTGGAGGCGGGAGAGTGACATCAGCGCTGACTGGCTGCAGGGAGCCCGGGGAAGCAGTGCCGCCCCTCCTGGGACCGCGCCGGCACCGCAACTGAGTATGGGGGTCGTGATTTTACTGCAGGGAAACAGTGATTGAGATGGGCTCTCCTTCTAAACTGGTAAATCGATAAGTCTGCGGTCACTCTGTGCGTCTCTCTGTGTGACTGCGGACTTATGAATCCCCCCAGCACACGCACTGTGCGGTGCAGGAATTCACCGGTTTCTGAGCTGGGACCGGAGGGTATGTATGAATTATACATACTCCTGGGCAGTGGGCGTGGCCTCGTTGCATACACTTGTCTGGCGAGAGGTCACACCCTGTAGTCAGCCACGCCCACTGGACAGTCATGACACTATATGGGGCGGTTATAGGAAGTTTCGCCCCCATCTGTTCGTCCCCAGGTACATTTCGCCCTCGCCCCTATCATTTTACCCCCAGGAAGATTCGCCCCTGCACATTTCGCCCCCGCACGTTTTGTCCCCGGACGTTTCGAACTGGGGGCGATATGTGCGGGGTGGAGATGTGCTGGGGCAAAACATCCAGGGGGCCAAATGCTGGGGACGAAATGTGCAGGGGCGAAATGTACCCGGGGGCGAACCGCTGGGGGCGAAACATCCAATTCGCAGATGGGGCACGGCCTTGCTCTATACGAGTGTATGGAGCAAGGCCGCGCCCACTAGACGGCTTCTGCCCGGGAGTATGTATAACTCATACATACCCTCCTGTTCCAGCTCAGAAACCAGTGAATCCCCGCAGCACACAGTGAGTGCTCTGGGGGGGATTCATAAGTCTGCAGTCACACACAGTGACACACAGAGTGACTGCAGACTTATCGATAGGACTGGACAATTTCTTTAATTTTTTTATTTAGCAGAAAATAAATATTTTTTTAGAGTGAGAATTAAAGTAGAATTGGCACCAGATTATATACAAACTGCATACATAGTTGAAGGGGCTCTCCGCTACTCGGACAATCGCTTCTTAAATACTATATTCCCCCTTGTAAAATGAAAGGCTTATACTCTCACGTCAGGTACCACAAATTCGGTGCCTGATCTCCCGAAGCTCGTGTGACACTGTGATGCCACGTGAGCGCTGCAGCCAATAATGTCCCCCGGATGCCTGAGGTTCATCCAGAGGAGATTTGAGCAGCTCAATAGCGACCGCTGATGGCTGCCAGGATCACGTGGTATAACAATGTCACACGAGCCTCAGCAGACTAGTCCAGGAGACCGGTGTCTGGTGGCTTCTCCCCACCCCAATCCCTTTCTTCCTACATGTGTGAATCTGGAGAGATCTTCAGCCTAAGGGAGCAACGCAAGGAAAACCGGACTAGTAAATACATAGCCCCATTTCAGTGTTTTCCCCAGAATTTTGGTGTAAAAACACTTTGACAAGGCACAAAATTGTGAATTGTGTGACTTTTAACATTTTCACACCAGTTTTGCTCAGCAAAATGAGCAGAGCTGGGGCAGAATGAGGGCGTGACACCACAGCTCTGCTAATCAATGACAAACTATGGCGTTCCTTCCAGTCACTAACTGTAGTAAAACTTATGGCGAGGGAACACAGAGGTGCACTACACTTTACAGACATGCTGGACACATAAAGTGCCGTGCGCATCTTATTGAACCAGGAGTCTTCATGAATTGGGGTCAAAGTCCCCAATGGGCTCTTCAAGTAAATAAAACACAAATGTAATAATAGTAATGCATAATAATATAATTGGTGACCCAATGGCCCACTCTTTCAGTACAAGATATATTAGACAATACAAATAAAATGAAAGGGAATCTGTCAGCGGGTTTTTGCTATGTAATCTTAGGATAGCATGAGGCTGGGGCTGACACATAGAGTTTAGGGATTGTGTCACTGATTAGGCTGTGTGCTGCCTCATCCTGGCCCCAGCTTGGTATATATCCCCCATCCTGGTATTTGTCCCTTATTCAGGACCCCATCCTGGTATAAATGTCCCCCATTCTGACGCTGTTCTTTAATGATAGAAAAAAATAAACCATTATACTCAGTCATGGGATCCAAAAGCAGAATTATCATGCACTCCCCATAGTCCTTTATATAGTATAAGGCACCCCCATAGTCCTTCATATAGTATAATGCACCCCCACAGTCTTCCATATAGTATAATGCACCCCCATAGTCCTCTATACAGTATAATGCACCCTCATAGTCCTCCATACAGTATAATGCACTCCCCATAGTCCTCAATATAGTATAATGCACAGCCCATAGTCATCCATATACACTGCTCAAAAAAATAAAAGTAACATTTAAACAACACAATATAACTTCAAGTCAATCACACTTTTGTGAAATCAACCTGTCCAGTTATGAATCAACACTGATTGTGAATCAAATTCTCCTGCTGTTGTGCAAATGGAACAGACAACTGGTAGAAATGATAGGAAATTAGCAAGACACCCCTATAAAGGAGCGGTTCTGCAGGTGGTGACCACAGACCCTTTCTCTGTTCTCATCCTTTTTGGCTGTTGTTTTGGTCACTTTTGCATTTTGTCATTGCTCTCACCCCTAGAGGTACAGTAGCATGAGGCGGTGTCTACAGTACAACCCACAAAAGTAGCTCAGGTAGTGCAGCTCATCCAGGATGGCACATCAATGCGAGCTGTGGCAAGAGGGATAGCTGTGTCTGTCAGCACAGTGTCCAGAGCATGGAGCAGATACCAGGAGAGGTGGAGGGGCAGTAGGAGGGCAACAACCCAGCAGCAGGACCGCTACCTCTTCCTTTGTGCAAGGAGGTACAGGAGGAGCAGTGTCAGAGCCCTGCAAAATGACCTCCATCAGGCCACTAACATCGATATGTCTGCTCAAACTGTCAGAAGCAGACTCCATGAGGGTGGAATGAGGGCCCGACGTCCACAAGTGGGTGTTGTGCTTACAGCCCAACACCGTGCAAGGCGATTGACATTTGCCAGAGAACACCAAGCTTGGCAGATTCGACATTGGCGCTCTGTGCTCTTCACTGATGAGAGCAGGTACACACTGAGCACATGTGACAGATGTGACAGAGTCTGGAGACGCCATGGAGACCGTTCTGCTGCCTCCAACATCCTTCAGCATGACCGGTTTGGCAGTAGGTCAGTAATGTGGGGAGGCATTTCTTTGGAGGGCGGCACAGCCTTCCATGTGCTAGCCCTGACTGCCATTAGGTACTGGAATGAGATCCTCAGACCCATTGTGAGACCATATGAAGGTGCAGTGGGCCCTGGGTTCCTTCTGATACATGACAATGCCATGTCTCGTGTGGCTGAGGTGTTGCCAGCAGTTCCTTAATGATGAAGGCATTGATGCTTTGGACTGGCCTGCCCTGCCTGTTCCCCTGACCTGAATCCAATCGAGCACATCTGGGACATCATTTTTCATTCCATCCACCAACGCCACATTGCACCACTATCACACTAGGTATAGGGAGAACCCAGCGTATAACAACTGGAAAAGGGGAGGGAGCCCTACAACTAGGGAAAGGGAGAGTGGAGACCCCTAAACAGTGCTAACGACAAACCCTGACTCCCTGTAGACCCTAAATAGGTTCTGCCCCTATCGCCGAGCAAGAAACCTAGCCCTAGTTGACCCTAAGGCTAGGCCCTAGGTAGGGAGCGGGAGGGCTGAGCACTGAGTCAGCCCCACTACTTACTAAAGTACACACAGGGGAAACAAATGGGAATACACTTAGCTCCAAGATGACACTGGAGAAAGCACAGCAACAATGCACGAAGGAACTCCAAGGTAATTCTAGTCGACTAGTAGAATCCCAGGCTCTGAATAGGTATAACACGCGATCACCAGCAACTCTCTGAGGATCTGAGTGTATTTAAGGACACATAAAGGAAGTGCTGATTAACAGCAGAAAGGTGAGGATACTTCATGGTCTTAAAGGGAAAGGTATAATCCCCAAGCAAGGTGAGAACCACTGCTGGGTCCTAAAGAGAAAGGAATGATAAAAGGATCAGGGAGATGTTTGTAAGGCCAAACGCAGCGACCTTCTATAACCGGACACCGTATGACTCTATGTCAGCCCTGACACACCCATGAAAACCACAGACTGTCCAGGAGTTGACTGATGCTTTAATCCAGGTCTGGGAGGAGATCTCTCAGGAGAACATCTGCTGCCTCATCAGGACCATGCCCAGGCGTTGTAGTTAGGTCATACCGGCAAGTGGAGGCCACACACACTACTGAGCATAATTTTCTTGTCTTCAGACATTTCCACTGAAGTTGGATCAGCCTATAATTTGATTTTCCACTTTGATTTTGAGTATTGGTCCAAATCCAGACCTCTAGGGGATATTAATTTGGATTTACATTGATCATTTTTATGTTTCATTGTTCTCAACACATTCCACTATGTCATGAATAAAGATTTGCAACTGGAATATTTCATTTAGTGATATATAGGATGTGGTATTTAAGTGTTCCCTTTATTTTTTTGAGCAGTGTAGTATAATGCACAGCCCATAGTCCTCCATATAGTATAATGCACAGCCCATAGTCATCCATTTTTAAGTTTTTAAAGACCATTTTTATTTACAGAAATGCGGCACTCCCATGGGGGCAGCCTGTGCACCCTCATGTGCAAACTTATTCCTGGGGTTCTGGGAGCGGGATCTGTTTTCCTGTGGGAGGGACAGACCATAGACCATGTGCAGTGCTGACTAAGTTACATTGATGATTTCTTTATAATATGGCAGGGCACTGTGACTCAACTGGAGCAATTCATTGACCAATTGAATATAAATTCTTTCAATATCAAACTGACTTTTAATTATGACACAAGTAAAATAGAATGTCTGGATATTACTACTGATGTTGATGAACATCGTTCCCTACAGATGGATGTCTATAGGAAAACAACATCCGTAAACTCATTATTACATGCCAAAGCAGCACATAACTTTTCTACTGTAAAGGCTATCCCAGTTGGTCAATTCCCCAGAATGAAGCGGTTCTGCTCATCTGATACCAAATTTGAAGCCCAAGCTAAAGATCTTAGACTCAGGTTTGAAGAAAGGGATTACAGCAACGGATGCATAAAAGATGCATATAGAAGAGCTAAATCAACCCCATGTAGTCAGCTCTTACATTCTAAACCTAAACGGGAGAGTGACCATGGACAACTTAGATTTATTTCCACCTACAATCAGGATTGAGGGACTATGAGATCTATTCTTGAGAGGCATTGGTCTGTATTACTCACTGAACCATCTTTAACCTACTTACCAGCCACCCATTTGGAGACTTCAAAGCGCTGTAAAAACCTTAAAGATATTTTGGTTAACAGCCACTACTTTCCTCCCAAACCCAATCCCTTCAGATCTAAAGAACCCACTAACAGTTGTTTTCCTCGTGGCCACTGTCTTGCCTGCACCAATGTCTCTCGTAGCTCCAGATTTGAGATGGCTTCTGGCTGTCGCCAATATAAAATAAATCATTATATTTCATGTGGCAGTTCCAATGTTGTCTACTAAGCAACTTGTGGTTGTGGCAAGATATACATTGGACTCACATCCAAAGAATTAAGAGTAAGGGTCAGGAAGCATGTGAGAGACATTGGTGCGGCCAAGACAGTGGATGACATAACACAGTTAAAGACGGTGTCATGTAATTTTAAACTTTACCATGACTGCAATCTCAAAACATTCATGGTACGTGGCATAGATATAATTCATAGTGGCATCCGTGGTGGAAATATTAAGAAATTACTTGCTCAGAGAGAGGTGAAGTGGATTGTGGAATTGGGAACCCAATGGTCTAAAAGAGACATTAAGCTTTGCCTGTTTTCTCTATTAATGCATTTTTCATTTTTTTAATTTATATTTGTCATGTCTTTTTGTATTTTAATTATTTGTCTTGTCAATTGGTTATCTGTTTCCTGTCACAGTTTTCCTTATAAATTGGTTTTATGTGATAATCAGCGCGATTATTTATCTTACTTGTATTGTCATGTGTCACTTGATTAATCTTACATTTTTTGCACTAATGAATCCTCTTATGAATTTTCGTATGCACTAGCACTTTATACTTCTTGTATTTGAGATCCTCCCATCTTTGATCTTCTTTGGCGTACGCATCTGTGCTGTGCTGTCCAGCGCCCCCGCACGACTCCCGGCATCAACATGGGGTTTGGGCATGCCTGGGAACTTTGGCAACAAATCCTTTGCTTCCCAACCATGCACTGACTACCTTAATGGCCGCGGGTTGTGTGGTTGGCAGACCAGGTCTCATTGGTTAATTTTGATCATTTGGTCGCAGATCCTACACTTTTAAAGGACCTGTTAAAGATATTCTGCATTATCCCCCCCCCAGAGTAAGCTCTAGTACTGCACACGAAACTCGCATTGGGGCTCTGCTATTTCTACTTTGGGACCTGACTGGGTTCATTATGGGTAAGGAAGGATGCCATATATCATTTTTGATATGGATGTGTTATCTATGTATTCTTCATTGAGCCAGGCTGTGAGTGTGATATTAATGTCGATAGGGACCATTGTACTTTATAAACACTTCCCTGTGTTCTTTTTACGTCATTATGAACTTGAATTCTTTCTGAAAAGAACTTTATGCATACCCTTATTGTAACTATCCCAGTATATACAATATAATATATAATTAATATAGTGGATATAACTACATTTTTTGTGTCACTTGGTATCTTTGCTATTGGTTTTTCATGCTTTTTAAATGAAATGTTTACATCTGTCTATAAGTGTAATAAAATGTATTTTGGTTTTTAAATTCCTTTGTCATGTTGTTTAACCCCTTTACAACACAAGGTGGTTTGCACGTTAATGACCAGGCCAATTTTTACAATTCTGACCACTGTCACTTTATGAAGTAATTACTCTGGAACGCTTCAACGGATTCCCCTGATTCTGAGATTGTTTTTTCGTGACATATTGTACTTCATGATTGGGGTAAAATTTCTTCTATATCACATTTAAAAAAAATGGAAATTTGGCGAAAATTTTGAAAATTTTACAATTTTCAAAATTTTAATTTTTATGCCCTTAAATCAGAGAGATGTGTCACACAAAATAGTTAATAAATAACATTTCCCACATGTCTACTTTATATCAGCACAATTTTGGAACCAATTTTTTTTTATTAGGGAACTATAAGGGTTAAAAGTTGACCAGTGATTTCTCATTTTTCCAACAAAATTTACAAAATTTTTTTTTAGGAACCACATCACATTTGAAGTCACTTTGAGGGGTCTTTATGACAGAAAATACCCAAAAGTGACAGCTTTCTAAAAACTGCACCCCTCAAGGTGCTCAAAACCACATTTAAGAACTTTATTAACCCTTCAGGTGCTTCACAGGAATTTTTGGAATGTGGAAGCAAAAAATGAACATTTAACTTTTTTCACAAAAATGTTACTTTAGACCCAATTTTATTTATTTTCGCAGGGGTAACAGGAAAAAATTGACCCCAAAATTTGTTGTGCAATTTCCCCTGGACACGCAGATACCCCATATGTGGGGAAAAAACACTGGTTGGGCGCATGGCAGGGTTCGGAAGGAAAGGAGCCCAATTTGACTTTTTGAATGTAAAATTTGCTTGAATAATTAGCGGACGCCATGTTGCATTTGTGGAGCCCCTGATGTGCCTAAACTGTGGAAACCCCCCATGAGTGACACCATTTTGGAAACTAGACCCCTCAGGGAACTTATCTAGATGTGTGGTGAGCACCCTGAACCCCCAAGTCCTTTACAGAAGTTTATAACATGGAGCCGTGAAAATAAAAAAAAATCTAACTTTTTCCACAAAAAGATGTAGTTACTTACCGGTAACGGGATTTCTCAGAGCCCATGACGGCACCACGGAGAGAGGGGATCCGCCCTTCAAGGACAGGAAACCTACAGATAAAAGGGCGGTGCCTCTCTCCCGCATCAGTTGTTTACAGAGCATGAGAGGACCACCAGGTTAGTAACACAAAATGTTACAATTTAAGACCTCGACAGACACACCACGTGGCTACAATAATTAACTAATAAGTGTGCGCACCCACACGTGAAGGGAGGGAATGTACGGGTGCCGTCATGGGCTCTGAGAAATCCAGTTACCGGTAAGTAACTACGTCTTTCTCCTTTCCCCATGACGGCACCACGGAGAGAATTGCAGAGAAGTGACTCATTAGGGGGGGACCACAGCTTCCAGGACCCTTCTCCCGAAAGTAAGGTCTGAAGAAGAGGTGAAGTCTAGCCGGTAGTGATTAAAGAAGGTAGAGGGGGAAGACCAGGTTGCCGCTCTACATATCTGCTCTAACGTAGCACCGGCCTTCTCCGCCCAAGAGGCTGCCACCGCTCTCGTTGAGTGGGCCTTCAGTTTCTCTGGGGCAGCTTCTCCACGTGAGGAGTAAGATAATGTGATGGCCTCCCTTATCCATCTGGCCAGCGTGCCCTTAGAAGCTTTCTTCCCCTTACGAGGACCCTGAAAGCAGACAAAGAGAGAATTATCCTGCCTACACTCTTGTGTTGCCTCTAGATACTGGATTAGGCACCTTCTGACGTCTAGTGTATGCAAGACCTTCTTTTTCGTGTTTCTAGGGTTAGGGCAGAAAGAAGGAAGGGTGATTTCCTGGGACCTGTGAAATCTTGACGCCACTTTTGGTAGATAGGCAGGGTCAGTTTTCAGAATAACCCTATCCTCCAAGATTTGTGTGAAGGGGGGCCCTGCCGATAGGGCCTGAATATCACTAACCCTATGTGCAGATGTAAGAGCTACCAAGAGTGCTGTTTTTAGAGACAGAGTTTTTAGGGATGCTTATGACAGGGGTTCAAAAGGTGCCTCCGTTAGAGCTGAAAGGACCAAGTTTAAATCCCAGGGTGTAGTATTTCGGGATGGGATAGGACGGGATCTAGCTGATGCCTTAATAAACCTAGATACCCATCTATCCCTGGCTAGGTCAAAATTATAGAGCGCTCCCAGGGCCGCAACTTGAACTTTTAAGGTACTTGTGGCCAGGCCCTGCTCCAAACCCCTCTGTAAAAATTCCAGGATGGCTGTCAATGGAACCTCCCCACCCAACCTGGAACCTGAGACTGAAAGGAATTTCTTCCAGGTTTTCCCATGCAGTTTGGTGGTGACTGGTTTTCTACTTTGGAGTAGTGTAGTGATCAAATTTGGGGAGAAGCCTTTGTCTTTCAGAAGAGCCCTCTCAAATTCCAGGCTGTCAAGTGTAAGCTTGACACCTGAGGATGGAGGACCGGACCCTGAGAAAGAAGGTCCGGGAGAACCCATGGATCGGAGATTGACAACCTCCTCAGCTATGAAAACCACGCTCTCTTTGGCCAAAAGGGGGCTATCAGGTTTACCCTCGCTTCCTCTTCTCTGATTTTCCTCAGAACAGCTGGAATCAGAGTGGTTGGAGGAAAAGCGTAAGCTAGAGGGTATTTCCATGGGATCATGAAGGCATCCACGGCTACCGGGTTCCCTTTGGGATTTAGGGAGCAAAAAGAGCGTGTTTTTTTGTTCTGATTGTTGGCAAACAGATCTATGGAGGGCCAGCCCCACCTTTGTACAATCTGCCGGAAAACTGCCTGACTTAATTCCCACTCGCCCTGCTTCAACTGAGTCCGACTCAAAGTCTGCGGTGCGATTTTCTACCACTTTTATGTGTAGAGCGGATAGGGATTGCAAGTTCTCCTCGGCTAAGCGAAAGATGACCTCTGTCGTCTGCATTAGGGAATGGGACCGTGTACCCCCCTGGTGGTTCAGGTATGCCACTACTACTCGGTTGTCTGAGAAGACCCTCACATGATGTCCTTGTAGTGTGTGCATGAACTCCCGGAGTGCCTGCTCTACTGCTAGGAGCTCCTTTATGTTTGAGGACAATAGTTTTAGACGTTCTGTCCAGACCCCCTGAGCTACCAGGTTGTTGAGGTGGGCCCCCCAGCCCCCAGGGCTTGCATCTGTGGTCAGGACTTGCGGTGTCGGGATTGTCCAAGGAATCCCCTGGGCCAGATTTTGTATGTTCCCCCACCACTCTAGGGAAAGTGTGGTTTTTACAGATAGCGTTAACAGCCCTTCTAAACGCCCTTTTAGTGCTTTTTCTGCCTCTAGGATTTCCCACTGAAGGGTCCTGGTATGTATTTGAGCCCATTGAACGGCCGGGAAGCACGCTGTCAGGGAACCTAGCAGGGACATGGCCTTCCGAAGGGACATAAGACGGGTGGGATTTTGCCCGTGATATCAGGTTTAAGATTTTTTGAATCTTCCCTGAGGGGAGACGACACTCCTGAATTTTTGAATCCAGTATGACGCCTAGGTACTCCTGTATCTGGCACGGTTCTGTCTTGGACTTTTCTAGATTCAAAAGCCACCCTAAGCGAGTCAAGGAATCCATGACCTTCTTCAGATGGGATTTGCAGTCTAGGAAGGAGCTGCCTATTATCAGGAAGTCGTCTAGGTATGGGACGACTAGGGTGTTCTGCTCTCTTAGATGAGCCATCACCTCTGCAATGTTGCGTTTGGAGAGCCCCTGATGTGCTTAAATAGTGGAAACCCCCCACCTCATTTTGGAAACTAAACCCCTCAAGGATTTTATCAAGGGGTGTATAGTGAACATTCTGAACCCAGAGGTACGACACAGAATTTGATAACATTAGGTCATCATATTGAATAAGTTGTCATTAGTCTTGAGCGCAAGTGCTCGCTACTTGAGCTTGCATCGGGTACTTAGATACGCACCATGTATTGTGGGTGCTCGAGTGACATGCTCGAGTCCCCGCCTGCATGTTTCACGGTTATTAGACACCCAAAAAAAAACCATGCAGGGATCGCTCGTGCATGGCAGGCAATCCCCACGTTTTTTTTTTCCCGCGAAACATATGGGGAAGATACTTGAGCATGTCACTCGAGCACCCACGATACTCAATGCATACCCGAGCACCCAATGCAAGCTCAAGTAGAAACTACTTGCGCTCAACACTAGTTGCCATATCATTTTTTTTTTTTTTACTTTTGAAAAAAATCCAAACCCTAACCCTAGCACAACCCTAAACCTAACCCTAGCCTAACCTGAGAGTTTATTTTTTACGCCATTCCTAGTGCGGTATAAGTAATTAGACGTCTTAATTCTTCGGGTCGGTGCGATTACAGCGATACCAGATTCATAACTGGTTTTTATGATTGACAGCTGTCACACACTAAAAGACGCATATTTTTGTAAAATCTATTTTTTGCATCGCCATATTTTGAGAGCTATAATTTTTCCATATTTTGTCCGACAGAGTCATGTGACTCTTTTTTGCGGGATGAGTTGACGTTTTTATTGGTGCCATTTTCAGGCATGTGACGTTTTTTGATCGCTTTCTATTCCGATTTTTGGGAGGCAGAATAAACAAAAACCAACAATTCAGGAATTGTTTTTAATTTTTTTATTCTGTTGTGCGTGTGGTAAAATTGATAAGGCAGCTTTATTCTTCGGGTCAGTACGTTTACAGCGGTACCACATTTATATAGTTTTTCTGTGTTTTGGCGCTTTTACATAATAAAAGCAGTTTTATAGAAAAAAATTTTTTTTTTTTTTTGCATCTCTTTATTCTGAGAGCTATAACTTTTTTATTTTTCCGCTGATGGAGCTGTATGGCGGCTTGTTCTTTGCGGGACGAGATGACGTTTTCAGCAGTACCATTTTTATTTATATTAGTCTTTTTGATCGCATGTTATTCCATTTTTACAATTTTTTTTTTTTTTTTTTTCACTTTGACACTTTTTTTTACTTGTATACTTTGTCCCACTATGGGACTTTCACTTTTTTTTATTCTGATCGCCTGCATAGCACAGGAATGGAGCACCATCCCTGTGCTATGCAGGCTGTCAGCGCTGCACAGGAAGAAGATAGTTTGGTCATGCACTGCGCATGACCAAAATATCTTCCTGCTGCCTGGTGATCCGGATGTTGTCATGACGACATCGGGTCATCATGGCAACATCCGGGAAGCCACGGCAGACAGCGCTGGAGGCCGGAAGAGGCGGTGAGTATTGCGATCACCTCCCCTTGCCACCGCAATGCTGCGATCGACTTCGGTCGCAGCATTGCGGGGGTTAATGTGTCGGGAGCAGTGCGGGACTGCTCCCTGCACATAGAACCGGATGTCATCTGTGACAATCAGCTGACTCCCGGCGGCGATCGCGCCCACACAACCTGTGTGCGGGTGCGATCGCAAACACGTATTAATACGGGTCAGGCTCTTAAAGCACAGGGCGCAGACGCGTATTAATACGTCTTGGGCTTTAAAGGGGTTGAACAGTCATCCATGCAGTATAATGCACAGCCCATAGTCCTCCATGTATTATAATGCACAGCCCATCGTCCTCCATGTCGTGTAATGCACAGCCCATCGCCCTCCATGTCGTATAATGGCCACCGGGTACTCACTGATTAAAAAAAAAAAATAATGCACCTTTGGTCTGCGGCACTTCATCATCTTCTGAAGCCAGCAGCGTACAAGAACTGGAATGCAAGACGTCAATGCCATGCGCCCTCAGTCACGTGCACGTCAATGTCAGCTGCTGGCCTCTGATTGACCAATGGGTCTGTGTGCGGCCATACACTTCAGCTGAATGTGCGTCCGAGGACGCACATCCAGCTGCAGCATTTGCTGGCGTCATGGAGAATGATGGGGCTTACCCTTTACAATTTATCCCTCTACGGAGAGGTCAATCCCAGCCACCCATGGCTGCAAAGTGACATTTAAATGAATTGATGAATTGGGCTGGCGGCAATTCTTTGAAAATGTTGCCGTGCAGCAAAAAATAAAAAAAATGTTATGGGCACAGAGCTTCAGATTCACAGGCTCATTGGGGATTCTAGGAGATTGGACCCACAGCGATCAGTACGTAATGTCAAAACACAGTGATATGCCATCAATTGCTACAATGGTAATAATATACCCTTAAAGGGGCAGTCCAGTGAAGATAAGTGCTCATCTATCCACATGATAGGTGATAATTTGCTGATTGGTGGGTGTCCTATTGCTGAGACCTGGACTGATCAGAAGATTAGGGAATTTTATGTTACAAAATGGCAAGGCAGGTCGGACGCCTAACACCACTCCATTCATTCATTCTCCAAAGGGCTGCTAGAGAAAGCCAAGCATCGTGCATAGGGAGTGAATGGAGCAGCTGGTTGACAACCACTTTAACAAAGGATGAAAATCAAGAAACATGGCATCAGAACATGATGACGCAGACAAAGAAGAACGCCAATTAACCAGATAAGGTCAGAAATGAAGACAAATTGATTTTAAGAGTTATTTATTCTCACAATTAGGTTGATCATATAAAAGCCCTAGAATAAGCCGGGTCACGTTTATTTTAGAAAACAAGATTGCAATTTATAACATATTCCTAACATGATCAGAATTACCGCATCCAATCCACATTTGCGCCATTATATCCATCATGAAGGATTCCCAGCCTTCCAACAGAAAAAAACTGCTCATGTAAAGAAATCATTTCTATCATATCATGTACCATAAATAACTGCAGTCTGAAAAAATATAGACACTGTACAAACACAAAGAAAAAACCTGGAGATCGGAGATATAAAACATATGGCTTAGGAAAATTGCTAGTCTAGAAACACTGAGGACGTCAAATGAATAAAATTAATGTAGTTTCCGTCCAACTACGAAAGGAAGTAAAAACCCAAACCCCTTTTACACCGTCTGCCCCACCGCTATAAATATATACAGATTGGTGGTTACTTTTTGGGGGCTGCGATAGAAGAACCAATCAGACGCCTTCTCTCATTTCTCAGAGGCCATTTGGAATGCAAACCATGCATCATGATTAGTTGCTATGGAGAAGTCCTCCACTTACGCTAGTTTTTACATAACCCACAGGGCAACCCACCGAAAAGCAGAGATATGTCAGGTCGTCACCAAAAAAAAACCTATATCATATTTACTAACTTAAAGAGGTTATTCCATAAGCATTCATTACTTATCCACAGGGTAGATGATAAATGTGCGATTGCTGGGGTCTGGCTGGGGAGACCCTCACTTATCCTGAGAGCAAGGGTCTCAAAGTTACCTGTGTGAATGGAGCAGAAGTGAGAATGTGCGACAATCACTCAGATAGTGAAAGGAGCAGTGGTCGCACATGGTCACTATCATACACGAGACCCCCTTCTCGTGATTGGTGGTCTTCACAGTGGTCACATACTGATCACATATTCCGGGTGGTCATCTGATCACAATTATATGGTTTGCATAATCTGAGAGAAGCGATGGAGACTCTAAGCGGCATGTGACCGCACGTATGCAGCTCACATACTAAAGTTCATGCTTCCATCCATTCGCACTAACAATACTGCGAAATCGTGAGTGTGCACTGCGCACAACCTGCAGTCACACACAGTGACTGCAGACAATTGTCTACAGCCCGGAAAACCCCTTTAATGGAGCATAAAACCCCAGGAAGTCGTGCAATGCGCGGTGTCAGGTTCACCAGTACCGTGTGAGTATCGTCATCCTATATAGTGTTTCTGCCGTCCACATACTCAATGTGTTCAGCTCTGTTTGCTGCGCTTTGGCTTCTTCAAGGGGCTATTATGGACGTATTACATATAATCTGACAGACAACCACTTACAAGACCACCCAAATGGTATCAGGAATTGATAAGTTCTGGAAACTACTAAGAAACAGTCAGAGCTTGGCTGAAACAGCCGCCTAGTCCAGACATGAATGTCAACGATCAGCGTTAGGCCTTATTCAGATGTCCAGTTTTTGTTTTGCATAAAAGAAAAAAAACTGAACATTTTATCAGTGTGCTGGATCCGATTTGTCTCGGTACGTTTTTACCATCATTGTGGCGTCAGTTTTTGTGGAATGGGTGAAAAAAAAATTCCAAACTTCATTAAACAGTAAAAATGGCTGTGCAGTTTACAGACCCATAGACTTGTACGGGTGGTTTTGAACCATCACTCAGGTCAACAATGGTCATGTCAACAGCCCCAAAGAATATAAATAGTGTGTGTTCTATGAATGAAAACCATGGACAGAACACGTATGAGGAAAACGGAGCGAGCGCACAGCGAAGCATTGTGCAATGCGCTTATTTTATTCCGGCCACCAGCAATTCTTACCATTTTTTCCTCTAGAAGTGCTACCAGCAAAAATGTCACCCCCTAATCTCTTGTAAGTAGGTATATGATGTAGTGTAGGTGCAGTCTTCCCAGGACTCTAGCACCGCTCCTCTTTTGGATCACATGAGCCCGAATACTCAGGGACTGTTGAGTTTGGTGGAGCGATTCCACCACTGTAAGTCTATGGAGACTCAGAGTAAGGGGCCATAGACTTGTGGGGGCGACTTCCAGTCCACACATAAACCCACGTGTGATCCCAAGAGTCTGGTTTGAAGTCACGTGAACCAGAAGACATGGCAACACTGGAAACCTGGGAAGACGACGATTGGTAAGTATTTTAATGCACCTACACTATATCACGTACAGATTTAGAGGGTGTAAGGGGATGAAATCTTTGCTCGGAGTGCACCTTAGGCCACGTTCACACATTCAGTATTTGTAAGCCCAAATCAGAAGAGGAACAGTATAATAGAAACACGTCACCACTTCTGTATTTTTCATCCACTCCTGGTTTTGGCTTACAAATACTGATGTAGAATGCTGACCGAATACTGAACATGTGAACGTGGTCTTACAGTGTATAAAGCATTTATTAGTTCCTCGAGCAGCATACATGGCTGAAGCATTCTAGTATATGAAGGGCAGAGGATCCTATTCCTTTACTACAGACACCACTCCCATATACTGTATACCTTACCATCACCAGGGGTAAGCAGGGAAACTGTGCGCCACCCGAAAGTGGTCAAGCCTCACATAGAAGAGGCTACATATAATTTATGTCAGTTTCTACAGCGCTGCATCCAATCAGTGTGCTCAGCGGTGCTGCTCTATTAGATGGCCCAAGCCACTCAGTCGCTTAGCTTAGTGACTGGCTGCAGCGCTGTTTACATGAAGTCAATGCTGCAGACAATAACAGATAACAGATGCCGGGAGCAATGGAGGAAGATCAACACTGGACCTGGGGAGGGCGAGTAAAGCACAGTTTGTAGATTTTATTGTTAAGCAAGTTGCACCTAGGGATGGGTTTCTGAAAATAGAAAACCCCTTAAATATTAAGATGAAGGATTTTCTTTTTACATGTACAGACATGCTGGGTCCCACAGTGCAGAGACGCTTATTGTAGCCGCCCTCCATACTGGCTAATAGTCCTTATTGGGAGGCTCAGGTCTTTTTTTTTTTTTGACCATTTCTCAAAGGGGCATTTATTGGCTTCACAAACCAGACAAATCGCTTTTACAGTTTTAACCGTGGCAAAGGCAATAAAGCTACATGTATGCACTTGGTCATATGTATAGGCCAGGAGAAGCTCCGGTGTATACTTCAGTGCTCTCAGAGGCCGCCATTCACCAGGCAGAGGCCAAAAGTGTGTCCTACGGGACTAAGTCTGGCACGTATGTGTCTGCATACCGTGTATGTGACTGTATAGGAAGACGCAGCAGACGGCATCCAGCCTGACTGTGGCCACTGTCCGTATAGTAAATGCCATCTGTGTGCCAGACCCGACGTATACCAAGCTTCTCGGAGACTGTAGTAGAAGTGAAACAATAAATCACTGAACTAATCTAATCCCGACCCCACACACTGTGAAGTCTATACAGACAACTGTAATGGTGTATACGACCAGCATTGGACTGGCCCACCACAGGACCGGAGGATCCTCTGGTGGGCCCTGGCAGGCACCGCATTGCAGCAGTTCACTTACTGTTTACACAAAATTATATGCTGAAGAGAATGAGGATTTTACAGCAAGTCATTGCACCAGACAAATGATCGTTTTGCTGATTTCTCAGCTAATTACTGGATTTTTTGGATAGTTGGGAACACTAATTCCTATGAATGCCCAGTCCCTGATTATCAGCTTGACAAGATGGGAGCTAAAGATAAGAGCAGACTCTGCTGTTAGTACCACTTATGCATGGTGGGCCCCAAGAATGATTTTCTCTGGTGGGCCCAAACTACTCCAAGCCGACGCTGGATACGACATGTAGCAATAGTGGTCCTCCAACACCTAAACCATTCTGGTACTTTGTGGGAGAACTCTGCAGCCAAGATCTCCTGAGAGGAACAGATCTATAACCTCAGAGCCCTGTATACCTCAGCTATAGCTTCTTGTGCTTACATGAAATATAAGAAGCCAGCAGACGTCATACAGATGAAACATGATGGGGGTCGCAAGAGGTTAACAGCTACACGACTTTATTCTAGAAAAAAAATAAAAACGTTCTGGACTGTCAATGTGATAAAATGGGAATAATTAGTGGCATACTGTACACAGGTAGCGACGGCGATTCTCTAATGTGAACAGGACATTAGTTACACTACTTATATAGCCCTTACACTGCTATAAATAATATAGCATCACTCTCCTACATGTTGTATTCACTGCAGGTTCTAGGGCAGTGTTCCCCAACTCCAGTCCTCAAGGCCCACCAACAGGTCATGTTTTCAGGATTTCCTTAGTATTGCACAGGTGATGGAATTATTGCCTGTGTGTGATGTAATTATCACCTGTGTAATACTAAGGAAATCCTGAAAACATGACCTGTTGGTGGGCCTTGAGGACTGGAGTTGGGGAACCCTGCTCTAGAGTATTTTTTATTTTTTTTTTTTAAAAGAAAAAAAAATCAACCAACCTCTTAAATGGAAGCGGTCAGTAGGTCTGACTCTGCAAAACTTCAGGCAGTGCTTAATAGGTGATGAGGGAGTCATATTGAACATATCTTTTTGGGGACAATATTTTTTTTAAATAAATACATCCATTTTGGGCTAAAAATTATATTTCCAAATCAGATTTTATTAAAATTTCACACCGTTTGCCTTTTCCCGCCTCATGCCTTGCGCTGTCTATTGCTGGCTGCAAAATAAGTTAACTGAGAATCCATCAGTGAGCTCTTTCTGACGGGAGAGTTTGAAATCGCTTTATCTGTTCATGACCACATCAGAGTGGTTGAATTTGCAGGGAAAGAAAGAGCCCAAAAAAGGTGGACAATCCTTTTAAGGCTTCCAAAGAAAACACATGTAAAAAGACAAAAAAAAATAACTAAATCTTAGAGCAAAATGGGCCAACGTAAAAACACAAGACAGGGTAAGAAAAATGAAAAGGTAAAAAATGCACTGTTTGTGCTGCAGTTATTTCTGCAAAACAATGAGGTGTTTTTCTATTACACAGAGCAATGCCAAGTGTCTGCGGGACGTTCACCAGTGAAGTTTCCGGGGGTCACCGCTGTGGGCTCTCCCTTCCCCTGTGCTTTCCAATGACATCTATAGCGGTCTCCTGGATGGGCGCCACAGCCGTCACGCAGCAGCAGAGGAGGAATTCGGGAGCTTTTTCTGCAGACGACCCAGCACACTTGCTCAGCAGACACTTGGCATGCAGCTCGTGACAAATTAAAAAAAATGTCTTGGTCATGTTCCTACAAAGACCTAAACTGGTGTTTCCCTGTAACCTATGAAGCACTTTCAGCAGTTTTGTGGGGTCAAAACCATTGACAGATCCCCTTTAATGATTGGGTTGCTTCCGCTGACCCCATTGTGACTGTGCAGCTTCGGAACTTTTTTTTTTTTTAAACTTTTGACAGTAAAAAGAGCATAGTGACTTCCGCTGGTGTATTATTCCAGAAGGCATCATCCTCAGTTAACAGGGAGGTAGCTGCTTCTCAATAAATTGCTTGATGTCGGTCATTTCCTAACGACAAAAGAACAAAAACAATATATGTATTAGCACAAAATGTTACAACAGGTAAGATAGAGGATTGCTTACATGTAGTAGTGTGTGTAATATATATATATATATATATATATATATATATATATATATATATATATATATATATATATATATATATATATATTTTATATTAAAAAAAAAAATCAATAAGTTACTAAAGATTTGGAAATCCCGACAACATGACATGAGACTATTTTTAAGGCCATGTGCACACATTCAGTATTTGGTCAGTATTTTACATCAGTATTTGTAAGCCAAAACCAGGAGTGGAACAAATACTGATGTAAAATATGGAACATGTGAACGTGGCCTAATGCAACAAATAGGAACGAGGGGCTTTCCGCTACCGCTCAGTCTTGCCTTTGGTAGGTGAACCATTTCGATGACTTTGCGTCTGCACCATCTGCCAGGACCTGTGGACGTGCCCTACTGTAATGAATAGGACAGGTGTGAACTGTGCACACACCTGAGAGGTATATCCAGAGATATCATCAGCACCGTTCACCTCCCGCTGTGGAAGAGAGCAATGACCCCCTCAACGAAGAAGTCAGCACTTCAGCTTCTTTACAAACACCATTTAAAAAAGTATAGACACCTTGGGGGGAACCTTTTACTTAAGTACATGTATTTGTGGCTGAAAAACATTTGTCCAATAGGAACCTATTAAAGTTTTATTAAAAGTGTTGATCCTTAGGCTTCTGCGAATTCTGTGTATTTTAGTTCTGTGGTAGATTAGCTCACTCAGCTGCACATAGAGGTAGACACAGGAACACTGTCTCTTTAAAACTTCCGCTGGTTTATTAAATGAACATCATAAACCACAGCAATGTTAGCAAAACAAACACGACCTTCCCGGCCTTAAAGGAAAAACAAAACAAAGTATAGCACAGTCCTTGTTGCTAAGGGTAACCGCCCGCTTCAGGAACAAACAACCCAAGGTTTAGCTTTCCTTCACATGACAATACAGCTCCTCCCACGCTACAGATGCTCAATCATCCTAGCAGTAAATATGGCTGATTAACCCCTCTCAGCACTTCGTGTGCTGGATCATTTTTCCTAAGTTTATATTACTGAAGCAAACAACCTCAGTACTACACATCTCCCCTCCAGTACTTTGTCACAGTACGTAACCAGCTGCAGAATGCCATTAACAGTACAATCCCTGGAGCAGAGAGAACATGGATAGGTCAGTCACCAGCTGGGTGTCTAGACAGTTACATTCACTTTATTCAGTTTTGTGCAGTCTTGAGAACGCCTGTATTGTGTGAACAGTCTGTATGTAGGCTGTCTGCTCCACACCTCCTTTCACCTATGTATCTATATGCACCAATTAAAGTGAATTTAAAGGCAGACTCCAGGGATTTTTTCCCCTTTATTAGGTATCATGTATGTAAGTGTTATGAAGTTGATTTATAACGTTTGATTTGGTGATAAAGCAGATTACATCTTACAGTAAAGGGGGCCTGATTAAAAACGGGAGATTCTCATTGTACCAATCCAAAATTGGGAGGAATAAGAGTGATTCAGCATCCAGAAATCTTCATTTAAAAGTCCATTTTTATTGTAAATCCATAGGACATACAAAAACACAATATAAAACCATTTTACAAAATACAAGCAGATGCGTTTCAATCAGAAGATCCTTAATCATTGCTCTGTTCTTATAAAAGAGTGTCGGTAGTGTTGTTATCTGAAATTGGAGTTTTTCAAAGTCCTTACTTTTCAATTAATGCCACACGTATCTAGGCAGGAAAATTTTGCTTTTTTTTATTTTTCTTAAAGGCAGGTAGGGGTATTGCAAATTTTGTGATATGCTGAGCACTTGCTCTAGTCAGTTAACTAGAGAGGTAGTAAAGGGGTAGGGAGGGCTTGCAGGATGTGGGTAACAGTGGGTACTACATTCTCACCAAATTATGGCTCTGCTGCTTTAAGTAGCAACAGCCAGAGCTTCTTACCAGCTGTTGTAACTTGAACTACACTACTCTGTAGGGACAGACTGAAGGGTGAGTGGGTAGAGAAGCTCAGACAAACTGTCCTCTGCTCTCCACAGCTCCTTCTCCACTGCTGGGGTTGTCAACTTCTTGGACTGCAGGGTGGCCGGTAAACTAGGCAACGAGATGTACATTACAACATTAAATATCCTTCCGTTCTTGAGAACAGAGACAATTTTTAAGAAGGGGTAATTTGCAAAGTTGCTTGTTTTATAAGCACTTTACAATTTTACCCATTTACAAACTTCAGAAAACTTCTTTAAATAGTTTACTTTTATGGTTATCCCTGCATTACCACTTCTAAAAACTATACATATATAAAAATTAGTAAACTTAACTTAAAAAGGGATTGTTCAGCTGATATTTTAATATTTTTTTAAAAAGGTTAGAATGGCGTTAAATAAATATTATAACCAAAAGAACTGATACTTACTTCACTGGATCACTTTGTTTTTTTTCCCCAAAAAAGACTTGGAATGAGATTCAAAATAATAATAATAATAATAATAATAATAATAATAATAATAATAATAAAATCGGCTAAACAACCCCAAATTATAAATCAATGAAATGTTTTAGTTACATTATTTAGAAAGTGAAGTGCTTATTCACCTGGTTACACGAGCTGTGCGCCAACCCTGGGTAGGTCTTGAAACTGACATTTGCTGGGTTCATTATAGATTTCAGCTTCTCTGAAGTCATAGAACCAAACATAATAGGAACCAGTGGATCACTTTCCCCGTGGCACTGGAGGACAGACACTTCTTTGTTGGCACTAATAGCAGCAGCCTGGAAAGTGAGCAGATGAGAACCAGCATTAGTTACTGCACAAAGGAAAACATGTCAAACTGGTGGGAACTTGAAATAAAGCTATCTGGTACATTGCAAGATAAATAGCTGAAAAAGGAAGTAGCCGGCGGGCATCTATAAGTTCAGACCATCAATTTCCAGAAAGAAGGGGCTGCACTTCTGTTGCATGATCCAGAAACCCTTTGGCACAGATTTTAGATACTTGGAAGTTGCAGAAAAACTAGGAATTAGGGATTCTAAGAGACGTCTGAGTCACCTCTGGGGGTTAGAGTACCCTATATGATTGACAGATGTCAAAGCTAATGATCGATGTGATCACATATGTCTTTTTGACATAACAGATGAAGTTTAGATCAATTTCATGTCTAATCCTTTTGTAGCACAAGGTCCACTTCTCCAATTAAAGCACCACTCCAGCGGGTTTTTTTCAGTGCTGGAGTCATGCTTCTAATGCAAGATCCCTGCCCCAGGTCTTATACTCTCCTTCTGGCGTCTTCACCTTTTTTCGGTGCCATCTTGTGACCGCAACTTCTGACTGGCTGGAAGTCAGAAGTTACGTCACAAGCGCTCAAAGCAAGTCTACGAGAGCCAGAACGAGGCTTTCATAGACTTGCATTGAAAAATGACCTCCGGCTCGCTCCATGAAACACTGCTGGCAAGTCACCTACTGCCAATGACCAACGGGAGCGGTGACAAAGAAGGGGAAGACGGCAGCTGGTAAGTATGAGACTCAGGGTAGGGACCTTAGATTAAAAGCACCACTCCAACGCTGCAATAAAATATTATATAAAAAAAAAAAAAATTATATTAAATATATATATATACAGTACAGACCAAAAGTTTGGACACACCTTCTCATTTAAAGAAATTTCTGTATTTTCAGGACTATGAAAATTGTACATTCACACTGAAGGCATCAAAACTATGAATTACCACATGTGGAATTATATACTTAACCAAAAAGTGTGAAACAACTGAAAATATGTGTCTTATATTCTAGGTTCTTCAAAGTAGCCACCTTTTGCTTTGATGACTGCTTTGCACACTCTTGGCATTCTCTTGATGAGATTCAAGAGGTAGTCACCGGAAATGGTTTTCACTTCACAGGTGTGCCCTGTCAGGTTTAATAAGTGGGATTTCTTGCCTTATAAATGGGGTTGGGACCATCAGTTGTGTTGTGCAGAAGTCAGGTGGATACACAGCTGATAGTCCTACTGAATAGAATAGAATTTGTATTATGGCAAGAAAAAAGCAGCTAAGTAAAGAAAAACGAGTGGCCATCATTACTTTAAGAAATGAAGGTCAGTCAGTCCGAAAAATTGGGAAACTTTGAAAGTGTCCCCAAGTGCAGTTGCAAAAACCATCAAGCGCTACAAAGAAACTGGCTCACATGAGGACCGTCCCAGGAAAGGAAGACCAAGAGTCACCTCTGCTTCTGAGGATAAGTTTATCCGAGTCACCAGCCTCAGAAATCGCAGGTTAACAGCAGCTCAGATTAGAGACCAGGTCAATGCCACACAGAGTTCTAGCAGCAGACACATCTCTACAACAACTGTTAAGAGGAGACTTTGTGCAGCTGGCCTTCATGGTAAAATAGCTGCAAGGAAATCATTGCAAGGACAGGCAACAAGCAGAAGAGACTTGTTTGGGCTAAAGAACACAAGGAATGGACATTAGACCAGTGGAAATCTGTGCTTTGGTCTGATGAGTCCAAATTTGAGATCTTTGGTTCCAACCACCGTGTCTTTGTGAGACGCAGAAAAGGTGAATGGATGGACTCTACATGCCTGGTTCCCACCATGAAGCATGGAGGAGGAGGTGTGATGGTGTGGGGGTGCTTTACTGGTGACACTGTTGGGGATTTATTCAAAATTGAAGGCATACTGAACCAGCATGGCTACCACAGCATCTTGCAGCGCATGCTATTCCATCCGGTTTGCGTTTAGTTGGACCATCATTTATTTTTCAACAGGACAATGACCCCAAACACACCTCCAGGCTGTGTAAGGGCTATATGATCAAGAAGGAGAGTGATGGGGTGCTACGCCAGATGACCTGGCCTCCACAGTCACCAGACCTGAACCCAATCGAGATGGTTTGGGGTGAGCTGGACCGCAGAGTGAAGGCAAAAGGGCCAACAAGTGCTAAGCATCTCTGGGAACTCCTTCAAGATTGTTGGAAGACCATTTCCGGTGACTACCTCTTGAAGCTCATCAAGAGAATGCCAAGAGCAGTCATCAAAGCAAAAGGTGGCTACTTTGAAGAACCTAGAATATAAGACATATTTTCAGTTGTTTCACACTTTTTTGTTAACTATATAATTCCACATGTGTTAATTCATAGTTTTGATGCCTTCAGTGTGAATGTACAATTTTCATAGTCATGAAAATACAGAAAAATCTTTAAATGAGAAGGTGTGTCCAAACTTTTGGTCTGTACTGTATAGATAGATATTCTAAAAAAATAATAACAAAAAAACAACAACAGGAGTGGAGCATGTCCTATTTTGGTCCAATTGACACATTAAAGCCACCCATCTAAGTGAATGAGTCTGCAAAAAAAAGTTCCATCTGTGATCCTATTTTTTTTCTTGAATATGAGATATACAGATAACAGACAGATAATAAAAATGGACCCACAGATCAAACCAGATGAAAATCTGATCCAGCACACTGATGTAAATTGGTCGGTTTTGGGGGGGGGGGGGGGGTTAGAAGGATAATGGACGTGTGGCTTCTAGAAATTGTTGGCATATCTCCAATCACTGAAGTATGATCCTAATATTCAGACGCCTGCTTTATTTACATTTATAGTGTTAGGTTACTGGGCTGTAACCTGCCGCCTGGCATCTACCAACTGCATTTTGTCTTTGGTGTGCTGCCTCATCTTTTGTTTTCCATCTATCTATGTACAGTTGAAACCAGAAGTTTACATACACTAGATAAAAAGACACATATGCATGTTTTTCATGTACATAGATAGATGGAAAACAAAAGATGAGGCATATTATATATATACACACACACACATCTATAGATATCGATATATAGATATAGATAGATATAATATAAGTAAATACAATATTACCTCTCCTCGCTCCCCACTGCTCCGGACTGTGTAGCGAGTCTCAGCAGCTCCACTGCTGGCATAGCGTGGCAACGTCATCGCGCCCGCTGCGTCAGAGGCAGAATGATGGGAGAGGGAGAGTCACATGATGCTCCCTCCTCCATCATTGCTGTCAACTGTATCGGCATGTATGATGTGGAATGTGCGATGCGATGCTGGTGCCGGGCCCCCTTGACTCATGGGCCCCATAACAGCCCCTGGGTGAGTGGGGGCCCCAGGCAGATGCTTCGTCTGCCTGCCCTGGCTACAGCAACCCACCGGCACCCAATGATGCCAGAAATCAACAGCGGCATTTAAGCAATTAAACATCAGTGAATCAGTTATTAGAACTCTGCATTGTGCGGATCCTCTGTTGCTCCTCCAGGAAATATATGAATAATTAAACAATTGGTTATTCCTCCTAAGTGAGTGCAGATTGGACAATTTTTAAAGTTGCACTTGGTGAACAGACAGAAAGAAATGAGCAGTCTCTTATGGTAAATGACCAACAGCTCAGTGTTCGTAATTAAGAAAATGCTCAGCGTTTCAGTACAAGGTTATGTTCACACGTTGTGTTTCTGCAGCGTTTTTTTCTTCACCAAAAACCAGAGTGATGGCAGGAAAAACACTGCATACAATGCACATTTTTTTGTCATGTTTATACTTTTTTAATCCATTGATTTAAATGGCTGAAAAATGCTGCAAAAACACTGAAAGAATTGACATATGATGGGTCTTGACAAAAACGCAGAGAAGCTCAAAATTCACGTGGGAAAAAATCCAACGTGTCCATAAGATTACGAAGATCGGAATACGCTTGTACTGTAAAACGCTGTGTATTTTGCGCACCAAATACACCATGTGTGAACATACACAAGGAATTAACTGTGGTTTGATGAATTGTACACACAATATGGCTGCCGTGAGAATACCTGAGGGAAAGAGGTCCTTAGCGGCAGCCAACAGCTTAGAGCAAGAATCCCCGCAAGCTTCTGGGTGGATGTAAGAGCCGTGTACAGCGACAGCGCTCCTCCCTGCAGGACACACGGACACAGGTTATTATGGACGGCAGCAAACATGATAACGCTACACTAGGAAATCATCATCATCATCATCATCAGAGACATTACAGGAAACACACAAACACCGTGCGCCGGAAGATACAGATCAGCCAAGTATACAACACACTAATGTATAGAAGAAATCTTCAAAAGTCAGAATGGAAAAATGGCCACGTGTTATTAGATCAGGCGCTACAGCAGTCACTGTTATCGGCATTGTTCTGTTTCATTGTGGCAGCCATATATGCAGAACAGGCAATACCACCATAATGGTTGTCACCTTGGAATTGGCTTCTCCGTATATTGTCACTTTCTTACTGACATAAGGATAGCCGATCATCAGCTTCTGAGATGCTAATTCAAAGATGGCAGCACTCAGGGCCTGTGCAAACATTGAAGATTTGTCATGTTTTTTTTTTTTTAGCACAGATTTGTCACAAAACCTGAAAGGTTTCCTGATGCCAACAAAGTGAATGAGAATCCTGAAGTCTCGTGCACATGTTGCTTATTTGTGACTTGCAGATGTTAGGCTGTGCACCCACGATGCAGAAATGCTCCGATTTTTCCTGAGCGTTTTTTCATCTCCCTGGTAGAAAAAACACATGTGGATTTCACATAAGCTTGTCCCTGGCAGAAAAAGCGCATGTCCCACGTTTTTCACATGTGATTTCGCATGCGGGTTGTCAAGTGCTTTTCCAAGCGATTTTAGCATCACTTGGAAAGTGCTTGACAACTTGGTCACACTATATAAATCCATGCAACCGGCATGAATTTATATGGTGTGACCAAGCAATAGTTAAAAAGAATGGTAAAAAATAAACATTACACTTAGCTTCTGATGGCCCCCCCGATCTCCTTCTCCGGTGCGTCCGGTGTGTTGGGCGGCTCGCGATGGTCTAAAAGGACCTTCCATGATGTCATTTAGTCATGTGACAGGTCATGCGACCGCTGACGTCAGCGGTCAAGTGAGCAGGCCACATAACTAAATAACGTCATGGAAGGTCCTTTTAGACCATCGCGAGCCGCCCAACACACCGGAGAAGGAGATCGGGGAGGCCATTAGAAGGTAAGTATAATGTTTATTTTATTTTGTTTTATTTATTTCATTCATTATTTTTTTTTTATACAGGTACTATGGTACCCAGGTCTGGAGGAAAGTCTCCTCTTCTCCAGACCTGGGTACCATCTGCACGTTAAATCACTTAATATCCGCATGTGCACATGTAGTGATGCGAATATTATGCGATTCAATGGCGGCAAAAACGTCACGATTACGTAAAATTAATGGTAGTGCTGCAGATTTTTCCGCAATGATAATCCGCAGGGGAGATTTCCGCAGCATGTGCACAGCACATGCGGATTATCATTGGGGAACATTGCAGACCTTCTACCAAGCGTTGCTTCAGCGTTTCCGCGGCGGAATTGCCACTGCGGAAACGCTTAAAAAACGCATAGTGGGCACACAGCCTTACTCTGCACCAGGTCTATTCTTTCAGCGTTTCTGCAGCAGATTATACATATGGGGGAAAAATTTGTGGGGAACAATTTGCAACAAAAGTGCATATAAAAAGTACAGCAAAAACACACCGATTTTATGTTGTGCTTTTCCTGCCAAAAGATGCTGACATGGTGCAGGAATTCCTGTGCACATACCCATACAGAGTAACCGTCGTATTAATTTTTATTTCAGAAGTCAAGACTATACATGAAAATAAGAAACTTTGCAATATATCTTATTAGAGAAATCTGCTTTTTCCATCTAGACTGATCACTCATCAAAATTCTCAATTCACAGGTAAAATCTGTGTTCAGTGAAGACAGATTTTTACATCAAGGACATAGGAGCTGCTACTGATAAGCTTTTATGATAATGGGATGGGGAGGAGGGAGGCGCTCTCTCTCTAGCTTCTCCTCCTATCTCCGTGATGTAAACATTGGTCTTCGGTGAAGATAGATTTTACCTGAGAATTTTAAGAATGAATGATCAGTCCTGGCGGAGAAAGAAGCAGATTTCTCTGATAAGATATATTACAAAGTTGATAATTTTTGTTTCATAAATGAATAGTACACATGAAAATAAAAACAACGGTTACACTGTAAGTCAATCATGTCACCTGTTTTGTGTGAGTGGAGTTCTTACAGGCTCATGAGCAAACTGCAAGCCGTCCATAACCAGAAAATAGCATGTCAGCATGTTGTGGACAGATCCAACAGGTCCAAGACCAGGGCTCTCGATTTCCATCTAGGATTATACCTTTTTGGGCTCAAGCCACCTACATTGAGATCAGCGCCAAGTACAGTGATTGGCTACAGTGGTCACATGCTGTAATTGCGTGTAAGGGTATGTGCAGACGGTCAGGTGCCGCTGCGGGTTTGACGCTGTGTGTTATGCCGCATTAATCCCGCAGCGTCCAGCTGTTACAGCATAACGGATGGGATTTCTAGAAATCCCATGTCCACTATGTGTCTCCGTGCTCCTGCGGATCACCCGCAGACACGGATATGGGGCGCGTCTTTACAGACTGCAACATGCCAATTTTTCTTGCGGAGTCACAAGTCTCCGCAAGCGAAATTAGATCACTACAATGTATTAAATGTGGTGATTCACCTGCGTGCAGCGCTTTGGACGCAGCATAAAATATACTGCATTCAAAGAGCTGCCAATACTGACCATGTGCACATACCCTAACTGTAACATCACCGCTGCAGCCTGTCACACACCGGGGACAATGGTGGAAAGCGCGAGTTCGATTCGTTTTGGTATTTTTAAGCAAGTCAATGAACTAAAACAAGATATTCATGGAAAACATTTTAACCCCTTAAATGACCAGGCCAAATTTTTAAAATCAGACCAGTGTCACTTTATATAGTAATAACTCTGGAATGCTTCAACATATTCCACTGACTTTGAGACTGTTTTTTCGTGACACATTATACTTTATGATAATGGTAAATGTAGGTTGATATGTTTTGTGTTTATTTATATAAGAATCAGAAATGTAACAAAAATGTCAAAAAATTTGCAATTTTTCATACTTCGAATGATTATCTCTTTAATCCAGCTAGTCATACCACACAAAAACATTCATGAATAACCTTTCCCTCATGTCTACATCAGCACAATTTGTAAAATGCTGTTTTATTTTGTTTGCATTCTAGAAGGTTTAAAAAAGTAGCAGCAATTTTTCAATTTTTACCCCCAAAAAAATTACAAAAACCTTTTTTTTCTTTTTTTTGGGGAACAGGAATGAAAAAACGTATTTTTGCCACCTAAAATGATTCTAACTTCTGAACAGGCCGCTATAGCCGGAAGACTCTAAGGCCGTTATTTGGCTATGAATTGCCATGGCAAACATCAGGACCACACGATCAAGATCTCAGGCTGCCGATGTGGTTATAGAGGGAGCCCCCACCCATCTAGATGCTGCAGTCACAACTGACAGGAGTATTTGAGGGGTTAAACAGCCATGGTCGCTGCCAACACGGATTGTGGCTGATGCAACAAGTTGTCAGCTATAGTGTACAGCTGAAAGGTGCTGGATTGTGACTCGTCAGAGGATGATCGTCTCTTATATCGCAGGTCAGTTTTAAGTCGTATTGGTTGTCATTAAGGGGGGAGAAAAATCTGTCACTAGATGTTTTTTACTGGTGGGAATAACAGAAACAAGCCCCTGTTGAAAGCCTGAGTCCTAGCACTATGGAAGAACAGCTAGACCACAATGCTGTAGGTTACAGGAATCGAGCAGCATCTGGTGCATGAGCATTGAAGCCAACAGTGCCAGCCGCAGATCTGCGCTCGCTCCAGATGCCGGTGGACTCTTGTCAAGTAATTTACATACATTGGCCCCGACTCATCAAAGCCATTATGCCAGAATTATGGTGTGAATCGTTTAAAAAGTCACACGATTTTTGCACAACATGGAGTTGGTCAAAAATGTTGCGACTTTTGCTGTTTTCAGGCTTATTTAGTAGGCAAAGCTAAGACGGGACAGAGGCGCAATGTCACAGCCCATCTAATTCCTGAGGAGCAGTGGCACAACTTACGCCAGAAAGGTTACTCCAGTCCCTGACTGTAGTAAGATTCCTCACAAAGAGCACGTCACTTATCAGATGCTCCTGATTCACTACGAGGGGTGCACCTCTTAATGAAGCGGGAGCATCTGACTTCAACATGCCCCCTCATCAAGACTGGCGTTGTTCAAGTCAGTCTTGATGAATCTGGTCTATTGTATTATAAACATTTTAGAACTAAATGTGTCATCAGAAAAATGACATTGTTTAAATCAGGCTTTATGTTAATTTTATTTTTCAATTTTACATATTACGCTGTGTATAAAAAAGTAGTTAAAAAAAAATCGTGCAATTTTCACACTGGTTGCTAGGTCTAATAAAAGGTTCCTGCTAGGCACATGAACATTAGCAGCAATACAGCCTGAGTAAGATCTAATCTTGGGAAAAATCATTGTGAAGGGAGGGGGAGGAGGTGATGTGTGACATCAATTGCTGTGATTGATGGGTCCTGCGTTTTCTACAGTATATAAAGGCGTTACCTTTGTATACCTGTCTGTGATGATAATGAGACTGCCGAAAAGTCTTCTATACAGAACAGGGAGGGCTAGTATAATGCCTAGTGGCCAGCTGGTACATTTCTGTTTTTTTCTATAGGAATACATTTATCATTAAAACCGGATTTAAACTACAGGTCATTTTCTGATGCTATAGTAGACACTTTTGATGGGCAAGTGTAAAGTGCTAAGATGTTTAACATATGCTGGTGGTTAAGTGTTCAAACACAATATTGACTGGTTCACGTTACACGAGGCTACTAGTAAAGGAAACCATGTCTGATAAAAGCACTAAAATTAGGAAATTCATAAAGTTTCCATTATTTGAAGCAGCACCAAAACTACAGATTTACTTTAACAGAGTTATCCTAAACTTGTGAACATCGTGCACAACTACACTGCTCTTACCTGAGAGAATCCTCCCAAGATGATCCTGTTTGAGGGTATCCCATTTTTCACTTCTTGATCTATTAGCGCTTTAACTGTTGGAAAATAGAAACACTGTTGGTTATAACCGAGAAGATTCTGGTATTGAAGGTGGATGATAATTCAACACTGATCATAGTAAATATCAGAGGCATTGCATCCATTCTACACAGTGCACAAGCCAATGTAAGTGTGCACTGCCAGCAATATCTGCTCACGTTCTCAGCACTGTGCGAGGTCACGTCACGCTGTAAGACTCTGCACAGCTGATTCTCAGAAGTAATCTGTAGGCAGAATGAATATGGAGACGGGAGAACTACATAGGGCGAGTGGTTTGACAAGCATTGCTAAATCTCAAGGCTTGCTCAGCAATAGTCTAACACGCAGGCGGCAGAATGTGGTAACATGTAGGATCAGAATCTGCAAAATGTTCAAAAGTATGAAAAAAATTACATCCGGAATAGAAGACTTCAGAAGGAATACATTTGTAAAGAAATTGCTAAAATAAATATCTAAATAAAAAAAAATAAAAAAAAGAGATGATAATAAAAGGGTTGTGAAAGTAAATGTTACGGTTTTGGTCCTTAGTCTTCTATATATACAGTTATATGAAAAAGTTTGGGCACCCCTATTAATCTTAAGCTTAATGTTTTATAAAAATTGGTGTTTTTGCAACAGCTATTTCAGTTTGATATATGTAATAACTGTTGGACACAGTAATGTTTCTGCCTTGAAATGAGGTTTATTGTACTAACAGAAAATGTGCAATCTGCATTCAAACAAAATTTGACAGGTGCATAAGTATCGGCACCCTTATCATTTTCTTGTTTTAAATACTCCTACCTACTTTTTACTGACTTACTAAAGCACTTTTTTTGGTTTTGTAACCTCATTGAGCTTTGAACTTCATAGCCAGGTGTATGCAATCATGAGAAAAGCTACTTAAAGTGGCCACTTGCAAGTTGTTCTCCTGTTTGAATCTCCTCTGAAGAGTGGCATCATGGGCTCCTCAAAACCACTGACAAATGATCTGAAAACAAAGATTATTCAACATAGTTGTTCAGGGGAAGGATACAAAAAGCTGTCTCAGAGATTTAACCTGTCAGTTTCCACTGTGAGGAACATAGTAAGAACACAGGGAAGAACACAGGGACAGTTCTTGTTAAGGCCAGAAGTGGCAGGCCAAGAAAAACATCAGAAAAGCAGAGGAGAAGAATGGTGAGATCAGTCAAGGACAATCCTCAGACCACCTCCAGAGAGCTGCAGCATCAACTTGCTGCAGATGGTGTCACTGTGCATCGGTCAACTATACAACGCACTTTGCACAAGGAGAAGCTGTATGGGAGAGTGATGCGAAAGAAGCCGTTTCTGCAAGCACGCCACAAACAGAGTCGGCTGAGGTATGCAAAAGCACATTTGGAGAAGCCAATTTCTTTTTGGAAGAAGGTCCTGTGGACTGATGAAACTAAGTGAGTTGTTTGGTCATACAAAAAGGCATTATGCATGGCGGCAAAAAAACACAGCATTCCAAGAAAAACACTTGCTACCCACAGTAAAAATTTGGTGGAGGTTCCATCATGCTTTGGGGCTGTGTGGCCAATGCCGGCACAGGGAATCTTGTTAAAGTTGAGGGACGCATGGATTCCACTCAGTATCAGCAGATTCTTGACAATGTTTAAGAATCAGTGATAAAGTTGAAGTTACGCAGGGGATGGATCTTTCAGCAAGACAATGATCCAAAACACCGCTCCAAATCTACTCAGGCATTCATGCAGAGGAACAATTACAATGTTCTGGAATGGCCATCCCAGTCCCCAGACCTGAATATCATTGAACATCTGTGGGATCATTTGAAGAGGGCTGTCCATGCTCGGTGACCATCAAACTTAACTGAACTGGAATTGTTTTGTAAAGAGGAATGGTCAAAAATACCTTCATCCAGGATCCAGGAAATCATTAAAAGCTACAGGAAGCGACTAGAGGCTGTTATTTTTGCAAAAGGAGGATCTACTAAATATTAATGTCTCTTTTCTGGTGAGGTGCCCATACTTATGCACCTGTCAAATTTTTTTGAATGCAGATTGCACATTTTCTGTTAGTACAATAAACCTCATTTCAAGGCAGAAACATTACTGTGTCCAACAGTTATTACATATATCAAACTGAAATAGCTGTTGCAAAAACACCAATTTTTATAAAACATTAAGCTTAAGATTAATAGGGGTGCCCAAACTTTTTCATATAACTGTACCATATTTTTTGGACTATAAGAAACACTTTTTTCCCTCCAAAATTTTGGAGGAAAGTGGGGGGTGCGTCTTATAGTAAGGCAGTTGTGGCTGTGGTTGGGGGCGGGAGGGGGGCGTCAGCGGCGGAGGAGGGGGGTACAGAAGGCAGGAGCCGCCTTCTGCAGCTAACTCTGTGCCCGCTGTTAAAGAAAATGAATATTCACTGCTCCCCTCTATGCACTGAAGCCCGCACTGAGAGGTGAGGGGACTATGGGCGTGGGGAGCAGTGAAAATTCATTCTCTTTAACAGCAGGCACACATGATCGCCCAGCAGCTTCAGGAAGCCGGCGGCTGCGGCTAACAGTGAGCCCAGCGTGTGAGGGTGCATGTCAGTGATGTCACACGCTGAGATCAGCTGTTGGCAGCAGAACAGGACGCAGCACTGGAGCACAGGAATGGTGAGTAGAATCCTTTGGTTTTTTTTTTTTTATGTGTGCAGCGTGATGGGAGCCATATTATATATATATATATTATATATACACATATATATATATATATATACACACACATATACACACACATATATATATATATATATATATATATATATCAGGATGGGAAAGGGGGGGGGGGGGGAAGCCAGCACACCAGGATGGGGATGAGAGGGCCATGCATACCAGGATTAGGATGGGGATCATATACACACATCAGGATATTAGTATACAATTGGGGGACATTACCCCTATAACAGTGTCAGCAGCAGAGCCCCCATAACAGTGCATCATGACCACATTTTTTTGCTTTTTTTTTTTTAATTTTCCTCCTATAAAACCTAGCTGCGTCTTCTAGTCTGAAAAATATGGTATATATAAAGGTCCTCATCATCAGTAAATATCCGTCACTAATATTTTCTCCTGTCCAGCTAATATATTGCAGGGGTTATTCTCATCTTTTACAATCTACACTGCGCAGTTGTGTAACTCCCACAGACCTCTATTGTATTCCATGGAGAGGGCGAGCATTGTGAAATGGAGACTGAGGGGCACAAGACCCCTTTTCTCTTAATAGAAAAAGGATGTCAGAGATCTGACCCAGATCACACATCCATGGTGAATCATGCGAGCAGGAAATAAACATTCATGATAGGAATAACCCTTTAACTAAACGTTATATCCAGCAATTTCTTAGGTTTTCTTATTAATAATCATCAGAAAATAAAATACCATATTCACTTATTGACTTAGAAGAAGTTACTATTAGGGCATGTTATATGGTTCCTATCTAACGGCACAAGTGTAATATGTCATACCAAGCTCGCTCTGACATTTCCTTATATCCCCATGATGGCAATGTACTGCTCGCTCCACTGACTTACTTCTGGGTTGGAGGTGGGAATAAAGCTGCCCCCACACGAAAGCGATGTCACACACCTCTGTTTATCTCCTGCAACATCATCGGTCAGGGGAAAGCCGAGCAGCGCTAACACATTAGACTGTCAGCTGACTTTAAACTAACATGTATGGGGGCCTTTAGTCTTTCAGTCATTGAGCCAAGATCTCAATCTGCACATGTGCCACCATTATGTTACTGAAGCCTGCCGGGAGGCTAAACTGAGCATGCGCCGACCCTAGCACCATTGTACTGAAGCCTGCAGGGAGGCTAACGTGAGCATGCGCCGACACTGGCACCATTTTACTGAAGCCTGCCAGGAGGCTAACGTGAGCATGCGCCGACACTGGCACCATTTTACTGAAGCCTGCCGGGAGGCTAACGTGAGCATGCGCCGACACTGGCACCATTTTACTGAAGCCTGCCGGGAGGCTAACGTGAGCATGCGCCGACACTGGCACCATGTTATGGAAGCCTGCCGGGAGGCTAACGTGAGCATGCGCCGACACTGGCACCATTCTAGTGAAGCCTGCCGGGAGGCTAAAGTGAGCACGCGCCGACACTGGCACCATTTTACTGAAGCCTGCCGGGAGGCTAACGTGAGCATGCGCTGATCCTAGCACCATCCTACTGAAGCCAGCCGGGAGGCTAAAGTGAGCACGCGCCGACACTGGCACCATTTTACTGAAGCCTGCTGGGAGGCTAAAGTAAGCATGCGCCGACACTGGCACCATTTTACTGAAGCCTGCCGGGAGGCTAACGTGAGCATGCGCTGATCCTAGCACCATCCTACTGAAGCCTGCCGGGAGGCTAACAAGAGCATGCGCCGACACTGGCACCATTTTACTGAAGCCTGCCGGGAGGCTAACGTGAGCATGCGCTGATCCTAGCACCATCCTACTGAAGCCTGCCGGGAGGCTAACAAGAGCATGCGCCGACACTGGCACCATTTTACTGAAGCCTGCAACTAAATGGATCTGCACAAACACCACCTGCAGCTAGGATGGCGCGGGCGCAGAATTTTAAACAGTACGTAGCTCCTTACACCAGAGGCAGCTGAGGGGCCGTGGCAGAGATGAAGACCCTACCCACAGGCCTGCCCCGATGCATGAACAGCATATTGCACCAAAACTTGTTTTGGTGAATAAAGAATAACTAGGCTGCATATTTCTACAGTGAAGGTACCTATTAAAATCAGCAGAACGGCGCCTTTATGCCCATATGTTTAGTTTATCATGCCTTATCGGGATGACAGGTTCTCTTTAGTAGCTAGGTTTTGGCTATTAAGCATGTAGCTTCATCCAATCCAAGTCAATGTTTCTGCTGCTCCATTGTCAGCTAATAAGATGGGCGGCCATCGCTGATGGAGAGAGGGTATCATAATGGCCTCTGTAGGGTGGCCCAGACAAGGTCCTAGGACTCATAGTAAATCCATCTGGCTCACTAGTGTGACAGGGAATTCTAGGTCTTGGACGTGGCTTCATAGATACCTACTGCACCTTATTTATGAGCATTTCAGAGCTGCAGCTTTGCTGTGTACATCGTGCATTGCCTTTTTCCCATATTAATAGCCCATGTGTTGTGTCACCATGGACAATAGCAGATGCCAGCATGCTCCGTTTTCAGTCGGGTCTTCTGTACGGGCAGAAAGTACAATATCCAGTATACCCACTTACTAGTCTCCGCAGCCTGCTTGATGCCGGTGTCATCTTCCTGGGCGTCCGGAGATAATCCAATTATGTCAAACCTAAAAGAACAAAGCATTAAAACACAGGTCATTAAGTAAAAGGCAGCAGGTATCCATTGTATTTAGAGAGAGGGCGCCGTACAACTGCAAATGCAGCATTAATATCCTGTGGAGCAGAGCTTCTCCGAGAGCCTTAAGGACCATTACGTTTCTGTCATGTTGTTTCCAGACAACGCTAAGCCGGCTTTGCCCTGTGGACGCTGAATTTTTAATTATATTGTCATTTAAAAATTAATTAGAAGGAAGCGGAGATGGTTAACGTCCCCTGACGGAGATGCAGCAGGAGACTGCTACTACCTGTAATAGTAAGGAGAAGATCTACGGGCTGCAATTCCAGACAAATACATATATGGCATTAATGCAAGAGCAGTAGATTGTAAAGGAAGGAGGAATATTAACCAGCACGGCCCCCATCGCATGCAGCGGCCACAATAAGGGCACAGGAGCTCATTCTCCAGACTCCACTAATCTGTAGCAGTCGACATTTCCGATCCATCTAATCTATTTACAATGTCCTCATTCAATTTATTATACTGCAAAGTCCAGAGCCGAGGGACGTCACTGACAATGGTGATTGTACTATAAAATAAGGGAACATTTCCTTATCCTCTCTACGTAGGGGGATATACATATCTGGATAGTTATACTTCTTTATAAGGCTTTCCAAGCTCTGCCAAATCTGCAGCAGAGACTGCTGACTTGTGAATCCTCACATCGTGCGCTGTCAGGATTATCTCTTGCCAGGAGTATGGGATATGCATACTTCCAGTCACCATCCAACTAGACGTGCGCAGCCTCACTCAATTCACTTGCATTGAGCGAGGCCACACACGTCTAGTCGGAAGGCGGCCGGGAGTAAGCATATTGCATACTTACAGTTACAAGACTGGCTGCCCTGACACCAGAGAATCCTGACATTGCACGGTGCTTGCGATGTGAGGATTCACAAGTCTGCAGCCACATAGAGAAAACCTGGACAACCCCTTAAAGCTTTATTTGATATTTCCTTCAGCTAACCCCCTTCATGCAGATGTTATTGTATATTGTGATGTAAAAACATTACTTTAAATGTCAGAAATTTTTTCAATCAGGGAGCAATAAATTATATAATTAGGAGGTATGTATGGCATTGTCTGTCAGAGAGCAACTCGACCATATAAACAGCTTTGGGTCCGTATTGTTCTCACAGATTCCCCTTTAAGGCCGTCTCTGTACAGCGCTGTGGAATATGTTGGCGGTATGTGAAGGAATAGAAATGAAGTGCTTGTCAGTGATGGATGAGGGACATGATGGACATTGCGGCTGATCTCACAAGTAGTTATTGTCCCTTTTGGACAATCCTTTTTATTAGCAGGAAGATTAAAACTGAATAAAGCCAAATTACAAGTTCTGGTTCCCTCAGGATAATAATGTGACATGCCTGGTGTTGTATATTCGAGAGTGTTACACACCACAAAGGCCATGATGAAAGGAGACGAGACTCCAGAGTAAGAGCCAATCTAATACAGTGGCATATGGCAACACCTGCTAAGCTAGCCAAAAGAAAGGATCACTAATACTTGGCCTACATTTGGATAGGAAAGCTGAAAAACAAAGCTGCAGTCATCGCGCTGTAAACTACATCCACACAGTCCACCGTCACACCAGAAGATGCTAAATGAACGGAGATGGATCTCAAATAGTGTTGAGGGAGTATGTATCATTAACTTTTTCGGCAAGCACGCTTGGGTGCTCGCCGAGTATTTTGGCGTGCTTGGTGTTTCATTCTCTGTCGCCGTGCCTGCAAGTGTCACGGATGTTAGACAGTCGTGACATATGCAGAGATTTCCTTAATCTTTGCCGACATGTGCTCTTCTACAATTTCGAAATTAGAAAACATCACCCCGTAGATGATTCCAACAGAAATGATAAAAACAAGGATTTTCACAGTATTCAATTACCAGGGTGTAACTGGGAACCTGAGATTGACATGGAGCATCTACATTTAGTGAGCTGAGGCAGACTATAGGCCATCCACAACGTTGGGCTATCAACAGATGACCGTGTATTGTCTCATGTGGGCAGAGTGTGGGCAGAGAGTGAGCAGAGTGTGAGCAGAGAGTGAGCAGAGAGTGAGCAGAGAGTGAGCAGAGAGTGAGCAGAGAGTGAGCAGAGAGTGAGCAGAGAGTGAGCAGAGAGTGAGCAGAGAGTGAGCAGAGAGTGAGCAGAGAGTGAGCAGAGTGTGAGCAGAGTGTGAGCAGAGAGTGAGCAGAGAGTGAGCAGAGAGTGAGCAGAGAGTGAGCAGAGAGTGAGCAGAGTGTGAGCAGAGTGTGAGCAGAGAGTGAGCAGAGAGTGAGCAGAGAGTGAGCAGAGAGTGAGCAGAGAGTGAGCAGAGAGTGAGCAGAGAGTGAGCTAAAACAGCTGGGAACGACATTTACATCCACCACACCTTCTACCTAGATTTACATTTGTGCACATCTAATAAGAAATTAGGAGCAGTCACGGGCTCAGCATGTAATTACTCACCAGGATGGCATCGCCATGTTCATATTCAGTGACACTGGCATGATGGGCCTGAAATTAAAAAAAAAAATAAATCTGTAGTTATACAAGGATTGAAAAACAATGACGTTTCAATGTCTATAGTGTAGGTTATAAGAAATGAACCCTAAAATGCTTTAGGCTACGCCTGAACGCTAGCATTATAGCACAAGCATGTATGTAATTGTGAGATCCTGGCGGATAAGCTGGAGACGAGAGGCCAAGATATATTTCCCAGGGACGCCGCAGCAGAGAATAAAGAGGTAATAGAAATGTCAGGCCTGGCTGCACAACATCACGGCTGCAGGGACGATGTTCTGGTTTAGGAACACACAAAGTTACATCTAGATAATACAATAGTTTATCTTTTGTATTCCAACATATTACACTTACGCGTGTGGACAGATATACTTCACATGAGGAGTTCTGATGGTTGCCATTGCTTCTGCCCAGCCATGCCTGGAGGGAAGAGACGACATTATATACATATATACCGTAGTCTATTAAAGCTCAATAAGGGGCCCTGCACGCCCCCAGTACATTGCGGGCGATATAATGTCATATTCTCACTTTAAGCAGAGATTACTATAATAATCCGGCTCTTACTTAGCTCCCGGCGTGCACGTTCACCCAGCACGCACGTGCCAGCCTGTGTAACTGCATGCCAAGAGCTTCAGACACCCATCTGCTGGCACCCAAATGTGGCAGCAGCCTCACCAGTCCTCCGAGCCAATACGGCTATGCTAACGTAAAGGCAAATTGCAGGTGACAAGTCTACACTCAGACTAATATTACACTTCTGTGTGCACTGAATAGCCTGCTAGAGAAGCCATTCAATTCTCCAACTAAGGCCTCGTTCAGAAATCCAATGGTACAAGTATCAGCAGTGCTTTGGGTCAGAGTTTTATCTGTGGTGTGCGCCACACCAGAAATGCTACCGCCGACATTCCTGACATTTTTAATGAATTTTTGCACAATTCTGCATTGCGCAATATAAACTGCGACTTTTCAAGGCTAAGAGCTTTGATGAATCGGCCTAATAAAAAATAGCGAGAAGCAGCACGTGTGCAGTAATAGGGTGAAGCATTCACAGCGGGGGGCACTCAGATGACATATGGGCATTTAGTAAAACGCACCCACGAATGCAGGGCAGAAATAGAAGTGCCGGGTGCCACTAGGGACGGCACAAACACACATTTAATGAAAGGTATCCCTGGGATTTTGTACAAAATGCAATTTGTAAGTGATAACAAGATCTCTTATGGGAAAGGATAATTGTAAAACCCCATTATAATAAATATTCTGTGCACAAAATATCAAAACCAAGTCTACCTTGTAAAACACAGGGGTAGAAACTTGCAGGGAGGTCTGACAATTCTCCAGCCCCCATACTAACAACCTGGTCTTACCCCAGGGTACAATGGTAAAACCACATTCCTGTGTGACTCCACGAGGAGGAGTCCGCAGACTATATCCGTGTGTAGGACAGGTGGAGAACGTACATTATACATACCCAGTATCTCCTAAGCCGTGCAGGAATATGACCTACGGAAAAGAAAAGCACGGGGTTAACACAGAACCTCTTACATAGTACAATGCAACTAATATGGCCCAAGTCTTGTGCTCTAGCAGTAAATGTGACCACCGCAGTCCACAACTGTCACTTGTATCGCCTCCGGGGTCTTGTGACACGACTGAATGCCCCCTGTGTAGTGCATTAGTAAAATACATATGAAGAGAAAGACAAACACGTCCACTGGAATCAACCACAACATAAAGGCCCATTTTACCTCCAGGACAGAAGGAGATTTCTATGAGGATTAACCCTCCTAAACCGTCTATATGGGCATATAGGTCATAGGAAGCTGAATTAAATGACACCTTGATATCTGTAATCCGATGTCTTATTCCAGAGAAATCCACATTTTTCTTAATATGTGAATGAGCTGTTAACATCTATGGGCCGGACGCTGATCTGCATGAGAATCTGCCTTCAGAGATTATTCTAAATGAAAGGGGGAGTTACCGGTGTGAGGCATAGATCAAGAGAGCAGACTGTCAGTCATTACTCACACTGGTAACTCCCCCTTTCCTTTTAAATAGGCTCTGGAAAGATTTTCAGAGAGATTTATGTCCGGCCCATAGATCTTAACAACTCGTTTATATAAGAAAAACCTGGGGGACAGACAGGGCAATCTGTCACAAAGACCGGGATCGCCGAACGGTGTGCTGCCTCCCTGGCGCTCGAGTCCGGCACATCGCGGATCGGGTTGACAGGTTACTGGGTGGGGCTGGCGAAGACCCAGCGGTCATGGTCCACATTGGCACCAATGACAAAGTGAGTGGTAGATGGAGGGTCCTTAAAAATGATTTCAGGGATCTAGGTAGGAAGCTTAGGGCAAGGACCTCCAAGGTAGTTTTCTCAGAAATACTACCAATCCCGCGAGCCACACAGGAGCGCCAACGGGAGGTTAGGGAGGTGAATAAGTGGCTAAAGAGTTGGTGCAAGGCAGAAGGGTTTGGGTTCATGGAGAACTGGGCCGACTTCGCTGTCGGCTACAGGCTCTACCGTAGGGACGGGCTGCACCTCAATGGGGAGGGTGCAGCGGTGCTGGGGAAGAAGATGGCTAATAGGTTGGAGGAGTTTTTAAACTAGAGACGGGGGGGGGGGGAAACCAAGGAAATAGGTGGGATGTGAGGCAAGCAAGGGGGAAGGGGAGAAGTGAATATAATGAGGGTGGAGAGGGGGGTGGGGATAGTACAGTTAGATCGTTAGAGAAGAATAGGATGCTAAATAACCCCAAAGTTTTATCTTGCATGCTGACCAACGCAAGAAGCCTGACCAATAAGGCGGATGAGCTGCGGGCGCTTATATCGGAGGAGAGGTATGACATCGTAGGTATAACAGAGACTTGGCTAGACGATAGCTACGACTGGGCGGTAAATTTAACAGATTATAGTTTATTTAGAAGGGACCGGAAACAGGGGAAGGGCGGAGGAGTCTGCTTATATGTAAGGTCACGTCTAAAGCCCAGACTAAGGGAAGATATAGGAGAGGGAGAAGAGGGGGTCGAGTCCATGTGGGTAGAGATAGAGGGGGCAAAAAAATAAAAATAAAATATTACTGGGGGTCTGCTATAAGCCACCTAATATAACAGAGGAGAATGAGAAACTGCTATTAGGACAAATAGACAAAGTAGCAAAACATAATGAGGTGATTGTAATGGGGGACTTCAACTACCCGGATATTGACTGGGAAACAGAAACCTGTAGATCGCAGAAAGGAAAAAGGTTCTTGACAAATATTAAGGATAATTAGCTCTCCCAACTAGTGCAGGAACCAACGAGAGGGAAGGCAGTGTTGGACTTAATATTGACTAATAGGCCTGATAGAATAACTGAGGTACAGATAGGGGGGCACCTAGGTAATAGCGATCATAATATTATCAATTTCAAAATGCCCTTCAGTAGGGTTATCAATAAGGGAACAACTAAAACATTAAACTTTAGGAGGGCGAAGTTTGATCAGCTGAAAGAAAACCTTCAACTTATAGACTGGGACAAAGTTCTTAATCAAAGGAATACGAATAGTAAATGGGAAACCTTCAAAAGAATTCTGAATACTCAGTGCGAGAGATCTATACCGTATGGGAATAAAAGGGCCAGAAATAAGAGGAAACCAATATGGTTGAATAAGAACGTAAAAGGGGCGTTAAATAGCAAAAAAGAGGCATTCAAGAGATTAAAACAGGAAAACAGCAAGGAGGCACTAATGTGTTACAAGGAAAAAACGAGAACCTGTAAAAAACAAATAAAAATAGCGAAGGAGGAAACAGAGACGTATTGCTAGGGAAAGTAGATCAAATCCCAAACTTTTCTTTACGTATATAAATAGTAAAAGGATTAAATCGAATAATATTGGAACGATAAAAAGTGATGAAGGCAAAATCATAGAGAAAGATGAGGATAAAGCTAATCTATTAAATAAATTTTTTTCGTCAACTTTCACAAAGGAAAAAGAACAGGCGAAATGAGAAGTGACAAGCTTAATCCTCCACTAAGTATGACAAATCTAACCCAAGCTGGGGTACAGAAACGCCTCAGTAACATTAAAATAAACAAATCACCAGGACCTGATGGCATACACCCACGGGTACTAAGGGAACTAAGTAATGTGATAGACAGACCGTTATATCTTATATTTAAGGACTGAATGTAGTGCCAATATTCAAAAAGGGAGCAAAAAGTAACACCGGAAACTATCGGCCGGTGAGTCTGACGTCCGTTGTGGGCAAAATTTTTGAAGGCTTTATTAATGAGGCAATTACGGAGCATCTTGATGCTAATAATCTATTAACCCCGAACCAACATGGATTCATGAGGAATCGCTCCTGCCAAACAAACCTGATTGACTTCTACGAGGAGGTTAGCTCTCGAGTAGATCAGGGGGAACCAGTGGATGTCGTGTATCTCGACTTCTCAAAAGCGTTCGATAGCGTGCCACATAATAGGTTGGTATACAAAATGAGAATGATGGGGCTGGGGGAAAATGTCTGCAAGTGGGTAGCTAACTGGCTAAAGGATAGAAGGCAGAGGGTGGTTATAAATGGAATATTCTCAGATTGGATAAGCGTCACTAGTGGGGTACCACAGGGGTCTGTACTAGGCCCAATGTTATTTAATATCTTTATTAACGACATAGTCAACGGGATAAATAGTAAAATATCAATATTTGCAGATGACACAAAGTTATGTAAAACAATTAATACAAAAGAGGACAGTGCAGACCTACAGAGGGATTTGGATAAGCTGGGTAGGTGGAGCATTAAATGGCAAATGAGGTTTAACGAGGAGAAATGTAAGGTCATACATATGGGAAGGAAAAATGGAAGTCACCAGTACTCACTGAATGGGAAATCATTGGGGAATTCAGAGATGGAGAAGGACTTGGGCATCTTGATTGATAGCAAACTAAATTGGAGTGCCCAAAGTCAGGCCGCTGCTGTAAGGGCAAACAGGGTAATGGGATGTATCAGAAGAGGTATAGCTGCAAAGGATGAGAACATTGTTCTTCCACTGTACAAAGCACTGGTCAGACCACACTTGGAATACTGTGCTCAGTTATGGGCCCCAATATATAGAAAGGATATAAATGAGCTTGAAAAGGTACAAAGGAGGGCAACAAAATTAATAAGGGGAATGGAGGGACTGCAATACCCAGAGAGGTTGGCAAAACTAGGACTATTCAGCCTGGAAAAGAGAAGGTTGAGGGGGGACATAATAAATGTGTACAAATATGTTAGGGGACAGTATAGAGACCTTGCCCGGGATTTGTTCAAAAGGAGGGATATTACGGTAACAAGAGGGCATTCACTAAGACTGGAAGAGAAAAGGTTTCAGCACCAGCATAGGAAGGGGTTCTTTACGGTAAGAGCAGTGAGAATATGGAATTCACTGAGTGAGGAGACGGTAATGTCAGATTCACTACACCAGTTCAAGCGGGGACTGGATGCTTTTCTAGATACCAGGCAGATTTCAGCATATACTTAAAAATAGAATAAAATAGTAGGTTGATACAGGGATTTATTCTGACTGCTGGTTTCAGAGTCGGGAGGGAATTTTTCCTCAGGTGAAGATTGGCTAAATCATTTGGGGTTTCTGCCCTCCTCTGGATCAACTTTAGCAATTACAGAACTAACAGGTCGAACTTGATGGACGCAAGTCTTTATTCGGCTTTACTAACTATGTAACTATGTATTTCTCTGGAATAAGACATCAGATCACAGATATCAAGGTGTGATTTTATTCAGCTTCCTATAGACTGCTCAAGAGGATTGATCCTACTGTCAGATTTCCTTTAATGTAAAATCTGCAGTCCTATAACCACAGACTCTGGGAGTGAAATAACAGATGGTCCCTGCCAGGAGACGCACCCTAATAACATGACGGGGAAGGAGCTTGAATGTTATACCCCATCACAAAGCATTACAGCAAGATGGCGCAGTAAGGCACAGCCCAGGAGAATGAATGGCTAACGCAAGACATAGGACTTGAGTTACAATCAATTGATGGCTTTGTAGATGATCCTATACAAAGGATTGCCATACGTGATCCATCAGTGTTTAGGGCACGTAGAACATGTACCCATTACAATAGGCACTAATTCGAGTGCTGTCCATTTCTTGGGTAGGAGAAGACTGGCTATTCTTTTTTCTTGTTATTGCATAGGCTGCAACATTGATGGCAACAATGGAAGCAGATCAAAAACGGATGAAAAATCAAGGAAAAAAATAAAATAAAAATAATAATATATATATATATATATATATATATATATATATATATATATATATATATATATATATATATATATATATATATATATATATATATCATATATAAATGCTGCAAGTTTTACACACGGAAAATACACAGTGAAATACAGTAGATTAGCGGACGAGATCTGGAGAAACGTCATCCACGTGTTGGTTTCCACGCGGGAACTGACGAGAGGTGAGAAGTATAAAATCCACAATGTGTTCATTTCTGGTGTGGAGAAAGAAGGAAGATTAGGGAGAAGAAATCCAAAATAAAGTCTCGGTGTTACTAATTACCTGCAGATCTATAGCAGAAACAATCCCCTGCCACTCTCATGACAATAAATCCCTGTATCTTGACCTCCAGCGACGAAACGTCGACATGTGACTTATGTGCACACTATTGCAGAAAGGCAAAATACAGAGACTGGGGAACGAGGCAGCTGTCATCACCGGATTACTAAAGTGAATGGACTTTTTTTTTTTTTTTGCAAAGGGAAAAAAAAAAAACTAATAACATTTGCACAATTTGGGTGTAAATTTACCTTTGCAAATTGACTCTTAGGATCGCTACATCCTATAGGTGGCACTAGAGTTCTAGTCGTCGTCCTCTCTGAAGAGACAATTTGCATATTTCCCAGAGGAGCATTGCGGTTTAAAAGTCTCCTCACCCTGACATGCTTAACAGTCACTCTCAGCAAGGAGGAATGATACAAATTGTGGTAGATACCACCCTACACGTGCCCTCCGTTCTGCAAATGACTTAAAACTAAAATCCTCCATAATCCGAACTACCCACTCCCGTCTCCAAGATTTCTCGCGTGCTGCGCCAATTCTTTGGAATGCACTACCCAGGACAGTTCGATTAATTCCCAATACCCACAGTTTCAAGCGAACCCTAAAAACACATTTCTTTAGACTGGCGTATCGCCTAAACACACTCTGTCCGTCCCAGTTTTCCCCCATATTAAAATCTAATTCAACTTCGGGTTCATACCAACCATGCACATAATAGCCTCTGTCAGGACTGCACACATACTGGCTGACGACCAGTCCATGTATTATTATTTATCCTATTCAGTATATCAAGGCTGCATTATACAATAAATGTACAATTTACCTTTTGTGTCTCCCCCATTTCCTCATAGACTGTAAGCTTGCGAGCAGGGCCCTCACTCCTTTCGATATGAGATATGCTTATTCTGTATTGTCTGTATATGTCCCCCCTAAAATTTGTAAAGTGCTGCGGAATATGTTGGCGCTATAAAAATAAAAACTTATTATTATTATTATTATTATTATTATTATTATATGCTGTTGAAATTTTCTGCACCAAACCTGAAACATGGATGTAACCTACGGGTTTGTGCACACTGCATAATTTTTCAGACAGATTAAGCTTGGAAACCACTTGAAAATATCCTAAAAACAATGAACATGTGCACCGTAATGTAAAAGCGGCTTTCTGTTCATATGTCCAGTCTTTTTGAGCTTTTTTCAACTGCTGCAGAACCTGTGAAGGGGCTAGAAGAATTGAGCTGACCATTCTTTAGGCAACTTCTACTCGGAAACAGCTAAATAATGCGCATACAACTTGAAAACTTAAAAACGCTGGCAGCAAAATTACCGCAAAAGACCTCAGAAAAAGACATAAAAACTTATTCAGAACCTTCTTCAAGAAAAACACTGCCGGTGACTAAATGATGTCTTGGGCACATACCAGAAGAATTTTCCAGGCTTTTTTTCGTTTTTAGAAGAATTTTGGATTGGTATGGATCTGCTAAAAAAACAAAACCTGAAAATCTACTCAGCGTGAACACAGCTAAAGCCCTCCAGTATACAGTCCTGTATCGCAGAGTGGTGAGTACTCCATACTGATCCACATTCTCCCCAAGAAGCAATGCTGCTTTGGAGAGAACAGGGAAATGGGCAGCCTCACATTTTTCCCAAGGCATGGTCTACATTAGAATCTCCAGGGTCTGCTCAGGAACCATGCTTGATGGGATTCGGAGGTATCTCCAACGCCATTTTGTACCTGAAGATCCCGGGATATCTAGGGATAGAACTTCTTTTGAGAACTCATGTTCGGGGTCTGGTCTCTCTGGACATACACTCTCTTTAATTTACATAATTTTCGTCTCCCCCTGACCTCAATTTTTGCTGAACAAGACTTTGGTCTTTACCTCTTGGAGGAGGATTTTTCGACTTTCTCACAAGCCCTCTATCAGTTCTAGATTTCAGGAATGTGGGTACAAGATATTACACAGATGGTACCATTTCGCATTCACAGTCTACAACCATCCATTCCTTCCACCTGCTGGAGGGGTTTGGAGGAGGAGGGTATCATGTTCTGTACCTTCCGGTCTTGTCTTGTGCCTTTTTCAGATTGTATCCAGCCAATCATCTCTAAACTTTCAGTCACCAAACTACTTTTAGTGCATCATTGTGACATCCCTATCCAAAGATATGAGTGCTCCTTAGCCACCTGAATAATGCAGCTCACTCTTGCATTCCTTTCACATTGAGGGGCTCAGATGCTCCCTCATTAGCTCTCTGGCTCTTCAGGGTCATAAGATCATGCGGATGGAGGACCTACCTGATCATCAAAGAACACAACCTCCTCTTTTAGCAAGAGCTGGTACCACTGGTTGGTCTGCCATGAAATTATAGAATACTGCTTGAACCTATCCCTCACACCTGGTTATCTAAAGCGCTGTTCACACAGTAGTCATGTCACTTTTGAAGATATTTTTTTTTCTTTTCTCTCCCCTTTTTTTTCCCCTGTGTTTTCTCTTCTCCCCCATTCACCTTTTTTAACCCATCTATTTTGTTAGCTCAGTGTCAGAGTCCCACACCTACTAGGTGAGTTGCACTCTCTCATGTGTCACCGATTTATTTCTACTTCTCTGGATTCATAGATAAAATAACCTATGGTTTAAAATTCGCGCTAGTGGTAGTGAATGAAGGATTTCGGGAGAATAAATAACTAAAATGTACTTTATTGATACAGGTGTTTAAAAAGATTTTTTCTAAGGCTGAGTTCACACGATGCGTTTTTCATGCGTTTCCGCTGCGTTTTTGCAGTTGCGTAAACGCCGCGGAAACGCATGAAAAACGCATGGTAGAAGGGCAGCAATGTTCCCCAATTAAAATCCGCATGTGATGTGCCCATGATGCGGATTTTTCCGCAGCGTAAACGCTGCGGTCAAAAATCCGCAGCATGTCAATTAATTTTGCGGAAACGCTGCTCTTTTGCCGCCATTGACTTGCATTAGACCGCATGGATTACGCATCACTGTATATGTTGATGCGCTTTTCATGCGGTCTAATGTGCGGATGGTACCCGGGTGTGTAGGAGAGGACTCTCATCCAGACACAGGTACCATTAAAAAAAAAAAGAATAAAATAAAAAATATATATATTCTCACCTTCTGACGGCCCGCGCTGCGTCCTGCCGGCTTCCCGCGCACTTCGCGGTTGAATGAAGGACCTTCGCTGACGTCAGAGTCATGTGACGGGTCACGTGACGCTGACGTCGGAAGGTCCTACAGTCTTCACTGCCGGCAGCCGGGACCGAGCGAAGCCGGACACCGGGGGCCATCAGAGGGTAAAGTATAGATTTATTTTTTGACATCACACACTATATAAATCCATGCCAGCTGCATGGATTTATATATAGTGTGAAGTTGACAAGCACTTTCCAAGTGATGCTAAAATCGCTTGGGAAGCGCTTGTCAACCCACATGCGGAAATGAAAGTGAAGACCGCTTCATTTCCGCATGTCCCTGGCAGGAAACCGCATGTACAATCCGCATGCGTTTTTTCCTGCCAGAGAGATGCAGAAACGCTCAGGAAAAAATCCTGAGCATTTCTGCATCATGTGCACATACCCTAAAAAGCTAAAATAGACAATACAAGAGATTGGTAAAAATGAGTAAATAAATAAATAAATATGGTTCTGAATTAATGGATAGAACGGCTTTCCATAGAGTCTTGAGGTAGTCGATGCTTGGGAGGCAGAAGGGTGGACCTGGTAAAAGAGGAACCGTGTTACGGTATAGTAGTATGGTGTGGTATTACGGTACTTAGAGTATCGATTCTTGGTAGGTTTGGTATTTGTATGGGTTACCTGTTATGATTAGTCTGTATCTCCTTGTGGCAACCCTGAGGGCCTTTTGACGGTGGACTCTAGTGTCAGTAGGAGGCTTCACATACTCTAGATACCTGAGGTGCAGGAAAAGTACATTAGAACTTAGGAGTAATTGACTAGAGGTTACTAGTGGGAGTTGTACTTTACCTGCTGTTGTTGTGGCAATCGGTGGGCAACAAGAACAGAGACGTGCGGATGTGTTTCTTGGACCGTGATCCACAGGGAGCCACCTATAGAGGTGGTTATCTGAAAAGGGGGCTCGAGGTCCTAAGGTCGTAGAAGAAATAGGTTTGATATTGTAGGTACTTGGTTCTCAGGTGGTACGATAAGATTAGGACTTACCCTAAGGTAGATAAGTTCTATTTGGGTTTAATAATCATAGTTGTCCTTATAAGAGATGCAGCAGGTGGGTCTGGTTTGTCCCTGTCCCTGTAGGAGAGGTGCAGCAAGGTGCTTCTGGCGGTACTGACGATGTGGCGTCTATGTTGTACCCTTTGTCCTGTTTGAGAATTTAAGGGAGGGTTAGTGTTAGAGGTATAGTGGAATTAGTCTGCAGTTACTATGCTTATTATTTACCTTATTTCATATATTGCAGACATAAGAGGACAGGTGCATCAGGTGTTCCGGTGGTACGGAAGGTGCAGCAGGAGGCTCTGGATGAATTATGCAGCAATAGTTCTATAGTAGGAGGCTCTGATCCTGGATACCAATTAGGTACAGTAGGAGGCTCTGACTGGGTGATCAGTCGGTCAGGCAGTAGTCAGAAAATGCTGTCACGATGTAGCAGAAGGCTATGGTTGCAAGGTGAGTGTAGGGCAGACCGCGTGGTCTGTGGGTCTGCCAAGGATAGAATAGTGAAAGTTAGGGTATCTGCTCTTGGCAGTTTCGTGTGATAGCAAGCGGTGGGGGCCAAGGCCCGAGATTACTTACAGTCTGCAGTCCCGCGATATGTCAACAGGTGATGGAGCCCGGAGCGAGAGCGGAGTCCCGGCCGGTGACCGCCGCAGCTCGCGTGCTTCCGGGTAGGCAGAGCGGGAGAGAGAGAGAGAGAGAGGGGGGAGAGAGAGGAGGCGCGCTTTCGATTGAAAGTGCGCGAGAGGGGCAGAGTGACGCGCTGTCACGTGGTAAGCGGCGTGCACTCAGTACGGAGGCCTGTAGGTGCCTTCTCAGCTGGGTCAAAGACGTTCCAACGCGTTTCGACAGCTACGGCTGTCTTCATCAGGGATAGTCTGGCCCAGTGGGTGGTGTCCTTTATATACCTGAGGGTGCTGACGTCATGGCAGCTGTCAATCATTAAAGGCAAACAATTCTATTTCACTGTTGAGTCCCCGTGGTCTCAACGTGTTTAATTTAAAGATCCATTCACTTTCTTTTTTTGACATGCTTTTTATAAAGTCACCTTGTCTCCAGTGTTTATGGACTATTTCTATGCCCACCACTTGAATTCCTTGAGTGGATCCTTTGTGTTTTTCTAGAAAGTGCTTGGAGAGAGGGTGGCCTGTGAATTTGTTCTTAATATTCCTTAGGTGTTCATTGATTCTGGTGCCCATGGCTCTCTTGGTTCTACCTACGTACATTTTTTCGCATGGGCATACTAGTCCGTAAATGACCCCCGTGGTGGTACAAGTTATGAAGTCTGTGATGGGATATGACTCCTTGTGGTGGCTAACTATTTGTTGTTTAGATGGTTTCAGGGTTTTACATATTTTACATTTTTTACAAGGGAAAAAGCCTTTTATTTTTTGTTTAAATGGGGTAACTGTTTGTTTATTGGCAATATTGTGTTTTATAGTGGGGGCTATGATTGACCCTAGGTTCCGTGCTTTTTTGAATATGAACCTCGGTCTGTTAGGCATCTGATCACCAATTATTTTATCGTCTTTAAGTGTATACCAATGTTTTTCTACGATTTTCCTAAAAATATGGGTGTTAGCGGAGTAGGGTGTGATAATGGGAATGGTCATGTTGTGATTGGTTTGTCCTGGTTTGTTGGTGTTTGTCTCAGTTAGGAGATTTTGTCTTGGTATTGTGGCTATTTTTTCTTTGGTATTTTTTTAGGAACTCTGCATTGTATCCTTTTTCCAGGAATTTGTTAGTGAGTAATTCTGCTTCATTTTTAAAATCTTGGTGTTTGGAGCAATTTCTGTGGAGGCGCAGATATTGGCTGCGGGGGACATTAAGCAGCCAGTTGGGAAGATGACAGCTATCTAGTGGAATATAGCCATTAGCATCAGTGGGTTTATGGTATTTGCGAGTCCGTATAGAATTGTTTTCCACATAGATATTGAGGTCTAGGAAATTGATTGTAGTGGTGCTAGTGGTTGACGTGAATTCCAAAAAGAATTCGTTTTTGTTAAGTTCTTGTATAAATAGGTCCAGAGATGGTTGGTCTCCTGACCAGATAAACAATATATCATCTATAAATCTCCGCCATAGGACCAGGTTCGCATGAAGGAGGCCTCCCGGGTGGATGGCTAGGGATTCCCACCAGCCAACATAGAGGTTGGCGTAGCTGGGTGCGAACCTGGTTCCCATGGCGGTGCCCCACTGCTGGGAGTAGTAGTCCCCCTGGTAGAGAAAGTAATTGTGTGTTAGGATGAAAAGCATACAATCTATAATGAAGTGGCTTTGTTCTGGGGGCATTTTTTGGTTGAGAAAATGGAAAGAGGCTTCACATCCTTTGGTGTGTTGGATGTTCGTATATAGTGACGTTATGTCCATTGTTCCTAAAATGTAGTGGCTTTCCCATGGGGTGTTATTGAGTATACGAATGGCATGTGTGCTGTCTTTCAGATGTGATGGAAGGGTTGGGACTAAGTCCTGTAGGTGATGGTCCACCAACCTGGAGAGGTTGGATGTCAGGCACTGGATGCCAGAGATGATAGGTCTTCCTGGTGGGTTTATATCATCCTTGTGAATTTTTGGTAGATGGTAAAAGGCAGCTAGTCTTGGGTGTTGGATATTTACATATTCAAATTCATTTTTGTTTAGGTAACCTTCCTGAAGTCCTTTTTTGGTTAGATCTCGTAGTTCTTTTTGGTAGTTGCTTGTTGGGTCGGAGGGGAGTATTTGATAGGTTCTGCGGTCTCCTAGGAGTCTTAGTGATTCCTTGTGGTAGTATTCTTGGTCAGTGGTGGGCATAGAAATAGTCCATAAACACTGGAGACAAGGTGACTTTATAAAAAGCATGTCAAAAAAAGAAAGTGAATGGATCTTTAAATTAAACACGTTGAGACCACGGGGACTCAACAGTGAAATAGAATTGTTTGCCTTTAATGATTGACAGCTGCCATGACGTCAGCACCCTCGGGTATATAAAGGACACCACCCACTGGGCCAGACTATCCCTGATGAAGACAGCCGTAGCTGTCGAAACGCGTTGGAACGTCTTTGACCCAGCTGAGAAGGCACCTACAGGCCTCCGTACTGAGTGCACGCCGCTTACCACGTGACAGCGCGTCACTCTGCCCCTCTCGCGCACTTTCAATCGAAAGCGCGCCTCCTCTCTCTCCCCCCTCTCTCTCTCTCTCTCTCTCTCTCTCTCTCCCGCTCTGCCTACCCGGAAGCACGCGAGCTGCGGCGGTCACCGGCCGGGACTCCGCTCTCGCTCCGGGCTCCATCACCTGTTGACATATCGCGGGACTGCAGATTGTAAGTAATCTCGGGCCTTGGCCCCCACCGCTTGCTATCACACGAAACTGCCAGGAGCAGATACCCTAACTTTCACTATTCTATCCTTGGCAGACCCACAGACCACGCGGTCTGCCCTACACTCACCTTGCAACCATAGCCTTCTGCTACATCGTGACAGCATTTTCTGACTACTGCCTGACCGACTGATCACCCAGTCAGAGCCTCCTACTGTACCTAATTGGTATCCAGGATCAGAGCCTCCTACTATAGAACTATTGCTGCATAATTCATCCAGAGCCTCCTGCTGCACCTTCCGTACCACCGGAACACCTGATGCACCTGTCCTCTTATGTCTGCAATATATGAAATAAGGTAAATAATAAGCATAGTAACTGCAGACTAATTCCACTATACCTCTAACACTAACCCTCCCTTAAATTCTCAAACAGGACAAAGGGTACAACATAGACGCCACATCGTCAGTACCGCCAGAAGCACCTTGCTGCACCTCTCCTACAGGGACAGGGACAAACCAGACCCACCTGCTGCATCTCTTATAAGGACAACTATGATTATTAAACCCAAATAGAACTTATCTACCTTAGGGTAAGTCCTAATCTTATCGTACCACCTGAGAACCAAGTACCTACAATATCAAACCTATTTCTTCTACGACCTTAGGACCTCGAGCCCCCTTTTCAGATAACCATCCCGGACCAGTCCACCTCTATAGGTGGCTCCCTGTGGATCACGGTCCAAGAAACACATCCGCACGTCTCTGTTCTTGTTGCCCACCGATTGCCACAACAACAGCAGGTAAAGTACAACTCCCACTAGTAACCTCTAGTCAATTACTCCTAAGTTCTAATGTACTTTTCCTGCACCTCAGGTATCTAGAGTATGTGAAGCCTCCTACTGACACTAGAGTCCACCGTCAAAAGGCCCTCAGGGTTGCCACAAGGAGATACAGACTAATCATAACAGGTAACCCATACAAATACCAAACCTACCAAGAATCGATACTCTAAGTACCGTAATACCACACCATACTACTATACCGTAACACGGTTCCTCTTTTACCAGGTCCACCCTTCTGCCTCCCAAGCATCGACTACCTCAAGACTCTATGGAAAGCCGTTCTATCCATTAATTCAGAACCATATTTATTTATTTATTTACTCATTTTTACCAATCTCTTGTATTGTCTATTTTAGCTTTTTAGAAAAAATCTTTTTAAACACCTGTATCAATAAAGTACATTTTAGTTATTTATTCTCCCGAAATCCTTCATTCACTACCACTAGCGCGAATTTTAAACCATAGGTTATTTTATCTAGTACATCTACTATGGACACTTAGTGGTTCCCTGTCCAAAAATTCGCTGCCTTTGATAGTGAGTAGCCTAATAGCACCTCCAATACCTACAACTCTTCTCTGGATTCATGTTTGAATATGGTTCTGGATTCCTGTACTGATGATGGTTCTGGTACTGGATTCACGTGCTGTGGGTGGCTATAGTGTTCGATTCATGTACTGATGATATTTCTGGTGCTTGATTTGAGTACTGCGTAGTTTTGATTCTGTATTCATGTACTAATGGTTGTTCTGGTGATGGATTCATGTACTGACTATGGTTATGATCTTGTACACAAGTAAAAATCTGAGAGAACCTTTGGGTGCTTTAGGACCACAATTATATATCATAGGGTGGAGGAAGGGTTAAATTATAATCATTGCAGACTATTGAAAGAGAGGACAATTCATTACTCCTCCGCCATTCATTTACCCCCCCCCTCCACCCAATTCATTCACACAGAAATGACCAGTCATTCCCCATATCACAGTGATGATACGCCATGTATGATGGCACTCGGGGGACGTCAGCGCCGACATCATTAGCGCAGGCAGATTCCATACATGGTGGGAAGAACTACAGCCACCAAAAGACATCCGAATTGGCTGCTGGGAGTTGTAGTCTTCTACATGCTGGCTATACAAAGGTCTGTGAGATTTTATATTATAATATATATATATATATATATATATATACACAGCCGAAGGCTATACACAGACCTTTGTATAGACATAAATGTATACATTCCTACATACACACAACACTTAGGGAATGCGGTGTATAAGACAGATATAAGAAGTTACAGACGTGAGATGACGAAGGAGTGCCGCTCTGGAGCACTGACAGGTGACAGGAGGGGGGATTACACGCAAGAACACAGACCTGATGAGTGACATATAGGAAGGGGGCGGGGGAGAAGCTCACACTTGACTACATGCTCGGACTCACCGCGGCCGTGGCCTTGCGGGCGGCGGGCACTATGGCAGGCAGAGGTGCGGACATGTTATTGCCGCACATACACCGGGTGTGCACAGAGCCGTCCTCGTTGTGCCGGGTGTCTGTGCTCGACTGCGCCGCCCTTATCCTTCACTAACCCGGAGCTCAGCGGCGCGCATGGGGGAGTGTCTCTACAGGCAGCGTCTCCAGGAATAGCCCCGCCTTCTAATCACCAGCCAATGACAGGGCAAAGCTAGCCCTAAACTATAGCGAGTGGGCGGGCAGCAGAGCCGTTACGTCAGTACATGGCTGCCTGCAATTGGACAAAATGACTTTGTAGGCGGGGTTACAGGTGGCCACATTCGACCTTTTAGTTTTGGGAAGTGAGGAGTCGGAATCGTTAGTGACGTCAGCAGACACGAGGGTGCAGCGTGTGTGTGAGGAGAGGAGTAGGCGCGCTGCTCAGTGTCCGCGGCCGGGAACCTGCTGACTGCCGGGAGGCTTCACACTCCTCCAGCAAATTCCTGCAACTACATGTCCTCCAAGACTTATTACACCATTACAGTTCTTCATGGAACCTTTTCTGCAGCGCTGCTGGCTTTTTTCTGACTATTTGTAAAAGAACAAGGTGGAACAGGGGTGTGCAATTAATTTTCCTGAGGGGCCACATGACAGCCTGTGACAGTTGTGGAGGGCCGAACCAATAGGCTAAAATTAACTTTGCTCAATATTAATGTCCACCTATTTAATTGTAATTGCTCTATTAATAATAATTATATTAATGGTATCACTTAATATTGAGCAGAATAAAGTATGCTGACATCCCACTATATACCGTTTGAACCCGAATACAACCCATTCTATATATTGTATGAGCGCCTCATACCCTCTCCATGGCCAGCAACAGACCCCCACAGCCTCCGCATGTCCAGCAACAGACCCCCACAGCCTCCGCATGTGCAGCAACAGCCTCCCCATGTCCAGCAGCAGACCCCGACAGCCTCCCCATGTCCAGCAACAGACCCCCACAGCCTCCCCATGTCCAGCAACAGACCCCCACAGCCTCCGCATGTCCAGCAACAGACCCCCACAGCCTCCGCATGTGCAGCAACAGCCTCCCCATGTCCAGCAGCAGACCCCCACAGCCTCCCCATGTCCAGCAACAGACCCCCACAGCCTCCCCATGTCCAGCAACAGACCCCCACAGCCTCCGCATGTCCAGCAACAGACCCCCACAGCTTCCCCATGTCCAGCAACAGACTCCAACAGCCTCCGCATGTCCAGCAACAGCCTCCCCATGTCCAGCAGCAGACCCCCACAGCCTCCGCATGTGCAGCAACAGCCTCCCCATGTCCAGCAGCAGACCCCCACAGCCTCCCCATGTCCAGCAACAGACCCCCACAGCCTCCGCATGTCCAGCAACAGACCCCCACAGCCTCTGCATGTCCAGCAACAGACCCCCACAGCCTACGCATGTCCAGCAACAGACCCCCACAGCCTACGCATGTCCAGCAACAGACCCCCACAGCTTCCCCATGTCCAGCAACAGACTCCCACAGCCTACGCATGTCCAGCAACAGCCTCCGCATGTCCAGCAACAGACCCCCACAGCTTCCCCATGTCCAGCAACAGACTCCCACAGCCTACGCATGTCCAGCAACAGCCTCCACATGTCCAGCAACAGACCCCCACAGCCTCCGCATGTGCAGCAACAGCCTCCCCATGTCCAGCAGCTGACCCCCACAGCCTCCCCATGTCCAGCCACAGACCCCCATAGCCTCCCCATGTCCAGCAACAGACCCCATAGCCTCACCATGTAAAGCAACAGACGCCCATGGCCTCTCCATGTCCAGCCACAGACCCCCACAGCCTCTGCATGTCCAGCAACAGACCCCCACAGCCTCCGCATGTCCAGCAACAGCCTCCCCATGTCCAGCAACAGACCCCCACAGCCTCCCCATGTCCAGCCACAGACCCCCATAGTCTTCCCTTGTCCAGCCACAGACCCCCATAGTCTCCCCATGTCCAGCCACAGACCCCCATAGCCTCCCCATGTCCAGCCACAGACCCCCATAGCCTCCCCATGTCCAGCCACAGACCCCATAGCCTCCCCATGTCCTGCAACAGACCCCCATAGCCTCTCCATGTCCAGCCACAGACCCCCATAGTCTCCCCATGTCCAGCCACAGACCCCCATAGTCTCCCCATGTCCAGCCACAAACCACCATAGTCTCCCCGTGACCAGCCACAAACCACCAGTCTCCCCATGACCAGTCACAGACCCCCACAGCCTCCGCATGTCCAGCAACAGCCTCCGCATGTCCAGCAACAGACCCCACAGCCTCCGCATGTCCAGCAACAGACCCCCACAGCCTCCGCATGTCCAGCAACAGACCCTCACAGCCTCCCCATGTCCAGCAACAGACCCCCACAGCCTCCGCATGTCCAGCAACAGCCTCCGCATGTGCAGCAACAGCCTCCCCATGTCCAGCAACAGACCCCCCACAGCCTCCGCATGTGCAGCAACAGCCTCCCCATGTCCAGCCACAGACCCCCGCAGCTTCCCCATGTCCAGCAACAGGCCCCCACAGCCTCCCCATGTCCAGCAACAGACCCCCACAGCCTACGCATGTCCAGCAACAGCCTCCGCATGTCCAGCAACAGACCCCCACAGCCTCCGCATGTGCAACAGCCTCCCCATGTCCAGCAACAGACCCCCACAGCCTCCCCATGTCCAGCAGCAGACCCCCACAGCCTCCCCATGTCCAGCCACAGACCCCCATAGCCTCCCCATGTCCAGCAACAGACCCCATAGCCTCACCATGTAAAGCAACAGACGCCCATAGCCTCTCCATGTCCAGCCACAGACCCCCACAGCCTCCGCATGTCCAGCAACAGCCTCCGCATGTCCAGCAACAGACCCCCACAGCCTCCCCATGTCCAGCCACAGACCCCCATAGCCTCTCCATGTCCAGCAACAGACCCCCATAGCCTCCCCATGACCAGTCACAGACCCCCACAGCCTCCGCATGTCCAGCAACAGCCTCCGCATGTCCAGCAACAGACCCCCACAGCCTCCGCATGTCCAGCAACAGACCCCCACGGCCTCCGCATGTCCAGCAACCGCCTCCCCATGTCCAGCAACAGACCCCCACAGCCTCCGCATGTCCAGCAACAGCCTCCCCATGTCCAGCAACAGACCCCCACAGCCTCCGCATGTGCAGCAACAGCCTCCCCATGTCCAGCAACAGACCCCCCACAGCCTCCGCATGTGCAGCAACAGACCCCCCACAGCCTCCCCATGTCCAGCCACAGACCCCCACAGTCTTCCCTTGTCCAGCCACAGATCCCCATAGCCTCCCCATGTCCAGCCAGACCCCATAGCCTCCCCATGTCCAGAAACAGACCCCCATAGTCTCCCCATGTCCAGCCACAGACCCCCATAGTCTCCCCATGTCCAGCCACAGACCCCCATAGTCTCCCCATGTCCAGCCACAGACCCCCATAGTCTCCCCATGTCCAGACACAAACCACCATAGTCTCCCCATGACCAGTCAAATATCCCATACACAAAAAAAAAAACCACCACATATTAACCTCGCTCCCGTTTCCCCGGCCGGCGCTGTGCCTCTGCTCCTGACTATCTCCAGTGCGCTGACGCGATGAAATGACGTCGTGTCAGCGACTACCAATGCAGTCAGCGGCTCAGCGCGGTTTGGATGGAGACCGCAAGCGGGCGGATACGGAGCGGTCCGTGGGCCACTGTTTCATACCTTCGGCTGCCTCCGTCCGCGGGCCGCACTTTGCCCAGGTCTGAGGTGGAAGATCCTGGAATTTGCAGCTGTTAACAGCTTTAGGCCGTGTGCTCACAGAGAGTTTTTGACTGTGTGTATTTTTGCTGCATCAAAACTGCAGCATCTTACAGTTTATGAAAAGTGGATGGGATTCATAGAAATCTCACACTCACTGTGCTTGTTTTTTTTACACAGCTTAAAGGAGTTGTCCGGTCTAAACCTATAAGTCTGCAGTCACTATGTTTGTCGCTCTATGTGACTGCAGACATATGAATCCTGTGTGCTGCGGGGATTCACCGGTTTCTGAGCTGGGACCGGAGGGTATGTATGAGTTATGCATACTCCTGGGCAGTGGGCACGGCCTCGCTTCCATGATGCAGTTTTGATTCTGCAGTCACACATAGTTCCTACTGGTACTCCAACACGATACCTCCCATCCCCTGCATTATTGAGCCTCCTACAGATCCCACTGGTGCTTTAACAACGATCTCTTATTTTGATTTCTTATCTCTCCAGGCCTTTGCCAAGCCAGTATTTCCATTTATCCACTAAGCTTTATCCCCTTTGGATGCAGTATATAGGTTAGTATGTTTGGATATTGAGTGCCCATATTTTACTATTGTGATATATTTCATCTAGGGACATATAGGGATCCCGACCCTTTTACCTATCCCAAGTACCCCGTTTACTACTACTTGCGTCTGGTTGTGTACTCTAAAATGATTATTGATTTATTTATTTGCACATGGTGTAACTATGTATATTTCTATATATGTAATTATAAAACTTTTCTTAAAATTCTATGACACCCTATTAATGTATCTTAATTCTCTCTTTTAGCGATGTTTTTGAAAAAGGCCTATCCAGGTCGAAACGTCATGTATCGCTACTAAGCACCTTTTTTCTACGGTGTGGTGATGTAATATAGTAAAATTATCACTCTTTGCAACCAAGAATTTGAGTGCGGCTATTATCTATATGTCACACATAGTGACACACAGAGTGACTGCAGACTTATCAGTTTTGAGCGGACAACCCCTTTAAACTGACCTTCGGTGCGTGTTTCAAATCCGCAGCATGTCAACTTCTCTTGCGGGTACGATGACTTTTATGTGCGGATTTTCCCCCTAGACTTGTATTAGATGCAGAAAATCCACAGGTAAAAATCCCACATGCGTTTTTAGTGCATTTCTGTGGCGGAAACATATCAAAAACATGTATTATTCCCACATGACTGTATCAATATAGTTTTGTTAAAGCCAAATACCAAGATATATCTAAAACAAAGCAGCTTTATTTAAAGAATGACAAACCAACAAGAGACAAAAACTGCTGTGTCCAAAATGCTGCGTTCTATGATACAAGCCCAGTGGTTGGGATTTATAGAAATCCCATGCCCACTGAGCTTCTATTTGACACTGTGTAAACTCACCGGCGGCATGGATTTACAAGCCGCAGCATGTCAATTATCTGCAGCTGAGACGCTAGTCTCACCCATAACCATTCATTAGATGCGGTAAATCTGCATGGTTCACTGAACACATGCGGATTTACCTGCAAGATTAGAACGCAGCGAAAATACGCTGCTTCCAAAACGCTGCTATTTCCTGATCGTGGGCACATAGCCTGATAGGTGCTGAAATTCTGCAACATCAAAAACTCATCATGTAAACAGAGCCTTATGTTGCCACCACTGTTTTCTTTTTTGGACTATATATATGTTGTAAAACATATCACTCAAAAGGAAACGTGTATATTAGGGTGTCTCTCTCCCACATATCACTGAAATACGTTGTTTGGGGGGGGATGACTCTGATGGGCAATACAGCATAGTAATAAACCACACAATGTTACTGCGATGACCGACCGTAGTGGAGCTGACGTCCCAAAACTTTCTTCCTGCTCTGTGATTGCTGTAGTTATATTGTTGTAAGGGTTCTTTCACACGACAGTATCTCCGGTACGAGTGGTGACAGTTTCCACACGTACCGGAGACACTGACACACGCAAACCCATTCAAATGAATGGGTCTGTGCGCATCTCAGTGTGTTTTCATGGACCATGTGTCCGTATGATCCACACGGAGACAAGTCCATTTTTTTGGAGGCACATGGTCCGCAAAACGTCCAACACGGATGACATCCGTGTGTCATCTGTGTGCCACATACCGGCACCTGGGAATGGCGCTACAGTTAGCGCTGTTCCCAAGTGCCGAGTGTTCAACACTGCCCTCATCATGGTTCCCAACCGGCACTGTGATCAGCACCAGCAGGGACAGTGATGAGGGTAGTAGTAGTCTGCTCCCACTGTGTCCCCACCTGTAAAAATAAGAATAAAATAATAAAATCCATGTACTCACTTCTCCTAGGTGTCCGCTGTAATCCATACGACCACTGCTGCCGAGGAGCCAGGGAGAATGAGCCACTCCGGAGCTGTGCTCAGTGAGTGACAGGACACCACTCCTGAGCGCAGTTCTGGAGCGGCTCATTCTCCCTGGCTCCTCTGCAGCAGCGGTCGCATGGATTACAGCGGGGGACACCTAGGAGAGGTGAGTATAAGGATTTTATTATTTTATTCTTATTTTTACAGGTGGGGACACAGTGGGAGCAGACTACTACTACCCTCATTACTGTCCCTGCTGGTGCTGATCACAGTGCCGGCAGGAACAATGATGAGGGCAATGTTCAGCACTCGGTGCTTGGGGACAGTGCTAACTGTAGCGCTGATTCCCAGGCGCCGGTCCGTGTGATCCTGATGCAGCACATGGTTGCCACACGTGTGACACTCGGACACACGGGACACGGATATCTCTGGCACCGTTTTTTCCGGTACCGGAGATATGCGGACGTGTGAAACCGGCCTAATGCAGGGTCACCAACTTGACTTTTTCTTTTTTCTGGACTCCTTATCAAAAAATCATGGACAATCAATATTTTTTACGGACACATTGGAAAACCAGAATAAATGATTAGGATTATAAGTGATACCTGTCTCCATCCCATAATTCTGATACGAAGGCATTAGTTACATTCACTGTGAACTGTAACATGATGATATTTAAATTCATAATCTGTATAAAATTCTACAGTGTCAAAAAAATCCCAGACTATTTTTACGAACTGTCCTGGAATTTCTGGACGGTCGGTAACCCTGTTTTAATGCGGATTTCAGAGTAGGTTCTGCTTCCGATGCTCTTTTAATAACCTTCCTATTCATTTCAGTGAAAGAACTTGCCTATAGAGCAGCTGGTGATTTATTTATTTTTTGCTTTGTTTTTTTTTTTTTATGTGTGTGAAAAAAGGCAACTTGTAAATTTTTGAGGCGTTTCTACTCCGGGAAAAGAAAAACCTCCACTTTTGACCAGTGAATGAACTGAAGCAGAAAATACACTCTGCAAAAAAAAAAGGATCAAGAACCTACATAAAAACACCTTTGTTTTTTTAACTTTTTTATGTGAATCTTTGAGCTTGAAAAATTCACACCAAATAAGGCCTCATTCAGACATCCGTTTTTATGTATACCGTATGTTTTATCGGTGATTTTTGTTCATAGAACACGTACCCATTATAGTCTATAGTCAGTGAGGACAAACCTTCTGAATACAAGCAGCAAGTTCCTTAGGTCCCACTATGAGTATTCGGTCAGTATTCGGTCAGTATTTTTTCTCAGGAGTGGGAGCCAAAACCAGGCGTGGGTGATAAATGCAGAATTGGTGACTTGTTTCTATTATACCTTTTCTCTGATTTTCCTTCGTGATTGTTTTGGCTCCCACTCCTGAGAAAAAATACTGACCAAATACTAATAACGGGGCCATGGCCTTAGGATGCAGTTTTTCTTCCATTTTCAAATGTGCCCAAAGGTTATATTCACACAGAGTTTTTGAGGTGGATTTTGGGACAGAATCTGCTCCAAAATCCTTATGAGAAAACCGCTTCAAATAGTCTTTAAATGAGCTTCACAGTCATGGCTGAAAATTTTGGCCCCCTTGAAATTATTCCATAAAAGGAAGTATTTCTCCCAAAAAATGATTGCAATTACACATGTTTTGTTATACATGTTTATTTCCTTTGTGTGTATTGGAACAACACAAACAAAACTGAGAAAAAAAGGCAAATTGGACCTAATTTCACACAAAACCCCAAAAATTGGCAGGAGAAAATTATTGGCACCCGGCCTCAATTCAATATTTGGTTGCCCACCCTTTGGAATAAATAACTGCAGTCAATCGCTTCCTATAACCATCAACAAGCTTCTTACACGTCTAGAGTAATTTTGGACCACTCAAACTGCTCCAGGTCTCTCCACAGGTGGGCAATGGGAGTGCACTTTACATGGATAGCTAAAAAAACCCACAGCATCACAAGTCCTGTTCGTTTTGCGGAGCAGACAGTGCTAGCTTTATGATTTTACTGTATGGATCCATCCTGAGAAATTAGACCCAGTTTAGATCATAATCAATAAGACCGGTCTCCTCCCCTAATATATCTATTTTAGTAAATACTTTTAAAGGGAACCTGTTACCAGGATACAGCCAGCACCTTTCAGTCCTGATATACAGCGTTTTAATATGCTGTATATGTAGCACCCTGAGGACTCGTCTGCTACAGGGGTATTACACCTCAAGCCAGAGGTGTGGTATTCCACTCCCGGGTAAGGATGGAGTCTGGAACTGAGCTAGTAGGCTGCATGCACTACATACATCCCATTTCCGGGGGACAGAACGACGGTACTCCCACCAGTATATGTGCAGGTACGACAGCGTCTGTCCCTGGCTGGAGTGGGAGGGGGGTGGAACATCCCAGTAGTGTAGGGGCAGATAGGGGGAGTAGTTTGGGTAAAGATAGGAGCTCATTGGGTGCTGGTCACCTGAGCTCACACATAGAGGGAATATATAAGGTGGGCACCATCTAGTTGCAGGGAGAAGAAGAGTCTAGGAGAGCCTGAGCAGAGCAGAGGAGCTCGGCCAGGAGGGCTGACAGGGAGCCGTGGCTCCGGCTGGGCCCAGCTCCAGAACAGAGCCTGCTGAGAGGGAGAGAGAGGAGTAAGAAGGACCCAGAGAGGAAACAAGAAGAGAACCCCAAGATCCCAGAATAAGGACAGAAGGGTGAAGGGTTGGCGGACAAGGGTACCGGATCCCAAGCTGGCAGAGGCCAAAACAAACCTTAGCCAGGAACCGGAGGTCGTGGTCAGGATCTGCCACGACCCTCACCAAATCCACTAGAAAGGCACACCAAGTATAGGGTCAGGGAGCCCAGAGGAGGTTTGACCACCAAGAGACCCGAGGGAGCCGGCCAAAAGTGGATCCCTGGTGGGAACGGCCAGAGGAAGGGAGAGTCAGAAAGGAGCTCAGGACCACGCTCCGGAATTGCCTGGGGGTTGGCCGAGTCCAGGACCTGGTGGATGCAGCACGGCTCGGGTGGTCACTCAAGGCCAGAGTGACTAAAAGGACACCAGTAAGTAAAAACCCTGAACTGCATCTCCCGACTCTGAGTCTTCTTACTGCACCGTCACAACCCCCACCATCTACACCTGCTGCCCTGAGGCCATACCCCTCCCGTTGGGGGTTATACCATCACTGCTGCACATATACCACCGGCCTCAGTGGACTGCTCTGCAGCGGCGGCTTCAAAGCCGCACTCAACGGGTGGCGTAGTCGACAATCAAGTTAACATCTACTGCCATAGACTGCCACTTAGTTTGACACCCTGGGCACGGACTGGGTCACCGCCACAAGGACTACTACCCCCCATCGAGATCCGGCTCCGGGTATCCCCTACAGCACTGGCCCAGGGGGCGCGTCAACTTTTGGCGTAGTCGGCAGGATAACGTGCCCGCAATCACCGGGTACTGCGTGCCTGAAGAAAAGTTCACACTTACCTCAAAAAGAGTCTCCCGCCGATTCCAGAGGGTCCCCGCCATCGGACGCCGTCACAGATCGTTTCCCGTCGGTTGCCCGCCATCTGCAGCTTTTTCCCGCCATCCACGGAGTTTCCCGCCACTGGGAGACGATTCCCGCCATTTCAGAAGATTTCCCGCCCTGGCAGAGCGGACGCCATTATGGGCGTGTCAGAGGGTGGCGAGAGGCCACCTCCCATCGTGGGCCAGGTCAAGGAATGGCGCCAAAAGCGGAAACTGCAGCCTGGAAGAGTCTGGAGAGGAGTCCGGAGAAGTCGCACCCGGAGATGGAGGGAGAGTCAGGCAGCACCGACCCTGTGGTCAGGAGCCTGCTGCAAGCGACAACCCCACTAGGCCTGGTGGAGATCCTGGCACAGCTCCCCCGAGACCAGGAGTGTGCGCAGACCAAGCTGGAGCGCCTCGCACGGAGGATGGCCCAGGTGCAGCGAGAAACGCTGACGGAGTGGAGCAGAGAGATGGCCCTGCAGGCTGGAACCCGCCAGCGGAACACGCCACCCGAGATAAGGAGATAGACCGCCTCTGAGGATGGTGCAGGAGGAATCAAGGCCGGAGACGACGCCGAGGAAGGAGCTAAAGAAATGGAGGCAGGTAAAGGGGACGTCACTACCCCGAGCCGAGAAGCCGTGAGCCTGCCCCAGCTCCCCGTCGCAGAGCCCGAAATTTCCCCTGCCGTGCCCGTCGTTGCACCGTCACCGCTCCCGACTAGGCCTCAAACAGAAGCCGCGGCCACGCCCCCTGTGACGTCACGCGCCTCAACCCAGAGCGCGGCCAAGCAGGAGACGCCACCGGCCTGGTCGCAAGGCCAAGTGCCCCCGGGCGCCGCAGTGCCAACAGCGCCCTCTACCTCCACTGAGCCACCGGCCTGGTCGCTGGGCCAAGTAACCCCGGGCGCCGCCGTCTTCACGGTGCCCTTTACATTCAGGGTGCCCCAAGCCTGGTCGCAAGGCCTGGTGAACCCGGGCGCCGCCACCACAACAGCGCCCTCAACGTCCACAGCGCCACACCTGGGTGAAGACCTATTTGCCCAGTACACTTGCCCGGATGGGCAGCCCTTTGTGTGGCCACCGGAGTACCACCAGCCCCGACTCCGGAAAGAAAGACCCCTGGATGAGCCCCTGATCCCGGCTCCGGCGCCCGCCAAGATCACCCCACTCTCGCTGGAGGAAGCGCAGTTTGAGTGGGACCCCGCAGGAGGAGACCTCATCGGGTTCACCCAAGAGACCCGGGCGGCCGCAGCCCAGCGTGCAGAGTGCTGCCGGCAGCAGTTAGAGGTCTTTGACAGAGAAAGGAGAGAGAGGCGGGTCCGCGAGGAGCGGCTGCAAATCCGGAGTGCAGAGCAGAAAAGCCGGACCCGACGGAACCCCCGTGCAGCCCACGGTCCCCGTGCCACCGGGACTGTAATTAAATTCCAGTTGCAGCACGGTTGGGGCTTCATCAGAGATCATCACACCCCCGGCGACGTCTTCGTGACCAGAAGAGATGTCGAGTCCCACCTACCGGAGGGACACAGAGGTCGTGACCTATACCTGGGTGACGAGGTCACATTCAGAGGCCAAAACAAACCTTAGCCAGGAACCGGAGGTCGTGGTCAGGATCTGCCATGACCCTCACCAAATCCACTAGAAAGGCACACCAAGTATAGGGTCAGGGAGCCCAGAGGAGGTTTGACCACCAAGAGACCCGAGGGAGCCGGCCAAAAGTGGATCCCTGGTGGGAACGGCCAGAGGAAGGGAGAGTCAGAAAGGAGCTCAGGACCACGCTCCGGAATTGCCTGGGGGTTGGCCGAGTCCAGGACCTGGTGGACGCAGCACGGCTCGGGTGGTCACTCAAGGCCAGAGTGACTAAAAGGACACCAGTAAGTAAAAACCCTGAACTGCATCTCCCGACTCTGAGTCTTCTTACTGCACCGTCACAACCCCCACCATCTACACCTGCTGCCCTGAGGCCATACCCCTCCCGTTGGGGGTTATACCATCACTGCTGCACATATACCACCGGCCTCAGTGGACTGCTCTGCAGCGGCGGCTTCAAAGCCGCACTCAACGGGTGGCGTAGTCGACAATCAAGTTAACATCTACTGCCATAGACTGCCACTTAGTTTGACACCCTGGGCACGGACCGGGTCACCGCCACAAGGACTACTACCCCCCATCGAGATCCGGCTCCAGGTATCCCCTACAGCACTGGCCCAGGGGGCGCGTCATATATATGCCAGCAAGACAAGAAAAAGACCTTTTATAATACTCACCTACCAGGGCGGTTGGGTCCGATGGGCGTCTCTGTCTTGGTGTGTAAGGGAGTGTATTTCTGTGCATGATGCTAATATTTAATACTGAATAAATCTAGATGTTTTAAAATGTCCCATTTTTTCATCATATGTATATAATTTTCATGTCTATCCATCCTGTGATATCCATAATTCTAACAACGTTTCCTTTTTTGGGTTGCAATTTCAATGTTGAGGAGTATAGAAATCCTTCTCCTGACCTGAACTAATAGCATAATATATGCCTATGGGGCTTTAGTTCAGGACAGGAGAACCGTGGTCGTCCTTGGACATTGCATCAGTCACGGGACCATAAAATATTGGTTGCGCAAAAGCAGCCTAAAGTCTCATTTACACTGGTGTATTTTGCTTCACTGTTTACAAGCCAAAACCAGAAGTGAAGCCGAGAGTGAGAGAAAATATAATATAAGGGATTGCATTATAGGAAATACAAGGATTTATTAACACAGACAGAGCTGTAGGCACGCTGCGCTATCTTCTGTAGAAATAGGGTGTGTAATACAGAAGTGATGGAACATGCCACTGTTTTCTTCCTTATAAAACTGTTCGAGAAAGCACACCTAGGAATATACAATGGATCAAAGATTTCTACAACCCATATTTGTATTAGGCCTGTGCATGAACTAGTTTAAGATGGGTTTGATATAGATGTATAACTTGAAATCCCTGAATCCACCATAAGGCCTTGCTTTTCACGTAGATGTTCAATCCGTGGTTTTCACAGAGAGAACATTTACCCTTTATAGTTCATAGGGCTGTTAGGTCTGTGTTTTCTGCGAACGGTCTGTCCACAAAAAAATCATAGAGACATGTCTATTATTGATCGGAGTCATAGATCAAAATCACCTATAGAAGTCTATAAGTCCATGAAAATCACGTACAACACACGGATGGTATCCGTGTGCAGTCCATGACTAAAAGGGTTGTCCACTTTCAGGAAAGTGGATCCCAAACTATGTAATGTACTGTCATAGAAAATATTAAAAATCTCTGAAGTCACTCACCCCTCCTCCCTCCTTTTTCCTCTCACACAGTTTTGCAGAAAGGAAACAAGAGCTTACAATCTATCAACTTATTTTGATAATAGGACCACACAGTTTAACATATGGGAAATGAGTAAGACTGTGATGTATAGATTGGAGACAAAGAGAAGTGAACCATCCTGATTAACATGCAGGCAGCCCCTTTGTGAAGTGAAGGACCCCGGCAGTGCCCAGGTGACTGAATGAGGATGTATATTGTGCATGGACAAAGGCATTGTAAGTTTTGAGAGGATTAAAGCCAAATATCTCACACCCTTTAGAGATAGCTATTGTCACCCAGTATACACATTCCTTTCCTTCAGCTAGATGTGATGTCTACGACAGAAAATACTGAATATCAAAATCTGTATAAATACGATATTGATGAGACATACATTTTTTGAGCCAGGGTGAACCAGGGAACAAGATGCATATTTTCTCATAGCTGTAACCCTTACCTGTAAGCCCCAAATCCATAGAGAACAGATAACTGACAACATCCATGTCATGTTTGTTCTCTAGGTAACAAAAAAATTGCAATAAAAAAGATGGTGTCGATCTTGAACTTCTGCGATCATCCGGAGAGGAGTTGTTGCATAAGTGGGATTTTCATAAAATCCTGGAGGGCAGAGGACATCCCCAACCCAGCCCACATGAGGTCTTCACGTGTTGGGGGGAGGAGTGGATGTAACTCGGGTGCTCATAAAAGATAAAGGCAAATTATGATCTGCTTTCAATGTAGAGAGATAAACACGATGTGTATCAAGAATCCTGTTCACTGAATGGACCCAAGCAAAGCGCTCTCCTTCTGCTAAGTTGACTCATCTCTGTGAGTGGCATAGTAAGTTCTTTTGTTAATCCCTTTTATTTTATGTAACTGTATATGCTGTATTGTTTTGTCCAATATGTAAAACTTTTTGCATATTTTTCATAAACACAGCCTGTTTTTGGATTAAATATAAAATTGAATACTTCTGTTCCTTTTGTTCTGTATACCGTGCCTCGAAGCCATACGCTACCTACCAGGCCTCCAGTCAGCCTGTATAAAAAAACGACCGGTGGTGGGGGCGAGTAGTGCTGGGGTTTTTGTGGAGTTCGCAGTGACTGTATCTGGGGTATATACATATATTCCCTGAGTTGGAATCGGAGGTGTATATACCATATGCTCACTTTAGTTTCCCGATAACCGGCCTATTAGTGGAAACAGCCTGCGGCCTCCTTTGTTAATCGTCGGTCAATTGTGTAATTGTCCAGATGATAGGGGGCAGCAGAGAGCTGTTCGACACAAAGATCACAGCGGGTGGTTCTGCGTGACCTTCCTGGGCTGCGATACCTTGACATGTACAGAAAATTACAAACTCAGCAGGTACTCACCCTCCCTAAGCCCAACACTGGCACCCCGCCACTGCTCTGGCCCCGGTGTTTCGACTACAGCGATGACATCACATAGACAGCGTGAGTAACTGTTGTAGCTAGTCACTGAGCTCAGTGACTGGCTAGCACCAGAGCTGTGGTGGGGAGATGGCATTGGACCCAAGGTGGGAGAGGATGAGTACCTGCTGAGTTTATTCTTTTATATATTTTACACAGTTTTGATAAACTAAGAAACAATTGCTTTTTCACAAGCCGTCCATACATTATCCCTTTCATTAGGGAGACAAAACAGGTGAACTATTTTGAATATGAAGGAGTTATTGTGTCTTAACTAAGATTGAAATAATATCCCTTTTTGAGGTCTGAAATTGTTTGCTAATCAAAAAATGATTATATAATTACAAAGCCTATTTATTAAGAGATTCAAAAGTTATACCTTTTTTTTTTTGGAGACCGAACAGGTGTATGGTTTTGAACGTGAAGAAGTTATGGCTTTTCAACTAGTAAAAGTTTATCCATTTTTTAGGATCCACAACAGTCTTTCTAATCATAAAATGATGAATCAATTGCCAAGCTTTTTTTTATCAACCATCAAAAAAATGATCCCCCTTTTTTAGGGAGACAAAACAGGAGTACTGCTTTCAAAGTGAAGAAGCTATGGCTTATTGTCACCAAGCCCTCACGAAAATACAATTTCCCAGCATCAATAGTACTGTCTCGCACAAAAACAAAGTGGGCAGCTAGGAGATGTATGGCTGGCTTTGCTGAGCAGTGGCGCTCATCAATACGGTCACGCTATCTTTCCACTAGTGCTCCTCTATTATAAAAGCCTCTCCTATATGCAGTTTGTGTATCTGAAGAAGGTCTACGTTATTGACCGAAACATTATATATTGGCTAACTAATTAATATCACCTCAAATTAACTAAGGAGTGCCTAGTTCTTCTTATCTACTATAAGGGGTAGGATCCTACTAGTGCAACACTGACTCGGACTGCTGTGATCTACTCGCAATCTGTATTTTGGCCATCCAAAGCATCAATCTGGCCATGCATACTTGATAACCGATCTCATAATGTGTTTGTGGGGAAAAAAGATTGGCCAAGTTGGAATTCAACATGGTTCCAGAATCAGACAAAAAAGTTTGGTAACAGCCAGTTCATGCTCCGTGACCTTCATTGGTTACTTGGCTTATAAAAGTATTAGAAAAGTGAACTATACTTTGGCAAGAACAACAAATAAGTCTTTTAGATGTTTTCTGTAATCTACACAATATCTCTGTATTGATGATGTAATGATTAATGTATTTTAATTGCAATGTTAATCCATTGTGACTGTGTTTTGGTGACTGTTCCTTATGTAGCACCAGATTCACGTACTGTGTGTCTTTTCAGCACAGAAAATGTACCGGCAAAAATATGGCTGCAAAAAAAATGTATGACTACGTCTACATTTGCTAAGGATAGCTTCAAATTACAGCAGGGAGAGATAATCAAATCAGCCTTAATATTCCTTACACGAATTCACTAGTTTTAAAGGATTTTGAATAATGGATTCCATATTTTATCTGATGATTGTGCCAAGCTTTTCCTCCAGTTCCTCGTATTTTTGCTGTGCCTCACAGGCAGGATTTGGCACCCACCGGTTTAAGGTTTCAGATCTTCATTCAATATGCATGCGTGATGAGCTCTCATTTTTCTTTATTTCTTAAATTAAAAAGATAATCTCTTTCAATGGGATGATATACTAAGGAGAAAAACAGCAGGGGTCTGATATAATGTGACAGACCTGTAAAGAACTCTCAGTAAATATATCAAATGCCAGCAGGGAGAGAGAATCAAATATAATTTAAAATATAACTTTCAATGATATACTTAAAGAAGTTGCCCAGTACTTTATATTAACCCCCCCAATGTATCCCCCCGGGGCCCCTAAGGATTTTTGTAATTAGCTTACGTTGCTGATAATGCGTGTGAGAGGCGCTATCGGTGGCCGCTCACAGGCATCACGTGACCCTGCACTGATGTGACGACAAGTGAGGCGTGACTCAGCGCTGGGGTCCCCGCGGTGGCTGCTGGGTTGTGGGCGGTGTTACCTCCCCGCATCACACCCAGCATCCACCGCGCGCTTTCCCAATGAATGGGGAGAAGCAGAGCGGGCGGTGGATGCCGGGTGTGACGCAGGGGGGGGGTAACCCCGCCCACAGCCTGGCATCCACCGAGGAACGCAGAAGACAGAGACCCCCGGCTGCCGCCAGCACTTGTCGTGACGTCAGCGGATGTCAGCGTTGGCTGCAGCCGGGGGTCACGTGATGCCTGTGAGCAGCCAGTGATAGCGCCGCTCACAGCCAGTATCTGCAACATAAGCTAATTACAAAAATCCTTAGGGGCCCCGGGGGGATATATTGGGGGGGTAATATAAAGTACTGGACAACCCCTTTAAAAGAACCTAGAATAAAATCAACACATACAATGACCATTAATGATTATAACTACAGTATAAAGTGCAAGTGCTCAGTAAACCAGTGCTCGTATAAAAGGTTTGATGTCACCAATGTTTCATGATGAACCAATATCGTCCAGGCAGTATTGCAGGAGCAGGATATAACAGGGGCCATGCCTATAAAACCCCGTCGTGCCCATGTATTGCCCCTTCCCTGACAAGGGCAGGCTCAAGTGTAATACTGCCTTGATAATACCCCAGAAGAAAATGTAGCCATTCCTACGCGTTTGCTCTGACCACTTCTCTATTGGGGGTTCTGACATGACCTGTTAGATCCATCTTTTGAGTTTCCTGCCACTGCAGAATCTCTATTTTTGTTTCTTTACCCCGTCTACCCCTACAGTTCATAGACTCCCCTAATGAATCCTCTATACAGAGGAAGAAACGCATTGAGAGGGCTATATTTTCTTTTAAGGTATTCCCGAAGCAGTATTACACTTGGGTACTGCCCTTGTCAGGGCAGGAGCAATACATGGGGCAGGACAGGATTTGATAGACATGGTCACTTTTATATCCTGCTCCTGCAATCCTGCCTGGACGATAGTAGTTCATCATGAAACATTGGTGAGATCAAACCATTTATACGAGCACTGGTTTTACTGAGCACTTGCACTTTATATTGTTATAATTATTGATGGTCATTGCGTGTGTTGGTTTTATTCTAGGTTCTTTTAAGTATATCATTAAAAATTATTTTATATTATATTTGATTATCTCTACCTGCTGGCATTTGATAAATTTACTTAGCGTTATTTAAAGATTTGTCACATTATATCAGACCCCTCCTGTTTTTCTCCTAAGGATATCTTCCCATTGAAAAAGATTACCTTTTTAATTTAAGAAATAAAGAAAAACGAGAGCTCATCACGCTTGCATGTTGAATGAAAATCTGAAACCATAAACCGGTGGGTCCCGAATCCTGCTGGTGAGGCACAGCAAAACTACGAGGAACTGGAGGAAAAGCTTGGCACAACCATCAGATAAAATAGGGAATCCAATATATAAAATCCATTAAAAAAAGTGAATTCATGTAATAAATATTAAAATTGACGCGTTTCTGGCACAACAAACGCCCTTAATCATAGTATACTATTTTATCTGATGGTCGTGCCGAGCTCTTCCTCCAGTTAATGATATCTTTTTAATTTACCAAAGCATTGCTGATAAAGAGCCATCTGTAGAGTTACGGTTACCTGGCAGGTGTTACTAGATAGACCTGAATGTACTGTAGACAGCTACGTTTATAACTTAGTATATATAATACTTATCTTCACAGATCCAAATAAGAACATTACAGCAATTGTTTGTCCACAGCACCCTCATAATGTAAAATTCATTCATTCATATGGGCAGAGCTACAAGGTGACGTGTCGCATTGCAGCATCCTATCCAATCATGTCCTATGATGGCACAATGCAACCTCTTGTGACTGAGACACAAAGTCGTAAATGTTTCCAAATGTGTTGGATTTTCTGTTGGTGGTTGCAAGTTGCATGCGACTCACTAGCCGTAGACTTCCACAGCTTTAAGGTTTAAAGAAGAAACAAGTCCATCGAATTCAACCTATAACCTAACATGTTGATCTAGAGGAAGGCAAAAACCCCATGAGACAAATGCTAATTGCCCCATATTAGGGGAAAAATTTCTTCCCAACTCCACACACAACAATCAGACTAGTTTCCTGGATCAACGTCCCAAGACAGAATCTAGTACCCATAACCAGTAATATTATATTTTTCAAGTAAGGCATCCAGGCCCTCCTTGTACATTTGTAGGGAATCAACCATTACAACATCATGTGGCAGAGAGCTCCATAATCTCACTCCGCTCACAGTAAAAAATCTGCTTCTCTGATTATGATTAAACCTTCTTTCCTCTAGACGTAGAGGATGCCTGCTTGTCTTCATTGCAGGTTTAGAAGTTGTGGTAGATTGCTTCACTCGGCTGCACATAGAGGTAGACACAGGAACACTGTCTCTTTAAATCTTGCGTTGTAGTTTATTAAGTGAAATGCATAAACCATGGCAATGTTAGCAAAAACAAACACGGCCTTCCCGGCCTAACAGGAAAAACAAAACATAACGTAAGGCACAGTCCTTGTTGCTACGGGTAACCACCCGCTTCAGGAACAAGCAATCCAAGGTTTAGCTTTCCTTCACATGGCAATACAGCTCCAGAGCTTGTGCCTCTAGGCCCACCCCACACCAAATGCTCTAAAAGGCTGGGATTTTATCCTCTGACCTCCTCCCTCTCTACAAGTGTTTAATCACCCCAGCACTAAACATGGCTGATTAACCCCTCAGCACTTTGGGTGCTGGAACATTTTTCCTATGTTTATATTACTGGAACTAACAATCTCAGTGCTACGTGTCTCCCTGTCATGCAAGGTGTGGGAAAGACTAAGTGCAACACGAAGGGAAGAAGGGGAGGAAGCTTAAACACTAGGGAAAGGGGGAGTGGAAACCCTTAGGCAGATCTAATATCACCCAGCTTACCCTACCGTCTCTAAATAGGTTTCACACCTATAGCTGAGCAGGACCCTAAGCCCTGGATGTCCCTAGAGCTTGGCTCTAGATAGGGAGGGGGAGGTGTGAGCACTGGTCAGGCCCCACTACAACTTAAGCCAACAAGGTAGACAAACAAAGGGGATAAACTTAGCTTGAGCAGACACCAGAGGAGTAACGCCAACTGTACTACAAGGGCACCAGAGAAGAAACTAGCCGACTGCTAGTGCTCCAAGCCTGCACGAAGGTACATAGAAGTATCACCGGCGATTCCCTGGAGCAAACTGTTTGACACACCCGTGCCTGGGAGTTAAAATCAGCAGCAGGAGGGAGGTCATCGCTGGGTACTAAAGGATGAAGGATTAAGAAGGCGTCTGTAATGCCAAGCACAGTGACCTTCTACAGCCAGATCCAGAGCAACTGTCTATTACACCTGACACACACGTGACACTCCCCTCCAGTACTTTGCCAGTAACTTTGTCACAGAGTACAAAGATCATTAGAAAGATATTTGTACTGTCCCTTTATATATTGTAATAATATCGCCCCTAAGCCTTTGTTTTTTCAAACTGAATAACACCAAGTTTGATAACCTGTCTTAGTATTGCAGTTCTCCCATTCCCTTAAAGGAGTTGTCCACTACTAGGACAACCCCTTCTTGAACTAAATGTTTGGCCCCATAATGGTAGTTCCCTTTGTACCACTCCACAGGCTTTGTCCTTGTGGCAACTTCACACCAAGTTACCAGAAAATTCAGAGACAAATCGTTTCTAAGGCACCATAAAAGCAACGTTTCGGCCAGCAAGCAGCCTTTTTCAAGCATCTGCCATTTTGTTTATGGTTGCAAAATGTTGCTTTCTGGCTGAAACGTTGCTTTTATGATGCATTTTTGATGAATAAGGGAATAGAATCATCTCTCAGGTGCCTTAGAAACGATTTGTCTCTGAATGTTTGGCTCCGATAAAATAAAAAAACCTATACTCACCTCCCATGCTGGCGCCATTCCAGTGGTGTCGGCACTCGCGGTCCTGGGGTTCTGGTGCAGTGTTGTGACACGTGGTGCCCGGTGCCCAATCAGCGCTGGAGTCACTGTCCCCGCCTTGTAACGAAATTGAACATGAACAGGAAGTCAGAGAACAGCTGCAGCCTGGACTTCCACTTCATGTTCAAAACGTCCAAAGGCGGAGACAGTGACGCCAGCCCTGATTGGGCGCCGGGCACCACGTGTCACAACACTGCACCAGAGCCCCCGGACAGTGGGTGCCGTCACCGCTGGAATGGCGTCGGCACGGGAGATGAGTATAATTTTTTTTATTTTATATGGGCCAAACATTTAGTTCAAGATGGGGTTGTCAGAGTAGTGGACAACCCCTTTAACTATGGTCGCTCTTCACTGCACCCACTCTAGTTCAGCTCTGTCTTTCTTATACAGCAGAGACTAAAATTGAACACAGCATTCTAAGTGTGGCCGCACTAGTGACTTGTATAAAGGCAAAACTGTGTTCTTTTCTTTTAATGCATCCAATTACTTTTATTTGCCTTGCCAGCAGCTGCCTGGCATTGGTCACTATAGTTGAGTTTGCTGCACACACATACACCCAAGTCTTTTTCAGTGATAGTTTTACCCAGTTTTTTACAATTTCGTACATAATTACACATTTTATTTCCTCTGCCCAAGTGCATGAACTTACATTGCTGTACATCAAACTTCAATTGCCATTTCTTAGCCCAAACCTCCAGGTTACATAAATTCCTCTGTAATATTAACCCATATTAACCCTTCACGACATGCGCCATATATGTATGGCGTGTCTCCCGCTTAGGGGTGGGCTTCGGCGCTCAGCTTGCATCTTTCCCGGCACATGACAGCTGATCTGATCAGCTGTCATATACCCCTTACAGCCGCGGGTGGAATCGCGATCCACCTGCAACTGTTAACAAGTTAAATGCCGCTGTCAATCTCCGACAGTATCATTTAACATGGCCGTGACAGAACCGCGTCACAAACCACGCCCATCGGAGCGCCTGTCACATGATCGCGGGCCGCCGATGGGTTGGCATTACAACCCGGGGTCTGCAGGAGACCCCTGTGGTTGTCATAGCCGATCTACTATGAGCGTCGCCAGACAGTCGGCGTTCATAGTGGATGAGCATTTTTGCTACACATAGCAGTGCTGGAGCCCTGCCATGTGTAAGACAGGCGATCAGACAATCGCAGCTTCTAGTTTCCTTGGGAAACTATTGAAGCAAGTGAAAACTAATTTTTTTTTTTAAATAATATAAAAAAATATATATAAAAGTTCAAATCACCCCCTTTTCGCCCCATTCGAAATAAAACAAAAAATAAAAATATCAAAAATATACATATTTGATATCACCATGTTCAGAATCGCCCGATCTATCAATATATAAAAATAAATAATCTGATCAGTAAATGGCGTAACGAGAAAAAAAGATTCAAAAACGTTACGTCAGAATTCAATTTTTTTGATTGCTGCAACATTGCAAAAAAAAATGCAATAACGGGCGATCAAAACATCGTATCTACACCAAAAGGATATCAATAAAAACGTCAGCTCGGCGCTCAAAAAGTAAGCCCTCTCCCGGCCCCAGATTCTGAAAAGAAGAAACACTACGGGTCTCGAAAAATGGGGTCATTTTTTAAAAAAAAATGTTTTTAACAAACTTTGGATTTTTCACCACCTAAATAATAAAGAACTTCTACATGTTTGATATCTGCGAACTCGTAATGACCTGGAGAATCATAATGGCTGGTCAGTTTTGGCATTTAGTGAACACAGTAAAAAAAATTGTGGAATTGCACTTTTTTTTGCATTTTCACCGCACTTTGAATTGTTGTTGTTTTCCAGTACACGTTATGGTAAAACCAATGGAGTCGTTCAAAAATACAACTCGTCCCGCAGAAAACAAGCCCTCACACGGTATTATTGACTGAAAAATAAAAAAGCTATGGCTCTGGGAAGAAGGGGAGCAAAAAACTAAAGCACAAAACAGAAGAGGGCCACGGCGTGAAAGGGTTAAATTATAGTTCTGTGTGTTGATTACCTTGCAGAGTTTAGTATCATTTGCAAATACTAAAATTCTACAGACTTCAATACAAGTCACATGTGCCTGTGACCTGCATGCGACTTATCTGCGATTTGGCCATTTTTTAACAGAGAAATCACAGCTCTAATAGAGTCATACAACAGCAAGTTGAAAAGATGTTTTTGGTTGTTCAACTTAGAGAATTGCTGTTACGTGATTCATGTCGTTGTGTATCCCCAGCTTATCGGTTACTTACATGCAAAACTAAAAATTTATGACAGTATCCAGAGGTTCTTCAAAAAGTGCAACAATTTAATCCATCACCAGCTTACAAAATGTATGATGCTTTGACCAAATATGTGTTCTTTATCAAGTCCAAATAATACTGTGACATACAGGTTGTAGCGTCGGCGTCCCTGCCTCCTGCTAGGCAGGGACGCCGTTCCCCTCATCTCTCCGCTCCGTGCCCGGCGTCTTCCTCCCGCTCTGCTGGCAGCGCACGCTGCTTCCCGGCCTCTGTGCTTAGGGCGCGCGCGCGCTTCCCCTCTCTTAAAGGAGCCACGCGCGCCGTCCTAAGGAGTCCCCGGCCAATGGCCGGAGGACCTCACCATATATAAGGCACCTCCTCCAAAATGGAGGTGCCCGAGCAATGTTGTTGCAAAGCCTTTCAACTCTGCTTCAGCCCTCAGGTCCCGTTACCAGTTACCTGCCAGTCACCTGCCAGAGTCCTGCTTGATACCTGCCTGATATCTGCTTACCTGCTTGCTATCCTGTGGTCCGACAGTCTGCCTACCAGCACCTGCCAGTCTGTCTATGGATCAGTCCGCCTGCAGACCAAGAAGTACCTGCCAGATACTTGCCTGATACCTGCCTGCCTGTCCAGAGACTCTTACTCGCTCACCTGGGAGCGTTCACCTGCTACCTGCCTGCTATCCTACCTGGAGGCTTAGCCGTCACTTGCTGTGACCACCTGCCTGTCCAGAGACTCTTGCCCGCTCACCTGGGAGCGCTCACCTGCTACCAGCCTGCTAGCCTACCTGGAGGCTTAGCCGTCACTTGCTGTGACCACCTGCCTGTCCAGAGACTCTTGCCCGCTCACCTGGGAGCGCTCACCTGCTACCTGCCTGCTAGCCTACCTGGAGGCTCTGCCGTCACTTGCCGTGACCACCTGCCTGTCCAGAGACTCTTGCCCGCTCACCTGGGAGCGCTCACCTGCTACCTGCCTGCTAGCCTATCTAGAGACTCTTTCCCTGCTGTCACTTGCCGTGACCACCTGCCCGTCTAGAGACTCTTTCCCTGCTGTCACTTGCTGTGACCACCTGCCCGTCTAGAGACTCTTACCCTGCTGTCACTTGCCGTGACCATCCGCCTGTCAAGAGACTGTCCCCGTCACTTGCCGTGACCTCCTGCCCTTCTACCCAGAGACTGTCCCTGTCACTTGCCGTGACTACCTGCCCGCCTTCCCTGGGAGCCACCCGCTTCCTTACAAGGACTGCCCCTTTGTATAGTTGCTCAGAGGTTCCACCTCCCAGACCCGTTACACAGGTTATGAATCAAGGATGGGGAACCTCTGGCCTGCGGGCCAATGTAATTTCTCAGGCATATTCTGGGTGGCCGTCGACCCTGTTTTTTTGCCTGAGAGCCCTTTAAGTCTCCCGTAGAGTGCACACACACGCACACAGTGCTCACTACAGAATGGCAGTCTCTGTGTCTCCTATGTGATGTATATAGAGCAGTTACAGTCTCTCAAGTGATGAATATATAGCAGTCTCAGTGTGTCCTATGTGACGTATATACAGCAGTCTCAGTGTCTCCTATGTGATGTTTACAGCAGTCCTGATGTCTCCTATGTGATGTATACACATGTCTCGGTGTCTCCTTTGTGATGTATACAGCAATCTCGGTGTCTCCTATGTTATGTATACAGCAGTCTCGGTGTCTCCTATGTGATGTATACAGCAGTCTCAGTGTATCTTATGATGTATATACAGCAGTCTCAGTGTCTCCTATGTGATGTTTACACATCTGTGTCTCCTATATGTATACAGCAGTCTTAATGTATCCTATGTTATGTTTATACAGCAGTTTCGGTGTCTCCTATGTGATGTATACTGCAGATCACCCAATTCCTGAGTTCCATAAACATTACATTAGCAGTAATAAATTTCCCACTTTTAGGAGGCATGCAGGGAAATATTCATCTGTTTAAAATGACCGGGATAGGGGCGCTGATAAATCTACACAGTAGGTCTGCAGCGAGTGGTAGGGGGTACCATGAGCCCCGTATATAAGTGGAGTAAAGAATTAAATGATGTCCACCTCACTGGTCCACTGAGGCCAAGGAATAACAAGAGAGAAGGGGATAGTGTAATAAAAAAAACCTGTTTATTTAATAAATATTTTAAAACCGCCAAAGGATATGAAATGTGGAGGAAGATTCAGTATATTGTTATCGTAGACTGGAGTACTGAGACTTGTAGAGGTTATAAGGATTCTACAGGATCCGGAGCCCACAGATACCTGTAAACAGTAGAACCTATAAATCAATGGGTTTCAATACCTGTGCAGGATTAGCTGTTTCAGTGGAAGGTCTACCTGTACCTGAGGCCTAGATAAAAGCGACTCCGGTTCTGCTGGATTTGAGGGATGTGTAGTACGTCTTTTACCAGGGTGTATTGATGACTAGACTAAAATCAAAGAATACATTGTTATAGAATAGCGTCTAGTAATTGTAATACGGCTTAAGTTATGAGAGGTTACCTGGTTGAGTAGAATTTGATGATTTCTATCTGTGGTCCAGGTGTCCTCGGGGGCCAAATGTGATGTTTGGGATTCAAGGAGAAATGTCCTGTAGGGACTAAAATAGATGGTTAGGTACTGAAAATGGGAATGCATAAGGGGTCAGTAGGACTGCATTAGTTTATTAGTATAGAGTTACCATTCATTGTATATTGTTGTAAGCAGTGGTAATTAAACCGGTGTTACAGGGCTCATTCCCTTAAAGAGCCATGTGCTTGAAGTCTTAGGAGGCTGTGTTCTTGATTGAGCACTTAAGTGGGTTGTAGTATTTGGCCCAGATGTCCCAAGGACCAACTATGTTGTACGGGGGCAAGAAATATAACCTTGTAGGAACTGAAATAAATTGTAGATATTTATACACTAGATTAATGAATTTACTCAATTATGGAAATATATTAGGATATAATTAAAATGCCAGAATTACCAGCTGTAGTTAGTTATCATGAGTTAACTGGTGATTTAGGGCTTGCTTCCTTGGACAGTTGTTCCCTTTTAGTAGCTGTGCCATTTAATGAAATATGTTCTGATCAGTCTCCGTCTAGGCTGTGAACCTAGATCCTATTTGCACAGGTGTTGTGCATCAGGAGGGAGCCAGCGGGCTTGAGTATCAATTATTTAACTTAGGAGGTAGTCCAATAAAGTAAAGAGTGTTACAGGAAGACTTCTTGCTGAAACAAACGTTGGTGATACAGAGGAGTACCTTTCAATGAGCGGTGTCCTGTAGCTCCAGTGTGGAGTGGTACCTTTCAATGAGCGGTGTCCCGTAGCTCCAGTGTGGAGTGGTACCTTTCAATGAGCGGTGTCCCGTAGCTCCAGTGTGGAGGGGTACCTTTCAATGAGCGGTGTCCCCTAGCTCCAGTGTGGAGGGGTACCTTTCAATGAGCGGTGTCCCCTAGCTCCAGTGTGGAGGGGTACCTTTCAATGAGCGGTGTCCCCTAGCTCCAGTGTGGAGGGGTACCTTTCAATGAGCGGTGTACCCTAGCTCCAGTGTGGAGGGGTACCTTTCAATGAGCGGTGTACCCTAGCTCCAGTGTGGAGAGGTACCTTTCAATGAGCGGTGTCCCGTAGCTCCAGTGTGGAGAGGTACATTTCAATGAGCGGTGTCCCCTAGCTCCAGTGTGGAGAGGTACCTTTCAATGATCGGTGTCCCGTAGCTCCAGTGTGGAGAGGTACCTTTCAATGAGCGGTGTCCCGTAGCTCCAGTGTGGAGAGGTACCTTTCAATGAGCGGTGTCCCGTAGCTCCAGTGTGGAGAGGTACCTTTCAATGAGCGGTGTCCCCTAGCTCCAGTGTGGAGAGGTACCTTTCAATGAGCGGTGTCCCGTAGCTCCAGTGTGGAGAGGTACCTTTCAATGAGCGGTGTCCCGTAGCTCCAGTGTGGAGAGGTACCTTTCAATGAGCGGTGTCCCCTAGCTCCAGTGTGGAGAGGTACCTTTCAATGAGCGGTGTCCCGTAGCTCCAGTGTGGAGAGGTACCTTTCAATGAGCGGTGTCCCCTAGCTCCAGTGTGGAGAGGTACCTTTCAATGAGCGGTGTCCCGTAGCTCCAGTGTGGAGATGGCTTTGTTCTGCGTTTTCTTCAGTAGGAGGAGGTTGGTAGCAGCCACCGTGTAGAGCACTGTTGGAGGTTGCGGTGTCGTCAGGGCGGGAGGAGTCCCGGCCGCAGACTCAGTCACAGCCACACGCTGTCTGGAGGTGCGCTGGAGGTAGAAGGACCTGAACTGTAGGACCTACGTGACGTCAGGTCTTTGCGGTCACGTGACTCGGGTTAGAATGGATAGCAGGAAGGACCGAACAAAATCCTACGCGTTTCGGATACTGCGGTATCCTTCATCAGGGATGGTCTTTGGTTTGCCTGTGATCCTTTATATACCAATCTTAATTAAGCAATAATGATCGGATTTCAATTGAAGGCAAATAGTTCTATCCCGCTATTAAGGCCCCTCGGTTTCAAAGAGTCTAGATTAAAGATCCAATTTGTTTCTGCTCGTGACATTTGTTTAATGTAATTGCCCTGTCTCCAGTGTTTTTTTTTACAATCTGGATACCTGTGATTTCAGTTCCCTTCATTAACCCATTGTGTTTATCCTTAAAATGTTTGGACAGGGGATGTCCTTCAAATTTATTATTGATATTTCTAATGTGCTCTCCAAGTCTCTTGCTGAGGGGATTGTATGGTTCGGCCCACAAAGTTTATTGCATGGACATTTTAGACCATATATGACCCCCTTAGTAGTGCAAGTGATAGGATCTTAATAGGAAATACATTATTTCCATGTGTGACACTGTCCTGTTTTTTAGGATGTAGGCTTTTGCACACCTTGCATGTTCTGGCATTGCAGGCTTTTTCCCATGCAGAAGAGCGGGTAATCAGTGGATTTTTTTATAGTAGGGACCACCTTGCTACCAATATTTCTGACTTTTTTAAAAATGAATCTGGGAACCAGTGGTATTTGTTCTCCTATGGTTTTGTCGTCTTGGAGGATGCTCCAATGTTTCTTGATAATGGTTTTAAGTATATGAGTGTTGGAATTGTACGTAGTAATAATAGGAATTCCTAGTGCGGAGTCACCCAATTCAAAAATTTTTTAATTTTTGGGGTTTTCAGGATTTGCGGAATTTTTGTTCATTAGTAATTGAGAATGTGGTACCTCACTAACTTGTTTTTTTGTAACGCTAAGGCTATGTGCCCACAATGCAGAAATGAAGCATAAAATTTCTGCATCTCCCTGGCAGAAAAAACGCATGCAGATTGTGCATGCGTTTTTCTTGCCAAATACATGCGGATTTGAAGCGTTATTACATGCGTTTCTGCATGCGGGTTGACAAGCACTTTCCAAGCGATTTTAGCATCACTTGAAAAGTGCTTGACAACTAGGTCACACTATATAAATCCATGCAAACAGCATGGATTTATATCGTGTGACCGTAAGAATGTTTAAAAATAAAAAAATAAACCTATACTTACCTTCTGATGGCCCGGCGTGGGTAGCTGCGCGCGTTCCGGGCTGCCAGCTGATCGCGGGACACTGCACTGAAGGGCCTGCGGTCACATGACTGTGACGTCACCGCAGGTCCTTCAGTCCTGCCCACAAGCACAGGGAAGGAGACCGGGGGCCGTCGGAAGGTGACTATAATCTTTTTTTAACAGGTACAATGGTACCCAGGTCTGGATGAGAGTCTTCTCTCCTCCAGAACTGGGTACCATCCGCACATTGAAACGCATATAATCCGTGAGTACAAATGTACTAACACGGATTATGTGCATCTCAATGCAAGTCAATGGCGGCGATTATGCCGCGCTTCCGCAAAATTAATGGACATGCTGCGGATTTTTGAGCGCAGCATAAACGCTGTGGAAAAATCCGCAGCATTGACAGTGCGGCTTGTCATTGGGGACCATGGGGGGTGGATTACCATGCGCTTTTGAAGCGTTTATGCTGCGGAAATTCCGCAGCATAAACGCTTGAAAAACGCATCATGGGCACTCAGCCTAAAGATGTTGATGGTGGAAGCCTTTGGTTAAGAATTTTGTTGTGAGGAGATCGGCCTCAGTATGAAAATCTTGTGGCTCTAAGCAGTTCCTCTGAAGTCTCAAATTGGCTTCTTGGTACGTGTAAAAGCCATCTGGGTAGATGGCAGCTGTCCATATGGATATAGCTATTCGTGTCTGTCGGTTTAAAAAAAATTTGTGTGCGTAGTTGGCCCTGGTGAATAAAAATATTAAGATCTAAATATGGCGGCGGTTTATTGATGATGTTTTATTTGGTCTGGAGACCGCCCTTCTTTGGAAGAATTTTTAACGGATATTAATAAAAATTACTTTTACTTAAATTTCACTTCCTCCATCAGCCAAGAAAATGTTAATTTTTTAGATCTTAATATTTTTATGAACCAGGGCCAACTATGGACACAAACTTTTTTTAAACCGACAGACACGAATAGCTATATCCATATGGATAGCGGCCATCTACCCAGATGACTTTTACACGTACCAAGAAGCCAATATTTGAGACTTCAGAGGAACTGCTCAGAGCCACAAGATTTTAATACTGAGGCCGATCTCCTCTCAACAAAATTCTTAACCAAAGGCTACCACCATCAATACCTTAGCGTTACAAAAAAACAAAGAAACATAAAAAACTGACGGCACTTCCAATACAAGAAATAGGTGTGAACAGGTGCTTACTAGGAGCAGCTACCTCCATATACAATTAACAAATAAAGTAGCACACTGCAACGCTAAGTATGTAAATATGAAGTATGAATAGCATTACTGATATAGAAAATAGAAATAAATGAGAAATCTTAGCGCATAAATTGGCCAATTCATGTGTACCTGGTAGCCGCGGCAAGGCGTTTCTCAAAATATCAGGACCCTACCAATGTGAATACCTCTCTAAGGGACATCTGTCTGCTTATGTGTGGGAAAGTAAAATCCTACTGCAATTAAAACCACCTTTTTTATTATTAATTATTATTATTACTATTATTATCCTTTCAAACCAAAACTATGTGTGACACAGATGCCTTACCATTAAACTGTAGGATCATTATTTGATTATTTAGGTAGTCATATATAATAGTAATTACATAGCAAAAGTAAATTGGGAGTTTGCAGCCAGTTCTTGGGTGGATGGAAAGAAAAATTTACAATAAAGAAATGTCATTTTTAGACCCCTTTAAGAAATTATGCAAATGTACAGTCACTTTGAAATAGATATGTAGTAAATTAGTGCCCCCCAATTTACTTTAGCTATGTAATTTACCATGCAATTAGACAGCGTGTCTGAAACTCTTAACACGTCAGGATGACAATTTTTAATTTCAGATATTAAAAGTAAAACACCCCTGTAGTTTGTGAGCTAAATAGGCATAATTAAAAAAAATAATAATATTCCTATTGGGATTTGAACCCTGACACTGTAGTTTCAGAGGCTGATGCCTTACCATTGAGCAGAATCACCTGTCAGACGGGGTATTTAGCCTCAAACTGACATCATTCTGATGTTTGATTTCGATATCTGATCATGTCCTAAAATGGACACTGTACACCTGTGCAAATAGGATCTAGGTTCACAGCCTAGACTGAGACTGATCAGAACATATTTCATTAAAGGGCACAGCTACTAAAAGGGCACAACTCCCCAAGGAAGCAAGCCCTAAATCACCAGTTAATTCATGATAACTAACTACAGCTGGTAATTCTGGCATTTTAATTATATCCTAATGTATTTCCATAATTGAGTAAATTCATTAATCTAGTGTATAAATATCTACAATTTATTTCAGTTCCTACAAGGTTATATTTCTTGCCCCCGTACAACATAGTTGGTCCTTGGGACATCTGGGCCAAATACTACAACCCACTTAAGTGCTCAATCAAGAACACAGCCACCTAAGACTTCAAGCACATGGCTCTTTAAGGGAATGAGCCCTGTAACACCGGTTTAATTACCACTGCTTACAACAATATACAATGAATGGTAACTCTATACTAATAAACTAATGCAGTCCTACTGACCCCTTATGCATTCCCATTTTCAGTACCTAACCATCTATTTTAGTCCCTACAGGACATTTCTCCTTGAATCCCAAACATCACATTTGGCCCCCGAGGACACCTGGACCACAGATAGAAATCATCAAATTCTACTCAACCAGGTAACCTCTCATAACTTAAGCCGTATTACAATTACTAGACGCTATTCTATAACAATGTATTCTTTGATTTTAGTCTAGTCATCAATACACCCTGGTAAAAGACGTACTACACATCCCTCAAATCCAGCAGAACCGGAGTCGCTTTTATCTAGGCCTCAGGTACAGGTAGACCTTCTACTGAAACAGCTAATCCTGCACAGGTATTGAAACCCATTGATTTATAGGTTCTACTGTTTACAGGTATCTGTGGGCTCCGGATCCTGTAGAATCCTTATAACCTCTACAAGTCTCAGTACTCCAGTCTACGATAACAATATACTGAATCTTCCTCCACATTTCATATCCTTTGGCGGTTTTAAAATATTTATTAAATAAACAGGTTTTTTTTATTACACTATCCCCTTCTCTCTTGTTATTCCTTGGCCTCAGTGGACCAGCGAGGTGGACACCAATGAAATATTCATCTGTGTTAGGGACAACTTATTGCTATGAGCAGTTCATTTCACATCGTACCATTATGAAGAGTTGCCAGCGCTCCAGAATTACTGACATAAACCTGGAAAAGCAGTTGCGAGTAGTAACACCTAACATCACACTCCTCATCAAAGGAAGCAGTTCCAGCCATCACCTAGGGGTGAGGTAATGAAATGTTTCAGCAAGTATAGCAGGATAAATTTTCAAGTTGATAATTTTGTATGGCCCACGAATGATGGTATAAATATGCAAAAGGTCCCTGGCAGATAAAGGTTCCCCACCCCTGGTATAAATAGGCACCAATCAATTCATGGGAACCCTGCCCCCTCATTAATGCACAGCAATTCATATTTTATTCTATTCCTCTTACTGACATGCAGTTAAAGGGATTGTCCCCTACTTTATCATTGATGATCTATCCTTGGGATAGGTTATCAATGTCTGATCAGCCGGGGTCCTACACCCGCCACCCCCGACTGATCACACATTGATGATCTATCCTGAGGATAGATCATCAATGATAAAGTAGTGGACAATCCCTTTAAGGAATCATGCAGACGACCATATTATTGGTCCGAGTGTGATCTGACAGAACATCGGATTACACTCGGACCAATGTTATGCTATGGGGTTGTGCACAAGTCCGATATTTACCTTGGACCGAGGTGGTCTGAGAAAATAATTGCAGCATGCCCAGGTTTGATCAGATATTCGGATCACACTCGGTAGTTCAAGTCAGTGAGTGCGTGAGAAAAATTGGACTGCACTTGGATGACATCTGAGTGCAGTCTGATTTCCACGGACTAACAGAACAGAGAAGATGGAGTAATTTTTTTCTCCATCTTCTCCTGATCCGAGAGAATTGGATCCCACTATGTTGCCACTGATCAGCGTGTGATTTGCATATTCGTTCTGCTTCTCTGTGATGAAATAATACGCGCTCGTGTGACCCCGGCCTAATAGAACTAACGGTTTCTCATTTAGTCCTGTATACAGTCTCCTATGAACTGATTGGTGCCGGCATCTATTTATCCCTCTATGTCGCCTTGTACCTGACAAAGAGCATGTATTTGGGTGAAGCGTCCCATATTTCATAAGATGCTGATGGAAAAAATGATTACACTAACGAAACAAACGTTTTAGTTTTCCAAATAAGATCATCCATTAAATAAAAAATTGTTGTATTTTTTTAAAATTGCATTTACAGTTCATGTTATTGTGGTTTGAAGTATAAAGATGACGTGTGACGCGGCAGCCGTCATCTAATGGGTCACGTTGTGAGCCGCAACCACCACTACTGGAAAAAAATCCAACAGGGATATATGTATAATCACAAGTACCACTTTCCCTCCGCACGTCCACGTCTCGCGAGCTGCATGTCATACGGCTGGACTTTTTTTCTTTGCACAGATCACACATGATGGATGCCGTCCCTGCGCTTTGGTGTTATTCACAGAGCCATTGACTTCATTGGGCAAACACTGCTCCTGAAGATATGTTTAGGCCACGTTCACACGTCCAGTATTTGGTCAGTATTTTACATCAGTATGTGATATTGGTGGTTGAAATAAAGGGATCCCAAAACTGGAGCCTGCTCCCTGGAACAAGCCGGCTGCACTGACCAGTGTGTGGCCGGAGAGCCCCTGAAGCCTCTCCCCTATAAACATAGGTATTCTATGTGTAATCCATGTCTCTATGCTCATAGCCTATTTGATGGACGGGTTATCAGCCATGACCGTGTGACTTTGTCCCACAATTAGAATACACATCAGCTACAGTGACTCCAGGAGAGCAGAGCGGGACGGCTGCCCTCAACAAACATGGCGGATTCGAAGTGCGTCATCTTCACGACAAAGCGGTAAAGCGTTGACGACAAACAGCCTCATTCACAGGGCAGTGCACGTCACGTGGTCCTAACCTCCCCTGTCCTTCAGCATGTAGACATGGCGGCCTCCGGCGGCAGCGGCAAGAAAGCGGGGGAGCTGCTGAAAAGCCTCCCGCGGGTGTCCCTGGCCAATCTGAGGCCAAACCCTGGGGCCAGGCAGAGGGTAAGCGGGATCCGGGTGGAAGAGGGGCGCGGCCGCCATTGTCCTGCTGCAGCTGTCACTGACACGTGTAAGCTCAGTGCTGGATCCGCCGCCATAGCGATCACCGCTGATGAGCAGAAGTATGTGAGCACATGGAGAAAGGGTCCTGGGCCTGGAGTGAGGGGCAGCGAATAAGCCTGGAATGGAAATGCCCTGTAAAGTCTGTGTGGAGTCCAGGGGGCGGAGACTAAGCCAGAGCTAAGGGCTTCTCTCCTACTTGACCCCCATTGATGGTTCCTATCTGTATGACAGCAGAGGTTTTGGGCCGTCGCGCCTTCATTGTGAATTGGGAGTGACTTCAGACGGAAATCAGACTTTAACCCCTTGGTGACCTCCGCCATACATGAGCCGAGCCCCCCTACACAGCGGATGGCGGCCCTGCTACATATCTGCACCTGAGGAGCTGCTGGAGCCAGGGGGGCTATTGAAAGCTGGGGAAAAAACATTAAAATTTATATATAACATACATACATACATACATACATACATACATACATACTAGATGGTGGCCCGATTCAAACGCATCGGGTATTCTAGAATATGTATGGGCTGACTGGGCGCAATCAGGAAAGTGGTGTTTAAATTTGGCACCAATATCGCTGATTGGTCGTGGCCGGCAGTGTTACTGAGGACCAGAGAGCGTGTTTAAATTTGGCGCCAAAATTGCTGATTGGTTGCGGCCGGCGGCCGCGACCAATCAGCAAATTGTATTGGTGAGGACCGGGGAGCGGCGCTGCCTGTGCGGGTACTTCCACTGCGAGCAGCCAGGAGATGACCGGCTGCTCGCAACAGAAGTATCCCAACCAGCGGCGCCTCTCCCCGGTCCTCCCTTCACACTTGCCGTCGGGAGATGCATGGAGGTCAGTGGCGCCGCCGATCGGGGTACTGCGGCTGCATCGCCGCTGACCTCTGTGCAGAGCGGTGTTCAAATTTGACGCCAATATCGCTGATTGGTCGCGACCAGCGAATCGTTTTACTGGGGAGCGGCGCTGCGTGTGCGGGTACTTCCGCTGCGAGCAGCCGGGAGATGAGCGGCTGCTCGCAGCAGAAGCATCCCGACCGGCGGCGCCGCTCCCCGGTCCTCCCTTCACACTTGCCGTTGGGAGATCAGCTCCGTAGCCGCTGATCTCCCGACGGTGGCCGCATGGAGGTCAGCGGCGCCGCCGGTCGGGGTAGTTCTGCTGCGAGCAGCCGGGAGATGACCGCATAGCGCCGGTCATCTCCCGGCTGCATCGCCACTGACCTCCGTGCGGCAGATGAGCCGCTAACGGCCGCCATCTTTTTCTGAAATCCCGCGTCGCTGATTGGCCGCGGCCGGACCAATCAGCGACGCGGGATTTCCTGGACAGAAAGACAGACAGACGGGATAAGACAATTATATATAATATATATATATATATATATATATATCTCTATCTATCTTAATTCCCCCCTTGAAGGAAATGGAGTTGGCAAATTGTAACGAACGATGAAATAAAGTGACGCATTGTCCTATTGCCCAAACTAATGAAACATATTTATCCCAGAAGGTGAATGTCCAAACTAAACAAAAATCAATTGCAGTGTTTCAGATGCTGCTCTCCCAAAAAAGTCCTGTAACCCAAATCCGTATCCAAACCACAGCTCGATGTGAGGGGAAAACACCCGAAGAATAACCATTACAGGTCTCAGAACATGGGGGGCACGGACCAAATATTTATTTTTTCTAGTTATGCATTTTTTTTTAATCCCCAGAATCTCTATATATGTAAATGATCCTTGTGAGTTTCATCTCCCTGTGATCTGACCTGAGGCATCTTGTCACCAGGTCGTATTTATTTATAAACGCCGCAAAAAGGAAGAAGATGGCAGAATTGTGTTATTTCACTGCAGGTGTAGTGTACTGATGATGATGATGCCACACTTCTGTCTAATTTATGGTAAAGTGAATAGTGTCTTCAAAACTACAACTCCTCCCTCAAAAAACAAGTCCTCATATGGCTATAAGGACGTAGAATAAAAAGTTATGGCTCTTGGAAGGGGGAGGATCGCAAATAAATGGAGAAAACCTGATCGTAAAGTGGATAATGGGGTTTTGCTGGACCAGAATATTGATCGTATCCTTGGGGCTGATTCAGACATACAAATCTGATGGCGTAGGGACAGTCCACCGACCAATGCAAGTCAGCGTGATGGGTCTCCTCAGACAGGAAACTTGGATTAGTGACACCACTCCAGGGCTGAAATAAAAACCGCTGGAGTGGCGCTTTAAAAACTGATCACGTCCTGATGCTATGTGTATTTCACGGACGCATTACAATTAACATCGGGAACTGTATATGTCTTTTATTAAATTGTTCACATGAAAAACAAATGCCATACTGATCTACAGACGGACAGGGGCTGCAATATGGATGACAGTACGGCTCATTTGACCCCAGGCTTAGGTCCGCTGCTCGATGAGTGCCTCAGCTGCTGCTTCTCCTCTTTCCTGCATACTGTATACATAGTGGCAGGTGTGAGGGTCTTGCTGCGATGTCCCCTTGCAGTGGATGAGACCTTGCACACCTGACACTGTGCTGTACATCAGTCTCTGCTGATGTCAGGTTTACACTTACTAGATAATATGTCCTGTTTTTCCAACTTACTCCATTGTTTCCTCGATGTCATTTTATCTGTTGTAGGAAAAAAAGCGAGGACGTGGCCGACATGGTGGAAATAGAAGCGGCAGGGGCCATAAAGGCGAGAAGCAAAGGGGTAACCGTCCACGCTTAGGATTTGAAGGAGGTCAGACACCCTTTTACCTGGTCATCCCTAAATATGGATTCAATGAGGGACACAGGTCAGTACAAACCAATTCTAGAAGTTGCCACAACTTGGCATCCTTAGCACCTGTGGACATGTATATACCTGACTGTGTCGTAGTTGGGAGAGACCGTATATTGGGTCATTCTTCAGCACTGCTCTACTGCCGCATTGTTTGGGGTTCCTCAATGTGAAGGTTCCCCGCCGGGAATGCCATGACGCTAAAGGAACTATCCTAAAGCTATAATAAGATTACAGCATAACAATTGGTATAGCTGGGATGACTTGTACATTGTTATATCTCAGACTAGACTGTAGAGTCAGTGCTCCCCTTAGGTGAGAACCCTTGAGCAATGTCGGCCCAGTTTGTCTAATATCTTTTTTTTTTTTTTTTTTTTTTTTTTTTTTTCTCCTTGCAACGAGATTTGTTATAGAATAATAAAAAAAAAAAACGTTACTTTTTAATCTCTCCCACTCTCCAATGGTCTGTTCTTACTTTCTCTGTGGTTATGTGTTACACATGCTGACTCATGGTTTATATAATAAATTGGGTACAGTAGTTCAATGCAGATTGTGGGGAATATTTTTTTCATAAGAATTTGGGAAAGTTATGAAATGTCCTATTCCTGATCTAAGGGTCTAGACTTTTAGCTGAGATGAATCTGTGCTACAGTAAGTTTATCACTTAAACATGAGCCGTGTATGAGGGAGTCAGAGCCTTGGCTTACCGACTCCACAGCCCTGATTTTTACAGTAGTTTTTCTAATATGGTTTACATTAAAAGTCCCTACCCTTCCCTCTCTATTTTAATTTTTTTTTTCTTTTTTTACCCATATCTGTTTTGATGACGCTTCCTTTGAGAATACCCAGTGCATGCTGCAATACTCAAACTGGACGTCATCAGGTGGCAGAGACTGTGGTCACTTCCACAGCTTCCGTGTCCCCCCTGAAGCGAAACCTCGCCAGTGAGGTCTGTTTTAGGGGCTGAGCTGGTCCCTGCTGTCCTGAGAAGGCAGAGTTGATCCACCGCCCAGGAAGCCAAGGTTAATTAAAAACATGTGAATACTTTATTTCTTTCATGGTTAAAATCCAAGAGATAAGGTCAACAAAATGATGGAGATTACACTCCACAGTAAAGGGGAACTTAGGGAAGCAATTAATATTTGTAACTACCAAAAAATTATTTTTTCCTCCTTCTCTCTTTGCTTTTATCTTCACACAACTATTTTCTGCAAATCTTACTCACCTGTGATGTCTGTTACTAATTGAATCAGGTATAAAGAAAGGGGTGTTTCCTCCATTGTTGAACACTCATTCATACCAAGTCTAAGAATGTTTTTACATTCGAAATGCGTCTGGTAGTTACAAATATTAATTGCTTCCCTATGTTCCCCTTTACTGTGGAGTATATTAACCTTGGCTTCCAGGGCGCTGAATCAACTCTTCCTTCTCAGCAATTATCAGAACGGCTGCAGTAGCGCTGATCACAGACCCTGGGCTGCATACAAGCAACAGAGGGTGAGCTGGTATTCTTCTTTGTCTTTTTTTTCTGCATCATGCTGTTCTGAGCATGCACCTGTGTTTAATTCTGACGTATGCTCAGTAGGAGCTCCTTTCTTACTGTGCTCTATTCTTCTCAGTGCACAGTGACAGTGCACTTCCTTGCTAACTCTAATTAGAAGTGAAGAGCCGGCAACAAAGTGCACTGCCAGTGCGCATCATAAGGAGATAGCCCGGAGAACAATCTCCTTATGATGTGCACTCTGTCGGCATGAATGAGAGTGCACTTTGACTCTGCACTGAGAAGAATAGTGCACAGTTAGGCTGTGTGCCCACTATGCGTTTTTCCTGCAGAATTTCTGCAGCGGAAACGCTTTAAAAACGCTTGGTAATACGTGCCCCATGGTCCCCAATGATAATCCGCATGTTCTATGCACGTGCTGCGGAAATTTCCGCTGTGGATTTTCAGTGTGGAAAAATCTGCAGCATGTCCATTATTTGTGCGTTTCCGCATGCGGATTTGCCTGCTCAATGCATTTGGAAAAACACATGTTAAAACTAGTGTTGAGCGATTATGTTCTGTCCGAGTACGCTCGGGCCGAGTTCCGAGTATTTATAGCTGCTCGGTGATATGGTTGAATTGCTCCCGTGTTTGACAGCTATATTGCATGGCAGGAATGTGTAAGAAATAGACATTCGTCACATGTAGTTTAACTGTCAAACAGTCGCAAATCATGCACACGGGAGCGATTCAACCATATCACCGAGCAGCTATAAATACTCGGAGCTCGGCCCGAGCATATTCAGCGAAAGGGTTAATAGTAACATAGTTAGTAAAGCCGAATAAAGACTTGCGTCCATCAAGTTCGACCTGTTAGTTCTGTAATTGCTAAAGTTGATCCAGAGGAGGGCAAAAACCCCAAATGATTTAGCCAATCTTCACCTGAGGAAAAATTCCCTCCCGACTCTGAAACCAGCAGTCAGAATAAATCCCTGTATCAACCTACTATTTTATTTTTAAGTATATGCTGAAATCTGCCTGGTATCTAGAAAAGCATCCAGTCCCCGCTTGAACTGGTGTAGTGAATCTGACATTACCGTCTCCTCACTCAGTGAATTCCATATTCTCACTGCTCTTACCGTAAAGAACCCCTTCCTATGCTGGTGCTGAAACCTTTTCTCTTCCAGTCTTAGTGAATGCCCTCTTGTTACCGTAATATCCCTCCTTTTGAACAAATCCCGGGCAAGATCTCTATACTGTCCCCTAACATATTTGTACACATTTATTATGTCCCCCCTCAACCTTCTCTTTTCCAGGCTGAATAGTCCTAGTTTTGCCAACCTCTCTGGGTATTGCAGTCCCTCCATTCCCCTTATTAATTTTGTTGCCCTCCTTTGTACCTTTTCAAGCTCATTTATATCCTTTCTATATATTGGGGCCCATAACTGAGCACAGTATTCCAAGTGTGGTCTGACCAGTGCTTTGTACAGTGGAAGAACAATGTTCTCATCCTTTGCAGCTATACCTCTTCTGATACATCCCATTACCCTGTTTGCCCTTACAGCAGCGGCCTGACTTTGGGCACTCCAATTTAGTTTGCTATCAAACAAGATGCCCAAGTCCATCTCCATCTCTGAATTCCCCAATGATTTCCCATTCAGTGAGTACTGGTGACTTCCATTTTTCCTTCCCATATGTATGACCTTACATTTCTCCTCGTTAAACCTCATTTGCCATTTAATGCTCCACCTACCCAGCTTATCCAAATCCCTCTGTAGGTCTGCACTGTCCTCTTTTGTATTAATTGTTTTACATAACTTTGTGTCATCTGCAAATATTGATATTTTACTATTTATCCCGTTGACTATGTCGTTAATAAAGATATTAAATAACATTGGGCCTAGTACAGACCCCTGTGGTACCCCACTAGTGACGCTTACCCAATCTGAGTATATTCCATTTATAACCACCCTCTGCCTTCTATCCTTTAGCCAGTTAGCTACCCACTTGCAGACATTTTTCCCCAGCCCCATCATTCTCATTTTGTATACCAACCTATTATGTGGCACGCTATCGAACGCTTTTGAGAAGTCGAGATACACGACATCCACTGGTTCCCCCTGATCTACTCGAGAGCTAACCTCCTCGTAGAAGTCAATCAGGTTTGTTTGGCAGGAGCGATTCCTCATGAATCCATGTTGGTTCGGGGTTAATAGATTATTAGCATCAAGATGCTCTGTAATTTGCCTCTTTAATGAAGCTTTCAAAAATTTTGCCCACAACGGACGTCAGACTCACCGGCCGATAGTTTCCGGCGTCACTTTTCGCTCCCTTTTTGAATATTGGCACTACAATAGCCTGTCGCCAATCAAGTGGTACAGACCCAGTCTCAACAGAGTCCTTAAATATAAGATATAACGGTCTGTCTATCACATTACTTAGTTCCCTTAGTACCCGTGGGTGTATGCCATCAGGTCCTGGTGATTTGTTTATTTTAATGTTACTGAGGCGTTTCTGTACCCCAGCTTGGGTTAGATTTGTCATACTTAGTGGAGGATTAAGTTTGTCACTTCTCATTTCTCCTGTTAGTTCTATTTCCTTTGTGAAAGTTGTCGAAAAAAAAATTATTTAATAGATTAGCTTTATCCTCATCTTTCTCTATGATTTTGCCTTCCTCACTTTTTATCGGTCCAATATTATCCGATTTAATCCTTTTACTATTTATATACGTAAAGAACAGTTTGGGATTTGATCTACTTTCCCTAGCAATACGTCTCTCTGTTTCCTCCTTCGCTATTTTTATTTGTTTTTTTGCAGGTTCTCGTTTTTGCCTTGTAACACATTAGTGCCTCCTTACTGTTTTCCTGTTTTAATCTCTTGAATGCCTCTTTTTTGCTATTTAACGCCCCTTTTACGTTCTTATTCAACCATATTGGTTTCCTCTTATTTCTGGCCCTTTTATTCCCATACGGTATATACCTCTCGCACTGAGTATTCAGAATTCTTTTGAAGGTTTCCCATTTACTATTCGTATTCCTTTGATTAAGAACTTTGTCCCAGTCAATAAGTTGAAGGCTTTCTATCAGCTGATCAAACTTCGCCCTCCTAAAGTTTAATGTTTTTGTTGTTCCCTTATTGATAACCCTACTGAAGGGCATTTTGAAGTCGATAATATTATGATCGCTATTACCTAGGTGCCCCCCTATCTGTACCTCAGTTATTCTATCAGGCCTATTAGTCAATATTAAGTCCAACACGGCCTTCCCTCTCGTTGGTTCCTGCACTAGTTGGGAGAGATAATTATCCTTAATATTTGTCAAGAACCTTTTTCCTTTCTGAGATCTACAGGTTTCTGTTTCCCAGTCAATATCCGGGTAGTTGAAATCCCCCATTACAATCACTTCATTATGTTTTGCTACTTTGTCTATTTGTCCTAATAGCAGATTCTCATTCTCCTCTGTTATATTGGGTGGCTTATAGCAGACCCCCAGTAATATTTTATTATTATTTTTAGTTCCCTCTATCTCTACCCACATGGACTCGACCCCCTCTTCTCCCTCTCCTATATCTTCCCTTAGTCTGGGTTTTAGACATGACTTTACATATAAGCAGACTCCTCCGCCTTTCCCCTGTTTCCGGTCCCTTCTAAATAAACTATAATCTAATAAATTTACCGCCCAGTCGTAGCTATCGTCTAGCCAAGTCTCTGTTATGCCTACGATGTCATACCTCTCCTCCGATATAAGCGCCTGCAGCTCATCCACCTTATTGGTCAGGCTTCTTGCGTTGGTCAGTATGCAAGATAAAACTTTGGGGTTATTTAGCATCCTATTCTTCTCTAACGATCTAACTGTACTATCCCCACCCCCCTCTCCACCCTCATTATATTCACTTCTCCCCTTCCCCCTTGCTTGCCTCACATCCCACCTATTTCCTTGGTCCCCCCCCCCCCCGTCTCTAGTTTAAAAACTCCTCCAATCTCTTAGCCATCTTCTTCCCCAGCACCGCTGCACCCTCCCCATTGAGGTGCAGCCCGTCCCTACGGTAGAGCCTGTAGCCGACCGCGAAGTCGGCCCAGTTCTCCATGAACCCAAACCCTTCTGCCTTGCACCAACTCTTTAGCCACTTATTCACCTCCCTAACTTCCCGTTGGCGCTCCTGTGTGGCTCGCGGGATTGGTAGTATTTCTGAGAAAACTACCTTGGAGGTCCTTGCCTTAAGCTTCCTACCTAGGTCACTGAAATCATTTTTAAGGACCCTGCATCTACCACTCACTTTGTCATTGGTGCCGATGTGGACCATGACCGCTGGGTCTTCGCCAGCCCCACCCAGTAACCTGTCAACCCGATCCGCGATGTGCCGGACTCGAGCGCCAGGGAGGCAGCACACCGTTCGGCAATCCCGGTCTTTGTGACAGATTGCCCTGTCTGTCCCCCCTAATAATAGTCACCCACTACCAGAACCTGTCTTGCCTGCCCTACACTCCCCCGGCGGTCAGAGGATCTGTCGTGCTCCAATAATGCCGGTTCTGAACCAGCCTTCCTATACTTCTTCCCTCTATCCCTCCTAACTGTTATCCAGCTCCCTGCCTGTTCAGCCTGCACTTCCCCTCTATGCTCCACCCCCAGTATTGACCCATTGAGTGTCTGCTCGGTGAGCAGCAAACTCCGTTCCATGTTGTCGATGCTCCTCAGTACCGCTATCTGAGCACTTAGATCCAGAATTTGGGCTTCCAAGTGCACGATATGCTCACATCTCTCTCAGCAGTATGGATCCTTGAGCGGTTGCTCACGGAATGCATACATTGCGCAAGATGTACACTGCACGGCTGCGGCCAAAATGGACGTCATTCTAAATATGGGGATACAGTCAGTATATATATACAAGTACAAAACACAATTATTTATATATAGGTGTATGGACGGGGATCAATTAGGGATGTGCAAGTGTATCAATTAGATATCGGCGGGGGATCAGTTAAGTATCAAGTATGGACGGGGGAATCAGATAAGTAGGTCAGGTGGATTCATTAAGTAAAGAGAGAATGAAATACAGTCAGCAATTCAGTCCTAAGTCCTCCCTTCCAAACTCCCTGAATCCAAAGTCACTGAAAAACAAGTCACACACTTACTTTCGTTCGCACTTACGCTCCGGACACACGCAGCTCGTTCACACTCGCAAACTAAGAGATTTAAAGAGTTGTTTTTTTTTTGTTTTTTTTTTCTTTCCTTTTCCAGCAATGTACCCTTCACCTCAATGCACTTCCAAAGGGAACATACTCGCTCAACACTACTTAGCATACATCGGAACTGACAACAGACGCACGCTCAGTAGAGCAGGGACTAGCCCAGCCACTGAAACAAACTGATGACACTTCATTTCATGGTGCGGACAGAGGCTGTAGCAGTGACCGTAGCCTCTGCCCCGTGATGATGACCAGGGCTGTGGAGTCCGTATAAAATGGACCGACTCCTAAAATATATAATAAATTGGGTACAGTAGTTCAATGCAGTTTGTGGGGAATATTTTATTCATAAGAATTTGGGAAAGTTATGAAATGCCCTATAAATGTCTGTCCTATTCCTGATCTAAGGGTCTAGACTTTTAGCTGAGATGAATCTGTGCTACAGTAAGTTTATCACTTAAACATGAGCCATGTATGAGGGAGTCGGAGTCGTGGAGTCGATGTCATGGAAATTGAGGAGTCGGAGGTTTGGCTTACCCACTCCACAGCCCTGATGGTGACATCTCTCGAGTATCTCAGCATGCTCTGGGTGTTCTCAAACAAAGCATCAAGACCGAAATGTGTATTAATAAATAAATAAAGCTTTTATATGACAGAGGGAAGGATAGGGACTTTTTAATTAAACCATATTAGAAAAGCTATTATGATATTGAAAGTATAGAGACCTTTAGAATGAAAATAAATACTAATTTCGGACCATCCCTTTAATGATGTTTTTTGAGTGCCTCTTGGCAGGTGTACTTTATTTACTTTTTTTTTTTTTTTTTTTAGTTTTCGACGCCAGTATCAGCCACTGAGTTTGAAGAAGTTACAGTACCTCATTGATCTAGGGAGGGTCGATCCTTCACAACCGATTGACCTGACCCAACTGGTGAATGGCCGAGGAGTTACCATACAGCCACTAAAGAGGGATTACGGCGTCCAGCTTGTAGAAGAGGTAAAGTGACCGCTGAAAGTGTATTTTACTTTATAAATAAATGAGTTGTAGGATCTTATATTTGGCTATAAGTGCGCATGACCCCATATATCACCAAGACTGAGAGCATCTGTGGTCTGCAGTGTCGGCCGTGAGCTGTAATCTCTGGGGTGCTGTGTGATACAAAGTCAGTTGTTGTAGTCTAAGGGGTTGTCGGATAAGATTGCCCCCTAGATGCAGCCCACCACACGTCAGCCTGCACAGTCAGCACCTGGTGGCGCTCTCCTGCAATGTCCAGGACAGGACAGTTCCCTGTGTAGCTTTGGCCCTACCCGATGATGGCTGTTCAACATGAGAAGCTACCAGTGAGGAGCTGCTGCCACCTCCTCTCGAGACACTCTGGTCCTCCAAAGACACTTTTGTTAACTTCTAAAGGCTCAGGCAATTGTTCGTCTGTACTCTTTTTGTTTAACTCCTCCTCTTCTATTAAGAGCCTTGACATTGCCACATGAGGATTTGTTTTTTTGCTGGACAAGTTGTAGTTGTTGTTGCAACTACTTATTTTTTGGGGGTTTTGTTGTTACAGTGGTCCCTGTAGGGTAAAATGTCCCGTCACCATGATTCTTCGGGTCAGTGTCATTACCGCAATAACAAACTTGCTTAGTGTTTTTTTTGTTTTTTTTTTTGGTGTGTGTTGTTGTCGTGTGTGGGTTTTTTTTTTTTTTTTTTTTTTTTTTTATTACAAAATTCAGTTTTTTTTTAAAGCGAACAAAAATAGTAAAAAAAAAACACAACAAAAAAAAACAATACATTGTACTGATCTGGAGAATCAAGTTTTATTTTTTACTGCAAATTTAATGCTATAAAAATAAAACCCAAAAATCAGTGGTGGAATTGCTATTTTTTTTTTTTTATTCCCCCCTTCACCATTTCACTGCACTTGGAATTTTTTTGCCGTTTTTCCCTTACTCTATATGGTGTCATTCAAACCTACAACCCAGCCTGAAAAAAACAAACCCTTGTACCTCTGTCAGTGCAAAAAAAATAGATAACTATTTGAAAAAGGAGAAAGAAACTGAAAACACAAAAATTGGCTGTGTCCTTAAGGAGTTAATAGTTCTTATGGTAAAGAAGCTTTGTCTCCTCTGGAGATTGAACCTGCCCCTTGTCTTTTGAGGGGATTTTACATGAAATAGCTTTTGACCGTAGGAAAACAAATACTGCCACTAGGTGGAGACATTGTATTCTGTAGATATTCTTTAGAAGGCGCAGGGAACCTTATGGTAACGTGTCATGTGCTGGTACAGAATTGCTTTGTCTGCCTGTGCACCCTCTAGACATATTTTGAGGACATCTCTGCTTTTAAGGTTTTTTTCCAGGCTTCTGATATCCTCAGGATAGATATCCATATCAGATTAGTAGGAGGTGCCGGCTGTTTTTACCTCTGGCAGCGGCCGGATGTGAAGGTCAGTGATCAGAGAGGGAGCAGGACCACTCCATACACTGTAATGTCTGTTCCCGGCTCCTGCAGATCAGTCTCCTTTCTTTTCCAGTTACTGCACATCACTAGGATGTAGTGCCGCACCCCCTTCATTTTCAGGATCAGGGGGAACACAGAAGTCCGTGATGGCCTATCCTCTTCTAATGGGCAAACTGTGCAGATCAGTTAGTGATTAATTCTCCATGTGTTATATTTCAGGGGGCTAACTTGTTCAGCGTTAAGATAAACATTGAAGTCCAGTGGGCATCAGAGCTGGCAATTGCAGCTATAGAAAAGAATGGGGGTTTTATAACAACTGGATTTTATGATCCGCGAAGCCTTGGTAAGTAGATCATATATTGGCTTTCTCTCTTCCCCCTTTTTAAATCCTAGTTAAGTTTTAAGATGCTTCGTCACTGTTACTTACAACATTTAAGAATATCCACTTGGTATCAATTTATTTAAAGGGAACCTGTCATCTGCTCCTTGCTGCCCAACTGATCCATGGCGCCTGCTGACGGTATGATCCAGAGCCTGTCTGCACGACTGCAACCACATATATTTTTCTCTGACATGCTACGGCTTTCCACCACTAGAAATTGACAGTTCTCTCGTAGTAAGAAAGCTATCAATCAAGAGTGGGAAAAGTCAGCCATGGGTAGAGCTGGACCAGTCTCCTCTCTGGCTACAGATCTTTATATTTTATTCTGAAATGCTGGAGCATTTAGAGAAAAACATACATGGCTGCAGTCATTCAGCCGGGCTGTGGTTCATGCTGCCAGCGGTTCGGTCAGCATGAATCAGGTGACAGGTTCCCTTTCAGTGGAGTTTGTCCACGGTAATTAAAAAGCTGCACAGTGGTATCACTACAGCTAAAATAATTGCCTATGTATTGGCCTCTTTCATTCCCCTTCTTTACATTGGCTGCAGTAGCTCCGGCCTGTACACCCAAAATGTGGTCTTGTCCTGTCCAGGCCAGTGATTTGCTGCAGTGGTCACAGGCTGTACTAACTGCAGCAAATGGAAATTTGTCCACTACGGTTTTTTATATATTTAAAAATGGGCATGTGTCGGTATTAAAACAAAAAAAAATAACTTCTCCCCTCCCAGATCACCATTATTGCACGGCACCACTGCCTCTGTCTGGTGTTCTGTCCGTCTCCTGACTTCCTCATCTGACCGCTGTGCCCATTGATCGGATGCAGGTCTCATTGCTTTCTGAACTGAAAGCGAGATTGTTTATTCTGTCTCAGATGGTGTGTGAAGGCTGCAACAAATTAGCGGCGGCCCCACGCCATAAGAGGAAGGCAGGAGGCCGACAAGAACATGAGCAGCAGTGCTGGTGGAACATACGGGGTTTGGTTGGTGAGTATTCTTATACCCATGGGCATATATATTCTTTCATTTATTTACTTGCGTATATATCACCATCGATTCTACAGTGCCTTACACATCATCATTTTCCCCATCGGGGCTCACAATCTACATTCCCTATCAGTATGTCTTTGCAGAGTGGGAGGAAACCCACACAAACACGGGGAGAACATACAAACTCCTTGCAGGTGTTGTCCTTGGTGGGATTTGAACCCAGGACCCCAGCGCTGCAAGGCTGCAGTAATACCCACTGAGCCATATTTTAGCTGTATGATAGTTTTTTATTCAGTTCTGAGAACTCCCTTGTAATTGAATAGTCTTCCTTTATTTGGAAATTGTAACTACTGTAATTTTATGGTTATATCTGTAATTTATTACACAATTCTCCACTGCAGGGATGTTGAACGCTGATGTGTAGTTGTGAAGTCAGTAGTTTCACAGTGTGACTTGTCTTTCTTACATGTCTGTATTATACATTATTGGATGCACCGTGTTCTCCCATAGAAGCAGTGCCAGTGGAGAATATCTGTGTGATGAGGAGACCACCTCCATATAATTATGTATTATTTTTTATAAAATACTCACCCAATGGTAATGAAACCCCCCACATGTGAGTATATGGAGGAGGGATAGTGGTTTCGGCTGTCTGGTGCCTGCCCCGATATCTGCACACTGTGGCTATGATTGCTGACGTGTAGCTGCACAGCCGATCCAGCCTCGCAGTGCAAGGGTCTTTAAGTTGACTTCTACCAAACCCCCCCCATAGTTTAAGCTGTGATGATGCCGCTCCCCAGTGATCCCTATCCCAGATTATTGCAATTTTACTGTAATATTTTTTCCCCCATTTTCTATTTCTAGAGGTTCTGTGTAAACCAATCCCGTTTTTTATGCGCGGAAAGCCAATTCCCAAACGGATGCTCCCGCCAGAAGACTTGGTAAAATATTATACTGCTGCAGAAAATCGTGGCTACTTGGCAGATCCAACTGAAGTGGTTGAGGCAAGGAAACATCTCGCTAAGAAATATGGCTACATCCTCCCTGACATTACCAAGGATGAACTGTGTGAAATGCTAGGTACACGGAAGGACCCCCGTCAGATCTTTTTTGGCCTGGCTCCTGGCTGGGTGGTGAACATGAAGGAAAAGAAGATCTTGAAACCCACAGATGAGCGCTTACTCACCTACTACAGCTCTTAGGCATTCTATGATATTGGGCCACAATGACAGACTTGGCCTCTAATAGAGGCGACGAGCACTGGAGTTATAGAGTGGTGCGCATGTCCATAGCAGACAGTTATCACTCTTACATTTCTTTTTTTACATTGTGAATACAATATTTCAATTAAATAGTTTGGAGCCTTATGGGTTCCACTAAAATAACAGACTCTTGTATGATGTTTTCTACAGTTTCTCTAAAATGAAATGTTTTGCTCTTTGTGTCCTTTTACTTATACTTTTCTGCATTTAATTATATATAAATGTATAATACAAATATACACACGTACTACATGGGTGGGGGACACGAGGCGAGTGCAGCGGGAGGTAAGTATAGTGTCTATATATTATAATGATTATATATACTTGCCTCCTGGCTCTGTGGTTCGAGCATTGAGTGTTTTAACTATATCCGTATCCGTCTACAACCTTTTCTCCTGACCGGTTTAATGTGGATATTTTTTTTTATTTTCAGTATGTGATTTGTTGAACTCAGTTTGTGTACAAGCTATCCGTTCTGTTTTTTTAGTGCAGCTGAAATGGAGTCATCAAAATGTAGATATGTGTATTTTTCCCATTGTTATGCACAGCATGTTTGGTTTTTTTTCAGCGTTTTTTATGCAAACTTTCAGCGGCGTTTTACAGTACCAGCAAAGTCTGAGATTCCAGAAATCTCATGCACACATCATGGTTTTCTTTTTTTGTTCAGGATTTTGTGCTTTACATGTTTTTTTGCAAAATAGAGCATGTCACTTCTTTTTAGCGTTTTTACGCCCATTTGAAGTAATGGGTGGTGAAAAACACTGAAAAAATGCAGGTGTCAAGTTTTCAGTGGTGTGTGTGTTTTTTTTTTTTTTTTTTTTTTTTTTTTTTTTTTTTTTTTTTGTGCCTAAACCACTATTTTTTTTTTTTTTTCACTGAACTTTATGTACATGCATAGCAGAGACAAAAGGACAGGTGGAAAAAAAAAAGCAAGATAACAGCAACAAAAATCATGAACTGCCTCCTGGCAAGAGATCAGGCTTTGCTGCACAAAATGAACACTAGAAAAACCACCATGATGTATGAACATAGCCTTAGAGCATGCACAGAATGGTTTTGAATAGCTTTATGTCCGATCCCTTACTGGTAAGGGTATGATTACACTGGGCGGGGGATGGAAGGGGAGTTGCTGGTTGGTTGAGTGGTGGTGATGGGGGGAGGTGGGGAGGCCTATCTGCGAATCTGTGGACTACTGGTGTTTGACTGCTCTCTATCATTATCTTTATTGTTAAAAAATGGGGGTAAAAGTTAATTTATTTCTTTGAATATTAGAGGTCTGAAGGATGATTCAAAAAGGCATGCAATTTTTGAATATGTAAAGAAGGTTAATCTGGCAATTATAGGGTTACAAGAGATTCTGTTGGTTTGATGCCCAGGTCCTGGATTGGGTCAGCTTGCATTCTCTGTATACAAATTACTCCAGAGGTTAGTATTATAATGCGGAAAAGCATTCCCTTTAAATGTATACGTCCAGGGATGATGAGGGGAGGTTTGTAGGTGCTCGTTGTTTAATCTCTCATTGTGAATGTGCCATCATCGTAGTATAAGTTCCCCCTTCTTGCTCGAATGTTCCACTCAGGAAAATTTTAACCCTGCTGTACTGTTCGGGTCTATTGGACCCGAGAAAGTTTGTGAAGCCACAGATTATTTATTATGAGGATCTGCAAATCGTGGTTAGACAAGTTTGTTTATGGATAGGTGTTATTATGAGTGTTTGTTTATTATTATTTTAGCTCTTTCTGTATGAAATAATGATTGTTGCATATGTACTGTTCGGGTCAATATGACCTGATAGTGTTTTATACAGATCTCCTGCAGTATTTTTAGACAAACTATTTATAATATCATTGTGAATTATTTATTGCATCTACTATTATTTATAGATTTCTGTAGTTCCTGCTGGTCCGTCCACTCGATACATTTACAAGTTACTGCAGACGGGTGGGCTTTGAGTACAGTTCTTGCAGGTCTGTTTCGCTGTAGTACGAAAGCTCTTATTGTTGCTACACTTGTTAATGTTTGCTGCCATTTTATTATTGTTTATCTATATAGTGCTATTTTATTCCTCAACGCTGATTTTATCCCATGAAAGTCGTGAGTGTCTATCATTTAGAAAGTTGTATAAAAATGTGTTGCGAAGACGTCCATTGAGTGAAGCTGAATTGTAAAAGCTTGCCAACGCCTCAGCTTCTGAAGAAGATATCCAACTGAAGAAAGTGTCCAAAAATGAGGGCCACATTACTGGCGGGGAAAGTGATTACGAGAATTCTGAAGTTGAATCTGATGAGGCGTGATACCCAGACAACTAGTCCGAGGAAAGTAATTCACTCTAAAAACAAAAACGTAATTTGGAACATGCAGCCTTCTGTCCACGAAGGAAAATTGTCCTCTGCTACCATCAGATAATTCTCTAATAAATAGCCACTATTTGAGAAGTTTGGAATAAATGGATAGAGAATCTTCCAAAATGATACAAAACTGGTGAAAATGTCACTGTGGATGAACAACCTGTGATATTCTGAGGTAGGTGCTCGTTCACACAATATATACAGAGTAAGCCAGCAAAGTACGGCATCAAGATATGGACACTGTGACAGCAGCAGTTCATACACTAAAAAGCCTAAAAAGGAAAGATGCAGCATTTGTCCATCTTCATGTGATAAAACAAAGATTACATGTTGTAGTAAATATTCATGTAAAACACATGAGAGATTTCTATGCTGAATGTAAGAATCCCTGAATATAGCAATAAGTGAACCTGTACAAATACAACCTTTTTCTAAAGCAAACTGAAGTTCTCATTTATTTTTTCTTAATTTTTTTACCAACCATCTTCAGATACAGTTAAATAATGCAACTGGTATTCAAATAATTTTGACATTTAGCTTCTGTAAGTGTATTAATAGACTTAACTAGGTCGGGTCATATTGACCCGAACAGTAAAAGTGTATAGTTAATTCGAACAGAACTACAGGGTTAGTGAAACTAGTGCAAGGGCCAGATATCCATTTACTATTCATGGGAGATTTCAAGATTTGCTGCTCTTCTTGTAGCCTTCACCTTTCTTGCATAGAGACATTTTTTTGATTGCTGTTGTTGCTGCTAAGGGCACCACAACCAGTCATTGGGTTTAGGGGGCAATCACTTTTTTACACAGTGCCCTGTAGGTTTAGATTATTTTTCCTTAATAAAGGATGCATTTTGTGGTTACTTGTCATCTTTATCTAATATTTAAATTAGTTTTGTGATCTGAAACATTTAAGTGTGGCAAACATGCAGAAGAATAAGAAGTCAGGAAGGGGGGAAACACTTTAACACCACTGTATGACTGTGTGAACACGTCCTTAGCCTTGTGCCTCACCTTCTGTCTGTGTGCAACACATTCTGTTGGTTTGGGTTACACTCTGTGTATAATTGAAGGTGGAGTTAAGGGCACTCGGGGTCAGCTGACATTGGGGGCGCCATTGCATAATTTTAGGGTGCCAATCTCTGTGGTCAAGTTAGAGATTTACCTAGTCTGGATAGGAACCTCTGGTTTGCATCTCCCCTGGTTTGTTTGTTGGGCGAGTGTTTGGGCTCAGTCATACAATCTGGACTCCTGTATTGATTATTGTTGGACTTATGACAGTATATAGTAATATCTCTTTCAACTAATCTGTAAGAAATGCTTAATAAAAACACTTTGATTTAAAAAAAAAAAAAATTTGTGTGAGCAAAGAAATTAAACCATAGATGTCCATAAATTATGTGTAATAAAGAGAAATGTCAGAGGGAAAAAGTATTGAGTATGTGAAGAAAGAGTAGTGCAAAAAGACATCGAAAGTTATGATACCTGCTGAAATCTATCAGTAATTAAAAAGCGATCCCGCCACTCAGTGAAAAATAATATCAACTGGTGGCCTATAAAAAGGTGTTTCATTACCAAGGTGCCAAACAAGAAATATCTCATGATGGGTAAAAACAGTGAGCTGGCTCAAGAACTCAGCAACCTCATTGTTGCAAAACATACGGATGGGATTGACAGAAGAATTTCTAAACTACTGAAGGCTCCAGTGCGATCTGTTGGGGCCATAATCTGGAAGTCTAAAGAACATAATATCATCACAAACTGGCCATGACCAAGTGGCTTCAGCGGAATGAAAAGAATTATCAGAAGAATTGTCCAAGAGCCAAGGACCACCTGTGGAGAGCTACAGAAAGACCTGGAATCAGCAGGTGCAACTATTTCAACCATGGCCTGTATGCTCGCTCACCACACAAGACTATATTGCTGAGCAAAAAGCATGTTAAAGCACGTTTAAAAATTGCTCAACAACAATTAGACAAGCCTGTGAAATACTGGTATATAAAAGATTCTTACAAAAATTATTAAAAATAGAATTAGGATGGAAGCACAATACAAAATACTTATAAATTGAGGAAGCTTTAATGTTACATACAGACTAAAAACAATTACCTCTACCTGACAGGTAATTTTGGGGGTTATTGGAACTTCTTTAGATATTGAGTTCATGTATGCAAGTGAGGGTTTGGACCGGTGCCATGCATAAAGCAACCCCAATAAATATCAACAATTAATAATGCACAACTAATTGTATACAATTGAATACACTGACGTGCAACTCAATGAGGACCTAAATAATAGTTTAAAGGTGTCTAAACTGCATAAAGCTAGTCCAGATACCCAAAAATATAGAGTATATACCACAGCAATTTATCATACAACCTGTAAATATATAGGCGTAAGAAACCAAGGAACAGAGCTGAGGCATGCTACTCTGAATTATTTTTCCAAGAATTAAAACATTGGCCCCTGATTCATAGAGATCAGCATTATTCCCGCCAGTCTTGATGAACAGGCGTGCTGAAGTCAGAGGCGCTTATTCATTAAGAGGCCTTGCACCTCTTAATGAGTCAGGAGCGTCCGTCAAGTGCCGTATTCTTCTTAAAGGGTTATCTGGAACAATTTCATTTTTTTTTTTATGGGCCTAAGAACATACAAGCGTGTAGTTGCTAACTCTCTGTGCCAGCTCAGAATGATCATGAATCCTGCAGTATGTGATTTTGCGGCTTCCAGTGACTTCAAGTCAACAGAGCAGCTGTTTCTCTTCCATTCTCCTGTGTTAACAGGAAGTTATTGCCGATGTCATGCTGATTGACCTCTGCATAGATATGGGGAGCCGGCAGCCAATCAGCATGACGTTGGCAGTCACGCCCCTTCGACAGAGCAGCCTGGAAGAGGAAGAGCTGCTCTTTTAATGTGAAGCTGTATAATCAGCATTAACAGCAGCTTGTGAACGCTCTGAGTCAGCTCCGGGTAGAACAGGCAGATAGTTAGCAATTACCTGCCTGACAGTTCTTAGGCCCATAAGAAAAAAATTAAAATAGTCCTGGATAACCCCTTTCATGGATCAGAATCGTCTCGCAAGTGCCATGCATCTTGCCACTGTCATCGCCACATAATGTGAGACGTTGTGCCTGTTCCAAATTAAATTGTAAAATTCAAATACTTGCACGGAAGAACCACGTTTGATACATTTGAGCATCAGGGCAGATCTGGGTTTTATTACACAATAGGTCACTTATATAGGTTATTAATAGTCATAGATGGTAACAATATAATTGGCTCAACTTATCTCTACATATGTGCTGACGTTAGCATGCATACATCTCATTGGCTAAAAGTAATTGTCTACACCCAGCTTTTTAGATTCCTAGGAATCGCTCACTTTCTAGTTTCGGTTTCTTCCTTATGTTTTCTCTAAGTCTTTAGACAAAGACATTCCTGAGGGACCCCTTATCTCACACACACAGACTCAAAAGGCCCCGTTACACTTAGCGACGCTGCAACGATCCCGACAACGATACGACCTGTCAGGGATCGTTGCTGTGTCGCTATGTGGTCGCTGGTGAGCTGTCAAACAGGCAGGCTCACCAACGATCAGGGGAGCAGCGACATTGTGGAAAGAATCTTTCCACGATGTCCTGCTCCTGGTTACGAGCCTTCTGAAGCAGGAGCAGGCTGGTAACTATGGTAAACATCGGGTTACTAGGGGCACACGCGCTCCTAGTAACCCGTTTATCATGGTTACAACTCTGCTACAGTGAGCGGGAGGTTACCGCTCACTTTAGCAGGCTCGTAACCATGATAAACAACGGGTTACTAGGAGCGCGTGTGCCCCTAGTAACCCGATGTTTACCATAGTTACCAGCCTGATCGCTGCTCCCGCTGGTCACACACAGCGATGTGTGCTGACCAGCAGGAGAGCAACCACCAAAAAATGGTCCAGGACACTTTGCAGCGATCAGCGACCTCACAGCAGGGGCCTGATCGTTGCAAAGTGTCACACATAGCGATATCGCTTGTGAGGTCGCTGTTGCGTAACCAAAACCGTGACACAGCAGCGATCTCGCTAGCGATCTCGCTATGTGAGACGGGGGCTAAGCTCCATTCTGGTAAGCAGAAGATACACGTACAAAAATCAAAATGGAGTCAGGATAGATAAAGTAACTCCTGCTCTCACACCACAAATCTTACTCCACTCATGAAGTTGACGAGCGGGTTGCCACGCCCCTGTCCCACCCCAGCGCTGCCCATTTTGTCAGAGCTGGGTGAAAATGGCATGAGAACACCAAAAGTTGCAAAATTTTAGCGTAGCCTTGCGTTGCACCAAAATGTTACTACCAAAATTCTGTCGTAAAAGATTTGATGAATCAAGCCCATAATGCGCAGGCAAACTTCAATAAGTAAACATATACACTACACTTAATTAACATTTTTGTCACAAAAACACTTCGACATGGGTGTCTGCAAGGTTTGATTTATCTCCTCTCACTCAATCCAGCACTCAACCTTTGTTCTAGGCTATAAAGTGAGCATAAATCACAGCCAAACATAGACTACACACTCCGGATCCACAACACGCAGCCACCACTCAACAAACGCACGGGGTGATGAGTCCCCGAAATATATGCTACTGTCAGACAATGAAAAAAGGCCACACACTCTCTGAAAGGCCATGTATTCTTTAGAGCATAAAAGGACTAGACTTATTAAAGTTTTTATAGAGATTGCCCATTACTTTTTCATTGATGACCTATCCTTAGGATAAGTCATCAATTTCTGATCTGTCGGGGTCCAACACCCGGCCCCCCCGCCAAACAGCTGCTCTAGGTGTCGGCGGCTGCGGGCCGGAACTGCTCGATTGTGACCTATTTATTTGAATAGGAAGCGGATGTGTAGTACCCTGCTGCGGCCACTATCAGAAAACGGAGCAGCTCTGCAATTGAGCAGTTCTTACCGGTGGCCCTCCGACACAGAGAGTAGCTAATCGGTGGGGGTGTCGAGTGTCGGATCCCAACCAGACACTAATGACCTAACCAAAGGATAGGTCATCGATGAAAAAGTTGTAGACAACTTCTTTAAGCTTTAAAATAAAAATAAAATGCTACAAGAAAAGATCTAAAAAGATAAAACAACACACATAAATACAAAAACAGTTTTACATTCCTGACCCTGGGCTCGTGTTTCCAGGACGGTCTACATTGGAATATTAAAATTGCTGTGTTGTAATTGGACTGTGGGCTAATTAGGGGGCAAGTACCTTGCATATTAAACCTTTCGCCTCTCTCACCCCCTCTCCATACAGTACATGGGAAATATTCTGTTTGGTTACAGACCATCTGCTAACTCTTTGAAGCTCAGAGTCATGGAGCTGAGGTGTCATGGTTGACATCTCTGTATTTCAGGGAAAGCCCCCTTTGTTCTGAGTTCCTGTATTCAAAATACCTAGAGGTTATGTCTTTTGATGCAGATACATTCCTGTGGATGGCAGATTGAAACCAATGTAGCTTTACTGCTATACATTTCCCTTACCATTATATGTTTCCTTTACAATTTTGTTAATCAAAAAGTTTGAGCCATCCCATTGCGACAAGGTGTATCCAGTCAGGATGGCCCCTAACGCTAGTAAGGCTACGTTCCCATGATTAGTATTTGGTGAGTTTTTGATATTGCAGATTTTCGGCAGCACTTCTGCACACATTAGGTAAATTGGGTAACGTGTTCTTTTCGTTGTGTTGTTAGTGCTTTTTTTTTACATGTGTTTTTATCGCATGTTTTGTCTCTTTTTGGTATCTCCTAGTTTAAATAAAGCTGCTTTGTTTTTCACACTTCCTGGTATTTGGCTTTGATAAAACTTTATTGATACAGTCATGTGCAGATTACATCCGTTTTTTGCCCATTTATGCAGCGGAAACACACCAAAAACCTATATATGCGTTTTTTACTGAGGATTTTCTTAATCTGAAAAGAACTTGACATATTAAAGGTTTAAAACACAAAACACGCACCGCAGGTCAGTTTACACTGCGTAAACTGAAGCACAGAGGTTGTGAGATTTCTATATATCTCATCCACTTTGCTGGAACTGAGACACGGTGTATTTGAAAAATTGGAAATTTGGCAAAAATGTTGAAAATTTATCAATTTTCAAAATTTCAGTTTTCATGCCTTTAAATCAAAGAGAGATGTCACACAAAATAGTTAATAAATAACATTTCCCACATGTCTACTTTACATCAGCACAATTATGGAACCAACATTTTTTTTCTTAGGAAGTTATAATGGTTAAAAGTTGGCCAGCGATTTCTCATTTTTCCAACAAAATTTACAAAGCCATTTTTTTATGGACCACGTCACATTTGAAGTGACCTTCAGGGGCCTTTATGACAGAAAATGCCCAAAAGTGACTCCATTCTAAAAACTGCACCCCTGAAGGTGCTCAAAACCACATGCAAAGGAGTTTATTAACCCTCCAGGTGCTTCACAGGAATTTTTGGAATATGGAAGAAAACAATGAACATTTAACTTTTTTTCACAAAAATTTTACTTTAGACCTAAATTTTTTTATTTTCGCAAGGGTAACAGCAAATAATGGACCACAAAATTTGTTGTACAATTTCTCCTGAGCGCGCTGATATGCCACATGTGGGGAAAAAACACGGCGTGGCTCGGAAGGGAAGGAGCGCCATTTTTGAATGTAAAATTTGCTTGCATTATTAGCGGATGCCATGTCGCGTTTGGGGAGCCCCTGATGTGTTTAAACAGTGGAAACCCCCCACAAGTGACACCATTTTGGAAACTAGACCCCTCAGGGAATTATCTAGATGTGTGGTGAGCACCTTGAAAACCCAGGTGCTTCACCGAAGTTTATAACATTGAGCCGTAGAAATAAAAAAAAAATCACTTTTTCCCACAAAAATGTTCTTTTAGCCCCAGGTAGGAGAACCATTTGACTTTTTCAATGCAAAACTCTCTGGAATTAAGAGCGGATGCCATGTCGCATTTGGAGAGCCCCTGATGTGCCTAAACAGTGGAAACCCCCCACAAGTGACCCCATTTTGGAAACTAGACCCCTTAAGGAACTTATCTAGATGTGTGGTGAGCACTTTGAACCCCCAAGTGTTTTGCAAAAGTTTGTTACCTACACGCCCGGACTGACTGGCGTGAGCGTGGTTAGTGATCCCACTGGACCATGAACCGAGTAGTGCCTGGAGGGGCGTGACTAAGTATCAACTCAGTCCGACCAAGGTCGCATGGCGGCTCAGTCGACTCCGTGAACCAGGGAGGAACCGAGCAGAGGGACCAGGTGCTACTCCAGGTCAGACCCCAGTCACAGCTGTTGACCCACATCGGGGAGTGCAGGAAAGGGCAGGCACAGCTCGTATGCAGACAGGTGGGTACTGGCAGGCACAGCTGGTATGCAGACAGGCGGGTACTGGCAGGCACGGCTGGTATGCATACAGGCGGGTGCTGGCTGGCACGGCTGGTATGCATACAGGCAGGTAAGAACGCAGGCTGGATAGGGACCAGTACAGACTGGGATACAGGAACAGAGCCGCGGGTGCAGTGGACTAGCAGAGCAGAACCGCAGGTGCGGAGGACAAGCGGAGCAGAGTAGAGCGAAACCGCAGGTGCGGTGGACAAGCGGAGCAGAGCAGAGCGAAACCGCAGGTGCGGTGGACAAGCAGAGCAGAGCGAAACCGCAGGTGCGGTGGACAAGCAGAGCGGAGCGAAACCGTAGGTGCGGTGAACAAGCAGAACAGAGCGATATTCTTTACTAGACCCAAGCTACCTTTTTATTCCGTATGAAATATATAATCCTGCCATCTGAATGGACACCCGTAACAGCCAAATGAAGTGCCTATATGGCCATGTCTGCAACATTCTTCTGGAATGAAGAATTTCCTATGCTTTTAATTTCTCATGTGCTTGGGAATTTTCTATTAATCAAGGTAAGAAAATAAAAAATAGCCTTTAATATTAGTTGTAATATCCACATGATCTGTGTTACTATAGACCAGACTTATGAATAATCTTTAGATCAGTTTTTATGAATCATGTGAGCAACAAGACTAGTAAACCCCATTGATACTGACTGCATAGCTTTGATCTAGGACAGCCGTTTCCAGCACTAGTCATTAAAGATGGCCACATAGAATAGGTCACTTGTTGAGGATAACCCTAATTAGCTAGTGTCAAAAGGACAGCTTGTTCAACATCCAAGAGAGTGCAGCCAGACATACTGGCGTTAATAAATATGTATCCGATGGTCTTCTGCCTTTCTTACAAAGAGTTAAGAATGCCCACCATCTACAAATAGTACATTCCAGAGGGAACATAAGTATTTGTTGCCAGTCTCCAAAGGTCCCTACAGGTGAAAGGAAAGCACAATAGTAATATAACGGAGAAGGAATGAAAACAGGAAACAGATGTCTGGTGACGTGTAGTGATTGGGTAGGATTTGCTCCGTGAACGTGTATTTAGTAATAAGACAGCTGTATCCTGGTGTTGATATTCCTAGGCTTAGATACTTTCCGAGCCAAAACAGCCACGTTCCTCTAGATCCGGTTATTCTTGCCCCAGAAAACTCCTACAGGAGATTTTGCACTTATTAAATTTAAACAATTTATTTGGGAAAGTCTTGATCACTTTTTCCTTCAGGGATATGATGCAAACAAATGAGTGAAATTTTATTGAATTTCAAAAAGTGACTAGGCTATCCCATTGTTATATATGGTTTCTTAATGGGTTTATATGGTTTTTAAAAAAATCTTCTACTCCAGCACATCTTTTGTTCTTAGGTCATGTTCAGACGTCTATTTTAGAAAACAGGCCAGTCTGCAAAATGCCGAGGTGACTGACTCTATGTGCAGTGCTGTGTGCTCTTCCTCATTGCATGCAGCTGCCTTTATATTGCATGCTTTGTTCTGATCTGGAAAAGACCAATGTAGTGCATGCAGGATTTTTTTTCCCACATAGAGCATTGCACTTGCACAATGGCTATAATTGGTCTGTGCGCACTCTGTGGTCTGTGGGGCACAAGAACCAAATATACGATATGTTCATCTGAAAAAACCCTTAGACTGTGCCTGGTAGTAAGGCTCATCCACATTCTAAATAGACCTAAACAGCAATAACAGACATCAACGGGTAATTTTACGGTCGTAAAAGATCCGGTGAATAAGACCAAATGGATAAATCCCCCCACCCCTTAAGAAAAAAAAAATACGGTACCGTGCAAATGTTTTAGCTAGGTGTGGAAAAAATGCTCCAATGTAAGAATGATTAAAAATATATATATATTTTTTTATCAATCAAAAAATGCAAAATGAATGAACAAAAGAAATCTAAATCAAATCAATATTTGGTGTGACCGCCCTTTGTCTTCAAAACAGCATCAATTCTTCTAGTTACACTTCCACAGTGATTCTGTAGGATTATACCAAACAGGTGATAATGGTCATCATATTCATATGTAGGTCGAAACACAGTCATTAACTGAAACAGAAACATCTGTGTAGGAGACTTAAAACTGGGTAAGGAGCAGTCAAACTCTGCTACAACGGTGAGGTTGTAAAACAAAAGAAATGAGCAGAAACATAAGTTGGTATATGTTCAGTGTATAAATGCGTGTTCACACTGTGGCCATTTCACAGACAAAGCCCAAGAAAAAAACAAAAGAAGGATATACCCTGCAGTAAGTAAATAAGCAAATAGTAATAGTACATGTCAATAACATAGGGTGCTTAGTTAGCACTATTTTTGATCAAAAAAGTGTAAAAAACATCCCACCACGACAAGGTCTATGCTATTGGGACAGTCCTATCCTGTCTCTAGTATTAAAACCTCACCTTGTGTCAGCCGACCTCAATGTACAGTACAGACCAAAAGTTTGGACACACCTTCTCATTTAAAGATTTTTCTGTATTTTCATGACTTGAAAAATGTAATACTATTTGAAAAATGTACATTCACAATGAAGGCATCAAAACTATGAATTAACACATGTGGAATTATACACTTAACAAAAAAGTGTGAAACAACTGAAAATATGTTTTATATTCTAGGTTCTTCAAAGTAGCCACCTTTTGCTTTGATGACTGCTTTGCACACTCTTGGCATTCTCTTGATGAGCTTCAAGAGGTAGTCACCAGAAATGGTCTTCCAACAATCTTGAAGGAGTTCCCAGAGATGCTTAGCACTTGTTGGCCCTTTTGCCTTGACTCTGCGGTCCAGCTCACCCCAAACCATCTCGATTGGGTTCAGGTCTGGTGACTGTGGAGGCCAGGTCATCTGGCGTAGCACCCCATCACTCTCCTTCTTGGTCAAAGAACCCTTACACAGCCTGGAGGTGTGTTTGGGGTCATTTTCCTGTTGAAAAATAAATGATGGTCCATCTAAACGCAAACCGGATGGAATAGCATGCCGCTGCAAGATTCTGTGGTAGCCATGCTGGTTCAGTATGCCTTCAATTTTGAATAAATCCCCAACAGTGTCACCAGCAAAGCACCCCCACACCATCACACCTCCTCCTCCATGCTTCACGGTTGGAACTAAGCATGTAGAGTCCATCCGTTCACCTTTTCTGCATCTCACAAAGACACGGTGGTTGGAACCAAAGATCTCAAATTTGGACTCATCAGACCAAAGCACAGATTTCCACTGGTCTAATGTCCATTCCTTGTATTCTTTAGCCCAAACAAGTCTCTTCTGCTTCTTGCCTGTCCTTAGCTGTGGTTTCCTAGCAGCTATTTTACCATGAAGGCCTGCTGCACAAAGTCTCCTCTTAACAGTTGTTGTAGAGATGTGTCTGCTGCTAGAACTCTGTGTGGCATTGACCTGGTCTCTAATCTGAGCTGCTGTTAACCTGCGATTTCTGAGGCTGGTGACTCAGATAAACTTATCCTCAGAAGCAGAGGTGACTCTTGGTCTTCCTTTCCTGGGGCGGTCCTCATGTGAGCCAGTTTCTTTGTAGCGCTTGATGGTTTTTGCAACTGCACTTGGGGACACTTTTAAAGTTTGCCCATTTCTCCGGACTGACTGACCTTCATTTCTTAAAGTAATGATGGCCACTCATTTTTCTTTACTTAGCTGCTTTTTTCTTGCCATAATACAAATTCTAACAGTCTATTCAGTAGGACTATCAGCTGTGTATCCACCTGACTTCTGCACAACACAACTGATGGTCCCAACCCCATTTATAAGGCAAGAAATCCCACTTATTAAACCTGACAGGTTACACCTGTGAAGTGAAAACCATTTCCGGAGACTACCTCTTGAAGCTCATGAAGAGAATGCCAAGAGCGTGCAAAGCAGTCATCAAAGCAAAAGGTGGCTACTTTGAAGAACCTAGAATATAAGATATATTAGCAGTTGTTTCACACTTTTTTATTAAGTATATAATTCCACATGTGTTAATTGTAACGGGTCTGGGAGGCGGAACCTCTGAGCTACTATACAAGGGGGCGGTCCTTGTAAGGGAGCGGGTGGCGACCAGGGAAGATGGGCAGGCGGTCACAGCAGGTGACCGGGACAGTCTCTGAGTGAACGGGCTGGAGGTCACGGCAAGTGACCGGGGCAGTCTCTGGAAGAACGGGCAGGAGGTCACGGCAAGTGACCGGGGCAGTCTCTGGATGAACGGGCAGGAGGTCACGGCAAGTGACCGGGGCAGTCTCTGGATGAACGGGCAGGAGGTCACGGCAAGTGACCGGGGCAGTCTCTGGGTAAAGGGGCAGGAGGTCACGGCAAGTGACCGGGGCAGTCTCTGGGTAAAGGGTAGGTACGACCTGTGATGGCAGAGCCTCCAGGTAGGCTAGCAGGCAGATGGTAGATGTGTGCTCCCAGGTGAGCAAGCGAGAGTCTCTGGAATGGCAGGTGGTCACAGCACGTGACGGCGGAGCCTCCAGGTAGGCTAGCAGGCAGGTAACAGGTGTGCGCTCCCAGGTGAGCGGGCAGGAGTCTCTGGAATGGCAGGTGGTCACAGCACGTGACGGCGGAGCCTCCAGGTAGGCTAGCAGGCAGGTAGCAGGTGTGCGCTCCCAGGTGAGCGGGCAGGAGTCTCTGGAATGGCAGGTGGTCACAGCACGTGACGGCGGAGCCTCCAGGTAGGCTAGCAGGCAGGTAGCAGATGTGCGCTCCCAGGTGAGCGGGCAAGCTGGTCCATAGACAGACTGACAGGAGTTGGAGGGCAGACCGTCGGACCTCAGGCTAGCAGGCAGGTAGCAGAAGAGCGCTCCCAGGTGAGCGGGCAAGCTGGTCCTTAGACAGACTGACAGGAGTCGGTAGGCAGACCGTCGGACCTCAGGCTAGCAGGCAGGTAAGCGGAATATCAGGCAGGAATCAGACAGTAAACTGGCAGGAATCTGGCAGGTAACTGGCAACGGGACCTGAGGGCTGAAGCAGAGTAGTGAACAGTGCAACAACATTGCTCGGGCACCTCCATTTTGGAGGAGGTGCCTTATATATGGTGAAGTCCTCCGGCCATTGGCCGGGGACTCCTTAGGACGGCGCGCGCGGCCCCTTTAAGAGGGAGGGAGCGCGCGCGCCCTAAGCACAGTGGCCGGGAAGGAGCGCGCGCTGCCAGCAGAGCGGGAGGAGGACGCCGGGCTCGGAGCAGAGGGGTGAGGGGAACAGCGTCCCTGCCTAGCAGAGGGCAGGGACGCCGGCGCTACATTAATTCATAGTTTTGATGCCTTCAGTGTGAATGTACATTTTTCAAAGTCATGAAAATACAGAAAAATCATTAAATGAGAAAGTGTGTCCAAACTTTTGGTCTGTACTGTAGATAAGGTAAGAGCAGGACAGGAGCCCTAATGTTCAGATACCTGTCCATGGGAACCTACAGAGATGAAATGCCTAGCTCAGAAAGGGGGGTCCGATGCCACTGTTTGTAGGAAGTGCAAGAAACTAGCAAAACCAAAGAAATGAGCCAGAGTTTAAGTTTATATTTGTGCAATGTGTAAAAGCACGTTCATACCATGGCCATTTCACATACAAAACCCAACAAAAAAAATGAGCATATACCCTGTAGTAAGTAAATAGTAATAGTACATGTAAATAACATAGGTGACAAATTGTCCCACAGCGACAAGGTGTACCCAATCAGGACGTTCCTATCCTGTCTCTAGCATTAAAATCTTACCTTATGTCAGCCGTCCTCAATGTAGATAAACAAAAAAACTGACCGTCACTTCCAAAACAAGAAATAGGTTTGTACAGGTGCTTACTAGGAGCAGCTACCTCCATATACAACTAACAAATAAAGTAGCACTCTGCAAAGCTAAGTATGCGAATGTTTCTATTTTCTAGAGCAGTACTGCTATTCAAATTTCATATATTTCATGTTCGCATACTTAGCGTTACAGAGTGCTACTTTATTTGTTAGTTGTATATGGAGATGGCTGGTCCTAGTAAGCACCTGTACACACCTATTTCTTGTTTTGGAAGTGACGGTCAGTTTTTTTGTTTATATGCATAGGCCTTCTGACTGGGCACTCCGCCTCTAAGCCACTGGCAGTTTTAATTATAGCAGATTCTTACATTCCCATACACATGCAGACTTTAGTCTCTAAGAGAGGATTCACACTAGGTAGGTTCCTGGCAACGAGAAACGCCTTACCGTGGCTGACGGGTACACATGAATTGGCCAATTTATGTGCTAAGATTTCTCAATTATTTATATTTTCAAGAGCAGTAATGCTATTCAAATTTCATATATTTCATGTTTGCATACTTAGCGTTACAGAGTGCTACTCTATGTAGATAAAGGCAGAGCAGGACAGGGTCCAACTGTTCAGACACCTGTCTATGGGACGCTATATAGATGAAATGCCTAGCTCAGAAAGGAAGGGGGGTAAATGAGCATATACCCTGTAGTAAGTAAATAGTAACAGTAAATAACATAGTTATTAGTTAACACTATTTTAATAAAAAAAGCGTGAAAGCCATCCCACCGCAACAAGTTGTACCCAATTGGGACGGTGCTATTCTGTCTTTAGTAATAAAACCTCACCTTGTGTCAGCCGACCTGAGTGTAGGTAAGTTCAGAGCAGGACAGGAGCCCTACTGTTCAGATACCTGTCCATGGAAAGCTATATAGATGAAATACCTAGCACATCCCTGTTTTTACATAGTACAAGAAACTACAGCAAAACCAAAGAAATAACCAAGAGCATAAGTTGGTATATGTTCATTGTGTAAGAACATGTTCACACTGTGGCCATTTTACAAAACCCAAGACAAAACCCAAGAAAAAAAAACAAAATGAGCATGTACCCTGTAGTAAGTAAATAGTAATAGTACATGTAAATAATATACTTAGTTAACATTAATTTGATCAAAAAAGCATAAAACTCATCTCGCCACGACAAGGTGCACCCAATCAGGACAGTCCTATCCTGTCTCTAGTATTCAAATCTTACATTGTGTCAGTTGACCTCAATGTAGATAAGTGCAGAGCAGGACAGGGACCCGACTATTCAGTTACCTGCCCATGGGAAGCTATATAGATGAAATGCCTAGCTCAGAAAAGGACACATTCTCTTACACATTGTATGTTCACCAACTTATGCTCCGGCTCATTTCTTTGGTTTTGTTGTAGTTTATTGTATTTTGTTCAAACAGGGGCATTGACCCCCTATCAGAAGCCACCAGTTGGTATTGGTGTGCACATCGTGGGCTGCATATGATGTCACTGTCATGCGCCGCCCCATCCGTGCGGCATATGGAGCAGCAAGAGGACGCCGCTCACAGCGGGAGCGCAAGCTGGTAGGAAGAATCTTTTTTTTGTATTACGGAAGAGCTCCAATGTGGAGGACATAAGGGTGCAGGATGGAAGACAAAGGGGCCAGGATTGGGGACATAGGCCACCAGTATGGAGGAAATAGGGGCTCTGGATGGGGGGACAGGGGTCCAGGATGGGGGACAAAAGATCCCAGGATGAAGGACGTAGATAACCAGAACGAGGGACATTATTACACAAAGGGGCCAGGATGGGAGACATTAAAGTGAACCTGTCACCAGAAATAACGCTATTAACATGCAGATATGAGGTTAATCTGCAGGTTAATAGCGTTATTATGTTGCCCGGCGCCTGCACGCAGCCAAATGCATCGGAAAATGAACCTTATTCTAAACGCCAGCATTCGGTTTCAGTCATGGAGGCAGGGGCGGTGCTGGTTCAGTCACAACTCTGAAAATACAGAGTGGTGGCTGTAACCGCGCCCCGGCCCTGACTGACAGCTGAGCCCCAATGCAGAGGGAGTGTCAGTTAGGGCTGGGGGCGTGATTAGCGCTATTTCTGGTGACAGGTTCCCTTTAAATAAAGAGGTCCAGCATGGGGGACATTACAGGAAAAGACCAGGATAGGGGACATTATTACAGGAAGGGGCAAGGATGGGGGACATTATTAGATAAAGAGGCCCAGGATAGGAAATAAATATTACAGGAAAAGGCCAGGACTGAGGACATTATTACAGAAAGGGGCCAGGACGAAGGTCATTATTACAGGATCGGACCCAGGATGGGGACATTATTACAAGAAGTGACCCAGGATGGGGGACATTATTACAGGAAGGGGCCCAGAATTGAGGACATTATTACAGAAAGGGGCCAGAACAGAAGACATTATTACCGGATGGGGGACATTGTGACAGGAAGGGGCCAGGATGGGTGACATAATTATGGTATGAGGGCCAGAATGAGGAACATACATTATTAGTTTATGGTGTCAAGTGGGGGACACAATTGGGGATATTATTACAGCTGTAATATATTTTACTTTTGAGGATACTGTTTTTCATGGGGGAGAACAAAAGGTAGGTCCTGTTATTGTGCTGGGCAGCACTGTATAGCTTTTTTTCTTTATCTGGCACAGTGTAGAAGTCAATTAAAAAGTGGGGAATGTGCTCTAAAAGCAATCAGCTATAGATATCTGTATTAATTTCTGCAGAGACGAGTCCTGGCTGGAAGAAATTATAGTGGCCTGAGCTGGATGAAATAGAAAAGCAAAAATGAATGAATTCAACAAGAGATGTCACAGGTAAGTCCCTCTATTACCTGTACACTTACACTACACACTATATACTATATGCAGAGCTCCTGTGTATAGTATCACCGGTAATCACTGTATTACATATACACTTACATTATACACTAAATACAAACCTCCTTTGTATAATGCCAGCAGTGATCACTGTATTACCTGTACACTGTACACCGGCACCGCAGGTGAAGATAGGTTCTTTTTTTTTTTTTTACGGGGGAATATAGCAATTATTATAGCTAATATTTAATAAAAACTGGCATGTTTTCTACTGGATGAGTTGTGAACTTTCATGAACTTTAACACTTTATATATTAAAGGTCACAGAATTCTTTAGTGATTGCTGATGTCACTGATTTATAATACATTACTGTGTATGTGTGCACAGACATGTAACAAGCAGTATGTGCTATTTATTGTCTTCTTTTTATTTACTTTCCTTATTTTAGCGAAGCATTCCGCTATGTACAAATGATCGGAAGCCATTAATCTATAACATACACAGCTTCTTGAGACATCTCACTAGTACTACAGAATATGCATTTCAATAGGTTTATCCTGTTCTTACCAGACAAATGACTTTCCTGTTATGGCATAATTATTATTATGCTTTTAAACTGCATTGTGTATGGTTAAAAGGTCCCCAATCTCCTACTACAAGAAGAAAAAAAAAATAACAAACAGTCTAAGGAATTTACATATTGCAGAGGACGCTGAGATTCCTACTTTCAAGTACTCAGCATGCCTGTATGTAAACATTTCAGCATTACTAGACTTCCAAACAAGCTGGAAAACAGCCGCTGATATAGATGTGTTGACCCAAGTGACCCAAAACATGTTGGGTCATTCAAAAATGATTACAGGCAGGGGCATACATAGAAAGAAGGATTTGCTGAAGCTTAAAGGGATTGTCCACTACTAGGACAACCCCTTCTTGATCAAAATGTTTGACCCCAATAAAATAAAAAAAGCCTATACTCACCTCCCGTGCCGGCGCTGTTCGGTGTCGGCACTCACTCTCCCAGGGTTCCCGTGCTGTTGTTGTGACACGTGACATCGGCGCCCAGTCAGCGCTGGCATCACTGTCTCTGCCTTCGGATAAATTGAACATGAAGAGAAAAACTGGGCTGCAGCTGATCTCGGACTTCATGCTTAATTCGAGAGGAAGCGGGAACAGTGACGCCAGTGCTGGTTGGGCGCCGGCGTCACGTGTCATGGAAGCCCCGGAGAAAGCTAGTGCCGACACCATGGGAACGGCACCAGCACAGGAGGTGAAAATAAGCGATATTTTCATGGGGCCCAAGAGTTGGGTATGAGAAGGGTTGCCCACGTAATGGACAACTTATTTAAATCCACAAAAGATCTGTCATGAGTTCTCTAAGATGTTTGGAACAACCTCCCTGCTGAGTTACTTCAAAAATTGGACACAAGTTTACCTAGAAGAATTGAAGCTATGATACTGTTTTGAAGGTGAAGGGTGGTAACACCAAATTTGATGGGAAATCTAAATCCATTTTGCCCATTCAATTTGCACTTTGTTAATTGAGGAATATATATTGTTACCACTTCTATTTTTGAAAGTCTTCTTACTTTTGTAACATTTTTTTTCAATACCTGACTAAAACTTGCACAATGGTTGGGGTCCCAGCAGGACCCAAGAAGGGTTCTAAATGCCTCGTTAGAATGGGGTAGTGGCCTATCCTAGCGAGTCCCACCACTCTATTCATTCTCTCTGGGTCTGCAAGAAAAAAACATCAGTTGTACTCCACTATCTTTGGCATGGAGAATGAATGGAGCAGTGGCACTCGCACATGACGTGGCATTCCAGAGCCCTGTTCTTGGAAGTGGTCCCAGTGGTCAGATCCCCACTGATCGGCAAGAAATCATCTATCCTCTGAATAGGAAATAAATTTAATGTTAAGAATAACCATTTAAACGTCCGCTGTATTATTAGATCAAATGGTGCTGGATAGACAATAGCTCCTAAAAAATAATACAGCAGATTATACACAGAAGAAATTTCTCACGCAGCGGTGGTGCCATAAGTGAGGTCACCGGGGCTCATCAGCTGATGAAATCCTGTGACCTCTCTCACAGCAGCTCAGCGCTATCCACTGACACAGGAGCGATTACACTCCTGTGTCAGTGTCAGCCTGCTGTCCTGTAGAGCTGATGTGACTGCACTACAATTTATCCAAATCCTCGTGGGACACTATGGATTATTTCATCACTTCAGACAGGTGAGGGATATGGTTGTTTTTTATTTTTGTTTTTTTACAGGTGACAATGGCTTCAAATGGATTGGGCATTAGATGAGTATAAGGTTGCTTTTTTATTTTCTGTTTTTTTATACAGGGGACAATGGCTTCAGAGGATTGGGCGTTAGGTGAGTATAACTGTTTTTTATTTTTAAATAAATGTGTACAAAATGGTGTGGACTTTTATTTAAAATAAAAGATTTTATTCTTTCTGTGTCTTTATTTAAAAACTTTTACTCGGGTTAGTAATGGGGGTGTCTTATAGATGCCTCACCATTACTAACCTGAGCTTCATATCAGACGCCAATACAAAGCTGACATGAACCCCAACTCTATTACCTCACTTGCCACCGCACCAGGGCAAGTAGGAAAAGCCGAAGCTAATCAGATTTGGTCATCTTATTGATGGGGCGGTTGAGGGCTGATGTTATTAGTAGTGATGAGCGAGTATGTTTTGTTAACCCTTTCGCCGAGTATGCTCGGGCGAGCACCGAGTATTTACAGCTGCTCAGTGTTATGTTTGAATCACTCCCGTGTGCATGATTTGCAACTGTTTGAAAGTTTTAATACATGTGAGGAATGTGTAAGAAATAGACATTCCTCACATGTATTAAAGCTGTCAAACAGTCGCAAATCATGCACACGGGAGTGATTCAAGCATAACACCGAGCAGCTGTAACTACTCGGTGCTCGCCCGAGCATACTCGGCGAAAGGGTTAACAAAACATACTTGCTCATCACTAGTTATTAGCCTCGGAGGGGGCCAGGATCCATGGCCCCTACCCTGGCTATTAATATCAGCTTACAGCTGTCTGGTTAGCCTTAGCTGGTTAGATTTTATAGGAGGACCCTACGTCAATTTTTTTCTGGGATCCCCCTGTAATCTAGCCAGTAAAGGCTAGCCAACCAGCTGTGAGCTGAGCTGTTGTTAATAGCCATGGAACATGTTGGCCTAATGGCACCTTCCTAGGCTAAAAATACCAACCCTCAGCTGCCTCCGAAATGGTACTTCATATTTGAAATGCCAATTCTGGCCTTTAGCCCAGGCTCTTCCCAATGCTCTGGTGCAATTGCATCAGGCTAAAGAGATTAGGTAATGGGATTAGGTGTTGCTGACACCAAGCCTTAGGTTTAGTTATGAAGAGGTGTCAGCCAGACACCCTCATTACTAAACCTGTAAGTAAAGAGTTAAATAAACATACACACCAAGAATGAAACACTTTATTTTAAATAAAACAGACACATTCTTTAATCATTTAAATTACCCCAATATATTCATCCCAGGTCTGACGGTAATCCAAGGCTTAAAGTGATGTCCCACATTTCTTTATTCAAATATCTTTATTTAGCTCCAAAAAGCATTCATTGCTGTACAAAAACGCATGCAAAAATGCACCAAAAATGCACGTTTTTTTCCACATAGTTTTTGCTGCCAAGAGATGCAGAAACATTGCAGAAATTTCGGCAATCAAATACTCAACGTCCGCACATATGCTGGGTACGTTCCCACCACGAGGGGCCGCTGTGGTCCCGATGCTGCAGAAGAGCGGCACACTTCTGCACTCATTATTCATATGAGCAGCAGCTCGTTTTTTTTTTACATGCAGATTTTCCTCATTGATGCAAGTTTATAGGGAAAATCCACATGCGCACCCACAAGAGAGATTGACATGCTGCGGATCGGAAAGAAGCGCTGCATGTCCATGTCCGCGGATGATCCGCAGGTGCACAGAGACGCATAGTAGGCATGGGATGATTTCTAGAAATCCCATCCACTATGCTGAAACTTCTGGCTGCTGCGGTTTTGATGCTGCATAAATACGCAGCGTCAAGACCTCAGCAAACCCTGAACGTGGGATCGTACCCTTACAGTTACTTGATGCGTATTAGGGATTCCTTGGCTCAAAAAGCCTGTATATTCTACCATGCAAGATTTTGTTGGAGATCTACGGCATATTTCAAGGAAAATGGTAACATTTTTTTTTTATTATTTGCATGATGCTATATAAAGTTATGTAACAGCTTGATGCCAGTCAGTATAAGTGATGAAAAGAGAACAAACTGGAGAATATTTGACACCAGAACAAAGTGCACATAATTAAAAAAATCCAGTCAAGTGACTTCCCCTTCATGACAACATGTCAAATTGCTTTTGTCTGTCTGAGGTTTATGGCCAGTGTCTGTACACAGCCCCGTACATCAGCACACTGGGAAAGTTTAGAAAGGCAACACTTGCTGTGTGAAGTCACCTCCTTCAGAGGCTCAGCAGATTTCTGATATTGTATCACAGGAAATTCCTGATGTACCAGAGGAAAAAAATTGGGCTGGGAAGTGCAGCTGTTGGAGAGTGTGGAGAGGCCCAGACCGATTGTGACTTGGAGGACACCTGGACGGTAACAAGAAGTGCATCAGAATAGTCCTCCCAATTGTACTGAAAGGGGGCAGAGGTCAGTTATGAGTATTGTACCACGGATCCCAAGCTACATAATGGGTACAGGATGTGTACTGTGAGAATGACTTTTTACTATTAGACACCAGGATCTTCAAGATGTAGTGTAGCACCTTCTGTATGGTGTAATATGAGACCCATTTACACTGTACCTATGTTAAATATTAAAACACATCTGTATGTAAAAATTGCTAAAAATGAATTATAGTAGAAAAGAAATGGGTTTGTATGGAATCAGAAAAGGGCATGCCCTTTATAAACTGCTGTTCTGCTCAAGTGGGGTATAGTTTGCCCCCAAAGTGACTGCTATCGTTATACCCCTAGACATCCGTAGCTTAACATCTATTCCTTAAATTGGTGATAAGTTGTCATTGCAAAAACAACACCATTGAAGGGTCTCTGTCACATCAACAAATTTTACATATTGTACCTCAATAATACAATTGAATTTAAGAAACTTTGTAATATATCTTATCAGAGAATTATCCTTTTTTCTTTACTTACAAGCCACTATTTCCCTTTCCCCCTACTCCTTAACTCATCATTTATTATGACATTGTGACGCCTCAAAGCCTCCTGTAAGCCCCTTTACCCTGGGAGATGGGGGACTCGGAGCCGGGTCCTGTGATGGAGAGATGGGATGCAGCCGTGGCCCGGACCCGCTCCGTGCCCAGGGCCGTCACATTAAAAAGGATGGTACTGGCTATTCAGGGTTGAGTGGCTGATTACAACTACGCCACCTGTGGCACCTGGTGAAGGCCACCAGCGCCGCTTCAGTCCGCTGAGGCATGGTGGTATGGCGGCCATCGTTGTTACTACTCCCCACAGGCGGAGCAAGGCCTCAGGGCAGAGAGACAGGAAGACGGGGTTGTAGTCTAGAAAGTCTGCATAGTGCGGTGTGGCGCAGAATAAAGAGTCCGGAGGCCATAGGGGTGAACTTCCAAGGCTTTACTCACATAAAAGATGGCAGTAGGAAGGCGACTCCCTGCTCCTCGCGGAGTTCTGCGGTCACTAGGGACGGAGATCCGACAACCTCCGAGTAAGTCCAGTATTCGATCAGGACCAGGCACCAGAGTGTTCCTAAACTACAGACCGAGTCCTTTCCTGTCTGTATGTGTATGGATAGGCCAGGTCTCCCTCTGAACTCCTCTCAGAAAACAGGGCACGGGTGGCAGCTCCGCTCCTTGCGTTACCCGGTGGGATCCTCAGGGCCTACCGGGCTTTCCCGACCAGGATGTAGAGTAGCAAGGTCGGGTGTCGGGGGCCGGTACCCCTTTTGCAGCCGGACTCCCTCTGAATATATCAGGTTGGCGAGGACAGGTGGCGTACACCGCTCCGTCTACATCCTCCCTGGGATCCATTTGCGGTGGAGCTACACTCTAAAGATCCAGGCCTTCTTGGTCATGGTCCTTGACCGGGCTGAGACACTCATTATCTGCAGCCTGCCCCTCGACCCAAGGCCAAGGTACGAGGGCTGTGTCTCCATCCGTTGCAGGCCCACACAGGATCCGCGTCCAGGGTAGGATATCACAGTAGTTCAGTCAAAGATCCATCACAATACATCAAAAGGACCAAGGGACCAAAGACCAAGATGGCTGTTTATTAAATATGAATTATTAAGTGTCACTAAAATGTGAGTCCTCCACCCTCACCCACTAAATGGTTCCCCTAACTCTTGGTTCCCCAGTCTCCCTGTAACCAGGAGGGCAGCACCTAGTGCATTCTAGCCCCCTCTGGTGGAGAAATGTGGTGTTGGATGCGGAGGCAGAGTCCTGACCATCACACTGTTCTTACCTCAGAGGAGGAACACTACACTCCATTACAGAAGTGCAGCATCCCTGTGGCGTTCGAACCCTCAGGGGCGCCACAACATACAGTTAAAATCTATCTTGATGAAAATAAGCCACTACTACCTGTGTGGATTAGCACAGATGGAACCAGCTGTAGGGGAAGGAAGAAACAGAGCTGGTGCTGGAGCTGGGATAGGTGAGTAACAGTAACAGTACTGCCCCTTTAAGGCCCATCACAGAAGAGTCCATCATAGAATTTAAAGAATAATTGGCCTGAAATTTCTTCATCAAAGTTGGAGCATTAATGTCCTTTTTTGGAACACAGAATCTTTCTTCAGGGCAGTATCCCGTCAAAGTAGAAAAGATCCCATTAATTTCATAGTCCATGCCAGGATCAGTTGCATTGTAAGGAGCTGACTTGATTGTAGAGGAGGATTTAATGGGAACCAGAGAACGAAGTAGGGAAATATGAAAAGCATGAGGAATCTTCAAAGCAGAGGACAGTTTGAAATGGAAAGTGCCCGGATTTAGTTGCTTACTAATTTGGAATTGGCTGGTGAACTTAGGAATCATTTTATGTAACAAGTAGTGTTGAGCGATACCTTCCGATATCGGGAAATATCGGATCGGATTGGATCGGACCGATACCGAAAAAGTATCGGATATCGCCGATTCCGATACCGGAAACCAATGCAAGTCAATGGGACAGAAATATCGGAATGAAAATAAACCCTTTCTTTCCTTGTAGGTTAATTCTACATGAAGGAAAGCAACTAAGGATGATGTAGAATGTATTGGGGGAGGTGGGGGAGACAATAAAGGCATAGAGGTTTAGCCCAATCAAATGGAATAGCAGGAATTAATATTTTTTTTAAGACGTTCTGAGTTACGGAAATATTGACTATGTTAAGTATTTTTATATTTTGTCAGATATTTATGTTTCACTACTTCCATGCTCTTCACCTTCTTTTTTACTTCTCCCACACTTTCTCCTTCATCATCCTCAGCATCTTTTTCATCCACTTCTTCTTCACCTTCTTCATCTTCACCTTCTTCGTATTATTCTTTTTTTTTACATTCTTCATATTCTACTTCTTCATCTTCTTCATATTCTTCTTCTTCATCATATTCTTATTTGTGACAGGCATTCCTGTAGTTGTTATCTATAAAAGGTTGGACATTACACCTTTCGTTCTGCCCATCACAAAAGATTTACAACAGGATTTGTCCGCGTTCAGTTTGGCCTGCAGCAGCAGGTCTTTTCCAGGGGCACCACGAGGAGGAACGGACTCACCCCCATACACTGCTTAGTCATCTTCTGCTTATAATTTAGATATTATCTTTTGCTCTGATTTTTAGTCTTATGCTTAATGTTCTTCCGCTTTTTGTTCTGCAGCTTCTTGTATTTCTGCTTCTTAGTTTTCTGTCTCTTGTTCTTCTGTATCTTGGTGCTTGTCTTCTCTTCTTTGTCCTCTTGGTCAACTTCTTCAGGGTCATCTTCTTGGTCTTCTTCGGGGTGGTCTTCAGGGTCGTCGTCTTCGGGGGTCCTCGTCTTCGGGGTCCTCGTCTTCTTCGGGTTGGTCTTCTGGGTCCTCGCCTTCGGGGTCCTCGTCTTCTTCGGGGTAGTCTTCAGGGTCCTCGTCTTCTTCGGGGTGGTCTTCAGGGTCCTCGTCTTCTTCGGGGTGGTCTTCAGGGTCCTCGTCTTCTTCGGGGTGGTCTTCAGGGTCCTCGTCTTCAGGGTCGTCGTCTTCGGGGTCCTCGTCTTCTTAGGGTTGGTCTTCAGGGTCCTCGTCTTCAGGGTCCTCGTCAGGGAGATCCAGAGTGATTACCAAGAACCATTTCAAAAAGCTTGAACTTGGAAATGTAGCAGAAGGTACAAGAAAGCTGAGGAACTACCGAGGACCAGCTGACGGTACTGGAACCCGGATGGGTAGCAGAAGGTACAAGAGCCAATGGAACTGCCGAAGACCAGCTGACGGTACTGGAACTCGGTTACTAAGCAGGAGGTACCTGTGCCAGAAAGCACTACCAAGGACCAGCAGACGTTGGTGGAACTTGGATACCGAGAAGGAGGCACCTAATCCAAAGGCACTGCCGAGAACCAGCTGACGGTACTGGAACCCGGATGGGTAGCAGAAGGTACCCATGTAAAAAAAAGTTCAAGGCCGCGAGCCGGCCGCAGTTACCAAAACCCACAGTCCTACAGGGGGTGCTTGTCCTATTGGCACTATGGAACCAGCCTTCATTGCCAGATCCCGCAGCCCACATAGGAGTCACCTAAACTGCAGGCACCATAGAGTCGGCTAACCCGACCGCAACACGACAGGACAACGCATTGGAGGCAAAGTGACGTTGACACTACCCGGAAACAGCTGGCGTGCTGGAACCAGGCTGGGCAGTCACTGCCGAGAACCAGCTGACGGTACTGGAACCCGGATGGGTAGTAGAAGGTAGAAGAGCAAATGGAACTACCGAGGACCAGCTGACGGTACTGGAACCCGGATGGGTAGCAGAAGGTACAAGAGCCAATGGAACTGCCGAAGACCAGCTGACGGTACTGGAACTCGGTTACTAAGCAGGAGGTACCTGTGCCAGAAAGCACTACCAAGAACCAGCAGACGTTGGTGGAACTTGGATACCGAGAAGGAGGCACCTAATCCAAAGGCATTGCCGAGAACCAGCTGACGGTACTAGAACCCGGATGGGTAGTAGAAGGTACAAGAGCAAATGGAACTACCGAGAACCAGCTGGCGGTGCTGGAACCCAGGGTAAATACTAAAAACAGAGTGGAGCCAGAGGTGTAATTGGAGCAAGTTTTAAATCAGTAGTACAGTGGATGTGGACAAAGCAGGAGAATTTGCCGGACACACAGCAGGGGAACAGCTGACGTTACTGAACCCCAATAACACTGTGCAGACGGCACTTCTGAGCAGCAACTAGCGGTATTGGAGCCCAGGGTAAATACTAAAAACAGAGGAGACAGAGGTGTATTTGGAGGAGGTTTTAAATCAGTAGTACAGTGGATGTGGACAAAGCAGGAGAAATTGCTGTCCGTACAGCAGGGGAACAGCTGACGTTACTGAACACCAATAACACGGCAGCAAGTGTTGACTGTGCAGACGGCACTTCCGAGTGCCAACTGGCAGTGTTGGAGCTCAGGGATAATACTGAAAACAGAGGAGCCAGAGGTGTAATTGGAGCAACTTTAAAATCTGTAGTAGTGAGAATGTGGACAGAGCAGGAGAAATTGCCGTCCGCACAGCAGGGGAACAGCTGACGTTACTGAACCCCAATAACACGGCAGCAAGTGTTGACTGTGCAGACGGCACTTCCGAGCGCCAACTGGCGGTGTTGGAGCTCAGGGATAATACTGAAAACAGAGGAGCCAGAGGTGTATTTGGAGGAGGTTTTAAATCAGTAGTACAGTGGATGTGGACAAAGCAGGAGAAATTGCCGTCCGCACAGCAGGGGAACAGCTGACGTTACTGAACCCCAATAACACGGCAGCAAGTGTTGACTGTGCAGACGGCACTTCCGAGCGCCAACTGGCGGTGTTGGAGCTCAGGGATAATACTGAAAACAGAGGAGCCAGAGGTGTAATTGGAGCAACTTTAAAATCTGTAGTAGTGAGAATGTGGACAGAGCAGGAGAAATTGCCGTCCGCACAGCAGGGGAACAGCTGACGTTACTGAACCCCAATAACATGGCAGCAAGTGTTGACTGTGCAGACGGCACTTCCGAGCGCCAACTGGCGGTGTTGGAGCTCAGGGATAATACTGAAAACAGAGGAGCCAGAGGTGTATTTGGAGGAAGTTTTAAATCAGTAGTACAGTGGATGTGGACAGAGCAGGAGAAATTGCCGTCCGCACAGCAGGGGAACAGCTGACGTTACTGAACCCCAATAACACGGCAGCAAGTGTTGACTGTGCAGACGGCACTTCCGAGCGCCAACTGGCAGTGTTGGAGCTCAGGGATAATACTGAAAACAGAGGAGCCAGAGGTGTAATTGGAGCAACTTTAAAATCTGTAGTAGTGAGAATGTGGACAGAGCAGGAGAAATTGCCGTCCGCACAGCAGGGGAACAGCTGACGTTACTAAACCCCAATAACATGGCAGCAAGTGTTGACTGTGCAGACGGCACTTCCGAGCGCCAACTGGCGGTGTTGAAGCTCAGGGATAATACTGAAAACAGAGGAGCCAGAGGTGTAATTGGAGCAACTTTAAAATCTGTAGTAGTGAGAATGTGGACAGAGCAGGAGAAATTGCCGTCCGCACAATAGGGGAACAGCTGACGTTACTGAACCCCAATAACACGGCAGCAAGTGTTGACTGTGCAGACGGCACTTCCGAGCGCCAACTGGCGGTGTTGGAGCTCAGGGATAATACTGAAAACAGAGGAGCCAGAGGTGTAATTGGAGCAACTTTAAAATCTGTAGTAGTGAGAATGTGGACAGAGCAGGAGAAATTGCCATCCGCACAGCAGGGGAACAGCTGATGTTACTGAACCCCAATAACACGGCAGCAAGTGTTGACTGTGCAGACGGCACTTCCGAGCGCCAGCTGGCGGTGTTGGAGCTCAGGGATAATACTGAAAACAGAGGAGCCAGAGGTGTAATTGGAGCAACTTTAAAATCTGTAGTAGTGAGAATGTGGACAGAGCAGGAGAAATTGCCGTCCGCACAGCCGGGGAACAGCTGACGTTAATGAACCCCAATGACACGGCAGCAAGTGTTGACTGTGCAGACGGCACTTCCGAGCGCCAACTGGCGGTGTTGGAGCTCAGGGATTACAGTTCAGGTGGTAGAAACATGAACAGAACAGGAGACCTGGATACTGTTGCCAACCAATTATTTATTCTGGAAGAGGACTGGCAAATTCATGAGAGATCCAGGCCTTGTTCATTTTGAGAAAAGTAAGCCGGTCAACGTTATCGGAGGATAGTCGCATGCGACGGTCTGTTAGTACACCACCTGCGGCACTAAAGACGCGTTCCGATAATACACTAGCAGCAGGGCAAGCTAGCACCTCCAATGCATACTGACTAAGCTCTGGCCATGTATCCAGCTTACAGACCCAAAACTTGAAGGGAGAAGAGCCGTCTGGGAGTACACTAAGAGGGCAAGACATGTAGTCTGTCACCATCTGACGGAAACGTTGCCTCCTGCTGACTGGAGCCATCTGTGATGGTGTAGACATTTGTGGCGGCGGGGACACAAAACTTTGCCACATTTCGGCCATACTTGTCTTGCCTTGTGCTGAGGCGCTGCTTCTGCTCCCTCTTTGTGCAGAGCTTCCTCCACTGCCTCGACGCACCGAGCTGCTTTGTAAAGCACTAGCAGCACTGCTCTCGGTTGGAATGGAGAACATGATGGAATGCACCAGTGCGTCTTGGTACTCCTGCATTTTACGCTCCCGGTTCAACGGTGTTATGAGGCTTTGTAAGTTGTCCCGGTAGCGAGGATCTAGGAGGATGGACACCCAATAATCAGCCGTGTTGAGAATGTGGGCGATGCGGCGGTCGTTTCTCAGGCACTGCAGCATGAAATCAACCATGTGCTGCAGACTGCCAACTGGCCAAGAAACGCTGTCCCCTGCTTGAGGCGCGATCTCTGCCTGCTCTGCATCACCCCACCCTCGCTCTAGATACTGACTACTAGAGCATTGTGTACCTCCCTCCTCTGGACAGATGTCTTCCTCATCCATTGACTCCTCCTCATCCTCCTCACAAAGTGTCCCCTGCCTAGGCCTTTGTGAGGAACCACGTTGCGCAGACTGTAGAGAAGCAGATGGCATTTGTGACTCCTCATCCTCCACCTCTTCCAAAACCTCGTCCCTTAGTGCTTGCAGTGTTTTTTCAAGCAGACAGATAAGGGGGATAGTCATGCTGACTAGTGCATCATCTGCACTCGCCATCCGCGTGGAATAATCAAAGGCACGCAAAACGTGGCAAATGTCCTTTATAGAGGCCCACTCAGTGGTGGTGAAGTGTGAACGGCGCGCACTGCGACTTGTTTGCGCCTGCTGCAGCTGGTACTCCATTACTGCTGCCTGCTGCTCACACAACCTCTCCAACATATGTAACGTTGAATTCCACCTGGTGGGTAGGTCACATATGATGCGATGTTCCGGAAGACGTAATCGGCGCTGCAGAGCTGCAATGCGTGATCTTGCATTGCTGGAACGCCGCAAGTGAGCGCACTCTATGCGGACCTTGTGAAGCAGTGCATCAAGATCCGGATAGTCCCTCAAAAAACTCTGCACGACCAAGTTGAGCACATGTGCCAGACATGGGATGTGAGTGAGGTTGCCTAGGCCCAGAGCTGCCACCAGATTTCGGCCATTGTCACACACTACCATGCCTGGCTGGAGATTCGCTGGCACAAACCACACGTCGCTCTGCTGCTTGATGGCATTCCAGAGCTCCTGCGCTGTGTGGCTTCGATTCCCCAAAGAAATTAATTTTAATACGGCCTGTTGACGTTTGGCCACGGCTGTGCTCATATTGGTCACCATAACAGGTAACCGTTCACGGATCGATGTGGAGGTAGACCGTGACGGCTCCTGCAGCACTGATTCAGAGAAACTGGAGTATGAGGAGGAGTCAATGTGTACAGACTGGATTCCTGCAATCCTTGGAGTTGGCAGAACACGTACAGCGCCACTCTCAAGATCTGTACCCGGCTCCACAACATTTACCCAATGGGCAGTGAGGGAAAGGTATCGTCCCTGTCCATGCTTACTGGTCCACGCATCGGTGGTCAGGTGGACCTTGCTACTGACGGCGTTTTGTAGCGCATGTTTAATTTTTCTCTCCACATGATGTTGCAGGGCAGGGATGGCTTGCCTGCTGAAATAAAAGCGTCTGGGCACGTTGTATTGTGGGACTGCCAATGCCATAAAGTTACGGAATGTGTCAGTCTCCACCAGCCTGAATGATAGCATTTCAAGGGCCAGTAGTTTAGCAATGCCAGCATTCAGAGCCTGTGCTCGGGGGTGGTTTGCCGAGTATGGGCGCCTTTTCTCCCATGCCTGTGCTAACGATGGCTGTAGACTGGCCTGGGAGTGTGAGGATGACTGGGAAAGTGGTGTTGTGGGTGGAATTACACTGTGTCTCTGTACAACAGTACCAGAGATTCTTCCATGGCAATCCTGTGAGGAAGCCGAACCAGCTGTGTGTGAGCTGGAGGAAGAGGCTACAACACGAGCTGAAGAGGTGGTAGGTGGCTCTGTAGGTTGGCCTAGGTCTTCAGTGTGTTTTTGTAACTCCACCACGTGCTTGGTCCGCACATGTTTCCACATATTTGTGGTATTGAGGTTGCTGACACTTTTCCCTCTTTTCACCTTCTGATTACACAGCTTGCATTTGACAAAGCAAATGTCATCTGCAACTTTGTCAAAAAAGGACCAGGCACTGCAAGTCTTGGGAGCGCCCGCTTTGGATTTTGGAAGAGCCATGCTCCTAATAGGTGCCGAAGTGGAGGCTACAGGCAACCAAGTCTGCCCCCTCCCTCTCCCTCCTTTTTGGGCTGTTCGGGGAATCTCTTCCTCAGAGCTGCTCCCACCACCTTCCTGTCCCTCACGCCATGATGGGTCAAGGACCTCATCATCTACACCACCCTCTTCAAACAACTGCTTCTCCTGGGTAGTCTCGACAGCACAGTACGCACCAGAAAGTGGCACCTGAGTCTCATCATTAGATGCGTACTGAGGTGTGCTGCTGAGCATAGGCACTAGCCCACCCGCCTCTTCAGATTCAGAGAGACAAAACGGTTGCGCATCACTGCATACTACCTCTTCTTCAAATTCTCGAATTCTGCTTGGCTGGCCCCCTCTTTCCAAGCCAAGAGATTCAGAGAACAGAAGTAGAGATGGCTCCTGTCCAGGGCTCTCTGACTGCCTGGGCAATTTGGCAGGTGGTGAAGAGACAGATGGGTGCTCTTCAGTGCTCAGGACCTGAGAGGATCTGGAACTAATTGAAGTCGATGCGTTAGCTGCCATCCATCCGACAATGGCTTCAATTTGGTCCTCCCGCAGCAGTGGGGTACGGCTAGCTCCTACAAAGCTGCGCAAAAAGGACTGTTCCCTGGTAAAACTGGGGGATGCTGAGTCACTGGTGCCCGCAGCAGGCACAGAATCCCCACGTCCTCTCCCTGCAGGCACAGAATCCTCACGTCCTCTCCCTGCAGAAACTCCACGCCCACGCCCACGACCACATGCCTTACTCCCTGCCTTCTTCATCTTGGTAGACTGATAAAGATAGGCAGAAAAGTACTAAGGGCTTAGTGTGCTTATTCCTGAACAGCTGCTAACAGGTATAAGAAACACTAATTTTATAAAGTGTGGACTAGACTTTAATATGAGCTAATGTGGCCTACACAACTGTAAAGTGGAGTGTTTGGTGAACTTTATTTAGGTTTTTTTTGTCACAAAAAGACACTGGATGTGCCTAAAGATGTAATAACGATAGTATCACAAACTTTTTGTAGCTATTACAATGTAGGAAGGTAACCTACAATGCAATAGATGAGGCTACAAAAAATAAGCTAATACTAATCTGGCTGGGGCTGCAGGGCCCAATGCTGCAGAAAGGCTCCTCTAACTACTCCTATATAGTGTGTTTGGAACCAATTTAGCTGAATACGGATGGAACCACCACACTAATAGGAGAAATCAGGAAAAATTATGAATTGGCAAAAAAGGACAATGTATGAGGCAGTGACACACACTGAGTGCACTACAACCAGACGTGGTTGAAGCACACACTACAGGGTGAGCTGCACTCACACACCAGACCTTGCAGACAGCGGTGAACAGTACAGATGCAGAGCACTGTGCACTAGCGCTGCAAGACCAAAAAAATTTCTCTATCTACTCCTATATAGTGTGTTTGGAACCAATTTAGCTGAATACAGATGGAACCACCACACTAATAGGAGATATCAGGAAAAATTATGAATTGGCAAAAAAGAACAATGTATGAGGCAGTGACACACACTGAGTGCACTATAACCAGACGTGGCTGAAGCACACACTACAGGGTGAGCTGCACTCACACACCAGACCTTGCAGACAGCGGTGAACAGTACAGATGCAGAGCACTGTGCACTAGCGCTGCAAGACCAAAAAAATTTCTCTATCTACTCCTATATAGTGTGTTTGGAACCAATTTAGCTGAATACGGATGGAACCACCACACTAATAGGAGATATCAGGAAAAATTATGAATTGGCAAAAAAGGACAATGTATGAGGCAGTGACACACACTGAGTGCACTATAACCAGACGTGGCTGAAGCACACACTACAGGGTGAGCTGCACTCACACACAGAGACCTTGCAGAAAGCGGTGAACAGCACAGAGAACTGTGCACTAGCACTGCAAGGCACAGCGATTTATAAAGTAGCTTGGGTAAAGCAGAATAGACCAAATAGGTAGCTAAAACTGTCCCTCAGAACAACAGCATCCTATCCCTAACTGAATTCACAGCAGAGTGAGCTCAAAATGGCGGCGGCGGCTTTTATAGTGCATCATGACATCATTTCAGCAGCCAATCACAGCCATGCCATTAGTTAAGATGCCTACATGCCTAACAGGATGTGCCCACACTTCTTAGGATCCTCATTGGCTGAATAAAATGAAAATGGCTCATTGCATTATGGGAACTTCCGGTTCCGGTATACGATATTGCAAAAGTATCGGAATTAAGTATCGGAATTCCGATACCGCGAATATCGGCCGATACCCGATATTTCAGTATCGGAATGCTCAACACTAGTAACAAGTCTTTCATCAGAAGTTGTTGATGGAAAGCCAAATCTTATCAACAGGGGAGATGTTGGAAACAGATTGATGGTGTTTATCTGCATTCTTACCTGTTTTAGCCACTGCGGCCAAATAGGATTGCACCACAGTCTATACAGCATGTCATGAATGTCCTTATAGAAACTGTTCACAGCAGGAAGTTGACTCTTGGATGGGATTTGCAGAGAAAGACGAGGCTCTCGACCATACACTGAGACAAAGAGAGAGTTCCCGGAAGGTTCAGAAACTTAATTGCTGTGGGCAAATTTATCTCAAGGAAACAAATCTGGGCAATTTTCTTGATGGGAATTAAGAAAAATTCAAAGGTGTTGCTCCATGAAGTCATTGATTCTTTCAGTTTGCCCATTACTTTGAGCGTGATAGGTAGAGAAGTTTAATGAAATTTTGAGATTCTTTCAGAGTGCCTTTCAGAACCTGTAAACAAATTGCACACCATGGTCAGAAACAATATGAGCTGGAAGACCATGGAACCGGAACATTTCTTTGAAGAATACTTGGGCTTTTAGTGGAACAGATGGAAGTCCAGGTAATGGAACAAAATGAGACATCTTGGAAAAATAGTCCACCATGACCCTGATGGAAGTGAAGCACAACTCCTTGGGAAGATAGAAACAGGAATAGAGTACTGAATTTTGTTTTATTCCTGGGTGACCGTAAAGAAGAGAAGAATGGATTTAAGTCAAGACCCCCTGGAGAAGTAAATAGAAATCAAAAAATAGCCTTTCAAGTATTCTAGTGCAGGAGAATTATTTCTATTCTCCTGCACTAGGATACTTGAAAGGCTATTTTTTTTATCTCTATTTATTCTCGGTGACGTTGCATCTTTGTTAGACCAAAATTATTGATTGATCTTTGTCCCCTGGAGAAGTAGTTTGAGACGAGGGAACATTCTTTAGGTGAAGAATTAGTTGAAGAGGTTCAAATACAAGTGAAGGTGCAACTTTAGAATCATCATATGGATCAATGGACCCAGAAAGAGCATCAGCCCTGCATTTTTACGAGCTGAATGATAGGTGAGAATGAAGTCAAACCACTAGAAGAAAAGTGAGCATTGAGCTTGACCGGGATTTAGTTTACAGGCTGATGAAATATACTCTGGATTTTTATGGTTCATATACAGAGGTGACCAAAAGCTTTGCATTTATTTTAAAAGTGTGATTACTTCTGTCTGGTTGTTGTGATGCCATTTCCCTTGTGATGAATTGAAAGTGAATGAAGTTGTCATAATGCAAGACCTTAATTTTAACCAAAATGCTTTTGAATATAGGTATGGTCATTTAATTACAGAAAACTGTCTGCCAAAAGTTTTGCATATACTATTTATTGATCACAACATAGAGAGTAATTCATTATTTACAATGCCATAACTTAGTATTTTGTAGCATAACCTCTTGTTTTAATTATTGCACCTCACCGATGGGACAGCATTGAAGCTACTAGGGTATTCAAGACATATTGAGGGATCTTGCTCCATTCCATTTGCAAATCTGCAAGCAGTTCATCTTTATTGCTATGGGTACAGGCCCCAACTTGTCGCCCTAACTCATCCCAAAGGTGCTCTATAGGGCTTGAATCAGGTAATTGGCTTGGTCATTGCAACAGGCAAACACTTTTCTTTGCTAACCAATTTTTGACTAAATTGGATGCGTGCTTAGGATCATTGTCTTGCTGGAATTTCCATCCTCTGCCTACTTTGGTTTTACTATGTGGCAGCATTACATTCTCCAGTATATCCTTGTACATGGTAGCATTTATATTCCCAACAATTCTATGCAGAGGACCAATGTCAAATGCAGAAAAGCAGCCCTAAACCATGACATTACCCCCCACCATGTTTCACTGTAGGCGTTTGGTACCTTACATTATTACGTTTTAAAATTAGGGAGTATATATAGTGCTTGCCATTACTACCAAACAGATTGAACTTGGATTCATCTGAACACAACACCTGGGGTGTCAAACTCAAAACACACAGAGGGCCAAAATGAAAAACTTGGACAAAGCTGAGGGCCAACCAGTATACAGGATAATGAGCCCAACACAGTCCTCCATACAAAATAATAGGCCCCACATAGTCCTCCAAACAGTTTAATGGCCCACAGAACTTTTTATACAGTATAATGGGCCCCACATAGTCCTCCATAGAGTATAATGGGCCCCACATAGTCCTCCATACAGTATAATGGGCTCCACATAGTCCTCTATACAGAATAATGGGCCCCACAAAGTGCTTCATACCGAATAATGGCCCACATAGGGTTGGTGGTTCTGGTGTTGCAGGCCAAATAAAATCACCCTGTGGGCCACATTTGGCCCACGGGCCAGAGTTTGACATGTGTGCCTTAGACCAACCTTAGATCAATCTGTCTCATTCCATTGGCTGTGGCTGTGTTCTTTGGCAAACTTAAGTCGGACCTTCCGATTCTTTGCAGAGATGAAAGGATTCTTGACTGTAACTCGTGCATTCAACCCTACTGCTCCTAGCCGTTGCACTGCAGTTTGGCGACTCACTTTGACCTCATATTCTTCGTTCATTCTGTGTAAAATCTGTACAGCACTTTTATGTACATCAGATACTGACTTTTTCTTAATAATGTGATCAACTCTGGAGGAAGTTTTCCATGGTCGTCCATTTCTAGGTTTGTCAGCTGTTCCATAACCTTCTTTTTCTTTCTTTAATATATGTGACACTTGACTCTGAGAATTCCATAGCTCCTCTTTTTGGCTTTTTCCTGACTTCACTCTCAGAATAATAAGCTTCCTGACATCTGGTGATAAATTTGGCTTTGTCTTTGCCATGTTTTAATCTAAAAACACACACATTAAAAAAAATTTTTAGGCAAAATTCAACTACCCATGACAAAACATTTGACCCAGAAACTGTTGAAAACTAACACATAAAGGGATAAAACAATGTCAAACACAATTTTCGTCCTTATTGCTGACAACCATTTGCTTCCGGTTTACTAAAATCAACATGAAAATGGCATCACAAAAACCAGACAAAAGTAATCACACTTTTAAAAAAAAATGCAAAACTTTTGGTCGCCAATATACAGTGCTGGCCAAAAGTATTGGCACCCCTGCAATTCTGTCAGATAATACTCAGTTTCTTCCTGAAAATGATTGCAATCACAAATTCTTTGGTATTATTCTCTTCATTTAATTTGTCTTCAATGAAAAAAACACAAAAAGAATTGTCCTAAAGCCAAATTGGAAATAATTCCACACCAAACCTAAAAAAGGGGGTGGACAAAAGTATTGGCACCCTTTGAAAAATCATGTGATGCTTCTCTAATTTGTGTAATTAACAGCACCTGTAACTTACCTGTGGCACCTAACAGGTGTTGGCAATAACTAAATCACACTTTCAGCCAGTTAACATGGATTAAAGTTGACTCAACCTCTGTCCTGTGTCCTTGTGTGTACCACATTGAGCATGGAGAAAAGAAAGAAGACCAAAGAACTGTCTGAGGACTTGAGAAACCAAATTGTGAGGAAGCATGAGCAATCTCAAGGTTACAAGTCCATCTCCAAAGACCTGAATGTTCCTGTGTCTTCCGTGCGCAGTGTCATCAAGAAGTTTAAAGCCCATGGCACTGTGGCTAACCTCCCTAGATGTGGACGGAAAAGAAAAATTGACAAGAGATTTCAACGCAAGATTGTGCGGATGATGGATAAAGAACCTCGACTAACATCCAAACAAGTTCAAGCTGCCCTGCAGTCCGAGGGTACAACAGTGTCAACCCGTACTATCCGTCGACGTCTGAATGAAAAGGGACTGTATGGTAGGATACCCAGGAAGACCCCACTTCTTACCCCGAGACATAAAAAAGCCAGGCTGGAGTTTGCCAAAACTTACCTGAGAAAGCCTAAAAAATTTTTTGGAAGAATGTTCTCTGGTCAGATGAGACAAAAGTAGAGCTTTTTGGGAAAAAGCATCAACATAGAGTGTACAGGAAAAAAAAGAGGCATTCAAAGAAAAGAACATGGTCTCTACAGTCAAACATGGCGGAGGTTCCCTGATGTTTTGGGGTTGCTTTGCTGCCTCTGGCACTGGACTGCTTGACTGTGTGCATGGCATTATGAAGTCTGAAGACTACCAACAAATTTTGCAGCATAATGTAGGGCCCAGTGTGAGAAAGCTGGGTCTCCCTCAGAGGTCATGGGTCTTCCAGCAGGACAATGACCCAAAGCACACTTCCAAAAGCACTATAAAATGGTTTGAGAGAAAGCACTGGAGACTTCTAAGGTGGCCAGCAATGAGTCCAGACCTAAATCCCATAGAACACCTGTGGAGAGATCTCAAAATGGCAGTTTGGAGAAGGCACCCTTCAAATATCAGGGACCTGGAGCAGTTTGCCAAAGAAGAATGGTCTATAATTCCAGCAGAGCATTGTAAGAAACTCATTGATGGTTACCAGAAGCGGTTGTTCGCAGTTATTTTGGCTAAAGGTTGTGCAACCAAGTATTAGGCTGAGGGTGCCAATACTTTTGTCCGGCCCTTTTTTGGAGTTTTGTGTGAAATGATCAATGATTTGATTTTTGCTTCATTCTCTTTTGTGTTTTTTCCTTGCAAGCAAATTAAATGAAGATAATAATACCAAAGAATTTGTGATTGCAATCATTTTCAGGAAGAAACTGAGTATTATCTGACAGAATTGCAGGGGTGCCAATACTTTTTGCCAGCACTGTAGATGGTTATCAGGAAATTAGCTCCTTCAAGTAGATGTCGCCATTCCTCCAGAGCTAAATTTGGAGGTAGAAGATCTGAATTGCCAATAGAGTAATTCTGCTTGAGAACATTTCTTGGAGAATAAACTGCAGGGATAATTTCTAGATTCAGAAGAATTTTGTGAAAAAAACATCAGGGTGATGTAGAAACAGAGCAGTTGAAAAGCAAGAATTAAAGTGAACCTGTCATGTTGAAAATGGTATCTGATCTGCAGACAGGATGTTATAAAGCAAGAGGAACTGATCAGATTGATTTACATTTTGGTGGGAAAAGTTTCAGGTAAACTTGCTTTTTATTCATTAAAATACCTGGTGTTTGTATGCATATGAGTCCAGTGGGAGGTCCTACTCAGTTATTGATTATCTTTCCCGTATGACTGTGCATTCAGAGGAGTCTGTTAATCACTAAGTTGGACCACTCACTGGACTCATATTCATACAAACATCAGGGATTTCAATGAAAAAAAACAAGGTATACTAAATCTTTCCCAATAAGCCATTAGAAAATTCTGCTCAGCTTCTCCTTCTCAATACCATGCTGTCAACAGATCGGAATGCAAGTACAAAATGATAGGTTGCCTTTAATTCGCTTGAAATTGAATGGTTGAATCCAGGCAGCTCTGAGAATTAGCTCCATTCGAGAAAAGGGGCCAATAGAGGAGCTACCACTTGAGAATCATTTTTAATGAACTCTTTTTAGTTTTTTTTAGGCCAGCAGTTTAAGGCCATGATTTTTGACTAATCCAGAATAAAAGAAGTTTTCCTTGGGTCTAAACTCAGACCGCCAAATGAAATTATTTATCTGAGAAAAGGCAATTCATGAAGATCAAAAGAGATTTTTTTTCCAGCTTGGCATAAAGATGATTTTGTCACAGTCTCTTCAAAATGGAGCAGACATGGTGTGAATCCAAGTCTTTGAAGAAAATTAGTATATAACCCAAATAGACTAAGACCTACTAATATAAGACTTCACAAAATATTTCAATAATAAAATGAATAAAAGCAGCAGGTGGGTTACATAATTCAAAAGGCATGATGAAATATTTATAGTGACCATCACAGGTGTTGAATGTGGTCTTCCTTTCGTTGCCTGATCTAATGTTGATTTTTTTTTGTCCAAGGGCCACATTGCCATAATGAACCAATCCCAAGGGCCGCAAAAAAATTTAAAGGGGTAATTACATGAATAAACCACTAGAACCACTGTTAGTACATCACTAGAACTAAGTTTTGAGTATTTGTGGAGGATTTGGAGAGTTTCTGCTAAAAAAAAAAAGTGTGAGCACACACTAAGTTAAAATTAGTTCTTGGAGCAGAAACTTGTCAAATCCTCCCCATAATCTCAAATTTCAAATTAAGTTTTGAGGATTTTTACATTTTAATATAGCCATGAAGCATGTTATGGATTGCTACATGTGTAGAAGATCAGAACCTCTGTCAAACCTACGTCTCCTCTGTCTGTAAGGCCCCATCACGCTGCTGCGCGTCAGGGAGGGCCCTGATGTGTGCTCCTCTGCCCCAGTCCCATCGCCACAGTGTTCATTTGAATATAGGAAGGGAGTGGCATCTCCTGGACAGCTACACGGGCTGCACAACATCCCTTGGCGGCGGGCCACATGTGGCCCACGGGTCTTATGTTGTGCAGGTCTGGGTCAAAGGCTCCACGCATGTCTAATTTTGTGAAAATGGAAGCATCTTTAATCTAATGAAAAAGTTCAGAGATGAGGGGTAATGGTTAGTGATCTTTTGGAGCGATTTAATCTAAACACTGATGGGCAATGCTTGGTGTAAGTGACCCATCTTTCTTCTTTACTCTTTCTAAGAAGAAAAATCATGCACTGGTCAGAGAGATGAACTTGTGGATGAATCTTCGTTTCAAATTTGCTTTAATGTAAGCTAATATTGCTTCAGTGTCAGGGAGCAATTAGGGATAAACTCACCCCATCTGTTCAGTTCCAGGAAAAGAAAGGTAAGGCAAAGTCAAATAGCCGATGAGGTAGTAGTACTTGACCTATTGTTTTGAAAAGACATCTGCGAAGTAATAGGTACTTTAGCCGAGATGGAAGCAAAGTAGAGTTTCAGAGTCGGTGGTTGAGATAGAGCATTGAAGCAATTAAGGAAAACAAGGAGACCCTTACTGGGTATTCTGGTCCCAAGTCCCAATAGCATCTATGTATCAGAAAGTGGAAAAAATAAAATAATAATAATTATAGTGCTCCAACTTGAAGAGTCACCTCATCAGTCCAAACCTGGATACGACCACCAGGAATTGCAGAACCATTCACAAAGATAAGTTTCATTGATGGACACACTGAAACAAAAGGAATTTTCAGCCTTCTGACTCATGAGAGATCAATATAATTCATTGAAGCTCTGGAATCAGTGAAGTCCTATGTACTCAGTGGAACTAAGCAAAAGAGTCAAAAGCACTTCAAGCTTGTCTTTGACTGAGCATAATATTAACCCCAAGGCAATCCCTACACTTTTGTTTGTGGTCTGAACTTTCCCTGTTTGACCTTGAGTTTGGAACATACGGCAATGAAATTTTTCACCAGAATAAAGACAAAGTCCTTTTGGGGATGCAATTTTTTGGCTGATGCTAATTTCTTCCTGCCAATTTGCATGGTTCCCTGGGTGGCGTCTCTGAGAGGAGATATTGAAGATGCTCTAATATTTGAGATGAGAGAATTTTTAGCTTTCTCACTTAACTTCTTTTAAAAAGGTAAGTCTACTCAGATGGCAAGATGAATCAGATTATCAAGGGCAGATGACAAATATCTACCAAATTCCCTTACAACATCCTTTATCAGTCTAAATACACTGGACTAGAAAATTGTTAGCATTACATAATTGTTCCATGACAATTCAGATGGCAGGTTCTGCATTGCCTGGCATAATATCCCACAAAGTTAGTCCCTTATCTAAACTGGAGTAAAAGTCAGTGGGTGAGTGGGCACACCAAAGGTGTTGATGCTGCTGTATTTTTTTAAATCCATTGTCTGAGTATTCTGTTATGGGATCCTCTGCTAAGCTCGATTTGCTAAGCCCTAAGTTAGGTTGAGCAACTGAATATGCAGGATGGCAGGTGGATCAGGGGGGCTGGAAATATTAGATGCAGAAATACCAAATGTACAGATAGTACACAGGAACAGCAGAGTTGAGTAGGCAATCAGTCGCCTTGTTGCAAGAGTGCAGATAGCACGCACGAATAGCAGGATTGAGCAGGCTATCAGGCATCTTGTTGGAGCAGAGCCAAGTGGGAAGTGTGGCTTAACTCCTGGAAAGCACATGGTAGCCTAAATACTCAGGCAGCAGTTAGCCACCTGAGCTGGCCTTGAAAGGACTCGGATGATAACATCGGAGGTGCAGGCCAGATTATCGTAGTAATCCAGCCTGAATTAGCACTGAGGGTGTAATAGGGGGAGGAAGCAAAAGAGTGCTAAAGCTGGGACAGACGAGTAATACCTAATAGGGAACATGAAATTGGGGTATATAAACTTGACAATTGTTTTTAAGAAGTTGTACACCACTTTCAAACATTTTCACAATGAGCTCAGATTGGGCAAAAAGAAAAAAGATAGGATATGCACCAGTGGCATACCGCTAATAGTGGCAGACCACGTGGCCACTATGGGGCCCGTGAATCAGGGGGCCCTGGTGCTAGCACTAGCACAGGGCTTCCCCTGCCTGGCATCACACTTTCAACTGTATCTGCATCCTGGATCATCACTTCAAATGTGATGTGGTCCCTAAAAAAATTGTTTTGCAAATTTTGTTGTAAAATGAGAAATCGCTGGTCAACTTTTAACCCTTATAACTTCCTAAAAAAAAATATGTTTCCAAAATTATGCTCATGTAAAGAAGACATGTGGGAAATGTTATTTATTAACTATTATATGTGACATAACTCTCTGATTTAAGGGCATAAAAATTAAAAGTTTGAAAATTGCAAAATTTTCACAATTTTTGCCAAATTTTAAATTTTTTCACAAATAAACGCAAGTCATATCAAAGAAATTTTACCACTATCATGAAGTATAATATGTCACGAAAAAAACAATCTCAGAATCACGGGGATCCATTGAAACATTCGAGTTATTACCTCATAAAGTGACAGTGGTCAGAATTAAAAAAAAATGGCCTGGTCAGGAAGGTGAAAACAGGCTTCGGGGTGAAAGGGTTAAACAAGTGTTGTAACATGCAATTGTGAATGTTTTAAGAACCTGAAAAAGTCCTGTCTATTTGTGATGCTGGCAATTCTTCCAACCATGTAGGAATTCTTGGACCCTCCACCCAGACACCCTGTCTACCCAGTTCTCCTCATTTGGTCCCTCTAATCTTAAAGCTCCCTGCATTGCTGCTAGGTTCCTTTTCTGCGTCTTGAAGACATCATTGTTCCACTTGCTTCATTTAGCAGGAGCCCAAACGAAGGGGCAAATTTTATTCATGGGCACACTGCAGGGCATATTTTTATTCAGTATTACAGTATGAGATATTTTTTCTTATTCAAGGGCTCGATGTGGGGTATTTTTGATTCAGGACTCTCTGCCTTCATTGTGCCTTCAGCCTTCAAATATATAAAGATATGCAATAAAAAGTCATATATGAGCTTACCATGTCTGTATTTTCACACATTTTTCTTTTCCAACTTGTAAAAATTTTTTTGAAGATTGAAGGAAAATGGCACATCCACAAATCACATTAAAAATGTTACTTCTTTATTGATTTTCCATAAGTAATAGAAAAAAGGTTAAAATCCATATGGCATGGTCTGAAAATGCACCTTACTTGTAGTGTCGTTCACAATAAGAATAAGGGCTTTGAGATGCCCTTATCATTATTTAAAATAAGATCCATTCCGTTACATAAAAATAAAGATCTCAACATAATTCTATTTCTAAAAAGCCAATGCAATTTTTAAATCTCTCCACCAGGGTGAGCTACAACATTGTATAGAAGAGAAGTTACATAATAATTACTAACTCACTAGATGCAATGGCTGATGCTATGTTATAAACCATGATGGTAGTCACTGTATCTGGTGACTAACATACAGTGGTTTCTGAAAGTATTCACGTCCCTTGGCATTTTTCGTATTTTGCTACCTCACAACCTGGAATTTCACTGTTTTTTTGAGAGTTTGCAGCAATTCATGTAAAGAACATGCCTACAACTGTGAACAATTGTTTTTCTTTTTTTTCTTGTATCCCTGTATTTCGCACCACCCATCTTCCCCTCGACTCAGAAAAATTTCCCTGTCTTTACTGCTGTATACTGATGAGCGAGCACTAAAATGCTCAGGTACTCGTTGCTTGGGTCGAGCAAATTGGAATCCTCGAGTGCTCGGTCCGAGTAACGAGCCCAATGTAAGTCTGTGGGAAACTCGAGCATTTTTCCGTCAGATCCCCCCCGGTGGTCTGCAGAGGGCCTAAAAATTGCCCAAATCAATGGGAACAGTGCTCAAATGACATGGGAACAGAATGGGGAAGACCCCTGGACGCATCTGACTCCCAGGTCACTGCTGTCAACAATGTTGTCAGAGGTATTACGCCACTTTTACGGACTCACAATAAAACATACAAAAACTAAACCAAAATGGATTTTCCTGGGAAATATGTTAAGGAACATCCTTTCTAGGGTAATGACTTGTATATAAGGCAAAAGAAATAACCAAAAACAAAAATGCTCCTTCACACCTTGGGCTATGTTCACATGTAGCGATTTTGATGCATTTTTGCACTTTTGCATTTCAACTATGACAAATGCATTCACCAGGAAATGTCATTTTAACATTTTACAACCTTATCTGGCCATGTGGTGTGTAATAGATCATCAGACACATCCTGTTTCATTAATGAAGGAGGGATTGTGAAAGTTACAAAAACTATTTTTACAGCCTTACTATTCTTATAGGGCCAGCAGTCTGCTATGCTTTCTTGTTCTCATTATTAAAGAGTGGGTCTCCTATAGTGGTAATGCCCATGCGGTGACTGCAAGGGCTGCCAAAATTTGGGAAAAACCCCACTAGCAATTTAAACACACATAGAGCTGGGCCACAGTAATGACATGTTTCCATTAGAAAGGAGAGGGTCTGCTTTCCAGTTATAGGGCATGCAGTGAGTCCAATGGCTGCCAAAATTTAGGAAAAACCCTACTAACAATTTAAAGACACATGGAGCTGGGTTACAGTAACGAGTACAACATGTTCCCATTAAAAAGGAGTGGGTCTCCCATACTGTTTGCATATGGAGTGAATGTGACGGCTGCCAAAAATGTGAAGGCACTCCAATGCCCCTTGCAAGAGACGTAGAGGTCGGAGGGCCTCCTGAAAACAATTTTCCCATTATTAGGAAGTGGGTATCCCATACTGTTTGCCTATGCAGTGAATGCAACGGTTGCCAAAAATGTGGAGGCACTCCAATGCCCCTTGCAAGAGACGTAGAGGTCGGAGGGCCTCCTGAAAACAATTTTCCCATTATTAGGAAGTGGGTATCCCATACTGTTTGCCTATGCAGTGAATGCAACGGTTGCCAAAAATGTGGAGGCACTCCAATGCCCCTTGCAAGAGACGTAGAGGTCGGAGGGCCTCCTGAAAACAATTTTCCCATTATTAGGAAGTGGGTCTCCAATACTGTTTGCCTATGCAGTGAATGCAACGGCTGCCAAAAATTTGGAGGAACTCCAATGTCCCTTGCAAGAGACGTAGATATGGTGATATGGTAGATATGGTGGTGGTACCCCGCCCCTCAGGGCCTGTGCAATGAGAGGGTCTGAGAAAACTGTCCCAGAACTTTGACAGTGTTCCTCTGCCTCTTCTGGATTGCATTTGTGTCTCTCTTGCCTGTACTCCTTGGTTGTCCAACGAACTGTGACCTCTGCCCCCAGCGTTTTCAGATGCTCTCCTCTTCCCCCTCTTCCTCCCTGTCCCTAGGCCATCCACTGTTAGAACCTTGCTGTTAGGTTTTTTTTCCTTTGCTGGTCACATGACTTTGTTGGCCTATTTAATCCTGCTCCGCCCTTCTGGCTTTGCTGGACTTCATTGTATATCTACTTTCTAGCTAGCCTGTGCTCTGTATCTAACTCTGTTAGTTTGCTTGGTCTACGGACCTCTATGTTCTATCTATTTTGTTTGTTCGTCTGTCTGCTACTATTTCTGTTAGGAGGTGTCCCATATTCCTCCCAGTCCTTAGTACTTGTAGGGATTCCCTCCCCACATCTATAGGTCTTCGTACAGACTAGATTAGGACTTTAGCAGGTCTGATCGCAGGATCAGGTTCCCTGTTACATCGTAGGGATTCAGCTGAGTCTTATAGTAGGGACAGATCTCCTCTCTTTCCTTAGCTTTGGTAGCAGAACATAACAGTAAGTCCAGCCTGCAAATTCTCTAAGGAAAGATTTTTTTTTTTTTTTTTTTTGTTCCATCATGGTGTCGGTTCAGGATTTGGCTAAACACCTGCAGGGACTTTCTCTGGAAGTGGCCGAGCTCCGTCAGCACGTGAGTAACTGTCCTGGAGCATATTTCTTGGAGCCTAAGGTATGTTTGCCGGATTTATTTTTTGGTGAACATCGAGAATTTTTTTCATTTAAAAATGCTTGCTTATTGTATTTTCGTTTGAGACCCAAGTCCTCTGGGGATGAATCCCAGCGCGTAGGGTTCATAATGTCACTTTTGCGCAAAGAGCCTCAGGAGTGGGCCTTTTCTTTGCAACCTAGTGATACATGCTTCAGATCAGTGGATAGTTTTTTTTCTGCTTTAGGACTATTATATGATGATCCTGACCGTGTGGCATCAGCTGAGACTGAGTTGAGACGTTTAAAACAAGGATCAGGTAATGTCGAAAAATATTGTACTCATTTTCGTCGTTGGTCCACTCAAACAGGGTGGAACGATTCTGCTCTGAAAAGTCTATTTCTTGCTGGGCTCAATGAAAGGGTTAAAGACCTGCTAATTGCTTATCCTACACCTGAGGATTTGCAACAGGCTATGCAATTAGCTATACGGGTGGATAGAAGACTGCGTGCTAGGGTTAATGAGAGCAAATCCTCTGCTATGTCAGTTTCTGGTTATGATAATGTGTGTACTAACAGTGGTGAACCGATGGAGATTGGATCGGTGGCACCTCGCTCTCAAGAAAAAGACCGTCGTTTTTCGGAAGGCTTGTGTTTCTATTGCGGAAAATCTGGTCATTTGATTAAAGGCTGTGAGCTTCGTATGAAGAAAGAAAAAAAAATGGTCAGTCACGCCCGTATTGCCTGTTTAAATTCCAAGGGTATATTTTTAGCTGCTTCCACGATTGCTCAGGAAAAATTAATGGAATTTCGGGTGTTTGTTGATTGCGGGTCTACACTGAATGTAATTGATGGGGGATTCGTGGAAAAACTCAATTTAAAACCTGAACCTTTATCATCCCCCATTGCTGTGGTTTCTGTGGATGGCTCCCCTTTGAAGAATATTACTCTCAAGGTCAGTGAATTTCCTCTCACTATTAATGGTGTTCACCATGAGAAATTGGATTTGGTAGTGTTGAATAACTTGCCTTCTCCAGTAATATTGGGTTTGCCCTGGTTAAAATTTCACAATCCTGTACTGGATTGGTCTACCAGTGAAATTAAATCCTGGAGCCATAAATGTTATGACAAGTGTTGTAACGGGCGTATTGCAGCTTTGGATAGGGGAGAATTGCCTGTTCCTATTCAGGATTTTTGGAGAGTTTTTTCTGAGAAGGAATCGCAGGTTTTGCCTCCCCATAGAGACTATGATTGTTCTATTGAATTTGTCCCTGGAGCGACTCTTCCTAAAAGTCGTTTATTTAACCTTACTATTCCTGAGAGGAAGGCTTTGGAGGAATACATACAGACAAGTTTGGCCGCCGGTCACATTAGGCCCTCTAAGTCTCCTGTGGCGGTTGGATTTTTTTTTGTAAAAAAAAAGGACGGCGGTTTACGTCCTTGTCTGGATTTTCGTGAGATTAACAAAATTACGGTACGCAATCCTTACCCACTGCCATTGATTCCTGATCTGTTTAACCAGTTATTGGGGGCCAAGTGGTTCTCTAAAATTGACCTTAAGGGGGCATACAATCTGTTGCGCATGAAGGAGGGTGATGAATGGAAGACTGCTTTTAACACTCCTGTGGGTCATTTTGAGAATCTGGTTATGCCTTTTGGTCTTACTAATGCTCCTGCATTTTTTCAGAATCTGATTAATGACATCCTTAGACCTTTGATCGGTAAAAATGTGGTTGTGTATTTGGATGACATTTTGATTTATTCGCCAGATCTGGAGTCTCATTGGCGGAGCGTGCGTGAGGTATTACAGTTATTAATGGACAATTCGCTTTTTGCTAAGCTGGAGAAATGTGAGTTCGCTGTACAGAGAATTAGTTTTTTGGGCTACATTATCTCCAGCAAAGGTTTTGAGATGGATCCGGTTAAGGTTCAGGCTGTGCAGGAATGGCCTAGGCCTATTGGTTTGAAATCGATACAGAGGTTTTTGGGTTTCGCCAATTACTATAGAAAGTTCATAAAAAATTTTTCTAGTATTGTCAAACCTCTGACTGATCTCACCAGGAAAGGTGCTGATGCGGTTCAGTGGTCTTCTGAGGCCATTGAAGCTTTTGTGTATCTCAAGGAGAGGTTCACCTCTGCTCCCATCCTTATGCAGCCTGATGTTACTAGGCCGTTTTTGGTTGAGGTTGATGCTTCCTCTGTGGGGGTTGGCGCAGTATTGTCTCAGGATAACGGGGATGGATTACATCCCTGTGCCTTTTTTTCAAAAAAATTTTCGGAGACTGAACTGAATTACGATATTGGTAATCGGGAATTATTGGCTATTAAACTCGCATTTGAACACTGGCGCCACTTCTTGGAAGGTGCGGAATTTCCCGTTCAGGTTCTTACGGATCATAAAAATCTGATATATCTTGATGCTGCCAAGCGCCTGAATGCCCGTCAGGCTAGGTGGGCACTGTTTTTCTCGCGGTTTAATTTCTCCGTTACTTACATCCCTGGTACTAAGAATGTTAAGGCGGATGCCTTGTCTCGCAGTTTTTCTCCCATAGTCGGTGCTGAGAAAGAGGAAAACATTTTACAAGAAGGTGTTGTGATAGCTGCTTTAGACTCCGTTTTGGAAGATGAGATTCTTAAAGCTCAGGAGAATGCCCCATCTAACACTCCTCATGGAAGGTTGTTTGTGCCTGAGACCTTTAGGAGAGATTTGTTTGTTGAGTGTCACGAATCTCGGTTGGCAGGTCATCCCGGAATCTCTGAGACCAAGAGACTGGTGGGTCGCAGTTTTTGGTGGCCTGGATGGCAGAAGGAAGTCATTAAGTGGGTGCGCCAATGTACTATATGTGCTAGATCTAAGTCCTCACATACTCCTGCTGCGGGGTTGCTTTGTCCTTTGGAGGTCCCCAGTGCTCCTTGGACACATTTGGCTATGGACTTTATAACTGACCTTCCCCCCTCTGAGGGTTTTACTGTCATCTGGGTGATCGTGGACCGTTTTAGCAAGATGTGTCACTTGGTTCCCTTCGTCAAACTGCCCTGCGCTAAAACTCTCGCTAAGGCCTTTGTCAAGGAAATTGTCAGACTTCATGGCGTTCCTACTGACATTGTTTCTGATAGGGGTCCTCAGTTCGTGGCTCGTTTTTGGCGTGCCTTTTGTGACAGGTTGGGAATTCATTTGTCGTTTTCGTCCGGATATCATCCTGAATCTAATGGCCAGACAGAAAGGAAAAACCAGGATGTTGAGCAGTTCTTGCGTTGTTTTGTGGCAGACAATCAAGAGGGGTGGTCTGAGTTTCTGCCACTTGCCGAATTTGCTCTGAACAATCATACATCTTCTTCTGCTGGTTGTTCGCCTTTTTTTTGTTGTTCTGGGAGACATCCGTCGTTTGGGTCGTTCTCCAAGTTGGGATCTGCCGTGCCTGAGGAGGAGAATTTTTCCGGTGATTTGGAAAGAGTTTGGACGGATGTGCGTGGTAATCTTCAGGAGGCCAACAGAAAATCTAAAGACTACTTTGATAGGAAACGACAGGAGGTTTTGTTCGCTGTTGGTGACATGGTTTGGTTGTCCTCTAGGAATCTGCGGTTGAGGATTCCTTCTAAGAAATTGGGTCCCAAGTTTGTAGGGCCCTTTAAGGTGCTTCAGGTTGTCAACCAATCTGCTGTTAGGTTGGAGGTTCCTACCTCCTGGAGAATTAATCCGGTCTTTCATGTCTCTCTGTTAAAAAAAGCTGTTGTGTCGGATGGTGACGCCTCTACCTCTGTTCCTCCGGTGGTGGAGGACGGGGAATATGAAATTTCTCGCATCCTTGACTCTAGACGGTATAGAGGTAGTTTGCAGTATCTTGTGGCCTGGAAAGGTTTCGGACCCGAGGATAACTCTTGGGTGAGGTCAGATGATGTTTCCGCGTCCAGACTTATCAGAGCGTTTCACAGGAGATTTCCTGATAAGCCTGGTCCTAGGGGATCCGGAGGATCCTCTTAGAAGGGGGGGTACTGTTAGAACCTTGCTGTTAGGTTTTTTTTCCTTTGCTGGTCACATGACTTTGTTGGCCTATTTAATCCTGCTCCGCCCTTCTGGCTTTGCTGGACTTCATTGTATATCTACTTTCTAGCTAGCCTGTGCTCTGTATCTAACTCTGTTAGTTTGCTTGGTCTACGGACCTCTATGTTCTATCTATTTTGTTTGTTCGTCTGTCTGCTACTATTTCTGTTAGGAGGTGTCCCATATTCCTCCCAGTCCTTAGTACTTGTAGGGATTCCCTCCCCACATCTATAGGTCTTCGTACAGACTAGATTAGGACTTTAGCAGGTTTGATCGCAGGATCAGGTTCCCTGTTACATCGTAGGGATTCAGCTGAGTCTTATAGTAGGGACAGATCTCCTCTCTTTCCTTAGCTTTGGTAGCAGAACATAACATCCACGCTGAACAGACGGTATGACAGTTGTGCAGGTAGTACTGTCTATAGCGCAGAAAACTAGCTCCTGTTCTTCCTCCTCTTCTTCCTCATTGTCACCCAATCCACGTTGGGATGAGATGAGGCTGGGTTGTGTGGAATCATCCTGTATGATTCCTTGCTCCATCTCATCATGCTCCGCCTGCAATGCATCCTCTTTAATTGGGAGCAGAGAGCGTTTCAGAAGACAGAGGAGCGGGATAGTGACGCTAATTATGGCGTCATCGCCGCTCACCATCTTGGTGATACATATGTCTGACATCCATGTCCACTCCTGAGGTCTTATGTGTGGAGTTTGAACTGAATACCGACGGCCTTGTTGATGCTGGTAGTCAACAACTGCCCTCTTCTGCTCACACATACTTCCCAACATCTGCAATGTAGAGTTCCAACCTGTGGGGACATCGCAGATCAGTCGGTGAGCTGGAAGCTGCAAATGCTGCTGCAGCACGGCAAGGGCGGCGGAAGATGTAGCTGACTTTCAAAAATGTGCACACAGGCGGCGTACTTTGACTAGCATATCTGGCAGGTCCGGGTAGGTTTTGAGAAACCGCTGAACCTCGAGGTTAAGCACATGGGCCAGGAATGGTACATGTGTGAGCTCGCCTCGCCTCAGAGCCGCCACCAGGTTCAGGCCATTGTCACACACGACCATTTCTGGCTGTAGGGTCAGAGGTGTCAGCCACAGATCTGCCTGCTCTTTCAGAGCTGTCCAAAACTCTTCAGGTTGTGCGGTTTGTCACCATAGCATATTAGCTTCAGCACAGCCTGTTGCTGCTTGGTCAAGGCAGTGCTGCAGTGCTTCCAGCTTGCGACTGATATGGTCATTTCGGAGATGGAGGCTGAAGAGGAGGAGGTGCAGGAGCTGTAAAATGTGTGGGCAACCCTGATTGACCCAGGACCCGCAATCCTCGGTGTCGGGAGGATGTGTTCTGTTCCAAGGGCCGACTGGGTCCCAGCTTCCACTATATTAACCCAGTGTGCCGTCAGCAAGATGTACCATCCCTGCCCACAAGCACTTGTCCATGTGGTTAGGTGGACTTTCCCAGTAACTGCGTTGTTGAGGGCATGGCTAATGTTGTGGGACCCATGCTCGTGTAATACACACTGGGAGAAATAATGGGGGGCTGGGGACCGAGTACCGAGGGACGGCCGCCACCATCAGGTCGCGGAAAGCTTCCATCACCACGAGCCTAAAAGGCAACATTTTGAGCGCAAGCATTTGCGAAATGTGTGAATTTAGTAGTGTGGCCTGTGGGGTGTTGGCTGCATATTTGCGCTTGCGTTCCAAGGACTGGGGTAGGGACAACTGAACGCTGTGCTGGGACAAGGACGTGAACGTGCTTACTGATGGTGCTAGTTGAGAGTGTGCAACGACACGTGCAGGGCGGGAGGCATCTAGGCACTCGCCATGGACAGTGAATTGGCGTACAGCAGAAGAAGCAGTGGTGTCACCCACAGACACTTTCTGGACCCTGGGGCTGGCCCACTTAATCGGGTGCTTTGCTGCCATGTGCCTGGTCATGCTGGTGGTGGTTAGGCTGCTAGTTTTGCTACCCTTGCTGATGCTGGCCTGGCAGGTGGTGCAAATAGCCTTTTTGGGGTTATCTGCAGAGTCTTTAAAAAACAACCAGACTTGGGAAGACCTAACAGTTGTACTGGCAACTTCCGTCGTGTTGGCGTTGCAAGGAACACTTTCCCGCCTTCTGTCTGCGGCCACCACACTGCTTCTTCCTGCCTGTTGTGGTGCTACACCTCCCTCTCCCTGTGTGCTGCTGTCCTCACTCTGTATGTCCCCCTGCCAGGTTGGGTCTGTTACTATATCATTCACAACCACCACCGTCTTCCACTTCCGCACCCTTGTCCTCCTCCTGACTTTCTGGCAATTGGTGTCTCGTCATCATCATCCACCTCTTGCGCCAGTAATTGCACTTTCCCATCGTTGCCTTCATGTGACCGTGGCTGCTCCAATATTTGGGCATCGCTACACACATTCACCTCTTGACTCGCTTGAAGCTGGCTGGGCGAGAGGCCCGAATCTACAAATAGAAAAGTGAACAGCTCTTCTGAGTGTCCAAGTGTGGGATCAATTGTCTCCGGGCACTCGGCGTGGTGTGAGGAAGGAGGATCAGGGTGAGGAATATGCGGTCCAGACTCAAGGCTACTGAGACTTTACCGTGTGGAAGACAGGGTGGTAGTGGTGGTGGCAAAGTGACTGGAGCATTATCTGCTATCCAACCAACAACCTTTTGACACTGCTCTGGGTTCAATAGTGGTGTACTGCGGTCCCCTAGTAATTGGGACAAGAAGGTCGAGCAACAAAATGTGGGTGTTTGTTGTGGAAAAATTTCAGCTTGGCCACAGCCACGTCCTCGGCCTCTCCTTGCACCATCACCATCACATCCCTTGCCACGCACCTTGCCCATTTTAAATGGAGGACAATATTTTTCACGCTTACTAGAAATGGCTGATTGTGGAACGCAGTTATATGTGATACGTCTGACAGAGAACTACGGTTTTAAATAGCAGGCCTGTAATTTACTAATATTATTCTACACAGAGACCTAGTGTGAATAGCTTGACCAACACACTGCAACAAAACGGAAGGCAGAAATGGCTGATTTCGGAACAGTTCTAGGTGATATGTCTGACAGAGAAACATGGTTTTAAATAGCAGGCCTGTAATTTACTAATACTATTCTTCACAGACACCTAGTGTGAATAGGTTGACGGACACACTGCAATAGAATAGAAAAGGAGGCCAATATTTTCCACGTTCAGTTCAAATTTCTGGATTTTTATTGGTGAAATATGGAACAGATCTGGTTGTATTCTGGAGTGCTAACAAGCAAATGGTGTACTCTGGATTGTTTTTTAAGCAAATAACCAGGATTAAGATAAAAAAAATTGCCCTGTCCCATGATATCTGGGGCTATGTCTACAAATATCTGCAATTATTACAGCAGCAGCAGACAGGACGTTCAATGGACCCTCTTGCGTTGTATGCACTGCAGTCTGCCACATACACTGCCTGCCTGCCAAACTCCTGCCTAGCACTGATTATATGGAGCTGGATTAGTCCTCAGAGGACTGTTAGTTCAGATATATATATGTATATAGTGCATATATAGTGCATATAGTGCAAGAGGGTCCATTGAACGTCCTGCTAGTATAGGTATTCCACAGCATATATATATATATATATCTGTATATATACAGTGCCTACAAGTAGTATTCAACCCCCTGCAGATTTAGCTGGTTGACACATGCGGAATTAACTTGGCATTGTGACATTTGTACTGTAGATCAGCCTGGAAGTGGGAAATGCACGGCAGCAAGTTTTTTTTTTTTTTTTTTAATTTTTTTTTTAAAAACGTTAAAAGTTAATTCAGAGTGTCATTTATTATTCAACCTCTCATACCACAAGAATTCTGTTTGGTCCCCCAAAAGTATTAAGAAGTAGTTCAGGCACCAAGAATAATGAGCTTCACATGTGTGGATTAAAGATCTCTTTTGCCAGCCTTTTCTGACTATTTAAGACCCTCCCCAAACTTGTGAACAGCACTCAGACATGGTCAACATGGGAAAGACAAAGGAGCATTCCAAGGCCATCAGAGACAAGATCGTGGAGGGTCACAAGGCTGGCAAGGGGTACAAAACCCTTTCCAAGGAGTTGGGCCTACCTGTCTCCACTGTTGGGAGCATCATCCATAAGTGGAAGGCTTATGGAACTACTGTTAGCCTTCCACGGCCAGGACAGCCTTTGAAAATGTCCTCCCGTGCCGAGGCCAGGCTTGTCCGATGAGTCAAGGCTAACCCAAGGACAACAATGAAGGAGCTCCGGGAAGATCTCATGGCAGTGGGGACATTGGTTTCAGTCAATACCATAAGTAACGTACTCCACCGCAATGGTCTCCGTTCCAGACGAGCCCGTAAGGTACCTTTACTTTCAAAGCGTCATGTCAGGGCTCGTCTACAGTTTGCTCATGATCACTTGGAGGACTCTGAGACAGACTGGTTCAAGGTTCTATGGTATGATGAGACCAAGATCGAGATCTTTGGTGCCAACCACACACGTGACGTTTGGAGACTGGATGGCACTGCATACGACCCTAAGAATACCATCCCTACAGTCAAGCATGGTGGTGGCAGCATCATGCTGTGGGGCTGTTTCTCTGCCAAGGGGCCTGGCCATCTGGTCCGCATCCATGGGAAGATGGATAGCACGGCCTACCTGGAGATTTTGGCCAAGAACCTCCGCTCCTCCATCAAGGATCTTAAGATGGGTCGTAATTTCATCTTCCAACAAGACAACGACCCAAAGCACACAGCCAAGAAAACCAAGGCCTGGTTCAATAGGGAAAAAGTCAAGGTGTTGGAGTGGCCTAGTCAGTCTCCTGACCTTAACCCAATTGAAAACTTGTGGAAGGAGCTCAAGAATAAAGTCCACATGAGACACCCAAAGAACCTAGATAACTTGGAGAAGATCTGCATGGAGGAGTGGGCCAAGATAACTCCACAGACCTGTGCCGGCCTGATCAGGATTATTAGCTGTAATTGCAAACAAGGTTTATTCCACAAAATATTAAACATAGGGGTTGTATAATAATTGACCCACACTTTTATGTTTAAAATTTAATAAAATTCAACTGAGCAACATAACTTTTTGGTTTGTAAGATTTATGCTTCTGTTCATAAAACCTACTCTCATTTGCAGTTTGAAGGCTCTAACTTATTTGCATCTTATCAAACCAGCTAAATCTGCAGGGGGTTGAATACTACTTGTAGGCAATGTAGATAGATAGATAGATAGATAGATAGATAGATAGATAGATAGATAGATAGATACAGGGTGGTCCAAAAGTAGGTGGCCAGAAAATGATAATATTTATTTTGATTTATATATAAAATTATATTTACTAACACAAGCATAACATTGACAATTAAATTTTATTCTGAACAATAATGTAAAAGCCCTTCAATTTTATCAACGCTGGTGCGCAAACTGTTTTTCATTACAATTTGCACAGCTTTGAAGTCTGCCTCTTACGCTTCGACAAACTTTTTTGCACAAGTCTCTTTGGGTATTAATTTCTTGAAATGCATCACTTATGTAATTTTTCAAATCACTGACACTTTTTGGTTTTTGACTATAAACTTTGTGAGGAATGAAAAGTGGAATCTGATTGGTTGCTAAGGGCAACTGAGACAGTTTCACTTTACACCATGTTTGATAAATCTCCCCCTTCATAACCATATTACACTTTCTGTCCACCTACTTTTGGACCACCCTGTATATATGCTGTGGAATACCCATACTAACAGAAAGTTCAATGCACCCTCTTGCACTATATGCACTGCAGTCTGCCGAATACCCTAACTCCTTCTATCACCACTGAATATATGCAGCTGGATTGGTCCTCGGAAGGACTGCTAGTCCAGATGGATATATGTATATATACATATATATATATTGTTGTGGAATACCTATACTAACTATAAACAGGCAAATCTCTCCCTGACACAGCAGCATCTCTCCCTACACTGTCTGATCCGGAGTGACTGTGACGAGCATGGCGGCGCCAGGTCTTATATAGACCTGATGACGCTGTGCGACCAGCCAATTACTGTAATGCCACAACCAACATGGCTACGGCATTACAGTGCATAGCAGGCAATCCCTGCATGTTCATTGGCTCTCTAAAGAGCGCCAAACATGCAGGGAGGGGACCCGAGTTCCTGCCCGGGCAACCCGGAAATACTCGCCGAGCGCCGAGCTTGTCGAGCACAGTGATGCTCGGGCGAGTACCGAGCTGTGGCGAGCACGTTCACTCATCACTACTGCTGTATATATAGCAGCCAGGTGAGAATTAATAAAACTTAGCTTTTACTAGTATATTCATTAAAATAGCTAAATTATATAAAATGAAAATACCTCAGTTTTCTTAGATAAGATTAAATGAAACAGACAGCCACAGTGGTGGACGAAGTATCTGTATATGAAATAGACCTGTGAGTGCATGCTCCACAGAAGAATATCTGGAAATGACAGTGGTCATATACAGTACACATGAAGTACTCAAGAAAATACCAACATTTACACTATTGGACGAAAAAAATGGAAATCTCTCACCCAGTGTTGTGGCCCACAATGCAACCAGAAAGATTCCTTCTCATCTGGTGCATCTAAGACCAAAATGGGCAGAGAGGGAGCATTAGCCCTATTAGGCCCTATGGGTCACTAAGATTTTCCCTACAAGCCCCATAACTCCTACCCTTACAAGGGCAGTCTACAGCTTTCCCTCAGCTGCACTTGCCCTAGATAGCCCTGGGTGCCCCTGATGCGTTTCTCCTAATAGGTCATCAGGGGAGGACATATGCACTGATTTATTTATTCATTTTACTCACTTATATAGCGCCATTAATTCCACAGCGCTTTACAGACATTATCATCACTGCCCCCATTGGGGCTCACAATCTAAATTCCCTATCAGTATGTCTTTGGAGTGTGGGAGGAAACCGGAGAACCTGGAGGAAACCCACACAAACACGGGGAGAACATATAAACTCTTTGCAGATGTTGTCCTTGGACCCAGGCATTGTATAGAATCAAGGCTAAATGTCCACTGCCTACCCTGCTGTTTGTTAGAATAGTGTGGCCTGTGTGTAGCTGAGGGAAAGCTGTGGACTGTCCTTGTCTATAATTTTTATGTATAAGAAAAGGTTTTTTTCTGCCCACTCTTCCATAAAGGCCACTTCTATGGAGTGTACGGCTTATTGTGGTTGTATGGACAGAAACTCCAGTCTCTGCTTAGGAACTCTGAAGCTCCTTCAGGGTTACGTTTGGTCTCTGTGCTGCCTCCTTGACTGCACTGAGAGTTTTGGTGGGCGGCCCTCTTTTGGCAGGTTTGTTGTGGTACCATATTCTTTCCATTTGATGATAATGGATTTGATGGTGCTCTGGGGAATCATCAGAGATTGGGATATTTTTTTTAGAACCCAACCCTGACTTGTACTTCTCAGCAACTTTGTCCCTGATATGTTTTTAGATCTTCATGGTGTTGTTTGCTTGGTGTTGCCTCTTGGTTAATGGTGTTGCAGCATCTGTGGCCTTTCAGAAAAGATATGTACGTATATACTGACAGGCATGTGACACTTAGATTGCACACAGGTGGACTTCCTTTCACTGAGCATGTGACTTATGAAGGTACCATATTTTTCGGACTATAAGACGCACTTTTTTCCTCCAGAATTTTGGAGGAAAGTGGGGGGTGCGTCTTATAGTCCAAACATATGTTCGGCTGTGGCTGTGGGTGGTGGGGAGGATGAGCAGGGCACAGGAAGCAGCAGCCGCCTGCTGCAGCCTACACTGTCCCCGCTGCTAAAGAAAATGAATATTCCCTGCTCCCCACGCCCATGGGCATGGGGAGCACTGAATTTTCATTCTCCCTAATAGACGGCACACTGTAGCCACAGCGCGGCTCCCGCTGCCTGTCTGCGGTCTGTGTGCCCGCTTTTAAAGTCCATGAATATTCGCTACAACCCACTCCCATGGGTTGTAGTGAATATTCACGGTTTTTAATAGCGGGCACACTTACCGCAGAGCGGCAGCAGGAGCCGCGCTGTGGCTACAGTGTGCCGACTATTGAAGAGAGTGAATGGTCACTGCTCCCCACGCACACAGTCCTGGCGTGGGGAGCAGTGACTATTCTGGCACAGCACTTCACTGTGTGAGGGTGCATGGCAGGGAAGAGTGTCGGCAGCAGAGCGGGGCGCAGCGCTGGAGGTGAGTATAATTGTTTATTTTTTTGTGGGCAGCGTGATGGGGCTCAGAGGGTGCCATGCATACCAGGATGGAGGGGGCCATTCATACCAGAAAGAGGGGTGCCAAGCATACCAGAAAGAGGGATGGGGCTCAGAGGGTGCCATGCATACCAAGATGAGGGGTGCCAAGTATACCAGGATCAAGGGGTTCCATGCATAACAGGATGGAGGAATCAAGGGGTGCAATGCATACCAGGATCAAGGGGTGCCAAGCATACCAGGATGGGGGAATAAAAGGGTGCCATGCATACCAGGATCAAGGGGTGCCATGCATACCAGGATGGGGGAATCAAGGGGTGCCATGCATACCAGGATCAAGGGGTGCCATGCTCACCAGGATGGGGGAAACAAGGGGTGCCATGCATACCAGGATCAAGGGGTGCCATGCATACCAGGATGGGGAAATTAAGGGGTGCCATGCATACCATTATGGAGGAATCAAGGGTTGCCATGCATACCAGGATCAAGGGGTGCCATGCATACCAGGATGGAGGGGGCCATTCATACCAGAAAGAGGGGTGCCAAGCATACCAGAAAGAGGGATGGGGCTCAGAGGGTGCCATGCATACCAAGATGAGGGGTGCCAAGTATACCAGGATCAAGGGGTTCCATGCATAACAGGATGGAGGAATCAAGGGGTGCAATGCATACCAGGATCAAGGGGTGCCAAGCATACCAGGATGGGGGAATAAAAGGGTGCCATGCATACCAGGATCAAGGGGTGCCATGCATACCAGGATGGGGGAATCAAGGGGTGCCATGCATACAAGGATCAAGGGGTGCCATGCTCACCAGGATGGGGGAAACAAGGGGTGCCATGCATACCAGGATCAAGGGGTGCCATGCATACCAGGATGGGGAAATTAAGGGGTGCCATGCATACCATTATGGAGGAATCAAGGGTTGCCATGCATACCAGGATCAAGGGGTGCCATGCATACCAGGATTGGGGGAATCAAGGGGCGCCATGCATACCAGGATCAAGGGGTGCCATGCATACCAGGGTGGGGGAATTAAGGGGTGCCATAAATACCAGGATGGGGAAATCAAGGGGTGCCATGCATACCAGAATGGGGGAATCAAGGGGTGCCATGCATACCAGGATCAAGGGGTGCCATGCATACCAGGATAGGGAAATCAAGGGGTGCCATGCATATCAAGATCAAGGGGTGCCATGCATACCAGGATGGGGGAATCAAGGGGTGCCATGCATACCAGGATCAAGGAGTGCCATGCATACCAGGATCAAGGGGTGCCATGCATACCAGGATGGGGGGAATCAAGGGGTGCTATGCATACCAGGATGGGGGAATCAAGGGGTGCCATGCATAACAGGATGGGGGAATCAAGGGGTGCCATGCATACCAGGATCAAGGGGTACCATGCATACCAGGATCAAGGGGTACCAAGCATATCAAGATGGGGGAATTAAGGGGTGCCATGCATACCAAGATCAAGGGGTGCCATACATACTAGGATGGGGCAATCAAGGGGTGCCATGCATGCCAGGATCAAGGGGTGCCATGCTTACCAGGATGGGGGAAATCAAGGGGTGCCATGCATACCAGGATCAAGGGGTGCCATGCTTACCAGGATGGGAGAAATCAAGGGGTGCCATGCATACCAGGATCAAGGGGTGCCATGCATACCAGGATAGGGAAATCAAGGGGTGCCATGCATATCAAGATCAAGGGGTGCCATGCATACCAGGATGGGGGAATCAAGGGGTGCCATGCATACTAGGATCAAGGAGTGCCATGCATACCAGGATCAAGGGGTGCAATGCATACCAGGATGGGAGAATCAAGGGGTGCTATGCATACCAGGATGGGGGAATCAAGGGGTGCCATGCATACCAGGATCAAGGGGTGCCATGCATAACAGGATGGGTGAATCAAGGGGTGCCATGCATACCAGGATCAAGGGGTACCATGCATACCAGGATCAAGGGATACCAAGCATGTCAAGATGGGGGAATCAAGGGGTGCCATGCATACCAGGGTCAAGGGGTGCCATGCATACTAGGATGGGGCAAATAAGGGGTGCCATACATGCCAGGATCAAGGGGTGCCAAGCTTACCAGGATGGGGGAATCAAGGGGTGCCATGCATACCAGGATCAAGGAGTGCCATGCATACAAGGATCAAGGGGTGCCATGATTACCAGGATAGGGGAAATCAAGGGGTGCCATGCATGCCAGGATCAAGGGGTGCCATGCATACCAGGATGGGGGAATTAAGGTGTGCCATGCATACCATTATGGGGGAATCAAGGGTGCCATGCATACCAGGACCAAGGGGTGCCATGCATACCATTATGGGGGAATCAAGGGGTGCCATGCATACCAGGATGGGGGAATCAAGGGCGCCATGCATACCAGGATCAAGGGTTGCCATGCATACCAGGATCAAGGGGTGCCATGCATACCAGGATCAAGGGGTACCAAGCATACCAGGATAGGGAAATCAAGGGGTGCCATGCATATCAAGATCAAGGGGTGCCATGCATACCAGAATGGGGGAATCAAGGGGTGCCATGCATACCAGAATCAAGGGGTGCCATGCATACCAGGATAGGGAAATCAAGGGGTGCCATGCATATCAAGATCAAGGGGTGCCATGCATACCAGGATGGGGGAATCAAGGGGTGCCATGCATACTAGGATCAAGGAGTGCCATGCATACCAGGATCAAGGGGTGCAATGCATACCAGGATGGGGGAATCAAGGGGTGCTATGCATACCAGGATGGGGGAATCAAGGGGTGCCATGCATATCAGGATCAAGGGGTGCCATGCATAACAGGATGGGTGAATCAAGGGGTGCCATGCATACCAGGATCAAGGGGTACCAAGCATATCAAGATGGGGGAATTAAGGGGTGCCATGCATACCAGGATCAAGGGGTGCCATGCATACTAGGATGGGGCAATCAAGGGGTGCCATACATGCCAGGATCAAGGGGTGCCAAGCTTACCAGGATGGGGGAATCAAGGGGTGCCATGCATACCAGGATCAAGGAGTGCCATGCATACAAGGATCAAGGGGTGCCATGATTACCAGGATAGGGGAAATCAAGGGGTGCCATGCATGCCAGGATCAAGGGGTGCCATGCATACCAGGATGGGGGAATTAAGGTGTGCCATGCATACCATTATGGGGGAATCAAGGGTGCCATGCATACCAGGACCAAGGGGTGCCATGCATACCATTATGGGGGAATCAAGGGGTGCCATGCATACCAGGATGGGGGAATCAAGGGCGCCATGCATACCAGGATCAAGGGTTGCCATGCATACCAGGATCAAGGGGTGCCATGCATACCAGGATCAAGGGGTACCAAGCATACCAGGATAGGGAAATCAAGGGGTGCCATGCATATCAAGATCAAGGGGTGCCATGCATACCAGAATGGGGGAATCAAGGGGTGCCATGCATACCAGAATCAAGGGGTGCCATGCATACCAGGATAGGGAAATCAAGGGGTGCCATGCATATCAAGATCAAGGGGTGCCATGCATACCAGGATGGGGGAATCAAGGGGTGCCATGCATACTAGGATCAAGGAGTGCCATGCATACCAGGATCAAGGGGTGCAATGCATACCAGGATGGGGGAATCAAGGGGTGCTATGCATACCAGGATGGGGGAATCAAGGGGTGCCATGCATATCAGAATCAAGGGGTGCCATGCATAACAGGATGGGTGAATCAAGGGGTGCCATGCATACCAGGATCAAGGGGTACCAAGCATATCAAGATGGGGGAATTAAGGGGTGCCATGCATACCAGGATCAAGGGGTGCCATGCATTCTAGGATGGGGCAATCAAGGGGTGCCATACATGCCAGGATCAAGGGGTGCGAAGCTTACCAGGATGGGGGAATCAAGGGGTGCCATGCATACCAGGATCAAGGAGTGCCATGCATACAAGGATCAAGGGGTGCCATGATTACCAGGATAGGGGAAATCAAGGAGTGCCATGCATGCCAGGATCAAGGGGTGCCATGCATCATACCAGGATGGGAGAATTAAGGGGTTCCATGAATACCAGGATGTGGAAATCAAGGGGTGCCATGCATGCCAGGATCAAGGGGTGCCATGCATACCAGGATGGGGGAATTAAGGGGTGCCATGTGTAACATACCTGGCGGCGTCCTTGCATGGTGGTCCATCTCCCACTGTGCAAGAGAGCGCACTTGATCTCCTGTCCAGAGTGTCTCTCTGGCTTCCCTCCATGCTGTCTGTTTGTGTCTGTCTCTGCTGCTTAAGGGCGGCGCCCGATCACTTCCTGCTTTTTGTACCTGCTGTGGGTCACACCCCTTGTGCGTCCTCAGCCTATTGCTGTCTGACACTTGGTATATAGCTCAGCAGCTCCCTTCTATCCCTGCCTGAGCATAAGTGTTTCTTTCAGTGTGTGCTTGCACTCTGAAGGTGCCAGGTCCCGTTCTGTGTTCTCTTGTCTGCCTATCCTGGAGGCTGTATTTCCAGGCCTGTCTGAACACGCTCCTAGCCTGTTCCTCCTGCCTTCTAGGGGCCGATTACCTAGACCTGTTCCTGTATCTTGTCTTACCTGTCTGAACACGCTCCTAGCCTGTTCCTCCTGCCTTCTAGGGGCCGGTTCCCTTGACCCGCTCCTGTATCTTGTCTGTCCTGTCTGAACACGCTCCTTGCCTGTTCATCCTGCCTCTCTGGGGGCCGTATTCCCAGACCCGCTCCTGTATCCCGCTGCAGTGTCGGTCTCCTCCGTACACTCAGTTCCAGCCTGAACTCTCTCCTATCCTTTACCTGTTTTTCCTCTATGTCCGTTCCCTTCCTTTTTCTGCAGAGTCTGAACTCGTACCTAACTCCTGCTTGTTGTCTCTGTTCTCCCGTTTGTGAGTTTGTGGTCCACTCGCTACTTCACTGCAAGTACCCTGTGGGTGTCTGGCTCTGCCTTTCCCTTCCTGTCTGTTCCGTGTGAACAGAGCCCTGTCCCCCCTACTCAGCCTAGCCTGCTCTGACTCCTCTGGCCGCTGCTCCGGCAGTCCTGTCCTGCCCTGCTTCTGCCCGCTGCTCCGGCAGTCCTGTCCTGCCCTGCTTCTGCCCGCTGCTCCGGCAGTCCTGTCCTGCCCTGCTTCTGCCCGCTGCTCCGGCAGTCCTGTCCTGCCCTGCTTCTGCCCGCTGCTCCGGCAGTCCTGTCCTGCCCTGCTTCTGCCCGCTGCTCCGGCAGTCCTGTCCTGCCCTGCTTCTGCCCGCTGCTCCGGCAGTCCTGTCCTGCCCTGCTTCTGCCCGCTGCTCCGGCAGTCCTGTCCTGCCCTGCTTCTGCCCGCTGCTCCGGCAGTCCTGTCCTGCCCTGCTTGTGCTCGCTGCTCCGGCAGTCCTGTCCTGCCCTGCTTGTGCTCGCTGCTCCTGCAGCCCCGTCCTGCTCTGTTCTTGCCCACCGCTTCGGGCGTTCCCTCTCTGCTGTGGTTGTCTACCGCATCTGCGGTTCTGTGACCCAGTCTGTACTGGGTCTTAACCTTTCTGTGCTCCAGCCCGTCCTTTCGGCCAGTACCTCCCTGCCTGCATACTCGCCTGTATCCACCCATCTGCATACCAGCCGTGTTTGCTTATATCCACCAGTCTGTGCCAGCCTAACCTGCCTGTTCCTGAGTCCCAGTGTGTACTGGGTCCTATCCCGCCTGTGTTCCTACCTGCTAGTGCCTCCCTGTCTGCACTCTAGCTGCGCTTGCCTTTACCCGCCTGCCTGCATACCAGTCGTGCCTGCCTATACCCTCCAGTCTGTGTGCCAGCCTACCAGCCTGTTCCTGTATTCCCCTGTGTGGGTCAACAGCCGTGTCCGGGGTCTGTCCTGGAGTAGCACCTGGTCCCTCTGCTCGGTTCCTCCTTGGTGCACTGGCGTCGTATGCCGTCGTGCGACCCTGGTCGGATCGGGTGAATACTTAGTCACGCCCCTCCAGGCATTCACTCTCCGGCACGGTCCAGTGGAATCACTACTATCACACGCACACGCCGCTCAGCCCGGGCGTGTGCATAACAGCATGCTCAGGCCATGGTTCCCGTTGAGCCCCACGGCCTTCGCCCTCTGAGAAGTTTTCCAGCGAATATATGCATTAAAATAAATAAATAAATTTTTTTTTCTCTTAGCTGAGTTCCAGGCGAAATTACGCACCGTCCAGATGGATCTATCAGCTCTCGTTCCTGCGGATCCGCCACGTTACTATGGGGATCCAAGACAGTGTCATGCATTTGTGGAGCAATGCATGCTACACTTTAAGGCCTACCCTCTCTACTTTCCTTCCGATTGGGCTAAAGTGGCCTTTATGATGTCTTACCTGGCGGGTGATGCCTTGGAATGGATCAACCCCCTATATGAAACACAGGATCCGATCCTCCGGGACCTAATGGCCTTCCTGGTGGCCTTTCTAATGGTCTTCGATGATCCTAACCCGGAGGCTCCTGCTGAAGCTTCACCTCCCAATATCCCGGAGCAGCCCCGATGGGTAATGTGTGTGGGTAGCGCAATAGTCCTCCAGCCCAATGAGACTACTGCCCACCCAGAATCCTCACAGGGTGACTACGCTTTCCGGAATACTTCTCTCAACCTCAAGAGGCAGTCCAGACGTGCTAGACGTAGAGGCAAGCCGTCACGCCAGGGTCTGTCCTCCCTGAGACCTCCTGACCCCAACCTAGAAGTCCCTACTGAAGCTTCATCTCCCTGTATCCCGGAGAAACCCCAATGGGTAATGTGCGTGGGTAGTGCACCAGTTCTCCTGCCCGAAGAGACTTCTGCCCATCCAGACTCCACACAGGAGAACTTCCTGCACCCGGCATCAGATGCTTCTCTCTCTCTAACCGGTGTGCATGTCCAAGGATGCTCCAAAGCTGTGGTTACCTCTGAGTCTGTGCACCTCTACTACCTGGCGGAGGATCCCCTGTTGCCTCCTGAATCCTCCGGGATACCACTCGATGACAAATGGAGAGAGACTTCTCTACACCCGGTACTCAATACTTTGTCCGCTTCGTCCTGTGAGCCTGACAATGGGTACCCCAAAGTGGTAGTTACCTCCGAGTCTCTACACCCCTCCGACCTGGCGGAGGACCTCCAGTTGTGTTCAGAACCCTTCGGGGTGCCACCTGGTGGTGAATGGACAGAGACTTTCCTATACTCGGTACCCGATACCTCGCCTGCTTCCTCCAGTGAGTCCAACCTAGTGTACTCCGAAGCAGAGGTTACTCCCGAGTCTCTACACCCCTCCGACCAGGCGGAGGACCTCCAGTTGTGTTCAGAACCCTTTGGGGTGCCACCTGGTGGTGAAAGGACAGAGACTCTCCTATACTCTGTACCTGATACCTCGCTCGCTTCGTCCAGTGAGTCCAACCTAGTGTACTCCGAAGCAGAGGTTACTCCCGAGTCTCTACACCCCTCCGACCAGGCGGAGGACCTCCAGTTGTGTTCAGAACCCTTCGGGGTGCCACCTGGTGGTGAATGGACAGAGACTTTCCTATACTCGGTACCCGATACCTCGCCTGCTTCCTCCAGTGAGTCCGACCTAGTGTACTCTGAAGCAGTTGTTTTCTCTGAGCCTCTGCACTCTTCTGACCCGGCGGAGGACCTCCAGTTGTTTCCTGAATCCTCCGGGGTACCACCAGATAACAAAGAGACAGTGACTTTTCCTCATTATGTACCTGATAACCCGTCTATTTTTTCCTGTGAGCTTGACAAGATGTACCTCGAAGCAGAGATTACCCTCAAGTCTCTGTCCCCCTCCAACCCAGTGAACGACTGGTCCTCGAATTCCCTGCGGAAGATTCTGGCAGGCCTGAAGAAGAGGGGGCGTAAGGGGGGAGGTACTGTAACATACCTGGCGGCGTCCTTGCATGGTGGTCCATCTCCCACTGTGCAAGAGAGCGCACTTGATCTCCTGTCCAGAGTGTCTCTCTGGCTTCCCTCCATGCTGTCTGTTTGTGTCTGTCTCTGCTGCTTAAGGGCGGCGCCCGATCACTTCCTGCTTTTTGTACCTGCTGTGGGTCACACCCCTTGTGCGTCCTCAGCCTATTGCTGTCTGACACTTGGTATATAGCTCAGCAGCTCCCTTCTATCCCTGCCTGAGCATAAGTGTTTCTTTCAGTGTGTGCTTGCACTCTGAAGGTGCCAGGTCCCGTTCTGTGTTCTCTTGTCTGCCTATCCTGGAGGCTGTATTTCCAGGCCTGTCTGAACACGCTCCTAGCCTGTTCCTCCTGCCTTCTAGGGGCCGATTACCTAGACCTGTTCCTGTATCTTGTCTTACCTGTCTGAACACGCTCCTAGCCTGTTCCTCCTGCCTTCTAGGGGCCGGTTCCCTTGACCCGCTCCTGTATCTTGTCTGTCCTGTCTGAACACGCTCCTTGCCTGTTCATCCTGCCTCTCTGGGGGCCGTATTCCCAGACCCGCTCCTGTATCCCGCTGCAGTGTCGGTCTCCTCCGTACACTCAGTTCCAGCCTGAACTCTCTCCTATCCTTTACCTGTTTTTCCTCTATGTCCGTTCCCTTCCTTTTTCTGCAGAGTCTGAACTCGTACCTAACTCCTGCTTGTTGTCTCTGTTCTCCCGTTTGTGAGTTTGTGGTCCACTCGCTACTTCACTGCAAGTACCCTGTGGGTGTCTGGCTCTGCCTTTCCCTTCCTGTCTGTTCCGTGTGAACAGAGCCCTGTCCCCCCTACTCAGCCTAGCCTGCTCTGACTCCTCTGGCCGCTGCTCCGGCAGTCCTGTCCTGCCCTGCTTCTGCCCGCTGCTCCGGCAGTCCTGTCCTGCCCTGCTTCTGCCCGCTGCTCCGGCAGTCCTGTCCTGCCCTGCTTCTGCCCGCTGCTCCGGCAGTCATGTCCTGCCCTGCTTCTGCCCGCTGCTCCGGCAGTCCTGTCCTGCCCTGCTTCTGCCCGCTGCTCCGGCAGTCCTGTCCTGCCCTGCTTCTGCCCGCTGCTCCGGCAGTCCTGTCCTGCCCTGCTTCTGCCCGCTGCTCCGGCAGTCCTGTCCTGCCCTGCTTCTGCCCGCTGCTCCGGCAGTCCTGTCCTGCCCTGCTTGTGCTCGCTGCTCCGGCAGTCCTGTCCTGCCCTGCTTGTGCTCGCTGCTCCTGCAGCCCCGTCCTGCTCTGTTCTTGCCCACCGCTTCGGGCGTTCCCTCTCTGCTGTGGTTGTCTACCGCATCTGCGGTTCTGTGACCCAGTCTGTACTGGGTCTTAACCTTTCTGTGCTCCAGCCCGTCCTTTCGGCCAGTACCTCCCTGCCTGCATACTCGCCTGTATCCACCCATCTGCATACCAGCCGTGTTTGCTTATATCCACCAGTCTGTGCCAGCCTAACCTGCCTGTTCCTGAGTCCCAGTGTGTACTGGGTCCTATCCCGCCTGTGTTCCTACCTGCTAGTGCCTCCCTGTCTGCACTCTAGCTGCGCTTGCCTTTACCCGCCTGCCTGCATACCAGTCGTGCCTGCCTATACCCTCCAGTCTGTGTGCCAGCCTACCAGCCTGTTCCTGTATTCCCCTGTGTGGGTCAACAGCCGTGTCCGGGGTCTGTCCTGGAGTAGCACCTGGTCCCTCTGCTCGGTTCCTCCTTGGTGCACTGGCGTCGTATGCCGTCGTGCGACCCTGGTCGGATCGGGTGAATACTTAGTCACGCCCCTCCAGGCATTCACTCTCCGGCACGGTCCAGTGGAATCACTACTATCACACGCACACGCCGCTCAGCCCGGGCGTGTGCATAACACCATGCATACCATTATGGGGGAATCAAGGGTTGCCATGCATACCAGGATCAAGGGTTGCCATGCATGCCAGGATCAAGGGGTGCCATGCATAACAGGATCAAGGGGTGCCATGCATACCAGGATCAAGGGGTGCTATGCATACCAGGATGGGGGAATCAAGGGTGCCATGCATACCAGGATTAAGGGGTGCCATGCATCATACCAGGATGGGGGAATTAAGGGATTCCATGAATACCAGGATGTGGAAATCAAGAGGTACCATGCATACCAGGATCAAGGGGTGCCATGCATACCAGGATGGGGGAACCAAGGGGTGCCATGCATACCAGGATAAACGGGTGCCATGCATATCAGGATGGGGGAATCAAGGGGCGCGATTCATACCTGGATGCGGGAATCAAGGGGTGCTATGCATACCTGGATCAAGGGGTGCCATGCATACCAGGATGGGGGAATCAAGGGGTGTCATGAATACCAGGATGGGGAAATCAAGGGGCGCCATGCATACCAGGATCAAGGGGTGCCATGCATACCAGGATGGGGGAATCAAGGGGTGCCATGCATACCAGGATCAAAGGGTGCCATGCATACCAGGATCAAGGGGTGCCATGAATACCAGGAGGGAAAATCAAGGGGCGCCATGCATACCAGGATCAAGGGGTGCCATGCATGCCAGGGTGCGGAAATCAAGGGGTGTCATGCCTACCAGGATCAAGGGGTGCCATGCATACCAGGATGGGGGATCAAGGGGTGCCATGAATACCAGGATGGGAATGAGGGCCATGTATAAGAGGATGGGGATTAGGGCCACGTATACCAGGAAGGAGAGGCCATACATACCAGGATGGAGGATATTAACAGAATTGGGGGACATTACCCCAATTCCAGTGTCAGCAGCAGACCCCATGCCCCATAACAGTGCATCATGACCACATTTTTGCTTACATTTTTTTTTTCAATTTTCCTCGTTTAAAACCTAGGTGCGTCTTATGGTCCAGTGCGTCTAATAGTCCGAAAAATACGGTAATTACTTGCACCAGAACTTTTATGGACTTCATAGCAATAGGGGTGAATACATATGCACATGCCAATTTTTAGTTATTTTATCCCATAAATTTAATTTTTGCCTATATTTTTCTCACTTCACTTCACCAACTTAGACTATTTAGTACTGATGCATCACACACAAATCGGATTACAAAAACATTTAAACACAGGTTGTAATGTAACGAAATAGGTAAGATGCCAAGGGAGATGAATACTTTCGCAGGCCACTGAACATCATTAGGCTATAGCAAATAATTGAGGGACTAAAGCTTAACATTTAATGATGATAATTCTATTAAAATTGTTCAAACATGATGCAAACATTTATAAGACACACACTATAAAAATCACCAGACAGATCCGGGTGTCTAAAGTATTCAGATTGCTAGTGAACAAGTCACAGAAAACTGTATACAGTATACTTAAGCCTCACCAAATGTAGGCTCACTACTTGTAAACTGCACATGCCCGAAATAATTCATGTGATAATCAAATCAAGCCTAATTTTGTGATTCTTTGGGTTTATATTTTTTCTGTTTTTCTATATAGAATAAACTATTGTTGCTATTTCACATGACTAACATACATCCTATGAAATAAGGGATAAATTGCAAAAAAGTATGACAAATATAAATTCATTGATTTACATACAGTATATGCAAATAGAAAAACAGGTTAAAACATAGGCATCGTGTTGCGCCCCCGTGGGCCTTACTGTTTCGGTGACAGTATATATATATCACGGTGGCTGGCCCAGGGCGGACAGTGCACTAAAGGGTTAGCGATTATTACTAAAGTTCTGAGAATTTCGTGACGCCACCTGTGGTGTCTGGTGAAAGTCACCAGCGCTGCAGCAGTCCTCTGAGGCAGGTGACAAGGCAGCTAAAGATGGTACAGCTCCCCACAAGTGGAGCGGGCCTCAGGGCAGTGTAGATAGATAGATGGTGGAATGGTGTGCTGGGCGTTGTAGTGTGGGTAGATGGCGCAGCCGGAGTAACGGACAGAGACAGGGGGTTTTGCTTCATTACCTTTACTGGTACAGCTGGTAGATATTGTCCAGGGTACTCTAGGTGAAGGGCGCACTTTTGGACTTCTGCCCAGGGAGCGGGTATAAGGCCTCCTGATCAGTGTCTGTCTCTGTGTAAGCTCCTGGCCAGCTTGCAACTGTGCCTAACTTATGTGTCTTGCTTTTTCTACTCCACCTGTTGCTCTGAAGTAGGACCTCTGGTTGGTAACCACTTTCCCTGGACGTCGGGGCATTCGTGGTTCCTGGTCCTGTATGTGTCTAGCTTCAGGTTTACCAGGGACTTGTAGCCCTCCTGGGATTCCGGTTAACCCTACTGGGTGTAAAGGGTCCCTGTAGGCTCGGACCCGGTGTCCGGTGTATATACTGGGGTGAGCCTGGTATACTCCTCTGCCCCCTTGATCACTCCTTTCTTCCACTTGCCTTCGGCCACGCTCGGGGCCCTCACTAGGCCTAGCTTGCCTCACACAGCAGCCTGCGTGCTCCTCTCTGAACACTAACTGTGCACACTGTACTAAGAACTGAGCTGCCTAGCTCGACCTTCCCTTTATAAATCCCTATCAGGGCTCCCTCTGCTGGTATGAGGTGGAAGGTGGAGGTGCTTGCATGTAGTGAGGGCCTCTTGTGGAGAATTCTGTCCGTGCAGCCTTCTGGGTTCTGTGGCGCCATGTACAGCAGGGCGCCACAATCGCAATAGACGAGACGCCAGACCAAACAAAAGGAGACAGTACTATATCGTACTGTGATATATAATGATATATATGATATGATATTATATATGATTATATATTATATACTATTATATATGATAATGATATATTATATGATATATAACTGAAAAATGAATATGTATAAAAATGTATACTATTGAACCACTAAGATGCTATGAAAATGTCATAAGCAAGTTTTTAAAAATATCGACCCCTAAGAGGTAGAATTAATTATTTTTCTACATGTGGAACAGCAAATATGTACTGTATGTGGGCTAGAGGGATCTCAAAGTTAGCAAGGTTGTAAATATAACAAGATTTAATAAGCGTATAAATACAAATCAATTAGTAATTGTATCCTTGTGCTGCAATGGCGCTAACCCCTGACGAAGCCTTATGCCAAAATGAGTGCCGAGTTGGCGCCATTCCAGCAGGAGGTCAACGTTACTATTTGATGTATACTTTTACGCTTTTTCATATATTCTTCCCTATATTTACCACCTGGCTTACTCTGGGATCCCTCTTTAGCCTACATACATATTTGCTGTTCCATCATGGCTATTGTGGAATTTTTACTATTTCATATGTTTTCTACATAATTTATAAGTACGGAACTCCTAGATTATTACTTTATTCTACCTTTTTGTGTGTTGCTCGTAGTATAGCATCTTAGTGGTTTAACAGTATAGATTTTTTATAAATATTCATTTTGTACTTATCTTCCTACATGTGTCTCCTCTTTATAGTTGTGATGCATTTTCAGCCCTGCGATTCCTTTAATTTTAACCTGTTTGTCTATTTTCATACATGTATATAACTCAATTAATCTTTTTGATACTTTTTGGCTTTATCCTGTGTTAATTTATATGCAGTGGGTTGTATGTTTGTAAAAGGTGCTAACAGGGGCATTATTCTGCTCATGCTGAGTAATTACTTTGATTACAGAGATAATATGTGAAGTATTTGCTCTATATCTATTTGCATTTTTTGGAATACTGTATGTGGTGACTGGTACACTAAATCCAAGAACACATAAAAAATAGAGGTTGTGAAAACGAGTTGCGACGTTTAGGAAATTAGTGTATTAGACTCAGTAAAAGAGCAGCATATTCAAGATTACAAATAAGAGTTATCACTCAGGAGCAGTAAGTGATAAATATAGTTTTATGGTAACCAGGGTGAAGACAGACATGGATGAGGGAACAATGGATATAGGATGGGAGACAAGTACAGGAAGTTGGGAAACTTGATGGTCACTTGTTACTCAGGCATTTCCTCCTCTGCTTTTATAAGTCAAATCCTCTACTCTCGGAATCCCTAGATCACTGGAGGGGTCATCAGGGCCTCTTCAAGATCAGATTGTTCACCCTGACATTAAAGCTACTCATTCACATTAGATTTACATACCTCCCCACTTTGACTGATAAGAAACAGAAACCGACACTCTGGTGCCCATAGCATGCCTTGCCAATTTTCATTTTATGCTAAGCCAGGACATAAACCTCAACTAGTCCTTTATATCCACGCACACAAAAATATTCTTAAAGTGAGACACCACTTTCATGACCCTATAGTGCCCCCCCCACACACAGTGTAATGCCCCTACAGTGCCCCCCTCACAGTATGATGCCCCCAGATTACATTCCCTTCACACAGTCTGATGCTCCCACACACTACATTCCTCCACACATAGTATATAGCCCCCACAATACAATCCACTACACAATCTGATGCCCCCCACAAATCCCACCCATAGAGCCCCCCACACAGTATGATGTCCCCCACATTCGCAGCTTTGCTACATCAGCACACAACTCTGCTACATCAACACCCCCACAACTCTGCAACACACAAACAACTTTGAAACATCAATACACAGATAACTCTGCTACCTCAACACACACACCTCTGCAAAATGAACACAAAATTCTGTTACATCAATACGCACAACTTTTTTACATCTCATGCACACAACTCTGCTACATCAACAAATACCACTCTTTTACATCAACTCAGACACACAACTCTGCTATATCAACACAAAAATCTGCTACATAAACTCACACAAGTTTGCTACATTAAAATACACATAATTTTGCTAAATAAACACAAATAACTCTGGTATATCAACACACACAACTTTAGTACATCAATACACACAGCCCTGCTACATTAACACACACAAGTCTCCTACATCAATATACACAATTCTGCTAAAGCAACACACAAAACTGTGCTACATCACCATACACAACTCTGTGACATCACCACACACAACTCTGCTACTTCAATATACATTCACACAACTCTGCTACATCAATACATACAACTCTGCTACATCAGTACACACAGCTCTGTTACATCACTATGTAAGGTGCCCCAGCGAGGTAGTCGTGGGCGAGCTGTAGCCCCCTCTCACTCTGGCACCCTACAGACAATACGTGCCCTCCCTCTGAAGTGTGGCTGTGTATGTGTTGCTCTTCACTTACTTCAAGCCATCCAATCGCGGCTGTCTCCAGGCATTTCTCTTCTGGGACCAGGGCAGCGATAAATTCAGAGGGCACGAGGTTCTTAACCAGAACTTGAACTTTACTTGGGGAAGAGGGATATATACAGTATTTACAGGCAGATATAATGGATAAGGCCCGACAGGCTATCATCTCTCTCACAGGCACTGACAACATCTTCAGCCCTGGTTCCCTCTTTAAGTGAAGCATCTCTTGTGACTCTATCTCTAGTCCACGAGACTCTTCTGTAACATTAACAGTGACCTGGATCAAATATCTCCCCCACGTCCTAGCCTGGAGTCCTATTTATCTTCTTCTGCTTCCTGCAGACTAGAAGTGCCTCGGGTCCTCACTAGCTCTGATGAGTTTCTCCGACCAGCTAACAGGACTCTTGCTCTTGCGTGAGGAGACTTGCACAGTAGTGATCCCACTGTCTGAGGGTGTAGAGCTCCCGTCTACCCTAGCAGCCACTATAGTCAGGCTGCCCGCACGATTCCCCGTACTGTCTCTTACTGAGTGACTCCTCCTGCTTTCTAGACACTTAAGCAGGAATCTTCCTAAAGTGCCCACCCTCGATGAGCTGTCATCACACAGCATTAACTCATCACTGCCTATAACCCTGCTAGCAGACTCAACCTGACATCTGCACCCAGAACAGTGGCATCTTGTGGCTGTTTACAGGTACTGCAGCCCACAATGAATTATGCCAGGAACAAGCTCTATATCACTCAAGGCTTGATCCGGGCACTAAGTCCCCCCTTTACTCTACTGACTGGACCACTAAAGCTAACCCCTAGCTTGGTCTACCAACAGTTCAGAGAGGTCTGACTTTAGGAACACTCCCTTTAGCTATCTCAGTACCAAGGGAAGGCTGAGCCCTTCCCCACTATTACATTCCCCGACACTTTAATGTTGGTCGTCCCCGACCACACTAAACAATAAACACAGATCAGCATCTGGGGCAGCACATCCAGAAATATAAAAGAAAAATCTTTATGGTAAACAAAGGCAAAAAACCCTAGAAAATACAGACCATCAGATTAAAACACTTTAAGCACTTTCAAGCTCAGTGGAATCCATTTATTTATTTTGCAAAGCCTCTGTTCATCCTACGTTTGTACCTTCCACAATAAAGTATACGTTGGGCGGATTTCCAGAAATATACCTCTGACGAAAGCCTCTGTATAAACAAAGTAGAATATGACTACCATAGGTTCCCATATTAAAAAAATGGATACTGTGTAGTATATATATTTTTGTGGGATGCCTCTTTATATAAAAAGCACAGTCAACAATTTTTATACATTTTTTTTACTTAAAAAGCTTGTTACCTACATAAAACAGCTAAGGTATGCCTCGTTTAGGCATCCATTGTGTAAATTGAGCCCTGTGCATGTTTCTTTATCCTCCGGTGTTTTCCTCCCTCATAAGTATAATGTGATCATCGCTTAATTTTTGTTAAAGTGTTTTCCCCCATACATTAAGAAATGCTATTTTCTAGACTTTTTCTGGCAGAAAGGATTTTGAGGAATGCAATGAAAAACATTTACTTACTGGGTACCGGAAGAGTTAGAGCATTTTATCAATTAGTGATAATGCCCAGAGTCTATAATTCCCCCATGAACTCGTTTTACAAGCAGCTTATCAAGTATTGCAGAAAAAATAATATTCACAGTGTCAACAATAAATGAATCAAATACTTGACCTTTTGTAGAAGAAAGGTAAAAGTATTTTATTAATCCTGCAGGTCACCTGCCTGCCAGACTGTACATATCTCAGCAGGAAGGAAGGAACCCATTGGGAGCATTGCAGAGATATTTTTGGAATTTATAATATGTGTGGCATTTCCCAGAATAGCACCCATGTCTTTCTGATTGATTAGTGCCAATATAGTCATAAGCTATAATCATTTGTGCCATGATTTCTTGTCAGAAAAGCAAAAATGCCACCGGTTATGTTATTATAGGCAACGAAGCATTCAGAAAACTTTTTTCTATAGGCTCTAATTTTCTATAATTAAACAAAAGTATAACGTTCTTAGATGCGCTATGGAGTCAGAGAAGAGATGTGACCTTAGATTAAACATTATTAGGGGAAGGATTTTTTATTTTATTTTCACCATTAATTCCTTGCCGATCCTATTCTGTCACTACTTGGGCCCTCATTAGTCTCATGGAAATGTGACTGCTGCAGCCAATCACTGTCTGTAGCGGTTCACTGCTGAGACCAGCAATTGGCTGGTCACATGTGATGTCATCACTGCAGCAGGAAGTAGAGGTGGGCAGTGGGCTGGGAAGCATTAGGAGGGGTGGGGATGGAACTGGTTTGAGGAACTGAAGTGTGTTTCTGACAACAAACCACCCCATATAAGACAACTACGGCAGTGCTTAAAAGATTGTGAACCTTTCAGCATTTTCCATATTTTTCCATAAATTTGACCTAAAACTACATCAAATTTTCACACATATCCTAAAAGTAGATTAAGAGATCAATTCAAATTAATAAGTTGAAAATATTACATTTTATCATTTTTACAAAATGAGAAAAATATTATATCACGTCTGTGATTGGCAAAAGTATATGAATCTTTGCTTTCTATATTTGGTGTGACCCCTTTATGTAGCAATAACTGCATCTAAACATTGTTGATTAGTCCTGCACATCGGCTTGGAGGAATATTACCCCATTGCAAATCAACTTTAACTCTGTTATGTTAGTGGATTTCCTCCCATGAGCTGCTCGCTTCAGGTCCTTCCACAACATTTCTATAAGATTAAAGTGGTTGTCCACTTCTATAGTTAATGCCCCCGTTGATTTAAAAGGTGGAAATAAGATTTTTTGTAAGTACCTTGTGTTGTGAATTTTGCCTATGAGCGGCGCTATTGCCGACCGCTCCCCAGGCATCACGTGGCCCCCGGCTGCAGCCGGATCTGGCATCCACTGATGTCACATCAAGTTCCGGCTGCAGCCAGGCGTGACCCAGTGCCACGCTCCCCCCTGATTGATGGGCTGTGGGTGGGGTTTCACCGCACGTCACAGCCCAGCATCCAGCATGCACTTTCCCAATGAATGCAGAGAAGAGGGAAAGCACGCGGTGGATCCTGGGCTGTGACGTGCGGTGAAACCCCGCCCACAGCCCATCAATCAGGGGGGTGCGTGTCACTATGTCACTGTCACTATGAACTTGACATGACATCAGCGGATGCCATGCCTGGCTGCAGCTGTTCACATGACACCTGGTGAGCGATCAGAAATAGCGCCGCTCACAGGCAAGAAGCACAACATAAGGTACTTACAAAAAATCTTATTTCCACCTTTTAAATCGACGGGTGCATTCTGTATAGTAGTGGACAATATCTTTAAGGTCAAGACTGTGCATTGGCCATCCCAAAATTTGAACTTTATTCTTCCTTAACTCACGTTCTCTTGAGATTCATCTCATGGACATATGTCCAGACATTTTCCTTTAGAATGTGCTGATATAATTCAGAACTCATTGTTCCATCAATGATTGCAATTCCTTGTCGCCAAGATGCAGCAACACATACCCAAAATATGATGTTACCACCGCTGTGTGTTACAGATGGTATGAATTTTTTAATGTTGTATTTCAGTGACTTTCTTTATCTAAACTTAATGCTTTTCATTAAAACTAAAAACTTTCTATTGGACTCATCTGTCCACAAAACATTGTTCCAATGGCCTTCTGGCTTGTCCAAGTGATCTTTAGCAGACTGCAGATGGACAGCAATGTTCTTTTCGGAGAGCAGTGGCTTTCTCTTTACAAATCTGCCATGCACAGCATTGTTGTTCAGTGATCTGATAGTGCACTCATGTACATTAACAATAGCTAATGTGAGGCAGGCCTTTAGTTGTTTAGAGGTTATCTTGAGTTCCATTGTGACCTCGCAAACTAAGATACACCTTGCTCTTCGAGAGATCTTTGTAAGGCTATATGCCCACGATGCAGAAATGCTCAGGATTTTTTCCTGAGCGTTTCTGCATCTCCCTGGCAGAAAAAATGCATGTGGATTGTACATGCGGATTGTACATGCGTTTTTCCTGCCAGGGACATGCGTAAGTGAAGCGTTCTTCACATGCATTTCCGCATGCGGGTTGACAAGCGCTTTCCAAGCGATTAGCATCACTTGGAAAGTGCTTGTCAACTTGGTCACACTATATAAATCCATGGAAACGGCATGGATTTATATAGTGTGACCTTAAAGAATGTTTAAAAATAAAAAATAAATCTATACTTACCTTCTGATGTCCCCCGGAGTCTTGCCTCGCTCCATCCTGGCTTGCCGGCAGCTCGCGAACACTACACTGAAGGACCTGCCGTCACATGAGTATGACGTCAGCGCAGGTCCTTCAGTCCATCGCGAGCTGCCGGCAAGGGAGGATGAGCGCAGCGGGGGCCATCGGAATAATATATATTATATATATATTAATATATATTAATAATAATATATAAATAATATATAAAAATAATAATAAATAATATTTATTTTTTATTTTATTCTTTTTTTAACAGGTTCTATGGTACCCGGGTCAGGAGGAGAGTCTCCTGTACCATCCGCACATTGAAACGCATGGAATGCGCTTCTACATATACAGTGATGCGTAATCCATGTGTTTCAATGCAAGTCATTGGCGGTGAAAAAGTAGCACTTCCGCAAAATAATTGGTAGTGCTGCGTTTTTTTCCGCAATGATAATCCGCAGCGGAAATTTCCGCAGCATGTGCTCAGCACGTGCGGATTATCATTGGGGAACATGGCAGGCCTTCTACCATGTGTTTTTTAAGCGTTTCTGCAGCATTTTTGCCGCTGTGGAAACGCTTAAAAAACGCATCGTGGACACACAGCCTTAATTGACCTCTCCTGGGAGGGTAATAATGGTCTTGAAATTCTTCCATTTGTACACAATCTGTCCGACTGTGGTTTATTGTAACCAAACTCATTTCAGATGGTTTTGTAACCTTTTCCGTCCTGATACGCATCATCAACTCGTCTTCTAAGGTCCTTCAAAATCTCCTTTGTTTGTGCCATGATACACTTCTACAAACATGTGTTATGGAGATTAGACTTTGAAATATCTCTATTCTTTAAATAAAACAGGTTGCTCACTCACCTGATTGTCATCCCATTGATTGAAAACGCCACACTAATTTCATTTTTAAATTATCTGGCAATCCTAAAGGTTCACATACTTTTGCCTCTCACAGACATGTGATGTTTCATCATTTTATTTAAAAAATGATGAAGCCTAATATTTTTTAACTCGTTTGTTTTATTTGGTTTTCTTTATCTACTTTTAGGACTTGTATGAAAATATGATATAGTTTTATTTAAAATTTTTTGTAAAAACATGGAAAATTTTGAAGGCTTCACAATTTTTTAAGCAACCCTGCCTAGTCATTATTACCACAGGTTACGTTTCTTCCCATATTGGTAGTTAGTTTACACAATAAATAATCTTGGCTGCATGCTTATATATATTGAATTACCTTCACAGTATAGGATGATTAGATATTCTATCTTGATAGTGGTAGTGGGAACCTCAAAACATGTTTTTAGGAATGTTTATGTGGCTGAACATGTGTGACACTCTATTTTAATTGCTAGTAGAGCTTTGAAAGTATGCTAAAAATGTCTTAGATGGGACAACCCCTCTAAGGGAATGTTGAGGCTAGCAAAAGTAAAGGCAGTATCATACTGCTTTTAACTTGAGACACATATGCTGTTATTGCTTTGGGTATTTGCTTATGCCATAAATGTCTGATTAGTGTTAGTCCCAATTCTGGGACCTTCACTTATCACTATAGATGGGGTCCCAGTGAACACCATTGTGAAACAAAATGGCCATCAATGGCCAATAAATTGAGGAAAAAGAGAGTGAGGATGCATGACTCCATTCTGCATAATATCACTACTGGTCTACTTAGTCATTCTTGCATATGTGGCTAAAAGTGAATACAATCCATGCCACCCCTGATGTGACTCTGCTGGTGTTTACTGACTGGTGCTAACTTTGCAGAGTTATACTGTCTACTTTTTTGCAAGTGTCTACGGTGTTACACACAGGTTTTTTCTTATGTTGGACTCTATGTTTTTTCCCCAAACAAAGTGGCACTTTTCCCCTCTGCATGTGACTCTCCAGCGTTTGCTGCTCCAGACATTATTATGCACGAGTGACACCAGTAGTGACATCATGACTTAAGTACTCGTGACTGTTTAGCAGTCAGATTTGCTGTAATTGTAATGTCACTGCTGCAGCTTGTCAACAAAGACCAGAGTATTGGCAGAGGCAGGGCTGGAACTAGATAGTGTGAGTGACACCAGGGTTTATTATTTTAACCTAGTATAAGCTGATAGGGTTGAAACCATATACCTGGAAAACCCCTTTAAGCATGGCTCAACACCAATTGTCATATTTGAAAGTGGCTCATAACCTACAAAGGTTTGGAAATCACTGATTTACAGAACATTTTGATGGTGCCTGCCTGTACTGTATGTGACATCTGAAAGAATGATTATTTGGAGAAGAAATGAAGAGCACTGCCATGAGTCCAATGTCATGCCCACAGTAAAGCATCCTGAAACGAAAGGAGGGTGCTAATTCACAATTTTCACAAGAACATTTCCATGAATATACTGTAGAATGATATCTAAACATCCCCCAAGAGAAACCCCCAGGAGCAATTTGGTGATGAGCAATGCTTTTCCCAGCATGATGGAGCACAATGTGACAAGCCAAAAGTGTCTCTGTGAACAAAACATTGAAAATTTGGATCCGTCGCCAGCAAACTTCTCAGATTTCAATTCCATTGACCACAACCTGTTTAGAGATGAGCGTTGTTCTACTCGAACTGTTCGCCAATCTCAAATTCGAGCTGTTTTGGGCGGTGTTCGAGCCGTTCGGCGAACACGAACAATTTGAGAAAATTCGGCTGTTCGAGGTTATGTTCGATAACTGTTCGTGCACCAAAATCATAACTGGATTTTTTCTCAGTAATGAAAATTAATGTTAATACGCAGTTTGAGTGTACAGCGGGGTGGGGGGAGGGGCAGGGGATGGATCTCTGCAGGAACAATGAAGATCTCCATTTTTTTTTCTCTTTCCCGCATTTACAGTGGGGAGGTGCAATCTGTCAGCCTATCAGCAGCGCACACACGGAGCGAAGTGCTTTTTTTCACACAAGCAAGGGCATGTGTCATTGGCAGTGTATGTCACATGTCCTTGCCCTATAAGACCAAGCCATTTTCCCCGTCGCCACCATTTTCTCACTGCTGCAGCTGCGTGTTAGACGGCACCGCTGTTGCTGTGTGCGCTATACCTTGTTAATTTCAAGCCAATTTTCGCACAAATCTACAGATAGCTTGGGAGTAGGGAATAGTGGTGATTGCAGTCCTTTTAAGGACTAGGTTACAGCATTTCCTACGACTTTTATCAGGCAGGTCTGTGCTCTTAAATAGATAGATTGTGGGAGTAAAGACTAATTGTAATTGCAGTCCTTTTCAGGACTAGGTTACATCAGTTCCTATCAGTTTTTGCCAGGCAGGTCTGTGCCAGTGCTGTGCAAGTTTTTTTCACAGCATTTGGCTGAATCTAGATTGGCCTATTGCAGAGTGTGTTAGTCAGTAGAGTAGCCTATCTGTGTTGCAAGATATACCACCTGTGTATAGAATACCAATTTTTTTACTGCACCTAGTGAAGTAAAATCTTTTGGGCATAGCATCATTCTATTAGTCCATCTATACTGACCTCCATCAGGTTGCAAATTGAATATAATTTTTTTCTGCATCTAGCTCTGAAAAAATATTGGGCTTCTAGCTGTGTGTGGGACTTGTTGTATTAGTCCATCTATACTAACTTCCATCAGGTTGCAAACTGAATATATTTTTTTCTGCATCTACCTCTGAAAAAATATTTGGCCTTCTAGCTGTGTGTGGGACTTGTTCTATTAATCCATCTATACAGACCTCCATCAGGTTGCAAACTGAATATATTTTTTTCTGCATCTACCTCTGAAAAAATATTGGGCTTCTAGCTGTGTGTGGGACTTGTTGTATTAGTCCATCTATACTGACCTCCATCAGGTTGCAAACTGAATATATTTTTTTCTGCATCTACCTCTGAAAAAATATTGGGCTTCTAGCTGTGTGTGGGACTTGTTCTATTAATCCATCTATACAGACCTCCATCAGGTTGCAAACTGAATATATTTTTTTCTGCATCTACCTCTGAAAAAATATTGGGCTTCTAGCTGTGTGTGGGACTTGTTGTATTAGTCCATCTATACTGACCTCCATCAGGTTGCAAATTAAAAATAATTTTTATCTGCATCTACAGTACCTCTGAAAAAATATTTGGGCTTCTAGCTGTGTGTGGGACTTGTTCTATTAGTCCATCTATACTGACCTCCATCAGGTTGCAAATTGAATATAATTTTTATCTGCATCTAGCTCTGAAAAAATATTTGGCCTTCTAGCAGTGTGTGGGACTTTCTCTATTAGTCCATCTATACTGACCTCCATCAGGTTGCAAATTAAAAATAATTTTTTTCTGCATCTAACCCAGCCAATAGTTTTGGCCTAATACCACAGTTTGGCCACTCAGCTGTGCTCGGTTCCCATCCATTGTTTTTTTGTGCAAACAACTCCAGAGTTGTGAATTAGTTAACCACCAAAATGAGTGGAAAAAGGCCTGCTGCTGGTGGAAAGGGGAATAGGCGTGTTGGGAAGGGGAAAAAAGGTTGTGTCCGTGGGGTAGGTGTTAAAGCAACAGTAACATCTGCAGAAGAAAGACCATCTTCCAGCCAAACTAAAATGTCTACTTCTTTTAGCGGACAATGTGATAAGATCCCTTTCTTACGGCCACGCCAATCGCTACAAATTCCAGATGAGGCACAAAAACAGCAGGTGCTTCAACGGATATCAAGTGCTCCTTTAAGTGGGCTCTCCTCCACATCAACTTCAACATCACAAATACTCCAGTCCTCAAAGGTGTCACCCCAATCGCACTTGCTTCCTCACAGCTCCCAAATCTCCAGCTGCCCGTCTGAGTATGAGGTAGAACAGATGGTTGAGTCTGCAGAGCTGTTTACTCATACTATAGCCTGGGAATCAGAGGTCGACTCCAGCGCTTCTGTGAATCCAGACGAGGAAATGATCTGCACTGATGCCCAGAATCTTTATGAGTCGGATCCAGGACCAGACGCAGAAGGTTCTGACCATAATGTAGACCCTCATTCCCAAACTGTAACTCCTGTTGGTGGAGACAATGAGGAAGACGATGATAAGACTCAAATACCTGATTGGAGCGACAACTTTAGTTTTTTGTCAGGGCAGGAACAGGTTGGCTCTGAGGACGACGGGTGTGATAACGCACAGGGTGATGATGATGAGGTTGGAGATCCCACTTACTGTCAACCCACAGTCAGCCAAGAGATGAGGTCAGCAGAGGAGGTGGAGGAAGATGCTAGTGACGACGAGGTCAGGTTGCGCCTTCCTGGACAGAGACGTAGTACTGGAAGCACGTCAACAACTGCATCCTCAAACACAACTCTGCCTCTCACCACAAATCGTGGTGGCTCTTCAGGTCGCATGGGTGCTAAGCCTTGCATAGCCTGGGCATTTTTTCAGATCGATAAAGATGACCCAACTCGTGTTATCTGTAACATTTGTCAGCAAAAGCTAAGTAGAGGCCAAAAAATACATAGTTTGAGTACTTCATGCATGAACCGGCACATGGACATGAAGCATAAGTTGCAGTGGGAAGCTCAGTCTGCTACAATGCGGCCTAGCCGGCCGGGCCAACCACCGTCTGCCATATCTTGTGCATCCGCGACCTCTTCATCCTCTGTGACTGGGGGGACAGCAGTCACACCTGTTTTGGGGCGCAGACCTGTCACCTCTTTACCCGCAACAGCCAGCGTGATTGGCAGGTCATCATTTTCTTTGGAGGTGGTAGCACCAGCTGGTGTTGAGCGCTGTCCGACATCGATAGCACCACCTTTGGATCAAGGCAACCTAACATGTCTGCCTGCATCTTCCTCACAGACCGGCAGTTTGCCGGGGACACCCTTATCAACCCCGTCTAAGCACAATAGCCAGCCTCGGTCCCTCAGATGTGGACAAGTAAAAGACCATTTCCTCCTAGCCATGAGAAAGCTAAGAGGTTGAATTTCACCATCTGCAAGCTCTTGGCTACAGAAATGCTGCCTTTCCGCCTGGTGGACACAGAGGATTTTCGAGACCTTATGTCCGTCGCAGTGCCCCAGTACCAGATGCCCAGTCGGCACTACTTCTCAAAGAAAGGTGTGCCTGCGCTCCACCAGCATGTTGCACACAACATCACCGCTTCTTTGAGAAACTCTGTGTGTGACAGGGTGCATTTCACCACAGACACTTGGACGAGTAGGCATGGACAGGGGCGTTACATGTCGCTGACTGGGCACTGGGTAACTATGGTGACAGCAGGACAAGGGGCTGCTGTCCAAGTCTTGCCGTCCCCACGAGTTGTGCGTCAATCCTCTTTATGTCAAAGTTCCTCCACTGCTTCTGCCTCCTCAACCTCCTCTCGGTCTTCCACCTGCACCCAAAGCCTGTCTGGTCATGCCACAAGCTTTCTAACTGCGCAGAAGGGATCCTGCACACCTCCTTACTATGCTGGCAGTAGGGCTCAACGTCATCAGGCGGTTTTTACATTGAAATGTCTGGGAAATGTGAGTCACACAGCTGAGGAGTTGTGGTCAGCTCTGGAGAACCAATTTCATGAATGGTTGTCTCCACTGGACCTGAAACCAGGGAAGGCCGTGTGCGACAATGCTGCAAACCTGGGTGCGGCCCTTCGCCGGGGCAATGTCACACACGTGCCTTGTATGGCTCACGTGTTGAACCTGGTTGTCCAGCAATTTTTAGCCCACTATCCCAGACTAGATGGCCTTCTTCAGAGGGCACGGTCGCTGTGTGCTCACTTCCGCCGTTCGCATCCCGCAGCTCAGCGACTTACATCTCTACAGAAGTCGTTGGGCCTGCCACTTCACCGGCTAAAATACGATGTGCCTACCCGGTGGAATTCAACTCTGCACATGTTGCAGCGACTGTGGCAGCACCGACAAGCCCTGGTGCAATACGTTCTGACGTATAGCCTGGGCCAACGAGATCCAGAGGTGGGGCAAATCACGCTGGAGGAGTGGTCTCAGATCAGGGACTTATGCACCCTTCTGCACAGTTTTGAAATGGCGACGAAGATGTTTAGTGCTGACGATGCCATTATCAGCATGACTATTCCGGTGATTTACATGCTGGAGCACATGTTAAACAGAATTCGGAGTCAGGTGGTGGCACAAGAGGAGGTGGAGGAAGTAGAGGAGGAGGAGTTGTATGCGGAAGGGCTAACATCTGCAAGGTCCAGATGGTCGGCAGCACCAAGGCGGCAGGCATGTGAGGGTGGGGGAGATGGTTTTACCAGGGCGCATGGTAGCAGCCAAACTAGTGAGGAAGGTGCAGGAGCCCAGGAAGAAGTGGAGGACGAACTGATGGAAGACTCATCATCTGAGGGAGACCTTGATCACATTTCTGTTGTGCGAGGTTGGGGGGAGAGGACAGAGGAAGGAAGCATGATTGTTACCTCGCCACCAACACAACAGGGACTTGGTGCTCCTGGATGCGCAACACACATGAGTGCCTTCTTGCTGCACTACCTGCAACATGACCCTCGAATTGTGAGAATTAGAAATAATCCTGACTACTGGGTTGCCACACTGTTAGATCCCTGGTACAAAAGTAAATTTGCAGAAATTATTCCTGCCATAGAAAGGGATGCACGCATGCAGGAGTATCAGCAGAGACTGTTGCAGAATCTTACATGTGCTTTTCCACAAAATACCAGTGGTGCACATAGTGAATCTCACAGTTCCAACTTGCCAACCGTGGGACCGTCAAGTGTTCAGCACTCAAACCGTAACAGAACCACAGTATCTGCTGGTAACATCAATTTTGCGGAATCATTTCACCACTTTTTTAGCCCATCCTTTGCAAGGCCACAGGAGACAAGAAGTCTGACACATAGTCAAAGCCTAGAGACAATCGTACAGGAGTATCTCCAAGTAAACATTGAAGCCATGACTGTGTCACTAGACCCTTGCTCTTTTTGGGCTTCCAATCTGGATAAATGGCCGGAGCTAGCCACTTACGCCTTGGAGATCTTGTCATGCCCCGCAGCCAGCGTTCTGTCTGAACGTGTGTTCAGCGCTGCTGGTGGTGTGCTGACAGATAAGCGCACGCGGCTCTCCACTGATAATGTAGACAGACTCACGTTCATAAAGATGAACAAATCATGGATCCGAAACGACTTTTCTACCCCTGTGTCATCCTGGGGAGAATAAAAGCTTGATGATTGGTTAAAATCACCCTACCAAACGTTTTAAGCTTTCAAATTACTAATCATGTTTATCTGTATCTTGGCTGGAAAATAATTTGGGCTTTGTAGCAGTGTGCAGCACTGATTCTATTAGGCCATCTATAATAAGCTCCACCAGATTTAAAATTACTAATCATGTTTATCTGTATCTTGACTGGAAAATAATTTGGGCTTTGTAGCAGTGTGCAGCACTGATCCTATTAGGCCATCTATACTAAAGCTTCACCAGATTTAAAATTAATAATAATTTTTAGCTGCATCTAGCCCGGAAAATAATTTTGGGGCTCCGAGATGCGCAAGACACATAAGTGCCTTCTTGCTGCACTACTTGCAGCATGACCCTCATATTATCAGAATTCGAAGTAATCATGACTACTGGGTTGCCACACTCTTAGATCCCCCAAACTTTTCGATCAACCTTTTCATTTTAATAAAGACCAAAAAAATGGTCATTTTTGAAATTATAAGCATTAGCAGGTTGTTAGAAACTGAAATCAAACAGTTTTCAACTCAAAACTTTATTCTAGGTGATGTTACATTTTCACATAGGACCCCTTGTTCGAAAGGAGCTTCTGAACTCTCTCGTCCATTGAATTTGTCAGGTTTTGGATGGTTTCTGCTTCAATTGTTTTGCATGAGGACAGAATACCCTCCCAGAGCTGTTGCTTAGATGTGAACTGCCTCCCGCCATCATAGACACTCCTTTTAATGATGCTCCAAAGGTTCTGAATGGGGTAGAGGTCAGGGGAGCATGGGGGTCACACCATAAGTTTGTCCCCTTTTATGTCCATATCAGCCAGAGATGCAGATGTTTTATGTGCAGCATGAGATGGTGCATTATCATGCAAAAAAATGATCTTGCTGTGAAATACACGGTTCTTCTTCTTGAACCATGGCAGGAAGTGCTGTTTGAGAAAATCCACATACATTATGGAGTTCATCTTTAGCGCCTTCAGGGATCCTAAAGGGGCCGACAATCTCTCTCCCCATGATTCCAGCCCAAAACATTACTCCACCTCCTCCTTGTTGGCGCTGTAGCCGTGTTTGCGTGGGGTGTCCATCAACCAGCCATCCTCCACTCCATCCATCTGGACCATCGAGCGCTGCACGGCACTCATCCGTGAACAAAACAGTTTTGAAATCAGTCTTCATGTAATGTTTGGCCCACTGGAGCCGTTTCTGCTTGTGTGAAGTGGATAGAGGAGGTCGACAGGATGGCGTATGCACAGCTGCAAACCTCTGAAGGACCCTGCATCTTGTTGTTCGGGGGACGTTGGAGGCACCAGCAGCTTCAAAAACTTGTCTGCTGCTATGACAAGGCTTTTTTGCCGCTGCTCTTTCAACCTGACGTAATTGCCTGTAGGAAAGAGTCCTCAATTTGCCCTTATCAGCACGCACACGTGTGTACTGTGAATCAGCTACATACTTCTTGATTGCCAAGACACTTCATCCTGATCATCGCACAATGTTGATTGTAGTCATGCCTTGACCTAAACACTCCACAATTTGTTGCTTCTCAGCAGCCGACACATCCTTTTTCTTTCCCATTTTGGCAGAAAATGTAGGCTGCTTAATAATGTGAGACAGCCTTCTTAAGTAGTCTTGCCTTTCATTGGACACACCTGCCAAACTAATTAGCACATACAGTGATATAAAGAGCCCTGACACACATCACCATCAATGAGTTTAACTGACAAACAAATTCTTCCCTTATCACTCCTAAACACTTTTTGCATAATAATTTGGAACACAGTGTACATGTGCTTTTCCACAAAACACCAGTGGTTCACGTAGTGAATCTTACAGTTCTAACTTGCCAACCGTGGTCTGTATGGAGTTGTTCAATAAAGGGCCCAAAATTAAGATAACATAGATGGGAGAGGTCTCTATGAATAGGAATTCCTAAGTATTTGATACCCTGTGAGGACTAGGCAAAGGGAAAGTTGGACTGGATGGAATCCTATATGGATTTGGGGAGGGAGACATCGAGGGCCTCAGACTTCGCTGCATTGATTTTAAAATTTGACCATGTAACAAAGTGATCTATTTCAGCCATAACAGCATGGATGGATATATGTGATTGAGTGATATATACTAGGACATCATCAGCAAATAGAGAGCACTTGTACTCGGTGCCTCCCACCTCAATCCACCTAATATTGGGGTTATGGCGAATTGATGAGAGCAGGTGCTCCATCACTAGGATGTATAAGAGAGGGGACAGAGAACATCCCTGCCTTGTCCCATTGGTGATTGTGAAAGGTGATGAAAATGTTCTGACGCGCCCCCTGGGCCTTGGGACAACCGGAGCCGGACCCTTTTTGGTGGATGCTGGTGGTTGTAGTCTCCGTAGCGCGACCCGGTTCCGTGGCTCAGGGCGGTCAAACCAGTGGCGGAACTATTTATGTGGTTTTGATGTTTAAATGTCCGACTACGCCACCCGTGGATTGCGGTCAGAGTGAACCGCCGCTCCAGGGCAGACCGCTGAGGCTGGTGTTGTGGGTGCAGCAGAGCGTAGCATAACTCCCCACGGGAGGAGTATAACCTCAGGGCAGTGTATGCGGAGGATGGGGGTGATGGTGCAGGGCAGCAGCAGTAACGACACGGAGTCAGTGATGCAGTCCAGGGCCTTTACTCACAGTTCTTATTATCCAGACCACGTCTGCAGGTAACGACTGCCCATGTCGTACTGTGCTCACCAGGTGAGGGGCTCAGACAACTCCCAGATAACTTTGGAGCGCTTCACAGGACCCCCTTTGTGTGTCCTTTGTCTGGCCTTTCTTACCAACCCTTCTGTCCGGCTGCCTCGGGCCTCCTCTTGGTAAACTTGGCGCCAGTTTCCCTGACCCTATGTGGTGCCTTCCTAGCGGGTGTAGCGAGGGGCTGCGTCACATAAAATGTCACAGCCTCCTGTTTCTAGCTGAGGGTCATTTCCTGCCTCCACTAGTTTCGGGGACCGGTCTCCCCTTTTGGCCTGACCCCTCCACGCAGGTGGATTCGGGTGTGCGGTGGCGACTCGCCCGTCCGCACCCCTGGGATCCCTTCATTCCTCGTTCCTGGAGCCTTCTCCGCTCCTCTTCCTTCCTTCTCCCTCTTCCAGGCCTGGGCCTCTGTTACTAGGCCTGCCTCCGGAGCAGAGCTCATGCAGAGCCCCTGCTCCCTGCCACTTCTGCTCAGACTTCTCTGCACTGAACTAAGATGGTGCCCACCTTTTATACTCCCTTCTCAATGCACCCAGGAACTGCTTCCTCCCTGCTCCTGCACTACAGGGTTCCCCTTCCTCAGTGTTCCCTCCCCCCACTCCAGCCAGGGACAGGGACTGTCGTGCCCATCTCAGGGGCATATTGGTCGCCCTGCCCCACGGCAATGTGGTGTAATGCATGCAGGTGTCGGGTCCTGATCCACACTACATCCTTACCTGAGAGTGAGATATCACACCTCTGGGTGAGGTGCAATACCTCTGTAGCAACCGAGCCCTCAGGGTGCTACAGTTCCATTTATCTTCAGCCTAGGTGACGTATTGCGATACAGGGCCGTGATTTTGGCTATAAAAGGGTCCCCTAGACCCCTACCCCAAGCTTTTTAAGAGAATCATATATGGCGTGCCAGGAGACTCTATGGAATGCTTTCTCAGCATCCAACGAGAGTATGTAATTACAAATTTTTAACTGCATCTAGCCCAGGAAATACTTTGTGCCTAGTAGCAGTGTCTGCTAGTCAGCGGATTATCCCGGCTGTTAAGCAAGCTACACCACCTGTAGTTTGGACACTTAATTTTTTCAAAGGAAATGCTTCGGGACCACGGGATACTCAGTGAAGAGCATCAGGAGGCACCCCAAGGCATAGGGGCTGGGACTGGCAGTAGGATGCCTTGCGGTGGACAGCCGAGCTCGATCCTTATAAAAGCTTTTTAACTGCAGCAGCTTTAGTGGACGCTACTGGAGCTGGAATTACGCGGCTGCTGGCATGAGACTTGCCCTCCAATAGATCCTTGTAAATGGATTTAAAGTGTATTCATTCAAATTAGAGAGACAATTTAAATTAAAAAGCTTAGAGCTGCCTCCACCACAGGGGGGCTCGCTCGACCCACCAGCGGACAGGCACCAGTATTGGGAGAGGGGGGCTGGCCGTCAGGGTTCACCGCGGCTCTGGCACAAACCCGGCGACGCGGAGGTGGCACGGGCAGGAGCGGACTGGCCGTGTCGGCTTCTCACTTTTTGGATTTTAGAAGGGCATGACATGCCTATATCTGTGTCTCCCCCTCCTTTTACTCCTCCACCTCTTTTCTTTTCGCATGACTATATGTACTTGTCACTTTTCCATGTGTTAGTTGTGTCTTCTGAGCAGTTTGTCAGCTTTTGGACACCTTTGAAGGTATTTTCTATGTGTTTCTATGTGTTTTTGTTTGCCTGCCATTGGTTTTAACGGTGTTCGAAGGTGTTCGACGAACAGTTCGACGAACAGTTCGGCGAACACACGGGTGTTCGACGAACCGAACCGATCTCGAACACTACGGGGGTGGCTCAACACTAAACCTGTTATCAATCCTCAAAAAGTGGGTGGGCAAACAAAAACAAAACAATTGTTATAAACTCGAAGCGCTGATTAAGCAAGAATGGGTCACCATTACTCAGGATCTGGCCCAGAAGGTGATACCCAGAAAGCCAGGGAGAAGGGCAAAAGTCTTGAAAAAACAGGGTCAACACATGAGTCTCTGTGTAAAGTTGATGTATTGGTGAATAAAACTTTTAAGACTTATGAAATGCTTATTATTGTATTTCACAAACCTTAGAAACATCTAACTATAAAATCTAAAAACACTGAAGCAGCAAACTTTGTGAAAACCAAAATTTGTGTCAATCTCAAAGCTTTTGGCCACAAATGGTGTGCTTCCATAGAATAAACAAATAAGTAACCCAAGTAATATCCATCATCTAAATAACAATGCTATTTAGTGCCTCTACCGTGCATTGCAAAAATAAAATACCAAACTAAGTAACAGTGCCACACACTGCCTGAGTAATTGCCACCATATAGTGCTCAAATAATATCTACATATAGTTACCAAACAAGTGCTCCATACATTAGGGAATATAATAACAATGCTATATAACATGTTAATGATACTGCTATATAAATAATATTAAGATTGCTGGTGGTCACAAGCCCCATATTCATCCTGGTCCAACAGTGATGGCTTATGCACATTGTGTGACGACACAGATTGCAAACTTAGATCAGTCCTGGTTGCAATAATACAATTTTTGTAACTTAGAGAGTACTTTTAGTGATCTAGAGGTTCTTTTTCCATATTTATTGGTGGTTACTGAATCCAGTAAGCTGGAAGAGGTTAAACAATCCGCACACAATAACCTTTATGGTTGCCAGCACAGAGTGTGAATGATTGGTGCTCTGTCATGTTCAAGCTCCCAGCACAAGATGTTCTGCACAGCATGGGGTGACCTACACTATGTACACATACTTCACAAGACACTTAAGGAACCTGTGTACATTCCTGCAATCCTGGTGAATTAAGTCAATTTGCATTGCACTTGCTGTGTGACTGTTTTACATGTCTACAGCTTGTATCTCTACTTTCAAGTGTACATTAAAATGAAGACTTTGTAGATAGTCCGAACCCAAGCAGCAGCTTAACTATTAATAGCTTCTTATTGTTGTGTCGCATAGTAATAGCACAGTCATGCACCTATTGATCAGATCTTTGTTGATTATTCATAACGAAGTTCGAAAATTCAATAAGTTGGAATAATTTACAAAATTTCAAAAATAATGTTGGCTACAGAACTTAGGCTTTGTTTGCACTCTTTTTACCATTTTCACAACTGTGTAAAAGATCCAAACATGGTAAGGTCTGGACGAGGCAGAAACTTCATTTAAGTTTAGGTCAGAGACTGAATGTCCGCACCTGAGCGACGTTTCGGGAATCCAAAGGGTGCCCAACCTAAACTGGAATGAAGTTCCCGCCTCGAAAGTTTGACCATTGAAATTTAAAGAAATACTTTTTGATATGAAGAAGCTTTAAAATGGAACAATGTATGTACTTTTCATAGCGTGCCATTAAAGGTGTTGTCCGGTCTTAAAAACTGTAGACTTGTAAATCCTTACATCGCGCGTGCTGCGCGCTGTGAGGACTCTCCGGTGTCAGTGCCTGGAATAGTGGTCATGTGACCACAAGTATGTGATATCCATGCTCCCAGCCACATTTATTTTATTGACAGCTATGTACTACAACATTCCCCATCAGCTGCCAAAGTGATGAAATTCCAGGTTTGGCAGTGAAACTAGAGGCCACATTATTAAAGGGGTCGTCTCATCAGAGACACCTTTAACATGGAAAAAAATATTTTTACATGTGTTTGTAAAGACCTTTAGTTAAAAAAAAAGTTGTACTAGGTTTCACTCTGCAATCTTCATTTCTTCATTTGTTGATCTCTTGATATGCATTTTGCAACCTGCCCTTAGTTTCATGCTTTGCTCATGTGGTTGTGTTCATTCCAGCCAGTGGTGTAACTGGAAGCTTGTGGGCCCAAATGCAAAATCTCCCAACTAACACAGGTCTTTAATAGTAATAGTCTTTTCATATGGTGACAAAGGAACTTTGGGGCCAACCTAATCTCCAGGGACCGGGTGCGATTGCAACCACTGCACTGATTATAGTTAAGTCCTTGAATCTAGTAATACATGTTTGACGTGAGGTCTGTGTGTCCAAGATACTGCTGCCTTCAATATCTTTCATGCATCAGTCCAGCTTCATTCCCGGACTGATTTCCTATTCTATAGCATATGAAGGCTCATGTGTTTCCCTCCGTATCTACAGGTAAATTAAACTGCCTTCACTAATGCTTTCTCCCCAGCTGCTCTCGGATATGCCAAGTACAACCTCCTTACCCTTTCGTCTGCTACCTCTAAGGCCATGTTCAAATGTTCAGTATTTGGTCAGTATTTTACGTCAGTATTTGTAAGCCCAAATCAGAAGAGGAACAATCAGAGGAAACGTATAGTAGAAACACGTCACCACTTCTGTATACAAATACTGATGTAAAATACTGATCAAATACTGAACGTGTGAATGTGGCCTAATACTGAGAGATGGGACAACAGGGAGACCTGTCAGAGCCAGGAGCAGAGCTCTGTTAGAATTGTGTAAAAATTGGCAGACCAGCTAGCTAAGTGAAGGACTTTATCACAATATGCAGCTGCAAAAGGGTAAAACATTCTTAATAAAGAATTGTTCAAAAAATGCTTAATTGTGCATATAAAAAGCAGATGATCGATAAAAGAATCAGTGCTAAGGTTTCTTGGGACAACCACCCTTCAACAATTAAGGTATAAATCAGTAGTGGGCACTACACTGAGGCATCTGAGACTTCAAGAGGACCTTTCACCAATTTTTGCATGTTGAACTGGACAAACAATTCAATAGTGGCTGTAGAGTGGGATAAAATATATATTCTTTCTTTTTTGAATATCGCCTCTACATTGTGGCGATAATAGCAAAGTATTTGGCACCTAATTTGTTAATTTCCATTAAGTTCAAGTGGGTGATATCAGATAGTTTTCAGTGAGGTGTGTACTTCTTCCTCCTGTATGATGTTGACCAACCATAAACAGGCAGCAACACACAGCAGAAAAAGAACACACTCCCATCATAGAGAAGGTTTCTCAGTGTGTGATATGGATAATGTCAGACAGCCCTAATCTCCTGATCTTACCTCGTGAATGATTAGAAAGTGTTTTGAGTAGAGCACAAATAACTAACACTTTTTAGATAAGGTCCTGGCAGTCAGTGTGGTGGGATGGGCAGAAAACAGAGTTTAGCCATGTCACATTACAAACCTATTCTCAGCTCTGCTAGGGATGTTAACTCTGCTGTACTGCCCCTCCCCCAACACTAACTGTCAGGAGCTGAAAGTTTAAAATGTACATAATCACATGCTGTGCTCACAGCTATGTGTAATCACTATGAAGTGAGATCAGAGCAGGGTTTTATTACATCTCACACAGCAGTAGCCCAGAACAGGAAGGTTACTCCTGTGTGAGACATATAGTAACAGATAGCCTGATTTCACTGCAGAGTGAGTATAAAATGAGCTCACATCTCAGGATAGGCCGTGTGGGGGGAGGGGTAGTATAGCAAAGGTGGCAGTGCTATGAGAGGAGAGCTAATAAAAAGGTTTGTATTGTGACACAGCTAAACTCAGCTGTACTGCCCCTTCGCCACATGGACTGCTGGGACCTTATCTGAAAGGTGTTATTCATCTGTGCTCTACTTTTACATTGATGTACACTATGAGCTTTTCATGGGGTGCTTTTAAAGAAAAGTTCTGGGCAGAATCCTCCTGAAAAAAGTCATCTTGTGTATATATAGCCTAACAGACGAAAATCTTTGCATTGCTATTAACACAGCTGATAAATTGCTTTAGCAAGATGGCGACCACTATATTAATATACAGAATAGAATACTAAATCTTCAGTCATAACAAAAAAAAAGCTTCAGTGTATGTGTTTTTTTTTTAGTAAAAAATCCATGTGTTACTTTTCAGATGATCATTAGATTCCTCATGGGCTACATTCCAGTGATAGACCATCCAGTGATTTCTGTGACCCACAGGTTTTTATTACCATCAAAAAATAAATATACAATCCCCTATACCTTTTTTTTTTTTTTTGGATGCCACTAGTGTCTGCAAAAAAAAAAAAGGACGGAAATTTGCCTGGCTCTGATCCTTATCATGAATCAAACCTGTCCATTCAAGCCAATGGGTTCTTGAGAAAAAATGGACAGCACACAGATGTCATCCTTTGTTGTGCTGCCCATCTATTACTGCTTCATATTTTGGGGGGAGGGCATGGGAGAAAAATGGACGAAGTACTGATAAAATACTGATACAAATGGACGCATATTAACTACTGATAAAAATTGAATTCAGCACATTATGGCCACGTTCACAAGTTGAGTATTTGGTCAGTATTTTACATCAGTATTTGTAAGTCAAAACCAGGAGAGGAAAAGTATAATAGAAACACGTCACAACTTCTGTATTTATCACCCACTCCTGGTTTTGGCTTACAAATACTGATGTAAAATACTGACCAAATACTGAACGTGTGAATGTGGCCTAATGAGAAAGAAATGGACATCTGGATGAAGCCTTCTACTGAGACCTAAATTCATTTGTTCCAGCACGGTTAATTAATCAGCTTGATTATTAATTGAATGCTGTGATTTATTGTGATAATGGGTGTTGGCAAAAGTAATGGTAGCTCCGTCTCACCGATCTTGCGATTGTTTAAGGCTTTCAGCTTTCACCGCTCGCCTCGTGCATGTAAACTGATGACAGCTACACATTATTAATTCCACGAGCTCTGCATATCTCCATGACCTGGCTGCAATCGTTAGGGAGTCCCCTTCACTTTTCTTTGAAGACGTGTCCACTTTCAGTGAGAGTTCAGGGTTATATTGTATATTTGGCGCTGGCTCTCACAAAGATGGGTGTGGTGTGCTGATAGCATTCATGATTAAGGGTTTTCCTGTGTCAAATATAGCCTGTAATATACTGCAAACAGGCAGTCGATTTTTATACAAACTGATCTGGCTGCCATGAGGTTCTCTGACATTTCATACTTCTACTTAAAATAAATCTAGAAACAGGAAAGAAAGTACAAAATTATTGTTTTAGGCCGACTGTGAGGTCTTATCTTCAAAGTGGCAGAGTCGCTATTGTATTTTCAGAAAGTGCATTCATTTCTGGCACATGTTACACCGCTGCTAAACACCAGGCCGTATCATAGACATAGACAAATGACATTTCTTCAATGCCCTGTTCACATGATGCAGTTTTGGATGTTCTTTTTTTATTCTTTTATGCAACTATCTACAGTATTCAAGTTTATACACTGCCTATAAGAGTAATCACAATAAGCCGACATTTCCTATTCTCTGTAATTCATTTTTCAGCTTTGCTGTATAGATTGGGACAGACAAAGCAGAGTCATCTCATTATCATTAGATGGTGGAGGAGTTAATTACAGCTCTATTGTGCTGCTGGCAGAGATACAGATAGTAACACTCTACAATACACACAGAAGGGCTCTGAACGCAGCTCCCTTGTCAATACCTGGTCTCGCAGTGAGGGGGGTGTACTCTTTTTCTCTCTGGAGCCTGTACCAATTCACCACATTTCTCTATCAATTCAGTTTCCATAAAGCACATAAACACCACTGTACTATCTATGTAGTGAGGAAAAGCTGTGTTTCTGAAATGTCTTCTAGCAGAGGCAGATTTATCAATACTGTCCTAAACGTGATAAAACTTGACCAGACAGGAAGAGAAGGCACCGATATTAAAGGGAACCTGTCACCAGTTTTTTCTAATACAACCTACAGCCACCACCTTTCAGCCCCATGTGACAGTATTCTATAATGCTATATATGACTCCAATTCACCCTACAAGGCAAAAAAAGACCTTTTATTATACTCACCTACGGGGCGGTCCGAGGGGCATCTCTGGTCTTGACCCAATGCCTCCTCTCTTCTTGTGATGCCGTCCTCCTTCTGTGCTCCATGTGGATGATGCGTCCTACGTCATCCCCACAGTGTTCCCCTCGCGCTTCAGTGCTGGCACACTTCTCTCTGCCCTGACGAGGGGAGAAAAAACATAAAGGGCCGCAATAGGGTCTTTTCCAGTTAAACAAAGGAATAAAATAAAGGTTATCCTAACCTGACGAGGTTGTGTTCACACAATGACATTAACTCCTTTACGACTCTAGGATTTTCCGTTTTTTCCATTTTCGTTTTTTGCTCCCCTTGTTCGCAGAGCCATAGCGTTTTTATTGTTTGGGCAATATGGCCGTGTGAGGGCTTATTTTAAACTTTTAAATACCATTACTAGTTTTACCATATCGTGTACTGGAAAATGGGAAAAAAATTCCAAGTGCGGTGAAATTGCAAAAAAAATGCAATTCCACAGTTGTTTTTTTTTTTTTTTCTTTCCACGTTCACTGAATGCTAAAACTGACCTGCCATCATTATTCTTCAGGTCATTACAAGTTCGTAGACACAAAACATGTATAGGTTCTTTTTTATTTAAGTGGTGAAAAAAAAAATCCAAAGTTTACTAAAAAAAAAAAAAGAAAAAAAAAAGGGGGCCATTTTCCGAGACCCGTAGCGTCTCCATTTTTTGGGCTCTGATGCCGGGTGAGGGCTTATTTTTTGCGCGCCGGGCTTATGTTTTCATTGATACCATTTTTGGGTAGATGCGATGTTTTGATCGACCGTTATTGCATTTTATTGCAATGTTGCGGCAACCAAAAAAACTTAATTCTGCCATTTGGAATTTTTTTCTCGTTACGCCGTTTAACGATCGGATTAATTATTTTTTTAGAAATGGGTGATAATTTTTATAGATCGGGCGATTCTGTACGTGGAGATACCAAATATGTGTATGTGGGGTTTATTTTTTATTATTTTATTTTGAATGGGGCAAAAGGGGGGTGATTTAAACTTTCATATTTTTTTAAAAAAATTTAAAAACATTTTTTTTACGCTTTTTGCTTGCTTCAATAGTCTCCATAGGAGACTAGAAGCAGCAACTGTCTGTTCGCCTCTGCTACATAGAGGTGATGAGCAGATCACCTCTATGTACTAGAAATGCTCCTGTATTATGAGCGCCGACCACTAGGTGGCACTCATAGCGATCTTTACATGACAACCACTGGGGTCTGCTGCAGACCCAGGGTTGTTATGCCCACCCATCAGTGACCCGCGATCACGTGACGTGGTCACCGATGGACGGGGTAAGTGACGCGCTTTCGGCGCGGCGCTGTTAAATGCCGCTGTCAGAGATTGACAGCGGCATTTAACTGGTTAACAGCCGCGGGTGGATCGCGATTCCACCTGCGGCTGTTGCGGGCACATGTCAGCTGTAAGAATCAGACATGTGCCCGGTTCAGTGTGGGCTCAGCGCCGGAGCCCGTGCTGAACCGGGGGTGATGGCCTGGGTCGTACTAATACGCCCCAGGCCAGTAAGGGGTTAAAGCATGAAATCCCAGCTGCTGCAGGTCCATGGGTCACCATATCAGAAATTTTACATAAGTAAGGCTGTGTTCACACGATGCGTATTTCATGCGTTTCCGCGGCGTTTTTGCAGTTGCGTAAACGCCGCGGAAACGCATGAAAAACGCATGGTAGAAGGGCAGCAATGTTCCCCAATGGAAATCCGCATGTGCTGTGCCCATGATGCGGATTTTTCCGCAGCGTTAACGCTGCGGTCAAAAATCCGCAGCATGTCAATTAATTTTGCGGAAACGCGGCGATTTCGCCGCCATTGACTTGCATTAGAACGCGCCAATTCCGCAAGACAGCATTTGTACTTGCGTAATTGGTGCGTTCTAATGTGCGGATGGTACCCGGGTGTGGAGGAGAGGAGAGTCTCATCCACACCCAGGTACCATTAAAAAAGCTGTAAAAAGAAGAATAAAATAAAAAATAAATGTATTCTTACCTTCTGTCGGCCCGCGCAGCGCTCCCGCTTGGTTCCCGGCACTTGCAGTGAGTTGTAGGACCTGCGGTGACGTCAGAGTCATGTGACGGGTCACGTGACGCTGACGTCGGCAGGTCTTTCAATTCAAAGTTGCCGGCAGCCGGGAGAACGGAGTGAGCAGGACAGCGCGGGCCATCAGAGGTAAGTATATACACTCTCTCGGTTCACACTGTATAAATCCATGCTGTTTGCATGGATTTATATAGTGTGACCTAGTTATCAAGCACTTTCCAGGTGATGCTAAAATCGCCTGGAAAGCGCTTGTCAATCTGCATGCGGAAACGCATGTGAATCTGCATGTGGATCCGCATGTATTCTGCAGGAAAAACGCATGCACAATCTGCATGCGTTTTTTCTGCCAGGGAGATGCAGAAATGATGCAGAAATTTTCTGCTTCATTTCTGCATCGTGTGCACATACCCTAAGAGAGGTTCCTGAGGAAGAAGTGTGTATACTTTGAAACGGGTAGACAAATGAAAAAATGTGAACCCATTTATGTGTACCTGGATCTATTACTATACTTAACAGCAGTGCGGGATCTTTACAAAACCTCACTTATGAGGGCAGAGCAAAGTACTGAGCAAAGGTCAAAACACACACGCACTGCAGTACTAAACCAGCGACGCCCATCAGACCGGACCACCGCATAGGTGAGTATAATAAAAGGACTTTGTTTTGCCTTGCAGGGCAAATTGGAGCCATATGTGCAGCCTTATAAAATGCTGTCACATGGGGATGAAAGGTCGTGGCCCTAGGTTATATCAGAAAAAAATGGTGACAGGTTCCCTTTAATAATGCAACCTTTCATGAGTGATTTAGGCTGTATGATAAATTTGTTACATTTCTCTTTCCTATTCCACCTCTTGACTTATGCCACAATAGCAATTTGCAAAGGAAAAAGAAAAGGTAAATTCGGTTAATACACGTGTAAAATTTTAAGACTTTTCTTAAAATGCTGAGCGCAGCGTTTAGCCAGCGGCTCTGATGAGAGTTGTAGTCACTACCCAAAGCCTGTGAACAGCTGTATTTAACTGATATTCACAGACGCTGAAGCCGGATGCGAGGAACGTGGACTACAATGGAGGAGCTTTATGGGAACATTTTTTTTAAATAAATTGGTGAACAAGGGATAGTGTGGGGGGGGGGTCTTTATTCAAATAAGGTATTTTTTTCTGTGTGTTTTTTTTTTGGATTACTGGGTTGGTAATGGGGGTGTCTGATAGACACCTTTCCATTACTAACCCCTGGGCTTGATGCCAGCTGACATTACACAGCTGACATCAACCCCAAAAAATATTACCCCGATTGCCACCGCACCATGACAATCAAGAAGAACTAGGCAAAGTGCCAGAATTGGCAAACCTAATGTGATGCGCCAATTCTGAGGCAGCTGAGGGCTGGTATTTTTAGGCTGGGAAGGGCTAAATAATCATGGACCTTCCCAACCTGATAATATAGCTCTCAGCTGTCTGCTTTACCTTGGCGGGTTATCAAAAATGGGGAGGACCCAACATAATTTTTTACAATTATTTATTTAGTTTCCAGCAGCGACCTGGGAGACAGAGATCCATCCAGGCGTCATCCCTATGCTGTTCCCATTAAATTTGAGCGCTTTTTCCATCCATTTTAGCGATCTTCCTGCCCCCCCCCAGCCCTCCTGCTAGTGTCTTCAGTAAAAATGCTTGAGTTTCCCATTGGTTTCCATTATACTTGTTACTAGAGTCGAGCCCGTCCGAGCATTTTAGTGCTCGCTCATCACTAGTTGTCCCCATCTCTTGCTATAGCAGTTTAATATACAGCTAAACAAGTGTGCCAAGCTGCTTTCCATGAAAATAACTATAACAGGATAGGTTATGGTGTTTGATTGCTTGCTTACTGCTAAGACCACCCACCAATTAGGTCCCATGTCTCCAGCTTGAGTGAAGCGCATTGTTGTTCCATTTAAAGTCTATAATCCCACAGGCTCCAGAGGCCAGCTCTGATCATTGTGCAGGGAGGAGGAGAAGGGGAGCTGTGATCATCATTGTGACCGCTGGATCCTGTGTTATCTACTGTATAATATGTGTTACCTATCATTGTAATCCTGCCTCTAATGATAATGATGATAATAACTGCAGAACAGTGTCCTACAGAACAAGAAGTATTGGGTTAAGTGGCCAGTGTGAGCATTACAAGATTTCAGATTTTTTTTAATACAGTGAGATGGAAAAAATCAAAAACAAAAAACAAAACAAGAACCATTACAAAAAAAACTAAAATGATATAACACAGATTCAAGTGCTAGGAGACAACAAGGATAACTTACCTACTGACCTCTCACATACAACTGCAGGGCATAGCAAAATGGGTATTCTGCAATTATACAAAATTGCCCTACGTGACGAATGTTATAAAGTAATAAATACAATAAAGTACCCTATGAAGCTCCAGCAGCACCAATATTCGCATTCTGTCTTTCCCTGCCAGAATGAGAAGTGATGACATCCTGTCGATCAGTCAGCATCTGTACTTGCAAATGTCATTGGTGAGACCAGTGATTGGCTGAATTATCACTTGCAGTTATCTTACAGACAGCCACAGACTTATAAGGGTTCGCTCACATCTGTATAAAAAATCAGCGACTGCAGTGTGAGAAAAAATCACATTGCACTCGAAATAATGTTATTCATTCAGGTAGTGTTCATCTGCGAGTTTTTCCTCACCTAGAATTGGGGTGAGGAAAAAAATTGCAGCATGCTGTGCATGGCTGCGTAAAATGGACGAGATTCACCAATGCCCACGCACCTATTCACCAATTTTTACACACCCATCTCATAGGAATCCTTCTTATAGGACATTTCACCAGCTGAGTACAGTAAATTCACAGCGTGAAAGATGTCAGTGAGATATATAATTAGTACAGTGCGTGTGTAGTTGACTGTTCATTTATTTAGCTAATAAATATAAAATTAAATGAAAAAATTCTCAAGCAGCGAGCGGTGACATCAGTAAAGTTACCGCAGTTCATTAACTATGAACTGCGATAACCTTACTGACATCAGCGCTCATCGCAGCAGCCGGATTCACATGCTACTGTCAGTGAGTTTCTGCTGGCATGCTGAGAAGTCACATTACTCATGTCACTGCTCAACAGTACATCTGGATGTAGCAGAGTTGGGGATCATCGTGGGATGGATGGCAGACCCCTATGGAATATTTAATTTTTTAATGCTAATAAATGGGTAAAAGAGGATCGGGCAGTGTTTTTTTTTACAATTATAGGACTTTTCTCTGTGTGTGGGCTAGTAATGGAGGCGTCTTAGTAACTCCTTGGCTTTATGTCAGCTGACAATACAAAGCTGACATCCACCCCAAAACCATTACCCCACTTGCCAACGCACCAGGTCAAGAGGGAAGAGTCTAGACTAAATGCCAGAATTAGCGCATCAACTGAATGTGCCATTTCTGGGGTGGCTGAGGAGTGGTGTTATTAGTCTAGGCAAATATCCATGACCATGACCCCTTCCCAGGTTATTAATATCAGCCTGCAGCTGTCTGCTTAGCCTTTGCTGGTTATTAATAATAGGGGGGACCCAATGTCATCTTTTGAGGGGGTCCCCCTTTTTAATAACTTGTGAAGGCTAAGTAGACTGCTGTGAGCAGATATTAATAGCCTGGGAATCTCCATGGGTATTATCCCCTTCCCAGACTATTAAGGCCAGCTCTCAGCTGTCTGCTTTCCCTCACCTGGTTAATAAAAATAAGGGGGACCACACAACATTTTTTTCTTTTATTTATTAGCTAAATACAAGTACAGAAAACTACACACACAAAGCACTGATTATATATCTCACTGACTATCTATATATCTACTGTATCTATCTATCTAACTATAACTGTATGTAAGATTGTTTTATTAGTTAGAAAACTAGCTTGGAAAGACATAGAGAATTACTGCATGTAAAAGCTGATGTTAAACATGCATTGAATATGGATTGCATATGCATGGCATACGGATGATGGTGAGAAAAAAAATGCACACTTGCATAGCACTCACATGACATATGGAGGCTCGGTGAGAGAAAAAACGCATGACACTCTCCAACTTTTCTGGCTGAGAATCTTAGCTACTTTACATATGCAGATGTGAGCGTACCCTTAGACCATGTACACTTGTTCAGTATTTGGTCAGTATTTTACATCAGTATTTGTAAGCTAAAACCAGGAGTAGGTGATAAATGCAGAAGTGGTGACGTGTTTCTATTATACTTTTCCTCTGATTGTTCCACTCCTGGTTTTTGCTTACAAATACTGATGTGAAATACTGACCAAATACTGAACGTGTGAACGTGGCCTGAGGAGAAGAGAAATAACTGAACTCCTTAGATGCATTGCAATCTTTTTTGCTGAAATAAGAAGTAAATTAATAAAAATGTCCTGTCCTTGTACTTCTTATCTATCTTATCCTAACATCACTGATTATGTATGTTCTTCATAAAAAAAAATAATTAATTTTTAATTTTGTAAAATGTTATTTGAAAGTGTTGAAATTCACAGCTTCATCACTAGGTTGCACACCTGTGTTGTATGGTTCTTGTTTTTGTCAGAAATGTGTGTTGTCCACTGTGGATAAATGAAACACGTGCAGCATACAGAAGATTTTGGTCCTTAAGGCTTTGTGCATATGAAGATTTTTTAGGAGTCTTTTGAAGATGATGCACTCAAATATATGTGTGCAAAAATTGCTCAAAACATGATTAAAAGACTATTTGTTTATTTTGTAAAACCACTTGGCTGTTCATATATTCAGTCTTTTGAGCATTTTTTTAGCTTCAGATTTTAAAAAACACCAGGTAGAAAAAAAAGAAAGTGCTTATCACTACATTGAAAAGTCTTCTGATGGAATCTGCAACAATCTAGACAATGCCCAATCAAAAGGCTGCAAAAAGTGCTTTAGGAAAAAACTCTCAAGGAGTTTTTGGAGAAGAACATAAGTAGAAACTGAACGGAAACTCTCCAAATCCTCTTCCAAATCTATGCCGAATTTAGACAAATCTGTGAAATAAACACAATAGAATCCAAACTGATGCTGTAAGAAACATTGTAGCGAATCAGAGAGATTAGTGCATCAGTTCTGCTCAGTTCACACTGCGCTCCGCATTCCGCATTCTTTTTCTCTGGAATTCATGTGAAATACGGATCTGTTACAGCACGGATCTAATGGAAGCAGGAGACTATAATGGGTCTGTAGCACCCTGAGGATTCGGCTGCTACAGGGGTATTGCACCTCAACCCAGAGGTGTGATATTCCACTCCCGGGTAAGGATGGAGTGTGGAACTGAGCTCGGTAGGCTGCATGCACTACACACATCCCATTTCCGAGGAGCAGACCGACGGTACTCCCACTTAGAAATGTGCAGGTACGACCGAGTCTGTTCCTGGCTGGAGTGGGAGGGGGGTGGAACATCCCATGTAGTGTAGGGGCAGATAGGGGGAGCAGCCTGGGTAAAGTTAGGAGCTCATTGGGTGCTGGTCACCTGAGCTCACACATAGAGGGATATATAAGGTGGGCACCAACTAAGAACAGGGTCAGACGCAGAGAGTGAGATGCAGAGAGGATCAGCTGCAGAAAACAAGTTAGGAGAGGAGAGAAGAAAGACCAAGACCCAGAGTGAGAGAGGAGAAAAGAGAAAGACCCAGAGCACAGAAGAGAAGGGACCCAAGAACCCAAATCAGAGCACCGGGTGAGGAGTCAGCAAAAGGGTACCGGAACCCAAACTGGTGGGGGTAAAAACAATCCCCAGCCAGAGACCGGAGACCGTGGGCAGTGTCTGCCACGGTCACCCACCACATTCACCCCGAAGGCACACCACATGAAGGGTCAGGGAACCCAGGGCCAAGGGTGTCCCAACAGAAGGCCCGAGGGAGCTGGACCTAGGTCATAGAATCATAGAATCATAGAATGGTAGAGTTGGAAGGGACCTCCTGGGTCATCTGGTCCAACCCCCTGCTCAAAGCAGGATTCCCTAGATCATCTCAGACAGATGTCTGTCCAGCCTCTGTTTGAAGACGTCCATTGAAGGGGAACTCACCACCTCTCGTGGCAGCCTGTTCCACTCATTAATCACCCTAACTGTCAAAAAGTTTTTTCTAATATCTAATCTGTGTCTCCTCCCATTTAGTTTCATCCCATTGCTTCTAGTCTTTCCTTGTGCAAATGAGAATAAAGATGATCCTTCTACAATGTGACAGCCCTTGACATATTTGTAGACAGCTATTAAGTCTCCTCTCAGTCTTCTTTTTTGCAAGCTAAACATTCCCAAATCCTGCAACCGTTTCTCATAGGACATGGTTTGCAGACCAGTCACCATTCTGGTCGCTCTTCTCTGAACTTGCTCCAGTTTGTCTATGTCTTTTTTAAAATGTGGTGCCCAAAACTGTACACAGTATTCCAGATGAGGTCTGACCAAAGAGGAGTAAAGACCGATAATGACTTCACGTGATCTAGACTGTATGCTTCTGTTAATACATCCCAGAATTGTATTTGCCTTTTTTGCTGCTGCATCACACTGTTGACTCATGTTCAGTCTATGATCTATTAGTATACCTAAGTCTTTTTCACATGTACTGTTGCTTAGCTCTATTCCTCCCATTCTGTATATGCTTTTTTCATTTTTATTGCCCAGATGTAGTACTTTGCATTTTTCCCTGTTAAAAACCATTCTGTTGGTTGCTGCCCACTGCTCCAGTTTATTTAGGTCTTTTTGAATCCTCTCTCTCTCTTCTCTAGTATTAGCTATCCCTCCTAGCTTTGTGTCATCAGCAAATTTAATCAGTTTACCCTCAATTCCTTCATCTAAATCATTGATAAAGATGTTGAACAATACAGGTCCCAGGACGGAGCCCTGTGGTACCCCACTTGAGACATTCATCCAGCTGGATGTGAAGCCATTTACAACCACCCTTTGAGTCCGATCACTAAGCCAGTTATGAATCCACCTAACAGTTGCCTGGTCCATTGCATACTTGGTCATTTTTTCAATAAGGATGGTGTGAGATACTTTGTCAAATGCTTTGCTGAAGTCAAGATATACTATATCTACAGCATTTCCCTGATCCACCCAGTCAGTGATTCTGTCATAGAAGGAAATTAAGTTAGTCTGACATGACTTGTTAGTTACAAACCCATGCTGACTCTGGTTAATCACTTCATTCTTATCCATGTACTTACATACATGTTGTTTAATAATTTGTTCAAAGATCTTTCCTGGTATAGAAGTCAGACTCACCGGCCTATAGTTCCCTGGGTCCACCTTCTTCCCCTTTTTGAAGATAGGAACAACATTTGCTCTTCTCCAGTCTTCTGGGACTTCTCCTGTTCTCCAAGAATTTTCAAAGATTATGGAGAGTGGTTCTAAAATTTCTTCTACGATCTCCTTCAGTACTCTGGGGTGTAATTCATCTGGACCTGGAGACTTGAACAGGTGAATCACTGGTGGGGACGGCTGAAGAAAGGACAGAGGGAGAGCTCAGGGCCACGCTCCGGACTTGTTTGGGGGTTGGCTGGATCCAGGACCTGGTGGACGCAGCACGGCTCGGGTGGTCACTAGCAGCTGGAGTGACCAGTACAACATCTGCAGTAAGTAAACACCCTTAACTGCACAACCCGACTCTGTCTTCACTGCCGTCTGCACTACACTACCACAACCCCCATCCTCTGCGCCTGTCCCCTCTGAGGCTATACCCCTCCCGTTGGGGGTTATCCCACCAAGCTGCGCACCCACCATCAGCCTCAGCGGACCCTGCTGCAGCGGCGGCCACAGTGACCGCATCACAACGGGTGGCGTAGTCGACACAAAAGAACTTTAGTAACATCTGTAGAACTGCCACATCACACTGAGCTTGACGCCCTGGGCACGGGACCGGGTCACAGCCGCTCGGAGACTACAACCCCCCATCTGATCCGGCGCCGGGTATTCCCCTCAAAAAGGAATATGTCCCAGGGGGCGCGTCAACTTTGGCGTAGTCGGCAGGATTACGTGCCCGCAACACCCGGGTACTGCGTGCCTGAAGAAAAGTGCAAGTTTACCTCAGAAAGAAGTCTCCCGCCGGTTCCGGAGGGTCCACGCCATCGGACTCCATCACCAGTCGTTTCCCGCCGATTGTCCGCCATTTCCAACTTGTTCCCGCCATCTGCAGAGTTTCCCGCCACTGGGCGACGCTTCCCGCCAAAACCGCAGATTTCCCGCCTTGGGAGAGCAGCGGACGCCATTATGGGCGTGCCAAAGGAGGGCAGGAGGCCACCTCCCATCGTGGGTCAGGACAGAAAATGGCGCCAAAAGTGGAAACCGCCCCCACCAACAGAGACTGTGATGCTGGAGGTGTCTGTCAGCGTGAAAGAACTACCCCTGGAGCTGACAGTCACCGAGTGGCCCCGGGACCGCCCTCGAAGTGGGAGGAGACGAAAGAGAAGAGAAAAGATGGGTGTCGCTTGGGGCAGTCTGGAGCGAGCGCACCCGGAGGCAAGAAGTCTAACGAGGAGTAGCGGAGGAGCTCACCCGGAGATGGAGAGAAAGCAGAACAGCACCGGCCCGCTGGCCAGGAGTCTGCTAGAGACCGAGGAAGGAGGGCAGAGCAGCACCGGCCCGCTGGCCAGGAGCCTGCCGGAAGCAGAGCAGAGCAGCACCGACCCGATGGTCAGGAGCCTGCTAGAGTCCACAACCCCGCTAGGTCTAGCGGAGATCTTAGCGCAGCTCCCCCGAGACCGGGAGTGTGCACAAACTGCCCTGGAGGGCCTCGCAAGGAGGATGGCCCGGGTACAGCATGAGATACTGGCGGAGTGGAGCCGGGAGATGGCCCAGCAAGCAGAGACCAGTCAACGGAGCACGCTACCCTGGAAGAGGAAGCAGACCGCCTCTGAGGATGGCGCGGGAGGACCCAAGGCCGGAGACGGCGCCGAGGAGGGAGCCGAACGCATGGAGGCAGGTAATGGGGACGCCTATACCCCAAGCCGTGATACCGCTTACCTGCCCCAGCTCCCCGTCGCAGAGCCCGAAAGTCCCCCTGCTGTGCCCGTAGCCGCCATGTCACCGCTATGGACTAGGCCCCGACCGGAAGCCGCCGCAGCGACCCCTGTGGCGTCACGCGCCTCGACCCGGAGCGTGACAAAGCAGGAATTACCACCAGCCTGGTCGCAAGGCCTAGTACCCCCGGGCGCCGCACCACCAACAGCGCCCCCTACCTCCGCGGAGCCTCCGGCCTGGCCGCAAGGCCAGGTAGCCCAGGGCGCTGCCGTCCTAACGGTGCCCTTCACCTTCCAGGTGCCCCAGGCCTGGCCGCAAGGCCTGGGCAACCCGGGCGCCACCACCACCGCGCCCGCGCCCGCAATACCAAGGGTGCCACACCTGGGGGAGGACCTCTTTAGCCAGCTCACATGGCCGGACGGGCGGCCCTTCATCTGGCCCGAAGGATACCATGAGCTGGAGCGGCAACAAAGACTAGGGCCCTTGTGTGAGCCCCTGATCCCGGCTCCGAAGCCCGTGACTCGGGTCTCGCCTCCTTTAGAAGAAGCCCAATTCGTGTGGGACCCCACGGGAGAAGATTTGATGGGGTTCACCGGAGAAACTCGGGCAGTCGCCGCTGAGCGTACTGAGTGTTGTCGTCAGCAGCTAGCAGAGTTTAAGAGAGAACGGGAGGAGAGGCGGGTCAGAGAACAACAGGCCCAAATCCGGAGCGCGGAGCAGAAGAGCCGGACTAGGAGGAACCCCCGTGCAGCGCATTGTCCCCGCACCATCGGGACAGTGATAAAGTTCAACCCGCAGCATGGGTGGGGCTTTATTCGGGACCGTAACAACCGCGGTGACGTTTTTGTGACTCGCAGAGACGTCGAGTCCCACCTGCCGGAAGGTCACAAAGGCCGTGACCTCTACGTCGGAGACGAAGTCACTTTCACCCGGCACAAGTGTGCCAAAGGACCTTATGCCCTCCACGTACACCGCTTGACGGAGGAGGAGTTGCGGTACGGGGAGGAGGAGCCAGAGGACCCGGACGGGTCTGAAGCAACACAATATCACCAAGGAAAAGCAGGAGGGAGCCGTCGTTGAGGACGGGAATAGAGACTGTATATAGTTGCCCGTCGGGGCACAGTGAACCGTTGCTGCTAAAATAGTCCCCGTTGGGACCAGTGAACTGTTTACCCGTTAACCCCTTAATCCTACAGGCTGAGGACTGTGAGCAGCCATTCCCTTCCCTCTACCTGGCCGAGGACTGAGAGCGGCCAACTTCCCCTGTATATAGTTGCGCGTCCTAAAGCGCCCCCTACCGGTTTTATAGAAAACCAGATTTTCTAAGAGACTGTCGCACTTTTCCCGGACACACGGTGCACAGTGTCCGGAGGAGGAACCTGAAACAAGAGACGACGAGAAAGTTTTATCTGCTAAGATATGTTATTTATATAATGTTTTTTATATGTTTTATATGTTTATATGAAAAATTTTGTATGTTTTGGTGTTTTTGTCTTAACAGCCCGAGGACGTGCTGTGATTTACCAGGGGGGAATGTAGCACCCTGAGGATTCGGCTGCTACAGGGGTATTGCACCTCAACCCAGAGGTGTGATATTCCACTCCCGGGTAAGGATGGAGTGTGGAACTGAGCTCGGTAGGCTGCATGCACTACACACATCCCATTTCCGAGGAGCAGACCGACGGTACTCCCACTTAGAAATGTGCAGGTACGACCGAGTCTGTTCCTGGCTGGAGTGGGAGGGGGGTGGAACATCCCATGTAGTGTAGGGGCAGATAGGGGGAGCAGCCTGGGTAAAGTTAGGAGCTCATTGGGTGCTGGTCACCTGAGCTCACACATAGAGGGATATATAAGGTGGGCACCAACTAAGAACAGGGTCAGACGCAGAGAGTGAGATGCAGAGAGGATCAGCTGCAGAAAACAAGTTAGGAGAGGAGAGAAGAAAGACCAAGACCCAGAGTGAGAGAGGAGAAAAGAGAAAGACCCAGAGCACAGAAGAGAAGGGACCCAAGAACCCAAATCAGAGCACCGGGTGAGGAGTCAGCAAAAGGGTACCGGAACCCAAACTGGTGGGGGTAAAAACAATCCCCAGCCAGAGACCGGAGACCGTGGGCAGTGTCTGCCACGGTCACCCACCACATTCACCCCGAAGGCACACCACATGAAGGGTCAGGGAACCCAGGGCCAAGGGTGTCCCAACAGAAGGCCCGAGGGAGCTGGACCTAGGTGAATCACTGGTGGGGACGGCTGAAGAAAGGACAGAGGGAGAGCTCAGGGCCACGCTCCGGACTTGTTTGGGGGTTGGCTGGATCCAGGACCTGGTGGACGCAGCACGGCTCGGGTGGTCACTAGCAGCTGGAGTGACCAGTACAACATCTGCAGTAAGTAAACACCCTTAACTGCACAACCCGACTCTGTCTTCACTGCCGTCTGCACTACACTACCACAACCCCCATCCTCTGCGCCTGTCCCCTCTGAGGCTATACCCCTCCCGTTGGGGGTTATCCCACCAAGCTGCGCACCCACCATCAGCCTCAGCGGACCCTGCTGCAGCGGCGGCCACAGTGACCGCATCACAACGGGTGGCGTAGTCGACACAAAAGAACTTTAGTAACATCTGTAGAACTGCCACATCACACTGAGCTTGACGCCCTGGGCACGGGACCGGGTCACAGCCGCTCGGAGACTACAACCCCCCATCTGATCCGGCGCCGGGTATTCCCCTCAAAAAGGAATATGTCCCAGGGGGCGCGTCAGGTCCATCTAGGTTATGCTTTTATAATGGAGCAAAAAATGAGCAGTATTTTGGAGATCAACAAAACAATAAGTTATTAGAAAGTTTTTGAACTTTTCATTTTTCAGCAATTAAAGGGGGTTATCTCACGTACAAACATACACTTATAAACAGAGCAGAGCGCCACCTAGCATTTCAACATTTCTCGTCTAGTGCAGCGACATTTATATGTATGCGTGATTTTTATTTTCGGCCTCATTATCTTAGGCAGTGTGGAGGAATCCGAGCTGGCTGCCCCATAATCTATAGCGTCTTCTCCACTTGTCAGAGGAGATCCTTAGCCTATACAGTTGCTTTTCCTCCCCTGATAAGCCGAGGATTTACCACATAGGGGCTGTGGGCCTGTGACAGATGGCATTCATAGCATATCTGCAATGAAAAGATCAGTGGTGCTTGGCCTCATGAGGAATACAATCACAGTCAGGGTAGGTTCACACACTTGTCATCCATGTGCAGTCCATATACAATATGTTTTTTTTTGCAGCAGCTATTAATAATTTACAAGACCATTTACAGTTTCCTATGTTACAAAATTGCATTGCATCCATAACAATCAGATGCTGTACTGTGGCTCCGTATGGCATACGATTTTTTTTGCGCAGCCATAGACTAGAATGGGTGAAGAAAAAGGGCAGTGGATGCTGAGATTTTTTTCATACACAGATTCGGTCAGTGAAACAAATCACTCATCTGCATGCCCCATTGATTAGCATTGGCCCGAGTGTTGTCCATTTTTTTCACAGACAGCACTTGGACCAAAATTATATTTGGTGTGAATGAGCCCTTATAAATAACAGTACTTCATGTCTCAGGAATCCAAGGGCTTTTAGAGCTCTATCATATCACTTATGACCAATAGATGGCGATATAATGCAGCTCTCTGGTTGCTGACGTTTGTATCAGGTCACATTCTCATTTTAATGCAAAAATAATGTTGATTGCTGCATATAAGTAATTTTTATTAAGTAAAATAAAATGTCTGGATATAAGTATATTTGATTTTACTCATTGTTTAAAGTCTATGATCTTTTGGTGTAAGAGTAATAGTTTTGACAGTTATCTTAATTCACATACATATTTTCCATGTTAAAGTTTGTGAATAGACCAGAAAATGTTGCGCCAATATGTTGTAAGATATGAAGCACTATATTTATCTGCGCATTCCAATAAACACTAACAGTTCACACTTTAACGGGAACCTGTCACCAGAAATAACACTATTAACCTGCAGATATGCGGTTAATCTACAGGTTAACAGCGTTATTATGCTGTCCGGCGCCTGCACGCAGCCGAATGCAGCAGGTAGAAAATAAACTTTATTCTCCCCACCAGCATTCAGCTTCAATCAAGAGGGCAAGGGCACCGCAGGTTCAGTCACTAAATCCGCTGAGCTACTGCCCCCATGACTGAAACTGAATGCAGCTGGGGAGAATAAAGTTCATTTTCTACCTGCTGCATTCGGCTGCGTGCAGTCGCCGGACAGCATAATAACGCTGTTAACCTGTAGATTAAACGCATATATGCAGGTTAATAGTGTTATTTCTGGTGACAGGTTCCCTTTAATGAAGAAGATTTGCATGCCTGAGCAGATGCTTATTCTACTGTTGTGCTGCCCAAGGCCACACATTTCTAACATGGTGTCTAGTCAGTGTACTCATTTCCATTTTTCACTGTTTTCAGGTTGTGAGAATTGATGCTGGCCATAATAAATATTGTAAGGAAAAATAGTCTAGGTTCATAATTTGGGCCCTAAGGCAAAATGTATAACATGGTCCCTGTTTATCATGTACCATTTATACTACTGTCGTCTTCTGATATGGCAGAGGTCACTCTGGGCCGCCTCAGGCAGGAGGACTTTGGGTTTTCTGTGGCCTTTGTATTTGTCTCTGCGGTGAAAGAAAAAAGGACTGTCGTAGAGGATTGAGGAGCTGCATCAGTGGTAGAGGCCATAGAGGCAGCCTAAGAGCAGGTGAGGAATAGGTAGTATAAAGTATTTCTTCAGGCACTCCATTCTGGCACCAAGACCGATCTGAGGCCTCACATGGTTTGGAATTGAGCAATGGAAAAAAGAATATTGGTGCAGAAGACACAGGAACTGTGAAGGTGTTGTAAGTAGTGTAAGAACAAGTGAGGAGAGCTGAATCTGAAGATTTTTTTTTTATTATTAACCCCTACTGGCAGCCGGGCAGCTTCTATTTGTACCACATTTTTTCGGACTAAATCTAATCTACAGGCTGAAGTTGAGCAAATCTGCCTGACTTGAATTTTGGGAGAGTCGCTTATCTCTATTTATCTTAATGATTGGCTATCTTGATGACAGCCGGCTATTTGGGTAGAGGGTCTGCATCCACTGTCTACTGAAGTAAGTTTCACCCATGGAGAATATACTCATGACTCCCTTAAATGATGTTACTCTATGCTAAATTGAGATATACAATTTTTTTTTATCAGTTTCCTTATTTATAGTTCACCCTTTTAACCAACTGTACATAAAACATCTGATAACTTTTCTCATAGATGCGTCAGATTGGGAATACTTTAGCCAGAAGATCATAAGGCTTACCGGGTCTTTGTGAACCAATGTACTGTACACTTTGATCTTTGTCCCCAACAATTTTTTTTCTGATTGGTTGAAAGTGGCAAATATTTTTTTCTTTTTTGTCTGGAGATGCCTTGGCTTGGGCTGCACCATTATGAGAACAAGACGATTCTATTATGCATTCTTTATGTTCCTTCCTGTCTGGCTTCCAAAGAGTATTTGCCGAGCCAGATTGTGTCCATTCAGCCACTGACTCTATACTCCAGCTAAGAGAAGTGTCAGACTTTATGGGATGTTATGCCATCCAGTTCCATACCCGGTCATCAGAATTTCCTTGCAACAATGATGCTCTACTTGATATCTTCTTTGCCAGCCTACTTAGCCGTACCAAACATGCTGGTAGAGATTTGCTGTATTCCCTCGTTAATTTTGTTTCTCTTGTCACTCAAGTGAACTTATGATATAAAGAAAGGTCAAAGGAAAAGGTCAAGATCAATGGAAAAAGCGCAAGATTCTTGAGTCCTGCACAGTAGAGCTTCTTCAACTTCTCCACCCAATGAGGCCATAAAGTAACCCAAGTAAATTATCCAGAAAAAAATGTTGTCAGCCCAATGATCACATCGTCTGACAGAAAGACTTTGTCTCTTTTGTGATTAAAAGGATGATCCCCATATGGACAGTTTGGAACTCAAGGTCAAAAAGGGAAAATTCATACTTTGGGTAAAAAAGGAGGGAGTGCTTTGGGGTTCAATATATCCTCCACTAATAACAAGCTTGTTGTGTCTATGTCTATTATCTTTAATTCCCCTGAGTTTATGCGACAAGTTTTCATGGATTCTGGAGCTGGAGAGAACACTTCGCAGCAGCGAGAAGGCTGAAAATTCCTTGTTTCCATGTGGACACCCCCAAAATACATCTCAGCGAATAGTTTCACAATTCTTGGTGGTTGCATCCAATTATGGACTGAGAAGTTTACTCTTCAGATTGGAGCACTGCATGTTGAGGACACTTTTTTTTTAGTTTTGCCACCTGTTGCTACACAATTGGTATTTGTGAGTCCCATGGCTACGGCTACCTGCTCAACTTACTGATTGGTTGTCCGACCTGATCACTTAGTTGAGATCATCTTGTTTTTAAAATTGCCACAAAGTTCTACCTCCACCTTCTCTGAAATTGCACAGTGGCTAAACTGAATTACTCCATTGGTGATCTAGAACACTTAGCCATAAAATTAGCTCTGAAGGAATGGCAATATTTACTAGAAGTAGCTAAGTTTCTGGGGACCATCTATAGAAGTCATAAAAAGCTAGAATATCTTCAGTCAGCCCGTAGGATGAATCCTCATCAAGCTCGATGGTCACTCGTCTTCTCACAGATTGACTAAATTCCAGCTTAGCTTTTTTACATGCTGTCCTGCATATTATACAGTCCTGATTCTCATTGATTCACATGCTGTTTTTTCCAGTGCATCATCGTCTCTGGTCTGTGTGCTCACCTTGACCTACGGTTTAGGAAATCCACTTCACCAGGTTAGCCCAAAACACCATGGTCTGTCAGTATGAAGAAATGGTCTGACTCTATATTGTCACATTCTCAACTGGATTAGACTCTCGTAATGGTTGGGCAAAAACTATTTGTTATGTGGGAAATACTCTTGGAAGACATTGACAGCATGGATGGATATAGAAATGATGGATATACAGTGGGGAAAATAAGTATTTGATACACTGCTGATTTTGCAAGTTTTTCCACCTACAAAAAATGGAGAGGTCTGTAATTTTTATCGTAGGTACACTTCAACTGTGAGAGACAGAATCTTAAAAATAAAAAACAGAAGATCACATTGTATGATTTTTAAATAATTCAATTGCATTTTATTATAATAAATAGAGATAAATTGTCCTAGTACATATTATCTTGGATTGCTGCGCTGGTCAGATATATATCTAAATCAATAAGTTTGGCAAAGGGATAAGGTGCTTTATTATCTGTTTTGTGTTTTTGTATGTATTTCATTTTAATAATAAAATAATTTCTGTAATTTTAACGCTTACTGTAATTGTTTGGGTTCTGATCATATTTTAGATCCCTTTGCAAACTTATTGATTTATATATAATTGCATTTATTACATGAAATAAGTATTTGATCAACTACCAACCAGCAAGAATTCTGGCTCTCACAGACCTGTTAGTGTTTCTTTAAGAAGCACTCCTTCTCTGCACTCATTACCTGTAATAATTGCACCTGATTGAACTCGTTACCTGTATAAAAGACACTTGTCCACACAATCAATCACACTCCAACCTCTCCACCATGGCCAAGACCAAAGAGCTATCTAATTGTAGATCTGTAGACAGCTGAGATGGGCTACAGGACAATAGGCAGGCAGCTTGGTGAGAAGGAAACATCATACTTTGGGGGTGCTTTTCTGCAAAGGGGACAGGATGATTGCACCATATTAAAGGTAGAATGGATGGGGTTATGTATTGTGAGATTTTGGCCAACAACCTCCTTCCCCCAGTAAGAGTATTGAAGATGAGTCATGGCTGGGTTGTCCAGCATGACAATGACCCGAAACACACAGCCAGAGCAACTAAGGAGTGGCTCCGTAAGAAGCATTTCAAGGTCCTGGAGTGGCCTAGCCAGTCTCCAGACCTGAATCCCACAGGAAATCTTTAGAGGGAGCTGAAAGACAATGTTGCCCAGCAACAGCCCCGAAACCTTATTTTCCCCACTGTATATTCTACCCACTATTTCACAGGCATGTCTAAATTTTGTTGAGCAAACTTCAAACACGCTTGAACGTGCTGTAGTTCACCAATAGAGTCTTGCGTGGTGAGCGTGCATGCAGGCCATGGAGGTTTTCTTTGAAACAATTGTACCTGCTGAGTCCAGGTCTTCTTATAGCTCTCCACAGATGGTCCTTGGCTCTTTGACAACTCTTCTGATAATTATTTTTACTCCTCTGTCTGAAAGCTTGCTGGTAGCACCTGGTTGTGGCTGGTTTTGTGGTGAAATTATGTTCTTTCCACTTCCGGATTATGGCCCCAGAAGTGCTCACTGGAACCATCAGTAGATTAGAAATTGTTCTGTAACCAACGCCATTAGTATATTTTGCAACAATAAGGCTTAGTGCCCAAAATGCAGAAATGACGCAGACATTTTCCTGAGCATTTCTGCATCTCCTTGGCAGAAAAATGCATGTGGTTTTTACATGCGTTTTTGATGCATTTTTGCATGCGTATTTGCCATGCGTTTTTCCAATGCATTGTATAGGCAAAATTGGTCATGTCCATATTTTTTCTGCAAGTAAAATCCGTGGAGAAAAAATCCTGACCATGTGCACAGAACTTGCAGAATGTCATAGTAAGTCATGGGATAAAGTATGCAATTCATTTCTGGAGCATTTACGCGCTGCAAATCTGCACCAAAAACACATCGTGGGCACACAGCCTAAGGTTGCAAAGGTCTTGAGATAGCTCACTGATTTTACCCATCATGAGAGGTTTCTTGTGTGGCACTTTGGTACTGAGACAACTTTTTATAGGCCATCAGTTAAACCAGCTGATATTATTTTTCACTAAGTGGCAAAATTGATTTCTAATTACTGATAGATTTCAGCAGGTGTCATGACTTTCAAGGCTTTTTGCACCTCTCTTTCTTCATGTGTTCAATACTTTTTCCCTGTGTCATTTATCATTATTATACATAATTAAATTTGTGGACATCTATGATTTGATTTCTTTATCTGTGTTGATTGGTCGGGGTGTTACCGACATCCAATTCAAACAGGCAAAGATATCAAACCATAGATGTCCATAAATTAAGTTATGTGCAATAATGAAAAATGACACAGGGAAAAAGTATTGAACGGACTTACTGAAATGTATTTAATACTTTGTACAAACGGCTTTGTTGGTGATGACAGCTTCAAGATGCCTCCTGTATAGAGAAACCAATTGCATGCATTGCTCAGGTGTGATTTTTGGCACATTCTTCCACACATGTGTATACATGTATCTATATGTATCTGTTCTGTCTATGTATGTATGTCTCTGTATGCATGTATGTGCTTTGTGTATGCATTCTGTGTATGCAGCATTAATCTGTATGCATGTATGTGTTCTGTGTATGCAATTTGTGTAAGTAGCATATTCTTTATGTAGGTGCTCTTTGTATGCAGCATGTTTCTAATATATGTATTCAGCATGTCTCTGTATGCACCCTGTGTGTGTGCAGCATGTCTCTGTATGCATGTATATGCTCTGTGTATGCAGCATGTCTCTGTATGTAGGTGCTCTGTGTATGCAGCATGTCTCTGTATGTAAGAACTCTGTGTATGAAGCATGTCTCTGCATGTAGATGCTATTCATATATATATATATATATATATATATACATATATATATATATATATATATATGTGTGTAACAAGCAGTGTATGTATACGTGTGTGTAACATACAGTGTTTGTCGCATACTGTGTGTATGTAGCATCCACATGTATAAATACCGGCAGTGCAGACGAGAGTTCATAGGTGTAAACATGTTGGCAATTGTCCAATGAATGAGCAAAATGCTGCTCATTCATCGGGTGATTGGGTTGTTTCTCAGCAGCACATGACTCAGTGCATGTAAATACAACCGAAATGTTTGTGTGTTATAATGCAATATGTGAGCATTTGGGACCCTACTTTTAACGTCTGCCCAGGGACCCACTTTGTATGAAACCGGCCCTGTAGTTAGGTTAGCATAAGGCTACTGGTGCTATTGGTGCAGGCGAGGAGCACAGTTTTAATTTTCCAGATCTAATGAAATGACCACTTCATTGTTTTCTAATCTTCTAAGCTCATCAGTAAAGTGAATCACATCAAAGAGCTGTTTACCTCAAACTACTGTGTATCTCACAAGAAATTCTGCTACATTGTAGGCAAATCTGAGGTCACAAGAACACGGATAGCATCAAACGTTGGCAGTGGCATGAACCTGTTATTGACAATATAACCTAGACATTGCGATCCTACCTGTGGTGCCGAGACAATACTCTGAAGGCTTAGACCTTCGCTAATTTCTGACAACAATGCAGAGAGAGGTGAAGCTTTTTAACTGTATTTACAGGTTAGCTTTTAGACAATGCGCTTGTATCAGTGCAAATCACTGAATACTAATATACTGATAAATTGATTGTATGCTTTTTCCTAATAATGCATTGTTCTATTGTATAGTTGTATCAAATTTACTGATAAGAGTAGACACCTAATTTGGGATTACTGCTATTTGCCTTTTCTCCAGAAGAAGACACTTTCCTGCAATCATCAAGACTTGGAGCCAAAATAGAAAGCTGACAAAATGCATCTTGGACAGGTTGAGCTTGGGCTAAATTCACCTGGCCATTATGATCAATTTAAAACAGATACAGTAAGAGGAAAAACGGATCTCTATCAAATGAAAGAAAAACTAATGGCTGTTTAACATCTATTTTTCCAGAGACTTTAATGTAAAAAAAAGGAGTCATTTGCAATCCGTTTTTCTAGCAATAAAGTTATGTCTGAACAACTTTTCTGAACTGATTGCTGCTGGATCTTTTTGAAATGGATGATTATTGGACATGTGAACTCAGCCTTATTGGCTGCATTAAAGCGTAGCTGATAGATGGACGTGTACTCGTCACATGTTGTGATCCAAAGATAGGGGAAGCCAGCATCAACGAATAAAAAACACTTTATTTTCTTATTTGTTAAACTAGTACACGAACCATATAAAAACACAAGGGAAGGTATTCTCTGAACTGCTTATTTCTGGCTCTTTCAGTCCATAGTCATAGTGACTATGGACTGATCCGTGCAATGCATCTGCAATTGCAGAGGGTGAGCTGACATCTTGGTCTTCCTTCATAGTGGTCTCATGTTATTACATTAAAAATTGAGGCGCATGTCCTCGTCTTACAGACCTGAACTGTAGGGGACGGGATTGTATTTTAGGCATCAGGTTTACATCAAATATGTAAAATATATTTATACAGAGTCGTAGACAGATACTGAAGCACTAGTAATTTGTTAGACTGAAGATAAAAAAACACAATACTTCATCTACCGATTGGGAAGCAACATTTACCAATGAATACATTTGTAAATATGAGACCCAAGAATGTTGCATTTTTTAGCTTTATTTGTAGCAAACTATGCAACACTTTTAACATAAGGCCCATTTAAACTGCCCCCTTATCATTACAGGGCACGTGATATTATGGGATAGTCATGATAATGACCATTGTGACTGGAGAAGATTGTCAGCAATAAATATGAAAACTATGTTTTGTAATAATCTTCAATATTAGCAAGACATATACAGTGCATTTCTGTCTAGCTCATGGTATGGCTCGTACTACGCAGCAATAACTTTCCTCACCCCCGGATGATTCTGATAGAAATGATCATGAGACCCTTAACTTTTCTAACCACCAATGAGAAAATGTTCTAGAATGCACATCTGCTTCTTACTCTTACCTTATTATTTAGTTACGATTTCTTTACATTAAAGGAAGGAACAGTTTGCAATTCTAATTTATAACTAAGTTACACTTTGAATAAAGGAAACTTTATTAAAATGTGTGTGTATATATATATATATATATATATATATATATATACACACATATAGATACACTTTTTTACTGTATATATTTTTATACTATGTGTATATATATATTTATTTATTTTAAAGGCTTTCGAGTCATGCACGTTCTAATATTGCGGCCATTTATCAGTGCAATTATAATATTATTAATTATTTAATACTGTATAATGCCTGTATAAATGTATTTCTTTCTGGTTTATTTTCTTTTCTATTATATAGAATATATAATTATAATTATCATCATCAATCTGTGACATTTTTCTCAAGTGGGCAATAACTTTATTTTCTGATGTATCGGTGTAACACTATATTGTCTAAATATTTTAAGCATCAACCTAATATTAAAAATCACCTAGAATAAAAATTGTATGAGGCCATAAAAAGATATTTCAAAATAATAACAAGACGACCAGAAAACAAGATACGCTGCTGTTTTTGATACAGTGCTTGGTGCAGTTTTTGATACATTTTTTTATACAAAAGCAGAAGTAGAACCAGCAGGAATAAATTGTATAACTTCTTCCTTTATAATTTCATTCTTTTTCAATCATCTTTTGGTTGAATTGAAGCTCAAATGTTGTATCAAAAACTGCACCAACTTCTATAAAAGCTGAAGGAGTGATTCCAACCTAAAACAGAACTAAAAAGGTCTCATTTCACCCTACTGGCTATAAGAGGACATGTGCAACCTGACATTTATGAAGTCAATATATCAGTAGTACGGGGTTTATGTGTAATGGGAAAGTCCCTAAATTTTACTGCAAAAAACCCCCCAAAAACAACCAACCACCCTGTCCTGATAACCAGAAATTATAATCTCTGACATAAGTCATACCAACAAAAGTCTGAGTATCAGCGACTACAGGTCAGTCCAATACATCCTGCCTTGCTTTAAAGTCTCATTTTGTATATGATCCAATAGAGACAATATGTTGCCCTCAAAGGAGTCACATGCATATATCCAACGGAGAATAAAAGAGCAGAGCAGTTCTTTCCAACAGGCCAGATAGAGTGTTCATTTCCAAGTATTGAGAATCTCCCATTTGTAATCCATCATCGGTAGCACATAGTCACAGGAACAAAACCAGTACATCCAGAGTGTCCATGCAGCAGTTACAGGTGTTGGGTCTAAGGAGCAGGTAGATCCATGTAAGAGCAGCTGTGAAATATATAGAAAATGGTACGGACTGGGAAAAACTGGCATTTTATGCTCTGATCTTTGTATTCTTCACAATGAGGCATTGTTAGGTATAAGATCTGTCAAACAATGAAGCTTTGATAGAACATAATACCCATTCAGGAGCTCAACTATGCACACTTACTCTGAACACACACAAAACACAAGTAACATTTGCTTTTGCATGGCACACAATGGGCATCTGACATATACTTTGCTTAATAGCATTACATTAACAAATGCAGAGATGTCTGCTCTCCTTCACCAGTCTCAAGAATTTAGTGGTCCCTAAGGACTATAAGGTCTCTTCCGTTGCTATCTGCATCAGAGTATTTTTGTGAGTTTTTGTGAGTTTCTGGTAATATTGATGGCATATCTCTAGATCGATCCCCTACAGACAAATATTGATGGTTTATCATATTTATTGAGTGCTGTATCCTATAAATTTAATTACACAGATGCAGTTCTCCCATACAGCTGGGGCTGTGCTTTGTACTACAGCTTATGCTTCTTTATTCTGCTATCCGCAATGGTCACCGGAGTCACTCCTCCATTACAGGCCACTCCCCCTGGAGTGACTTATCATTGGGGGTCCCTGGAGGGACACCTTCATTACAGATCACTCCCCTTTAATCTACTTATTAGTGGGTGTCCTAGGATTTACCCTTCCATTACATATCACACCCCTTTATTTTCCATATTAGAGGGGGTCCCCAGAGTCAGATGTCCACTACAGCTCACACCCCTTTATTCTGCTTATCAGTGAGGGTCCTCAGAGTCACACCTCGACCAATCAAATATTCATAACCTATGTTATGGTAGGTCATCAATATTTATATAATAATAATAACAATAATTTTTATTTTTATAGCGCCAACATAGCACTTTACAATTTTAGGGGGGGGCTTGAACAACGTAAAACCCCAATACTAATGTCAAACGCTGTAGGGGACATATTCACTTTTTGTTTATGTAGATGGTTATATGTATACTTTTAGATATGCTTATATTGCTACACATGGATACTAGTATCCAGCATGAGGCTATGATAAAGAACTTACTTTTTGATAAGGTTAGAAAATGTTTTGAGTTGAGTGAACAGCTGATCGAAAATAGAAAAGTTCTCTCCTCATATTTGGAGAATTTCAGTTGTTTTATAATTAGGATGCTCATGTAGGGAAGTAGTATACACATACAGATAGTTCTTCAAAGATAATCATTTTCCCCAAATCACCCACTCCTGAGAAAAAATACTGACCAAATACTGATAGTGGGACCATAGCCCAATAGGGATTATTCATTTCACCAAAAATAACTTGTCGATGAATCGAAATTCCAATAAAATATACACAATTTGGTGAATTCAAAATCACCAAATCTACTCATCTTTACTTATAATGTTAAAATATTTGTCAGCATGAGTCAGTAATTTACACAATTTGCCTTGTCATTATATAGTTAGAACACATATAGAAACAGGCATATTCTGTTCATAGGTGCCATCCAGCAATATGTGCTCCAGCCAGGGCAGACAGAGTGGTGGGGCGATTAACCCCTTAACCCTAGAACGCATGACCATAAAAATCTACTTTTTCACATACCTGGGGCCTTTTAGGCCCGTGTGCAAATAACATGGAATAACTCAAACAAAAATGACAAACAACTATATACCTGAGGAATACCTAGAGTTTCAAAATTCTAACTAAAGTAATCTTGCAGAAAATAGAAAACAATTAACAAGGCGGGCCTGCGAGGCCCCAGGTATGCGTTCTAGGGTTAATGGCCCAGGGTGTATTAATACGCCCCAGGCCATCACCCCAGTGATGAGCCCGCACAGAACTGGGCACATGTCAGCTGATTGTTACAGCTGACATGTGCCCACAACAGCCGTGCTGTTAACATGCTAAATGCCGCTGTCAATCTCTGACAGCAGCATTTAACATCGCCGCGCCGGAAGCGCGGCATTAGCCCCTCCCATCGGTGACCCGTCACGTGATCGCGGGTCACCGATGGGTGGGCATGACAACCCTGGGTCTGCAGCAGACTCCAGTGGTTGTCATGTAAAGATTACTATGAGCACCACCTAGTGGTCGGAACTCATAGTACAGGAGCATTTCTGCTACATAGAGGTGATCTGCTAACCACCTCTATGTAGCAGAGGCAATCAGACAGTTCCTGCTTCTAGTCTCCTATGGAGACTATAGAAGCATGCAAAAAGTTTAAAAAAATGTTTTTAAAAATATTTAAAAAATTAAAAAAATATAAAAGTTTAAATCACCCCCCTTTTGCCCCATTCAAAATAAAATAATAAAAAATAAACCCCACATACACATATTTGGTATCGCCGCGTTCAGAATCGCCCAATCTATCAATATAAAAAAATAATTAATCCGATCGGTAAACGGCGTAACGAGAAAAAAATTCCAAACGCCAGAATTACGTTTTTTGGTCGCCGCGACATTGAAATAAAATGCAATAACGGGCGATCAAAACATTGTATCTACCCCAAAATGGTATCAATAAAAACGTCAGCCCGGCGCACAAAAAAATAAGCGCTCACTCGGCCTCAGATCCCGAAAAATAGAGACGCTACGAATCTCGGAAAATGGCACCATTTTTTTAATTTTTTTTTTAGCAAACTTTGGATTTTTTTTTCACCACTTAAATAAAAAAGAACCTATACATATTTTGTGTCTATGAACTTGTAGTCACCTGGAGAGTAATAATGGCAGATCAGTTTTAGCATCCAGTGAGCGTGGAAAGAAAAAAAACAAAAAACAACTGTGGAATTGCATTTTTTTTGCAATTTCACCGCACTTGGAATTTTTTTCCCGTTTTCCCGTACACGATATGGTAAAACTAGTAATGGCGTTTAAAAGTACAACTCGTCCCACAAAAAATAAGCCTCACATGGCCATACTACCCAAAAAATAAAAACGCTATGGCTCTGGGAACAAGGGGAGCATAAAACGAAAATGCAAAAACGGAAAATCCCAAGGTCGCGAAGGGGTTAATTAAAGGAATCCCACAGTATTAGTGTATTGGGGTGCTTACAGCCAGGCTTCATAAGTAATAATAATCATTTTATTTCTATAGCGCCAACATATTCCGCAGAACTTTACATTTCAGAGGGAGTGAGGGCCCTGCTCGCAAGCTTACAATCTACAAGGAAATAGGGGAGACACGAAAGGTAAATGGTTAAAAGTGCTTGTATTGTATAGTCTGTCCATCAATATAATGAAATGGGAATACAAATAATGCTGCATGAGCCAATCATCAGTCACAATGTGTACAAGTACAGGTAGAGAGGGCTATTAAGTGCATTGAGGCTGTAAACAGATGCTGCTAGGGACCAGATTCAGAGGAAAACTTTATAAAAAGAAGTTGATTATCTATAACTGATCGTAGAGGTGATCCAATGCCGGGAAACACTCTTATATAAGGAGACTATATATGTCCACTTTAGCAGTTTTAGTATAGACCACTTTTAAACGAAAAATAATCAAAGTTAGTTTTTAATGCATCCCTTATATTGGGTCTATTTACCCCCTGGGTAATACATCCTCAGCTTAGCCCAGCCTTTCTGATCATGAGCTACCAAGGAGAGATTTTAATTGTAGTATATGATAATTTTTTATATTCCAGGTGGAAGTGTAAAACCATCTTAAATGAAAAATTAACATAAGAAAAAATGAATAAATTAAATAACGAGGATTAAAGCACCTCTAACTTTTGGTTTCTGTATGGAATAAATCCTTAAGAAAGTATGTTACTGACTTCCATATGTTATTAATCTGCTTCATTTCACTGCAGGTAAATGTGATATTTCTTCCTCGATTCCTGACTTTGGGTGTCCATTACAATCTGACCAGGGAGCTTGTTTTCGCCTTGTAGTAGCCTGTTTCTCCTTCGTACGACACATCCCTTCTAGGATTAGTCTCTTGTGGATTGCAGCTGCCAAGTTTTATTCCTGGTAGTTTGCTTGATTTTCTCCATGAAGGAAACATCTTTTTAACACTCAAAAATACATGTCATGGCTTATATGGTATGTCACAATAATCCAAAGAACGCGTACTGGGAATTTCTAGAAAAAGTGCCAAAATAGCTCCCCTCACCTGTTCATTAGCCTGTTTTTCACAGTCTCTGATTACCCAACTGTGTGTACTTGGCTGCCATTTTTCTGAAGCACTTACGCAGTGCTCTGTGCCAACTACGTCAATTCTCTTCCTGTCTGACCTTAGAGGCTGGGCTGCTTCAGCGTTTATGTCTGATGATTAAACTGGAGATTCCGGACTAATTATTTTAACATTCCATTTCAGACTTTACTCATTAAGAAATCTGGTGAAAATAACACAGATGGTGACCTTGTTAGTGAAAGTTTTTTCACAGCACTCTCATGATGTGAGATATACATTGTGTGCACAGTTATTAGGCAATTTGTATTTTTGATGATTCATTTTATTATTGAACAACTACAATGCTGTCGATCAGTCCAAAAGGTTAATAAACCTGAAGCCTGAATATTTAAGAATGTAACAGTGAGGTTTTGTCTTTCTTGGGAGAATATCTACCGTATTTTTCAGACTGTAAGATACACTGGGCCATAAGACGCACCTAGGTTTTAGAGGAGGAAAATAGGGAAAAAAATGTGAGCAAAAAGCGTGGTCATGACGCATGGGGGAGGGGGGTCTGCTGCTGACACTGTTATAGGGGTTATGTCCCCCAATTGTGGACTAATATCCCCCATCCTGGTATATATATGTCCCCATCCTGGTATGCATGGTCCCCTGATCCCCATCCTGGTATGTATGGCCCCCATCCTGGTATGCATGCCCCCTCATCCTGGTATGCATGGCCCCCCATCCCCATTCTGGTATGCATGGACCCCTTCCCCATCCTGGTATGCATGACCCCTCATCCCCACCCTGATATATATGGCTCCCCATCCTGGTATCCATGGCCCCATCTCCATTCTGGTAAGCATGGCCCCCATCCTGGTAAGAATGGCCCTCCATCCTCGTATGCATGGCACTCCTCATCCCCATCCTGGTATGCATTGCCCCACATCCTGGTATCCATGGCCCCTCCTCCCCATCCTACTATAAATGGCCCCTTATCCCCATACTGGTGTGCATTGCCCTCCATCCACATCCTGATATCCATGGCCCCTCTTTCCCATCCTGGTAAGAATGGCCCTCATCCTGGTATACATGGCTCCCCATTCCTATCCTGGTATGCATGGCCCCCTCATCCCCAATCTTGGTATGCATGGCCCCCTCATCATCAATCCTTGTATGCATGGCCCCCTCATTCCCATCCTGTCAAGCATTGCCCCCTCATCACCAATTCTGGTATGTATGGCCCCCCTATACTGGTATGAGCGTGGAGAGGAGTGAATATTCATTCTCTTAAGTAGCGGGCACAAGAGATAGCAGCAGCAGCTACTGCTACTGCCTGTTCCCCACTCCTCCGCCGCCGCCCCCCCCCTCCACAGCCGGAATGTCTTATACAAACTATAAAACACCCCCCCCACTTTCCTCCAAAATATTGGAGGAAAAAAGTGCGTCTTACAGTCCCAAAAATACGGTATGTGTGCAGAATTATATGGTAACTATTAGTGTGCAGAATTATTATGCAGCTGATGTAAATGAAAAACATAGATTTTCCCTTCTCAATTGTTTATTTTATCTAGTAAAGTGAGAATAATAATCAAGCAACTCAAAATGTACAAAAATACATTTCTGATAGTTAAAAAAAAATCACTGACCAATATGGCCGACCTTCTGTTGAATAACATTCATAAGCCTTCCATCAATGGAGTCTGTCAGTTTCTAATTCTGTTGATGATCAACCTTTTGGACAGCACCAACCACGGCCTCCCAGACACTGCTCAGAGAGGTGACTGTTTTCCATCACATTAAATGCCTTTACTGACTAGCCAATCAGTAGCAAGACATGTATGCGATGGAGCATTGTCCTGCATAAAAAGTGTGGTTTTCTCTTAAAGATGCAGATTTTTCCTGTATAACTGCTTGAAGAAAGTGTCGTCTAAAAACCTAGCAGTAGATTTGGGAGTTGATTTTGTGTCTATCTTCAACCCCAAAAGGTCCAACAAGCTCATCATTAATAATACCAGCCACAGCCCATCCATGTGGTCCATCAAGAGTCACTCCCATCTCATCACTACATAAAACCTTTGAAAAATCTGCTGTCGGATATTTCTTCATCCAGTCTTAACATTTCAACTTCTGTGTCTTGTTCAATGGTGGTTGGCTTTTGGTGATCACACCCCAATATCTTAGCAATTTCAAGAGTGCTCCACCAGTCTGTAAGACTTTTAACAATTTTTGGCTTTTCAGAGTGAAAAATCTATTTGTTGGCCTAATAATTCTGCACACCTCGATAAAGGGTGATGATGTCCTTTCCTGATTACAAAAATATACATATATGGGGCTAAATGAAAGAGTAACTGTCATTTTAATATTCATTCAACAAATCAACCATAAACATGAAAATAATCAACTTCATATTCTATCTTAACAGATAAATTTTCTTTTTTCTCCTCTTGGATTGATGTTTCACAATCAATTCATGTGTAAAATCTATTTTCAGTGATTACAAATTTTCCCATTTCTGAGATAGGAGATATTGAGATAGAAGATGGTAGTTGGTGCTTTTAAAATTATATGGAGAAGGGAGGAGGGAGGAGCTACAAGCAGACAGAGATTCTGATTTAAGTTCCATAGAACTTTATGAGCACCAACTGCCACATCCTATCTCTGTAATAGGCAAATCTGTATTAACTGAAGACAGAATTTCCTGTCAATTGAGAATTTTGAGAATAAATAATCAGTCCAGGAGGAAAGAAGTAGATTTCTCTAATAATACAGTATATATTACAAAGTTTCTTATTTTCATGTGTAATTTTTCTGTTCTTGAGATATTAATATTCTTCTTTTTTCGGTTTGTTGCTTTGGAGGCCGACCACTGATGTTAGACAGCAGAACATGCGCAGTTCTTACAAGCTGTTTCCTATTGAGCTTGCAAGCACTGTTTTGAAGCATGTCAGGATCGCTGGAGCACACTTTTACCTCCTATTCCTGGACAAGTTCAGTGCATTGCTTTCAAGCTATACAACCGCAGTGGTCAGTCTCCAAGGCAACAAGCTGTAATCAAAAGAAAATATTATTATTTATTATTAACAGCCTTCAGCTCAATCTCGAGCCACGGTGACTTGATGGATGAATGCTCTGTAGAGAGATCGATCTTCTGCAAGCCTAGATAGGTCCACCAGGGTCTTCTCCGCCGTTATATTGACTGTATCAAGTCATCTGGTTGCTGGTCTTCCTCTTCGCCTTGTTCCTTCTATTCTTCCGACCATGATGTCCTTCTCCAGTGACTGTTCTCTTCATATGATGTGTCCAAAGTAGGCAACTCGTAGCTTGGTGATCCTTGCTTTGAGTGATATGTCTGGTTTGATTTGTTCCAAAATTAATTTATTTGTTCTTTTTCCCATCCATAGTATTGATAACATCCTTCTCCAGCACCACATTTCAAAGGTGTTGATTCTTCTTCTATCTTATATGTTTATTGTCCAGGTTTCGCATCCATATGTTACTACAGAAAAGACTAAAGTATGAACAAGCCGTGTCTTTATGGCCAGTGAAATGTTCCTTGATTTGAAGACCTTGTCCAGTGACTTTATTGTTGATTTGCCCATAGCTATTCTCCTATTGACTTCCGGTGTTGTTGCTGCATCTTGAGTGGTCATTGATCCGAGTAGGTTGAAGTCCTTTATAACTTCCAGTTCATCGCCGTTCATCTCAAAGGTGTCCCAGTCGTAACTGGCAGTAGTCAATATTTTTGTCTTTCTTGTATTGAGTAGGAGTCCAATACTCAAACTTTCCATCTTGACGCTCCGTAAAAAGTCCTAAAGATGTTAAATTATATCTCAAGAATGGAGTCAAATTTTAATATGCAGTAAATTGTAAAAGTGCTTGTTTTCTGGCAATATCCATCTATGAAGATGGCAATAACTCTTGCCATCTTAACTCTAAGTCACAATTTCATTTTGGACACTATTGTAGTAAATGAGAGCAGAGAATACATCCTTATCTTTATAAAATCATTAATTGGCCTGGGACTTCTATTGGAACATGTAACATTAAGGTTGAAGGAAGACTAAGTCCATCTAGTTCAACCCATAGCCTAACATGTTGATCCCGAGGAAGGCAAAAAAAACCCATGTGGCAAACACTAAGCTCCACATTGGGGAAAAAAATTCCTTCCCGACTCCATACGACAATCAGGCTAGTTCCCTGGATCAACGCCCTATCAAGGAATCTAGTATATATAACCTGTAATATTATACTTTTCAAGAAAGGCATCCATGCCCTTCTTAAATTTTAGTAGTTAGTAGTGAATCACTCATTACAACATCATGCGGCAGAGAGTTCCATAGTCTCACTGCTCTTACAGTAAAGAATCCGCGTCTGTGATTATGATTAAACCTTCTTTCCTCCAGACGTAGAAGATGCCCCCTTGTCCCCATCTCAGGCCTCAGAGTAAAAAGATCAGTAGAAAGGTCTTTGTACTGTCCCCTCATATACTTGTACATAGTAATAAGATCACCCCTAAGCCTTCGTTTTTCCAAACTAAATAACCCCAAGTGTAATAACCTGTCTTGGTATTGCAGACCCCACAGTCCTCTAATAACCTTGGTCGCTCTTCTCTGCACCTGCTCTAGTTCAGCTATGTCTTTCTTATACACCGGAGACCAGAACTGTACACAGTATTCTAAGTGTGGTCGCACTAGTGACTTGTATAGAGGTAAAATTATGTTCTCCTCATGAGCATCTATGCCTCTTTTAATGCATTCCATTATTTTATTTGCCTTTGCAGCAGCTGCCTGACACTGGCCACCAAACGTGAGCTTGTCGTCCACCAATACACCCAGGTCTTTTTCAGTGACAGTTTTGCCCAGTGTTTTACAATTAAGCATATAATTATACATTTTGTTTCCTCTGCCCAAGTGCATTACCTTACATTTATCCCCATTAAAGCTCATTCGCCATTTATCAGCCCAAGCTTCTAGTTTACATAGATTCTAATATAAAATTGTCCTCCTCTGTATTGATTACCCTGCAGAGCTTTAGTGTCTGCAAATATTGAAATACTACTCTGTATGCCCCCTTCAAGGTCATTAATAAATATGTTAAAAAGAAGCGGTCCCAATACTGACCCCTGTGGTACCCCACTGTTAACTGTGACCCAGTCTGAGTGTGTTCCATTAATAACCACCCTTTGTTTCCTATCACTGAGCCAGTTCTTAACCCACTTACATATATTTTCCCCTATCCCCATTGTTTTCATTTTATGTATCAACCTTTTGTGTGGAAGCATATCAAAAGCTTTTGAAAAGTCCATATACACAACATCCACTGCATTTCCTTGGTCCAGATTAGTTTGACAGAACGGTCCCTCGTAAACCCATGTTGATATTGGGTCATGAGGTTATTCTTCTTCAGATACTCTAGTATATCATCTCTTCGAAAACCCTCCAGGATTTTACCCACAGTAGAGGTTAAGCTTACCGGCCTATAATTTCCAAGTTTGTTTTTTGTCCCCTTTTTGAATATTGGCACCACATTTGCTATACGCCAGTCCTGTGGTACAGACCCTGTTATTATGGAATCTTTAAAGATTAAAATTAATGGTCTATCTATGACGTTACTTAATTCCTGCAGTACTCGCGGGTGTATCCCATCCGGGTCCAGGGATTTGTCAATTTTAGTGATTTTTAGACGCCACCGTACTTCCTGCTGGGTTAAGCAAGTGACATTTAATGGAGAATTTTGTTATCACTGATCATGTTTTCTGTCATGCGATTTTCTTGTGTAAATACTGTTGAAAAAAAAAAAATGTAGCATATTTTTTTTCCTCATCCTCATCCCCCATTTCCCACAGACTATTTTTAAGGGGGCCAACACTATCATTTTTTAGTTTCTTACTATTTATGTAGTTAAAGAATATTTTGGGATTATTTTTACTTTCTCTGGCAATGAGTCTCTCTGTCTCAATCTTTGCTGCCTTGATTTGTTTTTTACAGAATTTATTTCATTTTCTGTATTTATTTAATGCCTATCACTACCTACTTGCTTTAGTTCTCTAAATGCTTTCTTTTTGTCACTTATTGCGCCCCTTACAGCTCTATTTAGCCATAGTCGTTTCCTCCTATTTCTAGCATGTTTATTCCCATAGGGTATATATTGTGCACAGGTCCTATTCAGGATGCTAATAAATGTCTCCCATTTGCTTTGTGTAGTTTTATGTCTCAGGATATCGTCCCAGTTTATTGCACTAAGATCATCTCTCAACCGTTGGAAATTTGCCTTCCTAAAGTTTAGTGTCCTTGTAACCCCTCTACTACACATCTTATTAAAGGATACATGAAAACTTATTATTTTGTGATCACTATTACCCGAGTGACCCCCAACTCGTATATTTGATATGCGGTCTGGCCTGTTGGTTAATATTAGGTCTAGCAGTGCCCCCCTTCTTGTTGGGTCCTGAACCAGTTGTGAAAGGTAATTGTCTCTCATAGTTGTCAAAAACCTATTACCTTTGCTTGAACTACAGGTTTCTGTTCCCCAATGTATTTCAGGGTAGTTGAAGTCCCCCATAATAATGACTTCTCCTTGAGTCGCTGCTTCATCTATTTGCTTTACGAGGATATTCTCCGCTACTTCCATTATTTTTGGAGACTTATAACAAACCCCTATCAGTAATTTATTATTTTTCCCCCTTCCCTTATCTCCACCCACAGGGACTCTACATTTTCATTAGATTCACATATATTCTCACGCAAGATGGGTTTTAAGGATGATTTTACATATAAACCCCCGCCCCCCCCACTCGCTTGTTTGTATGGTCATTTCTGAACAGACTATAGCCCTGTAAATTAACTGCCCAGTCATGGCTCTCATCCAGCCACGTCTCAGATATCCCTACCATGTCATAATTATTTTCCAACAAAATGAATTCTAATTCCTCCATTTTGTTGGTGAGGCTTCTGGCATTAGTGTACATGCATTTTATGTATCTCTCTGTACCTCTATTCCTTCTTACTATATTACTATATTCTAACCCCATCCCCAATTTCTTTATTTGTGCCCAGGTCACTATCTGCACTATCTTCCCCACCTATAAAATGAATACCCCCCCCCATTATTGATGTAGACATCAATAATTGGTGAAAATGGTAAATTACTACAATATATGATAAGCACAAAGTCAAATACTGGTCTATTGGGCAATATCATTCCAGTGCAAAATAAATAGCAACAAAATCTGTCTGTAATCCATTTTTTGTGATGAGACTCGGTCTGTACTTGTGTCCAATCCTAAGATTTTAATTAACGTAATAACAGCTGATTTTGATGCTGGTGTTTGAGTCTATACGCTATGTCTTTGTCCCCCAGTAATTTATAAACCCTGATAAAGAATCATTAAAGGGAACCCATCGGGTCCGATAACACTGTTAATCTGTAGATGTGGGTAATCTGCAGGTTAATAGTATCATGAAGGTGCCCCGCCGCAGTACAAAAAGTGTGGCACTCAGGAGAAGATGAATTTTATTTATTAGGATCCAATCTAAAATCCTCCTAAAAAATGCTTCAAATACACATTAAACACTATTATTATTCATGTGAATGTTTATATAATGTTGCTGTTTATATGATGAGGTTTTGAGTGTTTTTTTAATACCAGGGTCTGAAAAATGTCCCTCAGAAAAAAAAGTAGTGATATTTAATTTCTTTGAGGCAAATTCCTTGTGGAATCTTCTCCAAATTTGACATCGTCAAAGTCAAAAGGATGAAAGATACCATGTGAAAAAAATGCTTCAAAAACCTCTTCAAAATTGCTTGAGAGATTTTGTGAAGTCTTTCTGACGCTTGTCACCAGGTGGAGGATCGCAGTCTCATCCAATTCAATACAGAAACAGCCGATGACAGCAGAAAGCAGCCAGGCTAGATGTAATGCCATAAGTTGGGGCTACACAATGATTTTGTATGTGCACCAGTTGTCTTTTTCAGGCATGTACTCTCCATAACCCGCCTGAAAAAGCGCTAAATAAACACTAAAAAGAATGAATGTATACATTGCAATGTAAAAATGACTTCCTGTACATACTGTATGTTCATGCTTTTCAGCTTTTAACCATTTCAAGTTTTTAGAGGTACAAAGTGGCTAAAAGACCATTCTGACCATTCTGCTTATTAGTTTATATAATACAAGTAAGAAAAAATGCTGGTGGCAAAAGATGTTCCAAAGAACACTCAGGAAACAACAGAAAAAACACAAAATAAGACACTTAAAAAAAAAACAAAAACTGGCTGGTCCTGAAGTGTTTTCCTGGAAACTTGGCGGGTTCACGCATGTCTAAAAACGTTATGCGCATAAACCCTAGGAGTCTTTGTCCATATGTAACTTGAGAACCTGTTATTGCTACTGTCTGGACAGAATTATTCAATTTTTCAGGCTATATTTAGGCAACTATGTAAATGAAATTGTCACCTGAAGAATTCCGCTGTTAGGCCTCATTTACTTGTCTGTGTTTAAACACGTACATGAAAAAATAGTACCTTATGGTCCGCAAGCCCGGATTGGCCATCTAACCAACTGGGCAAAATCCCGGTGGGCTGAAGTGCTCCAGTATGTAAAGGGCCACCAGCCCTTTAATTTTTAGACACTGTGCGCACGTGAACGCATGCGCTCAACGTTCAGTACGCTGCAGCGGCATACACAGTGACTGCATCAGAACTGAGGGAGACATTCTTTGTGAGCGGAGTAACCACCCTCTGCTCTCTTGCTCTGGATTACTTCAAACAGAAGCAGCAGGAGCTGGGCAGGATCTGAAGCATCTCCAGCTTGGTAAGTTACCAAAGTTACCAGCCCCAGTGCCTCCTATGTGTATATACACCACTCTGTGCCTCCTATGTGTATATTAACCATCCTCAGTGCCTCCTTTGTGGAGTATATATGTAGCGCCCTGAGGGTTCAGTCGCTACAGAGGTATTGCATCTCAACCAGATGTGCGATATCTCACTTCCAGGTAAGGATGGAGTGTGGATCAGGACCCTGACACCTGCATGCATTACACCACATTTCCGGGGGGGCAGGGCGACCGACATGCTCCAAGTAGAGCACGACAGTCCCTGTCCCTGGTTGGAGTGGGGGGAGGGAACACCGAGGAAGGGGGGACCCTGTAGTGCATAGGAGGGAGAGGGCAGTTCCTGGGTGCACTTAGAAGGAGGTATAAAAGGTGGGCACCATCTTAGTTCAAGGGAGTCTGAGAAGAAGTTCAGTCAGTAAGAGGAGAGGACAGGGAGCAGAGGCACAGACCGAGCTCTGCTCCGCAGGCAGGCCTGGGAGAGGCCGGGGCCTGGAGGAAGGAGAAGGAAGGAAGAGGAGTGGAGAAGGCTCCAGGAACAAGGAACGAAGGGACCCCAGCGGTGTGGACCGGCGAGTCACCACCGCACGCCCGAATCTACCTGCGTAGTGGGGTCAGGCCAAAGGGGGAGACCGGTCCCCGAAGCTAGTGGAGGCGGGGAACTACCCTCAGCTAGAAACCGGAGGCTGTGACATTTTATGTGGCGCAGCCCCTCGCTACACCCGCTAGGAAGGCACCACATAGGGTCAGGGAAATGGCGCCAAGGTTTACCAGAGAAGGCCCGAGGCAGCCGGACAGAAGCGAGGTCACTGGCGGGGTATGACAGGCCAGAGAAAGGACACACAAAGGGGGTCCTGTGAAACTCTCCAAAGTTATCTGGGAGTAGGCCGAGCCCCTCACCTGGTGAACACAGTGCGACGTGGGACGTTATGATCAGCTGTAGTAACGTGGATAAAGAACTGTGAGTAAACACCCTGGACTGCGTTACAGAACTCTGTATCGTTACAACTGCTCCCGCGCGCCATCACCTCCAACATCCACCCTTGCTGCCCTGAGGCTATACTCCTCCTGTGGGGAGTTATACTATCCTCTGCTGCACCCACAACACCAGCCTCAGCGGTCTGCCTTGCAGCGGAGGCTCACTCTGACCGTAATCCACGGGTGGCGTAGTCTGACATTTAGCATATAGGCTGGCCATTTGGTTTGACCGCCCTGGTCACGGACCGGGTCCCCGCCACGCAAGGACTACAACCCCCAGCGTCCACAACGGGTCCGGTTCCGGGTATCCCCACACACTCACGGCCCAGGGGGCGCGTCATATACACCTGCCTCAGTGCCTCCTATGTCGTGTATATATATACCAGTCTGTGCCTCCTATGTGTATATACACCGGTCTCAGTGACTCTTAAGTCTATATACACCAACTTCAGTGCCTCCTATGTGTATATACAACAGCCTCGTGCCTACCAATGTGTATATACACCAGTCTGTGCTTATGTGTTGTGACAATGTCACTGGCAGAATACTGCAGGGGAGATATGTTTAACTGAGGCTGTTAGCTGCAGTGATGTGAAACATGGAAGTTTCTCCTGCATGGTAGGTGCAAAAAGGCTTAAACAGCCATTTAAAAAGGGCATGTTTTATAGGTGGATGACTATCGTGCGGGCGGGAGGCCATCTACCATAAATCCACCCCAGGATGGGGTCTGGGCTTTAAATAGCCAACCTTTTCAGGTGGTATTCAGTATCTGGAGGCCAGCTCCAGAGAGAGGAGCTTGTGTTTTGTGTGCTAATCTGAACCGTGTGTTTTTGCTATTCCTGAGTGGCTGGACCCTCGCCGATGCAAGGACTTTGATGGACATTTTCTTATTTTGTTTTGCCGTTATGCCAGATGGGCTGTGTTTATTTTTATGAATTTTGGATTGGTTTATGCCGTTTAATAAACCAACTGGAAATTTAAAGAGACAGTGTTCCGTGTCTACCTGTATATGCAGCTGAGTGAGCAGATCTTCCACAGTGTATATACATTGGCCTCAGTGCCTCACTGTCCTTATGTGTATATACACCAGCCTCAGTACCTCCTATGTGGTATATATACACCAGCCTCAGTATGTCCTATGTGAATATACAACAATCTCATGGTCTCTTCTGTGATGTATATACACTAGCTCGAGTGCATCCTATGTGGTGTAGAGTATCTACACCATCCTCAGTGTCTCCTATGTGTATATTCACCAGCCCTAGTGTCTCCTATGTGGTATATATACCAGACTCAGTGTCTCCTATGTATATATACACCAGCCTCACTGTCTCCTATGTGTATATACACAAGCCTCAGTGCCTCCTATGTGGTGTATATACCAGCCTAAGTGTTTCCTATGTGTATATACATCAGCCTCACTGTCTCTTATGTGTATATACACAAGCTGTCTCTTATGTGGTGTATATACACCAGCCTTAATACCTCCTATGTGTATATATATCAGTCACAGTATATCCTATGTGTATATACATGAGCCTCAGTGGTGTATGCTCACTAGCCTCAGTATCCCCTATGTTTATATACACCAGCCCCAGTGCCTCCTATGTGGTGTATATGCTGTGATTTCACTCTGTCGTCAGATGGATGAGAGAAAAAAATCAGGTGCCATACAGAGCCACAGTAAAGCATCCGATTTTTACGGATACATTACACTTCTTTAACACAGGAAACTGTAAATGATCCTGTAAATGATCAATAGCTGTTGAGTAAAAAAATGGATTGCATACAGACAGCGTAGGACTGGTGTAATAATAATAATAGTAATCTTTATATATATAGTGCCAACATATTCCGCAGCGCTTTACAATTCAGAGGTTCATATACAATAGTCATAAGTAACATAGCTAAAGATAATACAATAATTAAAGCAAAAATAATGACGACCCTGCTCGTAAGAGCTTACAATCTACAATGAGGTGGGGGTGACACAAAGTACAGGGGCTTATTTAAAATGAAGGTCCAGCCATCTTGAGGGGATGAGGGATAGATAAAGGCTGCATGAGCTCGTCACCAGCCAGTATTTGTAGTGCTTTTTGGTGCGGTGGAGTTTGGCGGAGACTTATGTTTGGAGAAATAATGAATGGGCTTTAAAAATATAAAAGGACTTTCATTAGGGAGTGGGAAAGGCCACCCTAAACAGATGTGTTTTTAGGAAGCGCCTAAAGCTGTGTAAGTTCTGGTTCGTCCTAATTTCTTGGAGTAGAGCATTTCAAAGTATAGGCGCAGCTCGATAGAAGTGCCTTGGAAAATCATTCCTGGGGCCCACTATGTAGCTACAGAGAAATAATACAAGCCCACCAATTGTGTGGTAAAACGTGCTAATATTGTGGTGTAACATGAAAACACAATGGTTCACATTTATCAAAAATGGTGTAATTTTAGCCAAATATTGCGTACTTGACGCGCCCCCTGGGCCGTGGGGCACCCGGGACCGAGCTTCAGGGCAATGCTGGGAGTAGTAGTGGCGACCCGGTCCCGTGGCTCAGGGTGGCCCGACCAATATTGTGGCAGTCTCTGTATCAGTATAATGGGAGTGATGGTGCACGAGCGCAGCAGGAACGACTCAGAGGCTTTGCAGCTTTGCAGTGCAGTTCAGGGTCTTTGCTGATGATGATAAGGCAGACCCTCCCGGGAGTACTGGCTAGCATAAGAGGCCTGGTCAGTCTGTGAGAAAACTGGAGTTCCCCTGGCCAGGTGGAGTTGTAGGCCTCCCCGTCTATCTGCACTCTTCCTGGCTACCTTGCTGTAAGCGAGTGGAAGTAGCCCACGTCCCTGAGTGTACCGTGTGGTGCTCACCCGTATGGCTGGTGACTTGGGGCCTTCTGATAGTCCCCGCTCCTCGATGGCGGTGCTGGTCCCTTGCTCGTGACTGAGCCTCCAGGCTTCTATGGCAAGAGGACCTGAAATCCCCTGCTGGCGGGTTTCTGCTGCTGGGTATATATAAGTCCCCACAGCCTCGGACTCCTGTGTCCGGTTCTTAGCGTCTTCTGCCAGGACAAACTCCGCTTAGCTCAAGTCCCTGGTCTTCAGCTCCTGCTCCTACAGAGCTCCTTGCTGTTACTTTCCCTGTGTCTGGAACAAACTCCAGGCTCTGACTCCACTAACCCTGCCCCAGATCCAGTTTATATAGGGCAGATTCCTCCCCTATCTGGTCTGGGACAGGAGGTGTTGCATGTTTAAGGGCTCCTGACCAGGGAACCTCCCACTTGCTCTCAGACGTAATATTTCTATTACTGTGGTAACCAGACCCCTGGGGTGCCACATTCCCCCCTAGTGAAATTTAGTACTCCGGGACTAAACACATTTTTAAGAAAAACACAAATGCAAGGGTATAAACAATAACAGGAAAAAGTACATTTTGTCTTGATGGTCACGGCATTTCCGTAACCGGGTGTCCATATCACCCAAGGTGAAGTTTTAGAACAGAGTAGGGGACCTGTCCAAAACAAACCCCAAACGTTGGCCCTGGGCGTGGCTGCAAGGCGAAGCGAACTACTTTGGACCACACGGGACCACGCCAGACAGGTTTTTCTTCCGTGGCCGTCTTCGCAAGAGGCACAAAGTGCAACTATTTACAATGTAGTTCCGGTTATTCAACGTCCATAACCTGTCAGTCCAAATAAACCTGCAGGGTAACTAGAGAAACATAATCAATAAACAGGCAACAGAAACATAAACCATTTTCAGCATTGGCAATTTACAGGCAAATTCACATTACATTTTAGATTCTCCAGCGAGCGGGCATCTGTCCTCTAGTGCTCCTGGTGGACCTACGTAACCCACTATCTGGCTCTGAACCACAGGGTGTAGGAGGTGTTGCGGGTAGGCCTGGCAGCTTTCTGCGTACTCTTTGGCTTACTAGTGGCACGGCAGGCTCACTACTAGCAGAGGGTTGATTCTCCTGGGCTGCTGGTATGGATTCTTCTGCCTCCTGGGCCGGCTGCTCTTCCGACACTACCTGTTCTTCTGTAGGCCCTTGAGGGGCTGGCTGGAGAAAGGTGAGGACGGGTACCACGACCGCGTTGTTAATTTGAGTCCAGGACCGGGGAAAGTCTCCGAGTACGGTACTGATCATTTCTTCCCTTTCCTCTGCGGGTTGAGGGTTCTCTTGATCTTCCTCTGGGCTTTGCAGCTGCTCGGGACACTTTTTCAGGTGGTCTCTGGAGACAATGGCTGTGGTCTCTCCTCCATCCTTACTGATTACACAGACTTTTGGATTATCATGACTTGATGGCAGTACTGTGTACGGTTCCTTCTCCCACTGGTCGTCCAACTTGTGGAGCCGCCTCTTTCTCTTCAAGACCTGCTCTCCAGGTACCAAGGGAACATCGGGAGCATGCTGGTTATAAGTCTTCTCTTGCCTTTCTCTTGCTTGAAACAGACTTCGCTCGACTCTCTCCTGTACTTTCCAATACTGCTGCTGCCGTTCTGTATCCCAGTCTGCCTCTGGCGAGGTGTCCTCAGGTGTCAGGACTCCCATATCCAGGTCAATAGGCAGCTTACCAGGTCTTGCTCTCATTAGGAAAGCCGGGGTACAGTTGGTGGAACCTACGGGGATGTGATTATACAAGTCCACCAGATCAGGCAGTTTTTCAGGCCACAGACTGCGTTCTTCCAGGGGCAACGTTTTTAGCAAGTCTATCACCACCTGGTTCATTTTCTCACATAGTCCGTTGGTCTGAGGGTGATAGGGCGTTGTTCTTATCTTCCTGCAGCCATACAGATTGCAGAACTCTTGGAAGACCTCCGCTTCGAAGGCTGGACCTTGGTCAGTCAACACTTGCTCCGGATACCCGTGTGGATGGCAGAAGTGCTGCTGGAAGGCTCTAGCTGCTGTTTGAGCTGTTAAGTCCTTGACAGGGACCACCACCAGGAACCAGGAGTAGTGATCTACGATGATGAGGGCGTAGACGTACCCAGATTTGCTTGGAGCCAGTTTCACATGGTCCAGGGCTACCAGTTCCAGTGGCTGCCTGGTGATGATGGGCTGCAGGGGAGTCTTCTGGCTGGCACGGTCTCTTCTCCTTAGGCTGCACGGGCCACAGTCTCTGCACCACCTCTCGATGGCTCCTCTCATGCCTACCCAGTAGAACCGTCCATGCAACAAGAACTCCAGCTTCTTCCATCCGAAGTGTCCTGCTCCGTCGTGGTATGCCTCCAGAACCATAGCCGCGTCTCGTCTTGGGACCACTACCTGCCAGGTCAGCTCATGTGTTCTAGAGTTGACCATTCTCCGCCACAGCTTCTCCTTGTAAAGAAACAGTTAACTTTTCTCCTTCCACAGTTGCTTGGTCTCCTCCGGAGCGTCTGGGTCAAGACGGGCATCAGCCTGTGTCAGCATTTCCTTCACCAGACGGACTGCGGGATCACTGTCTTGTGTCTCCGCCCAGCTGTAGTGGGGTAAGGGATTGAACGTAGCAGAGCGCCTGTCCCTTACACAGTGGGAATACAGGGTAATCCCATGACGGTGGAACCCAGGGAGTTCGACTTCTTCCAGTTCTTCTGGATCTTCCCCTACGTCCGGTAAGTTTGGCATTCTGGACAGGGCATCCGCGTTGGCATTTGAGCGTCCCGCCCGGTATTTGATGGTGAATTCATAGTTGGACAGGCGGGCCATCCATCTCTGCTCCAGGGCACCAAGTTTTGCAGTGTCCAGGTGTGTCAACGGGTTGTTATCCGTGTACACGGTGAACTTGGAAGAGGCAAGGTAATGCTTGAAACGTTCGGTCTCTGCCCACACCACTGCCAGGAACTCTAGCTTGAATGAGCTATAATTTTCAGGGTTTCTCTCTGTGGGCCGTAGTTTTCGGCTGGCGTAAGCGATTACCCGTTCTTTCCCCTGCTGGATCTGGGACAGTACGGCTCCTAGCCCGATGTTGCTCGCGTCCGTGTGGAGGATAAAGGGCTGGCCGTAGTCAGAGTACGCCAGGATTTCATCCCCCGTGAGGGCCATCTTCAGCTGGCGGAAGGACTCCTCTTCCAGCTTTTCCCACCTGAAGGGTGGCTTCTGGTTTTAGGTCAATCCAGGAAGGCCAATTAGGAGGTCCTGCATAGGAGCTGCCATTTTGGTGAAACCGGGAATGAATCTTCGGTAGTAGCCTACCAACCCGAGGAACTGCCGCACTTCCTTTATGCTGGAGGGTCTTGGCCAGTCTTTAATCACGGTGATCTTATCGGGGTCAGGAGCCACTCCGTCAGCACTCACCACGTGTCCCAGGTACTGCACCTTTGGTTTCAGCAGGTGACATTTGGAGGGTTTCACCTTTAGGCCGTAGCTTGCCAGGGCGTCAAACACTTCTGCCAGGTGTTTCAGATGGTCCTCGTATGTTTTGGAATAAACGATGACATCGTCCAGATATAACAGGACCGTCTCGAAATTCCGGTGTCCCAGACAGCATTCCATCAACAGCTGGAAGGTTCCTGGTGCGTTGCAGAGCCCGAACGGCATACAGTTGAATTCGCTGAGACCCATCGGGGTGGTGAATGCAGTCTTCTCCTTGTCTGCCTCTGCTACAGGAACCTGCCAGTACCCGCTAGTAAGATCCAAAGTGGAGAAGAAGTTAGCAGATTTTAATGCAGCTAAAGATTCTTCTATTCTAGGTAACGGGTACGCATCTTTGTGTGTGATACGGTTGACCTTTCTGTAGTCTACACACATTCTCATTGTGTTGTCCTTCTTTTTCACTAGAACTAGTGGAGCTGCCCAGGGGCTACAGCTGTCCCTGATTACCCCAGCCTCCTTCATGTCCCGCAACATCCCCTTTGCATGCTGATAGTGTGCAGGGGGTACAGGTCGGTATCTTTCCTTTATGGGTGGATGGTCTCCTGTGGGGATGTGATGTTCTACCCCCTTTACTCGCCCGAAGTCTAGCGGGTGTTTACTAAAGACTCTTTCGTACTCCTGAACCACCCGGTAGACTCCCTGCTTTTGGTGTGAGGGAGTGGAGTCAGTACCCAAATGCAGTTGCTGACACCAATCCTCCATTTGTTTCTTAGAGCTGTTACCTTCCTCCAGTTGAGATAGAGGCAAGGGTTCCATGGCCCTTACAGAATTTTGGTTTATGGTGAACAATTTGGCTAGCGTGGCATACTGGGGCAGGTATACTTCTCTCTCCCCGATATTTATGATGCGGACAGGTACTCTCCCATGGCGTACATCGACCACCCCCCGTGCTGTCAAAATGGTGGGCCTACTGTCTGAGTAAACTGGTTCCACCATTGCTTGGTAGTCTCTACCTCTTAGACCAATAGCTGCCCGGCACCAGATCATCATCTCACTTTTCGGGGGTATGGCAATAGGGAACGGGTCACACATTCTCACGCTACCAATCTCACCACCAGATAGTTCCACTTGCTGCCGTTTCATCAGTGCCCAGATCTCTTTTTGGAGAACACGCTGCTGGCTGGAACTGGAGTTCTTGGCAACCTGCTGTAAAATGAGAATTATCTCTGCAAGACAATTTTCAATCACGTTAGTACCCAAGGTTATTTTAGGGTGACTCTCATGACGGTCAATGTCCACAATAATCAGTCCTTGTGCCGCCAGTTCAACTTTACCGATTTTAATGGTCACCTCTTTGAATCCCACCTGCAGCACGGGCTGACCATTGCTGGCGATGATACTCAGGTCATCATCTGGGTAGCGGGTTATGTCTGAGTCATTCCAGTACCGCTTAAAGAGCAAATAAGGGATGGTAGTTACCTGTGACCCGGTGTCTAGTAGGGCACTCATTGGAATGCCATCCAGTACCACAGGCAAGACTGGACGTCCCCCTACATATTTATCATGCCAGTTTGAGGGGCCTGATGATCTTATGCCTGGGGGTTGGCCCTCTGCCCCAGGTTGTGCCCGTTTAAATGACAGTACCTTGCCATATGTCCGGGTTGATTGCAGCGGCGGCAGATGGGTGGTCCGTCCTCGTTGTATCTGTCGCTGGGTCTTCCTCTGGACGTTGGGATCCTCCTCTGTCGGCGCCACGGGACGTCCTCCGGTCCGGACGCCAGCTGGATCTTTCCTGGAGGAGAGACCTGTAAAGACTGCACAGTTCTGGTAAGCGTGGCTACGCTTTTAGTCAGCTCTTGGACCTGATAGTGCAGGTCTGTAGCCGGGTTGTTGTCCAAAGCCTGCGCACCAGCTCCTACAGACTCTGTAGACAAGGGCTCCGCCTCCTGATGATAGGTAATAGCAGGGCGCCGGTGGGTTACAGCGCTACCCGGTGCAGGTTCTCGGAGCACCCGGATGGCCCTGTCTTTGAACTTTGCAAAGTCTAAGCCAGGGTTCTGCAAGGCCATTGCACATAACTGGGTTCGGTGGGCGTTGGACAGCAGACCCTCAATGAATTGCTCAGTTAACAGTTCATCTGCATTCCGCACACTGTCAGGGTCTGCCTGTTTGATGGCTCCCAGGGCCTCTTGCAAACTCAAAGCATAGTCTCTTATACTGTCTTGGGCCCGCTGCTTGCACCCATAAAATCTCATTTTGATCTCGGCTGAGGTGCGGGTATCAAAAGTGTCCTTCAGACGGGCCAAGATCTCCTTTACGGTCTCCTTGTCCCGGACTGACCAGGACTTTACTTCACGCTGGGCTGCGCCAGTTAACTGGCCTATCAATATGCTCACTTTCTGTCCCTCCGTCAGGGGGTATACTTTAAATAGGCTGTACAGTCTCTCTTTAAAGTCGCTTAGGGTATGCGACTCCCCTGAGTATTGGGGCAGCCAGGCCGCTCCGGGGATGTATGGCATTGTGAACGGCATTACTGGGGCAGTGGCCGCGCTGGTGGTAGAGGGTCCCTCCGTGTCCGTCATCTTCCTCCCCCCTAGTTAAGTGTGGCCTACCTTCCGTCGATCCTCTTCCGTAGGCCGCGGCTGGGCTGGTGCTGCTCCGGGCGAGGACCTTGCATCACGTCCTGGTGACGTCAGCATCGCTCTCTCTCCTTCCAGGACTTTGCGCACCGTTGGTGCGTAGGGCGGGGCTTCAGGTCTCGTGCGGTTTGAACGTCCACGCCCCTCTTCTTCCCGCGCGGCGTCCCGAAGATGGACCCCGATGGCGGGAAAGCGGCTGAGGATGGCGGGAAACGGCTGAAGATGGCGGGAAACGGCTCCGGATGGCGGGAAACTTCACTCAGGTAAGTGCAAAGTCTTTTTCAGGCACGCAATACCCGTTTGTGGCGGGTTGGTCACAATCCTGCCGACTACGCCAAAAAAACTGTCGCGCCCCCTGGGCCGTGGGGCACCCGGGACCAGACTTCAGGGCAATGCTGGGAGTAGTAGTGGCGACCCGGTCCCGTGGCTCAGGGTGGCTCGACCAATATTGTGGCAGTCTCTGTATCGGTATAATGCAATGTCCGACTACGCCACCCGTGGATTGCGGTCAATAAGAACCGCCGCTGCTGAGCAGACCTCTGAGGCTGATGTTGTGAGGGCAGCAGAGTGTAGTATAACTCCCCACGGGAGGAGTATAGCCTCAGGTAGTGAGTGTGGATGATGGGAATGATGGTGCACGAGCGCAGCAGGAACGACTCAGAGGCTTTGCAGTGCAGTTCAGGGTCTTTACTGATGATGATAAGGCAGACCCTCCCGGGAGTACTGGCTAGCATAAGAGGCCTGGTCAGTCTGTGAGCAAACTGGAGTTCCCCTGGCCAGGTGGAGTTGTAGGCCTCCCCGTCTATCTGCACTCTTCCTGGCTACCTTGCTGTAAGCGAGTGGAAGTAGCCCACGTCCCTGAGTGTACCGTGTGGTGCTCACCCGTATGGCTGGTGACTTGGGGCCTTCTGATAGCCCCCGCTCCTCGATGGCGGTGCTGGTCCCTTGCTCGTGACTGAGCCTCCGGGCTTCTATGGCCAGAGGACCTGAAATCCCCTGCTGGCGGGTTTCTGCTGCTGGGTATATATAAGTCCCCACAGCCTCGGACTCCTGTGTCCGGTTCTTAGCGTCTTCTTCCAGGACGAACTCCGCTTAGCTCAAGTCCCTGGTCTTCAGCTCCTGCTCCTACAGAGCTCCTTGCTGTTACTTTCCCTGTGTCTGGAACAAACTCCAGGCTCTGACTCCACTAACCCTGCCCCAGATCCAGTTTATATAGGGCAGATTCCTCCCCTATCTGGTCTGGGACAGGAGGTGTTGCATGTTTAAGGGCTCCTGACCAGGGAACCTCCCACTTGCTCTCAGACATAATATTTCTATTACTGTGGTAACCAGACCCCTGGGGTGCCACATACTCACTTCAACTCCATTATTCCATATTTATCATATTTTGTCCCTAATGATAAATTTGGTGCAAATTATTTAAGCACAACATTTTAAGTATGGTAGCACACTTCTAAATGTTAAAAAAAGAGCTGATGTCCAATGTGTCAAATGTTGCATAGTTATATAATTTTGTACAAATTGCAACTTTTTATGCATGTAAAAAAGGTAATAAATGCATTTGTTCCTTGCCTTTTTTAAGACAGCCAGTGCCGATAAGGGCGCTCCTCTCCCCATGTACATACATAAAATCAATTAAAAATATTATTCCCTTGGCCCAGATGAACATACCAGTACATCCACAGCAGTCTCCACGTGTGGAGTTGGCTCAGGAGTGGAGCTCGCATCACACACAACATATGGCAACTATGTTATACAGAGGGCAAGTGCCTGTATGGTTACTATTCAGCTGTGTGCCCCCATCTTCATACTCCTGTGAAGTCCAATATTAGGCTGGATTCATATGAGATCATTATTTCCACTATATACTGTAACTATTATATTTAAAACATACAAGACAAGCAGGGGCCTAATGATCGCGGTCATAGAGTGTGCAACCGGGACCAGACCCATGCTGGAGCGTGGCCCGCCGACACCAATTTTACCTGGATGTGCGTCCTCTGAAGCACATTCTACTGAAATGTATTGTGACGCAGAGACCTGCCGGTTACCTACACTGCAATACATGCTGCCAGTCAATCAGAGGCTGGCAGCAGATGTTGGCTCGTCAATGATGGGTTGCACATGGCAACAACGTCGTGCGCTGCCCTTGGCAGCCCGCAGAAGTCAGCTCCTGGCTGGAGGAACATTATATCAGGATGGCGAACATTATACCAGGATGACGGACATTATACCAGGATGGAGGATATTATACCAGGATGGCGGACAGTATATCAGGATGTATGACATTATACCAGGATGGCGGACATTATACCAGAATGGCGGACATTTTATTAGGATAGGGACAATATACCAGAATTGGAGATAATATACCAGGATGGGTGACATCACACCATGATAGCGAAAATTATACCAGAAGGGGGACATGGTTATAGCATGGGGACCAAGATTGGGAACATTATACCAAAATGGGGACATTATATCAGTCAGGGGTGATACAGGGGAGGCTCAGTCAGGGGTGATTACTGTTACTCAGCACAGCATGGCTCATTATCTGAGCTGTACGGTCAGCACGGGGAAGAGGCCACAAACAGAGCTAACACTGATTGGCTGCGCTGCTGCCAATCACTGTAAGGCTATGTGCCCACGTAGCAGATTTGATGCAGAGCGTTTTTGCCTCTCTCTGGCAGAAAAAAACGCATGCAGATTTACATGCGTTTTTTCTGCCAGAGAGAAGCGTTTTTTCAGCGTTTTTACATGCGTTTTTTCAAGCACTTTTCCAAGCAATTTTGAGCATCACTTGGAAAAGTGCTTGACAAGTTGGCCACACAATATAAATCCATGCAACTGGCATGGATTTATATTGTGTGATCAACTTAGATGCTGTAAATGCTGCATCTATAGTAAAAAAAAAAAAAAAGAATTAAAAAGTTAAAAATAAAAAAAACATGTATACTCACCTCTCCGGTCTTTTCCCGGCCGCGTCCTCTCTCTTTGGCGTCCCGCGGTGTACTGGCAGGACCAGCGGTGACGTCATTTAGTCAGCTGATGGTCATGCGACGCGGGACGCCGAGGAGAGAGGGCGCGGCCGGGAGCAGACCGGAGAGGTGAGCATACAGGTTTTTTTATTTTTAACTTTTTTATTTCTTTTTTTTTCACCGCGTGGTAGCCGGGATGAAGAGGAGTTGTAGTCTCCTCTTCATCCTGGGTACCACACGCACCACGATTACGCTGCAAATTCGCGGCCATTGAATTTAATTGAAACGCAGCAAATCCACATATACCTGCGGTTTTGCTGCGTTTCAATGTTCCTCAATGGCCGCGAATGTGCAGCGTAATCGCGGTAGAAATGGTCATGCTGCATTTTGCAACGCAATGCAAATTTGGCGCACTAATTAGAGCATCATGTGCACAGCACATCTGAATTCACATTGCTTTGCATGGCAGACGGTTTTACAAGCGTTTTTGGGGCCGTAAAAACGCTGCAAAAACGCTACAAAAACGCTACGTGGGCACATGGCCTTAGACTTACCAACAGCAGCACTGCTCTGCCTGGTTGTTCCAGGTGCGGTATCGCAGTGACAAGGATCCAGCATTATTAATCAGCGTTCTGTCAGTACGAGAAGTGAGCTGCTGTCTGCACTGCAGGAGAAGAGATTCAGTGACCCATGCACTCTGCTGGGATGTCTAATGCTGGAAAGAGTGCTGAATAGCAATCAGTAGCACTAATACGTGTGAGCTGCCGTGCTTGCATATGCATACATATATATATATATATATATATATATATATATATATATATATATATATATATATATATATATATATGTATATGTACACATATATATATATGTGTGTGTGTGTGTCCCTATAGTTAGATTTCCTGTTGGCGGCAGAAAAATAAAACGCTTTGGATGATTACTATTGTCCCTTCATTGTCTGCGCCGTTGCTTTAAAAGTAACATTACTGTTCACAAAATCAAAGTATGTCATTGGGTTGGAAGGGGTTAAACAGGCAGTTTTGATGACATCACAAAGCACATAAACATCATGTGACATCACAATTAATATAGAATGTACAAAGTGTAACACCTGAGCCATCTTGTTTCATTAGAGACTGACAGCTTGAAGGTGACAAGTCCAGGTTGGGAACTCTTCACTTACGACCTCACTCCTACATTGTATAGATGGGGGTTAGTGGTGGGATTCAGAACTCATCATTAACCTGAAAATCTCAGCAAATGGAGCTGGATCATGTGTCCTGTGCTGTGATTGTTATAATGATTCTATGATTTAAAAAAAATGTTATTGATCAGATTTCAAGGAAAATCTGCCCATTTCTGTGCTTTAGTAAAGCAGTGTGAGCCCGGCCTAACAGGGGTTAGCAGTCTGGACAACCCCTTCCCTAAACGATGACTTGTTGGTGATCAACTTATCATCTGTCAGAGATCTTGAAGACCCTCAGCAATCGGCTGGTTTTGCTCTCTATGACACTCATTTGCTCTAATAAAAGCATATAGAAAGGGGTGGGCCAGTTGAGACCACTCCATTTGGTTCCATTTTTGGGTAACTTTGCCATTAATGTTGTCAAAACATAGCGTTTTTATAACATAATTGTAATTGCAGACTGCTCCAGTTCTCCATTGTCAGCTCTCGGTCCTGTTGGATCAGGAGTGACCTGGAACTGACGGTTTATTGTGATCAGGAATTGCAGTATGGCGTCCTGTGTTTCCCTTATATCATAGAACAGTAGGTGATGTGGATTAGAATAAAAGGGTGGAAATGTTTAGGTTATAACGTGCGTCATGACTCAATTAAAATGGGGCTGGTGGTTATTTGCAGCTTGTGATTTTATTTTATTAATTCAACTCTTCCTTCATGTTGGAAACTTGATACATAACACAGCAGTGGCAGTTATTATGACATCACAGGGCACATGACATCACAGGGCACATGACATCATAGATATCACATGACATTACATTGGTACAGAATGTGTAAAGTTCTAATCCTGAACCATCTTGTGTCCCAGAGGCAGCAGCTACAGGAAGACAAGTCCATGTAGGTAGCTGTTCACTTAACACTAAGGCCCCATTCACACATTGTGTAGCTGTGAGATGTTTGTGGTGAAGTTTAGAACTGCACCATTTTCCCCTAAAAGAATCTCCGCAAACGTCTGAGTGACATGTCCTCTCTTGTGTATCAGGATGATTCCTTAAATAGGACCTATTTTTTAATCCTCTTTTTGTAATGATAGGTGGTATGTCTCATCTACTTCAGATGAGCCGCTGTAATGAAGCACGGACAGATGATGGTGGCGCAGCATGATGGCCGAGCAGAAACAATGGAGACTAAAGGACCAGAACTGGAACCACAGAATATCATGAGCAGAATTGAACGGCAACTGGCGTAAGGCTGAGTTCACACGATGCGTATTTAATGCGTTTCCGCGGCGTTTTTGCAGTTGCGTAAACGCCGCGGAAACGCATGAAAAACGCATGGTAGAAGGGAAGCAATGTTCCCCAATTAAAATCCGCATGTGATGTGCCCATGATGCGGATTTTTCCGCAGCCCACATGATGCGGATTTTTCCGCAGCGTAAACGCTGCGGTCAAAAATCCGCAGCATGTCAATTAATTTTGCGGAAACGCTGCTCTTTTGCCGCCATTGACTTGCATTAGACCGCATGGAATCGGCATCACTGTATATGTTGATGCGCTTTTCATGCGGTCTAATGTGCGGATGGTACCCGGGTGTGTAGGAGAGGACTCTCATCCAGACCCAGGTACCATTAAAAAAAAAAGAATAAAATAAAAAATATATATATTCTCACCTTCTGACGGCCCGCGCAGCCCTCCTGCTTGGTTCGCGGCACTTCGGGGTTGAATGAAGAAGGACCTTCGCTGACGTCAGAGTCATGTGACGGGTCACGTGACGCTGACGTCGGAAGGTCCTAAAGTCTTCACTGCCGGCAGCCGAGACCGAGCGAAGCCGGACACCGGAGGCCATCAGAGGGTAAAGTATATTTTTATTTTTTGACATTCACACACTTTATAAATCCATGCCAGCTGCATGGATTTATATAGTGTGAAGTTGACAAGCACTTTCCAAGTGATGCTAAAATCGCTTGGGAAGCGCTTGTCAACCCGCATGCGGAAATTAAAGTGAAGACTGCTTCATTTCCGCATGTCCCTGGCAGGAAACCGCATGTACAATCCGCATGCGTTTTTTCCTGCCAGAGAGATGCAGAAACGCTCAGGAAAAAATCCTGAGCATTTCTGCATCGTGTGCACACACCCTAATAGAGTTACAGACTCTGATCAGACTTTGATCAGAGCGGCATCAGTTTTTCTCTGACATGGAGAGGAGAAACAAAAGGTTTCTCACCTTCTTCCTTCTGTCAGTCGGTGAAAATTGGACCACACTCAGATGACCTGAAAGTGCGGTCCAATTTTTTCACGGACCCATAGACTTGCATTGCCATTACTATATTTTACAGACTATAAGACGCACCGGACCATAAGATGCACCCCAAATTTTCGGGTGTAAAATATATTTTTTTAAATAAAATGGTGGTGCCTCTTGTAGTCCTATTAACGGTAGGGTACCGGGGGGCGGCGGTGGTGGAGCGGAGTCACAGGAGGCAGGGCAGCTGCTTCAGGGGGCCGGCGGCGGCAGGAGTGGGGCGATGCTGAGGGCCCTGGGCTCTCCTAAGATGTCGGCACCGGTGAGCAGAGTCCCCTTTCCTATTGATTGCCCTGCAGTGGGCTTTGGGAAAATGGCCGCTGGAGGTGACGCATGCGCAGATTGAGATCTCAGGAGATGCATGCGCCGCCTTCAACGTCCATTTTCCCGAAGCCCACTGCAGGGCAATCAATGGGAAAAGGGGACTCTGCTCACCGGTGCCGACATTTTATGAGAGCCAGGGTCCGCCGACACCGGCCTCCTGAAGCAGCGACACTGCCTCCTGTGACCCCGCTCCACCTCACCCACCCCCTGGTAAGCTACATTCGGATATTGTATATTAGATTGTAAGCTCCTAGGACTGGGTGTAGATTATTCTGCATGCCCTCAGGAGCAGCCTGTATATTGTATATTAGATTGTAAGCTCCTAGGACAGGGTGTGCATTATTTTGTATGCTCTCAGAAGCAGTCTATATATTATATATTAGATTGTAAGCTCCTAGGACAGAGAGTAGATTATTCTGCATGCCCTCAGGAGCAGTCTGTACATTATATATTAGATTGTAAGCTCCTAGGACAGGGTGTACATTATTCTGCATGCCCTCAGGAGCAGCCTGTATATTGTATATTAGATTGTGAGCTCCTAGGACAGGGTGTAGATTATTCTGCATGTCCTCAGGAGCAGCCTGTATATGGTATATTAGATTGTAAGCTCCTAGGACTGGGTGTAGATTATTCTGCATGCCCTCAGGAGCAGCCTGTATATTGTATATTAGAGTGTAAGCTCCTAGGACTGGGTGTAGATTATTCTGCATGCCCTCAGGAGCAGTCTGTATATTGTATAATAGATTGTAAGCTCCTAGGACAGGGGGTGTAGATTATTCTGCATGCCCTCAGGAGCAGTCTGTATACTGTATATTAGATTGTAAGCTCCTAGGACAGGGTGTGCATTATTCTGTATGCCCTCAGGAGCAGCCTATATATTATATATTAGATTGTAAGCTCCTAGGACAGGGTGTGCATTATTTTGTATGCCCTCAGGAGCAGTCTGTATATTATATATTAGATTGTAAGCTCCTAGGACAGGGGGTGTAGATTATTCTGCATGCCCTCAGGAGCAGCCTGTATATTATATATTGGATTGTAAGCTCCTAGGACAGGGTGTACATTATTCTGTATGCCCTCAGGAGCAGCCTATATATTATATATTAGATTGTAAGCTCCTATGACTGGATGTGCATTATTTTGTATGCCCTCAGGAGCAGTCTGTATATTATATATTAGATTGTAAGCTCCTAGGACAGGGTGTACATTATTCTGTATGCCCTCAGGAGAAGCCTATATATTATATATTAGATTGTAAGCTCCTAGGACAGGGTGTACATTATTCTGCATGCCCTCAGGAGCAGTCTGTATATTATATATTAGATTGTAAGCTCCTAGAACAGGGTGTACATTATTCTGCATGCCCTCAGGAGCAGCCTGTATATTGTATATTAGATTGTAAGCTCCTAGGACAGGGTGTGCATTATTTTGTATGCCCTCAGGAGTAGTCTATATATTATATATTAGATTGTAACCTCCTAGGACAGGGTGTACATTATTCTGTATGCCCTCAGGAGCAGTCTATATATTATATATTAGATTGGAAGCTCCTTGGACAGGGAGTAGATTATTCTGCATGCCCTCAGGAGCAGTCTTTATATTATATATTAGATTGTAAGCTCCTAGGACAGGGTGTAGATTATTCTGCATGCCCTCAGGAGCAGTCTGTATATTATATATTAGATTGTAAGCTCCTAGGACAGGGTGTGCATTATTTTGTATGCCCTCAGGAGCAGTCTATATATTATATATTAGATTGTAACCTCCTAGGACAGGGTGTGCATTATTTTGTATGCCCTCAGGAGCAGTCTATATATGATATATTAGATTGGAAGCTCCTAGGACAGGGGGTGTAGATTATTCTGCATGCCCTCAGGAGCAGGATGTATATTATATATTGGATTGTAAGCTCCTAGGACAGGGTGTACATTATTCTGTATGCCCTCAGGAGCAGTCTGTATATTATATATTAGATTGTAAGCTCCTAGGACAGGGTGTACATTATTCTGTATGCCCTCAGGAGCAGCCTATATATTATATATTAGATTGAAAGCTCCTAGGACAGGGTGTACATTATTCTGTATGCCCTCAGTGTTATGTTCTGCTACCAAAGCTAAGGAAAGAGAGGAGATCTGTCCCTACTATAAGACTCAGCTGAATCCCTACGATGTAACAGGGAACCTGATCCTGCGATCAGACCTGCTAAAGTCCTAATCTAGTCTGTACGGAGACCTATAGATTTGGGGAGGGAATCCCTACAAGTACTAAGGACTGGGAGGAATATGGGACACCTCCTAACAGAAATAGTAGCAGACAGACGAACAAACAAAATAGATAGAACCTAGAGGTCCGTAGACCAAGCAAACTAACAGAGTTAGATACAGAGCACAGGCTAGCTAGAAAGTAGATATACAATGAAGTCCAGCAAAGCCAGAAGGGCGGAGCAGGATTAAATAGGCCAACAAGGTCATGTGACCAGCAAAGGAAAAAAAACCTAACAGCAAGGTTCTAACAGTACCCCCCCTTCTAAGAGGATCCTCCGGATCCCCTAGGACCAGGCTTATCAGGAAATCTCCTGTGAAACGCTCTGATAAGTCTGGACGCGGAAACATCATCTGACCTCACCCAAGAGTTATCCTCGGGTCCGAAACCTTTCCAGGCCACAAGATACTGCAAACTACCTCTATACCGTCTAGAGTCAAGGATGCGAGAAATTTCATATTCCCCGTCCTCCACCACCGGAGGAACAGAGGCAGAGGCGTCACCATCCGACACAACAGCTTTTTTTAACAGAGAGACATGAAAGACCGGATTAATTCTCCAGGAGGTAGGAACCTCCAACCTAACAGCAGATTGGTTGACAACCTGAAGCACCTTAAAGGGCCCTACAAACTTGGGACCCAATTTCTTAGAAGGAATCCTCAACCGCAGATTCCTAGAGGACAACCAAACCATGTCACCAACAGCGAACAAAACCTCCTGTCGTTTCCTATCAAAGTAGTCTTTAGATTTTCTGTTGGCCTCCTGAAGATTACCACGCACATCCGTCCAAACTCTTTCCAAATCACCGGAAAAATTCTCCTCCTCAGGCACGGCAGATCCCAACTTGGAGAACGACCCAAACGACGGATGTCTCCCAGAACAACAAAAAAAAGGCGAACAACCAGCAGAAGAAGATGTATGATTGTTCAGAGCAAATTCGGCAAGTGGCAGAAACTCAGACCACCCCTCTTGATTGTCTGCCACAAAACAACGCAAGAACTGCTCAACATCCTGGTTTTTCCTTTCTGTCTGGCCATTAGATTCAGGATGATATCCGGACGAAAACGACAAATGAATTCCCAACCTGTCACAAAAGGCACGCCAAAAACGAGCCACGAACTGAGGACCCCTATCAGAAACAATGTCAGTAGGAACGCCATGAAGTCTGACAATTTCCTTGACAAAGGCCTTAGCGAGAGTTTTAGCGCAGGGCAGTTTGACGAAGGGAACCAAGTGACACATCTTGCTAAAACGGTCCACGACCACCCAGATGACAGTAAAACCCTCAGAGGGGGGAAGGTCAGTTATAAAGTCCATAGCCAAATGTGTCCAAGGAGCACTGGGGACCTCCAAAGGACAAAGCAACCCCGCAGCAGGAGTATGTGAGGACTTAGATCTAGCACATATAGTACATTGGCGCACCCACTTAATGACTTCCTTCTGCCATCCAGGCCACCAAAAACTGCGACCCACCAGTCTCTTGGTCTCAGAGATTCCGGGATGACCTGCCAACCGAGATTCGTGACACTCAACAAACAAATCTCTCCTAAAGGTCCCAGGCACAAACAACCTCCCATGAGGAGTGTTAGATGGGGCATTCTCCTGAGCTTTAAGAATCTCATCTTCCAAAACGGAGTCTAAAGCAGCTATCACAACACCTTCTTGTAAAATGTTTTCCTCTTTCTCAGCACCGACTATGGGAGAAAAACTGCGAGACAAGGCATCCGCCTTAACATTCTTAGTACCAGGGATGTAAGTAACGGAGAAATTAAACCGCGAGAAAAACAGTGCCCACCTAGCCTGACGGGCATTCAGGCGCTTGGCAGCGTCAAGATATATCAGATTTTTATGATCCGTAAGAACCTGAACGGGAAATTCCGCACCTTCCAAGAAGTGGCGCCAGTGTTCAAATGCGAGTTTAATAGCCAATAATTCCCGATTACCAATATCGTAATTCAATTCAGTCTCCGAAAATTTTTTTGAAAAAAATGCACAGGGATGTAATCCATCCCCGTTATCCTGAGACAATACTGCGCCAACCCCCACAGAGGAAGCATTAACCTCAACCAAAAACGGCCTAGTAACATCAGGCTGCATAAGGATGGGAGCAGAGGTGAACCTCTCCTTGAGATACACAAAAGCTTCAATGGCCTCAGAAGACCACTGAACCGCATCAGCACCTTTCCTGGTGAGATCAGTCAGAGGTTTGACAATACTAGAAAAATTTTTTATGAATTTTCTATAGTAATTGGCGAAACCCAAAAACCTCTGTATTGATTTCAAACCAATAGGCCTAGGCCATTCCTGCACAGCCTGAACCTTAACCGGATCCATCTCAAAACCTTTGCTGGAGATAATGTAGCCCAAAAAACTAATTCTCTGTACAGCGAACTCACATTTCTCCAGCTTAGCAAAAAGCGAATTGTCCATTAATAACTGTAATACCTCACGCACGCTCCGCCAATGAGACTCCAGATCTGGCGAATAAATCAAAATGTCATCCAAATACACAACCACATTTTTACCGATCAAAGGTCTAAGGATGTCATTAATCAGATTCTGAAAAAATGCAGGAGCATTAGTAAGACCAAAAGGCATAACCAGATTCTCAAAATGACCCACAGGAGTGTTAAAAGCAGTCTTCCATTCATCACCCTCCTTCATGCGCAACAGATTGTATGCCCCCTTAAGGTCAATTTTAGAGAACCACTTGGCCCCCAATAACTGGTTAAACAGATCAGGAATCAATGGCAGTGGGTAAGGATTGCGTACCGTAATTTTGTTAATCTCACGAAAATCCAGACAAGGACGTAAACCGCCGTCCTTTTTTTTTACAAAAAAAAATCCAACCGCCACAGGAGACTTAGAAGGCCTAATGTGACCGGCGGCCAAACTTGTCTGTATGTATTCCTCCAAAGCCTTCCTCTCAGGAATAGTAAGGTTAAATAAACGACTTTTAGGAAGAGTCGCTCCAGGGACAAATTCAATAGAACAATCATAGTCTCTATGGGGAGGCAAAACCTGCGATTCTTTCTCAGAAAAAACTCTCCAAAAATCCTGAATAGGAACAGGCAATTCTCCCCTATCCAAAGCTGCAATACGCCCGTTACAACACTTGTCATAACATTTATGGCTCCAGGATTTAATTTCACTGGTAGACCAATCCAGTACAGGATTGTGAAATTTTAACCAGGGCAAACCCAATATTACTGGAGAAGGCAAGTTATTCAACACTACCAAATCCAATTTCTCATGGTGAACACCATTAATAGTGAGAGGAAATTCACTGACCTTGAGAGTAATATTCTTCAAAGGGGAGCCATCCACAGAAACCACAGCAATGGGGGATGATAAAGGTTCAGGTTTTAAATTGAGTTTTTCCACGAATCCCCCATCAATAACATTCAGTGTAGACCCGCAATCAACAAACACCCGAAATTCCATTAATTTTTCCTGAGCAATCGTGGAAGCAGCTAAAAATATACCCTTGGAATTTAAACAGGCAATACGGGCGTGACTGACCATTTTTTTTTCTTTCTTCATACGAAGCTCACAGCCTTTAATCAAATGACCAGATTTCCCGCAATAGAAACACAAGCCTTCTGAAAAACGACGGTGTTTTTCTTGAGAGCGAGGTGCCACCGATCCAATCTCCATCGGTTCACCACTGTTAGTACACACATTATCATAACCAGAAACTGACATAGCAGAGGATTTGCTCTCATTAACCCTAGCACGCAGTCTTCTGTCCACCCGTATAGCTAATTGCATAGCCTGTTGCAAATCCTCAGGTGTAGGATAAGCAATTAGCAGGTCTTTAACCTTTTCACTGAGCCCAGCAAGAAATAGACTTTTCAGAGCAGAATCGTTCCACCCTGTTTGAGTGGACCAACGACGAAAATGTGTACAATATTTTTCCATATTACCTGATCCTTGTTTTAAACGTCTCAACTCAGTCTCAGCTGATGCCACACGGTCAGGATCATCATATAATAGTCCTAAAGCAGAAAAAAAAACTATCCACTGATCTGAAGCATGTATCACTAGGTTGCAAAGAAAAGGCCCACTCCTGAGGCTCTTTGCGCAAAAGTGACATTATGAACCCTACGCGCTGGGATTCATCCCCAGAGGACTTGGGTCTCAAACGAAAATACAATAAGCAAGCATTTTTAAATGAAAAAAATTCTCGATGTTCACCAAAAAATAAATCCGGCAAACATACCTTAGGCTCCAAGAAATATGCTCCAGGACAGTTACTCACGTGCTGACGGAGCTCGGCCACTTCCAGAGAGAGTCCCTGCAGGTGTTTAGCCAAATCCTGAACCGACACCATGATGGAACAAAAAAAAAATCTTTCCTTAGAGAATTTACAGGCTGGACTTACTGTTATGTTCTGCTACCAAAGCTAAGGAAAGAGAGGAGATCTGTCCCTACTATAAGACTCAGCTGAATCCCTACGATGTAACAGGGAACCTGATCCTGCGATCAGACCTGCTAAAGTCCTAATCTAGTCTGTACGGAGACCTATAGATTTGGGGAGGGAATCCCTACAAGTACTAAGGACTGGGAGGAATATGGGACACCTCCTAACAGAAATAGTAGCAGACAGACGAACAAACAAAATAGATAGAACCTAGAGGTCCGTAGACCAAGCAAACTAACAGAGTTAGATACAGAGCACAGGCTAGCTAGAAAGTAGATATACAATGAAGTCCAGCAAAGCCAGAAGGGCGGAGCAGGATTAAATAGGCCAACAAGGTCATGTGACCAGCAAAGGAAAAAAAACCTAACAGCAAGGTTCTAACACTCAGGAGCAGTCTGTATATTATATATTAGATTGTAAGCTCCTAGGACAGGGGGTGTAGATTATTCTGCATGCCCTCAGGAGCAGCCTGTATATTATATATTGGATTGTAAGCTCCTAGGACAGGGTGTACATTATTCTGTATGCCCTCAGGAGCAGCCTATATATTATATATTAGATTGTAAGCTCCTATGACTGGATGTGCATTATTTTGTATGCCCTCAGGAGCAGTCTGTATATTATATATTAGATTGTAAGCTCCTAGGACAGGGTGTACATTATTCTGTATGCCCTCAGGAGCAGCCTATATATTATATATTAGATTGTAAGCTCCTAGGACAGGGTGTACATTATTCTGCATGCCCTCAGGAGAAGTCTGTATATTATATATTAGATTGTAAGCTCCTAGGACAGGGTGTACATTATTCTGTATGCCCTCAGGAGCAGCCTATATATTATACATTAGATTGTAAGCTCCTAGGACTGGATGTGCATTATTTTGTATGCCCTCAGGAGCAGTCTGTATATTATATATTAGATTGTAAGCTCCTAGGACAGGGTGTACATAATTCTGTATGCCTTCAGGAGCAGCCTATATATTATATATTAGATTGTAAGCTCCTAGGACAGGGTGTACATTATTCTGCATGCCCTCAGGAGCAGTCTGTATATTATATATTAGATTGTAAGCTCCTAGGACAGGGGGTGTAGATTATTCTGCATGCCCTCAGGAGCAGCGTGTATATTATATATTGGATTGTAAGCTCCTAGGACAGGGTGTACATTATTCTGTATGCCCTCAGGTGCAGCCTATATATTATATATTAGATTGTAAGCTCCTATGACTGGATGTGCATTATTTTGTATGCCCTCAGGAGCAGTCTGTATATTATATATTAGATTGTAAGCTCCTAGGACAGGGTGTACATTATTCTGTATGCCCTCAGGAGCAGCCTGTATATTGTATATTAGATTGTAACCTCCTAGGACAGGGTGTGCATTATTTTGTATGCCCTCAGGAGCAGTCTATATATTATATATTAGATTGGAAGCTCCTATGACAGGGGGTGTAGATTATTCTGCATGCCCTCAGGAGCAGCCTGTATATTATATATTGGATTGTAAGCTCCTAGGACAGGGTGTACATTATTCTGCATGCCCTCAGGAGCAGCCTATATATTATACATTAGATTGTAAGCTCCTAGGACTGGATGTGCATTATTTTGTATGCCCTCAGGAGCAGTCTGTATATTATATATTAGATTGTAAGCTCCTAGGACAGGGTGTACATTATTCTGTATGCCCTCAGGAGCAGCCTATATATTATATATTAGATTGTAAGCTCCTAGGACAGGGTGTACATTATTCTGCATGCCCTCAGGAGCAGTCTATATATTATATATTAGATTGTAACCTCCTAGGACAGGGTGTGCATTATTTTGTATGCCCTCAGGAGCAGTCTATATATTATATATTAGATTGGAAGCTCCTAGGACAGGGTGTAGATTATTCTGCATGCCCTCAGGAGCAGTCTGTATACTGTATATTAGATTGTAAGCTCCTAGGACAGGGTGTACATTATTCTGCATGCCCTCAGGAGCAGTCTGTATATTATATATTAGATTGTAAGCTCCTAGGACAGGGTGTAGATTATTCTGCATGCCCTCAGGAGCAGCCTGTATATTGTATATTAGATTATAAACTCCTAGGACAGGGTGTAGATTATTCTGCATGCCCTCAGGAGCAGTCTGTATATTATATATTAGATTGTAAGCTCCTAGGACAGGGTGTACATTATTCTGCATGCCCTCAGGAGCAGCCTGTATATTGTATATTAGATTGTAAACTCCTAGGACAGGGTGTGCATTATTTTGTATGCCCTCAGGAGCAGTGTATATATTATATATTAGATTGTAAGCTCCTAGGACAGGGTGTAGATTATTCTGCATGCCCTCAGGAGCAGCCTGTATATTGTATATTAGATTGTAAGCTCCTAGGACAGGGTGTACATTATTCTGTATGCCCTCAGGAGAAGCCTGTATATTGTATATTAGATTGTAAGCTCCTAGGACAGGGTGTACATTATTCTGTATGCCCTCAGGAGCAGCCTATATATTGTATATTAGATTGTAAGCTCCTAGGACTGGGTGTGCATTATTCTGTATGCTCTCAGGAGCAGCCTGTATATTGTATATTAGAGTGTAAGCTCCTAGGACAGGGTGTACATTATTCTGTATGCCCTCAGGAGCAGTCTATATATTATATATTAGATTGGAAGCTCCTTGGACAGGGAGTAGATTATTCTGCATGCCCTCAGGAGCAGTCTTTATATTATATATTAGATTGTAAGCTCCTAGGACAGGGTGTAGATTATTCTGTATGCCCTCAGGAGCAGCCTATATATTATATATTAGATTGAAAGCTCCTAGGACAGGGTGTACATTATTCTGTATGCCCTCAGGAGCAGTCTGTATATTATATATTAGATTGTAAGCTCCTAGGACAGGGGGTGTAGATTATTCTGCATGCCCTCAGGAGCAGCCTGTATATTATATATTGGATTGTAAGCTCCTAGGACAGGGTGTACATTATTCTGTATGCCCTCAGGAGCAGCCTATATATTATATATTAGATTGAAAGCTCCTAGGACATGGTGTACATTATTCTGTATGCCCTCAGGAGCAGTCTGTATATTATATATTAGATTGTAAGCTCCTAGGACAGGGGGTGTAGATTATTCTGCATGCCCTCAGGAGCAGCCTGTATATTATATATTGGATTGTAAGCTCCTAGGACAGGGTGTACATTATTCTGTATGCCCTCAGGAGCAGCCTATATATTATATATTAGATTGTAAGCTCCTATGACTGGATGTGCATTATTTTGTATGCCCTCAGGAGCAGTCTGTATATTATATATTAGATTGTAAGCTCCTAGGACAGGGTGTACATTATTCTGTATGCCCTCAGGAGCAGCCTATATATTATATATTAGATTGTAAGCTCCTAGGACAGGGTGTACATTATTCTGCATGCCCTCAGGAGAAGTCTGTATATTATATATTAGATTGTAAGCTCCTAGGACAGGGTGTACATTATTCTGTATGCCCTCAGGAGCAGCCTATATATTATACATTAGATTGTAAGCTCCTAGGACTGGATGTGCATTATTTTGTATGCCCTCAGGAGCAGTCTGTATATTTTATATTAGATTGTAAGCTCCTAGGACAGGGTGTACATAATTCTGTATGCCTTCAGGAGCAGCCTATATATTATATATTAGATTGTAAGCTCCTAGGACAGGGTGTACATTATTCTGCATGCCCTCAGGAGCAGTCTGTATATTATATATTAGATTGTAAGCTCCTAGGACAGGGGGTGTAGATTATTCTGCATGCCCTAAGGAGCAGCCTGTATATTATATATTGGATTGTAAGCTCCTAGGACAGGGTGTACATTATTCTGTATGCCCTCAGGAGCAGCCTATATATTATATATTAGATTGTAAGCTCCTATGACTGGATGTGCATTATTTTGTATGCCCTCAGGAGCAGTCTGTTTATTATATATTAGATTGTAAGCTCCTAGGACAGGGTGTACATTATTCTGTATGCCCTCAGGAGCAGCCTATATATTATATATTAGATTGTAAGCTCCTAGGACAGGGTGTACATTATTCTGCATGCCCTCAGGAGAAGTCTGTATATTATATATTAGATTGTAAGCTCCTAGAACAGGGTGTACATTATTCTGCATGCCCTCAGGAGCAGCCTGTATATTGTATATTAGATTGTAACCTCCTAGGACAGGGTGTGCATTATTTTGTATGCCCTCAGGAGCAGTCTATATATTATATATTAGATTGTAACCTCCTAGGACAGGGTGTGCATTATTTTGTATGCCCTCAGGAGCAGTCTGTATATTATATATTAGATTGGAAGCTCCTATGACAGGGGGTGTAGATTATTCTGCATGCCCTCAGGAGCAGCCTGTATATTATATATTGGATTGTAAGCTCCTAGGACAGGGTGTAAATTATTCTGCATGCCCTCAGGAGCAACCTATATATTATACATTAGATTGTAAGCTCCTAGGACTGGATGTGCATTATTTTGTATGCCCTCAGGAGCAGTCTGTATATTATATATTAGATTGTAAGCTCCTAGGACAGGGTGTACATTATTCTGTATGCCCTCAGGAGCAGCCTATATATTATATATTAGATTGTAAGCTCCTAGGACAGGGTGTACATTATTCTGCATGCCCTCAGGAGCAGTCTATATATTATATATTAGATTGTAACCTCCTAGGACAGGGTGTGCATTATTTTGTATGCCCTCAGGAGCAGTCTATATATTATATATTAGATTGGAAGCTCCTAGGACAGGGTGTAGATTATTCTGCATGCCCTCAGGAGCAGTCTGTATACTGTATATTAGATTGTAAGCTCCTAGGACAGGGTGTACATTATTCTGCATGCCCTCAGGAGCAGTCTGTATATTATATATTAGATTGTAAGCTCCTAGGACAGGGTGTAGATTATTCTGCATGCCCTCAGGAGCAGCCTGTATATTGTATATTAGATTATAAACTCCTAGGACAGGGTGTAGATTATTCTGCATGCCCTCAGGAGCAGTCTGTATATTATATATTAGATTGTAAGCTCCTAGGACAGGGTGTACATTATTCTGCATGCCCTCAGGAGCAGCCTGTATATTGTATATTAGATTGTAAACTCCTAGGACAGGGTGTGCATTATTTTGTATGCCCTCAGGAGCAGTGTATATATTATATATTAGATTGTAAGCTCCTAGGACAGGGTGTAGATTATTCTGCATGCCCTCAGGAGCAGCCTGTATATTGTATATTAGATTGTAAGCTCCTAGGACAGGGTGTACATTATTCTGTATGCCCTCAGGAGAAGCCTGTATATTGTATATTAGATTGTAAGCTCCTAGGACAGGGTGTACATTATTCTGTATGCCCTCAGGAGCAGCCTATATATTGTATATTAGATTGTAAGCTCCTAGGACTGAGTGTGCATTATTCTGTATGCTCTCAGGAGCAGTCTGTATACTGTATATTAGATTGTAAGCTCCTAGGACAGGGTGTACATTATTCTGTATGCCCTCAGGAGCAGCCTGTATATTGTATTTTAGATTGTAAGCTCCTAGGACAGGGTGTACATTATTCTGTATGCCCTCAGGAGCAGTCTGTACATTATATATTAGATTGTAAGCTCCTAGGACAGGGGGTGTAGATTATTCTGCATGCCCTCAGGAGCAGCCTGTATATTGTATATTAGATTGTAAGCTGCTCTTGAGCAGGGTGTATTTGTCTTTTCCTTCCCAGGGTCGGCTCTCCTGAGCTTATAATACATGCAGATATACAGCAATATGCAGCAGGACAGACGTGATCCAGGGAAATATCCGATCGCCACAACTGGGGTCAGGAAGGAATTTTTTCCCCCCCTGAGGCAGCACTCTCCGGGGGGTTTCTTCGCCTTCCTCTGGATCTTTGGGTCCAGTGGCTCTTAGCCGGTCCTCAATGACCACAGCTAGTTCTGTGGTCTCTATGGGGCCTGACCTGAGAGTCACTGTGATCATAGTTTAATTTCTTAAAGGACCAGTAATATTTTTATTACAATGTTGCTTATTGCTATTCCAATAAAAAATAGAAAGAAAATAAAAGTGTACTGTGAGGTTTTTTGTCTTGACTTTTTTTTTACACAGTTAGAATGATGGGAGTGATCTTTACTACCCCCAATATTCCACAAGTAGAAACAGGAATTATGGGGGTACCATTTACAGACGGCAGACCACATATATCTCCACCCATTGTGGTATCATAATGTCAGCTCCTGTCCCAAGTTACATTTCAAGTGTTATGGGGGCCGATCTCTTTGATGGGGGAAGGGCACTAAAATAGTATATGTCCTACACAACAAACTATCTGATAGAAGACTAAAGATCGGGACACAGAGCCACCGAATACAAGAGACACAAGCAGTGTCGGACTGGGGTGCCAACTCCAGAGTCCCACTTTTCGGCTTCATACAAATGTGACATTATCCTCAATCACAAATTTATATAACAATGAACTGTCACGCAAGGTGTGGGAAAGACTAAGTGCAACACGAAGGGAAGAGCGGGTGGAAGCCCAAACACTAGAGAAAGGGGGAGTGGAGACCCCTAGGCTGATCTAATAACACCCTGCCTACCCTACCGTTCCTATATAAGCTCAACACCAATCGCCGAGCAGGAAACCTAAGCCTTGTATATCCCTAGAGCTAGGCCCGGCATAGGGAGAGGGAGGGGTGAGCACTGGTCAGGCCCCACTACAAACAAAAGACAACAAGGTAGACAAACAAAGGGAATTAACTTAGCTTGAGCAGACACCAGATGAGTGATGCCAACTGTCCTCCAAGGCAACCAAAGAAGAAGCCAACCAACAACTAGTGCTCCAAGTATGCACAAATGTACATAGAAGTATCACCTGCGATTTCCAGGAGCAAACTGAGTGTTTTTAACTCCCATCCAAGGGTGTGTCAATCAGCAGCAGAAGGGAGGTCACCCCTGGGTCTTAAAGGAAGAAGAATTAAGAAGGTGTCTGCAATGCTAAGCATAGTGACTTTCTACAGCCAGATCCAGAGCTACTGTATTACACCTGACACACCCGTGAAATGAACTGGGTAGATTGTTAAATGAATAAGATGCTGCCTTTGTCTGTATATAGTGAATCAAGTATATTGTGCCAAGTACTGCTCATATAAGAGGGTGGTGGCCCACTCCTGCACAGGGGCCCACCGGAGGATTCTCCTGTTCTCCTGTGGACCTGTGCAAGCCTGCATACAGACAGCACACAGATGACATGTGAGAGAAAAAATTGTCCCACTTTTCTGGATGAAAATCTGAACCTTTTTTTTATAGTGTTGTCTGACCCTAGCCTTATTCTGTACAAATACACAGTACCACTTCTCCTGTTCTGTATACTGGGTGTAATTCTCAGTATCTGTATTATCCTGTATATATACACTACACTGCACCACTTCTCCTGTCCTGTATACTGGGTATAATTCTCAGTATCTGTATTATCCTGTATATATACACTACACTGCACCACTTCTCCTGTCCTGTATACTGGGTATAATTCTCAGTATCTGTATTATTCTGTATATATACACTACACTGCACCACTTCTCCTGTCCTGTATACTGGGTATAATTCTCAGTATCTGTATTATCCTGTATATATACGCTACACTGCACCACTTCTCCTGTCCTGTATACTGGGTATAATTCTCAGTATCTGTATTATTCTGTATATATACGCTACACTGCACCACTTCTCCTGTCCTGTATACTGGGTGTAATTCTCAGTATCTGTATTATTCTTTATATATACACTACACTGCACCACTTCTCCTGTCCTGTATAATGGGTGTAATTCTCAGTATCTGTATTATTCTGTATATATACACTACACTGCACCACTTCTCCTGTCCTGTATACTGGGTGTAATTCTCAGTATCTGTATTATTCTTTATATATACACTGCACAGTACCACTTCTCCTGTCCTGTATAATGGGTGTAATTCTCAGTATCTGTATTATTCTGTATATATACTCTGCACAGACAAGGCTGTTTTCTTTCATAATTACATTTTTCGCCTATTTTCAGCGATTTTTGCAATTATATAAAAATGGACAGAACCCATTCATGTAAAAATTAAGCCCATGCCTCTACTGTATAGCAAATAAAAGATTGTCATCATTCCAATGGGCGCTCTAGATGAAACCTATTCCAACTGATGTAATTTCTCTGTAGATCATCGTGATATGTACGACCGGCTTAATAATTGCCATTCTATTTGTAGAGAACATTGATCAGATTACTTGAGTAATACTTGAGAAAGTTTTCTTCTCCTGCTTTGATTTCAGTAATTTAAAGCACCTCTCCAGTGTTTTTTTTCATTGCAGTGCTGGAGTGGTGCTACTAATCGAAGTTCCCTGCCCTTGTCTTATAATTGCCATCTTTATCTATTATCGACGCCGCTCCAGTAATGCTCCAGCAGTTTTTGACCTGCCGGATCACACCAGTGTTTACTGAGTGATCCGGAAGTAACAATTCAAAGCAAGTCTATTAGAGCCAGAACGAGGCCAGAATGAGGCTCTCATAGACTTACTTTGAGAGCATGTGACTATTACCTCTGACTTCCGGTCAGTCAGAAGTTGAGGTAAAAAGATGGGGACACTGGAATGGAGCGGCACCGGGAACAGCTGAAGATGGCAGCTGATGAGTACAATATTAGGGGCAGGAAACTTAGATTAGTAGCAGCACTCCAGCGCTGAAATAAAAGAAAAATGCTGGAATGGTGCTTTATATTTATACAATGTCTACCATTTTGGTTGTGGGTGAAGATACCGCCAATGACAACTGTTTCAACTTGAAAACAGCAGACAAAGTCTAATTGCTTTATTTATGGCTTATTTTGTGTTCTGATGACTTTATAATCAATGGAAGAAAGAAAGATATTTCTGCTTCTGATGTAACAACACTGTAAAAGATCATTGTACTTTGGGATAAGCTGAGTCCTTTTTTTTTGCATTTTTAAACAGACTGTTTTTTTACTATATTCTGAATTGAATGTTTAGACATATACATTATGTCTACTTTAATAATTAAATAATAATAATTATAATTAGGACCATTAGTTGTTGAATGGACTACAAGTTTCAGAATTGATTTCTATTGTGATGATTATTTAAATAATTTGCATCATTAGCATCTTGGTGTAATGAAACAAGACTATCTATGTAGAAATCTTTAGGGTATGTGCACAATGTTCTTTTTCAGCCGGATTCCGCCCAGAACCCACCTGAAAAAACGCTAGAAAAGCCAAAAAGAAGGAACATATTCACAGCAAATGTCAAAACGACTACTGTGCATGCGTTCAGTGAATTTTTAGCTTATTTTAACCTTTTCAGGCTGCAACAGCCATAAAGCGGGTTAAAAAGAAAAGAATCCAGGTGAATGGCACTCCTAACGGTAAAAAATGAATCATTCACCAGAATAAATGAAAATAAAAATCTATTAAAATCTCAACATATTTTAGCTTCACCCAGCCACCCTCAGGGATCTAGGAAACAATCAATATAATGAACTTATATAGGCACAGAGACCTTTCAGACCTTCATAATTAGTGGGAGGAGCTATATTACCATAAAACAAATTAAAATATTTTGTTACATATATAAAAACATGTACATACAAGAATCATGTTTGCAACAAAGACTAATCAAACATAAATAAGTATTATTTATTTAGTTAGGGAAAAATAAGTATTTGATACACTGTCGATTTTGTATGTTTTCCCACCTACAAAGAATGGAGAGGTCTGTAACTTTTAACTGTGAGGGACAGAATCTTAAATGAAAAACATAAAATCACATTGAATGATTTTTAAATAATTGAATTACATTTTAATGCTTGAAATAAGTATTTGATCATCAACCAGCAAGAATTATGGCTCTCACAGACCACCTACTCTGCACTCATTACCTGTATTAATTGCACCTGTTTGAACTCGTTACCTGTATAAAAGACACCTGTCCACACACTCAATCAATCACACTACAACCTCTCTACCATGGCCAAGACCAAAGAGCCGTCTAAGGACACCAGGGACAAAATTGTAGACCTGCACAAAGTTGGGATGAGCTACAGGACAATAGGCAAACAGCTTGGTGAGAAGGCAACAACTGTTGGCACAATTATTAAAAAATGGATGATCCAGAGAAGGCATGGGAGAAAGTCATGTGTTCAGATGAGACCAAAATAGAACTTTTTGGTATCAACTCCACTCGCAGTCTTTGGAGGAAGAAAGATGAGTACAACCCCAAGAACACTGTCCAAACTGTGAAGCATAGTGGAAGAAACATCATACTTTGTATCGCAAGATTTTAGCCAACAACCTTCTTCCCTCAGTAAGAGTATTGAAGATGGGTCATGGCTGGATCTTCCAGCATGACAATGACCCGAAACACACAGCCAGGGCAACTAAGGAGTGGCTCTGTAAGAAGCATTTCAAGGTCCTGGATTGGCCTAGCCAGTCTTCGGACCTGAACCCAATAGAAAATCTTTGAAAGGAGCTGAAACTCAATGTTGCCCAGTGACAGCCCCGAAACCTAAAAGATCTGGAGAAGATCTGTTTGGAGAAGTGTGCCAAAATCTCTGCTGCAGTGTGTGCAAACTTGGTCAAGAACTAAAAGAAACATCTGACCTCTAATTGGAAACAACGGTTTCAATGCCAAATATTAAGCTCTGTTTTTCTATTGTATCAAATACTTATTTCATGCAATAAAATGCAAATTAACTATTTAAAAATCATACAATGGGATTTTTGGGATTTTTTGCAAGATTCTGTCTCTTACAGTTGAAGTGCACGTACAATAAAAATTATAGACCTCTCCATTCTTTGTAGGTGGGGAAACCTTCAAAATCGGCAGTGTATCAAATACTTATTTTCCCCACTGTATGGATATAAAGATATATCCAGATAGATATATAACATTATTCATTTAGCTGTATGACCAAAACTACGGAAGCCGTTAGGGCTCAACACATAGTAAAGAAAGCGTTGTCCATTTAAAAAATGAAGTATAACCAGAGTTAATCTTAGGTGCATATTGCACTCAGGCTTCATAGGCTTCTGTCCACTCGGTCATTGATAAAGCTCTGGATTTTAAAACTTCTCTTGAGCTAGACCAATTTTCTTTCCATAGAGGCTCTTTCGCAGATCACTCAGTAATATGTTCTATGTGCAATGATCAGGTGTGAATAATCCGACCAATGCTTCTGCTCATTATCATTGAACGTAAATGGACCAATACACTCCAATTTACATTACAGGGCATCGTTCCTTATGCAATAATTACTGATTTTTCTAAACAATCTATACCTCCATCATTGTGAATTTATATAACAAAAAGTCTCAAATATGCATAAACTGTCCAATTAAGATAGTAGGTAAATTAAAGCAAGTGCGATGTGTAGTCCTTACTAGTTCAGCTGTCTGTGTAAAAGGACACTAGTGAAAGTAAGAGGTAATCTTACTGCTCATCTTGTAAGGTTCCCCAAATCACTGCTATTGTGCCCTTATCTTACTCTCAGGGCTATCTGATGTGAGAAGCTTATTCCATTGTTGAAATATTACAGGAGACTGTGAGGCCACGGGCGGACACAATGGCCTTGCTGTGTAATGTTAGCATTTCATTTCCATTCAATCTGGCTCTGTTTAGACATGCAGAGCTTTGATTGTGATGTGCCAGATATCCAGAATGATGTAAATCAAATTACACCAATTATTGCAAAACTTTCTGCTCTGGGAAACTTCCTGGTACATGGATATTCTTAATAATGGTTGGTAATGTTGTATTTGCTTATAAATTAAAGATTTTACACCAGTAATGGCATTTCCATTGGCATGGCTGTGCAGTTCATCCTTAATCATGATGCAGCTGCAAATAGCCTATGTATCAAGAGCTGGATATGGAATTAAAAGCTATTTAAAGGGAACCTGTCACAGCTTTTCCCAATATAAATTTATGGCCACCACCTTTAATTACTTTTACAGTAGCCTAGCAAGATGTATATAAGTCCTCAAGCCCCTCTGCATAGCCCAAATAATACCTTTTATGATCTTCTAATACGGCATGGTCCGGTTCAATGGGCATCTCTGGTCTTGCTTCGATACCTCCTTTCTCCTCACAATTGCTGTCCTCCTGTCCTGCCTCATGTGGATGATGCACCCTACGTCATCCACACAGTGTCCCCCATTGTGCTCCTGCGCAGGCGTACTTCAATCTGCCCTGCTGAGGTCAGTGGCAAGTACTGGAATGCACATGCACAGTCTTTACTTCCGTGTTATCGGTGCTCCTTGGACTCTCTCGACTCATGTGCATTACAGTACTTTGGAATGACCTCGCAGGGCAGAGAAAAGTGCGCCTGTGCAGGATTGTGATTGGGGACACTGTGTGGATGATGTAGGATATGTCATTCCACATGGACTAGGGCAGGAGGACAGCCTAGATAGGTTGCGCTGAAGCAAAACCAGCGACCCCCATTGGACCAGACCGTGACATACAGGGGGATTGTAAAAGGTATTTTTGGGCTATGCAGAGGGGGTTTGGAACTTATATACAGTACAGACCAAAAGTTTGGACACACTTTCTCATTTAATGATTTTTCTGTATTTTCATGATTATGAAAATTGTACATTCACACTGAAGGCATCAAAACTATGAATTAACACATGTGGAATTATATACTTAACAAAAAAGTGTGAAACAACTGAAAATATGTCTTATATTCTAGGTTCTTCAAAGTAGCCACCTTTTGCTTTGATGACTGCTTTGCACACTCTTGGCATTCTCTTGATGAGCTTCAAGTGGTAGTCACTGGAAATTGTTTTCACTTCACAGGTGGGCCCTGTCAGGTTTAATAAGTGGAATTTCTTGCCTTATAAATGGGGTTAGGACCATCAGTTGTGTTGTGCAGAGTCTGGTGGATACACAGCTGATAGTCCTACTGAATAGACTGTTAGAATTTGTATTATGGCAAGAAAAAAGCAGCTAAGTAAAGAAAAACGAGTGGCCATCATTACTTTAAGAAATGAAGGTCAGTCAGTGCGAAAAATTGGGAAAACTTTGAAAGTGTCCCCAAGTGCAGTTGCAAAAACCATCAAGCGCTACAAAGAAACTGGCTCACATGAGGACCGCCCCAGGAAAGGAAGACCAAGAGTCACCTCTGCTTCTGAGGATAAGTTTATCCGAGTCACCAGCCTCAGAAATCACAGGTTAACAGCAGCTCAGATTAGAGACCAGGTCAATGCCACACAGAGTTCTAGCAGCAGACACATCTCTTCAACAACTGTTAAGAGGAGACTTTGTGCAGCAGGCCTTCATGGTAAAATAGCTGCTAGGATACCACTGCTAAGGACAGGCAACAAGCAGAAGAGACTTGTTTAGGCTAAAGAACACAAGGAATGGACATTAGACCAGTGGAAATCTGTGCTTTGCTCTGATGAGTCCAAATTTGAGATCTTTGGTTCCAACCACCGTGTCTTTGTGCGACACAGAAAAGGTGAACGGATGGACTCTACATGCCTGGTTCCCACCGTGAAGCAGGGAGGAGGAGGTGTGATGGTGTGGGGGTGCTTTGCTGGTGACACTGTTGGGGATTTATTCAAAATTGAAGGCATACTGAATCAGCATTGCTACCACAGCATCTTGCAGTGGCATGCTATTCCATCCGGTTTGCGTTTAGTTGGACCATCATTTATTTTTCAACAGGACAATTACCCCAAACACACCGCCAGGCTGTGTAAGGGCTATATGACCAAGAAGGAGAGTGATGGGGTGCTACGCCAGATGACCTGGCCTCCACAGTCACCAGACCTGAACCCAATCGAGATGGTTTGGGGTGAGCTGGACCGCAGAGTGAAGGCAAAAGGGCCAACAAGTGCTAAGCATCTCTGGGAACTCCTTCAAGATTGTTGGAAGACCATTTCCGGTGACTACCTCTTGAAGCTCATCAAGAGAATGCCAAGAGTGTGCAAAGCAGTCATCAAAGCAAAAGGTGGCTACTTTGAAGAACCTAGAATATAAGACATATTTTCAGTTGTTTCACACTTTTTAAGTATATAATTCCACATGTGTTAATTCATAGTTTTGATGCCTTCAGTGTGAATGTACAATTTTCATAGTTATGAAAATACAGAAAAATCTTTAAATGAGAAGGTGTGTCCAAACTTTTGGTCTGTACTGTACATCTTGCTAGATTACTGTACAAGAGGCATTAAAGGTTGTAGCCATAGTTTATATCAGGGATTTCATATAAACTCAAATACAGAGAGGGCCAAAATAAAAAACTTGGACAAAGTCGCGGACCAATCTTGATATTTATTAACAGCCCCCCAAACAGTATAATGGGTCCCACATAGTCCTCCATACGTTATAATGGGCCCCACATAGTCCCCCATACAGTATAATGGGCCCCACATAGTCCTGCATACCATATAATGGGCCCCACATAGTCCTCCATACAGTATAATGGGCCCCATACAGTCCTCCATGCAGTATAATGGGCCCCACAAAGTCCTCCATACAGTATAATGGCCCCACATAGTCCTCCATGCTGTATAATGGGCCCCACACAATCCTCCATACAGTATAATGGCCCCACATAGTCCTCCATACAGTATAATGGGTCCCACACAGTCCTCCATACAGTATAATGGCCCCACATATTCCTCCATACAGAATAATGGACCCCACTTAGTCCTCCATACAGAATAATGGGTCCCTCATAGTCCTTCATACAGTATCATGGCCCCACCCAGTCCTCCGTACAGTATAATGGTTGGTGCGGTGCCGGCATCGTGGGCCAAAAATAATCGCCCTGCGGGCCAGATTTGGCCTGCAAGCCAGAGTTTGACATGTGTGGTTTATATTTAGAAAACCTGATGGCGGGTTCCCTTGAACCATACAGAACCATAATTAGGATAGGAATAAGTATGTGTGATGGTCATGTAAACAAAAGATTTTAATATTTCTTCACATTTTGCTTCATGTGAACGCACTTCCCATATTGGCATCTACTGGTGCTCCATTGGGGATGTAACATTGGACTTGACACTTTGGTAACACAAGCTCCATTTTTTGGATGTACTTTTTATGCACTTTATACTGTGTCTCGTCCCTTAGTTATTTGGGCACCCACTTGGATAAATACTAATGCATATTTTCTTGTTCCCTTGGGAATGTTTTTGTTTTTATTTTCCATATATTTGGAGCAATCCAGTTGAGTTTGTGCAATATGAGTTATAGTACTTACACTTACAGTATGCACTTTACTGACTTGGTTGACAGCTTCGACAGTGCTGTTTGGCTGGATTGACAACATTACATATAGATTCGGATAACCTTAATGTTTCTGTGTACAAGTTGTCAGGTTTGTGTTCCGGTGCTTTATGTATTACATGTGTCTTTATGGTATGATGAATTAACAAGCATTGTGCGTATAATGATATGAGCGTTGTGGATAGCTCTTTATTGATGGGATATTCTTTCTGAAGGTTTGGAGCAATCCATTTTTGGTGGGAATGTATTCTTTTGGCTACAATTTTGGTACATTTTCTATTAATATGTCTTTGCAGTGTTGGAAAAATGTTGAGTACTCCAATGAAACCAACACAAACAAGAGAACATAAACTCCATGCAGGTGCTGTTCTTGGTTGGATTTGAACCCAAGACCTCAGCTAAACTGTGTGGGGCACTGTAATAGCGACTGTGCAAAGGCACTGGTGATTATCTGGGACATGCAGAAGCTTGGACCTGGAGGAGCATCATGACTGAGAAGACGATATAAAAAAGAGACTGTCTGGCTACAGTTGTCACATAATGTAGCAAGTGCAGAGCCTCCCAGTGGGAAAGAAAGCCTGAGGAAGAGAGTGTGAGCAGTGAGCCTAGTAGAACATGGCGGCTGTGTTGTCACACAGGGAATGCAGAAGATGCCGCTGAGTGAATGGAAATCTTTTTTTATCCAGATATTGTTTATTCGATTTTATAAAAACAAAACACAAATCAGAAAAATATTCAATTACTCAAATTTTTAGCTTAAGGATCACAATAATTACATATCAGTGTATATATTCATTGTAAGGATCTCAGTACAGTGCATAATTGTTCCTAGAAAGTACTGAAGCATTTTACATACTTAAAAGTTCTAACTGTTGTTACAAAAATGTATCTAGGACTGCATTCATACACCTTTCATCGACAATAACCTTATATCTATTAAACCAAATAATTCACAAAATGCCAGTGTTGGGTGAGCAAATGACCACAGCTTTATTATTCATAATAAGACAATCCATTTTACCACTTTTAGCCTTGTATAACTCAAAAAAATTCACCCATGTTGAGTCACTGCACAAGGTAGTGAGCATGTAAAGCATCAGAGCCAAAAACCCACCTAGGAAGGAGGTTAAAACGCCTATTTAACCCTCCGACCATCACCATCCAACAACAGCTACGCATCTTCGTTGGCATCCTTTTGGCCAGATAGAAAAAACATACCGTATTTTGCGTACTACAAAATGCACCAGACCATAAGACGCACCCGAAATTTCGGGGAGTAAAATAGGAAAAAAAACGTTTTAAATATAATGGTGGTGTGTCGTCTAGTCCGATTTTACGGTAACTTACTGGGGGGGGGGGCATTGGCGAGATTTCGGTGCCCAAGGTCTCAATGTGTGCATGCCCTTCCACTGCAGGGAAATCAATTGAAAGGGGACTCCTCACCACCAATATTTTATGAAAGTCCAGGGCCTGCAGCCTCGCCCCGCCGGGACACCCCCTCCTCCCAGCCCAGGGCCTGCAGCATCGCCCCACTCCTGCCGCCGCCGGCCTCTTGCAGCAGCGACCCTGGCTCTTGTAACCCCACTCCACCGCAGCCTCCCCCTCCACCTTCAGATTATAAGATGCACCCTCATTTTCCTTCAAAATTTTTGGGAAAAAAGTGCATCTTATAATCCAAAAAATATGGTAGTTACAGATAGAATTTAGATGAACCCCATCCTCCAACAGCAGATCTTGGTTGTTACACTCCAGAATGCGTTGGCACACTACCCCCACCACTGCCTGAAATTAGACCTGAAGAAGCGAGATACTCACAAATTTAGCAGCCTGTGAGCCCTCTCAATGGCCGCTAAATTCCAAGCCCCTATTCAATTTTTTCGCTGCACTACTTCTGACCAAACCAAAATACATTTTGATGAAACAGACTACTACACCTAGCCAGATCAGACGTAATAAAACCGATGAGATTCGCCAACTTGATCTTGCTCAAATCGGTGCCCCCCCGCATGTATAACGAAAACTACGGATTGCCTCTGTGATTTACTAATTGCCGCCTCCTGGGGAAGCACCTGAGCCCACCGTAAACCTCTGAAACCTAGCCAATGTACCTCTGCATCCCGTAGGCCCCAATTTAGACCCACTGGCTGGACCTCCGCTTTTTTCCTAGCCCAAAATATTTACAAGTGACTGAGGAATAGGAGGATCTGAAAAAAGATACTCATATACACCAAAAGAATTTTAAATAAAGGAATCCCCGACCTGCAAGAAAGACATCCCATCACGCTACAACAGGGCCGGGCTAATATATATGTGCGAAACCAATAAGATTTCCATCTGCTTAATTGCTTAACATCCTCGTCGCCGAGGCCAAGTACGTCAGACTCAGTTGCTGCACCAATCCTGAAAGAGTTCATGCCAAAGTGCGATGCATCCCATATGATTCAATGATGCTGTAAAAATCTACTTAAATTGATGCCGCGTTAAAGATGTGTCCGACTCGTGAACCAAGAACTAGGGATCTGAGGGACGAATGGCCATAACATTTATTAACCAGTAGGACGGGCAAAATGGACCCCCCAAAGGTTTCACTGTTAACCAGAAATGCCTACCGCTTTGATTCACAAAAAAGGCTAGAGAAAAAGCTGCTACAAAGAGATTGGCTTCAAAATAATTGCTCGTAACTGTCACTAACCCACTAAAAATACGGGTCAACATTATAAAGGATACCAGGCACCTGCGATCCTGCATCAATCTATTTCACAATAAAGTCCTTTGTGATGTCCTCCGCACCCCATAATTTTAATATAAAGGAGATACCAGCAAGCCTTTTATGCACGCTAGCCCCCGAAATGCCCTTATTGCTCCAAACGTCAAGCAAAGACAAATGCCTCTGAGCAGTTGAAGGTAAAACTACGACCGGCAATAGTCAACCAAGTATCCCAGGCTGTACCATGACTCTGCCATGTGGACGGTGGCACTGATAATTCCACTAGTTGCCGCAGCTCGGCTCTACCAGGGCCCACAAGTGATCCGAGCAGTGGAAACCGACCTCTGATGCACTTGGATGCTGCGTTCTGAAATGGTCCATCAGCGAACAAGATAAAGCATCCACAATTTCATTATCTACGCCCTTAATGTGATGAGCTCTGAACCAAATGTTTAACTGCAATACCAGATACCATAGTAAAGCTAAAATTGGCAAAGAAGGAATTAATCGCATATACCACGGAAATTTTATCTGTCCAAAAACGGATTAGCAAATTCCACGCCTAAAATCTCAACAGCTACTATGATAGGGAAAAGCTCGAGCAGCATCAAATTACCTATTAAACTTGAAGTGCGCCACATGGGTGGCCAAGGCTACTGGCTCCAGGATGAGCCCAAGATGGCCCTGAAACCAGAGCTGCCGGCAGCATCCGCAAAAAGCTGCATGTCGACATTGGATACATCGCCCTCCTGGCACATCAACATACCATTAAATGTTTTTAAGAACTTATGGCACACTAACAAGTCGTCCCTTATTGCTCTCGTAATGTGAATAAAATGGTCTGGTCTTTTTATGCCGCGAGTCCCTAGTGACAAGCTTCTCAAAAAAACCTGACCCATGGGTATTATGCGATACGCGAAAGACAGAGGTCCTAATAACAACTGTGGCACTGACTGTCTATGAGTGGACCGGTGTCTTCGGCTGTGATAGCAACAATGGCACCTTCGACTACCCCGAGGAGACCCGCTGCTGTTGACGCGCCCCCTGGGCCGTGGGGTACTCGGTGCCGGGCCGGTCATTGCTAGGGGAGACGTCACAGTGGCGGTGACCCGGTCCGTGACCCAGGGCGGTCAACAAAAGGGGTTATTTACAGGGGAATTATAGTTTTTATATACAGTTTGTGACGCTACCTGTGGTATGCGGCTAAAGGAAGCCGCCGCTGTGGAGCAGGTCCTCTGGAGCTGATGTTAATGCAGCAGAGTTGGTTCAGCTCTCCACAGGCAGAGCTTAGCTCCAGGGCAGTGTAGATGTGGCGCCCCTGAGGGTTCAGTCGCCACAGAGGTACTGCACCTCACCCAGAGGTGTGGTATCTCCTTCTCTCAGGTAAGGAGGGAGTGCTGCCCAGAACCCCAACACCCAGATTCAACACTACACTACTCCAGGCCGGCTGGAAGGGCAAGAAGCACTGTGTTCCTGCTGAGCCCTGTCCCTGGCTGGAGTGGGGGGAACCAAAGGTAGGGGGAACCAGTAGTGGGTGTGGGTGGAGGAAGTAGAGTAGGGAAGTACCATAGTAGGAGGTATATAAGGGGAAGCCATCTTAGGGTGGCAGAACAGAATGGTCAGTCAGTTCAGTAAGTGAGTGAGCAGTAAGGAGAGGAGCAGAGTCTCGTTAGGAGCTGTGCTCCACAAGTGGGGCCTAGTGATAGACGCCCAGGAGGGCAGCAGAGGAGAAAGGCTCCGTTCTACTGAAGGGATCCCAGGGGGTACGGTGAGTGCAGGACAGCACCCATACGCCCCGAATCTGCCAGGTGTCAGAGGGATCAGGCCGCAAGAAGGGGATCGGCCCCTGGACCAGCCGTGTTACTCCAGGTCTCGGCCGGAAAAACCGGAGGCTTCTGACTTTTATGGTGTAGTTGCCACAGCCTCATCTTAGTCACCGTGAGGGTCAGGTAGGTCCGGAAACTCCAGGTTGCCCAGAGGGACTTCAGAGCACCCGATCGGGACTGTGAGTGGGGAAGCTCAGGGCAGGAGGGAGAAGACCCAGCGTGAGAAGTCGGTCTAGCAAGGAACATAAGGAAAGCGGGGTTCCGTCAAGCACTCCTGACACATCTGAGGAAGAGTTGAACCCCGGTCTGGTGAACGCAGCGCGACGTGGGAGGCTGACACCCGTACAGTGTACCTGTGGAACTTACGTAAGAACTGTGAGTAAAAACTGCGTCCGTCAATTATTCCAGCTGCGCCATCTCTCCCTCTGCACTACAAGTCCCAGCATCACCACCCATCATCAAACTCCATACTGCCCCGAGGGCCCGCTCCACCTGTGGGGAGCAGAAACACCAGGTACCACAGGTGGCATCACAAACTATTTACTTTATTTTTATCTCTATCCAAGTTACAATCCCCTTTTTCAAGAGTGACCCCAGGGTACGGGCCCGGGAGCCGACCACCGCGACATCCCCAAAACCAGGCAAAGGCCCGGGTACCGAGTCGTCCCTATCCCCTGGGCGCGTCATAGATATTGTTTTTATTGAAGTAGCACTCGTGGTGCAGTGTAGTGCATGGGGTGATGGCGCAGCAGTAATAAGTGACAGAGACAGTGGGGTGCAGTCTTCCGGATGTACTCACAGTTCTCACTTTGCTACTGGTTACAACTGCAGATCATAACTTCCCACGTCGTGCTGCGTTCACCGGGCAGGGGCTCAGCCAAAGCACAGGTACCTCTGGAATACATAACAGGACCCCCTTCTGTGTGTTCCTTCTGGCCGTCTCCCTGCACCTCACACTTAGTGTCCCAATCCAGTGACCGCGGTCCTTGCCGGGCGACGTCTTCTCAGTCCCCTGGGTCCTCTATGGCAACCTTCTTGGTGACACAGATGTGGCTTGTGGCTGCAGTACCTGAAATACTGCAGCCTCCGGTTTCCTAGTTGAGGCTTAAAGAACTCTGCTAGTTTAGGGACCGGTCCCTTCTGTGCGACCTGACTCCTCCACCTCCTGGCAGATTCGGGCATACGGGTGGCCTCCAGCACTACCCGTACCCCTGGGGTCCCTTCCACGTTCCTGGAGCCTTTCTGCTGCTCCTCTCTCTCTTCAGTCTTGGGCCTCTCTGGCTAGGCCCTCCTCCTGAACAGAGCTCAGTATGTGACTGCAGACTTGTGAATCCTCACATTGTGTGTGATTTGCATACATGTGGTCACATGTCGACTAGAAAGGCTTGGCCTCCAATGCAAGTGTATCAAGCAAGGCTGGACATGTCTGGTTAGAATGTGACTGGAAATTTACAAGTCACATACTTTCAGTCACATGACCACCTGCTCCCGGCGCTGGCATCGGACAATCTTTACAATGTGCAGTGCATGATGTGAGGAGTCACAAGTCTGCAGTCACATAGAGTGACTGCAAACTTGTAGTCTAAGGCTGGAGACCCCCTTTAAGACACTGAACCTCCTTGTGAGCACTGCTAAATGAGTGTGCCTCTTTGTAGTAGCCATTGTACTCCTCTTCTGTACAGTAACCATTACATTTCTGCCGCCAACTGTAACTGCCAATCCTTATACATTGTAAATATACCCTGTAATCTTTGCCACTTGTGAGTCTTAACTTCTGCCAGTCTTTGTTTTGTGTTGTCTTTTTAGGCTATGTTCACATGTCCAGTAATCATCAATGAAAACATATCCAGCAGCTATTGAAAAAAAGTTGTGCAGACACAAGCTTTTGTCCAGCTAAAAAAAACTGATTTCAACTGGATAAGGTTACTTTTTAACATGAAAATCTATGGAAAATGGATCTATTAAATAGTCATCCATTTTTCTCTCAGTTGAAAAGGATCCGTTTTTCGCTTACTTGATCAGTTTCAAATGAATGATTACTTGAAAGTTCACATGTCCAGTAGTATATGTTAAATATATATTTTTCAACCTCCGGTAGGCAAAAAACAGATCCTTGTCAAATGGCAGAATAACGGATGGTTATTTTTAACAGATCCATTTTCCATAGACTTAAATGTTAAAAAAACAGTTTAAATCAGTTTCTTTCAGGCAAACAACTTTTGTGTCAAGTATTGCGCTAGATTCATTCTAACTGATGATTACTGGACATGTGAACAAACCTTTACAGATTCTGACTGCTGCCCAATTGATACAAGTCTCCACCATTACACATTGTCCTGCACCAGGGTTGCCAACCTGATTTTTGCATTTTCCTTATCAACCTTACCCAAAAATCACAGACAGACAACATTTTATCAGATACATGAGAAAAGCATAATGAATCATTAAGATTATGAGTAATTCATGTCTAGGCTCCAATACTAATAGAAACATATCAGCGGCCCCTCCTGCTACTATAATTATAATCTGACAAGGAATATACAGACAGTTTACAACTCTGTTCTTCACTTGGGCCTCCATCATTTATAATCTCTGTCCTGTCTCTATGACAAATCTATGGTTTTACTAAATTTCAGGTTTTATTCAAGATTGTTATAGGATAAAATGCAGTTAAAAAAGCAAAGCAATGAAATATTACAAAATAGCGAGGCTATATTACAAAATAACTACATATTACAAAATAGCAATGATGTATTGAAAATATATTACATCAAATTGGGTCTAATGTAAATGGAGACAATTTGATAATAATATCAAAATGTTTTTTTTTACATTTTATTTGAATTGAAAAAACCCTACATGTATTTATGTAATTTCTATAATTTTACTTTACCGTAAACCGGCCTTATACATGAGCCCTTAGTTAAGGACCCGTGAGGTCAAACGTGATCTAAATCCTGATCGATAACATAATGTAATAGAAGTATTATAGGACGTTTCTGGGCTTTATAACAATTCTTGTTCCATTAGTAAATTTCATAATTTAGAAAAAAAGCCATTACTCAACTTCTAATCTCCACCGCTACTGCGCGGTTGGTCTAGTTGGAGCTGAGTTTTTCTGTACCATCATGTGACTGCTCCAGGCAAGTACTGGCATATAGCACCCAAATAAATACTTAAAATTATAGGAAAAAAATGTGGACCCCTCCGGCATATTCTTTTGTTAGCTTTGGGTGACATGTACAATAATAATAGTATCATATTTTTTCTCCAGCAGATAAAATGAACAATGACATTTGCTGTGGAGTCGTGGGTCTTGTCTCAGGACGGTGCAGACTGTAAACGGCTATTGTGGTCATTTTAGTTTACATGAAAGGATGGCACAAGCATTGTTTCCAAGCAAGTGTAAATAAAACATATCTCTTTGATGGGAGATCAGAGGCTCCATTTTTACAGGAGTCTTCTGTTTATCTCATTGGACCTTTTATTTTCACAAATCATTACAGTGGAAGTTTGCCCCACACCTTTATTGACTGCATTTGTTTGATTTGGAAAAGAAAAGAAACTTTCCCTTTCCTGGCATCTTATAAAAATGTCATTTCCCACAATAACAACCTGTAGCACTAGTTCCATATTTCTTGTCACTACAAGTCCCATGTGGCATCTTATGATGGAACACATTGCTCAGTTTCACTGTGGTAGCAGATGCTAGCCTTGATTTTAATCCAACTCAAAGTGTGCAATTGTTGATCAAAAGCCTGTGAAAGATGGCAGGAAATCTAATGTGTTTTTAGAAGTATGCAGATATATTAGTGGTGGCTGAAGGTATTTGGCACCATAGACAACGATTCTAAACTGCCAACTAGAAACACAAGCATAATTACCAAAATTCATCAAAGCTTTCACGCCAGAATTCTTTGAAAAGTTCCAAAATTTAGACGCAACTCGGAGTTGTGACAAAATTTTGCGACTTTTGGCATTTTCCAGCCAGTTTCTCTAAGCTCTGACAAAATGTGGGGAACTGGTGCGGAACAAGGGGACTGCGGGTGTGAGAAGCTGCAGCTCGTCTAATTCATGACAAGCTGTGGAGTTCCCTACGCCAGATGTCTACAGTCCCTTACTGGAGTAAAATTTCTGGTATAGAGCACGGAGGCGCTCGTCATTCGATAGACACTTCAGATTCATGAACAACGCTGGTCTTGATGAATCAAGCCTATTGACTTTTGCTTATGGTTTATTTGCTCTGTTGATGTTATCATCAATTATATATGGCCTTGGATAGACCATGTTCTTGGTGTCATACTAGAAATGAAAACATTTAGGGTATTTTTTGGTAGAAAAATACAGTTTTAAAAGTTTGGCCTTATTCTTTAAATTACTTTGTAGCAGAATTGGTAACATAACCTTGTCCACATCAATAACAATGACTAGTAAAAATGTTGCAGAAATTGCTTAGATCGGTAATTACATTGGTTAATGACTTGTGGTCTTCTGGTTCTATAGGATGTTACTATTCCTTATCTGGTACTAATGTTAAAATGCCAAATTAATTCTATAGTAATGATGACTATACCAATTATTTGTAGCATTAGCTATATTGATATTTTTACCTTTCTCCTAACACTGCAATTTTATATCAATATATGCCAACCTTAAAGAAGTTGTCCACTACTTTTACATTGATGGTCTATCCTACGGATAGGCCATCAACGTTTGATTGGCCTGAATCTGACACTCGGCATCCCCGTTGATCAGCTGTTATCGGTGTCAGCGCCGGAGGCTGGCTATCTACTTATAGTGGCTGCCGCAGGGTACTACACATCTGCCTCCTATTCAAAGACATTGATGGCTACCCTAAGGAAAGGCCATCAATGTAAAAGTAGTGGACAACAGCTTTAAAACAAAATCTAAAAGAACCAAACCCATTACAGTGCTCTTGACCAACTCTTCCAGTGAAGCTATTGAGGTTGGCTGAATGCTAACCATTGCCCAATGTGATCTTTGATTCCAACCTGGTCACCAATTTTATATACAGAGAATAAAACCATAAGTGATTGGATATTGACTGAGCCCTCTCACTTCTGATCAATCATTCCTTTTATGTTGGGCTTTGTGCTCATCCTAATCCTACAAGGATAAGGACTCGCTCACACTGGCTTATAAAACATCGCATTGCACTCTTACCAATGTTAGTAACTGAGTCAATACTCATCTGCGAGTTTTTTCTCAGCTCAAATCGGACTGAGAAAAAAATTGCAGCATGCTGCGATTGTTTGCGAGAATTGGATCGCACTCACCAATGCAAGTCAATGGATGCGAGAAAAAAAACGCACAGCACACGGACCATGCGTGTGCTGTCTGATTTTTACGCACACATCTCAAAGGAAACCCAATATTTTATCAGCCAAGTACAGTAAATTCTCAGCCCGAACTGTCAGAATAGAATAGATAGAAATATGTCAGTGAGATAGATATACTTATATAATTAGTGCCTTGTGTGTGTAGTTTTCTGCACTTGTATTTAGCTAATAATTGAATAAATAAATGAAAAAAATGGCGTGGGGTACCCCTTATTTTTACTAACCAGCAAAGGCTAAGCAGATAGCTGAGGGTTGATATTAATAGGCTGGGAAGGGGCCATTGATATTGTCCCCTTCCCAGACTAATACCACCAGCCCTCAGCCGCCCTAGAAATGGCGCATCCATTATAGGCGCCAATTATGGCACTTAGCCACGGCTATTCCTGATTGCCCTCGTGTGTTGTCAATCGGGGTAATGGTTTTGGGGTTGATGTCAACTGTGTAATGTCTGCTGACATCAAGCCCAGGGGTTAGTAATGGAGAGGCATCTATAAGACACCCCCATTACTAATCCTGTAGTCAAAAGGCGGTATTGGGAAGGACCAGGACGAAGAGGAATATAGAAGGGTGGTTGCGGACTTTGTAGTATGGTGCCAGGCTAACCATCTAGAACTAAATGTTAAGAAAACCAGGGAGTTGGTGATGAGCTATGGAAGGTGCAAGAAGGTATGCCTACCTGTTACCATTGACGGTCAGGATGTGGAGATGGTGGACAGTTTCAAATATTTGGGGGTTTACCTGGATAGCAAGCTAGACTGGAAGTGCCACATGGAGAAGGTCTACAAGAAGGGGATGAGTAGATTGTACTTCCTAAGGAAGTTAAGGTCTTTTAATGTGTGTGGCAAAATGCTTGAGGTGTTCTACCAATCCATTGTGGCTAGTGCCACCTTTGCGGCAATAATTTGCTGGGGTAACAGTGTGCGTGTTGCTGACGCCAACAAGCTCAACAAACTTATAAAGAAGGCTAGCGCGACGGTGGGCCTACAGCTTGGGACTTTTGAAGAGGTGGTAGAGGATAGGATTAAGAAGAAGTGCAGAGCTATAATGGGCAACAACACACACCCGCTTTATGAACTGTTTGCGAAACAGAAGAGCACATTCAGCAATCGCCTAATACAACTAAGGTGTAAAAAGGAAAAATACAGGAGATCGTTTGTTCCAACAGCTATGGGGGTGTTTAACAAATGTCTGAAAAGCAATGTCTAAAGTATTCCAAATGTTTTGTTATCATATGTGTCATGTTCGAGATCTGTGTTCTGCTGCTGTGATACCGCAATTTCCTCCGGGATAAATAAAGTATATCTTATCTTATCTTATCTTAAAAGAAATAAAATACACACATACAAAAGTCCTTTAATTGTAAAAAGCACTCCCCGATAATTAACCTCTTTTACGTAGTTATTAGCAAAAAAAAATAATCCACTGGGTTCGTCGTAAATCCATAATATGGGCGTCCCACTATGATCGCTGACTCTGCTACATTCAGAGGCTATGAAGAGCGGTGACATCAGTAACATGTCCGCTCACCACGGCTGCTGGAACACACTGAGAGTAGCAAGAGAACCAGCGGCAGTGATGAGTGGTGACGCACGAAATGCACTAAAGAGTGCCAGTTTATTATATGAAGGAGGCTTGTGACAGTAAATATCTACAGGACATCTATCCTACTTATCCTACTTGATCTATCTATCTATATCTGTATATAAAATTGCTTTATTAGTTTGTAAACTAGCTTTAAATTAAATAGAGAATTACAGTATGTAAAAGCTGATGTTAAAAACGCATTGCATACAGATTGCATACAGATTGCATACAGATTCTAGGTGAGAAAAATCACATTGTACTGGCATGACACTCGCATGACACTTGCATGATACTCGTCCAACTTTTCGGGATCAACATCAGACTGATTCTTTATACGCTAGTGTGACTCCAGCCTAGTTGATAGACTTTATATCTACAGTATTATTGGGCTGCATGGAAGGTGCACATGTTCAAAAATACATGGAGCATTTTTATGAATATAAAATAAGTTTACTTTTAAAAAACTAGTCTGGATCAGAAGAAGGAGAGTTGGGTTGGACTAACCCCTCATTCATTTTGCGTTCCATTCTTTAAAGCAGATTGTGAGGAGTTTCACTGCAAGTGGTCTTCAGGTGACCATTGGATATTTATGACACCTGTTGTTAAAATCGGACAACTCTAGCGTTTGACCTTTGGATGCTGTTTTCAGTTCTAATTACTAGAGGGGGTCACAAATTGAAGACCCTACTTTTTATGTAAACTTGTTTAATTTGGAAACTAAAAAGAGTCAAAGGAGCATCTAACACAACTGGTTAACTACCAATGTCAGGTTATCAGAGTGGTCCCAGTGATCAGCTATCTAAACGTGCGCATACATCTTAGTCGGATATCCCTGCTGTCTCCCACTTCCTATCAGCTACTGTAAGTTATGCATTTGCTTTTTTTTAATAGGGAGATGAAGGCTAGCTGCTGATGGACGCCCTTGGAGGTGGGTTATCTCCTGGGGAAGCAAAAGGATTGGGCATTGCATTTCACCATGCTCAATTCTTCACTTCCCCAACATCATCTGAAGTGATGAGTTAGGAGTCCTCCATACACATTAGAAGGTCAGCCAGTCTTGCTGAAATAAGCAGGGATGGATGATATTAATGTAATGTGTTTAAAGGCCTTTAGTAGAACCTGCTTGATGCAAGAGGTCCACACTGAATAACCCCTTAAAGAAAGAAACGAGAACTAATAGTAGATTATGGTTAGATTTAACATTAACTACAAACTACCAACAAATAACACTCCTCTCCATAGTGTCCCTTAGTATACTGAGTGCCCTTATTTCCGGGAAGTACAAGCAAGGTTGAAAATCATGAAGTATCAACAGCTTTAGATTGGTGACAGAAGCAAAGTTCACTCTTAATACCAACCTTTGCAGCAGGTGCCGAATACAATTTCGAGAGGTGCAGTGACATTCCTCACCTGCTGCTATTAAGATGAACAGCCTGATAAGAGTGCAAGTTAATGAACTTACTTTAGACAAGCCAAATACCCCCTGCAGTGATAAGCTGTAATGTAAGGCTTGGTCTACCCATGTGGTCTACTGTCTCAGTTGCCACATGAATAGTAGTATTAATGTTTTTTAGGTTGGCTACCTGTTTGCCAGTCGGATTAGCCTGAACAATGAATGGGCACTGGATAACAAAGTTTCCATTTGGCATGTTTCCTAATATGAAGTTGCCGGCAATGCTGTTATTTTGGAACCATTAAAATTACTTTTGTAACTTAACTACATCAATTATTCAATTATCAATTATACTCTTTTATTTAACAGTGACCTCATGCACTTTTGATATCTATGCAGAAGTTAAAGGGAACCTGTCACCAGGTTTTTCCTATATAACCTACAGCCACCACCTTTCAGCCCCATGTGACAGTATTCTATAATGGTGTATATACGACTCCAATTTGTCCTGCAAGTAAAAAAAAAACACCTTTTATTATGCTTACCTATGGGGCGGTCCGGTCCAATGGGCGTCGCTGGTCTTCATCCTGAGCCTCCTCTCTTCTTGCGATCGCTATCTTCCTTCTTTGCTTCGTGTTGATGATGCGTCCTACGTCATCCACACAGTGTTCCCCTTCACACTCCTGCGCAGGCGCACTTCTCTCTGCCCTGACGAGGGCATAGCGAAGTACTGTTCTGCTCATACATGGGGGGAATCCCAAAGAGCAGCACGGGTGAATGCACATTAGAGTTCTGTGCTTTTCCCTATCAGGTGATTTTTTTAGTGCAATACTAATGTTATCCAGAAATAGGGATGGGCAGCCCTTTCAGAATATGTAACTTTTATTGCTGTAGCTTCTCCGGTTTTCTTGCTGTAAGCCCAGGATAATTCACAGCCGCGCAGCTGCATATATGAATAATGCATATTAGACCGTTGGCTCAACTTATCAATATTGCCGAGTTTGGAAGACATTAGTCTAATATGTATGGTGGCCTGAAGGCTTCAATTACAATATACTATTATCGAGAATGATAATCTGCCGTTGAAAACAGGCTGCCAATAATTGGACAAAAGAGCAAAATGGTCGTTTATAGAAAGATATATTCTTTTGGTTTGTGTAGAAATCATCGTTCTTCGGAGCACATCATTCTGGGACGTGCTGTCGAGAACAGTCCATGCACATAGAACGATTTCTTATTTTATAGATCGTTCTGTGAACATTGGAAGTGCAGTTGGCCTGTTTAAACAGAGAATTAATGGACCACTGATTGGAAAATGTAGCTGATCGGCAGCTGTTTACACACACAGGTCGACCTAATAGTAATGCAAATCAAGTAAATCAATGTAATTAAGTTGTTCCAGATCCTACATTTTTACTATTTAGCAGCTCTGTATATTCAATGTCAATTTGAGATACAAGCTCTTCTGGAAACCAGAGTGGTCATATAGTTCAAGTTGGCTGCATTTATTAAAAGGAAATATACAAAAGTAGACACAGTGGTCTAGATTTATGAGGACTACAGCTCTGAAATGTCAGATCAACTCATTAATGGATTTCATTGTTAATTCATTTCGCAGCCAGCTATGTACAGTGATACGCAGAGGCTGTAGAAGTACAAAGGTCAAAAATGCTTTATGAAACCCTATTGCAAAAATACATGAGTTTGTAAAAAAAATGCACACATAGTTTCATTGTTGCCTTTTCTGTGCAATTCCTCAATTACAAGACACTTTTTACTCCCCATATTCATATTGAACCTTGTATTGTCTTGTAAATCTTCTTCCCATATTGCTAGAAAAATATTGAGAGTCCTCAGTGGTTGATACATTTTAATGATTATCAGAAACGATGGTAAGTTTTTGCCCTGTCTCCCCTTCATACAGACCCCTAGTTGGACATTTGGTGCATATAATTAACTACACTACATTAGATGTGATGCAGCTGGAAGTACCTGGGATCTTGTAGTCCTGATGTGAGCTGGGGATCTTTATCTTGTCTGTTGTCATTATAAATGGACAGGTTTTCCATTTTTTCTGGTTGCAGGGAAATATTCCTGTTTTGGTTGGAAAGAACAGGGAGTTTCTGACAATGACGCTTCTCAGATTCGAGGGGCTGCCTAAAACACAGAATGGGGAGTCTGGAAATATAGATTTCAATCTGGCATTTTTTGTATCAAAGGTTGTAGTTCCCGTGCAGCTCCCCTTAACACCTCCAGATTTGGATTGTAGGTGACTACTAGAGGCACATGGTTGCTTTCTTCTTTAGTTTTGTATTGTAGGAGATGATTCCTTGATATTCTGGTGGCTCTTGCGATCTTGTTTTCAATTATTCTTGGATGGTAGCCCTGATTCAAGTTCTTTTTGAGGCCACCAAGGCGATTTTCTCGATCTGTAGAGTTGGAACATATCCGTCAACTGAGTTTTTTCATGTGTTTTGATGAAAACTGTCTCATTTGAGGTATGTTGAATGGTCAATTGGCTTCTGGCACAGAGAGGTGTATATTTTATTTTTGTATAGCTTGATGATAGTGTCCAAAAAATTAATTTCAGTACATGTGTAGTTAAGTGTTAAGTTGATGGTGAGATGAAGCTGATTAAAGTGTTGACAGAGCATCTTTAGCTGTTGCTCAGACTAAGTCCAGATATTTAAAATATTGTCAATGTAACGGTAATAGGCAGAAAGACTGATGAGACAAGATGACAAAAAGTCACTTTCAAGCTTGGCCATGAAAAGATTGCATATTGTGGTTCAATTTTAGTTTCCATCGCTGTACCAGTCTCCAGTAGATATGAGCTGTTATTGTTACATGCACACCGCTAGGTTTATGTAGGGGCGAGACAGATTACATGAATTCTTTGGAATCCTTGGGGAACCATTACTCAGGGCAACCATAGACCATGTGTTGCAGCTTCTCTCAGGCAGACAGGGGTATTGACCCTCAGGCACAGATACGTAGGTTGTTGAGCTTGTTGACCAGACACACTTGACAAGAGTCCTCATAACCAGTAGAACAGTAGCATTTAATAAGAAGCCGCACAGCCAGAGCAAGTTAAGTCTTATGAGCAACAGGCTCTGGTGACAAACAGTACAGTTTTCTTAGCAGCACAGCAGTAAAGGACAGCACAGTTCTAATGCAAAAGCACATTAATGAACACAGCATTCTTTACAGCACAGTGAGATGGAGGAGGGGAAGAAGGAGGGAGATGATCCCTGTGACATCATTCTTCCAGTCCTTATCTTACTGCCTGACAATACTCCGCACTGCTAGTTCAGGAACTCTACCTGACCTGTGCTTAGTTTCACTTCTGAATTGAATCCTTTTCATTTGCAGGGTCACTTCTGTGAGACACAGAACACACATACCACCTTTCTCTTCAGCTCCACCCAGACAGTAAACAACTTCCCCACAAACCCCCTGGGGCTCTGCTAAAACACTCCCCTTCTCCTGTGACTGTGTTAACACCTCTAGTTGCTGGATGCTTCTGGAGCACAACACTTCCTGTCTCATGTGCTTGTGTTACTTCTAATAGTTGCTAAATGCTTTTAAAGGAACATCACTTCTTCTGCATTTCACACTCTGCAACAGCACTACTTCTGTATGTCACATTATCAAATACAAAATAATTATGGGTTAGGATGAATTTTTTAAGTTTCACCACAGAATCAACATAAATTCCTGTATTTTCCATGGAGTCTTTGCATGCATTTAATCCATCCTGGTGTGGGATATTAGAGAACAAAGATTCCACATCCATGGAGGCCAGGATGGTTCGTTCTGGTCGAGAATATATTGCTGACAGTTTATTCAATACGTCAGGGTCTCCTCCCTGCATGTTTGGCGCTCTTTAGAGCGCCAATGAAGATGCAGGGATTGCCTGCCACTCACTGTAATGCCGTAGCCATGTTGGTTGTGTCATTACAGTGATTGGCTGGCCGCACAGCATCATCAGGTCTATATCAGACCTGGCGCCGCCATGCTCGTCACAGTCACTCCGGAATCAGACAGTGTAGGGAGAGCTGCTGCTGAGCTAGAGAGAGATTTGCTTGTTTCTAGTTAGTGTAGGTGTACCAAACTATATTAGAGACACATATCCATCTCAACAAACAGACCTTCTGAGGACTAATCCACCTGCAGAGATATCAGGCAGTGTATATAGGCAGGCAGGTAGGGTATATAGCAGACTGCAGTGCATATAGCACAAGATGCTCCATTCCAGTTCTGTCTGCTGCTGCTGTTAGATATTTCTAGACAAAGGCCCAGGTCTCAGGGGCCAGGAATAATTTTTTTGGGATCTTAATCCTCATTATTTGCTTAAAAAGCAATCCAGAGAACACAGTTTTTCTGCACCATTTGCTTGTCAGCACTGCAGAAAACAGCCAGGTCCTTTCCATATTGCAGCACTAAAAATCCAGCTATTTAAAACTGTGGTTTGTCCGTCACACGGATCACATATAATTGCGCTGAAAATACTGCAATTTCTGGCCTCCATTAAAATTTTTTCAATGTGTCAGTGAAGCAATTGACACCAGATTTCTGTTCAAAATAGTTACCTACAGGCCAGGTATTTAAAACTGTGTTTTCTCCATCACACGGATCACATATACGTTTTCAGAAAATACTGCCATTTCTGGCCTCCATTAAAAATTTGTTTCAGTGTGTCAGTGAAGCAATTAACACCAGTTTGCTGTTCAAAATAGTTACCTACAGGCCAGGTATTTAAAACTGTGGTTTGTCCGTCACACGGATCACATATAAGTTCGCTCCAAATTCAGTCATTTGTAGTGAGAGTGGAAGATATTGTCCTGCATTTAAAATGGGCAAGACACGTGGCAAGGGACAGGGAACTGGATGTGATGGTGATGATGGTGCATGCAGAAGCCGAGGCCGTGGGCAAGCTGAAATTGTGCTACAACAAACACCCAAGAAAAACCAGAAAAATATTCACCAAACTAAATTGGTAATAGGGTATATATATTTACCAGAGAACCATAGACAGAAAAAATACCCAATAAAAATTAACTTTTAATAATTATCCTTAAAAGTGTACTCTATAGTACAAGTGAGAAAAACACTACACATATATCTCAAAAACAAGATACCATGTAAGGAGACTATAATATGAAATTAGCAATTAATTCAGACAAACTTACCCTGGAAAGCACCTAATAAGATTGCTCTCTCTACCTAACAGCGGAGTGTTTTTCACCCTAAGGTTCAGATGGTGTCCCCGCTCCTCGGAGGCTGTCCCTCTCCTTTCCCTAGGTATCCCTACACAGTCAAAAGATGCCACACACATACATATAAATGGACCAATTGTAGACTATTCATGTCATAATTGACATGCTCAATATAAAAAATTACAACAATACCATATCAGTGGGGAGTGGGCAAAAATAGATATAGTTGCACAAATAGAAGGTTTTTGATTTACAGTAGCCCACTATTATAAATAGATAGACATGTGTACCAGTCAGAGCAAGTCCGAAAAAAATATTAAGAATATTTTCATCCCCAATCAAACTAGGATTCAAGCAATGCCATAAATGATATCAATTAGTTGGCGACGAAGGGACTAATCCTAAGGAATAACTTTACTGCTGATGATTTTACACCAGTCTGAGGGACCTTGAAAATTGATGCCTGGAGTGCTGTTACTATTTTGGGGAGTTCTGAATTGTGGATTGACTATATTCAGTTATGTATATAAAAAAGGACATCTAATGGACACCACTCAAGGCACTGTGTGAATCTCAGATGGACTAGAGATTAAGATAAGTGTATTACTATTTCTTATTTGATCTGACTAGTACACATTTTTACCTATTCCAGTGGGCTGGGACAAAGGGATTAATTATAACCTTATTTGCGGATGACTTTACACCAGTCTGAGGAATCTTATAATATTGATGTCTGGAATATTGCTATTATAGCTTTGGGAAATTTTGTATTGTGGATTGACTACATTTAGTCATTGTACTAAAGGCCAACTAATTGATATCATTTATGGCATTGCTTGAATCCTAGTTTGATTGGGGATGAAAATATTCTTAATATTTTTTTCGGACTTGCTCTGACTGGTACACATGTCTATCTATTTATAATAGTGGGCTACTGTAAATCAAAAACCTTCTATTTGTGCAACTATATCTATTTTTGCCCACTCCCCACTGATATGGTATTGTTGTAATTTTTTATATTGAGCATGTCAATTATGACATGAATAGTCTACAATTGGTCCATTTATATGTATGTGTGTGGCATCTTTTGATTGTGTAGGGATACCTAGGGAAAGGAGAGGGACAGCCTCCGAGGAGCGGGCACACCATCTGAACCTTAGGGTGAAAAACACTCCGCTGTTAGGTAGGGAGAGCAATCTTATTAGGTGTTTTCCAGGGTAAGTTTGTCTGAATTAATTGCTAATTTCATATTATATTCTCCTTACATGGTATCCTGTTTTTGAGATATATGTGTAGTGTTTTTCTCACTTGTACTATAGAGTACACTTTTAAGGATAATTATTAAAAGTTAATTTTTATTGGGTATTTTTTCTGTCTATGGTTCTCTGCTACAACAAACACCCACATCTTCTCGCTCGACCTTCCTGTCCCAATTAATAGGGGACTGCAGAACACCACTATTGAACCCAGAGCAGTGTGAAAAGGTTATTGGTTGGATAGCAGATAATGCTTCCAGTCACTTAGCCACCACCACCACCTTGTCTTCCACACGGTCAAGTCTCAGTAGCCGTGAGTCTGGACCGCATATTCCTCACCCTGATCCTCCTTCCTCCCACCATGCCGAGTAACCCAGAGACAGCTGATCCCACACTTGGACACTCCGAAGAGCTGTTCACTTTTCCATTTATAGATTCGGGCCTCTCGCCCGGTCCACTTGAAGCAGGGCAAGAGGAGATCACATGTAGCGATGCCCAAATATTTGAGCAGCAACGGTCACACGAAGGCAACGGTGGGAAAGTGTCACAAGAGGTGGACGTTGATGAGACACAATTGCCAGAAAGTAAGGAGGAGGACAAGGGTGCGGAAGTGGAAGACGAGGTGGTGGATGATATAGTAACTGACCCAACCTGGCAGGAGGACATGCAGAGCGAGGACAGCAGCACACAGGGGGAGGGAGGCTGAGCACCCCAGCAGGCAGGAAGAAGCAGTGTGGTGGCCGCAGAAAGAAGGCAGGCAACCATTCCCCGTAACACCAACACGAAGGAAGTTGCCAGTACAACTGTTAGGTCTTCCTGAGTCTGGTTGTTTTTTTTAAAGACTCTGCCAATAACCCCAAAAAGGCCATTTGCACCACCTGCCAGGCCAGCATCAGCATGGGTGACAAGACGACCAGCCTGACCACCACCAGCATGATCAGGCACATGGCAGCAAAGCACCCGACTTCGTGGGCCGAACCCCAGGGTCCAGGAACAGTGTCTGCGGGTGGCACCATTGCTTCTTCCGCTGTTGTGCATGCAAGCCAATCCCCTGTCCATGGTGCAAGCAAAGATGCCTCCTGCCCTGCACCTGTCATTGCACACGTTGCAGAGGCTGAGCTACCTGTAGTCATGTGACTTGTCGCGGTGGCGTCAGTCTGTTAGATGACAGCGGATGGACATAGATGAGGCTATTCTCTCAGTCGGGGATTTCAGCTGGTGCCAGAAGTGGCTGACAGGGTTCGTGGTCCTGCTGCAGGTTTACGTGGCTTGTCAGTCCATGTTGATTATCATTGTGGGAGCCATACCTGAATATCATATTGACATACAAGAATCATAGAATCATAGAATCATAGAATGGTAGAGTTGGAAGGGACCTCCTGGGTCATCTGGTCCAACCCCCTGCTCAAAGCAGGATTCACTAAATCATCTCAGACAGATGTCTGTCCAGCCTCTGTTTGAAGACGTCCATTGAAGGGGAACTCACCACCTCTTGTGGCAGCCTGTTCCACTCATTAATCACCCTAACTGTCAAAAAGTTTTTTCTAATATCTAATCTGTGTCTCCTCCCATTTAGTTTCATCCCATTGCTTCTAGTCTTTCCTTGTGCAAATGAGAATAAAGATGATCCTTCTACAATGTGACAGCCCTTGACATATTTGTAGACAGCTATTAAGTCTCCTCTCAGTCTTCTTTTTTGCAAGCTAAACATTCCCAAATCCTGCAACCGTTCCTCATAGAACATGGTTTGCAGACCAGTCACCATTCTGGTCGCTCTTCTCTGAACTTGCTCCAGTTTGTCTATGTCTTTTTTAAAATGTGGTGCCCAAAACTGTACACAGTATTCCAGATGAGGTCTGACCAAAGAGGAGTAAAGACCGATAATGACTTCACGTGATCTAGACTGTATGCTTCTGTTAATACATCCCAGAATTGTATTTGCCTTTTTTGCTGCTGCATCACACTGTTGACTCATGTTCAGTCTATGATCTATTAGTATACCTAAGTCTTTTTCATATGTACTGTTGCTTAGCTCTATTCCTCCCATTCTGTATATGCTTTTTTCATTTTTATTGCCCAGATGTAGTACTTTGCATTTTTCCCTGTTAAAAACCATTCTGTTGGTTGCTGCCCACTGCTCCAGTTTATTTAGGTCTTTTTGAATCCTCTCTCTCTCTTCTCTAGTATTAGCTATCCCTCCTAGCTTTGTGTCATCAGCAAATTTAATCAGTTTACCCTCAATTCCTTCATCTAAATCATTGATAAAGATGTTGAACAATACAGGTCCCAGGACGGAGCCCTGTGGTACCCCACTTGAGACATTCATCCAGCTGGATGTGAAGCCATTTACAACCACCCTTTGAGTCCGATCACTAAGCCAGTTATGAATCCACCTAACAGTTGCCTGGTCCATTGCATACTTGGTCATTTTTTCAATAAGGATGGTGTGAGATACTTTGTCAAATGCTTTGCTGAAGTCAAGATATACTATATCTACAGCATTTCCCTGATCCACCCAGTCAGTGATTCTGTCATAGAAGGAAATTAAGTTAGTCTGACATGACTTGTTAGTTACAAACCCATGCTGACTCTGGTTAATCACTTCATTCTTATCCATGTACTTACATACATGTTGTTTAATAATTTGTTCAAAGATCTTTCCTGGTATAGAAGTCAGACTCACCGGCCTATAGTTCCCTGGGTCCACCTTCTTCCCCTTTTTGAAGATAGGAACAACATTTGCTCTTCTCCAGTCTTCTGGGACTTCTCCTGTTCTCCAAGAATTTTCAAAGATTATGGAGAGTGGTTCTAAAATTTCTTCTATGATCTCCTTCAGTACTCTGGGGTGTAATTCATCTGGACCTGGAGACTTGAACTCATTTATGTTAGCTAAATATTCCCTCACAATCTTTCTGTTTACAGATAACTTGGATTCCTCTAGTCCTTTAAAAGGACAGTGAAGATCAGTTGATGTTACATTTTCTTTCTGAGAGAAAACAAATGCAAAATAGGAATTAAAAAGTTCGGCCCTCTCAACATCCTCTCTTACCATTTCTCCATTTTCATCCTGTAAAAATCCTATAGCATCTTTGACTTTTCTTTTACTTTTGACATACCCCCAAAATCCTTTTTTATTGCTTTTGACATCTCTTGCAAGCCTTAATTCATTGTCAGCTTTAGCTTACCTGATACGTGCCCTACAGGATCTGCAGACTGCATTATAATCTTCTTTAGATATGCCTCCCTCTTTCCATTTAATAAACATTTCTTTCTTTCTTTTTAGCATGTGTTTAAGTTCTGTGTTCATCCATCCTGGTTTCCTTAAATGCTTCCCATTCTTCCTACTTTTCGGGATTGTTAACGATTGTGCTTTGAGAATCTCATTTTTAAAAATTTCACATCCTTCCTGGACATTTTTGTCCTTAAGGACATCCAGCCATTGGATCCCTCCTATTCTCTTTCTGAGTCTCTTAAAATCTGCCTTTCTAAAATCTAACCTTGAAGTTTGAGTCTTCACATGTCTTCCTCCTCTAGTTATCCAAAATTCTATAATAGCATGATCGCTACCTCCTAGCTTCCCAGCCACCTTTACCTCCTCAACCATTTCCTCCCTGTTTATAAGGATTAGATCCAAAGTAGCAGATCCCCTTGTTTTCTCCCCTACCTTTTGGAAGATAAAGTTGTCAGCAAGAGAGGATAAGAATTTGCTTGACCTGTTAGTTTTACTTGAGAGAGATTCCCAACAAATGTCTGGATAGTTGAAATCTCCCATGACCACTACGTCATATTTTTTGGAGACCTTGGTCATTTGATACATAAAGAGTTCATCCATATCTTCAGCTTGCCCAGGTGGCCTGTAGTAAATGCCTACAATGGTGTCCTTTCCGTTGTTCTCTCCTTGCATTCTTACCCAAACAGTTTCCACAGAACTCCCAGTCTCTGAAGCTTCAATCTCTGTGCAGATATACGCTTTTCTAACATACAATGCGACACCTCCTCCTCGTTTATCAAGTCTGTTTCTTGCAAATAAGTTGTATCCTTTTAGCCTTTTATTCCAATCATGTGTATCGTCCCACCAAGTTTCAGTGATTCCAATGACATCATATTCCTTTTCCTGCGTTAGTAGTTCCAATTCTCCTTGTTTGTTGCCCATGCTTTGTGCATTTGTATAAAAACATTTTAGTTTGTGATTGGTTTCTCTTCCTCCCATATTTTTATTATTTAAATTGTTTTGTCTTTGTTCTTCCTTTCCACTTCCAGTAGCAGAGATCTTAATAGTATTTGTCAGCTGTATGGCTTTTTCTGGCCTTTTGCTTCCCTTCCCACATTGTTCTAGTTTAAAGCTCTCCTGATGAGTGTAGCAAGACGACTTCCAAATACATGTTTTCCAGTCTTCGTAAGGTGCACCCCATCTCTAGCAAGTAGTCCATCTTATAGGTAATTCATTCCGTGATCCAGAAATCCAAATCCTTGTTGACGGCACCATCGACGTAGCCAGTTGTTCACCTGTAGAATCTTATTCCACCTCATTGTTCCATGGCCATCCACTGGGAGGATGGATGAGAAGACCACCTGCGCTCCCAATTCTTTCACTTTCTTGCCTAAGTCTTCAAAGTCACTGCAGATGGTTTCCAGGTCCTTTCTTGCGGTGTCATTTGTCCCCACATGTATTAGCAGGAATGGGTAGTGATCTGTAGGTCTGAAGAGTCTTGATATCCTGTCAGACACATCTTTAATTTTTGCTCCTGGAAGACAGCACATTTCTCTTGAGGTTATGTCTGGTCTGCAGATAGCGGCCTCTGTTCCTCTTAACAGGGAATCCCCCATGACCACCACTCTCCGTTTTTTCTTCACAACATTCTTCTTTCTCCATCCAGGAGGATTCTGAGGGCTTACAAGGTTATTCATTGCTGGCAAAGTCTTATTTTGCTGCATTTCTTCATGGTTCTCCTGCGTGAGAGCCTGGTACTGGTTCCTGAGCAGTATGGGTGCTGACTGCCTCTCGATCCTCCTGCTTCTCTGGGTCACATGCTTCCATTCCTCTGTTTCGTCAGGTGCAGTTCAAATTTCTTCTCTTTCTGAATCATGAAGAGATAATTCTGCTCTGTCTAAGAACTCTTCACCTTCCTTAATGATTTTCAAGGTAGTTAACCTCTCTTCTAGATTTCGCAACTTTTCCTCCAACAGGGACACAAGCTTGCATTTCTGGCATGTGAAGTTTGGCTTTTCCACTGGCAAGTCTGTGAACATGTAGCAGGATATGCAGTTCACCAAATGACTCCTGGACTCTTCCATGTTCTTACTGTTAATGTTCTGAAAACAGTGAAAAAAGCTTAAAAAAAAAAGCTTCAAAATGCGCGCGCCTGCAGGCGCGCGGTTTACCGATGTCCTCTTTTCAGCTCCAACAGCCAAAATCCAGTGTTCTTTGAGCTCGCGGAGACTCTTCACTTACCCCAAAATGCAGATTGAATATGCAAATTATCTCCTCAGGACTCCTCCCCTGGTTTACCGATGTCCTCTTTTCAGCTCCAACAGCCAAAATCCAGTGTTCTTTGAGCTCGCGGAGACTCTTCACTTACCCAAAAATGCAGTGGGAATATGCAAATTAACTCCTCAGGACTCCTCCCCTGCTGAGGAGAGGCATCTGCTGATACTGATGTAATAAAGCATGTCCATTTTACTGACAATTTCACTTCCATAGTATCAGAGTGGCACTTAATTCAGCATGAAGCATACAAGGTCAATCTGGCATCTTCATTATTATTTGCCGGGCTCCTCATTGGGACCCTTTTATTTGGACCTTTGTTGGATAAACTAGGAAGGAGACCCGTATATTTAACAGGACTGTGTTATGATGTTATTTTCGGGTACCTAACAGCCCTGGCTCCAAGCTATGCAGTGTTTGCTTTTTCCCGATTAATTGTTGGTATAATGAATGGGGGTATGGCCCTTGTATCTTTTGTATTAACTGAAGAATATGTTGGAAAATCCTATTGGGCATTGACAGGTTCTTGAACTAACCTGGCCTTTGCTGTTGGTACAGCACTTTACGCATTGCTGGGCTATTACATCAGGAACTGGAGAATACTTGCATTTGTAACCAACTCTCCAGGAGTTCTGTTCTTTCTACTCTCAAGTAGCAGCATCAGGAAGCACGTCCACGTCCTTGTCCCGTTCAGTTGTCCATACCCCAGTCCTTGGAACGCAAGCGCAAATACCCAGCCAACGCCCCACAGGCCACACTACTAAATTCCCACATTTCACGACTGCTTGCGCTCGAACTGTTGCCTTTTAGGCTCGTGGAGACGGAAGCATTCCGCAACCTGATGGCGGTGGCCGTCCCTTGGTACTCGGTCCCCAGCCACCACTATTTCTCCTGGTGTGCCGTCCCCGCATTACACAAGCACGTGTCCCAAAACATTAGCCGTGTCCTCAACAACGCAGTTACCGGGAAAGTCCACCTAACCACGGACACTTGGACAAGTGCTTGTGGGCAGGGACGGTACATCTCACTGATGGCACACTGGGTTAACATAGTGGAAGCCGGGACCCAGTCAGACCTTGGGACGGAACACGTCCTCCCAATGCCAAGGATTGCGGGCCCTAGGTCAATCAGGGTTGCCCCCACAGTCTACAGCTTCTGCACCTCATCCTCCTCAGCCTCCTCCTCCCCTTCAGCCTCCATCTCCGAAATGACCACATCAGTCACAACCTGATCACAGTTACCCTATAACTGTATAGCAGACACTCTCCTTTCTAATGGGAACATGTCGTACTTGTTACTGTGGCCCTGCTCTATGTATCTTTAATTCTTAGTGGGGTTTTTCCTAAATTTGGTCAGCCATTGGACTTACTGCATACCCTATAACTGTATAGCAGACACTCTCCTTTCTAATGGGAACATGTCATACTTGTTACTGTGGCCCTGCTCTATGTGTCTGCCATTGCTTCTGCAACAAGCTGCATTAGAGGACTTCCTGGGAGAAATGACACCAAGAGTAGATACGGTTATCCTCTATGCCAGTCCTTTCACCGAGCTAAAGAATATGGCTGTGGTGAAATACAACTCAGCAAAAAAAGCTGTGGACTGGCTCCGTACCGTCCCTGGCCACATTTACCTGTCCACGTGTTTGTGGTTAGGCGGTCTTTCCCAGTAAGTGCACTGGGGAGGGCACTGGTAATGTTGTGGGACCCGTGCTTGTGGACGGCGGAGACGATACCGGGAGAAATAGTGGCGGCTGGGGAACGAGTATGGACACCCGGCCACCGCCGGCATGAGGTTATGAAAAGCTTCTGCCTCCACGAGCCTAAAAGGCCACATTTCAAGTGAAAGCAGCTTTAGAGGACTTCCTGGGAGAAATGACAGCTGGGTAGATATGGTTTCCCAAGTCCTTTCACCAAGCTAAAGAATTTGGTTGTGGTGAAATACAACTCAGCAAAAAAAGCTGTGGACTGGCTCCGTACCGTCCCTGGCCACATTTACCTGTGCACGTGTTTGTGGTTAGGCGGTCCTTCCCAGTAAGTGCACTGGGGAGGGCACGGGTAATGTTGTGGGACCCGTGCTTGTGGAAGGTGGAAACGATACCGGGAGAAATAGTGGCGGCTGGGGACCGAGTATGGACACCCGGCCGCCACCGGCATGAGGTTATGAAAAGCTTTCGCCTCCACGAGCCTAAAAGGCGACATTTCAAGTGAAAGCAGCTTTAGAGGACTTCCTGGGAGAAATGACAGCTGGGTAGATATGGTTTCCCAAGTCCTTTCACCAAGCTAAAGAACATGGCTGTGGTGAAATACAACTCAGCAAAAAAAGCTGTAGACTGGCTCCGTACCGTCCCTGGCCACATTCACCTGTCCACGTGTTTGTGGTTAGGCGGTCCTTCCCAGTAAGTGCACTGGGGAGGGTACGGGTAATGTTGTGGGACCCATGCTTGTGGAAGGCGGAGACGACATCGGGACAAATTGGGACGGCTGGGGACCGAGTATGGATACCCGGTCGCCGCTGCCATAAGATTGTGGACAGCTTCCACCTCCACGAGCCTAAAAGGCCACATTTCAAGTGCAAGCAGCTGTCAAAAATTTGGCAATATACACTGTGTGCAGAATTATTAGGCAAATGAGTATTTTGATCACATGATACTTTTTATATATGTTGTCCTACTCCAAGCTGCATAGGCTTGAGAGCCAATTACCAATTACGTAAATCTGGTGATGTGCATCTCTGTAATGAGGAGGGGTGCTGACTAATGACATCAACACCCTATAAAAGGTGTGCTTAATTATTAGGCAACTTCCTTTCCTTTGGCAAATGGGTCAGAAGAGAGATTTGACGGGCTCTGAAAAGTCCAAAATTGTGAGATGTCTTGCAGAGGGATGCAGCAGTCTTGAAATTTCCAAACTTTTGAAGCGTGAACACTGAACAATCAAGCGTTTCATGGCAAATAGCCAACAGGGTCGCAAGAAGCATGTTGGCCAAAAAAGGCGCAAAATAACTGCCCATGAATTGAGGAAAATCAAGTGTGAAGCTGCCAAGATGCCATTCGCCACCAGTTTTGCCATATTTCAGAGCTGCAACGATACTGGAGTATCAAAAAGCACAAGGTGTGCGATACTCAGGGACATGGCCAAGGTAAGGAAGGCTGAAAAACGACCCCCTTTGAACAAGAAACATAAGATAAAACGTCAAGAATGGGCCAATAAATATCTTAAGACTGATTTTTCAAAGGTTTTATGGACTGATGAAATGAGAGTGACTCTTGATGGGCCAGATGGATGGGCCAGAGGCTGGATCAGTAAAGGGCAGAGAGCTCCACACCGACTCAGACGCCAGCAAGGCGGAGGTGGGGTACTGGTATGGGCTGGTATCATCAAAGATGAGCTTGTGGGACCTTTTCAGGTTGAGGATGGAGTGAAGCTCAACTCCCAGACCTACTGCCAGTTTCTGGAAGACAACTTCTTCAAGCAGTGGTACAGGAAGAAGTCAGTATCATTCAAGAAAAACATGATTTTCATGCAGGACAATGCTCCATCACATGCATCCAACTACTCCACAGCTGGCCAGTAAAGGTCTAAAAGAAGAAAAAATAATGACATGGCCCCCTTGTTCACCTGATCTGAACCCATAGAGAACCTGTGGTCCATCATAAAATGTGAGATCTACAGGGAGGGAAAACAGTACACCTCTCGGAACAGTGTCTGGGAGGCTGAGGTGGCTGCTGCACGCAATGTTGATCGAAAACAGATCAAGCAACTGACAGAATCTATGGATGGAAGGCTGTTGAGTGTCATCATAAAGAAAGGTGGCTATATTGATCACTAATTTTTTGGGTTTTTGTTTTTGCATGTCAGAAATGTTTATTTCTAAATTTTGTGCACTGATGTTGGTTTACCTGGTGAAAATAAACAAGTGAGATGGGATTATATTTGGTTTTTATTAAGTTGCCTAATAATTCTGCACAGTAATAGTTACCTGCACAAACAGATATCCTCCTAAGATAGCCAAATCTAAAAAAAAAAAACACTCCAACTTCCAAAAATATTAAGCGTGGATATTTATGAGTCTTTTGGGTTGACTGAGAACATAGTTGTTGATCAATAATAAAAAAAATCCTCTAAAATACAACTTGCCTAATTATTCTGCACACAGTGTAGTATTGCAGCCTGTTGGTTGGTGGGTGGCTGGCTGCATACTTGTGACGCGCCCCCTGGGCCGTGGGGTACCCGGAGCCGGGCCGGTAGATGCTGGGGGATTGTAGTCACTGTAGCGGTGACCCGGTCCGTGACCCAGGGCGGTCAAACCAAGGGGTAGTCTATGTGTATGGTATTTATAATGTCCGACTACGCCACCTGTGGAGTGCGGTTAATAGAGACCGCCGCTGCGGAACAGTTCTCTGAAGCCGGTAGTATAGCAGCAAAGGTGGTATAACTCCCCACAGGAAGAGTTAGCTTCAGGGCAGTGTGTGTGGATGATGGTGGTTGTAGTGCAGGGAGTCAGTAATGAACACAGAGTCCGTATGATGCAGTCCCAAGGTCTTTACTCATGATTATAGCAGTTCCAGTTACAGGCGCCAGTGCAAGGCCCACGGCGTCCTGTGCTCACTCAGTGAGCGGTTCAGCCGACCCTCAGGTAACTCCGGAGCATTTAGCAGGACCCCCTTCTGTGTGTCCTCTCTCTGGCCTTCTTCCTGCACCTCACACCTAGTAACAGTTCTATCCGGTATCCTCGGGCCTTGGCGGGCGACGGGTGTTCCGTCCCCTGGGTCTTATGTGGCTACCTTCTTAGTGGACTGGTGTGGACTTATGGTCTGTGGTACTTAAAGTGCTGCAGCCTCCGGTTTTCTAGTTTAACTTTGTAGTTCTTGCTAGTTGAGGAACCGGTTCCCTCTATCTGGCCTGACCCCTCTACCTCCTGGTAGCAGCGGGCGTACGGGTGGCCTTCTGCACGGCCCGTACCCCTAGGGTCCCTTCTCTTCTTGTTCCTGGAGCCTTCCTGCTCCCACTCCTCTCTTCTCCTTCCAGGCTCAGGCCTCTCAGGCTAGGCCCGCCCCTGGAGCAGAGCTCCTACAGAGCCCCTGCTCCTTCACTTCTCCTCCTCTGACTGGCTTGTCTTCCTAAGATGGTTCCCTCTTTTATATGCTCCTACTCCAGTGCTCCCAGGATATACGTCCTTCACACCATCCACTACATGGTTCCCCTCACTTGTGGTTCCTCCCCACTCCAGCCAGGGACCAGGGACTGTGCTCTCCCGTAGGAGCAATCTCGCCCTGTCCCCTGGAAATGTGGTGTAGTGAATGCAGGTGTTTGGGCCCTGAGCCATACTCCTTCTTTACCTGAGAGTGAGGTACTACACCTCTGGGTGAGATGCAATACCTCTGTGGCGACCGAACCCTCAGGGGTGCCACATTTGCGCTTGCATTCCAAGGAATGGGGTAGGGACAACTTAACGCTGCACTGGGACAAGGACGTGGACGGTGATTGTTGCAAGTCTGCAATGACAGGTGCATGGCGGGAGGCATCTTCTCATGCGCCAAGGATCACTTATGATGGGCACAGTTTTAGGCAGTGACCTGGGAGTCAGAGATGCTTCCAGGGGTCTTCCCCATGCTGTTTCCTTGTCTTTTCAGCACTGTAAGCATTTGTGTCTGTTGATGTGTAACACACCACATGGTCAGATAAGGTTGTAAAATGTTAAAATGCCATTTCCAAGTGAATGCATTTGTCTTGGTTGAAAGCAATGCAAAAGTGCAAAAACGCTACATGTGAACATAGCCCAAGGTGTGGAGGAGTATTTTTGTTTTTGGTCATTTATTTTGCCTTATATACAAGTCATTACCCTGGAAAGGATGTTCTTTAACATATTTCCCAGGAAAATCCATTTTTGTTTCGTTTTTGTATGTTTTATTGTGAGTCCATAAAAATGGCGTAATTCTATGACAACGTTGTTGACAGTAGTGTCCTGGGAGTCAAAAATGCTTCCAGGGGTCTTCCCCATGCTGTTCCCATGTCATTTGAGCACTGTTCCCATCGATTTGGGCAATTTTTAGGCCCTCTACAGACCGCCGGGGTGAGACGCATGAAAAGTGCTCGAGTTTCCTATAGACTTACATTGGGCTTGTTGCTCGGGTCGAGCACCCGAGTATTCCAATTTCCTTGACCCGAGCAACAAGTACCCGAGCATTTTAGTGCTCGCTCGTCACTAGTACATACAATAGCATAATATAAAATAGCATAATGTAAAAGATCCTCCATTCTGAAATGGGAAATCAGAAAGGCTAGTGTTATGATCTGCAAACAAGAACTAAGGAAAGAAGGGGAAAGCTTTCCCTACAGTAAGACTAAGCTGAATCCCTACGATGTAGCGGGCTGCCGGTTCCTAGACCCACCTTAGTCCTAGGCTAGTCTGAACGAAGATCTATAGAATAAAGGGAAGGGGTCCCTAAAAGAACTAAGGACTGGAACAAAAATGTTACACCTCCTGAACAGAGAAAGTTGTTGCAGAAAACAAAAGATAAACTGACAAAAAGGTACTAGAGGTCCCAAAGGACCAAGCAAACTGAGAGGTATAGGCACCGAAGCACCTGGCTAGCAAAACAGTCAAACAACACTGAAGTCCAGCACAGTCAAAAAGGCGGAGCTGGAATATAAAGGCAGATGGTCACATGACCGCAAAACACAAGATAGAAAAAAACAAACCGGAGGGTTCTAACAGTACCCCCTCTTTTAAGAGGATCCTCCAGATCCTCCAGGCCCAGGCCTATCCGGAAACCTCTTGTGGAAAGCTCTAACAAGCCTAGGAGCAGAGACATCATTCGCCCTTACCCAGGAGTTATCTTCGGGACCGAAACCCTTCCAGGAGACGAGATACTGTACTCTCCCTCTATGCCATCTAGAATTCAAGATATGTGAAATTTCATATTCGCCATCTTCCACCACAGGAGGAACTGAGACAGAGGCATCCCTATCAGATACATCCGCCTTTTTCAACAAGGAAACATGAAACACAGGATTAATCTTCCAGGAAGTAGGGACATCCAACCTAACCGCAGACGGGTTAACAACCTGAAGCACTTTAAATGGACCCACAAACCTAGGACCCAGTTTTTTAGAGGGAATCCTGAACCACAGGTTCCTTGAGGACAACCAAACCATTTAACCCACAGTAAACAAAATTTCCTTTCGTTTCCTGTCAAAATAATTCTTGGACTTCTTGTTAGCCTCTTGAAGGTTGCAACGTACATTAGTCCAAACTCTCTCCAAATCACCGGAAAAATTCTCCTCCTCTGGCACCGCCGACCTCAATTTGGAGAACAAACCAACAGACGGATGTCTCCCAGTACAACAAAAAAAAGAACACCCAGCAGAGGAGGATATATGATTGTTAAGAGCAAATTCAGCGAGAGGCAGAAACTCAGAGCACACCTCTTGAAACATCGCAAAAACTGTTCTACCTCCTGGTTCTTTCTTTCAGTCTGTCCATTAGACTCAGGATGATACCCAGACGAAAATGACAAATGGACTCTCAACCTGTCACAAAAAGCACGCCAAAAGCGAGCCACAAACTGAGGTCCTCTATCAGAAACAATATCCGTGGGAACGCCATGAAGCTTGACAATCTCGTTAACAAACGCCTTAGCAAGTGTCTTGGCGCAGGGCAACTTAATGAATGGAACCAAATGACACATCTTAATAAAACAGTCCAAGTCCACCCAGATGACAGGGCAGATCAGTAATAAAATCCATTGTGAGATGTGTCCAAGGCGCACTAGGAACCTCCAGAGGGCAAAGCAACCCCGCAGCAGGAGTATGTGAAGCCTTCGACCTAGCACACACCGTACATTGACGCACCCACTTGATGACTTCTTTCTGCCATCCAGGACACCAAAAACTGCGACTGATAAGTGTAACGGGTCTGGGAGGCGGAACCTCTGAGCAACTATACAAGGGGGCGGTCCTTGTAAGGGAGCGGGTGGCGACCAGGGAAGACGGGCAGGCAGTCACAGCAGGTGACCGGGACAGTCTCTGGGTGAACGGGCTGGAGGTCACGGCAAGTGACCGGGGTAGTCTCTGGATGAACGGGCAGGAGGTCACGGCAAGTGACCGGGGCAGTCTCTGGATGAACGGGCAGGAGGTCACGGCAAGTGACCGGGGCAGTCTCTGGGTAAAGGGTAGGTACGACCTGTGATGGCTCAGCCTCCAGGTAGGCTAGCAGGCAGATGGTAGATGTGTGCTCCCAGGTGAGCAAGCGAGAGTCTCTGGATAAACGGGTGGTCACAGCATGTGACGGCGGAGCCTCCAGGTAGGCCAACAGACAGGCAGCAGATGAGCGCTCCCAGGTGAGCGGGCAGGAGTCTCTGGAATGGCAGGTGGTCACAGCACGTGACGGCGGAGCCTCCAGGTAGGCCAACAGACAGGCAGCAGATGAGCGCTCCCAGGTGAGCGGGCAGGAGTCTCTGGAATGGCAGGTGGTCACAGCATGTGACGGCGGAGCCTCCAGGTGGGCTAGCAGGCAGGTAGCAGATGTGCGCTCCCAGGTGAGCGGGCAGGAGTCTCTGGAATGGCAGGTGGTCACAGCACGTGACGGCGGAGCCTCCAGGTAGGCTAGCAGGCAGGTAGCAGATGTGCGCTCCCAGGTGAGCGGGCAGGAGTCTCTGGAATGGCAGGTGGTCACAGCACGTGACGGCGGAGCCTCCAGGTAGGCTAGCAGGCAGGTAGCAGATGTGCGCTCCCAGGTGAGCGGGCAAGCTGGTCCATAGACAGACTGACAGGAGTAGGAAGGCAGACCGTCGGACCTCAGGCTAGCAAGCAGGTAGGAGGAATGTCAGGCAGGAAACAGACAGCAAACTGGCAGGATTCTGGCAGGTAACTGGCAGGTAACTGGCAACGGGACCTGAGGGCTGAAGCAGAGTAGTGAACAGTGCAACAACATTGCTCGGGCACCTCCATTTTGGAGGAGGTGCCTTATATATGGTGAAGTCCTCCGGCCATTGGCCGGGGACTCCTTAGGACGGCGCGCGCGGCCCCTTTAAGAGGGAGGGAGCGCGCGCGCCCTAAGCACAGTGGCCGGGAAGGAGCGTGCGCTGCCAGCAGAGCGGGAGGAGGACGCCGGGCTCGGAGCAGAGGGGTGAGGGGAACAGCGTCCCTGCCTAGCAGAGGGCAGGGACGCCGGCGCTACAGTACCCCCCCCTTTAGGCCCCCCCTTTTTTAGGCCAGAGAGAAATTTAGCTAGGATGAGAGGGGCATGGATGTTCTCCCGGGGCTCCCACGTTCCCTCTTCAGGACCAAACCCCTTCCAATCTACTAGAAAAAAGGTCTTCCCTCTTACCCTTTTGGTGGCCAGAATGTTCTCTACCTCAAATTCGTTTTCAGCGGAAACCGGAGCAGGAGGCGTACCTGTAGACTTGGAAAAAGAGTTAAGTACCACAGGTTTGAGGAGAGATACATGGAAGGAGTTAGGGATCCGCAAGTTGGCCGGGAGTTTCAATTTATAGGCCACCGGGTTGATCTGACTGATGACCTCCAGAGGACCGATGAACCGAGGCCCTAACTTATAGGAAGGAATCTTGAGCCAGACATACTTGGACGAGAGCCAGACCTTATCCCCTGGACGGAATTGAGGAGGATCCAGACGTTTTTTGTCAGCATGTCTTTTCATACGCTCGGATGACAGAAGGAGTGCGGACCGGGTACTCTCCCATATGGAGGAAAATTTGTTAACAAGAGATTCCGCAGCCGGATTGTCCACCGAGGTGGAGACGGGAAATGGGATCCGAGGATGCTGACCGAAGACAACAAAAAACGGGGATTTGGAGGAAGATTCGCTCTCGTGATTGTTGTAAGAAAATTCGGCCCATGGCAGGAGATCCACCCAGTCTGAATGGTGGGCATTAACGAAGTGCCGGAGGTAACTGGTCAGGTTCTGATTGATCCGCTCCACTTGACCATTAGACTGTGGGTGGTAAGCGGAGGAGAAGTCCAGGGTGACGTCTAGCAGTTTACAAGTGGCTCTCCAGAAGCGTGAGGTGAACTGTACCCCACGATCCGACACTATGTGGAGGGGCAGTCCATGAAGACGGAAGATGTGGCGGATAAAGTCTTTAGCCAGCTCGGGTGCAGACGGGAGGCCTGGCAGGGGAACGAAATGAGCCATCTTGGAAAAGCGGTCAGCGACCACCCAAATGACCGTACAACCGGCAGAGACGGGGAGATCAGTTATAAAGTCCATTGCTATATGCTGCCATGGGGCAGCAGGTACTGGGAGCGGAAGGAGGCGACCGGCTGGCAGATGTCTCGGAACCTTGTTGCGGGCGCAGGACACACAGGCAGAAACAAAGTCTATTACGTCCTTGTGCAGGGTAGGCCACCAGTAGTGCCGAGTAATAAGCTGGAGGGTCTTTTTCTGAACGGCGTGGCCAGCTAGTTTAGACGAGTGACCCCAGTGTAGGATCTTCTCCCGATCAGGTACTGATACGAACGTCTTACCGGGAGGGAGATGATTTAGACTCACGGGAGCCACCTGCATTACTCTGGCGGGATCGATGATGTGTTTCGGTTCTTCCTCGAGATCAGACACCAGAAAGGATCGGGACAAGTCGTCCGCCTTGATGTTTTTGTCAGCCGGGCGAAAATGAAGAATAAAATCAAAGCGAGCAAAAAACAAGGACCACCGAGCTTGGCGCGGGTTAAGTCTCTGGGCATGCTGGAGGTAAGCCAAGTTCTTGTGGTCAGTGTAAATTATTACCGGGTGAAGAGCCCCTTCGAGCAGGTAACGCCACTCCTCCAATGCCAGCTTGATGGCCAATAACTCTCGATCTCCTATGGAATAGTTGCGCTTAGAAGAGGAGAAGAGTTTGGAGAAGAAGCCACAAGTTACCATTCTCCCGGAAGATGATTTTTGGGTAAGTACCGCTCCGGCTCCAGAGGAGGAGGCTTCAACCTCCAGGAAGAACTGCTTGTTGCCATCTGGGCGATGCAGCACCGGGGCGGAAGAGAAGGCCTGTTTTAAGGAAAGAAAGGCCTACTCTGCTTCGGGCGGCCACTCTCTGGGATTAGTGCCCTTACGGGTGAGCGCGGAAATTGGGGCAGTCCGGGAAGAGAAGTGCGGTATGAAGAGGCGGTAGTAGTTGGCGAAGCCCAGGAACCGCTGAATGGCCTTCAACCCCTCCGGTCGGGGCCATTTCTCGATGGCAGACAGTTTCTCTGGATCCATTCGTAGGCCGGTCTGAGAAATAATGTAGCCCAAAAACGGAAGCGAGGTCTGCTCAAAGAGGCACTTCTCATATTTAGTGAAGAGGTGATTCTGCCTGAGCCTGAGCAGGACCTGACGAACGTCTCTCCGGTGAGTCTGGAGATCCGGAGAGAAGACCAAGATGTCGTCCAGGTACACCACTACGCAGGAGTAGAGAAGGTCCCGGAAGATGTCATTGACCAACTCTTGAAAGACGGCAGGAGCGTTACAGAGACCAAAGGGCATTACCAGATATTCATAGTGGCCGTCCCGGGTGTTGAATGCAGTCTTCCATTCATCCCCTTGACGGATACGGACCAGGTTGTACGCCCCACGGAGGTCCAGTTTGGTGAAGATTCTAGCCCCCCTCAGACGATCAAATAATTCTGGAATGAGTGGAAGGGGGTACTTATTCTTCACCGTGATCTGGTTAAGGCCTCTATAGTCTATACAGGGACGGAGAGAGCCGTCCTTCTTTTTTACGAAAAAGAAGCCTGCTCCCGCCGGGGAGGTAGATTTCCGGATGAATCCCCTGGCCAAATTCTCCTCAATATATTCGGACATCGACCGGGTCTCAGCAGCGGACAATGGGTAAATACGCCCACGGGGAGGCGTAGTACCGGGTAACAGGTCGATAGGACAGTCGTATGGTCTATGAGGGGGTAATGTCTCTGCCTCCTTTTTATTAAAGACATCAGCAAATGACCAATAGGGAATCGGAAGTCCAGGTAGATTAGTTGGGGTAGGAGAAGGACGGGCGGGATGAACAGGAACCAAACAAGTCTTATGACAGTCCTGTCCCCAGCGAAGGACTTCTCCGGTCTGCCAGTCAAGCACGGGTGTATGTCTCTGGAGCCAAGGTAGACCTAGTAAGAGGGCGTGAGAGAGTCCAGGCAGAACGTGAAAAGAGATGCTCTCAGAATGCAGCATTCCCACCTGCAGAGTTATGGATTCGGTGATGAGTTGGATGGGACGTGGTAAGAGGCCCCCATCCACAGCAGCGACAGATAATGGTATAGCCAGAGGTTTGGTGGGAATGCGGTATTTTTCTACCAGGGCCTGTGAAATAAGATTCCCGGCCGCTCCAGAGTCAAGTTGGGCTAGTTCGAAAAAACGATTCTCCCCGCAGATAATTGAGACTGACAGCAGCAGAGATGGAGAGGATTTATTCTTGTCTAGGTCGACCTCTCTGAGCGAACCTAGACACAGGCGTTTCCCGACCTCTCCGGGCAGGTACGGATCCGGTGCTCCTTACTGCCACAGTAGAAGCAGCTCCCCTCGGCACGGCGTAAGTCCTGACGGGTTTTGACCATCTTGGTCTGGTCAACCTGCATAGGCTCAGGAGAGTGTACCTGGGGAGAAATGGAGGGAGTGACGGGTTTCTGAAAAGTAGGAGCTAGACGTGGAAACCTCCTCTCACGGGTGACTTCTTTGGCACGCTCCTGGAACCGTAGGTCAATCCGGGTGGCAAGAGTTATTAGGTCATCGAGAGTGGTAGGAATGTCTCTACCGGCGAGTTCATCTTTAATACGGCCGGACAGACCCTCCCAGAAGACAGATACCAGAGCGTCGTTATCCCAGGCCAGCTCCGAGGCAAGGGTACGGAACCGTATGGCATATTGGCCCACGGTGAGACTTCCCTGATGGAGGCGTAGCAGAGATGATGCGGATGAGGTCTTCCGTCCGGGTTCGTCGAAGACTTTCCGGAAAGCCGTGAGAAAGGCAGGCAAGTCGGACACCAGGGGGTCTCCTCTCTCCCATAGAGGATTTAGCCAGGCCAGGGCCTCCCTGGTGAGATGGGACATGAGGAAGGCAATTTTGGCCCGGTCGGAGTTAAACTGGTGGGACAGGAGTTCAAAGTGCAGGGTGCACTGATTTATAAAGCCCCGAGCCTGAGCGGAGTCGCCTCCGAAGCGAGGAGGTGCAGAAAGCCGGGGTCCGGGGTAGGATACCATAGTATTGGTGGGCAGCGGAGCTGCCGGATTGCGAGTCATGGCACTGGCGGTGGTTGCTGGTGGATCAGTCAGAGTGTCTAGGCGAGAATTGACATTCCGCAGGTGACCCAGGATGGACTCCTGTTGGGACCTCTGATGGGACAGTTCATGACACAGGTCCGAGAGTGAGGGAGCTTGGGTGCCACCGGGTTCCATGGCCCGAGCAAACTGTAACGGGTCTGGGAGGCGGAACCTCTAAGCTACTATACAAGGGGGCGGTCCTTGTAAGGGAGCGGGTGGCGACCAGGGAAGATGGGCAGGCAGTCACAGCAGGTGACCGGGACAGTCTCTGGGTGAACGGGCTGGAGGTCACGGCAAGTGACCGGGGTAGTCTCTGGATGAACGGGCAGGAGGTCACGGCAAGTGACCGGGGCAGTCACTGGATGAACGGGCAGGAGGTCACGGCAAGTGACCGGGGCAGTCTCTGGGTAAAGGGTAGGTACGACCTGTGATGGCTGAGCCTCCAGGTAGGCTAGCAGGCAGATGGTAGATGTGTGCTCCCAGGTGAGCAATCGAGAGTCTCTGGATAAACGGGTGGTCACAGCATGTGACGGCGGAGCCTCCAGGTAGGCCAACAGACAGGCAGCAGATGAGCGCTCCCAGGTGAGCAGGCAGGAGTCTCTGGAATGGCAGGTGGTCACAGCACGTGACGGCGGAGCCTCCAGGTAGGCCAACAGACAGGCAGCAGATGAGCGCTCCCAGGTGAGCGGGCAGGAGTCTCTGGAATGGCAGGTGGTCACAGCACGTGACGGCGGAGCCTCCAGGTAGGCTAGCAGGCAGGTAGCAGATGTGCGCTCCCAGGTGAGCGGGCAGGAGTCTCTGGAATGGCAGGTGGTCACAGCACGTGACGGCGGAGCCTCCAGGTAGGCTAGCAGGCAGGTAGCAGATGTGCGCTCCCAGGTGACCGGCAAGCTGGTCCATAGACAGACTGACAGGATTAGGAACGCAGACCGTCGGACCTCAGGCTAGCAAGCAGGTAGGAGGAATGTCAGGCAGGAAACAGACAGCAAACTGGCAGGATTCTGGCAGGTAACTGGCAGGTAACTGGCAACGGGACCTGAGGGCTGAAGCAGAGTAGTGAACAGTGCAACAACATTGCTCGGGCACCTCCATTTTGGAGGAGGTGCCTTATATATGGTGAAGTCCTCCGGCCATTGGCCGGGGACTCCTTAGGACGGCGCGCGCGGCCCCTTTAAGAGGGAGGGAGCGCGCGCGTGCCCTAAGCACAGTGGCCGGGAAGGAGCGCGCGCTGCCAGCAGAGCGGGAGGAGGATGCCGGGCTCGGAGCAGAGGGGTGAGGGGAACAGCGTCCCTGCCTAGCAGAGGGCAGGGACGCCGGCGCTACAATAAGTCTCTTAGTCTCAGAAATTCCTGGATGACCTGCCAACCGAGACTCGTTACACTCCACAAACAAGTCTCTCCTAAAGGTTCTAGGCACGAACAACCTCCCATGAGGAGTGTTAGATGGAGCATCATCTTGAGCTTTTAGAATCCCATCCTCTAAAACGGAGTCCAATGCCGCCACCACAACTCCTTTCTGTAAAATGTTCTCCTCCTCCTCGGCACCGACCGCAGGAGAGAAGCTGCGAGATAAAGCATCGGCTTTAACATTCTTAGTACCAGGGATATGGGTAACAGAAAAATGAAACCGAGAAAAAAAAAGTGCCCACCTAGCTTGACGGGCATTCAAGCGCTTGGCAGCATCCAGATAGATCAAATTCTTATGATCCATGAAAACCTGAATAGGAAATCAAGCGCCTTCCAAAAATGACGCCAATGTTCAAATGCGAGTTTAATAGCCAGCAACTTCCAATTTCCATCATCATAATTCAATTCGATTTCCGATTTTTTTTTCGAAAAGAAGGCACAAGGATGTACTCCATCCCTGTTCTCCTGAGACAAAACTGCTCCGACTCCCACCGATGAAGCTTCGACCTCGACCAAAAATGGCTTGGTCTCATCAGGCTCCATAAGGATAGGTGCTGAACTGAACCTCTCTTTGAGATACTTAAACGCTTCAATGGCCTCAGTAGTCCATTGGACCGTATTCGCACCTTTCCTGGTGAGATCGGTTAGAGGCTTAACAATTACAGAAAAATTCTTAATGAATTTCCTATAATAATTGGCAAAACCCCAAAAATCTTTGTATAGATTTCAAACCAATAGGCCTAGGCCATTCCTGCACAGCCTGAACCTTCACCAGGTCCATCTCAAAGTCCTCGCTGGAGACAATGTAGCCCAAAAAACTAATTTTCTGCACAGAGAACTCACATTTTCCAGCTTAGCAAAGAGTGAATTATCACTCAATAACTGCAAAACTTCACGTAAACTCTGCCAATGGGACTCCAGATCTGGCGAATAAATCAAAATGTCATCCAAATACACAACCACATTCTTACCAATCAAAGGTCTCAAGATGTCATTAATAAGGTTCGGAAAAAATGCAGGTGCATTGGTAAGACCAAAAGGCATCACCAGATTCTCAAAATGACCTACCGGAGTGTTAAAAGCAGTTTTCCACTGGTCACCCTCCTTCACTTGTAACAAATTGTATGCCCCCAGGAGATCAATTTTAGAGAACCACTTGGCCCCCACTAAATGGTTAAACAAGTCAGGAATTAATGGCAATGGGTAGGAATTCCATATGGTAATCTTATTAATTTGACGAAAATCCAGACATGGACGTAAACCCCCGTCCTTTTTTTAACAAAGAAAAATCCAACTGCCACAGGCAACTTAGAAGGTGTAATGTGACCAGCAGCCAGGCTAGTCTGTATGTACTCCTCCAAGGCCTTTCTTTCAGGGATAGTTAGATTAAACAAATGACTCTTGGGAAGAGTAGCTCCCGGAATAAACTCAATGGCGCAATCATAATCCCTATGAGGAGGTAAAACTTGCGACTCCTCCTCCGAAAAAAACATCCAAAAATCCTGAATAGGCACAGGCAATTCCCCTTTTCCCACAGCCGCAATGCGACCATTACAACATTTATCATAGCATTTCGGACTCCAAGACTTAATCTTATTAGTAGACCAGTCCAGCAAAGGATTGTGCAGTTTTAACCAAGGCAATACCAGAACAACCGGAGAGGGTAAATTATCTAATACAACCAAGTCCAAAATTTCTTGGTGAAGACCATTGATAGTGAGGGGAAATGCAGCAACCTTGTGAGTAATACATTTCAAGGGAGTGTTATCAATTGCAATCACAGAAATAGGTGATGACAAAGGTTTGGATTTCAATTTAAGTTTTTCCAAAAACCTTTTATCAATCACATTTAGTGTTGAACCACAATCCACAAATACCTGAAACATGGATCATTAGGTTGAAGAGAAAAGGCCCACCCTTGTGGTTCACTGCGCAAAAGTGACATAATAAAACCAATGTGCTGTGATTCATTCCCAGAGGACCTTGGTCTCAAACGAAAACATAACAAACAAGCATTTTTAAAGGAAAAAAAATCTTGCTGTTTACCATAAAAAAACATCCGGCAGTCCTACCTTGGGTTCCACAAAATGCGCTCCGGAACAGCTACTCGCGTGTTGCAGGAGCTCGGCCACCTCCAGAGTCAACCCCTGCAAGTGACGCGCCCCCTGGGACATATTCCTTTTTGAGGGGAATACCCGGCACCGGATCAGATGGGGGGGTTGTAGTCTCCGAGCGGCTGTGACCCGGCCCCGTGCCCAGGGCGTCAAGCTCAGTGTTATGTGGCAGTCCTACAGATGTTATTAGTTCTTAATGTCGACTACGCCACCCGTTGTGTTGCGGTCACTATGGCCGCCGCTGCAGCAGGGTCCGCTGAGGCTGATGGTGTAAGTGCAGCTTGTGATGGTATAACCCCCAACGGGTGGGGTATAGCCTCAGGGGGTCAGGTGCAGAGGATGGGGGTTGTAGTGGTGCAGCATAGATGTTAAAGGAAGACAGAGTCGGGTTGTGCAGTTTAGGGTATTTACTCACTGCTGATGTTCCGGTCACTCCAGCTGCTAGTGACCACCCGAGCCGTGCTGCGTCCACCAGGTCCTGGATCCAGCCAACCCCCAAACAAGTCCGGAGCGTGGCCCTGAGCTCTCTTTCTGTCCCGTTCTCTGGCCGTCCCCACCAGTAATCCACCTAGGTCCAGCTCCCTCGGGCCTTCTGTTGGGACACCCTTGGCCCTGGGTTCCCTGACCCTTCATGTGGTGTGCCTTCGGGGTGGATGTGATGGGTGGCCGTGGCAGATGCTGCCCACGGCCTCCGGTCTCTGGCTAGGGTGTGTTTTCTGCCCCCACCAGCTTGGGTTCCGGTACCCTGTGCCGACTCCTCACCCAGTGCTTTAATTTGGGTTCTTGGGTCCTCTCTGTTTTCCCCTCTGGGTACTCCTTCTTTGCTCCTCTCTCACTCAGGGTCTCTCTCTTGCTGCAGGCTGACTTCCTCTCTGCTTGCTGTCTGCTCCTCTGCAGCTGTCTTGCTGTCTGCTCCTCTGCAGCTGTCTTGTTCTCTGCATCTGACTTGTTCTCTGCATCTGACTTGTTCTCTGCATCTGACCCTGATCTTAGTTGGTGCCCACCTTATATACACCCTCTATGTGTGAGCTCAGGTGACCAGCACCCAATGAGCTCCTATCTTTACCCAGGCTGCTCCCCCTATCTGCCCCTACACTGCTTGGGATGTACCACCCCCCTCCCACTCCAGCCAGGAACAGACTCGGTCGTACCTGCACATTTCTAAGTGGGAGTACCGTCGGCCTGTTCCTCGGAAATGGGATGTGTGTAGTGCATGCAGCCTACCGAGCTCAGTTCCACACTCCATCCTTGCCCGGGAGTGGAATATCACACCTCTGGATTGAGGTGCAATACCCCTGTAGCAGCCGAATCCTCAGGGTGCTACATTCCCCCCTGGTAAATCACAGCACGTCCTCGGGCTGTAAAGACAAAAACACCAAAACATACAAAAATTTTTTTTCATATAAACATTCTCGTAGTCGTTTCTTGTTTCAGGTTCCTCCTCCGGACACTGTGCAACGTGTGTCCGGGAAAAGTGCGACAGTTTCTCTAGAAAAATGGTTTTCCTATAAAACCGGTAGGGGGCGCTTTAGGACGCGCAACTATTTACAGGGGAAGTTGGCCGCTCTCAGTCCTCGGCCAGGTATTGGGGAGGAATGACCGCTCTTAGTCCTCGGTCAGTGGGATTTAGGGGTTAAACGGGTAACAGTTCACACATGCTGGTCCCAACGGGGACTATATTAGCAGCAACAGTTTCAATTTTACGGTTTCAGTTTCAATTCACTGTGCCCCGACGGGCAACTATATACAGCTCCTGCTTCGCTGTCCTTAGCGACGGCGTCCTCCTGCTCTTGCTTTTTGGTTACCTTTGGCTCTAGTTTCAGACCCGTCCGGGTCCTCTTGCTCCTCCTCCCCGCACTGCAACTCCTCCTCCGTCAGGCGGTGCACGTGGAGGGCATAAGGTCCTTTGGCACACTTGTGCCGGGTGAAGGTGACCTCGTCCCCGATGTAAAGGTCACGACCTCTGTGCCCCTCCGGCAGATGGGATTCCACGTCTCTGCGCGTGACAAAGACGTCGCCGAGGGTGTTGTTGTCTCTGATGAAGCCCCACCCGTGCTGCTGGTTAAACTTGATTACAGTCCCGGTGGTACGGGGACTGTGCGCTGCACGGGGGTCCCTCCTGGTCCGGCTCTTTTGCTCGGCGCTCCTTATTTGGGCCTGTTGTTCCCGGACCCGCCTCTCTCTCCGCTCCCTCGCGAACTCTTCGAGCTGCTGTCGGCAACACTCAGCGCGCTCTGCTGCAGCTGCCCTAGTTTCCTGAGTGAACCCCATTAGATCTTCTCCGGTGGGGTCCCACTCAAACTGTGCTTCCGCTAGCGGGGGCGAGATCCGTGCCACGGGCTTCGGAGCCGGAATCAGGGGTTCATCCAGGGGTCTTGGTTTCTGCTGCCGTTCCAGCTCATGGTATCCTTCGGGCCAGATGAAGGGCCGCCCGTCCGGCCATGTGAGCTGGCTGAACAAGTCCTCCCCCAGGTGTGGCACCCTTGGTTTTACGGGCGCGGGCGCGGTGGTGGTGGCGCCCGGGTTGCCCAGGCCTTGCGGCCAGGCCTGGGGCACCTGGAAGGTGAAGGGCACCGTTAGGACGGCGGCACCCTGGGCTACCTGGCCTTGCGGCCAGGCCGGAGGCTCCGCGGAGGTAGGGGGCGCTGTTGGTGATGCGGCGCCCGGGGGTACTAGGCCTTGCGACCAGGCTGGTGGTATTTCCTGCTTTGTCACGCTCCGGGTCGAGGCGCGTGACGTCACAGGGGTCGCTGCGGCGGCTTCCGGTCGGGGCCTAGTCCATAGCGGTGACATGGCGGCTACGGGCACAGCAGGGGGACTTTCGGGCTCTGCGACGGGGAGCTGGGGCAGGTGGGCGGTTTCTCGGCTTGGGGTATAGGCGTCCCCTTTACCTGCCTCCATGCGTTCGGCTCCCTTCTCGGCGCCGTCTCCGGCCTTGGGTCCTCCCGCGCCATCCTCAGAGGCGGTCTGCTTCCTCTTCCAGGGTAGCGTGCTCCGTTGACTGGTCTCAGCTTGCTGGGTCATCTCCCGGCTCCACTCAGCCAGTATCTCGCGCTGTACCCGGGCCATCCTCCGTGCGAGGCCCTCCAGGGCAGTCTGTGCACACTCCCGGTCTCGGGGGAGCTGTGCAAGGACCTCCACTAGGCCTAGTGGGGTCGTGGTGTCTAGCAGGCTCCTGACCAACGGGTCGGTGCTGCTCTGCTCTTCTTCCAGCAGGCTCCTGGCCAGCGGGCCGGTGCTGCTCTGCTCTCCTTCCTCGGTCTTTAGCAGACTCCTGGCCAGCGGGCCGGTGCTGTTCTGCTTTCTCTCCATATCCGGGTAAACTTCTCCGCTACTCCTCGTTAGACTTCTTGCCTCCGGGTGCGCTCGCTCCAGACTGCTCCAGGCGGCACCCATCTTCGTTCTTTTCTTTCGTCTCCTCCCACTTCGAGGGCGGTCCCGGGGCAACTCGGTGACTGTCAGCTCCAGGGGTAGTTCTTTCACGCTGACAGACACCTCCAGCATCACAGTCTCTGTTGGTGGGGGCGGTTTCCACTTTTGGCGCCATTTTCTGTCCTGGCCCACGATGGGAGGTGGCCTCTTGCCCTCCTTTGGCACGCCCATAATGGCGTCCGCTGCTCTTCCAAGGCGGGAAATCTGCGGTTTTGGCGGGAAGCGTCGCCCAGTGGCGGGAAACTCTGCAGATGGCGGGAACAAGTTGGAAATGGCGGACAATCGGCGGGAAACGACTGGTGATGGAGTCCGATGGCGTGGACCCTCCGGAACCGGCGGGAGACTTCTTTCTGAGGTAAACTTGCACTTTTCTTCAGGCACGCAGTACCCGGGTGTTGCGGGCACGTAATCCTGCCGACTACGCCAAAGTTGACGCGCCCCCTGGGACATATTCCTTTTTGAGGGGAATACCCGGCACCGGATCAGATGGGGGGGTTGTAGTCTCCGAGCGGCTGTGACCCGGCCCCGTGCCCAGGGCGTCAAGCTCAGTGTTATGTGGCAGTCCTACAGATGTTATTAGTTCTTAATGTCGACTACGCCACCCGTTGTGTTGCGGTCACTATGGCCGCCGCTGCAGCAGGGTCCGCTGAGGCTGATGGTGTAAGTGCAGCTTGTGATGGTATAACCCCCAACGGGTGGGGTATAGCCTCAGGGGGTCAGGTGCAGAGGATGGGGGTTGTAGTGGTGCAGCATAGATGTTAAAGGAAGACAGAGTCGGGTTGTGCAGTTTAGGGTATTTACTCACTGCTGATGTTCCGGTCACTCCAGCTGCTAGTGACCACCCGAGCCGTGCTGCGTCCACCAGGTCCTGGATCCAGCCAACCCCCAAACAAGTCCGGAGCGTGGCCCTGAGCTCTCTTTCTGTCCCGTTCTCTGGCCGTCCCCACCAGTAATCCACCTAGGTCCAGCTCCCTCGGGCCTTCTGTTGGGACACCCTTGGCCCTGGGTTCCCTGACCCTTCATGTGGTGTGCCTTCGGGGTGGATGTGATGGGTGGCCGTGGCAGATGCTGCCCACGGCCTCCGGCTAGGGTGTGTTTTCTGCCCCCACCAGCTTGGGTTCCGGTACCCTGTGCCGACTCCTCACCCAGTGCTTTAATTTGGGTTCTTGGGTCCTCTCTGTTTTCCCCTCTGGGTACTCCTTCTTTGCTCCTCTCTCACTCAGGGTCTCTCTCTTGCTGCAGGCTGACTTCCTCTCTGCTTGCTGTCTGCTCCTCTGCAGCTGTCTTGCTGTCTGCTCCTCTGCAGCTGTCTTGTTCTCTGCATCTGACTTGTTCTCTGCATCTGACTTGTTCTCTGCATCTGACCCTGATCTTAGTTGGTGCCCACCTTATATACACCCTCTATGTGTGAGCTCAGGTGACCAGCACCCAATGAGCTCCTATCTTTACCCAGGCTGCTCCCCCTATCTGCCCCTACACTGCTTGGGATGTACCACCCCCCTCCCACTCCAGCCAGGAACAGACTCGGTCGTACCTGCACATTTCTAAGTGGGAGTACCGTCGGCCTGTTCCTCGGAAATGGGATGTGTGTAGTGCATGCAGCCTACCGAGCTCAGTTCCACACTCCATCCTTGCCCGGGAGTGGAATATCACACCTCTGGATTGAGGTGCAATACCCCTGTAGCAGCCGAATCCTCAGGGTGCTACACAAGCGTTGAGCCAAATCCTGGATGGAAGCCATACTGATCCCCGAATAAATATGATCTTAATTTTTTTTGGGCTGGACTTACTGTTATGATCTGCAAACAAGAACTAAGGAAAGAAGGGGAAAGCTTTCCCTACAGTAAGACTAAGCTCAAGCCCTACGATGTAGCGGGCTGCCTGTTCCTAGCGAACAGACCCGCCTTAGTCCTAGGCTAGTCTGAACGAAGACCTATAGAATAAAGGGAAGGGGTCCCTAAAAGAACTAAGGACTGGAACAAAAATGGGACACCTCCTGAACAGAGAAAGTTGTTGCAGAAAACAAAAGATAAACTGACAAAAAGGTACTAGAGGTCCCAAAGGACCAAGCGAACTGAGAGGTATAGGCACCGAAGCACCTGGCTAGCAAAACAGTCAAACAACACTGAAGTCCAGCACAGCCAAAAAGGCGGAGCTGGAATATAAAGGCAGATGGTCACATGACCGCAAAACACAAGATGGAAAAAACAAACAGGAGGGTTCTAACAGCTAGATCATAACCCATGAAGATGTCAATCATAGGAACGTGACTTTGTGACTTTTCAAGGGCGAGAACAAAATTGCAATTGGTGTTATTAGCTGAGATCTGAGCCCTAGAACTCTAGTAACTATTTGCTATATGTGACATCATTGATCACGGATACCTTTCATCACTCTATTAAACTGTCTTCTGGACTAAAGTTTTCCAGTGTGTAGCTTTTTATCACCCATGCATTTTCCCAGTGCTCAGAGATATCTCCTGCCATGTAAGACTTCTGGAGCAGTGACACTTCTTAGTAGTGTTTATGACTCTACTTGAATGCAGTAAGCCTCACTTTTTCTGCATAGTTCCACAGCCTGGCTTCAGCTGTCCTCAGGTCTGCTCTATGTGATCCAGACTCTATTACAATATTAAGTTACAGAACTTCTGTAGTCACATCACAGGGGATTGTAGAACAGTATCACTTGTTTTTCAACCTGCGCATTATACAGTGCAAATAGGAAATAGAATATTATTATTGGCACCGAAAAACGTCAGGCCCTGTTTTCTGCATGTACACAAATTGTTTCCATGTTTAATTAGCCTTCGAGAGTATTCTGTTTCTTTCCTCTCCATAGGGACAATAGAATAACCTTTGTGTTGCACTTTGTAACCATAAATACACCAAGGTAATCCAATCTGTTCTCACTGGATTATGGGTGAGTTTTTTATCCTTTGCTACATTTATATTTCACAAAATATATTATATATATTGGGAAAAGTATTTGCGCTTCTCCAGATGTCCTTCGTATGGTACTATCAAACTGAACAGCTTCTGAACTTCTGAAACTAAATGTACATAATAGACCTTGCAATGATGATACAATGTCTCATCTATCTAGACAAACACTAAGAATTTACAGGCAGGTAGTTGCTATCTATTTGCCCATTCTGCCCAGCGCCGATCTTTGCTGGCTTACAGCGGACATGGGCTACTCCTTATGGTAATTCTGTGGCTTCAGTCGACATCATGTCGACAGAGCAGTTTCTTCTTTTCTACTCTGCTTTGTTTAAGGGGTGTCTCTGCCAATGTCATGCTGATTGACAGCCAGTGATACGTCATAGGTCGTGTCACAGTATCTGATGCGGGCTCCAGCGATGAGCCCGAATCTTTCCCTGCATATGACAGCTGATTTGATCAGCTGTCATGTGCCCCTAACAGCCACGAGTGAAATCGCTATCCACCTGCTTCTGTTAATCTCTGACAGCGGCATTTAACTTGCGCCAGGAGGGAGAGCGTCACAAGACATGCCCATAGGCGCCTCTGTCACGATTGGCATGACAGCTAGGTGTCTGCAGAAGACCTCTGTGCTTGTCATTGCAGAACTCCTATGAATGCTGGCCCGTGGCTGTCGTTCATAGGAGATGATTATTTCTGCTACACATAGCAGGGCTTGCTATGTGTAGCACAAGCGATCAAATGATCGCAGCTTCAAGTCTCCTGTTGAGTATTGAAGAAAGTAAAAAGTAGAAAAAAAGTTTTAAAAAATATAAAAAAAATTAAAACAGTATAAAAGTTCAAATCACTCCCTTTTGCCAAATTCAAAATTGAACAATAATAATAATAAAAATACACATGTTTAGTATGGCTGCTCTTAGAAATGCCCAATCTATCAAAATATAAATTAAATTAATCCGATCGGTAAACTACATAATAAAAAAATCAAAACTCCAGAATTATGTTTTTTTTGGTGGCTGCAACATTGCAATAAAATGCAATAACAATCAAAATATCGTATCTACCCCAATGGTATCAATAAAACGTCAGCTCAGCACGCAAAAAAATAAGCCCTTACCCAGCTCCAGATCCCGAAAAATGGATATGCTATGGGTCTCAGAAAATTGCGCCATTTTTTTTTCTTACAAACTTTGTATTTTTTTTCACCAGTTAAATAAAAAAGAATCTATACATGTTTGGCATTTGCATGCTCATACTGACCTGGAAAATCATAATGACAGGTCAGTTTTAGTATTTAGTGAACATAGTAAAAGAAAAACCCAAAAAAACAACTGTGGAATTGCACTTTTTCTGCAATTTCCCAGCACTTGGAAATTTTTTCCTGTATTCCCAGGACACTATATGGTAAAATCAATGGTGTTGTTCAAAAATACAAGTCTTTACACCGCCATATTGATGGAAAAATAAAAAGGTTATGGCTCTGGGAAGAAGGGGAGCAAAAAACAAGAACGCAAAAATGGAAACTAGCAAAGTCGTGAAGGGGGTGAGTTCATTGGGTTTGGCTGAATCACATAAAACTCTACCTACTACCTAGATTTGGTGGAGAATGGATAATGTGTTGGGACTGTTCTTCAGGATTAGGGCAAGGCCACTATTTCCAGTGAAAGTTAATGCTAAGGGTGCATTTACACTTTAAAATTATTGTGAACGAGCATTTGTAGGAAGACTCGTATCACAGTAATCATACAGTTAAGAGAGGCTGCCAATCACCTGATGAACAGGCAACCGAATGCTTTTTGATTGGGTGAAATGATGTTTTGGTTGTCACAAATGGTCATCGTTCTGTTTGTAAACAGGACTAGCGCTGCCGGGTACGATGACAGCCTATGCGCATTAATGCAGTGTATTACAGATCGTTCAGTGCGCATTGTTAAGTGCTATCTGCCGTATAACAATATTAAACGACCGTCAATAGGTAAATAGTTACCGATCGCCAGTTGTTCAACCCTGAAAAATTGAATTATGTAAATCCGCCTTAATGCTTCAGCATACAAAGACATTTAACACAATTGTATGCTTCAAATCCCATACAGACAAAAAATAGTGCACACAAAGCCAAAGTATAAGAAAGTACAAAATAATTTACTTTATTCTATCACAAAAAAATACACATAAGACAAATTAAAAAGTGAATCACCCAGAGGATCGCAACACACGTAACAGGAAGCATTACAGCACATCAGTAATTATATAAAAGTCCGGGCTGAGCCATCACTGGACACTATTCATACTATAGTGAGCACACATGGGATGGTAATCAATAGAGCAGAGGAGCTTGTGTTTCATACATACCCATGAATTATCATTCTGCTAACGTAGCACCAACCCCAATGCACATTATTGATGTCCACATTCTTTTGGGGGTTTAGTTTGGCCCCATGTCTACAGGAGGATAATCCATAGGTATGTATGGAATACAAGTTTGTTTGCTCCATTGATTATCATTAGTGTTGAGCGAGCACTAAAATGCTCGAGTGCTCGAAGCTCGGGCCGAGCTCACTGTAATACTCGGGTGCTCGACCCGAGCAACGAGCCCAATGTTAGTCTATGGGAGACCTGAACATTTTTGCAGCGGCTCCCCCGGCAGTCTGTAGAAAGCCTAAAAAGTGCCCAAAACGATAGTGACAGTGCTCAAATGACATGGGGGCAGCATGGGCATCGCCCCTGGAAGCATTTCTGACCCCCAGGTCACTGCTGTCAACAACGTGGTCAGAGGTATTAAGCCACTTTTACAGGCTCACAATAAAACGTTCAAAAACGAAAGTGAAAGTGCTTTCCTGTGAAATATGTTAACCCCTTAACGACCATGGGTCTTTCTGTTTTTGCGTTTTCCTTTTTTGCTCCCCTTCTTCCCAGAGCCAGAACTTTTTTAATTTTCGTTCAATATGGCCATGTGAGGGCTTATTTTTTGCGGGACGAGTTGTACTTTTAAACACCGTCACTGGTTTTGCCATATCGTGTGCTGGAAAATGGGAAAAAATTCCAAGTGCAGTGAAACTGCAAAAAAAAAGCAATTCCACAGTTGTTTTTTGGGTCCTTTTTTTTACCACGTTCACAGATTGCTAAAACTGACCTGCCATCATTATTTTCCAGGTCGTTACGAGTTCATAGACACCAAACATGTATAGGTTCTTTTTTATTTAAGTGGTGAAAAAAAAATCCAAAGCTTGCTAAAAAAACAAAAAAAAAATGACGCCAATTTCCGAGACCCTTAGCTTCTCCATTTTTCGGGATCTGGGGCCAGGTGAGGGCTTATTTTTTGCGTGCCGGGCTGACGTTTTTATTGATACCATTTTGGGGTAGATCCGATGTTTTGATCGCCCGTTATTGCATTTTATTGCAAAGTTGTAGCGACCAAAAAAACTTAATTCTGGCGTTTAAAATTTTTTTCTCGTTACGCCGTTTACCGATTGTTTTAATTCTTCTTTTATATTGATAGATCGGGCGATTCTGAACGCGGCGATACCAAATATGTGTATGTGTTTTTTTTTTATATATATATATATTTTATTTTGAATGGGGCGAAAGGGGGGTGACTTAAACCTTTATATATTTTTTATTTTTTTAAAAACTTTTTTTTTACACTTTCTGCTTGCTTCTATAGTCTCCAAAGGAGACTAGAAGCAGCAGTTGTCTGATTGCTTCTACTGCATACAAGCGATCTGCAGGAGAAATGCTCACTTGCTATGAGCGCTGACCACTAGGTGGCGCTCATAGCAATTGAGACATGACAACCACAGGCGTCTGCTGCAGACCCTGAGTTGTCATGCCCACCCATTGGTGACCCGCGATCACGTGATGGGGTCACTGATGGGCGGGGCTTAGGACTCCCGGAAGCGCGAGTTAAATGCCACTGTCAGAGATTTAACATGTTAACAGCAGCGGGTGGATTGCGATTCCAATAATCAGCTGACATGTGCTCACTTCAGTGCGGCCTCACCGCCGGAGCCCCCGCTGAACCGGCCTTCCCGACCTGGTGCGTACTATTACTGACCAGGTCGGAAAGGGGTTAAGGAACATCCTTTCCAGGGTAAAGACTTGTGTATAAGGTAAAATAAATAACCAAAAACAAAAATACTCCTCCACACCTTGGGCTATGTTCACAAGTAGCATTTTTTATGCGTTTTTGCACGTTTGTATTGCTTTCAACCGTGACAAATGCATTCACCGGGAAATGTCATTTTAACGTTTTACAACCTTATCTTGCCATGTGCTTTGCGACACAAAACTCATCAAGGAAAATGAAGACTTCCTGGACAGAACCGAAGCGTCACTACTGGTCACGGAAAGTGAAGGAAGCGTCAGAGAACCTCCAGAGGTAGACAAGTGGAGGCAAGTGACCAAAAGAAGCAAGAAGACCATGGAGACACCACCAACCACACAACTGAGAAACAGATTCCAAGGACTTGTGGAGGACGAAGATGGCACACCTAAGGATGAGGAACTACCAGCAAGCAAAAAAGAAAAGAGCACCCAGAAACACCCAGAAGCGACAAGAAAAAGGACAGCCAAGAAGGGAAGAAGAGTGGTGGTGGTGGGAGACTCACTACTGAGAGGAACAGAAGCAGCTATCTGCAGACCGGACATAACCGCAAGAGAAGTATGCTGCCTCCCAGGGGCGAAGATCAAGGATGTTACCGATAGGATACCGAAGCTCATCAGTTCCAAGGATGTCCACCCATTTCTTCTGATACATGTTGGCACCAATGACACGGCAAAGAAGGACCTACCGACAATCTGCAAGGACTTTGAAGCATTGGGGAAGAAAGTAAAAGAACTGGATGCGCAGGTAGTTTTTTCTTCTATCCTTCCAGTAGACTGGCATGGCGTCAGGAGATGGAACAGGATCCTTGATGTGAACAACTGGCTGAGATGATGGTGCAGACAACAAGGATTTGGATTCCTGGACCACGGTGTGAATTACCTCTATGACGGACTCCTTGCCAGAGACGGACTACACCTCAACAAACCCGGGAAACACACATTCGCCAGGAGACTCGCAACACTCATCAGGAGGGCGTTAAACTAGAAGAAGAGGGGATGGGAAGAAAAATGCCGGACACGAACATGCAACCAGAGAACATACTAATGAAAGATATGAAGTGCGACAAAGAAGGTCCAAGACAAGATATTTGGAAGGGAGGTAAGAAAATTTCTAATACAATCCACAGGGAGAAGATTGGAACAAAACAAAATCGTGTAAACTGCATGCTAGCAAATGCCAGGAGCCTGACAAACAAGATGGATGAACTGGAAGCAGAAATATCTACAGGTAACTATGACATAGTGGGAATAACCGAGACATGGTTAGATGAAAGCTATGACTGGGCAGTTAACTTACAGGGTTACAGTCTGTTTAGAAGGGATCGAAGAAGTCGGAAAGGGGGTGGAGTCTGTCTATATGTAAAGACGTGTCTAAAGCCTACAATACGGGAGGATGTATGGGAGGGAAATGAGGAGGTCGAGTCCTTATGGGTGGAGATACATGGGGCAAAAAACAATAGTAAAATTATCATAGGAGTCTGTTATAAACCACCAAATATAGCAGAAGCCACGGAAAGTCTATTAATGAGACAAATAGACGAAGTAGCAAAAAATAACGAGGTGATTATTATGGGGGACTTCAACTACCCCGATATAGACTGGGAAACCGAAAGCTGTAGATCTCAGAAAGGAAACAGGTTTCTGTCAATTATCAAAGACAATTATTTGTCACAACTTGTGCAGGAACCAACTAGAGGGACGGCCCTTTTAGACTTAATATTAACTAACAGGCCAGACAGAATAACTGAGGTGCAGGTCGGGGGGCACCTGGGAAATAGTGACCACAACATTATACAATTCCACATGTGCTTCAGTAGGGTGCCCAGCAAGGGAGTCACAAAAACACTGAACTTCAGGAGGGCAAAGTTTGATCAGCTAAGAGATGCCCTTCACCTTATAGACTGGGATAGTATCTTTAGTAATAGGAGCACGGATAGAAAATGGGAAATTTTCAAAACAGTCCTACATAGTCACTGTAGAAGGTACATACCTTATGGGAATAAAAGGGCTAGGAATAGGAGGAAGCCAATGTGGCTAAATAAGGAAGTCAAGAGGGCAATGAAAAACAAAAAAAGGGCTTTCGGTAAACTTAAACAAGAAGGCAGCGAGGAAGCGCTAATATCTTATAGGGAAAAAAACAAAATCTGTAAGAAACAAATAAGAATAGCAAAAGAGGAGACAGAGAGACTAATTGCCAAGGAAAGTAAAACGAATCCCAAACTGTTCTTTAACTATATAAACAGTAAAAGGATTAAAACTGATGGAGTTGGCCCATTCAAAAATAACCTGGGTAAAATCATAGAGGACGATGAGGGTAAAGCAAACCTACTCAATAGCTTCTTCTCCACTGTTTTCACAAAAGAACACAATTTATCGGAGGAAATGCACAGTGATAAAGTAAACCCTCCGCTAAATATCACCCACCTAACCCAGGAGGAAGTTCAGAAACGCCTAAATAATATCAAAATAGACAAGTCACCAGGCCCAGATGGCATACACCCCCGGGTACTAAAAGAATTAAGTAATGTGATAGACAGACCGCTGTATCTTATATTCAAGCACTCTTTATGGACAGGGACTGTCCCACTAGACTGGCGCCAAGCAAATGTGGTACCAATATTCAAAAAGGGGTCTAAAAGTGACCCTGGGAACTATAGACCAGTAAGCTTAACATCTGTTGTGGGTAAATTGTTTGAAGGATTTCTTAGAGATGCTATTGTAGAATATCTTAATGATAATAACTGTCTAACTCCATATCAACATGGATTCATGAGGGATCGCTCCTGCCAAACAAACCTGATCGCCTTCTACGAGGAGGTGAGCTCACAGCTGGACCGGGGAGAGTCAGTGGATGTTGTATACCTTGACTTCTCCAAAGCGTTTGATACCGTGCCACACAAAAGGTTGGTTTATAAAATGAGAATGCTTGGTCTGGGGAATAATGTGTGCAAGTGGGTAAATAGCTGGCTGAGTGATAGAAAGCAGAGGGTGGTTATCAATGGAGTAAGCTCAGGGTGTGTCAGGGTTACTAGCGGGGTGCCTCAAGGGTCTGTCTTGGGACCTATATTATTTAATATATTTATTAATGATCTAGTGGAAGGGTTGCATAGTAAAATAGCAATATTTGCAGATGATACTAAACTTTGTAAAGTAGTTAATACCGATGAGGATAGGGCACAGCTACAGGAGGATTTAGATAAATTGGGGAGTTGGGCCAAAAAATGGCAAATGGGGTTCAATGCCGATAAATGTAAGGTCATGCACATGGGAAAGAAAAACAGCAGTCACCCATACATATTAAATGGGAAACCTTTGGGGAAATCTGACATGGAGAAGGACCTGGGCGTCTTGGTTAATAGCAAATTAAATTGGAGTGCGCAGTGTCAGGCAGCAGCTGCGAAGGCAAATAGAGTCATGGCATGCATCAGAAGAGGAATAGGGGCATATGATGAGAACATTGTTCTTCCTCTGTATAAAGCGCTGGTAAGGCCGCACTTAGAATATTGTGCACAGTTCTGGGCTCCGGTGCTCAGGAAAGACATATTGGAGCTAGAGAGGGTACAAAGGAGGGCGACTAAGGTAATAAAGGGAATGGAGGGACTAGAATACCCAGAGAGGTTGTCAAAATTAGGCCTATTTACGTTGGAAAAGAGAAGGCTTAGGGGAGACCTCATAAACATGTATAAATACATCAGGGGGCAGTACAGAGATCTCTCCCATGACCTGTTTATACCAAGGATGGTGACAAACACGAGGGGGCACACTATGCGTCTGGAGGAAAGGAGGTTCCTGCACCAGCATAGAAGGGGATTCTTTACGGTCAGAGCAGTGAGACTCTGGAACTCTCTGGGAGAGGAAGTGGTGATGTCCAACTCACTTAATGAGTTCAAGAGAGGCCTGGACGCCTTTCTTGAGAACAATAAAATTACATCTTATGCTTAGGGATAGTTAATTAATCCAGGGATTTAATCTGACTGCCAGATTGGTGTCGGGAAGTGAATTTTTCCTCAATGATGTAAATTGGCCTATACCGCATGGTTTTTTGTTGCCTTCCCCTGGATCAACGCTGCGGAATAGCTGCAGTGCACAAGAAATAGGCTGAACTGGATGGACGCTTGTCTTTTTTCGGCCTTATAAACTATGTAACTATGTAACTATATGTAACATGCATACAGTGCTAAAAAGACATGGGAACAGCATGGGGAAGACCCTTGGAAACATCTCTGACACCCAGGTCACTGCCTAAAAGTGTGCCCATCAGAAGTGATCCTTGCCGCATCAGAAGATGCAGACTTGCAACTATCCCCGTGCAAGTCCTTGTCCCAGGGCAGTGTTCAATTGTACCTCCCCCATAACTTGCAATACAAGCGCAAGTATGCAGCCTGCCACCCACCCACCCCCAGGCTGCAATACCATACTGCTAGCTTGCTTGCACTTGAAATTGGGCCTTTTAGGCATGTGGAGGTGGAATCTGGCCACCACGTCATGGCTGCGTCAGTAGCCTGGTATTGATACTCAGTCACTCAGGCCAGGGGGCGGCCGGGTGTCCATACTCAGTCCCCAGCCGCCCCGCGGCCGGGTGCCCACACACAGTCCCCAGCCGCGTGGGGGTGGCCGGGTGTCCATAAACGGTCCCCAGCCGCCCCTATTTGTCCCGGTGCGCCTTATACACAAGCGCGCATACCAAAACATTACCTGTGCCCTCCCCAGTGCATTTAGTGGGAAGGACAGCCTAACCACAAACACGTGGACAAGTGAATGTGGCCAGGAATGGTCCATCTCACTGACGCCTTCACACTGGGTTAATATTGTGGAAGCCGGGACACAGTTGGACACTGGGATGCAACACGTCCTCCAGACATAGAGGATTGCGGGTCCTGGGTCAATCAGGCTTCAACACAAAGTTCAGAAGGTAGACAGCAGCAGTGGTCGGCCTCCTACACAACGAGTAAATTATTCATGTTCATGAGGCCATCCACCTCCTTAGCTTTCTGTTCCTTGGAATGCAAGCGCATGTATGTAGTAGCAGCTAGGCCTGAGGTGGTCAGCGTTTTGGCGCATATTCTACCTCCTTCGAGGATTGCTGGATGTTTTCCTGCTACTATCCCAGTTCTATGACTCCCGTTAAAACAAAGCTTCAGGTGATGAATGATGGATGAGGTGGTGGCAAAGGAGAAAGAGCAGGAGGAACAGGGACCATTCACACCAATATCAGGCCAGCCAACCACACATGTCTTGTAGGATATGTTTCTGTACCAAAAGGAGCGGTTCAGCTACACAGTTATAAGGCATACAGTGAATGCAATGCCTACCAAAAATTTCGAGGCACTCCAATGCCCCTTGGAAGTGACATGGAGGTCAGAGGGCCTTAACTAAACCGTTTTTTCCATTTATAGCAACTGTGTCTCCTGTACACTGTTGGCCTAAGCAGGGAATGGAAGGCTTTCCAAAAATTATTAGGCACTGCAATGCCCCTTGAAACAGACGTGGATTACAGCGTATTAAAAACCTTCTACCCATTATTGGGGAGTGGGTCTCCCTTAGTGTTCGCCTATGCATTGAAAAGCAAAAGCTGACAAAAATTAGGAGGAAATGCAATGCCCGTTGCAAGAGTCGTGGAGGTTAGAGGTAATTAAAAACAACATGTCAATGCCCCTTGGAAGAGCTGTGGAGTTCAGAGTGGTTTAACAAGACGGTTTTAATGCCCCTTAGAAGAGACGTGGAGTTCAGAGTGGTTTAACAAGACAGTTTTAATGCCCCTTGGAAGAGATGTGGAGGTCACAGTAGCTTAACAAGATGGTTTTAATGCCTCTTGGAAGAGACGTGGAGTTCAGAGTGGTTTAACAAGACAGTTTTAATGCCCCTTGGAAGAGTGGTGGAGGTTACAGTGGAATAAAAAGACAATATCAATGCCCCGTGGAAGAGACGTGGAGGTCACAGTAGCTTAACAAGACGGTTTTAATGCCCCTTGGAAGAGTGGTGGAGGTTGAAATGGAATAAAAAGACAATATCAATGCCCCTTGGAAGAGTGGTGGAGGTTACAGTGGAATAAAAAGACAATATCAACGCCCTGTGGAAGAGACGTGGAGATCACAGTAGCTTAACAAGACGCTTTTAATGCCCCTTGGAAGAGTGGTGGAGGTCGCAGTGGAATAAAAAGACAATATTAACGACCCTTGGAAGAGACGTGGAGGTCACAGTAGCTTAACAAGATGATTTTAATGCCCCTTACAAGAGCCATGCAGTACAGCATATTAAAAACATTATTCCCATTATTGGGGAGTGGGGCTCCCATAGTCTTTGCCTATGCCTTCCAAGCAAAAGCTGCCTAAAATTAGGAAGGGGGAACTTGCAATGTCCCTTACAAGAGCCATGCAGTACAGCATATTAAAAACATTATTCCCATTATTGGGGAGTGCGTCTCCCATAGTCTTTGCCTATGCCTTCCAAGCAAAAGCTGCAAAAAATTAGGACAGAGGAACTTGCAATGCTGGCAACATGGACCACGGTCACCCTGGTGGTATAGTGGTCGTGGAGGCTGAGGATAAGGAGAAGAGCAAAAAACAGCCGAAAGGAGGAAGCGTATACCCATGTGTGGGTGTGAAGCGATGCATGGGAATACACCTCCCGAAATAACACAGTGGATTTGACGTTATGTTACTCTGCTGTCATTTGGTGGTGATGAGAAGTCTGGCCCAATCCAGCCCTTGTTCATTTTGATAAGGGTCAGCTTGTCAGCATTGTCAGTTGACAGGTGAGTGCGCTTATCAGTTATAATTCCCCCAGCGGCACTAAAAACACGTTCCGATAACACGCTAGCGGCAGGGCAGGCCAGGACCTCCAAGGCATACAGAGTGAGTTCATTCCAAGTGTCCAGCTTGGATACCCAATAATTAAAAGGCACATAGGAATCACGGAGGACGCTGGTACTTCCTCACCATCTTTTGAAACTTTCCACTCCTTGTGATAGTACCCTGCGCCTCAGGGCCTGTAAGCTGGGCAGGTCTCAGAAAACTGTCCTAGAACATTGACAGTGTTCCCCTGCCTCTGCTGGATTGGAGTTGCGTCTCTCTCGCCTTTATGCCTTAGTTGGGCAGCGAACTGTGACGTCTGCCGCTACCGTGTTCAGATGGGAATTTTTTTAACAGTTCTGCAGCAAGGGCCTTCTGGTACTGCCCCATTTTTGTAGACCTCTCCAACTCAGGAATAAGAGAGTGAAAGTTCTCCTTGTAGAGGGGGTCTAAAAGTGTCATCAACCAGTAATGACTGTCACCCAACATTTTGACAATGCGAGGGTCACGGTTAAGGCAGCGTAACATAAAGTAAGCCATGGGTGCCAGACTGGTAACGGGCAAGACTTCCGTGTCCTCACCAAGATGACGGCTGATAGTGTTCAGCGATCAGTAAAATGCTCGGGTGCTCGAAGCTCGGGCCGAGCTTACCGTGATACTCGGGTGCTCGACCCGAGCAACGAGCCCAATGTTAGTCTATGAGAGACCCGAGCATTTTTGCGGCAGCTCCACCGGCTGTCTGTAGAAAGCCTAAAAAGTGCCCAAAACAATAGTGACAGTGCTCAAAAGACATGGGGGCAGCATGGGGATCGCCCCTGGAAGCATTTCTGACCCCCAGGTCACTGCTGTCAACAACGTGGTCAGAGGTATTAAGCCACTTTTGCGGGCTCACAATAAAACGTTCAAAAACAAAGCTGAAACGGTTTTCCTGTGAAATATGTTAAGGAATTTCCTTTCCAGGGTAAAAACTTGTGTATAAGGTAAAATAAATAACCAAAAACAAAAATACTCCTCCACACCTTGGGCTATGTTCACAAGTAGCATTTTTCATGCGTTTTTGCACTTTTGTATTGCTTTCAACCGTGACAAATGCGTTCACCAGGAAATATCATTTTAACATTTTACAACCTTATCTGGCCATGTGCTGTGTGACACATGCATACAGTGCTGAAAAGACAAGGGATCAGCATGGGGAAGACCCCTGGAAGCATCTCTGACCCCCAGGTCACTGTCTAAAAGCGTGCCCATCAGAAGTTATCCTTGCCGCATCAGAAGATGCAGACTTGCAACTATCCCCGTGCAAGTCCTTGTCCCAGGGCAGTGTTCAATTGTACCTCCCCCATTCCTTGCAATGCAAGCGAAAATATGCAGCCAACCACCCACCCACCCGCAGGCTGCAATACCATACTGCTAGCTTTCACTTGAAATGGGGCCTTTTAGTTTGGAGGAGGCCGAAGCTGGCCACTACCTCATGGCCGCTTCGGCAGCGAGGTATCCATACTCTGTCCCCAGCCGCCCGGCGGCCGGGTGTCCACGCTCGGTCCCCAGCCGCCAGGTGGCGGCCAGGTGTCCATACTCGGTCCCCAGCCGCCCTGATTTCTCCTGTCACCTTCCCCCACACTTTTCTTAGCCTGGCCTGCTTTAGGGCAGCATTGGACGAGCCCACCAGAGAACCAGACTCCTCCGGTGGGCCCTGGCTTCTCCATCAGGGGAGTTGAGAGTGCCTAGGTGAGGAGCATGATGATGATGATAGAAGTTAGCATCTGCTTTGTTTTCTTGGAATGCAAGCGCATGTATGTAGTAGCGGCTAGGCCTGAGGTGGTCCGCGTTTTGGCGCATATCCAACCTCCTCCGAGGATTGCTGGATGTTTTCCTGCTACTATCCCAGTTCTATGTCTCCCGTTAAAACAAAGCTTCAGGTGATAAATGATGGATGAGGTGGTAGCAAAGGAGAAAGAGCAGGAGGAACAGGGACCATTCACATCAATATCAGGCCAGTCAACCATATATGTCTTGTAGGATATGTTTCTGTAACAAAAGGAGCGGTTCGGCTACACAGTTATAGGGCATACAGTGAGTGCAATGCCTACCAAAAATTTCGAGCCACTCCAATGCCCCTTGGAAATGACATGGAGGTCAGAGGGCATTAACTAAACCTTTTTTTCGATTTATAGCAACTGGGTCTCCCGTGCACTGTTGGCCTAAGCAGCGAATGGAAGGCTTTCCAAAAATTATGAGGAACTGCAATGCCCCTTACGAGAGCCATGTGTGGCACCCCAGGGGTCTGGTCACCACAGTAATAGAGATATTACGTTGGAGAGCAAGTGGGAGGTTTCCTGGTCAGGATCCCTTAAACATGCAACATCCTCCTGCCCCAGTCCTGGGAGGGGAGAATTCTGCCCTTATAAACTGGATCTGGGACGGGGTTGAGTGAGTCAGAGAACAGTCAGAGTTAGAGTGAGAGCAAGGGAAAGTAACAGCAAGGAGCTCTGTAGGAGCTAGGAGCTAAAGACCAGGGGCTGGAAGCTGAGCAGAGCTCGCCCTGGCAGAAGACAATAGGAACCGGACACAGGAGTCCGAGGCTGTGAGGACTTATATATCCAGCAGCAGAAACCAGCCGGCAGGGGATTTCAGGTCCTCTGGCCATAGAAGCCCGGAGGCTCAGTCACAAGCAAGGGACCAGCACCGCCGTCGTGGAGCGGAGGCTAACAGAAGGCCCCAAGTCACCAGCCATACGGGTGAGCACTACACGGTACACTCAGGGACGTGGGCTACTTCTACCCGCTTACAGCAAGGTAGCCAGGAAGAGTGCAGACAGACGGGGAGGCCTACAACTCCACCTGGCCAGGGGAACTCCTGCTTGCTCACAGACTGACCAGGCCTCTTATGCTAGCCAGTACTCCCGGGAGGGTCTACCTTATAATCATCAGTAAAGACCCTGAACTGCACTGCAAAGACTCTGAGTCGTTCCTGCTGCGCTCGTGCACCATCACCCCCATCATCCACACTCACTGCCCTGAGGCTATACTCCCGAGGGGAGTTATCCCATTCTATGCTGCGCACACAACACCAGCCTCAGCGGTCTGCCTCGCAGCGGTGGTACTCCCTGACCGCAATCCACGGGTGGCGCAGTGGGACAATTAACCTCAAAACCTAAAAAAGACTGCCACTGGTTTGACCAGCCTGAGCCACGGGACTGGGTCACCGCCACGGAGACTACAGACCCCAGAGACCCGGCACCGGGTATCCCACACACGTATACACACGGCCCAGGGGGCGCGTCACACGCAGTACAGCATATTACAAACATAAGTCCCATTATTGGGGAGTGGGTGTCCCATAGTATTTGCTTATGCCTTGCAAGCAAAAGCTGCCAAAAATTAGGACGGAGCAACTTGCAATGCCCCTTACAAGAGCCATGCAGTACAGCATATTACAAACATAAGTCCCATTATTGGGGAGTGGGTCTCCCATAGTATTTGCTTATGCTTTCCCAGCAAAAGCTGCCAAAAATTAGGACGGAGCAACTTGCAATGCCCCTTACAAGAGCCATGCAGTACAGCATATTACAAACATAAGTCCCATTATTGGGGAGTGGGTGTCCCATGGTATTTGCTTATGCTTTCCCAGCAAAAGCTGCCAAAAATAAGGACGGAGGAACTTGCAATGCTGGCACCCTGGTGGTATAGTGGTGGTGGAGGCTGAGGATAAGGAGAAGAAGATTAAACAACCGAAACGAGGAAGCGTATACCCATGTGTGGGTGTGAAGCGGTGCATGTGAATACACCTCCCGAAATAACACAGTGGATTTGACTTTATGTTACTCTGCTGTCATTTGGTGGTGATGAGAAGTCTGGCCCAATCCAGCCCTTGTTCATTTTGATAAGGGTCAGCTTGTCAGCATTGTCAGTTGACTGGCGAGTGCGCTTATCAGCTATAATTCCCCCAGCGGCACTAAAAACACGCTCCGATAACACGCTAGCGGCAGAGCAGGCCAGGACCTCCAAGGCGTACAGAGCGAGTTCATTCCAAGTGTCCAGCTTGGATACCCAATAATTAAAAGGCACAGAGGAATCACGGAGGATGCTGGTACGATCGGCAAGGTACTCCCTCACCATCTTTTGAAACTTTCCACTCCTTGTGAGAGTACCCTGCGCCTCAGGGCCTGTAAGCTGGGCGGGTGTCAGAAAACTGTCCCAGAACCTTGACAGTGTTCCCCTGCCTCTGCTGGATTGGAGTTGCATCTCTCTCGCCTGTACGCCTTGGTTGGGCAACGAACTGTGACCTCTGCCGCTAGCGTGTTTAGATGGGAATTTTTTTAAGAGTTCTGCAGCAAGGGCCTCCTGGTATTGCCCCATTTTTGTAGACCTCTCCACCTCAGGAATAAGAGAGTGAAAGTTCTCCTTGTAGCGGGGGTCTACAAGTGTCACCAACCAGTAATGACTGTCACCCAACATTTTGACAACGCGAGGGTCACGGTTAAGGCAGCGTAACATAAAGTCAGCCATGCGTGCCAGACTGGTAACGGGCAAGATTTCCGTGTCCTCACCAAGATGACGACTGACCATGCTCTCCTCCTCCTCCTCTTCCTCCTCCCCCTGTCCTCAGGCCACCCACGCTGAACCGACGGTATGACACTTGTACAGGTACTACCGTCTACAACGCATGATAGCAGCTCCTGTTCTTCCTCCTCCTCCTCCTCCTCCTCTCCCTCATTGTCCCCCAATGCACGTTGGGATGAGATGAGGCTGGGCTGTGTGTAATCGCCCGCTACGGCTTCTTTATCCATCTCATCATACTCTGGCTGCAATGCCTCCTCTTTAATTCTCTGCAGAGAGCGTTGCAAAAGACAGACAAGTGGTGGGATGCTGACACTAATGATGGCGTCATCGCCACTCACCATCTTGGTGGCCTCCTCAAAGTTTGTCAGGATGGTACATATGTCAGACATCCAGGTCCACTCCTGAGGTCTTATGTGTGGAGTCTGACCTGAATATCGACGGCCTTGTTGCAGCTGGTACTCCACAACTGCTCTCTTCTGCTCACAAATCCTTTGCAACATGTGGAGGGTAGAGTTCCAACGTGTGGGGACATCACACACCAGTCGGTGTGCCGGAAGCTGCAAACGCTGCTGCAACACAGCAAGGGCGGCGGAAGCTGTAGCCGACTTACGAAAATGAGCTGACAGGCGGCGTACTTTCACGAGCATATCTGGCAACTCGGGGTACGATTTAAGAAACCGCTGAACCACGAGGTTAAGCACATGAGCCAGGCATGGTACGTGTGTGATCTCACCTCGCCTCAGAGCCGCCACCAGGTTACGGCCATTGTCACACACGACCATGCCGGGATGTAGGTTCAGCGGTCTCAGCCACAGATCTGCCTGCTCTTTCACAGCTGTCCACAACTCACAAGCAGTGTGAGGTTTATCACCTAAGCTTATGAGTTTCAGCACAGCCTGTTGCCGCTTGGCAGAGGCAGTACTGCAATGCTTCCAGCTTGTAACTGATGTGGTGATATCTGAGATGGAGGCTGAACATGAGGAGGAGGAGGAGGAGGAGGATGCGCAGGAGCTGTACACTGTGGGGGCAACTCTGACTGACATAGGGCCCGCAATCCTCGGTGTGGGGAGGATGTGTTCCGTCCCAAGGTCCGACTGGGTTCCGGCTTCCACTATGTTTACCCAGTGTGCCGTCAGAGAGATGTACCGTCCCTGGCCACAAGCACTTGTCCACGTGTCCGTTGTCAGGTGGACTCTCCCAGTAACTGCGTTGTTGAGGGCACGGCAGATGCTTTGGGACACGTGCTTGTGTAGTGCGGGGATGGCACACCGGGCAAAATAGTGTCGGCTGGGGACCGAGTACCGAGGGACGGCCACCGCCATAAGATTGCGGAAGGATTCCGTCTCCACCAGCCTAAAAGGCAGCATTTCCAATGCAAGCAGTCGTGAAATGTGCGAATTTAGGACTGTGGCCTGTGGGGCGTTAGCTGCGAATTTCCGCTTTCGTTCAAAGGTCTGGGATATGGACAATTGAACGCTGCGGTGGGACGTGGACGTGGACGTTGATGCTGTTTCTTGAGAAACTGCCATAGCAAGTGAAGACTGAGAGGAGGGGGCATCTTTACATGCAGTATGGACAGGGGATTGCCTTGCACACACAACAGGGGGTTCTATTGCACGCACAACAGTGGAAGAAGCAGTGGTGACACCCGCTGACACTGGTCGTGGACCCTGGGTTTCGCCCCACAAAGTCGGGTGCTTTGCTGCCATGTGCCTGATCATGCTGGTGGTGGTCAGGCTGGTAGTTTTGCCACCCCTGCTGATGCTGGCATGGCAGGTGGAACATATGGCCTTTTTGGGGTTATCAGCAGAGTCTTTAAAAAAATTCCAGACTCTGGAAGACCTACCGCTTGTACTGGCAACGTCCCTCGTGTTGGTGTTACGGGGAACGGTTGCCTGCCTTCTGTCTGCGGCCACCACACTGCTTCTTCCTGCCTGTTGGGGTACTCTGCCTCCCTCCCATTGTGTGCTGCTGGCCTCACTCTGCATGTCCTCCTTCCACGTTGGGTCAGTTACTAGAACATCCACCACCTCCACCTCTTCCACTTGCGCACCACGATCCTCCTCCTCACTTCCTGGCAATTGTGTCTCGTCCTCGTCCACCTCTTGTGACAGATTGCCAACGTCGACTTCCTGTGGCCGTGGCTGTTCAAATATTTGGGCATCGCAACATGGGATCTCCTCTTCCACTACTTCAAGCGTATCAGGCGAGGGGCCCAAATATGGAAATGGACCAGTGAACAGCTCTTCAGTGTGTCCAAGTGTGGGATCACTTGCTGTCTGACGACACTCGGCATGGTGGGAGGAAGGAGCATCAGGGTGAGAAGGAGTATGCGATCGAGACTCACGGCTACTAAGAGTTGACCGTGTGGAAGACAGACCGGAGGTGGTGGTGCCCAGGTAACTGGAAGTATTGTCTGCTATCCAATTAATAACCTGTTCACACTGATCAGTTCTCAATACTGGTGTTGTTCTGTGCTTCCCTAGTAATTCGGTCAAGAAGTGGGAGCGAGAAGATGTGGCTGTTGGTTGTGGCACATTTTCACCTTGGCCACGGCCCCGTCCTCTGCACGAACCATCACCAGAACGTCCACTTCCACGTCCCTTGCCACACGCCTTGCCCATTGTAAATGAAGTAAAATAGCTTACACTTGCACTATCAATGGAAAAAGGGTAATAAAGAGTAGATTAGAACCGTGGAAGAGGAAAACCACAGTTATTGTTTACTGGGGTATACCACACTTTTTTAAATAGAGATATTTGCGGCTGAACAGTGAGCGACACACTCAAACTGCTTTTTTTTTAGATACCAAAGGCCCAAAACTGGATAGTACAATGATTTGACCCGTGGAACTGCGAAACCACACTGGGATGTCAGGCCTACACAAGACTATTTTCAACAGATATATTTTTGTGTCACAACAGTCAGGAGACACTACTGTTTTTCTTTACGGAAAAAACTACCAAAACCTGAATAATAGAGATTTTTTTACCGTGGAACAGCAAAACCACAGTTATAATTTACTGGTGTATACCAGGCTTTTTAAAATATATATATATTTGCGGCTGAACAGTGAGCGACACACTCAAACTGTTTTTTTTAGATACAAATGGCCCAAAAGTGGATAATACAGAGGTTTGTACTGTGGAACTGCAAAACCACACTTGTATTTCTCGGGCCTACACCAGACTATTTTCAACAGATATATTTGTGTCTGAAAAATCAGGTGGACACTATTTTTTTTTTTTACAGCAAAAAATGCAAAAAGCAGGATAATAGAGATTTTTTACCGTGGAACAGCAAAAGCACACTTCTGTCTCTCTGGCCTACACCAGACTATTTTCAACAGATATATTTGTGTCTGAAAAATCAGGGAGACACTATTATTATTTTTATACAGCAAAAAATGCAAAAAGCAGGATAATAGAGATGTTTTACCGTGGAACATCAAAACCACAGTAATAATTTACTGGTGTATACCAGGCTTTTTAAAATATATATATATTTGCGGCTGAACAGTGAGCGACACACTCAAACTGTTTTTTTTAGATACAAATGGCCCAAAAGTGGATAATACAGAGGTTTGTACCGTGGAACTGCAAAATCACACTTCTATTTCTCTGGCCTACACCAGACTATTTTCAACAGATATATTTGTGTCTGAAAAATCAGGTGGACACTATTTTTTTTTTTTACAGCAAAAAATGCAAAAAGCAGGATAATAGAGATTTTTTACCGTGGAAAAGCAAAAGCACACTTCTGTCTCTCTGGCCTACACCAGACTATTTTCAACAGATATATTTGTGTCTGAAAAATCAGGGAGACACTATTATTATTTTTATACAGCAAAAAATGCCAAAAACAGGATAATAGAGATGTTTTACCGTGGAACATCAAAACCACAGTAATAATTTACTGGTGTATACCAGGCTTTTTAAAATATATATATATTTGCGGCTGAACAGTGAGCGACACACTCAAACTATTTTTTTTAGATACAAATGGCCCAAAAGTGGATAATACAGAGGTTTGTACCGTGGAACTGCAAAACCACACTTGTATTTCTCGGGCCTACACCAGACTATTTTCAACAGATATATTTGTGTCTGAAAAATCAGGGAGACACTATTTTTTTTTTTTTTTTACAGCAAAAAATGCAAAAAGCAGGATAATAGAGATTTTTTACCGTGGAACAGCAAAAGCACACTTCTGTCTCTCTGGCCTACACCAGACTATTTTCAACAGATATATTTGTGTCTGAAAAATCAGGGAGACACTATTATTATTTTTATACAGCAAAAAATGCAAAAAGCAGGATAATAGAGATATTTTACCGTGGAACATCAAAACCACAGTAATAATTTACTGGTGTATACCAGGCTTTTTAAAATATATATATATTTGCGGCTGAACAGTGAGCGACACACTCAAACTGTTTTTTTTAGATACAAATGGCCCAAAAGTGGATAATACAGAGGTTTGTACCGTGGAACTGCAAAACCACACTTCTATTTCTCTGGCCTACACCAGACTATTTTCAACAGATATATTTGTGTCTGAAAAATCAGAGGCACACTTTTTTTTTGGGGGGGGGGGGGCACCAAAAGGTTAATAAGATGGGTATTTGTACATTGTGAAGGAGGAAAAAAAAAAGAGGATTTAGATAAAAAAAAGGATTTTTCGTGGCCCCCGGGACCTGGAGCTAAGTCCAGCAATTTCAGCAACAGGAGCAGCACACAGGACTGTAATGCAGCGTTTGCTGGTATAACCACTGCGTCTCCTATACAGCCTGCCTGCCTGCCTGCCTGATATACCTGGGATGGATATTAGTCCTGAGAAGGACTGTTTGTTTGATCTGGCAGCCTTTACAGACCCTACACTAACTATTTTGCAGGATATATCTCACCCTAAATCAGCAGCGCTATCCCTACACTGTCTGATCCGGAGCGACTGTGTCCAAGATGGCGGCGCCCGGTTTTAAATACTTGAGGTGACGCTGTGCGGCCAGCCAATCACTGTAATGCCCACAAACAACATGGCTGCGGCATTACAGTGACTGGCTGGCAATCCCTGCATGTTCATTGGCTCTGTAAAGAGCGCCAAACGTGCTGGGCGGAGACCCGAGCTCCCGCCCGAGTAACCCGGAAATGCTCGGTGCTCGCCGAACATCCCGAGTAGCTTGATGCTCGGGCGAGTACCGAGCAGTGTCGAGCATGTTTGCTCAACACTAATTATCATCCCATGTTTATTTACTATATTATGAATATTGTCCTGTGCTGATTCGGCTCACTTACTATACAATTTATTGTATATTTCAAGCAATTTTATACTTATACTTTTGAGATGTGCAATACATATCAGCTAGCCCTGACTTTTCTATATACTCATGTACTGCAATTTCTCCTGTTACGTGTGTCGCCATCTACTGGGTGATTTACTTTTTAATTTGTCTTAAGTGTATTTTTTTGTGATAGAATAAAATAAATGATTTTGTACTTTCTTATACTTTGGCACTGTGTGTGCTTTTTGTCTGTATGGGATTTGTAGCTATTCCCTGTGCTAAAGCCATATTTATTCTTCGTGCAAAACTATTAATGACATATGATTATATATTCTTAGTATCAGTTATTTGTACTATATTTACTTTTTCTTGGTATGTTATTACTGTATGCACTTCATGCTCATATAATCTAATGCCTCCATCTTTGTGGCAACAGCCTTGGAAGGGCTCTTTCCCGATCCAGCACATTTGTGCACAAAGAGACGCTCATAAGAAGTGATGAACGAATTTGCTGAAATTTCGTCAGTTTGCTTGAATTTGAACAGCATGACATGTGTCACGCTATAACATCACAAGGCCATCCAAGGACGTCGGAAAATCCAAAGGGCATGAGGAAGACTGGTGGCTTGTAAGTGAAGACTAGACCAGAATGAACAAGCACTCTGCATACAAAGTGAGCACTGCAGTGAAGTATTCATTTTTTTTTGCTTTCATTAACCCCTTACCAGTCTTTTTAAATCACACAAAATGGCAGCTGGCCACCAAAAAAAACGATTCTCTCATTTTTACTCATAAAGACATGGTGTGATGAGTTTGGTATGGAAAAACTTGATTTGCTGCACAGAGTCCTGACTTTAGCCCTCCTGTTAAATCTTTGGGATAAATTTGGACATTCAACATCAATATGTGACCCCACAAATTCTATTTTGGTTAAATGAGCACAAATTTCTATACACACTCTAAAATCTTGTGGAAAACTGTCCAGAAGACTAGAAGTTGATTTAGAATGGAATGACCAACAAGCTCATACAGATGTAGTGGTCAGTTCTAAGCACACTTTTGGCTCTATGGTATATCTTCATCCTTTACATTTTAAGAACATTTTTGGAGTTTTCATCTATAGACGTTGTAAGTTTTGTAAACAATTTCCACAGTCTTTTGTTCTTTTGTTGGACAAAGTTGTAATTAAATGCACTTTATTCAATTGTTATCCACCAGCATAAAGTTGACAGCATTAGTGTAAGTTTGAACCATAATTGGTTGGTCAATATAAATTTTTGGCACACTTACCAAAGGTAGACTATTGGAGGTAATGTCTAAGAGAAAATAGATCTTCACTAGATTTAGAATTAAATAGTTACTATCATTAGAAGACATTTCTGCTTTTATGGCCAAATTATGGAGGAAGTGAGAACCTAGTGGTTGGCACTTTGGAGTGATTTTTTAGCACAAATAGCTAATTTTGGGTAAAATGATTTTCTCTTTTGAACACACTTGCCATATAATTATATTGGTTCTGATTCATCTCAATTTTTTAAGAAGTAAAACTGCCATAAAAAGCTTTGAAAAGTCGCAATTCTTACTGGAGTAAGATTTGTGGCGAGGCGCACACAGAGATGCATCCCATTTCGTGCCTTGCCTGATTCATTAAGAGGTGTGCGCCTCCTAATGAATCAGGTGCTTTGCACTCCACTTCCTCTGCTCATCAAAACCAGTGTGAAAATCTCCGATCTTGATGAATTGGGGCCATTATTTCTTCAAACAAACTTGACTAATACAATTTCCAGGATCCATTATTGCCACCTTGTAGGAAAGGAAGTAAAACTTAGTTTAATAATTGGTGGTTTCAGTCTTGTGTCTTTTAAGTTTGTAATCATTAATTGCTTCCTTGTCTTGTATTGATTGTGCTGTCCCAAGCTGACACTTTATTTCTGACATTATATGAATACAGGTAATGATGGTTTTCTTTGATTAAACATTTTTGTGCAAAATATTCAATGGTTCTCATAATGAAAGACTGCGATAAGTTTAGGTTAGAGAGTGTCAGAATACATAGGGACATACCGTATTGATATAGAAATTAGGAATGTTAGTATCACTCCTATTGGGAAAAGCAACAACCATTTCTCAAGTGATTCCTAAATTTGCACTAGCAATAACACAATGCAGAGTTCTCAGAAAAGGGTCTCCACAATTATTTTTTTCATTGGGAATATACTCTAAATATTCACCAAAACCTATATGTTACACGCACGCCGCTAGCTTCAGGTAGGGCAAGATGGGTTTCATGAATTCTTTGGAATCCTGGCGGAACCATTACGCAGGGCGACCATAGGCTGCAGCTTCTCTCAGACACACGATAGACTCAATTGCTGACCACACATATCTGACAAGAGTCTTTTTCAACAGCTTAACAGTGGAATGTAATTTGAAGCACAGCCAGTGCAATTCAGGGATATTACAGCAACAATCTTCATTACAGTACAGTCTGAGTTTCTTGAGCAACCGGCTCCAGTAGTTTCTTCACATGGCACAGTATTACAGTCTCTTCAGTAGCATAATTCAGCATAGATTACATCTCTTAGCAGCACACTTCTATGCATACACAACCACCGGCTTTTTCTTCACAAGGACACAATAGTACACAGTATTCTTTATACTGCATGGAGATAGAGTGGGAGGTTTGATGAGGGAGATGATCCCTGTGACACAATTCCTTCCAATCCTTATCTTCCTGCCCGATAATACTCTGCTCTGTTAGTTCAGGGAGTTTATCTGACCTGTGTTTAGTTTCTCTCCTGATCTGAATCCTGTTCAGTTGCCTTCTGTCAGATCCAGATAACACACCACTTTTCTCTTCGGCTTCAGCCAGACTACAATAACAAGTTCCCCACAATCCCCCTGGGGCTTTGCTAAAACGCTCCCTGTCTCCTGTGACTGTGTTAACCCCTCTAGTTGCTGGATGCTTCTGAAGCACAACACTTCCTGTCTCCTGTGCTTGTGTTATTTGTAACAGTTGCTGGATGCTTTTGAAGCAACAGCACTACTTCTGAATGTCACATACATATCAGAAAATCTGCTAGAAATCTTTCAAACCTATTTATCTCATTGTGGACATCTAAGTATGGTTAGTAGATAACCACTAAAACCACCTACTATTTTATAGGTCTGCCTTGTGCCACCGATTCAGCTCTGAGCTATTAACGCATGGACTCCGCTCCTATACATGATCATCAGATCATTTTTTCCTTTAATCTGTGTGGCATTTCCTCCAAAGACCTAATGTGCATCAATGAGTCTTGTGCCCCAAAGATCCTTTTACCATTTTACCCTTTTTATATCTTGGACTACTTTTAATAATGATTTCTAACCACTGAGCACTTGGAACACCCCAGAAGACCTGCCATTTTGGAGATTTTCAGATCTATTTATCTAATATCAGAATTTTGCCCTTTTCTCTCAGATTCTTACATTTGCTCTTTTTCCTGCTTCCGACATCACTTCATGATCTCACTGTTTATATGCTGCTTAATGTATTTCACCCCTTGCTACTAGCACAAAATGATCAACATTCTTAAAGGGGTTCTCCAGTTCCGAAAAACCTCTCCTCCCGGCTGCAGTTTGTCTTTAAAAAACAAACTCTGTTTTACTCTCTCCAGGGGTCCAGTGCTGAGTCTCCGCGGTCTCTCTCGTTGTCTGTAATTGTCTGCAGCACTGAAGTTACGTCAAAAATGCTGCAAACAATCAGTCCAATGAGTTCACTTATTGCTTGCAGCACTGTCAACATGATGTCAGCACTGCAGGCAGTAACAGACACTACAAGCAATGGTGGAGACTCAGCGCTGGACCCAGGGAGGTTGAGTAAAGTTTTTTATTTTCATAAACCGGATAACCCTTTCAACTTCACCTATCACGAGCTTTATTGTTATAGCTGATCGGTGTATGGGTATTATGTGCCATTACATAACAGCTTCACATTCTGTCACAGCCAAGTCTCTCACCTCCTCTGGCTGCAATCAGGTGATGTGCAAATTAGTTGCAACAAAACTGCAGCCATGCTTTCATCCTCCATGGTAATAAGGGTGAGTCTGCAGTCTATGTCAGGAACTAGTCACAGTGGGTGCCATTGATGGTTTCCCAAGGGGCTTAGATGCACGTGAAGGAAGCCATTAATTACACTAATTTAAGCCACTTTCTTTGCCCTTCTACTGGTTCAAGCTCTCCATCCTCTTTTATTACTGAGGCAGAACAGAATGTGGCAAATTAAAATGACTGTACTTTAAGGAGCCTATGAACCTTTGACAGTTACGGCCCAAATGTCGTACAGCTGACAGCTTTGTCTCTTGCCTGCTCTATACATCTGATTTCTGTATGGGTAGTGAGGAGTAAATCACTGACAAAGTCACCTGGCAGAGGCTTATATACCTGGAAAACAAAGAGATCAATTATCCGTAGATATTTGGGAAGCCCCCATACATATTGGATGCTTGGATGGTCCAGCAGGAATCTTAGTCTGACAATGGTAGCCTCATTATTTTATAGCTTGACTGCTCTGTAGTCCACTGCAACTCTTGGTGGTTGCTGACCCTAACACAATGGGCAATTGTAGATTGTAAATTTGCCATGATGGCAGAGTTTTTAGTTTTTGTGGAAAGTGGAGCACTAAGGGAAAATCCATCCACTACATTTCATTGTTGACATTAAGGGTTAATTTCATCTTGTTTCCGGCTTAGGTTCTGTGAGAAAAAACAAAATATGCCATACTCACCTGTTGTCACCTTCGTGGATGTAGCGCAGGCTGCTCTGTGATCTGCACCTGCACCGGAAGTGATGACGTCACCGTTCACCTGTCACAGGACTACTGGATTTGAGATTTCCTGCAGTGGCCAGGGGATTTGAACACTGCATCAATGTATGCTGTACTGATGAGGCGCTGATCAAGCACCTGACCACTGCAGCCAATCACAAGCTGCAAAGGGCACGTGACATATGATCAGGATGACCAACCCTATAACCCTAACATTATAGGCTTTGGTTTTCTATGTGCCAATATAATTTCTTTATCAGTAGCACTAAACAAAAGATCAAACTTATTAAACTTTTTGTGTTTTTTTTTTTTTGCATATTGTTGTGTCTTGAGTCTTTCCACAGCAATTTCATAGCTGTAATGTATTGTGGCTAACATTATGCTGCTGACCTTTGAAATACGTCTCTGCGCCCAATCTTTCTTTAATCTCTGCCTTCACAGCTGTCTGGGGGGTTTTCTGCAGTGCGAGGCAGGGAACCAGCCTTGTTCCAATATCAGTACTGCACAAGTGTTGTTATTTTTCCTGTCATGTTTGTTGCGGGGCTGATCTAGTTTATTTTTCTTACAAAAAGGCAGGAAGGCAAATTTGGAAAAAAAAAATCTGTTTGCATGTCATCAGCACTTACTTGGCCATGGTGCCCAGTATTGGCTTGCTGACAGTTCATAGGTAGGGAGTGGGTGAGGCGTTGCTACAGCTGGCAGCTAAAGAGCAAGGAAAATGAAAAAATAAGGGAGATCTTAATCTATTGCAGTCTTCAGCTCGCTTCCCACCTCCCCTTGTTCTCTCCTATTCCTCCCCAGGGAATACTGGATAATGCTTGCACAATTAGTTGTATATCACCCTCTATTCTCTGAATGCCATTCTATTCTATGGGCCCTGCTGCAGTCTGTCCACCTTCTTCCTCCGACAGTGTATGTTGAGGAAACCACCCACCCTTAACAGCCTCAATCTCCCAGCTGAATACAATTCCCTTCCCGTCTTGTAGAATAGGTACAGTGTGCCCACACCATGTTCTGCACACGGCAAAGATTGTTTTGCAGATTATCGTACAAATCTTAAAGTCTAATAGTGTTATTTATTAGCCCGGTGCTTAGGATTTCTCCAAGCAACATTTCCATAAACATATTGCAGTTGTAGGGTCATTAAGTTTCTTAGACGTATTGTGCATTTGTCTTTTCATTTGTATTATACAAAACAAATAAAAGCACAACACACTGAATGAAATTCATTGGGAGGTTTGGCCACAGTTCATATTAGAGCAGTCGCATGGTCAAAAACAGGAACCTGTAGTAATGAACTTGTACAGTTGGGTGATAGGATAATATTTCCTTGCAAACAGTAAATTAGAGCCACCTGCTTGATTTAACAAATTGGACAATTAAAAGTTTCAACCAGCTGTAGAACAAGACTCCCGTATATGGGCGTAAATATGAATACCATGAAGGATATGGGAGTGCCGAACAATCTGATCAACCTCATCAGGAACCTTTACATCGGCCAAGAAGCAACAGTCCAAATGGAACACGGTGACTAAGTAGATGGTTCAAAGTAGAGACAGGCATCATACATGGCTGCACCCTGTCACCATTCCTCTTAAATTGATATGTAGAAGTTATTTTTAGAAATGCAGGACTTGCCGAAAAAGAAGAAGGAATCAAAATTGCTGGAAAAATTATAATAAGCAGATGACACAACATTGATAGCAGCAAGCGTAGATGAAATGAAGGACTTTTACGGAGTGTTAAGAGGGCAGCAATCACTGGACAGTGGAGAAGGACACCATGGTAGGAAGAATAGAAGGAACAAAGCTAAGAGGAAGACCAGCAACCCGATGGCTTGATACTATCAAGATAACGGCAGGTGGACTTGCACAAGATCGATCCTCCTACAGATCGTTCATCCATCAAGTCACCATGTCTCGACATTGAGCCAAATGGCGTTAAAAAAAAAGATAGGAAACAAAATGGACAATACTGTAGGGTATGCAGAGGCTGCAGTTACACCTGAGCCCTGGCGCCTAAGGGAACCCAATGACCCCTCTGCTGCATAAGACGATGCCAATATTACAGGTCACCATGACGAATCAGTACTTAGCAATGCAGCCTTGCAGGGTCCTGGATTCAAATTCCACCAAGGACAACATCTGCAAGGAGTTTGTATGTTCTCCCCGTGTTTGCTTGGGTTTTCTCCGGGTTTTCCGGTTTCCTGCCATACTGCAGAGACATAGTGATAGGAAATTTAGTTTGCCAGCCTCAATAATGAGAGTAATAATGATGTCTGGAAAGTGCTGTGGAATTAATGGCGCTATATAAGTAAGTAAAATAAAAATAAATAAGTGCATGGTGGATGATGGAATTTTTTTAATCGATTTTGTATTTGGCATAGAAACTTCAAATTACGGCAACACCACTGATTATGCATATTGTTGCGATATGGAGATGCACTGTTTGACAGCTGTGCTATGGATTAGCTGCATAAGAATAGACTAGTAGGATACTATATTAGGGACAGAAAGGAGAAAGTAGAGCGAAGTGGTAGTCAAGTGACCGCATGTAGTGACACAGTGATCTGCTGCATGCACATCGCGTTCCAAATTATTACGCAAATGCTATTTTTCTCTGATTTTCCTAAATGGTTGATGAAAATGAGTCAGTATAATGTTCAAATCATCAACCATCAGAATATAAATAAAAGTTTATTGGACAAACCTCCCAAAGATTTTTCTCAAAATTAAAAAAACTCAAAATGCACCATTCCAAATTATTATGTACAACATAGTATCCAAACATTTTATAGGATGTAAAGAACTTAAAATGGTAATTTTGCAGCATTAAGAAGTCACATTTAGTGAAATCAAAAGCTTTTTCAATCAAAAGCATCTTAACAGGCCAAGTTACATGTTAACATAGACTCACTTCTCTGATATTGACTCGCCCCCAGAGCCGTGGGGTACTCGGCAGCCGGGCCTCTGGATGCCGGTGGGGGATATCACGGTGGCTGGCCCGGTCCGTGGCCCAGGGCGGTCACCAAAAAGGGGATTATTTATAGGGGATTTGTAAAGTGTTCGTGACGCCACCTGTGGAATGCGGCTAAAGGGAGCCGCCGCTGCGGAGCAGTCCTCTGAGGCAGATGCTAAGGCAGCTTATGATGGAACGGCTCCCCACAGGTGGAGCGGGCCTCAGGGCAACGTGGGGTGATGGATGGTGGTACAGGTGAGAGACGGCCAGGATGGGTCAGGGAGAAATGACGGACACTCACACGGGGGTTCGCTTCGGTACCTTTACTGGTGTAGTTGCAGGTATGGTCCAGGGTACTCAGTAGGCAGGGTGCACTACTGGACTCTCCCCAGTGAGCGGGTATAGGGCCTCCTGATCCGTTGCTTCCACTTGTTAAGCTTCTGACCTGCCTGGAGCTAGGCCTGGCTTAATTGCTGTGTCTCTCTCTTGCACCTGCTGACCTGGTGGTAGGGCCTTCTCTTAGAGATCACTCTCCCTGGACGCTGGGGCCTCCGTGACTCCTAGCCCTGGTACTGTAGTCAGCGTTGATCGACCTGGGACTTGTAGTCCTCCAGGTGTCCGGTGGTCCCTATTGGGTGTAAAGGACCCTGTAGGCGCGGACCCGGTGTCCGGTGTATATTTTGGGGTGAGACTGGTACGCTCTTCTGCCCCCTTCAACTCCTCTCTCCTTTCCTCTTTGCCGTCGGCCACACTCAGGGCTCTCACTACGGCAGCAGCAGACGAGCTGCGTCTTCGCTGCTCTCAGCGTCAGCACGCTCTCCACTCACTGAACTAACTAACTAACTGAGCTGCCTGGCTCCACCCTCCCTATATATATCCCTATCAGGGCTCCCTCTGGTGGTCTGAGGTGGTAGGGTGGAGGTGTGTGAATGTGTGAGGGCCTGTGATAACCATGATAAACAGCGGGTTACTAGGGGCACACGCGCACTTAGTAACCCGCTGTTTATCAAGCTTACCACTCTTCTACGGTGAGCAGTAACCTCCCGCTCACCGTAGCAGGCTCGTAACCATGATAAACAGCGGGTTACTAGGTGCGCGTGTGACCCTAGTAACCCGCTGTTTATCATGGTTACCAGCCTGCTCCTGCTTCAGCAGGCTGGTAACCAGGAGCAGGACATCGTGGAAAGATTCTTTCCACGATGTCGCTGCTCCCCTGATCGTTGGTGAGCCTGCCTGTTTGACAGCTCACCAGCGATCACATAGCGACTCAGCAGCGATCCCTGACAGGTCGTATCGTTGTCGGGAACGCTGTAGCATCGCTAAGTGTGACGGGGCCCTTAGTCTTCATTTACGTCTGGACCCACTGCAGTAATTTCTGCTTGAGAGCACTGTTCAGTGGTGGCTGAATAGTAGGTTTATGCACAACTGCCAGCCTCTGAAGGATTCCACACTTATAGGTTCTAGCAGCTTCAATACCGGTTTGCTGTATTGTAATGGTATTTTAGCAGTTGCACTCATAATCTGATGATTTTATCTGGCTGAAACCTTCCTTATTATGCCTTTATCTTTATAAAACCATCTTTACTCTGTATCAGTCAAAAATGTATTCACAGTACGATGATCTGACGCTTACATTTATCTAATGTTTTTATGCCTTGTTCAAGGAATTGCACCATTCGACTCTTTTCGGCAGCAGAGAGATCCTTTTTCTTTCCCATATTGCTTGAAACCTGTGGCCTGCTTAATAATATGTAACATCCTTCTTAAGTAGTTTTCCTTTAATTGGGCTCATCTGGAAAACTAATTATCACAGGTGTTTGAGATTGATTTCAGTGATCCAAAGAGCCAGGAAATACAATACCATCCATGAGTTTAATTGAAAAATAGAAATTACATTTGTATGACACTTAAGTCCAATTTGCATAATAATTTGGAACTCGGTGTATGTCAGGAATGTTTACAGATATTATGAGACAAGCTGCTCGTCTGTTGCAAAAAAAGGCTAAAGGAATGGACTTAAGGAAAGTCACTTTGGCATGGTTGAACTTGAGTAAAAAAAAAAAAAAAACTACTATGGTCATCTCTAAAAAGTTATGTCACTTGTTAAATAAAACAACTAGTAGAACTGTAACGTCTGTGACGTCCCTTTTTACAAGCAAAAACAACAGTTTCATGGCTTGTGATATTTGGATTTGGAAATGAGTTATCCCCATTAAAAATGGATATTTAAATACAGTTTGTGTAATGATATGACATTATCCACTTCTTAGGCAAATTATGGATTGCATTGCTATGGAATGTGTTCTGTCGGAATAGTCTGTAACACTAGTGCGACAAAAAGAAAACAAAGGAGTTATCTCCTGAAATGAAGCAGCTATGTGACAAGACTTCCAGAAAAAGTGAAGCTGTTTTATCACACTTGGGCACAGTTAGAATAATATGCATATCCTGCATGATAATGAACATGTGTTCTGCGTATTTACATGGCTCCTGAAACTATTCCTTTTTAATGTGTCATTTGGTTATCTAGGCAAATGAATGCCTATTAACCCTTACAAAATATTTGACAACCTGTAGCTCATTGTAGCTTTGTTGCTCCGACCTCATTGCCTGTTAAGGCCTCATATTCTGTACTGCTTATTTCCTTATAATGGTAACATTCTCCACATAATCCTGCATAAAGTTATTAAATGATTTCTTCCTGCAGCCACTGCTAAGGGGAGCTTATTAGCTTATGATGACATACTTTTACTATTTAAAAGGAACCTTAGAGCTGATTCATGATGCCCGAACCACGAGCAGCATGTTTCAGCCAAGTATGTCTGACTAAAAAATGCTCAACGTTTCAGAGAAAAACATACTTTAAAAGCCTAATAAACTAATCACTGCATGTTATGCCCACAAAGTTAAAGTGGTATTCCCATCTCCAAGATCCTATCCCAATATGTAGTAGGTGTAATAATAATAATAATAATATTAGCAAATATCTCCAATTAGAAATGTAGTATAGTATTTTTGATTCGCTATCTCTTTCCTAATGCGCAGGTATCGCAGGACCTTAGGTATCCATGCTTACGTCCACTGATAAAGTCACATTTAGTTAGCTAGTTGCTAGTGGTCATAACCGTGGATACCTAAGGTCCTGCAATGCCTGCACATGAGGAAAGAGAGATAGCGAATCAAAAATACTATACTACATTTCTAATTGTAGGTATTTGCTAATATTATTATTATTACACTTACTACATATTGGGATAGGATCTTGGAGATGGGAATACCCCTTTAAGTCTATGTCTCTTATGTGATAAGTGCTCTGGATTCCTCACTGACTCCGAGTGAAATCATGTATAGTTTTTAGAAAATCCGGCATTCCAGAAAATATTTTTTTTTATGTGGAAGAGTTAAAACAGGAACATGTCACAAGCGTTTTGAGCATTACTGCACTTAATCATAGACTATGATTAAGAACCGTAGCGCTTGAAATGCATATGACATGCACCTATTTTAATTTTTTCAAATAATGCAATTGATTTTATGAAGGGCCAGATTTTCTGAAAACGTTATACTTTAAAAGCCACCGGGGACCGAGCCGCACGTAAGATAAGTTGGACAGGCGGGTCCCCAGTAGCTTCTCCCTGCCTGCTCTCCATGAGTGACAGGTCTCTCCTTGCATGTGTGCAAAGTGCCGCAACGTTTCAGAGTTAAACATACCTGGCTGAAATCATATAGCCAGTGTCTGACACATGCTGCTGTGGATCGGGAAGCATGTATCAGCTTTCAGGTTCCCTTTAATATATTGTATAAATGTATGCAGTAACCTCCTGAGCCCATAATAGCTGTGGTTCCAAGTTGATAAAATGTTATCTTTTTGCTCCATCTTTATGCAGATGATTTGGAGCTTTGATAAAAGATCTTTATAGTTGCTTTAGATGCGGGGTCTTTCCGTCTCTTGGCTGTCTCCTTGGCTGAAAAATTTCCATTTGATAATATAGAACAGCATAGTTAAAAACACATCAACTGGCATTGAAAAGATATTTTACCTTTAGAAATAAAACGATATCTCTCCAATACTGATGGCCACTGAGAAATCTTCTTGTTCCAGCCAAGATCATTTCTGACATCATAAATTGACTACATACAGTTGAAACCAGAAGTTTACATACACTATATAAAAAGACACAAATGCATGTTGTTCTCAATATCTGACATGAAATCAGAATAAACCTTTCCTGTTTTAACTCAATTAGGATTACCAATCGTTTGACCCAAGTCATTCAGTTTAAGGGCAATGGTACCAAATACTAATGAAATGTATGTAAACTTTTGACTTTGCAGTAAGTAATAAAAATACCTTAAAACATTCTCTCTCTCTCATTATTCTGGCATTTGGCAAATATTAAAAATTATGGTAATCCTAATTGACCTAAAACGGGAAAGGTTTATTCTGATTTCATGTCAAATATTGAGAAAAACCAGCATATGTGTCTTTTTACATAGTGTATGTAAACTTCTGATTTCAACTGTACCTTCTCCCAAGACATGGAATCCAACCTGCAAATCACTATTTTTTAATAAAATTGTTTATTGCCCCTTCTAAAGGTAAAAAGTGCTTTTTTTGTTTCATATTACATGGTAATTAGATTGTCACATCTAACTGGCTAAAGTTACAATCAACCATATGGCGCAGGTAACATAAGAGGCTGTTATAAATAAGAATTGCTGGCCATTCATAATTCAGGATCAATTCCATTCTTAAGTAGTTGATGAACAAATGCTCATTTGGCCAACAGCTATGTCTCTGGATTCCCCCATACACATAAATGTTTGACTTGCATGAATATTTCAATGTGGAGAGGAGAGAAAGCCAATGACCAACTTTTCTAGAATTTTTCCTTCTATATGTGTAATACTATAACCCTTTATGAAACCTGTTAAATGAAAAAATTCTATTAACCTTCAGATATGAGGTCAATCTGCAGGTTAATAGTGTTATGAATCTGCCCGGCGCCCACACTTATTCCTCTCAGCAGCGTTTAAGTCACGGGGGTTGGGCAGGCGCGGGTTCAGTCACTGCTTAGGCTGTAACCGCACCCCCAGCACTGACTGACAGCAAGCTCATTACTAGGGCTGACTGTCAGTCAGTACTGGGGGCTCGGTTACCGCTGCTGCTCTCTATATACAGAGCGGAGACTGAACCCACACCCGCGTCACCCTTATGACTAGAAGTTGAACGCTGTCAGGAGGATTAAAGTTCATTTGTTCCAGGCAGTGGGGGTCTAAGTGCGGGCACTGGGCAGGTTAAGAACACTATTAACCTGCAGATTAACCCCATATCTGCAGGTTAATAGCGTTTTTTTACGTGACAACTTCCATTTATAGAAAACCTGTCACCAGGTCAATTGTGGCCAGTTTTTGCTCTTATTTTATTTCTACTGCTCCCCTGATTATGCTGCTTTTTTATTTTTTAAATCCATCATATATTTTTGACGTGGTGACAGGTCCTATTTCAGAGTCCGTTTACACAGATTGACCAGCAGCACGATAAGACCACCGATCGGTAATCTTTTGCCGATCGGCAGTCATTTGCCTGTTTACATAAGCAGACCAAAGCCTATGATGCACACTGAGCAATCTATACTAAATCGCACAGTGCACATAGGGTGCCATTGTTCTTGGCAGTGCAAGTCCTGTTTATACGTGATGATGTACAGCCGACAAGGATGACCTGTTAAGCTGCATAAAAGATCATTTCACCCAATGGTGTTTTGCTCATTTACTGTAACTGTATGTACTGTATTTGCCATGTATACCCCCTTTTCACATGTAAAGCGCCATGGAATAAATGGCGCTATAATAATAAATAATAATAATAATTTATTGGCATGTTCATGCAGCAAAATAATAGTGAAAATAGCGTTTTATTAATAACACTGCAATTATCTTGGAGTGTAAATGCCCCTTAAGGCTATGGAAGTGTCACATTGGTAGTTCTTTTGCTAACTGCACAACCCAAAATGGAAATTGTTTTACCTGCAGTAAATATCTTGGTGTCATTTCCATTTTATAGCTTTAGTTGGGTATTTTGCATTAGCCTCTTCCACTTTGTAGTTTTCCAAAGCAATTAAAAAGCAAAGAAGACAAATGTTTACTCTGCATAGCGGATAGCGAAAGATGTATCATTGCCTTCACCTGCCATTCAATGCAAAATGTCTAAAGAGAATAACTGTGAATTAGCAAATTAGGAACTTGCAGTATTGTGCCATATCACAATCGTAGCAGCAGGGTTACATTAATGATTCTTAGCTCTTCCCAACCATACAATGAAGTCTGTTTGTATTGTGCTGAAATGTTGACAGAGCTGGTCTCTAAACACCTCATAGACTTGTCCGGATTGCAGCATAATGGGAATGTCACCTAAGACAATACAAATCTGCATGATTTCCAATGGAGGGTCCTATGGTGACTGTCTACTAATCAAGGATAATACATAATAATTTAAGATGTTGCTGATATTAAACGGCTTCTCCTTTCATCTGTTCCTGATGTTTATTTAGAGGGAGCTTAATGAGGAAACAGGTTAATATTTGTAGAACTTTCAAAGTTCTCATTGACATTGCTGTTTCCCATGGGTGAAGTTTCACTCTTGTTTTCCCCCGAAAAAACTATTTACTCAGAGGAAAGTCATCATCTTGTGTAAGTGAGCCTACAAACTTACCCCCAACAGATGATGTCGGTTGAGAGAAGGATCCGACATGTTTCATTACAATGCCTACTTTTCTTTATCCCCTGGAAATAACCCAGAAATGTTTTACAGTGACTTATTCCACTCTCTATTCCACTATTCTATTCAGCTGAGCGTGCATGTGTTATGGGGAGCCAGGAGAGGACAAGCATTCAGCCTTCTGCTATCTAAGCTGTATGGAAACATTAAGAAGAGTACAGGCTTGTAGAGAGGAGCCGATCCGGCAAAATTTGAATTCGCGTGTTCATACAGATTTTTCTGGGAAATTCAATTTGTAGAGAAGTCATTCTCCGTGAATTTAATGTCCCTTATTATGTACTCGGGTCTCTCTAAATCTCAGAGCATAATAAACGTAAGATATAACAAAAAAAAAAAATCCTTATACTCACCTCACCACTCACCTCTCCAGTCCCTCTGCTCAACATCACCTGTCCGGTCCTCACAGCATCTTATCACCGCTGCTCACACAGAAAATCCCCGGCCCCTCACAAGTTTTACACATGCGTGCGTTGGGTCATGGCTCAGGTTGTGATGTCATGACATCGTGACCTTTTGTGCGCTGGCGCAGAATCCTCCTGGGCCTTTCAGGCTAGGCTAGGCCAGGACTTCTTCAGCGTGAGCAGCAGTGATATGAAGATATGGCAAGGACCGGACAGGTGACGAGGAGGAGACGAGGAGCCGAAGAAGTTAGCTGTAAAGTGACTATAAGAATTTTTTTTTATGTTTTGATGGCCTTTTAGGGTTCAGAAAAATGATGGTAAAATCCACGTGGAATCAAAAAAAAAAAAAAATCCGCATTTTGGCGAATGCAACTTCTGTTCACACATAAATTCCAATGTGATCTATCAAGAAGTAATTGCAGTCAGGTGAGTGAGAAGAGGACTGGAGCAGAACTGGAAACCAGGGAAGATGGTGATTGGTGAGTATATTAACACACTTACACTACATTACATAAACATTTACACAGGTTTAGGGAATAAAAAGTTTAATGTGATTGCTTCTTTAATGACCCATTCTCTTTAGACCTTATTCTCTGGCCTCTTATGATGGAATGCAGAAGGTGCACACTGGCAATGATGCTGTGTCTGTGTGACCTGGCTCAGGCAATGTCAGTGCACATACACAGATATACGGAGTGAGTTCAGCCAGTGCTCGCTTGTCAGCAGAAGAAGTGGAAGGCTCCAAAATCCTATCTGAGATGCGTTGCTTTGCCAAGAATGCACAAAATCACCATAATTTGCAAATTAAATAAAAGTAATTTTCTCAGGCATTGTACCACTAAAATGTACAGTGGTAGTATGATTTTTATATGATTAAGTCCCTTATATCATGATTGTACAGCTAGTTAAATATGCATTTTTGGTGATGACAGATTCCCTTTAATGACTAATAACTTAAAAAGCATCTTTTGTACTTAATAGAGCACCCTTTGGCTGTAATGACCTACTGCACATGTGATGCATAATCAGACACCAGCTTCTGTCACCAGCTCATGGGCAATAGCTTCAAGTTCACTAATATTCTTGGGTTGCTGAGATAACATGTCTTGTACAAGTATGGAAAATGACACAAAAAGATAGTAAAGGCACTGAATGTTCCTAGAGATACATATGGAAATATAATTTGAAAGCTCAAAGTTGAAGGAACACTGGCTACACTACCTCAACATGGCGGAAAGAGGACTCTATCACCCTGTGCTGACAAATTCCTGAGTAGGCAGGTGATCAACACCCACAAGTGGTGGCAGAGGGGAAAAATAAGGTGCAATAAGGTGCTTACCAAATGCTAAAGACTTCCATGTCTGAACCCCAAGATGTACAACCCTACTGACTCAGAAATACAAAGAAATTCACCACAATATGCTTAACACTATATAAGTAAGCTACAGAAGTTCTGGGATTCTGTCTTGTGAAGCAATGAAATAAAACTGGAACATTTTACAGCCTATGAAATAGTGCTTTAGTGCTTTCTCTGGGGGATGAAGCATACGTTAATAAGATCACTCTGCCTACAGTAAAGCATGACGGTGTCTCGGTGATGCTCTGGGGATGCTTTGCTTCTTCTGGAACTGGAAACCTGTAGTGTGTGGTGGGCAAACTGGAACAAGTATCAGGAAATCCAAGCAGAAAACATCATGATTTCTGTGAGGAAAATGAGCTTGGCCAGGTATCATTGGATCTTCCAACAGGGCTATGATCCAAAGCATACCTAAAAATCCACTAATGCTTGATTTCAGAATAAACCCTGGAAGATTCTGGAGCAGCCATCACAGTCACCTGACTTGAACCACATAGATAATTGTTGCTGGGATTTCGAGAAGGCGGTTGCAACACATAAACCCATGAATATTAGTGAATTGGAAGCTATTTTCCATGAGGAGTGGGCAAAGATTCCTCAGGAATGCTGCCAGAAGCTGGTGTCTGACTTTACATCACATTGGCAGCAGGTCATAACAGACAAAGGTGCTCTACTAAGTACTGAAAACACGAATGGGTGAATAATTCTGATAATGCAGTAGCCATTAAAAGTGGCATTTTATGCTGATATTGGAGAAAGAACTTGTTATATTAGTTGTGTTGAGATATTTAATAAATTGTTTTTATTTTATTCGTTTATTGCAATGAACAGAAATTCTATAAATTTTGCTAATAAACCTAACTAGCATTTGGATTTGTATAATTTTGGCTCCAACTGTAGCTATAGTGTGGCGCCCCTGAGAGTTCAGTCGCCACAGGGATACTGCACCTCAGTAAGAGGTGTGGTATCTCCTCTTCCAGGTAAGGATGGAGCATCACTCAGGACCCCACTTCACACTCAACACTACACCACTCCTGTCCTGCAGGGGGCCTAAATGCACCAGGGTGCTGCCCCGTTACGAGATAGAGGAGATGGGGGGGAACCAAAGACAGGGGGAACCAAGTAGTGGGTGAGGGTGGAGGAAACACTTACAGGAAGCACTTATAGAATCATATATAATAATTGGCCATCTTTAGTTCAAGGTCCTTTGATTGTGGGTCTTCTGTCAGGGTCCAGCAAGAGTCTGTAGCTGGCTGAAGATTCACGGTCCTCGCTCTCTGGCCTAGAGACGAGGAGCGGGTCAGACTTAACAAGTGTCTCTGCACGGTCAGGGTCCCGTTCTAAGAAGGCCTTGGAGGGGAGCGGAGGAGATAGGCTCCACAGGCAAAAGGATCCCAGGGGGATACGGACGTAGCGGAGTCGCCACCTGTATTCTTCACTCTGGCCTAGCCAGAGGGACTCCTGCCGCAAGAGCGGTGACTGGCCCCCGATATCTGACTGTGTACTTCACGTCACTGTTGGAAAAGCCTGGTGGCTTAGTGGATCCCAGGGAGGAACACAAGCAAAAGGAAGTGGGAGAATTTAAGAAGAAGAAGAGGAACACACCAACGGGGTCTTGACAGTTGCTCCTGATCTACCTGGGAAGTGCTGAACCCCCTTCCTGGTGGCCGCAGTACGCCGTGTGTAGCGGAGAGAAGCTTTGTGGCTGAAAGTGCATCTAAAGTGAGTAAAAACCTGGATGACTTCATTTACCGCGTCCGCTTGTTTATTCCTGCGCGGCACTGCACCCACCATACCTCCACAACTTCTTCTGACTGCCCTGAGGCCTACTCCTCCTGTGGGGAGTAGTACCAGCCAAGCTGCCAGAACATCAGCCTCAGAGGACTGTTGCAGCGCTGGTGGCCTTCACCAGAAACCACAGGTGGCGTAGTCGAACAACCACTCATCCAAAAGCCCATTTTTCATGTGACAGCCCTGGGCACGGACCGGGTCACGGCCACGACGACATCCCACACCACCACCATACATTGGCCCGGCACCGAAGAACCCCACCGCTCAGGGAGGGCGAGTCAATAGCAATATTTCAAAATGGGATGTATCACTGCATAACAAGCCAGATGATCCATTTGAGATGTTAATATATAATTACCCCTTTGGTCGTTAAGGCCATAATGGCTGTCACTCAGCTTTCAAAGAAATGGAAGGATTTGTATTTTAAAGTGTGTTTTTTCCACTATTTTATTGTTTGGACCATAAATCGATTGGCCTGGTACTGTATCTTTGTATGATAAAGCTGTGGCATATGCATAAGCCATGTCATAGAGCTATTCCCCTCTAGAAGCATTGCTGTATGGAGAACATCACATGGAGGACATCTCAAAGGATTAGTTACTCTGGGAAATCTTCAGTTAGATAAAACAGTGAAGTCATAATCATGAACTGATGATCCGGTGTGAAAATTCACGAGATGATGTATTACTAGTCATCTACTTTGTGTTTCTACGTCTACCGGCTTGTAATCTGGCTTCTTCTCCTACGTCTTATGCTACTCATGTAACAAATTCACTTTTATTGTATTATTCCAGACCACATTTACAGTACCAGGACGAAGCAGTATATTTTTTCAGCTCCCTCTCTTTAATGAGCTTACTAGCTACTTGTTCATCTCACACACAAATCCCCCATCAGACTCACACTTGGCAAATTGGCAAAGACATTGATTTGCTTACTGTATCAAATAACAGCCAGGATTTTCTGTGTTTCCATTATTGCTTTGTTTCAGAGCTGTAACCCGTTGAATGCCCTACAAGTACACAAGAAAAACAGCTACTACAAGGGTGAACCCTACTGTTTAATCCAAAAATTATATTCCAAGGAAAAAGAGGCAGCAATCCAACATCATTCAAGTGAGAAAAAAAACAGACTAGTTTTATTCACCCACTAGTGTCAATAAGTCACAAACACAATAGTGGACCTTCCTCAAGATGAATGGCGTTACTTTAAGGGGAATCTGTCACCACTAGTGATGGGCGAACCCGTGACTGTGCGGGTTCAGCTAATTGAGCCGAACGCCAAACAGTTTTTTAAAAGTACACGAACAGTACCCAAACCCGGAACACGGACCCCATTCATGTGATTGGGGGAGCCGAATATCCCTGTTTTCCCTCGCTGCCACTTGCGTGACTGCGCAGGAAACACAGGCTCTGATCGGCGGTAATAGCATTACCGTGGTCAGAGCGCTGTGGCATCATGACGGCAGGTGTCAGCATGATGCCACAGCTGCGACAGTGACCCACGATAAAAATCTTACCGCGGGTCATAGGCCCCGGTAGATGGTACTACTACCACCATCAGCCGGCGCCTCCTGCCATAGGAAACACGAGCGCAGGCACGACTGGATGGGAGCAGTAGTCTCCCATCCGACGGCGTCTGTGCTCTGCTAAAAGTAAAAAAAAAATGTTAAAATTAATAAAAAAATGTTCAAATAAAAATAAAACACATTATACTCACCTACATCTTGTCCCCAATGTTCTCCGCACCTGCAAAAAATAAAAAATAAAAAAACACCATATACTCACCTTACACTTAGTACCTGAAGCCCTTGATCACCTGTAATAAAAGTAAAATAATAAAGCAACCTCATCCTCACCTGACCACTGCAGTCCAAATAGCGAGGGTCCCACGAAGATCCCATAAACAGAGCGGCCACATTGTAAATTGTGACCTCTCTGTTCAGCAGCCGGCAGACTCAGTGTATTGCCGTCAAATGAGGTCAGCGCATGCGCAGTGAGTATTTTCCCACGCTTGCCAATGAGTTGCCAACCCAAACCCGAGCCCGAACAGTAACACGGACCTCCTGAGGAAGTCCGTGTTCGGGGTCCGTGCCCGAACAGTAGGTGTTTGGTATGGACCCTGAACTTTAATGTTCGGGTTTGCCCATCTCTTGTCACCACATTTGACCTATTTTTCTAAACTATTAATGTATGCATACAGGTTATAGACTGCTGAAAAAGTCTTCCCAGTTTGCCTCATATCAGATCTCTTGTTACTGAGAAATTAACTTTAATCACTTTATGCAAATGACCTCTTGCAGACTATGGGAAGATGTCGCCTGGAAGATAACTCTGCCTCCACACTTCATTTCCATATATTTCACCTCCCATCAGCGTCACTCCGTCCCTGTATCGTTTGAGAGGAAATTTCATGTGTGCACATTACCAGGTGGGGAGGGAGGAAGGAAGTTGGGAGGCTAACAAGCTGATTAGATGCATTCATCGAAGAATATTGGCAACGGCACCTGTTGCAAAAGGGACTTGATGCCCGTGCCTATAGAAGGGGGGAAGACTGCTGAGGAAAGAAGAGAACAGTTATACGCATGCACAAGATCTCCCCTCAAGCGGCGGACGTCACAATGTTTAGATAGGTTAAATGTAATGATAGATTCCCTTTAATTCTATTCTTTGTAAATAAAAAAATCTATATTGGTGAAATAAAGGAACATTTTTTACTTTTAGGTTATAAAACAGGTCATATTAGCATAACATCAGGGGTAGAACTTTGATCTCTTTGTCCGCCAATTTTCCTTAATGGGGTGGTCCAGAATTTTAAAAAAATCTCTGTTCCAGAAAAGCGCCACTAATGTCCATTGACTATGTCTGGTATCACAGGTCATTCCCATTCAAAGGAGTTATCCAACTAACTATTATTTTAATATATATCGTCAAGGTCCCAAGAATTGTGGTTCCAGATTGATGAAGCAATTGTGCGCATATATGACTTTCTTTCATTTCTATGTATTTGTGGGATCTTTAGTGCACCTGAGTGACTACATCTCACAGACAGTGAATGAAGCAGCAGTTGCACATGCACACTAACTCTCCATTCAGAACAGGGACATGGGCTCCTTGTTCCTGTGAACTGTGTGGGCATCCCAGAGTTTGAACCTCACATCGATCATACCTTTTTTCAGAGGATAAGTGATAATTGTTTGTGGAATAACTCATGTAAGTCGAAAAACTGAGGTGCAATACCAGACACTGCCCATGGACAAGAGTGGCGCTGTTTATAGAAAAAAAGCAAATGCTATTTTCTAATCCTGGACAATGACTTGAAAGGAATACATGGTCCAGCAAATTATGAAAAGCAGTAAACCCTTCATATAGAGCTATCTTGTCTATGGCCTTCATGTAATTAAAATTATTCTCTAAGGAACATTTTATGGATTTGTTCTGTATCTGTTCTATGTCCTGAAAGCAAATCACGTCCGCACAGTATGGATATCTATAACTAAAATTAGAATACTTGATTAAATAGTAATTGATTACAAAGGAGTTGTCAGAAACCCACCCTCTCCCAGCGTCAGGGAATGGCTGTGGTGCCACTTGCTCTCCGGAGGTGCTGGCTGCCACCCTACTCTCTAGCCACTAAAACAAAACAAGGATAAACACATTACTCTCTCTATTTTGGATTCTTCCTTGCAAAGTGGTTTCACTAGTTTTCCTCACGTAGCAAACATTAAAATGTCTTTGATCTCTTCCTGCCATGTACGTGGTCACAGTTATGGGCGCTACTTAATATCTTTTGTTCTCTAGTGCTATATATTTTCAGAGTAATAGATTATTATGTTTATAATCTACATAAATGTCTCTTTTGCTGCCAACAGTCAACCACTGCTTTTTCCTGTTAACATTCTCAGAGGGAATAAAATGTATTACATTACGTATAATGAGTGAAAAGGTCCTCTGTGCCCCCATTGCATCTACACTGTAACATGGCATTGCCGGATGGCAATTATTTTGGCAACACTCTAGTATATGATTTGGTCCTGGAGTTGAACGAATGTTTTGAAATTCAAGTTTGCCAGATTAAATTAATTTTTCCAAAAATTAGATTCACATCAAATAAATTCACCGCAAATCTCAAATACTGGAAAGTCTCTAATTGGCTGTAAACAATGTGTATAAGACTCTCAGGTCTCCTAGGATTTTATTGAAACCCTGCTAAGTTTTTAACACAAACACAACTTTAGTAGTGTTCAAGTTCAAGTAACCTCAATATGCTGTATCTGGCAATGAGAAAACAGAAGGTAACTTGGTTGGAACCAACATTCCATTTAACAATACTGCAGTAACAATCTTTTTAGACTGCTTAAAAATGTAAAAATGGTCCAAAAATTATCCCCTTTTGGGGGGCAGATGCCTACCTTGCTGGTGTTTATATATCGATGATGCAAATGGAAAAAGCCATAGTTTTTTCACAGTTTTGGTGCAAAAATTATCCCTGTTTGGGGAGTATCAAGAGCATTGTTCTTTGCTAAATGAAGAGGTGATAACTTTCATAAGTTGTCTCAAAACTATCCCTTTATTTAGGGAGCAGAAACAGCTTAGCTGTTTTAAAGGGGAAAAAAGAATGGCTTCTCAACTAGGATAGAAAAAATATCGCTTTTTTGGAATTCTGAATTTGTTTACTATAGTCAAATTAATTAAACAATTACAATGCTTTTTAGCATGCCATCCAAAAATTATGCATTTTTTTAGGGTGCAGGAAAAGGCTTACTGTTTTCAAAGTGAAGAAGCAATAACTTGTCAACAACCAATAAAAATGTATCACTATTTTGCAAGATGTTTTATATTTGTGTACCCTCAAGAGCATATGCTTCCTGGCAGCAGAACAGTATATTTATACAATACACTGAACAAGTGAAGAAAACATATGGGGATATTTGACTTTTGCCTTTAAATAAAATAAAAATAATCCCTCCCTGTCTTTACAAACAAAACATGCAAAAGAAATGCAAAAAATTATATTGCTTATGGCTTGTCTGCCAGGAAGCACACTTTTTCTGACAGATGAGTCTTGGTTTTAGTATTTTTCTTCACTATGAAAATTAACACTGATGAGACTTAAATGGGTTGTCCGGTACTTTTTTTAAGTTGCCCAATGTATTCAGCATGTGGGCATAAGTATGTAAATACCTTGTGTTGCAGATAATGCCTGTGAGCGGCGCTATCACTGGCCGCTCACAGGCATCATGAGACCCCCGGCTGCAGATGGCTCTGACATCTGCTGTTGTCATGCCATGATTCCGGATGCCGTCGGGGGTCTCTCTTCTGCGTTCCACCGGTGGATGCTGGGTTGCGGGCGGGGTTACCCCCACATCACACCTGGCATCCACCGCGTGCTCTCCCTCTCCCCATTCATTGGGAAAGCGCGCGGTGGATACTGGGTGTGATGTGGGGGTAACCCCGCCCACAACCCAGCATCCACTGCGGGGACCGCATCACTGATGTCACGCCTCACTTGACATGACATCAGTGGCGGGTCATGTGATGCCTGTGAGCGGCCAGCGGTAGCGCCACTCACAGGCAGTATCTGCAACACAAGGTAATTACAAAATCCCTCAGGGGCCCCGGGGGAGTACATTGGGGGGATAATAAAAAGTTGTGAACAACTTCTTTAAGTCACCACAGTGTACAGTGCCAGAGAAAAATATTTGCTCCTGACTTTCTAGCTGTTAATTTGATGACAATGGGGTGCTACCCATATACTACCTCATTCATGGGTCTTCAGGAACCACCTCGCGTCTGTACCAGTCTACCAGTAATTATGAGACATAGAAGAAGACAACATATACAGGGCCTTGAAAAAGTATCCATACTCAGTGAGCTTTTCCACATTTTTCATATTACACCCATAAATTTATTTTTAAAATATTTTAAAAAACATGTGTAGCACCCTGAGGACTCGGCTGCTACAGGGGTATTACGCCTCAAGCCAGAGGTGTGGTATTCCACTCCCGGGTAAGGATGGAGTGTGGAACTGAGCTAGTTAGCTGCATGCACTACACACATTCCATTTCCGGGGGACAGATCGACGGTACTCCCACCAGTTTATGTGCAGGTACGATAGTGTCTGTCCCTGGCTGGAGTGGGAGGGGGGTGGAACATCCCAGTAGTGTAGGGGCAGATAGGGGGAGCAGTCTGGGTAAGGCTAGGAGCTCATTGGGTGCTGGTCACCTGAGCTCACACATAGAGGGAGTATATAAGGTGGGCACCATCTTAGGACAGGGTCTTTTGTAGAGTGAGTCAGTCTGTCAGAGTTGAGGAGCAGAGCAGAGAAGCTCAGCCAGAAGGGCTGACAGGGAGTTGTGGTTCCGGCTGGGCCCAGCTCCAAGGCCAAGTCTGAGAGAGAGGAGTCAGAAGGACCCAGAGAGAAGGAGAGGAACCCCAAGACCCCAGAATACAAACAGCAGGGTGAAGGGTTGGCACCCAGGGTACCGGATCCCAAGCTGGCAGAGGACAAAGCACACCTTAGCCAGAGACCGGAGGTCGTGGGCAGGATCTGCCACGACCCTCACTAAATCCACTAGGAAGGCATACCAGGTATAGGGTCAGGGAACCCAGAAGGGGTGTACCCACCAAGAGACCCGAGGGAGCCGGACATAGGTGGATCCCTGGTGAGAACGGCCAGAAGAGAGGGAAAGTCAGACAGGAGCTCAGGACCACGCTCCAGAATTACTTGGGGGTTGGCCGAGTCCAGGACCTGGTGGACGCAGCACGGCTCGGGTGGTCGCTTCAGGCCAGAGTGACCATAAGAACACCCGTAAGTAAAAACCCCTGAACTGCACAGCCCGACTCTGAGTCTTCTTGCTGATTCATCCTGCACCTTCACAACCACCATCCTCTACATCTGACCCCCTGAGGCTATACCCCTCCCGTTGGGGGTTATACTACCAGAGCTGCACACATACCACCAGCCTCAGCGGACCCTTCTGCAGCGGCGGCCTTTTGACCGCAAATCAACGGGTGGCGTAGTCGACACTAAGGACCTTTAACAACATCTGTAAAGACTGCCACACACTGAGTTTGACACCCTGGGCACGGACCGGGTCGCCGCCACTCGGAGACTACAACCCCCATCTGATCCGGCTCCGGGTAATCCCCAAACAGCACTGGCCCAGGGGGCGCGTCAACTTTGGCGTAGTCGGCAGGATTTCGTGCCCACAACCACCGGGTACTGCGTGCCTGAAGAGAAGTTCAAATTTACCTTAAGAAGAAGTCTCCCGCCGGTTCCAGAGGGTCCCCGCCATGGGACGCCATCACGGATCGTTTCCCGCCGGTTGCCCGCCATCTGCAGCTTTTTCCCGCCATCCACGGAGTTTCCCGCCACTGGGAGACGATTCCCGCCATTTCCAGAAGATTTCCCGCCTTGGAAGAGCGGACGCCATTATGGGCGTGCCAGAGGGTGGCAAGAGGTCACCTCCCATCGTGGGCCAAGTCAAGGAATGGCGCCAAAAGCGGAAACCGCCCCCACCAACGGAGACTGTGATGCTGGAGATGTCCATCAGCGTGAGAGAACTGCCCCTGGAACTGACAATCACAAAGTTGCCCCGGGACCACCTTCAATGTGGGCGGAGACAGAACAAAAGAGTGAAGATGGGTGCAGCCTGGAGGAGTCTGGAGAGAGCGCACCCGGAGACAAGAAGTCTGGAGAGGACTCCGGAGAAGTCGTACCCGGAGATGGAAGGAGAGTCAGGCAGCACCGACCCTGTGGTCAGGAGCCTGCTGCAAGCAACAACCCCACTAGGCTTAGTGGAGATCCTGGCACAGCTCCCCCGAGACCGGGAGTGTGCGCAGACCGAGCTGGAGCGCCTCGCACGGAGGATGGCCCAGGTGCAGCGAGAGACGCTGACGGAGTGGAGCCGAGAGATGGCCCTGCAGGCAAGAACCCGCCAGCGAAGCACGCCACCCGAGACGAGGAGACAGACCGCCTCTGAGGATGGTGCAGGAGGAGTGAAGGCCGGAGACGGCGCCGAAGAGGGAGCTGAACAGATGGAGGCAGGTAAAGGGGACGTCCCTACCCCGAGCCGAGAAACCGCGTGCCTGCCCCAGCTCCCCGTCGCAGAGCCCGAAATTCCCCCTGCCGTGCCCGTCGCTGCATCGTCACCGCTCCAGACAAGGCCTCAAGCAGAAGCCGCGGCCGCGACCCCTGTGACGTCACGCGCCTCAACCCTGAGCGCGGCAAAGCAGGAAACACCACCGGCCTGGTCGCAAGGTCTAGTACCCCCTGGCGCCGCAGTACCAACAGCGCCCTCTACCTCCACTGAGCCACCGGCCTGGTCGCTGGGCCAAGTAACCCCGGGCGCCGCCGTCTTCACGGTGCCCTTTACGTTCAGGGTACCCCAGGCCTGGTCGCAAGGCCTGGCGAACCCGGGCGCCGCTACCACCACCGCGCCCTCAACGTCCACCGTGCCGCACCTGGGTGAAGACTTGTTTGCCCAGCACACGTGCCCGGATGGGCAGCCCTTTGTGTGGCCACCGGAGTTCCACCATCCCCGACTCCGGAAAGAAAGACCCCTAGATGAGCCCCTGATTCCGGTTCCGAAGCCCGTTAAGATCACCCCACTCTCATTGGAGGAAGCGCAGTATGCGTGGGACCCCACCGGAGGAGACCTCATGGGATTCACCCAAGAGACTCGGGCAGCCGCAGCTGAGCGTGCGGAGTGCTGCCGGCAGCAGTTAGAGGTCTTCGACCGGGAGCGAAGAGAGAGGCGGGTCCGAGAGCAGCGGCTGCAGGAACAGAGTGCAGAGCAGAAGAGCCGGACCAGGAGGAACCCCCGTGCAGCCCACGGTCCCCGTGCCACCGGGACTGTAATTAAATTCCAGCTGCAGCACGGTTGGGGTTTCATCAGGGATCATCACACCCCCGGCGACGTCTTTGTCACCCGCAGAGACGTGGAGTCCCATCTGCCGGAGGGACACAGAGGTCGTGACCTATATGTAGGGGACGAGGTCACGTTCACCCGGCACAAGTGTGCCAAAGGACCCTACGCCCTCCATGTACACCGGCTGACGGAGGAGGAGCTACGGTGTGAAGAGGAGCAAGAGGACCCGGACGGGCCTGAAGGAGGAGCAGGAGTACGCCGTCATTAAAGTACGGTAAAGAGACTGTACATAGTTACCCGTCAGGGTATAAGAACTGTTACTGCTGCTAGTTAAAATATAGTCCCCGTTGGGACCAGCAAATCGAACTGAAACCCGTGTGTCCCTATTCCCACTGACCGAGGACTGAGAGCGGTCATTCCTTTCCTAATACCTGGCCGAGGACTGAGAGCGGCCATATTTCCCCTTGTATATAGTTGCGCTTTCTAAGGTGCCCCCTACCGGTTTTATAGGAAACTGTTGTTTTTCTTGAAGAGACTGTTGCACTTTACCCAGTCACAAGTTGCACCGTGGCCGGAGGAACAAGAGTGTTATTTATGAAAAGCTTTATATGAAAAGTTTATGCTGATAATATATGATGTTTTATATGTTTATGTTTTATGAAAAAAAAAAATGTATGTTTGTGGATGTTTTTATTCTTTTACAGCCCGAGGACGTGCTGTGATTTACCAGGGGGGAATGTAGCACCCTGAGGACTCGGCTGCTACAGGGGTATTACGCCTCAAGCCAGAGGTGTGGTATTCCACTCCCGGGTAAGGATGGAGTGTGGAACTGAGCTAGTTAGCTGCATGCACTACACACATTCCATTTCCGGGGGACAGATCGACGGTACTCCCACCAGTTTATGTGCAGGTACGATAGTGTCTGTCCCTGGCTGGAGTGGGAGGGGGGTGGAACATCCCAGTAGTGTAGGGGCAGATAGGGGGAGCAGTCTGGGTAAGGCTAGGAGCTCATTGGGTGCTGGTCACCTGAGCTCACACATAGAGGGAGTATATAAGGTGGGCACCATCTTAGGACAGGGTCTTTTGTAGAGTGAGTCAGTCTGTCAGAGTTGAGTCAGAGGAGCAGAGCAGAGAAGCTCAGCCAGAAGGGCTGACAGGGAGTTGTGGTTCCGGCTGGGCCCAGCTCCAAGGCCAAGTCTGAGAGAGAGGAGTCAGAAGGACCCAGAGAGAAGGAGAAGGAACCCCAAGACCCCAGAATACAAACAGCAGGGTGAAGGGTTGGCACCCAGGGTACCGGATCCCAAGCTGGCAGAGGACAAAGCACACCTTAGCCAGAGACCGGAGGTCGTGGGCAGGATCTGCCACGACCCTCACTAAATCCACTAGGAAGGCATACCAGGTATAGGGTCAGGGAACCCAGAAGGGGTGTACCCACCAAGAGACCCGAGGGAGCCGGACATAGGTGGATCCCTGGTGAGAACGGCCAGAAGAGAGGGAAAGTCAGACAGGAGCTCAGGACCACGCTCCAGAATTACTTGGGGGTTGGCCGAGTCCAGGACCTGGTGGACGCAGCACGGCTCGGGTGGTCGCTTCAGGCCAGAGTGACCATAAGAACACCCGTAAGTAAAAACCCCTGAACTGCACAGCCCGACTCTGAGTCTTCTTGCTGATTCATCCTGCACCTTCACAACCACCATCCTCTACATCTGACCCCCTGAGGCTATACCCCTCCCGTTGGGGGTTATACTACCAGAGCTGCACACATACCACCAGCCTCAACGGACCCTTCTGCAGCGGCGGCCTTTTGACCGCAAATCAACGGGTGGCGTAGTCGACACTAAGGACCTTTAACAACATCTGTAAAGACTGCCACACACTGAGTTTGACACCCTGGGCACGGACCGGGTCGCCGCCACTCGGAGACTACAACCCCCATCTGATCCGGCTCCGGGTAATCCCCAAACAGCACTGGCCCAGGGGGCGCGTCACATGTACCATTTCCTTTACACTTCACAAATACTTTGTGCTGGTATATCACATTAAATCCCAATAAAATAAATTTAAGTTTGTACGTATGAAAAAATGTGGAAAAGTTCACGGGTATGGATACTTTTTCAAGGCACTGTAAAAATACATGTGATGTAATAGTAATAGTACAGTAATAACTGCTATTATTTTTTAGGTTAGTAGTAGCTTACAAGAATAAAAATACACTTAACCCCTTTCCGATGTGGTACGTAATAGTACGCACCACATTGGAACCCCCGATTCAGCGCGGGCTCCGGCATTTAACTCGTGCAAACTGGATGTGCGTCACTTACCCCGCCCATCGGTGACTCTGTCACATGATCGCGGGTCACCGATGGGTTGGCATGACAGCCCGGGGTCTGCAGCAAACCCCTGTGGTTGTCATGTCCTGATTGCTATAAGTGCCGCCCAGTGGTCGGTGCTCATAGCAAGTGAGCATTTCCGTTGCATACTTGCATACAGGCGATCTGCTCTTTGCCTGTATGCAGCAGAGGCGATCAGGTAATTGCTGCTTCTAGTCTCCTATAGAGAATATTGAAGCATGCAAAAAGTAAAAAAAAAATGTTTTTAAAAGTATTAAAAAAATAAATAAATAAATAAAAGTTTAAATCACCCCCCTTTTGCCCCATTCAAAATAAAATGCTAAAAAAAAAACCCATATACACATATTTGGCATCACCGCGTTCAGAATCGCCCGATCTATCAATATAAAAAAAGAATTAATCCGATCGGTAAACGGCATAAAGAGAAAAAAATTCTAAACGCCAGAATTATGTTTTTTTGGTCGCCGCAACATTGCACTAAAATGCAATAACGGGCGATCAAAACCCCAAAATGGTATCAATAAAAACATCAGCTTGGCAAGCAAAGAATAAGCCCTCAACCAGCCCCAGATCACGAAAAATGGAGATGCTACAGGTCTCGGAAAATTGCGACTTTTTTTTTAGCAAACTTTGGATTTTTTTTTCACCATTTAAATAAAAAAGAACCTATACAAGTTTGGTGTCTACAGACTCGTAATGACCTGGAGAATAATCATGGCAGGTCAGTTTCAGCATTCAGTGAATGTGGCAAAAAAACAACTGTAGTACTGCACTTTTTTGGCAATTTCACCGCACTTGAATTTTTTTTCCCATTTTCCAGTACACGATATGGTAAAACCAGTGATGTCATTCAAAAGTACAACTTGTCCCGCAAAAAAATAAGCCCTCACACGGCCATATTGAGCTAAAAATAAAAAAGTTATGGCTCTGGGAACAAGGGGAGCGAAAAACAAAAACGGAAAATGCTCCGGTCATGAAAGGGGTAATATAACACATTATATTTCTGCCCCTGAGTGGTAGTGAGCCAGACTGGGCATTAAAATTTAAAAATTAAAACTGTTAAAAACATAACATAGTCCCACAGGTATTACCTTAGTTTTTACATAGTTTGATCTTAGGGCCTTCTTTCAGTAAAGCTATGCACTAGTGTACAATAAAAGACCTGGCACAAATGTTGTGCCTGAGAGCCACATAGGGTGCTCCAATGCCAATGGTTGGGGATCACTGTTAAGACTATATAAGGTATTGAAAAGGTTAAAAGGCGTAATGAAATAGATGACGTGAAGGTCACATCTTTGCAAGTATGAGTATTTAAGACAATAAGGTCTCATACAATAAGGTCTACTTGGTGCCCGACTGTCTATGTTTAATGAGCACATCCAAGATCATTGCGCTGCTAAAAGCTGAGCATGCTGAAAGTGTAATACAGAATTGTTAGGCATGTGATGAGAGTAAGAATGCCAACTACAATGGACAGTTCCATTCCCAGGCCTGTGACTTCAGATCTGAAGAAGCAGATTAATGATGAACCCGTCCTTTGGTATATCACAGAAGCGGCGGACAACATTGCCAACATGAAAGACAGTTTCACATAGAATAAAGAAGAGTGTGATGACTTTTAGATTAGCATCTATTGATCAGAAGCCAAATGAATTCCAAACACATTCATCGTGTGCGCCATCACTAATGTAAACAACATCTAACACACTCGGGCTGCTCTCGTGTGCAGGAGAATTCAGTCCATGTTAGGAGATCAATGGGAAAGGAAGAGTGGGGTCAAGTCTCCAGCTACTGATCTACAGGAATTTCCAGTAATTTTGTGGGATCAAATTTTCTAGCTCTTCCATCATGGTGCCATTTTTAGCTACTTGGTATTCGGTGGATGTTTTCTTCTTTTTTTTAAATCCCAACACATACATTTTACTATTTAACAAAAACATCCCCACACCCCAATTCATTCCCTAAGTCTCTGATTAAAGTTTTAAATTAGTAGTTGTAGAGTAATTAATAATTTGCTCCCGAGAGTATGATGCACCCCCTGCGGCCGTGGGGTACTCGGTGGCCGGGCCGGTCGGTGCTGGGGATGTTACAGTGGCAGTGACCTGGCCCGTGACCCAGGGCGGTCAATTAAAGGAAAAGTAAAAGAGGAATAAAGTTTCTAGAGATAATGTTCGTGACGCCACCTGTGGTATGCGGCTATGTGGGGCGGTTGCTGCGGTGCAGGTCCACTGGAGATGATGCTGATGCAGCAGAGTTGGTTCAGCTCTCCGCAGGCAGAGCTAAGCTCCAGGGCAGTACATGAAGAATTATGCAGGTAGATGTTGTTGGTGTGGTATAATGCAGGGCTGAGGGCGCAGATAATGACCAGACAACAAATTAATGGCGGTTTCCTCTATCTTTACTTGCGGTTTGTCAGAGCAGACCGGGGCACGGTTACTAGCTGGTGGTGGAGGTCCGGGCGGCCTGGAAGCAAGTTGGGGATCCACCTCACCAGATGGAGTTGTAGGCCTTCCCCTCTGTGCTATTCTCTTTGGCCCTGCCGCTTGAAGCTGTGCTGCGGCCCTCATCCCTGAGTAAAACGTCTCTTCCTCACCCGCATGGCAGGCAACTCGGGCCTTCCTCAAGTGTCGCTCCCTCGTGGTGGCACTGGACTCTAGGATCCTGCTGAGCCGCCTGGTGTCTGGTGGGACCAGGAGACCTGCAGTCTCCTGCCCTCCGGATTTAGCTGCTGGGCCTTCAGTGCCCGCTGAACCACGGACTCCGGTGTCCGGTTCCCTTGCGCTTCTCTCTGGGGCGAGCTTATTCACAGCTCCCTTCCCCAGGTCCTTCCTCGTCGCTCTCCTGTCTCCAACTCTCTTCAACTAACTCTTACTAACCCCGCCTCCAGATTGCAGTTTAAAGGGGAGGAGCTCCCCTTTCTGGTGCGGAGCCAGGAAAGTGTTGGATGCTGGTATACCTGATTAGGGGACCCCTCCTTGCTTCCAGGCATGGCATCACCCCCTGTGAGGGAGGCAATGCCACTGTGGCAACCGGACCCCTGGGGTGCCACAAGTACCTCTACCATCCTTCAAGTCCTATAGCAGTGTCATGGTTTCCCTTTATGGCAAGTATGCTACTGAGAGCAATAGCTTATTTTATTTTACCTCTGTTCTATTTGGGTACTTTTCAAAAATTATATATTGCTAGACCTTCCAAACTCTTAAACTTTGCTCAAAAATTATATGTGGGTTAAAATAACAAATAAAGTAATCTTAAAATTACACATTTCATTCCCTTTCAATAATAGTAATCAGTATGGGACTTGTGTGTATTACAATGCTAATGTCCAATTTTTTCTATTTGGTATCATTTTTAATTTGTCAGCACACAAGTGTGCAACTTTCACTGCTGTGGACAAGAGTGGCACTGCTTCTGAAAGAATTCTGCCATGTTTTTATAACATCAATCAATCTTGTTAAAAAATAAGAATGAATAAAGCATTTAAATATGCAGGTGATACAACATTGATAGCAACATGCGTAGATGGAATGAAGGGCTTATTACAGAGTGTCAAGATGGAAAGTTTGAACATGGGACTGCTACTCAATACAAAGAAGACAAAGATATGGGCTACTGCAGGTACGACCGGGATTCATTTGAGATGAACAGCGATGAGCTGGAAGTTGTAAAGGACTTCAACCTACTCAGATCAATGATCACTCAGCAACAACACAGGAAGTCAATAGGAGAATAACTATGAACAAATCAACAATGAAGTCACTGGACAAGGTCTTCAAGTCGAGGAACATTTCACTGGCGATGAAGACACGACTTGTACATAGTCTGGTCTTTTCTGTAGTAACATATAGATAAGAAACCTGGATGATAAAGGAACAAGACAGAAGAAGAATCAACACCTTCAAAATGTTGTGCTTTAGAAGGATGTCATCCATACCATGGATGGCAAGAAGAACAAACAAATCAATCTTGGAAAAAATCAAGCCAGACATGTCACTCAAAGCAAGGATCACCCAGCTAAGACTCGCTTACTTTGGACACATCATATGAAGCCAGCAATCACTGGAGAAGGACATCATAGTCGGAAGAATAGAAAGAACAAGGCGAAGAGGAAGATCAGCAACCTGATGGCTTGATACTATCAAAATAACATCAGAGAAGACCATGGTGGACATATCTAGGCTTGTATAAGATCGATTCTCCTACAGATTGTCCATCCATCAAGTTGCCAAGGCTCGATATTGAGCTGAAGGCCATTAAATAGATGGCAATATATTTCAGTGTTGTTTTGAAAAAAATCAGAAGCCTAGATTGAATTTTAGCTTTCATAGTGAAGTTCTGAAGTTCATAGTGAAGTTCTGGAGCAAAACTTGTTAGATAGTACTGTAATGAGAATTAGGTGACAGCATTTTTTTTATCAATGACTATATTAGTTTATTTTTTGCTTATACCGAAGATGATCATTAGATTAGACAGAAAGTTGGCAACACTTGGCCAACCAGTCATTCATGGAATTCTTCATACAAATTAAGCTGACCATACTAATTAGATAATTATTGGCAAAATTGGTGATTTTACAAGACTGGATGACCATCTGATGTGCATGGGAATGTTCCAACTTTCCCACAGAAGCAGATGTCAAGAGAAAGAAGGAACTGGCTGCTGGATTTCAGCACAGCTGATTCTTTGTTCTCGCTGATGACAACTTGCCTCTGGAGGTGTCCGGCAGTGGTTTGTGTCTCTTTCACACATGCAGGCTCAATCTAGCCAATCATGTATGTGTGTGGGGTGTTTGCGACTAATAACTGTAGGATGAACGAGTGTATGGCCCACAGCTATCCAAAGTGTTGTTTGACATGTTTTTTTCTGAAAGCTTGTGTGTTTTGTGTAGCGAGTTTAATGTATAGTGTAGCTTTACCTGTGTGGTACGTTATATTCTTATGCTATGTAAGAGTGATGTAGAATGATGTTTTCTGGGCTGAAGCTCAGTACACTGTTGCTTTTTGGACAAGTGCTTGATAATAAATTTATATTCAATAAAAAAGTGTATGTCTGCTTTACGAACACCATCATAGGGTACAGTGGCAGTAACTGTTGTTCACTGGGACTACAAATTGTCTAGGTCAGCCATTGTCTGATTTTGAATATAGGACCACATGTCCTGCTGATGAACACATTATACACACAGCTTTGTAAAGAACTTATGTCTGTAGAATTCCAAAGTGACTTGCTGACTTTTGACACATATCTGCTAGGTGTTGCAAAGTATTTCCATACAACTACTGTGGAGATGAGCGGCTCAGACAAAATTGGAATTTGCCTGTTCACACGTATTTTCATGGGAAAATCAATTTGCAGAAAAGTTACTCTCTGTGAATTTAATTTCCCATATTATACTCTGGAGTTTTTCCAGATCCCAGAGCATAATTAATGTAAGATGTAAAAACTAAAAAAAATCCTTATTCTTACATTACTGCTCACCTCTCCAGCTACTGCGCTCCTCATCATTACCTGCCTGGTCCTTGCCGCATCTTCTGATCACCGCCACTTGTGCTGAAATCCCCTGGTCTTCACATTAGTCTGGGATTTCTGGCTTTGATGAGGGACGGGAGGTTTCTATGCCATTACTTAAGGCCATGATGTCACCACATGTACTGTGACCCTATGCGTGCATATGCAGAACAATTTAGGGCCTCATCACAACTGTATTCAGCGCCTGCGACGGAGATCGGAACATGCTGCGAAGACGATGAGTAGTGGAACAGCTGGAGAGGTGAGCAGGGAAGTGGGTATAAGGATTTTTTTAAAAATTGTAACCTTGTCATGGTCCTTTACGGTTTGGATAAATGGCGGTCAGCAGCTGCCTTTAGTGCTGAATTTGCCAGGAATCAAATTCCCCAAAAAATTGCATTCTGTCAAACGTGGATTTTTGTAGCATTCTAGTAGAATTAATTTCTGCTCAAATATATTCGCTCATCGCTACACACAACAATTGGTCAAACAGATTATTAGTTGCAATTTTGGAAACAGAAGGCTGAATTTCGCTTATTTATGTCTCTACATTATGACTTTATGGCTGACCTTATGAACTAACATTCGGGGAGAAATACCACTAAAGGCCCCCCATGCACAGTGGGGAAATCAAGTATTTAATAAACTTCTGATTTTGCAAGTTTTCCCACTATAAAGAATGGCGAGGTCTGTAATTTTTATCGTAGGTACACTTCAACTGTGTGAGACAAAATCTAAAAATAAACACCAGAAGATCACATTGTATGATTTTTATATAATTAATTTGCATTTTATTGCATGAAATAAGTATTTGATACAATAGAAAAACAGACATTAATATTTGGTACAGAAACTTTGTTTGCAATTACAGAGGTCAGACGTTTCCTGCAGTTCTTGACCAAGTTCTTGACCAAACTGCAGCAGGAATTTTGGCCCACTCCTCCATACAGATCTTCTCCAGATCTTTCAGGTTTCAGGGATGTCACTGGGCAACATTGAGTTTCAGCTCCCTCCAAAGATTTTCTATTGGGTTCAGGTCTGGAGACTGGCTAGGTCACTCCAGACCTTCATATGCTTCTGAAGGAGACACTCCTTAGTTGCCCTGGCTGTGTGTTTCAGGTCATTGTCATGCTTGAAGACCCAGCCATGACCCATCGTCAATGCTCTTACTGAGGGAAGGAGATTGTTGTCCAAAATCTCACAATACATGATCCCATCCATCCTCCCTTCAATATGGTGCAGTTGCCCTTCCCCTTTGCAATAAATCACCCCCAAAGCATGATGTTTCTCCCACCATGCATCATGGTTGGAACAGTGTTCTTGGGGTTGTACTCATCCTTCTTCCTCTTCAAAACATGGTGAGTGGAGTTAATACCTAAAAGTTTTGTTTTGGTCTCATCTGACCACATGACCTTTAGTGTTGAGTGAGCGTGCAAATTTAACCCTTTAAACGAGCACGCTCAGGTGCCTGCCAAGTAGTGGCATCTATGTTTGAGCTGCCATGGGAATGCCTGTATGTGTCACAGCTGTCTAGATGCCGAGCATGCCAAAACTACTTGGCAAGCACCCGAGCATGCTCGTTTAAAGGGTTAAATGAGCACGCTCGCTCAACACTAATGACCTTCTCTCTGGCCTCCTCTGGATCATCCAGATGGTCATTGGCGAAAGTCAAATGGGCCAGGACATGTTCTGGCATGAGGAGGGGGACCTTGCTTGCCCTGTAGGATTTTAATCCATGACAGTGTAGTGTGTTACTAATGGTAATGTTTGAGACTGTGGTCCCAGGTCTCTTCAGGTTATTGACCAGGTCCTCCAGTGTAGTTCTGGACTGATTCCTGACCTTTCTCAGAATCATCCTTACCCCACAAGATCTTGCATTGAGCCCCAGACCGAGGAAGATTGACAGTCATCTTGTGTTTCTTCCATTTTCTAATAATTGCGCCAACAGTTGTTGCTTTCTCAACAAGCTGCTTGTCCTGTAGCCCATCCTAGCCTTGTGCAGGTCTAAAATTTTGTCCCTGATGTCCTTAGACAGCATTTTGGTCTTGGTGGAGAGGTTGGAGTGTGATTGATTGAGTGTGTGGACAGGTGTCTTTTATGCAGGTAACGAGTTCAAACAGGTGCAATTTATACAGGTAATGAGTAGGAGGGCTTCTTAAAGAAAAACTAACAGGTCTGTGAGAGACAGAATTCTTCCTGCTTGGTAGGGGATCAACAGAGCATAGCAGAAAAGAAGAAGCTGCTCTGTTGATGTAAGGTCAAAAGAAGCAGCAGAACTGCTGGCAGGAGTGGTCCATGACCACTCTGAGCTGGCACAGATCGGTTGGCACAGATCAGCGCTGGGCAGAACAGGCAGATAGTTAGCAACTACCTGCCTACAAGTTCTTAGCCCCGTAGGGGAAAATAAACAAAGTCCCGAATAACCCCCTTTAACCACACCTTCTTCCAGATACTTTTTAAACTTCTTGAGGTAGGTACAAGAATAAATATATGATGAAATTTGGTGTACGTCATGAACACCTAATTTGTGGGAAAATTCTGTCACTTCCATTTAGTAAATCTCCTCCATTGAGGATTCTGTTTTTGGACATGTATTTATTATTTGCTGATTAGGCACAGTAGAAATCAGACATTAAATATTGTGAGTGCTCGTTATATTATATATGTAATTCTCATAAGAATTGCCACATTCTCTTTCCTGTATCATATAGAAAATTTACTAATACGCTCTTTTGTTTGTTATTTTTCTGTTATATTTGATATGTTGCATTCTTCCCTGATAAATCTTGTCATCTAGTTCTTTTTTACTCTTTAGGAAACAGGTGACATTTGGAGATGGGCCATTATTAGCTAAGTCAAATCCATGTCAGATGGAACATAATGGATCACATTTAGTATTTAGAGCTATTTCCTCTGAACTGTGCAGGGTCAATTTGAATTGCCACATACAATCTCATTTTCATTGTGAGGCCCACGCTTAGAGAATCGCTGTAAAAGAATAAGGAAATTGCACAAATCAACTCTCTTTATGATAAAGTCATTGTGAACATTGAGCTTAAAGCGTAAATGTAGAAGTTTGTTTAGTTTTATAACTCTAAGACCTTTTCATTTTTTGGATGGAGAGTGAACACATGGGACCTGACTGCTCTTACGACTCTGCCCCCATAGTACTTCCTTCCTGACCTCTCGCAGCTTCCTGCTCATAGTCTTATCACTACAGAAAATGTGACACTGTACTGGCTAAAACATGCCAAATGCATTAAAATCCCTTACATGGAAATTACCTCTTTTACTGGCAGACAATCCAGGACTCCTTTACAAGTCTTCAATCTGAAATACAAATAACACTCAGGAAAATGATCAAATTTACTATAAATATAACTGGCAGGTTGCACAATTTAAAGCAAGTAGATGATTTCATGTTAAATATGTAAAAAAAAAAGTATGTTTCATAATAATAACAGGAAAGAAAATAATCCTAAATAGGTTGTCTGGATTTAACTCAGAAAATAATCCTAAATAGGTTGTCTGGATTTAACTCTCTTTCAGATTGTATATTTCCCTTTGTAATCTGTTTTTTTTCTTAGCAATTGCTGGATGAACCCATATTTCTGCTGTATTTAGGTTTATTTGGATGTGAAATGGGTATCACCTCCTAGTACTTTAAAAAGAAAAGGCGTAACGGAGTAGTTAAAAAGGGCTGTCAAACAGGAAATTATTAAACAATTTTACATAGTACTGGATTTACATCCCAAGGAACGATAGACACAGATTGTAGACAATCCCCTTATTGGAATAAGCTCGTGTAATGATTAGTTTCTCCTGATGTAGCACTGATTTTCTCAGAAATAAAGTTTAATACTTATAAGCAATTTAATGTCAAAAGACCCTTCCAATAAGTAGAGATTATCCATAGAGAACAGCCCCTTTTAAGGAATATAAATATGATGTTCTTTTTTTAAAGAGAACCTGCCATGTAAAAAATGTTATTAACCTGCAGATATGGGTAAATCTGCAGGGTAATAGTGTTCTGACACCGTGTGGCCGTTGCACTGAGAGCCCCATTGCTGGAAGGTAATTAACCGGTCATAGGGGTGATGCCGGCACGGGTTTAGTCACTGCTCTGTGCATAAAGAGTGGCAGCTGTAACCGCGCCCCCGGCACTGACTGACAGCCGACTCAACTTTAGGGCCTGCTGTCAGTCAGTGCTAGGAAAGAGGTTACAGCCACCTCTGTCTATGCACAGAGCTGTGACTGGACCCGTGTCGGCTGTACCCCTATGACTGAAAGACTGAGCTTGCCGGGAGAAATAAAGTTAATTTCCTCCTGGCGGCGGGGCTCTCGGTATGGTGACCACATGGTATCAGAACGCTATTAATCTGCAGATTAACCTTATATCTGCAGGTTAATAGCATTTTTTTACATGACAGGTTCCCTTTAATTAAAAACTCAGGATATAATAGTCATTCATGCTGCATAAATAAAATATACAGAAGTCAATCATTGAGTGTTAAAGAATGTACAATAAAACATTTGCATCAATCATGAAATTTTATTATATTTTGTTTCTTGTTGGGTTGTTCTCATGAATGATGTTCAGGAGCACACTGCTTCCCAGCCCTTCTGGCCTCCTGGGGTGGTGGCTTCTGAATGGTTGACAGTTCAGACCAGCACTATTGTTGTGTTGCAGACCTGAACTGTGCCGCTAGATAAATAAAATTATTATTATTACTGCATTTGCAGAAATTGATATCACTTTGATGATGTACAGCAAAAACTGTCTGCTATCTGGACTCTTACCAATTGTGTCTTAGTCTGGTAATTCTTAGGCGATATTCACATGTCCAGTATAGTTTACGTTTTTTATTCTGTTTTGGTATCATAAAACGAAAATAAAACAATCTAGTTCAATGGGAATGCAAGTGACATAAAATATTTCTCTTTTGACTCCTTTCCAGCTGCTATCTGCTTTTTATTACTTACTGCAAAGTCAAAAGTTTAAATACATTTCATTAGTATTTGGTACCATTGCCATTAAACTGAATGACTTTGGTCAAACGTTTGGGACATCCTTCCACAAGCTTCTCACAATAGTTGGTCGGAATTTGGGCCCATTCCTCCTGACAAAACTGGTGTAACTGATCCAGGTTTGTAGGTCGCCTTTCTCGCACCTTCCTTTTCAGCTATGCCCATAAATTTTCAATAGGATTGAGAACAGGGCTTTGTGATGGCCACTTCAAAACATCTTCTTTTTTATGATGCCATCTATTTTGTGAAGTGCACCAGTCCCTCCTGCAGCAAAATAACCACACAACTTGATGCTGCCACCCCTATGCTTCACAGTTGGGAAGGTGTTCTTAGGCTTTCAAGCTTCTCCCTTTTTCCTCCAAATGTAACGATGGTCTTTTTGCCCAAAAAGTAAAATTTTAGTTTCATCAGACCACAGGAAATATCTCCAAAAATGAAAGTCTTTGTTCCTGTGTGCAATTGCAAACATTAATCTTTTTCTTTTATGTTTCTTTTGGAATAATGTCTTCTTCCTGGCAGAGTAGCCTTTCAGCCCATTTTACTCGTTTCACTGTGGTTATTGGCACAATCTTACCAGCTTCCGCCATCATCTTCACAAGGTCTTTTGCTTTTTTCCTTGGGTTGATATGCATATGTCGGACCAAACCACATTCATCTCTGGGACACAGAACCCGTTTTCTTCCTGAGCAGCATGATGGCTGGACATTCCCATCTTGTTTGGACTTGTGTATAATAGTTTGTACAGATGAGCGAGGCACCTTCAGATATCTTGGAATTGTACCCAAGGATTAGCCAGACTTGTGTAAGTCTGGCTAATCCTGATATCTTGGCTGATTTCTTTAGACTTTCCCATGATGCTTCACAAAGAAGCAGTGTGTTTCAGGTGTGCATTAAAATACATTCACAGGTGTGTCTCTAATTAAATCAGATGTTGCAAAAAAAAAAAAAACTATCAGAAGCTTCCAATCACATGACATAATCAAATGGGCAGTCCAGAATTGTTTAAAGGCATAGTAATCTTAATTTATATAAACTTTTGACTTTGCAGTAAGTAATAAAAATGCCTTAAAACATTCTCTCTCTCACATTATTCTGGCATTTTGCAAATATTAAAAACTATGGTAATCCCAATTGACCTAAAACGGGAAAGGTTTATTCTGATTTCATGTCCGATATTGAGAAAAACATGCATGTGTGTCTTTTTACATAGTGTATGTAAACTTCTGGTTTCAACTGTATATATAAGCACTATAGATGAGTGGATTTGTGGAGGATTGAGTTTGCGGTTTCACACAAATTTGAACACTTTGAGATTCGATTCGCAAAAAATGTAAAAAAAAAAAAAACCTCGCCTGCCACCATTTTCCAGACTGCTAAAGCATCAGAGAAAGGGCTAATGTCATTTTGTGCTGTCGCATGGGCCTCCCCATAGTGCCCTGCAGCTATGACATCTTACGGATTATCATACCTTGTACAGTGATGGTCAGCGCCTGGGCCATCACAGATCAGCAGTTCCCAGTGGAGTATAATCTGTATGGCAGATTTGCCATCTCCAGAGTCACTGGATAAGTCTCTCTCTCGTATAGTGTGTAAGCTTTTATGGTTTTATGGTCTTAGAGTCCATTCTATTCTTTCTCTCTCTCTCTTCTGTAGAGTGTAAGCTCTATTTCTGAGTAAGGTCCCCTCTCTCTTCTCTCTCTCTCATATAGAGTGTAAACTCGTATGTTCAGTGGGAACCTCTCTCTCATCTGTAGTGCCTAAGCTCTTATGGTCCGCAGGGTCATCTCTCTCCTATAGAGTGCAAGCTCTTATGGTCAGCAGAGTTCTCTCTCATCTCTCTCCCACGTGTATATTCCGAGCAATTGCAAGCTTTCCAGTATTGAGATTTACGCAAAATGTATTCACCTAGAATCAATCTCTGGAAAAATTTGGCAAGCCAGCGAATTTGAATTTCAAAAGATCCGCTCATTTCTAATAAGCACATTACGTGTTTTTGTTCCCGGAATCTATATGAGCCCAACTATGCAGAGTCAAAGGACAAATGAAGTGCGGCACCAGCACAGGAATGCTACAACTGTAAATAAGGAAAGACTAATCCAAACACAATTACGGCTTCATAGGACCGAGAAGCAACAAATGCATTTCTGATTTGCTGCATAAACTCATACTATATGTATAGGAAAAGGATCAAATGAAAAACCACATCTGGAGATAAACTCCTCTCATGATGTATGTAGCATAAGGGAGGTTGGTTGTATGAATTGGGGAAAAACAGCTTATTTAGGCCCTATGAAAGCAAAGGTGTATTTGGATGTGGGTCTATCGTTTGATATAAAACTGTATTTTCTTTTGGGCCTTCAGAATTGATCATACTTTTCTACTGAAAAATTCTAGTTGGTGGGATAATGTGTCTTTTCATTTACATGCTTCCATCCATATAACATGTCTCTATTGGAGAAATGTCCATTTTGGCCAAATATTATTACTACCACGCCACCACCCCATGCACATGCTTGCTTGTTCAAAAATCCATTATTTTTTTTTTAGGGAGAGGGGAATAAACTGCTGCCGGACAAGTGTAGTTGGCGACATAATTTTCTTTGAGAACAAAGGATTGGGTATGTTAAAATTCAATATGCCTAATTCTCCTTTCCCCAGCATCTGCCATTGGTTAAGGTTGAATAACCCTATCTGGAAAAATAGAAGGTTCAGTCAATGTATATGTACTGTAAATATCCGCTATTTTGTTGTTAAATTGTATATACCCGGTCCCTTCCTCAACTAGGATATAAGCGCTTCTAGAGATATCTGCCCGCACCTTATCCTTCTTTCCCTATGGCAATAACAATCTATGTTTGGTCATAATATTTCTTCTGGTTAGTTGAAAAGTAAGATGAATGAACCCTTAAGGTGCCCATACAACCAAATGTTTTTAAAGGATAGAGAAAAGAGGACCGCTACCATACACCCCTGAGAACAAATGGATTGGGAGTCTGATTTCAAACTGCTCCTTCTGTTCCCCGACACCACCTGTTTTGGAGAGAGTTGTGAGGCTCCCCATACACATCCCATGGTCGGCATCATCAGATTTGGCTAACGTTAATGTAATTCTCTTTTAGTTAGAAATATTCAAAATAATCATCTCTTCTAACATTTGTTAAACATTTTATATTGTTTAAAATAAATTTTTCAGTATTTAAAACTTACAGACAGACTTGTGACGCGCCCCTGGGCCTGTGTCGCACTGCGTTGCGCACGCGGGAGCTTACCCGGAGCCGGATCTCTTTAGGGTTGTAGTCTCGTGGCGGTGATCCGGTCCGTGCCCAGGGAGTCAGACTAAGTGGCGGTCTATGGCAGTAGATGTTAACTTGATCGACTACGCCACCCGTTGAGTGCGGCTTTGAAGCCGCCGCTGCAGAACAGTCCACTGAGGCCAGGTGTATGAGAATGTGCAGCGTGGTGGTATAACCCCCAACGGGAGGGGTATGGCCTCAGGGCAGCAGGGATAGATGATGGGGGTGATGGTGGTACACGAGCGCAACAAAGACAACTCGGAGTCTTGGTGGTGCAGTTCAGGGTCTTTACTCACGGTTACTCGGTTACTGCTCCAGGCCACCGCTGCAGAGGTGGCCGCCTGTGTCGCGCTGTGCTCACCAGGTGAGGGGCTCGGTTAACTCCCAGGTCTTTCTGGAGTGCTTTGCAGGACCCCCTTTATGTCCCCTATCTCTGGTCTTCAACCCCACTAGTGACCACGCTTATGTCCAGCTGCCTCGGACCTTCTTGGTGGGCAAACGTTGGCCTGCGTTTCCCAGGTCCTATGTGGTGCCTTTCTAGCGGGTGTGGTCAGGGGCTGCTCCACATGTAATGTCGCAGCCTCCGGTTCTTAGTTGAGGGTAGTTTCTCTCCTCCACTAATTTGGGATCCGGTTCCCATCTTCTTGACCTGACCCCCCTACTCAGGTAGCGGCGGGCGTGTGGTGGCTACCAGCCAGTCCACACCCCTGGGGTCCCCTCTGTCCTTCCTGGAGCCCAGTCTGCTCCTCTTCCTCCTTCTTCCCTCCTCCAGGCTCAGGCCTCCTGACAGGGCCTGCCTGTGGAGCAGAGCCCATAAAGCAGCTCTGCTCCCTGTCTTCTCCTCTCTCAACTCACTTTCCAAGATGGTGCCTCCCTTTATACTCCTGTACAGAGTGCACCCAGGATCTACTTCCCCCACGCACACACTACCGGGTTCCCTTCTCTAGGTGTTCCCTCCCCCCACTCCAGCCAGGGACATGCTCACTCGTGCCTGCATAACTAATGGGAGCACCGTCGAGCTGTCCCCCGGAAATGTGGTGTAGTGCATGTGGGTGTTAGGGTCCTGAGCCACACTCCATCCTTACCTGGAAGTGAGATATCGCACATCTGGGTGAGATGCAATACCTCTGTAGCAACCGAACCCTCGGGGTGCTACACTTGGAACTGATAGGTGGAGGTTCCTGGGCAATTGCCCCTTTTACATTTTTGTAAACTGTCTATGCCCAAACTTATTTTTTTGTCACCTACAAAAATAATTCTCATATAGCTAAATATATGTTTACAAAAAACTGTTATTGTGGATTAGGTAATATATGTAATGACTAAAAATATCACTGACTTTCCAAAGCATAGTGGTCTCTGACTGCCGGGGGATGCTCAGGAATTACTAGAATGTCATCTGTATACTTGTGAAAGGGAAGACAAGATATGTTAGGAGAAAGGCATTTACTGAATATCCTGACACTGTGTCCCCTCTAGACAAGACATAAATAAGTCTAAGAGGCAGTCTGCAGTCCCCCAGCAAAGCACATTACATTGTAACAAAGCAGGGAAGTAGAGAACTACTTTATTTACAGTGACTACGTGACAGCCCTGACAGAGATAAAACATTATTGCTTCTTGTTGTTGAGAATTATGAACATCACTTTTCGCTTTGAGAGTTCACATTTCATGAGCTAATTAAAATAAAAAACCTTCAAGTTATGGCACAATAAGAATTATCTAAAAGTCAAAATTGTAATTATTCTTTGACGCAGTGAGTGTTGCTAATTTTTTTGAGGCAGTCAAAAATTATGAGTTTTCTTGTGGAAACTGCTTCCAGAAACTCTCCTTCTTTAGGGAGTTTTTGGGGGAGTTTTTCATTTCCTGAAATGGTTTTGAAGAGTTTTTGAATTTTAATTGAAGAGTTTTTTTTCCTACAGTGTGTTTTGAAGGCTCACAAATGTCATATTTTTCGCATCCCTGGTATAATGTGCCCCATTCTGATATAATGTGCCTCCATCCTGGTATAATGTCCCCCATCCTTGTATAATGTGCTCTATCCAGGCATATTTGTCCCCCATCAAGGTATATATGTCCCCCATCCTGGTATATATGTCCCCATCCTCATATATATGTCCCCATCCTCGTATATATATGTCCCCTATCCTGCTATATGATTAGCCAGAGCTGGCAAGATGTCATCATTGCCATGTGGCGCATGTCGTGCATGTTGTGCCAGCCCTGCTAATCAGTCTAATTTTATTCATGTGTTATATAGATCTATTCAATATCTGCCTGAATTAAATGTAGCGTTTGGTATAATAAAATGGTAAGACTCACCACATTTATATTTTTCATAGGAAATTGTGATTTTCTCTATACATAGCAGTGCTGATGCATTGCTATGTATGGTACAAGCGATCAAATGTCAATTTTTTTCTGTTGTGTACAGCACTATTTATAATAATAGAGGATACTATATGCTATTGACGCGCCCCCTGGGACATATTCCTTTTTGAGGGGAATACCCGGCACCGGATCAGATGGGGGGTTGTAGTCTCCGAGCGGCTGTGACCCGGTCCCGTGCCCAGGGCGTCAAGCTCAGTGAGATGTGGCAGTTCTACAGATGTTACTAAAGTTCTTTTGTGTCGACTACGCCACCCGTTGTGATGCGGTCACTGTGGCCGCCGCTGCAGCAGGGTCCGCTGAGGCTGATGGTGTAGGTGCAGCTTGTGATGGTAACCCCCAACGGGAGGGGTATAGCCTCAGAGGGGACAGGCGCAGAGGATGGGGGTTGTGGTGGTGTAGTGCAGACGGCAGTGAAGACAGAGTCGGGTTGTGCAGTTAAGGGTGTTTACTTACTGCAGATGTTGTACTGGTCACTCCAGCTGCTAGTGACCACCCGAGCCGTGCTGCGTCCACCAGGTCCTGGATCCAGCCAACCCCCAAACAAGTCCGGAGCGTGGCCCTGAGCTCTCCCTCTGTCCTTTCTTCAGCCGTCCCCACCAGTGATCCACCTAAGTCCAGCTCCCTCGGGCCTTCTGTTGGGACACCCTTGGCCTTGGGTTCCCTGACCCTTCATGTGGTGTGCCTTCGGGGTGGATGTGATGGGTGACCGTGGCAGATGCTGCCCACGGCCTCCGGTCTCTGGCTGGGGATTGTTTTTACCCCCACCAGTTTGGGTTCCGGTACCCTTTTGCTGACTCCTCACCCGGTGCTCTAATTTGGGTTCTTGGGTCCCTTCAGTCTTCCCCCTCTGGGTACTCCTTCTCTGCTCCTCTCTCACTCAGGGTCACTCTTCTCCCTTGCTGCAGGCTGACTTCCTCTCTCTGCTTGCTGTCTGCTTCTGACTTGTTCTCTGCATCTGACAGACTCCTCTCCAACTGACTTGTTCTCTACAGCTGACTTGTTCTCTGCGTCTGACCCTGATTCTAGTTGGTGCCCACCTTATATATCCCTCTATGTGTGAGCTCAGGTGGCCAGCACCCAATGAGCTCCTATCACTACCCAGACTGCTCCCCCTATCTGCCCCTACACTACATGGGATGTTCCACCCCCCTCCCACTCCAGCCAGGAACAGACTCGGTCGTACCTGCACATTTCTAAGTGGGAGTACCGTTGGTCTGTTCCTCGGAAATGGGATGTATGTAGTGCATGCAGCCTACCGAGCTCAGATCCACACTCCATCCTTACCCGGGAGTGGAATATCACACCTCTGGGTTGAGGTGCAATACCCCTGTAGCAGCCGAATCCTCAGGGTGCTACATTCCCCCCTGGTAAATCACAGCACGTCCTCGGGCTGTAAAGACAAAAACACCAAAACATACAAAATTTTTCATATAAACATAATAAAACATATAAAACATTATATATATAAAACTTTTCATATACAACATTCTCGTCGTCTCTTGTTTCAGGTTCCTCCTCCGGACACTGTGCAACGTGTGTCCGGGAAAAGTGCGACAGTCTCTTAGAAAAACAGGTTTTCTATAAAACCGGTAGGGGGCGCTTTAGGAAGCGCAACTATATACAGGGAATATGGCCGCTCTCAGTCCTCGGCCAGTTAAGGAGGGAAAGGGAATGGCTGCTCACAGTCCTCAGCCTGTAGGATGAAGGGGTTAACGGGTAAACAGTTCACTGGTCCCAACGGGGACTATTTTAGCAGCAATGGTTCACTGTGCCCCGACGGGCAACTATATACAGTCTCTACTCCCGTCCTCAACGACGGCTCCCTCCTGCTTTTTCTTGGTGATATGGTGTTGCTTCAGACCCGTCCGGGTCCTCTGGCTCCTCCTCCCCGTACCGCAACTCCTCCTCCGTCAAGCGGTGTACGTGGAGGGCGTAAGGTCCTTTGGCACACTTGTGCCGGGTGAAAGTGACCTCGTCTCCGACGTAGAGGTCACGGCCTTTGTGACCTTCCGGCAGGTGGGACTCGACGTCTCTGCGGGTCACAAAAACGTCACCGCGGTTGTTACGGTCCCGAATAAAGCCCCACCCATGCTGCGGGTTGAACTTTATCACCGTCCCGATGGTGCGGGGACAGTGCGCTGCACGGGGGTTCCTCCTAGTCCGGCTCTTCTGCTCCGCGCTCCGGATTTGGGCCTGTTGTTCTCTGACCCGCCTCTCCTCCCGTTCTCTCGCAAACTCTGCTAGCTGCTGACGACAACACTCAGTACGCTCAGCGGCGACTGCCCGAGTTTCCTGAGTGAACCCCATTAGATCTTCTCCGGTGGGGTCCCACTCAAACTGTGCTTCCGCTAGCGGGGCGAGATCCGTGCCACGGGCTTCGGAGCCGGAATCAGGGGTTCATCCAGGGGTCTTAGTCTCTGCTGCCGTTCCAGCTCATTGTATCCTTCGGGCCAGATGAAGGGCCGCCCGTCCGGCCATGTGAGCTGGCTGAACAAGTCCTCCCCCAGGTGTGGCACCCTTGGTTTTACGGGCGCGGGCGCGGTGGTGGTGGCGCCCGGATTGCCCAGGCCTTGCGGCCAGGCCTGGGGCACCTGGAAGGTGAAGGGCACCGTTAGGACGGCGGCGCCCTGGGCTACCTGGCCTTGCGGCCAGGCCGGAGGCTCCGCGGAGGTAGGGGGCGCTGTTGGTGATGCGGCGCCCGGGGGTACTAGGCCTTGCGACCAGGCTGGTGGTATTTCCTGCTTTGTCACGCTCCGGGTCGAGGCGCGTGACGTCACAGGGGTCGCTGCGGCGGCTTCCGGTCGGGGCCTAGTCCATAGCGGTGACATGGCGGCTACGGGCACAGCAGGGGGACTTTCGGGCTCTGCGACGGGGAACCGGGGCAGGTGGGCAGTCTCTCGGTATGGGGTATAAGCGTCCCCTTTACCTGCCTTCATACGTTCGGCTCCCTTCTCAGCGCCGTCTCCGACCTTGGGTCCTCCCGCGTCATCCGTAGAGGCAGTTGGTGTCCTCTCCCAGGGGAGCATGCTCCGTGGACGGGTTCCAGCTTGCTGGGCCATCTCCCGGCTCCACTCCGCCAGTATCTCACGCTGTACCCGGGCCATCCTCCTTGCGAGGCCCTCCAAGGCAGTTTGTGCACACTCCCGGTCTCGGGGGAGCTGCGCTAAGATCTCCGCTAGACCTAGCGTGGTTGTGGACTCTAGCAGGCTCCTGACCATCGGGTCGGTGCTGCTCTGCTCTTCTTCCGGCAGGCTCCTGGCCAACGGGCCGGTGCTGCTCTGCCCTCCTTCCTCGGTCTCTAGCAGACTCCTGGCCAGCGGGCCGGTGCTGTTCTGCTTTCTCTCCATCTCCGGGTGAGCTCCTCCGCTACTCCTCGTTAGACCTCTTGCCTCCGGGTGCGCTCGCTCTAGCCTGCTCCAAGCGACACCCATCTTTGTTCTCTCCTTTCGTCTCCTCCCACCTCGAGGGCGGTCCCGGGGCAACTCGGTGACTGTCAGCTCCAGGGGTAGTTCTTTCACGCTGACAGACACCTCCAACATCACAGTCTCTGTTGGTGGGGGCGGTTTCCACTTTTGGCGCCATTTTCTGTCCCGGCCCACGATGGGAGGTGGCCTCTTGCCCTCCTTTGGCACGCCCATAATGGCGTCCGCTGCTCTTCCAAGGCGGGAAATCTGCGGTTTTGGCGGGAAGCGTCGCCCAGTGGCGGGAAACTCTGCAGATGGCGGGAACAAGCTGGAAATGGCGGACAATCGGCGGGAAACGACTTGTGATGGGGTCCGATGGCGTGGACCCTCCGGAACCGGCAGGAGACTTCTTTCTGAGGTAAACTTGCACTTTTCTTCAGGCACGCAGTACCCGGTTGTTGCGGGCACGTAATCCTGCCGACTACGCCAAAGTTGACGCGCCCCCTGGGACATATTCCTTTTTGAGGGGAATACCCGGCACCGGATCAGATGGGGGGTTGTAGTCTCCGAGCGGCTGTGACCCGGTCCCGTGCCCAGGGCGTCAAGCTCAGTGAGATGTGGCAGTTCTACAGATGTTACTAAAGTTCTTTTGTGTCGACTACGCCACCCGTTGTGATGCGGTCACTGTGGCCGCCGCTGCAGCAGGGTCCGCTGAGGCTGATGGTGTAGGTGCAGCTTGTGATGGTAACCCCCAACGGGAGGGGTATAGCCTCAGAGGGGACAGGCGCAGAGGATGGGGGTTGTGGTGGTGTAGTGCAGACGGCAGTGAAGACAGAGTCGGGTTGTGCAGTTAAGGGTGTTTACTTACTGCAGATGTTGTACTGGTCACTCCAGCTGCTAGTGACCACCCGAGCCGTGCTGCGTCCACCAGGTCCTGGATCCAGCCAACCCCCAAACAAGTCCGGAGCGTGGCCCTGAGCTCTCCCTCTGTCCTTTCTTCAGCCGTCCCCACCAGTGATCCACCTAAGTCCAGCTCCCTCGGGCCTTCTGTTGGGACACCCTTGGCCTTGGGTTCCCTGACCCTTCATGTGGTGTGCCTTCGGGGTGGATGTGATGGGTGACCGTGGCAGATGCTGCCCACGGCCTCCGGTCTCTGGCTGGGGATTGTTTTTACCCCCACCAGTTTGGGTTCCGGTACCCTTTTGCTGACTCCTCACCCGGTGCTCTAATTTGGGTTCTTGGGTCCCTTCAGTCTTCCCCCTCTGGGTACTCCTTCTCTGCTCCTCTCTCACTCAGGGTCACTCTTCTCCCTTGCTGCAGGCTGACTTCCTCTCTCTGCTTGCTGTCTGCTTCTGACTTGTTCTCTGCATCTGACAGACTCCTCTCCAACTGACTTGTTCTCTACAGCTGACTTGTTCTCTGCGTCTGACCCTGATTCTAGTTGGTGCCCACCTTATATATCCCTCTATGTGTGAGCTCAGGTGGCCAGCACCCAATGAGCTCCTATCACTACCCAGACTGCTCCCCCTATCTGCCCCTACACTACATGGGATGTTCCACCCCCCTCCCACTCCAGCCAGGAACAGACTCGGTCGTACCTGCACATTTCTAAGTGGGAGTACCGTTGGTCTGTTCCTCGGAAATGGGATGTATGTAGTGCATGCAGCCTACCGAGCTCAGATCCACACTCCATCCTTACCCGGGAGTGGAATATCACACCTCTGGGTTGAGGTGCAATACCCCTGTAGCAGCCGAATCCTCAGGGTGCTACACTATGTAATAAGGGCCAGTGCTATATATATAACAAGAGGGAATGTTATGTAATATGGGACAGCTCCATACATAATAAGAGGGGATACTATGTAATAAGGTACATTGCAATACATAACAAGAGAAGACTCTATATACTAAGGGATGGCACGATACATATTAACAAAGTTTCTTTTACAAACAAAGGTATTACTCGCATCATCTCTCATGTAAAGCTGCATTTACGCTGAACAATAATCTTTCAGTGTAAACAGGCTGATGATCACCCTATAAATGAGCAAAACATTACCTTTTGGGCAGTATAAAAGATCATCATTCTTGGCAGTGCATTGTTCTGTGTAAACAGGATTTGCACTGCCGAGAACCATGCACATGGAGGAATCTAGTATAGATCACTCAGTGCGTATAGTTTACTACAATTTGCCTGTGCAAACAAACTATTAAATGGCTTCTGATCAGTAAAGGTTTACCAATTGGCGGTTGCTTAATGTCATCAGTGGGTCAGTTAAGATGCAGAAGATATATATTTGCATCCAGTGACTTACCGCTGACATCTCATCTAATTAGAGCCATTTTCTTTATTTCTTCACCATCCTATCAAACCTTAAAGTTGACGTCTTAAAGCTTTGACCTTGTCACTGCAGAGTTTGCCACACAGATCACCAAGTCCTAGAAAATATAAATGTCATATATGTGTTTTAATCTGTTTCCTGATTAAAAAATTCCCCACTCTGCGCTGTTAAATATATTATGTCCAACACAATTAATATATAATTAGCGATTGTGCAATCCACCATTCAAAATATAAATTGATAATTCAGGCCTGTGCCCTCATTGACTATAATTCGCCATTTTGCCCCTCTCAATAAAAAATAATAATTACTGTACTTTTCCCCCAATTCATTATAATTATATGTCCTCCCCAAATTCATCATAATTACATGCTTCCCCCAAATTCATTATAATTAATCAAATGTCCTTTCCCTCAATTCATTGTAATTAGATGTCCTTACCATTCATTATAATTACATGTCCCCCCAATTAATTATAATTACATTCGCTCCGATTCATTAAAAATACATATCATGCCCTCAATTCATTATAATTATATGTCCTCCCACCTGAATTCATTACGATTACATGTCCTTCCCAAATTCATTGTAATTACACGTCCTCCCCCAATTCATTATAATCGCACTTCCTCCCCTCACTTCATTATAATTATTTGTCCTTCCCCATTTCATTATAATTACATGTCCTCGCCCCAAAATTCATTATAATTACACGTCTTCCCCCAATTCATTATAATTGCACTTTCTCCCTTCACTTCATTATAATTACTTGCTCTCCCTCAACTTATTGTACTTACATGTACTCCACAATTTATTATAATTACATGCCCTCTCTCCAATTCATTATTATTACATGTCCCCAAATTAATTTTAAACGCATATCTCCACAATTCATTTTAATCACGTCTCCCCAATTCATTAGAACTAAATGTCCTCTCCCACAATTCATTGTATTCATTATAATTACATGTGCTGCTCCCAGTTTACTATACTTACATTCTCCCTCCAATTCATTATAATTACATGTCCCCCAATTCATTATAATTACATGTCCACCAATTCATTAAAATTACATGTCCTCCCCAAATTCATACATGTTCTCCAACAAATCATCATAATGACATGCTTCCCCCAAATTCATCATTAACAAATGTCCTCTCCCCCAAATCGTTAAGATACATGTCCTCCCCAATTCATTATTATTACATGTCTTCCCTAATTCATTATAAGTATATGTGCTCCCTAAAACTCATTATATTTACATGTCCTCCCCAATTCATCTTAATTACGTTTTCCCCCAATTCATTATAATTACTTATTCTCCCCCAATTCATGTTCATTACATTTTCTCCCATTTCATTTTAATTAAATGTCCCCTCCAATTCATTTTAAATACATGTGCTCTCCCCTATGTCATGTACTCTCTCTCATTCCGCCATCCTCAGTTCACTATGATGTCATGTCCTTTTCTCTTCTCCCCATCCCAATTCATTCAATTTAAAGAAAAAAAAAATACTTACCTCTGTAGACGATCCCCCCGCAGCTCGCTTCCTTCCTCTTGTGGCTGGTGGGTGCAACATTACGCAGCTGGCAGGATGACATTATCATGCTGGCTGAATCATAGAGAAAGTGCCATTTTTCTGTAGCTCCATTGTGATTCTCTATCACCCGCAGTGAAGCTACAAGAATATTCCCTGCCCAGAGATGTACGACACTGATGGTAGCGAAAACAATATGCCCCCCCTTACAGCCTCAGAACCCAGGCAGTAGCCCAGATTGCATTCATTATTATTTGCCCTTGATAGCCATACAACTTATAAATTACCATACAGTCAAGGTCTAATGATCAGTGCTATTTCCTATAGCTCCTAAAAAGCACTATAATAAATTGAATAATACAGCTGCTTAAATAATATCATATAGTAATATCAAAATATAATGGTTCCAACTGGTTCCTAATGGTACCAAAAATAATCTAATACCAGTGCTATACAATTACATTTAAGATTCATGGACAAGTTTTGGATGCTAGGTGACTACCATTCAGCAGGAGGACTCATGCACCATGGTCAACCTTATAGGTCACATAAGCCGAAGACTTGCCTTGATGCCAATGTAATATGCTACATCCTAACCAGAACAGTACTTCCCATATAGACTAATATTATTATTACTATTATTATTATTATGTAGAAATAATCATATTTATTGTATAATAGGCAAAAAGCTAGGAGAACACCTAATATCATTGTGCTAATGCTATTTATATAAAATGCATCTGTCAACAGATTTTACCATACAAACTGCATACATTATTTAATAGATCTCTTTCAGTCCTGTTGTGGTTTGTGTACTTTGAAAATCCATGTTATAATTATAGCTGTATAATCCCTTGAGTTTTACTATCAAACAAAAAAAAATTAATTGTGGCAATGCAAGTTTCCGCAATACAAATTATTTTTTGTGCATGCCCCCTTCTTTGTGAACATTTCCAAACTATTTTTTATTAGACAGGGGCATACACTGACAGCTTGGGGCCCCTGTGCAAGAAATGTGTTTGGCCCCCCTCCTTTTATGGCAACCAAGCTATAAATATATATATATATTTATTACATAGTCTCCTCTCATTATATATTGCCATTCCTTATTACACAGTGCCCTCTCTTGTTATGTACAGCACTGTTGCTTACATATCGGATTCTCATTATTTTTCTTATTTATAGCGCACTGTTCTTCATTACATAACGTCCTCTCTTGTTAGATATAAACTGAAATAACTTCTGATGAAACATGGTAAAGCTTTTTTTCTGATGGAGGAGCTGTTGGACTGGTCTTCTGGTCAGATGCTGCTCCATCAGCAGTCATTTTATATCTAACAAGAGAGGATTGTGTAATAAAGAGAGGGAACTGTGATTAACAAAAATATTAAGAATATGCAAGGGACGGTGCTATATATAACAAGGCATAATACTTTGTAATAATGTGACAGCACTGTACATAACAACAGAGAATGCTGCATAATAAGGGACCGCAATATACATAACTAGAGAGAATGGTATGTAATAAAGGACGCCCCTTCCAGTAATAATGTCCCCCATACCACCATACTGGGCCCCTTTCTGGGATAATGTCTCCCAATCTGGCCTCCTTCTTGGTATAATGTCCTCCATCCTGGTCCCCTTCCTGATATAATGTCCCTCATCCTGGTCCCCTTCCTTGTATAATGTCTCCTATCCTGGTCCCCTTCCTGGTATAATGTGCCCTTTCCTGGGACCCTTCCTGGTATAAAGTGCCCCAACCTGGTATACATGTCCCCCATCCTGGTATAATGTGCCCCATTCTGGTATAATGTGCCCCATCCTGGTATAATGTCCCCCATCCTGGTATAATGTGCCCCATCCTGGTATAATCTGCCCCATCCAGGCATATATGTCCCCCATGTAGGTATATATGTCTCCCATCCTGGTATAATGTGCCCCATCATGGTCCCCTTCCAGGTATAAAGTGCCCCAACCTGGTATACATGTCCCCCATCCTGGTATAATGTGCCCCATTCTGGTATAATGTGCCCCATCCTGGTACAATGTGCCCCATCCAGGCATATATGTCCCCCATGTAGGTATATATGTCCCCCATCCTGGTATATATGTCTCCCATCCTGATATATATGTCCCCATCCTCATATATATGTCTCCCATCCTGGTTTAATATGCCCCATCCAGGTATACAGTGGGGAAAATAAGAATTTGATACACTGCCGATTTTGCAAGTTTTCCCACCTACAAAGAATGGAGAGGTCTGTAATTTTTATCGTAGGTACACTTCACCTGTGAGAGACAGAATCTAAAAAAAATCCAGAAAATCACATTGTATGATTTTTACATAATTAGTTTGCATTTTATTGCATGAAATACAATCTATTTCTTCCATAAGTCTTGCAATGTCTTTCAGTTTTTTTGTGATATGACATGAAGACAGAATTCAAGGGGTGACGGTGTATAGTGTATCACAGCACAAATATTTTCTTCGGATCCTTGGCTAAATCCAGCACACCAGAAATATCTTGCATCCCCAACTGTAAACAGCACAAAACCCAACCCTTAACTGTCTATGCAAATTGTGCATGTGATGAATGAAGGTCTTGATGACCTGGCAAAGTAACAAGTCTGTAGCCTGGTGATTGATTCATCCTTTGTTGAAAAGCCTGTAATTCAATTAATTTCACTGACGGTAATTACAGCAAGCAGTATTTATGGAGGCCACAAAGTGAATTCAGTGAACCGCATGTGAATGTCAGCATGCCCACCATAGAATAAACTGTCCTAGCCTTTTTATACTTACCTACTTTGGCAGCCCTTCTGTAAAAAAAAGAAGCCCTGCCATTCCGAAACTGAACAGGTGAAAATATCTCACTGCAAATTATGGGACTGGATGCAGGTGCTTGGCCATCTCCATCATATCAGGTGTAGTGATACAAACATAGGTATGAGCCAGATCTTGCTGTGTGAAGTTCTATAGCGAAGCCAGTTATAGACAATGAGGCTCTTTAACGAAAGCTAGAACACAAAAGTGTTAGTGTTGCCCATAGTAGCCAGTGAGTCCATGAATATTATTTGTTCCCATATAGCCAGTCATCCATTATTTCCCCTTCCATCATGCTACTGAAACGCGGGAAGGATCATTTCTGGATCATTTCTACTATTCATGCAACAGTTGTTGCTTCGGATTAGTCATACAACTGGATCTAAAAAAGGTTGCACGCAGTGGCTTTTTGATCCAGAGAGGACTCCATATTGGAGCACTATCCTGTTATCAGTTGTGTCTGGCTCAGACAAAACAAAACTGATTGTACCCAAGTGTATATGGGAACTCAGCCTAACTGAAGTTCAAGAAGCTGTAACCTGATTGATTTTCACAAATCCCAAATTTACTGTGTTTTTTTTTAACTGAGACCCAATAAGTGAACCCTTATCTAGATAAACCAGTGCCATGTAATAACTTTAGCCAGTCCGCATAGTTAGTAATCAGATCTAACCACCACAATGAATATTGGAAAGTTTGGTTGAGTACTATGTACGGCGCCAAATTTCAGATATGCTTTAGTCTAAATAAATAGTTTCATCCATTTACTTCTCTTTAAATTAACTCTTTCTTATTTTCTGGTAATGATGTGTCCATTGAAAGGATCAGAGGTCTTGTGATCATGAGCCCCATAGCAGCCATAGAGTCTTGATACCATGGAAAATCTCAAAAAAGACAGGCTCATCTACAAGATAAATTCTTTTAGAGAAAGTATACATATTTGCATGATGAAACATGTGAAAATTATTTTGATAATAGTTGTAGCAATACTTATGTAAATTAAAAAATATAGATGTCATATATTGACATGAATTATCTATACAGTTGAAACCAGAAGTTTACATACGCTATATAAAAAGACACATATGCATCTTTTTCTCAATATCTGACATGAAATGAGGAATAAACCTTTCCCGTTTTAGGTCAATTAGGATTACCATAATTTTTAATATTTGCCAAATGCCAGAATAATGAGAGAGGATGTTTTAAGGCATTTTTATTACTTACTGTAAAGTCAAAAGTTTACATACAGTAAGATTACTATGCCTTTAAACAATTCTGGACTGCCCATATGATGATGTCATGTGTTTGGAAGCTTCTGATAGTTTTTTTGGCAACATCTGAGCTAATTAGAGACACACCTGTGGATGTATTTTAATGCACACCTGAAACACACTGCTTCTTTGTGTAGCATCATGGGAAAGTCTAAAGAAATCAGCCACGATATCAGGAAGAAGAATTGTGGCCTTGCACAAGTCTGGCTCATCCTTGGATACAATTTCAAGATACCTGAAGGTGCCTCATTCATCTGTACAAACAATTAGACGCAAGTACAAACAAGATGGGAATGTTCAGCCATCATACCACTCAGGATGGAGATGTGTCCCAGAGATGAACTGAACGTGCTTTGGTCCGACATGTGCATATCAACCCAAGTACAAAAGCAAAAGACCTTGTGAAGATGATGGAGGAAGCTGCTAAGATTGTTTCAATATCCACAGTGAAACGAGTACTGTATCAACATGGGCTGAAAGGCCACTCTGCCAGGAAGAAACCATTACTCCAAAAGAAACATAAAAAAGCCAGATTAATGTTTGCAAATGCACACAGGAATAAAGACATTAATTTTTGGAGACATGTCCTATGGTCCGATGAAACTAAAATGTAACTTTTTGGGCATAATGACCATCGTTACATTTGGAGGAAAAAGAGAGAAGCTTGGAAGCCTAAGAACACCATCCCAACTGTGAAGCATGGGGGTGGCAGCATCATGTTGTGGGGTTATTTTGCTGCAGGAGGGACTGGTGCACTTCACAAAATAGATGGCATCATGAGAAAATAAGATTATGTGGCAATACTGAAGCAACATTTCAAGACATCAGCCAGGAAGATAAAGCTTGGGTGGAAATGGGTCTTGCAACTGGACAATGACCCAAAGCATACTGCCAAAATAATAACAAAGTGTCTTAAGGATAACAAAGTCAACGTTTTGGAGTGGCCATCACAAAGCCCTGATCTCAATCCTATTGAAAATTTATGGGCAACGCTGAAAAGGAAGGTGCGAGCAAGGCGACCTACAAACCTGGATCAGTTACACCAGTTTTGTTAGGAGGAATGGGTCCAAATTCCGACCAACTATTGTGAGAAGCTTGTGGGAGGATATCCCAAACGTTTGACCCAAGTCATTCAGTTTAAGGGCAATGGTACCAAATACTAATGAAATGTATGTAAACTTTTGACTTTGCAGTAAGTAATAAAATGTGTTAAAACATTCTCTGTCGCTCTCTCTCATTGTTCTGGCATTTGGCAAATATTAAAAATTATGGTAATCCTAATTGACCTAAAATGGGAAAGGTTTATTCTGATTTCATGTCAGATATTGAGAAAAACATGCATATGTGTATTTTTATATAGTGTATGTAAACTTCTGGTTTCAACTCTACATCTAGCAGTTACTGAAAATACCATTTAATTTTAAGGTGATTCTCCGGAACACTTATGAGGGCGCATTCCACTTAGCTTATACATGGAATTTAAAGCTAATCTTTTGCTTACTTGTAACTAAGTTATTTGTACATTAGAAACATTTTGCCTTTACTGTAATAAAAATTAGCTTTTTACTGTATGTCTAAACTTCCTAGTGCGCCTGTGATCGACATGTAATTACACAGCAGCTAATCAGAAGGGCAGAAATGCAGGAGGAGGGAGAGAGCAGTATCCAAAATCAATGATGAGACAGGTGTGTCTTAGACTACTCATGTAGACACAATAGCTAAGTGGACAAATCAAATAATGCAGCAGCGCACAGTGTGCGCCAAGATATACGCAAACATTGACTATATAAATTATAAACTGCATTACTGCCATATGGATTATACTTTTAAAATTGAGGGACTTAGTGCACGAATTTTCCAATGTGTGTGTTCCCACCAGCCATGACAAGGCTTAATGGGACCCTAACTTTTTTTTTTCAATCACTAATTAAAATCAGACCAAGATTGATAGGGGGAGCGCTTGGCCAATTATGAAGCCAGTCACTACCTGTAAATATATGCTAGAAAAAAACAAATGTGACTGGTACCTCCTAACAGTATGAAGCAAATGTGAACAGGTGCAATCTGCAGTGACTGCAATTCATACATATCAAGGAGTGCTTGTGTGAGCCAAAATATATGAAAACATGAAATAATTTTAAGTAGCATTACTGCCATATATTCTATGTTTGCCTCTATCTTGGCGCACATAGTTTGCTTCTTTGGTATGTACAATACAGACCAAAAGTTTGGACACACCTTCTCATTTAAAGATTTTTCTATATTTTCATTATTATGAAAATTGTACATTCACACTGAAGGCATCAAAACTATGGATTAACACATGTGGAATTATATGCTTAACAAAAAAGTGTGAAACAACTGAAAATATGTCTTATATTCTAGTTTCCTCAAAGTAGCCACCTTTTGCTTTGATGACTGCTTTGCACACTCTTGGCATTCTCTTGACGAGCTTCAAGAGGTAGTCACCGGAAATGGTCTTCCAACAATCTTGAAGGAGTTCCCAGAGATGCTTAGCACTTGTTGGCCCTTTTGCCTTCACTCTGCGGTCCAGCTCACCCCAAACCATCTCGATTGGGTTCAGGTCTGGTGACTGTGGAGGCCAGGTCATCTGGCATAGCACCCCATCACTCTCCTCCTTGGTCAAATAGCCCTTACACAGCCTGGAGGTGTGTTTGGGGTCATTGCCCTTTTGAAAAATAAATGATGGTCCTACTAAACGCAAACCGGATGGAATAGCATGCCGCTGCAAGATGCTGTGGTAGCCATGCTGGTTCAGTATGCCTTAAATTTGGAATAAATCCCCAACAGTGTCACCAGCAAAGCACCCCCACACCATCACACCTCCTCCTCCATGCTTCACGGTGGGAACCAGGCATGTAGAGTCCATCCGTTCACCTTTTCTGCGTCGCACAAAGACACGGTGGTTGGAACCAAAGATCTCAAATTTGGACTCAACAGACCAAAGCACAGATTTCCACTGGTCTAATGTCCTTTCCTTGTGTTCTTTAGCCCAAACAAGTCTCTTCTGCTTGTTGACTGTCCTTAGCAGTGGTTTCCTAGCAGCTATTTTACCATGAAAGCCTGCTGCACAAAGTCTCCTCTTAACAGTTGTTGAAGAGATGTGTCTGCTGCTAGAACTCTGTGTGGCATTGACCTGGTCTCTAATCTGAGCTGCTGTTAACCTGCGATTTCTGAGGCTGGTGACTTGGATAAACTTATCCTCAGAAGGAGAGGTGACTCTTGGTCTTCGTTTCCTGGGACGGTCCACATGTGAACCAGTTACTTTGTAGCGCTTGATGGTTTTTGCAACTCCACTTGGGGACACTTTCAAAGTTTTCCCAATTTTTCAGACTGACTGACCTTCATTTCTTAAAGTAATGATGGCCACTCGTTTTTCCTTACTTAGCTGCTTTTTTCTTGCCATAATACCTATTCTAACAGTCTATTCAGTAGGACTATCAGCTGTGTATCCACCAGACTTCTGCACAACACAACTGATGGTCCCAACCCCATTTATAAGGCAAGAAATCCCACTTATTAAACCTGACAGGGCACACCTGTGAAGTGAAAACCATTTCCGGTGACTACCTCTTGAAGCTCATCAAGAGAATGCCAAGAGTGTGCAAAGCAGTCATCAAAGCAAAAGGTGGCTACTTTGAAGAACCTAGAATATAAGACATATTTTCAGTTGTTTCACACTTTTTTGTTAAGTATATAATTCCACATGTGTTAATTCATAGTTTTGATGCCTTCAGTGTGAATGTACAATTTTCATAGTCATGAAAATACGGAAAAATCTTTAAATGAGAAGGTGTGTCCAAACTTTTGGTCTGTACTGTATATAATGCAGTTACTACAGCTTGCAATTTTTCACATTTGCTTAATTTTCTTAGGAGGCAAGATTAGTTTTGTTTTTTTTGTAGCTAAGTGTAGTCACAGATCACAGCTAATGATATTGAGGCAAAAATCAGCCAAGCAGGGATTCTTCAACTTCTACAAAGTGAATTGCAAAGAAAAAGATTACAATAAAATAATATACACCAAAAAGAATGATTCAGATAGATTATAGACGTTCTGGGCAACAAAATGTGTTATTTGGAAAAAGTCTGTATACATCTGCACTGAAATAAATTCACCATCTTTAAAATAATTAATTGTAAATTTGGGCCTAATAGTTTGGTAAAATTAAGAGGTTCTTTTTTGTGATTGTGTATAACAAAAGTTGCCATTGATCAGAACTCATTGATGATGTCAAGACTTTACCAGATGATCGGATAGATGAAAGGATTGAGAAAATGATCATCCGTAATCTAACTTGCATGGGGCAACAGGCTTATGTTTGCACTTGTCCTTGAAGTTTGAAACAAAAGAAGTCTTTCATTGACGTCTGCCCCTTCTTTTAAGTCAGTGAAGACGGTTTACCCTTTTTCACCTCTGTAGATATTTACATTTGAATTAGTCATATTAATCAATATTCATTTTGCAATTTACTGGAAAAACTCTACTTCTAAACCATATCTGCAAATTTGGTGAGCAGTGTAATTAACATTGATCTAAATGAAATGCTATACAAATCATAGAACTCCAAGTAGTGAATGGTTTTGCCATTCAGTATTAGAACGGTTTCATGAGTTTCAGTATAAGGTTTTATGGTTTAAACATACAGAATAGTTTAACGAGTAAGCTGATTGTTGCATTTAACATTATTCCACTCTTGAGTCAAGCCACTTCACTCAAAGTACTGTCATGTCAGCCATAATGACCTTTTCCTAAACTGGTCCACCAATGTCATCTAGAGAACTGTAGAAAAGGTTTTGAATGGTGTACAAAAAATGCTGTAAAGTAAGAACACTTTCAAAAATAGAAGTGTTAATGCTTTATTTTTATCATTTAACACACTACAAAGGGAATGAACAAAAGAGAAATCTAAATCAAATCAATTTTTAGTGTTACCACCTTTTGCCTTTTAGGCTGCGTGCCCACGTTGCGTATTACAAGCGTATATGCTGCGGAATTTCCGCAGCGTAAACGCTTGTAAACGCATGTATATCCGCACCCCATGGTCCCCAATGGCATTCCGCAATATCAATGCCCACGCTGCGGATTTTTCCGCAGCGTATATGCTGCGGTCAAAAATCCGCAGCATGTTCATTAATTTTGCGTTTCCGCATGCGGAATCAATGTGCGGATGGTACCCAAGTCTGGAGGAGAGGAGACTCTCATCCAGACCTGGGTACCAAAGAACCTGTAAAAAAAAGAAAAAAGTTTATACTTATCTTCTGATGTTTTCCCTATGTCGCGCTGTTGTCTGAAGGACCTGCCACGTCATTGAGTCATGTGACCCATCACATGACTCAATGACGTCACCGCAGGTCCTGCACACAACAGCGTGAGCCGCTCAAGACTCCGGACGGGGCAGAGAATGCATCGGAAGGTGAGTATAAACTTTATTTTTTTATTTTTTACCATTCTGATTCTTTTTTTTTAACTATTACTTGGTCACGCTATATAAATCCATGCCGGTTGCATGGATTTGTATAGCGTGAACAAGTTGTCAAGCACTTTTCCAAGTGATGCTTAAATCACTTGGAGAAGTGCTTGATAACCCGCATGCGGAAATGCATGCAAAGACGCCTCACAAACGCTTCTACCTGGCGGGAAAACCGCATGTAAAATCCGCATGCGACTTTCCCGCCAGGGAGAAGCGTAAAAAATAGGCTTCAGTTCCGCAACGTGGGCACTTAGCCTAAAGCACCATCAATTTTTTAGGTACACTTGCACAAAGTCAGTGGGTTTGTAGGATTATAGTCAGGTGTATTAGAAACCAATTATACCAAATAGGTGATAATGATCATCATTTTCATATGCAGGATAAGACACAGTCACTGTAACTAAAAGAGAAACAGCTGTATAAGAGCCTTAAAACTGGGTGAGGAACATACAAATTCTGCTACAAAGGTGAGGTTGTTTCACATTGCAGGTCATATACCATGGCAAGATTGAGCAGAGAAACAAGAAACAAGGCAGTTATACTGCATCAGCAAGGTCTCTCCTAGGTAAATATTTCAAATCAGTGAAGAATTTCAAGTTGTGCTGTTCAAGCTCTTTTGACCAAGTACCAAGATATGGGCAATGATGAGGACTGTAGATGCACTGGTCAGCCAAGGAAACTTAGTGCAGCAGATGAAAAACACATCATGATTACTTCCTTCACAACTGGAAGATGTCCAGCAGTTCAATTAACTCAGAACTGGTAGCAACTAGCGCGACCTCGGTGCACCCTTCTACTGTTCAAAGAAGTCTGGCCATTAAGGTGTCTTCAAGGAGGAATTGTGACCATAAAGCCATACCTTCAACATGGAAACAAAGCCAAGCGACTCAACTATGCATGAAAATATAGGAACTGGAGAGCTGAAAAATGGCAGCAGATGCTCTATACTGATGAGTCAAAATGTGAAATGCTTGGCTGTAACAGAAGGCAGTTTGGTCGTGAAGGGCTGTAGAGTGATACAACAATGAGTATCTACAGGGAACAGTGAAACATGGTGGAGGTTTCTTGCAAGTTTGTAGTTGCTTGTCAGCAAATTGAGTTTTAGTCAGTTTAATGGTGCCCTCAATATTGAGAAATACAGACAGATACTTATCCATTATACAAAACCATCAAGGAGGCATCTAATTGGCTCTAAATTTATTGTGCATCAGGACAATGACTCCAAACATACAGCCAATGTCATTAAGAATAGTGTTGAGCCACCCCCGTAGTGTTCGAGTTCGGTTCGGTTCGTCGAACACCCTTGTGTTCGCCGAAATGTTCGTCGAACTGTTCGTCGAACACCTTCAAACATCGTTAAAACCAATGGCAGGCAAACAAAAACACATAGAAACACATAGAAAACACCTTCAAAGGTGTCCAAAAGCTGACAAACTTCTCAGAAGACATAACTAACACATGGAAAAGTGACAAGTACATATAGTCATGCAAAAAGAAAAGAGGTGGAGGAGTAAAAGGAGGGGGAGACACAGATATAGGCATGTCATGCCCTTCTAAAATCCAAAAAGTGAGAAGCCGACACGGCCGGTCCGTTCCTGCCCGTGCCACCTCTGTGTCGCCGGGTTTGTGCCAGAGCCGCGGTGGACCCTGACGGCCAGCCCCCCTCTCCCAATACTGGTGCCTGTCCGCTGGTGGGTCGAGCGAGCCCCCTGTGGTGGAGGCAGATCTAAGCTTTTTAATTTAAATTGTCTCTCTAATTTGAATGAGTACACTTTAAATCCTTTTACAAGGATCTATTGGAGGGCAAGTCTCATGCCAGCAGCCGCGTAATTACAGCTCCAGTAGCGTCCACTAAAGCTGCTGCAGTTAAAAAGCTTTTATAAGGATCGAGCTCAGCGGTCCACCGCAAGGCGTCCTACCGCCAGTCCCAGCCCCTATGCCTTGGGGTGCCTCCTGATGCTCTTCACTGAGTATCCCGGGGTCCCGAAGCATTTCTTTTGAAAAAATTAAGTGTCCAAACTACAGGTGGTGTAGCTTGCTTAACAGCTGGGATAATCCGCTGACTAGAAGACACTGCTACTAGGCACAAAGTATTTCCTGGGCTAGATGCAGTTAAAAATTTGTAATTAGATACTCTCGTTGGATGCTAAGAAAGCATTCCATAGAGTCTCCAGGCACGCCATATATTATTCTCTTAAAAAGCTTGGGGTAGGGGTCTAGGGGACCCTTTTATAGCCAAAATCACGGCCCTGTATTGCAATACGTCACCTAGGCTGAAGATAAATGGAACTGTAGCACCCCGAGGGCTTGGTTGCTACAGAGGTATTGCACCTCACCCAGAGGTGTGATATCTCACTCTCAGGTAAGGATGGAGTGTGGATCAGGACCCCGACACCTGCATGCATTACACCACATTGCTGTGGGTCAGGGCGACCAATATGCCTCTGAGATGGGCACGACAGTCCCTGTCCCTGGCTGGAGTGGGGGGAGGGAACACTGAGGAAGGGGAACCCTGTAGTGCAGGAGCAGGGAGGAAGCAGTTCCTGGGTGCATTGAGAAGGAAGTATAAAAGGTGGGCACCATCTTAGTTCAGTGCAGAGAAGTCTGAGCAGAAGTGACAGGGAGCAGGGGCTCTGCATGAGCTCTGCTCCGGAGGCGGGCCTAGTAACAGAGGCCCAGGCCTGGGAGAGGGAGAAGGAAGGAAGAGGAGCGGAGAAGGTTCCAGGAACGAGGAACGAAGGGATCCCAGGGGTGCGGACGGGCGAGTCGCCACCGCACGCCCGAATCCGAAGCCTGCGTGGAGGGGTCAGGCCAAAGGGGGAGACCAGTCCCCGAAACTAGTGGAGGCGGGAAACGACCCTCAGCTAGAAACCGGAGGCTGTGACATTTTATGTGGGGCAGCCCCTCGCTACACCCGCTAGGAAAGCACCACATAGGGTCAGGGAAACTGGCGCCAAGTTTACCAAGAGGATGCCCGAGGCAGCCGGACAGAAGCGTTGGTAAGAAAGGCCAGAAAAAGGACACACAAAGGGGGTCCTGTGAAGCGCTCCAAAGTTATCTGGGAGTTGTCTGAGCCCCTCACCTGGTAAGCACAGTACGACGTGGGCAGCCGTTACCTGCAGAAGTGGTCTGGATAATAAGAACTGTGAGTAAAGGCCCTGGACTGCATCACTGACTACGTGTCGTTACTGCTGCTGTCCTGCACCATCACCCCCATCCTCCGCATACACTGCCCTGAGGCTATACTCCTCCCGTGGGGAGTTATGCTACGCTCTGCTGCACCCACAACACCAGCCTCAGCGGTCTGCCCTGCAGCGGCGGTTCACTCTGACCGCAGTCCACGGGTGGCGTAGTCGGACATTTAAACATCAAAACCACATAAATAGTTCCGCCACTGGTTTGACCGCCCTGAGCCATGGAACCGGGTCGCCGCCACGGAGACTACAACCACCAGCATCCACCAAAAAGGGTCCGGCTCCAGGTGTCCCAAGGCCCAGGGGGCGCGTCAGAACATTTTCATCACCTTTCATAATCACCAATGGGACAAGGCAGGGATGTCCTCTGTCCCCTCTCTTATACATCCTAGTGACGGAGCACCTGCTCTCATCAATTCGCCATAACCCCAATATTAGGTGGATTGAGGTGGGAGGCACCGAGTACAAGTGCTCTCTATTTGCTGATGATGTCCTAGTATATATCACTCAATCACATATATCCATCCCTGCTGTTATGGCTGAAATAGATCACTTTGTTACATGGTCAAATTTTAAAATCAATGCAGCGAAGTCTGAGGCCCTCAATGTCTCCCTCCCAAAATCCATACAGGATTCCATCCAGTCCAACTTTCCCTTTGCCTGGCCCTCACAGGGTATCAAATACTTAGGAATTCCTATTCATAGAGACCTCTCCCGTCTATGTTATCTTAATTTTGGGCCCTTTATTGAACAACTCCATACAGACCACGGTTGGCAAGTTAGAACTGTAAGATTCACTACGTGAACCACTGGTGTTTTGTGGAAAAGCACATGTACACTGTGTTCCAAATTATTATGCAAAAAGTGTTTAGGAGTGATAAGGGAAGAATTTGTTTGTTTGTCAGTTAAACTCATTGATTGTGATGTGTGTCAGGGCTCTTTATATCGCTGTAAGCAATTGCAGACACCTGTGCTAATTAGTTTGGCAGGTGTGTCCAATGAAAGGCAAGACTACTTAAGAAGGCTGTCCCACATTATTAAGCAGCCTACATTTTCTGCCAAAATGGGAAAGAAAAAGGATGTGTCGGCTGCTGAGAAGCAACAAATTGTGGAGTGTTTAGGTCAAGGCATGACTACAATCAACATTGTGCGATGATCAGGATGAAGTGTCTTGGCAATCAGGAAGTATGTAGCTGATTCACAGTACACACGTGTGCGTGCTGATAAGGGCAAATTGAGGACTCTTTCCTACAGGCAATTACGTCAGGTTAAAAGAGCAGCGGCAAAAAAGCCTTGTCATAGCAGCAGACAAGTTTTTGAAGCTGCTGGTGCCTCCAACGTCCCCCGAACAACAAGATGCAGGGTCCTTCAGAGGTTTGCAGCTGTGCGTACGCCATCCTGTCGACCTCCTCTATCCACTTCACACAAGCAGAAACGGCTCCAGTGGGCCAAACATTACATGAAGACTGATTTCAAAACTGTTTTGTTCACGGATGAGTGCCGTGCAACGCTTGATGGTCCAGATGGATGGAGTGGAGGATGGCTGGTTGATGGACACCCCACGCAAACACAGCTACAGCGCCAACAAGGAGGAGGTGGAGTAATGTTTTGGGCTGGAATCATGGGGAGAGAGATTGTTGGCCCCTTTAGGATCCCTGAAGGGGTAAAGATGAACTCCATAATGTATGTGGAGTTTCTCAAACAGCACTTCCTGCCATGGTTCAAGAAGAAGAACCGTGTATTCCACAGCAAGATCATTTTTATGCATGATAATGCACCGTCTCATGCTGCACATAACACATCTGCATCTCTGGCTGATATGGGCATAAAAGGGGACAAACTTATGCTGTGACCCCCATGCTCCCCTGACCTCTATCCCATTCAGAACCTCTGGAGCATCATCAAAAGGAGTGTCTATGATGGCGGGAGGCTGTTCACATCTAAGCAACAGCTCTGGGAGGGTATTCTGTCCTCATGCAAAGCAATTGAAGCAGAAACCATCCAAAACCTGACAAATTCAATGGACGAGAGAGTTCAGAAGCTCCTTTCGAACAAGGGGTCCTATGTGCAAATGTAACATCACCTAGAATAAAGTTTAGAGTTGAAAACTGTTTGATTTCAGTTTCTAATAACCTGCTAATGCTTATAATTTCAAAAATGACCATTTTTTTGGTCTTTATTAAAATGAAAAGGTTGATCGAAGAGTGTGGGGGATCTAAGAGTGTGGCAACCCAGTAGTCAGGATTACTTCGAATTCTGACAATCTGAGGGTCATGTTGAAGGTAGTGCAGCAAGAAGGCACTTATGTGTCTTGCGCATCTCGGAGCCCCAAAATTATTTTCCGGGCTAGATGCAGCTAAAAATTATTATTAATTGTAAATCTGGTTGAGCTTAGTATAGATGGCCTAATAGAATCAGTACTGCACACTGCTACAAAGCCCAAATTATTTTCCAGCCAAGATACAGATAAACATGATTAGTAATTTTAAATCTGGTGGAGCTTAGTATAGATGGCCTAATAGAATCAGAACTGCACACTGCTACAAAGCCCAAATTATTTTCCAGCCAAGATACAGATAAACATGATTAGTAATTTGAAAGCTTAAAACGGTTGGTGAGGTGATTTTAACCAATCATCAAGCTTTTACTCTCCCCAGGATGACACAGGGGTAGAAAAGTCGTTTCGGATCCATGATTTGTTCATCTTTATGAACGTGAGTCTGTCTACATTATCAGTGGAGAGCCGCGTGCGCTTATCTGTCAGCACACCACCAGCAGCGCTGAACACACGTTCAGACAGGACGCTGGCTGCGGGGCATGACAAGATCTCCAAGGCGTAAGTGGCTAGCTCCGGCCATTTATCCAGATTGGAAGCCCAAAAACAGCAAGGGTCCAGTGACACAGTCATGGCTTCAATGTTTACTTGGAGATACTCCTGTACCATCGTCTCTAGGCGTTGACTATGTGTCAGACTTCTTGTCTCCTGTGGCCTTGCAAAGGATGGGCTAAAAAAGTGGTGAAATGATTCCGCAAAATTGATGTTACCAGCAGATACTGTGTTTCTGTTACGGTTTGAGTGCTGAACACTCGACGGTCCCACGGTTGGCAAGTTGGAACTGTGAGATTCACTACGTGCACCACTGGTGTTTTGTGGAAAAGCACATGTAAGATTCTGCAACAGTCTCTGCTGATACTCCTGCATGCGTGCATCCCTTTCTATGGCAGGAATAATTTCTGCAAATTTACTTTTGTACCGGGGATCTAACAGTGTGGCAACCCAGTAGTCAGGATTATTTCTAATTCTCACAATTAGAGGGTCATGTTGCAGGTAGTGCAGCAAGAAGGCACTCATGTGTCTTGCGCATCCAGGAGCACCAAGTCCCTGTTGTGTTGGTGGCGAGGTAACAATCATGTTTCCTACCTCTGTCCTCTCCCCCCAACCTCGCACAACAGAAATGTGATCAAGGTCTCCCTCATCTGATGAGTCTTCCATCAGTTCGTCCTCCACTTCTTCCTGGGCTCCTGCACCTTCCTCACTAGTTTGGCTGCTACCATGCACCCTGGTAAAACCATCTCCCCTACCCTCACATGCCCGCCGCCTTGGTGCTGCCGACCGTCTGGACCTTGCAGATGTTAGCCCTTCCGCATACAACTCCTCCTCCTCTACTTCCTCCACCTCCTCTTGTGCCACCACCTGACTCCGAATTCTGTTTAACATGTGCTCCAGCATGTAAATCACCGGAATAGTCATGCTGATAATGGCATCGTCAGCACTAAACATCTTCGTCGCCATTTCAAAACTGTGCAGAAGGGTGCATAGGTCCCTGATCTGAGAACACTCCTCCAGCGTGATTTGCCCCACCTTTGGATCTCGTTGGCCCAGGCTATACGTCAGAACGTATTGCACCAGGGCTTGTCGGTGCTGCCACAGTCGCTGCAACATGTGCAGAGTTGAATTCCACCGGGTAGGCACATCGCATTTTAGCCGGTGAAGTGGCAGGCCCAACGACTTCTGTAGAGATGTAAGTCGCTGAGCTGCGGGACGCGAACGGCGGAAGTGAGCACACAGCGACCGTGTCCTCTGCAGAAGGCCATCTAGTCCGGGATAGTGGGCTAAAAATTGCTGGACAATCAGGTTCAACACGTGAGCCATCCAAGGCACGTGTGTGACATTGCCCCGGCGAAGGGCCGCACCCAGGTTTGCAGCATTGTCGCACACGGCCCTCCCTGGTTTCAGGTCCAGTGGAGACAACCATTCGTGAAATTGGTTCTCCAGAGCTGACCACAACTCCTCAGCTGTGTGACTCACATTTCCCAGATATTTCAAAGTAAAAACCGCCTGATGACGTTGAGCCCTACTGCCAGCATAGTAAGGAGGTGTGCAGGATCCCTTCTGCGCAGTTAGAAAGCTTGTGGCATGACCAGACAGGCTTTGGGTGCAGGTGGAGGACCGAGAGGAGGTTGAGGAGGCAGAAGCAGTGGAGGAACTTTGAGATAAAGAGGATTGACGCACAACTCGTGGGGACGGCAAGACTTGGACAGCAGCCCCTTGTCCTGCTGTCACCATAGTTACCCAGTGCCCAGTCAGCGACATGTAACGCCCCTGTCCATGCCTACTCATCAAAGTGTCTGTGGTGAAATGCACCCTGTCACACACAGAGTTTCTCAAAGAAGCGGTGATGTTGTGTGCGACATGCTGGTGGAGCGCAGGCACACCTTTCTTTGAGAAGTAGTGCCGACTGGGCATCTGGTACTGGGGCACTGCGACGGACATAAGGTCTCGAAAATCCTCTGTGTCCACCAGGCGGAAAGGCAGCATTTCTGTAGCCAAGAGCTTGCAGATGGTGAAATTCAACCTCTTAGCTTTCTCATGGCTAGGAGGAAATGGTCTTTTACTTGTCCACATCTGAGGGACCGAGGGCTGGCTATTGTGCTTAGACGGGGTTGATAAAGGTGTCCCCGGCAAACTGCCGGTCTGTGAGGAAGATGCAGGCGGACATGTTAGGTTGCCTTGATTCAAAGGTGGTGCTATCGATGTTGGACAGCGCTCAACACCAGCTGGTGTTACCACCTCCAAAGAAAATGATGACCTGCCAATCACGCTGGCTGTTCCAGGTAAAGAGGTGGCAGGTCTGCGTCCCAAAACAGGTCTGACTGCTGTCCCCCCAGTCACAGAGGATGAAGAGGCCGCGGATGCACAAGATATGGCAGACGGTGGTTTGCCCGGCCGGCTAGGCCGCATTGTAGCACAGTGAGCTTCCCACTGCAACTTATGCTTCATGTCCATGTGCCGGTTCATGCATGAAGTACTCAAACTATGTATTTTTTGGCCTCTACTTAGCTTTTGCTGACAAATGTTACAGATAACACGAGTTGGGTCATCTTTATCGATCTGAAAAAATGCCCAGGCTATGCAAGGCTTAGCACCCATGTGACCTGAAGAGCCACCACGACTTGTGGTGAGAGGCAGAGTTGTGTTTGAGGATGCAGTTGTTGACGTGCTTCCAGTACTACGTCTCTGTCCAGGAAGGCGCAACCTGACCTCGTCGTCACTAGCATTCTCCTCCACCTCCTCTGCTGACCTCATCTCTTGGCTGACTGTGGGTTGACAGTAAGTGGGATCTCCAACCTCATCATCATCACCCTGTGCGTTATCACACCCGTCGTCCTCAGAGCCAACCTGTTCCTGCCCTGACAAAAAACTAAAGTTGTCGCTCCAATCAGGTATTTGAGTCTCATCATCGTCTTCCTCATTGTCTCCACCAACAGGAGTTACAGTTTGGGAATGAGGGTCTACATTATGGTCAGAACCTTCAGCGTCTGGTCCTGGATCCGACTCATAAAGATTCTGGGCATCAGTGCAGATCATTTCCTCGTCTGGATTCACAGAAGCGCTGGAGCCGACCTCTGATTCTCAGGCTATAGTATGAGTAAACAGCTCTGCAGGCTCAACCATCTGTTCTACCTCATACTCAGACGGGCAGCTGGAGATTTGGGAGCTGTGAGGAAGCAAGTGCGATTGGGGTGACACCTTTGAGGACTGGAGTATTTGTGATGTTGAAGTTGATGTGGAGGAGAGCCCACTTAAAGGAGCACTTGATATCCGTTGAAGCACCTGCTGTTTTTGTGCCTCATCTGGAATTTGTAGCGATTGGCGTGGCCGTAAGAAAGGGATCTTATCACATTGTCCGCTAAAAGAAGTAGACATTTTAGTTTGGCTGGAAGATGGTCTTTCTTCTGCAGATGTTACTGTTGCTTTAACACCTACCCCACGAACACAACCTCTTTTCCCCTTCCCAACACGCCTATTCCCCTTTCCACCAGCAGCAGGCCTTTTTCCACTCATTTTGGTGGTTAACTAATTCACAACTCTGGAGTTGTTTGCACAAAAAAACAATGGATGTGAACCGAGCAGAGCTGAGTGGCCAAACTGTGGTATTAGGCCAAAACTATTGGCTGGGTTAGATGCAGAAAAAAATTATATTCAATTTGCAACCTGATGGAGGTCAGTATAGATGGACTAATAGACCAAGTCCCACACACTGCTAGAAGCTGAAATATTTTTTCAGAGATAGATGCAGAAAAAAAATATTTTTAATTTGCAACCTGATGGAGGTCAGTATTGATGGACTAATAGACCAAGTCCCACACACTGCTAGAAGCCCAAATATTTTTTAAGAGCTAGATGCAGAAAAAAATTATATTCAATTTGCAACCTGATGAAGGTCAGTATAGATGGACTAATAGAACAAGTACCACACACTGCTAGAAGCCCAAATATTTTTTCAGAGCTGGATGCAGAAAAAAATTATATTCAATTTGCAACCTGATGGAGGTCAGTATAGATGGACTAATAGACCAAGTCCCACACACTGCTAGAAGCCCAAATATTTTTTCAGAGCTAGATGCAGAAAAAAATTATATTCAATTTGCAACCTGATGGAGGTCAGTATAGATGGACTAATAGACCAAGTCCCACACACTGCTAGAAGCCCAAATATTTTTTCAGAGCTAGATGCAGAAAAAAATTATTTTTAGTTTGCAACCTGATGGAGGTCAGTATAGATGGACTAATAGAACAAGTCCCACACACTGCTAGAAGGCCAAATATTTTTTCAGAGCTAGATGCAGAAAAAAATTATATTCAATTTGCAACCTGATGGAGGTCAGTATAGATGGACTAATACAACAAGTCCCACACACTGCTAGAAGCCCAAATATTTTTTCAGAGAAAGATGCAGAAAAAAATTATATTGAATTTGCAACCTGATGGAGGTCAGTATAGATGGACTAATAGACCAAGTCCCACACACTGCTAGAAGCCCAAATATTTTTTCAGAGCTACATGCAGAAAAAAATTATATTCAATTTGCAACCTGATGGAGGTCAGTATAGATGGACTAATAGAACAAGTCCCACACACTGCTAGAAGCCCAAATATTTTTTCAGAGCTAGATGCAGAAAAAAATTATATTGAATTTGCAACCTGATGGAGGTCAGTATAGATGGACTAATAGACCAAGTCCCACACATTGCTAGAAGCCCAAATATTTTTTCAGAGCTAGATGCAGAGAAAAATTATTTTTAATTTGCAACCTGATGAAGGTCAGTATAGATGGACTAATAGACCAAGTCCCACACACTGCTAGAAGCCCAAATATTTTTTCCCAGCTACATGCAGAAAAAAATTATATTCAATTTGCAACCTGATGGAGGTCAGTATAGATGGACTAATAGAACAAGTCCCACACACTGCTAGAAGCCCAAATATTTTTTCAGAGCTAGATGCAGAAAAAAATTATTTTTAATTTGCAACCTGATGGAGGTCAGTATAGATGGACTAATAGACCAAGTCCCACACACTACTAGAAGCCCAAATATTTTTTCAGAGCTACATGCAGAAAAAAATTATATTCAATTTGCAACCTGATGGAGGTCAGTATAGATGGACTAATAGAACAAGTCCCACACACTGCTAGAAGCCCAAATATTTTTTCAGAGCTAGATGCAGAAAAAAATTATATTCAATTTGCAACCTGATGGAGGTCAGTATAAATGGACTAATAGATCAAGTCCCACACACTGCTAGAAGCCCAAATATTTTTCAGAGTTAGATGAAGAAAAAAATTATTTTTAATTTGCAACCTGATGGAGGTCAGTATAGATGGACTAATAGACCAAGTCCCACACACTGCTAGAAGCCCAAATATTTTTTCAGAGCTAGATGCAGAAAAAAATTATATTCAATTTGCAACCTGATGGAGGTCAGTATAGATGGACTAATAGACCAAGTCCCACACACTGCTAGAAGCCCAAATTTTTTTTCAGGGCTAAATGCAGAAAAAAATTATATTGAATTTGCAACCTGATGGAGGTCAGTATAGATGGACTAATAGACCAAGTCCCACACACTGCTAGAAGTCCAAATATTTTTTCAGAGCTAGATGCAGAAAATTTTTTTTTTTAATTTGCAACCTGATGGAGGTCAGTATAGATGGACTAATAGACCAAGTCCCACACACTGCTAGAAGCCCAAATATTTTTTCAGAGCTAGATGCAGAAAAAAATTATATTCAATTTGCAACCTGATGGAGGTCAGTATAGATGGACTAATAGAACAAGTCGCACACACTGCTAGAAGCCCAAATATTTTTTCAGAGCTAGATGCAGAAAAAAAATATTTTTAATTTGCAACCTGATGGAGGTCAGTATAGATGGACTAATAGAGCAAGTCCCACACACTGCTAGAAGCCCAAATATTATTTCAGAGCTAGATGCAGAAAAAAATTATATTCAATTTGCAACCTGATGGAGGTCAGTATAGATGGACTAATAGACCAAGTCCCACACACTGCTAGAAGCACAAATATTTTTTCAGAGCTAGATGCAGAAAAAAATTATATTCAATTTGCAACCTGATGGAGGTCAGTATAGATGGACTAATAGACCAAATCCCACACACTGCTAGAAGCCCGAATATTTTTTCAGAGCTAGATGCAGAAAAAAAATATTTTTAAGTTGCAACCTGATGGAGGTCAGTATAGATGGACTAATAGACCAAGTCCCACACACTGCTAGAAGCCCAAATATTTTTTCAGAGCTAGATGCAGAAAAAAATTATATTCAATTTGCAACCTGATGGAGGTCAGTATAGATGGACTAATAGAACAAGTCCCACACACTGCTAGAAGCCCAAATATTTTTTCAGAGCTACATGCAGAAAAAAATTATATTCAATTTGCAACCTGATGGAGGTCAGTATAGATGGACTAATAGAACAAGTCCCACACACTGCTAGAAGCCCAAATATTTTTTCAGAGCTAGATGCAGAAAAAAATGATATTCAATTTGCAACCTGATGGAGGTCAGTATAGATAGACTAATAGAACAAGTCCCACACACTGCTAGAAGCCCAAATATTTTTTCAGAGTTAGACGAAGAAAAAAATTATTTTTAATTTGCAACCTGATGGAGGTCAGTATAGATGGACTAACAGACCAAGTCCCACACACTGCTAGAAGCCCAAATATTTTTTCAGAGCTAGATGCAGAAAAAAATTATATTCAATTTGCAACCTGATGGAGGTCAGTATAGATGGACTAATAGACCAAGTCCCACACACTGCTAGAAGCCCAAATTTTTTTTTAGGGCTAGATGCATAAAAAAATTATATTGAATTTGCAACCTGATGGAGGTCAGTATAGATGGACTAATAGAGCAAGTCCCACACACTGCTAGAAGCCCAAATATTTTTTCAGAGCTAGATGCAGAAAAAAAAATATTTTTAATTTGCAACCTGATGGAGGTCAGTATAGATGGACTAATAGACCAAGTCCCACACACTGCTAGAAGCCCAAATATTTTTTCAGAGCTAGATGCAGAAAAAAATTATATTCAATTTGCAACCTGATGGAGGTCAGTATAGATGGACTAATAGAACAAGTCGCACACACTGCTAGAAGACCAAATATTTTTTCCGAGCTAGATGCAGAAAAAAATTATTTTTAATTTGCAACCTGATGGAGGTCAGTATAGATGGACTAATAGACCAAGTCCCACACACTGCTATAAGCCCAAATATTTTTTCAGAGCTAGATGCAGAAAAAAATTATATTCAATTTGCAACCTGATGGAGGTCAGTATAGATGGACTAATAGAACAAGTCCCACACACTGCTAGAAGCCCAAATATTTTTTCAGAGCTAGATGCAGAAAAAAATTATATTCAATTTGCAACCTGATGGAGGTCAGTATAAATGGACTAATAGATCAAGTCCCACACACTGCTAGAAGCCCAAATATTTTTCAGAGTTAGATGAAGAAAAAAATTATTTTTAGTTTGCAACCTGATGGAGGTCAGTATAGATGGACTAACAGACCAAGTCCCACACACTGCTAGAAGCCCAAATATTTTTTCAGAGCTAGATGCAGAAAAAAATTATATTCAATTTGCAACCTGATGGAGGTCAGTATAGATGGACTAATAGACCAAGTCCCACACACTGCTAGAAGCCCAAATTTTTTTTCAGGGCTAAATGCAGAAAAAAATTATATTGAATTTGCAACCTGATGGAGGTCAGTATAGATGGACTAATAGACCAAGTCCCACGCACTGCTAGAAGCCCAAATATTTTTTCAGAGCTAGATGCAGAAAATTTTTTTTTTTAATTTGCAACCTGATGGAGGTCAGTATAGATGGACTAATAGACCAAGTCCCACATACTGCTAGAAGCCCAAATATTTTTTCAGAGCTAGATGCAGAAAAAAATTATATTCAATTTGCAACCTGATGGAGGTCAGTGTAGATGGACTAATAGAACAAGTCGCACACACTGCTAGAAGCCCAAATATTTTTTCAGAGCTAGATGCAGAAAAAAAATATTTTTAATTTGCAACCTGATGGAGGTCAGTATAGATGGACTAATAGAACAAGTCCCACACACTGCTAGAAGCCCAAATATTATTTCAGAGCTAGATGAAGAAAAAAATTATATTCAATTTGCAACCTGATGGAGGTCAGTATAGATGGACTAATAGACCAAGTCCCACACACTGCTAGAAGCACAAATATTTTTTCAGAGCTAGATGCAGAAAAAAATTATATTCAATTTGCAACCTGATGGAGGTCAGTATAGATGGACTAATAGACCAAGTCCCACACACTGCTAGAAGCCCGAATATTTTTTCAGAGCTAGATGCAGAAAAAAAATATTTTTAATTTGCAACCTGATGGAGGTCAGTATAGATGGACTAATAGACCAAGTCCCACACACTGCTAGAAGCCCAAATATTTTTTCAGAGCTAGATGCAGAAAAAAATTATATTCAATTTGCAACCTGATGGAGGTCAGTATAGATGGACTAATAGAACAAGTCCCACACACTGCTAGAAGCCCAAATATTTTTTCAGAGCTACATGCAGAAAAAAAATATATTCAATTTGCAACCTGATGGAGGTCAGTATAGATGGACTAATAGAACAAGTCCCACACACTGCTAGAAGCCCAAATATTTTTTCAGAGCTAGATGCAGAAAAAAATTATATTCAATTTGCAACCTGATGGAGGTCAGTATAGATAGACTAATAGAACAAGTCCCACACACTGCTAGAAGCCCAAATATTTTTTCAGAGTTAGATGAAGAAAAAAATTATTTTTAATTTGCAACCTGATGGAGGTCAGTATAGATGGACTAACAGACCAAGTCCCACACACTGCTAGAAGCCCAAATATTTTTTCAGAGCTAGATGCAGAAAAAAATTATATTCAATTTGCAACCTGATGGAGGTCAGTATAGATGGACTAATAGACCAAGTCCCACACACTGCTAGAAGCCCAAATTTTTTTTTAGGGCTAGATGCATAAAAAAATTATATTGAATTTGCAACCTGATGGAGGTCAGTATAGATGGACTAATAGACCAAGTCCCACACACTGCTAGAAGCCCAAATATTTTTTCAGAGCTAGATGCAGAAAAAAAAATATTTTTAATTTGCAACCTGATGGAGGTCAGTATAGATGGACTAATAGACCAAGTCCCACACACTGCTAGAAGCCCAAATATTTTTTCAGAGCTAGATGCAGAAAAAAATTATATTCAATTTGCAACCTGATGGAGGTCAGTATAGATGGACTAATAGAACAAGTCGCACACACTGCTAGAAGACCAAATATTTTTTCCGAGCTAGATGCAGAAAAAAATTATTTTTAATTTGCAACCTGATGGAGGTCAGTATAGATGGACTAATAGACCAAGTCCCACACACTGCTATAAGCCCAAATATTTTTTCAGAGCTAGATGCAGAAAAAAATTATATTCAATTTGCAACCTGATGGAGGTCAGTATAGATGGACTAATAGAACAAGTCCCACACACTGCTAGAAGCCCAAATATTTTTTCAGAGCTAGATGCAGAAAAAAATTATATTCAATTTGCAACCTGATGGAGGTCAGTATAAATGGACTAATAGATCAAGTCCCACACACTGCTAGAAGCCCAAATATTTTTCAGAGTTAGATGAAGAAAAAAATTATTTTTAGTTTGCAACCTGATGGAGGTCAGTATAGATGGACTAACAGACCAAGTCCCACACACTGCTAGAAGCCCAAATATTTTTTCAGAGCTAGATGCAGAAAAAAATTATATTCAATTTGCAACCTGATGGAGGTCAGTATAGATGGACTAATAGACCAAGTCCCACACACTGCTAGAAGCCCAAATTTTTTTTCAGGGCTAAATGCAGAAAAAAATTATATTGAATTTGCAACCTGATGGAGGTCAGTATAGATGGACTAATAGACCAAGTCCCACACACTGCTAGAAGCCCAAATATTTTTTCAGAGCTAGATGCAGAAAATTTTTTTTTTTAATTTGCAACCTGATGGAGGTCAGTATAGATGGACTAATAGACCAAGTCCCACATACTGCTAGAAGCCCAAATATTTTTTCAGAGCTAGATGCAGAAAAAAATTATATTCAATTTGCAACCTGATGGAGGTCAGTATAGATGGACTAATAGAACAAGTCGCACACACTGCTAGAAGCCCAAATATTTTTTCAGAGCTAGATGCAGAAAAAAAATATTTTTAATTTGCAACCTGATGGAGGTCAGTATAGATGGACTAATAGAACAAGTCCCACACACTGCTAGAAGCCCAAATATTATTTCAGAGCTAGATGAAGAAAAAAATTATATTCAATTTGCAACCTGATGGAGGTCAGTATAGATGGACTAATAGACCAAGTCCCACACACTGCTAGAAGCACAAATATTTTTTCAGAGCTAGATGCAGAAAAAAATTATATTCAATTTGCAACCTGATGGAGGTCAGTATAGATGGACTAATAGACCAAGTCCCACACACTGCTAGAAGCCCGAATATTTTTTCAGAGCTAGATGCAGAAAAAAAATATTTTTAATTTGCAACCTGATGGAGGTCAGTATAGATGGACTAATAGACCAAGTCCCACACACTGCTAGAAGCCCAAATATTTTTTCAGAGCTAGATGCAGAAAAAAATTATATTCAATTTGCAACCTGATGGAGGTCAGTATAGATGGACTAATAGAACAAGTCCCACACACTGCTAGAAGCCCAAATATTTTTTCAGAGCTACATGCAGAAAAAAAATATATTCAATTTGCAACCTGATGGAGGTCAGTATAGATGGACTAATAGAACAAGTCCCACACACTGCTAGAAGCCCAAATATTTTTTCAGAGCTAGATGCAGAAAAAAATTATATTCAATTTGCAACCTGATGGAGGTCAGTATAGATAGACTAATAGAACAAGTCCCACACACTGCTAGAAGCCCAAATATTTTTTCAGAGTTAGATGAAGAAAAAAATTATTTTTAATTTGCAACCTGATGGAGGTCAGTATAGATGGACTAACAGACCAAGTCCCACACACTGCTAGAAGCCCAAATATTTTTTCAGAGCTAGATGCAGAAAAAAATTATATTCAATTTGCAACCTGATGGAGGTCAGTATAGATGGACTAATAGACCAAGTCCCACACACTGCTAGAAGCCCAAATTTTTTTTTAGGGCTAGATGCATAAAAAAATTATATTGAATTTGCAACCTGATGGAGGTCAGTATAGATGGACTAATAGACCAAGTCCCACACACTGCTAGAAGCCCAAATATTTTTTCAGAGCTAGATGCAGAAAAAAAATATTTTTAATTTGCAACCTGATGGAGGTCAGTATAGATGGACTAATAGACCAAGTCCCACACACTGCTAGAAGCCCAAATATTTTTTCAGAGCTAGATGCAGAAAAAAATTATATTCAATTTGCAACCTGATGGAGGTCAGTATAGATGGACTAATAGAACAAGTCGCACACACTGCTAGAAGACCAAATATTTTTTCCGAGCTAGATGCAGAAAAAAATTATTTTTAATTTGCAACCTGATGGAGGTTAGTATAGATGGACTAATAGACCAAGTCCCACACACTGCTATAAGCCCAAATATTTTTTCAGAGCTAGATGCAGAAAAAAATTATATTCAATTTGCAACCTGATGGAGGTCAGTATACATGGACTAATAGAACAAGCCCCACACACTGCTAGAAGCCCAAATATTTTTTCAGAGCTAGATGCAGAAAAAAATTATATTGAATTTGCAACCTGATGGAGGTCAGTATAGATGGACTAATAGACCAAGTCCCACACACTGCCAGAAGTCCAAATATTTTTTCAGAGCTAGATGCAGAAAAAAATTATTTTTAATTTGCAACCTGATGGAGGTCAGTATAGATGGACTAATAGACCAAGTCCCACACACTGCTAGAAGTCCAAATATTTTTTCAAAGCTAGATGGAGAAAAAAATTATTTTTAATTTGCAACCTGATGGAGGTCAGTATAGATGGACTAATAGAACAAGTCCCACACACTGCTAGAAGCCCAAATATTTTTTCAGAGCTACATGCAGAAAAAAATTATATTCAATTTGCAACCTGATGGAGGTCAGTATAGATGGACTAATAGAACAAGTCCCACACACTGCTAGAAGCCCAAATATTTTTTCAGAGCTAGATGCAGAAAAAAATTATATTGAATTTGCAACCTGATGGAGGTCAGTATAGATGGACTAATAGACCAAGTCCCACACACTGCTAGAAGTCCAAATATTTTTTCAGAGCTAGATGGAGAAAAAAATGATTTTTAATTTGCAACCTGATGGAGGTCAGTATAGATGGACTAATAGACCAAGTCCCACACACTGCTAGAAGCCCAAATATTTTTTTCAGAGCTAGATGCAGAAAAAAATTATATTCAATTTGCAACCTGATGGAGGTCAGTATAGATGGACTAATAGAACAAGTCCCACACACTGCTAGAAGCCCAAATATTTTTTCAGAGCTAGATGCAGAAAAAAATTATATTGAATTTGCAACCTGATGGAGGTCAGTATAGATGGACTAATAGACCAAGTCCCACACACTGCTAGAAGTCCAAATATTTTTTCAGAGCTAGATGCAGAAAAAAATTATTTTTAATTTGCAACCTGATGGAGGTCAGTATAGATGGACTAATAGACCAAGTCCCACACACAGCTAGAAGCCTAAATATTTTTTCAGAGCTAGATGCAGAAAAAAAATATTTTTAATTTGCAACCTGATGGAGGTCAGTATAGATGGACTAATAGAACAAGTCCCACACACTGCTAGAAGCCCAAATATTTTTTCAGAGCTACATGCAGAAAAAAATTATATTCAATTTGCAACCTGATGGAGGTCAGTACAGATGGACTAATAGAACAAGTCCCACACACTGCTAGAAGCCCAAGTATTTTTTCAGAGCTAGATGCAGAAAAAAATGATATTCAATTTGCAACCTGATGGAGGTCAGTATAGATGGACTAATAGAACAAGCCCCACACACTGCTAGAAGCCCAAATATTTTTTCAGAGCTAGATGCAGAAAAAAATTATATTGAATTTGCAACCTGATGGAGGTCAGTATAGATGGACTAATAGACCAAGTCCCACACACTGCTAGAAGTCCAAATATTTTTTCAGAGCTAGATGCAGAAAAAAATTATTTTTAATTTGCAACCTGATGGAGGTCAGTATAGATGGACTAATAGACCAAGTCCCACACACTGCTAGAAGTCCAAATATTTTTTCAAAGCTAGATGGAGAAAAAAATTATTTTTAATTTGCAACCTGATGGAGGTCAGTATAGATGGACTAATAGAACAAGTCCCACACACTGCTAGAAGCCCAAATATTTTTTCAGAGCTACATGCAGAAAAAAATTATATTCAATTTGCAACCTGATGGAGGTCAGTATAGATGGACTAATAGAACAAGTCCCACACACTGCTAGAAGCCCAAATATTTTTTCAGAGCTAGATGCAGAAAAAAATTATATTGAATTTGCAACCTGATGGAGGTCAGTATAGATGGACTAATAGACCAAGTCCCACACACTGCTAGAAGTCCAAATATTTTTTCAGAGCTAGATGGAGAAAAAAATGATTTTTAATTTGCAACCTGATGGAGGTCAGTATAGATGGACTAATAGACCAAGTCCCACACACTGCTAGAAGCCCAAATATTTTTTTCAGAGCTAGATGCAGAAAAAAATTATATTCAATTTGCAACCTGATGGAGGTCAGTATAGATGGACTAATAGAACAAGTCCCACACACTGCTAGAAGCCCAAATATTTTTTCAGAGCTAGATGCAGAAAAAAATTATATTGAATTTGCAACCTGATGGAGGTCAGTATAGATGGACTAATAGACCAAGTCCCACACACTGCTAGAAGTCCAAATATTTTTTCAGAGCTAGATGCAGAAAAAAATTATTTTTAATTTGCAACCTGATGGAGGTCAGTATAGATGGACTAATAGACCAAGTCCCACACACAGCTAGAAGCCTAAATATTTTTTCAGAGCTAGATGCAGAAAAAAAATATTTTTAATTTGCAACCTGATGGAGGTCAGTATAGATGGACTAATAGAACAAGTCCCACACACTGCTAGAAGCCCAAATATTTTTTCAGAGCTACATGCAGAAAAAAATTATATTCAATTTGCAACCTGATGGAGGTCAGTATAGATGGACTAATAGAACAAGTCCCACACACTGCTAGAAGCCCAAGTATTTTTTCAGAGCTAGATGCAGAAAAAAATGATATTCAATTTGCAACCTGATGGAGGTCAGTATAGATGGACTAATAGAACAAGTCCCACACACTGCTAGAAGCCCAAATATTTTTTCAGAGTTAGATGAAGAAAAAAATTATTTTTAATTTGCAACCTGATGGAGGTCAGTATAGATGGACTAATAGACCAAGTCCCACACACTGCTAGAAGCCCAAATATTTTTTCAGAGCTAGATGCAGAAAAAAATTATATTCAATTTGCAACCTGATGGAGGTCAGTATAGATGGACTAATAGACCAAGTCCCACACACTGCTAGAAGCCCAAATTTTTTTTCAGGGCTGGATGCATAAAAAAATGATATTGAATTTGCAACCTGATGGAGGTCAGTATAGATGGACTAATAGACCAAGTCCCACACACTGCTAGAAGCCCAAATATTTTTTCAGAGCTAGATGCAGAAAAAAATTATATTCAATTTGCAACCTGATGGAGGTCAGTATAGATGGACTAATAGAACAAGTCCCACACACTGCTAGAAGCCCAAATATTTTTTCATAGCTAGATGCAGAAAAAAATTATATTCAATTTGCAACCTGATGGAGGTCAGTATAGATGGACTAATAGACCAAGTCCCACACACTGCTAGAAGCCCAAATATTTTTTCAGAGTTAGATGAAGAAAAAAATTATTTTTAATTTGCAACCTGATGGAGGTCAGTATAGATGGACTAATAGACCATGTCCCACACACTGCTAGAAGCCCAAATATTTTTTCAGAGCTAGATGCAGAAAAAAATTATATTCAATTTGCAACCTGATGGAGGTCAGTATAGATGGACTAATAGACCAAGTCCCACACACTGCTAGAAGCCCAAATTTTTTTTCAGGGCTAGATGCATAAAAAAATGATATTGAATTTGCAACCTGATGGAGGTCAGTATAGATGGACTAATAGACCAAGTCCCACACACTGCTAGAAGCCCAAATATTTTTTCAGAGCTAGATGCAGAAAAAAATTATATTCAATTTGCAACCTGATGGAGGTCAGTATAGATGGACTAATAGAACAAGTCGCACACACTGCTAGAAGCCCAAATATTTTTTCAGAGCTAGATGCAGAAAAAAATTATATTCAATTTGCAACCTGATGGAGGTCAGTATAGATGGACTAATAGACCAAGTCCCACACACTGCTAGAAGCTCAAATATTTTTTCAGAGCTAGATGCAGAAAAAAATTATATTCAATTTGCAACCTGATGGAGGTCAGTATAGATGGACTAATAGAACAAGTCGCACACACTGCTAGAAGCCCAAATATTTTTTCAGAGCTAGATGCAGAAAAAAAAAATTTTTAATTTGCAACCTGATGGAGGTCAGTATGGATGGACTAATAGACCAAGTCCCACACACTGCTAGAAGCCTAAATATTTTTTCAGGGCTAGATGCAGAAAAAAATTATATTCAATTTGCAACCTGATGGAGGTCAGTATAGATGGACTAATAGAACCAGTCCCACACACTGCTAGAAGCCCAAATATTTTTTCATAGCTAGATGCAGAAAAAAATTATTTTCAATTTGCAACCTGATGGAGGTCAGTATAGATGGACTAATAGACCAAGTCCCACACACTGCTAGAAGCCCAAATAATTTTTCAGAGCTAGATGCAGAAAAAAATTATTTTAATTTGCAACCTGATGGAGGTCAGTATAGATGGACTAATAGACCAAGTCCCACACACTGCTAGAAGCCCAAATATTTTTTCAGAGTTAGATGAAGAAAAAAATTATTTTTAATTTGCAACCTGATGGAGGTCAGTATAGATGGACTAATAGACCATGTCCCACACACTGCTAGAAGCCCAAATATTTTTTCAGAGCTAGATGCAGAAAAAAATTATATTCAATTTGCAACCTGATGGAGGTCAGTATAGATGGACTAATAGACCAAGTCCCACACACTGCTAGAAGCCCAAATTTTTTTTCAGGGCTAGATGCATAAAAAAATGATATTGAATTTGCAACCTGATGGAGGTCAGTATAGATGGACTAATAGACCAAGTCCCACACACTGCTAGAAGCCCAAATATTTTTTCAGAGCTAGATGCAGAAAAAAATTATATTCAATTTGCAACCTGATGGAGGTCAGTATAGATGGACTAATAGAACAAGTCGCACACACTGCTAGAAGCCCAAATATTTTTTCAGAGCTAGATGCAGAAAAAAATTATATTCAATTTGCAACCTGATGGAGGTCAGTATAGATGGACTAATAGACCAAGTCCCACACACTGCTAGAAGCCCAAATATTTTTTCAGAGCTAGATGCAGAAAAAAATTATATTCAATTTGCAACCTGATGGAGGTCAGTATAGATGGACTAATAGAACAAGTCGCACACATTGCTAGAAGCCCAAATATTTTTTCAGAGCTAGATGCAGAAAAAAAATATTTTTAATTTGCAACCTGATGGAGGTCAGTATGGATGGACTAATAGACCAAGTCCCACACACTGCTAGAAGCCTAAATATTTTTTCAGGGCTAGATGCAGAAAAAAATTATATTCAATTTGCAACCTGATGGAGGTCAGTATAGATGGACTAATAGAACAAGTCCCACACACTGCTAGAAGCCCAAATATTTTTTCATAGCTAGATGCAGAAAAAAATTATATTCAATTTGCAACCTGATGGAGGTCAGTATAGATGGACTAATAGACCAAGTCCCACACACTGCTAGAAGCCCAAATAATTTTTCAGAGCTAGATGCAGAAAAAAATTATTTTAATTTGCAACCTGATGGAGGTCAGTATAGATGGACTAATAGAACAAGTCCCACACACAGCTAGAAGCCCAAATATTTTTTCAGAGCTAGATGCAGAAAAAAAATTATATTCAATTTGCAACCTGATGGAGGTCAGTATAGATGGACTAATAGAACAAGTCCCACACACTGCTAGAAGCCCAAATATTTTTTCAGAGCTAGATGAAGAAAAAAATTATTTTTAATTCGCAACCTGATGGAGGTCAGTATAGATGGACTAATAGACCAAGTCCCACACACTGCTAGAAGCCCAAATATTTTTTCAGAGCTAGATGCAGAAAAAAATTATATTCAATTTGCAACCTGATGGAGGTCAGTATAGATGGACTAATAGAACAAGTCCCACACACTGTTAGAAGCCCAAATATTTTTTCAGAGCTAGATGCAGAAAAAAATTATATTCAATTTGCAACCTTATGGAGGTCAGTATATATGGACTAATAGAATGATGCTATGCCCAAAAGGTTTTACTTCACTAGGCGCAGTAAAAAAAATTGGTATTCTATACACAGGTGGTGTAGCTTGCAAAACAGATAGGCTACTCCACTGACTAACACACTCTGCTATAGGCCAAAAAGGATTAGCTTTGCTAGATTTAGCCAAATGCTGTGAAAAAAACTTGCACAGCACTGGCACAGACCTGCCTGGCAAAAACTGATAGGAACTGATGTAACTTAGTCCTGAAAAGGACTGCAATTACAATTAATATCAAAAAGGAATAGTCGGCACTCCGTATAGCTAGAGTGGTGCACGTGGAAAACAATGTCTGTAGGAAAAGAAAATCCCGGCACTCACGTGTTGATAATCAGTTGATTTATTCCACAACTCACACAAGACGTTTCAGCCTGTCCAAGGCTTTTTTCAAAAGCCTTGGACAGGCTGAACGTCTTGTGTGAGTTGTGGAATAAATCAACTGATTATCAACACGTGAGTGCCGGGAATTTCTTTTCCTGCAATTACAATTAGTCTTTACTCCCAACCTATCTATTTAAGAGCACAGACCTGCCTGATAAAAGTCGTAGGAAATGCTGTAACCTAGTCCTTAAAAGGACTGCAATCACAACTATTCTCTACTCCTAAGCTATCTGTAGATTTGTGCGAAAATTGGCTTTAAATTAACAAGGTATAGCGCACACAGCAACAGCGGTGCCGTCTAACACGCAGCTGCAGCAGTGAGAAAATGGTGGCGACGGGGAAAATGGCTGGGTCTTATAGGGCAAGGACATGTGACATACACTGCCAATGACACATGCCATTGCGTGTGTGAAAAAAAGCACTTCGCTCCGTGTGTGCGCTGCTGATAGGCTGACAGATTGCACCTCCCCACTGTAAATGCGGGAAAGAGAAAAAAAAAATGGAGATCTTCATTATTCCTGCAGAGATCCATCCTCTGCCCCTCCCCCCGCCCCGCTGAACACTTAAACTGCGTATTAACATTAATTTTCAGCATTACTGAGAAAAAATCCAGTTATGATTTTGGTGCACGAACAGTTATCGAACATAACCTCGAACAGCCGAATTTTTTTCAAATTGTTCGTGTTCGCCGAACGGCTCGAACACCGCCCAAAATAGCTCGAATTTGAGATTGGCGAACAGTTTGAGTCGAACAATGCTCATCTCTAATTAAGAACTATCTTCATTGTAAGGAAGAACAAGGAGTCCTGGAAGTGACAATATGGTCTCCACAGAGCATTCTTACAACTTAAGTTTCAGCAGTTTTTCTACACTCACATAAAACTTTTGCACAGTGCTGTATATAACACTGAAATGGCAACAATTTAATAAGATTTTTTTGTAGGGACATCTTTACAATGAAGAGGACATCTATTTTCCATCTTTCATCATTCATTTTATATGAATGAATTTTTATATATGTGTTTCTAACTTCTTTATGTGAGAGCAGCCCTGTGCTATGAGATATCTTGTGTTTATGTATTATACGGTCGGTAAATATTTTATCTCTATTATATTTTTATGTGTTCATCCTCAGCGTGTTATTTTGAAATTTTCTTTTATCACTGTAATTGTATAGCAGACCTTTGCTATTTCAGCATCTTCCCTCATTTGTTTTTGGCGTCTTTTATTTGTCCAAACTGCAGCATGTGCCTTGTGTGTATTTTTCTTTGAGATGGAGGGCGAGGAAATCTAGAAAGAACTAATTGCAATGCTAACTGTAGATTTTTATAAATAAATCAATTTCTTGTTATATGTACTGGATGATCAGAAAAAAATAGACTGCTATAAACATGTCATAATGAGAGTCTTCAGTTGTGTTCATTGATAAGAGAAGAACCCATAAAATGTTTTAATTATCTCCTGAAAATGGTGCCAAATATTACCATCAAGGACAAAAGGGCCGCCTCTTTGGAAGAGATTCCTGCAAATACTCTTACCGACTGATAGATAAGGAAATGAAACTAACTAGGGTCCAATTCTCCAGGGGCCCCATAACATCTGTATCTGTATGGTCTTTTTACAATTGAAATGCTATATTTTATAGACAATTCTTTAGCGATGAATCAGTATAAAACATTCTTTCTAATGTTTACACACATGGAACAAGAAACAAAAAGGTCATGCAATACAGTCTAGAAAGGGACTACAGTGGCATGTAAACGTTTGGGCACCCCTGGTCGAAATTACTGTTATTGTGAACAGTTAAGCAAGTTGAAGATTAAATGATCTCTAATAGGTCTAAAGTTAAAGATGACACATTTCCTTTGTATTTTAGGCAAAAAAAAATATACAGTATATTGTCATTTTTTATATTTTAAAAATTACTAAAAGGAAAATGGGCTGATGTAAAAGTTTGGGCACCCTTGGAGATTTGTGTGCTCGGATAACTTTGACCAAGGTTTCAGACCTTAATGAGCCTGTTGGGGTTTTGGCTTGTTCACTATCATCGTTAGGAAAGGCCAGGTGATGAAAATTTCCCAGCTTTATAGAAACCCAGCCTCCTCTAACCTTGTGTCAAAAAACAGCAGCCATGGGTTCTTCTAAGCAGCTGCCTAGCACTCTGCAAATGAAAATTGTGGAGGCCCACAAAGCAGGAGAAGGCTATAAGATAGCAAAGGGTTTTCAAGTGGCCCTTTCCTCAGTCCATAAATGACAGGAACAGTGGAGGTCGAGATAAAGTCTAGAAGACCAAGCAAAATTTCAGTGAGAGCTGCTCGTAGGATTAATAGAGAGGCAAATCAGGTCCCCCGCTTGACTGCAAAAGACCTTCGGAAAGATTTAACAGACTCTGGAGTTGTGGTACATTGTTCTACTGTTCAGAGACACCTGCACAAATAAGGCCTCCATGGAAGAGTCATTAGAAGAAAACCTCTCCTAGGTCTGCACCATTAAATTCAGCATCAGAAGTATGCAACAGAACATCTAAACAAGCCTGAAACATTTTGGAAACAAGTCCTGTGGACTGATGAGGGTAAAATAGAACTCTTTGGCCACAATGATCAAAGGTATGTGTGGAGAAAAAAGGGCACAGAATTTCAGGAAAAGAACACTTCGCCAACCATTAAGTATGGGGGTGGATCAATAATGCGCTGGGGTTGTGTTGCAGCCAATGGTACGGGGAAAATTTCACCGGAAGAGGGAAGAATGGATTCAATGAAATTTCAACATATTCTTGATGCAAACATAACACCATCTGTAAAAAAGCTGAAGTTGAAAAAAGGATGGCTTTTACAAATGGATAATGATCCTAAACACAGGTCAAAATCCACAATAGACTACCTCAAAAGGCCCAAGCTGAAGGTTTTACAATGGCCCTCACAGTTCCCTGATCTGAACATCATTGAAAATCTGTGGCTAGACATCAAAATAGCAGTGAATGCAAGATGACCCAGGAATCTCACAGAGCTGGAAGAATTTTCCAAGGAAGAATGGATGAAAATCCCTCAAACAAGAAATGAAAGACTCATGTTTGGCTACAAAAAGCATCTATAAGCTGTGATACTTTCAAAGGGTGGTGCTACTAGGTACTAACCATGCAGGGTGCCCAAACTTTTGCATCAGCCAATTTTCTTTTTTGTAATTTTTAAAATGTTAAAGAAGAAAATATATATATTTTTTGTCTAAAATACAAAGGAAATGTGTCATCTTTAACTTTAGGCCTTTTATAGATCATTTCATTTTCACCTTGCTTAATTGTTCACAATTACAGTAATTTTGACCAGGGGTGCTCAAACTTTTACATGCTACTGTACATGCACAGCATCATCTGCTGTCTTCTCAAAATAGTTCATCCACAACATAAGCCTGCAGTTGTTATACAGTGCAAAAATTTTGATGCAATTTTCTGGTGTAAAATAGGCCCGAATAATGCACTGTTGGAGTAATCAATCTAAAAAAGTACTAAAATTAATAAACAGCATGTGCCATTAATACATTTGGACTAATGATAAGATCTTTTGAAATTTGCAGGCTTCACCAAATTTTTAAGCAAAATTAAATTTTGCCCCGCAAATCCCATAAATACAAAGCCTGTAATTGCCTGGAAAACTTATGTATAACACTTGAAGTTTATTGATCCCATTTTGAGCTCAACCTATCTGGCTAGGGGAAAACAGATGGCTAGCCTTGGTAATCAGCAGCCTATTTAATCGCACGCAACAGTTTAGATATTGTAGACTACCTATATTGTAGGGGGAAAAAAACAAGATAAAAACATAAAAAGCAAATACCCTGCAGTAAATGTGATGTGGTGGGATGTCTTTTACATTTTTCTGATCAAAATTATGTTTACTAAGCACCCTATATTATTTTGATGCACTATTGCTGTTCATTTATTTATTGTATGGTATTTGATTTTTATGTTTTTATCTTGGGTTTTGTCTGTTTAGTGCCCAGTGTGAACATGTGCCTATATGCTGCATGCACACCATCATATATTCCAGTTCATCTTATCAGGTGTTTTTGCATTCTGTGCAGATAAAGGTGAGGCCTCTCTTTTCTTTGAACTGGATATTACATTCATGTAGTTTCCCATGCCTGGGTGTCCATTATCCGGGCTCAGTCCTTCTCAGTCCTTATCCACATGCATGTCACTTGACAAATGGTAAGGATTTTAATATTAGAGGTTAGGACTAGTGTTGAGCGAGCATGCTCGACACTGCTCGGTACTCGCCCGAGCATCTCACTACTCGGGATGTTCGGCAAGCACCGAGCATTTCCGGGTTACTCGGGCGGGAGCTCGCGTCACCGCCCTGCATGTTTGGCGCTCTTTACAGAGCCAATGAACATGCAGGGATTGCCAGCCAGTCACTGTAATGCCGCAGCCATGTTGGTTGTGGGCATTACAGTGATTGGCTGGCCGCACAGCGTCACCTCGAGTATTTAAAACCGGGCGCCGCCATCTTGGACACAGTTGCTCCGGATCAGACAGTGTAGGGAGAGTGCTGTTGAGCTAGGGAGAGATTTATACTGCAAAATAGGTAGTGTAGGGTCTCTAAAGCCTGCAAAATCAATCAAACAGTCCTTCTGAGGACTAATATCCATACCAGATATCAGGCAGACAGGCAGGCTGTATAGGAGATGCAGTGGTTATACCAACAAACACTACATTACAGTCCTGTGTGCTGCTGCTGCTCAAATTGCTAGACTTAGCCCCAGGTCTCAGGGGCCAGGAAAAATCTTTTTTTTTTCATCTAAATCCTCTTTTTTTTTTTTCCTCAGTCAGACAGTACAAATACCCGTCACAGGAAAACAGTTTCAGTTTAGTTTTTGAACGTTTTATTGTGAGCCCGTAAAAGTGGCTTAATACCTCTAACCACGCTGTTGACAGCAGTGACCTGGGGGTCAGAAATGCTTCCTGGGGCAATCCCATTGCTGTCCCCATGTCATTTGAGCACTGTCACTATCGTTTTGGGCACTTTTTAGGCTTTCTACAGACTGCCGGGGGTGCCGCCACAAAAATGCTTGGGTTTCCCATAGACTAACATTGGACTTGTTGCTTGGGTCGAGCACCCGAGTATCACGGTGAGCTCAGCCTGAGCTTCGAGCACCTGAGCATTTTAGTGCTCGCTCAACACTAGTTAGGACCATCCTGAACATGCACACCATGATGTGGTGGGATGGCTTTTAACTTTTTGATCAAAATTATGCTTACTAATTACCTTATAATAATTACATGAACTATTGCTGTTCATTTAATTACTACAGGGCATTTGCTTTTTATGTTTTTATCTTGGGTTTTGTCTGTTTAGTGGCCAGTGTGAACATGCGCCTACATGTTGCATGCACACCAACTTATATTCCAGTTCATCTCTTCAGGAGTTTCGTTTCTATATTGTAGGGTACGGATGCATGACTTGCTATTGTTTATATGCAGAAAGTGCAAATGGAAGAAGCCATGGCATTTTCACATGGTTGGACACAAAAATTATATTTGGAGAGTACTGTATCAAGAGCTTCAATCTGCTTATGATCAATCTTCTAAATGAAGAAGCGCTAAAAAGAAAAAAACAGGTGTGCTGTTTTGAATGAGAAGAAGTTATTGTTTCCCAACTAGAAATGAAAAATGATGCCTGTTTTAGTGTTCGCAATGGCTTTGCTATGTAAGGGGATGCGCCTCTTCCCTCCATATACACAATGTATTGTACTCTGCTTATTATATGTATACGAACATGTATGTCACAGTTGTCGGACCTGTTAGTTGCAGGGTCAATTAGGTTTAGATAGGATCTGGGCAGTGCAGAGGTGGGCACTTTAAGATAAGATAAAGTTAAGGTAGGAAATAGTTAAAGAATTAGGAGTTGCTCAAAATGGGAAGAGCAGGACAGTGGAGACTGGGGGAAGTGACTGTGAGAAGGCAGTGATTACAGGACCAGGGAAAGGAGCAACAGCACGGTTGGTCCAGCAGCAGAGAATCGTCGGCCTGTAAATCGGACCAAGACTTTCCCATTACGCCGGGGACCTACGGTCTAGAAAAGGTAGCTGTGTGGCTTCCTTTAAGTCCTCCAAGAAGCAGAGGACTATATGGACGGGGATTAGTCCCGAGAAGGCTGTGCTGGACTCACAAGGCTGCAGTGCCTCAGCTATCTTAAGGGCCAAAGCAGCCAGCTAAAGAAAGGGATAGCTCAGGACAAATGGACGGTAAATTTGAACTCGTGCTGTGTAAAGAACTGTAACTCTGGCAATGTGACTGTCCTGTTCTGCTATGCTGAAGATAAAAGTAAAGTTGTGCTTTTATATAAACATGGAGTGGAAGTCCTTTAATATTCAAGTGCGGTCCCTGAAAGAAATGAGTCGAGGATGGAGCAGAACTACATCCAGAAAGTACGTGATGTGCAGCACAAGTACCTCATGGAAAGATTAGGACCATTGTCTTTGTTTGGGAACCGGGGTGAAGTAGTACAGCATTCCCTCGCCATCACAGACACCTTAGGTCCCTTACAGCTAATCACAAAATTATTGTGCAATTCCAAATGCTTTTTATTAAGCCATCCAAAAATGATCTCTTTTTTTATGGAGATTAACTGTTTTCAAAGTAAAAAAAGCTATTTCTTGTTGTCACCAAGCCTTTTCAAATGTTAGCTCTATTTCGGGAGCTGTTTCATCTTTGTATACCATCAAGAAAGTACATTTCCCAACATCAGTAATATTGCCTAGAACTATGAAACACAGTGACAGTAGGCAGCAAGGAAATGTGTGGCTGGCATGGCTAGGCATTGTGACAAGAGCATCATAGGTTAGAGCTAGGACAGGGCAAACAAGGAGATGGGTGGCAATTTATAGCCAGCAATGGCAGCACTGGACTTCTCCTCCAAATCCTGCAGCATGTGACATAGACCTTGAGGGGATAGTCACCAACAGATACAGGGTTGTGCTGAACAGGTACAAATTGGTAGTCTTTCTCCATCCCCTCGTTCATGCTGGTGAGTGTTTTTTCCAGGATACATATTAGCAGGATTAATTACATTATTAATTTCACATATATCCCTACTAACAAATTTCGCTGCTTCTCCAAAAGATTTTAGTAGGTGATATGCATCCCTCATGAGCTGCCAATGCAGGATCTCAAAGTAACCCACTCTCCAGTTTGACTGCTGCATGATATAGTCTGTCACTGCTTTACACTGTTCATAGAAAGGCTGTAACATGTTTTTTTTTTTTTTTTTTTTAATCCTGGAGTTTATGCTTTCCCACATATAATCTATTGAAATGGGCTGGCACTTTTCTGGCCATAACCACCACCTTCGTTAAACATGTATATTTGAGAAAGAAATGTTGCACTATTAAATTCAGGATGTGGGCCATGCATTAAGCATGAGAGACTTTGCCTGACCATAAGGCAGAGAGAATACATTGTTGCTGACAGCAATTCTGAGTTGCATTTCACTGGAAAGTCAAGCAGTGGGTGAGTTGTCACTTGATGCACAGCAACAACTCTTCTGTCACTTAGTTTTTGTGGCCCAGGCTTTCAAGATGAGAAAAAACTTGGCCGTGCTTTGCCTGACATCAGCAAGAAGAAAAAGGTCAGTGTGTGTAATCAATGATATGCCCTGTGGCTGTTGGGCATAGAACAGTTTCTGGGTGAGATGTAGGAGGAGACAGATAACCGATGCCTGACTGTAAAATAAAAAAGTAGCAGAGGCCTCACCACCTGTTACATATGCGATGGTGTATTGCTGTACCTGAAAAAATTCTCCATGTGAGCTGTGAAATTATTGCATTGTCTCTGGCCGTAGTTGCTGTTCCAGGTATCAAAAGTGCAGTGCACTTTGGAGCTCAAAGACAAGACCAGAGAGCGGCCTTTTTTCTCCTGTACAAAACAGAAAGCAAACACTCCTTTCTGCAAAAAATAAAGGCATTTTGGTATGTTCCAGCGAGGCTGAGTGCATGCTATCACTTCTTGAAAGGCAGCAGAATTTACAAGCAGTTCGGCATAGTGATGGGCTCTTTTTGATGATCTGACTCTTCTTGCTCCGTTCTCCAAAAAGAGTCGGCTCTTTTGGATCCTAAATGGATCCCAATTAAATATGTGTTCACCATAGGTGAACACTAGTGATGAGCGAGCATACTCGCAAGTACTCGATACTCGCCAGAGCATCTCAGTACTCGAGATGCTCGGAGCTCGTTGAGTACTTGCGAGATACTCGGCGGGAGCTCGGGTCCCCTCCCTGAATGTTTGGCGCTCTTTAGAGTGCCAATCAACATGCAGTGATTGCCCAACTGACCCAACCTGGCAGGAGGACATGCAGAGCGAGGACAGCAACACACAGGGGGAGGGAGGCAGAGCACCCCAACAGGCAGGAAGAAGCAGTGTGCAGTGTGGTGGCCGCAGACAGAAGACAGGCAACCGTTCCCCGTAGCACCAACACGAAGGAAGTTGCCAGAACAACTGTTAGGTCTTCCCGAGTCTGGTTGTTTTTTAAAGACTCTGCCGATAACCCCAAAAAGGCCATTTTCACCACCTGCCAGGCCAGCATCAGCAGGGGTGGCAAAACGACCAGCCTGACCACCACCAGCATGATCAGGCACATGGCAGCAAAGCACCCGACTTTGTGGGCCGAACCCCAGGGTCCAGGAACTGTGTCTGCAGGTGGCATCATTTTTCTTCCGCTGTTGTGCATGCAAGCCTATCCTCTGTCCATGGTGCATGCGAAGATGCCTCATGCCCTGCAGCTGTCGTTGCACATTCTCAAGTAGCAGCATCAGGGAGCACGTCCATGTCCTTGTCCCAGCGCAGCGTTCAGTTGTCCATACCCCAGTCCTTGGAATGCAAGCGCAAATATGCGGCCAACGCCCCACAGGACACACTACTAAATTCTCATATTTCACGACTGCTTGCGCTCGAAATGTTGCCTTTTAGGCTCATGGAGACGGAAGCATTCTGCAACTTGTTGGCGGTGGCCGTCCCACGGTACTCGGTCCCCAGCCACCACTATTTCTCCTGGTGTGCTGTCCCCGCATTACACAAGCATGTGTCCCAAAACATTAGCCGTGCCCTCAACAACGCAGTTACCGGGAAAGTCCACCTAACCACGGACACGTGGACAAGTGCTTGTGGGCAGGGACGGTACATCTCGCTGACGGCACACTGGGATAACATAGTGGAAGCCGGGACCCAGTCGGACCTTGGGATGGAACTCGTCCTCCCGACTCCATGGATTGCGGGCCCTAGGTCAATCAGGGTTGCCCCCACAGTCTACAGCTCCTGCACCTTATCTTCCTCAGCCTCCTCCTCCTCTTCTGCCTCCATCTCCGAAATTACCACATCAGTCACAAGCTGGAAACACTGCAGCACTGCCTCGGCCAAGCGGCAAAAGGCTGTGCTGAAGCTAAAATGCTTAGATGACAAACCACACAATGCTGAAGACAGCTCTGAAAGAGCAGGCAGATCTGTGGCTCACACCGCTGAACCTACAGCCAGGCATGGTCGTGTGTGACAATAGCCGGAACCTGGTGGCGGCTCTGTGGCGAGTCGAGCTCACACACAAACCATGCCTGGCCCACCTACCCGGTGCTGATGGATCTGCTTGTTAAAGTATGACACCTGTGTGCCCATTTGAGAAAGTCAGCGTTTGCAGCTCCCGACTCACAGACTGGTGTGTGATGTCCCGACGCGTTGGAACTTTACACTGCAGATGTTGAGTAGGATTTGTGAGCAGAAGAGGGCAGTTGTTGAGTACCAGCATCAACAAGGCCGTCGGTATTCAGTTCAGACTCCACACATAAGACTTCAGGAGTGGACATGGATGTCAGACATATGTACCATCCTCCAAAACTTTGAGGACTCCACCAAGATGGTGAGCGGCAATGACGCCATAATTAGCATCACCATCCCACTTCTCTGTCTTCTGAAATGCTCTCTGCTCACAATCAAAGAGGATGCATTGCAGGCGGAGCATGATGAGATGGAGCAAGGAACCATACAGGGTGATTACACACAGCCCAGCCTCATCTCATCCCAACGTGGATTGGGTGACAATGAGGAAGAGGAGGAGGAAGAACAGGAACTAGTTTCATGCTCTATAGATGGTACTACCTGCACAAATATCATACCGTCTGTTCAGCGTGGATGGCCAGAGGACAGAGAGTAGAAGGAGGAGAGCATGGTCAGTCATCCTCTTGGTGAGGACACGGAAGTCTTGCCTGTTAGCAGTCTGGCACACATGGCTGAGTTTATGTTACGCTGCATTTCCCGTGACCCTCGCGTTCTCAAAATTTTGGGTGACAGTCATTACTGGTTGGTGACACTTCTAGACACATGCTACAAGGAGAACTTTATATCTCTTATTCCTGAGGCGGACAGGTCTACAAAAATAGGGCAGTACCAGAAGGCCCTTGTTGCGGAACTATTAAAAAAATTCCCATCTGAAAACGCTGGCAGCAGAGGTCACAGGACAACCAAGGAGTACAGGCGAGAGAGACACAACTTCAATCCAGCAGAGGCAGGGGAACACTGTCAAAGTCCTGGGAGAATTTTCTCAGCCCCTCCCATCGCACAAGCCCTGAGGCACGGGGTACTCTTACAAGTAGTGCAAAGTTTGGGAAGATGCTAAGGGAGTACCTTGCCGACCGTACCAACGTCCTCCGTGATTCCTCTGTGCCTTATAATTATTGGGTATCCAAGCTGGATATGTGGAATGAACTGGCTCTCTATGCCTTGGAGGTCCTGGCCTGCCCTGTCATCAGCGTTTTATCGGAGCGGGTTTTTAGTGCCGCTGGTGGAATTATAACTGATAAGCGCATCCGCCTGTCAACTGAAAATGCTGACAGGTTGACTATTATAAAAATGAACAAGGGCTGGATTGGGCCAGACTTCTCAACACCACCGAATGATAGCAGTGTAACATAAACTCAAATCCAGTGTCATTTTTTGGGAGGTGTATTCCCATGCACCTTTTCACACCCACACATGGGTATATGCTTCCTGATTTTGGCTATTTGCTCTTGTCCTCCTCCTTCTCCTCATCCTCATCCTCCACCACCATATCACCAGGGTGACCGTGGTCCGTGATGCAACATCCACATAATTTTTTTAAAGGGTGTTTATGATGCCTGTAAAAAAAATTTTTTATACAGCATGTTCATGTATACCCTGAGGGGTAAATGTTTGTCAACCCATACACTGAGTGCATGGGCATTACAAGTATAGGAGACCCGCTCCTTTCTAATGGGAACATTTTTTTATGAGGCCCTCTATGTCTCTTCCAAGGGGCATTGGAGTGCCTCCCAATTTTTGGCAAGCCTTGCATTCACTGCATAGACCAACACTATGGGAGACCCACTTCCTAATAATGGGAACATTTTTTCATGAGGCCCTCTACGTCTCTTCCAAGCGGCATTGGAGTGTCTCCCAATTTTTGGCAACCCTTGCATTCACTGCATAGACCAACACTATAGGAGACCCACTTCCTAATAATGGGAACATTTTTTCATGAGGCCCTCTACATCTCTTCCAAGGGGCATTGGAGTGCCTCCCAATTTTTCGCAACCCTTGCATTCACTGCATAGGCCAACACTATGGGAGACCCACTTCCTAATAATGGGAACATGTTTTCATGAGGCCCTCTACGTCTCTTCCAAGAGGCATTGGAGTGCCTCCAAATTTTTGGCAACCCTTGCATTCACTGCATAGGCAAACACAATGGGAGACCCACTTCCTAATAATGTGAACATTGTTTTCATGAGGCCCTCTGACCTCCACGTCTCTTCCAAGGGGCATTGGATTGCCTACCAATTTTTGGCAACCCTTGCATTCACTGCATAGGCCAACACTATGGGAGACCCACTTCCTAATGATGGGAACATTTTTTCACGAGGCCCTCTATGTCTCTTCCAAGGGGCATTGGAGTGCCTCCAAATTTTTGGCAACCCTTACATTCACTGCATAGGCAAACACAATGGGAGACCTACTTCCTAATTATGGGAACATTGTTTTCAGGAGGCCCCCCTCTAAGTCTCTTCAAAGGGATATTGGGGTGCGTCCAAATTTTCAAAGTGGTATTGGGGTGCGTCCAAATTTTGGGCAGCCCTGCCACTCACTGTATATGCAATAACAGTATAGGAGACCCACTCTTTAGTAATAGGAACAATAAAACATAGCCGGCTGATGGCTCTCTAAGAATAGTGAGGGCCGACTGCTGGCCCTTTAAGAATAGTAAAGGGCACCTGATGGCCCTATAAAAATAGGCTTTGTGACTTTCAGAGACCCTCCTTCATAAATAAAACACAATGTGTCTGATGATATCTCACACACCACATGGCCAGATAAGGTTGTAAAATGTTAAAATGACATTTCCTGGTGAATGCATTTGTCATGGTTGAAAGCAATGCAAAAGTGCAAAAACGCATCAAAAACGCTACGTGTGAACATAGCCCAAGGTGTGGAGGAATATTTTTGTTTTTGGTTATTTATTTAGCTATTTATTTTTACCCTGGAAAGGATGTTCCTTAACATATTTCCCAAGAAAATCCATTTTGCTTTCGTTTTTGTATGTTTTATTGTGAGTCTGTAAAAGTGGCGTAATACCTTTGACAACGTTGTTGACAGAAGTGACCTGGGAGTCAGAAATGCTTCCAGGGGTCTTGCCCATGTTGTTCCCATGTCATTTAAGCACTGTTCCCATCGATTTGGGCAATTTTTAAGCCCTCTGCAGACCGCCGGGGGGGAGCTGCTGAAAAATGCTCGAGTTTCCCATAGACTTACAGTACAGACCAAAAGTTTGGACACACCTTCTCATTTAAAGATTTTTCTGTATTTTCATGACTATGAAAATTGTACATTCACACTGAAGGCATCAAAACTATGACTTAACAAATGTGGAATTATATACTTAACAAAAAAGAATGAAACAACTGAAAATATGTCTTATATTCTAGGTTCTTCAAAGTAGCCACCTTTTGCTTTGATGACTGCTTTGCACACTCTTGGCATTCTCTTGATGAGCTTCACCGGAAATGGTTTTCACTTCACAGGTGTGCCCTGTCAGATTTAATAAGTGGGATTTCTTGCCTTATAAATGGGGTTGGGACCATCAGTTGTGTTGTGCAGAAGTCTGGTGGATACACAGCTGATAGTCCTACTGAATAGACTGTTAGAATTTGTATTATGGCAAGAAAAAAGCAGCTAAGTAAAGAAAAACGAGTGGCCATCATTACTTTAAGAAATGAAGGTCAGTCAGTCAGAAAAATTGGGCAAACTTTGAAAGTATCCCCAAGTGCAGCTGCAAAAACCATCAAGCGCTACAAAGAAACTGGCTCACATGAGGACCGCCCCAGGAAAAGAAGACCCAGAGTCACCTCTGCTTCTGAGGATAAGTTTATCTGAGTCACCAGCCTCAGAAATCGCAGGTTAACAGCAGCTCAGATTAGAGACCAGATCAATGCCACACAGAGTTCTAGCAGCAGACACATCTCTTCAACAACTGTTAAGAGGAGACTTTGTGCAGCAGACCTTCATGGTAAAATAGCTGCTAGGAGAAGAGACTTGTTTGGGCTAAAGAACACAAGGAATGGACATTATACCAGTGGAAATCTGTGCTTTGGTCTGATGAGTCCAAATTTGAGATCTTTGGTTCCAACCACCGTGTCTTTGTGCGACGCAGAAAAGGTGAACGGATGGACTCTACATGCCTGGTTCCCACCGTGAAGCATGGAGGAGGAGGTGTGATGGTGTGGGGGTGCTTTGCTGGTGACACTGTTGGGGATTTATTCAAAATTGAAGGCATACTGAACCAGCATGGCTACCACAGCATCTTGCAGCGGCATGCTATTCCATCTGGTTTGCGTTTAGTTGGACCATCATTTATTTTTCAACAGGACAATGACCCCAAACACACCTCCAGGCTGTGAAAGGGCTACTTGACCAAGAAGGAGAGTGATGGGGTGCTACGTCAGATGACCTGGCCTCCACAGTCACCAGACCTGAACCCAATCAAGATGGTTTGGGGTGAGCTGGACCGCAGAGTGAAGGCAAAAGGGCCAACAAGTGCTAAGCATCTCTGGGAACTCCTTCAAGATTGTTGGAAGACCATTTCCGGTGACTACCTCTTGAAGCTTATCAAGAAAATGCCAAGAGTGTGCAAAGCAGTCATCAAAGCAAAAGGTGGCTACTTTGAAGAACCTAGAATATAAGACATATTTTCAGTTGTTTCACACTTTTTTTGTTAAGTATATAATTCCACATGTGTTAACTTATAGTTTTGATGCCTTCAGTGTGAATGTACAATTTTCATAGTCATGAAAATACAGAAAAATCTCTAAATGAGAAGGTGTGTCCAAACTTTTGGTCTGTACTGTACATTGGGCTCGTTGCTCGGGTCGAGCACCCGAGTATTCCAATGTGCTCGACATGAGCATCGAGCACCCGAGCATTTTAGTGCTCGCCCATCACTAGTGAACACATATTTAAGATGACGTTGATGCAGCTGAAACTCTGCCCACCCTTGGCAAAACTCCGCCCTCTCGCAGTTAGCCAATTAAATTAAAGAGTGAGCGTAGTTTGTATCGGGTGGGCGGAGTTACAACAGCCAAACAACGCGATTTTACGCCCAGTGAGAGCACTTTAGAGAAGTTTGTGGCTCTCACTGGGGTGCAAGCTCCCATCAGTCACAGCAGGGAGCCGGCTCTTTCTGTCGGATCATTTGCGATCGACACATCACTAGTTCGGCAGCAACTGGACATCGTACTGTATATTGGGGGGGGCTGTGGTGAACATCATACTGTATGTTGGGGGGCTGCTGTGGATATCTTACGGTATGGATGGCTGTGGTGACCATCATACTATGTAGGGGGACAGTGTGATGAGGGAGTACAGTTTATAAAGGGAAGCGTGGTGGGCAGTATGAGGTCATACTGTTAAGGGGACCAGAATGGATATGGGGAGAGAGCAGCATGTAGAGAGGTTAGCATGGTAGGGAGACTGTGTAGATATTTAGAGAGTGTAAGGGAAACCAGTGGAGAGAGGACAGCCATGGTATGGGCTGTGGTTCATAAGGGAGGGCGATGTGGTGGTTTTAGCTGAGAATTGCAAATGGTGTGGTGGCTATAGCTCATTAAGGCAGACAGTGTGGCAGGTGTACTTCATAAGGGCAGACAGTGCAGAGGCCTTATACTGTTGGAGACGTATTTAGAGCATACTATGGACAGATATTTTTATGCAGAGAAGATGTCACCTATAAGGTACTGGGATGTAAATTTTTATTTGTGGTACTACCTGCATGTCATCACTATTAGAGCTCCTGTATGGTCCACAGTCTGGTGATGGCTGTAAGCAACTCCCAGTATCTCATTACCATTGTTCAGGACATACTTGCAGTTGTTAGTTCATGCGATACAAATGTTTATGGGGCTGACTTAACATTACAATTGACTGTTGTACTTAGCTTGGTTCTTGTATTCAAGTGGCTCTGGTGATGTATTAATGTAGTGATGATGATTCTGGTGATGTACTCGTGGTATTCATGTAATGACGTTTGTTCTGGTGACATATTCATGCACTGATGATGGTACTGATGGTGTATATACTTACTCATGAAGGTTCTAGTGCCGTATTCATATACTAATGGTGATTCTGGTGATGTATACATGTACTGATGGTGGTTTTGATGTATTCATGTACTGATATTGGTTCTGGTGACATATTCATGTACTCATGGTGATTCTGGTGCGGCATTTATATATTTATGGTGGTTCTGGTGATGTATTCATGTACTGATGTTGGTTCTAGTGACCTATTTATTTACTGATGATGGGTCTGGTGATGATGATTTTGGTTTCATATTCATGATTTATGTACTGATGGTGGTTCTGGTGATGAATATGTCGCCAGAATCATCATGACTACATGAATACATCAGCAGAGTCATCAGCAGTACATGGATACAGTACCAGAACAACCATCACTACATGACTATGTCACCAGAACCACTATCAGAACAGGTATACGTCATCAGAACCACTATCAGTACAGAAATACATCAACAGAATCACCGTCAGTACATGTTATGTGACCAGAACCACAATCAGTACAGGAATATGGCACCAGAACCACCATCAGTTTTGTTTCAAGCTGTATTTGTCGCATGATGGATGCAAACTACATCAGATGTATCCATTTATCTATAATGTTGTCTACATGTAAAGTGCCATGGAATAAATGGCGCTATAATAATAAATAATAATAATATTTAGTTTCCACTAGGACAAATGCTGGACACCTTTATTGAAACCAAATGCCCCCTATTATAATTAAGCAATATTACTTTCCATAACTATCCGTGAGTCTGACATTTAAAATATAAGATGTCAGGGATGAATATCACTATTTTTACCTTGCATTATGTAAATGGTCCACAAACAATGAATGATAATTTTGAAATTCCACCCCGTTAAGCCAAGCCACTACATTACTAATTTTTTTTTATTTTGTTGGTATTGTTTGGTGAAAAATGTAACAGTTCTAGTGTAAGTGGTCATCAAACCTGACCCATCCGTGGGGTTTGGTGGTGCATTAGGGGTCCTGTTACCTTAGTCTCTGACCCATTCCTTTGCTTGCGGGCGGAGGATGGGGCACCATTGGCTTTTTCTGCGTAGGGCACCAAAATTCCTTGTCCCTTCCCTGATGTAGATAGGCAAGGGTTTTCTTTGTAATGAACAATTTCCCAAGTCCGGATTTTTGCATTTAATGTTCATTCTGCCTTATATATTCTATAGTCTAAATATTCTATGAATCTATGGATATTTTAGGGTCACTGAAGGATTACGGTATATGGGCAGGGTCCCAAATACTCAAGATTATTGTACAGTCATATAAAAAATATATTAAATTACTTGTAAAAGTTGAGAACCTCCTGGAAAACAATAAATAAATACATTTTGGGAACCTTTCACCCCTAAAACTCAAATTAAACAACTTACACACGTGGTCAAAATTGTTGGTACCCCTCGTTTAATGAAAGAAAAACCCACAATGGTCACAGAAATAACTTGAATCTGACAAAAGTACCGTAATAATAAATTAAAAATCTATGAAAATGAACAAATGAAAGTCAGACATTGCTTATCAACCCTGCTTCCACAGAATTTAAAAAAAAAATTAAATTCTTGAAATAGGCCTGGACAGAAATGATGGTACCCCTGAAAATAATGTGACAAAAGGGACATGTTAAATCAAATTGTGTCCACTAATTAGCATCACAGGTGTCTACAATCTTGTAATCAGTCAGTGGGCCTGTATATAGGGCTAAAGATACTCACTGTGCTGTTTGGTGACATGGTGTGTACCACACTCAACATGAACCAGAGGAAGCAAAGGAAAGAGTTGTCTCAGGAGATTAGAAAGAAAATTATAGACAAGCATGTTAAAGGTAAAGGTTATAAGACCATCTCCAAGCAGCTTGATGTTCCTGTGTCTACAGTTGCAAATATTATTCAGAATTTAAGATCCATGGGACTGTAGCCAAGCTCCCTGGACTTGGCCGCAGGAGGAAAATTGATGACATATCAAAGAGATGGATAATACGAATGGTAACAACAGAGAGCCGGAAAACTTCTAAAGAGATTAAAGGTGAACTTCAAGCTCAAGGAACATCAGTGTCAGATCGCACCATCCGTCGTTGTTTGATCAAAAGTGGAATTCATGGGAGACGACCAAGGAGAACACCATTGTTGAAAAAAATCATAAAAAAGCCAGACTGAAATTTGCTAAACTACATTTTGGCAAACCACAAAGCTTCTGGGAGAATGTTCTATGGACAGATGAAACAAAAATGGAAGTTTTTGGCAAGGCACATCAGCTCTATGTTCACAGATGGAAAAATGAAGCATATCAAGAAAAGAACACTGTCCCTACTGTGAAACATGGAGGAGGCTCTGTTATGTTCTGGGGCTGCTTTGCTGCATCTGGCACAGGGTGTCTTGAATCTGTGCAGGGTACAATGAAATCTCAAGACTATCAAGGGATTCTACAGAGAAATGTGCTGCCCAGTGTCTGAAAGCTTGGTCTCAGCCTTGACCTAAATCCTATTGAGCATCTTTGGAAAGAGCTGAAACATGCCGTCTGGAAAAGGCAACCTTCAAACACGAGACAACAGTTTGCTCATGAGGAGTGGGCCAAAATACCTGTCGAGAGGTGCAGAAGTCTCATTGACAGCTACAGAAATCATTTGATTGCAGTGATTGCCTCAAAAGGTTGTTCAACAAAATATTAAGTTAAGAGTAGTGTTGAGCGAACATGCTCGACACTGCTCGGTACTCGCCCGAGCATCACGCTACTCGGGATGTTCGGCGAGCACCGAGCATTTCCGGGTTACTCGGGCAGGAGCTCGGGTCTCCGCCCTGCATGTTTGGCGCTCTTTACAGAGCCAATGAACATGCAGGGATTGCCAGCCAGTCACTGTAATGCTGCAGCCATGATGGTTGTGGGCATTACCGTGATTGGCTGGCCGCACAGCGTCACCTCGAGTATTTAAAACCGGGCGCCGCCATCTTGGACACAGTTACTCCGGATTAGACAGTGTAGGGACAGCGCTGCTGATTTATGGAGAGATATAAACTGCGAAATAGTTAGTGTAGGGTCTGTAAAGGCTGCCAGAACAAACAAACAGTCCTTTTCAGGACTAATATCCATCCCAGATACCAGGCAGGCAGGTTGTATAGGAGACACAGTGGTTATACCAGCAAACGTTGCATTACAGTCCTGTGTGCTCCTGTTGCTGAAATTGCTGGACTTAGCACCAGGTGTCGGGGGCCAGGAAAAATCCTTTTTTTTTCATCTAAATCCTTCTTTTTATTTCCTCCTTCACACTGTACAAATACCCGTCTTATTAACCTTTTGGTGTCCACCCCCCCCCCCCAAAAAAAAAGCGTGTCTCTGATTTTTCAGACACAAATATAACTGTTGAAAATAGTCTGGTGTAGGCTAGAGAAACAGAAGTGTTGTTTTGCACTTCCACGGTTCAAACCTCTGTATTATCCAGTTTTGGGCCATTTGTATCTAAAAAAAAAGCAGTTTGAGTGTGTCGCTCACTGTTCAGCCGCAATTATCTTTATTTAAAAAAGTGTGGTATACCCCAGTCAAAACAATAACTGTGTTTTTGCCATCCCACGGTAAAAAATCTCTATTATTCAGCTTTTGGTAGTTTTTTCCGTAAAGAAAAACAGTAGTATCTCCTGACTGTTGTGACACAAAAATATATCTGTTGAAAATAGTCTTGTGTAGGCCCGACATCCCAGTGTGGTTTCGCAGTTCCATGGGTCAAATCGCTGTACTATCCCGTTTTGGGCCTTTGGTATCTAAAAAAAAAGCAGTTTGAGTGTGTCGCTCACTGTTCAGCCGCAAATATCTCTATTTAAAAAAGTGTGGTATACCCCAGTAAACAATAACTGTGGTTTTGCCATCCCACGGTAAAAAATCTCTATTATTCAGCTTTTGGTAGTTTTTTCCGTAAAGAAAAACAGTAGTGTCTCCTGACTGTTGTGACACAAAAATATATCTGTTGAAAATAGTCTTGTGTAGGCCCAACATCCCAGTGTGGTTTCGCAGTTCCACGGGTCAAATCGCTGTACTATCCAGTTTTGGGCCTTTGGTATCTAAAAAAAAAAGCAGTTTGAGTGTGTCGCTCACTGTTCAGCTGCAAATATCTCTATTTAAAAACGTGTGGTATACCCCAGTAAACAATAACTGTGGTTTTGCCATCCCACGGTAAAAAATCTCTATTATTCAGCTTTTGGTAGTTTTTTCCGTAAAGAAAAACAGTAGTGTCTCCTGACTGTTGTGACACAAAAATACATCTGTTGAAAATAGTCTTGTGTAGGCCCGACATCCCAGTGTGGTTTCGCAGTTCCATGGGTCAAATCGCTGTACTATCCAGTTTTGGGCCTTTGGTATCTAAAAAAAAAGCAGTTTGAGTGTGTCGCTCACTGGTCATCCGCAAATATCTCTATTTAAAAATGTGTGGTATACCCCAGTAAACAATAACTGTGGTTTTGCCATCACACGGTAAAAAATCTCTATTATTCAGGTTTTGGTATATTTTCAGTAAAGAAAAACAGTAGTGTCTCCTGACTGTTGTGACACAAAAATATATCTGTTGAAAATAGTCTTGTGTAGGCCCGACATCCCAGTGTGGTTTCGCAGTTCCACGGGTCAAATCGCTGTACTATCCAGTTTTGGGCCTTTGGTATCTAAAAAAAAAGCAGTTTGAGTGTGTCGCTCACTGTTCAGCCGCAAATATCTCTATTTAAAAAAATGTGGTATACCCCAGTAAACAATAACTGTGGTTTTGCCATCCCACGGTAAAAAATCTGTATTATTCAGCTTTTGGTAGTTTTTTCCGTAAAGAAAAACAGTAGTGTCTCCTGACTGTTGTGACACAAAAATATATCTGTTGAAAATAGTCTTGTGTAGGCCCGACATCCCAGTGTGGTTTCGCAGTTCCACGGGTCAAATCGCTGTACTATCCAGTTTTGGGCCTTTGGTATCTAAAAAAAAGCAGTTTGAGTGTGTCGCTCACTGTTCAGCCGCAAATATCTCTATTTAAAAAAGTGTGGTATACCCCAGTAAACAATAACTGTGGTTTTGCCATCCCACGGTAAAAAATCTGTATTATTCAGCTTTTGGTAGTTTTTTTCCGTAAAGAAAAACAGTAGTGTCTCCTGACTGTTGTGACACAAAAATATATCTGTTGAAAATAGTATTGTGTAGGCCCGACATCCCAGTGTGGTTTCGCAGTTTCACGGTTCAAATCGCTGTACTATCCAGTTTTGGGCCTTTGGTATCTAAAAAAAAAGCAGTTTGAGTGTGTCGCTCACTGTTCAGCCGCAAATATCTCTATTTAAAAAAGGGTGGTATACCCCAGTAAACAATAAGTGTGGTTTTGCCATCCCACGGTAAAAAATCTCTATTATTCAGCTTTTGGTTTTTTTTTCTGTAAAGAAAAACAGTATTGTCTCCTGACTGTTGTGACAGAAAAATATATCTGTTGAAAATAGTCTTGTGTAGGCCCAACATCCCAGTGTGGTTTTGCAGTTCCACGGGTCAAATCGCTGTACTATCCAGTTTTGGGCCTTTGGTATGTAAAAAAAAAGCAGTTTGAGTGTGTCGCTCACTGTTCAGCCGCAAATATCTCTATTTAAAAAAGTGTGGTATACCCCAGTAAACAATAACTGTGGTTTTGCCATCCCACGGTAAAAAATCTCTATTATTCAGCTTTTGGTAGTTTTTTCTGTAAAGAAAAACAGTAGTGTCTCCTGACTGTTGTGACACAAAAATATATCTGTTGAAAATAGTCTTGTGTAGGCCCGACATCCCAGTGTGGTTTCGCAGTTCCACGGGTCAAATCGCTGTACTATCCAGTTTTGGGCCTTTGGTATCTAAAAAAAAAGCAGTTTGAGTGTGTCGCTCACTGTTCAGCCACAAATATCTCTATTTAAAAAAGTGTGGTATACCCCAGTAAACAATAACTGTGGTTTTGCCATCCCACGGTAAAAAATCTCTATTATTCAGGTTTTGGTATATTTTCCGTAAAGAAAAACAGTAGTGTCTACTGACAGTTGTGACACAAAAATATATCTGTTGAAAATAGTCTTGTGTGGGCCCGACATCCCAGTGTGGTTTCGCAGTTCCACGGGTCAAATCGCTGTATTATCCAGTTTTGGGCCTTTGGTATCTAAAAAAAAAAAGCAGTTTGAGTGTGTCGCTCACTGTTCAGCCGCAAATATCTCTATTTAAAAAAGTGTGGTATACCCCAGTAAACAATAACTGTGTTTTTGCCATCCCACGGTAAAAAATCTCTATTATTCAGCTTTTGGTAGTTTTTTCCGTAAAGAAAAACAGTAGTGTCTCCTGACTGTTCTGACACAAAAATATATCTGTTGAAAATAGTCTTGTGTAGGCCCGACATCCCAGTGTGGTTTCGCAGTTCCACGGGTCAAATCGCTGTACTATCCAGTTTTGGGCCTTTGGTATCTAAAAAAAAAGCAGTTTGAGTGTGTCGCTCACTGTTCAGCCGCAAATATCTATATTTAAAAAGGTGTGGTATACCCCAGTAAACAATAACTGTGGTTTTCCTCTTCCACGGTTCTAATCTACTCTTTATTACCCTTTTTCCATTGATAGTGCAAGTGTAAGCTATTTTACTTCATTTACAATGGGCAAGGCGCGTGGCAAGGGACGTGGAAGTGGACGTTCTGGTGATGGTTCGTGCAGAGGACGGGGCCGTGGCCAAGGTGAAAATGTGCCACAACCAACAGCCACATCTTCTCGCTCCCACTTCTTGACCAAATTACTAGGGAAGCACAGAACAACACCAGTATTGAGAACTGATCAGTGTGGACAGGTTATTAATTGGATAGCAGATAATACTTCCAGTTACCTGGGCATCACCACCTCCGGTCTGTCTTCCACACGGTCAACTCTTAGTAGCCGTGAGTCTCGACCGCATACTCCTCCTCACTCTGATGCTCCTTCCTCCCACCATGCCGAGTGTCGTCAGACAGCAAGTGATCCCACACTTGGACACTCTGAAGAGCTGTTCACTGATCCATTTCCATATTTGGGCCCCTCGCCTGATACGCTTGAAGTGGTGGAAGAGGAGATCCCATGTTGTGATGCCCAAATATTTGAACAGCCACGGCCACAGGAAGTCGACGTTGGCAATCTGTCACAAGAGGTGGACGATGACGAGACACAATTGCCAGGAAGTGAGGAGGAGGATCGTGGTGCGCAAGTGGAAGAGGAAGAGGTGGTGGATGATCTAGTAACTGACCCAACGTGGAAGGAGGACATGCCGAGTGAGGCCAGCAGCACACAGGGGGAGGGAGGGAGGGTACCCCAACAGGCAGGAAGAAGCAGTGTGGTGGCCGCAGACAGAAGGCAGGCAACCGTTCCCCGTAACACCAACACGAGGGACGTTGCCAGTACAAGCGGTAGGTCTTCCAGAGTCTGGAATTTTTTTTAAAGACTCTGCTGATAACCCCAAAAAGGCCATATGTTCCACCTGCCATGCCAGCATCAGCAGGGGTGACAAAACTACGAGCCTGACCACCACCAGCATGATCAGGCACATGGCAGCAAAGCACCCGACTTTGTGGGGCGAAACCCAGGGTCCACGACCAGTGTCAGCGGGTGTCACCACTGCTTCTTCCACTGTTGTGCGTGCAATAGAACCCCCTGTTGTGTGTACAAGGCAATCCCCTGTCCATACTGCATGTAAAGATGCCCCCTCCTCTCAGTCTTCACTTGTTATGGCAGTTTCTCAAGAAACAGCATCAACGTCCACATCCATGTCCCACCGCAGCGTTCAATTGTCCATATCCCAGACCTTTGAACGAAAGGGGAAATTCGCAGCTAACGCCCCACAGGCCACAGTCCTAAATTCGCACATTTCACGACTGCTTGCGTTGGAAATGCTACCTTTTAGGCTGGTGGAGACGTAATCCTTCCGCAATCTTATGGCGGTGGCCGTCCCTCGGTACTCGGTCCCCAGCCGACACTATTTTGCCCGGTGTGCCATCCCCACACTACTCAAGCACGTGTCCCAAAGCATCTGCCGTGCCCTCAACAACGCAGTTACTGGGAGAGTCCACATGACAACGGACACGTGGACAAGTGCTTGTGGCCAGGGACGGTACATCTCTCTGACGGCACACTGGGTAAACATAGTGGAAGCCGGGACCCAGTCGGACCTTGGGACGAAACACATCCTCCCCACACCGAGGATTGCGGGCCCTATGTCAGTCAGAGTTGCCCCCACAGTCAGGGCCGGCTCCAGGTTTTTCTGGGCCCCGGGCGAAAGAGTCTCAGTGGGCCCCTTTAACACATACCACGATTCATGATGCTGAGATACGGCGGAGAAATATATATATACAATGCAAAGATTTCACTTCTTACATTACATGAGTGATATCTATTGTAAATTCCACAATAGCTCAGAAACTGGTGAATCGCTCCACACAGAATAGTGGCCCCCATATAAGGCTCCATACGGAATACTGGCCCCCATATAACGCTTCATACGGAATACTGGCCCCCATATAAGGCCCCATACGGAATACTGGCCCCCATAAAAGGCCCCATAAGGAATACTGGCCCCCATATAAGGCCCCATACGGAATACTGGCCCCCATATAAGGCTCCATATGGAATACTGGCCCCCATATAAGGCTCCATACGGAATACTGGCCCCCATATAAGGCTCCATACGGAATACTGGCCCCCATATAAGGCTCCATACGGAATACTGGCCCCCATATAAGGCTCCATATGGAATACTGGCCCCCATACGGAATACTGGCCCCCATATAAGGCTCCATACGGAATACTGGCCTCCATATAAGGCTCCATACGGAATACTGGCCCCCATATAAGGCTCCATACAGAATACTGGCCCCCATATAATGCTCCATACAGGATACTGGTCCCCTTATAAAGCTCCATACAGGATACTGGCCCCCATATAACGCTCCATACAGGATACTGGTCCCCTTATAAAACTCCATACAGGATACTGGCCTCCATATAACACTCCATACAGGATACCGGTCCCCTTATAACGCTCCATACAGGATACTGGCCCCCATATAATGCTGCATGCAGGCTGTTACCCCCCACATAATGCCCCATACAGGCTGTCCCCCCCTTATAATGCTCCATGCAGGCTGTTACGCCCCACATAATGCCCCATACAGGCCCCCCCCTTTTAATGCTCCATGCAGGCTGTTACCCCCCACATAATGCCCCATACAGGCTGCCCCCCACTATAATGCTCCATGCATTCTGTTCCCCCCCACATAATGCCCCATACAGGCCCCCCCCCTTTTAATGCTCCATGCAGGCTGTTACCCCCCACATAATGCCCCATACAGGCTGCCCCCCCCTTTATAATGCCCCATGCAGGCTGTTCCCCACCTTATAATGCCCCATGCAGGCTGTCACCCCTCCTCTTTATAATGCCCCATGCAGGATGTCCCCCCCCCTCTTTATAATGCCCCATGCAGGCTGTTCCCCACCTTATAATGCCCCATGCATGCTGTCACCCCTCCTCTTTATAATGCCCCATGCAGGATGTCCCCCCCCCCTCTTTATAATGCCCCATGCAGGCTGTTCCCCACCTTATAATGCCCCATGCATGCTGTCACCCCTCCTCTTTATAATGCCCCATGCAGGATGTCCCCCCCTCTCTTTATAATGCCCCATGCAGGATGCCCCCCCCTTCTCTTTATACTGCCCCATGCCTCCATACATTAAAAAAAAAAATAATCAAATACTCACCTCCCTTCTCCTCACCTGCTACCTGCTACCTGCTGCCTGCTGCCCGCTGCCCGTTGCCCGCTGCCCGCTGCTCGGTTCCGAACTCCAGCATTGTCGGCGTCTTTCCGCTCAGCGCTCCCTGTGACGGCTCAGGGGAGGGCACGGTGTAAAGGCGTCAACGCGCCCTCTGACCTGAGACGTCACAGGGAGCGCAGAGCAGGAAGACAGCTGATCTGCGGAGGCACGGGGTGAGGTAAGTATCCAGCTGCCGGGCCCTGAGCAAGCGGCGGAGAAGGGCGGGCGCTGACACCGCTCTCCTCCGCCCATAGCCCAGCGGGGTGCGCGACCGCCAGTGGGCCCCTCTGCCTGCTCAGGGCCCCGGCATTTGCCCGGGTGCGCCGGGTGCTGACGCCGGCCCTGCCCACAGTGTACAGCTCCTGCGCATCCTCCTCCTCCTCTTCCTCATGTTCAGCCTCCATCTCAGATATCACCACATCAGTTACAAGCTGGAAGCATTGCAGTACTGCCTCTGCCAAGCGGCAACAGGCTGTGCTGAAACTCTTAAGCTTAGGTGATAAACCTCACACTGCTTGTGAGTTGTGGACAGCTGTGAAAGAGCAGGCAGATCTGTGGCTGAGACCGCTGAACCTACATCCCGGCATGGTCGAGTGTGACAATGGCCGTAACCTGGTGGCGGCTGTGAGGCGAGGTGAGATCACACACGTACCATGCCTGGCTCATGTGCTTAACCTCGTGGTTCAGTTGTTTCTTAAATCGTACCCCGAGTTGCCAGATCTGCTCGTGAAAGTACGCCGCCTGTCAGCTCATTTTCGCAAGTCGGCTACAGCTTCTGCCGCCCTTGCTGTGTTGCAGCAGCGTTTGCAGCTTCCGGCACACCGACTGGTGTGTGATGTCCCCACACGTTGGAACCCTCCACATGTTGCAAAGGATTTGTGAGCAGAAGAAAGCTGTTGTGGAGTACCAGCTGCAACAAGGCCGTCGATATTCAGGTCAGACTCCACACATAAGACCTCAGGAGTGGACCTGGATGTCTGACATATGTACCATCCTGACAAACTTTGAGGAGGCCACCAAGATGGTGAGTGGCGATGACGCCATCATTAGTGTCAGCATCCCACTTGTCTGTCTTTTGCAACGCTCTCTGCAGAGAATTAAAGAGGAGGCATTGCAGCCAGAGTATGATGAGATGGATCAAGAAGCCGTAGCGGGCGATTACACACAGCCCAGCCTCATCTCATCCCAACGTGCATTGGGGGACAATGAGGGAGAGGAGGAGGAGGAGGAGGAAGAACAGGAGCTGCTATAATGCGTTGTAGACGGTAGTACCTGTACAAGTGTCATACCGTCGGTTCAGCGTGGGTGGCCTGAGGACAGGGGGGAGGAGGAAGAGGAGGAGGAGGAGAGCATGGTCAGTCATCATCTTGGTGAGGACACGGAAATCTTGCCCGTTACCAGTCTGGCACGCATGGCTGACTTTATGTTACGCTGCTTTAACCGTGACCCTCGCGTTGTCAAAATGTTGGGTGACAGTCATTACTGGTTGGTGACACTTGTAGACCCCCGCTACAAGGAGAACTTTCACTCTCTTATTCCTGAGGTGGAGAGGTCTACAAAAATGGGGCAGTACCAGAAGGCCCTTGCTGCAGAACTCTTAAAAAAATTCCTATCTGAACACGCTAGCGGCAGAGGTCACAGTTCGTTGCCCAACCAAGGCGTACAGGCGAGAGAGATGCAACTCCAATCCAGCAGAGGCAGGGGAACACTGTCAACGTTCTGGGACAGTTTTCTGACACCCGCCCAGCTTACAGGCCCTGAGGCGCGGGGTACTCTCACAAGGAGTGGAAAGTTTCAAAAGATGGTGAGGGAGTACCTTGCCGACCGTACCAACGTCCTCCGTGATTCCTCTGTGCCTTTTAATTATTGGGTATCCAAGCTGGACACTTGGAATGAACTCGCTCTGTACGCCTTGCAGGTCCTGGCCTGCCCTGCCGCTAGCGTGTTATCGGAGCGTGTTTTTAGTGCCGCTGGGGGAATTATAACTGATAAGCGCACTCGCCTGTCAACTGACAATGCTGACAAGCTGACCCTTATCAAAATGAACAAGGGCTGGATTGGGCCAGACTTCTCATCACCACCAAATGACAGCAGAGTAACATAAAGTCAAATCCACTGTGTTATTTCGGGAGGTGTATTCACATGCACCGCTTCACACCCACACATGGGTATACGCTTCCTCGTTTCGGCTGTTTTATCTTCTTCTCCTTATCCTCAGCCTCCACCACCACTATACCACCAGGGTGCCAGCATTGCAAGTTCCTCTGTCCTTATTTTTGGCAGCTTTTGCTTGCAAGGCATAAGCAAATACTATGGGACACCCACTCCCCAATAATGGGACTTATGTTTGTAATATGCTGTACTGCATGGATCTTGTAAGGGGCATTGCAAGTTGCTCCGTCCTAATTTTTGGCAGCTTTTGCTTGCAAGGCATAAGCAAATACTATGAGACACCCACTCCCCAATAATGGGACTTATGTTTGTAATATGCTGTACTGCATGGCTCTTGTAAGGGGCATTGCAAGTTGCTCCGTCCTAATTTTTGGCAGCTTTTGCTTGCAAGGCATAAGCAAATACTATGGGAGACCCACTCCCCAATAATGGGACTTATGTTTGTAATATGCTGTACTGCATGTGACGCGCCCCCTGGGCCGTGTGTACACGTGTGTGGGATACCCGGTGCCGGGTCTCTGGGGTCTGTAGTCTCCGTGGCGGTGACCCGGTCCCGTGGCTCAGGCTGGTCAAACCAGTGGCAGTCTTTCTTAGGTTTTGGGGTTAATTGTCCGACTGCGCCACCCGTGGATTGCGGTCAGGAAGTACCACCGCTGCGAGGCAGACCGCTGAGGCTGGTGTTGTGTGCGCAGCAGAGAATGGGATAACTCCCCACCGGAGGAGTATAGCCTCAGGGCAGTGAGTGTGGATGATGGGGGTGATGGTGCACGAGCGCAGCAGGAACGACTCAGAGTCTTTGCAGTGCAGTTCAGGGTCTTTACTGATGATTATAAGGTAGACCCTCCTGGGAGTACTGGTTAGCATAAGAGGCCTGGTCAGTCTGTGAGCAAGCAGGAGTTCCCCTGGCCAGGTGGAGTTGTAGGCCTCCCCGTCTGTCTGCACTCTTCCTGGCTACCTTGTTGTAAGCGGGTAGAAGTAGCCCACGTCCCTGAGTGTACCGTGTAGTGCTCACCCGTATGGCTGGTGACTTGGGGCCTTCTGTTAGCCTCCGCTCCACGACGGCGGTGCTGGTCCCTTGCTTGTGACTGAGCCTCCGGGCTTCTACGGCCAGAGGACCTGAAATCCCCTGCCGGCTGGTTTCTGCTGCTGGATATATAAGTCCTCACAGCCTCGGACTCCTGTGTCCGGTTCCTATTGTCTTCTGCCAGGGCGAGCTCTGCTCAGCTTCCAGCCCCTGGTCTTTAGCTCCTAGCTCCTACAGAGCTCCTTGCTGTTACTTTCCCTTGCTCTCACTCTGACTCTGACTGTTCTCTGTTCTCTGACTCACTCAACCCCGCCCCAGATCCAGTTTATAAGGGCAGAATTCTCCCCTCCCAGGATTGGGGCAGGAGGATGTTGCATGTTTAAGGGATCCTGACCAGGAAACCTCCCACTTGCTCTCCGACGTAATATCTCTATTACTGTGGTGACCAGACCCCTGGGGTGCCACACATGGCTCTTGTAAGGGGCATTGCAGTTCCTCATAATTTTTGGAAAGCCTTCCATTCACTGCTTAGGCCAACAGTGCGCAGGAGACCCAGTTGCTATAAATGGAAAAAAAGGTTTAGTTAACACCCTCTGACCTCCATGTCATTTCCAAGGGGCATTGGAGTGCCTCGAAATTTTTGGTAGGCATTGCACTCACTGTATGCCCTATAACTGTGTAGCCGAACCGCTCCTTTTGTTACAGAAACATATCCTACAAGACATATCTGGTTGACTGGCCTGATATTGATGTGAATGGTCCCTGATCCTCCTGCTCTTTCTCCTTTGCCACTACCTCATCCATCATTTATCACCTGAAGCTTTGTTTTAACGGGAGTCATAGAACTTGGATAGTAGCAGGAAAACATCCAGCAATCCTCGGAGGAGGTAGGATATGCGCCAAAACGCTGACCACCTCAGGCCTAGACGCTACTACATACATGCGCTTGCATTACAACAAAACAAAGCAGATGCTAACTTCTATCATCCTCATCATGCTCCTCACCTTGGCACTCTCAACTTCCCTGATGGAGAAGCCAGGGCCCACCGGAGGAGTCTGATAGTCCGGTGAGCTCGGCCAATGGTGCCCTAAAGCAGGCCAGGCTAAGAAAAGTGTGGGAAAGGTTACCGGGACAAATAGGGGTGGCTGGGGACCGAGTATGGACACCCGGCCACCCCCTGGAGGCTGGGGAGCAAGCGGGGACACCCGGCCACCAGGCGGCTGGGGACTGAGTATGGATACCAGGCCGCCGACACAGCCATGGCGTGGTGGCCAGATTCCGCCTCCACATGCCTAAAAGGCCCAATTTAAAGTGCAAGCAAGCAGTATGGTATTGCAGCCTGGGGGTGGGTGGCTGGCAGGCTGCATACTTGCGCTTGCATTGCAAGGAATGGGAGAGGTACAATTGAACACTGCCCTGGGACAAGGACTTGAATGGGGATAGTTGCAAGTCTGCAACGACAGGTGCAAGGTGGGAGGCATCTTCGCATGTACCATGAACAGGGGTTTGGCATCCACACACTACAGCGGAATAGGCTCTCCTTCCCACTAAATGCACTGGGGAGGGCACAGGTAATGTTTTGGTATATGCACTTAATCTTATGTATAAGGCACACCAGGACAAATAGGGGCGGCTGGGGACTGAGTATGGATACCTCGCTGCCGAAGCAGCCATGAGGTAGTGGCCAGCTTCGGCCTCCTCCAAACTAAAAGGCCCCATTTCAAGTGCAAGCTAGCAGTATGGAATTGCAGTCTGGAGGTGGGTGGGTGGCAGGCTGCACACTTACACTTGCATTAAAAGAAAACATAGCAGATGCTAACTTCTGTCATCATCATCATGCTCCTCACCTTGGCACTCTCAACTCCACCGATGGAGAAGTCAGGGCCCACCGGAGGAGTCTGGTTCTCTGGTGGGCTCGTCCAATGCTGCCTAAAGCAGGCCGGGCTAAGAAAAGTGTGTGGGGGGATGTTCCAAGGAGAAATAGGGGCGGCTGGGGACCGTTTATGGACACCCGGCTGCCCCCAGGCGGCTGGGGACCGTGTGTGGACACCCGGCCGCGGGGCGGCTGGGGACCGAGTATGGACACCCTGCCGCCGGGCGGCTGGGGACTGAGTATGGATTCCAGGCCGCCAACACAGCCATGACGTGGTGGCCAGATTCCGCCTACACATGCCTAAAAGGCCCAATTTCAAGTTCAAGCAAGCAAGCAGTATGGTATTGCAGCCTGAGGGTGGGTGGGTGGCAGGCTGCATACTTGCACTTGTATTGCAAGGAATGGGAGAGGTACAATTGAACACTGCCCTGGGACTAGAACTTGCATGGGGATAGTTGCAAGTCTGCATCTTCTGATGCGGCAAGGATCACTTATGATGGGCACACTTTTAGACAGTGACCTGGGAGTCAGAGATGCTTCCAGGGGTCTTCCCCATGCTGTTCCCATGTCTTTTCAGCACTTTATGCATGTGTCACACAGCACATGGCCAGATAAGGTTGTAAAATGTTAAAATGACATTTCCCGGTGAATGCATTTGTCATAGTTGAAAGCAATACAAAAGTGCAAAAACGCATAAAAAATGCTACTTGTGAACATAGCCGAAGGTGTGGAGGAGTATTTTTGTTTTTGGTCATTTATTTTAACTTATACACAAGTCTTTTCCCTGGAAAGGATGTTCCTTAACATATTTCACAGGAAAAAAGTTTCACTTTCGTTTTTGAACGTTTTATTGTGAGCTCGTAAAAGTGGCTTAATACCTCTGACCACGTTTTTGACAGCAGTGACCTGGGGGTCAGAAATGCTTACTGGGGCGATCCCCATGCTGTCCCCATGTCATTTGAGCACTGTCACTATCGTTTTGGGCACTTGTTAGGCTTTTAAAAGACTGCCGGGGGTGCCACCGCAAAAATGCTCGAGTCTCCCATAGACTAACATTGGGCTCGTTGCTCGGGTCGAGCACCCGAGTATCACGGCAAGCTCGGCCCAAGCTTCGAGCACCCGAGCATTTTAGTGCTCGCTCAACACTAGTTAAGAGTCATTTCTGTCCAGGCATATTTCATGAGGGTTGAACAGCAATGTCTGACTTTCATTTGTTCATTTTCATAGATTTTTAATTTATTATTACTTTTGTCTGATTCAAGTTATTTCTGTGACCATTGTGGGTTTTTCTTTCATTAAACGATGGGTACCAACAATTTTGACCACGTGTGTATGCAGTAATATAGTGGGCTTAGATTTCACTGCTTTAGTTTTACATAAAAAATATTATTTCTTATGCAAATGAGGGGTCTTCGGTGCACACTTCGCATGGCCAAGGGCTCAGTGTACCACCACCTCAATTAACATCCTCCACATTACCTCTTAGCCTAAATGACAGTGCTCACTTTCCCAGAGCGAATTCAGTCTGAATTGAATCCGTGGCTCTGCATGTGTGGCGCCTGTGTCTGTAGTGCCATAAAATGCCTCCATGTGTAATATAATTTTATATGTATTGCCAGCTATGGTGAGGGTTGGTTTTTCTGCTGGGAAACTGCATTCACATATTGTACCCGAGCGTGCTCGCCGAAAGAGTTAATGAAACATACTTGCTCAACACTACTATTCAATATTAAAGGGGTAATCCCATCTCTATGATCGTATCCCAATATGTAGTAGGTGTAATAATAATAATATTAGCAAATACCTCCAATTAGAAATGTAGTATAGTTCTCCTGATAACCTATGTCGCTTACCCTATGTGCAGGGCATTGCAGTAGTTTAGGTATCCATGGTTACGAGTACTCATAGTGACAGTTAGTTGTTAGTGGTCTTAACCATGGATACCCAAGCTACTGCAATGCCTGCTCATGAGGCAAGTGATATATCGAATCAGAAGAACTATACTACATTTCTAATTGGAGGTATTTGCTAATATTATTATTATTACACCAATTACATATTGGGATAGAATCTTGAAGATGGGCATACCCCTTTAACCCCTTAACAACATTTGCCGTACTAATACGCGTCTGTGCCCTGGGACTTAAGAGCCAGACCCGTATTAGTACGTCATGGCGATCGCGCGCGCACACAGGCTGTGCGGGCGCGATCGCCGCCGGGTGTCAGCTGATTGTCACAGCTGACACCCGGTACTATGTGCAGGAAGCGGTCCTGCACCGCTCCCAGCACATTAACCCCCGCGATGCTGCGATCGAAGTCGATCGAAGTCGATCGCGGCATTGCGGGGGCAAGGGGAGGTGATCGCCGATACTCACCTCCTCTTCCGGCTTCCAGCGCAGTCTGCAAAGGCTTCCCGGGTGTTGCCATGACGACCCGATGTCGTCATGACAACATCCGGGTCACCAGACAGCAGGAAGATTGCTTGGACATGCGCAGTGCATCTCCAAGCAATCTTCACACTGTGCATTTCTGACAGCTTGCATGGCATAGGGATGGTGCTGCATTCCTATGCCATGCAGGCGATCAGAGAAAAAAAAGTGAAAGTCCCAGAGTGGGACAAAGTAATAAAGTGTATAAACTGTGTGAAAGTGAAAAAAAAATAAAAAAAAATTTTGCAAAAATATAAAAAAAAATAAAAAAATAATCCACCAAAAATAAAAATATTATGTACCCATCAATAAATATTATTAGAAAAAAAAACAAAAAAAACAATAAAAGTACACATATTTGGTATCGCCGCGTCCGGAACAACCTGACCTATAAAACTGTCCCACTAGTTAACCCCTTCAGTGAACACGGTAAAAAAAAAAAAAAAAAAAACGAAGCAAAAAACAATGCTTTATCACCATACCGCCAAACAAAAAGTGGAATAACACGCGATCAAAAAGACGCATATAAATAAAAATGATACCGCTGAAAACGTCATCTCGTCCCGCAAAAAACAAGCCACCATACAGCTCCATCAGCCAAAAAATTAAAAAGTTATAGCTCTCAGAATAAAGCGATGCTAAAAAATATTTTTTTCTATAAAATAGCTTTTATTGTGTATAAGCGCCAAAACATAGAAAAATGATACAAATGTGGTACCGCTGTAAACGCACTGACCCGAAGAATAAAGATACCTCATCAATTTTACCAAACGCGGAACAGAATTAAAAAAAAAAAAAAAAAACAATTCCTGAATTGTTAGTTTTTGTTTATTCTGCCTCCCAAAAATCGGAATAGAAAGCGATCAAAAAATGTCACGTGCCTGAAAATGGCACCAATAACAACGTCAAGTCATCCCGCAAAAAACGAGCCATCACATGACTGTCTGCCAAAATCTGGAAAAATTATAGCTCTCAAAATATGGCGATGCAAAAACTAGATTTTACAAAAAATGCGTCTTTTAGTGTGTGACAGCTGTCAGTCATAAAAACCCCATATGATTCTGGCATTGCTGTAATCACACCGACCCGAAGAATAAAGTCGTCAAATCACTTATACCGCATGAGGAACGGCGTCAAAAATAAACTCTTGGGTTAGGATTGGGCTAGGGTTAGGGCTGGGTTTGGGACTAGGGCTGTGCTGGGGCTAGGGTTGTGCTGGGGCTAGGGTTGTGCTGGGGCTAGGGTTGTGCTGGGGCTAGGGTTGTGCTGGGGCTAGGGTTGTGCTGGGGCTAGGTTTGTGCTAGGGCTAGGGTTGTGCTAGGGCTAGGGTTGTGCTAGGGTTAGGGCTGGGGTTGGGATTTTTTTCAAAAGTAAGAAAAAAAGATGACGATATGGCGACTAGTGTTGAGCGCAAGTGCTCGCTACTTGAGTTTGCATCGGGTGCTCTGGTATGCATTGAGTATCGTGGGTATTTGAGTGACATGCTCGAGTCTCTGCCCCATATGCTTCGCGGCCAAAAACCTTTACGGGGATTGCCTGCCATGCACGAGCGATCCCCGCATGTTTTTTTTTGGGTGTCTAATAACCGTGAAACATGCGGAGCAGGGACTCGAGCATGTCACTCGAGCACACGCTGTACATGGTGCATACCTGAGTACCCGATGCAAACTCAAGTAGCGAGCACTTGCGCTCAAGAATAATGACAACTTATTCAATATAATGACCTAATGTAAACAAATTCTGTGCCATACCTCTGGGTTCAAAATGTTCACTATACACCTTAATAAAATCCTTGAGGGGTATAGTTTCCAAAATGGGGACACTTGTGGGGGAGCTCCACTGTTTAGGCACATCACGGGCTCTCCAAACGCGACATGGTGTCCGCTAACAAATTGAATGGAAAATCGGCTCAAATTGTTAGCGGACGCCATGTTGCGTTTGGAGAGCCCCTGTGTGCCCAAACATTGGAGCTCCCCCACAAGTGACCCCATTTTGGAAACGAGACCCCCCAAGGCACCTATCTAGATGCATAGTGAGCACTTGGAACCCCCAGGTGCTTCACAAATTGATTCGTAAAAATGAAAAAGTGAAAAAAAAAACACTTTTTCATTTTTATGAATCAATTTGTGAAGCACCTGGGGTTCCAAATGCTCACTATGAATCTAAATAGGTGCCTTGGGGGGTCTAGTTTCCAAAATGGGGTCACTTGTGGGGGAGCTCCAATGTTTGGGCACACAGGGACTCTCCAAATGCAACATGATATCCGCTAACAAATTGTCGGCTCAAATTGTTAGCGGACACCATGTTGCGTTTGGAAAGCCCCTGTGTGCCCAAACTTTGGAGCTCCCCCACAGTTGACCCCATTTTGGAAACTAGACCCCCCAAGGCACCTATCTAGATGCATAGTGAGCACTTGGAACCCCCAGGTGCTTCACAAATTGATTCGTAAAAATGAAAAAGTGAAAAAAAAAACATTTTTTAATTTTTATGAATCAATTTGTGAAGCACTTGGGGTTCCAAGTGCTCACTATGCATCTAGATAGGTGCCTTGGGGGGTCTAGCTTCCAAAATGGGGTCACTTGTGGGGGAGCTCCAATGTTTGGGCACACAGGGACTCTCCAAATGCAACATGATATCCGCTAACAAATTGAATGGAAATTCGGCTCAAATTGTTAGCGGACACCACGTTGCGTTTGGAGAGCCCCTCTGTGCCCAAACTTTGGAGCTCCCCCACAAGTGACCCCATTTTGGAAACTAGACCCCCCAAGGCACCTTTCTAGATGCATAGTGAGCACTTGGAACCCCCAGGTGCTTCACAAATTGATTAGTAAAAATGAAAAAGTGAAAAAAAAACACTTTTTCATTTTTATGAATCAATTTGGGAAGCACCTGGGGTTCCAAGGGCTCACTATGAATCTAGATAGGTGCCTTGGGGGGTCTAGTTTCCAAAATGGGGTCACTTGTGGGGGAGCTCCAATGTTTGGGCACACAGGGACTCTCCAAATGCAACATGATATCCGCTAACAAATTGTCGGCTCAAATTGTTAGCGGACACCATGTTGCGTTTGGAAAGCCCCTGTGTGCCCAAACTTTGGAGCTCCCCCACAGTTGACCCCATTTTGGAAACTAGACCCCCCAAGGCACCTATCTAGATGCATAGTGAGCACTTGGAACCCCCAGGTGCTTCACAAATTGATTCGTAAAAATGAAAAAGTGAAAAAAAAAACACTTTTTCATTTTTATGAATCAATTTGTGAAGCACCTGGGGTTCCAAGTGCTCACTATGAATCTAGATAGGTGCCTTGGGGGGTCTAGTTTCCAAAATGGGGTCACTTGTGGGGGAGTTCCAATGTTTGGGCACACAGGGACTCTCCAAATGCAACATGATATCCGCTAACAAATTGTCGGCTCAAATTGTTAGCGGACACCATGTTGCATTTGGAAAGCCCCTGTGTGCCCAAACTTTGGAGCTCCCCCACAATTGACCCCATTTTGGAAACTAGACCCCCCAAGGCACCTATCTAGATGCATAGTGAGCACTTGGAACCCCCAGGTGCTTCACAAATTGATTCGTAAAAATGAAAAAGTGAAAAAAAAAACATTTTTTAATTTTTATGAATCAATTTGTGAAGCACTTGGGGTTCCAAGTGCTCACTATGCATCTAGATAGGTGCCTTGGGGGGTCTAGCTTCCAAAATGGGGTCACTTGTGGGGGAGCTCCAATGTTTGGGCACACAGGGACTCTCCAAATGCAACATGATATCCGCTAACAAATTGAATGGAAATTCGGCTCAAATTGTTAGCGGACACCACGTTGCGTTTGGAGAGCCCCTCTGTGCCCAAACTTTGGAGCTCCCCCACAAGTGACCCCATTTTGGAAACTAGACCCCCCAAGGCACCTTTCTAGATGCATAGTGAGCACTTGGAACCCCCAGGTGCTTCACAAATTGATTAGTAAAAATGAAAAAGTGAAAAAAAAAACACTTTTTCATTTTTATGAATCAATTTGGGAAGCACCTGGGGTTCCAAGGGCTCACTATGAATCTAGATAGGTGCCTTGGGGGGTCTAGTTTCCAAAATGGGGTCACTTGTGGGGGAGCTCCAATGTTTGCGCACACAGGGACTCTCCAAATGCAACATGATATCCACTAACAAATTGAATGGAAATTCGGCTCAAATTGTTAGCGGACAACACGTTGCGTTTGGAGAGCCCCTCTGTGCCCAAACTTTGGAGCTCCCCCACAAGTGACCCCATTTTGGAAACTAGACCCCCCAAGGCACCTATCTAGATGCATAGTGAGCACTTGGAACCCCAGGTGCTTCACAAATTGATTCATAAAAATGAAAAAGTGTTTTTTTTTTTCACTTTTTCATTTTTACGAATCAATTTGTGAAGCACCTGGGGGTTCCAAGTGCTCACTATGCATCTAGAAAGGTGCCTTGGGGGGTCTAGTTTCCAAAATGGGGTCACTTGTGGGGAAGCTCCAAAGTTTGGGCACAGAGGGGCTCTCCAAACGCAATGTGGTGTCCTCTAACAATTTGAGCCGATTTTCCATTCAATTTGTTAGCGGATACCATGTTGCATTTAGAGAGTCCCTGTGTGCCCAAACATTGGAGCTCCCCCACAAGTGACCCCATTTTGGAAACTAGACCCCCCAAGGCACCTATCTAGATGCATAGTGAGCACTTGGAACCCCTAGGTACTTCACAAATTGATTCGTAAAAATGAAAAAGTGTTTTTTTTTTCACTTTTTCATTTTTACGAATCAATTTGTGAAGCACCTGGGGGTTCCAAGTGCTCACTATGCATCTATAAAGGTGCCTTGGGGGTTCTAGTTTCCAAAATGGGGTCACTTGTGGGGGAGCTCCAAAGTTTGGGCACAGAGGGGCTCTCCAAACGCAATGTGGTGTCCGCTAACAATTTGAGCCGATTTTCCATTCAATTTGTTAGCGGATACCTTGTTGCATTTAGAGAGTCCCTGTGTGCCCAAACATTGGAGCTCCCCCACAAGTGACCCCATTTTGGAAACTAGACCCCCCAAGGCACCTATCTAGATGCATAGTGAGCACTTGGAACCCCTAGGTGCTTCACAAATTGATTCGTAAAAATGAAAAAGTGTTTTTTTTTTCACTTTTTCATTTTTACGAATCAATTTGTGAAGCACCTTGGGGTTCCAAGTGCTCACTATGCATCTATAAAGGTGCCTTGGGGGGTCTAGTTTCCAAAATGGGGTCACTTGTGGGGGAGCTCCAAAGTTTGGGCACACAGGGGCTCTCCAAACACAACATGGCGTCCGCTAATTATTCAAGCAAATTTTACAATCAAAAAGTCAAATGGCACTCCTTCCCTTCCGAGCCCTGCCGTGCGCCCAAACAGTGTTTTTTCCCCAAATATTGGGTATCTGCGTGCCCAGGGGAAATTGCACAACAAATTTTGGGGTCTATTTTTTCTTGTTACCCCTGTGAAAATAAAAAAAATTGGGTCTAAAGTAACATTTTTGTGAAAAAAGTTAAATGTTCATTTTTTTCTTCCACATTCAAAAAATTCCTGTGAAGCACCTGAAGGGTTAATAAAGTTCTTGAAAGTGGTTTTGAGCACCTTGAGGGGTGCAGTTTTTAGAATGGTGTCACTTTTGGGTATTTTCTTTCATAAAGACCTCTCCAAGTGACTTCAAATGTGATGTGGTCTCTAAAAAAATGGTTTTGTAAATTTTGTTGGAAAAATGAGAAATCGCTGGTCAACTTTTAACCCTTATAGCTCCCTAACAAAAAAAAATTTTGGTTCCAAAATTGTGCTGATGTAAAGTAGACATGTGGGAAATGTTATTTATTAACTCTTTTGTGTGACATATCGCTCTGATTTCAGGGCTTAAAAATTCAAATTTTGAAAATTGCAAAATTTTCTAAATTTTTGCCAAATTTCCGTTTTTTTCACAAATAAGCGCAAGTGATATCGAAGAAATTTTTCCACAATCATGAAGTACAATATGTCACGAAAAAACAATCTCAGAATCAGGGGGATCCGTTGAAGCGTTCCAGAGTAATTACCTCATAAAGTGACAGTGGTCAGAATTGTAAAAATTGGCCCGGTCATTAACGTGCAAACCACCCGCGGGGCTTAAGGGGTTAAAGACTGTGCTGGTCAGAAGCCTTGGATGACAGGCCTTCTGAAGTGCCATTTGCAGCAGTGGCACTCTGTGTACTTGTGACTATAAGTTCTGTACCAAGTTCTTTGCTATATACTGTATATTCCCTATATATAGTGCTGTGAAAAAGTATTCGTATCCCATGCACTTTTCCACATTTTTTTATGTTACACCCACTAACTTAAATGAGATGTTCAGAGCTTGGGCTATTTTATTTTTTTTCATAACCTATCTCTGCTTTACTCTTCTCCACATCTTTATCCCTGACCTGTCTGGTGTGTTCCTTGGTTTTCATCATGCTGTTTGATCCCTGATATTCTCAGACAAACCTCTGAGTCTTTCACAGAACAGCTGTAGTTATACTTAGAATAATTATACACAGGTGGAGTCAATTTACTAATTATGTGACTTTTGGAAGCAATTGGTCACTCAGCATTTTAATTAGGGGTATCTGACTACAGGAGGCTGAATACAAATGCACGACAAAATTTTCAGATTTATATTTTTAAAATATTTAGAAAACCATGTATCATTTAATTTATACTTCACAAATACTTGCTAATCTTTGTGGGTATACTACATAAAATCCCAATAAAATACATTAAAGTTCGTGGGAATAACGTGAAAAAATGTGGAAAAGATCACAGGATATGAATACTTTTCAAGGTGCTATATATTGTTTTTTATGTCTGGAGGTATAGATCTCCAGTAAGACACATACAAGCGGATTCAGCAGATAAAGTTGCTGCCATATAAAGGAGCAATTCTCGGATGTCCTAAGGGCTGAGACCGGGTTAGGTGCCCACTGTGTGAGTCCTGATGAGTTCATAGCTCAATGTCATTGTTTGAAAGTGAATGTGGCTCCAGTTAGTAGCGCAGGGCAGTGCATCAGGATCTTACTGTTTCTCCCATCCCTTATTATGTGTCATTTTTCAATAGGTCCCAGGGAGACCTGTGAGAATGTCATCAGATGAAAGTGGGGGGAAAATAAACTGGACTTGTAAAGAAGAAGTCATAAAGTCTGGAGCCTTCGCCAGATTTCCTCTGCAAGGTGAGGTGTGGCTGTGCTGTGTGTGGAGCTGCTTAGGAGGGGACGCACGCCCTCCCCCCAGACTGGACCTAAGACTGGCACCATTCCAAGAAGCCAGACGCCAGGCTCTGGGCTCTCAGCACTGGGAGAGGCGGCTCAGCCTGGTTATACAATGGTATTATCTCAGGCCAACCACTGCTGCAGAAACTCTCAGTGCTTCCTGTCCTCATGGTAGCTGTACAAAGTGTCCAGTTTGCAGTCCGCATCTGAGACACTCACCAGCACTTGGTCGCCAGACTCCCTGTATAAATGTCTTAAACTCCCCTCTTGGGAGTCCGAGACATCACATGCACCAGGCTATTGTGCTTCATCCCCAAGGTCACAAGCAAAAAAAAAAAAATCTCTCGAGGAAAAAAATAATCGACCCTTTTTTAACTTTTCTTTTTTTTAAGCGAAGACTTTTCTCTTGTCCTTAAATCGAGAGAATAAGATGCAAAGAAAATTAGCAGTACATGATTGACATCATTACATGATTACATTTTATGTCTCATGTATTTAACAGTAACGTTCTGGGATGAGACATTGAGGCACATTTATCAAAACTGTCTATTTCTAATACAGTGTAAATAGGCTAGGCAGTCTTAAAGGGAATCTGTCACTGAGTTTTTGCCACCCCATGTAAGAGCAGCATGATGTAGGGGCAGAGACCTGATTCCAGTGATTTACCACTTACTGAGCTGCATGTTGTAATTTTACTTAAAATCCCTGTTTTATCTGCTGCTGATCTAACAGTTCTCTGAATGCTGAGCTCTATTTAACCTTCACACCCCTCATTGGCAGCATTCTGTGTACACTGTGCATAGGCAGAAAGCTGTTAATCAGTGGTGGGGGCAGGGTTGGACTAACAACTATTTCTTGCTGATAACACAATAGTTTTATAAAAACTACACTAAGCAGACCATAAGTGAGACATCGCTGGAATTGAGGTCTCTATCTTTATATTATTCTGCTCTCATAGTAAGCAGCAAAAACCTGGTGACAGATTCTCTTCAGAGAGGACCTTTCACTTAATATTTTTTAATTTAAACTGATCGTTTCCTTAAATTGATGCTGATCCACTTTTTCTGGTACACTTTTTATTTTTCTTCTGTGCCACTCCGTTCCAAAGTTATGCCTCGTGGAATAAAGAGGCAAATGTTCTCTTTAATCAACTGGTTGTATTCCAGAGGACTTCTATGTGGGTGTAGCTATTTTTGATTGGCTCAGCATAAAAGGAGAAGAAGTAACCACTCAGAGAGAATTTATGTGCTATACGCCCAGTTGGTTGAAGGGAAAATGTGCATTTTTATTTTGCGGGGGGCATTACATTGGAATAGGGTGGGGGGGGTTGGAGGGCCAGTGCACAGAAGAAAAAGAAAAACTGCTGTAGAATCAGTGGAACAGCATCAAATGGAGGAGGTACTCATTTTCAATTAATAAATTCCAGTGAAAGGTCATCTTTAAAATGCACTGCACCACATTTATCATAGTGGTTTAATAATTTTTGTGCAGATTTACACAATCTAGCCCAGCTTTACACCTCCCAATAGTTGCCTTACTTTGTGGACAGAAATTAGCTCCACAATTTAGTGTGTTTTTTTCCGCACATTGGGCCGGATTTTTTACGACCGGCATTGCTCATGAGTTGGTGTCCTGGAATCAGATGCTCCTGATCCGTAAAGAGGAGCACAATTCTTCATAAATCTGGAGCGACTGATTAGTGGCATGCACCTCCGTGCGCAAAGCCAAATATTTCACTCCAGACAGGTACTGGACTGAGATTTCTGGAGTAGGGAATGTCACAGCTTGCCAAGAGTTTGACAGGTTATGGCATCCCGTGACCGCCATGATCCCATCCCACTCCAGCTCTGCTCATTTTGTCGGAGCTGGGAGAAACTGGTGTAAAATGCCAATAGTCGAAAAATTTTGGCACAACTCTGAATTGTGCCTAAATTTTGCAACTTTTCAAAGCGTTTACACCAGAATTCTGGCGTAAAAGCCCTGATGAATCGTACCCATGGAGTTGGGCATTTCACCCTAGCCGGGCAAGGTGTCGAAAGTAACCAAAAAGAACATAGTAAAGCTGTAAGTCACAAAAGACAGGTTTCTGGTGCAAATTTCTCATCATAAAACTACTGTGGTGATCAGTTGACTGGCATGGCTCCAAGCTGCAGACAACCAAAGAATATGTATATCAGTTTTATTCTGGTTATGACAATACTGGTTATGTATTTAATCATTTGCTGTCATAAGTCATATGTTCAAGTGCTAATACATTATTTTGTGTAGCATTTATCCCTTGATTTTACAATATATATGTTTAAAAGGGTTGATTCATAAACTCATTATCACTTGCCCATACAAAAGGTGATAAATTAAGGATTAATAAGGGTTCTGACAAAAAATAAACAAAAATATATAAAGTTCCTCACCTTTCACATGTTTATTATTCACCCTGCATTAAATGGATGTCCTATCTAGGATGCCATTGCTCCATGCCATATTGTGCCCACATAGTGCAAAATTATTATTTATTTTCATTCCATGGTGCTGTACATGTGAAAACGGGTTTACAAACAAAATAAAGATATAAATTACAATGAACAAACTAACAATGACAGACTGGAACAGAGGGGGAAATAGCCCTGTGCTCGTGGGCTTACAGTCTATATGGTAATGGGGAAGGAGACAATAAATTGAGAGGTTACAGCAGCTCCGGTGCTGGTGAGGTGGCAGCTGGGTCACTGCAGGCTGTAAGCTTTCTTGAAGTCCCCACCCCACATATTTCACAGTTGTTATACACCCCCCAAAAAATGCAGGGATCACTCAAGCATGGCAGGCAATCCCCGCAAGGTTTTTTGGCTGTGAAGCATATGGGGCGGAGACTCGAGCATGTCACTCGAGTACCCACGATACTCGGTGCATACCCGAGCACCCGATGCAAACTCAAGTAGTGAACACTTGCGCTCAACACTAGCCGCCATATCGTCATCTTTTTTTTTCTTTACTATTGAAAAAAATCTCAACCCCAACACAACCTTAACCCTAACCCTAGCACAACTATAATCTTAACCCTAGCACAACCCTAACCCTAGCACAACTCTAACCCTAGCACAACCCTAACCCTAGCACAACCCTAATCCTAACCCTAGCACAACCCTAACCCTAACACAACCATAACCCTAGCACCACCCTAACCCTAACCCTAGCACAACCCTAACCCTAGCACAACCCTAACCTTAGCACAACCCTAACTCTAGCACAACCCTAACCCTGGCACAACCTTAACCCTAGCACAACTCTAACCCTAGCACAACCCTAACCCAAGAACAACCCTAACCCTAGCACAACCCTAACCCAAATCCTAGCACAACCCTAACCTTAACACAACCCTAACCCTAGCACAACCCTAACCCCCCTAACCTTAGCACAACCCTAACCCTAGCAGAACCCTAACCCTAGCACAAATCTAACCCTAGCACAACCCTAACCCTAACACAACCCTAACCCTAGCACAACCCTAACCCTAGCACAACCTTAACCCTAGCACAACCCTACCCCTAGCACAACCCTAACACAACCCTAACCCTAGCACAACCCTAACCCTAGCACAACCATAACCCTAGCACAACCCTAACCCTAACATAACCCTAACCTTAGCACAACCCTAACCCTAGCACAACCCTAACCCTAGCACAACCTTAACCCTAGCACAACCCTAACCCTAGCACAACCCTAACCCTAGCACAACCCTAACCAAAGCACAACTCTAACCCTAGCACAACCCTAACCCTAGCACAACCCTAACCCTAGAGTTTATTTTTTATGCCTTTCCTCGTGCGGTATAAGTGATTAGACCACTTTATTCTTTGGGTCGGCGCGATTACAACAATGCCAGATTCATATCGGGTGTTTATGATTGACAGCTGTCACACACTAAAAGACGCTTTTTTTTGCAAAGACTAGTTTTTGCATTGTCATATTTTGATAGCTATAATTTTTCCATATTTCAGCCGACAGAGTCATGTGATGGCTTGCTTTTTGCAGGACGAGTTGGCGTTTTTATTAGTATCATTTTCAGGCATGTGACATTTTTTGATTGCTTTCTATACAGATTTTTGGCATAATAGGCATAATAAACAAAAAACAACAATTCAGGAATTGTTTTTTTTTTTTTATGCCGTTCTGCGTGTGGTAAAATTGATAAGGTAGCTTTATTCTTTGGGTCAGTACATTTACAGCGGTACCACATTTATATATTTTTTATGTTTTTGGCGCTTTTACACAATAAAAACTATTTTATAGAAAAATTATTTTTTTTGCATCGCTTTATTCTGAGAGCAATAACTTTTTTATTTTTCAGTTAATGGAGCTGTATGTGTCAAGATGACGTTTTTAGCGGTACCATTTTTATTTACATTCATCTTTTTGATCACGTTTTATTCAATTTTTTGCTTGGCGGTATGATTATAAAACATAGTTTTTTGCTTCTTTTTTTTTTTTTTTTTTACCATGTTCACTAAAGGGGTTAACTAGTGGGACAGTTTTATAGGTCAGGTCGTTCCGGATGCGGCGATACCAAATATGTGTACTTTTATTGTTTTTTTTTTTTTTTTTCAGAATAATCTTTATTCATGGGTACAGTATATTTTTATTTATTTTGGATTATTTTCTTTCATTTTTTTTAAATATTTTTACAATTATTTTTTTTTTTTCACTTTCTGACACTTTTTTAACTTTTACACTTTGTCCCACTATGGGACTTTCATTTTTTGCAGTCTGATCGCCTGTATAGCATAGAGATGCAGCAGCATCTCTATGCTATACAGCCTGTCAGCGCTGCACAGGCACAAGTTACTTTGATCGTGCACTGCACATGATCAGAGACAGCGCAGGACGCCGAAGAGGAGGTAAGTATCGGCGCTTACCTCCCCTTGCTCCCGGAATGCTGCGATCGAAGAACCTAGAATATAAGACATATTTTCAGTTGTTTCACACTTTTTTGTTAAGTATATAATTCTACATGTGTTAATTCATAGTTTTGATGCCTTCAGTGTGAATGTACAATTTTCAAAGTCATGAAAATACAGAAAAATCTTTAAATGAGAAAGTGTGTCCAAACTTTTGATCTGTACTGTATATTCTAAATGATGTAATAATGGCCAAGTTACAATGTCAGCATTTGCACCGGGTCATGTGAAAGGTCACCCTGGGTTATATTCTGTGATTGAAATATTTCTGTCTGAAAAAGCGGAAGGGTAGATCTAGTTTAACACAGACTTGTCTAGTCAAAAATTGCCAAAAAATCTAACTGTACGTGACCTTTTCAGTGACCATTACTATCTACACTTCTCGAAAATATTAGTCATCTGCATCAAAAATGGATTTTCTCAGACAATTGTTATAGAGTATGGCTGACAACAGATGGGGAATACAGGAAGCGGAAACAGATACCACCATATCAGTAACTGGACAGTAATACAAGCAAGTGTGCAATGAATTGCCAATTAACAAGATAACTTGGCTGAATTGATCAGTGGACACATCTAGGACCAGCCTTATTTTTTCTATAACCTTTAACAGTATTCACTCACATCTTTTGCATAAATATATAAATTAGGTATATATGGGCTCCATACAGTCATGGTCGAAAGTGTTGGCATCCTTGAAATTGTTCCAGAAAATGAAGTGTTTCTCCCAGAAAATTATCTCAATTACACATGTTTTGGTATACATAAGTTTATTCCCTTTATGTGTATTGGAACAGCACAAAAAAAGAGAAATAAGGGCAAATTGGACATAATTTCACACAAAACCTCAAAATTGTTGGCACCTTTTTAAAATTATGTGTAAACAACTTTGGTTCAACCATGTGATGCTCATTCAAACTGTCCTGTGGCAAGTAACAGGTGTGGGCAATATGAAAACCACACCTGAAACCAGAAAAAAAGGGGAGAGTTTGACTCAATCTTTGCATTGTGCATCTGTGTGTGCCACACTAAGCATGAAGAACAGAAAGAGGAGAAGAGAACTGTCTGAGGACTTGAAAACGAAAATTGTTGAAAAATATCAACAATCTCAAGGTTAAAAGTCCATTTCCAGAGATCTTGACATTCCTTTGTCCACAGTGTGCAACATAATCAAGAAGTTTACAACCCATGGCACTATAGCTAATCTTCCTGGACGTGGAAGGCAGAGAAAAAATGATGAAAGGTTGCAATACAGGATAGTCCACATGGTGGATAAGCAGCCCCAATTAAGTTCCAAAGAAATTCAAGCTGTCCTGCAGCCTCAAGGTACATCAGTGTCAGCATGAACTATCAGTAGACATTTAAATGAAATGAAACATTATGGCAGGAGACCCAGAAGGACCCTACTGCTGACATAGAGATATAAAAAAAAGCTAGATTGCAGTTTGCCAAAATGTACGTAAGCCAAAATTCTTCTGGGAAAGCGGCTTGTGGACAGATGAGACCAAGATAGCACTTTTTGGTAAAGCATATCATTCTACTGACTACCAAAAATGGAATGAGGCCTACAAAGAAAAGAACACAGTGCCTACAGTCTAATATGGTGGATATTCAAAGATATTTTGGGGTTACAGTGGATACGGAAAGTATTCAGACCCCTTTAAATTTTTCACTCTTTGTTTCATTGTAGCCATTTGGTAAATTCTAAAAAGTTCATTTTTTTTCTCATCAAAGTACACTCTGCACCCCATCTTGACTGAAAAAAAACAGAAATGTAGAAATTTCTGCAAATTTATTAAAAAAGAAAAACTGAAATAGCACATGGTCATAAGTATTCAGACCCTTTGCTCAGTATTGAGTAGAAGCACTCTTTTGAGCTAGTACAGCCATGAGTCTTCTTGGGAATGATGCAACAAGTTTTTCACACCTGGATTTGGGGATCCTCTGCCATTCTTCCTTGCAGATCCTCTCCAGTTCCGTCAGGTTGGATGGTGAACGTTGGTGGACAGCTATTTTCAGGTCTCTCCAGAGATCCTCAATTGGGTTTAGGTCAGGGCTCTGGCTGGGCCAGTCAAGAATGGTCACAGAGTTGTTCTGAAGTCACTCCTTTGTTATTTTAGCTGTGTGCTTAGGGTTGTTGTCTTGTTGGAAGGTGAACATTCAGCCCAGTCTGAGGTCCAGAGCACTCTGGAAGAGGTTTTCATCCAGGATATCTCTGTATTTGGCCGCATTCATGTTTCCTTCAATTGCAACCAGTCATCCTGTCCCTGCAGCTGAAAAACACCCCCATAGCATGATGATGCCACAACCATGTTTCACTGTTGGGATTGTATTGGGCAGGTGATGAGCAGTGCCTGGTTTTCTCCACACATACCACTTAGAATTATCACCAAAAAGTTTTATCTTCGTCTCATGAGACCAGAGAATCTTATTTCTCATAGTCTGGGAGCCTTCATGTGTTTTTGAGCAAACTCTATGCGGGCTTTCATGTCTTGCACTGAGGAGAGGCTTTCTCCCATCTCCCTACTGCATCTCTGGAGCTCAGCCACAGTGTTCTTGGGGTTCTTTTTTCACCTCTCTCACCAAGGCTCTTCTCCCATGATTGTCAGTTTGACTGGACGGCCAGGTCTAGGAAAACTTCTAGTGGTCCCAAACTTCTTCCATTTAAGGATTATGGAGGCCACTGTGCTCTTAGGAACCTTGAGTAATGCAGAAATTCTTTTGTAACCTTGGCCAGATCTGTGCCTTGCCACAGTTCTGTTTCTGAGCTCCATGGGCAGTTCCTTTGAGCTCGTGATTCTCATTTGGTCTGACATACACTGTGAGCTTTGAGGTCTTATATAGACAGGTGTGTGCCTTTCCAAATCAAGTCCTATCATTTTACTTAACACAGTTGGACTCCAATGAAGGAGTAGAAACATCTCAAGGAGGATCATGAGGAAATGGACAGCATGTGACTTAAATATGAGTGTCTGAGCAAAGGGTCTGAATACTTATGACCATGTGATATTTCAGTTTTTCTATTTTAATAAATTTGCAAAAATTTCTACATTTCTGTTTTTTTTCAGTCAAGATGGGGTGCAGAGTGTACTTTAATGAGAAAAAAATGAACTTTTTAGAATTTACCAAATGGCTGCAATGAAACAAAGAGTGAAAAATTTAAAGGGGTCTGAATGCTTTACGTACCCACTGTATCTTGCTGCCTCTGGCATTGTGAAATCTGAAGATTATCAATGGATTTTGGGTCGCAATGTAGTGCCCAGTGTCAGAAAGATGCATTTGTGACGCGCCCCTGGGCCTGTGTCGCGCTGCGTTGCGCACGCGGGAGCTTACCCGGAGCCGGATCTGTTGAGGGTTGTAGTCTCGTGGCGGTGATCCGGTCTGTGCCCAGGGAGTCAGACTAAGTGGCGCTGTTTTAGCGGTAGATGTTGGACGACTACGCCACCCGTTGAGTGCAGCCAGGGAGCTGCTGCTGCAGGGCAGACCGCTGAGGCCGGTGGTAGGATTGTGCAGCGTGATAGTATAACCCCCAACGGGAGGGGTATGGCCTCAGGGCAGCCGACGTGGATGATGGGGGTAGCAGGAACCACTCGGAGACGGTACTGTGTAGTTCAGGATCTTTACTGGTGACAAAGATAGACCCTCCCGGAGTACTGGCTAGCGATTGGGGCCTGGTCAGTCCTTGAGCAGATGGGATCTCCCCTGGCCAGGCGGAGTTGTAGGCCTCCCAAACTAACGATACTCTTCTGGCTACCTTGCTAGAGGCGGGTATAAGTAGCCCACGTCCCTGAGTGTACCGTGTGGTGCTCACCCGTATGGCCGGTGACTCGGGGCCTTCGGGTTTCTGGGCCAGAGGACCTGCAATCCCCTGCCGGTCGGTTTCTGCTGCAGGATAGGAGTTAGTCCCCACAGCCTCGGACTCCGGGTCCGGTGATAACTTCTCAGTCAGGGCGAGCTCTGCAGCTGCCAGCCCCTGACTCCTTGTAACACTGCTCCCACAGAGCTCCTGTTGTTTCTTCCTATATTTGCTTCTTTTCTCTGCTTCTTCTCTACTCACTCACCCTGCCTCAGCCCTAGGTTTATATAGGGGAAGTTCTTCCCCTCCCAGGACTGGGCAGGAGGTGTGGCATGCATAGGATCCCTGACCAAGAGACCTCCCACCTGCTCTCAGACATAACATTGCTGTTACTGTGGAAAACCAGACCCCTGGGGTGCCACATTCCCCCCTAGTGAAATTTAGTACTCCGGGACTAAACATATTTTAGAAAAACATAACAAGATATAACAATAACAATAAAGAAACACATAAAGGTGGTCACGGCATGTCCGTAACCGGGTGCAGTCTTTGAAGAAAGCAAGGTGTCCATTTCACCAAAACAGGGAGACGTAACCAGGTAGGGGTCTGTCCTGCCCCGAGTCCTTAACAGTCTTTAGTCCGTCCTGGGTTACGCTCCAACTATGTACAAAGGATTCCCGGTAAATCCACCAAGGACTCCTAAAAATAACTAGAAACACATAATTATACACAAGCAACAATAAACAGGTAACCACAATAAAACAATTTATACACTTCAAATCCTCCAACGTGCGGGTAACTGGCCCCTAGTGGCCCTAGTGGACCTACGGAGCTGACTGTCTGGCCCTGAACTACAGGGTGTAGGAGCTGTTAAGGGTAAACTGGGCAGCGGTCTACGGGCCCTTTGGCTCACTAGGGATATGGCAGGCTCACTGCAAGCAGAGGGTTGATCCTCCTGGTCTGCTGGTGTGGGGTCTTCTGCCTCCTGGACCGGCTGTTCTTCCAGCTCTACCTGTTGCTCCGTAGGTGCTTGGGATGCTGGTTGGAGGAAGGTGAGTACGGGTACCACAACTGCACCATTGACTTGAGTCCAAGACCGAGGGAAGTCTCCGAGCACAGTATTAACCATGTCTTCCCTTTCCTCTATGGGTCGAGGGTCTTCTTGTTCCTCTTCAGGGTTCCGTAGCTGTTCGGGACACTTCTTCAGGTGATCCCGGGATACAATGGTTGTGGTTTCCCCTCCGTCTTTACTGATGGTACAGACCTTTGGGTTGTCGTGGCTTGAGGGCAGTACGGTGTACGGGTCCTTCTCCCACTGGTCGTCCAACTTGTGGAGCCGTCTTTTTCTCTTCAAGACCTGCTCTCCGGGTACCAGGGGAACAGCGGGAGCATACTGGTTGTAAGTTTTCTCTTGTCTTTCCCTAGCCTGACAGAGACTTCGCTCCACGCTCTCCTGTACTCTCCGGTACTGCTGCTGCCTCTCTGTGTCCCAGTCTGCTTCTGGTGAAGTGTCCTCAGGTGTCAGGACTCCCATTTCCAGGTCAACAGGTAACTTACCAGGTCTCGCCCTCATTAGGTAAGCCGGGGTACAGTTGGTGGAACCTACCGGGATGTGGTTGTATAGGTCCACCAGATCGGGCAGCTTCTCAGGCCACAGACTGCGTTCTTCCAGGGGCAACGTTTTCAGAAGATCCATTACCACCTGGTTCATTTTCTCACAAAGTCCATTAGTTTGCGGATGATAGGGTGTCGTCCTTATCTTCCGGCAGCCATACAGAGTGCAGAATTCTTGGAAGACCTCCGCTTCAAAGGCAGGTCCCTGGTCTGTCAACACTTGGTCCGGGTACCCGTGTGGACGGCAGAAATGCTGCTGGAAGGCTCTCGCTGCTGTTCGAGCTGTTAAGTCCTTGACGGGGACGACAACCAAGAACCGGGAGTAGTGATCCACGATGGTTAGTGCGTAGACGTAGCCACTTCTGCTTGGGGTCAGTTTTACATGATCCAAGGCTACCAGTTCCAACGGCTGCCGGGTGACGATGGACTGCAGGGGAGTCTTCTGGCTGGCACGGTCCTTCCTTCTTAGGTTGCACGGGCCACAGTCTCTGCACCACCTCTCGATGGTTCCCCTCATGCCTACCCAGTGGAACCGCTCGCGCAGCAGGAACTCCAGCTTCTTCCATCCGAAGTGTCCAGCCCCGTCGTGGTATGCCTCCATCACCATGGCTGCGTCTCTTCGTGGCACCACTACTTGCCAGATTAGTTCATGCGTCCGGGAGTTAACCATTCTGCGGCACAACTTCCCCTTATAAAGGAACAGTCGACTCTTCTCAGCCCACAGTTGCTTGGCTTCCTCCGGAGCGTCTGGGTCAAGGCGAGCCTCTGGCCGAGTCAGCATCTCCTTCACCAGTCGGACGGCAGGGTCACTGTCTTGTGTTTCCTCCCAGTTGTAGTGAGGCAAGGGGTTAAACGTAGCGGCTTGCTTACTCCTTACCCGGTGGGAATACTGGATAGTCCCATGCCGGTGGAACGCAGGGAGTTCGACTTCTTCCAGTCCCTCTGGATCTTCTCCTACGTCCGGTAGGTTTGGCATCCTGGACAGGGCGTCCGCGTTGGTATTGGAGCGTCCTGCCCGGTATTTGATTGTGAACTCGTAGTTGGACAGACGGGCCATCCATCTCTGCTCTAGGGCACCGAGTCTTGCTGTGTCCAGGTGTGTCAACGGGTTGTTATCCGTGTACACGACGAACCGGGAAGAAGCGAGGTAGTGCTTAAAGCGTTCGGTGACTGCCCACACCACTGCCAGGAACTCTAGCTTAAATGAGCTGTAATTCTCAGGGTTTCTCTCGGTGGGTCGCAGTTTTCAGCTGGCGTAAGCGATTACTCGTTCTTTCCCCTGCTGGATCTGGGACAGCACGGCTCCTAGCCCGATGTTACTTGCGTCGGTGTAGAGGATAAAGGGCTGGCTGTAATCCGGGTACGCCAGGATTTCATCTCCCATGAGGGCCATCTTCAGCTGGCGGAAGGACTCCTCTTCCAACTTCTCCCATCTGAAGGGCGGCTTCTGGTTCTTGGCCTTCCGGGACTGGCCTATCAGGAGGTCCTGCATAGGAGCTGCCTTTTTGGTGAAACCGGGGATGAACCTGCGGTAGTAGCCTACCAACCCGAGGAACTGCCGCACTTCCTTTACACTGGAGGGACTTGGCCATTCCTTAATTGCGGTGATCTTATCAGGGTCGGGAGCCACTCCGTCAGCGCTCACCACGTGTCCCAGGTACTGCACCTTTGGTTTCAGGAGGTGACACTTGGAGGGTTTCACCTTTAGGCCGTAGCTTGCCAGAGCTTCGAACACTTCCGCCAGGTGTTTCAGGTGGTCCTCATAAGTCTTAGAATATACGATGACATCGTCCAGGTACAACAGGACCGTCTCGAAGTTTCTATGGCCCAGACAGCACTCCATTAATCGTTGGAAGGTTCCTGGTGCGTTGCAGAGTCCGAACGGCATGCAGGTAAACTCGCTAAGTCCCATCGGGGTGGTGAATGCGGTCTTCTCCCGGTCCGCCTGTGCTACAGGAACCTGCCAGTACCCACTAGTGAGATCCAAGGTAGAGAAGAAGTTAGCAGATCTTAAAGCAGCCAAAGACTCCTCTATCCTTGGTAAGGGGTACGCATCCTTGTGTGTGATACGGTTGATTTTCCGGTAATCTACACACATCCTCATGGTGTTGTCTTTCTTTTTGACTAAGACTAGTGGAGCTGCCCAGGGGCTACAGCTATCCCTGATCACCCCAGCCTCCTTCATGTCTCTAAGCATCCCCTTGGCGTGTTGGTAGTGTGCAGGGGGTACGGGTCGATACCTCTCTTTTATGGGAGGATGGTCTCCCGTGGGGATGTGGTGTTCTACCCCCTTGACTCGCCCGAAGTCTAACGGGTGTTTACTAAACACTCTCTCGTACTCTTGAACCACCCGATAGACTCCCTGTTTCTGATGTGAGGGAGTGGAGTCAGTACCCAAATGTAGTTGCTGACACCAGTCCTCCATTGTTTTCTTAGAGCCGTTACCTTCCTCCGGGTGAGATGGAGGCAAGGGTTCCACAGATTGTATAGCATTTTGGTTAATGGTATATAATTTGGCTAGCGTGGCATACCGGGGCAGGTACACTTCCCTCTTCCCGATATTGATTATGCGAACGGGCACCCTCCCATGGCGTACATTAACCACCCCCCGTGCTGTCAAGATGGTGGGCCTACTGTCTGAGTAAACTGGTTCTACCATTGCCTGGTAATCTCTACCTCTCAGACCAATAGCTGCCCGGCACCAAATCATCATTTCACTTTTTGGGGGCATGGCAATAGGGAAAGGGTCACACATTCTCACGCTACCAATCTCACCGCCGGAGAGTTCCACCTGTTGCCGTCGCATCAGTGCCCGGATCTCTTTTTGGAGCACTCGCTGCTCGCCGGAGCTGGCGTTCTTGGCAACCTGCTGTAAAAGGAAAATCACCTCTGCAAGACAATTTTCAATTACATTAGTTCCTAGAGTTATCTTTGGGTGACTCTCGTGTTTGTCAATGTCTACAATGATCAGTCCCTGTGCTGCCAGTTCAACTCTACCAATTTTAATGGTCACCTCTTTAATTCCGATCTGTGGCACGGGCTGACCATTGCTGGCGATGATACTCAAGTCGTCGTCAGGGTAGCGGGTAATATCCGAGTCATTCCAGTACTGCTTGAAGAGCACGTACGGGATGGTGGTGACCTGTGACCCGGTGTCCAGTAGGGCACTCATAGGAATGCCATCCAGTACCACAGGCAAGACTGGACGTCCTCCCACATATTTGTCGCGCCAGTTCGATGGGCCTGATGATCTTTTTCCTAGGGGTTGGCCCTCTACCCTAGGTTGTGCCAGTTTAAAGGACAGTACCTTGCCATATGTCCGGGTTGATTACAGCGGCGGCAGATGGGTCGTCCGTCCTCGTTGTATCGGTCGCTGGGTCTTCCTCTGGCCGGTGGGGTCCTCCTTGGTCGACGCCACGGGATGTCCTCCGGTCCGGATGCCAGCTGGATCTTCCCTGGAGTGGAAACCTGTAAAGACTGCACAGTTCGGGTTAGCGCAGCAACGCTTTTAGCTAGCTCTTGGACCTGATGGTGCAGGTCTGGAGCCGAGTCATTGTTTAAAGCCTGCGCATCAGCTCCCACAGGCCCTGCCGACAAGGGCGCCGCCTCCTGGTGGTAGGTGGTAGTGGGGCGTCTGTGGGTCACAACGCCACCTGGTGCCGGTTCTCGGAGTACCCGGATGGCTCTGTCCTTGAACTGTGCAAATCCCAGATGAGGGTCCTGTAAGGCCATTGCCCGCAACTGGGTTTGGTGGGCATTGCAATATAAACCCTCTATAAATTGTTCAGTTAACAGCCTGTCCTCGTCTCCCACGCCGTCAGGGTCGGTCTGCTTAATGGCTCTCAGGGCCTCTTGTAGGTTCAGGGCATAGTCCCTTATACTCTCATGTGCCCGCTGTTTGCACCCGTAGAATCTAAGCTTGATCTCGGCTGAGGTGCGGGTATCAAAGGTGTCCCTCAGCCGGGTTAGTATCCCTGCGACAGTCCTCCCCCCAGGTGACCAGGACTTTACCTCCCTTTGGGCTGCCCCGGTTAATTGGGCCACCAGGATGCTTACTTTTTGCTCTTCTGTGAGGGGGTACACCTGGAAGAGGCTATCCAGTTTTTCTCTAAAGTCCTGCAGGGTATGTGACTCCCCTGAGTACTGGGGTAGCCAGGCTGCCCCCGGGATATAGGGCATGGTGAAAGGCATGACCGCAACAGCGGTGGCGCTGGCGGGGGTTGGAGCGGTGAAGCTCTCCTCCGTATCCGACATCCTTCTCCCCCCTAGTGGACCGTGGCCTACCTTGCGATGATCCTCTTCCGTAGGCCGCGGCTCCGCAGTGGATCGTCAGGGTTGAGGACCTTCCGTCGCGCTCCTGTGACGTCTGCGTCTGCTGGGCTCCTTCCAGGACCTTACGCAACGTCCGGACGTGAGGCGGGGCTTCAGTTCTCGCGCGTTTTCGGAGTCCACGCCCCTCTTCTTCCCGCGCGGCGTCCTCAAGATGGCGTCCAATGGCGGGAAAACTCCACCGATGGCGGGAAGAAAGCGGAAGATGGCGCCGGATGGCGGGAATCTTCACCACGGGTAAGTTTTCACAGTCTTTTTCAGGCACGCAGTACCCGGTGGTTGCGGGCACGAGATCCTGCCGACTACGCCAAAAGTTGACGCGCCCCTGGGCCTGTGTCGCGCTGCGTTGCGCACGCGGGAGCTTACCCGGAGCCAGATCTGTTGAGGGTTGTAGTCTCGTGGCGGTGATCCGGTCCGTGCCCAGGGAGTCAGACTAAGTGGCGCTGTTTTAGCGGTAGATGTTGGACGACTACGCCACCCGTTGAGTGCAGCCAGGGAGCTGCTGCTGCAGGGCAGACCGCTGAGGCCGGTGGTAGGATTGTGCAGCGTGATAGTATAACCCCCAACGGGAGGGGTATGGCCTCAGGGCAGCCGACGTGGATGATGGGGGTAGCAGGAACCACTCGGAGACGGTACTGTGTAGTTCAGGGTCTTTACTGGTGACAAAGATAGACCCTCCCGGAGTACTGGCTAGCGATTGGGGCCTGGTCAGTCCTTGAGCAGATGGGATCTCCCCTGGCCAGGCGGAGTTGTAGGCCTCCCAAACTAACGATACTCTTCTGGCTACCTTGCTAGAGGCGGGTATAAGTAGCCCACGTCCCTGAGTGTACCGTGTGGTGCTCACCCGTATGGCCGGTGACTCGGGGCCTTCGGGTTTCTGGGCCAGAGGACCTGCAATCCCCTGCCGGTCGGTTTCTGCTGCAGGATAGGAGTTAGTCCCCACAGCCTCGGACTCCGGGTCCGGTGATAACTTCTCAGTCAGGGCGAGCTCTGCAGCTGCCAGCCCCTGACTCCTTGTAACACTGCTCCCACAGAGCTCCTGTTGTTTCTTCCTATATTTGCTTCTTTTCTCTGCTTCTTCTCTACTCACTCACCCTGCCTCAGCCCTAGGTTTATATAGGGGAAGTTCTTCCCCTCCCAGGACTGGGCAGGAGGTGTGGCATGCATAGGATCCCTGACCAAGAGACCTCCCACCTGCTCTCAGACATAACATTGCTGTTACTGTGGAAAACCAGACCCCTGGGGTGCCACATTTGCGTCCTAGGTCATGGGTCTTCCAGCAGGACAATGACCCCAAACATACTTCGAGAAGAACCCAGAAATGAGTTGAAAAGAAAGCGCTGGAGAGTTCTGAAGTGGCCACCAATGAGTCCAGATCTAAATCCCCTTGAACACCTGTGGAGAGATCTTAAAATTGTTTTTGGGAGAAGGCACCCTTCAAATATAAGAGACCTGGAGCAGTTTGCAAAATAAGAGTGGTCCAAAATTCCAGTTGAGAGGTTTAAGAAGCTTGTTGATGGGTAGACGAAGCAATTGATTGCAGTTATTTATTGCAAAGGGTATGCAACCAAATATTAAGGTTAGGGTGTCAACAATTTTGTCCGGCTCATTTTGGGGGTTTTGTGTGAAATTATGCCCAAGTTGCCTTTTTTTCCTTTGTTTTGTTTGTGTTGTTCCAATACACTAATTATTAATATTAATATTATTATTATTATTATTATTACACAGCAAAAAAATAAACATGTGTATAACAAAACATGTGTAATTGCAATAATTTTCTGGGAGAAATACTTAATTTTCTGGAACAATTTGAAAGGTGCAAACACTCTTGGCCATGACTGTATGTTCCCCTTTTATGTCCTGGGAAACCATGCATTACACAGTGCAGCTTTACATAAATATCTCTGCCCTCAATCCAGCAGTGTATATGAAAGAAACATCCTCTTTTAGGTGGGACCAAGTCCCTACAATCATGAGTAGCTTATTATTCCAATGGACCATCTATGGTATCTGTGTCAGTTAGTTAAAAAAAATAACATGTTTCCTTGATTGTATAAGTTTTCTATAAAATGCAGGTGAATAAAATCTAGCCCCTCGCAGTCTGCCAGTACTTATATATGTGAAAGAACGACTCATTCTATAGAGCTCATTGAATTTGAGCGACATCCTGTAATAGTAACAGTCCATAAAACTTCTTCCTTCCCAAATATTCAATGATCATCTGTGAGTGGTATTATTGAATAATTGAATAGTTTAGGATCCTCAGAAACCCAGTCATGAATTGATGGACCGCATAAAGTTACAGAGTGAGGTCTCCGAATGCTGAGAAGCAAAGTGCATAGAAGTCACCAAAGCTCTGCCAACTTAATAACTGCCGGCTTCAAATCTCCTCTGGCATCAACATCAACTGTCATGTCCCACGACTTGGGAATCATACAGTATTGTATTGTATTGTCATTGTGTTGTTGTTGTTTCAATGCTATGTAATCAGGTTTGCCTTTTAGAGTTTTGTCCTCCCTCGCTCTCTGTAGCTCTGATGTAGCTCTGATATCAGTAACCCCTCCTTTCTTCCTCATCCAATGTTTGTCAACCATGTTATGAGGCCCATGCCTTTGCATCTCTGGATCAGAGTAGTTGTTTTACCAACTGTAATTTTGCATAACTACAAGAAATCAGCTTGAAAATAAACCTTCTTCTGGAATCTTCATACATGCCTCTGCAGTCGAGTCAAGCTATCTGATGAAATCTCTTCATGTGAGTACTGTTACATAGAGATAGCCAAGAAATGGTGTCTCAAGAAACTATGTCTCAAGAGTCCCACACTCACAGCCTAGTTCTGAAGTCAGAATAGCAACATAAAAACTGTGTGACAGCAGCTTCATGACATGGGTTTCCATGGGCTAGCAGCTACATGGAAATGCATATGCAAACCTTTTATTACCTAGCACAATGCCAAGCATCAGATGTAGTGGTGTAAAGCCACCAACCATAGGACTCTGGAGCAGTGGAAACGGGTTCAGTGGAGTGACAGATCACGCTTCTCTATCTGACACTCTAATGGACATGTCTGGGTTTGGTGAAAGACCAGGAAAGAGTTACTTGCCTGACTGCATTGTGCCAACTGTAAATTTTGGTGGAGAAGGGATAACACTGTGGAGTTAAAATTCAGAGGTTGGCTTTGACCCCTTAATTCCAGTGAAAGAAAATATTAACAGTCCTGCAATTGGCTTCAGTAGCCACGTGGAGTGTACTAGATATGTATAAAGGGTTACTGAAATTTATTTATTTATAGGAGGACAATAGGGGGAAGTTATCATTCTCTGTTTGCCAGAAAACTAATGTAAAATAGTTGTAATTTTTTTGTGCAAGTCTCATTTGTGCAAAACCTTTGCCCTGAAAATCTACATGAGATTTTCTTGGATTTTCCAAGTTGCCATTTCAAACTAGAAATGTCATCTATGAATCTGATATCAGAAGTGCTATCACTAAGAGTGGTCCTATTGATTTCAGTGAGAGACCAAATACCAGTATACACAGGAACTGGGACCCCATTGTACTTGTGCCTGGTGGGAATCATAACTACTGAATTCTCACTAGATAAAGACAAATCAAGAAAAAAATTTACATGATCTCTTAGGGCAAATGGACATCATATAGTGATGTCCCCTGCTCAGGAGACCTGCAGAATGCCAGAGCAGAGAGCTGCTAAGTATCAATGGCTTCCACTCTTGATGACCTGACCTGTTCATGTATTACTTGGTAACCCATTTATTTGTCTAGCACATAATACTACATTTTCCATACAAAATGCATGGATAGAAGAAACTTCAGAATCGGGATCCAGGATCAGCTAAATGAGACAACCCTTTGAAAACTTTTTGTTTGTCTGATAAACATTTAATTTTGGAAGTCCACATTTCTGGATCATTTGAAAAACTGTTTCAATAATTTATAGTCATTTATAGTAATAATATGGATTCCATCCAGAAACTGTGGTGGGTAGCTGCACATGGAATGGCCCCACTGATAGAGGCTTCTTTATGTGACGATCTTCTGCAATTCAACCTTCAAATTTGCTTCAAAATATAAAGGGTAAGCGTCTGATTTCTGCTGAGGATGCAAGCGTTAATACACAGAAAATGTTTCCATATACCATGAGAAGTGAGTTAGCTCAGAAAAAAAAGTTCATTAATAAATATATTTACATATACTGTACTTCCACTGGCAATAAAAGTGTTAACATATACACATGAATCCAGGAGACCTTAGCATGCATGCCATTTCCTTTCCCGAACAAGCTCTGCAGGAGGCTACAAGACCATGGGGAAAAGTTGATAGGAACTATACACTGTATGTGACTTGGACTCCTGGACCCGAGAGAACATGGAGTGTAGGAAACACGTTTTAATTGGCCCTTTGTGTTGCAGAGAGTCTCAGAAGCGATGCTGGGAAAGTAAAAGTTCGTGCCCAGCCATGGATAGAACAACGAGCTATAATGCAACTTTATCTCTCAGTGATCTAGTCTAGGTCAGTTTTCCTGAGTTTTTTACACAGATTAATTTGGAAATAGGTTTGGGAGTATTTTTATGTGACGAGAACTAGGAAATCACTATGACTTGCAAAAATCAACCAAATATACAGTACAGACCAAAAGTTTGGACACACCTTCTCATTTAAAGATTTTTCTGCATTTTCATGATTTTGAAAATTGTACATTCACACTGAAAGCATCAAAACTATGAATTAACACATGTGGAATTATATACTTAACAAAAAAGTGTGAAACAATTGAAAATATGTCTTATATTCTAGGTTCTTCAAAGTAGCCACCTTTTGCTTTAATGACTGCTTTGCACACTCTTGGCATTCTCTTGATGAGCTTCAAGAGGTAGTCGCCGGAAATGGTCTTCCAACAATCTTGAAGGAGTTCCCAGAGATGCTTAGCACTTGTTGGCCCTTTTGCCTTCACTCTGTGGTCCAGCTCACCCCAAACCATGTCGATTGTGGTTCAGGTCTGGTGACTGTGGAGGCCACGTCACCTGGCGTAGCACCCCATCACTCTCCTCCTTGGTCAAATAGTCCTTACACAGCCTGGAGGTGTGTTTGGGGTCATTGTCCTGTTGAAAAATAAATGATGGTCCAACTAAACGCAAGCCGGATGGAATAGCATGCCGCTGCAAGATGCTGTGGTAGCCATTCTGTTCAGTATGCCTTCAATTTTGAATAAATCCCCCACAGTATCACCAGCAAAGCACCCCCACACCATCACACATCCTCCTCCATGCTTCACGGTGGGAACCAGGCATGTAGAGTCCATCCGTTCACCTTTTCTGCGTCGCACAAAGACACGGTGGTTGAAACCAAAGATCTCAAATTTGGACTCATCAGACCAAAGCACAGATTTCCACTGGTCTAATGTCCATTCCTTGTGTTCTTTAGCTCAAACAAGTCTCTTCTGCTTGTTGCCTGTCCTTAGCAATGGTTTCCTAGCAGCTATTTTACCATGAAGGCCTGCTGCACAAAGTCTCCTCTTAACAGTTGTTGTAGAGATGTGTCTGCTGCTAGAACTCTGTGTGGCATTGACCTGGTCTCTAATCTGAGCTGCTGTTAACCTGTGATTTCTGAGGCTGGTGACTCGGATAAACTTATCCTCAGAAGCAGAGGTGACTCTTGGTCTTCCTTTCCTGGGACGGTCCACATGTGAGCCAGTTTCTTTGTAGCGCTTGATGGTTTTTGCAACTGCACTTGGGGACACATTCAAAGTTTGCCCAATTTTTTCGGACTGACTGACCTTCATTTCTTAAAGTAATGATGGCCACTCGTTTTTCTTTACTTAACTTCTTTTTTCTTGCCATAATACAAATTCTAACAGTCTATTCAGTAGGACTATCAGCTGTGTATGCACCAGACTTCTGCACAACACAACTGATGGTCCCAACCCCATTTATAAGACAAGAAATCCCACTTATTAAACCTGACAGGGCACACCTGTGAAGTGAAAACCATTTCCGGTGACTACCTCTTGAAGCTCATCAAGAGAATGCCAAGAGTGTGCAAAGCAGTCATCAAAGCAAAAGGTGGCTACTTTGAAGAACCTAGAATATAAGACATATTTTCAGTTGTTTCACACTTTTTTGTTAAGTATATAATTCCACATGTGTTAATTCACAGTTTTGATGCCTTCAGTGTGAATGTACAATTTTCAAAGTCATGAAAATACAGAAAAATCTTTAAATGAGAAGGTGTGTCCAAAGTTTTGGTTTGTACTGTATATATATATATATAAAGTTCTGTGAGTGGCCTGGTTTTCAACATAGCCAATTTTCACATTCGCTCCAACCTGCCTGGTGCCACTAATGTACACTAAAACTAGTGCCATATTTATGGATACCACTAATTCTAATTGGGGAGCAGCATAAATGTGGCTTTTCACTCACTATTTGGAGAAGACCTCGCTATATAAACTTGTCTTTTTTAGCCCAATTTGAAATTTCCCTAAATTACCATGTAATGTTCTTAATTGTTTCTTATTGTAGCAGTAGTAATTATACAGTAATAGCATATCATGATGATATAATAGCTGTTTTAGCCATTTTTCTAACATTCTAATATTTTCTAATATTCTTTGTGGCTCGAATGGCAGTAGTATACCCTAAATGTGATCTTTCATAAATCATGTGCATATCCATCCACTTTTCCTTAATGCCTGGGAACAGCAGTGACCTTCCTATCCGTCTGATCAAACAAAAGGAAAAACCATCAGGCTAACCTATATCTAAACACACATCCCATTACCTTATTTTTCCCCAAGAAAATATTTAAGATTTATTAGACAGTTTGTCTGCTAAATCTAGGGTGTGTTCTTTGTGGGGGCCCAGCTAAATCAACAAAGCTATAGATAGCACAACATGATTTACTTAGCAGCTGATACTAATGCCTCCATGGCTATTCCACAGATGAGAAGCAAAGGAAACGTTTTACTTCCTTATTCAACCGATGTGAATCTTTGGATAAGCCGTAATGATCTATCATGGCATGAAGAACTATTAATAAACACCTCAAGGAACTTTTCACTCTCTCCTGTGATGAGATTACTGTATTTTCACAGTGTGATCATTAATTTCATGTTTTATCAGTGGCCTCAAAATCCTGTACACCAGCAAAATTGAGAAAAAATGGCATATGTACATCCTGGGAACACCCTCCTTGGTGTTTAAGGTCAAATCCTTGTGATTGAGTGGAGCTAAACTGACAAAAGTATAGATAAAACTAATGCTAAATATCACAATTGGAAAAGATAAAAAAGTGGATAATTTAGCTAAAGTAGTATTTTGGAAATGGCTATAATAAAAAGTTACAAAGTTGGCTTTTATTCGACAGGTAAATAAAAAACAAAGTATTTCTAAATTACCTTATGGAATACAAACTAGATTATTTTTTATAGCTTTTAGGCTAAAGTTCAGAGTTTTAGTTTTTCTGTTCTGTCAATGTCACAAACAGATAAGGTGCCCATTTCAATAACAGAAAAAAATACTCCGGCCCTTGTAGATGTCAGAACTTGTGATGGGGCTTCTTCATGGATACACCAATGCAACTGTCAACTTAGCCTTAGTATTGAATAAAATATTCTGGGACTATCGATTTTCCCTTTATAATCTATATGATTCGCTCTTAAGTCTTATTTAGATGGTCATAATATGGTTTCATGTTATCATACTGTTATGGCTTCAAGTTGTGGCTGCGGGTTTCATGACCCAAACTAATAGTATCATAGAATTCTATGATTCTGTCAGTTAGCATCAGTAGATTTGCAATCAATTGTTATATGGAAGCTAAAATCCTTAAAAAAGTAAAAAAAAACATATTAATTAGAATCATATACAAATCGTATCGCAGCTATGGAAAAGATTGGTCTATGAAAATCTAAAATAAATTAATCCGATTGCTAAATGCTGTAAAGAAGAAATATAATAAAAACTCTAGATTTGTGGGTCTTTGGTCATCGCAGCACTGCAAAAAAATGCAATAAGAAGAGATAAAAACTTTGTAGTACCACAAATAAAGACACCAACTCGCCACACAAAAAATAAGCCCTCAAATAGTTCCATTAATCAAGAGAAAAAAAGCCAGTTGATGGGTGCTTCCGAGGATGAATGGAAAGTGGATAACTAACCACCTGATAGAGGCTTGATGCACCCTAAATACGTTGAGTGTTTTTTCTATTTTTAATAAATATTTTTATGTTTAGTTCTCCACTTTCCATTTATCCGAGGGAGAATCCATAATAAATTTGAACTCTGTGGCTCCAGGACATGTACAGGAGTGCTCGTTAGCCCAGCCTCATGTGCATCAGTGTGATGAGGTCAGCAGGCTACTGACCTCATTCTACTAGTGCAGGGTAGCGGAGGGGGTAAAAACGTGGTGGACACCAGTAAGCGCTCCAGAAGGAGCCGAAGATTTAATGTGTTTCAGGATTGGTGTTATTACCAGGGTACATTTTGGAGCATTAGAAGACATTATGGGGAGCATTATGGGAGACATTATGAAGCAATGGGGGAAATTATGAAGTAATGGAGGACAATATGGAGGACATTATGGAGCAATGGGGGACATTATGGAGCAATGGAGGACATTAAAAGGGACATAGAGCAATGGGGGACATTATGAAGCAATGGTAGACATTATGGAGCAATGGAGAACATTATGGGGCAATTTAGTACATTATGGAGAAATGGGGGTCATTATGGGGCAATTGGGGGATTGAGAAAGGGGATATATTAGAACACTGGGTGGGGGACTTTATGCAGAGAGGCAGTGTGGGGGACATTATGGAGAGGGGCAGTGTGAGGGAACATTATGGAGAGGGGTTGTGTGGGGGAGATATGGAAAAGGGCAGTGTGTGGTGGAGATATTATGGAGAGGGGCAGTGTGAGGAAGATAATACAGAGAAGGGCAGTGTGGGGAAGATATTATGGAGTTGCAGTGTGGGGACATTAAAGAGAAGGGCAGTGTGTGTGGAACATTATGAAGAGAGGTATTGTGGGGGACATTACAGAGAGGAGTAGTGTTTGGGAACATTATGGAGAGGGGCAGTGTGAGGGAACATTATGGAGAGGGGGAGATATGGAAAGGGGCAGTGAGTGGTGGAGATATTATGGAGAGAGGCAGTGGGGGAGATATAATGGAGAGGGACAGTGGGGGAGATATTATGGAGAGGGGCAGTGTGGGGGAGATAATATGGAGAGGGGCAGTGTGAGGAAGATAATACAGAGAAGAGCAGTGTGGGGGAGATATTATGGAGGTGCAGTGTGGGGGCGCTACGGAGAGGGGCAGTGTGTGTGGAACATTATGGAGAGAGGTATTATGGGGACATTACAGAGAGGAGTAGTGTTTGGGAATATTATGGAGAGGGGCAGTGGGGGGAAATTATGGAGTGGAGTAGTGTGTGGGGGGACATTATGGAAAGGGGCAGTGTGTGGGGGACATTATGGAGAGGGGCACTGTGGGGGCATGTTATGGAGTGGGGCAGTGTGGGGGGACATTATGGAGAGGGGTGGTGTGGGGCGGATATTTTGTGAAGGAAGCACAGTATTTATTCAGGGTCACAGCATGGGAGATATTTTTATTTATCAGGCAGTATAATGATACTTTTATTTTTAAGTGCACCTTGTTAGGATGTGTTGATGAAGAAGACGAAGTGCGAAGTCTGCAGAGACGAGATCTCGGTGCGAAATCTCATCTTGACCTCTGTACAACATGAAGACAAAAGGGATGGGAGCGACTCCAATCTCAGAGGATGTCACCTGTAGGGTACCTGGATGTAAATGTTTATTTGTGGTACTGACTATGTCTCATCGTAAGGAAACCATGGGAAATACTATCCTCAGAGCTGATTCTTGTCATCCAAGACACGTAAGGGTTAATATTCCAAGGGGTGAGATGTATAGATCTAAAAGAAACTGCAGTGATCACGAATGTTATATCCAGGAGAGAAATGATATCTGCAGTAGACTCAAAAAAAGAGGTTATCAGGACTGGTCTCTTACCAGAGCAATTAAATCAGTGGAAAAAATTCCCCGGTTAGATATGGTGGACAAGTGTAAAAATCAGCTGAGACAGAAAAAAAATAAAAAAATGGTATTAGTAACAACATACAGTAAGGAATATAATCAGATTGAATCAATTATTAAAAAATATTTGCCAATATTAAAAAGTGACCAAATCCTAGATAACATTCTGAAGGAAGGCTGCTTATTTTCAACTAGGAAAGCTCCAACTTTGTCCAATCTTTTATCACCAAGTCTGGTGATGACAGGTTTGGGAAATACAACATGGCTATCTACAAGGTTTTTTTTTAAATGTGGTAATAGTAAGTGTGGTACATGTAGATATGCAGTGAATACTAAACAATTTCAGAAAATAGCGAAACCATAAATGTTTAAAATTCAGAATTTCATCCACTGCAGTAGCTCATATGTCATTTATATAATTACCTGCAATGTCTGTAATCTCTCATACATAGGCTGCACTATGAGGAAATTGCGACAGCGTATTAATGAACATCTTCGTGATTCAGTGAACGGTGAAGCCTCTAATCCATCCAATGTATCCAAGCATTTTTTCAAGTACATGGAGGAGATTTGAGGGGTTTCCAATTCTTTGGGATAGAAAGAGTCAATAAGCCTAGGAGAGGTGGGGCTTGGAGACAGAAACTCCTGAGTCGGGAAACCTACTGGATTCTGATGATGGAGACCACCCACCCCACCGGCCTGAATAAACGCTCGGATTTGATTCTATTCTATTAGAACTGTTCACGAATCACATTTATAGCACCTTGTTACAATATTGTAATTTGTTTTTAAACTTGTATATGTGTTTTGTATTAGCATTTTAAAATGTGTTTGATACAGAGGTTTTGTAAGTCATGTGACAAGGGAGGCGGGACATGTTTGCCCAGCTAGTTTAAAATCCCCATGCCACAGCCATACAGCTAGGTTATGATTAAGGGGCACATATAGCTCTGAAACGCGTAAACCAGTGTCCTGGGACCTTGCTGGATTAAGCCCTCCACCTCCAAAAAATGTTGGCCTGTGTTTTTATACCTAAGAATTTTTTGGAATAAAGCTTTGGAACATATTGCTTTGGTGCCGGATTTCTTCATATTTCTATATGTCTCATCTGTATGTAGCGCCCTGAGGGTTCGGTCGCTACAGAGGTATTGCATCTCAACCAGATGTGCGATATCTCACTTCCAGGTAAGGATGGAGTGTGGATCAGGACCCCGGCACCTGCATGCATTACACCACATTTCCGGGGGGCAGGGCGACCGATATGCTCCAAGTAGAGCATGACAGTCCCTGTCCCTGGCTGGAGTGGGGGGGGGACACCGAGGAAGGGGGGACCCTGTAGTGCATAGGAGGGAGAGGGCAGTTCCTGGGTGCACCTAAAGGGAGGTATAAAAGGTGGGAGCCATCTTAGAGACAGTGGAGAGTGAGGAGGTTCAGACAGAGAAGAAGAGGGAGCAGGAGGTGGGAGCAGAGGCTCTGCATGGGCTCTACTCCGCAGGCGGGCCTGAGAGGGAGGCCGGAGCCTGGAGGAAGGAGAAGGAAGGAAGAGGAGCAGAGGAGGCTCCAGGAGCAAGGAACGAAGGGACCCCAGGGGTGTGGACCGGCGAGTCACCACCACACGCCCGAGTCTACCTGCGTAGGGGGGGTCAGGCCAAAGGGGGAGACCGGTCCCCGAAACTAGTGGAGGCGGGGAACTACCCTCAGCTAGAAACCGGAGGCTGTGACATTTTACGTGGCGCAGCCCCTCGCTACACCCGCTAGGAAGGCATCATATAGGGTCAGGGAAACTGGCGCCAAGGTTTACCAGAGAAGGCCCGAGGCAGCCGGACAGAAGCGAGGTCTCTGGCGGGGTATGACAGGCCAGAGAAAGGACACACAACGGGGGTCCTGTGAAACGCTCCAAAGTTATCTGGGAGTAGGCTGAGCCCCTCACCTGGTGAGCATAGTGCGACGTGGGACGTTATGACCAGCTGTAGTAACGTGGATAAAGAACTGTGAGTAAATACTCTGGACTGCATTACAGGACTCTGTGTCGTTACTGCTGCTCCCGAGCACCATCACACCCAACATCCCCACTTGCTGCCCTGAGGCTATACTCCTCCCGTGGGGAGTTATACTATCCTCTACTGCACCCACACCAGCCTCAGCGGTCTGCCCTGCAGCGGCGGTTGACTCTCACCGCAATCCACGGGTGGCGTAGTCGGACATTTAATATCACAAAACCCTATAAATAGACTGCCATTTGGGTTGACCACCCAGAGCCACGGGACCGGGTCCCCGCCACACGAGGACTACAACCCCCAGCATCCGCAATGGGTCCGCTTCCGGGTATCCCCACACACACGCGGCCCAGGGGGCGCGTCAAGTACTGTGGTTCATGTATGGTCTGCAATCTGATGACGACTGGTAAGAACACCCAGCACGTCCTTACTAGTGTTGAGCCACCCCCGTAGTGTTCGGGTTCGGTTCGGTTCGTCGAACACCGGGATGTTCGAGGAACTGTTCGTCGAACTGTTCGTCGAACACCTTAGAACACCGTCGAACACCGTTAAAACCAATGGCAGGCAAAAAAAACACATAGAAACACATAGAAAACACCTGCAAAGGTGTCCAAAAGCTGACAAACTGCTCAGAAGACACTCTCTTTAAAAAAGCCGGCCGGCAAATTCAGCAGCGGCATACACCGGTACCCGACAATTTAGACAAGAAGGAATAGAGCATCACACATAGATTAGATAGATAGAAACATGTCAGTCACACAAATAAGAAGCACAGTGACAGTGTTGGTTACTGCACTTGTCATTTAGTGTAAAGGATTTATTAAAAAAAATATTAGTGTTTTCATGCACCGTCTCTTTAAAAAAGCTGGCCGGCAATTCAGCATCTGTACCCGACAATTTAGAACAGAAAGAATAGAGCTTCACACATAGATTAGATAGATAGAAACATGTCAGTCACATATATAATAAGTACAGTGATAGTGTTGCTTACTGTACTTGTCATTTAGTGTAAAGGATTTATTTAAAAAAATAATAGTGTTTTCATGCACTGTCTCTTTAAAAAAGCCGGCCGGCAATTCAGCAGCGGTACCCGACAATTTAGAACAGAAAGATAGAGCATCACACATAGATTAGATAGATAGAAACATGTCAGTCACATATATATGAAGTACAGTGATAGTGTTGGTTACTGTACTTGTCATTTAGTATTAAAATAAAGGATTTATTATTAAAAAAATTGGCGTGGGGTTCCCCTTAATTTTAGGCTCTAGCGGAGGTTAAGCAGACGGCTGGGGCAGATGTTTGAAGCCTGGGAAGGGGGTAATACCCACGGAGCTTCCCAGGCTACTAATATCAGCCCCCAGCTGAATACATAGCCTTTACTAGCTATTAAAATGGGGGACCCCCCCAAAAAAATGACGTGGGGTCCCCCCTAATTTAATAGCTAGCAAAGGCTAGGCAGACAGCTGGGGGCTGATATTAATAGCCCAGGAAGGGAGCCATGAATATTGGCCCCCTCCCAGGCTAGAAACACCAGCCGTCAGCCGCCCCAGAAATGGCGCATTCATAGGATGCGCCAATTCTGGCACTTAGCCTCGCTCTTCCACGCTGCCCTGGTGCGGTGGCAGGGGGTAATAGGGTTGGGGTTGATGTCAGCTTATAATGCCAGCTGACATCAAGCCCAGGTTAGTAATGGAGAGGCGTCTATAAGACACCCCCATTACTAACCCCATAGTCAAAGTTAAAAAAAACACAAACACCCAGAATAAAGTCCTTTAATTGAAATAAAGACACAATCCTTTATTGTTCTAAATTAAACCATACTTACCATCACGCCCATTCCAGCTGAAGCCAACGATCTCCTGCAATAAAAGAAAAATAATAAAGCAACCTCATCCTTACCTTTCCATGGTTCCCACGACAGCTTCAGCTCTGCTACATCGAGATGACAGGCTGGACCGCAGCAGAACGCTGCCATCCAGCCTGTCATCCCGCAGACACTGAGAAGCGCAGGCTTGCTTGCGCTGCTCAGCGTCTCTCTGTGACGACATCCAGATGAGCCGAGTTCATGTCCAATGAACTCGGCTCACCTCATGCACGTCACTGACAGCGTGGGAAAATTCTCACGCTGAAGCGCTGATTGCAGGAGATTTTTCCCACGCTGTCAGTGACGTGCAGGAGGTGAGCTGAGTTCATTGGACATGAGCTCACCTCATGCACATCACTGACAGCGTGGGAGAATTCTCCTGCACTCAGCACTTCAGCGTGAGAATTTTCCCACGCTGTCAGTGACGTGCATGAGGTGAGCCGAGTTCATTGGACATGACCTCGGCTCATCTGGATGCCGTCACAGCGAGACAGTGAGGAGCGCAAGCATGCCTGCGCTTCTCAGTGTCTGCGGGATGACAGACTGGATGGCAGCGTTCTGCTGCGGTCCAGCCAGTCATCTCGATGTAGCAGAGCTGAAGCTGTCGTGGGAACCATGGAAAGGTAAGGATGAGGTTGGTTTATTATTTTTCTTTTATTGCAGGAGATCGTTGGCTTCAGCTGGAATGGGTGTGATGGTAAGTATGGTTTAATTTAGAACAATAAAGAATTGTGTCTTTATTTCAATTAAAGGACTTTATTCTGGGTGTTGTGTTTTTTTTAAATACTTTACTAGAAATTCATGGCGGTCATGTCTAATACTGGCGTGACCCCATGAATTTTGGGCTTGGGGCCAGCTGATAATACCAAGCTGGCCCTAACCCCTTTATTACCCAGTGAGCCACCGCACCAGGGCCCTGGATGAGTTGGGTACAGCGCCAGAAGATGGCGCTTCTATGAACGCGCCATTTTCCGGGGTGGCTGCGGACTGCAATTTGTAGCGGGGGGGGGCCCAGAAAGCTTGGGCCTCCCTGCGCTGCAGATTCCAGCCCCCAGCTGCCTAGTTGTACCTGGCTGGACACAAAAATAGGGCGAAGCCCCACGTACTTTTTTTTTAATTATTACATGAAATTCATGAAATAATTAAGAAAAAAAGGCCTTCCCTATATTGTTGTGTCCGGCCAGGTACAAATAGGCAGCTGGTGGTTGGGGGCAGCCCGTTCCTGCCTGCTGTACCTGGCTGGACACAAAAATAGGGCGAAGCCCCACATACTTTTTTTTTAATTATTACATGAAATTCATGAAATAATTAAGAAAAAAAGGCCTTCCCTATATTGTTGTGTCCGGCCAGGTACAAATAGGCAGCTGGTGGTTGGGGGCAGCCCGTTCCTGCCTGCTGTACCTGGCTGGACACAAATATAGTGCGAAGCCCCACTTCAATTTTTTTTAATTATTTCAGGAAATTCATGAAATAATTTAAAAAAAATTGACGTGGGGCTTCGCACTATATTTGTGTCCAGCCAGGTACAGCAGGCAGTAACGGGCTGCCCCCAACCACCAGCTGCCTATTTGTACCTGGCCGGACACAACAATATAGGGAAGCCCTTTTTTCTTAATTATTTCATGAAATAATTTAAAGAAAATTGACGTGGGGCTTCGCCCTGTTTTTGTGTCCAGCCAGGTACAACTAGGCAGCTGGGGGCTGGAATCAGCTGCGCAGGGAGGCCCAAGCTTTCTGGGCCACCCCCGCTGCAAATTGCAGTCCGCAGCCACCCCGGAAAATGGCGCGTTCATAGAAGCGCCATCTTCTGGCGCTGTACCCAACTCATCCAGGGCCCTGATGCGGTGGCTCACTGGGTAATAAAGGGGTTAGGGCCAGCTTGGCATTATCAGCTGGCCCTAAGCCCGAAATTCATGGGGTCACGCCAATATTAGACATGACCACCATGAATTTCTAGTAAAGTATTTAAAAAAAACACAACACCCAGAAAAAAGTCCTTTAATTGAAATAAACACACAATTCTTTATTGTTCTAAATTAAACCATACTTACCATCACGCCCATTCCAGCTGAAGCCAACGATCTCCTGAAATAAAAGAAAAATAATAAAGCAACATCATCCTTACCTTTCCATGGTTCCCATGACAGCTTCAGCTCTGCTACATCGAGATGACAGGCTGGACCGCAGCAGAACGCTGCCATCCAGCCTGTCATCCCGCAGACACTGAGAAGCGCAGGCTTGCTTGCGCTCCACAGTGTCTCTCTGTGAGGGCATCCAGATGAGCCGAGTTAATGTCCAATGAATTCGGCTCACCTCATGCACGTCACTGACAGCGTGGGAAAATTCTCCTGCACTCAGCGCTTCAGCGTGGGAGAATTCTCACACTGAAGCGCTGAGTGCAGGAGAATTCTCCCACGCTGTCAGTGACGTGCAGGAGGTGAGCTGAGTTCATTGGACATGAGCTCACCTTATGCACGTCACTGACAGCGTGGGAAAATTCTCCTGCACTCAGCGCTTCAGCGTGGGAGAATTCTCACGCTGAAGCGCTGAGTGCAGGAGAATTCTCCCACGCTGTCAGTGACGTGCAGGAGGTGAGTTGAGTTCATTGGACATGAGCTCACCTTATGCACGTCACTGACAGCGTGGGAGAATTCTCCTGCACTCACCGCTTCAGCGTGAGAATTTTCCCACGCTGTCAGTGACGTGCATGAGGTGAGCCGAGTTCATTGGACATGAACTCGGCTCATCTGGATGTCGTCACAGAGAGACGCTGAGCAGCGCAAGCAAGTCTGCGCTTCTCAGTGTCTGCGGGATGAGAGGCTGGATGGCAGCGTTCTGCTGCGGTCCAGCCTGTCATCTCGATGTAGCAGAGCTGAAGCTGTCGTGGGAACCATGGAAAGGTAAGGATGAGGTTGCTTTATTATTTTTCTTTTATTGCAGGAGATCGTTGGCTTCAGCTGGAATGGGCGTGACGGTAAGTATGGTTTAATTTAGAACAATAAAGGATTGTGTCTTTATTTCAATTAAAGGACTTTATTCTGGGTGTTTGTGTTTTTTTTAACTTTGACTATGGGGTTAGTAATGGGGGTGTCTTATAGACGCCTCTCCATTACTAACCTGGGCTTGATGTCAGCTGGCATTATAAGCTGACATCAACCCCAACCCTATTACCCTCTGCCACCGCACCAGGGCAGCGTGGAAGAGCGAGGATAAGTGCCAGAATTGGTGCATCCTATGAATGCGCCATTTCTGGGGCGGCTGACGGCTGGTGTTTCTAGCCTGGGAGGGGGCCAATATTCATGGCTCCCTTCCTGGGCTATTAATATCAGCCCCCAGCTGTCTGCCTAGCCTTTGCTAGCTATTAAATTAGGGGGGACCCCACGTCATTTTTTTGGGGGGGTCCCCCATTTTAATAGCTAGTAAAGGCTATGTATTCAGCTGGGGGCTGATATTAGTAGCCTGGGAAGCTCCGTGGGTATTACCCCCTTCCCAGGCTTCAAACATCTGCCCCAGCCGTCTGCTTAACCTCCGCTAGAGCCTAAAATTAAGGGGAACCCCACGCCAATTTTTTTAATAATAAATCCTTTATTTTAATACTAAATGACAAGTACAGTAACCAACACTATCACTGTACTTCATATATATGTGACTGACATGTTTCTATCTATCTAATCTATGTGTGAAGCTCTATTCTGTCTGTTATAAATTGTCGGGTACCGCTGCTGAATTGCCGGCCGGCTTTTTTAAAGAGACGGTGCATGAAAACACTATTATTTTTTTTGATAAATCCTTTATGCTAAATGACAAGTACAGTAAGCAGCACTTTCACTGTACTTCGTATATATGTGACTGACATGTTTATATCTATCTAATCTATGTGTGAAGCTCTATTCTTTCGGTTCTAAATTGTCGGGTACAGGTGTATGCCGCTGCTGAATTGCCGGCTTTTCATGTTTCACTGTTGGCACTGTTCCCATCGATTTGGGCAATCACTGTAATGCCACAACCACCATGGCTGTGGCATTACAGTGAGTGGCAGACAATCCCTGCATGATTGGTGCTCTAAATAGCGCCAGACATGCAGGACACGCTTTTGGTGCACGAACAGTTATCGAACATAACCTCGAACAGCCGAATTTTTTGCAAATCGTTCGGGTTCGTCGAACAACTCGAACACCGCCCAAAACAGCTCGAATTTGAGATTGGCGAACAGTTCTAGTCGAACACCGCTCATCTCTAGTCCTTACCATTGTTAAGAACATCCTGGAAATTGTGGGTTCAAGCAATACAATTATATATGGAGCTGACCTAACATTACCATTGATCTCTGTACTTAGCTTTGTGCTGCATAAATGTATTGACGGTAGTTCTGGTGCTGCATTCATGTACTGACGGTGGTTCTTTCGCTGCATTCATGTACTGACGGTGGTTCTAGCGCTGCATTCATGTACTGACCGTGGTTCTGATGCTACATTCATGTACTGACGGTGTTTCTGGTGCTGCATTCAAGTACTGATGGTGGTTCTGGTGGTGCACTTAGGTGCTGACAGTGGTTCTGACATTGTACACATGTAGCAATCCATAATGTGCTTCATGGCCATGTTAAAAATTAAAAATCCTTAAATCTTAGAGATTTGAGATTAGCTTGTGTTCACATTGATTCTTTTTTGGAGCAGAAACTTTCCAAATCCTCCTCAAATATTCAAAACTTGGTTTTGGTGATGTATTAAGGTACTGATGGTGGTTCTAGTGATGTATTCATGTAAGTACCCCTTTAAAAAAATGTGGGGCCCTTGGGATTGGTGCAATATGGCAATGTGGCTCTTGAACCACAAAATGTTTTGATCCCCTGCCTTAAGGGAACTCCATACAGCTCAATTAATGGAAAAAGTTATGGGTCAAGGGAAATGGTTGTACAAACTAATTCTTTTTTTCACGTTCAGAATTTTTTTAAGCTATTAAGTTAGTAAAAAAAACTATACCGGTACATGTTTGGTATCACTGCAATCGTACTGACCTGGAAAATCATGTTGTTACGTGATTTTTACTGTAGAATTAACTCCAGAAAAATAAAACCCCATAAACAATAGTGAAATTGCATTTTTTTGCCATTTCAACCACTTGGAATGTTTTTAGCCATTTTCCCTAACTCTCTATGGTAAAATGAATTCATTCATTCAAAATTACAACTCATCTAACGAAAAGCAGACCCTCATACATCTATGTTAACTGAAAAATAAAAGTTTTGGCTATTTGGAAAAGGGGAGGAGAAAATGAAAACTCAAAATTGAAAATTGACTGCATCCTTAAGGGTTTTAAGGGGTCGTTTCCTATATGCACAACTGCAAAAAACAAACAAACTGCACTTTACTTACCCCAAATCAGATCCAGCGCTGTGTCTTTACCATTAACCAGTCTCTGTTGTTTTGCTTCCGTGGTGACTTCACGTCGACACCGCTGCAGTCAATCACTGAGCTCAGTGGCTCATGTCATGTACATGACGAGTTCTATTTGCTTGGAGGTTTCTAGAATGATTGTGATTAACTTTATTTCTTGTCCCCAGCAATGGGTGGGCATGACTCCAGTCCATTTGCCATGTTGGTGCTCTGTTATTGATGGACGGGAGTTCTGCTAATCTCTAACCTTCTGGCATCCCCAGCGCAGCTTTTGATTAGCTGGGCTGATGCGACATCATCTATGCATCATGCCACGATGATGACGTTGGGCCAGTCTGGCTAACCACAAGCCGTGCTGGGGATCCCAGAAAGATAGAGATTCACGAGCATCCTGTCCAGTGGACAGAGACTACTGACCTGGCCGATAGACCGGAGTTCCGTTAATCGATTGGCCTATCTCTACTTGTCACTGATCCATCATGTTTCTTTATGAAAGTATCAAACACATGCTTAAAAATTGTCACCAAACTTAGTTTTGTTTACAAGTTTCTTTCCTTTTAACAAATAATAATGCTGTTAATAATAGTCTTTTATTTTGTGCTCTGTATTCTATTGTACTAGATGCATAATGCACCAGACACTGTTATAAAATACCAGCTATTGAACCCGTTCTACTGTATGTCTGGGTGTGGCGCCAGAGTACGCGCGTGCCCATAAAACGCTGTCCGGCGCCATTTTGATGAAGACACACTGCAAATATGTCTTCACTAAAATGGTGCTGGACAGCGTGCTATGCGCATGTGCCGATTCCAGCGCTGCACTCCTCCCCCGACCTCCGGCCCGAACAGAGGTGCCGCGGCAGCACTCTTCCCGGTCAGGTATGTACTTATGGTGCCGGAGAACGCGGTATACGTTCAGTGTCTATGCATACCATGATCTCTGGCGCTGTACACTCCTCTTACCTGTAACGGCTGGATGTGTTCTTCTGTCTGGAGCCAGACTACGCACGAGCATCGCGCATGCTCAGTCTATAAAGGCTTCGGACAGAAGGACACATCCCTGATTATATTATAGATGGCCCCCAATTCTGTTAATATCCCCCATCCTAGTGTATATGCCCCCTCCCCCTTCTTATTATACGTGGCCCTCATCCCATCCTGGTATGCATGGCACACCTGATCCCCATCCTGGTATGCATGGCACCCCTCCATCCTGGTATGCATGGCCCCCTCATCCTCAATCCTGGTAATCCTAGTATGCATGGCCCCCTCATCCCCAATTCTTGTATGCATGGCCCCCTCATCCCCAATTCTGGTATGCATGGCACCCCTGTTCCCTACTGCTGGTATGCATGGCCCCCTCATCCCCAATTCTGGTATGCATAGCACCCCTGTTTCCTAATGCTGGTATGCATGGCACCCCTGTTCACCATCTTGGTACGCATGGCACCCCTGATCCCCATCTTGGTATGCATGGTGCCCCTGATCCCTATCCTGGTACGCATGGCGCCACTGATCCCCATCCTGGTATGCATGGCGCCCCTGATCCCCATCCTGGTATGCATGGCGCCCCTGGTCCCCATCCTGGTATGCATGGCGCCTCTGATCCCCATCCTGGTATGCATGGTGCCCCTGATCCCCATCCTGGTATGCATGGCGCCCCTGATCCCCATCCTGGTATGCAAGGCGCCCCTGATCCCCATCCTGGTATGCATGGCGCCCCTGATCCCCATCCTGGTATGCATGGCGCCTCTGATCCCCATCCTGGTATGCATGGCGCCTCTGATCCCCATCCTGGTATGCATGGCGCCCCTGATCCACATCCTGATATGCATGGTGCCCCTGATCCCCATCCTGGTATGCATGGCACCCCATCCCTCATCCTGGTATGCATAGAACCCCTTGATCACACATCCTGGTATGCATAGAACCCATTGATTCCCCCATCCTGGTATGCATAGAACCCCTTGATCCCAAATCCTGGTATGCATGGCACCCCTGATCCCCATCCTGGTATGCATGGCACCCCATCCTCATCCTGGTATGCATAGAACCCCTTGATCACACATCCTGGTATGCATAGAACCCCTTGATCACACATCCTGGTATTCATAGAACCCCTTGATCCCCCATCCTGGTATGCATAAAACCCCTTGATCCCAAATCCTGGTATGCATGGCATCCCTGATCCCACATCCTGGTATGCATAGAACCCTTGATCTCCATCCTAGTATGCATGGCGCCCCTCATCCCAATACTGGTATGCATGGCACCCCTCATCCCCATCCTGGTACGCATGGTGCCCCTGATCCCCATCCTGGTATGCATGGCACCCCTGATTCCCATCCTGGTATGCATGGCACCCCTGATCCCCATCCTGGTATGCATGGTGCCCCTGATCCCCATCCTGGTACGCATGGCTCCCCTCATCCCCATCCTGGTATGCATGGTGCCCGATCCCTATCCTGGTAAGCATGGCACCCCTGATCCCCATCCTGGTATGCATGGCGCCTCTGATCCCCATCCTGGTATGCATGGCACCTCTGATCCCCATCCTGGTATGCATGGCGCCCCTCATCCCCATCCTGGCATGCATGGCGCCTCTGATCCCCATCCTGGTATGCATGGCGCCACTCATCCCTATCCTGGTATGCATGGCGCCTCAGATCCCCATCCTGGTATGCATGGCGCCTCTGATCCCCATCCTGGCATGCATGGCACCCCTGATCCCCATCCTGGTATGCATGGCGCCCCTGATCCACATCCTGATATGCATGGCACCCCTGATCCCCATCCTGGCATGCATGGCACCCCATCCCTCATCCTGGTATGCATAGAACCCCTTGATCACACATCCTGGTATGCATAGAACCCATTGATCCCCCATCCTGGTATACATAGAACCCCTTGATCCCAAATCCTGGTATGCATGGCACCCCTGATCCCCATCCTGGTATGCTTGGCACCCCATCCCTCATCCTGGTATGCATAGAACTCCTTGATCACACATCCTGGTATGCATAGAACCCCTTGATCACACATCCTGGTATGCATAGAACCCCTTGATCCCAAATCCTGGTATGCATGGCACCCCTGATCCCACATCCTGGTATGCATGGCACCCTTGATCCCCATCCTAGAATGCATGGCGCCCCTCATCCCAATCCTGGTATGCATGGCACCCCTCATCCTGGTATGTATGGTACCCATCATCGCTATCACACTGCACACACACAAAAAAATAAACACTTATACTCACCTTTCTTTCCTGTGCTCCAGCGCTGCTTCCCGTTCTGCCGGAGGCCAGGAGAGGAGTGTGGCGCCGGAATACGCGTGTGCCCATATCGACACTGCAAATGTGTCTTCAGTAAAATGGCGTCGGACAGCGCGCTATGCGCATGCGCCTATTCCGGCACCGCACTCTGGCCAGGATAGAGGTAATTATGTCCTTATGGCGCCGGAGATCGTGGTGTGTGTTCAGTGTCTACGCATACCGCGATCTCCGGCGTCATACACTTCTCTTACCTGTAACGGCTGGATGCGATCTTCTGTCTGGAGCAAGACTGCGCAGGCGCATCGCGCTTGCGCAGCCTATAGAGGCTTCGGACGGAGGGTTGCATTTACCGTTATATTATAGATATTACATATGTATCTGCACATCCTAAGACTGCTTCCAACAATTGTAGTTGTTTTCCGCTCACTGCTCTGTACTTTCTTATAGTTATATAAAGTGATTGTAAAGTGATTGTAAAGAATTATGTCTGGCATGTACACTGTGTGCAGAATTATTAGGCAAGTTGTATTTTAGAGGATTATTTTTATTATTGATCAACAACTATGTTCTCAATCAACCCAAAAGACTCATAAATATCCAAGCTTAATATTTTTGGAAGTTGGAGTGGTTTTTTTTTAGATTTGGCTATCTTAGGAGGATATCTGTTTGTGCAGGTAACTATTACTGTGCAGAATTATTAGGCAACTTAATAAAAACCAAATATAATCCCATCTCACTTGTTTATTTTCACCAGGTAAACCAATATCAGTGCACAAAATTTAGAAATAAACATTTCTGACATGCAAAAACAAAAACCAAAAAAATTAGTGATGAATATAGCCACCTTTCTTTATGATGACACTCAACAGCCTTCCATCCATAGATTCTGTCAATTGCTTCATCTGTTTTCGATCAACATTGCGTGCAGCAGCCACCACAGCCTCCCAGACACTGCTCCGAGAGGTGTACTGTTTTCCCTCCCTGTAGATCTCATATTTTATGATGGACCACAGGTTCTCTATGGGGTTCAGATCAGGTGAACAAGGGCGCCATGTCATTATTTTTTCTTCTTTTAGACCTTTACTGGCCAGCCACGCTGTGGAGTAGTTGGATGCATGTGATGGAGCATTGTCCTGCATGAAAATCATGTTTTTCTTTAACGATACTGACTTCTTCCTGTACCACTGCTTGAAGAAGTTGTCTTCCAGAAGCTGGAAGTAGGTCTGGGAGTTGAGCTTCACTCCATCCTCAACCCGAAAAGGTCCCACAAGTACATCTTTGATGATACCAGCCCATACCAGTACCCCACCTCCACCTTGCTGGCGTCTGAGTCGGAGTGGAGCTCTTTGCCCTTTACTGATCCAGCCTCTGGCCCATTCATCTGGCCCATCAAGAGTCACTCTCATTTCATCAGTCCATAAAACCTTTGAAAAATCAGTCTTAAGATACTTCTTGGCCCATTCTTGACGTTTTATCTTTTGTTTCTTGTTCAAAGGTGGTCGTTTTTCAGCCTTCCTTACCTTGGCCATGTCCCTGAGTATCGCACACCTTGGGCTTTTTGATACTTCAGTAACATTGCAGCTCTGAAATATGGCAAAACTGGTGGCGAATGGCATCTTGGCAGGTTCACGCTTGATTTTCCTCAATTCATGGGCAGTTATTCTGCGCCTTTTTTGGCCAACACGCTTCTTGCGACCCTGTTGGCTATTTGCCATGAAACGCTTGATTGTTCTGTGATCACGCTTCAAAAGTTTGGAAATTTCAAGACTGCTGCATCCCTCTGCAAGACATTTCACAATTTTGGACTTTTCAGAGCCCGTCAAATCTCTCTTCTGACCCATTTTGCCAAAGGAAAGGAAGTTGCCTAATAATTATGCACACCTTATATAGAGTGTTGATGTCATTAGCCAACACCCCTCCTCATTACAGAGATGCACATCACCAGATTTACTTAATTGGTAGTTGGCTCTCAAGCCTATGCAGCTTGGAGTAGGACAACATGTATAAAAAGTATCGAAGTGATCAAAATACGCATTTGCCTAATAATTCTGCACGCGGTGTATATGGTTCTTATTACATATTTTATTCTTATTTTTCCCTGCTATGTTGTTAAACTAAATTCAAAACTTTTACCTACTCCATGAGTCTATTGTCAGTCACAAATTCTTGTTAAGATGCAGAAATAGACAGTGTAAGGTCTGCATTAGAAATCATCAGTGTACTCCCTAAATTATGCTATTTCTACATGACTACTATAATCATCTAATCAGACTACACATTTTCATATGGATAGTTTGTGTGTGTCTACCCTTGGTTATCTCAAGCCTCATCCTTGAAAATTCTGATAGCATCCACAGTAGTGCAGGCAATTTGGGGTTTGCGGAGATGAAAGGAGCAAAGGGTCATTTAAATCTATGATATACATGTTGTAAATCAGTTTTAAACAAACATAGCTAGCATTGATTATCATCAGTATACACTCTACATGGACTAAATATTGATTCAATCTCTTAAAGGGGTTTTCTACTACTTGACAACCTCTTTTCAATGTCCCCAACTTGCTGATTTTAAAAAAAAATCTTATTGAATAGATCACCGCCACTTCTCCGCTCTTAGCTATGTTCATTAGCGATTTTGTGATATTGTTTATCTTGTGTGAAAACTGCAACCTATCAGTGGCAATCCTGACAGAACTGTGAAGGCTAAAGACCTTCAAATCCACTGTTAGGCTGCAGCTCTGAATTAACATAAATAGATAGAGGTGAATAAATTAATTTGCAAATCAAATTAATTTCGTATTTTATGAGATTCGCATGCCCCAGTGATTTAGAACAAATTGCAATACGACTTGCACAAATAACCAAAACAATGCATGTCATCACTTTACACAAACAAGAAGCTTACTTCAGTTACAGAAGGCCCATTTGAGGGTTTCCCCATAATGTGTTGGCGCAATCACATCATAGGGTATAGCACAGAAAATCAGGAGGGACTATCAGAATCTGTATCAAAGCTGCAGCCATCTTAGGGTGAATCAGGATAGAGATAGGAAATCAGAGCTCACAGATCAGGAATAGAGATAGGAAGAGAAAAACAGACAAATACTCCTGACAGTGTGTGTTGTACAACTCCAGCAGTGAAGAAGATGAGGGTGGTAGTCTGCAGATAATATAGAGATTCAGTTGCTAGGGGGACAGAGAGAGATAGGAGAGGTGCCAGCAGGAGCAGTGCCAGATTCAGTGTGATTGATCACTGATATGGTGTAACTGGTAACTCTCCTACTGCATTTTAATTACAATTATACATTTGTTTTCCTAATTCATAATGCACTATTAAGCAGCAGCAAGACAGCACAAAAGTTATTATAGAAAAAATAAACCTGAAGCTTTCACCAAGTAGACTGCATGCCTGTCAAGGAGACCCCTCTTCAGTCCCCACAGAGACAACACTCCCCCTGTGCCAGAACTAGGGCTACAACAAATATTCGAGGCAGCCACAATTACAGTATGTATGACATGATGGACCAGATATTTTATCTGGCATCCTGCCAACCTAATGCACTTCTGCGAACACGGACCCACTGACTGAATAGCCCGGTTCAGTAATACCTGGACTGTGTCCTTTTTCCGACAGATACTCTGAGCACTAACACCATTGACTTTTGGGTTAACAGATTAGACAAGTGGCAAAAAATTGCCCAGTTTGCCATGTGTGTTTTCTCTTGTTCAGCCTCCAGTGTACTGTAATGTTAGGGTGAGTATTCAGTACGGCGGTGGCTTTGCAACGCCCAAGCATTATCCTCCACAAGTGTGGCAAACTTGACATTTATGAAAATGATCCAGTTATCATCTGCCTGCCTGTCAATTGTATTCTAAAATTTTCTGCTGCCGGCATTGTTGATGCCCATTGCCATGCTGGGCACCTTCTTCCTGTTCACTATGTTATATCTATACTGTGCTACTTCTGCTCTTGGTGGAGTTGTCAGTGCTGGCCCTACATAGCTAGACATCCGTTTACCTGTTCCAGCATATTCTTTTCTGCTGCTGCCGATAGACGGCCACACATATTTTGCCTGTCCAATGTGTTCTATAGCTATAATGTGCTCCTGCTACCAGGGCTGTCAGTGCTGGCCCTACTCAGTTGGCCATCTCATTGCCACTTCCATAACAATCTATACTGTACTGTTGCTGCCACTGCCATGACCACTGTCGATAGACAGCCACTTACATCTCGTGCTTGTCCATTGTGTTCTATAGCTATACCTTACTGCTGATGGGAAATCTGCCCTGTACAGGTTAAATGAAAGTGCTCACAAAAAAGGTTCATTTTTGGCATGGCTTTTTAAAAAGCAATTGCTTATTTACTTTCAATTCAGCAATTCCTTTGCTGCTTATATAAAAAGAATAATTTGGGGGGTTTGTTAAAAAGTCATTGCTTTTCAATTTCCAAAACAGCAAACCTGTTGCTGATGCCAAATTAAAATTAGGGATAATTTTTGGATGACTTGTTAAAAAGCCATTGCTTCGTTTCTTTTTTAAACAGAAAACCTGCTGCCCCCCACCCTCCAAAAAAGGATAATTGTTTAAAATAATTGTTAAAAAGCTATAACTTCTTCATTTATCAAACAGCAAACCTGTTGCCACTAGTCCCAGGCACAGAGGCATATATAAGGGGGAAGAAGGCAGGACATCTGTCCTGGGTGCAGCCAGCAGGGGGGCGCGGTCGGGCCGCCTTATGCGATAGTCCAAGGTGTCCCTCCCCCCCCCCCCGTGGCAGATTATGCTGCCTCCCGGACTGGGAGTCAGCCATTCTCTGTCAAGCTGACAGCCAGCTCAGAGAAGGTGCAGCCCGCTGGCTCTCAGAGTTCTGTGATCAATTGTACTCGCTTCTTTCAGACGCAAGTGCAATTGAAGCTCTGACCGGGGTCAGAGCGATGTCAGCAGCGTGATCAGGACATGTGATCACGCTGTGTCATTCGCTGGCGCACAGAAGCGAGAAGAGCATTTGTGGTAAGTGCTCCACACTAGTGGAGCTGAAGACTCCAAAGATGAAATGTAACAGGGGTTATTTAGGGTGCGGGAGATTTACTGTGTGTAGATGGAAGATTTACTGTGTGTGGATGGGAGATTTATTGTGTGTGGTGGGGGAGATTTACAGTGTGTGGTGGGGAACATTTATGGTGTGTGGTGGGGGAGATTTATTGTGCGTGGGGTGAGATTTACTGTGTGTGGGATGAGATTTACTGTGGTGGAGGAGAGATTTACTGTGGTGGGGGAGATTTACTGTTTGTGGTGGGGAGATTTACTGTGGTGGGGAGATTTACTGTGTGTGGGGGAGATTTACTGTGTGTGGGGGGAGATTTACTGTGTGTGGGGGGAGATTTACTGTGTGTGGGGGAGATTTACTGTGTGTGGGGTGAGATTTACTGTGTGGGGGGGATATTTACTGTGTGTGGTGGGGGAGATTTACTGTGTGTGGTGGGGGAGATTTGCTGTATGTGGTGGGGGAGATTTAGAGAGGCAGGGTGGGGAAGAATTGGTGTGGGGGAGATTTACTCTAACGGGGAGATTTGAGGACACAAGTTTGAGGAGCAAAGAAGGGACAGGTGCAAACACAATATGTGGAGCGGGAGAAATTTGAAGACAAAATGAGGAGCAAGAGGGGAGATGGGGTCATGTATGAGGAAACAGTATGGGGGGATGGGTGCAGACACAGTATGGAGAGTCGAGGGTTGTGTGAGGAGGCAGTATGGAAAGTGAGAGGGTAAATATATGAGGAGGGAGGGGAAAAAGTGTGAGGAGACTATTGAAGGGAGTAGCGCAAGGAGACAGTAAGGGGGGAGAAAAGTGAGAGTGGGCATACAATAGAGACTGCTTAGTGTGGTGGGGTAGCATGGGGAATAGTGTAAGGGCATAGCCAGGAGGGGGCAGTATACCCAGGAGGGGGAGTGTGATGAGGGGGCACAGTATAGAGACTGGACCCTATAGGGGGGCACACAGTGTGAGAGGATAGTGTGAAGAGGGGCCCAGTATGGAAAGGAGAGGGCAGTGAGGGGGAGCATGTTCTATAAGAGGGACAGTGTGTGGGTCATATTTTGTGCAGGAAATATAGTGATGGGCAATTATTTATTCAGGGGCTCAGTGTACTGAAGTTATTTTTATTCAGGAGCATTATAATCACACTGCTATCTTTGAGGGCATCGTGTGGGGATGTGCTGAAGAAGATGGAAGTCTGCAGAGACAAGGTGTGGATGAGAAAAGGCATCATGGAGTCTGAACAAGATGAAGAAAAGAAAGAGAACGACTCCAATCAGAGACAATGTCATTTATAAGGTACCTGAATGTAAATGTTTTTTGTGATACTAATTCTCATATTTTTATTTATGTTAGGAGCATTAAAGGGGTTGTCCATGTTTGTGATGAGTCTGCAGTCATTCTATATGACTGCAGACTTCTGAATTCTCTCAGTGCGCACTGCACATTGTCAGGATTCTTTCGTGCCGGTAATTTGCATACAGTGCTGGCCAAAAGTATTGGCACCCCTGCAATTCTGTCAGATAATACTCAGTTTCTTCCCGAAAATGATTGCAATCACAAATTCTTTGGTATTATTCTCTTCATTTAATTTGCTTGCAAGGAAAAAACACAAAAGAGAATGAAGCAAAAATCAAATCATTGATCATTTCACACAAAACTCCAAAAAAGGGCCGGACAAAAGTATTGGCACCCTCAGCCTAATACTTGGTCGCACAACCTTTAGCCAAAATAACTGCGAACAACCGCTTCTGGTAACCATCAATGAGTTTCTTACAATGCTCTGCTGGAATTGTAGACCATTCTTCTTTGGCAAACTGCTCCAGGTCCCTGATATTTGAAGGGTGCCTTCTCCAAACTGCCATTTTGAGATCTCTCCACAGGTGTTCTATGGGATTCATGTCTGGACTCATTGCTGGCCACCTTAGAAGTCTCCAGTACTTTCTCTCAAACCATTTTATAGTGCTTTTGGAAGTGTGTTTTGGGTCATTGTCCTGCTGGAAGACCCATGACCTCTGAGGGAGACCCAGCTTTCTCACACTGGGCCCTACATTATGCTGCAAAATTTGTTGGTAGTCTTCAGACTTCATAATGCCATGCACACGGTCAAGCAGTCCAGTGCCAGAGGCAGCAAAGCAACCCCAAAACATCAGGGAACCTCCGCCATGTTTGACTGTAGAGACCATGTTCTTTTCTTTGAATGCCTCTTTTTTTTCCTGTACACTCTATGTTGATGCTTTTTCCCAAAAAGCTCTACTTTTGTCTCATTTGACCAGAGAACATTCTTCCAAATCGTTTTAGGCTTTCTCAGGTAAGTTTTGGCAAACTCCAGCCTGGCTTTTTTATGTCTCGGGGTAAGAAGTGGGGTCTTCCTGGGTATCCTACCATACAGTCCCTTTTCATTCAGATGTCAACGTATAGTACGGGTTGACACTGTTGTACCCTCGGACTGCAGGGCAGCTTGAACTTGTTTGGATGTTAGTCGAGGTTCTTTATCCACCATCCGCACAATCTAGCGTTGAAATCTCTCGTCAATTTTTCTTTTCCGTCCACATCTAGGGAGGTTAGCCACAGTGCCATGGGCTTTAAACTTCTTGATGACATTGCGCACAGAAGACACAGGAACATTCAGGTCTTTGGAGATGGACTTGTAGCCTTGAGATTGCTCATGCTTCCTCATAATTTGGTTTCTCAAGTCCTCAGACAGTTCTTTGGTCTTCTTTCTTTTCTCCATGCTCAATGTGGTACACACAAGGACACAGGACAGAGGTTGAGTCAACTTTAATCCATGTTAACTGGCTGCAAGTGTGATTTAGTTATTGCCAACACCTGTTAGGTGCCACAGGTAAGTTACAGGTGCTGTTAATTACACGAATTAGAGAAGCATCACATGATTTTTCAAAGGGTGCCAATACTTTTGTCCACCCCCTTTTTTAGGTTTGGTGTGGAATTATATCCAATTTGGCTTTAGGACAATTCTTTTTGTTTTTTTTTCATTGAAGACAAATTAAATGAAGATAATAATACCAAAGAATTTGTGATTGCAATCATTTTCAGGAAGAAACTGAGTATTATCTGACAGAATTTCAGGGGTGCCAATACTTTTGGCCAGCACGGTATATGCGGTCACGTGCCGACTAGACATGCGTGGACTCACTCAATGAAAATGAATTGAGCGAGGCCGGACACATCTAGTTGGAATGTGGCCAGAAGTATCCAAATCGCATACTTGTCTGTGAGAATTCGGAAGGCTACAGTTACCTAGAATGACTGCAGACTTTAATCTCAAACCTGGACAAGCCCTTTAATTATAAAATGAACCCTTGTAGCCAATCCTAACAGCATGTAATATACTCACTGTGAGGATTCAGCTCTACTTGCTTGTTCCAGCAGTCACCACATGGCCACTTCACTCATATGCGATTTTCATACTTACGCTCACATGTTAATGAGCTTCTCTTTCTGCTTCTCTCAGTTTTTCACTGGACATTGAGAGAATTAAGAAGAGCCGCTCGTTGGCACGTGATTGTAAGTGTGCAAATCGAATGTGTGCTGGGGGTCGCCAAACTGAATTATTATCGAAAAACCTAGATACACCTTTGCTCAGACTGAGAAATGTTTAACCTCACAGAAAGCAGCATCTGTGATCCTGTGCTGTAATGTCTGTATTCCTCCCCTGCCCAGGAGCTGTGGTATGATCAGACCATGTCCCTGTACGGTCACACACAGCTATTATACAGTACACAGCAGGGGCACATTTATAAGATTATCTCAGCACAGGGACATTTTTTTAACACATAAAATAGTGGAAATTATTATTATTCCAAGATCTATATGTATGTAGTGCAGTGTGGATGTTTTCAAATACTTACTGATCACCATCTTCTAACTGTAATTCAGCTTACCAAACTACATAGGGTTTTCTGAGTGGACCTGTAGTTGCTTTCCCAAATTTAAGCTTATGGGACTCACATCGGGGTCCTCATAGACTAACACTGAGAATGAGACTTCTCGCACAGACAGAAGATGCTATGTGAGTGATGGCTGTTCCGAATTGTGGACACATTGTTCAGAAGAGGATATGGAATTAATACTGCTGAAATGAAAAGTATCTATTTGTACACATGCACATTACATTACATACATAATGATAAAGATTTAAGAGATACAATTTTCTTCTGGGAGTGCTTTAGATATTTTGGTGCATTTTATGAATGTTATATTACTATGTACTGTATATTATTGTGTTCAGGTATAATTTCTTCAAGGCTGTGTAATATTTTGTGTGTGAGAGATTAGCCTAAGAAGTGTTGGTATATAGCCACATGCTGTAAATTTATTGCAGAAATTTCTGCATATGTCTATTCTATGTGAACTGAGATTTCCACCAAAACAAGCCCATTCCAGATTAAACTGAATTTCAATTGCTCAATTTGCTGTAATAAATCTGCCACATGAGAGCATACTGTCAGATAATTTTGAGAAATCCCTTCTACTGAATGTCCTACCTTGTATGTTACACCAATAAGTTGTAAATTATATTTTGATTTCCTTTTATTTTTCCTTTGTGTTTGTTTTCCACAAGTACATTGAATCCTGTGGCCCTGAAGGGAAGTTTCATACAAAAACAAAACTTCCCTCAATTGTGTCCATCTGAGTGTATAGAGAGTAGTGATGGACACAGGAGTTTTACAATATACTCTTTTATATACTTGTTTACACTTTTTATTACTTTTAGTGACATGGCCGGTATGAGCCTCCATGTTTATGTGGATCAGTAACACTGCTGTAAGCATTCTGCAAAAATACGGAAGCTTTTTATCCTCTCTGTTGTTGCATTGCTTTGTGTTAATAAAGAGCTTCAACACACATACAGTACACACACAATACACACACGTATTTGTAAATATTTATAACATAAACATTAGTGATTAGCGAGCATGCTCGCTACTGCTCGGTGCTCGCCCGAGGATCTCACTGCTTGAGATGCTCGGCACTCGCTGAGTATTTCCGGGGTTGCTCGGCGAGAGCTCGGGTCCACTCCCTGCATGTTTGGCGCTCTTTAGAGCGCCAATCAACATGCAGGGATTTCCTGTCACTCGTTGTAATGCCACAGCCATGTTGATTGTGGCATTACAGTGATTGGCTAGACGCACAGCGTCATCAGGTCTATATCAGACCTGGCACCGCCATGCTCGTCACAGTCATGCCTGAATCAGGCAGAGTAGGGAGAGGTGCTGCTGCGTCAGGGAGAGATTTGCTTGTGTATTAGGTAGTGCAGGGAGAAAAAACATACATTACACATATCCATCTTAACAAACAGTCCTTTTGAGGACTAACTAATCCATCTGCAGAGATATCAGGCAGCCAGTGTATATAGGCAGGCAGGCACGGTATATAGCAGACTTCAGTGCATATAGCATAAGAGGCTCCATTCCAATTCTGCCTTCTGCTACAGTTAGATATTTCTGGAAATAGGCCCAGGTCTCAGGGGCCAGGAATACTTTTTTTTGAATCTTAATCCTCATTATTTGCTTAAAAAGCAATCCAGAGAACAGCGTTTTTCTGCGCCATTTGCTTGTTGGCACTGCAGAATACAGCCAGGTCCTTTCCATTATACAGCGCTTGAAATACAGCTATTTAAAACTGTGTTTTATCCGTCAAACAGATCACATACATATACAGTACAGACCCAAAGTTTGGACACACCTTCTCATTTAAAGATTTTTCTGTATTTTCATGACTATGAAAATTGTACATTCACACTGAAGGCATCAAAACTATGAATTAACACATATGGAATTATATACTTAACAAAAAAGTGTGAAACAACTGAAAATATGTCTTATATTCTAGGTTCTTCAAAGTAGCCACCTTTTGCTTTGATGGCTGCTTTGCACTCTCTTGGCATTCTCTTGATGAGCTTCAAGAGGTAGTCACCGGAAATAGTCTTCCAACAATCTTGAAGGAGTTCCCAGAGATGCTTAGCACTTGTTGGCCCTTTTGCCTTCACTCTGAGGTCCAGCTCACCCAAAACCATCTCGATTGGGTTCAGGTCTGGTGACTGTGGAGGCCAGGTCATCTGGCGTAGCACCCCATCACTCTCCTTCTTGGTCAAATAGCCCTTACACAGCCTGGAAGTGTGTTTGGGGTCATTGTCCTGTTGAAAAATAAATGATGGTCCAACTAAACGCAAACCGGATGGAATAACATGCCGCTACAAGATGCTGTGGTAGCCATGCTGGTTCAGTATGCCTTCAATTTTGAATAAATCCCCAACAGTGTCACCAGCAAAGCACCCCCACACCATCACACCTCCTCTTCCATGCTTCATGGTGGGAACCAGGCATGTAGCGTCCATCCGTTCACCTTATCTGCGTCGCACAAAGACACGGTGGTTGGAACCAAAGATCTCAAATTTGGACTCATCAGACCAAAGCACAGATTTCCACTGGTCTAATGTCCATTCCTTGTGTTCTTTAGCCCAAACAAGTTTCTTCTGCTTGTTCCCTTTCCTTAGCAGTGGTATCTTAGCAGCTATTTTACCATGAATTCCTGCTGCACAAAGTCTCTTCTTAACAATTGTTGTAGAGATGTGTCTGCTGCTAGAACTCTGTGTGGCATTGACCTGGTCTCTAATCTGAGCTGCTGTTAACCTGCGATTTCTGAGGCTGGTGACTCAGATAAAGTTATCCTCAGAAGCAGAGGTGACTCTTGGTCTTCCTTTCCTGGGGCGGTCCTCATGTGAGCCAGTTTCTTTGTAGCGCTTGATTGTTTTTGCAACTGCACTTGGGGACACTTTCAAAGTTTTCCCAATTTTTCGGACTTACTGACCTTCATTTCTTAAAGTAATGATGGTCACTCATTTTTCTTTACTTAGCTGCTTTCTTCTTTCCATAATACAAATTCTAACAGTCTATTCAGTAGGACTATCAGCTGTGTATCCACCAGACTTCTGCACAACACAACTGATGGTCCCAACCCCATTTATAAGGCAAGAAATCCCACTTATTAAACCTGACAGGGCACACCTGTGAAGTGAAAACCATTTCTGGTGACTACCTCTTGAAGCTCATCAAGAGAATGCCAAGAGTGTGCAAAGCAGTCATCAAAGCAAAAGGTGGCTACTTTGAAGAACCTAGAATATAAGACATATTTTCAGTTGTTTCTCACTTTTTTGTTAAGTATATAATTCCACATGTGTTAATTCATAGTTTTGATGCCTTTAGTGTGAATGTAAAATTTTCATAGTCATGAAAATACAGAAAAATCTTTAAATGAGAAGGTGTGTCCAAACTTTTGGTCTATACTGTACGTTGTCAGAAAATACTGCCATTTCTGGCCTCCATTAGTGAAGTAATTCACACCAGTCTGCTGTTCAAACTACTTACCTACAGGCCAGATATTTTAAACTCTGTTTTCTCCATCACACGGATCACATATACGCTGTCAGAAAATACTACCATTTCTGGCCTCCATTAAAAATTTCTTTCAGTGTGTCAGAGAAGCAATTGACACCAGATTGCTGTTCAAAATAGTTACCAGGTATTTAAAACTCTGTTTTCTCTGTCACACGGATCGCATATAAGTTCGCTCCAAACTCAGTAATTTGTAGTGAGCTTGGAAAATATTGTCCTCCATTTAAAATGGGCAAGGCACGTGGCAAGGGACGGGGAACTGCATGTGATGGTGCTGGTGCATGCAGAGGCCGAGGACAAGCTGAAATTGTGCCACAACAAACACCCACATCTTCTCGCCTGACCTTCCTGTCCCAATTCCTAGGGGACCGCAGCACACCACTATTGAACCCAGAGCAGTGTCAAAAGGTTGTTGGTTGGATAGCTGATAATGCTTCCAGTCACTTAGCCACCACCACCACCATCACCCTGTCTTCCACACGGTCAAGTCTCAGTAGCCGAGAGTCTGGACCACATATTCCTCACCCTGAACCTCCTTCCTCCCACCATGCCGAGTGCCCGGAGACAACTTATCCCACACTTGGACACTCTGATGAGCTATTCACTTTTCCATTTATAGATTCGGGCCTCTCGCCCAGTCCACTTGAAGTGGGGCAACAGGAGATCGCATGTAGCGATGCCCAAATATTTGAGCAGCCATGGTCACACGAAGGCGACTGTGGAAAAGTGTCACAAGAGGTGGACAATGATGAGACACAATTGCCAGAAAGTCAGGAGGAGTAGCAGGGTGCGGAAGTGGAAGACGAGGTGGTGGATGATATAGTAACTGACCCAACCTGGCAGGAGGACATGCAGAGTGAGGACAGCAGCACACAGGGGGAGGGAGGCAGAGCACCCCAACAGGCAGGAAGAAGCAGTGTGGTGGCCGCAGACAGAAGGCAGGCAACCGTTCCCCGTAACACCAACACAAAGGAAGTTGCCAGTACAACTGTTAGGTCTTCCCGAGTCTGGTTTTTTAAAGACTCTGCCAATAACCCCAAAAAGGCCATTTGCACCACCTGCCAGGCCAGCATCAGCAGGGGTGGCAAAACGACCAGCCTGACCACCACCAGCATGATCAGGCACATGGAAGCAAAGCACCCAATTTTGTGGGCCGAACCCCAGGGTCCAGGAACAGTGTCTGCAGGTGGCATCATTGCTTCTTCCGCTGTTGTGCATGCAAGCCAATCCCCTGTCGATGGTGCATGCGAAGATGCCTCATGCCCTGCAGCTGTCGTTGCACATTCTCAAGTAGCAGCATCAGGGAGCACGTCCACGTACTTGTCCGAGCGCAGCGTTCAGTTGTCCATACCCCAGTCCTTGGAACGCAAACTCAAATATGCGGCCAACGCCCCACAGGCCACACTACTAAATTCTCATATTTCACGACTGCTTGAGCTCGAAATGTTGCCTTTTAGGCTCATGGAGACGGAAGCATTCTGCAACTTGATGGCGGTGGCCGTCCCTCAGTACTTGGTCCCCAGCCACCACTATTTCTCCTGGTGTGCTGTCCCCGCATTACACAAGCACGTGTCCCAAAACATTAGCCGTGCCCTCAACAACGCAGTTACCGGGAAAGTCCACCTAACCACGGACACGTGGACAAGTGCTTGTGGGCAGGGATGGTACATCTCGCTGACGGCTCACTGGGTTAACATAGTGGAAGCCTGGACCCAGTCGGACCTTGGGACGGAACACATCCTCCTGACGCCAAGGATTGCGGGCCCTAGGTCAATCAGGGTTGCCCCCACGATCTACAGCTCCTGCACCTCATCCTCCTCAACCTCCTCCTCCTCTTCAGCCTCCATATCCGAAATGACCACATAAGTCACAAGCTGGAAGCACTGCAGCACTGCCTCGGCCAACCGGCAACAGGCTGTGCTGAAGCTAATATGCTTAGGTGACAAACCGCACAATGCTGAAGAGTTGTGGACAGCTCTGAAAGAGCAGGCAGATCTGTGGCTCACACCACTGAACCTACAGCCAGGCATGGTCGTGTGTGACAATGGCCGGAACCTGGTGGCGGCTCTGAGGCGAGGCGAGCTCGCACACGTACCATGCCTGGCCCATGTGCTTAACCTCGTGGTTCAGCGGTTTCTCAAATCCTACCCGGAGCTGCCGGATCTGCTTGTTAAAGTACGCCGCCTGTGTGCCCATTTTAGAAAGTCAGCTACAGCTTCCGCCGCCCTTGCCATGTTTCAGCAGCGTTTGACTGGTGTGTGATGTCCCCACGCATTGGTACTCTACACTGCAGATGTTGGGAAGGATTTGTGAGCAGAAGAGGGCAGTTGTTGAGTACCAGCATCAACAAGGCCGTCGGTATTCAGTTCAGACTCCACACATAAGACCTCAGAAGTGGACATGGATGTCAGATATATGTACCATCCTCCAAAACTTTGAGGACTCCACCAAGATGGTGAGCGGCAATGACGCTATAATTAGCATCACCATCCCACTTCTCTGTCTTCTGAAATGCTCTCTGCTCACAATCAAAGAGGATGCATTGCAGGCGGAGAATGATGAGATGGAGCAAGGAACATACAGGGTGATTACATACAGCCAAGCCTCATCTCATCCCAATGTGGATTGGGTGACAATGAGGAAGAGGAGGAGGAGGAAGGACATGAGCTAGTTTCATGCACTATAGACGGTACTACCTGCACAGCTGTCATACCGTCTGTTCAGCATGGATGGCCAGAGGACAGAGAGGAGGAGGAGGAGGAGAGTAGTCAGTATGCTTTAGTGCATATAAAAGGGTGTGGCCGCCCTTTGTCTGGGCTGAGACGCTCATTTTGCCTCGGTTTTATGCTTACACTAGGCATCAGTCTCTCTGCCCTTGTCCATATGTATGTCACTTGACAAATGGTAAGGTTTTTAATATTAGAGTTAGGACTGTCCCATAAGGGTTGCCGTGAAGTGGCGGGATGGCCTTCACATTATTTTGATCAAACTTATGTTAACTAAATACCCTTTATTATTTATTATTATTTTTGCACTGTGCGATTTATACATCTACTTTCAGTTATTTGGGTATTTTTCTTGTTCTTGGTTTCTCTCTGTTTAATGGCCTTGTGTGAACATGCATTTACATTTTGCATGCACATCAACTTACGTTTCAGTTCAGACCTTCAGGTTTTTTCTTTGCAGTCAGTATGCTTTAGTGCATATAAAAGGGTGTGGCCGACCTTTGTCTGGGCTGAGACGCTCATTTTGCCTCGGTTTTATGCTTACACTAGGGATCAGTCTCTCTGCCCTTGTCCATATGTATGTCACTTGACAAATGGTAAGGTTTTTAATATTAGAGTTAGGACTGTCCCATAAGGGTTGCCGTGAAGTGGCGGGATGGCCTTCACATTATTTTGATCAAAATTATGTTAACTAAATACCCTTTATTATTTATTATTATTTTTGCACTGTGCGATTTATACATCTACTTTCAGTTATTTGGGTATTTTTCTTGTTCTTGGTTTCTCTCTGTTTAATGGCCTTGTGTGAACATGCATTTACATTTTGCATGCACATCAACTTACGTTTCAGTTCAGACCTTCAGGTTTTTTCTTTGCAGTCAGTATGCTTTAGTGCATATAAAAGGGTGTGGCCGCCCTTTGTCTGGGCTGAGACGCTCATTTTGCCTCGGTTTTATGCTTACACTAGGGATCAGTCTCTCTGCCCTTGTCCATATGTATGTCACTTGACAAATGGTAAGGTTTTTAATATTAGAGTTAGGACTGTCCCATAAGGGTTGCCGTGAAGTGGCGGGATGGCCTTCACATTATTTTGATCAAAATTATGTTAACTAAATACCCTTTATTATTATTTTTGCACTGTGCGATTTATACATCTACTTTCAGTTATTTGGGTATTTTTCTTGTTCTTGGTTTCTCTCTGTTTAATGGCCTTGTGTGAACATGCATTTACATTTTGCATGCACATCAACTTACGTTTCAGTTCAGACCTTCAGGTTTTTTCTTTGCAGTCAGTATGCTTTAGTGCATATAAAAGGGTGTGGCCGCCCTTTGTCTGGGCTGAGACGCTCATTTTGCCTCGGTTTTATGCTTACACTAGGGATCAGTCTCTCTGCCCTTGTCCATATGTATGTCACTTGACAAATGGTAAGGTTTTTAATATTAGAGTTAGGACTGTCCCATAAGGGTTGCCGTGAAGTGGCGGGATGGCCTTCACATTATTTTGATCAAAATTATGTTAACTAAATACCCTTTATTATTTATTATTATTTTTGCACTGTGCGATTTATACATCTACTTTCAGTTATTTGGGTATTTTTCTTGTTCTTGGTTTCTCTCTGTTTATTGGCCTTGTGTGAACATGCATTTACATTTTGCATGCACATCAACTTATGTTTCAGTTCAGACCTTCAGGTTTTTTCTTTGCAGTCAGTATGCTTTAGTGCATAAAAAAGGGTGTGGCCGCCCTTTGTCTGGGCTGAGACGCTCATTTTGCCTCGGTTTTATGCTTACACTAGGGATCAGTCTCTCTGCCCTTGTCCATATGTATGTCACTTGACAAATGGTAAGGTTTTTAATATTAGAGTTAGGACTGTCCCATAAGGGTTGCCGTGAAGTGGCGGGATGGCCTTCACATTATTTTGATCAAAATTATGTTAACTAAATACCCTCTATTATTTATTATTATTTTTGCACTGTGCGATTTATACATCTACTTTCAGTTATTTGGATATTTTTCTTGTTCTTGGTTTCTCTCTATTTAATGGCCTTGTGTGAACATGCATTTACATTTTGCATGCACATCAACTTACGTTTCAGTTCAGACCTTCAGGTTTTTTCTTTGCAGTCAGTATGCTTTAGTGCATATAAAAAGGTGTGGCCGCCCTTTGTCTGGGCTGAGACGCTCATTTTGCCTCGGTTTTATGCTTACACTAGGGATCAGTCTCTCTGCCCTTGTCCATATGTATGTCACTTGACAAATGGTAAGGTTTTTAATATTAGAGTTAGGACTGACCCATAAGGGTTGCCGTGAAGTGGCGGTATGGCCTTCACATTATTTTGATCAAAATGATGTTAACTAAATACCCTCTATTATTTATTATTATTTTTGCACTGTGCGATTTATACATCTACGTTCAGTTATTTGGGTATTTTTCTTGTTCTTGGTTTCTCTCTGTTTAATGGCCTTGTGTGAACATGCATTTACATTTTTCATGCACATCAACTTACGTTTCAGTTCAGACCTTCAGGTTTTTTTGTTTATACCCTATAACTGTATAGCAGACTCTCTCCTTTCTAATGGGAATTTGTCGTTACTGTGGCCCTGCTCTATGTGTCTTTAATTTCTTAGTGGGGTTTTTCCTAAATTTGGTCAGCCGTTAGACTCACTGCATACCCTATAACTGTATAGCAGACCCTCTCCTTTCTGATGGGAACATGTCGTACTTGCTACTGTGGCCCTGCTCTATCTGTCTTTAATTTCTTAGTGGAGTTTTTCCTAAATTTGGTCAGCCGTTGGCCTCACCGCATACCCTATAACTGTATAGCAGACTCTCTCCTTTCTAATGGGAGCATGTCGCACTCGTTACTGTAGCCCTGTTCTATGTGTCTTTCAGAGTCTCTCCATCATCAATGGAACAGGATGTGTCTGATGATGTGTCACACACCACATTGCCAGATAAGGTTGTAAAACGTTAAAATGACATTTCCCGGTGAATGCATTTGCCTTAAAAAATAACGTAAACAAAAAAAATAACATTAGGATCTTTCTTTAGTATAAATACAGAGTCGCCAATGTAACCTCAATGTAATCACATTTTTCAGCTCCTGCACCTCCTCCTCCATCTCCGAAATGACCATATCAGTCACAAGCTGAAAGCACTGCAGCACTGCCTTGGCCAAGCGGCAGCAGGCTGTGCTGAAGATAACATGGTTAATGCTTAGTTGACAAACCGCCCAGAGCTGCAGAGTTGTTGAAAGCTGTAACACAGCAGCCTGATCTGTGGCTCTCACCGCTGAACATACAGCCAGGCATGGTCGTGTGTGACAATCCGCGGAACCTGGTGACAGAGAAATGACAGCCGGAGTAGATATGGTTTCCCTCTATGCCAGTCCTTTCACCGAGCTAAAGAATATGGTTGTGGTGAAATACAATTCCCACTGAGAAGCTGTTTCAGATTGAAAAACATTGGGCCCACCAGAGGATTTGATTCTGAGGGCTCACCTTTCTCCCCCGCTCAAAAGCTCCATAGCAGCTGCAAAGTTAGCACTATCATGAACTCTCCTGATGTTGTCCTTGCTGGGGTTTGAACCCAGGATCCCAGCGCTCCAAGGCTTCAGTGCTAACCACTGATCCAATGTGTTGCCGTTCACTCTCTGATATTTAACAGGCTGGAGAAACTTGCACCTACTGCCACTCTATCTTCAGCTCCTTAGTGAGAAACTAATGTATTTGGGCAGCCACTCAGTCTACCAAATAAAATTCCTGAGAAGGAAATTGAGGAAGGCTTCACTACTGGTACTGGGGACAGTGCTAATACCATGGCGTTGTACCATAGTTTGCCGGAAATATTTCAGGCTGGTAGGAGGCAAGCCGATTCCCACAGAAATATACCAGAAGTAATGTTCAGGGACCCGCGCTTGTAGAAGGCGGAGACAACACTGGGAGAAATAGTGGCGTCTGGGGACGAGTATGGACACGAGGCATGAGGTTGTGAAAAGTTTCCGCCTCCACAAGCCTAAAAGGCCACATTTCAAGTGAAAGCAGCTTTAGAGGACTTCCTGGGAGAAATTACAGCTGGAGTAGATATGGTTTCCCAAATCCTTTCACCAAGCTAAAGAATATGGCTGTGTTGAAATACAACGCAGCAAAAAAAGCTGTGGACTGGCTCCGTACCATCTCTGGCCACATTTACTTGACCACGTGTTTGTGGGTAGGCGGTCCTTCCCAGTAAGTGCACTGGGGAGGGCACGGGTAATGTTGCGGGACCCGTGCTTGTGGAAGGCAGAGACGATACCGGGAGAAATAGTGGCGGCTGGGGACCGAGTATTGACACCCGGACGCCGCCGCCATGAGGCTGTGAAAAGCTTCCGCCTCCACAAGCCTAAAAGGCTCCATTTCAAGTGCAATCAGCTGCCCAGAAATCTGGCAGTTTAGTATTGCAGCCTGTGGGTGAGTGGGTGGGTGGCTGGCTGCATACTTGCGCTTGCATTCCAAGTAACAGAAAACTAAGCAGATGGTGGCCTCTATCACTATGAACTCTCCTGAAGGAGAAGCCAGGGCCCACCGGAGGAGTCTCCGGTTTTCTGGTGGGTCCGTCCAACCCTGCCGAGAAGCAGCCCTGGCTCAGAAAAGTGTGGGGGAAGGTTCCCGGACACTCTATGGCTGATTTTTTAATGTGGATCGGACGTGCTTATGCATGTTATTTCTCAAACTGGATTACAGATCAGGCCATTGCCCAACTCTGTAGTCATGAAATTAAATGGACAAAGAAAGATGTTTCTGTGTCAAAGAACCACCGAGAAGTGCGAGTTGATGTTGGACGGGCTGCCATTGCTTCTGCAAAAGCTGCTTTAGAGGACTTCCTGGGAGAAATGACACCCAGAGTAGATACGGTTTCCCTCTATGCCAGTCCTTTCACCGAGAATATGGCTATGGTGAAATACAACTCAGGAAAAAAAGCCGTGGACTGGCTCCTTACCATCCCTGGCCACATTCACCTGTCCACGTGTTTGTGGTTAGGCGGTCCTTCCCAGTAAGTGCACTGGGGAGGGCACGGGTAATGTTGTGGGACCCATGCTTGTGGAAGGCGGAGACGATACCGGGAGAAACAGTGGCGGCTGGGGACCGAGTATGGACACCCAGCCACCGCCGGCATGAGGTTATGAAAAGCTTCTGCCTCCACGAGCCTAAAAGGCCCCATTTCAAGTGCAAGCAGCTGTCAAAAATTTGGCAGTATAGTATTGCTGCCTGTGGGTGGGTGGGTGGCTGCATACTTGCGCTTGCATTCCAAGGAATGGGGTAGGGACAACTGAATGCTGCACTGGGACAAGGACGTGGACGGTGATTGTTGCAAGTCTGCAATGACCGGTGCATGGCTGGAGGCATCTTCGCATGCACCAAGGATCACTTATGATGGGCACACTTTTAGGCAGTGACCTGGGAGTCAGAGATGCTTCCAGAGGTCTTCCCCATGCTGTTCCCATGTCTTTTCAGCACTGTATGCATGTGTCTGATGATGTGTCACACACCACATGGCCAGATAAGGTTGTAAAATGTTAAAATGACATTTCCTGGTGAATGCATTTGTCTTGGTTGAAAGCAATGCAAAAGTGCAAAAACGCATCAAAAACGCTACATGTGAACATAGCCCAAGGTGTGGAGGAGTATTTTTGTTTTTGGTTATTTATTTTGCCTTATATACAAGTCATTACCCTGGAAAGGATGTCCCTTAACATATTTCCCAGGAAAATCCATTTTGTTTTTGCTTTTGTATGTTTTATTGTGAGTCCGTAAAAGTGGCGTAATAGAAAATCATAGATAGAAAATCATAGAATGGTAGAGTTGGAAGGGACCTCCTGGGTCATCTGGTCCAACCCCCTGCTCAAAGCAGGATTCACTAGATCATCTCAGACAGATGTCTGTCCAGCCTCTGTTTGAAGACGTCCATTGAAGGGGAACTCACTACCTCTCGTGGCAGCCTGTTCCACTCATTAATCACCCTAACTGTCAAAAAGTTTTTTCTAATATCTAATCTGTGTCTCCTCCCATTTAGTTTCATCCCATTGCTTCTAGTCTTTCCTTGTGCAAATGAGAATAAAGATGATCCTTCTACAATGTGACAGCCCTTGACATATTTGTAGACAGCTATTAAGTCTCCTCTCAGTCTTCTTTTTTGCAAGCTAAACATTCCCAAATCCTGCAACCGTTCCTCATAGGACATGGTTTGCAGACCAGTCACCATTCTGGTCGCTCTTCTCTGAACTTGCTCCAGTTTGTCTATGTCTTTTTTAAAATGTGGTGCCCAAAACTGTACACAGTATTCCAGATGAGGTCTGACCAAAGAGGAGTAAAGACCGATAATGACTTCACGTGATCTTGACTGTATGCTTCTGTTAATACATCCCAGAATTGTATTTGCCTTTTTTGCTGCTGCATCACACTGTTGACTCATGTTCAGTCTATGATCTATTAGTATACCTAAGTCTTTTTCACATGTACTGTTGCTTAGCTCTATTCCTCCCATTCTGTATGTGCTTTTTTCATTTTTATTGCCCAGATGTAGTACTTTGCATTTTTCCCTGTTAAAAACCATTCTGTTGGTTGCTGCCCACTGCTCCAGTTTATTTAGGTCTTTTTGAATCCTCTCTCTCTCTTCTCTAGTATTAGCTATCCCTCCTAGCTTTGTGTCATCAGCAAATTTAATCAGCTTACCCTCAATTCCTTCATCTAAATCATTGATAAAGATGTTGAACAATACAGGTCCCAGGACGGAGCCCTGTGGTACCCCACTTGAGACATTCATCCAGCTGGATGTGAAGCCATTTACAACCACCCTTTGAGTCCGATCACTAAGCCAGTTATGAATCCACCTAACAGTTGCCTGGTCCGTTGCATACTTGGTCATTTTTTCAATAAGGATGGTGTGAGATACTTTGTCAAATGCTTTGCTGAAGTCAAGATATACTATATCTACAGCATTTCCCTGATCCACCCAGTCAGTGATTCTGTCATAGAAGGAAATTAAGTTAGTCTGACATGACTTGTTAGTTACAAACCCATGCTGACTCTGGTTAATCACTTCATTCTTATCCATGTACTTACATACATGTTGTTTAATAATTTGTTCAAAGATCTTTCCTGGTATAGAAGTCAGACTCACCGGCCTATAGTTCCCTGGGTCCACCTTCTTCCCCTTTTTGAAGATAGGAACAACATTTGCTCTTCTCCAGTCTTCTGGGACTTCTCCTGTTCTCCAAGAATTTTCAAAGATTATGGAGAGTGGTTCTAAAATTTCTTCTACGATCTCCTTCAGTACTCTGGGGTGTAATTCATCTGGACCTGGAGACTTGAACTCATTTATGTTAGCTAAATATTCCCTCACAATCTTTCTGTTTACAGATAACTTGGATTCCTCTATTCCTTTAAAAGGACAGTGAAGATCAGTTGATGTTACATTTTCTTTCTGAGAGAAAACAGATGCAAAATAGGAATTAAAAAGTTCGGCCTTCTCAACATCCTCTCTTACCATTTCTCCATTTTCATCCTGTAAAAATCCTATAGCATCTTTGACTTTTCTTTTACTTTTGACATACCCCCAAAATCCTTTTTTATTGCTTTTGACATCTCTTGCAAGCCTTAATTCATTGTCAGCTTTAGCTAACCTGATATGTGCCCTGCAGGATCTGCAGACTGCATTATAATCTTCTTTAGATATGCCTCCCTCTTTCCATTTAATAAACATTTCTTTCTTTCTTTTTAGCATGTGTTTAAGTTCTGTGTTCATCCATCCTGGTTTCCTTAAATGCTTCCCATTCTTCCTACTTTTCGGGATTGTTAACGATTGTGCTTTGAGAATCTCATTTTTAAAAATTTCCCATCCTTCCTGGACATTTTTGTCCTTAAGGACATCCAGCCATTGGATCCCTCCTATTCTCTTTCTGAGTCTCTTAAAATCTGCCTTTCTAAAATCTAACCTTGAAGTTTGAGTCTTCACATGTCTTCCTCCTCTAGTTATCCAAAATTCTATAATAGCATGATCGCTGCCTCCTAGGGTCCCAGCCACCTTTACCTCCTCAACCATTTCCTCCCTGTTTATAAGGATTAGATCCAAAGTAGCAGATCCCCTTGTTTTCTCCCCTACCTTTTGGAAGATAAAGTTGTCAGCAAGAGAGGATAAGAATTTGCTTGACCTGTTAGTTTTACTTGAGAGAGATTCCCAACAAATGTCTGGATAGTTGAAATCTCCCATGACCACTACGTCATATTTTTTGGAGAACTTGGTCATTTGATACATAAAGAGTTCATCCATATCTTCAGCTTGCCCAGGTGGCCTGTAGTAAATGCCTACAATGGTGTCCTTTCCGTTGTTCTCTCCTTGTATTCTTACCCAAACAGTTTCCACAGAACTCCCAGTCTCTGAAGCTTCAGTCTCTGTGCAGATATACGCTTTTCTAACATACAATGCGACACCTCCCCCTCTTTTATCAAGTCTGTTTCTGGCAAATAAGTTGTATCCTTTTAGCCTTTTATTCCAATCATGTGTATCGTCCCACCAAGTTTCAGTGATTCCAATGACATCATATTCCTTTTCCTGCATTAGTAGTTCCAATTCTCCTTGTTTGTTGCCCATGCTTTGTGCATTTGTATAAAAACATTTTAGTTTGTGATTGGTTTCTCTTCCTCCCATATTTTTATTATTTAAATTGTTTTGTCTTTGTTCTTCTTTTCCACTTCCAGTAGCAGAGATCTCAATAGTATTTGTCAGCTGTATGGCTTTTTCTGGCCTTTTGCCTCCCTTCCCACATTGTTCTAGTTTAAAGCTCTTCTGATGAGTGTAGCAAGGCGACTTCCAAATACATGTTTTCCAGTCTTCGTAAGGTGCACCCCATCTCTGGCAAGTAGTCCATCGTATAGGTAATTCATTCCGTGATCCAGAAATCCAAATCCTTGTTGACGGCACCATCGACGTAGCCAGTTGTTCACCTGTAGAATCTTATTCCACCTCATTGTTCCATGGCCATCCACTAGGAGGATGGATGAGAAGACCACCTGCGCTCCCAATTCTTTCACTTTCTTGCCTAAGTCTTCAAAGTCACTGCAGATGGTTTCCAGGTCCTTTCTTGCGGTGTCATTTGTCCCCACATGTATTAGAAGGAATGGGTAGTGATCTGTAGGTCTGAAGAGTCTTGATATCCTGTCAGACACATCTTTAATTTTTGCTCCTGGAAGACAGGACATTTCTCTTGAGGTTATGTCTGGTCTGCAGATAGCGGCCTCTGTTCCTCTTAACAGGGAATCCCCCATAACCACCACTCTCCGTTTTTTCTTCACAACATTCTTCTTTCTCCATCCAGGAGGATTCTGAGGGCTTACAAGGTTATTCATTGCTGGCAAAGTCTTATTTTGCTGTATTTCTTCATGGTTCTCCTGCGTGAGAGCCTGGTACTGGTTCCTGAGCAGTATGGGTGCTGACTGCCTCTCGATCCTCCTGCTTCTGTGGGTCACATGCTTCCATTCCTCGGTTTCGTCAGGTGCAGTTCGAATTTCTTCTCTTTCTGAATCATGAAGAGATAATTCTGCTCTGTCTAAGAACTCTTCACCTTCCTTAATGATTTTCAAGGTAGTTAACCTCTCTTCTAGATTTCGCAACTTTTCCTCCAACAGGGACACAAGCTTGCATTTCTGGCATGTGAAGTTTGGATTTTCCACTGGCAAGTCTGTGAACATGTAGCAGGATATGCAGCTCACCAAATGGCTCCTGGAATCTTCCATGTTCCCAAAATGCAGTGGGAATATGCAAATTATCTCCTCAGGACTCCTCCCCTGGTTTACCGATGTCCTCTTTTCAGCTCCAACAGCCAAAATCCAGTGTTCTTTAAGCTCGCGGAGACTCTTCACTTACCCCAAAATGCAGTGGGAATATGCAAATTATCTCCTCAGGACTCCTCCCCTGGTTTAATACTCTGACAACGTTGTTGATAGCAGTGATCTGGGAGTCAGAGATGCTTCCAGGGGTCTTCCCCATGCTGTTCCCATGCCATTTGAGCACTATTCCCATCAATTTGGGCAATTTTTAGGCCCTCTGCAGACCGCCGGGGGGAGGCGCCTGAAAAATGCTCGAGTTTCCCATAGTCTTACATTTTTCTAGTTGCTCGGACTGAGCACCTGAGTATTCCAATTTGCTCGACCCGAGCAACGAGTACCCGAGCATTTTAGTGCTCGCTCATCACTAATAAACATATAACTTTATTTTTAGATTATTTAAAAAAAAATTAGGTTATTTTAAGATACTGCATGTTTCAGAACCTCATTGTACCTCTTATAATACAAAAAATAATGCAAGCTTTCTTTTGTTAAATGGGATGATTATGCTTTTTTTTTCAACACAAAAACCTATTACTATCCACAGGTAAACTCTACATCAATTATCTTGGATTTTGATACATTTGTGTTTAGTTACATTTTATCAGCAGGAGATGTGCTGGAGTCAGACGCTCCTAATTGAAGCATAGTCGTACGCCTCTTCATGAATCAGGAGCGGCAGACAAGTGGCATACACCTCAGTGGGCACCTCGCCACAAATCCTACTCCAGTTTTTGCTGGAGTAAGAGTTCTGGAGTAGCAAACACCACCGCTTGTCATGAACTTGACGCCATGCCCCTGCCGCATCTCTGCCTACTTTCTCTGAGCTAGGCAGAAATGATGTGAGAATGCTAAAAGTTGCAAAATTAGTGACTTTTCAAAGCTTTTATGCCAGAATACTGGGGCAAAAGTTTTGATGAATAGGGCCAATTGAGTTTACTGGAAGCAGAAAATGTTAATAATTTTTTCAAATGGAATCCACCTCAGGAAGCGCTGGACTGTTTTTTGTGTTTGGGGATGTTTTTTATTCCTGAAACATTTTTTATTCAGTTATATAACAATAGCGTATATTCTCTAATGCAAGAGAACTGGGCCGAATACGCTAATGACACGGCTCAAATTCTGTCAGAATTTGATCTGAGCGTGATCCGATTCTCTCCCATGAGAGAATCGCAGCACAGGTGCAGAGAAAACTGAGAGCTTAATTTCTCCATCAGTTCTGTGTGAGTACATCGGACTGTACTCGGATGACATGGGTGTGTGAGACCCGAATATCGGAGAGAGTTGCAGCATGACATGATTATTTTGCCGAATCAGCATGAGAAAATAGTGCAGATCTGAGCTGCCCCATAGTATAATATTTTGCTATCTAATAAAACATTGGATAGCTCTCGGCCGTGTTATATGCCGGTCTTAGCGAACCCTTAAAGTGTGTTTTTTACATTTTGTTTTGCAGGTTTTTTACTTAAAAATGTCAACTTTGGAGTAAACTCCACAAGAATCCGTCTCAAATGAAGTGACGTCACTGTTTTTTTCTGCGGCTTTTTGCGGTAAGTTTTTAAGAACCTCATTGGAAAAAAGTCTTCAAAATTTGTCAAGTAAAATAGATTTTCCAATTGAAATCAATAAGAAGAGTATTTAGGCTAAGTTCTCACAATGAGTATTTAATGAGTTTTTGATGTTGCAGATTTTCTGCAGCATTTCTGCACCTATTAGGCAAATTAGATTACTTGCATTTTTTCATTGCTTTTTTAGTGCGTATTTTACTTGCAAATTTTCTGCGTCTAATGCAATTCAACAGGGAAAATCCACACGCAAAACTCAGTGTGCTTAGGTGGCATAATGTAAGTTTGTAAAAACTGTCTATTCTTCATTCAAGATACACTAAAAGCTCAGCATTACATTTCGGTCGTGGAACCAGTGGTACAACCATTAATAACTTCATTCATAACTTGTCAAGGTGTATAAAGTGCGGGGACTTTTGCATGTGGTGCTCATACTCGACACTCAATAAAGTGAGATGTTTTGAAATTTTTGTTTCCATTTTTTTATCATTTGCATATCATTATCATGTCTACACATCCTGTGATTTCCATAATTCCATAACGTTTCCCTCTTGGTGTTGCAACAATTTCAATACTGAGGAGTGCATTTTATAACAGATGTTTGACTTCAAGTTGTGGATTTAGTGGGCATTTTCTTTCTTTTGCAATGTATCGGGCCATAACCGCCAAATTACTATTACTAACATTTACTACAGAAAATTAATCAGTGTTTCATTTTAAAATGATCTTTGTAATCTGCAATGTATTTGAGCTTCAGCATCATATTAGAGCCTGAGACATGCCATTACTTTCCCAAATTTTAGACAAGCAGATGATCGTTTAAACGAACAACAAAGCAATCGTAACTCATGGTAAGCAAAATATGTCAGACAAGTGTTTATACAGGTTGAGAATTGTAAGTGAAATGGTTGATTAATGATCACTACATTGTTATATCATAATATCGAACATCATTTATATTGTGGTTTCTCTGTGGTGGCCATCAGCAGGCACATGAGGTTGGGTGATTTTCTCATTTAGGCACACCCATTGTACATTTACATAGCCCCTTGGCTTTTGAAATGTTTTTAATATTTATGTCTTGAATTGTCCTATTTTTGTAATAAAGATTATATGTTTTGCTGATCCCATGTATCTCGCATACTTCATTTTTCTTTGCTTTAATCATAACACCGAACATCGTGCAGAGCTGCCATCAGGAATTTCAGAGCCCCATACTGGCAACATTTTCAGGCCCCCTTGAGACTCCGCCCAGGCTCCTGCTCAGCTTTGCCTCCACCCCAGCTCCGCCTCCACTCCTCGAACCTTCCACAGTCCCATAGCCCACTCTTGGAAAAACTGCACTTCTGCACCAGGTCTTCACCATTCACATATTAATAGTTCCCATCAAACACCATATCACATTCATAGCGAACAGATTTTGTTTTGGCAAAAAAGATTTTTTAAGTCGTCACCACGACAAGGTAGAATCTTCTGGTTGGGCCCTACTCTACTCTAACCTATTGAGCATTTCTTAAAATATCCAATATTCTTTTTAGGTATATCTTTCTTTATTTTTCTTTAAGGGAATGTGTCACATACATTTTTGAAAATGACCAGTAATATCACATACGAGGGACAAATACCATCACACCATGATCAGACCACATATTACCACCACATAGTGACCAAATAATACCACATACAAGGAACAAATACCCCAACACCATGGCCAGACCATATATTACACCACATAGTGACTGAATAATACCACATACAAGGAACAAATACCGCCACACCATGACCAGACCACATATTACCACACAGTGACTGAATAATACCACATACAAGGAACAAATACCACCACACCATGGCCGCATCACATATTATCACCACATAGTGCCCGAATACTACAGTACTGATCATTAATAAAAAAAACACAATACTAATATTACCATAAGTGCCATTTTAGACAGGAGCATTGTGCATAGTATACAGTGTATAGTGTAAGTGTACAGGTAATACAGTGATCACCAGTGACATTATGCACAGGAGCTCTGTATATAGTGTCAGTGTATAGGTAATGCAGGGATCACTAGTGATATTTTACACAGGAGCTCTGTATATAGTGTCAGTGTACAGGTAATACAATGATCACAAGTGACATTACACACAGGAGCTCTGTATATAGTGTATAGTGTACAGGTAATACAGTGATCACCAGTGACATTATACACATGTGCTCTTTACATAGTATACAGTGTATAGTGTCAGTGTACAGATAACACACTGACTCACCGGTGATATCTCTAGTTGAAGTCCTTAATCTTTGCTCTTCTCCTTAATCCAGCGCAGATCGCCATCACTTCTACCAGCCAGAACTCGTCTCTGCATAAAATAACACACAGTTATCTAGAGTACCTCTTCCAGAGCACATTCCCCAACTTCTATACTACGCAGCTGAATACAGATGTGCACCCACCATTAATATATAATTAATTATTATGCAACCCACCATTCCAAATATAAACTGTAATCCACCACTGTGCCCCCAATAACTATAAATAGCCACTTTCCTGTCATGCACAGTGTAGGAAAGACAAAGTGCAATAGGAAGGGATGAGGGGAAGGGAGCCCAGACACTAAGGACAGAGGGGGTGGAGACCTCCTAGGCTGATCTCCTATCACCCTGTCCTTTCCTACTGTCCCTATATTGGTTGCTCATCAATCGCCGAGCAGGTACCCTAAAACCCTTTCTCTCCCTAGAACTAGGGTCTGGCTAGGGAACGGGGGGGGGGATGGGCGCTAGTCTGTCCCCACTAACACTAAAGACAGCAAGGGGAGACAAACACGGAGGAAGTAGCTTAGTTTGAGTCGACTTCAGAGAGATTGCACACACGTCCTCTTAGCACCAAAGAGGAAACAATAACTGCTCTTGCTCCAAGCCTTAACAAGGGTTCATGTGAATATCACCGGTGCCTCCCTATTGCAAAGTGAAGGTATTTATACACCCACGCCAGGGTGTTAATTAGCAAGAGGAAGGTAGCCGCTGGGTCAGAGAGTGAGACAGATCTAAGAAGGTGTCTATAATGCCAAACGAAGAGGTCTCCTGCAACCAACTGTAGGGTGACTGTCACATCTGACATGCCCGTGACAATTACCCACTCAATAAATATATAAATGAATTAGCACCTGTACTTTTTCCCCCAATTCATTATTAGTCACACTCCTGCATCCTCAACGCCCACACTCTACCTCCTGCTCCCCGATTCATTATAATTATATGACACTTTCTGCCCCAATTGATTGTCAAGTCCTCTCTCTCCCACCCCCACTTCATCATCATTCACTCTCCCCCACCTCAATTCATCATCATTTGTTGTCCCTCACCATCAATTCATCATTTGCTCTACCCCCACTGTCAATTCGTCATTTGCCCTCCCCCACATTACCAATCCGTCATTTGCCCCCCACTCCCAATTCATCATTTGCTCTCCCCCCACTCCCAATTCTTCATTTGTCCTCCCTCCCTCCCAATTCGTCATTTGCTCCCCCCCACTCCCAATTCATTATTTGCTCTCCCAACCCCACTCCCAATTCATAATGTGCCCCCCCCCACTCCCAATTCATCATCTGCTCTCCCCTCCACTCGCATTTCATCATTAGTGGCACTCCCCCGCTCCCAATTAATCATTTGCTCTCCCCCCACTCCCAATTCATTATTTGCTCTCCCCTCATTCCCAATTCTTCATTTACTCCCCCCTCCACTCGCAATTCATCATTTTCTGTCCCCCAAGACGATTTAATAAATTCTATTTAAAAAAAAGTTTTATATACTTATCTCTCGTGCGATCCCCTGCAGCTCCACTTCTGGACTGACACTCGATGCCGGCGTGTATGCGATGACGCCATCGCGTATGCACCTTGACTAGCGCATCACAGAAGAGGAGGAGGGACTACCTTGGAGCTGCACGACTGTACAGTTTTGACGGCTGTGAGAGATCCAAGGTTACCTGTGCGGAGAAGATATACGCTCTGGCACAAGATACCCCGGGGCCCAGGGAGCATTAGCACAAGAGGTGGGGCCTGCACTGGGTCTGGGCCTCTGCTCTTTACTTCTGTTCACCGGGCCCCATACAGCAGTAAAGGCAGTAATGCCCTGATGGCGGCAATAATATCGTGCATTGTGTTCTCACCTATTTCCACTCCTTTTTGTCCAAACAATTTTCATTTACATTACGCAATTTTGGAGAATTTTTTCACTCACCTAAACGATTTCATGCACGCTGAGCGAACGTTTTTGGACACATCATTCAATCGGTGAACCCATTCACATTACACAAGTATTCACAAGTATTGTGAACAATGGGTTGTTAGTGTTAGAATCTGACATATTATCAGTCAGTGAAAATGTGGCTTTAGTTCTCTCTCCTTTTTATGATTTTATTGTTAGTTTATAAAACAGATCAAAGCAGTTTGCAACCATCAATAAAATAATTGAGTTTGAATTTACCAATTTATTACGTAACTGCTTTACTTTAAATTACAAAGAGAATAATATGTACATTTTCTTAATTAAAATCATTGGCAATAAATAGGTATATGCATGGTGCATGAGTTTACGTAAGAGCTGTTATTTACATAATGACAGTTTATTTGTTGACTGTGTGGGAATTACACTGATAAATGTTGCCTATGGTAGCCTTCCTGTGACACTTTAACCCAGGTTCACAGCCTTGATTACAGTTCAGAGCTTTGTAAAGAAACTTTGATGTTCAGGTCTTCATTCATCTGTTATTTGTGTTCTCCCAGGTGTTTGTCTTTTTTCTGTCTATAGGCTTCTCTGAGGAAGGTAATTGGAAAACTTCTCATTGACTCCACTGTTACCTGGTTGGACAAGATGGGAGTCTCAGAAGATAAAGATTGTTTGGGAATTAGTACTCAACTTCTACACCATATAACCATGTAAAAGTGATTCATTATACAATGCAGGGTCAAAACAAGTGCACAGTCAATAATAAGGTAGCATCCAGATTTCAACATTTTTTGATATATATTATTATCTTTACTTTTTGCATTTTTATCCAACTTAAAGGGCTTGTACCAGGAATGGAAGTTATCCCATATGGGATACATGTCTGATTGCTAGGAAACTGACTACTGGGATCCCCAGTAATCCTGAGAATATAGATCTGAAGAGCCCCCTCTTAGTTGACACCAGATTTCTGTTCAAACTAGTTACCTACAGGCCAGGTATTTAAAACTGTGTTTACTCCATCACTCAAATCATATATACGTTGTCAGAAAATACTGCCATTTCTGACCTCCATTACAAATTGTTTCAGTTTGTCAGTGAAGCAATTGACACCAGTTTGCTGTTCAAAATAGTTACCTACAGGCCAGGTATTTAAAACTTGTACTTGGAAATTTCACAGTTGGGGTCCTCAGGCTTCATGTTCCACAATATTGATTGAATTCCATATTATTATCACATGCTAGCTAGTGTGAGAGATCAGCTCTCTTCTGTGGATGACAACGTGTATTATCTGTGATGCTAATAATACATTACAAACATATAAAAGCAGTCATGCATTTAAGCCTCAGCATCATATACAGTACAGACCAAAAGTTTGGACACACCTTCTCATTTAAAGATTTTTCATGACTTTGAAAATTGTACATTCACACTGAAGGCATCAAAACGATGAATTAAGACATGTGGAATTATATACTTAACAAAAAAGTGTGAAACAACTGAAAATATGTGTTATATTCTAGGTTCTTCAAAGTAGCCACCTTTTGCTTTGATGACTGCTTTGCACACTCTTGGCATTCTCTTGATGAGCCTCAAGAGGTAGTCACCGGAAATGGTTTTCATTTCACAGGTGTGCCCTGTCAGGTTTAATAAGTGGGATTTCTTGCCTTATAAATGGGGTTGGGACCATCAGTTGTGTTGTGCAGAAGTCAGGTGGATACACTGCTGATAGTCCTACTGAATAGACTGTTAGAATTTGTATTATGGCAAGAAAAAAGCAGCTAAGTAAAGAAAAACGAGTGGCCATCATTACTTTAAGAAATGAAGGTCAGTCAGTCCGAAAAATTGGGCAAACTTTGAAAGTGTCCCCAAGTGCAGTTGCAAAAACCATCAAGCGCTACAAAGAAACTGGCTCACATGAGGACCGCCCCAGGAAAGGAAGACCAAGAGTCACCTCTGCTTCTGAGGATAAGTTTATCCGAGTCACCAGCCTCAGAAATCGCAGGTTAACAGCAGCTCAGATTAGAGACCAGGTCAATGCCACACAGAGTTCTAGCAGCAGACACATCTCTACAACAACTGTTAAAAGGAGACTTTATGCAGCTGGCCTTCATGGTAAAATAGCTGCTAGGAAACCACTGTTAAGGACAGGCAACAAGCAGAAGAGACTTGTTTGGGCTAAAGAACACAAAGAATGGACATTATACCAGTGGTGCTTTGGTCTGATGAGTCCAAATTTGAGATCTTTGGTTCCAACCACCGTGTCTTTGTGCGACGCAGAAAAGGTGAACGGATGGACTCTACATGCCTGGTTCCCACTGTGAAGCATGGAGGAGGAGGTGATGGTGTGGGGGTGCTTTGCTGGTGACACTGTTGGGGATTTATTAAAAATTGAAGGCATACTGAACCTGCATGGCTACCACAGCATCTTGCAGCGGCATGCTATTCCATCCGGTTTGCGTTTAGTTGGACCATCATTTATTTTTCAACAGGACAATGACCCCAAACACACCTCTAGGCTGTGTAAGGGCTATTTGACCAAGAAGGAGAGTGATGGGGTGCTACGCAAGATGACCTGGCTTCCACAGTCACCAGACCTGAACCCAATCGAGATGGTTTGGGGTGAGCTGGACCGCAGAGTGAAGGCAAAAGGGCCAACAAGTGCTAAGCATCTCTGGGAACTCCTTCAAGATTGTTGGAAGATCATTTCTGGTGACTACCTCTTGAAGCTCATCAAGAGAATGCCAAGAGTGTGCAAAGCAGTCATCAAAGCAAAAGGTGGCTACTTTGAGGAACCTAGAATATAAGACATATTTTCAGTTGTTTCACACTTTTTTGTTAAGTATATAATTCCATATGTGTTAATTCATAGTTTTGATGCCTTCAGTGTGAATGTACAATTTTCATAGTCATGAAAAATCTTTAAATGAAAAGGCGTGTCCAAACTTTTGGTCTGTACTGTATGTGTGACTAGGTAGTGCATGCAATAGGACCTTTATAGGATCAGTCTACATAGACTGGGGGCACCATATTGCTGCTATTAGGACACCAACCATCACGTTTAGGAAAGGACTACTAGGGCTACCCAAGGATAGGAGATGATAATATCTGGTTACCCATTTTATACCAATTTTATTGTTTCCACAAAAATTCTTTTGGTGCTTTTGCATGGTGTAGATTCACATTTTCTGTTACCCTGTCTACACCTGTGTTTTGTGACTTAGTGCTTTTCAATGTATGCATAAAGAAGATGCATTGCTTTAATGGGGTTTTTGATCTTTGGTCTATCATATATTGGCCAGCTAGCAGCGTATTGATTTTTCTGTTTTCTGGTCTTTGAGACATCATGGTCCGCATATCTGGGTGGTGCTGTACAGTCAGGCATTAGTGTGGCATTTGATACCATGCAGCTAGGCTAATGGATGTATGAGCTGTCCAGCAGCTCAGCATCCTGCTCTGGCCAATGGCTGGAGGTTGCTGGATATTGTGCCTGGATAACTTCCTGGAAACTCGTGCTATTCCTGCTTGTGACTATAACCATGTCTGCCCCTATGATCCTGGCCAATGGCTGGAGGTTGCTGGATATTGTGCGGGGATAACTTTCTGGAACCTCATGCTATTCCTGCTTGTGACTATGACCATGTCTGCCCCTATGATCCCCTGATTCTGACCTTAACCTGTTTAACTTAATTTTGACTGATCTCCTGGTGTCCAACCCTCCTGATATCCTGACAGTTCCCTCAACTACATTTTTGTCTTTAGATTTTGTCTCTATTTCCATCCCTTCTATTCCTGACCTGACTGATCTGACTATCCTTGTTTCTTAAGCCAGCAGCTACCAAGTCCAGATCCCATTATAGGGGTTAAATGGTGAAGATTGGGGTTTCGTTGGGATCTACTAGACCGGCATCACTCTTTCAACTGGATGAGGATACAGTTGAAAGCAATGATGGAGGAGAGAGCTGACCTTCCCTCTGCTATCATTATCCCTCTGCACCTGACGTCTCAGCACAGCAGGTGTGATGACGTTACTACAATGTGCTAGCTGTGCGAGTGCAGATCTTCAGAGCTGCCAAGACCAGAGTAGCAGGGGAAAGAGGAGAGGTGAGTATTAGTGTTGAGAGAGCACTAAAATGCTCGGGTGCTCGAAGCTCGGGCCGTGCTCACCGTTATACTCGGGTGCTCGACCCGAGCAACGAGCCCAATGTTAGTCTATGGGAGACCCGAGCATTTTTGCGGCGGCACCCCCGGCAGTCTGTAGAAAGCCTAAAAAGTGCCCAAAACGATAGTGACAGTGCTCAAATGACATGGGGTCAGCATGGAGATCGCCCCAGGAAGCATTTCTGACCCCCAGGTCACTGCTGTCAACAACGTGGTCAGAGGTATTAAGCCACTTTTACGGGCTCACAATAAAACAATCAAAAACAAAACTGAAACGGCTTTCCTGTGAAATATGTTAAGGAACATCCTTTCCAGGGTAATGACTTGTGTATAAGGTAAAATAAATAGCCAAAAACAAAAATACTCCTCCACACCTTGTGCTATGTTCACAAGTACCATTTTTTATGCGTTTTTGCACTTTTGTATTGCTTTCAACCGTGACAAATGCCAAGTGCTGGCCAAGTGCTGTGTGACACATGCATACAGTGCTGAAAAGACATGGGAACAGCATGGGGAAGACCCCTGGAAGCATCTCTGACACCCAGGTCACTGCCTAAAAGTGTGCCCATCAGAAGTGATCCTTTCCGCATCAGAAGATGCAGACTTGCAACTATCCCCGTGCAAGTCCTTGTCCCAGGCAGTGTTCAATTGTACCTCCCCCATTCCTTGCAATGCAAGCGCAAGTATGCAGCCTGCCACCCACCCACCCCCAGGCTGCAATACCATACTGCTTGCTTGCTTGCACTTGAAATTGGGCCTTTTAAGCATGTGGAGGCGGAATCTGGCCACCACGTCATGGCTGCGTCGGCGGCCTGGTATCCATACTCAGTCCCAGCCGCCCGGTGGCCGGGTGTCCAGGCTTGGTCCCCAGCCGCCAGGGGGCGGCCGGGTGTCCATACTCGGTCCCCAGCCGCCCCTATTTGAAGGACAGCCTAACCACAAACATGTGGACAAGTGAATGTGGCCAGGGATGGTCCATCTTACTGACGCCTTCTCACTGGGTTAATATTGTGGAAGCTGAGACACAGTTGGACACTGTGATGCAACACGTCCTCTAGACATAGAGGATTGCGGGTCCTGGGTCAATCAGGCTTCAACACAAAGTTCAGAAGGTAGACAGCAGCAGTGGTCGGCCTCCTACACAACCATGTAAATTATTCATGATCATGAGGCCATCCATCTCCTTAGCTCTCTGTTCCTTGGAATGCAAGCGCATGTATGTAGTAGCGGCTAGGCCTGAGGTGGTCAGCATTATGGTGCATATCCTACCTCCTCCGAGGATTGCTGGATGTTTTCCTGCTACTATCCCAGTTCTATGACTCCCGTTAAAACAAAGCTTCAGGTGATGAATGATGGATGAGGTGGTTGCAAAGGAGAAACAGCAGGAGGAACAGGGACCATTCACATCAATATCAGGCCAGTCAACCACACATGTCTGGTAGGATATGCTTCTGTACCAAAAGGAGCGGTTCGGCTACACAGTTATAGGGCATACAGTGAGTGCAATGCCTACCAAAAATTTCAAGGCATTCCAATGCCCCTTGGAAGTGACATGGAGGTCAGAGGGCCTTAACTAAACCTTTTTTTCCATTTATAGCAACTGGGTCTCCTGTACACTGTTGGCCTAAGCAGTGAATGGAAGGCTTTCCAAAAATTATGAGGAACTGCAATGCCCCTTGAAACAGATGTGGATTACAGCGTACTAAAAATCTTCTACCCATTATTGGGGAGTGGGTCTCCCTCAGTGTTCGCCTATGCATTGAAAAGCAAAAGCTGACAAAAATTAGGAGGAAATGCAATGCCCGTTGGAAGAGTTGTGGAGGTTAGAGTTAATTGAAAACAACATTTCAATGCCCCTTGGAAGAGCTGTGGAGTTCAGAGTGGTTTAACAAGATGGTTTTAATGCCCCTTGGAAGAATGGTGGAGGTTACAGTAGCTTAACAAGATGGTTTTAATGCCCCTTGGAAGAATGGTGGAGGTTACAGTGGAATAAAAAGACAATATCAATGCCCCGTGGAAGAGACGTGGAGGTCACAGTAGCTTAACAAGACGGTTTTAATGCCCCTTGGAAGAGACATGGAGGTCAGAGTGGAATAAAAAGACAATATTAATGCCCCTTGCATGAGTGGTGGAGGTCGCAGTAGCTTAACAAGACGGTTTTAATGCCCCTTGGAAGAGACGGTTTTAATGCCCCTTGGAAGAGTGGTGGAGGTCGCAGTAGCTTAACAAGACGGTTTTAATGCCCCTTGGAAGAGACGTGGAGGTCACAGTTGAATAAAAAGACAATATGAATGCCCCTTTGAAGAGTGGTGGAGGTCGCAGTAGCTTAACAAGACGGTTTTAATGCCCCTTGGAAGAGTGGTGGAGATCGCATGAGCTTAACAAGACGGTTTTAATGCCCCTTGTAAGATACGTGGAGGTCACAGTGGAATAAAAAGACAATATCAATGCCCTTTAGTAGAGTGGTGGTGGTCGCATTAGCTTAACAAAACGGTTTTAATGCTCCTAGGAAGAGTGGTGGAGGTCGCAGTAGCTTAACAAGACGGTTTTAATGCCTCTTGGAAGAGACGTGGAGTTCACAGTGGAATAAAAAGACAATATCAATGCCCCTTAGAAGAGTGGTGGAGGTCGCAGTAGCTTAACAAGACGGTTTTAATGCCCCTTGGAAGAGTGGTGGAGGTCGCAGTAGCTTAACAAGACGGTTTTAATGCCCCTTGGAAGAGACGTGGAGGTCACAGTTGAATAAAAAGACAATATAAATGCCCCTTTGAAGAGTGGTGGAGGTCGCAGTAGCTTAACAAGACGGTTTTAATGCCCCTTGGAAGAGTGGTGGAGGTCGCATGAGCTTAACAAGACGGTTTTAATGCCCCTTGTAAGATACGTGGAGGTCACAGTGGAATAAAAAGACAATATCAATGCCCTTTAGTAGAGTGGTGGTGGTCGCATTAGCTTAACAAAACGGTTTTAATGCTCCTTGGAAGAGTGGTGGAGGTCGCAGTAGCTTAACAAGACGGTTTTATTGCCTTTTGGAAGAGTGGTGGAGGTCGCAGTGGATTAAAAAGACAATATCAATGCCCCTTTGAAGAGTGGTGAAGGTCGCAGTAGCTTAACAAGATGGTTTTAATGCCCCTTGGAAGAGTGGTGGAGGTCGCAGTAGCTTTACCCTAGAACGCATATCTGGGGCCTCGCAGGCTCGCCCTGTTAATTGTTTTCTATTTTCTGCAAGATTACTTTAGTTAGAATTTTGAAACTCTAGGTATTCCTCAGGTATATAGTTGCTTGTCATTTTTGTTTGAGTTATTCCATGTTATTTGCACACAGGCCTAAAAGGCCCAGGTATGTGAAAAAGTAGATTTTTATGGTCATGCGTTCTAGGGTTAACAAGACGGTTTTAATGCCCCTTGGAAGGGTGGTGGAGGTCGCACTGGAATAAAAAGACAATATCAACGCCGCTTGGATAAGTGGTGGAGGTCGCAGTAGCTTTACAAGACGGTTTTAATGCCCCTTTGAAGAGTGGTGGAGGTCGCAGTAGCTTAACAAGACAGTTTTAATGCCCCTTGGAAGAAATGTGGAGTTCACAGTAGCTTACCAAGATGGTTTTAATGCAGCTTGGAAGAGTGGTGGAGGTCACAGTGGAATAAAAAGACAATATCAATACCCCTTGGAAGAGTGGTGGAGGTTGCAGTAGCTTAACAAGACGGTTTTAATGCCCCTTGGTAAAGTGGAGGAGGTCACAGTAGCTTAACAAGACGGTTTTAATGGCCCTTGGAAGAGTGGTGGAGGTCGCAGTGGAATAAAAAGACAATATCAATGCTCCTTGGAAGAGTGGTGGAGGTCGCAGCAGCTTAGCAAGATGGTTTTGATGCCGCTTGGAAGAGTGGTGGAGGTCACAGTAGCTTAGCAAGACGGTTTTAATGCCCCTTGGAAGAAACGTGGAGGTCACAGTGGAATAAAAAGACAATATCAATGCCCCTTGGAAGAGTGGTGGAGGTCGCAGTAGCTTAACAAGACGGTTTTAATGCCCCTTGGAATAGACGTGGAGGTCACAGTTGAATAAAAAGACAATATCAATGCCGCTTGGAAGAGTGGTGGAGGTCGCAGTATCTTAACAAGACGGTTTTAGTGCCCCTTGGAAGAGTGGTGGAGGTCGCAGTAGCTTAACAAAATGGTTTTAATGCCCCTTGGAAGAGATGTGGAGGTCCCAGTAGCTTAACAAGATGGTTTTAATGCCCCTTAGAAAAATGGTGGAGGTCAGAGTGGTTTAACAAGACAGTTTTAATGCACCTTGGAAGAGACGTGGAGGTCACAGTAGGTTAATAAAACGGTTTTAATGCCCCTTGGAAGAAATGGTGGAGGTTACAGTGGAATAAAAAGACAATATCAATGCCCCGTGGAGAAGACGTGGAGGTCACAGTAGCTTAACAAGATGGTTTTAATGCCCCTTGGAAGAGACGTGGAGGTCCCAGTGGAATAAAAAGACAATATTAATGCCCCTTGGAAGAGACGTGGAGGTCGCAGTAGCTTAACAAGACGGTTTTAATGCCCCTTGGAAGAGACGTGGAGGTCACAGTGGAGTAAAAAGACAATATCAATGCCCCTTGGAAGAGTGGTGGAGGTCGCAGTAGCTTAACAAGACAGTTTCAATGCCCCTTGGAAGAGTGGTGGAGGTCGCAGTAGCTTAACAAGACGGTTTTAATGCCCCTTGGAAGAGACGTGGAGGTCACAGTAGCTTAACAAGATGGTTTTAATGCCCCTTGGAAGAGACGTGGAGGTCACAGTGGAATTAAAAGACAATATCAATTGCCCCTTGGAAGAGTGGTGGAGGTCGCAGTAGCTTAACAAGACGGTTTTAATGCCCCTTGGAAGAGTGGTGGAGTTCGCAGTAGCTTATCAAGACGGTTTTAATGCCCCTTGGAAGATACGTGGAGGTCACAGTGGAATAAAAAGACAATATCAAAGCCCTTTGGAAGAGTGGTGGAGGTCGCAGTAGCTTAACAAGATGGTTTTAATACTACTTGGAAGAGTGGTGGAGGTCGCAGTAGCTTAGCAAGATGGTTTTAATGCCCCTTGGAAGAGATGTGGAGGTCGCAGTAGCTTAACAAGATGGTTTTAATGCCCCTTGGAAGATACCTGGAGGTCACAGTGGTATAAAAAGACAATATCAATGCCCTTTGGAAGAGTGGTGGAGGTCGCAGTAGCTTAACAAGACGGTTTTAATGCCTTTTGGAAGAGTGGTAGAGGTCTAAGTGGAATTAAAAGACAATATCAATGCCCCTTGGAAGAATGGTGGAGGTCGCAGTAGCTTAACAAGACGGTTTTAATGCCCCTTGGAAGAGTGGTGGAGGTCGCAGTGGAATAAAAAGAAAATATCAACGCCCGTTGGAAGAGTGGTGGAGGTCGCAGTAGCTTAACAAGACGGTTTTAATGCCCCTTGGAAGAGTGGTGGAGGTCGCAGTAGCTTAACAAGATGATTTTAATGCCCCTTGGAAGAAACGTTAAGGTCACAGTAGCTTAACAAGACGGTTTTAATGCCCCTTGGAAGAGACGTGAAGGTCACAGTGGAATAAAAATAAAAAATCAATGCACCTTGGAAGAGTGGTGGAGGTCGCAGTAGCTTAACAAGACGGTTTTAATGCCCCTTGGAAGAGTGGTGGAGGTCGCAGTAGCTTAACAAGACGGTTATAATGCCCCTTGGAAGAATGGTGGAGGTCGCAGTGGAATAAAATGACAATATCAATGCCCCTTGGAAGAGTGGTGGAGGTCGCAGTAGCTTAACAAGATGGTTTTAATGCCCCTTGGAAGAGACGTGGAGGTCACAGTAGCTTAACAAGACGGTTTTAATGCCCCTTGGAAGAGACGTGGAGGTCACAGTAGCTTAACAAGATGGTTTTAATGCCCCTTGGAAAAGACGTGGAGGTCACAGTAGCTTAATAAGATGGTTTTAATGCCCCTTGGAAGAGACGTGGAGGTCACAGTAGCTTAATAAGATGGTTTTAATGCCCCTTGGAAGAGTGGTGGAGGTCACAGTAGCTTAACAAGACTGTTTTAATGCCCCTGGGAAGAGTGGTGGAGGTCGCAGTAGCTTAACAACACGGTTTTAATGCCCCTTGGAAGAGACCAGGAGGTCACAGTAGCTTAACAAGACGGTTTTAATGCCCCTTGGAAAAAACGTGGAGGTCACAGTATCTTAACAAGACGGTTTTAATGCCCCTTGGAAGAGACGTGGAGGTCACAGTAGCTTAACAAGATGGTTTTAATGCCCCTTGGAAAAGACGTGGAGGTCACAGTAGCTTAATAAGATGGTTTTAATGCCCCTTGGAAGAGACGTGGAGGTCACAGTAGCTTAATAAGATGGTTTTAATGCCCCTTGGAAGAGTGGTGGAGGTCACAGTAGCTTAACAAGACTGTTTTAATGCCCCTGGGAAGAGTGGTGGAGGTCGCAGTAGCTTAACAAGACGGTTTTAATGCCCTTGGAAGAGACCAGGAGGTCACAGTAGCTTAACAAGACGGTTTTAATGCCCCTTGGAAAAAACGTGGAGGTCACAGTATCTTAACAAGACGGTTTTAATGCCCCTTAGAAGAGTGGTGGAGGTCGCAGTAGCTTAACAAGATGGTTTTAATGCCCCCGGGAAGAGACGTGGAGGTCACAGTAGCTTAACAAGACAGTTTTAATGCCCCTTGGAAGAGTGGTGGAGGTCGCAGTAGCTTAACAAAATGGTTTTAATGCCCCTTTGAAGAGTGGTGGAGGTCACAGTAGCTTAACAACACGGTTTTAATGCCCCTTGGAAGAGACGTGGAGGTCACAGTAGCTTAACAAGACAGTTTTAATGCCCCTTGGAAGAGTGGTGGAGGTCACAGTAGCTTAACAAGACGGTGTTAATGCCCCTTGAAACAGTGTTGGAGGTTGCAGTAGCTTAACAAGACGGTTTTAATGTCCCTTGGAAGAGACGTGGAGGTCACAGTAGCTTAACAAGACGGTTTTAATGCCCCTTGGAAGAGTGGTGGAGGTCACAGTAGCTTAACAAGACGGTTTTAATGCCCCTTGAAACAGTGTTGGAGGTCGCAGTAGCTTAACAAGACGGTTTTAATGCCCCTTGTAAGAGACGTAGAGGTCACAGTAGCTTAACAAGACGGTTTTAATGCCCCTTGGAAGAGACGTGGAGGTCACAGTAGCTTAATAAGATGGTTTTAATGCCCCTTGGAAGAGTGGTGGAGGTCGTAGTAGCTTAACAAGACAGTTGTAATGCCCCTTGGAAGAGTGGTGGAGGTCACAGTAGCTTATCAAGACGGTCTTAATGCCCCTTGGAAGAGACGTGGAGGTCACAGTAGCTTAACAAGACAGTTTTAATGCCCCTTGGAAGAGTGGTGGAGGTCACAGTAGCTTAACAAGACGGTTTTAATGCCCCTTGAAAGAGTGGTGGAGGTCGCAGTAGCTTAACAAGACGGTTTTTAATACCCCTTGAAAGAGACGTGGAGGTCACAGTAGCTTAACAAGATGGTTTTAATGCCCCTTGGAAGAAACATGGAGGTCACAGTAGTTTAACAAGACGGTTTTAATGCCCCTTGGAAGAGACGTGGAGGTCACAGTGGAATAAAAAGATGATATTAATGTCCCTTGGAAGAGTGGTGGAGGTCGCAGTAGCTTATCAAGACAGTTTTAATGCCCCTTGGAAGAGTGGTGGAGATCTCAGTAGATTAAAAGATGCTTTTAATGCCCCTTGGAAGAGACGTGGAGGTCACAGTGGAATAAAAAGACAATATCAATGCCCCTTGGTAGAGTGGTGGAGGTCGCAGTAGCTTAACAAGATGGTTTTAATGCCCCTTGGAAGAGATGTGGAGGTCACAGTGGCTTAAAAAGATGGTTTTAATGCCCCTTGGAACATAGGTGGAGGTCACAGTAGCTTAACAAGACGGTTTTAATGCCCCTTGGAAGAGATGTGGAGGTCACAGTAGCTTAACAAAATGGTTTTAATGCCCCTTGGAAAAGACGTGGAGGTCACAGTAGCTTAATAAGATGGTTTTCATGCCCCTTGGAAGAGACGTGGAGGTCACAGTAGCTTAATAAAATGGTTTTAATGCCCCTTGGAAGAGTGGTGGAGTTCACAGTAGGTTAACAAGACTGTTTTAATGCCCCTGGGAAGAGTGGTGGAGGTCGCAGTAGCTTAACAAGATGGTTTTAATGCCCCATGGAAGAGACCAGGAGGTCAGAGTAGCTTAACAAGACGGTTTTAATGCCCCTTGGAAAAAACGTGGAGGTCACAGTATCTTAACAAGACGGTTTTAATGCCCCTTTGAAGAGTGGTGGAGGTCACAGTAGCTTAACAAGACGGTTTTAATGCCCCTTGGAAGAGACGTGGAGGTCACAGTAGCTTAACAAGATGGTTTTAATGCCCCTTGGAAGAGTGTTGGAGGTCACAGTAGCTTAACAAGACGGTTTTAATGCCCCTTGAAACAGTGTTGGAGGTCGCAGTAGCTTAACAAGATGGTTTTAATGCCCCTTGAAACAGTGTTGGAGGTCGCAGTAGCTTAACAAGACGGTTTTAATGCCCCTTGGAAGAGACGTGGAGGTCACAGTAGCTTAACAAGACGGTTTTAATGCCCCTTGGAAGAGACGTGGAGGTCACAGTAGCTTAATAAGATGGTTTTAATGCCCCTTGTAAGAGTGGTGGAGGTCGTAGTAGCTTAACAAGACAGTTTTAATGCCCCTTGGAAGAGTGGTGGAGGTCACAGTAGCTTATCAAGACTGTCTTAATGCCCCTTGGAAGAGACTTGGAGGTCACAGTAGCTTAACAAGACGGTTTTAATGCCCCTTGGAAGCGTGGTAGAGGTCACAGTAGCTTAACAAGATGGTTTTAATGCCCCTTGAAAGAGTGGTGGAGGTCACAGTAGCTTAACAAGACGGTTTTAATGCCCCTTGGAAGAGACGTGGAGGTCACAGTAGCTTAACAAGACGGTTTTAATGCCCCTTGGAAGAAACATGGAGGTCACAGTAGTTTAACAAGACGGTTTTAATGCCCCTTGGAAGAGACATGGAGGTCACAGTGGAATAAAAAGATGATATTAATGTCCCTTGTAAGAGTGGTGGAGGTCGCAGTAGCTTATCAAGACGGTTTTAATGCCCCTTGGAAGAGTGGTGGAGATCTCAGTAGATTAAAAGATGCTTTTAATGCCCCTTGGAAGAGACGTGGAGGTCACAGTGGAATAAAAAGACAATATCAATGCCCCTTGGAAGAGTGGTGGAGGTCGCAGTAGCTTAACAAGATGGTTTTAATGCCCCTTGGAAGAGATGTGGAGGTCACAGTGGCTTAACAAGACGGTTTTAATGCCCCTTGGAACAGAGGTGGAGGTCACAGTAGCTTAACAAGACGCTTTTAATGCCCTTTTCAAGAGCCATGCAGTACAGCAGATTAAAAACATTATTTCCATTATTGGGGAATGGGTCTCCCATAATCTTTGCCTATGCCTTCCAAGCAAAAGCTACCAAAAATTAGGACGGAGGAACTTGCAGTGCTGGCAACACGGACCAAGGTCACCCTGGTGGTATAGTGGTGGTGGAGGCTGAGAATAAGGAGAAGAGCAAAAAACTGCCGGAATGAGGAAGCGTATACCTATGTGTGGGTGTGAAGCGGTGCATGGGAATACACCTCCCAAAACAACACAGTGGATTTGACTTTATGTATCTCTGCTGTCATTTGGTGGTGATGAGAAGTCTGGCCCCATTCAGCCCTTGTTCATTTTGATAAGGGTCAGCTTGTCAGCATTGTCAGTTGACAGGCGAGTGCGCTTATCAGTTATAATTCCCCCAGCGGCACTAAAAACACGCTCCGATAACACGCTAGCGGCAGGGCAGGCCAGGACCTCCAAGGCGTACAGAGCGAGTTCATTCCAAATGTCCAGCTTGGATACCCAATAATTAAAAGACAAAAAGGAATCACGGGGGACGCTGGTACGGTCAGCAAGGTACTCCCTCACCATCTTTTGAAACTTTCCACTGCTTGTGAGAGTACCCCGCGCCTCAGAGCCTGTAAGCTGGGCGGGTCTCAGAAACTGTTCCAGAACGTTGACAGTGTTCCCCTGCGTCAGCTGGATTGGAGTTGCGTCTCTCTCACCTGTACGCCTTGGTTGGTCAACGAACTGTGGCCTCTGCCGCTAGCGTGTTCAGATGGGAATTTTTTTAACAGTTCTGCAGCAAGGGCCTTCTAGTACTGCCCCATTTTTGTAGACCTCTCCACCTCAGGAATAAGAGAGTGAAAGTTCTCCTTGTAGCGGGGGTCTAAAAGTGTCACCAACCAGTAATGACTGTCACCCAACATTTTGACAACGCGAGGGTCACAGTTAAGGCAGCGTAACATTAAGTCAGCCATGCGTGCCAGACTGGCAACGCGCAAGGCTTCCGTGTCCTCACCAAGATGGCGACTGACCATGCTCTCCTCCTCCTCCTCCCCCCTGTCCTCAGGCCACCCACGCTGAACCGACGGTATGACAGTTGTACAGGTACTACCATCTACAGCGCATGATACCAGCTCCTGTTCTTCCTCCTCCTCCTCCTCTCCCTCATTGTCCCCCAATGCACGTTGGGATGACATGAGGCTGGGCTGTGTGTAATCGCCCTCTACGGCTTCTTGATCCATCTCATCATACTCTGGCTGCAATGCCTCCTCTTTAATTCTCTGCAGAGTGCATTGCAAAAGACAGACAAGTGGGATGCTGACGCTATTGATGGTGTCATCGCCACTCACCATCTTGGTGGACTCCTCAAAGTTTGTCATGATGGTACATATGTCAGACATCCAGGTCCACTCCTAAGGTCTTATGTGTGGAGTCTGACCTGAATATCGACGGCCTTGTTGCAGCTGGTTCTCCACAACTGCACTCTTCTGCTCACAAGTCCTTTGCAACATGTGGAGGGTAGAGGTCCAACGTGTGGGGACATCACACACCAGTCAGTGTGCCGGAAGCTGAAAACGCTGCAGCAACACAGCAAGGGCGGCGGAAGCTGTAGCCGTCTACCGAAAATGAGCTGACAGGCGGCGTACTTTGACGAGCAGATCTGGCAACTCGGGGTACAATTTAAGAAACCGCTGAACCACGAGGTTAAGCATATTAGCCAGGCATGGTACATGTGTGATCTCGCCTCGCCTCAGAGCCGCCACCAGGTTGCGGCCCATGTCACACACGACCATGCCTGGATGTAGGTTCAGCGGTCTCAGCCACAGATCTGCCTACTCTTTCACAGCTGTCCACAACTCACAAGCAGTGTGAGGTTTATCACCTAAGCTTATGAGTTTCAGCACAGCCTGTTGCCGCTTGGCTGAGGCAGTACTGCAGTGCTTCCAGCTTGTAACTGATGTGGTGATATCTGAGATAGAGGCTGAACATGAGGAGGAGGAGGATGATGCGCAGGAGTTGTACACTGTGGGGGCAACTCTGACTGACATAGGGCCGGCAATCCTTGGTGTGGGGAGGATGTGTTCCGTCCCAAGGTCCGACTGGGTCCCGGCTTCCACTATGTTTACCCAGTGTGCCGTCAGGGGTGGGGTGCTTTGCTGACATGTGCCTGATCATGTCGGTGGTGGTCAGGCTGGTAGTTTTGTCACCCCTGCTGATGCTGGCCTGGCAGGTGGTACAAATGGCCTTTTTAGGGATATCAGCAGAGTCATTAAAAAAATTCCAAACTCTGGAAGACCTACCGGTTGTACTGGCAGCGTCCCTCGTGTTGGTGTTACGGAGAACGGTTGCCCGCCTTCTGTCTGCGGCCACCCCACTGCTTCTTCCTGCCTGTTAGGGTACTCTGCCTCCCTCCCCCTGTGTGCTGCTGGCCTCGCTCTGCGTGTCCTCCTGCCATGTTGGGTCAGTTACTAGATCATCCACCACCTCCTCCTCTTCCACTTCTGCACCACGGTCCTCCTCCTCACTTCGTGGCAATTGTGTCTCATCATCGTCCACCTCTTGTGACAAATTGCCAGCATCGTCTTCCTGTGGCCGTGGCTGTTCAAATATTTTGCCAACGCTACATGGGATCTCCTCTTTCACCACTTCAAGCGGAGCAGGCGAGGGGCACAAATATAGAAATGGACCAGTGAACAGTTCTTCAGAGTGTCCAACTGTGGGATCAGTTGCTGTCTGATGACACCCGGCATGGAGTCTCAGGGTGAGGAGGAGTATGCAGTCGAGACTCACGGCTTCTAACATTTGACCGTGTAGAAGAAAGACCGGAGGTGGTGGTGCCCAGGTGACTGGAAGTATTATCTGCTATCCAATTAATAACCTGTTCACACTGATCAGTTCGCAATAGTGGTGCTGTTTTGTGCTTCCATAGTAATTCGGTCAAGAACTGGGAGCAAGAAGATGTGGCTGTTGGTTGTGGCACATTTTCACCTTGGCCACGGCCCCATCCTCTGCATGCACCATCACCAGAACGTCCACTTCCACGTCCCTTTCCTTGCCCATGGTAAATGAAGTAAAATAGCTTACACTCGCACTATGGCAAAAGGGTAATAAAAAGGAGATTTGAACCGTGGAACTGCAAAACCACAAATATAATTTCCTGGTGTATGCCAGACTTGTTAAAATAGATATATTGGTGTCTGAACAGTCAGCGACACACTCAAACTGTTTTTTTTATGGAAAAAAGGCAAGCAGGTTGATAACACCCAGATTTGAACCATGGAAGAGGAAAAACACAGTTCTAGTTCTCTGGCCTACACCAGACTCTTTTAAACAGATATACTGGTGTCTGAACAGTCAGCGAGACACTTAAAATGTTTTTTTTTATGCAAAAAAAAGACAAAAAAGTGGATAATACAGAGATTTGATCCGTGGAACTGCAAAACCACCGTTATAATTTCCTGGTATATACCAGACTTGTTAAAATAGATATATTGGTGTCTGAACAGTCAGCGACACACTCAAACTGTTTTTTTTTATGGAAAAAAGGCAAGCAGGTTGATAACACCCAGATTTGAACCGTGGAAGAGGAAAAACTCAGTTCTAGTCCTCTGGCCTACACCAGACTCTTTTAAACAGATATATTGGTGTCTGAACAGTCACAGACACACTCAATTATTTTTTTTGGGGGGAGTGGGGGGGGATACCAAAAGGTTAATAAGATGTGTATCTGTACAGTCTGGCTGAGGAAAAACAAAACAAAACAGGATTTAGATGAAAAAAAAAAGGATTTTTCCTGACCCCTGAGACCTGGAGCTAAGTCTAGAAATTTGACCAGCAGGAGCACACAGGACTGTAATGCAGTGTTTGTTGGTATAACCACTGCATCTCCTATACAGCTTGCCTGCCTGCCTGATATCTGGGATGGATATTAGTCCTGAGAAGGACTGTTTGATTTGGCAGGCTTTAGAGACCCTACACTAACTATTTTGCAGTATAAATCTCTCCCTAGCTCTGCAGCACTGACCCTACACTGTCTGATCCCGGGCGACTGTGTCCAAGATGGCAGTGCCCGGTTTTAAATACTCGAGGCGACGCTGTGTGGCCAGCCAATCACTGTAATGCTCACAAAAAACATGGCTGCGGCATTACAGTGAATGGCTGGCAATCCCTGCATGTTCATTGGCTCTGTAAAGAGCACCAAACGTGCAGTGCGGAGACCCGAGCTCCCACCCGAGTAACCCAGAAATGCTCGGTGCTCGCCGAACATCCCGAGTAGTGAGTAGTGTTGAGCCACCCCCGTAGTGTTCGAGTTCGGTTCGTCGAACACCCTTGTGTTCGCCGAACTGTTCGTCGAACTGTTCGTCGAACACCTTCGAACACCGTTAAAACCAATGGCATGCAAACAAAAACACATAGAAACACATAGAAAACACCTTCAAAGGTGTCCAAAAGCTGACAAACTGCTCAGAAGACACAACTAACTCATGGAAAAGTGACAAGTACATATAGTCATGCGAAAAGAAAAGAGGTGGAGGAGTAAAAGGAGGGGGAGACACAGATATAGGCATGTCATGCCCTTCTAAAATCCAAAAAGTGAGAAGCCGACACGTTCAGTCCGCTCCTGCCCATGCCACCTCCGTGTCGCCGGGTTTGTGCCAGAGCCACGGTGAACCCTGACGGCCAGCCCCCCTCTCCCAATACTGGTGCCTGTCCGCTGGTGGGTCGAGCGAGCCCCCCTGTGGTGGAGGCAGCTCTAAGCTTTTTAATTTAAATTGTCTCTCTAATTTGAATAAATACACTTTAAATCCATTTACAAGGATCTATTGGAGGGCAAGTCTAATGCCAGCAGCCGCGTAATTCCAGCTCCAGTAGCGTCCACTAAAGCTGCTGCAGTTAAAAAGCTTTTATAAGGATCGAGCTCGGCTGTCCACCGCAAGGCATCCTACTGCCAGTCCCAGCCCCTATGCCTTGGGGTGCCTCCTGATGCTCTTCGCTGAGTATCCCGTGGTCCCGAAGCATTTCCTTTGAAAAAATGAAGTGTCCAAACTACAGGTGGTGTAGCTTGCTTAACAGCCGGGATAATCCGCTGACTAGCAGACCCTGCTACTAGGCACAAAGTATTTCCTGGGCTAGATGCAGTTAAAAATTTGTAATTAGATACTCTCGTTGGATGCTGAGAAAGCATTCCATAGAGTCTCCTGGCACGCCATATATGATTCTCTTAAAAAGCTTGGGGTAGGGGTCTAGGGGACCCTTTTATAGCCCAAATCACGGCCCTGTATCGCAATACGTCACCTAGGCTGAAGATAAATGGAACTGTAGCACCCTGAGGGCTCGGTTGCTACAGAGGTATTGCACCTCACCCAGAGGTGTGATATCTCACTCTCAGGTAAGGATGTAGTGTGGATCAGGACCCGACACCTGCATGCATTACACCACATTGCCGTGGGGCAGGGCGACCAATATGCCCCTGAGATGGGCACGACAGTCCCTGTCCCTGGCTGGAGTGGGGGGAGGGAACACTGAGGAAGGGGAACCCTGTAGTGCAGGAGCAGGGAGGAAGCAGTTCCTGGGTGCATTGAGAAGGGAGTATAAAAGGTGGGCACCATCTTAGTTCAGTGCAGAGAAGTCTGAGCAGAAGTGGCAGGGAGCAGGGGCTCTGCATGAGCTCTGCTCCGGAGGCGGGCCTAGTAACAGAGGCCCAGGCCTGGAAGAGGTAGAAGGAAGGAAGAGGAGCGGAGAAGGCTCCAGGAACGAGGAACGAAGGGATCTCAGGGGTGCGGACGGGCGAGTCGCCACCGCACGCCCGAATCCGAAGCCTGCGTGGAGGGGTCAGGCCAAAGGGGGAGACCGGTCCCCGAAACTAGTGGAGGCAGGAAACGACCCTCAGCTAGAAACAGGAGGCTGTGACATTTTATGTGGCGCAGCCCCTCGCTACACCCGCTAGGAAGGCACCACATAGGGTCAGGGAAACTGGCGCCAAGTTTACCAAGAGGAGGCCCGAGGCAGCCGGACAGAAGGGTTGGTAAGAAAGGCCAGACAAAGGACACACAAAGGGGGTCCTGTGAAGCACTCCAAAGTTATCTGGGAGTTGTCTGAGCCCCTCACCTGGTGAGCACAGTACGACGTGGGCAGCCGTTACCTGCAGACGTGGTCTGGATAATAAGAACTGTGAGTAAAGGCCCTGGACTGCATCACTGACTCCGTGTCATTACTGCTGCTGCCCTGCACCATCACCCCCATCCTCCGCATACACTGCCCTGAGGCTATACTCCTCCCGTGGGGAGTTATGCTACGCTCTGCTGCACCCACAACACCAGCCTCAGCGGTCTGCCCTGGAGCGGCGGTTCACTCTGACCGCAATCCACGGGTGGCGTAGTCGGACATTTAAACATCAAAACCACATAAATAGTTCCGCCACTGGTTTGACCGCCCTGAGCCACGGAACCGGGTTGCCGCCACGGAGACTACAACCACTAGCATCCACCAAAAAAGGTCCGGGTGTCCCAAGGCCCAGGGGGCGCGTCAGAACATTTTCATCACCTTTCACAATCACCAATGGGACAAGGCAGGGATGTTCTCTGTCCCCTCTCTTATACATCCTAGTAACGGAGCACCTGCTCTCATCAATTCGCCATAACCCCAATATTAGGTGGATTGAGGTGGGAGGCACCGAGTACAAGTGCTCTCTATTTGCTGATGATGTCCTAGTATATATCACTCAATCACATATATCCATCCATGCTGTTATGGCTGAAATAGATCACTTTGTTACATGGTCAAATTTTAAAATCAATGCAGCGAAGTCTGAGGCCCTCGATGTCTCCCTCCCCAAATCCATATAGGATTCCATCCAGTCCAACTTTCCCTTTGCCTGGCCCTCACAGGGTATCAAATACTTAGGAATTCCTATTCATAGAGACCTCTCCCATCTATGTTATCTTAATTTTGGGCCCTTTATTGAACAACTCCATACAGACCACGGTTGGCAAGTTAGAACTGTAAGATTCACTACGTGAACCACTGGTGTTTTGTGGAAAAGCACATGTACACTGTGTTCCAAATTATTATGCAAAAAGTGTTTAGGAGTGATAAGGGAAGAATTTGTTTGTTTGTCAGTTAAACTCATTGATGGTGATGTGTGTCAGGGCTCTTTATATCACTGTAAGCAATTGCAGACACCTGTGCTAATTAGTTTGGCAGGTGTGTCCAATGAAAGGCAAGACTACTTAAGAAGGCTGTCTCACATTATTAAGCAGCCTACATTTTCTGCCAAAATGGGAAAGAAAAAGGATGTGTCGGCTGCTGAGTAGCAACAAATTGTGGAGTGTTTAGGTCAAGGCATGACTACAATCAACATTGTGCGATGATCAGGATGAAGTGTCTTGGAAATCAAGAAGTATGTAGCTGATTCACAGTACACACGTGTGCGTGCTGATAAGGGCAAATTGAGGACTCTTTCCTACAGGCAATTACGTCAGGTTGAAAGAGCAGTGGCAAAAAAGCCTTGTCATAGCAGCAGACAAGTTTTTGAAGCTGCTTGTGCCTCCAACGTCCCCCGAACAACAAGATGCAGGGTCCTTCAGAGGTTTGCAGCTGTGCATACGCCATCCTGTCGACCTCCTCTATCCACTTCACACAAGCAGAAACGGCTCCAGTGGGCCAAACATTACATGAAGACTGATTTCAAAACAGTTTTGTTCACGGATGAGTGCCGTGCAGCGCTCGATGGTCCAGATGGATGGAGTGGAGGATGGCTGGTTGATGGACACCCCACGCAAACACGGCTACAGCGCCAACAAGGAGGAGGTGGAGTAATGTTTTGGGCTGGAATCATGGGGAGAGAGATTGTCGGCCCCTTTAGGATCCCTGAAGGCGCTAAAGATGAACTCCATAATGTATGTGGATTTTCTCAAACAGCACTTCCTGCCATGGTTCAAGAAGAAGAACCGTGTATTTCACAGCAAGATCATTTTTCTGCATGATAATGCACCATCTCATGCTGCACATAAAACATCTGCATCTCTGGCTGATATGGGCATAAAAGGGGACAAACTTATGGTGTGACCCCCTTGCTCCCCTGACTTCTACCCCATTCAGAACCTTTGGAGCATCATTAAAAGGAGTGTCTATGATGGCGGGAGGCAGTTCACATCTAAGCAACAGCTCTGGGAGGGTATTCTGTCCTCATGCAAAACAATTGAAGCAGAAACCATCCAAAACCTGACAAATTCAATGGACGAGAGAGTTCAGAAGCTCCTTTCGAACAAGGGGTCCTATGTGAAAATGTAACATCACCTAGAATAAAGTTTTGAGTTGAAAACTGTTTGATTTCAGTTTCTAACAACCTGCTAATGCTTATAATTTCAAAAATGACCATTTTTTTGGTCTTTATTAAAATGAAAAGGTTGATCGAAAAGTTTGGGGGATCTAAGAGTGTGGCAACCCAGTAGTCATGATTACTTCGAATTCTGACAATATGAGGGTCATGCTGCAGGTAGTGCAGCAAGAAGGCACTTATGTGTCTTGCGCATCTCGGAGCCCCAAAATTATTTTCCGGGCTAGATGCAGCTAAAAATTATTTTTAATTTTAAATCTGGTGAAGCTTTAGTATAGATGGCCTAATAGGATCAGTGCTGCACACTGCTACAAAGCCCAAATTATTTTCCAGTCAAGATACAGATAAACATGATTAGTAATTTGAAAGCTTAAAACGGTTGGTAGGGTGATTTTAACCAATCATCAAGCTTTTACTCTCCCCAGGATGACACAGGGGTAGAAAAGTCGTTTCGGATCCATGATTTGTTCATCTTTATGAACGTGAGTCTGTCTACATTATCAGTGGAGAGCCGCGTGCGCTTATCTGTCAGCACACCACCAGCAGCGCTGAACACACGTTCAGACAGAACGCTGCCTGCTGGGCATGACAAGATCTCCAAGGCGTAAGTGGCTAGCTCCGGCCATTTATCCAGATTGGAAGCCCAAAAAGAGCAAGGGTCCAGTGACACAGTCGTGGCTTCAATGTTTTCTTGGAGATACTCCTGTACCATCGTCTCTAGGCGTTGACTATGTGTCAGACTTCTTGTCTCCTGTGGCCTTGCAAAGGATGGGCTAAAAAAGTGGTGAAATGATTCCGCAAAATTGATGTTACCAGCAGATACTGTGGTTCTGTTATGGTTTGAGTGCTGAACACTTGACGGTCCCACGGTTGGCAAGTTGGAACTGTGAGATTCACTACGTGCACCACTGGTATTTTGTGGAAAAGCACATGTAAGATTCTGCAACAGTCTCTGCTGATACTCCTGCATGCGTGCATCCCTTTCTATGGCAGGAATAATTTCTGCAAATTTACTTTTGTACCGGGGATCTAACAGTGTGGCAACCCAGTAGTCAGGATTATTTCTAATTCTCACAATTCGAGGGTCATGTTGCAGGTAGTGCAGCAAGAAGGCACTCATGTGTGTTGCGCATCAAGGAGCACCAAGTCCCTGTTGTGTTGGTGGCGAGGTAACAATCATGCTTCCTTCCTCTGTCCTCTCCCCCCAACCTCGCACAACAGAAATGTGATCAAGGTCTCCCTCATCTGATGAGTCTTCCATCAGTTCGTCCTCCAGTTCTTCCTGGGCTCCTGCACCTTCCTCACTAGTTTGGCTGCTACCATGCACCCTGGTAAAACCATCTCCCCCACCCTCACATGCCTGCCGCCTTGGTGCTGCCGACCGTCTGGACCTTGCAGATGTTAGCCCTTCTGCATACAACTCCTCCTCCTCTACTTCCTCCACCTCCTCTTGTGCCACCACCTGACTCCGAATTCTGTTTAACATGTGCTCCAGCATGTAAATCACCGGAATAGTCATGCTGATAATGGCATCGTCAGCACTAAACATCTTCGTCGCCATTTCAAAACTGTGCAGAAGGGTGCATAGGTCCCTGATCTGAGACCACTCCTCCAGCGTGATTTGCCCCACCTCTGAATCTCGTTGGCCCAGGCTATACGTCAGAACGTATTGCACCAGGGCTTGTCGGTGCTGCCACAGTCGCTGCAACATGTGCAGAGTTGAATTCCACCGGGTAGGCACATCGCATTTTAGCCGGTGAAGTGGCAGGCCCAACGACTTCTGTAGAGATGTAAGTCGCTGAGCTGCGGGATGCGAACGGCGGAAGTGAGCACACAGCGACCGTGCCCTCTGCAGAAGGCCATCTAGTCTGGGATAGTGGGCTAAAAATTGCTGGACAACCAGGTTCAACACGTGAGCCATACAAGGCACGTGTGTGACATTGCCCCGGCGAAGGGCCGCACCCAGGTTTGCAGCATTGTCGCACACGGCCTTCCCTGGTTTCAGGTCCAGTGGAGACAACCATTCATGAAATTGGTTCTCCAGAGCTGACCACAACTCCTCAGCTGTGTGACTCACATTTCCCAGACATTTCAATGTAAAAACCGCCTGATGACGTTGAGCCCTACTGCCAGCATAGTAAGGAGGTGTGCAGGATCCCTTCTGCACAGTTAGAAAGCTTGTGGCATGACCAGACAGGCTTTGGGTGCAGGTGGAAGACCGAGAGGAGGTTGAGGAGGCAGAAGCAGTGGAGGAACTTTGACATAAAGAGGATTGACGCACAACTCGTGGGGACGGCAAGACTTGGACAGCAGCCCCTTGTCCTGCTGTCACCATAGTTACCCAGTGCCCAGTCAGCGACATGTAACGCCCCTGTCCATGCCTACTCGTCCAAGTGTCTGTGGTGAAATGCACCCTGTCACACACAGAGTTTCTCAAAGAAGCGGTGATGTTGTGTGCAACATGCTGGTGGAGCGCAGGCACACCTTTCTTTGAGAAGTAGTGCCGACTGGGCATCTGGTACTGGGGCACTGCGACGGACATAAGGTCTCGAAAATCCTCTGTGTCCACCAGGCGGAAAGGCAGCATTTCTGTAGCCAAGAGCTTGCAGATGGTGAAATTCAACCTCTTAGCTTTCTCATGGCTAGGAGGAAATGGTCTTTTACTTGTCCACATCTGAGGGACCGAGGGCTGGCTATTGTGCTTAGACGGGGTTGATAAGGGTGTCCCCGGCAAACTGCCGGTCTGTGAGGAAGATGCAGGCGGACATGTTAGGTTGCCTTGATCCAAAGGTGGTGCTATCGATGTCGGACAGCGCTCAACACCAGCTGGTGTTCCCACCTCCAAAGAAAATGATGACCTGCCAATCACGCTGGCTGTTGCGGGTAAAGAGGTGGCAGGTCTGCGCCCCAAAACAGGTGTGACTGCTGTCCCCCCAGTCACAGAGGATGAAGAGGCCGCGGATGCACAAGATATGGCAGACGGTGGTTGGCCCGGCCGGCTAGGCCGCATTGTAGCACACTGAGCTTCCCACTGCAACTTATGCTTCATGTCCATGTGCCGGTTCATGCATGAAGTACTCAAACTATGTATTTTTTGGCCTCTACTTAGCTTTTGCTGACAAATGTTACAGATAACACGAGTTGGGTCATCTTTATCGATCTGAAAAAATGCCCAGGCTATGCAAGGCTTAGCACCCATGCGACCTGAAGAGCCACCACGACTTGTGGTGAGAGGCAGAGTTGTGTTTGAGGATGCAGTTGTTGACGTGCTTCCAGTACTACGTCTCTGTCCAGGAAGGCGCAACCTGACCTCGTCGTCACTAGCATCTTCCTCCACCTCCTCTGCTGACCTCATCTCTTGGCTGACTGTGGGTTGACAGTAAGTGGGATCTCCAACCTCATCATCATCACCCTGTGTGTTATCACACCCGTCGTCCTCAGAGCCAACCTGTTCCTGCCCTGACAAAAAACTAAAGTTGTCGCTCCAATCAGGTATTTGAGTCTTATCATCGTCTTCCTCATTGTCTCCACCAACAGGAGTTACAGTTTGGGAATGAGGGTCTACATTATGGTCAGAACCTTCTGCGTCTGGTCCTGGATCCGACTCATAAAGATTCTGGGCATCAGTGCAGATCATTTCCTCGTCTGGATTCACAGAAGCGCTGGAGTCGACCTCTGATTCCCAGGCTATAGTATGAGTAAACAGCTCTGCAGACTCAACCATCTGTTCTACCTCATACTCAGATGGGCAGCTGGAGATTTGGGAGCTGTGAGGAAGCAAGTGCGATTTGGGTGACACCTTTGAGGACTGGAGTATTTGTGATGTTGAAGTTGATGTGGAGGAGAGCCCACTTAAAGGAGCACTTGATATCCGTTGAAGCACCTGCTGTTTTTGTGCCTCATCTGGAATTTGTAGCGATTGGCGTGGCCGTAAGAAAGGGATCTTATCACATTGTCCGCTAAAAGAAGTAGACATTTTAGTTTGGCTGGAAGATGGTCTTTCTTCTGCAGATGTTACTGTTGCTTTAACACCTACCCCACGGACACAACCTTTTTTCCCCTTCCCAACACGCCTATTCCCCTTTCCACCAGCAGCAGGCCTTTTTCCACTCATTTTGGTGGTTAACTAATTCACAACTCTGGAGTTGTTTGCACAAAAAAACAATGGATGGTAACCGAGCAGAGCTGAGTGGCCAAACTGTGGTATTAGGCCAAAACTATTGGCTGGGTTAGATGCAGAAAAAAATTATATTCAATTTGCAACCTGATGGAGGTCAGTATAGATGGACTAATACAACAAGTCCCACACACAGCTAGAAGCACAATATTTTTTCAGAGGTAGATGCAGAAAAAAATATATTCAGTTTGCAACCTGATGGAGGTCAGTATAGATGGACTAATACAACAAGTCCCACACACAGCTAGAAGCCCAAATATTTTTTCAGAGGTACTGTAGATGCAGATAAAAATTATTTTTAATTTGCAACCTGATGGAGGTCAGTATAGATGGACTAATAGAGAAAGTCCGACACACTACTAGAAGGCCAAATATTTTTTCAGAGCTAGATGCAGAAAAAAATTATATTCAGTTTGCAACCTGATGGAGGTCAGTATAGATGGATTAATAGAACAAGACCCACACACAGCTAGAAGCCCAATATTTTTTCAGAAGTAGATGCAGAAAAAAATATATTCAGTTTGCAACCTGATGGAGGTCAGTATAGATGGACTAATAAAACAAGTCCCACACACAGCTAGAAGCCCAATATTTTTTCAGAGGTAGATGCAGAAAAAAATATATTCAGTTTGCAACCTGATGGAGGTCAGTATAGATGGATTAATAGAACAAGACCCACACACAGCTAGAAGCCCAATATTTTTTCAGAGCTAGATGCAGAAAAAAATTATATTCAGTTTGCAACCTGATGGAGGTCAGTATAGATGGATTAATAGAACAAGACCCACACACAGCTAGAAGGCCAATATTTTTTCAGAGCTAGATGCAGAAAAAAATTAGATTCAGTTTGCAACCTGATGGAGGTCAGTATAGATGGACTAATAGAATGATGCTATGCCCAAAAGATTTTACTTCACTAGGTGCAGTAAAAAAATTGGTATTCTATACATAGGTGGTATATCTTGCAACACAGATAGGCTACTCCACTGACTAACACACTCTGCAATAGGCCAAAAAGGATTAGCTTTGCTAGATTCAGCCAAATGCCGTGAAAAAAACTTGCACAGCACTGGCACAGACCTGCCTGGCAAAAACTGATAGGAACTGATGTAACCTAGTCCTGAAAAGGACTCCAATTACAATTAGTCTTTACTCCCACAACCTATCTATTTAAGAGCACAGACCTGCCTGATAAAAGTCGTAGGAAATGCTGTAACCTAGTCCTTAAAAGGACTGCAATCACAACTATTCCCTACTCCCAAGCTATCTGTATATTTGTGCGAAAATTGGCTTGAAATTAACAAGGTATAGCGCACACAGCAACAGCGGTGCCGTCTAACACACAGCTGCAGCAGTGAGAAAATGGTGGCGACGGGGAAAATGGCTTGGTCTTATAGGGCAAGGACATGTGACATACACTGCCAATGACACATGCCCTTGCTTGTGTGAAAAAAAGCACTTCGCTCCGTGTGTGCGCTGCTGATAGGCTGACAGATTGCACCTCCCCACTGTAAATGCGGGAAAGAGAAAAAAAAATGGAGATCTTCATTGTTCCTGCAGAGATCCATCCCCTGCCCCTCCCCCCACCCCGCTGTACACTCAAACTGCGTATTAACATTAATTTTCATCATTACTGAGAAAAAATCCAGTTATGATTTTGGTGCACGAACAGTTATCGAACATAACCTCGAACAGCCGAATTTTTCTCAAATTGTTCGTGTTCGCCGAACGGCTCGAACACCGCCCAAAACAGCTCGAATTTGAGATTGGCGAACAGTTCGAGTAGAACAACGCTCATCTCTACTAACAACCTGCTAATGCCTATAATTTCAAAAATGACCATTTTTTTGGTCTTTATTAAAATGAAAAGGTTGATCGAAAAGTTTGGGGGATCTAAGAGTGTGGCAACCCAGTAGTCATGATTACTTCGAATTCTGACAATATGAGGGTCATGCTGCAGGTAGTGCAGCAAGAAGGCACTTATGTGTCTTGCGCATCTCGAAGCCCCAAAATTATTTTCCGGGCTAGATGCAGCTAAAAATTATTTTTAATTTTAAATCTGGTGAAGCTTTAGTATAGATGGCCTAATAGGATCAGTGCTGCACACTGCTACAAAGCCCAAATTATTTTCCAGTCAAGATACAGATAAACATGATTAGTAATTTGAAAGCTTAAAACGGTTGGTAGGGTGATTTTAACCAATCATCAAGCTTTTACTCTCCCCAGGATGACACAGGGGTAGAAAAGTCGTTTCGGATCCATGATTTGTTCATCTTTATGAACGTGAGTCTGTCTACATTATCAGTGGAGAGCCGCGTGCGCTTATCTGTCAGCACACCACCAGCAGCGCTGAACACACGTTCAGACAGAACGCTGCCTGCTGGGCATGACAAGATCTCCAAGGCGTAAGTGGCTAGCTCCGGCCATTTATCCAGATTGGAAGCCCAAAAAGAGCAAGGGTCCAGTGACACAGTCGTGGCTTCAATGTTTTCTTGGAGATACTCCTGTACCATCGTCTCTAGGCGTTGACTATGTGTCAGACTTCTTGTCTCCTGTGGCCTTGCAAAGGATGGGCTAAAAAAGTGGTGAAATGATTCCGCAAAATTGATGTTACCAGCAGATACTGTGGTTCTGTTATGGTTTGAGTGCTGAACACTTGACGGTCCCACGGTTGGCAAGTTGGAACTGTGAGATTCACTACGTGCACCACTGGTATTTTGTGGAAAAGCACATGTAAGATTCTGCAACAGTCTCTGCTGATACTCCTGCATGCGTGCATCCCTTTCTATGGCAGGAATAATTTCTGCAAATTTACTTTTGTACCGGGGATCTAACAGTGTGGCAACCCAGTAGTCAGGATTATTTCTAATTCTCACAATTCGAGGGTCATGTTGCAGGTAGTGCAGCAAGAAGGCACTCATGTGTGTTGCGCATCAAGGAGCACCAAGTCCCTGTTGTGTTGGTGGCGAGGTAACAATCATGCTTCCTTCCTCTGTCCTCTCCCCCCAACCTCGCACAACAGAAATGTGATCAAGGTCTCCCTCATCTGATGAGTCTTCCATCAGTTCGTCCTCCAGTTCTTCCTGGGCTCCTGCACCTTCCTCACTAGTTTGGCTGCTACCATGCACCCTGGTAAAACCATCTCCCCCACCCTCACATGCCTGCCGCCTTGGTGCTGCCGACCGTCTGGACCTTGCAGATGTTAGCCCTTCTGCATACAACTCCTCCTCCTCTACTTCCTCCACCTCCTCTTGTGCCACCACCTGACTCCGAATTCTGTTTAACATGTGCTCCAGCATGTAAATCACCGGAATAGTCATGCTGATAATGGCATCGTCAGCACTAAACATCTTCGTCGCCATTTCAAAACTGTGCAGAAGGGTGCATAGGTCCCTGATCTGAGACCACTCCTCCAGCGTGATTTGCCCCACCTCTGAATCTCGTTGGCCCAGGCTATACGTCAGAACGTATTGCACCAGGGCTTGTCGGTGCTGCCACAGTCGCTGCAACATGTGCAGAGTTGAATTCCACCGGGTAGGCACATCGCATTTTAGCCGGTGAAGTGGCAGGCCCAACGACTTCTGTAGAGATGTAAGTCGCTGAGCTGCGGGATGCGAACGGCGGAAGTGAGCACACAGCGACCGTGCCCTCTGCAGAAGGCCATCTAGTCTGGGATAGTGGGCTAAAAATTGCTGGACAACCAGGTTCAACACGTGAGCCATACAAGGCACGTGTGTGACATTGCCCCGGCGAAGGGCCGCACCCAGGTTTGCAGCATTGTCGCACACGGCCTTCCCTGGTTTCAGGTCCAGTGGAGACAACCATTCATGAAATTGGTTCTCCAGAGCTGACCACAACTCCTCAGCTGTGTGACTCACATTTCCCAGACATTTCAATGTAAAAACCGCCTGATGACGTTGAGCCCTACTGCCAGCATAGTAAGGAGGTGTGCAGGATCCCTTCTGCACAGTTAGAAAGCTTGTGGCATGACCAGACAGGCTTTGGGTGCAGGTGGAAGACCGAGAGGAGGTTGAGGAGGCAGAAGCAGTGGAGGAACTTTGACATAAAGAGGATTGACGCACAACTCGTGGGGACGGCAAGACTTGGACAGCAGCCCCTTGTCCTGCTGTCACCATAGTTACCCAGTGCCCAGTCAGCGACATGTAACGCCCCTGTCCATGCCTACTCGTCCAAGTGTCTGTGGTGAAATGCACCCTGTCACACACAGAGTTTCTCAAAGAAGCGGTGATGTTGTGTGCAACATGCTGGTGGAGCGCAGGCACACCTTTCTTTGAGAAGTAGTGCCGACTGGGCATCTGGTACTGGGGCACTGCGACGGACATAAGGTCTCGAAAATCCTCTGTGTCCACCAGGCGGAAAGGCAGCATTTCTGTAGCCAAGAGCTTGCAGATGGTGAAATTCAACCTCTTAGCTTTCTCATGGCTAGGAGGAAATGGTCTTTTACTTGTCCACATCTGAGGGACCGAGGGCTGGCTATTGTGCTTAGACGGGGTTGATAAGGGTGTCCCCGGCAAACTGCCGGTCTGTGAGGAAGATGCAGGCGGACATGTTAGGTTGCCTTGATCCAAAGGTGGTGCTATCGATGTCGGACAGCGCTCAACACCAGCTGGTGTTCCCACCTCCAAAGAAAATGATGACCTGCCAATCACGCTGGCTGTTGCGGGTAAAGAGGTGGCAGGTCTGCGCCCCAAAACAGGTGTGACTGCTGTCCCCCCAGTCACAGAGGATGAAGAGGCCGCGGATGCACAAGATATGGCAGACGGTGGTTGGCCCGGCCGGCTAGGCCGCATTGTAGCACACTGAGCTTCCCACTGCAACTTATGCTTCATGTCCATGTGCCGGTTCATGCATGAAGTACTCAAACTATGTATTTTTTGGCCTCTACTTAGCTTTTGCTGACAAATGTTACAGATAACACGAGTTGGGTCATCTTTATCGATCTGAAAAAATGCCCAGGCTATGCAAGGCTTAGCACCCATGCGACCTGAAGAGCCACCACGACTTGTGGTGAGAGGCAGAGTTGTGTTTGAGGATGCAGTTGTTGACGTGCTTCCAGTACTACGTCTCTGTCCAGGAAGGCGCAACCTGACCTCGTCGTCACTAGCATCTTCCTCCACCTCCTCTGCTGACCTCATCTCTTGGCTGACTGTGGGTTGACAGTAAGTGGGATCTCCAACCTCATCATCATCACCCTGTGTGTTATCACACCCGTCGTCCTCAGAGCCAACCTGTTCCTGCCCTGACAAAAAACTAAAGTTGTCGCTCCAATCAGGTATTTGAGTCTTATCATCGTCTTCCTCATTGTCTCCACCAACAGGAGTTACAGTTTGGGAATGAGGGTCTACATTATGGTCAGAACCTTCTGCGTCTGGTCCTGGATCCGACTCATAAAGATTCTGGGCATCAGTGCAGATCATTTCCTCGTCTGGATTCACAGAAGCGCTGGAGTCGACCTCTGATTCCCAGGCTATAGTATGAGTAAACAGCTCTGCAGACTCAACCATCTGTTCTACCTCATACTCAGATGGGCAGCTGGAGATTTGGGAGCTGTGAGGAAGCAAGTGCGATTTGGGTGACACCTTTGAGGACTGGAGTATTTGTGATGTTGAAGTTGATGTGGAGGAGAGCCCACTTAAAGGAGCACTTGATATCCGTTGAAGCACCTGCTGTTTTTGTGCCTCATCTGGAATTTGTAGCGATTGGCGTGGCCGTAAGAAAGGGATCTTATCACATTGTCCGCTAAAAGAAGTAGACATTTTAGTTTGGCTGGAAGATGGTCTTTCTTCTGCAGATGTTACTGTTGCTTTAACACCTACCCCACGGACACAACCTTTTTTCCCCTTCCCAACACGCCTATTCCCCTTTCCACCAGCAGCAGGCCTTTTTCCACTCATTTTGGTGGTTAACTAATTCACAACTCTGGAGTTGTTTGCACAAAAAAACAATGGATGGTAACCGAGCAGAGCTGAGTGGCCAAACTGTGGTATTAGGCCAAAACTATTGGCTGGGTTAGATGCAGAAAAAAATTATATTCAATTTGCAACCTGATGGAGGTCAGTATAGATGGACTAATACAACAAGTCCCACACACAGCTAGAAGCACAATATTTTTTCAGAGGTAGATGCAGAAAAAAATATATTCAGTTTGCAACCTGATGGAGGTCAGTATAGATGGACTAATACAACAAGTCCCACACACAGCTAGAAGCCCAAATATTTTTTCAGAGGTACTGTAGATGCAGATAAAAATTATTTTTAATTTGCAACCTGATGGAGGTCAGTATAGATGGACTAATAGAGAAAGTCCGACACACTACTAGAAGGCCAAATATTTTTTCAGAGCTAGATGCAGAAAAAAATTATATTCAGTTTGCAACCTGATGGAGGTCAGTATAGATGGATTAATAGAACAAGACCCACACACAGCTAGAAGCCCAATATTTTTTCAGAAGTAGATGCAGAAAAAAATATATTCAGTTTGCAACCTGATGGAGGTCAGTATAGATGGACTAATAAAACAAGTCCCACACACAGCTAGAAGCCCAATATTTTTTCAGAGGTAGATGCAGAAAAAAATATATTCAGTTTGCAACCTGATGGAGGTCAGTATAGATGGATTAATAGAACAAGACCCACACACAGCTAGAAGCCCAATATTTTTTCAGAGCTAGATGCAGAAAAAAATTATATTCAGTTTGCAACCTGATGGAGGTCAGTATAGATGGATTAATAGAACAAGACCCACACACAGCTAGAAGGCCAATATTTTTTCAGAGCTAGATGCAGAAAAAAATTAGATTCAGTTTGCAACCTGATGGAGGTCAGTATAGATGGACTAATAGAATGATGCTATGCCCAAAAGATTTTACTTCACTAGGTGCAGTAAAAAAATTGGTATTCTATACATAGGTGGTATATCTTGCAACACAGATAGGCTACTCCACTGACTAACACACTCTGCAATAGGCCAAAAAGGATTAGCTTTGCTAGATTCAGCCAAATGCCGTGAAAAAAACTTGCACAGCACTGGCACAGACCTGCCTGGCAAAAACTGATAGGAACTGATGTAACCTAGTCCTGAAAAGGACTCCAATTACAATTAGTCTTTACTCCCACAACCTATCTATTTAAGAGCACAGACCTGCCTGATAAAAGTCGTAGGAAATGCTGTAACCTAGTCCTTAAAAGGACTGCAATCACAACTATTCCCTACTCCCAAGCTATCTGTATATTTGTGCGAAAATTGGCTTGAAATTAACAAGGTATAGCGCACACAGCAACAGCGGTGCCGTCTAACACACAGCTGCAGCAGTGAGAAAATGGTGGCGACGGGGAAAATGGCTTGGTCTTATAGGGCAAGGACATGTGACATACACTGCCAATGACACATGCCCTTGCTTGTGTGAAAAAAAGCACTTCGCTCCGTGTGTGCGCTGCTGATAGGCTGACAGATTGCACCTCCCCACTGTAAATGCGGGAAAGAGAAAAAAAAATGGAGATCTTCATTGTTCCTGCAGAGATCCATCCCCTGCCCCTCCCCCCACCCCGCTGTACACTCAAACTGCGTATTAACATTAATTTTCATCATTACTGAGAAAAAATCCAGTTATGATTTTGGTGCACGAACAGTTATCGAACATAACCTCGAACAGCCGAATTTTTCTCAAATTGTTCGTGTTCGCCGAACGGCTCGAACACCGCCCAAAACAGCTCGAATTTGAGATTGGCGAACAGTTCGAGTAGAACAACGCTCATCTCTACTAACAACCTGCTAATGCCTATAATTTCAAAAATGACCATTTTTTTGGTCTTTATTAAAATGAAAAGGTTGATCGAAAAGTTTGGGGGATCTAAGAGTGTGGCAACCCAGTAGTCATGATTACTTCGAATTCTGACAATATGAGGGTCATGCTGCAGGTAGTGCAGCAAGAAGGCACTTATGTGTCTTGCGCATCTCGAAGCCCCAAAATTATTTTCCGGGCTAGATGCAGCTAAAAATTATTATTAATTTTAAATCTGGTGAAGCTTTAGTATAGATGGCCTAATAGGATCAGTGCTGCACACTGCTACAAAGCCCAAATTATTTTCCAGCCAAGATACAGATAAACATGATTAGTAATTTGAAAGCTTAAAACGGTTGGTAGGGTGATTTTAACCAATCATCAAGCTTTTACTCTCCTCAGGATGACACAGGGGTAGAAAAGTTGTTTCGGATCCATGATTTGTTCATCTTTAAGAACGTGAGTCTGTCTACATTATCAGTGGAGAGCCGCGTGCGCTTATCTGTCAGCACACCACCAGCAGCGCTGAACACACGTTCAGACAGAACGCTGGCTGCGGGGCATGACAAGATCTCCAAGGCGTAAGTGGCTAGCTCCGGCCATTTATCCAGATTGGAAGCCCAAAAAGAGCAAGGGTCCAGTGACACAGTCATGGCTTCAATGTTTACTTGGAGATTCTCCTGTACCATCGTCTCTAGGCGTTGACTATGTGTCAGACTTCTTGTCTCCTGTGGCCTTGCAAAGGATGGGCTAAAAAAGTGGTGAAATGATTCCGCAAAATTGATGTTACCAGCAGATACTGTGGTTCTGTTACGGTTTGAGTGCTGAACACTTGACGGTCCCACGGTTGGCAAGTTGGAACTGTGAGATTCACTACGTGCACCACTGGTATTTTGTGGAAAAGCACATGTAAGATTCTGCAACAGTCTCTGCTGATACTCCTGCATGCGTGCATCCCTTTCTATGGCAGGAATAATTTCTGCAAATTTACTTTTGTACCGGGGATCTAACAGTGTGGCAACCCAGTAGTCAGGATTATTTCTAATTCTCACAATTCGAGGGTCATGTTGCAGGTAGTGCAGCAAGAAGGCACTCATGTGTGTTGCGCATCCAGGAGCACCAAGTCCCTGTTGTGTTGGTGGCGAGGTAACAATCATGCTTCCTTCCTCTGTCCTCTCCCCCCAACCTCGCACAACAGAAATGTGATCAAGGTCTCCCTCATCTGATGAGTCTTCCATCAGTTCGTCCTCCACTTCTTCCTGGGCTCCTGCACCTTCCTCACTAGTTTGGCTGCTACCATGCACCCTGGTAAAACCATCTCCCCCACCCTCACATGCCTGCCGCCTTGGTGCTGCCGACCGTCTGGACCTTGCAGATGTTAGCCCTTCCGCATACAACTCCTCCTCCTCTACTTCCTCCACCTCCTCTTGTGCCACCACCTGACTCCGAATTCTGTTTAACATGTGCTCCAGCATGTAAATCACTGGAATAGTCATGCTGATAATGGCATCGTCAGCACTAAACATCTTCGTCGCCATTTCAAAACTGTGCAGAAGGGTGCATAGGTCCCTGATCTGAGACCACTCCTCCAGCGTGATTTGCCCCACCTCTGGATCTCGTTGGCCCAGGCTATACGTCAGAGCGTATTGCACCAGGGCTTGTCGGTGCTGCCACAGTCGCTGCAACATGTGCAGAGTTGAATTCCACCGGGTAGGCACATCGCATTTTAGCCGGTGAAGTGGCAGGCCCAACGACTTCTGTAGAGATGTAAGTCGCTGAGCTGCGGGATGCGAACGGCGGAAGTGAGCACACAGCGACCGTGCCCTCTGCAGAATGCCATCTAGTCTGGGATAGTGGGCTAAAAATTGCTGGACAACCAGGTTCAACACGTGAGCCATACAAGGCACGTGTGTGACATTGCCCCGGCGAAGGGCCGCACCCAGGTTTGCAGCATTGTCGCACACGGCCTTCCCTGGTTTCAGGTACAGTGGAGACAACCATTCATGAAATTGGTTCTCCAGAGCTGACCACAACTCCTCAGCTGTGTGACTCACATTTCCCAGACATTTCAATGTAAAAACCGCCTGATGACGTTGAGCCCTACTGCCAGCATAGTAAGGAGGTGTGCAGGATCCCTTCTGCGCAGTTAGAAAGCTTGTGGCATCACCAGACAGGCTTTGGGTGCAGGTGGAAGACCGAGAGGAGGTTGAGGAGGCAGAAGCAGTGGAGGAACTTTGAGATAAAGAGGATTGACGCACAACTCGTGGGGGCGGCAAGACTTGGACAGCAGCCCCTTGTCCTGCTGTCACCATAGTTACCCAGTGCCCAGTCAGCGACATGTAACGCCCCTGTCCATGCCTACTCGTCCAAGTGTCTGTGGTGAAATGCACCCTGTCACACATAGAGTTTCTCAAAGAAGCGGTGATGTTGTGTGCGACATGCTGGTGGAGCGCAGGCACACCTTTCTTTGAGAAGTAGTGCCGACTGGGCATCTGGTACTGGGGCACTGCGACGGACATAAGGTCTCGAAAATCCTCTGTGTCCACCAGGCGGAAAGGCAGCATTTCTGTAGCCAAGAGCTTGCAGATGGTGAAATTCAACCTCTTAGCTTTCTCATGGCTAAGAGGAAATGGTCTTTTACTTGTCAACATCTGAGGGACCGAGGGCTGGCTATTGTGCTTAGACGGGGTTGATAAGGGTGTCCCCGGCAAACTGCCGGTCTGTGAGGAAGATGCAGGCGGACATGTAAGGTTGCCTTGATCCAAAGGTGGTGCTATCGATGTCGGACAGCGCTCAACACCAGCTGGTGTTACCACCTCCAAAGAAAATGATGACCTGCCAATCAAGCTGGCTGTTGCGGGTAAAGAGGTGGCAGGTCTGCGCCCCAAAACAGGTGTGACTGCTGTCCCCCCAGTCACAGAGGATGAAGAGGCCGCGGATGCACAAGATATGGCAGACGGTGGTTGGCCCGGCCGGCTAGGCCGCATTGTAGCACACTGAGCTTCCCACTGCAACTTATGCTTCATGTCCATGTGCCGGTTCATGCATGAAGTACTCAAACTATGTATTTTTTGGCCTCTACTTAGCTTTTGCTGACAAATGTTACAGATAACACGAGTTGGGTCATCTTTATCGATCTGAAAAAATGCCCAGGCTATGCAAGGCTTAGCACCCATGCGACCTGAAGAGCCACCACGACTTGTGGTGAGAGGCAGAGTTGTGTTTGAGGATGCAGTTGTTGACGTGCTTCCAGTACTACGTCTCTGTCCAGGAAGGCGCAACCTGACCTCGTCGTCACTAGCATCTTCCTCCACCTCCTCTGCTGACCTCATCTCTTGGCTGACTGTGGGTTGACAGTAAGTGGGATCTCCAACCTCATCATCATCACCCTGTGCGTTATCACACCCGTCGTCCTCAGAGCCAACCTGTTCCTGCCCTGACAAAAAACTAAAGTTGTCGCTCCAATCAGGTATTTGAGTCTTATCATCGTCTTCCTCACTGTCTCCACCAACAGGAGTTACAGTTTGGGAATGAGGGTCTACATTATGGTCAGAACCTTCTGCGTCTGGTCCTGGATCCGACTCATAAAGATTCTGGGCATCAGTGCAGATCATTTCCTCGTCTGGATTCACAGAAGCGCTGGAGTCGACCTCTGATTCCCAGGCTATAGTATGAGTAAACAGCTCTGCAGACTCAACCATCTGTTCTACCTCATACTCAGACAGGCAGCTGGAGATTTGGGAGCTGTGAGGAAGCAAGTGCGATTGGGGTGACACCTTTGAGGACTGGAGTATTTGTGATGTTGAAGTTGATGTGGAGGAGAGCCCACTTAAAGGAGCACTTGATATCCGTTGAAGCACCTGCTGTTTTTGTGCCTCATCTGGAATTTGTAGCGATTGGCGTGGCCGTAAGAAAGGAATCTTATCACATTGTCCGCTAAAAGAAGTAGACATTTTAGTTTGGCTGGAAGATGGTCTTTCTTCTGCAGATGTTACTGTTGCTTTAACACCTACCCCACGGACACAACCTTTTTTCCCCTTCCCAACACGCCTATTCCCCTTTCCACCAGCAGCAGGCCTTTTTCCACTCATTTTGGTGGTTAACTAATTCACAACTCTGGAGTTGTTTGCACAAAAAAACAATGGATGGGAACCGAGCAGAGCTGAGTGGCCAAACTGTGGTATTAGGCCAAAACTATTGGCTGGGTTAGATGCAGAAAAAAATTATATTCAATTTGCAACCTGATGGAGGTCAGTATAGATGGACTAATAGAGAAAGTCCCACACACTGCTAGAAGGCCAAATATTTTTTCAGAGCTAGATGCAGATAAAAATTATTTTTAATTTGCAACCTGATGGAGGTCAGTATAGATGGACTAATAGAGAAAGTCCCACACACTGCTAGAAGGCCAAATATTTTTTCAGAGCTAGATGCAGATAAAAATTATTTTTAATTTGCAACCTGATGGAGGTCAGTATAGATGGACTAATAGAGAAAGTCCTAAACACTGCTAGAAGGCCAAATATTTTTTCAGAGGTAGATGCAGAAAAAAATATATTCAGTTTGCAACCTGATGGAGGTCTGTATAGATGGATTAATAGAACAAGTCCCACACACAGCTAGAAGCCCAATATTTTTTCAGAGGTAGATGCAGAAAAAAATATATTCAGTTTGCAACCTGATGGAGGTCAGTATAGATGGACTAATACAACAAGTCCCACACACAGCTAGAAGCCCAATATTTTTTCAGAGGTAGATGCAGAAAAAAATATATTCAGTTTGCAACCTGATGGAGGTCTGTATAGATGGACTAATACAACAAGTCCCACACACAGCTAGAAGCCCAATATTTTTTCAGAGGTAGATGCAGAAAAAAATATATTCAGTTTGCAACCTGATGGAGGTCAGTATAGATGGACTAATACAACAAGTCCCACACACAGCTAGAAGCCCAATATTTTTTCAGAGGTAGATGCAGAAAAAAATATATTCAGTTTGCAACCTGATGGAGGTCAGTATAGATGGACTAATACAACAAGTCCCACACACAGCTAGAAGCCCAATATTTTTTCAGAGGTAGATGCAGAAAAAAATATATTCAGTTTGCAACCTGATGGAGGTCTGTATAGAAGGATTAATAGAACAAGTCCCACACACAGCTAGAAGCCCAATATTTTTTCAGAGGTAGATGCAGAAAAAAATATATTCAGTTTGCAACCTGATGGAGGTCTGTATAGATGGATTAATAGAACAAGTCCCACACACAGCTAGAAGCCCAATATTTTTTCAGAGGTAGATGCAGAAAAAAATATATTCAGTTTGCAACCTGATGGAAGTCAGTATAGATGGACTAATACAACAAGTCCCACACACAGCTAGAAGCCCAATATTTTTTCAGAGGTAGATTCAGAAAAAAATATATTCAGTTTGCAACCTGATGGAGGTCTGTATAGATGGATTAATAGAACAAGTCCCACACACAGCTAGAAGCCCAATATTTTTTCAGAGGTAGATGCAGAAAAAAATATATTCAGTTTGCAACCTGATGGAGGTCAGTATAGATGGACTAATACAACAAGTCCCACACACAGCTAGAAGCAAAATATTTTTTCAGAGGTAGATGCAGAAAAAAATATATTCAGTTTGCAACCTGATGGAGGTCTGTATAGATGGACTAATACAACAAGTCCCACACACAGCTAGAAGCCCAATATTTTTTCAGAGGTAGATGCAGAAAAAAATATATTCAGTTTGCAACCTGATGGAGGTCAGTATAGATGGACTAATACAACAAGTCCCACACACAGCTAGAAGCCCAATATTTTTTCAGAGGTAGATGCAGAAAAAAATATATTCAGTTTGCAACCTGATGGAGGTCTGTATAGATGGATTAATAGAACAAGTCCCACACACAGCTAGAAGCCCAATATTTTTTCAGAGGTAGATGAAGAAAAAAATATATGCAGTTTGCAACCTGATGGAGGTCAGTATAGATGGACTAATACAACAAGTCCCACACACAGCTAGAAGCCCAATATTTTTTCAGAGCTAGATGCAGAAAAAAATTATATTCAATTTGCAACCTGATGGAGGTCAGTATAGATGGACTAATAGAATGATGCTATGCCCAAAAGATTTTACTTCACTAGGTGCAGTAAAAAAATTGGTATTCTATACACAGGTGGTATATCTTGCAACACAGATAGGCTACTCCACTGACTAACACACTCTGCAATAGGCCAAAAAGGATTAGCTTTGCTAGATTCAGCCAAATGCTGTGAAAAAAACTTGCACAGCACTGGCACAGACCTGCCTGGCAAAAACTGATAGGAACTGATGTAACCTAGTCCTGAAAAGGACTCCAATTACAATTAGTCTTTACTCCCACAATCTATCTATTTAAGAGCACAGACCTGCCTGATAAAAGTCGTAGGAAATGCTGTAACCTAGTCCTTAAAAGGACTGCAATCACAACTATTCCCTACTCCCAAGCTATCTGTAGATTTGTGCGAAAATTGGCTTGAAATTAACAAGGTATAGCGCACACAGCAACAGCGGTGCCGTCTAACACGCAGCTGCAGCAGTGAGAAAATGATGGCGACGGGGAAAATGGCTTGGTCTTATAGGGCAAGGACATGTGACATACACTGCCAATGACACATGCCCTTGCTTGTGTGAAAAAAAGCACTTCGCTCCGTGTGTGCGCTGCTGATAGGCTGACAGATTGCACCTCCCCACTGTAAATGCGGGAAAGAGAGAAAAAAAAATGGAGATCTTCATTGTTCCTGCAGAGATCCATCCCCTGCCCCTCCCCCCACCCCGCTGTACACTCAAACTGCGTATTAACATTCATTTTCATCATTACTGAGAAAAAATCCAGTTATGATTTTGGTGCACGAACAGTTATCGAACATAACCTCGAACAGCTGAATTTTTCTCAAATTGTTCGTGTTCGCCGAACGGCTCGAACACCGCCCAAAACAGCTTGAATTTGAGATTGGCGAACAGTTCGAGTAGAACAACGCTCATCTCTAGTAGTGAGATGCTCGGGCGAGTACCGAGCAGTGTCGAGCATGCTCACTCAACACTAATGAGTATCTATTCATTTTTTAAATGTTGGGACTATTAAACTCTATGGCGGACAATGCAAGGATCCATTATACTGTATTCAGCACTATGTGGGCCCATTATACTGTATGGAACATTATTGGGGGCATTATACTGTATAGAGCACTATGTGGGGACATTATACTGCATGGAGCAATATGTGGAGCGCATTATACTGTAAGGAGCACTATGTGGGGCCTATTATACCATATGGAGTACTATGTGGGGCCATTATACTGTACGGAGCAATATAGAGGGCGTTATCATAGAATCATAGAATCATAGAATGGTAGAGTTGGAAGGGACCTCCTGGGTCATCTGGTCCAACCCCCTGCTCAAAGCAGGATTCACTAGATCATCTCAGACAGATGTCTGTCCAGCGTCTGTTTGAAGACGTCCATTGAAGGGGAACTCACCACCTCTCGTGGCAGCCTGTTCCACTCATTAATCACCCTAACTGTCAAAAAGTTTTTTCTAATATCTAATCTGTGTCTCCTCCCATTTAGTTTCATCCCATTGCTTCTAGTCTTTCCTTGTGCAAATGAGAATAAAGATGATCCTTCTACAATGTGACAGCCCTTGACATATTTGTAGACAGCTATTAAGTCTCCTCTCAGTCTTCTTTTTTGCAAGCTAAACATTCCCAAATCCTGCAACCGTTCCTCATAGGACATGGTTTGCAGACCAGTCACCATTCTGGTCGCTCTTCTCTGAACTTGCTCCAGTTTGTCTATGTCTTTTTTAAAATGTGGTGCCCAAAACTGTACACAGTATTCCAGATGAGGTCTGACCAAAGAGGAGTAAAGACCGATAATGACTTCACGTGATCTAGACTGTATGCTTCTGTTAATACATCCCAGAATTGTATTTGCCTTTTTTGCTGCTGCATCACACTGTTGACTCATGTTCAGTCTATGATCTATTAGTATACCTAAGTCTTTTTCACATGTACTGTTGCTTAGCTCTATTCCTCCCATTCTGTATATGCTTTTTTCATTTTTATTGCCCAGATGTAGTACTTTGCATTTTTCCCTGTTAAAAACCATTCTGTTGGTTGCTGCCCACTGCTCCAGTTTATTTAGGTCTTTTTGAATCCTCTCTCTCTCTTCTCTAGTATTAGCTATCCCTCCTAGCTTTGTGTCATCAGCAAATTTAATCAGTTTACCCTCAATTCCTTCATCTAAATCATTGATAAAGATGTTGAACAATACAGGTCCCAGGACGGAGCCCTGTGGTACCCCACTTGAGACATTCATCCAGCTGGATGTGAAGCCATTTACAACCACCCTTCGAGTCCGATCACTAAGCCAGTTATGAATCCACCTAACAGTTGCCTGGTCCATTGCATACTTGGTCATTTTTTCAATAAGGATGGTGTGAGATACTTTGTCAAATGCTTTGCTGAAGTCAAGATATACTATATCTACAGCATTTCCCTGATCCACCCAGTCAGTGATTCTGTCATAGAAGGAAATTAAGTTAGTCTGACATGACTTGTTAGTTACAAACCCATGCTGACTCTGGTTAATCACTTCATTCTTATCCATGTACTTACATACATGTTGTTTAATAATTTGTTCAAATATCTTTCCTGGTATAGAAGTCAGACTCACCGGCCTATAGTTCCCTGGGTCCACCTTCTTCCCCTTTTTGAAGATAGGAACACATTTGCTCTTCTCCAGTCTTCTGGGACTTCTCCTGTTCTCCAAGAATTTTCAAAGATTATGGAGAGTGGTTCTAAAATTTCTTCTACGATCTCCTTCAGTACTCTGGGGTGTAATTCATCTGGACCTGGAGACTTGAACTCATTTATGTTAGCTAAATATTCCCTCACAATCTTTCTGTTTACAGATAAGTTGGATTCCTCTATTCCTTTAAAAGGACAGTGAAGATCAGTTGATGTTACATTTTCTTTCTGAGAGAAAACAGATGCAAAATAGGAATTAAAAAGTTCGGCCTTCTCAACATCCTCTCTTACCATTTCTCCATTTTCATCCTGTAAAAATCCTATAGCATCTTTGACTTTTCTTTTACTTTTGACATACCCCCAAAATCCTTTTTTATTGCTTTTGACATCTCTTGCAAGCCTTAATTCATTGTCAGCTTTAGCTAACCTGATACGTGCCCTACAGGATCTGCAGACTGCATTATAATCTTCTTTAGTTATGCCTCCCTCTTTCCATTTAATAAACATTTCTTTCTTTCTTTTTAGCATGTGTTTAAGTTCTGTGTTCATCCATCCTGGTTTCCTTAAATGCTTCCCATTCTTCCTACTTTTCGGGATTGTTAACGATTGTGCTTTGAGAATCTCATTTTTAAAAATTTCCCATCCTTCCTGGACATTTTTGTCCTTAAGGACATCCAGCCATTGGATCCCTCCTATTCTCTTTCTGAGTCTCTTAAAATCTGCCTTTCTAAAATCTAACCTTGAAGTCTGAGTCTTCACATGTCTTCCTCCTCTAGTTATCCAAAATTCTATAATAGCATGATCGCTGCCTCCTAGGGTCCCAGCCACCTTTACCTCCTCAACCATTTCCTCCCTGTTTATAAGGATTAGATCCAAAGTAGCAGATCCCCTTGTTTTCTCCCCTACCTTTTGGAAGATAAAGTTGTCAGCAAGAGAGGATAAGAATTTGCTTGACCTGTTAGTTTTACTTGAGAGAGATTCCCAACAAATGTCTGGATAGTTGAAATCTCCCATGACCACTACGTCATATTTTTTGGAGAACTTGGTCATTTGATACATAAAGAGTTCATCCATATCTTCAGCTTGCCCAGGTGGCCTGTAGTAAATGCCTACAATGGTGTCCTTTCCGTTGTTCTCTCCTTGTATTCTTACCCAAACAGTTTCCACAGAACTCCCAGTCTCTGAAGCTTCAATCTCTGTGCAGATATACGCTTTTCTAACATACAATGCGACACCTCCTCCTCGTTTATCAAGTCTGTTTCTTGCAAATAAGTTGTATCCTTTTAGCCTTTTATTCCAATCATGTGTATCGTCCCACCAAGTTTCAGTGATTCCAATGACATCATATTCCTTTTCCTGCATTAGTAGTTCCAATTCTCCTTGTTTGTTGCCCATGCTTTGTGCATTTGTATAAAAACATTTTAGTTTGTGATTGGTTTCTCTTCCTCCCATATTTTTATTATTTAAATTGTTTTGTCTTTGTTCTTCCTTTCCACTTCCAGTAGCAGAGATCTCAGTAGTATTTGTCAGCTGTATGGCTTTTTCTGGCCTTTTGCTTCCCTTCCCACATTGTTCTAGTTTAAAGCTCTTCTGATGAGTGTAGCAAGGCGACTTCCAAATACATGTTTTCCAGTCTTCGTAAGGTGCACCCCATCTCTAGCAAGTAGTCCATCGTATAGGTAATTCATTCCATGATCCAGAAATCCAAATCCTTGTTGACGGCACCATCGACGTAGCCAGTTGTTCACCTGTAGAATCTTATTCCACCTCATTGTTCCATGGCCATCCACTGGGAGGATGGATGAGAAGACCACCTGCGCTCCCAATTCTTTCACTTTCTTGCCTAAGTCTTCAAAGTCACTGCAGATGGTTTCCAGGTCCTTTCTTGTGGTGTCATTTGTCCCCACATGTATTAGCAGGAATGGGTAGTGATCTGTAGGTCTGAAGAGTCTTGATATCCTGTCAGACACATCTTTAATTTTTGCTCCTGGAAGACAGCACATTTCTCTTGAGGTTATGTCTGGTCTGCAGATAGCGGCCTCTGTTCCTCTTAACAGGGAATCCCCCATGACCACCACTCTCCGTTTTTTCTTCACAACATTCTTCTTTCTCCATCCAGGAGGATTCTGAGGGCTTTCAAGGTTATTCATTGCTGGCAAAGTCTTATTTTGCTGTATTTCTTCATGGTTCTCCTGCGTGAGAGCCTGGTACTGGTTCCTGAGCAGTATGGGTGCTGACTGCCTCTCGATCCTCCTGCTTCTGTGGGTCACATGCTTCCATTCCTCTGTTTCGTCAGGTGCAGTTCGAATTTCTTCTCTTTCTGAATCATGAAGAGATAATTCTGCTCTGTCTAAGAACTCTTCACCTTCCTTAATGATTTTCAAGGTAGTTAACCTCTCTTCTAGATTTCGCAACTTTTCCTCCAACAGGGACACAAGCTTGCATTTCTGGCATGTGAAGTTTGGCTTTTCCACTGGCAAGTCTGTGAACATGTAGCAGGATATGCAGCTCACCAAATGGCTCCTGGACTCTTCCATGTTCTTATTGTTAATGTTCTGAAAACAGTGAAAAAAGCTTAAGAAAAAAGCTTCAAAATGCCGGTTTACCGATGTCCTCTTTTCAGCTCCAACAGCCAAACTCCAGTGTTCTTTGAGCTCGCGGAGACTCTTCACTTACCCCAAAATGCAGTGGGAATATGCAAATTATCTCCTCAGGACTCCTCCCCTGGTTTACCGATGTCCTCTTTTCAGCTCCAACAGCCAAAATCCAGTGTTCTTTGAGCTCGCGGAGACTCTTCACTTACCCCAAAATGCAGTGGGAATATGCAAATTATCTCCTCAGGACTCCTCCCCTGGTTATACTGTTTAGAGCACTATGTGGGGCAATTATACTGTATGGAGGACTATGTGAGGCCCATTATAGGAAGGAAATTAACTTCATTCCATCAGGTAGCGTTCGGGGTTCAGTCGCGGGTGCGGTGCCGGCGCAGGTTCAGTCACTGCTCTGCTGGTTCAATCACAGCAGGCTCTAATGCTGAGCCTGCTGTCAGTCAGTGCCGGGGGAGTGGATACAGACGCCGCTCTCTATACTGAACCTGCCCCTCCGCCCCCATGACTGAAACCTGAATGCTGCCGGGAGGAAGAAAGTTTATTTCCTCCCATCATCGGGTCTCTCAGTGTGGACGGCGGGAAGCTTCATAACTCTATTAACCTGCAGATTAACTCAGGTTAATAGAGTGAATTTTCTCTTTGCTGATGACACACAATTATTTCCCCTTTCCCCTATGAAACATCATGTCTAAAAAAAACCCCATCATATTTAAAAATTGAGCTTGATATACCACCTTATGTACAAGTCTACCTAAGCTTGATGTGGTGCTACCCACAGCATTGCCGATGTATTGTTTATTCCTTATATTGAATCCATTGCAAGCTCATGTCACCAGCATCAAACGTCTCCAGTATTCACCTGTTTCTCACTGTGGAAGTCGGGCAAACTATTATCAACATTTGCTCCTATACAATTTAGTCTTCATAACTGTAAAAGACCTATAATGTGGTGCAATAAAACTAGTTATTTGATCCTGCTGTGGTTGGGTACTTAGCCTGCACATTGATGGCAGAGAAAAAGAAAGAATGGGTTTGTTGGTTTTCAAATTTTGATCCTTTGTTCCATTGACAAAAAAAGCTGCTTTCAGAAATGTCTAACCTGCCCATTTATACTATGGTACATACTCACAGATTGAGTAAGATGTCTGTTGACCAATAGCTAGCCAGTGTGTGAGGCCAACGTTAAAAGGCACCTGTCACCTGATTCTTGCTGCCCAAAATGATGCTTCTAGAGAAAATATCCTTTAAAGATCTAGCCTAGGACCATACAAGAGACGAGACTAGCTCCAGGTGACTGACAGGCCTCTTCCACAGCGGAGGACTGTCAGTCACCTCTAGCAGTGCTGGAAAGACCTGACCAGTTCGAGGCCTGACTAGTCTCTAGATATTGTCCCTGGCTGGTTCTTCAAAGTATATTTTTTCTGAAACACTGAAGCTATTCAGAGAATAATATACCTGGCTACAGTTACGCAGCCGAGCTCTGATTCATGCTGCCCGCTGAAGGTATTCCTGATTGTCGATTATGAAAAGCAATTATAAAAAGCTTTACAATACGAAGTTTTGAAATATTTTTGAATATCTTTAGCTTCATCATCTACTAGAGATTCACTCATGATATATTCAATGAGACAATTATAGATTTGAATTGATAGTATCTTATCGCTTCAGTAATAATGATGCAGCACTTTGTTCTATGTGGTTTCATAATTAGTTGTATTATTAAAAGTGTTGTATTACGTGTCACCTCTTTGGCCAAGTTTACGCAATAAACTAACTTTAGTTTTTTTACTGCTTAAATATCCCACTTTGTCAAATTACTTCAAGGTGGACATGGACAGAAAACCTTCACTTTATTGCCAATAGCTAATACAAGGCAATAAACAAGTGGAGATGCTGTTTATTTTTTTCACCACCATTAGTTTCCTTATCTCTGATTTTTCGGTTATTTGCAATTGGAAGGAATGTATATGTTTAATTGCCAAGTCAAGGCAGCATCTATCTCTTCTTAAAGTCACTGGGACAATAAAATGTTTACTGCACCGGTCACCAAACACAACCCCTTATCATCATAAATAAAGCCGGCTTTCTGAGCATCACAACCACAGGTGAAGTTATAAATTAACTAAGATATATCTTGATTACGTCACTAAGAGGCAATTGTGAATTTTCAAAAGTTGTCAATTAAGTAAGAAAACTTATAAAATAAGAAATGTTTCACCTGGTGAGGCAAATACTGGAAGTCTTTGGTCCAGTTGTTTTGCAGCATGGAAGGTTGTCATCAGTGCAGCAGGATGAACCAGATGGAACATTGGAATCTGCGGGTTCAGAACTTCATCATGAGGAGCAAAGAGGAATCACAAGATCTGATGAAGCAGAGTACAATCAGAGATCAGGTGAAGCAGAGCTCAGTAGCACAAATCGACTCAGCAATAAAGCAGAGCTGTTTTTGTCACAGCTCCGCTATATTGCGTGGTACTCTGCTATATAGCTGATTCATTTTGCATTGGACTCTAGGAGAAAGTCAGCTCTGCTATATCACTGAGTGAACTATTCATACAGCTGCCATATCTCCATGCAGTGGGGGACACAAAAATGGCAGACCTGGGAGACAGGGGCTTTGTAAGGCCTCATATACACAGCAGACACATATGCAGTATGATCCATGTTGAAATGTACTCTGGAGCTGTAGGCAAGATGCATGTATGTTGCCATATCATGGGGTTATTCATTTGTTACAGCAAATCTTGTTAGTGAGAACATCTAATAGTTTTCTTCTGCCAGATACTCTGCACAGAGTATCTATAAAAACATAATCTGAATGCCAATGCAAAAACTAAAGACATGTTCCATAAAAGTCATGGATGCAAAGTAATCGCCTTTTTAGTACCATGGGACATAATATGGCCATGTGCACAAGGCCTTTGAAATTTTGAAAAACTAAAATTAATTGAACAAATTAACATGATAAATTAAATGAACTTGAAATGTTCGGTAGCAGTGCAACCTAACAGATTTGTCAGAAAACCTTTAGTTTCCTTTCCATTTTCTATGGGCTACCTTGGTACAAAATACTCTCGCAAGTGTCGGCAATTAATTGCCAACAAGATTTGTTATTTTGCACACCCAAAAAAGTAATTTTCCTAACAAATTCATACAGAACCGTGTTCCAAAAATGAGTACACCCCAATGAAAGTCTGAGGAGCGAAGCTAAAGTTTAGACTATAAAATTCTAATTAACAAGAATTCAACCACAGATAAGTCTAATTACTCATGAAACAGGTGATCAGCAGACAGTTGACTATAAGGCTGCGTTCACACATTGCGTATTTTCGCAAGCTTTTTCAAAAAACGGAATGTGCTTTGTGTCTGCCAGCAAATTGAATGGGAAATTCACTTTGCCGTTCAGACACTGTGTTATTTTACGCAGCGCGAAAGCGCAGCTGCGTAAAGAATTCTTTACGCAGCTGCGTCCTGCGCTTTCTCCTATTGTGCCCATTATAAGCGATGGAATTACTCAGCGGTGTTCACACACTGCGTAATTCCAGCGCTTTTTTATGGAGGCGCAGGAGAAACTATGGATACTCACCTATCCGATGGATGGGAGAGGCGTCCGCTCCGGTCCCGCGGCTTCCAGCATCTGCCGGAGAACCATTCGGCTGACTGTAGCTTACCGGCTTGTAACCGGCTTCCGGTCAGCTGATTTACAAGCCGGTCACCTGACAGTCAGCTGATCGCTTCACGGCAGATGCTGGAAGCCGCGGGACCGGACCGGATGCCTCTGCCATCCATCGGATAGGTGAGTATCCATAGTTTTTTTCATTTAAAGCAGTGTATGTGTAGCACCCCGAGGGCTCGGCTGCTACAGGGGTATTGCACCTCGAACCAGAGGTGTGGTATTCCACTCCCGGGTAAGGATGGAGTGTGGACTAGAACTCAGTTAGCTGCATGCACCACATACATCCCATTTCCGGGGGACAGATCAACGGTACTCCCACCAGATAGATGTGCAGGTACGACAGCGTCTGTCCCTGGCTGGAGTGGGAGGGGGGGAGGAATATCCCAGTGGTGCAGGAGCAGAGAGGGGAGGGACTCTGGGCATAGGAAGGAGCCCATTGGTGGCTAGTCACCTGGGCTCGGGTGTCAGAGGGAGTATAAAAGGTGGGCACCATCTTAGGAGTTCAGTCAGACAGAAGAAGAGGAGAAGAGTAGTGACAGGGAGCAGCAGCCCTGTCTGGGTGCTGCTCCTGAAGGGAGCAAGAGAGAGAAAGACAAGAGGAAAGGAACAAGGAAGGAATGGAACCTGGAGAAAGGCCCAGAGACATGAAGGAAGAGGGAACCCGAACACGCTAGGAGTCAGCGGGTGAAGGGTTGGCAGAGCAGGGTACCGGATCCCGAACTGGTGGAGGCCACTTATCCTCAGCCAGGAACCGGAGGTCGTGGCCACGTCTTGGCGCGACCACTCACTACACTCACCACGAAGGCACGCCACATAGGGTCAGGGAAACCGGAGATAGGTTTCGCCACCAGAAGGCCCGAGGAAGCTGGACATGGGTGGGTCCCTAGTGGGGACGGCCAGAGAAAGGAACGGAGAAAGGAGTTCAAGGTCACACTCTGGAACTGCCTGGGGGTTGGTCGAGCCCCGTACCTGGTGGACGCAGCACGGCTCGGGTCGTCATCACCTGCAGGACTGACACTGATAACATCTGTGAGTAAAGCATTGAAAACTGCAATCAGTCTCTGTGTTCCATCGCACTACCAGCACTAAAGGTACCGGGACGCCCTTTCTATCACTCCCTTCACCCGCACCAGCTGCCCTGAGGCCATACCTCTCCCGTTGGGGGTTATACCACCATTGCTGCACACATACCACCGGCCTCAGCGGACTGTTCTGCAGCGGCGGCCTTGCGACCGCAAATCAACGGGTGGCGTAGTCGACACTTAAACAACATCGACAAAGACTGCCACACACTTAGTTTGACCACCCTGGGCACGGACCGGGTCCCCGCCACTCGGAGACTACTACCCCCATCGGATCCGGCTCCGGGTAAGCCCCCGTGCGCGCGATGCCGCAAGACACAGCAGGCCCAGGGGCGCGTCAACTTTGGCGTAGTCGGCAGGATCTCGTGCCCGTAACCACCGGGTACTGCGTGCCTGAAAAAGAGACTTTTTACTTACCTGTGGTGAAGTTTCCCGCCGTCCGGAGTCGTTTCCCGCCATCCGGAGCCGATTCCCGCCATCCGACGCCATCTTCTGCCTTCTTCCCGCCATCCGTGGAGTTTTCCCGCCATTGGGCGCCATCTTGAGGACGCCGCGCGAGAAGAAGAGGGGTGTGGACTCCGAAAGCCCGCGAGAACTGAAGCCCCGCCTCACGTCCGGACGTTGCATAAGGTCCTGGAAGGAGCCCAGTGACGCCGACGTCACAGGAGCGCGACGGAAGGTCCTCAACCCTGACGATCCACTGCGGAGCCGCGGCCTACGGAAGAGGATCATCGCAAGGTAGGCCACGGTCCACTAGGGGGGAGGAGGATGTCGGATACGGAGGAGAGCTTCACCGCCACAGCCGCCATACCAGATTGCAGAGCTGCTAGCGGTGCTCCAGAAGGAAGAACCGGAGTACGCGCAGGCCGCGCTGGAAGAGCTGAACAGGAGGATGATCTGGGCGCAACAAGACGTGCTCGCCGGGTGGAAGGAGGAGTTGACCCGGCGCACGCTGACCTGCCAACCGGAGGTGCAGCCACCATCCAGCACCGCGTCAATCCCGAGAGGCAGCAGAAGCGGACCGGAGGCCGGGGACGACGCCGCGGGGGAGGCCGCAACGACAAGTAAGGGGAACGCCGTTACTCCGGGCCCTGAGGCCGCGGACCTGCCCCTACCTCCCGCCGCGGGACCCGAAGCTCTGGGTGCCGCACCGCCCACCGTACCTCCACCACCAGTAGTCAGCCCTCCAGCAGCAAGCTCTGCAGCGGAGCCTCGCCCTGAACCGTGCTCCCCAACACCGGGCACGATCAGAAAGTCACCGGCCTGGTTAAAAGGCCGAGTGCCCGCGGGCGCTGCACCCCAGCCGGGGCCCCCAGTCGTGCCATCATTGGGGAAAGACCTGTATGAGCAGCACACCTGCCCGGATGGGACACCATTCGTCTGGCCGCCTGAGTACACCAACCCCCGCTCCAGGAAGAGTCATCCCGTAGGAGCAAGGGCCCCAGATGAACCGCTAATCCCAGCTCCGGAGCCCGTGGACCTCTCTTCACCCCGCTGGAGGACGCCCAATTCGAGGGGGACCCCACTGGAGAAGACCTGATGGGGTTCACTCAGGAGACCCGGGCGGGCGCCGCCCGGCGCTATGAGACCTGCCGCCAACAACTGGCAACGTTTGAGCGGGAGCGGAGAGAGAGGAAAGTGAAGGAGGAGTGGCTCCACATTAAAAACGTGGAGCAGAAGACAAGGACCCGCCAGGACCCCCCCCGTACAGCTCACGGTCCCCGAGTCACCGGGACTGTTGTTAAGTTTCACATGGCATGTGGCTGGGGCATCATCCAAGACCCGAAGACCATAAGCCAGGTGTTTGTAAACAGGAGCGACGTAGAGTCCCACCTACCGGAGGGGCACAGTGGACGGGACCTGGTGCCTGGAGATACCGTCACCTATACCAGGCATAAGGGAGTGAAGGGGTGGTACGCCCTTCATGTCCACCGGGTCAAGGAAGAAGAGGAGCAATCGTACCAGGAGGAGGAGGAGAAAGAGGGCCCGGACGGGTCTGAACCTGAGGAAGAGAAAGGAGCGTGTGGAGCACACCGTTAATCGTAAACGGTAAAAGAGGAGATGTAAATAGTTACCCGACCGGGTATAAGGACTGTTGTGGGACTGTTTCCACTAAGAGTGTGGTCCCCGTTGGGACAGAAAGAGAACTGTTGCCTATTTTTGCCCTAATCCCTAACCTGACCGAGGACTGAGAGCGGTCATCCCTTCCCTCTACCTGGCCGAAGACTAAGAGCGGCCAGATCAAAAGAACCCGAGAATTCAAGAATGTTTTATTTGAGAATGCCTTAATGTGAAATTTGATATGATGCCAAAGTTTTACATAGTGTTTTTGTAAAAGAGTTCCGTTGGCATTAGCCAGCTGTTGAGAAAACCTCCCATAAAGGGATGGATGAAAGTTGATGTGTTTTATGTGTACGTACACTTTAAAAATTGTTTTTACTCTATTTCAGCCCGGGGACGTGCTGTGGTTTACCAGGGGGGAATGTAGCACCCCGAGGGCTCGGCTGCTACAGGGGTATTGCACCTCGAACCAGAGGTGTGGTATTCCACTCCCGGGTAAGGATGGAGTGTGGACTAGAACTCAGTTAGCTGCATGCACCACATACATCCCATTTCCGGGGGACAGATCAACGGTACTCCCACCAGATAGATGTGCAGGTACGACAGCGTCTGTCCCTGGCTGGAGTGGGAGGGGGGGAGGAATATCCCAGTGGTGCAGGAGCAGAGAGGGGAGGGACTCTGGGCATAGGAAGGAGCCCATTGGTGGCTAGTCACCTGGGCTCGGGTGTCAGAGGGAGTATAAAAGGTGGGCACCATCTTAGGAGTTCAGTCAGACAGAAGAAGAGGAGAAGAGTAGTGACAGGGAGCAGCAGCCCTGTCTGGGTGCTGCTCCTGAAGGGAGCAAGAGAGAGAAAGACAAGAGGAAAGGAACAAGGAAGGAATGGAACCTGGAGAAAGGCCCAGAGACATGAAGGAAGAGGGAACCCGAACACGCTAGGAGTCAGCGGGTGAAGGGTTGGCAGAGCAGGGTACCGGATCCCGAACTGGTGGAGGCCACTTATCCTCAGCCAGGAACCGGAGGTCGTGGCCACGTCTTGGCGCGACCACTCACTACACTCACCACGAAGGCACGCCACATAGGGTCAGGGAAACCGGAGATAGGTTTCGCCACCAGAAGGCCCGAGGAAGCTGGACATGGGTGGGTCCCTAGTGGGGACGGCCAGAGAAAGGAACGGAGAAAGGAGTTCAAGGTCACACTCTGGAACTGCCTGGGGGTTGGTCGAGCCCCGTACCTGGTGGACGCAGCACGGCTCGGGTCGTCATCACCTGCAGGACTGACACTGATAACATCTGTGAGTAAAGCATTGAAAACTGCAATCAGTCTCTGTGTTCCATCGCACTACCAGCACTAAAGGTACCGGGACGCCCTTTCTATCACTCCCTTCACCCGCACCAGCTGCCCTGAGGCCATACCTCTCCCGTTGGGGGTTATACCACCATTGCTGCACACATACCACCGGCCTCAGCGGACTGTTCTGCAGCGGCGGCCTTGCGACCGCAAATCAACGGGTGGCGTAGTCGACACTTAAACAACATCGACAAAGACTGCCACACACTTAGTTTGACCACCCTGGGCACGGACCGGGTCCCCGCCACTCGGAGACTACTACCCCCATCGGATCCGGCTCCGGGTAAGCCCCCGTGCGCGCGATGCCGCAAGACACAGCAGGCCCAGGGGCGCGTCAACTTTGGCGTAGTCGGCAGGATCTCGTGCCCGTAACCACCGGGTACTGCGTGCCTGAAAAAGAGACTTTTTACTTACCTGTGGTGAAGTTTCCCGCCGTCCGGAGTCGTTTCCCGCCATCCGGAGCCGATTCCCGCCATCCGACGCCATCTTCTGCCTTCTTCCCGCCATCCGTGGAGTTTTCCCGCCATTGGGCGCCATCTTGAGGACGCCGCGCGAGAAGAAGAGGGGTGTGGACTCCGAAAGCCCGCGAGAACTGAAGCCCCGCCTCACGTCCGGACGTTGCATAAGGTCCTGGAAGGAACCCAGTGACGCCGACGTCACAGGAGCGCGACGGAAGGTCCTCAACCCTGACGATCCACTGCGGAGCCGCGGCCTACGGAAGAGGATCATCGCAAGGTAGGCCACGGTCCACTAGGGGGGAGGAGGATGTCGGATACGGAGGAGAGCTTCACCGCCACAGCCGCCATACCAGATTGCAGAGCTGCTAGCGGTGCTCCAGAAGGAAGAACCGGAGTACGCGCAGGCCGCGCTGGAAGAGCTGAACAGGAGGATGATCTGGGCGCAACAAGACGTGCTCGCCGGGTGGAAGGAGGAGTTGACCCGGCGCACGCTGACCTGCCAACCGGAGGTGCAGCCACCATCCAGCACCGCGTCAATCCCGAGAGGCAGCAGAAGCGGACCGGAGGCCGGGGACGACGCCGCGGGGGAGGCCGCAACGACAAGTAAGGGGAACGCCGTTACTCCGGGCCCTGAGGCCGCGGACCTGCCCCTACCTCCCGCCGCGGGACCCGAAGCTCTGGGTGCCGCACCGCCCACCGTACCTCCACCACCAGTAGTCAGCCCTCCAGCAGCAAGCTCTGCAGCGGAGCCTCGCCCTGAACCGTGCTCCCCAACACCGGGCACGATCAGAAAGTCACCGGCCTGGTTAAAAGGCCGAGTGCCCGCGGGCGCTGCACCCCAGCCGGGGCCCCCAGTCGTGCCATCATTGGGGAAAGACCTGTATGAGCAGCACACCTGCCCGGATGGGACACCATTCGTCTGGCCGCCTGAGTACACCAACCCCCGCTCCAGGAAGAGTCATCCCGTAGGAGCAAGGGCCCCAGATGAACCGCTAATCCCAGCTCCGGAGCCCGTGGACCTCTCTTCACCCCGCTGGAGGACGCCCAATTCGAGGGGGACCCCACTGGAGAAGACCTGATGGGGTTCACTCAGGAGACCCGGGCGGGCGCCGCCCGGCGCTATGAGACCTGCCGCCAACAACTGGCAACGTTTGAGCGGGAGCGGAGAGAGAGGAAAGTGAAGGAGGAGTGGCTCCACATTAAAAACGTGGAGCAGAAGACAAGGACCCGCCAGGACCCCCCCCGTACAGCTCACGGTCCCCGAGTCACCGGGACTGTTGTTAAGTTTCACATGGCATGTGGCTGGGGCATCATCCAAGACCCGAAGACCATAAGCCAGGTGTTTGTAAACAGGAGCGACGTAGAGTCCCACCTACCGGAGGGGCACAGTGGACGGGACCTGGTGCCTGGAGATACCGTCACCTATACCAGGCATAAGGGAGTGAAGGGGTGGTACGCCCTTCATGTCCACCGGGTCAAGGAAGAAGAGGAGCAATCGTACCAGGAGGAGGAGGAGAAAGAGGGCCCGGACGGGTCTGAACCTGAGGAAGAGAAAGGAGCGTGTGGAGCACACCGTTAATCGTAAACGGTAAAAGAGGAGATGTAAATAGTTACCCGACCGGGTATAAGGACTGTTGTGGGACTGTTTCCACTAAGAGTGTGGTCCCCGTTGGGACAGAAAGAGAACTGTTGCCTATTTTTGCCCTAATCCCTAACCTGACCGAGGACTGAGAGCGGTCATCCCTTCCCTCTACCTGGCCGAAGACTAAGAGCGGCCAGATCAAAAGAACCCGAGAATTCAAGAATGTTTTATTTGAGAATGCCTTAATGTGAAATTTGATATGATGCCAAAGTTTTACATAGTGTTTTTGTAAAAGAGTTCCGTTGGCATTAGCCAGCTGTTGAGAAAACCTCCCATAAAGGGATGGATGAAAGTTGATGTGTTTTATGTGTACGTACACTTTAAAAATTGTTTTTACTCTATTTCAGCCCGGGGACGTGCTGTGGTTTACCAGGGGGGAATGTAGCACCCCGAGGGCTCGGCTGCTACAGGGGTATTGCACCTCGAACCAGAGGTGTGGTATTCCACTCCCGGGTAAGGATGGAGTGTGGACTAGAACTCAGTTAGCTGCATGCACCACATACATCCCATTTCCGGGGGACAGATCAACGGTACTCCCACCAGATAGATGTGCAGGTACGACAGCGTCTGTCCCTGGCTGGAGTGGGAGGGGGGGAGGAATATCCCAGTGGTGCAGGAGCAGAGAGGGGAGGGACTCTGGGCATAGGAAGGAGCCCATTGGTGGCTAGTCACCTGGGCTCGGGTGTCAGAGGGAGTATAAAAGGTGGGCACCATCTTAGGAGTTCAGTCAGACAGAAGAAGAGGAGAAGAGTAGTGACAGGGAGCAGCAGCCCTGTCTGGGTGCTGCTCCTGAAGGGAGCAAGAGAGAGAAAGACAAGAGGAAAGGAACAAGGAAGGAATGGAACCTGGAGAAAGGCCCAGAGACATGAAGGAAGAGGGAACCCGAACACGCTAGGAGTCAGCGGGTGAAGGGTTGGCAGAGCAGGGTACCGGATCCCGAACTGGTGGAGGCCACTTATCCTCAGCCAGGAACCGGAGGTCGTGGCCACGTCTTGGCGCGACCACTCACTACACTCACCACGAAGGCACGCCACATAGGGTCAGGGAAACCGGAGATAGGTTTCGCCACCAGAAGGCCCGAGGAAGCTGGACATGGGTGGGTCCCTAGTGGGGACGGCCAGAGAAAGGAACGGAGAAAGGAGTTCAAGGTCACACTCTGGAACTGCCTGGGGGTTGGTCGAGCCCCGTACCTGGTGGACGCAGCACGGCTCGGGTCGTCATCACCTGCAGGACTGACACTGATAACATCTGTGAGTAAAGCATTGAAAACTGCAATCAGTCTCTGTGTTCCATCGCACTACCAGCACTAAAGGTACCGGGACGCCCTTTCTATCACTCCCTTCACCCGCACCAGCTGCCCTGAGGCCATACCTCTCCCGTTGGGGGTTATACCACCATTGCTGCACACATACCACCGGCCTCAGCGGACTGTTCTGCAGCGGCGGCCTTGCGACCGCAAATCAACGGGTGGCGTAGTCGACACTTAAACAACATCGACAAAGACTGCCACACACTTAGTTTGACCACCCTGGGCACGGACCGGGTCCCCGCCACTCGGAGACTACTACCCCCATCGGATCCGGCTCCGGGTAAGCCCCCGTGCGCGCGATGCCGCAAGACACAGCAGGCCCAGGGGCGCGTCAACTTTGGCGTAGTCGGCAGGATCTCGTGCCCGTAACCACCGGGTACTGCGTGCCTGAAAAAGAGACTTTTTACTTACCTGTGGTGAAGTTTCCCGCCGTCCGGAGTCGTTTCCCGCCATCCGGAGCCGATTCCCGCCATCCGACGCCATCTTCTGCCTTCTTCCCGCCATCCGTGGAGTTTTCCCGCCATTGGGCGCCATCTTGAGGACGCCGCGCGAGAAGAAGAGGGGTGTGGACTCCGAAAGCCCGCGAGAACTGAAGCCCCGCCTCACGTCCGGACGTTGCATAAGGTCCTGGAAGGAGCCCAGTGACGCCGACGTCACAGGAGCGCGACGGAAGGTCCTCAACCCTGACGATCCACTGCGGAGCCGCGGCCTACGGAAGAGGATCATCGCAAGGTAGGCCACGGTCCACTAGGGGGGAGGAGGATGTCGGATACGGAGGAGAGCTTCACCGCCACAGCCGCCATACCAGATTGCAGAGCTGCTAGCGGTGCTCCAGAAGGAAGAACCGGAGTACGCGCAGGCCGCGCTGGAAGAGCTGAACAGGAGGATGATCTGGGCGCAACAAGACGTGCTCGCCGGGTGGAAGGAGGAGTTGACCCGGCGCACGCTGACCTGCCAACCGGAGGTGCAGCCACCATCCAGCACCGCGTCAATCCCGAGAGGCAGCAGAAGCGGACCGGAGGCCGGGGACGACGCCGCGGGGGAGGCCGCAACGACAAGTAAGGGGAACGCCGTTACTCCGGGCCCTGAGGCCGCGGACCTGCCCCTACCTCCCGCCGCGGGACCCGAAGCTCTGGGTGCCGCACCGCCCACCGTACCTCCACCACCAGTAGTCAGCCCTCCAGCAGCAAGCTCTGCAGCGGAGCCTCGCCCTGAACCGTGCTCCCCAACACCGGGCACGATCAGAAAGTCACCGGCCTGGTTAAAAGGCCGAGTGCCCGCGGGCGCTGCACCCCAGCCGGGGCCCCCAGTCGTGCCATCATTGGGGAAAGACCTGTATGAGCAGCACACCTGCCCGGATGGGACACCATTCGTCTGGCCGCCTGAGTACACCAACCCCCGCTCCAGGAAGAGTCATCCCGTAGGAGCAAGGGCCCCAGATGAACCGCTAATCCCAGCTCCGGAGCCCGTGGACCTCTCTTCACCCCGCTGGAGGACGCCCAATTCGAGGGGGACCCCACTGGAGAAGACCTGATGGGGTTCACTCAGGAGACCCGGGCGGGCGCCGCCCGGCGCTATGAGACCTGCCGCCAACAACTGGCAACGTTTGAGCGGGAGCGGAGAGAGAGGAAAGTGAAGGAGGAGTGGCTCCACATTAAAAACGTGGAGCAGAAGACAAGGACCCGCCAGGACCCCCCCCGTACAGCTCACGGTCCCCGAGTCACCGGGACTGTTGTTAAGTTTCACATGGCATGTGGCTGGGGCATCATCCAAGACCCGAAGACCATAAGCCAGGTGTTTGTAAACAGGAGCGACGTAGAGTCCCACCTACCGGAGGGGCACAGTGGACGGGACCTGGTGCCTGGAGATACCGTCACCTATACCAGGCATAAGGGAGTGAAGGGGTGGTACGCCCTTCATGTCCACCGGGTCAAGGAAGAAGAGGAGCAATCGTACCAGGAGGAGGAGGAGAAAGAGGGCCCGGACGGGTCTGAACCTGAGGAAGAGAAAGGAGCGTGTGGAGCACACCGTTAATCGTAAACGGTAAAAGATGAGATGTAAATAGTTACCCGACCGGGTATAAGGACTGTTGTGGGACTGTTTCCACTAAGAGTGTGGTCCCCGTTGGGACAGAAAGAGAACTGTTGCCTATTTTTGCCCTAATCCCTAACCTGACCGAGGACTGAGAGCGGTCATCCCTTCCCTCTACCTGGCCGAAGACTAAGAGCGGCCAGATCAAAAGAACCCGAGAATTCAAGAATGTTTTATTTGAGAATGCCTTAATGTGAAATTTGATATGATGCCAAAGTTTTACATAGTGTTTTTGTAAAAGAGTTCCGTTGGCATTAGCCAGCTGTTGAGAAAACCTCCCATAAAGGGATGGATGAAAGTTGATGTGTTTTATGTGTACGTACACTTTAAAAATTGTTTTTACTCTATTTCAGCCCGGGGACGTGCTGTGGTTTACCAGGGGGGAATGTAGCACCCCGAGGGCTCGGCTGCTACAGGGGTATTGCACCTCGAACCAGAGGTGTGGTATTCCACTCCCGGGTAAGGATGGAGTGTGGACTAGAACTCAGTTAGCTGCATGCACCACATACATCCCATTTCCGGGGGACAGATCAACGGTACTCCCACCAGATAGATGTGCAGGTACGACAGCGTCTGTCCCTGGCTGGAGTGGGAGGGGGGGAGGAATATCCCAGTGGTGCAGGAGCAGAGAGGGGAGGGACTCTGGGCATAGGAAGGAGCCCATTGGTGGCTAGTCACCTGGGCTCGGGTGTCAGAGGGAGTATAAAAGGTGGGCACCATCTTAGGAGTTCAGTCAGACAGAAGAAGAGGAGAAGAGTAGTGACAGGGAGCAGCAGCCCTGTCTGGGTGCTGCTCCTGAAGGGAGCAAGAGAGAGAAAGACAAGAGGAAAGGAACAAGGAAGGAATGGAACCTGGAGAAAGGCCCAGAGACATGAAGGAAGAGGGAACCCGAACACGCTAGGAGTCAGCGGGTGAAGGGTTGGCAGAGCAGGGTACCGGATCCCGAACTGGTGGAGGCCACTTATCCTCAGCCAGGAACCGGAGGTCGTGGCCACGTCTTGGCGCGACCACTCACTACACTCACCACGAAGGCACGCCACATAGGGTCAGGGAAACCGGAGATAGGTTTCGCCACCAGAAGGCCCGAGGAAGCTGGACATGGGTGGGTCCCTAGTGGGGACGGCCAGAGAAAGGAACGGAGAAAGGAGTTCAAGGTCACACTCTGGAACTGCCTGGGGGTTGGTCGAGCCCCGTACCTGGTGGACGCAGCACGGCTCGGGTCGTCATCACCTGCAGGACTGACACTGATAACATCTGTGAGTAAAGCATTGAAAACTGCAATCAGTCTCTGTGTTCCATCGCACTACCAGCACTAAAGGTACCGGGACGCCCTTTCTATCACTCCCTTCACCCGCACCAGCTGCCCTGAGGCCATACCTCTCCCGTTGGGGGTTATACCACCATTGCTGCACACATACCACCGGCCTCAGCGGACTGTTCTGCAGCGGCGGCCTTGCGACCGCAAATCAACGGGTGGCGTAGTCGACACTTAAACAACATCGACAAAGACTGCCACACACTTAGTTTGACCACCCTGGGCACGGACCGGGTCCCCGCCACTCGGAGACTACTACCCCCATCGGATCCGGCTCCGGGTAAGCCCCCGTGCGCGCGATGCCGCACGACACAGCAGGCCCAGGGGCGCGTCAACTGTACTGCAGCCAGAAGCTGTCTGTACATACACTTCTAGGGGACACTCACACACACGACACATAGACACAGACAGGACACACAGACACATACATTACATTACATTACACATACAGACACATACATTACATTACATTACATTACACACACACAGACACATACATTACATTACATACAGGTGTCCATGCTCCTCACACTTCATTTCTCCTGCACCTGCGTAAAAAAACGCAGGAAAAAACGCAGTGTGTGAATGGAGGTGCAGTTTTTACCTGTGTAAAAAAAAGCAGGTAAAAACTGCAGAAAAATACGGGCGCGTAAAAAATACGCAATGTGTGAATGCAGCCTTAAATGGCTTTTTTTAGCAAAGAAAACCCCTTCCCACTTCATGCTGCCAGTAATGGCACCACATGGAAGAGAATTGTCACAAGACCTGAGAAAGAAAATAAGTTCTTTACACAAGAAAGGTGAAGGCTATAAGAAGATCAGTAAAGTTTTACTTATCAGTCAGAATTCTATAGCAAAAGTGATGCAAAAATTAAACAAAGATGGAACATCTATAACCATCGCACTCTAATCAACATGTCAATTCATCTATTCTTCATACAGGTATGGCACCAAACTCTGTGATAAACCTTACCATTTCTTTCTGCATTAACCCGGTATGGCACCCAACTTTCCAACTCTGGGATAAACCTTACCATTCCTTTCTGCATTAACCCGATATGTTTGTAAGCTGGCCCCCGTTCATGCATGTTTTTCTCAATATCTGACATGAAATCAGAATAAACCTTTCCCGTTTTAGGTCAATTAGGATTACCATAATTTTGAATATTTGCCAAATGCCAGAATAATGAGAGATAGAGAATGTTTTAAGGCATTTTTATCACTTACTGCAAAGTCAAAAGTTTACGTACAATAAGATTACTATGCCTTTAAACAATTCTGGACTGCCCATATGATAATGTCATGTGTTTGGGAGCTTCTGAGTTAATTAGAGACATCTGAGTTAATTAGAGACACACCTGTGGATGTATTTTAATACACACCTCAAACACACTGCTTCTTTGTGCAGCATCATGGGAAATTCTAAATCAGCCAAGATATCAGGAAGAGAATTGTGGACTTGCACAAGTCTGGCTCATCCTTGGGTACAATTTCAAGATACCTGTAGGTGCCTCGTTCATCTATACAAACAATTATATGCAAGTACAAACAAGATGGGAATGTCCAGCCATCATACCACTCAGGAAGGAGACGGGTTCTGTGTCCCAGAGATGAACGTGCTTTGGACCGACATGTGCATATCAACCCAAGGACAAAAGTAAAAGACCTTGTGAAGATGATGGCAGAAGCTGGTAAGATTGTGTCAATAACCACAGTGAAACGAGTACTGTATCAGCATGGGCTGAAAGGCCACTCTGCCATGAAGAAGCCATTACTCCAAAGGAAACATAAAAACGCCAGATTAATGTTTGCAAATGCGTACAGGAACAAAGACCTTAATTTTTGGAGACATGTCCTGTGGTCTGATGAAACTAAAATTGAACTTTTTGGGCATAATGACCATCGTTAAGTTTGGAGGAAAAATGGAGAAGCTTGGAAGCCTAAGCACACCATCCCAACTGTGAAACACGAGGGTGGCAGCATCATGTTGTGGGGTTGTTTTGCTAGAGGAAGGACTGGTGCACTACACAAAATAGATGGCATCATGAGAAAAGAAGATTATGTGGCAATACTGAAGCAACATCTGAAGATTTCAACCAGGAAGTTAAAGCTTGGGCAGAAATGGGTCTTCCAAATGGACAATGATCTGAAGCATACTACCAAAATGGTAACAAAGTGGCTTAAGAATAGCAAAGTCAATGTTTTGGAGTGGCCATCACAAAGCCCCGATCTCAATCCTATTCCTATTGAAAATTTATGGGCAAAGCTGAAATGGAAGGTGTGAGCAAGGCGACCTACAAACTTGGATCAGTTCCACCAGTTTTGTCAGGAGGAATGGGCCCAAATTCCAACCAACTATTGTGAGAAGCTTGTAGAAGGATATCCCAAACGTTTGACCCAAGTCATTCAGTTTAAGGGCAATGGTACCAAATACTAAATAAATGTATGTAAACTTTTGACTTTGCAGTAAGTAATAAAAATGCCTTAAAATATTCTCTCTCTCTCATTATTCTGGCATTTGGCAAATATTAAGAATTATGGTTGTCCTAATTCACCTAAAACGGGAAAGGTTTATTCTGATTTCATGTCAGATACTGAGAAAAACATGCATATGTGTCTTTTTATATAATGTATGCAAACTTCTGGTTTCAACTGTATATTGTGAGTAGTGAGTCTGCTGACGTAGTCTTTGCAGTGTATCACGCAAGTGTGTCATACAAGTGTGATGCATGAACTAGACTTGAATTTAACCTGAAGGGAACAGAAGGCAACAGGATACACAGTCAAAGTAAACAATGTTTCTGTTTGTTTTCACTCTCTCCCCTGTACTCCTCCACTTTCTACTAACCCCTCTAATCCCTTCACCTAGTAAGGAACTGGTCCTCTCCCTCCATCCTCCCCATCCATCTCACCTCTTCCTCAGAACTGTTCCTCAATATTCAATCCTGTGTCTCCAAACACAGACAGCCACCTCATGCCCTGTCTTGCTCCCACCTGCTAAGACTTTACCTGTTCCTCCTCACTGCCGGCGATATCTTTCCAAATCCTGGTGCTGCTCAACCCACATCCCTACAGTCACTTCCACCTCCTATCCACAATCTATCACAAACTCTCACAACATTTATAACCTTATACCCATTCACCCAGCCCCCGATTCCCCAGTCCTGCTAACAGGAGCTCTATCTGCAACAAACTTTCCTACATACATGATCTTTTTATTACTAAAAAACGTTCCTTTCTCGGCATCACCAAAACGTGGCTCACCCCCTCTGACACAACCTCTACAGCTGCACTTTCATACAGTGGAATTCCACCTTTCCCACACCCTCCGCCCCAGTGGCAAACATGGTAGAGGAGTGGGTTTTCTCTTGTCAGATAACTGCGCCTTCACCCAAATCCCACTGCCGCCCTCCATGACTCTCCCCTCTTTTGAGGCACACTGTGTGCACATATACTCCCCCTCAAACCTCCAACTGGCTGTCATTTACCGCCTCCCCAGGGCCAGCCACCACTTTCTTCGACCACTTCACCACCTGGTTACTTCACTTCTTTTCCACTGACATCCCCACTATCATCATGGGTGACTTCCCACTCATCTGTCTCTAAGCTTCTATCTCTCACTTCCTCCTTTGGCCTTGCTCAATAGTCTGCCGCAGCCACTAACAGAGATGGCCACACACTGGACCTCATCTTGACCCGCCTCTGTTCCCTATCTAACCTCTCTAACTCACCTCTCCCTCTTTCTGACCACAACCTACTTACATTCTCTGCCCTCTCCTCTCCAGGTCCACAATCCCCACTTCACAAACTAGCACACCCTCGCAGAAATCTCAAACATCATGACCTACACTCACTCTCTGAATCCCTTCTCCTTCTTACAGACATAAGTTCCTTACACACTGCAGATGTTGCTGCCGCTTTATATAACACCACAACAGCTGCAGCTCTCGATTCCGTCGCCCTCCTCACACATACCAAAGCTCGCAACATCAACAAGCAACTCTGGCACACCAACCTGACTAAAGAACTGAGACGGGCTTCCAGGGTTGCTGAGCGGAGATGGAAAAGGTTCCACTCCAAAAAGCACTTCATCGAATTCAAACATACCTACTTTGCATCTCTCATATCCTCCCTGTCTCACAACCCTAAACAGCTATTCAACACTTTCAATACACTCCTCCATCTGCCAGAGCTTTCTCCACTCATCTCAGCTGAAGACTTTGCCTCATTCTTCAATGAGAAGATTGACACCATCAGACAAAGCTTCAACCTAAAGTCCCCACAGCCCCTCCTCATATCTACTCAACCCTCCTCCAAAACCAGCTTCTCCACCATTACAGAAGATCAAGTTTCCTCTTTACTTTCCAAATCACACCTCACCACCTGTGAACTTGACCCAATCCCATCCCACCTCATCCCTAACCTTACCACAGTCTTCATCCCACCCCTAACCAACATCTTCAAGCTGTCGCTATCAACTGGTGTCTTCCCCTCATGCTTCAAACATGCCTCAATCATACCCATCCTCAAAAAGCCCTCCCTTGACCCATCCTCTCTGACTAGCAATTGCCCCATATCTCTTTTTCCCTATACCTCAAAACTACTGGAACAAAACATCCATTTTGAACTATCTTCCCACCTCTCCTCCAGCTCCCTCTTTGACCGCGTACAATCTGGCTTCCGACTGCACCATTCCACTGAAACTACCCTGAGTAAAGTCACCACTGGCCTACTAACTTCCAAACCCAAGCGACACTACTCTGTCCTCCTCCTCCTGGACCGGTCATCTGCTTCCGACATAGTAGACCATTGGCCCTGTCTTGGATCTCCTCATACCTAACAAACCAGACATTCAGCATCACCCACTCACACACCACCTCCTCATCTCACCCCCTATCTGTCAGTGTCCCCCAAGGTTCAGTTCTGGGACTCCTGCTCTTCTCCATCTACACCTTTGGCCTGGGAAAGCTCATAGAGTTTCACGGATTTCAGTATCATCTTTATACTGATGGCACACAGATCTACCTCTCTGGACCTGATATCGCCTCCTTACTAACCAGAATCCCACAATGTCTGTCCTCTATTTCACCCTACTTATTTGCTAGATTTCTAAAACTTAACATGGATAAAACTGAATTCATCATCTTTCCCCATCTCACTCAACGCCCCATCTGACCTATCTATCAAAGTCAATGGCTGCCCTCTCTCCCCAGTCCCACAAGCTCGCTGCCTCGGGGTAATCCTTGACTCTGATCTCTCCTTCAAACCACATATCCAAGCCCTTTCCACTTCCTGCCAACTCCAACTCAAGAATATCTCTCAGATCCACATATTCCTTAACCAAGAATCTGCAAAAACACCAGTGCACACCCTCGTCATCTCACGCCTCAACTACTGCAATCTCCTGCTTTGTGGCCTCCCCTCTAACACTCTCGCACCCCTTCAATCTATCCTATACTCTGCTGCCTGAATAATCCACCTGTCTCCCCGCTATTCCCTGGCCTCTCCTCTCTGTCAATCCCATCACTGGCGCCCCATTGCCCAGAGACTCAAGTTCAAAACCCTAACCTTGGCATACAAAGCCATCCATAACCTGTCTCCTCCAGACATCTGTGACCTAGTCTTCCGGTACTTAACTGCATGCAACCTCCAATCCTTACAAGATCTCCTTCTCTACTCCCCTCTTATCTCCTCTTCCCACAATCGCATACAAGATTTCTCCCGTTCATCTCCCCTACTCTGGAACTCTCTACCCCAACATATCAGACTCTCGCCTACCATGGAAACCTTCAAAAGGAACCTGAAGGACTACCTCTTCCGACAAGCATACATCCTGCAGTAACCATCGTTCCATCATACTGCTCTGCCCTCACCTACTGTATCCTCACCCAATCCCATGTAGACTGTGAGCCCTCACAGGCAGGGTCTTCCCTACTCCTGTACCAGTCAGTAACTTGTATTGTTAATGATTATTGTAATTGTTTTTGCGATGTATACCCCTATCACATGTAAAGCACCATGGAATAAATGACAATATAATAATAAATGATAATAATAATAGTAATAATAATAATAAACTGAAACCATCTCACAGAGATGTCCAGGCTGACCACGAAAGTTGGCACCTAAACAGGAGCGTCTTCTAATGAGAATGGTTGAAGAGAAGCAACATGCACGTTCACTTCAGTTAGCAAAAAAAAGTAGAAAACAATAATGGGGTGAGTGTTTCCCATGACACAATACGGTGTGCGCTGCAGAGAAATGGCATGTATGGATGTAGTCAATGAAGGAAGCCTCTCCTAAAGCCCATGCACAAATAAACTCGTCTACAAGTTGCCAGAGCCCATGCTGAAAAATACAGTTGTATGAAAAAGTTTGGGCACCCCTATTAATCTTAAGCTTAATGTTTTATAAAAATTGGTGTTTTTGCAACAGCTATTTCAGTTTGATATATGTAATAACTGTTGGACACAGTAATGTTTCTGCCTTGAAATGAGGTTTATTGTACTAATAGAAAATGTGCAATCTGCATTCAAACTAAATTTGTCAGGTGCATAAGTATGGGCACCTCACCAGAAAAGTGACATTAATATTTAGTAGATCCTCCTTTTACAAAAATAACAGCCTCTAGTCGCTTCCTGTAGCTTTTAATGAGTTCCTGGATCCTGGATGAAGGTATTTTTGACCATTCCTCTTTACAAAACAATTCCAGTTCAGTTAAGTTTGATGGTCGCCGAGCATGGACAGCCCTCTTCAAATGATCCCACAGATGTTCAATGATATTCAGGTCTGGGGACTGGGATGGCCATTCCAGAACATTGTAATTGTTCCTCTGCATGGATGCCTGAGTAGATTTGGAGTGGTGTTTTAGATCATTGTCTTGCTGAAAGATCCATCCCCTGCGTAACTTCAACTTTATCACTGATTCTTGAACATTATTGTCAAGAATCTGCTGATACTGAGTGGAATCCATGCGTCCCTCAACTTTAACAAGATTCTCGGTGCCGGCATTGGCCACACAGCCCCAAAGCATGATGGAACCTCCACCAAATTTTACTGTGGGTAGCAAGTGTTTTTCTTGGAATGCTGTGTTTTTTTGCCGATATGCATAACGCCTTTTTGTATGACCAAACAACTCAATCTTGGTTTCATCAGTCCACAGGACCTTCTTCCAAAAAGAAATTGGCTTCTCCAAATGTGCTTTTGCATACCTCAGCCGACTATGTTTGTGGCGTGCTTGCAGAAACGGCTTCTTTCGCATCAATCTCCCATACAGCTTCTCCTTGTGCAAAGTGCGTTGTATAGTTGACCGATGCACAGTGACACCATCTGCAGCAAGTTGATGCTGCAGCTCTCTGGAGGTGGTCTGAGGATTGTCCTAGACTGATCTCACCATTCTTCTTCTCTGCCTTTCTGATGTTTTTCTTGGCCTGCCATTTCTGGCCTTAACAAGAACTGTCCCTTTGTTCTTCCATTTCCTTACTATGTTCCTCACAGTGGAAACTGACAGATTAAATCTCTGAGACAGCTTTTTGTATCCTTCCCCTGAACAACTATGTTGAATAATCTTTGTTTTCAGATCATTTGACAGTTGTTTTGAGGAGCCCATGATGCCACTCTTCAGAGGAGATTCAAACAGGAGAACAACTTGCAAGTGGCCACTTTAAGTAGCTTTTCTCATGATTGCATACACCTGGCTATGAAGTTCAAAGCTCAATGAGGTTACAAAACCAAAAAAAGTGCTTTAGTAAGTCAGTAAAAAGTAGGTAGGAGTATTTAAAACAAGAAAATGATAAGGGTGCCCATACTTATGCACCTGTCAAATTTTGTTTGAATGCAGATTGCACATTTTCTGTTAGTACAATAAATCTCATTTCAAGGCAGAAACATTACTGTGTCCAACAGTTATTACATATATCAAACTGAAATAGCTGTTGCAAAAACACAAATTTTTATAAAACATTAAGCTTAAGATTAATAGGGGTGCCCAAACTTTTTCATATAACTGTATGAAGACTAATGGGACTCTATACTCTGGAATGAATAGACCAAGATAAATGTTTTTAGAACTGATGGCTTCAAAACTGTATGGCGTCGCAAAGGTGAGGAGTACAAAGAAAAATCCATGGACCCTGCAGTGAAACATGGTGGTGACAGTGATCTTATGTAGGGCTGCATGAGTGCTGCTGGTGTTAGAGAGCTACATTTCCTTGATGCTATCTTGAATTCACAGATGTACTGCTCTATTTTGAAAGAGGAGATGCTACCATCGCTCTGTGCCTTCGCTAGAGTTGCACTTTTACAATATGACAATGATCCAAAACTCACATCTAAAGTCACTGTGGCATTTCTAAAGAACAGTGTGAAAGTCATTCAATGTTCATGTTTTTCTCCTGATCTGAATCCAATCGAAAACCTATGGAGAGATCTGAAGAGACAAGTTGCGCATCACTCTCCATCAACCATACAGGCTCATCGACTTGAAGAAAGGAAAAAGATAGATGTTGCAATATGTCGCCAACTTGTTCATTCCATGCCTAGAAGACTTGGTGTTGTCCTTAAATATCATGAAGGTCATGCAAAATACTAGATGTAGTAGTAGTTTTTGATCTGGGGTGGATTAATTTTTGCATAAGGACATACTGATAGGGAATCTAGATTGTGAGCCCCGATGGGGACAGCAACGATAATGTATGTAAAGCGCTGCGGAATAGGTTAGCGCTATATAAAAATAAAGATTATTTTTATTATTATTATTATTATTACATCAACTAATTTGAGTAAAACTGAAGATTTTGAAATAAAAGTTATATTATTAACCTTACCTTCATGTTATGGGTTAAAAAATGGTCTATGAAACTCAGTCTTGCCAAAATGTTGGAAATTGCTCTTGTGCTCAGTGAGATATTGATTAAAATTTTACTTTTCCAAGGGGGTGTACTCATTTATGCTGTATACACTGTATATAATTTCCACAATATATTATCTGTAGAAGGTTCTCTTAAAATAAAAAGTTACAGTGGCTACACTCCTACAATTCTGATTGATGTCGGACTCTCTACTATTGATTAGATTACGACTAACACACGGAAGAACATTTGTTTTTTGAGATTCAATAGCAAACAAAAGTTCAGTTTTCCGCTCTTGCTTTATATGCTATTGTCTAAATAAATGATATGGGAACTAATACAAGATCCTGTAATTCTAATATTATTTTAGGAAATTCAAAATGCTTTAGACGAGAGACAAATGAGTTATTAAGGAAAAGTGTGGGAGGCACGAGTCATCAAGGAAAGGTAGTGTGAATACAGTAAGGAAATGAAATCATTGCTTCTGGGACAGAGAGGCAGCCTTGGGGGTTGTGAAGTGCAAACAGAGGCCACCTATTCTATGACCTTCTTTAAAGTCCATCAGACACAGAGAACTGAGATATTCCTCGGTCTCTTAACGTTGTAAAACGGACCATAAAACTGGACATACACTTTAGATCACTGTCGGGATATTCTGGCTATTTAAAGAGCAACTAAACTTTTCAGAAAAAATATTTTTTAGGAAATGAGGAAAAAACTGCAGAGTTGTTAAGCTTTTTCAAATCTATAGCTGTCATAGACCAACAGGACAATAAAATATAATGACAAATTGTCGGTTTGTTTTGCTATTTAACTTTTTACGTAATTAACAAGAAAGAAAGTATACATCTGAACACAGGATGGGGCAGCGGCGGGAGAATCAAACCTCCCTCCGGAGTCTATTGACCACTTTTTGGTCACCACAATTTATGATTATTTCTAAAGGGAACTTCTCATCACTCTTGGCTTGTTTGTTTTAGCAAATAATTGAATTCCCTTAAAAATAGTAATTTTGAGGCATTCTCTCTTGCGAAGTATATGTTGTGCCATTCTTCTGTTTTTAATCCTGGAAATGAAGACATTGTATTGACAACTGGGTGTCACCAACTTGGACTTTTATATTCTGACAAGGGAAAAGATAACATGCAAATGTCCATTTATTCATAAAAATTCAGGAAGGAAAATAGAGGAATGGCACAATGAAGAAAAAGTGTCAAAAAAAGGATTGTAAGGGTACCATAAAACATACCAGTAAAGCAGGGGTGGGCAACCTCAGGCCCACTATGACCTTTTCTATGGCTCCCGGGTAGATTCGCGGGGAGCTCAGTGCTCAGGCTCACAGCTGCGTTTTGATGGCTGCTGGGCCTTTAATTTCCTCTTACTCTGCAAGCAACGTTCACTACTAAACGCGCATGCAATGAAAGACTATGTCCTAGTCAGTGCCAGTGTCTGGATGTACTTTGTGGGTGGATGTGCTCCCGTCCCACAGTAGAAAACAGCAGCGGCAGTATCTCCTGTGATGTCTATGCCACAGCGCCATGTCTCCTGTGATGTCTATGCCCCAGCCCCATGTCTCCTGTGATATATATGCCATCCCCATGTCTACTGTGATGTCTGTACCTCAACCCCATGTCTCCGGTAATGTATATACTGCAACCCTGTGTCTTCTGGGATGCATATATTACAGCCCCATGTCTCCTGTGATGTACATACCGTAGCCACATGTCTGCTGTGATGTATATGCCGCAGCCCCATGTCTGCTGTGATGTATGTGCCGCAACCCCATGTCTCCTGTAATGTCTGTTTCGCAACCCCATGTCTCCAGTGATGTAATACTCCAGCCCTATGTTTCCTGTGAGGTATATGCCCCAACCTCATGTGTCCTATGATGTGTATGCCGCAACCCATGTCTCCTGTGATGTATATATCGCAACCCCATGTCTCCTGTAATGTCTATACCCAACACCATGTCTCCTGTGATGTATATACTCCAGCTCCATGTGTCCTGTGATGTATATCCAGCAACCACATGTCTCCTATGATGTACTGTATATGCCCCAGCCCACTGTCTCCTGTGATGTATATACCCCAGCACATTGTCTCCTGTGATGTATGTGCTCAGCCTACTGTCTCTGTAATGTATATATCCCAGCTTACTGTCTGTTGTGATGTCTATGCCCCACGTCACTATCTCATGTGATGTCTATGCCTCAGCCCAATATCTCCTATAATGTATATGCCCCAGATCTCATATGATGTCTATGCCCCAGCCCCATATCTCCTGTAATGTCTATGCCGCAGCCCCATCTCTCCTGTGATGTACAGTATATACCACAGCACCATGTTTCCTGTGATGTATATACAGCAGACTTGGTGTCTCCTATGTGATGTAAACGGCACTCTCAGTGTCTCTTATGTGATGTATACAGCACAGCACTCTGGGTGTCTCCTATGTGATGTATATATGGCAGTCACAGAGTCTCCTATGTGATGTACATACAGCAATCTCAGTGTCTCCTATGTGATGTATAGTGAAGATCTCCCACTGCTTGAGTTCTATACATGTAACGTGAGCAGTGTACTGTACATCTGTGTTCGGTACTACTTACTGCTGCGAGTTCTTTACAAAACTTATCATCACAAAGAGTTGCCTGTGCTCCAGACCGATGCAAATCTGGAAAAGCAGTTTAGAGTAGCAACATTATCCATTTCACCTAACATCACAGCCACACCAAAGAGAAGCTGTTTTAGCCATCACATTAAGAGTTAATTAAATTAATTAAATGTTTGACCAAATGTAGCAGGGTAATTTTCTAGCTGATAATTTTGCACGGCCCCCAAAGGATGATATAAATATCCAAATGGCTCTCTAGAGAAAAAGGTTGCCCACCCCTGCAGTAAAGTGTGGTGACCGGTCTTCATTCATGTGACTTTCAATGGGCTGATAGTTTACAGACCGATTTCTGACCAATCAGACCCACACACATTAGAGGGAAGTGGGCCGAACTTGCCAATTTTGACAAAAACTGGACATCTATTTAAGGTGCATGAGGGTCTTCCAGGGAATATTAGGGAAAAATCATCATGTCGGATTTCAACATGCCTTTGTTTCTATAGGAGAGGAGCTGCTACTTATACCCCTCTCCCTATTGAAAACACATTCACATTTGGTCAAGTCAAATGTGCATGTGTATGGAGGAGTTTGGAGAAATGACGATTGGCTAAGGCAATGTGCAGCTGACAGTAATTTAAAATGTAGACTCCTTTTTCATTCAATGTGGCATTCCAGTTGGAGTGAAGCAATGTGACTCCTGGGAACAAATAAAAGACACACCTGCACAGGAAGCTAATCCTATACATGGCCTTATCAGTGCAATCTGCCTGATAGGACTGAGACATAGATGTACAGTATGTACAGTGTACAGGCACGCTGGCACAATGAGTTAGTCTCATGGGAACGTCCTCTCCTGTGAAAAGGAAGCCATGGTTCCTGCAGATTTCACTCATTTATTATGAATAGACTGTAGCCCTAGTGAAAGACATGACTAAAATATGTCAGTCATTGGAATATACTTAAAGACATTAATTAGCCACAAATGTCAGACATGTTGATCTCTTTGCTGCCCCCTTTGCAGTAGTGCTATTCTCCAATAGTCAACTATTGAGAACTCCAAATTTTTTAGGTTTCTCCCATTCTTTTCAATTTGTTCACTACAACAACTGAAAGAAGAGCTGTCATCTCTCCATCATGTTTATTTTAGCAAATTATTGTATTCCTCACAATATAACAATTCTGGAGCATCTTATTCTGAAAATGTGCATTGTGCCGATAACACGGCAACATTCACTTGCTATGTAAAAAGAGTCCATCCCTTTTTGACATGCTGACATAGTATCTGCTGTTACTACCTCCTGCAGTAGAGCAAATGATAAAGCGAATAATTAAATCTGCCAGTGCCCAAACATATTAACGTCAGTGAATCCTGACAATTTTGTACATTTGTATGGGAACGTTCTACCCAACAGCAGCTTATCTCCGGCCCACATACACATGCACAATTTGGTTGATTTGGTTGATCAAAGCATGCATGCTCATGCAGAGGTTGAAGGATATAGTTGGCTGGAAAAAAATAGACTGGACTCACATCTCTGTTGAGGAATTTTATTTGTCTGTTCCATCTTAGGAACAAATGGAATTTGCATACAAAAGATAACTATTGCATACCTGATGGAAAATGATACCCCCGACTTTGATTTGCTCCCAAAATGGAACAGACAAATGGAATTCCAGAATGCGGATGTGAATATAGCCTTATTTTTCCACCAACAATTATCTTATGTCCATAGCCAGCTTTTACGAGTTTCCAAGCAAACACTATTGATCACTAAACGTGAAACATGTTACATATTCTTCTTTATCTTGTTTTTTACCATTTTTGATGCCTTTAATATACCTGGGGATGAGCAATTTAGGGCAGATTTGTTTCAGTCTGAATAAAATTCAGTCTGGATTGAATGTGCGTCAAAAACATGTTTATAATGCTTTGATGTTTCTCCAGACCCAAAAATATAATAAACAGAGAGCCAGGAAGGGGTTAAAATTAAAAATTGATCATACCTGTCTTAGGGAAGACGAATCCAAAGCAAGCGGTAGACCGGACAGGAATCTTCTGCGGCTGGACATGTGAGGGCAAGGCCTAGAAAAGGTGATTATAATCTTTTTATATTTTTACCCCCTTCCAGGCGCTGAAAAAAATCCAGCAAAATGGAATCTGGCTGGCTGACATTTTGTTGGATTTGTGTGACTCAAGCTGTGAAAAATTCAGATTCTGTCAAATCCAAATTTTTCTAAAATTCATAACAAACACTATTTGTTATGAATTGATTAGATTATGTCTACCTGTTATGTCTCTTTAAAGCAAGTCAAGGTAATAGAGGGTGTCCCAAAGATCAGGAATCTCTCAATTAATTGAAGCTGAGAGTTACATCCAGCAAAGTTCTAGAGAACCAAAGGCATAGAGTCATTTCAATGACATTTATACTGCGATTTTAAAGCCAAAAACAGTCAACCCCAAAGAACTTCCTTTGGCAAGAACACACAAAATCATCTTGTCCCAGGTCCCACAAACAATTCCCAACAAAATATATTGCAAAGAGCAATACTTCAGGCATACAGATAAATATAAGCTAGCCAAGCCATGCTTCTGAATACTCTTTATAACAAAGTTATATTCCCCCATGATGAAGCGGTCATTTATACAAGCGAAACGTGCATAGGGGACGTGGGGAATCTTCTCACCAGGCTGACGGTCCCATTGGCGTCCATCTCCAACTGCTGGGTATGTTCATGAGTCCAATTATTTAATATGTATTCTCCCTTGAACCTATTGAAAACTACCAAGATTCACTAGGTACTATACCTTTCCTTTGGCTCAGGGTTTAACTTATGGACTCATTAGATACTATCAGTATGTACTATGTATAGGAATGCCTTTGTGGCATAGTCACTATTCATTATACCACATTGTAATTGGCGCCACTGGTTACTCACAGCCTGAGGTCTGTGTTGATCACATTTCTGTGCATAAATGTTATATGGGTGTTTTTTGTTACTTATTCAATTTATACGCAATAAAATTTGAATAATTGTTCTAAGCTATTGAAGGCTCCATTTTTTCTCTTTGTTATAAATTATGGCATATATATGGAGTTGCTTTTGGGGGACTAAAGGGGCATTGTTCCCACTTTTGAACCTCTAATCATTATGTTTGTGATCCAAATGGGTTGTTGTATAATTTCTGAATACTCTTGCTGCACCCGATTGTTAACATTTGTGATCAATATTGCAATAAACAGCGGGGGATGAGCAGAGGAACATCTACATTTTCCTTCATCTGGGAAAAAAATTCAGTTTGGCGCCCCCCTCCTAATAACACTTTAAGCGATTTGGCTAGTCATGTGACTGCTCATATGCAATTTTCATACTTACATAGCATGCCAACTAACTGCTCATTCTAATTCTCTCAATGTTCAGTAAAAAACAAAATTATTTATATTATTTAATGGCCTTTAGCTCAATCTTGAGCCATGGTGACTTGTGCAAGTCTAGATAGGTCCACCAGGGTTTTCTCCGTCATTATCTTGATTGTATGAAGCCATCGGGTTGCTGGTCTTCTTCGCCTTTTTCCTTCTATTCTTCCGACCATGATGTCCTTCTCCAGTGATTGCTCTCTTCATATGATGTGTCCAAAGTGGCCAAGTCGTAGCCTGAAGATCCTTTGTTCGAGTGACATGTCTGGCTTGATTTGTTCCAAAATTGATTTGTTTGTTTTTCTTGCCATACATGGTATTGTAACATCCTTCTCCAGTACCACATTTCAAAGGCGTTGATTCTTCTTCTGTCTTGTTTCTTTATCATCCAGGTTTTGCATCCATATGTTCCTACAGAAAAGACAAGACTATGTACGAGTCATGTTTTCCTTGACAGTGAAATGTTCCTCGATTTGAAGACCTTGTCCAGTGACTTCATTGTTGATTTGCCCATAGCTATTCTCCTATTGACTTCGGGTTTCGCCGCTTCATCTTGAATGATCATTAACCTGAGTAGGTTGAATTCCTTTACATCTTCCAGTTCGTCGCTGTCCATCTCAAATGTGTCCCAGTCGTACCTGGCAGTAGCCAATAACTTTGTCTTCTTTGTATTGAGTAGGAATTCCATCTATGCTTGTTGCTATCAATGTTGAAAGCCCCTGTTTATTGAGCAAAGCAAGAAGAGAAGCTAGTTAGCACGTGACTGCAAGTATGAAAATTGCTTGAATGGTCTTGTGATGACCACAGGAACTGGCAAGCAAAGCCAAATCCTGACAGTGAGCATATAACACGCTTTTAGAATTTGGCCTGCTACAGTGCTTAATTTTATAATTAATGCTCCTAAAATAAAAACGGATGCAGTAAACCTTAACTTGTTAGACTGCACAATACTTTATTAAGATATCCATGTATCACATTATCTGTCTAGTTGTGGATTGATACATGTATACAGCATCAGAACCAATAAAAGTACATTATTGCAGCACCAGAACCACCAACAGTACCGAAATGCATTACTAGAACCATCAATAATACAGAAGTACATCACTAGAACCACCATCAGTACAGGAATACAGCATCACGACTAACATCAGTATATGAATACAACAGCAGAACTACCAGCAATAGAGAAATAAATCACTTAAACCTTCATATACACAGGGATACAGCACCAGAACCACCATCAGCACATGACTACATCTACAAAATACATCAACAGAACCCCCATCCGTACAAAAATACAGCATTACAACCACCGTCACTACATGAACACATCACCAGAACTGCCAACAGTACATGGATACATCACCAGATCCCCCATCAGTGAAGGAATACAGCACCAGGACCACAATCTCTACAGCAACACATCATCACGACCACCATCAATACAGGATTACATAATCAAAACCACTATCAGTTCAGAAATATATCAAGAGAACCACCAACTGTACAGAAATACTGCACCACAACCACCATCAGCACAGGAATACATCAGGACCACCAATAGTCCAGAAATATAACACCAGAACCACCAACAAAACATCCTCAAGCTTAATCCAGCAATCAATTACTCTCTCCCCATACTGTGTCCTCACACATTCTCTCCTACCCATATTGTCCCCTCACACTTTCTCCACCTCCCCATATTGTCCCCTCACAAAGTTACCCTTGCCATACTGTCTCCTCACACAATCCTCCTTCACCATACTGTCTCCTCACACATTCTCCCATTACCATACTGTCCCCAAACACATTCCCCCTACTCATACTGTCCCCCCACACATTCCCCCCTCTCCATACTGCCTCCTTAAAAATTTCCCTCCCCATACTGTGCCCTCACACATTCATCGCTACCCGTACTGTCTTTTCAAACATTCCTCCTTCATATACTGTCATCTCACATATTCCGCCTCCCCATACTGTCTCATTACAAATTTATCCCTACCGTTACTGTCCTCTCACAAATTCTGCACTTCCCTAAACTGTCCCCCCACACAATCTCCCCTTCCCATACTGTCTCCTCAAAAAATTTCCCCCTCTCCATTCTGTCTACTCACACATCACACCCCATACTGTCCCCTCACACATGCCTCCCTCCACATACTGTCTCCTCACAGATTTCCCCCTCCACATACTGTCCCCTCACATGATCCCCTTTCCCATACTGTCTCCTAACACATTTGCCCTCACCATACTGTAGGACCACACATTCCCTCTCCCCAAACTGTCCCCTCACACATTCTACACCTCCTTATGTCCCCTTGCACAATCCCCCCTTCTTATGCTATCTCCTTACACATTCCCCCTCATCATTCTGTATCTTCACACATTCCCCCTACGCATATTGTCTCCTCTCACATTTCCTCACTCTCCCCATAAGGTCTCCTCACACATTTCCTCCTTCCGCTTTCTTTATTCTCACACATTTCCCCCTCCCCATACTGTCTCATCGCATATCCCCCTCTAAAAATCCCCTCACAAATTTCCCTCTCTCCTCATACTGTCCTTTCGCACATTTTCCCCTCACACATACTTTATCCTCACACATTCTCCACACTTCCCATACTGTCTTCTCACACATTCCCCCTTGCCCATACTACACACCTTTTCATGCAATGCAAACAGACACTGACAGGAAAAACCTCTTACCTTCATAGTAAAAGTTTGATGCTTGCACCATTCCCATTAAACCAACGTGAGGAACGTGTACACATTGCCAGTATGTAACCTATGATCTGTCTCTCCACACATTTCTTCCCTCTCCCCATACTGTTTGTCACACATTTACCCCCTCCCCATACTGTCTTCACACAAGTTTCCTCCCCTAACCATACTGTCTCCTCAGACATCCCCCCTCCCATACTCTCTCCTCAAAAATTTCCCTCTCTGTCCATTCTATCCTCTCACACATCACACCCCACACTGTCCCCTCACATATTCCTCCCTTCACATACTGTCCCCTCACAAATTCTCCCCTTCCCATACTGTGGTCTCACATGATCTCCTTCCCCATACTGTCTCCTAACACATTCCCCCTCATCATTCTGTATCCTAACACATTCCCCCTCCCCATCCAGTCCCCTCACACATTCTCCACCTCCTCATACTGTCCCCTGACACAATCCTCCCTCCTTATACTGTCCCCTTACACATCCTCCTGCTCATACTGTCTCCTCACATATTTTTCCTCCACATACTGTCTTCTCTCACATTTTCTTCCTCTGCCCATAATGTCTACTCATACAATTCCCTCCTCTGCTTACTTTCTTCTCACACATTTCTTTCCTCCCCATACTGTCTCCTCACATATTACCCTTCAAACATTCCCTTCACACATTTCCCTCCCCATAATGTCCCCTCGCACATTTTTCCCTCATGCATACTTTCTCCTCACACATTCCCCCTTGCTTATACTGCCCACCTTTTCCATCATGCAAGGCAAAACAGCAGCTGACAGGAAAAGACTCTTATGTTCACAGTAAAAGGATGATGCTGTCACCATTGCATTAAACCAGTGTAAGCAACCTGTGCACATTGCCAGTGTGCAATCTACGATCTGTCTCTCCATTTCCTCTCCCTTCCCATACTGTCTCCTCACTCATTTCCCCCTCCTCATGCAGTCCCTCCAACATTTCCCTCCCTCCCTATACTGTCCCCATTTTATATACCCATACTGTCCCCTCACACTTTCTCCACCTACCCATACTGTCCTCTCACACGATCCTCCCTCCCCATACTGTATTCTCACACATTCTCCCTTTACCATACTGTCTCCTAACACATTTTCCATGCCCATATTCTCTCCTACCACATTACCCACTCTAATAGTGTGTACTCAAATAAATTTCCCTTCCTCCCCATTCTGTCTCCTAACACGTCCTCCCTCCACATATTGTCACCTCACAGATTCCTCCATCCCAGTACTTTCCCCTCACATACAGTGACGAGCAAAAGGATAACAATGTTTTGAACTTTTGACTTTCAGGCTACATATCTCACCATCCAATACTACTTCGAATGTGAGACTACCATCATTTTATAGACAATCATCTTGGCTATCTCATACATAAATGTGACTTGCAACTATTTAGCATGTGAATAGTTATACAGATTCTTGTCATGTCACTGCATTGTTACTGTTTTGCTCCTAAAACTCTAAATTTACATTTTTATTATTTTGTCAGTATTTTGTACATTCACCTTTGCCTTTCAGCACTGCCTGAATCCTTCTGGGCATGCTCTCAACCAGATTCAAGCATGTCTCAACTGAAATCTGATGCCAAGGTCTCTTCTACGTGTTCCCAAAGTTGGTGCATACTGGTCAACTCACTTGGGTACATATACAGTTTTTTCTTCAACTCTACCCACAAGTGTTTGATTTGGTTGAGGTCTGGGGACTGTGGGGGTCGGTCCAGCACCTCTACTTCATTGTCATTGAACCATTTCTTCACTAATCTTGACATATGCTTCGGGTCGTTGTCCTGCTCGAACACTATGTCGTCCTTTTCATACCCATAGTACCCAAGTATGCGAAGTAACTCACATATAGTTCAGCATTGAGACAACCATCGATCCTGGTCAAGTATCCAACGCCTTTGGCTGTGAAACAACCCCATATCAGGCTTCCTCCTACCGAACTTGACAGTTACTTCAATTTCTTGATCTGTTAGCCCCTTTTCCCCTTATTTATTCCAGACCCATTTGCACCCATCAGTGCCTAGTCTATTTACTTTTGTTTCATCGCTCCAAATCACCCGTTTCCAAACTTCAGTGCAAGAGGTTGCAGTAGTCGAGGCGGGAGATGATGAGGGCGTGCACTAGTGTTTTTGCAGATTCGTGGTTGAGGAATGTGCGGATCAGGGAGGTATTTTTGAGTTGGAGTCAGCAGGAAGGGGAAAGGGCTTGGATATGTGGTTTAAAGGAGAGGTTAGAGTCCAGGGTTACCCCAAGGCAGCGGTCTTGCAGGACTGGGGAGAGTGGGCAGCCATGGATAGGTCAGTTGGGGGGGTTGAGCGAAAGGGTGGAAAGATGATGAATTCAGTTTTGTCCATGTTAAGTTTTAGAAATCTGTCAGAGAAGAAGGATGAGACAGCAGACAGACATTGTGGAATTTTGGTTAGTAGGGAGGAGATATCAGGTCCAGAGAGGTAGACCTGTGTGTCATCAGCATAGAGGTGACACTGAAAGCCATGGGACTCTATGAGCTGTCCCAGGCGAAGGTGTAGATGGAGAAGAGCAGGGGTCCTAGGACTGAGCCTTGGGGGACACCGACAGACAGGGGCGAGATGAGGAGGTGGTGGTGTGAGTGGGAGACACTGAATGTCCTGTCTGTTAAGTATGAGGAGATCCAAGATAGGGCCAAGTCTTTGATACCAAGAGAAGAGAGAGTCTGTAGCAAGAGGGAATGGTCCACTGTGCAAAAGGCAGATGACAGGTCCAGGAGGAGAAGGACAGAGTAGTGTCGATTGGATATGGCAGTTAATAGGTCATTGGTGACTTTAGTCAGGGCAGTTTAAGTGGAGTGATGTTGTCGGAAGCCAGATTGGAGGCAGCCAAAGCGGGAGCAGGAGGAGAGGTGGGAGGACAGTTCAGAATGGAAATGTTGTTCCAGTAATTTTGAGGTGTAAGGGAGAAGTGATATGGGGCGATAGCTAGACAGAAAGGATGGGTCAAGGGATGGCCTTTTGAGGATGGGTGTGATCGAGGCATGTTTTAAGCATGAGGGGAAGACATCAGTTGTTAGTGACAGGCTGAGAAGGTGGGTTAGGGTTGGGATGAAGATTGTGGTGAGGATAGGGATGAGGTGGGACGGGATTGGGTCAAGTTTGCAGGTGGTGAGGTGTGATTTGGAGAGTAAAGAGGAGAGGTGATCGTCCATAATGGTGGAGAAGCTGGTTTTGGAGGAGGATGGTTGAGTAGTTATGAGGAGGGGTTGTGGGAACTTTAGGCAAAAGCTTTGTCTGATGGTGTCAATATTTTTCTTGAAGAATGAGGCAAAGTCTTCAGCTGAGATGAGAGGAGAGAAAGGAGGCGCTGGGGGACGGAGGAGAGAATTGAAAATTTTGAATAGCTGTTTAGGGTTGTGTGATAGGGAGGATATGAGAGATGAGAAGTATGTTTGTTTTGTTGTAGTGAGTGTGGACTTGAAGGTAGTGAGGAACTGTTTGAATGTGATGAAGTGCTCGTTGGAGTGGGATCATTTTCCATTTCCGCTCAGCAGCCCTGGAGGCCCTTTGTAGCTCTTTAGTCAGATTGGTGTGCCAGGGTTGCCGGTTGAGTGGGCGAGCTGTGGTATGTGTGAGGGGGGCGACCGAATTAAGAGCTGCAGCTGTTGTGGTGTTATATAAAGTGGCAGTAGCATTTGCATCGTGTAATGAACTTATGCCTGTGAGAGGGAGAAGGGATTCAGAGAGTGAGTGTAGGTCAAGGTGTTTGAGATTTCTGCACGGGTGTGAGCGCTAGTCAGTCCCCTCTGAAAACTAAAGACAACAAGGTAGACAGACATGGGAAAGTAACTTAGCTTGAGCCAACTTCAGAGAGATTGCACCCACGTCCGCTTAGTACCAGAGAGGAAGTAAGGCTATGTGCCCACGATGCAGAAATGCTCAGGATTTTTTCCTAAGCGTTTCTGCATCTCCTTGGCAGAAAAAATCGCATGCGGATTGTACATGCGCTTTCCTGCCAGGGACATGCGGAAGTGAAGCGTTCTTCACTTGCATTTCCGCATGCAGGTTGACAAGCGCTTTCCAAGCGATTTTAGCATCACTTGGAAAGTGCTTGACAACTTGGTCACACTATATAAATCCATGCAAACGGCATGGATTTATATAGTGTGACCGTAGAATGGTAAAAAATAAAAAAATAAATCTATACTTACCTTCCGATGGCCCCCGGTGTCTTGATCCCCTCCGTTCACCCTTGCCTGCAGCGGTACACTGAAGGACCTGCCGACTTCAGCGGCACTTGACCCATCACATGACTATGACATCAGCGCAGGTCCTTCAGTCCATCGCTAGGTGCCGGCATGAAAATACAAGTGCAGCGGGGGCCGCCAGAAGGTAAATATAATCTTTATTTTTTATTTTATTCTTTTTTTCACAGTTTTCTATGACACCCGGGTCCGGAGGACAGTCTCCTCTCCTGTAGACCTGGGTACCATCCGCACATTAGAATGCGTGCATTCCGCATTTCCTTATTTAGTGAAGAGGAATGCATGCGTTCTAATGCCAGTCAATGGTGGCGAAAACGCAGCACTTCCGCAAAATAATTGGTAGTGCTGCGTTTTTTTCCGCAATGATAATCCGCAGCGGAAATTTCCGCAGCATGTGCACAGCACATGCGGATTATCATTGGGGATGTTACCGATATGATACCGAAGCTCATCAGTTCCAAGGATGTCCACCCATTTCTTCTGTTACATGTTGGCACCAATGACACGGCAAAGAAGGACCCACCGACAATCTGCAAGGACTTTGAAGCATTGGGGAAGAAAGTCAAAGAACTGGATGCGCAGGTAGTTTTTTCTTCTATCCTTCCAGTAGACGGGCATGGCGTCAGGAGATGGAACAGGATCCTTGATGTGAACAACTGGCTGAGACGATGGTGCAGACAACAAGGAATTGGATTCCTGGACCACGGTGTGAATTACCTCTATGACGGATTCCTTGCCAGAGACGGACTACACCTCAACAAACCCGGGAAACACACATTCGCCAGGAGACTCGCATCACTCATCAGGAGGGCGTTAAACTAGAAGAAGAGGGGATGGGAAGAAAAACGCCGGACACAAACATGAAACCAGAGAACATACTAATGAAAGATATGAAGTGCGACAAAGAAGGTCCAAGACAAGATACTTGGAAGGGAGGTAAGAACATTTCTAATACAATCCACAGGGAGAAGATTGGAACAAAACAAAATCGTGCAAACTGCGTGCTAGCAAATGCCAGGAGCCTGACAAACAAGATGGATGAACTGGAAGCAGAAATATCCACAGGTAACTATGACATAGTGGGAATAACCGAGACATGGTTAGATGAACGCTATGACTGGGCAGTTAACTTACAGGGTTACAGTCTGTTTAGAAGGGATCGAAGAAATCGGAAAGGGGGTGGAGTCTGTCTATATGTAAAGACGTGTCTAAAGCCTACAATACGGGAGGATGTATGGGAGGGAAATGAGGAGGTCGAGTCCTTATGGGTGGAGATACATGGGGCAAAAAACAATAATAAAATTATCATAGGAGTCTGTTATAAACCACCAAATATAGCAGAAGCCACGGAAAGTCTATTCATGAGACAAATAGACGAAGTAGCAAAAAATAACGAGGTGATTATTATGGGGGACTTCAACTACCCCGATATAGACTGGGAAACCGAAAGCTGTAGATCTCAGAAAGGAAACAGGTTTCTGTCAATTATCAAAGACAATTATTTGTCACAACTTGTGCAGGAACCAACTAGAGGGACGGCCCTTTTAGACTTAATATTAACTAACAGGCCAGACAGAATAACTGAGGTGCAGGTCGGGGGGCACCTGGGAAATAGTGACCACAACATTATACAATTCCACATGTGCTTCAGTAGGGTGCCCAGCAAGGGAGTCACAAAAACACTGAACTTCAGGAGGGCAAAGTTTGATCAGCTAAGAGATGCCCTTCACCTTATAGACTGGGATAGTATCTTCAGTAATAGGAGCACGGATAGAAAATGGAAAATTTTCAAAACAGTCCTACATAGTCACTGTAGAAGGTACATACCTTATGGGAATAAAAGGGCTAGGAATAGGAGGAAGCCAATGTGGCTAAATAAGGAAGTCAAGAGGGCAATGAAAAACAAAAAAAGGGCTTTCGGTAAACTTAAACAAGAAGGCAGCGAGGAAGCGCTAATATCTTATAGGGAAAAAAACAAAATCTGTAAGAAACAAATAAGAATAGCAAAAGAGGAGACAGAGAGACTAATTGCCAAGGAAAGTAAAACAAATCCCAAACTGTTCTTTAACTATATAAACAGTAAAAGGATTAAAACTGATGGAGTTGGCCCATTGAAAAATAGCCTGGGTAAAATCATAGAGGGCGATGAGGGTAAAGCAAACCTACTCAATAGCTTCTTCTCCACTGTTTTCACCAAAGAAAACAATTTATCGGAGGAAATGCAGAGTGATAAAGTAAACCCTCCGCTAAATATCACCCACCTAACCCAGGAGGAAGTTCAGAAACGCCTAAATAATATCAAAATAGACAAGTCACCAGGCCCAGATGACATACACCCCCGGGTACTAAAAGAATTAAGTAATGTGATAGACAGACCGCTGTATCTTATATTCAAGCACTCTTTATGGACAGGGACTGTCCCACTAGACTGGCGCCAAGCAAATGTGGTACCAATATTCAAAAAGGGGTCTAAAAGTGACCCTGGGAACTATAGACCAGTCAGCTTAACGTCTGTTGTGGGTAAATTGTTTGAAGGATTTCTTAGAGATGCTATTGTAGAATATCTTAATGATAATAACTGTCTAACTCCATATCAACATGGATTCATGAGGGATCGCTCCTGCCAAACAAACCTGATCGCCTTCTACGAGGAGGTGAGCTCACAGCTGGACCGGGGAGAGTCAGTGGATGTTGTATACCTTGACTTCTCCAAAGCGTTTGATACCGTGCCACACAAAAGGTTGGTATATAAAATGAGAATGCTTGGTCTGGGGGATAATGTGTGCAAGTGGGTAAATAGCTGGCTGAGTGATAGAAAGCAGAGGGTGGTTATCAATGGAGTAAGCTCAGGGTGTGTCAGGGTTACTAGCGGGGTGCCTCAAGGGTCTGTCTTGGGCCCTATATTATTTAATATATTTATTAATGAGCTAGTGGAAGGGTTGCATAGTAAAATAGCAATATTTGCAGATGATACTAAACTTTGTAAAGTAGTTAATACAGATGAGGATAGGGCACAGCTACAGGAGGATTTAGATAAATTGGGGAGTTGGGCCAAAAAATGGCAAATGGGGTTCAATGCCGATAAATGTAAGGTCATGCACATGGGAAAGAAAAACAGCAGTCACCCATACATATTAAATGGGAAACCGTTGGGGAAATCTGACATGGAGAAGGACCTGGGTGTCTTGGTTAATAGCAAATTAATTTGGAGTGCCCAGTGTCAGGCAGCAGCTGCGAAGGCAAATAGAGTCATGGCATGCATCAGAAGAGGAATAGGGGCATATGATGAGAACATTGTTCTTCCTCTGTATAAAGCGCTGGTAAGGCCGCACTTAGAATATTGTGCACAGTTCTGGGCTCCGGTGCTCAGGAAAGACATATTGGAGCTAGAGAGGGTACAAAGGAGGGCGACTAAGGTAATAAAGGGAATGGAGGGACTAGAATACCCAGAGAGGTTGTCAAAATTAGGCCTATTTACGTTGGAAAAGAGAAGGCTTAGGGGAGACCTCATAAACATGTATAAATACATCAGGGGGCAGTACAGAGATCTCTCCCATGACCTGTTTATACCAAGGATGGTGACAAAGACGAGGGGGCACACTATGCGTCTGGAGGAAAGGAGGTTCACGCACCAGCATAGAAGGGGATTCTTTACGGTCAGAGCCGTGAGACTCTGGAACTCTCTGGTAGAGGAAGTGGTGATGTCCAACTCACTTAATGAGTTCAAGAGAGGCCTGGACACCTTTCTTGAGAACAATAAAATTACATCTTATGCTTAGTGATAGTTAATTAATCCAGGGATTTAATCTGACTGCCAGATTAGTGTCGGGAAGTGAATTTTTCCTCAATGATGTAAATTGGCCTATACTGCATGTTTTTTTTTACTTCCCCTGGATCAACGCTGCGGAATAGCTGCAGTGCACAAGAAATAGGCTGAACTGGATGGACGCTTGTCTTTTTTCGGCCTTATAAACTATGTAACTATGGCAGGCCTTCTACCATGCGTTTTTTAAGCGTTTCTGCAGCTTTTTTTGCCGCTGCAGAAACGCTTAAAAAATGCATCGTGGGCACACAGCCTTAGAGGTGCACTACTTAGTACTGTCCACTTACAAAACGCTCTCTTCATACTTTCCTATTTCACAATTCCCCCCTGCCCATACTGTTTCCTACAAACAGAAAAATTAGTGTGTATAGGTGCAAGTTAAGTTAATAAATCTAAGAGGAAATATAGCTGCACTCTAAAATGCTAAGAATAATACATTTAGAAAATTGGAACTGCATTACTGCCATAGAAAATAGGTAAATGCTATATGATGCATATATGTAATATTGGAAAAATTTAACTGCAATATTGCTGTAGAAATATTACAGAAAAAAGAAGGTATTTAGTGCATATGTGTCACCCTGGCCTGGATGCCGCAAGTGTAATTAAAGCTGTGTCTGAGACCAAGGGGGAGGTTCTCTAGTCAGGGGAACATTAGCATGCAATGCCTCCTGTCTCAGGCCAGTAGGGGGAGCAGGCTGCCCCTATAAAAGCTGGTGCTGGGGGCAGGGTTAGGGAGAACTTGATGGCCTGTCTCAGCACTGAGACGTGTCTCAGCAGAGCAGGGACAGAGAGTTGCATTGAAACCTAAGAGGAAGTGTGGCAGGAGGAGAGCCACAAGCCAGAGACAAGAGGCGAAGCAGGCCTGTCTTGGCAGAGAAAAGACTTAACTTTACCAGACTTTGGTGTCTGAGGCAGGGAGGATTCCACATCCTACAGCAGATAACCAGTTCGCAGGGGACTGTATATTCCTTGGCCTAAGAAGCCTGGAGGCTCTGCCACAACAGAAGGGACCAGCAGAGCCGTACAAGGCTGGGAGCAGAAAGGAACCCACGTTGCAGGCCATACAGGCGAGAATACACGGAAAGCTCGGAAACGTGGGCTGTTACCCTATAACGAGGAGATAGCCAGAAGGAGCACAGAAAGCACGGTAGGCCTACACCCTCACCCTGACCAGGGCCAATTTCCCCTTTGCTCTCAGACATCCAGGTCCCCTCCTAGCTGGGACTGTTTGTGGGTCAATTTACCTGTTCTAGTAAAGACCCTGGACTGCAACCTGTTGTCTGTGTGCTCCTTGCTCCTCCAGCACTATCAGCACTGGGACTCTCACTACCATCACTCCCACCATCCATTATACTGCCCTGGGGCCGCACTCTTCCCATGGGGAGTCACACTACCCTAGCTGCACACCTCATCAGCCCCAGCGGTCTGCATGCAGCGGCGGTTCCTAATAACCGCAATCCACGGGTGGCATAGTCGGACAAAACCAACAGCACAAAACGGACTAGCACTGGCCTGACCACCCTGAGCCACGGAACCGGGTTGCCACTACTACTCCCATCGTTCCCCCTATTGCCCGGATCCGAGTGCCCCACGGCCCAGGGGGCGAGTCAGCTTTGGCGTAGTCGGCAGGATTTCGTGCCCGCAACCACCGGGTACTGCGTGCCTGAAAAAGACTTTTGTAACTTACCTGTGGCGAAGTTTCCCGCCATCCGGAGCCGATTCCCGCCATCAGACGCCATATTGGACCATTTCCCGCCGTTTTATGCCGTCTTCCCGCCATCCGCAGCTGCTTCCCGCCATCGGACGCCATCTTCAGGATGCCACGCGGGAAGAAGAGGGGCGTGGACGTCCAAACCGCGCGAGATCCGAAGCTCCGCCCCACGCACCGACGCTGCGCAAGGTCCTGGAAGGGAGAGAGAGCGACGCTGACGTCATCAGGACGCGACGCAAGGTCCTCGTCCATAGCAGCAGCAGCGGAGCCGCGGCCTACAGAAGAGGATCGTCGGAAGGTAGGCCACGCTTAACTAGGGGGGAGGAAGATGTCGGACACAGAGTCGCCCACTACCACCAACGCAGCTGCAGCAGCGGTGATGCCCTTTTCCCTGCCCTACATACCTGGAGCGGCCTGGCTGCCCAAATACTCAGGGGAGCCCCATGCCCTAACTGACTTCAAGGAAAGGCTGTACAGTTTGTTCCACGTTTACCCCCTGACAGAGGAACAGAAGGTCAGCATACTAACAGGGCAGTTAACTGTCGCAGCCCAAAGAGAGGTAAAATCATGGCCCACTGAGGAGAAAAGGACTGTGAAGGGTATTCTGGCCCGGCTGCGGGGTACCTTTGACACACGTACCTCCGCTGAGATTAAAATGAGGTTCTATGGATGTAAGCAGCGGGCACAGGACAGCATCAGAGACTATGCCCTAAATCTGCAGGAAGCCTTGAGGGCTATTCAACAAACTGACCCTGGCAGTGTGCATGAAACGGATAAGCTGCTAACAGAACAATTCATAGAAGGTCTGCTGTCCAGCGCCCACAGGGCCCAGCTGCGCCTCATGTTCTTTCAGAACCCTGACCTGACCTTTGCCCAATTTAAGGACAGGGCCATAAGGGTGCTCCGTGAATCCGCAACCAGTGGTGCTATAAACCCCCGGCGCCCTGCTATCACCTACCACCAGGAGGCGGCGCCTTCCTCTATGGACCCCGTGGGGGCTGATGCACAGGCCCTGAAACAAGCCCCATCGAAAGACCTGCACCACCAAGTCCAGGAGCTGACCAGGAGCGTCGCGGCGTTGACCAGGACCGTCCAGGCGTTGCAAGTGGACCCGTCAAGACCCATCGAGCTGGCTTCAAGTCCGGAGGATGTCCCGTGGCGTCGACAGAGGAGGATCCCGTCGTTCCGAGGGAGGCCCACAGACCGCTACGCAGAGGATGGACAGCCCATTTGCCGTCGATGCAACCAGCCCGGACACATTTCCAGGTACTGTAATTTAAACGGGTCCAACCTGGGGCTGAGGGCCAACCCCCAGGCATAAGATCACCAGGCCCTTACAATTGGCGTAATAAGTACGTTGGGGGGCGCCCGGTTTTACCCGTGGTGCTGGACGGTATCCCCATGAGCGCCTTGCTGGATACTGGGTCACAAGTAACCACTATCCCTTATGTACTTTTTAAGCAGTATTGGACTGATGCTGATATCACACGGTATCCAGACAGTAACTTGAGCATCATCGCCAGTAATGGCTTACCCGTGCCGCAGATGGGGTTCAAGGAGATGACCATTAAAATTGGTAAAGTTGAACTGCCGGCACAGGGAGTGATTATTGTGGACATTGACCGTCGTGAAAGTCACCCTAAAATAACTGTGGGTACTAACGTAATTGAAAATTGTCTTTCAGAGGTAATTGTAATCTTACAACAGGTGGCGGTGAATGCTAGTTCCAGCCAACAGAGAGTCCTCAACAAGGAGATAAAAGCCCTGATGAGACGGCAGCAGGTAGAACTGTCTGGTGGTGAGATCGGTAGCGTAAGACTGAGTGACCCATTCCCCATTTCCATGCCTCCCAAAAGTGAAATGATGATCTGGTGTCGGACTGCAATCGGGTTGAGAGGTAGAGACTACCAAGCCATGGTAGAACCCGTGTACTCAGACAGCAGGCCACCATTTTGACAGCCCGGGGGGTGGTTGATGTCCGTCATGGGAGGGTGCCCGTCCGCATCCTCAACATTGGGGAGAGGGAAGTACACTTACCCAGGTACGCTACACTCGCCAAACTGTTTGTTGTCGAACACAAAGCTATCAGGGCCGTGGAACCCTTGCCTCCATCTCCACAGGCGGAGGGTAATGGCTCCCAGAAACAAAAGGAGGACTGGTGCCAGAAACTCCATGTGGGTGCTGACTCCACTCCTCTGCACCAAAAACAAGGAGTCTACCGGGTGGTACAGAAGTACGAGAGAGTCTTTAGTAAGCACCCGCTAGACTTCGGCAGAGTAAAGGGGATAGAACACCACATCCCCACAGGGAGCCACCCACCAATAAAAGAGAGACACAGGCCTGTACCCCCTGCACATTATCAGAATGCAAAGGGCATGATAAGAGAGATGAAAGAAGCTGGGGTCATTAGAGACAGCTGTAGCCCCTGGGCAGCCCCCTTGGTTCTGGTCAAAAAGAAAGACGGCACCATGAGAATGTGCGTGGACTATAGACAAATCAACCGTATCACCCACAAAGACGCATATCCGCTGCCTAGAATAGAAGAGTCTTTAGCCGCACTAAAATCAGCTAACTTCTTTTCTACTTTGGACCTTACTAGCGGGTACTGGCAGGTTCCTGTGGCAGAGGCTGACAAGGAGAAGACCGCCTTCACCACCCCGATGGGACTGAGTGAGTTCAACTGTATGCCCTTCGGGCTCTGCAACGCACCAGGGACCTTCCAGAGGCTGATGGAATGCTGTCTAGGGCACCGAAACTTCGAGACGGTCCTCCTTTACCTGGACGACGTGATCGTCTATTCGAAAACCTACGAGGACCATCTCAAGCACCTGGCCGAGGTGTTCAAAGCCCTGGCAGGCTATGGCCTGAAGGTGAAACCATCGAAGTGTCACCTGCTGAAACCAAAGGTCCAGTACCTAGGGCACGTGGTAAGCGCGGAAGGAGTGGCCCCCGACCCTGACAAGGTCACGGCAATCAAGAGCTGGCCAAGCCCCTCGAACATTAAAGAGGTGAGACAGTTTCTCGGGTTGGTAGGCTACTACCGAAGGTTCATCCCCGGGTTCACTAAGATGGCAGCTCCTATGCAGGACCTCCTGATTGGACAGTCTAAGTCCAGAAGTCAAAAGCCACCCTTCAAGTGGGATAAACCGGAAGAGGAGTCCTTCCGCCAGTTGAAGATGGCCCTCACGGGGGATGAGATCCTGGCCTACCCTGATTATGGCCAGCCTTTTATCCTTCACACAGACGCCAGTAATGTGGGACTGGGAGCCGTACTGTCCCAAAACCAACAGGGCAGAGAAAGGGTGATCGCGTACGCCAGCCGGAAGCTGAGGCCCACCGAGAGGAACCCGGAGAATTACAGCTCCTTCAAGCTAGAATTCTTGGCGGTGGTGTAGGGCCGTGACGGAACGCTTCAAGCATTACCTGGCCTCCGCAAAGTTCACCGTGTACACGGACAACAACCCGTTGACACACCTAGACAATGCAAGACTGGGTGCCCTAGAACAGCGGTGGATGGCCCGTCTCTCCAACTATGACTTCGTGATCAAGTGCCGGGCAGGCAAATCCAATGCCAACGCGGACGCCCTATCAAGAATGCCTCAATTACCTGAAGGTGACGAAGACCCAGAAGAGCTGGAGGAGGTAGAACTCCCCGCGTTTCACCGGTATGAAGCCGCTCAATACTCTCACCGTGTGAAGGAGGAGGATCTAACAATTGTGATGATCAACCCCCTACCTCACCACAGCTGGGCCGAGACCCAAGATAGTGACCCTGCAGTCCGCCTGGTGAAAGATCTGCTGACCCAGGAAGATGCCCGCATAGATCCGGATGCTCCAGAGGAAGCCAAGCAGCTATGGAAAGAGAAGAGCAAGCTGTTCCTCTACGAAGCCAAGTTGTGCAGAAGGATTGTTAACCACCGGACGCACGAGCTGACCTGGCAAGTCGTGGTCCCAAGACGGGATGCAGCCATGGTCCTGGGGGCTTACCATGACAGAGCGGGACACTTCGGTTGGAAGAAATTGGAGTTCCTGCTAAGAGGAAGGTTCTTTTGGGTCGGCATGAGAGGAGCTGTAGAAAAGTGGTGCAGAGACTGTGGCCCTTGTCACCTGAGGAGGAAGGACCGCACCAGCCAGAAGACACCCTTGAGGCCCATCGTCACCACGCAGCCTCTTGAGCTGGTAGCTCTGGACCACGTCAAATTGGCTCCCAGCCGGTCAGGATACATCTACGCCCTGACAATCGTGGACCACTATTCCCGTTTTCTAGTGGTGGTCCCGGTAAAGGACTTGACAGCCCAAACAGCGGCCAGAGCCTTCCAGCAATACTTCTGCCGTCCACACGGGTATCCGGAACAGGTCCTGACAGACCAGGGTCCAGCATTCGAGGCTGAAATCTTCCAGGAGTTCTGCAACCTCTATGGCTGTAAGAAGATTCGTGCAACGCCTTACCACCCCCAAACCAACGGGATGTGTGAGAAGATGAACAATATAGTCATTGATCTCCTGAAGACGTTGCCCCTGGAGGAACGCAGCCTGTGGCCAGAAAAACTGCCGGACCTGATAGACCTATACAACAATATCCCGGTGAATGCTACAAACTGCACCCCGGCTTACCTGATGCGAGCTAGACCAGGTAAGCTGCCCGTAGACCTGGAGATGGGAGTCCTAATACCTGAGGACACCTCCCCGGATGCGGACTGGGATACGGAAAGGCAACTGCAGTACAAGAAGGTACAGGAGAGTGTGGAGAAGAGCCTGGCCCAGGTGAGAGAGAGGCAAGAAAAACTCTTCAATCAACACGCCCCTGCTGGTCCCCTAGAACCTGGTGAGCAAGTCCTAAAGCGAAAAAGAAGGCTACATAAGTTGGACAACCAGTGGGAAAGGGAACCCTACACCGTACTGCAGTCTGACCACGACAACCCAAAGGTGTGCGTAATCACCAAGGACGGAGGAGAAACCACTAGTGTCGTCTCCAGAGACCACCTCAAAAGGTGCCCTGAGCAACTCCGTAGTGCAGAAGAGGATCAGAGTGACCTTGAACCCGCAGAGGACAAGGAAGAAATGATCAGCACCATTCTCGGAGAGTTCCCTCAGTCCTGTACTCGCATAAATGATGCCATAGTGGTACCTGTCCTGCATTTCCTGCAACCGGCACAGCAACAACCAACACCAGAGCCGGAAGGTGAAGAGGAGCAAGCGGTTCCGGAGGCAGAAGAGCCTGTACCAGCAGCCCAGGAGAGTCAACCCTCTGCTGACAGTGAGCCTGCCATGCCTGCGGTAAGCCAAAGGACCCGCAGACAGCTGCCTGCTCTACCTGTACACCCAGCTGGTAGCTGCACCCCTAACGCTAGTGGGGAAAGCCAGGTTGGTCCACCACCAGACAGTGGGTTTAGGAGGTCAACCAGGAGCACAAAGGGGCAGATACCCGCTCGCTGGAGAATATAGAGTGTACTAAGATTGTAAATAACCCTGTTGCCAAATGTTGAATTGTTTGCAAAGTTACATGCATGTTTGGTAATTCTGTGTTTCAGTTTCTTGCAGCTACCATAAGGACTCAAAGGTTATGGACTTTTTGTAACCAGGACCTTGTATGGACTGCGTTCGGAGCCTAACCCAGGAATGAACTAAGACTGTGAAGGACTTGGGGTAGGACAGACCCCACCTGGTTAAGGCTCCCCGTTGTATTGGTGATATGGACACCCGGTCACAGGCCACACTGTGACCTTAAGAACTCAATTTGTGCGTCGTCTGTCTACTAATGTTTTATAGTCATGTATATTATCCTTGTTTATTGTTTAGTCCCGGAGTACTAAATTTCACTAGGGGGGAATGTGTCACCCTGGCCTGGATGCCACAAGTGTAATTAAAGCTGTGTCTGAGAGCAAGGGGGATGTTCTCTAGTCAGGGGAACATTAGCATGCAATGCCTCCTGTCTCAGGCCAGTAGGGGGAGCAGGCTGCCCCTATAAAAGCTGGTGCTGGGGGCAGGGTTAGGGAGAACTTGATGGCCTGTCTCAGCACTGAGACGTGTCTCAGCAGAGCAGGGACAGAGAGTTGCATTGTAACCTAAGAAGAAGTGTGGCAGGAGGAGAGCCACAAGCCAGAGACAAGAGGCGAAGCAGGCCTGTCTTGGCAGAGAAAAGACTTAACTTTACCAGACTTTGGTGTCTGAGGCAGGGAGGATTCCACATTCTCCAGCAGATAACCAGTTCACAGGGGACTGTATATTCCTTGGCCTAAGAAGCCTGGAGGCTCTGCCACAACAGAAGGGACCAGCAGAGCCGTACAAGGCTGGGAGCAGAAAGGAACCCACGTCGCAGGCCATACAGGCGAGAATACACGGAAAGCTCGGAAACGTGGGCTGTTACCCTATAACGAGGAGATAGCCAGAAGGAGCACAGAAAGCACGGTAGGCCTACACCCTCACCCTGACCAGGGCCAATTTCCCCGTTGCTCTCAGACATCCAGGTCCCCTCCTAGCTGGGACTGTTTGTGGGTCAATTTACCTGTTCTAGTAAAGACCCTGGACTGCAACCTGTTGTCTATGTGCTCCTTGCTCCTCCAGCACTATCAGCACTGCGACTCTCACTACCATCACTCCCACCATCCATTATACTGCCCTGGGGCCGCACTCTTCCCGTGGGGAGTCACACTACCCTAGCTGCACACCTCATCAGCCCAAGCGGTCTGCATGCAGCGGCGGTTCCTAATAACCGCAATCCACGGGTGGCGTAGTCGGACAAAACCAACAGCACAAAACGGACTACCACTGGCCTGACCACCCTGAGCCACGGAACCGGGTTGCCACTACTACTCCCATCGTTCCCCCTATTGCCCGGATCCGAGTGCCCCATGGCCCAGGGGGCGAGTCACATAAATTGGCCAATATAGAATAGTCCAACAACCATTGACAAGGCGTACCTTATTGTTGGGTCCCTAATTTGATAAGTCACCACTCCTGGGCTAAAAAGCCTAAAATTATAGGATAGGGGGGATCCATACTGTATACTGACACATTTCCTCCCTCTTCCCATACTATCTTCTCCCCTTTGTTTACTTTTTCTGACACATTTCCCTCTCCCCATACTCTCTTCTCCCCCATTCCCACTTTCCCATACTGCCCTCCGCTCCATCAGTGCAATGCAAACAGCCGCTAACAGGAAAATCTTCATAATACAAGAATAATTTGCCAAAATTATCACCATTGCTTAAACCTGGTTGAGGGAACTGTGACGCTCTCAGCCCTCACCCTGGGAAGTGGGGTTACTCGGAGCCGGGTCAGATGTTCGGGGGGATGCTGTCGTGGCCCGGACCCCGTCCATGCCCAGGGCGGTCACATAAAAGATGTAATGGGCTTTCAGGGTTGAGTGGTATTTCGACTACGCCACTTACGGTTTCCGGTGATGGACGCCAGCGCTGTTTCAGTCCACTGAGGCCGGTGTTGCTGACAGCTATGATGGGATGTCTCCCCGCAGGCGGAGCGGGCCTCAGGGCAGTGTGAGGAAGGAATGGTGGGTGCAGTGCCACGCAGTATATAACAGGCTGAAGCGGGGTGTGAAGTCATCCAGGGTTTTTACTCACATTTATGGGGGGTAAGGACACTTTAAACGTTGCATGATAAATATATATATACAGTATAAATGTAGAAAAACAGTCAAAAGACATTATGCATGTAGACAGTACTGTAGAAAAGCATTGTAGAAAAGTGTCAGTTCAGCAGCATGAGGGACCTGTCCCAAACCCCCAACATAGGCCCTGGGGTGGCTGCAGGGCATGGAGATCCGGAGTTGGACCTCCAATAGAGCCACTCCAGACAGGTTTTGCTTCTGAGGTCTGAGGTAGTAGTAGATACGGTTTTGTATAAAACCAATAGGGAGCACCTAAATAGATGCATAAACTATATACAAGAAGTAGAAGAGTCTGTCTACTGCTAGTCTGCAGGGACAAATGTCTCTTTATACCGGGAGGAAAACATTATTGAACATAAACAATTTAACTGTAAGGTACAGCCTCCAGGGCCGCTCCGTCCAGGTATCCCCACTTGGGGAAAGGCTCGTTTTTCCCTACGGAGCCTGATCGGCCCTCTTGTGGCAGGCGCGTGGGGGCCTCGGATTGTTGCGGCCTCACCTTGTTGTTGCTTTCGTCTCCTCCTCTATTCGGGACGGCTCCAGGGCGTCTGGCTGACGGGCACTCCCAGGGACATCCCATCCGCTTTGACGGACACTACTATGCGGACTGTCAGTGCTGGAAGGGGTGGTCTGCATTTTTGGCGGCATTGGGGAACCAGGCCCACGATGGGAGGACTTTGGTTGCTGTTGTTTTGGCACATAATGGCATCCGTTCTTCTGGGGCGGCGCCACGTGGAGTGTAAAACGACAGTCTTTTAGTGAAAAGGCGCACAGTACCCGGTAGCAATGGGGATTTTCTTTTCCGTTGCTGCGGGCACGCAATCCTGCCGACTACACCAAGTTGTGATGCTCTCAGCCCTCACGCTGGGAAGTGGGGTGACTCGGAGCCGGGTCAGATGTTGGGGGGGGATGCAGTCGTGGCCCGGACCCGGTCTGTGTCCAGGGCAGTTACATAAAAGATGTAATGGGCTTTCAGGGTTGAGTGGTATTTCGACTACGCCACCTAAGGTTTCCGGTGATGGACACCAGCGCTGTTTCAGTCCACTGAGGCCGGTGTTGCTGACAGCTATGATGGGACGGCTCCCCGCAGGCGGAGCGGGCCTCAGGGCAGTGTGAGGAAGGAATGGTGGGTGCAGTGCCGCGCAGTAAATAACAGGCTGAAGCGGGGTGTGAAGTCATCCAGGGTTTTTACTCACATTAAGATGAACTTTAGCCGCAAAGCTTCCCTCTGCTCCTCGCAGCGTGCTGCGGCCACCAGGAAGGGGGTACAGCACTTTCCAGATAGATCAGGAGCACCTGTCAAGACCCCATTGGTGTGTTCCTCACCTTCTCCCTCATTTTCTCCTTCACCTCCCGCTTGTGTCCCCCTCCGGGTTTGGCCAGAGTGAAGAAATACAGGTGGCGTATGCCGCTCCGTCCGTATCCCCCAGGGATCCTTTTGCCTGTGCAGCTTGTCTCCTCTACTCCCCTCCAGGCCTTCTTAGGTAGGGACCTTGACCGGGTAGAGACAGCGGTTAACTTAGACCCGCTCCTCGTCTCAAGGCCAGAGCACGAGGACCGTGTATCTCCAATCAGCTGCAGGTTCTAACAGAAAGCCACGTTCAGTGATGAAGATCACAATCAAAGACCTTGAACTTAAGATGGCCGTTGGTTAAATATGATGCCATTAGTGCATCCTAAAAGTGTGTCCTCCACCCTCACCCACTACATGGTTCCCCCTATCTTTGGTTCCCCCCAACTCCTCTATCCCGGCTGGGGCAGCACCCTGGTGCCTTAAGCCCCCCTCAGGACAGGAGTGGTGTAGTGTTGAATGGTGAAGTAGGGTCCTGAGAAGTGCTCCATCCTTACCTGGAAGAGGAGATACCACACCTCTACTGAGGTGCAGTACCCCTGTGGCGACTGAACCCTCAGGGGCGCCACAGAACTGTGCCCATTTCCAGTATATAATCTTAGTTCTATCTCATCACACATTTCTTCCTCCCCATACCGTCACATCACACATTTCTTCCTCCCCATACCGTCACATCACACATTTGTCCCCCTTCCCATACTGTCTTCTCCCAGATTTCCCACCCTACCCATACTGTTTGCTCACACATTCCCTCCTCCTCATACAATCCCCTCAAAAATATCCCTCCCCATACTGTCTCTTCTTTTCTGTTCCTCCCACTCTATACTGTCTCTTTACACTTCCCCCTTACCATACTGTCTCCTCACATATTCCTCCCTTCCTTTTTTTTGTCCCCTCACATATTCCCTCCCCCATACTATCTCCTCACTCATTCCACTTCACCATACTGTCTCCTCACACATTCTCCCTACCCATACTGTCTCCTTACACATTCCCCTACCCTTACTATCCCCTCAGGCATTCTACATCTCAACATACTGTCCCCTCACACATTCTACCATTCCCATACTGTCTCCTTACATATTACCTCCCCCTCTCCACACTGTTCGCTCACACATTCCCTTTAGAGTCTCCTAAGACATTCCGCCATCCCCATACTGACTCTTCACACATTCCTAGCTGTACTATTTCCTAACACATTTCCTCCCAAAACCCATATTGTCCCCTCACACATTTCCACCCATCCCCTTTCTCCTCACACATTTTTCACTCCCCATGCTGTCTTCTCAATTATTCATTCTTCCACTTACTGTCACCTCATATATTTCCTCCCCATCCCCATATTGTCCCCTCACACATTTCCATCCCCCATTATTGTCTCTTCAGATTCCTCTTTCCCTCATACATACATCTCCTCAACAATTTTGTGCCCATCACCATACTGTACCCGCACAAATTTTCCCCTTTCCATACTGTCTCCTCACACATTCCTCCCTTCCCTTACTGTCTCCTCACACATTTTGCCCTGCCTCATACTGTCTCCTCACAGATTTCTCCTGCCCATCCTCTCTTCACATATTCCCCCCTCCAATACTGTGACCTCAAACATTCCTCCCTCCTCATACTGTCTCCTCACACATTCCCCTTTCCCCATACTGTCTCCTCGCACATTTCACCCCTCCTCATACTGTCTCCTCATACATTCCTTTCTCCTCATACTGCATTCTCACACATTTTACCCTCCCAATACTGTCTCTTCATGCATTTCGTACCCCTGCCCATACTGTCACCTCACATATTCCCCCATTCCCATACTGTGCCCTCACACATTTCTCCCTCCCATACTGTCTCCTCACACATTTCCCCTCACCATACTGTCTCCTGTCTCATTCATTACCACTATACTGTCTCCTCACACATTTCCCCCTCCCGATACTGTGTCCTCATATATTTCCTACTCCTGCTCATAATGTCCACTCACACATTCCCCTTCCTCATGCTGTCTCCTCACACATTTCACCCCTCTTTATACTGTCTCCTCATACGTTCCTCTCTCCTCATACTGTCTCCTCATACATTTCCTACCCCTGCCCATATTGTACCCTCACACATTCCCCCATCCCCATACTGTACCCTCACACATTTCCCCCCTGCTTTCACACATCCCCTCACCATACTGCTTCATCATGCATTCTCTGTCACCATACTGTCTCCTCACACATTCCCCCTTCCCAAACTGTCTCCTTACACATTCCCATCACCATACTGTCCCCTCACACAATCCCCCTTATGCACTCTGTATCCTCATACATTCCCCATCACCGTTCTGTGTCCTCACACATTTCCCCTTTCTAGACTGTCACCAAACACATTCCCCCTACACATACTGTCCCCTCACACATTGTCCACCTCCCCAAACTGTCCCCTCACACAATTCTCCCTCACTATATTGTCTCCTCACACATTCATATTTCCTCCTCATACATTTCCTAACCTTCCTCATAGTATCATCTCACAATTCCCCCCCCTCCCCTACTGTCTCCTCACACCTTTTCCACTATCCAAACTGATACTTTACACATTATTCACCTTCTCATACTGCCCCCTCATAAAATCCCCCATCCCCACACTGTCTCTTCACATATTACTCCCTCCCCATACATCTCCTCACACATTCCCCCCCTATTTTCTGATTACACATTTCTTCTTCTTGTTCATACTGTCTCCTCACACATTTCTCCTCTCCCCATAGTGTCTCTTTACACATTCCCCTATACATTGTCACCTCACTCATTCTCCACCTCTTCATAACACAATATGTCCTCACACCTTTATTTCCCCTCCTCGAACTGTCCACTCCCACATTTCCCATCCTCCAAATTTTCTCTCACACATTTCCCCTCACAGTACTGTCTCCTCACACATTCCTCATCCCCACTCATTTCCTCCCTCTGCTTACTTTCATTTCGCACATTTACCCCCTCCTCATGCAGTCTCCTCACCCATTCAGTCGTGCTTACTGTCTCCTTACACATTACTCCCTTTCCAGACTTTTTCCTCACAGATTTCTTCCCCCTCCTTACTGTCCCCTCACATATTTCCCCCTCACCCATACTGTTCCCTCACATATTGTCCCCTCACACAATCCCCCTGTCCCACACTGTTTCCTCATACATTCTCCCTCACCATCTTGGTGTCTCAAACATTGCCTTTTTTAGGGAAAATGCCCTGCTTTCCCATCCCTATATACACTGCTGGGGATAAGTCTAATGTAAAGTTTGGTTGCAAGCTAAACATTTTTTTCAAAGCTATATTTTGCTCTAATATTGTGTAATAAATTATTTTTCTTATGCTCATGGCCTAAAATCTATTAATATACTTACCTTGTAATGTCTTCACATCCTGTTCCGTCCAGATGTATCCGGATCCCAGAATTCCAAGCGGCGGAAGTTCACCGACCGCAATATTGGGACACCCAAAAGATAGGTGTCTCAATATGGAAACCGCTGGTGATACCAGCCTCTAGCGCGGTACCACCAGCGGAACACCGTCGCACCACACACATGCACACACACACTAATGCTTACGCACATAATGCCCCACACAGGCTGTTCCCCCCAAATAATGCCCCATGCAGGCTGTTCCCCCCATATAATGTCCCATGTAGGATGTCACCGCCCCTTATAATGCCCCATGCAGGATGTCACACACCCCCTCCCTTATAATGCCCCATGCAGGATGTCACCCCCCCCAATAATGGCCCATGCAGGATGTCACCCCCCTTATAATGCCCCATGCAGGATGTCACCCCCCCTCCCTTATAATGCCCCATGCAGGATATCACACCCCCACCCCCCCATATAATTCCCCATGCCTCCATACAATAAAAAAAAAATCAAATACTCACCTCACTTCTCCTCACCTGCTGCCGCTGTTCCGGACTCCTCAGCATCGCCGGTGTCTTCCCGCTCTGCGCTGTGACGGCTCAGGAGAGGGCGCGGTGGAAAGACGTCACCACGCCCTCTGACCTGACATGTCACTGTGCAGCAGCCACGGAAGAGACAGGACATGCTGCGGAGGCACGGGGAAAGGTAAGTATTGCGCCGGGTGCCGGGGCCCTGAGCAAGCGGGGGGGAGCGGGCGCTGGCACCGCTCTCCTCCGCTCACTGGTCCCATAGCGCGGCGGGGTGCCCGACGGTGAGTGGGCCCCCCCCTCCGCCTACTCAGGGCTTCGCCGGGTGCTGACGTTGGCCCTGGCATGGAGAGTGTAGAGGACATACCAGGCTCTTTCCTGCTCTTTGGTTTCTCCATCTTCACCAAAGATCCTTCTACACTTTTAACCTAAGAAACTTCACTGATAATGTATTTGGGCACAAAGAGCGATATTAGTAGTCTATGGGAACCCAAATAGCATTAATATTATATGGAGGTCACAGCTGGAACATTTCTATTGTAAGTTACAAAAGGGAACATTACATCTGTAATGTATTACCTTTCGGGGGATTCTGTTACTTTAGGAGTAAGAAAACCAAGGTGTTGTTTCTACGTAGGGTACCCGAGCAGCATTACAGCACTATGAAATTTGTCTCCAGGGGAAATTTGGAAGGTCCTCTAGAATGGATTAGTGATAGATGTCTGTCTGTTACATTCTGCAGAAAAGAGAAAATGAATGACATAAATTATAGACATTATAGATAAGTCACTGGATTTATAGGTTTATCTCTGCACCAACACATTTCTACTACTGTATATACAGCCTTAGAGTGTATCACTGATATATAACTCTAGATGGTCACTATATGGTGGTAACTTTGGTCTTTGGTGTTTTTTTAATAATCAGTATGGTAAAAATTATTCAGCCACCACTATATATACTGGTAATATGTGAACTTTTAAAAGTTACAAAAGTTTAGCACAATACCAAGCTGCACTAAAATTTTGAGACTTTTGAAGGTCTCACACTATTTTCATCCAGCTCCGACAAAGTGGGTGGAGGTGGAGCTGGGACGGGACAAGGGTGTGATAATCAACAAACTCATGAAGAGTGGTGGAATTCCTTATTCCACAAATCTTACTCCAGTCCCTGAGGCATGTGTGTCTATTCTTAATGCATGCCTCATCCTCAACACTGGCTTGAAAAACGCTGGTCTTGATTAATCGGGGCCTATGCTTTTATTGTCTCTAGCAATGCCACAGGGACCCACACATCTGAGCAACATGCTGGTTAAGGGGGAGGGGAAAGGACGCAAGTAGAATGGCGGTAGAATGGCGGTCATTGGACCTGATTCTCGTTATTAGGCCACGTTCCCACGTGGTGATGTGTTTCTATTATACCTTCCCTCTGATTGCTCCACTCCTGGTTTTGGCTTACAAATACTGAGGTAAAATACTGACCAAACACAGAAGGTGTGAGTGTGGCCTTTGAGAGGGTCTCAGCGATGGGACCCAAAGTGATTAGACTCTTATTGTTGTTATTGTGAATTGGCTGCAGCCATCACCTGATATGATGTGCAGTTGCGGCGGCCAAATCCCGCACCTGCGCACTTTACTTTTTACAGAAGACGCATTTGTACTATGTACTATGCAGTCTATGCTATGGTACTGCAGGGATCTTTTGCACAGGCGCCAGTGAGTTTGAAAATCTTTAGTGGAAAAATTACAGGATAAACTCTTTAAGACCTGTATAATAGTCACAGTAAAAATGTGGCAGTTCTAATAAAAAGCACTTTATTATTAATCTTCATCCATCATGACAATATAAAAATGATTGATGCTAAGGGCTCGCTCTCATCTGTGTAAAAAAAAAATCAGTCTGATGTTGATATAGAAAAGTAGGATGAGTGTCATGCGAGTGTCATCCGATTTTTCTCAACTAGTATCCGTATAACATCCGTATGACATGCATATGCAAATAGTTTTTAACATCATCTTTTACACACAGTAATCTCTATGTAATTTAAAGCTAGTTTTCTAGCTAGTAATAAAGTAATCTTATATACAGATATAGATAGATACACACATACATACATAGATGAATAGACAGATTGATAGAGACAGAGGGAGAGGCAGATATTTAATAAACTCTGTGCAGCTTATTCGGCAGTTTTTAGGAATAAATTTAATAAAAATATGGCCTTTACTGGTTATTAAAAAGGGAGGACCTTAAAAAATGACATGGATCCCCCCTATTTTTAATGACCAGCAAAAGCTAAGCCGACAGCTGTGGGCTGATATTAATAGGATGGGAAGGGCCATGGATATTGACCCTTTCCCAGCCTAATAGGACCAGCCCTCAGCCGCCCTTGAAATGGCACATCCATTAGATGCCCTTATCCTCGGCTCTTCCCGATTGCCCTGGTGTGTTAGCAATCAGGGTAATAGGTTTGGGGTTGATGTCAGCTGTGTAATGTCCGCTGACATCAAGCCCAGGGGTTAGTACTGGAGAGGTGTCTATCAGACACCCCCATTACTAACCCTATAGTCAAAAGAAAGAAAAACACACAAAAGTCCTTTGTTTATAAAGAACACTCCCTGACAAATTCCCTCTTTTACCCATTTATTACCATAAAAATTGTCGGGGTGTATTTTTTACAAACAAAGGACTTTTGTGTGTGTGTCTCTTTCTTTTGACTACAGGGTTAGTAATGGGGATGTCTGATAGACACCTCTCCATTACTAACCCCTGGGCTTGATGTCAGCACACATTACACATCAACCCGAATACCATTACCACAATTGCCAATGCACCAGGGCAATCAGGAAGAGCCGAGGCTAAGCACCATAATTGGCGCATCTAATGGGTGCGCTATTTCTGGGGCAGCTGAGGGCTGGTCCTCTTAGGCTGGGAAGGGGCCAATATCCATGGCCCTTCCCAGCCTATTAATATCATCCCCCATTTATAATAATCAGTAAAGGCTACGCAGACAGCTCTGAGCTGATATTAATAGACTGGGAAGCTCCATGGTTATTAGACCCTTCCCAGACTATTAAGACTAGCTCACAGCTGTCTGCTTTCCCTTAGCTGATTATTAAAAATAAGGGGGACCCCACGCCATTTTTTTAATTTATTAGCTAAGTACATATACAGTAAAATGCACACACAAAGCACTGATTATATATCTCACTGACTTATTTCTATCTATCTATTCTGTCTAGATATCTATTCTATTCCAACGGTTCGGGCTGTGAATTTACTGTACTTGGCTGATGATATGTCAGGTTTCCTTTGAGAGGTGTGTGTTAAAATTGGACGGCACACACATGGTCTCGCATCCATTGACTTACATTGGCTACGCAGAGAGCTGTGAGCTGATATTAATAGACTGGGAAGCTCCATGGTTATTAGACCATTCCCAGACTATTAAGACTAGCGCACAACTGTCTGCTTTCCATTAGCTGATTATTAAAAATAAGGGGGACCCTACGCCATTTTTTAAATTTATTAGATAAGTACATGTACAGTAAAATGCACGCACAAAGGACTGATTATATATCTCACTGACTTATATCTATCTATTCTGTCTAGATATCTATTCTATTCCAACGGTTCGGGCTGTGAATTTACTGTACTTGGCTGATGATATGTCGGGTTTCCTTTGAGAGGTGTGCGTTAAAATCGGACGGCACACGCATGGTCTCGCATCCATTGACTTACATTGGCGAGTCTCGTCCGATATACAAGGCCACTCACAGCATGCTGTGATTTTTTTCTCACCCATATTCCAGATGAGAAAAAAATCACAGAACAGCACAGAATCATTTAATAAAATTAGTCAGAGTGCAATCTGATTTTTTTATCGGATTGCAGTCATTCGATTTATACGCAGATGAGAACGAGCTCTAATAACTCAATCAGTAAGGGCCCATTTAGACCGGACACTGGTTGCAAGTTTGTCAATCAGCGGTTGTCTACTGGCCTGCTAAGACTGACTGACCACACTTCTATGTGCACAAATTTTTTTTTAATGCAATGGTTCTGAACCTATAGAGTATCATTGTTCTCTCCAGCACTTGTCTTGTTTACACAGGACAAGGTGCTACTGAGAATGATGACAAACTTAAAAATCATCTCACATGACAAACGAGCATAGCTCATCAGGTGACTGCCAATGTGGCTCCCCTGAGGGTTCAGTCGCCACAGGGATACTGCACCTCAGATAGAGGTGTGGTATCTCCTCTTCCAGGTAAGGATGGAGCATCTCTCAGGACCCCACTTCACCACTCAACACTACACCACTCCTGTCCTGTAGGGGGCCTAAATGCACCAGGGTGCTGCCCCGGTCCGGGATAGAGGAGATGGGGGGAACCAAAGATAGGGGGAACCATGTAGTGGGTGAGGGTGGAGGACACACTTTTAGGAAACACTTATTGATTCATATTTAATCTACGGCCATCTTAAGTTCAAGGTCTTTGATTGAGGGTCTTCTGTCAGGGTCCAGCAGGAGACTGTAGCTGGCTGAAGATTTTCGGTCCTCGTACTCTGGCCTTGAGATGAGGAGCGGGTCAGAGTTAACCACTGTCTCTACGCGGTCAAGGTCCTGACCTAAGAAGGCCTCGGAGGGGAGCAGAGGAGATAGACTCCACAGGCAAAAGGATCCCAGGGGGATACGGACGGAGTGGAGTCGCCACCTGTATTCTTTACTCTGGCCTAGCCAGAGGGATTCCTGCTGCAAAAGGGGTAACCGGCCCCCGACATCTGACTTTGTTACTTCACATCTCAGTCAGAAAAGCCCAGAGGCTTAGTGGATCCCAGGGGGATACGGACGGAGCGGAGTCGCCACCTGTATCTCTCACACTGCGTTTATCCAGTGGGACCCGGCCTTACACCACGTTCGTACCACACACAGTCAGGAGAAGACTCAGTGGGAGAACTTACCAAGGAGAGAAACACACACCAGCGGGGTCTCGACAGGTGCTCCTGATCTATCTGGGAAGTGCTGAACCCCCTTCCCGGTGGCCGCAGTATGCCGTGTGTAGCAGAGAGAAGCTTTGCGGCTGAAAGCTCATCTAAAGTGAGTAAAGACCCGGATGACTTCATACACCGCCTCAGCTTGTTTATTCCTGTGCAGCACTGCACCCACCATACTTCCACATAGTCCTCTTACCCACTGCCCTGAGGCCTACTCCGCCTGTGGGGAGTAGTACTAACTGAGCTGCTAGAACACCGGCCTCAGAGGACTGACGCAGCACTGGTGGCCGTCACCAGGAACCGCAGGTGGCGTAGTCGAAATACCACTCATCCTTGAAAGCCCAATATTTTTATGTGAAAGCCCTGGGCACGGAACGGGTCGAGGCCACGACTGCATCCCCCGCAACCCCTACACTGACCCAGCTCCGAGTTACCCCCCCAAGAGCCCAGGGAGGGCGTCGCACCGGCTCATCCCGATTATCATCCGTTTTACATCAGAATAGAATAGTTTATGCAACAATCATAAGTTTTTCCTGTTGATAAGGGCTATTTTTCATGAACCATTTTAATAACTGGGATCTAAGGGGTAATGTTTCTCCTTATGGAGAGTGGCAAGCCAGACCTGGCATGTCAGAGTGAGGAGACTTATAAGCCATGCGTGCTCTCCTCGGAAATTAAATATGCAAATTGTCTCTTCAGAGAGGAACAGAACTTGAACTCTAGTGCCACCTATAGGAAGTAGTAATTCAAAAAGTCAATGTCGACCCTTTATATTGACTTTTTGGATTGCTACTTCCAGTAGGTGGCACTAGAGTTCAAGTCCTGTTCCTCACTGAAGAGACAATTTGCACATTTATTTTAATAAGAAACACCAATGGTAATCTTAGAGTTAGTTTACATCAGTCTTAAAGACTTTGTATGCAGGGGCAATGAACTTTTATGAGGGGGTACTTGAGACCACTGTTCTGCTGACTAATGGGGGTCCCAGATCTGGGAGTTAGGCTGTGTGCCCACTATGCATTTTTTAAGTGTTTCCGCAGCGGCAATTCCGCTGCAGAAATGCTTAAAAAATGCTTGGTAGAAGGTCTGCCATGTTCCCCAATGATAATCCGCATGTGCTGTGCACATGCTGCGAAAATTTCCGCTGCGGATTATCATTGCAGAAAAATCCGCAGCACTACCAATTATTTTGCGGAAGCGCTGCATTTTCGCCGCCATTGACTTGCATTGGAACGCATGGAATCCGCATCACTGCATCTGTACATGCGGATTCCATGCGTTTCAATGTGCGGATGGTATCCGGGTTTGGAGAAGAGGAGACTCTCCTCCAGACCCGGTTACCATAGAACCTGTAAAAAAAAGATTAAAATAAAAAATAAACATTATACTTACCTTCTGATGGCCCCCGGTGTCTTTGTCCTGGCTTGCTGGCAGCTCGCGGTGGACTCAAGGACCTGCGGTGACGTCATTTAGTCATGTGACGGGTCACGCGACCGCTGACGTCATGGCAGGTCCTTTAATCTACCGCAAGCTGCCTTTAAGCCAAGACAAGGACACCGGGGGCCATCAGAAGGTAAGTATATATTTACTTTTTATTTTTTACCATTCTTTCGGTCACACTATATAAATCCATGCCGTTTGCATGGATTTATATAGTGTGACCAAGTTGTCAAGCATTTTCCAAGTGATGCTAAAATCACTTGGAAAGCGCTTGACAACCCACATGTGGAAATGCATGTGAAGAACGCTTCACTTCCGCATGTCCCTGGCAGGAAAAACGCATGTACAATCTGCATGTACAATCCACATGTACAATCCGCATGCGTTTTTTCTGCCAGGGAGATGCAGAAACGCTCAGGAAAAAATCCGGAGCATTTCTGCATCGTGGGCACATCATCGTGGGCACATAGCCTTAGAGTCATCATAGATATAGACACATGATAGATGTATTTTCTTTGAAAATGCCTTAAATTGTAGTAAATATTCTCCTTTTAAGTAAAATAACTTATTTAGTAATTTTATGAGCAATATATGAATAAAACTTTCATTTTGAAATCAGTTCTATGTCTATTAATTTCCATCTTCATTTACAACATAGAAACTAGACATTGTTCAGAGTGAGCTTGAAATTTTAAAGTAAAACAATTTACCCCATCTTTTTGTAATCTATTCGTAAACTAAGTATACTGACACCTTTCGCAAGTAAACAATAGAAAAGGTGAGAATGTAGGCGAAACTGTAGAGGTCAAAAACAAGAAGTAGTTGGGAGTCGATTTACTAAAAAACTGGTGATAGAATAAGTGTGAAAACAAAACAGAGACCAGACAGGGCTAAATAACAATTATCATACCAATTCTTATCCTTAAGGCTCCAATATACATCTGAATAAAGCCAGACCAACCCGCAGGTATCAGTGGGGTCTGTTGTCCATCTAATGTGTATGACCCACTTCCTTAGCAAATGATGTGAAGAAAAAAATGGAACACCCTTTATAACCTCTTGCAGAGCATAATATGCAACAAATATAAATACATGTAAAATGTAAGAAAAAAAACCAAAATGTAAAAATGTTAAAAAACACACACAACAAAGCATCAAAAAAAATCACAGAAAGCTGCTACTCCATTAAAAATGCAGATTTTGTATAAAAAAAATAAACAAAAGAGTGTACACATAATTCATATAGCCGCGTCCATATCAACCTGAATTATAAAACCATCATAGTATTTATCCTGTACCATGAACAGCGCAAAAAAACACACATGCCAAAAATGGATCTTTTTCATCATACTGACACATAAAAAATGTAAGAATAGGCGATCAAAAAATCGAGTGTAAAAAATGTAGCAATGAAAATGTCAGCTTTTTCCGTAAAAAACAAGCCCTAATACAGCTCTGTTGGAAAAAAAATTATAAAAGTTACAGCTTTCAGAATAACTTGATAAAAAAACAAATTCATTTTTGTAAAATATTGTTTTTAGTATGCAGAAGTAGCAAAGAATAAAACAAATATGTGAATCTGATATCCCTATAATGGTATTGACTTGAAGAATAATCTGTCTTATCACTTTATCACTTTTACCAAATGGGGAACAGCGTAAAAAATAAAATCTATAACTGAATTGATAGTTTTTGTTCATTCTGCATCTGAAAAATCTTAATAAAAAATGATAAAAAAATATTATGCATCCCAAAATGTTACAAGTAAAAACTTCCACTTTTCTCCGCAAAAAAAAAAAAAAGTTATAGCATTTAAAATATGGTGACTTTTTCTTTTAATAAAAAAAGCATTTTTAGTGTGTAAAAGTACAAATATATAACAAAATGATTAAATCTGGTAGCGCTGTAATTGCACTGACCAGAAGAATAAATCCGTTTAATCACTGCATGGTGAACGGCTTAGAAAAACAAAAGAATGCTTGAACTGTTGTTTATTTGCTTTTCTGCCTCCCAAAAATCGAAATAAAACTCAATTCACATTTATACAGTGCCTTATACTGAGTACTTACATTGACGTTTTCATGTATATTCCCAAAAAAACAAATTCAGACAAAACCCCCAATGGAACCATAATAAGACGGGACAGATGGAGTCACTTTGCACTCTGTTACGCCTCTGTTTGTCTGGAGTCCCATAATTTCAGGCATCTTTATAGCAAAAAAAAGTATGGTCGACCGCAGTTGTGTGCATAAAGACGGACGCCACTACAGACACTAAACGAACTCCAAAATAATTCTATCTGTTTCATTATAGTGGTTTCATCAGGGGTTTCATCTGCATAGTATTTTTTGGGTATATAGACGGAAACCCTGATGTTAGTGCTCCGCGTAGAGCACAAGATAAATGTGATTCCTTATACTGAAACCAATCAAAAATGTTATTTACCCCAAAATGCTAACAATAAAAACTTCAAGTTATCCCACAAAATACAAGTCCCAACTCAGGTCTGCAATCTTTAAATGGAAATATAGGGGAATTCCACATGACTGACAGGAGAAAGGCTCTGAAAAAGTGACAGATCCTCCCCTCTGCCCTAAATTACAAATCTAAATGCTCCCCTAGCTTATGGTCCCCACAGTGTGCCTAAACTGTAGTTGCTTTAGTGTGGAGAGCCGACTTAGAAATTTTTGAGGTGCGTGTCTCCAGAAGCACAAGCGGGGTACAATGTATGGGCACTAAGATGGCAAACTTGCCATTTTCCAGGAAAAAAAACACAGAGTGGATGTTGGAAAGGAAAAACACCTTTGGGGCAAAAATAGTCACTGCAACCATAGATGAAATTATTGAGAGGTGTAATTTCTAAAATGGGGTCACTTTGTTTTTTTTCTGCTGTTTCTGGCACCTAGGCTACGGTCCCACGATGATCTTTTATCACGTTTTTGACGCTGCATATTTTCCCTTCTTTAAAAATGCAGCGTCTTACAGTTTCGGGAAAGTGGATGGGATTTCTAGAAGTCTCCTGACCACTGTGCTTCCTATTTACACAGCGTAAACTGATCTGCGGTGCGTGTTTCAGATCCGCAGCATGACAATTTCTCTTGCGGGTATGCTGAGTTTTCTGTGCGGATTTTCCCCATAGACTTACATTAGATGCAGAAAATCCCCAGGTTAAAAACACACATGCATTTTTAGTGCGTTTCCGCTGCAGAAATGCATCAAAGATGCATGTAATCTGTACCTAAGTATGTCAATAAAGTTCAGCAAAATCAAAATACCATGAAGTTTAAAAAAAAGCAGCTTTATTTAAAGAATGACACACCAAACAGAGACAAAAACCGCAGCATAAAAAAGGTGATAAAAACGCACACAAAAAAACAATTAAAAAACATAAGTTACCTAATTTAAATAATAAGTGCCGAAATGGTGCAAAAATTCTGAAACATCAAAAACACACCAAAAGCTCATCATGTGAACGTAGCCTTAAGGGTTTTGTAAATGGAGCCCACAAACTATTCTAGCAAAATCTGGGCTCCAAAAGTCAAATAATGCTCTTCCCTGTAAGCCCTGTCGTGTAGCCAAACAGTAGTTTCTGACAGCATATAAAATATCACCGCATTCAGGAGAAATACTGCAGAACATTTTGGGGTCCATTTTAACTTGCTGCTCTTGTGTAAATGAAAAATTTGCAGCTAATAAAAAAATTGCCCCTGAAATGTTATACAGTATCTCCACATCCAATGTTATAATATTCTGTTACGCACTTATGGGTTCAAAATACTCACTATAACCCAGTGTCGGACTGGGGTGGGAAGGGCCCACCAGTAACATCAACTCCAGGGCCCCAATTTTCAACTACATTCAAATGTGACATTATCCTCAATAGCAAATTAATATAATAATGGACTGGGTAGATTGTTAAATTAATAAGATGCTGCCTCTGTCTGTACATAGTGATTCATGTATATTGTGCCAAGTACTGGTCATATAAGAGGGTGGTGGCCCACTCTTGCACAGGGGCGCACCGGAGGATTCTCCTGTTCTCTTGTAGGCCAGTCCAAACCTGCCAATACCCCTAGATTAATTCTGAATTCCTTCAGCAGTTAATTTTCCAAAATGAGGTCACTTTTGGAGAATTTCTTGTTCTGGCACCTCAGGGGCTCTGCTAATAGATCCCACAATCTGATTAAACAAAACTGCTTACCAAAAGCCATATAGCAATTCTTCTTATCAATCTCCGCTGTGTGCTCAAACAGTAGTGTACAACTATATATGGAGTATTGCCATATTTGGTAAAAATGACATAACAAATTGTCTCATCCATTTTCTCCTATTACTATTGTTTGAATTAAAACTTTGAGGCTAAATAACATTTTAGCAGAAAAATCTTAATATTTTTCATTTTCACAGCCCAATCTTATAAGATTTTGTAATGTACTACCTTGTGGGTTAGAAATGCTTAACCATACCCCAAGATGAATTCCTTGTGGGGTTTAGTTTCCAAAATGCAGTCATTTGTGGGTTTTTCTGTATTTTTTTGCACCTCAGGAGCTCTCTGCAAATGCAACATGGTGTCCAAATTTGTGCTCCAAAAATCAAATGGTGCTCATTGCTTTCCAAGCCGTGCAATGTGCCCAAACCTTAGTTCTTGGCCACACATGAGGTATCACTCATGAGAAATTGCATAACAAATTATGGGGTCCAGTTTCTTCTATTACCCCTTGTAAAAATTATAGGTTTGGTGCTAACACAATATTTTACTAGAAAAAAAAACATTTTTTTGTTTCAAATCTAAATGTTAAAAAGTTAAGTAAATCACATATGTATAAAAATGCTCAACACACCCCTTGATGAATTTATTGAGGGGTGTAGTTTCTAAAATGGGGAGGGGTGTTTCTGTTCTGTTGGCTTATCAGGGGCTCACCAAATGCGGCATGGCATTAACAATCTATTCTATACAAATGTGTGCTATAAAAAACAAATAAAGCTCTTTCCTTTCTAAGCCCCAACATGTGCATGAATATTAGTTTTTGAACACATATAGATTATCATCGCATTCAGAGAAATAAACTTTGATTTACTTTCTCCTATTACCCCTTGTGAAAATTACAAACTTGGGGCTAAAACAACATTTTACTGGAAAAAAAGTGGGTTTTTTTGTTTTCACGTTCAATTGTTAGAAAGTTCTGCGAGGCACATGTGGGTTTAAAATGCTCAACACACCACTAGTTGAATTATTTGAGGGGTCTAATTCCCCTAAATAGGGTCTGCTGTTTTGGAACCTCAGGAGCTCTGCAAATGAGAGAGACATGGTATCCACAATTTATTCCAGCCAAACTTGTACTCCAAAAATTAAATTGTGCTCTTTCCGAGCCCTGATGTAAGCCCAAGCATTAGCTTTTCACCACATATGGTGTTTAACTGTCTTTGTGAGAAATTACTTACCAAATTATGGGGTCCATCTTCTCTTATTACCCCTTGTGAAATTTTCAAACTTAGGGCTAAAACATCATTTTACTGGAAAAAAAAATTCATTCCACTTTACCTTAATTCCTGTGTACCTCCTGAAGGGTTAACAAATTTCCTCAAAACTGCTTAGAATAATTTGATTTGTGCAGTTCTTAACCATTCTAACATCATGGAAAAATAAAGAGACATATGAAAAATAATGTTGGCGTAAAGTATAGATTTGGGAAATGTTATTTATTAACTACTATATGAGGTATGACCATCTGGTTTAGGGCTCGTACAGATGACTGTATTTTTGGTCCAAGTGTGATCCGACAAAACATCGGACTCTCTCTTTTTGGTTCTGTCCCTCTCTCTCTTCGGCGTCATTACCACAGAAAGTGACACTGGTCAGATTTGAAAATGGGGCCTGGTTATTAAGGTCAGAATTGACTCCATCACTAGGGGGTTAATGTTTTTAATTTAATTTATACCTGGAGCCAGATAATGTGTCAGACAGCTGAGGAGATACAGGAGGAGATAAGAGTAGGCATGAAAACAAGGTATAAGTGTGGTGATATACCTGATCACACGTGCTAATGTGGCCATAGTCGCATTGTCAGATCTGGAGAATTTTGACAGGATACACTGACAATTTCATATCTGTGAGCAGAGTTAATTCCCTCAATTCCTGCACATTTGTTTTGAAATAAACATCATCCTAGATATCTGTGAGTCACTGCTCTCCTTTCCTTCCCCCTGCATGGTCGGGCTCATTCTGACTTCCATTTTTTACACGTGTGAGAAAAACTGTTCTGCTTTCTTCAGTGATGTTGTTCAGGGTTTCATCAGATTTTCATCCAAGTGTCATTAGAGTGTGGTCTGAGTTTTATCACTTTTTCTCAGATGAGAAAAAAAACTCTATCTATAGCGTGAAAAACGGACAGCACTTGGATGGCACCCAACTGACCCATAGACTTGCATGGATGATTTTGATCCAACACTCGAATTAATATCCAGTAAGTCTCCGTGATTTTGGGTGGAGCACTAGGAGTCACGCAAGGTGTGGGAAAGACTTAGTGCAACACAAAGGGAAGAGGGGAAGAGAGCCCAGACTCTAGGAAAAGGGGGGAAGTGGAGACCTCCTAGATAGATCTAGCGTCACCCTGTCTCCCCTAACATCCCTGTATTGGCTCTTCACCAATCGCCGCACGCGTGCCTCGCCCTGTCTTTCCCTGGCATATGGCTAAGGCTGGGGAAGGGAGGAGATGTGCACTAGTCCATCTCCACTAAACACTATAGACAACAAGGGTGAACAAACAGGGGGAATTTGCTTAGCTTAGCTTTAGACGACTCCAGACAAATGCGCACATGTCCTCATGCTCCAGAGAGGACGAAGTACTGCTCTTACTAAAGCCTTCAGAAGTAGTAATGAATATCGCCGGCACCTCCCTCTGAAACACAGCAGCTATTTATACTCCCAGGCCAGGGTGTTAATTAGACAGAGGGAGGTAGCCGCTGGGTTCTAGAAACAGCCTCTAAGAAAATGTCTGTAATGCCAAACGTAGAGATCTCCTGCAACTAACTGCAGGGCGACTGTCTGTCACCTCTGACACACCTGTGACACTAGGTCCCCCCAAAAAATCGGACATGTGAACAATCCCCTAGAGTACCATTGGTACGAATGCTATCTTAAAAATACAGATACATGTACATGAAAAACTGACATTTGAATGAGCCATTAATAAGTGAGATATAGAAGAGTTGGAGACATGTAAGTTTAGCTAAACCAGTGTTTCCAAAACCCCATCCTCACGGCCCCTAACACATCATGCTATCAGGACCCCAGCGCTGCAAGCCTGCAGTGCTAACCACTGAGCCACCGTGCTAAGATCCATCTTTTTGACAGTGAGGGTGATCAGTGAGTGGAACAGGCTGCCACGAGAGGTGGTGAGTTCTCCTTCAATGGAAGTCTTCAAACAGAGGCTGGACAGACATCTGTCTGAGATGGTTTAGTGAATCCTGCATTGAGCAGGGGGTTGGACACTATAACCCTGGAGGTCCTCTCCAACTCTAACATTCTATAATTCTACCCAAGGATCTGTGAATGTTATAGTCCTTAAACTTTCTGCTCCTTCACCTAAAAACAGGCCTAGACAGGTGAGCAAAGGACATATTTACATGGTTTGGGAATATGGCCATTTTTAAAATTAACATTTTACCCTGGATACTATTTTTTATTTCTCTCCGTTCCTATTCTTATTCCATGGCTATTCTTCAATGTCCTCCCTACTAAAAATGATGCTGTAGGGTGGGAAACAGGGTTCTTTCACGCCCTCAGGCCTCATTCAGACGTCCATGTTGCACACGGGTTGTATCCAATGTTTTTACGGATAGAACACGTATACATTATAATTCAAGGGGCTATTCACATGTCCATGTTTTTTCACTGACCTTGTGTCCATACAAAACTCATGGAGACATGTCGGTCTTTGTACGATATCACAGATGAAAATTGCCAATACGGTGCATCCATGAAAAACACATACAGCACATGAATGGCATCCATATGCCATCCTTGTATTGTATGTATTTAACATTGCAAACTGTAGGAGAAGCTTTGTAATTTATTTATCACATACTTGTGACCTCCCGGAGAGTCCTCCTAGTGAGCAGTGCACGCGATGTGAGGATTCACAAGTCTGCAGTCACATAGAGTGACCACAAACTTGTAGTTTAAGACCAAACAATCCCTTTAACAAATACATAAAACAGGGAGAAGTATTACTGTGCTATAAAAGGAGAAGGAATGATTACTATTACATATAGGGAGAAGAGGGAAACTGGTGGTATGTAGTATAATAAGTAAGGAGAAAGAGGAAAATACTATGTAAGGCTATGTGCCCACAATGCAGAAATGCTCCGGATTTTTCCTGAGTATTTCTGCATCTCCCTGGCAGAAAAAACGCATGCGGATTGTACATGCGGATTGTACATGCGGATTGTACATGCGGATTGTACATGCGGATTGTACATGCGTTTTTCCTGCCAGGGACATGCGGAAGTGAAGCGTTCTTCACTTGCATTTCCGCATGCGGGTTGTCAAGCGCTTTCCAAGCGATTTTAGCATCACGTGGAAAGTGCTTGACAACTTGGTCACACTATATAAATCAATGCAAAGGGCATGAATTTATATAGTGTGACAGAAAGAATGGTAAAAAATAAAAAATAAATATCATACTTACCTGTGGTGACGTCATTTAGTCATGGGACGGGTCACTCAACCGCCGACATCAACGGTCGCTTGACCCGTCACATCACTAAATGACATCACCGCAGGTCCTTTAGTCTACCGTGAGCTGCCAGTAAGCCAGGACAAAGACACCGGGGGCCATCAGAAGGTACTGTAAGAATAATATTTATTTTTTATTTTATTCTTTTTTTTACAGGTACTATGGTAACCGGGTCTGGGGAGGAGAGTCTCCTCTTCTTCAGACCCAGGTACCCAGGTACCATCCACACATTGAATCGCATGTTATCCGCATGTACAGATGTAGTGATGCAGATTACATGCAATCCAATGCAAGTCAATGGCGGCGAAAACACCGCGATTCCGCAAAATAATTGGTAGTGCTGCAGATTTTTCCGCAATGATAATCAGCAGCGGAAATTTCCGCAGCATGTGCACAGCACATGCGAATTATCATTGGGGAACATGGCAGACCTTCTACCAAGCATTTTTTAAGCGTTTCTGCAGCGGAATTGCCGCTGCAGAAACGCTTAAAAAACGCATAGTGGGCACACAGCCTAATAGACACAAGGAGACAGAGTGTTATGAAATACAGGGAAAATGGGAGATTATTATGTCATCTTACTACATAAAGAGCTTAATGTTGAGGTGAGTCCGAGAAAAACATCAGCTGACGTTGGAGCGATGACTCTGTTGTTGTAGATGACGACGATGAAAGGGAATATTTTCCTATTGAATTTTTAAATAGCTTAACCCCATCAGGCATGCCAAGTCATTGCCTTAGACAAAAGGTGGGCAGCATTATTATGTTGTTGAGAAATGGTAATGCAAAACGAGGACTCTGCAATTGTACACGATTAGATGTAACATCATTAAATAGAAATGTTCTTGTGGCAGAGATTTTAACAGGATCAACTGAAGGTGATAAGGCATACAGAGAGATTTCCTCGCGATCTGCCCTGGGCAATTCACTTTTTGAATTGGCGAATGTCTCTGAAATCTTCTAAATTTTATTTTTGTTTTCCGTAATGCCATTGACTAATTTATTAATTATGACAACTTTGTTGTTTATCACGTAAAAAGGCTGAAAGTGAATAGACATGGGTAAGTTTTTATTATGTAGAGCACACTTTTCTAGCTTCCGAAACTTATTTGTTTCGGAACTCGGGCTACTAGTAGAGAAGAAGAGAAGAAATTATTATGTTATAGAAGAGAAGAGGAGAGATTATTATTATGACGGAGGAAGAACGGGGGAGATTGCTATATCAAATAGGGAGAAGGGGAGAGATACTTTATTTTTTCCTGTATAAGATAATTATGTCATAGACAAACAGAGGAAAGATTTTGTGACATTGAGGAAGAAAGGGAGAGATTATTCTTAAATCATTGAGGGAGAAAATTAGAGATTATTAAGTCACAGAGGAGAAGAGGGATATAGTATATAGTATATACGGTGGGAAAAAGAAGTATTTGATACACTGCCGATTTTGCAAGTTTTCCCACCTACAAATAATGGAGAGATCTGTAATTTTTATCGTAGGTACACTTCAACTGTGACAGACAGAATCTAAAAATAAAAAACAGAACATCACATTGTATGATTATTACATAATTAAGTTGCATTTTATTGCATGAAATAACCAGCAAGAATTCTGTCTTTCACAGACCTGTTAGTTTTTCTTTAAGAAGCCTCCCTACTTTGCACTCATTATCTGTATTAATTGCATCTGTTTGAACTTGTTACCTGTATAAAAAGAGACCTGTCCATGGGAGAACATCATGTGGTCAGATGAGACCAAAATAGAACTTTTTGGTATTATCTTCACTCGCTGTGTTTGGAGGAAGAAGAAGGATGAGTACAACCCCTAGAACACCATCCCAACCGTGAAGCATGGTAGGGGAAACATCATACTTTGAGGGTGCTTGTCTGCAAAGGGGACAGGACGACTGCACCGTATTGAAGGGAGGATGGATGGGGTCATGTATCTCGAGATTTTGGCCAATCTCCTTCCATCAGTAAGAGCATTGAAGATGGGTCATGGCTGGGTCTTCCAGCATGACTATGACCCGAAAAACACAGCCAGGCAACTAAGGAGTTGCTCCGTCATGAGCATTTCAAGGTCCTGGAGTGGCATAGCCAGTCTTCAGACCTGAACCCAATAGAAAATCTTTAGAGGGAGCTGAAACTCAATGTTGCCCAGCAACAGCCCCGAAAAACTGAAAGATCTGGAGAAGATCTGTATGGAGGAGTGGACTAAAAGCCCTTCTGCAGTGTGTTCAAACTTGGTCAACAGCTACAGGAAACGTCTGACCTTTGTAATTGCAAATAAAAGTTTCTGTACCAAATATGAATTTTTGTTTTTCTATTTTATAAAATACTTATTTCATGCAACAAAATGCAAATTAATTATGTAAAAATCATACAATGTGATTTTCTGGATTTTTTTAAAGATTCTGTCTCTTACAGTTGAAGTGTACCTCCGATAAAAATTACAGATCTCTCCATTCTTTGTAGGTGGGAAAACTTGCAAAATTGGCAGTATATTAAATACATATTTTCCCCACTGTAGTATAGATCACTCAGTGTGCATCATTTACTTTGGTCTGCCTGTGTATACTGGTATTTAAATGACTGCCGATTGGTAAAAATTTACCAATCAAAGTCTATTTGTCTGCCTCTAGCTGCATTGATATCAGAACACACTCATTCAGAGTATAGATGACGGCAGTGAAAGAACTTCTCCTGGAAGTCCGTTTTACAGTTCTTGAGTCCAGGGAGAGAGAGAGAGAGAGATTCTAGCTCCAAAGTTCAGTTCCATATTGATTTCAATAGGGTTTGGGTTCAGGTTCAAGTTCGGGCAAAGTTCCAGTTCCTGAACTGAACTCTGCACTAACTATGGTTCGGTCGGGTACCGGATCCTGAACTTTCACGGGTACACTCATCCCTAGTGCTGACCCTTTCACTGCTAGTGTCAGTACTCTAAGGCTATGTTCACATAGTTTTTCATCGTATGTTCAGTGGCTCTGCTGGGGCTTACGTCTGAAATGGGATATGGGTGCATGTGCTGTCGGGGCCATTGGCTATAATGATGCAGACAGAGTCACAATGTGCTCTGCCGGACATCAATTTCAGTTGATGTGGGCAGCACCACATAGTCGACTGTGTCTTGTTGACAGCCTCCAGTAGGCATATAAGACTAATATACAGGTGCATCTCACTAAATTAGAATATCATCAAAAAGTTAATTTATTTCAGTTCTTCAATACAAAAAGTGAAACTCATATATTACAAACAGAGTGATCTATTTCAAGTGTTTATTTCTGTTAATGTTGATGATTATGTCTTACAGCCAATGAAAACACAAAAGTTATCTCCGTAAATTGAAATAATAACCAAAAATACTGGCAAAGGCTTCCTAAGCGTTTAAAAAGGTCCCCTAGTCTGTTTCAGTAGGCTCCACAATCATGGGGAAGACTGCTGACTTGACAGATGTCCAGAAGGCAGTCATTGATACATTAAGTAAATGCAAAGTAAATTTTGATCAAGGTCCACTGTGTTTTATCAAGACCAAAGTCAGCACAGCCATCTACCAGGAAATTTTAGAGCACTTCATGCTTCCCTCTGCCGACAAGCTTTTTGGAGATGTAAATTTCATTCTCATAAAATCATAGAATCATAGAATGGTAGAGTTGGAGGGGACCTCCTGGGTCATCTGGTCCCACCACCTGCTCAAAGCAGGATTCACTAAATCATCTCAGACAGATATCTGTCCAGCCTCTGTTTGAAGACGTCCATTGAAGGAGAACTCACCACCTCTCGTGGCAGCCTGTTCCACTCATTGATCACCCTAACTGTCAAAAAGTTTTTTATAATATCTAATCTGTGTCTCCTCCCATTCAGTTTCATCCCATTGCTTCTAGTCTTTCCTTGTACAAATGAGAATAAAGATGATCCTTCTACAATGTGACAGTCCTTGAGATATTTGTAGACAGCTATTAAGTCTCCTCTCAGTCTTCTTTTTTGCAAGCTAAACATTCCCAAATCCTGTAACCGTTCCTCATAGGACATGATTTGCAGACTGGTCACCATTCTGGTCGCTCTTCTCTGAACTTGCTCCAGTTTGTCGATGTCTTTTTTTAAATGTGGTGCCCAAAACTGGACGCAGTATTCCAGATGAGGTCTGACCAAAGAGGAGTAAAGTCCGATAATGATTTCACGTGATTTAGACTATATGCTTCTGTTAATACATCCCAGAATTGTATTTGCCTTTTTTGTGCTGCATCACACTGTTGACTCATGTTCAGTCTATGATCTATTAGTATACCTAAGTCTTTTTAGCTCTATTCCTCCCATTTTGTATATGCTTTTTTCATTTTTATTGCCCAGATGTAGTACTTTGAATTTTTCCCTGTTAAAAACCATTCTGTTAGTTACTGCCCACTGCTCCAGTTTATTTAGGTCTTTTTGAATCCTCTCTCTCTCTTCTCTAGTATTAGCTATCCCTCCTAGCTTTGTGTCATCAGCAAATTTAATCAGTTTACCCTCAATTCCTTCATCTAAATCATTGATAAAGATGTTGAACAATACAGGTCCCAGGACAGAGCCCTGTGGTACCCCACTTGAGACATTCATCCAACTGGATGTGAAGCCATTTACGACCACTCTTTGTGTCCGATCACTAAGCCAGTTATGAATCCACCTAACAGTTGCCTTGTCCATTCTGTAGCACCCTGAGGACTCGGCTGCTACAGGGGTATTACACCTCAAGCCAGAGGTGTGGTATTCCACTCCCGGGTAAGGATGGAGTGTGGAACTGAGCTCAGATAGCTGCATACACTACATACATCCCATTTCCGGGGGACAGATCGACGGTACTCCCACCAATATATGTGCAGGTACGATTGTGTCTGTCCCTGGCTGGAGTGGGAGGGGGGTGGAACATCCCAGTAGTGTAGGGGCAGATAGGGGGAGCAGTCTGGGTAAGGCTAGGAGCTCATTGGGTGCTGGTCACCTGAGCTCACACATAGAGGGAGTATATAAGGTGGGCACCATCTTAGATCAGGGTCGGTCTTTTGTAGAGTGAGTCAGTCTGTCAGAGTTTAACCTGAGGAGCAGAGCAGAGAAGCTCAGCCAGAAGGGCTGACAGGGAGTTGTGGTTCCGGCTGGGCCCAGCTCCAAGGCCAAGTCTGAGAGAGAGAGAGGAGTCAGAAGGACCCAGAGAGAAGAAGAAGGAACCCCAAGACCCCAGAATACAAACAGCAGGGTGAAGGGTTGGCACCCAGGGTACCGGATCCCAAGCTGGCAGAGAGAAAAGCACACCTTAGCCAGGAACTGGAGGTCGTGGGCAGGATCTGCCACGACCCTCACTAAATCCACTAGGAAAGCATACCAAGTATAGGGTCAGGGAACCCAGAAGAGGTGTACCCACCAAGAGACCCGAGGGAGCCGGACATAAGTGGATCCCTAGTGAGAACGGCCAGAAGAGAGGGGAAGTCAGACAGGAGCTCAGGACCACGCTCCAGAATTGCTTGGGGGTTGGCCGAGTCCAGGACCTGGTGGACGCAGCACGGCTCGGGTGGTCGCTTCAGGCCAGAGTGACCATAAGAACACCCGTAAGTAAAAACCCCTGAACTGCACAGCCCGACTCTGAGTCTTCTTGCTTAGCTCTCCTGCACCTTCACAACCACCATCCTCTACATCTGACCCCCTGAGGCTATACCCCTCCCGTTGGGGGTTATACTACCACAGCTGCACACATACCACCAGCCTCAGCGGACCCTTCTGCAGCGGCGGCCTTTTGACCGCAAATCAACGGGTGGCGTAGTCGACACTAAAGAACATTTAACAACATCTGTAAAGACTGCCACACACTGAGTTTGACACCCTGGGCACGGACCGGGTCGCCGCCACTCGGAGACTACAACCCCCATCTGATCCGGTTCCGGGTATCCCCAAACAGCACTGGCCCAGGGGGCGCGTCAACTTTGGCGTAGTCGGCAGGATTTCGTGCCCACAACCACCGGGTACTGCGTGCCTGAAGAGAAGTTCAAATTTACCTTAAGAAGAAGTCTCCCGCCGGTTCCAGAGGGTCCCCGCCATGGGACGCCATCACGGATCGTTTCCCGCCGGTTGCCCGCCATCTGCAGCTTTTTCCCGCCATCCACGGAGTTTCCCGCCACTGGGAAACGATTCCCGCCATTTCCAGAAGATTTCCCGCCTTGGAAGAGCGGACGCCATTATGGGCGTGCCAGAGGGTGGCAAGAGGTCACCTCCCATCGTGGGCCAGGTCAAGGAATGGCGCCAAAAGCGGAAACCGCCCCCACCAACGGAGACTGTGATGCTGGAGATGTCCATCAGCGTGAGAGAACTGCCCCTGGAACTGACAATCACAGAGTTGCCCCGGGACCACCTTCAATGTGGGCGGAGACAGAACAAAACAGAGAAGATGGGTGCAGCCTGGAGGAGTCTGGAGAGAGCGCACCCGGAGACAAGAAGTCTGGAGAGGACTCCGGAGAAGTCGTACCCGGAGATGGAGGGAAAGGCAGGCAGCACCGACCCAGTGGTCAGGAGCCTGTTGCAAGCGACAACCCCAGAAGGCCTGGTGGAGATCCTGGCCCAGCTCCCCCGAGACCGGGAGCATGCACAGACCGCACTGGAGGGCTTGGCTCAGAGGATGGCCCGAGTGCAGCGGGACGTCCTGGCCGCATGGAGCAGAGAGATGGCCCAGCAGGCTGGAACCCGCCAGCGAAGCACGCCACCCGAGACGAGGAGACAGACCGCCTCTGAGGATGGTGCAGGAGGAGTGAAGGCCGGAGACGGCGCCGAAGAGGGAGCTGAACAGATGGAGGCAGGTAAAGGGGACGTCACTACCCCGAGTCGAGAAACCGCGTGCCTGCCCCAGCCCCCCGTCGCAGAGCCCGAAATTCCCCCTGCCGTGCCCGTCGCTGCATCGTCACCGCTCCAGACAAGGCCTCAAGCAGAAGCCGCGGTCGCGACCCCTGTGACGTCACGCGCCTCAACCCTGAGCGCGGCAAAGCAGGAAACACCACCGGCCTGGTCGCAAGGTCTAGTACCCCCGGGCGCCGCAGTACCAACAGCGCCCTCTACCTCCACTGAGCCACCGGCCTGGTCGCTGGGCCAAGTAACCCCGGGCGCCGCCGTCTTCACGGTGCCCTTTACCTTCAGGGTGCCCCAAGCCTGGTCGCAAGGCCTAGTGAACCCGGGCGCCGCTACCACCACCGCGCCCTCAACGTCCACCGTGCCGCACCTGGGTGAAGACTTGTTTGCCCAGCACACGTGCCCGGATGGGCAGCCCTTTGTGTGGCCACCGGAGTTCCACCATCCCCGACTCCGGAAAGAAAGACCCCTAGATGAGCCCCTGATTCCGGTTCCGAAGCCCGTTAAGATCACCCCACTCTCGTTGGAGGAAGCGCAGTTTGCGTGGGACCCCACCGGAGGAGACCTCATGGGATTCACCCAAGAGACTCGGGCAGCCGCAGCTGAGCGTGCGGAGTGCTGCCGGCAGCAGTTAGAGGTCTTTGACCGCGAGCGAAGAGAGAGGCGGGTCCGAGAGCAGCGGCTGCAGGAACAGAGTGCAGAGCAGAAGAGCCGGACCAGGAGGAACCCCCGTGCAGCCCACGGTCCCCGTGTCACCGGGACTGTAATTAAATTCCAACTGCAGCACGGTTCGGGTTTCATCAGGGATCATCACACCCCCGGCGACGTCTTTGTCACCCGAAGAGACGTGGAGTCCCATCTGCCGGAGGGACACAGAGGTCGTGACCTATATGTAGGGGACGAGGTCACGTTCACCCGGCACAAGTGTGCCAAAGGACCCTACGCTCTCCATGTACACCGGCTGACGGAGGAGGAGCTACGGTGTGAAGAGGAGCAAGAGGATCCGGACGGATCTGAAGGAGGAGCAGGAGTACGCCGTCATTAAAGTACGGTAAAGAGACTGTACATAGTTACCCGTCAGGGTATATGCCATGCTGCTAACTTAAAATAAGGTCCCCGTTGGGACAAGTGTGAACTGTTCCAGAGTGTCCCATCTCCCCACAGGCTGAGGACTGTGAGCAGCCATCCCTTTTCCCCACTGGTCGAGGACGGAGAGCGGCCACCTTCCCTTGTATATAGTTGCGCTTTCTAAGGCGCCCCCTACCGGTTTTATAGGAAACTGTTGTTTTTACTACAAGAGACTGTCGCACTTTACCCGGTCACAAGTTGCACCGTGGCCGGAGGAACAAGAGTGTTATTTATGAAAAGCTTTATATGAAAAGTTTATGCTGATAATATATGATGTTTTATATGTTTATGTTTTATGAAAAAAAAATGTATGTTTGTGGATGTTTTTATTCTTTTACAGCCCGAGGACGTGCTGTGATTTACCAGGGGGGAATGTAGCACCCTGAGGACTCGGCTGCTACAGGGGTATTACACCTCAAGCCAGAGGTGTGGTATTCCACTCCCGGGTAAGGATGGAGTGTGGAACTGAGCTCAGATAGCTGCATACACTACATACATCCCATTTCCGGGGGACAGATCGACGGTACTCCCACCAATATATGTGCAGGTACGATTGTGTCTGTCCCTGGCTGGAGTGGGAGGGGGGTGGAACATCCCAGTAGTGTAGGGGCAGATAGGGGGAGCAGTCTGGGTAAGGCTAGGAGCTCATTGGGTGCTGGTCACCTGAGCTCACACATAGAGGGAGTATATAAGGTGGGCACCATCTTAGATCAGGGTCGGTCTTTTGTAGAGTGAGTCAGTCTGTCAGAGTTTAACCTGAGGAGCAGAGCAGAGAAGCTCAGCCAGAAGGGCTGACAGGGAGTTGTGGTTCCGGCTGGGCCCAGCTCCAAGGCCAAGTCTGAGAGAGAGAGAGGAGTCAGAAGGACCCAGAGAGAAGAAGAAGGAACCCCAAGACCCCAGAATACAAACAGCAGGGTGAAGGGTTGGCACCCAGGGTACCGGATCCCAAGCTGGCAGAGAGAAAAGCACACCTTAGCCAGGAACCGGAGGTCGTGGGCAGGATCTGCCACGACCCTCACTAAATCCACTAGGAAAGCATACCAAGTATAGGGTCAGGGAACCCAGAAGAGGTGTACCCACCAAGAGACCCGAGGGAGCCGGACATAAGTGGATCCCTAGTGAGAACGGCCAGAAGAGAGGGGAAGTCAGACAGGAGTTCAGGACCACGCTCCAGAATTGCTTGGGGGTTGGCCGAGTCCAGGACCTGGTGGACGCAGCACGGCTCGGGTGGTCGCTTCAGGCCAGAGTGACCATAAGAACACCCGTAAGTAAAAACCCCTGAACTGCACAGCCCGACTCTGAGTCTTCTTGCTTAGCTCTCCTGCACCTTCACAACCACCATCCTCTACATCTGACCCCCTGAGGCTATACCCCTCCCGTTGGGGGTTATACTACCACAGCTGCACACATACCACCAGCCTCAGCGGACCCTTCTGCAGCGGCGGCCTTTTGACCGCAAATCAACGGGTGGCGTAGTCGACACTAAAGAACATTTAACAACATCTGTAAAGACTGCCACACACTGAGTTTGACACCCTTGGCACGGACCGGGTCGCCGCCACTCGGAGACTACAACCCCCATCTGATCCGGTTCCGGGTATCCCCAAACAGCACTGGCCCAGGGGGCGCGTCAATTCCATACTTGGTAATTTTTTCAATAAGGATGGTGTGAGATACTTTGTCAAATGCTTTGCTGAAGTCAAGATATACTATATCTACAGCATTTCCCTGATCCACCCAGTCAGTGATTCTGTCATAGAAGGAAATTAAGTTAGTCTGACATGACTTGTTAGTTACAAACCCATGCTGACTCTGGTTAATCACTTCATTCTTATCCAGGTACTTACATACATGTTGTTTAATAATTTGTTCAAAGATCTTTTCTGGTATAGAAGTCAGACTCACCGGCCTATAGTTCCCTGGGTCCACTTTCTTCCCCTTTTTGAAGATAGGAACAACATTTGCTCTTCTCCAGTCTTCTGGGACTTCTCCTGTTCTCCAAGAATTTTCAAAGATTGTGAAGAGTGGCTCTAAAATTTCTTCTACGATCTCCTTCAGTACTCTCCAGCAGGACTTGGCACCTGTCCACACTGCCAAAAGTACCAATACCAGGTTTAAAAACAACAGCATCACTGTGCTTGATTGGCCAGCAAACTCGCCTGACCTTAACCTCATAGAGAATCTGTTGGATATTGTCAAGAGGAAGGTGAGAGACACCAGACCCAACAATGCAGACGAGCTGAAGGCTGCTATCAAAGCAGCCTGGGCTTCTATAACACCTCAGCTGTGCCACAGGCTGATCGCATCCATGCCATGCCGCATTGATGCAGTAATTGATGCAAAAGGAGCCCCGACCAAGTATTGAGTGCATTTACTGAACATCATTTCAGTAGGCCAACATTTTGGATTTTAATAACATTTTTCAAGCTGTTGTTATAAATTATTCTAATTTACTGAGATAATGACTTTTGTGTTTTCATTGGTTGTAATCCATAATCATCAACATTAACAGAAATAAACACTTGAAATAGATCACTCTGTTTGTAATGACTCTATATAATATATGAGTTTCACTTTTTGTATTGAAGAACTGAAATAAATTAACTTTTTGATGATATTCTAATTCAGTGAGATGCACCTATAGGACTGAAAATTACATCCAATAGAACACACTGTGGCTCTGCACTAACTACCACATTTTAAATAATACATTGAAAAACTGGAGCAAGTTCAGAGAAGAGCTACAAGAATGGTGACCGGTCTGCAAACTATGTCCTATGAGGAACAGTTAAAGGATTTGGGAATGTTTAGCTTGCAAAAGAGAAGACTAAGAGGAGACTTAATAGCTGTCTACAAATATCTGAAGGGCTGTCACAGTGTAGAGGGATCAACTTTATTCTCATTTGCACATAGAAACACGAGAAGCAATGGAATGAAACTGAAAGGGAGAAGATACAGATTAGATATTTGAAAAAAAACTTTTTGACAGTGAGGGTGATCAATGACTGGAACAGGCTGCCACAAGAAGTTCCCTAGCCAGACCCTAGCTCTAGGGAGAGACAGGGTTTTAGGTTCCTGCTCGGCGATTGGTGAGTAACCAATATAGGGACAGTAGGGAAAGACAGGGTGATATCAGATCAGCCTAGGAGGTCTCCACCCCCTCTGTCCTTAGTGTCTGGGCTCGCTTCTCCTCATCCCTTTGTGTTGCACTTTGTCTTTCCTACACTGTGCATGACATTATCATTGGCCGTGCACATTTAGAGAAAAAAAAACTGACACTTGGGTTTAATTGTATGTTGTTTCTTTCAGGCGTGTTTTTTTTCCTTTCTCCCTTGGTATGGGTTCAGTTGCAGAGAAGGCAAAGCGGCTGTGCAGTATGTCTCTGGAGGTGAATGACCTGCGCTGTGAGGTTCAGCAACAGCATCAGCGGCTACAGGTCGCTAATGTGTCAGTCTCTGTAGGTAGGCCTGTCCAGTCTGAACCCAAGGTTGCCCTCCCGGACAGGTTTTCAGGAGGTAGGGACAAGTTTTTTGTATTCAAGCAGGCCTGAAAACTGTATTTTAAACTTCGTCCTTACTCCTCCGGAAATGAGGAGCAACAAGTAAGAATTGTGATCTCTCTACTGCAGTGAGATCCTCAATCGTGGGCATTTTCTTTACCGCAGGATTCAGTTTGTCTCCAGTCTGTAGAGGGGTTTTTCGGGGCTCTGGCCCTATTCTATAATGACCCTGACTGAGTCGCCTTGGCAGAGTCTAGGTTACGTCGCCTTCAGCAGGGGAATCGATCAATGGAGACATACAGTTCTGAATTCCGTAGATGGGCAACGGATTCCAAATGGAATGACTCAGCCCTTAGAAGTCAATTTTGTGAGGGTCTTACTGAAAGGTTGAAAGATGCCTTGGCAGTATATGAAACCCCTCAGTCCTTGGAGACTACCATGTCATTGGCCATACGTCTTGATAGACACCTTCAGGATAGGCGGGTGAGACCACCTTCTCTGGGGCCTTCTTGTTGGGGTTGTGTACCTCTGCCTGGGGAGTGGTCTGGCTGTGAACAGTACTGGGGGAGGTGGAGGAACCCAGGCCGTTAAGGGGTGCGTTGACATCATACATTTCCCCAAGATTCACAAGAAAAAAGTTGTATGTCCTTTTTGTGGGAAAAAGGGACATTTTATTGGGACCTGTCCTTCAATTCCTAAACAAAAGGAGACTCGATTAACTCTTGGTAGTCTGGAGTTGGATAAAAAAGGGGTGCATTTGTTGCCAACCTGCAGTTCCTAGTTTGTCCTGACAGCAGAGGTGGTGCTAGAGAGCAAAACCGAGAAAATTTCTGTGTTTGTTGACAGTGGAGCCAGAGTCAGCATGGTTGATGCTGAGTTTGTGAAAATTCATGAACTATCATACTTTAGCTAAGCCTATTTCCATCGTCGTCATCGACTCGGCGCCACTTGCACAGAAAGCATTTACTCAGATTGTACTGTTTTACTCATAATGTAAAACTGAGGATGGGGTTGGCTCATTGTAAAATAATCCCTTGCTATGTCCTGGACAATCTTCCCACACCTATTGTTTTGGGTCTTCCCTGGCTGGTGAACATAATCCGCTTGTGGATTGGCAAATTGGGGAGATAACTGAATGGGGAGATTACTGCCATGAGAACTGTTTAAATGTTGCCCTTGCTACTGTCTCTATGGAAATATTACCTGCTTTTCTGTCTGGTTTTGAGGACGTTTTTTCTGAGAGGGGGTGTCAGTATTTGCCTCCTCATCGTGCATATGACTGTCCTATTAACCTGACCCCCAGAGCTAAACTACCGAAGTCCAGACTATATAATCTTTCTGGCCCTGAGAGACAAGTCATGAAGGATTTCATCTTCTCCCGTGGCGGCAGGGTTCTTCTTTGTGAAGAAAAAAGATGGCGGTCTACGTCCCTGTTTCGATTTCCGGGAATTAAATCAAATTACTATCTATGTGATCCATACCCTCTTCCTCTGATTCCTGATTTGTTCAGCCAGGTTGTAGGAGCTAAGGTATTCTCCAAGTTGTATTTAAGGGGAGCCTACAATCTGGTTAGAATCAGAGAAGGGGACGAATGGAATACAGTGTTCAATACCCCTGAAGGGCATTTCTAGTCTGGTTATGCCTTTCGGTTTGACCAATGCACCTGCGGTATTCTAGCATTTCATAAATGATATTTTCCATCATTTGGTGGGGAGGTTTGTGGTGGTCTATCTGGACGATATTTTGGTTTACTCACTTGATTTTGGGACACATTGGGGGCATGTTAAATAGGTGCTCCAGATGTTAAGGGATAACAAACTTTATGCCAAACTGGAGAAATGTGTTTTTGCTGTTCAGGAGGTGCAGTTTTTGGGGTATTTGTTGTCATCTTCGGGTTTTCGGATGAATCCGGAGAATATCCGTGCAGTCCTTGATTGGGACCGTCCCGAGAACCTGAAGGCTCTACAACATTTTCTGGGCTTTACTAATTTTTACCAGAAATTCATGCAAAATTACTCAGTAATTGTGAAACCCCTTACTGACATGACTAAGAAGGGGTCTGATTTTTCCAAATGGTCGGATGCCTCCCTCCAAGCTTTTTCTTCCTTAAATAATCATTTTGCCATTGCACCTATACTCAGTCAACCCGATGTTTCCCAACCCTTTATTGTGGAAGTTGATGCGTCCGATGTGGGGTTTGGGGCTGTGTTGTCTGAGGGTCCGTCCCCTGGTAAATGGCATCCATTCGCCTTCTTTTCTAAAAAACTGTCTTCGGCTGAGAGTAATTATGACGTGGGTAATAGAGAACTTTTGGCAATCAAATTGGTGGTCCAAGAATGGCGACATTGGTTGGAGGAGGCTGTCCATCCTATTACTGTTATTACTGACCATAAGAACCTGTCATATCTCCAGTCTGCTAAACATCTCAACCCTAGGCAAGCCAGATGGACCCTGTTTTTTACTAGGTTCAATTTTTGTTGTCACTTTTCGTCCAGGAGTCAAAAATGTCAAGGCTGATGCTTTGTCCCAGGGTTTCCCTGGTGTTGGTAGGAAAAGAAAATCCCGGCACTCACGTGTTGATAATCAGTTGATTTATTCCACAACTCACACAAGACGTTTCAGCCTGTCCAAGGCTTTTTTCAAAGCCTTGGACAGGCTGAAACGTCTTGTGTGAGTTGTGGAATAAATCAACTGATTATCAACACGTGAGTGCCGGGATTTTCTTTTCCTACAGACATTGTTTTCCACGTGCACCACTCTAGCTATACGGAGTGCCGACTATTCCTTTTTGATATTGATCCCTGGTGTTGGTGACCATGAGAAACCGGCCCGATATTACAGAAAGGGGTAGTCATTTTGGCACTGTATCCTGAACTGGAGGGTGAAGTGTTGGAGGCTCAGGGGGACGCCCCTGCCTCCTGCCCTTCAGAAAGGTTATTTGTCCCATCTAATCTGCACCGCAAAGTAATTAAGGAACATCATAACTCTGTGCTTGCTGGTCATCCAGGTGGCAAGGCAACCGCAGACCTCCTCTCTCTTCGTTTTTGGTTGCTGGGGTTGCATTGGGATGTGATTGAAAACGCATCTGCTTGCAGTATTTGCGTGCATTCTAAGGTTTCGCATACCCGTCCGTCTGTTACTCTTCTTCCGCTACCTATCCCTAGTAGACCATTGTCCATGGATTTTATTACTGACCTACCGGTTTCTGCAGGCAAAATGGTGGTTTTGGTGGTTGTATATAGGTTCAGTAAAATGTTGCACTTTGTCGCATTACCTGCAATTCCAAATGCCAAGATACTTGCTCAGGTGTTCATAAATGAGATCGTGAAGCTTCACGGGGTTCCCTCCGATGTGGTGTCAGATCGGAGGACCCAGTTTGTTTCCAAGTTCTGGAAGGCATTCTGTTCTCGACTGGGTGTGCAGCTGTCCTTTTCCTTTGCCTTCCACCCTCAGTAAAATGGACAGACTGAGCATGTCAATCAGAATTTGGAGACCTACCTCAGGTGTTTCGTCTCTAAAAATCAGGAGGATTGGGCATCCTACTTACCACTGGCAGTATTTGCCATTAATAATTATCGTCAAGAATCCACTGGCAGGTCACCGTTCTGTGGTTCATACAGTTACCACCCACAATTTGGTACCATTAGTGGGGGAGGAACTTCGGGAGTTCCTGAGGAGGAACGTTTTGCTTTGTTGCTCTTCTCGGTGTGGCGGGGGGTTCTGAGTAATTTAAAGATAATTGGAGACAGGTATAAACGTATGGCAGACAGAAAACTCTTGCCAAGTCCGGACCTGAATGTGAATGACTTTGTGTGGTTGTCTACCAGGAATATCAAGTTGAAGGTCCATTCTTGGAAGCTCAGACCTACTTTATTGGTCAATATAAAATAACCGCCGTTATTAACCCATCAGCGTTTCATCTTGAGCTTCCTCAGGCCCTTAAGGTCCACAATGTTTTCCACAGGTCCTTATTCAAGAAATATGTGGAACCTCACTTTTACTGCCGCCCCCAGTAATGGTTGATGGTAATCTTGAGTTTCAGATTTTGAGGATTGTAGATTCTCATCTCCAATGTTGTTCCCTACTATACTTGGTGCACTGGAAGGGTTATTGTCTAGAAGAGAGGATGTGGGTTTCAGCATCAGAGGTGAGCGCTCCCAGGTTGGTTCGTTCATTTCACACCTCTTATCGTGAGAAAGCCTGCCGTGAGTGTCCGGAGGCCACTCATAGAGGAGGGGGTACTGTCACGGGTATGTCAGATGTGACAATCGCCCTGCAGTTGGTTGCAGAAGATCTTTTCGTTTGGCATTGCAGACACATTCTGTCTCACTCTAGGACCCAGCGGCTATCTTCCTCTTGCTAATTAACACCCTGGCCTGGGTGTATATGTGGCGCCCCTGAGGGTTCAGTCGCCACAGGGTTACTGCACCTCAGCTTGAGGTGTGGTATCTCCTCTTCCAGGTAAGGATGGAGCATTTCTCGGGACCCCACTTTACCACTCAACACTACACCACTCCTGTCCTGTAGGGGACCTAAATGCACCAGGGTGCTGCCCCGGCCCGGGATAGAGGAGATGGGGGGAACCAAAGATAGGGGGAACCATGTAGTGGGTGAGGGTGGAGGACACACTTTTAGGAAACACTAATTGATTCATATTTAATCTACGGCCATCTTAAGTTCAAGGTCTTTGATTGAGGGTCTTCTGTCAGGGTCCAGCAAGAGTCTGTAGCTGGCAGAAGGTTCGCGGTCCTCGTACTCTGGCCTTGAGACGAGGAGCGGGTCAGAGTTAACCACTGTCTCTACCCGGTCAAGGTCCTGACCTAAGAAGGCCTTGGAGGGGAGCGGAGGAGATAGGCTCCACAGGCAAAAGGATCCCAGGGGGATACGGACAGAGCGGAGTCGCCACCTGTATTCTTTACTCTGGATTAGCCAGAGGGATTCCTGCTGCAAAAGGGCTAACCGGCCCCCGATATCTGACTTTGTCACTTCACGTCTCAGTCAGAAAAGCCCGGAGGCTTAGTGGATCCCAGGGGGGTACAGACGGAGCGGAGTCGCCACCTGTATCTCTCACACTGCGTTTATCCAGTGGGACCCAGCCTTACACCACGTTCGAACCACACACAGTCAGGAGAAGACTTAGTGGGAGAACTTACCAAGGAGAGGAACACACACAAGCGGGGTCTCGACAGGTGCTCCTGATCTACCTGGGAACTGCTGAACCACCTTCCTGGTGGCCGCAGTATGCCGTGTGTAGCAGAGAGAAGCTTTGCGGCTGAAAGTTCATCTAAAGTGAGTAAAGACCCGGATGACTTCATTCACTGCCTCCGCTTGTTTATTCCCGCGCGGCACTGCACCCACCAAACCTCCACACACTACTCATCATTCACTGCCCTGAGGCCTACTCCGCCTGTGGGGAGTAGCACCAACCTAGCTGCCCAAAAACACCGGTCTCAGAGGACTGTTGCAGCGCTGGTGGCCCTCACCAGAAACCGCAGGTGGCGTAGTCGAACAACCACTCATCCTAAAAGAAGCCCATTATTTTTTCATGTGACAGCACTGGGCACGGAACGGGTCTAGGCCACGACTGCATCCCCGCGACCCCTACACTGACCCGGCTCCGAGTAACCCCATTTCCCAGGGAGGGCTAGGCGTCACAAACTTGGCGTAGTTGGCAAGATAGCATGCCCGCAGCAACGGAAAAATATAATCCCCATTGCCGACGGGTACTGTGCGCCTTTTCACAAAAAGACTGTCGTTATACACTTAAAGTGGTGCCACCCAAGAAGAACGGACGCCATTATGTGCAAAAACAACAGCAACCAAAGTCCTCCCGTCATGGGCCTGGCTCCCCAATGGTGCCAAAAGTGCAGACCGCCCCCTTCAGCAGAGACAGTCCTCATAGTAGTGTCCGTCAAGATGGATGGGACATCCCAAGGAGTGCCCGTCAGCCAGCCGCCCTGTAGCCGCCCCAAAAGAAGGAGGAGAAAGAGACCGCACCCAGCAGCAAAGATGGAAGCAGCAAAGGAGATGTCCTCCGTCGCTGTCCCACCTGCTGCTACCTCCCTCACTATGGAGGGAATCCACTTGACCGCGGAGGAGCCCGAGTTCCTCCGTGGTAAAACGCAGGAATTGACCCGGAGGGTCGAAGAGGCCCAGCGACTAGCCGCCGCAGAGTGGAGAGAAGATGTGTTGCGGAGGATCAGGGCCCGCCACCAGAGCTTGTCGTGCCTGACCAGAGAGGCTCCAGCCCAAGCGGAGGAAGCCCAGGAGGCCCCGTGCAGCCCAAGTGCGGGTAAAACTGAAACCCTTATCCCGGGCGCGGGACGCACCGAAGCCCTCCTAAATATCCTGCCGGCACCCCTATCCCCGGGCGCCATCGTATGGGAGCAGCTCCTGGCTCCAGAGGCCGAGGCCCAAGCCACCGCCACTACCGGAGATCTGCTATGCCTGCCGGACTCCCGTGCCGGAACCGCCTGCGCTTGCTTGGGTGAACACCTACCCCAACCCGGACTGGTCCGTACCAACAGAGGGCCCGCAGCCCCTGTTACAGCCGCTACCTTCGCCCCTGGTCACCTGTCAAGTGGCCGAAGAGTTTGCCTGGGACAACCGGGGGGCGATCTGATAGGCTTCCTCCGGGAGACCCAGGCCAAAGCGCGTAGGTGGGAGGACACTTGCAGAAAAGAGCTCCTCCAGTTCGAGAAGGAGCGGCGTGACAGGAGGGTCCGCTGTGAGCGTCTGGAGGTGCATGCCAAGGCTGCCAAAACACAGGCCCGTCAGGCGGAGGCCATCCGTCCAAGCCCCCGGAAAGAAGGCGTTATTGTGCGCTTCCACCAGGTGGCAGGACGGGGCTTCATCCGCAGCCCACAGTTCGACCGAGACGTCTTTGTCAACCGGCGGGACGTCGAGCCGCGGCTGGAGCAGGGCCACCCTGGCCGGAACCTCTACCCTGGCAATTTGGTGTCCTACACCCGCCATCATGGGGAGCGTGGGTGGTATGCCCTGAACGTCCACAGGGTATTTAAGGAGGATACCCCCACCCACCTACCCACCTTTCCCGGTTGGGCTCCGTTGGGAAAGATGAGCCATTTCCCCGGTGGGGATACCACTTTTGAGCAGCCCCGGGAGATGCGTTTCCCCTTTGTGTGAATTGTTATTTGTTTTATTTTTCATGTTCATTCTGCACCCGGATTGAGTTGAGAGAGACATTTGTCCCTGCGGACGCTAAGCAGTAGACAAACTAACTTTGTAAATAGTTTGCACCTATTTAGGTGTTCCCTATTGGTTTTATGCAAAACCACTTCTACCTCAGACCTCAGAAGAAAAACCTGTCTGGAGTGGCTCTACTGGAGGTCCAACTCGGGATCTCCATGCCCTGCAGCCACCCCAGGGCCTACGTTGGGGGTTTGGGACAGGTCCCTCATGCTTACCTCATGCTGCTGAACTGACACTTTATACCGTATTTTTCTACAGTACTGTCTACATGCATAATGTCTCTTTGATGTTTTCTATATTTATACTATATATATATATATATATATATATATATCATGCAACGTTAAAAGTGTCCAAACCTCCCATAAAGGGAAGATTGTTTTATTGCTTACAAAAACTTTTAAAATTTGAATGCCTGTACCTATTCTTTACTCTATTGCAGCCCACGGACGTGCTGTGTTTCACCAGGGGGGGAATGTGGCACCCCTGAGGGTTCAGTCGCCACAGGGGTACTGCACCTCACCTTGAGGTGTGGTATCTCCTCTTCCAGGTAAGGATGGAGCATTTCTCGGGACCCCACTTTACCACTCAATACTACACCACTCCTGTCCTGTAGGGGGCCTAAATGCACAAGGGTGCTGCCCCGGCCCGGGATAGAGGAGATGGGGGGAACCAAAGATAGGGGGAACCATGTAGTGGGTGAGGGTGGAGGACACACTTTTAGGAAACACTCATTGATTCATATTTAATCTACGGCCATCTTAAGTTCAAGGTCTTTTATTGAGGGTCTTCTGTCAGGGTCCAGCAAGAGTCTGTAGCTGGCGGAAGGTTCGCGGTCCTCGTACTCTGGCCTTGTGACGAGGAACGGGTCAGAGTTAACCACTGTATCTACCCGGTCAAAGTCCTGACCTAAGAAGGCCTTGGAGGGGAGCGGAGGAGATAGGCTCCACAGGCAAAAGGATCCCAGGGGGATACGGACGGAGCGGCATCGCCACCTCTATTCTTTACTCTGGCTTAGCCAGAGGGATTCCTGCTGCAAAAGGGGTAACCGGCCCCCGATATCTGACTTTGTCACTTCACGTCTCAGTCAGAAAAGCCCGGAGGCTTAGTGGATCCCACGGGGGTACGGACGGAGCGGAGTCGCCACCTGTATCTCTCACACTGCGTTTATCCAGTGGGACCCAGCCTTACACCACGTTCGAACCACACACAGTCAGGAGAAGACTTAGTGGGAGAACTTACCAAGGAGAGGAACACACACCAGCGGGGTCTTGACAGGTGCTCCTGATCTACCTGGGAAGTGCTGAACCCCCTTCCTGGTGGCCGCAGTATGCCGTGTGTAGCAGAGAGAAGCTTTGCGGCTGAAAGTTCATCTAAAGTGAGTAAAGACCCGGATGACTTCATTCACCGCCTCCGCTTGTTTATTCCCGCGCGGCACTGCACCCACCAAACCTCCACACACTACTCATCATTCACTGCCCTGAGGCCTACTCCGCCTGTGGGGAGTAGCACCAACCTAGCTGCCCAAAAACACCGGCCTCAGAAGACTGTTGCAGCGCTGGTGGCCCTCACCAGAAACCGCAGGTGGCGTAGTCGAACAACCACTCATCCTGAAAGAAGCCCATTTTCATGTGACAGCCCTGGGCACGGAACAGGTCTAGGCCACGACTGCATCCCCGTGATTCCTACACTGACCTGGCTCCGAGTAACCCCATTTCCCAGGGAGGGCTAGGCGTCACATATAAATACCTCCACTTTGCAATAGGGAGGTGCCGGTGATATTCACATGACCCCTTGTAAAGGCTTGGAGCAAGTGCAGTTCTTACTTCCTCTCTGGTGCTAAGAGGACGTGTGCGCAATCTCTCTAAAATTGACTCAAGCTAAGCTTCCCCTGTGTTTGTCTGACCTTGCTGTCTTTAGTGTTAGTGGGGACTGACTACTGCTCATCCCCCCCCGTTCCCTAGCCAGACCCTAGTTCTGGGGAGAGACAGGGTTTTAGGTTCCTACTCGGCGATTGGTGAGCAACCAATATAGGAACAGTAGGGAAGGACAGGGTGAGATCAGATTAGACTAGGAGGCCTCCACCCCACTCTGTCCTTAGTGTCTGGGCTCCCTTCCCCTCATCCCTTTGTGCTGTACTTTGTCTTTCCTATACTGTGCGTGACAGAATCCTGCATTGATAAGGGGACGAACACGATGACCCTGCAGGTCCCTTCCAACTCTAACATTCTATGATTCTATAATTATGCAGACAGCAGCTCGTACCTGTTCATAAGACATTATTATGTCATAGAAGAGAAGAAATTATTATGTAATACAATAAGAAGGAGAAATGTTATTTTGACAGAAGAAGGCGGAGGATTATTTTGTCATGGAGGAAGAAGGAGTGGCTATTGTGTCATGGTAGGAGAATGAGGGTAATAGTCCGCGCTGCCGATGTAGATTTCAAGAGACCGGGGAACATCAGTAATAAGATCAATAAATGTATTCTCCACGTGTTTAGAAATTTAACTTTTTTCTTCCTTAGGAGAACTACAGTAATAAGAACCTCTAGCTAGTTCAATTTTGAAACACGTAGAGATCTTATCATTAGGTTATGTTCATACATTGCGTTTTTTGCTGCCTTTTTTATGCAAATTTTCAGCTGCGTTTTACAGTACCAGCAAAAGCTATGAGATTTCAGAAATTTCATGCACATACATTGGTTTTTTTTTTCTTTACTGATTTGGAAAACTGCTGCGTTTTTGCAAACTGCAGCATGTCACTTATTTCAGCATTTTTTCATCCATAGAAAGCAATGGGTAAATGCAAAAACGCAGCAAAAAAACGCAGGCATCAGGTTTTGCTGCGTTTTTAGTGCAAAAACCTGACAATAAAAACACAACAAAAAAAGTAGTAAAAAAGCAGCAAATACGCAGCAAAAAACGTAGCACAAAGGCAGCAAAACCTGCTTTTTTGAAGCTGCTTCTTTACTGCCAAGAGATCAGGTTTTGCCTGCAGAAAAAAAAGTGATTGGTGCTGTAGCAGCTGATTCATCCTGATTCCTCTGTTGTGGGATTACACAATCCCAAAAGGTGAGAAATTCCGCAATACATCCAATACTTTATTCCTCCTTTGGATACAACTCTATTGTGCTTGTTGTCCCCCTTTTCCTCTATGGAGGAGAAGGAGAAATTATTATGACATAGATAAAGAAGAAGGGGGAGATTATTGTGTCATACAGGATAAAAAAATAAATCATAAAGGGAAATGGGAGAGATTATAACAAAGAGGGAGAAGAGGAATGGATATAAATCATACTGGAAGAAGAGAGATTATGTCATAGAGGCAGAAACATGCTGCAGTGTCCTACACAAAGAGGTGGGTATAAGGGATATGGGGGGCAGAGATGGAGAAGGAGATAAATAAAGGGGATTTATTACTGTATATTGTCACAGGCTGGGCAGGCAGAGATTAGGCAGAGGCACAGGTGTATAATGTGTATTGGTGCAGACACAGCATCCGGCTTCTTAGTTTACACCTCCGGAGGCCGCTGACACCTGAAATCCACAAATCTTGGACTAGGGAGATAGGGCAGTCTGCTGTCAGCCGCAGCCCCGCAGCGTATCCCAGCCCCCCAGCGTATCCCAGCCCCCCAGCGTATCCCAGCCCCCCAGCGTATCCCAGCCCCCCAGTGTATCCCAGCCCCCCAGCGTATCCCAGCCCCCCAGCGTATTCCAGCCCCGCAGCGTATCCCAGCCCTCCAGTGTATCCCAGCCCCGCAGCGTATCCCAGCCCCGCAGCGTATCCCAGCCTCGCAGCGTATCCCAGCCCCCCAGCGTATTCCAGCCCCGCAGCGTATCCCAGCCCTCCAGTGTATCCCAGCCCTCCAGTGTATCCCAGCCCCGCAGCGTATCCCAGCCCCGCAGCGTATCCCAGCCCCCCAGCGTATCCCAGCCCTCCAGTGTATCCCAGCCCCGCAGCGTATCCCAGCCCCGCAGCGTATCCCAGCCCCCCAGCGTATTCCAGCCCCGCAGCGTATCCCAGCCCCCCAGTGTATCCCAGCCCCGCAGCGTATCCCAGCCTCGCAGCGTATCCCAGCCCCCCAGCGTATTCCAGCCCCCCAGTGTATCCCAGCCCCGCAGCGTATCCCAGCCTCGCAGCGTATCCCAGCCCCCCAGCGTATTCCAGCCCCCCAGTGTATCCCAGCCCCGCAGCGTATCCCAGCCCCCCAGTGTATCCCAGCCCCGCAGCGTATCCCAGCCTCGCAGCGTATTCCAGCCCCGCAGCGTATCCCAGCCCCGCAGCGTATCCCAGCCCCCCAGTGTATCCCAGCCCCGCAGCGTATCCCAGCCCCGCAGCGTATCCCAGCCCCGCAGCGTATCCCAGCCCGCGGGTCCCCGTAATGATGGCAGGCACAAAACTATTCCGAAATATGCGGCTCTGCTCGGCCAGGGCTGAAAAGTCACTGCTCAAAACGCGACCCCTAAAGGCCGAACTCGTCATTACCGTGCGCCTGATGGACCTTCTGCTCTGTACATGTCGGGCACAACTTGCACTACAATGGACAAATGGGAGAAAAAAAGAAAACAATAGATCGAAGGCTTTATAATAGTATTACATGAAGAGATGGTCACTGCAATGAATGAAATAAACACTGCCCTGATTACAGTTGATGATATCTGTCAATAACCTCTTTTAATACTGCAGGTATTGCTTGGAAACGAACACTATTAGCTTAGACGACTCATGTCCTAAAGATATTGGATAACTAATACATCTGTAGCAGTTGTTACTCCATTGACTACAGAGCATGACAGCACTTAAGGGAAAACGTGTAGGAGAATAGCCCAAAGATTTAGTGCAAATATATATATATATATATATATATATATATATATATATATATATGTGTGTGTGTGTGTGTGTGTGTGTGTGTGTGTGTGTGTGTGTGTATATCAATTAGCTCAGGCTTTCCTGTTACTATTGGCTCTATCACAACATACATGAGGATATATATATATATATATATATATATATATATATATGCATATATATATATGTATATATATATTTGTATGTTGTGATAGAGCCAATAGTATCAGGAAAACCTGAGCTTATTGATACACTCACACTTATATATATTTGCACTATACTTTGGGGCTATTTTCTTGCACGGTTTCCCATATGTACTATTATGCTCTGGAGTCAATGGAGTTACAATTGCTGATGTTGTATGAATTGTCCAATATCTTCATAACATTACAGTACCAACTAATAGCATACATAAGCTTATAAGCAAAGAAAAGCATGTTCACAAAATATCTTTGTTTCTAGTAACTACAATCAGGTCCAATAGATAGCGATCTCCTGATAATATGTATTAGAGGCAATGGTAACTTTAAATCACAGCTCTGCATTCTTGCTGCCAGGCAGAGAAGAGGTTAACGCTTGTCCTAACATTGGGACCGTCGTCCTGATTCCTGAGTTCAGTAGAAAGGTCCTGAATCAGTGACCGGTGCCGGCCTCCAGGAAGCTGTGGATGCCGGCAGCCTCTGGGTGGCATTTGTGGCTGACCCTGATAACAGAAGCTGGGTTACTATTCAGGACTTAAATAGAAGCTGTTTAGCACAAGATTTCCAGGTGGCATTGTGGTGCCATAGGGCACAGTGATAACATCTCACCACCTACACAAGCTGTTCACTACTGGGTCCATGGGACAGATCAGTTATAAATCTCACCATATGATAAAGAAAATGAAAACTGAAAAAAAGACCCCAGAGAAGCCTTTCTGTCCAGTACTGATTAGCATGGTACTAACCCAGCCAAAGACCTAAGACAGCAGGGTGCCTGCCATTGTATGTAGATTGTGCGCTATTAGCCAGGCTTTGATACAAAATCTACATAGGAAAATAAGATAAAGGGTTAATTCAGGTGTGTGCAGTCTGCAAAGCCTCTTCCTATACATTGCTCCCTATGAGGGCAGAGCAGGGCTGGGAACAAGAGCTGATACATGAGGCAGAATAATACTGATCATATGTTTTATCATTGATATCGCTATTAATATTGATATTATTAATGTATACATTTACATCGCTCCTCCTGACACATGTGAGTAGGAAATAATACGATTATTAGGCAGAATATTAATCCGAACTGAATGTAAGAAAGAGGAACTAATTGAATCTTATATATAAAGTAATTCTAAATATAAAAAGGCAAATAACATCCTGGGTTCTCACTTCTTCACATAGATGGGCAATAATGGATATGGTATGAGTCATAAAATACAGTAAATGTCAGATAAAATCAGAGCTGGATCTCCTGGGTTTTAATCACTTTATTCGTTGTGTCTGAAAGAATAAAAATTGTAGTATATAAACGATTAGATTACTAACATGTTTATAGCTGGTAAGACCTGACTGCAATAATAGATATGGATAATAATAATAATTATATACATAGTAATATTGAAACTAATTTAGATAATAATTATACTAATATTAATAATGATACTTCTACTATTAATAATAATTATAATCATTACACTAATAAATAATAATACTGATAATAATTAAAGCAATAATAATACAGATAAATATAATTATAGTAATAATAATACTAATATCAATACTATTACCACTGCTAATAATAATAATACAGATAATTATTACTGTAATAATAACACTGGTAATGATTACACTAATAATAATACAGATAACTATAATTACACTAATAATAATACTGGTAATAATTACACTAATAATAATAATAATTTGCACACTATAATTGAACACTTTCTCGGTATAATATTCTCAGTATAATGTTTTTCATGATCCAGTGTTATATATCTCAGCGTCACATGCTACATGTCCAACCGATTCCTTATCATGCCATGTAACAAGTCCATCCCATCACTATATATCTCCCCCTGTCTATAGGGCCCAGCTCGATCTGACCCTTCCGCATAACACAATAGATAACGTGCTCGTAAGCCCAATAGATATATATATATAGGAGATCCCTCACTGTCACATGGTCTTTGATCTTCCCCTACTATTTAATATTATATGATATATACATGGTGATGGTTCCCAGCCGCACTACAGGATATATTATAGTGATCATGGGCACGGTGCCTGAGCTGGGGCTGCTCTGAGGGTCTGCGCTCTATGGGACAGCAGGGCTGTGGCTGTAGGATTAGTGCAGCTTCAGAACTCTGCTCTGCACAGGTGGGGGCGTGGCCGGCGCTGGGCGTGGATATACACCTCCTCATAGAAGCTGGTGGGGCACAAGCCCCGCCCATTATACCTTTCCGCAGTGTAGCCCCGCCTCTGGGCGGTGATTGGCCTGCGCTGTGGTTATAGAAGCCTGGTTATGCCCTGAGGGCAGACACAAGTCACCAGCAGTAGCCGCAGCCGCAGCACTGGCAGAGACGATCCCTGGACGTCACCGCGGACACTGAGCTCCTTCTCTCCAGACATGAGCAGCCCTGATGGTGGATACGCCAGTGACGACCAGCTCCAGGGAAAGTGCTCAGTGCCAGTCATGATGCCCGCCCTGGGACAGTGCCAGTGGGCACCTGACACCCTGTCTACTTCCATGGGGGAGAACAAGGGCAAGAGCGACGCATCCAGCTCCAGGAGCAAAGCCGAAGCCCGGATCCGCCGTCCTATGAACGCGTTCATGGTGTGGGCGAAGGATGAGCGCAAGAGACTGGCGCAGCAGAACCCGGACCTGCACAACGCCGAGCTCAGCAAGATGCTAGGTAAGATCGGGCGTGTGTAGATCGGGCGTGTCGTCTGTCCGTGACCTCTGTGATCTATGCCGGCTACTGACTTATTATAGAGTTGGATTAAACATTCACATTATTTTATATCAAAGTTTCATATTCATTTTAATGCCTTCCTGAAATCACTCGCCACATGGTGCCAGAGGCTTAGAAATAAACACATTTTATAATGTGTATATATAATCTTCTAGTTCTTCTTTATAAATACATAGTAAAGCTATACACTTCAGCTAACTATTTAATAATAATGACGCCCCTAAAAATACACAATTATAAAAACAATTGTATAATTAGCATTAGAGATTTTATTGAGTATTCCATGTACACATTTTTTTCTACTTCCATTGTGTCTTTATTTATTAACAGATATACTCATAAATGTATTATTCTTATTAGCCTATAGGTTACTGTATTCACATATTTTTTGTTAGGCTATGTTCCCAAGATGAGGTTTTGGTGAGTTTTTTATGATGTGTATTTTAGGAAACCTGCAAGTAACCTATTTTACTTAATGTGGGGATTCACTGGCTTAATAGTGCAGGGTTTTGGACATTAAATTGAGTTTTATTTCCAGGTTTTATCTTTATCATATGCTAAAATGGAAATTTCTTGGCTTTTTTTTGCTATTTTAAATGTTTTTCTTTACCTTGTTCAATTTTTCTTTGTATAGTAACATAGTGGGGTGTGCCAGGATTTTTGTGGCTGTATCTTCTTTGTCTTCCAAGTCTACATTTACACCCTTTCTGGTGCTCTCCTTCTATATGTTATTTTTCATGGTGCAGAAATGTGCACCAAAGCGCATGGTGGGCACACAGCCTTTATGCAGTGATTTCAGGGTGTCGGGCTATTTCTAGCCTTTTTATGGTTTATTCTGGTCATCCCCTCAGTAAAGGCTCTTGTGAAGGGAGTTAGGCAGCGATGTATAATGTTGTGTGCCAATAATCCGATCATAATGTTGTTGCTTTTATCATTTACAGGGAAGTCCTGGAAATCTCTTGCACTGGCTGAGAAGCGACCATTTGTGGAGGAAGCGGAGAGATTGAGAGTACAACACATGCAGGATCATCCCAATTATAAGTACAGACCCAGGAGGAGGAAGCAGGTGAAGAGGATGAAGAGGGCAGACAGCAGCTTCATGCAGATGTCAGAGCAGGCTGACCCCACCATGCTGGGCGCTGATGGAAGGATGTGTGTGGACAACTTCAGCCTTGCGTATCCAGAGCAGTCCTATCACCCAAGCCAGCTACCCCAGAGTGGTCATCACTACAGAGAGTCTCAAGTCATTGGTGCCCACTATGACAGCTACAGCTTGCCCACACCAGAAACCTCACCTCTGGATATCCCTGAGTCTGAGCATACCTTCTTCACTGCTGTCCAAGAAGATAGCCCCATGATGGCATACCCTTACAACTCTCCATATGCTTCCCACCAGCAGAATCCTGCCTCTACTATGCTTGGTAGGCATATTCCACAGACTGAACAGATGGGGCAAGGGAGCCCTGTGCAGAATATGATGAGATGCCAGACCCCACCACAGATGTACTACAGCCAGATGTACATGCCCAGCGTTGGTAGACATCACTCTGTGCAAGTTAGTCAGCCCTCTCCTCCACCAGAGTCTCAGCAGATCCCTAGAGCAGAATCAGTGCAGCAGAATGAAATGTTGGGCGAGGTGGACAGGACTGAATTTGAGCAGTATCTTAGTTATATGGCTAAGTCAGATGTAGGAATGCATTACCATGGACAGGAGCAGGCTGCAGAAAATGGGCTAATATCCTCAGTGCTGTCAGATGCCAGCACTGCTGTCTATTACTGCAATTACTCCAGTGTATGAGACATTCTCCCCTGCTCCTTTACATTCTCTATAGTGTTCTCAGCAACAATTTCCAGATCTTGGGGAATCATGTTTATTACTTCAAGTCGTTTCAGACTTACAAGACGTGCGGGAAGAACTTACAATAATGCATACACTGACTAATTTATGTAAATTATTATATATGAACTGCAATGAACTTCCCTTCGATTATGCGACTTAAAGGATCAAGTTACATTTGATCTCTAGTCTTCATTGAATGCAATGCAACTCCTTATGTGTACATGTACACAGCCTCTTTGTATATTAATGATTTTTTTTAGAAAACTAAACTTTTTTTAGTGATTTTTATTTTGCAATAAAGAGTGAACATGAACCAGAATGTGATGTTGTACTTCATTGTTCTTTATTATGTATTAGCACGTTACCAATCTATATAATGAGAAGCTTGATACTTTGTACCTTTGTCTGTGCCAAAGCATGAGGCATTTAGCATCAATTGCTATTAGCAGACTGTAATTTACATCAGTAGTTTTATAATAATAAAAAAAATTATACACATATATATGTCTCACTGAATATCATAAAAAATAAATAAACCAATATACATATATATACATATATATATCTAGAAAACTTTTATCGCTCTCCCTCTCTCTCTATATATATATACATATAAAGAGAGACAGATAAAGTATTCTAAATATATATGTATATATATATATATATATATTTGTTATATATATTTAGAATACTTGTATACATGTGTGTGTATATATATATATATATATATATATGGAAAGAGAGCGATAAAAGTATTCTAAATATGTATATATATATATATATATATATATTGTTTTTTTTATTATGATATTCAGTGATGTGTGTATATATATATATAGAAAGCGAGAGTGATAAAGTATTCTAAATATATATGTGTATATATATATATTGATTTATTTATTATGATATTCCGTGAGAGAGCCAAGAAGAAAATAATTTTTAGCTAGGGGAATCTTAACATTATTTAATATTTTTAAGTAAATCATATTGATTATTATTGTCTTAATACTATTGGTAATATTGAAATATTTGTGTTTTTAGTATTTTTTAGAATTGCTATTAATACCAATTCCACTCCCTGCATATTACAGATCTGCTGATACATTACAGACTAGCTTATATGATAATTACTCTTTTGCCAAAAAAAAAAAAAGTAGAAATTTACTGAAATAATCATTCTATACATATGAATGGCATAGCTTCTGCAGCAGGTGCATTGGTTTCTGAGATGATTGGGACAGTCTCAGAAATTTCTGAAACCAGCAATAGCGATCTGCTCTGATTATTGTGGTTTTACTGTTTTTTATATGTCGTTTTGATTTTTTTTTTTTGCACAGATTTGATATAGGGTTTTTATAGACTTTTTTTTTTAGTGCAGTAACTTTGGGATTCTGTGATTAAAATCAGAATTGCATTTTTTTCGATGCTTTACTTTTAGATTCTCCATAGAACTCTGTAGTGAAAAAATCTACCAAGAAATGCACAGTTCAATAGCAGCTTCAAACGCAAAGTGGGCATAAGTGTTCTTGAAAATAAATCCACTTTTCTTGAACTAGTAAATGCCGGGGATTTTCTGCACAAAGCCGAAGCAGTAAAAATGTGTGTGAACATGGCATAAAATTGCACTATATCTTTTTTTGCTAATAATAATTGTAAGCTTTTCAAATATAAAGGCCTCTTTGAAAGTAACTTAATGCTGGCCTTCTTTTGTACTAGTTTATTTTCAAGGAATGTTTTAGGTTCTATAGAATAAATTATGGCGACAAATATTTGAACAAATGTCATAACTAAGGCTTTGTTTCCACTAGGCCACCCTCCTTTCATTGCAAAAATGCTAAAGACTATATATACTCTGTGTGTGTGTGTGTGTGTATATATATATATATATATAACATAGTTTTCTCTCTTATTATGTATGTTAGCATTCCTTATTGCATAATGCCCTCCCTTGTTATGTATAGCTGACTTTATTTCATAGAATCCTCTCTTGTTAGATATGAAATTAAATGACTACTGATGGAACATGGTAAAGTTTTATTTCTAATGGAGGAGTCTGATGATCTGGTCTTCGAGTAAAATGTTGCTCTGTTAGCAGTTATTTCATATGTAACAAGACTACATAATAAAGAGAGGTCGCTGTGACGAACAAAAAATATTGAGAATACACTATATAAGGGTGCGTGCTATACATAACAAGAGCTGATACTATGTATGGGATGACGCTGTACATAAGGACACTATATAATAAGGGACGGTGTCATACATGACTAGAGAGAATGCTACGTAATAAGGGAAACTATGTAATTAAGGATGGTGCTGTATATAACAAGAAAGTACATTATATACTAAGGGATGGCACTATACATGATAAGGCTACATTCCTTTATCTGTGTGAAGTATCGGTAAACTGCTCATTTTTTTTCTTTTTCAGACCCATCAAGTATGTCCTGTCCTGATTCTCTTAATCGGATCAGAAATAGACATGCTCTGAGTCTTTCATATCTCATTCTTGGATTCAGTGATTATCATGGATATTTGAATGGATCTATGAAACTCTGAGTCTGTGCCGTCTGATGAATGTGAGAATGTAGCATAAGGGAGTTTTTTTTCAAAAATATTAGAATTACTGCAAGTCGTACAGTACATATACAGAATAATATATCCAGTGACCGCTGACGTCCCTTCATAATCAGAGTAGCTTTTTGCTGTTTCTCCTTTTGATGGTCAGACCTTCATGTCAACATCTTGAAGCGACAACTCGTCTTGTTACACTGATCACCTCAGCCTTCAAAATGATAAGGTCACATATATTATATATATATATTTGTCTCCTGAATCCCCCACACTGCACCCCTGACTACAATTATGTACCACAACATTATTCTATATTAGCAATGCACCATTTAAAATATAAATTGGTAAGCAAGCACTGTGCCCCCATTAACTTTTCTGCCGGCACTGTATAATCTCCGCTGCCCAATAAATCTAAATTAATCAGTTTCTTTGACTATCCCCAATTCATTTTATGGCTATGTGCACACGTTGCATTTTTGTTGTGCTTTTTTCCGCATGGATTTATTGCAGAAAATATGCAGCATTTTACAGTACCAGCAAAAAGAATGAGATTCCGGAAATCTCATGCAGATAGTTACATAGTTGCAAAGGTTGAAATAAGTCCTAGGTCCATTAAAGCGCACCTGTCCGCAGGATAGTGCTTAGTAAACTACATACACTGTTAGGTGGGCACCATTACACTGAGTAAAATGATACCTTTGTTGATGAAATCCATCCAGTGGTTCTTTTATAATCTTTGTTTTCAGTTATGTCATAATGATATGCTCGTGCTTCGGGGCAGCCTGTGGGGAGGGGCTGTAACTGGTGCTCTCATTATGTATTCATATTTCTGGCCTCAGACAGGTCACTGTGCTTTCATGTCCGAAAACGCCTGCCGGCATCCGCGCATGTGCAGTAGCATCTGCGCTTTAAATTCTACCTTCCTCCACCAATCGTACATCCTGTCATTAGTTTAACTAATAGGTCTTTTCCTTGCAGATTTGCAGTAGATCTTGTAATTTGCAACAAAACCTCGTGTAAAAAAAAAAAACATGTATTTTATGCAGCGTTTTTCCTGCAAACATAACAGAATTTGAACAAGAATTTTCTGCTTCAAATTCAAAACGTGTGCACATAGTCTTATCCCCTGTCTTGTGGCCCTCCCCACCCCCACTCATTATAAGTCCTTCATAGCGTCATAATGAATTAGGGGGTGGGAGAGGATGCTATCAATTACTTAGCAAAATTTGGATCTGGGCCTCCAGCTGCATGTTGGTCAGATGTGTGGGCTCTTTCACTGTTCTAGATCCTAAAAATACATACAGCGGGTGACATACGTATTGAACACGTCACTAATTTTCTATGTAAATATTTTTCTAAAGGTGCCATTGACCTGAAATTCTCACCAGATGTTGATAAGAACTAGTGTTGAGCGAGCACTAAAATGCTCGGGTGCTCGAAGCTCGGGCCGAGCTCACCGTGATACTCGGGTGCTCGACCAGAGCAACGAGCCCAATGTTAGTCTATGGGAGACCCGAGCATTTTTGCGGCGCCACCCCTGGCAGTCTGTAGAAAGCCTAAAAAGTGCCCAAAACGATAGTGACAGTGCTCAAATGACATGGGGAGAGCATGGGGATCGCCCCAGGAAGCATTTCTGACCCCCAGGTCACTGCTGTCAACAACGTGGTCAGAGGTATTAAGCCACTTTTACGGGCTCACAATAAAACGTTCAAAAACGAAACTGAAATGGTTTTCCTGTGAAATATGTTAAGGAACTTCCTTTCCAGGGTAAAGACTTGTGTATAAGGTAAAATAAATAACCAAAAACAAAAATACTCCTCCACACCTTGGGCTATGTTCACAAGTAGCATTTTTTATGCGTTTTTGCACTTTTGTATTGCTTTCAACCGTGACAAATGCATTCACCGGGAAATGTGATTTTAACATTGTACAATCTTATCTGGCCATGTGCTGTGTGACACATGCATACAGTGCTGAAAAGACATGGGAAAAGCATGGGGAAGACCCCTGGAAGCATCTCTGACACCCAGGTCACTGCCTAAAAGTGTGCCCATCAGAAGTGATCCTTGCCGCATCAGAAGATGCAGACTTGCAACTATCCCCGATCCCCGTGGAAGTCCTTGTCCCAGGGCAGTGTTCAATTGTACCCCCCCCATTCCATGCAATGCAAGCGCAAGTATGCAGCCTGCCACCCACCCACCCCCAGGCTGCATAAACGGTCCCCAGCCGCCCCTATTTGAAGAACAGCCTAACAACAAACACGTGGACAAGTGAATGTGGCCAGGGATGGTCCATCTCACTGACGCCTTCACACTGGGTTAATATTGTGGAAGCCGGGACACAGTTGGACACTGGGATGCAACACGTCCTCCACACATAGAGGATTGCGTGTCCTGGGTCAATCAGGCTTCAACACAAATTTCAGAAGGTAGACAGCAGCATATGGCCTCCTACACAACGAGTAAATTATTCATGATCATGAGGCCATCCATCTCTTTAGCTTTCTGTTCCTTGGAATGCAAGCGCATGTATGTAGTAGCGGCTAGGCCGAGGATTGCTGGATGTTTTCCTGCTACTATCCCAGTTCTATGACTCCCGTTAAAACAAAGCTTCAGGTGATGAATGATGGATGAGGTGGTGGCAAAGGAGAAAGAGCAGGAGGAACAGGGACCATTCACATCAATATCAGGCCAGTCAACCACACATTTCTTGTAGGATATGTTTCTGTACCAAAAGGAGCGCTTCGGCTACACAGTTATAGGGCATACAGTGAGTGCAATGCCTACCAAAAATTTCAAGGCACTCCAATGCCCCTTGGAAGTAACATGGAGGTCAGAGGGACTTAACTAAACTGTTTTTTACATTTATAGCAACTGGGTCTCCTGTACACTGTTGGCCTAAGCAGTGAATGGAAGGCTTTCCAAAAATTATGAGGAACTGCAATGCCCCTTGAAACAGAAGTGGATTACAGCGTACTAAAAACCTTATACCCATTATTGGGAAGTGGGTCTCCCTTAGTGTTCGTCTATGCATTGAAAAGCAAAAGCTGACTAAAATTAGGAGGAAATGCAATGCCTTTGGAAGAGTCGTGGAGGTTAGAGTTAATTAAAAACAACATTTCAATGCCCCTTGGAAGAGCTGTGGAGTTCAGAGTGGTTTAAAAAGACGGTTTTAGTGCCCCTTGGAAGAGACGTGGAGGTCAGAGTGGCTTAACAAGAAGGTTTTAATGCCCCTTGGAAGAGACGTGGAGGTCACAGTAGCTTAACAAGATGGTTTTAATGCACCTTGGAAGAGACAATGTATGCATTCCGTGAGCAACCGCTCGAGGATCCATACTGCTGCGAGAGATGTGAGCATATTGTGCACTTGGAAGCCCAAATTCTGGATCTAAGTGCTCAGATAGCGGTACTGAGGAGCATCAACAACATGGAACGGAGTTTGCTGCTCACCGAGCAGACACTCAATGGGTCAATACTGGGGGTGGAGCATAGAGGGGAAGTGCAGGCTGAACAGGCAGGGAGCTGGATAACAGTTAGGAGGGATAGAGGGAAGAAGTATAGGAAGGCTGGTTCAGAACCAGCATTATTGGAGCACGACAGATCCTCTGACCGCCGGGGGAGTGTATGCTCCAGTAATGAGGGGGAGGGGGGAAGTGTAGGGTAGGCAAGACAGGTTCTGGTAGTGGGTGACTGTATTATTAGGGGGACAGACAGGGCAATCTGTCACAAAGACCGGGATCGCCGAACGGTGTGCTGCCTCCCTGGCGCTCGAGTCCGGCACATCGCGGATCGGGTTGACAGGTTACTGGGTGGGGCTGGCGAAGACCCAGCGGTCATGGTCCACATCGGCACCAATGACAAAGTGAGTGGTAGATGGAGGGTCCTTAAAAATGATTTCAGGGACCTAGGTAGGAAACTTAGGGCAAGGACCTCCAAGGTAGTTTTCTCAGAAATACTACCAATCCCGCGAGCCACACAGGAGCGCCAACGGGAAGTTAGGGAGGTGAATAAGTGGCTAAAGATTTGGTGCAAGGCAGAAGGGTTTGGGTTCATGGAGAACTGGGCCGACTTCGCGGTCGGCTACAGGCTCTACCGTAGGGACGGGCTGCACCTCAATGGGGAGGGTGCAGCGGTGCTGGGGAAGAAGATGGCTAATAGGTTGGAGGAGTTTTTAAACTAGAGACGGGGGGGGAAACCAAGGAAATAGGTGGGATGTGAGGCAAGCAAGGGGGAAGGGGAGAAGTGAATATAATGAGGGTGGAGAGGGGGGTGGGGATAGTACAGTTAGATCGTTAGAGAAGAATAGGATGCTAAATAACCCCAAAGTTTTATCTTGCATGCTGACCAACGCAAGAAGCCTGACCAATAAGGCGGATGAGCTGCAGGCGCTTATATCGGAGGAGAGGTATGACATCGTAGGTATAACAGAGACTTGGCTAGACGATAGCTACGACTGGGCGGTAAATTTATTAGATTATAGTTTATTTAGAAGGGACCGGAAACAGGGGAAAGGCGGAGGAGTCTGCTTATATGTAAAGTCATGTCTAAAACCCAGACTAAGGGAAGATATAGGAGAGGGAGAAGAGGGGGTCGAGTCCATGTGGGTAGAGATAGAGGGAACTAAAAATAATAATAAAATATTACTGGGGGTCAGCTATAAGCCACCAAATATAACAGAGGAGAATGAGAATCTGCTATTAGGACAAATAGACAAAGTAGCAAAACATAATGAAGTGATTGTAATGGGGGATTTCAACTACCCGGATATTGACTGGGAAACAGAAACCTGTAGATCTCAGAAAGGAAAAAGGTTCTTGACAAATATTAAGGATAATTATCTCTCCCAACTAGTGCAGGAACCAACGAGAGGGAAGGCCGTGTTGGACTTAATATTGACTAATAGGCCTGATAGAATAACTGAGGTACAGATAGGGGGGCACCTAGGTAATAGCGACCATAATATTATCGACTTCAAAATGCCCTTCAGTAGGGTTATCAATAAGGGAACAACAAAAACATTAAACTTTAGGAGGGCGAAGTTTGATCAGCTGAAAGAAAGCCTTCAACTTATTGACTGGGACAAAGTTCTTAATCAAAGGAATACGAATAGTAAATGGGAAACCTTCAAAAGAATTCTGAATACTCAGTGCGAGAGATATATACCGTATGGGAATAAAAGGGCCAGAAATAAGAGGAAACCAATATGGTTGAACAAGAACGTAAAAGGGGCGTTAAATAGCAAAAAAGAGGCATTCAAGAGATTAAATCAGGAAAACAGTAAGGAAGCACTAATGTGTTACAAGGCAAAAACGAGAACCTGTAAAAAACAAATAAAAATAGCGAAGGAGGAAACAGAGAGACGTATTGCTAGGGAAAGTAGATCAAATCCCAAACTTTTCTTTACGTATATAAATAGTAAAAGGATTAAAACGGATAATATTGGACCGATAAAAAGTGAGGAAGGCAAAATCATAGAGAAAGATGAGGATAAAGCTAATCTATTAAATAATTTTTTTTCGACAACTTTCACAAAGGAAATCGAACTAACAGGAGAAATGAGAAGTGACAAACTTAATCCTCCACTAAGTATGACAAATCTAACCCAAGCTGGGGTACAGAAACGCCTCAGTAACATTAAAATAAACAAATCACCAGGACCTGATGGCGTACACCCACGGGTACTAAGGGAACTATGTAATGTGATAGATAGACCGTTATATCTTATATTTAAGGACTCTGTTGAGACTGGGTCTGTGCCACTTGATTGGCGACAGGCGAATGTAGTGCCAATATTCAAAAAGGGAGCAAAAAGTAACACCGGAAACTATCACTACCTGATTCACTACCTGTCTGTGTATCTCCTGTATTTAAGCCGCAGTCTTTATACTACATTGCGGCGTTTTCTCAGGATCCTATTACTACACATTAGGTCTCTACGTCACTACATGACATATGTCAGATAACCTGTTCCTTGCACTATTCCTCCGTTGACAGAGGATACTACTAGCTATATTTTATATGGGGGTACTTTTTATTTATTTATTTTTTTTTACATTTTTTTTTTTTATTTTATTTTGTTCTTTCCAGTTCCATCTCCCTTTATGGAACGATATCTGATGGGTGTATTCTCATTAAAGTTTTTAATGTTATACACATATTTATTTTGTTCTTACCTAATGTGTACACTTACTTGTTAGTAAGTAATATTGCTTTTATGTAATTACTCCATTTGTACAACATTATCTTTTTGCCCCCTTTTTTTTTTTTTTCTCTCTTTTGCACACGGCCTCAGGTGCAAAGGTTATGTTTGGTTTTTTTCTGCTCTTCCTTTTTGAACCCTTTTTTTTTTTTTTTCATTTGCTGTCTGTATATAAATGGAGTGTTTCAGTGCATACATTGATATATCTGTTGGTGCCCTGATGAAGGGGTGTGGAACACCCAGAAACGCGTAGGCATTTACCAATAAACAAGGATATTATTACATGTTCCTGACTTGAGGATCTTTCAGCGGCGCGGACGTATATCTCTACTTTCACCGCCTTTGGATTTATTCTGGATCAACTTTAGCAATTACAGAACTAACAGGTCGAACTTGATGGACGCAAGTCTTTATTCGGCTTTACAAACTATGTTACTATGTTACTATGTTACATGGAGGTCACAGTAGCTTAACAAGATGGTTTTAATGCCTCTTGGAAGAGTGGTGGAGGTCGCAGTGGAATGAAAAGACAATATCAATGCCCCTTGGAAGAGTGGTGGAGGTCACAGTAGCTTAACAAGATGTTTTTAATGCCCCTTGGAAGAGTGGTGGAGGTTGCAGTAGCTTCACAAGATGGTTTTAATGCCCCTTGGAAGAATGGTGGAGGTCACAGCAGCTTAACAAGACGGTTTTAATGCCCCTTGGAAGAGTGGTGGAGGTCACAGTAGCTTAACAAGACTGTTTCAATGCCCATTACAAGAGCCATGCAGTACAGCATATTAAAAACATTATTTACATTATTGGGGAGTGGGTCTCCCATAGTCTTTGCCTATGCCTTCCAAGCAAAAGCTGCCAAAAATTAGGACGGAAGAACTTGCAATGCTGGCAACATGGACCACGGTCACCCTGGTGGTATAGTGGTGGTAGAGGCTGAGGATAAGGAGAAGAGCAAAAAACAGCCGAAATGAGGAAGCGTATACCCATGTGTGGGTGTGAAGCGGTGCATGGGAATACACCTCCCGAAACAAAACAGTGGATTTGACTTTATGTTACTCTGCTGTCATTTGGTGGTGATGAGAAGTCTGGCCCAATCCAGCCCTTGTTCATTTTGATAAGGGTCAGCTTGTCAGCATTGTCAGTTGACAGGCGAGTGCACTTGTCAGTTATAATTCCCCCAGCGGCACTAAAAACACGCTCCGATAACACGCTAGCGGCAGGGCAGGCCAGGACCTCCAAGGCGTACAGAGCGAGTTCATTCCAAGTGTCCAGCTTGGATACCCAATAATGAAAAGGCACAGAGGAATCATGGAGGACACTGCTACGGTCGGCAAGGTACTCCCTCACCATCTTTTGAAACTTTCCATTCCTTGTGAGAGTACCCCGCGCCTCAGGGCCTGTAAGCTGGGCGGGTCTCAGAAAACTGTCCCAGAACGTTGACAGTGTTCCCCTGCCTCTGCTGGATTGGAGTTGCGTCTCTCTCGCCTGTACGCCTTGGTTGGTCAACGAACTGTGACCTCTGCCGCTAGCGTGTTCAGATGGGAATTTTTTAAACAGTTCTGCAGCAAGGGCCTTCTGGTACTGCCCCATTTTTGTAGACCTCTCCACCTCAGGAATAAGAGAGTGAAAGTTCTCCTTGTAGCGGGGGTCTAAAAGTGTCACCAACCAGTAATGACTATCACCCAACATTTTGACAACGCGAGGGTCGCGGTTAAGGCACCGTAACATAAAGTCAGCCATGCGTGCCAGACTGGTAACGGGCAAGACTTCCGTGTCCTCACCAAGATGACGACTGACCTTGCTCTCCTCCTCCTCCTCCTCCCCCCTGTCCTCAGGCCACCCATGCTGAACTGACGGTATGACAGTTGTACAGGTACTACCATCTACAGCGCATGATATCAGCTCCTGTTCTTCCTCCTCCTCTCCCTCATTGTCCCCCAATGCACGTTGGGATGAGATGAGGCTGGGCTGTGTGTAATCGCCCGCTACGGCTTCTTGATCCATCTCATCATACTCTGGCTGCAATGCCTCCTCTTTAATTCTCTGCAGAGAGCATTGCAAAAGACAGACAAGTGGGATGCTGACGCTAATGATGGCGTCATCGCCTCTCACCATCTTGGTGGACTCCTCAAAGATTGTCAGGATGGTACATATGTCAGACATCTAGGTCCACTCCTGAGGTCTTATGTGTGGAGTCTGACCTGAATATCGACGGCCTTGTTGCAGCTTATACTCCACAACTGCTCTCTTCTGCTCACAAATCCTTAGCAACATGTGGAGGGTAGAGTTCCAACGTGTGGGGACATCACACACCAGTCGGTGTGCCGGAAGCTGCAAACGCTGCTGCAACACAGCAAGGGCGGGGGAAGCTGTAGCCGACTTCCGAAAATGAGCTGACAGGCGGCGTACTTTGACGAGCAGATCTGGCAACTCGGGGTACGATTTAAGAAACCGCTGAACCACGAGGTTAAGCACATGAGCCAGGCATGGTACGTGTGTGATCTCGCCTCGCCTCAGAGCCGCCACCAGGTTGCGGCCATTGTCCCACACGACCATGCCTGGATGTAGGTTCAGCGGTCTCAGCCACAGCTCTGCCTGCTCTTTCACAGCTGTCCACAACTCACAAGCAGTGTGAGGTTTATCACCTAAGCTTATAAGTTTCAGCACAGCCTGTTGCCGCTTGGCTGAGGCAGTACTGAAGTGCTTCCAGCTTGTAACTGATGTGGTGATATCTGAGATGGAGGCTGAACATGAGGAGGAGGGGGATGATGCGCAGGAGCTGTACACTGTGGGGACAACTCTGACTGACATAGGGCCCGCAATCCTCGGTGTGGGGAGGATGTGTTCTGTCCCAAGGTCCGACTGGGTCCTGGCTTCCACTATGTTTACCCAGTGTGCCGTCAGGGAGATGTACCGTCCCTGGCCACAAGCACTTGTCCACGTGTCCGTTGTCAGGTGGACTCTCCCAGTAACTGCGTTGTTGAGGGCACGGCAGATGTTTTGGGACACGTGCTTGTGTAGTGCGGGGATGGCACACCGGGCAAAATAGTGTCGGCTGGGGACCAAGTACCAAGGGACAGCCACCGCCATAAGGTTGCGGAAGGATTCTGTCTCCACCAGCCTAAAAGGCAGCATTTCCAATGCAAGCAGTCGTGAAATGTGCCAATTTAGGACTGTGGCCTGTGGGGCGTTGGCTGCGAATTTGCGCTTTCGTTCAAAGGTCTGGGATATGGACAATTGAACGCTGCGGTGGGACGTGGACGTTGATGCTGTTTCTTGAGAAACTGCCATAACAAGTGAAGACTGAGAGGAGGGGGCATCTTTGCATGCAGTATGGACAGGGGATTGCCTTGCACGCACAACAGGGGGTTCTCTTACACACACAACAGCGGAAGAAGCAGTGGTGACACCTGCTGACACTGGTCGTGGACCCTGGGGTTCGCCCCACAAAGCTGGGTGCTTTGCTGACATGTGCCTGATCATGCTGGTGGTGGTCAGGCTGGTAGTTTTGTCACCCCTGCTGATGCTGGCCTGGCAGGTGGTACAAATGGCCTTTTTAGAGCTATCAGCAGAGTCTTTAAAAAAATTCCAGACTCTGGAAGAGCTACCGGTTGTACTGGCAATGTCCCTCATGTTGGTGTTAAGGGGAACGGTGGCCCACCTTCTGTCTGCGGCCACCACACTGCTTCTTCCTGCCTGTTGGGGTACTCTGCCTCCCTCCCCCTGTGTGCTGCTGGCCTCGCTCTGCGTGTCCTCCTGCCAAGTTGGGTCAGTTACTAGATCATCCACCACCTCCTCCTCTTCCACTTCCGCACCACGGTCCTCCTCCTCACTTCGTGGCAATTGTGTCTCGTCATCGTCCACCTCTTGTGACAAATTGCCAGTGTCGCCTTCCTGTTTCCGTGGCTGTTCAAATATTTGGCCATCACTACATGGGATCTCCTCTTCCACCACTTCAAGCGGAGCAGGCGAGGGGCACAAATATGGAAATGGACCAGTGAACAGCTCTTCAGAGTGTCCAACTGTGGGATCAGTTGCTGTCTGACGACACTCGGCATGGTGGGAGGAAGGAGCATCAGGGTGAGGAGGAGTATGCAGTCGAGACTCACGGCTACTAACACTTGACCTTGTGGAAGACAGACCGGAGGTGGAGGTGCCCAGGTGACTGGAAGTATTATATGCTATCCAATTAATAACCTGTTCACACTGATCAGTTCGCAATAGTGGTGCTGTTGTGTGCTTCCCTAGTAATTCGGTCAAGAACTGGGAGCGAGAAGATGTGGCTGTTGGTGGTGGCACATTTTCACCTTGGCCACGGCCTCATCCTCTGCACGCACCATCACCAGAGCGTCCAGTTCCACGTCCCTTGCCACGCGCCTTGCCCATAGTAAACGAAGTAAAATAGCTTACACTCACACTATCAATGGCAAAAGGGTAATAAAAGGGAGATCTGAACTGTGGAACTGCAAAACCACAGTTATAATTTCCTGGTGTATACCAGACTTGTTCAAATAGATATATTGGTGTCTGAACAGTCAGTGACACACTAGAACTGTTTTTTTTTTATGGAAAAAAGGCAAGCAGGTTGATAACACCAGATCTGAACCGTGGAAGAGGAAAACCACAGTTCTACTTCTCTGGCCTACACCAGACTCTTTTAAACAGATATATTTGTGTCTGAACACTCACAGGCACACTCAATTTTTTTTTTTTTTTTGGGGGGGGGGTGGATACCAAAAGGTTAATAAGACGTGTATTTGTACAGTCTGACTGAGGAAAACAAAACAAAACAGGATTTAGATGAAAAAAAAGGATTTTTCCTGGCCCCTGAGACTTGGGGCTAAGTCTAGAAATTTGACCAGCAGGAGCACACAGGACTGTAATGCCGTGTTTGTTGGTATAACCACTGCGTCTCCTATACAGCCTGCCTGCCTGATATCTGGAATGGATATTAGTCCTGAGAAGGACTGTTTGTTTGATTTGGCAGGCTTTAGAGACCCTACACTAACTATTTCGTAGTATAAATCTCTCCCTAGCTCTGCAGCACTGACCCTACACTGTCTGATCCGGAGCAACTGTGTCCTAGATGGTGGCGCCCGGTTTTAAATACTCGAGTTGACGCTGTGCGGCCAGCCAATCACTGTAATGCCCACAAACAACATGGCTGCGGCATTACAGTGACTGGCTGGCAATCCCTGCATGTTCATTGGCTCTGTAAAGAGTGCCAAACATGCAGAGCGGAGACCCGAGCTCCCGCCCGAGTAACCCGGAAATGCTCGGTGCTCTCCGAACATCCCGAGTAGTAAGATGCTCGGGCGAGTACCGAGCATTGTCGAGCATGCTCGCTCAACACTAATAAGAACCCATCCAATCCACACAGGCAAAGAAATCAAACCATGGATGTCTATTAGTTAAGTTATATCGTGTGTTCACCCACCATATAATAATGACCCACATCCCGGTATAATGTCCCCCATCCTGGGACCCATCCTATAATAATGTCCCCCATCCTGGGCTCCTTCTTGGTATAACCTCACCCATCGTGAGACCCTTCATGGTAAAATCTCTCCCATCCTTGGCTTCTGCTTGGTAAAATGTCCCCCTTACTGAGCCTCTTCATGGTAAAATGTCTCCCATCCTGGGCTCCTTCTGGATTAAAATGTCATCCATCCTTGGCTCCTTCTTGGTAAAATGTCCCCCTTCCTGGGCTATTTATTGGTAAGAAGTCTCCCATTTGTAGGCCTCTTCACGATAAAATGTCCCCCATTCTGGGCATTTTCATTGTATAATGTCCCCCATACTGGGCCCCTTCTAGTAATAGTGTTCCCTGTTCTTCAACACATTTCAAAAAATAAGCAATTCTTCTTACTTTCCTCTGCTCCCACAATGAGCGGCGTCCTCCTAAATAGCCATCCCAGGAACCAGCAAGCTAACATTGGTGTGCACGCCATGGCGCTTGACATCACTGCCATGTGCCACCTGTGACGGGCACGCTGACATCAACTTCCGGCTGTTGATATTTCCCGGCAGCGTGTATGTCAGCACAGGGAGCCGGTGGGTCTCTATGCTGCATCAATATGTTTCAGCTGAATGTGCATCCAGCTGAAATAGGTGCAGGTGTTGGCGGGCCCCTCTCCACCCCTGAGCCCTGGTGCAGCAGCCTCGGCTGTATGTCCACCCCTTGGTAAGCTCTTTAAGGTGAATCTGCTAGCAGGTTCTCACACCCCAAACTATTTATTTGTAGCACTTTTAAAGACTGTAATATGTATGGCCTGCTCTGAAGCTTATATTACTCTAGCTCTATCTCTGCCCAGTGCTGCTACCTCCTGCTTGATTGATAATTACTTTGCCTTTAGTCAGACAGAATACAGGCTATCAGTCAAGCAGGAGAAGGTGTCCTTGGGAGAGGAATAAAGCTGAAGTGATGCAAGGTTCATATCTATCATAGTTCTTCAGCCTCATTTGCATATAAATTCAAATGATGATTTCTCAGTAATGGGGGAACGAGCTGGCCATGTAAGTTATAACTAGCTACAACATATTTGCTCTCCTGGCTGAAAATAAGAAGATCAATGTTGCTAAATAGAGATGAGCAAGCACTAAAATGCTCGGATGCTCGTTAATCGAATCGAGCATTTCCTAATGCTCAGATGCTTGTGTTGAGTAACGAGTATAATGGGAGTCAATACGAAATCCAAGCATTTTTCTGTCAGACCCTACAAAGAGGTCTGGGGGGAATTAAAAATGTTGAAATGGATGGAAAAAGTGCTGAATGGAAGAAGAATAACATGGGGAAGACCCCTGGAAGCATCTCTGACTCGCAGATCGCTGCAGAGAACAATGGTGTAACACTTTTACTCCACTTTAAGGACTGACAAAAAAAATGTTAAGAAACATTTTTTCTTGAATAATGACTTGTATATAAGGCAAAATTAAATTTAAGTAAATCAAAATGAATTTTTTATTAAAAAATTAGCGATAAGGGACATTCTATTCAAATTGTCATGTAGTGGTACTCCTAAACTCATAAAAGCTATGCATTAAGTGCAAAGTCTGCCAAAAATTACAAGCAGGGTCATCCATACACCCTTAAAGGCACAACCTGTAGTACCTCATTCAAATATTAAGAAAGTGTAGTTGTGGCACCTTTACACTCATAAAGACTTTGCACAAAGTGCAAAAATTATAAGTAGGGTTATCCCTAGAACCTAGAAGGCAACAACGGACAGGCCTCATTCAAATACTGAAGATTAAAAACACTTCATCTACTGCTGTCATCTAGTGATGTGGAAAAGTCGGGGCTAATCCAGGCTTTGTTTATTTTTATCAGAGTGAGTCTGACAACACTTTCTGTTGACAGGCATAAGCGCTTTTCTGTTATGACGCCCCTCGGTGGCAAAAAAAACCCGCTCAGACAAGATGCTAGAGGCAGGGCAACACAACACCTCCAAAACAAAGAGGGAAAGCTCATACCAGGTGTCCAGTTTTGAGATCTAATCGCTGAAGGTCGTAGAAGAATTAGGGGGTACGCTGGATTTGTCGGCCAGGTACTGCTTGACCATCTTTAAAAACCTTTCCCTCCTTGTCAAAAATACCCGGATATCAGGGCATGGATGCTGGGAGTGTGTCAGTAAAATGGCTCAGGCAGTGTATCCCTGCCTCTGCAGTACCTGGTGTCTATCCCTTTCCTCTTCTCCTTGGTTGGGCAATGAAACTTTCCCTCTGCTGCTAGCGTTGTCTGATGGGAATTTTTTCAGCATATTTTCCACAATGGCCTTCTGAAATAGTATAAGTAGATATTTTAGTAGACCTCTCCACCTAAGGAAGGAGAGATGCAAGGTTCTCCTTGTAGCGTGGGTCTAGCAGGGTGAACAACCAGTACTATTTTTTGGCCAAGATGAATGTAATGCGGGGGTCACGGGAAAGACAGCGGTACATAAAGTCAACCATATGTGCCAAGGTCCCTACAGCTAACATTTCACTGTCTCCACCATGATGACTACTCTCAATTTCCTCCTCTTCCTCCTCCTATATCTCTTCCTCCTCATACCCCTCCTCAGCCCATCCACGTACGAGAGACGGGATGAAGCTTGTGTGGGTACTAGCCTCTGTAGTGCTATCAGTCAGGTCCCATTCCTCCTCCTCCTATTTATCAGCCTCCACCTGGCTCATGTCTTCCTCCATCTCCACCTGGTCCGCATGCAAAGCTTCATGTTTAATTGTCAGCAGTGACTGTTTAAGTAGGCACAGAAGCGGGAACGTTGCGCTGATGTAGCGCCCCGAGGGTTCGGTCGCTGCAGAGGTATTGCATCTCAACCAGATGTGCGATATCTCACTTCCAGGTAAGGATGGAGTGTGGATCAGGACCCCGACACCTGCATGCATTACACCACATTTCCGGGGGGCAGGGCGACCGATATGCTCCAAGTAGAGCACGACAGTCCCTGGCCCTGGCTGCAGTGGGGGTAGGGAACACCGAGGAAGGGGGGACTCTGTAGTGCATAGGAGGGAGAGGGCAGTTCCTGGGTGCACTTAGAGGGAGGTATAAAAGGTGGGCACCATCTTAGTTCAGAAGTCAAGTCAAGTGAGTTCAGTAAAAGGAGGAGACAGGGAGCAGAGGCTCAGGCCGAGCTCTGCTCCGTAGGCAGGCCTGAGAGAGAGGCTGGAGCCTGGAGGAAGGAGAAGGAAGGAAGAGGAGCGGAGGAGGCTCCAGGAACAAGGAACGAAGGGAACCCAGGGGTGTGGACCGGCAAGTCGCCACCGCACGCCCGAATCTACCTGTGTAGGGGGGGTCAGGCCAAAGGGGGAGACCGGTCCCCGAAGCTAGTGGAGGCAGGGAACTACACTCAGCTAGAAACCGGAGGCTGTGACATTTTATGTGGCGCAGCCCCTCGCTACACCCGCTAGGAAGGCACCACATAGGGTCAGGGAAACGGCGCCAAGGTTTACCAGAGAAGGCCCGAGGCAGCCGGACCGAAGCGAGGTCACTGGCGAGGTATGACAGGTCAGAGAAAGGACACACAAAGGGGGTCCTGTGAAACGCTCCAAAGTTATCTGGGAGTAGGCCGAGCCCCTCACCTGGTGAACACAGTGCGACGTGGGACGTTATGATCAGCTTTAGTAACGTGGATAAAGAACTGTGAGTAAACACCCCGGACTGCATTACAGGACTCTGTGTCGTTACTGCTGCTCCCGTGCGCCATCACCCCCAACATCCACACTTGCTGCCCTGAGGCTATACTCCTCCCATGGGGAGTTGTACTATCCTTCGCTGCACCCACAACACCAGCCTCAGCGGTCTGCCCTGCAGCGGCGGTTCACTCTGACCGCAATCCACGGGTGGCGTAGTCGGACATTCAGCATATAGACTGCCATTTGGTTTGACCGCCCTGGGCACGGACCGGGTCGCCGCCACGGAGACTACAACCCCCAGCATCCACAAAAGGTCCGGTTCCGGGTATCCCCACACACACGCGGCCCAGGGGGCGCGTCACTGACTATGGCGTCATTACCATTCACCATCTTTGTGGAGTCCACAAAGCCTTGAAAAAACACACAAATTTCAGACTTCCATGCCCATTCTTCAGATGTTATGCGCAGAGGCAGACCAGAATACCCACAGGCGTGTTGAAGCTGGTATTTCACAACCGGCCTCTGCTGCTCACAAAGCCTGGCCAGCATATGCAGTTTGAAGTTCCAGCGCGAGGGCACATTGCACACAAGTTAGTTAGATGACATGTGCCTGATCATGCTGGTGGTAGTTAGGCTCTTAGTTGTCATGCCCCTGCTCTTCTTGGTGTGGCACAGGTTGCAAATTACCATTTTTTGTTTGTCTCAGAACTCTCTTTAAAAAAGTTCCAGACAACTGGGGAACACCTAACTCTTTGACGGAGAAATTCATGAGTGTCGGTGCTCTGCGAAACAGATGCCCGCCTTCTCCCTCTGGTCAACCCACTGCCTCTTCCTGCCTGTTCTGGTGCTGCCGATCCCTCCCCCTCAGCACTGCTGGCCTCGCTCTGCATGCCAGCTTCCCAGGTTTGGTCGGTGACTTCGTCATCCATCACCTCATCTTCCACCACCACACCCTGGTCCTCATGACTTTGTGACTTAACAACAATCTGACTTATTGGCAACTGTGTCTCATCATCATCATCTTCATCCTTAGACCAAATTTGTCATTCCCCACCATTATCTTCTTGTGGCCGTGGCTGCTCTAAGTTTTGTGTATCACTAAACAGCATATCCTTCTGTCCCTCTTGGAACATACAGGTTGAGAGACCACAATCAAGAAATGATGTTGTAAAGAGTTACTTGGAGTGTCCTAGTGTGGGATCACTAGTTTCATGGATCTCAACATGGCGGGAGGAAGTAGGATAAGGGTGAGGATTAAGTTATCCAGACTGTTAGCTGGTGAGATTAGACCGTGTGGAAAGCTCCGTGGTGCTGCTGACGCGCCCCCTGTGCCGTGGGGTACTTGGTAGCCGGGCCGGTCGATGCTGGGGGATGTCACAGTGGCAGTGACCCGGTCCGTGACCCAGGGCGGTCAATAAAAGGGGACTAGTGAAAGGGAAATAAAGTTTTTAGAGATAATGTTCGTGACGCCACCTGTGGTATGTGGCTATATGGGGCCGCCGCTGCGGTGCAGATCCTCTGGAGCTGATGTTAACGCAGCAGAGTTGGTTCAGCTCTCTACAGGCAGAGCTAAGCCCCAGGGCAGGAAATAGCGATGCTATGAGGTAGATGTTGCTGGTGCTGTGTAGTGCAGGGCTGGTGATGGCGCAGCAATCATTCTAGGACACAGTGGGGTGCAGTCTTCAAGGTTTTACCCACAGTGGTTCAAGACTCCAGGTTACCAGCGCCAGTGTATAACCTCCCACGTGGTCCTGCATTCACCGAGGAAGGGGTTCAGCAATCTCTCAAGTATCTCAGGAGTACTTAAATGGGACCCCATTCTATGAGCCTTCCTCGGTCGTCTTCCTGCGCAGGCTCTCGTCCTCCTGCCTTGCGCCTCACAATCAGTGTCCCAAGCCAGTAGCCTCGGATCTTGTCAGGCAACGTGCAGTCCCCTGAATCCTATGCGGCCACCTTTTCGGCAATATAATTGTGGTTTTGGGCAGCTGCACCTTGAAAGTACAGTCGCCTCTGGTTATCTAGCTGAGCCTTGTAGTTCTCCACTAGTTAGGGGCTGGTCCCCTCTGCGGCCTGATCCCTCTACTCCGTGTAGATTCGGACGCACGGGTGGCTTCCTGCACTTCCCGTGCCCCTGGGATCCCCTCTGTTCCTCTTGGAGCCTTCCTTCTGCTCCCGTCCTCTCTCAGTCTGTCCTCCTTGGCCTCTCAGACTAGGCCCGCTCCTTCCTCCTCTCCTCCTGAGCAGAGCTCCTACAGAGCTCCTGCTCCCAACACTTTCTCTCTTCTTACTCTCTCCTCAGACTGATCTGACTCCTTCAAGATGGTTCCCTTCTTATACTCCTACTGAAGGTGCTCCTCTGAACTACTTCCTCTACCCACACCCACTACATGGTTCCCCCTCTATCGGTTCCCCCCACTTACAACCTGGGACAGAGCTCAGCATTAAGCCAGTGCATCTTGCCCCGCCTGCTGGTCTGGAATGGTGTAGTGTTGGATGCAGGTGGGTGGGTCCCAGGCAGTACTCCATCCTTACCTGAGAGTGTGGTACCACACCTCTGGTTGATATGCAGTACCTCTGTAGCGACTGAACCCGCAGGGGCGCCACACTGCCAAGCATGCTGGAAGCATTATCTGCTATCCAACCGACAACCTGTTTGCACTGGTGTGGCTTCAGAAGTAGTGTACCGTGCCTCCCTGCAAGTGGGACAGGAACCTATGTGTCATGGATGGGCATGTTTCTTGTGCTCCAGCAACAGGCGTAGTCGCACCTGTCCCACGTCCTCAGCATCTGCATGCACCATCATCAGCACATCCACGTCCCTTAAGGCACGCCTTATGCATTTTCTAATTGCTAGGTCTCTTGAAACCAAGTTTATTTTTAATTAAAAAAAAATTGGTCACCTGCAGCAGTCAAAGCGTTTTTCTGGAGTTTAACACCACCGTGATATAACACAAAACACATAAAAGTGTATGGATGACAAATTCAATCCATAAAAAAATGTCAACACTTTTTTGGAGTGTGATATACCACCAAAACGTACCATAAAGCATGTAATACTCTATGGATAACTAAATGAATCCAGAAAAAAAATTCAACACTTTTCTGAAGTGTTATTTTGACGCGCCCCCTGGGCCGTGGGGTACTCGGTGCCGGACCGGTCGTTGCTAAGGGAAATGTCACAGTGGCGGTGACCCGGTCCGTCCAGAAATATTTTTCAATGCTTTTTTGGAGTGTTATATACCACCGAAATGTAACAGAAAGCATGTAATACTCTATCGATGACTAATTTAATGAAAAATTATTTTCAACGCTTTTTTGGAGTTTTACCTACTCCAGTTTTGCAACAATAATCACATTAAACTGTATGGATGAATAATTGAATCCTGAAATTTTTTTTGAACATAAATATTTTGACAGTGTAGTTGATGTACTTCTACACTTATAAACGCTTTGCAGAAAGTGCAAAGCCAGGAAAAAATTATAAGGAGGGTCATCCAGTCATCCATAGACCCCTGAAAGGCAACAACTTGCGGGCCTCATTCAAATATTTTTAAAGTATAGTTGCTGTACTCATAAAGGTTTTGCAGAAAGTGCAAAGCCAGGAAAAATTATAAGGTGGGTAATACAGTAAACCTCTTCAGTAGTGATGAGCGAACGTGCTAGCCACTACTCGGTACTTGCCCGAGCATCACGGTGCTCGACAACCTCGGCGCTCGGCGAGTATTTGCTGTTTGCTTGGGCGGGAGCTCGGGTCCCCACCCTGCATGTTTGGCACTCTTTAAAGAGCCAATGAACATGCAGGGATTGCTTGCCACACACTGTAATGCCATAGCCATGTTTGGTTGTGGCATTACAGTGATTGACTGGCTGCATAGCATCATTGGGTCTATTTAAGACCCGGTGATGCTAGGTTCGTCACAGTCTACCCCGGAAACAGGCAGAGCAGGGAGAGCTGCTGCTGAGTCAGGGAGAGATTTGCTTGTTTATTAGTTAGTGTAGGTATTCCACATATCTATATATCCATCTGAACTAACAGTCCTTCTGAGGACTAATCCAGCTGCATATATTCAGTGGTGATAGCAGGAGTTAGGCAGGCAGGGTATGTGGCAGTGTATACAGCACAAGACTGTTCATTGCACGTTCTGTCTGCTGCTGCTGTTACAGATATCCGTAGACATAGCCCCAGATATCAGGGGCCAGGGCTATTTTTTTGGGGATCTTAATCCTGATTATTTCTGCTCCATTTGCTTGTTAGCACAGCAGAATACAGCCAGATCTTTTCCATATTACAGCGATAAAAATCCAGAAATTTGTAGTGAACGTGGAAAATATTGGCCTCCATTTACAGTTTGTTGCAGTGTGTCAGTGAAGCCATTCACACTTGCTCGCTGTGTAGAATAGTAAACTACAGGCCCGCTATTTAAAACCGTGGTTGTCTGTCAGATGTATCACATATAACTGTGGTCCAAATTCAGCCATTTCTGGCCTCCTTTTACAGTTTGTTGCAGTGTGTCAGTGAATCTATTCACACGTGCTCACTGTGAAGAATAGTAAACTACAGGCCCGCTATTTAAAACCGTGGTTGTCCGTCAGACGTATTACATATAACTGTGGTCCAAATTCAGCCATTTGTAGTGAACATGGAAAACATTGTCCTCCTTTAAAATGGGCAACGCGCGTGGAAAGGGAAGGGGGAGTGGACATGATGGTGATGGTGCATGCAGAGGTGGAGGCCAAGGCACCCACATCTAGTCGCTCGACCTTCCTGTCCCAATTGCTAGGGGATCTTGGAACACCACTATTGAACACAGAGCACTGTCAAAAGGTTGTTGGTTGGATAGTGTGGTGCCCCTGTGGGTTCATTCGCCACAGAGGTACTGCATCTCACCCAGAGGTGTGGTACCCAACTCTCAGGTAAGGATGGAGTACTACCCAGGACCCACACACCCGCATCCAACACACTCCACCTCAGTAGGGAAGGGCGAGATTGCTCCTAAGGGAGAGCACAGTCCCTGGTCCCTTTCTGGAGGGTGGAACCATGTAGTGGGTGTGGGTGGAGGAAGCAGTTCAGGGGAGCACCGTCAGGGTAGTAGTATAAAAGAGAGGGTGGAAGGTTCTAGAGAGAGTTCAGTGAGAGGAGAGAGAGTTGGGAGCAGGAACTCTGGAGGAGCTCTGCTCAGGAGGAGGAAAGAGAGGAGAACGGGCCTGGTAAAAGAGGCCCAGGAGAGAGAGGACGGGAGCAGAGGAAAGGCTCCAGAATCAGAGGGAATCCCAGAGGCATGGTGAGTGCAGGAAGCCACCCATGCGCCCGAATCTACACGGACGTGGAGGGATCAGGCTGCAGAGGGGACCGGCCCCTAAACTAGTGGAGAATAATCAGGCTCAGCTAGATAACCGGAGGCGGCTGTATTTGCAAGGTGCAGTAGCCAACCACCACGATTATATTGCCGAAAAGGTGGCCACATAGGGTCCAGGGGACTGCACGTCGCCCGACAAGACCCGAGGCTACTGGCTTGGGACACTGATCGTGAGGCGCAAGGCAGGAGGGGAGAGCCAGCGCAGGGAAGACGACCGTGAAAGGAACATAGAACAGGGTCTCGTTTAAGAACTCCTGAGAGACTTAAGAGTTGCTGAACCCCTTCCCTGGTGAACACAGGACGATGTGGGAGGTTACACACTGGCCCTGGTAACCTGGAGTCTTGAACAAACTGTGAGTAAACCTTGAAGACTACACTCCTCTGTGTCCTGGAATTATTGCTGCGCCATCACCAGCCCTGCACTACACAGCACCAGCAACATCTACCTCACAAAAATCATCATACACTGCCCTGGAGCTAAGCTCTGCCTGTGGAGGGCTAAACCAACTCTGCTGCGTCACCATCAGCTCCAGAGGATCTGCACCGCAGCAGTGGCCCCATATAGCCGCATACCACAGGTGGCATCACGAACATTATTTTCTCTAAAAACTTTATTCCCCTTTCACTTTTCCCCCTTTAATTGACCACCCTGGGTCACGGACCGGGTCACCGCCACCGTGACATCCCCACAGCATCGACAGGCCCGGCTACTGAGTACCCCACGGCCCAGGGGGCGCGTCAATAGCAAATAATGCTTCCAGTCATTTTGCCACCACCAACACCACCTTGTCTTCCACACGGTCAAGTCTCAGTAGCCATGAGTCTGGACCGCATATTCCTCACCCTGATCCTCCTTCCTCCCACCATGCCGAGTGCCTGGAGACAACTGATCCCACACTTGGACACTCCGAAGAGCTGTTCACTTTTCCATTTATAGATTCGGCCTGTCGCCAGCTTCAAGCGGGGCAAGAGGAGAACGCGTGTAGCGATGCCCAAATATTTGAGCAGCCACGGTCACACAAAGGCAACGGTGGGAAAGTGCAATTACTATCGCAAGAGGTGGCTGAGGATGAGACACAATTGCCAGAAAGTCAGGAGAAGGACCAGGGTGCGGAAGTGGAAGATGAGGTGGTGAACAATATAGTAACTGGCCCAACCTGGCAGGGGGACATGCAGAGCAAGGACAGCAGCACACAGGGGGAGGGAGGCGTAGCACCACAACAGGAAGAAGCAGTGTGGTGGCCGCAGACACAAGGCGGTAAAGCGTTCCCCGTAACACCAACACGACGAAAGTTGCCAGTACAACTGTTAGGTTTTCCTGAATCTGGTTCTTTTTTAAAGACTCAGCAGATAACCCCAAAAAGGCCATTTGCACCATTTGCCAGGCCAGCATCAGCAGGGGTAGCAAAACTATCAGCCTGACCACCACCAGCATGATCAGGCACATGACAGCAAAGCATCCGACTAGTGGGCCGAACGCCAGGGTCCAGAAACAGTGTCTCCAGGTGACACCACTGCTTCTTCTGCGGTTGCACGTGCACACCAATCCCCTGTCCATGGTGCATGCAACGATACCTCCCACCCTGCACCTGTCGTTGCACACTCTCAGCTAGCACCATCAGCAACCACGTCCTTGTCCCAGCGCAGCGTTCAGTTGTTCCTACCCCAGTCCTTGGAACGCAAATACGCAGCCAACGTCCCACAGGCCACACTACTAAATTCACACATTTCGCGAATGCTTATGCTCAAAATGTTTCCTTTTAGGCTTGTGGAGACGGAAGCTTTGCGCAACCTGGTAGAACTTTCTATCTCTTATTCCCACGGGGGACAGGTCTGCTAAAATGGGGCAGTACCAGAAGGCCCTTGTTGCGGAATTATTAAAAAAATTCCCAACTGAAAACGCTGGCAGCAGAGGTCACAGTTCGTTGGACAACCAAGGAGTACAGGCAAGAGAGAAACAAAGAGGCAGGGGAACACTGTCAAAGTTCTGGAACAGTTTTCTCAGACCGTGCCATCACACAAGCCCTGATGCGCGGGGCAGTCTCACAAGGAGGGAAAAGTTTGGGAAGATGCTGAAGGAGTACCTTTCTGACCGTACTAACGTCCTCCGTGATTCCTCTGTGCCTTATAATTATTGGGTATCCAAGCTGGACACATGGCATGAGCTGGCTCTCTATGCCTTGGAGGTCCTGACTTACCTTGCCGCTAGCATTTTGTCAGAGCGGGTTTTTAGTGCCACCGGGGGAATTCTAACTGATAGGCACATCCGCCTGTCAACTGAAAATGCTGACAGGCTAACTCTTATAAAAATGAACAAGGACTGGATTAGGCCAGACTTCTCAACACCACTGAATGATAGCAGAGTAACAAAAATTCAAATACAGTGTCTTTTTTTTGGGAGGTCTAACTCTATTCCCATGCACCTCTGTCTTCACACCCAGACATGGGTATACACTTCCTGATTTTGTCTATTTGCTCTTGTCTTCCTCCTTCTCCTCATCCTCCACCACCATATAACTACCATATCTACCATATCACCATATCTACGTCTCTTGCAAGGGGCTTTGGAGTGCCTCCAAATTTTTGGCAGCCGTTGCAGTCACTGCATATGAAAGAACAGTATGGGAGACCCGCTCCTTTCTAATGGGAGCATGTCATTACTGAGGCCCACCTCTATGTGTCTTTAAATTGTTATTGGGGTTTTTCCTAAATTTTGGCAGCCGTTGTACTCACTGCATACACTATAACTGTATAGCAGAACTGCTCCTTTCTAATGGGAACATGTCGTTACTGAGGCCCAACTCTATGTGTCTTTAAATTGGTATTGGAGTTTTTTCAAAATTTTGGCATCTCTTGCAGCTACTGCATGGGCATTACCACTATAGGAGACTCATACCTTTATAATGGGAACATTTTTTTTTACTGAGGCCCTCCTCTATGTCTCTTCAAAAGGGTATTGGGGTGCGTCCAAATTTTTTGCAGCCCTTGCAGTCACTGCATGCACAATAACAGTATAGGTGACCCACTCGTTAATAATAGGAACAAAAAAGCCTAGCCTGCTGATGGCTCTCTAACAATAGCGAGGGCCGACTGCTGGCCATTTAAGAATAGTAAGGGCCACCTGATGGCCCTATAAAAATAGGCTTTGTGAATTTCAGAGTCCCTCCTTCATAAATGAAACAGGATGTGTCATGTCTCACACACCACATGGCCAGATAAGGTAGTAAAATGTTAAAATTACATTTACCAGTGAATGTATTTTTCACCGTTGACAGCAATGCAAAAGTGCAAAAACGCATCAAAAACGCTACGTGTGAACATAGTCCAAGGTGTGGAGGATAATTTTTGTTTTCGGTTATTTATTTTGCCTTATATACAAGTCATTACCCTGGAAAGGATGTTCCTTAATATTTTTCCCAGGAAAATCCATTTTGTTTTTGTTTTTGTATGTTTTATTGTGAGTCCGTAAAAGTGGCGTAATACTCTGACTAACTGGGAGTCAAAGATGCTTTCAGGGGTCTTCCACATTCTGCTCCCATGTCATTTGAGCACTGTTCCCATCGATTTGGGCAATTTTTAGGCCCTGTGCAGATCCATGGGGGGGCCGCCAGAAAAATGCTCGAGTTTCCCATAGACTTACACTGGGCTCGTTGGTCGGATCGAGCACTCAAGCATTCCAATTTGTTCGACTCGAACAATGAGTACATGAGCATTTTAGTGCTCTCTCTTCACTACTCCTCAGGTGTTCGCTTCTTCTTCTTCTTTGTTGGGGGGTTCGGGAAACTGCCTCCACCTGCTTCTTGGAGCCTGATTCCCAGATGACCGGGCTGTAAGTGACTCGGCTTCAGATAGTGCCGGAGCCCCCGACATAGAATTGTGCGACAGCCCCCTGTGTCACCTGCACCATCGCTTGCTCCCGGATAGAAGGTGGAGAACCCCAAGAAAGTCAAATTTCTCTGGGGTGATAGTTCAGCCTTGAGCCGCCTCGAGGAGCCTCTTCCAGGCCCATTCATTTTTCAAGAAGGGGTTAGCCTGCTCCCTTCATTCTTGGATCACACCCACTGCATACCAGCGATGTTGACCCTCCAGTTTGAGGAATGTGACCCTGCTTCCAGCCGTCAGCTCTTGCAGAGTTTGAGGCAAGTGTTCAGTCTCTACTGCCTGCTGGTTGAACCTGATGTGATGACGGGTCCCACACTCTTCAATAGACCCCCTTCTTCACTGCCGGTCGTACGTAATGACCTCCCCAAGAGATGCCAGCTGTCAGTACCTTGCGGATAGCAGGCCCCCTAGCATTTCTCCAGCTCTGGTCATGGCTCGCCTCCTTGTCTCTTCCAACCAGCCTAGGCCCTGCAGTCTGCTCACCAGTTTCTGGAACCTGGCTCTCCATTAGCAGTCCACAAGAACCCCATGGGTGAAGGCTGCGGCCTGGGTTAGGACCTGGGTTCGGGCCTTGGTGGTTCCGGGAAAGTGGCCGGTTCCAGACCACAGGCTCTTGTCACCTACGCTGTCGTGCCAGCTTGCTCTTCCTCCGATATTCCTCCGGTCTTGCGTGATTCTGCCATTTTTGTCTCCCACTAAGCACGCTACACTGTTTTGATGACTAATTGAATCCAGAAAAAAATTTCAACATTTTTTTGAGGTGTTATACAAAACCAAAATGTACCACAAAGCACGTAATACTCTATGGCTGAGCAATTGAATCCAGAAAAATTTGTCAATGCTTTTTTGGAGTGTTATATACCACCAAAATTTACCAAAGAGCATGTAATACTCTCTGGATGAGTAATTGAATCCATAAAAAATTTTCAACACTTTTTGGACTGTTATATACTACCAAAATGTACAGAAATTCAGAAATTTTTTTCAATGCTTTTTTAGAGTGGTATATAACATCGAAATGTACCACAAAGCACATTATATTCTATGGATGACAATATAGTAAATGTTTTTTCCCCCAAAAAAAGAATGTGGTCAACTTTGCAGCAATATATTTAGTAACGGACTGCAAAACCCTAAACCCTGCCTAGAGACTGTATTCAGCTACTCCCATTGCTGCTGCAACTGTCCCTCCCTAGGCTAAATGCAGAATGTATCTGATACAAACAACAAAACACAAAATTAGCCCTTAGAAAGACTATTAGTATGATGGGTCAGGTTCAGCACCAGTATCAATACTATAGAACTCTGATTCATTAAACTGTGCACACACAGACCTGGACAAGCACTCTCTCCCTCCAATAAGAACTGTCCCTGAGCTGTGCAATGGCGTCAGTGTGCCAAGCCTGGCGGCGCCTGTCCTTTTATAACCCATGATGATGTCATACGGCCAGTTAATCACAGCAATGCCACTAACAAGATGGCTACAGCATTACAGTGACTCACAGGCACTCACCGCATGCTTACTGACTGTGTAACAGGCGCCAAACATGAGAATTCGAGTTTGAAATTCTAGCACCGCCTAATGCTCGCCGAGTGCCGAGCACATTCGAGCGCCCATATACTTGAGTGATATCCGAGTACATCTGAGCATGTTCGCTCGTCCATATTGCTAAACACAGCCTGACAATGTTCAGAATGGCAAATTTATTGCAGAAGTTTGAAATCTGTACATCATATATCTGAATGAGCTTGTTCCTGCAAAATATACATGGATGTCTGGAAAGCTCATTCAACTCCAGATCAGTGTGTGAATATAACCTGACCTTAAAGGGAATATGTCAGCAGGTTTTTGCTATGTATTCTGAAGACAGCATGCTCTTGGGGTTAAAACAGAGATTTCAATGATGCCTCTCTTATCAAGCTCTGTGCTATTGTTTACTTGCAATGATTGTTTTAGTATCAGGAGCTTATCATTACTCGGACAAAGCAGAGGACATAGCAGCGCGTGCTTGGTAGTCCGACACACCCCCTCTGTGATAAGCATCTCACTGTCTATAGATATTGTATATAGAAAGAATGGTGTGGGTGGAGTTATCTTTCTCAGCTGTGCTGCATTGCTAAATATAAAAACTCTGATTATGACAGAATGGCTGTACCAATAAACTAAGTTCTACATTGTTGGATTCAGGGTCTCATTCCCTATGTCATGCTGTCACATGACGTAGAAAACACCTGTTGACAGATTCCCTTTAAGACCTAAGGCTAAAAATCATCTAGGTCAGTGGCCAGCTTTAGGACTTACTCAGGCCATTGTTCATCAGTGTTTAGCATAGCTCACAAAATATATATATATATGTACTATATATATATATATATATATATATATATATATATATATATATATAGTACAGACCAAAAGTTTGGACACACCTTCTCATTCAAAGATTTTTCTGTATTTTCATGACTATGAAAATTGTACATTCAGACTGAAGGCTTCAAAACTATGAATTAACACATGTGGAATTATATACTTAACAAAAAAGTGTGAAACAACTGAAAATATGTCTTATATTCTAGGTTCTTCAAAGTAGCCACCTTTTGCTTTGATGACTGCTTTGCACACTCTTGGCATTCTCTTGATGAGCTTCAAGAGGTAGTCACCGGAAATGGTCTTCCAACAATCTTGAAGGAGTTCCCAGAGATGCTTAGCACTTGTTGGCCCTTTTGCCTTCACTCTGCGGTCCAGCTCACCCCAAACCATCTCTATTGGGTTCAGGTCTGGTGACTGTGGAGGCCAGGTCATCTGGCGTAGCACCCCATCACTCTCCTTTTTGGTCAAATAGCCCTTACACAGCCTGGAGGTGTGTTTGGGGTCATTGTCCTGTTGAAAAATAAATGGCGGTCCAGCTAAACACAAACTGGATGGAATAGCATGCAGCTGCAAGATGCTGTGGTAGCCACGCTGGTTCAGTATGCCTTCAATTTTGAATAAATCCCCAACAGTGTCACCAGCAAAGCACCCACACACCATCACACCACCTCCTCCATGCTTCATGGTGGGAACAGGCATGTAGAGTCCATCCGTTCACCTTTACTGCGTCGCACAAAGACACGGTGGTTGGAATCAAAGATCTCAAATTTGGACTCATCAGACCAAAGCACAGATTTCCACTGGTCTAATGTCCATTCCTTGTGTTCTTTAGCCCAAACAAGTCTCTTCTGCTGGTTGCCTGTCCTTAGCAGTGGTTTCCTAGCAGCTATTTTACCTGAAGGCCTGCTGCACAAAGTCTCCTCTTAAGAGTTGTTGTAGAGATGTGTCTGCTGCCAGAACTGTGTGTCGAATTGACCTGGTCTTTAATCTGAGCTGCTGTTAACCTGCGATTTTTGAGGCTGGTGACTCGGATAAACTTATCCTCAGAAGCAGAGGTGACTCTTGGTCTTCCTTTCCTGGGGCGGTCCTCATGTGAGCCAGTTTCTTTGTAGCGCTTGATGGTTTTTGCAACTGCACTTGGGGACACTTTCAAAGTTTGCCCAATTTTTCGGACTGACTGACCTTCATTTCTTAAAGTAATGATGGCCACTCGTTTTTCTTTACTTAGCTGCTTTTTTCTTGCCATAATACAAATTCTAACAGTCTATTCAGTAGGACTATCAGCTGTGTATCAACCAGACTTCAGCACAACACAACTGATGGTCCCAACCCCATTTATAAGGCAAGAAATCCCACTTATTAAACCTGACAGGGCACACCTGTGAAGTGAAAACCATTTCCTGTGACTACCTCTTGAAGCTCATCAAGAGAATGCCAAGAGTGTGCAAAGCAGTCATCAAAGCAAAAGGTGGTTACTTTGAAGAATCTAGAATATAAGACATATTTTCAGTTGTTTCACACTTTTTTGTTAAGTATATAATACCACATTTGTTAATTCATAGTTTTGATGCCTTCAGTGTGAATGTACAATTTTCAAAGTCATGAAAATACAGAAAAATCTTTAAATAAGAAGGTGTGTCCAAACTTTTGGTCTGTACTGTATATATATATATATATTTATAAATAGATAGATATACAGATAGATAGATACATACAGAAATATATATACATAGATATAAATATGTGAGATATTCATTGGTCTGCTTGCATGTGTAGCTTACTGTACAAGTAATTTATTATTAAATTAACGAATTTTTGTAAAAAATGGTGTGGGGTCCCCCTAAATTTTAATAACCAGCAGAGGGAAAGCAGACAGCTGTGGGCTGATGTTTGTAGACTGGGAAGGGGGTAATATCCATAGATGTTCCCAGGCTATTAATATCAGCTCTCAGCTGTATACTTAGCCTTTAGTGGTTATTAAAATGGAGGATTAAAAAAAAAATGACTTGAGGTCCCCCTATTTTAACAATCAGCAAAGACTAGGCAGACAGCTGTGGGCTGATATTAATAGCCTAGGAAGGGGCCATGAATATTGGCCCCCTCCAAGACTACAAACATCAGCCATCAGCTGCCCCAGAAAAGGCGCATCCATAAGATGTGCCAATTCTGACGCTTAGCCTCTGCTCTTCCCACTTGCCCTGGTGTGGTGGCAAGTGGGGTAATAGGGTTGGGGTTGATATCAGCTTTGTATTGGCAGCTGACATCAAATCCAGCTTAGTAATGGAGAAGCGTCTACAAGATGCCCCCATTACTAACCCCATAGTCAAATAGTGAAGTAAAACACAAACACTCAGAATGAATTAATTTATTTGAAATAAATGTGGAATTTGTTATATGGAAGAATTTTAAAATCACTAAGGAAGATTGTTGGTAAACACAGAAGAGCGGCACATTACGTCTCTGGAATTAGAGGAGCCTGCAGGTCGAGTTTAGCTTTAGATGTAAGTATTCTCATCACCTAGTAACACACAACTGACTTGTAAACTAAAGTATCTCCTGACCAGTTAAACAGGTCCATAGCAGAGGTGTATGCAAAGTAAGTGACACAACAACTTTTTTGTGTCATTTGCCAACACATTGAGTGCATAAGGTTAAGTTACAAGATAAGTTTTTGACGCTGCATATTTTCACTGTGCAAAAAAAAACCACAGCGTATTACAATTTCACCAATGTGGTGTGTATAAAAATACACACCACCCCATAATATATGCTTTGTCGTCTGAGATGTCCATTTTTTGTCTTTTCTACAAATTTTTTAAAGGATTTGCCAATAAAGATTGTTGAATTTTAATCAATTGCCCTGTGTGTTGAGCTGGATCCATCTTCACTTCCGCATTTTATTTATGCTGCGTAAACAGATCTACAGTTTTATATGTGGATTTCCCCCATAGAATTGCATTAGATGCTGAAAATCCACAGGTAAAAAACACACATTCATTTATAGTGTGCTTCCACTGTGGAAAGACTCTAAAAACGTTTGTAAGATGTAATCCACACATGACCGTATCAATGAAGTTTTGACTATGTGAAATACCAGGAAGTAGCAAAAACAAAGCACCTTTATTTGAAACATGACATACCAAAAAGAGACAAAAAAATACAGCGTTAGTAATGCATGTAAAAAGACACTGATACACGCAGACTCATTCAAATGAATGGGTCTGCGCACATGTCAGTGTGTTTCCACTGACCATGTGTCCATGGGCAAAACACGCTGACATGTCCGTTTTTGGATGACAGCGCGGATCACACGGACCCATTCAAGTCAATGGGTCCGTGTAAACACGTACCGCACATGGATGCCATCTGTGTGACACTTACCGGCGCTTGGGAATCATTAGCGCTGTTCCCAAGCGCCGGGTGCTGAACGCTGCCCTCCTCAATGTTTCCTGCCAGCGCTGTGATCACCACCAGCAGGGGATAATGATGAGAGTAGTAGTGTCTGCTCCCGGTGTCTCCTCCTGTAAAAATAAGAATAAAATAAAAAATCCTTATACTCACCTGTCCTAAGTGTCCCCCGCAGAAATCCATGCGACCGCTCACGCTGAGAAGATGGGGAGAATGACTCCTGCAGTGAGAGGGCCCCAGACCTCCGCTGAGCTCCATATAAACCCTGAGTTGTGCAGCGCACTAATACACCACACATCTATTGTGCTTTACTGTAACTACAGTATTTTTCATACTATAAGACGTACTTTTTTCCTCCCAAATTTGGGAGAAAAATAGGGGTGCATCTTAGAGTCCAAATGTAGCCTACCGGGGGGCGGCAGGGGTGGAGCGGGGTCACAGGAGGCAGGGTCGAGCCGAGATCTCAATTTGCGCAAGCGCCACCTCCGGTGCGATTTTCCTGTAGATCACCATTGGGAGATCAATGTGTGCAGCTGGGACTCCACTCCTGCCTCTTACCGCTGACATCCTGAAGCCCACCACCAGGACAGGAAATCAATGGCTACTGCCCCGCACTGCCAGGACACCCCCACCTCTCAGCCCAGAGCCCGCAGTATTGCCCCATTCCTGTGACCCCGCTCTACTGCCACCACCCCCCGGTAAGCTAAATTCGGATGATAAGACGGATTCCATTTTCTCATAAAAGATTCCTTTTTACTATTTTCCTCCCCTAAATTTGAGGTACGACTTATGGTTCGGTGCGTCTTAGGGTTCTTTCACATTGCGTTCTGTGTCCCCATCGGGGCATATGTCATAAAATTCCCCGCAAAACAGGGTCCGGACCTATGCTGTGATGGGGCCACAGACTGCAATGGTGATGGCAGAGCGAACGTGAGCCCTGCCGTGCACTTTTTTCAAGAGTGTCTGTCTTCGCTGGTTGCCAAGCAACGCAGGATGCTATTTTGTTTGGTAATAAGCAAAGGTGGGATTTTGTCCAGCCTGCTGTTAAAGATAGCAGGGAGTGGTTGTGTGGGGATGATTGGGACGTAGTCAGCACCTGATCTTTAGGCGGGCTATATAACCCTGCTCTCTGCCCAGTCCTTTGCTGTTTATTGCAATTTCCCATGTGCTTGGTAGTTTGTGGTGTTAGCATTAGGTTATTACAGCAGGGTTATCTCATTTTCTCTTTTAGTTATGCTTTCTGGGGTTCCTGCAGAGGTACTCACCTGGTCCTAGACTGGGCACCAGGCGCGTCACCAGATGCCAGCTGTCCAGCGACAGTGGGCCTAGGAAGGACTCTGCCAAAGTCCCCCTTCCCTTTAATGGGAGCTGGGTGAAGAATATTCCTGGCACTCAAAGGCTCGCCTAGCTGGGCAGCTTGTGCCAAGTGCGTCTGTGGCTGCGCCTTGGATGGTTTGGTGCCAGTCTTTTTGGGTCCCTCTTTGAAGAGCATAACACCCATGTCGTTTTTTTCATTTATTTATTTATTAGGTAAAAAGCTGTAATATTAAGTATTATTACTAAAGGGTGCCATTTTTTAAATGTGTCCTGTTGTGAAATTCTGTTCTGAAATTAGATGTCTATCTATGTATCTAGATGAGTTTCATCAGATGAGTTTCATCCAGAAAACGTGAAAGTTTTTCATCTGATTTTCATTCATTTTGTCATTTGTGTGTGCCAACCATGTGTCTGTTTATACCATCAGTGTGGTCATCAGTGTTTTTCTGGTATGGATAAAGAAAGAAAGAAATTGCAAAGCTTCTCCTATACTTTGTGTGGCGCCCCTGAGGGTTCAGTCGCCACAGAGGTACTGCACCTCACCCGGAGGTGTGGTGTCTCCCTTCTCTCAGGTAAGGAGGGAGTGCTGCCCGGAACCCTAAACACCTACATCCAACACTACACTGCTCCAGGCCGGCTGGAAGGGCAAGACGCAATGTATGTTTCTGCTGAGCCCTGACCCTGGCTGGAGTGGGGGGAACCAAAGGTAGGGGGAACCAGTAGTGGGTGTGGGTGGAGGAAGTAGTTAGGGGGAGCACTTTGGTAGGAGTATATATAGGGAAGCCATCTTAGAGAGTGTGTTCAGTCAGAGGAGGAAAGTGAGAGGAGCAGAGGCTCTGCAGGAGCTCTGCTCTAGAGGCGGGCCTAGCCAGTGAGGCCCAAGTCTGAAGAGAACAGGTCAGTCCAGACGTGTTGTGAGGGTGTGACGCGCCCCCTGGGCCGTGTATGCACGTGTGTGGATTACCCGGAGCCGGGTCTCTGGGGGTTGTAGTCTCCGTGGCGGTGACCCGGTCCCATGGCTCAGGGTGGTCAAACCAGTGGCCATCTTTTATATGGTTTTTATGATTTAATGTCCGACTACGCCACCCGAGGATTGCGGTCAGGGTGTACCGCCGCTGCGAGGCAGACCGCTGAGGCTGGTGTGGTGTGCGCAGCAGAGGATTGGACTACTCCCTACGGGAGGAGTATAACCTCAGGGCAGTGAGTGTGGATGATGGGAGTGATGGTGTACGGGTGTAGCAGGAATGACTCAGAGTCTTTGCAGTGCAGTTCAGGGTCTTTACTGATGATGATAAGGCAGACCCTCCCGGTAGTACTGGCTAGCATAAGGGGCCTGGTCAGTCTGTGAACAAACAGGAGTTCCCCTGGCCAGGTGGAGTTGTAGGCCTCCCCGTCTATTTGCACTCTTCCTGGCTACCTTGCTGTAAGTGAGTGGAAGTAGCCCACGTCCCTGAGTATACCATGTGGTGCTCACCCGTATGGATGGTGACTTGGACCCTCTGGTAGCTTCCGCTCCTCGATGGCGGTACCGGTCCCTTGTGTGTGTGACTGAGCCTCCGGGCTTCCTATGGCCAGAAGACCTGAAATCCCCTGCCGGCTGGTTTCTGCTGCTGGATATATAAGTCCTCACAGCCTCGGACTCCGTTGTCCGGTCGTAGTGTCTTCAGCCAGGACAAGCAATATCAGCTTCCAGTCTCTGGCACTCAGCTCCTGCTCCTACAGAGCTCCTAGCTGTTGCTTTCCCTGTGTCTGCTTGTTCTTCACTCTCCCTCTGCTTTCTCTGCTCTAACCCGCCCCAGATCCAGTTTATATAGGGCAGGTTCCTCCCCTATCTGGTCTGGGACAGGAGGTGTTGCATGTTCAAGGGCTCCTGACCAGGGAACCTCCCACTTGCTCTCAGACGTGATATTTCTATCACTGGGGCAACCAGACCCCTGGGGTGACACATTCCCCACTAGTGAATTTTAGTACTCCGGGACAAAACACATTTTTGAAACATAATATAACAGGGTATAAACAATAACAGGAAAAAGTACATTTTGTCTTGATGGTCACGGCATTTCCGTAACCGGGTGTCCATATCACCCAAGGTGAAGTCTTAGAACAGAGTAGGGGACCTGTCCAAAGCAAACCCCAAACGTTGGCCCTGGGCATGGCTGCAAGGTGAAGCAAGCTACTTTGGACCACACGGGGCCATGCCAGACAGGTTTTTCTTCCATGGCCGTCTTCGCAAGAGGCACCAAGTGCAACTATTTACAATGTAGTTCCGGTTATTCAGCGTCAATAACCTGTCAGTCCATGAACTAGGAAAACTAGAAAGATATAATTAATAACCAGGTAACAAAAACATCAAACATTTTCAACTTTTACGTATGTACGGGTAGATATATACTTGGCATTAGATTCTCCAGCGAGCGGGCATCTGTCCTCTAGTGCTCCTGGTGGACCTACGTAACCCACTATCTGGCTCTGCACTACAGGGTGTAGGAGGTGTTGCGGGTAGGCCTGGCAGCTTCCTGCGTACTCTTTGGCTTACTAGGGGCACGACAGGCTCACTACTAGCAGAGGGTTGATTCTCCTGGGCTGCTTGTATGGATCCTTCTGCCTCCTGGGCTGGCTGCTCTCCCGACACTCCCTGTTCTTCTGTATGCCCTTGAGTGGCTAGCTGGAGAAAGGTGAGGACGGATACCACAACTGCATTGTTGATTTGAGTCCAGGACCGGGGAAAGTCTCCGAGTACGGTACTGATCATTTCTTCCTTTTCCTCTGTGGGTTGAAGGATATCCTGGTCTTCTTCAGCTCCTTGTAGCTGCTCGGGACACTTCTTCAGGTGGTCTCTGGAGACAGTGGCTGTGGTCTCTCCTCCATCCTTACTGATGACACATACTTTTGGGTTCTCGTGGCTTGAGGGCAGTACAGTGTACGGGTCCTTTTCCCACTGGTCATCCAACTTGTGGAGCTGTCTCTTCCTCTTCAAGACCTGCTCTCCAGGTGCCAGGGGAACAGTGGGAGCATGTTGGTTATAAGTCCTCTCTTGCCTTCCTCTTGCTTGAGACAGACTTCGCTCCACGGTCTCCTGTACTTTCCGGTACTGCTGCTGCCGTTCCTTGTCCCAGTCTGCTTCTGGTGAGGTGTCCTCGGGTGTCAGGACTCCCATCTCCAGGTCAATTGGCAGCTTACCTGGTCTTGCGCGCATCAGGTAAGCCGGGGTGCAATTCGTAGCATTCACCGGGATATGGTTGTACAAGTCAATCAGGTCTGGCAGCTTCTCCGGCCACAGGCTGCATTCTTCCAGGGGCAACGTCTTGAGGAGATCAATGACGATATTGTTCATTTTCTCACACAGCCCGTTGGTTTGGGGGTGGTAAGGTGTTGTCCTTATCTTCCTGCAACCATACAAGTTGCAGAACTCCTGGAAGACCTCCGCTTCGAAGGCTGGACCTTGGTCAGTCAACACTTGCTCCGGATACCCGTGTGGATGGCAGAAGTGCTGCTGGAAGGCTCTAGCTGCTGTTTGAGCCGTTAAGTCCTTGACAGGGACCACCACCAGGAACCGGGAGTAGTGGTCTACGATGGTGAGGGTGTAGACGTACCCGGACCTACTCGGAGCCAGCTTCACATGGTCCAGGGCTACCAGTTCTAGTGGTTGCTTCATGAAGATGGGCTGCAGAAGGGTCTTCTGGCTGACACGGTCCTTCCTCCTCAGGTTGCACGGGCCGCAGTCTCTGCACCATCTCTCAATGGGCCCTCTCATGTTTGCCCAGAAGAACCGGTCACGCAACAGGAACTCCAGCTTCTTCCATCTGAAGTGCCCTGCTCCGTCGTGGTATGCCTCCAGGACCATAGCCGCGTCCCGTCTCGGGACCACTACCTGCCAGGTCAGCTCATGTGTCTGGGAGTTGACAGTTCTCCAGCACAGCTTCCCCTTGTAGAGAAACAGTTTACTCTTCTCCTTCCACAGCTGTTTGGTCTCCTCCGGGGCGTCTGGGTCAAGGCAGGCATCAGCCTGTGTCAGCATTTCCTTCACCAGACGGACTGCGGGGTCACTAACTTGAGTCTCTGCCCAGCTGTAGCGGGGTAAGGGATTGAACGTAGCAGAGTGCCTGTCCCTTACACGGTGGGAATACTGGGTAATCCCATGACAGTGGAACGCAGGGAGTTCGATCTCTTCCAGTTCCTCTGGATCTTCCCCCCCGTCCGGTAAGTTCGGCATCCTGGACAGGGCGTCTGAGTTGGCATTTGAGCGTCCCGCCCGGTATTTGATGGTGAATTCATAGTTGGACAGGCGGGCCATCCATCTCTGCTCCAGGGCACCAAGTTTTGCAGTGTCCAGATGTGTCAACGGGTTGTTGTCCGTGTACACGGTGAACTTGGAGGAGGCAAGGTAATGCTTGAAACGTTCCGTCACTGCCCACACCACTGCCAGGAACTCTAGCTTGAATGAGCTGTAATTCTCAGGGTTTCTCTCTGTGGGCCATAGTTTTCGGCTGGCGTAAGCGATTACCCGTTCTCTCCCCTGCTGGATCTGGGACAGTACGGCTCCTAGCCCGATGTTGCTCGCGTCCGTGTGGAGGATAAAAGGCTGGCTGTAGTCAGGGTACGCCAGGATTTCATCCCCCGTGAGGGCCATCTTCAGCTTGTGGAAGGACTCCTCTTCCAGCTTTTCCCACCTGAAGGGTGGCTTCTGGTTTTTGGCCTTCCTGGATTGACCTATCAGGAGGTCCTGCATAGGAGCTGCCATTTTGGTGAAACCGGGAATGAATCTTCGGTAGTAGCCTACTAACCCGAGGAACTGCCGCACTTCCTTTATGTTGGAGGGTCTTGGCCAGTCCTTAATCACGGTGATTTTATCGGGGTCGGGAGCCACTCCGTCGGCGTGTCCCAGGTACTGTACCTTTGGTTTCAGCAGGTGACACTTGGAGGGTTTCACCTTTAGGCCATAGCTTGCCAGGGCGTCAAACACCTCTGCCAGGTGTTTCAGATGGTCCTCGTAGGTTTTGGAATAAACGATGACATCGTCCAGGTATAACAGGACCGTCTCGAAATTCCGGTGTCCCAGACAGCATTCCATCAACCGCTGGAAGGTTCCTGGTGCGTTGCAGAGCCCGAACGGCATACAGTTGAATTCGCTGAGACCCATCGGGGTGGTGAACGCAGTCTTCTCCTTGTCCGCCTCTGCTACAGGAACCTGCGAGTACCCGCTAGTAAGATCCAAAGTGGAGAAGAAGTTAGCAGATCTTTGTGTGTGATACGGTTGACCTTTCTGTAGTCTACGCACATTCTCATTGTGTTGTCCTTCTTTTTCACTAGAACTAGTGGAGCTGCCCAGGGGCTACAGCTGTCCCTGATTACCCCAGCCTCCTTCATGTCTCGCAACATCCCCTTTGCATGCTGATAGTGTGCAGGGGTACAGGTCGGTATCTTTCCTTTATGGGTGGATGGTCTCCTGTGCGGATGTGATGTTCTACCCCCTTTACTCGCCCGAAGTCTAGCGGGTGTTTACTAAAGACTCTTTCGTACTCCTGAACCACCCAGTAGACTCCCTGTTTTGGTGTGAGGGAGTGGAGTCAGTGCCCAAATGCAGCTGCTGACACCAGTCTTCCATTTGTTTCTTAGAGCCGTTACCTTCCTCTGGTTGAGACGGAGGCAAGGGTTCTACGGCCTTTACAGAATTTTGGTTTATGGTGAACAATTTGGCTAGCGTGGCATACCGGGGCAGGTATACTTCTCTCTCCCCGATATTTATGATGCGGACGGGCACCCTCCCATGGCGTACATCGACCACCCCCCGTGCTGTCAAAATGGTGGGCCTACTGTCTGAGTAGACGGGTTCTACCATTGCTTGGTAGTCTCTACCTCTTAGACCAATAGCTGCCCGGCACCAGATCATCATCTCACTCTTTGGGGGCATGGCGATAGGGAACGGGTCACTCATCCTAACGCTACCAATCTCACCACCCGACAGTTCTACCTGTTGCCGTTTCATCAGTGCCCGGATCTCCTTTTGTAGGACCCGCTGTTGGCCGGAGCTGGCGTTCATGGCAACCTGTTGCAAAATGGCAATTACTTCTGAAAGGCAATTCTCAATAACGTTAGTACCCAAGGTTATTTTAGGGTGACTTTCACGACGATCAATGTCCACAGTAATCAGTCCTTGTGCCGCCAGTTCGACCTTACCGATTTTAATGGTCACCTCTTTGAATCCCACCTGCGGCACGGGCAGACCATTGCTAGCGATGATACTCAGGTCGTCATCTGGGTAGCGGGTTATGTCCGAGTCATTCCAGTACCGCTTAAAGAGCACATAAGGGATGGTAGTTACCTGTGACCCGGTGTCTAGTAGGGCACTCATAGGAATGCCATCCAGTACCACAGGCAAGACTGGACGTCCCCCTACGTATTTATCACGCCAGTTCGATGGGCCTGATGATCTTATGCCTGGGGATTGGCCCTCTGCCCCAGGTTGTGCCCGTTTAAATGACAGTACCTTGCCATATGTCCGGGTTGATTGCAGCGGCGGCAGATGGGTTGTCCGTCCTCGTTGTATCTGTCGCTGGGTCTTCCTCTGGACGATGGGATCCTCCTCTGTCGGCGCCACGGGACGTCCTCCGGACTGGTGGCCAGCTTGATCCTTCCTGGAGAGGATACCTGTAACGACTGCACAGTCCTGGTTAATGCGGCAACGCTTTTGGTCAGTTCTTGGACCTGATGGTGCAGGTCTGCAACCGGGTCTTTATCCAAAGCCTGCGCACCAGCTCCCACAGGCTCTGCAGACAAGGGCACCGCCTCCTGGTGATAGGTAATAGCAGGGCACCGGTGGGTTACAGCGCTACCCGGTGCCGGTTCTCGGAGCACCCGGATGGCCCTGTCTTTGAACTTTGCAAAGTCTAACCCAGGGTTCTGCAAGGCCATTGCACGTAACTGGGTTCGGTGGGCGTTGGACAGCAGACCCTCAATGAATTGCTCAGTCAACAGTTCATCTGCATTCCGCACACTGTCAGGGTCTGCCTGTTTAATGGCTCCCAGGGCCTCCTGCAAATTCAAAGCATAGTCTCTTATACTGTCTTGGGCCCGCTGCTTGCACCCATAAAATCTCATTTTGATCTCTGCTGAGGTACGGGTATCAAAAGTGTCCTTCAGACGGGCTAAGATCTCCTTCACAGTCTCCTTGTCCCTGACTGACCAGGACTTTACTTCACGTTGGGCTGCGCCAGTTAGCTGGCCTACCAATATGCTCACTTTTTGTCCCTCCGTCAGGGGGTACACTTTAAATAGGCTGTACAGTTTCTCTTTAAAGTCGCTTAGGGTATGCGACTCCCCTGAGTATTGGGGCAGCCAGGCCGCTCCAGGGATGTAAGGCATTGTAAATGGCATTACTGTGGCAGTGGCCGCACTGGCGGTGGGAGCTCCCTCCATTCCTGGTATCTTCTGCCCCCTTAGTTAACCGTGGCCTACCTTTTGTTGCTCTTCCTCCGTAGGCCGCGGCTCCGCTGGTGCGGCTCCGGGCGAGGACCTTGTGTCGCGTCCTGGTGACGTCAGCGCCGCTCTCTCTCCTTCCAGGACCTTGCGCAGCGTCGGTGCGTAGGGCGGGGCTTCAGGTCTCACGCGGTTTGGACGTCCACGCCCCTCTTCTTCCCGCGCGGCGTCCTGAAGATGGCGTCCGATGGCGGGAAAACGGCTGAAGACGGCGGGAAACGACTGAAGATGGCGGGAGACGGCTCCGGATGGCGGGAGACTTCTTTTTAAAGGTACGTGTACAGTCTTTTCAGGCGCGCAATACCCGTTTGTGGTGGGTTGGTCACAATCCTGTCGACTACGCCAAAGCTGACTCGCCCCCTAGGCCATGGGGCACTCGGATCCGGCAACAGGACAATAATGGGGGTAGTAGTGGCAACCCGGTCCGTGGCTCAGGGTGGTCAGACCAGTGGCAGTCTTCTATATGTTTTGCAATGTCCGACTACGCCACCCGTGGATTGCGGTCAGGGAGGACCGCCACTGCAAGTCAGACCGCTGAGGCTGATGTAGATATGCAGCACAGGGATAGGATAACTCCCCACGGGAAGAGTGTAGCCTCAGGGCAGTGTAGGTGAATGCTGGGGGTGGTGGTGCAGGGCGTCCCAGTACCGTTAGTGCTGGCGCGGTAAGAAACACAAAGACAACATGTGGCAGTCCAGGGTCTTTTACTCACAGTTCGTATACTCCAAGCCACTTCTGTACAGGTAGTGACTGCCCAAGCCGTGCTGCGTCCACCAGGTGAGTGGCTCGGTCAACCCCCAGGCAATTCAGGAGCATGGCACAGAACTCCCTTCTATCCTTCCTCTGGCCGTGCCCCACCAGTGACCAAACTTCTGTCCGGCTGCCTCGGGCCTTCTCTGGGAGAACTTGGCGCCAGCTTCCCTGGCCCTATGTTGTGCCTTCCTAGTAGGTTTAGCGAGGGGTCGCACCAATAGATGATCAAGACCTCCGGTTCTTGGCTAAGGATTATTTGCCTCCACCAACTTGGGATCCGGTACCCTTTTCTTGCCTGACCCGTCACCCGTAATCTCCTGGGTCCTTAGGGTCCCTTCTACCTTCGTGTTTCTGGGCCTTTCTATTCTTTTGGTTCCTTCTCTTTCTGTTCTGTTCCTTTCTCTTTTCTCCCTCTTGCCCTGCTCGTGTCCCTAGGCCTGGCTCTGGAGCAGAACTCCAGCGGAGCCTCTGCTCCCCTTCTCCTCCACTCTCACTTCCTCCTCACAGACTCGACTTCTCCCAGAACTAAGATGGTGTCCACCTTTTATATCTCCTCCTCTGTGTCTGAGCCCAGGTGACCTGCATCCAATGAGCTCCTTTCTATGCCCAGAAACCAGCCCCTATCTGCTCCCACATCACCAGGGTTCCCCTCCTTCCCCACTCCAGCCAGGGACATAGTCAGTCATGCCTGCATACTAATGGGAGCACCGTAGAGCTGTCCCCCGGAAATGAGGAGTGTATGTGTGCAGCTAACTGAGCCCTGGTCCATACTCCATCCTTACCCGGGAGTGGAATACCACACCTCTGGTGGAGGTGCAATACCCCTGTAGCAACCGAACCCTCGGGGCGCTACAGGAGCAGTTCAGAAGAACAGCTCGGGACAGTTCAGAAGAACAGTCCGGGAGCAGAGCCTCATGAGGAGCACTGTTCCACAAGTAGGGCCTGGTCTGGAGGCCCAGGAGGGAAGCAGGGAGTAGGCTCCGTTCTAAGAAAGGATCCTAGGGGGTACGGCACGTGCAGGACGGCACCCGTACGCCCCGCATCTGTCAGAAGACAGAGGGATCGCAGCCGCATTCTAGTCCCCTGAGGGTCAAGCAAGTCTGTGTAACTCCGACGGACAGGAGGGACTTCAGAGCACCCGAGCGGGATTGAGAGTGGGCAGCGCAGAGCAGGAAGGAGAAGGACCTAGTGTGAAGACGGTCAAAACAGGCACACGAGAAAGTGGGGTTCTGCCAGGTATTCCCAAGCTGCCTGAGAAAGGATTGAACCCCTGCCCTGTGAACGCAGTGCGACGTGGGAGGCCTGCACCTGTACGTTGCACCTGTGGACTGTCTGAAGAATTGTGAGTAAAACCTTGGATGACTGCACTGTACTGCCTCCGTCCATTCCTTCATCGGCGCCATTGTTCCCCCTGCACTACAACGCCCAGCGCAACCCACTCTCCCTCACCTCACTGCCCTGAGGCCTGCTCCACCTGTGGGGAGCCGTCCCATCACAAGCTGCCCTAACATCTGCCTCAGAGGACTGTTGCAGCGCTGGTGATCCTCACCAGACACCACAGGTGGCGTCACGACAAATCCCCTATTATTCCCCTTTTTGCACTGACCGCCCTGGGTCATGGACCGGGCCAGCCACCGTGATATTCCCCGCCAACCGGCATCCAGAGGCCCGGCTGCCGAGTACCCCATGGCCCTGGGAGCGCGTCATTTGCAAAGTTAAACACGGACAGCACACTGTACACTGATGGCATTCGTGTGTTGTACGTGTTTGTCACGGACCCATAGATTTGCATTGAACCTTATCATCCGTGCTGCCGGAAAAAATGGACATGTCTCTGTCTGTTTTGCATGGACACACGGTTCGTGCAAAATTATGGACATGTGCATAGTACCACAGGTTATAAAAGAGTTTGTAAGAGGAATGTGTGGTATCTGTGAAAAACTTACTGGAAACACAGACGTGTGAAGGAGACCTAATGGATTAAAATTAATAGACATGTATCTGTAAAAATCGGATGCCACATAGATGTACTGTGTGAGATCTGATTTTTTTTATATGCATCAATAGATATGAATGGGCGAGTCTCATCCCAGATACGGAAGATCTTTTATGTCAAACACACACTCGGTCGGTCTGAAAAAAACTGTAATCTGAACAGCCCTAGTGTGCTGTGTGCTGTCCATGTGCCGTCTGATTTGTACTTGGACAGAAAATGTTTGTGTAATATGTTGGTATGAACGAGCCATAAAATTGATCACAACGTCCAGTGTGAAGGTAGTGCCAGTATGAACAAAGTGATGTTATATTTTTGAATTTTGAAAATATAACTAGCTCCACAATACTGGTTGAAAAATGTATGTGCGTGTGTTAGATAAACATGTACATGCTGGTCTTGTAAAGGCAATGGCTTGTACTACATTTCTAAGGGTATGTGCATATGGTCATGAGCTGCTGCAGGTTTGATGCTGTGTGTTATGCAGCGTCAAACCCGCAGCGTCCAGCTGTTACAGCATAGTGGATGGGATTTCTAGAAATCCCATGTCCACTATGTGTCTCTGTGCGTCTGTGGATCACCCGCGGAAACTGACATGTGACGCGTCTTTCAGACCGCGGTATATCAATTTCTCCGGTGGGTCCGAATGCGGGCTTTCCCCATAGACCTAACCTCTATTAGGAAAGTCTGCAGGTGAAAAAAAATGGCGCCGCTCATTTGCATCAAATGAGCTGAAGCCGGTGGCGGCTATTCTGCTGGGTTGGGTGTGCACATACCCTTACTATACTCAAGTACACAGTAATTAAAATATTTTGCATCTGTGATCAAAGATAATGGGATCAGCAGAGTCGCTCCTTAACCCTCGTAGTACCATTGGCTTTAGTTTTACAGGGGCTAGTGTCACATGGATGATTGGCTCTGGGCACCTGAACTCTTGGCCGCACAGCAGGTTTCTAATTACCATCAGTAACGACAAACAAGGCAGAGTCTCTGCAAAGAGCTTTTTCATGATTTCTATGGGCCATATAGAGTGATTCCAATTACTTGAAATAATAAGACCAGTCATGTAGAGCAGGGTTCCCCAACTCCAGTCCTCAAGGCCCACCAACAGGTCATGTTTTCAGGATTTCCTTAGTATTGCACAGGTGATGGAATTATCACCTGTGTAATACTAAGGAAATCCTGAAAACATGACCTGTTGGTGGGCCTTGAGGACTGGAGTTGGGGAACCCTGATGTAGAGGGCCTCCTGGCCTGCGGTAACCAATGGCCGCATAAATATGAAACGTTCCATGCAAACCTCTTATCTGGTCTTACACTGATTCTTACTATATATAATTGCTGTAGGCCAAACCCCATAATATTGCACTTTTTGGTCTGCTGGAGGAACAAACAATTGCTGTACAACTTGAGAAATTGGCAAGTTTGGATGTTATTCATTCAAAGCTCTTATCAGCTTTACTCAATTGACCATTGGACACATAATATTAAGGCATCTTGCCTCAGGTAGCAAAGAAGTGAGAAGCAGCTGCTCCAGTTTATCCTAAATGACTGCTGGATGTTCTCAACTTAAAACTTGAAGAGTCTGCTTTTCCTATGGTGACAGGATGCAGAGAATCCCTGGGTAGTGTGATGGGAGCCAATAGGAGTGGGTATTTCTTCACAATACTAAGGGTATGTGCCCACGATGCAGAATTGAAGCAGAAAATTTCCGCAGCGTTTCTGCATGTGCTTGGCAGTAAAAACACTTGCGGATTTTACACGCGTTTTTTAAGCGTTTTTGCAGCGTTTTTACGTGCGGATTTGACTTGCGTTTTTCAAATGCATTGAGTAGTCAAATCCGCATGCGGAAACGCACAAATAATGGACATGCTGTGGATTTTTCCATACAGAAAATCCGCTGCGGAAAATTCTGCAGCATGTGCACAGAACATGCAGATTTTCATTGGGGACCATGGGGCACGGATTACCAAGAGTTTTAAAAGCGTTTCCGCTGCGGAAATTCCGCAGCAAAAATGCTTGGAAAACGCATCGTGGGCACGCAGCCTAAGGGTGCTTTCACTTTGCGTTCTGTGTCTCTGTTGGGGCATACGTCCAAAATTCCCCGCAAAACTGGGTCTGAGTGTCTGCTTTCTGTAGGCATACATTCCCGAAAAAGGTGCAGGGCTCACGTTCCCTCTGCCGTCACCACTGCAGTCTATGGCCCCCGTCACAGCATACGTCCAGACCCCGTTTTGCAGAAAAATTTGGACGTATGTCCCGACAGGGACACAGAACGCAATATGAAAGCACCCTTAGACTTCTTGCACACAGTTATATGACATCTCCATTTTCTTTTAGCTTCTACTGTGTCTCAGTATATCTTTATACAAAAGGTTTTTTTTGTAAAATTTTGAACAAATGACAGAATATAAATTATGGCATTCTGTAATGGAAGTACTGATGACATTATGAAGGTAAAAACTGACACTGACCAAACACTGATGTAAATCTCATACAAAACACTGGTAAGAATCATTCCATTTTTAGCCTACGAGAAAAATCACTCACGTCTGAATGAATGAAAGCTTCATTAGCACTACAAGATTAGGGCTCTTTCACATCTCCTGATATCTCCGGTACTAGAAAAATCAGTACCGGAGATATCCGTGTCTGTATGCACCTGTGTGGCACAAGTGTGACAACCGTATGATGCCCGTGTGCCACATCAGGAGCACACGTACCGGCATTCGGGAATCACCGATACAGTTAGCGCTGTTCCCAAGCGCCGGGTGCTGAATGCTGCCATGGTCTCCTGTTACTCACTGAACTCAGTGGCGGTCCGGGGGCCCGCTTGCTGCAAGAGTCATTCTCCCCGGCGTCATTGGTCAAAGGATTACAGCGGTGGACACTTAGGACAGGTGAGTATAAGGATTTTTTTATTTTATTCTTATTTTTACAGTTGGACACTGCAGGTGCAGACTGCTACTCTCATCATGGTCTCCTGTTGGTGCTGATCGCAGTGCCAGCAGGGAACAATGATGAGGCAGCGTTCAGCACCCGGCTCTTGGGAACAGCGCTAACTATACTTCTGATTCCCAAGTGCCAGTACATGTCACATAGATGACACACGGATGTCATCTGTGTGTCATCAGTGTGGGAAGTTTTGCGGCCCGTGCAGCAGGTAAAAACACACATGGTCCATGGAAAGACACTGACATGTGCACAGACCCAATAATTTCAATGGGTCTACATGTGTCAGTGTCTCCAGTACGTGTGGAAACTGTCACCACATGTACCGGACATACTGATGTATGAAAGAGCCCTTATCGTGAGGGGCGCTCGTTTCACGATAATCATCCAGTCTAAACCAGCTGTTGATCAATCAACAAATTAGCAAAGCACTAGTTAATCAGGTGAAAGGATCTTTTGGTCTGGTCAAAAGATCGTTCTCTGCAGCAAACTGTCCTGTGCAAACAAAACTTGCGCTGTCGTGAACAATGGCCCTGAATGATTATATTATGGATTGTTCAGTGAGCATCTGAAGCGTGGTTAGCCTGGGTAAACAAGCTAATAAATGAATGTAAACCGTAAAACATGTTGCTGGTCGGTGATCACTTAATGCTGCGCATTGTGCACTGTGAATGCACCTTGGGTTTAATTACAGAAGATATAATGTAACATCCATTACTGTGACATATTTTCTTTTCATACAGGCTGAATCTCTCATTATCTGCTAGAAACTGGAAAAAGGAAGAAGCAGGATAAAGATGCCTGGTAAACACAAAAATTGTGTTGTGCATCATTTTTGGGCATGTATGTCTCCTGGAGGTGGACACCCAGACAAGTAGACTTAATGCACCCTTACCAGTTATTTAAGAATCTGAAATCTTTTCCTATTTTTCTATATATGAACTAGTATGTCCCTAAAGAATTCAAAACACTCCAACCTCAACCACATTGGTGCACCAGATGCCTTTATTTCCCTGCCCTATTCTCTTCCATCATGCTCTTTGATAAATGTGATTTCATTTTCTTTCAATCTGATTGGACAGTAGAATACTCAATAGCTAAAATGTAATCTTTACTTATTTCTAAAAATAATTATCTGTAGTTAAACATTAATTAGATTTTGACTTGGCAGTTAGGCTTGGTGCCCAAATTAAGTGCAGATCCTAAACTGGCCATACACATTCGATGGCTGTCGGCCGAACTATGCTATTGTGGCGCCCCTGAGGGTTCAGTCGCCACAGAGGTACTGCACCTCACTCAAAGGTGTGGTGCCTCCCTTCACTCAGGTAAGGAGGGAGTGCTGCACGGAACCCCAAACACCTGCATCCAACACTACACTGCTCCAGGCCGGCTGGAGGGGCGACATGTAGAGCGCAGCTGCTGAGCCCTGTCCCTGGCTGGAGTGGGGGGAACCCAAAGGTAGGGGGAACCAGTAGTGGGTGTGGATGGAGGAAGTAGTTTAGGGGAGCACTCATACAGTAAAGATATAAAAAGAAGCCATCTTAGAATAGTGCAGTTCAGTCAGTGAGAGGAGAGAGTGAAGACAGACAGGGAGCAGAGTCTTAGTTAGAGCTCTGCTCCCCAAGCAGGGCCTAGCCTCAGAGGCCCAGGAGGGGAGCAGGGAGGAAGCTCCGTTCTGAAGAAGGGATCCTAGGGGGGTACGGCGAGTGCAGGCGGCACCCGTACACCCCGAACCTGCCAGGTATCAGGAGGATCTAGGCCGCAAGAAGGGGACCGGCCCCTGGCCCAGTCGTGCAGCTTCAAGCCTCAGCTGGAAAAACCGGAGGCTTCTGGCTTTTATAGCCAGTAGCCAAATCCCCACTCCAATCCAAGTAAGGTCAAGCAGGTCTGTGTAACTCCGACGGACAGGGGGGACCTCAGAGCACCCGAACAGGATTCACAGTGGGAAGCGCAGGGCAGGAGGGAGTAAGACCCAGCGTGAAGTCGGTCTAGAGAGGCACACAAGAAAGTCGGGTTCTGCCAGGTACGCCCGAGCTGCCTGAGGAAGGACTGAACCCCTGCCCGGTGAACGCAGTGCGACGCGGAAGGCTTGCACCTGTACAGTGCACCTGTGGAATCTAAGAACCTTGAGTAAAATCTTGGATGACTGCACTGTACTGCCTCCGTCCCTTTCTTTTGCCGGTGCCATTTCCCTCCCTGCACTACAACGCCCAGTGCACCTCCATTTATCTACGCTGCCCTGAGGCCTGCTCCACCTGTGGGGAGCCGTTCCATCTCAAGCTGCCCTAACATCTGCCTCAGAGGACTGCTGCAGTGCTGGTGATCCTCACCAGGCACTACATGTGGCGTCACGACAAATCCCCTATAAACATCCCCTTTTTGTACTGACCGCCCTGGGTCACGGACCGGGCCAGCCACCATGATCTCCCCCAAAAGCAGCCATAAGGCCCGGCTGCCGAGTACCCCACGGCCCTGGGGGCGAGTCACTATGGCTGATCTTTTGGCTGACAGCCATCTCAGCCAACTCATCCATACACAGGAGCACACATAAATCCAGGCCCTCCTATGTTCTCTATAAGAAAGTCACCGACTAACATGTTGGCTGGCAGCTTATCTTTGGGAGACCAATGCAATTAGCAGTCCGAAATCAGCCATGCCTGATTGACTTCTCACCCGATTATCAGTCAGCCGATGCCCCCATACACAATATACCTTGATATTGGCAGATTTAGCTGACGTTAGACTAATATGTATGGTAGCCTGTAAGCTAAAACAGCAATGACAGTAATTCTAAGATTAGTTGTGGCACCAAAAACAGTTGTGTAGCCTCAGTGTCTCCTATGTGATGTATAAAGCAGCCTCAGTGTATTATATGTGATTCATATACACCAGTCTCTGTGTCTCCTATGTGATGCATTGAGCAGACTCAGTGTTTCCTATGTGATCTATTTACAGCAGTTTCAGTATCTCCTTTGTGATCTAGACAGCAGTCTCAGTGTCTCCCTTGTGATCTATACAGCAGTCTCAGTGTCTCCTCTGTGATGTACATACAGCAGACCTGCTTGATTGCTTTAAATCTTATGTAAGTAGTCATGAATTTCCCTCTTTGGGGAGACATGCAGGAAAATATGCATCTGTGTTTGGTACAACTTATCCTCGCAAAGAGTCAACTGCACTACATACTGAGCAACGCAGAGGGGCTGCAAGTAGCAACATCATCACCTAACATCAGATGCCTCACCAAAGAGAAGCAGTTCCAGCCATCACATTAGGGTGAGTTAATTAAATGTTTGACCAAATATAGCAGGATCATTTTTAAGTTGATCATTTTGTTTGGCCCCTTAATGATGATACAAATATCCGAAATTGCCCCTGGCAGAAAAAAGGTTCCCCACCCCTGGGTTATATAATCGTTTGGTTACATTAAATGTCCTATTAGCACATTCCCTTTTTACACAGGATGATGTTGTGCTGATGATGATGATTTTAATGCTGGCAATCTCCTGATGAACGAGTGTTTTGCTCGTTTGTCTGATGAATGCCAGCATGTTTAAAGGGAACCAGACGGCTGACACATGCTGGCTGTATGATTTCAGTCATGTATGTTTAACTCTGAATTGCAAAGTCTTTAAAAGGGGCCGGGTACCAAGCTGAACTGGAGATTAGTCGAAAAGGACGATCCCCGGCGGCTTCTTCCCACTCATATCCCTTGAGCATTTTCCTTTCTTTTGCTTTGCTCTATTATTATCGGGGCATCACTATTGACATCATGTTGATTGACAGGTAGCTCTCCGTTGCCTAACTCAGTGCAGGTACAATTAGTTATTATTATTATAATTTATTTTTTTCTGTGTATATGAGTAGAACTATCCAAAACTATCCAAAATCGCACAAAAACACCACAAGTTTTGATTGGAGCATTGGCGTATATGCACATAACATCTTTCTAAGATGAATTTCACCTGGAACCTGACTGAAAAACGCAGCAAAAATGAATGTAATACACAGCAAAAACGACATTGCTGTGAACATATTCAGTCTTTTGTTACTTCTATTAACTGTTTCAGGGTTCGAAAACAGTGAAGCTGTTAGGCCACGTGCACACATTGAGTATTTGGTGAGTTTTTTACCTCAGTATTTGTAAGCCAAAATCAGAAGAGGAACAATCAGAGGAAAAGTATAATAGAAACACGTCACCACTTCTGTATTTATCACCCACTCCTGGTTTTGGCTTACAAATACTGAGGTAAAATACTGACCAGATACTCAACGTGTGCACGGGGCCTTAAAAGAAGTTGCATGTTCATTCTTCGGGCTGCGTCCGCTAGAAAACCACTCGCTAGTTATATAGAATAAGTTACAGAAAAGAGACACTGGCAGCAGATAGGGTGGCCAAGCAGTTCATAAAAAAAAATATGCCAGCTTTTTCCTGAAGTAGCTTCGCCTACCGTATTTTCAGAAAGTCGCAACAAAATAACACAACACTAATACATTGTGTGAGCACAGCCTAAGGGTATGTTCACACCACATCTTTTTTTAACGGTTCCAAAAAACGACCATTTTTGCTGGTATTTTTGGTTGTCCAGTGTTCTGCTCCAAAAACATTGGAAAAAGATGTAGTGTGAATATACTAAGGGCTAGTTCACTTATAGTTTTTTTCCATATGCTTTTAAGAGTTGGGAAAAATGCAGCATTTTACAGTAGTAGCAAAATAAATAAGATTCCTAAAATTTAGCAATATTTGAACAACAGTGCACTTTGTTTTTATCTAGCAGGTCAATTCTTTCAGAGTTTTTGCTGCTTTTTTACTCAATCTGAATGCATAAAAATATCATCAAAGGCATCAAAATAAATAATGTGGGAAAATTTTTTCCCATAAAGAGCTTTTGGGGAGTTTTTGATGTTGCAGATTTTCTGCACCATTTCTGCACCTAAATTAGGTCACTTGCTGTTTTTCATTGTGCTTTTGTGTGCGCTGTTTTACAAGCTAGTTTATCGCGTTTTAAACGCTGTGTTTTTTGTCTCTTTATGATGTGCCAGGCTTTAAATAAAGCTGCTTTGTTTTTGATACTTCCTGGTATTTGGCTTTAACACAAAACTTGCAAAAATGTGCAGCGTCAAAAGCTCACTAAAAACTCATCGAGGGGCACACAAATTAGTTAGTGTCAGTGTTTTTCACGTATGGTAAAGAAATAAATAAATTAGAAATCTTCTCCTATACTTTGCAATGTTAAACACGGATGGCACTTGGATGCCATCCGTGTGCTGTATGTGTTTTTTACAGCCCTATAGGCTTCTATTGGCAACTGTCATCCATGATGCAGGAAAAAGACAGACATGTCTCCGTGTGTTTTGCACAAACAGATGGTCCGTAAACGCTATATACTTTGCCGAGGTCATTTTCACACCTTCTGGGACCCTAAAGGGTCTCTCCCCATGATTAAGGCCCAAAACATGACTCTGCCACCTCCTTGCTGACGTTGCAGTCTTGTTGGGACACGGTGGCCATCCACCACTCCATCCATCAGGACTATTCGGGGTTACACTCCTCCTCAGTAAACAAAACTGTTTTAAAATTAATCTTGATGTATGTGTGGGCCCACTGCAACCATTTCTGCTTGTGAGCACTGTTTAGGGGTGATGAATTTGTCTGGCAGAAATCTTCCTCATTATGCCTTTATCTGCACAAACTCGTCTGTGCTCTGTATCAGCCACAAATCTCTTCTTAGTACGATGATCACGCTTAAGTTTTCGTGAAATATCTAATGTTTTCAAAACATGAAATTTTGGACTCCATTTGAGCTTTTTTCAGTTGTATCGGTCTGTAAAGGGATATTTCCATGTCTAATATCCTATAACATGTAGTATGTGTAGTAATAATAATATTGCCAAATGCCTCCTATTAGAAATGTATTAAGCTAAGCAATAGGAGGCACAGCTAAATATGAAAGGGGTGCTACAGGCAACCTGTGTAATACACATAGTATAAAGAGGGAGAAAAAGCCACAGGTACAAAAAGCCGGGCACACCCAGATACTTGTATTGCAAAAATATAATATTTTATTGAACAAGGATTTGACAAGGACCAATTAATCACACAAAAAAAAAATTAAAAACATTTAAAAAAGGGAAAACCCATGCAAGGGTATAGTATCCCAAACATGCACAAACAGGTACTTAGTAATTTCTGGTGTCAATAATCATTTAGAATTTTAGATTCAAAAAGACATATATACTACTGACTAGTGTTGAGCATTCCGATACTGAAATATTGGGTATCGGCCGATATTCGCGGTATCGGAATTCCGATACTTAATTCCGATACTTTTGCAATATCGTATACCGGAATCGGAAGTTCCCATAATGCAATGAGCCATTTTCATTTTATTCAGCCAATGAGAAGTGTGGGCACATCCTGTTAGGCATGTAGGCATCTTAACTAATGGCATGGCTGTGATTGGCTGCTGATATGATGTCATGATGCACTATAAAAGCCACCGCCGCCATTTTGAGCTCACTCTGCTGTGAATTCAGTTAGGGATAGGACGCTGTTGTTCTGAGGGACAGTTTTAGCTACCTATTTGGTCTATTCTGCTTTACCCAAGCTACTTTATAAATCGCTGTGCCTTGCAGCGCTAGTGCACAGTTCTCTGTGCTGTTCACCGCTTTCTGCAAGGTCTGTGTGTGTGAGTGCAGCTCACCCTGTAGTGTGTGCTTCAACCACGTCTGGTTGTAGTGCACTCAGTGTGTGTCACTGCCTCATACATTGTCCTTTTTTGCCAATTCATAATTTTTCCTGATATCTCCTATTAGTGTGGTGGTTCCATCCGTATTCAGCTAAATTTGTTCCAAACACACTATATAGGAGTAGATAGAGAAATTTTTTTGGTCTTGCAGCGCTAGTGCACAGTGCTCTGCATCTGCACTGTTCACCGCTGTCTGCAAGGTCTGTGTGTGTGAGTGCAGCTCACCCTGTAGTGTGTGCTTCAGCCACGTCTGGTTGTAGTGCACTCAGTGTGTGTCACTGCCTCATACATTGTCCTTTTTTGCCAATTCATAATTTTTCCTGATTTCTCCTATTAGTGTGGTGGTTCCATCCGTATTCAGCTAAATTGGTTCCAAACACACTATATAGGAGTAGTTAGAGGAGCCTTTCTGCAGCATTGGGCCCTGCAGCCCCAGCCAGATTAGTATTAGCCTATTTTTTGTAGCCTCATCTATTGCATTGTAGGTTACCTTCCTACATTGTAATAGCTACAAAAAGTTTGTGATACTATCGGTATTACATTTTTAGGCACATCCAGTGTCTTTTTGTGACAAAAAAAACCTAAATAAAGTTCACCAAACACTCCACTTTACAGTTGTGTAGGCCACATTAGCTCATATTAAAGTCTAGTCCACACTTTATAAAATTAGTGTTTCTTATACCTGTTAGCAGCTGTTCAGGAATAAGCACACTAAGCCCTTAGTACTTTTCTGCCTATCTTTATCAGTCTACCAAGATGAAGAAGGCAGGGAGTAAGGCATGTGGTCGTGGGCGTGGGCATGGGTGTGGAGTTTCTGCAGGAAGAGGACGTGAGGATTCTGTGCCTGCAGGGAGAGGACGTGGGGATTCTGTGCCTGCTGGGGGCACCAGTGACTCAGCATCCCCCAGTTTTACCAGGGAACAGTCCTTTATGCGCAGCTTTGTAGGAGCTAGCTGTACCCCACTGCTGCGGGAGGACCAAATTGAAGCCGTTGTCGGATGGATGGCAGCTAACGCATCGACTTCAATTAGTTCCAGATCCTCTCAGGTCCTGAGCACTGAAGAGCACCCATCTGTCTCTTCACCACCTGCCAAATTGCCCAGGCAGTCAGAGAACCCTGGACAGGAGCCATCTCTACTTCTGTTCTCTGAATCTCTTAGCTTGGAAAGAGGGGGCCAGCCAAGCAGAATTCGAGAATTTGAAGAAGAGGTAGTATGCAGTGATGCGCAACCGTTTTGTCTCTCTGAATCTGAAGAGGCGGGTGGGCCAGTGCCTATGGTCAGCAGCACACCTCAGTACGCATCTGATGATGAGACTCAGGTGCCACTTTCTGGTGCGTACTGTGCTGTCGAGACTACCCAGGAGAAGCAGTTGTTTGAAGAGGGTGGTGTAGATGATGAGGTCCTTGACCCATCATGGCGTGAGGGACAGGAAGGTGGTGGGAGCAGCTCTGAGGAAGAGATTCCCCGAACAGCCCAAAAAGGAGGGAGAGGGAGGGGGCAGACTTGGTTGCCTGTAGCCTTCACTTCGGCACCCATTAGGAGCATGGCTCTTCCAAAATCCAAAGCGGGCGCTCCCAAGACTTGCAGTGCCTGGTCCTTTTTTGACACAGTTGCAGATGACATTTGCTTTGTCAAATGCAAGCTGTGTAATCAGAAGGTGAAAAGAGGGAAAAGTGTCAGCAACCTCAATACCACAAATATGTGGAAACATGTGTGGACCAAGCACGTGGTGGAGTTACAATAACACACTGAAGACCTAGGCCAACCTACAGTGCCACCTACCACCTCTTCAGCTCGTGTTGTAGCCTCTTCCTCCAGCTCACACACAGCTGGTTCGGCTTCCTCACAGGATCGCCATGGAAGAATCTCTGGCACTGTTGTACAGAGACACAGTGTAATTCCACCCACAGCACCACTTTCCCAGTCATCCTCACACTCCCAGGCCAGTCTACAGCCATCGTTAGCACAGGCATGGGAGAAAAGGCGCCCATACTCGGCAAACCACCCCCAAGCACAGGCTCTGAATGCTGGCATTGCTAAACTACTGGCCCTTGAAATGCTATCATTCAGGCTGGTGGAGACTGACACATTCCGTAATTTTATGGCATTGGCAGTCCCACAATACAACGTGCCCAGCCGCTTTTATTTCAGCAGGCAAGCCGTCCCTGCCCTGCAACATTATGTGGAGGGAAAAATTAAACATGCGCTACAAAACGCCGTCAGTAGCAAGGTCCACCTGACCACCGATGCGTGGACCAGTAAGCATGGACAGGGACGATACCTTTCCCTCACTGCCCATTGGGTAAATGTTGTGGAGCCGGGTACAGATCTTGAGAGCGGCGCTGTACGTGTTCTGCCAACTCCAAGGATTGCAGGAATCCAGTCTGTACACATTGACTCCTCTTCATACTCCAGTTCCTCAGAATCAGCGCTGCAGGAGCCGTCACGGTCTACCTCCACGGTCTACCTCCGATATGAGCACAGCTGTGGCCAAACGTCAACAGGCCGTATTAAAATTAATTTCTTTGGGGAATCGAAGCCACACAGCGCAGGAGCTCTGGAATGCCATCAAGCAGCAGAGCGACGTGTGGTTTGTGCCAGCGAATCTCCAACCAGGCATGGTAGTGTGTGACAATGGCCGAAATCTGGTGGCAGCTCTGGGCCTAGGCAACCTCACTCACATCCCATGTCTGGCACATGTGCTCAACTTGGTCGTGCAGAGTTTTTTGAGGGACTATCCGGATCTTGATGCACTGCTTCACAAGGTCTGCATAGAGTGTGAAGATCACGCATTGCAGCTCTGCAGCGCCGATTACGTCTTCCGGAACATCACATCATATGTGTGACGCGCCCCCTTGGCCTGTGCTGTGCAGGGGGATACCCGGAGCCGGATCGCTGGGGGTTGTAGTTCTCCGTGGCGGTGACCCGGTCCGTGCCCAGGGCGGTCAAACCAGTGGCGGTCTTAAGTAATAACAATGTCCGACTACGCCACCCATGGATTGCGGTCAGTGCGGACCGCCGCTGCGCTGCCGACCGCTGAGGCTGATGTTGTTTGCGCAGCCGAGTATGGGATAACTCCCCACGGGAGAAGTGTTGCCTCAGGGCAGCTAATGTGGATGATGGGAGTGATGGTGTGAGCGTCCCAGCAGTAATGGTGCTGGTGCGGCGATGAAACACAGAGACGTGTGGTGCAGTTCAGGGTCTTTACTGATGGTATAAAGCAGACCCTCCCGGGAGTACTGGTTAGCAGTAGGGGCCTGGTCAGTCTGTGAGCAAGCAGGATCTCCCCCTGGCCAGGTGGAGTTGTAGGCATCCCCGACTATCTGCACTCTTTCCTGGCTACCTTGCTCTATGCGGGTAGAAGTAGCCCACGTCCCTGAGTTAACCGTGTGGTCGGTGACTTGGGGCCTTCCGTTAGCCTCCGCTTCACGATGGCGGTGCTGGTCCCTTGCTTGTGACCGTGCCTTCGGGTTTCTAAGGCCAGAGGACATGGAATCCCCTGCCGGTTGGATTCTGCTGCTGGACCTGGATGTCCCCACAGCCTCGGACTCTGTGTCCGGGTTAGTGTCTTCAACCAGGGCGAACTCTGCTCAGCTCCAGCCCCTGGTATTCAGCTACTGTTCCTACAGAGCTCCTGGTTCTTACTTTCCCTCTCCAGGCTCTGACTGCTCTGCTTGTTCTGCAGGCTCTGTCTAACCTAATCCCGCCCCAGACCCAGTTTATAAGGGCAGATTCCTCCCCTCCCAGGTCTGGGTGGGCCGTGTTGCATGCTTAGGGCTCCTGACCAGAGAAACCTCCCACTTGCTCTCAGACATAATATCTCTATTACTCTGGTAACCAGACCCCTGGGGTGCCACATTCCCCCCTAGTAAATTTTAGTACTCCGGGACTAAACACATTTTTTTTTAAAGAAACATAAATACAGGGTATAACAATAATACAATAACATATTTACAAGTAGCTTTAGTTTGTAGAGGTCACGGCGTGTCCGCAACCGGGTGTCCATATCACCCAAGGTGAAGTTTTAAGCGAAGTAGGGGACCTGTCCAAAGCAAGCCCCTTGCGTTGGCCTTGGGCGTGGCTGCAAGGCTGGAGCTAGCTACTTTGGGCCGCAAGTAGGCCACACCAGACAGGTTTTCTCCTCCGCGGCCGTCTTCGCAAGAGGCACCAAGGTGCAACTATCTACAAAATTGTTCCGGTTATCCAGTGTCCATAACCTGTTAGTCCAAATAAATCTGCAGGGTAACTGAGAAACACAATTAGTAACAGGCAACAAACATAAACCATAAACAGTTAAACAGATACATTCACAGTGCATTACTTATATTCTCCAGCGCGCGGGCATCTGACCTCTAGTGACTCTAGTGGACCTACGGAGCTCACTAACTGGTCCTGCACTACAGGGTGTAGGAGGTGTTATGGGCAAGCTGGGCAGCTGTCTGCGCACTCTTTGGCTCACTAGGGGCACGGCAGGCTCACTACTAGCAGAGGGTTGATTCTCCTGTGCTGCTGGTATGGATTCTTCTGCCTCCTGGGCCGGCTGCTCTTCCAGCTCTACCTGGTCTTCTGTAGGCACTTGAGGGGCTGGCTGGAGAACGGTGAGGACGGGCACCACGATAGCGTTGTTTACTTGTGTCCAGGACCGGGGAAAGTCTCCGAGTACGGTGGTGATTATTTCCTCCTTTTCCTCTACGGGTTGAGGGTCTTCCTGATCTTCATCCGTGCTTTGCAACTTCTCGGGGCACTTTTTCAGGTGGTCTCTGGAGACAGTGGCTGTGGTCTCTCCTCCATCCTTGCTGATGACGTACACCTTTGGATTATTGTGGTTTGAGGGCAGTACGGTGTACGGGTCCTTTTCCCACTGGTCGTCCAACTTATGGAGCCACCTTTTTCTTTTCAAGACCTGCTCTCCAGGTACCAGGGGAACAGCGGGAGCATGTTGGTTATAAGTCCTCTCCTGCCTTTCTCTTGATTGACAGAGACTTCGCTCGACGCTCTCCTGTACTTTCCGGTACTGCTGCTGCCGTTCTGTATCCCAGTCTGCCTCTGGCGAGGTGTCCTCTGGTATCAGGACTCCCATATCCAGGTCAACAGGCAGCTTACCAGGTCTTACTCGCATTAGGTAAGCCGGGGTACAGTTGGTGGAACCTACCGGGATGTGGTTGTACAGGTCCACCAGATCGGGCAGTTTCTCAGGCCACAGGCTACGTTCTTCCAGGGGCAATGTTTTTAGTAGATCTATCACCACCTGGTTCATCTTCTCGCAGAGTCCATTGGTTTGGGGGTGATAGGGCGTCGTTCTTATCTTCTTGCAGCCATACAGGTTGCAGAACTCCTGGAAGACCTCCGCTTCGAAGGCTGGTCCTTGGTCCGTCAGCACTTGGTCCGGGTACCCGTGTGGGCGGCAGATGTGCAGCTGGAAGGCTCTGGCTGCTGTCTGAGCCGTCAGGTCTTTGACAGGGACCACCACCAGGAACCAGGAAGTGATCCACGATGGTTAGGGCGTAGACATACCTGCTTCTGCTTGGAGCCAGTTTAACATGGTCCAGAGCGACCAGTTCCAGCGGCTGCCTGGTGATGATGGGCTGCAGGGGAGTCCTCTGGCTGGCACGGTCCCTTCTTCTTAGATTGCACGGGCCACAGTCTCTACACCACCTCTCAATGACTCCTCTCATGGCTATCCAGTAGAACAGTTCACGCAGCAGGAACTCCAGCTTCTTCCATCCGAAGTACCCTGCCCCATTGTGGTAGGCCTCCAGCACCATAGCTGCGTCCCGTCTCGGTACCACCACCTGCCAGATCAGCTCATGTGTCCGGGAATTGACCATTCTGCGGCACAACTTCTCCTTGTAGAGGAACAGTCTGCTCTTCTCCGTCCACAGTTGCTTGGTCTCTTCCGGAGCGTCTGGGTCCAGGTGGGCGTCAGCCTGGGTCAGCATCTCCTTCACCAGACGGACTGCGGGGTCACTGTCTTGCGTCTCCGCCCAGTTGTAGTGGGGCAAGGGGTTGAGCATAGCGGATCGCTGGCCCCTCACACGGTGGGAATACTGGGTAATCCCATGACGGTGAAACGCAGGGAGTTCGATTTCTTCCAATTCTTCTGGATCCTCTCCTTCGTCTGGTAGGTTTGGCATCCTGGACAGGGCGTCTGCGTTGGTATTGGAGCGTCCTGCCCGGTACTTGATCGTGAACTCAAAATTGGACAGGCGGGCCATCCATCTCTGCTCCAGGGCACCCAGTCTTGCAGTGTCCAGGTGTGTCAACGGGTTGTTGTCCGTGTACACGGTGAACCTGGAAGAGGCAAGGTAATGCTTGAAACGTTCGGTTACTGCCCACACCACTGCCAGGAACTCTAGCTTGAACGAGCTGTAATTCTCAGGGTTTCTTTCCGTGGGTCGCAGTTTTCGGCTGGCGTAAGCAATTACCCGTTCTCTCCCCTGCTGGATCTGGGACAGTAAAGCTCCTAGCCCGATGTTGCTTGCGTCCGTCTGGAGGATAAAGGGCTGGCTGTAATCAGGGTACGCCAGGATTTCATCCCCCGTGAGGGCCATCTTCAGCTGGCGGAAGGACTCCTCTTCCAGCTTTTCCCATTTGAAGGGTGGCTTCTGGTTTTTGGCCTTCCTGGACTGGCCTATCAGGAGGTCCTGCATAGGAGCTGCCTTCTTGGTAAAACCGGGAATGAATCTTCGGTAGTAGCCTACCAACCCGAGGAACTGCCGCACTTCATTTATGCTGGATGGTCTTGGCCAGTCCTTGATCACGGTGATCTTGTCAGGGTCGGGGGCTACTCCATCAGCACTCACCACGTGTCCCAGGTACTGTACCTTTGGCTTCAGTAGATGACACTTTGAGGGTTTTACCTTTAGGCCATAGTTTGCCAGGGCTTCAAACACTTCTGCCAGGTGTTCCAGATGGTCCTCATAGGTCTTGGAATAGACGATGACATCGTCCAGGTATAACAGGACCGTCTCGAAGTTCCGGTGTCCCAGTCAGCATTCCATCAACCGTTGGAAGGTCCCTGGTGTGTTGCAGAGCCCGAACGGCATACAGTTAAATTTGCTGAGTCCCATCGGGGTGGTGAATGCGGTCTTCTCCCGGTCCGCCTCTGCTACAGGAATCTGCCAGTACCCGCTAGTGAGATCCAAAGTAGAGAAGAAGTTAGCAGATTTTAATGCAGCTAAGGACTCTTCTATCCTTGGTAACGGGTACGCATCCTTGTGTGTGATACGGTTGACCTTCCTGTAGTCTACACACATTCTCATGGTGTTGTCTTTCTTTTTCACTAAGACTAGTGGAGCTGCCCAGGGGCTACAGCTGTCCTTAATTACCCCAGCCTCCTTCATGTCTTTTAACATCCCCTTGGCGTGTTGATAGTATGCAGGGGGTACGGGTCGGTATCTCTCCTTTATGGGAGGATGGTCTCCCGTGGGGATGTGATGTTCTACCCCCTTTACTCGCCCGAAGTCCAGCGGGTGTTTACTAAACACTCTGTCGTACTCTTGAACCACCCGGTAGACTCCCTGTGTTTGGTGTGAGGGAGTGGAGTCAGTACCCAAATGCAGTTGCTGACACCAGTCCTCCATTGGTTTCTTAGAGCCGTTACCTTCCTCTGGTTGAGATGGAGGCAAGGGTTCCGCGGCCTGTACAGAGTTCTGGTTGATGGTGAACAATTTGGCTAGCGTGGCATACCGGGGCAGGTGTACTTCTCTCTCCCCGATATTTATGATGCGGACGGGCACCCTCCCATGGCGTACATCGACCACCCCCCGTGCTGTCAAAATGGTGGGCCTACTGTCTGAGTAGACGGGTTCTACCATTGCTTGGTAGTCTCTACCTCTTAGACCAATAGCTGCCCGGCACCAAATCATCATCTCACTTTTTGGGAGCATGGCAATAGGGAATGGGTCACACATTCTCACACTACCTATCTCACCACCAGATAATTCCACTTGTTGCCGCTTCATCAGTGCCCGGATCTCTTTCTGGAGCACACGCTGCTGGCTGGAACTGGCGTTCTTGGCAACCTGTTGCAAAATATGAATCACCTCTGGAAGACAGTTTTCAATTACGTTAGTACCTAGGGTGATTTTTGGGTGACTCTCGCGACGGTCAATGTCCACAATGATAAGTCCTTGTGCCGGCAGTTCAACTTTACCGACCTTGATGGTCATCTCCTTAAATCCTATCTGTGGCACGGGCTGACCGTTGCTGGCGATAATGCTCAGGTCGTCATCTGGGTAGCGGGTTATGTCCGAGTCATTCCAGTACCGCTTGAAGAGCACGTACGGGATGGTGGTGACCTGTGACCCGGTGTCTAGTAGGGCACTCATAGGAATGCCATCCAGTACCACAGGCAAGACCGGACGTCCCCCTACGTATTTGTCACGCCAGTTTGATGGGCCTGATGATCTTATGCCTGGGGGTTGGCCCTCTACCCCAGGTTGTGCCCGTTTAAATGACAGTACCTTGCCATATGTCCGGGTTGATTGCAGCGGCGGCAGATGGGTTGTCCGTCCTCGTTGTATCTGTCGCTGGGTCTTCCTCTGGCCGGTGGGGTCCTCCTCAGTCGGCACCACGGGACATCCTCCGGTCCGGATGCCAGCTGGATCTTTTCTGGAGAAGAGACCTGTAAAGACTGCACAGTTCTGGTTAGCGCGGCAACACTCTTAGTCAGCTCTTAGACCTGATGGTGCAGGTCTGTTGCCGGGTTATTGCTCAAAGCCTGCGCATCAGCTCCCACAGGCCCTGCAGACAAGGGCGCCGCGTCCTGGTGATAAGTGATAGCAGGGCGCCTGTGGGTCACAGCGCCACCTGGTGCTGGTTCTCGGAGCACCCGGATGGCTCTGTCCTTGAACTGTGCAAAGTCCAGGTCAGGGTCCTGTAAGGCCATTGCCCGCAACTGGGTTCGGTGGGCATTGCACAGTAGACCCTCTATAAATTGTTCGGTCAACAGCTTATCTTCATTTCCCACGCTGCCAGGGTCTGCCTGCTTAATGGCTCTCAGGGCCTCCTGTAGGTTTAGAGCATAGTCTCTTATACTTTCATGTGCCCGTTGTTTGCACCCGTAAAATCTTAGTTTTATCTCGGCTGAGGTGCGGGTGTCAAACGTGTCTTTCAGCCAGGCTAGTATCTCTCTGGCAGTCCTCTTCTTCCCAGGTGACCAGGACTTTACCTCCCTTTGGGCTGCCCCGATTAACTGGGCCACCAGAATGCTCACTTTTTGCTCTTATGTGAGGGGGTATACCTGGAAGAGGCTATCAAGTCTTTCCCTAAAGTCACTCAGGGTATGTGACTCCCCTGAGTACTGGGGTAGCCAGGTTGCCCCCGGGATATAGGGCATGGTGAATGGCATGACCGCTGCAGCGGTTGCGCTGGCGGTGGCTGAGGCAGTGGAGCTCCCCTCGGTGTCCGACATCCTCCTTCCCCCCTAGTGGACCGTGGCCTACCTTGCGATGCTCTTCTTCCGTAGGCCGCGGCTCCGCAGTCAATCGTCGAGGTTGAGGACCTGGCGTCGCGCTCCGATGTCGTCAGCGCCGCTCTTCCTCCCTTTCAGGACCATACGCAGTGTCGGAGCGTGGGGCGGAGCTTCGGATCTCGCGCGCTTTCGGCGTCCACGCCCCTCTTCTTCCCGCGCGGCGTCCCGAAGATGGCGTCCGAAGGCGGGAAGCAGCTGCGGATGGCGGGAAGAAGGCAGAAGACGGTGGGAAACGGTCCAAGATGGTGTCTGATGGCGGGAATCGGCTCCGGATGGCGGGAAACTTCACCACAGGTAAGTTCAAAAGTCTTTTTCAGGCACGCAGTACCCGGTGGTTGCGGGCACGAAATCCTGCCGACTACGCCAAAGTTGACGCGCCCCCTGGGCCTGTGCTGTGCAGGGGGATACCCGGAGCCGGATCGCTGGGGGTTGTAGTTCTCCGTGGCGGTGACCCGGTCCGTGCCCAGGGCGGTCAAATCAGTGGCGGTCTTAAGTAATAACAATGTCCGACTACGCCACCCGTGGATTGCGGTCAGTGGGGACCGCCGCTGCGCTGCCGACCGCTGAGGCTGATGTTGTTTGCTCAGCCGAGTATGGGATAACTCCCCACGGTAGAAGTATTGCCTCAGGGCAGCTAATGTGAATGATGGGAGTGATGGTGTGAGCGTCCCAGTAGTAATGGTGCTGGTGCGGCGATGAAACACAGAGACGTGTGGTGCAGTTTAGGGTCTTTACTGATGGTATAAAGCAGACCCTCCCGGAAGTACTGGTTAGCAGTAGGGGCCTGGTCAGTCTGTGAGCAAGCAGGATCTCCCCCTGGCCAGGTGGAGTTGTAGGCCTCCCCGACTATCTGCACTCTTTCCTGGCTACCTTGCTCTATGCGGGTAGAAGTAGCCCACGTCCCTGAGTATACCGTGTGGTGCTCACCCGTATGGCCGGTGACTTGGGGCCTTCCGTTAGCCTCCGCTTCACGATGGCGGTGCTGGTCCCTAGCTTGTGACCGTGCCTTCGGGTTTCTAAGGCCAGAGGACATGGAATCCCCTGCCGGTTGGATTCTGCTGCTGGACCTGGATGTCCCCACAGCCTCGGACTCCGTGTCCAGGTTAGTGTCTTCAACCAGGGCGAACTCTGCTCAGCTCCAGCCCCTGGTATTCAGCTACTGTTCCTACAGAGCTCCTGGTTCTTACTTTCCCTCTCCAGGCTCTGACTGCTCTGCTTGTTCTGCAGGCTCTGTCTAACCTAATCCCGCCCCAGACCCAGTTTATAAGGGCAGATTCCTCCCCTCCCAGGTCTGGGTGGGCCGTGTTGCATGCTTAGGGCTCCTGACCAGAGAAACCTCCCACTTGCTCTCAGACATAATATCTCTATTACTGTGGTAACCAGACCCCTGGGGTGCCACATGTGACCTACCCACCAGGTGGAATTCAACTTTACATATGTTGGAGAGGTTGTGTGAGCAGCAGGCAGCAGTAATGGAGTACCAGCTGCAGCAGGCGCAAACAAGTCGCAGTGCGCGCCGTTCACACTTCACCACCACTGAGTGGGCCTCTATGAAGGACATTTGCCACGTTTTGCGTGCCTTCGATTATTCCACGCGGATGGCGAGTGCAGATGATGCACTAGTCAGCATGACTATCCCCCTTATCTGCCTGCTTGAAAAAACACTGCAAGCACTAAGGGACGAGGTTTTGGAAGAGGTGGAGGATGAGGAGTCACAATTGCCATCTGCTTCTCTACAGTCTGCGCAACGTGGTTCCTCACAAAGGCCTAGGCAGGGGACACTTTGTGAGGAGGATGAGGAGGAGTCAATGGATGAGGAAGACATCTGTCCAGAGGAGGGAGGTACACAATGCTCTAGTAGTCAGTATCTAGAGCGAGGGTGGGGTGATGCAGAGCAGGCAGAGATCACGCCTCAAGCAGGGGACAGCGTTTCTTGGCCAGTTGGCAGTCTGCAGCACATGGTTGATTTCATGCTGCAGTGCCTGAGAAACGACCGCCGCATCGCCCACATTCTCAACACGGCTGATTATTGGGTGTCCACCCTCCTAGATCCTCGCTACCGGGACAACTTACAAAGCCTCATAACACCGTTGAACCGGGAGCGTAAAATGCGGGTGTACCAAGACGCACTGGTGCATTCCATCATGTTCTCCATTCCAACCGAGAGCAGTGCTGCTAGTGCTTTACAAAGCAGCTCAGTGCATCGAGGCAGTGGAGGAAGCTCTACACCATCACAGACGGCTCCAGTCAGCAGGAGGCAACGTTTTCGTCAGATGGTGACAGACTACATGTCTTGCCCTCTTAGTGAACTCCCAGACGGCTCTTCTCCCTTCAAGTTTTGGGTCTGTAAGCTGGATACATGGCCAGAGCTTAGTCAGTATGCATTGGAGGTGCTAGCTTGCCCTGCTGCTAGTGTATTATCGGAACGCATCTTTAGTGCCGCAGGTGGTGTACTAACCGACCGTCGCATGCGACTATCCTCCGATAACGTTGACCGGCTTACTTTTCTCAAAATGAACAAGGCCTGGATCTCTCATGAATTTGCCAGTCCTCTTCCAGAATAAATAATTGGTTGGCAACAGTATCCAGGTCTCCTGTTGTGTTCATGTTTCTACCACCTGAACTGTAATCCCTGAGCTCCAACACCGCCAGTTGGCGCTCGGAAGTGCCGTCTGCACAGTCAACACTTGCTGCCGTGTTATTGGGGTTCAGTAACGTCAGCTGTTCCCCTGCTGTGCGGACGGCAATTTCTCCTGCTCTGTCCACATTCTCACTACTACAGATTTTAAAGTTGCTCCAATTACACCTCTGGCTCCTCTGTTTTCAGTATTATCCCTGAGCTCCAACACCGCCAGTTGGCGCTCGGAAGTGCCGTCTGCAAAGTCAACACTTGCTGCCGTGTTATTGGGGTTCAGTAGCGTCAGCTGTTCCCCTGCTGTGCGGACGGCAATTTCTCTTGCTCTGTCCATATTCTCACTACTACAGATTTTAAAGTTGCTCCAATTACACCTCTGGCTCCTCTGTTTTCAGTATTATCCCTGAGCTCCAACACCGCCAGTTGGCGCTCGGAAGTGCCGTCTGCACAGTCAACACTTGCCGTGTTATTGGGGTTCAGTAACATCAGCTGTTCCCCTGCTGTGCGGACGGCAGTTTCTCCTGCTCTGTCCACATTCTCACTACTACAGATTTTAAAGTTGCTCCAATTACACCTCTGGCTCCTCTGTTTTCAGTATTATCCCTGAGCTCCAACACCGCCAGTTGGCGCTCGGAAGTGCCGTCTGCAAAGTCAACACTTGCTGCCGTGTTATTGGGGTTCAGTATCGTCAGCTGTTCCCCTGCTGTGCGGACGGCAATTTCTCCTGCTCTGTCCACATTCTCACTACTACAGATTTTAAAGTTGCTCCAATTACACCTCTGGCTCCTCTGTTTTCGGTATTATCCCTGAGCTCCAACACCGCCAGTTGGCGCTCGGAAGTGCCGTCTGCACAGTCAACACTTGCTGCCGTGTTATTGGGGTTCAGTAACGTCAGCTGTTCCCCTGCTGTGCGGACGGCAATTTCTCCTGCTCTGTCCACATTCTCACTACTACAGATTTTAAAGTTGCTCCAATTACACCTCTGGCTCCTCTGTTTTCAGTATTATCCCTGAGCTCCAACACCGCCAGTTGGCGCTCGGAAGTGCCGTCTGCAAAGTCAACACTTGCTGCCGTGTTATTGGGGTTCAGTAGCGTCAGCTGTTCCCCTGCTGTGCGGACGGCAATTTCTCTTGCTCTGTCCATATTCTCACTACTACAGATTTTAAAGTTGCTCCAATTACACCTCTGGCTCCTCTGTTTTCAGTATTATCCCTGAGCTCCAACACCGCCAGTTGGCGCTCGGAAGTGCCGTCTGCACAGTCAACACTTGCCGTGTTATTGGGGTTCAGTAACATCAGCTGTTCCCCTGCTGTGCGGACGGCAGTTTCTCCTGCTCTGTCCACATTCTCACTACTACAGATTTTAAAGTTGCTCCAATTACACCTCTGGCTCCTCTGTTTTCAGTATTATCCCTGAGCTCCAACACCGCCAGTTGGCGCTCGGAAGTGCCGTCTGCAAAGTCAACACTTGCTGCCGTGTTATTGGGGTTCAGTATCGTCAGCTGTTCCCCTGCTGTGCGGATGGCAATTTCTCCTGCTCTGTCCACATTCTCACTACTACAGATTTTAAAGTTGCTCCAATTACACCTCTGGCTCCTCTGTTTTCGGTATTATCCCTGAGCTCCAACACCGCCAGTTGGCGCTCGGAAGTGCCGTCTGCACAGTCAACACTTGCTGCCGTGTTATTGGGGTTCAGTAACGTCAGCTGTTCCCCTGCTGTGCGGACGGCAATTTCTCCTGCTCTGTCCACATTCTCACTACTACAGATTTTAAAGTTGCTCCAATTAGGCTGTGTGCCCACGTAGCGTTTTTCAAGCGTATATGCTGCGGAATTTCCGCAGCGTAAACGCTTGAAAAACGCATGTGTATCCGCACCCCATGGTCCCCAATGGCATTCCGCAATGTCAATGCCCATGCTGCGGATTTTTCCGCAGCGTATATGTTGCGGTCAAAAATCCGCAGCATGTTCATTAATTTTGCGGAAGCGCTGCGGAACCAATGTGCGGATGGTCCCCAAGTCTGGATGAGAGGAGACTCTCATCCAGATCTGGGTACCAAAGAACCTGTAAAAAAAAGAATAAAATAAAGTTTATACTTATCTTCTGATGTTTTCCCTCCGTCGCACTGTTGTCTGAAGGACCTGCCACGTCATTGAGTCATGTGACCCACCACATGACTCAATGACGTCACCGCAGGTCCTGCACACAACAGCGTGAGCCACTCAAGCCTCCGGACGGGGCAGAGAATGCATCAGAAGGTGAGTATAAAGTTTATTTTTTTATTTTTTACCATTCTGAACAAGTTGTCAAGCACTTTTCCAAGTGATGCTTGGAGAAGTGCTTGATAACCCGCATGCGGAAATGCATGCAAAGACGCCTCACAAACGCTTCTACCTGGCGGGAAAACCGCATGTAATATCCGCATGCGATTTTCCCGCCAGGGAGAAGCGTAAAAAATATGCTTCAGGTCCGCAACGTGGGCACATAGCCTTACACCTCTGGCTCCTCTGTTTTCAGTATTATCCCTGAGCTCCAACACCGCCAGTTGGCGCTCGGAAGTGCCGTCTGCAAAGTCAACACTTGCTGCCGTGTTATTGGGGTTCAGTAACGTCAGCTGTTCCCCTGCTGTGCGGACGGCAATTTCTCCTGCTCTGTCCACATTCTCACTACTACAGATTTTAAAGTTGCTCCAATTACACCTCTGGCTCCTCTGTTTTCAGTATTATCCCTGAGCTCCAACACCGCCAGTTGGCGCTCGGAAGTGCCGTCTGCACAGTCAACACTTGCTGCCGTGTTATTGGGGTTCAGTAACGTCAGCTGTTCCCCTGCTGTGCGGACGGCAATTTCTCCTGCTCTGTCCACATTCTCACTACTACAGATTTTAAAGTTGCTCCAATTACACCTCTGGCTCCTCTGTTTTCAGTATTATCCCTGAGCTCCAACACCGCCAGCTGACGCTCGGAAGTCCCGTCTGCAAAGTCAACACTTGCTGCCGTGTTATTGGGGTTCAGTAACGTCAGCTGTTCCCCTGCTGTGCGGACGGCAATTTCTCCTGCTCTGTCCACATTCTCACTACTACAGATTTTAAAGTTGCTCCAATTACACCTCTGGCTCCTCTGTTTTCAGTATTATCCCTGAGCTCCAACACCGCCAGTTGGCGCTCGGAAGTGCCGTCTGCACAGTCAACACTTGCTGCCGTGTTATTGGGGTTCAGTAACGTCAGCTGTTCCCCTGCTGTGCGGACGGCAATTTCTCCTGCTCTGTCCACATTCTCACTACTACAGATTTTAAAGTTGCTCCAATTACACCTCTGGCTCCTCTGTTTTCAGTCTTATCCCTGAGCACCAACACCGCCAGTTGGCGCTCGGAAGTGCCGTCTGCACAGTCAACACTTGCTGCCGTGTTATTAGGGTTCAGTAACGTCAGCTGTTCCCCTGCTGTGCGGACGGCAATTTCTCCTGCTCTGTCCACATTCTCACTACTACAGATTTTAAAGTTGCTCCAATTACACCTCTGGCTCCTCTGTTTTCAGTATTATCCCTGAGCTCCAACACCGCCAGTTGGCGCTCGGAAGTGCCGTCTGCACAGTCAACACTTGCTGCCGTGTTATTGGGGTTCAGTAACGTCAGCTGTTCCCCTGCTGTGCGGACGGCAATTTCTCCTGCTCTGTCCACATTCTCACTACTACAGATTTTAAAGTTGCTCCAATTACACCTCTGGCTCCTCTGTTTTCAGTATTATCCCTGAGCTCCAACACCGCCAGTTGGCGCTCGGAAGTGCCGTCTGCACAGTCAACACTTGCTGCCGTGTTATTGGGGTTCAGTAACGTCAGCTGTTCCCCTGCTGTGCGGACGGCAATTTCTCCTGCTCTGTCCACATTCTCACTACTACAGATTTTAAAGTTGCTCCAATTACACCTCTGGCTCCTCTGTTTTCAGTATTATCCCTGAGCTCCAACACCGCCAGTTGGCGCTCGGAAGTGCCGTCTGCACAGTCAACACTTGCTGCCGTGTTATTGGGGTTCAGTAACGTCAGCTGTTCCCCTGCTGTGCGGACGGCAATTTCTCCTGCTCTGTCCACATTCTCACTACTACAGATTTTAAAGTTGCTCCAATTACACCTCTGGCTCCTCTGTTTTCAGTATTATCCCTGAGCTCCAACACCGCCAGTTGGCGCTCGGAAGTGCCGTCTGCACAGTCAACACTTGCTGCCGTGTTATTGGGGTTCAGTAACGTCAGCTGTTCCCCTGCTGTGCGGACGGCAATTTCTCCTGCTCTGTCCACATTCTCACTACTACAGATTTTAAAGTTGCTCCAATTACACCTCTGACTCCTCTGTTTTCAGTATTATCCCTGAGCTCCAATACCGCTAGTTGCTGCTCAGAAGTGCCATCTGCACAGTCAATGCTTGCTCCAGTGTTATTGGGGTTCAGTAACGTCAGCTGTTCCCCAGCTGTGTGTCCGGCAAATTCTCCTGCTTTGTCCACATCCACTGTACTACTGATTTAAAACTTGCTCCAATTACACCTCTGACTCCTCTGTTTTTAGTATTTACCCTGGGCTCCAATACCGCTAGTTGCTGCTCAGAAGTGCCGTCTGCACAGTCAACGCTTGCTCCAGTGTTATTGGGGTTCAGTAACGTCAGCTGTTCCCCAGCTGTGTGTCCGGCAAATTTTCCTGCTTTGTCCACATCCACTGTACTACTGATTTAAAACTTGCTCCAATTACGCCTCTGGCTCCTCTGTTTTTAGTATTTACCCTGGGCTCCAATACCGCTAGTTGCTGCTCAGAAGTGCCGTCTGCACAGTCAACCCTTGCTCCAGTGTTATTGGGGTTCAGTAACGTCAGCTGTTCCCCAGCTGTGTGTCCGGCAAATTCTCCTGCTTTGTCCACATCCACTGTACTACTGATTTAAAACTTGCTCCAATTACACCTCTGGCTCCTCTGTTTTTAGTATTTACCCTGGGCTCCAATATCGCTAGTTGCTGCTCAGAAGTTCCGTCTGCACAGTCAACGCTTGCTCCAGTGTTATTGGGGTTCAGTAACGTCAGCTGTTCCCCAGCTGTGTGTTCGGCAAATTCTCCTGCTCTGTCCACATTCACACTACTACAGATTTTAAAGTTGCTCCAATTACGCCTCTGGCTCCACTCTGTTTTTAGTATTTACCCTGGGTTCCAGCACCGCCAGCTGTTTCCTAGCAGTGTCTTTGGCACGGGTACTCCCTCCTGCCCAGCCTGGTTCCAGCATGCCAGCTGTTTCCGGGTAGTGTTAACGTCACTTTGCCTCCAATGCGTTGTCCTGTCGTGTTACGGTCGGGTTAGCCGACTCTTTGGTGCCTGCAGTTTAGGTGACTCCTATGTGGGCTGTGGCATCTGGCAATGAAGGCTGGTTCCATAGTGCCAATAGGACAAGCACCCCCTGAAGGACTGTGGGTTTTGGTAACTGCGGCCGGCTCGCGGCCTTGAAACTTTTTTTTACATGGGTACCTTCTGCTACCCATCCGGGTTCCAGTACCGTCAGCTGGTTCTCGGCAGTGCCTTTGGATTAGGTGCCTCCTTCTCGGTATCCAAGTTCCACCAACGTCTGCTGGTCCTTGGTAGTGCTTTCTGGCACAGGTACCTCCTGCTTAGTAACCGAGCTCCAGTACCGTCAGCTGGTCTTCGGCAGTTCCATTGGCTCTTGTACCTTCTGCTACCCATCCGGGTTCCAGTACCGTCAGCTGGTCCTCGGTAGTTCCATTTGCTGTTGTACCTTCTACTACCCACCCGGGTTCCAGTACCGTCAGCTGGTTCTCGGCAGTGTCTTTGGCACGGGTACTCCCTCCTGCCCAGCCTGGTTCCAGCACGCCAGCTGTTTCCAGGTAGTGTCAACGTCACTTTGCCTCCAATGCGTTGTCCTCTCATGTTGCGGTTGGGTTAGACGACTCTATGGTGCCTGCAGTTTAGGTGACTCCTATGTGGGCTGCGGGATCTGGCAATGAAGGCTGGTTCCATAGTGCCAATAGGACAAGCACCCCCTGTAGGACTGTGGGTTTTGGTAACTGCGGCCGGCTCGCGGCCTTGAAACTTTTTTTTACATGGGTACCTTCTGCTACCCATCTGGGTTCCAGTACCATCAGCTGGTTCTCGGCAGTGCCTTTGGATTAGGTGCCTCCTTCTCGGTATCCAAGTTCCACCAACGTCTGCTGGTCCTTGGTAGTGCTTTCTGGCACAGGTACCTCCTGCTTAGTAACCGAGTTCCAGTATCGTCAGCTGGTCTTCGGCAGTTCCATTGGCTCTTGTACCTTCTGCTACCCATCCGGGTTCCAGTACCGTCAGCTGGTCCTCGGTAGTTCCATTTGCTCTTGTACCTTCTACTACCCATCCGGGTTCCAGTACCGTCAGCTGGTTATCGGCAGTGTCTTTGGCATGGGTACTCCCTCCTGCCCAGCCTGGTTCCAGCATGCCAGCTGTTTCCGGATAGTGTCAACGTCACTTTGCCTCCAATGCGTTGTCCTGTCGTGTTGCGGTCGCGTTAGCCGACTCTATGGTGCCTGCAGTTTAGGTGACTCCTATGTGGGCTGCGGCATCTGGCAATGAAGGCTGGTTCCATAGTGCCAATAGGACAAGCACCCCCTGTAGGACTGTGGGTTTTGGTAACTGCAGTCGGCTCGCGGCCTTGAAACTTTTTTTTACATGGGTACCTTCTGCTACCCATCCGGGTTCCAGTACCGTCAGCTGGTTCTCAGCAGTGCCTTTGGATTAGGTGCCTCCTTCTCTGTATCCAAGTTCCACCAACGTCTTCTGGTCCTTGGTAGTGCTTTCTGGCACAGGTACCTCCTGCTTAGTAACCGAGTTCCAGTACCGTCAGCTGGTCTTCGGCAGTTCCATTGGCTCTTGTACCTTCTGCTACCCATCCGGGTTCCAGTACCGTCAGCTGGTCCTCGGTAGTTCCATTTGCTCTTGTACCTTCTACTACCCATCCGGGTTCCAGTACCGTCAGCTGGTTCTCGGCAGTGTCTTTGGCACGGGTACTCCCTCCTGCCCAGCCTGGTTCCAGCACGCCAGCTGTTTCCGGGTAGTGTCAACGTCACTTTGCCTCCAATGCGTTGTCCTGTCGTGTTGCGGTCGGGTTAGCCGACTCTATGGTGCCTGCAGTTTAGGTGACTCATATGTGGGCTGCGGGATCTGGCAATGAAGGCTGGTTCCATAGTGCCAATAGGACAAGCACCCTCTGTAGTACTGTGGGTTTTGGTAACTGCGGCCGGCTCGCGGCCTTGAAACTTTTTTTTACATGGGTACCTTCTGCTACCCATCCGGGTTCCAGTACCGTCAGCTGGTTCTCAGCAGTGCCTTTGGATTAGGTGCCTCCTTCTCGGTATCCAAGTTCCACCAATGTCTGCTGGTCCTTGGTAGTGCTTTCTGGCACAGGTACCTCCGGCTTAGTAACCGAGTTCCAGTACCGTCAGCTGGTCCTCGGTAGTTCCATTGGCTCTTGTACCTTCTGCTACCCATCCGGGTTCCAGTACCGTCAGCTGGTCCTCGGTAGTTCCTCAGCCTTCTTGTACCTTCTGCTACATTTCCAAGTTCAAGCTTTTTGAAATGGTTCTTGGTAATCACTCTGGATCTCCCTGACGAGGACCCTGAAGACGAGGACCCTGAAGACCAACCCGAAGAAGACGAGGACCCCGAAGACGACGACCCTGAAGACGAGGACCCTGAAGACCACCCCGAAGAAGACGAGGACCCTGAAGACCACCCCGAAGAAGACGAGGACCCTGAAGACCACCCTGAAGAAGATGAGGACCCCGAAGACGAGGACCCAGAAGACCAACCCGAAGAAGACGAGGACCCCGAAGATGATGACCCCCGAAGACGACAACCCTGAAGACCACCCCGAAGAAGACCAAGAAGATGACCCTGAAGAAGTTGACTAAGAGGACAAAGAAGAGAAGACAAGCACCAAGATACAGAAGAACAAGAGACAGAAAACCAAGATGCAGAAATACAAGAAGCAACAACACAAAGCGGAAGAACATTAAGCATAAGACTAAAAATCAGAGCAAAAGATAATATCTAAATTATAAGCAGAAGATGACTAAGCAGTGTATGGGGGTGAGGCCGTTCCTCCTCGTGTTGCCCCTGGAAAAGACCTGCTGCTGCAGGCCAAACTGAACGCGGACAAATCCTGTTGTAAATCTTTTGTGACGGGCAGAACGAAAGGTGTAATGTCCAACCTTTTATAGATAACAACTACAGGAATGCCTGCCACAAATAAGAATATGATGAAGAAGAAGAATATGAAGAAGATGAAGAAGTAGAATATGAAGAATGTAAAAAAAAAGAATAATACGAAGAAGGTGAAGAAGAAGAAGATGAAGAAGGTGAAGAAGAAGTGGATGAAAAAGATGCTGAGGATGATGAAGGAGAAAGTGTGGGAGAAGTAAAAAAGAAGGTGAAGAGCATGGAAGTAGTGAAACATAAATATCTGACAAAATATAAAAATACTTAACATAGTCAATATTTCCGTAACTCAGAACGTCTTAAAAAAAATATTAATTCCTGCTATTCCATTTGATTGGGCTAAACCTCTATGCCTTTATTGTCTCCCCCACCTCCCCCAATACATTCTACATTATTCTTAGTTGTTTTCCTTCATGTAGAATTAACCTACAAGGAAAGAAAGGGTTTATTTTCATTCCGATATTTCTGTCCCATTGACTTGCATTGGTTTCCGGTATCGGAATCGGCGATATCCGATACTTTTTCGGTATCGGTCCGATCCAATCCGATCCGATATTTCCCGATATCGGAAGGTATCGCTCAACACTACTACTGACCATATAGTAGATCATAAATAGCCCAATGTGCAATTATTCATGATTGTAAAATGTAATAGTATATAGCTATAAGATACAATAGTGTATAGGATATGGATAAAATGCAATATGCATAAATATTATAGGAGGGTCAAAGTAAGGGATGTTTACTAAAGTCACCTAATCATCCTGACCATGAAGTTAGTCATCAACAACCCAATATGCAGACATTTATAATTATAAGATACAAAAATATGAGAGATAAGCAAAATGCAATATAATATATATAAGCACTATTGAGAGGTCAGAGTCAGCATACCTGCTGTGATCGCCAAACGCGTGTCGCTGCCCACTAGCCGCTTTGTCAGGGGTAATACCAAAGTGTGATACCTGGTCTAGATAAAGGAGGCTCAGGGAGGAAGTTTCAGCTGAAGCGGATTGATTAATCAACTAGAATTATCATCATTTGAAATCCCAGGTGGACACATGCATAGGCCGTCATAGTGTGAGGCAGCCGATGCATGTGTCCCAAAGATACACTGCGTGCGTCTCATCGCTGTGATCGTGGAGCGCAAAGTGCTTCATTTCTGGCCAGGCACTCTCATGTAACGTCACTTCTGGTCCAGCTAGATCATATGCGTTCCATCTAAAATAACGGTGGAACGCAAACAGCGCCTCTTCCTGTCGGAAGTGATGTGAAGCTAAACCAAAAATGGTATGCGTTCCAATAGTGTGGAATGCAAGCTTCCACTTTACTAAAGGATCCAAATAAATATATATGAATGCGCTGCGCTAAAGAAAAAATAGAGCAAGGAAAAGGGAAAGAGGAAAGATGAGGAGGAGAAAAAAGCAGTTTCCAGAATAGTCATATACAGATGAGACACATACACAAGAAAATACAAAAAGAATAGTTGTAAACAAAATCATAAAAACACAATGTTCATCCAGAACCTCCAAAAGGAGAGAAGGGAGCATATTTACATTAATAGACCCACTGCCAATGTGCAGGAGGATAATGATCCAAAAAGATGGATAGAGCTCAAAGTTCAGAGACCACAACATGGTCAAAAAAAGGGGGGGGGGATTGTGTAGCATCGGCGTCTCTGCCCCCTGACAGGCAGAGACGCCGCCCCCCTTACCGCCGCGCTCCTGGCCGGCGTCTTCCGGCTCTCCTGCAGCTGCTTCTGCCGGCGCGCAGCTTCCCGGGCACTGTGCTTAGGGCGCGCGCGCTCCCTCCCTCTTAAAGGAGCCGCTCGTGCCGTCCTAAGAAGTCCCCGGCCAATGGCCAGAGGACTTCTCATATAAAAGGCACCTCCTCCAAAATGGAGGTGCCCGTGCAAGGTTGTAGCTCTGTGTTCTAATCTCTGCTTCAGCCCTCAGGTCTCGCTGATAGTCTGACTACCAGTCCAGTCCGCCAGCCTGACTACCAGTCCAGTCCGCCAGCCTGACTACCAGTCCAGTCCGCCAGCCTGACTACCAGTCCAGTCCGCCAGCCTGACTACCTGACTTCGCCAGCCAAGGACACTCTCCAGCCCGACGGTCTGCCTATGGTCCAAACCCGCCAGTCTGTCTATGGGCCAGGCTTGCCTGCCTACCCGAAGAACGTACCCGTTACCTGCCGTGCCTACCAGCCAGCCTACCTGGAGGCTCCTGCCAGTTACCCGTGGTGTCTGCCAGTCCATCTACCCGGATCACCAGTCAGCCTGCCTGCCGTGCTCATCTGCTGTATCGGTCAGTCGCTGTCTCCTGACCCGTGGGAGTCACCAGCTCTCATACAAGGACTGGCCCAGAGTAGCACCTGGTCCCTCTGCTCGGTCCTTCCCTGGTTCACGGAGTCTATTGAGTCGCCGTGCGACCTTGGTCAGTCCGAGTTGATACCTAGTTACGTCCCTCTGGTCCCTCCTTGCACCGCAGCACAGAGGTTCCACCACCCATATCCGTAACAGATTGTAGACGGGAATTATCAAACAAGAAGGACAATTGAAAGATGTAATACAGTGTCACCCTCATACATTGGCCTAAATATAATTATTTTATTAGAAAACCTGTAAAAGAATGGTCCTCATTAATACCATTGGGTGCCACGGAGTCCAAGGTGTAAATCCACCTCGACTCCATTTTTAAAAGTTGATTGGAATAATCACTGCACCGTGGATTAGGCTGTATCTTTTGGAGGCCAACCACGCGTAATCCACGAGTGTGCCACCATGGTTGTTTAGGAAATGTGCTGCCACTGTGGAGATCTTTTTTCCTTTTTATAGATCCTGGTTGGCTAGATTAATGTTAGAAATGTGTTTTTGAATTCTCTTGCGTAGTTCCTGGCTCGTTTGCCCTACATAAACCATGGGACAAGGGCATGTTAATGCATAGATCACATATTGAGTTTTACAGTTTATGTAATTTTTAAGATGAATAGTTATTTGGTCAGGAGGATTAGTGGACACCTTCGTAGGCTGCATGAAGGGACAAATCGAGCACTCGCCGCAGGGATGGGAACCCCTGAGACGTATGCCCAAGGAAGTCTTTATGGTTGGTCGTCTATAGTGACTCCTAACCAACTTATCGGCCAGATTGGGAGCCCGTTTGGCTGTGAGAAGTGGTCTCTCAGAAATGATTTTTGATAAACGATGGTCAGTAGTGAGTATGCTCCAATGTTGTTGGAGCACTTGATTGACTCTAAACCATTGGTTATTAAAAGTAGTAATAAATCTTACACGGTTATCACTATCACGTACAACAGGGTTTAACAGAGAATCACGTGATCTAGTAGAGACCTTACCTCGAGCCTGAGTGATTATCGATCGAGGATAGCCGCGCTGTCTAAACCGAGTAATCAGGTTATTCTCCTCCGCTTTAAAAGAATCCGGACATGAGCAGTTCCTCTTAGCCCTTGTAAATTGGCCAACCGGAATTCTGTCTTTCAAAGACTTGGGATGAAAGCTCTGGTAGTGCAGCAGGCTATTCGTTGTTCTTTTCTTTCTGTGGAGCTCAGTAGTGATGAGACCATCAACCATGGCAATTTTGAAATCTAGAAAATCAATATGTGATCTATGCCTTAACATGCCCTTGTCCCATGGTTTATGTAGGGCAAACGAGCCAGGAACTACGCAAGAGAATTCAAAAACACATTTCTAACATTAATCTAGCCAACCAGGATCTACAAAAAGGAAAATCTCCACAGTGGCAGCACATTTCCTAAATAACCATAGAGGCACACCTCGTGGATTATGCGTGGTTGGCCTTCAAAAGATACGGCCTAATCCACGGTGCAGTGATTATTCCAATCAACTTTTAAAAATGGAGTCGAGGTGGTTTTACACCTTGGACTCCGTGGCACCCAATGGTATTAATGAGGACCATTCTTTTACAGGTTTACTGCTTTTTTTCTCCTCCCCATCTTTCCTCTTTCCTTTTCCTTTCTCTATTTTTTCTTTAGCACAGCGCATTCATATATATTTATTTGGATCCTTTAGTAAAGTGGAAGCTTGCATTCCACACTATTGGAACGCATACCATTTTTGGTTTAGCTTCACGTCACTTCCGACAGGAAGAGGCGCCGTTTGCGTTCCACCGTTATTTTAGATGGAGCACATATGATCTAGCTAGACCGGAAGTGACGTTACATGAGTGCGCCTGGCAAGAAATTAAGCACTTTGCTCCACGATCACAGCGGTGAGACGCACACAGTGTATCTTTGGGACACATGAATCGGCTGCCTCACACTATGACGGCCTATGCATGTGTCCACCTGGGATTTCAAATGATGATAATTCTAGTTGATTAATCAATCCGCTTCAGCTGAAACTTCCTCCCTGAGCCTCCTATATCTAGACCAGGTATCACACTTTGGTATTACCCCTGACGAAGCTGCTAGTGGGCAGCGACACGCGTTGGGTGATCACAGCAGGTATGCTGACTCTGACCTCTCAATAGTGCTTATATATATTATATTGCATTTTGCTTATCTCTCATATTTTTGTATCTTATAATTATAAATGTCTGCATATTGGGTTGTTGATGACTAACTTCATGGTCAGGATGATTAGGTGACTTTAGTAAACATCCCTTACTTTGACCCTCCTATAATATTTATGCATATTGCATTTTATCCATATCCTATACACTATTGTATCTTATAGCTATATACTATTACATTTTACAATCATGAATAATTGCACATTGGGCTATTTATGATCAACTATATGGTCAGTAGTATATATGTCTTTTTGAATCTAAAATTCTAAATGATTATTGACACCAGAAATTACTAAGTACCTGTTTGTGCATGTTTGGGATACTATACCCTTGCAGGGGTTTTCCCTTTTTTAAATGTTTTTAAATATTTTTTTTTGTGTGATTTATTGGTCCTTGTCAAATCCTTGTTCAATAAAATATTATATTTTTGCAATACAAGTATCTCGGTGTGCCCGGCTTTTTGTACCTGTGGCTTTTTCTCCCTCTTTATCCTATTGGAAATGTAGCATAGTTCTTCTGTTTCGCTATATTGCTTACTACGAGGGTCAGTCAATAAGTAATGCCTCCTATTTTTTTTCTCCTTTTAATTGGCAAGAAATTCAAATGCAATTACATAGGTTGAAAACGACAACATTAATGATTAATTTGTCACTTTTCAATATAACCTCCATCTATTTCCACAGTCTTGGTCCACTGTTTAACAAGGGCATGTATTCCAGCATGGTAAAAAGCATTCTTGGGACCCACCGTGCACAAACTTTTCTTTATCCCAGTTGTCCAATAATTTTCATCACACTGCCTTTACTAAGGCAGATAATGCCACACAATTCATCTGCAGTCACCCAGCGGTCACCACGAATTATGTCATCGACTCGCTGAATGTTGCTTGGAGTCACTGCGGTTACTGGCCTGCCACTCCGCATTTTGTCAGCCAACGGTGATGGCCCTTCAGCTGTGTTACAGCGACGAACCCATTGTCTAACAGTACTGACATCCACTGTTGCATCACCATACACATTTTTCAGTCTCTCATGAATTCGAATGGGCGTTTCACCTTCTGCAAGAATTCAATCACAGAACGTTGTCTAATACGGACATCGATGTCAGCCATTTTGCACGGATACAGTCCTGCCACCTGTTGGTGCAGGAAGTTGTAATTGCTGTGGATTGGAGAAGAAGGTTTGAGGAATTGTGCCAAATTCGAATATTTAACATAACTACCTTATTTAAGAGAAAAAAATAGGAGGCATTACTTATTGACTGACCCTCGTATGTGCAGGCATCGCAGTAGCTTAAATATCCATAGATACAACCACTCATGCAGTGATTAAATATTGGAATAGGATCTTGGAGATGGGAATACTCCTTTAAAGTTGGAAACAAATGTGCAGCAGACTACAGAATTGTTTCCAACTTCAATGATGGATGCATACAACCAAAAATAGCTCAAATGACATCTTTAGTATCTTGATTTGGGCTATGTTCAAAAATTGAAGTCTATGGCTCCATCAGGGGTATGTCCGTGTGCCATGTTTTTGGTGGTTTAGATGGAAACCTTGATGGAAAATGTGGCCAAATATAATGTGAGTATACCTTTAGGCAAAAAAAATCTATTGGCGGGTCACAGCAGATATATGTCACCCCAGTTTCAAATATGACCTGAATTTGGACAGATTTTTAGGCATGAAGTTTGAGTAATTTCAGTAATCTACTGTATTTAAATGTGTTACAATGTTACAATTGGAAAACATTTAATTGGACAAAGCATACAGTATAAACTGCCAGAAAACCAGTGTGGATTTTTCCAATTAAACAACACATATGTAATAAAAACAAACATCTAGTATATATGGCACATAATTGATTTTAATTTAAGGGCTCATGCAGACAAGCACATAAATCGGGCGTGTGTTGTCTGATTTTTCATCGGACAGCACACTGACCCATTTTATTCAGATGAACTATTTTTTTGTCTGCTCAACTGTCTATGAAAAAATCAGTCGCAGTGTGCACTACTTCCATTCGAGTCTCAGATTAGACGTACACATTCAAGTTTATCGGTGCAAAAAAAAAAAATTGGATCCCACACGGAACATCCATGTGTCATCCGATTTTTACGGATACATTTCTATTATGAACCTAGAAAACTGTATTTGATCATGGACATTCTTTACTGTAGATGTATGAAAATGGATCGCGCATGGATATCACACGGATGTAAAAAACAGACACACGAGTGGCACATAAATGAAAAGCGGATAAATAATAATAAAAAAAATGTCCAAGTTTTCTGGATGAAACTCTGACGATTTCTTATATGCTCATCTGCAAGGGCTCTTAAGATCACGTATTTCCAACTCTTGTAGGTTCTTGAAATAGCAAGATGATATATGAGCTAAAAGATGCATTCATATACGATATCCTAGTCCAGAAGAGGAGTAACGTAAAAAATAACGCCTTTGAGACATTTTATATGCACAGGTACATGACATACAGTGTTAAAGCAAAGCAGTAATATCAGATAATGGATGAGACAGAAGATATGTAGTATTTTATGTTGTATTCAATGAAAGGGTGACATATAGAAGTATGCAGTAGACTAGTTGGGAGAAGGTGTCATTTATGAGGGATATTGTGACCTTGTGCAGTAATCCCAGAGAAATGCAATGAAGACATTGTGCTGCAGTCCCACAGTGGTGTAAAAATCTGTTTAATGCAGTAATCTGTAATTTCAAGCTAAATTGTTGGTTTTGGGTGAATAGGCTTTCCATGTTGAAGGTGGAGGAGAGCGCAGCTCTGGCAGTTTCAGTCCACATTCTGAGTAATTGATCAATTAGCGCAAATGATTTTTGGTCATTTCCATTAAGTGGATTAGGAGAAACCTCAGAACATGGATAGATAGAGCAGTGTCTCCCTGATGTAATTCACTTATCTTATTCCTTGTAGACATAAGGGACAGCAAGGATTTCACATATGATCACTAGTAAATGCTGCTACAAGTATTGTTATATTACCAGAGTCCCTTACTACCTAGCTACAACTATATCACTAATAGAGTGTCACTATACTGGTCTTAGATGCTGCACTGGCAAATTATTTCTAGAGTAGAGATCTCAAACTAAATTGGAGTCCATGGAGACTTAGAAATATCCTGTTAAGATGTGGGACTCCTTGTTAAATTCAGGCTATGGCTACATTAACCTCGATAAAGACTAAAGTCCCCAACACTGCGCCTCTGAATACAGATATACACCACACCATTAATATATAGTTAGCCACTGTGTAACCCATCATTCAGGTGATAAGCCAGCATTGTGCTCCACATTAACTATTAATCCCTGGCCAATAACAATATAAATTAATTAGCCCCTGTGCCTTTCCCACTCCCTAATTAATTTCATGTCCATATTCCCCCAAATCATTGCAGTTTCGTGTCCAATATCCCCCACTCACCCCCACTCATTACAACTGCATGCCCACCCCCAAATCATTACAATTACATGTCATCTCTCCCATCCCCACACCACCTGCCCCATGCTCTCCTCAACTGTGTGACTTGTCTCTGTACACTAGCCCACATTGCCTTCATTTTATCTATCCTTTGCTACAGGCCATAAGAAATTACTTTGTGGGCTGCTTGTCTGAGACCCTTATTAGAGTATCCCACCACTAAACTACCACTAGATTCCTTCTAGAGTATCACTGTATCACTGCTAGAGTCCGCTAGTAAATTACTATGTTTAGTCTACAGTAATTTTAGTATACTACTTCTATAGCCATATATATCATTGTCTGTAGTAAATCTTTAAAAAATTCCTTCTTTCTACTTAACCGTCTAGATGCAAGGTTTCAGCATCTCTAGCAAAGGTTTTATCAAGCTTCTGATCTACACCTGTATATTTAATATATCGAATATCTATCATCTGTCTATGTATCTATCAGCTATTTATCTATTACATATCTAGCTATAATCTATCTATTTATCTATTATCCATCATCTATGTATAATCTATCATCTATATAAATATCAGTATGTACAATAATTTTTATTGTATTATTGTTCATATTTTATATATCATTTGTGAAATGCACACTTTGAAGAGAGTTTCCCTGCATGTAATAGAATTATGACAGAATAGACTGAATCCATTGCATTTCCCTTTGATACAGACAAATCCCATTTCTAGCCTTTGGCTACTCAGGTGTTTAGTGCAGCAGCAGACAGTGGTGGCATCACATGCATGGCTGTAATAAATGATAGACATATCAGAGACTGTGTGACAACCAGTCGCCTCTAATCCCTTTAACAAATGCGGGCCGAAAGCCAGGCAGAGATATGAGAGTAAATCTAATGCCTAACATGTCTGCCTGGCTAATAATCTACTTCTCCCTGCTTAATGAATGGAGCGGAGGGGTCTGGATAATAAAATAGCCTTATCTGTAACACTTGATAGGTGTCCCCGTGTCTGCACTGAGTGTAATAAGTCCTTCACTCTATCAATAAATCTGAGACCATCCAGGAGTGAATGCAGGTAATATAGTACTATAGTATTCTCTCTATTGGATGGAGAGAGAGAAAGAGCATAGAAAGATAGATGATAGATGGATGGATATGGAATAGATAGATATATGTAATAGAGATAGATAGATAGATAGATAGATAGATAGATAGATAGATAGATAGATAGATAGATAGATAGATAGATAGATAGATGTAATATAGATAGATATATATGGAATAGATATATAAATATGGATATGTAATAGATAGACATGGGATAGATCTTAGATAGATCTGGGATAGATAGATAGATAGATAGATAGATAGATAGATAGATAGATAGATAGATAGATAGATAGATAGATAGATAGATAGATAGATAGATAAATGATACATAGATCAATAGATAGATGGATATGTAGATGTCCAAATATTTTTTCTTAGATACATAGATGGATAGATAGATGTAATATAGATAGATAGATGTAATAAATATAGATAGATAGATGTAATATAGATAGATAGATGTAATAAATATAGATAGATAGATGTAATATAGATAGATAGATGTAATAAATATAGATAGATAGATAGATGTAATATAGATAGATAGATGTAATATAGATATATGTAATATATCTAGATAGATAGATGTAATATGTATAGATAGATAGATGTAATATAGATAGATAGATGTAATATGTATAGATAGATAGATGTAATATAGATAGATAGACAGATAGATTGATGTAATATAGATAGATAGACAGATAGATAGATAGATGTAATATAGATAGATAGATGTAATAAATATAGATAGATAGATGTAATATAGATAGATAGATGTAATAAATATAGATAGATAGATAGATGTAATATAGATATATGTAATATATCTAGATAGATAGATGTAATATGTATAGATAGATAGATGTAATATAGATAGATAGATGTAATATGTATAGATAGATAGATGTAATATAGATAGATAGATGTAATATGTATAGATAGATAGATGTAATATAGATAGATAGATGTAATATGTATAGATAGATAGATGTAATATGTATAGATAGATAGATGTAATATAGATAGATAGACAGATAGATTGATGTAATATAGATAGATAGACAGATAGATAGATAGATGTAATATAGATAGATAGACAGATAGATTGATGTAATATAGATAGATAGACAGATAGATAGATAGATAGATGTAATATAGATAGATAGACAGATAGATTGATGTAATATAGATAGATAGACAGATAGATTGATGTAATATAGATAGATAGACAGATAGATAGATAGATAGATGTAATATAGATAGATAGATGTAATATGTATAGATAGATAGATGTAATATAGATAGATGTAATATATATAGATATATAGATACATAGATAGATAGATGTAATATATAGATATGGGATAGATAAATAGATATATAAATATGGATATGTAGTAGATATGGGATAGATCTTAGATACATAGATAGATATGGGATAGATATGGGATAGATACATAATAAATAGATAGATAATAAATAGATACAGTAGATAGATGATACATAGGTCAATAGATAGATGGATATATAGATGTCCAAATATTTTTTTCTTAGATGGATAGATAGATGTAATATAGATAGATAGATGATATATATATATAGATAGATGTAATATAGATAGATAGATAGATGTAATATATATAGATAGATACGAGATAGATATATAAATATGGATATGTAATAGATAGATATGGGATAGATCTTAGATAGACAGATATGGGATAGATAAATGATACATAGATCAATAGATAGATGGATATATAGATATCCAAATATTTTTTCTTAGATATATAGATGGATAGATAGATGTAATATAGATAGATAGATGTAATAAATATAGATAGATGTAATATAGATAGATAGATGTAATAAATATAGATAGATAGATGTAATATAGATAGATAGATGGATAGATAGATAGATGTAATATCGATAGATGTAATATATCTAGATAGATAGATAGATGTAATATATAATTATGGGATAGATATATAAATATGGATATGTAATAGATATGGGATAGATCTTAGATACATAGATAGATATGGGATAGATAAATAATAAATAGATAATAAATAGATACAGTAGATAGATGATACATAGGTAAATAGATAGATGGATATATAGATGTCCAAATATTTTTTTCTTAGATGTATAGATTGATAGATAGATGTAATATAGATAGATAGATGTAATATATATATATATATAGATAGATAGATAGATAGATAGATAGATAGATAGATAGATGTAATATAGATAGATAGATAGATAGATAGATAGATGTAATATATATAGATAGATACGGGATAGATATATAAATATGGATATGTAACAGATAGATATGGGATAGATCTTAGATAGACAGATATGGGATAGATAGATAATAAATAGATGGATAAATGATGCATAGATCAATAGATAGATATCCAAATATTTTTCTTAGATATATAGATGGATAGATAGATGTAATATAGATAGATAGATGTAATAAATATAGATAGATAGATAGATTGATAGATGTAATATAGATAGATGTAATATAGATAGATAGATGTAATAAATATAGATAGATGTAATATAGATAGATGTAATATAGATAGATAGATAAATAGATATGTGATAGATATATAATTAGATATATAAATATGGATATGTAATAGATAGATATGGGATAGATCTTAGATACATAGATAGATATGGGATAGATAAATAATAAATAGATAGATAATAAATCTATACGGTAGATAGATGATACATAGATCAATAGATAGATGGATATATAGATGTCCAAATATTTTTTCCTTAGATATATAGATGGATAGATATATGTAATATAGATAGATAGATGTACTATAGATAGATAGATAGCTAGATAGATAGATGTAATATAGATAGATGTAATATAGATAGATGTAATAGATAGATAGATAGATATGGGATAGATATATAAATATGGATATGTAATAGATAGACCTGAGATAGATCTTAGATAAATAGATAGATAGATATGGGATAGATAGGTGGATAGAGAGGTAGATAGATACAGTAGATAATAAATAGATAGATCATAGATAGATGGATATATAGATGTTCAAATAATTTTTTTTAGATATATAGATACATAGATAGACAGATAATAGATATATAAATGAATAGAGAGATATAAAATTAAAGGTGAAAAAGTGGACTTTATTAACCCATATGTGCCACACCATATGGGCTAACAAAGTCCACTTTTTCACCTTTAATTTTTGGAGTGCTGCCTGCTTTTCTTATTTTTATTTATATTACAACTGGACAATTGTTTGGGAGGCTTTGCACCCATAGTTCTTTTGACGGTGCTGTTCCAAGTTTCTGGATAGATAGATAGATGGATAGATAGATAGATAGATAGATAGATAGATAGATAGATAGATAGGTAAATATAGACATATGATAGATGATACTAATAGCTAAATGTAGAATATATAAATGTGGAATAGATAGATAAATAGATAGATATGGAATAGATTTAGATGATAGATGTGAATATTATGTGCTTCTAACACACAGTGGATGGATGTAACAGATCTCATATCCAGGGGGCATTTACTTTCTAGCAATGATAAGGGGAATGTCCGAGTAATAAGACAGGGGAAATAAGGATGAGCACTGTCTGGAGTTACACCTGCGGTTTCTCCATTTCCGCCATGGTATATGTAGCCTTCACATGTATATGAGGGCTCCTCTGACTGGTGCCAGCAGTATACAGCCATATACAGACAGTATACAGAGGAGCTGGGTCTGCTCTGCAGGGTATACTGGTGTTGTGGCAGGAGTGGATTCAGATGCCCTGCAGTGATGGAGGCTTGCAGCACCCAGGAGAGGGTGTCTGGCTGCCGGGCGCGGGGCAGTTTCGCCTGACACTTGGCTATTCGTGGATGGTGCAGCGCCTCCCGCAGGTGGAGCACATGCAGGTGATATGTAGATGACAGGGAAACATTAGGGCGGTGGGATTAGATCTGTGTGAGTGGGAATAATTATGTTAAACGCCGTTAGTTTGGAGTAGAGAACAACAAACAAGCCCGCCTTTATTATTGTTGTCCACTTGTCACCTCTATTGTGGCAGAACAATGAGGTGGCGGCTCCGCGCCCGCCCGGCCGGTTTCTGGGCCGAGCAGACGGCGCAGGTTTCGGTCGGGTCATTAGCACATTCCCTGTGTGAGCGGAGGTGTCAATGTGCAATGTGCTGTCGGCAGCACTGGCTGGGGCCGATCAGCTGCAGAGCACAGGTTAGTAATATACAGTGCATTACATGACAGATCACTGGATCATAGATAGAACAATAATAATAGAAAATAACATTTCTATCAGCCGATAGTAAGAAATAGCTGCAGGGACTATTCACACCTTAATCATTCAGCTCCAGAGGCTCCGGATTATTCTGCTCTTTATAATGTCCACATACTATTAAATAACATCAATACTACTACTACTAATAATGGCATATTTGGTCCTTATTCATATTTATACTGCATACACTATTATATTCAATATCCAATCTTCAAGTCTGATGTTTAGAAAAGTAAAATCATTCAGTGATCTGAAGATGTGAAGGAGGAAACATAAGAGCATCTCTTCTAGATAATTAGTTACTAGTATCAGTATCTCTCTAATATCTGTCTTATATCTATATCTGATAGAGTCTAATATCTACCTATTTATCCAAACACAAAAAAATAAAATGAGCAAATACTCTGCAATAAGTAAGTGAACAGTAATAGCACATGGAAATAACAAGGTAGTTAGCTGACACTATTTTGATCAAAAAGAGTAATATATATTTAGCAATCTAATATCTAATCTATCTTTAATCTATCCAATGTCTTTCTAATATCTATTTTTTATCTGTGCCTCTAATATATGTTTATTTATGTAATATATATCTATCTTATCTAATATCTATGTATTCTATATCATATATATCTATTTTTTTATCTTATCTAGCATAACTATCAATCAAATATCTATCTATTTATTCTATATCTATCATATATATCTATGGTATCTAACAATCTAATATCTATCTATTTATTCTATATCTATCATCTCTCATCTATCTCATATCTCTCTATGCTCTATCTATCATCTATATCATATCTATCTATCAACAGTATCTATCTATCACTTATTTTATCTAATATCTCTATCAGTCTCATATCTATCTATATGCCTGTCTATCATTATTATTATTATTATTATTACTACATATAGTGATATAGACACGAGTCAGGCCAGTACCATCCTTGCCCTATTGGAGAGGTCCTGCAATCTTTGAGCTCATGCTTTCCCCCTCCATCATTATTTCGTACAGATGTGCTCCTTATAGACAGACATGGTAAGGGCTTCAGTGTTTGTCTTGGCATCAGAATAGAGAGATAATTAGGATAAGAGGGAAGAAAACTCCAAGGTGAATATTTGCACAGGGGAAATTGAATCTGCATGTGAACAATGATTATTTGGTATTATCCTATAGCTGCAGCCTGTCCTATCTGCAGCCGATCACTAACGACTACAGCTCGGGAGCTACCTAGCCCCTATCTCAGCCTATCACAGACCCCCACCTGCTGCGTGGCCCCGCCCATCACACCTTTCTACAGTATGTCCCCTATCTCTGGGCGGTGATTGGCCAGCGCTGCAGATGTAGAGCAGATATAGACGGCAGCAGACCCAGAGCAGACAGAACTCACCGGCAGCGAGGAGAGGAGCCGACACTGAGCTACAGCGACCAGACATGAGCAGCCCTGACTGCGGCTACGCCAGCGACGAGCAGCTGAAGGGGAAGCGCTCAGAGCCAGCTGTGATGTCCTATGAGACCCGGTGGATACCTGAGCTCAACACATCACCAGCCATGGAGGAGAACCAGGAGGACGCCTCCAGCTCCGGGAGCAAAGCCGAGGACCGGATCCGCCGTCCTATGAACGCGTTCATGGTGTGGGCGAAGGATGAGCGCAAGAGACTGGCGCAGCAGAACCCGGACCTGCACAACGCCGAGCTCAGCAAGATGCTAGGTAAGATCGGGCACCTACAGGGGCACAGGGCCGGGCACAGAGATGGGAGAGTGAGATGGTAGGGTTACACCAAGAACTATGCACTAGTAATATCCGGATATATCATACAATATATATATATATATATATATATATATATATATATATATATATATATATATATATAATGTATTATCAATATAGTAATACAGTACATTATAGGATATACTATTAATTATAGAATACACAATATTACTAGTAATCATCAGAAACGGGAACATCGGAAGATAATATCATTAGTAATCCTTTCTATCAGATATATAGTAATAACAGTAATACTGTGATGTAGTAATATTGATATGGTAATGAACATGTAGTATTAGAATAATATAATAGGATGATATTAGTAATATTACAATAATATAGCAGGATAATGATAGTAGGATGTAATAATATAGCAGGATAATGATATTAGGAGGATGTAATAATATAGAAGGATAATGATATTAGGAGGATGTAATAATATAGAAGGATGATGATATTAGAAGGATGTAGTAATATAGTAGTAATTAGAGCATAGTCGATTGTATATCCTAGTGGGGTGTAAATAATGCGATAATAGGAGTAGTAGTATTGTCATCACTGTTTTGTGAAACCTCTATGTCAGGCTTTATCTATGATTTAAGTGGGTTTTCTTGCACTGTAGACGATGTTCTGTGGGACTTTGGGTCGCTGATGTGACATTATTGCTATGATCGGAAGCTTTTCTGCATATCTTTATATTGATATTTGCATCTATTTTCTGCCTAAACGAATAGTCGCAGTAGGCAGCACATCGTCTGGATCTCCCTGTTCCCACCGATCTGTTATGCCCTGTCTATGCATTTATCTGGTGCTGCTATGATTTTACATTGATATTAATTGTGTCTTGTCCCCACAGGACAAACCTGGAAGTCCATGGTCTTAACTGAGAAACAGCCATATGTAAAGGAAGCTGAGAGATTGCGAGTGCAACACTTGCAGGATCACCCTGAATACAAGTACAGACCCAGGAGGAAGAAGCAGATGAAGAAAATGAAGAGGGCAGATGGAGGCCTGTACCCAGACAAAGACATTCCCACCTCTGCAGTTCTCAAAACCAATGGACTTATGGCAGTGAAAGACTTTAACAAGGGTTACAGTGGGCACAACAATGGCTCCTATAAGGAGAATCGATCCATGCAACCCTATTACAAACCCTACAACCTGCCAACATCCTCAATGCCCCAGATGACTCCATTGCACTACTTATCCTCAACTATTCAAGGAGGAAACCACATGATGCACTACAACTATGACACTTCCTATTCTGTCCATTTCCAGCAGAACAATCCACCGTCCATGTATGGAAGACAAGTCCCTCAGGCAGAGCAAACTCCATTGGCCAATCATGAGCAGGCTGCTCCGCATGTGTTTTATTCCCAGCAGTCCTATGCAGCTTCCAGCAGAGCTCACTCAGTGGCTCCACCAGATCATCCATTTTCTCATCAGCTTGCACCCATCAATATCAACATCAATATCACCAGAGGAGACTACATACACCAGAGTGCCCTTGTGGGTGATATTGATAAGGATGAGTTTGATCAATACCTTAATGGCAAGTCTGATACAGAACTGAACTCTCACTCTGATGCAAATGATACCACAAATTTGCTGCCATCTTTACTCTCAGAATCCAGTAATATGTGTTACTACAATTATTGAGGCACTTTTTATTTCTTGATGTAATTTGAAGGCTAATGGGATGTTAAAAGCAATTTTGCTTACTGTGCAATTCTACTTTTTAGAATAGAAATCTGACTTATGAAATTTGTTAACTATATTGTGAATGCTTTTGTACTTATTTTGTATTTTTTATAAGATTTATCTTCATTTTACCACTTCTTTTCATACTTTTCCACATAGCAAAAGTACTTATTTTGTACTTTTGTACTTATTTTGTATTTTTTATACTGTTATAATGCTGAAATAAAAGATTTTTCTATTTATTGGTGTGTCCAGCATGTTTTTAATCAATCATTATGGTAACTATTTACTAGTATCTACTTGCATGAATTATCTTCAATCCATTATTTTAGGTTTCTTATGTTTTTACGGGAAAAAGACTGCTTATAGAGTATTAGTTATTGCTGTTTGGTATAAAATTATTGAAAATTATTTCTTATATAACAGGAAATGTCTTACACTAGCGCAAAGCAAAAGTGGATGCATGCTATGAGTAACACCCATTCCAATTGATCCCCAGCTCTTTTTATATTTAAAATAATTAATATGATTGATAGTTCATTTAACTGTCCTTGTGTAAAAGAAGATCCCATACATTCTCCATCTGAAAGTTTCACTGCTCTTGTAACAGGAACTGCCTTACACATCATTGAACAGTACCACCAAGTGGCCATATTTGAAAGTAAATGTTATGGTTAGTTCAAAGGCAAATTTATCAGGTTTGTTTTCTTTTATCATTTCTTTTCAAACTTTTGCCACATAGCAATATGCATATAGGGCAGGAGTAGAATATCTGCTTCCCTGATGGTGGTCTGCTCTATTGCAATTATTAGCTGGTAGAGAGATCGATTCAGGGACTGGTTCTACATTTCTTTACGTTTATCACACTTGTTGTTTTTAAACTTTTTTAATCCTGCACATTCCCTTATTGATTCTGCAGAATTTCCAACCTTGTAAACTTCAGTAACTTTATAGACCCATTGCCAACTGAACTCTAGGCATGCGTGTATGACTTCTTGTTGGAAAAGGTGGTAAAAATATATGCACAGGGGCTTCTTAATTCCATTTTAAATTTTGCTGAGGCTTTCCTAACAAGACACCTTGTAAGTACAGGAGCGGCAGGAGACTGTTTTACATAGTTTTGTGCATTGGAAGACTAAATGCATGCCCCCTACTGTGTAAGTAAGTGTAGGATTATGCAAGAGGTCATGAGAACAATGACACAGAAGATATGAGAGTTTTTATGGCCATGCGTTTCCTTGAGACATACAATGCCATATAAATCTAATGTAAGAATTGTTGATGCTGATACATTCATTCACTGTAACAACTTCAATCTGCCACAAAAGCTTTCATTTTATGTTTGAGGAAAACTGACACATACAATTTAGTAACGTGACTACGATACTAGGAAGTTGGATGGTTTGAGCAAATGACACGTAAATTAAATTAAGACACCAGAGGAAAGAGGGGCTTTCTTAAATGAATGATGTTTTAGGTCCAGTTATTCTACTATGTAGAAACAAAACTGGGAGCAACTAGGATGCCATCAGTGTGCTGTACAAGTTTTTTATTGACTATTAACTTAAATAGGTAATTTGATCTGTGAGTAAAATAGGTGCATGTTCTACCTGTAAAAAAAAAAACAGAACACGTATGAGAAAATCAGATGGGTGAAGTCATCTTCAGTTTGTAAAATAAACTTTTCCTAGCATTCATTGTTTCCTAATAATCACCCAGTGTTAAATGAACCCTAACTTTCAGAAAATTACTTATAGTCACAGCCAGAAAAATAATCACTTTTAGACCACGGCCCCACTATCAGTATTCGGTCAGTATTTTTTCTCTGGAGTGGGAGCCAAAACCAGGCGTGGGTGATAAATGCAGAATTGGAGACTTGTTTCTATGATACCTTTTCTCTGATTGTTCCTCACCTGCTTTTGGCTCCTACTCCTGAGAAAAAATACTGACCAAATATTGATAGTGGGGCCGTGGCCTTAGACTACTTTCCCACAATGAGCTTTTGGTGAATATTCGATGTTGCAGATTTTCTGCACCCATTAAGTAAAGTAGGTTACTTTGCATTTTTTTAAAAAATATGCAGAGGAAAAAAACTCCCCAAAATCTCATCATGGGAACGTAGTCTAACTTTCAGCAAGTTACTTATAGTCACAGCCATAAAAGCACTCGCTTTTAGGCCTCATTCACACGTTCAATATTTGGTCAGTATTTTATATCAGTATTTGTAAGCCAAAACCAGGAGTGGAACAATCAGAAGGAAAAGTATAATAGAAACACGTCACCACTTCTGTATTTATCACCCACTCCTGGTTCTGGCTTACAAATACTGATGTAAAATACTGACCAAATACTGAACGTGTGAATGTGGCTTCAGGGTGCTTCTACACTATGCAATGCAACATGTTTGCCGATTGGCGTTCATTTAATAACTTGATTACACATACAGACCGAGCTTCATAGCTACACTGAATGGATCATTCTGTGCACATAAACTGCCATTGTTTTCAGCAGTTCTGGTCTTTTGGGCAAAATAAAAGATTATTTCACCAGACAAACAACCATTTTTGCTTGTTTGTTGGTTGATCAGCAGACTGCAGTAGTGAATGAGAGTTCTCAGGAATTGTGGTTCACAACAATCATGTAGTGCAAATGTATCTTTATTCCCTGTAGTGTTTTTAATAGACAAGGTCAGATATCAGTAGCCAGATAAGTTTAGATTAGTTTACATAGGATTGATTAGTTAATTGACTTACATGGTTAGATTAGGGATACTTTCATGTTGCTTGATTTAATTCTAGTATTTTTTTTTGCTTGGTTTATTTGTATCATATGTAAAAAAAACAGTGGAAATAAAAAAGACAAAAATGGTGTTTTAAACAGACATAGAACATTGACGAGATCTTGGGTATATTTGTGATGCTAAATGCTTCTGAATTTGTGCTCTGGCTTGCACCATATTTATTGACTTATATTTATTATTAATCTTTCTGTGCTTTGTCTGTGGGGTCTGGTTTACTGGAAAAAGAGAGTGGTTTAACTCCTTAAGGAACAGGTGATTTTCTGTTTTTTTCAATTAAGTTTTTTCCTCCACTTATTCCAAGAACTAACTTTTTTATTTTTCCATCATGATGTACTGGAAAGCGTGAAAAAATCTTAAAGTGTAGCAAAATAGCAAAAAAAGTGAAATTCTGCAATTGTTTTTTTAAGTCATTTATTTACTGCATTGATTTTACGGGAAACTGACCTGTCATTATGATTCTCCAAGTCAGTACGATTATGCAGATACCAAACATGTATAGTTCTTTGTTTTATTTAAATGGCGAAAAAAAAATCTGAAATTTGTAAAAAAAAAAAAAATTCACTTGTCACCACATTCTTAGAGCCTTAATGTTTTCAATTTTTGGGATATGGAGTTGTGTGAAGGCTTGTTTTTTGCACCCCAAGCCAATGTTTCATTGATATATCATTTTGGGGTAGATATGATGTTTTGATCTCCTGTTATTAATTTTTTTGTTGTTGTTGCAAAATAAATCAAAACTTCAGTTCTGGCGTTTTGATTTATTTTCTCATCACACTGTTTACCGATCAGATTAATTTATTTTATATTTTGATAGATCAGACTTTTCTGAATGCCAAAAATGTGTATTTTCTTTATTGCTTTGAACTTTTATTTTTTTTTATTTTTTTCATATTTTTTAAAACATTTTTTTTTACTTTTCATAGTATTTTTTAATCCCCTAAGGGAACTTGAACCTGCGATCATCTGATCGCTTGTGCTATATACAGTAATGCCACAGCATTATATAGCTGTCGGCTGAACAGTCATTCATTTAACATCTCCTGTATCTCTCCCTACTTTCCTCACCTGTGTGGAGAGAGTAATGAATTCCCCATACACATTAGACTGTTGACTGATCTCGCAAATATCAGTGTGTTTAGTCTAATGTGTATGGGGGTCCTAAATTTGCACTATCTAAGAATTAGACGGTATGGATTACAATCCCCCACTCTGTTCAGATTGGATGAAAAAGTTAAAAGAAATAATAACCAGATGAAACAGAAATGTCAACTGAATTGTATTGCGGCGTATAGACTCATCGAGTCCGTGCGCGGCAATACACGCTGCCGGTGAATCAGAGGCCACCAGCTGACATCAGTGTGCACGTGACGGGGGGCGCATGGCAGTGACGACATGCGCTCCCGTTGCTTGCATGCTTAATTCAGCTGCCGGCTTCAGAAGAGGATGTAATGCGATGGGCAAGCGTAGGGAAGGTGAGTAACCACTGAGCAGCATGGTGGATCAGTGATTAGCACTGCAGCCTTGCAGCACTGGGGTCCTGGGTTCAAATTCCACCAAGGACAACATCTGCAAGGAGTTTGTATGTTCTCCCTGTGTTTGTGTGCGTTTCCTCTGGGTTCTCCGGCTTCCTCCCACACTCCAAAGACATACTGATAGGGAATGTAGATTGTGAGCCCCAATGGGGACAGTGCCCATAATGTCTGTGGAATTAATGGTGCTATATAAGTGAGTAAAATAAATAAAAAAAAAAAACAGTACAATGTGGTCATACTACTACATGGAGGACTATGGGATGTGCATTATATTGTATGGAGAACTATGGGGTGTATTATACTATATGGAGGACCATGGGCTGTGCATTAAATTATAAGAAGGATATGGGCTGTGTATTATACTAATATGGACGACTATGGGCGGTGCATTGCACTATATGGAGGAATACGGTCTCTTGTGCTACTGCTCACCGGGACCCAGGTTATTGTGCGCTGGCGCAGGGAGGCTTCTAGGAGCTCCAGGGCTGTGCAGCTCCAAGGGAGTCCCTCTGCCTCTTCTGTGACGTGACGGTGCATACACGATGAAGTTATCGTGTATGCACCGGCATGTACATGTGCCACTCACCAGGATACCAGTCCAGAAGTGGAGCTGCAGGGGATCCTATGAGAGGAAAGTATGAAAAACTTTTTTTTTTTTTAATAAAATGAATTAAATGGGTTTGAGGGTGGGGGATAGGGGACAGTGAATGATGAATTGAGGGTGGGGGACAAGGGACTGTGAATGATTAATTGAAGGTGGGGGATGGGGGACAGTGAATGATGAATTGAGGGTGGGGGACAGGGACAGCAAATGATGAATTGAAGGTAGGGAGAGCAAATGATGATTTAACAGTGGGGGGGTGTAGAGAACAAATAATGATACATTGAGGGTGGGGTACAGCAAATGTTAATGAATTGAGGGTGGGGGACAGAGCAAATGATGATGAATTGAGGGTGGGGTACAGCAAATGATAATGAACTGAGTGTGAGGGGGAGAGCAAATGATAATGAATTGAGGGTGAGGTACAGGAAATGTTAATAAATTGAGGGTGGGTGGGAAGCAAATGATAATGAATTGAGGGTGGGGTACAGCAAATGATAATGAATTGAGGATGGGGTACAGCAAATGATATATTAAGGGTGGGGCGAGAGCAACTGATGATAAATTGAGGGTGGGGTGGGAGAGAGAGAGGACATGACATAATGAATTGGGGCAGAGGGTGGCATGTAAATATAATGAAGCTGGGGAGCGGGAGGTACAGAGTGGGGGGTGTTGAGTATGCAGTAGTGTGACTGGTAATAAATTGAGGGAAATAGTACAGGTGCTAATTGATTTATATATTTATTGGATGGACAAAGTGGCTATTTATAGTTAGTGGGGGCACGGTGGTGGATTACAATTTATATTTGGAATGGTGGGTTGCAAAATAACTAATTAATGGTGGGTGCATGTCAGTATTCACCTGCACAGTGTAGAAGTTGGGGAAAAAGTGGGGAATGTGCTCTGAAAGAAGTGCTCTAGATACCTGTGCTATATTATGCAGAGACGAGTCCTGTCTGGAAGAACTTATGGCAGTCTGCGCTGGATGGAGAAGAAAAGCAAAGATGAAGGACTTCAACTAGAGATGTCACCGGTGAGTCAGTGTGTTACTTGAACACTATACACAGTATACTATATACAGAGCTCCTGTGTATGATGTCACTGGTGATCACTGTATTACCTGTACACTACACACTATATACAGAGCTCCTGTGTATAATGTCACTGGGGATCACTGTATTTCCTGTACACTAACACTATATATATAGAACTCCTGTGTATAATGTCACTGGTGATCACTGTTTTACCTGTACACTTACACTATACACTGTATATTATATACAGCGCTCTTGTGTATAATGTCACTGGAGATCACTGTATTTCCTGTACACTTACACTATAAACTGTATACTATGTACAGAGCTCCTGTGTATAATGGCACTTATGGTAATATTAGTTTTGTGTTTTTTTATTAATGATCAGTATTGTAGTATTCGGTCACTATGTGGTGGCAATATGCAGTCTGGTCACGATGTGGCGGTATTTGTTCCTTGTATGTGGTATTATTCAGGTACTAAATGGTAGTAATATGTGATCAGGTCATGGTGGGGTGGTATTTATTCCTTGGATGTGGTATTATTTGGTTACTATGAGGCGGTAATATGTGGTCTGGTCATGGTGTTGCGGTATTTGTTCCTTGTATATGGTATTATTTAGTCACTATGTGGTGGTAATATGTAGTCTGGTCATGGTGTGGTGGTATTCATCCCTTGTATGTGGTATTATTGGTCACTATTTATTGGTAATATGTGGTCTGGTCACGGTGTGGCAGTATTTCTCCCTTGTACATAGTATTATTCAGTCACTATGTGGTGGTAATATGTGGTTTGGCCATGATGTGACAATATTTGTCTCTTGTATGTGGCATTATTGGTCATATAAAAAAATGTATGTGACACATTCCGTTAAAGAAAAAAAAAGAAAAATATAACTAAAACAGTATTGGATATTTTAAGAAATGTTTAATAGGTTAGAATAGAGTAGTGCGCGGCCAAAAGAGTCTACCTTTTTGTGGTGGTGGCTTAAAAAATCTTTTCGCCAAAAAAGGCTATGTATTTGATATGGTGTTTAATGGGAACTGTTAGGCCACGGCTCCACTATCAGTATTTGGTCAGTATTCATTCAGTATTTTTTTGCAGGAGTGGGAGCCAAAAGCAGGCGAGGAACAATCAGAAAAAAGGTATAATAGAAACAAGTCACCAATTCTGTATTTATCACCCACGCCTGGTTTTGGCTTACAAATACTGAGGTAAAAAACTCAAAAAATACTGAACTTGTGAACGTGGCCTTAGGCTACTGCCTCACTATTAGTATTTGGTCAGTATTATACCTTTTCTCTGATTGTTCCTCACCTGGTTTTGGCTTACAAATATTGAGGAAAAATACTGACCAAATAGTGATAATGGCACTATTAGTATTTGGTCAGTATTATTTCTCAGGAGTGGGAGACAAAACCAGGTGAGGAACAATCAGACAAAATGTATAATAGAAACTAGTGCACCATTTCTGCATTTATCACCCACTCCTGAGAAAACATACTGACCGAATACTGACCAAATACTGATAGTGCGGCCGTGGCCTTAATTGTGTGATTGGTGAAGAGACGTGTGTGTGTGTGTGTGTGCATGTGCTCTCATGACCCAAGACTGGCACTAAGTGATAAGAAATTGATTCTCATTTGGTCTGGCATGCACTGTGAGTAGTGAGGTCTTATATAGACAGGTGTGTGCCTTTCCACATCAAGTCCTATCAGTTTAATTAAACACACATGGACTCCAATGAAGGAGTAGAACAATCTCAAGGCGGATCACAAGGACATGGACAGCATGTGACTTAATTGTGAGTGTCTGAGCAAAGGGTCTGAATACTTATGACCATGTGATATTTCAGTTTTTCTTTTTTAATAAATTTGCAAAAATTTCTACATTTCTGTTTTTTTTTTCAGTCAAGATGGGGTGCAGAGTGTACATTAATGAGAAAAAAATGACCTTTTTAGAATCTACCGAATGGCTGCAATGAAACAAAGAGTGAAAAATTTAAAGGGGTCTGAACACTTACCGGACCCACTGTACTTACCAAGTCAGCAATAACCCGTGCTATACTGACACACACCTCAAGAAAGGCCCAAGAGACTTATACCTATGGCAGACCTGGGCACTTTTGTTAGGACCATGGTTACCATGGCAACCCATCAGTGCCATGCATCAATTTGAAGAGCACTGATGATTCGACAGCCCTTTCTCTAAAGCTTATTTAAGGGTATGTGCTCACAATGCGGATTTGAAGCCGAAATTTCCTAAGCGTTTTTGCCTCTCCCTGACAGAAAAAACGCATGCGGATTTTACATGCGTTTTTGACGTGTTTTTTTCATGCTTTTTTTAAGTGTTTTTGTACATCAATGAATGCTTTCTGGAGCTAAATAAACTTATTTGGTGGGACATTGCTTAAACCCTTGGATTACCATCACAACTGGGTTGAGTATAACAGTTCATGTAAATGATTAAAGAATGTGTCTGCTGTAATTCAAATAAAGTGTTTTTACTCTGTGTCTGTGTTCTTATTTAACTCTTTACTTTAATTATGTTTGGTCATGAAAAGGTCTGATTGACACCTTGTCATCACCAAACAAAAGAGGTGGGTGTCAGCTACTCCCATTCACCCAGTCTTCATTAGCATTTCTATTCATGTAATTTATGCCACTGCTGTGAGCTGCTATTATTAGCCTGGGAAGGTGCTATTAGGCAAACATTAAAATAACATCTATTATGATAACAAACACTGCACTTCCGGGAATACTTTTGTGCACAAGTAGGACCCCAATCCTTTAGACTTGGCACTTGCTTCTTCACATAGATTGAAACATTTTATTGTTCATAGAAATTCCAGATTCAAGATGTTTCGGTCAGTAAGACCTTCATCAGTCATCTGGGAGTTGATTGCACTGCAGCAGGCAGCACTGGAAAGTTGTCTGCAGTATCCACTTGTCTGAGCAAATGGATACTGCAGCTGATCGCTGCCAGCACTGAACAGCTGATGGTCACGTGACTATCAGCTGATCGCTGCCGGCAATGAACAGCTGATAGTCACGTGACTATCAGCTGTTCAGTGCCGGCAGCGTTCAGCTGATGGTCACGTGACCATCAGCTGATCAGTTATGTCACTGCAAGTTCTCTCAGCTCGGTACACTATGTGCCGCGAGCCCATGCCCTGCCGCCGGGGACCAGGTGGTTACCGTAGGCTGCTGGACAGGTCAGTATAAAGGTTCATTTTTTTATTTTTACTTTTTTTTTTCTTTTTTTTACTCCTGCGGCACACGGGCTGGGAAGAGCAGACTGCTGCTCCTCCCATCCACGTTGCTCCCGCTATTATCAGTGGGAACGGCGGTCGGATGAGAGGAGTAGCAGTCTCCTCTCCCGACCCGGGTACCACCCGCACCGCGATTGCGGCGCGATTTCACACGTATTGATTTTCATTGAAACCCAGCAATTACGCAGGTATATATATTTTCTGCAATTCAATGCAAGTCAATGGGCGTGAATTTGCCACAGAATCACGCTAGAAATGGTCCTGCTTCGGTTTTTACCGCAATGGTAATCCGGAGCAGAAATTTCCGCATCATGTGCACAGCACATCCGGATTACCATTGCTATACATGGAAGACCTATTAACAAGAGTTTTTAAAGCATTTCCGCGGCGGAAAAAACGTTGTGGAAATGCATTAAAAACGCATCGTGTGCACATTGCCTAAAGGGGTTTTCCCACAAACTATAGTTAACTTTAATCAATGGCCGTGTCTGACTGTGTCTGACTGTGTCTGACTGTGTACGGAACATGGTCTGATCATACCACATCTCCTGGGTAGGGGAGGAAGCAAAAAAAGTATACAGATATTACAGCAGGGGATCTGAGTTGATTCTTTTTGTGAAGTAAAACATTGTTTAAAAACAGGCAGGAAAATATTTTGCCTCACAAAAAGAATCAGCTGTGATCCCCTGTTGTAATGTCTGTATACTCTTTTGCTTCCTCCCCTTCCCAGAAGCTGTGGTATGATCAGACCATGTTCTGTACATGGTCAGACACAGCTATTGATTAAAATTAACTTTTGTTCGTGGGAAAACCCCTTTAATGCTACAATGGTTATTGGCTGCTCCATTTTTGCTGCTCATTGCGGATGGTCAGAGATTTTGTGTATATGACAATTACGTCATAGTGCCTTAATGCCCAATCATGTTAGTTAGTAGAATCCCTTTGGGTTAATCAAGATGTTTATGTAGAGTTAGTTCTAAAAACAGAACGATGTTATAAAGTGACTGCAGTCTGATGTCCAAATGATGTGACGAAAAATGTCTTTTATAGCTTCAATAAAAAGTTAATAAATTAACTTATCAGGAGGTTTAATCGTTTTCTTATTCTATATCATCTATCTATCTATCTATCTATCTATCTCTCTATCTATCTATATCCATCTATTTATTATCTATCTATCTATCTATCATCTACCTATCTATCTATTTATTATCTAACTATTATCTATCTATCTATATCTATCTATCCATCTGTTTATTATCTATCTATCTATCTATCTATCTATTTATCTAACTATTATCTATTTATCTATATCTATCTATCCATCTATCTATCTATTATCTATCTATCTATCTATCTATCTATATCTATTACATCTATCGGTCTGTCAGTCTGTCTGACATATCTATTCAATCTATCTATTCTGGGGACTTTAGAATTACACAAGTCCAGTCATGTCCATGCTCACCTTTGGGGTATTCTCTTACTCAGAATTTCCTGAACATATTCTCCAGCTGGTTTAACTGGTTGTACAAGATGAAACCAACATCACAACACACAGCTTTCTCATCCATTTTACTCTTCACTTGAATCAATGATTATATGTAAGTTTGGAAAACAAAGAGGATAAAAATATATATCAGCAAAATACGAGTGCTGATATTATTAATACACAGTTCTTCCCAACGGCTCCTAAACTGTAGACCATAATATTCCTGTCTTCATATCACCAGGACACCCATTGTTCAACACTATCTTTCATCTGCACATAATTATAAAAACACCCATCTATAGGGCAGCCACTGAGTACTCACAGGAATAAATGTCTTTTGTTTTATAATTCCAGATAAAATAACTTTTTTCTTTTTCCAAAACAATTCTAAGTTTAGGAGGCATGAACTTTTATTTATAGACTTTATCCATTAATTATAGACTTTTCTGTATACCCATACCTGGCATCATACTGTGACTACACCATCAGTTTTACAATGACACAAGTGTGGAGGAAATCTCGCAATTTATCAAAATCTGCAGCTAAAATTGTTGCAGAATATAAGGAGTGCAAGAATATCTATCTATCTATCTATCTATCTATCTATCTATCTATCTATCTATCTATCTATCTATCTATCTATCTATCTATCTACCTATCTATCTACCTATCTGTCTTTCTGTCTCTCTCTACCCGCAATGAAAATATTAGAATAGCAAAAGAATATAGGGCAGCATGGTGGCTCAGTGGTTAGCAATGCAGTGCTGGGGTCCTGGGTTCAAACCCCACCAAGGTCAACATCTGCAAGGAGTTTGTATGTTCTCCCTGTGTTTGCATGGGTTTCCCCTGTTCTCCGGTTTCCTCCGGGTTCTTCGGTTTCCTCCCACACTCCAAAGACATACTAATATGGAATGTAGATTGTGAGCCCCAATGGGGACAGTGCTGATAATGTCTGTGAAGCGCTGTGAAATTAATGGCGCTATAGAAGTGAGTAAAATAAATAAATAAAAATCCTCCAAAGATTGCAGGCTCCATTGCCGGTATAATGCACCTGTTGAATTATCTATTCGTCTATGTGAGAGCAGTATATTACAGATATGTCACTTCACAATAAATGTGCCCTTTGGCTGATAAAAGAAAATAAAAAATACAGTGGGCTACAGTTCATGTTCACAGAGTTTTTTTCAGCCAGAAAAATCCATGTTAAAAACTGCTTCTAAAAACATGTAATTTTTATGCTATTTTGATGCCGCCTTTGACAGTTTTTTTTTTTAATTATAATATGTGGTGAGAGCAGGCGAGGGAGGAGGGGGAGCCCTCCCCAAATAAATACATCGGATATAGAATTAGAAACCTATATTTTGCTGTTACCTCTATTAGTAAATGACGGAAAAAAATACCCTTAAAAACAAAGTTTATTGGGTATATTAAAATGACATCCCCAAAACAAACCAACCCTAGATTAAAAACCGTTAGATATCAGTAACAAGGTAGCAATACCCAACCATGTGAAAAACTGACAACGCTAGTGAGAACCTCAGAGACTAGAACAAATTGACATAGAGGAAAGCCCTACGCTTTCTCCTACCTACCAAAATTTTTTAGTGCAGTTTCATATAGCAGAATGTGTAATATACGGCATCTGTGATATACCTCTCTCATTCACACATTAGTATTTTTGATCAGTATTTGTAAAACAAAACCAGTAATGTCTCCAAAACACAGAACAGGTGTCAGTCTTTCAACTTTAATTTTTCTCTGTAAGTTCCACTCATGGTTTTGGCATATAAACACTGATGCAAAATACTGACCGAAGACTAACCTGTGAATGAGGCCTTACATAGGGTACTAAAATGGAATATTCATTTTCCCTGCCTTTCTCTTTTTAGTCCCTTTAATTAGAGACAGTTTATGGTTCCCATAGTACAGTACACAGGGTGACTAAAGCAAGTTGTTTCAATAGAAGTGTATTGGCGAATTGCTAATTACATTAAATGCCTGCAGCCTGTGTTGTGTATACAGTAAACATTGGGGGCAAGGACTGGATAAATTGCAGATTACATTCCGGCTCTCGGCCGGTTTCTAGTATACAACCTGTGTCTGAAAAGGACATTATAAAAGTCTGTTTAGACAAGCCAACCATGATAAGATGCAAATAGAACAAGATATATGCAAGATATATGCAAATAGAACAAGATATCATAGACTGTTCTGATTGCATAGGTTGTCATTCTTCTTGGCTGCTCACCTGTTTGCACAGAACGTTTATTTAATAAACAAGTTTTAAAATCATTTCACCTGACGAACTGGCATCTTACTCATTTGTTGGGTGTTTGCAGCCTATTTAAATATTCTTAAAAAAATAAAAATTGAGCCAGAGCATATGTTGAAATAAATGCCATGCATAGGTGTGCATTTGACTCGCCCCCTGGGCCGTGGGGTACTCGGGACCGGGCTTCAGGGCAATGCTGGGAGTAGTAGCGGCGACCCGGTCCCATGGCTCAGGGTGGTCAGACCAGTGGCAGTCTATGATGTGCTGTAGGTAATGTCCGACTACGCCACCCGTGGATTGCGGTCAGGGCTAACCGCCGCTGCAAGGCAGACCGCTGGGGCTGATATAAATGTGCAGCACTGAATAGTTCAACTCCCCACGGGAGGAGTATGGCCCCAGGGCAGTATATATAATGGATGATGGAGGGGATGATTCCGACCGCGATAGCCAGTAAACGGAGGCCTCTTAAACAGTTCAGAGTCTTTATTAGAACAGGTAAAATGACCCAGAAACAGGCCCGGCTAGGAGGGGACCTGGATGTCTGAGAGCAAGTGGGAAGCTGACCCTGGTCAGGGTGAGGGTGAAGGCCTACCGTGCTCTCTGTGCTCCTTCTGGCTATTTCCCTCCTTGTAGTGTAACAGCCCACGTTTCCGAGCTCACCGTGTCCTCTCGCCCGTATGGCTTGCAACTTGGGTCCCTTTCTACTCCCCGCCTGGTACGGCTTTGCTGGTCCCTTCTGCTGTGGCGGAGCCTTCGGGCTTCTTAGGCCAAGGAACATACAGTCCCCTGCGGACTGGTTATCTGCTGTAGGACTTGGAATCCTCCCAGCCTCAGACACCAAAGTCTGGTAGATTAGTTTCTTTGTCTGCCAGGACAGGCTCACTTGGCCTCTTGTCCCTGGCTCGTGGCTCTCCTACTGCCACACGTCCTCTTAGGCTGCAACACAACTGTCTGTCCCTGCTCTGGGACACCTCTCAATCCAGAGACAGGTTGTCCAGTTCTCCCTAACCCTGCCCCCAGCTCCAGCTTTTATAGGGGCAGCCTGTTCCCCCTACTGGCCTGGGACAGGAGGTGCTGCATGCTAATGGTCCTTGACTAGAGGACCTCCCCCTTGCTCTCAGACACAGCTTTATTATATTTGTGGCATCCAGGCAAGGGTGACACACTCCCCCCTAGTAAAATTTAGTACTCCGGGACTAAACAATAAACAAAGATAATATGCATGACCATAAAACATCAGTAGACAAACGACGCACAGGTTGAGTTCTTAAGGTCACAGTGTGGTCTGTGACCAGGTGTCCATTTCACCAACACAACGGGGAGCCTTAACCAGGTGGGGGGTCTGTCCTAGCCCCAAGTCTTTACAGTCTTAGTTCATTCCTTGGTTAGGCTCCAAACGCAGTCCATACAAAGTCCCGGTTATTAAAAGTCTATAACCTTTGAGTCCGTACGGTAACTGTAAGAAACTGAAATACACAATTACTAATCATGCATGTAACTTTGCAAACATTTCAACACTTGGCAACAGGGTTATTTACAGTTTTAGTGCACCCTATATTCTCCAGCGAGCGGGTATCTTCCCCTTTGTGCTCCTGGTTGACCTGCGTAACCCACTGTCTGGTGGTGGACTGACCTGGTTTTCTTCACTACCATTTAGGTTACAGTCACTGGCTAGACTTACAGGCAGGGCAGGCAGCTGTCTGCGGGTCCTCTGGCTTACCGCAGGCATGGCAGGCTCACTGTCAGCAGACGGTTGATTCTCCTGAGCTGCTGGTGCCGGCTCTTCTGCCTCTGGAACTGCTTGCTCTTCTTCACCTTCCGGCTCTGGTGTAGATTGTTGCTGAGCCGGTAGCAGGAAATGCAGGACGGGTACCACTATGGCATCGTTTATTCGAGTCCAGGACTGAGGGAACTCTCCGAGAACGGTGCTGATCATTTCTTCCTTGTCCTCTGCGGGTTCAAGGTCTCTTTGATCCTCTTCTGCATTCCGTAGTTGCTCGGGGCACCTTTTTAGGTGGTCTCTGGAGACGGTACTAGTGGTTTCTCCTCCATCCTTAGTGACCACGCATACCTTCGGGTTGTCGTGATCAGACTGCAGTATGGTGTAGGGTTCCCTTTCCCACTGGTCATCCAACTTATGTAGCCTTCTCTTTCGCTTCAGGACCTGTTCACCAGGTTCTAGGGGACCAGCAGGGGCATGTTGGTTGAAGAGTCTTTCTTGCCTTTCTCTCACCTGGGCCAGGCTCTTCTCCACACTCTCCTGTACCTTCTTGTACTGCAGTCGCCTTTCCGTATCCCAGTCCGCATCCGGGGAGGTGTCCTCAGGTGTTAGGACTCCCATCTCCAGGTCCATGGGCAGCTTACCTGGTCTGGCTCGCATCAGGTAAGCCGGGGTGCAGTTTGTAGCATTCACCGGGATATGGTTGTATAAGTCTATCAGGTCCGGCAGTTTTTCTGGCCACAGGCTGCGTTCCTCCAGGGGCAACGTCTTCAGGAGATCGATGACTATATTGTTCATTTTCTCACACATCCCGTTGGTTTGTGGGTGGTAAGGCGTTGTCTGAATCTTCTTACAGCCATAGAGGTTGCAGAACTCTTGGAAGATTTCAGCTTCGAACTCTGGACCCTGGTCCGTCAGGACCTGTTCCGGATACCCGTGTGGACGGCAGAAGTATTGCTGGAAGGCTCTGGCCGCCGTTTGGACTGTCAAGTATTTTACCGGGACCACCACTAGAAAACGGGAATAGTGGTCCACGATTGTCAGGGTGTAGATGTATCCTGACCGGCTTGGAGCCAATTTGACGTGGTCCAGAGCTACCAGCTCAAGAGGCTGCTGGGTGACGATGGGCTTCAAGGGTGTCTTCTGGCTGGTGCGGTCTTTTCTCCTTAAGTTACAAGGGCCACAGTCCCTGCACCACTTCTCTACAGCCCCTCTCAAGCCGACCCAAAAGAACCGTCCTCTTAGCAGGAACTCCAGTTTCTTCCAACCGAAGTGCCCCGCTCTGTCATGGTAAGCCCCCAGGACCATAGCTGCATCCCGCCTTGGGACCACGACTTGCCAGGTCAGCTCGTGTGTCCGGTGGTTGACAAGTCTTCTGCACAGCTTGCCTTCATAGAGGAACAGCTTGCTCTTCTCTTTCCATAGCTGCTTGGCTTCCTCTGGAGCATCCGGATCTAAGCGGGCGTCTTCCTGGGTCAGCAGATCTTTCACCAGGCGGATCGCAGGATCACTATCATGGGTCTCGGCCCAGCTGTGGTGAGGTAGGGGATTGATCATAACGGTTGTTAAATCTTCCTCCTTCATGCGGTGGGAGTATTGAGTGGCCCCATACCGGTGAAACGCGGGGAGTTCTAACTCCTCCAGCTCTTCTGGGTCTTCGTCACCTTCAGGTAAGTGAGGCATTCTCGACAGGGCGTCAGCGTTGGCATTGGTTTTGCCTGCCCGGTACTTGATCACGAAGTCATAATTGGAGAGACAGGCCATCCACCGCTGTTCCAGGGCACCAAGTCTTGCACTGTCTAGGTGTGTCAACGGGTTGTTGTCCGTGTACACAGTGAACTTCGCGGAGGCCAGGTAATGCTTGAAGCGTTCTGTTACGGTCCACACCACCGCCAAGAATTCTAGCTTGAAGGAGCTGTAATTTTCCGGGTTCCTCTCGGTGGGCCTCAGCTTCCGGCTGGCGTACGCGATCACCCTTTCTCTGCCCTGTTGGTTTTGTGACAGTACGGCTCCCAGTCCCACATTACTGGCGTCTGTGTGGAGAATAAAAGGCTGGCCATAATCAGGGTAGGCCAGGATCTCATTCCCTGTGAGGGCCAACTTCAACTGGCGGAAGGACTCCTCTTCCGGTTTATCCCACTTGAAGGGTGGCTTTTGGCTTCTGGGCTTAGACTGTCCTATCAGGAGGTCCTGCATAGGAGCTGCCATCTTAGTGAACCCAGGGATGAACCTTCGGTAGCAGCCTACCAACTCGAGGAACTGCCTCACTTCTTTGATGTTCGAGGGGCTTGGCCAGCCCTTGATTGCTGTGACCTTGTCCGGGTCTGGGGCTACTCCTTCTGCACTTACCACGTGCCCTAGGTACTGGACTTTCGGTTTCAACAGGTGACACTTTGATGGTTTCACCTTCAGGCCATAGCCTGCCAGGGCTTCGAACACCTCAGCCAGGTGCTTTAGATGGTCCTCGTAAGTCTTCGAATAGACGATCACGTCGTCCAGGTAAAGGAGGACCGTCTCGAAGTTTCAGTGCCCTAGACAGCATTCCATCAGCCTCTGGAAGGTCCCTGGTGCGTTGCAGAGCCCGAAGGGCATACAGTTGAACTCGCTCAGTCCCATCGGGGTGGTGAAGGCGGTCTTCTACTTGTCAGCCTCTGCCACAGGAACCTGCCAGTACCTGCTAGTAAGGTCCAAAGTAGAAAAGAAGTTAGCTGATTTTAGTGCGGCTAAAGACTCCTCTATTTTAGGCAGTGGATATGCGTCTTTGTGGGCGATATGGTTGATTTGTCTATAGTCCACGCACATTCTCATGGTGCCGTCTTTCTTTTTTACCAGAACCAAGGGGGCTGCCCAGGGGCTACAGCTGTCTCTAATGACCCCATTTTCTTTCATTTCTCTTAGCATGCCCTTTGCGTTCTGATAATGTCCAGGGGGTACAGGTCTATGTCTCTCTTTTATTGGTGGGTGGCTCCCCGTGGGGATATGGTGTTCTATCCCTTTTACTCTGCCGAAGTCTAACGGGTGCTTACTAAAAATTCTCTCATACTCCTGAACCACCTGGTAGACTCCTTGTTTTTGGTGCAGGGGAGTGGAGTCAGCACCCACATGGAGTTTCTGGCACCAGTCCTCCTTTTGTTTCTGGGAGCCATTACCCTCCGCCTGTGGAGATGGAGGCAAAGGCTCCATGGCCCTGATAGCTTTGTGTTCAACAGCAAACAGATTGGCAAGTGTAGCGTACCTGGGTAAGTGTACCTCTCTCTCCCCAATGTTGAGAATGCGAACGGGCACCCTCCCATGACGGACATCAACCACCCCCTGGGCTGTCAAAATGGTGGGCCTGCTGTCTGAGTACACGGGTTCTACCATGGCTTGGTATTCTCTACCTCTCAACCCGATTGCAGTCCGACACCAGATCATCATTTCACTTTTGGGAGGCATGGAAATGGGGAATGGGTCACTCAGTCTTACGCTACCGATCTCACCACCAGACAGTTCTACCTGCTGCTGTCTCATCAGGGCTTTTATCTCCTTGTTGAGGACTCTCTGTTGGCTGGAACTAGCATTCACCGCCACCTGTTGTAGAATTACAATTACCTCTGAAAGACAATTTTCAATCACGTTAGTACCCACAGTTATTTTAGGGTGACTTTCACGACGGTCAATGTCCACAATAATCACTCCCTGTGCCGGTAGTTCAACTTTACCAATTTTAATGGTCATCTCCTTGAACCCCATCTGCGGCACGGGCAAGCCATTACTGGCGATGATGCTCAAGTCACTGTCCGGATACCGTGTTATATCAGCATCAGTCCAATACTGCTTAAAAAGTACATAAGGGATAGTAGTTACTTGCGACCCGGTATCCAGCAAGGCACTCATGGGGATGCCGTCCAGCACCACGGGTAAAACCGGACGCCCCCCAACGTACTTATCACGCCAATTATAAGGGCCTGGTGATCTTATGCCTGGGGGTTGGCCCTCTGCCCCAGGTTGGACCCGTTTAAATTACAGTACCTGGAAATGTGTCCGGGCTGGTTGCATCGACGGCAAATGGGCTGTCCATCCTCTGCGTAGCGGTCTGTGGGCCTCCCTCGGAACGACGGGATCCTCCTCTGTTGACGCCACGGGACATCCTCCGGACTTGAGGCCAACTCGATGGGTCTTGACTGGTCCCTGGTCAACGCCGTGATGCTCCTGGTTAGCTCCTGGACTTGGTGGTGCAGATCTTTCAACGGGGCTTGGTTCAGGGCCTGTGCGTCAGCCCCCACAGAGTCCATAGAGGAGGGCGCTGCCTCCTGGTGATAGGTGAGAGCTGGGCGCCGGGGGTTTATAGCGCCACTTGTTGCGGGTTCACGGAGCACCCTTATGGCCCTGTCCTTGAATTGGGCAAAGGTCAGATCAGGGTTCTGAAAGAACATGAGGCGCAGCTGGGTCCTGTGGGCGCTAGACAGCAGACCTTCTATGAACTGTTCTGTTAGTAGCTGATCCGTATCCTGCACACTGCCAGGGTCAGCTTGTTTGATGGCTCTCAAGGCTTCCTGCAAATTTAGGGCATAGTCTCTGATGCTGTCCTGTGCCCGCTGCTTACATCCATAGAACCGCATTTTAATTTCAGCGGAGGTAAGGGTATCAAAGGTACCCCGCAGCCGGGCCAGAATGTCCTTTACAGTTCTTTTCTCCTCAGCGGGCCATGACTTTACCTCCCGCTGGGCTGCGCCAGTTAACTGCCCTGTCAGTATGCTAATCCTCTGTTCCTCTGTCAGGGGGTAAACTTGGAACAAACTGTACAGCCTTTCCTTAAAGTCGGTTAGTGCATGGGGCTCCCCTGAATACTTGGGCAGCCAGGCCGCTCCAGGGATGTAAGGCAGGGAAAATGGCATCACCGCTGCTGCAGCGGCGCTGGTGGTAGAAGGTCCCTCCGCGTCCGTCATCTTCCTCCCCCCTAGTTAAGCGTGGCCTACCTTCCGACGTTCCTCTTCTGTAGGCCGCGGCTCCGCTGGTGCTGCTCCGGACGAGGACCTTGCGTCGCGTCCTGGTGACGTCAGCGTCGCTCTCTCTCCCTTCCAGGACCTTGCGCAGCGTCGGTGCGTGGGGCGGAGCTTCGGGTCTCGCGCGGTTTGGACGTCTACGCCCCTCTTCTTCCCGCGCGGCGTCCTGAAGATGGCGTCCGATGGCGGGAAAACGGCTGAAGATGGCGGGAACCGACGGAAAATGGCGGGAGACGGCTGAAAATAGCGGGAACCGACGGAAGATGGCAGGAAAACTCTTCTTCAGGTACGTGTACAGTCTTTTTCAGGCACGCAATACCCGTTTGTGGCGGGTTGGTCACAATCCTGCCGACTACGCCAAAGCTGACTCGCCCCCTGGGCCGTGGGGTACTCGGGACCGGGCTTCAGGGCAATGCTGGGAGTAGTAGTGGCGACCCGGTCCCGTGGCTCAGGGTGGTCAGGCCAGTGGCAGTCTATGATGTGCTGTAGGTAATGTCCGACTACGCCACCCGTGGATTGCGGTCAGGGCTAACCGCCGCTGCAGTGCAGACCACTGGGGTTGATATAAATGTGCAGCACTGAATAGTTCAACTCCCCATGGGAGGAGTATGGCCCCAGGGCACTATATATAATGGATGATGGAGGGGATGATTCCGACCGCGATAGCCAGTAAACGGAGGCCTCTTAAACAGTTCAGGGTCTTTATTAGAACAGGTAAAATGACCCAGAAACAGGCCCGGCTAGGAGGGGGCCTGGATGTCTGAGAACAAGTGGGAAGCTGACCCTGGTCAGGGTGAGGGTGAAGGCCTACCGTGCTCTCTGTGCTCCTTCTGGCTATTTCCCTCCTTGTAGTGTAACAGCCCATGTTCCTGAGCTCACCATGTCCTCTCGCCCGTATGGCTTGCAACTTGGGTCCCTTTCTACTCCCGGCCTGGTGCGGCTTTGCTGGTCCCTTCTGCTGTGGCGGAGCCTTCAGGCTTCTTAGGCCAAGGAACATACAGTCCCCTGCAGACTGGTTATCTGCTGTAGGACTTGGAATCCTCCCAGCCTCAGACACCAAAGTCTGGTAGATTAGTTTCTTTGTCTGCCAGGACAGGCTCACTTCGCCTCTTGTCCCTGGCTCGTGGCTCTCCTACTGCCACACGTCCTCTTAGGCTGCAACACAACTGTCTGTCCCTGCTCTGGGACACCTCTCAATCCAGAGACAGGTTGTACAGTTCTCCCTAACCCTGCCCCCAGCTCCAGCTTTTATAGGGGCAGCCTGCTCCCCCTACTGGTCTGGGACAGGAGGTGCTGCATGCTAATGGTCCATGACTAGAGGACCTCCCCCTTGCTCTCAGACACAGTTTTATTATATTTGTGGCATCCAGGCCATTGTGACACACATTCACACTGTTGCTATTTAACAGACAGAACCTAGGATAAAAAACTAAACGAGCAAATACCCTGTAGTAAGTAAATGAATGAATAGTAGGGTGCATTTAGACTTACGGTTGTCAACCAATCATTAATTGGCTATATAATAGTCTGTATAGAAAAGTCGAATTCATTTCCATGCACTCAGAAAGACTGTTAGCACGATCGTACTGTGTGTAGACTACCATTATTCTCAGTAGCACACGTTGTGTTTATACAGTAAGATGTGCTGCCAGGAATGATCATTTTTAAACAAGCTTAAAAATAATTTTAACAGACAACGGAGCCTTGTTCATCAGGTGATCAACAGCCTGTTCACACTGCCCAATTATAGTGACTTAGTGTCACTAAGATCGATCGTTCTTGATAATCGGCCATTGCGTAGATTTTGGTCATAGGGTTTATGGGGTCTATTCATCAAAGCTTTTACTCCAGCGAACTGGAGTAAAACGCTTTGAAAAATCAACACAACCCAGAGCTGTGAAAAAAATATGCAATTTTTACTGGCTTACTCTAAAATCAAGCAGCGCCACCAAAATAGGCATAGCTCAATAGGAGTCGGAGCGTGGCTATGCCTGCATGTAAAATTTATTAAAAGGGGCTGCTTTTTTACATCAGAAATGCATATTTGGTGAAATTCATGGAGGCACATACCACTGAGAAAATGCGTAGATTCATTCAGCAGTGTGCGCCTCTTATTAAATTCAGGGAATCGTACTCCAGCGAGCCCTTCATGAAAAGCATCAGTCTTAATGAATCGTCCCCCAATGTGTTCTGTATTCCCTACAAATAAAATATCAAAGTATCCCATACATTGTATAACAGTATGAGATATTGTAAAGAATGTTGGTAAATCTTCCCTGCTCCCAGTGTTTGGCCCTAGGATGATTACTCCTCGGAGGCAGTAGTGTTATTTCAGCTGTTATGCCCAGATACCGTTAAAGTGCATGAAGTCTGAGTGTGTACCAGGGTGTAGTCTGTGGTGACAGATCTAATCTGATAGCCAGGGCTTCTTACAGAGGAAGTTCACCAGGCCTCCTTTTTTTCAGATTGCCGACCTTGAGCTGAAACAGATGAAAAAAATCCTGTTTGTTCAAGTGGCAAAAAGGAAACATGCTGTAACTATGATTTCAGACCTTTTCATGTGGGAAATTCTGTGATAGCTCTGACCAGATGCAGTAAATAAAAAGTAAACCACAAGTCACAGTGAAAGCGGCCACAAAACCAGGATGTATTAATAGACAGGTGCATTATTACATTATTTATCCTTCATTTCTCAGATATGGTGGTGATTTTATGTACCCAATGGCCCTGTTTATGGTATGTTGGAGTCAGACGCTTTAGAAAAGGAAAAAACTTTGGGGATGATCTGGTACCATCTAATCTGTATTGTGTAAGGGATTGTGCACATGCACCTTATAGCTAACGGGATATTGTGGTTCTCAACCAGAAAGAGTGAAGGCAATGCAAAATTGCAAAAGATTGAAAAAGGTGGCAGTAGGACCCATTGAAGCGTGGTGAAACGCAAAACGACTGTCGTCCACAACGCTGCCCGCATCCTCTTTCATCCAGATTTAATGAACTTTGAAAAAAGGTGTTTTTAAGGGATGGTGGGGTCCAATTTTTACATTTTGGAATTTTGGAGTCAGACGCTCCTGATTCATTAAGAGAAACACACATTTTCAGGAATCTGGAGCTCCTGACGAGTGGCGTGCGCCTCCATGCAGTAAGATTTCCGGTGTAAGGAACACCTCAGCTCGTCATGCGCAACTGTTACGGGTGTGTCAGAGGTGACAGATAGTCGCCCTGCAGTTGGTTGCAGGAGATCTCTACATTTGGCATTACAGACATCTTCTTAGAGGCTGACTGTCTCTAGGACCCAGCGGCTACCTCCCTCTGGCTAATTTGCTCCCTGGCCTGGGTGTATAAATACCTGGTGTGTCTGAGAGGGAAGTGCTGGCGATATTCATTACTACTTGTGAGGCTTTAGCAAGAACAGTACTTCATCCTCTCTGGAGCTTGAGGCCGTGTACGTATTTGTTTGGAGCCGTCTAAAGCTAAGCAATCCCCCCTGTTTGTCTACCCTTGTTGTCTATAGAGTTTAGTGGAGATCGACTAGTGCTCAGTAGAGATGAGCGTTGTTCTACTCGAACTGTTCGCCAATCTCAAATTCGAGCTGTTTTGGGCGGTGTTCGAGCCGTTCGGCGAACACGAACAATTTGAGAAAAATTCGGCTGTTCGAGGTTATGTTCGATAACTGTTCGTGCACCAAAATCATAACTGGATTTTTTCTCAGTATTGATGAAAATTAATGTTAATACGCAGTTTGAGTGTACAGCGGGGTGGGGGGAGGGGCAGGGGATGGATCTCTGCAGGAACAATGAAGATCTCCATTTTTTTTTCTCTTTCCCGCATTTGCAGTGGGGAGGTGCAATCTGTCAGCCTATCAGCAGCGCACACACGGAGCGAAGTGCTTTTTTTCACACAAGCAAGGGCATGTGTCATTGGCAGTGTATGTCACATGTCCTTGCCCTATAAGACCAAGCCATTTTCCCCGTCGCCACCATTTTCTCACTGCTGCAGCTGCGTGTTAGACGGCACCGCTGTTGCTGTGTGCGCTATACCTTGTTAATTTCAAGCCAATTTTCGCACAAATCTACAGATAGCTTGGGAGTAGGGAATAGTTGTGATTGCAGTCCTTTTAAGGACTAGGTTACAGCATTTCCTACGACTTTTATCAGGGAGGTCTGTGCTCTTAAATAGATAGGTTGTGGGAGTAAAGACTAATTGTAATTGGAGTCCTTTTCAGGACTAGGTTACATCAGTTCCTATCAGTTTTTGCCAGGCAGGTCTGTGCCAGTGCTGTGCAAGTTTTTTTCACAGCATTTGGCTGAATCTAGCAAAGCTAATCCTTTTTGGCCTATTGCAGAGTGTGTTAGTCAGTGGAGTAGCCTATCTGTGTTGCAAGATATACCACCTGTGTATAGAATACCAATTTTTTTACTGCACCTAGTGAAGTAAAATCTTTTGGGCATAGCATCATTCTATTAGTCCATCTATACTGACCTCCATCAGGTTGCAAATTAAAACTAATTTTTATCTGCATCTACAGTACCTCTGAAAAAATATTTGGGCTTCTACCTGTGTGTGGGACTTGTTGTATTAGTCCATCTATACTGACCTCCATCAGGTTGCAAACTGAATATATTTTTTTCCTGCATCTACCTCTGAAAAAATATTGGGCTTCTAGCTGTGTGTGGGTCTTGTTCTATTAATCCATCTATACTGACCTCCATCAGGTTGCAAACTGAATATAATTTTTTTCTGCATCTAGCTCTGAAAAAATATTTGGCCTTCTAGTAGTGTGTGGGACTTGTTCTATTAGTCCATCTATACTGACCTCCATCAGGTTGCAAACTGAATATAATTTTTTTCTGCATCTAGCTCTGAAAAAATATTTGGCCTTCTAGTAGTGTGTCGGACTTTCTCTATTAGTCCATCTATACTGACCTCCATCAGGTTGCAAATTAAAACTAATTTTTATCTGCATCTACAGTACCTCTGAAAAAATATTTGGGCTTCTAGCTGTGTGTGGGACTTGTTGTATTAGTCCATCTATACTGACCTCCATCAGGTTGCAAACTGAATATATTTTTTTCTGCATCTACCTCTGAAAAAATATTGGGCTTCTAGCTGTGTGTGGGACTTGTTGTATTAGTCCATCTATACTGACCTCCATCAGGTTGCAAACTGAATATATTTTTTTCTGCATCTACCTCTGAAAAAATATTGGGCTTCTAGCTGTGTGTGGGACTTGTTCTATTAATCCATCTATACTGACCTCCATCAGGTTGCAAATTCAAAATAATTTTTCTCTGCATCTAACCCAGCCAATAGTTTTGGCCTAATACCACAGTTTGGCCACTCAGCGCTGCTCGGTTACCATCCATTGTTTTTTTGTGCAAACAATTCCAGAGTTGTGAATTAGTTAACCACCAAAATGAGTGGAAAAAGGCCTGCTGCTGGTGGAAAGGGGAATAGGCGTGTTGGGAAGGGGAAAAAAGGTTGTGTCCGTGGGGTAGGTGTTAAAGCAACAGTAACATCTGCAGAAGAAAGACCATCTTCCAGCCAAACTAAAATGTCTACTTCTTTTAGCGGACAATGTGATAAGATCCCTTTCTTACGGCCACGCCAATCGCTACAAATTCCAGATGAGGCACAAAAACAGCAGGTGCTTCAACGGATATCAAGTGCTCCTTTAAGTGGGCTCTCCTCCACATCAACTTCAACATCACAAATACTCCAGTCCTCAAAGGTGTCACCCAAATCGCACTTGCTTCCTCACAGCTCCCAAATCTCCAGCTGCCCGTCTGAGTATGAGGTAGAACAGATGGTTGAGTCTGCAGAGCTGTTTACTCATACTATAGCCAGGGAATCAGAGGTCGACTCCAGCGCTTCTGTGAATCCAGACGAGGAAATGATCTGCACTGATGCCCAGAATCTTTATGAGTCGGATCCAGGACCAGACGCAGAAGGTTCTGACCATAATGTAGACCCTCATTCCCAAACTGTAACTCCTGTTGGTGGAGACAATGAGGAAGACGATGATAAGACTCAAATACCTGATTGGAGCGACAACTTTAGTTTTTTGTCAGGGCAGGAACAGGTTGGCTCTGAGGACGACGGGTGTGATAACGCACAGGGTGATGATGATGAGGTCGGAGATCCCACTTACTGTCAACCCACAGTCAGCCAAGAGATGAGGTCAGCAGAGGAGGTGGAGGAAGATGCTAGTGACGACGAGGTCAGGTTGCGCCTTCCTGGACAGAGACGTAGTACTGGAAGCACGTCAACAACTGCATCCTCAAACACAACTCTGCCTCTCACCACAAGTCGTGGTGGCTCTTCAGGTCGCATGGGTGCTAAGCCTTGCATAGCCTGGGCATTTTTTCAGATCGATAAAGATGACCCAACTCGTGTTATCTGTAACATTTGTCAGCAAAAGCTAAGTAGAGGCCAAAAAATACATAGTTTGAGTACTTCATGCATGAACCGGCACATGGACATGAAGCATAAGTTGCAGTGGGAAGCTCAGTGTGCTACAATGCGGCCTAGCCGGCCGGGCCAACCACCGTCTGCCATATCTTGTGCATCCGCGGCCTCTTCATCCTCTGTGACTGGGGGGACAGCAGTCACACCTGTTTTGGGGCGCAGACCTGCCACCTCTTTACCCGCAACAGCCAGCGTGATTGGCAGGTCATCATTTTCTTTGGAGGTGGTAACACCAGCTGGTGTTGAGCGCTGTCCGACATCGATAGCACCACCTTTGGATCAAGGCAACCTAACATGTCCGCATGCATCTTCCTCACAGACCGGCAGTTTGCCGGGGACACCCTTATCAACCCCGTCTAAGCACAATAGCCAGCCCTCGGTCCCTCAGATGTGGACAAGTAAAAGACCATTTCCTCCTAGCCATGAGAAAGCTAAGAGGTTGAATTTCACCATCTGCAAGCTCTTGGCTACAGAAATGCTGCCTTTCCGCCTGGTGGACACAGAGGATTTTCGAGACCTTATGTCCGTCGCAGTGCCCCAGTACCAGATGCCCAGTCGGCACTACTTCTCAAAGAAAGGTGTGCCTGCGCTCCACCAGCATGTCGCACATAACATCACCGCTTCTTTGAGAAACTCTGTGTGTGACAGGGTGCATTTCACCACAGACACTTGGACGAGTAGGCATGGACAGGGGCGTTACATGTCGCTGACTGGGCACTGGGTAACTATGGTGACAGCAGGACAAGGGGCTGCTGTCCAAGTCTTGCGGTCCCCACGAGTTGTGCGTCAATCCTCTTTATGTCAAAGTTCCTCCACTGCTTCTGCCTCCTCAACCTCCTCTCGGTCTTCCACCTGCACCCAAAGCCTGTCTGGTCATGCCACAAGCTTTCTAACTGCGCAGAAGGGATCCTGCACACCTCCTTACTATGCTGGCAGTAGGGCTCAACGTCATCAGGCGGTTTTTACATTGAAATGTCTGGGAAATGTGAGTCACACAGCTGAGGAGTTGTGGTCAGCTCTGGAGAACCAATTTCATGAATGGTTGTCTCCACTGGACCTGAAACCAGGGAAGGCCGTGTGCGACAATGCTGCAAACCTGGGTGCGGCCCTTCGCCGGGGCAATGTCACACACGTGCCTTGTATGGCTCACGTGTTGAACCTGGTTGTCCAGCAATTTTTAGCCCACTATCCCAGACTAGATGGCCTTCTGCAGAGGGCACGGTTGCTGTGTGCTCACTTCCGCCGTTCGCATCCCGCAGCTCAGCGACTTACATCTCTACAGAAGTCGTTGGGCCTGCCACTTCACCGGCTAAAATGCGATGTGCCTACCCGGTGGAATTCAACTCTGCACATGTTGCAGCGACTGTGGCAGCACCGACAAGCCCTGGTGCAATACGTTCTGACGTATAGCCTGGGCCAACGAGATTCAGAGGTGGGGCAAATCACGCTGGAGGAGTGGTCTCAGATCAGGGACCTATGCACCCTTCTGCACAGTTTTGAAATGGCGACGAAGATGTTTAGTGCTGACGATGCCATTATCAGCATGACTATTCCGGTGATTTACATGCTGGAGCACATGTTAAACAGAATTCGGAGTCAGGTGGTGGCACAAGAGGAGGTGGAGGAAGTAGAGGAGGAGGAGTTGTATGCGGAAGGGCTAACATCTGCAAGGTCCAGACGGTCGGCAGCACCAAGGCGGCAGGCATGTGAGGGTGGGGGAGATGGTTTTACCAGGGCGCATGGTAGCAGCCAAACTAGTGAGGAAGGTGCAGGAGCCCAGGAAGAAGTGGAGGACGAACTGATGGAAGACTCATCAGATGAGGGAGACCTTGATCACATTTCTGTTGTGCGAGGTTGGGGGGAGAGGACAGAGGAAGGAAGCATGATTGTTACCTCGCCACCAACACAACAGGGACTTGGTGCTCCTGGATGCGCAACACACATGAGTGCCTTCTTGCTGCACTACCTGCAACATGACCCTCGAATTGTGAGAATTAGAAATAATCCTGACTACTGGGTTGCCACACTGTTAGATCCCCGGTACAAAAGTAAATTTGCAGAAATTATTCCTGCCATAGAAAGGGATGCACGTGTGGCACCCCAGGGGTCTGGTTTCCACAGTAATGTAATGTTATGTCTGAGAGCAGGTGGGAGGTCCTTTGGTCAGGGATCCTGTGCATGCCACACCTCCTGCCCAGTCTTGGGAGGGGAAGAACTTCCCCTATATAAACCCGGGGCTGAGGCAGGGTTAGGAGTCAAGGAGAGTAGAGACGAGAAACAGTCATAGGAAGAAACAGCAGAAGCTCAGTGGGAGCAATACTACTACGAGTCAGGGGCTGGCAGCTGCAGAGCTCGCCCTGACTGAGAAGCTTTCTTACCGGACCCGGCGTCCGAGGCTGTGGGGACTAACTCTTACCCAGCAGCAGAAGCCGACCGGCAGGGGATTTCAGGTCCTCAGGCCCAGAAACCCGAAGGCAAGGTCACACGCGTGGGACCAGCACCGCCATCGTGGAGCGGAAGCCATTAGAAGGCCCCGAGTCACCGGCCATACGGGTGAGCACCACACGGCACACTCAGGGACGTGGGCTACTTATATCCGCTTCTAGCAAGGTAGCCAGAAGAGTACAGTCAGTTTGGGAGGCCTACAACTCTGCCTGGCCAGGGGAGATCCCATCTGCTCAAGGACTGACCAGGCCCCGTTCGCTAGCAAGTACTCCGGGAGGGTCTATCGTTGTGACCAGTAAAGACCCTGAATCACACCGCACCGTCTCTGAGTGGTTCCTGCTACCCCCATCTTCCACGTCGGCTGCCCTGAGGCCATACCCCTCTCGTTGGGGGTTATACTATCACGCTGCACAATTCTACACCGGCCTCAGCGGTCTGCCCTGCAGCGGCAGCTCCATAGCTGCAAATCAACGGGTGGCGTAGTCGACACTCAAATAACACCTATCAAGACTGCCACACACTGAGTTTGACTCCCTGGGCACGGACCGGGTCCCCGCCACTCGGAGACTACAACCCTCATCTGATCCGGTTCCGGGTAAGCCCCCGTGCGCGAGACGCTGCGCGACATAGCAGGCCCAGGGGCGCGTCATACGCATGCAGGAGTATCAGCAGAGACTGTTGCAGAATCTTACATGTGCTTTTCCACAAAATACCAGTGGTGCACGTAGTGAATCTCACAGTTCCAACTTGCCAACCGTGGGACCGTCAAGTGTTCAGCACTCAAACCGTAACAGAACCACAGTATCTGCTGGTAACATCAATTTTGCGGAATCATTTCACCACTTTTTTAGCCCATCCTTTGCAAGGCCACAGGAGACAAGAAGTTTGACACATAGTCAACGCCTAGAGACGATGGTACAGGAGTATCTCCAAGTAAACATTGAAGCCACGACTGTGTCACTGGACCCTTGCTCTTTTTGGGCTTCCAATCTGGATAAATGGCCGGAGCTAGCCACTTACGCCTTGGAGATCTTGTCATGCCCCGCAGCCAGCGTTCTGTCTGAACGTGTGTTCAGCGCTGCTGGTGGTGTGCTGACAGATAAGCGCACGCGGCTCTCCACTGATAATGTAGACAGACTCACGTTCATAAAGATGAACAAATCATGGATCCGAAACGACTTTTCTACCCCTGTGTCATCCTGGGGAGAGTAAAAGCTTGATGATTGGTTAAAATCACCCTACCAACCGTTTTAAGCTTTCAAATTACTAATTATGTTTATCTGTATCTTGACTGGAAAATAATTTGGGCTTTGTAGCAGTGTGCAGCACTGATCCTATTAGGCCATCTATACTAAAGCTTCACCAGATTTAAAATTAAAAATAATTTTTAGCTGCATCTAGCCCGGAAAATAATTTTGGGGCTCCGAGATGCGCAAGGCACATAAGTGCCTTCTTGCTGCACTACCTGCAGCATGACCCTCATATTGTCAGAATTCGAAGTAATCATGACTACTGGGTTGCCACACTCTTAGATCCCCCAAACTTTTCGATCAACCTTTTCATTTTAATAAAGACCAAAAAAATGGTCATTTTTGAAATTATAAGCATTAGCAGGTTGTTAGAAACTGAAATCAAACAGTTTTCAACTCAAAACTTTATTCTAGGTGATGTTACATTTTCACATAGGACCCCTTGTTTGAAAGGAGCTTCTGAACTCTCTCGTCCATTGAATTTGTCAGGTTTTGGATGGTTTCTGCTTCAATTGTTTTGCATGAGGACAGAATACCCTCCCAGAGCTGTTGCTTAGATGTGAACTGCCTCCCGCCATCATAGACACTCCTTTTAATGATGCTCCAAAGGTTCTGAATGGGGTAGAGGTCAGGGGAGCATGGGGGTCACACCATAAGTTTGTCCCCTTTTATGCCCATATCAGCCAGAGATGCAGATGTTTTATGTGCAGCATGAGATGGTGCATTATCATGCAGAAAAATGATCTTGCTATGAAATACACGGTTCTTCTTCTTGAACCATGGCAGGAAGTGCTGTTTGAGAAAATCCACATACATTATGGAGTTCATCTTTAGCGCCTTCAGGGATCCTAAAGGGGCCGACAATCTCTCTCCCCATGATTCCAGCCCAAAACATTACTCCACCTCCTCCTTGTTGGCGCTGTAGCCATGTATGCGTGGGGTGTCCATCAACCAGCCATCCTCCACTCCATCCATCTGGACCATCGAGCGCTGCACGGCACTCATCCGTGAACAAAACAGTTTTGAAATCAGTCTTCATGTAATGTTTGGCCCACTGGAGCCGTTTCTGCTTGTGTGAAGTGGATAGAGGAGGTCGACAGGATGGCGCATGCACAGCTGCAAACCTCTGAAGGACCCTGCATCTTGTTGTTCGGGGGACGTTGGAGGCACAAGCAGCTTCAAAAACTTGTCTGCTGCTATGACAAGGCTTTTTTGCCGCTGCTCTTTCAACCTGACGTAATTGCCTGTAGGAAAGAGTCCTCAATTTGCCCTTATCAGCACGCACACGTGTGTACTGTGAATCAGCTACATACTTCTTGATTGCCAAGACACTTCATCCTGATCATCGCACAATGTTGATTGTAGTCATGCCTTGACCTAAACACTCCACAATTTGTTGCTTCTCAGCAGCCGACACATCCTTTTTCTTTCCCATTTTGGCAGAAAATGTAGGCTGCTTAATAATGTGAGAGAGCCTTCTTAAGTAGTCTTGCCTTTCATTGGACACACCTGCCAAACTAATTAGCACAGGTGTCTGCAATTGCTTACAGTGATATAAAGAGCCCTGACACACATCACCATCAATGAGTTTAACTGACAAACAAACAAACTCTTCCCTTATCACTCCTAAACACTTTTTGCATAATAATTTGGAACGCAGTGTACATGTGCTTTTCCACAAAACACCAGTGGTTCACGTAGTGAATCTTACAGTTCTAACTTGCCAACCGTGGTCTGTATGGAGTTGTTCAATAAGGGCCCAAAATTAAGATAACATAGATGGGAGAGGTCTCTATGAATAGGAATTCCTAAGTATTTGATACCCTGTGAGGGCCAGGCAAAGGGAAAGTTGGACTGGATGGAATCCTATATGGATTTGGGGAGGGAGACATCGAGGGCCTCAGACTTCGCTGCATTGATTTTAAAATTTTACCATGTAACAAAGTGATCTATTTCAGCCATAACAGCATGGATGGATATATGTGATTGAGTGATATATACTAGGACATCATCAGCAAATAGAGAGCACTTGTACTCGGTGCCTCCCACCTCAATCCACCTAATATTGGGGTTATGGCGAATTGATGAGAGCAGGTGCTCCGTCACTAGGATGTATAAGAGAGGGGACAGAGGACATCACTGCCTTGTCCCATTGGTGATTGTGAAAGGTGATGAAAATGTTCTGACGCACCCCCTGGGCCTTGGGACACCCGGAGCCGGACCCTTTTTGGTGGATGCTGGTGGTTCTAGTCTTCGTGGCGGCGACCCGGTTCCGTGGCTCAGGGCGGTCAAACCAGTGGCGGAACTATTTATGTGGTTTTGATGTTTAAATGTCCGACTACGCCACCCGTGGATTGCGGTCAGAGTGAACCGCCGCTACAGGGCAGACCGCTGAGGCTGGTATTGTGGGTGCAGCAGAGCGTAGCATAACTCCCCACGGGAGGAGTATAGCCTCAGGGCAGTGTATGCGGAGGATGGGGGTGATGGTGCAGGGCAGCAGCAGTAACGACACGGAGTCAGTGATGCAGTTCAGGGCCTTTACTCACAGTTCTTATTATCCAGACCACGTCTGCAGGTAACGGCTGCCCACGTCGTACTGTGCTCACCAGGTGAGGGGCTCAGACAACTCCCAGATAACTTTGGAGCACTTCACAGGACCCCCTTTGTGTGTCCTTTGTCTGGCCTTTCTTACCAACACTTCTGTCCGGCTGCCTCGGGCCTCCTCTTGGTAAACTTGGCACCAGTTTCCCTGACCCTATGTGGTGCCTTCCTAGCGGGTGTAGCGAGGGGCTGCGCCACATAAAATGTCAGAGCCTCCGGTTTCTAGCTGAGGGTCGTTTCCTGCCTCCACTAGTTCGGGGACCGGTCTCCCCCTTTGGCCTGACCCCTCCACGCAGGTGGATTCGGGCGTGCGGTGGCGACTCGCCCGTCCGCACCCATGGGATCCCTTCATTCCTCGTTCCTGGAGCCTTCTCCGCTCCTCTTCCTTCCTTCTCCCTCTTCCAGGCCTGGGCCTCTGTTACTAGGCCCGCCTCCGGAGCAGAGCTCATGCAGAGCCCCTGCTCCCTGCCACTTCTGCTCAGACTTCTCTGCACTGAACTAAGATGGTGCCCACCTTTCATACTCCCTTCTCAATGCACCCAGGAACTGCTTCCTCCCTGCTCCTGCACTACAGGGTTCCCCTTCCTCAGTGTTCCCTCCCCCCACTCCAGCCAGGGACAGGGACTGTCGTGCCCATCTCAGGGGCATATTGGTCGCCCTGCCCCACGGCAATGTGGTGTAATGCATGCAGGTGTCGGGTCCTGATCCACACTCCATCCTTACCTGAGAGTGAGATATCACACCTCTGGGTGAGGTGCAATACGTCTGTAGCAACCGAGCCCTCAGGGTGCTACAGTTCCATTTATCTTCAGCCTAGGTGACGTATTGCGATACAGGGCCGTGATTTTGGCTATAAAAGGGTCCCCTAGACCCCTACCCCAAGATTTTTAAGAGAATCATATATGGCGTGCCAGGAGACTCTATGGAATGCTTTCTCAGCATCCAACGAGAGTATCTAATTACAAATTTTTAACTGCATCTAGCCCAGGAAATACTTTGTGCCTAGTAGCAGTGTCTGCTAGTCAGCGGATTATCCCGGCTGTTAAGCAAGCTACACCACCTGTAGTTTAGACACTTAATTTTTTCAAAGGAAATGCTTCGGGACCATGGGATACTTAGTGAAGAGCATCAGGAGGCACCCCAAGGCATAGGGGCTGGGACTGGCAGTAGGATGCCTTGCGGTGGACAGCCGAGCTCGATCCTTATAAAAGCTTTTTAACTGCAGCAGCTTTAGTGGACGCTACTGGAGCTGGAATTACCGCGGCTGCTGGCATGAGACTTGCCCTCCAATAGATCCTTGTAAATGGATTTAAAGTGTATTCATTCAAATTAGAGAGACAATTTAAATTAAAAAGCTTAGAGCTGCCTCCACCACAGGGGGGCTCGCTCGACCCACCAGCGGACAGGCACCAGTATTGGGAGAGGGGGGCTGGCCGTCAGGGTTCACCGCGGCTCTGGCACAAACCCGGCGACACGGAGGTGGCACGGGCAGGAGCGGACTGGCCGTGTCGGCTTCTCACTTTTTGGATTTTAGAAGGGCATGACATGCCTATATCTGTGTCTCCGCCTCCTTTTACTCCTCCACCTCTTTTATTTTCGCATGACTATATGTACTTGTCACTTTTCCATGTGTTAGTTATGTCTTCTGAGCAGTTTGTCAGCTTTTGGACACCTTTGAAGGTGTTTTCTATGTGTTTCTATGTGTTTTTGTTTGCCTGCCATTGGTTTTAACGGTGTTCGAAGGTGTTCGACGAACAGTTCGACGAACCGAACCGAACTCGAACACTACGGGGGTGGCTCAACACTAGTGCTCAGCTCCTTCCTTCCCTAGCCTTAACCATACGGCAGGGAAAGTCAGGGCGAGGCACGCGTGCGGCGATTGGTGAAGAGCCAATATAGGGACGGTAGTTGAGACAGGGTGACACTAGACCAGACTAGGAGGTCTCCACTCCCCCCTTTCCCAAGTGTTTGGGCTCCCTTTCCCTCTTCCCTTTGTGTTGCACTAAGTCTTTCCCACACCTGGCGTGAGGCCGTGTGCGCATTTGTTTGGAGTCGTCTAAAGCTAAACGATCCCCCCTGTTTGTCTATCCTTGTTGTCTATAGAGTTTATAGACGCTTCCTCACTGAACAAGCGGTGGATACTGCGTTCAGCACGCCTCACATCTTATCAACTCACCTCTACCACCAAGCTATCGCACCTCCGGGATTGAAATCCCTTATACTATTGATTGCAGTCTACTGTACACCGATGAAGGTTCATAGTGACCGAAACGTCTGTTTGTTTTTTGTACTTTTTTCATTAAAAAACTTTATATGAAATTCTACATGAGTCATATGAGTGCCAAGTTTATATATCCTTATGTCCTATTAACCTGATCACTGGAGCTAAACTACCGAAGTCCAGACTGTATAATCTTTCTGGCCCTGAGAGACAAGCCATGAAGGATTTCATTGTGGAAAGTCTAGAAAAGGGACATATCAGAACCTCATCTTCGCCCATGGTGGCAGGGTTCTTCTTTGTGAAGAAAAAAGATGGTGGTCTATGTCCCTGTTTAGATTTCTGGGAATTAAATCAAATTACCATCCGTGATCCATACCCTCTTCCTCTGATTCCTGATTTGTTCAGCCAGGTTGTGGGAGCTAAGATATTCTCCAAGTTGGATTTAAGGGGAGCCTACAACCTGATTAGAATCAGAGAAGTGGACGAATGGAAAACAGTGCTCACTACTCCGGAAGGACATTTAGAGAATCTGGTTATGCCTTTTGGTTTGACCAATGCACCTGGGGTATTTCAGCATTTCATAAATTACATTTTCCATCATTTGGTGGGGAGATTTGTGGTGGTCTATCTGGATGATATTTTGGTTTACTCACCTTATTTTGAGACACATACGGGGCATGTTAAGCAGGTGCTCCAGATATTAAGGGATAACAAACTTTTTGGTAAACTAGAAAAATGTGTTTTCGCTGTTCAGGAGGTGTAGTTTTTGGGGTACTTGTTGTCATCTTTGCGTTTTCGGATGGGTCCGGAGAAGATCTGTACAGTCCTTGACTGGGAACGTCCGAGATCCTGATGGCTCTACAACGTTTTTTGGGCTTTACTAATTTTTACCGGAAATTCATCCAAAATTACTCTGTTATAGTGAAACTGTAGCACCCCGAGGACTCGGCTGCTGCAGGAGTGTTGCACCTCGAACCAGAGGTGTGATATTCCACTCCCGGGTAAGGATGGAGTGTGGAGCGGGGCTCAGTTAGCTGCATACACTACACTCACCCCATTTCCGGGGGACAGATCTACGGTACTCCCACCAGATAGATGTGCAGGTACGACAGCGTCTGTCCCTGGCTGGAGTGGGGAGTGGGGAGGAATATCCCAGTGGTGTAGGAGCAGAGAGGGGAGGGACTCTGGGCATAGGTAGGAGCCCATTGGGTGCTAGTCACCTGGGCTCGGGTGTCAGAAGGAAGTATAAAAAGGTGGGCACCATCTAGGAGGGAGGGGAGTTCAGTCTGGAGGAGAAGCAGAGAGAGTTCAGCCAGAGAGGGCTGACAGGGAGCTGTGGCTCAGTCCGGGCCCAGCTCCGGAACAGGAACACAGGGAAAGGCCCAGAGACGCAAGTAAAGAGGGAACCCTAAGATCCCACGAGATAACGGGTGAAGGGTTGGCCGAGCAGGGTACCGGATCCCAAACTGGTGGAGGCCAATTATCCTTAGCCAGGAACCGGAGGTCGTGGTCAAGTCTTGGCGCGACCCCTCGCCATATCCACCAGGAAGGCACGCCATATATGGTCAGGGAAATCGGGAGAGGTTTCGCCGCCAGAAGGCCTGAGGAAGCCGGACAGAGGTGGGTCCCTGGTGGGGACGGCCAGTAGAGAGGAAGAGAAGGGAGCTCTGAACCACGCTCTGGAATTGCCTGGGAGTTGGCCGAGTCCCGCACCTGGTGGGCGCAGCACGGCTCGGGTGGTCACTCTCGGCCGAAGTGACCGGAGCAACAACTGTGAGTAAAGCTTTGGAAACTGCACCACACGTCTCTGAGGTTCCTTGTCGCACCAGCACCATTAGTGCGGGAACTACCACAACACCACTATCATCATTACCCGCTTCACCTGCTGCCCTGAGGCTATACCTCTCCCGTTGGGGGTTGTTCCAACTACGCTGCACAACCATACCACCGGCCTCAGCGGTCTGCCCTGCAGCGGCGGTTTCATAACCGCATTCAACGGGTGGCGTAGTCGAACACTATAACCTCTTATACTAAATTCTGCCACTTGCTTTGACACCCTGGGCACGGACCGGATCGTCGCCACGAGGACTACTACCCCTATCAGATCCGGCTCCGGGTATTCCCCGAGCATGGCCCAGGGGGCGCATCAAAACCCCTTACTGACAAGAATAACAAGGGGTCTGATTTTCCAAATGGTCAGATGCTTCCCTCCAGGTTTTTTCTTCCTTAAAGAATAATTTTGCCACGGCAGCTATACTCAGTCAACCCGATGTTTCTCAACTAGTGTTGAGCGAGCACTAAAATGCTTGGGTGCTCGAAGCTCGGGCCTAGCTCACCGTGATACTCGGGTGCTCGACCCAAGCAACTAGCCCAATGTTAGTCTATGGGAGACCCGAGCATTTTTGCGGCGGCACCCCCGGCAGTCTGTAGAAAGCCTAAAAAGTGCCCAAAACGATAGTGACAGTGCTCAAATGACATGGGGACAGCATGGGGATCACCACAGGAAGCATTTCTGACCCCCAGGTCACTGCTGTCAACAATAGAGGCATTAAGCCACTTTTACGGGCTCACAATAAAACGTTCAAAAACGAAACTGAAACTGTTTTCCTGTGAAATATGTTAAGAAACATCCTTTCCAGGGTAAAGACTTGTGTATAAGGTAAAATAAATAACCAAAAACAAAAATACTCCTCCACACCTTGGGCTATGTTCACAAGTAGCATTTTTTATGCGTTTTTGCACTTTTTATTGCTTTGAACCATGACAAATGCATTCACCGGGAAATGTCATTTTAACATTTCACAACCTTATCTGGCCATGTGCTGTGTGACACATGCATACAGTGCTGAAAAGACATAGGAACAGCATGGGGAAGACCCCATGGAAGCATCTCTGACACCCAGGTCACTGCCTAAAAGTGTGCCCATCAGAAGTGATCCTTGCCGCATCAGAAGATGCAGACTTGCAACTATCCCCGTGCAAGTCATTGTCCCAGGGCAGTGTTCAATTGTACCTCCCCCATTCCTTGCAATGCAAGCGCAAATATGCAGCCAACCACCCACCCACCCGCAGGCTGCAATACTATACTGCTAGCTTGCACTTGAAATGGGGCCTTTTAGTTTGGAGGAGGCCGAAGCTGGCCACTACCTCATGGTTGCGTCGGTGGCGAGGTCTCCATGCTCAGTCCCCAGCCGCCACTATTTGTCCCGGGAACCTTCCCCACACTTTTCTTAGCCTGGCCTGCTTTAGGGCAGCATTGGACGAACCCACCAGACAACAAGAGACTCCTCTGGTGGGCCCTGGCTTCTCCATCATGGGAGTTGAGAGTGCCAAGGTGAGGAGCATGATGATGATGATAGAAGTTAGCATCTGCTTTGTTTTCTTGGAATGCAAGCGTAAGTGTGCAGCCTGCCACCCACCCACCCCCAGGCTGCAATACCATACTGCTAGCTTGCTTGCACTTGAAATGAGGCCTTTTAGGCTTGTAGAGGCAGATGCCGGCCACCATGTCATGGCTGCGTCGGCGGCCTGGTATCCATACTCAGTCCCCAGCCGCCCAGTGGCCCGGAGTCCACGCTTGGTCCCCAGCCGCCAGGGGGCGGTCGGGTGTCCATACTCAGTCCCCAGCCGCCCTGCGGCCGGGTGCCCACACATGGTCCCCAGCCACCTGCGGGGCGGCTGGGAATCGTTTATGGACACCTATTTGTCCCGGTGCGCCTTATACACAAGCGCACATACCAAAACATTACCTGTGCCCTCTCCAGTGCATTTAGTGGGAAGGACAGCCTAACCACAAACACGTGGACAAGTGAATGTGGCCAGGGATGGTCCATCTCACTGACGCCTTCACACTGGGTTAATATTGTGGAAGCCGGGACACAGTTGGACACTGGGATGCAACACGTCCTCCAGACATAGAGGATTGCGGGTCCTGGGTCAATCAGGCTTCAACACAAAGTTCAGAAGGTAGACAGCAGCAGTGGTCGGCCTCCTACACAACGAGTAAATTATTCATGATCATGAGGCCAACCATCGCCTTAGCTTTCTGTTCCTTGGAATGCAAGCGCATGTATGTTGTAGCGGCTAGGCCTGAGGTGGTCAGCGTTTTGGCGCATATCCTACCTCCTCCGAGGATTGCTGGATGTTTTCCTGCTACTATCCCAGTTCTATGACTCCCGCTAAAACAAAGCTTCAGGTGATGAATGATGGATGAGGTGGTGGCAAAGGAGAAAGAGCAGGAGGAATATCTGGCCAGTCAACCACACATGTCTTGTAGGATATGTTTCTGTACCAAAAGGAGCAGTTCGGCTACACAGTTATAGGGCATACAGTGAGTACAATGCCTACCAAAAATTTCGAGGCACTCCAATGCCCCTTGGAAGTGACATGGAGGTCAGAGGGCCTTAACTAAACAGTTTTTTCCTTTTATAGCAACTGGGTCTCCTGTACACTGTTGGCCTAAGCCAAAAATGATGAGGAACTGCAATGCCCCTTGAAACAGATGTGGATTACAGCGTACTAAAATCCTTCTACCCATTATTGGGGAGTGGGTCTCCCTTAGTGTTCGCCTATGCATTGAAAAGCAAAAGCTGACTAAAATTAGGAGGAAATGCAATGCCCGTTGGAAGAGTCGTGGAGGTTAGAGGTAATTAAAAACAACATTTCAATGCCCTTTGGAAGAGCTGTGGAGTCCAGAGTGGTTTAACAAGACGGTTTTAATGCCCCTTGGAAGAGATGTGGAGGTCACAGTAGCTTAACAAAACGGTTTTAATGCCCCTTGGAAGAGATGTGGAGGTCACAGTAGCTTAACAAAACGGTTTTAATGCCCCTTGGAAGAGACGTGGAGTTCAGAGTGGTTTAACAAGATGGTTTTAATGCCCCTTGGAAGAGACGTGGAGGTCCCAGTGGAATAAAAAGACAATATCAATGCCCCTTGGAAGAGTGGTGGAGGTCCCAGTGGAATAAAAAGACAATACCAATGGCCCTTGGAAGAGTGGTGGAGATTACAGTGGAATAAAAAGACAATATCAATGCCCCTTGGAAGAGTGGTGGAGGTCACAGTAGAATAAAAAGACAATATCAATGCCCCTTGGAAGAGTGGTGGAGGTCCCAGTGGAATAAAAAGACAATATCAATGACCCTTGGAAGAGACATGGAGGTCACAGTAGCTTAACAAGACGGTTTTAATGCCCCTTTGAATAGAAGTGGAGTTCAGAGTGGTTTAACAAGATGGTTTTAATGCCCCTTGGAAGAGACATGGAGGTCACAGTAGCTTAACAAGACGGTTTTAATGCCCCTTGGAAGAGACATGGAGTTCAGAGTGGTTTAACAAGATGGTTTTAATGCCCCTTGGAAGAGACGTGGAGGTCCTGGTGGAATAAAAAGACAATATCAATGCCCCTTGGAAGAGTGGTGGAGGTTGCAGTGGAATAAAAAGACAATATCAATGCCCCTTGGAAGAGACGTGGAATTCAGAGTGGTTTACCAAGATGGTTTTAATGCCCCTTGGAAGAGACGTGGAGGTCCCAGTAGAATAAAAAGACAATATCAATGCCCCTTGGAAGAGTGGTGGAAGTTACAGTGGAATAAAAAGACAATATCAATGCCCCTTGGAAGAGTGGTGAAGGTCCCAGTGGAATAAAAAGACAATATCAATGACCCTTGGAAGAGACGTGGAGGTCACAGTAGCTTAACAAGACGATTTTAAAGCCCCTTGGTAGAGACGTGGAGTTCAGAGTGGTTTAACAAGACGGTTTTAATGCCCCTTGGAAGAGACTTGGAGGTCACAGTAGCTTAACAAGACGGTTTTAATGCCCCTTACAAGAGCCATGCAGTACAGCATATTAAAAAGATTATTCCCATTATTGGGAAGTGGGTCTCCCATAGTTATTGCCTATGCCTTACAAGCAAAAGCTGCCAAAAATTAGGATGGAGGAACTTGCAATGCCCCTTACAAGAGCCATGGAGTTTAGCATATTAAAAACATTATTCCCATTATTGAGGTGTGGGTCTCCCATAGTCTTAGCCTATGCCTACCAAGCAAAAGCTGCCAAAAATTAGGACGGAGAAACTTGCAATGCTGGCAACACGGACCACGGTCACCCTGGTGGTATAGTGGTGGTGGAGACTCAGGATAAGGAGAAGAGCAAAAAACAGCCAAAATGAGGAAGCGTATACCCATATGTGGGTGTGAAGCGGTGCATGGGAATACACCTCCCGAAATAACACAGTGGATTTGACTTTACGTTACTCTGCTGTCATTTGGTGGTGATGAGAAGTCTGGCCCAATCCAGCCCTTGTTCATTTTGATAGGGTCAGCTTGTCAGCATTGTCGGTTGACAGGCGAGTGCGCTTATCAGTTATAATTCCTCCAGCGGCACGAAAAACACGCTCTGATAACACGCTAGCTGCAGGACAGGCCAGGACCTCCAAGGCATACAGAGCGAGTTCATTCCAAGTGTCCAGCTTGGATACCCAATAATTAAAAGGCACAGAGGAATCACGGAGGATGCTGGTACGGTCGGCAAGGCACTCCCTCACCATCTTTTGAAACTTTCCACTTCTTGTGAGAGTACCCCACGCCTCAGGGCCTGTAAGCTGGGCGGGTCTCAGAAAACTGTCCCAGAATGTTGACAGTGTTCCCCTGCCTCTGCTGGATTGGAGTTGCGTCTCTCTCGCCTGTACGCCTTGGTTGGGTAACGAACTGTGACCTCTGTCACTAGCGTGTTCAGATTGGAATTTTTTTTAACAGTTCTGCAGCAAGGGCCTTCTGGTACTGCCCTATTTTTGTAGACCTCTCCACCTCAGGAATAAGAGAGTGAAAGTTCTCCTTGTAGCGGGGGTCTAAAATTGTCACCAACTAGTAATGACTGTCACCCAACATTTTGACAACGCGAGGGTCACGGTTAAGGCAGCGTAACATAAAGTCAGCCATGCGTGCCAGACTGGTAACAGGCAAGACTTCCGTGTCCTCACCAAGATAACGACTGACCATGCTCTCCTCCTCCTGCACCCCCTGTCCTCAGGCCACCCACGCTGAACCGACGGTATGACAGTTGTACAGGTACTACCGTCTACAGCGCATGATACCAGCTCCTGTTTTTCCTCCTCCTCCTCCTCTCCCTCATTGTCCCCCAATGCACATTGGGATGAGATGAGGCTGGGCTGTGTGTAATCGCCCGCTACGGCTTCTTGATCCATCTCATCATACCCTGGCTGCAATGCCTCCTCTTTAATTCTCTGCAGAGAGCGTTGCAAAAGACAGACAAGTGGGATGCTGACGCTAATAATGGCGTCATCGCCACTCACCATCTTAGTGGACTCCTCAAAGTTTGTCAGGATGGTACATATGTCAAACATCCAGGTCCACTCCTGAGGTCTTATGTGTGGAGTCTGAACTGAATACCAATGGCCTTGTTGATGCTGGTACTCCACAACTGCTCTCTTCTGCTCACAAATCCTTTGCAACATGTGGAGGGTAGAGTTCCAACGTGTGGGGACATCACACACCAGTCGGTGTGCCGGAAGCTGCAAACGCTGTTGCAATACAGCAAGGGCGGCGGAAGCTGTAGCCGACTTCCGAAAATGAGCTGACAGGCGGCGTACTTTGATGAGCAGATCTGGCAACTCAGGGTACGATTTAAGAAACCGCTGAACCATGAGGTTAAGCACATGAGCCAGGCATGGTACGTGTGTGATCTCGCCTCGCCTCAGAGCCGCCACCAGGTTACGGCCATTGTCACACACGACCATGCATGGATGTAGGTTCAGCGGTCTCAGCCACAGATCTGCCTGCTCTTTCACATCTGTCCACAGCTCACAAGCAGTGTGTGGTTTATCACCTAAGCTTATGAGTTTCAGCACAGCCTGTTGCCGCTTGGCTGAGGCATTACTGCAGTGCTTCCAGCTTGTAACTGATGTGGTGATATCTGAGATGGAGGCTAAACATGAGGAGGAGGAGGAGGATGATGTGCAGGAGCTGTACACTGTGGGGGCAACTCTGACTGACATAGGGCCCGCAATCCTCGGTGTGGGGAGGATATGTTCCGTCCCAAGGTCCAACTGGGTCCCGCCTTCCACTATGTTTACCCAGTGTGCCGTCATTGAGATGTACCGTCCCTGGCTAAAAGCACTTGTCCACGTGTCCGTTGTCAGGTGGACTCTCCCAGTAACTGCGTTGTTGAGGGCACGGCAGATGTTTTGGGACACATGCTTGTGTAGTGTGGGGTTGGCACACCGGGCAAAATAGTGTCGGCTGGGGACCGAGTACCGAGGGACGGCCACCGCCATAAGGTTGAGGAAGGATTCCATTACCACCAGCCTAAAAGGCAGCATTTCCAACCCAAGCAGTCGTGAAATGTGCAAATTTAGGACTGTGGCCTGTGGGGCGTTGGCTGCGAATTTGCGCTTTCGTTCAAAGGTCTGGGATATGGACAACTGAACGCTGCGGTGGGACATGGACGTGGACGTTGATGCTGTTTCTTGAGAAACTGCCATAACAAGTGAAGACTGAGAGGAGGGGGCATCTTTGCATGCAGTATGGACATGGGATTGCCTTGCACGCACAACAGGGGGTTCTCTTACACACACAACAGTGTAAGAAGCAGTGGTGACACCCGCTGACACTGGTCGTGGACCCTGGGGTTCGCCCCACAAAGTCGGGTGCTTTGCTGACATGTGCGTGATCATGCTGGTGGTGGTCAGGCCGGTAGTTTTGCCACCCCTGCTGATGCTGGCCTGGCAGGTGGTACAAATGGCCTTTTTGGGGTTATCAGCAGAGTCTTTAAAAAAGTTCCAGACTCTGGAAGACCTACCGGTTGTACTGGCAACGTCCCTCGTGTTGCCCGCCTTCTGTCTGCGGCCACCACACTGCTTCTTCCTGCCTGTTGGGGTACTCTGCCTCCCTCCCCCTGTGTGCTGCTTGCCTCGCTCTGGTGTCCTCCTGATACGTTGGGTCAGTTACTAGATCATCCACCACCTCCTCCTCTTCCACTTCCGCACCATGGTCCTCCTCCTCACTTCGTGGCAATTGTGCCTCGTCATCGTCTACCACTTTTGACAAATTGCCAGCTTCGCCTTCCTGTGGCCGTGGCTGTTCAATTATTTGGGCATCGCTACATGGGATCTCCTCTTCCACCACTTCAAGCAGAGCAGGCGAGGGGCCCAAATATGGAAATGGACCAGTGAACAGCTCTTCAGAGTGTCCAACTGTGGGATCAGTTGCTGTCTGACGACACTCGGCATGGTGGGAGGAAGGAGCATCAGGGTGAGGAGGAGTATGCGGTCAAGACTCACGGCTACTAAGACTTGACCGTGTGGAAGACAGACCGGAGGTGGTGGTGCCCAGGTGACTGGAAGTATTATCTGCTATCCAATTAATAACCTGTTCACACTGATCAGTTCGCAATAGTGGTGTTGTTGTGTGCTTCCCTAGTAATTCGGTCAAGAACTGGGAGCAAGAAGATGTGGCTGTTGGTTGTGGCACATTTTCACCTTGGCCTGCACGCACCTTCACCAGAACGTCCAGTTCCACGTCCCTTGCCACGCGCCTTGCCCATTGTAAATTAAGTAAAATAGCTTACACTCGCACTATCAATCGCAAAAGGGTAATAAAAAGGAGATTAGAACCATGGAAGAGGAAAACCACAGTTCTAGTTCTCTGGCCTACACCAGAATCTTTTAAACAGATATATTTGTGTCTGAACAGTCAGCGAGACACTCAAACTGTTTTTTTTTATGTAAAAAAGGCAAAAAGGTGGATTAGACACAGATTTGAACCGTGGAAGAGGAAAACCACAGTTCTAGTTCTCTGGCCTACACCAGAATCTTTTAAACAGATATATTTGTGTCTGAACAGTCAGAGAGACACTCAAACTGTTTTTTTTATGGCAAAAAGGTGGATAACACCCAGATTTGAACCGTGAATGAGGAAAACCACAGTTTTAATTTCCTGGCGTATACCAGACTTTTGTAAATAGATATATTTGGTCTGAACAGTCACCGAGACACTTAAACTGTTTTTTTCTATGGAAAAAAGGCAAAAAGTGGATAACACCCAGATTTGAACCGTGGAAGAGGAAAACCACAGTTCTAATTTCCTGACGTATACCAGACTTTTTAAAATAGATATATTTGTGTCTGAACAGTCAGCGAGACACTCAAACTGTTTTTTTTTTATGGAAAAAAGGCAAAAAGTGGATAATACAGAGATTTGAACCGTGGAACTGCAAAACCACAGTTCTAGCTATCTGGCTGAAACCAGACTATTTTAAACAGATATATTTGTGTCTGAACATTCACAGACCCACTCAATTTTTTTTTGGGGGGGGGGGAATTCCAAAAGGTTAATAAGACGGGTATTTGTGCAGTCTGACTAAGGGAAAAAAAGAGGATTTGATAAAAAAAAAGGATTTTTCCTGGCCCCTGAGACCTGGGGCTAAGTCTAGCAATTTGAGCAGCAGCAGCACACAGGACTGTAATGCTGTGTTTGTTGGTATAACCACAGCGTCTCCTATACAGCCTGCCTGCCTGCCTGATATCTGGGATGGAAATTAGTCCTCAGAAGGACTGTTTGTTTGATTTTGCAGGCTTTAGAGACCCTACACTACCTATTTCGCAGTATAAATCTCTCCCTAGCTCAGCAGCACTCTCCCTACACTGTCTGATACGGAGCGACTGTGTCCAAGATGGTGGCGCCCGGTTTTAAATACTCGAGGTGACGCTGTGCGGCCAGCCAATCACTGTAATGCCCACAACCAACATGGCTGCGGCATTACAGTGACTGGCTGGCAATCCCTGCATGTTCATTGTCTCTGTAAAGAGCACCAAACATGCAGGGCGGAGACCCGAGCTCCTGCCCGAGTAACCCGAAAATGCTCGGTGCTCGCCGAACATCCAGAGTAGTGAGATGCTCGGGCGAGCACCGAGCAGTGTCGAGCTTGCTCGCTCAACACTATTCTCAACCCTTTATTGTGGAGGTTGATGCGTCGGATGTCAGGGTTGGGGCTGTGTTGTCTCAGGGATCGTTGTCTCAGGGATCGTCCCCTGGTAAATGGCGTCCATACGCCTTCTTTTCTAAAAAAATGTCTTAGACTGAGAGAAATTATGACGTGGGTAATAGGGAACTTTTGGCGATCAAATTGGCGTTTGAGGAATGGCGACATTGGATGGAGGGGGCTGTCCATCTTATTACTGTTATTACTGACCATAAGAACCAGTCATGTCTCCAGTCAGCTAAACGTCTCAACCCTAGGGAAGCCAGATGGTACCTGTTTTTTACTAGGTTCAATTTTGTTGTCACTTTTCATCCAGGGATCAAAAATGTCAAGGCTGATGCTTTGTCCCGGAGCTTCCCTGGTGGTAGTGACGATGAGAACCCTGCCCCGATATTACAGAAAGGGGTAGTCATTTCTGCACTTTATCCTGAACTGGAGGTTGAGGTGTTGGAGGCACAGGGGGACTCCCCTGCCTCCTGCCCTTCAGGTAAGTTATTTGCACCATCTAATCTGTGCTGCAAATAATTAAGGAACATCATAACTCTGTGCTTGCTGGGCATCCAGGTGGTAAGGGAACCGCTGATCTCCTCTCTCGTCGTTTTTGATGGCCGGGGTTGCATCGGGATGTAATTGAACATGTAGCTGCTTGTAGTATTTGCGCGCGTTCTAAGGTTTCGCATACCCGTCCATCTGGTACTCTTCTTCCGCTACCTATTCCTAGTAGGGCATGGACACACGTCCATGGATTTTATTACTGACCTACCGGTTTCTGCAGGCAAAACAGTGGTTCTGGTAGTTGTAGATAGGTTCAGTAAAATTGTTCATTTTGTCACATTACCTGTGCTTCCAAATGCCAAGACACTTGCTCAGGTGTTCATAAATTAGATTGTGAAGTTTCACGGGGTTCCCTTTGATGTGGCGTCAGATCGGGGGACCCAGTTTGTTTCCAAGTTCTGGAAGGCATTCTGTTCTCGACTGGGGGTTCAGCTGTCCTTTTCCTCTGCCTTCCATCCTCAATCGAATGGACAGACTGAGCGTGTCAGTCAGAATTTGGAGACCTGCCTCAGGTGTTTCGTTTCTGAAAATCAGGAGGATTGGGCATCCTACCTACCGCTGGCAGAATTTGCCATTAATAATCATCGTCAAGAATCCACTGGCAGGTCACCGTTCTTCGGTGCATAAGGTTATCACCCACAGTTTCGCACCTTTAGTGGGGGAGGAGCTTCAGGAGTTCCTGAGGAGGAATGGTTTGCTTCGTCGCTCTACTTGGTATGGCTGGGTGTGCTGAGTAATTTAAAGATCATGGGAGACAGGTAGAAAGGTATGGCTGACAGAAAACGCTTGCCAGGACCAGACCTGAATGTGAATGACTTTGTGTGGTTGTCTACCAGGAATATAAGATTGAAAGTTCCTTCTTGGGAGCTGGGACCTAGGTTTATTTGTCCCTATAAAATAACCGCCGTCATTAACCCAGCAGCATTTCGTCTTGAACTTCCTCAGACCCTTAAAGTCCACAACGTGTTCCATAGGTTCTTACTTAAAAAATATGTGGAACTGCTTGAGCCCTCGCCTCTACCACCGCCCCCAGTAATGGTTGATGGTAATCTGGAGTTCCAGATTTCGAGGATTGTAGATTCTCATCTCCAACGTCGTTCTCTACCATACTTGGTGCACTGGAAAGGCTATGGTAGAGAGGAGAGGATGTGGGTTTCAGCGTCAGAGGTGAATGCTCCCAGATTGGTTCACTCATTTCACATCATGTTTCCTGAGAAACCCAGTCCTGAGTGTCCGGATGCCACTCGTAGAGGAGGGGAGTACTGTCACGGATGTGTCAGAGGTGACAGTCGCCCTGCAGTTGGTTGCAGGAGATCTCTATGTTTGGCATTACAGACATCTTCTTAGAGGCTGACTATCTCTAGGACCCAGCGGCTGCCTCCCTCTGGCTAATTAGCTCCCTGGCCTGGGTGTATAAATACCTGTTGTGTCTGAGAGGGAAGTGCTGGCGATATTCATTACTACTTGTGAGGCTTTAGCAAGAACAGTACTTCGTCCTCTCTGGAGCTTTAGGCCGTGTACGTATTTGTTTGGAGTTGTCTAAAGCTAAGCAATCCCCCCTGTTTGTCTACCTTTGTTGTCTATAGAGTTTAGTGGAGATCGTCTAGTGCTCAGCTCCTTCCTTCCCTAGCCTTAACCATACGCCAGGGAAAGTCAGGGCGAGGCACGCGTGCGGCAATTAGTGAAGAGCCAATATAGGGACGGTAGTTGAGACAGGGTGACACTAGACCAGACTAGGAGGTCTCCACTCCCCCCTTTCCCTAGTGTTTGGGCTCCCTTTCCCTCTTCCCTTTGTGTTGCACTAAGTCTTTCCCACACCTGGCGTGACAGCAACTTCAAGTTAAATAATGGTGAAATTGCTTTGATGATTGGAAGCCAATGTATTGTCTATGTACCTTTTGGGTTCTACATATAGCAGAATCTGCCAGAAGCTTCTGTCTGTCATATATTCCTAGAATAAACACCTGAACAAGGAATGTATAAGCGGGGCCCAATTGCAAAACTAGACAACCAACAGAAGATTAGACCCCTAAAATATAACTTTTATTCAAATATGCTAAAAAGGACTCAGTAGTCACCATAACAACAAACACAAAAACAAGACAAAATGCCAGGGAACAGGGATAAGTCACACATCAGTCAGGAAGGATTACGGGCTCTATCTGTCCCTATTTTGTCCCTAAATTCTCTCCCTTCCTGACAGCGGAGGTGGCACCCTAATTTTTGCTCCGTGGCGCCCCCGCTCAACGTCGGTGTCCCTAATATCCCTGGTAAATCTCTATCTTTATATTTAAAAAACCACAATCGTGAATAAAAGATAGAGAAAAGTGAACGTACAGATTAAGAAGCCGACAATTCATCATAGATATGCATTTAAGGAGACCCAAGTCTATATATTGTGACAATAATAATAGCCCTGGGAATTTTTTAGAAGGTAAAATTTGTCTCAAGATAGCTGGTTTATTACATTCATACACAAACCAGCATATACTGAATAACCAAAGCTAATAAAGCAGGTTCTGTTATATATGAGACTAATCCCCAGAAGTAATGCCCACAGACCGGTATCACATGTGCATCCTGCTCTATGTCGTTCTAAGCTGTCAGAGCCAGAATGTGATAGAGACTGTGACACATACAAGCAAAACAAATGACCAATTCTAACTGCATTATAACAATCTCAATATCATTTAGTAAGGAATAGCATTTATCATTGGTAATGCATTATGTCACATCTCATAGATATCAAAGAAATAACACAAATCATTAGTGATTCCTAATATCCTATGTCAGAAAATACAGGGACTTAGCACTTATCATAGATAGTCCCTCATATCATGTCCCAAATGCAAAGACAGTCTGATATCATATAAATAGACAGGGAGCAACACTTATCATTGATGATCCCTCATATCTAGGGACGAGATATGACATAATGCATTACCAATGATAAATGCTATTCCTTACTAAATGATATTGAGATTGTTATAATGCATTTAGAATTGGTCATTTGTTTTGCTTGTATGTGTCACAGTCTCTATCACATTCTGGCTCTGACAGCTTAGAACGACATAGAGCAGGATGCACATGTGATACCGGTCTGTGGGCATTACTTCTGGGGATTAGTCTCATATATAACAGAACCTGCTTTATTAGCTTTGGTTATTCAGTATATGCTGGCTTGTGTATGAATGTAATAAACCAGCTATCTTGAGACAAATTTTACCTTCTAAAAAATTCCCAGGGCTATTATTATTGTCGCAATATATAGACTTGGGTCTCCTTAAATGCATATCTATGATGAATTGTCGGCTTCTTAATCTGTACGTTCACTTTTCTCTATCTTTTATTCACGATTGTGGTTTTTTAAATATAAAGATAGAGATTTACCAGGGATATTAGGGACACCGACGTTGAGCAGGGGCGCCACGGAGCAAAAATTAGGGTGCCAACCTCCGCTGTCAGGAAGGGAGAGAATTTAGGGACAAAATAGGGACAGATAGAGCCCGTAATCCTTCCTGACTGATGTGTGACTTATCCCTGTTCCCTGGCATTTTGTCTTGTTTTTGTGTTTGTTGTTATGGTGACTACTGAGTCCTTTTTAGCATATTCGAATAAAAGTTATATTTTAGGGGTCTAATCTTCTGTTGGTTGTCTACATATATTCCTAGAAGCATATACAGCTACAGAAAGGCTCCCTTTTATTCTGTTGACACTGTTTAGGATCTGCATGTCAAGAATAGCAAGTTCGAGCAAATACATGAGCTCCTATTTATGACTGAGATTACGGAACTCTCTGCCATATGATGTTGTAATGGTTGATCCACTACTAAAATTCAAGAAGGGTCTGGATGCCTTTTTGAAAAATTTTATGTTACAGGTTATGGGCACTAAATTCTGTGATCCAGGGAACTAGTCTGATTGCCGTTTGGAGTCAGGAAGGAATTTTTCCCCTAATATGGAGCTATTAGTGTCTGCCCAATGGGGTTCTTGCTTTCCTCTGGATCAACATGTTAGGCTATAGAACATAACTTACAAAAACATAGGAGTAGTAGCCATAATAATAAAAAATTAAATACTTTATTTAAACAATAAACACATGATAAAATTGGATAAAAAGGGAAAAATCAGACAGAGCTACATGAACAGATCAAAATATATAAAAAATGTAAAGCATTCCACTACATAGACTAAATGTAAAGGCTGAGTAAAATGGACAAATATCCTATCGTATGCATTATCATATCAGTTAAATGCAGTAAAATATCAAACTTATTAAAACTGGTACATGGAATGTATACGAGATGGGATCAAGTTAAATATTAGTTGGATTAATATCCTACCAATGTGTAATACAATATATGTCCCAAATGGGTATCAACTACATAGAATTATTGAAGTTAAATGGGCAAAGACATGTCTCATAGCAACAATAAGAGTCTCCATTAGACACAACAATAGTCAATCAAAGAATACATTCAAGAAGGAAAATGCAAAGCTCCAAATAATCAATACCAATGCTAAGTACAGTGGTTGTGTCTAACACAACCCTAATAGGTGAGTGAATTTGAATTATCCTTTTATCTTGGATAAGACCCTATGTGCGCTCTATATTCCTTCTAGTTACCTTGTTACAGAGGCCAGAGATAGGCATACATAATGAGAGCACCAGTTACAGCCCCTCCCTAAAGTCCCGACCCAGAGCACCAGCATATCATTATGGTAGAACTGAAAATAAAGATTATAAAAGAACCACTGGACGGATTTCATCAACAAAGGTATCATTTTACTCAGTGTAACGGTGCCCACCTGACAGTGTATGTGGTTTACTAAGCACAATCCTGCTGACAGGTGCACTTTAAATCTAGATTCAATCTTATGACTATGAAACTAATTCTTAAGCTGGCCATGCACATGAAATAGCTGTCAGCCCACCATTTATTTGCAAATAAATATCTCTACCAATTCCAAACCTCATACACATCAAACTGCTGCCAGAGTTATTTCTCCTCTCTCCCTTTTGAACACACATGAACAAATCCTAGTGTTCATGTATTATCAACGGGGAGAGAAGAGAAATACGTCTGACAGCTGATCATCTCCCTGAAAGTAGAACCACTGGCTGTTCAAATCCCAAAGGAGCGATCCCTCATTTCCCCAACATCATATGTCGGGGGAGATTTGGGTGGCTGAGTACACATCAGATGATCAGCTGGTCCTGCTTATTTTCACTTTATGTGTGAAAGAGCATTAGTCTTTGTTATAAAAGACTGATCGTCGGACACGAACATGCAACCAGAGAACATACTAATGAAAGATATGAAGTGCGACAAAGAAGGTCCAAGACAAGATACTTGGAAGGGAGGTAAGAAAATTTCTAATACAATCCACAGGGAGAAGATTGGAACAAAAACAAAATCGTGTAAACTGCATGCTAGCAAATGCCAGGAGCCTGACAAACAAGATGGATGAACTGGAAGCAGAAATATCTACAGGTAACTATGACATAGTGGGAATAACCGAGACATGGTTAGATGAAAGCTATGACTGGGCAGTTAACTTACAGGGTTACAGTCTGTTTAGAAGGGATCGAAGAAATCGGAAAGGGGGTGGAGTCTGTCTATATGTAAAGACGTGTCTAAAGCCTACAATACGGGAGGATGTATGGGAGGGAAATGAGGAGGTCGAGTCCTTATGGGTGGAGATACATGGGGCAAAAAACAATAATAAAATTATCACAGGAGTCTGTTATAAAGCACCAAATATAGCAGAAGCCACAGAAAGTCTATTAATGAGACAAATAGACGAAGTAGCAAAAAATAACGAGGTGATTAATATCGGGGACTTCAACTACCCCGATATAGACTGGGAAACCGAAAGCTGTAGATCTCAGAAAGGAAACAGGTTTCTGTCAACTATCAAAGACAATTATTTGTCACAACTTGTGCAGGAACCAACTAGAGGGACGGCCCTTTTAGATTTAATATTAACTAACAGGCCAGACAGAATAACTGAGGTGCAGGTCGGGGGGCACCTGGGAAATAGTGACCACAACATTATACAATTCCACATGTGCTTCAGTAGGGTGCCCAGCAAGGGAGTCACAAAAACACTGAACTTCAGGAGGGCAAAGTTTGATCAGCTAAGAGATGTCCTTCACCTTATAGACTGGGATAGTATCTTCAGTAATAGGAGCACGGATAGAAAATGGGAAATTTTCAAAACAGTCCTACATAGTCACTGTAGAAGGTACATACCTTATGGGAATAAAAGGGCTAGGAATAGGAGGAAGCCAATGTGGCTAAATAAGGAAGTCAAGAGGGCAATGAAAAACAAAAAAAGGGCTTTCGGTAAACTTAAACAAGAAGGCAGCGAGGAAGCGCTAATATCTTATAGGGAAAAAAACAAAATCTGTAAGAAACAAATAAGAATAGCAAAAGAGGAGACAGAGAGACTAATTGCCACGGAAAGTAAAACGAATCCCAAACTGTTCTTTAACTATATAAACAGTAAAAGGATTAAAACTGATGGAGTTGGCCCATTGAAAAATAACCTGGGTAAAATCATAGAGGGCGATGAGGGTAAAGCAAACCTACTCAATAGCTTCTTCTCCACTGTTTTCACAAATGAAAACAATTTATCGGAGGAAATGCAGAGTGATAAAGTAAACCCTCCGCTAAATATCACCCACCTAACCCAGGAGGAAGTTCAGAAACGCCTAAATAATATCAAAATAGACAAGTCACCAGGCCCAGATGGCATACACCCCCGGGTACTAAAAGAATTAAGTAATGTGATAGACAGACCGCTGTATCTTATATTCAAGGACTCTTTATGGACAGGGAGTGTCCCACTAGACTGGCGCCAAGCAAATGTGGTACCAATATTCAAAAAGGGGTCTAAAAGTGACCCTGGGAACTATAGACCAGTCAGCTTAACGTCTGTTGTGGGTAAATTGTTTGAAGGATTTCTTAGAGATGCTATTGTAGAATATCTTAATGATAATATCTGTCTAACTCCATATCAACATGGATTCATGAGGGATCGCTGCTGCCAAACAAACCTGATCGCCTTCTACGAGGAGGTGAGCTCACAGCTGGACCGGGGAGAGTCAGTGGATGTTGTATACCTTGACTTCTCCAAAGCGTTTGACACTGTGCCACACAAAAGGTTGGTATATAAAATGAGAATGCTTGGTCTGGGGGATAATGTGTGCAAGTGGGTAAATAGCTGGCTGAGTGATAGAAAGCAGAGGGTGGCTATCAATGGAGTAAGCTCAGGGTGTGTCAGGGTTACTAGCGGGGTGCCTCAAGGGTCTGTCTTGGGCCCTATATTATTTAATATATTTATTAATGATCTAGTGGAAGGGTTGCATAGTAAAATAGCAATATTTGCAGATGATACTAAACTTTGTAAAGTAGTTAATACAAATGAGGATAGGGCACAGCTACAGGAGGATTTAGATAAATTGGGGAGTTAGGCCAAAAAATGGCAAATGGGGTTCAATGCCGATAAATGTAAGGTCATGCACATGGGAAAGAAAAACAGCAGTCACCCATACATATTAAATGGGAAACCGTTGGGGAAATCTGACATGGAGAAGGACCTGGGCGTCTTGGTTAACAGCAAATTAAATTGGAGTGCCCAGTGTCAGGCAGCAGCTGCGAAGGCAAATAGAGTCATGGCATGCATCAGAAGAGGAATAGGGGCATATGATGAGAACATTGTTCTTCCTCTGTATAAAGCGCTGGTAAGGCCGCACTTAGAATATTGTGCAAAGTTCTGGGCTCCGGTGCTCAGGAAAGACATATTGGAGCTAGAGAGGGTACAAAGGAGGGCGACTAAGGTAATAAAGGGAATGGAGGGACTAGAATACCCAGAGAGGTTGTCAAAATTAGGCCTATTTACGTTGGAAAAGAGAAGGCTTAGGGGAGACCTCATAAACATGTATAAATACATCAGGGGGCAGTACAGAGATCTCTCACATGACCTGTTTATACCAAGGATGGTGACAAAGACGAGGGGGCACACTATGCGTCTGGAGGAAAGGAGGTTCACGCACCAGCATAGAAGGGGATTCTTTACGGTTAGAGCCGTGAGACTCAGGAACTCTCTGGGAGAGGAAGTGGTGATGTCCAACTCACTTAATGAGTTCAAGAGAGGCCTGGACGCCTTTCTTGAGAACAATAAAATTACATCTTATGCTTAGTTAATTAATCCAGGGATTTAATCTGACTGCCAGATTGGAGTCGGGAAGTGAATTTTTCCTCAATGATGTAAATTGGCCTATACTGCATGTTTTTTTTTTACTTCCCCTGGATCAACGCTGCGGAATAGCTGCAGTGCACAAGAAATAGGCTGAACTGGATGGACGCTTGTCTTTTTTCGGCCTTATAAACTATGTAACTATGTAACTATGTAACTATCTTAAGTTAAAACCCCTTTCCGGCATGGCCATTGTCTGTTTTTGTGCTTTCATTTTTTCCTCTCCTTTCGGGAGCCATAACTTCTTTATTTTTCTGTCAACTTAGCTGTATGAAAGCATGTTTTTTGGGGCGATGAGATGTTTTGAATGACACCATTCATTTTACCATTCAATGTACTGTAAGACGGGAAAAAAAAATCCAAATATGGTGAAAATGAGGAAAAAATGTGAAACTCCACAGTAGTTTTATGGGTTTTGTTTTTATGGTATTCAGTGTGTGGTGAAAATGTCTTGTCAACATGATTCTCCAGAACAGTATGATTGCAGCAATACAAAAACATGTAAACTGTTTTTCTTTCTTTTTTTTTTTATTTAAAGACGTTACCCACTACTTTAACATTGATGTTCTATCCCCAGGAGAGGACATCAAGGTTTGATTGGTGGGGGTTCGACATCCGACACCACCGCCTATCAGTTGTTGTTGATGCCGGAGACGGAGGTAAGTGCTCAGTTATGGAGCTACCCCGTCTACTGCTTAGGTTCTACACATCCGCCCCTGATTCAAATCAATAGGAGGAAAATGTGCAGTACCCCGCCGCGGCCACTATCAGCAGATGGAGCAGCTTGTTAACTGAGCAGTCCCGGAGAACAGCTGATGGGCAGGGCAGGGTGCCGGGTGTTGCACCTCACCGATCAGACATTGATGACCTATCTTAAGGTCATCAATGTTAAAGTAGTGGACAACCCCTGTAAGTGGTGAAAATAATAATTTAGCCTGTGTTGTCATTTCTGAGACCCGTAAGGTTTTCTGTTAATGGATCTTTGTGAAGACTTTTTTTTTTGCATGGTAAGCTGGTATTATGTTTTATCTACTTTTAGGGTGATTTTGATCACTTATTAGGCTGTGTGCCCACTATGCGTTTTTTAAGCTTAAAAAACGCTTGGTAGAAGGCCTGCCATGATCCCCAATGATAATCTGCATGTGCTGTGCACATGCTGTGTAAATTTCCGCTGCAGATTATCATTGCGGAAAAATCCGCAGCACTACCAATTATTTTGCGTAAACGCGGCGTTTTTGCCGCCATTGACTTGCATTCGAACGCATGTAATCCCCATCACTGCATCTGTACATGCGAATTACATGCGTTTCAATGTGCGGATGGTATCCGGGTCTGGAGAAGAGGAGACTCTCCTCTGGACCCGGGTACCATAGAACCTGTAAAAAAAAAGAATAAAATAAATAATAAATATTATACTTACCTTCTGATGGCCCCCGGAGTCCTTGCCTCTGCTTGTCGGCAACTCACGGTACATTAAAGGACCTGCGGTGACGCCATTTAGTCATGTGACGGGTCACACGACCGCTGACGTCGGCAGGTCCTTAAATCTACCGCGAGCTGCCGGCAAGCAGAGGCAAGGACTCCGGGGGCCATCAGAAGGTAGGTAGAGATTTATTTTTTTATTTTTTACCATTCATTACGGTCATACTATATAAATCCATGCCGTTTGCGTGGATTTATATAGTGTGACCAAGTTGTCAAGCACTTTCCAAGTGATGCTAAAATCGCCTGGAAAGCGCTTGTCAATCCGCATGCGGAAATGCAAGTGAAAAACGCTTCACATCCGCTTGTCCCTGGCAGGAAAAACACATGTACAATCTGCATGTGAAATCCGCATGTGAAATCCGCGTGCGTTTTTTCTGCCAGGGAGATGCAGAAACGCTCAGGAAAAAATCCGGAGCATTTCTGCATCGTGGGCACATAGCCTTATTGTAACTGAAAAACTGCAGCTCTGGCATTTTAATTTTTTTCTCATTACAGAATTTACTGGTTAGGTTAATTAATTTTATAGTTTGACAGACCAGACTATTATTTATTTGTTTTTATTTGTATATTGCGCCATTAATTTCACAGCACTTTACAGACATCATCAACACTGTCTCCATCTGGGCTCATAATCTAAATTCCCTATCAGTATGTCTTTGGAGTGTAGGATTAAACCCATGCAAACACGGGGAGAACATACAAACTCCTTGCTGATGTTGTCCTTGGTGGGATTTGAACCTATAAACGTAATGCTGCAAAGCAACAGTGGTAATCACAGAGCCACCGTGCTGCCCTGAATGTGGAAATACCAAATGTTATTTTTATTATTGTTTTTGTTTCTTCATTTTTTTGCAAGAAATAAAAAATAGGGGGTATTTTGAGTTTTTATGATTTTTTCTGAAAACATTATTTTTTTGCTCTTTATTTTATAGTCCCCTTAGGCGACTTGACCCTAAAATCATCTGATCACTTCAATTATACACTGCAATACCAAAGTATTGCAGTGTATAGTAAAATTCTCGGTCTCCTATGAGCGTCAGCCACAGCCTGGTTTTCATAGCGGCACCATCATGGCAGGCACAGGGGGCCGTCAGCAGATCCAGATGCTATGATAATCCATCAGCACCTGAGAATTGCCTTGCAGGGGAGGTGAGGAGCATATTGAATGATGTGAGCTCCAGTTTGTGTGCTTTAAATGTCACCGTCAGACAAAGACAGCAACATTTAAGTGGTTGACAGCAGTGGGTGGACTTGTAGATTCTTCTGACACTATTATGCAGCCATAATGTACCTAGCAAGATGCAAGCTGAACTCCTGAGCCTTCATCATACATAGGACCCGACATATAATGGGTCGGGTTAGAGAACAAAAATATTGGCCCTGATTCATAAAAGAAATTTTCACAAAAGTCACAACATTTTTGTGCAACTTGAAGTTGTGCAGAAATTTGACAACTGTTGGCATTTTTACACCAGTTTCTCCCAACTATACCAAAATGTGCAGACTCCACAACTCTTCTGATTCGTGATGGGCTGTGGAGTGCATTATGCCAGAAATCTTATTACAGTCGGGGACTAGAGTAAGATTTCAGCCGTGGCGCACAGAGGCGCAAGCCAGTCATCAGTTGCTCCTAATTCAGTAAGATGTATGCGCCTCTTAATGTATCAGGAGTGTCTGACTTCAACATGCATGTCTTGATGAATTTTGGCCTATGACCGGGGATGTAATGATCGCAGTTACAGAAGCAACGACTGTGACCGGGCCCGTGTGGGAGGTGGGCCCGCTGACACCAGCGCTTAATTCCTCAAATGCGCATTCACTTTAAATGTATTAGGCGCAGACACCAGCTGGCTTCAATCAGAGGTCGGCAGCGGATGTCGGTGTTCTGGTCACGGGAGGTGCATAGAAGCAACATCATGTGTTGTGCCTGGCAAGCCGAAGTCAGCTGCTGGCTCTTGCGCCAGTGTGGCGCCCCTGCGGGTTCAGTCGCCACAGAGGTACTGCATCTCACCCAGAGGTGTGGTATCTCACTCTCAGGTAAGGATAGAGTGCTGCCCGGGACTCTAACACCTGCATCCAACAGTACACTACTCCAGACCAGCAGGAGGGCCAAGATGTGCTGCTGGCCTGTCCCTGGCTGGAGTGGGGGGGGACCAAAGTAGGGGTAACCATGTAGTGGGTGTGGGTGGAGGAAGTAGTTCAGGGGAGCTCAGTAAGAAGCGATATAAAAGAGAGGGTGGAACATTCTAGAGGTAGTCTGAGTCAGAGGAGATTGAGTCAGAGGAAGAGTTGGGAGCAGGAGCTCTGCAGGAGCTCCGCTCAGGAGAGCAGAGGAGTGGAGCCTAGTCAGAGAGGCCCAGGAGAAGGAGAGGAGGAAGGAACGGGAGCAGAGGGAAGGCTCCAGGAGTGACGAAGGGATCCCAGCGGTTTGGGGAGTGCTGGAGGCCACCCGTACACCCAAATCTACCAGGCGGTGGAGGGATCGAGCCGCAGAAGGGGACCAGCCCCTAACTACTGAGAATTGCAAAGTTCAACTAGAAACCGGAGGCTTCTGTACTTTCAGGGTGCAGTTGCCACATCCGCACTCAAGTCGCCAAAAAGGTAACCACATAGGATCCAGAGAACTCCAGGTTGCCCAGAAAGATCCGAGGATACCGGCTTGGGACACTGTTTGCGAGGCGCAGGGCAAGAAGGGTGAGAGCCAGCGCAGGAAGACGGCTGAGAAGGGCATATGGAACAGGGTCCTGTCAGGCACTCTTGAAATACCTGAGGGATTGCAGAACTCCTGCCCGGTGAACGCAGCACGACGTGGGAAGTTAAGATCTGCAGTTGTAACCAGGAGCAAAGGGAGAACTGTGAGTAAATCCGGAAGACTGCACCCCACTGTCTCTGTGAATTATTACTGCTGTCCCATCACCCCTTGCACTACACTGCACCACAACCACTACCTCAATATCTATAACATCTCAACACAGCCCTGGGGATTAGCTCTACCTGTGGAGAGCTGAACCAATTCTGCTGCATTAACAACAGCTCCAGAGGATCTGCACCGCAGCAGCGGCCCTATATGGCCGCAAACCACAGGTGGCGTCATGAATAAATAAAATAACTTTAAATCCCCTTTATTAAATCATTCCACTTTTCATTGACTGGGTCACGGAGCGGGTCACTGCCACTGTGGCATCCCCAGCCCCAATGACCGGCCCAGCTACCGAGTACCCCACGGCCCAGGGGGCGCGTCACCAGCTATAGAAGAGGATACCGTGCTTAGTGAGAGTGGAGGAAAGTAAGAAAAATCTTTTTTTTTAATTTTTTAAATGTGTTGGAATGGAACAGGGGACATTATTACTGGAAAGAGCTCTGGATGAGGGACATTATACTAAAAAGGGCCAGGATGAGGGACATTATAATAGTAAGGGCTCAGGATGGGGGCATTATTACTGGATAGAACTCAGGATGGGATACATTATGCTAGAAAGGGTCCCAGAAAGGGGGGGATTATTACTGGAAAGGGCTAGGATGGGGGGCATTAATATAAAAAGAGGCCAGGATGGGGGAAATTATAACAGGAAGGAACTCAGGATGGGAGATATTATACCAGGAGGGGGCTCAGGAAGGGAGACATTATTATGGAAAGGGGCCAGGATGGGGGACATTATACCAGGAAGGGGCTCGGGATGGGGGACATTATTATTGCGAGGAGCCAGGATAGTTGACATTATTATAGGAAGGGGCCGTTGTGAATGACATTATACTAGGGTGGGACTAAGGATGGGGGACATTGTTACAGGAAGGAGCCAGGATGGGGGACTTCATTACATGGGTGGCTAACACATACAGTATGTCTTTGTAGGATCTAGAATGCTACAAGGACCTATACATCTGACCAACATGCAGGTGGCAGCCCAGGTAGGAATTTTGCACCAGGGCCCAGAGTACTCTAGTTAGGCCACTGTCTATGACTTTTTCAAAATATATTACTGGTATCGTCAGAACAGATTGACTGTAAGGTTGTGACCAGTTATAACAATATGGCCTTTAATATTTTCATATGAATATTTTGTTTAATAAAACGTTGTAAAGATCTTTCAAAGAGTCAGTTACTTTCTACAGACAACAGTAATTTAACAATGCGCCCAACAGTAATCCAATGATCTTTCAGTGAAATGTAAAGCTTTTATTATGCTTTCCTTAGAAACATTCAGCACAATGGTGGCTTTACACACACTTTTTTTTTTTAATGCCACTGCATTCCAAAATTTTTGAGCTAAAGCCATAAGTAGATTTAGCAGGAATGAGAAGTAGAAGTCCTTTCTGTATATTTCCAATTCTTTTGAATCCAATTTAGGCTAAAAAAACTTGGATTAAAAACTTCAGTGGAATGATTCCAACACAGTGTAAGGCTCTCTTTCCCACTGGTCGTCAAGCTTGTGGTTTCTTCTCTTTCGCTTCAGCACAACTTCTCCAGGTGTTAAGGGTTCTGCGGGTGCACTCTTGTTGTACTGTGCTTCCTGCTTATCTCTCACCCTATTTAGACTGTCTTCAACACAGGCCTGTACTCTCTTGTACTGCTCCTGTCGAGTCGTATCCCAGTCTTCAGTGGACATGTCTGCTTCTTGCTCTACCACTCCAAGCTCCAGGTCCATGGGCAACTTTCCGGGTCTTGCTCTCATGAGGTACGCTGGAGTACAATTGGTGGAACTCACATGTATGTGATTGTACAGCTCTACCAGGTCAGGTAGTTTGTCTGGCCACTGATTCCTTTCTTCTAGAGGTAAGGTCTTCAGCAGGTCTATGACGATATTGTTCATCTTTTCACATAGACCATTGGTTTAAGGGTGGTACGGCGTAGTCCGAATCTTCTTGAACCCCATACAGATGGCAAAACTCTTTGAACAGCTCGGCTTCAAAGGCAGGGCCTTGGTTCGTCAGCACCTTATCCGGGTATACATGGAGCCTGCAGAAGTAAACTTGAAATGTCCTTGCTGCAGTTTCTGCCATCAGATCCTTGACGGGGGCTACCACCAGGAACCGGGAGTAGTGATCCACCATGGTCAAGGCATAGGAGTAGCCTGACCTGGTGGGTGACAGCTTGACGTGATCCAGGGCGACGATTTCCAGGGGCTGGGTTGTCTTGATGGACTGCAAGGGTGCTTTCTGGCTGCTGTAGTCTTTTCTTCTGAGGGTACAGGGTCCACAATCCCGGCACCACCTCTCTATAGAGCTCCGCATTACAACCCAATAAAACCGACTCTTCAGGAGAGTTTCCAGCTTCTTCCAGCCAAAGTTCCCTGCTTGATCGTGGTAGGCCTCCAACACCATCTGGATGTCTGTCCTGGGCACTACGATCTGCCATACCATCAATGCCCCTTGGAAGAGTGGTGGAGGTCGCAGTAGCTTAACAAGACGGTTTTAATGCCCGTTGAAAGAGACATGGAGGTCACAGTAGCTTAACAAGACAGTTTTAATGCCCCTTGGAAGAGACGTGGAGGTCACAGTAGCTTACCAAGACAGTTTTAATGCCCCTTGGAAGAGACGTGGAGGTCGCAGGAGCTTAATAAGACGATTTTATTGCCCCTGGGAAAAGTGGTGGAGGTCACAGTAGCTTAACAAGACGGTTTTAATGCCCCTTAGAAGAGACGTGGATGTCGCAGTAGCTTAACAAGACGGTTTTAATGCCCCTTGGAAAAGTGGTGGAGGTCGCAGTAGCTTAACAAGACAGTTTTAATGCCCCTTGGAAGAATGGTGGAGGTCGCAGTGGAGTAAAAAGACAATATCAATGCCCCTTGGAAGAGTGGTGGAGGTCGCAGTAGCTTAACAAGATGGTTTTAATGCCCCTTGGAAGAGATGTAGAGGTCGCAGTAGCTTAACAAGACAGTTTTAATGCCCCTTGAAAGAGACGTGGAGGTCGCAGTAGCTTAACAAGACGGTTTTAATGCCCATTGGAAGAATGGTGGAGGTCGCAGTGGAATAAAAAGACAATATCAATGCCCCTTGGAAAAGTGGTGGAGGTCGTAGTAGCTTAACAAGACCGTTATAATGCCCCTTGGAAGAGACGTGGAGGTCGCAGTAGCTTAACAACATGGTTTTAATGCCCCTTGGAAGAGACGTGTAGGTCGCAGTAGCTTAACAAGACGGTTTTGATGCCCCTTGGAAGAATGGAGGAGGTCGCAGTGGAATAAAAAGACAATATCAATGCCCCTTGGAAGAGTGGTGGAGGTCGCAGTAGCTTAACAAGATGGTTTTAATGTCCCTTGGAAGAGACGTGGAGGTCGCAGTAGCTTAACAAGACGGTTTTAATGCCCCTTGGAAGAGACGTGGAGGTCGTAGTAGCTTAACAAGACGGTTTTAATGCCCCTTGGAAGAGACGTGGAGGTCGCAGTAGCTTAACAAGACGGTTTTAATGCCCCTTGGAAGAGACGTGGAGGTCGTAGTAGCTTAACAAGACGGCTTTAATGCCCCTTGGAAAAGAGGTATAGGTCGCAGTAGCTTAACAAGACGGTTTGAATGCCCCTTGGAAGAGACGTGGAGGTTGCAGTAGCTTAACAAGACGGTTTTAATGCCCCTTGGAAGAGACGTGGAGGTCGCAGTAGCTTAACATGACAGTTTTAATGCCCTTTGGAAGAGACGTGGAGGTCGCAGTAGCTTAACAAAACGGTTTTAATGCCCCTTGGAAAAGTGGTGGAGGCCGCAGTAGCTTAACAAGACGGTTTTAATGCCCCTTGGAAGAGACGTGGAGGTCGCAGTAGCTTAACAAGACGGTTATAGTGCCCCTTGGAAGAATGGTGGAGGTCGCAGTGGAATAAAAAGACAATATTAATGCCCCTTAGAAGAGTGGTGGAGGTCGCAGTAGCTTAATAAGACAGTTCTAATGCCCCTTGGAAGAGATGTGGAGGTCGCAGTAGCTTAACAAGACGGTTTTAATGCCCTTTGGAAGAGACGTGGAGGTCGCAGTAGCTTAACAAGACGGTTTTAATGCCCTTTGGAAGAATGGTGGAGGTCGCAGTGGAATAAAAAGACAATATCAATGCCCCTTGGAAGAGTGGTGGAGGTCGCAGTAGCTAACAAGACGGTTTTAATGCCCCTTGGAAGAGACGTGGAGGTCGCAGTAGCTTAACAAGACGATTTTAATGCCCCTTGTAAGAGACATGGAGGTCGCAGTAGCTTAACAAGACGGTTTTAATGCCCCTTGGAAAAGACATGGAGGTCACAGTAGCTTAACAAAATGGTTTTAATGCCCCTTGGAAAAGTTGTGGAGGTCGCAGTAGCTTAACAAGACGGTTTTAATGCCCCTTGGAAGAATGGTGGAGGTCGCAGTGGAATAAAAAGACAATATCAATGCCCCTTAGAAGAGTGGTGGAGGTCGCAGTAGCTTAATAAGATGGTTTTAATGCTCCTTGGAAGAGATGTGGAGGTCGCAGTAGCTTAACAAGACGGTTTTAATGCCCCTTGGAAGACACGTGGAGGTCGCAGTAGCTTAACAATACGGTTTTAATGCCCTTTGGAAGAATGGTGGAGGTTGCAGTGGAATAAAAAGACAATATCAATGCCCCTTGGAAAAGTGGTGGAGATCGCAGTAGCTTAACAAGATGGTTTTAATGCCCCGTGGAAGAGACGTAGAGGTTGCAGTAGCTTAACAAGACGGTTTTAATGCCCCTTGGAAGAGACGTGGAGGTCGCAGTAGCTTAACAAGACGGTTTTAATGCCCCTTGGAAGAGACGTGGAGGTCGCAGTAGCTTAACAAAACGGTTTCAATGCCCCTTGGAAAAGTGGTGGAGGTCGCAGTAGCTTAACAAGACGGTTTTAATGCCCCTTGGAAGAATGGTGGAGGTCGCAGTGGAATAAAAAGACAATATCAATGCCCCTTGGAAAAGTGGTGGAGGTCGCAGTAGCTTAACAAGACGGTTTTAATGCCCCTTGGAAGAGACGTGGAGGTCGCAGTAGCTTAACAAGACGGTTATAGTGCCCCTTGGAAGAATGGTGGAGGTCGCAGTGGAATAAAAAGACAATATTAATGCCCCTTAGAAGAGTGTTGGAGGTCGCAGTAGCTTAATAAGACAGTTCTAATGCCCCTTGGAAGAGATGTGGAGGTCGCAGTAGCTTAACAAGACGGTTTTAATGCCCTTTGGAAGAGACGTGGAGGTCGCAGTAGCTTAACAAGACGGTTTTAATGCCCTTTGGAAGAATGGTGGAGGTCGCAGTGGAATAAAAAGACAATATCAATGCCCCTTGGAAGAGTGGTGGAGGTCGCAGTAGCTAACAAGACGGTTTTAATGCCCCTTGGAAGAGACGTGGAGGTCGCAGTAGCTTAACAAGATGATTTTAATGCCCCTTGGAAGAGACATGGAGGTCGCAGTAGCTTAACAAGACGGTTTTAATGCCCCTTGGAAAAGACATGGAGGTCACAGTAGCTTAACAAAATGGTTTTAATGCCCCTTGGAAAAGTTGTGGAGGTCGCAGTAGCTTAACAAGACGGTTTTAATGCCCCTTGGAAGAATGGTGGAGGTCGCAGTGGAATAAAAAGACAATATCAATGCCCCTTAGAAGAGTGGTGGAGGTCGCAGTAGCTTAATAAGATGGTTTTAATGCTCCTTGGAAGAGATGTGGAGGTCGCAGTAGCTTAACAAGACGGTTTTAATGCCCCTTGGAAGACACGTGGAGGTCGCAGTAGCTTAACAATACGGTTTTAATGCCCTTTGGAAGAATGGTGGAGGTTGCAGTGGAATAAAAAGACAATATCAATGCCCCTTGGAAAAGTGGTGGAGATCGCAGTAGCTTAACAAGATGGTTTTAATGCCCCGTGGAAGAGACGTAGAGGTTGCAGTAGCTTAACAAGACGGTTTTAATGCCCCTTGGAAGAGACGTGGAGGTCGCAGTAGCTTAACAAGACGGTTTTAATGCCCCTTGGAAGAGACGTGGAGGTCGCAGTAGCTTAACAAAACGGTTTTAATGCCCCTTGGAAAAGTGGTGGAGGTCGCAGTAGCTTAACAAGACGGTTTTAATGCCCCTTGGAAGAATGGTGGAGGTCGCAGTGGAATAAAAAGACAATATCAATGCCCCTTGGAAAAGTGGTGGAGGTCGCAGTAGCTTAACAAGACGGTTTTAATGCCCCTTGGAAGAGACGTGGAGGTCGCAGTAGCTTAACAAGACGGTTTTAATGCCCCTTGGAAGAATGGTGGAGGTCGCAGTGGAATAAAAAGACAATATCAATTCCCCTTGGAAAAGTGGTGGAGGTCGCAGTAGCTTAACAAGACGGTTTTAATGCCCCTTGGAGAAGTGTTGGAGGTCGCAGTAGCTTAACAAGACCGTTTTAATGCCCCTTGGAAGAATGGTGGAGGTCGCAGTGGAATAAAAAGACAATAGCAATGCCCCTTGGAAAAGTGGTGGAGGTCGCAGTAGCTTAACAAGATGGTTTTAATGCCCCTTGGAAGAGACGTGGAGGTTGCAGTAGCTTAACAAGACGGTTTTAATGCCCCTTGGAAGAATGGTGGAGGCCGCAGTGGAATAAAAAGACAATATCAATGCCCCTTGGAAAAGTGGTGGAGGTCGCAGTAGCTTAACAAGACGGTTTTAATGCCCCTTGGAAAAGTGGTGGAGGTCGGAGTAGCTTAACAAGACGGTTTTAATGCCCCTTGGAGAAGTGTTGGAGGTCGCAGTAGCTTAACAAGACGGTTTTAATGCCCCTTGGAAGAATGGTGGAGGTCGCAGTGGAATAAAAAGACAATATCAATGCCCCTTGGAAAAGTGGTGGAGGTTGCAGTAGCTTAACAAGACGGTTTTAATGCCCCTTGGAAGAGACGTGGAGGTCACAGTAGCTTAACAAGACGATTTTAATGCCCCTTGCAAGAGCCATGCAGTACAGCATATTAAAAACATCATTCCATTATTGGGGAGTGGGTCTCCCATAGTCTTTGCCTATGCCTTCCAAACTACTCTGCTGTCATTTGGTGGTGATGAGAAGTCTGGCCCAATCCAGCCCTTGTTCATTTTGATAAGGGTCAGCTTGTCAGCATTGTCAGTTGACAGGCGAGTGCGCTTATCAGTAGAGATGAGCGTTGTTCTACTCGAACTGTTCGCCAATCTCAAATTCGAGCTGTCTTGGGCAGTGTTCGAGCCGTTCGGCGAACACGAACAATTTGAGAAAAATTCGGCTGTTCGAGGTTATGTTCGATAACTGTTCGTGCACCAAAATCATAACTGGATTTTTTCTCAGTAATGATGAAAATTAATGTTAATACGCAGTTTGAGTGTACAGCGGGGTGGGGGGAGGGGCAGGGGATGGATCTCTGCAGGAACAATGAAGATCTCCATTTTTTTTTCTCTTTCCCGCATTTGCAGTGGGGAGGTGCAATCTGTCAGCCTATCAGCAGCGCACACACGGAGCGAAGTGCTTTTTTTCACACAAGCAAGGGCATGTGTCATTGGCAGTGTATGTCACATGTCTTTGCCCTATAAGACCAAGCCATTTTCCCCGTCGCCACCATTTTCTCACTGCTGCAGCTGCGTGTTAGACGGCACCGCTGTTGCTGTGTGCGCTATACCTTGTTAATTTCAAGCCAATTTTCGCACAAATCTACAGATAGCTTGGGAGTAGGGAATAGTTGTGATTGCAGTCCTTTTAAGGACTAGGTTACAGCATTTCCTACGACTTTTATCAGGCAGGTCTGTGCTCTTAAATAGATAGATTGTGGGAGTAAAGACTAATTGTAATTGGAGTCCTTTTCAGGACTAGGTTACATCAGTTCCTATCAGTTTTTGCCAGGCAGGTCTGTGCCAGTGCTGTGCAAGTTTTTTTCACAGCATTTGGCTGAATCTAGCAAAGCTAATCCTTTTTGGCCTATTGCAGAGTGTGTTAGTCAGTGGAGTAGCCTATCTGTGTTGCAAGATATACCACCTGTGTATAGAATACCAATTTTTTTACTGCACCTAGTGAAGTAAAATCTTTTGGGCATAGCATCATTCTATTAGTCCATCTATACTGACCTCCATCAGGTTGCAAATTGAATATAATTTTTTTCTGCATCTAGCTCTGAAAAAATATTGGGCTTCTAGCTGTGTGTGGGACTTGTTCTATTAATCCATCTATACAGACCTCCATCAGGTTGCAAACTGAATATATTTTTTTCTGCATCTACCTCTGAAAAAATATTGGGCTTCTAGCTGTGTGTGGGACTTGTTCTATTAATCCATCTATACAGACCTCCATCAGGTTGCAAACTGAATATATTTTTTTCTGCATCTACCTCTGAAAAAATATTGGGCTTCTAGCTGTGTGTGGGACTTGTTCTATTAATCCATCTATACAGACCTCCATCAGGTTGCAAACTGAATATATTTTTTTCTGCATCTACCTCTGAAAAAATATTGGGCTTCTAGCTGTGTGTGGGACTTGTTCTATTAATCCATCTATACAGACCTCCATCAGGTTGCAAACTGAATATATTTTTTTCTGCATCTACATCTGAAAAAATATTGGGCTTCTAGCTGTGTGTGGGACTTGTTGTATTAGTCCATCTATACTGACCTCCATCAGGTTGCAAACTGAATATATTTTTTTCTGCATCTACCTCTGAAAAAATATTGGGCTTCTAGCTGTGTGTGGGACTTGTTGTATTAGTCCATCTATACTGACCTCCATCAGGTTGCAAACTGAATATATTTTTTTCTGCATCTACCTCTGAAAAAATATTGGGCTTCTAGCTGTGTGTGGGACTTGTTCTATTAATCCATCTATACAGACCTCCATCAGGTTGCAAACTGAATATATTTTTTTCTGCATCTAGCTCTGAAAAAATATTGGGCTTCTAGCTGTGTGTGGGACTTGTTCTATTAATCCATCTATACAGACCTCCATCAGGTTGCAAACTGAATATATTTTTTTTCTGCGTCTACCTCTGAAAAAATATTGGGCTTCTAGCTGTGTGTGGGACTTGTTGTATTAGTCCATCTATACTGACCTCCATCAGGTTGCAAACTGAATATATTTTTTTCTGCATCTACCTCTGAAAAAATATTGGGCTTCTAGCTGTGTGTGGGACTTGTTCTATTAATCCATCTATACAGACCTCCATCAGGTTGCAAATTGAATATAATTTTTTTCTGCATCTAACCCAGCCAATAGTTTTGGCCTAATACCACAGTTTGGCCACTCAGCTCTGCTCGGTTCCCATCCATTGTTTTTTTGTGCAAACAACTCCAGAGTTGTGAATTAGTTAACCACCAAAATGAGTGGAAAAAGGCCTGCTGCTGGTGGAAAGGGGAATAGGCGTGTTGGGAAGGGGAAAAAAGGTTGTGTCCGTGGGGTAGGTGTTAAAGCAACAGTAACATCTGCAGAAGAAAGACCATCTTCCAGCCAAACTAAAATGTCTACTTCTTTTAGCGGACAATGTGATAAGATCCCTTTCTTACGGCCACGCCAATCGCTACAAATTCCAGATGAGGCACAAAAACAGCAGGTGCTTCAACGGATATCAAGTGCTCCTTTAAGTGGGCTCTCCTCCACATCAACTTCAACATCACAAATACTCCAGTCCTCAAAGGTGTCACCCCAATCGCACTTGCTTCCTCACAGCTCCCAAATCTCCAGCTGCCCGTCTGAGTATGAGGTAGAACAGATAGTTGAGTTTGCAGAGCTGTTTACTCATACTATAACCTGGGAATCAGAGGTCGACTCCAGCGCTTCTGTGAATCCAGACGAGGAAATGATCTGCACTGATGCCCAGAATCTTTATGAGTCGGATCCAGGACCAGACGCAGAAGGTTCTGACCATAATGTAGACCCTCATTCCCAAACTGTAACTCCTGTTGGTGGAGACAATGAGGAAGACGATGATAAGACTCAAATACCTGATTGGAGCGACAACTTTAGTTTTTTTGTCAGGGCAGGAACAGGTTGGCTCTGAGGACGACGGGTGTGATAACGCACAGGGTGATGATGATGAGGTTGGAGATCCCACTTACTGTCAACCCACAGTCAGCCAAGAGATGAGGTCAGCAGAGGAGGTGGAGGAAGATGCTAGTGACGACGAGGTCAGGTTGCGCCTTCCTGGACAGAGACGTAGTACTGGAAACACGTCAACAACTGCATCCTCAAACACAACTCTGCCTCTCACCACAAGTCGTGGTGGCTCTTCAGGTTGCATGGGTGCTAAGCCTTGCATAGCCTGGGCATTTTTTCAGATTGATAAAGATGACCCAACTCGTGTTATCTGTAACATTTGTCAGCAAAAGCTAAGTAGAGGCCAAAAAATACATAGTTTGAGTACTTCATGCATGAACCGGCACATGGACATGAAGCATAAGTTGCAGTGGGAAGCTCAGTGTGCTACAATGCGGCCTAGCCGGCCGGGCCAACCACCGTCTGCCATATCTTGTGCATCCACGGCCTCTTCATCCTCTGTGACTGGGGGGACAGCAGTCACACCTGTTTTGGGGCGCAGACCTGCCACCTCTTTACCCGCAACAGCCAGCGTGATTGGCAGGTCATCATTTTCTTTGGAGGTGGTAACACCAGCTGGTGTTGAGCGCTGTCCGACATCGATAGCACAACCTTTGGATCAAGGCAACCTAACATGTCCGCCTGCATCTTCCTCACAGACCGGCAGTTTGCCGAGGACACCCTTATCAACCCCGTCTAAGCACAATAGCCAGCCCTCGGTCCCTCAGATGTGGACAAGTAAAAGACCATTTCCTCCTAGCCATGAGAAAGCTAAGAGGTTGAATTTCACCATCTGCAAGCTCTTGGCTACAGAAATGCTGCCTTTCCGCCTGGTGGACACAGAGGATTTTCGAGACCTTATGTCCGTCGCAGTGCCCCAGTACCAGATGCCCAGTCGGCACTACTTCTCAAAGAAAGGTGTGCCTGCGCTCCACCAGCATGTCGCACACAACATCACCGCTTCTTTGAGAAACTCTGTGTGTGACAGGGTGCATTTCACCACAGACACTTGGACGAGTAGGCATGGACAGGGGCGTTACATGTCGCTGACTGGGCACTGGGTAACTATGGTGACAGCAGGAAAAGGGGCTGCTGTCCAAGTCTTGCCGTCCCCACGAGTTGTGCGTCAATCCTCTTTATGTCAAAGTTCCTCCACTGCTTCTGCCTCCTCAACCTCCTCTCGGTCTTCCACCTGCACCCAAAGCCTGTCTGGTCATGCCACAAGCTTTCTAACTGCGCAGAAGGGATCCTGCACACCTCCTTACTATGCTGGCAGTAGGGCTCAATGTCATCAGGCGGTTTTTACATTGAAATGTCTGGGAAATGTGAGTCACACAGCTGAGGAGTTGTGGTCAGCTCTGGAGAACCAATTTCATGAATGGTTGTCTCCACTGGACCTGAAACCAGGGAAGGCCGTGTGCGACAATGCTGCAAACCTGGGTGCGGCCCTTCGCCGGGGCAATGTCACACACGTGCCTTGTATGGCTCACGTGTTGAACCTGGTTGTCCAGCAATTTTTAGCCCACTGTCCCAGACTAGATGGCCTTCTGCAGAGGGCACGGTCGCTGTGTGCTCACTTCTGCCGTTCGCATCCCGCAGCTCAGCGACTTACATCTCTACAGAAGTCGTTGGGCCTGCCACTTCACCGGCTAAAATGCGATGTGCCTACCCGGTGGAATTCAACTCTGCACATGTTGCAGCGACTGTGGCAGCACCGACAAGCCCTGGTGCAATGCGTTCTGACGTATAGCCTGGGCCAACGAGATTCAGAGGTGGGGCAAATCACGCTGGAGGAGTGGTCTCAGATCAGGGACCTATGCACCCTTCTGCACAGTTTTGAAATGGCGACGAAATGTTTAGTGCTGACGATGCCATTATCAGCATGACTATTCCGGTGATTTACATGCTGGAGCACATGTTAAACAGAATTCGGAGTCAGGTGGTGGCACAAGAGGAGGTGGAGGAAGTAGAGGAGGAGGAGTTGTATGCGGAAGGGCTAACATCTGCAAGGTCCAGACGGTCGGCAGCACCAAGGCGGCAGGCATGTGAGGGTGGGGGAGATGGTTTTACCAGGGTGCATGGTAGCAGCCAAACTAGTGAGGAAGGTGCAGGAGCCCAGGAAGAAGTGGAGGACGAACAGATGGAAGACTCATCAGATGAGGGAGACCTTGATCACATTTCTGTTGTGCGAGGTTGGGGGGAGAGGACAGAGGAAGGAAGCATGATTGTTACCTCGCCACCAACACAACAGGGACTTGGTGCTCCTGGATGCGCAACACACGAGTGCCTTCTTGCTGCACTACCTGCAACATGACCCTCGAATTGTGAGAATTAGAAATAATCCTGACTACTGGGTTGCCACACTGTTAGATCCCCGGTACAAAAGTAAATTTGCAGAAATTATTCCTGCCATAGAAAGGGATGCACGCATGCAGGAGTATCAGCAGAGACTGTTGCAGAATCTTACATGTGCTTTTCCACAAAATACCAGTGGTGCACGTAGTGAATCTCACAGTTCCAACTTGCCAACCGTGGGACCGTCAAGTGTTCAGCACTCAAACCGTAACAGAACCACAGTATCTGCTGGTAACATCAATTTTGCAGAATCATTTCACCACTTTTTTAGCCCATCCTTTGCAAGGCCACAGGAGACAAGAAGTCTGACACATAGTCAACGCCTAGAGACGATGGTACAGGAGTATCTCCAAGTAAACATTGAAGCCACGACTGTGTCACTGGACCCTTGCTCTTTTTGGGCTTCCAATCTGGATAAATGGCCGGAGCTAGCCACTTACGCCTTGGAGATCTTGTCATGCCCCGCAGCCAGCGTTCTGTCTGAACGTGTGTTCAGCGCTGCTGGTGGTGTGCTGACAGATAAGCGCACGCGGCTCTCCACTGATAATGTAGACAGACTCACGTTCATAAAGATGAACAAATCATGGATCCGAAACGACTTTTCTACCCCTGTGTCATCCTGGGGAGAGTAAAAGCTTGATGATTGGTTAAAATCACCCTACCAACCGTTTTAAGCTTTCAAATTACTAATCATGTTTATCTGTATCTTGGCTGGAAAATAATTTGGGCTTTGTAGCAGTGTGCAGCACTGATCCTATTAGGCCATCTATACTAAAGCTTCACCAGATTTAAAATTAATAATAATTTTTAGCTGCATCTAGCCCGGAAAATAATTTTGGGGCTCCGAGATGCGCAAGACACATAAGTGCCTTCTTGCTGCACTACCTGCAGCATGACCCTCATATTGTCAGAATTCGAAGTAATCATGACTACTGGGTTGCCACACTCTTAGATCCCCCAAACTTTTCAATCAACCTTTTCATTCTAATAAAGACCAAAAAAATGGTCATTTTTGAAATTATAAGCATTAGCAGGTTGTTAGAAACTGAAATCAAACAGTTTTCAAATCAAAACTTTATTCTAGGTGATGTTACATTTTCACATAGGACCCCTTGTTCGAAAGGAGCTTCTGAACTCTCTCGTCCATTGAATTTGTCAGGTTTTGGATGGTTTCTGCTTCAATTGTTTTGCATGAGGACAGAATACCCTCCCAGAGCTGTTGCTTAGATGTGAACTGCCTCCCGCCATCATAGACACTCCTTTTAATGATGCTCCAAAGGTTCTGAATGGGGTACAGGTCAGGGGAGCATGGGGGTCACACCATAAGTTTGTCCCCTTTTATGCCCATATCAGCCAGAGATGCCGATGTTTTATGTGCAGCATGAGATGGTGCATTATCATGCAGAAAAATGATCTTGCTGTGAAATACACGGTTCTTCTTCTTGAACCATGGCAGGAAGTGCTGTTTGAGAAAATCCACATACATTATGGAGTTCATCTTTAGCGCCTTCAGGGATCCTAAAGGGGCCGACATTCTCTCTCCCCATGATTCCAGCCCAAAACATTACTCCACCTCCTCCTTGTTGGTGCTGTAGCCGTGTTTGCGTGGGGTGTCCATCAACCAGCCATCCTCCACTCCATCCATCTGGACCATCGAGCGCTGCACGGCACTCATCCGTGAACAAAACAGTTTTGAAATCAGTCTTCATGTAATGTTTGGCCCACTGGAGCCGTTTCTGCTTGTGTGAAGTGGATAGAGTAGGTCAACAGGATGGCGTATGCACAGCTGCAAACCTCTGAAGGACCCTGCATCTTGTTGTTCGGGGGACGTTGGAGGCACAAGCAGCTTCAAAAACTTGTCTGCTGCTATGACAAGGCTTTTTTGCCGCTGCTCTTTCAACCTGACGTAATTGCCTGTAGGAAAGAGTCCTCAATTTGCCCTTATCAGCACGCACACGTGTGTACTGTGAATCAGCTACATACTTCTTGATTGCCAAGACACTTCATCCTGATCATCGCACAATGTTGATTGTAGTCATGCCTTGACCTAAACACTCCACAATTTGTTGCTTCTCAGCAGCCGACACATCCTTTTTCTTTCCCATTTTGGCAGAAAATGTAGGCTGCTTAATAATGTGAGACAGCCTTCTTAAGTAGTCTTGCCTTTCATTGGACACACCTGCCAAACTAATTAGCACAGGTGTCTGCAATTGCTTACAGTGATATAAAGAGCCCTGACACACATCACCATCAATGAGTTTAACTGACAAACAAACAAATTCTTCCCTTATCACTCCTAAACACTTTTTGCATAATAATTTGGAACGCAGTGTACATGTGCTTTTCCACAAAACACCAGTGGTTCACGTAGTGAATCTTACAGTTCTAACTTGCCAACCGTGGTCTGTATGGAGTTGTTCAATAAAGGGCCCAAAATTAAGATAACATAGATGGGAGAGGTCTCTATGAATAGGAATTCCTAAGTATTTGATACCCTGTGAGGGCCAGGCAAAGGGAAAGTTGGACTGGATGGAATCCTATATGGATTTGGGGAGGGAGACATCGAGGGCCTCAGACTTCGCTGCATTGATTTTAAAATTTGACCATGTAACAAAGTGATCTATTTCAGCCATAACAGCATGGATGGATATATGTGATTGAGTGATATATACTAGGACATCATCAGCAAATAGAGAGCACTTGTACTCGGTGCCTCCCACCTCAATCCACCTAATATTGGGGTTATGGCGAATTGATGAGAGCAGGTGCTCCGTCACTAGGATGTATAAGAGAGGGGACAGAGGACATCCCTGCCTTGTCCCATTGGTGATTGTGAAAGGTGATGAAAATGTTCTGATGCACCCCCTGGGCCTTGGGACACCCGGAGCCGGACCCTTTTTGGTGGATGCTGGTGGTTGTAGTCTTCGTGGCGGCGACCCGGTTCCGTGGCTCAGGGTGTTCAAACCAGTGGCGGAACTATTTATGTGGTTTTGATGTTTAAATGTCCGACTACGCCACCCGTGGATTGCGGTCAGAGTGAACCGCCGCTGCAGGGCAGACCGCTGAGGCTGGTGTTGTGGGTGCAGCAGAGCGTAGCATAACTCCCCACGGGAGGAGTATAGCCTCAGGGCAGTGTATGCGGAGGATGGGGGTGATGGTGCAGGGCAGCAGCAGTAACGACACGGAGTCAGTGATGCAGTCCAGGGCCTTTACTCACAGTTCTTATTATCCAGACCACGTCTGCAGGTAACGGCTGCCCACGTCGTACTGTGCTCACCAGGTGAGGGGCTCAGACAACTCCCAGATAACTTTGGAGCGCTTCACAGGACTCCCTTTGTGTGTCCTTTGTCTGGCCTTTCTTACCAACCCTTCTGTCCGGCTGCCTCGGGCCTCCTCTTGGTAAACTTGGCGCCAGTTTCCCTGACCCTATGTGGTGCCTTCCTAGCGGGTGTAGCGAGGGGCTGTGCCACATAAAATGTCACAGCCTCCGGTTTCTAGCTGAGGGTCGTTTCCTGCCTCCACTAGTTTCGGGGACCGGTCTCCCCCTTTGGCCTGACCCCTCCACGCAGGTGGATTCGGGCGTGCGGTGGCGACTCGCCCGTCCGCACCCCTGGGATCCCTTCATTCCTCGTTCCTGGAGCCTTCTCCACTCCTCTTCCTTCATTCTCCCTCTTCCAGGCCTGGGCCTCTGTTACTAGGCCCGCCTCCGGAGCAGAGCTCATGCAGAGCCCCTGCTCCCTGCCACTTCTGCTCAGACTTCTCTGCACTGAACTAAGATAGTGCCCACCTTTTATACTCCCTTCTCAATGCACCCAGGAACTGCTTCCTCCCTGCTCCTGCACTACAGGGTTCCCCTTCCTCAGTGTTCCCTCCCCCCACTCCAGCCAGGGACAGGGACTGTCGTGCCCATCTCAGAGGCATATTGGTCGCCCTGCCCCACGGCAATGTGGTGTAATGCATGCAGGTGTCGGGTCCTGATCCACACTCCATCCTTACCTGAGAGTGAGATATCACACCTCTGGGTGAGGTGCAATACCTCTGTAGCAACCGAGCCCTCAGGGTGCTACAGTTCCATTTATCTTCAGCCTAGGTGACGTATTGTGATACAGGGCCGTGATTTGGGCTATAAAAGGGTCCCCTAGACCCCTACCCCAAGCTTTTTAAGAGAATCATATATGGCGTGCCAGGAGACTCTATGGAATGCTTTCTCAGCATCCAACGAGAGTATCTAATTACAAATTTTTAACTGCATCTAGCCCAGGAAATACTTTGTGCCTAGTAGCAGTGTCTGCTAGTCAGTGGATTATCCCGGCTGTTAAGCAAGCTACACCACCTGTAGTTTAGACACTTAATTTTTTCAAAGGAAATGCTTCGGGACCATGGGATACTCAGTGAAGAGCATCAGGAGGCACCCCAAGGCATAGGGGCTGGGACTGGCAGTAGGATGCCTTGCGGTGGACAGCCGAGCTCGATCCTTATAAAAGCTTTTTAACTGCAGCAGCTTTAGTGGACGCTACTGGAGCTGGAATTACGCGGCTGCTGGCATGAGACTTGCCCTCCAATAGATCCTTGTAAATGGATTTAAAGTGTATTCATTCAAATTAGAGAGACAATTTAAATTAAAAAGCTTAGAGCTGCCTCCACCACAGGGGGACTCGCTCGACCCACCAGCGGACAGGCACCAGTATTGGGAGAGGGGGGCTGGCCATCAGGGTTCACCGCGGCTCTGGCACAAACCCGGCGACACGGAGGTGGCACGGGCAGGAGCGGACTGGCCGTGTCGGCTTCTCACTTTTTGGATTTTAGAAGGGCATGACATGCCTATATCTGTGTCTCCCCCTCCTTTTACTCCTCCACCTCTTTTATTTTCGCATGACTATATGTACTTGTCACTTTCCATGTGTTAGTTATGTCTTCTGAGCAGTTTGTCAGCTTTTGGACACCTTTGAAGGTGTTTTCTATGTGTTTCTATGTGTTTTTGTTTGCCTGCCATTGGTTTTAACGGTGTTCGAAGGTGTTCGACGAACAGTTCGAACTCGAACACTACGGGGGTGGCTCAACACTACTTATCAGTTATAATTCCCCCAGCAGCACTAAAAACACGCTCCGATAACACGCTAGTGGCAGGGCAGGCCCGGACCTCCAAGTCGTACAAAGCGAGTTCATTCCAAGTGTCCAGCTTGGATACCCAATAATTAAAAGGCACAGAGGAATCACGGAGGACACTGGTACGGTCAGCAAGGTACTCCCTCACCATCTTTTGAAACTTTCCACTCCTTGTGAAAGTACCCCGCGCCTCAGGGCCTGTAAGCTGGGCGGGTCTCAGAAAACTGTCCCAGAATGTTGACAGTGTTCCCCTGCCTCTGCTGGAATGGAGTTGCGTTTCTCTCGCCTGTACGCCTTGGTTGGTCAACGAACTGTGACCTCTGCCGCTAGCGTGTTCAGATGGGAATTTTTTTAACAGTTCTGCAGCAAGGGCCTTCTGGTACTGCCACATTTTTGTAGACCTCTCCACCTCAGGAATAAGAGAGTGAAAGTTCTCCTTATAGCGGGGGTCTAAAAGTGTCACCAACCACTAATGACTGTCACCTAACATTTTGACAACGCGAGGGTCACGGTTAAGGCAGCGTAACATAAAGTCAGCCATGCGTGCCAGACTGGTAACAGGCAAGACTTCCGTGTCCTCACCAAGATGACGACTGACCATGCTCTCCTCCTCCTCCTGTCCTCAGGCCACCCATGCTGAACCGACTATATGACAGTTGTACAGGTACTACCGTCTACAGCGCATGATACCAGCTCCTGTTCTTCCTCCTCGTCCTCCTCCTCCTCTCCCACATTGTCCCCCAATGCACGTTGGGATGAGATGAGGCTGGGCTGTGTGTAATCGCCCATTACGTGTTCTTTATCCATCTCATCATACTCTGGCTGCAATGCCTCCTCTTTAATTCTCTGCAGAGAGCGTTGCAAAAGACAGACAAGTGGGATGCTGACGCTAATGATGGCGTCATCGCCTGTCACCATCTTGGTGGACTCCTCAAAGTTTGTCAGGATGGTACATATGTCAGACATCCAGGTCCACTCCTGAGGTCTTATGTGTGGAGTCTGACCTGAATATCGACGGCCTTGTTGCAGCTGGTACTCCACAACAGCTCTCTTCTGCTCACAAATCCTTTAAAACATGTGGATGGTAGAGCTCCAACGTGTGGGGACATCACACACCAGTCAGTGTGCCGGAAGCAGCAAACGCTGCTGCAACACAGCAAGGGCGGCGGAAGCTGTAGCCGACTTGCGAAAATGAGCTGACAGGCGGCGTACTTTCACGAGCAGATTTGGCAACTCGGGGTACGATTTAAGAACCGGTGAACCTCGAGGTTAAGCACTTGAGCCACGCATGGTACGTGTGTGATCTCGCCTCAGAGCCGCCACCAGGTTACGGCCATTGTCACACACGACCATGCCTGGATGTATGTTCAGCGGTCTCAGCCACAGATCTGCCTGCTCTTTCACAGCTGTCCACAGCTCACAAGCAGTGTGAGGTTTATGAGTTATGAGTTTCAGCACAGCCTGTTGCAGCTTGGCTGAGGCAGTACTGCAGTGCTTCCAGCTTGTAACTGATGTGGTGATATCTGAGATGGAGGCTGAACATGAGGAGGAGGAGGAGGAGGAGGAGGATGATGCGCAGGAGCTGTACACTGTGGGGGCAACTCTGACTGATATAGGGCCCGCAATCCTCGGTGTGGGGAGGATGTGTTCCGTCCCAAGGTCCGACTGGGTCCAGGCTTCCACTATGTTTACCCAGTGTGCCGTCATTGAGATGTACCGTCCCTGGCCACAAGCACGTGTCCACGTGTCCGTTGTCAGGTGGACTCTCCCAGTAACTGCGTTGTTGAGGGCACGGCAGATGTTTTGGGACACGTGCTTGTGTATTGCGGGGATGGCATACAGGGCAAAATAGTGTCGGCAGGGGACCGAGTACCGAGGGACGGCCACCGCCATAAGGTTGCGGAAGGATTCCGTCTCCACCAGCCTAAAAGGCAGCATTTCCAATGCAAGCAGTCGTGAAATGTGCGAATTTAGGACTGTGGCCTGTGGGGCGTTGGCTGCGAATTTGCTCTTTCGTTCAAAGCTCTGGGATATGGACAATTGAACGCTGCGGTGGGACGTGGACGTGGAGGTTGATGCTGTTTCTTGAGAAACTGCCATAACGAGTGAAGACTGAGAGGAGGGGATATCTTTGCATGCAGTATGGACAGGGGATTGCCTTGCATGCACAACAGGGGGTTCTATTACACGCACAACAGCGGAAGAAGAAGGGGTGACACCCGATGACCCTGGGGTTCACCCCACAAAGTCGGGTGCTTTGCTGACATGAGCCTGATCATGCTGGTAGTGGTCAGGCTGGTAGTTTTGTCACCCCTGCTGATGCTGGCATGGCAGGTTGTACAAATGGCCTTTTTGGGGTTATCAGCAGAGTTTTAAAAAAATTCCAGACTCTGAAAGACCTACCGGTTGTACTGGCAACGTCCCTCGTGTTGGTGTTACGGGGAACTGTTGCCCACCTTCTGTGTGCGGCCACCACACTGCTTCTTCCAGCCTGTTGGGGTACTCTGCCTCCCTCCCCTTCTGTGCTGCTGGCCTCGCTCTGCGTGTCCTCCTGCCACGTTGGGTCAGTTACTAGATCATCCACCACCTCCTCCTCTTCCACTTGCGCACCACAATCCTCCTCCTCACTTCCTGGCAATTGTGTCTCGTCATCATCCACCTCTTGTGACAAATTGCCAGCGTCGACTTCCTCTGGCCGTGGCTGTTCAAATATTTGGGCATCGCTACATGGGATCTCCCCTTCCACCACTTCAAGCGGAGCAGGTGAGGGGCACAAATATGGAAATGGACCAGTGAACAGCTCTTCAGAGTGTCCAAGTGTGGGATCAGTTGCTGTCTTACGACACTCGGCATGTTGGGAGGAAGGAGCATCAGGGTGAGGTGGAGTATGCGGTCGAGACTCACGGCTACTAAAACTTGACCGTGTGGAAGACTCTATTACTGTTTTTTTTTACGGAAAAAATGCCAAAAGCAGGATAATACAGAAATTTGAACCGTGGAACTGCAAAACCACAGTTCTAGTTATCTGGCCTTCACCAGACTCTTTTAAACAGATATATTGTGTCTGAACAGTCAGGGAGACACTATTATTGTTTTTTTTTACAGAATAAATGCCAAAAGCAGGATAATACAGAGATTTGAGCAGTGGAACTGCAAAACCACAGTTCTAGTTATCTGGCCTACACCAGACTCTTTTAAACAGATATATTTGTGTCTGAACAGTCAGGGAGACACTATTACTGTTTTTTTTTACGGAAAAAATGCCAAAAGCAGGATAATACAGAGATTTGACCCGTGGAACTGCAAAACCACAGTTCTAGTTATCTGGCCTACACCAGACTCTTTCAAACAGATATATTTGTGTCTGAACAGTCAGGGAGACACTATTACTGTTTTGTTTTACAGAAAAAATGCCAAAAGCAGGATAATACAGAGATTTGAACCGTGGAACTGCAAAACCACAGTTCTAGTTATCTGTCCTACATCAGACTCTTTTAAACAGATATATTGGTGTCTGAGCAGTCACAGACACACTCAATTTTTTTTTTTGGGGGGGGGGGATACCAAAAGGTTAATAAGACACGTATTTGTATAGTCTGACTGAGGAAAAAAAATACAGGATTTAGATGAAAAAAAAAGGATTTTTCCTGGCCCCTGAGACCGGGGGATAAGTCTAGCAATTTGACCAACAGGAGCACACAGGACTGTAATGCAGCGTTTGCTTGTAAAACCACAGCGTCTCCTATACAGCCTGCCTGCCTGCCTGATATCTGGGATGGATATTAGTCCTGAGAAGGACTGTTTGTTTAATTTGGCAGACTTTAGAGACCCTACACTAACTATTTTGCAGTATAAATCTCTCCCTAGCTCTGCAGCACTCTCCCTACTCTGTCTGATCCGGAGCGACTGTGTCCAAGATGGCGGCGCCCGGTTTTAAATACTCGAGGTGACGCTGTGCGGCCAGCCAATCACTGTAATGCCCACAAACAACATGGCTGCGGCATTACAGTGACTGGCTGGCAATCCCTGCATGTTCATTGGCTCTGTAAAGAGCGCCAAACATGTAGAGCGGAGACCCGAGCTCCCGCCCGAGTAACCCGGAAATGCTCGGTGCTTGCCGAACATCCCGAGTAGTGAGATGCTCGGGCGAGTACCGAGCAGTGTCGAGCATGCTCGCTCAACACTACCCTTTAGTATGAAGCCCCCAGAGCACCCACTCAGTATGATTATCTCCCTCAGTATGATATTTCCGCACCTCCTGCACAGTATGATGGCCCCCAAAGTCCCAAAATATCATGGCCATTTCATTTTAGAGTTGGCAAGGGAACGCACTGTCAGTGCGCAATAAAAGTAACACATCAGTGAAAAGGGAGGTTGTACTGACTGTGCATCGGTATTGACATACGGTATGTGCTCAGTATAGCAGAGAATAGATCAGTCCCTGATGACGATCCGTTTTGGGGTGGGTACAGTAACTGTGGCAGTGAACGCAGGACCAGCCCCCTTAAGACATGTCGTTTGAGAATCCTTAGTGCATGCTGGGAGACTCAAACGAAAAGTCATCGGAAGTAAGAAAAAAAAACAGATAGGAAGTTAAAGTAGAGAGGCAAGAGGTGGGAATTTTTAATTAAGTATAATGTAATAGAAAAGTAATTTTTTTTACAACAAATAGATAATCATATTAAGTTCAGTTAATGAGTGTTTTGCTCATTTGTTGGGTGATTGACACATGTTTACGCTGCTGGAATGTCGTTCACGATAATCAGACAACATAAATCCAGCTACTGATAACGCTGATTTCAGTTCTGTTAATGAAGATCAATGATCATCGACAGTCATCATCTACTTAGCAAAAATGCCATTTTTTACTCCATTCTTCCCATTTACCCTGGGACAATTTTGGCCTGTGTGACCAAGCCCTGATTTCAATTTTGACATATGTCGGTTTATGTGGAAATAACTCTGCAATGATTCTACATATCCTAGTCATTCTGAGATTGTTTTTTCATGTAAAATTTGACTTTATGTTAACGGTAAATTTGAGTTTTTCTCTTTGCACTTACTTTGCACTTATGTTGAAAAATTAGCAGTTTTCAAACTTAATTTTTTTATTCCCTTGAACCAGATAGTCGTACTACACACAAAAGTTATTAAATTGTGTACTTTATGACACCATCATTTTTCATACTTGCTTTTATTTTATTAGGATGTTAGAAAACGTAAAACTAATAATTTTTCATGCTTTTCAAGGAACTTTACACCTTTAGGCCAGGTTCAGACGAGTGTATGAAAAATCGTATGATTATCATCTGATTGTCATACATATTCTATTCGTGTGCCAACCTTATGTCCTTATTTTATGTCCATGTAACATTTTATAACCCCTTCACAACCTTGTGATTTTCCGTTTTTTGAACTTTCGCTTTTTGCTCCCCTTCTTCCCAGAGCCATAAGTTTTTTATTTTTCCATCAATATAGCCGTGTAAGGGCTTGTTATTTGTGGGACAAGTTGTACTTTTGAATGACACCATTGATTTTACCATATAGTGTACTGAAAAACGGGAAAAGAATTCGAGTGAAATTGCAAAAAATGTGTAATTCCACAATTAGTTTTTTTTTTTTTTTATTTACCATGTTCACTAAATGCTAAAACTGACCTGCCAATATAATTCTCCAGGTCAGTATGAGTATGCAGATACCAAACATGTATAGGTTCTTTTTTATTTAAGTTCTGGAAAAAAAAATCCAAAATTTGTAAAAAAAAAAAAAAAAAAAGTTGCTATTTTCCATGACCTGTAGTGTTTCATTTTTTGGGACTGGATGAGGATTTATTTTTTGTGCGCAAAAAGGTGACATTTTTATTGATACCGTTTTGGGGTAGATACAGTGTTTTTATCGTCTGTTATTGCATTTTATTGCAATGTTGTTGTGGCCATAAAAAATTAATTCTGGAGTTTTGATTTTTTTTCTCGTTATGTTGTTTTTCCGATGAGATTAATTTGCTTTATATTTTGATAGATCGGGCGATTCTGAACGTAGCAATACCAAATTTATTTATTTTTTTATATTGTTTTATGTTGAATGAGGCAAAAGGGCGATGATTTCAACTTTGTGTTTTTTTTTTTAAATATTTTTTAAAACTTTTTTTTACTGGGATTAATAGTCCTCTTAGGATACTTGAAGCTGCGATCATCCGATTGCCTGTGCTGCACATAGCAGGGCATCAGCCCTGCTATGTGTAGCAGAAATCATGATCTCCTATGAATGTGGCCGGCATTCATAGATTTACAATGACAGGCTCGGGGGTCTTCTGCAGACCCCTGGCTTTCATGGGAACCCAACGGTGCCCTGCGATCAAGTGACGATAGGTGGGTCTTGTGACGTGCTTATGCCCAGCATGTGTTAAATGCCGCTGTCAGAAATTGCCATCGGCATTTAACTTGTTAACAGCCATGGGTGGATCTCGGATCCACCAGCGACTGTTAGATGCCCGGACACTGGAGCCCACATCAAATGTAGGGACATGACCTTGAACGAACTTATACGTTCAAGGTCGTGAAGGGGATAATTTACATGATGAAATACAGTTTCCTAGGTTAATAATGACAATGTTTCAGTAAAGATTGAATGCAATACATATTGGTCATTGTGTTGTCCAACTTTTATTTGGACAGCACACGTCCGTGTAACATGCTTTTCTGAACAAGACCTTAAACCTATTTTTTTAGGGACCTATTAACTTTTGAAATGACTTTGAGGAGCCTATATATTGGAAACTCCCAAAAGTGATACCATTTTAAAAACTGCACACCGCAAAAGATGCAAAACTGCTGTCAGGAAGTTTGCCAACTCTCCAGGTGCTTCACAGAAATAATGCAAAGTGGAATGAATGGAGTGAAAAATTACATTTTTTCACTAAAATGTTGCTTGAGTGCTACATTTTTAATTTTCACAAAGGGTATTAAAGAAAATGGACTCAAATTGTTACGCAAACATGGAAATACACCATATGCGGTCAAAAACAGCTGTTTCGAAACACAGTAGGGCTCGGAAGAAAGTACACCCTCAAGGAATTCATCTAAGGGTATAGTGAGGATTTTTACCATACAGCCATTACAGCAGGGGATCACAGCTGATTTAATCTTTAAAGGAAACCTGTTAGTCAGGATTTTGCTAAGTAAATTAAAGGAGTTATCAGGTTGGTGCTGTTACACTGATTAAAATGATACCTGAGTTGAACAAATCCGTCTTGTGGTTCTTGTTTAATCTGCGTTTGCAGTTTTGAGTTAATGATTTGCTCGTGCTCCGGGGCGGTCTGTGGGTGGGTCTTATTTTTGGTGTTCTTGCCTCATCGTCATCATTCTGGGCTTAAATGACAGGTCAGTGAACCTTCAGTGACTTCAATCCTATTATAAATACTGCGCTTGCGCCCTTAAAATTGTGGTCTTTAAAAATAAAAATTGGACTCCAGCAAGATGGTGGCTTTGACGGCGTATGCGCACTAGCATCTATATGCAAGTGATGCTCTTAGTCTGCGCAAGCACCGCCAATAGATGCTACTGCGCATGCGCCAACTGCATTTTGCTGGAGCCCAATTTTTTTTGCTCCAACAAAATGGTGCCGGCGCATGCGCAGTAGCATGTAATAGGCAAGCAACACTCTCTATCTGCGCAAGCGCTGCCCATTGGGGATTGCGCAAATTGAGAGCATCACTTGTCAATAGATGCTACTGCGCATGCGCCGCCGGCACCATTTTGTTGAAGCAAAAAAAAATTTGCCTCCAGCAAAATGGTGCCGGCAGTGTCACATGAGCAATAGCATCTAACTGCGGTGCTTTTGCAAGATTAAGAGCATTGCTTGCAGATAGATGCTACAGGGTATGCGCAGCCGCCGGCGCCATCTTGATGGAGTCAAATATTTTTTGTTGAAAGATCACAATATTAACTGTGCAAGTGCAGTATTTAAAGTAGGAGGCTGGTAGCTGAAAGTTCAGTGACCTGTCATTTATGCCCAGAATGATGATGATGAGGCCAGAGCACCAAAAAAAGCCCCCCCCCCCCACACAGGCCGCCCCGGAGCACAAACATCTCATTAACTCAAAACTGCAAACACAGATTACACAACAACCACAAGATGGATTTCTTCACCTCAGGTATAATTTTAATCAGTGTAACAGCGCCAACCTGTCACTGCCTGTAGTTTACTTAGCAAAATTCTGATGACAGGTTTCCATTAAAGTAAATCTGCTTAAAAACCGGCAGTGAAATGTTTTGGATCACAAAAAGAATAATTTGCAATAATTTCTTTGAATGTCTCGATCACACTCGTGAAGAAATCGGACAAGTGCAATCTGATAAAAAATCGTATTGCACTTGGCCCAATGTTAAACTATGGAGCTGCTCACATCTGCGATTATGAAAAAACAATCACTGCATGTTGTGAGTGGCTGCGAGAATCGGATCACACGCACCCATACAAGTCTATGAGTGCATATGAAACATTGCACTGCCCTCGGATGTCACCCGAGTACAGTGCGATTCCTGCAGACGTCGGCAAAAGAGGAGATGGAGAAATTACTTTCTCTATCTCCTCCGCAGCTGTGCTGCGATTCTCTCATGCAAGAGGATTGGAGCATAGTAGCATGACACTCGGCTCCCGCTCGTAGCAGAGTTTGACAGCACTCGGATATCATCCTTAGGCCTCATTCAGACATAATATTCATGTCAGTTTTTTCATCAGTGATTCTCATCAGATTTTCGCCACCAGAGTTTGTTCAGAGTTTTTTAGTTTTTTCTTTCAGTTTTTTCTTCAGTTTTTCACTGATGAGAAAAAAAAGTTTCTCCACCTTCTGTTTATCAGTCAGTGAAAAACAGACAGCACATGGATGGCAACCGAGTACTGTCCAATTTTTTCACAGACCCATAGACTTTCATTGTCAAATATTATCAGACATGCCGCCACCATTTTGCATAGACCAATTGTTCGACAAATTATCACGGACATATGAACAGCACCATAGACTGTCGTAGATACGAGTGCTATTCGTGAAAAAAAAAAATGGATAGCACTCATACGTGAAAAAACGACATGTAAATGAGCCCTTGTGCAATTTGTTTGTCACTGAAGGTTTAAGGAGAAGCTTGAGAAACAGCTATAATTTTTTTTTCATATGAGAAAAACCTATAAAACTCAGATGGTAGCAACTGACACACTGACAAAATTCTGGTGAAAATCAGATCAAGAATATTTATGAAACTAGAATTGTTTTTTTTTTTGCATAAGAGAAAAATCACAATCGTTTGAATGAGCCTTTAAACATAATAAGATGCTGCTCAGAGGGTTATGTTGAGCAGTCAAAACTACACCATAGAAAGATGATCATTGGGCAAGATTCAGCTTTCCCCTGATAATCTTTCACTTTTTTCCTTTTAATTATCTATGTCATTCTGATGCCACGGGTGTGTCAGGTGTAATAGACAGTCACTCTGGATCTGGCTGTAGAAGGTCACTGCTCTTGGCATTGCAGACACTTTCTTAATCCTTCTTCCCTTAAAACCCAGCAGCGACCTCCCTCCTGCTGCTGATTGACACACCCTTGTATGGGAGTTAAAAACTCTCAGTTTGCTGCAGGAAGTTGCCGGTGATACTTCTATGTTCTTTTGTGCATGCTTGGAGCACTAGCTGTTGGCTGGCTTCTTCTCTGGTGCCCTTGGAGGACAGTTGGCATCACTCCTCTGATGTCTGCTCAAGCTAAGTTAATCCCCTTTGTTTGTCTACCTTATTGTCTTTAGTTTGTAGTGGGGCCTGACCAGTGCTCACCCTCCCTATCTAGGGCCAAGCTCTAGGGATATACAGGGTTTAGGGTCCTGCTCGGCAATTGGTGTTGAACCTATATAGGGACATTAGGGTAGGCAGGGTGTTATTAGATCTGCCTAGGGGTCTCCACTTCCCCTAGTGTTTGGGCTTCCTCCCCCTCTGCCCTTCGTGATGACTTTTTTACTAGCTGATGCACACTGAAAACTTAGTATGTTTTCACACCATGCCTTCTTGTTGCGCTTTTTTTTCAAAAATGGCAACAAAAACAGGGTAATAGTAGTGGTGTACCGCCAATGGTGGCAGGCCACATGACTGCTATGGGGCCCGTGAGCCGGGGGGGGGCCCCATAGCAGTCCAGGGGCGGACATACTGCCGCCGTTGCAGTTGAGCCAGAGGGTCCGCCGGTGCAGCTTCTCCCTGCTGGCGGCAGGCAGGGAGCGATCCCTGCAGTTCCGCTGCTGACAGGAGAGAATAGCAGCGGAGCTGCAGAGATCCATCCTAAGCTTCCTGCCTGCCGTTTCCTCCCTCACACAGGCACGTGCTGCTTGATAACGTCATCATGCAGCGCGGGCCTGTGTGAGGGAGGAAGTTGCAAACAACAAGTATGCTGCAGCCTGCGGGGGAACAGGCAGAGAGGTAAGTGTTGTTTTTCTTTTTTCTTTTTACAGAAACGATGGGGATGGTGGGGCTGGGGAGAGCAATAATGGGGCTGATGGGGCTGAGGAGAGCAATGGTGGGGCTGATAGGGCTGGGGAGATCAATGGTGGGGCTGTGGAGAGCAATAATGGGGCTGATGGGGCTGGGGAGAGCAATGATGGGGCTGATGAGAGCAATGGTGGGGCTGATGGGGCTGGGGAGAGCAATGGTGGGGCTGATGGGGCTGGGTAGAGCAATAATGGGGCTGGGGAGAGCAATAATGGGGCTGATGGGGCTGGGGAGAGCAATAATGGGGCTGATGGGGCTGGGGAGAGCAATGATGGGGCTGATAAGGCTGGGGAGAGCAATGGTGGGGTAGGGGAGAGCAATAATGGGGCTGATGGGGCTGGCAAATGCAATAATGGGGCTGGGGAGAGCAATAATGGTGCTGATAGGGCTGGGGGAAGCAACGATGGGGCTGATGGGGCTGGGGAGAGCAATGGTGGAGCTGGGGAGAGCAATGATGGGGATGGTGGGGCTGGGGAGAGCAATAATGGGGCTGGGGAGAGCAATGATGGGGCTGGGTAGAGCAATGATGGGGCTGGGGAGAGCAATGATGGGGCTGTGGAGAGTAATGATGGGGATGGTGGGACTAGGGAGAGCAATGATGGGGCTGGGGAGAGCAATGATGGGGATGGTGGGGCTGGGGAGAGCAATGATGGGGATGGTGGGGCTGGGGAGAGCAATGATGGGGATGGAGGAGGTGGGAGAGCAATGACAAGTGGCTGGGAGAAAGCAATAATGGGGGTGCTGAGAGAGAGAAATTATGGAGGTGCTGGGAGAGAGCAATGATGGGGGTGCTGGGAGAGAGCAATGACAGGGGTGCTGGGAGAGAGCAATGATAGGGGTGCTGGGAGAGAGCAATGCTCTAGCTCTAGGGCTCACAGTTGGGGAATCATATTGTGTTGGGGTCAGCATACTTTGCCCTGGGAGTTGAGGTGGGGTACAGTAGGGTCATTACACTGTGCATGTGGAGGAATTCACTATGGGGGGATCATACTGTGTTTGGGGGGGGGGCACTTTTGTTGGCATCATACTTTATGAGGCAATGAAAGAGGAATCTAGGAATTCAGCAGGAGAAAAATTACTATGTAAAGGCTGGAAAGTTGTGAGATCTGCTCTTCTGTGACCCCAACAATTATTTTTTTTTTGGGGGGTGTGAGGGGGGCCCAATTAGAACTTCTGCTATGGGGCCACATGATTCCTATGTACGCCCCTGGATAATAGTGTTGTGAAAACATATCTTAAGAATTAAAATGCTGTTTAAAAAAAAATTCTAATTAATTTTGCTCTTAGGCTAATAGGTTCTCACAGAGTTTTTTACTTGGATTTTAAGGTAGATCCACTTCAAAATCGACATAAAAAATACTCTTTTAATACCCTTTGACACGTTGCCATGGAATGTATTTAATTGTCAATTTTACAGAATCATTGGAAAATTGTAGCAATACAATGCATCAGAAATGTATTGTGTGAACAAGCCATTGTTGCAAACGCGTAGTAGTTTTTCTGTGCTGTGATCGTGGTGTAACCAAGATTGTGTCTAGCTATGAGTTTATCACAAATTTTATATGCCAGTATATTACAAAGTGGAAAGAGGATCCCTTTTGGGGATGATAAAAAAGTAATAATATTAAAAGTAACAATAAAAAGAACAAATATTAATAATAATATAATAGGGGAAAAAAAGAAAATAAAAGGAAAAAAATCATGTTATATATTTAGTAACCTTAACGCTGACATATGTGCACCCCCAAACAGTACCATAACAATGTACAGATTCTCGCAGAAAAACTAAGACACCGTACAAGTAATGCTGGTCAGAATGTAGGAAGCCAAATAAAAAATCATTTGGGTCTTATGGCCAAAACTTTCAGTCCACAAGGGGTTAAGTGTACTTAAAATCATCCATTTGCAATAATTTCTATATTAATGCATTTTATATATTTTTTTCTCAAATTCCAGTTAAACAGATACAGTCATATGAAAAAGTTTGGGCATCCCTATTAATCTTAAGCTTAATGTTTTATAAAAATTGGTGTTTTTGCAACAGCTATTTCAGTTTGATATATGTAATAACTGTTGGATACAGTAATGTTTCTGCCTTGAAATGAGGTTTATTGTACTAACAGAAAATGTGCAATCTGCATTCAAACAAAATTTGACAGGTGCCTAAGTATGGGCACCTCACCAGAAAAGTGACATTAATATTTAGTAGATCCTCCTTTTGCAAAAATAACAGCCTCTAGTCGCTTCCTGTAGCTTTTAATGAGTTCCTGGATCCTGGATGAAGGTATTTTTGACCATTCCTCTTTACAAAACAATTCCAGTTCAGTTAAGTTTGATGGTCGCCGAGCATGGACAGCCTCTTCAAATGATCCCACAGATGTTCAATGATATTCAGGTCTGGGGACTGGGATGGCCATTCCAGAACATTGTAATTGTTCCTCTGCATGAATGCCTGAGTAGATTTGGAGCGGTGTTTTGGATCATTGTCTTGCTGAAAGATCCATCCACTGCGTAACTTCAACTTTATCACTGATTCTTGAACACTATTGCCAAGAATCTGCTGATACTGAGTGGAATCCATGCGTCCCTCAACTTTAACAAGATTCCCAGTGCCGGCATTGACCACACAGCCCCAAAGCATGATGGAACCTCCACCAAATTTTACTGTGGGTAGCAAGTGTTTTTCTTGGAATGCTGTGTTTTTTTGCCACCATGCATAATGCCTTTTTGTATGACCAAACAACTCAATCTTGGTTTCATCAGTCCACAGGACCTTCTTCCAAAAAGAAATAGGCTTCTTCAAATGTGCTTTTGCATACCTCAGCCGACTCTGTTTGTGCGTACTTGCAGAAACGGCTTCTTTCGCATCACTCTCCCATACAGCTTCTCCTTGTGCAAAGTGCGTTGTATAGTTGACCGATGCACAGTGACACCATCTGCAGCAAGTTGATGCTGCAGCTCTCTGGAGGTGGTCTGAGGATTGTCCTTGACTGATCTCACCATTCTTCTTCTCTGCCTTTCTGATGTTTTTCTAGTCCTGACACTTCTGGCCTTAACAAGAACTGTCCCTATGTTCTTCCATTTCCTTACTATGTTCCTCACAGTCGAAACTGACAGGTTAAATCTCTGAGACAGCTTTTTGTATCCTTCCCCTGAACAACTATGTTGAATAATCTTTGTTTTCAGATCATTTGACAGTTGTTTTGAGGAGCCCATGATGCCACTCTTCAGAGGAGATTCAAACAGGAGAACAACTTGCAAGTGGCCACTTTAAGTAGCTTTTCTCATGATTGCATACACCTGGCTATAAAGTTCAAAGCTCAATGAGGTTACAAAACCAAAAAAAGTGCTTTAGTAAGTCAGTAAAAAGTAGGCAGTAGTATTTAAAACAAGAAAATGATAAGGGTGCCCATACTTATGCACCGGTCAAATTTTGTTTGAATGCAGATTGCACATTTTCTGTTAGCACAATAAACCTCATTTCAAGGCAGAAACATTACTGTGTCCAACAGTTATTACATATATCAAACTGAAATAGCTGTTGCAAAAGCACCAATTTTTATAAAACATTAAGCTTAAGATTAATAGGGGTGCCCAAACTTTTTCATATGACTGTATGTGATGCACAGTATGGCTAAGTCTCTAGATTCCAGCAGTTCATGTGTTATTAGGATGGGACTATTCCCTCTCATGACCTTATCCGGTCAACTTTCATCGTTTCAGTAAATCCAAAGATAACAATATCACAATCAATCAAAGAAACGCCGTAATCTAAATTTGTGAAGAAGAAAGAAGGATAAGTGTTATATATAAATGCTGCAGATATCTGGTACTTCCTTTCAGGAACAAGAAGCTGTGCGGCATTTTTAGGATTAGCCAGGATGTGTTCAGACAGTAAAACGTGACCTCTCCACTAGACTAAACAAAGCAGAAAGTTTTTTGTGTGTTTGCTTAGTCTACACAAGTTATGTTGTGCAGTAAACTCTTCCTGGTGCAGGGCGCGGCCCTCTAAAACGTCAATTATTAGTGTATCTTATTTTCAAAATGAAAATGTATTTAATATTATTGACTTATTTGTAAATGTTACATGATATATCATGTCATATGCTACAGTCCCATAAATATATTCTTTGTTATCTGGAGCGTATAATTATTCCCAGTATTTTCACGTCTTTTTTTTTCATAGTTTTAGATTTAACATTATGACATTACACAGAGACACATTTGCATTTCACAATTCCATTTCTATGTTTCATACTAGGAGTAGAGTTCATGCAGAGAATGGTTCTGTCTGGTTTCCATTGTGGTGTCAGTAATTTTACTGGAAAAATAGTTTCATAAGGATCGAATTTCCATTTACAATTTCCAAAAACTTATGGATTCTAGAGAATCCAAATTTTGGGGAATTTTGTTGCATTTATGACGTGCCCCCTGTGCCGTGGGGTACTCGGTGCCGGGCCGGTCGTTGCTAGGGGAGATGTCACAGTGGCGGTGACTTGGTCCGTGACCCAGGGCGGTCAGTAAAAAGGGGGATATTTACCGGGGATTCATAGTTTTTATATACAGTTCGTGACGCCACCTGTGGTATTGGGCTATATGGAGACACCGCTGCGGAGCAGGTCCTCTGGAGCTGGTGTAAATGCAGCAGAGTTGGTTTAGCTCTCCACAGGTAGAGCTTAACTCTAGGGCAGTGTAGATGTTACTGTTATGAAGTAGCCCTCGTGGTGCAGTGTAGTGCAGGGATTGATGGCGCAGCAGCAATAACTGACAGAGACGGTGGGGTGCAGTCCTCAGGGTTTACTCACGGTTTCTTAGACTTCCAGTTACCATTACTAGAGCAACTTCCCATGGCGTCCTGTGCTTACTCAGGGAGGGGTTCAGCAAACTTCCTGGTCTCTCTGGAGTACGTAAAGGGACCCCCTTCTGTGTGTTCCTTCTGGCAGTCTCCCTGCACCTCACACCCAGTGTCTCAGGCCAGTGGCCGCGGACCTTGCCGGGCGACATCTTCTCTGTCCCCTGGGTCCTCTATGGCCACCTTTCTGGTGATTAGATGTGGCTTGTGGCTGCAGTACCTGAAATACTGCAGCCTCAGGTTTCCTAGTTGAGGCTTAAGAACTCTGCTAGTTTAGGGACCCGTCCCCTCTGTGCGACCTGACCCCTCCACCGCCTGGCAGATTCGGGCATACGAGTGGCCTCCAGCACTACCCGTACCCCTGGGGTCCCTTCCACGTTCCTGGAGCCTTTCCTGCTCCTCTCTCTCTCTCCAGTCTTGGGCCTCTCTGGCTAGACCCTCCTCCTGAGCAGAGCTCCTGCAGAGCTCCTGCTCCCTCTACTTCTCCTCTCAGACTCCACACACTTTCAAGATGGCCTCCCTCTTTATACTATTCCTAACAAGTGCTCCCCTGATTTACTTCCTCCACCCACACCCACTACATGGTTCCCCCCCACTCCAACCAGGGACAGGGCTCAGCAGGAAGCGTGACGCATCTTGCCCCTCCTGCTGGTCTGGAGTAGTGTAGTGTTGGATGCAGGTGTTAGGGTCCCGGGCAGTACTCCTTCCTTACCTGAGAGTGAGGTACCACACCTCTGGGTGAGATGCAGTACCTCTGTGGCGACCGAACCCTCAGGGGCGCCACATTTACGTGTACCATCCCACATGCCTCATGGGGTGACACTTGTTCGGATGTCATTCCTTCAGAACATGCGTTGATGCCTTGCTGGAGCAAATAGCGCCAGTGAATAGTGAAGAGGAGTTGACTGGCGGAAAATACATTTCTGACATTGCAGTGACCAACATAGCCATCCTTCTGTTCAATACTAGTCATAAGCCTTCACTCAATGGAGTTGGTCAGTTAATGTTTTTCTCATCACATTTTTTTGTGACCCTGTTGACTATTTGCAACAAATCTTTTGATGTTTCCGTGATTGCTCTCCAATATCTTAGCAATTTCAAGAGTGCTGTATCCCTCTGTAAGGCTTAACAATTTTTAACATTTCAGAATCAGATAAATCACTTTTTTTAGCCCAAGCTGCCTATTAATTCTGCACACCTTGATAAATGGCATTGATATCTTCAGGCCTCACCCTCCCTCATTACATGAATACACATCACCTGATCTCTTTCATCCCATCAGCATTCAAGTTTATACAGTGTGGAGTTGGAAAATTTGTATAAAAATGATGATATGGTCAAAATACTCACGTACCTAATAATTGTGCACACAGTCTATAGCTACAACTATCAGAGGATTGCTTCCATAATCTGAAGTGGAATACCACAATATAGGTCGTGGGTCCAATTCTACAGTCCAACCCTTATATAGATTTTATGACGTGTACAACAGATTTCCAATAGTGCATCACATCTCCAGAACTCCAAAAACCTGCATTAGACTGGGTGCACACAATGCGGTTTTAATGCATTTCTCCGGCAGTCTTTTGTTGGCAGCGGATCATTCAGGATACTCTCAAAGTGTGTTGACAACAGAACAAAGCTTTAATTAGCTATAAACAGGTACAGATATGATAGGCTTTGTGGAATCAGGAATATACATATCTTAAGTGTCTCTGTGCAGCATCAGCAGGCTGCTTCTCCTCTCATGCACAGACACAGGAAACTGAATACAGTCACATGGTCTTTTCTATGTGTGAGCCTCTGGGAGTTTTTTTTTTTAAACTTTATAGACAGTACACAAACCTAGCAATAGAACATTTACATACACAGGAATGGAGTTGTTTCACTAAACATATTCCAACACCCCCACTCAACAACTACTTATCCTGTTAGTCCCATTGCGGTTCTGAAGTCCTCAAACTTAGCTCTTGGCAATGGTTTTGTCATACCATCAGCTAACATCTTGTCAGACTCGCAATAAACAAACTCTAGTACACCACGTTCTACTTAGTCATGTAAGTGGTGATGTTTAATGTTGATGTGTTTAGTCCTTGCACTAATCTTCTCACTGCTGGCAAGTTTAATACATCCTTGGTTGTCCTCATAGATAACTGTTGGCTGAGCTAGTGGCTTGCCGAAATCTTCCAAAAGTTGTTTCAACCAAATACCTTATTGACTTGCATAGGCAGCTGACACATATTCTGCTTCTCGTGGACAGGCAGTTTTTGCATCTCTTGCCTTGACTGTGGCTCTGGCTCAGGAAGTGTTCTGACCATATAAGAAAGGCGTCTAGCTGGGATACCTTTGTTTGGTCTTTCTGATCTCCTGACTGGAGGTTGACTTGGTTCTTCTGTTTCTTTCTTGCTGGCTTCAGAGCTTATCCAGACTTCAGTGTTTTCTTTTTCAGTGTCTGGGTTTGGTGATTGAGATTCTTGTTCTTGTTTCTTGGCTTGAATGGCTGGTGTAACTTCATGGAATTTGAGCGAAACTGAGTTCTAATCATTCACTACGTCTGCTGATTGTTACTGTGTTGGTCTCTGGGTGCAAGATTCTGTATCCCTTTTGAGTTTCGCTATAGCCCACCAGAACTCCTTGCTTTGCATGTGATTCCCACTTGGAACGTTTTTCTTTGGGAACATACACAAATGTTTTGCTTCCAAATATCCTGCTTCAGGTTATGCTTCTCACAATTCCATAGCTCATATGGAGTTTTATTTGTGGCTTTACCTGGCAGTCTGTTTTGAAGATAGCAAGCTGTCATGATGGCTTCTCCCCAATACGTTGTAGGTAGATTTGCATCAAACAACATACTTCTTCCACTTTCACAGAGAGTGCGGTTCTTTCTCTCTGCAGTGCCATTCTGTTCTGGGTTGTATGGGATGATAGCCTGGAACACGATTCCATTCTTTTTCAAAATAGTTTACCCCACCACTTGTATATTCAATCCCATTATCTGCACGCAGGACTTTTGGCATTCTTCCAAATTTGTTAAATACTACGGCAAGATATTCTTCAAGTTTCTGTGGAAATTCATCCCTGTATATCTGGAGTAGTCATCAATAAATGTGAGAAAATATCTCTTCTTGCTTGGAGTTTGGACTGCAAACATCTGTGTGTATCAAATCCAGTGGCTGTGCAGATCTTGTGGTGCTTACTTTAGGAAAGGATTTTCTGGACATTTTCCCTTTAAGACCACTAGTTCACTTCATCTTTTGACTACATTGCTTGATTTCCACACCATTTGCAAGTTGACCTAGCTTCCTTATTGCTTCTGGGTCTCTGTGCCCAAGACGTCTGTGCCATATATGGATACGGTTCTTATGCAGATCTTGTCTAGCACTGTACACTCTTTCTTTGCATTTTAGCTGATAAAGTTCATTTTGGATTTTTCCTTCTGCAAGAGTGTAACACTTCTTTGATATAATGCAGCTGTTGTCTTTAAACGTAACTACATTCCCTTTTTGCGTAAGCTTCTTTACTGACAGAAGATTGCTTTCAAGACTGGGAACATAGAGAACATCCTTTACTGGGATCTTTCTGCTTTGTGCTGAGGAAACTGGACAGTGGAGATAGCCGTCTCCTACTCCTTCTGAAGTCATATATTGACCATTAGCTAAGATGACCTTTTCTGACTTGCTTTCATTAAGTGAAGAAATACTTGTTATTCGTCATATGGCTGCTAGCACCAGAGTCTATACACCATATATGCTTTGCAGATGGGCCTGTACTGGTATTAAATGCAATTTCAACACATGCAGACTTTTCCTCTACAGCTATTTTCACCTTTTGATCACTGTTCTGCTTTTTAAGCTGACTCATTCGTGCTTTCCAAATTCTGCAGTCTGCTTTAAGGTGGCCGGGCTTTCTACAGACAAAACATCCAAGAGTTTCCCTTAGATTGCTCTTATTTTTAGGAAAGTCCCGTGTCTTTAATGCTGTTTCTGCTCTAGATTCATTACTGCTGCTTACATTGTGTGTTTTTCGCTTGAATTCATCTACAAGCTTGCCTTTGACATATTCTAGTGTGAGCTCATCATCTGGCCGTGCATCTAGTGCAGTAACAACTGTGTCATAATTTTCTGGAAGACCACTTAATATTCAGCAACATGAAAGTCTTTAATATCTTCTCCAATGCCCCTGGGGTGTTTCTTATATAGTCCTGCATATTCTGCCCATCACTTAGCTTAGACTGATACAGTTTTATCACGAGATAAAGCTTATTGCTGAGATTGATCTTTCATGCACTTTCTGCAATTCATCCCACATCTCTTTTGCAGTAGCACATTTGCATATATGCACAATCTGATCATCATCTACACTGAGGGAGATAGTGCTTTGTGCTTTCTGATCCTTCTCTAGCCAATCATCTGGTAATGGATGAGGCACTTGTTCCTGCGTATATTTCCACGTACCTTCTCTTATGAGCAGCATTTTCACCTTAAATTTCCAAGATTGATAATTCTGATTGATGAGACTTTGCACTGAGAACTTGCAGTGATCCCTGCTTGTGGACATCTTCTCTATTGCTCTGTGCTGCTTTTGCTTTGGACTTCTGTTGCTGTATTACTCTTCTGTGTCACTCCTGCGGTTCTGTGTCACGCTGGAGTTCTGTGTCACGCTGGGCCCATAACCTGTTGGCAGCGGATCATTCAGGATACTCTCAAAGCGTGTTGACAACAGAACAAAGCTTTAATTAGCTATAAACAGGTACAGATATGATAGGCTTTGTGGAATCAGGAATATACATATCTTCAGTGTCTCTGTGCAGCATCAGCAGGCTGCTTCTCCTCTCATGCACAGACACAGGAAACTGAACACAGTCTCATGGTCTTTTCTGTGTGTGAACCTCTGGGAGTTTTTTTTTTTTAACTTTATAGACAATATACAAACCTAGCAATAGAACATTTACAGACACGGGAATGGAGTTGTTGCACTAAACATATCAAGAGAAACATTACGGCACCACACTGCTTTTCAAGAATAAATCACAAGGAATCATCTCAGACTGCGTGCTTCAAGACTGTAGTGGTGGTGCACATCCAAGAAAAAGGTAGACCCGTTGGGACCCGTTGAAGCGCCAGAAGGCAGCGAAACGGCCGTCATCCTTTTTTCAAGGGACCCGTTGAAGTTCCGGAAGGCAGCAAAATGACCGTCGTCCTTTTTTCAAAGGGACCCATTGAAGCGCTGGAAGGCAGCAAAATGGGCGTCGTCCTTTTTTCCTCTCCCCCGCACACCCTTCAAGGTCTCAGTCTGATGCCGCACGCTTATATGTTTTGCACTAAACATATTCCAACATCTTTCCACTGCGGAAACGCATTAAAACCGCTTGATAAAAGGTATGCCATGCATAGCAATGATAATCCTCATGCGCTGTGCACATGATGCAGAAATTTCCGCACCGGATTATCATTGCAGCACAAACCGCAGCATAACCAATTCTTGCGTGATTTCGCGGCAAATTTGTGCCCATTGATTTGCATTGAATCGCAGCAAACCCACATGTATAATATTTATACATGTGGATTTGCTGTTTTTCAATGTAAATCAATAGGCGCAAAATCGTGCCGGAATTGTGCCGCGGCTGGTACCTGGGTCGGGAGAGGAGGCTGCTACTCCTCTCATCCGACCGCTGCTCTGGCTGATAACAACAAAAACAGCGTGGATGGGAGAAGCAGCAGCCTGCTCCTCCCAGCCCACATGCCCGTGGCAGTAAAAAAAAAGATTAAAAAAGTAAAAAGAAAAGAAAAAACCTTCATACTCACCTGTCTGGTGGCCCCCAGTGTCCTCCTGGTCCCCGGCGGCGATGCTGTCTCTCTGGCGTCCAGTGGTACACTGCAGGGTGCAGGCTCGCACCCTGCAGTGTACTGCCAGGACCTGCGCTGACGTCACCGATCTTGTGATGGTCACGCGACCATCAGCTGATCGGTGACGTCAGCGATCACCTGATCGTCATTTGACCATCAGGTGATCAGTGCCAGCAGCAATCAGCTGATGATCACATGACCATCAGCTGATTACTGAAGCCGGTAATCAACTGATCAGTCTCATGACCACCCCTGTCAGTATATAGTATATAGTGATTTCTGATGTCACAGCTGTAGAAGTGACACAGATCGCCGTGGGACCTTGGCGGTACATTGACTACGTCCTTGATGGCGAACAGGTGAGGAATATTGTTGTTTTTTTTACGTTTTTTTTCAGGAGATCGAGGTCTTTGTGGAGGCGTGTAGAACCATGTGTGTTTTATTTCATTAAAATACTTTATTCTGGCCGTGTCTTTTATTGAAAAAGCGGCAACCATTTTAGCACGCGGTTAATAATGGGGGCGTCTTATAGGCTCTCTCCATTACTAACCTGGGCTTCACGTCAGCCACCAATACAAGGCTGAGGTGAACCCCAACCCCATTACCCCCTGCCACCGCTACAGGGCAGTGTGGAAGAGCAAGGCTAAGTGCCAGATTTGGTGCATCTTATGAATGCGCCATTTCTGGGACTGCTGAGGGGTGATATTAATAGCTACCGAGGGGCTAGTTTTCATGGTCCTTTCCATGGCTATTAATATCAGCCCACAGCTGTCAAGTTTAGCCTTTTCTGGTTAGATTTTATAGGGGGACCCCACATCAATTTTTTTCTGGGGTCCCCGATAATCTAGCCAGTAAAGGCTAAACAAACAGCTGTGGGCTGATATTAATAGCCATGGAACATTGTTGGCTAATGGCCCCTTCCACGGCTACTGATATCAGCCCCCAGCGGTCGGCTTTCCCTCTGCTGGTAATAGAAATGACGCGGGAGCCCATGCCGTTTTGTTTTTTTTAAATTTTAGGCTCTGTGCCCATAATTCAGATGTAGCAACGCTTTGGACGCAATTTTTTCTGCGTCCAAAACGTTGCATTCTATTGAACACAGGTAAATCCACATGTGTTCACTGAACCATGCGAATTACCACATTCAATACTTTCTAGTGGTCAAATTTCTGTTGCGGAGACTAGTGACTCCGCAAGAGAAATTGACATACTGCGGTCCTGAGAGCCGCACCGAATGTCAGTGTCCATGGGTAATTTGCAGCCTCTGATGCACACATAGCGGACGTGGGATTTCTAGAGATCCCATCCACTATGCTGCAACATCTGTACGCTGCGGGTTTGACGCTGTATATATACACGCTGCTGAGTGCTGATCGGGGGATTTAGGGGTTAACGAACCAGCATTGAGATGTTAATTATGGCCAGGGAAATGTTTGCCTAATGGCACTTTCCCAGACAAAAAAAACAGCTCACAGCAGTCGAATAAATTACATGAATAGAAATGCTAATGATGATTGGGTGAATGGGACTAGCTGACACCCAGCTCTTTTGTTTGGTGATGTCAAGGTGTCAATCAGACCTTTTCATGACCAAGGTAAAGAAACACAGAGGCACAGTGTAAACACTTTATTTGAAATGCAACAGACTTATTCTTTAATCATTTAAATGAACCAATGTACATCACTCACCCCAGTTCTAAGGTAATCTAAGGGCTTAAGCAATGTCCCACCAAATAACTTTATTTAGCTCCAAAAATCATTTATTGATGCTCAAAAACGCTTTAAAAACCGCTCAGGAAATTTCTGCTTCAAATCCGCATCGTGTGCACATACCCTAAATCTGCAAGATGCCTTCATCTTTTAATAGAAGTGGGATTGTTTGCTTTAGGTATAATAACTTGGATAAACTGAGCATTTTTATCAAGTGACAGCAGTCTAAGGCCACTTTCACACATTCTGTATTTGGTCAGTATTTTACATCAATATCTATAAGCCAAAACCAGGAGTGGGGGATAAATACCGAAGTGGTGACGTGTTTCTTTTATACTTTTCCTCTGATTGTTCCTCTCCTGATTTTGGTTTACAAATACTGATGTAAAATACTGACCAATATTGAATGTGTGAATGTGGCCTAAGGCTGAGTGCCCACGATCCGTAATACTAGCATTCTGGACCCAGTGTATTTTCGCTGCATCCAAAATGCTGCATTGTATAGTACAAGCATTGTGGAAGGGATTAATAGAAATCCCATGCCTACTGTGCTTCTTCTTTAAGCTGCATATACTGTGGTGCGGGTTTATGAGCCACATCATGTCAATTTCTCTTCGGGAACGCTTAGTCTTCTATGTGGAATTTTCCCACACACTTGCATTAGAGGTGGTAAATTTGCAGTTAAAAAAAAAGCACATGCGTTGTAAGTATGCTTAAGCAGGTGTTTTTAGCCTGGTTTAACCTAATAAATAAATAATTTTAAAAAATGACGTGGGGTCCCCCCTATTTTTGATAACTAGCCAAGATAAAGCAGACAGCTACAGGTTTATATTATTAGATTGGGAAGGCCCCTGGTTATTGGGCCCTTCCCAGCCTAAAAATACAAGCTCACAGCTGCCCCAGAATTGATGCATCACATGAGATGGGCCAATTCTGGCGCTTTCCCTGCTATTCCCAATTGCCCTGGTGCGGTGGCAATCGGGGTAATGGTTTATGGGATTGATGACAGCTGTAATTTGCCAAAAATCACAGCTGCCATCAACCTCTGGGGTTAGTAATGGAGAGGTGTCTATCAGATACCCCCATTACTAAACCTGTAATAAAAAATAAAAACACACACTAAAAAAAACAGTTTATTTTAATAGAGACTTCCCTACACTATCCCTCGTTCACCAATTATTGAAAAAAAAATCCAATCCAGGTCCGCCATAATCCAACGAATCCGAAGTTTTGCAGAAAAGGATACCTGAAAAACATAAAAAGACAGAAATAAAAACAATAGACAGTCCCTCGTTCACCAGTTTATTACCCAAAAATGTTGCCCCAGAGCGCTGATGTAGTCCATGTTCCCGGATGTCTCCGGTGTTTGTGAATAGCAGTAAAGTGATATTCACAGGTGTTGGGTAGTGACAACAACTCTGAACCATTTTGCCGGCCACACTGATGCTCTCATTACTACCCAGCAACTGTGAATGGCAGTCACTTTACTGCTATTCACAAACACCGGAGACATCTGGGAACATGGACTACATCGAAGCTTCGTGGCAATAAGGGTAGACTGTGAGTCAGGGCCGTGGGGGGGAGGCACGGAAACCTGATTGGTGCTGGGGAGAATAAAGTTAATTTTCTTCCTGCAGCGTTCATAGAATCATAGAATTTTAGAATTGGAAAGGACCTCCAGGGTCATCGTGTCCAACCCCCTGCTCAATGCAGGTTTTACTAAACCATCTCAGACAGATGTCTGTCCAGCCTCTGTTTGAAGACTTCCATTGAAGGAGAACTCACCACTAGTGATGAGCGAACGTGCTCGCCACTACTCGGTACTTGCCCGAGCATCACGGCTCTCGACCAGCTCGGTGCTTGGCGAGCATTTCTGTGTTGCTCGGGCAGGAACTCGGGTCCCCGCCCTGCATGCTTGGGGCTTTTTAGAGAGCTAATGAACATGCAGGGATTGCTTGCCATGCACAGTAATGCCGCAGCCATGTTGGTTGTGGGCATTACAGTGATTGGCTGGCCGCACAGCGTCATCAGGTCTATATAAGACCTGGCGCCGCTATGCTCGTCATAGTCTACCCCGGAAACAGGCAGAGTAGGGAGAGCTGTCAGGGAGAGATTTGCTTGTTTATAGTTAGTATATGTATTCCACAACATATATATATATATATCCATCTAAACTTACAGTCCTTCTGAGGACTAATCCAGCTGCATATATTCAGTGCTAGGCAGGCAGGCAGTGTATGTAGCAGACTGCAGTGTATGATACAGCACAAAAGGGTCCATTGAACGTCCTGTCTGCTGCTGCTGTAATAATTATATTCAGTGGTGATAGCAGGAGTTATGCAGGCAGGCAGTGTATGTGGCAGACTGCAGTGCATATAGTGCAAGAGGGTCCATTGAACGTTCTGTCTGCTGCTGCTGTAATAATTATATTCAGTGGTGATAGCAGGAGTTATGCAGGCAGGCAGTGTATGTGGCAGACTGCAGTGCATATAGTGCAAGAGGGTCCATTGAACGTTCTGTCTGCTGCTACTGTAATAATTATATTCAGTGGTGATAGCAGGAGTTATGCAGGCAGGCAGTGTATGTGGCAGACTGCAGTGCATATAGTGCAAGAGGGTCCATTGAACGTTCTGTCTGCTGCTACTGTAATAATTATATTCAGTGGTGATAGCAGGAGTTATGCAGGCAGGCAGTGTATGTGGCAGACTGCAGTGCATATAGTGCAAGAGGGTCCATTGAACGTTCTGTCTGCTGCTGCGGTAATAATTATATTCAGTGGTGATAGCAGGAGTTATGCAGGCAGTGTATGTGGTAGACTGCAGTGCATATAGTGCAAGAGGGTCCATTGAACGTTCTGTCTGCTGCTGCTGTTCTTACAGATATTTGAAGACATAGCCCCAGTTATCAGGGACCAGGGCAATTTTTTTTATCTTAACCCTGGTTATCTGCTTAAAAACCAAGGCAGGCAGGGTATGTGACCGACTGCAGTGCATGATACAGCACAAGAGGGTCCATTGCATGTTCAACTACTGACTGCTGTGACAAATATTTGTAGACATAGCCCCAGATATGAGGGGCCAGGACCAATTTTTTTTATGTTAATCCTGGTTATTTGCTTAAAAAGCAGTCCAGAGTACACAATTTTTCAGCTCCATTTGCTTGTTAGCACTGCAGAATACAGCCATATTTTTTCCATATCAAGCGATAAAAATCCAGAAATTTGTAGCGAACGTGGAAAATATTGGCCTCCATATCCATTTTGTTGCAGTGTGTCAGTGAAGCTATTCACACAAGGTTGCTGTGAAGAATAGTATTAGTAAACTACAGGCCCGCTTTTTAAAACCGTGGTTCTCCATCATTACAGCTCCATTTGCTTATTCACAGAGTACAGCCATATTTTTTTAGTTTTATTCATATTACGGTATTGTGGAAGCAGAGGAACTTTTTTCAATGATCAGACGCATGTGATCCATATGACTGCCGTAATAATACATAAATTTTGTGGAGTGTGCCAAATATTCCACTCCATTTAAAGTCAGCCACCTGTGTTTTGTTGAACAAATTGACACTTGGTCGCTAACAAATACCATACAGTGGGTACGGAAAGTATTCAGACCTCTTTTCACTGTTTTTTTTCATTGCAGCCATTGGGTAAATTCTAAAAAGTTCATTTTTTTCTCATTAATGTACATTCTGCACCCATCTTGACTGAAAAAAACAGAAATGTAGAAATGTTTGTGTGACACCCCAGGGGTCTGGTTGCCACAGTGATAGAGATATTACGTCTGAGAGCAGGTGGGAGGTCCTTTGGTCAGGGATCCTGTGCATGCCACACCTCCTGCCCAGTCTTGGGAGGGGAAGGACTTCCCCTATATAAACCTGGGGCTGAGGCAGGGTAGAGAGTTCTGAGAGGAGAAGACAGGGAGCAGAGCTGCTCTATGGGCTCTGCTCCACAGGCAGGCCCTGTCCAGGGGCCTGAGCCTGGAGTCAAGGAGAGTAGAGACAGAGAAGCAGCATAGGAAGAAACAGCAGAAGCTCATTGGGAGCAATACTACTACGAGTCAGGGCTGGCAGCTGCAGAGCTCGCCCTGACTGAGAAGCTTTCTTACCGGACCCGGCGTCCGAGGCTGTGGGGACTAACTCTTACCCAGCAGCAGAAGCCGATCGGCAGGGGATTTCAGGTCCTCAGGCCCAGAAACCCGAAGGCACGGTCACACGCGTGGGACCAGCACCGCCATCGTGGAGCGGAAGCCATTAGAAGGCCCCGAGTCACCGGCCATACGGGTGAGCACCACAAGGTACACTCAGGGACGTGGGCTACTTATATCCGCTTCTAGCAAGGTAGCCAGAAGAGTACAGTCAGTTTGGGAGGCCTACAACTCCGCCTGGCCAGGGGAGATCCCATCTGCTCAAGGACTGACCAGGCCCCGTTCACTAGCAAGTACTCCGGGAGGGTCTATCGTTGTTACCAGTAAAGACCCTGAATTACACCGCACCGTCTCTGAGTGGTTCCTGCTACCCCCATCATCCACATCTGCTGCCCTGAGGCCATACCCCTCCCGTTGGGGGTTATACCATCTACGCTGCACCATCCATCCACCGGCCTCAGCGGACTGTCCTGCAGCGGCAGCTCCATAGCTGCATTCAACGGGTGGCGTAGTCGTCCTACATCTACCGCTGTTACATCGCCGCTCAGTTTGACTCCCTGGGCACGGACCGGGTCACTGCCACGAGACTACAACCCTCAAGAGATCCGGCTCCGGGTAAGCTCCCGCGTGCGCAACGCAGCGCGACACAGGCCCAGGGGCGCGTCAACTTTGGCGTAGTCGGCAGGATTTCGTGCCCGCAACCACCGGGTACTGCGTGCCTGAAAAAGAGACTTTTCAAACTTACCAGTGGTGAAGATTCCCGCCATCTGTGAAGATTCCCGCCATCCGTGGAGTTTTTCCGCCATCCGGCGCCATCTTCTGCCTTCTTCCCGCCATCCGAGGAGTTTTCCCGCCATCCGGCGCCATCTTGGAGACGCCGCGCGGGAAGAAGAGGGGCGTGGACTCCGAAAGCGCGCGAGAACTGAAGCCCCGCCTCACGTCCGGACGTTGCGTAGGGTCCTGGAAGGAGCCCAGCAGACGCCGACGTCACAGGAGCGCGACGCCAGGTCCTCTACCCCGACGATTGACTGCGGAGCCGCGGCCTACGGAAGAGGATCTCCGGAAGGTAGGCCACGGTCCACTAGGGGGGAGGAGGACACCAGGAACGGACAGCAAGATGGCGGACCGGCAGCAGACTAAGCTGCCCAGCATCGGCAGTGCCCCAGTCGTCGCCGGCCCCGACCAGCGCCGGGAGAAGACGCGTGACGCAGGAGCGGTCGCGGGAGCAGGTAAGAGGAGTCTCCCTGTCCCGGACGCTGCCAGCGTCAGCCTGCTCCCGGGCCCCCTGGTGGAGCCGCCGATTCTGGGCGCTGCAGACACCGACCTGCTCCAGCCCCCGCAACAAGCCCTGCGGCCAAGCCCTCCAGCCCTGGGCACTACCACCACCAGCCCGCGCCCAGGCCCAAAGTTGCACCCTCTGACCCCGGGCGTCATCAACGGCGACCCTCTCCACGCCTGGTCGCAAGGCCTGAACTCCCCAGGTGCAAAAGGACTGTACGCCCTCCACGTTAACCAAGGAGGAGCTGCAGTACTACCAATACGAGGAAAGCCAAGAGGACCCGGACGGGTCTGAAGCCTACACACAAGAAGGAGCAGGAGGATGCCGTTACTGAAGTACGGTAAAGTGGAACTGTACATAGTTACCTGTAGGGGTACTTGTGTTGCTAATTAAAATATGGTCCCCGTTGGGACAAGTGTGAACTGTTCCCGTGTGTCCCCTATCCTTAACCAGGCTGAGGACTGTGAGCAGCCATCCCATCTCCCCACAGGCTGAGGACTGTGAGCAGCCAATCCTTATCCCCACTGGCCGAGGACTGAGAGCGGCCATATCTTGTAAATATTATGTGTTTCCAGTTATTTATAGGAGTCCTTGGTGGATTTACCGGGAATCCTTTGTACAGTTAGTGGAGCGTAACCCAGGATGGACTAAAAGACTGTTAAGGACTCGGGGTAGGACAGACCCCTACCTGGTTACGTCTCCCTGTTTTGGTGAAATGGACACCTTGCTTTCTTCAAAGACTGCACCCGGTTACGGACACGCCGTGACCAGCTTTATGCGTTTCCTTATTGTAATGTTATTGTTTATACTTTGTTATGTTACAAAAATATGTTTAGTCCCGGAGTACTAAATTTCACTAGGGGGGAATGTGACACCCCAGGGGTCTGGTTGCCACAGTGATAGAGATATTACGTCTGAGAGCAGGTGGGAGGTCCTTTGGTCAGGGATCCTGTGCATGCCACACCTCCTGCCCAGTCTTGGGAGGGGAAGGACTTCCCCTATATAAACCTGGGGCTGAGGCAGGGTAGAGAGTTCTGAGAGGAGAAGACAGGGAGCAGAGCTGCTCTATGGGCTCTGCTCCACAGGCAGGCCCTGTCCAGGGGCCTGAGCCTGGAGTCAAGGAGAGTAGAGACAGAGAAGCAGCATAGGAAGAAACAGCAGAAGCTCATTGGGAGCAATACTACTACGAGTCAGGGCTGGCAGCTGCAGAGCTCGCCCTGACTGAGAAGCTTTCTTACCGGACCCGGCGTCCGAGGCTGTGGGGACTAACTCTTACCCAGCAGCAGAAGCCGATCGGCAGGGGATTTCAGGTCCTCAGGCCCAGAAACCCGAAGGCACGGTCACACGCGTGGGACCAGCACCGCCATCGTGGAGCGGAAGCCATTAGAAGGCCCCGAGTCACCGGCCATACGGGTGAGCACCACAAGGTACACTCAGGGACGTGGGCTACTTATATCCGCTTCTAGCAAGGTAGCCAGAAGAGTACAGTCAGTTTGGGAGGCCTACAACTCCGCCTGGCCAGGGGAGATCCCATCTGCTCAAGGACTGACCAGGCCCCGTTCACTAGCAAGTACTCCGGGAGGGTCTATCGTTGTTACCAGTAAAGACCCTGAATTACACCGCACCGTCTCTGAGTGGTTCCTGCTACCCCCATCATCCACATCTGCTGCCCTGAGGCCATACCCCTCCCGTTGGGGGTTATACCATCTACGCTGCACCATCCATCCACCGGCCTCAGCGGACTGTCCTGCAGCGGCAGCTCCATAGCTGCATTCAACGGGTGGCGTAGTCGTCCTACATCTACCGCTGTTACATCGCCGCTCAGTTTGACTCCCTGGGCACGGACCGGGTCACCGCCACGAGACTACAACCCTCAAGAGATCCGGCTCCGGGTAAGCTCCCGCGTGCGCAACGCAGCGCGACACAGGCCCAGGGGCGCGTCATTTGCAAATTTATTAAAAAAGAAAAACTGAAATATCATATGGTCATAAGTATTCAGACCCTTTGCTCAGACACTCATATTTAAGTCACATGCTGTCCATTTCCTTGTGATCCTCCTTGAGATGGTTCTACTCCTTCATTGCAGTCCAGCTGTGTTTAATTAAACTGATAGGACTTGATTTGGAAAGGCACACACCTGTCTATATAAGACCTCACAGCTCACAGTGCATGTCAGACCAAATGAGAATCATGAGCTCTAAGGAACTGCCCAAGGAGCTCAGAGACAGAATTGTGGCAAGGCACATATCTGGCCAAAGTTACAAAAGAATTTCTGCATTAATCAAGGTTCCTAAGAGCACAGTGGCCTCAATAATCCTTAAATGGAAGAAGTTTGGGACCACTAGAAGTCTTCCTAGACCTGGCCGTCCAGCTCAACTAAGCAATTGTGGGAGAAGAGCCTTGGTGAGAGAGGTAAAAAAGAACCCCAAGATCACTCTGGCTGAGCTCCAGAGATGCAGTAGGGAGATGGGAAAAAGTTCCACAAAGTCAACTATCACTGCAGCCCTCCACCAGGTGGGTCTTTATGGCAGAGTGGCCCGACAGAAGCCTCTCCTCAGTGCAAGACATATGAAAGACCACATAGAGTTTGCTGAAAAATACATGAAGGACTCCCAGACTATGGGAAATAAGATTCTCTGGTCTGATAAGACGAAGATAGAATTTTTTGGTGGTAATTCTAAGCGGTATGTGTGGAGAAAGCCAGGCACTGCTCATCACCTGCCCAATACAATCCCAGCAGTGAAACATGGTGGTGGCAGCATCATGCTTAGGGGGGGGGGGGTTCAGCTGCAGGGACAGGACGACTGGTTTCAATTGAAGGAAACATGAATGCGGCAAAGTACATAGATATCCTGCATGAAAACCTCTTCCAGAGTGCTCTGGACCTCAGACTTGGCCAAAGGTTCACCTTCCAACAAGACAATGACCCTAAGCACACATCTAAAATAACAAAGGAGTGGCTTCAGAACAACTCTGTGACCATTCTTGACTGGCCCAGCCAGAGCCCTGACCTAAACCCAATTGAGCATCTCTGGAGAGACCCAAAAATGGCTGTCCACCAACGTTCACCATCCAACCTGACGGAACTGGAGAGGATCTGCAAGAAAGAATGGCAGAGGATCCACAAATTCAGGTGTGAAAAGCTTGTTGCATCATTCCCAAGAAAATTCATGGCTGTACTAGCTCAAAAGGGTTCTTCTATTCAATACTGAGCAAAGGGTCTGAATACTTATGACCATGTGATACTTCAGTTTCTCTTTTTTAATAAATTTGCAAAAATGTCTACATTTCTGTATTTTTTCAGTCAAGATGAGGTGCAGAGTGTACTTTAATGAGAAAAAAAATGAACTTTTTTGAATTTACCAAATGGCTTCAATGAAACAAAGAGTGAAAAATTTAAAAGGGTCTGAATACTTTCCGTACCCACTGTACTATTAAGTGACTAAAAAACCAAGCCACTAACTATGCTAAGTTATTAAATGGCAGCTGGATTAAATGCCAGCAATTAGTCAAAAGCATTGTGTAAGGCCATATTAGTCCTCTATATGTTTAAATAACAAACTAAAAGAGGTGCAAAGTAAGGGAATTACCTTGTGCCATGTTCTCAAGTGAAGCAAAGCGTCTGTGGGACCCGTGCAGTGGCCTCGACGCGCGTTTCACCTTCCAGCTTCGTCAGGAGGCGTCATAGGTCCACAGCAGCACTTTTTCTCTATTCCAAACCTCTGGGATGATTTGTTTTCATGTTATATATTTGCATTATTCTGAATAAAATGTATTACTTTTGTATAAAACTGACTCCACAGTTTGTTTTGATTCCCGTTAGTCTCCAATGCAACATTATAATGATGAATCACCAGTATGTGACATAGACTTGGGAATGCTTTTTTGTTTTTTTATTAACTTTGGGACTGACTTCACTTCTGAGTGATTTCTTTATAGGTTTATATGTACTATTAAGTGACTGCCTGAAACCCTGGCCATCAGATGTTATCCGATATGAGTGCCCTAATAATCCAGCAATTTTTGTGAGCGTGTCAAATATTACACTCCATTTAAAGTATTGTAGTTGTGGGTTCAAAGCTATTCACAGTTGGCCATTGACAAATAGCATATCTGTGAACAATGTTGTCAGAGTATTATGGCACTTTTACGTACTGACAAAAAAAAACAACATACAAAAAACAAGCTAAAATGGAAAAAATGTTAAGAAACATTCTTTCCAGGGTAATGATTTGTATATAAAGGCCAAAGAAATAAAAAAAAATAAAGTTATGAACTGTGGATTTATGCAACCAGAATGAACACTCATCTGTAGCTGGTGATGATACCACCTAGCAGCACCTGTCCCTATTGTAAATGCATTTAACATCATTATCGATAGCGAATAGAATAGATTTTAAATTTGTTTGGGCAGCACCAGCAGCACGCTGTACACTGTGTGCAAAATTATTAGGCAAGTTGTATTTTAGAGGATTATTTTTATTATTGATCAACAACTATGTTCTCAATCAACCCAAAAGACTCATAAATATCCAAGCTTAATATTTTTGGAAGTTGGAGTGGTTTTTTTTAGATTTGGCTATCTTAGGAGAATATCTGTTTGTGCAGGCAACTATTACTGTGCAGAATTATTAGGCAACTTAATAAAAACCAAATATAATCCAATCTCACTTGTTTATTTTCACCAGGTAAACCAATATCAGTGCACAAAATTCAGAAATAAACATTTCTGACATGCAAAAACAAAAACCAAAATAATTAGTGATCAATATAGCCACCTTTCTTTATGATGACACTCAACTGCCTTCCATCCATAGATTCTGTCAGTTGTTTGATCTGTTTTCGATCAACATTGCGTGCAGCAGCCACCACAGCCTCCCAGACACTGTTCCGAGAGGTGTACTGTTTTCCCTCCCTGTAGATCTCACATTTTATGATGGACCATAGGTTCTCTATGGGGTTCAGATCAGGTGAATAAGGGGGCCATGTCATTATTTTTTCTTCTTTTGGACCTTTACTGGCCAGCCACTCTGTGGAGTAGTTGGATGCATGTGATGGAGCATTGTCTTGCATGAAAATCATGTTTTTCTTGAACGATACCGACTTCTTCCTGTATCACTGCTTGAAGAAGTTGTCTTCCAGAAACTGGCAGTAGGTCTGGGAGTTGAGCTTCACTCCATCCTCAACCCGAAAAGGTCCCACAAGTTCATCTTTGATGATACCAGCCCATACCAGTACCCCACCTCCACCTTGCTGGCGTCTGAGTCGAAATGGAGCTCTCTGCCCTTTACTGATCCAGCCTCTGGGCCATCCATCTGGCCCATCAAGAGTCACTCTCATTTCATCAGTCCATAAAACCTTTGAAAAATCAGTCTTAAGATATTTCTTGGCCCATTATTGATGTTTTATCTTATGTTTCTTGTTCAAAGGTGGTAGTTTTTCAGCCTTCCTTACCTTGGCCATGTCCCTGAGTATCGCACACCTTTTGCTTTTTGATACTCCAGTAATGTTGCAGCTCTGAAATATGGCAAAACTGGTGGCGAATGGCATCTTGGCAGCTTCACGCTTGATTTTCCTCAATTCATGGACAGTTATTTTGCGTCTTTTTTGGCCAACACGCTTCTTGCGACCCTGTTGGCTATTTGCCATGAAACGTTTGATTGTTTGGTGATCACGCTTCAAAAGTTTGGAAATTTCAAGACTGCTGCATCCCTCTGCAAGACATCTCACAATTTTGGACTTTTCAGAGCCCTTCAAATCTCTCTTCTGACCCATTTTGCCAAACGAAAGGAAGTTGCCTAATAATTAAGCACACCTTATATAGGGTGTTGATGTCATTAGTCAACACCCCTCCTCATTACAGAGATTCACATCACCAGATTTACTTAATTGGTCGTTGGCTCTCAAGCTTATGCCACTTGGAGTAGGACAACATGTATAAAAAGTATCATGTGATCAAAATAATCATTTATCAGTAAACTGAATCGCACAAAACCTTCAAAATGCCCATGTGTCTGCATAAACAGCAAAAAACCTATAATATAACACATGGATGATAATGTATAAAATGTAACATTTATTATTGATATATTAAAAACAATAAAAAATACATAAGTATGATAAGAAAAGGGAAGCAACACAAACAAAGGTCGCCGGGATTGACAGCTATAGTACATATAAGAATATTCGCCAGTGAATCAAATTCAGTCACATGCTGCAATTGTATAAAAGATCCGCACTGCAAGTAATCATGTAAGATTTACATAGAATACAAAGTGTGAGTAGATGAACTCACAGTGCAGAACAGTCAATGAAGCAGCTGAGTGTATAGGTATAGTAAAACAGAATATAGAGTAAGTGAAGATGGCAGAGCTGTACTGCCCGTAAGACCTGAATCCAACGCGCGTTTCGCCTGGGCTTTAACGAGGAAAAGGGACTCCAAGTAAAAAAAATCTCCCGGATCCACACATTCCTCAACCACGAATCTACAAAAACACTAGTGCACGCCCTCATCATCACCCTTCTCGACGACTGCAACCTCCTGCTCTGTGGCCTCCCTTCAAACACTTTGCATTCCTCCAATCTATCCTAAACTCTGTTGCCCGACTAATTCACCTGTCTCCTCTCTATTCCCTGGCCTCTGCTCTATGTCAATCCCTTCACTGGCTCCCCATTGCCCAGAGACTCCAGTTCAAAACCCTAACCTTGGCATGCAAAGCCATCCACAACCTGTCTCCTCCATACATCTGTGACTTAGTCTTACGGTACTTACCTGCATGCAACCTCCGATCCTCACAAGATCTCCTTCTCTACTACCCTCTTATCTCCCCTTCCCACAATCGCATACAAGATTTCTCCCGTGCATCTCCCCCTTCTCTGGAACTCTCTACCCCACCATTTCTGACTCTCGCCTACTGTTGAAACCTTCAAAAAGCACCTGAAGACCCACCTCTTCCGACATGGCTACAACCTGCAGTAACCCTCGCTCCACCATACCGCTGCACGACCAGCTCTATCCTCACCTACTGTATCCTCACCGATCCCTTGTAGACTGTGAGCCCTCACTGGCAAGGTTCTCTCCTTTCCTGTACCAGTCGCTGTCACATTTTTGTTTAAGATTATTGTAATTGTTTTTGCGATGTATACCCCTTTTTCACATGTAAAGCGCCATGGAATAAATGGCGATAAAGTAATAATAATAATGTGGTTGATGCGCCCACTGGGCCGTGGGGATACTCAGTGCCGGGCCGGTCGTTGCTAGGGGAGATGTCACAGTGGTGGTGACCCGGTCCGTGACCAAGTGCGGTCAGTAAAAAGGGGATTTTTATAGGGGATTTATGTACAAAGTTCATGATGCCACCTGTGGTATGCGGCTAAAGGGAGCCGCCGCTGCGGAGCAGGTCCTCTGGAGCTGATGTTAGTGCAGCAAAGCTGGTGTGGCTCTCCACAGGTAGAGCTTAGCTCCAGGGCAGTGTAGATGTTATAGGTGATGCTGGGCGTGGTAGTGCCGGGTTTGATGGCGCAGACAATAACCACAGAGACAGTGGGGTGCAGTCCTCCGAGTTTACTCACAGTTGTTAAGTTCCTCAGGTTACAGGTTCCGGACTACAACCTCCCACGTCGTGCTGCGTTCACCAGGTAGGGGTTCAGCAATCCCTCGGGTAGTTCAAGAGTGCCTGACAGGACCCCTTTCTATGTGCCTTCCTCAGTCATCTTCCTGCGCTGGCTCTCACCCTCCTGCCCTGCGCCTCACAATCAGTGTCCCAAGCCAGTAGCCTCGGGTCTTGTCGGGCGACCTGCAGTCCCCTGGACCCTCTGTGGCCACCTTTTCGGCGATATAATTGTGGTTGTGGCCACTGCACCTTGCAAGTACAGCAGCCTCCGGTTTCTAGCTGAGCCTTGTAGTTCTCCACTAGTTTAGGGGTCGGGCCCCTCTGCGGCTCGATCCCTCCACCGCCTGGCAGATTCGGGCGTGCGGGTGGCCTCTAGCATTTCCCATACCCCTGGGATCCCTTCTGTTCCTGGAGCCTTTCTCCTGCTCCCTCTCCTCTCTCAGTCCTGGGCCTCTCGGGCAAGGCCCGCCTCCCGAGCAGAGCTCCTGCAGAGACTCTGCTCCCTTCACTTCTCCTCCTCTGACTGATCTGACTGAGCTCCCCTCCCCAAGATGGTTCCCCTTTTTATACAGCTTCCTTTCATGCTCCCCTAATCTTCTTCCTCCACCCACACCCACTACATGGTTCCCCCTCACTTAGTTCCCCTCCATTCCAGCCAGGGACCAGGGACTGTGCTCTCCCTTAGGAGCAATCTTGCCCTGCCCTACTGAAGTGGACATGTTGGATGCAGGTGTTAGGGTCCCGGGCAGCACTCTATCCTTACCCCAGAGTGGGATACCACACCTCTGGGTGAGATGCGCTGGTCTTCAATCCTGGCGGACCAGTCATAAGTGGGGCCTCCGTATGCCCACTCAGGTGCGGGGGCTGGTGGCTCCAGTAGGGGGCCCAGGAGCAGGTCAGCTGAGCAGGCGCCCGGGTATGGGGATTCCGCCAGCGGGTTGAGGAGCGGATCGGCGGAGCGGGCCAGGTGGTATGGGGATTCCGCCAGGGGATCGCGGAGCTGGTCGGCAGAGCAGGCACCCGGTGTAGTAGACTCTGGGCTTTGGTGCAAGTCGGGAGCGTGCGCGCCCGGGTATGGAGGCGCCGCCAGGGAGCCCAGGAGCAAGTCAGCGCGGTCTGTGCCCGGGACAGGGAAACTCTTCCTACCTGTTCCCGCGGCTGCTCCTGGGCTGTTCTCCTCCTCCTGGTCCTGGCTAGGCTCTGCCGGGGCTCGTGGCGACTGAACCCGCAGGGGCGCCACATACCCCCTTGGTAAAACACAGTACGTCCGCGGGCTGGAACATAGTATAAACAGGTATGTTACAGACATGCAAATTTTTAGACGCATCACATAGAAGATCATAAACATAACATTTCTTCCCTTTATGGGAGGCACTTTTTCTTGAACGTTACTGGTTACGTTTTTATCAAAACATTATAAGACTTTTTAAAGAACATCTTTCTTTACACTTATAAAACTTTTCTCACATAAAACATTTTTCATATAAAACATTTGTAAACAGGTTACAGTGCGATCTGCAACCGGGTGTCCATTTTCTTTATCATGGTGCAAACTAGCAAACATGAGCAAGAGGGACCCGGCTGAAAACCCTCAACGTAGGCCCTGGGCGTGGCTGCAGGGCATAGATGATCCAGGTGTTGGACCACGTCTTCGGCCATGCCAAACGGGTTTTTGTTCTGAGGTCATTCGTTATTACATAAAACCAATAAGGGGCACTTTAATAAGTGCAATTATATACAGTGGAAAGTTTTTAGGGAGATCACCGTCCTCTACCTTAATGTCTCTATACCCTTACCGGGTAACTAAATAAACAAAACTTTCTGTACCTTTCCAGATAACTATTTACAGTTTCTGCAAAACAAACAGTTTAACAGTGAGGCTCCCTCCAGGGAGGAAACTCCTGATTTTTACTGGCTGACCCAGCCGGGTTTTCAGCCTGGGGCTGCGGGGTCAGGTCTCTTCTTCTTGCCACCCGGTACACCTGAAGGGCATACCACCCGCATTCGCCCTTGTGGCGTGCAAAGGTGACGTACTCGCCGGGGTACAGGTCTCGGCTGGGATACCCTTGTTGGAGGTGGGGTTCTACATCCCGCCGGTTAACGAATATGTCCCTATCAGTGTGGGGCTCCCTTACAAAGCCCCACCCAGCGTCCAAGTCAAATTTGACCACTATCCCCTCCAGACGGGGACTGGGTGTGGTGGACTTTACCTGGCGGGCCCGGGCCTTGGCCGCCATGTTTCGGGCCTCCATGTGCTCCCACCGCACCTGCTGGTCATATCGCTCCTTTTCCAACTGTTGGTGCTCCCTCCTGCAGTGCTCTTCCCTCCGGAGGGCCTGGGCCTGCATCTCCCGCGGGAACCCCATGAGGTCCCCTTCCCGATCGTCCCACCGGAACGCCTCTCCTCCTGGGCAGGCGACTGGGGGTGCAGGTGTGGGCGTTAGAGGGAGTTCCCGCTGGTCTTCAATCCTGGCGGACCAGTCATAAGTGGGGCCTCCGTATGCCCACTCAGGTGCGGGGGCTGGTGGCTCCAGTAGGGGGCCCAGGAGCAGGTCAGCTGAGCAGGCGCCCGGGTATGGGGATTCCGCCAGCGGGTTGAGGAGCAGATCAGCGGAGCGGGCCAGGTGGTATGGGGATTCCGCCAGGGGATCGCGGAGCTGGTCGGCAGAGCAGGCACCCGGTGTAGTAGACTCTGGGCTTTGGTGCAAGTCGGGAGCGTGCGCGCCCGGGTATGGAGGCGCCGCCAGGGAGCCCAGGAGCAAGTCAGCGCGGTCTGTGCCCTGGACAGGGAAACTCTTCCTACCTGCTCCCGCGGCTGCTCCTGGGCTGTTCTCCTCCTCCTGGTCCTGGCTAGGCTCTGCCGGGGCTGGGGCGCTGCCGGTGGACTCCGGTGCTTGTTGCCGTCTCGCTCTCATCTTTTCCAGCACCTCTCTCTTCCAGCTGGCGATGGCTGTTTGCTGGGCCTCACCCACCCGCCGACTTAGCTCACACATTTCGGCGTGGAGGAATTCCGCGTCCTCCAGGGACAGCTTATTGATCACCTCTCCCAAGGTAATAGGTGTCTCGTCTTGCTGCAGGCTGCAGGCTGGGGTTCCTGGCTCACCTCCCTCTATCTTGCCTGCCAGGTGTGGTCTGTCTGGTCTCTTTGAGACCACACCCTGTCTCCCAGTTTTCTTTTTTTTTTTCCTCTCCCCTATCGGGGGCGGTCCCATGGCTGCTTGCTGTCAGCCACACCTGGGGGAAGCTACCCCACCTTGATGGACACATCCACGTTCATGGTCACTGCTGCTTGGGGCGTGCTCAATTTTTGGCACCATTCTGGGACCCGACCCACGATGGGAGGCGGTTTCTTGTTGTCTTTTCGTTCGCACATAATGGCGCCCATTCTTCTGGGGCGGGCGCCACATTCAGTATAAAACACAGTCTCTAGGCGCACAATACCCGGTGATAACAGGGGGTTCATATCCTGCTTGTGACGCCAAGTTGACGCGCCCCCTGGGCCGTGGGGATACTCAGTGCCGGGCCGGTCATTGCTAGGGGAGATGTCACAGTGGCGGTGACCCGGTCCGTGACCCAGGGCGGTCAGTAAAAAGAGGATTTTTATAGGGGATTTATGTACAAAGTTCGTGACGCCACCTGTGGTATGCAGCTAAAGGGAGCCGCCGCTGCAGAGCAGGTCCTCTGGGGCTGATGTTAGTGCAGCAAAGCTGGTGTGGCTCTCCACAGGTAGAGCTTAGCTCCAGCGCAGTGTAGATGTTATAGGTGATGCTGGGTGTTGTAGTGCATGGTTTGATGGCGCAAACAATTACCACAGAGACAATGGGGTGCAGTCCTCCGAGTTTGCTCACAGTTATTAAGTTCCTCAGGTTACAGGTTCTGGATTACAACTTCCCACGTCGTGCTGCGTTCACCAGGCAGGGGTTCAGCAATCCCTCGGGAAGTTCAAGAGTGCCTTACAGGACCCCTTTCTATGTGCCTTCCTCAGTCGTCTTCCTGCGCTGGCTCTCGCCCTCCTGCCCTGCGCCTCACAATCAGTGTCCTAAGCCGGTTGCCTCGGGTCTTGTCGGGCGACCTGCAGTCCCCTGGACCCTCTGTGGCCACCTTTTTGGTGATATAATTGTGGTTGTGGCCACTGCACCTTGCAAGTATAGCAACCTCCGGTTTCTAGCTGAGCCTTGTAGTTCTCCACTAGTTTAGGGGCCGGTCCCCTCTGCGGCTCGATCCCTCCACCGCCTGGCAGATTCGGGCGTACGGGTGGCCTCCAGCACTTCCCGTACCCCTGGGATCCCTTCTGTTCCTGGAGCCTTTCTCCTGCTCCCTCTCCTCTCTCAGTCCTGGGCCTCTCGGGCTAGGCCCGCCTCACGAGCAGAGCTCCTGCAGAGAGTCTGCTCCCTTCACTTCTCCTCCTCTGACTGATCTGACTGAGCTCCCCTTCCCATTTTTATACAGCTTCCTTTCATGCTCCCCTAATCTTCTTCCTCCACCCACACCCACTACATGGTTTCCCCTCACTTGGTTCCCCTTCACTCCAGCCAGGGACCAGGGACTGTGCTCTCCCTTAGGAGCAATCTCGCCCTGCCCTACTGAAGTGGACGTGTTGGATGCAGGTGTTAGGGTCCCGGGCAGCACTCTATCCTTACTCGAGAGTGGGATACCACACCTCTGGGTGAGATGCAGTACCTCTGTGGCGACTGAACCCGCAGGGGCGCCACATGGTCCAGGCTCACATCTACTGAGACTGGACCATATAGAACACAGGGTGGTGGTGGTAGCAAATTGACTGGAAGCTTTATCTGCTATCCAACCAACAAAATTTTCACACTGCTCTGGCTTCAATAGTGGTGTTCCGCGGCCCACTAGAAATTGGAACAGAAAAGTAGTTCGACATGAGATGGGTGTTTGTTGTGGTCCCTCAGGAGGCACAGTTTCATCTTGCCAAGGCCTCTGGGTGCACTATCACCATCACTATAACGTCTACTTCCCCGTCCCTTGACACACACCTTGCCCATTTTAAATGGAGTTTAATATTTGTCACGTTGCCAAAAATGTCTGTATTATTACCGCAGTAATATAGGATCATGTCTGATGAGATGACCACAGTTTTAGGTAGTGACCTGGGATTCAGAGATGCTTCCAGTGGTCTCTCCCATGCTGTTCCCATGTCTTTTCTGCACTGTAAGAATGTGTCTGATGATGTCTCACACACCACATGGCCAGATAAGGTTGTAAAATATTAAAATGACATTTCCCGGTGAATGCATTTTTCACTGTTGAAAGCAATGCAAAAGTGCAAAAACACATCAGAAAGGCTACGTGTGAACATAGCCCAAGGTGTGGAGGACCATTTTTGTATATTTATTTTGGCTTATATACAAGTCACTACCCTGAAAAGGATGTTCCTTAACATTTTTCCTAGGAAAATCCATTTGGGTTTCGTTTTTGTATGTTTTATTGTGAGTCTGTAAAAGTGGCGTAGTACCTCTGACAACGTTGTTGACAGCAGTGACCTGGGAGTCAGAAATGCTTCCAGGGGTCTTCCCCATGCTGTTCCCATGTCATTTGAGCACTGTTCCCATCGACTTGAGCAATTTTTATTTCCCTGGGGCCCCGGAAAAATGCTCAAGTTTCCCATAGACCTCTCCTGTATCTAATCTGTATCTTCTTGGTCTGTTAAATGCGGGCGCCGGGCAGGTTAATAACGCTAGTAACCTGCAGATTAACCCCATTTCTGCAGGTTGATAGCATTTTTTTCTGGTGGTGACAGGTTCCCTTTCAGTTACTATTGCAACTATGACATACAGTATGATTGAATTTACTGTACATACCATAGTGCATTTACATAGGTGGAATGACTATCACATACCTTACTATGAATACTATTAACCATCGAGTATTGTACTTGTCCAATTGCCATTGGATATATTTTGGTCTTCCTAGTACTATGTTGATAGATTTTAATTTATACTAATAAATCTAAAGATTGTTTTGATCAGCATATTGATGCCCCTTGTTTTCTCTTTGTTGGTACAATATATGTTGGAGCTGCTGCATTTGAATTTTTCATCTACTGGTGGAGGGTTACACAACTACATACACTGTATGGACTTAAGTATTGGAACAGTTACATGTTACACCTACAAGAGCTTTTATGACACCTCATTCTAAATGTGATTATGAAGTTGATTCCCCATTTGCAGCTACAACAACTTACAGTCTTCTGGGAAGGCTTTCTACAATATTTTGGATTGTGCCTGTGGGAATTTTTGCCCATTCATCTAGAGGGGCATTTGTGAGTTTAGACACTGATATTGGACTAGAGGTTCTGGCTCACAATCCCCTTTTTAGTTCATCCCAAAAGATATATCATGGGGTCTATGTCAAGGCTGTGTACAGACCAATTCTTCCCCACCAAACTCACCCAATTATGCCTTCGTGGACCTTGCTTTTTACACTGTGGCACAGTCATGCAGGAACAGAAAAGTGTGTTTCACAAACAGTGTCAACAAAACTGGAAGAATCCAATTGTTCAAAATTTCTCTTATACCGAAGAGTTAAGCTTTCCCTTTACTGGAACTATCAGTCCTAGGCCAAACCCTGAAATACAAGTCCACAGTATTATCCCTCCTCTACCAAAGTATTACAGTTGACAAAATGCAGTCTGACAGAAAACGTCCTCCTGGCATTCGCTAAACACAGACTGGCCCACCATATGCCAGATAGAGAAGTGTGCTTTGTTACACCACAGAACATGTTTACACTGCTCCAAGATCCAGTGTTGGCAACTTTACACCACTCTATCCATCACTTGGGATTGTGCTTGGTGATGTAAGGTTTGCATGTTTTCTGTGATGATGTTAATGACATGCTGGTATCAGTGAACTCTTTAGAATGTGCCATTCTTTTACCAATGTTAGTAAAGCAAGACTGCATGGTGAGGGGTTGGATTTTATTCACCTGTGGCAAGGGGACTGAATGAAAAAACAGAATTCATTGATTCAATGATTATGAGGTGTGTCCCAATACTTTTGTAGTACTATAAATATTGTCAGCCTTATACAGTGCCTTGAAAAGTATTCATACCCCATGAACATTTCTCACTTTACACCAACAATCTTAAATGTTTTTTATTTGGATTTTATGTATTATAATACTTGCTACTTTGTGTACAACACAAAGTAGCAAATATTTATGTATATATTTAAGTGTAAAGGAAAATAATACATTTTCTAATTATCATATATACTGGAGTATAAGCCGACCCGAATATAAGCCGAGGCACCTAATTTTACCACAAAAAATGGGAAAACTTATTGACTCGAGTATAAGCCTAGGGTGGGAAATGCAGCAGCTACTGATAAATTTCCCCATCCTGGAAAGCATTGCCCACTCATCATCAATCCTGGTATGCTTTACCCCCTCATCCCCAATCCTGGTATGCATGGCCCTTTCATCCCCAATCCTGGTATTCATGGCCCCCTCATCACTGCACACATGAAAAAAATAAACACTTCTACTCACCTTCCTTCCCTCTGCTCCAGCGCTGCGTCCTGTTCTGCTGCCAGCAGCAGCTGATCTCAGCATCTGAGCAGTGCATGACATCACTGCCATATACGCCCTCAAATGCTGAGGTGAGCTGCGGGGATATTCACTCCTCTCCACGCCGGAACCATTGGCGTGGAGAGGAGTGAATATTCATTTTCTTTAGTAGAGGGCACACAGGATCGCTGAGCCGCAGCAGGAGGTGCGGCCGCTGCTGACACTACGTGCTATTAAAGCAAATGAATATTCACTCCTCTCCACTCTCATGGGTGTGAAGAAGAGTGAATATTCAATTTACATAGCAGCGGGCATACGTGGTAGCTCCATCAGCCAGATACTGCCTGCACCCTGCTCCTCCGCTGCCGCAACCCCCCACCACCTTCCACAGATGGAATATACTATAATAGAAGTATATACTCACTATAAGCCAAGGGGGCTTTTTCAGCATAAAAAATTGCTGAAGAAGTCGGCTTATACACTAGTATATACAGTATTTTAAAAATATAAATCTTAAAATTATGATGTGCTATTATATTGAGCCCCCATAGCTATTCTGTAAAAACATCAGAAGTTTGTTTGAGAACATTAGGGATCAAATAGCATCATGACAGCAAAGGAACACACCAGACATGTCAGGGATAAAGTTGTGGAGAAGAGTAAAGCAGGGTAAAGTTTTAAAAAAATAGCCCAAGCTCTGAACATCTCACGAAGAACTGTTTAATTTATCGTCCAAAAAATGGAAGGAGTAACGTACAACTACAAATCTTCCAAGATATGGCCGTCCACCTAAACTGACGTCCCAAGCAAGAAGAGCACTAATTAGAGAAGCAGCCAAGAGTCCCATGGTCAAGTTGCAGAGGCTGCAGAGATCCACATCTCAGGTGGGAGAATCTGTCCACAGGACAACTATTTGTCATATACCATGTATAATTTCCTTTACACTTCACAAATACTTGCTACTTTGTGTTGATATATCACATAAAATCCTAATAAAAATACATTTAAGTTTGTAGGTGTAACGTGAAAGAATATTTATTAGGGTGGGCATACTTTTTCAAGCTACTGTAAATATGTGTTAAAATATGATTTGTTAAATTTAGAAAAAAAAACATTTATTATAAAGAAAATCAACAGCTTACTTGAATGAAACCGAAACTGTTATTGCCTCAGGTCACGAGTCTTTATTTACACCATTAACAGGTAATTAGCTCTAAGGTATCTTTCAGATGGAGGTGCTAATGTGGTGTTTTCCATACCGTGATAAGAAGATGATCACATTTTACTAACAGATAGTAAAATTAACATCTGCCTTCAATCCACTTTTCATTAACATGCATAACAGGTGTGCTTGTATTTAACTTGAGGGGTTTCTATCATTATGGAACATGTGCTAACCACCAGCTCAGGTGGACATGTAGTGGGGCCACTAAATACACAGATTGCAGGAGCATTCTTAATCCCAAAATTACACAGCTATCTGATGAGCTGTGTCACCTCAGGCCAGGACCTGGGATCTTTGCTAATTGGTGCGACCTAACAAATTTGTCATTTTGTTTTGACAACTAATAGCCTTATTTTTGTTTTGTTGATTTCAGCTCATCTGTAACCAAATCTTTATTTCCAAGTGCTCCGCAGTGATTAGGAAGTTCTTAATGTAAATACAAGCATTACTCCAGGAAAAGGCTCATCCACTCCGAGAGGAACACTTCATAAGTTATGGATGAGTCTAGCTCACAGCTTCTTTTAGCAATGTGCTACAATTACTAAGGGGCACCTGTAATTTTTGAACTGTCCATCATCTTCTGAGCTATTTTTACATTTTCCATTATCTTCAGCATCTCTGGTGTGTTCAGTGATAATTAAACATTATATATTAGATAGAACAGAAATAAATGGCTTGTTCCATCATATGGAGCAGAAAATGAGATGAACCAAGCTAAGGGTACTTCTACTTGATGAAAACGAGGATCCAGAGGTATAAAACTATTTCTTTTATTGTAAGAACTCTGGCATAAAATATGTCACATTGACACATAAAAAACATATAAAAGTTCTATAAAAACCATGAGAAACATAACATGTTTGGGCTGAATAGCCTTCATCAGGTGTATCCATCATATGATAACTTGTACTCTCTGGTAGAAGCATGCTTTACAGACATTGGCATACCAAGCTCTTATGGCTTCATGATACAGAACAATAAGGACTCTGAGTGCCACAATTAAGGTTCTGTGCATTATTCTGATGAAAAACTGTAGCATTCTCTATCATATGCTGTTCAAAAAGCAGTTTTCATGAATGAGATTGATATGTATATAGAGTCATTAAAGGGGCCTGGTCTGCTATTACATATCACCTTCATTGTACAGATGATAAGAAAATTAATAATTCTGTTAATATTGCAATCCAGTGAATAGTCATGATGACATTTCCTTTTAATATAGTATAACAGGTGGGTTTTCCAAGTGTGCATTACCTTGAGCTGAATGCTAATAGCTGTTCTCTCTGTTTAGCCAATGGAAAGAACTTTCTGCCCTGTACGTTTTTTTCTATTGTTTGATTTGGAGTGAACAGTGACTCGCTATGCCAAAAACTGGCAGTTCGGTGAGTGATTAAGCATGTGTGACCAGCAGCACTCCGCTTATTTGTTGGGCCTGTACATTGCTATACACTTTGAACACCAGAGGGTACAATGCTATGTAAGAAAATGGCGCAACTCCTCATTGGATAGTTTAATTTAACAGCATGTAAATTACAAATAATGTTATATTTTTCTAATCTATGCATTGTAAGTGATATTTAATGGTTGGAGAACCACTTTAAGTGTTGATAATACTCTTGCATTGGTCAACAACAACAATATACAAATATAAACATAAATGTCATGGAGTACTAATACCAGAGTGGCATCTGTAACATGGCACCCATAATATACCACTATGTGCCTTAGATTTCATACAGAATCCTTAAAAAATAACAGTGGCAGACTCAGCGCTATTCTCTCAGTGCTACCATATACGACGTATGGACAACCTTTATGATATGTGCCCAAAAGATCTCTATGTGCTGCCATACATGGCCCTTGCACTTACTTCATACATACTGTTAAGTATGGACAGTGCCATCCAAATAACATTAACTCTTGTATATGTGTTTCTATCACTGCACAGAGTCCAAAAACATGGTTATAACTATAGTGGGTTCAGGGCTTAAAGTCCTACTTGGGTACTAAGGGGGTCCAAGAGGTTTCTTTGGCCCATAAGAGAAGACCAATACTATTAACTTAATGTGATGAGGCTCTTGATCTCTAGAGAAGTTTCTCAATAAACCACAAATTACTTGGAAATCTTCAGCTTGGAATGAATAAATATATTACTATAGATCTGTAATTTCTCATCTGGAGAAGTGGATCCTTGAAATCCTTGGTTTGGATGACTAGTACTAAGCAGCATGGTCTGGGGTTAGAGGTGTATCTAGAGGTTGCAGGTGAGGCAGTTGCCCCTGGCACTGCCTGCAGGGGGCACCATTGGGCCTCCCAATGTGACAGACTGAGGTGTCTCCAAGGTAGAGGTATTTTGCTGCCCCCAAATTAATTTTTGGGGAAAAAGTGTGAGAGAAATGTATGGGGGGAGAAATGTGAGAGGGGATAGTATAGGGGTAGTGTGAAGGGACAGTATGGGGGAAAGTGTGAAAAGACGGTATAGTGAAAAAAGTTTGAGGGGACTGTATGGGGGGAAAGTGTGAGGGGTCATAGTAACTGTGAGAGGATACTATAGGAAGAGAAATGTGTGAGGGGACAGTATGAGTGGCATGTATGAGGGGCCAGTATGGTGGGAAATGTGTGAGTGGACAGTATCAGGGGAGAAATGTGTGAGGGACCAGTATGGGGGAAGGAATGTGTGAGGGGTCAGTATGGAGAGAGAAATGTGTGAAGGGAGAATATGGAGGGAAAATGCGTGAGGGGACAGTATGGGGGGAGGAAACAGTTTGGGGGGAATGCGAGAAGACAGTATGGGGGAGGAAGTGTGAATGGGCACAGTATAGAGATTGGGCAGTATAGGAGGGACACAGTTTGAGGGGACAGTGTGAAGAGAAGGGGCCACTATAGTAAAATGGCAGCCTGATGGGGAACACTTAAGATAGGGTCAGTGTGGTTGTTATAGCTAATAAGGGCAGACATTGGTGGTTATAGTATAAGAGCAGTGTGGAGGCAATATTTGAAAGGAGAGGACAATGTGGAGGGCATATACCATAAGAGGTACAGTGTGAGGGTCATATTTTGTGCAGGAAGCACAGTGAGGGGGCAAACATTTATTCAGGGGCACACATTGGGCAGATCTTTTTTATTCAAGGGCATTATAATGACAGTGTTATTTTTAAGTAGACCATTTCGGAATGTGCTCCAGAGAAGATGGAAGTCCGCAGAAATGAGCTGTGGATGTGAAAAGTCATCATGGCTTCTGGGCAAGATGGAAAAGAAAAAAAAAAGAATGACTCCAATCAGAGAAGATGTTTATTGGTAAATGTTTATTTGTGATATTCATTGTATCTCATCAGTTCCTGTATAGCCTGCAGGCTGGTGATGGCTGGTAACAACTCTCCATATCTCTTTACCATTGTAAAGGACATACTGGGAGTTGTAAGTTCAAACGATACAATTGTACATGAGGTTGATTTAACATTACAATTGATTGTTGTGCTAAGCTTGTTGATGTCTGCATGTACTGAAGGTGGTTCAGGTGATGAATTCCTGTACAGATAGGAGTACTAATGATGCATTCCTGTACTGTTGGTGGTTATGGTGATGTATTTATGTACTGTTGGTGGTTCTGGTGATTTATTCATGCATTGATTATGGTTTTTGAGATATATTCATGTGATATATTCATGTACTGTTTCAGTTCTGGTGATGTATTCATGTACTGATGGTGATTCTGGTTATCTATTCATGTACTGTTGGTGGTTCTGGTGATGTATTTATTTAATGTTATTGGTTCTGATCCTGTATTCAAGTAGCAATCTATAAACTTGGCAGATAATGTGTTACATAGCTATTTTAACAAAGTATTGTACTGTCTGACAAGTTAAGGGTTACTTCATCTGTGCTTATGTTAGGAGCATTAATTATAAAATTAAGCTGTTAACCCTTTCGGCGACCATGCTCGGGTGCTCACCAAGTATCTTCAGCGTGCTTGGGTGTTATGTTTCAGTCACTCCCTGCTCAAGATTTGTGACTGTTTGACAGCTTTAATACATGTGAAGAATGCCTAAGAAACAGGCATTCCTCACTTGTATTAAAGCTGTCAAACAGTCGCAAATCATGCACACAGCATGACTCAAACATAACACCCAAGCACGCTGAAGATACTCGGGAAACACCCGAGCATGCTCGTAAATCTCGAGTAACAAGCATGCTCGATCATCACTAATGCCCATCTTAACAGCATGTAATATACTTAGTGTCAGGATTTGACTCTGCTTGCAGGTTCCAACGATCACCACATGACCACTCATATGCGATTTTCATACCTATAGACACATGCCGACCACCTTCTATTCCTGCTTCTCTCAATGAAGCAAGGGCTGTAGTATTCCACTGAACATTCAGAGAATCAGGAAGACAAGTAAATCAGCAGATGAATATAACTAGGCAAATCGCATATGATTGGTCAAATGGTGACTACTGTAACAGTTTAAGCTGTGTAAAGGAGGGGGCGCCAAACTGAACCAAACTGAATTTTGCCTCGGGTGCAGGAAAACCTAGATTTTCATTTGAATGAGGCATTGGTGCAGCAGGAAGATCTGTTAGGAACAACAGTAACTGGTGTAGCAGAGTTGGAGCAATATAAAGTGGTGTAGCAGAGTTGTTATCCACAATGAAATGATACCGAAGATGTGACAGGGCGATGAGAGACCAGTGCAGCATAGTTGAGCTTGTTGTGGAAGTTATATGTAGCAGAACTGGCTTCAGCGATAATAGATAGTAAACTTAGTGAACAAAAATTGGTGTATCAGAGCTTATTTAGTAATGAGATTATTGGCTGAAAACCCACAGAAATGTAGCAGAGAGGACTCAGCAAACAGGAACCAATGTAGCAGAGCTGAGTTTATAGTGATGTTCTTGGCAGAGCATGTATAGTGATGTAGCAGAGTGGAGGTTAAATATAGCTGAGTTGATTCCAGTGATGACTAGCAGCAAGCATGCTAACCACCTGAGATCTCAGGCCTCCACCTGAGATCTCAGGCCTCCACCTGAGATCTCAGGCCTCCACCTGAGATCTCAGGCCTCCACCTGAGATCTCAGGCCTCCACCTGAGTCGGATAGAGTCGAGTGGGTGGATGACGTCACAGGAGCATGCTATGGCAGGGAGCAGAAAGAGCAGACTCCAGGCAACTCAGAATGGAGGATGCAGCGCTCAGAGCTAGATCCAGGAACAGTTACAAGATCACTATATATCACTATCAACAGAATAATGTTTGCTGAAGCCAAGCTATGAAAATCCAATCATTTAGTTCAAGTGACTGACGGAAAATCTATAAAAAAAGGAAATGAGCCTTGTCAATCTTTAAGGGATATTCTATCTTAAATTAATTTTCTCCATCCACTGGAAATATGATAACTGTGTAGGACCATTGCAGATCTAACAGTTAATAATCACCTATCGTCTCTTCTTTTTTATAGACATACATTTTTGCTATTTCAGAACAGGGCAGGTCCTTCAACTGCTCTATCACCACCTCTTAGAAGAGCCCATTAAAATTGATGAAATTACAAGAAAAAAAAAAAAAACTGAAAAGAGCAGGTATTTAGGTACAAATGTACACATTGTATCCAATACGTCAAAGCAAAAATCAAACAGTAACAATAATATAGGATAGTTTATTAAAATGAATCACATTGCAGTATATCCTAATCATGTAAAATATGTTATATAATTACCTAAAATATTTTTGAGAGGGTATTTGAGCAAAATAATTCAGATTTATATCATAAGAGTCTATACAGATTTATTAGTAAATATATTTAACAAATTCGTACTGATCTGACCTGCCATGCCTGTAAAATCAACCTCATTAGTTAACTACTTTCTGCTACTTACAGGACCACCCACTGGGCTTATTTGTCCTGCTGCTTGCACCTCCTTGCAGGTAGATTTTTTTTTACTAATCCTGACATAATACTTTATTTAACCAAACACAAAAAGCAGCTCATCTGATCCCAGCAGGTGGAAATTAAAAGCCTGCTGACTGAGGATGATATAGCTCAAGGGTTGCATGAATGGAAATGAAGGCAAAAAATGTTCAGATTATTTATTTATTTATTTTACTCGCTTGTATAGCACCATTAATTCCAACGTACTTTACAGACATTATCAGCACTGTCCCCATTGGGGCTCACAATCTACATTCCCTATCAGTATGTCTTTGCATTGTTTGATGAAACCGGAGAACCTGGAGGAAACCCACACAAACACTAGGAGAACATACAAACTCCTTGCAGATGTTGTCGTTGGTGGGATTTGAACACCGGACCCCAGCGCTGAACTAATGATCCAATAATTAATAAGCAACAGTTTTAATAGGTATATCTTTGCTTAAATATATTGCTGTTATACAAATATGTTCTAATTTTGCATATAGAAATACAATTCTCAATGGCGCATGTAGAGCATGACATAGCTGAAGTACACCTCCAGACACAGTGCATTGTCACCTCCAGACATAGCACGTAGACGATGAAGTGACCGCGGGCAAGGCCACGCGTTGATATCCATGACCTGGCCCAGCAAGATCCCCACACACAGACTCTACCTTGATAACCGTATCTTTACTTGTATACATTTTTAACACAGCAGAACACAGTAAATGACAAACGTAAATGTTCACAGCAATAACGTGTACTTATAAGCTGACCCTCACTGTCCCTACTCACACGTTACCAGTCCTTTACTCCAGAAGGATGTGTCCCCCGTCGCAGGCCTGTCTGTCTTTGAAGGAAGGCGTCCCAGCCGAAGAAAACAGGAACAGCAGACTTCGCTGAAAGGAAGGGATACTTCGGCCTCTCGCCAGAGGTCCCGCTTACAGTCTCTCTGATCCGGGTAGTAGCTCTTGTGGATTCCCTTATGTGGTTCACACTCCAGTAGCGGGGAGTGTAACAACTGAATCCTTCAGCAGTGCGGAAGCTGGGGAAAACTCTGAGGATAAGGTGTTAGATAACAGAAACCACGTTGAGAGTATCCTCTACAGCACACACGAGGACCTGCACACCGTCCTGGTTCTCTTTTACAGACCACCTCCGACTCCCCGCGTGCTTTTTTTCACTTTGTTCACGTGACTCTCCAGGGAGGGACACAGGAGACTCAGTCTTTTTCTCTGTCATCACATCCTGCACAGGTGCAACCTCTGGCCACAAGGTGGCAACACCATCCTGCGTTATCATTTCTGTCACAGGCTCTATCTCAATTATCACACAACAGCCAGAGCCTGCCAGCTCACTACACGCCCCCCCGCTCAAAGGTTGGCAATCCCTGCCAACGACCGGCTCCAGGGCGGTGATGGCTGTGGATGTTACAGGGGGCGGCTGGGAAGAGGGCCACACAAATTGGTCTCTGTAGGACTGTCCTGGAGGTACACCTGCAGTGGTCCTCGTTGTCCACCTAATGGGTTGGATCCCCTCTCTCCGATCAGTCACCCCACTCTCTTTCCCAGTCGACATGTCAGTAGAGGAGGTAATCGGTTCAAGTGCGTCAGTCAGACGGACAGGGGTAGGCATGCATTCAATCTCTACATCCCCGGGGTCAGTGTCTCTGACAGTATTAGTGATATCCATCTCTCTAGGTATCACAGTAGGGGAGTCAGGCTGGGAGCGACAGGGGCGCAACATATTACGGTGCAAAGTACGGATGCTGCCGCTGTCTTCGCCCTGCACTCGATAGACGGGGCCACCGGGGTACGGGTGTCCAATTACTCGATAGACTTTGGTCTCCCACTTGGGCCGGAGTTTCCCTTGCGGTTTCTTTATACGGACTAGGACCAGTTGACCTACATTCAGTGAGTCCTCTTGTACCGGAAGTGGGTCAAAGTGCACTTGATCCTGGATTTGTCGGCCTACTAGCCGGTAGACAGTCTCCTTTCTCTGGCGGTGTGTTTGTAGCCAGGAAGGATAGGTACCACAGGTATCTTCTTCGGAGTTAGACAGTTGCAACTCATGGATGTGTTTGCCTGGACGGCCAAAGAGAAGGGTGTATGGGGTGTATCCGGTGACGGAATGGACTTGATTATTATAGGCCCACTGCAGTTCTGGGAGGAATCGAGGCCAGTCGGGCTTTTTGTCTTCAGCCCGTGTCCGGATCAGTTGTAAGAGGGTCCGGTTAAAGCGTTCACACACGCCATTCCCTTGTGGATGGTAAGGGGTGGTCTGGGACTTCTTTATTCCATACATCCGTTGGAGTTCATCAATGACTCGCCCTTCGAAACAAGCCCCCTGATCAGAGTGCAGCCGCTCCGGACATCCGTAGACCCGAACGAACTGTTGACAGATGGCCTGTACAGCTGATTCGGCAGTCTGATCCTTGGAAGCAACAGCGACGGCGAATTTCGTCAAGTGGTCCACCATCACCAGACAGTACTGGTAGCCACTATTCGCCGTTCCGATCAACAGATAGTCCACCATCAACAGCTCGAGGGGCCTCGACGTCCTAATAGTCTGGACGGGTCCACGCTGTTCAGCGGACTTGTGGAATTCACAGGTACGGCATTCTTGACAGACGTTTTCAACCAGCTTACGGAGCCCCGGACAAAAAATGAACTGCTGGGTCCACCGGGGGGTCTTGTCTATGCCGAAGTGGCCGTTCCTCCTGTGAGCTTCGCCCACCATCTCATGGGCCAACTGCACCGGGACGACAATCTGCAAACACTCCTCCAGTATATGGGATAAAAGGGCCCGTCGATACAGGACTCCATCTTTCACGATCAGCCGATCCCATTGGGCAAGCACAGTCAAGGCTCCGGTCGATAGTCGGGCTCTCACTTCGGAGGGCGGTTTCTCTTGTTTATTCACATACCGTTTCAGTAAGACGTGCTCGGGATCTCGATCTTGAAGCTTGGCCCATTCTTGCTGGGACAGGGGAGATCCCACTACGGCTTCAATCCCTCCTACAGCATACTGGCGGCTATCTTCTATTTGCTTTGCGAGCCGGGCAAAGTCAGGCATCTCATCTTCCTCCAACTCTTCATCCCGGTCCCCCACTGGTGGGGATGATGTCACTCTAGACAGGCTGTTAGCATTCTGATTCTCATTCCCCGCTCTGTATTTAATTTTGTATTGGAATCTAGAGAGCCTGGCCATCCAGCGCTGTTCCATTGCCCCTAGTTTGGCATTCTCTAGGTGGGCGAGAGGATTGTTGTCCGTCATGACCAGCACCTCCGCTCCTGTCAGACAGCCAGCAAATTTCTCCGTCATAGCCCAAGTCAGAGCCAAGAGTTCCAAGCGGAAGGAGCTGTAGTTGACGGGATTCTTTTCGGTGTCACGGAGAGACCTACTGGCATAGGCTATTACGCGTTCTTTATTATCTTGAACTTGAGAGAGGACCGCCCCTAGACCTTGAAGGCTGGCGTCGGTGTGCAACTGGAACGGTAATGTGTAATCTGCATACGCCAGAACAGGGGGTGATGTTAGAGCAGCCTTGAGTGCCTGAAAGGATTTTTCTTGGTCAGGCCCCCAACTGATGCGTCGTCCTCTGGGACTGTTCGCGGTCCCTCGGAGAACCTCATGCAGTGGTTCAGCAAGCCGAGCAAAGTCCTTGACAATCCGACGGTAGTAGCCTGCCAGCCCCAGAAAAGCCCGGACTTCTTTGACGGTAGTTGGCTGCGGCCACTCTTGAACGGCTGCTATCTTCTCCGGAGAGGGCTGGACACCTTCGGCCGAGATCCGGTGACCCAAGTAGTCAATTTCCTGCTGGAACAGACGGCACTTGCTGGGCTTCAACTTCAAGCCGTGTCCCCTCAAGCGCTGGAACACTTGGCCAAGCTTGTGAAGATGATCCTCAAAGGTGGCGGAGTATACCACGATGTCGTCAAGGTATATCAGCGTAAACTCAAAGTTGAAGTCTCCCAGACAGCGTTCCATCAGTCTCTGAAAGGTCCCTGGTGCGTTATTCAAGCCGAACGGCATCCGGTCGAACTCATACAGGCCCATGGGAAGGATGAAGGCGGTCTTTTCCCTGTCCTTCTCACTCATTGGAACCTGCCAATATCCACTGGTCAGGTCTAGGGACGAAAAATATTTGGACTTCTTCAGGGCGGTTAGTGACCCTTCGATCCGGGGAAGTGGATATGAGTCCCGGATAGTGCAAGCGTTCAGCCTACGGTAGTCTACGCAAAATCTCAGGGAACCATCTTTCTTTTTGACTATCACCACGGGTGCAGCCCACGGGCTCTGGCTTTCACGTACCACTCCGGCGTGTAGCATGGATTCCAATAGGCTTTTCACCTCCTGGTATTGTTGAGGTGGTATCTGCCGGTACCTCTCTCGGATAGGGGGGGTATCGCCCGTGGGTATCTCGTGCTGGATACTGGTGGTACACCCAAAGTCTGTGTCATGCTTTGCAAAGGAGTCTTGGTGTTCCCGTAGGAGTTCCTCCACTTGAGACACTTCTTGTTTGGTGTATTGAGACGTGTCTAGCTGTACTTTTTCCCATAGTTTTCGCCCAATGTCTTCATCATCTACTTGAGCGTTTATGGCTGAGACGGTTACCGTCCAGTCGCCTTCTGTAGACGGGGTGAATTTTAGGGGTCCAATGGGATTCACTTCCGTGGGTAGAGCATATACCCCGGCAAGTTGAGTGCCGGCTTCAAGGGCTAGGCCTACGTCTGCGGTGTTGTTTAGCCTGACAGGGACTCTCCCGTTCCTCACGACGGCCAGAGTGCGAGCAACTAGTGGGTTTAGCTTACCCCCACTTGGGGTCCTCGGCTCGATCAACACTTCAACCCCCTCAAGTTGTCGGTGGGTGTTAAGGGGTAAGGAAATGACTGTCTCTTTTTCAGCGGGCAAAGTAATCCAGGTACGGCGTGGCACCGTAATGGCGGCTAGGGGTAGTTGTTCCTCTGCCATCTGTTGAAGTCCAACGGTCCGGATTACGCGCTGGAACGCCAGACGAGTCGGCTTATGTTTGGTGACTTTCTGCCAGTATTTGGGTCCTTTTCTTGTCAACAGCATAAGATCTAGGTCTTTCAAGATGTTCATTCCAACTATCACTGGGGTCTCGGAGCCGAAACCTTCCTTGACGATGACGATCCCTCGTTTCCCTAAGTCCTGTCCGCAGGCCTTTGTGTCCATCCAAGCAACTCCGATCACTGGAATGGGTAGATTATTAGCTGCAATAATCTTAATGGCGGTGTCTGGGTCACAAACAGTTCTTGGTTTGAGGTAATTTTCGTAAACTGTTCAGAGATCGTGGTCACTTGTGACCCAGTGTCCATCAGTCCCTGTACGGCAATTCCTTCAAGGACAACTTCAAGTGTCGGACTACTCAAGGCAAGAGCACTCCGTCGTCTGCTCTGTTTTTCCACACCCCTCTCTTTGGCCTCCCCTGCTGCGCGAGCCTCAGCTGCAGGGGTGTCTAGTTTAACGGCGGCCATTGTGGTGAGGCCCGGCGTGGTAGCTATGCTTGTGGATATGGCTGGGGTTCCATTCGCTAGTCTGATCGAAATTCCCTTCGCTGGGGTGACTGAGGGTTTGTTCGTTGGTGCGACGGAGGTTTTTGCGGAGGGAAGTGTTGAGGACAATGGTTTGCCCTATGGCGAGGATCACCGCATGACCAACACTGTCCCACGGGACGGCTAGGCTGTCTTCGCTGGTCTCCCTGTCGGTCTAATGTTAACTGTAATATCTGTTTCTGTAAGTCTGCTACCATCTGTTTCAGGTCTTCCGTGTCACTGTTCGGATTTTTTATGTCAGATATGGATCTGCACGCAGCACCTTGAATCCCCACATCCATGACGGGTCCCCTTGAACGCTCTATGGCTTCCTGTTTGACTTCAGCAAAAGTAAGAGTCGGCATCATCCGGATCAAGTCCTGTAATGTGCGGTTAAGATACTGGTCTCTCAGTCCTATTACAAATTGGTCTCTCAGTACCAGGTCACGAGGAGCCATACCAGCTAGTTGTTCCCCTTTTCCACAGGCTTGTTCAAGGAGTACCTGAAGGGCGTTCGCATATTGGGGAATATCCTCCCATTCAAGCTGCGTCCGTCTAAAGAACGTGTCGCAGTGTTCCCGGGTATTTGGTCGGCCCATAGGTGTTCTCCAGCACCCGCACCAAATCATCCACTGTACGCTGGCCCCTGACCGTCTCCAGTCTGACTGTCGTCCATGCCTCCCCTTCTAGCGTCAGTACCGCCATTTCTGCCAAGGTCTTAGGGTCAATATTATACATTTCCTCCAGTATCCGGACTTGTTCCGCCCACTCTGGTACAGGGTAGTTTCGTCCGCCAAATTTCCTGACCTGATTCACAATAGACACCGGCGGGGCTTTCTGACTGTACACGTGGCCTGGGTGGGAATCTTGCTGGTCACAGATCCTGCCGACTACGCCAGATGAAGTGACCGCGGGCAAGGCCGCGCGTTGATATCCATGATCTGGCCCAGTAAGATCCCCACACACAGACTCTACCTTGATAACGTATCTTTACTTGTATACATTTTTAACACAGCAGAACACAGTAAGTGACAACCGTAAATGTTCACAGCAATAACGTGTACTTATAAGCTGACCCTCACTGTCCCTACTCACACGTTACCAGTCCTTTACTCTGTCTTTGCAGGAAGGCGTCCCAGCCAAAGAAAACAGGAACAGCAGACTTCGCTGAAAGGAAGGAATACTTCGGCCTCTCGTCAGAGGTCCCGCTTACAGTCTCTCTGATCCGGGTAGTAGCTCTTGTGGATTCCCTTATGTGGTTCACACTCCAGTAGCGGGGAGTGTAACAGCTGAATCCTTCAGCAGTGCGGAAGCTGGGGAAAACTCTGAGGATAAGGTGTCAGATAACAGAAACCACGTTGAGAGTATCCTCTATGGCACACACGAGGACCTGCACACCGTCCTGGTTCTCTTTTACAGACCACCTCCGACTCCCCGCGCGCTTTTTTTGACTTTGTTCACGTGACTCTCCAGGGAGGGACACAGGAGACTCAGTCTTTTTCTCTGTCATCACATCCTGCACAGGTGCAACCTCTGGCCACAAGGTGGCAACACCATCCTGCGTTATCATTTCTGTCACAGGCTCTATCTCAATTATCACAGAACAGCCAGAGCCTGCCAGCTCACTACACACTACAAAACGCAGTCCACACTGCCAGTGACATTGAATGGACACTACCAGAAACAATGCATACATGTGTGGCACCCCAGAGGGTCCGGTTGCCACAGTGGTATTGCCTCCTTCAAAAGAGGTACTGCCATGCCTGGAAGCAAGCAGGGGTCCCCTAGTCAGGTACACTACACATGCAACACTTTCCTGGCTCCAGACCAGCAAGGGGAGTCCCCTCCCCTTGGCAACTGGGATCTGGAGGCGGGGTTAGTTAGTCTCAGTGTTAGGAGCTGAGTTTAGGACATCGAGGAGAGAGGAACTAGGGACTGGAGCTGAGGAAGCTCGTCCTAGCTGAAATACACAGAGGACCGGACACCGGAGTCCGAGGGGGGCACTGCAGGCCCAGCAGTAGATACCGTAGGGCAGGAGATTGCAGGTCTCCTGGTCCCATCAGACGCCTGGAGACTCAGCAGCACAGAGGGACCAGCACCGCCACGGAGGAGCGACGCATGTACAAGGCCCGAGCTGCCAGCCATATGGGTGAGCACAGAACGTCACACTCAGGGACGTGGGATACAACACAGCTACAAGCAGTAAAGCCAAGGAGTATAGTGAGAAGGGTAGGCATACAACTCCATCTGGCAAGGAGGACTCTATGTTTGCTTCCAGGCTGACCGGACTCTTACTTCTAGCCAGTACTCTAGTCCAGGCTTGTCTAATTGTCATCAGTAAAGACCCTGGGACTGCACTATACAGACTCTGTGGTTATTACTGACACCCTGCACAACCATCATCATCCACACACTGCCCTGAAGCTAACTCTTTCTGTGGGGAGTTATACCACCCTGGCTGCAAAACCACCAGCTTCAGAGGACTGTTCCGCAGCGGCGGTCTCCATTGGCCACATTCCACAGGTGGCATAGTCGGACATTCACATCTATACATATAAATTCCCCTTGGATTGACCGCCCTGGGTCACGGACCGGGTCACCGCCACAGTGACTACAACCCCCAGCATCTACCGGCCCGGCACTAGGCACCCCATGGCCCAGGGGGGCACGTCAACTTTGGCATAGTCGGCAGGATTTCGTGCTCGTTGCCACCGGGTACTGTGCGCCTTAAAGAACTGTGTCGCATACCGTGATGAAGTTTCACGCATATTGCCGCTGTTTCCCACCATTGTCCGCCATTTCCGGGTCGCCGCGCGGGAAAAAGAGGGGCATAACCGCTGGAAGCACGTGAAGCCCAAGCCTCACGCACTGACGCAGCGCCAGGTCCTGGAAGGAGCCCCAGTGAGCACTTACATCAGACACGTGCGACGCCAGGTCCTGAAGGAGACCGTCACCGGCGGAACTGCGGCCTACCATGAGCAAGGTAAAAGGAGGTAGGCCATGGTTCACTAGGGGGGAGGAAGACGCCCAAAATGGAGGAAAGTTCAGCCGCAGGCGCGGCCGCTGCCGCCGTAATGCCGTTATCAATGCTATACATACCGGGAGCGGCGTGGCTGCCCCAGTACTCAGGGGAGTCGCACACCCTGAGTGACTTTGAAGAAAGACTGCGCAGCTTGTTTAAAGTGTACCCCCTGTCTGAGGAGCAGAAAGTAAGCATTCTCATAGGTCAGTTAATCAGTGCAGCCCAGAGAGAAGTGAAGTCCTGGCCGGGCAGAGACAAAGGTACTGTGAAGGAAATACTGGCCCGACTAAAGGACACCTTTGACACCCGCACTGCAGCTGAAATAAAAATGAAGTTTTACGGGTGCAAACAAAGGGTGCAGTACAGTGTACGGGACTATGCTTTAAACTTGCAGGAGGCGCTGCAGGCCATCAAACAAGTAGATCCCGACAGTGTGCAAGATGAGAACAGATTTATAACTGAGCAGTTTATTGAGGGGCTCCTGTCCAGCGCTCACCGGACACAGCTGCGCATAATGGCTCTACAAAACCCCGATCTGGACTTTGCACAATTTAAAGACAGAGCCATCCGGGTGCTGCGAGAGTCAATACCAGGTGGCGCTACATCCCACCGGCGCCCAGCTATCACATACCACCAGGAGGTGGCATCCTTTTCCCCAGAACCTGTAGGGGCTGATGCACAGACTCTAGACAATGCCCCGTCTACAAACCTGCACCTTCAGGTCCAGGAGCTGACTAAAAGTGTAGCTGCACTGGCCAAAACGGTGCAGTCCATGCAAGTGTCCCCCAAGGAAAAGATCCAGCTGGCTTCCAGTCCAGATGACATCCCGTGGCGACGACAGAGAAGAATTCCACCGATCAGAGGGAGGAACAGCGATCGCTACGACCAGGTCGGACAACCCATCTGCCGCCGCTGTCACAAGGCAGGACACTATGCAAGGTACTGTAATTTAAACGAGCAAAACCTGGGGCAGAGGGCCAACCCCCAGGAGTAAGACCACTAGGCCCACAAAGCTGGCGAGATAAGTACGTGGGAGGACGGCCGGTCCTACATGTCGTGCTTCATGGCATCCCAATGAGCGCGTTGCTGGACACTGGATCCCAGGTGACCACTATGCCATACATTCTTTATAAACGATGCTGGACTGATTCGGACATTACCCGCAGTTCAGATGAACATCTTAGCATCTATGCCAGCAATGGTCAGCCCTTGCCTCAGGTGGTGTATAAAGAAGTGACCATAAAGATTGGCAGAGTAGAGTTGCCATCGCAAGGAATGATAATTTTTGACATTGATCGCCGAGAAAGTCATCCCATGATAACCTTAGGCACTAATGTCATTGAAAATTGTATTTCAGAAATTATTGTCTTGTTACAGCACGTTGTGGAGACTGCCAGTTCCAGTCAGCAGCAGGTTCTGCAGAGAGAGATCAGAGCCCTGATGAGAAGACAACAGGTAGAACTATCTGGTGGTGAAATTGGCAGTGTCAGGATGAGTGACCCATTCCCCATTGCCATGCCCCCTAGAAGTGAAATGTTGATATGGTGTCGGGCACAAATCGGTCTCAGGGGTTGAGATTACCAGGCCCTGGTAGAGCCCGTATACTCTGACAGTAGGCCCACCATCTTGACAGCCCGGGGGGTAGTTGATGTCCGCCATGGGAGAGTGCCAGTCCGCATCTTGAATTGTGGTGAAAAAGAGGTTCATTTGCCCCGATATGCTACCCTTGCCAAATTATTCACCGTCAGTAACAACTCTATAAAGACAGTGGAACCCTTACCTCCATCCAAACCGGCGGAGGATAATGGCTCCAAGGGTCAGATGGAGGACTGGTGTCAGAAGCTACACGTGGGCACTGACTCCACCCCTCAGCACCAAAAACATGGAAGTATACCGGGTGGTCCAGGAGTATGAGCGGGTTTTCAGCAAACACCCACTAGACTTCGGGCAGGTAAAAGGGGTACAACACCATATCCCCACGGGAGATCATCCACCCATTAAAGAGCGGTACCGGCCTGTACCCCCAGCTCACTATCAATGTGCCAAAGGGATGTTATGGGAGATGAAGGAGGCTGGGGTGATAAGAGATAGTTGTAGCCCCTGGGCAGCTCCATTAGTTCTCGTCAGGAAAAAGGATGGTACAATGAGGATGTGTGTTAACTACAGGCAAATTAACCACAGTACACATAAGGATGCCTACCCATTGCCCAAAATTGAGGAGTCCCTAGCTGCATTAAGATCTGCTAATTATTTCTCTACTTTGGATCTCACCAGTGGGTATTGGCAGGTTCCCGTAGCAGAGGCGGATAAAGAAAAGACCGCATTTACAACGCCGATGGGCCTCAGCGAGTTCAACTGCATGCCATTTGGACTCTGCAATGCCCCAGGAACCTTCCAGCGGTTGATGGAGTGCAGTCTGGGACACAAGAACTTTGAGACTGTCCTGCTGTACCTGGATGACGTCATTGTTTACTCCAAGTCCTATTAAGTCCACCTGAAGCACCTGGCAGAGGTGTTTGAAGCCCTAGCTGAGTTTGGCCTGAAGGTGAAGCCGTCCAAATGCCACCTGTTGAAGCCCAAGGTACAGTACCTAGGTCACGTGGTAAGCGCCGAAGGTGTAGCACCAGACCCTGAAAAGGTCACCGTAATCAAGGATTGGCCAAGACCCTCCACTATTAAGGAAGTGCGGCAGTTCCTAGGGTTGGTAGGCTACTACCGAAGGTTTATCAGAGGCTTCACCAAGATAGCGGCACCCATGCAGGACCTCCTAGTAGGCCAGTCCAGGAAGGCCAAAACCCTGAAGCTTCCGTTCAAATGGGATAAGCCAGAAGACGAATGCTTCACCCGACTAAAGATGGCCCTCACGGGAGACGAAGTCCTGGCCTACCCCGACTATGGCCAACCCTTCATACTCCATACAGAAGAGAGCAACGTAGGATTGGGAGCGGTGCTGTCCCAGATACAGCAGGGCAGAGAGAGAGTGATTGCCTATGCCAGCAGGAAGCTCCGGCCCACGGAAAGGAACCCCGATAACTACAGTTCCTTCAAGTTGGAGTTCCTCGCCGTAGTCTGGGCTGGGACAGAGCGCTTCAAGCACTATCTCGCCTCCTCCAAATTTACGGTCTTCACGGACAATAACCCACTGACGCACCTGGAGACTGCGAAGCTTGGTGCCCTGGAACAGCGATGGATGGCCCGACTATCTAACTACGAGTTCACCATCAAGTATTGGGCTGGGCACAAAAATGCAAATGCTGATGCGCTATCCAGGATGCCCAACTTTACCAGATGGAGGAGAAGACCCGGAAGAGCTGGAGGAGATAGAGATCCCCGCTTTCCACCATCATGGGGTGACCCAGTGCTCCCATTGTGAAAAGAACAGGTGCTCCGCCAACAGAGAGGCCACATTCAATCCATTGCCCCACCATGGATGGGCAGAGACACAGGATAGTGACCCAGCTGTCCACCTAGTCAAGGAGTTGCTGACACAAGCTGACTCGCACCCTGATCCAGATGCTCCAGAGGAGACCAAAGCTGTTAATCTATGAAGGGAAGCTGTGTCGAAGAAGTATCAACTCCCGGACACATGAACTGGTCTGGCAGGTGGTAGTCCCGAGGCGAGATGCGTCAATGGTCTTAGAAGCGTACCACGATGGAGCAGGACACTTCGGATGGAAGAAGTTGGAAGTCCTGCTATGTGAGCGGTTCTACTGGGCTGGCATGAGGAAAGCAATCGAGAGATGGTGTCGACAGCCAGAGGGCTCCCCTGCAGTCCATCATCACCAAACAGCCACTCGAACTGGTAGCCTTGGACCACGTGAAGCTAGCCCCAAGCAGGTCAGGCTATGTCTACGCTCTCACCATCGTAGACCACTACTCCCAGTTCCTGGTAGTAGTGCCAGTGAAAGACCAGACGGCTCAGACGGCAGCCAAGGCATTTCAGCAGCACTTCTGTCGCCCGCACGGTTACCCTGACTGTGTGCTTACTGACCAAGGTCCAGCCTTCGAAGCGGAGGTCTTCCAGGAATTCTGCAACCTGTATGGCTGCAAGAAAATCAGGACAACGCCGTATCACCCCCAAACCAACAGGTTGTGTGAGAAGATGAACCAGGTGGTGATAGACCTGTTGAAGACGTTGCCCCTGGAAGAACGCAGCCTGTGGCCAGAGAAGTTGCCGGATCTGGTGGATCTATATAATCACATCCCGGTGAACTCCACCAATTGTACACCCGCTTACCTGATGAGGGCAAGACCTGGTAAGCTGCCCATCGACTTGGACATGGGAGTCCTAACACCAGAGACAACCTCACCAGATGCGGATTGGGATACCGAGCGGCAGCAACAATACCGCAAAGTGCAAGAGAGTGTTGAAAGAAGCTTGTCCCAGGGAAGACAAAAGCAAGAGAAAACTTATAATCAACACGCACCTGCTGTCCCCTTGTTACCTGGAGAACAAGTCCTTAAGAGAAAGAGACGACTCCACAAACTAGATGATCAGTTGGAGGTAGAGCCTTACACCATCCTACCCTCGAGTTACGATAACACCAAAGTGTGCCTCATCAGCAAAGATGGAGGAGAAACTTCAGCGGCAGTCTCAAGAGACCACTTGAAGATATGTCCTGAGCAGTTAAAACACACTAAAGAAAATCAAGACAACCCTCAGCCCACAGAAGAAGTGGAGGAAGTGGTCCAAACAGTACTCGGAGAATTTCCCCGGTCGTGGACACAGGTAAACAATGCAATTGTAGTACCGGTCATTACCTTTCTCCAAGCGTCCTCACCGGAAGCTGCAGAAGTCCCCCAACAGGCAGGAAGAAGCAGTGTGGTGGCCGCAGATAGAAGGCAGGCAACTGTTCCCCGTAACACCAACACAAACGAAGTTGCCAGTACAACTGTTAGGTCTTCGCGACTCTGGTTGTTTTTTAAAGACTCTGCCAATAACCCCAAAAAGGCCATTTGCACCACCTACCAGGCCAGCATCAGCAGGGGTGGCAAAACGACCAGCCTGACCACCACCAGCATGATCAGGCACATGGCAGCAAAGCACCCGACTTTGTGAGTCGAACCCCAGGGTCCAGGAACAGTGTCTGCGGGTGGCACCATTGCTTCTTCCGCTGTTGTGCATGCAAGCCAATCCCCTGTCCATGGTGCATGCAAAGATGCCTCCTGCCCTGCACCTGTCATTGCACACTCTCAAGTAGCAGCATCAGAAAGTACGTCCACGTCCTTGTCCCAGCGCAGCGTTCAGTTGTCCATACCCCAGTCCTTGGAAAGAGTTGTATTGCCATCAACTAAAACTGTTCATTGTCCAGAATATTGTGGCTGCTTTATGTTTTAGGAAAGTAAGTCATGCTCCCTGCATGGCGCATATTCTGAATTTACCCACGCAAAATGTCTTAAAGAAATATACCAGTTTGAAAAAGGTGGTGGCCACGGCCAAGCAAGTTTTTGGTCATTTCAATGGTTCTCATGTGGTGAATCACACTCTACAGGTTTTGCAAAAACAGAATGATCTGTATGAGCATTGCCTGATTTACAACATTGCAATGCACTGGAATTCAATACTGTATATGTTGTAATATCTGTACAAGTAGCGTAAAGCAGCAAAGGGCCATAGTGGTATAAAATGTGTCATACAGTATGCTGATTTTGTGTGCAATGGTCCATAACTTTAAAGAAGAAAACAAAGCATTTTATTCCACATTGGAGGCTAGCTAGTGAAAGGCAGGACATAGCCTCAAGCTTGTTAATAAGGAGGAAATGGAGTGCATAATACAATATATAGCACATCAGTAGTCTCAGTCACAGCAGGATGATGTCACCTATGACAGCGACATCGTCAGTTTCAGTCAGTATTCTGAAGAGTCCTCCTCCTCCAAGGCCATTTCCGTTAATTTTTTATATTGTAGTCTTTCATTTCTGACAATGCAACCTTTATTTGTTCTGCCCCTTTAATGCCCTAAAACACAGCATTCTGGCGACTAGGGAAGATATGTTACTGGAACAACGACGTTGAGTTAATTTATTGGATGAGATGAATATTCAGCCTTTGTACTTGAAAGTCATGAGGAGAAGATGGGGAAAATATAGAGGACATGATTCAAATGCTTAGCTGTATTGCTGGCTCTGTTAGCCATGGTGGTAAGGGTATTAGCAGTGGCACCCAAGTTGGTAATGGCACTCCAAGTCAGGGCAAATCGTGAGGTGGGTATCAGGAAAGGAAGGGAAGGGCAAGGGGCTTAGGAAATTTCCCACACTGAGTCAGCTATCAGTCAACTCAGGTATGTTGATCATGTGGTGAACAAGACGTGGGATTCAGAAACAGGTGATGAGGCAGTGATGTCTTCATAGGAGGCTGTTGGCCTGGAAAAGAGCAGTGGAAGATTTACTTCTTCTGTGATTTGCCTTGGAGCAGGTGATGCCACAATTTCTGTTGGTGGAGGAGGCTCAACAGTGCCTAAAAGCTATGGTCATGGTTGTTAAGATTAAGATGTCAAGTCCTATGTACAGGTATCTCGATTGTGGGAATTCTTTTCTATGTCGCATTGTGCAGACGCTGTAGGAGGAATATAATCTGTGAATGTCTAAGCTCGAATTGACTAGGATCTAAAATTCTCCATCAGTACATGAAGTGACATCACTTGTTCATTAAGGAAAATCAAGCTGGCGAGCAATGAGTAAGGCTCAAGCTGTCCACATGCCACATGCAAAATTTCTTAAAGAAATATGCTCACTTGAACAAGGTGGTGGCCATGGTCCAAGAGAGTATCTGAACATTTCAACCATTTTTACATGACAAAGCATACCTGCAGGCTTTTCAAAATCAGAATGGCCAGTCTGAATGCTGATTGATTTGCAACATTGCAACGCAATGGAATTCTAACCTGCATATGTGGGAGCATCTGTGCAAGCAGTGTAAAGCGGTGACTGATTATATCATGCAACCCTGATGCAGCAAGGGATAGAGGAAGAATAGCAACTTCTGCATGATCTTCGACACCATGGAGCTGTTGGAGACCCTTAAGGTCAATATTATATGTAGATGTGGTGGAGGGGGTAAAAAAGAAGCAGCAGATGTATGTTTTCAATCAGGAAACCTGTTGCTGATCCCAAAATTGGGATACATTTCAGACAGATTGTTTAAAAACAGCCATTGCTTCTTTTCTTTCCAAACAGAAGAAAGGGATCATTTTTGGAGTGCTTGAAAAAGCTACAGTTTATTTAACAAAAAAAAAACCTGTTGCTACTCCCCAAACATTCATAATTTTTGGATTGCCAGTCACCTGCTCCAAAAAACTGAATTTTTTTTTAACCATTTTTACTTTTTAAAAGCATAAAAAGGTACTCAGTACAATGTTTTATTAAGCAACTGTTGGTTACTACCAGTAATCATCTATTTACCTATTGTAATATACACTGCTCAAAAAATTAAAGGGAACACTCAAATAACACATCCTAGATCTGAATGAATGAAATATTCTCATTGAATACTTTGTTCTGTACAAAGCTGAATCTGCTGACAATAAAATCACTCAAAAATCATCAATGGAAATCAAATTTATTAACCAATGGAGGCAGAGATTTGGAGTCACCCCCAAAATTAAAGTGGAAAAACACACTACAGGCTGATCCAACTTTGATGTAATGTCCTTAAAACAAGTCAAAATGAGGCTCAGTATTGTGTGTGGCCTCCACATGCCTGTATGACCTCCCTACAACGCCTGGGCATGCTCCTGATGAGGTTGCGGATGGTCTCCTGTGGGATCTCCTCCCAGACTCGGACTAAAGAATTCGCCAACTCCTGGACAATCTATGGAGCAACGTTGGTGGATGGAGCGAGACATGATGTCCCAGATGTGCTCAATCGGATTCAGGTCTGGGGAATGGGCGGGCCAGTCCATAGCTTCAATGCCTTCATCTTGCAGGAACTGCTGACACACTCCAACCACATGAGGTCTGGCATTGTCCTGCATTAGGAGGAACCCAGGGCCAACCGCACCAGCATATGGTCTCACAAGGGGTCTGAGGATCTCATCTCGGTACCTAATGGCAGTCAGGCTACCTCTGCTGAGCACATGGAGGGCTGTGCGGCCCTCCAAAGAAATGTCACCCCACACCATTATTGACCCACTGCCAAACATGACATGCTGAAGGATGTTGCAAGCAGCAGATCACTCTCCACGGCGTCTCCAGACTCTGTCACGTCTGTCACATGTGCTCAGTGTGAACCTGCTTTCATCTGTCAAGAGCACAGGGCGCCAGTGGCGACTTTGCCAATCCTGGTGTTCTGTGGCAAATGCAAAGCGTCCTGCACGGTGTTGGGCTGTGAGCGCAACCCCCATCTGTTGACGTCGGGCCCTCATACCACCCTCATGAAGTCGGTTTCTAATCGTTTGTTCAGACACATGCACATTTGTGGCCTGCTGGAGGTAATTTTGCAGGGCTCTGGCAGTGCTCCTCCTGTTTCTCCTTGCACAGAGGTGGAGGTAGCGGTCCTGCTGCTGGGTTGTTGCCATCCTACGGCCCCCTCCACGTCTCCTGGTATACTGGCCTGTCTCCTGGTAGCGCCTCCAGCCTTTGGACACTACGCTGACAGACACAGCAAACCTTCTTGCCACAGCTCGCATTGATGTGCCATCCTGTATGAGCTGCACTACCTGAGCAACTTCTGTGGGTTGTAGAGTCCGTCTCATGCTACCACGAGTGTGAAAGCACAACCAACATTCAAAAGTGACCAAAACATCAGCCAGAAAGCATTGGTACAGAGATGTGTTCTGTGTACCCCACCTGCAGAACCACTCCTTTATTGAGTGTGTCTTGATAATTGCCAATAATTTCCATCTATTGTTTATTCCATTTGCACAACAGCATGTGAAATTGATTGTCAATCAGTGTTGCTTCCTAAGTGGACATTTTGATTTCACAGAAGTTTGATTTACTTGGAGTTATATTCTGTTGTTTTAAGTGTTCCCTTTATTTTTTTGAGCAGTGTATGTTGTGGTCGCTTGGACATTACTAAGGCTGTGTTTGAGTTAAAAAACTTGAGGATTAATACAGTATGAGGAGACCTCAAAATGATACACGTCTTTTCAAAACAATTCAGAGATTCACATTATTTGTAATTCATGACAAATCTATTTGCTGCAAATCAAATTTTAGGAAAAATTTGATGACGCTGGGCAATTCAAATTCCATAAAAAATTGTAATCTCTGCTCAATATATGTAAGGCTCAGCCAAGTGATATCATTATAAACTTAAGAAATACTCCCAGATGCTATATTTCAGGAACACTCAAGTCCTTCCTTAGTTGTAATATGTTTTTATGCAACACGCTCTTTCCTTCCTCAGGGTTAGGAAACAACTTCAATGGCCATTAACTGTAACATCTAAAACATTCATTAGCCAAATAAAGATATCAAACTCAAAACAAGCTTGTTATTTTTGTCCCCTGACTTGGTAACTCAGTCATCAAATAGTTACAGAATCATTACTGGGAGCAAAAGGGGAAAAAAAATATTCTGTTGTGTCAAGCAGTATACACATGAATGCTTAACCCCTGCACTCCCATAGCCTGTTTTCACCTTCCTGACCAGGTCAAATTTTACAATTCTGACCAGTGTCTTTTTATGCGGTAATATCTCTGGAATGCTTCAAAATATCCCAATGATTCTGAGATTATTTTTTCATGACACAATGCCCTTTATGATAGTGGTAAGTTTAGGTCGATATTTGTTATGTTTGTTTGTGAATATCGGAATATCGGAAATTTAGCAAAAAAATTGTATAATTTTGCAATTTTCAAATTTTAAATTTTTATGCCCTTAAACCAGATATCACACAAAATAGTCAATAAATAACGTGCCACGTGTCTACTTTACATCAGCGTCAGTTTTGAAACATATTTTTTTTGTTAGGAAGTTAGAAGGGTTTAAAGTTTATCAGCAGTTTCTCATTTTTCCAACAAAATTTACAAAACCAATTTTTTTAGGGACCACATCACATTTGAAGTGACTTTGAGGGGCATATATGACAGAAAATACCCAAAAGTGACACCATTTTAAAAACTGCACCTCTTAAAGGGCTCAAAACCACATTCAAGAAGTTTATTAACCCTTCAGGTGCTTAACAGGAATTAAAGGTAATCTGCAGGTTAATAGCATTGTGAACCTGCCAGCGCCCACAATTATACCCCACTACCGGATAGAAATGAATTTTATTCCTCCCTGCTGTATTCGGGTTCCAGTCATAGGGGAGGCACCGGCGTGGGTTCCGTAACTGCTCTGTGCATGGAGAGCAGTGGCTGTAACCATGCTCCTGGCACTGACTGACAGTGGCTCAGCATTAGAGCAGGGTCAAGGGATAGGCAGGGTAGGCACCTTCCTAGGGCGCTACCTCCTGCCTACCCGAGGGGGAAGGTGCACTTACAAAAAAACACCTGACATTACTGAATGCCTGCGGCCGCCCATCACCTTTCTCTGGCCGCAGACATTCAGCACAGTGATGGCCGGTGCACAGGCACACTGGAGCAGTGACAGTCACTGACGCCGCTTATTCCTCTCTCTGCCTGCAACCCGGCCGGCGTTAACTCAATTGTATTTGCGTCTGTCAGACACGAAAAAATTGTTGCATGCGCCACTGGTACAGGAGCAGAGGAGCTGTAATCAGCTCCCTGCGCACTGGGATCTCCAGCAGAAAACATGCCACTTCTGGCCTGCTCCACGTTGGAGACAGCGCACGAAGAGGACGTCATATGACGCAATGCAGTGACCTCACCACACAACCCAGCATCCAATGCTGTACCAGAGAGAGGAAGAGACAGAGCTGTGCAGGTTGGGGAGCCCGGATTAGGTGAGTATAAGCCTTTTTTATTTTTCTTATACTGTATAACTACTGAATGCAAGCAATCAAAAGAGGGGCTGGCTGTGCGGGGACATTATACTGGAGACTGCTGGCTGTGGTGGACAATACTGGGGGCTGCTGGCTGTAGCGGATATTATACTCAGGGCTACTGACTGTGGGGGACAATACTGGTGGCTACTGACTGTGGAGACATAATGCTGGGGGCTGCTGACTGTGGGGACGTAATACTGGGGCTGCTAGCTGTTGGGAGCTGCTGCCTGTGGAGGACATAATACTGGGGGCTGCTTGATGTGGGGGCACTATCATACTGGGGGCTGCTGCTATGGGGAACATTATACTGAGGATTGCTGGCTGCGGGGGACAAAATTGGAGGCTGCTGACTGTTGGGGAAATAATACTGGGGGCTGCTGGCTGTGGGGGACATTATACTGGGGGCTGCTGGCTGTGGGGGCACTATCACACTGAGGGCTGCTGGCTATGGGGAACACTATATTAGGGGCTGGCTGTGTGGGACTATCACACTTGAGGTTGGATGCAGGGGACATTAGGGTGCTGGCTATGGAACATTATACTGGGGTCTGGCTGTGGGGGACCTTTTATTGGGGCTGGCTGTGGGGGACATTATACTGTGGTCTGGCTGTGAAGACATCATACTGGATAGGGGGCTGTGGGGAGATCATACTACACAAGGGGCTGTGGAGGGCATCATTCTGTATAGGTAGCTGTGAGGAACATCTTACTGGGGGCTGTGATGACCATATTGTATAGGGGGCTGTAGGGGATATACTGGGATCTGTGGTGATGATACTGTATTGGGGCTGTTGTGACTAATCTTTATATGGTGCTGTGGGGGACATTATTCTGTATAGGGGCTCTGGTGAACATCATTCTGTATATTGGGGTGCTGTGGTGGATACTGTACTGTGTTGGATACATTATACCGTATATAAGGGGCTGTGGGGGCCATTACACTATATCAGTGACTGGGAGCACATAATACTGTATGGGGTGCTCTGGGTGCCATCATACTATATATGGGGGACTGTGGTGGTGATGACACTATATAATGGGTGACTGTGATTGACATCTTATTGCATCAAGGCTGTCATGTCATGGACATCATAGTATATATTGAGGGGGCTGATGTGTATATCATACTGCATGGGCATCTGTGGTGACCATCATACTGTGTAGGGGGACAGTGTGAGGAGAGTTATAGTCTGGAGAGGGCAATGTGGTGGGCAGTATGAGGGCATAGTGTGAAGAGGGGGCACAGAATTGATATGGAGAGAGGGCAGCATTAATAGGGGCACAGTATGGAAAGATTTTGGCATGTTGGGGGGACAGTGTAGAGATATAGAGAGGGTACAGGAAAACAATGGAGAGGGGATAGCCATAGTATAGACCCTCATTATTATTATTTATTATTATAGCGCCATTTATTCCAAAGCGCTTTACATGAGAAAGGGGTATATATATAAAAATAATTACAATAATCTTGAACAAAACGTGGCGACGACTGGTACAGGAGGAGCGAGGACCCTGCCCGCGAGGGCTCATAGGGATGGGTGAGGATACAGTAAGTGAGGGTAGAGGTGGTCGTGCAGTGGTATGGTGGAGCGATGGTTACTGCAGGTTGTAGGCTTGTCGGAAGAGGTGGGTCTTCAGGATTCTTTTGAAGGTTTCCACGGTAGGTAAGAGTCTGAATGTAAATGTTTACTTGTTGATACTGACTTAATCTCATCAGTACTGTGGTTCCTGTATGGTATGCAGTCTGATAATGACTGATAACAATAACTCACAGCATCTCCTAGCTAGGGTTAAGGACACACTGGGAGTTGTAGAATCATGCGACAAAAATGTATATGGGACTCATGTGACATTACAATTGATTGCTGTACTATATTCGATGATGTAGTCATGTACTAATGGTAGTTCTGGTGATGTAGTCGTGTACTGATGAATTTATTTACTGAAAGTGGTTCTCGCGATGTATTCATGTACTGACTATGGTTCTGGTGACGCATTAATGTACTAATGATGGTTCTGGTGATGTATTAATTTTCTAATGGTGGTTCTAGTGACCTATTTTTTTTACTGATGATGGTTCTGGTGCCGTAATTATGTACTATTGATGGCTCTGTTGTTCGATTTATGTTCTGATGATGATTTTGGTTTCATATTAATGTACTGATGATCGTTCTGCTGATGGATACAGAACCATCACCTTCATCACTACATGAATACATCACCAGAGCCATCAGTAGTACATGAATACAGCACCAGAATTACCATCAGTACAGGAATTTGAGACCAGAACCATATCACTACATGAATACGCCACCGGTATCTATATATGCTCAAGAATATGGCATCAGAACCACCATTAGTGTTGAGCAAATTTGTTCGGCGAATGTTCGAAAGTTTCAAATTCGGCACAACTATGGCACATTCGGATTCGTGATCATAAAGGCGAGCAAATTTTCTTAATATCTGAAAAGTTTGATGAATTTGCACGGGACCATGAATACAGGGCAACCACAGCGTTTTGAACAGTTTTGTTAGCATAGTGAAAGTGTATGATGAGCAGTGACAAGTGCCAGATGAGTGTGGGGGCTGCGGAGAGCTTAGAACAGGTCAGATCAGCGGTGCACTGTTTTTTTTTTCCTGTCAGCAGTAATTTCAACTGAGGAAAGCGCGGCCAGCCAATCATAGCGCAGGAAGCATCTACACTGTCCAGACATAAGGGCTTCTGCAATTGGCTTCAGAAATCACATGTCCTCTCAATATAAAAAGCGGCCATGTTCCCTCAGCGCCATTATATCCATGTCACTGCTGGAGACAGACGCAGCTCAGTGTTCTCCTGTGTAATGAGAGATATTAGCTGGATAGATGGGCACTTGTGTGGTAGTCAGATAGTGTAGATAATTCCTGGCCTGTGTACCTCTGCAACGGCTGGTGCAGCTCATTTTTGGTGTTCTAGTGCAAGTACTGAGATTCTGACAGAAACAGAGGGCCCATGCCATACAATAGTGCTGTGCACCGCTGGTATAGAGCTCCATGTCTCAGTATATCTTGAATCTTTTTTTGCACTTGCTAATGTGATCAAGCAAGCGCAGTGCATCTTTTCATTTACAGGGGTTGAAATTGTGCTCTGCACAGTCTGCAGAGTTTCTTATTGCAGAGCACAAAATCTGTTTTTTTTTCTGTTGCTATTGTGATATTGAAAGCTGTGTGCACTAAAGGTTTTTTTAGTGTCAGATACTATTTTAGTGGAGTTGAGCTTCATGTGGTTTCAGAAAAAAAATAATAATTTTTTTATCTTGCTATGCCCAGTCCAAAAGATATTTTTTCCTGTGCCGAAAGTCATACAGTGCTATAAGCCAGCTACTACGTCAGTGGCGGTCAAATTCAGCTTGTATGCTCAGTCAAACCTATATATATTTTTGGTTGGCAGGCAGAGTCCACCAAAGGTTTTTTACTGTGGCAAAGTTGATCCAGTCTACTAAAAGGCAGATCCTATTTTAGCGGTGTTGAACTGGTCCTGGTTTCACAGTGAAAAAAAAAAAAACTTCTCTTACTAGGCCCAGTCCTAAAAAATATTTTTTCCTTTGCCAAAAGTCATACAGTGCTATAAGCCAGCTACTACGTCAGTGGCGGTCAAAGTCAGCTGGACGCAGAGCTTATGTAGAGTAACCCAAAAACATTTTTTGCTCTGAGTAAAGTGATACAGCTGGTTAGATCTGAGTTTGAAATAATTTGGAGCATATATTCTATGTCATACTGGCCTCATCCACATTCAAAAAAAAATTTATTTTGTTTCTAAAGTAATACAGCAGGGGACATCTCAGTTTGAAATTGTTTGGAGAATATCTCGTAAGTTTTATGGGCTTCATGCACACTAACAAATTTACTTTGTCTGTAAGTAACATTACACTGCAGGCCATATCTTACCTTGTCATTTGGTGTTCAAGGTGTACGTGGGGTACGTGGTAATGTTAGTGAAAGCACTAGTGAACCTGTGACACCCCAGGGGTCTGGTTGCCACAGTAATAGAGATATTATGTCTGAGAGCAAGTGGGAGGTTTATCTGGTCAGGAGCCCTAAGCATGCAACACGGCCCACCCAGACCTGGGAGGGGAGGAATCTGCCCTTATAAACTGGGTCTGGGGCGGGATTAAGACAGAGACAGAGCCTGCAGAACAAGCAGAGCAGTCAGAGCCTGGAGAGGGAAAGTGAGAACAGGAGCTCTGTAGGAGCAGCAGCTGAAGGCCAGGGGCTGTGAGCAGAGATATAGCTCGCCCTGGCTGAAGTTACTAAAACCGGACACAGGAGTCCGAGGCTGTGGGGACTGATATATACCAAGCAGCAGAAACCAGCCGGCAGGGGATTCCAGGTCCTCTGGCCATAGAAGCCCGGAGGCTCAGTCACAAAGAAGGGACCAGCGCCGCCATCCAGGAGCGGAGGCTAACAGAAGGCCCCAAGTCACCAGCCATACGGGTGAGCACCACACGGTATACTCAGGGACGTGGGCTACTTGTAACCGCTGACAGCAAGGTAGCCAGGAAGAGTGCAGATAAACGGGGAGGCCTACAACTCCACCTGGCCAGGGGAACTCCTGCTTGCTCGCAGACTGACCAGGCCCCTTATACTAGCCAGCACTCCCGGGAGGGTCTGCCTTGTACCATCAGTAAAGACCCTGAACTGCACCTCACATCTCTGTGATTCCTTGCCGCACCAGCACCATTAGCACTGGGACCCTCACACCATCACTCCCATCATCTCTCACATTAGCTGCCCTGAGGCAATACTTCTCCCGTGGGGAGTTATCCCATACTCGGCTGCGCAAACAACATCAGCCTCAGCGGTCCCCACTGACCGCAATCCACGGGTGGCGTAGTCGGACATTTGCTATACATTAAGACTGCCACTGGTTTGACCACCCTGGGCACGGACCGGGTCACCGCCACACGGAGACTACAACCCCCAGCATTCTACAACAGGCCCGGTTCCGGGTTCCCCTGCACAACACAGGCCCAGGGGGCGCGTCAAACCAACACAAACAGGTCCTATCCAAAGACAACTGACAACTTATGTTAGTGGACGGCCTACTGCACTCCCTTCCTTTGGCAGCCACAGAGCGATACGCATTGTTGATAAGGCCCAGAAAGAGCTGGTGCTCCAGTGGATGGCAAGCTCTGCTTCCAGTGCCCTCTCCTCTTCTTCCTTCACCTCAACATCACATGCAGTACAGTCCACAGAGGTGGCACCCCAATTACCCATGCTTCCCCCAGCGTCACAACTGGCCAACTGCCCAACTGACTGTAGCGAACCACAGATGGGCGAGTCTGTAGAACGCTTCACCCATTCTACACCATGGGCATCAGAAGTGTACTCCAAACAGTCACAGAGTCAAAGGGAGGAAAGCATCTGCACCGATGCCCAAAATTTTTTTAGCTTGGATTCGGGGCAGGATGAAGTAGGGTCCGAGCAGGTTCCAGAGCCTCATCACCATACGTTAACCGCAGGGTTGGGAGGTGATCCCGATGAGACTCAGATACCTGAGGCTCATGCGGACTGTACTATGCTGTCAGGGCAACAAGAGGAGAGGGGTCACTCTGAGGGCGAGGAAAGAGATAACACATTGGATGATGATGATTTTGAAGATCCTACTTGGTGTGAACCCAGAGTCACGCAGCCGAGTAACTCATCTGAGGAGGTGGAGGAGGAAGACGAGGAGGTTACATTTCACCCTGCGGCGCAGATGTGGCGCCCCTGCGGTTTCAGTCCCCACAGAGGTACTGCATCTCACCCAGATGTGTGGTATCCCACTCTCAGGTAAGGATGGATTACTGCCTGGGACCAACCCACCTGCATCCAACACTACACCATTCCAGACCAGCAGGCAGGGGCAAGATGCATGCCTACAGTGGTGAGCCCTGTCCCTGGTTGGAAGTGGGGGGAACCGAGTGAGGGGGAACCATTTAGTGGGTGTGGGTGGAGGAAGTAGTACAGGGGAGCACCTTCAGAAGGAGTATAAAAAGGGAACCATCTTGTAGGAGACAGTTCAGTCTGAGAGGGAGAGAGGGAGAGAGAGTTGGTGACGCGCCCCCAGGGCCGTGGGGGTACTCGGCAGCCGGGCCTCTGCGTATGCTGGTATGGGAGAATATCACGGTGGCTCGCCCGGTCCGTGACCCAGGGTGGTCAGTAAAAAGGGGAATTTATAGTAGATTTGGAAAGTTTGTGACGCCACCTGTGGAATGCGGCAAAAGGGGTGCCGCCGCTGCGGAGCAGACCTCTGGAGCGGGTGTTACGGCAGCAGGGATGGTGTGGCTCTGCACAGGTAGAGCTAGCTCCAGGGCAGCGTGGGGTGTAATGGAGGATGCTGGGGAGATACGGTAGGACGGTCCCGGAGGAAAGACGGACACTCACATGGGGGTAAGATTCAGTACCTTTACTGGTGATGGTGCAGGCACGGTCCAGGGTACTCTGGGCGAAGGGTTCACTTTTGGACTCTCCCCAGTGAGCGGGTATAGGGCCTCCTGATCCGTGGCTTTTCTCGTTAAGTTTCTGACCTGCCTGGAGCTGGGCCTAACTTGGTGACTGTCTCTCTCTCTTGCACTTGCTGACCTGGTGGTAGGGCCTTCTCTTTGGATTTCACTCTCCCTGGACGCTGGGGCCTCCGTGACTCTGGTACTGTAGTCAGCGTTTGGTAAACCTGGGACCTGTAGTCCTCCAGGGGTTCCGGTAGTCCCTGCTGGGTGTAAAGAGTCCCTGTAGGCGCGGACCCGGTGTCCGGTATATATCTCGGCTCCTCTGCCCCCCTTGCTACTTTTTCCTTCTCCTCTTGCCTTCGGCCCTCTCAAGGCCCTCACTAGGCCTTCACACGTGCTGTAGGCTTTGGCTCGCCTAAGCACAGCAGCCAGCGTGCAGCTCTCTGAGCGTCAGCACACTCTCAGCTCTAAACTCTGAGCTAAACTGAAGCTAAACTGAGCTGCCTGGCTCCACCCTCCCTATATATATCCCTATCAGGGCTCCCTCTGTTGGTCTGAGGTGGTAGGGTGGAGGTGTGTGAATGTGTGAGGGCCTTTTGTGGAGAAGTCTATCCATGCACCCTTCTGGGTTCTGTGGCACCAATGCGCAGCAGGGCGCCACATTTCCCCCTAGTAAAACTCAGTACTCCTGGACTGAAGCATTTTTCAAAAACAGGTTTAACAAACATATCTTCCCTTTATGGGAGGCACTTTTCTTGAACGTTGCAGGTAAGAACAATAACAAGTATAATAATTATAATAACATTAAAGTTACAGCAAGTCCCGTAACCTGGTGTCCATTTCACCGATGAAGGAACATGAGGGACCCGTCTGAAAACCCTCAACGTAGGCCCTGGGCGTGGCTACAGGGCATAGGTGATCCAGGTGCTGGACCAAGTCTTCGGCCACGCCAAATGGGTTTTTGTTCCGTGGACACTTAAGGGGCACTCCACGGAGTGAAACTATGTACATGACAGTTTTTGGGCTGCTCACAGTCCTCAGCCACCGAGTCCTTTATATATACCCTTACGGGTTGCTAAATAAACACATATATTTCAGTTTATACAATAAACATTATGCAATACCCTACTGGGTAACTATTTATACTGCAGGTAATTTTAACTTACTCCTTTTACCTGACAGGGGTCTGGCCTTTGGTGCTACTGTGGTGCCCCTGAGGGTTCGACCGCCACAGGGATGCTGCACCTCTTTAATGGGGTGTGGTGTTCCTCCTTCGAGGTAAGAACGGTGCAATGGTCAGGACCCCACCTCCACATCCAACACCACACTTCTCCCACCAGAGGGGGCTAATTGGCACTAGGGTGCTGCCCCTACTGGAAATTGGGAGACTGGGGAACCAAGAGATAGGGGGAACCAATTAGTGGGTGAGGGTGGAGGACTCACATTTAGTTACACTTAATATTTCATATTTAATAAACAGCCATCTTGGGCTCATCATTCTTTGATTGCGTTCTCCATCCCTGAACGTGGCTTCTGGGTGAACCTGCAGCGGATGGAGACACGGCCCTCGTACCCTGGCCTTGAGTCGAGGGGCAGGTTGGAGTAAACAAATGTCTCAAACCCAGTCAAGGACCATAACCAAGAAGGCCTGGAGCTTAGGAGTGTAGCTCCACCGCAAAAGGATCCCAGGGGGATGCAGACGGAGTGGTATACGCCACCTGCCCTCGCTATTCTGGCCTAGTCAGAGGGATTCCGGCTGCAAGAGGGGTACAGGCCCCCGACACCTGACTTTGCTACTCTGCGTCCTTGTCAGGGAAGCCTGGCAGGCCCTGAGGATCCCACCGGGTAACGGACGGAGCGGAGCTGCCACCCGTACCCTTTTTCTGTTCGTAGTCCAGAGGGAGACCCGGCCTATCTACACACACAGACAGGAAAGGGACTCGGTCTGAAGTCTAGGAACACTCTGGTGCGGAGTCCTGATTAAGCACTTGAATTACTCGGAGGTTGACGGACCCCCGTCCCTGGTGACCGCAGAACTCCGTGAGGAGCAGGGAGAAGCCTTGCAGCTGTACTCTCCAACGTGAGTAAAAACCCTGGAAGTCAACCCCTATGGCCTCCGGACTCTTTATTTCTGCACTGAACCGCACCACGTAGCACCAGACCTCGTACACTACAACTCCCTCCATCCTCGTCTCTGCCCTGAGGCCCTGCTCCACCTGTGGGGAGTAGTATCAACGTCGGCTGCCACAACATCCCGCCTCGGAGCACTGCTGCAGCGCTGGTGGCCTTCACCAGGTACCACAGGTGGCGAAGTCGATAGCAACCATTCAACCCTGATAGCCCATTACATCCTTTTTATTGCGACGGCCCTGGGCACGGAACGGGTCCAGGCCACGGCTACAACCCACCGAACATCTGACCCCGCTCCGAGTAACCCCCCATCTTCCCAGGGTAGGGCTGCAAGCGTTACACAACTGGCGTAGTCGGCAGGATCGCGTGCCCGCAGCAATGGAAGAAATTGCCCATTGCTACTGGGTACTGTGTGCCTTACACCTTAGACTGTCGTTTCCACTTAAAATGGCGCCCGCCCAAGAAGAATGGACGCCATAGTGCATCAAAAAGACAGTCTCCTAGCACCTCCTATCGTGGGCCTGGCTCTCCAATGGCGCCAAAAGACCAGACCGCCCCTTCCATCAGAGACTATCCGCGGGGTAATGCCCGTCAAATCGGATGGGCTGAACGAGGGCGTGCCTGTCAGCCGGCCGCCCTGGAGCCGCCCCAAAAAGAGGAGGAAATAGAAAAACAACAAGGTGCGGCCATAGCAGTTGGAGTTTGGCAATCCTCAGGAGCGGACATGGACGCTGCTGGGGCGAGTCAACCGGAATCTTCCGAACCTGGCCCAGGTTCTTCTACTGTCAGCGAGCGAAGCGGCATAACCCTAACAGCGGGATATATGGAATTTCTCCGCCAGGAAACCCCGGACCTCGCTCAGAGAGTGGCTGAGGCTCAGCAAGCGGCATCCGCTGCGTGGCGGGAAGAAATGCTGCTGCGCATCCGGACCCGCCGCCATGGAGCAGCAGCTCAGGAGGAGGCTGCAACAGAGGTCGCGAGCAGCCCAGGAGTGGGTGAGTGTGATACCCCTGTCCCGGCTGCTGAGCCCACCGTGCCCCTCCTGGACCTCATGACCAAGTACCTGCTGCCCGGCGCGGTCACCTGGGAGCAGGTCTTTGCCCCGGAGCTTGAAGCCTCTGCTATCGGCGGGGACCTGCACTGCCTCCTAACTCCCGACTTGGAAGAACCTGAGTCTGCTGGGGTATCCACCGACCCCAACCCGGACTGGTCCGCACTTCTTGAGGACCCGCAGCAGCCCCTGCTGTCACCGCTGCCCGCACTTACAGTCACCTGGCCGGCGGCTGAAGAGTGGGCCTGGGACAACCAGGGGGGGGACCTGATGGGCTTCCCCCGGGAGACCTGGGCCGAAGCGCGTAGGAGGAGCGAGCTGTGCCGTCAGCAGATCCTCCAGCTCGGCCGGGAGTAACGCCAGAGGGAAGTTCGCTGCGAGCGCCTCGAGGTGCGCGCCAAAGCTGCAAAATCCCGGGCCCGCCAGGAGGAGGCAACCCGTCCAAGCCCCCATGTAGAAGGGCAAGTTGTCCGCTTCCACCATGAGGTGGGATGGGGATTCATCCGGAGTTCCCAACACGAGCACGACGTCTTCGTCAGCCGGCTGGACGTCGATCCGCGGCTGAAAAAGGGACACCCTGGTCGGAACCTTTTCCCGGGTGACATAGTTACGTACACCCGCCACCATGGGGTGCGGGGGTGGTACGCCCTGGATGTCCACAAGGTGTCCAGGAGTGATTCCCCCTCGCGCTCGGCCATAGAGGACCGGTCAGCCTCCGTCGGGAGGAGTGAGCCTTTTCACCGGTGGGAACCCGAGGATTAAGCAGCCCCGGCGGCTGCAACCTGTTTAAAGCTGTTATGTTGATGTTTATGTTTTAACATGTTTCCTCCCGGTTTATCTAGAGACATTTGTCCCTGCAGACTTGCAGTAGACAGACTCTTTATCTGTAAATAGTTTGCATCTCTTTAGGTGCTCCTTATTGGTTTTATGTAAAACCGCGGCTATTTCTACCTCAGACCTCAGAAGAAAAACCTGTCTGGAGTGGCTCTCCTGGAGGTCCAACTCGGGCTCTTCATGCCCTGCAGCCACCCCAGGGCCTACGTTGGCGGTTTGGGACAGGTCCCTCGCGCTTCTGAACTGACTCTTCGTCCTTGCACTTTAACCCGTCTGTCTATGCATAATGTCTCTGGATGATTTCATACTTTTATACTTTTATATTATGTGCAGTTTGTAACGTTAAAGGAGAAGTGCCTCCCATATTGGGAAGATTGTTTACTGTTATCTAAAATATAAAAAGACTGTACCAGGTTTTGCTCTCTTTGCAGCCCCCGGACGTGCTGTGTTTCACCAGGGGGGAATGTGGCGCCCCTGAGGGTTCGACCGCCACAGGGATGCTGCACCTCTTTAATGAGGTGTGGTGTTACTCCTTCGAGGTAAGAACGGTGCAATGGTCAGGACCCCACCTCCACATCCAGCACCACACATCTCCCACCAGAGGGGGCTAATTGGCACTAGGGTGCTGCCCTTACTGGAAATTGGGAGACTGGGGAACCAAGAGATAGGGGGGAACCAATTAGTGGATGAGGGTGGAGGACTCACATTTACTTACACTTAATATTTCATATTTAATAAACAGCCATCTTGGGCTCATCGTTCTTTGATTGCGTTCTCCATCCCTGAACGTGGCTTCTGGGTGAACCTGCAGCGGAGGGAGACACGGCCCTCGTACCCTGGCCTTGAGTCGAGGGGCAGGTTGGAGTAAACAAATGTCTCAAACCCGGTCAAGGACAATAACCAAGAAGGCCTGGTGCTTAGGAGTGTAGCTCCACCGCAAAAGGATCCCAGGGGATGCAGACGGAGCGGTATACGCCACCTGTCCTCGCTATTCTGGCCTAGTCAGAGGGATTCCGGCTGCAAGAGGGGTACCGGCCCCCGACACCTGACTTTGCTACTCTACGTCGTAGTCAGGGAAGCCCGGCAGGCCCTAAGGATCCCACCGGGTAACGGACGGAGCGGAGTTGCCACCCGTACCCTTTTTCTGATCGTAGTTGTAACGGGTCTGGGAGGCGGAACCTCTGGGATACAATACAAGGGGGCGGTCCTTGTAAGGGAGCGGGTGGCGACCAGGCAGGTAGTCACAGGAGGTGACCAGGACAGTCTCTGGGTGTACGGGCAGGAGGACACGGCAAGTGATCAGGGCAGTCTCTGGATAAAGGGGTAGGTACGACCTGTGATGGCTGAACCTCCAGGTAGGCTAGCAAGGCAGATGAAGAATGTGTGCTCCCAGGTGAGCAAGCGAGAGTCTCTGGAATAGCAGGTGGTCACAGCACGTGACGGCGGAGCCTCCAGGTAGGCAAGCAGGCAGGTAACGGAGAAGCGCTCCCAGGTGAGCGGGCAAGAGTCTCAGGAATAGCTGGTGGTCACAGCACGTGACAGCGGAGCCTCCGGGCAGGCAAGCAGGCAGGTAGCGGAGAAGCGCTCCCAGGTGAGCGGGCAAGAGTGTGGAGTAGCTGGTGGTCACAGCACGAGACAGCGGAGCCTCCGGGCTGGCAAGCAGGCAGGTAGCGGAGAAGCGCTCCCAGGTGAGCGGGCAGGCTGGTCCTTAGACAGACTGACAGGAGTAGTAAGGCAGACCGTCGGACCTCAGACTAGCAGACAGGTAGCAAGTAATCAGGCAGGAATCTGACAGGTAACTGGCAGGTAACTGGCAACGGGACCTGAGGGCTGAAGCCCAGGTGAGACACAGGTGCAAACAACATTGCTCGGGCACCTCCATTTTGGAGGAGGTGCCTTATATATGATGAAGTCCTCCGGCCATTGGCCGGGGACTCCTTAGGACGGCGCGCGCGGCCCCTTTAAGAGGAGGGGAGCGCGCGCGCGCGCGCCCTAAGCACAGGGGCCGGGAAGGAGCGCGCGCTGAGAGCAGAGCGGGAGGAGGACGCCGGGAAGGAGCGCGCGCTGACAGCAGAGCGGGAGAGGGACGCCGGGCACGGGGCAGAGCGGTGAGGGGAACAGCGTCCCTGCCTAGCAGAGGGCAGGGACGCCGGCACTACAGTACCCCCCCCTTTAGGCCCCCCCTTTTTTAGGCCAGACAGAAATTTAGCTAGGATGAGAGGGGCATGGATGTTCTCCCGGGGCTCCCACGTTCTCTCCTCAGGACCAAACCCCTTCCAATCTACCAGAAAAAAGGTCTTTCCTCTTACCCTTTTGGTGGCAAGAATGTTCTCTACCTCAAACTCGTCCTCAGCAGAAACCGGAGCAGGAGGCGTACCTGTAGACTTGGAAAAAGAGTTAAGTACCACAGGTTTGAGGAGAGATACATGGAAGGAGTTAGGGATCTGTAAGTTGGCCGGGAGTTTCAATTTATAGGCCACCGGGTTGATCTGACTGGTGACCTCCAGAGGTCCGATGAACCGAGGCCCTAACTTGTAAGAGGGTATCTTGAGTCGAACATATTTAGATGAGAGCCAGACCTTATCTCCTGGACGAAATTGAGGAGGATCCAGGCGTTTTTTGTCAGCGTGTCTTTTCATCCGCTCGGACGACTGAAGGAGTGCGGATCGGGTACTCTCCCAAATGGAGGAAAATTTGTTAACGAGAGATTCCGCAGCCGGGTTGTCCACCGAGGTGGAGACAGGAAAAGGAATCCGAGGATGCTGACCAAAGACTACAAAAAACGGGGATTTGGAGAAGGATTCGCTCTCGTGATTATTGTAAGAGAACTCGGCCCATGGTAGGAGATCCACCCAGTCAGAATGGTGGGCATTAACGAAGTGCCGGAGGTAACTGGTCAGGTTCTGATTGATCCGCTCCACTTGACCATTGGACTGTGGGTGGTAAGCGGAAGAGAAGTCCAGGGTGACGTCTAGTAGTTTACAAGTGGCTCTCCAGAAGCGTGAGGTGAACTGTACCCCACGATCCGACACGATGTGGAGGGGCAGGCCATGAAGACGGAAGATGTGACGAATAAAGTCTCTAGCTAGCTCGGGTGCAGACGGGAGGCCTGGCAGGGGAACGAAATGAGCCATCTTGGAGAAGCGGTCAGCGACCACCCAAATGACCGTACAACCGGCAGAGAGTGGGAGGTCAGTTATGAAGTCCATTGCAATATGCTGCCAGGGGGCAGCAGGTACTGGGAGCGGAAGGAGGCGACCGGCTGGCAGATGTCTCGGAACCTTGTTGCGGGCGCAGGACACACAGGCAGAAACAAAGTCTATTACATCCTTGTGCAGGGTAGGCCACCAGTAGTGCCGGGAAATAAGCTGGAGGGTCTTCTTCTGACCAGCGTGGCCAGCCAGTTTAGACGAGTGCCCCAGTGAAGGATCTTCTCCCGATCAGGTACTGATACGAACGTCTTTCCGGGAGGGAGACGATTTAGACTCACGGGAGCCACCTGCATTACTCTGGCGGGATCGATGATGTGTTTCGGATCTTCCTCGAGATCAGATACCAGAAAGGATCGAGACAAGGCGTCCGCCTTGACGTTTTTGTCAGCCGGGCGAAAATGAAGGACAAAATCAAAACGAGCAAAAAACAAGGACCACCGGGCTTGGCGCGGGTTAAGTCTCTGGGCATGCTGGAGGTAAGCCAAGTTCTTGTGGTCAGTGTAAATTATTACCGGGTGAAGAGCCCCCTCAAGCAGGTAACGCCACTCCTCCAATGCCAGTTTGATGGCCAATAACTCTCGATCTCCTATGGAATAATTGCGCTCTGAGGAGGAGAAGAGTTTAGAGAAGAAGCCGCAAGTTACCATCCTCCCGGAAGAAGATTTTTGAGTAAGTACCGCTCCAGCTCCAGAGGAGGAGGCGTCCACTTCCAGGATGAACTGCTTGTTGCCGTCCGGGCGATGCAGCACCGGGCGGAAGAGAAGGCCTGTTTTAAGGAAAGAAAGGCTTCTTCTGCTTCGGGCGGCCACTCTTTGGGATTAGTACCCTTACGGGTGAGCGCGGAAATTGGGGAAGTCCGGGAAGAGAAGTGTGGTATGAAGAGGCGGTAGTAGTTGGCGAAGCCCAGGAACCGCTGAATGGCCTTCAACCCCTCCGGTCGGGGCCATTTCTCGATGGCAGACAGTTTCTCTGGATCCATTCGTAGGCCGGTCTGAGAAATAATGTAGCCCAAAAACGGAAGCGAGGTCTGCTCAAAGAGGCACTTCTCGTATTTAGCGAAGAGGTGATTCTGCCTGAGCCTGAGCAGGACCTGACAAACGTCCCTCCGGTGAGTCTGGAGATCCGGAGAGAAGACCAAGATGTCGTCCAGGTACACCACTACGCAGGAGTAGAGAAGGTCCCGGAAGATGTCATTGACCAACTCTTGAAAGACGGCAGGAGCGTTACAGAGACCAAAGGGCATTACCAGGTATTCATAGTGGCCGTCCCGGGTGTTGAATGCCGTCTTCCATTCATCCCCTTGACGGATACGAACCAGGTTGTACGCCCCACGGAGGTCTAGTTTGGTGAAGATTCTAGCCCCCCTCAGACGATCAAATAATTCTGGAATGAGCGGAAGGGGGTACTTATTCTTCACCGTGATCTGGTTTAGGCCTCTATAGTCTATACAGGGACGGAGAGAGCCGTCCTTCTTTTTGACGAAAAAGAAGCCTGCTCCCGCCGGGAAGGTAGATTTCCGGATGAATCCCCTGGCCAGATTCTCCTCAATATATTCGGACATCGACCGGGTCTCAGCAGCGGATAAAGGATAAATACGCCCACGGGGAGGAGTAGTACCGGGTAACAGGTCGATGGGACAGTCGTATGGTCTATGAGGGGGTAATGTCTCTGCCTCCTTTTTATTAAAGACATCAGCATAAGACCAATAAGGAATTGGAAGTCCAGGTAGATTAGCTGGGGTAGGAGAGGGACGGACGGGATGGACGGGAACCAGGCAGGTCTTATGACAGTCTTGTCCCCAGCGAAGGACTTCTCCGGTTTGCCAGTCAAGCACGGGTGCATGTTTCTGGAGCCAAGGCAGACCTAGCAAGAGGGCGTGAGAGAGTCCAGGCAGAACATGAAAGGAGATACTTTCAGAATGCAGCATTCCCACCTGCAGAGTAATGGATTCGGTGATGAGTTGGATGGGGCGTGGTAAGAGCCCCCCATCCACGGCAGCCACATACAAGGGTACAGCCAGAGGTTTGGTGGGGATGCGGTATTTCTCTACCAGGGACTGTGAAATAAGATTCCCGGCTGCTCCAGAGTCCAGTTGGGCTAGTTCGAAATAACGGTTCTCCCCGTAGACGATTGAAACTGACAACAGCAGGGATGGAGAGGATTTATTCTTGTCTAGGTGGACCTCTCTGAGCGAACCTAGACACAGGCGTTTCCCGACCTCTCCGGGCAGGCACGGATCCGATGCTCCTTACTGCCACAGTAGAAGCAGGTCCCCTCGGCACGGCGTAAGTCCTGACGGGTCTTGACCATCTTGGTCTGGTCGACCTGCATAGGCTCAGGAGGGTGTACCTGGTTAGAGACAGAAGGAGTGACGGGTTTCTGAAAAGTAGGAGCTAGACGTGGTAACCTCCTCTCACGGGTGACCTCTCTGGCACGCTCCTGGAACTGTAGGTCAATCCGGGTGGCAAGAGTTATTAAGTCATCGAGAGTGGTAGGAATGTCCCGACCGGCAAGTTCATCTTTAATACGGCCGGACAGACCCTCCCAGAAGACGGAAACCAGAGCGTCGTTATCCCAGGCCAGCTCCGAGGCAAGGGTACGGAACCGTATGGCATATTGGCCCACGGTGAGACTCTCCTGACGGAGGCGTAGCAGTGATGATGCAGATGAGGTCTTCCGTCCGGGTTCGTCGAAGACTTTCCGGAAAGCCGTGAGAAAAGCAGGCAAGTTGGACACCAGGGGGTCTCCTCTCTCCCATAGAGGATTTAGCCAGGCCAGGGCCTCCCCGGTGAGATGGGACATGATGAAGGCAATTTTGGCCCGGTCGGAGTTAAACTGGTGGGACAAAAGTTCAAAGTGCAGGGTGCACTGATTTAAGAAGCCCCGAGCCTGGACGGAGTCGCCTCCGAAGCGAGGAGGTGCAGAAAGCCGGGGTCCGGGGTAGGATACCATGGTATTAGTGAGCAGCGGAGCTGCCGAATTGCAAGATATGGCACTGGCGGAGGTTGTTGGTGGATCAGACAGAGTGTTCAGGCGAGTATTGACATTCCGCAGGTGACCCAGGATGGACTCCTGTTGGGACCTCTGACGGGACAGTTCAAGACAGAGGTCCGAGAGCGAGGGAGCTTGGGTGCCACCGGGTTCCATGGCCCGAGCAAACTGTAACGGGTCTGGGAGGCGGAACCTCTGGGCTACAATACAAGGGGGCGGTCCTTGTAAGGGAGCGGGTGGCGACCAGGCAGGTAGTCACAGGAGGTGACCAGGACAGTCTCTGGGTGTACGGGCAGGAGGACACGGCAAGTGATCAGGGCAGTCTCTGGATAAAGGGGTAGGTACGACCTGTGATGGCTGAACCTCCAGGTAGGCTAGCAAGGCAGATGAAGAATGTGTGCTCCCAGGTGAGCAAGCGAGAGTCTCTGGAATAGCAGGTGGTCACAGCACGTGACGGCGGAGCCTCCAGGTAGGCAAGCAGGCAGGTAACGGAGAAGCGCTCCCAGGTGAGCGGGCAAGAGTCTCAGGAATAGCTGGTGGTCACAGCACGTGACAGCGGAGCCTCCGGGCAGGCAAGCAGGCAGGTAGCGGAGAAGCGCTCCCAGGTGAGCGGGCAAGAGTGTGGAGTAGCTGGTGGTCACAGCACGAGACAGCGGAGCCTCCGGGCTGGCAAGCAGGCAGGTAGCGGAGAAGCGCTCCCAGGTGAGCGGGCAGGCTGGTCCTTAGACAGACTGACAGGAGTAGTAAGGCAGACCGTCGGACCTCAGACTAGCAGACAGGTAGCAAGTAATCAGGCAGGAATCTGACAGGTAACTGGCAGGTAACTGGCAACGGGACCTGAGGGCTGAAGCACAGGTGAGACACAGGTGCAAACAACATTGCTCGGGCACCTCCATTTTGGAGGAGGTGCCTTATATATGATGAAGTCCTCCGGCCATTGGCCGGGGACTCCTTAGGACGGCGCGCGCGGCCCCTTTAAGAGGAGGGGAGCGCGCGCGCGCGCGCCCTAAGCACAGGGGCCGGGAAGGAGCGCGCGCTGAGAGCAGAGCGGGAGGAGGACGCCGGGAAGGAGCGCGCGCTGACAGCAGAGCGGGAGAGGGACGCCGGGCACGGGGCAGAGCGGTGAGGGGAGCAGCGTCCCTGCCTAGCAGAGGGCAGGGACGCCGGCACTACAGTAGTCCAGAGGGAGACCCGGCCTATCTACACACACAGACAGGAAAGGGACTCGGTCTGAAGTCTAGGAACACTCTGGTGCGGGGTCCTGATTAAGCACTTGAATTACTCGGAGGTTGTCGGACCCCCGTCCCTGGTGAGCGCAGAACTCCGTGAGGAGCAGGGAGAAGCCTTGCAGCTGTACTCTCCAACGTGAGTAAAAACCCTGGAAGTCAATCCCTATAGCCTCCGGACTCTTTATTTCTGCACTGCACTGCACCATGTAGCACCAGACCTCCTACACTACAACTCCCTCCATCCTCGTCTCTGCCCTGAGGCCCTGCTCCACCTGTGAGGAGTAGTATCAACGTCGGCTGCCACAACATCCAGCCTCGGAGGACAGCTGCAGCGCTGGTGGCCTTCACCAGGTACCACAGGTGGCGTAGTCAATAGCAACCACTCAACCCTGATAGCCCATTACATCCTTTTTAATGTGACGGCCCTGGGCACGGAACAGGTCCAGGCCACGGCTACAACCCACCGAACATCTGACCCGGCTCCGAGTTATCCCCCATCTTCCCAGGGTAGGGCTGCGAGCGTCACACACTACGAGATGACCTACGTAGTACGGGGATGCGTGTAGTGTGGATGCTTGCGCTATTTTCTGCTCTATGTGTTGGTGGACTGCAAGACTGCCTTAACCTCTCTACGGGACTGGCAAGTAGTGTTGAGCCACCCCCGTAGTGTTCGAGTTCGGTTCGGTTCATCGAACACCCGTATGTTCGCCGAACTGTTCATCGAACTGTTCGTCGAACACTTTCGAACACCGTTAAAGCCAATAGCAGGCAAACAAAAACACATAGAAACACATAGAAAACACGTAGAAAACACTTCAAAGGTGTCCAAAAGCTGAAAAACTGTTCGGAAGACACAACTAACACATGGAAAAGTGACAAGTACATATAGTCATGCGAAAAGAAAAGAGGTGGAAGAGTAAAAGGAGGGGGAGACACAAATATAGGCATGTCATGCCCTTCTAAAATCAAGAAAGGCTGGAGTAAAAATCTAAAATCAGCTTACCAACACCAGACGTCGTGACAAGAAAACTAAAAAAAGAAATATCTTTAGGTAGAATGGCGGTTCCATTCAGAACACTTTCCTTACAAGACGTAGTGGTATCCCCGTTGTGAGTTGTGCCAAAAACGGAACCCAATACATTCGGACTAATCCACCATTTGTCATATCCAAGGGGCAGGTCCGTAAACAACAACATCGACGCGGAACCAAGTACTGTAGTATATACTGTACATCCTTTGACAAGGCAATCAGGCGGATCAAGAAGTTGGAAAGGGTCACCCTAATGGCCAAAACAGACATTGATGCGGCGTTCCAGTTACTTACTACCTATGCCTCCGAATAGTGTCCACCTATTGGGCTGCTTCTGGGAAGGAGCATACTATATAGATCGCTGTTTGCCCATGGGGTGCTCCAGATCCTGCTCACTATTTGAGGCGTTTAGTTGCTTCCTCGAATGGGTTGTAATGGACATTTCTAAGGGGGCACATATTATCCATTACCTCGACAACTTCTTATGCCTGGGCCAAAAAGATTCGCCACAGTGTGAATACACGCTGTAGTCCACCTGTGAGAAGGAGAGAGCTGGAGGGAGAGCGGACACCACAGAACCGAGGGGTTAGATGGAGAATGGAAGAAGGAAAGAGGGCGAGGGAGGTAAGGGAGTACAGTGGAAGGCCGACCTGAGCTCCCCCACGTTCCTGCTGGGCGGGGAACAGCCCTGGGAAGAAAAGCCGCTTGAGCATCCCTTTGAGGTTACGGGCGCGAGCGGGCAGAGGGACTACGCTGGAGTGCGAAGCAGACACGCCCTCCGTGTCGCCGGGTTTGTGCCAGAGCCGTGGTGGACCCTGACGGCCAGCCCTCCTCTCCCAATACTGGTGCCTGTCCGCTGGTGGGTCGAGCCCCCCCGCGGTGGGGGGGAGTAACATCTGCAGAAGAAAGACCATCTTCCAGCCAAACTAAGATGTCTACTTCTTTTCGTGGACAATGTGATACGATCCCTTTCTTACGGAAACACCCATCGCTACAAATTCCAGATGAGGCACAAAAACAGCAGGTGCTTCAATGGATATCAAGTGCTCCTTCAAGTGGGCTCTCCTCCACCTCAACTTCAACATCACAAATACTCCAGTCCTCAGAGGTGTCACCCCAATCGCACTTGCTTCCTCACAGCTCCCAAGTCTCCAGCTGCCCGTCTGAGTATGGGGTAACACAGATGGTTGAGTCTGCACAGCTGTTTACTCATACTATAGCCTGGGAAACGGAGGTCTGCTCCAGAGCTTCTGTTAATCCAGACGAGGAAATGATCTGCACTGATGCCCAGAATCTTTATGAGTCGTTTCCAGGACCAGATGAAGAAGGTTCTGAGCATAATGTAGACCCTCGTTCCCAAACTGTAACTCCTGTTGGTGGAGACAATGATGAAGACGATGATGAGACTCAAATACCTGATTGGAGCGACAACTTGACTTTTCGGTCAGGGCAGGAAGAGGCTGGCTCTGAGGACGACGGGTGTGAGAACACACAGGGTGATGATGACGAGGTTGGAGATCCCACTTACTGTCAACCCACAGTCAGCCAGTCGATGAGGTCAGCAGAGGAGGTGGAGGAGGATGTGACTAGTCCAGGGGATGGGGATGACTCGGTACCCGGGCCTTTGCCTGGCCTTGGGGAAGTCACGGTGGTCGGCTCCTGGGCCCGTACCCTGGGGTCACTCTTTAAAAGGGTGGATAATTGTTAATTTTATAAGAGTTCGTGATGCCACCTGTGGTATCTGGTGAGAAGCACCAGCGCTGCAGCAGTCCACTGAGGCCGGTGATAAGGCAGCTCGATGGTATAGCTCCCCACAGGTGGAGCTAGGCCTCAGGGCAGCGTATGCAGGGGGAATGCAGGACAGGCGAGACCCAGCAAGAACGGGAACGGACACGGTAGTCACTTCAGTACCTTTTACTGGTGGAAATTCAGGCACATCCCGGAGCACTGTGGGGTGAAGGGTGCATATCAGGATCCTCCCCAATGAGTGGGTGTAGGGCCTCCTGTTTCTTGCCTCTGCGTAGTAAGTTTCTGACCTGCTTGGAGCTAAGCCTAACTTTGTCTCTGTCCTGCACTGGCTGACCTTGTGGTAGGGCCTTGTCTTTGAGTTCACGCTCCCTGTATGCGGGGCCTAAGCGTCTACTGGCTCTGTTACGTATCAGCACCTTAGCGATCCTGGGACTTGTAGTTCTCCAGGGATTCCGGTTATGCCTTACTGGGTCATAGAGATCCCAGTAAGCTCGGATCCGGTGTCCGGTAAATGCTTCCGGGTGAGCTGGTTAAGCTCCTCTGCCCCCTATGTACTAACTCTCCACTCGCCTTTGGCCTACTCGGGCCCTCACTAGGCTATACACACTAATGGCAGCTTGCCGCGCTTCACCGATCTTATGGCGTCGGCACACCTTAAGCTCTAACTGGGCTCCCTGAATCTAGCTAGCAGGAGCCTCGTGCTCCACTGCTGAACTATTAACTGAGTTCTCTAGACTAGACTGAGCTCCACTGCAGACTGACCTTTCTTAGGCTTCTCTACTGCAGGAACTCTTCAGAGGAACTGAACTGCCTAGCTCCACCTTCCCTATTTATATCCATAATGGGCTCCCTCTGCTGGTCTGAGGTGGAAGGTGGAGATGTGTGAATGTTTATCGGGGCCTCTTGTGGAGGATTCCATCAATGCACTCTTCTAGGATCTGTGATACCAAGCGCAGCTGGGCGTCACAGATACTATTGACGACGAGGTTAGGTTGCGCCTTCCTGGACAGAGACGGAGTACTGGAAGCACGTCAACAACTGCATCCTCAACCACAACTCTGCCTCTGACCACAAGTCGTAGTGGCTCTTCAGGTCGCATGGGCTCTAAGCCTTGCATAGCCTGAGCATTTTTTCAGATCGATAAGGATGACCCAACTCGTGTTATCTGTAATATTTGTCACCAAAAGCTAAGTAGAGGCCAAAAAATCCATAGTTTGAGTATTTCATGCATGAACTGTCACATGGATATGAAGCATAAGTTGCAGTGGGAAGCTCACTGTGCTACAATGCGACCTAGCGGGCCGGGCCAACCACCGTCTGCCCCATCTTGTGCATCCGCGGCCTCTTCATCCTCTGTGACTGGGGGGGACAGCAGTCACAAATGTTTTTGGACGCAGACCTGCCACCTCTTTACCCGCAACAGCCAGTGTGATTGGCAGGTCATCATTTCATTTGGAAGTGCATACACCAGCTGGTGTTGAGCGCTCTCCGACATCGAGAGCACCACCTTTGGATCAAGGCAACCTAACTTTTCCGCCTGCATCTTCCTCACAGACCGGCAGTTTGCCGGGGACACCCTACTCAACCCCGTCTAAGCACAACAGCCAGCCCTCGGTTCCTCAGATGTGGGCAAGTAAAAGACCTTTTCCTCCTAGCCATGACAAAGCTAAGAGGTTGAATTTCACCATCTGCAAGCTCTTGGCTACAGAAATGCTGCCTTTCCGCCTGGTGGACACAGAGGATTTTCGAGACCTTATGTCCGTCGCAGTGCCCCAGTACCAGATGCCCAGTCGCCACTACTTCTCAAAGAAAGGTGTGCCTGCACTACACCAGCATGTCGCACACAACATCACCGCTTCTTTGAGAAACTCTGTGTGTGACAGGGTGCATTTCACCACAGACACTTGGACGAGTAGGCATGGAGAGGGGCGTTACATGTCGCTGACTGGGCACTCGGTAACTATGGTGACAGCAGGACAAGGGGCTGCTGTCCAAGTCTTGCCGTCCCCACGAGTTGTGCGTCAATCCTCTTTAATCTAGAAGTTCCTCCATTGCTTCTGCCTCCTCAACCTCCTTTCGGTCCTCCACCTGCGCCCAAAGCCTGTCTGGTAATGCCACCCGCTTTCTAACTGCGCAGAAGGAATCCTGCACACCTCCTTACTATGCTGGCAGCAGGGCTCAACGGCATCAGGCGGTGTTTACTTTGAAATGTCTGGGAAATGTGAGTCACACAGCTGAGGAGTTGTGGTCAGCTCTGGAGAGCCAGTTTCATGAATGGTTGTCTCCACTGGACTTGCAACCAGGGAAGGCCGTGGGCGACAATGCTGCAAACCTGGGTGCGGCCCTTCGCAGGGGCAATGTCACACACGTGCCTTGTATGGCTCACGTGTTGAACCTGGTTGTCCAGCAATTTTTAGCCCACTATCCTGGACTAGATGGCCTTCTGCAGAGGGCACAGTCGCTGTGTGCTCACTTCCGCCGTTCGCATCCCGCAGCTCAACGACTTACATCTCTACAGAAGTCGTTGGGCCTGCCAGTTCACCGGCTGAAATGCGATGTGCTGACACGGTGGAATTCAACTCTGCACATGTTGCAGCGACTGTGGCAGTACCGACAAGTCCTGGTGCAATACATTCTGACGTATAGCCTGGGCCAACGAGATCCAGAGGTGGGGCAAATCACGCTGCAGGAGTGGTCTCAGATCAGGGACCTATGAAGTAGACGCGCCCCCTGGTCCGTGCAGTACCCGGAGCCTGGCCGGTAGACGCTGGGGGTTGTAGTCACTGTGGCGGTGACCCGGTCCATGACCCAGGGCGGTCAATCCAAGGGTAATTTGTATATATAGGTTTTATAATGTCCGACTACGCCACCTGTGGAGTGCGGAACAGTCCTCTGAAGCTGGTGGTTTTGCAGCAATGGTATTATTACTCCCCACAGGAAGAGTGTAGCTTCAGGGCAGTGTGGGTGGATGATGGTGGTTGTAGTGCAGGGAGTCAGTAATGAACACAGAGTCCGTGTGATGCAGTCCCAAGATCTTTACTCACAGTTGTTGCAGTCCAGATTACAGGTACCAGAGCAATCTCCCCTGTCATGCTGTGCGTACTCAGTGAGGGGCTGAGTCCACCCCCAGATAGCTCTGGAGTACTTAGCAGGACCCCCTTCTTTGTGTCCTTTCTCTGGCCTTCTCCCTGCACCTCACACCCAGTGACACTTCTATCCGGTATCCTCGGGCCTTGGCGGGCGACGTGTGTTCCGTCCCCTGGGTCCTATGTGGCTACCTTCTTAGTGAGACTGGTGTGTACTTTGGCCTGCAGTACATGAAATGCTGCAGCCTCCGGTTTACAGTTGAGCCTTGCTGTTTCTCCGCTAGTTGAGGGACCGGTTCCCCTTATCTGGCCTGACCCCTCTACCTCCTGGTAGCAGCGGGCGTACGGGTGGCCTTCTGCATGGCCCGTACCCCTAGGGTCCCTTCGGTTCCTGGAGCCTTCCTGCTCCCACTCCTCTCTTCTCTCCTTCAGACCTGGGCCTCCCAGGCTAGGCCCGCCTCCGGAACAGAGCTCATGCAGAGCCTCTGCTCCTGTCACTTCTCCTCTGACTGGCTTGCTCTTTCTAAGATGGCTTCTTATTTATACTCTCCCTGTCATGTGCTCCCCTAAGCTGATTTCTCCACCCACACCCACTACATAGGACCCTCCCGCCAGCTAGGGACCTGGGACTGTGCTCTCCCTTAGGAGCAATCTCTCCCTACCCCCACTGCGGGTATGTGTTGGATGCAGGTGTTAGGGTCCCGAGCCATACTCCTTCCTTACCTGAGGGTGAGATACCACACCTCTGGGTGAGATGCAGTACCTCTGTGGCGACTGAACCCTCAGGGGCGCCACACACCCTTCTGCACAGTTTTGAAATGGCGACGAAGATGTTTAGTGCTGACAATGCCATTATCAGCATGACTATTCCGGTGATTTACATGCTGGAGCACACGTTAAACAGAATTCAGAGTCAGGTGGTGGGAGAAGAGGAGGTGGAGGAAGTAGAGGAGGAGTCGTATGCAGAAGGGATAACATCTCCAAGGTCCAGACGGTCGGCAGCACCAAGGCGGCAGGCATGGGATGGTGGGGGAGAGGGATTAACCAGGGCGCATGGTAGCAGCCAAACTGTTGAGGAAGGTGCAGGAGCCAAGGAAGAAGTGGAGGACGAACTGGCGATGGGCATGTAAGACTCATCAGATGAGGGAGACCTTGATCACATCTGTTGTGTGAGGTTGGGGGGAGAGGGCAGAGAAAGGAAGCATGATTCTTACCTCGCTACCAATAAGGACTTGGTCCTCCTGGATGCGCAAGACACATGAGTGCCTTCTTGCTGCACTACCTGTAACATGACCCTTGTATTGTCAGAATTCAAAGTAATCCCGACTACTGGGTTGCCACACTCTTAGATCCCCGGTACAAGAGTAAATTTGCCGAAATAATTCCTGCCATAGAAAGGGATTCACGCGTGCAGGAGTATCAGCAGAGGCTGTTGCAGAATCTTACATGTGCTTTTCCACAAAACACCAGTGGTGCACGTAGTGAATCTCACAGTTCTAACTTGCAAACCGTGGGACTGTCGAGTCTTCATCACTCAAACCGTAACAGTAACACAGTATCTGCTGGTAACAGCAATTTTGTGGAATCGTTTCACCACTTTTTTAGACCATCCTTTGCAAGGCCACAGGAGACAAGAAGTTTGACACATAGTCAACGCCTAGAGAGGATGGTACAGGAGTATCTCCAAGTGAACATCGAAGCCATGACTGTGTCACTGGACCCTTGCTCATTTTGGGATTCCAATCTGGAAAAATGTCCGGAGCTCGCCACTCACACCTTGGAGATCTTGTCATGCCCTGCAGCCAGCGTTCTCTCTGAATGTGTGTTCAGCGCTGCTGGTGGTATGCTGACAGATAAGCGCATGCGGCTGTCCACTGAGAATGTAGACAGACTCACGTTCATAAAGATGAACAAATCATGGATCCGCAAGGACTTTTCTACCCCTGTGTCATCCTGGGGAGACTAAAAGCTTGAGGATTTGGTAAAATCACCTCACCAACCGTTTTAAGCAACTCTGGGGCAATTGATGCCACTTAAGTGGTGTCTGTGCCACAATTTTTGGAAAAAATGCAGACTCTTTTTGGAGTCCCCTTGCTGTGTTTAACGTGACGTTGGCATCGTCAATTGCAGGTGGGTTGGGTCGCCCCCCCCGCTTTTAACTGTAAGAAACTACATACACTATGGCTTGGGGTAACACAGATGGTTGAGTCTGAAGAGCTGTTTACTCAGAGGTCTGCTCCAAAGCTTCAGTGTCTGCTAGTCAGCGTAGAATTTTTAACTGCATCTAGCCTAGTCAATACTTTGGGCGTAGTAGCCCAGCTGCGAAGCAAGCTGCACCGCCTGTGGATCTAATAAGAATTTTTAAATGCATCTAGCCTAGGCAGACTGTGGGGACCCCCAACCAAACCCAGACGCTCAGCCCCCCTACCGCCCCCCTTTCCTTGACAATACAATAATGTAACTCTTACAACTGGATGGGTGAGGATCGGTCACAGCTTTATTAACTCTTTATACTCATTCCATTAGAAACGCATTTTATTTCTAAAATAATTCAGCTTGTTGCAGCATGCCCTGGGTCTCCACACCGGCAAGTTGGCCAACAAGTGTAACTCTCCAACATGTCCTTTCTATTTCCAGGCCACGGAGGATCCAGCGTACTCGTATGCAGGACTCTGACCCCCATCCATCACTCTTAACGCTTGTTCCACTCCGTCCTGGAGTCCTGACAGGAATATGTCCAGTCCAATATCCATTAAGTGAACACCGTCGGGCCATATGAGGCCTGCTTTATCTCCTTCCAGTTGTCGGCGTTGTATCAATACACCGCCTCTGTCTCTTCTAAATTTTGCCATCCGAATATTTATTACCCGCCTTGTCCGTTCGATGGCCGTGATGTCTCGCGCACCTTGCCATACCTCTATCGGCACAATCTCTGACCATACTATAGATAGTTTTGTGAAAAATTCTCTGAAGCGCTCAGTGTCTAGTTTCATTATTGCCATTAGTTATGCGCTCTTGTGATGACCTAGGTCGTTTCCCCCGGCCTGTATAACTAAGATGACCGGACCTCTTGCCTCTCTCCCTACCTTGATTACCTCCATTATTACCTGTGGCCATAGCAGGCCTCTAATACCTCTCCAGTTGAAATATGTGTTATGAAACTCTAATTTCCTCCCGCCTGGGCGGACTTTCGCCTTTTATTCTGCCCAATATATATACGAGTGGCCTATCACCCACACTGTTGGCTTAGCGTCACCTGTAAAAGAAACAAACCACGTTAGGATAACAAGTCCGGTCTTATGTATCTCGCCAAACACGTGGATCACCCTCTCTCTATACTCTGAACTTCCGTTTCTGACAGTCCTGCTCTTGCAGCTTCCGTGGCCGCGCCTATGCAAAATGAGTGTGTCCCATAATCTTTGGGGTGGTTCCCTGCCGATGTTATGCATTTATTAAATATAGCTTGGAACTGGTATCTTGATAATGGCATTCCATCAATGTGTGATAGGAAGAAATTACTTTGTGATCTGATGGTTATATATGTTTTTACTATTGTTACCCGACTCAGTGTACCGTTTGTGGGTTGTAGAAGTACCCAAGTGCCGTTTTCGATTGGCGTATGCGTAGACGTATTGCATTATTGGCTATGACTACGTCCTGGTGTAATAAGCCTCCACTGGTGGTAATTTTGGATTGAGGGACTAATTCACTTATGCATAGTGCCCCGAAGAAGGCGATCGCAAATGCAGTAGACAGTAGTGTTGCTTCAAATTGTGAGTGTCATGTTAATGGTGTTAGGGATACGATGCGAGAAATCAGTTTTAGTGACACGGCCCGGACATCTACATTCCTGACTTGGCTGACCCCTTTTCCACCCTTTTATGGATTGTCTGATGATGAATCTCTTTGTCACATCTCCCCAATTCAGTAGTTGGAAGTGAAATGCTACTCCGGTCAGACACCGCTGCGCTGACGCCCCTGATATGCCCCTCATCATTAGCTAGTGGAGAAATTCTATGGTGACTTGTAATCTGGGTTGTTCACATTGGTCAACCCGTCTGCCTGCTACTAGTCGTGTCTACTCTTCCCATGCCTTACCGTATGCTTGCCACGTCGACGGGGCAACTGACGCTCTGATTAATGGCATCAACTATTCGCCACTAGATCCCATAGGGAGGGTGGGCAACTGTTGCCCGATGGGTGGGCGTTGGGGAGGAGCTCTGTGAAAATCTGCCAATTGAATTGTGATAAAGCGTTAGCAGCAGCTTTAGACCCCTCAGCATCGTGGCTAGCGCGGACCCATACATTGTGTTTTAGACACAGGAATGCTAGCCTGCATAGTAGGCCTAGCACTGGGAGAGACGATGATGCCATCTTATTAATGCAGTGTGCTAGGCTGGTGTTTTTTGTTATGAAGCGTATATTTTTGTTAGCCAGGCGCACGCCCCATATTTCTATTGCTACCACTATTGGGAAGAAAAATTATTTTCCGGGCTAGATGCAGCTAAAAATTATTATTAATTTCAAAGCTGGTGGAGCTTGGTATAGATGGCCTAATACAATGAGTACCACACACTGCTACTATGCCCAAAATTATTTTCCAGGCAAGATGCAGCTAAAAATTATTATTAATTTCAAAGCTGGTGGAGCTTGGTATAGATGGCCTAATACAATGAGTACCACACACTGCTACTATGCCCAAAATTATTTTCCAGGCAAGATGCAGCTAAAAATTATTAGTAATTTGAAAGCTGGTGGAACTTAGTATAGATGGCATAATAGAATGAGTACCACACACTGCTAATATTCCCAAAATTACTTTACAAGCAAGATGCAGCTAAAAATTATTATTAATTTCAAAGCTGGTGGAGCTTGGTATAGATGGCCTAATACAATGAGTACCACACACTGCTACTATGCCCAAAATTATTTTCCAGGCAAGATGCAGCTAAAAATTATTAGTAATTTGAAAGCTGGTGGAGCTTAGTATAGATGGCCTAATAGAATGAGTACCACACACTGCTACAGGCCCAAAAGGTTTTACTTGGCTAGGTGCAGTAAAAAAATTGTATTACATACACAGGTGGTGTAGCTTGCAACACAGATAGGCTACTCCACTGACTAACACACACTGCAAGAGGCCCAAAAGGATTTGCTTAGCTAGATTTAGCCAAATGCTGTGAAAAACACTTGCACAGCACTAAAACAGACCTGCCTGGCAAAAAGTGATAGGAACTGATGTAACCTAGCCCTCAAAAGGGCTGGAATTACAACTAGTCACTACTCCCAATCTATCTGTCGATTTAAGAGCACAGACCTGCCTGCTAAAAGTGCTAGGAACTGCTGTAACCTAGCCCTCAAAAGGGCTGCAATTACAAACTAGTCCCTACTCCCTAAACCTTTCTGTCTATTTAAGAGAAAATTCGCTTGCAATTCAGTTACATAATATAGCGCTAACAGCAGCAGCAGTGCCGTCTAACACTCAGCTGCAGCAGTGAGAAAATGGTGGCGACGGGGAAAATGGCTGGGTCTTATAGGGCAAGGACATGTGACATACACAGCCAATGACACATGCCCTTTCTTGTGTGAAAAAAAGCACTTCACTCCGTGTGTGCACTGCTGATAGGCTGACAGACTGCACCTCCCCACTGTAAATGCGGGAAAGAGAAAAAAAAATGGAGATCTTCATTATTTCTGCAGAGATCCATCCCATGCCCCCCCCCCAGCTGTACACTCCAACTGTGTATTAACATTGATTATCAGCATTACTGTGAAAAAATCCAGTTACGATTTGGGTGCACGAACAGTTATCGAACATAACCTCGAACAGCCGGATTTTTTTAAAATCGTTCGGGTTCGTCGAACGGCTCGAACACCGCCCAAAACAGCTCGAATTTGAGATTGGCGAACAGTTCGATTCGAACACCGCTCATCTCTACTGGCAAGTACACTGGTTACTGAGCCTACTGGCTCTGCTTCTACTGGTGATCCTTCTTCCGGGGATTCTTCCTGAGTAGGCTCTTCTGGGGCACTTACAGGTCTTACTTGCAGTGGAGGGTCTTCTGGCTGTTGGTAGAAGTGTATCACAGGTATTATTACCACTCCATCCAATTGAGGCCAATCTGCCAGGAAATCTCCTAAGTCAGTATGGAGCACTTCTTCTTTAGGCTCCTCCGGTACGGTGAAAGGCACTTCCTCCTGGGGCTTCAACAGACTTGGGCACAACTTCAGATGGTCTCTCGATACCGTTGCAGTTGTTCTTCCTCCGTCTTTGCTAATTAGACAGGTTTTCCTATTGTCGAATCTGGAATTCAACACAGTGTAAGGTTCTCTTTCCCACTGGTCGCCAAGTTTGTGGCTTCTCCTTTTTCGTTTTAGCACAATTTCTCCAGGTGTTAAGGGTTCTGCTGGTGCACTCTTGTTGTACTGTGCTTCCTGTTTGTCTCTTACCCTATTTAGACTGTCTTCGACACAGGCCTGTACTCTCTTGTACTGCTCCTGTCGAGTCGTATCCCAGTCTTCAGTGGACATATCTGCTTCTGGCTCTACCACTCCAAGCTCCAGGTCCATGGGCAACTTTCCGGGTCTTGCTCTCATGAGGTACGCTGGAGTGCAATTGGTGGAACTCACAGGTATGTGATTGTACAGATCTACCAGGTCAGGTAGTTTGTCTGGCGACTGATTTCTCTCCTCTAGCGGTAAGGTCTTTAACAGGTCGATGACTATGTTATTCATCTTTTCACATAACCCATTGGTTTGGGGATGGTACGGTGTAGTCCGGATCTTCTTACACCCGTACAGATGGCAAAACTCTTTGAACAGCTCGGCTGCAAAGGCACGGCCTTGATCCGTCAGCACCTTATCCGGGTATCCATGGGGCCTGCAGAAGTATGCTTGAAACATCCTGGCTGCAGTTTCTGCCATCAGATCCTTGACGGGGGCTACCACCAGGAATCGGGAGTAGTGATCCACCATGGTCAGGGCATACGAGTAGCCTGACCTGCTGGGTGACAGCTTGACGTGATCCAGAGCGACGATCTCCAGAGGCTGGGTTGTCTTGAAGGACTGCAGGGGTGCCTTCTGGCTGCTGTAGTCTTTTCTTCTAAGGCTACAGGGTCCACAATCCTGGCACCACCTCTCTATGGAACTGCGCATTCCAACCCAATTAAACTGATCCTTCAGGAGGGTTTCCAGCTTCTTCCAGCCAAAGTGCCCTGCTTGATCGTGGTAGGCCTCCAACACCATCTGGTTGTCTGTCCTGGGCACTACGATCTGCCATACCATCTCATGGGTCCTAGGGTTGACATACCTTCGGCACAGCTTCTCTCTATAGATGAACAGCTGGCTTCTCTCATTCCACAGTTGCTTGACTTGGGGAGGAGCATCCTTCTCCAGGGAGGAACCTTCCTGGGTTATCAGTTCTTTGATACGGCTGACAACCGGGTCACTGTCCTGGGTCTCCTTCCAACTGTGATGAGGTAAAGGGTTTAGTGTCTCACCACGATACCTCCTGGAGGTGCACTGCTCGTGGACCATCCCATTTCTGTGGAAGGCAGGTAGCTCAATCTCCTCCAGGTCATCCACTTGTTCAGTGTCCGACTGGTGAGGCATTCTGGATAGGGCATCGGTGTTGGCGTTCTTGTGGCCTGCCCGGTACTTGATGGTGAACTGATAGTTTGACAGTCGGGCCATCCAACGCTGTTCCATGGCTCCCAACTTGGCTGTCTCTAGATGTGTCAAGGGGTTGTTGTCAGTGTAAGCCGTGAACTTACTGGAGGCCAAGTAGTGCTTGAATCATTCAGTGATGGCCCAGACCAAGGCCAGGAACTCCAACTTGAAGGAGCTATAGTTTTCCGGATTTCTCTCGGTCGGACGAAGCTTCCTGCTAGCATAGGCGATCACCTTCTCCTTGCCATACTGCTTCTGACTCAATACTGCTCCTAGTCCCTCATTGCTGGCATCAGTGTACAGCAGGAATGGTTGGCTGTAGTCAGGGTAGGCCAGGATTTCTTCGCTGGTCAGGATCTCTTTCATCACTGCAAAGGAATCAGCCTGCTCTTTACCCCACTGGAAGGGGGATGGGTTTTGCCTCTGTTGGACTGTCCAACCAGGAGATCTTGCAAAGGCGCTGCCTTCTTGGTGTAGTCCTTCACAAATCTCCGGTAATACCCGACCAGTCCCAGGAACTGACGTACCTCCTTGAGATTCTTCGGTTCCGGCCATTTCTGGATGGCAGTGACCTTCTGGTGCTACTCCTTCTGGACTGACGATGTGCCCCAGGTACTGAACCTTCTTTTTGAGCAGGTGGCACTTGGAAGGCTTCAATTTCATCCCATACCGGGACAACGACTCAAATACCTCCGCCAGGTGCTTCAAATGGTCCTCATACGTCTTGGAGTACACTATCACGTCATCCAGGTATAGCAGCACGGTCTCGAAGTTACGGTGTCCCAAACAGCACTCCATCAATCTCTGGAACATTCCCGGGGTGTTGCAGAGTCCGAACGGCATACTGTTGAACTCACAGAGTCCCATCGGGGTAGTGAAGGCCGTCTTCTCTCGGTCCTCCTCAGCAACTGCTACAGTACTTGCTAGTACCCACTAGTGAGGTCAAAGGTAGAGAAGTAATTTGCAGACTTTAGTGCAGACAGGGATTCCTCTATACAGGGCAAAGGGTATGTATCCTTGTGTGTTATGCGATTTACCTGTCTATAATCTACACACATCCTCATGCTTCCATCCTTTTTCCTGACTAGGACCAGGGGAGCTGCCCAGGGGCTACAGCTATCTCTTATTACCCCTGCCTTCTTCATGTCATGCAACATTTCCTTCACTTTCTGGTAGTGTGCGGGTGGTATGGGCCTGTAATGTCCTTTGATGGGTGGATGGTCACCTGTGGGTATATGGTGTTGTACCCCTTTAATCCTCCCAAAATCAAGTGGGTGTTTGCCGAATACTCCCTCGTATTCCTGAACCATCCTGTGTACACCTTGTTTCTGATGGACAGAAGTGGCGTCAGTCCCAACATGGAGCTGATGACACCAATCCCCCACCTGGGTTTCCTAGTCGTTATCCTCCACTCTGTCTGGTGAGGTTAAGGACTCCACGGTGTGGATAGCGTTGTTATTTACAGTGTACAATCTGGCAACAGTGGCATATCGTGGTAATTTGACTTCATCCTCTCCATAGTTTAGGAGGCGTACGGGCACCCTCCCATTGCGTACATCAACTACCCCTCTGGCAGTTAAGAGTGTAGGTCTATGTTCAGAGCTAAGGGGCTCCACTACTGCCTGGTAGCTCTGTCCTCCTAGACCTATTGCTGCTCTACACCAAATCAGCATTTCACTCATCGGGGGAATCACAATGGGTATCGGGTCTGTCACCCGTAAATTACCAATTTCACCACCTGTTAGCTTTACCTGTTGCTGGTACATAAGGGCTCGTATCTCTTTCTGGAGCACCCTCCTCTGCCCTGGTTTGGCAGTGTCAGCCATCTGTTGGAGCAAGAACAACACTTGTCCCAAACAGTTACCAACAATATTTGTGCCAAGTACCATATACAAGTCTGTATCACCAGGATTAGTCTATACTACAATTAGTCCCTGGTCCTTCAGTTCCACTCCTCTCACCTTTACTGCCACATCCTTAACCCCGACTAGGTTAAGGGGAAGGCCATTGGAGGCATACACGGAAAGGTTTGGATCTGGCAGGTTAAGTTCGTCTATGGACCAGAACCTTTTGTAGAGGACATCAGGCATGACGGTTACCTGAGTTCCAGTGTCCAGCAGGGCAGGTGTCACGTTGCCGTCCAGCACAATGGACAGGAAAGGTCTTCCTCCCACGAACCGGTGGTACCAGTTTGATGGGCCTGGTTGATCTAACCCTGGGTGTCGGCCCTCGGCCCCAGGGTTTGCTCCTTTAAAGGACAGTTCCGCGCTGTGTGGCCTGCCTTGTGGCACCTGTAGCAGACGAGTTCCTTTGGAGGGCGGCGTTGGTCGCTGGTCCTCCCACGGGGTGGCATTGCTCTCCTTCTTCTCCTCATCCAGGGGACATCCTCCGGGCTGTCGGCTAGCAGGATCCTTCCTTCCGGCTCAGGCTCCGTCTGTAGCTGCAGGGTGCTCAGGACAGTGGCCAGGTTTTTACTTAACTGGCGCACTTCAGAGCGTAGGCTGTCCAGCTCGCTAGGAGGCACTGTTTGCATGTTTGCTTCAGCCGTCAATGAAGGAGCAGTGGGTGCTGCGGGCACTGGGATGGCCCCACCCTGGTATCATTGGATAGCAGTATCTGTTGTTTACAGGGGTTGCAGACCCTTTATAGCCATGTCTTTAAGGGTGTCAAAGGTGGCATCTGGATGGTCTAAGGCCCACCACCGTACAGTCCTGCTCTTCTCTTGGGACCTCAACCCCCGGATGAACTGTTCCGTCAGCATTTTATTTTCATTTCGTATGCTGGCTGGACTAACCTGTTTCCGGGCCCACAGGGCTTCCTGTAAGCGCCAGGCGTAGTCCCGGACACTGTCCTCAGGTTTCTGGACACAGTGGTAGAACCTCATCCGGAGATCTGTCTCAGTGCGGTTTTCAAACACAGTTTGCAGTCTCTTAAAGATGATGGATACTGATTCCTGGTCTGCGGCTGGCCAGGTTTCAACTTCCCTCTCTGCGGCACCAGTCAATTGTCCTAGTACAACAGCGGCTCTCTGTTTGCCAGTCATAGAGTACATATCCAGTACACCGCATATTTTTCTCTTGAATCCGGACAGGGTGTCTGGTTTGCCACTATACTGGGGAAGCCATTTCGCTCCAGGGGTATACGGCAGGGCCATGGGTATCAATGGGGTCACGACCCCTGCTGGTGGAGCGGCCGCTTCAGCCTGCTCAGCACCGAGCAAAAGTGGAACATCGGGGCCATTAACCGGTACTCCGGCGTTCTGCTGGGCTTCGGACATCGTTGCGCCCCCCTAGCGAACTGTGGCCTACCTTCTTCACTTTTTATCAGGTAGGCCGCAGCTCCGCGGGCGACAGTCTTCTTCCAGGACCTGTCGCTTCCTGGTTCGACGTCAGCGGCGGGGCTTGTCCTGGGCTTCACGCGCTTTAGCAGTTACGCCTCCCAGGTTCCCGCGGTTACTCCCTTCTTCTTCCCGCGCTGCAGCGCGATAATGGCGGAAATCCTCAACGCAGTTTAACACACAGTTCAGTTCAATAAAGGCGCACAGTACCCGGTGGCAACGGGCACGGAATCCTGTTCATGACGCCAAGACGTGACGCGCCCCCAGGGCCGTGGGGGTACTCGGAAGCCGGGCCTCTGCGTATGCCAGTATGGGGGAATATCACGGTGGCTGGCCCGGTCCGTGACCCAGGGCGGTCAGTAAAAAGGGGAATTTATAGGGGATTTGGAAAGTTCGTGACGCCACCTGTGGAATGCGGCAAAAGGGGTGCTGCCGCTGCGGAGCAGTCCTCTGGAGCGGGTGTTACGGCAGCAGGGATGGTGTGGCTCTCCACAGGTAGAGCTAGCTCCAGGGCAGCGTGGGGTGTAATGGAGGATGCTGAGGAGAGACGGTAGGACGGTACCGGAGAAAAGACGGACACTCACATGGGGGTAAGCTTCAGTACCTTTACTGGTGATGGTGCAGACATGGTCCAGGGTACTCCAGGCGAAGGGTGAACTTTTGGACTCTCCCCAGTGAGCGGGTATAGGGCCTCCTGATCCGTGGCTTTTCTCGTTAAGCTTCTGACCTGCCTGGAGCTAGGCCTAGCTTGGTGATTGTCTCTCTCTCTTGCACCTGCTGATCTGGTGATAGGGCCTTCTCTTTGGAGATCACTCTCCCTGGACGCTGGGGCCTCCGTGACTCCTAGCCCTGGTACTGTAGTCAGCGTTTGGTAAACCTGGGACCTGTAGTTCCGGTAGTCCCTACTGGGTGTAAAGAGTCCCTGTAGGCGCGGACCCGGTGTCCGATATATATCTCGGGGTGAGCCTGGTATGCTCCTCTGCCCCCCTTGCTACTTCTTCCTTCTCCTCTCGCCATCGGCCCACTCAAGGCCTTCACTAGGCCTTCACACGTGTTGTAGGTCTTGGCTCGCCTAAGCACAGCAGCCAGTGTGCTGCCTCTTTGCTGCTCTCTGAGCGTCAGCAAGCTCTCAGCTCTAAACTCAGAGCTAAACTGAAACTAAACTGAGCTGCCTGGCTCCACCCTCCCTATATATATCCCTATCAGGGCTCCCTCTGCTGGTCTGAGGTGGTAGGGTGGAGGTGTGTGAATGTGTGAGGGCCTCTTGTGGAGAAGTCCATCCATGCACCCTTCTGGGTTCTGTGGCACCAATGCGCAGCAGGGCGCCACATTGGTAGCAGGAGCTCTGGCGGAGCTCTGCTCAGGAGGAGAGGAGGAGTGAGCCTAGTCTGGGAGGCCCAGGAGCACAGACTGAGAGAGAAGATGGGAGCAGAGGGAAGGCTCCAAGAGGAACAGAGGTAATCCAAGGGGCACGGCGAGTGCGGAAGCCACGCGTGCGCCCCAATCTACCAGGACGTGGAGGGATCAGGCTGCAGAGGGGACCGGCCCCTAACTAGTGAAGAACAACCTGGCTCAGCTAGAATACCGGAGACTGCTGTACTTTCAGGGTGCAGCTGCCCACTACCGCAATTATATCGCCGAAAAGGTGGCCGCATAGGAGTCAGGGGACTGCACGTCGCCCGCCAAGACCCGAGGCTACTGGCTTGGGACACTGATTGTGAGGTGACGTGCCCCCGGGGCCGTGGGGTACTCGGCAGCCGGTCTCCGGTTGCCGGGGGATATCACGGTGGCTGGCCTGGTCCGTGACCCAGGGCGGTCAGTGAAAAAGGGGAATTATTAGGGGATTTGTCGTGACACCACCTGTGGTGTCTGGTGAGGATCACCAGTGCTGCAACAGTCCTCTGTACCCATCGTTACGCCCCCTGACGAAGGGTTAACCGAAACGCGCGTCGGGGCTGCTGCTTCTCGCGTATAGCCTGTTGCCTTCCTCTCTGTTGCCCGGTCCTTCTGCCCTTACCGGATACTGTGTGTCTCATTGGTATGTATATTATTATATTACTATCTGGCAGTGGGACTTATTATTTAGGGGCACCTGATGATATTGTGACTCTGGCACTTAATACTGGAATATAATATATGTTCCTGCACAAATCTGTGATTACTCTATATAAAATGACTATTATGCTGTATTGCGTGTAGCTGGATCTATTTGTTTCACAGTAGCTATTTCTACACTCCCCCCTATGTCTGTCTTTTGTATGACTTCTAATAAATTTTGATACTTTATATATGAAACTATAGGCTTTATGATCGTTTCTTTTCTCTTTTGCTTGTAAACAGTCCTCTGAGGCAGATGTTAGGGCAGCTTGTGATGGGACGGCTCCCCACAGGTGGAGCAGGCCTCAGGGCAGTGAAGGTGGGTGGGAGCGTGGGTTGTGCTGGGCGTTGTAGTGCAGGGGGAACAATGGCGCCAGTGAAAGAATGGACGGAGGCAGTACAGTGCAGTCATCCGAGGTTTTACTCACAATTCTTAAGACAGTCCACAGGTGCACTGTACAGGTGAAGGCCTCCCGTGTCGTGCTGCGTTCACCGGGCAGGGGTTCAATCCTTCCTCAGGCAGCTTGGGAATACCTGGCAGAACCCCACTTTCTCGTGTTCCTACTTTGACCGTCTTCACACTAGGTCTTTCTCCCTCCTGCCCTGCGCTGCCCACTCTGAATCCTGTTCGGGTACTCTGAAGTCCCTCCTGTCCGTCGGAGTTACACAAACTTGCTTGACCCTCAGGGGACTAGAATGCGGCTACGATCCCTCTGTCTTCTGACAGATGCGGGGCATACAGGTGCCGTCTTGCACGCGCCATACCCCCTAGGATCCCTTCTTAGAACGGAGCCTACTCCCTGCTACCCTCCTGGGCCTCCAGACTTGGCCCTACTTGTGGAGCAGAGCTCCTGATGAGCCTCTGCTCCCGAACTGTTCTTCTGAACTGTCCCGAGCTGTTCTTCTGAACTGCTTTCCAGAACTATCTCTCTCCACCACCCTAAGATGGCTTCCCTAATTTATACTCCTACCAAAGTGCTCCCTCTAACTACTTCCTCCACCCACACCCACTACTGGTTCCCCCTACCTCTGGGTTCCCCCCGCTCCAGCCAGGGTCAGGGCTCAGCAGCTGCGCTCTGCATGTTGCCCCTCCAGCTGGCCTGGAGCAGTGTAGTGTTGGATGCAGGTGTTTGGGGTTCCGTGCGGCACTCGCTCCTTACCTGAGAGAAGGGAGACACCACACCTCTGGGTGAGGTGCAGTACCTCTGTGGCGACTGAACCCTCAGGGGCGCCACAGAGGCGCAGGGCAGGAGGATGAGAGCCAGCACAGGAAGACAACTGAGGAAGGCACGCAGAACGGGGTCCCGTTTAAGTACTCCTGAAACACCTGAGAGGTTGCTGAACCCCTTCCTTGGTGAACGCAAGACAACGTGGGAGGTTACACATTGGCGCTGGTAACCTGGAGTCTTGAACAACTGTGAGTAAACCTTGAAGACTGCACCCCATTGTGTCCTAGAATTATTGCTGCGCCATCACCAGCCCTGCACCAACCACATCTACCTCATAACACCACTATATCCTGCCCTGGAGCTTAGCTCTGCCTGTGGAATGCTGAATCAACTCTGCTGCATCACCATCAGCTCCAGAGGACCTGCACCGCAGAGGCGGCCCCATATAGCCGCATACCACAGGTGGCGTCACAAACATTATATATAAAAACTTTATTCCTTTTATTTTATTCCCCTTTTATTGACCGCCCTGGGTCACGGACCGGGTCATTGCTACCGTGACACCCCCAGCACCGACTGGCCCGGCTACGGAGTACCCCATGGCCCATGGGGCGCGTCACAGACACGGAGTGATGCAAGCACGAGGAGCACTACATCCTTAGCCACAACCGTGGCTGTGGCCAGCAGCAGTCCCGGGTCTGCAGCTCGCAGGGGCAGCAAGGGTTGCCTAGAATGGGCCTTTTTTGTCACTGCAAAGGATGAGCCAACTCACGTTATCTGCAAACTTTGCGGTAAAAAACTCAGTAGAGGGAAAAACTGCAATAAATTGACGACTAAATGCATGAACGTTCACATGCTCAAACAACATTCTTTACGCTGGGAATCTTACAGCCCTGAAATGCGGACTAGCGCACCTCAACAACCATCAGCTACCCCATCAAACGCATCCGCTGCTTCTTCCTCCTCCTCTGTTACCATGCCAAGTATTGACACACAGGTCTCCCATCGCAAAAATTCCTGTTCTTTACCTGCTCCATTCAGGCTGAGTGACAGCCTGTCAGCTGTAACGGAAGCGGACACGCCTGCTGTGTTTGTTTCACTGAGCACACTGCATGTTTCTCAATCCACTGTAACATCTGCACCTCACTCACACTCCATCAGTTTTTCTGATTCACCATACTCCGCCCTGTCTCAGCACCTTAGCCAGCCCTCGGTCCTGCAGTTGCGGTCATGTAAAAGATTGTTTCATCCTACTCATGACAAAGCTAAGAGGTTGAACTCCACCATCTCCAATGCTGCCTTTCCGCCTGGTAGATACAGACGGTTTCCGAAAACTGATGGCTGTCGCAGTCCCCCAGTACCAGTTGCCCAGTCGCCATTACTTCTCTAACAAAGCTGTGCCTGCGCTACACCAGAATGTGACAGACAACATTACCCGTTCCTTGTCTAAATCTATGTGTGCCAGGGTGCATTTCACCACAGACACCTGGACGAGTAAGCATGGCCAAGGGCGTTACACCTCGCTGACTGGGCACTGGGTGACTCTGGTGGCTGTGGGGGCAGGCTGGGAAGGGGCTGCTCCACAAATCTTAGAATCCCCAAGTCTTGCAGAAGAAACCTCTATATTTCCCACCTCCTCCACTGCATCTGCATCCTACACCTCCTCTAGGGCCTCCACCTGCGCACTCAACCTCTGCCTTAATGAGACACGCGTTCCAAAGGTGCGGAGAGAATACACACCACTTCCGTACTGCACAGCCAGGACTCACTGTAATCAGGCAGTCTTCAAATTAATATGCCTTGGAGATCGCAGTCATACAGGTGAAGAGTTGTGGGCAGCTCTCCAGGCTCAGTTTGAGCAATGGCTGTCTCTGCTGAACCTAGAGCCAGGGAAGGCCATGTGTGATAATGGTGCGAATCTGTTAGCAGCCCTAGGCTGAGGCAAGCTCGCACACGTGCCTTGCATGGCTCACGTCCTCAACCTGGTGGTACAGCGATTTCTCCGCCACTATCCTGGCCTGGATGAGCTGCTACACAAAGTACGGAGGCTGTGTGCTCACTTGCAACATTCGTACACCTCATGTCATCGACTTGCATCGATACAGAGATCTTTGTCCTTGCCAGTTAACAGGTTGATCTGCGATGTGCTGACGTGGTGGAATTCCACTCTGCACATGTCGCAGCGACTGTGCCAGCAGCAACGAGCTCTGACGCAGTATGTCATGACATATAGCTTAGGGCAACGCAGTACGGACTTAGGGCATATCACGTTTGCGGAGTGGGAACAGATTAAGGATCTCTGCACACCTCTGCATGGTTTTGAAATGGCTATTAAACTGGTTAGCGCTGACGATGCCGTCATGAGCATCACTATTCCGGTAATATACATGCTGGAGCAAACTTTGAATAACCTGCGGCAGGAGGTGGTGGCCTAGAAGAAGAGGAGGATGCGGAAGGGATACCAATGTCTCAAATTTCCAGACTGTCGTCACACAGGCAGATGCCAAATGATGGTGGATTACAGCTATCTAGGGGGTTTGGTGATACCAGGCAAACTGTTAGAGAAGATGCAAGAGCCGAGGAACTAATGGAGGAGGAAGAAGTGATGGGCGAGCAGCTGTCAGACGATGAAGAGATTAATCATCCCCTCTTATTTGAACGTGGTTGGCAGGAGGGGACAGAGGAAACAAGCATCAGTGTTACGCAGCCCGCAATACAGCCTGGCATTGGACCTCCTGGAAGAGCCCGACATATGAGTGCCTTCTTGATGCACTCTGCAACTTGACCCCGTATAGTTAGGATTCTAAATAATGCTGACTACTGGGTTGCCACTCTGTTAGATCCACATTATAAGAGTCAGTTTTGCCAGATGCTTCCCACCCTGGAAAAGGACCCGCTTATGTTGGAGTATCGAAACAAGCTTTTAAGCAACCTTAATAGACGTTTTCCTCAAGATAACAGTGAGGCACACAGTGTGCATCGCAACTGTAGTCTTTCAACCTCCGTCACGTCAGTTCGTCAATGCCAAAACATTAGCAGCAGCAGAGTAAAGTCCCCGTCACACTAAGCGAGATCGCTAGCGAGATCGCTGCTGAGTCACAAGTTTTGTGACGCAATAGCGACCTCAGCAGTGATCTCGCTACGTTTGACACTTAGCAGCGACCAGGCCCCTGCTGTGAGATCGCTGGTCGTGTCGGAATGGTCTGGACATTTCTTTGATCGTTGAGGTCCCGCTGGGTAGCATGTATCGCTGTGTTTGACACCTTACCAACGACCTTGTTGACGACTCAGACACAGAAACACATAGGCGTGCATCGTTATACAGGTCGCTACAGGTCGCTGCATCGCTACTGCGTCGTTGGGAAGATCTGACTGTTTGACATCTCACCAGCGACCACATAGCGACGCAGCAACGATCCCTGACAGGTCGTATCGTTGTCGGGATCGCTGTAGCGTCGCTTAGTGTGACGGGGCCTTAAGTGGCAGAAGCAATTTATGGGAGTCCTTTCACACATTTTTTGCACCAGCTCGTGCACCAGCAAAACAGAGTACAACTCTGACACGTGGTGAATGACTGGAGAGGATGGTGCAGGAGTATCTAGAGTGCAATATCAATACCATCAGAGAGGGTTTGGACCCTTTTACATTTTGGTCTTCAAAAATGGATGAATGGCCTGAGCACGCCTCTCCCACCTTGGCGGTTTTATCATGCCCGGCAGCAAGCGTTCTCTCTGAACGTGTCTTCAGCGCTGCTGGTAGTGTCTTGATGGATAAGCGCACCCGGCTGTCCCCTGAAAGTGTAGACCGCCTAACTTTTATCAAGCTGAACAAGTCATGGTTCCCCAAGGACTTTGGCACCCCAATTGCAGACTGTACAGAGTAGGCGATGTTGTCGTTTTGAGTGTGCACTCTGATACAGACTCTGCTTGCTGAACTCCTGATACAGACTCTGCCTACTGCACTCCTGATACAGACTCTGCCTGCTGCACTCCTGATACAGAATATGCCTCTGCACTCTGACACAGACTCTGCCTGCTGCACTCCTGATACAGACGCTGCCTGCTGCACTCTGATACAGACGCTGTCTGCTGCACTCTGATACAGACTCTGCCTGCTGCACTCCTGATACAGACTCTGCCTGCTGCACTCCTGATACAGACTCTGCCTGCTGCACTCTGATACAGACTCTGCGTCCTGCACTCTGATACAGACTCTGCCTCCTGAACTCTGATACAGACTCTGCCTGCTGCACTCTGATACAGACTCTTCCTGCTGCACTCTGATACAGACTCTGCCTTCTGCACCATCTAGTCTGTCCTACTTGGTCCAGCTGCTGCGCATCCATTGGTCTGTCCTGGAGTGGCACCTGGCATTCATCGGTATGGATCTGCGTTAAACTACTTTTAGTCTGATTACATTGATGCCACTTCGGTGGTGTTAGGCCCTCATTTAGGGCAATGTGAACACTCCTGGTTAGGTCTCCATCTCCTGGGTTGGCTGTACTGGAAGAGGTGTGGGTCTTATTTACACTATTTCTACAGTAGTGAAATTGATGCCACTTTGCTGGCGTCTGCCACTAATTTTTTTAAATGTGGGGAATCCTGATTGGGTCTCTATCTATTGGGTTGGCTGTAGTGGAACCTTCCTGCTCTGCAGTCTAAGTTGTGTAAGGTTGTGTACTAGTCCTTGCTGCACTCCTGATACAGACTCTGCCTGCTGCACTCTGATACAGACTCTGCCTGCTGCTCTCTGATGCAGACATTGCCTGCTGCACTCCTGATACAGACTCTGCCTGCTGCACTCTGATACCGACTCTGCCTGCCGCACTCCTGATACAGACTCTGCCTGCCGCACTCCTGATACAGACTCTGCCTGCTGCAATCTGATACACACTCTGCCTGCTGCACTCTTGATATAGACTCTGCCTGCTGCCCTCCTAATACAGACTCTGCCTGCTGTACTCTGATACAGACTCTGCCTGCTGCACTCCTGATATAGACTCTGCCTGCCGCACTCCTGATACAGACTCTGCCTGCTGCACTCCTGATACAGACTCTGCCTGCTGAACTCCTGATACAGATGACTCGCCCCCTGGGGCACTCGGAGCTGGGCAATAGGGAGACGATAGGGGTAGTAGTGGCAACCCGGTCCGTGGCTCAGGGTGGTCAGACCAGTGGCAGTCCTTTATAAGTTTTAAGTAACGTCCGACTACGCCACCCGTGGATTGCGGTCAGTGCTAACCGCCGCTGCAGTACAGACCTCTGGGGCAGATGTAAATGTGCAGCTCTGAATAGTACAACTCCCCACGGGAAGAGTAGGGCCCCAGGGCAGTGTATGATGGATGATGGAGGGGATGATTCCAACCCCGTTAGCCAGTAAACGGAGGCCTCTTAAACAGTTCAGGGTCTTTATTGGAACAGGTAAAACGACCCAGAAACAGGCCCGGCTAGGAGGGGGCCTGGATGTCTGAGAGCAAGTGGGAAGCTGGCCCTGGTCAAGGTGAGGGTGTTGGCCTACCGTGCTCTCTGTGCTCCTTCTGGCTATTTCCCTTCTGGTAATGTAACAGCCCACGTTCCTGAGCTCACCGTGTCCTCTCGCCCGTATGGCTTGCAACTCGGGTCCCTTGCTACTCCCGGCCTGGTACGGCTCTGCTGGTCCCTTCTGCTGTGGCGGAGCCTCCGGGCTTCTTAGGCCAAGGAACATACAGTCCCCTGCGGACAGGTTATCTGCTGTAGGATGTGGAATCCTCACAGCCTCAGACACCAAAGTCTGGTAGATTAGTCTCCTTAACTGCCAGGACAGACTCACTTCGCCTTTTGTCCCTGGCTCGTGGCTCTCCTACTGCCACACGTCCTCATAGGCTGCAACACAACTGTCTGTCCCTGCTCTGGGACACCTGTCAATCCAGTGACAGGTTGTCCAGTTCTCTCTAACCCTGCCCCCAGCTCCAGCTTTTATAGGGGCAGCCTGCTCCCCCTACTGGTCTGGGACAGGAGGTGCTGCATGCTAATGATCCTTGACTAGAGAACCTCCCCCTTGCTCTCAGACACAGCTTTATTATATTTGTGGCATCCAGGCCAGGGTGACACATTCCCCCCTAGTAAAATTTAGTACTCCGGGACTAAACAATAAACAAAGACAATATGCATGACCAAAAAACATCAGTAGACAAACGACGCACAGGTTGAGTTCTTAAGGTCACAGTGTGGTCTGTGACCGGGTGTCCGTTTTCACCAACACAACGGGGAGCCTTAACCAGGTGGGGGTCTGTCCTAGCCCCAAGTCTTTTACAGTCTTAGTTCATTCCTTGGTCAGGCTCCGAACGCAGTCCATATAAGTCCCGGTTATTAAAAGTCCATAACCTTTGAGTCCGTACGGTAACTGTAAGAAACTGAAATACACAATTACTAACCATGCATATAACTGTGCAAACATTTCAACACTTGGCAACAGGGTTATTTACAGTTTTAGTGCACCCTATATTCTCCAGCGAGCGGGTATCTGCCCCTTTGTGCTCCTGGTTGACCTGCGTAACCCACTGTCTGGTGGTGGACCGACCTGGTTTTCTTCACTACCATTTAGGGTACAGTCACTGGCTAGACTTACAGGCAGGGCAGGCAGCTGTCTGCGGGTCCTCTGGCTTACCGCTGGCATGGCAGGCTCACTGTCAGCAGAGGGTTGATTCTCCTGGGCTGCTGGTACAGGCTCTTCTGCCTCTGGAACTGCTTGCTCTTCTTCACCTTCCAGCTCTGGTGTAGGTTGTTGCTGAACCGGTTGCAGGAAATGCAGGATGGGTACCACTATGGCATCGGTTATTCGAGTCCAGGACTGAGGGAACTCTCCGAGAACGGTGCTGATCATTTCTTCCTTGTCCTCTGCGGGTTCAAGGTCACTTTGATCCTCTTCTGCACTAAGGAGTTGCTCGGGGCACCTTTTTAGGTGGTCTCTGGAGACGGTACTAGTGGTTTCTCCTCCATCCTTGGTGATCATGCACACCTTCGAGTTGTCGTGATCAGACTGCAGTACGGTGTAGGGTTCCCTTTCCCACTGGTCGTCCAACTTATGTAGCCTTCTCTTTCGTTTCAGGACCTGCTCACCAGGTTCTAGGGGACCAGCAGGGGCGTGTTGGTTGAAGAGTCTTTCTTGCCTTTCTCTCACCTGGGCCAGGCTCTTCTCCACACTCTCCTGTACCTTCTTGTACTACAGTCGCCTCTCCGTATCCCAGTCCGCATCCGGGGAGGTGTTCTCAGGTGTTAGGACTCTCATCTCCAGATCTAGGGGCAGCTTACCTGGTCTGACTCGCATCAGGTAAGCCGGGGTGCAGTTTGTAGCGTTCACCGGGATATGGTTGTATAAGTCTATCAGGTCCGGCAGTTTTTCTGGCCACAGGCTGCGTTCCTCCAGGGGCAATGTCTTCAGGAGATCAATGACTATATTGTTCATTTTCTCACACATCCCGTTGGTTTGTGGGTGGTAAGGCGCTGTCCGAATCTTCTTACAGCCATAGAGGTTGCAGAACTCTTGGAAGATTTCAGCCTCGAACGCTGGACCCTGGTCTGTTAGGACTTGTTCCGGATACCCGTGTGGACGGCAGAAGTATTGCTGGAAGGCTCTGGCCACCGTTTTGGCTGTCAAGTCTTTTACCGGGACTACCACTAGAAAACGGGAATAGTGGTCCACGATTGTCAGGGCGTAGATGTATCCTGACTGGCTTGGAGCCAATTTGACGTGGTCCAGAGCTACCAGCTCAAGAGGCTGCTGGGTGACGATGGGCTTCAAGGTTGTCTTCTGGCTGGTGCGGTCTTTTCTCCTTAAGTTACAAGGACCACAGTCCCCCACTTCTCTACAGCCCCTCTCATGCCGACCCAAAAGAACCGTCCTCTTAGCAGGAACTCCAGTTTCTTCCAACCGAAGTGCCCCGCTCTGTCATGGTAAGCCCCCAGGACTATAGCTGCATCCCGCCTTGGGACCACGACTTGCCAGGTCAGCTCGTGTGTCCGGTGGTTGACAAGTCTTCTGCACAGCTTGCCTTCATAGAGGAACAGCTTGCTCTTCTCTTTCCATAGCTGCTTGGCTTCCTCTGGAGCATCCGGATCTAAGCGGGCATCTTCCTGGGTCAGCAGATCTTTCACCAGGTGGATTGCAGGGTTACTATCTTGGGTCTCGGCCCAGCTGTGGTGAGGTAGGGGATTGATCATAACAGTTGTTAAATCTTCCTCTTTCACGCGGTGGGAGTATTGAGCGGCACCATACCGGTGAAACGAGGGGAGTTCTACCTCCTCCAGCTCTTCTGGGTCTTCGTCACCTTCAGGTAAGTAAGGCATTCTCGATAGGGCGCCAGCGTTGGCATTGGTTTTGCCTGCCCGGTACTTGATCACGAAGTCATAATTGGAGAGACGGGCCATCCACCGCTGTTCCAGGGCACCAAGTCTTGCACTGTCTAGGTGTGTTAACGGGTTGTTGTCCGTGTACACAGTGAACTTTGCGGAGGCCAGGTAATGCTTGAAGCGTTCTGTTACGGCCCACACCACCGCCAAGAATTCTAGCTTGAAGGAGCTGTAATTCTCCGGGTTCCTCTTGGTGGGCCTCAGCTTCCAGCTGGTGTACGCGATCACCCTTTCTCTGCCCTGTTGGTTTTGTGACAGTACGGCTCCCAGTCCCACATTACTGGCGTCTGTGTGGAGAATAAAAGGCTGGTCATAATCAGGGTAGGCCAGGATCTCATCCCCTGTGAGGGCCATCTTCAACTGGCGGAAGGACTCCTCTTCCGGCTTATCCCACTTGAAGGGTGGCTTTTGGCTTCTGGACTTAGACTGTCCTATCAGGAGGTCCTGCATAGGAGCTGCCATCTTAGTGAACCCGGGGATGAACCTTCGGTAGTAGCCTACCAACCCGAGGAATTGCCTCACTTCTTTGATGTTCGAGGGGCTTGGCCAGCTCTTGATTGCTGTGACCTTGTCGGGGTCGGGGGCTACTCCTTCCGCACTTACCACGTGCCCTAGGTACTGGACCTTCGGTTTCAGCAGGTGACACTTTGATGGCTTCACCTTCAGGCCATAGCCTGCCAGGGCTTCGAACACCTCAGCCAGGTGCTTTAGATGGTCCTCATAAGTCTTCGAATAGACGATCACGTCGTCCAGGTAAAGGAGGACCGTCTCGAAGTTTCGGTGCCCTAGACAGCATTCCTTCAGCCTCTGGAAGGTCCCTGGCGCGTTGCAGAGCCCGAAGGGCATACAGTTGAACTCGCTCAGTCCCATCGGGGTGGTGAAGGCGGTCTTCTCCTTGTCAGCCTCTGCCACAGGAACCTGCCAGTACCCGCTAGTAAGGTCCAAAGTAGAAAAGAAGTTAGCTGATTTCAGTGCGGCTAAAGACTCCTCTATTCTAGGCAGCGGATATGCGTCTTTGTGGGTGATACGGTTGATTTGTCTATAGTCCACGCACATTCTCATGGTGCCGTCTTTCTTTTTTACCAGAACCAAAGGGGCTGCCCAGGGGCTACAGCTATCTCTAATGACCCCAGCTTCTTTCATTTCCCTCAGCATTCCCTTGGTGTTCTGATAATGTGCAGGGGGTACAGGCCTGCGTCTCTCTTTTATTGGTGGGTGGCTCCCCGTGGGGATATGGTGTTCTATCCCTTTTACTCTGCCGAAGTCTAGCGGGTGCTTACTAAAAATTCTCTCGTACTCCTGGACCACCCTGTAGACTCCTTGTTTTTGGTGCAGGGGAGTGAAGTCAGCACCCACATGGAGTTTCTGGCACCAGTCCTCCTTTTGTTTCTGGGAGCCATTACCCTCCGCTTGTGGAGATGGAGGCAAAGGCTCCACAGCCCTGATAGCTTTGTGTTCCACAACAAACAGTTTGGCAAGTGTAGCGTACCTGGGTAAGTGTATCTCTCTCTCCCCAATGTTGAGAATGCGAACGGGCACCGGGTTCTACCATGGCTTGGTAGTCTCTACCTCTCAACCCGATTGCAGTGCGACACCAGATCATCATTTCACTTTTGGGAGGCATGGAAATGGGGAATGGGTCACTCAGTCTTACGCTACCGATCTCACCACCAGACAGTTCTACCTGCTGCCGTCTCATCAGGGCTTTTATCTCCTTGTTGAGGACTCTCTGTTGGCTGGAATTAGTATTCACCGCCACCTGTTGTAGAATTACAATTACCTCTGAAAGACAATTTTCAATCACGTTAGTACCCACAGTTATTTTAGGGTGACTTTCACGACGGTCAATGTCCACAATAATCACTCCCTGTGCCGGTAGTTCAACTTTACCAATTTTAATGGTCATCTCCTTGAACCCCATCTGCGGCACGGGCAAGCCATTACTGGCGATGATGCTCAAGTCTATGTCTGGATACCGTGTTATATCAGCATCAGTCCAATACTGCTTAAAAAGTACATAAGGGATAGTAGTTACTTGCGACCCGGTATCCAGCAATGCACTCATGGGGATGCCGTCCAGCACCACGGGTAAAACCGGGCGCCCCCCAACGTACTTATTGCGCCAATTGTAAGGGCCTGGTGATCTTATGCCTGGGGGTTGGCCCTCTGCCCCAGGTTGGACCAGTTTAAATTACAGTACCTGGAAATGTGTCCGGGCTGGTTGCATCGACGGCAAATGGGCTGTCCATCCTCTGTGTAGCGGTCTGTGGGCCTCCCTCGGAACGACGGGATCCTCCTCTGTCGACGCCACGGGACATCCTCCGGACTTGAGGCCAACTCGATGGGTCTTGACGGGTCCACTTGCAATGCCTGGACGGTCCTGGTCAACGCCGCGACGCTCCTGGTCAGCTCCTGGACTTGGTGGTGCAAATCTTTCGATGGGGCTTGGTTCAGGGCCTGTGCATCGGCCCCCACAGAGTCCATAGAGGAGGGCGCCGCCTCCTGGTGGTAGGTGAGAGCAGGGCGCGGGGGGTTTATAGCGCCACTTGTTGCGGGTTCACAGAGCACCCTTATGGCCCTGTCCTTGAATTGGGCAAAGGTCAGGTCAGGGTTCTGAAAGAACATGAGGCACAGCTGGGTCCTGTGGGCGCTAGACAGCAGACCTTCTATGAACTGTTCTGTTAGTAGCTTATCCGTATCCTGCACGCTGCCAGGGTCAGCTTGTTTGATGGCTCTCAAGGCTTCCTGCAAATTTAGGGCATAGTCTCTGATGCTGTCCTGTGCCTGCTGCTTACATCCATAGAACCGCATTTTAATTTCAGCGGCGGTACGGGTATCAAAGGTACCCCGCAGCCGGGCTAGAATGTCCTTTACGGTCCTTTTCTCCTCAGTGGGCCATGACTTTACCTCCCGCTGGGCTGCCCAAGTTAACTGCCCTGTCAGTATGCTAATTCTCTGTTCCTCTGTCAGGGGGTAAACCTGGAACAAACTGTACAGCCTTTCCTTAAAGTCAGTTAGGGCATGGGGCTCCCCTGAATACTTAGGCAGCCAGGCCGCTCCAGGGATGTAGGGCAGGGAAAATGGCATCACCGCTGCTGCAGCTGTGCTGGTGGTAGTGGGCGCCTCCGTGTCCGACATCTTCCTCCCCCCTAGTTAAGCGTGGCCTACCTTCCGACGATCCTCTTCTGTAGGCCGCGGCTCTGCTGGTGCTGCTCCGGATGAGGACCTGCGTCGCATCCTGATGACGTCAGCGTCGCTCTCTCTCCCTTCCAGGACCTTGCGCAGCGTCGGTGCGTGGGGCGGAGCTTCGGGTCTCACGCGGTTTGGACGTCCACGCCCCTCTTCTTCCCGCGCGGCGTCCTGAAGATGGCGTCCGATGGCGGGAAAACGGCTGAAGATGGCGTGAACCGACGGAAGATGGCGGGAGACGGCTGAAAATGGCGGGAAACGGCTCCGGATGGCGGGAAAACTCTTCTTCAGGTACGGGTACAGTCTTTTTCAGGCACGCAATACCCTTTTGTGGCGGGTTGATTACTATCCTGCCGACTACGCCAAAGCTGACTCGCCCCCTGGGCCGTGGGGCACTCGGAGCCGGGCAATAGGGAGACGATGGGGGTAGTAGTGGCAACCCGGTCCGTGGCTCAGGGTGGTCAGACCAGTGGCAGTCCTTTATAAGTTTTAAGTAACGTCCGACTACGCCACCCGTGAATTGCGGTCAGTGCTAACCACCGCTGCAGTACAGACCTCTGGGGCATATGTAAATGTGCAGCTCTGAATAGTACAACTCCCCACGGGAAGAGTAGGGCCCCAGGGCAGTGTATGATGGATGATGGAGGGGATGATTCCAACCGCGCTAGCCAGGAAACGGAGGCCTCTTAAACAGTTCAGGGTCTTTATTGGAACAGGTAAAACGACCCAGAAACAGGCCCGGCTAGGAGGGGGCCTGGATGTCTGAGAGCAAGTGGGAAGCTGGCCCTGGTCAAGGTGAGGGTGTTGGCCTACCGTGCTCTCTGTGCTCCTTCTGGCTATTTCCCTTCTGGTAATGTAACAGCCCACGTTCCTGAGCTCACCGTGTCCTCTCGCCCGTATGGCTTGCAACTCGGGTCCCTTGCTACTCCCGGCCTGGTACGGCTCTGCTGGTCCCTTCTGCTGTGGCAGAGCCTCCGGGCTTCTTAGGCCAAGGAACATACAGTCCCCTGCGGACTGGTTATCTGCTGTAGGATGTGGAATCCTCACAGCCTCAGACACCAAAGTCTGTTAGATTAATCTCTTTATCTGCCAGGACAGACTCAGATCGCCTTTTGTCCCTGGCTCGTGGCTCTTCTACTGCCACACGTCCTCTTAGGCTGCAACACAACTGTCTGTCCCTGCTCTGGGACACCTCTCAATCCAGAGACAGGTTGTCCAGTTCTCTCTAACCCTGCCCCCAGCTCCAGCTTTTATAGGGGCAGCCTGCTCCCCCTACTGGTCTGGGACAGGAGGTGCTGCATGCTAATGATCCTTGACTAGAGAACCTCCCCCTTGCTCTCAGACACAGCTTTATTATATTTGTGGCATCCAGGCCAGGGTGACACACAGACTCTGCCTGCTGAACTCCTGATACAGACTCTGCCTGCTGAACTCCTGATACAGACTCTGCCTGCTGAACTCTTGATACAGACTCTGCATGCTGCACTCTGATATAGACTCTGCCTCCTGAACTCCTGATACAGACTCTGCCTGCTGAACTCCTGATACAGACTCTGCGTGCTGCACTCCTGATATAGACTCTGCCTGCTGCACTCCTGATGCAGACTCTGCCTGCTGCACTCTGACACAGACTCTGCCTCCTGAACTCTGATACAGACTCTGCCTGCTGCACTCTGATACAGACTCTTCCTGCTGCACTCTGATACAGACTCTGCCTGCTGCACCATCTAGTCTGTCCTACTGGGTCCAGCTGCTGTGCATCCATTGGTCTGTCCTGGAGTGGCATCTGGCGTTCATCGGTATGGATCTGCGTTTACTTGTAGTCTGATGACATTGATGCCACTTTGGTGGTGTTAGGCCCTCATTTAGGGCAATGTGAACACTCCTGGTTAGGTCTCCATCTCCTGGTTGGCTGTACTGGAAGAGGTGTGGGTCTTATTTACACTATTTCTACAGTAGTGAAATTGATGCCACTTTGCTGGCGTCTGCCACTAATTTTTTTAAATGTGGGGAATCCTGATTGGGTTTCCATCTATTGGGTTGGCTGTAGTGGAACCTTCCTGTTCTGCAGTCTAAGTTGTGTAAGGTTGCGTACTAGTCCTTGCTGCACTCCTGATACAGACTCTGCCTGCTGCACTCTGATACAGACTCTGCATGCTGCACTCCGGATACAGACTCTGCCTGCTGCACTCCTGATACAGACTCTGCCTGCTGCACTCCTGATACAGTCTCTGCCTGCTGCACTCGTGATACAGACTCTGCCTGCTGCACTCCTGATACAGACTCTGCCTGCTGCACTCCTGATACAGATGCTGCCTGCTGCACTCTGATATATACGCTGCCTTCTGCACTCTGATACAGACTCTGCCTGCTGCACTCCTGATACTGACTCTGCCTGCTGCACTCCTGATACTGACTCTGCCTGCTGCACTCCTGATACAGACTCTGCCTGCTGCACTCCTGATACAGACTCTGCCTGCTGCACTCTTGATACAGACTCTGCCTGCTGCACTCTGACACAGACTCTGCCTGCTACACTCCTGATACAGATGCTGCTTCTGCACTCTGATACAGACGCTGCCTGCTGCACTCTGATACAGACTCTGCCTGCTGCACTCTGATACCAACTCTGCCTGCTGCACTCCTGATACAGACTCTGCCTGCTGAACTCCTGATACAGACTCTGCCTGCTGCACAACTGATATAGACTCTGCCTGCTGCACTCCTGATACAGACTCTGCCTGCTGCACTCTGACACAGACTCTGCCTGCTGCACTCCTGATACAGATGCTGCCTGCTGCACTCTGATACAGACTCTGCCTGCTGCATTCTGATACAGACTCTGCCTGCTGAACTCCAGATACAGACTCTGCCTGCTGCACTCCTGATACAGACTCTGCCTGCTGCACTCCTGACACAGACTCTGCCTGCTGCACTCCTGATACAGATGCTGCCTGCTGCACTCTGATACAGACTCTGCCTGCTGCATTCTGATACAGACTCTGCCTGCTGAACTCCAGATACAGACTCTGCCTGCTGCACTCCTGATACAGACTCTGCCTGCTGCACTCCTGACACAGACTCTGCCTGCTGCACTCCTGATACAGATGCTGCCTGCTGCACTCTGATACAGACTCTGCCTGCTGCACTCTGATACAGACTCTGCCTGCTGCACTCCTGATACAGACTCTGCCTGCTGCACTCTGATACATACTCTGTGTCCTGCACTCTGATACAGACTCTTCCTGTTTCACTCTGATACAGACTCTGCCTGCTGCACTCTGATACAGATGACGCGCCCCCTAGGCCGTGGGGATACCCGGAGCTGGGCCTGTAGATGCTGGGGGTTGTAGTCACCGTGGCGGTGACCCGGTCCGTGACCCAGGGCGGTCAAACCAGGGCAATCTTTGCGTCTCTGTTATATATAGTCCGACTACGCCACCTGTGGGATGCTGTTATTGGGAACCGCTGCTGCAGAGCAGTCCACTGAAGCTGATGGTATGTGCAGCAAGGTGATGTAACTCCCCACAGGAAGAGTGGAGCTTCAGGGCAGCATGTATGGATGATGGTGGTGATAGTGCCTGGATCAGTAATGATAACACGGAGTCTTTGCAGTTCAGTACTAGGGTCTTTACTGGTGGCAATTATATAGGCCCCAACTGGAGTACTTGCTAGGGATGAGGGCCTGGTCAGTCTGGGAGCAATCCTAGAATTCCCCTGGCCAGGTGGAGTTGTAGGCCTGCCGTTCTGACTGTACTCTTTGGCTATCCCGCTTATAGTCGTGTTGTAGCCCATGTCCCTGAGTGTGACGTGATGTGCTCACCCGTATGGCTGGCGACTCGGATCCCATGTATTCCTCGCTCCTCTGTGGCGGTACTGGTCCTTTTGTGTGGCTGAGCCTCCGGGCTTCTCTTGGGCCAGGAGACCTGCAATCCCCTGCCCTGCGGTATCTGCTGCTGGGCCTGAAGGGTCCCACAGCCTCGGACTCCGGTGTCCGGTCCTCTGTATGCTGTCCAGGACGAGCTATCTCCAGCTCCAGTTCCTGGCTTCTTACTCCTGTCTCCTCAACTCGACTACAGCCCTGTCTGAGCTAACCCCGCCTCCAGATCCAGTTATTAAGGGCAGGATCCTCCCCTTTCTGGCCTGGGGCAGGAGGTGTTGCATGTAGTGTGTTCCCTGACCAGGAAACTCCTGTTTTGCTCCCAGACATGGTATTACTACCACTGTGGCAACCAGACCCCCTGGGGTGCCACACAAACTCTCCCTGCTGCACTCTGATACAGACTCTGCCTGCTGCACCATCTAGTCTGTCCTACTGGGTCCAGCTGCTGAGCGTCCATTGGTCTATCCTGGAGTGGCACCTGGCGTTCATCGGTATGGGTCTGCGTTAAACTTCTTGTAGTCTGATGACATTGATGCCACTTCGGTGGTGTTAGGCCCTCATTTAGGGCAATGTGAACTCTCCTGGTTAGGTCTCCATCTCCTGGGTTGGCTGTACTGGAAGAGGTGTGGGTCTTATTTACACTATTTCTACAGTAGTGAAATTGATGCCACTTTGCTGGTGTGGCGCCCCTGAGGGTTCAGCTGCCACAGAGGTACTGCACCTCACTCAGAGGTGTGGTGCCTCCCTTCACTCAGGTAAGGAGGGAGTGCTGCACGGAACCCCAAACACCTGCACCCAACACTACACTGCTCCAGGCCAGCTGGAGGGGCAACAATCAGAGAGCAGCTGCTGAGCCCTGACCCTGGCTGGAGTGGGGGGAACCAAAGGTAGGTGGAACCAGTAGTGGGTGTGGGTGGAGGAAGTAGTTAGAGGAAGTACCATCATTGGAGAGATATAAAGGGAAGCCATCTTAGTGTGGCAGGTCAGACAGAAGGGACAGTTCAGAAGAACAGTCTGGGAGCAGAGTCTCTTTAGGAGCTCTGCTCCCCAAGCAGGGCCTAGTCTCAGAGGCCCAGGAGGGGAGCAGGGAGTGAGCTCCGTTCTGCAGAAGGGATCCTAGGGGAGTACGGCGAGTGCAGGCGGCACCCGTACACCCCGAACCTGCCAAGTGTCAGGAGGATCTAGGTCGCAAGAAGGGGACCGGCCCCTGGCCCAGTCGTGCAGCTTCAAGCCTCGGCTGGAAAAAAATGGAGGCTTCTGGCTTCTATAGCCAGAAGCCAATCCCCCACTCCAATCCAAGTAAGGTCAAGCAGGTCTGTGCAACTCCGACGGACAGGGGGGACCTCACAGCACCCGAACAGGATTCAAAGTGGGAAGCACAGGGCAGGAGGGAGTAAGACCCAGCGAGAAGTCGGTCTAGTGAGGCACACAAGGAAGTGGGGTTCTGCCAGGTACACCCGAGCTGCCTGAGGAAGGACTGAACCCCTGCCCGGTGAACGCAGTGCGACGCGGGAGGCTTGCACCTGTACAGTGCACCTGTGGACTGTCTAAGAACTGTGAGTAAATCTTGGATGACTGCACTGTACTGCCTCCGTTCCTTTCTTTCGCTGGCACCATTTCCCTCCATGCACTACAACGCCCAGCGCACCTCTATTTATCTACACTGCCCTGAGGCCTGCTCCACCTGTGGGGAGCCGTTCCATCTCAAGCTGCCCTACCATCTGCCTCAGAGGACTTCTGCAGCGCTGCTGATCCTCACCAGGCACCACTGGTGGCGTCACGACAAATCCACTATAAATAACCCCTTTTTGCACTGACCGCCCTGGGTCACGGACCGGGCCAGCCACCATGATATCCCCCAAAAGCAGCCATAAGGCCCGGCTGCCGAGTACCCCACGGCCCTGGGGTCTAGTCACTGGCGTCTGCTACTAATTTTTTTAAATGTGGGGAATCCTGATTGGGTCTCCATCTATTGGGTTGGCTGTAGTGGAACCTTCCTGTTCTGCAGTCTAAGTTGTGTAAGGCTGCGTACTAGTCCATGCTGCACTCCTGATACAGACTCTACCTGCTGCATTCTGATACAGACTCTGCCTGCAGGACTCCTGATATAGACTCTGCCTGCTGAACTCCTGATACAGACTCTGCCTGCTGCACTCTTGATGCAGGGGTGGCTGTAGTGGAACCTTCCTGCTCTGCAGTCTAAGTTGTGTAAGGTTGTGTACTAGTCCTTGCTGCACTCCTGATACAGACTCTGCCTGCTGCACTCTGATACAGACTCTGCCTGCTGCACTCCTGATACAGACGCTGCCTGCTGCACTCTGATACAGATGCTGCCTGCTGCACTCTGATACAGACTCTGCCTGCTGCACTCTGACACAGACTCTGCCTGCTGCACTCCTTAAACAGACTCTGCCTGCTGCACTCCGGATACAGACTCTGCCTGCTGCACTCCTGATACAGACTCTGCCTGCTGCATTCCTGATACAGACGCTGCCTGCTGCACTCTGATACAGACGCTGCCTGCTGCACTCTGATACAGACTCTGCCTGCTGCACTCTGACACAGACTCTGCCTGCTGCACTCCTTATACAGACTCTGCCTGCTGCACTCCGGATACAGACTCTGCCTGCTGCACTCCTGATACAGACTCTGCCTGCTGCACTCCTGATACAGACGCTGCCTGCTGCACTCTGATACAGACGCTGCCTGCTGCACTCTGACACAGACTCTGCCTGCTGCACTCTGACACAGACTCTGCCTGCTGCACTCCTTATACAGACTCTGCCTGCTGCACTCCTGATACAGACTCTGCCTGCTGCACTCCTGATACAGACTCTGCCTGCTGCACTCCTGATACAGACGCTGCCTGCTGCACTCTGATACAGACGCTGCCTGCTGCACTCTGATACAGACTCTGCCTGCTGCACTCTGACACAGACTCTGCCTGCTGCACTCCTTATACAGACTCTGCCTGCTGCACTCCGGATACAGACTCTGCCTGCTGCACTCCTGATACAGACTCTGCCTGCTGCACTCCTGATACAGACTCTGCCTGCTGCACTCTGATATAGACTCTGCCTGCTGCACTCTGATACAGACTCTACCTGCTGAACTCTAATACAGACTCTGCCTGCTGCACCATCTAGTCTGTCCTACTGGGTCCAGCTGCTGCGCGTCCACTGGTCTGTCCTGGAGTGGCACCTGGCGTTCATCGGGAGCCAAGTCTAATCTCACCATCAGAGGCTCTAGTGAACAGTCTGGTGCTTACTTAGTCACACCCCTTCAGGCTCTCCAGGGTCCGTGGCACAGTGGTTTCACAAACCATGTCCGTGACAGTGCACCCTCTTTTGACATGTAAAGCGCAACTGAATAAATGTCGCTGTCACAGTAATAATAATTATAGTACTTGTAGTCTGGGTCAATTGATGGCACTTCCCTGGTGTCTACACCTAATTTGATGCGTTTTGGCAGCTTTTGGTCCCTTTTCTAGGTGTTGTATATGCATTTTTTTGGTCCCCCCATTGACTCCTATGGGATTCGGAAATATTCGAGAAACATTCGGCAAATAAATTCAGCGAATATCAATTTGTTCAGTGAACTTTTTCGAACCGAACATTGAAATGTTCGCTCATGCCCAACCACCATCAGTTTTGTTGCGAACTGTATTTGCCGCATGATGCACATAAAAACTGTGAGGACCTTGCCACTTACTAAATACTTTTCCAGCACTGAGCACCCATTTTCATCAATCTTATTTTTTGTGTTTTGTTAGAAATTTGCTTGCTGTGTTTTGTTAGTGATTTGTTTGCTCATCAGTTCATCCTCAGATATCAATTCCATTCAGTGAACTTATCTAAGGGGCATTGGGCCATTGTTCTCTCTGTCAATGGACCCCTTATGTAGATGGAAAGAGTGGACACAGTGGAGCTGTCACCACAGAAGATCTTGCATGCAGTCTCAGGTGAAGGCTCTTGGAATATTCTTCATTGTTTCAGCTAAAGTAAGTGCTTAAGTGGGAGGGTGTCATCACTTCTGACCTTTGGAGGAGGCTGACCCCAGGGGGGAAAATGGACACATGCTTTAGTGAGGAGATTGTGGAAGGACACCGAAGGGAGAGGATCTATGGCTATGGATGTGGAGCCGAAGGATGGTTGGCTTATGGATTGTTGGAGATCAGTTACTGGCTAAACTGGATAAACGTGCTACAGTTGTGGATCTGTTGTTTGGATTTAAACTTTCTTAAAAGGACTGTTGCTGCTGGATACTTGTGCTTCCATCATTTTATCTGTTATCTGGAGGATCGTGGACTGTGACTACAGACTATACTGGCTGGAGATACGCAATCTGTGGGCCAACCAAAAGTTGGGAGACAGTTAGAATCGCCTGCCACAAAGTTAGTAGAACTACTGATCCCAGGTTGGGAACTTGAGGACTGAGAGAACTGTATTTTGGCCATTTACCTGGAATTGCTTTATTACCATGGATGTGATTATTAAAATTTTGTTGCATCGTTAACCTGCCTAGGTGATTACTTACAACCTACAACCTCAGATCTTTACAAAAAAACATTATATGTATCCTTTTATCCAGGGTCGGACTGGGGTGTCTGGGGCCCACAGGGAGAACTGACTCTAGGGGCCCACCTACTGCCATATGCAAATATCTGTTATCCGCTATCTCTGTTATAGTGGAGCAGTGACTGGCGGCTCCTGCACATCTACTGTGCGACTCTAACTGGGATGTACAGTTACGGTAGTTTGCATTAAATGGGTTCTTTGGTTAAAACAAGTTATCACTAGTGTTGAGCATTCCGATACTGAAATATCGGGTATCGACCGATATTCGCGATATCGGAGTTCCGATACTTTTACAATATCGAATACCAGAATCGGAAGTTCCCATAATGCCTGCGCTCTGCAGTGTCTCTGAAGGATGACAAGCTGGATGGCAGCGCTCAGCTGCGATCCAGCCTGTCATCAGAATGCCATCCCAGCGTGGGAGAATTCTCCTGCTCAAGCGCTGACATTACATTATCTCCCTTACATTACAATTAAATGGAATAGCAGGAATTTATATTTTTTTAAGACGTTAATGCCACAGCCATGGTGGTTGTGGCATTACAGTGGTTGCCCAAATCGATGGGAACAGTGCTCACAGTGAAACATGAAAAGCCGGCAATTCATCAGCGGCATATACCGGTACCCGACAATTTAGAACAGAAAGAATAGAGCTTCACACATAGATTAGATAGATAGAAACATGTCAGTCACATATATAGGAAGTACAGTGACAGTATTGGTTACTGTACTTGTCATTTAGTGTTAAAGGATTTATTTAAAAAAATAATAGTGTTTTCATGCACCGTCTCTTTAAAAAAGCCGGCCGGCAATTCAGCATCGGTACCCGACAATTTAGAACAGAAATATAGAGCATCACACATAGATTAGATAGATAGAAACATGTCAGTCACATATATAAGAAGTACAGTGACAGTGTCGGTTACTGTACTTGTCATTTAGTGTTAAAATAAAGAATTTATTAAAAAAAAAAATTGGCGTGGGGTTCCCCGTAATTTTAGTCTCTAGCGGAGGTTAAGCAGACGGCTGGGGCAGATGTTTGAAGCCTGGGAAGGGGGTAATACCCACGAAGTTTCCCAGGCTACTAATATCAGCCCCCAGCTGAATACCTAGCCTTTACTAGCTATTAAAATGGGGGACCCCAAAAAAAATGACGTGGGGTCCCCCCTATTTTAATAGCTAGCAAAGGCTAGGCAGACAGCTGGGGGCTGATATTAATAGCCCAGGAAGGGTGCCATGAATATTGGCCCCCTCCCAGGCTAGAAACACCAGCCGTTAGCCGCCCCAGAAAAGGTGCACGTCATTTTTTTTGGGAGGGGTCCCCCATTTTAATAGCTAGTAAAGGCTAGGTATTCAGCTGGGGGCTGATATAAGTAGTCTGGGAAGCTCCGTGGGTATTACCCCCTTCCCAGGCTTCAAACATCTGCCCCAGCCGTCTGCTTAACCTCCGCTAGAGACTAAAATTACGGGGAACCCCACGCCAATTTTTTTTTAAGAAATCCTTTATTTTAACACTAAATGACAAGTACAGTAATCAACACTATCACTGTACTTCTTATATATGTGACTGACATGTTTCTATCTATCTAATCTATGTGTGAAGCTCTATTCTTTCTGTTCTAAATTGTTGGGTACAGGTGTATGCCGCTGCTGAATTGCCGGCTTTTCATGTTTTACTGTGAGCACTGTTCCCATCGATTTGGGCATCCACCTCCCCCAATACATTCTACATTATTCTTAGTTGTTTTCCTTCATGTAGAATTAACCTACAAGGAAAGAAAGGGTTTATTTTCATTCCAATATTTGTGTCCCATTGACTTGCATTGGTTTCCGGTATCGGAATCGGCGATATCCGATACTTTTTGAGTATCGGCCCGATCCAATCCGATCCGATATTTCCTGATATCGGAAGGTATCGCTCAACACTAGTTATCACCGATCCATGGGATCCACAGGATCGGTGATAACTTATTGATCGTTTGGGTCCGAACATTGGAAACTGCACCGATCGGAAAAATGGGAAACGCTTATCCCTGACAGGACACTTATCCCCATTTTAAAATGCAGCGACAGGTGGGACATCTGACTGCAACCTCATTCATTCTCTTGGGGGCTTCCATAAAAGAGCAGCGCTCACAGTCACTGAGGGAATGAATGGATCAGTGGTCGCATCTCACATGCCACTCCAGTCTAATGGGGAGAAAAGCTTCAGATTCTGCCGATTGCGTCCCAGCAGTCAGACCCCCACCAATCAATATTATCACTGATCCTGTAGAGAGGTGATTACTTCTTTTCACCAGAGAACCCTTGTAAGTGCATCTCTGCTGCTCTGGTCCAAGTATTTAATCTCTAAGGTCACGGCCCCACTATCAGTATTTGGTCAGTATTTGTTCTCAGGAGTGGGAGCCAAAACCAGGTGAGGAACAATCAGAGAAAAGGTAGAATAGAAACAAGTCACCAATTCGGCATTTATCTCCCACTCCTTGTTTTGGCAGCGACTCCTGAGAAAAAATACTAACCAAATACTAATGGTGGGGCTGTGGCCTAATGGAAAAAAATCTTTTCCTAGTTAATATCAGCAAGAACAAAATGACCGCCATACACAACACAGTTCACTATATCAACACCAATAATACCACATACAAAAGGGACAAATATCACCACACCATGACTAGATCACATGTTACCACCACATAGTGACCGAATAATACCACATACAAGGAACAAATACAGCCACACCATGACCAGACCACATATTACCACGCCAAAGTGACCAAATACTACAATACAGATCATGAATACAAACCACAATACTAACAACACTGTTATTACCACCAGCGACATTATACACTGGAGCTCTGTATATAGTGTCAGTGTACAGGTAATACAGGGATCACCAGTGACATTATACACAGGAGCTCTGTATATAGTATACAGTGTACAGGTAATACAGTGATCACCAGTGACATTATACACTGGAGCTCTGTATATAGTGTCAGTGTACAGGTAATACAGGGATCACCAGTGACATTATACACAGGAGCTCTGTATATAGTGTCAGTGTACTGGTAATACAGTGATCACCAGTGACATTATACACTGGAGCTCTGTATATAGTGTACAGGTAATACAGTGGTCACCAGTGACATTATACACAGGAGCTCTGTACATAGTGTATAGTGTACAGGTAATACAGTGATCACCTGTGACATTATACACAGGAGCTCTGTATATAGTGTACAGGTAATACAGTGGTCACCAGTGACATTATACACAGGAGCTCTGTATATAGTGTACAGGTAATACAGTGGTCACCAGTGACATTATACACAGGAGCTCTGTATATAGTGTATAGTGTACAGGTAATACAGGGATCACCAGTGACATTATACACAGGAGCTCTGTATATAGTGTCAGTGTACAGGTAATACAGGGATCACCAGTGACATTATACACAGGAGCTCTGTATATAGTGTATAGTGTACAGGTAATACAGTGATCACCAGTGACATTATACACAGGAGCTCTGTATATAGTGTCAGTGTACAGGTAATACAGTGAACACCAGTGACATTATAAACAGGAGCTCTGTATATAGTGTCAGTGTACAGGTAATACAGTGATCACCAGTGACATTATACACTGGAGCTCTGTATATAGTGTACAGGTAATACAGTGGTCACCAGTGACATTATACACAGAAGCTCTGTATATAGTGTATACGTAATACAGTGATCACCAGTGACATACACAGGAGCTCTGTATATACTATATACACACCTGGTCAGAATTGTTGGTACCCCTTGTTTAATGAAAGAAAAAGCCACAATGGTCACAGAAATAACTTGAATCTGACAAAAATAATAATAAATTAAAAATCTATGAAAATGAACAAATGAAAGTCAGACATTGCTTTTCTGCTTCCACTGAATTTTTAAAAAAATAAACTCATGAAATCGGCCTGGACAGAAATGATGGTACCCCTGAAAATAATGTGACAAAAGGGACATGTTTAATTAAGTTGTGTCCACTAATTAGCATCCCAGGTGTCTACAATCTTGTAATCAGTCAGTGGGCTTGTATATAGGGCTACAGATACTCACTGTGTTGTTTGGTGACATGGTGTGTACCACGGTCAACATGGACCAGAGGAAGCAAAGGAAAGAGTTGTTTCTGGAGATTAGAAAGAAAATTATAGAAAAGCATGTTAAAGGTAAAGGTTATAAGACCATCTCCAAGCAGCTTGATGTTCCTGTGACTACAGGTGCACATATTATTTAGAAATTTAAGATCCATGGGACTGTAGCCAACCTCCCTGGACATGGCCGCAGGAGGAAAATTGATGACAAATCAAAGAGACGGATAATATGAATGGTAACGAAAGAGTCCAGGAAAACTTCTAAAGAGATTAAAGGTGAACTTCAAGCTCAAGGAACACCAGTGTCAGATCGCACCATCCGTCGTTGTTTGATCGAAAGTGGACTTCATGGGAGACGACCAAGGAGAACACCATTGTTGAAAAAAAAAAATAATAAAAAAGCCAGACTGGAATTTGCCAAACTACATGTTGACAAGCCACAAAGCTTCTGGGAGAATGTACAATGGACAGATGAGACAAAAATGGAAGTTTTTGGCAAGGCACATCAGCTCTATATTCACAGACGGAAATATGAAGCATATCAAGAAAAGAACACTGTCCCTACTGTGAAACATGGGGGAGGCTGTTATGTTCTGGGGCTGCTTTGCTGCATCTGGCACAAGGTGTCTTGAATCTGTGCAGGGTACTGTAGCGCCGGCGTCCCTGCCCTCTGCTAGGCAGGGACGCTGTTCCCCTCACCTCTCTGCTCCGTGCCCGGCATCCTCCTTCCGCTCTGCCGGCGTCCTAAGGAGTCCCCGGCCAATGGCTGGAGGACTTCACCATATATAAGGCACCTCCTCCAAAATGGAGGTGCCCGAGCAATGTTGTTGCACTGTTCACTACTCTGCTTCAGCCCTCAGGTCCCGTTGCCAGTTACCTGCCAGATTCCTGCCAGCTTGCTGTCTTATTCCTGCCTGATATTCTGCTACCTGCCTGCTAGCCTGAGGTCCGACGGTCTGCCTTACAACTCCTGTCAGTCTGTCTAAGGACCAGCTTGCCCGCTCACCTGGGAGCGCACATCAACTACCTGCCTGCTTGCCTGAGGTCCGACGGTCTGCCTTCCAACTCTTGTCAGTCTGTCTATGGACCAGCTTGCCCGCTCACCTGGGAGCGCACATCTGCTACCTGCCTGCTAGCCTACCTGGAGGCTCCGCCGTCACGTGCTGTGACCACCCGCCTGTCCAGAGACTTCTGCCCGCTCACCTGGGAGCGCTCATCTGCCGCCTGTCTGTTGGTCTTCCTGGAGGCTCCGCCGTCACATGCTGTGACCACCCGTTTATCCAGAGACTCTCGCCTGCTCCCGGAAAGACGTTCGTATCAGTACCTGATCGGGAGAAGATCCTTCACTGGGGTCACTCGTCTAAGCTTGCTGGCCACGCCGGTCAGAAAAAGACCCTCCAGCTTATTACCCGGCACTACTGGTGGCCTACCCTGCACAAGGACGTAATAGACTTTGTTTCTGCCTGTGTGTCCTGTGCCCGCAACAAGGTTCCGAGACATCTGCCAGCCGGTCGCCTCCTTCCGCTTTCTGTACCTGCTGCCCCCTGGCAGCATATAGCAATGGACTTTATAACTGACCTCCCAGTCTCTGCCGGTTGTACGGTCATTTGGGTGGACGCTGACCGCTTCTCCAAGATGGCTCATTTCGTTCCCCTGCCAGGCCTCCCGTCTGCACCCGAGCTAGCTAAAGACTTTATTCGTCACATCTTTCGTCTTCATGGCCTGCCCCTCCACATCGTGTCGGATCGTGGGGTACAGTTCACCTCACGCTTCTGGAGAGCCACTTGTAAACTGCTAGACGTCACCCTGGACTTCTCTTCCGCTTACCACCCACAGTCCAATGGTCAAGTGGAGCGGATCAATCAGAACCTGACCAGTTACCTCCGGCACTTCGTTAATGCCCATCATTCAGACTGGGTGGATCTACTACCATGGGCCGAGTTCTCTTATAACAATCACGAGAGCGAATCCTCCTCCAAATCCCCGTTTTTTGTAGTCTTCGGTCAGCATCCTCGGATTCCTTTTCCTGTCTCCACCTCTGTGGACAACCCGGCTGCGGAATCTCTCGTTAGCAAATTTTCCTCCATTTGGGAGAGTACCCGATCCGCACTCCTTCAGTCGTTCGAACGGATGAAAAGACACGCTGACAAAAAACGCCTGGATCCTCCACAATTTCGTCCTGGAGATAAAGTCTGGCTCTCATCTAAATATGTCCGACTCAAGATACCTTCTTACAAGTTAGGGCCTCGGTTCATCGGTCCTCTGGAGGTCATCAGTCAGATCAACCCGGTGGCCTATAAATTGAAACTCCCGGCCAACTTACGGATCCCTAACTCCTTCCATGTATCTCTCCTCAAACCTGTGGTACTTAACTCTTTTTCCAAGTCTACAGGTACGCCTCCTGCTCCGGTTTCTGCTGAGGACGAGTTTGAGGTAGAGAACATTCTTGCCACCAAAAGGGTAAGAGGAAAGACCTTTTTTCTAGTAGATTGGAAGGGGTTTGGTCCTGAGGAGAGAACGTGGGAGCCCCGGGAGAACATCCATGCCCCGCTCATCCTTGCTAAATTTCTGTCTGGCCTAAAAAAGGGGGGGCCTAAAGGGGGGGTACTGTAGCGCCGGCGTCCCTGCCCTCTGCTAGGCAGGGACGCTGTTCCCCTCACCTCTCTGTTCCGTGCCCGGCGTCCTCCTCCCGCTCTGCTGGCAGCGCGCGCTCCTTCCCGGCCACTGTGCTTAGGGCGCGCGCGCGCGCTCTCCCTCCCTCTTAAAGGGGCCGCGCGCGCCGTCCTAAGGAGTCCCCGGCCAATGGCCGGAGGACTTCACCATATATAAGGCACCTCCTCCAAAATGGAGGTGCCCGAGCAATGTTGTTGCACTGTTCACTACTCTACTTCAGCCCTCAGGTCCCGTTGCCAGTTACCTGCCAGATACCTGCCAGATTCCTGCCAGCTTGCTGTCTTATTCCTGCCTGATATTCTGCTACCTGCCTGCTAGCCTGAGGTCCGACGGTCTGCCTTACAACTCCTGTCAGTCTGTCTAAGGACCAGCTTGCCCGCTCACCTGGGAGCGCACATCAACTACCTGCCTGCTTGCCTGAGGTCCGACGGTCTGCCTTCCAACTCTTGTCAGTCTGTCTATGGACCAGCTTGCCCGCTCACCTGGGAGCGCACATCTGCTACCTGCCTGCTAGCCTACCTGGAGGCTCCGCCGTCACGTGCTGTGACCACCCGCCTGTCCAGAGACTTCTGCCCGCTCACCTGGGAGCGCTCATCTGCCGCCTGTCTGTTGGTCTTCCTGGAGGCTCCGCCGTCACATGCTGTGACCACCCGTTTATCCAGAGACTCTCGCCTGCTCACCTGGGAGCTCACGTCTACCATCAGCCGCCACAGGTCGTACCAACCCTTTACCCAGAGACTGCCCCGGTCACTTGCCGTGACCATCTGCCCGTTCACCCAGAGACTGCCCCGGTCACTTGTCGTGACCATCTGCCCGTTCACCCAGAGACTGCCCCGGTCACTTGCCGTGACCATCTGCCCGTTCATCCAGAGACTGCCCCGGTCACTTGCCGTGACCTCCTGCCCGTTCTTCTAGAGACTGTCCCGGTCACCTGCTGTGACTGCCTGCCTGGTCGCCACCCGCTCCCTTACAAGGACCGCCCCCTTGTATAGTAGCTCAGAGGTTCCGCCTCCCAGACCCGTTACAGTTTGCTCGGGCCATGGAACCCGGTGGCACCCAAGCTCCCTCGCTCTCGGACCTGTGTCATGAACTGTCCCGTCAGAGGTCCCAACAGGAGTCCATCCTGGGTCACCTGCGGAATGTCAATTCTCGCCTGGACACTCTGACTGCTCCGCCAGCAACCTCCGCCAGTGCCATGACTCGCAATCCGGCAGCTCCGCTGCCCACTAATACCATGGTATCCTACCCCGGACCCCGGCTTTCTGCACCTCCTCGCTTCGGAGGCGACTCCGCCCAGGCTCGGGGCTTCATAAATCAGTGCACCCTGCACTTTGAACTCCTGTCCCACCAGTTTAACTCCGACCGGGCCAAAATTGCCTTCATCATGTCCCATCTCACCGGGGAGGCCCTGGCCTGGCTAAATCCTCTATGGGAGAGAGGAGACCCCCTGGTGTCCGACTTGCCTACCTTTCTCACGGTTTTCCGGAAAGTCTTCGACGAACCCGGACGGAAGACCTCATCCGCATCATCACTGCTATGCCTCCGTCAGGGAAGTCTCACCGTGGGCCAATATGCCATACGGTTCCGTACCCTTGCCTCGGAGCTGGCCTGGGATAACGACGCTCTGGTATCCGTCTTCTGGGAGGGTCTGGCCGGCCGTATTAAAGATGAACTTGCCGGTCGGGACATTCCTACCACTCTCGATGACCTAATAACTCTTGCCACCCGGATTGACCTACGGTTCCAGGAGCGTGCCAAAGAGGTCACCCGTGAGAGGAGGTTTCCACGTCTAGCTCCAACTTTTCAGAAATCCGTCTCTCCCCAGGTACACTCTCCTGAGCCTATGCAGGTCGACCAGACCAAGATGGTCAAAACCCATCAGGACTTACGCCGTGCCGAGGGGAGCTGCTTCTACTGTGGCAGTAAGGAGCACCGGATCCGTGCCTGCCCGGAGAGGTCGGGAAACGCCTGTGTCTAGGTTCGCTCAGAGAGGTCGACCTAGACAAGAATAAATCCTCTCCATCTCTGCTGCTGTCAGTCTCAATCGTCTGCGGGGAGAACCGTTATTTCGAACTAGCCCAACTTGACTCTGGAGCAGCCGGGAATCTTATTTCACAGTCCCTGGTAGAGAAATACCGCATCCCCACCAAACCTCTGGCTGTACCCTTGTCTGTTGCTGCCGTGGATGGGGGTCTCTTACCACGCCCCATCCAACTCATCACCGAATCCATTACTCTGCAGGTGGGAATGCTGCATTCTGAGAGTATCTCCTTTCATGTTCTGCCTGGACTCTCTCACGCCCTCTTGCTAGGTCTACCTTGGCTCCAGAGACATGCACCCGTGCTTGACTGGCAGACCGGAGAAGTCCTTCGCTGGGGACAGGACTGCCATAAGACCTGTCTGGTTCCCGTCCATCCCGTCCGTCCTTCTCCTACCCCAGCTAATCTACCTGGACTTCCGATTCCTTATTGGTCTTATGCTGATGTCTTTAATAAAAAGGAGGCAGAGACACAACCCCCTCATAGACCATACGACTGCCCTATCGACCTGTTACCCGGTACTACTCCTCCCCGTGGGCGTATTTATCCATTATCCGCTGCTGAGACCCGGTCGATGTCCGAATATATTGAGGAGAATCTGGCCAGGGGATTCATCCGGAAATCTACCTCCCCGGCGGGAGCAGGCTTCTATTTCGTCAAAAAGAAGGACGGCTCTCTCCGTCCCTGTATAGACTATAGAGGCCTTAACCAGATCACGGTGAAGAATAAGTACCCCCTTACGCTCATTCCGGAGTTATTTGATCGTCTGAGGGGGGCTAGAATCTTCACCAAACTGGACCTCCGTGGGGCGTACAACCTGGTTCGTATCCGTCAGGGGGATGAATGGAAGACGGCATTCAACACCCGGGACGGCCACTATGAATATCTGGTAATGCCCTTTGGTCTCTGTAACGCTCCTGCCGTCTTTCAAGAGTTGGTCAATGACATCTTCCGGGACCTTCTCTACTCCTGCGTAGTGGTGTACCTGGACGACATCTTGGTCTTCTCTCCGGATCTCCAGACTCACCGGAGGGACGTTCGTCAGGTCCTGCTCAGGCTCAGTCAGAATCACCTCTTCGCTAAATACGAGAAGTGCCTCTTTGAGCAGACCTCGCTTCCGTTTTTGGGCTACATTATTTCTCAGACCGGCCTACGAATGGATCCAGAGAAACTGTCTGCCATCGAGAAATGGCCTCGACCGGAGGGGTTGAAGGCCATTCAGCGGTTCCTGGGCTTCGCCAACTACTACCGCCTCTTCATACCGCACTTCTCTTCCCGGACTGCCCCAATTTCCGCGCTCACCCGTAAGGGTACTAATCCCAAAGAGTGGCCGCCCGAAGCAGAGGAGGCCTTTCTTTCCTTAAAACAGGCCTTCTCTTCCGCCCCGGTGCTGCATCGCCCGGACGGCAACAAGCAGTTCTTCCTGGAAGTTGACGCCTCCTCCTCTGGAGCCGGAGCGGTACTTACTCAAAAATCATCTTCCGGGAGGATGGTAACTTGCGGCTTCTTCTCTAAACTCTTCTCCTCCTCAGAGCGCAATTATTCCATAGGAGACCGAGAGTTATTGGCCATCAAACTGGCATTGGAGGAGTGGCGTTACCTGCTCGAGGGGGCTCTTCACGCGGTAATAATTTACACTGACCACAAGAACTTGGCTTACCTCCAGCATGCCCAGAGACTTAACCCGCGCCAAGCCCGGTGGTCCTTGTTTTTTGCTCGCTTTGATTTTGTTCTTCATTTTCGCCCGGCTGACAAAAACGTCAAGGCAGACGCCTTGTCTCGATCCTTTCTGGTGTCTGATCTCGAGGAAGATCCGAAACACATCATCGATCCCGCCAGAGTAATGCAGGTGGCTCCCGTGAGTCTAAATCGTCTCCCTCCCGGAAAGACGTTCGTATCAGTACCTGATCGGGAGAAGATCCTTCACTGGGGTCACTCGTCTAAGCTTGCTGGCCACGCCGGTCAGAAAAAGACCCTCCAGCTTATTACCCGGCACTACTGGTGGCCTACCCTGCACAAGGACGTAATAGACTTTGTTTCTGCCTGTGTGTCCTGTGCCCGCAACAAGGTTCCGAGACATCTGCCAGCCGGTCGCCTCCTTCCGCTTTCTGTACCTGCTGCCCCCTGGCAGCATATAGCAATGGACTTTATAACTGACCTCCCAGTCTCTGCCGGTTGTACGGTCATTTGGGTGGTCGCTGACCGCTTCTCCAAGATGGCTCATTTCGTTCCCCTGCCAGGCCTCCCGTCTGCACCCGAGCTAGCTAAAGACTTTATTCGTCACATCTTTCGTCTTCATGGCCTGCCCCTCCACATCGTGTCGGATCGTGGGGTACAGTTCACCTCACGCTTCTGGAGAGCCACTTGTAAACTGCTAGACGTCACCCTGGACTTCTCTTCCGCTTACCACCCACAGTCCAATGGTCAAGTGGAGCGGATCAATCAGAACCTGACCAGTTACCTCCGGCACTTCGTTAATGCCCATCATTCAGACTGGGTGGATCTACTACCATGGGCCGAGTTCTCTTATAACAATCACGAGAGCGAATCCTCCTCCAAATCCCCGTTTTTTGTAGTCTTCGGTCAGCATCCTCGGATTCCTTTTCCTGTCTCCACCTCTGTGGACAACCCGGCTGCGGAATCTCTCGTTAGCAAATTTTCCTCCATTTGGGAGAGTACCCGATCCGCACTCCTTCAGTCGTTCGAACGGATGAAAAGACACGCTGACAAAAAACGCCTGGATCCTCCACAATTTCGTCCTGGAGATAAAGTCTGGCTCTCATCTAAATATGTCCGACTCAAGATACCTTCTTACAAGTTAGGGCCTCGGTTCATCGGTCCTCTGGAGGTCATCAGTCAGATCAACCCGGTGGCCTATAAATTGAAACTCCCGGCCAACTTACGGATCCCTAACTCCTTCCATGTATCTCTCCTCAAACCTGTGGTACTTAACTCTTTTTCCAAGTCTACAGGTACGCCTCCTGCTCCGGTTTCTGCTGAGGACGAGTTTGAGGTAGAGAACATTCTTGCCACCAAAAGGGTAAGAGGAAAGACCTTTTTTCTAGTAGATTGGAAGGGGTTTGGTCCTGAGGAGAGAACGTGGGAGCCCCGGGAGAACATCCATGCCCCGCTCATCCTTGCTAAATTTCTATCTGGCCTAAAAAAGGGGGGGCCTAAAGGGGGGGTACTGTAGTGCCGGCGTCCCTGCCCTCTGCTAGGCAGGGACGCTGTTCCCCTCACCTCTCTGCTCCGTGCCCGGCGTCCTCCTCCCGCTCTGCTGGCAGCGCGCGCTCCTTCCCGGCCACTGTGCTTAGGGCGCGCGCGCGCGCTCTCCCTCCCTCTTAAAGGGGCCGCGCGCGCCGTCCTAAGGAGTCCCCGGCCAATGGCCGGAGGACTTCACCATATATAAGGCACCTCCTCCAAGATGGAGGTGCCCGAGCAATGTTGTTGCACTGTTCACTACTCTGCTTCAGCCCTCAGGTCCCGTTGCCAGTTACCTGCCAGATACCTGCCAGATTCCTGCCAGCTTGCTGTCTTATTCCTGCCTGATATTCTGCTACCTGCCTGCTAGCCTGAGGTCCGACGGTCTGCCTTACAACTCCTGTCAGTCTGTCTAAGGACCAGCTTGCCCGCTCACCTGGGAGCGCACATCAACTACCTGCCTGCTTGCCTGAGGTCCGACGGTCTGCCTTCCAACTCTTGTCAGTCTGTCTATGGACCAGCTTGCCCGCTCACCTGGGAGCGCACATCTGCTACCTGCCTGCTAGCCTACCTGGAGGCTCCGCCGTCACGTGCTGTGACCACCCGCCTGTCCAGAGACTTCTGCCCGCTCACCTGGGAGCGCTCATCTGCCGCCTGTCTGTTGGTCTTCCTGGAGGCTCCGCCGTCACATGCTGTGACCACCCGTTTATCCAGAGACTCTCGCCTGCTCACCTGGGAGCTCACGTCTACCATCAGCCGCCACAGGTCGTACCAACCCTTTACCCAGAGACTGCCCCGGTCACTTGCCGTGACCATCTGCCCGTTCACCCAGAGACTGCCCCGGTCACTTGCCGTGACCATCTGCCCGTTCACCCAGAGACTGCCCCGGTCACTTGCCGTGACCATCTGCCCGTTCATCCAGAGACTGCCCCGGTCACTTGCCGTGACCTCCTGCCCGTTCTTCTAGAGACTGTCCCGGTCACCTGCTGTGACTGCCTGCCTGGTCGCCACCCGCTCCCTTACAAGGACCGCCCCCTTGTATAGTAGCTCAGAGGTTCCGCCTCCCAGACCCGTTACAGGTACAATGAAATCTCAAGACTATCAAGGGATTCTAGAGAGAAATGTGCTGCCCAGTGTCAGAAAGCTTGGTCTCAGTCGCAGGTCATGGTCTTGGACCAGGATAATGACCCAAAACACACAGCTAAAAACACCCAAGAATGGCGAAGAGGAAAACCTTGGACTATTCTGAAGTGGCTTCTATGAGCCCTGACCTAAATCCTATTGAACATCTTTGGAAAGAGCTGAAACATGCCGTCTGGAAAACGCAACCTTCACACATGAGACAACTGGAGCAGTTTGCTCATGAGGAGTGGGCCAAAATGGCTGTCGAGAGGTGCAGAAGTCTCATTGACAGTTACAGGAATCATTTGATTGCAGTGATTGCCTCAAAAGGTTCAACAAAATATTAAGTTAAGAAGAACGATCATTTCTGTCCAGGCCGATTTCATGAGTTTAATTTTTTTTTTAATTCTGTGGAAGCAAAAAAGCAATGTCTGACTTTCATTTGTTCATTTTCAAAAATGTATCAGATTCAAGTTATTTCTGTGACCATTGTGGGCTTTTCTTTCATTAAACGAGGGGTACCAACAATTTTGACCACGTGTGTAATGTAAGTGTACATGTAATACACTGACTCACCAGTGACGTCTCTAGGTGAAGTCCTTCATCTTCGCTTTTCTTCGTCATCTGGCACAGACCGCCATCACTTCTTCCAGCCAGGAATCGTCTCTGCAGAAAATAACACACAGTTACCAATAACTGATCTCTTCTAGAGAATATTCCCACTCCCCCCCCCCCCTGACTTCTACACTATACCAGTTGAAGAAAAAAAGCAACATAGTGCCGTCCGGCACAGTAACAGGAGCCCTCTTTTGTCCCATCCCATGGAAAACAATTTCCTAAAAAGTAAATTATATTACAGAAGTAATAATGTAATAATAATAATTGGAATCTAAAGTAATAATGTTCCCCACTGGCCACCATAAACTAATAAAGTATGTTCCTCAATCTGGCCCCCAAACAGTAATTAAGTCCCTTGTCTAGCCAGGCACCCCCATATGTCCCTTCTGGCCCCCATTTGTCCAGTGTGACCCCTCCATATATTTATCCTAGCACACGTGTATCGAGCCTGCCCCCTCCCATATACCCATCCTAGCCTCCCCCATGTGGCCAGCCTGCCCCCCCCACATATCCATCCTTGCCTCCATGTTTCCAGCCTGCCCCCCCCATATATCCTCCATGTGTCCAGCCTGCCCCCTACATATCCATCCTGGCCCCCATGTGTCCAGCCTCCCCCCATATATCCATCCTGCCCTTCCCTCCCGCATATATCCATCCTGACACCCCCCCCATATATCCATCCTGGACTCCATGTGTCCAGCCTGCCCCTCTACATATCCATCCTGGCCTCCATTTGTCCAGCCTGCCCCACCCATATATCCATCCTGGCCTCCATGTGTCCAGCCTGCTCCCCCTACATATCCATCCTGGCCTCCATGTGTCCAGCCTCCGCCCTCATATATCCATACTGCCCTTACCCCCTGCATATATCCATCCTGACACCCCCCACATATCCAGCGTGCCCCTCCATATATTTATGCTAGCCCACGTGTATCGAGCCTGCCCCCCCACATGTCCATCCTATCCCCCCATGTGTCCAGCCTGTCGTCCCCCACATATAAACATCCTGGCCTCCATGTGTTCAGCCTGCCCCCCATATATCCATCCTGGCCTCCATGTGTTCAGCCTCCCCCCCATAGATCCATCTTGGCCTCCATGTGTCCAGCCTGCCCCCTCCCATAGATCCATCCTGGCCTCCATGTGTCCAGCCTGCCCCCTCCCATATATCCATCCTGGCCTCCATGTGTCCAGCCTGCCCCCTCCCATATATCCATCCTGGCCTCCATGAGTCCAGCCTGCCCCCCCATATATCCATCCTGGTCTCCATGAGTCCAGCCTGCCCCCCCATATATCCATCCTGGCCTCCATGTGTCCAGCCTTCCCCCCTATATATCCATCCTGGCCTCCATGTGTCCAGCCTGCCCCCCCATATATCCATCCTGTCCTCCATATGTCCACCCTGCCCCCCATATATCCATCCTGGCCTCCAAGTGTCCAGCCTGCCCCCCATATATCCATCCTGCCCCCCATATATCCATCCTGGCCTCCACGTGTCCAGCCTGCCCCCCCATATACCCATCCCCCTTTGCCTGGGTCCAGCCAGGGCCCCCCCTTGTGTGTCCAGCCAGGGTTCCCCCTTGTGTGTCCAACCAGGGTTCCCCCCTTGTGTGTCCAACCAGGGTTCCCCCCTTGTGTGTCCAGCCAGGGTTCCCCCATTGTGTGTCCAGCTGGGCCCCCCTTGTGTGTCCAGCCAGGGTTCCCCCCTTGTGTGTCCAGCTGGGCCCCCCTTGTGTGTCCAGCCAGGGTTGCCCCTTGTGTGTCCCGCCAGGGTTCCCCCCTGTGTGTCCAGCCAGGCACCCCCCCTTGTGTGTCCAGCCAGGTTACCCCCTTGTGTGTCTGTCCAGCTGGGCCCCCCCTTGTGTGTCTGTCCAGCTGGGCCCCCCCCTTGTGAGTCTGTCCAGCTGGGCCCCCCCTTGTGAGTCTGTCCAGCTGGGCCCCCCCTTGTGTGTTCAACTTGGCCCCCCCTTGTGTGTCCAGCTGGGCCCCCCCTTGTGTGTCCAGCTGGGCCCCCCCTTGTGTGTCTGTCCAGCTGGGCCCCCCTTGTGAGTCTGTCCAGCTGGGCCCCCCCTTGTGAGTCTGTCCAGCTGGGCCCCCCTTGTGTGTTCAGCTGGGCCCCCCCTTGTGTGTCCAGCTGGGCCCCCCCTTGTGTGTCCAGCTGGGCCCCCCCTTGTGTGTCCAGCTGGGCCCCCCTTGTGTGTCCAGCTGGGCCCCCCCATGTGTGTCCAGCTGGGCCCCCCCTTGTGTGTCCAGCCAGTGTGTCCAGACCATTACACACACGCGCGCACACACACACACACACACACACACACACAACTCTTACCTTCCTGCGCTCCCGTGCGGTGTCCTCCTACTCCTGAATTGCGCGCCTCCTTCACAGCAGGCGCATGACGATGACGTCATACGCCGGCCGGCGAAGGGAGGCACGCAGCTTCAGCTGCTTTACTGGGACGTGCGCCGCGGTGGTTCAGGTAATGAACGCTGCGTGCGCGCGTCCCTGCATACACTGTGCCTACGCTTTTAAAGGGCCCGTGCCCCTTAAAACCGCAGGATATTTTTTTGTTCTCTTCTCCCCCTCTCCTCTGCAGCAGGGGGCAGGGCCCACCAGGAAAATTCCTGGTATCCCGCCAGCCCAGACCGACCCTGCTTTTATCTATAATAGGGTCTGTTGTGTTTCCACTAGGGTATCCTGCAAATGCTGTACACCTTAATTGAAACCGAACAGCCCCCATTATAGATAAGATATACTAGTTTCCATGACCGTCCTTGTTTCTTACTTATAAAATATAGGATGTCAGGGATGAATATCACTATGCAGTGGGGAAAATAAGTGATAATGTGATACATAGCTATGTTAACAAAGTATTGTGCTGTCTGGCAAGTTAAGGGTTACTTCATCTGTACTTACAGTATATCCTTGGTGTTGTGTAAATGGTCCACAAACAATGAATGATTCTATATCTAACTTTGAAAGTGCATTCCCTGTTGAGCCTCATCCCTAAAGTACACCACTTTTTTACTTTCCTGGTATTTTTGGGTTAAAAAGGTAACAATTCTAGTGGAATTGGTCATCAGAGCTTATTATCTGACCATTCAGAGGGAGTTCTGTTACCTTAGTCTCTGACTCATTCCTTTGCTTGGGGTCTGAGGGTTCATCGGCGTAGTCTTAGGGGGGTGCACTTGGCTTCATCTGTCTAGGGCACCAAAATACCTTATCCCGGCCCTTGAAACAGCCACCGCACTCTATAAACCGAGTGACGACGGAACCCGCACTGGCACCGTCCCTATGAATGGAACCCGAATGCTGCCAGGAGGAAAAAAGTTAATTTCTTCCTGGTAGCGAAGGTCCAAGGGTGGGTGATGAGCAGGTTCACAACGCTATTAATCTGCAGATTAACCCCATATCTGCAGGTTAATAGTGTTTTTTTCAGGTGACAGATTCCCTTTAAAGCAATGTGGAAAAAAAAGAAAAATTTATTTTTTCCCACAAAAATTTAGCTTTAGCCACAAAATTTGCATTTTCACAAGGGTAACAGGAGAAAATGGGCCATACAATTTGTTGTACAATTTCTTTTGAGTACGCCGACATCCCATATATGGTGGAAAATTACTGTTTGGGCGCACGGCAGGGCTCAGAAAGGAAGGAGTGCCATTTAACTTTTGCAGTGCAAAATTGGTGGAATAGATAGTGGATGCCATTTCATGTTTGCAGAGCCCCTGATGTGCCTAAACAATAGAGACCCCCGCCACAAATGACATTTTGGAAACTACACCACTCAAGTAATTTATCTAGGTGAGTGGTGAACACCTTGAGCCCGCAGGTGCTTTACACAATTTTATAACGTTGAGCAGTGAAAATAAAAAAATCACATTTTTCCCTCCAAAATTTTCCTTTAGCCCAAGATTTTTTATTTTTACAAGGGTAACAGGAGAAAATGGGCCCCAAAATTTGTTGTGCAATTTCTCCTAAGTACGACGATACCCCATATGTGTAGGAAAAATACTGTTGCAGAGCTCAGAAGAGAAGGAGCACCATTTGACTTTCTGAATGCAAAATTGGCTGCAATTGATAGAGGACGCCATTTTATGTTTGCAGAACCCCTAATGTGCCTAAAAAGTGGAAACCTCCCACAAGTGACCCCATTTTGGAAAATTCATCCCGCAAGGAATTTATTTGAGGTTTGCTGAGCACCTTCACCCCACAGGTGCTTCAACAAAATTTATAATGTTGAGCAGTAAAAATGAAAAAATACATTTTCCCACAAAGCTGATGTTTTTGCCCATAAGTTATCATTTTCACAATGGTAACAGGAGAAAATGGACCAGTATATCGATACCCCATATGTGGTGGAAAACTACTTTTGGGTACACAGCATGGCTCGGAAGGAGCACCGTTTGATTTTTGGAGGGCAAAATTGGCTAGAATAGATAATGGACGCCATGTCGTGTTTGCAGAGCCCCTGATGTGGCTAAGCAGTGGAAACCCCCCACACGTCACCCCATTTTGGAAACTTTACCCTTCAAGGAACTTATCTAGAGGTGTGGTGAGCACCTTGAACCCACAGATGCTCCACAGAATTTTAAAACGTTGAGCCGTAAAATTGAAAAAATACATTTTTCCAGCAAAAATGTTGCTTCAGCCCCAAATTTTTTATTTTAACAAGCGTAAAAGAATAAAGCGGACAGCACAATTTGTTGTGCAATTTATCCAGAGTAGACCGATACCCCATATGTGGTGTAAAACTACTGTTTGGGAATATGGCAGGGCTCGGAAGGGAAGAAGCATCAATTGAATTCTGGAACGCAATTTTGGCTGGAATAGATTGCGGATGCCAAGGCACATTTGAAGAGCTCCTGACATGACAAATCAGCCGAAACCCCCACAAGAGACCCTATTTTGAAAACTAAATCTCTTGAGAAATTCATCTAGGGTGTAAGAGGGTAACGGGTAATAGGCTGGAGGGGAGATATGTTTCACTGAGTTAAAGGGGCTATCCGGTAAAAAGTGATAAGTCTGCAGTCACTCTGTGTGACTGCAGACTTATGAATCTCCCCAGCGTAGGCACTGTGCTCTGTGGGGATTCGCTGGTATGAGACCTGGTAACGGAGGGTATGTATGTGTTATACATACCCCCGGCCAGTGGGCGCAGCTTCGCTCTCCATACACTCGTATTGAGCGAGGCAGCGCCTTTTAGTCGGACACACCCACTGGCCGTCCATGTCACTCGACGGGGCTTGGCCTTGCTCCATACAAGTGTATGGAGCGAGGCGGCGCTGAATGTCCGGGGGTATGTACAACACATACATACCCTCTATTGCTGGGTCTCATACCGATGAATCCACACAGCACACAGTGCCTGCACTTGGGGGGATTCATAAGTCTGCAGTCACACAGAGTGACTTCAGACTTATCACTTTTGACCGGACAACCCCTTTAATTAGCTTCAGTGATATGAACCTGGAAGTTTGCTCCAGCATGTTATGTGCTGAGAGGGGTTACTCAGCCATGACAGCACCAGGTTTTATATTTAACAGCTAAAGAGTTGGGCAGGATGGCTGTTCACCATATCTCCACCTGGGGTGTGGTCCAGGAGGTAAAGGTGAAGCCTCTGGAATTAATGGTTGTTCTGTGTGTGCTCTGAAGGTGAAGCTGACCCACAGAATTGTGCTCTTGCTAAAGAAAGCTGAACCCTGTTTTCTGGCTGTAAAAGGTGCAGTTTGTTTATGCCAACAAGTTTGAATATAACTATTTTTCTGTTGACCTGGTTTATTAGGCACATTTTAATAAACCAGCTGAAGATTTAAAAGAAAAGCATTCATGTGACTACCTCCTTAAGCAGCTGAGTGAGCCGATTGAGCATTTTTAACCCCAAAGCAATTTATAGAATTGTATAACATTAAAATACTTTGGCTTTAAGTTTTTAATTTTCAAAAGGGATAATAGGAGGAAATGAATGTACAATTTGTTATGCAATTTCTCCTGAGTATGTGGTCAAAAACTACTTTTGAGGCACAGTGCAAAGCTTGGAAGGGAAGAAGCGCCATATTAGAGTTCAGATTTTGCTGGAATGGTTTGCGGATGCCATGTCACAATGGCAGAGCCCCTGAGATGCCAGAACAGTGAGACCCTCCATGAGTGTCACTATTTTACAAACTACACCCCACAATGAATTAATCTAGGGGTGCAATGAGAATGTTGACACCATATATGCCTCACAGAATTTTATACCATTGGGCGGTGAAGAAAGAATAATTATATTTTTAATTTATACCATTAAAATGTTGTTTTAGGCCTACATTTTCAATTTGAATAAGGGCTAATAGGAAAAAATGAGCCTCACACTTTGTTGTGCCATTTCTGATGAGTTCACCAATACTCTACATGTAATCAGGAAATATTTTTCAGGCACAGTAGAAAACTCAGAAGGTAAGGAGCGCCATACTATAGTGCAGATTTTGGTGTTGTTTGCGGGTACACACTGGAAGAGCCCCTGCGGTATTAGAACAGCAGACCACCCGCAGAAGTGACAGTAATTTTACAAATTACACCTCTCCATTAATCTAGGGGTGCTGTGATCATATTGACACTACAGATGTGTCACAAAATTTTATACCATTGGGCAATGAAGAAAAAATAATTACATTTTTATCACAAAAAAATTGTTTTAGCCCCAGATTTTACATTTTCACATGGGGAAATGAGTAAAAATGGCACCAAATTTTGTCACAAAATTTCTGCTGAAAGTGGAAATACCCCATATGTGGCTCTACAGTACTACTGAGGGAAGGAGCACAGATTTTCCTAGATTAGTTTGCAGACTCCATATACAGAGCCCCTGTGTGCCAGAAGAGCAGAATCCCCCCTTAAGTGACCCCATTTTGGAAATTACACCCCTCTGGGAATTTATCTACAAGTGTACTGATGATTTTGACTTCCTGGGTATTTTCCTGAAACGAGCAGAAATGGATGCTGCTAAAATTAAAAATCTGCCGTTATAGTGCCCGTACGTTGTAGTGCCCGTACATTATAATGCTCAGTACATCGTAGTGCCTATGCACTGTAGTGCCCAGTATGTTGTAGTGTCCAGTACATTCTGCCCAGCTCGTGCTTCTGAAGACATGCACTCGTAAATTAGGCGGGCTGTCTTCGCTACAGAAATTCCAAACATGTGGATGCTAAATGTGGTTTAGGCACACTGGGCCTCAGAATGAAAGGGGGTATTTGAATTTGGGAGCCCAAAATTCTGTGGATTTATTTTGGGGGGCGAGGAGCCCTAGGGATTTTCCAGAGACTTTGTGTTACTGCTACCAGTAACATGGAAGCCCCCTATATTTGCATTGACAGATGACCTGAGTGGTGACTTGCTTTTTTGTTGATTGAGTTGAAAATTTTCTTGAGGACATTTTACATAACATTTGGGATCACATTTATCCTGCGCTCTACGCTGAGCACTTACATCTGGGTTTCTATCTAAATCTTCAAATGATGCAATTCATATGAAACCTCTGAGGTGTCCTTTCACTATAATGATTCAGCAGAGTTTCTATGGACTCCATCTGGCCTCTGTTCAGTAGTGTCCTTCTTTTCAGAGGTGCACAAAACTGTGGCCAACTGCACTTTTATGAACACTTAAAAAGACGGACACTGCCGTATCATAGCTCAGACGACGTCCACAGTGCCCCCATCTGCCTCATTATAGGGAATCTTCTGCCTGGGGTTCCGTCTATTTCAGAGATTTATATGCAAACTTCAGTATAAGCGCTCAACATAGAGAACAGGATAAATGTGTGCCAAGCCTTACTGCGATCTTTGGGAGGCAGAATGAACAAATCAACAGAAGGTCAAGAATTTGTTTTACTAATTTTTCACACCGTTTCTCGTGCGGTATAAATTATTAGACAGATTTATTCTTCGGGCTGGTGCAGTTGCAGCTATACCACATTTATATTGTTTTTTTTTGTTTGGCTGCTGTCAGACACTAAAAGACCCTTTTTTTTGCAAAAACTAGTTGCCATATTTTAAGAGATATAATTTTTCTAAATTTCTGCCAATAGAGTCATGTGATGGCTTGTTTATTGCGGGATGAGTTGACATTTTTATTGGTACCATTTTCGGGCACAAGACATTTTTGATCGCTTTTTATTCAGATTTTTGGAAGGCAGAATGAACAAAAAACAGCAATTGAAGAATTGTTATTTGGGCTTTTTTTATGCCGTTCACTGTGCGGTAAGATTGATAAGACAGTTTTATTCTTTGGGTCAGTATGATAATAGCGATACCACATTTATAGAATTTTTTTATGTTTTTCTACTTTTATACAATAAAAACTATTTAATAGAAAAAAGAATTGTTTTCGCATTGCTATAGCTTTTTTATATCTCCACTGATGGAGCTGTATGGCTCTCGCGATGACGTCGTGAGTTAAGATTTAATTGCTTATTTTTACATGGTTTATTTTGAAATCTGCATAAAATGCATATACAGTGATAATTATAGTTAACTTGAAACTAATCTCATTGGGTAAGCATAGAATTTCCCCACAAGCCACCAGATTGGGCGCCATTGGCCGAGAAACACAGAATAGTAATTCGTATTATATTGCAGTTTTATTATACATATTTCAGCGAGTTGAAACCCACTCAAAGCTTTAAACTAAATTTGGGAAGACAGTTGCAAAAATAGTCAACCCATCAAGGTCTGAAAGTGCTTTCTAAGGCCACCTGCTCCGTTTCCTTGCCTTCTGGCCCCTGCCTGCCCTGGAGCTGACAGATAAGCTGAGAACATCCTTTATGAAAGGAAACATGTATGTATGAAATTTGCACCAGGATTTTTAGTGTAGCTTTACATCCAGGACATCCTAAAATAAAAAATTCTCAAAAATAGCTCTTAAAGCGGAAAACATCAGCACAAAAAGTAAACAATCCACTTGTCAATGAATTTTGTGGGACAGCATTATCCACAGATGCACAGGTGCACATCAATGCATCTGGTTAAGGATTCAGACGTGAATATCTTCAATATAACTTGGGAGAAAAACAGGAAGACAGTTTAGTTTTTTTTCTCAGTAACCATGAGATATCTTATTTTGCTATGATAACAATTAAATTAGCGTTTTCCTTTGTGTAAAAATAATGTCACATTTTCCTTGATAACTCATTATTCCTATTGTAAGTTGCTTTGAAAACGTGACTTCTAACCTCTTGTAATTAGGTCAGAGCAGGACACCTTTCGTTTTATTTCCTCCTGACTACCGTTACTTGGGAGGCTGGCCAAATAAGGCATTACGATATCATAGAAAAGGAACACGTGGGACACTTTGAGGACTTGTAAGTTAGGATTTTATATATTTTAGTGTTTTCTTTGGCAGTGGCTTGTTTTATTTTTAAGTAAAATACCTTTAGAATTCCAAAGGACATCCTGTGACGTCCAATGTATAGGTCTCCCACAAGACCTGTATGGAGGCTTTGCATGCAACATCAAGGCAGTTATTTACAGATATAATTTGGGAATGGAATCTGCTGCCTGCACATTGGGTTGTTATAGTTAGTTAGACTTAGCTGTGGATTGCCAATGTGACATAGATTTCAGGAAAAAAAAAATTCTATTTTTTTCTGTCTAGCTGTAACTATCATATTTTTGGTTTGAAAAATAGGACTGCTCTATCGCCGTTAGGCCTCGTTCAGTCATCAATGACTTTTGAACTGTTTGCGAAACAGAAGAGCACATTCAGCAATCGCCTAATACAACTAAGGTGTAAAAAGGAAAAGATAGAGAAGAGGGGATCTCATAGCAAAGATTAAACTAGGGAACCTAGTATACTAATACATCTCTAAATCTGGAACAGGAGTTGCTTATATTTCTCCTATATTGTGATCCATAGGTTAGTTCCACAGACTCTTGTTTTCTGATATTGTAGGACCTGTGAATAGAGGATCCTATATAGCTTCTCACTACTCAGTAAAATTCGGAATCCAGCCATCAGTAATAAACTCCCTCTCTATGGGCCCCCATTAGTACATGCATTTTCTGGCTACATAGGACATACTACATACAACAATTAATACATTTCCTACCTTCTTTATTTGTTCCCAATACCTAGTAAGTAACATTTTATTGTGTCTGTACAAAATGATCTGTAATCTAAAAAAAAATGTGCCCATTGGAAATCAAATATGCTGGATTCTTCTCTTCCCTGGCATCATCTGTAAGGGAAGAGTTGAGCGGTCCCCATATATATTAGCCTGTTGCTTGATCCCTCATTTTGAGAACTCAGATGGCAAGTTAATCATTTACATCTAAGCTGCTAGATCACATTTTAGGTAGTACAAGAGAACCTCTCTCTGGTCCAAAAAAGCACTTTCAAAAAGGAATATACAGTTATTCTGACACAAATTTTCAAAATAACTACACCAGACTCATCAAGTTTAAGATATTTTAGATCATATCAATTTTAAATCTGATTGACATAACATTTTACCATTGGATGAGCAGACACAGGCTTTCTTAATGGAGGATTCCCAAGTGCCCATGACATAAACAGATGGATTTTTCTACACCAACCTAGATCTCAATTATACTCACTTGGACCACTTTCTACATTTACTACATCAAAAATGTACAGTACAGACCAAAAGTTTGGACACACCTTCTCATTTAAAGATTTTTCTGTATTTTCATGACTATGAAAATTGTACATTCACACTGAAGACATCAAAACTATGAATTAACACATGTGGAATTATATACTTAACAAAAAAGTGTGAAACAACTGAAAATATGTCTTATATTCTAGGTTCTTCAAAGTAGCCACCTTTTGCTTTGATGACTGCTTTGCACACTCTTGGCATTCTCTTGATGAGCCTTTTATATTGAATTTACCTATTGAGGAATTATGTTGCACTTGCAACCAGGTCCACTTCACTCAGACTGACGTCTACCTGGATTCCTTCCTGCTGGATTCCTTCCTGGTGGCTTCCGAGTATCTTCAGCATGCTCGAATGTTATGTTTGAGTCACTGTGTGCATGATTTGCGACTATTTGACAGCTTTAATACATGTGAGGAATGCCTGTTTGTTAGGCATTCCTCACATGTATTAAAGCTGTCAAACAGTCGCAAATCATGCACATGGAGTGACTCTAACATAACATTCGAGCATGCAGCAAATACTTGATGAGCACCCGAGCATGCTCGCCGAAAGGGTTAACAGACCACGCTCACTCATCACTAGTTTGTCCCCTTCCTGATTTCTTATTCTTTTGCATGTTTGTCACACTTAAGTGTTTCAGATCACAAAACAAATTTAAATATTAGTCAAAGAAAACACAAGTGTGACAAACTTGCAAAAGAATAAGAAATCAGAAAGTGGGCAAACACTTTTTCACTGTATATAGTTCAAGAATTAAAGTAGCCGGACTGTATTTCATCAAGTTACTAATAACATCCAACTGATACTAGAGAGAACTGCCTATATAGCAATTTATGTAAGTCATATTCACAATAAACTAGTATACAGTGAACTCCCCTAGAAATACTTTCTCCTGAGCAGCTCAAATAGGGAAGTCTCAAAGTATGATTTCCCAACCATTAAAGGGGTTTTCAGAACTATTTATTTATTTTATTTTTTTTACTATGGGCCTAAGACCTAACAAGTAGCTAGTTGCTACCTACCTGCCTGATGTGCCTGACACTGATCTGTGCCGACACAAAGCAGTCACGGACCGCTCCTGTCAGTGATTTAGTGGCTTCTGCAGATTCTACGTTGACAGAGCAGTGGCTTCTCTTCCACTCTGTGTTGTTGACGGGGCGTGACTGTAGATGTCATGCTGATTGACAGCTGGTTCCCTGGTGCTTAGCCCGCTGTCAATCAGCATGGCACAGGCAGTCACGCCCCATCACAGAGCAGCCCTGAAGAGGCAGAGCTACTCTGTTGATGTGGAGCAGCAAAATCGCCATCAGGAGTGGTCAATGATCACTTTGTGCCAGCGCCGGGTAGAACAGGTAGTTTGTTAGCAACTACCTGCTTGTTATTTTTTAGGCCCATAGTAAAAAAATATAGTCCTGGATAAACCCTTTAAAGAAGTACTCCCGTTAACTTTTTTTCTCCTAAACCTGTGTATATGTGTACAGTGCCTACAAGTAGTATTCAACCCCCTGCAGATTTAGCTGGTTGACACATGCGGAATTAACTTGGCATTGTGACATTTGTGCTGTAGATCAGCCTGGAAGTGGGAAATGCACTGCAGCAAATTTTTTTTTTTTTTTTTTTTTTTTTTTAAAACGTTAAAAGTTAATTCAGAGTGTCATTTATTATTCAACCCCTCAAACCACAAGAATTCTGTTTGGTCCCCCTAAAGTATTAAGAAGTAGTTCAGGCACCAAGAATAATGAGCTTCACATGTGTGGATTAAAGTTCTCTTTTGCCAGCCTTTTCTGACTATTTAAGACCCTCCCCAAACTTGTGAACAGCACTCAGACATGGTCAACATGGGAAAGACAAAGGAGCATTCCAAGGCCATAAGAGACAAGATCGTGGAGGGTCACAAGGCTGGCAAGGGGTACAAAACCCTTTCCAAGGAGTTGGGCCTACCTGTCTCCACTGTTGGGAGCATCATCCTTAAGTGGAAGGCTTATGGAACTACTGTTAGCCTTCCACGGCCTGGACAGCCTTTGAAAGTGTCCTCCCGTGCCGAGGCCAGGCTTGTCCGAAGAGTCAAGGCTAACCCAAGGACAACAAGGAAGGAGCTCCGGGAAGATCTCATGGCAGTGGGGACATTGGTTTCAGTCAGTACCATAAGTAACGTACTCCACCGCAATGGTCTCCGTTCCAGACGAGCCTGTATGGTACCTTTACTTTCAAAGCGTCATGTCAAGGCTCGTCTACAGTTTGCTCATGATCACTTGGAGGACTCTGAGACAGACTGGTTCAAGGTTCTATGGTCTGATGAGACCAAGATCGAGATCTTTGGTGCCAACCACACACGTGACGTTTGGAGACTGGATGGCACTGCATACGACCCCAAGAATACCATCCCTACAGTCAAGCATGGTGGTGGCAGCATCATGCTGTGGGGCTGTTTCTCAGCCAAGGGGCCTGGCCATCTGGTCCGCATCCATGGGAAGATGGATAGCACGGCCTACCTGGAGATTTTGGCCAAGAACCTCCGCTCCTCCATCAAGGATCTTAAGATGGGTCGTAATTTCATCTTCCAACAAGACAACGACCCAAAGCACACAGCCAAGAAAACCAAGGCCTGGTTCAAGAGGGAAAAAGTCAAGGTGTTGGAGTGGCCTAGTCAGTCTCCTGACCTTAACCCAATTGAAAACTTGTGGAAGGAGCTCAAGAATAAAGTCCACATGAGACACCCAAAGAACCTAGATAACTTGGAGAAGATCTGCATGGAGGAGTGGGCCAAGATAACTCCACAGACCTGTGCCGGCCTGATCAGGTCTTATAAAAGACGATTAGTAGCTGTAATTGCAAACAAGGGTTATTCCACAAAATATTAAACATAGGGGTTGTATAATAATTGACCTTTTATGTTTAAAATTTAAAATATGTTTAAAATTTAATAAAATTCAACTGAGCAACATAACTTTTTGGTTTGTAAGATTTATGCTTCTGTTCATAAAAGCTACTCTCGTTTGCAGTTTGAAGGCTCTAACTTATTTGCATCTTATCAAACCAGCTAAATCTGCAGGGGGTTGAATACTACTTGTAGACACTGTATGTACTGTAGTGTCAGTGTGGCAATATACTCACCTATTGCTGTCTTCTCCGGTGTCCAGTGTCCTTGCAGTCCTCTTCTCAGTGACCTCACCACTCTTCATATTCTGCTGGTTGTACTGCGCTGTGTGTGACCAAGAAGTGACTTTGACAATGTAAGTCACACAGGTTTTGGGAAAAAAAAGTATAGAGGTAAATGTCACAAATCGTTATCATACTGAAGACATAGATCGAGAGTTGTGTAGACTCTGCGTTACACAATTTCCTAGAATAAATCTCCCCAAATGAGCATTGTCAACGTCAATTCTGAGGTCAGGGTAACAGGCAGCAGATTAAACATAGGGATACAGGAAACAGTCAGACCAGACAGGTCACTTTGTTAGCAGAGGTCGAGGGGGGGAGGCACAGTCCTTCCCAAAATAGTCACTTGACAGTCATTATATATACAACATTATCATGACTTCCTGGTAGCCAAGAAAGGAAACGCTTTAGTGTCTTATTTTGCTGAGATGAATAATTTTACCGATAGTGCACACACTTTAAGGAGCAGTATATGCTGTAGTAAGCATGGCAAGAACTAATTGTAAGTGGTTGCTAAAAAAGAAAAGGCTATCAATCTAATCTGTTAGGGACGCTACTTATCAAAAAACTTCACAATTTTGTCTTAATATTAAATGTCACTTGGATTCCTATAATATCTTTGCCTATAACACTGCTAAATGACGACTATCTGTCCTAATATACACTAGAAAGGCTTTGTGCAAAAAAGTGACCATATTCATTCTACAGCTGACAGAAAATTGATAAACTAGCTACAGTATGCGAAACACGTAAAGTAACACTGCATATAGCTGATATGTGCAGAGATCAGAGCTATATTGCACATTTACACATGATTTATGACCAAGGTCCAGATAGTTAAATCAAGGCATAGCTGTTCAGACTGAGGAAAATCTGCTTTATGATAAATTATTATTATTTATTATTATAGCGCCATTTATTCCATGACGCTTTACATGTGAAAAGGGGTATACATAGCAAACAAGTACAATAATCATGAACAATACAAGTCACCGACCGGTACAAAAGGAGAGAGGACCCTGCCCGCGAGGGCTCACAATCTACAGGGGATGGGGGAGGATACAGTAGGTGAGGGTAGAGCTGGTCATGCAGCGGTATGGTGGAGCGAGGGTTACTGCAGGTTGTAGGCTTGTTGGAAGAGGTAGGTCTTCGGGTTCCTTTTGAAAGTACGTGTCAAACTCTGGCCCATGGGCCAAATCTGGCCCACAGCGTGGTTCTATTTGGCCCACGACACCAGAACCACCACCCCTATGTGGGTCCATTATTCTGTATGGAGGACTATGTGTTGCGCATAATACTGTATGGAGAAGTATGTGGGGCCCATTATTCTGTATGGAGGACTTTGTGGGGCCCATTATACTGTATACTGGTTGACCTGCAACTTTGTCCAAGTTTTTCATGCTGGCCGTCTGTGTGATTGAGCTTGACATCCCTGCTTTTGAACACTTCCACAGTAGGCGAGAGTTTGACATGTTGTAGGGGTTCCAGAGTAGGGGGCTGCATGGGAGAAATTTTGTATGTGAATGTGGAAAGAGGAGATTAGAGTGGAGTAGAGAAGGAGATCTTGTGAGGATCGGAGGTTGCGTGCAGGTAAGTACCTGGAGACTGACCTTCATTTCTTAAAGTAATGATGGCCACTCATTTTTCTTTACTTAGCTGCTTTTTTCTTGCCATAATACAAATTCTAACAGTCTATTGAGTAGGACTATCAGCTGTGTATCCACCTGACTTCTGCACAACAAAACTGATGGTTCCAACCCCATTTATAAGGCAAGAAATCCCACTTATTAAACCTGACAGGGCACACCTGTGAAGTGAAAACCATTTCCGGTGACTACCTCTTGAAGCTCATCAAGAGAATGCCAAGAGTGTGCAAAGCAGTCATCAAAGCAAAAGGTGGCTACTTTGAAGAACCTAGAATATAAGACATATTTTCAGTTGTTTCACACTTTTTTGTTAATTATATAATTCCACATGTGTTAATTCATAGTTTTGATGCCTTCAGTGTGAATGTACAATTTTCAAAGTCATGAAAATACAGAAAAATCTTTAAATGAGAAGGTGTGTCCAAACTTTTGGCCTGTACTGTATATTTTTAGAAAAATAATATATTGAATAGTGGCTGGCAGGTGTTTGATTAGAGGCAGCTTGATTCAAAATAGAAATGTAGCAGAGTGGTGTCCCGGCCAATGGCAAGCGCTCCATGCGGCTCTTCCTGACGCTAGCAAAAGCATCCATGCTTTTTGGCCCTTTCGGCGTCTCATACCGACTTTCACCACATGACCGAGCATGTCACGAAGGTCCTATTTGTGTCTAGCATTGCTTTGCCAGAGTTCGGAAGAGCTGCACGGAGTGCTTGCCATCGGCCAGGACAACACTCCACTACATTTCTATTTTGATTCAAGCTGCAGCTAATCAAGCGTCTGCCAGTCAGTAATATCAGCTATTCACTTCAAGATCTTCCAATTACCTTTGATGTCCCAGGAGGATTCAAGGAGAGCCAGTATTGTAAGGTAAAACCCTTCTATGTCACCTGTAGTGTATTTAACATATTTAACATTTATGTATTTAACATATTTAACATTTCTCCTGGCATTGACTAAAGTTCACTGCAAGCTTTTATGTTTTATGACCTCATTCACACATGTACATCTCAAAAGTGTGAAGGCGCCTTTTTCTTTTTTAACTCTTTCAAAGAGGGAATTTACATAGTTTAAGGAAGGTGTGATTGGAACTTTGAAACACACTATTTTTTAAGTATCGCCTACACGCACTTCCTTAAAGCTATACAACAACATACAACCTCAAATTTGGAACAAAGACTATGCCTTCACCACTCCAAGTGTGAACAGTGACTTATTCCAATTGCCTCTACCCTGCTTCTAATATTGTGTGAAGTATATGAACTGCCTGAATTCACAAACCAACCGGTTGTACCCCATAGGTTATATATTGGTGCCTGAAGTATTAAAATACCATATAAAATCTTAATTGTTATCTTATCCCATCAGGGATACCATCATTTTCCTATTGGGGATATCAAGTCAGGTAAATACACAATTTTTATAACAAAATACCTTTTTATCTTATACTATCCCTCTCTGTCCTGTCAATCAGTTAAAGCATGAATAATATATATTAGTCATATATATATATATATATATATATATATATACATATTGCCTAAAATACAAAGGAAATGTGTCATCTTTAACTTCAGGCCTTTTAGACATCATTTAATCCAGGGGCGGACACAGACTGTAGTGGGCCCCTGTGCAAGAAATTTTTGGGGGCCCCCCCCTGCGCTTCATAAGGCAACAAAGTTATGTAAACATAACCCCCCCCATGTGCATCTCTCGCCCCCCCATGTGCAGCTCTCATCCCCCCCATGTGCAGCTCTCATCCCCCCCGTGCATCTCCCATCCCCCCCGTGCATCTCCCATCCCCCCCGTGCATCTCTCATCCCCCCCCATGTGCATCTCTCACCCCCCCCACTCCTAGTTAATTAATTGTATTTAAAACAAATAAAACTTGTTATACTTACCCCCATGCGATCCCTGCAGAATCCTGGCGCTCGTCCACGTCGCTGCCACCAGGCTCTCCTGACGTTCGGCCATGTGACGGTGCCACATGCATAGCCATCAGCTTTTGTTTTGGCCAAAAGATTTTTAAAGCCGCCACCACGATAAGGTAGACTCTTCTGGCCGGGCCCTACTCTAACCTATTAAAATTTTCTTAAAATATCCAATACTCTTTTTAGATATATTTTTATTTAGTTTTCTTTAAGGGAATGTGTCATATACATTTTTTTTTTTAAATGACCAATAATACCACATACAGGGAATACCGCCACACCATGACCAGACCACATATTACCACAACATAGTGACCGAATAATACCACACAGAAGGGGGAAAAACTGCCACACCATGACCAGACCACATATTACCACCACATTACTAATATTACCACCACATTATTAATATTACCATAAGTGTCATTATACACGGGAGCTCTATACATGGTATGTATAATGTAAGTGTCCAGGTAATCTAGTGATCACCAGTGACATTATACACAGGAGCTCTGTATATAGTGTCAGTGTACAGGTAATACAGTGATCACCAGTGACATTATACACAGGAGCTCTGTATATAGTGTCAGTGTACAGGTAATACAGTGATCACCAGTGACATTATACACAGGAGCTCTGTATATAGTGTACAGGTAATACAGTGATCACCAGGGACATTATACACAGGAGCCCGGTACATAGTATATAGTGTAAATGTACATGTAATGCACTGACTCACTGGTGACGTCTCTATGTGAAGTCCTTCATCTTCGCTTTTCTCCTTCATCCAGCACAGACCGCCATCACGTCTTCCAGCCAGGACTCGTCTCTGCATAAAATAACACAGTTATCTAGAGCACATTCCCCAACTTCTACATTACGCAGCTGAATACAGACGTGCATCCACCATCAATATATGGTTAGTTATTATGCAACCTACCATTCCAAATATAAATTGTAATCCACCAAGGTGCCCCCATTAACTGTAAATAGGCACTTAATATATAATTTAATTAGAACCTCTACTCTTTCCGCCAATTTGTTACCAGTTACACTCCTGCATCCGCAACGCCCCCTACTCTATACTTCCTGCTCTCCGCATTCATTATTTACATGCACCCCCTGCTCCAATTCATTATATCATGTCCGTGCTCTCCCCACCCCATCCACCCCATCATCATTTATCATTTACTGTCCCCCACCCCACATTCATTATGTGCAGCTCATTATCCCCCTACTCCCAATTCCCCCATGGGCAGCTCATTTTCTCCCAATTCCCCCATGTGCAGCTCTCATCCCCCCATGTGCAGCACTCACCCCTCCATGTGCACATCTCTCATCCCCCTCCCCCACATGTGCCCCTCTCTCATCCCCCCCATGTGCACATCTCTCATCCCCCTCCCCCACATGTGCACCTCTCTCATCCCCCTCCCCCACATGTGCACCTCTCTCATCCCCCTCCTCCACATGTGCACCTCTCTCATCCCCCTCCCCCACATGTGCACCTCTCTCATCCCCCTCCCCCACATGTGCACCTCTCTCATTCCCCCCCCACATGTGCATCTCTCATCCCCCCCCCACATGTGCATCTCTCATCCCCCCCCCACATGTGCATCTCCCATTCCCCCCACTCCTAGTAAATTGTATTTAAAAAAAAAAAAAAAAAAACTTGTTATACTTACCCCCATGCGATCCCTGCAGAATCCTGGTGCTCGTCCAAATCGCTGATACCAGGTTCTCCTGACTTCCGGTCATGTGACGGCGCCGTCACATGACCGGAAGTCAGGGGAATCATGAAAGCGCTGCCGCAGCAGCGCAGCGCTGAGATGTCCCGGACCCGGCGCTTAGCATGGGGCCGGGGCCCCATGAGGAGAGAGACGCACAAGAGGGGGGCCCCCAAGGGGGCCCCTACCGGCTGGGCCCCATACTGGAGTCAGGGCAGTCATGCCCTGATGGCGGCCCTGCTGGAGGCTGGAGGGGCCCCCTCTCCCTCGGGGCCCCCATTCAATGAACCGGCTGCACGGGCGGTAGTTCCGCCCCTGATTTAATCTTCAACTTGCTTAACTGTTCACAATAACAAAAATTTTGACCAGGGGTTCCCAAACTTTTACATGCCACGGTATACTAGTTTAGGCATCTACTAATGGGATGCAGATCTATGTTTTGGTATGAATGATTATGTACAGTATGAGCCCCCCACAGACCACCTATATATGGTATGAACCCTCACACAGTCCCCCTATATACAGTTAGAGACCCCACTTAACCCCTATATACAGTATGAGCCTCACATAGTCCCCTATTTACAGTGTGAGCCCCCAAATAGCCTCTCTGTATACAGTATGAGTCCCCACATAACACCCTATATACAGTATGAGCCCCCACATAGTCTCTCTATAAATATGAGCCCCCCATAGCCCTCTATATAGAGTTTGAGCCCCGAGCTTGTTTCTCTATATACAATATGAGCCCTCACATAGCATCCTTTATACAGTATGAGCCCTCACATAGCCTCCTATATACAGCATGAGCCCCTATATATCATCCCTATATTTAGTATGAGCTTATGAGCCCACACATAGCCCCCTATATACAAGCTCACATACCATAAATATGAAAAGAAAACTACAAATACTCACCTCGATCTCGTTCCCCCAGTTCTCTGCTCCAGTGCACTACCTCTCCACACAGTAGATGCGATGTGGTGATGTCATTGCGTCTGCTGCCTCAGTCACACGTTGATTGGTGGAAGAAGGAGCCGACGGCTCTGTCCTCCACCAATATATTCACTGCTGTAAGGCTTCATTTACAGTTAGTTTTTCACATGAGTGCTATATGTTTTTTCACAGATAGCATGCATACCTCTGACAGTCTATGGTTCATTCAAAATTGCAGAGACATGTCTGATATCGATCTGAGTGTTGGATCAAAATCAGCAATGCCAAGCTCTATGGATCGGTGAAAAAAATCTGACAGCATTTGGATGCCATCCGTGTGCTGTCTTTTTTTCACTGATAGATAGAAGAGAGTGGAGAAACTTTTTTCTCTCATCAGTGAAAACAAATGATGAAACACTGACCAAACTAAAATCACTAAGGCTATGTGCACATGATGCAGTTTTAATGCGCTTCTGCGGCAGTTTTTCCTCCGCGGAACGTATTAAAACCGCTTGTTAATAAGTCTGCCATGTATAGCTATTGTAATCGGCATGTGCTGTGCACATGAAGGGTAAATTTCCGCTCTGGATTACCATTGCGGCAAAAACTGCAGCAGGACCATTTATTGAGCGATTCCGCCATGAATTTGCGCCCATTGACTTGTATTGAATCGCAGCAAACCCGCATGTATAATATCTATACATGAGGATTTGCTGCTTTTCAATCACAGTCAATAGGCGCAAATCCGTGGCGGAATTGTGCTGTGGGTGGTACCCCGGTCAGGAGAGGAGACTGCTACTACTCTCATCTGACCGCTGCTCTGGCTGATAACAGCGAGAGCAGTGTGGAGTAAAAAAAAAAGTAAAAATAAAAAAATAAACGTTTATACTCACCTGTCCAGCGACCCCCAGTGTCTTCCTGGTCCCCAGCAGCAATGCTGTCTGTCCTCGTGCCCCGCAGTGTACTGCCAGGACCAACGCTGACGTCACCGATCACCTGATGGTCATGCGACCATCAGCTGATCCGTGACGTCAGCGATCACCTGATGGTCGCGTGACCATCAGGTGATCAGTGCCGGCAGCAATCAGCTGATGGTCATGTGACCATCAGGTGATTGCTGACGCCGGTAATCAGCTGATCGGTCTCATGACCCATCAGCTGATGCTCACCCTGGGAACATTCACAAGAATGTTCCCACGGTGATTAGCTCACCGGGGCTCATCAGCTGATGAACCCCAATGACCTCCTGAAGCAATGTGTGTTTTATTTCATTAAAATACTTTATTCTGGCCGTGTTTTTATTGACAAATCGCCGACCACTTTACTACACGGTTAGCAATGGGGGTGTCTTACAGACACCCTCCATTACTAACCTGGGCTTCACATCAGTCGCCAATATAAGGCTGATGCGAACCCAACCCCATTACCCCACTGCTACCGCTACAGGGCAGTAGCGAGGCTAAGTGCCAGATTTGGCGCATCTTATGGATGAGCCAATTCTGGGACTGCTGAGGGGTGATATTAATAGCCGCGGAGGGGGCTAGTATCCATGGCCCCTTCCCTGGTTATTAATACCAGCCCTCAGCTGTCTAGTTTAGCCTTTGCTGGTTAGATTTCATAGGGAGACCCCACGTCAATTTTTTTCTGAGGTCCCCCTGTAATCTAGCCAGTAAAGGCTAAAAAACAGCTGTGGGCTGATATTAATAGCCAGGGAATATTTTTGGCTAATGGACCCTTCCACGGCTACTAATATCAGCCCTCATCGGTCGGCTTTCCCTCTGCTGGTTAAAAAATTTATGCGGGAGCCCACGCCATTTTTTTTTATTTTAGGCTCTGTTCCCATAATTCAGACGTAGCACCGGTTTGGATGCAAATTTTTGCTGCATCCAAAAATTGCATTCTATTGAATGTAGGTAAATCCACATATGTTCACTGAACCATGCGTATTTACCGCATTCAATTCATTCTAGTGGTCAAATTTCTGTTGTGGAGACTAGCGACTCCACAAGAGAATTTGACATGCTGCGGTCCTGAAAGACGTGCCACATGTCAGTGTCCACAGGTGATTTACAGCCTCTGATGCACGCATAGTGGATATGGGATTTCTAGAGATCCCATCCACTATGCTGTAACATCTGGATGCTGCAGGTTTGATGCTGTATAAATACGCAGCATCAAACCTGCAGCGGCTCCTGACCGTGGCCATGTACCCATACTCACCCGCAGCATGTCAATTTCTGTAGCAGACATGCTAGTCTCTGCTGCAGATTTTGTCTGATTGATTCACATGTACCGACAACAAAAGTGAGGAATTAGAACACCACGTTTTGGACGCAACATAAATACGTGCTGATCGGAGGACATAGTGGCTAACGAACCAGCTCTGAAATGTTAATTATGGCCAGGTAAAATGTTTGCTTAATGGCACCTTCCCAGGCTAAAATTAACAGTTCACAGCAGTCGCATACATAACATGAATAGAAATGCTAATGAAGACTGGGTGAATGGGACTAGCTGACACCCAGCTCCTTTGTTTGGTTATGTCAAGGTGTCAGACCTTTTCATGACCAAACTTAATTAAAGTAAAGTAAAGAGTTAAATAAACACACAGACACAGTGTAAACACTTTATTTGAATTACAGCAGACCCATTCTTTAATCATTTAAATAAACCAATATATTCACCCCAGTTCTATGGTAATCCAAGAGTTTAAGCAATGTCCCACCAAATATCTTTATTTAGCTCCAAAAAGCATTCATTGATGTACAAAAATGCTTCAAAAAACGCATGTAAAAATGCATCAAAAATGCAGCAAAAATGCATGTAAAAATCGTATGCATTTTTTCTGCCAGGGAGAGGCAAAAACGCTCAGGAAGTTTCTGCTTCAAATCCCCAACGTGTGCACATACCCTAACAAAACTCGGTCTGTTTTTTTCGTTTGTCAAAAAAACTGACATCTGAATGAGGCCTAAGACTATGTTCACATACTGCAATTTTGCAGCGTTTTTCATGAGTTTATGCAAATTAAATTTTTTTACAGTACCAGCAAAAGCTATGTGATTTCAGAAATCTCATGCACACACTTGTTTTTGTTTTCTGACTTAATTGCAAAACTGCTGCGTTTTTTAAATCTGCAGTATGTCAATTCTCTGATTTTTTTTTATGGTGAAAAAACACGAGTAAGTACAAAAACAAAGCAAAACTGCTGGTATCACTTTTTGCAGGGTTTTGGTGTAAAAAACACAGGTACATGATGATGTGAAACTTAGGCAGAGAGGACAGTTTTAATTTAATTTTGCAATTTTTGCAAGTATAAACCATAATGTCTTGGTATCGTTGCATGAGCATCAATGTCCCACGTTTAAGTATTTTTTTATTGTAATGTAATTTGCACTTATTTTTCTTTTAAAGCATAATTTTTGTTTCACCTGACTCCTAGCACAGTTTAATTGAATTAGAGATAATTAAATTAATGATATGTGTTAAAAATAAAAAAAAAAACATGAAGAGAAATGTTCCCCTAATAATGTGATCAAATTGCCTGTTTTTTCATATATGTTTTATGATTTATGATTTCACATACATCTTGCATCAGTGTCCTAAAGCTGGCCATACACATTAGACTTAAACCTGTTGATATCAGCAGGTTCAGTCAACGGCCAAATGATGGTCGGGAGAGATGTCGAATTTCAGACTGCCAAACATTGTTCTCCCTGAGAGAAGCTGCTGGCTAACATGTCAGTTGGCACCTTTCTTACAGAGAACACAGGAGCGCTCGGCCAAGAAAGTGCCCCTGTATATGGGAGAGTCGAATAAGATGGCTAATGGCTGAACAACCTATTGGCCAACAGCCGACTAATGTGTATGGCCGGCTTCACATCGTGTATTGGTTATGCTTGCAACGTAGAAGCAAAACCCGATCTTTGAAATCCCTCTGTAGCCAGCTACAGCAATCGACAAAAGAAGGACGATTCCTTGGCAGTCGTATGCCATGAGTTATAGGATGAAGCTGATGCACAGCTTCAGTGGGAGAGTATAGTGATGAGCGAGCATGCTCGCTACTGCTCGGTGCTCGCCCGAGCATCTCACTGCTCGAGATGCTCGGCGAGTATTTCTGGGTTGCTCGGGCGGGAACTCGGGGTCCTCTCCCTGCATGTTTGGCGCTCTTTAGAGAGCCAATGAACATGCAGGGATTGCCTGCCATGCACTGTAATGCCGTAGCCATGTTGGTTGTGGACATTACAGAGATTGGCTGGCCGCACAGCGTCATCAGGTCTATATCAGACCTGGTGCCGCCATGCTAGTCACAGTCACTCCGGAATCAGACAGTGTAGAGAGAGGTGCTGCTGCGTCAGGGAGAGATTTGCTTGTGTATTAGGTAGTGTAGGGAGAAAAACCGTACATTACACATATCCATCTTAACAAACAGTCCTTCTGAGGACTAACTAATCCATTTGCAGAGATATCAGACAGGCAGCGTATATAGGCAGGCAGGCAGGGTATATAGCAGACTGCAGTGCATATAGCACAAGAGGCTCCATTCCAATTCTGCCTTCTGCTGCTGTTAGATATTTCTATACAGGGGCCAGGAATACTTTTCTTTGGATCTTAATCCTCATTATTTGCTAAAAAAGCAATCCAGAGAACACAATTTTTCTGCGCCATTTGCTTGTTGGCACTGCAGAATACAGACAGGTCCTTTCCATATTACAACGCTAGAGATCCAGCTATTTAAAACTGTGCTTTCTCCGTCAAACAGATCACATATACGTTGTCAGAAAATATTGCCATTTCTGGCCTCCATTAAAAATTTCTTTCAGTGTGTCAGTGAAGCAATTCACAGCAGTTTGCTGTTCAAACTACTTACCTACAGGCCAGGTATTTAAAACTCTGTTTTCTCTGTCAAACGGATCACATATATGTTGTCAGAAAATACTGCCATTTCTGGCCTCCATTAAAAATTTCCTTTAGTGTGTCAGTGAAGCAATTCACAGCAGTTTGCTGTTCAAACTACTTGCCTACAGGCCAGGTATTTAAAACTCTGCTTTCTCTGTCACACGGATCACATATACGTTGTCAGAAAATACTGCCATTTCTGGCCTCCATTAAAAATTTCCTTTAGTGTGTCAGTGAAGCAGTTCACAGCAGTTTGCTGTTCAAACTACTTACCTATAGGACAGGTATTTAAAACTCTGTTTTCTCCATCACACGGATCACAGATACGTTGCCAGAAAATACTGCCATTTCTGGGATCCATTAAAAAGTTCTTTCAGTGTGTCAGTGAAGCAATTCACAGCCGTTTGCTGTTCAAACTACTTACCTACAGGCCAGGCACTTAAAACTCTGTTTTCTCTGTCACACAGATCACATATACGTTGTCAGAAAATACTGCCATTTCTGGCCTCCATTAAAAATTTCCTTTAGTGTGTCAGTGAAGCAGTTCACAGCAGTTTGCTGTTCAAACTACTTACCTATAGGACAGGTATTTAAAACTCTGTTTTCTCCATCACACGGATCACAGATACGTTGCCAGAAAATACTGCCATTTCTGGCCTCCATTAAAAATTTCTTTCAGTGTGTCAGTGAAGCAATTCACAGCAGTTAGCTGTTCAAACTACTTACCTACAGGCCAGGTATTTAAAACTCTTCTTTCTCTGTCACACGGATCACATATACGTTGTCAGAAAATACTGCCATTTCTGGCCTCCATTAAAAATTTCCTTTAGTGTGTCAGTGAAGCAGTTCACAGCAGTTTGCTGTTCAAACTACTTACCTATAGGACAGGTATTTAAAACTCTGTTTTCTCCATCACACGGATCACAGATACGTTGCCAGAAAATACTGCCATTTCTGGGATCCATTAAAAAGTTCTTTCAGTGTGTCAGTGAAGCAATTCACAGCCGTTTGCTGTTCAAACTATTTACCTACAGGCCAGGCATTTAAAACTCTGTTTTCTCTGTCACACAGATCACATATACGTTGTCAGAAAATACTGCCATTTCTGGCCTCCATTAAAAATTTCCTTTAGTGTGTCAGTGAAGCAGTTCACAGCAGTTTGCTGTTCAAACTACTTACCTATAGGACAGGTATTTAAAACTCTGTTTTCTCCATCACACGGATCACAGATACGTTGCCAGAAAATACTGCCATTTCTGGCCTCCATTAAAAATTTCTTTCAGTGTGTCAGTGAAGCAATTCACAGCAGTTAGCTGTTCAAACTACTTACCTACAGGCCAGGTATTTAAAACTCTGTTTTCTCTGTCACACAGATCACATATATGTTGTCAGAAAATACTGCCATTTCTGGCCTCCGTTAAAAATTTCTTTCAGTGTGTCAGTGAAGCAATTCACAGCAGTTAGCTGTTCAAACTACTTACCTACAGGCCAGGTATTTAAAACTCTGTTTTCTCTGTCACACAGATCACATATATGTTGTCAGAAAATACTGCCATTTCTGGCCTCCGTTAAAAATTTCTTTCAGTGTGTCAGTGAAGCAATTCACAGCAGTTTGCTGTTCAAACTACTTGCCTACAGGCCAGGTATTTAAAACTCTTCTTTCTCTGTCACACGGATCACATATACGTTGTCAGAAAATACTGCCATTTCTGGCCTCCATTAAAAATTTCCTTTAGTGTGTCAGTGAAGCAGTTCACAGCAGTTTGCTGTTCAAACTACTTACCTATAGGACAGGTATTTAAAACTCTGTTTTCTCCATCACACGGATCACAGATACGTTGCCAGAAAATACTGCCATTTCTGGCCTCCAATAAAAATTTCTTTCAGTGTGTCAGTGAAGCAATTCACAGCAGTTTTGCTGTTCAAACTACTTACCTACAGGCCAGGTATTTAAAACTCTGCTTTCTCTGTCACATAGATCACATATACGTTGTCAGAAAATACTGCCATTTCTGGCCTCCATTAAAAATTTCCTTTAGTGTGTCAGTGAAGCAGTTCACAGCAGTATGCTGTTCAAACTACTTACCTATAGGACAGGTATTTAAAACTCTGTTTTCTCCATCACACGGATCACAGATACGTTGCCAGAAAATACTGCCATTTCTGGGATCCATTAAAAAGTTCTTTCAGTGTGTCAGTGAAGCAATTCACAGCCGTTTGCTGTTCAAACTACTTACCTACAGGCCAGGCATTTAAAACTCTGTTTTCTCTGTCACACAGATCACATATACGTTGTCAGAAAATACTGCCATTTCTGGCCTCCATTAAAAATTTCCTTTAGTGTGTCAGTGAAGCAATTCACAGCAGTTTGCTGTTCAAACTACTTACCTACAGGGCAGGTATTTAAAACTCTGCTTTCTCTGTCACACAGATCACATATACGTTTTCAGAAAATACTGCCATTTCTGGCCTCCATTAAAAATTTCTTTCAGTGTGTCAGTGAAGCAATTCACAGCAGTTTGCTGTTCAAACTACTTACCTACAGGCCAGGTATTTCAAACTCTGCTTTCTCTGTCACACGGATCACATATACGTTGTCAGAAAATACTGCCATTTCTGGCCTCCATTAAAAATTTCCTTTAGTGTGTCAGTGAAGCAATTCACAGCAGTTTGCTGTTCAAACTACTTACCTACAGGCCAGGTATTTCAAACTCTGCTTTCTCTGTCACATAGATCACATATACGTTGTCAGAAAATACTGCCATTTCTGGCCTCCATTAAAAATTTCCTTTAGTGTGTCAGTGAAACAGTTCACAGCAGTTTGCTGTTCAAACTACTTACCTATAGGACAGGTATTTAAAACTCTGTTTTCTCCATCACACGGATCACAGATACGTTGCCAGAAAATACTGCCATTTCTGGGATCTATTAAAAATTTCTTTCAGTTTGTCAGTGAAGCTATTCACAGCCGTTTGCTGTTCAAACTACTTACCTACAGGCCAGGCATTTAAAACTGTGCTTTCTCTGTCACACGGATCACATATACGTTGTCAGAAAATACTGCCATTTCTGGCCTCCATTAAAAATTTCTTTCAGTGTGTCAGTGAAGCAATTCACAGCAGTTTGCTGTTCAAACTACTTGCCTACAGGCCAGGTATTCAAAACTCCGTTTTCTCTGTCACACAGATCACATATACGTTGTCAGAAAATACTGCCATTTCAGGCCTCCATTAAAAATTTCTTTCAGTGTGTCAGTGAAGCAATTCACAGCAGTTAGCTGTTCAAACTACTTACCTACAGGCCAGGTATTTAAAACTCTGTTTTCTCTGTCACACAGATCACATATATGTTGTCAGAAAATACTGCCATTTCTGGCCTCCGTTAAAAATTTCTTTCAGTGTGTCAGTGAAGCAATTCAAAACAGTTTGCTGTTCAAACTACTTACCTACAGGCCAGGTATTTAAAACTCTGCTTTCTCTGTCACATAGATCACATATACGTTGTCAGAAAATACTGCCATTTCTGGCCTCCATTAAAAATTTCCTTTAGTGTGTCAGTGAAGCAGTTCACAGCAGTTTGCTGTTCAAACTACTTACCTATAGGACAGGTATTTAAAACTCTGTTTTCTGCATCACACGGATCACAGATACGTTGCCAGAAAATACTGCCATTTCTGGCCTCCATTAAAAATTTCTTTCAGTGTGTCAGTGAAGCAATTCACAGCAGTTTGCTGTTCAAACTACTTGCCTACAGGCCAGGTATTCAAAACTCTGCTTTCTCTGTCACACGGATCACACATACGTTTTCAGAAAATACTGCCATTTCTGGCCTCCATTAAAAATTTATTTCAGTGTTTCAGTGAAGCAATTCACAGCAGTTTGCTGTTCAAACTACTTACCTACAGGCCAGGTATTTCAAACTCTGCTTTCTCTGTCACACGGATCACATATACGTTGTCAGAAAATACTGCCATTTCAGGCCTCCATTAAAATTTTCCTTTAGTGTGTCAGTGAAGCAGTTCACAGCAGTTTGCTGTTCAAGCTACTTTCCTATAGGACAGGTATTTAAAACTCTCTTTTCTCCATCACACGGATCACAGATACGTTGCCAGAAAATACTGCCATTTCTGGGATCCATTAAAAAGTTCTTTCAGTGTGTCAGTGAAGCAATTCACAGCCGTTTGCTGTTCAAACTACTTACCTACAGGCCAGGCATTTAAAACTCTGTTTTCTCTGTCACACAGATCACATATACGTTGTCAGAAAATACTGCCATTTCTGGCCTCCATTAAAAATTTCCTTAAGTGTGTCAGTAAAGCAATTCACAGCAGTTTGCTGTTCAAACTACTTACCTACAGGCCAGGTATTTAAAACTCTGCTTTCTCTGTCACACAGATCACATATACGTTTTCAGAAAATACTGCCATTTCTGGCCTCCATTAAAAATTTCTTTCAGTGTGTCAGTGAAGCAATTCACAGCAGTTTGCTGTTCAAACTACTTACCTACAGGCCAGGTATTTCAAACTCTGCTTTCTCTGTCACACGGATCACATATACGTTGTCAGAAAATACTGCCATTTCTGGCCTCCATTAAAAATTTCCTTTAGTGTATCAGTGAAGCAGTTCACAGCAGTTTGCTGTTCAAACTACTTACCTATAGGACAGGTATTTAAAACTCTGTTTTCTCGATCACACGGATCACAGATACGTTGCCAGAAAATACTGCCATTTCTGGCCTCCATTAAAAATTTCTTTCAGTGTGTCAGTGAAGCAATTCACAGCAGTTTGCTGTTCAAACTACTTACCTACAGGCCAGGTATTTAAAACTCTGTTTTCTCTGTCACACAGATCACATATATGTTGTCAGAAAATACTGCCATTTCTGGCCTCCGTTAAAAATTTCTTTCAGTGTGTCAGTGAAGCAATTCACAACAGTTTGCTGTTCAAACTACTTACCTACAGGCCAGGTATTTAAAACTCTGCTTTCTCTGTCACATAGATCACATATACGTTGTCAGAAAATACTGCCATTTCTGGCCTCCATTAAAAATTTCCTTTAGTGTGTCAGTGAAGCAGTTCACAGCAGTTTGCTGTTCAAACTACTTACCTATAGGACAGGTATTTAAAACTCTGTTTTCTCCATCACACGGATCACAGATACGTTGCCAGAAAATACTGCCATTTCTGGCCTCCATTAAAAATTTCTTTCAGTGTGTCAGTGAAGCAATTCTCAGCAGTTTGCTGTTCAAACTACTTGCCTACAGGCCAGGTATTCAAAACTCTGCTTTCTCTGTCACACGGATCACACATACGTTTTCAGAAAATACTGCCATTTCTGGCCTCCATTAAAAATTTATTTCAGTGTTTCAGTGAAGCAATTCACAGCAGTTTGCTGTTCAAACTACTTACCTACAGGCCAGGTATTTCAAACTCTGCTTTCTCTGTCACACGGATCACATATACGTTGTCAGAAAATACTGCCATTTCTGGCCTCCATTAAAATTTTCCTTTAGTGTGTCAGTGAAGCAGTTCACAGCAGTTTGCTGTTCAAGCTACTTTCCTATAGGACAGGTATTTAAAACTCTCTTTTCTCCATCACACGGATCACAGATACGTTGCCAGAAAATACTGCCATTTCTGGGATCCATTAAAAAGTTCTTTCAGTGTGTCAGTGAAGCAATTCACAGCCGTTTGCTGTTCAAACTACTTACCTACAGGCCAGGCATTTAAAACTTTGTTTTCTCTGTCACACAGATCACATATACGTTGTCAGAAAATACTGCCATTTCTGGCCTCCATTAAAAATTTCCTTAAGTGTGTCAGTGAAGCAATTCACAGCAGTTTGCTGTTCAAACTAGTTACCTACAGGCCAGGTATTTAAAACTCTGCTTTCTCTATCACACAGATCACATATACGTTTTCAGAAAATACTGCCATTTCTGGCCTCCATTAAAAATTTCTTTCAGTGTGTCAGTGAAGCAATTCACAGCAGTTTGCTGTTCAAACTACTTACCTACAGGCCAGGTATTTCAAACTCTGCTTTCTCTGTCACACGGATCACATATACGTTGTCAGAAAATACTGCCATTTCTGGCCTCCATTAAAAATTTCCTTTAGTGTGTCAGTGAAGCAGTTCACAGCAGTTTGCTGTTCAAACTACTTACCTATAGGACAGGTATTTAAAACTCTGTTTTCTCCATCACACGGATCACAGATACGTTGCCAGAAAATACTGCCATTTCTGGCCTCCATTAAAAATTTCTTTCAGTGTGTCAGTGAAGCAATTCACAGCAGTTAGCTGTTCAAACTACTTACCTACAGGCCAGGTATTTAAAACTCTGTTTTCTCTGTCACACAGATCACATATATGTTGTCAGAAAATACTGCCATTTCTGGCCTCCGTTAAAAATTTCTTTCAGTGTGTCAGTGAAGCAATTCACAGCAGTTTGCTGTTCAAACTACTTGCCTACAAGCCAGGTATTTAAAACTCTGCTTTCTCTGTCACACGGATCACATATACGTTGTCAGAAAATACTGCCATTTCTGGCCTCCATTAAAAATTTCCTTTAGTGTGTCAGTGAAGCAGTTCACAGCAGTTTGCTGTTCAAACTACTTACCTATAGGACAGGTATTTAAAACTCTGTTTTCTCCATCACACAGATCACAGATACGTTGCCAGAAAATACTGCCATTTCTGGCCTCCATTAAAAATTTCTTTCAGTGTGTCAGTGAAGCAATTCACAGCAGTTTGCTGTTCAAACTACTTACCTACAGGCCAGGTATTTAAAACTCTGTTTTCTCTGTCACACAGATCACATATATGTTGTCAGAAAATACTGCCATTTCTGGCCTCCGTTAAAAATTTCTTTCAGTGTGTCAGTGAAGCAATTCACAACAGTTTGCTGTTCAAACTACTTACCTACAGGCCAGGTATTTAAAACTCTGCTTTCTCTGTCACATAGATCACATATACGTTGTCAGAAAATACTGCCATTTCTGGCCTCCATTAAAAATTTCCTTTAGTGTGTCAGTGAAGCAGTTCACAGCAGTTTGCTGTTCAAACTACTTACCTATAGGACAGGTATTTAAAACTCTGTTTTCTCCATCACACGGATCACAGATACGTTGCCAGAAAATACTGCCATTTCTGGCCTCCATTAAAAATTTCTTTCAGTGTGTCAGTGAAGCAATTCACAGCAGTTTGCTGTTCAAACTACTTGCCTACAGGCCAGGTATTCAAAACTCTGCTTTCTCTGTCACACGGATCACACATACGTTTTCAGAAAATACTGCCATTTCTGGCCTCCATTAAAAATTAATTTCAGTGTTTCAGTGAAGCAATTCACAGCAGTTTGCTGTTCAAACTACTTACCTACAGGCCAGGTATTTCAAACTCTGCTTTCTCTGTCACACGGATCACATATACGTTGTCAGAAAATACTGCCATTTCTGGCCTCCATTAAAATTTTCCTTTAGTGTGTCAGTGAAGCAGTTCACAGCAGTTTGCTGTTCAAGCTACTTTCCTATAGGACAGGTATTTAAAACTCTCTTTTCTCCATCACACGGATCACAGATACGTTGCCAGAAAATACTGCCATTTCTGGGATCCATTAAAAAGTTCTTTCAGTGTGTCAGTGAAGCAATTCACAGCCGTTTGCTGTTCAAACTACTTACCTACAGGCCAGGCATTTAAAACTTTGTTTTCTCTGTCACACGGATCACATATACGTTGTCAGAAAATACTGCCATTTCTGGCCTCCATTAAAAATTTCCTTAATTGTGTCAGTGAAGCAATTCACAGCAGTTTGCTGTTCAAACTAGTTACCTACAGGCCAGGTATTTAAAACTCTGCTTTCTCTGTCACACAGATCACATATACGTTTTCAGAAAATACTGCCATTTCTGGCCTCCATTAAAAATTTCTTTCAATGTGTCAGTGAAGCAATTCACAGCAGTTTGCTGTTCAAACTACTTACCTACAGGCCAGGTATTTCAAACTCTGCTTTCTCTGTCACACGGATCACATATACGTTGTCAGAAAATACTGCCATTTCTGGCCTCCATTAAAAATTTCCTTTAGTGTGTCAGTGAAGCAGTTCACAGCAGTTTGCTGTTCAAACTACTTACCTATAGGACAGGTATTTAAAACTCTGTTTTCTCCATCACACGGATCACAGATACGTTGCCAGAAAATACTGCCATTTCTGGCCTCCATTAAAAATTTCTTTCAGTGTGTCAGTGAAGCAATTCACAGCAGTTAGCTGTTCAAACTACTTACCTACAGGCCAGGTATTTAAAACTCTGTTTTCTCTGTCACACAGATCACATATATGTTGTCAGAAAATACTGCCATTTCTGGCCTCCGTTAAAAATTTCTTTCAGTGTGTCAGTGAAGCAATTCACAGCAGTTTGCTGTTCAAACTACTTGCCTACAGGCCAGGTATTTAAAACTCTGCTTTCTCTGTCACACGGATCACATATACGTTGTCAGAAAATACTGCCATTTCTGGCCTCCATTAAAAATTTCCTTTAGTGTGTCAGTGAAGCAGTTCACAGCAGTTTGCTGTTCAAACTACTTACCTATAGGACAGGTATTTAAAACTCTGTTTTCTCCATCACACAGATCACAGATACGTTGCCAGAAAATACTGCCATTTCTGGCCTCCATTAAAAATTTCTTTCAGTGTGTCAGTGAAGCAATTCACAGCAGTTTGCTGTTCAAACTACTTACCTACAGGCCAGGTATTTAAAACTCTGCTTTCTCTGTCACATAGATCACATATACGTTGTCAGAAAATACTGCCATTTCTGGCCTCCATTAAAAATTTCCTTTAGTGTGTCAGTGAAGCAGTTCACAGCAGTTTGCTGTTCAAACTACTTACCTATAGGACAGGTATTTAAAACTCTGTTTTCTCCATCACACGGATCACAGATACGTTGCCAGAAAATACTGCCATTTCTGGGATCCATTAAAAAGTTCTTTCAGTGTGTCAGTGAAGCAATTCACAGCCGTTTGCTGTTCAAACTACTTACCTACAGGCCAGGCATTTAAAACTATGTTTTCTCTGTCACACAGATCACATATACGTTGTCAGAAAATACTGCCATTTCTGGCCTCCATTAAAAATTTCCTTTAGTGTGTCAGTGAAGCAGTTCACAGCAGTTTGCTGTTCAAACTACTTACCTATAGGACAGGTATTTAAAACTCTGTTTTCTCCATCACACGGATCACAGATACGTTGCCAGAAAATACTGCCATTTCTGGCCTCCATTAAAAATTTCTTTCAGTGTGTCAGTGAAGCAATTCACAGCAGTTAGCTGTTCAAACTACTTACCTACAGGCCAGGTATTTAAAACTCTGTTTTCTCTGTCACACAGATCACATATATGTTGTCAGAAAATACTGCCATTTCTGGCCTCCGTTAAAAATTTCTTTCAGTGTGTCAGTGAAGCAATTCACAACAGTTTGCTGTTCAAACTACTTACCTACAGGCCAGGTATTTAAAACTCTGCTTTCTCTGTCACATAGATCACATATACGTTGTCAGAAAATACTGCCATTTCTGGCCTCCATTAAAAATTTCCTTTAGTGTGTCAGTGAAGCAGTTCACAGCAGTTTGCTGTTCAAACTACTTACCTATAGGACAGGTATTTAAAACTCTGTTTTCTCCATCACACGGATCACAGATACGTTGCCAGAAAATACTGCCATTTCTGGCCTCCATTAAAAATTTCTTTCAGTGTGTCAGTGAAGCAATTCACAGCAGTTTGCTGTTCAAACTACTTGCCTACAGGCCAGGTATTCAAAACTCTGCTTTCTCTGTCACACGGATCACACATACCTTTTCAGAAAATACTGCCATTTCTGGCCTCCATTAAAAATTTCCTTTAGTGTGTCAGTGAAGCAATTCACAGCAGTTTGCTGTTCAAGCTACTTTCCTATAGGACAGGTATTTAAAACTCTCTTTTCTCCATCACACGGATCACAGATACGTTGCCAGAAAATACTGCCATTTCTGGGATCCATTAAAAAGTTCTTTCAGTGTGTCAGTGAAGCAATTCACAGCCGTTTGCTGTTCAAACTACTTACCTACAGGCCAGGTATTTCAAACTCTGCTTTCTCTGTCACACAGATCACATATACGTTTTCAGAAAATACTGCCATTTCTGGCCTCCATTAAAAATTTCTTTCAGTGTGTCAGTGAAGCAGTTCACAGCAGTTTGCTGTTCAAACTACTTACCTATAGGACAGGTATTTAAAACTCTGTTTTCTCCATCACACGGATCACAGATACGTTGCCAGAAAATACTGCCATTTCTGGCCTCCATTAAAAATTTCTTTCAGTGTGTCAGTGAAGCAATTCACAGCAGTTAGCTGTTCAAACTACTTACCTACAGGCCAGGTATTTAAAACTCTGTTTTCTCTGTCACACAGATCACATATATGTTGTCAGAAAATACTGCCATTTCTGGCCTCCGTTAAAAATTTCTTTCAGTGTGTCAGTGAAGCAATTCACAGCAGTTTGCTATTCAAACTACTTGCCTACAGGCCAGGTATTTAAAACTCTTCTTTCTCTGTCACACGGATCACATATACGTTGTCAGAAAATACTGCCATTTCTGGCCTCCATTAAAAATTTCCTTTAGTGTGTCAGTGAAGCAGTTCACAGCAGTTTGCTGTTCAAACTACTTACCTATAGGACAGGTATTTAAAACTCTGTTTTCTCCATCACACGGATCACAGATACGTTGCCAGAAAATACTGCCATTTCTGGCCTCCAATAAAAATTTCTTTCAGTGTGTCAGTGAAGCAATTCACAGCAGTTTTGCTGTTCAAACTACTTACCTACAGGCCAGGTATTTAAAACTCTGCTTTCTCTGTCACATAGATCACATATACGTTGTCAGAAAATACTGCCATTTCTGGCCTCCATTAAAAATTTCCTTTAGTGTGTCAGTGAAGCAGTTCACAGCAGTTTGCTGTTCAAACTACTTACCTATAGGACAGGTATTTAAAACTCTGTTTTCTCCATCACACGGATCACAGATACGTTGCCAGAAAATACTACCATTTCTGGGATCCATTAAAAAGTTCTTTCAGTGTGTCAGTGAAGCAATTCACAGCCGTTTGCTGTTCAAACTACTTACCTACAGGCCAGGCATTTAAAACTCTGTTTTCTCTGTCACACAGATCACATATACGTTGTCAGAAAATACTGCCATTTCTGGCCTCCATTAAAAATTTCCTTTAGTGTGTCAGTGAAGCAATTCACAGCAGTTTGCTGTTCAAACTACTTACCTACAGGGCAGGTATTTAAAACTCTGCTTTCTCTGTCACACAGATCACATATACGTTTTCAGAAAATACTGCCATTTCTGGCCTCCATTAAAAATTTCTTTCAGTGTGTCAGTGAAGCAATTCACAGCAGTTTGCTGTTCAAACTACTTACCTACAGGCCAGGTATTTCAAACTCTGCTTTCTCTGTCACACGGATCACATATACGTTGTCAGAAAATACTGCCATTTCTGGCCTCCATTAAAAATTTCCTTTAGTGTATCAGTGAAGCAATTCACAGCAGTTTGCTGTTCAAACTACTTACCTACAGGCCAGGTATTTCAAACTCTGCTTTCTCTGTCACATAGATCACATATACGTTGTCAGAAAATACTGCCATTTCTGGCCTCCATTAAAAATTTCCTTTAGTGTGTCAGTGAAGCAGTTCACAGCAGTTTGCTGTTCAAACTACTTACCTATAGGACAGGTATTTAAAACTCTGTTTTCTCCATCACACGGATCACAGATACGTTGCCAGAAAATACTGCCATTTCTGGGATCTATTAAAAATTTCTTTCAGTTTGTCAGTGAAGCTATTCACAGCCGTTTGCTGTTCAAACTACTTACCTACAGGCCAGGCATTTAAAACTGTGCTTTCTCTGTCACACGGATCACATATACGTTGTCAGAAATTACTGCCATTTCTGGCCTCCATTAAAAATTTCTTTCAGTGTGTCAGTGAAGCAATTCACAGCAGTTTGCTGTTCAAACTACTTGCCTACAGGCCAGGTATTCAAAACTCCGTTTTCTCTGTCACACAGATCACATATACGTTGTCAGAAAATACTGCCATTTCAGGCCTCCATTAAAAATTTCTTTCAGTGTGTCAGTGAAGCAATTCACAGCAGTTAGCTGTTTAAACTACTTACCTACAGGCCAGGTATTTAAAACTCTGTTTTCTCTGTCACACAGATCACATATATGTTGTCAGAAAATACTGCCATTTCTGGCCTCCGTTAAAAATTTCTTTCAGTGTGTCAGTGAAGCAATTCAAAACAGTTTGCTGTTCAAACTACTTACCTACAGGCCAGGTATTTAAAACTCTGCTTTCTCTGTCACATAGATCACATATACGTTGTCAGAAAATACTGCCATTTCTGGCCTCTATTAAAAATTTCCTTTAGTGTGTCAGTGAAGCAGTTCGCAGCAGTTTGCTGTTCAAACTACTTACCTATAGGACAGGTATTTAAAACTCTGTTTTCTGCATCACACGGATCACAGATACGTTGCCAGAAAATACTGCCATTTCTGGCCTCCATTAAAAATTTCTTTCAGTGTGTCAGTGAAGCAATTCACAGCAGTTTGCTGTTCAAACTACTTGCCTACAGGCCAGGTATTCAAAACTCTGCTTTCTCTGTCACACGGATCACACATACGTTTTCAGAAAATACTGCCATTTCTGGCCTCCATTAAAAATTTATTTCAGTGTTTCAGTGAAGCAATTCACAGCAGTTTGCTGTTCAAACTACTTACATACAGGCCAGGTATTTCAAACTCTGCTTTCTCTGTCACACGGATCACATATACGTTGTCAGAAAATACTGCCATTTCTGGCCTCCATTAAAATTTTCCTTTAGTGTGTCAGTGAAGCAGTTCACAGCAGTATGCTGTTCAAGCTACTTTCCTATAGGACAGGTATTTAAAACTCTCTTTTCTCCATCACACGGATCACAGATACGTTGCCAGAAAATACTGCCATTTTGGGATCCATTAAAAAGTTCTTTCAGTGTGTCAGTGAAGCAATTCACAGCCGTTTGCTGTTCAAACTACTTACCTACAGGCCAGGCATTTAAAACTCTGTTTTCTCTGTCACACAGATCACATATACGTTGTCAGAAAATACTGCCATTTCTGGCCTCCATTAAAAATTTCCTTAAGTGTGTCAGTAAAGCAATTCACAGCAGTTTGCTGTTCAAACTACTTACCTACAGGCCAGGTATTTAAAACTCTGCTTTCTCTGTCACACAGATCACATATTCGTTTTCAGAAAATACTGCCATTTCTGGCCTCCATTAAAAATTTCTTTCAGTGTGTCAGTGAAGCAATTCACATCAGTTTGCTGTTCAAACTACTTACCTACAGGCCAGGTATTTCAAACTCTGCTTTCTCTGTCACACGGATCACATATACGTTGTCAGAAAATACTGCCATTTCTGGCCTCCATTAAAAATTTCCTTTAGTGTATCAGTGAAGCAGTTCACAGCAGTTTGCTGTTCAAACTACTTACCTATAGGACAGGTATTTAAAACTCTGTTTTCTCCATCACACGGATCACAGATACGTTGCCAGAAAATACTGCCATTTCTGGCCTCCATTAAAAATTTCTTTCAGTGTGTCAGTGAAGCAATTCACAGCAGTTTGCTGTTCAAACTACTTACCTACAGGCCAGGTATTTAAAACTCTGTTTTCTCTGTCACACAGATCACATATATGTTGTCAGAAAATACTGCCATTTCTGGCCTCCGTTAAAAATTTCTTTCAGTGTGTCAGTGAAGCAATTCACAACAGTTTGCTGTTCAAACTACTTACCTACAGGCCAGGTATTTAAAACTCTGCTTTCTCTGTCACATAGATCACATATACGTTGTCAGAAAATACTGCCATTTCTGGCCTCCATTAAAAATTTCCTTTAGTGTGTCAGTGAAGCAGTTCACAGCAGTTTGCTGTTCAAACTACTTACCTATAGGACAGGTATTTAAAACTCTGTTTTCTCCATCACACGGATCACAGATTCGTTGCCAGAAAATACTGCCATTTCTGGCCTCCATTAAAAATTTCTTTCAGTGTGTCAGTGAAGCAATTCACAGCAGTTTGCTGTTCAAACTACTTGCCTACAGGCCAGGTATTCAAAACTCTGCTTTCTCTGTCACACGGATCACACATACGTTTTCAGAAAATACTGCCATTTCTGGCCTCCATTAAAAATTAATTTCAGTGTTTCAGTGAAGCAATTCACAGCAGTTTGCTGTTCAAACTACTTACCTACAGGCCAGGTATTTCAAACTCTGCTTTCTCTGTCACACGGATCACATATACGTTGTCAGAAAATACTGCCATTTCTGGCCTCCATTAAAATTTTCCTTTAGTGTGTCAGTGAAGCAGTTCACAGCAGTTTGCTGTTCAAGCTACTTTCCTATAGGACAGGTATTTAAAACTCTCTTTTCTCCATCACACGGATCACAGATACGTTGCCAGAAAATACTGCCATTTCTGGGATCCATTAAAAAGTTCTTTCAGTGTGTCAGTGAAGCAATTCACAGCCGTTTGCTGTTCAAACTACTTACCTACAGGCCAGGCATTTAAAACTTTGTTTTCTCTGTCACACAGATCACATATACGTTGTCAGAAAATACTGCCATTTCTGGCCTCCATTAAAAATTTCCTTAAGTGTGTCAGTGAAGCAATTCACAGCAGTTTGCTGTTCAAACTAGTTACCTACAGGCCAGGTTTTTAAAACTCTGCTTTCTCTGTCACACAGATCACTTATACGTTTTCAGAAAATACTGCCATTTCTGGCCTCCATTAAAAATTTCTTTCAGTGTGTCAGTGAAGCAATTCACAGCAGTTTGCTGTTCAAACTACTTACCTACAGGCCAGGTATTTCAAACTCTGCTTTCTCTGTCACACGGATCACATATACGTTGTCAGAAAATACTGCCATTTCTGGCCTCCATTAAAAATTTCCTTTAGTGTGTCAGTGAAGCAGTTCACAGCAGTTTGCTGTTCAAACTACTTACCTATAGGACAGGTATTTAAAACTCTGTTTTCTCCATCACACGGATCACAGATACGTTGCCAGAAAATACTGCCATTTCTGGCCTCCATTAAAAATTTCTTTCAGTGTGTCAGTGAAGCAATTCACAGCAGTTAGCTGTTCAAACTACTTACCTACAGGCCAGGTATTTAAAACTCTGTTTTCTCTGTCACACAGATCACATATATGTTGTCAGAAAATACTGCCATTTCTGGCCTCCGTTAAAAATTTCTTTCAGTGTGTCAGTGAAGCAATTCACAGCAGTTTGCTGTTCAAACTACTTGCCTAGAGGCCAGGTATTTAAAACTCTGCTTTCTCTGTCACACGGATCACATATACGTTGTCAGAAAATACTGCCATTTCTGGCCTCCATTAAAAATTTCCTTTAGTGTGTCAGTGAAGCAGTTCACAGCAGTTTGCTGTTCAAACTACTTACCTATAGGACAGGTATTTAAAACTCTGTTTTCTCCATCACACAGATCACAGATACGTTGCCAGAAAATACTGCCATTTCTGGCCTCCATTAAAAATTTCTTTCAGTGTGTCAGTGAAGCAATTCACAGCAGTTTGCTGTTCAAACTACTTACCTACAGGCCAGGTATTTAAAACTCTGTTTTCTCTGTCACACAGATCACATATATGTTGTCAGAAAATACTGCCATTTCTGGCCTCCGTTAAAAATTTCTTTCAGTGTGTCAGTGAAGCAATTCACAACAGTTTGCTGTTCAAACTACTTACCTACAGGCCAGGTATTTAAAACTCTGCTTTCTCTGTCACATAGATCACATATACGTTGTCAGAAAATACTGCCATTTCTGGCCTCCATTAAAAATTTCCTTTAGTGTGTCAGTGAAGCAGTTCACAGCAGTTTGCTGTTCAAACTACTTACCTATAGGACAGGTATTTAAAACTCTGTTTTCTCCATCACACGGATCACAGATACGTTGCCAGAAAATACTGCCATTTCTGGCCTCCATTAAAAATTTCTTTCAGTGTGTCAGTGAAGCAATTCACAGCAGTTTGCTGTTCAAACTACTTGCCTACAGGCCAGGTATTCAAAACTCTGCTTTCTCTGTCACACGGATCACAGATACGTTTTCTGAAAATACTGCCATTTCTGGCCTCCATTAAAAATTTATTTCAGTGTTTCAGTGAAGCAATTCACAGCAGTTTGCTGTTCAAACTACTTACCTACAGGCCAGGTATTTCAAACTCTGCTTTCTCTGTCACACGGATCACATATACGTTGTCAGAAAATACTGCCATTTCTGGCCTCCATTAAAATTTTCCTTTAGTGTGTCAGTGAAGCAGTTCACAGCAGTTTGCTGTTCAAGCTACTTTCCTATAGGACAGGTATTTAAAACTCTCTTTTCTCCATCACACGGATCACAGATACGTTGCCAGAAAATACTGCCATTTCTGGGATCCATTAAAAAGTTCTTTCAGTGTGTCAGTGAAGCAATTCACAGCCGTTTGCTGTTCAAACTACTTACCTACAGGCCAGGCATTTAAAACTTTGTTTTCTCTGTCACACGGATCACATATACGTTGTCAGAAAATACTGCCATTTCTGGCCTCCATTAAAAATTTCCTTAATTGTGTCAGTGAAGCAATTCACAGCAGTTTGCTGTTCAAACTAGTTACCTACAGGCCAGGTATTTAAAACTCTGCTTTCTCTGTCACACAGATCACATATACGTTTTCAGAAAATACTGCCATTTCTGGCCTCCATTAAAAATTTCTTTCAGTGTGTCAGTGAAGCAATTCACAGCAGTTTGCTGTTCAAACTACTTACCTACAGGCCAGGTATTTCAAACTCTGCTTTCTCTGTCACACGGATCACATATACGTTGTCAGAAAATACTGCCATTTCTGGCCTCCATTAAAAATTTCCTTTAGTGTGTCAGTGAAGCAGTTCACAGCAGTTTGCTGTTCAAACTACTTACCTATAGGACAGGTATTTAAAACTCTGTTTTCTCCATCACACGGATCACAGATACGTTGCCAGAAAATACTGCCATTTCTGGCCTCCATTAAAAATTTCTTTCAGTGTGTCAGTGAAGCAATTCACAGCAGTTAGCTGTTCAAACTACTTACCTACAGGCCAGGTATTTAAAACTCTGTTTTCTCTGTCACACAGATCACATATATGTTGTCAGAAAATACTGCCATTTCTGGCCTCCGTTAAAAATTTCTTTCAGTGTGTCAGTGAAGCAATTCACAGCAGTTTGCTGTTCAAACTACTTGCCTACAGGCCAGGTATTTAAAACTCTGCTTTCTCTGTCACACGGATCACATATACGTTGTCAGAAAATACTGCCATTTCTGGCCTCCATTAAAAATTTCCTTTAGTGTGTCAGTGAAGCAGTTCACAGCAGTTTGCTGTTCAAACTACTTTCCTATAGGACAGGTATTTAAAACTCTGTTTTCTCCATCACACAGATCACAGATACGTTGCCAGAAAATACTGCCATTTCTGGCCTCCATTAAAAATTTCTTTCAGTGTGTCAGTGAAGCTATTCACAGCAGTTTGCTGTTCAAACTACTTACCTACAGGCCAGGTATTTAAAACTCTGCTTTCTCTGTCACATAGATCACATATACGTTGTCAGAAAATACTGCCATTTCTGGCCTCCATTAAAAATTTCCTTTAGTGTGTCAGTGAAGCAGTTCACAGCAGTTTGCTGTTCAAACTACTTACCTATAGGACAGGTATTTAAAACTCTGTTTTCTCCATCACACGGATCACAGATACGTTGCCAGAAAATACTGCCATTTCTGGGATCCATTAAAAAGTTCTTTCAGTGTGTCAGTGAAGCAATTCACAGCCGTTTGCTGTTCAAACTACTTACCTACAGGCCAGGCATTTAAAACTATGTTTTCTCTGTCACACAGATCACATATACGTTGTCAGAAAATACTGCCATTTCTGGCCTCCATTAAAAATTTCCTTTAGTGTGTCAGTGAAGCAGTTCACAGCAGTTTGCTGTTCAAACTACTTACCTATAGGACAGGTATTTAAAACTCTGTTTTCTCCATCACACGGATCACAGATACGTTGCCAGAAAATACTGCCATTTCTGGCCTCCATTAAAAATTTCTTTCAGTGTGTCAGTGAAGCAATTCACAGCAGTTAGCTGTTCAAACTACTTACCTACAGGCCAGGTATTTAAAACTCTGTTTTCTCTGTCACACAGATCACATATATGTTGTCAGAAAATACTGCCATTTCTGGCCTCCGTTAAAAATTTCTTTCAGTGTGTCAGTGAAGCAATTCACAACAGTTTGCTGTTCAAACTACTTACCTACAGGCCAGGTATTTAAAACTCTGCTTTCTCTGTCACATAGATCACATATACTTTGTCAGAAAATACTGCCATTTCTGGCCTCCATTAAAAATTTCCTTTAGTGTGTCAGTGAAGCAGTTCACAGCAGTTTGCTGTTCAAACTACTTACCTATAGGACAGGTATTTAAAACTCTGTTTTCTCCATCACACGGATCACAGATACGTTGCCAGAAAATACTGCCATTTCTGGCCTCCATTAAAAATTTCTTTCAGTGTGTCAGTGAAGCAATTCACAGCAGTTTGCTGTTCAAACTACTTGCCTACAGGCCAGGTATTCAAAACTCTGCTTTCTCTGTCACACGGATCACACATACGTTTTCAGAAAATACTGCCATTTCTGGCCTCCATTAAAAATTTCCTTTAGTGTGTCAGTGAAGCAATTCACAGCAGTTTGCTGTTCAAGCTACTTTCCTATAGGACAGGTATTTAAAACTCTCTTTTCTCCATCACACGGATCACAGATACGTTGCCAGAAAATACTGCCATTTCTGGGATCCATTAAAAAGTTCTTTCAGTGTGTCAGTGAAGCAATTCACAGCCGTTTGCTGTTCAAACTACTTACCTACAGGCCAGGTATTTAAAACTCTGCTTTCTCTGTCACACAGATCACATATACGTTTTCAGAAAATACTGCCATTTCTGGCCTCCATTAAAAATTTCTTTCAGTGTGTCAGTGAAGCAATTCACAGCAGTTTGCTGTTCAAACTACTTACCTACAGGCCAGGTATTTCAAACTCTGCTTTCTCTGTCACACAGATCACATATACGTTGTCAGAAAATACTGCCATTTCTGGCCTCCATTAAAAATTTCCTTTAGTGTGTCAGTGAAGCAGTTCACAGCAGTTTGCTGTTCAAACTACTTACCTATAGGACAGGTATTTAAAACTCTGTTTTCTCCATCACACGGATCACAGATACGTTGCCAGAAAATACTGCCATTTCTGGCCTCCATTAAAAATTTCTTTCAGTGTGTCAGTGAAGCAATTCACAGCAGTTAGCTGTTCAAACTACTTACCTACAGGCCAGGTATTTAAAACTCTGTTTTCTCTGTCACACAGATCACATATATGTTGTCAGAAAATACTGCCATTTCTGGCCTCCGTTAAAAATTTCTTTCAGTGTGTCAGTGAAGCAATTCACAGCAGTTTGCTGTTCAAACTACTTGCCTACAGGCCAGGTATTTAAAACTCTGCTTTCTCTGTCACACGGATCACATATACGTTGTCAGAAAATACTGCCATTTCTGGTCTCCATTAAAAACTTCCTTTAGTGTGTCAGTGAAGCAGTTCACAGCAGTTTGCTGTTCAAACTACTTACCTATAGTACAGGTATTTAAAACTCTGTTTCCTCCATCACACAGATCACAGATACGTTGCCAGAAAATACTGCCATTTCTGGCCTCCATTAAAAATTTCTTTCAGTGTGTCAGTGAAGCAATTCACAGCAGTTTGCTGTTCAAACTACTTACCTACAGGCCAGGTATTTAAAACTCTGCTTTCTCTGTCACATAGATCACATATACGTTGTCAGAAAATACTGCCATTTCTGGCCTCCATTAAAAATTTCCTTTAGTGTGTCAGTGAAGCAGTTCACAGCAGTTTGCTGTTCAAACTACTTACCTATAGGACAGGTATTTAAAACTCTGTTTTCTCCATCACACGGATCACAGATACGTTGCCAGAAAATACTGCCATTTCTGGGATCCATTAAAAAGTTCTTTCAGTGTGTCAGTGAAGCAATTCACAGCCGTTTGCTGTTCAAACTACTTACCTACAGGCCAGGCATTTAAAACTCTGTTTTCTCTGTCACACAGATCACATATACGTTGTCAGAAAATACTGCCATTTCTGGCCTCCATTAAAAATTTCCTTTAGTGTGTCAGTGAAGCAATTCACAGCAGTTTGCTGTTCAAATTACTTACCTACAGGCCAGGTACTTAAAACTCTGCTTTCTCTGTCACATGGATCACATATACGTTGTCAGAAAATACTGCCATTTCGGGCCTCCATTAAAAATTTCCTTCAGTGTGTCAGTGAAGCAGTTCACAGCAGTTTGCTGTTCAAACTACTTACCTACAGGCCAGGTATTTAAAACTCTGTTTTCTCCATCACACAGATCACAGATACGTTGCCAGAAAATACTGCCATTTCTGGCCTCCATTAAAAATTTCTTTCAGTGTGTCAGTGAAGCAATTCACAGCAGTTTGCTGTTCAAACTACTTACCTACGGGCCAGGTATTTAAAACTCTGTTTTCTCTGTCACACAGATCACATATATGTTGTCAGAAAATACTGCCATTTCTGGCCTCCGTTAAAAATTTCTTTCAGTGTGTCAGTGAAGCAATTCACAGCAGTTTGCTGTTCAAACTACTTGCCTACAGGCCAGGTATTTAAAACTCTGCTTTCTCTGTCACACGGATCACATATACGTTGTCAGAAAATACTGCCATTTCTGGCCTCCATTAAAAATTTCCTTTAATGTTTCAGTGAAGCAGTTCACTGCAGTTTGCTGTTCAAACTACTTACCTTTAGGACAGGTATTTAAAACTCTGTTTTCTCCATCACACGAATCACAGATACGTTGCCAGAAAATACTGCCATTTCTGGGATCCATTAAAAAGTTCTTTCAGTGTGTCAGTGAAGCAATTCACAGCCGTTTGCTGTTCAAACTACTTACCTACAGGCCAGGCATTTAAAACTCTGTTTTCTCTGTCACACAGATCACATATACGTTGTCAGAAAATACTGCCATTTCTGGCCTCCATTAAAAATTTCCTTTAGTGTGTCAGTGAAGCAATTCACAGCAGTTTGCTGTTCAAATTACTTACCTACAGGCCAGGTACTTAAAACTCTGCTTTCTCTGTCACATGGATCACATATATGTTGTCAGAAAATACTGCCATTTCTGGCCTCCATTAAAAATTTCTTTCAGTGTGTCAGTGAAGCAATTCACAGCAGTTTGCTGTTCAAACTACTTACCTACAGGCCAGGTATTTAAAACTCTGCTTTCTCTGTCACATGGATCACATATACGTTGTCAGAAAATACTGCCATTTCGGGCCTCCATTAAAAATTTCCTTTAGTGTGTCAGTGAAGCAGTTCACAGCAGTTTGCTGTTCAAACTACTTACCTATAGGACAGGTATTTAAAACTCTGTTTTCTCCATCACACGGATCACAGATACGTTGCCAGAAAATACTGCCATTTCTGGGATCCATTAAAAAGTTCTTTCAGTGTGTCAGTGAAGCAATTCACAGCCGTTTGCTGTTCAAACTACTTACCTACAGGCCAGGCATTTAAAACTCTGTTTTCTCTGTCACACAGATCACATATACGTTGTCAGAAAATACTGCCATTTCTGGCCTCCATTAAAAATTTCCTTTAGTGTGTCAGTGAAGCAGTTCACAGCAGTTTGCTGTTCAAACTACTTACCTATAGGACAGGTATTTAAAACTCTGTTTTCTCCATCACACGGATCACAGATACGTTGCCAGAAAATACTGCCATTTCTGGCCTCCATTAAAAATTTCTTTCAGTGTGTCAGTGAAGCAATTCACAGCAGTTAGCTGTTCAAACTACTTACCTACAGGCCAGGTATTTAAAACTCTGTTTTCTCTGTCACACAGATCACATATATGTTGTCAGAAAATACTGCCATTTCTGGCCTCCGTTAAAAATTTCTTTCAGTGTGTCAGTGAAGCAATTCACAGCAGTTTGCTGTTCAAACTACTTACCTACAGGCCAGGTATTTAAAACTCTGCTTTCTCTGTCACATGGATCACATATACGTTGTCAGAAAATACTGCCATTTCGGGCCTCCATTAAAAATTTCCTTTAGTGTGTCAGTGAAGCAGTTCACAGCAGTTTGCTGTTCAAACTACTTACCTACAGGCCAGGTATTTAAAACTCTGTTTTCTCCATCACACAGATCACAGATACGTTGCCAGAAAATACTGCCATTTCTGGCCTCCATTAAAAATTTCTTTCAGTGTGTCAGTGAAGCAATTCACAGCAGTTTGCTGTTCAAACTACTTACCTACAGGCCAGGTATTTAAAACTCTGCTTTCTCTGTCACATAGATCACATATACGTTGACAGAAAATACTGCCATTTCTGGCCTCCATTAAAAATTTCCTTTAGTGTGTCAGTGAAGCAGTTCACAGCAGTTTGCTGTTCAAACTACTTACCTATAGGACAGGTATTTAAAACTCTGTTTTCTCCATCACACGGATCACAGATACGTTGCCAGAAAATACTGCCATTTCTGGGATCCATTAAAAAGTTCTTTCAGTGTGTCAGTGAAGCAATTCACAGCCGTTTGCTGTTCAAACTACTTACCTACAGGCCAGGCATTTAAAACTCTGTTTTCTCTGTCACACAGATCACATATACGTTGTCAGAAAATACTGCCATTTCTGGCCTCCATTAAAAATTTCCATTAGTGTGTCAGTGAAGCAGTTCACAGCAGTTTGCTGTTCAAACTACTTACCTATAGGACAGGTATTTAAAACTCTGTTTTCTCCATCACACGGATCACAGATACGTTGCCAGAAAATACTGCCATTTCTGGCCTCCATTAAAACTTTCTTTCAGTGTGTCAGTGAAGCAATTCACAGCAGTTAGCTGTTCAAACTACTTACCTACAGGCCAGGTATTTAAAACTCTGTTTTCTCTGTCACACAGATCACATATATGTTGTCAGAAAATACTGCCATTTCTGGCCTCCGTTAAAAATTTCTTTCAGTGTGTCAGTGAAGCAATTCACAGCAGTTTGCTGTTCAAACTACTTGCCTACAGGCCAGGTATTTAAAACTCTGCTTTCTCTGTCACACGGATCACATATACGTTGTCAGAAAATACTGCCATTTCTGGCCTCCATTAAAAATTTCCTTTAGTGTGTCAGTGAAGCAGTTCACAGCAGTTTGCTGTTCAAACTACTTACCTATAGGACAGGTATTTAAAACTCTGTTTTCTCCATCACACGGATCACAGATACGTTGCCAGAAAATACTGCCATTTCTGGCCTCCATTAAAAATTTCTTTCAGTGTGTCAGTGAAGCAATTCACAGCAGTTTTGCTGTTCAAACTACTTACCTACAGGCCAGGTATTTAAAACTCTGCTTTCTCTGTCACATAGATCACATATACGTTGTCAGAAAATACTGCCATTTCTGGCCTCCATTAAAAATTTCCTTTAGTGTGTCAGTGAAGCAATTCAGAGCAGTTTGGTGTTCAAACTACTTACCTACAGGCCAGGTATTTAAAACTCTGCTTTCTCTGTCACACAGATCACATATACGTTTTCAGAAAATACTGCCATTTCTGGCCTCCATTAAAAATTTCTTTCAGTGTGTCAGTGAAGCAATTCACAGCAGTTTGCTGTTCAAACTACTTACCTACAGGCCAGGTATTTAAAACTCTGTTTTCTCCATCACACAGATCACAGATACGTTGCCAGAAAATACTGCCATTTCTGGCCTCCATTAAAAATTTCTTTCAGTGTGTCAGTGAAGCAATTCACAGCAGTTTGCTGTTCAAACTACTTACCTACGGGCCAGGTATTTAAAACTCTGTTTTCTCTGTCACACAGATCACATATATGTTGTCAGAAAATACTGCCATTTCTGGCCTCCGTTAAAAATTTCTTTCAGTGTGTCAGTGAAGCAATTCACAGCAGTTTGCTGTTCAAACTACTTGCCTACAGGCCAGGTATTTAAAACTCTGCTTTCTCTGTCACACGGATCACATATACGTTGTCAGAAAATACTGCCATTTCTGGCCTCCATTAAAAATTTCCTTTAATGTTTCAGTGAAGCAGTTCACTGCAGTTTGCTGTTCAAACTACTTACCTTTAGGACAGGTATTTAAAACTCTGTTTTCTCCATCACACGAATCACAGATACGTTGCCAGAAAATACTGCCATTTCTGGGATCCATTAAAAAGTTCTTTCAGTGTGTCAGTGAAGCAATTCACAGCCGTTTGCTGTTCAAACTACTTACCTACAGGCCAGGCATTTAAAACTCTGTTTTCTCTGTCACACAGATCACATATACGTTGTCAGAAAATACTGCCATTTCTGGCCTCCATTAAAAATTTCCTTTAGTGTGTCAGTGAAGCAATTCACAGCAGTTTGCTGTTCAAATTACTTACCTACAGGCCAGGTACTTAAAACTCTGCTTTCTCTGTCACATGGATCACATATATGTTGTCAGAAAATACTGCCATTTCTGGCCTCCATTAAAAATTTCTTTCAGTGTGTCAGTGAAGCAATTCACAGCAGTTTGCTGTTCAAACTACTTACCTACAGGCCAGGTATTTAAAACTCTGCTTTCTCTGTCACATGGATCACATATACGTTGTCAGAAAATACTGCCATTTTGAGCCTCCATTAAAAATTTCCTTTAGTGTGTCAGTGAAGCAGTTCACAGCAGTTTGCTGTTCAAACTACTTACCTATAGGACAGGTATTTAAAACTCTGTTTTCTCCATCACACGGATCACAGATACGTTGCCAGAAAATACTGCCATTTCTGGGATCCATTAAAAAGTTCTTTCAGTGTGTCAGTGAAGCAATTCACAGCCGTTTGCTGTTCAAACTACTTACCTACAGGCCAGGCATTTAAAACTCTGTTTTCTCTGTCACACAGATCACATATACGTTGTCAGAAAATACTGCCATTTCTGGCCTCCATTAAAAATTTCCTTTAGTGTGTCAGTGAAGCAGTTCACAGCAGTTTGCTGTTCAAACTACTTACCTATAGGACAGGTATTTAAAACTCTGTTTTCTCCATCACACGGATCACAGATACGTTGCCAGAAAATACTGCCATTTCTGGCCTCCATTAAAAATTTCTTTCAGTGTGTCAGTGAAGCAATTCACAGCAGTTAGCTGTTCAAACTACTTACCTACAGGCCAGGTATTTAAAACTCTGTTTTCTCTGTCACACAGATCACATATATGTTGTCAGAAAATACTGCCATTTCTGGCCTCCGTTAAAAATTTCTTTCAGTGTGTCAGTGAAGCAATTCACAGCAGTTTGCTGTTCAAACTACTTACCTACAGGCCAGGTATTTAAAACTCTGCTTTCTCTGTCACATGGATCACATATACGTTGTCAGAAAATACTGCCATTTCGGGCCTCCATTAAAAATTTCCTTTAGTGTGTCAGTGAAGCAGTTCACAGCAGTTTGCTGTTCAAACTACTTACCTACAGGCCAGGTATTTAAAACTCTGTTTTCTCCATCACACAGATCACAGATACGTTGCCAGAAAATACTGCCATTTCTGGCCTCCATTAAAAATTTCTTTCAGTGTGTCAGTGAAGCAATTCACAGCAGTTTGCTGTTCAAACTACTTACCTACAGGCCAGGTATTTAAAACTCTGCTTTCTCTGTCACATAGATCACATATACGTTGACAGAAAATACTGCCATTTCTGGCCTCCATTAAAAATTTCCTTTAGTGTGTCAGTGAAGCAGTTCACAGCAGTTTGCTGTTCAAACTACTTACCTATAGGACAGGTATTTAAAACTCTGTTTTCTCCATCACACGGATCACAGATACGTTGCCAGAAAATACTGCCATTTCTGGGATCCATTAAAAAGTTCTTTCAGTGTGTCAGTGAAGCAATTCACAGCCGTTTGCTGTTCAAACTACTTACCTACAGGCCAGGCATTTAAAACTCTGTTTTCTCTGTCACACAGATCACATATACGTTGTCAGAAAATACTGCCATTTCTGGCCTCCATTAAAAATTTCCATTAGTGTGTCAGTGAAGCAGTTCACAGCAGTTTGCTGTTCAAACTACTTACCTATAGGACAGGTATTTAAAACTCTGTTTTCTCCATCACACGGATCACAGATACGTTGCCAGAAAATACTGCCATTTCTGGCCTCCATTAAAACTTTCTTTCAGTGTGTCAGTGAAGCAATTCACAGCAGTTAGCTGTTCAAACTACTTACCTACAGGCCAGGTATTTAAAACTCTGTTTTCTCTGTCACACAGATCACATATATGTTGTCAGAAAATACTGCCATTTCTGGCCTCCGTTAAAAATTTCTTTCAGTGTGTCAGTGAAGCAATTCACAGCAGTTTGCTGTTCAAACTACTTGCCTACAGGCCAGGTATTTAAAACTCTGCTTTCTCTGTCACACGGATCACATATACGTTGTCAGAAAATACTGCCATTTCTGGCCTCCATTAAAAATTTCTTTAGTGTGTCAGTGAAGCAGTTCACAGCAGTTTGCTGTTCAAACTACTTACCTATAGGACAGGTATTTAAAACTCTGTTTTCTCCATCACACGGATCACAGATACGTTGCCAGAAAATACTGCCATTTCTGGCCTCCATTAAAAATTTCTTTCAGTGTGTCAGTGAAGCAATTCACAGCAGTTTTGCTGTTCAAACTACTTACCTACAGGCCAGGTATTTAAAACTCTGCTTTCTCTGTCACATAGATCACATATACGTTGTCAGAAAATACTGCCATTTCTGGCCTCCATTAAAAATTTCCTTTAGTGTGTCAGTGAAGCAATTCAGAGCAGTTTGGTGTTCAAACTACTTACCTACAGGCCAGGTATTTAAAACTCTGCTTTCTCTGTCACACAGATCACATATACGTTTTCAGAAAATACTGCCATTTCTGGCCTCCATTAAAAATTTCTTTCAGTGTGTCAGTGAAGCAATTCACAGCAGTTTGCTGTTCAAACTACTTACCTACAGGCCAGGTATTTCAAACTCTGCTTTCTCTGTCACACGGATCACATATACGTTGTCAGAAAATACTGCCATTTCTGGGATCCATTAAAAAGTTCTTTCAGTGTGTCAGTGAAGCAATTCACAGCCGTTTGCTGTTCAAACTACTTACCTACAGGCCAGGCATTTAAAACTCTGTTTTCTCTGTCACACAGATCACATATACGTTGTCAGAAAATACTGAAATTTCTGGCCTCCATTAAAAATTTCCTTTAGTGTGTCAGTGAAGCAATTCACAGCAGTTTGCTGTTCAAACTACTTACCTACAGGCCAGGTATTTAAAAGTCTGCTTTCTCTGTCACATGGATCACATATACGTTGTCAGAAAATACTGCCATTTCGGGCCTCCATTAAAAATTTCCTTTAGTGTGTCAGTGAAGCAGTTCACAGCAGTTTGCTGTTCAAACTACTTACCTATAGGACAGGTATTTAAAACTCTGTTTTCTCCATCACACGGATCACAGATACGTTGCCAGAAAATACTGCCATTTCTGGCCTCCATTAAAACTTTCTTTCAGTGTGTCAGTGAAGCAATTCACAGCAGTTAGCTGTTCAAACTACTTACCTACAGGCCAGGTATTTAAAACTCTGTTTTCTCTGTCACACAGATCACATATATGTTGTCAGAAAATACTGCCATTTCTGGCCTCCGTTAAAAATTTCTTTCAGTGTGTCAGTGAAGCAATTCACAGCAGTTTGCTGTTCAAACTATTGCCTACAGGCCAGGTATTTAAAACTCTGCTTTCTCTGTCACACGGATCACATATACGTTGTCAGAAAATACTGCCATTTCTGGCCTCCATTAAAAATTTCCTTTAGTGTGTCAGTGAAGCAGTTCACAGCAGTTTGCTGTTCAAACTACTTACCTATAGGACAGGTATTTAAAACTCTGTTTTCTCCATCACACGGATCACAGATACGTTGCCAGAAAATACTGCCATTTCTGGACTCCATTAAAAATTTCTTTCAGTGTGTCAGTGAAGCAATTCACAGCAGTTTGCTGTTCAAACTACTTACCTACGGGCCAGGTATTTAAAACTCTGCTTTCTCTGTCACATAGATCACATATACGTTGTCAGAAAATACTGCCATTTCTGGCCTCCATTAAAAATTTCCTTTAGTGTGTCAGTGAAGCAGTTCACAGCAGTTTGCTGTTCTAACTACTTACCTATAGGACAGGTATTTAAAACTCTGTTTTCTCCATCACACGGATCACAGATACGTTGCCAGAAAATACTGCCATTTCTGGGATCCATTAAAAAGTTCTTTCAGTGTGTCAGTGAAGCAATTCACAGCCGTTTGCTGTTCAAACTACTTACCTACAGGCCAGGCATTTAAAACTCTGTTTTCTCTGTCACACAGATCACATATACGTTGTCAGAAAATACTGCCATTTCTGGCCTCCATTAAAAATTTCCTTTAGTGTGTCAGTGAAGCAGTTCACAGCAGTTTGCTGTTCAAACTACTTACCTATAGGACAGGTATTTAAAACTCTGTTTTCTCCATCACACGGATCACAGATACGTTGCCAGAAAATACTGCCATTTCTGGCCTCCATTAAAAATTTCTTTCAGTGTGTCAGTGAAGCAATTCACAGCAGTTAGCTGTTCAAACTACTTACCTACAGGCCAGGTATTTAAAACTCTGTTTTCTCTGTCACACAGATCACATATATGTTGTCAGAAAATACTGCCATTTCTGGCCTCCGTTAAAAATTTCTTTCAGTGTGTCAGTGAAGCAATTCACAGCAGTTTGCTGTTCAAACTACTTACCTACAGGCCAGGTATTTAAAACTCTGCTTTCTCTGTCACATGGATCACATATACGTTGTCAGAAAATACTGCCATTTCGGGCCTCCATTAAAAATTTCCTTTAGTGTGTCAGTGAAGCAGTTCACAGCAGTTTGCTGTTCAAACTACTTACCTACAGGCCAAGTATTTAAAACTCTGTTTTCTCCATCACACAGATCACAGATACGTTGCCAGAAAATACTGCCATTTCTGGCCTCCATTAAAAATTTCCTTTAGTGTGTCAGTGAAGCAATTCACAGCAGTTTGCTGTTCAAACTACTTACCTACAGGCCAGGTATTTAAAAGTCTGCTTTCTCTGTCACATGGATCACATATACGTTGTCAGAAAATACTGCCATTTCGGGCCTCCATTAAAAATTTCCTTTAGTGTGTCAGTGAAGCAGTTCACAGCAGTTTGCTGTTCAAACTACTTACCTATAGGACAGGTATTTAAAACTCTGTTTTCTCCATCACACGGATCACAGATACGTTGCCAGAAAATACTGCCATTTCTGGCCTCCATTAAAACTTTCTTTCAGTGTGTCAGTGAAGCAATTCACAGCAGTTAGCTGTTCAAACTACTTACCTACAGGCCAGGTATTTAAAACTCTGTTTTCTCTGTCACACAGATCACATATATGTTGTCAGAAAATACTGCCATTTCTGGCCTCCGTTAAAAATTTCTTTCAGTGTGTCAGTGAAGCAATTCACAGCAGTTTGCTGTTCAAACTACTTGCCTACAGGCCAGGTATTTAAAACTCTGCTTTCTCTGTCACACGGATCACATATACGTTGTCAGAAAATACTGCCATTTCTGGCCTCCATTAAAAATTTCCTTTAGTGTGTCAGTGAAGCAGTTCACAGCAGTTTGCTGTTCAAACTACTTACCTATAGGACAGGTATTTAAAACTCTGTTTTCTCCATCACACGGATCACAGATACGTTGCCAGAAAATACTGCCATTTCTGGACTCCATTAAAAATTTCTTTCAGTGTGTCAGTGAAGCAATTCACAGCAGTTTGCTGTTCAAACTACTTACCTACGGGCCAGGTATTTAAAACTCTGCTTTCTCTGTCACATAGATCACATATACGTTGTCAGAAAATACTGCCATTTCTGGCCTCCATTAAAAATTTCCTTTAGTGTGTCAGTGAAGCAGTTCACAGCAGTTTGCTGTTCTAACTACTTACCTATAGGACAGGTATTTAAAACTCTGTTTTCTCCATCACACGGATCACAGATACGTTGCCAGAAAATACTGCCATTTCTGGGATCCATTAAATAGTTCTTTCAGTGTGTCAGTGAAGCAATTCACAGCCGTTTGCTGTTCAAACTACTTACCTACAGGCCAGGCATTTAAAACTCTGTTTTCTCTGTCACACAGATCACATATACGTTGTCAGAAAATACTGCCATTTCTGGCCTCCATTAAAAATTTCCTTTAGTGTGTCAGTGAAGCAGTTCACAGCAGTTTGCTGTTCAAACTACTTACCTATAGGACAGGTATTTAAAACTCTGTTTTCTCCATCACACGGATCACAGATACGTTGCCAGAAAATACTGCCATTTCTGGCCTCCATTAAAAATTTCTTTCAGTGTGTCAGTGAAGCAATTCACAGCAGTTAGCTGTTCAAACTACTTACCTACAGGCCAGGTATTTAAAACTCTGTTTTCTCTGTCACACAGATCACATATATGTTGTCAGAAAATACTGCCATTTCTGGCCTCCGTTAAAAATTTCTTTCAGTGTGTCAGTGAAGCAATTCACAGCAGTTTGCTGTTCAAACTACTTACCTACAGGCCAGGTATTTAAAACTCTGCTTTCTCTGTCACATGGATCACATATACGTTGTCAGAAAATACTGCCATTTCGGGCCTCCATTAAAAATTTCCTTTAGTGTGTCAGTGAAGCAGTTCACAGCAGTTTGCTGTTCAAACTACTTACCTACAGGCCAAGTATTTAAAACTCTGTTTTCTCCATCACACAGATCACAGATACGTTGCCAGAAAATACTGCCATTTCTGGCCTCCATTAAAAATTTCTTTCAGTGTGTCAGTGAAGCAATTCACAGCAGTTTGCTGTTCAAACTACTTACCTACAGGCCAGGTATTTAAAACTCTGCTTTCTCTGTCACATAGATCACATATACGTTGACAGAAAATACTGCCATTTCTGGCCTCCATTAAAAATTTCCTTTAGTGTGTCAGTGAAGCAGTTCACAGCAGTTTGCTGTTCAAACTACTTACCTATAGGACAGGTATTTAAAACTCTGTTTTCTCCATCACACGGATCACAGATACGTTGCCAGAAAATACTGCCATTTCTGGGATCCATTAAAAAGTTCTTTCAGTGTGTCAGTGAAGCAATTCACAACCGTTTGCTGTTCAAACTACTTACCTACAGGCCAGGCATTTAAAACTCTGTTTTCTCTGTCACACAGATCACATATACGTTGTCAGAAAATACTGCCATTTCTGGCCTCCATTAAAAATTTCCATTAGTGTGTCAGTGAAGCAGTTCACAGCAGTTTGCTGTTCAAACTACTTACCTATAGGACAGGTATTTAAAACTCTGTTTTCTCCATCACACGGATCACAGATACGTTGCCAGAAAATACTGCCATTTCTGGCCTCCATTAAAACTTTCTTTCAGTGTGTCAGTGAAGCAATTCACAGCAGTTAGCTGTTCAAACTACTTACCTACAGGCCAGGTATTTAAAACTCTGTTTTCTCTGTCACACAGATCACATATATGTTGTCAGAAAATACTGCCATTTCTGGCCTCCGTTAAAAATTTCTTTCAGTGTGTCAGTGAAGCAATTCACAGCAGTTTGCTGTTCAAACTACTTGCCTACAGGCCAGGTATTTAAAACTCTGCTTTCTCTGTCACACGGATCACATATACGTTGTCAGAAAATACTGCCATTTCTGGCCTCCATTAAAAATTTCCTTTAGTGTGTCAGTGAAGCAGTTCACAGCAGTTTGCTGTTCAAACTACTTACCTATAGGACAGGTATTTAAAACTCTGTTTTCTCCATCACACGGATCACAGATACGTTGCCAGAAAATACTGCCATTTCTGGCCTCCATTAAAAATTTCTTTCAGTGTGTCAGTGAAGCAATTCACAGCAGTTTTGCTGTTCAAACTACTTACCTACTGGCCAGGTATTTAAAACTCTGCTTTCTCTGTCACATAGATCACATATACGTTGTCAGAAAATACTGCCATTTCTGGCCTCCATTAAAAATTTCCTTTAGTGTGTCAGTGAAGCAGTTCACAGCAGTTTGCTGTTGAAACTACTTACCTATAGGACAGGTATTTAAAACTCTATTTTCTCCATCACACGGATCACAGATACGTTGCCAGAAAATACTGCCATTTCTGGGATCCATTAAAAAGTTCTTTCAGTGTGTCAGTGAAGCAATTCACAGCCGTTTGCTGTTCAAACTACTTACCTACAGGCCAGGCATTTAAAACTCTGTTTTCTCTGTCACACAGATCACATATACGTTGTCAGAAAATACTGCCATTTCTGGCCTCCATTAAAAATTTCCTTTAGTGTGTCAGTGAAGCAATTCACAGCAGTTTGGTGTTCAAACTACTTACCTACAGGCCAGGTATTTAAAACTCTGCTTTCTCTGTCACACAGATCACATATACGTTTTCAGAAAATACTGCCATTTCTGGCCTCCATTAAAAATTTCTTTCAGTGTGTCAGTGAAGCAATTCACAGCAGTTTGCTGTTCAAACTACTTACCTACAGGCCAGGTATTTCAAACTCTGCTTTCTCTGTCACACGGATCACATATACGTTGTCAGAAAATACTGCCATTTCTGGGATCCATTAAAAAGTTCTTTCAGTGTGTCAGTGAAGCAATTCACAGCCGTTTGCTGTTCAAACTACTTACCTACAGGCCAGGCATTTAAAACTCTGTTTTCTCTGTCACACAGATCACATATACGTTGTCAGAAAATACTGCCATTTCTGGCCTCCATTAAAAATTTCCTTTAGTGTGTCAGTGAAGCAATTCACAGCAGTTTGCTGTTCAAACTACTTACCTACAGGCCAGGTATTTAAAAGTCTGCTTTCTCTGTCACATGGATCACATATACGTTGTCAGAAAATACTGCCATTTCGGGCCTCCATTAAAAATTTCCTTTAGTGTGTCAGTGAAGCAGTTCACAGCAGTTTGCTGTTCAAACTACTTACCTACAGGCCAGGTATTTAAAACTCTGTTTTCTCCATCACACGGATCACAGATACGTTGCCAGAAAATACTGCCATTTCTGGGATCCATTAAAAATTTCTTTCAGTGTGTCAGTGAAGCTATTCACAGCCGTTTGCTGTTCAAACTACTTACCTACAGGCCAGGCATTTAAAACTGTGCTTTCTCTGTCACACGGATCACATATACGTTGTCAGAAAATACTGCCATTTCTGGCCTCCATTAAAAATTTCTTTCAGTGTGTCAGTGAAGCAATTCACAGCAGTTTGCTGTTCAAACTACTTGCCTACAGGCCAGGTATTCAAAACTCCGTTTTCTCTGTCACACAGATCACATATACGTTGTCAGAAAATACTGCCATTTCTGGCCTCCATTAAAAATTTCTTTCAGTGTGTCAGTGAAGCAATTCACAGCAGTTTGCTGTTCAAACTACTTACCTACAGGCCAGGTATTTCAAACTCTGCTTTCTCTGTCACACGGATCACATATACGTTGCCAGAAAATACTGCCATTTCTGGCCTCCATTAAAAATTTCTTTCAGTGTGTCAGTGAAGCAATTCACAGCAGTTAGCTGTTCAAACTACTTACCTACAGGCCAGGTATTTAAAACTCTGTTTTCTCTGTCACACAGATCACATATATGTTGTCAGAAAATACTGCCATTTCTGGCCTCCGTTAAAAATTTCTTTCAGTGTGTCAGTGAAGCAATTCACAACAGTTTGCTGTTCAAACTACTTACCTACAGGCCAGGTATTTAAAACTCTGCTTTCTCTGTCACATAGATCACATATACGTTGTCAGAAAATACTGCCATTTCTGGCCTCCATTAAAAATTTCCTTTAGTGTGTCAGTGAAGCAGTTCACAGCAGTTTGCTGTTCAAACTACTTACCTATAGGACAGGTATTTAAAACTCTGTTTTCTCCATCACACGGATCACAGATACGTTGCCAGAAAATACTGCCATTTCTGGCCTCCATTAAAAATTTCTTTCAGTGTGTCAGTGAAGCAATTCACAGCAGTTTGCTGTTCAAACTACTTGCCTACAGGCCAGGTATTCAAAACTCTGCTTTCTCTGTCACACGGATCACACATACGTTTTCAGAAAATACTACCATTTCTGGCCTCCATTAAAAATTTATTTCAGTGTTTCAGTGAAGCAATTCACAGCAGTTTGCTGTTCAAACTACTTACCTACAGGCCAGGTATTTCAAACTCTGCTTTCTCTGTCACACGGATCACATATGCGTTGTCAGAAAATACTGCCATTTCTGGCCTCCATTAAAATTTTCCTTTAGTGTGTCAGTGAAGCAGTTCACAGCAGTTTGCTGTTCAAGCTACTTTCCTATAGGACAGGTATTTAAAACTCTCTTTTCTCCATCACACGGATCACAGATACGTTGCCAGAAAATACTGCCATTTCTGGGATCCATTAAAAAGTTCTTTCAGTGTGTCAGTGAAGCAATTCACAGCCGTTTGCTGTTCAAACTACTTACCTACAGGCCAGGCATTTAAAACTCTGTTTTCTCTGTCACACAGATCACATATACGTTGTCAGAAAATACTGCCATTTCTGGCCTCCATTAAAAATTTCCTTAAGTGTGTCAGTGAAGCAATTCACAGCAGTTTGCTGTTCAAACTACTTACCTACAGGCCAGGTATTTAAAACTCTGCTTTCTCTGTCACACAGATCACATATACGTTTTCAGAAAATACTGCCATTTCTGGCCTCCATTAAAAATTTCTTTCAGTGTGTCAGTGAAGCAATTCACAGCAGTTTGCTGTTCAAACTACTTACCTACAGGCCAGGTATTTCAAACTCTGCTTTCTCTGTCACACGGATCACATATACGTTGTCAGAAAATACTGCCATTTCTGGCCTCCATTAAAAATTTCCTTTAGTGTGTCAGTGAAGCAGTTCACAGCAGTTTGCTGTTCAAACTACTTACCTATAGGACAGGTATTTAAAACTCTGTTTTCTCCATCACACGGATCACAGATACGTTGCCAGAAAATACTGCCATTTCTGGCCTCCATTAAAAATTTCTTTCAGTGTGTCAGTGAAGCAATTCACAGCAGTTAGCTGTTCAAACTACTTACCTACTGGCCAGGTATTTAAAACTCTGTTTTCTCTGTCACACAGATCACATATATGTTGTCAGAAAATACTGCCATTTCTGGCCTCCGTTAAAAATTTCTTTCAGTGTGTCAGTGAAGCAATTCACAGCAGTTTGCTGTTCAAACTACTTGCCTACAGGCCAGGTATTTAAAACTCTGCTTTCTCTGTCACACGGATCACATATACGTTGTCAGAAAATACTGCCATTTCTGGCCTCCATTAAAAATTTCCTTTAGTGTGTCAGTGAAGCAGTTCACAGCAGCTTGCTGTTCAAACTACTTACCTATAGGACAGGTATTTAAAACTCTGTTTTCTCCATCACACGGATCACAGATACGTTGCCAGAAAATACTGCCATTTCTGGCCTCCATTAAAAATTTCTTTCAGTGTGTCAGTGAAGCAATTCACAGCAGTTTGCTGTTCAAACTACTGACCTACAGGCCAGGTATTTAAAACTCTGCTTTCTCTGTCACATAGATCACATATAGGTTGTCAGAAAATACTGCCATTTCTGGCCTCCATTAAAAATTTCCTTTAGTGTGTCTGTGAAGCAGTTCACAGCAGTTTGCTGTTCAAACTACTTACCTATAGGACAGGTATTTAAAACTCTGTTTTCTCCATCACACGGATCACAGATACGTTGCCAGAAAATACTGCCATTTCTGGGATCCATTAAAAAGTTCTTTCAGTGTGTCAGTGAAGCAATTCACAGCCGTTTGCTGTTCAAACTACTTACCTACAGGCCAGGCATTTAAAACTCTGTTTTCTCTGTCACACAGATCACATATACGTTGTCAGAAAATACTGCCATTTCTGGCCTCCATTAAAAATTTCCTTTAGTGTGTCAGTGAAGCAGTTCACAGCAGTTTGCTGTTCAAACTACTTACCTATAGGACAGGTATTTAAAACTCTGTTTTCTCCATCACACGGATCACAGATACGTTGCCAGAAAATACTGCCATTTCTGGCCTCCATTAAAAATTTCTTTCAGTGTGTCAGTGAAGCAATTCACAGCAGTTAGCTGTTCAAACTACTTACCTACAGGCCAGGTATTTAAAACTCTGTTTTCTCTGTCACACAGATCACATATATGTTGTCAGAAAATACTGCCATTTCTGGCCTCCGTTAAAAATTTCTTTCAGTGTGTCAGTGAAGCAATTCACAGCAGTTTGCTGTTCAAACTACTTGCCTACAGGCCAGGTATTTAAAACTCTGCTTTCTCTGTCACACGGATCACATATACGTTGTCAGAAAATACTGCCATTTCTGGCCTCCATTAAAAATTTCCTTTAGTGTGTCAGTGAAGCAGTTCACAGCAGTTTGCTGTTGAAACTACTTACCTATAGGACAGGTATTTAAAACTCTGTTTTCTCCATCCCACGGATCACAGATACGTTGCCAGAAAATACTGCCATTTCTGGCCTCCATTAAAAAGTTCTTTCAGTGTGTCAGTGAAGCAATTCACAGCCGTTTGCTGTTCAAACTACTTACCTACAGGCCAGGCATTTAAAACTCTGTTTTCTCTGTCACACAGATCACATATACGTTGTCAGAAAATACTGCCATTTCTGGCCTCCATTAAAAATTTCCTTTAGTGTGTCAGTGAAGCAATTCACAGCAGTTTGGTGTTCAAACTACTTACCTACAGGCCAGGTATTTAAAACTCTGCTTTCTCTGTCACACAGATCACATATACGTTTTCAGAAAATACTGCCATTTCTGGCCTCCATTAAAAATTTCTTTCAGTGTGTCAGTGAAGCAATTCACAGCAGTTTGCTGTTCAAACTACTTACCTACAGGCCAGGTATTTCAAACTCTGCTTTCTCTGTCACACGGATCACATATACGTTGTCAGAAAATACTGCCATTTCTGGGATCCATTAAAAAGTTCTTTCAGTGTGTCAGTGAAGCAATTCACAGCCGTTTGCTGTTCAAACTACTTACCTACAGGCCAGGCATTTAAAACTCTGTTTTCTCTGTCACACAGATCACATATACGTTGTCAGAAAATACTGCCATTTCTGGCCTCCATTAAAAATTTCCTTTAGTGTGTCAGTGAAGCAATTCACAGCAGTTTGCTGTTCAAACTACTTACCTACAGGCCAGGTATTTAAAAGTCTGCTTTCTCTGTCACATGGATCACATATACGTTGTCAGAAAATACTGCCATTTCGGGCCTCCATTAAAAATTTCCTTTAGTGTGTCAGTGAAGCAGTTCACAGCAGTTTGCTGTTCAAACTACTTACCTACAGGCCAGGTATTTAAAACTCTGTTTTCTCCATCACACGGATCACAGATACGTTGCCAGAAAATACTGCCATTTCTGGGATCCATTAAAAATTTCTTTCAGTGTGTCAGTGAAGCTATTCACAGCCGTTTGCTGTTCAAACTACTTACCTACAGGCCAGGCATTTAAAACTCTGTTTTCTCCATCCCACGGATCACAGATACGTTGCCAGAAAATACTGCCATTTCTGGGATCCATTAAAAAGTTCTTTCAGTGTGTCAGTGAAGCAATTCACAGCAGTTAGCTGTTCAAACTACTTACCTACAGGCCAGGTATTTAAAGCTCTGTTTTCTCTGTCACACAGATCACATATATGTTGTCAGAAAATACTGCCATTTCTGGCCTCCGTTAAAAATTTCTTTCAGTGTGTCAGTGAAGCAATTCACAACAGTTTGCTGTTCAAACTACTTACCTACAGGCCAGGTATTTAAAACTCTGCTTTCTCTGTCACATAGATCACATATACGTTGTCAGAAAATACTGCCATTTCTGGCCTCCATTAAAAATTTCCTTTAGTGTGTCAGTGAAGCAGTTCACAGCAGTTTGCTGTTCAAACTACTTACCTATAGGACAGGTATTTAAAACTCTGTTTTCTCCATCACACGGATCACAGATACGTTGCCAGAAAATACTGCCATTTCTGGCCTCCATTAAAAAGTTCTTTCAGTGTGTCAGTGAAGCAATTCACAGCCGTTTGCTGTTCAAACTACTTACCTACAGGCCAGGCATTTAAAACTCTGTTTTCTCTGTCACACAGATCACATATACGTTGTCAGAAAATACTGCCATTTCTGGCCTCCATTAAAAATTTCCTTTAGTGTGTCAGTGAAGCAATTCACAGCAGTTTGGTGTTCAAACTACTTACCTACAGGCCAGGTATTTAAAACTCTGCTTTCTCTGTCACACAGATCACATATACGTTTTCAGAAAATACTGCCATTTCTGGCCTCCATTAAAAATTTCTTTCAGTGTGTCAGTGAAGCAATTCACAGCAGTTTGCTGTTCAAACTACTTACCTACAGGCCAGGTATTTCAAACTCTGCTTTCTCTGTCACACGGATCACATATACGTTGTCAGAAAATACTGCCATTTCTGGGATCCATTAAAAAGTTCTTTCAGTGTGTCAGTGAAGCAATTCACAGCCGTTTGCTGTTCAAACTACTTACCTACAGGCCAGGCATTTAAAACTCTGTTTTCTCTGTCACACAGATCACATATACGTTGTCAGAAAATACTGCCATTTCTGGCCTCCATTAAAAATTTCCTTTAGTGTGTCAGTGAAGCAATTCACAGCAGTTTGCTGTTCAAACTACTTACCTACAGGGCAGGTATTTAAAAGTCTGCTTTCTCTGTCACATGGATCACATATACGTTGTCAGAAAATTCTGCCATTTCGGGCCTCCATTAAAAATTTCCTTTAGTGTGTCAGTGAAGCAGTTCACAGCAGTTTGCTGTTCAAACTACTTACCTACAGGCCAGGTATTTAAAACTCTGTTTTCTCCATCACACGGATCACAGATACGTTGCCAGAAAATACTGCCATTTCTGGGATCCATTAAAAATTTCTTTCAGTGTGTCAGTGAAGCTATTCACAGCCGTTTGCTGTTCAAACTACTTACCTACAGGCCAGGCATTTAAAACTGTGCTTTCTCTGTCACACGGATCACATATACGTTGTCAGAAAATACTGCCATTTCTGGCCTCCATTAAAAATTTCTTTCAGTGTGTCAGTGAAGCAATTCACAGCAGTTTGCTGTTCAAACTACTTGCCTACAGGCCAGGTATTCAAAACTCCGTTTTCTCTGTCACACAGATCACATATACGTTGTCAGAAAATACTGCCATTTCTGGCCTCCATTAAAAATTTCTTTCAGTGTGTCAGTGAAGCAATTCACAGCAGTTTGCTGTTCAAACTACTTACCTACAGGCCAGGTATTTCAAACTCTGCTTTCTCTGTCACACGGATCACATATACGTTGCCAGAAAATACTGCCATTTCTGGCCTCCATTAAAAATTTCTTTCAGTGTGTCAGTGAAGCAATTCACAGCAGTTTGCTGTTCAAACTACTTGCCTACAGGCCAGGTATTCAAAACTCTGCTTTCTCTGTCACACGGATCACACATACGTTTTCAGAAAATACTACCATTTCTGGCCTCCATTAAAAATTTATTTCAGTGTTTCAGTGAAGCAATTCACAGCAGTTTGCTGTTCAAACTACTTACCTACAGGCCAGGTATTTCAAACTCTGCTTTCTCTGTCACACGGATCACATATGCGTTGTCAGAAAATACTGCCATTTCTGGCCTCCATTAAAATTTTCCTTTAGTGTGTCAGTGAAGCAGTTCACAGCAGTTTGCTGTTCAAGCTACTTTCCTATAGGACAGGTATTTAAAACTCTCTTTTCTCCATCACACGGATCACAGATACGTTGCCAGAAAATACTGCCATTTCTGGGATCCATTAAAAAGTTCTTTCAGTGTGTCAGTGAAGCAATTCACAGCCGTTTGCTGTTCAAACTACTTACCTACAGGCCAGGCATTTAAAACTCTGTTTTCTCTGTCACACAAATCACATATACGTTGTCAGAAAATACTGCCATTTCTGGCCTCCATTAAAAATTTCCTTAAGTGTGTCAGTGAAGCAATTCACAGCAGTTTGCTGTTCAAACTACTTACCTACAGGCCAGGTATTTAAAACTCTGCTTTCTCTGTCACACAGATCACATATACGTTTTCAGAAAATACTGCCATTTCTGGCCTCCATTAAAAATTTCTTTCAGTGTGTCAGTGAAGCAATTCACAGCAGTTTGCTGTTCAAACTACTTACCTACAGGCCAGGTATTTCAAACTCTGCTTTCTCTGTCACACGGATCACATATACGTTGTCAGAAAATACTGCCATTTCTGGCCTCCATTAAAAATTTCCTTTAGTGTGTCAGTGAAGCAGTTCACAGCAGTTTGCTGTTCAAACTACTTACCTATAGGACAGGTATTTAAAACTCTGTTTTCTCCATCACACGGATCACAGATACGTTGCCAGAAAATACTGCCATTTCTGGCCTCCATTAAAAATTTCTTTCAGTGTGTCAGTGAAGCAATTCACAGCAGTTAGCTGTTCAAACTACTTACCTACTGGCCAGGTATTTAAAACTCTGTTTTCTCTGTCACACAGATCACATATATGTTGTCAGAAAATACTGCCATTTCTGGCCTCCGTTAAAAATTTCTTTCAGTGTGTCAGTGAAGCAATTCACAGCAGTTTGCTGTTCAAACTACTTGCCTACAGGCCAGGTATTTAAAACTCTGCTTTCTCTGTCACACGGATCACATATACGTTGTCAGAAAATACTGCCATTTCTGGCCTCCATTAAAAATTTCCTTTAGTGTGTCAGTGAAGCAGTTCACAGCAGCTTGCTGTTCAAACTACTTACCTATAGGACAGGTATTTAAAACTCTGTTTTCTCCATCACACGGATCACAGATACGTTGCCAGAAAATACTGCCATTTCTGGCCTCCATTAAAAATTTCTTTCAGTGTGTCAGTGAAGCAATTCACAGCAGTTTGCTGTTCAAACTACTGACCTACAGGCCAGGTATTTAAAACTCTGCTTTCTCTGTCACATAGATCACATATAGGTTGTCAGAAAATACTGCCATTTCTGGCCTCCATTAAAAATTTCCTTTAGTGTGTCTGTGAAGCAGTTCACAGCAGTTTGCTGTTCAAACTACTTACCTATAGGACAGGTATTTAAAACTCTGTTTTCTCCATCACACGGATCACAGATACGTTGCCAGAAAATACTGCCATTTCTGGGATCCATTAAAAAGTTCTTTCAGTGTGTCAGTGAAGCAATTCACAGCCGTTTGCTGTTCAAACTACTTACCTACAGGCCAGGCATTTAAAACTCTGTTTTCTCTGTCACACAGATCACATATACGTTGTCAGAAAATACTGCCATTTCTGGCCTCCATTAAAAATTTCCTTTAGTGTGTCAGTGAAGCAGTTCACAGCAGTTTGCTGTTCAAACTACTTACCTATAGGACAGGTATTTAAAACTCTGTTTTCTCCATCACACGGATCACAGATACGTTGCCAGAAAATACTGCCATTTCTGGCCTCCATTAAAAATTTCTTTCAGTGTGTCAGTGAAGCAATTCACAGCAGTTAGCTGTTCAAACTACTTACCTACAGGCCAGGTATTTAAAACTCTGTTTTCTCTGTCACACAGATCACATATATGTTGTCAGAAAATACTGCCATTTCTGGCCTCCGTTAAAAATTTCTTTCAGTGTGTCAGTGAAGCAATTCACAGCAGTTTGCTGTTCAAACTACTTGCCTACAGGCCAGGTATTTAAAACTCTGCTTTCTCTGTCACACGGATCACATATACGTTGTCAGAAAATACTGCCATTTCTGGCCTCCATTAAAAATTTCCTTTAGTGTGTCAGTGAACAGTTCACAGCAGTTTGCTGTTGAAACTACTTACCTATAGGACAGGTATTTAAAACTCTGTTTTCTCCATCCCACGGATCACAGATACGTTGCCAGAAAATACTGCCATTTCTGGGATCCATTAAAAAGTTCTTTCAGTGTGTCAGTGAAGCAATTCACAGCAGTTAGCTGTTCAAACTACTTACCTACAGGCCAGGTATTTAAAGCTCTGTTTTCTCTGTCACACAGATCACATATATGTTGTCAGAAAATACTGCCATTTCTGGCCTCCGTTAAAAATTTCTTTCAGTGTGTCAGTGAAGCAATTCACAACAGTTTGCTGTTCAAACTACTTACCTACAGGCCAGGTATTTAAAACTCTGCTTTCTCTGTCACATAGATCACATATACGTTGTCAGAAAATACTGCCATTTCTGGCCTCCATTAAAAATTTCCTTTAGTGTGTCAGTGAAGCAGTTCACAGCAGTTTGCTGTTCAAACTACTTACCTATAGGACAGGTATTTAAAACTCTGTTTTCTCCATCACACGGATCACAGATACGTTGCCAGAAAATACTGCCATTTCTGGCCTCCATTAAAAAGTTCTTTCAGTGTGTCAGTGAAGCAATTCACAGCCGTTTGCTGTTCAAACTACTTACCTACAGGCCAGGCATTTAAAACTCTGTTTTCTCTGTCACACAGATCACATATACGTTGTCAGAAAATACTGCCATTTCTGGCCTCCATTAAAAATTTCCTTTAGTGTGTCAGTGAAGCAATTCACAGCAGTTTGGTGTTCAAACTACTTACCTACAGGCCAGGTATTTAAAACTCTGCTTTCTCTGTCACACAGATCACATATACGTTTTCAGAAAATACTGCCATTTCTGGCCTCCATTAAAAATTTCTTTCAGTGTGTCAGTGAAGCAATTCACAGCAGTTTGCTGTTCAAACTACTTACCTACAGGCCAGGTATTTCAAACTCTGCTTTCTCTGTCACACGGATCACATATACGTTGTCAGAAAATACTGCCATTTCTGGGATCCATTAAAAAGTTCTTTCAGTGTGTCAGTGAAGCAATTCACAGCCGTTTGCTGTTCAAACTACTTACCTACAGGCCAGGCATTTAAAACTCTGTTTTCTCTGTCACACAGATCACATATACGTTGTCAGAAAATACTGCCATTTCTGGCCTCCATTAAAAATTTCCTTTAGTGTGTCAGTGAAGCAATTCACAGCAGTTTGCTGTTCAAACTACTTACCTACAGGCCAGGTATTTAAAAGTCTGCTTTCTCTGTCACATGGATCACATATACGTTGTCAGAAAATACTGCCATTTCGGGCCTCCATTAAAAATTTCCTTTAGTGTGTCAGTGAAGCAGTTCACAGCAGTTTGCTGTTCAAACTACTTACCTACAGGCCAGGTATTTAAAACTCTGTTTTCTCCATCACACAGATCACAGATACGTTGCCAGAAAATACTGCCATTTCTGGGATCCATTAAAAATTTCTTTCAGTGTGTCAGTGAAGCTATTCACAGCCGTTTGCTGTTCAAACTACTTACCTACAGGCCAGGCATTTAAAACTCTGTTTTCTCCATCCCACGGATCACAGATACGTTGCCAGAAAATACTGCCATTTCTGGGATCCATTAAAAAGTTCTTTCAGTGTGTCAGTGAAGCAATTCACAGCAGTTAGCTGTTCAAACTACTTACCTACAGGCCAGGTATTTAAAGCTCTGTTTTCTCTGTCACACAGATCACATATATGTTGTCAGAAAATACGCCATTTCTGGCCTCCGTTAAAAATTTCTTTCAGTGTGTCAGTGAAGCAATTCACAACAGTTTGCTGTTCAAACTACTTACCTACAGGCCAGGTATTTAAAACTCTGCTTTCTCTGTCACATAGATCACATATACGTTGTCAGAAAATACTGCCATTTCTGGCCTCCATTAAAAATTTCCTTTAGTGTGTCAGTGAAGCAGTTCACAGCAGTTTGCTGTTCAAACTACTTACCTATAGGACAGGTATTTAAAACTCTGTTTTCTCCATCACACGGATCACAGATACGTTGCCAGAAAATACTGCCATTTCTGGCCTCCATTAAAAAGTTCTTTCAGTGTGTCAGTGAAGCAATTCACAGCCGTTTGCTGTTCAAACTACTTACCTACAGGCCAGGCATTTAAAACTCTGTTTTCTCTGTCACACAGATCACATATACGTTGTCAGAAAATACTGCCATTTCTGGCCTCCATTAAAAATTTCCTTTAGTGTGTCAGTGAAGCAATTCACAGCAGTTTGGTGTTCAAACTACTTACCTACAGGCCAGGTATTTAAAACTCTGCTTTCTCTGTCACACAGATCACATATACGTTTTCAGAAAATACTGCCATTTCTGGCCTCCATTAAAAATTTCTTTCAGTGTGTCAGTGAAGCAATTCACAGCAGTTTGCTGTTCAAACTACTTACCTACAGGCCAGGTATTTCAAACTCTGCTTTCTCTGTCACACGGATCACATATACGTTGTCAGAAAATACTGCCATTTCTGGGATCCATTAAAAAGTTCTTTCAGTGTGTCAGTGAAGCAATTCACAGCCGTTTGCTGTTCAAACTACTTACCTACAGGCCAGGCATTTAAAACTCTGTTTTCTCTGTCACACAGATCACATATACGTTGTCAGAAAATACTGCCATTTCTGGCCTCCATTAAAAATTTCCTTTAGTGTGTCAGTGAAGCAATTCACAGCAGTTTGCTGTTCAAACTACTTACCTACAGGCCAGGTATTTAAAAGTCTGCTTTCTCTGTCACATGGATCACATATACGTTGTCAGAAAATTCTGCCATTTCGGGCCTCCATTAAAAATTTCCTTTAGTGTGTCAGTGAAGCAGTTCACAGCAGTTTGCTGTTCAAACTACTTACCTACAGGCCAGGTATTTAAAACTCTGTTTTCTTCATCACACGGATCACAGATACGTTGCCAGAAAATACTGCCATTTCTGGGATCCATTAAAAATTTCTTTCAGTGTGTCAGTGAAGCTATTCACAGCCGTTTGCTGTTCAAACTACTTACCTACAGGCCAGGCATTTAAAACTGTGCTTTCTCTGTCACACGGATCACATATACGTTGTCAGAAAATACTGCCATTTCTGGCCTCCATTAAAAATTTCTTTCAGTGTGTCAGTGAAGCAATTCACAGCAGTTTGCTGTTCAAACTACTTGCCTACAGGCCAGGTATTCAAAACTCCGTTTTCTCTGTCACACAGATCACATATACGTTGTCAGAAAATACTGCCATTTCTGGCCTCCATTAAAAATTTCTTTCAGTGTGTCAGTGAAGCAATTCACAGCAGTTTGCTGTTCAAACTACTTACCTACAGGCCAGGTATTTCAAACTCTGCTTTCTCTGTCACACGGATCACATATACGTTGCCAGAAAATACTGCCATTTCTGGCCTCCATTAAAAATTTCTTTCAGTGTGTCAGTGAAGCAATTCACAGCAGTTAGCTGTTCAAACTACTTACCTACAGGCCAGGTATTTAAAACTCTGTTTTCTCTGTCACACAGATCACATATATGTTGTCAGAAAATACTGCCATTTCTGGCCTCCGTTAAAAATTTCTTTCAGTGTGTCAGTGAAGCAATTCACAACAGTTTGCTGTTCAAACTACTTACCTACAGGCCAGGTATTTAAAACTCTGCTTTCTCTGTCACATAGATCACATATACGTTGTCAGAAAATACTGCCATTTCTGGCCTCCATTAAAAATTTCCTTTAGTGTGTCAGTGAAGCAGTTCACAGCAGTTTGCTGTTCAAACTACTTACCTATAGGACAGGTATTTAAAACTCTGTTTTCTCCATCACACGGATCACAGATACGTTGCCAGAAAATACTGCCATTTCTGGCCTCCATTAAAAATTTCTTTCAGTGTGTCAGTGAAGCAATTCACAGCAGTTTGCTGTTCAAACTACTTGCCTACAGGCCAGGTATTCAAAACTCTGCTTTCTCTGTCACACGGATCACACATACGTTTTCAGAAAATACTGCCATTTCTGGCCTCCATTAAAAATTTATTTCAGTGTTTCAGTGAAGCAATTCACATCAGTTTGCTGTTCAAACTACTTACCTACAGGCCAGGTATTTCAAACTCTGCTTTCTCTGTCACACGGATCACATATGCGTTGTCAGAAAATACTGCCATTTCTGGCCTCCATTAAAATTTTCCTTTAGTGTGTCAGTGAAGCAGTTCACAGCAGTTTGCTGTTCAAGCTACTTTCCTATAGGACAGGTATTTAAAACTCTCTTTTCTCCATCACACAGATCACAGATACGTTGCCAGAAAATACTGCCATTTCTGGGATCCATTAAAAAGTTCTTTCAGTGTGTCAGTGAAGCAATTCACAGCCGTTTGCTGTTCAAACTACTTACCTACAGGCCAGGCATTTAAAACTCTGTTTTCTCTGTCACACAGATCACATATACGTTGTCAGAAAATACTGCCATTTCTGGCCTCCATTAAAAATTTCCTTAAGTGTGTCAGTGAAGCAATTCACAGCAGTTTGCTGTTCAAACTACTTACCTACAGGCTAGGTATTTAAAACTCTGCTTTCTCTGTCACACAGATCACATATACGTTTTCAGAAAATACTGCCATTTCTGGCCTCCATTAAAAATTTCTTTCAGTGTGTCAGTGAAGCAATTCACAGCAGTTTGCTGTTCAAACTACTTACCTACAGGCCAGGTATTTCAAACTCTGCTTTCTCTGTCACACGGATCACATATACGTTGTCAGAAAATACTGCCATTTCTGGCCTCCATTAAAAATTTCCTTTAGTGTTTCAGTGAAGCAGTTCACAGCAGTTTGCTGTTCAAACTACTTACCTATAGGACAGGTATTTAAAACTCTGTTTTCTCCATCACACGGATCACAGATACGTTGCCAGAAAATACTGCCATTTCTGGCCTCCATTAAAAATTTCTTTCAGTGTGTCAGTGAAGCAATTCACAGCAGTTAGCTGTTCAAACTACTTACCTACTGGCCAGGTATTTAAAACTCTGTTTTCTCTGTCACACAGATCACATATATGTTGTCAGAAAATACTGCCATTTCTGGCCTCCGTTAAAAATTTCTTTCAGTGTGTCAGTGAAGCAATTCACAGCAGTTTGCTGTTCAAACTACTTGCCTACAGGCCAGGTATTTAAAACTCTGCTTTCTCTGTCACACGGATCACATATACGTTGTCAGAAAATACTGCCATTTCTGGCCTCCATTAAAAATTTCCTTTAGTGTGTCAGTGAAGCAGTTCACAGCAGCTTGCTGTTCAAACTACTTACCTATAGGACAGGTATTTAAAACTCTGTTTTCTCCATCACACGGATCACAGATACGTTGCCAGAAAATACTGCCATTTCTGGCCTCCATTAAAAATTTCTTTCAGTGTGTCAGTGAAGCAATTCACAGCAGTTTGCTGTTCAAACTACTGACCTACAGGCCAGGTATTTAAAACTCTGCTTTCTCTGTCACATAGATCACATATAGGTTGTCAGAAAATACTGCCATTTCTGGCCTCCATTAAAAATTTCCTTTAGTGTGTCTGTGAAGCAGTTCACAGCAGTTTGCTGTTCAAACTACTTACCTATTTTTACAGGTATTTAAAACTCTGTTTTCTCCATCACACGGATCACAGATACGTTGCCAGAAAATACTGCCATTTCTGGGATCCATTAAAAAGTTCTTTCAGTGTGTCAGTGAAGCAATTCACAGCCGTTTGCTGTTCAAACTACTTACCTACAGGCCAGGCATTTAAAACTCTGTTTTCTCTGTCACACAGATCACATATACGTTGTCAGAAAATACTGCCATTTCTGGCCTCCATTAAAAATTTCCTTTAGTGTGTCAGTGAAGCAGTTCACAGCAGTTTGCTGTTCAAACTACTTACCTATAGGACAGGTATTTAAAACTCTGTTTTCTCCATCACACGGATCACAGATACGTTGCCAGAAAATACTGCCATTTCTGGCCTCCATTAAAAATTTCTTTCAGTGTGTCAGTGAAGCAATTCACAGCAGTTAGCTGTTCAAACTACTTACCTACAGGCCAGGTATTTAAAACTCTGTTTTCTCTGTCACACAGATCACATATATGTTGTCAGAAAATACTGCCATTTCTGGCCTCCGTTAAAAATTTCTTTCAGTGTGTCAGTGAAGCAATTCACAGCAGTTTGCTGTTCAAACTACTTGCCTACAGGCCAGGTATTTAAAACTCTGCTTTCTCTGTCACACGGATCACATATACGTTGTCAGAAAATACTGCCATTTCTGGCCTCCATTAAAAATTTCCTTTAGTGTGTCAGTGAAGCAGTTCACAGCAGTTTGCTGTTGAAACTACTTACCTATAGGACAGGTATTTAAAACTCTGTTTTCTCCATCCCACGGATCACAGATACGTTGCCAGAAAATACTGCCATTTCTGGGATCCATTAAAAAGTTCTTTCAGTGTGTCAGTGAAGCAATTCACAGCAGTTAGCTGTTCAAACTACTTACCTACAGGCCAGGTATTTAAAACTCTGTTTTCTCTGTCACACAGATCACATATATGTTGTCAGAAAATACTGCCATTTCTGGCCTCCGTTAAAAATTTCTTTCAGTGTGTCAGTGAAGCAATTCACAACAGTTTGCTGTTCAAACTACTTACCTACAGGCCAGGTATTTAAAACTCTGCTTTCTTTGTCACATAGATCACATATACGTTGTCAGAAAATACTGCCATTTCTGGCCTCCATTAAAAATTTCCTTTAGTGTGTCAGTGAAGCAGTTCACAGCAGTTTGCTGTTCAAACTACTTACCTATAGGACAGGTATTTAAAACTCTGTTTTCTCCATCACACGGATCACAGATACGTTGCCAGAAAATACTGCCATTTCTGGCCTCCATTAAAAATTTCTTTCAGTGTGTCAGTGAAGCAATTCACAGCAGTTTGCTGTTCAAACTACTTGCCTACAGGCCAGGTATTCAAAACTCTGCTTTCTCTGTCACACGGATCACACATACGTTTTCAGAAAATACTGCCATTTCTGGCCTCCATTAAAAATTTATTTCAGTGTTTCAGTGAAGCAATTCACAGCAGTTTGCTGTTCAAACTACTTACCTACAGGCCAGGTATTTCAAACTCTGCTTTCTCTGTCACACGGATCACATATACGTTGTCAGAAAATACTGCCATTTCTGGCCTCCATTAAAAATTTCCTTTAGTGTGTCAGTGAAGCAGTTCACAGCAGTTTGCTGTTCAAGCTACTTACCTATAGGACAGGTATTTAAAACTCTCTTTTCTCCATCACACGGATCACAGATACGTTGCCAGAAAATACTGCCATTTCTGGGATCCATTAAAAAGTTCTTTCAGTGTGTCAGTGAAGCAATTCACAGCCGTTTGCTGTTCAAACTACTTACCTACAGGCCAGGCATTTAAAACTCTGTTTTCTCTGTCACACAGATCACATATACGTTGTCAGAAAATACTGCCATTTCTGGCCTCCATTAAAAATTTCCTTAAGTGTGGCAGTGAAGCAATTCACAGCAGTTTGCTGTTCAAACTACTTACCTACAGGCCAGGTATTTAAAACTCTGCTTTCTCTGTCACACAGATCGCATATACGTTTTCAGAAAATACTGCCATTTCTGGCCTCCATTAAAAATTTCTTTCAGTGTGTCAGTGAAGCAATTCACAGCAGTTTGCTGTTCAAACTACTTACCTACAGGCCAGGTATTTCAAACTCTGCTTTCTCTGTCACACGGATCACATATACGTTGTCAGAAAATACTGCCATTTCTGGCCTCCATTAAAAATTTCCTTTAGTGTGTCAGTGAAGCAATTCACAGCCGTTTGCTGTTCAAACTACTTACCTACAGGCCAGGTATTTAAAACTCTGTTTTCTCCGTCACACGGATCACATATAAGTTCACTCCAAACTCAGTCATTTGTAGTGAGCGTGGAAGATACTGTCCTCCATTTAAAATGGGCAAGGCACGTGGCAAGGGACGGGGAACTGGACGTGATGGTAATGGTCCATGCAGAGGCCGAGGACAAGGCCGTGGGCAAGCATCTTCTCGCCTGACCTTCCTGTACCAATTTCTAGGGGACCGCATATTGATCCCGGAGCAGTCTCAAAAGGTTGTTGGTTGGATAGTGGATAATGCTTCCAGTCACTTAGCCACCACCACCACCCTGTCTTCCACACGGTCAAGTCTCAGTAGAGGTGAATCTGGACCGCATATTCCTCACCCTGATCCTCCTTCCTCCCAGCATGCCGAGTACCCAGAGACAACTGATCCCACACTTGGACACTCTGAAGAGCTGTTCACTTTTCCATTTATAGATTCGGGCCTCTCGCCCGGTCCACTTAAAGCGGGGAAAGAGGAGATCGCATGTAGCGATGACCAAATATTTGAGCAGCCACGGTCACATGAAGGCGACGGTGGGAAAGTGTCACAAGAGGTGTATGATGATGAGACACAATTGCCAGAAATTCAGGAGGAGGACCAGGTTGCGGAAGTGGAAGACGGGGTGGATGATATAGTAACTGACCCAACCTGGCAGGAACACATGCAGAGTGAGGACAGCAGCACACAGGGGGAGGGAGGCAGAGCACCCCAACAGGCAGGAAGAAGCAGTGTGGTGGCCGCAGACAGAAGGCAGGCAATCATTCCCCGTAACACCAACACAAAGGAAGTTGCCAGTACAACTGTTAGGTCTTCCCGAGTCTGGTTGTTTTTTAAAGACTCTGCCGATAACCCCAAAAAGGCCATTTGCACCACCCTACAGGCCAGCATGAGCAGGGGTGGCAAAACGACCAGCCTGACCACCACCAGCATGATCAGGCACATGGCAGAAAAGCACCCGACTTTGTGGGCTGAACCCCAGGGTCCAGGAACAGTGTCTGCAGGTGGCACCATTGCTTCTTCCGCTGTTGTGCATGCAAGCCAATCCCCTGTCCATAGTGCATGCGAAGATGCCTCCTGTCCTGCACCTGTCATTGTGTGGCACCCTGCTGTTTACAGGTACCACAGGACACAAAAGGGTGCATGGACGGACTTCTGCACAAGAGGCCCTCATTACAAACAAACACCTCCACCCTTCCACCTCATACAACCAGAGGGAGCCCTGATAGGGATATATATATATATGGAGGGTGGAGTTAGGCGGTTCAGTCAGAGTCTGAGTTGCCACTGAGAGCAGTGAAGACGCAGCACATCTTCTGCTGTATTGAGGGCCCCGAGTGTGGCCGGAGGCAAGGAGGAGAGGAGAGAGGAGTTGAGGAGCATCATAGGCTCACCCCAAGACACAAACCGGACACCGGGTCTGCGCCTACAGGGTCCTTTATACCCAGTAGGGATCACCGGCATACCAGGAGGACTACAAGTCCCTGGTCGACCTGAAGCTAAACCCTTGACAGGACTAGGAACCACGCAGGCCCCGGCATCCAGGATAGTGGTTGCCAGAAAAAGGTCCTACTGCCAAGCGACAGGTGAAGGAACAGCACGACACAGAAGCTAGGCCCAGTTGCAGGCAGGCTAGGAGCTAAGAGAGAGGGAGACATGGACCAGGAGGCCTTATACCCGCCCACTGGGGAGAAGTCCTGAAGTGCACCCTTCCTACCGAGTAACCTGGACCGTACCTGACATCCTCATCAGTAAAGGTACTGAAGTGAATCCCCTGTCTCTGTCAGTTACTCCTGCTGCGCCATCTCTCCTGCACTGCAAGCCCCGGCATCACCACCATTTGCACCTACACTGCCCCGGGGGCCTGCTCCACCTGTGGGGAGCAGAAACATCCCAGCTGCCATCCCATCACCCCCCAGAGGTCTGCAGCAGTGCCGGTAACCATTACCGGAAACCACAGGTGGCGTCACGAGACAAACTGTACACTTAAATCCCTTTTTAAAGAGAGATCCAGAATACGGGCCCGGGAGCCGACTGCTGTGACCTCCTAAGCAAGGTAAAAGGCCTGGGTACCGAGTCCCCTATATTTTCCCCTGGGTGACACATCTCTCTTTCCTGGCGTCACGAACAGGATTTCGTGCACGTTGCCACCGGGTACTGTGTGCCGTATTTCAACTGTGTTTTAACTGTGGTGAACATCGCCGCCATTACCGCGTCGCAGCGCGGGAAGAAGAGGGGCGTAACCGCGGGAACCAGAGAGGCATTACCGTAGGAAGCGCGCGAAGCTCAAGCCCCGCCAGGAAGCGTCAGGTCCTGGAAGGAGACCGTTGTCTGCGGAGCTGCGGCCTACCGATTAAAGAAAAGATGGTAGGCTACAGTTTACTAGGGGGGCGCAACCATGGCCGACGAACAGCAAAACGCCGGAGCACCGGATAATGCTCTCGATGCTCAACTTGCGCCCGGCGTTGCTCAGGCCGGAGCGGCCACCCCGCCAGCAGGGGTCATGACTCCGTTAATACCCATGGCCCTGCCGTATATCCCTGGAGCAAAATGGCTTCCCCAGTATGACGGCAAACCAGACACCCTGTCTGGATTCAAAAGGAAAATATGCGGTGTACTGGATATGTACTCAATGACTGGTAAACAGAGAGCCGCTGTTGTGCTGGGACAATTGACTGGTGCAGCAGAGCGGGAAGTTGAAATGTGGCCTGCCGCAGACCAGGAATCAGTATCCGTTATCTTTAAGAGACTGCAAACTGTGTTTGAAAACCGCACTGAGACAGATCTCCAGATGAGGTTCTACCACTGTGCCCAGAAACCTGAGGACAGTATCTGGGACTATGCCTGGCGCTTACAGGAAGCCCTGTGGGCAATGAAACAGGTTAGTCCAGCCAGCATACATGGTGAGGACAAAATGCTGACAGAACAATTCATCCGGGGGTTGAGGTCCCAGGAGGAGACCAGAACCTTACGGTGGTGGTACTAAGATCATCCAAATGCCACCTTTGATACCTGAAGGACATGGCTATTAAGGGTCTGCAGCCCCTGGAACCATGAGATACTGCTATCCAGCATTACCAGGGTGGGGCCACCCCAGTGCCCGCAGCACCCACTGCTCCTTCATTAACAGCTGAAACAAAGATGCAAACAGTGCCCCCTAGTGAGCTGGACAGCCTGCGCTCTGAAGTGCGTCAGCTAAGTAAAACCCTGACCACTGTCCTGAGCGCCCTGCAGCTACAGGCAGAGCCCGAGCTGGAGGGAAGGATCCTACTCGCCGACAGTCCTGAGGATGTCCCCTGGATGAGGAGAAGAAGGAGGACCACGCCACCCCGTAGGAGGACAATGCCACCCCGTGGGAGGATCAACGACCAACGTCGACCTCCGGGAGAATTTATCTGCTACCGTTGCCACAAGGCAGTCCACACCGTGCGGAACTGTCCTTTAAATGGGCAAACCCTGGGGCCACAGGCCGACACCCATGAGTAAATCAACCAGGCCCATCAAGCTGGTACGACCGGTTTGTAGGAAGAAGGCCTTTCCTGTCCATCGTGCTGGACGGCATAGCAACATCTGCATTACTGGACACCGGCTCACAGGTAACCATCATATCTGATGTCCTCTGCAAAAGGTACTGGTCCATAGATGAACTCCACCCGCCAGCCCCGAACCTCTCTGTGTATGCCTCTAACGGCCTTCCTCTTAACCTAGTAGAGGTTAAGGATGTGACAGTGAAGGTGGGGAGAGTGGAACTAAAGGACCAAGGACTAATTGTCATAGAATCTAACCCTGGTGATACCAATCCGTATATGATAATTGGTACAAATATTGTTGGTAACTGTTTGGGAGAAGTGTTGTTTTTACTCCAACAGATTGCTGACACCACTAAACCAGGGCAGAGGAAGGTGCTCCAGAAAGAAATTCGAGCCCTCATGTACCAGCAACTGGTAAAACTAATAGGTGGTGAGATTGGTAATGTACGGGTGACAGACCCGATACCCATTGTGATTCCCCCAATGAGTGAAATGCTGATTTGGTGTAGGGCAGCAATAGGTCTCAAGGGACAGAACTACCAGGCGGTAGAGGAGCCCATTAGCTCAGAGCACAGACCTACACTCCTAACTGCTAGAGGGGTACTTGATGTATGCAATTGGAGGGTACCCGTACGTCTCCTAAATTGTGGGGAGGAGGAAGTTAAATTGCCAAGATACGCCACTGTTGCCAGATTGCATACTGTGAATGATGATGCCATACACACAGCGGAATCCTTGACCCCACCAGACACAGTGGAGGACAATGACTCTGAAGCTCAGCTGGAGGATTGGTGTCAACAGCTCCATGTTGGGACTGACGCCACGCCTGTCCATCAGAAACACGGTGTTTACAGAGTGGTTCAGGAATATGAACAAGTGTTTAGTAAACACCCACTTGATTTTGGAAGGATTAAAGGGGTACAACACCACATACCCACCGGTAACCATCCACCCATTAAGGAGCGTTAAAGACCCATACCACCAGCACATTACCAAAAAGCCAAGGAAATGTTGCATGACATGAAAAAGGCAGGGGTAGCAAGGGATAGCTGTAGTCCCTGGGCAGCTCCCCTGGTCCTGGTCAGAAAGAAGGACGGTAGCATGAGGATGTGTGTAGATTATAGACAAATTAATCGAATAACACATAAAGATGCATACCATTTGCCACGTATAGAGGAATCCCTAGCTGCACTAAAATCTGCCAATTACTTCTCTACACTGGATCTCACTAGCGGGTACTGGCAAGTCTCTGTTGCTGAGGAAGACCGGGAGAAAACAGCCTTCACCACCCCGATGGGATTATGCGAGTTCAACAGTTTGCCGTTTGGGCTCTGCAACGCCCCTGGGACGTTCCAGAGGCTCATGGAGTGTTGCTTCGGACACCGGAACTTTGAGACAGTGCTGCTGTACCTGGATGACGTTATCGTGTACTCGAGGACGTATGAAGACCATCTGAAGCACCTGGCGGAGGTATTTGAAGCATTGTCCCGGTATGGGATGAAACTAAAACCTTCTAAGTGCCACCTGCTTGAACAGAAGGTTCAGTACCTGGGACACGTGGTCAGCTCAGAGGGAGTAGCACTGGATCCGGAGAAGGTCACTGCCATCCAGAAGTGGCCTGAAACGAGAAACATCAAGGAAGTACGTCAGTTTCTGGGACTGGTCGGGTACTACCGGAGGTTCATAAAGGATTACACCAAAAAGGCAGCACCTTTACAACATCTCCTGGTGGGACAGTCCAAGAGAGGTAAAAATCCCCCATTCCAGTGGGGTAAGGAACAGGCTGAATCCTATACCAAAATGAAGGAAGTCCTAACTGGTGAAGAAATCCTGGCTTACCCTGACTACAGCCAGCCTTTCCTGTTGTATACCGACGCCAGCAACGAGGGACTGGGAGCTGTGTTGTCCCAGAAGCAAAACGGCAGAGAAAAGGTAATTGCGTATGCCAGTAGGAAGCTTCGCCCTACTGAGAGGAACCCGGAGAATTACAGTTCCTTCAAGCTGGAGTTCCTGGCCTTGGTCTGGGCTATCACTGAAAGATTCAAGCATTACCTAGCCACAACTAAATTCACAGCCTTTACCGACAATAAACCCTTGACACACCTGGAGACAGCCAGGTTGGGAGCCATGGAACAGCGTTGGGTGGCCAGACTGTCGAATTATCAGTTCACAATCAAGTACCGGGTAGGTCACAAGAACACCAATGCAGATGCCCTGTCAAGGATGCCCCACCAGTCAGACACCGAGGATGAAGTGGATGATCTCGAAGAAATTGAACTACCTGCCTTCCACAGAAATGGAATGGTCCACGAGCAGCACGCCTCCAGAAGATGTCATGGTAGGATGCCAAACCCTCTACCTCATCACAACTGGAAGGAGACCCAGCACAGTGACCCGGTTGTCAGCCTCATCAACAGACTGATAACCCAAGAAGGTTCTTACCTGGAGAAGAATGCTCCTCTACAAGCCAAACACCTGTGGAATAAGAGAAGCGGCTGTTCATCTACAGAGAGAAGCTGTGCAGAAGGTATGTCAACCCCAAGACCCATGAAATGGTGTGGCAGATTGTTGTACCCAGGAAGGATATCCAGATGGTGTTGGAGGCCTACCACGACCAAGCAGGTCACTTTGGCTGGAAGAAGCTGGAAACCCTGCTGAAGGACCGGTTCTATTGGGTTGGAATGCGGAGCTCCATAGAAAGGTGGTGCCGGAATTGTGGGCCCTGTAGCCTTAGAAGAAAAGACTACGGCAGCCAGAAAGCACCCTTCCAGTCCATCAAAACAACTCAACCCCTGGAGATTGTCGCTCTGGATCATGTCAAACTGTCACCCAGCAGATCAGGCTACTCCTATGCCCTCACCATGGTGGATCACTATTCCCGGTTCCTGGTGGTAGCCCCTGTCAAGGACCTGACAGCGGAAACTGCGGCAAGAACGTTCCAAGCCTACTTCTGCAGACCCAATGGATATCCAGAAAAGGTGCTCACAGATCAAGGCATCAAGGCCCTGCTTTCGAAGCTGAGCTATTCAAGGAATTCTGCCACCTGTATGGATGCAAGAAGATCCGGACTACACCATATCATCCGCAGACCAACGGTTTGTGTGAGAAAATGAACAACATCGTTATAGACCTGTTGAAAACCCTACCCTTGGAAGAAAGGAACCAGTGGCCAGAAAAGCTACCTGACCTAGTGGACCTGTATAACCACATACCCGTGAGTTCTACAAATTGCACCCCAGCGTCCCTCATGAGAGCAAGACCTGGAAAATTGCCCATGGACCTGGAGTTCAGAGTGGTAGAACCTGCTGCAGATACGTCCACTGAAGACTGGGACACAAGTAGGCAGGAGCAGTACAGGAAAGTACAGGCCTGTGTCGAAGACAGTCTAAACAAGGTGAGGGAAAGACAGGAAGAGCAGTGTAACAAACATGCACCAGCAGAACCCTTGGCACCTGGAGAGATAGTGCTAAAGCGGAAAAGAAGAGGTCACAAGCTCGATGACCAGTGGGAAAGAGAGCCCTACACTGTGCTAAACTCCAGATTTCACAACAGTAAAACCTGCCTAATTAGTAAGGATGGAGGTAAGACAACCGCAACGGTCTCAAGAGACCACTTGAAAGTGTGCCCAGGTCTACTGAAGACACAGGAGGAAGAAGTACCTCCTATAGCACCGGAAGAACCCAAGGAAGATGTGGTTCACACAGTTCTAGGAGATTTCCCTGCGGACTGGCCTCAATTTGATGGAGCAGTTATTATACCAGAAATACACTTCTATCAACCACAAGAAGAACCTGTGAGCGCCCTAGAGGAACCTGCTCAGGAACAGGAAGAGTCCCCAGTCAGAGGAGGATCACCCGTTGAAGCACAGCCTGAAGGCCCAGTAATCAGTGCACGTGCCAGTCCGATAGAGAGATTGAGGCAGTTTTATAATCTACCAGCACGTACACCTGGTAGGTTAGCAGAGAGTGCATGCACAGACACCAGTATCACCCCAGTGCTACGAAGGTCCACACGCAGCACACAAGGACAAATCCCCGCCAGGTTTAGGGAATAAATACAAAATGCCTACATTATAAATAGTTACCCAGTTGGGCATTGCCTATTGATTATTGTGTAAACTGAAATTAATGTGTGCCTGTAGTTACCTATCAGGGTACAGAGACTTGTAGGCTGAGGACTGTGAGCAGCCAAAAACTGTCCTTGTAAATAGTTGCACTCATCAAAAGTGCCCCCTATTTGACCACTGAACAAAAACTCATTTGGCGTGGCCGAAGACGTGGTCCAACACCTGGATCACTTATGCCCTGTAGCCACGCCCAGGGCCTACGTTGAGGGTTTTCAGGCAGGTCCTTCATGTTACTCATTTTGCACTTTCATCGGTGAAATGGACACCTGGTTACGGGACTTACTGTAACTTTATTATAATTATTGTTATTGTTTTAACCTGTTTTAAAAATGCTTCAGTCCAGGAGTACTGAATTGTACTAGGGGGGAATGTGGCACCCTGCTGTTTACAGGTACCACAGGACTCAAAAGGGTGCATGGACGGACTTCTCCACAAGAGGCCCTCATTACAAACAAACACCTCCATCCTTCCACCTCATACCACCAGAGGGAGCACTGATAGGGATATATATATGGAGGGTGGAGTCAGGCAGTTCAGTCAGAGTCTGAGTTGTTTAGTCAGAGAGTGTGCTGCCACTGAGAGCAGGGAAGACGCAGCACGTCTGCTGCTGTATTGAGGGCCTCGAGTGTGGCCGGAGACAAGGAGGAGAGGAGAGAGGAGTTGAGGGGGCAGAGGAGCATCATAGGCTCACCCCAAGACACAAACCGGACACCGGGTCTGCGCCTACAGGGTCCTTTATACCCAGTAGGGATCACCCGCATACCAGGAGGACTACAAGTCCCTGGTCAACCTGAAGCTAAACCCTTGACAGGACTAGGAACCACGAAGGCCCCGGCGTCCAGAGATAGTAGTTGCCAGAAAAAGGTCCTACTACCAAGCGACAGGTGAAGGAACAGCACAACACAGAAGCTAGGCCCAGTTGGAGGCTGGCCAGAAGCTTAGAGAGAGGGAGACACGGACCAGGAGGCCTTATACCCGCTCACTGGGGAGAAGTCCTGAAGTGCACCCTTCCTACCGAGTACCCTGGACCGTACCTGACATCCGCACCAGTAAAGGTACTGAAGTGAATCCCCTGTCTTTGTCAGTTACTCCTGCTGCGCCATCTCTCCTGCACTGCAAGCTCCAGCATCACCACCATTTGCACCTACACCACCCCGGTGGCCCGCTCCGCCTGTGGGGAGCAGAAACATCCCAGCTGCCGTCCCATCACCCCCTGGAGGTCTGCAGCAGCACCGGTAACCATTCCCGGAAACCACAGGTGGCGTCATGAGACAAACTGTACACTAAAACCCCTTTTTAAAGAGAGACCCAGAGTACGGGCCCGGGAGCCGACTGCCGTGACCTCCTAAACAAGGTAAAAGGCCCGGGTACCGAGTCCCCTAAATTCCCCCTGGGTGACACATTTGCACACTCTCAAGTAGCTGCATCAGGAAGCACGTCCATGTCCTTGTCCCAGCGCAGCATTCAGTTGTCCATACCGCAGTCCTTGGAACGCAAGAGCAAATATGCAGCCAACGTCCCACAGGTCACACTACTAAATTCTCACATTTCACGACTGCTTGCACTCGAATTGTTGCCTTTTAGGCTCGTGGAGACGGAAGCATTCCACAACCTGATGGCGGTGGCCGTCCCTCGGTACTCGGTCCCCAGCCGCCACTATTTCTCCCAGTGTGCCGTCCCCGCATTACACAAACACGTGTCCCAAAACATTAGCCGTGTCCTCAACAACGCACTTACCGGTAAAGTCTACCTAACCACGGACACGTGGACAAGTGCTTGTGGGCAGGGACGGTACATCTCACTGATGGCACCCTGTGTTAACATAGTGGAAGCTGGGACCCAGTTGGACCTTGGGACGGACCACGTCCTCCCGACGCCAAGGTCAATCAGGGTTGCCCCCTTGGTCTACAGCTCCTGCACCTCATCCTCCTCAGCCTCTTCCTCCTCTTCAGCCTCCATCTCTGAAATTACCACATCAGTCACAAGCTGGAAGCACTGCAGCACTGCCTCGGCCAAGCGGCAACAGGCTGTGCTGAAGCTAATATGCTTAGGTGAAAAACCGCACAATGCTGAAGAGTTGTGGACAGCTCTGAAAGAGCAGGCAGATCTGTGGCTCACACCGCTGAACCTACAGCCAGGCATTGTCGTGTGTGACAATGGCCGGAATCTGGTGGCGGCTTTGAGGCGCGGCGAGCTCACACACGTACCATGCCTGGCCCATGTGCTTAACCTCGTGGTTCAGCGGTTTCTCAATTCCTACCCGGAGCTGCAGGATCTGCTTGTTAAAGTACGCCGCCTGTGTGCCCATTTTAGAAAGTCAGCTACAGCTTCCGCCGCCCTTGCAGTGTTTCAGCAGCGTTTGCAGCTTCCGACTCACAGACTGGTGTGTGATGTCCCCACGCGTTGGAACTCTACACTGCAGATTTTGGAAAGGATTTGTGAGCAGAAGAGGGCAGTTGTTGAGGACCAGCATCAACAAGGCCATCGGAATTCAGTTCAGACTCCACACAGAAGACCTCAGGAGTGGACATGGATGTCAGACATATGTACTATCCTCCAAAACTTTGAGGACTCCACCAAGATGGTGAGCAGCGATGATGCCATAATTAGCGTCACCATCCCACTTCTCTGTCTTCTGAAATGCTCTCTGCTCACAATCAAAGAGGATGCATTGCAGGCGAAGCACGATGAGATGGAGCAAGGAACCATACAGGGTGATTACACACATCCAAGCCTCATCTCATCCCAATGTGGATTGGGTGACAATGTGGAAGAGGAGGAGGAGGAGGAAGGACAGGAGCTAGTTTCATGCACTATAGACGGTACTACCTGCACAGCTGTCATACCATCTGTTCAGCGTGGATGCCCAGAGGACAGAGAGGAGGAGGAGGAGGAGGAGAGCATGATCAGTCATTCTCTTGGTGAGGACACGGAAGTCTTGCCTGTTAGTAGTCTGGCACGCATGGCTGAGTTTATGATACGCTGCCTTTCCCATAACCCTCACGTTCTCAAAATTTTGGTTGACAGTCATTACTGGTTGGTGACAATTCTAGACCCACGCTACAAGGAGAACTTTATACAGTGCTGGCCAAAAGTATTGGCACCCCTGCAATTCTGTCAGATAATACTCAGTTTCTTCCTGGAAATGATTGCAATCACAAATTCTTTGGTATTATTATCTTCATTTAATTTGCTTGCAAGGAAAAAACACAAAAGAGAATGAAGCAAAAATCAAATCATTGATCATTTCACACAAAACTCCAAAAAAGGGCCGAACAAAAGTATTGGCACCCTCAGCCTAATACTTGGTTGCACAACCTTTAGCCAAAATAACTGCGAACAACCGCTTCAGGTAACCATCAGTGAGTTTCTTACAATGCTCTGCTGGAATTGTAGACCATTCTTCTTTGGCAAACTGCTCCAGGTCCCTGATATTTGAAGGGTGCCTTCTCCAAACTGCCATTTTGAGATCTCTCCACAGGTGTTCTATGGGATTCAGGTCTGGACTCATTGCTGGCCACCTTAGAAGTCTCCAGTGCTTTCTCTAAAACCATTTTATAGTGCTTTTGGAAGTGTGTTTTGGGTCATTGTCCTGCTGGAAGACCCATGACCTCTGAGGGAGACCCAGCTTTCTCACACTGGGCCCTACATTATGCTGCAAAATTTGTTGGTAGTCTTCAGACTTCATAATGCCATGCACACGGTCAAGCAGTCCAGTGCCAGAGGCAGCAAAGCAACCCCAAAACATCAGGGAACCTCCGCCATGTTTAACTGTAGGGACCGTGTTCTTTTCTTTGAATGCCTCTTTTTTTTCCTGTACACTCTATGTTGATGCTTTTTCCCAAAAAGCTCTACTTTTGTCTCATCTGACCAGAGAACATTCTTCCAAAACGTTTTAGGCTTTCTCAGGAAAGTTTTGGCAAACTCCAGCCTGGCTTTTTTATGTCTTGGGGTAAGAAGTGGGGTCTTCCTAGGTATCCTACCATACAGTCCCTTTTCATTCAGACGCTGATGGATAGTACGGGTTGACACTGTTGTACCCTCGGACTGCAGGGCAGCTTGAACTTGTTTGGATGTTAGTCGAGGTTCTTTATCCACCATCCGCACAATCTTGCGTTGAAATCTCTCGTCAATTTTTCTTTTCCGTCCACATCTAGGGAGGTTAGCCACAGTGCCATGGGCTTTACACTTCTTAATGACACTGCGCACTGACACAGGAACATTCAGGTCTTTGGAGATGGACTTGTAGCCTTGAGATTGCTCATGCTTCCTCACAATTTGGTTTCTCAAGTCCTCAGACAGTTCTTTGGTCTTCTTTTATTTCTCCATGCTCAATGTGGTACACACAAGGACACAGGACAGAGGTTGAGTCAACTTTAATCCATGTTAACTGGCTGCAAGTGTGATTTAGTTATTGCCAACACCTGTTAGGTGCCACAGGTAAGTTACATGTGCTGTTAATTACTCGAATTAGAGAGGCATCACATGATTTTTCAAACGGTGCCAATACTTTTGTCCACCCCCTTTTTTAGGTTTGGTGTGGAATTATATCCAATTTGGCTTTAGGACAATTCTTTTTGTGTTTTTTTCATTGAAGACAAATTAAATAAAGAGAATAATACCAAAGAATTTGTGATTGCAATCATTTTCAGGAAGAAACTGAGTATTATCTGACAGAATTGCAGGGGTGCCAATACTTTTGGCCAGCACTGTATCTCTTATTCCTGAGGCGGACAGGTCTACAAAAATGGGGCTGTACCAGAAGGCCCTAGGAAATATTAAAAAAATTCCCATCTGAAAACGCTGGCGGCAGAGGGCACACTTTGTTGAACAACCAAGGAGTACAGGCGAAAGAGACACAACTTCAATCCAGCAGAGGCAGGGTAACACTGTCAAAGTTCTGGGAGAGTTTTCTCAGACCCTCCCATCGCACAGGCCCTGAGGCGCGGGGTACTCTCACAAGGAGTGCAAAGTTTGGGAAGATGCTGAGGGAGTACCTTGCCGACCGTACCAACATCCTCCGTGATTCCTCTGTGCCTTATAATTATTGGGTATCCAAGCTTGATACGTGGAATGAACTGGCTCTCTATGCCTTGGAGGTCCTGGCCTGCCCTGCCGCCAGCGTTTTATCAGAGCGGGTTTTTAGTGCCGCTGGTGGAATTATAACTGATAAGCGCATCCGCCTGTCAACTGAAAATGCTGACAGGCTGAACAAGGCCTGGATTGGGCCAGACTTCTCAACACCACCAAATGATAGCAGCGTAACATAAACTCAAATCCAGTGTCTTTTCTTGGGAGGTGTATTTCCCATGCACCTTTTCACACCCACACATGGGTATACGCTTCCTGATTTTGGCTATTTGCTCTCCTCCTTCTCCTCATCCTCCACCACTATATTACCAGGGTGACCGTGGTCCGTTATGCAACACCCACATAATTTTCTTAAAGGATGTTTATGATGCCCGTAAAAAAAAATTTTTATACAGTATGTTCATGTATACCCCCCCATGTTTGTCAGCCCATACACTTAGTGCATGGGCATTACAAGTATAGGAGGCCCGCTCCTTTCTAATGGGAACATTTTTTTATGAGGCCCTCCTCCACGTCTCTTCCAAGGGGCATTGAAGTGCCTCCAAATTTTTGGCAGCCCTTGCATTCACTGCATAGGTCAACACTATGGAAGACTCTCTCCTTTCTAATGGGAATTTGTCGTTACTGTGGCCCTGCTCTATGTGTCTTTAAATTCTTAGTGGGGTTTTTCCTAAAATTGGTCAGCCGTTGGACTCACTGCATACCCTATAACTGTATAGCAGACCCTCTCCTTTCTAATGGGAACATGTTGTACCTTTTTACTGTGGCCCTGCTCTATGTGTCTTTAAATTCTTAGTGGGGTTTTTCCTAAAATTGGTCAGCCGTTGGACTCACTGCATACCCTATAACTGTATAGCAGACTGTCTCCTTTCTAATGGGAACATGTCGTACTTGTTACTGTGGCCCTGCTCTGTTTGTCTTTAAATTCTTAGTGGGGTTTTTCCTAAAATTGGTCAGCCGTTGGACTCACTCCATACCCTATAACTGTATAGCAGACTCTCTCCTTTCTAATGGGAACATGTCGTACTTGTTACTGTGGCCCTGCTCTATGTGTCTTTAAATTCTTAGTGGGGTTTTTCCTAAAATTGGTCAGCCGTTGGACTCACTGCATACCCTATAACTGTATAGCAGACTCTCTCCTTTCTAATGGGAACATGTGGTACTTGTTACTGTGGCCCTGCTCTGTGTGTCTTTAAATTCTTAGTGGGGTTTTTCCTAAAATTGGTCAGCCGTCGGAGTCACTGCATACCCTATAACTGTATAGCAGACCCTCTCCTTTCTAATGGAAACATGTCGTACTTGTTTCTGTGGTCCTGCTCTGTGTGTTTTTAAATTCTTAGTGGGGTTTTTCCTAAAATTGGTCAGCCGTTGGACTAACTGCATACCCTATAACTGTATAGCAGACACTCTCCTTTCTAATGGGAACATGTCGTACCTTGTTACTGTGGCCCTGCTCTGTGTGTTTTTAAATTCTTAGTGGGGTTTTTCCTAAAATTGGTCAGCAGTTGGACTCACCTAATATCCTATAACTGTATAGCAGACTCTCTCCTTTTCTAATGGGAACATGTCGTACTTGTTACTGTGACTCTGCTCTGTGTGTCTCTAAATTCTTAGTGGGGTTTTTCCCAAATTTTCGCAGCCCTTGCAGTCACAGCATGGGCATTACCACTATAGGAGAACCGCTCCTTTATAATGGGAACATTTTTTTACTGAGACCCTCCTCTATGTCTCTTAAAAGGGGTATTGGGTTGCGTCCAAATTTTTGGCAGCCCTTGCAGTCACTGGATATGCAATAACAGTATAGGAGACCCACTTGTTAATAATGGGAACAACAAAGCATAGCCCGCTGATGGCTCTCTAACAATAGCGAGGGCCGACTGCTAGCCTTTTAAGAATAGTAAGGGCTGTCTGGTGTCCCTATAAAAATAGGCTTTATGACTTTCAGAGTCTCTCTATCATAAATAAAACAGGATGTGTCTGATGATGTGTCACACATCACATTGCCAGATAAGGTTGTAAAATGTTAAAATGACATTTCCCGGTGAATGCATTTGTCTTAAAAAATAACGTAAAAAAACAAAACAATAGGATCTTTCTTAAGTATAAAAAACAGCGTCACTAATTTAACCTCAATGTAATCACATTGTTCAGCTCATGCACCTCCTCCTCCATCTCTGAAATGACCACATCAGTCACAAGCTGACAGCACTGCAGCACTGCCTTGGCCAAGCGGCAACAGGCTGTGCTGAAGATAACATGCTTAACTGACAAATCACCCAGCGCTGCAGAGTTGTTGAAAGCTGTAACACAGCAGACTGCTCTGTGGCTCTCATCGCTGAACATACAGCCAGGCATGGTTGTGTGTGTCAATGGGCGGAACCTGGTGACGGAGAAATGACAGCCGGAGTAGATACGGTTTCCCTCTATGCCAGTCCTTTCACTGAGCTAAATACAACTCTCAGCAAAAAAAGTTGTGGACTGTCTCCGTACCGTTCCTGGCCACATTCACCTGTCCATGTGTTTGTGGTTAGGTGGTCCTTTCCAGTAAGTGCACTGGGAAGGGCATGGGTAATGTTGTGGGACCTGTGCTTGTGGAAGGCAGAGACGATACCGGGAGAAATAGTGGCGGCTGGGGACCGAGTATGGACACCCGGCCGCCGCCAGCATGAGGTTGTGAAAAGCTTCCGCCTCCACAAGCTTAAAAGGCCATATTTCAAGTGCAAGCAGCTGCCCAGAAATCTGGCAGTATAGTGTTGCGGCCTGTGGGTGGGTGGCTGGCTGCATACTTGCACTTGCATTCCAAGTAACAGAAAACTAAGCAGATGGTGGCCTCTATCATCATCATGGCCTCACCTCAGCTCTATGAACTCTCCTGAAGGAGAAGCCAGGGCCCGCCGGAGGAGTCTCCGGTTCTCTGGTGGGCCCGTCCAACCCTGCCGAGAAGCAGCCCTGGCTAAGAAAAGCATGGGGGAAGGTTCCAGGACACTCTATGGCTGCTTTTTTAATGTGGATCGGACATGCTAATGCATGTTATTTCTTAAACCGCATTGCAGATCAGGCCATTGTCCAACTCTGTATTCATGAAATTAAATGCGCAAAGAAAGAAGTGTGTGTATCAAAGCACCACCGACAAGTGCGAGTTGATGTTGGACAGGCTGCCATTGCTTCTGCAACAAGCTGCATTACAGGACTTCCTGGGAGAAATGACACCCAGGGTAGATACGGTTTCCCTCTATGCCAGTCCTTTCAATGAGCTAAATACAACTCTCAGCAAAAAAAGTTGTGGACTGGCTCTGTACCGTCTCTGGCCACATTCACCTGTCCACGTGTTTGTGGTTAGGCTGTCCTTCCCAGTAAGTGCACTGGGGAGGGCACGGGTAATGTTGTGGGACCCGTGCTTGTGGAAGGCGCAGACGACACCGGGAGAAACAGTGGCGGCTGGGGACCGAGTATGGACAACCGGCCGCAGCCGGCATGAGGTTATGAAAAGCTTCTGCCTCCATGAGCCTAAAAGGCCACATTTCAAGTGCAAGCAGCTGTCAAAAACTTGGCAGTATAGTATTGCAGCCTGTGGGTGGGTGGGTGGGTGGCTGCCTGCATACTTTCGCTTTGCATTCCAAGGAATGGGGTAGTAACAACTGAACGCTGCACTGGGACAAGGACGTGGACGTTGACCAAGTCTGCAACGACAGGTGCATGGCGGGAGGCAACTTCGCATGCGCCAAGGATCACTTATGATGGGCACACTTTTAGGCAGTGACCTGGGAGTCAGAAATGCTTCTAGAGGTCTTCCCCATGCTGTTCCCATGTCTTTTCAGTACTGTATGCATGTGTCTGATGATGTGTCACACACCACATGGCCAGATAAGGTTGTAAAATGTTAAAATGACATTTCCAAGTGAATGCATTTGTCTTTGTTCAAAGCAATGCAAAAGTGCAAAAACGCATCAAAAACGCTATGTGTGAACATAGCCCAAGGTGTGGAGGAGTATTTTTGTTTTTGGTTATTTATTTTGCTTTATATACATTGTACATGTCATGGAAAGGATGTTCCTTAACATATTTCCCAGGAAAATCCATTTTTGTTTCGTTTTGGTATGTTTTATTGTGAGTCCGTAAAAGTGGCGTAATACCTCTGACAACATTGTTGACAGCAGTAACCTGGGAGTCAAAAATGCTTCCAGGGTTCTTCCCCATGCTGTCCCCATGTCATTTGAGCACTGTTCCCATCGATTTGGGCAATTTTTAGGCCCTCTGCAGACCGCCGGGGGGAGCCGCCTGAAAAATGCTCAAGTTTCCCATAGACTTACATTGGGCTCGTTGCTCGGGTCGAGCACCCGAGTATTACAATGTGCTCGACCCGAGCAACGAGTACCCGAGCATTTTAGTGCTCACTCATCACTAGGAGAGTGGTAAATAAACATTTTTTGGGGGGAGGACTAAACTTTGTCAACTTGTACATGGAAACAAATGTCCCTGGAAAACGTAACAAAGCTGTGAAACCTGCATTTTGGCAGCAGCTTCTTTTTTTGCCAAGAGATCAAGTTTTGGCTGCAGGGAAAAAATGCAAAGTGTGAACATAGTCTTGGGCTCCTGCAATGACATTTACTTCTTAAAGATGGATAAAACTGAAGGTGTTTAAGTTAAAAAAAAAACAAATTTTCAACTACCCTATTAAGGATGACAGAGAATAGTCCTTTGTTTGGGATCACTTTCAATTAGCAAAACAGAGAGTATCTCTATTGCTTCTTTCGTCCTGTTGTGCCCCTTGCAAGGGATGTGAACAGAGTACGGCTAATTGTTGGGAGTTCCAGCAACTGTAAGGCTGTGTGCCCACGATGCGTTTTTGGTGCGTATTTTGGTGCGTATTTGCAGCACGTAAACGCTCCAGAAACGCGTTGCATACCTTATCCCATGACTTCCTATGACATTCTGCAAGTTCTGTGCACATGGTCCATATTTTTTCTGCGCAGAGTTTACTCGCAGAAAAAATACGGACATGACCAATTCTTGTGCGTTTCTGCATGCGTATTTGCCTATACAATGCATTGGAAAAACGCATGGCAAATACGCATCAAATACACGTCAAAAACGCATGTAAAAAACGCATACGTTTTTCTGCCAAGGAGATGCAGAAGTGCTCAGGAAAATTTCTGCTTCATTTCTGCATCGTGGACACATAGCCTAAGCCTTGCTATCGGCTTCTCTTTAGGAAGTACCTTCCAACAAAAAGGTACTGTATTGGGATCTTCCCAGCCTGATGATATCAGCTCACAGCTGTCTGCTTTACCTTTGCTGGTTATCAGACATGGGGGGAGGACCCCACGTGATTTTTTTCATTTATTTATTTGTTTATTTATTAGCTTAATACATGTACAGCAAACTACACACACAAGCCACCAACTATATATCTCATGGACATCTATCTATCTATCTAGTTCACACTTTTGAACCAAAATGTCGCCTTATAGGCTATTATATAGCACTTATTTTTTTAATGTTATATGGTGTACTGCCTCTATCTTTTTATAATATGTTCAAGGGTTGGTATATACCTGTGAAGCTCTTGGCACCTTGCTATGCTGGTGCTGTTTTTGTCTTTTTCTTTTTATCCATCTATCTATCTATTATCTATCTATCTATCTATCTATCTATCTATCTATCTATCTATCTATCTATCTATCTATCTGCTATCTGCTATCTATCTTGCTATCTAGCTATCCATGTGCTATATATAAGGAGAGAGGTGCAGCACAAGTCAGCTATATTAACCTGTGGGTGCAAAGCCTAACAGGCCAACCAAACTTCAATAATATTCCAATAATATTCCATGAAGAAAGGCAGCACTCCAATCTTCCATAAAAAGCTGTGGTTTATTGACACACAGTCAAAAGTTGCAGTGGCAACGTATTGTTCCTATTGAGGAACTTTCTCAAGCCTTGCCACTGACACTGACACTTTGGACTATGTGTCAATAAACCACAGCTTTTTATGGAAGATTGGAGTGCTGCCTTTTCTTCATGGAATATCTATGTGCTAGGGATTGACTAGTCTGTACAGGGATCAGTTGGGTGTAGGTGCAGAATATCTCGATAGTTAGTCTTCCTTACGCCCTTTACTTGTGTGTTAGGCTATGTTCACACATGTTGGGTTTTTCAGCGTTTTTTGCAGCAGATTTTTATGCACATTTTCAGCTGCGTCTATCAGTACCAGACCAGCAAAGTCTATGAGAAACCAGAATTCTCTGTTCACACATCTTATTTATTTTTTTGTTGTGTATTTTGTGCCTTGGTTGGGTTTTTGGAAAATAGAGCATGTCACTTCTTTCAGTGTTTTTTCACCCATAGGAAGTAATGAGTGGTGAAAAAAATGCTGAAAAAGCACCAAAATTTGCATCAGTGTTTTTGATGGCAAAATAGCATGGGGTTCTTTTTTTTCACAGAACTTTATGTACATGCATCAATAAAGATACAAGGACAGTGAAAAAGACGCAGAAAAAATGCATAAAAAAACACAGCAAAACCTGCATTTTTGACGCAGCTGATTTCCTGCCAGAGATTAGGTTTTGCCTCAGATTTGTGATGCTGTAAAAGCCAACATGTGTGAACATAGCCTTAGTGTGGTACATGCATAACAGCAAGCAGTCATCGGACGTATGTCTTAATAATGATATGACAAGACCCGCTGTACTATAAATCCACAGGTACTGAGACTTATTGTTCTTTAAAAACCATGATTGTTTGTAATCTTGTTCTGGATGTCACAAATGTTTTAATGAATACCTCTATACAAATAAATGAGGTATTAATTAATTTGTTTACACTCCTATTTCTGACTGGTGTATCTGACGCGCCCCCTGGGCCAGTGTTGTTTGGGGGATACCCGGAGCCGGATCAGATGGGGGTTGTAGTCTCCGAGTGGCGGTGACCCGGTCCGTGCCCAGGGTGTCAAGCTCAGTGTGTGGCAGTCCTTACAGATGTTATTAGTGTTCTTTGTGTCGACTACGCCACCCGTTGATTTGCGGTCAATACGGCCGCCGCTGCAGCAGGGTCCGCTGAGGCTGGTGGTGCTTGTGCAGCTCTGGTAGTATAACCCCCAACGGGAGGGGTATAGCCTCAGGGGGTCAGGTGTAGAGGATGGTGGTAGTGGTGGTGCAGTGTGGATGTTAAGAAGACTCCGAGCCGGGCTGTGCAGTTCAGGGTTTTTACTTACTGCTGTTCTTGTGGTCACTCTGGCCTTAAGTGACCGCCCGAGCCGTGCTGCGTCCACCAGGTCTTGGACTCGGCCAACCCCCAGGTGATTCTGGAGCGTGGTCCTGAGCTCCCTTTCTGACTTGTCCTTCTCTCTGGCCTTCCCCACCAGGGATCCACCTAAGTCCGGCTCCCTCGGGCCTCTTGTTGGTAAACCCTTGTCTCTGGGTTCCCTGACCCTATTCTTGGTTTGCCTTCCGGGTGGATTTAGTGGGTGGTCGTGGCAGATCCTGCCCACGACCTCCGGTCTCTGGCTAAGGTGTGCTGTAGCCTCCACCAGCTTGGGATCCGGTACCCTGTTGCCAACTCTTCACCCTCTGATCTAATTTTGGGTTCTTGGAGTTCCCTCTTCTCCCCCTTCTGGGTCCTTCTTTCTCCTCTCTCTCTGCTTCTCAGGCTCTCTCAGACTGACCAAACCTCTACAAAAGACTGACGTCTCACAGACTGACCCTGATCTAAGATGGTTCCCACCTTATATACTCCCTCTATGTGTGAGCTCAGGTGACCAGCACCCAATGAGCTCCTAGCTTTACCCAGGCTGCTCCCCCTATCTGCCCCTACACTACTGGGATGTTCCACCCCCCTCCCACTCCAGCCAGGAACAGACACTGTCGTACCTGCACATTTCTCTAGTGGGAGTACCATCGGTCTGTCCCTCGGAAATGGGATGTGTGTAGTGCATGCAGCTAACTGAGCTCAGTTCCACACTCCATCCTTACCCGGGAGTGGAATATCACACCTCTGGGTTGAGGTGCAATACCCCTGTAGCAGCCGAATCCTCAGGGTGCTACATTCCCCCCTGGTAAACCACAGCACGTCCTCGGGCTGTAAGATAACAAAACATCAAAACATACAATTTTTTTTTTTTTTCATAAACATCAACATATAAAACATCATATATATTATCAGCTATCAAACTTTTCATATAAAACTTTTCATAAATAACATTCTTGTTCCTCCGGCCACGGTGCAACTTGTGACCGGGTAAAGTGCGACAGTCTCTTTTGGAAGAAAACAGTTTCCTATAAAACCGGTAGGGGGCGCTTTAGGAAGCGCAACTATATACAAGGGAAATATGGCCGCTCTCAGTCCTCGGCCAGGTATTAGGGAGGAATGACCGCTCTCAGTCCTCGGTCAGTGGGAATAGGGACACACGGGTTTCAGTTCAATTTGCTGGTCCCAACGGGGACTATATTTTAACTAGAACAGTTCTTATACCCTGACGGGTAACTATGTACAGTCTCTCTCTACCGTACTTCAACGACGGCGTCCTCCTGCTCCTTCTTTAGATTCTTCAGACCCGTCCGGGTCCTCTTGCTCCTCCTCACACCGCAGCTCCTCCTCCGTCAGGCGATGCACATGGAGGGCGTAGGGTCCTTTGGCACACTTGTGCCAGGTGAAGGTGACCTCGTCCCCTACATACAGGTCACGACCTCTGTGTCCCTCCGGCAGATGGCTCTCTACGTCTCTGCGGGTTACAAAGACGTCGCCGGGGGTATGATGGTCTCTTATGAAGCCCCACCCATGCTGCAGGTTGAACTACAGTCCCGATGGTACGGGGACCATGAGCTGCACGGGGTTCTCTCCTGGTCCGGCTCTTCTGCTCCGCGCTTCTTATCTGCATTTGCTGTTCCCGGACCCGCCTCTCTCTCCGCTCCCTCTCGAAGACCTCGAGCTGCTGCCGGCAGCACTCTGCACGCTCCGCTGCGGCCGCCCGAGTCTCCTGAGTGAACCCCATGAAGTCTTCTCCGGTGGGGTCCCACTCGAACTGGATCTCCTCCAGTGGGGGCGAGGTCCTCCTTACGGGCTTCGGAGCCGGAATCAGGGGCTCGCACATGGGCCTTGCTCTCTGGAGTTCCAGCTGAATATACTCCTGGGGCCATACAAAGGGCTGCCCATCCGGGCACGTATGCTGGGCGAACAGGTCTTCACCCAGGTGCGGCACTCTAGATGTTGAGGGCGCGTTGATGGTAGCTGCGCCCGGGTCGACCAGGCCTTGCGACCAGGCTTGGGGCACCCTAAAGGCAAAGGGCACCGTAAGAACGGCGGCGCCCTGGGTTACTCGGCCCTGCGACCAGGCCGGTGGCTCCGCGGAGGTAGGGGGCGCTGTTGGTATTGCGGCGCCCGGAGGTACTAGGCCTTGCGACCAGGCCGGTGGTATTTCCTGCTTGGCCACGCTCGAGGTCGAGGCGTGTGACGTCACAGGGGTCGCGGCCGCGGTTTCCGGTTGAGGCCTAGTCGGCGGCGGTGACGATGCAGTGACGGGCACGGCATGGGGAACTTCGGGCTCTGCGACGGGGAGCTGGGGCAGGCACGCGGTTTCCCGGCTCGGGGTAGAGACGTCCCCTTTACCTGCCTCCGTCCGTTCAGCTCCCTTCTCGGCGCCGTCTCCTGCCTTCATTCCTCCTGCGCCATCCTCAGAGGCGGTCTGTCTCCTCGTCTCGGGCGGCGTGCTCCGCTGACGGGTTCCGGTCTGCTGGGCCATCTCTCGGCTCCACTCCGCCAACGTCTCCCGCTGCACCCGGGCCATCCTCCGTGCGAGGCCCTCCAGCGCGGTCTGTGCACACTCCCGGTCTCGGGGGAGCTGTGCCAGGATCTCCACTAAGCCTAGTGGGGTTGTTGCTTGCAGCAGGCTCCTGACCACTGGGTCGGTGCTGCCTGTCTCTCCCTCCATCTCCGGGTACGCTCTCTCTGGACTCTCCTCCAGACGTCTTGTCTCCGGGTGCGCTCTCTCCAGACTCCAGGCTGCACCCATCTTCGTTCTCTTGTTCTGTCTCCGCCCACATTGAGGGTGGTCCCGGGGCAACTTAGTGATTGTCAGTTCCAGGGGCAGTTCTCTCACGCTGATGGACACTTCCAGCATCACAGTCTCTGTTGGTGGGCGCGGTTTCCGCTTTTGGCGCCATTCTTCGACCTGGCCCACGATGGGAGGTGGCCTTTTGCCACCCTCTGGCACGCCCATAATGGCGTCCGCTCTTCCAAGGCGGGAAATCTTCGGAAATGGCGGGAATCGTCTCCCAGTGGCGGGAAACTCCATGGATGGCGGGAAAAAGCTGCAAATGGCGGACAACCGGCGGGAAACGACCTGTGATGGGGTCCGTTGGCGGGGACCCTCCGGAACCGGCGGGAGACTTCTTTTTGAGGTAACGGTGAACTTTTCTTCAGGCACGCAGTACCCGGTTGTTGCGGGCACGTTATCCTGCCGACTACGCCAAAGTTGACGCGCCCCCTGGGCCAGTGTTGTTTGGGGGATACCCGGAGCCGGATCAGATGGGGGTTGTAGTCTCCGAGTGGCGGTGACCCGGTCCGTGCCCAGGGTGTCAAGCTCAGTGTGTGGCAGTCCTTACAGATGTTATTAGTGTTCTTTGTGTCGACTACGCCACCCGTTGATTTGCGGTCAATACGGCCGCCGCTGCAGCAGGGTCCGCTGAGGCTGGTGGTGCTTGTGCAGCTCTGGTAGTATAACCCCCAACGGGAGGGGTATAGCCTCAGGGGGTCAGGTGTAGAGGATGGTGGTAGTGGTGGTGCAGTGTGGATGTTAAGAAGACTCCGAGCCGGGCTGTGCAGTTCAGGGTTTTTACTTACTGCTGTTCTTGTGGTCACTCTGGCCTTAAGTGACCGCCCGAGCCGTGCTGCGTCCACCAGGTCTTGGACTCGGCCAACCCCCAGGTGATTCTGGAGAGTGGTCCTGAGCTCCCTTTCTGACTTGTCCTTCTCTCTGGCCTTCCCCACCAGGGATCCACCTAAGTCCGGCTCCCTCGGGCCTCTTGTTGGTAAACCCTTGTCTCTGGGTTCCCTGACCCTATTCTTGGTTTGCCTTCCGGGTGGATTTAGTGGGTGGTCGTGGCAGATCCTGCCCACGACCTCCGGTCTCTGGCTAAGGTGTGCTGTAGCCTCCACCAGCTTGGGATCCGGTACCCTGTTGCCAACTCTTCACCCTCTGATCTAATTTTGGGTTCTTGGAGTTCCCTCTTCTCCCCCTTCTGGGTCCTTCTTTCTCCTCTCTCTCTGCTTCTCAGGCTCTCTCAGACTGACCAAACCTCTACAAAAGACTGACGTCTCACAGACTGACCCTGATCTAAGATGGTTCCCACCTTATATACTCCCTCTATGTGTGAGCTCAGGTGACCAGCACCCAATGAGCTCCTAGCTTTACCCAGGCTGCTCCCCCTATCTGCCCCTACACTACTGGGATGTTCCACCCCCCTCCCACTCCAGCCAGGAACAGACACTGTCGTACCTGCACATTTCTCTAGTGGGAGTACCATCGGTCTGTCCCTCGGAAATGGGATGTGTGTAGTGCATGCAGCTAACTGAGCTCAGTTCCACACTCCATCCTTACCCGGGAGTGGAATATCACACCTCTGGGTTGAGGTGCAATACCCCTGTAGCAGCCGAATCCTCAGGGTGCTACATATCTTTATAGCACTGCACAATATACTGGACTTTCTTTTGTACATATATATAACATGCTTTGAGTTTGATTACACATTCTGTAATTTTTCTTAATATTTCCATTCGGCTAATTAGATGATGTATTGCATATGCATGTATTTATACCTCACATCTTGAGCAAGTGACACTGCTTGGGAAAGGCTCCATAGAGAGAGCTGAAATGTAGCTGGTGCTGGTGAATAAAGGATCCTTACTTTTTCACTATTTTGGATGTGCTGCCTTCTTTTTTGGATTTTTATACCTTTGATAAATAAAAAAATATATCTAATTTATTAATCATCTATTATAGATAACACAATACATGATCAAATAAAAACGGAAGAGGAAGGAGGTTGATGCAGAATAAACCATCAAACAGATGTAGTGCATTACTAAAATTGGTCACTAGATGGCAAATGTAATATAGTGGTGTATTTAATACACAGAATTCAGGGAAAGCCTAAAGATTAGCGTAATAGATAGTCAAAAATTAGGCAAGCAAAATTATACAGATAATTAAACAAAAATACACAGGCAAGGTGAACCTAATACTGAACACTCATGATAGATATTGATCACTGCATTAACTTCCACCTCAAATACGTTTGTTGCAATGGTAGATAAACCAGCTGGACCATAAATATAAATATATATAAATATAGAAAATAGCACGGCTGCCTTGGTTATATGTAAAATTGTTAATTTTGTGAAAGAAAATTGCACTGATGAAATTCAAAGAATCTGGGTTTGATAATTTTAAACATTTTTTCCCTTTCTGACCTGCTCGGGCATGGCACATGCAGGGAAGTGTTGACTCTGGAGAGTGTGAAGAGGGGGTTGGCAACCAGGGGTGGATTAAGAGTAGCAAGGGCCCCGGGCAGTTTAGAAGGCGCGGGCCCCCCCCCCCACACCTGATTTATCACGTGACATGTCACATGATCCCCTGTGATAGATCATGTGATAGTTCACGGGAAATTAATTTGCCACAATATTAATTGTGCTGCCTCATCTGAGAGCAGCACAATATTGGGGCAGATACCCTGATTCCAGCGATGTGTCACTTTTTCAGCTGCTTGTTGTCCTTTTGAGAAAATCACCGTTTTATCTGCTGCAGATCTAGCAGCTCTCTGAATGCTGCGCTCTGTATAGCCACACCCACACCATTGATTGGCAGCTTTCTGCCCATGCTCAGTGTACACAGAAATCTACTGATCAGTGATGGGGGTGGGGTCCTACAGAACTTACTAGTCATCTAGTGATAAGTACCTTCTGACAAATCAATGATTTTATCAAAACAACACTAAGCAGCCCAGTAAGTGACACATTACTGGAATCAGTGCCTCTAACCCTACATTATGCTGCTCTCAGATTAGGTGGCAAAAACCTGATGACAGATTCCCTTTAAAGGAGCTGTAAACACAAAAAGGTTTGTATTAAAAAAAATACAAGCCATTTGTGAAATTAACTTTTTTTCATTGTTAATTCACATTAGACTGTATCTTCAACACTTTTGTCAGCAGGTCTTATTACAGACTCTGAATAGGGCAGCTCTCTCCCTCTCCCTCAGCAGAAAGTCACAGCATGGTTAAAAAACGGGATCTTTTATGATTTTCTCATAATAAATAAAAAAGGACATGCAAGTCCTCCAAACTATTTTCCGTTTCTCTATAGGGGAGGTCCTAAATCTTTCTTGTTCTTTAGTTGATCACATGTCAAAAGGCAAAGCATTTACTATGAACTCGCCTAAAAAAATATACACTGGGAGAGTAATATCATCATCTGCATGTAAATATTCCTTGACTCTAAGGGCTCGCTCACACTGTCGTATAACACGGCCGAATGCTATGTGATGTTTTATCGGATAGGACTCGGCCCTATGTTATACTATGGGACAGTGCGATTATTGGCATGAGAAAATAATCTCATTTGATATTCGGACCATGTGCACCCATACAAGTCTATGGGTGCACGTAAAACATTAGACTGCACTCGGATGTCATCCAAGTGCAGTCCGATGAACACTCACAGAGACTATGGAGAAGATGGAGAAAGTAAGTTCTCCATCTTCTCCATATCTGTGCTGCGAGAGAATCGGATCGCACTCAGTTGAAGCTCTGAGTTTGAGCCGAGTATCATTAGCATAATTGGCCCTATTCTCTTGCATGAGAGAATATATGGCTTAGTGAGTGGACCCTAAAACTGAATAGTAGTGACGGACAGGCACCTCACAAGCGGGATCCATGTAGCTCTCAGATGTCATGTAGGTAGGGCTTCATTCCATGGGGTAGGGCTTAATTTCAAGGTATATAAAAAAAAAATGGACTTCAAATAAAAATTAAATGAACACAAAAAGCACTAACTGAATTATTTTTTTCGTATTTATGTTTGCAGCCCCTTTAAAAACCCTTTGAGGACCAAGGCACATATATGTCCCATAGTTTTAAACTAGAAAAAAATTTGATTGAATAAAATTTAAGGTCCTCGAAGGTTTAAGTAGGTCATAAATTCATATGAATACTTGCTCATACAATTTCACATGCCAAAAGATGAAGAAGAACAGAATCAAAAATATGACATTAAGTGGAGAACTTACAGGTATTCAAGGTGAAAGAGACCAGCAAAGGCATCGTCTCGAATGACAGTAAATGAGCTAGAATTCAGCAAGCTGAAAATGAAGACAGCAGGTTAGAAGCGAACCAGACTTTATGGTGCTCAGAATCAGTCAAGCAGAATTTATTGACTGCTCTTGCAAAGCACTGAGACTCCCGCTGTGTATAGATGGCGCCGTGCGGCCTCCCGCTGTGTATAGATGGTGCCGTGCGGCCTCCCGCTGTGTATAGATGGCGCCGTGCGGCCTCTCGCTGTGTATATATGGCTACGTGCGGCCTCCTGCTGAGTATACGTGTATAGATGGCTACGTGCGGCCTCCTGCTGAGTATAGATACCACACGGCGCTCCCCCCAGAGACAGCAGGAGGCCGCACAGCGCCATTTATACTTAGCGGGAGACCGCACGTAGCCATCTATGCACAGCAGGAGGCCGCACGGCGCCCCCCCCAGAGACAGCAGGAGGCCGCACAGCGCCATCTATACTCAGCGGGAGGCCGCACATAGCCATCTATACACAGCGGGAGGCCGCACGGCGCCCCCCCCAGAGACAGCAGGAGGCCGCACAGCGCAATCTATACTCAGCGGGAGGCCACACGTAGCCATCTATACACAGCGGGAGGCCGCACGGCGCCCCCCCAGAGACAGCAGGAGGCCGCACAGCGCCATCAATACTCAGCGGGAGGCCGCACGTAGCCATCTCTACACAGCGGGGAGCCGCACGGCGCCATCTCTACACAGCAGGGGGCCGCACGGCACCATCAATACACGGCGGTGGGCCGCACGGCGCCATCTATACATAGCAGGGGGCCGCACGTAGCCATCTATACACAGCGGGGGGCCACACGTAGCCATCTATACACAGCGGGGGGCCGCATGTAGCCATCTATACACAGCGGGGGGCTGCACGGCGCCCCCTCCCAGATACAGCAGGAGGCCGCACGGCGCCAATTATACTCAGCAGGAGGCCGCACGCAGTCACGCACAAACACAAACATATACAGACATATACATACACGCATAAACACATTTGAAACACAAAAATACATATAAACAGACATGACACAATGATATCTGCCCACACACACACATACAAACAGACATCACACAATGACATCTGCCCACACACACACACATACAAACAGACATCACACAATGACATCTGCCCACACACACACACAAACAGACATCACACAATGATATCTGCCCACACACACACACACACATCACACAATGACATCTGCCCCCCCCACACACACACACAAACAGACATCACGCAATGACATCTGCCCACACACACACACAAACAGACATCACACAATGACATCTGCCTACACACACACACACACAAACAGACATCACACAATGACATCTGTCCACACACAAACACACAGACATACACACACACAAACAGACATCACACAATGACATCTGCCCACACACACACACACAAACAGACATCACACAATGACATCTGCCCACACACACACACACAAACAGACATCACACAATGACATCTGCCCACACACACACACAGACATCACACAAACAGACATCACACAATGACATCTGCCCACACACACACACATCACACAATGACATCTGCCCACATACACACACAGACATCACACAATGACATCTGCCCACACACACACACAGACATCACACAATGACATCTGCCCACACACACACATACAAACAGACATCACACAATGACATCTGCCCACACACACACACATACAAACAGACATCACACAATGACATCTGCCCACACACACACACAAACAGACATCACACAATGATATCTGCCCACACACACACACACACATCACACAATGACATCTGCCCCCCCCACACACACACACAAACAGACATCACGCAATGACATCTGCCCACACACACATACACAAACAGACTTCACACAATGACATCTACCCCCCCACACACATACAAACAGACATCACACAATGACATCTGCCCACACACACACACACAGACATCACACAAACAGACATCACACAATGACATCTGCCCACACACACACACACATCACACAATGACATCTGCCCACATACACAAACAGACATCACACAATGACATCTACCCCCCCCACACACAAACAGACATCACACAATGACATCTGCCTACACACACACATACACATCACAGAATGACATCTGCCCACACACACACACACACATCACACAATGACATCTGCCCACACACACACACACACACACACAGACATCACACAATGACATCTGCCCCCCCACACACACACATATACACACACACACACAAACAGACATCACACAATGACATCTGCCCACACATACACACAAACAGACATCACACAATGACATCTGCCTACACACACACACACACAGACATCACACAAACAGACATCACACAATGACATCTGCCCACACACACACACACACACACACACACAAACAGACATCACACAATGACATCTGCCTACACACACACACACACAAACAGACATCACACAATGACATCTGCCCACACACACACACAGACATCACACAATGACATCTGCCCACACACACAAACAGACATCACACAATGACATCTGCCCACACACACACACACACATACAAACAGACATCACACAATGACATCTGCCCACACACACACACAAACAGACATCACACAATGACATCTGCCCACACACACACACACACACATCACACAATGACATCTGCCCCCCCCACACACAAACAGACATCACACAATGACATCTGCCCACACACACACACAAACAGACATCACACAATGACATCTGCCTACACACACACACACAAACAGACATCACACAATGACATCTGCCCAGACACAAACACACAGACATACACACACACAAACAGACATCACACAATGACATCTGCCCACACACACACACACAAACAGACATCACACAATGACATCTGCCCACACACACACACACACAAACAGACATCACACAATGACATCTACCTCCCCACACACACATACAAACAGACATCACACAATGACATCTGCCCACACATACACACACACAGACATCACACAAACAGACATCACACAATGACATCTGCCCACACACACACACACAATGACATCTGCCCACACACACATACACACACAGACATCACACAATGACATCTGCCCACACACACACACAAACAGACATCACACAATGACATCTGCCCACACACACACACACAAACAGACATCACACAATGACATCTGCCCACACACACACACACACATACACATCACACAATGACATCTGCCCACACACACACACACAGACATACACACACAAACAGATATCACACAATGACATCTGCCCACACACACACACACACACACACACACTCACTCACTCACCATCCCCCGGCTCGGCTCCAGTCCTCCTGGCTCCTGCTCCTCTCCCGTGGTAAGTAGCAGTGCAGGCCGGGCGCGCACTGCGTGACGTCACAGCTAGGAGACACGGCCACGCACAGGGCCGTGTCTCCTAGCAGTGACGCGGCCGGGCCAGCACAGGGAAGTTAACTGCTTCAGTGCTGGCCCGGCCGATGAAGAAGTAGCGGCGGCTGCTGCTGGGGGAGCGGTACGGGACCCCCCCTCCCGCCACTGCTACCGGTATGTGCCGCGGCGGCCCGCACATATAATGAGGGCAGTCCGGCATTAGACACCCCGCCCGGAGCCGCGGGCCCTCTGCAGGCTCGGGGCCCCGGGCGGTCGACCCGATTGCCCTCATTATAATCCGCCTATGTTGGCAACCGTCCTCTATGCAAAGGCTTTATTGATTAGGGAAAACAGATTTTCCTTGTGATACACTAGTTTCCCCGTCCCAACATTTTTTTTAACAATTTTGAAAAAAATTGACATTTTTTTTAAAGAAAATTTTGCCCTTTCTCACACTGCAGTTCTGGATGCTATTCACCCCTGATGCAGTCACAATAATATTGAATTTTACTCAAAATGTTGAAGATAGTGAGTTCAAATTGATGCACGTAATATAATAATTTTTGTTATTGAAAACATTTTGCATTCTGTCCTTAAATCTGTCAGGAAAGGCTTTTTAATACAATAAATAATGGTGCAGTTGAAACCGGAAGTTTACATACACTATGTAATAAGACACATATGCATATTTTTCTCAATATCTGACATGAAATCAGAATAAACCTTTCCCATTTTAGGTCAATTAGGATTACCATAATTTTTAATATTTGCCAAATGCCAGAATAATGAGAGAGAGAGAATGTTTTAAGGCATTTTTATTACTTACTGCAAAGTCACAAGTTTACATACATTTCATTAGTATTTGGTACCATTGCCCTTAAACTGAATGACTTGGGTCAAACATTTGGGATATCCTTCCACAAGCTTCTCGCAATAGTTGGTCAGAATTTGGGCCCATTGTTCCTGACAAAACTGGTGTAACTGATCCAGGTTTGTAGGTCGCCTTGCTCGCACCTGCCTTTTCTGCTTTACGTATAAATTTTCAATAGGATTAAAATCAGGGCTTTGTGATGGCCACTCCAAAACTTTGACTTTGTTATCCTTAAGCCACTTTGTTACCATTTTAGCAGTAGGCTTCGGGTCATTGTCCATTTGGAAGACCCATTTCCGCCCAAGATTTAACTTCCTGGCTGATGTCTTGACATGTTGCTTCAGTATTGCCACATAATCTTTTTTTCTCATGATGCCATCTATTTTGTGAAGTGCACCAGTCCCTCCTGCACAACATGATGCTGCCACCCCCCGTGTTTCACAGTTGGGATGGTGTTCTTAGGCTTCCAAGCTTCTCCCTTTTTCCTCCAAACGTAACGATGGTCATTATGCTCAAAAAGTTCAATTTTAGTTTCATCAGACCACAGGACATGTCTCCAAAAATTAAGGTCTGTGTTCCTGTGTGCATTTGCAAACATTAATCTGGCTTTTTTATGTTTCTTTTGAAGTAATGGCTTCTTCCTGGCAGAGTGGCCTGTCAGCCCATATTGATACAGTACTCGTTTCACTGTGGTTATTGACACAATCTTACCAGCTTCTTCCATCATCTTCACAAGGTCTTTTGCTTTTGTCCTTGGGTTGATGTGCACATGTTGGACCAAAGCACGTTCATCTCTGGGACACAGAACCCGTCTCCTTCCTGAGTGGTATATGGCTGGACATTCCCATCTTGTTTGTACTTGCACATAATTGTTTGTACAGATGAGCGAGGCACCTTCAGATATCTTGAAATTGTACCCAAGAATGAGCCATACTTGTGCAAGTTCACAATTCTCTTCCTGATATCTTGGCTGATTTCTTTAGACTTTCCCATGATGCTGCACAAAAAAAGGAGTGTGTTTCAGGTGTGCATTCAGGAGTGTGTTTCTAATTAACTCAGATGTTGCCAAAAAAACTATCAGAAGCTTCCAAACACATGACATCATCATATGGACAATCCAGAATTGTTTAAAGACATATTAATCTTAGTGTATGCAAACTTTTGACTTTGCAGTAAATAAAAATGCCTTAAAACGTTCTCTCTCTCTCATTATTCTGGCATTTGGCAAATATTAAAAATTATGGTAATCCTAATTGACCTAAAATGGGAAAGGTTTATTCTATCATGTCAGATATTGAGAAAACCATGCATATGTGCTTTTTAATATAGTGTATGTAAACTTCTGGTTTCAACTGTATATACCGTATTTTTCGGACCATAAGACGCACTTTTTGCTCCATCAAATTTGGGAGGAAAATGGGGAGTGCGTCTTATGGTCCAAACATAGAGCCTAATACCTGATAGTTGCGGTGGTGGTGGAGCGGGATCGCAGGGCCCTCAATTCCCTCCCTCCTTCAGCGACATGGCACTGGCGGCGGCAGCAGAAGAGGTGAGATGCTGTGGGCCAGTTTGTGCCCGGAGGCCGGTGTGTGCCTGGGGGCTGGGGCCGATGTCTGCCTGGGGGCCAGTGAGCGGCATGCGGGCTTTTCAGTGTGCGCAGCCATCTTCCTAAAGCTGTGATCTACAGGAAAATGGCCGCCCGAGCCGGCGCATGCGCAGACTGGTAGTTCGGGTGGCAATTTTCCTGTAGATCACAGCTTCAAGAAGATGGCCACGCACACTGGGAAGCCCGCACGCCGCTCACCGGCTATATTTGCACTTTGGCCCCCACTTGCATATTAGCCAGATATATAGGCCCTTGTAGCATTGTAGAGCCTATAAAAACATCATCCCGGCCCCTTCCTGTAATACTGTCCCCCATTCTGGCCCCATATTGTAATAATGTTTCCATCCAAGCCCTTTCCTGTAATAATGTCCTCCATCCTGAGATAATTCATGTAATAATGTCTCCTTCCTGTGTAAGAGGGTGGACAGACCTGTCCCCTTCAAGAAGATGTTGAATCAAGTTGCTAAAAGTTAATTGTTTTGTGATTACATTTTTTTATATGTTATATAAAGAATGTATTTTATCCTTATGGCTGGTGTGTGTGTGAGGTTCCTGGAGGGTTAACCTCAAGGCCGTCCCATATAGAGGGGGTGGGCGGCCCTTTAGGGGAAACCAGTGGGAAGTGTATAGTGTTGAAGTGGCAGAGTATGGAGTAGGCTGTGTGCTGGAGAGGAGTTGACAGAAGGGGACAGGGTAATCTGTTGTGGAACTATAAGCCTCAGCATGGAAATAAGCTAGTTACAGAGGCTTCAAGACATCACAGGCAATTGGAGACCCCTACAGGGAAGGAAAGCTTACAAGTCTGGGAAAAGTACGGTCCAACGGAAAAGGGGGACCTTAGGAAAAGGTAGTGATCTGCTGTGAGTACTAAAACAGGGAGCTTAGGCTCAAGGAGCGGCCCCTGGGACTAATATAGCTAAAGACTCCTGGTATTGGGATTATAGCATTACACGTGGATCCATATGACCCATCCTTAAAAAAACAGAGGTAATTCAAACATATCTCCATGTCCCCTGCGGTACCTGTTGTCGGGAACAAAGTGCAGACTGTAACTCTGAGAATGGAGCCGATGTATTGTGTGGAAGATGGAGAAAGAGAATGTGTGACCTGTAACCCCCTGTTCACCAGTTTGGCCAAATATAAAATGGACATTGTTTTTAAGGACTGGTCTGGCTTATTGAATGAAATGGTTTACGGGAGCAGGACTGAACTAAGTGCAATGGAACCGACAATGGAAGCAGCAGATCAAGGTACAATGTTGCACATACCCACCAACAACACAATATTCTCTGTAGCTGGCCCCAACGTGGAAATGGCGGACCACTCACACGACTACCGCCCGGAGCCAATTCACACCTGTAAGGTCACAGACCCACTATCAGTACTTGGTCAGTATTTTTTCTCAGGAGTGGGAGCCAAAACCAGGAGTGGGTGAAAAATGCAGAATTGGTTCACTTGTTTCTATTATACCTTTTCTCTGATTGTTCCTCATCTGGTTTTGGCTCCCACTCCTTAGAAAAAATACTGACCGAATACTGATCAAATACTGATAGTGGGGCCATGGCCCTTTAATGTTCATCATCCTGGCCCCTTCCTGTAACACTGTCCTCCATCCTGGGCTAATCCATGTCATAATGTTTCCATCCTGGCCCCTCCCTGTAATAATGCCCCCATCCTGGCCCGATTCTGTAATAATGTACCCATCCTGGCCCTTCCTGTAATTGTGTCTACTGTCTTGACTCCTTCCTGTAATAATGTTCCCTATTGGGCCTATTCCTGTAATAATGTCCCTGTCCTGGGTACCTTTCTGTAATAATGTTCCCCATCCTGGCCCCAATGTATAATAATGTCCTCCATCTTGGACCCATCCTGTAATAATGTTCCACGTCGTTTTCCCACGAAGTGTGGCATCCTTTTCCATAGCAGGTACAGAGGCTGACTGCTGACTTCGACCTGTGATGGGCACACTGACGTCAGCAGCCAGCGTCTAATTGTCTGGCGGCGTCTATTGTGGGGCAGGGAACCGATGAGTTTCTGCATTACAATACATTTAAGCAGAGTATGCATCATTGGATGCACTTCCTCCTGAAATAGGTGCTGGCGTTAGTGGCCACCCTCCTACATGGGCCCGGGCTCGATCTCACAATCAGTGGAGTGGGTGGGCTTATACAGGGCTCAGCATTTGAGCTCTGCTAGATCTGCAGAAAGAAAACAGTGATTGTACTAAAATGGCAGCATGCAGACCAGCAAGTGATACATCACTGAAATCAGGCTACATCATGCTGGCCTCAGATTTCACAGCAGAAACCTAGTGACAGATTCCCTTTAAAACAGGTATTCAAAAAAACCTTGCTTTCAGAAAATACAGAATTGTGCTTTAGGTTAGGGCTAAAATTATAGATAGGTCACAAGCAATTTATTGTCGCATGTGACTTGCATTAAAGTCTATGGCATAAAACATTTGTGACTGTGGCACAGTAAGTTGCAGGTTACAATTTGACATTAAAGGAGGTCATTAGAAGCGACACTGCAATCTCAGTGTCAGGTCTCGTTCACAGTGTTGTGCGTCAGTGTGTCATCCGTGTGTCCGTTTTTACCATCAGTGTCATCAGTGTTTTTCTCGTATGGATAAAGAAATAATTAAATTACAAAGCTTCTCCTATACTTTACAATGTTAAACACGGACTGCACACGGATGGTAGATGGATGGCATCCTTGTGCTGTCCGTGTTTGTCACGGACCAATAGACTTGGTGCTGCCGGAAAAAAATGGACATGTATCCATATGTGTTGCACGGACATGTGCTAACACCATAGGTTATAATGGGTACATGTGGTATCTGTGAAAAAAACAGATACCACATGTACTAGAAACACTAATGTGTGAAGGAGGCCTCAAGTGTAGATCTAGCCTTCAGTTTGATAGTAAAGCTGCTATTATGTCATTCTGCCAGAAGGTGGCAACATTTAGCCAAATAGCCAAGGTGTAACGTTGGTTATTGTTTATAGCTGATTTGTACAGCATCACTACATTGTAGGATACATTAAAATGTTTAACCAGTTACAAAGACTTCAGATTATTACCCCAAAAATATATACTTCTACGAGGTTCTCTGCCAGAAGTTTAACACCTTCCGTTTGGAGCATTTTTAGGGGTGTGATTTTAATTTTTAATAACAAGCTTCTTACTTAGATAATGGTTTATCAAGGCACAGAAAATGATCTGTAAACTAATAATCACATAAAACAATTACAATGTTTAAAAAATCTGTATAGTAATATAATGTCATTAATGAACCTGTCAGAAGGTTTTTACCCACAGATTAGTGGTATGGATGTATAAGTGTTTGTCGCCTAATAAAAAGATAAAACGTTTTCTGTAATGTTCTAATGTGCTAGTTATGAGAAATCAGACTGGAAGAGCTCTGGGGGCAGGTCAGTGCACACAGACTATATGGTAAAAAACTATAGGAAATACAGTAAATGGAAGATGAAAATACTAAATTGCTATGTACAATACAGTTACAAGAGACTAAGGTAGAAAAGGCTTTCTATATTTTATAGCCACTAGGTGGTGATGCAGAGCTATCAGAGAAATATTGTATTGTGTTATTTTGTTGTAGTGTGTTTTTTCACCTTTGCGTTCCCGGCATCTGCAGTACATTGCACACTGATTTCTGTTGCTCATAGTCAACTGCAATATGTAAGGGAGCGGTGCTTGTAATTATTTTGTAGAGATGAGAGAATCGAATTTATGTTAAAATTTAGGAATCCACTAAACCTGTCAAATTCAAACAATTTGCTTTTCGCTTAGAACAAATCACTTAACATGGCAAAGCCATTTTACACAATGTAGAAGATTGCATCAAGTAGAGAAGGATCCTATAACCACAGGTGTGACCAGGCGGTCTTTCCAGTAATGCTATCACATCACATGGTATAGCACTGCCAATCAGAACTGACTATCATAGCCTGTATAAAAACAAAGGCAGGGAATGCAGCAGCCATATTGTAGTGAAACTGGATAATGAAAGGATGTTACAGCTCAGCCATAGAGACAGAGAGTAAACCATAAAAGACTGAACAAATTGTACAGATAGTGTATGACAGCACAGCAGTGAAGAACTATTTACTCATATCCCTACACTTTGACATTACTAATGTTGCATTTGCATTAACCCCTTAGCACATATGAAGGTACCAGTACATGCACACTGGGATTCGCAAGTGTGGAGGAGGTTCTGGAACTGAGTTCCCTCCATACACGATAGATGCCGGCTGTGTTACATAGCTGGCATCCATCTCTAACAAAACCAGCTGGAGCTGATCTCTGATTGCAGCTGTTAACCATTTAAATGCTACTTTGAATCTCTGAAAGCGGCATTTAAATGGAATACTACCATTAACCCCCTGCAACGTGATTCTGAGGTACAGATGGATTACCTTAGCCGCTGGGGGCCTGCTGAAGGCTCACATGGCAGCCATCTTGGTAATCCTGTTGAGCCACAGGCTGAGCTTCATAGTAGCCTGTAATTTATACTATATACTGCAATACTATGGTAATATATGCAATACATAGAATAAGCAATTAAAGGATTCCAGGTTTCAGTCAATTATAGGGACCAAAAGATGTTTTAAAAAGCTAAAAAAAAGTTCTTAAACTTTTAAAAAATAATCAAATATGACAAGTCAAATTACTCCCACTTTCCCCCCATGAGAAATAGACATTTAAAATGTTTTCAAAAGTACATGTTGTATATCAGCGAGTCCATAAAGGTCAGATATTTCAAAATATAAAATTAACCAGTACAATAAACGCTGTAAAGAGCCAAAACTTGAAGTGCCGGAATTGCAGTTTTTTTGTCACCACACCTCTCTAAAAAGTACAATAAATGTAATCAAATCAGCATATTTAACCCAAAATGGCATCAATGAAAACATCAGCCCACTGCATAAAAAACAAAATCTCCCACACAGCCATATTGACTGAAAATTGTGACACAAATCAAATGTTAATTATTTTTTACAAACTTCTGAATATTTTTTCATCACTTAAATAAGAAATGAAAATCTATGCAAGTTTTATATCTCCGCAATCATACTGACATGCAGAATCATGCTGCTAGGTCTTTTTTCCGTACAATGAATGCCATCAAAGCAAAGCCCAAAAATGGTGTAATTTAATTTTTTTTCACTATCTAATCCCACTTGGATTTTTTTGGTTATTTTTCAGTCCATTGTACTGTATATAAAATGAATAGTGATATTTAAAACCACAGCTTGCCCTGCCAAAAAGAACAAGCTATGTTTCCAAAAAAATAAAAAAAATGATGGCTCTTGGAAGAAAGTGAGGAAAAAACAAAAACACAAAAATGAAAATTTGCTTTAAAGAGCTTGAATAGAGTCTGAGGAGACCACAGACTGTTATTTATTTATTTTACTCACTTATATAGCACCATTAATTCCACAGCGCTTTACATGCATTATTATTATTTCTGTCCCCATTGGGGCTCAGAATCTAGATTCCCTATCAGTATGTCTTTGCAGTGTGGGAGGAAACTGGAGAACCTGGAGGAAACCCACACAAACACGGGGAGAACATACAAACTCCTTGTAGATATTGTCCTTGGTGGGATTTGAACCCAGGACCCCAGTGCTGCAAGGCTGCAGTGCTAACCACTGAGCATCTTTTCAGGGCAATTGGAGGTTTTGCAATACTTTTTGATTAGCTGGGAATCAATTTGCTGCAAATTGATTTCCCTGGTTTATGTTGAAAATTCCTCCCAATAAAAATGATTTAAACAAAAGAAATTGGCAAATCAGGTGAATTCAAATGTAAAAATATTAGTCCATCAATAATAAAGTCTGCATCTGTACCTGACTAAAACATCCAGAATATAGACACATTTGTGCAGACACTTATGTCTGAATAGTTTTAAATACTAAAATACTTTGTGTCTCATTGATACATTGACACTGTGCTAAGAAACAGTTGCTCTCTTTGAAATTCTTTAGTCTAACATTTCTGTGAATTGTGTTAAAATTGTTATGGAAACATAAATAATACAAATTAATATTGGTTCCTTCACGGCTCTGTGGTCAATTAGTTTTTTTATTTAATTTTACATTGACCTCTGATTAAAGTGCTATGAACTCAGAACGCTGTGGGCAGAAGGCCACAATTCCACCAATTATATATTTTGCAGTGTACTCTGTCCATGTCACAGATAAAGGACCTTGGATTGCTGCATGCATGAAGCAGCAGAAAAAGTAATGACTAAAATTAGCAAAATAGCAAGAGAATGAAGGTGTGTGGAAAATGGTGTAGGTGCAATGCTGACTGTTCAAGCAGAGAAACTGCAAACCTTACATCTGCTAAAGAGGCTCACTATCTCTACTCATTACAGAGGTTCTCTGGGAAATAAAGAAAATTAATACATTTAAAAAAGACATTATTTTAAATTAATTATTTATTTATACTCATCTCGTTTAAGGGGTAATTATAAGGTTATTCAAAATGGCTGCTGCTACGTTACCGAACACACAACCCATCCTAAATACACAGCAGGACAAGTTGTGTGACTAGAGAAAGGTCTCCTGCTTTCTCTTCTCTGGCCGTTAGCTATGAGAAGAGACATGAGGGAATGTGTGTATATTAAAGCTGAGATAACATCTTTACTGAAGCACAGGCAGCAAGTTGCCTAGTGAGAGGATGGGGGATTGGAAGAGAAATGTAAGCTGTAGCAGACATTGTTTTCTGGATGCAATTGCTGGTGCTTGTTCACACTGTTAGAAAATAACATCTCCACACCTTTCATCTCCTCCCATCCCTCCTCCTCTTTTCTTACAACTGCGGACCTTGCTGCCGGTGCTTCAGCTGAGATGTTATGTCAGCTTAGATATGCGTCTGTTCCTTCCTGTCTCTCCTCATAGTTAATGGCCTGTGAAGGCAGGAGATCTTTCTCTACTCACACAACCAGTCCTGATGTGTGTTTAGGACGGGTTTTGTGTTCAGTAATGTGACAGAAGCCATTTTGAAAATTGTCCCCTGGAAAAGTCGAGTGTAAATATATAAGTAAAAGTATTTATCGAGTGGATTTCTAACTGTGTCTTTTTTTATTTATTGATTTTCTTTATTTCCCAGGGAGAGCCCCTTTAATTTATTTCTAGTGGTTCCCTTGCAGTATTATTAACATTACAGTGAACCTGTCATGTCGCAAAGCACTATTAACCAGCAGATATAGGGTTAATCTACAGGTTAATAGCGTTACAATGCTGCCTTACTGAAAGTGCAACTACCAGGAGAAAATTACCTTCCTCCTGGGAATCGCTGGCTTTCAGTCATAGAGGCATTCCTGGAGTGGCTACAGTCATCGCTCACAGCATCATTAGCGGTGGCTGTAAGCATGCCCTGGCACTATGTTTGACAGCTCGCTTTGCACAGATTGCTGTCAATCAAAGTGCTAGAGACAGCACTTAGCAGTGATTGCATCCACTCAGTGCGCACCGCTATGACTGAAAGCCAGCAGAGAAATAATGTTCCTTTTTTTCCAAGGTGCCGCATTTTCACCAAAATGGACAAAAAGAATTGTAAGGCCGAAGACACATTAGCGTATGGCATCTGATGTGATATGCTAATGACATTCGTCTGCTGCTCTGCTGCAACCGTGAGCCAAGTGTCAGTGCTCTGTGCTCCGATCCTCTCGCATGAGAGGATCGCAGCACAGCTGCGAAGGAGACGGAGAAATTAATTTCTCCATCTCTTCCATTGCTGGCATCGGCGAGAATCTCACTGTGCTCGGGTGATATCCGAGTGCAGTGCGATGTTTCACACACACCCATAGACTTCTATGGGTGCGTGAGATCCGAAATTTGCATGCAATCCGATCTTGATCCAATCGGAGCTGAAAAAAAAAATGCACATGAGCATGCAATCCGATTTTTTTATAGGATTGCATTCGTCCGATCTCAAGGGCGAGCCGTACACTCTTAACCTGCAGGTCAACCCTATATCTTCTGCTTAATAGTGGTTGAGAACATGACAGCTTCACTTTAGAGGATGAGTGATAGAACATATTGTTAGCATTTGACTCAAAGTCCATAAAGTAGCCTTATATTAAGCATTGGGTTTGTTTTATGGGGAGCAATAAAGGATCCAATCAGCCATCTATCCTGATAATTATTATTGAGCTCTTAAAAGTTCAGATCCTTTGCTAAAAAGAAATTGCTCCTATCCCCTCCCCCTCCAAAAAAAAAAATTAAGTTTAATCTAATAGATCTGATCTGATCTTATAAATCCAATCATTATAACCATTTATGACTTGAAAATTTTGATCAAAGAAACTGTTCTGTCAGATCCCTGTGTCATCCTCCCATTCATCCATTCAAAGCCACATTGATAAAGTATAAAAAAAGTACGAAATAGAAACCATGAAAATTAGCATATTGTGTATAATAAAATGAAAAGGCCCATATCTCTGGAAAAAAAAGTATTCCATTGAGCAGCGAGTATAAATTTCAACAAGAGTGAAGGTTATTGCAGAACTAATTGAAGCTCTTCTAAAACATCATCATTTCTCCTGCGTTTGACCCTACAATGTAAGCAATGCTTCTTCAGCAGTGTAACTTCATCAAATAAAACTCTAAAGAGCCTTTTATCTGTAAATATATAAATTTCCTATTTTAAGAAGCCACCCTCCCATCAAAGTTTTTATCCTCTTAGTATATTGCAATCATCATTTTATATAGCCTTGTGTATTTACAATTGCTCATTTTGCCCTTCAGCCCAGTTAATTCTTCTCTTTTCCAATAGGTCTATGAAATCAAATGATTACAAAACAGACAATCCATCTAAGCTCTATGTAGAAACAGGAGGTCAATTTTCTCTGCATTAGTCATAAGTCACTGCAAAAGTTTATAGCAGGGGGGAGGGAGCAGCTGGGTCAGGAGTTGAAGAGGGGGATTACTCATGTAGAAAAAGAAAATGAGACTTAATGATTAAGGCCGTATGAGTCGCCGAAACGTCTACTGTCGCCATAAAACTTGGTTTGACTGTCTTATTTTACTTATAAAAAATGAACTTTGCATTTATTGTAATGTGTGCGATGAAGTAATTTCCTATAGTAACTGGGTACAAGCTGCCTATTGCATCAGCACCTCAACCCAGACAGAGTACACGCAAATCCTGCTATTCTTACTATGGAGAACTACACGGCAGCAGGTTTATTAGTCCTCTAGAGATAAAATCACTGTTTTATTAGTAGGAGATTATCAAAACTACAACAGGGAGCCGAGTAAGAGATACATTGCTGGAATCAGGGTCTCTGCCCATACTTTATGCTGCTCTCAGATAAGGTAACAAAAACCTGGTGATAGATTCCCTTTAATAGACCTCTCCTGAAGTTCTCTGCATAGTTGCTTCTAAGGAGTTCTGCTCGACTGGTGAAGAGCTGGAGGGTCCTCGGTTCCTTTATTCTCAGGGTCAGTATTACCACTGATTATGATGTTATGGCATATGCCATAAAATTACAAGTTAAAAAATACCACTTTAATAGGAACACTCCATTCAAAATTTTGTTAAGCCTAATCAAGATCTGGGGGGCTGGATCAGTGTATAAGGACAGGGGTTCTCTCATTGGTGCCCTTCAAATTTCTTTGTCAAGCACTGCCCCCTAGAGCCCATCACTAAGCATAACACAGAGTGTCACCTTTTCCTGGAGTGTTTGGAGGTTTAATGATCAACTGTCAGAATACAATGTACACTCTGTGCAGTCATGTACGTTGTCGTAAGACAGTACGCCCTCCACGTGACATCAACAGTCATCTATTATCAGTCTTTATAAGAGTTTATTCTGGACTTGAGTGTGGACAGTGATTGAATAGCCCCGCTGTTCTGTGTGCGTGTAACTAATACACAGAGCGTCACTCCAATAATCTGTGGCTTTAGTGCTGCAGATTACCGAGGTGCGGCCGGCCTTTATTTACTGTTGCTACAGTAAAGCTCAATGGAGAACAAACAGGCAGATTTTAAATGAAGTTTGTTTCCTATATGAGGGGAGTGACGGCCAGCACAGCAGCGCCCTGGCTTCGTGCTGCTAGCACATCTTTCCTCTTTCTGGGTGAATGAATCCTGATGATCGTTCTCAGTGAATAGCAGGTATCGTACAGCTCTGCATTCCTCATCATTACCACTGTCCCTGCACCGTCACTGCTCCACGTAATACCTGGTATTGCTGGTGCTGCTCAGTTAATGGTCATGGACCATTTGTAAAGGGCTAGTATTTGGACTCTTGTATATTGGTGCGCCCCTGGAGATATAATTCCCTGATTTGATACATCAGAAGAAAACTTTTACTTGTGTTATTTTGTCTCCGGCACGGTTTCTGCTTCAAAGGGTGTAAATAGTGGTTTCTTGAGACCTTCTACAAGTCAAAACTTCATAGAAAATAGTGAGAGTGTGCTGAAGGCTCACAGGAAGCTATGAAAGCATGTGGGTAAGCATCAAAAAGAGCAAATCCCGATTATAGTGTGGCTTGGGATTCCTAGCCGTAAGAATGTTCTCATACCAAAATGTTCGTAAGCGTTTAACTTTGCATCTTCTTTATTGGGACTATTATATATATAATAGGTTATAGTTTATAGGTAGGGCAACCCTCACCTCCTTTATCGTATCTGACTTTTTCTCCATTGATAGTCTGCTTTAGTTTCCACCTTTTTTGGCCATGGTGTCAATTGACTGTGAGCCTGTTTTCTTTGCTCTGTGCTCTACTCAGAAGGCCACTATGTGCTGCCACCAAACTCTGGTGCCAACCCTTGTGCCAGGAAATGGAGTTTCCTGGCTTTTCCCTTGAACTAGTGGATGGCTGGTATCAGAATGGACTCAGGGAGTGCCCGAAACTGATGTGTTGGAATCCCTGCTAAAAGCACTGTCAGGAGGTTGATGGAGGACCAGTTAGGTAAGGGTGAGAAGTACCTGTTTAATGAGAATAACCAGCCTAAAACAGTCTCTGCAAAGCCATCAATGGTCAAGAGAGACTTATCCGACTGTGAAGAAGGGAAAAAGAGATAATGGAAAGAACTGGTCAACAAAACCTATCCTTCCTGTACATGGTGGGAATTGCTACGAAGGCTGAATTTCCAAATAAACCTGGTGAATTGCAACGTCTGTATCCTCGGAAAACTTTCTAACAAGCAATCACAGATGACTCTGTGTGGCAAACTATACTAAATGTTGCACAAATTATAAATGATAGTAAAATAGCTTCTAATTTGCTGGCTAGAAGGCTAAAAGAACTGCACAGTTGTTTTATCAGAACACAGAGGAATTACTAGAATGTAACAGCTAACGATATTTTAGGAAATGTTGAAATTGTAATAGAGGTCAGAGCTTCCTCTCTTTCTTTTGGAGCCAATATTCCCCTGGTCACTTTGCACACAGCATTCTGTTAAATATAGACACTTGTGGGAGCAAAACTGAAGATGGGCACAAGCTCATTATGTGCAGACACCCTCCATTACCTTCTCTGTTCTGACTTTATATTACATTAATGCCAAAACTGCAGTGACTACTGGTATACTTATCTTATGTTCTTAACTTCCTTTCCATTTTTCATTGATGATTTTTAGAAATTTAGTGGTTGCTTAATTGTTTTCACAAGGGCTCCTGATCTGAACTAAATCAAACACTTATGAGTTAAATAAAATGTTCCATGAAACTCTTGTCAAAATTTTGGAAATTGTTCTTGTATTCAGTGAGATATTGATTGAAATCTTGCTTTTCGAAGGGGTTGCTAAGCACTGTACATATGCTACATCTATCGTGTCAATGCATAAACTCCATATAGATGAATGTATCAAAATAAAGAATACCCCTACAGCCGTGGTTCCTGAAATCATTGCTCACTGACAATTGCAGAAATTTGGAGCACTGCACACATTTTTTTTGTTCATTTTAATTGTTATATTTTATAACGTGTAATAGTGCGTCACATGTCGGGTGCCTGAGTATGGAGTGGACTCATGAGCTAAGTTTATAGCCAGCATCTTGCGGTCTCAGCAGTGACCTGAGCTAGCGTTTATTTAACTATTTAAATGCAACTGTCAATCACTGACAGTGGTATTTAAATAATGAATTTACCAGTGCGCACATGAACTACGGGGTGCCAATGGTTTATCATGGCAGCTGAGATCTTGCTAAAGGCCCCCATTGCTGCCATCTTTTTCTTCCTATGAAACTTCAAAAGAAGAATGTCATTTGTGTTATATACTACAATATAGTAGTATTTCGGTACATAGAAAAAGTGATCAAACAATCGTAGGATCAAGTCCCTTAAAGGACTAAGAAATAAGGAAAAACAAAAAGTTTTAAAAGTATAAGATGATATAAAAAATAAAATCACCCTATTTCCCCAGTTAAAAATAAGATAATAAAAAAAAAGAGACAGAAAAACATATTTGGTATTGCTGCATTTGTAAAAGTCCGATCTATCAAAGTATTAAATTAACTAACCAGTATCGTAAACGCTAAAAAGAGAAAACAATTTGAATTGTCAGAACTGCGTTTATTCGGTCACCACTCCTACCTAAAAAAAATGAGATAAAAAGTGATCTAAACATCGTATGTGGAAAGTGTTGCAAGTGCTAGTCCATCATTGCTGTAAATACCAACTGTCTAACTCTGTTCAAGCTTAACTGTTGCATCAAGTGAGAAACTGCAACCATCAAACTTGTTTCCTGCTATTGACTAAAGTTGTTAAACTTTTATCCTTGCACACCTACATTCATTTTGTCACCCCTGTGTGGAGTATCACGCCACCTCCAAGGTCCTCTACATCCTATATCTCTTAAGGGGCCACACCATCCACATTACGTCTTTCATTATAGGGGTGTCCATACCATATGTGGGTTTAACCTTACAATAAGTGAACGTTAAGACATTTACTTAGAACTGTATCCAAGAGCCATCAAAGAATATAACAAGCTAAAGTACTCATCAGTTCATAAAAACACACCCTTAATGTTTTTCACATGTCCAGACTCCAGTGCCAGGCTCTGCTCCCTCCTTTCTCTACAGCTAGCCCCCTCTGTGCTAGTCCACTTTGTGTTACTACAGTAGCCCGTCATGCACTTCTGATACTATCATCCAAGGTCCTTTCAGGTCAGCTCAGGTGGCTGTGATATGCATGATTATTAAAGTAGCAGTGCACACGGCTACTACGTGCTTCCCAGAAAGTCAAGCCACACCTTCCATTTGGCTGTGCTACAGTCGGGTACCTGATTATCTACTGAGTTGCTCCTGTATGCTATCCAGCTCCTACTACTAACTCAACTTTGCTTCTCCTGGTGCTCTCTGCATCTTCAACTCTGCTGTATAATGACACCAATCACTCTACTCATCTTTGCTATTCTGGGTGCTATCAACGCTTTCAACTCTGCTGCATTAAGATACCTGCCAGCCTACTCGTCTTTGGTATTCCAAAGTGCTGTCCATGCTCTTAACTCTACAACCTTAAAGTTCCTTGACACCTTAGTCCTGTATGTTCTCCACAACCTCAGTTTTCCATCAACAGTGTGCCTGAATGCCTACTCAACTTTGTTATTCCTGTATTCTGTCCTCACTCTTGTGTAAGTCGAGTACCGAGGAGTGTTCTTCAGGACACAGTGGAGTCATGGGCATGAAAACCAACTCTTACACAGTTCACTGCCATAACTATTTTCCTTGTTCATGTGAGTAATTTAACCAGACAATAGAAAACATTTAAGACATTTAGCCAGATGGCTGAAACCTTTGTGCTATACAGCGTGGCACCCAAACAATCTGTACCTACTATTTTCTCTATAAATTTACCTATTGGCGTGCCAGTCTAAACTGGCTGCCTATTACCAGTTTACACCCTGGGAAATTTAGTCAATTGTATGAGTGTAATGTAGGGGCAGCCTGTGGTACAGCAAAGAAGCTTACAATCTTACAAACATCTACTTCTATTCCCCCATTCAATATCCCTCTCCCGTCCTGTTATGTCTTCAGTGAACTCAGAGGAATAGTCGGTCCTCAGCTGCATTGAAGATGCCCTAAAAGCTACTGCAACGGCTATTTAGCTGTGAATGAATTCTATCGAAGTTGAATAACTGTCCTGTACTATAATGCTCCACAGAAACTTTCTCCTGCAACAAAATGAAGTTCATGTTTGGTCTGGAGTCCACTGAGTGCAGTGTCAGCAAGTAGGTGTGGATTAGGCTTTTTTAATCATTGAACAAACAGGAAACGTGACAGAAAATCCGGAAGTTCTGGACTCTAATTTTTGTCAATAAACATGGTCTGAAACAGTCAATATGCCTAACTATGTAACTACAGGCTCTATCTCAACATTAAGTATTTTGGCGCCGGAATGTAGTGAGGTGCATGCACGGGTCCCTCCAACCGGTGAGTGGTACTGTTGATGTTTTTGGCCTAATTCCTCAGCAGCATCCAAAACCTCTCACGGTAGTTCCCGGACTTTACCGTCTCTTAGCAGCGTTTCTATCAGAAACCTCCTCACATCTGGACAGGTTCTGGTCACGAGCAAGATCAGCTCCAATTTCCCTGGCCTCGGTCGGATATTTTTCACGAGAGAATGCTGCTGGATTCCCCTCTAGCGCGTCCTTTCTCTGTCCAGGACATCTCCAGACTGCTCTTAAGATGGCTGCACTTCCTCCTCCTGTGTCTTACATCAGTCAGATTGTAGTCCCTCCTCTGACAATTTTATATGCATCACACTGTCTTTCAACAATACTTAGGCAACAATGACATCTTGTGACCGAATCACAACATTACTGTAGAGAAGCAAATCTATTTAAAACAGGTACAGTGTTATACTGGTGTAGATACAGGTATACACAATTATATCACTCTGGTGAGCCGACACACATCTCACACATGCAACAAGATGCCTGTTGCCCCACTCAACTCCACTGTCTGGCTATGTTCACTCAAAGCATTTTTTGCTGCATTTTTGCTGCAGTCAAAACCTGCTGTCTTGGCAATATAAACACTATGGTTTTGCAGCGGTTTTGTTACGTTTTTGCAGCATTTTTAGTTGGATTTTTTTGTGTGGATTACTTGTGTGTTTTGTCCACAGTACATATTAAGAAAAGTGCGTAAAGTGCTGGTGAAAAGTCACTCTTCCAACAGCCAATTCTCTGCAGAGCGATCTTCTATTCACTACAGAGAAACCAACATAAATAACAATGTCATTTGCGGGTGCAGCCTTGGTCTTCGTTTTTTCTACACGTATTCTTCTTACAACACGCACTGACAGTGCACTCTCTTGCTGGCTGCTTACTTCTGATCAGAGCTGGCGATTGAGCGCACTGTCACTGTACATATTGCACATTGACCAGAATCTACTGAGCATACATCAGAATTGACAACTGACGCATGCTCAGTAGAGTATGGACTAGCCCAGCCCCTGAAACGGGTGTCACTGATGACACTTCGATTCAGAGAGGGAGCAGAGGCTATGGCAGTGACTGCAGCCTAAGCACTCTGATGATGACTCATTTGCCTATTCTAGCATTCACTGGGATTCTCAAGCGAAGAGTCATCAAAGAGAAAATACTAAAAAAATAAATAAATAAAGCAGATAGCGTAGTGAGTGAACGACAGTGACTTTTTAATTAAAGTATATCAGAAAAGGAGAGTAGATTATGACATTAAATAGACAGGCATTTAGGATTAAAATATATTTAAGTTCCAGATCACCCCTTTTATTGTCAGCAGGCACAGGGGAAAGAAGACTGATTTATCTTAAAGCCCACCTCCAGTGGTACGGATTAGCAGCACAAGGTACACATAATGCATTTTTAAATGCTAGAAATTACTTTGAAACTGCTATTAGCAGGAATTCACAACCTTTGACATGTAAATGATTAAAAAGATAACTCCTCATTTTTTGTAAAGCTACAGAACCCCTTGGAGAAAGAGTTAAAATAAACGAAATTTACAGATGTGATATTGAGCTAATGAAATAATGTGGCAACGAAACACTTTGTGTAGAAATGAAATAGCTCAGCTATCAAAAACTCCTTTTAGATTAGATCAGATAAAAGGAGATCTATGTTTTGTTTGAATAAATTGCTGGATTGAATATTTATATATGTGTTTACCAGAAACTAAAAAAAAAGCAGAGTATAAAAATACAGTAGCTTTCATATATTTGTCCTTTACTAACATTGCAAACGTGATTGGCCAATTATGAAATTGTGCTATTTTTGGAGGCACTGTACTGCTTTATTTTGATGGCAGTGTATGAACATATCCACAATCCAATACTCGTTCTGACTACACAAAAAATAACGCAGTTTATGCTCCAGACGACACCTGTCACCAATTTAATTAATCCTTCAAACATATTCAGATACTACTAGGCACATAGTTTCATAGTTTTTAAGGTTTATGACAAGTCCATCTAGTTCAACATATACAGGTGGGTGAAAAAGTGTTTGCCCCCTTACTGACTTCTTATTCTTGTGCATGTTTGTCACACTTAAATGTTTCGCAAAACAAATTTAAACATTAGACAAAGATAACACAAAATGCAGTTTTTAAATAAAGATCTTTATTATTAAGGGATGAAGAAATCCAAACCTACAGGATCCTGTGTGACAAAGTGATTGCCTCCCTCTTAAAACATCTATTAACTGTGGTTTATCACATCTTTGGGAAGCTGAGTTCAATTTCCCTAGCCACACATAGGCCTGATTACTGCCACACCTGTTCTTAATCAAGAAATCACTTACATAAGACCTGCCTGACAAAGTGAAGTAGACCAAAAGATCCCCAAAAGCTAGACATCATGCTGCATTCCAAAGATATTCAGGAACAAATGAGAAGCAAAGTAATTGAGATCTATCAGTCTGTAAAAGGTAATAAAGCCATTTCTAAAGCTTTGGGAGTTCAGCGAACCACAGTGAAAGCCATTATCCACAAATGGTGAAAACATGAAACAGTGGTGAACCTTCCCAGGAGTGGCCATCCAACCAAAATAAACACAATTGCACAGCAACGACTCATTCAAGAGGTCACAAAAGACCCCACAACAACACTCACTTGCCTCAGGTCAGTGTTCAGCACTCCACCATAAGAAAGTGACTGGGCAAAAATGGCATACATGGCAGAGTTCCAAGACAAAAACCACTGCGGAGCAAAAAGAACATAAAGGCTCATCTCAGTTTTGCCAGAAACCATCTTGATTATCACCAAGACTTTTGGGAGAATGCTCTGTGGACTGACAAGACAAAAGTTGAACTTTTTGGAAGGTGAATGTCCCATTACATCTGGCGTAGAAGTAACACAGCATTTCAGAAAAGAAGCATCATACCAACAGTAAAATATGGTGGTGATAGTGTGATGGTCTGGGGCTGTTTTGTTGCTTCAGGGCCTGTAAGACTTGCTGTGGTAAATGGAACTATGAATTCTGCTGTCTACCAAAAAATCCTGAAGGAGAATGTCCAGCAATCTATTTGTGACCTCAAGCTGAAGCGCACTTAGGTTCTGCAGCAGGACAATGATTCAAAACACACCAGCAAGTCCTGAATGGTTTAAGAAAAACAATATTAAGACTTTGGAGTGGCCTAGTCAAAGTTCTGACCTTAATCTGATTGAGATGCTGTGGCATGACCTTAAAAAGCGATTCATGCACTCTAATATGGCTGAATTACAACAATTTTGCAAAGATGAGTGGGTCAAAATTCCTCAAGAGCATTGTAAAAGACTCATTGCCAGTTATCGCAAATGCTTGATCGCAGTTGTTGCTGCTAAGGGTGGCCCAATCTGTTATTAGGTTTAGGGGGCAATCAGTTTTTCACACAGGACCCTGTAGGTTTGGATTTCTTTTTCCCTTAAAAATAAAGACCTTAATATAAAAACTACATTTTATGTATACTTGTGTTATCTTTGTCTAATTTTTAAATTTGTTTTGTGATCTGAAACATTCAAGTGTGATAAACATGCAAAAGCATAAGAAATCAGGAAGAGGGCAAACACTTTTTCACACCACTGTATATACTAACATGCTATTCCAGAAGAAGGCAAAACCCTATGAAGCAGATGCTAATTGATCCAAATTAGAGTAAAAATTCCTTTCTAACTCCACATTTGGCAAACAGGCTAGTTTCTTGGATCAACATCCCATCACAGAATCTAGTGCCCATAACCTGTAATATTATATTTTTCAACAAAGGAATCCAAACCCTCCATGAACTCTTTTAGTAAGCTCAACCATTACAACATCATATGGCAGAAAGTTCCATAGTCTCACTGCTCTTACAGTAAAGATCTCTGTCCTGTCCCCTCATATACTTGTACGCTGTAATAAGATCACCCCTAAGCCTTCCTTTTTCCAAACTGAACAATCCAAAGTCTTATAAGCTGTCTTGATATTGCAGTTCACCCATTCCCTTAACCCCTTTCTGATGTGCTCAGTAATAGTACGTCCCTGTGCCGTGGGCCTATTGGACCAGGTACGTACTATTACGCGCACTCCGATCGCGCCCGCACACAAGCAGCGACTTACTTACCTCCTCTCCAGCGTCCCGCTCTGTCTGTGCCGAGTCCCGGTAGTAGTCATGATGACATCCGAATCACCAGAGAGCAGGAAATGACTTTCATCATGCGCAGTGCGCGATCAAAGTAACTTCTGAGTGTGCAGCGCTGACACGCAGCATAGCATAGAGATGCTGCTGCATTTCTATGCTATGCAAGTGATCAGCCTGCATAAAATCAAAGTCCCATAGTGGGACAAAGTGTAAAGGTAAAAAAAAGTATCAGAAAGTGAAAAAATAAATAAAAAAAATTGTAAAAATATATTAAAAAAATGAAAAAAATAATCCAAAAAAATAAATATATACTGTACTGTAGGGCTTGGGACTCACTCAGCTGCTTTAGGTAGGCACAGGAGTCAGTTTCTTGTAAAATGTCCAAGGCAGGTTTATTCAGGCCTCATAAACAGCACTTGCAAGGTAAACAAAAGGGGTTGTTCTAGGGTTAAGGTTGTGCTAGGGTTTGGGTTAGGGTTGTGCTAGGGTTAGGGTTAGGGTTGTGTTAGGGCTAGGGTTTGGGTTGTATTAGGGTTGTGTTGGGGTTGGGATTTTTTTTAAAGTAAAGAAAAAAAAATGATGATGATATGGCGACTAGTGTTGAGCACAAGTGCTCGCTACTTGAATTTGCATCGGGTGCTCGGGTATGCACCGAGTTTCGCGGGTGCTCTAGTGACATACTTGAGTCTCTACCCCATATGTTTCGCGGCTGTTTATATAGCCAAAAAAAACTTGCAGGGATTGCCTGCCATGCACGAGCAATCCCTGCATGTTTTTTTGTGGGTGTCTAATAACCGTGAAACATGCGGGGTGGGGACTCGAGCACCCGCAATACATGGTGCATACCCGAGTACCAGATGTAAAATTTGGGTCTTAAGTAAAATTTTTGTGAAAAAAGTTATATGTTCATTTTTTTCTTCCACATTCAAAAAATTCATGTGAAGCACCCAAAGGGTTAATAAACTTCTTGAATGTGGTTTTGAGGACCTTGAGGGGTGCAGTTTTTAGAATGGTGTCACTTTTGGGTATTTTCTGTCATAAAGGCCCCTCAAAGTCACTTCAAATGTGATGTGGTCCCTAAAAAAATGGTTTTGTAGATTTTGTTGGAAAAATGAGAAATCGCTGGTAAACTTTTAACCCTTATAACTTCTTAACAAAAAAATATTTTGGTTCCAAAATTGTGCTGATGTAAAGTAGACATGTGGGAAATGTTATTTATTAACTATTTTGTGTGACATATCTCTCTGATTTAAGGGTATGAAAATTCAAATTTTGAAAATTGGGAAATTTTCAGAAATTTCACCAAATTTCCAATTTTTTCACAAATAAACGCAAGTGACAACAAAAAAATTTTACCACTATGATGAAGTCACGAAAAAACAACCTCAGAATCAGGGGGATCCGTTGAAGCGTTCCAGAGTTATTACCTCATAAAGTGACAGTGGTCAGAATTGTAAAAATTGGCCCGTCATTAATGTGCAAACCACCCCTGGGGGTAAAGGGGTTAATAACCTTTGTTGCTCTTCTCTGCACCGTTCTAGTTCAAATATGTCCTTCTTATACACTGAGTCCTTTTCTTTTCCAGTAACATTTTTACCCATTGGTTTACCAATTAGTACATAGTTATACATTTTATTACCTCTGCCCAAGTGCATGACATCATAATAATCTATATTAAGCTTCAATTACCAATTCTCCGCCCAAGCCTCCAAACTGCATAAATCAGTCTGTAATATTAAATTATCCTCCTCTGTATTAATTACTCTACATAATTTAGCATCATCTGAAAATATTGAAATTCTACACTGTATGCCCTCTAGAAGGTCATTAATAAATGTGTTAAAAAGAAGAGCACCCAATACTGACCCCTCTTTTGTCCCAATGTTAACTGTGACTCAATCAGATAGTGTTCCATTAATAACCACATTTTTTATCCGATCACTGAGCAAGTTATTAACGTAATTACACATATTTTTCCCTAGCCCCATTATTCTCATTTTATGTTCCAACCTTTTATATGGCACTATAGCAAACTCCTTTAAAAAGTCCATATAGACAACATCCACAACATTAACTTGGTCCAGTCTGGAACTTAACTCCTCATAGAAGCTGATCAGATTAGTTTGACAGGACCGATCCCTCATAAACCATGTTGATATTGGGTCATGAGTTTATTCTTATTTAGATACTCCCGGATAGTATTTCTTAGAAAACCCTCAAACAGCTTGCCTGCAGTAGAGGTTAAACTTACTGGCCTATATTTTCCTGGCTCAGATTTTGTCTCCTTTTTGAATATTGGCACCATATTTGTTATGCGCCAGTCTTGTGCTACGGACGCTATTATTATGGATCTTGTGGTATGGACCCTATTATTATGGATTCTCTGAATATTAAAAAATTTGTCTGTCTATCAGGGTACCTAATTCTTACAGTACTCTGGGGTGTATACCAAACGGGCCTGGTGATTTGTCTATTTTAGTCTATTTAAGGTGGCACTGTACTTTCCGCTGGGTTAATCTTGTGACATTTAATACTAAATTTATGGTATCCTTGATCATGTTATCTTTTATGGGATTTTCTTTTGTAAATGCTGTAGAGAAGTAAGCATTTAGTAGATTGGCCATCATTTCACCCAGATTATTTTTGTGCGGCCAGCACTATTATTTTTAAGTTTCTTACTGTTTATAAAGTTGAAAGATATTTTTGGATTATTTTTCCTTTCTTCGGCAATGATCGTGTCTGTCTGAATGTTTGCTGCATTGATTTGTTTTTTTACACAATTAATTTTTTTCTCTATAAATATTTAATGCCTCGTCACTACCCTCTTGTTGTAATTCCTTAAACACATTCCTTTTTATCGTTCATTGCGCCCCTTACAGTGCTATTTTGCCAAGTGGTTTCCTCCTATTTCTAGCTTGTTTGTTCACATAAGGTATATATTGTGCACAGGTCCTATTCAGGATATGGTGAGCCTAAGATGCTCCTCTGCCCCCATAACTCCTCTCACTCTTCTCCTTGCCTCCAGCCATGCTCTAGGCCCTGAGGCTTCAGCACGTGCTTTAGGCCCTGGTTGGCCCTTAGCACAGCAGCTCACATGCTGCTTCTTCACTGATCTCCAGTGCCAGCACACTCTGACTCTAACTCCACCTTCCAATTTATATATATCCCTAACAGGGCTCTCTCTGGTGGTATGAGGTGGAAGGGTGGAGGTGTCTGTTATGTAATGAGGGCCTCTGGTGGAGAAGTCCGTTCATGCACCCTTTTGGGTCCTGTGGTACCTGCGGGTAGCAGGGTGCCACATCTGCACCCGTCAGGCTCTGAGCTTCCCAGCGCGGCCGTTGCCCCTGGCAACCGTTGTTATTGGACTTGTGTTAACCCGGCTGCGAACCGGAAGACTTTATATTTTACCTGTGAGTGCTGAATAAAAGCTGCTTATGTTGGACTTGCTTGGGTCACTGCCTCAGTTACTGCACGGTATGAACACCGCCACCTTACAGCTTGGTGGAGAATGCGGGCATTGTGACTGAGGCATACTCCACCGGCAGCTGCATGACCACAATCCAGCCTGCCACCTTTCAGCCCAACCCCATGGACAAAATGGTGGAGCTGTTAAGGCAATTGGTCCTCACGCAGCGGCAGCAGCAGGAGCAGTTCAAGCAGTAGCAGCACACCAATGAACTGATCGTGCAGCAGCTCACAGCTCTGCGGGAGACACCGACGGGACCAGCCCCGGAACGTCAAGAGGCCTGGAACAAAGTTCGCTCAGCGCTGAGGAAGATGGGACCGGAGGACGACGTGGAAGCCTTCCTGACCATCTATCAATGCACAGCAGAGTGGGAAAACCTACCAGCTGGCCAGTGGGCAGAAGTAGTGGCTCCATTTTTGGTCAGCGATGTCCAGAAGGCATACTTCAACCTCAGTCGGGAGGATGCCCAGGACTGCCAGAGGCTCAAAGGTGAGATCCTTGCCTGACTCGGGGTCAATACATATTTGAGGGCTCAGCGCGTATTTTCATGGGCCTTTGTGGAGATCCGACCCGAACGGTCTCAGGCTTATGACCTTCTGCAGCTGGTAAACAGGTGGCTCCAGCCTGAGACTTTGACTCCAGCCCAGATGGTGGAGACGGTGGTGGTCGACCGGCTGGTGAGGACTCTGCCGGCCGCTATCCAACGTTGGGTGGGGCAAGGGGACCCCGGCACCCTCGACCAGGTGGTCAGCCTGATCGAGTGGTACGTGGCCACTCGGGACTTTATATGGGACTCTGCCCCCTCATGGCTGTCATGCGGACCCTGCCAACCCAGGAACCAGGAAAGGGGTCACGTCCCTCTGCTGAGGACAGTCAGCACCGTACCCGTGCTGAAGGGGTACCCCGGAGTGAGAGTGGCAGAAGACTGGTTCCCTCCCAAAAGGTCATAAGAACTAATAGTACCTCCACCGTTAGGTGCTGGCGGTGTCAGGGGCCGGGACATGTGGTTGCTAACTGCCCCCTGACTATGTAGCCCATGGACATCGGGTATAACCGCCGGGCCTCAATGTATGCCCAGACCGTTCCACTGTGAGTGCCGACCCCCCGGACAGTGAACCCCAGCTGTGCCAGGAACTGGTTAATGGGTACCCCACGGAGGCCCTCCTAGACTCGGGGAGCCTAGTGACTTTGGTACATGGGTCGCTGGTGGCAGGAGACAACCCCAGTGGACGGACAGTCGGGGTTGTGTGTATCCATGGGGACCTCCGAGAGTACCCAACCGCGGATGTAGTTTTGTCCACGCCATGTGGCGACATGAAACATGTGGTGGGGGTGGTAAAAACTCTTCCCTATGGGACTGTGTTGGGAAGAGACTTGCCCCTGTACTGGACTCTGTGGAAAAACAAAATCCACTCTCCCCCGGTAAAATTTATTACAGGCGCTGTACCCGAAGAACCCGAGTCAAGGGTACCTGCCGTAGGGGTGTCCAACCTAGGGACAGAGTGTGACCCCAATAGGTTTCCCCTAGAGCTGCTGGCAGGAGAGGTCGAGGAGACCCCATCGATCTCCGAGCTGGAAGAGTCCCGGGGCACATTTGGGACAGCTCAGCTACAGGATCCCACCCTGACTCGGGTGCGGGAAAGGGTGTTAGCGGTAAAGGGTGTAGCTCAACAGCCCGGTGCAGATACTGTGTTTCCACGCATGGTGGTCAATGGTGAGTTGCTCTATAGGGTAGACAAAATCAGGGACAAGGTCGTGGAACAGTTAGTGGTACCTCAGTCGTACCGTCGGGTGGTTCTGGAGATGGCACACACACACCTGCTGGGTGGACACTTAGGGGTTAAAAAGACGCAAGAGCGTATCTTGCAGCGGTTCTTTTGGCCGGGGATTTACGCAGAAGTCCAAAAGTACTGCGAATCCTGCCCCGAATGTCAGCTGACCACACCCACCGCAAGTTTCCGTAGCCCATTGGTACCTCTGCCAGTGATAGAAGTACCTTTTGAACGGATTGCAATGGACTTGGTAGGGCCCATTGTAAAATCCGCTCATGGCCACCAACATATGCTGGTGGTCGTCGACTATGCCACCCGGTACCCGTAGGCTATACCGCTATGCCACACCTCAGCGAAACTGATTGCACGGGAGCTGTTTGCCATGTTCTGTTGCCTTGGGCTACCTAAGGAGATCCTGACGGATCAAGTGACCCCTTTTATGTCCAAAGTGACGAGGGAACTGTGCAAACTGCTAAAAATAAAACAATTGCGCACCTCTGTGTACCACCTTCACACAAACGGGCTAGTAGAACAGTTCAATAAAATCCTCAAGTCCATGTTAAAAAAGGTGGTTTCCAAGGACGGAAAGGATTGGGACATGTTGCTACCCTATTTGATGTTCGCCGTCCGTGAGGTACCTCAGGCTTCCACAGGATTCTCTCCCTTTGAGTTATTGAACGGCAGACACCCTAGGGGTCTGTTGGACGTAGCCAAAGAGATGTGAGAACAAGAGCCAACTCCACATAGGAGTATAATTGAACACGTGGCTAGTATGCAGGACCATCATGAAAGAACATCTGTTAGATGCCCAGGCAGCACAGAGGCACACAAATAATAAATGAGCCACGGTCAGGTCTTTTAAAAAGGGCGAACGGTTGTTAGTACTTGTACCCACAGACGAGAGTAAATTCATGGCTAAGTGGCAAGGGCCATATGAAGTTCAAAAAAAGGTGGGGGAGGTAAATTACTGGGTGTATCAGCCCGGAAGGAGGAAACCTGAGCAGCTTTATCATGTAAACCTGCTAAAACCTTGGAAAGATCGAGAGTGTTTAGTTACAGAAGTCACTCCGGGCATGCCGGCAGAGAGTTCCCTACCTTCAGCCAGGGATGCGTCCGGGGGAGAGGTCAGGATAAGTGATGCTCTCACTAAACAGCAGCGACGGTAGGCTCGCTCGCTGGTGCAGGAGAATACCGACGTGTTCTCAGAGCTACTGGGTAGGACTACAGTTCTCCAACATGACATTGTCACCGAACCTGGGGTAAGGGAACGAATGAGACTGTACCGGGTACCCGAAGCCCGGTGGCAAGCCATCACGGCTGAGGTAAAACAAATGCTCCAGTTAGGCGTCATCGAGGAATCACAGAGTGAGTGGGCTTGCCCCATCGTATTGATCCCGAAACCAGACGGATCGTTACGCTTCTGTAACGATTTCCAGAAACTAAATGAAGTGTCGAAGTTGGACCTTTATCCAATGCCCAGGGTGGATGAGCAGATTGAGAGACTAGGGCAGGCCCAGTACTTTACCACGCTCGATCTCATCAAGTGTTTCTGGCAGGTACCTCTCACGAAATCGGCAAAGGAAAAGACCACCTTCATAACTCCGGAGGGTCTATATCACTATGTGGTCTTACCTTTTGGGTTACATGGGGCCCCGGCGACATTCCAGAGGTTGATTGACATAGTGCTCAAGCCCCATCAGGAGTACGCGTCTGTGTATCTAGATGATATCATCATCTTTAGCACCGACTGGCATACGCACCTATCCCAGGTACAAGCGGTGCTGGATTCTCTCAGAGCCACGGGGTTAACGGCAAACCCCAAAAAATGTGCGCTAGGGCTAGAGGAAGCCCGATATTTGGGCTATGTGATTGGCCGAGGAGTCATCAAGCCCCAAATCAATAAAATTGAATCCAATAAAAACTGGCCTAAACCGTCAAGTACAAAACAGATGAGGGCGTTCCTTGGCATCCTTGGGTATTACCACCGGTTTATACCTAATTTTGCTGGGAGAACGGCGGCCCTGACCGATCTCTTGAAAGAAAAAAAAATCGGTAATGGTTCGGTGGAACCCTCAGGCAGAAGAAGCGTTTCAGTCCATGAATTTGTCCCTGTGTGGACAGCCGGTCCTCATCAGCCCCAACTTCAAGGAAATCTTCATTGTACAGACAGATGCCTCGGAGGTAGGCCTAGGGGCGGTATTGACACAAAAAGTGAATGGTGAAGAGCACCCAGTCACCTACTTGAGTAGAAAGCTTACCCCGGCGGAGAAAAACTATAGCGTGGTAGAGAAGGAGTGTTTGGCTATTAAGTGGGCCTTAGAATCACTACGCTATTATTTACTCGGGCGTCAGTTCCGCTTGGTGACGGACCAATCACCCTTGGTATGGATGAGGAACGCCAAGGAGAGTAATGCTCGAGTCATCAGGTGGTTTGTGTCACTGCAAAATTTCAGTTTCTCTGTAGAACATCGCGATGGGAAGTCGCAGGCAAACGCAGATGCCCTGTCCTGGGCACCCTGTATGGTGACAAATGTTCAACTCCACAAGTTTGAACAGAGGGGGGGGATATGTGAGGCAGTGACTGGGATCGTATACGAGGGACGTTATATATCCCCCAGAATGTGTACAGAGACCTATTAAACCCGAAGGAGTGAATTGCAGTCACAGACACAGCTGCGGCTGCAATGCAGGAATGAAGGTGAGCATTGACCTGGTCAAGCTATCTGGCTAGGGCAGATTAAGTAAAACCAGGCAGGGCCTTCGTTTCTTGGCGGAGGCTACAGGAAGGCAGTGGGGCGGCCTCCTCCCTCCAACCCGGGTTTTCCAGTGGCTCTTGCAACAGGTCCTTTAAAAACTCTGCATTGTATGGCATTGTCTCTGGAGTAAAGCTATCTGGATGATACAGCATGGCATTGATTCTTGATATTAGTTCTACCGATATTGTATGGTGCTATTGTGTGTACATTTTATAGCTCTATTTCGGTGGCTGTTTTATATGCCACTATTTTCTGTTCTGCACTTCGTTGCAGTGTAACAGCTGTGACCTAGTCTACTATAAGTATCAATGTCATCTGTGTAGTAGATGAAGAAATACATTTTCATAGGCTCATTCTAATATAGTTGTGATGATATCATATGGAAACATTATTATAAAAAAGTATACTCCAGCTGTATCGTGTTGTTGTTATGTTTTACATACAAGAGATGTCTCTGTACTAAAATAAACAGTGGTCAAGCTGAGTCAATGCAACAGAGAAAAAACAAAGCCAGAAGTTTACCAACAGGGTTTACATAGAATGCTGTACATCTAAGCTTCAGCAGGAATCATTTATCCCTAGCACCATGGCAATCCCTGCCTCTGTTTGTGTTTGCTTTACTCACTGATGGCATTAACAAATCAGAGCTAATATAATGCGTCCTTGGAAACGGCTGCCTGAAATTTGTCTTCCTGAATGTCGCTGATAACTCACTCGCACAGTCGTGGACAGTTTAATCTCTTGTCTCAAGAGCTACCAGAAAATGTTTGCAAATGTGATATAAAGAAATCTACAGTCCAGAAAAGTCAACTGTAATGCAATCAGAAATAAAATGCAGGTATATGTACTCTAAAAGCATCATTCTTCAAAACTATATATTCTTGGCTGATTGCATGCATACACAGCCGTGATTCAGACCCTGCGTGGTGATATAAAACCGAATTTAGAGTACTAAAAGGTTTTATACCTGATATTAGTGATGGGCGAGCACTAAAATGCTCGGGTGCTCGTTGCTCGGATCAAGCAAATCGCAATGCTCGGGTTCTCGACCCGAGCAACGAGCCCAATGTAAGTCAATGGGAAACTCAAGCATTTTTCCGTGGCCCCCCTGGAGGTCTGGAGGGGGGCTAAAAATTGGCCAATTCGATGGAAACAGTGCTCAAATGATATGTGAACAGCATGGAGAAGACCCCTAGTAGCATCTCTGACTCCCAGGTCACTGCTGTGAACAATGCTGTGTATTTACCACTTTTATGAACTGACAATAAAACTTGCAAAAAATGCAGCAAAAATGGATTTTCCTGGAAAAATGTTAAGAAACATTCTTTCTAGGCTTGTATATAAGGCAAAACAAATAACCAAAAACAAAAATGCTCCTCCACACCTTGGGCTATGTTCACACATAGCCTTTTTGATACGTTTTTGCACTGCTTTCCACTGTGAAAAATACATTCACCAGTAAATGTCATTTTAACATTTTACTACCTTATCTGGCCATGTGGTGTGTGAGACATGATCAGACACATTCTGTTTCATTTATGAAGGCGGGACTGTGAAAGTCACATAGCCTATTTTTCCAAGGCCATCAGGCGGCCCTTACTATTGTTAGAGGGCCATCAGCCGGCTATGCTTTGTTGTTCCCATTATTAAGGACTGGGTCTCCTATAGTGGTAATGCCCATGCAGTGAGTGCAAGGGCTGCCAAAAATTTGGACGCACTCCAATACCCCTTTGAAGAGACATAAAGGAGGTCCTCATTAAAAAAAATTGTTCCCATTATTAAAGAGTGGGTCTCCTATATAATAATAATTTTTATTTATTTCTGCGCCAACATATGTCGCAGCACTTTACAATTAAGTAGGGACATGTACAGACAATATAAACAATACAATGTATGACATTTAAAGTTACAGGAGGAGTGATGGCCCTGCTTGGAAGCTTACAATCTATATGGTAATGGGGGGACACAATAGGTAGAACATGGTCATCAGACAGTATCTAAGATCAGTTACCGTTTGCTATTTGGTGCATGGAGGATGTGGAGACAGATAAATAGGCAGGAGCAGATTAAGATTCACATTTAGGAGGGAACGGGGGAGAGTTAGGCTGGTGAGTTGAGGTGATAGGCTTGTCTAAACAGATGTGTTTTTAAAGCACGTTTGAAGACATGGGGGCTAGATATCAGTCGGATCATTTGGGGCAGTGCATTCCAGAAAACTGGCGCGGCACGAGAGAAGTCTTGGAGACGCAGATGTGAGGTTCAGATTAAGGAGGATGTTAGTCTTAGATCAGTTGCAGAACGGAGGGCATGGGAGGGGTGATAGACAGAAATGAGGGATGAGATATATGATGGTGCAGAACTGTGGAAAGCTTTGTGGGTGAGAGAGATGAGTTTGTATTGTATTCTGTAGTGAATGGGTAACTAGTGCAATGACTGGCACAGAGTAGAGGTGTCGGTGAAGCGGCCTGATAGAAATACGACCCTGGCTTCTATAGTGGTAATGCCCATGCACTAAGTGCATGGGCTGAAAAACATTTACCCCTTGGGAGGTATACATGAACATACTGTATAGCATACAGAATGTTAGAGGTAGGCCTCTAAAAAAAATCTCCTACGGGCATCATAAACACCCTCAAAAAAATTATATGGGTGTTGCATGGTGGTCACCCTGTTGATATAGTGGTGGAGGATGAGGAGAAGGAGAAGCAGGTGGGTGACATAAAATAGACAAAATCAAGAATCGTATACCTATGTCTGGGTGTGAAGAGGTGCATGGGTGTAGACCCCCCCCCCCGAAAAAACACTGGATTTGACTTTATGTTCCGTTACTATCATTCGCTGGTGTTGAGAAGTCTGACCCAATCTAGCCCTTGTTCATTTTAAGGCTGTGTGCCCACAATGCGTTTTTTAAGCGTTTCCGCAGCGGCAAAAACGCCGCTGCAGAAACGCTTAAAAACTGCATGGTAAAAGGGCTGCCATGTTCCCCAATGATAATCCGCATGTGCTGTGCACATGCTGCGGAAATTTCCGCTGTGGGTTATCATTGCAGAAAAAAAAATCAGCACTACCAATTATTTTGCGGAAGCGCTGCGTTTTCACCGCCATTGACTTGCATTGAATCGCTTGGATTCCGCATCACTGCATATGTAGATGTGGAATCCAAGCGTTTCAATGTGCGGATGGTACCCGGGAGTGGAGAAGAGGAGACTCTCCTTCGGACCTGGGTACCATAGAACCTGTTAAAAAAAGAATAAAATAAAAAATAAATATTATATTTACCTTCTGATGGCCCCCGCTGCGCTTGTCCTCCCTTGCCGGCAACTCGCGGTGGACTGAAGGACCTGCGCTGACGTCATAGTCATGTGATGGCAGGTCCTTCAGTGTAGTGTACCGCGAGCTGTCGACAAGGGAGGACGGAGCGAAGCAAGACTGCGGGGGCCATCAGAAGGTAAGTATAGATTTATTTTTTTATTTTTAAACATTCTTTAAGGTCACACTATATAAATCCATGCCATTTGCATGGATTTATATAGTGTGACCAAGTTGACAAGCACTTTCCAAGTGATGCTAAAATCGCTTGGAAAGCGCTTGTCAACCCGCATGTGGAAATGCATGTGAAAAACGCTTCACTTACGCTTGTCCCTGGCAGGAAAAACGCATGTACAATCCGCATGCGTTTTTTCTGCCAGGGAGATGCAGAAACGCTCAGGAGAAAATCCTGAACATTTCTGCATCGTGGGCACATAGCCTAAGAGTCAGCATGTCAGCATTTTCAGTTGATAAGTAGATGCGCCTATCAGTTATAATACCCCCGGCGGCGCTAAAAACCCGCTCTGACAAACCGCTAGCGGCAGGCCAGGCCAGGACCTCCAAGGCTTAGAGAGCCAGTTCATACCACGTGTCCAGCTTGGATACCATACCCAATAGTTATAAAGCACAGAGAAAAGAGACGTTGGAAGGGTGGGAAAGGTACTCCTTCAGCATCTTCCAAAACTCTTCCCTCCTTGTCAGAGTACCAGCCACATCAGGGCCTGGGCACTGGGAGGGTCTGAAAAAACTGTCCCAGACCTTTTTTCAGTCTTCCCCTGTCTCTGCTGCATTGTATTTGTTACTCCGTCACCTGTACTCCTTGGTTGTCCAAGGAACTGTGACCTCTGTCGCCAGCGTTGTCAGATTTTTTAATAATTCTTGAACAAGGGCCTTCTGGTACTGCAACATTTTATTACACCACTCCGCCATGGGAAGGAGAGCTAGAAAGTTCACCTTGTAACATGGGTCTAGAAGTGTGACCAACCAGTAATTACTGTTGACCAAAATGTGTACAACGCGAGGGTCACGGGAAAGGCAGTGGAACATAAAGTCAGCCGTGTGTGTCAGATTGCCAGCAGCCAAGACTTCCCTGTCCTGACCAAGAGGACAACTGTCCATGCTCTCCTCCTCCTCCTGGTCCTCCTCCTCATTCTCCCTCTCCTTGGGCCATCCATGTTGAACAAACGGTATGACTGTTGTGTGACTAGTACCGTCTGTAGCATTGAGATGAGATGAGGCTGCCCTGTGTGGCATCACCCTGTATGTTTCCTTGCTCCATCTCATCATGCTCTGCCTGCAATTGTGAGCAGCGAGTGTTTCAGTAATCAGTAGACAGAGAAGCTGGATGGTGACGCTAATTATGGCATCATCACTGCTTACCATCTTCATGGAGTCCTCAAAGTTTTGGAGGACGGCACAGATGTCAGACATCCATGCCCATTCATCAGCTCTTATGTGCGGAGGCTGACCTGAATACCGATGGGCGCGGTGAAGCTGATATTCAACAACTGCCCTCTGCTGCTCAGAAATCCTTCCCAACATATGCAACGTTAAGTTGGTGACATCGCACACCAGTCGGTGAACTGGAAGCTGCAAACACTGCTGAAGCACGGCAAAGGTGACAGAAGCTGTAGGTGACTTTCAGAAATGGGCACACAAGCGGCGTACTTTCACAAGCAAATCAGGCAGATTCGGGTAGGTTTTGAGAAACTGCAGAACCACTAGGTTGAGCATATGGGCCAGGCATGGTACGTCTGCGAGCTCGCCTAGCTTCAGAGCCGCAACCAGGTTCTGGCCATTGTTATACATGACCATGCCTGGCTGTAGGTTCAGCGGTGACAACCACAGATCTTCCTGCTCTGTTATAGCGGTCAACAACTTTGCAGCGGTGTGCGGTTTGTCTCCTAAGCATATTAGCTTCAGCACAGCCTATTGCCGCTTAGCGGAGGCAGTGTTGCAGTGCTTCCAGCTTTCAACTGATGTGGTTATTTCAGAGATGGAGGCTGAAGAGAAGGAGGAGGTGCAGAAGCTGTAGAATGTGGGGACAACCCTGATTGACCCAGGGCCCACAATCCTCGGTGTTGGGAGGACGTGTTCCGTTCCAGAGTCCGGCTGGGTCCCGGCTTCCACTATATTAACCCAGTATGCCATCAGCGAGATGTACCGTCCCTGGCTACAAGCACTTGTCCATGTGTCTGTGGTTAGGTGGACCTTACCAGTAACTGTGCTGTTGAGGGCACAGGTAATGTTCTGGGACGTGTGCTTGTGTAATGCAGGGAGAAATAGTGGCGGCTGGGGACCGAGTACCGAGGGACAGCCACCGCCATCTGGTTGCGGAAAGATTCCGTCTCCCCGAGCCTAAAAGGCAACATTTCAAGTGCAAGCATTCGAGAAATGTGTGAGTTTAGTAGTGTGGCCTGTGGGGCGTTGGTTGCGTATTTGCGTGGACCTTCAAAGGACTGGGATAGGGACAACTGAACGCTGCTCTGGGACAAGGACGTGGACGCTGACAGTGATGGTTGCAAGTGTGCAATGACAGGTGCAGGGCAGGAGGCATCTTCGTCTGTGCCATGGACAGGGGATTGGCCTACACGCACAACAGCAGAACAGGCAGCGGTATCACCCTCAGACACTGTTTCTGGACCCTGGCGTTCAGCCCACCCAGTCGGGTGCTTTGCTGTCATGTGCCTGAGCATGCTGGTGGTGGTCGTGCTGGTCAGGTCAGGCTGGTAGTTTTTCTGCCCCTGCTGATGCTGGCATGACAGTTTTGCAAATGGCCTTTTTAGTGTTATCTGGACAGTCTTTAAACAGCCAGGCTCTGGAAGACCTAACAGTTGGACTGGCAACTTCCCTTGTGTTGGTGATCCGTGGAACAGTTGCCCGCCTTGAGTCTGTGGCCACCCCACTGCTTGTTCCTGCCTGCTATGCCTCCCTTGCCCTCTGTGCTGCTGTCCTCGCTATGAATGTCACCTTGCCAGGTTGGGTCAGTGACTTCATCGTCCATGTTTGCACCGTCCTCGTCTTTGTCTTCCACATACGCACCCTGGGTCTCCTCCTGACTTGCTGAAAATTGTGTCTCATCATCATCCACCTTTTGTGACAGCAATTGCACTTTCCCACCATCACCTTTGTGTGACCGTGGCTGCTCAAATATTTGGGCATCGCTACGTGCGATCTCCTCTTTCTTACCCTGCTTGAAGCAGGCCAGGCGAGAGGCCCGAATCTATAAATGGAAAAGTGAACAGCTCTTCGGAGTGTCCAAGTGTGGGATCACTTGTCTCCATGCACTCAACATGGTGGGAGGAAGGAGGATCAGGGTGAGGAATATGTGGTCCAGACTCATGGATACTGAGACTGAACCGTGTGGAAGACAGGGTGGTGGTGGTGGCAAACTGACTGGAAGCATTATCTGCTATCCAACCAACAACCTTTTCACACTGCTCTGGCTTTGAGTGGTGTTCCGCGGCCCCTAGAAATTGGGACAGGAAGGTAGTTCGACATGATGTGGGTGTTTGTTGTGCTCCCTTAGCAGGCATAGTTTCATCTTGCCCATGGCCTCGGCCTCTGCGTGCATCATCACCATCATGTCCACTTCTCCGTCCCTTGCCACGCGTCTTGTCCATTTTAAATGGAGTGTAATATTTTGCACTCTCACCAAAATGTCACAATTATTACCGCAGTAATATTGGATCACATCTGATGACCATGATTTTAGACAGTGGTCTTATAGTATGGTATTGGTCAGCGACTAAGTGTGAATAGGTTGAACAACACACAACTGGCAGACTTTAAATGGAGTGTAATAGTTGGCACGCTCCCCAAATATATATATGCAATTTATGAAAGAAAACGGCACCAATCTCATCAGCTGTAAAAATCACATGTTGTTTAAGAGCATACCTTCGCAGTTTCAAACAAGGTGGTCCAAGCTTGGACCCGCAGAAGCACTTGGATAGGCACGAAACAGCTTTTGTCCTGATCCACCTCCCCGCTCCTCCTGCTTTTTTCAATAGGATTGTCCCGGCACATGTATGAAAGGACATTACTTTTTAAATAAATGGTGAGTACTGTTTTTTCTATTCCTTCTACTGCCATATATGTGTATATATATATATATATATATATATATATACAGTAAAGACCAAAAGTTTGGACACACCTTCTCATTTAAAGATTTTTCCGTATTTTCATGACTTTGTAAATTGTACATTCACACGGAAGGCATCAAAACTATGAATTAACACATGTGGAATTATATACTTAACAAAAAAGTGTGAAACAACTGAAAATATGTCTTATATTCTAGGTTCTTCAAAGTAGCCACCTTTTGCTTTGATGACTGCTTTGCACACTCTTGGCATTCTCTTGATGAGCATCAAGAGGTAGTCACCAGAAATGGTTTTCACTTCACAGGTGTGCCCTGTCAGGTTTAATAAGTGGGATTTCTTGCCTTTTAAATGGGGTTGGGACCATCAGTTGTGTTGTGCAGAAGTCAGTTGGATACACAGCTGACAGTCCTTCTGAATAGACTGTTAGAATTTGTATTATGGCAAGAAAAAAGCAGCTAAGTAAAGAAAAACGAGTGGCCATCATTACTTTAAGAAATGAAGGTCAGTCAGTCCGAAAAATTGGGCAAACTTTGAATGTGTCCCTAAGTGCAGTTGCAAAAACTATCAAGCGCTACAAAGAAACTGGCTCACATGAGAACCGCCCCAGGAAAGGAAGACCAAGAGTCACCTCTGCTTCTGAGGATAAGTTTATCCGAGTCACCAGCCTCAGAAATCGCAGGTTAACAGCAGCTCAGATTAGAGACCAGGTCAATGCCACACAGAGTTCTAGCAGCAGACACATCTCTACAACAACTGTTAAGAGGAGACTTTGTGCAGCAGGCCTTCATGGTAAAATAGCTGCTAGGAAACCACTGCTAAGGACAGGCAACAAGCAGAAGAGACTTGTTTGGGCTAAAGAACACAAGGAATGGACATTAGACCAGTGGAAATCTGTGCTTTGGTCTGATGAGACCAAATTTGAGATCTTTGGTTCCAACCACCGTGTCTTTGTGCGACGCAGAAAAGGTGAATGGATGGACTCTACTTGCCACCGTGAAGCATGGAGGAGGAGGTGTGATGGTGTGGGGGTGCTTTGCTGGTGACACTGTTGGGGACTTATTCAAAATTGAAGGCATACTGAACCAGCATGGCTACCACAGCATCTTGCAGCGGCATGCTATTCCATCCGGTTTGCGTTTAGTTGGACCATCATTTATTTTTCAACAGGACAATGACCCAAAACACACCTCAAGGCTGTGTAAGGGCTATTTGACCAAGAAAGAAAGTGATGGGGTGCTACGCCAGATGACATGGCCTCCACAGTTACCAGACCTGAACCCAATCGAGATGGTTTGGGGTGAGCTGGACCGCAGAGTGAAGGCAAAAGGGCCAACAAGTGCTAAGCATCTCTAGGAACTCCTTCAAGATTGTTGGAAGACCATTTCCGGTGACTACCTCTTGAAGCTCATCAAGAGAATGCCAAGAGTGTGCAAAGCAGTTGTGGCGCCCCTGAGGGTTCGGTCGCCACAGAGGTGTTGCATCTCAGTGAGAGATGTGGCATCTCACTCTCAGGTAAGGAAGGAGTGCAGCTCAGGACCCTAACACCTGCATCCAACACGTCCCCTTCAGCAGGGCAGGGCGAGATTGCTCCTACGGGAGAGCACAGTCCCTGGTCCCTGGCTGGAGTGGAGGGAACCCAGAGAGGGGGAACCACATAGTGGGTGTGGGTGGAGGAAGTAGCTTAGGGGAGCACATGAGAGGAAGATATAAAATGGGAAGCCATCTTAGAAAGGGAGTTCAGTCAGTAGTTCAGTCAGAGGAGGAGAAGTGGAAGGAGCAGAGGCTCTGTAGGAGCTCTGCTCCAGAGGAAGGCCTAGCCAGTTAGGCCCAAGTCTGAAGAGAAGGAGAGAAGAGAGGAGAGGGAGCAGGAGAAAGGCTCCAGGAATCAAGAAAGGACCCTAGGGGTACGGGCAGTGCAGAAGGCGACCCGTACGCCCGCATCTGCCAGGCGGTGGAGGGGTCAGGCCATCTAAGGGGAACCGGTCCCTCAACTAGCGGAGGACTTTATGCCCTACTAGAAACCGGAGGCTGCAGAACTTTATGTCCTGTAGCCACAAGTCCACGCCAGTCTCACCGAGAAGGTAGCCACATAGGACCCAGGGGACGGAACAGACGTCGCAGGCCAAGGCCCGCGGGTACCGGATTGGAGAAACTAGGTGTCAGGTGCAGGGAAAAGGCCAGAGAGAGGACACAGAAAGGGGTCCTGCTAAGTACTCCGGAGTTACCTGGGGGTAGACCGAACCCCTCCCTGAGTAAACACAGGACGACGAGGGCAGTTACATGGATCCCTGTAATCTGGACTACAACAACTGTGAGTAAAGACCCTGGGACCGCACTCCCTTGTCTCTGTGTTTCTTGCAGCGCCATCAACCCCTGCACTACAACGCCCAGCACAACCTGCAATATCTACACTGCCCTGAAGCTAGCTCTTCCTGTGGAGAGCCACACCATCCCAGCTGCAGTAACATCAGCTTCAGAGGACTGCTCCGCAGCGGCGGCTCCCTTTAGCCGCATTCCACAGGTGGCGTCACAAACTCTATAAAAACACTATAAATCCCCTATCCATAACCCCTTTTATTGACCGCCCTGGGTCACGGACCGGGTCACCGCCACTGTGACATTCCCCAGCATCCCCTGGCCCGGCACCGGGTACCCCACGGCCCAAGGGGGCGCGTCACAGTCATCAAAGCAAAAGGTGGCTACTTTGAAGAACCTAGAATATAAGATATATTTTCAGTTGTTTCACACTTTTTTGTTAAGTATATAATTCCACATGTGTTAATTCATAGTTTTGAAACCTTCATTGTGAATGTACAATTTTCAAAGTCATGAAAATACAGAAAAATCTTTAAATGAGAAGGTGTGTCCAAACTTTTGGTCTGTACTGTATATATATACTGACAGAGTCACTGGTGTCATATACGAGAGGAGGTATGTGTCACTCAGGTTTCTCTCCTGTGTGAACTGAAACCTACTACATTCCTACCAGCATGATATATGCTGGGGGTTAACTCTCTTAAAGGGTGTGGTTTCATGGGAATGGGTGTGGCTGAGCAGGGTTAAATGCTCATTAATTTTTTCTCTGAGTAATGTGTGGTCTGGAGAGGGAAGACTCCAGGCTGTGTTTGGGTGAAGCCAGAGAGCAACACCAGAGGACTGTTGTTTGTTGAGACTTTACTGTGCTACCTGAAGCGGGCAGAGCCTCGCTTGCTAATGGACTCTGTTATACCTTATCTTTTGTTTTCCCGGTAACCCCTAGAGGGTCTGTTTATTTTTATGGGACACAGCTGGAGTTTATGCCACAGAATAAACCAGAAGGAAGTTAACCCGAACCGTGTGTCCTGTGTCTGCCTCTGGAGAGCCGAGCAAGACGCTTTACCACAGTTGTTGTGACCGTGCGTGCAAGATTCCAGGAACATGTGTACCTGCCACAGAGACCGGTGGATGTCTTAGGTAAGGGCCGCCCGCCAGCCAGAAAAGTCAGGCAGCATGGAGGAGCTCATTAAGCACCTGGTCCAGAGCCAACAACAGATGCACCAGCAGCACTTACAGAGCCAGCAGAGCATGCAGCAGACCATGCAGCAGCACTAAGAGCAGCTACAGCAGCAATGAGAGCAACAGCAGGAGACAAACTCCTGATGCAGCAAATTCAACTCCTGTAAAAGCAGATCCATGGCAGAACCACCGCTTTGCCCCCAGATCCAGGTGATGACTCACACATCAGGAAGACAGTAAGAAGGGCAGTACAGAAGATGACCCCCGGGGATGATGTAAAAGCCTTTCTGTCAGTCTTTGAGAGGGTGGCGGATCAGGAGAGAATTCCACCTGAACAGTGGGCAGAGGTTCTGGCGCCATATTTGTCGGGTGAACCCCAAAGGGCATATTATGACTTGGCACTGCAGGATGCCAAAGAATATGCCAAACTAAAGACAGAGATCTTGGCACGCCTAGGAGTGAATATGGCAGTGAGAGCCAAACGAGTCCACCACTGGACTTATGCCGGCGACAAACCCCCTCACTCACAGATGTTTGACCTACTACATCTCGTTCAGAAGTGGTTGAAGCTAGAGTCCTCCTCTCTGACCCAGATGGTCGAGCGGGTGGTGATTGATAGGTTCATGCACTCCCTTCCCAAATTGGTACAGACTTGGGTTGCCCAGGACAATCCCCAGAACGCAGACTACTTCATCAGCCTGATAGAGAGGTACCAGGTGGTTAAGAAATCCCTCGAGAAACCGGATATAGCTACTTCCCAGTACTGGGATACCCAAAAGGGGGCAGGTTCACCACGGAGGGGGTTTACTGTCACAACTGGGGGGGATCCCACTTCCACTGAAGGTGCCGCAAGGACTGTTGTTAAGGATATAGTCTGTTGGAGGTGTCACATCCCTGGACACTTAGCCACCAGGTGTCATGTGTCCCCTAAGCCCATGGACTGCAGCCTAGGCAGACAAGGTTCCTAGTATACTTATCCAGCCTACAGCGTGGACTGTCTATCCGGCGAGGGGCCGCAGGCGTGTGCCGTGTCCATTAATGGGGTAAAGGTGCTTGGACTGTTAGGCTGCGTGCCCACTATGTGTTTTTCAAGCGTTTTTGCAGCGGAATTTCCACAGCAAAAACGCTTAAACACTTGGTAATACGTGCCCCGTGGTCCCCAATGATAATCCGAATGTGCTGTGCACATGCTGCTGAAATTTCCACTGTGGATTATCATTGCGTAAAAATACGCAGCATGTCCATTAATTTTGCGGACACGCAGCGTAATTGCCGCCATTGACTTGCATTGAACCACATATTATCCGTATGAGCACATGTGCCCATGCGGATATCATACGGTTCAATGTGCAGATGGTACCCGGGTTTGGAGAAGAGGAAACTCTCCTCCAGACCCAGGTACCATAGAACTTGTTAAAAAAAGAATTTAAAATAAAAAATAAAGATTATACTTACCTTATGATGGCCCCCGGTCTCCTCAGCGATGCGTCTGGTCTGTTGTATGGGTCGCGGTGGTGTGAAAGGACCTGCCATGACGTCATTTTTAGTCATGTGACAGGTCACTCGAATGCTGACGTCGGCGGTTGCGTGACCTGTCACATGACTAAATGACATCATGGTAGGTCCTTTCACACCATCACGACCAATACAACAGACCAGACGCAGCGGAGAAAACACCGGGGGCCATCGGAAGGTAAGTATAATCTTTATTTTTTATTTTTTGCCATTCTTATTCTTTTTTTTAACTATTACTTGGTCACACCATATAAATCCATGCCGGTTGCATGGATTTATATAGTGTGACCAAGTTGTCAAGCACTTTTCCGAATGATGCTAAAATCGCTTGGAAAAGCGCTTGATAACACGCATGCAGAAATGCATGCAAAAACGCTTGACAAATGCTTCTACCTGACAGGAAAAACGCATGTAAAATCCGCATGCATTTTTCCTGCCAGGGAGAAGCGGAAAAATTATGCAGCATTTCTGCATCTTGGGCACTTAGCCTTGACTCTGGGAGTCTGGTGACCTTAATCAGAGCTACCCTTCCCCACCAGTTGCTTCCTTTCCAAAACTGTGGGCATTTGGTGCATCCATGGGGATGCCAAGGACTACCCTATGGCCACAGTAACAGTGGGAACAGACTGTGGTGCCCAGTCCCACGAGGTTGGGGTGGTTAAGGACCTGATACATCCCGTCATACTGGGCCATGATTTTTCTTTGTTTTGGGACTTATGGAGGAAGGGAACCGGACTAAGTAGCGTGGGCAAAAGGCAGGTCCCTGGAGAAGAACCCCCGACAAAGTCTCAAGTAGATGAGTTCCCACTGTGCTTCCTTGCAGGTGATGAGGACGAGGCGGTGACCGAGGAGACCGACCTCCCTGAGTTAGATGTATCCGGAGACAACTTTGGGACTACTCAAGTTCGGGACCTGACCTTAAAAGGGGCATTTGACCAAGTTACTGTATGTAATGGGGTTGCCCAAGAGCCGGGGACCGACACCTGGTCCCCCCACTTTGCAGTTCAGGGGGAGTTGTTACATTGGGTAGCCAAACTAAGGGGCAGTGAGATAGTGGAACAGTTGCTAGTCCCGGGGTCATACAGACGGAGGGTGCTATATATCGCCCATTCAAATGTTCTGGGGGGACACCTAGGGGTTGAGAAAACTCAGGAGAGGATATTAAGAAGGTTTTATTGGCCAGGGTGTTACTGAGAAATTCTGAACTATTGTAGGTCCTGCCCCACCTGCCAAATAACCGCGCCCTCTTCCTACTTCCGTAGTCCATTAGTTCCACTAGCAGTGATAGAGGTCCCCTTTGAGAGGATTGCTATGGACCTAGTAGGGCCCTTAGTCAAATCAGCCCGAGGCCACCTTTACATTCTGGTGATCATGGACTATGCGACCCAGTATCCAGAAGCGGTACCGTTAAGGAACTCTCCGAGCAAATGCATAGCCAGGGAACTGGTTCATATATTTGCCAGGAGCGGTCTGCTGAAGGAAATCCTAACGGATCAAGGGACCCCATTCATGAGCAAGGTAATGAAGGAGCTGTGCAAGGTCCTCCAGATTACCGAGCTGCGAACCTCTGTTTACCATCCGCAGACAGAGTGAAGCCAAGGTTACGCCACATCGGAGCATCATTGAACATGTCGCACAAATGCAGAAAAGAATAGCAAAAGTGATGCCGATCGTGAAGGCGCAGCTCCTCCAGGCGCAGGAAGCCCAGGCAAGGGTCTATAACCGATCAGCGCTGAGGCAGTTTCAGCCCGGGGACTGTGTTTTGGTGCTAATCCCTACCGTCGAGAGCAAGTTCCTGGCCAAATGGCAAGGCCCTTACGAAGTAGTGGAGAAAGTCAGTGAAGTTAATTGCAAAGTCCACCAACCTGGCCAAAGAAAGCTGCACCAAGTATACTATGTGAACTTGCTCAAGCCATGGCGGGACCGGGAACCTGTGGAAACTCCTTGCCTGGGAGCCGCTCCCGAAGGCAAGGTGGAGAAGGTCACTATAGCAGAGACTCTATCACTGGCCCAGAAGCAACAACGTTAAGAAGTACTGCAGCGGAATTAAGAGCGGTTTTCAGAGTTGCAAGGGCATACACAGGTGGTAGAGCATGACATACTGACTGAGCCACATGTAAGAGTGAATCTGAAGCCATACTGGATTCCTAAAGTACGCCGGGAGGTGATCTTGGCCAAGGTGAAGAGGATGTTAGACCTCGGGGTGATAGAGTCAAAGAGTGGGTGGTCGAGCCCAATAGTCCTTGTGGCAAAACCCAATGGAAAGTGGAGGTTTTGTAATGACTACCGCCGGCTGAATGAGGTGTCCAAGTGTGATGCCCCGTGTTGACGAACTCATCGAGAGACTTGGACCGGCGATGTACATCATCACTTTTGACCTGACAAACGGCTATTGGCAGATCCCCATGTCCCAGATGGCCAAGGAGAAGATGGCTTTCTCGACACCTGATGGGTGATTTCAATACACTCGGATGCTGTTCGGACTACAGGGGGCCCCAGCCACCTTCCAAAGGGCTATGGATCGGATCCTAGCCCCACATAAGAAGTATGCTGCAGCCTACCTTGACGACATCATTGTCTTCAGCCCAGACTGGGCTAGTCATCTACCTAAACTACAGGCCGCTCTGGATGCTCTAAGGAAGGTAAGATTTACCATAAATCTGAGAAAATGTGCTGTCGGAAAAGAGGAGGTGGGATATTACTGGCGGTTTATCCCAAATTTTGCCATGATGGCCGCGCCACTGACAGATCTCATAAAAGGCACCAGATCAACCATGGTGAAATGGACTGAGGAAACAGAGACCGCGCTTCAACAGTTGAAACTAGCACTGTGTAAGCAGCCGGTCCTGTTCGCAAGAGACTTTAACAAAGAGTTTGTGGTCCAAACAGACGCTTCAGAGGTTGGTCTAGGAGCCGTACTCTCTCAAGAGATAAATGGAGAACAACATTCTCTATCTGAGCCGGAAGCTTTCGTCCTACGAGAAGAACTACGCAATAGTAGAAAAGGAGTGTTTAGCTGTAAAGTGGGCTGTTGATACTACCTATTAGGCCGGAAGTTTAAGTTAGTGTCAGACCATGCCCCTTTGAGATGGTTGAGGGAAAAGAGGGGTAAAAATGCCAGGGTAACTAGAGGGTTCCTAGGTCTTCAGGACTTTAACTTTCACATGAAACATAGGCCTGGGAAGTTACACGGGAACGTGGATGCCCTCTCTAGAATTCCTTGTCTGGTATCGGAAGGTGCTCAAACCCCCGGCTTTGGGCAAAGGGGGGGGAATATGTGACAGAGTCACTGGTGTGATATACGAGGGGAGGTATGTGTCACTCAGGTTGCTCTCCTGTGTGAACTGAAACCTACTACATTTCTGCCAGAATGATATATGCGGGGGGTTAACTCTCTTAAAGGGTGTGATTTTATGGGAATGGTAAAAAGGGTGAAAGGCCATCCCCCCTACCTCCCCTCAGGGTGTGACTGAGCAGGGTTAAATGCTCAGTCAGTTTATTTCCTCTGAGTAGTATGTGGTCTGGATAGGAAAGACTCCAGGCAGTTTGGATGAAGCCAGAGAGCAACACCCGGAGGACTGGTGTTTGCTGAGACTTTACTGTGCTACCCAGAGCGGGCAAAGCCTCGCTTGCTAATGGACTCTGTTATACCTTATCTTTTGTCTTCCCGTTAACCCCGAGAGGGTCTGTTTATTTTTATGGGACACTGCTGGAGTTTATGCCACAGAATAAACCAGAAGGAAGTTAAGTTAACCCAAACCGTGTGTCCTGTGTCAGCCTCTGGAGAGCCGAGCAAGTCGCTTTACCACAATATATATATATAGCGGGTGAAATAAGTGTTGACCACAGCACCAAGTATTGACACACTGGACTGTAAAATGTACCCCAAATTTTGGGGTGGAAAATAGGAGTTTTTTTTAAAAAATAAAATGGTGGTGCGTCTTATAATCCGTTTTAATGGTAGCATACCAAGGGGGTCGGTGGCATCACAGGAGACAGGGTCGCTGCTTCAGGTGGCCAGTGGCAGTAGTGGGGTGAAGCTGCAGTGCCTGGGCGCCCATTAGATGTCGGCGCCGGTGAGTGGAGTCCCCTTTCCCATTCAGTTCCTTGCAGTGGACTTCAGGAAAATGGCCGCCAGAGGCAGCGCATGCTCAGATTGAGATCTTGGGAAACGAGATCTCATCTTCTGAGATCTCAATCTGCCCATGCTTCATCTCCGGCGGCCATTTTCCCCGAAGCCCATCGCAGAGAACTGAATGGGAAAGGGGACTCTTCTCACCAGCGCCGACATCCAACCCCCCCAGTTAGCTACCTTCGAATCACATGACGCACCCCCATTTTCCTCCCAGATGTGGAGGAAAAAAAATGCCCCTTATAATCCAAAAAATATGGTAAGTGTATTTCTATAGGTGCTATTGACATGAAATTCTCACCAGATGTTGATAACAACCCATCCAATCCACACAGGAAATAGATCAAACTATAGATGTCTATAAATTGAGTTATGTGTAATAATGAGAAATGACCCAGAGAAATTACACACTTACTGAAATTTATTTAATACTTCGTTCAAAAGCCTTTGTTGGTGATGACTGGTTCTGTCAGGTTGTCCTCGTGCATTCACATGAGCATCGAAAAACTGGAGCAAGTTCAGAGAAGTGCTACCAGGATGGTGAGCGGACTGCAAAATATGTCCTACGAGGAACAGTTAATGTTCATGTGAATGTACGAGGACAACCTGACAGAATGACGCGCCCCCTGGGGCCGTGGGGTATTCGGTAGCCGGGCCAGTCCTGCATTGAGGTAGTCCGTGGCCCCGAGGCGGTCAATAAATGGGAAGTAAAAGTCAATTTGGGGAACTAAAGATTTGGGGATAATGTTCGGGACGCCACCCGTGGTATGCAGCTATATGGGACCTCCGCTGCGGTGCAGATCCACTGGGACTGATGGTAATGCAGCAAAGATGGTTCAGCTCTCCACGGGAAGAGCTAAGCTCCAGGGCAGTATATGGTGATTGATGAGGTAGACGTTGCTGGTGTAGTGCAAGGCAGGGTCAGTGGCGCAGCAATTATTCAAGGACACAGTGGGGTGCAGTCTTCAAGTATTTACTCACAGTTATTAAAATGCTCCAGGTTACAACTGCCAGATTATAACCGCCCACGTCATCCTGTGTCCTCCGGAGAAGTGAGCCAGCCAACTCTCATATAACTTAGAAGCACTTGAACGGGACCCCTTTCTGTGTACCTCTCCAGGTCGTCTCCCTCTGCGCTGGCTCTCGCCCTCCTGCCCTGCGCCTCACACACAGTGTCCCGAGCCAGTGGCTGCGGACCTTGTCGGGCGACGTCCGGTCTGTCCCCTTGGTCCTATATGGCCACTTTTTCAGCGATTATGTGTGGATTTTGGCTACGGCACATGAAAATACCGCAACCTCCGGTTTGCTAGCTGAGCCTGAAAGTACTCCACAGTCTGGGGCCGGTCCCCTCCTGCGGCCTTGATCCCTCCACAGTCAGCGTGAATTCGAGCGCACAGGTGGCATCCCGCACTCGCCGTGCCCTTAGGATCCCTTCTGTCTCTGGAGCCCTCCTCCCTGCTCAGGTCTTCTCTCCTCACTCTCCTACTGCTGGGCCCCTCTGACTGGGCCTCACTCCTCACTTCACTCCTCAGAACCCAACTGAACTCCTGCTCCAAGCACTGGAACAGGAGACTGGACCCCTCTAGATGTTTCCACCCTTCCTTTTATACTGTTCTATCAGTGCTCCCCTAAACTACTTCCTCCACCCACCTCCTCTACTTAACCTTTTGACCCGAGTGTCGAAATTTTCCCTCCATTATGAAAATTTATTTTATGGGGTTTAAATTTGGGGTCCTTTTTGTGTTTCCCCCCCCAAAATGAGGGTTGGGGTGCCAGTAGTGCCACAATAATGTTGGGCATGCCTTACTACAGCATTACACACCACAATCCATGCTGACTGTGTCCAAAATGCCCCAAACCCCCCACTTTTACAAAGGAAGGTGTTAAGGGTGTTTTTACCCCTTGGTGGCTTTTGACAGGTAATCTGAAGATGCACATTGGTTAGAATGATCAGTAGATGCAAGGAGATGAACACAATGTTTGCCTCTTTGCATAACATGACATTTTAGGGGGTAAATTCTAAGGGATACACATGTAAAACCCCTGAAAATGTGGATAAACATTCCGATCTCTTGACAAGCTTCCAGACATTTTTGGGCGTCTTTGAAAGCATACTGATTCAACCAAGGTTATCATTATCACCCCATTTTCAACCCTTTGGGGAGAGTTTGAGTTTAGAGGTGCACCGGAGGGGTAGTTTTTATTGTAGGCGGTTGAACTTGACAGGATCACAAATGATAGGCAATCGACCTTCACTGACAAGATTTTCAAACCAATCTATTTGACAGTTTCAGAGAAAAGTCAACTTCTTTGGAACTGTTCTAGCCACTTTCCAATTTGGGGTGTTTAGATGGTTGCAGCCCCTAGAATTGATTTGCAAACAGTATAACAATTTCCGTATCATGAAATTCAGGGTCTGGCCACCAGCATTGCAAAATTCCTTTTCAATCCGACCATTGTTTCCATTTCAAAATGAATTTGGAAATATTGATGCTTTAATTTTTCACAGGACTGTATTTCACACTGTGTACTTACAATTGCTCATTTTGCCTTTATACCCAGTTAATTCCTCTGTTTTCTCTTTTCCCTCGCTATAGAAACAGGAAGTCTCTTTTCCCTGCATGAATTATCCCCCCACTTTCACTCCCAGCTTTAACATTTCTTCATATGGCGAATGCCAAGCTGGCGTATGGAAACTTATAAGCTATGCAATGCTCCTCTAGGAAATTAAATATGCACATATCCTCTTCATAGAGGAAAAACATCCCTTGTCTCTTGTCATAGGTCTTTCACTTCGCCAAATTATACCTCCTGCTTTGCACTGATAAGGAGCAAACATCGGAAACGTGTCTGAAAATGAAAAGTCTGGTCTGGCTTTTTATCCAACGTCATGTGACAGGGTCGATATTGACTTTCAGAATCGCCATCACCAATAAATGGCATTAGAGTTCTAGTACTCTTCCTCTCTGAAAAGGATGAAAAGGGTGAAGTGGTCAAAAAGGATGTTGAGAAGGCTGAACGTTTAAATTCCTATTTTGCATCTGCATTCTCTAAGAAAGCAAATTTAACATCGACTGATCGTCACTGTGCTATCAAAGGAATAAAAGAATCCACACTATCTATAAACACAGAGGTGGTGAGTAGTGTGGAGCGAATTTGTTCGGCGAATGTTCGAAAGTTTCAAATTCGGCACGAATATGGCACATTCGGATTCGTGATCGCAAAGGCGCCCAAATTTACTTCAAATCGGAAAAGTTTGACGAATTTGCACAGGACCGTGAATACAGGGCAGCCACGGTGTTTTGAACAGTTTTGTTAGCATAGTGCAAGTGTATGATGCGTGATGTCATGTTCCAGGTGAGTGTGGGGGCTGTGGAGAGCTTAGAACAGGTCAGATCAGCGGCGCACTGTTTTTTATTTCCTGTGGGCAGTAACTTTAACTGAGGAAAGAGCGGCCAGCCAATCATAGCGCAGGAAGCATCTACACTGTCCAGACATAAGGGCTTCTGCAATTGGCTGCAGAAATCACATGTCCTCTCAATATAAAAAGCCACCATGTTCCCTCAGCGCCATTATATCCATGTCACTGCTGGAGACAGACGCAGCTCAGTGTTCTCCTGTGTAATGAGAGCTATTAGCTAGATAGATGGGCGCTTGTGTGGTAGTCAGATAGTGTAGATAATTCCTGGCCTGTGTACCTCAACAACCACTGGTGCAGCACATTTTTGGTGTTCTTGTGCAAGTACTAGTGTTGAGCCACCCCCGTAGTGTTCGGGTTCGGTTCGGTTCGTCGAACACCGGGATGTTCGAGGAACTGTTCGTCGAACTGTTCGTCGAACACCTTAGAACACCGTCGAACACCGTTAAAACCAATGGCAGGCAAACAAAAACACATAGAAACACATAGAAAACACCTGCAAAGGTGTCCAAAAGCTGACAAACTGCTCAGAAGACACTCTCTTTAAAAAAGCCGGCCGGCAAATTCAGCAGCGGCATACACCGGTACCCGACAATTTAGACAAGAAGGAATAGAGCATCACACATAGATTAGATAGATAGAAACATGTCAGTCACACATATAAGAAGCACAGTGACAGTGTTGGTTACTGCACTTGTCATTTAGTGTAAAGGATTTATTAAAAAAAATATTAGTGTTTTCATGCACCGTCTCTTTAAAAAAGCCGGCCGGCAATTCAGCATCTGTACCCGACAATTTAGAACAGAAAGAATAGAGCTTCACACATAGATTAGATAGATAGAAACATGTCAGTCACATATATAATAAGTACAGTGATAGTGTTGCTTACTGTACTTGTCATTTAGTGTAAAGGATTTATTTAAAAAAATAATAGTGTTTTCATGCACTGTCTCTTTAAAAAAGCCGGCCGGCAATTCAGCAGCGGTACCCGACAATTTAGAACAGAAAGATAGAGCATCACACATAGATTAGATAGATAGAAACATGTCAGTCACATATATATGAAGTACAGTGATAGTGTTGGTTACTGTACTTGTCATTTAGTATTAAAATAAAGGATTTATTATTAAAAAAATTGGCGTAGGGTTCCCCTTAATTTTAGGCTCTAGCGGAGGTTAAGCAGACGGCTGGGGCAGATGTTTGAAGCCTGGGAAGGGGGTAATACCCACGGAGCTTCCCAGGCTACTAATATCAGCCCCCAGCTGAATACATAGCCTTTACTAGCTATTAAAATGGGGGACCCCCCCAAAAAAATGACGTGGGGTCCCCCCTAATTTAATAGCTAGCAAAGGCTAGGCAGACAGCTGGGGGCTGATATTAATAGCCCAGGAAGGGAGCCATGAATATTGGCCCCCTCCCAGGCTAGAAACACCAGCCGTCAGCCGCCCCAGAAATGGCGCATTCATAGGATGCGCCAATTCTGGCACTTAGCCTCGCTCTTCCACGCTGCCCTGGTGCGGTGGCAGGGGATAATAGGGTTGGGGTTGATGTCAGCTTATAATGCCAGCTGACATCAAGCCCAGGTTAGTAATGGAGAGGCGTCTATAAGACACCCCCATTACTAACCCCATAGTCAAAGTTAAAAAAAACACAAACACCCAGAATAAAGTCCTTTAATTGAAATAAAGACACAATCCTTTATTGTTCTAAATTAAACCATACTTACCATCACGCCCATTCCAGCTGAAGCCAACGATCTCCTGCAATAAAAGAAAAATAATAAAGCAACCTCATCCTTACCTTTCCATGGTTCCCACGACAGCTTCAGCTCTGCTACATCGAGATGACAGGCTGGACCGCAGCAGAACGCTGCCATCCAGCCTGTCATCCCGCAGACACTGAGAAGCGCAGGCTTGCTTGCGCTGCTCAGCGTCTCTCTGTGACGACATCCAGATGAGCCGAGTTCATGTCCAATGAACTCGGCTCACCTCATGCACGTCACTGACAGCGTAGGAAAATTCTCACGCTGAAGCGCTGATTGCACGCTGTCAGTGACGTGCAGGAGGTGAGCTGAGTTCATTGGACATGAGCTCACCTCATGCACATCACTGACAGCGTGGGAGAATTCTCCTGCACTCAGCACTTCAGCGTGAGAATTTTCCCACGCTGTCAGTGACGTGCATGAGGTGAGCCGAGTTCATTGGACATGACCTCGGCTCATCTGGATGCCGTCACAGCGAGACAGTGAGGAGCGCAAGCATGCCTGCGCTTCTCAGTGTCTGCGGGATGACAGTGACGTGCATGAGGTGAGCCGAGTTCATTGGACATGAACTCGGCTCATCTGGATGTCGTCACAGAGAGACGCTGAGCAGCACAAGCAAGCCTGCGCTTCTCAGTGTCTGCGGGATGAGAGGCTGGATGGCAGCGTTCTGCTGCGGTCCAGCCTGTCATCTCGATGTAGCAGAGCTGAAGCTGTCGTGGGAACCATGGAAAGGTAAGGATGAGGTTGCTTTATTATTTTTCTTTTATTGCAGGAGATCGTTGGCTTCAGCTGGAATGGGCGTGATGGTAAGTATGGTTTAATTTAGAACAATAAAGAATTGTGTCTTTATTTCAATTAAAGGACTTTATTCTGGGTGTTTGTGTTTTTTTTAACTTTGACTATGGGGTTAGTAATGGGGGTGTCTTATAGACGCCTCTCCATTACTAACCTGGGCTTGATGTCAGCTGGCATTATAAGCTGACATCAACCCCAACCCTATTACCCCCTGCCACCGCACCAGGGCAGCGTGGAAGAGCGAGGCTAAGTGCCAGAATTGGCGCATCCTATGAATGCGCCATTTCTGGGGCGGCTGACGGCTGGTGTTTCTAGCCTGGGAGGGGGCCAATATTCATGGCTCCCTTCCTGGGCTATTAATATCAGCCCCCAGCTGTCTGCCTAGCCTTTGCTAGCTATTAAATTAGGGGGGACCCCACGTCATTTTTTTGGGGGGGTCCCCCATTTTAATAGCTAGTAAAGGCTATGTATTCAGCTGGGGGCTGATATTAGTAGCCTGGGAAGCTCCGTGGGTATTACCCCCTTCCCAGGCTTCAAACATCTGCCCCAGCCATCTGCTTAACCTCCGCTAGAGCCTAAAATTAAGGGGAACCCCACGCCAATTTTTTTAATAATAAATCCTTTATTTTAATACTAAATGACAAGTACAGTAACCAACACTATCACTGTACTTCATATATATGTGACTGACATGTTTCTATCTATCTAATCTATGTGTGAAGCTCTATTCTGTCTGTTATAAATTGTCGGGTACCGCTGCTGAATTGCCGGCCGGCTTTTTTAAAGAGACGGTGCATGAAAACACTATTATTTTTTTTGATAAATCCTTTACGCTAAATGACAAGTACAGTAATCAACACTGTCACTGTACTTCGTATATATGTGGCTGACATGTTTCTATCTATCTAATCTATGTGTGAAGCTCTATTCTGTCTGTTATAAATTGTCGGGTACCGCTGCTGAATTGCCGGCCGGCTTTTTTAAAGAGACGGTGCATGAAAACACTATTATTTTTTTTGATAAATCCTTTACGCTAAATGACAAGTACAGTAAGCAGCACTTTCACTGTACTTCGTATATATGTGGCTGACATGTTTATATCTATCTAATCTATGTGTGAAGCTCTATTCTTTCGGTTCTAAATTGTCGGGTACAGGTGTATGCCGCTGCTGAATTGCCGGCTTTTCATGTTTCACTGTTGGCACTGTTCCCATCGATTTGGGCAATCACTGTAATGCCACAACCACCATGGCTGTGGCATTACAGTGAGTGGCAGACAATCCCTGCATGATTGGTGCTCTAAATAGCGCCAGACATGCAGGACACGCTTTTGGTGCACGAACAGTTATCGAACATAACCTCGAACAGCCGAATTTTTTGCAAATCGTTCGGGTTCGTCGAACAACTCGAACACCGCCCAAAACAGCTCGAATTTGAGATTGGCGAACAGTTCTAGTCGAACACCGCTCATCTCTAGCAAGTACTGAGATTCTGACAGAAACAGAGAGCCCATGCCATACAATAGTACAGTGCACCGCTGGTATAGAGCTCCATGTCTCAGTATACCTTGAATCTTTTTTTGTACTTGCTAATGTGATCAAGCAAGCGCAGTGCACCTTTTCATTTAGTGGGGTTGAAATTGTGCTCTGCACAGTCTGCAGAGCTTCTTATTGCAGAGCACAAAATCAGTTTTTTTTTCTGTTGTTATTGTGATATTGAAAGCTGTGTGCACTAAAGTTTTTTTTAGTGTCAGATACTATTTTAGTGGAGTTGAACTTCAGGTGGTTTCAGAGTAAAAAAATACATTGTTTCTCTTGCTACGCCCAGTCCAAAAAATATTTTTTCCTGTGCCAAAAGTCATACAATGCTATAAGCCAGCTACTACGTCAGTGGCGGTCAAATTCAGCTTGTACGCACAGTCAAACCTATATATATTTTTGGTTGGCAGGCAGAGTCCACCAAAGGTTTTTTACTGTGGCAAAGTTGATCCAGTCTGCTAAAAGGCAGATCCTATTTTAGTGGCGTTGAACTTGTCCTGGTTTCACAGTAAAAAAAAATATCTTCTCTTACTAGGCCCAGTCCAAAAAATATTTTTTCCTGTGCCAAAAGTCATACAGTGCTATAAGCCAGCTACTACATCAGTGGCGGTCAAAGTCAGCTGGACGCAGAGCTTATGCAGAGTAACCCAAAATATTTTTTGCTCTGAGTAAAGTGATACAGCTGGCTAGATCTGAGTTTGAAATATTTTGGAGCATATATTCTATGTCATACTGGCCTCATCCATATTCAAAAAAAAATTTCTTCTGTTCCTAAAGTAATACAGCAGGGGACATCTCAGTTTGAAATTGTTTAGAGAATATCTCATAGGTTTTATCGGCCTCATGCACACTAACAAATTTCTTTTGTCTGTTAGTAACGTTATACTGCAGGCCATATTTTGCCTTGTGATTTAGTGTTGCTGAAATTCAGGTGTGTGCTGAGCTATTGCACAGGAAAAAACATGTTTGTCCTTAGTTAATTGCGTGCTCCTACCACTGTATCTGTCCAACATGAGTGGGAAAAAGAGAGGACGTGATGGAAGGGGGAATAGGCTTGGTGTTTAAGGTGTACGTGGTAATGTTAGCGAAAGCACTAGTGAACCAACACAAACAAGCCCAATCCAAAGACAACTGACAACTTATGTTAGTGGACGGCCTACTGCACTCCCTTCCTTTGGCAGTCGCACAGCGATGCGCCTTGTTAATAAGGCCCAGAAAGAGCAGGTGCTCCAGTGGATGGCAAGCTCTGCTTCCAGTGCCCTCTCCTCTTCTTCCTCCACCTCAACTCTTCATCCATTCTACACCATGGGCATCAGAAGTGTACTCCAAACAATCACAGAGTCAAAAGGAGGAAAGCATCTGCACCGATGGCCAAATTTTTTTAGCTTGGATTCGGGGCACGACGAAGTAGGGTCCGAGCAGGTTCCTGACCCTCGTCACCAGACATTAACCGCAGGGGAGGGAGGTAATCCCGATGACACTCAGACACCTGAGGCTCATGCGGACTGTACTGTGCTGTCAGGGCAACAAGAGGAGAGGGGTCACTCTGAGGGCGAGAAATGAGATAACACATTGGATGATGACGATGTTGAAAATCCTACTTGGTGTGAACCCAGAATCACGCAGCCGAGTAGCTCATCTGAGGAGGTGGAGGAGGAAGACGAGGAGGTTACATTTTGCCCTACAGCTCAGACACGGAGTGATGCAAGCACGAGGAGCATTGCATCTTTAGCCACAACCGTGGCTGTGGCCAGTAGTGGTCACGGGTCTGCAGCTCGCAGGGGCAGCAAGGGTTGCCTAGCATGGGCCTTTTTTGTCACCGCAAAGGATAAGCCAGCTCACGTTATCTGCAAGCTTTGCGATAAAAAACTCAGTAGAGGGAAAAACGGCAATAATTTGACTACTACATGCATGAACGTTCACATGCTTAAACAACATTCTTTACGCTGGGAATCTTACTGCACTGAAATCCTGACCAGCGCACCTCAACAACCATCAGCTGCCCCATCAAACACATCCGCTGCTTCTTCCTCCTCCTCTATTACCGTGCCAAGTATTGTCACGCAGTTCTCCCATTGCAGAAACTCCGGTTCTTTACCCCTTCCAGTCAGACTACGTGACAGCCCGTCAGCTGTAATGGAAGCGGACACGCCTGCTGTGTTTGTTTCACCAAGCACACCGCATGTTTCTCAATCCACCGTAACATCTGCATCTCACTCACGCTCCACCAGTTTTTCCAGTTCACCATACTCAGCCCTCTCTCAGCACCTTAGCCAGCCCTCGGTCACGTAAAAGATTGTTTCATCCTACGCATGACAAAGCTAAGAGATTGAACTCCACCATCTCCAATCTGTTGGCCACGGAAATGCTGCCTTTCTGCCTGATAGATACAGATGGTTTCCGAAAACTGATGGCCGTCGCAGTCCCTCAGTACCAGTTGCCCAGTCGCCATTACTTCTCTAAGAAAGCTGTGCCTGCGCTACATCAGCATGTCGCAGACAACATCACCCGTTCCTTGTCTAAATCTACGTGTGCCAGGGTGCATTTTACCTCAGACACCTGGACAAGTAAGCATGGCCAAGGGCGTTACATCTTGTTGACTGGGCACTTGGTGACTCTGGTGGCTGTGGGGGCATGCGGGGAAGGGGCTGCTTCACAAATCTTGGAATCCCCAAGGCTTGCAGATGAAACCTCTGTATTTCCCCCTTCCTCCACTGCTTCTGTGTCCTCCACCTCCTCTAGGGCCTCCACCTGCGCACTCAACCTCTGACTTAATGAGACACGCGTTACAAGGGTGTGGAGTGAATACACACCAACTCCGTACTGCGCAGTCAGGGCTCACTGTAATCAGGCAGTCTTCAAATTAATATGCCTTGGAGATCGCAATCATACAGGTGAAGAGTTGTGGCAGCTCTCCAGGCTCAGTTTGAGCGATGGCTGTCTCCGCTGAACCTAGAGCCAGGGAAGGCTGTGTGCGATAACAGTGCGAACCTGTTAGCGGCCCTAGGCCAAGGCAAGCTCGCACACTTGCCTTGCATGGCTCACGTCCTCAACCTGGTGCCAGCGATTTCTCCGCCACTATCCAGGCCTGGATGAGCTGCTTCACAAAGCACGGAAGCTGTGTGCTCACTTCCGCCGTTCGCACCCCTCATGTCATCGACTTGCATCGATACAGAGGTCTTTGTCCATGCCAGTTAACAGGTTGATCTGCGATGTGCCAACGTGGTGGAATTCCATTCTTCACATGTTGCAGTGACTGTGCCAGCAGCAACGAGCTCTGACGCAGTATGTCATGACGTATAGCTTGGGCCAATGCAGTACGGACTTGGGGCATATCACGTTTGCGGAGTGGGAACAGATTAAGGACCTTTGCACCCTTCTGCACGGTTTTGAAATGGCTACTAAACTGGTTAGCGCTGACGATGCCATCATGAGCATCGCTATTACGGTCATATACATGCTGGAGCAAACTTTGAATAACCTGCGGCAGGAGGTGGTGGCCCCAGAAGAAGAGGAGGATGTGGAAGAGATACCAATGTCTCAAATTTCCAGACTGTCGTCACACAGGCGGATGCCAAGTGAAGGTGGATTACAGCAATCGAGGGGGTTTGGTGATACCAGGCAAACTGTTAGTGAAGGTGCAAGAGCCGAGGAACTAATGGAGGAGGAAATGGTGATGGGCGAGCAGCTGTCAGAGGATGAAGAGGATAATCATCCCCTCTCGTTTGAACGTGGTTGGCAGGAGGGGACAGAGGGAACAAGCATCAGTGTTACGCAGCCCACAATACAGCCTGGCTTTGGACCTCCTGGAAGAGCCCGACATATGAGTGCCTTCTTGATGCACTATATGCAACATGGTCCCCGTATAGTTAGGATTTGAAATAATGCCGACTACTGGATTGCCACTCTGTTAGATCCACATTATACAAGTCAATTTTGCCAGATGCTTCCTGCCCAGGAAAGGGAGCCGCTTATGTTGGAGTATTGAAACAAGCTTTTAAGCAACCTTAAATAAGTTGTCCACTACTTTTACATTGATGCAGGATAGGGCATCAATGTATGATCAGCCGGGGTCCCGCACGCGGCACCCCCGCCGATCGGCTGTCATCCGTGCCGGCGGCGGCCGCCAGCCGAAGGTGCTCACCTGCGGGACCCTGCCGTCAAGTGGTAGTGGCCAACGCAGTGTACTGCACATCCGCCTTCTTTTCAATTGAATGGGAGGCGGATGTGCAGTACACTGCGGCGGCCACTACCACTTGACGGCGGAGCCCCGCAGGTGAGCACTTCCGGCACCGATAACAGCTGATCAGCGGGGGTGCCGCGTGCGGGACCCCAGCCAATCATACGGATAGGGCATCGATTTAAAGGTAGTGGACAATCCCTTTAATAGAGGTTTTCCCCAAGATAACAGTGAGACACACAGTGTGTATCGCACCTGTAGTCTTTCAACCTCCGGCACGTCAGTTCGTCAATGCAAAAACATTAGCAGCAGCAGCAGAGTAAGTGGCAGAAGCAATTTCTGGGAGTCCTTTCACACATTTTTTGCACCAGCTCATGCACCAGCACAACAGAGTACTAGTCATGACATGTGGTGAACGACTGGAGAGGATGGTGCAGGAGTATCTAGAGTTCAATATCAATACCATAAGGGAAGGTTTGGACCCTTTTACAATTTGGTCTTCAAAAATGAATGAATGGCCTGAGCTCGCCTCTCACGCCTTGGAGGTTTTATCATGCCCGGCAGCCAGCTTTCCCTCTGAACGTGTCTTCAGCGCTGCTGGTAGTTTCTTGACGGATAAGTGCAACCAGCTGTCCCCTGAAAGTGTAGACTGCCTAACTTTCATCAAGATGAACAAGACTTTTGCATCCCTAATTTTGGGAAATGTGGAGGATTGTGTCTCCATCAAATGGGTTGGCTGTAGTGGGACAGGTTTGGGTCTGCGTTAAACTACTTGTAGTCTGATGACATTGATGCCACTTTGGTGTTATTAGGCCCTCATTTAAGGCAATGTGAACACTCGTGGTTAGGTCTCCATCTCCTGAGTTGACTGTCCCTCTGAACTGTTCTTCTGAACTCAACTCCCTACTCTTCTCCTGCCACCCTAAGATGGCTTCCCCTTATATATCTCCTACAATGGTGCTCCCCTAAACTGCTTCCTCCACCCACCCCCACTACTGGTTCCCCCTACCTTTGGTTCCCCCCACTCCAGCCAGGGTCAGGGCTCAGCAGAAAACACATTGCATCTTGCCCTTCCAGCCGGCCTGGAGTAGTGTAGTGTTGGATGCAGGTGTTGGCGTTCCAGGCAGCATTCCCTCCTTATCTGAGAGAAGGAGACACCACACCTTTGGGTGAGGTGCAGTACCTCTGTGGCGATTGAACCCTCAGGGGCGCCACATGGGGAATCCTGATTGGGTCTTCATCTATTGGGTTGGCTGTAGTGGAACATTCCTGTTCTGCAGTTTAAGATGTGTAAGGTTGCGTACCAGTCCTTGCTGCACTCCTGATACAGACTCTGTCTGCTGCACTCCTGATACAGACTCTGCCTGCTGCACTCATGATACAGACTCTGCCTGCTGCACTCCTGATACAGACTCTGCCTGCTGCACTCTTGATACAGACTCTGCCTGCTGCACTCCTGATACAGACTCTGCCTGCCTCACTCCTGATACACACTCTGTCTGCCGCACTCCTGATACAGGCTCTGCCTGCCTCACTCCTGATACAGGCTCTGCCTGCTGCACTCCTAATTCAGGCTCTGCCTGCTGCACTCCTGATACAGACTCTGCCTGCTGCACTCCTGATACAGACTCTGCCTGCTGCACTCATGATACAGACTCTGCCTGCTGCACTCATGATACAGACTCTGCCTGCTGCACTCCTGATACAGACTCTGCCTGCTTAACTGTGATATAGACTCTGCCTGCTGCACTCCTGATACAGACTCTGCCTGCCTCACTCCTGAAACAGATTCTGCCTGCTGCACTCCTGATACAGACTCTGCCTGCTGCACTTCTGATAGACTCTGCCTTCTGCACTCTGATACAGACTCTGCCTGCTGCACTCCTGATACAGACTCTGCCTGCCTCACTCCTGAAACAGACTCTGCCTGCTGCACTCCTGATACAGACTCTGCCTGCTGCACTTCTGATAGACTCTGCCTTCTGCACTCTGATACAGACTCTGCCTGCTGCACTCCTGATACAGACTCTGCCTGCTGCACTCTGATACAGACTCTGCCTGCTTAACTCTGATACAGACTCTGCCTGTTGCACTTTGATACAGACTCTGCCTGCTGCACTTTGATACAGACTCTGCCTACTGCACTCTGATAAAGACTCTGCCTGTTGCACTCTGATACAGTTTCTGCCTGCTGCACTCTGATAAGACCCTGCCTGCTGCACTCTGATACAGACTCTGCCTGCTGCACTCTGATAAAACTCTGCCTGCTGCACTCTGATACAGACTCTGCCTGCTGCACTCCTGATACAGACTCTGCCTGCTGCACTCCTCATACAGACTCTGCCTGCTGCACTTTGATACAGACTCTGCCTACTGCACTCTGATAAAGACTCTGCCTGTTGCACTCTGATACAGACTCTGCCTGTTGCACTCTGATACAGACTCTGCCTGCTGCACTCTGATACAGACTCTGCCTGCTTAACTCTGATACAGACTCTGCCTGTTGCACTTTGATACAGACTCTGCCTGCTGCACTTTGATACAGACTCTGCCTACTGCACTCTGATAAAGACTCTGCCTGTTGCACTCTGATACAGACTCTGCCTGTTGCACTCTGATACAGTTTCTGCCTGCTGCACTCTGATAAGACCCTGCCTGCTGCACTCTGATACAGACTCTGCCTGCTGCACTCTGATAAAACTCTGCCTGCTGCACTCTGATACAGACTCTGCCTGCTGCACTCCTGATACAGACTTTGCCTGCTGCACTCCTGATACAGACTCTGCCTGCTGCACTCCTGATACAGACTCTGCCTGTTGCAATCCTGATACAGACTCTGCCTGTCGCACTCCTGATACAGACCCTGCCTGCTGCACTCTGATACAGACTCAGCCTGCTGCACTCTTGATACAGACTCTGCCTGCTGCACTCTGATACAGACTCTGCCTGCTGCACTCCTGATACAGACTCTGCCTGCTGCACTCCTGATACAGACTCTGCCTGCTGCACTCCTGATACAGACTCTGCCTGTTGCATTCCTCATACAGACTCTGCCTGTTGCACTCCTGATACAGACTCTGCCTGTTGCATTCCTGATACAGAATCTGCCTGTTTCACTCCTGATACAGACTCTGCCTGCTGCACTCCTGATACAGACTCTGCCTGCTGCACTCCTGATACAGACTCTGCCTGTTGCACTCCTGATACAGACTCTGCCTGTTGCATTCCTGATACAGATTCTGCCTGTTGCACTCCTGATACAGACTCTGCCTGCTACACTCCTGATAAAGACTCTGCCTGTTGCACTCTGATATAGACTCTGCCTGCTGCACTCTGATACAGCTTCTGCCTGCTGCCTCTGATACAGACTCTGCCTGCTGCACTCTGATACAGACTCTGCCTGCTGCACCATCTAGTCTGTCCTACTGGGTCCAGCTGCTGCGCGTCCGTTGGTCTGTCCTGGAGTTGCACCCGGTGTTCATCGGGAGCCAAGTCTAACCTCACCATCAGAGGCTCTAGTGGACAGTCCAGTGCTCACTTAGTCACGCCTCTGATACAGACTCTGCCTGCTGCACTCCTGATACAGACTCTGCCTGCTGCACTCCTGATACAGACTCTGCCTGTTGCATTCCTCATACAGACTCTGCCTGTTGCACTCCTGATACAGACTCTGCCTGTTGCATTCCTGATACAGACTCTGCCTGTTGCACTCCTGATACAGACCCTGCCTGCTGCACTCTGATACAGACTCTGCCTGCTGCACTCCTGATACAGACTCTGCCTGCTGCACTCCTGATACAGACTCTGCCTGTTTCACTCCTGATACAGACTCTGCCTGCTGCACTCCTGATACAGACTCTGCCTGCTGCACTCCTGATACAGACTCTGCCTGTTGCACTCCTGATACAGACTCTGCCTGTTGCATTCCTGATACAGATTCTGCCTGTTGCACTCCTGATACAGACTCTGCCTGCTACACTCCTGATACAGACTCTGCCTGTTGCACTCTGATACAGACTCTGCCTGCTGCACTCTGATACAGCTTCTGCCTGCTGCCTCTGATACAGACTCTGCCTGCTGCACTCTGATACAGACTCTGCCTGCTGCACCATCTAGTCTGTCCTACTGGGTCCAGCTGCTGCGCGTCCGTTGGTCTGTCCTGGAGTTGCACCCGGTGTTCATCGGGAGCCAAGTCTAACCTCACCATCAGAGGCTCTAGTGGACAGTCCAGTGCTCACTTAGTCACGCCCCTCAGGCACTCCGAGGTCTGTGGCACAGTGGTTCCACAAACCACGTCCGTGACACTGCGCCCTCGCTGGTAGGGTCCTCTCTCCTGTTGTACCAGTCGGTGACCCCTTTTGACATGTAAAGCCCAACTGAATAAATGTCGCTGTCACAGTAATAATAATTATAGTATTTGTACTCTTGATCAATTGATAGAACTTCCCAGGTGTCTACAGCTAATTTGATGTGTTTTGGAAGCTTTTGGTTCGCATTTCTAGGTGTTGTATATGCATTTTTTTGGTCCCCCTATTGACTCCTATGGGATTCGGAAATGTTCGACGAACATTCGGTGAATAAATTCGGCGAATATCAATTTGTTGGGCTAACTTTTCCGAACCAAACATTGAAATGTTCGCTCATGCCTCGTGGTGAGGGAACACTTAGCTAATTTAAATTAATTTAAATCTCCTGGTCCAGATGAATTACATCCTAGGGAACTGAAAAAGATAGGAGAGGAAATTTGAGAACCACTAGCCAGAATCTTTGAAAATTTCTGAAGAACAGGAGAAGTCCCAGAAGATTGGAGAAGGGCAAATGTCTCTATCTTCAAAAAGGAAAGAAGATGAAGCCTGCAAATTACAGGCCAGTGAGCCTTACTTTTATACCAGGAAAGATCTTTGAACAAATTATTAAACAGCATGTATGTAACTATTTGGATAATAATACAGTAATTGACCAGAGCCAGCATGGGTTTGTAGCAAACAAGTCATGCCAGACTAATCTAATCTCCTTCTATGATGGAATCACTGACTGGGTGGATCAGGGAAATGCGGTTGATATAGTATATCTCGGCCTCCACAAAGCATTTGTTAAAGTATCTCATACTATCCTTATTGAAAAAATGACCAAGCATGGGATTATCAAGGCTACACTTAACTGGATTCATAACTGACTCAGTGATCGTACTCAAAGAGTGGTAATAAATGTTTTCACATCCAATTGGAAGACTGTTTCAAGTGGAGTACCTTTAAGGCTCTGTACTGGCACTAGTGTTCAACATTTTTATAAATGATCTAGATAAGGGAACTGAACGTAAACTAATCAAATTTGCAGACGATGCAAAGTGAGAAGTGATAGCTAACACTAGAGAAGACAGAGAAAGGATTCAGTAGAATCTAGATAAGCTTGAACAATGGGAAGCGACTAATAGAATACTATATAATAGGGAGAAATGCAAGATTATACATCTGGGGGAAAAAAATGAAAATTACATCTACAGAATCGGAGGAATAGACTAAGCAAGAGCACGTGTAAAAAAGACTTGGGCATACTAGTAGATCACTGACTGCACTAGTCAACAGTGTGATGTAGCAGGAAAAAAAGGGCAAACACAGTTCTGGGATGTATTAAGAGAAGCATAGAGTCTAGATCACGTGAATTAATTATCTCCCTCTACTCCTCCTTGGTCAGACCTCATCTGGAATACTGTGTCCAATTCTGGGCACCACATTTTAAAAAAGACATCGAAAAACTGGAGCAAGTTCAGAGAAGAGCTATCAGGATGGTGAGCAGACTACAAACTATGTCCTACGAGGAATGGTTATAGGATCAGGGAATGTTTAGCATGCAAAAAAGAAGGCTAAGAGGAGACTTAATAGCTGTCTACGTGGCACCCCAGGGGTCTGGTTACCACAATAATAGAAATATTAAGTCTGAGAGCAAGTGGGAGGTTTCCTGGTCAGGAGCCCTTAAACATGCAACACCTCCTGTCCCAGACCAGATAGGGGAGGAACCTGCCCTTTATAAACTGGATCTGGGGCGGGGTTAGTCCAGTCAGAGCCTGGAGTTAGTTCCAGACACAGGGAAAGCAACAGCTAGGAGCTCTGTAGGAGCAGGAGCTGAGTGCCAGGGACTGGAAGCTGATATAGCTCGTCCTGGCTGAAGACACTACAAACCGGACAACGGAGTCCGAGGCAGTCAGGATCTCTAGTCCAGCAGCAGAAACCAGTCGGCAGGGGATTCCAGGTCCTCTGGCCATAGAAGCCCGGAGGCTCAGTCACAAGCAAGGGACCAGCACCGCCGTCGTGCAGCAGAGGCTATCAGAAGGCCCCAAGTCACCAGCCATACGGGTGAGCACTACACGGTATATTCAGGGACGTGGGCTACTTCCACTCGCTTACAGCAAGGTAGCCAGAAAGAGTGCAGACAGACGGGAAGGCCTACAACTCCACCTGGCCAGGGGAACTCCTGTTTGCTCACAGACTGACCAGGCCTCTTATGCTAGCCAGTACTCCCGGGAGGGTCTGCCTTATCATCATCAGTAAAGACCCTGAACTGCACTGCAAAGACTCTGAGTCGCTCCTGCTTCACCCGTGCACAATCACTCCCATCATCCACACTCACTGCCCTGAGGCTATACTCCTCCCGTGGGGAGTTGTCCCATCCTCTGCTGCGCACACCACACCAGCCTCAGCGGTCTGCCTCGCAGCGGCGGTACACCCTGACCGCAATCCACGGGTGGCGTAGTCGGACATTAAATCATAAAAACCCTATAAAAGACGGCCACTGGTCTGACCACCCTGAGCCACGGACCGGGTCACCGCCACGGAGACTACAACCCCCAGAGACCTGGCTCCGGGTAACCCACACACGTGCACACACGGCCCAGGGGGCGCGACATGTACAAATATCTGAAGGGATATCACAGTGTAGAGGGATCATCCTTATTCTCACATGGACACACGAGAAGCAATGGGATGAAACTGAATGGGAGAAGATACAGATTAAATATTAGAAAAAAACTTTTTGACAGTGAGGGTGATCAATGAGTGGAACAGGCTTCCAAAAGAGGTGGTGGGTGAGTTCTCCTTCAATGGAAGTCTTCAAACAGAGGCAGGACAGACATCTGTCTGAGATGGTTTAGTGAATCCTGCATTGAGCAGGGGGTTGGACACGATGACCCTGGAGGTCCCTTCCAACTCTAACATTCTATGATTCTATGAAAAGGATATTTGCCTATTTAATATCCTAGAGGAGTATTGCATGGTCAATAAGCATTCCTACGCCAGCTTGGCACTCTTCACAGGGAGAAATGTTTCCCTCTACCTCTAGGGTAAGAAATTTTTTTTATAAACTCTGTCTCACAGGGAAAGAACCCAAGCTCCTCTCAAATATCTTTAAAAAACCTAATTTATATACCCTAATGCTTCTGAGTAATTACTGGAATTCTGACCATGATGCAAGTTGGTATATTGGTCTTTAAAAACATGCCTGCAGCCTGGTGATTCACAGCCCAAGCCCATAGCGTATTGGTTATACACATAGCAACATGTTTATTCTTCTGTTCTCATTACTGTGCAATATTCTTTCCATCAGTTTTTCTTTCTGATTTTTTTCTCTGCACACAAATGATTTTCATACTGGGAAATATACTCTTTACAGCAGGGGTTGTATAGTAATCCAGTATAGGAAAGTAAATTGCGTTTTTATTATTCACCTATTTATTTTATAAGTATATTAAATAAGTATATTAAACAAATTCAATTCCAGTAGGAAACAATAATTTTACTTCTAGCATTACTAGCTATATTGCCAACATCAATGCATTTAGTGGTTAAGGAAGGGGTTCTTCACATCCTGCTATTTTCTAGTACTAACTTGCGTAAATATCTGTGTACAGAGATTTTCCATTTCTGCTGCTGTTTCATGTGATTTATTTGAAGTCTTGGGAATGTCTTATCGGCTAAGATTGAGAGGTGTACTCATCATGCCTACCTATTTCCTATGAGCAGAAGTTCTATTGTCCTGTCATACTCAACATGAAGGATGATTTGAGGTTGACCTTGGCTGTTAAATGCATTTTTGACAATCCTAAGAAGTTCATTGTTCTTCTGTTTTCAAGGAGAATTCCTAAAACTGGTTGTATTCAGTATGTCTCATTTATCTGTTTATTTCATTACCGCAGAACAAAGCAGTTGTGCCGAGTTACCGCTGTTCTGCCGTGTATCAAATGATCACTCACGCTGTAAACAAAACGCCATAAAATATGTATTGTGCTGTGATTTCACGAGACTGCACCGAAGGCCATGAAGAGATGGATCAACAATGTAGTCAACAAACTCATTTACATGAATGGTTCCTCCAACCAAGTACTCAGGTTTTAGCATTTTTCATACATATGCAAGAAATATGCAAACAGTATATGATCCACGAGCGAGTCTCTAAACCAATAATGAATACACAAAGGCAACGTCTCTTATGTAAATAAATCAGGTAAACATTTTGTGAAATATGCAGCAATGAAGAAGAGGAACTGCTCCGGGTCACTGCTGAATATACAGATTCTAGATTCTAGAACAAAGCGCTTGGCAGTTTTTTGTAAAGTGGAAATAATTGGATAAAAGTAAATTATAAAAGGAATAATGCATGCAGTCTTACTGTAAGGCAACATAAAGGGAATCAGGGGGCAGCTAAACCTTAACTTAGTGTATAAAAGTGAAGCTTTTAAATGATAACTCTGTCAGGGAGTCAATGTTGCTTCTGGTGGCTCTGTAGGCTTTTACATGACAGTAATTTTTTGTGCAGTTTGGAAATTGCTTATTAATGACAATCTCATATGCTGACGTGTGCGAATTGATTGGGTAGGAGCCTCAGTCAATAAGGCTACAACTAAGCGGTGACGTTGGTCACAAGGGATGAGTAAGGTGACCTCATCTAATGATGGGGTTGGAGTCTTCATACTGCTTTGCTTCTCCCATCTCTTGGTTCCTTTATTAATATATGAATCTTTAGCCATCATATAGACCTTATATTATGGTCAAAGAATTGTTTTTTTGCTTTCACTTTCAACCCTTTTTCTCCCTTTTTTGAGGGGTTTGTGCTACTCATATACAAAAACAATATTTATTTCTTATTTTTTTTGTAGGATATTTAAAGGGAATCTGTCACCAGGTTTTTGCTACCTCATCTGAGAGCAGCATAATGTAGGAAAAGAGACCCTATAGATTTCACGACTCGATGATGTCCTGTCTTTAGTTTGCATGATTTTTTTTACATCTAGAGATTTTCTTAGGTCTCCTTCTTTAGAAGTGTATGGGACCTTACTGTATCTTCTATGGATGGTTAAAGAAGCACTCCTCCTCTCATCAAAGTTTTTATCCTCTAACTATATTGCAGTCATCATATTATATAGCATTGTGTACTTACAATTGCTCATTTTGCCTTTTTACCCACTAAATTATACTCTTCTTCATTAGATCTATGATATCACGTGATTAAAAACTGACTAGCTGAATCCTTCAAAGCTCTATGTAGAAACAGGAGGTCAATTTTCCCTGTATGCGTCATAAATCACTGTGAAAGTCTCTGGCAGGGGGTAGGAGTGGAGCAGCTGGGTCAGGAGTTGAAGAGGGGAATGATAAATGCAGGGACAAGAGACTTCCTGTTTCTATATAGAGCAGAGAAAGGAGACAAATTTACTGCAAAATGAGCAATTGTAAGTACACAGTGCTGTATAATATGATGACTGCAATATATTAAGAGGATAAAAACTTTGATGGGAGGAGGAGTGCTTCTTTAAGCAAAAATAAGCAACAGCACAGAGCTCCCCACTGCAAAAAATAGCTCAGTGACAGGCTTTTGGCAATACATTTATTACTGGGGACATTTCAACCTAAGGGTACCTCTTTTTAAGGAGCAACTGTGTTTGCAACATAGGTGCAACATAGTAGCTGAAAACCCCAATGGAAAATAGCTTCTGTGGTTTTAACTTATTTTTTCTAAATGATCACTTAATTTTATAAGAGAATAGATGTTTCACCTTCAAAATGTCATATGGTTAGCTTCATAGTGAGAACAAATGTGCTACAGGAAATTACTAGACATGACTCTGATGCTAGGTTCACATGTATATTTGTTGAGGATTTTATGCAAAGATTTCTAAAATTGTGTGTAAAATTCCTTGCGCATTTCTGCACTTTTTCATGCATTTTCTTTGTGTTTTTTTTTTGTTAAAATGCTACAAAAACGCAGCAAAACAATGCCAGGTCAGCAATATAACCTGCTGATTTAGGGTCCCCATTGAAATGAAATACCTTGGATTTAAAAAATGCAGCAAAAGCCAATTTCTGTCTAGATCCCACATCAAAAGTAAGCAGTATATGAATGAGAATAAGTTAAAGAAAAACACTTTGCTGGCACTGTAAAATGTAGTATAAAACTTTCTCATAAAATCTGCACCAAATATACAACATATTAACCCAGCCTAAAGGTTTTTTTTTTTTGGTAAGGAATATGAAGACATGTGCAAGAAAAGAAATGTCTGTCTTAATTCTTTCTCATTTGGTTAGCATATACAGTAAAATAGCATATTTAACTACATGTATTAGAGCAGTGTTACTTAAAGGACAAATGTTTGGCGCCACTAAAATAAAAAAGCCAATGCTCCCCTCCCGTGCCGGTGGCATTCCATCAGTGTCTGCACTCGCGTTCCCGGGGCTCCTGTGTGGTGGAATGACACGTGAGCCTGGCGCCCAATTAGCGCTGACGTCACCGTCTCCATCTTCGGTCAAATCGAACGTCAAGAGGAAGTGAGAGATCAGCTGCAGCCACGACTTCCTCTTGATGTTCGATTTGTCCGAAGGCAGGGACAGTGACGTCAGCGCTAATTGGGCGCCAGGCTCACGTGTCATAACAACCGCACAAGAACCCCCGGAACGAATGTGCCAACAGCGCTGGAACAGAGCCAGCACGGGAGGTGAGTATAAGCTTTTTTATTTTATCGTGGCCAAGCGTGAGGTATGAGAAGGGGTTGTCCTAGTAGTGGACAACTTCTTTAGCATTTATTGTAATAATTCTGTGCAATGAGGTATGTTTCTTTTTTCCTTTTTAACTCTTTGCCGGCCCTCTGCTGTTCAGCAAGATGGTGGCTGCAGCTGGTCACAATTTCTCTGAATTTGTGTGGAACAAATTACAAAAAAATATGTATTCTACAAAATGTCGATTTTTGTAAAATTCGAGTAAAATTCCATTCAAATAAATGTGCCCATCTCAAGTCAACTCATCACTCATGTTTTGTTGTGCTTAGTTGTTAAAGTCTTGCTAGAAAGGGATGGCTATGCCTCCAATAACATCTTGCAAGATGTGCCAAATCTATCACACAGCATAAGACACTGTGATATACTTTGCCTGTATTCAGACAGTCTGGAGCTGTCTAACTATTAGACAGCATTACTAAATTCTCCCCATTATGTTTAATGGGGCTTTTTAAAATAGTTCATGAAAATTCCACCATCGACTTCCATCCTAGGACTGAGGACACAGGAGTCTTCTTGGCCAAGCCCTTAAAAGTCATGACGACATGACACAAGACATGATCACCTTTATGTCAATACCAAAATCTCCATATAGAAAAGCTCTATGCATTACCTGTAAATGATATAATAAAGTAAAACAAATAAATCAATTAAAATTGATATTTCTAAAATATTGATTTATATCAAATATTATAATATTGTATTGTATAAGAGACTCACACTACTACCAGGTACTACAATATCCTCAAGCAGTTCATTATGCCGCTGTGCAATTAAATCTTCAGTAATCTGGATTAAATACAAGCTACAAATCTTATTATAGGTCTGGCTACAAGAAAGGGCAGCCATATGTGGATGTCTCATTGTAGAGATTAAGATGCACGAACAGCACCTGATAAGAGATACAAGTATCCAATACGTCAGAGGAATCTTTCCAGCAGGCAGATTATTTTATATTGTACGATAATGAGGGTAATTTGGTTGGTTAATTATTATATAATTTTGGCTGTGAGCATTAATTGTGTCTTAGAACTGAATACATCTTCCTGAGAGTAGGACAGAAGTGATATGTTAATATTTAATGACAAAGCATCTTCAGCTGCATTTCTATTCTCAAGTCATAACTAGAGTTTAACAAAGAGCCACCTTCCATCTTGGTTGGTGATGGAGGAGCCTGTGACCAGGCCTGTCCATCAGTCCATCATCAGGACAGGTCTGACCACATAGTCTTCCATCAACCACTATTTTGAGAACAGGCACTAATAAACTTCACAAAAGGGGGCGATCAGTATTGAACCTGCATTATCGTTAATAGAAATGAATTCACCAAAATTAGTTTCTGGGAGATTTTCTGCAGTCGATAGGCAGATTCAATGAAGTTCAAATAAATTTAGTACAAATCAAATCTTCACCCAAAAATATATTTATTATTCTCAGAGGTTTCTCCAGACCCCAAAATATGATAATCAGAGGGTCGGAAAGGAGTTATAGAAATATAAAAAAAAGACTATACTTATCTGTCCCATACCTCACCATTGCTGCTGCTGCTCCCCCAGCCTGGTCTTCCACTTGCTTCTGATTGGACTTCTCTTTAGTCTTCTTTTTGGTCTTCCAGCTCTGACTAAGCCTAACATAGGGCATAATTGACATGCGTTGGTTCCTGCATGATCACCTGAGTCCTAGTCAGCACTGGAAAATCCAGACCGAAGAGAGAGAGAAGTCTGATCCAAAGTGAGTGGAGGATCAGGCAGGGTGGAGAATTTCGGTGGCAGGACAAGTGCGGATCGGACCTATTACAGGGGAGCATAATATTATTTTATTTTTAACTCCTTCCTGAAGAATGAAGAAAAATTGGAGCCGGATAGCTGACATTTTGCTAGATTTGTGCAAACTGAATACTGATTGCAGTGAATCTAAATTTTTCAGGAAATGTGTAGCAAATTGGCTATGAATCAGTTTGCTCACCTCTAACTGCTATACTGCTAAATACCCCAAAATAATGTATCCTGCACATTTATTAGAAATAAGATAAAGTGGACAACCCTTTTAAGTAGAGAATTAAAGTCTTGATTTTTTTTTAGGGAACTCTCCCCTCTGGCAAATAGATGAAAGTCCTGATAAGAGTCCTGAATAATAAACTCCATCTTTAAACTTAAAATCTGGATATTTAAAAGGAATCTGTCATCAGATTTTTGCTACTTCATCTGAGAGCCACATAATGTGGGAAAATAGACCCTGATTCCAGTGATGTATCACTTAGTTTACTGGGTGCAGCAGTTGTGATACAATCATAGTTTTTAGAAGTAGCAGATCTCAGAAAGCCGCCCCCATCCACACCAAAACATTTTTGTGTACATTGTGTACGGACAGTAAGCTGATTATCACAGGAAGGGGCAGAGTCATTCCAGGTCTCATATGAGCACCAGTCTGGGCAGTGATAATCTTCTGCTGCTAAAATACTCATTGTATTGAAACAACAGCACACAGCCTAATAAGTGACACATTTCTGAAATCAGTGTCTCAGCCCTTACATCATGCTGCCCTCAGACTATATTAGATTATATAGCAAAAACCTACTGTCAGATTCCCTTTATAAAAAGGGTGTTCCTAAACCCAACAACTTTAAATTCTTAATCTACATTATCGCACGTATAGATCAACATACAGTAGGGAAAAAAAGTATTTAGTCAGCCACCAATTGTGCAAGTTCTCCCACTTAAAAAGATGAGAGAGGCCTGTAATTGACATCATAGGTAGACCTCAACTATGAGACAAAATGAGAACACAAATCCTGAAAATCACATTGTCTGATTTGGAAAGACATTTTTTTAAAATGTTGATGGAAAATAAGTATTTGGTCAATTACAAAAGTTCATCTCAATACTTTGTTATATATCCTTTGTTGGCAATGACAGAGGTCAAACATTTTCTGTAAGTCTTCACAAGGTTGGCACACACTGTTGCTGGTATGTTGGACCATTCCTCCATGCAGATCTCCTCTAGAGCAGTGATGTTTTGGGGCTGTCACTGGGCAACACGGACTTTCAACTCCCTCCAGAGGTTTTCTATAGGGTTTAGATTTGGAGACTGGCTAGGCCACTCCAGGATCTTGAAATGCTTCTTACGAAGCCACTCCTTTGTTGCCCTGGTGGTGTGCTTAGGATCATTGTCATGCTGAAAGACCCAGCCACGTTTCATCTTCAATGCCCTTGCTGATGGAAGGAGGTTTACACTTAAAATCTCACGATACATGGCCCCATTCATTCTTTCATGTACACGAATCAGTCGTCCTGGTCCCTTGGCTGAGAAACATCCCCAAAGCATGATCTTGCCACCCCATGCTTCACAGTAGGTATGGTGTTCTTTGGATGCAACTCAGCATTCTTTCTCCTCTAAACACGACGAATTGTGTTTTTACCAAACAGTTCTACTTTGGTTTCATCTGACCATATGACATTCTCCCAATACTCTTCTGGATCATCCAAATGCTCTCTAGCAAACTTCAGACGGGTTCGGACATGTAATGGCTTAAGCAGGGGGACACGTCTGGCACTGCAGGATCTGAGTCCCTGGTGGCATAGTGTGTTACTGATGGTAGCCTGTGTAACATTGGTCCCAGCTCTCTGAAGGTCATTCACTAGGTCCCCCCGTGTGGTTCTGAGATTTTTGCTCACCATTCTTGAGATCATTTTGACCCCAAGGGGTGAGATCTTGTGTGGAGCCCCAGATCGAGGGAGATTATCAGTGGTCTTGTATGTCTTCCATTTTCTAATTATTGCTCCCACAGTTGATTTCTTCACACCAAGCTGCTTGCCTATTGCAGATTCGGTCTTCCCAGCCTGGTGCAGGGCTACAATTTTGTTTCTGGTGTCCATCGACAGCTCTTTGGTCTTCACCATAGTGGAGTTTGGCGTGTGACTGTTTGAGGTTGTGGACAGGTGTCTTTTATACTGATAACAAACTGATGTTCAAACAGGTGCCAGTACTACAGGTAATGAGTGGGGGACAATGGAGCCTCTTAAAGAAGAAGTTACAGGTCTGTGAGAGCCAGAAATCTTGCTTGATTGTAATTGACCAAATACTTATTTTCCACCAAAATTTGAAAAAAAAATCTTTCTAAATCAGACAATGTGATTTTCAGGATTTGTTTTCTCATTTTGTCTCTCATAGTTGAGGTCTACCTATGATGTCAATTACAGGCCTATCTCATATTTTTAAGTGGGAGAACTTACACAATTGGTGGCTGACTAAATACTTTTTTTCCCCACTGTAACTGTAAGACTCAAATATATAGTAACAATGAGATTCTGTAATTTAAATAGTTCATTTTTAATGACTTCCCCAAAATAAATAAATAAATAAATACATAAATGTTCAGTAACATGACATAAAGTATAGACAGAAAAATACATTAATAATAGTAATAGCAAATCTGGATATGTAATAGTCTGTACCAATGTGCTGTAAATATTCTATAGCTCACAATGTCATTTATGAAAGTAAAAACAGGACTTTCTTCAGATTTCTTTTATGCAAGAGATATCCTGTGTGAGCATACAACCCCCATAAGCTACGCATGGCGGCTGTAAGCCTAGATTCCCTAATTTGACTCTAGTGATTATCTGTGAAGTGGCATTAGGTAAATTGATAGTGATGTCCTGGATGGCCGGCTGCTCACAGGGTCCGGGGACGGGAGCTGTTTACAACAGGACTGTTCTGCTTTCGTATTTCCAACTTTTTATACAGAAAATTGCTTATTTCTGAGAAGATAAATGGCAGGTAAGTGCAGACAACTTTGAGTAATTTTTGGAGAAATAGTTTTTCATTAAATCTAAGCAAAAATATAAGGATATTGTGTGTGACAGATGATAAAGATGGTGAGAGCCACAGATGCATACTTATCTATTCAGGAAGAATCTGTGTATATAGAAATACTGTATGTAGTTGTGAACATATTTACCTGTCTATGAAATGTATGTCTAAGGCTCAGTTCACATTACATTTGGACAATAAGTTGTTTTTAACCATAACCAGGGAAATAAAACTCATCTGAACCTGTTGATTGGTTGATTGAAGGGGAAATGACTGACAATGTAATGTGTAGGGCGGCCTCTCATACATTGTATGCAATATATTAGACTGTACATGTTACTATATCAATGTCAGAACTTGACTTTTATAGCTTGTTCACATCGGGGGGATAACCGTGTTCTTCGTCCTGTGTACAGGGGCAGTGCTGCTTTTGGAGGAAGACGGCAGCAATGATTTTCTATACCAGAAGAACCCTTTTAACTCCTTAGAAGGTCTACAAATACCAGCCATACAGAGCCCAATACTGTCACATACAGTGCCCCTATAGCAGAGATATATGCTGTGCACCTAGAGAAGGGTAGCACTGGAACACAATTATATTATAGTCTTGTAATGTTGACATGCTGATATGATATCTTAAAGGGAAAATTAAATATCAGATTGTTGCCACTTAATCTAAAAGCAGCATGATGCAGAGACACAGACCCTTATTCCAGTGATGTGTCACTTACTGGGCTGCTTGCTGTAGTCTTGATAAAATCATTATTTTATTAGTAGGAGATTATCACTAGAGGAATAGTAAACGTACCGTCATGAAATCCTCCATATTCGCGCTCTCTGTATAACCCCGCCCACAGTACTGATTGGCAGCTTTCTGCCTATGCACAGTGTATATAGAAAGCAGCCAATCAGTGGTGTGGGCATGGTTATACAGAGCTCAGCATTCAGAGAACTTGTACATCTGCAGCAGAACTTGTACATCTGCAGCAGATAAAACAACGATTTTATCAAAATAGCAGCAAGTAGCCCAGTAAGTGATATACATTATTAGAATCAGGGTCTCTGCCCATACATCATGCTGTACTCAGATGCAATTTTTTTTCTGGTACATGTGAATCACGGGGTAAAATCAACACTCAATGGATCCCTAAAGTTCGCCTTCTCTTGTCCAATCAGAAGCATCAAAAGAATAATGTGGCAGACATCTGCTTCCTGCAGGGCACCAGAGCTCCAGAGACATCCTCCGTACAGCAGAGAGCAGGCCGAAAGAGGAGCGCCCCTTAATGATATAACGCAGGGCGCAGAGTATAGGAGTGGAGGCGACTCTTTGCCGCACTGATGGATCGCTGGTGGTAGGAGAATATGGAGAGGAGGATATATTTTTTTAACCCCTTGCTGACATTCGCCATACATGTATGGCACAGTGGGAGATGTCTCCCCGCAAAATAATGGAGCCGGTTCAGCACCATCATCAGCAGGTGTAAGCTGCATATCATAGCTGACTTACTGCTGCAATGGCCACAATTAGTATTAGCACTAGTGACAGTGGTATTTAGATAATTATTTGAGGGATGCTTCCTTATTTATCCCATCAACACCCCACAACTGGGCAGTGCCGGTAGTTGCTATTTCAACTCAAAGAAAAGTAATGGCTTTACGGTCAGCTAGCTAGGGTGGCCTGTAAGACCCTGTAATAAGCAGGGTCTAACAGGTGAGGTGTCAATGTAAAGCTGACAGATCTAATATCCCGCAGCACAGAAGTATTGCTGCAAATTAGGTCAACAATCAAGCAAGTAAAAGTTAAAGTCCCATATATGGACTAAGTAAAAAAAGAAAATCATTGTAAAAAAATAAATAAACATACAGTACAAAAAATAATGGAAAAATATGTTGGCATTAAAAATGTTGTTTTATGTAACAACAAAAGTAAACAAAAGTGCACGTTTGGTATTGCTGTGTCCTGAACAACTCATCCTATAAAACTGTACCATAAACCTTGTGATGAACACCGTAAAAAAATGAATAAAAAATGTAGCTTTTCATTAGACTGATAAAAAGTGGAACAAAAAGTGATCAAAAAGTCGTATAGAAAAAAATGGTATCACTGAAAACGTCCTCTTGTCCCGCTAGGAATGCGGCCCCTCAACTTCAAATATTTTCTTTGTGCAATGAATTTACTAAGCCGAGTTTGAGACCCGTGCTCTGGAGTATGTTTTATGATCGTTCTCAGTGCTACTGATTAACGACCGACCATGGAGAAAAGCGCCACGTGCCATGGGATTAAGTACAGGCCCTCGACACATTTTATAAACAAAGCCCTATACTTTAAGGAGGTAGCTTGGAGGTATGGGCTATCACATTAAGGAGGTGTTCACACGGGAAAATTTTATAGTCTGAGTACGGTCCACAATGGCAGGGCTGACTGTGGGACCCCCATCTGAACTTACAGCCTTAGATATTGATATAAGTTTGGGTCAAAAGTACACGATGTCCGCAATCAGTCTGGACATTACGATCCATATATGGACCAATAAATACACCCCTGTGAACCCGGCCAACACCAAACCTTTCCCATTTGCCCTGATATTAAATTGATACTACCGTACTACCTTTCCCTTGCAAGTAAACCTCGCCTATGTGTTAGCATCAAATCACTGAGTATTCCAGTGTGATGATTTGTGGATCACTACAGCAGCTGTTATTAGTGTAGGGATAAGCAAAGTGTCCGTCTTGCGGCATGACAGCGGCTATTCTCCTGCTGATTCGCCATTTCACCAGTAAAATTGCACAGAATAAACTTAGCTGCAGGATTTTGTGGGTAAAACTGCTGTTTCCCACAAAATCAATTGTTCAATAAGCGATAAAAAAACCTGCCGAGGCTAAACACTGCTACAATTTTGTAGCCACATGGCGCCCGTGCCAAGGTTGCTGTGTCTGGTATTAACCTCAGACAAGGTGTTGTCTTCATGAGACAAAACCTTTTACCTTATCTTTATTGTCCACGATTATCCAGATTAAAATAAATAGCTAAAACATTAAAAATATACTTGTTAAATCTAACAAGTACAGGACTGGTGAAAAGTTTGGACACACTTGATTATGCAATGCTTTTTCTTGTACTTAACGGGATGTACACATTGTAGATGTAGAAAATCCACAAGCGAACACATATGCAAACCAGGGGTAAAGAAACACATGTGAAACAAACCAGAATATGTGTTAAACCTTAGATTCCTCAAAGTACCCTCCATTTACACAGATGACTGCTCCCTCCCCCCACTTTAGCATTCTCTAAGGCAATCACCTGGAATGGCTTCCTATAGTCTTGAAGGAGTTCCCACTTGTCTGCTTTACCTTTACTTTTACCATCTCAATTGGGTTAAGGTTGGGTGATTGTGGAGGCAATGTCCTCTTACCATCTCAATTGGGTTAAGGTTGGGTGATTGTGGAGGCAATGTCCTCTTACCATCTCAATTGGGTTAAGGTTGGGTGATTGTGGAGGCAATGTCCTCTTACCATCTCAATTGGGTTAAGGCTGGGTGATTGTGGAGGCAATGTCCTCTTACCATCTCAATTGGGTTAATGTCGGGTGATTGTGGAGGCAATGTCCTCTTACCATCTCAATTGGGTTAAGGTTGGGTGATTGTGGAGGCAATGTCCTCTTACCATCTCAATTGGGTTAATGTCGGGTGATTGTGGAGGCAATGTCATTAGAAGCAGCACTCCATTACTCTCTTTTTTGATCACACAGCCCTTACATACCCTGGTGTGTTTTGGGTCATTGTCAGTTACAACACAAATGCCGATCCCATTAAGTGGAAACTACATGGGGTGGCTGAATGGTGTGGAAGCCATGCCTGGTAAGTGTGCCTTGAAAAACCAGTGTTTGCTGGGCGACACGATGGACGTCACAACTCAATGTAAGTCTATGAGAGACAGAACAAGGATCTCATAGACTTACACGGAGTGCTTGTGACATTTACCCCTGACTTCTGGTCAGTCAGACGCTGTGGTTATAAGATGGCGGGACAGTTGAAGACCGGGGTCACACGGCTGTCGATTTTCTCATGCGAGAGGATCAGGATGATTGTGTTTATGACACTAGGATCAAACCCTGTCCGACTTTAAGCTGAGTGTCAGTTTACTGTGATCCAATTCTCTCGCATGAGAAAATCGTATCATAGGTATGGAGATTAGAGATGAGCGTTGTTCTACTCGAACTGTTCGCCAATCTCAAATTCGAGCTGTTTTGGGCGGTGTTCGAGCCGGTCGGCGAACACGAACAATTTGAGAAAAATTCGGCTGTTCGAGGTTATGTTCGATAACTGTTCGTGCACCAAAATCATAACTGGATTTTTTCTCAGTAATGATGAAAATTAATGTTAATACGCAGTTTGAGTGTACAGCGGGGCGGGGGGAGGGGCAGGGGATGGATCTCTGCAGGAACAATGAAGATCTCCATTTTTTTTTCTCTTTCCCGCATTTGCAGTGGGGAGGTGCAATCTGTCAGCCTATCAGCAGCGCACACACGGAGCGAAGTGCTTTTTTTCACACAAGCAAGGGCATGTGTGATTGGCAGTGTATGTCACATGTCCTTGCCCTATAAGACCAAGCCATTTTCCCCGTCGCCACCATTTTCTCACTGCTGCAGCTGCGTGTTAGACGGCACCGCTGTTGCTGTGTGCGCTATACCTTGTTAATTTCAAGCCAATTTTCGCACAAATATACAGATAGCTTGGGAGTAGGGAATAGTTGTGATTGCAGTCCTTTTAAGGACTAGGTTACAGCATTTCCTACGACTTTTATCAGGCAGGTCTGTGCTCTTAAATAGATAGATTGTGGGAGTAAAGACTAATTGTAATTGGAGTCCTTTTCAGGACTAGGTTACATCAGTTCCTATCAGTTTTTGCCAGGCAGGTCTGTGCCAGTGCTGTGCAAGTTTTTTTCACAGCATTTGGCTGAATCTAGCAAAGCTAATCCTTTTTGGCCTATTGCAGAGTGTGTTAGTCAGTGGAGTAGCCTATCTGTGTTGCAAGATATACCACCTGTGTATAGAATACCAATTTTTTTACTGCACCTAGTGAAGTAAAATCTTTTGGGCATAGCATCATTCTATTAGTCCATCTATACTGACCTCCATCAGGTTGCAAACTGAATATAATTTTTTTCTGCATCTAGCTCTGAAAAAATATTTGGGCTTCTAGCAGTGTGTGGGACTTGGTCTATTAGTCCATCTATACTGACCTCCATCAGGTTGCAAATTAAAAATAATTTTTTTCTTCATTTAGCTCTGAAAAAATATTTGGGCTTCTAGCAGTGTGTGGGACTTGTTCTATTAGTCCTTCTATACTGACCTCCAGCAGGTTGCAAATTGAATATAATTTTTTTCTGCATCTAGCTCTGAAAAAATATTTGGGCTTCTAGCGGTGTGTGGGACTTGGTCTATTAGTCCATCTATACTGACCTCCATCAGGTTGCAAATTAAAAATAATTTTTTTCTGCATCTAGCTCTGAAAAAATATTTGGGCTTCTAGCAGTGTATGGGACTTGGTCTATTAGTCCATCTATACTGACCTCCATCAGGTTGCAAATTAAAAATAATTTTTTTCTTCATTTATCTCTGAAAAAATATTTGGGCTTCTAGCAGCTTGTGGGACTTGTTCTATTAGTCCATCTATACTGACCTCCATCAGGTTGCAAATTAAAAATAATTTTTTTCTGCATCTAGCTCTGAAAAAATATTTGGGCTTCTAGCAGTGTGTGGGACTTGGTCTATTAGTCCATCTATACTGACCTCCATCAGGTTGCAAATTAAAAATAATTTTTTTCTGCATCTAGCTCTGAAAAAATATTTGGGCTTCTAGCAGTGTGTGGGACTTGGTCTATTAGTCCATCTATACTGACCTCCATCAGGTTGCAAATTGAATAAAAAAATTTTCTGCATCTAGCTCTGAAAAAATATTTGGGCTTCTAGCGGTGTGTGGGACTTGGTCTATTAGTCCATCTATACTGACCTCCATCAGGTTGCAAATTAAAAATATTTTTTTTCTGCATCTAGCTCTGAAAAAATATTTGGGCTTCTAGCAGTGTGTGGGACTTGGTCTATTAGTCCATCTATACTGACCTCCATCAGGTTGCAAATTAAAAATAATTTTTTTCTTCATTTAGCTCTGAAAAAATATTTGGGCTTCTAGCAGTGTGTGGGACTTGTTCTATTAGTCCTTCTATACTGACGTCCAGCAGGTTGCAAATTGAATATAATTTTTTTCTGCATCTAGCTCTGAAAAAATATTTGGGCTTCTAGCGGTGTGTGGGACTTGGTCTATTAGTCCATCTATACTGACCTCCATCAGGTTGCAAATTAAAAATAATTTTTTTCTGCATCTAGCTCTGAAAAAATATTTGGGCTTCTAGCAGTGTGTGGGACTTGGTCTATTAGTCCATCTATACTGACCTCCATCAGGTTGCAAATTAAAAATAATTTTTTTCTGCATCTAGCTCTGAAAAAATATTTGGGCTTCTAGCAGTGTGTGGGACTTGGTCTATTAGTCCATCTATACTGACCTCCATCAGGTTGCAAATTAAAAATAATTTTTTTCTGCATCTAGCTCTGAAAAAATATTTGGGCTTCTAGCAGTGTGTGGGACTTGGTCTATTAGTCCATCTATACTGACCTCCATCAGGTTGCAAATTGAATAAAAAAATTTTCTGCATCTAGCTCTGAAAAAATATTTGGGCTTCTAGCGGTGTGTGGGACTTGGTCTATTAGTCCATCTATACTGACCTCCATCAGGTTGCAAATTAAAAATAATTTTTTTCTGCATCTAACCCAGCCAATAGTTTTGGCCTAACACCACAGTTTGGCCACTCAGCTCTGCTCGGTTACCATCCATTGTTTTTTTGTGCAAACAACTCCAGAGTTGTGAATTAGTTAACCACCAAAATGAGTGGAAAAAGGCCTGCTGCTGGTGGAAAGGGGAATAGGCGTGTTGGGAAGGGTAAAAAAGGTTGTGTCCGTGGGGTAGGTGCAGAAGAAAGACCATCTTCCAGCCAAACTAAAATGTCTACTTCTTTTAGCGGACAATGTGATAAGATCCCTTTCTTACGGCCACGCCAATCGCTACAAATTCCAGATGAGGCACAAAAACAGCAGGTGCTTCAACGGATATCAAGTGCTCCTTTAAGTGGGCTCTCCTCCACATCAACTTCAACATCACAAATACTCCAGTCCTCAAAGGTGTCACCCAAATCGCACTTGCTTCCTCACAGCTCCCAAATCTCCAGCTGCCCGTCTGAGTATGAGGTAGAACAGATGGTTGAGTCTGCAGAGCTGTTTACTCATACTATAGCCTGGGAATCAGAGGTCGACTCCAGCGCTTCTGTGAATCCAGACGAGGAAATGATCTGCACTGATGCCCAGAATCTTTATGAGTCGGATCCAGGACCAGACGCAGAAGGTTCTGACCATAATGTAGACCCTCATTCCCAAACTGTAACTCCTGTTGGTGGAGACAATGAGGAAGACGATGATAAGACTCAAATACCTGATTGGAGCGACAACTTTAGTTTTTTGTCAGGGCAGGAACAGGTTGGCTCTGAGGACGACGGGTGTGATAACGCACAGGGTGATGATGATGAGGTCGGAGATCCCACTTACTGTCAACCCACAGTCAGCCAAGAGATGAGGTCAGCAGAGGAGGTGGAGGAAGATGCTAGTGACGACGAGGTCAGGTTGCGCCTTCCTGGACAGAGACGTAGTACTGGAAGCACGTCAACAACTGCATCCTCAAACACAACTCTCACCTCTCACCACAAGTCGTGGTGGCTCTTCAGGTCGCATGGGTGCTAAGCCTTGCATAGCCTGGGCATTTTTTCAGATCGATAAAGATGACCCAACTCGTGTTATCTGTAACATTTGTCAGCAAAAGCTAAGTAGAGGCCAAAAAATACATAGTTTGAGTACTTCATGCATGAACCGGCACATGGACATGAAGCATAAGTTGCAGTGGGAAGCTCAGTGTGCTACAATGCGGTCTAGCCGGCCGGGCCAACCACCGTCTGCCATATCTTGTGCATCCGCGGCCTCTTCATCCTCTGTGACTGGGGGGACAGCAGTCACACCTGTTTTGGGGCGCAGACCTGCCACCTCTTTACCCGCAACAGCCAGCGTGATTGGCAGGTCATCATTTTCTTTGGAGGTGGTAACACCAGCTGGTCTTGAGCGCTGTCCGACATCGATAGCACCACCTTTGGATCAAGGCAACCTAACATGTCCGCCTGCATCTTCCTCACAGACCGGCAGTTTGCCGGGGACACCCTTATCAACCCCGTCTAAGCACAATAGCCAGCCCTCGGTCCCTCAGATGTGGACAAGTAAAAGACCATTTCCTCCTAGCCATGAGAAAGCTAAGAGGTTGAATTTCACCATCTGCAAGCTCTTGGCTACAGAAATGCTGCCTTTCCGCCTGGTGGACACAGAGGATTTTCGAGACCTTATGTCCGTCGCAGTGCCCCAGTACCAGATGCCCAGTCGGCACTACTTCTCAAAGAAAGGTGTGCCTGCGCTCCACCAGCATGTCGCACACAACATCACCGCTTCTTTGAGAAACTCTGTGTGTGACAGGGTGCATTTCACCACAGACACTTGGACGAGTAGGCATGGACAGGGGCGTTACATGTCGCTGACTGGGCACTGGGTAACTATGGTGACAGCAGGACAAGGGGCTGCTGTCCAAGTCTTGCCGTCCCCACGAGTTGTGCGTCAATCCTCTTTATGTCATTTTTCCTCCACTGCTTCTGCCTCCTCAACCTCCTCTCGGTCTTCCACCTGCACCCAAAGCCTGTCTGGTCATGCCACAAGCTTTCTAACTGCGCAGAAGGGATCCTGCACACCTCCTTACTATGCTGGCAGTAGGGCTCAACGTCATCAGGCGGTTTTTACATTGAAATGTCTGGGAAATGTGAGTCACACAGCTGAGGAGTTGTGGTCAGCTCTGGAGAACCAATTTCATGAATGGTTGTCTCCACTGGACCTGAAACCAGGGAAGGCCGTGTGCGACAATGCTGCAAACCTGGGTGCGGCCCTTCGCCGGGGCAATGTCACACACGTGCCTTGTATGGCTCACGTGTTGAACCTGGTTGTCCAGCAATTTTTAGCCCACTATCCCAGACTAGATGGCCTTCTGCAGAGGGCACGGTCGCTGTGTGCTCACTTCCGCCGTTCGCATCCCGCAGCTCAGCGACTTACATCTCTACAGAAGTCGTTGGGCCTGCCACTTCACCGGCTAAAATGCGATGTGCCTACCCGGTGGAATTCAACTCTGCACATGTTGCAGCGACTGTGGCAGCACCGACAAGCCCTGGTGCAATACGTTCTGACGTATAGCCTGGGCCAACGAGATTCAGAGGTGGGGCAAATCACGCTGGAGGAGTGGTCTCAGATCAGGGACCTATGCACCCTTCTGCACAGTTTTGAAATGGCGACGAAGATGTTTAGTGCTGACGATGCCATTATCAGCATGACTATTCCGGTGATTTACATGCTGGAGCACATGTTAAACAGAATTCGGAGTCAGGTGGTGGCACAAGAGGAGGTGGAGGAAGTAGAGGAGGAGGAGTTGTATGCGGAAGGGCTAACATCTGCAAGGTCCAGACGGTCGGCAGCACCAAGGCGGCAGGCATGTGAGGGTGGGGGAGATGATTTTACCAGGGCGCATGGTAGCAGCCAAACTAGTGAGGAAGGTGCAGGAGCCCAGGAAGAAGTGGAGGACGAACTGATGGAAGACTCATCAGATGAGGGAGACCTTGATCACATTTCTGTTGTGCGAGGTTGGGGGGAGAGGACAGAGGAAGGAAGCATGATTGCTACCTCGCCACCAACACAACAGGGACTTGGTGCTCCTGGATGCGCAACACACATGAGTGCCTTCTTGCTGCACTACCTGCAACATGACCCTCGAATTGTGAGAATTAGAAATAATCCTGACTACTGGGTTGCCACACTGTTAGATCCCCGGTACAAAAGTAAATTTGCAGAAATTATTCCTGCCATAGAAAGGGATGCACGCATGCAGGAGTATCAGCAGAGACTGTTGCAGAATCTTACATGTGCTTTTCCACAAAATACCAGTGGTGCACGTAGTGAATCTCACAGTTCCAACTTGCCAACCGTGGGACCGTCAAGTGTTCAGCACTCAAACCGTAACAGAACCACAGTATCTGCTGGTAACATCAATTTTGCGGAATCATTTCACCACTTTTTTAGCCCATCCTTTGCAAGGCCACAGGAGACAAGAAGTCTGACACATAGTCAACGCCTAGAGACGATGGTACAGGAGTATCTCCAAGTAAACATTGAAGCCACGACTGTGTCACTGGACCCTTGCTCTTTTTGGGCTTCCAATCTGGATAAATGGCCGGAGCTAGCCACTTACGCCTTGGAGATCTTGTCATGCCCCGCAGCCAGCGTTCTGTCTGAACGTGTGTTCAGCGCTGCTGGTGGTGTGCTGACAGATAAGCGCACGCGGCTCTCCACTGATAATGTAGACAGACTCACGTTCATAAAGATGAACAAATCATGGATCCGAAACGACTTTTCTACCCCTGTGTCATCCTGGGGAGAGTAAAAGCTTGATGATTGGTTAAAATCACCCTACCAACCGTTTTAAGCTTTCAAATTACTAATCATGTTTATCTGTATCTTGACTGGAAAATAATTTGGGCTTTGTAGCAGTGTGCAGCACTGATCCTATTAGGCCATCTATAATAAGCTTCACCAGATTTAAAATTAAAAATAATTTTTAGCTGCATCTAGCCCGGAAAATAATTTTGGGGCTCCGAGATGCGCAAGACACATAAGTGCCTTCTTGCTGCACTACCTGCAGCATGACCCTCATATTGTCAGAATTCGAAGTAATCATGACTACTGGGTTGCCACACTCTTAGATCCCCCAAACTTTTCGATCAACCTTTTCATTTTAATAAAGACCAAAAAAATGGTCATTTTTGAAATTATAAGCATTAGCAGGTTGTTAGAAACTGAAATCAAACAGTTTTCAACTCAAAACTTTATTCTAGGTGATGTTACATTTTCACATAGGACCCCTTGTTCGAAAGGAGCTTCTGAACTCTCTTGTCCATTGAATTTGTCAGGTTTTGGATGGTTTCTGCTTCAATTGTTTTGCATGAGGACAGAATACCCTCCCAGAGCTGTTGCTTAGATGTGAACTGCCTCCCGCCATCATAGACACTCCTTTTAATGATGCTCCAAAGGTTCTGAATGGGGTAGAGGTCAGGGGAGCATGGGGGTCACACCATAAGTTTGTCCCCTTTTATGCCCATATCAGCCAGAGATGCAGATGTTTTATGTGCAGCATGAGATGGTGCATTATCATGCAGAAAAATGATCTTGCTGTGAAATACACGGTTCTTCTTCTTGAACCATGGCAGGAAGTGCTGTTTGAGAAAATCCACATACATTATGGAGTTCATCTTTAGCGCCTTCAGGGATCCTAAAGGGGCCGACAATCTCTCTCCCCATGATTCCAGCCCAAAACATTACTCCACCTCCTCCTTGTTGGCGCTGTAGCCGTGTTTGCGTGGGGTGTCCATCAACCAGCCATCCTCCACTCCATTCATCTGGACCATCGAGCGCTGCACGGCACTCATCCGTGAACAAAACAGTTTTGAAATCAGTCTTCATGTAATGTTTGGCCCACTGGAGCCGTTTCTGCTTGTGTGAAGTGGATAGAGGAGGTCGACAGGATGGCATATGCACAGCTGCAAACCTCTGAAGGACCCTGCATCTTGTTGTTCGGGGGACGTTGGAGGCACAAGCAGCTTCAAAAACTTGTCTGCTGCTATGACAAGGCTTTTTTGCCGCTGCTGTTTCAACCTGACGTAATTGCCTGTAGGAAAGAGTCCTCAATTTGCCCTTATCAGCACGCACACGTGTGTACTGTGAATCAGCTACATACTTCTTGATTGCCAAGACACTTCATCCTGATCATCGCACAATGTTGATTGTAGTCATGCCTTGACCTAAACACTCCACAATTTGTTGCTTCTCAGCAGCCGACACATCCTTTTTCTTTCCTATTTTGGCAGAAAATGTAGGCTGCTTAATAATGTGAGAGAGCCTTCTTAAGTAGTCTTGCCTTTCATTGGACACACCTGCCAAACTAATTAGCACAGGTGTCTGCAATTGCTTACAGTGATATAAAGAGCCCTGACACACATCACCATCAATGAGTTTAACTGACAAACAAACAAATTCTTCCCTTATCACTCCTAAACACTTTTTGCATAATAATTTGGAACGCGGTGTACATGTGCTTTTCCACAAAACACCAGTGGTTCACGTAGTGAATCTTACAGTTCTAACTTGCCAACCGTGGTCTGTATGGAATTGTTCAATAAAGGGCCCAAAATTAAGATAACATAGATGGGAGAGGTCTCTATGAATAGGAATTCCTAAGTATTTGATACCCTGTGAGGGCCAGGCAAAGGGAAAGTTGAACTGGATGGAATCCTATATGGATTTAGGGAGGGAGACATCGAGGGCCTCAGACTTCGCTGCATTGATTTTAAAATTTTACCATGTAACAAAGTGATCTATTTCAGCCATAACAGCAGGGATGGATATATGTGATTGAGTGATATATACTAGGACATCATCAGCAAATAGAGAGCACTTGTACTCGGTGCCTCCCACCTCAATCCACCTAATATTGGGGTTATGGCGAATTGATGAGAGCAGGTGCTCCGTCACTAGGATGTATAAGAGAGGGGACAGAGGACATCCCTGCCTTGTCCCATTGGTGATTGTGAAAGGTGATGAAAATGTTCTGACGCACCCCCTGGGCCTTGGGACACCCGGAGCCGGACCCTTTTTGGTGGATGCTGGTGGTTGTAGTCTTCGTGGCGGCGATCCGGTTCCGTGGCTCAGGGCGGTCAAACCAGTGGCGGAACTATTTATGTGGTTTTGATGTTTAAATGTCCGACTACGCCACCCGTGGATTGCGGTCAGAGTGAACCGCCGCTACAGGGCAGACCGCTAAGGCTGGTGTTGTGGGTGCAGCAGAGCGTAGCATAACTCCCCACGGGAGGAGTATAGCCTCAGGGCAGTGTATGCGGAGGATGGGGGTGATGGTGCAGGGCAGCAGCAGTAACGACACGGAGTCAGTGATGCAGTTCAGGGCCTTTACTCACAGTTCTTATTATCCAGACCACGTCTGCAGGTAACGGCTGCCCACGTCGTACTGTGCTCACCAGGTGAGGGGCTCAGACAACTCCCAGATAACTTTGGAGCGCTTCACAGGACCCCCTTTGTGTGTCCTTTGTCTGGCCTTTCTTACCAACACTTCTGTCCAGCTGCCTCGGGCCTCCTCTTGGTAAACTTGGCGCCAGTTTCCCTAACCCTATGTGGTGCCTTCCTAGCGGGTGGAGCAAGGGGCTGCGCCACATAAAATGTCAGAGCCTCCGGTTTCTAGCTGAGGGTCGTTTCCTGCCTCCACTAGTTCGGGGACCGGTCTCCCCCTTTGGCCTGACCCCTCCACGCAGGTGGATTCGGGCGTGCGGTGGCGACTCGCCCGTCCGCACCCCTGGGATCCCTTCATTCCTCGTTCCTGGAGCCTTCTCCGCTCCTCTTCCTTCCTTCTCCCTCTTGCAGGCCTGGGCCTCTGTTACTAGGCCCGCCTCCGGAGCAGAGCTCATGCAGAGCCCCTGCTCCCTGCCACTTCTGCTCAGACTTCTCTGCACTGAACTAAGATGGTGCCCACCTTTTATACTCCCTTCTCAATGCACCCAGGAACTGCTTCCTCCCTGCTCCTGCACTGCAGGGTTCCCCTTCCTCAGTGTTCCCTCCCCCCACTCCAGCCAGGGACAGGGACTGTCGTGCCCATCTCAGGGGCATATTGGTCGCCCTGCCCCACGGCAATGTGGTGTAATGCATGCAGGTGTCGGGTCCTGATCCACACTCCATCCTTATCTGAGAGTGAGATATCACACCTCTGGGTGAGGTGCAATACGTCTGTAGCAACCGAGCCCTCGGTGCTACAGTTCCATTTATCTTCAGCCTAGGTGACGTATTGTGATACAGGGCCGTGATTTTGGCTATAAAAGGGTCCCCTAGACCCCTACCCCAAGCTTTTTAAGAGAATCATATATGGCGTGCCAGGAGACTCTATGGAATGCTTTCTCAGCATCCAACGAGAGTATCTACTTACAAATTTTTAACTGCATCTAGCCCAGGAAATACTTTGTGCCTAGTAGCAGTGTCTGCTAGTCAGCGGATTATCCCGGCTGTTAAGCAAGCTACACCACCTGTAGTTTGGACACTTAATTTTTTCAAAGGAAATGCTTCGGGACCACGGGATACTTAGTGAAGAGCATCAGGAGGCACCCCAAGGCATAGGGGCTGGGACTGGCACTAGGATGCCTTGCGGTGGACAGCCGAGCTCGATCCTTATAAAAGCTTTTTAACTGCAGCAGCTTTAGTGGACGCTACTGGAGCTGGAATTACGCGGCTGCTGGCATGAGACTTGCCCTCCAATAGATCCTTGTAAATGGATTTAAAGTGTATTCATTCAAATTAGAGGGACAATTTAAATTAAAAAGCTTAGAGCTGCCTCCACCACAGGGGGGCTCTCTCGACCCACCAGCGGACAGGCACCAGTATTGGGAGAGGGGGGCTGGCCGTCAGGGTTCACCGCGGCTCTGGCACAAACCCGGCGACACGGAGGTGGCACGGGCAGGAGCGGACTGGCCGTCTCGGCTTCTCACTTTTTGGATTTTAGAAGGGCATGACATGCCTATATCTGTGTCTCCCCCTCCTTTTACTCCTCCACCTCTTTTCTTTTCGCATGACTATATGTACTTGTCACTTTTCCATGTGTTAGTTGTGTCTTCTGAGCAGTTTGTCAGCTTTTGGACACCTTTGAAGGTGTTTTCTATGTGTTTCTATGTGTTTTTGTTTGCCTGCCATTGGTTTTAACGGTGTTCGAAGGTGTTCGACGAACAGTTCGACGAACAGTTCGGCGAACACACGGGTGTTCGACGAACCGAACCGAACTCGAACACTACGGGGGTGGCTCAACACTAATGGAGATTAGAACTTAATTTCTCCGTCTTCTCCATTGTCTCTCTGACTGCACTCGGATGTCATTTAGTCCAATGTTTCACTCATAGACTTGAATGGGTGAGTGCAATCCGATCATATGGATGTACTCACAGCTTGCTGCTATTGTTTTCTCCAGCTGGATCGCCATGAGAAAAAAATAACACAATAGTATAACATTGGGCCGAGTGCTATCCGATAAAACATTGGTTAGTACTCGGCTGTGTTATACACTCATATGAGCGAGCCTGAAGACGGCGGGTGGTGAGTATAATACTAGGGCCAGGGAATTTAAATTAGTGCCACCACTTCAGGGCTGAAATAAAATAAACGCTGGTGCTTTAATATAGAGCTAAAATCATTATGTAAAACAGAAAAAAAAGATAAAGTCAAAAGCAGGTGACAGGTCAGCTGCAATATGTAGGTGAGAAGCTAGAAGTAGGCACTGGAACAGTAGAAACTCCTTCAGACGGAGCATCATCTATATTTATATGCGGCTGCAGACTGATATAAATGTTTAACTAGAATCATCCCCTGAAGATTGCCCTTGTCACACTCTTGTGTTCTATATATTGTAATTATAAGCTACACTGGTAATTGCTGGTATGTATTTCAATTAAATAAGCTCTACTGCTCAATGCATAGTAATGCGAGGAATTACGTGTGACTTTAATATGCATGATATGCTTCCTGGCCCAGCGCCTCCGCAGTCTATCATGAAGGCAAAGTGGAAAGGAGGGTTAAATTGTTTCTGATTGAACAAGGTCAATTAAAATTGGATATGAGGTTGTGCACACAGAATTTGTTAATATTACCTGAGAATTTCACTTATTTATAACATTTTTTATGAAGCCATTATTAAACTACAAGTCCAATCAAACTGCAGATTAGATAAGAAATGCATTATTGTATGGCTGGAATACCTATATCACAACTGTATGGAAAGGCGAACATCTCGTGGTATACGGTATATGTTTTTTTTTTCAATGAGATTAGATGGTGGTGACATATCCTACTTCATAGGTATGTTGTGGCATGAGTCTGGGGCATATGTTAGGCAGTCTCCACTGAATATAATGCCTGAACTTTGTGTGAACCTAGCCTAAGGCTATTTCATGCAGACCACCAATCTGTGTGGAAAATAAATTACCCATGTGCTACAGCACCCTAGCTATAATGGGTCTAAGTGCTGTCCGTGTGCGGTCTGTGGCACACACTTACTGCAAAAGGACAAATTCACTCATTAACATTGAAATTGCAAAATTAAGGAGGAGAAATTGTGGAGTTATGGAAATCACAGGATGGATAGACATACTAATGATATGCAAATGATGAAAAAAAAGGCATCAATCTCAAAAAACATCTCAGTTCATTCAGTATCAAGTATGAGCACCACACAGAGAAATTAACAAACTTACACATTGTGGCATGCTATTGGTGAGGTTATTATTGGTTGTCTGCCACACTGAATGCAAGTCATCAAGATCCGTTGCTGGCAGCTCCCTTTGCTATTGCCGACAAATAATGTTCCAGATCTGCTTGATGGGAGACAAGTCTGGAGAGGTTTCAGGCAATGGTAGCACATTTAAACCATGCAGGTGACGCACCCCTGGGCCGGTGTCGCGCAGCGTTGCGCACGCGGGAGCTTACCCGGAGCCGGATCTGTTGAGGGTTGTAGTCTCGTGGCGGTGACCCGGTCCGTGCCCAGGGAGTCAGACTAAGTGGCGCTGTATTAGTGGTAGATGTTGTACGACTACGCCACCCGTTGAATGCAGCGAAGGAGCTGCCGCTGCAGGGCAGACCGCTGAGGCCGGTGGTAGGATTGTGCAGCGTGATAGTATCACCCCCAACGGGAGGGGTATGGCCTCAGGGCAGCCGACGTGGATGATGGGGGTAGCAGGAACCACTCAGAGACGGTACGGTGTAGTTCAGGGTCTTTACTGGTAACAACGACAGACCCTCCCGGAGTACTTGCTAGCAAACGGGGCCTGGTCAGTCTTTGAGCAGATGGGATCTCCCCTGGCCAGGCGTAGTTGTAGGCCTCCCAAACTGACTGTACTCTTCTGGCTACCTTGCTAGAAGCTGATGTAAGTAGCCCACGTCCCTGAGTGTACCGTGTGGTGCTCACCCGTATGGCCGGTGACTCGGGGCCTTCTAATGGCTTCCGCTCCACGATGGCGGTGCTGGTCCCACTCGTGTGACCGTGCCTTCGGGCTTCTGGGCCAGAGGACCTGAAATCCCCTGCCTGACGGATTCTGCTGCTGGGTAGGAGTTAGTCCCCACAGCCTCGGACTCCGGGTCCGGTAAAGAATCTTCTTAGTCAGGGCGAACTCTGCAGCTGCCAGCCCCTGACTCCTTGTAACTCTGCTGTTTCCTATGCTGCTTCTTGTCTCCACTCTCCTTGTCTGACTCTCCCTGCCTCAGCCCCGGGTTTATACAGGGGAAGTTCTTCCCCTCCCAAGACTGGGCAGGAGGTGTGGCATGCACAGGATCCCTGACCAAAGGACCTCCCACCTGCTCTCAGACATAACATTACATTACTGTGGAAAACCAGACCCCTGGGGTGCCACATTCCCCCCTAGTGAAATTTAGTACTCCGGGACTAAACACATTTAGAAAAACATAACAAGGCAAAAACATTAATAATACAATAAGAAAACATATAAAGATGGTTACGGCGTGTCCGCAACCGGGTGCAGTCTCTGAAGAAAGCAAGGTGTCCATTTCACCAACACAGGGAGACGTAACCAGGTAGGGGTCTGTCCTACCCCGAGTCCTTAACAGTCTCTAGTCCATCCTGGGTTACGCTCCAACTATGTACAAGGATTCCCGGTAAATCCACCAAGGATCCCTAAAAATAACTAGAAACACAAAATTATACACAAGCAACAAGACACAGAAAAACATAAATAAAACAATTTACACACTTCAAATTCTCCAGCGTGCGGGTAACTGGCCTCTAGTGGCCCGAGTGGACCTACGGAGCTGACTGTCTGGCCCTGAACTACAGGGTGTAGGAACTGTCAAGGGTAAACTGGGCAGCTGTCTACCGGCTCTTTGTCTCACTAGGGGTACGGCAGGCTCACTATAAGCAGAGGGTTGATTCTCCTGTTCTGCTTGTGTGGAGTCTTCTGCCTCCTGGACCGGCTGTTCTTCCAGCTCTACCCGTTGCTCCGTAGGTTCTTGGGATGATGGTTGGAGGAAGGTGAGTACGGGTACCACAACTGCACCATTGACTTGAGTCCAAGACTGAGGGAAGTCCCCGAGCACGGTACTAACCATATCTTCCCTTTCTTCCACGGGTCGATGGTCTTCTTGTTCCTCTTCAGGGTTCCTCAGTTGTTCGGGACACTTCTTCAGGTGGTCCCGGGATACAATGGCTGTGGTTTCCCCTCCGTCTTTACTGATGGTACAGACCTTCGGGTTCTCGTGGCTTGAGGGCAGTACGGTGTACGGGTCCTTCTCCCACTGGTCGTCCAACTTGTGGAGCCGTCTCTTCCTCTTCAAGACCTGCTCTCCGGGTACCAGGGGAACAGCGGGAGCATACTGGTTGTAAGTTTTCTCTTGTCTTTCCCTAGCCTGACAGAGACTTCGCTCCACGCTCTCCTGTACTCTCCGGTACTGCTGCTGCCTCTCTGTGTCCCAGTCTGTTTCTGGTGAAGTGTCCTCGGGGGTCAGGACTCCCATTTCCAGGTCAACAGGTAACTTACCAGGTCTTGCCCTCATTAGGTAAGCCGGGGTACAGTTGGTGGAATCTACCGGGATGTGGTTGTATAGGTCCACCAGGTCGGGCAACTTTTCAGGCCACAGACTGCGTTCTTCCAGGGGCAACGTTTTTAGAAGATCCATTACCACCTGGTTCATTTTTTTCACAAAGTCCATTAGTCTGCGGATGGTAGGGTGTCGTCCTTATCTTCTGGCAGCCATACAGATTGCAGAATTCCTGAAAGACCTCCGCTTCAAAGGCAGGTCCCTGGTCCGTCAGCACTTGGTCCGGGTACCCGTGTGGACGGCAGAAGTGCTGCTGGAAGGCTCTAGCTGCTGTTTGAGCCGTTAAGTCCTTGACGGGGACGACAACCAAGAACCGGGAGTAATGATCCACGATGGTTAACGCGTAGACGTAGCCACTTCTGCTTGGGGTCAGTTTTACATGATCCAAGGCTACCAGTTCCAACGGTTGCCGGGTGACGATGGACTGCAGGGGAGTCTTCTGGCTGGCTCGGTCCTTCCTTCTCAGTTTGCACGGGCCACAATCTCTGCACCACTTCTCGATGGTTCCCCTCATGCCTACCCAGTGGAACCGCTCGCGCAGCAGGAACTCCAGCTTTTTCCACCCGAAGTGTCCAGCTCCGTCGTGGTATGCCTCCATCACCATGGCTGCGTCTCTTCGTGGCACCACTACTTGCCAGAGTAGTTCATGCGTCCGGGAGTTGACCATTCTGCGGCACAACTTCCCCTTGTAAAGGAATAGTCGACTCTTCTCCGCCCATAGTTGTTTGGCTTCCTCCGGAGCGTCTGGTTCAAGGCGAGCCTCCGGCCGAGTCAGCATTTCCTTCACTAGTCGGACGGCAGGGTCGCTGTCTTGCGTTTCCGCCCAGTTGTAGTGGGGTAAGGGGTTCAACGTAGCAGCCTGCTTACCCCTTACCCGGTGGGAATACTGGATAGTCCCATGACGGTGGAACGCAGGGAGTTCAACTTCTTCCAGTCCCTCCGGATCTTCTCCTTCGTCCGGCAGGTTGGGCATCCTGGACAGGGCATCCGCGTTAGTATTGGAGCGTCCTGCCCGGTATTTGATTGTGAACTCGTAGTTGGACAGACGGGCCATCCACCTCTGCTCCAGGGCACCGAGTCTTGCCGTGTCCAGGTGTATCAACGGGTTGTTATCCGTGTATATGGTGAACCGGGAAGAAGCGAGGTAATGCCTAAAGCGCTCGGTGACTGCCCATACCACGGCCAGGAACTCTAGCTTAAATGAGCTGTAATTCTCGGGGTTCCTTTCGGTGGGTCGCAGTTTTCGGCTGGCATAGGAGATTACTCGTTCTCTCCCCTGCTGAATCTGGGACAGTACGGCTCCTAGCCCGATGTTACTGGCGTCGGTGTAGAGGATGAAGGGCTGGCTATAGTCCGGGTACGCCAAGATTTCATCGCCCGTGAGGGCCATCTTCAGCTGGCGGAAGGACTCTTCTTCTAGCTCTTCCCATTTGAAGGGCGGCTTCTGGTTCTTGGCCTTCCGGGACTGGCCTATCAGGAGGTCCTGCATAGGCGCTGCCTTTTTGGTGAAACCGGGAATAAACCTTCGGTAGTAGCCTACCAACCCTAGGAACTGCCGCACTTCTTTTACGCTGGAGGGGCTTGGCCATCCCTTAATTGCGGTGATCTTATCGGGGTCGGGAGCCACTCCGTCAGCGCTCACCACGTGTCCCAGGTATTGCACCTTTGGTTTCAGGAGGTGACACTTGGAGGGTTTCACCTTTAGGCCGTAACTCGCCAGAGCTTCGAACACCTCCGCCAGGTGTTTCAGGTGGTCCTCATAAGTTTTGGAGTATACGATGACATCGTCCAGGTACAACAGGACCGTCTCGAAGTTTCTGTGGCCCAGACAGCACTCCATTAATCGTTGGAAGGTTCCTGGGGCGTTGCAGAGTCCGAACGGCATGCAGGTGAACTCGCTAAGTCCCATCGGGGTGGTGAATGCGGTCTTCTCCCGGTCCGCCTCTGCTACAGGAACCTGCCAGTACCCGCTAGTGAGATCCAAGGTAGAGAAGAAGTTAGCAGATCTTAAAGCAGCCAATGACTCCTCTATCCTTGGTAAGGGGTACGCATCCTTGTGTGTGATACGATTGATTTTCCGGTAATCTACACACATCCTCATGGTGTTGTCTTTCTTTTTGACTAAAACTAGTGGGGCTGCCCAGGGGCTACAGCTATCCCGGATTACCCCAGCCTCCTTCATGTCTCGAAGCATCCCCTTGGCGTGTTGGTAGTGTGCAGGGGGTACGGGTCGATACCTCTCTTTTATGGGAGGATGATCTCCCGTGGGGATGCGGTGTTCTACCCCCTTGACCCGCCCAAAGTCTAACGGGTGTTTACTAAACACTCTCTCGTACTCTTGAACCACCCGATAGACTCCTTGTTTCTGATGTGAGGGAGTGGAATCAGTACCCAAATGTAGTTGCTGACACCAGTCCTCCATGTCTTTCTTAGAGCCGTTACCTTCCTCCGGGTGAGATGGAGGCAAGGGTTCCACAGATTGTATAGAATTTTGATTAGTGGTATATAATTTGGCTAGCGTGGCATACCGGGGCAGGTACACTTCCCTCTCCCCGATATTTATTATGCGAATGGGCACCCTCCCATGGCGTACATTGACCACCCCCCGTGCTGTCAAAATGGTGGGCCTACTGTCTGAGTAAACTGGTTCTACCATTGCCTGGTAATCTCTTCCTCTCAGACCAATAGCTGCCCGGCACCAAATCATCATTTCACTTTTTGGGGGCATGGCAATAGGAAAAGGGTCACACATTCTTACGCTACCAATCTCACCGCCGGAGAGTTCCACTTGTTGCCGTTGCATCAGTGCCCGGATCTCTTTCTGGAGCACCCGCTGCTCGCCGGAGCTGGCGTTCTTGGCAACCTGCTGTAAAAGGAAAATCACCTCTGCAAGACAATTTTCAATTACGTTAGTTCCTAGAGTTATTTTTGGGTGACTCTCATGTTTATCAATATCTACAATGATCAGTCCCTGTGCGGCCAGTTCGACTCTACCGATTTTGAGGGCCACCTCTTTAAATCCGATCTGTGGCACGGGCTGGCCATTGCTGGCGATGATACTCAAGTCGTCGTCAGGGTAGTGGGTAATATCCGAGTCATTCCAGTACTGCTTGAAGAGCACGTACGGGATTGTGGTGACCTGTGACCCGGTATCCAGTAGGGCACTCATGGGAATGCCATCCAGTACCACAGGCAAGACTGGACGTCCTCCCACATATCTGTCGCGCCAGTTCGATGGGCCTGGTGATCTTTTTCCTGGGGGTTGGCCCTCTACCCCAGGTTGTGCCCGTTTAAAGAACAGTACCTTTCCATATGTCCGGATTGATTGCAGCGGCGGCAGATGGGTCGTCCGTCCTCGCTGTATCGGTCACTGGGTCTTCCTCTGGCCGGTGGGGTCCTCCTTGGTCGACGCCACGGGATGTCCTCCGGTCCGGATGCCAGCTGGATCTTCCCTGGGGTGGAAACCTGTAAAGACTGCACAGTTCGGGTTAGCGCAGCAACGCTCTTAGCTAGCTCTTGGACCTGATGGTGTAGGTCTGGAGCCGGGTCATTGTCCAAAGCCTGCGCATCAGCTCCCACAGGCCCTGCTGACAAGGGCGCCGCCTCCTGGTAGTAAGTGGTAGTGGGGCGTCTGTGGGTCACAACGCCACCTGGTGCCGGTTCTCGGAGCACCCGGATGGCTCTGTCCTTGAACTGTGCAAAGTCCAGATGGGGATCCTGTAAGGCCATTGCCCGCAACTGGGTTCGGTGGGCATTGCAATATAAACCCTCTATAAATTGTTCAGTCAACAGCCTGTCCTCGTTTCCCACCCCATCAGGGTCGGTCTGCTTTATGGCCCTCAGGGCCTCTTGTAGGTTTAGTGCATAGTCCCTTATACTCTCATGCGCTCGCTGCTTGCACCCGTAGAATCTAAGCTTAATCTCGGCTGAGGTGCGGGTATCAAAGGTGTCCTTCAGCCGGGTTAGTATCCCTGCGACAGTCTTCCTCCCAGGTGGCCAGGATTTTACTTCCCTTTTGGCTGCCCCGGTTAGTTGGGCCACCAGGATGCTCACTTTTTGCTCTTCTGTGAGGGGGTACACCTGGAAGAGGCTATCCAGCTTTTCTCTAAAGTCATGCAGGGTATGTGACTCCCCTGAGTACTGGGGTAGCCAAGCTGCTCCCGGGATATAGGGCATGGTGAAGGGCATAACTGCAGCAGCGGTAGCGCTGGCGGGGGTTGGGGCAGTGAAGCTCTCCTCCGTATCCGACATCTTCCTCCCCCCTAGTGGACCGTGGCCTACCTTGCGATGATCCTCTTCCGTAGGCCGCGGCTCCGCAGTGGATCGTCAGGGTCGAGGACCTTCCGTCGCGCTCCTGTGACGTCGGCGTCTGCTGGGCTCCTTCCAGGACCTTACGCAACGTCCGGACGTGAGGCGGGGCTTCAGTTCTCGCGCGCTTTCGGAGTCCACGCCCCTCTTCTTCCCGCGCGGCGTCTTCAAGATGGCGTCCAACGGCGGGAAAACTCCACGGATGGCGGGAAGAAGGCAGAAGATGGCGCCGGATGGCGGGAAAACTTTGCGGATGGCGGGAAGAAGGTAGAAGATGGCGCCGGATGGCGGGAAGAAGGTAGAAGATGGCGCCGGATGGCGGGAATCTTCACCACAGGTAAGTTTGAACAGTCTTTTTCAGGCACGCAGTACCCGGTGGTTGCGGGCACGAAATCCTGCCGACTGCGCCAAAAGTTGACGCACCCCTGGGCCGGTGTCGCGCAGCGTTGCGCACGCGGGAGCTTACCCGGAGCCGGATCTGTTGAGGGTTGTAGTCTCGTGGCGGTGACCCGGTCCGTGCCCAGGGAGTCAGACTAAGTGGCGCTGTATTAGTGGTAGATGTTGTACGACTACGCCACCCGTTGAATGCAGCGAAGGAGCTGCCGCTGCAGGGCAGACCGCTGAGGCCGGTGGTAGGATTGTGCAGCGTGATAGTATCACCCCCAACGGGAGGGGTATGGCCTCAGGGCAGCCGACGTGGATGATGGGGGTAGCAGGAACCACTCAGAGACGGTACGGTGTAGTTCAGGGTCTTTACTGGTAACAACGACAGACCCTCCCGGAGTACTTGCTAGCAAACGGGGCCTGGTCAGTCTTTGAGCAGATGGGATCTCCCCTGGCCAGGCGTAGTTGTAGGCCTCCCAAACTGACTGTACTCTTCTGGCTACCTTGCTAGAAGCTGATGTAAGTAGCCCACGTCCCTGAGTGTACCGTGTGGTGCTCACCCGTATGGCCGGTGACTCGGGGCCTTCTAATGGCTTCCGCTCCACGATGGCGGTGCTGGTCCCACTCGTGTGACCGTGCCTTCGGGCTTCTGGGCCAGAGGACCTGAAATCCCCTGCCTGACGGATTCTGCTGCTGGGTAGGAGTTAGTCCCCACAGCCTCGGACTCCGGGTCCGGTAAAGAATCTTCTTAGTCAGGGCGAACTCTGCAGCTGCCAGCCCCTGACTCCTTGTAACTCTGCTGTTTCCTATGCTGCTTCTTGTCTCCACTCTCCTTGTCTGACTCTCCCTGCCTCAGCCCCGGGTTTATACAGGGGAAGTTCTTCCCCTCCCAAGACTGGGCAGGAGGTGTGGCATGCACAGGATCCCTGACCAAAGGACCTCCCACCTGCTCTCAGACATAACATTACATTACTGTGGAAAACCAGACCCCTGGGGTGCCACACAGGCTGCTCACAATAGCACAAACAACATGTGGCATTGTGTTGTAGTGTTGGTAAATGACTCTTGGGACATTTTGGGAAATGGTCATATCACTGGTTCCACCACCAAATCAATGTAATGCTGAGCTGTTAGTTTACTTATAGTGAAGACTAGAAAGATCCAACTATGGTACACTATGCCACCCCACACCATAATCCTGGGATTAGGATGATCAGTGTGATGTTTCCTTTTTATATGGTGTTGCTGACATGGTCTCTAGATGGAGACCAGAGGCTGTAATAAAGTAATGGAGGCTGTAATAGAGGTCTATCTTATTCAGCGATGAGTTCTACTTTTGTCTTGGACATAACGATAGCTGGAGATGGTCTGGAGACTTTGAGAATAACGCTAGTTCTACTAGTCCTAGTTACAGGAATATGGTGTGGGGTGTAGTCAGATCCATTTAGTCTTCATTCCAGGTACCGGTACATTAGCAGCTAAACATTACATTATTTTGGTCATAGAACCAGTGGTACAGCCATTTTTCCAAAGTGTTTCAGAAGTCATTTTTGCAGCACAGCAATTCCAGGCCACATGTTGTTCGTGCTACAGGGTGCAGCCTGCGTGACCTAAACATGCTACGTGGCCTGCTGCGTCTCTGGACTTTGAGCACATTTGAGATGTCATCATTCAGCAATATGAAAGGGAGCTGACAGCAGTGGATCTTGATGATTTCTGTGCTAAAATACACTGCTCAAAAAATAAAGGGAACACTCAAATAACACATCCTAGATCTGAATAAATGAAATATTTTCATTGAATACTTTGTTCTGTACAAATTTGAATGTACTGACAACAAAATCACACAAAAAACATCAATGGAAATCAAATTTATTAACCAATGGAGGCCTGGATTTGGAGTCACCCCCAAAATTAAAGTGGAAAAACACACTATAGGTTGATCCAACTTTGATGTAATGTCATTAAAACAAGTCAAAATGAGGCTCAGTATTGTGTGTGGCCTCCACGTACCTGTATGACCTCCCTACAATGCCTGGGCATTTTCCTGATGAGGTTGCGGATGGTCTCCTGTGGGATCTCCTCCCAGACCTTGACTAAAGCATCCACCAACTCCTGAACAGTCTGTGGTGCAACGTGACATTGGTGGATGGAGAGAGACATGATGTCCCAGATGTGCTCAATCGGTTTCAGGTCTGGGGAACGGGCGGGCCAGTCCATAGCTTCAATGCCTTCATCTTGCAGGAACTGCTGACACACTCCAGCCACATGAGGTCTGGCATTGTCCTGCATTAGGAGGAACCCAGGGCCAACCGCACCAGCATATGGTCTCACAAGGGGTCTGAGGTACCTAATGGCAGTCAGGCTACCTCTGGCAAGCACATGGAGGGCTGTGAGGCCCTCCAAAGAAATGCCACCCCACACCATTACTGACCCACTGCCAAACCGGTCATGCTGAAGGATGTTGCTGGCAGCAGATTGCTCTCCACGGCGTCTCCAGACTGTCACGTCTGTCACATGTGCTCAGTGTGAACCTGCTTTCATCTGTGAAGAGCACAGGGCGCCAGTGGCGATTTTGCCAATCCTGGTGTTCTGTGGCAAATGCAAAGCGTCCTGCACGGTGTTGGGCTGTGAGCACAACCCCCATCTGTGGACGTCAGGCCCTCATACCACCCTCATGGAGTCGGTTTCTAACCGTTTCTGCAGACACATGCACATTTGTGGCCTGCTGGAGGTCATTTTGCAGGGCTCTGGCAGTGCTCCTCCTCTTCTTCCTTGCACAAAGGCGGAGGTAGCGGTCCTGCTGCTGGATTGTTGCCCTCCTACGGCCCCCTCCATGTCTCCTGGTGTACTGGCCTGTCTCCTGGTAGCGCCTCTAGCCTCTGGACACCACGCTGAAAGACACAGCAAACCTTCTTGCCACAGCTCGCATTGATGTGCCATCCAGGATGAGCTGTACTACCTGAGTAACTTCTGTGGGTTGTAGAGTCCGTCTCATGCTACCACGAGTGTGAAAGCACAACCAACATTCAAAAGTGACCAAAACATCATCCAGAAAGCATTGGTACTGAAATGTGGTCTGTGGTCCCCACCTGCAGAACCACTCCTTTATTGAGGGTGTCTTGATAATTACCAATAATTTCCATCTATTGTCTATTCCACTTGCACAACAGCATGTAAAATTGATTGTCATTCAGTGTTACTTCCTAAGTGGACAGTTTGATTTCATAGAAGTTTGATTTACTTGGAGTTATATTCTGTTGTTTAAGTGTTCCCTTTATTTTTTTGAACAGTGTACATTCAGCGTGGCAGAATATTCCTCAAACAAACATTAGTAATCTCACTAATAGCAGCCAAGGCTATAAGTGCGGAGATTTCTGAGCATAGTGCTCGTACTCGATGCAGAATAAACTGAGATGTTTTGAACATACTGTTTCCAATTTCTTCCCCATTTGCATATCATTAACATGTCTATCCATTCTGTGATTTCCATAATTCTATGACTTATCCTTCTTGGTATTGCAATACTAATGTTGAGGAGTGTATATGCTCATCTGAATGAACCTTAATTGTGGGAAGTACAGTATATATTACCTGGGAAGGATGGAGTATCTACTTAAAGGGAAAGTGTCATCAGATAATAACTTATTAATTAAATAAGGTTTTATGGTTCCTTTTGGTTTTAATTTTTGGCTATGTTTTTTAAAACTTTCCATCTTATTATCTATGTTAATAAGAGTCCTAACATTTTTCACTTTTCACTCTGGCCACTAATATTACTGTAATATTAGGCAGATACTTCCTGTCCTTTCCAGATTGTTTTTAACGATAGGATATTGATATCCCTCACATACAGGAGATAACACAAAATTGACCTCAGTAGATGATGGTCACATTTTCCCCCCTTGATAAATGACCTTTCCATACATTATTAAGCAAACAAAAGAGAAACTATCCTATAGAAGTCAACGAGACGGACCCTGTCTATTGCTGTCTTTGCTATATGTGACTGCTGGAAAGCATCTCTCTAAAGGCAGTTAAAGAAACTTAGGCAAGGTGACGACCACCATTTTCATATAAAAAAAGATAAAACAAAGAAATATACAAGTAGAAAGTAAATACAGGTTACAAAAAAGAATATTTTTCACTAGCTTCTTTCCAATATTACAAATTAATCTAGGTGATTTTCCCTAACAGATATCTGAATTCTGCAGGTAGGAAATAAAAAGCAGACATTATTCATTCTTTTAAGGACTTGAACTCCAGACGGGCTGTGACCATAAAGGTCTCCTGTCTGGATGAGGACGTAAACAAAAAAGTGTAAAGCGTATAACAAGATATTCTAAGCTACAAACATATGCATTCCTTTTTCTGAAAGGTCATCGGTGTATAAATACATTTCCACCTGATGTTATTAGGTTCATAGAAGTGAATGGGGATAACCGAGCTTGCACAGCCTCCTTTCCACTTGCAGCAGCATCGAGTTTTAAGGTCAGGGGATGAATCTTCTTGGGAGCTGAATCTATTAGACATTAATGCTACATGCCAACTTTTTATTGTGGATGTCAAATTTTTCCTCACAGCCCCAACCTCTTTTTTGAAATTGGTCTTTCAATTATCTACCACACTTCTTCCCTAAATGTGCAATTGTGCACCTGCAGCCTCCCAAAACCGGTAATTCAGTAATTTTTTAGGAAGCTTTAGTGGTGCCCAGGATATTGGCCAACTGAGAATTTGGGATGTTCAGGGAATTGGCAAGTATGAATTTATTCTGCCGATATGCCATGTATTTTTTAGATGGCATACCCCTTCAATAGTACAAACAATACTTTATTGTATGGTTAATTGTTGACTAATGTCAAAGGACTTGTAATCATATAAAGTATATCCAGTGGTCAGACTAGGGTTACCCTGTCATTTTTTGTGTAAAAGTCGGAGGGAATCAAGTGTGTAGTTTTGTGCCAATAAGTGCCCTAGCATTAATAACAGACACCTCATTGAAGCAGATCGATAAAACAGATTTCACAACGCAAATTGCATAAATTATTAAATTTCTCTTGGACCTCATGAGGCAAATGTGCTAACCTTAAAAATCCATGTCATATTGTGTAACAGGACGGTTGGTGGAACCACTGTGCCGGGATGCAAGGAGAGTCTGGAGGGGCGTAACTAGGGAACTCACCAAATCTGACCTCAGATGCACGGCGGCTAGATGACTCTGTGATCCGAGGAGGGACCAGGAAGGTGGACCAGGTGCTACTCCAGGACTGACCTCAGGTGGATGGCATCTGACCCCCAAGGGACAGGGGCAGTCACAGGCTGGCACGACAGACGGACCGGCAGACTGTGGGCACGGCTGATAGACCGGCAGACTGTGGGCACGGCTGATAGACAGGCGTGCATGATTGGTAAACAGGCAGACGGGCACGGCTGGTAGACAGGCTGGTGGTCACGGTTGATAGACAGGTTGGCGGGCACGGCAGATAGACAGGCTGGTGGGCACGGCTGATAGACAGGCAGGTAAATGGCGATATGTGCACTGGGACCTGAAGACTGACAACAGTGTTTACACAACAAACTTCCAACATTGCACATGCACCTTCATGTTGGAGGAGGTGACTTAAGTAGCTAGGGCCCTCTGGCCATTGTCCGGGGACACTTTGGGATGGTGCATGACCCCTTAAGGAGATTACGGAGAGCACACTCTAAACACAGTGCCCGGGGATCTGCACACAGTGCTCGTACTTCGGACAGAGTCGGCATGGAGGGAGGACGGAGGAGCGGGACACCCTGGCCGGGGGCTGCAGCGGTAAGGGGGTGGGCGTCTCTGCCGGGGCAGATGGGCAGGAGGCAGAGACGCCAGCGCTACAGATTGTACCTGCATTAGTGATGAGTGAGTGTGCTCTCCACTGCTGGACACTCGATCGAGCATCAAGGTGCTTGTGTATGCTCGTTACTTGATCGAGTATCGCGGGTGCTTGAGTGCCATGCTCGAGTCCCCACCCCGCATGTTTTGCGCCTGTTTGACAGCCAATAAACATGCGGAGATTGCCTGACATGTTGGCTACCGGCATTACTGCGATTGGCCTCCCGCATTGATATCATGTGGTCTTATATAAGAGAAGTTGGAGGTAGAGCTTTCATTAGAACAGGCATATAGGCAGTGTTTAATTGCTATTGCAGTACGTGTATACCGCTGTTGCACCATTAAAACAAAAGTCCTTTTCAGGGCTATATACTGTCCTTTCTTTAGTAAAACCGCTGTTACCTGCATTCAGTGTAGGGATAGCTGGTGGAGGAGGGATAGTTTTGGATTAAAGCCATATAGGCAGGGTTTATTGCTTTACAATCCTTCTATAGGTTTACTGCTGCTGCAACCTAAAATCAAAAGTCATTTTCAGGCTACATATTTTCTTTTCCCTATTAATACCGGAAAGTTTGCAGGCATATATTATATACCTAATTTAAAATGTGCAAGGCGTCCAATAAGGGACGGGAAAATGGATGTCCTGCTGATGGTGCACGCAGAAGCCAAGGCCGTGGACCAGGTGAAACTGTGTCTGCTGTGAGAGCACAACAAACATACTCATCCATGAGACCTAGTTTCCTGTCCCACTTTGCAGGGGAGAGTGGGACACCACTCTTGAAGCCAGAACAGTGCGAACAGGTGGTCGATTGGATGGCACATAATGCTTTCAGTATGTTTCCCAGGACCACCCTGTCTTCCACATGGTCCAGTCTCACTAGTCAAGAGCCTGGCCACATAATCCTAACCCTTATCCTCCACTATCAGTATTTAGTCAGTATTCGGTCAGTATTTTTTCTCAGGAGTGGGAGACAAAACCAAGAGTGGGTGATAAATGGAGAAGTGGTGCACTTGTTTCCATTATACCTTTTTCTGATTGTTCATCACCTGGTTTTGTCTCCCACTCCTTGGAAAAAATACTGACCGAATACTGACGAAATACTGATAGTGGGGCCTTGGCCTTATGTCTAATACAGAGTGTATCAGAGTCCCTCTTCCTTCTAATTTTTGGCAGTTCTTGCACTGTCCGCATAGGCTTTGTGATTTTCAGAGTTCCTCCTTCATAAATTAAACAGAATGTGTCTGACCAAGTTGCACACACCAGATGCCCAGATAAGGTAGTAAAATGTTAAAATTACATTTACCGGTGACTACCGGTGAGGGTAGTTTTATTTCCCCCTCTACCATGTCATCTACTGTAGTCATAGGCGATGGGGAAATATGGTGAAAGATGGCCCGGCTGTTAAGGGGTGGAGGAGGCAGGTTTTGTTTTTCTCTTTTTAATTTTGCCTTATATACAAGTCATTTTAAAGGAAAGAATGGTTCCTAACATTTTTGTCCTGTAAAATCCATTTTTTCTTTGCATTTGTATGTTTTATTGTCAGTCCATAAAAGTGGCGTAATACTCTGACAACATTGTTACCAGCAGCGACCTGGGAGTCAGAGATGCGTCCAGGCATCTTCCCCATGCTAGTCCCATGCCATTTCAGTGCTGTTTCTATCCATTTCAGTAATTTTCCTGCCTTCTCAGTTAGGGTCGAGTTTCCCATTGTTCGAGTTTCCCATTAACTTCCGTTATACTCGGTACTCAAGTCGAGCCCATCCGAGTGTCCAACCTGCTCAATCCATCACTAATCTGTTTTCCTCTTTAAAAGTTTTTCATCGAGTCCAGCAAGAGTTGTCCCATTGGTGGGAAATCAAGGGTACCACATATGGGTGGGTTGAACCCATCAAAATGAGTTTCAATTTACCACAGAAGAAAGGACATTTATATATACTCACTAGTTTTAACATATCTCAGCTTTAAGGCTCGTGCACAAAATCGATTTTCCTGTAAAAATGCTATGCTTGGTTTTCATGGATAGCACTCGTACTCATGATATTCTATGGGGCTGTGTGCATGCCCAATGTTTTCCTCGGACCGAGTGATCCATTTTAAAAAAAATATGACAAATGCTCAATTTAGATCAGAGTGATCAAAATCCGCAATGCAAGTCTATTTGTAGTTGAAAAAATTGGACCGCCCTTAGATGACATCGAGTGTGGTCCAATTTTCATGGACTAAAAGTAAGAACAAGGTGGAATTTTTTTTTTTCTCGTCATGTACAAGAAAAACTGGTTCCACTTTGATCAAAGTTTGATCAGAATAATAGGTCCATTTTTCTCATATGTGGAGAAATTGGTTGTGTGAACCTACCCCCTAAAGTAATCCTCCACCCTAGCACTGGAAAGTGACTTAACTTCTGCCATGTATGGACTCCTACTTGGAGCCTTCTGTTTGTCTCACGCTGCCTCCTCAGCTGACACTGGCATTCCAATCCTCTTTCATACAAGATGGTTACCTTAATGGCATGAGGAGGAGGTGTGTTTCAGACTTATGACTGCTTCCTATGCTACTTAAATGGCCATCTTGGATGCATGAGGAGCATAATGCCAGCCTCAGCAACAGAGGAGGAAGTAAGAGGCAATCAAAGGGTACCAGGAAGGGCGAGTATAAGTGACAAATGTATATTCCCTTTTCAGTACATGGTAGAGGGTCACTTTAATTCGTAATTATGTTAATACACTTACACGGTATAGTCAGATCTCTACAGCTCACTCTACTAGTAGTCTCCCAATATATTTTGCATTGTACATGATGTCCTCACAGTTTTTATAGTATTCTTCTATATTCAGCTTCAGTGTGTTGATAAAGTGTTTATCATTGGTCTTTGTTCACACATCTCAGTTTGCTGCAGTTTTGTTTGTATTTTTAATACATTTTTATTGACCACTATGGCATTAAAATTACAGCACACAATGTACATGGGTGCATGTACAAATACAACAGTACTTTTTTTTTAAACTATGGTTGGCACGGTGGCTCAGTGGTTAGCATTTTTGCTTTGCAGCTCTGGGTCCTGATTTCAAATCCCACCAAGGACAACATCTGCAAGGAGTTTGTATGTTCTCCCCGTGTTTGTGTGGGTTTCCTCTAGGTTCTGGATAGTGAGCCCCAATGGGAACAGTGATGATTGTGTCTTTAAAGGGCTATGGAAATTAATGGTGCTATATAAGCGAGTAAAATAAATAATTAAGTAAATTAATATAAGGATTAGTTTATGTCCATGTGAAGCATGTTGAACACTGTTCCATCCTTGGTTAACAATTTTAGCAAAACGCTATAACCTAAAAAATAATTAAATCAGACCTAGTAGCTCAGTAATAATGTTTTGAATACCAAACACCTTGTCTTCTAAAAAAAAATAATAATAATGTAAAAATACAGGAATGATCACTGAGGCTTCTCAAACATACTGTCTCGAATACTATCAGATACCAGATACTGCCATGAATCTTAATGCTGTGTTATTCTGTCATCTGCATTTATTTTAGATTGGATCCAAGAATGAGTGAATCTACATCATCCTTCATCTCAGTTGCTAAAGCCAATTCCACAGACAGTACACAGGCATCTTCTACCCGATATTCGCGAATGTCAGAACCAGGTTTTACCAAGAGGATCCGTTTCTACAAAAGTGGAGATCCAAGGTTTAATGGAATAAAAATGGTTGTCTCAAACCGATCCTTTAAGACATTTGATGCATTGCTGGACAGCCTATCTAAGAAAGTTCCTTTGCCTTTCGGAGTTAGAAATATAACAACTCCACGTGGAATACACCATATAACCACTCTGGATGAACTAGAGGATGGTAAATCCTATATTTGCTCCCATCAAAGAAAGATAAAGCCTATTAACCTTGAACGAGCCAGTAAGAAGCCATTGCTATGGCAAAGTAGCAGGCCAATCAGTGCTCGACGCCGGGCTGTGCAGCTTTCTCGACAAAACGAGGTTGCACCATTTCGAAGAGAAAACACTGTTGTGCTTGGAAGTTCACAGACCTTTGTAATATTCAAAAATGGAGAAAAAGAAATGAAACAACATTTAGTCCTGAACAAGAAATTAATCCAAAACATTGATGGATTTCTGGATCAGATTTCTGAAGTTATGCAATTTCCTGTTTACAAACTCTACAGCACTGATGGAAGGAGGGTAAGAAAACAAGTATCCCGTCAAGTATGATTTGGAAGGAGGTAACTGGGATCTTGGCAATTGCAGAGGGATTGCACAACAGCTGTCACCCACTGCATATGCTGAGAGGACATTTCTTGTACCTGTGCTATCGCTTGTACATTACTGTACACCAATTTGGACAAGGCATTGCTAACATATTCGTACAGTTACATCCATTTGGGTTAATGTAAATGTAGTATTACATTTAAAGAGTAACAAAACTTTTATGTATTTTTTCATATTTTGCAAGAGGATCCTTAATAGTGTGTATGAGAAGGGTTTGTGGAGATGAGATAACCCTTTTAAATAATGGCAATTAGATTGTGGTTGCAGATGTTGAAATCACAAGGGGGAACCTACACCTCTTGGTAACCCAGGTCATGATTCGCCATTAAGGTAGTTACTACGATTTTGCCGCGTCTTATCACAGTGGGCAGATTTTTTGCAGTAGAGAATGAATCTTCCCACAATGCAGTTAAAAATGTACATTTTTTAATGCCGTTTTTCTTTGGGTAACCCTAGTGATATTTAATGGAAAGCAACAAAATTGAATATTTTTTCTTTGGCTGTAGTTTTTCCATTTGAACTTTCTGATGCATTTTTTGAGCCAAATGCAGGAGTGGATACCCCCCCCCCCCCCAGAAAAGTTCTATTTTTATACATCTCTTTATTTATCATCCACCTATGGCAGGGGTGTAATGATGGTCTTAATAGATCTGAGATTTTGTCAGGCCAATAGATAACTGATAAACGGAATGGAGCAGAGGTTGATTATGCATACTGCCACTTTACTCATTCTTATGGGAGTGCCAAAAACCAAACAAGTGGTTCCATTGAGAATGAATAGAGCAGCAATATGTTTGATCCACCACTGCTCCTTCAGGGCCCACGCTTAGGGATGGGTGGGTAGCCTGGTAATGTGGAAGATATCCCCCTTATAATAGATAGGGAATAACTTTCAAACTTGAGAATACCCCTTTAAGTCTTCATAAAAGTAAAAACTACATAATTACCATAAGAATGTCAGCCACCAAAACCTTTCCAGCAGTGGCATTACTAAAGTCCGATGGACCCCAATGGAAAATATGGACCTGAGACCCCAACCTCCATGTTAGTCAGATGTATGGGCCTTTGTAGCATTCTAAATCCTATAAAGACATATGTGTTCATCCTCCATGTCCCCATCCTGGCCCCTTCTTGTAAAAAAATGTTCACCATGCTGTCCCTTTTCTGTCATAATGTCCTCCATCCTGACCCCCATCATGTAATAATGTCCTTCATCCTGAGCCCCTTCCTGGCATACTGTCCCCTATCCTGGGACCCTTCCTGTTATAGGCTGTGTTCCCACAGTGCGTTTTTTAAGTGTTTTTGCAGCGCCAATTCCACTGCAGAAATGCTTAAAAAACGCATGGTAGAAGGCCTGCCATGTTCCCTAATGATAATCCGCGTGTGTTGTGCACATGCTGCGGTAATTTCCGCTGCGGATTATCATTGTGGAAAAAAACCACAGCACTACCAATTATTTTGTGGAAGCGCTGCGTTTTCGCCGCCATTGACTTGCATTGGAACGCATGGATTATGCATCACTGCATCTGTAGATGCGCATTCCATGCGTTTCAATGTGCGGATGGTACCCGGGTGTGGAGGACAGGAGACTCTCCTCCGGACCCGGGTAACATAGTACCTGTAAAAAAAAGAATAAAATAAAAAATAAATATTATATTTACCTTCTGATAGCCCCCGCTCTCCTTGTCTTCACTTGCCGGCAGCTCGCGGTGGACTGAAGGACCTGCGCTGACGTCATAGTCATGTGACGGCAGGTCCTTCACTGTACCGCGAGCTGCCGGCAAACCAGGACGGATGGAATAAAGACTCCGGGGGCCATCAGAAGGTAAGTATATAATTATTTATTATTTTTTACCATTCTTTTACGGTCACACTATATAAATCCATGCTGGCTGCATGGATCTATATAGTGTGACCAAGTTGTCAAGCACTTTCCAAGTGATGCTAAAATCGCTTGGAAAGCGCTTGTCAACCCGCATGTGTAAATGCATGTGAAGAACGCTTCACATCCGCATGTCCCTGGCAGGAAAAACGCATGTACAATCCGCATGCGTTTTTTCTGCCAGAGAGATGCAGAAATGCTCAGGAAAAAATCCGGAGCATTTCTGCATCGTGGACACATAGTCATAATGTCCACTATCCTGGGCCCCTTCTTGGTATAATGTCCCCCAAAAATAAACAATTCTTCTTAACTTCCTCAGTTCCCACAATGTGTGGTGTCCTCTTCTATAGCCTGCAGCTGACTTGGGCATGCCAGTCATGGACGGTGCATGACGTTATTGCCATGCACGACTTATGACGGTCATGGTAACGGTAAGGTGCGGCTTCTCATTGACCGGTAGCGTGTATTGCAGTGCATTGAGTCAGTGGGTCTCTGCACAGCAATACACTTCACCTGAATGCGTCCTTGAATGCACATCTAGCTGAAATAGGCGATGGCACGAGGTCGCATCCTCTGCGACCACGATCATTACACCCCTGCTTGCCAGGTCAAGAAGCCCCAATAACTGTGCCAGCCACAGAAAACCTATAACTGAGACTCCACATACTTATTATGACTGCGTCAAAGAATTCCCTGTAATTACATATTTCTGAAAATGTATATTAGTAAAACAGGCACCACCCAAGGAACACCTAAAACAGGCAGGATATCTATTTTAATCCAGTACATATTTGACTTTGCCTGAGTTGTTTTAAAAAAATTTGGAACAGTCCTGTCAAATCTACGACTGTTGGCAACTACATACTGCATATATATATGTGTGAAAGCCACAGAATACCCATAATTGTTTTACACACACAGGCTATGTGTTTCTAAATTTTAATAGCCATGTAAAAAGTTCTTAACCCTCTGTGAACTCAGCAAGAAGCTGCAGGTCTCCTACATGGACAATGTGGGTATCCTGTGTTTTGCTTTGTCATTTAAGTAGAATTCCCCCTGCCGGCTTCCTCTGGGAATAAATAAAAATAGTTTACAATGGGTGTTACATGACTAATGCCTGCATGATCTTATGGTAATGCTGTGGGTCTGAAGTAACTCTGTTAGAGATTCAGGGCACAGGAGCACATGCACCACGTACTCAGGCCTAAAGCTATCCCTACCTCTAGCTTTTTCTAAAAAAGAAAACTACATCAACAACTGCACCATTTCCAGTTCCTAAAAGTAGCATCGCACTGAAGCTTTCCATTGAGCAGGTTTCTCAAAATGCATAAACAACATGACCTCATTGCAATAAATCCATAGCAAAATCATATTTGTTAATTTACGGCCTCTCTTATTAATACTTTAATTTTCTACAATCTTAGAAATATAAATAAAACTATTTTAAGACATTTTAATAAAAGGCTATGTTACATGTTATCACTTTTGTGTTCGGGTCAACCCACACTTGTGTAGGTGTCTCCATTATTTTTAATTTTTATCAGAAGAAATAGTACAGTATCCTTCCCATTTTTTGTTCTGTTATAACAGACACCAGGGGCATACATAGAAATCAAGGGGACCCATAGCAGAAGTTCTAATTAGGGCACCCCCCCAAAAAAAAAAGTAAATATTATTTGGCAGGGTCGAGGAAAAGAATATCTTACAACTTTGCAGCCCTTAAAAAAGTAATTTTCCTCCTATTGAAGTCCCTAGATTGCCCTTTCATTGCCCCCATAAAGTATGATGCCAACAATAGTGTCCCCCCGAAACACAGTATGATACCCCCACAGTGAATTCTTCCACAGTAGCCTCCACACACGGTATGATGACCCTACTGTACCCACTTCCCCCTCATCCCTTCCCCGGCAAAGTATGATGACCCTAACACAGTATGATGTCTGAACTGTAATCACCACACAGCCCTCCATAAAGTACAATGGGCCTACATACAGTATAATGTCCCCCCCCACCCCTCCATTCAGTATGATGGCCCTAACATAACCATCCACACTGTATAATGGCCCCCACATAACTCTACAAACAGTATATTGGTCCTCAAATAGCCCCTCAAACAGTATAATGTCATCCCCACGCCACATAGCCCCTCAAACAGTATAATGTCATCCCCACATAGTTCTACAAACAGTATAATGGCTCCCATATAAGACTGCAAACAGTATAGTGGCCTCTACATATACCTGCAAACAGTAAAATGCCCCCCTCACCCCTATATAGACCAGCAGACAGTATAATTGCCCCCATATAGTCCTGCAACCAGTATAATAGGCCCCACATAGCCCTCCAAACAGTATAATGGCCCCCATATAGCCCTCCAAATAGTATAATGGCCCCCATATAGACCTCCAAATAGTATAATGGGCTTTACATAGCCCACCAAATAGTATAATGGTCCTTACATAGCCCACTAAATAGTATAAGGGGCCCCACATAGTCCTCCGTACAGAATTATGGCCCCATATAGTCCTCCATACAGTATTATGGGCCCCACGTTAAAAATAAATACTCACCTCTCTCCATTCCCCCGCTGCTTTGGTCTTCTGACTCTCTGCATACTGTAGTCATGTGATCACACCCTCTGTGCTGAGACATCGCAGAGCTCAGAAGCAGAGGGGGAATGATGGGGGAGGGAATGGCAGCTCCCTCTCCCATCATTGTTTTCAACTGTATTGGCATCCAGGACCAGAATGACGATACAGTTGAAAGTACGATGCCGGGTGGGGGGCCCGCTGACCGTGCTTACACCGGGCCCTACAACTCACGGGCCCCATAGTGGCCATATGGTCTGCCGCCATTGACTGTATGCCACTGACAGACACCATAACTAAAACTAAATGTTGTTGGTCGAATCCATTTCTTGCAGTTTTGTTTTTCTGTTCCATTAATAGATTAGTTAAATAGAACTTAAAACACCATTGTGAAATTAGCCTTACCTTCTAGTTGCATTGCACTATATTATCTGTAGGCAACATGTGATAAAGCAAGAAAAACTGAAAAAAAATTATAAATATTTTTTTTTTGTAAAAGATTTTGAATAACCAGTGATTCACTGATTTAAATCCCTAATCACTCTGGGCTTATTCTAGAGGGCAAATTGCCTCACTGATTGTTGGACTTCCCTATATGAGCATGAGCTGTCAATCACCCCCCCCACCCATTCTGACTCATAAGACTAGAGAGAGATGGGATATAACCCCTTAAAATGAACCTGTCATAAGTATTTTATACCCAAACTTATGACATGTATGTAAAGGTGCTTTAATGGTAAATAAATCCATATTTGCTTGTAGAAATCTCTTATGTCATTTTAGTGAAATCCATCACTGAAATCTTATGCAGTTGAGTCACAAGTACAGCGGGGTGAGACACTGCATTTACATGTCACCTGCCCACTCCCCTTATTCCCAGCCCGTTGCCTGCCTCCTATCTATGACTGACAGGTCACTCTTCTTCAGTGACCTGCTTTCCCTTGTGAGATCTCTTGCTCACACCATCGTTGCCTGGGATTGTGCATGTGCAGATTTATAGCCTGGCTTTCATGACCTCATCAGAACCCTACTGCATATGCACCGCCCCAGGCAATAATGGAGCTTGGCGAGATCTCCCTACAGAAAGCATAGAGAGATAAAAAGCAAGAGGCGCCCCTTGTGTAACACTGTGGGCAACAGGTGAGGGTGAGTTGGAGGGTTGGCCGCTCACCTGAACATGTTGTGTGCTGCACAACTACATAAGGAGTGATGTATATTCCAATCATGGCTGCTGCTCCAAATGGAGAGAATACATAACAAGTGAAGGAAAGAGGAATGCGGTGGATCCCAGAAGAAGCCACTAACAGAGGTTAATCCAGGAGGTAAGAATAAAAAAATTCCAATTTATTGCTATTTATTTATTACCAATAAATTGGAAGTTTTTTATACTTACCGCCTGGATTAACCTCTGTTAACGGCAGCTCTCAGAATCCACCGTATTCCTCTTTCCTTCACCTACAGAAAGCATGTCACTGAGACAAGAGTTACCTGTCAGTCAGACACAGGAGGAAGGAGGCAGGCGGGGAATAGGGAGGGAGGGCAGGAGTGCTGCAAGTGCAATGTACAACACCACTGCACTTGCATCTCAATTGCATAATATTTCAATAATGGATTTCTCTAAAACAAAAAAAAATAATTTCTACAAGAAAAGTATGCATTTATTCAGTATTACAGTGCCTTTACATATGTGTGATTAGTATAAAATCCTGATAAGTTTTCTTTCAACATCTTTGATCATTCATTACGCCTGGTCACGCCTGTGGTCATTAATTGGCTTTATTCTGTTTTTTTGGTACGCTATAGTACATTTACTCCTTTGAAGATCATGAAACAGCATCTACAATTCTACTAGAATCAGCACAGACCTTACAGTAATAGTTGTCAAGTTCCCAATGGTCTTTCTTACCTTTTGGGGAAAACATCATAAAAAAAATAATAATGTGAAAAAAAATTACACAGTGATAAACCTTAACTAGGGAGTGCATATATTAATTTCACTGCTGAACAATTAAAGAAATGTTAGGATTTTTATCTTACCTAATTAAATAATAATAGAATGTGAAAAATAGGCATACGGTTAAAAATAGTAAAGTAAAAAATGATCTATTTGTCAACAAAAAGATGCAAAAACAACTTTACTAAAATAAAAAATAAAAAAGGTGTAGTCGTTTGACCAGTGCATGGAAAATAAAAAGATTGTACTAGTCATTGAGGCCCAGAATGCTCTTCATGGGAAGGGTTAAAGAGTATCTGTCATCAGATCTAATATTATAATATGTACATCATGAAATGGATCACCTGGTCCTGCTGAGGATGGTGCACTTACTTTGCAAATTCATCTAAAAATGTCTACTGTATATACTGTACTATAAGACGCACCAGACTATAAGACGCACCCCAAATTTTGGAGTGGAAAATGGGAAAAAAAGATTTTTATAAGATGGAGATCCGTCTTATAGTCTGAATTTAAGGTATCTTACCTAGAGGGCGGCGGTGGAGCAGGGTCACAGGAGACATGGTCTCTTCCTAAGGAAGCTTACAGCGGCAGAAGTGAGGCAATGCTGCAGGCCCTGGGTGGGAGGAGGGGGTATCCCAGCGGTGCGATGCTGCAGGCCTGGTGTCGGCAGTGAGACAGAGCAGAGCTGAGTGCATTGCGGGGAGCAGGGTTCCTTCCTCAGAAAGCCGTTGGCGGCAGAAGTATGGCGATGCTGTGGGCCCGGTGTCGGCAGTGAGGCAGAGCAGATTGCATTGCAGGGAGCAGGGTCCCTTCCTCAGAAAGCCGTTGGCGGAAGTAGTATGGTGATACTTTGGGCCAGGTGTCGGCAGTGAGGCAGAGCAGAGTGCATTGCGGGGAGCAGGGTCCCTTCCTCAGGAAGCCGTTGGCAGCAGAAGTATGGCAATGCTGTGTGCGCGGTGTCGGCAGTGAGGCAGAGCGGAGTGCATTATTACTTTCCCGGCGGCCATTTTCCTGAAGCTGTGGGCCACTGGAGGTGGCGCGTGTGCAGATTGAGATCTCGGCTGAGTTGAGATCCTAATCTGCGCACACACCAGCTCAGGAGGCCCAAATCTTCAGGAAAATAGCCGCAGGGAAAGCAATGATGCATTCCGCTCTGCTCACCGCCGACACCCGGCCCGCAGCATCGCCACACTTCTGCCGCCGACGACTTCCTTAGGAAGGGACCCTGCTCCACCACCGCCACAACCCCCCAGTAAGCTAATATTCGGACTATAAGATGCACCCCCATTTTCCTCCCAAGTTAGGGTGGGGTGCGTCTTGTAGTCTGAAAAATACAGCAATCCTTTCTGGATAGGTCAGTATTTTTGAGCGGGGGAAGTTGAATTGGTAGGTCATTGTTTACTTTAACACATATCACTAATTTTATTCTCATTAATTTAATTAAACTATACTTGGGGTGGGGAGAAACAAAAGGATAGCTTTAAAAAAATAAAGTGCAAATAACATTACAATAAAAAAATACTAACATCTATGCTTATGCGACAATACCAAGACATTATTGGTTTATACTTGGAAAAATCACAAAAATAAATGGATTTCACATCCTACTGTACACCGATAGCAGCATTTTTGCTGCATTTTTACACTTACTCATTGCTTTTCTATGGATGAAAAAACACTGCAAAAATGCTGAAAGACGTGATATTCTGCACTTTCCAAAAACGCAGCAGCTTTCCAATTCAGTCCTTAAAAAAAAAACAAGCATGTGCATGAGATTTCTGACATCCCATAGCTTTTGCTGTTACTGTAAAAAGCAGCTATTAATTTGCATAAAAAACACAGCAAAAAAGAACCCTGCAAAAACGCAACGTGTGAACATAGCCTCAGGGTTCTAGACCTTTGCTTATGTTTCTAATAAGACTACTTTGTTTTTAGATTCTTAGCACTCATGCCCTCCTGATGAGTTCTGGAACCATAGTGGCAGCTGGCAGAGAACCTTTTAAGCCGGGAAATTATGAGTCTGAGAGGGAATTTCTACCTGCTAAATTACCTGGGATCTCACATCGTGTATTTCCTAAATCAAGATCAAAACCAGAAATGAAAAGCCGTGAGTAGAATAAATCTAACAAACCTTTCTAACCGCTCACTATCAATTCCCATTGACTGTTTGACATCACGCAGATAATTAATATGGACAGATCAGATGAACTGGCACCAGGGCAATTATACTTAGCCAAGTATGCCCGTGCTAACAAGACAACGGTTGGAAGTGTACCAAGAAGCTGTCAGATATACTCGTACAATAATGGACATGACTTATAGATGTAGCATAACTCATGATATTGCAATACTCTATAACCACCAACAACTGAGACTACAACTGTCCCAACACCACTATACTTGTGATTTTCCATTGTGTCTTAAAGGAAACCTGCCAGGTTATTTGTATTGTTGTATTAGGACCTTTGCAGCCATTACACCAGTATAGTAAAATTGTCCTAACATTTTCCCTTTCATGCATAGTGCCCAAAAGAAATATCTGCATTACGGATTAATTTCTGCATGTATATAACTTACCCCAATCAATTCTACAGATGACCATGGACTCTGGGTTGTGTTCAGACCATGGGCACTAATAAAAGCATTGTTCTACTAAAAATTACTTTATAATATAAATCAATTTTTTTTCCATTTAGGCATACGACTTTGGTTTGAACTCCAAGACTTTTTCATATAGACCTTTTGCTTAAAAACATTAAAGGGGTTATCCAGCCTTGGGGTACAAGTCTGCAGTTACTCTGTGTGATTGCAGACTCACAACGCGCACACTGCACGCTGTGAGGATTCTCCGGTGCCGGGGAGCAACGGACGCCTGACCTTAAGTATGCAATTTGCATATGTGTGCCGACTAGACGTGTGCGACCTCTCTCTAAACAACAGAATTGAGCAATGCCAGACACGTCTAAAGGGAATATGGCCAGAAGTATGCAAATTGCATACATGAGGGTTCATTCCCGGAGTCCACACTGGAGAATCATCACTGCGCCAGATTAAGAGCATTGCTTGCAGATAGATGCTACTGCGCATGTGCCGCCGGCGCCATTTTGCTGGAGCCAAATTTTTTTGTTTAAAGACCACAATATTTACTGCGCAAGTGCAGTATTTAAAATAGGAGGCAGGTCACTGAAGGTTCAGTGACCTGTCATTTAAGCCCACAATGATGACGATAAGGCCAGAGCACCAAAAAAAAAACGACCCACTGGCCGCCCTGAAGCACGAGAATCTCATTAACTCACAACTGCAAACACTGATTATACATCAACCACAAGACTGATTTCTTCAACCCAAGTATCATTTTAATCAGTGTAACAGCGCCAACCTGACATTGCCTGTAGTTTACTTAGCACAATCCTGATGACAGGTTTCCTTTAAGCTTTTAACAGTATCCACAGATACTGAAGTTGTACAAAGGGGTTGTCCAGGTTTTTAAAATCCTTCAGTATGTGCGATTCATTGTTTATTTGCTTCATACTGCACAAGTCCTTACTTTTTGGAGGGCCTGTACTTGACATTGCATCTCTGTCACATTCACTTATCTTGTTATCATCATCATGTCTTCTCTTATTCAGTAGCACATCATGAACATATGCCACAATTATATTTTCCTTATTGAATTCAATATTTTTTCAAGATATTTATGCTTTATTTGTTTCACTTCCATAATTCTCTTTTTTTATCTTTTTCTTTCATTTCCTGACTGCATCTACATACTGTCTTCATCTGGAAATATCTACTCTGCACCTTCTTTTCACTACTCATCTATTCTTGCCTGTATGCATTGCTTTTGAACTTTAGAAGTAAAAATGAATGAATCTCTTTTAACAAGTCCGATTAGTCAAGAGTATATTCAGGGATCAGCCAATGAATATACTACAGATGATAACATTGTCGATTGTACTCACTCACCTGACAATGAAATACATCTGACACAACAGTGGCCACAATCTGGAGAAGAACTGCCAATCATATCTCCTGGGGACAACATTGAAAAAACTGTCCACCTTAATTCAGATGGTACAATGACTGTAGAGATGAGGGTTCGTTTTAAAATAAGAGAAGATGAAACCATTAATTGGTCAACTACAGTAAGCCGAGCTGAACTCTCTCATAACAACAAAAAGTTATTTTGTTCTTCTGTAAATCCAGAAACTCAAACAATAGATGTCATGGACTCTCCTGTAAGAAGCATGAATTGCAAATCCAGTGATGAAGACATAAACACAATGGAAGCTAATCAATTACAAGAGAATGATATTAATACTAACACATATACAACATCTTCTTCCAGAACTGAGAAGTGTACTTTTTACCGGCCTCCAACTCCGGGAATTAGAAAAGGTCATGAGAAAAAGTTATCAGTTAAAAGGACATCAGAGATAACCCTTCAGGAAACCATGAAACAGATGCTTTCTTTCGATGAAATGGAAAATGAACTAACACAAAATATAAATGATGACGAGTGTAATAAACAAGAGCGGGAAATCAATGGCAATGATGATTCTACATGTGAAGCTAGCCTAAAACAAAATGAAATAGAAAAAACAAATGATGACAATTTTGGAGTGTTAGAGACCACTCACATGGAGCTATTACACAAAAATACAGTATATGAAAAAGGGGGGAGGAAATGTGAAAGGAGTAATTATATGTCTTTCACTGGAACATCGATGGTAGATAGACCACATTCAGCAGGAAAGAAGAAGTTCCACCAAGACCAAATTAATTTTAAAGAAATCAAGAGGTCTATGAGTACCTCCGTTATAGTCTCTGAGCAATCTGCATTACAAGAGGAAATAAAAGACACAAATATGCAATCCAGTCATGGAGAATGCTTGGATATGATAACACAAGAAAATGAAATAGCACAAATGGTGAATGGTCCTTCTGAAAAGTTTACAGAGGACATACATAGCGCAGAAGATGACACATCAGCCATTTCTGGAGATAAAGTAGAAAAAAGTTCTGAAAATGACACTGGTATTAGCAATGATAATCATTCTACTACATCATCGTTGGCACCAAAAAAGAAGAAAAAAAAGAAAATTTTGAGTAACCCAACAAAACATGAGCAGGACAATATGCCACAAGATGATCACATCATTCTGAATTCTCTGCAACTAAAACATGGATCATCTTGTGGAGAATCACACCATACAAAGAATATTATGTTTGAAGAAATATTTCCTCCTCACATTTATCCACTGCAAAATGAAACTGAATTGGGTACAACACGAAAATTAAAGGGCAATAAGCAAATGGCAAAAGTGAAGCCAAGATCTCTGAAAGCAAATGATGAACTTATACATAATGGTAATCAAAACAATGTTCTTGAGCTTATTTCCAGAAAAGACATCTCAGACCATAGTAGCACCATTACCTCAAATGAAGAACAACTTTTTGACAATGACCAAACAGAATGTTCTCTTACAGAAATTAAATCTGTGCAAGAAGAGATAATGCCTAAAAAGAACTCAAGATCTAAAGGACCTCATAACATATCAAAGAAGTCAAAAAGTCCAAAAAAGAAAAAAAATAGGACAGGAACTGAAAGCACAGCTACGAATGGCTCAGATGGCATTGATTTGGAAAAAAATGACTCTCCTACTCTCCAAAATACACTTGAAAGCTATGTTCAAAACTGGTTAAAGAACATATTTCCTAATGTTGCCTTCCCAGTTCTGCAACCATTTCTGTCCACAAGGTTAGGTGGAGACATTACTAATTGCATCACAAATTCTAGTAATGGTTCATGTACTCCATATGTAGAAATTAGTAATTCAGTTGAACATGAAATATCTGTTAATGGTTACCAGAACAACTCTGAATGTGAAGAAAATCAAGTTGTATGTACAGGCTTAAGTGGAGAAAAAGAAATACCTATCCAGCAAGTCCAGCCATTTGATGAAGATGTGGTCTCATCATTCATAGAAAAAAGTCAGCATTTGGCAGATTTATTTGCCCAACAGTTTAAGGATTTTGGATGCAATTCCTTTAACGAAAGTAGTAAAAGTGAGAATTTAATGATGGGGTTGACAGGAAATGAAGTTATAAGGAAGTCAAGTATTGATGCTGCAGTTCAGGTAGAGAATAATAACACTGAATATATAACATGTGAATTAATAAAGGAAATTCTAGCAGGAAAATATGGGATGTCTCCCCCAAATATTACATTGTCTAATTGTAGACGATTGGAGAAGTCCCTAAGTCTTCCAATTTCTCCATCTGCTCCAGAGTCTTCATCACCTAAGATTCTGCTAGCCTGGTTGATAGTGTTACAGTTAAAGCAGAGCATGTCCCATATTATAGAAAATATACCCAATGAGTCTAACAATAGTTTTGCCATATTTACCTTGCTTCAATCTTTGAAAAAACTAGCCATAATAGAAAAAGCAGATGACTTGAAGGCTATTGTTTTAGATCTGCAAGAGTCAGCGCTGAGATCGAACTTGACCATGAAAAGTGTTACAAGTGATCTAACACATAAATCCCCAATAATTCAGCCAAATAGTATGGAAGGTTCTGCTGAATGTATTAATGAGTGTAATAATGACATACCAAGTATAAAGGAAACTTCTGATGTATTGAAAAGTGAGGTTCTGATAGATGACATAGATGACTTCAGATTTTTGGCAACCCAACCATACAGAGAGCTCTCTAGTGAATGCAGCCAAAATGAAAAGGAGAAAAATATAGAACACAGTCTCTTAGAATGTAAACATTCATTGCAAAATTCCGATACTGATTTGTTACAGAGAGTAGAACAAACACCAAATGACAGACAGACATCTGAAGAACATCCTCTAGATTTGTCGCCGAGACATTCACCTTTATTAATGCCCATGAATAATGTGGAAACATGTCCCTTTTCTCCTCAAAAAACATCAAGAGTAAAAATGATGGTGCAAGAAATGGAGCAAAGGAAAATTTCTTCTCAGCACTGTGAACAAAAGTGTTTGCAAAGTCCAATTTCTTCTGATTGGTCAGACTACCGGCAAGACAGTGAAGAGAGTTTAAGTGATACCTTGAGAGCTTCTAGTGAAATTATGACAGAGAGTGGAGAGGAGCAGATACATGAGAAGCCTTGTAAAAAAGGGTATGTTAAAAGAGCCATCGAAAGACTTTATGGTAGACCAGAATCTAAAATTCAACCTTCTAAAAGTCCAACAAATATATCATACAGCAAAAAGTCACAATGCAAAAAATGTTCAAATAAGTTAAATCATGAGTATGTGACCTTCGGCAGTGAAAACCAAGAATGTAAAGAAAACAAATTGAGGTCCATATCCAGTCCAGGTAATAAGAGCATAAAAATGGACAGTCCAGATGGTTCAAAAAGTGTCTCAGTACCGCTGCCCCTTGCTGATGGTGACAATAACGGCCAAAGGCCAGGATCCTCCCAAAGTAAAAAATTACATGAAAGTAAAGATGGTAATATGGAAAATGGTTCTCATAGAGACAAGAGTACAACCATTGGAGTACTCATAGATAAAGGGAGATGGCTACTAAAGGAAAACCATTTGCTAAGGAGGTCGCCCCCTGAAGCAACTGGAATGTACATTAATCTTGAAACAACATCTGGTGACACTTTACTTGATAATACCAGTGATGAAGTTCCGTACATGCATTCTTCTTGCAAAACGAAACAACCATTAGCGGAAATATCATCTTCAGAACTTGAAGATATGGTTAAACCTCAGCATTTTACCTGCAATTACTTTAATATGCCCCATGGCAGTGATTCTGAACCCTTAAATGATACATTAAGTACAACATCGAAACTCAAGCCCAAATCATCTGGTGCTGTAGTTAAAAGCAAAACACATGACACTATTTCCGTAGAGTCTGTAGAAAATCGTGGTGGAATAAGTGCAAGTTTACCATCATTTGCCACAGTGGATTTCCATATGTCTGATAACAAAGTCCATCCCTTACCACATCCTGATGCTGAGAAGACTACAAGGGATGAATATCCTGATACAGCTAGTGGAAACCGAGGACAAGTAAAAGAGCAAGACTCATTGGACAAGCTTCAGTACATTTGTGGTCAGCACTGTCCAATCCTAAGTGCACTCATTCTTCCTGTCAATCAAGTAGATAGAGGGTTTGCTTACTGCCGCCCAAATGATATAGAGAACCTTCTGTTTCTGCAGCCTGCGTCCACAAGCACATCAGACATTGCCTTATTAAACAACTGTGCAATCACAGATGAGAATAACAATATAAAATGTGAGAAAGGTCGGGTCAATACCTGTGAGAACATTCACATTCACCACCAATGCAATGAGGAGTCCAAAAAGTTAAACACCTGCCTCAACTTAAAGAAAAGAAGTGACTGCTTATCAGAACTGTATCCAAATACGGCAAGTACAATTGCCAGAATAATTACCTTATATAAACATTTTCACACCAGCAATTTCTTCCAAGAACTTCCATGTGTGAGAAACGATGAGAATAATAATATTCTGTATTATCATACCTAAAACATCAAAAAGCAAACAGACACTCTACCAATCCTTTCATAAATATTTTTTATTCATGTCATAGCTAAAGGCAAGAAAAGAACAGGCTACTTATGTCGAATTTCAGATGTTCTACAGGGGTTCTCTAGGCAATATCTGATGTGTAGAAACTGGAGCCCTTGCAAGTAAAGTTTGGCTCCTTTACTTGTCATTGGCAATCATTGTATTTTCATCTATCTATCTATCCAAAAACGACAAAGGCAGGACTCTATTATTGGACTATGGAGTGCTGCCTTTGTCGTTTTTGGATATTTTGAGGTTTGGTTTTGCCCGAAAGGTGTTTTCTGCACCCAATTTCATAGTGTTCTTCTGCTAGTGCTGTACTTGTGTTTTTCTATTTATCTATCTATCCACAAAAAAATGGAAGCAGCACTTCAAACATAATGCAGATTACTGGACTAAATTGACCCATGTGGTGACATTTAAAAAGGTCCACATCACGAACTGAAACGTTGCCAAATGAGCCAATATGGTCCAGTAATCTGCACTATTTTTTTTTGGAGTGCTGCTTCCATTCTTATGTCTATTTCTCAGACTGGACAGTTGCCTGGGAAGCTTTGCACCCAGATCTATTATTTTGCTATAAGGTTGGTGCTACTTTATTTTCTTTTTGATCTCAGGTTGCCCAAGTGAGCCTATTCCTTGGGGGTACCTTGACCCTAGGCAATTACCATTTTTGTCAACACTTAAAACCACCTCTTATCTTTAGAAAGAATGTGATCTATATTGCACTGCCAAAAATGGGTGATGTATACGATGGGGTTGTCAAATGTTCTTCTATTTTGGTAGACATGAATATAACTGGCTAGATTTTATGTTTTCACATCTGTTATTTGGAAAAGTAAAATCATTTGATGATCATGAAGATCCGTAGGAGGGGAAAAGGGATAATCTCTTCTACATCTATCTATCTATCTATCTATCTATCTATCTATCTATCTATCTATCTATCTATCTATCTCTATTATGTATCGATCTATCTCTATTATGTATCTATTTATCTCTATTATGTATCTATCTATATCTCTCTATCTCGCTATCTATGACAAAAGTCTTATATCCTTTTGTATTCTATCACTTTTTTCTTATGATCTCATTAACAGTTGTTCTAAATTATACTTTTTTGTATCTCAATTTACTGGTGCTATTTGTGCAAATAATTTAAAAAAGGATCTGTTACCAGATTTCACAATACAAACTGCATAAATTTAACATATTTGTTAGTCTTGATGAAGTTGGTTCACTAACTTTCAAAATCTATCAGATGGATATTCCTTATATTAAAATAAGCGTTCCATGAGTCCGGCTAGTGAGTAGGTGAGGTGATGAGTCCCTGTGCATTCAGTCTCTGCCCATTCAGTTTATCTGACAGCTGCAGCTTGTCATTAACAGTGTGACATTTCATCAGAAGGGAGGAGGGACACTGAGGAGCTGCCAATCAGGCTAGGAGGAAGAAGATTTTCAAAAATGATTATACAACTATTTTGAAAAACATTGATTATCTAAGTAAGCACACCAGCCACATCAGATCTAGTAGATCTATTTCAGAATATATGCTGTTTTCATTACTATCAACCGGTGACAGATCTGCTTCAAAGTCTGTGAATGTCATTGGAAAAATTAAAATAATCTTGATTAAATGTCTACAATGCAGATCTATGTGTTTCCATGGTTAAAGACAACAAAGTCAGATCTTCATTGCCCTACTTCTTCTAAAACTATTTTTTTTTTGTCAAAAGAAGTGGATGTATGGATGAGAGTAGGATCAGGCTACACAGGGTTTGTAGTCTATACATTTTGACTACTTCTTTTAAAAAAAAAATTAGTTTTAGAAGAAGTAGGGGAGTGTGGGTCTGACTGATGGGTCTGTTTGTTGTCTTTTAACCATGGAAACACATAGATCTGCATTGTAGATTTTTAATCAAGATTATTTGCTGTGTTGCATTGACATTCATAGGCTTTGAAGCAGATACTACTCTCTTCCATATAGGCCTGCATGTGAGTTGCAAATGAAAAATATTAGAATATTTTTACAAGACTATTCTAAATGTTATTACTTTATTTTAGATTCATTGAAGCCATACAAATTGGTTCCAAAGGTGCACAAAGGCTTTATTACAATAAAACTGATATATTTAGAATTCAACAATTGTTGTACAGTTGGTGCTTGTACTATACATTTGTCTTTATTCATATCTTATGTATATTAATGCTGTTTCTTGATAATAGCTATATTGCTTATAACATACTTATTATTTCTAGCAGAAGACAATGTGTGTGTTCTTATCATCCACTAGAAACATTAATTCCAATTACTAGCCACTCATCCGAGAAAGTCGGTCCGATTATGCTAATCAGACTCTGATCAGAGTGTGAGTCAATTTTCTTGGCGGAGCATGCAAATTTATGAGGAATTTAGGAGAGCGAACATGACCTTAAAAATCTGTTGACAAGGCATTAAATGTAAAGTAAAAAAAGGAAGAAAAAGACACCTTATTTTGGAACAACAGCTTAAACACATAAATATAGGAACAGATATGTAAATATGGAAAATTATTTTTTTTTATTCTCCAGGAATTTAATCAGCATACAAGTCTTGATAAAGAAGTTGTACAGGATATTTTTTTTCTAACATTTCTAACAGCAAAGAATAGTTTAAAATGTAAAAAAAAACAACTTGATCAATTTTGCTGCAACCAATAATGTACCGTACACCCACATGAGCCAATGTAATGCCTACATGTATGGCATCAGACCAATGAGACCGGTGATTGGCTGCAGTATTCGGGAGGAGACCAACGGTACATATTTTTTTTAATGCATCCCTTACTGTCCTGGACAACCCACTTTCATGATTTCTCTTGGTGTAGTTTTTGTTGCTTTTGCTATTAATTATTTATATAGTAGCATACTGTAGTTTTACAATGTGGTACAGTACAGGTGCAAAGAGACAGGACAAAACAGGACTGCATTTCCAATGTGACAGGTTCACGTTAAGGCAATTGATATAGCTATTGCTTGCATTTGAAAAGTTGAATATTCGCATGTCTGCTTCTAGACACTTTGCCCATCTTTCACATATTTTCTATCTGGCGCTTCTTGTTCTCATATTCCAGGAACGTTTTCATCTTGTAGTTGGGGGTTTCTGTGTATCCCCTTCTTTTGCTGAATAGGTGCAATCTAAGTTTAATGAAAAAAAGAGATACATTATTTTGGGACAACGGCCTGGAAAATAAATATATGGAGGGACATGAAAATACAGATAATTCTATTTTTTTTATCTCAAAGAATTTAATCAGTCTACAAATCTCAAAAAACCTAGATATTTATTGGCTGATTAGGAGGTTGCACATGGTAGTTTTTTCCTAAGAACAGAAAATAGCTTAAAACTTTAAAAAAGGAAAGAAAAACTTGTTTAAAGACCATCCACCAGCCAATTTTTCCCACAGGTTTTTGTTTACTTGGCTGCAACTGATTATGTAGTAAACATCCATGTGAACGCTGCAGCCAATGACTGGACTCAGCGGTAATGCCTGTATGTATGGCATGAGACCAAAGAGAACAATGATTGGCTGCAGCGGTCACTTGTGTAAACAGCACATCATCACTGCACCAAAATAATCACACTGGTAGGATTCACTGGTACATATTGTTTTTTTTTTAATTTTATTTTATAGCATCACCGGCTGAAAGGAATAATGTCCTGGACAACCCATACAAGCCACTTTCATGATTTTACCTGGTGTTTATTTTGCTGTTGTTCTTATTATTTTTATAGTAACATAGTCTTACAATATGGTACAATACAGTGGTAAGAAAGCTAAGCCCATAAAAGACCCTTCCTATATTACATTGTACTAGCTATACTGTCCCCAACTCAGACTGGACTGCTAATCTTATGTGATGTATGTGATGATTCTACAATGTTTGCTTTTTTCTTTTTGTTATTCTTTCAGTTAATTTTTTTTTACATACCAATACCAACAAAAAAAAGTTTTCTCCAGTTTGGTATACAGTTGTCAATATTTGTTAATAAATGTGAACTGAAATCTGCACTGTTCTCCATGGTCTTTACATATGTGTTCATGAATTCATGAGATTAGGATTTACCTTTGAAATAGTACTGCTTATCGTTTGAACCATATTTCATAATTATATGAATATTATATATTACGGTGAATATAATACCAGGTTCAATCACAGTGGACTGATTGGTATAAATGATAAATACCAAGACATCACTACAGCAGTTGGAGTTTTGCGTCAGAAAACCACTTCTAAAAAATGTAACTCGACGCTGTTGAGATGTTCCATTCAGCAATATTCCAGAAGGAGGACGATATATTCTGAGGGTCTTCTTCAACAGCACCATTCTAGAATACAATGCTACACTCTTTCTGTACATTTGGAAGTGAAGTTTTAAAGGAAACCTGCCATGTTTAATAAAATTTATAGAGGATGGAAAAGAGAACCTCAGCACAGCTTTTGCTAGTAATACAGAATCTTTTCCCAGAAAACTATCTATCAATCTGCTATTCTCTGTGCCTCCAGAGTAGTGATGAGTGCAAGTTCTCATTTCTCGAATTTGTCTAGGGTGATCGGGTATGCACAGAGTAGCACGAGGGTTCAAGTGATATGTTCGAGTCCCCCGGCCTCATGTTTCACAGCTGATAGACGGCCACAAAACATGTGGGGATTACCCGTGTTTGTGAGCTAATCCCCGCATGTTTTGTGGCTATCTAACAGCTACGAAACATGCGGCCGCGGAGATTTGAACATGTCACTCGAGCACCTGCGATCCTCTGCATGCCCGACCACCCTAGACAAACTCGAGTAACGAGCACTTGAGCTCATCACTACTCCTGAGTTATATCTCGCTGATCACAGACAGGACTGCATTTACAATGTAACAGATTCCCTTTAAGGCAATTCATATAACTAATTGGAAAAGTTGAATATTAGCATGTCCACTCTTGGACACTTTTTACATCTTTCGCATATTTTATTTCTGGCACTGCTTCTTGTTCTCATACTGCAGGAAATGAATAGTTCTTTTGATTTTGCAGTTGGGAGTCCCATGTATGTCCTCTTTTGCTGGATAGATGTAATCCGATGATAAAGAGAAGACTTACAGGGAAACTTTTACTCCCCTCCCTTCCCTAAAACCATTTACAAGACTGAGTAACCCTTTAAAAGATAAGCCAGTCAATCCCTTTATGACCAAAATCACTGCTGAAGCAGCGTGAAATCACATTTTGAAGTTCAGTACACATCAGCCTGGTAGTGCATTGGGTGTGACTGTTATGTTCTGCTACCAAAGCTAAGGAAAGAGAGGAGATCTGTCCCTACTATGAGACTCAGCTGAATCCCTACGATGTAACAGGGAACCTGATCCTGCGATCAGACCTGCTAAAGTCCTAATCTAGTCTGTACGAAGACCTATAGATGTGGGGAGGGAATCCCTACAAGTACTAAGGACTGGGAGGAATATGGGACACCTCCTAACAGAAATAGTAGCAGACAGACGAACAAACAAAATAGATAGAACATAGAGGTCCGTAGACCAAGCAAACTAACAGAGTTAGATACAGAGCACAGGCTAGCTAGAAAGTAGATATACAATGAAGTCCAGCAAAGCCAGAAGGGCGGAGCAGGACTAAATAGGCCAACAAGGTCATGTGACCAGCAAAGGAAAAAAAACCTAACAGCAAGGTTCTAACAGTACCCCCCCTTCTAAGAGGATCCTCCGGATCCCCTAGGAACAGGCTTATCAGGAAATCTCCTGTGAAACGCTCTGATAAGTCTGGACACGGAAACATCATCTGACCTCACCCAAGAGTTATCCTCGGGTCCAAAACCTTTCCAGGCCACAAGATACTGCAAACTACCTCTATACCGTCTAGAGTCAAGGATGCGAGAAATTTCATATTCCCCGTCCTCCACCACCGGAGGAACAGAGGCAGAGGCGTCACCATCCGACACAACAGCTTTTTTCAACAGAGAGACATGAAAGACCGGATTAATTCTCCAGGAGGTAGGAACCTCCAACCTAACAGCAGATTGGTTGACAACCTGAAGCACCTTAAAGGGCCCTACAAACTTGGGACCCAATTTCTTAGAAGGAATCCTCAACCGCAGATTCCTAGAGGACAACCAAACCATGTCACCAACAGCGAACAAAACCTCCTGTCGTTTCCTATCAAAGTAGTCTTTAGATTTTCTGTTGGCCTCCTGAAGATTACCACGCACATCCGTCCAAACTCTTTCCAAATCACCGGAAAAATTCTCCTCCTCAGGCACGGCAGATCCCAACTTGGAGAACGACCCAAACGACGGATGTCTCCCAGAACAACAAAAAAAAAGCGAACAACCAGCAGAAGAAGATGTATGATTGTTCAGAGCAAATTCGGCAAGTGGCAGAAACTCAGACCACCCCTCTTGATTGTCTGCCACAAAACAACGCAAGAACTGCTCAACATCCTGGTTTTTCCTTTCTGTCTGGCCATTAGATTCAGGATGATATCCGGACGAAAACGACAAATGAATTCCCAACCTGTCACAAAAGGCATGCCAAAAACGAGCCACGAACTGAGGACCCCTATCAGAAACAATGTCAGTAGGAACGCCATGAAGTCTGACAATTTCCTTGACAAAGGCCTTAGCGAGAGTTTTAGCGCAGGGCAGTTTGACGAAGGGAACCAAGTGACACATCTTGCTAAAGCGGTCCACGACCACCCAGATGACAGTAAAACCCTCAGAGGGGGGAAGGTCAGTTATAAAGTCCATAGCCAAATGTGTCCAAGGAGCACTGGGGACCTCCAAAGGACAAAGCAACCCCGCAGCAGGAGTATGTGAGGACTTAGATCTAGCACATATAGTACATTGGCGCACCCACTTAATGACTTCCTTCTGCCATCCAGGCCACCAAAAACTGCGACCCACCAGTCTCTTGGTCTCAGAGATTCCGGGATGACCTGCCAACCGAGATTCGTGACACTCAACAAACAAATCTCTCCTAAAGGTCTCAGGCACAAACAACCTCCCATGAGGAGTGTTAGATGGGGCATTCTCCTGAGCTTTAAGAATCTCATCTTCCAAAACGGAGTCTAAAGCAGCTATCACAACACCTTCTTGTAAAATGTTTTCCTCTTTCTCAGCACCGACTATGGGAGAAAAACTGCGAGACAAGGCATCCGCCTTAACATTCTTAGTACCAGGGATGTAAGTAACGGAGAAATTAAACCGCGAGAAAAACAGTGCCCACCTAGCCTGACGGGCATTCAGGCGCTTGGCAGCATCAAGATATATCAGATTTTTATGATCCGTAAGAACCTGAACGGGAAATTCCGCACCTTCCAAGAAGTGGCGCCAGTGTTCAAATGCGAGTTTAATAGCCAATAATTCCCGATTACCAATATCGTAATTCAATTCAGTCTCCGAAAATTTTTTTGAAAAAAAAAGGCACAGGGATGTAATCCATCCCCGTTATCCTGAGACAATACTGCGCCAACCCCCACAGAGGAAGCATCAACCTCAACCAAAAACGGCCTAGTAACATCAGGCTGCATAAGGATGGGAGCAGAGGTGAACCTCTCCTTGAGATACACAAAAGCTTCAATGGCCTCAGAAGACCACTGAACCGCATCAGCACCTTTCCTGGTGAGATCAGTCAGAGGTTTGACAATACTAGAAAAATTTTTTATGAACTTTCTATAGTAATTGGCGAAACCCAAAAACCTCTGTATCGATTTCAAACCAATAGGCCTAGGCCATTCCTGCACAGCCTGAACCTTAACCGGATCCATCTCAAAACCTTTGCTGGAGATAATGTAGCCCAAAAAACTAATTCTCTGTACAGCGAACTCACATTTCTCCAGCTTAGCAAAAAGCGAATTGTCCATTAATAACTGTAATACCTCACGCACGCTCCGCCAATGAGACTCCAGATCTGGCGAATAAATCAAAATGTCATCCAAATACACAACCACATTTTTACCGATCAAAGGTCTAAGGATGTCATTAATCAGATTCTGAAAAAATGCAGGAGCATTAGTGAGACCAAAAGGCATAACCAGATTCTCAAAATGACCCACAGGAGTGTTAAAAGCAGTCTTCCATTCATCACCCTCCTTCATGCGTAACAGATTGTATGCCCCCTTAAGGTCAATTTTAGAGAACCACTTGGCCCCCAATAACTGGTTAAACAGATCAGGAATCAATGGCAGTGGGTAAGGATTGCGTACCGTAATTTTGTTAATCTCACGAAAATCCAGACAAGGACGTAAACCGCCGTCCTTTTTTTTTACAAAAAAAAATCCAACCGCCACAGGAGACTTAGAGGGCCTAATGTGACCGGCGGCCAAGCTTGTCTGTATGTATTCCTCCAAAGCCTTCCTCTCAGGAATAGTAAGGTTAAATAAACGACTCTCAGGAAGAGTCGCTCCAGGGACAAATTCAATAGAACAATCATAGTCTCTATGGGGAGGCAAAACCTGCGATTCCTTCTCAGAAAAAACTCTCCAAAAATCCTGAATAGGAACAGGCAATTCTCCCCTATCCAAAGCTGCAATACGCCCGTTACAACACTTGTCATAACATTTATGGCTCCAGGATTTAATTTCACTGGTAGACCAATCCAGTACAGGATTGTGAAATTTTAACCAGGGCAAACCCAATATTACTGGAGAAGGCAAGTTATTCAACACTACCAAATCCAATTTCTCATGGTGAACACCATTAATAGTGAGAGGAAATTCACTGACCTTGAGAGTAATATTCTTCAAAGGGGAGCCATCCACAGAAACCACAGCAATGGGGGATGACAAAGGTTCAGGTTTTAAATTGAGTTTTTCCACGAATCCCCCATCAATTACATTCAGTGTAGACCCGCAATCAACAAACACCCGAAATTCCATTAATTTTTCCTGAGCAATCGTGGAAGCAGCTAAAAATATACCCTTGGAATTTAAACAGGCAATACGGGCGTGACTGACCATTTTTTTTTCTTTCTTCATACGAAGCTCACAGCCTTTAATCAAATGACCAGATTTTCCGCAGTAGAAACACAAGCCTTGCGAAAAACGACGGTCTTTTTCTTGAGAGCGAGGTGCCACCGATCCAATCTCCATCGGTTCACCACTGTTAGTACACACATTATCATAACCAAAAACTGACATAGCAGAGGATTTGCTCTCATTAACCCTAGCACGCAGTCTTCTATCCACCCGTATAGCTAATTGCATAGCCTGTTGCAAATCTTCAGGTGTAGGATAAGCAATTAGCAGGTCTTTAACCCTTTCACTGAGCCCAGCAAGAAATAGACTTTTCAGAGCAGAATCGTTCCACCCTGTTTGAGTGGACCAACGACGAAAATGTGTACAATATTTTTCCACATTACCCGATCCTTGTTTTAGACGTCTCAACTCAGTCTCAGCTGATGCGACACGGTCAGGATCATCATATAATAGTCCCAAAGCAGAAAAAAAACTATCCACTGATCTGAAGCATGAATCACTAGGTTGCAAAGAAAAGGCCCACTCCTGAGGCTCTTTGCGCAAAAGTGACATTATGAACCCTACGCGCTGGGATTCATCCCCAGAGGACTTAGGTCTCAAACGAAAATACAATAAGCAAGCATTTTTAAATGAAAAAAATTCTCGGTGTTCACCAAAAAACAAATCCGGCAAACATACCTTAGGCTCCAAGAAATGTGCTCCAGGACAGTTACTCACGTGCTGACGGAGCTCGGCCACCTCCAGAGAGAGTCCCTGCAGGCGATGAGCCAAATCCTGAACCGACACCATGATGGAACAGAAAAATCTTTCCTTAGAGAATTTGCTGGCTGGACTTACTGTTATGTTCTGCTACCAAAGCTAAGGAAAGAGAGGAGATCTGTCCCTACTATGAGACTCAGCTGAATCCCTACGATGTAACAGGGAACCTGATCCTGCGATCAGACCTGCTAAAGTCCTAATCTAGTCTGTACGAAGACCTATAGATGTGGGGAGGGAATCCCTACAAGTACTAAGGACTGGGAGGAATATGGGACACCTCCTAACAGAAATAGTAGCAGACAGACGAACAAACAAAATAGATAGAACATAGAGGTCCGTAGACCAAGCAAACTAACAGAGTTAGATACAGAACACAGGCTAGCTAGAAAGTAGATATACAATGAAGTCCAGCAAAGCCAGAAGGGCGGAGCAGGACTAAATAGGCCAACAAGGTCATGTGACCAGCAAAGGAAAAAAAACCTAACAGCAAGGTTCTAACAGTGACGTTGCACTTCCAGTTCTTCAGCTCACACAGTATTACATGTCTAGCACCACCCTATTTGTGCTTGATTGACAGGTCATTTGCTCTGGTACACAACCAATGACCTGTCAATCAACCAAAGGAGGGTGGCACTAGTCAGGGAATACAGTGTAAGGCTGTGGAGCTGCAGGTGCATTGCCATGCCCCAGTGCACTTCCAGACTGATGTATATGACGCGCCCCTGGGCCTGTGTCGCGCTGCGTTGCGCACGCGGGAGCTTACCCGGAGCCGGATCTCTTGAGGGTTGTAGTCTCGTGGCGGTGACCCGGTCCGTGCCCAGGGAGTCAAACTGAGCGGCGATGTAACAGCGGTAGATGCAGGACGACTACGCCACCCGTTGAATGCAGCTATGGAGCTGCCGCTGCAGGACAGTCCGCTGAGGCCGGTGGATGGATGGTGCAGCGTAGATGGTATAACCCCCAACGGGAGGGGTATGGCCTCAGGGCAGCAGATGTGGATGATGGGGGTAGCAGGAACCACTCAGAGACGGTGCGGTGTAATTCAGGGTCTTTACTGGTAACAACGATAGACCCTCCCGGAGTACTTGCTAGTGAACGGGGCCTGGTCAGTCCTTGAGCAGATGGGATCTCCCCTGGCCAGGCGGAGTTGTAGGCCTCCCAAACTGACTGTACTCTTCTGGCTACCTTGCTAGAAGCGGATATAAGTAGCCCACGTCCCTGAGTGTACCGTGTGGTGCTCACCCGTATGGCCGGTGACTCGGGGCCTTCTAATGGCTTCCGCTCCACGATGGCGGTGCTGGTCCCACGCGTGTGACCGTGCCTTCGGGTTTCTGGGCCTGAGGACCTGAAATCCCCTGCCGGTCGGCTTCTGCTGCTGGGTAAGAGTTAGTCCCCACAGCCTCGGACGCCGGGTCCGGTAAGAAAGCTTCTCAGTCAGGGCGAGCTCTGCAGCTGCCAGCCCCTGACTCGTAGTAGTATTGCTTCTGCTGTTTCTTGTCTCTACTCTCCTTGACTGCAAACCCTGCTTCAGCCCCGGGTTTATATAGGGGAAGTTCTTCCCCTCCCAAGACTGGGCAGGAGGTGTGGCATGCACAGGATCCCTGACCAAAGGACCTCCCACCTGCTCTCAGACATAATATCTCTATCACTGTGGCAACCAGACCCCTGGGGTGTCACATTCCCCCCTAGTGAAATTTAGTACTCCGGGACTAAACATATTTTAGAAAAACATAACAAGATATAACAATAACAATACAATAAGAAACACATAAAGGTGGTCACGGCATGTCCGTAACCGGGTGCAGTCTTTGAAGAAAGCAAGGTGTCCATTTCACCAAAACAGGGAGATGTAACCAGGTAGGGGTCTGTCCTACCCCGAGTCCTTAACAGTCTCTAGTCCATCCTGGGTTACGCTCCAACTAATTGTACAAGGATTCCCGGTAGATCCACCAAGGATTCCTAAAAATAACTGGAAACACAAAATTATACACAAGCAACAATACACAGATAAACATAAATAAAACAATTTATACACTTCAAATCCTCCAGCGTGCGGGTAACTGGCCTCTAGTGGCCCTAGTGGACCTACGGAGCTGACTGCCTAGCCCTGAACTACAGGGTGTAGGAGCTGTCAAGGGTAAACTGGGCAGCTGTCTTCCGGCTCTTTGGCTCACTAGGAATATGGCAGGCTCACTGCAAGCAGAGGGTTGACCCTCCTGGTCTGCGGGTGTGGGGTCTTCTGCCTCCTGGACCGGCTGTTCTTCCAGCTCTACCTGTTGCTCCGTAGGTGCTTGGGATGCTGGTTGGAGGAAGGTGAGTACGGGTACCACAACTGCACCATTGACTTGAGTCCAAGACCGAGGGAAGTCCCCGAGCACAGTACTAACCATATCTTCCCTTTCCTCTACGGGTCGATGGTCTTCTTGTTCCTCTTCAGGGTTCCTCAGTTGTTCGGGACACTTCTTCAGGTGGTCCCGGGATACAATGGCTGTGGTTTCCCCTCCGTCTTTACTGATGGTACAAACCTTCGGGTTCTCGTGGCTTGAGGGCAGTACGATGTACGGGTCCTTCTCCCACTGGTCGTCCAACTTGTGGAGCCGTCTCTTCCTCTTCAAGACCTGCTCTCCGGGTACCAGGGGAACAGCGGGAGCATACTGGTTGTAAGTTTTCTCTTGTCTTTCCCTAGCCTGACAGAGACTTCGCTCCACGCTCTCCTGTACTCTCCGGTACTGCTGCTGCCTCTCTGTGTCCCAGTCTGTTTCTGGTGAAGTGTCCTCGGGTGTCAGGACTCCCATTTCCAGGTCAACAGGTAACTTACCAGGTCTTGCCCTCATTAGGTAAGCCGGGGTACAGTTGGTGGAACCTACCGGGATGTGGTTGTATAGGTCCACCAGATCGGGCAACTTCTCAGGCCACAGACTGCGTTCTTCCAGGGGCAACGTTTTTAGAAGATCCATTACCACCTGGTTCATTTTCTCACAAAGTCCATTAGTTTGCGGATGGTAGGGTGTCGTCCTTATCTTCCGGCAGCCATACAGATTGCAAAATTCCTGGAAGACCTCCGCTTCAAAGGCAGGTCCCTGGTCCGTCAGCACTTGGTCCGGGTACCCGTGTGGACGGCAGAAGTGCTGCTGGAAGGCTCTAGCTGCTGTTTGAGCCGTTAAGTCCTTGACGGGGACGACAACCAAGAACCGGGAGTAATGATCCACGATGGTTAACGCGTAGACGTAGCCACTTCTGCTTGGGGTCAGTTTTACATGATCCAAGGCTACCAGTTCCAACGGTTGCCGGGTGACGATGGACTGCAGGGGAGTCTTCTGGCTGGCACGGTCCTTCCTTCTCAGGTTGCACGGGCCACAGTCTCTGCACCACTTCTCGATGGTTCCCCTCATGCCTACCCAGTGGAACCGCTCGCGCAGCAGGAACTCCAGCTTCTTCCACCCGAAGTGTCCAGCTCCGTCGTGGTATGCCTCCATCACCATGGCTGCGTCTCTTCGTGGCACCACTACTTGCCAGAGTAATTCATGCGTCCTGGAGTTAACCATTCGGCGGCACAACTTCCCTTTGTAAAGGAACAGTCGACTCTTCTCTGCCCATAGTTGTTTGGCTTCCTCCGGAGCGTCTGGTTCAAGGCGAGCCTCCGGCCGAGTCAGCATCTCCTTCACCAGTCGGACGGCAGGGTCGCTGTCTTGCGTTTCCGCCCAGTTCTAGTGGGGTAAGGGGTTCAACGTAGCAGCCTGCTTACTCCTTACCCGGTGGGAATACTGGATAGTCCCATGACGGTGGAACGCAGGGAGTTCAACTTCTTCCAGTCCCTCCGGATCTTCTCCTCCGTCCGGCAGGTTGGGCATCCTGGACAGGGCGTCCGCGTTGGTATTGGAGCGTCCTGCCCGGTATTTGATTGTGAACTCGTAGTTGGACAGACGGGCCATCCACCTCTGCTCCAGGGCACCGAGTCTTGCCGTGTCCAGGTGTGTCAACGGGTTGTTATCCGTGTACACGGTGAACCGGGAAGAAGCGAGGTAATGCTTAAAGCGCTCGGTGACTGCCCATACTACGGCCAGGAACTCTAGCTTAAATGAGCTGTAATTCTCGGGGTTCCTTTCGGTGGGTCGCAGTTTTCGGCTGGCGTAGGCGATTACTCGTTCCTTCCCCTGCTGGATCTGGGACAGTACGGCTCCTAGCCCGATGTTACTGGCGTCGGTGTAGAGGATAAAGGGCTGGCTATAATCCGGGTACGCCAGGATTTCGTCCCCCGTGAGGGCCATCTTCAGCTGGCGGAAGGACTCTTCTTCCAGCTCCTCCCATTTGAAGGGCGGCTTCTGGTTCTTGGCCTTCCGGGACTGGCCTATCAGGAGGTCCTGCATAGGTGCTGCCTTTTTGGTGAAACCGGAAATAAACCTTCAGTAGTAGCCTACCAACCCGAGGAACTGCCGCACTTCTTTTACGCTGGAGGGGCTTGGCCATTCCTTAATTGCGGTGATCTTATCAGGGTCGGGAGCCACTCCGTCAGCGCTCACCACGTGTCCCAGGTACTGCACCTTTGGTTTCAGGAGGTGACACTTGGAGGGTTTCACCTTTAGGCCGTAACTTGCCAGAGCTTCGAACACTTCCGCCAGGTGTTTCAGGTGGTCCTCATACGTCTTGGAATATACGATGACATCGTCCAGGTACAACAGGACCGTCTCGAAGTTTCTGTGGCCCAGACAACACTCCATTAGTCGTTGGAAGGTTCCCGGTGCGTTGCAGAGTCCGAACGGCATGCAGGTGAACTCGCTAAGTCCCATCGGGGTGGTGAATGCGGTCTTCTCCCGGTCCGCCTCTGCTACAGGAACCTGCCAGTACCCGCTAGTGAGATCCAAGGTAGAGAAGAAGTTAGCAGATCTTAAAGCAGCCAATGACTCCTCTATCCTTGGTAAGGGGTACGCATCCTTGTGTGTGATACGATTGATTTTCCGGTAATCTACACACATCCTCATGGTGTTGTCTTTCTTTCGGACTAAGACTAGTGGAGCTGCCCAGGGGCTACAGCTATCCCTGATCACCCCAGCCTCCTTCATGTCTCTAAGCATCCCCTTGGCGTGTTGGTAGTGGGCAGGGGGTACGGGTCGATACCTCTCTTTTATAGGAGGATGGTCTCCCGTGGGGATGTGGTGTTCTACCCCCTTGACTCGCCCGAAGTCTAACGGGTGTTTACTGAACACTCTCTCGTACTCCTGAACCACCGATAGCCTCCTTGTTTCTGGTGTGCGGGAGTGGAGTCAGTACCCAGATGTAGTTGCTGACACCAGTCCTCCATGTTTTTCTTAGAGCCGTTACCTTCCTCCGGGTGAGATGGAGGCAAGGGTTCCACAGATTGTATAGAATTTTGGTTAATGGTATATAATTTGGCTAGCGTGGCATACCGGGGCAGGTACACTTCCCTCTCCCCGATATTTATTATGCGAACGGGCACCCTCCCATGGCGTACATCAACCACCCCCCGTGCTGTCAAAATGGTGGGCCTACTGTCCGAGTAAACTGGTTCTACCATTGCCTGGTAATCTCTACCTCTCAGACCAATAGCTGCCCGGCACCAAATCATCATTTCACTTTTTGGGGGCATGGCAATAGGAAAATGGTCACACATTCTTACGCTACCAATCTCACCGCCGGAGAGTTCCACCTGTTGCCGTCGCATCAGTGCCCGGATCTCTTTCTGGAGCACCCGCTGCTCACCGGAGCTGGCGTTCTTGGCAACCTGCTGTAAAAGGAAAATCACCTCTGCAAGACAATTTTCAATTACATTAGTTCCTAGAGTTATTTTTGGGTGACTCTCATGTTTGTCAATATCTACAATGATCAGTCCCTGTGCTGCCAGTTCGACTCTACCGATTTTGATGGTCACCTCTTTAAATCCGATCTGTGGCACGGGCTGGCCATTGCTGGCGATGATACTCAAGTCGTCGTCAGGGTAGCGGGTAATATCCGAGTTATTCTAGTACTGCTTAAAGAGCACGTACGGGATGGTGGTGACCTGTGACCCGGTGTCCAGTAGGGCACTCATGGGAATGCCATCCAGTACCACAGGCAAGACTGGACGTCCTCCCACATATCTGTCGCGCCAGTTCGATGGGCCTGGTGATCTTTTTCCTGGGGGTTGGCCCTCTACCCCAGGTTGTGCCCGTTTAAAGAACAGTACCTTGCCATATGTCCAGGTTGATTGCAGCGGCAGCAGATGGGTCGTCCGTCCTCGCTGTATCGGTCACTGGGTCTTCCTCTGGCCGGTGGGGTCCTCCTTGGTCGACGCCACGGGATGTCCTCCGGTCCGGATGCCAGCTGGATCTTCCCTGGTGTGGAAGCCTGTAAAGACTGCACAGTTCGGGTTAGCGCAGCAACGCTCTTAGCTAGCTCTTGGACCTGATGGTGTAGGTCTGGAGCCGGGTCATTGTCCAAAGCCTGCGCATCAGCTCCCACAGGCCCTGCCGACAAGGGCGCCGCCTCCTGGTGGTATGTGATAGCAGGGCGCTTGTGGGTCACAACGCCACCCGGTGCCGGTTCTCGGAGCACCCGGATGGCTCTGTCCTTGAACTGTGCAAAGCCCAGATGGGGATCCTGTAAGGCCATTGCCCGCAACTGGGTTCGGTGGGTATTACAATACAGTCCCTCTATAAACTGTTCGGTCAACAGCCTGTCCTCGTTTCCCACTCCATCAGGGTCGGTCTGCTTAATGGCCCTCAGGGCCTCTTGTAGGTTTAGTGCATAGTCCCTTATACTCTCATGCGCTCGCTGCTTGCACCCGTAGAATCTAAGCTTAATCTCGGCTGAGGTGCGGGTATCAAAGGTGTCCTTCAGCCGGGTTAGTATCCCTGCGACAGTCTTCCTCCCAGGTGGCCAGGATTTTACTTCCCTTTTGGCTGCCCCGGTTAGTTGGGCCACCAGGATGCTCACTTTTTGCTCTTCTGTGAGGGGGTACACCTGGAAGAGGCTATCCAGCTTTTCTCTAAAGTCATGCAGGGTATGTGACTCCCCTGAGTACTGGGGTAGCCAAGCTGCTCCCGGGATATAGGGCATGGTGAAGGGCATAACTGCAGCAGCGGTAGCGCTGGCGGGGGTTGAGGCAGTGAAGCTCTCCTCCGTATCCGACATCTTCCTCCCCCCTAGTGGACCGTGGCCTACCTTGCGATGATCCTCTTCCGTAGGCCGCGGCTCCGCAGTGGATCGTCAGGGTTGAGGACCTTCCGTCGCGCTCCTGTGACGTCGGCGTCTGCTGGGCTCCTTTCAGGACCTTACGCAACGTCCGGACGTGAGGCGGGGCTTCAGTTCTCGCGCGCTTTCGGAGTCCACGCCCCTCTTCTTCCCGCGCGGCGTCCTCAAGATGGCGTCCAATGGCGGGAAAACTCCACGGATGGCGGGAAGAAGGCAGAAGATGGTGCCGGATGGCGGGAAACTTCACCGATGGCGGGAAGAAGGCTGAATATGGCGCCGGATGGCGGGAATCTTCACCACAGGTAAGTTTGAAAAGTCTCTTTTTCAGGCACGCAGTACCCGGTGGTTGCGGGCACGAAATCCTGCCGACTACGCCAAAGTTGACGCGCCCCTGGGCCTGTGTCGCGCTGCGTTGCGCACGCGGGAGCTTACCCGGAGCCGGATCTCTTGAGGGTTGTAGTCTCGTGGCGGTGACCCGGTCCGTGCCCAGGGAGTCAAACTGAGCGGCGATGTAACAGCGGTAGATGCAGGACGACTACGCCACCCGTTGAATGCAGCTATGGAGCTGCCGCTGCAGGACAGTCCGCTGAGGCCGGTGGATGGATGGTGCAGCGTAGATGGTATAACCCCCAACGGGAGGGGTATGGCCTCAGGGCAGCAGATGTGGATGATGGGGGTAGCAGGAACCACTCAGAGACGGTGCGGTGTAATTCAGGGTCTTTACTGGTAACAACGATAGACCCTCCCGGAGTACTTGCTAGTGAACGGGGCCTGGTCAGTCCTTGAGCAGATGGGATCTCCCCTGGCCAGGCGGAGTTGTAGGCCTCCCAAACTGACTGTACTCTTCTGGCTACCTTGCTAGAAGCGGATATAAGTAGCCCACGTCCCTGAGTGTACCGTGTGGTGCTCACCCGTATGGCCGGTGACTCGGGGCCTTCTAATGGCTTCCGCTCCACGATGGCGGTGCTGGTCCCACGCGTGTGACCGTGCCTTCGGGTTTCTGGGCCTGAGGACCTGAAATCCCCTGCCGGTCGGCTTCTGCTGCTGGGTAGAGATTAGTCCCCACAGCCTCGGACGCCGGGTCCGGTAAGAAAGCTTCTCAGTCAGGGCGAGCTCTGCAGCTGCCAGCCCCTGACTCGTAGTAGTATTGCTTCTGCTGTTTCTTGTCTCTACTCTCCTTGACTGCAAACCCTGCTTCAGCCCCGGGTTTATATAGGGGAAGTTCTTCCCCTCCCAAGACTGGGCAGGAGGTGTGGCATGCACAGGATCCCTGACCAAAGGACCTCCCACCTGCTCTCAGACATAATATCTCTATCACTGTGGCAACCAGACCCCTGGGGTGTCACATATACATTAACTTCAAACCATTTCTCACTGCTGGAGCACCGCTTTTGGGTCATAAAAGTATCAACTGTCTGATCTTTCAAAGGGCTAAATAGTCATATAAATGGCTTTGGGAGGAGGGATTGAGGTATAAGTTTCTGACAGGTTTCCTTTAAAACAGATCTGTCACCAGATTTCACAGTACAAACTGCATACAATATTAAATAGATCTCTTCAACCTTAGATGACTTACGTTAAAAATGTCAAAATGGCTGTATAATTTCTTTTGAAAGTTTTCCCATGGTATATTTAAAGGGGCATTTTATAAATTTAGATACAGATGGACTCATCTTAAAATCACGGTTCTGCCATGGATTTTGAAGTAAATTGTATCATGCTCATTAGGTCTAAGATGTCTACTTAATGGGGTTCTCTAGAACCTAAAAACTGATGACCCATTTGTAGGACTGGCCATTAATATATTACCGGTGGGGGTCTGACACCTGACACCACTGATCATCTGAAAACTGTTCCAGCAAAGGCCAGAACTTAGTGAAGTAAGGGGCAGAATAATGCAGTCCAGTACATTAATTAGTGGCCTCGCCTGGGTATTTTTCTTTATCTCCCATTAAAGTGAATGGAAAATAAAGTGTAGTAGTTAGGAGCGACACTAAGAAATTACAGACTGCTGTGTTCTCCCCCTCACATCATTTATAATTTATATCTGTCCGCTGCCTGAGCCATATTCAGCTGATCATAGGGGTGCCTGGTGTTGAAATCCTACTAATACCATATAAATTACCAAACCTATGGACAGGCTATCAGTTGTTAGATCTTGGACAATACCATTAATAATGTTTGCAGCTTGTATTGTAAAGTCTTGTGACAGATACAGTGAAGGAAATAATTATCTCATCCCTTGCTGTTTTTGTAAGTTTGCCCACTGACAAAGACATGAACAATCTATAATTTTAATGGTAGGTTAATTTTAACATTGAGAAATAGAATATCCAAAAAAAATCAAGAAAATCACATTATATAAATTAGATAAATTTATTTGCATTTTGCAGTGAGAAATAAGTATTTGATCCCCTACAAACCATTATGCGTTCTGGCTCCTACAGACCTGTTAGATGCTCCTAATCAACTCGTTACCTGCATTAAAGACAGTTGTCTTACATTGTCACCTGTATAAAACATTCCTGTCCACAGACTCAATTAATCAGTCAGACTCTAACCTCTACAAAATGGGCAAGACCAAAGAGCTTTCTAAGGATGTCAGGGACAAGATCATAGACTTGCACAAAGCTAGAATTGGCTACAAAACCATAAGTAAGACGCTGGGTGAGAAGGAGACAACTATTGGTGCAATAGTAAGAAAATGGAAGAAATACAAAATGACTGTCAATTGACATCGATCTGGGGCACCATGCAAAATCTCACCTCGTAGGTATCCTTGATCATGAGGAAGGTGAGAGATCAGCCTAAAACTACACGGGGGGGACTTGTTAATGATCTCAAGGCAGCTGTGACCACAATCATCAAGAAAACCATTGGTAAAACATTAAGCCTTAAAGGTTTAAAATCCTGCAGTGTCCGCTAGGTCTCAAGAAGGCACACGTGCAGGCCCATCTGAAGTTTGTCAATGAACACCAGGATGATTCTGTGAGTTATTGGGAGAAGGTGCTGTGGTCAGATGAGATAAAAATTGAGCTCTTTGGCATTAACTCAATTTGTCGTGTTTGGAGGAAGAGAAATGCTGCCTATTACCCAAAGAACACTGTCCCCACTGTCAAGCATGGAGGTGGAAACATTATGTTTTGGGGGTGTTTCTCTGCTAAAGGCACAGGACTACTTCACTGCATCAATGGGAGAATGGATGGAGCCATGTACCGTAAAATCCTGAGTGACAACCTCCTTCCCTCTGCCAGGACATTAAAAATGGGTCATGGCTGGGTCTTCCAGCAAGACAATGACCCAAAACATACAGCCAAGGAAACAAAGGAGTGGCTCAAAAAGAAGCACAGTAAGGTCATGGAGTGGCCTAGCCAGTCTCCAGACCTTAATCTCATAGAAAACTTATGGAGGGAGTTGAAGCTCCGAGTTGCCAAGCGACAGCCTCAAAATCTGAATGATTTAGAGATGATCTGCAAAGAGGAGTGGACCAAAATGCCTCCTGACATGTGCGCAACCCTTATTGTCAACTACAAAAAACGTCTGACTGCTGTGCTTGTCAACAAGGGTTTTGTGACCAAGTATTAAGTGTTGTTTGCCAGAGGGATCAAATACTTATTTCTCACTGCAAAATGCAAATAAATTTATCTAATTTATACAATGTGATTTTCTTGATTTTTGGGGGATATTCTATCTCTCAATGTTAAAATAAACCTACCCTTAAAATTATAGACTGTTCAAGTCTTTGTCAGGGGGCAAACTTACAAAAACAGCAAGGGATCAAATAATTATTTCCTTCACTGTAAATTTTCAAAGGAAGCGCACCAGCGTAATCAAGCCTAAGATATCTATTTAAAAGGATTTTATGGGACATGCTTGATGTTCTATTCATAGGACAGAGATTTGTGGGGGTACAATATCCGGCACCTCTACAGATTAGCGGAAAACTGCTCTGGCAACGCTTGTCTCTTAGTGAGGTACGGGGAGGAAACCAGCAGCCATGTACGTCACTTTGTGGCCACTGTGGGGCGCTGAACTTTATCTCAAATTGAAGTCTATAATAGATAAAATGCAACACTCACCACTCGATATTCAGCTGCTAAGAGATTTCCAATTTAGTAGTGCTTACAACAGTAACAGTTTTGTAAGTCATCATGCCTCTAGTGAAGATTTATCTATGTTGCTAGTATTGTAGTCAGAAGTCAAGTATAGGATGAGCAACACTCACTCATCGTCACCTTACATTGTCTTTCTCCTTTTTGGGTTGTCTAAAATCCCCCAATATTATGTTTAGAAGAATAGAAGAGTTCTAGGCAGCTCCAGTGCTGAGAACTACTAAGCTGAACAGTAGAAAAGTGTTGACATACTCATGGCAATGGCGCCATGTGTCATGATGACAATGCTTCCTTTACAAGCATGGCAGAGGTGGGCTTCTGCTGTCTGAGAGGCTAAATGACTGGAACGGTGCTGTGCAGTGTAAGGAGTGATAGTAGGCAGAGGGAAAAGGGATAGATAGTAAAGGGCAGAAGAAGGACAGACGAGTGGCTTGTGTCACCGGTACATATAGAAAGCTATTCTGCATTCAGTAGTGAGAGCTTGGGGGGTTCAAAATAATTACCATATACCAGAATAATAAGAATTACTCCACTCATAGGGCATTCCTGAAGCAATCTAGAGGTATACCGGACAACTGAGGACCCATGCACTAAAGAAAGTCATGATTTATAGAATTTCTGCTATACAATTGTCATCACCTTCTGCTCCAGGTAATGAGATTATTACCAGAGACATTCCACCAGTAACACATTGGAGAAGTTGTGATTGTACCTAAAGTATGGACTATGGATGTCAGATTTATGGCTGAAAAAAGGAAAAAAAATGGTCATACTGATTACTGTAACTAGTGGGTGTGGACCCACTGCGCCATGGGCCAGGCTTACTCTGGAGGGGCGTGATTAAGTGTCTACCGGGTCTTCACTAGAGCCTCTGACTGTGAGGATGGGCTGGGCCACCAGTAGACACCAGGTACCACACCAGGGCAGTCCTCGGGATTGCAGAAGCTGACCAGAGGGTAGGAGACTCGGGTACGGGTTACAGGTGAGCGAGGCAAAAGCGAGGTCAGATGGTCCGAGGTCATGGCAGGTAGCACAGGTTCAGGTAGCCGAGGTCAGGAGCAGAAAGAGTGTGTGAGTGGCTGGCGTAACAATTAGTGTTGAGCGAATTTGTTCGGCGAATGTTCGAAAGTTTCAAATTCGGCACGAATATGGCACATTCGGAGCAAATTTTCTTAAAATCGGAAAAGTTTGATGAATTTGCGCTGGACCGCGAATACAGGGCAACCACAGCATTTTGAACAGTTTTGTTAGCATAGTGCAAGTGTATGATGAGCGGTGACATGTGCCAGGTGAGTGTGGGGGCTGTGGAGAGCTTAGAACAGGTCAGATCAGCGGCGCACTGTTTTTTTTTTTTCCCATGGGCGGTAACTTTAACTGAGGAAAATGTGGCCAGCCAATCATAGCGCAAGAAGCATCTACACTGTCCAGACTTAAGGCCTTCTGCAATTGGCTGCAGAAATCACATGTCCTCTCAATATAAAAAGCCGCCATGTTCCTTCAGTGCCATTATATCCATGTCACTGCTGGAGACAGACGCAGCTCAGTGTTCTCCTGTGTAATGAGAGATATTAGCTACATAGATGGGCGCTTGTGTGGTAGTCAGATAGTGTAGATAATTCCTGGCCTGTGTACCTCAACAACCGCTGGTGCAGCTCATTTTTGGTGTTCTTGTGCAAATACTGAGATTCTGAGTCAGAGGGCCCATGCCATACAATAGTGCTGTGCGCCGCTGGTATAGAGCTCCATGTCTCAGTATACATTGAATAATTTTTTGCACTTGCTAATGTGATCAAGCAAACGCAGTGCACCTTTTCAGTTAGTGGGGTTGAAATTGTGCTCTGCACAGTCTGCAGAGCTTCTTATTGCAGAGCACAAAATCTGTTTTTTTTCTGTTACTATTGTGATATTGAAAGCTGTGTGCACTAAAGTTTTTTTTAGTGTCAGATACTATTTTAGTGGAGTTGAACTTCAGGTGGTTTCAGAGTAAAAAAATACATTGCTTCTCTTGCTATGCCCAGTCCAAAAAATATTTTTTCCTGTGCCAAAAGTCATACATTGCTATAAGCCAGCTACTACGTCAGTGGCGGTCAAATTCAGCTTGTTCTGTGGCACCCCAGGGGTCTGGTTCCCACAGTGATAGCAATATTACGTATGTGAGCAGGTGGGAGGTTTCCTGGTCAGACATCCTATGCATGCCACACCTCCTGCCCAGTCCTGGGAGGGGAAGAACTTCCCCTATATAAAGCTGGGGCTGAGGCAGGGTTAGTGAGTAGAGTGAGAGAACACAGACAGAGACACAGTCTGGTCTGTAGTGGAGCAGCTATAGGGAAAGAAAGATCAGGAGCTCTGTGGGAGCTGTACTAAAAGAGGTCAGGGGCTGGAAGCTGTAGAGCTCGCCCTGATTGAAGAGTTCTTACCGGACCCGGAGTCCGAGGCTGTGGGGACTAATCCTTACCCAGCAGCAGAAACCGCCCGGCAGGGGATTTCAGGTCCTCTGGCCAAGAAACCCGAAGGCACGGTCACACGCAAGGGACCAGCACCGCGACGTGGAGCGGAAGCTACCAAAAGGCCCCGAGTCACCGGCCATACGGGTGAGCACCACACGGTACACTCAGGGACGTGGGCTACTTTTATCAGCCTCTAGCAAGGTAGCCAGAAGAGTACGATTAGTTGGGGAGGCCTACAACTCCGCCTGGCCAGGGGAGATCCCATCAGCTCACTGACTGACCAGGCCCCGATCGCTAGCCAGTACTCCGGGAGGGTCTACTTTGTCACCAGTAAAGACCCAGAACTACACCGCACCGTCTCTGAGTGGTTCCTGCTACCCCCTTCAAACACGTCGGTTGCCCTGAGGCCATACCCCTCCCGTTGGGGGTTCTATCAGCTACGCTGCACGACCTTACCACCGGCCTCAGCGGTCTGCCCTGCAGCGGCGGCTTCATAGCCGCATTCAACGGGTGGCGTAGTCGAACACCGTACCATCTTCTGCTAAAAACTGCCACTCAGCTTGACTCCCTGGGCACGGACCGGGTCACCGCCACGAGACTACTACCCCTATCAGATCCGGCTCCGGGTAGGCTCCCGCGTGCGCAGCGCTGCGCGACTCAGGCCCAGGGGCGCGTCAGTTCGCACAGTCAAACCTATATATATATTTTTGGTTGGCAGGCAGAGTCCACAAAGGTTTTTTACTGTGGCAAAGTTGATCCAGTCTGCTAAAAGGCAGATCCTATTTTAGTGGTGTTGAACTTGGCCTGGTTTCACAGTAAAAAAAAAAATATATCTTCTCTTACTAGGCCTAGTCCAAAAAATATTTTTTCCTGTGCCAAAAGTCATACAGTGCTATAAGCCAGCAACTAAGTCAGTGGCGGTCAAAGTCAGCTGGACGCAGAGCTTATGCAGAGTAATCCAAAAATATTTTTTGCTCTGAGTAAAGTGATACAGCTGGCTAGATCTGAGTTTGAAATATTCTGGAGCTCGCCCTTGTCACCTGCATCTTAAAAACATCTCCAGAATCCGATCTTTTCTCACTTTTGAAACAGCTAAAACTCTTACTGTCGCTCTTATTCACACTCATCTGGACTACTGCAACTCTCTTCTGATCGGTCTCCCTCTTACCAAAATTTCCCCTCTCCAATCTGTCCTAAATGCGGCAGCCAGGGTCGTATTTCTGTCCAGTCGCTTCACCGATGCCTCCACCTTGTGCCAGTCATTACACTGGTTACCCATTCGCTACAGGGTCCAATATAAACTCATTGCTCTCACCCACAAAGCTCTCCACAGTTCTGCACCACCTTATATCTCCTCTCTCATCTCAGTCTATCGTCCTACACGTGCCCTCCGTTCCACAAATGACCTAAGACTAACATTCCCCATAATCCGAACCTCGCACCTCCATCTCCAAGACTTCTCTCGTGCTGCGCCAGTTCTCTGGAATGCTCTACTCCTGACGATCCGATTGATGCCTAGCCCCGATGTCTTCAAACATGCTTTAAAAACCCATCTCTTTAAACAAGCCTACCACCTCAAATACCGAGTATACTAACTTTCCCCTGTTCCCTCCTAAATACTATTCAGAATCTGCTCCCTACTGTTCATTTGTCTCTACACTCTCCATGCACACGATAACTGCACTCAGTAATTGAGTATTGCACTTGAACATACAGGCTGATGACCGGATCATACAGCTTTATATGATAATCCCAACTTATTATAATTGCCAGACCTGAAATAACAAGCACTTTCCACCTATTGTGTCCCCCCATTTCCTTGTAGAATGTAAGCTTGCGAGCAGGGACCTCACTCCTGATGTAACTGTTTAAACTGTCTCACCTTGTATTGAATTTATTGTCTGTACATGTCTCCGTGTAATTGTAAAGTGCTGCGGAATATGTTGGCGCTATATAAATAAAAATTATTATTATTATATATTCTATGTCATACTGGCCTCATCTACATTCAAAAGAAAAAAATTCTTCTGTTCCTAAAGTAATAGAGCAGTTTGAAATTGTTTGGAGAATATCTCATAGGTTTTATTGGCCTCATGCACACTAACAAATTTCTTTTGTCTGTTAGTAACATTATACGGCATGCCATATCTTACCTTGTCATTTAGTGTCGCTGAAATTCAGGTGCGTGCTGAGCTATTGCACAGGAAAAAAACATATTTTTCTTTAGTTAATTGCGTGCTCCTACCACTGTATCTGACCAACATGAGAGGGAAAAAGAGAGAGCGTGGTGGAAGGGGGAATCGGCTTGGTGTTCAAGGTGCACGTGGAGTACGTGGTAATGTTAGTGAAAGCACTGGTGAACCAACACAAACAGGTCCTATCCAAAGACAACTGACAACTTACATTTTTGGATGGCCTACTGCACTCCCTTCCTTTGGCAGCCGCACAGCGATGCGCCTTGTTGATAAGGCCCAGAAAGAGCAGGTGCTCCAGAGGATGGCAAGCTCTGCTTCCAGTGCCCTCTCCTCTTCTTCCACCACCTCAACATCACACGCAGTACAGCCCACAGAGGTGGCACCCTAATTACCCATGCTTCCCCCCCCCCCGCATCACAACTGGCCAACTGCCCAACTAGCTGTAGCGAACCACAGATGGGGGAGTCTGTAGAACTCTTCACCCATTCTACACCATGGGCATCAGAAGTGTACTCCAAACAGAGTCAAGGGGAGGAAATCATCTGCACTGATGCCCAAATTTTTTTTTGCTTGGATTCGGGGCAGGCCGAAGTAGGGTCCGAGCAGGTTCCTGACCCTTGTCACCAGACGTTAACCGCAGGGAAGGGAGGTGATCCCGATGAGACTCAGATACCTAAGGCTCATGTGGACTGTACTGTGCTGTCAGGGCAACAAGAGGAGAGGGGTCACTCTGAGGGCGAGGAATGGCATAACACATTGAATCATGACAAGGTTGAAAATCCTACTTGCTGAGTCACGCAGCCGAGTAGCTCATCTGAGGAGGTGGAGGAAGACGAGGAGGTTACATTTCCCCCATATGGCGCAGATACGGAGTGATACAAGCACAAGGAGCACTGCATCCTTAGCCACAACCGTGGCTGTGGCCAGCGGCGGTCACGGGTCTGCAGCTCGCAGGGGCAGCAAGGGTTGCCTAGCATGGGCCTTTTTTGTCACTGCAAAGGATGAGCCAACTCACGTTATCTGCAAACTTTGCGATAAAAAACGCAGTAGAGGGAAAAACTGCAATAATTTGACTACTACATGCATGAACATTCACATGCTCAAACAACATTCTTTATGGTGGGAATCTTACCACGCTGAAATGCGGACCCGAGCACCTCAACAACCATCAGCAGCCCCATCAACTGCATCCGCTGCTTCTTCCTCCTCCCTTGTACCGTGCCAAGTATTGTCACACAGGTCTCCCATCTCAGAAACTCCAGTTCTTTACCCGCTCCAATCAGAATGAGTGAAAGCCCGTCAGCTGTAACAGAAGCGGACACGCCTGCTGTGTTTGTTTCACCGAGCACACCGCATGTTTCTCAATCCACCGTAACATCTGCACCTCACGCTCCACCAGTTTTTCCGGTTAACCATACTCCGCCCTCTCTCGCTGATGGCCGTCGCAGTCCTCCAGTACCAGTTGCCCAGCCGCCGTTACTTCTCTAAGAAAGCTGTGTTGTGCTAAACCAGCATGTCGCAGACAACATCACCCGTTCCTTGTCTAAATCTATGTGTGCCAGGGTGCATTTCAGCACAGACATTTGGATGAGTAAGCGTGGCCAAGGGCGTTACCTCTCGCTGACTGGGCACTTGGTGACTCTCGTGGCTGTGGGAGCAGGCGGGAAAGGGGCTGCTTAACAAATCTTGGAATCCCCAAGGCTTGCAGAAGAAACCTCTGTATTTCGCACTTCCTCCGCTGCTTCTTCATCCTCCACCTCCTCTAGGACCTCCACCTCCTCTAGGACCTCCACCTGCGCACTCAACCTCTGCCTTAACGAGACATGCGTTCAAGGGTGCGGCGCGAATACACATCACCTCTGTACTCCGCAGTCAGAGCTCACCGTAATCAGGCAATCTTCAAATTAATATGCTTTGGAGATCGCAGTCATACAGGTGAAGAGTTGTGGGCAGCTCTCCAGGCTCAGTTTGAGCAATGGCTGTCTCCGCTGAACCTAGAGCCAGGGAAGGCCATGTGCGATAATGGTGCGAACCTGTTAGCGGCCCTAGGCCGAGGCAAGCTCGCACACGTGCCTTTCATGGCCCACTTCCTCAACCCTGTGGTACAGCAATTTCTCCACCACTATCCTGGCCTGGATGAGCTGCTTCACAAAGTACGGATGCTGTGTGCTCACTTCTGCCATTCGCACCCCTCATATGTCATCGACTTGCATTGATACAGAGGTTTTTGTCCGTGCCAGTTAACAGGTTGATCTGCGATGTGCCGACGCGGTGGAATTCCACTCTGCACATGTTGCAGCGACTGTCCCAGCAGCAACGAGCTCTGACGCAGTATGTCATGACGTATAGCTTGGGGCAACGCAGTACGGACTTGGGGCATATCACGTTTGTGGAGTGGGAACAGATTCTGCATGATTTTGAAATGGCTACTAAACTGGTTCGTGCTGACGATGCCATCATCAGCATCACTATTCTGGTCATATACATGCTGGAGCAAACTTTGAATAACCTGCGACAGGAGGTGGTGGCCCCAGAAGAAGATGAGGATATGGAAGGAATCCAAATGTCTCAAATTTACAGACTGTCGTCACACAGGTGGATGCCAAGTGATGGTGGATTACAGCGATCAAGGGGGTTTGGTGATACCAGGCAAACTGTTAGTGAAGGTGCAAGAGCCAAGGAACTAATGGAGGAGGAAGAGTTGATGGGCGAGCAGCTGTCAGAGGATGAAGAGGATAATCATCCCCTCTCGTTTAAACGTTGGCAGGAGGGGACAGGGGAAACAAGCATCAGTGTTACACAGCCCACAATACAGCTTGGCTTTGGACCTCCTGGAAGAGCCCGACATATGAGTGCCTTCTTGATGCACTATCTGCAACATGATCTCCGTAGAGTTAGGATTCTAAATAATGCTGACTACTGGGTTGCCACTCTGTTAGATCCACGTTATAAGAGTCAATTTTGCCAGATGCTTCCCGCCCTGGAAAGGGACCCGCTTATGTTGGAGTATCGAAACAAGCTTTTAAGCAACCTTAATAGGGGTTTGACCCAAGATAACAGTGAGGCACACAATGTGCATCACAGCTGTAGTCTTTCAACCTCCGGCACATCAGTTCGTCAATGCCAAAACATTAGCAGCAGCAGCAGAATGACTGGCAGCAGCATAACAGAGTATAAGTCTGACATGTGGTGAACAACTGGAGAGGATGGTGCAGGAGTATCTAGAGTTCAATATCAATACCATCAGGGAGGGTTTGGACCTTTTTACATTTTGGTCTTCAAAAATGGATGAATGGCCTGATCTCGCCTCTCATGCCTTGGAGGTTTTATCATGCCCGGCAGCCAGCGTTCTCTCTGAACATGTCTTCAGCGCTGCAGGTTGTGTCTTGATGGATAAGCGCACCCGACTGTCCCCTGAAAGTGTAGACCGCCTAACTTTCATCAAGATGAACAAGTCATGGATCTCCAAGGACTTTTTCACCCCAATTGCAGACTGTACAAAGTAGGCGATGTTGTCATTTTGAGTGTGCTGCATTGATCTCTTGAAATTGCAGTCTGTGATATGACTTCTGTGCCTGCTCTTGCAGCTGCTGCAGGTTTTAGGCCCTAGTTTTGGGAAATGTGGAGAATTCTGATTATGTCTCCATCCATTGGGTTACCTGTAGTAGGACAAGTTTGGGTCTGCGTTAAACTACTTGTAGTCTGATGACATTGATGCCACTCCGGTGGCGTTAGGCCCTCATTTAGGGCAATGTGAACACTCCTGGTTAGGTCTCCATCTCCTGGGTTGGCTGTACTGGAAGAGGTGTGGGTCTTATTTACACTATTTCTACAGTAGTGAAATTGATGCCACTTTGCTGGCGTCTACCACTAATTTTTTAAATGTGGGGAATCCTGATTGGGTTTCCATCTATTGGGCTGGCTGTAGTGGAACCTTCCTGTTCTGCAGTCTAAGTTGTATAAGGTTGCGTACCAGTCCTTGCTGCACTCCTGATACAGACTCTGCCTGCTGCACTCCTGATACCGACTCTGCCTGCTGCACTCTGATACAGACTCTGTCTGCTGCACCATCTAGTCTGTCCTACTGGGTCCAGCTGCTGCACGTCCCTTGGTCTGTCCTGAAGTGGCACCTGGCATTCATCGGGAGCCCAAGTCTAACCTCACCATCAGAGGCTTTAGTGAACAGTCCGGTGCTAGCTTAGTCACGCCCCTCCAGGCTCTCCGAGGTCCATGGCACAGTGGTTCCACAAACCACATCTGTGACAGTGCGCCCTCGCAGGCAGGGTCCTCTCTCCTGTTGTACCAGACGGTGACCCCTTTTGACATGTAAAGCGCAACTGAATAAATGTTGCTATCACAGTAATAATAACTAAAGTACTTGTACTCTGGGTCAATTGATGGCACTTCCCTGGTGTCTACACCTAATTTGATGTGTTTTGGCAGCTTTTGTTCCCATTTCAAGGTGTTGTATATGCATCTTTTTGGTCCCCCCATTGACTCCTATGGGATTCGGAAATGTTCGACGAACATTCGGCGAATAAATTCGGCGAATATCAATTTGTTCGGGGAACTTTTCTGAACCGAACATTGAAATGATTGCTCATGCCTAGTAACAATTACCTCTGCTTTTTTTTCTGGATCTTCACATCATGTGTTGACCCTTTTGGACAGACTGTTGCATTTTACCCTATTGGTGACATGTGTCTTACTCTAAACTACCCATACTACTTACTATAGTAGTGGTACCCATCACAAAGGTAGTTCGAATATATAAATATGAATCCTGTGAGATATCTGCCTACTTATAAGGAGCATGATTTATGCAAAACTAACAGTGAAGCTTTTAGAAGACTTTTGGCACAGAAATACATATTCAGCTACAGAGAAGTATATTCTAGAAGTACAATGCTTTTGATAACTCAAACCCATTGCTACCCATTTTGTAGTGTAATGATTGTGCTGGAAATTCTCAGATGGCAATCCATAGAAATCCATTTAGATGTAAGAGCTACATGTACAGAAGACTTTTATTGCGCTACAAAATATCAAGAGGGGACATATATATTTCTTAAGACTGCGTGCCCACTATGCGCTTTTCAAGCGTTTTTGCCGCGGAATTTTCGCAGGGAAAACGCTTCAAAAACGCTTGGTAATATGTGCCCCATGGTCCCCAATGATAATCCAAATGTGCTGTGCACATGCTGCGGAAATTTCTGCTGCGGATTATCATTGCGGAAAAATACGCAGCAGCATGTCCATTAATTTTGCGGACACGCAGCTTAATTGCCGCCATTGACTTGCATTAAACCCAATATTATCTGTGGGAGCACATGTGCCCATGCGGATGTCATACGGTTCAATGTGTGGATGGTACCCGGGTTTGGAGAAGAGGAAACTCTCCTACTGACCCAGGTACCATAGAACCTGTTAAAAAAAGAATTTAAAATAAAAAATAAAGATTATACTTACCTTCAGATGGCCCCCGGTCTCCTCAGCGATGCGTCCGGTCTGTTGTATGGGTCGCGGTGGTGTGAGGACCTGCTATGACGTCGGCATATGACTGTCACATGACTAAATGACATCATGGCAGGTCCTTTCACACCACCGCGACCGATACAACAGACGAGACGCAGCGGAGAAAACACCGGGGGCCATCGAAAGGTAAGTATAATCTTTATTTTTTATTTTTTACCATTCTTATTCTTTTTTATTAACTATTACTTGGTCACACTATATAAATCTATGCCGGTTGCATGGATTTATATAGTGTGACCAAGTTGTCAAGCCCTTTTCCAAGTGATGCTAAAATCGCTTGGAAAAGCGCTTGATAACCCGCATGCAGAAATGCATGCAAAAACACTTGACAAACGCTTCTACCTGGCAGGAAAAACGCATGTAAAATCCGCATGCGTTTTTCCTGCCAGGGAGAAGCGGAAAAAATATGCAGCATTTCTGCATCATGGGCACTTAGCCTAAAGCAAAGTTGTCCAGAAGATACATCTAAGTTGCATTCAAATTGTGCAATAGTTGCTAAGTGATGCTTAAAGGGAACCTGTCATCTGAAAAAGCAGATATGGGATTAATCTGTAGGTTAATAGCGCTGTGAACCTGCCCGGCACTGAGAGCCCCACTACCAAGAGGAAATTAACTTTATTCCCCCGGCAGAGTTTGGGTTTGTCACAGGAACAGCGCCGGCACAGGTTCAGTCATCGCTTTGTGTATAGAAAGCAGGGCATTTATTGACAGCTGGCCCTAATGCTGAGCTGCTGTCAGTCAGTGTGGGGGGTGCGGTTACTGAACCTGCTCTGGCGCTGCCACTGTGACTGTTACTGGGGAGAATAAAGTTAATTTTCTCCTAGCAAGGGTCCAAGTGCAGGCAGCGGGCAAATTCACAACACTGTTAATCTGCACATTAACCCCAAATCTGCAGGTTAGTAGCGTTATTTCGGGTGAGTGGTTCCCTTTAAAGAGAACCTGTCATCAGGATTTTATACTCCTTTTATGAAAAGATGCCTTAATGCTGAGTAAATCCTTACCATTTTTGTAAAAATCCGTTTTACTGTTTTAGATATATTGATAGTTGAGATTGTATGCTAATGAGTTGCAAGTGCAATGGGTGGGCACAGCAGTTATAGCTCTCATGCCCTCTTCCCTATTCCCTACCTGCAGCCTGCCTCTTGTCTCTGACTGAGAGATCACTGAAACATGAATGACCTGTTAGTCAGAGACACTAGGCAGGCTGCGGGTGGGGAATAGGCAGAGAAGCCGGAGGGCTGTAAGTGCAGTGCCCGCCCATTGCACTTGTAACTCATTAGCATAAAATCTCAACTATGGATTTCTCTAAAACAGTAAAACGGATTTCTACAAGAAAGGTAAGGATTTACTCAGCATTAAGGCATCTTTTCGTACAAGCCACTAGTTTGGGGTATAAAATCCTGATGACAGGCTCTCTTTAAGTCTGCGGAAAAAGTAATAGTGACTAGAAAAGTGAAGGTGAAATATTAAAGCTTTATAACCTGCATTAAATACCAGCCAAAGACCAGCTATTGAAAAAGAGGGGATTTGTGAGCCAAGACAAGTGGTTCAGTGAACGCTATTTAAGATTTCACTATAATTGGAAACAATTTTTTTGGATCAAAATATCCATCCACAAAACTGCACTGTCTGCCATTATAATAAAAAGCAGCAGAACATGGTTAATCTCTGTCTGTACATAACAGCAAAAAGTCCTAAACGTTTATTGGGCGCTAATAAAAGAAGAAGTGGCACATCATCCCACTCACTAAACTCTGCTTCATTCTCCTCAAACTCTCCACAGTGCAGGCAGTTCCCAAACATAATGTGACTTATTTTCTTTTGATTATGGTCCGTAATTAATCTGGTGAAGCCTGTTAATTTTACACATGTATTATGAATGTTTTTATGTGAGCAGATAAATGCCGTTCACCAGCTCATCTACCCACATAATTAGCACAGATATTTTTTCTTATAAAATGCATATCACATACTTTTGTAATTTATTATTACTCCCAAGCATTTGTATAGTGAACAATGGAAGAGAATAATCATTGTAAGCATTTTAATACCAAAAACTGGTGGTTAAATATTCATGTAATAGTCTTCTGTGCTACAGTAAAGATGGATAATAAAAAGGGTTTAGGTTGGGAAAACTGCTTCTTACCTGCATCTCACAACCAAAGTACCATTCTGCTCTCCACACCAGTGATTGTCTATTAAATGTCACTCACAACCTTGTAATTGCCAGCACTCTCCAGATTCACATAGCCCTAAGCTGACTGACTACTCTAGTCATCTAATGCTCTTGATGACTCCCCCTACACCTGAGCAATAGGTACCACATAAGATGCGATGTGCATGAGTGGTCCTCTTTTAAAAAGAAGATAATTTCAGAACAAGTAAAAAATTAACTTTGCAGAAACCAACTGCAGGTACTGTGGTACAAAGCATTTTAGTTACTGTCATTTTTAAAGGTACCGTATACTTAGTAGTCTCAGCACTCATGGAAGTTCCATTTTTAAATGTTTCAGAATAAAACAAACGAATAAATTATACAATAATTTGTGTAAAATTCTTGTTCAGGTTTCTGCTCTCTTTACAGTGACTACACCCCATGCCATGGTATTTTACACAGTCCCATACCAAAATCTAAAGCTCTGACATGAAGGGTGGCCTTCTCTTCCTTGCTCTAAATCTCAAGAACGCCTACTATGCCACCGTTCCCACTGTCATCTCCACTGATTCTAGTCTAATTCAGGACTGTACTACTGGGCTACTCCTTTGACCTGCAGAAAAACCAGACCTCAATGTAGCTACCAACTGGGATTCTCTTTAGACCCCAACATGAGGCAACTACAGTTTTCTCTGGCTTTGAACACACCACACTAAATTACCTCTTGTTCCCTCACCTGGCCAGACCCACAGCCCTAGCAGACTCACCAAGGCTAATCACAGCACACTACCAAACCATTTCAGTGCAGCCCACACAGAACTCTCACAGGCCCAGCCATGTCAAGGCCAGACTCCTACTGTTCTTAACCACAGAGTGGTCATGGGAAAATAAGGGACATTCAAAATAATGAAAATAACCCTTAATAAAATAAACTTAACCCCTTTATCCCGAGGGTGGTTTGCATGTTAATGACCAGGCCAATTTTTACTCTTCTGACCACTGTCACTTTATGAGGTAATAACTCTGGAGCGCTTCAACAGTTCCCACTGATTCTGTAATTGTTTTTTCATGACATATTGTACTTTATGATATTGATAAAATTTATTTGATATGACTTGTGTTTATTTGTGAAAAAAACAGACATTTAGCGAAAATTTTGAAAATTTAGCAATTTTCAAACTTTGAATTTTCATGCCCTTAAATCAGAGAGATATGTCACACAAAATAGTTAATAAACAACATTTCCAACACGTCTACTTTACATCAGCACAATTTTGGAACCAAAACTTTTTTTCGCTAGGAAGTTATAAGGGTTAAAAGTTGTCCTGCAATTTCTCATTTTTCCAACAAAATTTACAAAACCATTTTTTTAGGGACCACATCACATTTGAAGTGACTTTGAGAGGCCTTTATGACAGAAAATACCCAAAAGTGACACCATTCTAAAAACTGCACCCCTCAAAGTGCTCAAAACCACATTCAAGAAGTTTATTAACTCTTCGGGTGCTTCACAGGAATTTTTGGAACGTGGAAGCAAAAAATGAACATGTAACTTTTTTCACAAAAATGTTACTTTAGACCCCAATTTTTTTATTGTCGCAAGAGTATCAGGAAAAAATGGACCCCAAAATTTGTTGTGCAATTCCTCCAATACCCCACATGGCAGGGTTCAGAAGGGAAGGAGTACCATTTGACTTTGTGAATGTAAAATTTGCTTGAATAATTAACGGACGACATGTTGCATTTGGGGAGCTCCCACAAGTGACACCATTTTGGAAACTACACCCCTTAAGGATTTTATCAAAGGGTATAGTGAACATTTTGAACCTAGAGGCTCGACACAGAATTTGATAACATTAGGTCATCATATTGAATAAGTTGTCATTAGTCTTGAGTGCAAGTGCTTGCTACTTGAATTTGCAACGGGTACTCGGGTATGCACCAAGTATTGCAGGTGCTCAAGTGACATGCTTGTGTCCCCGCCCCACATGTTTCACAGTTATTAGATACCCAAACAAAAACATGCGGGGATCGCCTGTGCATGGCAGGCAAACTCAAGTAGCGAGCACTTGCGCTCAACACTAGTTGCCATATCGTCGTCTTTTTTTCTTTACTTTTGAAAAAATCCCAACCCCAACACAACGCTAATCCTAACCCTAGCCCAGCCCTATCCCTAGCCCAACCCTATCCCTAGCCCAACCCCAACCCTAGTACAACCCTAACCCTAGCCCAACCCTATCCCTAGCCCAACCCTAACCCTAGCACAACCCTAGCCCTAGAGTTTATTTTTTACGCCTTTCCTCATGCGGTATAAGTGATTAGATGACTTTATTCTTCGGTTCAGTGCGATTACAGCGATACAAGATTCATATCGAGTTTTTATGATTGACAGCTGTCACACACTAAAAGACGCATTTTTTTTACAAAGACTAGTTTTTGCATCACCATATTTTGACATCTATAATTTTTCCATATTTCGGCCAACAGAGTCAAGTGATGGCTTGTTTTTTGCGGGACAAGTTGACATTTTTATTGGCATCATTTTCGGGCACATGACATTTTTTATCGCTTTCTATTCCGATTTTTGGGAGGCAGAATAAACAAAAACCAACAATTCAGGAATTGTTTTGTTGTTTTTATGCCGTTCCACGTGTCGTAAAATTGATAAGAGAGCGTTATTCTTCGGGTCAGTACGTTTACAGCGGTACCACATTTATATTTTTTTTTTATGTTTTGGTGCTTTTACACAATAAAAACTATTTTATAGAAAAAATAATTTTTTTGCATCGTTTTATTCTGAGAGGTATAACTTTTTTATTTTTCGGCTGATGGAGCTGTATGGCGGCTTGTTTTTTGTTGGACAAGATGACGTTTTCAGGGGTACCATATTTATTTACATTCGTCTTTTTGATCGCATTTTGTTCCATTTTTTGTTTGGCGGTATCATGATAAAGCATTGTTTTTTGTTTTGTTTTTTTACTTTTTACCGTGTTCACTGAAGGGGTTAACTAGTTGGACAGTTTTACAGGACAGGTCGTTACAGACGCAGCGATACCAAATATGTGTACTTTTATTGTTTTTTTTGTATTGTAATATTTATTTATGGGTACAGTATATTTTAATTTTTTTGTATTTTTTTCATTTTTTTTAAAATGTTTTTACATTTTTTTAATAGTTTAAGATTTGAGAGTCCTCAGTGGTTGATACCTTTTAATGGCTAACTGAAAAGATGGTAACAAATTGCAAGCTTTCGAGACTACTCATGCCTCTTCATCAGGCATAGAATAACACAAAATCTGAAGAGTCACTATCTACTGGCTAACACAGTACAAAGATATATATTTTTTCTGTATCATATGCTTAGTGGCACACAGTCCTGGCACCAATTTGACAAAGCAGCCGTACAGCTTTCCTTTCAAAGGCTTGCTCATACTATTTTTCTTCTCAGCTCAGGGTTATCACCTGCATCAACTAAATACTTCTGTCATTCCCACTTTCTGTAAAGAGACAGACTTACTCCCCATCGGTCAGCACAGCAGGTCTTGGCTGAATAAGTATACTGACCCTCTTTTGTTACTTCCTTTGCTTTGTCTACCTGCTACTTTTAATCCTATTATTGGGTCCAGCTCTTGTGCTGCTGGAGCCTCCTGCTTCTACATATTGTTCCTGCTGTTTGCCTGGAAGGTTCAATCATCCAAAGTCTTAGAGGTGAAATGATAATTTTCTTCTGTAATTGCACTACATACAGAGCGACTGACTTTGGATGCGCGGCAACTGACGGTGCCGCGATCTGAGGACAGCCCAGGAGGGGCGAAACCAGGTGCTCCACCGGGGCAGACCTCGGACACTCAACGAGGTATGCAGGTACTGGCAGGTTCGGCTGGTAAACATATTTGCACTTGCAGGTGCGGGCAGGTCTAGCCGGTATACCAAGTTCTGGAAGGTGCGGACAGGTCTGGCTGGCAGACGGGTCCGGCTGGTGTATAGATAAGGACTTGCAGGTGTGAGCGGGTTAAGCTGATATACAGGCAGGTACTGGTAGACATGGCTGATTTTGAGACACAGGTAGGACCCAGTTCAGGCTGGTTGGACAGGCAGGAAACCGTAGACACAGTCAGGCAGGGAACCGCAGATGTGGACAGGCAAGACAGGACTCGGTTTGCAAGGAGTAGACAGGGTGAAGTGCACACGGGACGCATACAAGCATAGGTATGGATAAGACAGACTGGAACAAGTTCACACAGGGTACTTACAATAAAGTAGCAAGTGTACTCGCTAACACCAATGTTGCACAGCGACAACAGGTTAGAGTTAGGCACTCGTTCAGACACTGCAGGTTTCAGAGATAGGTACAGGTTCATACACTGCAAGTTACAGACACAATAGGTGAAGGGAAAGATCCAGACACAGATACAAATCAGGTTCAGGGCTAGGTCCCAATTCTGACAAGAACTGACACAGGAACAACCATGTTCAGGGATAAGTCCCAATTCAGACAAGAACTGACACAGGTACAAACAGGTTTAGGAATTAGGCCTGGGTATTGGGCCTCCAGGGTGTCAGGAACAGGACAGGACAGGACCTGGCAACTCAGTAGTTGCACAAACACACTTAAAGCGAGTGTTGCTCAGGCACCTCCCTACAGGTGGAGGTGCTTTAAGTAGCAAGTGCCTCCCAGCCATAGGCTGGGGACACATTAGGAATGCGCGTTTCTTTATGAATCAGGAAGTACTCGTCGCCTTAAACATGCAGCCAGGAAATGTGCACAGCAAGCAGAGGACCAGGAGCTCACTGCACACAGCAAGCAGACAAGGCGCTCACTGCATGGCCTGGATTGGTGAGTCAGTGTCCTTGTATGGCGATGGATGGAAAGTCATACAGGGATGCCGGCAGTGATGTTACAGACTGGCTGCATCCCTTGGAGAAACGTCTAGGCAAGCTGTCTGTGAAAGGGAATTGCATATAGAGACCCACAGTTGTACTGTTAAATGCTCAAAATCTTACAGTCACTTTGGGTGCAAACTGATTGATTATAGAGGAGCAGTTGTAGCACTTCACGGTCCCCTTCAAGGACCACTCAGAAAGTTGTTGTGATACCATCAAGTGCATTGTTCCACTAAAAGTATTGAGCTGCTAAGTGCAGTACAACAAACATCTCCCCAGTCCCTTAAATGTATATCATTACTATACATATAAGAGACTGGGGAGATATTTGTTGCACTACACCCCCTGAGGAAGCAACTAAGAATGCTCGAAACGCTCATTGGGAAGCATGTTTTGTGGGACTATGTATGGTGCACCTTATTATAGGCAAGAGTATTTTTGTTGTATACATGTGAATTGTGTACATATACTCACCAATACATACATTATGGATATCATTATCACTGTTTCTTATAATTGTACAGTACCTTTGTTACAATGTGATAGTCAACTGCATTGTAATCTGGTTTTGTCGGCTTATATTTTGAGTATGAAAGCCGTTTTTATATATGATATATACAATAAAATATACATTTTTATATATACATAAAAAAATCCTTTTGCCTTGTTGTGTTTATTGCATGTACTCAATATAAACTCTGACTCAAGGGCAGTATACTATGGACCACTAAATGTAACACTTTTTAATGTAATTCCCAATGTCGCCTAAAATCAATTATGCTGTAGACTCAGTTACAAGACAGGGTTTTGCTTCTTGAAGTTTGGATCAAAACCAGTCATCTGTATACAATGTTTGTAGTAGAGATACAATATTGCTGCTTCATTTTTCCCTTTTTTGCTATAACTTTTCCCTTTTCTGTTATCTCACAATCTGTTACATTGTCTTTTAAAGTCCAGCATAAATTTAGCCCTGACTACATTCATTGTGTCCAAATAAATAGAACATTTTTATTGCTAAACATAACATTATAAAGGACACTGAGACTTGTGTAATAAAATGAAATTACAACTTGTAGCCAAGTAGTAAAACTGGACAAAAGTCCTTGCAGTTGATCAGAATTTACCTCTACTTAAAACTTCAAGCAGATACAATGTATCAAAAAATCAGAAACATATTGCGGTATACTCCTATACCTTACATGAACACAGAAGTGTGTACTAGCCAAGAATCATTATGTGGTTCTGAGAATTAGAAATAGTTTGTATAAGTCACAGTCTTTTTGACTGTCATGTTCATGTCTATTTTCAATACTCAATGTTTGGATAACTTGTCTTACATTCATTAGGCTATGTTCATAATTTGCTTTTTTTCTGCTTTTTTGCAGCCAAAATATGATCTCTTGGCCTTTAAAAAGCTGTAGCCAAAACACAGTTTTCTTTTGCTTTTATTGCTGCTTTTTTGCTGCATTTTTGCTACGTTTTTCAGGATTCCAAATTTTAGCTTTTGCTTGCACCTTGCAAGCATCAAAAATAGAAGATATTAGGCCACCAATGCAAGATGTATGTGAAACCATAAAACATTTTGGGGGAAAAGGCCAATTTGATCAAATTATTTAGGGAAAAAAGTTTATGTGAGAAAAAATAGTGACTATTCTGAACAAAACAGCTGGGTTCATTTATGAAGCACAGCTGTGAACTAAGGTTATATGAGGTCATGAAAAAATACACAATTGAAAACATAAAGACAGTGGGGGAAGTTGAATTAGTCAGGCACACTTTACCTAAAGGCCCCGTCACACATAACGAGATCGCTAGCGAGATCGTTGAAACGTCACGGTTTTTGTGACGCAATAGCGATCTTGCTAGCGATCTCGCTAGGTCTGACAGATAGCAACTAGTGTTGAGCGAACATGCTCGACACTGCTCGGTACTCGCCCGAGCATCACGCTACTCGGGATGTTCGGCGAGCACCGAGCATTTCCGGGTTACTCGGGCGGGAGCTCGGGTCTCCGCCCTGCATGTTTGGCGCTCTTTACAGAGCCAATGAACATGCAGGGATTGCCAGCCAGTCACTGTAATGCCGCAGCCATGTTGTTTGTGGGCATTACAGTGATTGGCTGGCCGCACAGCGTCACCTCGAGTATTTAAAACCGGACGCCGCCATCTTGGACACAGTCGCTCCGGATCAGACAGTGTAGGGACAGCGCTGCTGATTTAGGGAGAGATATATCCTGCAAAATAGTTAGTGTAGGGTCTGTAAAGGCTGCCAGATCAAACAAACAGTCCTTCTCAGGACTAATATCCATCCCAGGTGTATCAGGCAGGCAGGCTGTATAGGAGACGCAGTGGTTATACCAGCAAACGCTGCATTACAGTCCTGTGTGCTGCTCCTGTTGCTGAAATTGCTGGACTTAGCTCCAGGTCCCGGGGGCCAGGAAAAATCCTTTTTTTTTATCTAAATCCTCTTTTTTTTTTCCTCCTTCACAATGTACAAATACCCATCTTATTAACCTTTTGGTGCCCCCCCCCCCCCCAAAAAAAAAGTGTGCCTCTGATTTTTCAGACACAAATATATCTGTTGAAAATAGTCTGGTGTAGGCCAGAGAAATAGAAGTGTGGTTTTGCAGATCTATGGGCCATTTGTATCTAAAAAAAACAGTTTGAGTGTGTCGCTCACTGTTCAGCCGCAAATGTATATATATTTTAAAAAGCCTGGTATACACCAGTAAATTATTACTGTGGTTTTGATGCTCCACGGTAAAACATCTCTATTATCCTGTTTTTGGCATTTTTTGCTGTATAAAAATAATAAGTGTCTCCCTGATTTTTCAGACACAAATATATCTGTTGAAAATAGTCTGGTGTAGGCCAGAGAGACAGAAGTGTGCTTTTGCTGTTCCACGGTAAAAAATCTCTATTATCCTGCTTTCTGCATTTTTTGCTGTAAAAAAAAAAAAAATAGTGTCTCCCTGATTTTTCTGACACAAATATATCTGTTGAAAATAGTCTGGTGTAGGCCCGAGAAATACAAGTGTGGTTTTGCAGTTCCACGGTACAAACCTCTGTATTATCCACTTTTGGGCCATTTGTATCTAAAAAAAACAGTTTGAGTGTGTCGCTCACTGTTCAGCCGCAAATATATATATATTTTAAAAAGCCTGGTATACACCAGTAAATTATTACTGTGGTTTTGATGTTCCACGGTAAAACATCTCTATTATCCTGTTTTTGGCATTTTTTGCTGTATAAAAATAATAATAGTGTCTCCCTGATTTTTCAGACACAAATATATCTGTTGAAAATAGTCTGGTGTAGGCCCGAGAAATACAAGTGTGGTTTTGCAGTTCCACGGTACAAACCTCTGTATTATCCACTTTTGGGCCATTTGTATCTAAAAAAAACAGTTTGAGTGTGTCGCTCACTGTTCAGCTGCAAATATATATATATTTTAAAAAGCCTGGTATACACCAGTAAATTATAACTGTGGTTTTGCTGTTCCACGGTAAAAATCTCTATTATTCAGGTTTTGGTAGTTTTTTCCGTAAAGAAAAACAGTAGTGTCTCCTGACTGTTGTGACACAAAAATATATCTGTTGAAAATAGTCTTGTGTAGGCCCGACATCCCAGTGTGGTTTCGCAGTTCCACGGGTCAAATCGCTGTACTATCCAGTTTTGGGCCTTTGGTATCTAAAAAAAAAGCAGTTTGAGTGTGTCGCTCACTGTTCAGCCGCAAATATCTCTATTTAAAAAAGTGTGGTATACCCCAGTAAACAATAACTGTGGTTTTCCTCTTCCACGGTTCTAATCTACTCTTTATTACCCTTTTTCCATTGATAGTGCAAGTGTAAGCTATTTTACTTCATTTACAATGGGCAAGGCGCGTGGCAAGGGATGTGGAAGTGGACGTTCTGGTGATGGTTCGTGCAGAGGACGGGGCCGTGGCCAAGGTGAAAATGTGCCACAACCAACAGCCACATCTTCTCGCTCCCACTTCTTGACCGAATCACTAGGGAAGCACAGAACAACACCAGTATTGAGAACTGATCAGTGTGAACAGGTTATTAATTAGATAGCAGACAATACTTCCAGTTACCTGGGCACCACCACCTCCAGTCTGTCTTCCACACGGTCAACTCTTAGTAGCCGTGAGTCTCGACCGCATACTCCTCCTCACCCTGATGCTCCTTCCTCCCACCATGCCGAGTGTCGTCAGACAGCAAGTGATCCCACACTTGGACACTCTGAAGAGCTGTTCACTGGTCCATTTCCATATTTGGGCCCCTCGCCTGATACGCTTGAAGTGGTGGAAGAGGAGATCCCATGTTGCGATGCCCAAATATTTGAACAGCCACGGCCACAGGAAGTCGACGTTGGCAATCTGTCACAAGAGGTGGACGATGACGAGACACAATTGCCAGGAAGTGAGGAGGAGGATCGTGGTGCGCAAGTGGAAGAGGAGGAGGTGGTGGATGATCTAGTAACTGACCCAACGTGGAAGGAGGACATGCAGAGTGAGGCAAGCAGCACACAGGGGGAGGGAGGCAGAGTACCCCAACAGGCAGGAAGAAGCAGTGTGGTGGCCGCAGACAGAAGGCAGGCAACCGTTCCCCGTAACACCAACACGAGGGACGTTGCCAGTACAAGCGGTAGGTCTTCCAGAGTCTGGAATTTTTTTAAAGACTCTGCTGATAACCCCAAAAAGGCCATATGTTCCATCTGCCATGCCAGCATCAGCAGGGGTGACAAAACTACCAGCCTGACCACCACCAGCATGATCAGGCACATGGCAGCAAAGCACCCGACTTTGTGGGGCGAAACCCAGGGTCCACGACCAGTGTCAGCGGGTGTCACCACTGCTTCTTCCACTGTTGTGCGTGCAATAGAACCCCCTGTTGTGTGTGCAAGGCAATCCCCTGTCCATACTGCATGTAAAGATGCACCCTCCTCTCAGTCTTCACTTGTTATGGCAGTTTCTCAAGAAACAGCATCAACGTCCACGTCCACGTCCCACCGCAGCGTTCAATTGTCCATATCCCACACCTTTGAACGAAAGCGGAAATTCGCAGCTAACGCCCCACAGGCCACAGTCCTAAATTCGCACATTTCACGACTGCTTGCATTGGAAATGCTGCCTTTTAGGCTGGTGGAGACGGAATACTTCCGCAATCTTATGGCGGTGGCCGTCCCTCGGTACTCGGTCCCCAGCCGACACTATTTTGCCCAGTGTGCCATCCCCGCACTACACAAGCACGTGTCCCAAAGCATCTGCCGTGCCCTCAACAACGCAGTTACTGGGAGAGTCCACCTGACAACGGACACGTGGACAAGTGCTTGTGGCCAGGGATGGTACATCTCTCTGACGGCACTCTGGGTAAACATAGTGGAAGCCGGGACCCAGTCGGACCTTGGGACGGAACACATCCTCCCCACACTGAGGATTGCGGGCCCTATGTCAGTCAGAGTTGCCCCCACAGTGTACAGCTCCTGAGCATCCTCCTCCTCCTCCTCCTCATGTTCAGCCTCCATCTCAGATATCACCACATCAGTTATAAGCTGGAAGCATTGCAGTACTGCCTCCGCCAAGCGGCAACAGGCTGTGCTGAAACTCATAAGCTTAGGTGATAAACCTCACACTGCCTGTGAGTTGTGGACAGCTGTGAAAGAGCAGGCAGATCTGTGGCTGAGACCGCTGAACCTACATCCCGGCATGGTCGTGTGTGACAATGGCCGTAACCTGGTGGCGGCTCTGAGGCGAAGTGAGATCACACACGTACCATGCCTGGCTCATGTGCTTAACCTCGTGGTTCAGCGGTTTCTTAAATCGTACCCCGTGTTGCCAGATCTGCTTGTGAAAGTACGCCGCCTGTCAGCTCATTTTCGCAAGTCGGCTACAGCTTCCGCCGCCCTTGCTGTGTTGCAGCAGCGTTTGCAGCTTCCGGCACACCGACTGGTGTGTGATGTCCCCACACGTTGGAACTCTACCCTCCACATGTTGCAAAGGATTTGTGAGCAGAAGAGAGCAGTTGTGGAGTACCAGCTGCAACAAGGCCGTCGATATTCAGGTCAGACTCCACACATAAGACCTCAGGAGTGGACCTGGATGTCTGACATATGTACCATCCTGACAAACTTTGAGGAGGCCACCAAGATGGTGAGTGGCGATGACGCCATCATTAGTGTCAGCATCCCACTTGTCTGTCTTTTGCAACGCTCTCTGCAGAGAATTAAAGAGGAGGCATTGCAGCCAGAGTATGATGAGATGGATCAAGAAGCTGTAGCGGGCGGTTACACACAGCCCAGCCTCATCTCATCCCAACGTGCATTGGGGGACAATGAGGGAGAGGAGGAGGAGGAGGAGGAAGAACAGGAGCTGCTATCATGCGTTGTAGACGGTAGTACCTGTACAAGTGTCATACCGTCGGTTCAGCGTGGGTGGCCTGAGGACAGGGGGGAGGAGGAAGAGGAGGAAGAGGAGGAGAGCATGGTCAGTCGTCATCTTGGTGAGGACACGGAAATCTTGCCCGTTACCAGTCTGGCACGCATGGCTGACTTTATGTTACGCTGCCTTAACCGTGACCCTCGCGTTGTCAAAATGTTGGGTGACAGTCATTACTGGTTGGTGACACTTGTAGACCCCCGCTACAAGGAGAACTTTCACTCTCTTATTCCTGAGGTGGAGAGGTCTACAAAAATGGGGCAATACCAGAAGGCCCTTGCTGCAGAACTCTTAAAAAAATTCCCATCTGAACACGCTAGCGGCAGAGGTCACAGTTCGTTGCCCAACCAAGGCGTACAGGCGAGAGAGATGCAACTCCAATCCAGCAAAGGCAGGGGAACACTGTCAACGTTCTGGGACAGTTTTCTGACACCCGCCCAGCTTACAGGCCCTGAGGCGCGGGGTACTCTCACAAGGAGTGGAAAGTTTTAAAAGATGGAGAGGGAGTACCTTGCCGATCGTACCAGCGTCCTCCGTGATTCCTCTGTGCCTTTTAATTATTGGGTATCCAAGCTGGACACTTGGAATGAACTCGCTCTGTACGCCTTGGAGGTCCTGGCCTGCCCTGCCGCTAGCGTGTTATCGGAGCGTGTTTTTAGTGCCGCTGGGGGAATTATAACTGATAAGCGCACTCGCCTGTCAACTGACAATGCTGACAAGCTGACCCTTATCAAAATGAACAAGGGCTGGATTGGGCCAGACTTCTCATCACCACCAAATGACAGCAGAGTAACATAAAGTCAAATCCACTGTGTTATTTCGGGAGGTGTATTCACATGCACCGCTTCACTCCCACACATGGGTATACGCTTCCTCGTTTTGGCTGTTTAATCTTCTTCTCCTTATCCTCAGCCTCCACCACCACTATACCACCAGGCTGCCAGCATTGCAAGTTCCTCCGTCCTAATTTTTGGCAGCTTTTGCTGGGAAAACATAAGCAAATACCATGGGACACCCACTCCCCAATAATGGGACTTATGTTTGTAGTATGCTGTACTGCATGGCTCTTGTAAGGGGCATTGCAAGTTGCTCCGTCCTAATTTTTGGCAGCTTTTGCTGGGAAAGCATAAGCAAATACCATGGGACACCCACTCCCCAATAATGGGACATATGTTTGTAATATGCTGTACTGCATGGCTCTTGTAAGGGGCATTGCAAGTTGCTCCGTCCTAATTTTTGGCAGCTTTTGCTGGGAAAGCATAAGCAAATACTATGGGAGACCCACTCCCCAATAATGGGACTTATGTTTGTAATATGCTGTACTGCATGTGACGCGCCCCCTTGGCCATGTGTACACGTGTGTGGGATACCCGGTGCCGGGTCTCTGGGGTCTGTAGTCTCCGTGGCGGTGACCCGGTCCCGTGGCTCAGGCTGGTCAAATGACTCGCCCCCTGGGCCGTGGGGCACGCGGATCCGGGCAATAGGGAGACGTTGGGGGTAGTAGTGGCGGCCCGGTCCCGCGGCTCAGGGTGGTCAGACCAATGGTAGTCTGCTACGTGCTTCAGATAATGTCCGACTACGCCACCCGTGGATTGCAGTTATTAGGAACCGCCGCTGCAAGGCAGTCCGCTGGGGCTGATGATGATTGCAGCTGGGATGGTGTGACTCCCCACGGGAAGAGTGCGGCCCCAGGGCAGTGTAGTGGCTGGTGGGAGTGATGGTGGTGAGAGTCCCAGTACCGGTAGTGCTGGAGGCGCGAAGGAGCACACAGACAACAAGTTACAGTCCAGGGTCTTTACTCACAGTTCATTTGTTCCGGGTCACTTCTGTCAGCAGTGACCGCCCGAGCCGTGCTGCGTCCACCAGGTGTGGGGCTCGGTCAACTCCCAAGCAGTTCAGGAGCATGGCACAGGACCCCCTTTAATCCTTTCTCTGGCCTGCCTCACCAGTGACCCACTTTTGTCCAGCTGCCGCGGACTTGTGCGGTTAAACGTGGGCCCCGTCCTCCGCTGTCCTATATGGTGCCTTCCTAGCAGGTTTGATGAGGTGTCGCACCAATAGATGATCACGACGACCGATCTTTGGCTGAGGGTAGTTTCTCCTCCACCAACTTGGGATCCGGTACCCTTAATCTGCCTGACCCTGCACCCTGGATTCTCGTGGGTTCTTAGGGTCCCTTCCACCTTCTTGTTCCTGAGCCCTTCTGTTTCTCTGTCTCTCCTTCTCTTTCTCTGTTCCTTTCTGTTCCTTTCTGTTCCGTTCTCTTGGAGCTGAGATGAGCCAAAATCCCAGCTCCCCTTCTCCTCCTCCTCGGCCTCTCACTAGGCCCTCCTGGAGTAGAGCTCCTACAGAGCCTCTACTCCCTGTCTTCTGCTCTGGCTGAACTGACCCAGAACTAAGATGGTGCCCACCTTTTATACCTCCCTCTGACCATGAGCCCAGGTGACCAGCAACCAATGGGCTCCTGCCTACGCTCAGGAACCAACCCCTATCTGCTCCTAGAGCACTGGGTGTTCCACCCCCCTCCCCACTCCAGGCAGGGACATAGTCGGTCGTGCCTGCACTTATGTCTAGTGGGAGCACCGTTGAGCTGTCCCTCGGAAATGGGGTGTGTGTGCTGTATGCAGCTAACTGAGCCCTGGTCCATACTCCATCCTTACCTGGGAGTGGAATATCACACCTCTGGCAGAGGTGCAATACCCCTGTAGCGGCCGAGCCCTCGGGGCGCTACACAAACCAGTGGCAGTCTTTCTTAGGTTTTGAGGTTAATTGTCCGACTGCACCACCCGTGGATTGCGGTCAGGGAGTACCACTGCTGCGAGGCAGACCGCTGAGGCTGGTGTTGTGTGCGCAGCATAGAATGGGATAACTCCCCTCGGGAGGAGTATAGCCTCAGGGCAGTGAGTGTGGATGATGGGGGTGATGGTGCGCGAGCGCAGCAGGAACGACTCAGAGTCTTTGCAGTGCAGTTCAGGGTCTTTACTGCTGATTATAAGGTAGACCCTCCCGGGAGTACTGGCTAGCATAAGACGCCTGGTCAGTCTGTGAGCAAGCAGGAGTTCCCCTGGCCAGGTGGAGTTGTAGGCCTCCCCGTCTGTCTGCACTCTTCCTGGCTACCTTGCTGTAAGCGGGTAGAAGTAGCCCACGTCCATGAGTGTACCGTGTAGTGCTCACCCGTATGGCTGGTGACTTGGGGCCTTCTGTTAGCCTCCGCTCCACGACGGCGGTGCTGGTCCCTTGCTTGTGACTGAGCCTCCGGGCTTCTATGGCCAGAGGACCTGAAATCCCGTGCCGGCTGGTTTCTGCTGCTGGATATATAAGTCCTCACAGCTTCGGACTCCTGTGTCCGGTTCCTATTGTCTTCTGCCAGGGCGAACTCTGCTCAGCTTCCAGCCCCTGGTCTTTAGCTCCTAGCTCCTACAGAGCTCCTTGCTGTTACTTTCCCTTGCTCTCACTCTGACTCTGACTGTTCTCTGACTCACTCAACCCCACCCCAGATCCAGTTTATAAGGGCAGAATTCTCCCCTCCCAGGACTGGGGCAGGAGGATGTTGCATGTTTAAGGGATCCTGACCAGGAAACCTCCCACTTGCTCTCCGACGTAATATCTCTATTACTGTGGTGACCAGACCCCTGGGGTGCCACACATGGCTCTTGTAAGGGGCATTGCAGTTCCTCATAATTTTTGTAAAGCCTTCCATTCACTGCTTAGGCCAACAGTGCACGGGAGACCCAGTTGCTATAAATCGAAAAAAAGGTTTAGTTAACGCCCTCTGACCTCCATGTCATTTCCAAGGGGCATTGGAGTGGCTCGAAATTTTTGGTAGGCATTGCACTCACTGTATGCCCTATAACTGTGTAGCCGAACCGCTCCTTTTGTTACAGAAACATATCCTACAAGACATATCTGGTTGACTGGCCTGATATTGATGTGAATGGTCCCTGTTCCTCCTGCTCTTTCTCCTTTGCCACCACCTCATCCATCATTTATCACCTGAAGCTTTGTTTTAACGGGAGTCATAGAACTGGGATAGTAGCAGGAAAACATCCAGCAATCCTCGGAGGAGGTAGGATATGCGCCAAAACGCGGACCGCCTCAGGCCTAGCCGCTACTACATACATGCGCTTGCATTCCAAGAAAACAAAGCAGATGCTAACTTCTATCATCATCATCATGCTCCTCACCTAGGCACTTTCAACTCCCCTGATGGAGAAGCCAGGGCCCACCGGAGGAGTCTGGTTCTCTGGTGGGCTCGTCCAATGCTGCCCTAAAGCAGGCCAGGCTAAGAAAAGTGTGGGGGAAGGTGACAGGAGAAATCAGGGCGGCTGGGGACCGAGTATGGACACCTTGCCGCTACCTGGCGGCTGGGGACCGAGCGTGGACACCCGGCCGCCGGGCGGCTGGGGACAGAGTATGGATACCTCGCTGCCGAAGCGGCCATGAGGTAGTGGCCAGCTTCGGCCTCCTCCAAACTAAAAGGCCCCATTTCAAGTGAAAGCTAGCAGTATGGTATTGCAGCCTGCGGGTGGGTGGGTGGTTGGCTGCATATTTTCGCTTGCATTGCAAGGAATGGGGGAGGTACAATTGAACACTGCCCTGGGACAAGGACTTGCACAGGGATAGTTGCAAGTCTGCATCTTCTGATGCGGCAAGGATCACTTCTGATGGACACACTTTTAGGCAGTGACCTGGGTGTCAGAGATGCTTCCAGGGGTCTTCCCCATGCTGTTCCCATGTCTTTTTAGCACTGTATGCATGTGTCACACAGCATATGGCCAGATAAGGTTGTAAAATGTTAAAATGACATTTCCCGGTGAATGCATTTGTCACGGTTGAAAGCAATACAAACGTGCAAAAACGCATAAAAAATGCTACTTGTGAACATAGCCCAAGGTGTGGAGGAGTATTTTTGTTTTTGGTTATTTATTTTACCTTATACACAAGTCTTTACCCTGGAAAGGATGTTCCTTAACCCCTTTCCGACCTGGTCAGTAATAGTACGCACCAGGTCGGGAAGGCCGGTTCAGCGGGGGCTCCGGCGGTGAGCCCGCACTGAAGCGAGCACATGTCAGCTGATTATTGGAATCGCAATCCACCCGCGGCTGTTAACATGTTAAATCTCTGACAGTGGCATTTAACTCGCGCTTCCGGGAGTCCTAAGCCCCGCCCATCAGTGACCCCGTCACGTGATCGCGGGTCACCAATGGGTGGGCATGACAACTCAGGGTCTGCAGCAGACGCCTGTGGTTGTCATGTCTCAATTGCTATGAGCGCCACCTAGTGGTCAGCGCTCATAGCAAGTGAGCATTTCTCCTGCATACAAGCGATCTGCTCATCGCTTGTATGCAGTAGAAGCAATCAGACAACTGCTGCTTCTAGTCTCCTCTGGAGACTATAGAAGCAAGCAGAAAGTGTAAAAAAAAAAAGTTTTTAAAAAAAATAAAAAAATAAAAAATATATAAAAGTTTAAGTCATCCCCCTTTCGCCCCATTCAAAATAAAATATATATATATAAAAAAAAAAACACATACACATATTTGGTATCGCCGCGTTCAGAATCGCCCAATCTATCAATATAAAAGAAGAATTAATACAATCAGTAAACGGCGTAACGAGAAAAAAATTTTATACGCCAGAATTAAGTTTTTTTGGTCGCTACAACTTTGCAATAAAATGCAATAACGGGCGATCAAAACATCGGATCTACCCCAAAATGGTATCAATAAAAACGTCAGCCCGGCACGCAAAAAATAAGCCCTTACCTGGCCCCACATCCCGAAAAATGGAGAAGCTAAGGGTCTCGGAAAATGGCGCCATTTTTTTTGCTTTTTTTAGCAAGCTTTGGATTTTTTTTTCACCACTTAAATAAAAAAGAACCTATACATGTTTGGTGTCTATGAACTCGTAACGACCTGGAAAATAATGATGGCAGGTCAGTTTTAGCAATCTGTGAACTTAGTAAAAAAAGGACCCAAAAAACAACTGTGGAATTGCATTTTTTTTGCAGTTTCACTGCACTTGGAATTTTTTTCCCATTTTCCAGCACACGATATGGTAAAACCAGTGATGGTGTTTAAAAGTACAACTCGTCCCGCAAAAAATAAGCCCTCATATGGCCATATTGAACGAAAATTAAAAAAGTTCTGGCTCTGGGAAGAAGGGGAGCAAAAAAGGAAAACACAAAAACAGAAAGACCCATGGTCGTTAAGGGGTTAACATCTTTCACAGGAAAGCACTTTCACTTTCGTTTTTGAACGTTTTATTGTGAGCCTGTAAAAGTGGCTTAATACCTCTGACCACGTTGTTGACAGCAGTGACCTGGGGGTCAGAAATGCTTCCTGGAGCGATCCCCATGCTGTCCCCATGTCATTTGAGCACTGTCACTATCGTTTTGGGCACTTTTTAGGCTTTCTACAGACTGCCGGGGGTGCCGCCGCAAAAATGTTCGGGTCTCCCATAGACTAACATTGGGCTCGTTGCTCGGGTCGAGCACCCGAGTATCACAGTGAGCTCGGCCCGAGCTTCGAGCACCCGAGCATTTTAGTGCTCGCTCAACACTAGTAGCAATGATCAGGCCCCTGCTGTGAGATTGCTGATCGTTACAAAGCTTCCTGGACCATTCCTGGGTCGTTGCGCTCCCGCTGGGCAGTGTGCATCGCTGTATTTGACACCTTATCAACGACCTCGTTAGCGATTCAGAACTGAGACACGTAGGCGTGCATAAATTGGACTTTTCCGTGCCCCTCGTCCCCGTTTGGTGGTCGCTACAGCGTTCTCATTTTTCACCATGCATAAAGAAGGCAACAGAATAGCGATTCCATCCTTTGTTTCTGACCTCGTGCTGGATTGCAGATCCTTGCAGAATTCTCCGGGCTGTTGATATCCGTTCATTCGACTGAGTCCTGATTTTGCTTAATTTTATGCACGCCTTTGTGACACAGTACAGTCCCTATCAAGGTGTGGATCGTTGAAATAGCTGCTGTGTGAAAGCGTCCCAACGACTGCCGAGATCGTTAGTTAGATCGCTGGGGCGGCCGAAATTGTTGGGAAGTTCTGCATGTTTGACAGCTTCCCAGCGATCACGAAACGACTCTCCAGCGATCCCAAAACCGTGACATAATAACGATCTCGCTAGCGATCTCGTTATGTGTGACGGGGCCTTAACACATTGGTAAGGCATTGAGTTTGTCAAGCATTTTTTCCCTTACAAATTGGTAGGGCATTGAGTTGGTCAAGCATTGTTTACCTAACAAATTGGTAGGGCATCGAGTTGTATAAACAAAGAAACTGACCAGCGCATCCAAAACAGAAAACTGGTGTGTATAGGTGCTTACTAAGAGTAGCTATCTCCATGTAAAACTAACAAAGTAGCACTTTGTAGTGCTACATATGCAAATATGAAATATATGAAATTTGAATAACAATAATGCTCAAGAAAATAGAAATAATTGAGAAATCTTAGCGCATAAATTGGTCAATTCATATGTTCCTGGTAGCCACGATAAGGTGTTTCTCGATACCAGGACCTACCAATGTGTTTACTCTCTTAGAAACTAACGTGTGCATGTGTATGGGAAGGTAAGAACCTGCTGTAATTAAAACCGCCTGTGGCATAGAGGCGGAGTGCTCAGTCAGAAGGCCTATGCATATAAACAAAAAAACTGACCAACACTGAATTGGTCAGGCAGTGTTTACTTTAACACATATCACTAATTTAATTAAACTGGAGACAGGAAAAAAAATTACAAAAAATAAATAGGGTACACATCCTGCAGTACCTGCATTTTCTTCACCAAAAATGCTGGAAAATGCAGAGTTATTGATACATTTTTTGTTGCATTTTTGAACTTACTCATTGCTTGACATGCTGCAATTTTCAAAAATGCAGCAGTTTTCCAATTCAGTCAGGAAAAAAATAACCATGTGCATGAGATTTCTGAATTCTCACAGCTTTTGTTGGTGCTGTAAAAAATCATAAGGATTACAGTACTGTATAGTTATGTGCCTCTATCTCATTTGGCAAGAAAGTCAGTGCTCCTATATAGGAATCGTATTATCAGGGGCGGACATAGAAACCATGGGGCCCCATAGCAAGAATCCTAATTGGGCCCCCCTTCCCTATTGTTGTAGTAGATGGGGTCACGGTGCATTGGAGGAGTCACAGAATAGCATACCTCATAAATTTAAAAACAGAGAGGGACATGTATTGCTGCACATACAGAATAATTTTGCTCCTATTGAAGCCCATAACTGTTCTTTTCCTCTGCAATATCCCTTTTATGGCCCCACAGAGTATGATGCCTCCAAAAATACATCAAACACATTGCATGACACCCCCAAGCTCGGGGAATCCCCCCACACCCACAATATGACCCCAGTGTCCTTAAAACAGTATGATGTCCCCAAGGTAAATATGTCCACACAATATGAGACCCCCATATCACCTCGCACAGTATAATGGCCCCACCAGTACAATTCCCCCACACACTGTATAAACACTCCCACAATGATCCCCACCACCACAAAGTATGATGGGCTCCTATATGTACTGACTGATAAAAGAAAGGAAAATAATACTTTCCTAGACACATTCCCCTCTTGCGCTGCTCTGTGCCGCTTGCAGATGTCATGGGCGCACTGGTGGGACCGTGGAATGACACGCTCCTTTCTGGCGCATGTTAAAGCCTGCTTTCAGAGATTAACAAGTGGGATTTAACAGTTTAACACTACTGATGAGAGAGCGTGTTCGTTTATCCCTTTAATCGAGCACCCTCGGGTGCTCGCCAAGTATTTGCGGCGTGCTCGGCATCTATGTTTGATCCGCCGCGGCTGCATGTGTCACGACGGTTAGACAGCTGGGACACATGCAGGGATTGCCTAACAAACATGCAATCCCTGCATGTGCCGCAACTGTCTAACAGCCACGACACATACAGTCGCGGCGGATCAAACATAGATGCTGAGCACGCCGCAAACAGTGAGCACCCGAGCATGCTCGATCAAACAGTTAAACGAGCACGCTCGCTCATCACTAGTTAACACCCATGGCTGTTAAAGGCACATGATGACTGATTATATCAGCTCTTATGTGTGGGGAAAGATGCGGGCTTAGCATGCAAGCCCGCATCAGAGGCAGAGGCACTACATATGATATAAAAATAGATCATATGTCATGAAGGGGTTAAAGGGAACCTGACAGCTGATACCCATGATCCACAGGCCGCATGTATCAGCCAATGACTGCAATATCCGAACCGGGGATGTTGGACTCTAAAACACTGTGGCATTTTAGAGAAAAACATACTTTAGAGGCCGCCGGGGAAAGATCCACATGGGAGACTAGTCAGACAGAGGTGTCCAAGGTGGCTTCTCCCACCTGTTACAAGTGACTGGCAGGTCTCTGCCTATACATGCACTTAGGCTACAGCCCCACTATCAGTATTTGGTCAGTATTCTATCAGTATTTTTTCTCAGGAGTGGGAGCCAAAACCAGGAGTGGGTGATAAATGCGGAATTGGTGACTTATTTCTATTATACTTTTCCTCTGATTGTTCCTCACCTGGTTTTGGCTCCCACTCTTGAGAAAAAATACTGACCGAATACTGACCAAATACTAATAGTGGGGCCGTGGCCTTAGGCATAGCGCGATCAGTCACTGTCAGCAGGTGGTTAGAAGCCACCAGGGACCCGCCGGTACGACTCGTCTACATTGCGGCTCTATCCTTGGCTGCTAATAAAGTATATTTTTCTCTGAAATGCAGCAGCGTTTCAGAGTCATACATTCCTGGGTGGGACACTGCAGTCAGTGCCGGATACATGGGGCCCACAGCTTGACAGCATGTATAAGGTTTACTTTAAATGTATTTATTCACCTATATGTTCATATGTGGCACTTCAGCCCCACCACACGGGGACTTTCTCAAACTTGTAATGGAGCTGAAATTTCACATATGACCATATGTGAATCTATGTGCAGTACAGACCAAAAGTTTGGACACACCTTCTCATTTAAAGATTTTTCTGTATTTTCATGACTATGAAAATTGTACATTCACACTGAAGGCATCAAAACTATGAATTAACACATGTGGAATTATATACTTAACAAAAAAGTGTGGAACAACTGAAAATATGTCTTATATTCTAGGTTCTTCAAAGTAGCCACCTTTTGCTTTGATGACTGCTTTGCACACTCTTGGCATTCTCTTGATGAGCTTCAAGAGGTAGTCACCGGAAATTGTTTTCACTTCACAGGTGTGCCCTGTCAGGTTTAATAAGTGGAATTTCTTGCCTTATAAATGGGGTTGGGACCATCAGTTGTGTTGTGCAGAAGTCTGGTGGATACACAGCTGATAGTCCTACTGAATAGACTGTTAGAATTTGTATTATGGGAAGAAAAAAGCAGCTAAGTAAAGAAAAACTAGTGGCCATCATTACTTTAAGAAATGAAGTTCAGTCAGTGCGAAAAATTGGGCAAACTTTGAAAGTGTCCCCAAGTGCAGTTGCAAAAACCATCAAGCGCTACAAAGAAACTGGCTCACATGAGGACCGCCCCAGGAAAGGAAGACCAAGAGTCACCTCTGCTTCTGAGGATAAGTTTATCCGAGTCACCAGCCTCAGAAATCGCAGGTTAACAGCAGCTCAGATTAGAGACCAGGTCAATGCCACACAGAGTTCTAGCAGCAGACACATCTCTACAACAACTGTTAAGAGGAGACTTTGTGCAGCAGGCCTTCATGGTAAAATAGCTGCTAGGAAACCACTGCTAAGGACAGGCAACAAGCAGAAGAGACTTGTTTGGGCTTAAGAACACAAGGAATGGACATTAGACCAGTGGAAATCTGTGCTTTGGTCTGATGAGTCCAAATTTGAGATCTTTGGTTCCAACCACCGTGTCTTTGTGCGACGCAGAAAAGGTGAACGGATGGACTCTACATGCCTGGTTCCCACCGTGAAGCATGGAGGAGGAGGTGTGATGGTGTGGGGGTGCTTTGCTGGTGACACTGTTGGGGATTTATTCAAAATTGAAGGCATACTGAACCAGCATGGCTACCACAGCATCTTGCAGCGGCATGCTATTCTATCTTGTTTGCGTTTAGTTGGACCATCATTTATTTTTCAACAGGACAATGACCCCAAACACACCTCCAGGCTGTGTAAGGCTATTTGACCAAGAAGGAGAGTGATGGGGTGCTACGCCAGATGACCTGGCCTCCAGTCACCAGACCTGAACCCAATCGAGATGGTTTGGGGTGAGCTGGACCGCAGAGTGAAGGAAAAAGGGCCAACAAGTGCTAAGCATCTCTGGGAACTCCTTCAAGATTGTTGGAAGACCATTTCCGGTGACTACCTCTTGAAGCTCATCAAGAGAATGCCAAGAGGTGCAAAGCAGTTCTCAAAGCAAAAGGTGGCTACTTTGAAGAACCTAGAATATAAGACATATTTTAAGTTGTTTCACACTTTTTTGTTAAGTATATAATTCCACATGTGTTAATTCATAGTTTTGATGCCTTCAATGTGAATGTACAATTGTCATAGTCATGAAAATACAGAAAAATCTTTAAATGAGAAGCTGTGTCCAAACTTTTGGTCTGTACTGTATGTACTAAATACATGGGCAGCACATACACATATGGACACAGATATATAGACATGACACACATAGAAACATATTAGACATGCACACACACTTATGCATACACATGTATGCACATGCACGCACGCACACACACACACACTACACACATGGATATACCCTCTATGCAGATGATTGCACATGATGCATTTCTATCTGGTGCAGCCTCCCATCCCCCAGAGCCCAACTGCAGAGCTCTCTTGCTTTAATTGCAGGGCTGAAGGCAGGACGGAGAGAGCGGAGCAGTAAGCTACAGTGGGGGAGGCAGGGAGAGCAGGGGCCATGTTGTAAGCAGCCACTCTGCTCTGCTGAAGGTGGAGTGGGGGAAGGAGCCTCCTCTCCTGCTCTAACAAAGCAGACAGTGGCATCCTCTGCGCGGCTGGACATAGTTCAGCCAGAGGTGAAGAGCTGATTGTTTTCAATGGTATCTGCACCCCAAGGATGCAGATACTGTTGAAAGTGTGATGGGAGATGGAGAGGTCTGATGCTGTTTAACGTTGGACCCCCCTGTCTCACCGGCCCCATAGCAGCTGCATGGGCTGCCGCTATGGACTGTATGCCCCTGCTTATTATATATTCAGTGTGACGCGCCCCCTGGGCCGTGGGGTACTCGGCAGCCGGACCTCTAGTTGCCGGGGGATATCACAGTAGCTGGCCCGGTCCGTGACCCAGGGCGGTCAGTAAAAAGGGGGGGATATTTATAAGGGATTTAAAGTGTTCGTGACGCCACCTGTAAAATGCGGCTAAGGGGTGCCGCTGCTGCGGAGCAGTCCTCTGGAGCTGGTGTTATGGCAGCAGGGATGGTGTGGCTCTCCACAGGTAGAGCTAGCTCCAGGGCAGCGTAGGGGTAGATGCTGGGGAGAGAGGGCAGGGTGGTCCCGGAGGAAAGACGGACACTCACACTTGGGTAAGCTTCAGTACCTTTACTGGTGATGAGGCAGGCACCGTCCAGGATACTCCGGGCGAAGGGCGCACTTTTGGACTCTCCCCAGTGAGCGGGTATAGGGCCTCCTGATCCGTGGCTTTACTCACTAAGCTTCTGGCCTGCCTGGAACTAGGCCTAGCTTGGTTACTGTCTCTCTCTCCCTTGCACCTGCTGACCTGGTGGTAGGGCTTTTTCTTGGAGATCACTCTCCTTGGACGCTGGGGCCTCCGTGACTTCTAGCCCTGGTACTGTAGTCAGCGTTTGGTAAACCTGGGACCTGTAGTCCTCCAGGGGTTCCGGTGGTCCCTACTGGGTATGAAGGGTCCCTGTAGGCGTGAACCCGGTGTCCGGTATATATATCTCGGGTGAGCCTGGTATGCTCCTCTGCCCCCTCGCTACTTCTTCCTTCTCCTCTCGCCTTCGGCCCACTCAGGGCCCTCACTAGGCCTTCACACGTGCTGTAGGCCTTGGCTCGCCTAAGCACAGCAGCCAGCCTGCTGCCTCTTCGCTGCTCTCTGAGTGTCAGCACGCTCCCTGCTCGACTCTGAGCTCTGTCCCTCTCTGTGTCTGAGAGACTAACTTCTGACTAACTGAGCTGCCTGGCTCCACCCTCCCTATATATATATCCCTAACAGGCTCCCTCTGCTGGTCTGGGGTGGTAGGGTGGAGGTGTGTGAATGTGTGAGGGCCTCTTGTAGAGAAGTCCATCCGTGCACCCTTCTGGGTTCTATGGCACCAATGCGCAGCAGGGCGCCACATCCCCCCCTAGTAAAACTCAGTACTCCTGGACTGAAGCATTTTTCTCAAAAACAGGTTAAACAAAAACATTTCTTCTCTTTATGGGAGGCACTTTTCTTGAACATTATAATACAATAATAACAATTATAAATAACATTAATTAAGTCACAGTAAGTCCCGTAACCTGGTGTCCATTTCACCGAAGAAAGAACATGAGGGACCCGCCTTAAAACCCTCAACGTAGGCCCTGGGCGTGGCTACTGGGCATAGGTGATCCAGGTGCTAGACCACGTCTTCGGCCACGCCAAACGGGTTTTTGTTCTGTGGTCACTTAAGGGGCACTCCAGGGAGTGCAACTATGTACATGACAGTTTTTGGGCTGCTCACAGTCCTCAGCCACCGAGTCCTTTATATATACCCTTACGGGTAACTAAATGCAATTAGAAGTGTCCGTGTCACATAAATTGTCCATTAGCAAGGCAAGATCAATAAATAAATAAATACATGAAATTATTACAAGAACATACCCTACGGGGTAACTATTTATACTGCCAGTGTTTCTCTATTCACTCTCTATACCTGACAGGGGTCTGGCCTTTTGTGCTACTTGATGACCTACGTAGTACTGGGATGCGTATAGTTTGGATGCTTGCGCTATTTTCCGCTCTATCAGCTCTATGTGTTGGTGGACTGCAAGACTGCCTTAACCTCTCTACGGGACGGGCAAGTACACTGGTTACTGGGCCTACTGGCTCTGCTTCTACCGGTGATCCTTCTTCCGGTGATTCTTCCTGAGCAGGCTCTTCTTGGGCACTTACAGGTCTTACTTGCAGTGGAGAGTCTTCTGGCTGTTGGTAGAAGTGTAGCACAGGTATTATTACCGCTCCATCCAGTTGAGGCCAATCTGCCGGGAAATCTAAGACAGTATGGAGTACTTCTTCTTTAGGCTCCTCCGGTACGGTGAGAGGCACTTCCTCCTGGGGCTTCAGCATACTTGGGCACAACTTCAGATGGTCTCTTGATACCATTGCAGTCGTTCTTCCTCCATCTTTGCTAATCAGACAGGTTTTCCTATTGTCGAATCTGGAATTCAACACAGTGTAAGGTCCCCTTTCCCACTGGTCGTCAAGCTTGTCGCTTCTTCTCTTTCGTTTCAGCACAACTTCTCCAGGTGTCAAGGGTTCGGCTGATGCACTCTTGTTGTACTGTGCTTCCTGCTTATCTCTCACCCTACTTAGACTGTCTTCGACACAGGCCTGCACTCTCTTGTACTGCTCCTGTCGAGTCATATCCCAGTCTTCAGTGGACATGTCCGCTTTTGGCTCTACCACTCCAAGCTCCAGGTCCATGGGCAACTTTCCGGGTCTTGCTCTCATGAGGTACGCTGGAGTACAATTGGTGGAACTCACAGGTATGTGATTGTACAAATCTACCAGGTCAGGTAGTTTGTCTGGCCACTGGTTTCTTTCTTCTAGAGGTAAGGTCTTCAATAGGTCGATGACTATATTATTCATCTTTTCACATAACCCATTGGTTTGGGGGTGGTACGATGTAGTCCGGATCTTCTTACACCCATACAGATGGCAAAGCTCTTTGAACAGATCGGCTTCAAAGGCAGGGCCTTGATCCGTCAGCACCTTATCCGGGTATCCATGGGGCCTGCAGAAGTAGGTTTTAAACATCCTTGCTGCAGTTTCTGCCATCAGATCCTTGACGGGGGCTACCACCAGGAACCGGGAGTAGTGGTCCACCATGGTCAGGGCATAAGAGTAGCCTGACCTGCTGGGTGACAGCTTGACATGATCCAGGGCGACGATCTCCAGGGGCTGGGTTGTCTTGATAGATTGCAAGGGTGCTTTCTGGCTGCTGTAGTCTTTTCTTCTGAGGCTACAGGGTCCACAATTCCGGCACCACCTCTCTATGGAGCTCCGCATTCCAACCCAATAAAACCGACTCTTCAGGAGGATCTCCAGCTTCTTCCAGCCAAAGTGCCCTGCTTGATCGTGGTAGGCCTCCAATACCATCTGGATATCGGTCCTGGGCACTATGATCTGCCATACTTTCTCATGGGTCCTGGGGTTGACATACCTTCAGCACAGCTTCTCTCTATAGATGAACAGCATGCTTCTCTCATTCCACAGTTGCTTGGCTTGTGGGGAAGCGTCCTTCTCCAGAGAGGAACCTTCCTGGGTTATCAGTTCTTTGATACGGCTGACAACCGGGTCGCTGTCCTGGGTCTCCTTCCAACTGTGATGAGGTAAAGGGTTTAGTGTCTTACCACGATACCTCCTGGAGGTGTGCTGCTCGTGGACCATCCCATTTCTGTGGAAGGCAGGTAGCTCAATCTCCCCCAGGTCATCCACTTCTTCAGTGTCCGACTGGTGAGGCATTCTGGATAGGGCATCTTGTGGCCTGCCCTGTATTTGATGGTGAAGTGATAGTTTGACAGACGGGCCATCCAACGCTGTTCCATGGCTCTCAACTTGGCTGTCTCTAGATGTGTCAAGGGGTTGTTGTCAGTATAGGCCGTGAACTTAGTGGAGGCCAGGTAGTGCTTGAATCGTTCAGTGATGGCCCAGACTAAGGCCAGGAGCTCCAACTTGAAGGAGCTATAGTTTTCTGGATTCCTCTTGGTAGGACGGAGCTTCCTGCTGGCATAGGCAATCACCTTCTCTTTTCCATACTGCTTCTGGCTTAACACAGCTCCTAGTCCCTCGTTGCTGGCATCAGTGTACAGCAGGAATGGTTGGCTGTAGTCAGGATAGGCCAGGATTTCTTCGCCAGTCAGGATCTCTTTCATCACTGCAAAGGACTCAGCCTGCTCTTTACCCCACTGGAAAGGGGGGTTTTGCCTCTGTTGGACTGTCCTACCAGGAGATCTTGCAAAGGCGCTGCCTTCTTGGTGTAGTCCTTTACAAACCTCCGGTAATACCCGACCAGTCCCAGGAACTGACGTACCTCCTTGAGATTCTTCGGCTCCGGCCATTTCTGGATGGCAGTGACCTTCTCCGGGTGCTACTCCTTCTGGACTGACGATGTGCCCCAGGTACTGAACCTTCTGTTTGAGCAGGTGGCACTTGGAAGGTTTCAATTTCATCCCATACCGGGACAACGACTCAAATACCTCCACCAGGTGCTTCAAATGGTCCTCATATTTCTTGGAGTACACTATCACGTCATCCAGGTATAGCAGCACGGTCTCGAAGTTACGGTGTCCCAAACAGCACTCCATCAATCTCTGGAACATTCCCGGGGTGTTGCAGAGTCCGAACGGCATACTGTTGAACTCACAGAGTCCCATCGGGGTAGTGAAGGCCGTCTTCTCCCGGTCCTCCTCAGCAACTGCCACTTGCCAGTACCCACTAGTGAAGTCAAGGGTAGAGAAGTAATTTGCACACTTTAATGCAGCCAGGGATTCCTCTATACAGGGCAAAGGGTATGCATCTTTTTGTGTTATGCTATTTACCTGTCTGTAATCTACACACATCCTCATGCTTCCATCCTTTTTCCTGACCAGGACCAGGGGAGCTGCCCAGGAGCTACAGCTATCTCTTATTACCCATGCTTTCTTCATGTCGTGCAACATTTCCTACGCTTTCTGGTAGTGTGCTGGTGGGATTGGCCTGTAACGTTCTTTGATGGGTGGATGGTCACCTGTGGGTATATGGTGTTGTACCCCTTTTAATCCTCCCAAAATCAAGTGGGTGTTTGCTGAATACCTGTTCGTATTCCTGGACCACCCTGTATACACCTTGTTTTTGATGGACAGGAGTGGTGTCAGTACCAACATGGAGCTGTTGACACCAATCCTCCAACTGAGCTTCGGAGTCATTGTCCTCCACTGTATCTGGTGGGGTCAAGGATTCCACTGTGTGTGTGGCATCATCATTCACAGTATACAACCTGGCAACAGTGGCGTATCTTGGTAATTTAACTTCATCTTCCCCACAATTTAGGAGATGTACGGTTACCCTCCCATTGCGTACATCAACCACCCCTCTGGCAGTTAAGAGTGTAGGTCTGTGCTCTGAGCTAATGGGCTCCACTACCGCCTGGTAGTTCTGTCCTTTAAGACCTATTGCTGCCCTACACCAAATCTGCATCTCACTCATTGGGGGAATCACAATGGGTATCAGGTTTGTCACCCGTACATTACCAATCTCACCACCTGTCATTGTCCTCCACTGTATCTGGTGGGGTCAAGGATTCCACTGTGTGTATGGCATCATCATTCATGGTATACAACCTGGCAACAGTGTCGTATCTTGGTAATTTAACTTCATCCTTCCCACAATTTAGGAGACGTACGGGTACCCTCCCATTGCGTACATCAACCATCCCTCTGGCAGTTAAGAGTGTAGGTCTGTGCTCTGAGCTAATGGGCTCCACTACCACCTGGTAGTTCTGTCCTTTAAGACCTATTGCTGCCCTACACCAAATCAGCATTTCACTCATCGGGGGAATCACAATGGGTATCGGGTCTGTTACCCGTACATTACCAATTTCACCACCTGTTAGCTTTACCTGTTGCTGGTACAGGAGGGCTCGTATCTCTCTCTGGAGCACCTTCCTCTGCCCTGGTTTGGCAGTGTCAGCAATCTGTTGGAGCAAAAACAACACTTCTCCCAAACAGTTACCAACAATATTTGTACCAAGTATCATATACAAGTCTGTATCACTAGGGTTAGTTTCCACTACAATCAGTCCCTGGTCCTTTAGCTCCGATCTCCCCACCTTCACTGTCACATCCTTAACCCCTACTAGGTTAAGAGGAAGGCCGTTAGAGGCATACAGGGAGAGGTTCGGGGCTGGCGGCCGCAGTTCATCTATGGACCAGTATCTTTTGTAGAGGACATCAGGTATGATGGTTACCTGAGATCCAGTGTCCAGCAGGGCAGGTGTCACGATGCCATTCAGCACAATGGACAGGAAAGGTCTTCCTCCCTCGAACCGATGGTACCAGCTTGATGAGCCTGCTTGATTTATTCCTGGGTGTCGGCCCTCGGCCCCAGGGTTTGCTCGTTTAAAGGACAGTTCCGCGCTGTGTGGCCTGCCTTCTGGAAATGGTAGCAGATGAATTCTCCTGGAGGGCGACGTTAGTCATTGGTCCTCCTCCGGGGTGGCATTGTCCTCCTACGGGATGGCGTTGTCCTCCTTCTTCTTCCACATCCAGGGGACATCCTCAGGGCTGTTGGAGAGTAGTATCCTTCCTTCCGGCTCGGGCTCCTCCTGTAGCTGCAGGGTGCTCAGGACAGTGGCCAGGGTTTTACTTAACTGGCGCACTTCAGAGCACAGGCTGTCCAGCTCGCTAGGAGGCACTGTTTGCATCTTTGTTCCAGCCGTTAATGAAGGAGCAGTGGGTGCTGCGGGCACTGGGGTGGCCCCACCCTGGTAACGTTGGACAGCAGTATCTGTTGTTTCCAGGGGTTGCAGACCCTTTATAGCCATGTCCTTAAGGATGTCAAAGGTGGCATCTGGATGATCTAAGGCCCACCACCATACAGTTCTGCTCTCCTCCTGGAACCTCAACCCCCGGATGAACTGCTCCGTCAGCATTTTATTTTCACTTTGTATGCTGGCTGGACTAACCTCTTTCAGGGCCCGCAGGGCTTCCTGTAAGTGCCAGGCATAGTCCCAGACACTGTCCTCAGGTTTCTAGACACAGTGGTAGAACCTCATCCGGAGATCTGTCTCAGTGCGGTTTTCGAACACAGTTTGCAGTCTCTTAAAGATGATGGATAGTGATGGATACTGATTCCTGGTCTGCGGCTGGCCAGGTTTCAACTTCCCGCTCTGCAGCACCAGTCAATTGTCCCAGCACCACAGCAGCTCTCTACTTACCAGTCATAGAATACATGTCTAGCACACCGCATATTTTTCTCTTGAATCCGGACAGGGTGTCTGGTTTGCCATTATACTGGGGAAGCCATTTCGCTCCAGGGATATACGGCAGGGCCATGGGTATCAACAGAGTCACGACCCCTGCTGGTGGAGCGCCCGCTCCGGCCTGTGCAGCGCCGGGCGCAGGTTGGGCATCAGGAGCATTAACCGGTGCTCCGGCGGCTTGCTGGTCGTCGGCCATGGTTGCGCCCCCTAGTGAACCGGAACCTACCTTCTTCACTTCTTTTTCAGGTAGGCCGCAGTTCCGCGGTCGACGGTCTTCTTCCAGGACCCTGCGTCACTCACGTCTGACGTCAGAGCGTCCTCCGGGCTCCTTCCAGGACCTGACGCTTCCTGGTTCAACGTCAGGGGCGGGGCGTGTCCTGGGCTTCGCGTGCTTCCAGCGGTTACGCCTCTCCGATTCCCACGGTTACATCCCTCTTCTTCCCGCGCGGCGACAGGAAGATGGCGGACAATGGCGGGAAATCTCGGGAATGGTGGGAAACCTTCACCACAGTGAGTATTGCAGTCTCTTAAGGCGCACAGTACCCGGTGGCAACGGGCACGGAATCCTGTTCGTGGCGCCAGAGCTGACGCGCCCCCTGGGCCGTGGAGTACTCGGCAGCCGGGCCTCTGGTTGCCCGGGGATATCACGGTAGCTGGCCCAGTCCGTGACCCAGGGCGGTCAGTAAAAAGGGGGGATATTTATAAGGGATTTAAAGTGTTCGTGACGCCACCTGTGGAATGCAGCTAAGGGGTGCCGCCGCTGTGGAGCAGTCCTCTGGAGCTGGTGTGGCTCTCCACAGGTAGAGCTAGCTCCAGGACAGTGTAGGGGTAGATGGTGTATGCTGGGGAGAGACGGCAGGGTGGTCCCGGAGGAAAGACGGACACTCACATGGGGGTAAGCTTTAGTACCTTTACTGGTGATGAGGCAGGCACGGTCCAGGGTACTCCGGGCGAAGGGCGCACTTTTGGACTCTCCCCAGTGAGCGGGTATAGGGCCTCCTGATCCGTGGCTTTACTCGCTAAGCTTCTGGCCTGCCTGGAACTAGGCCTAGCTAGGTTACTGTCTCTCCCTCCCTTGCACTTGCTGACCTGGTGGTAGGGCTTTTTCTTGAAGATCACTCTCCTTGGACGCTGGGGCCTCCGTGACTTCTAGCCCTGGTACTGTAGTCAGCGTTTGGTAAACCTGGGATCTGTAGTCCTCCAGGGGTTTCGGTGATCCCTACTGGGTATGAAGGGTCCCTGTAGGCGCAGACCTGGTGTCCGGTATATATATATCTCGGGTGAGCCTGGTATGCTCCTCTGCCCCCTCGCTACTTCTTCCTTCTCCTCTCGCCTTCGGCCCACTCAGGACCCTCACTAGGCCTTCACACGTGCTGTAGGCCTTGGCTCGCCTAAGCGCAGCAGCCAGCTTGCTGCCTCTTTGCTGCTCTCTGAGCGTCAGCACGCTCCCTGCTCGACTCTAAGCTCTGTCCCTCTCTGTGTCTGAGAGACTAACTTCTGACTAACTGAGCTGCCTGGCTCCTCCCTATATATATCCCTAATGGGCTCGCTCTGCTGGTCTGAGGTGGTAGGGTGGAGGTGAGTGAATGTGTGAGGGCCTCTTGTGGAGAAGTCCATCCATGCACCCTTCTAGGTACTGTGGCACCAATGCGCAGCAGGGCGCCACAAGTGGATTAATGGCTTCCACCTCTCACTAATAATATTATTTCTATATAGCCAGGTGTACTGGCAATTAGTGAGGATCAGGAGAGGGCTGTACTCTGTTCTCGTATTTTTAGCTATTATAATAGGGCAGTGGTATAGTTATAAATAACTTCCATTACTGAAACCAGATAATATAGTATAAAAGAATAGTCATTAGCAGTGTGTCCCAATGCTGCGTGCAACTATCAGTACATAGGCATATAGCGTGTGTCAGAACGCTGAGAGGAGTATGTCTCCATTCTCCTCTTTCTGATTCCCAAGTGTTGCGGATCTAGCTATCAATATGCCGATGCCTCACCTCACCTAGGTGAGTATATTCACTGACCTGTAGTGGGGATGGTGAGGATTCATTGGTGCTTTTTCCGGCTAGGTGTTAGCTTGTTGCTGTAATAGATGCAGTGCTCCATGCTAGTAGATCGTGGCTCCGTGATGCAGGCGGCGCCCCGGCCGGTGGCGCATGTCTGAGGTCAGGTCAAGCAGGGTTCTTCGTCCAGATTGTGGGATGATTCCTGGATGCTTGGTGAACTCCTACTGTCTTGTTAGTGATGTCACAGGGATGGTAGTGAGAACTTTAGGACCAATTCTGACGCGTTTCGAGTGCAAAAAGCGTCTTTCTTCCTCAGGGATGAGATAGAGGCACCAAACTATACTTAACTGTAATCCTTATGTCCCATTAACCTCCAGTGCTAATTGGTTATATTTTACCTGTTTTTAGTTCTGTTTTGTAGCAAAATGTGGAAGTTGTCATTCCAATAAAGCAGAGGGGGATCATTTATTATAATAACGTTTTAAAAAAAGAGAATTAAAACTGAGCTCCAGTGCTACTATTCTCTAAAATATACTGTAAAAAATCATCTTTTAAAAGAATGCTGGTAAAAATGCCAAAAGTCGCAAAATGTTTGAGCAACTTCATGCTATGCAAACATTTTATGTCTTTTGAAAGTGTTTTACACTAGTTTTCTGATGAATCAGGGCCTAAGTCTCTAAAAGAAAAGAGTCTCCATCCAAAAACATTTCTTTTGAACTACAAATTACTATCACAAACCAGCAAATTTTATATAGAGAGAAAAATCACTTAATAGATAGATTAAAAGAAAATCTTTAAGCAAGATCAACACCCCCCAAATTGCAAATATGGGCATGCAGGTCTTTGAAATGTAAATCAAGTTGACGCGCCCCTGGGCCTGTGCTGAGTAGCGTTGCGCACGCGGGGGCCTACCCGGAGCCGGATCTGAGAGGGGTAGTAGTTTCGTGGCGGTGACCCGGTCCGTGCCCAGGGAGTCAAACTGAGCGGCAGTATTTAGCAGTAGATGTTAGAATGTTCGACTACGCCACCCGTTGAATGCGGTCATGAGACCGCCGCTGCAGGGCAGACCGCTGAGGCCGGTGATACGGTTGTGCAGCGGGGATGGTATAACCCCCAACGGGAGGGGTATGGCCTCAGGGCAGCGGACGGGGATGATGAAACACTCAGAGACGGTGCGGTGTAGTTCAGGGTCTTTACTGGTGGCAAAGGTAGACCCTCCCGGAGTACTGGCTAGCGATCGGGGCCTGGTCAGTCCGTGAGCAGATGGAATCTCCCCTGGCCAGGTGGAGTTGTAGGCCTCCCCAACTAATCGTACTCTTCTGGCTACCTTGCTAGAGGCTGATAAAAGTAGCCCACGTCCCTGAGTGTACCGTGTGGTGCTCACCCGTATGGCCGGTGACTCGGGGCCTTCTGGTAGCTTTCGCTCCACGACGGCGGTGCTGGTCCCTTGCGTGTGACCGTGCCTTCGGGTTTCTTGGCCAGAGGACCTGAAATCCCCTGCCGGGCGGTTTCTGCTGCTGGGTAAGGATTAGTCCCCACAGCCTCGGACTCCGGGTCCGGTAAGAACTCTTCAATCAGGGCGAGCTCTACAGCTTCCAGCCCCTGATTCCTTTTAGCACTGCTCCCACTGAGCTCCTGATCTTTCTTTCCTATAGCCGCTCCTCTCCAGACCAGACTGTGTCTCTGTCTGGGACTCCTCTTCTTCTTCTTCTTCTAACCCTGCCTCAGCCCTAGTTTTATATAGGGGAAGTTCTTCCCCTCCCAGGACTGGGCAGGAGGTGTGGCATGCATAGGATTCCTGACCAGGAGACCTCCCACCTGCTCTCAGACGTAATATTGCTATTACTGTGGAAACCAGACCCCTGGGGTGCCACATTCCCCCCTAGTAAAATTTAGTACTCCGGGACTAAACATATTTTTGTAAACATAACAAGGTGCAAACAATAACATTCCAATAGAGACAACACATAAGGTGGTCACGGCGTGTCCGCAACCGGGTGTAACTTTTGAGGGAAACAAGGGTGTCCATTTCACCAAGGAACAGGGAGCCGTAACCAGGTAGGGGTCTGTCCTGCCCCGAGTCCTTAACAGTCTTTAGTCCATTCCTGGGTTACGCTCCAAACATATGTACAAAGGATTCCGGATAATCCCTAAACGACACCTATAAAATAACTAAAAATACACAATTATTTACAGGCAACAATAAACAGGTAAATACAAATAAAGCAGTCTAAACACTTAGATCCTCCAACGTACGGGCAACTGGCCTCTAGTGGCTCTAGTGGACCTACTGAGCTGACTGACTGGTCCTGAGCTACGGGGTGTAGGAGCTGTCAAAGATAAACTGGGCAGCTGTCTACGGGCTCTTTGGCTCACTAGGGGTACGGCAGGCTCACTATAAGCAGAGGGTTGATCCTCCTGGTCTGCTTGTGTGGGGTCTTCTGCCTCCTGGACCGGCTGCTCTTCCAGCTCTACCTGTTTCTCCGTAGGCACTTGGGATGCTGGTTGGAGGAAGGTGAGGACGGGTACCACAACAGCGCCATTTACTTGAGTCCAAGACCGAGGGAAGTCTCCGAGTACAGTACTAACCATCTCCTCCCTTTCCTCTGCGGGTCGAGGGTCTTCTTGTTCTTCTTCAGGGTTCCGTAGCTGTTCGGGACACTTCTTCAGGTGATCTCTAGATACAATGGCTGTGGTTTCTCCTCCGTCCTTACTGATTGTGCAGACTTTCGGGTTCTCATGGCTTGAGGGTAGTACGGTGTACGGGTCCTTCTCCCACTGGTCGTCCAACTTGTGGAGCCGTCTCTTCCTCTTCAAGACCTGCTCTCCAGGTACCAGGGGAACAGCGGGAGCATATTGGTTGTAAGTCTTCTCGTGTCTCTCTCTAGCTTGACTGAGACTTCGCTCCACGCTCTCCTGTACTTTCCGGTACTGCTGCTGCCTTTCTGTGTCCCAGTCTGCTTCTGGTGAAGTGTCCTCGGGTGTCAGGACTCCCATATCCAGATCAACAGGCAGCTTACCAGGTCTTGCTCTCATCAGGTAAGCCGGGGTACAGTTGGTAGAACCTACCGGGATGTGGTTGTATAGGTCCACCAGATCAGGCAGTTTCTCAGGCCACAGACTGCGTTCTTCCAGGGGCAATGTTTTCAGAAGGTCTATCACCACCTGGTTCATTTTCTCACAGAGTCCATTGGTTTGCGGATGATAGGGTGTTGTTCTTATCTTCTGGCAGCCATACAGAGTGCAGAACTCCTGGAAGACTTCCGCTTCAAAGGCAGGTCCTTGGTCCGTCAGCACCTGCTCTGGGTATCCGTGTGGACGGCAGAAGTGCTGCTGGAAGGCTCTAGCTGCTGTTTGAGCCGTTAAGTCCTTGACCGGGACCACCACCAGGAACCGGGAGTAATGATCTACGATTGTGAGGGCGTAGACATACCCAGATCTGCTTGGAGCCAGTTTCACATGGTCCAGGGCTACCAGTTCCAGTGGCTGTCGGGTGATGATGGGCTGCAAGGGAGTCTTCTGGCTGGCACGGTCCTTCCTTCTTAGGTGGCACGGTCCACAGTCTCTGCACCACCTCTCGATGGTTCCTCTCATGCCTACCCAGTGGAACCGCCCGCGCAGCAGGAACTCCAGCTTCTTCCATCCGAAGTGCCCAGCTCCGTCGTGGTATGCCTCCAGTACCATAGCAGCGTCTCTTCTTGGCACCACTACTTGCCAGATCAGTTCATGCGTCCGGGAGTTAACCATTCTGCGGCACAACTTCCCCTTGTAAAGGAACAGTCGACTCTTCTCAGCCCACAGTTGCTTGGTCTCCTCCGGAGCGTCTGGGTCAAGGCGGGCATCTGGCTGAATCAGCATCTCCTTCACCAGTCGGACGGCGGGGTCACTGTCTTGCGTTTCCGCCCAGTTGTAATGAGGTAAGGGGTTGAACGTAGCGGATTGCTTACCCCTTACACGGTGGGAATACTGGATAGTCCCATGACGGTGGAACGCGGGGAGTTCAACTTCTTCCAATTCCTCTGGATCTTCCCCTACGTCCGATAGGTTTGGCATTCTGGACAAGGCATCCGCGTTGGTATTGGAGCGTCCTGCCCGGTATTTGATTGTAAACTCATAGTTGGACAAGCGGGCCATCCATCTCTGCTCTAGGGCACCGAGTCTTGCAGTGTCCAGGTGTGTCAACGGGTTGTTATCCGTGTACACGGTGAACCGGGAAGCAGCAAGGTAGTGCTTAAAGCGTTCGGTGACTGCCCACACCACTGCCAGGAACTCTAGCTTAAATGAGCTGTAATTCTCAGGGTTTCTTTCGGTGGGTCGCAGTTTCCGGCTGGCGTAAGCAATTACCCGTTCCCTCCCCTGCTGGATCTGGGACAGTACGGCTCCTAGCCCGATGTTACTGGCGTCGGTGTAGAGGATAAAGGGCTGGCTATAAACAGGGTACGCCAGGATTTCATCCCCCGTGAGGGCCATCTTCAGCTGGCGGAAGGACTCTTCTTCTGGTTCTTGGCCTTCCTGGACTGGCCTATCAGGAGGTCCTGCATAGGAGCTGCCTTTTTGGTGAAACCGGGAATGAACCTTCGGTAGTAGCCTACCAACCCGAGGAACTGCCTCACTTCCTTTACGCTGGAGGGGCTTGGCCATTCCTTAATTGCGGTGATCTTATCAGGGTCGGGAGCCACTCCGTCAGCACTCACCACGTGTCCCAGGTACTGCACCTTTGGCTTCAGGAGGTGACACTTGGAGGGTTTCACCTTTAGGCCGTAACTTGCCAGAGCTTCGAACACTTCCGCCAGGTGTTTCAGGTGGTCCTCGTAGGTCTTGGAATAGACGATGACATCGTCCAGGTATAACAGGACCGTCTCGAAGTTTCGGTGTCCCAGACAGCATTCCATCAACCGTTGGAAGGTTCCTGGTGCGTTGCAGAGTCCGAACGGCATGCAGGTAAACTCGCTAAGTCCCATCGGGGTGGTGAATGCGGTCTTCTCCCGGTCCGCCTCTGCTACAGGAACCGGCCAGTACCCGCTAGTGAGATCCAAAGTGGAGAAGAAGTTAGCAGATTTTAAAGCAGCCAAAGACTCCTCTATCCTTGGTAAGGGGTACGCATCTTTGTGTGTGATACGGTTGATTTTCCGGTAATCTACACACATTCTCATGGTGTTGTCCTTCTTTTTAACCAAGACTAGTGGAGCTGCCCAGGGGCTACAGCTATCCCTGATTACTCCAGCCTCCTTCATGTCTCTAAGCATCCCCTTGGCGTGTTGGTAGTGTGCAGGGGGTACGGGTCGGTATCTCTCCTTTATGGGAGGATGGTCTCCCGTGGGGATGTGGTGTTCTACCCCCTTTACTCACCCGAAGTCTAACGGGTGTTTACTAAACAATCTCGCGTACTCTTGAACCACCCGATAGACTCCCTGTTTCTGGTGTGAGGGAGTGGAGTCAGTTCCCAAATGTAGTTGCTGACACCAGTCCTCTATTGTTTTCTTAGAGCCGTTACCTTCCTCTGGATGAGATGGAGGCAAGGGTTCCACGGATTGTACAGAATTCTGGTTTATGGTGAACAATTTAGCTAGCACCATAAGTACTTCTCTCTTCCCGATGTTTATTATGCGAACGGGCACCCTCCCATGGCGTACATCAACCACCCCCCGTGCTGTCAAAATGGTGGGCCTACTGTCTGAGTAGACGGGTTCTACCATTGCTTGGTAGTCTCTACCTCTTAGACCAATAGCTGCCCGGCACCAAATCATCATTTCACTTTTTGGGGGCATGGCAATAGGGAAAGGGTCACACATTCTCACGCTTCCAATCTCACCACCGGAGAGTTCCACCTGTTGCCGCCGCATCAGTGCCCGGATCTCTTTTTGGAGCACTCGCTGCTGGCCGGAGCTGGCGTTCTTGGCAACCTGCTGTAAAATGAAAATCACCTCTGCAAGACAATTTTCAATCACATTAGTTCCTAGCGTTATCTTTGGGTGACTCTCGCGCTTGTCAATGTCTACAATGATCAGTCCCTGTGCTGCCAGTTTGACTCTACCGACTTTAATGGTCATCTCTTTGAATCCGATCTGTGGCACGGGTTGACCATTGCTGGCGATGATACTCAAGTCGTCGTCAGGGTAGCGGGTTATATCCGAGTCATTCCAGTACTGCTTAAAGAGCACGTACGGGATGGTGGTGACCTGTGACCCGGTGTCAAGTAGGGCACTCATAGGAATGCCATCCAGTACCACAGGCAAGACTGGACGTCCTCCCACGTATTTGTCACGCCAGTTCGATGGGCCTGATGATCTTATTCCTGGGGGTTGGCCCTCTACCCCAGGTTGTGCCAGTTTAAAGGACAGTACCTTGCCATATGTCCAGGTTGATTGTAGCGGCAGCAGATGGGTTGTCCGTCCTCGTTGTATCGGTCGCTGGGTCTTCCTCTGGCCGGTGGGGTCCTCCTTGGTCGACGCCACGGGATGTCCTCCGGTCCGGATGCCAGCCGGATCTTCCCTGGAGCAGCAACCTGTAAAGACTGCACAGTTCGGGTTAGCGCAGCTACGCTTTTAGCTAGCTCTTGGACCTGATGGTGCAGGTCTGGAGCCGGGTCATTGTTCAAAGCCTGCGCATCAGCTCCCACAGGCCCTGCCGACAAGGGCGCCGCCTCCTGGTGGTAAGCGGTAGTAGGGCGCCTGTGGGCCACAACGCCACCCGGTGCCGGTTCTCGGAGCACCCGAATGGCTCTGTCCTTGAACTGTGCAAAGTCCAGATGAGGATCCTGTAAGGCCATTGCCCGCAACTGGGTTCGGTGGGCATTGCAATATAGTCCCTCTATAAATTGTTCGGTCAACAGCCTGTCCTCGTTTCCCACGCCGTCAGGGTCGGTCTGCTTAATGGCTCTCAGGGCCTCTTGTAGGTTTAGTGCATAGTCCCTTATATTCTCATGTGCTCGCTGTTTGCACCCGTAGAATCTAAGCTTAATCTCAGCTGAGGTGCGGGTATCAAAGGTGTCCTTCAGCCGGGTTAATATCCCTGCGACAGTCCTCCTCCCAGGTGGCCAGGACTTTACCTCCCTTTGGGCTGCCCCGGTTAGTTGGGCCACCAGGATGCTCACTTTTTGCTCTTCTGTGAGGGGGTACACCTGGAAGAGGCTATCCAGCTTTTCTCTAAAGTCATTCAGGGTATGTGACTCCCCTGAGTACTGGGCATAGTGAAAGGCATGACCGCAGCAGCGGTGGCGCTGGCGGTGGCTGTGGCAGTGAAGCTCTCCTCCGTATCCGACATCTTCCTCCCCCCTAGTGGACCGTGGCCTACCTTGCGATGATCCTCTTCCGTAGGCCGCGGCTCCGCAGTGGATCGTCAGGGACGAGGACCTTCCGTCGCGCTCCTGTGACGTCGGCGTCTGCTGGGCTCCTTCCAGGACCTTACGCAACGTCCGGACGTGAGGCGGGGCTTCAGTTCTCGCGGGTTTTTCGGAGTCCACGCCCCTCTTCTTCCCACGCGGCGTCTTCAAGATGGCGTCCAACGGCGGGAAAACTCCACGGATGGCGGGAAGAAGGCAGAAGATGGCGTCCAACGGCGGGAAAACTCCACGGATGGCGGGAAGAAGGTAGAAGATGGCGTCGGATGGCGGGAATCTTCACCACAGGTAAGTTGAAAAGTCTCTTTTTCAGGCACGCAGTACCCGGTGGTTGCGGGCACGAGATCCTGCCGACTACGCCAAAAGTTGACGCGCCCCTGGGCCTGTGCTGAGTAGCGTTGCGCACGCGGGGGCCTACCCGGAGCCGGATCTGAGAGGGGTAGTAGTTTCGTGGCGGTGACCCGGTCCGTGCCCAGGGAGTCAAACTGAGCGGCAGTATTTAGCAGTAGATGTTAGAATGTTCGACTACGCCACCCGTTGAATGCGGTCATGAGACCGCCGCTGCAGGGCAGACCGCTGAGGCCGGTGATACGGTTGTGCAGCGGGGATGGTATAACCCCCAACGGGAGGGGTATGGCCTCAGGGCAGCGGACGGGGATGATGAAACACTCAGAGACGGTGCGGTGTAGTTCAGGGTCTTTACTGGTGGCAAAGGTAAACCCTCCCGGAGTACTGGCTAGCGATCGGGGCCTGGTCAGTCCGTGAGCAGATGGAATCTCCCCTGGCCAGGTGGAGTTGTAGGCCTCCCCAACTAATCGTACTCTTCTGGCTACCTTGCTAGAGGCTGATAAAAGTAGCCCACGTCCCTGAGTGTACCGTGTGGTGCTCACCCGTATGGCCGGTGACTCGGGGCCTTCTGGTAGCTTCCGCTCCACGACGGCGGTGCTGGTCCCTTGCGTGTGACCGTGCCTTCGGGTTTCTTGGCCAGAGGACCTGAAATCCCCTGCCGGGCGGTTTCTGCTGCTGGGTAAGGATTAGTCCCCACAGCCTCGGACTCCGGGTCCGGTAAGAACTCTTCAATCAGGGCGAGCTCTACAGCTTCCAGCCCCTGATTCCTTTTAGCACTGCTCCCACTGAGCTCCTGATCTTTCTTTCCTATAGCCGCTCCTCTCCAGACCAGACTGTGTCTCTGTCTGGGACTCCTCTTCTTCTTCTTCTTCTAACCCTGCCTCAGCCCTAGTTTTATATAGGGGAAGTTCTTCCCCTCCCAGGACTGGGCAGGAGGTGTGGCATGCATAGGATTCCTAACCAGGAGACCTCCCACCTGCTCTCAGACGTAATATTGCTATTACTGTGGAAACCAGACCCCTGGGGTGCCACATATTGACACCTTTATCTTGTAAATCTATTGATCCCTTTACATCTTTATCTTCCTTTATTTCTCAGTAATTAGCGCTTTCATTCATATGCAATAGAGTCATTAAGTGCTCTGGACATGACAAAGCACTTGAGGAGTCACTTCCTTCCTAGATTGTTTCCTAGTCCACCACCAATCTCTTTATCATGAACGAAATTGAGCTAAAGAGGTTGGAGCATTAAATACCTAATTTACAAATGAATGAAAATGCTAATTACTTGGGAAAGCAGCAACAGATAGAAGATATAAAGGTGTCGATGGATTTACATGTCAAAGACCTGCATGACTATATCTTCTGCTTAGGTGGTGGGAGGAAGTTGATCTTACTAACAGATTCCCTTTAATTAACACATAACATTATACTAGCAGTTTATATATTCATCCAAATAATAAGGGCTAATTCCACTTATAGTAGATAATTGTCTATAATACATAACAACCTATTCACTTATATCTGTATTTTTTTTTCAGCTGGAAGATGGAAAGTATCTCTTTTCACTAGTGCAATGCCATCTGCTGGAACCACATCTCAAGTATACATCATATTCTATGGACATCTCAGGGCATCGGCTCCTGTGTTTCTGTATAGTAATGAAGAACATCTATTCCAGAGTGGCCATGAAGATACATTTGATGTATGTATACATAAAGGCATGCTCATAGTTTTGTCAGAGCCAGCTGAGGATGCAATATGCAGCTGACACATGCTCCTAACAGTGATATGAGCAATCTCTGATTGCTGCTGTTTAGCCATTTGAATGCCACTGTCAATTTCTAATTACAGCACTAAAGTGTTGCAAACATTGTATTTTTAAAAGTATAACCCATCAAAATATAAAATTGAATGCCAGAATGGCTGCTTTTCAAGTACCACATGGTCAAAAAAAATTCAATAAAAAACCATTAAAATATTGCATGTACTCCAAAAATTGTACCAATAAAAACTACAACTCTGTATACAAAACACAAGCCCTCACAGTGATTCATCAACAGAAAAATAAAAAAAAGCTAAAAGGGTTGTTCTGGACTTTTATATTGAGGACCCCATCAATATAAAAGTCCAGGACAACCTCTTTAAGGGAAGTTCGGTATTGCCACAATGATACTGACCTGGAGATTCATGTTATCAGGTCATTTTTATCACTCAATGAAAACTGTAACAAAAAGATACCCAAAAAACAATGGCATTGTTACATATTTTTCACCATTTCACTCCACTTTTATTTTTTCTTCTGTTTTTCATAACATTATGTGGCAAAATAAATGGTGTCATTCAAAACTACAACTCTCATATAAGCCCTCATATGGCTATGTTAACAGAAAAAAAAAGTCATGTCTCTTAGAAGAAGGGGAAGAAATGCAGAAAGAGCAAAAAAGGAAAAAAATGTCTCTGACTTGAGATGAGCGTCTTGAACCGCAGTTGACTGAGTTTGAATCGAATTTCCTGAAATTCGCAGTTCCTTGCAATTTCGAACACTTTGAGATTTGATTTAAAAAAAAAAAAAAAACCTTGCCAGGCACCATTTCCCACTCTCAATGTAAGTCCATGAGAGCCAGAATGAGGCCAGAATGAGACTCTCATTGACTTACACTGAGAGCTTGTGACTGTTACCTCTGAAGTCAGAAGTTGCGGTCACAAGATGGTGGATCGGGACTGGAGTGGTGCTGGGAACAGCTGAAGACAGCAGGTGGTGAGTATAATACTAGGATCCGTAAATTACAATAATGACACCACTAGAGTGCTGACATAAAAAAAAATGCTGGAGTGGTGCTTTAAGACTCATCTTTTTACGGTAGGAAATACCACAACCAATAACTATCCAAAACCACATAACATAACACATATAAATCATCCCTGGATTTTGGTAGATTTGGCTTAGTAAATCTGTCTCATTGCTTTCTACTACTCCTCTTGGAAGTGTGATAATACATTGACAAAAGGGAGTTACCATTATCCTGGTCAATGGGTTGTATCCTTACACATCCTTTTACTGTCAGCACTTATTTGACAATGTCTGACTGTCCCAGAGTTGTTAAAAAAAAGATACCCAAAAATTATTTCATGAAGACTACAAGTACTTACTAAAACTGACATGTCAGAGGAGCCGACAGGGCTTGTTTAAATGGCTTTTCTGAAATTCAGTTATTTAAATTGATTATGACAGCAATGGAAACGTTGATGTCTCTAGATCGTCTTCATTTTCTTTTATATTTTCTTTCCCTCAGATTAGCATAGGAGACATTGGAGAAGTGTATAAAATACGAATAGGGCACACAAATTCAGGAGATTCCCCAGGATGGCACTGTGAAGAGGTAATTAACTATATAAGTAAAAGCTTATAGATCATGTCTAGTACCATTAAGTATGACTATATTGAAAATTCAATTCAGAACGTGGTGTCTGAATGCATAAACCCTTAATACATTTTATAATAGAAAAGGAAATGGATATGCTTTCTCATGCTCACTTCTACTAGTGCTGAGATATCAGTCCAATACTTGTCATATTTTTCATTTAAAAAGACAATTTTACATCTGCTACAAATTTAGCTTCATTTTATTAACTAATCGAAACATTACAAATTCCACCAAATGGAAGCTTGAGTATTAACCATTAACTTACGGTAATTGTTTTTTTTAGTTCTTCTTCCCATCGAAAGATAGCCATACGCATTAGATAAATGCTGACCAAATCCAATTTTAACAAGACCAACTAATTACATCTAATGAGTGTAGGGATGCCACAACTCTCCTCTGGCTACAGATGTTGTTGGGTTGTTGGAATAAAGGTTCGAGCATGTTGTCAAGCAGATAAGCGGCCATTAGAGGTGACTGTCAATATCTTATTTGCCTCTCTATTGAGAAATTATACATATCTTGGAACAGCTATCAATCAAACAAGCGTTTAGTCAACAGCATGTAAAGTAGATGGCCATCTTAAGACAAAGATAACTTAGACGACATAAGAGCATATGGACAGTCTTGTCTTATTGGGAAAATCCTGTAAGGGTTCTATATTGAAATATTTTATGGGGAGGATGTTTGCATAATGCAGAATGAAACAGTAATGGGGCAGATACCCCCCCCCAAGGGCACTGTAATAAATGAGCATGATTCGATAATACTTTTTACACAACAGGTGCAGCTGTTGAATATTTTTTCGAAAGAACAATTCTGCATCAAAGTAGATCGCTGGCTTTCACGTGACAAGGATGATGGAGAAATCTGCAGGGAGGTTCCTGTGCCAAAACAGGGTCATTCCAAACTATCAGGTAACTGCATTTTTACTTCCACAAGAATAACCTGGGTTATTATCCTGTCACAGTCTGTTACATCAGATACTAACCTTCTTTAAACAAGAAACAACAGAGCTACTGTATCTTTTATGGCATCATATTAGCTAATAAAACCATAAATACAAAACATTAAAAGGGTTATTCAGGACTATGTTCACTTTCCACTATGGGCCTAAGAACTAACAGACAGGTAGTTGCTAACTAGCTGCCTGTTCTGTCCAGCTCAGATCTCTGCTGGCACAGAGTTGTCACGGACCGCTCATGCCGGCGATTCTGCAGCTTCCGCTGACATCACGTCGACAGAGCAGAGAATTTTATTCCGCTCTGCTCTGTTGACAGGCTGACGATGTCATGTTGATTGACAGCCAGCTCCCTACTGTCTAACTGCGGGAAGCGCACTGTCAATCAGCATGACGTCTGCAGTAATGCCCCGTCGACAGAGCAGTGAGGAAGAGTGAGAGCTGCTCTGTTGAAGTGGACCAGATGAATCACCGGTAGGAGCAGTCAGCAACAGCTCTGAGCTGGCCTTGTGTGGAACAGGCAGGTAGTTAGCATCTACCTGCCTGTTATTTTATTACTATGAGCCCAAAAAAACTAATACAGCCCATGATAACACCTTTAAGAGTAGACAGACAAAAACATTAGGCAGATTACTAGGGCAGCACGTTAAAGGGGTGGTCCGAAAGCAATTTTCCCTATCTATTTAGTCCCATAATCTAAGCTATTTTCTATACTTGCATTAAAAATTCCCTACCGTTCCCTAACTACACTATCTAACATCCTTGGTATTTTTTTCTCTACTTTCTGTCTGATGATGATTCGTTTGAGTATTACCAGTGCATGCTGGGATACTCAAACAAAGCATCATCAGGGGGCTGAAGTTGCGGTCATTGTCACAGCCCTGCCCCCCCATCCTGAAACGAAGCGTCATCAGTGACACACCAGGATAACCCCTTTAATCATCTTATTTAATCATCTTATGCTATTTTAGCTTTTTTTCTTTTTTTCTCTGGCATTATTGTATCCTTTGACAGAGTTGTGCTTTGCTGTTTGGCTTCACTACACACTTCAATTTATTCAAATAAGTGGTTCATATACCATTTGAAAGCCAACAGGCAATCTCTGATAAGAATTAATGTTTTAAAGGGAGTTCTTAATATTTTTTTTCATACATAAAGTTTTTTCGGTCATGACTACATCCCTTCATAGTACAAACTTACAATTCTTCCTGTTGTTCCTCAGAATTGGCCAGTAATGTGTGATATCAGCACCCATGCTGCATCTTTTTAATCTGTGTGTTTACCTCACCCTGGAGCTGGATTCACAACTGCACTGCTCAGTGCTGCTATATAATGTCTTCATGCTGCTGCTTTTAAATATGTGATGCATAGAGACGGGAGTGCAGGAATTCTCTCTGTGAACTCTCTATGGGAGCCATCATAGACAGCTCTACCTACTAAATCAGAGACAACTGAAAGTGAGAGGGAGAGGCTACAGGAGGGTAAACTAATACAAAATGCAGGACTCAGGTCAGATAGTGGCTAGAAATAGCGTTATTCACACACATACACACATTGCTGCTGAATAGTTAAGTGAAATGACAGGTATTCTTTAATGAATAGAAAACAAATACCTTTCTTCATTATTATCTATGTAAAAGAACATTTTCAGCCAACTCATTCCAACTTTGCTATAGAAAGAAACAAATTGTCCTCACTGTCTCTCCACTTGCAATGTATTTTACCGTGTATTTTTATTAGTACCAGGACACACCGGGTTATTTTTACCAAGCTCTGCTTCAGATTGAATTTTACTGGAACGCGTTTGTAAAATAGGAGCGAACTCATTTCTATGCAGTTTTATTCGCCAATCCAATTTCCATTGCATTTGGGTTACAAAAGTTGCCCATTTATAAAATAAAAACAGCTATTTCAAAAAATCGAGGGGCTTCTGCAAAGCTGTCAACATTGTTATATTTTTCATGATTTAGACTACGTACATCGCAATCCAGAATATGGCGTCCTCTATTCATCTATTATTGCAGTCTCCATGGACGGTGGCCTCAAGTGCTATGTATAACTTGAATAAAGTGCTGATTTATTGCAAAGATCCCTTTAGTCTAAAGAAGAATGCTTTTAGAGGGCGCTACCATTTTTAGATTTCTTAAGGGCTCGCTCACACGAACGTATAAATCGGATGAGTGCAAGCCGATTAAAAATCAGATTGCACTCGGAACAATGTTATTCAATGAGGCAGTGCAGATTTGCGTGTTTTTTCTCAGCTGTATTCCTTATGAGAAGAAACTCGGCGCATGCTGCAATTTCACTCCAAAATCTGATGGGTGCGAGAAAAAAATCAAAAGCCAAATCAAAAAAATCAAAAGCCATACAGAACGTCAGTATGGCATCTGATTTTTATGGATACATTACAATTCTGTACAATAGGAAACTGTAAATTGTCTTGTAAATGATTAATAGTTGCTGAGTAAAAAACGGATTGCGTAGAGACTGCACACGGATGACAAGTGAGGAAAAAATCAAAAGTAAGGTTGAATAAACCCACCAACAACAAATAGTATACGGTTTCACATCACTCGTGGGACCCGCTTCAACTGCTGCCCGATAGTTATGTCTAGGAAAATTTGAGGGAAAAACAGCTACATCCACTTATAAAAATGGTATCCTTTATTGTAGATCCATTAAAATCAGTTCTGTCGGCTCATAAAGAAATCTCTCACGTGTTTCCGACATTTCAAAATGCCCATGCTATGCCAGAAACTATTTAAAATCATGATCAACCAATCAGAAAGAATGGTGCATAATATATTACATTTCATTATCATATGCCATATTTCATCTTATATACATGTCATTAATATAATAGCATCGTGTCATTTTGGAAATTTATTCCGTTCGGCTGTTTTCTATTCATACTAAGGATCCATCCATACCTAAGGACACATAATACCCTACTGCTCCTATATTCCACGGTCTTCCTAAAACACATAAGGAGATATTCCCTCCACCCTTAAGGCCAATTATTGTCAGGATAGGATCTCTTAATGAGGGAATGAGTCTATGGGTAGATGAACACTTACGCCCTTTAGTACAAATAACTCCAGGATTTATAAAATATACTAACATCATGTTATATGCTATGAACAATATGACATGGTGCAAAGGATATGCATTTGTATCATGTGGTGTCATAAATCTATATTCTTGTATCCCTCATCATCTTGCTATCAAAGCCGTGGAGTTCCATTTGAACCATTACAATACAGATCTCAAACATTTTATCATTATGGCTGTGAAATATTTATTAAAACATATTTTTTTCTTTTCAATAAGGAATATTTTTTGCAGATAGAGGGGGGCACCAATGGAGTCCTATTTCTCCCCATTTTTGACTATTCTTTTTGTCTCTTGGTGGGAAAAGCTTTTTATTTACAATCAGTGTCAGATTGGGGTAGCAAGGGCCCACGAGTCACACGGGAATTGGATGTTTCGCCCCCAGCAGTTCGCCACCGGGTACATTTTGCTCCCGCACATTTCATCCCCAGCATTTGGCCCCCAGGATGTTTTGCCCCTGCACATTTCACCCCCGCACATATCGCCCCCAGTTTGCCTCGGTCCGGGGGCAAAACGTGCGGGGGCGAAATGTGCGGGGGCGAATCTTCCTGGGGCGAAATGATAGGGGTGAAATGTGCGGGGGCGAAATGTACCTGGGGGCGAACTGCTGGGGGAAAATTGCTGGGGGCGAAACTTCCTATAACCGAGTAACACAGCCTCTGGGGGCCACTGTTCAGCTACATGCAAATATTACAATATCTTCATTTAAATCTTTACCTATGCTTCTATAAAATTCTAAACTGGGTAGTCTGGTGAATGAATGATGAGATGCTTCCTTTGTACATAGCGAAACAAATGTATTGTGCCAACTACTACTCATAAAGTGGGGTGGAGGACTCACTCTGCAGAGAGGCCCACCGGGGGATTCACCAGTTCCCCCTAGGGCCAGTCCGAGCCTGTTTACAATGATGTTAACCCATTCTTGCCACAATTGATCTATGTGGATGATTTCCTCATGGTATGGAAGGAGGGGGGATCGTAGCAGCCGTACCAGATTTCATTAGTTATTTAAATGGTAAGGTTTAGGTTTACAGCCACATATTCCAGAACAATCATTCAATTTTTAGACATTGAATTGAGAGGTGATCTTGATGCAGGTGTTGTTCACACGTCTATGTTCCATTATTGTGTGCAGACAGTTGCAATCCTAGTCACACAATTAAAGCTGTACCATATGCAGAATTTCTGAGAGCAAAATGAATTTGCTCTGAAGTAATTTCAAAGATGAAAGTATTACAATTTAAAAAAATATGAAATAATAGAGGTTATAAAAATAAGGATATTAGCAATTCTTCAAAAAAAGCTATGGGTAAAAAAACGAGAAAATGTAAGCAAAATTTTGGATGATGGGTATACAATAGTGGCTAGGAAAGGTAATACCTTGGGAAATATACTTTTCCCTAGTATATATACAGAATCTAAAAACGAAAAATGCACCTGGCTATCAGAAAAAGATTATTATAGTTGTGGCAAAAAATGCAGTATATGTCCATTTAGTAAAAAGAAGAAATCTATAGCCCTCCCAAAGGGTAGGAAATATAACATAAGGACATTTATTAATTGTGATTCTGATCACGTGGTTTATTGCATGGAATGTACAGCAGGTAATTTGTTATATTGGATGCACAACTAGGAAATGAAAGAAAAAAATATCCGAACACATATATAATAGTAATAAAAATAGCAGCACATATTCGAAGATGACAAATTATTTTGCGGAAATACAGTACAGACCAAAAGTTTGGACACACCTTCTCATTTAAAGATTTTTCTGTATTTTCATGACTATGAAAATTGTACATTCACACTGAAGGCATCAAAACTATGAATTAACACATGTGGAATTATATACTTAACAAAAAAGTGTGAAACAACTGAAAATATGTCTTATATTCTAGGTTCTTCAAAGTAGCCACCTTTTGCTTTGATGACTGCTTTGCACACTCTTGGCAAGCTTCAAGAGGTAGTCACCGAAATGGTCTTCCAACAATCTTGAAGGAGTTCCCAGAGATGCTTAGCACTTGTTGGCCCTTTTGCCTTCACTCTGCGGTCCAGCTCACCCCAAACCATCTCGATTGGGTTCAGGTCTGGTGACTGTGGAGGCCAGGTCATCTGGCGTAGCACCCCATCACTCTCCCTCTTTGTCAAATAGCCCTTACACAGCCTGGAGGTGTGTTTGGGGTCATTGTCCTGTTGAAAGATAAATGATGGTCCAACTAAACGCAAACCGGATGGAATAGCATGCCGCTGCAAGATGCTGTGGTAGCCATGCTAGTTCAGTATGCCTTCAATTTTGAATAAATCCCCAACAGTGTCACCAGCAAAGCTGCCCCACACCATCACACCTCCTCCTCCATGCTTCACCTTGGGAACCAGGCTTGTAGAGTCCATCCATTCACCTTTTCTGCGTCGCACAAAGACACGGTGGTTGGAACCAAAGATCTCAAATTTGGACTCATCAGACCAAAGCACAGATTTCCACTGGTCTAATGTCCATTCCTTGTGTTCTTTAGCCCAAACAAGTCTATTCTGCTTGTTGCCTGTCCTTAGCAGTGGTTTCCTAGCAGCTATTTTACCATGAAGGCCTGCTGCACAAAGTCTACTCTTAACAGTTGTTTAAGAGATGTGTCTGCTGCTAGAACTCTGTGTGGCATTGACCTGGTCTCTAATCTGAGCTGCTGTTAACCTGCGATTTCTGAGGCTGGTGACTCGGATAAACTTATCCTCAGAAGCAGAGGTGACTCTTGGTCTTCCTTTCCTGGGGCGGTCCACATGTGAGCCAGTTTCTTTGTAGCTCTTGATGGTTTTTGCAACTGCACTTGGGGACACTTTCAAAGATTTCCTAATTTTTCGCACTGACTGACCTTCATTTCTTAAAGTAATGATGGCCACTCGCTTTCTTTACTTAGCTGCTTTTTTCTTGCCATAATACAAATTCTAACAGTCTATTCAGTAGGACTATCAGCTGTGTATCCACCAGACTTCTGCACAACACAACTGATGGTCCCAACCCCATTTATAAGGCAAGAAATCCCACTTATTAAACCTGACAGGGCACACCTGTGAAGTGAAAACCATTTCCGGTGACTACCTCTTGAAGCTCATCAAGAGAATGCCAAGAGTGTGCAAAGCAGTCATCAAAGCAAAAGGTGGCTACTTTGAAGAACCAAGAATATAAGACATATTTTCAGTTGATTCACACTTTTTTTGTTAAGTATATAATTCATAGTTTTGATGCATTCAGTGTGAATGTACAATTTTCATAGTCATGAAAATACAGAAAAATCTTTAAATGAGAAGGTGTGTCCAAACTTTTGGTCTGTACTGTACATAAAGGGAATTTAAAGAGTTTAAATTGTTATGGGATTGAAAAGGTTATCTGTCCAGAAAGTGATGGAGACTGGCAAAAGAAGGTGTTCTTAAGAGAAATGCATTGGATCCTTAGGATGAATACAAAACAGCCGAACGGAATGAATTTCCAAAATGACATTATGCTATTATAATAATAACATGTATATATATATCAATGCATATGATAATGAATTGTAATATATTATGCATCATTCTTTCTGATTGGTTGTTCGTGGTTTTAAGTAGTTTCTGACACAGCATTGAAAATATCTCTATGACTAAGGGCGTTTTGAAACGCCAGAAATGCGTCAGGGATGTCTTTATGAACAGACAGAACTGATATTAATGGATCAATAATAAAGGATACCATTTTTATAAGTGGTTATACCTGTTTTTCCATCACGTTTTCCCATGATGAAAAAATTGTACCAGTCTCCTGGATGAGAATGGGACCGATTTTTTTTATGCACTAGTGTGAGCGAACCCTAATAGGAATGAGGTATGGTACAAGGTACGAGAGGAGGATTTAAAGGAATTTTCCCACGAAAAAAAGTATTTTTTAATTAATAGATCTTGGAATAATAATAAGTTCTACAATTGGATGTGTTTAAAAAAATGCTCCTGTGCTGAGATAATCTTATAGATGAGCCCCTGCTGTGTACTGTGTAATGGCTGTGTCTGACCGTGCAGGAACATGGTCTGATCATACCACATCTCCTGGGCAGGGGAGGAAGCAAGAGAGTATACAGACATTACAGCAGGGGATCACGGCTGATTCTGTGAGGTAAAACATTTCCCTGCCTGTTTAAAACTGGTTTTATCCCACAACAATAATCAGCTGTCATGTCTGTATATTCTTTTGCCTCCTCCCCTGCCCAGGAGCTGTGGTATGATTAGACCATGTCCCTCTACAGTCAGACACAGCCATTACACAGTACACAGCAGGGGCACATTTATAAGATTATCTCAGCACAGGAACATTTTTGTAAACACATCCAATTGTGGAAATGAATATTATTTCAAGTTCTATTGATTAAAATGTTGATTAAAATTAACTTTGTTCTTGGCAAAACCCCTTTAAGGTTTCAACACGAACAACAGGTAATATTCTCTCTTAATTAACAAAAGAGAAGCTCACTGGAATAAGTAAATCAATCAACCCTGCAGAGCCATTGCTCAGCGAGGACCCTCCTTCCTACTTATAATTTATATATGTTTATATTTATAGATCAAGCAGTCCTTAAAATATTCTGTGCATGAAGACAGTGCGTTATTTATCATGTGATTGCGACTTGCATGTGGCTTATCTGCGATTTGGCTGTTTTTTTAATAGCAAAATCAAAGATCTAAAATAGCCGCATGACAGCAGTTTACAGTCGATATGCACAAATGTTTTTGGTCGCATGATTTATCAGAGAATTGATGTAACGTGACACACCTCAATGTCTAGTCCCAGCCTTAATGTACGTTGTGGAACTGCAATAGAAATTTTCGCTTGTGTATCATCTATTTTTAAACCTCCTTTGTCTCCTACATCCTGGGCGTCAATTTTGAGGACATTGGTTCAAGGATTTTTCAATGGAGATATTTTTTAAAATGATGTTACTCTATTTTTTTTCTGAATAGATACCATTGCTTAGTACAGAGGCGGACAACCATTGGTGCGACCTGTGCAGCTGCACAGGGGCCCAAAACATAAGGGGCCACTTCTACCTCCAAGCAGGTGAAAGTGTGCATTATGCTGAGCTTTTGGACTCCAAAGTGCCCATGTATTGTATTGTATTGTTGTCATACAGGGGCCCTCTTCTGTCTGTGTCAGCTCCTGCCTTAGCAGATCAGAAGTGGTTAGTGCCTCATTATTTTTCATGCATGTTCTTATATTTCTTTTTTTATATATATATTTCTGTATTTTTCATTGAAGTGACAAATTACAAAGTGGAGGTGGTCACAGGTGATTTGTGGAACGCTGGGACAGAAGCCAATGTGTATATATCACTGCAGGGGCAATATGGAGACACAGGCTCCCGACAACTGTACAAATCAAACAAGCCAACGCCATTTATTAAAGGACAAGTAAGTTCATGCCACATTCAAATAACAGTGTTCTGATAACATGGCTAATGCATGTTCATAATAATCCAATAATATAGAATAATTTAGTTTTACATAATGGAATATTGTTCATGGTCACTCAGATCTCTATAGCAATGTAGATCATTATATATGGATCATATGGATCATACATATTTTCTGTCATTTTAAATTTTTTTCATTTTTTTGGTTAATTTTTGCAGATTGATACCTTCTTTCTGGAAGCTGTTCATCTTGGTGATTTACGCACAGTAACCATAGGTCATGATGGTCTTGAATCAGGCAAGAAACATAAAACAATGTGCTAAATATTAAATATTAAAACATTATATAAATAGAAAATTAAGAATATTGATGAGTTATGTCATACTAAAAAATGGCAAAGCTACTTATAGATTCTGCATATGTTAAAAAAAGCATCTAAACTTGACTTGACTAAACTTCACTGACCTGCCTCCTATTTTACATAATGCATCTAGTAGTGGGGGGCGCTCTATCTGGTGCTCTGCTTGCATATTCATCTGTATGCTCTTATGTCAGCTCACTGATCCTTCACTGACCTGCATCCTATTTTACATAATGCATCTAGTAGTGCGAGGCTAGGTAGAATAGGAGGCAGGTCAGTGAAGGTACAGTGAGCTGTCATAAGAGCATTCAGATGAATATGTAAGCAGAGCACCAGATAGAGCGCCCCCCACAGGCCGCCCTAAAGCAAGAGCATATCATTATCTCCAAACTGAAAGTAAAGATTACACAAGAACCACAGGATGAATTTCATCAATCTTTACTTTCAGTTTGGAGATAATGATATGCTCTTGCTTTAGGGCGGCCTGTGGGGGGCGCTCTATCTGGTGCTCTGCTTACATATTCATCTGAATGCTCTTATGACAGCTCACTGTACCTTCACTGACCTGCCTCCTATTCTACCTAGCCTCGCACTACTAGATGCATTATGTAAAATAGGATGCAGGTCAGTGAAGGATCAGTGAGCTGACATAAGAGCATACAGATGAATATGCAAGCAGAGCACCAGATAGAGCGCCCCCCACAGGCCGCTCCAGAGCACGAGCATATCATTATGTCCAAACTGAAAGTAAAGATAACACAAGAAGCACCGGACGGATTTCATCAACCAAGGTATCATGTTAATCAGTGTAATGTCACCCACCTGACAGTGTATGTGGTTTACTGAGCACAATCCTGCTGACAGGTGCGCTTTAAAGTGGTTGAATATTACATTTCTAGTTTGGATGTATAACATAACATTGTTTTCAACTTGGAATAACTTTTGAAAAACTCCCTAGCTCCACAATTGCTGTTGCAAACTTGTTATACCGGCATAAGCTGATTTCCTGCTAGAACATTCACCTAATGCATTCAGTGATGGTACGAGGAAGCCACTTATAAGGACTAATTCTAAATGGATGTCCTTACACAGCGGCAGGAATAAACTCACTGCCCGTGTACATGAGGAATCGGGAGTTCTGACTGAGCATTTGTATCCACCAGTAAACATATGTAACGTGGATGTGTGACGCCTCTACTCGAAAGCCCTTTTCTTTACCCTGGGAGATGGGGGACTCGGAGTCGGGTCCTGAGATGGAGAGATGGGGTGCAGCCGTGGCCCGGACCCGCTCCGTGCCCAGGGCCGTCACATTAAAAGAAGGGATGGTACGGGCTTATCCGGGTTGAGTGGCTGATTTCGACTACGCCACCTGTGGCACCTGGTGAAGGCCATCAGCACTGCCGCAGTGCGCTGAGGCCTGGTGTTAGGGCAGCTGGCGTTGTTACTACTCCCCACAGGCGGAGCAAGGCCTCAGGGCAGAGGGACAGGAATGACAGGGGTAGTAGTCTAGAAAGTCTGTGTCGTGCGGTGTAGCGCTGAATAAAGAAAGTCCGGAGGCCATAGGGGTGTACTTCCAAGGCTTTACTCACACAAGAGATGGCAGAAGGAAGGTGACTCCCTGCTCCTCGCGGAGTTCTGCGGCCACCAGAGACGAAGGGGGTCCGACAACCTCCGAGTAACTCCAGTGTTCAATCAGGACCCCGCACCAGAGTGTTCCTAAACTACAGACCGAGTGCTTTCCTGTTTGTGTGTGTGTAGATAGGCCGGGTCTCCCTCTGAACATCTCTCAGAAAAAGGGCACGGGTGGCAGCTCCGCTCCTTCCGATACCCGGTGGGATCCTCAGGGCCTACCGTGCTTTCCCGACCAGGACGTGAAGTAGCAAAGTCGGTTGTTGGGGGCCGGTACCCCTCTGGCAGCCGGAATCCCTCTGAATAGATCAGGTCGGCGAGGACAGGTGGTATATACCGCTCCGTCTGCATCCTCCCTGGGACCCATTTGCGGTGAAGCTACACTCTTAAGCTCCGGGCCTTCTTGGTCATGGTCCTTGACCGGGCTGAGACATACATTATCTGCAGCCTGCCCCTCGACCCAAGGCCAGGGTATGAGGACCGTGTCTTCGTCCTCTGCAGGCCCACACAGGATCCACGCTCAGGGAGGGAGATTACAGTACAAAGACAGTCAAAAGAACAATCAAAGAACAAGAAAAGACGATAAACCAAGATGGCTGTGTATTAAATATGAATTATTAAGTGTCACTAAAATGTGAGTCCTCCACCCACACCCACTAAATGGTTCCCCTAGCTCTTGGTTCCCCAGTCTCCCTGTAACCAGGAGGGCAGCACCTAGTGCATTCTAGCCCCCTCTGGTGGGAGAAGTGTGGTGTTGCATGTGAAGGAAGGGTCCTGACCATCGCACTGTTCTTACCTCAGAGGAGGAACACCACTCCATTAGAGAAGTGCAGCATCCCTGTGGCGGTCGAACCCTCAGGGGTGCCACAGATGTTCTAAGACAGAACCAAAAGAACTCCAGGGGACGCAATAACAAATACATAACAGCAATATCTGGATACAGGGGGATTACTTTTACATTATTCAAAATGAGAAATGTTTACGAAATGTGTGATCTAACAGAAGATACGTTATTTTAACCTCTTCAACTTTAAAAGAAATCTGTCATGACAATCAACCCACGTCTCAAAGCCCTTATATTGACATGTAGCTCATTGAAACTTAAACTTAAATCAATTTCCTTGCCTACTGTTTTCTTCTGTTTGACAGCCCATTGGCTTGACTACATAACAAGTAAGCTGTCAGTCAAGCAGAAGAATGAAGCCGTATGTTGGGAACATAGCCTGGAAAGCAGAGGTTTGGGAAGTTCTTCAATCACACCCAGAGCACATCAGCCTTATTTGCATGTGGATTACAACATGGATTTTTCAGTTATGGAGTGATGAGATTTATAAATAAAGGCACAAATGAGCTTATCTTTCAATGGGCTACATGACAGAATAAGCAGTTTGGGGAGGTTGATTGTCATCACAGATTCCCTTCAAACCAGTAGCTAAGATTAATAAGAGAGTTACCTAGTTACATTTCCCCCTAGTTAATACATCAATTTTAAAGTAAAGGCATAAGTAACTGAAGTCTTAGGGGTAGATGGTTGAAATCTCTATTACTAAGGGATATTTTAGAACCTCTGATGTATGATGACAATTTTAACATTTTTTTCTGCTGAACGATAACAATGTCAAAAAGTTTAGTATATTGTCTTGTTCTATGTATCATTCCAGGGAATGGCTGGTACCTGGAGAAGGTGATAGTCCATGATGAAGAAAAAGACAAGGAATATACATTCCTCTGCAACAGGTCAGTCATGAAAATTCTGATTTCTGACCTTTTTTTTGTAAAAAATTATATTAATGACTATATACTTTGTAGATTGACACCAAAGCTTAAAACTGACCTGCGATATAAGAGACGATCATCCTCTGACGGGTCACAATCCAGCACCTTTCAGCTGTACACTATAGCTGACAACATGCTGCATCAGCTACGATCCCCGATGGCAGCGATCATTGCCATTTAACCCCTGAAATACTCCTGTCAATAGTGACTACAGCATCTAGATGGTTAACAGAGTTTGGGGGCTCCCTTTATAACCACATCGCAGCCTGAGATCTTGATCGTTTGGTCCTGATGTTTGCCATGGCAGTTGATGGCCAAATAACGGCCTTAAAGTCTTCCAGCTAAAGCGGCCTGTTCAGAAGTTAGAAACATTTAGGTGGTAAAAATATGTTATTTCATTCCTGTCAAGTCACTTTGCATTAATTCCGGAAAAGCACCTGAAGGGTTAACAAACTACCTGAAAGCAGTTTTGAATAAGTTGAGGGATGCTGTTTTTTAAAATGGTATCACTTTTGGGGATTTCCAATATATAGGACCCCCAAAGTCATTTCAAAATTGAACAGGTCCCTAAAAAAATAAGTTTTGTAAATTTCCTTGAAAAAAAATGAAAAATTACTTCTACATTTCTAAACCTTCTAAAATGTTAACAAAATAAAACAACATTTTACAAATGGTGCTTATGTAAAGCCGACATGAGGGAAATGTTATTTATTAATGTTTTTGTGTGGTATGACTAGCTGGATTAAAGAGATAATCATTCAAAGTGTGAAAATTGCTAATTTTTAAAATTTTTGTCACATTTCTGATATTTTTATAAATAAACACCAAACATATCAACCTAAATATATCACTATTATAAAGTATAATGTGTCACGAAAAAACAAGCTCAAGATCAATGAGATATGTTGAAGCGTTCCAGAGTTAATACTACATAAAGTGACACGTCAGATTTCAAAAATTTGGTTTGGTCATTAAAGGGTTAAAAGCCCTGTTTAAGAATTGATTGTGTTTTGCTCCAGTTTTGTGTCGCACAAAAAAGCATTGCAAATTTTAGAACAATGCCATATTTGCGTAATAAGTTCCAACTTAAAAGTTCACCACTAATGAAAAGTGGCAAGAAAAAAGGTTGTGATTTTTCAGGAGGAGGTGGGGGCCACCATTCATCTGGTAGATTTACCATTCTTAAGCTAAGTTTCCACAGCATATTTGCTTGCGGAAAATGTGCCGCATTTTACAGTGTAAGCAAAGTACATGAGATTCTAAGAAATATATCCGCAGCATAAACTGACAGAAGCTGTGGTTAGAGATCCGGAGCATGTCAAATTATGCTGTGGATGTAGGTGCGAGTTTCACCCTTTGCGTTGCAGATGGAGAAATGTGCGACTTTTCTGCACCTTTTTTGCAATGATATCCACAGCAGTATAAACTGTTCTGGGTATTAGTGTGGGACCTCGGTTGCTGGAGGTCCACAGCAGGTATGTTCCATGGGATTGTAGCCTAAAAGACTGAAATTGGTGCAAATTTTAGCACAGATTGCCTTCTCATAGGAAGTGTAGACAATGTTTTTCAGAAATTCAAGGCACAAGAATCATTTTCTTAGCTTAAAAAGTAACTTTAATTTTGTCCATTTGAAAAAAAATTGCAGTTCATTTCTTTTAAAGGAATTAGATAAAAGCTAAGAAAAAGATTCTGGTGCCTCGGATTCCTGAAACAGTTGATTTACTAGCTTAGTGGTAACTGAACCAAGAAAGCACCAACAGCCACAAGTGATACATGGGATTCTTCTGTAAATTTTAAGTGTAGATTTTATTTTCTGTCTTTTCCACAACTCATAATGTGCCAAATATATTAAGAATACGAATTACAATTATACATTCCTTATTCGTAATATTTAATTGTATGATCTTTTTGTTATTCTCTACATTTACATCTGCACTTGTTGTTCTATTTGAGGGTTTAATCAAGATTTCAGTCACTTTTGATTGAAAGAATAATGAGTAGAACATTCATTGGAACCCTGATAGATTCCAGTAGACAAATTGGGTTTTTCAAGCAGGGTTTATTTCTGTTTTACAATTTGGCACATTAATATGACTTGCATTTTTAAAGATATCCTGTAACCTGATACATGCTGCCCGATCCACAGACTGGATAGGTCAGGCGCTGGCTTTATGATCTCAGTCATACATGTTTAACTCTGAAATGCAGCATAGAATAATAACCTTTGGGGACTGAGTCACACAAAAGATTAATCCCCACCTCCTCCTCTTGATTGATAGGTCTCTCCCTATACACACATGCAGGGAGAGACCAGTCAATCCAGGGGAGCGGGCAGGAGAAGCTTCTAGGGCAGTGGTTCTTAACCGGGGTTCTATCAAACCCTAGGGGTTCGGTGAGTCGGTCTCAGGGGTTTGGCGGAGCCTCCGCCATGGAGGTCAAGACACACCCGACTCATTAAGTAAATTCGTGATGACACGCCCCCCGCTTGGCCATCACTTGCTGCAGATGATCACGTTACATTAATTGGCCAATCAGTGCTGCGGGGAATTTAGTGTGCTCAGTAATCCATACTAACTATGTCGAGCAAAAAAAGAAAGTGGTCGGACGAATATGTACAACATGGATTCACATGTATCACGGAACGTGATGGGAGTCAGCGTCCTAGCTGCATGATTTGCAATGTCAAGTTGAGCAACTCTGGTCTCGCACCGGCAAAACTGAAGGAACACTTCTTGAAGCTGCATGGAGATGGGGAATACAAGAACACAACGCTTGCTGAATTCAAGGTGAAAAGAGCCAGGTTCGATGAAAGGGCCACTCTGCCTGCTATTGGATTTGTACCCGTGAACAAACCGATCCTCACCGCATCGTACGAAGCTGCTTACCTGATCGCAAAGCAGGGCAAGCCGCACACCATCGGTGAAACACTCATAAAACCAGCAGCGTTAAAGATGGTGAATCTGATACTCGGAACAGCGGCCGAAGGTAAATTATCCCAAATTTCTCTTTCAAATGACACCATCAGTGACAGAATAGAGTGCATGAGTAAAGACATCTTTGCTCAAGTAGTCGCAGATCTAATTTCAAGTCCGGCAAAATTCAGCCTTCAACTCGACGAGACCACAGATGTTTCTAATCTAAGCCAGCTTGCTGTTTTCGTGCGCTATGTGAAAGACAACATGATAAAAGAAGAGTTTTTATTTTGTAAGCCTCTTACAATAACAACTAAGGCAGCTGATGTGAAGAAGCTTGTGGATGACTTCCTCAGAGACAACAATCTTTCATGGGATATGGTTTCTGCAGTTTGTACGGACGGAGCTCCAGTCATGCTGGGAAGAAAGTCTGGTTTTGGTGCGCTAGTAAAAGCCGATGCACCACACATCATTGTTACGCATTGTATTCTGCACAGGCATGCGTTGGCAACAAAAACCTTGCCTCCAAAAATGGTAGAAGTATTAAAAACCGTAGTGGAATGTGTGAACTATGTGCGAAATAGTGCTCTAAGGCACCGCATCTTCAGTGAGCTGTGTAAAGAAATAGGCTCTGAATTCGAGGTACTCCTGTACCATTCTAATGTTTGGTGGTTATCCCGGGGACAGGTGCTGAATCGTGTTTTTGCCATGCGTGTGGAATTAGCCCTCTTTTTGCAAGAGCACCAACATTGTCATGCAGATTGCTTCAAAAATCCTGAGTTCATTGTCATTTTAGCGTACATGGCTGATATATTTGCAGCTCTAAATCATCTCAATTAGCAGATGCAGGGTGGTGGTGTCAACATCATGAAAGCAGAAGAAAACCTGAAGGTTTTTCCCAAAAAAAATACCATTATGGAAACGACGAACAGAGAACAATAACTTTGCAAACTTTCCCCTTCTGGACGACTGTGTAAGTATGATCGAAGATGTGTCTGGAATCGGAGACATTTCTGTATCCATGGAACTGAAGCAAACAATTGCCACGCACTTAGATGAGCTTGCAAAGTCTCTCGACGGATATTTCCCTACAAGAGAGTCATATCCAGCATGGGTGAGACAGCCGTTCACATTTGCTGTTGAGACAGCAGATGTCAATTATGAATACCTCGACGAAATCATTAAAATTCAGCAGAGCCAGGTTCAACAGCAACTCTTCAGAACAACAACACTCTCAACGTTTTGGTGTCGACAGTTGGAAAAGTACCCAATTATTGCTAAGAAAGCCCTGGAATTTTTTATACCATTTGTTACAACATATCTCTGCGAACAATCCTTTTTGAGGATGCTGGACATAAATACAAAGAAAAGGAACAGACTTTGCTGTGAAAATGACATGAGAGTAGCACTTGCCAAGGTGAAACCACGCGTATCTGAACTGGTCTCTCAAAAACAACAGCAGAAGTCACTCTGATTTGCAGGTATGTAATTTGTTGTGAGTTCATGCACTGTGTTGGTTTTGTTCTTTGATCAAGGTGATGTTCATGCACGGTTCATTTTGTGTACCAGTAAAAAAACATATACCTATGTCTTGAATTTAGAAAAAAATCATATTTGATTTATCACTAAAGAAGGGTTCGGTGAATGTGCATTTGAAACTGGTGGGTTCGGTACCTCAAACACGGTTAAGAACCACTGCTCTAGGGACTCGCCTGGTAGATTAGTCTGCGGCTCGGTCCCCAGCAGCTCTTAAACTATTTTTTTCCTGGAAACGCCACAGCATTTCAGAGTTAAACATACATGGCTGAAGTCATGGAGTCAGTGTCTGGTACATGCTGTCCGTGGATCAGGCAGCATGTATCAGCTGCCAGCTTCCCTTTAAGTTAGACAATTTTCAGGAGATCTAGAAATAAATAAAATATATGTACTCTAACATATTTGCTAGGGAGAGCGCTAGAGGGGGATGTGCCGAAGGTGCTGGTTGCTCTTCTTTGACTGGGATATATAGATACAGGGGCAGCATAGTCGCCCAGTGGTTAGCACTATTGCTTTGCAGCACTGGGGTCCTGGGTTCAAATCCCACCAAAGACAACATCTGCAAGGAGTTTATATATTTTCCCCGTATTTACGTGGGTTTCCTCCGGGTTCTTCGGTTTCCTCCCACACTTCAAAGACATACTGATAGGGAATGTAGATTGTGAGCCCTGATGGGGCCAGTGCTGATAATGTCTTTAAAGTACTGTGGAATTAATGGTGCTATATAAGTGAATAAGATAAAAAATAAATAAATATAGGGAAATGCTCTGGTAAAACGGAAAGCTAGATATGAGTTGCTTTTCATATTTATCCATTTTTGGTCTAATTTCCTGCTACAACTGCTGCAAAACCTCATCCCTTTTTATGGGTCAGCAGGAATAAAACATGTCTGCTAAAGTTTTAATTTCAATTGTTGTCATTAAACAACCTTTTAGGACAAGTCCTTATTTCCCTTAATCACGGTTACTGAAATTTCCTGAGGTTTGCAGACAATCATGAACAGCATAAATGCAGCAGCGTGCTTGTAAACTTTTCATTAACAGAACATCTGAAATGCAAAAATCTTTCACATGCCGGCACGACTGAGAGCGCGGCTAATGAAATCTTGCTAAGAGTTGTTGTTCCGTAGTTTAATATTATGAAATTATCTGTAAATCATCGCGGTTTTATATAATGGCATGCAACATAATTTGTTCAAATTGTTGACATGAAAAATAGTGTAATCATTTTGTATTCTTGTATTTTCTGTTCTCCGTCTCTCATCAAATCGTGAGAAATGTGTTTTATTTAAAACTGTAATATTGGAAAAACTTAACTTTAAACCTACTTAAATTCCACTTATACAAGGATACAGCCAACATTCAGATATAAATACAGCAATTGAAGAAATTGAAAAGTACCCTAAATTTACATTTTCCTCTTGATTCCACATATTGTCTAACAGAATAGCATCCCTGACCAAAAGAATTCTAAAACAAGATTATGGTAATATTAAACAATAATAATTACATGTGATCACAAATGTTGATATTCTTTTGATCTGCACAGTATTTCCCTTTGGCAGAATAAATGTTTCTTTTCCAGAACTGTTAATGGTATACTTACAGGGGTTGTCCGGTCTTTTGCTAAAAGTCTGCAGTCACTCTATATGACAGCAGACTTCTGAATTCTAACAGTGCGCGCACCACACACTGTCAAGATTCTTTGGTGTCTGTGGTGAGACTAGATGTGACGTGATGAATGCATGCAATGTGCATACGTGCAGTCACGTGCCGACTAGACTCGCGTGGCATCACTCAATTCATTTGTATTAAGTGAGGCTGAAGTATATGAATCTCATACTTGCAGTCACGTGACCACCAAGTCTTGCCACAGACCGGAGAATCCTGACAACATGCAGTTCACACGCTGTGAAGATTCAGAAGTCTGCAGTCACATAGAGTGACTGAAGACTTTTAGGAAAAGATCAAACAACCACTTTTATTGAGACAGGAAGGTGCATCCATTTAGGATTGATTGAGTTTTATCTCCCTATCAATCTCTCCCATGAAAGAAAACCTGGAAATGTTATTGCTCTCTCTTCTCTCATCTTTGTTTTACTTCCTCTCTATTCTTTTCAAGTCTGTCAATCTTGTATCTTTTCCCTATTATCGTCACTACATGACTTCTGTCTGCTTTTATTAGTACGAAAGGAAAAGGCACTCCTATACTTAGATCCGATATTCCACACAACCGCCTACATATATCCTGGGAGCTGACAAAATATCTCTTAGGCTACATTTGCACTGAGTTTTTCATGTGACAGATTTTCTGCACCTATTAAGTAAATTAGGTTACTTGAGTTTTCATTGCGTTTTTGAGTGCATTATTTTACATACCTTTTTTTTTACGTTTTTTGTCTCTTGTTGGTGTGTCATGTTATAAAAAAAGCTGCTTTGTTTTTGATACTTCCTGGTATTTGGCTTTGACAAAACTTTATTGATATAGTCATGTGCGAATTACTTGAGATTTTGATGCATTTCTGCCGTGTAAATGCACTAAAAACACGTGTGTGTTTTACCTGTGGATTTTCTACATCTCATGCAAGTGTATGGGAAAAATCTTCACATAAAACGCAGCGTACCCGCAAGAGAAGTTGACATGCTGCGGATTTGAGACACGCACCGCAGGTCAGTTTACGATGAATAAAAAAAAAAAACACAGTGGGCAGGAGATGTCTCTAAATCCCATCTACATCCACTCATCATAGACACAGCCTTAGGGTTTTCATTCTTTTCTATGCACGGCCAGTAGGAAATATAAATATGAGAAATTTCTGTATAACAAATATTAAAAAAACAGACACAGACAGAAGAGTTCCCCCATACAAAAACAATATATAAACTTCTTGCAGTCTAATAGCTCATCATAATGCACAATTCCACTTACTTTGGAGGTAGAAGTGGCCCTCAGCCTCTCAGGTGGCACCAATGATTAGAGATGAGCGTTGTTCTACTCGAACTGTTCGCCAATCTCAAATTCGAGCTGTTTTGGGCGGTGTTCGAGCCGGTCAGCGAACACGAACAATTTGAGAAAAATTCGGCTGTTCGAGGTTATGTTCGATAACTGTTCGTGCACCAAAATCATAACTGGATTTTTTCTCAGTAATGATGAAAATTAATGTTAATACGCAGTTTGAGTGTACAGCGGGGCGGGGGGAGGGGCAGGGGATGGATCTCTGCAGGAACAATGAAGATCTCCATTTTTTTTTCTCTTTCCCGCATTTGCAGTGGGGAGGTGCAATCTGTCAGCCTATCAGCAGCGCACACACGGAGCGAAGTGCTTTTTTTCACACAAGCAAGGGCATGTGTGATTGGCAGTGTATGTCACATGTCCTTGCCCTATAAGACCAAGCCATTTTCCCCGTCGCCACCATTTTCTCACTGCTGCAGCTGCGTGTTAGACGGCACCGCTGTTGCTGTGTGCGCTATACCTTGTTAATTTCAAGCCAATTTTCGCACAAATATACAGATAGCTTGGGAGTAGGGAATAGTTGTGATTGCAGTCCTTTTAAGGACTAGGTTACAGCATTTCCTACGACTTTTATCAAGCAGGTCTGTGCTCTTAAATAGATAGATTGTGGGAGTAAAGACTAATTGTAATTGCAGTCCTTTTCAGGACTAGGTTACATCAGTTCCTATCAGTTTTTGCCAGGCAGGTCTGTGCCAGTGCTGTGCAAGTTTTTTTCACAGCATTTGGCTGAATCTAGCAAAGCTAATCCTTTTTGGCCTATTGCAGAGTGTGTTAGTCAGTGGAGTAGCCTATCTGTGTTGCAAGATATACCACCTGTGTATAGAATACCAATTTTTTTACTGCACCTAGTGAAGTAAAATCTTTTGGGCATAGCATCATTCTATTAGTCCATCTATACTGACCTCCATCAGGTTGCAAACTGAATATAATTTTTTTCTGCATCTAGCTCTGAAAAAATATTTGGGCTTCTAGCAGTGTGTGGGACTTGGTCTATTAGTCCATCTATACTGACCTCCATCAGGTTGCAAATTAAAAATAATTTTTTTCTTCATTTAGCTCTGAAAAAATATTTGGGCTTCTAGCAGTGTGTGGGACTTGTTCTATTAGTCCTTCTATACTGACCTCCAGCAGGTTGCAAATTGAATATAATTTTTTTCTGCATCTAGCTCTGAAAAAATATTTGGGCTTCTAGCGGTGTGTGGGACTTGGTCTATTAGTCCATCTATACTGACCTCCATCAGGTTGCAAATTAAAAATAATTTTTTTCTGCATCTAGCTCTGAAAAAATATTTGGGCTTCTAGCAGTGTGTGGGACTTGGTCTATTAGTCCATCTATACTGACCTCCATCAGGTTGCAAATTAAAAATAATTTTTTTCTTCATTTATCTCTGAAAAAATATTTGGGCTTCTAGCAGCGTGTGGGACTTGTTCTATTAGTCCATCTATACTGACCTCCATCAGGTTGCAAATTAAAAATAATTTTTTTCTGCATCTAGCTCTGAAAAAATATTTGGGCTTCTAGCAGTGTGTGGGACTTGGTCTATTAGTCCATCTATACTGACCTCCATCAGGTTGCAAATTGAATAAAAAAATTTTCTGCATCTAGCTCTGAAAAAATATTTGGGCTTCTAGCGGTGTGTGGGACTTGGTCTATTAGTCCATCTATACTGACCTCCATCAGGTTGCAAAATAAAAATAATTTTTTTCTGCATCTAGCTCTGAAAAAATATTTGGGCTTCTAGCAGTGTGTGGGACTTGGTCTATTAGTCCATCTATACTGACCTCCATCAGGTTGCAAATTAAAAATAATTTTTTTCTTCATTTATCTCTGAAAAAATATTTGGGCTTCTAGCAGCGTGTGGGACTTGTTCTATTAGTCCATCTATACTGATCTCCATCAGGTTGCAAATTAAAAATAATTTTTTTCTGCATCTAGCTCTGAAAAAATATTTGGGCTTCTAGCAGTGTGTGGGACTTGGTCTATTAGTCCATCTATACTGACCTCCATCAGGTTGCAAATTAAAAATAATTTTTTTCTTCATTTAGCTCTGAAAAAATATTTGGGCTTCTAGCAGTGTGTGGGACTTGTTCTATTAGTCCTTCTATACTGACCTCCAGCAGGTTGCAAATTGAATATAATTTTTTTCTGCATCTAGCTCTGAAAAAATATTTGGGCTTCTAGCGGTGTGTGGGACTTGGTCTATTAGTCCATCTATACTGACCTCCATCAGGTTGCAAATTAAAAATAATTTTTTTCTGCATCTAGCTCTGAAAAAATATTTGGGCTTCTAGCAGTGTGTGGGACTTGGTCTATTAGTCCATCTATACTGACCTCCATCAGGTTGCAAATTAAAAATAATTTTTTTCTTCATTTAGCTCTGAAAAAATATTTGGGCTTCTAGCAGTGTGTGGGACTTGTTCTATTAGTCCTTCTATACTGACCTCCAGCAGGTTGCAAATTGAATATAATTTTTTTCTGCATCTAGCTCTGAAAAAATATTTGGGCTTCTAGCGGTGTGTGGGACTTGGTCTATTAGTCCATCTATACTGACCTCCATCAGGTTGCAAATTAAAAATATTTTTTTTCTGCATCTAACCCAGCCAATAGTTTTGGCCTAATACCACAGTTTGGCCACTCAGCTCTGCTCGGTTACCATCCATTGTTTTTTTGTGCAAACAACTCCAGAGTTGTGAATTAGTTAACCACCAAAATGAGTGGAAAAAGGCCTGCTGCTGGTGGAAAGGGGAATAGGCGTGTTGGGAAGGGGAAAAAAGGTTGTGTCCGTGGGGTAGGTGCAGAAGAAAGACCATCTTCCAGCCAAACTAAAATGTCTACTTCTTTTAGCGGACAATGTGATAAGATCCCTTTCTTACGGCCACGCCAATCGCTACAAATTCCAGATGAGGCACAAAAACAGCAGGTGCTTCAACGGATATCAAGTGCTCCTTTAAGTGGGCTCTCCTCCACATCAACTTCAACATCACAAATACTCCAGTCCTCAAAGGTGTCACCCAAATCGCACTTGCTTCCTCACAGCTCCCAAATCTCCAGCTGCCCGTCTGAGTATGAGGTAGAACAGATGGTTGAGTCTGCAGAGCTGTTTACTCATACTATAGCCTGGGAATCAGAGGTCGACTCCAGCGCTTCTGTGAATCCAGACGAGGAAATGATCTGCACTGATGCCCAGAATCTTTATGAGTCGGATCCAGGACCAGACGCAGAAGGTTCTGACCATAATGTAGACCCTCATTCCCAAACTGTAACTCCTGTTGGTGGAGACAATGAGGAAGACGATGATAAGACTCAAATACCTGATTGGAGCGACAACTTTAGTTTTTTGTCAGGGCAGGAACAGGTTGGCTCTGAGGACGACGGGTGTGATAACGCACAGGGTGATGATGATGAGGTCGGAGATCCCACTTACTGTCAACCCACAGTCAGCCAAGAGATGAGGTCAGCAGAGGAGGTGGAGGAAGATGCTAGTGACGACGAGGTCAGGTTGCGCCTTCCTGGACAGAGACGTAGTACTGGAAGCACGTCAATAACTGCATCCTCAAACACAACTCTGCCTCTCACCACAAGTCGTGGTGGCTCTTCAGGTCGCATGGGTGCTAAGCCTTGCATAGCCTGGGCATTTTTTCAGATCGATAAAGATGACCCAACTCGTGTTATCTGTAACATTTGTCAGCAAAAGCTAAGTAGAGGCCAAAAAATACATAGTTTGAGTACTTCATGCATGAACCGGCACATGGACATGAAGCATAAGTTGCAGTGGGAAGCTCAGTGTGCTACAATGCGGCCTAGCCGGCCGGGCCAACCACCATCTGCCATATCTTGTGCATCCGCGGCCTCTTCATCCTCTGTGACTGGGGGGACAGCAGTCACACCTGTTTTGGGGCGCAGACCTGCCACCTCTTTACCCGCAACAGCCAGCGTGATTGGCAGGTCATCATTTTCTTTGGAGGTGGTAACACCAGCTGGTCTTGAGCGCTGTCCGACATCGATAGCACCACCTTTGGATCAAGGCAACCTAACATGTCCGCCTGCATCTTCCTCACAGACCGGCAGTTTGCCGGGGACACCCTTATCAACCCCGTCTAAGCACAATAGCCAGCCCTCGGTCCCTCAGATGTGGACAAGTAAAAGACCATTTCCTCCTAGCCATGAGAAAGCTAAGAGGTTGAATTTCACCATCTGCAAGCTCTTGGCTACAGAAATGCTGCCTTTCCGCCTGGTGGACACAGAGGATTTTCGAGACCTTATGTCCGTCGCAGTGCCCCAGTACCAGATGCCCAGTCGGCACTACTTCTCAAAGAAAGGTGTGCCTGCGCTCCACCAGCATGTCGCACACAACATCACCGCTTCTTTGAGAAACTCTGTGTGTGACAGGGTGCATTTCACCACAGACACTTGGACGAGTAGGCATGGACAGGGGCGTTACATGTCGCTGACTGGGTACTGGGTAACTATGGTGACAGCAGGACAAGGGGCTGCTGTCCAAGTCTTGCCGTCCCCACGAGTTGTGCGTCAATCCTCTTTATGTCAAAGTTCCTCCACTGCTTCTGCCTCCTCAACCTCCTCTCGGTCTTCCACCTGCACCCAAAGCCTGTCTGGTCATGCCACAAGCTTTCTAACTGCGCAGAAGGGATCCTGCACACCTCCTTACTATGCTGGCAGTAGGGCTCAACGTCATCAGGCGGTTTTTACATTGAAATGTCTGGGAAATGTGAGTCACACAGCTGAGGAGTTGTGGTCAGCTCTGGAGAACCAATTTCATGAATGGTTGTCTCCACTGGACCTGAAACCAGGGAAGGCCGTGTGCGACAATGCTGCAAACCTGGGTGCGGCCCTTCGCCGGGGCAATGTCACACACGTGCCTTGTATGGCTCACGTGTTGAACCTGGTTGTCCAGCAATTTTTAGCCCACTATCCCAGACTAGATGGCCTTCTGCAGAGGGCACGGTCGCTGTGTGCTCACTTCCGCCGTTCGCATCCCGCAGCTCAGCGACTTACATCTCTACAGAAGTCGTTGGGCCTGCCACTTCACCGGCTAAAATGCGATGTGCCTACCCGGTGGAATTCAACTCTGCACATGTTGCAGCGACTGTGGCAGCACCGACAAGCCCTGGTGCAATACATTCTGACGTATAGCCTGGGCCAACGAGATTCCGAGGTGGGGCAAATCACGCTGGAGGAGTGGTCTCAGATCAGGGACCTATGCACCCTTCTGCACAGTTTTGAAATGGCGACGAAGATGTTTAGTGCTGACGATGCCATTATCAGCATGACTATTCCGGTGATTTACATGCTGGAGCACATGTTAAACAGAATTCGGAGTCAGGTGGTGGCACAAGAGGAGGTGGAGGAAGTAGAGGAGGAGGAGTTGTATGCGGAAGGGCTAACATCTGCAAGGTCCAGACGGTCGGCAGCACCAAGGCGGCAGGCATGTGAGGGTGGGGGAGATGATTTTACCAGGGCGCATGGTAGCAGCCAAACTAGTGAGGAAGGTGCAGGAGCACAGGAAGAAGTGGAGGACGAACTGATGGAAGACTCATCAGATGAGGGAGACCTTGATCACATTTCTGTTGTGCGAGGTTGGGGGGAGAGGACAGAGGAAGGAAGCATGATTGTTACCTCGCCACCAACACAACAGGGACTTGGTGCTCCTGGATGCGCAACACACATGAGTGCCTTCTTGCTGCACTACCTGCAACATGACCCTCGAATTGTCAGAATTAGAAATAATCCTGACTACTGGGTTGCCACACTGTTAGATCCCCGGTACAAAAGTAAATTTGCAGAAATTATTCCTGCCATAGAAAGGGATGCACGCATGCAGGAGTATCAGCAGAGACTGTTGCAGAATCTTACATGTGCTTTTCCACAAAATACCAGTGGTGCACGTAGTGAATCTCACAGTTCCAACTTGCCAACCGTGGGACCGTCAAGTGTTCAGCACTCAAACCGTAACAGAACCACAGTATCTGCTGGTAACATCAATTTTGCGGAATCATTTCACCACTTTTTTAGCCCATCCTTTGCAAGGCCACAGGAGACAAGAAGTCTGACACATAGTCAACGCCTAGAGACGATGGTACAGGAGTATCTCCAAGTAAACATTGAAGCCACGACTGTGTCACTGGACCCTTGCTCTTTTTGGGCTTCCAATCTGGATAAATGGCCGGAGCTAGCCACTTACGCCTTGGAGATCTTGTCATGCCCCGCAGCCAGCGTTCTGTCTGAACGTGTGTTCAGCGCTGCTGGTGGTGTGCTGACAGATAAGCGCACGCGGCTCTCCACTGATAATGTAGACAGACTCACGTTCATAAAGATGAACAAATCATGGATCCGAAACGACTTTTCTACCCCTGTGTCATCCTGGGGAGAGTAAAAGCTTGATGATTGGTTAAAATCACCCTACCAACCGTTTTAAGCTTTCAAATTACTAATCATGTTTATCTGTATCTTGACTGGAAAATAATTTGGGCTTTGTAGCAGTGTGCAGCACTGATCCTATTAGGCCATCTATAATAAGCTTCACCAGATTTAAAATTAAAAATAATTTTTAGCTGCATCTAGCCCGGAAAATAATTTTGGGGCTCCGAGATGCGCAAGACACATAAGTGCCTTCTTGCTGCACTACCTGCAGCATGACCCTCATATTGTCAGAATTCGAAGTAATCATGACTACTGGGTTGCCACACTCTTAGATCCCCCAAACTTTTCGATCAACCTTTTCATTTTAATAAAGACCAAAAAAATGGTCATTTTTGAAATTATAAGCATTAGCAGGTTGTTAGAAACTGAAATCAAACAGTTTTCAACTCAAAACTTTATTCTAGGTGATGTTACATTTTCACATAGGACCCCTTGTTCGAAAGGAGCTTCTGAACTCTCTCGTCCATTGAATTTGTCAGGTTTTGGATGGTTTCTGCTTCAATTGTTTTGCATGAGGACAGAATACCCTCCCAGAGCTGTTGCTTAGATGTGAACTGCCTCCCGCCATCATAGACACTCCTTTTAATGATGCTCCAAAGGTTCTGAATGGGGTAGAGGTCAGGGGAGCATGGGGTCACACCATAAGTTTGTCCCCTTTTATGCCCATATCAGCCAGAGATGCAGATGTTTTATGTGCAGCATGAGATGGTGCATTATCATGCAGAAAAATGATCTTGCTGTGAAATACACGGTTCTTCTTCTTGAACCATGGCAGGAAGTGCTGTTTGAGAAAATCCACATACATTATGGAGTTCATCTTTAGCGCCTTCAGGGATCCTAAAGGGGCCGACAATCTCTCTCCCCATGATTCCAGCCCAAAACATTACTCCACCTCCTCCTTGTTGGCGCTGTAGCCGTGTTTGCGTGGGGTGTCCATCAACCAGCCATCCTCCACTCCATTCATCTGGACCATCGAGCGCTGCACGGCACTCATCCGTGAACAAAACAGTTTTGAAATCAGTCTTCATGTAATGTTTGGCCCACTGGAGCCGTTTCTGCTTGTGTGAAGTGGATAGAGGAGGTCGACAGGATGGCGTATGCACAGCTGCAAACCTCTGAAGGACCCTGCATCTTGTTGTTCGGGGGACGTTGGAGGCACAAGCAGCTTCAAAAACTTGTCTGCTGCTATGACAAGGCTTTTTTGCCGCTGCTCTTTCAACCTGACGTAATTGCCTGTAGGAAAGAGTCCTCAATTTGCCCTTATCAGCACGCACACGTGTGTACTGTGAATCAGCTACATACTTCTTGATTGCCAAGACACTTCATCCTGATCATCGCACAATGTTGATTGTAGTCATGCCTTGACCTAAACACTCCACAATTTGTTGCTTCTCAGCAGCCGACACATCCTTTTTCTTTCGCATTTTGGCAGAAAATGTAGGCTGCTTAATAATGTGAGAGAGCCTTCTTAAGTAGTCTTGCCTTTCATTGGACACACCTGCCAAACTAATTAGCACAGGTGTCTGCAATTGCTTACAGTGATATAAAGAGCCCTGACACACATCACCATCAATGAGTTTAACTGACAAACAAACAAATTCTTCCCTTATCACTCCTAAACACTTTTTGCATAATAATTTGGAACGCGGTGTACATGTGCTTTTCCACAAAACACCAGTGGTTCACGTAGTGAATCTTACAGTTCTAACTTGCCAACCGTGGTCTGTATGGAATTGTTCAATAAAGGGCCCAAAATTAAGATAACATAGATGGGAGAGGTCTCTATGAATAGGAATTCCTAAGTATTTGATACCCTGTGAGGGCCAGGCAAAGGGAAAGTTGGACTGGATGGAATCCTATATGGATTTAGGGAGGGAGACATCGAGGGCCTCAGACTTCGCTGCATTGATTTTAAAATTTTACCATGTAACAAAGTGATCTATTTCAGCCATAACAGCAGGGATGGATATATGTGATTGAGTGATATATACTAGGACATCATCAGCAAATAGAGAGCACTTGTACTCGGTGCCTCCCACCTCAATCCACCTAATATTGGGGTTATGGCGAATTGATGAGAGCAGGTGCTCCGTCACTAGGATGTATAAGAGAGGGGACAGAGGACATCCCTGCCTTGTCCCATTGGTGATTGTGAAAGGTGATGAAAATGTTCTGACGCACCCCCTGGGCCTTGGGACACCCGGAGCCGGACCCTTTTTGGTGGATGCTGGTGGTTGTAGTCTTCGTGGCGGCGATCCGGTTCCGTGGCTCAGGGCGGTCAAACCAGTGGCGGAACTATTTATGTGGTTTTGATGTTTAAATGTCCGACTACGCCACCCGTGGATTGCGGTCAGAGTGAACCGCCGCTACAGGGCAGACCGCTAAGGCTGGTGTTGTGGGTGCAGCAGAGCGTAGCATAACTCCCCACGGGAGGAGTATAGCCTCAGGGCAGTGTATGCGGAGGATGGGGGTGATGGTGCAGGGCAGCAGCAGTAACGACACGGAGTCAGTGATGCAGTTCAGGGCCTTTACTCACAGTTCTTATTATCCAGACCACGTCTGCAGGTAACGGCTGCCCACGTCGTACTGTGCTCACCAGGTGAGGGGCTCAGACAACTCCCAGATAACTTTGGAGCGCTTCACAGGACCCCCTTTGTGTGTCCTTTGTCTGGCCTTTCTTACCAACACTTCTGTCCGGCTGCCTCGGGCCTCCTCTTGGTAAACTTGGCTCCAGTTTCCCTGACCCTATGTGGTGCCTTCCTAGCGGGTGGAGCAAGGGGCTGCGCCACATAAAATGTCAGAGCCTCCGGTTTCTAGCTGAGGGTCGTTTCCTGCCTCCACTAGTTCGGGGACCAGTCTCCCCCTTTGGCCTGACCCCTCCACGCAGGTGGATTCGGGCGTGCGGTGGCGACTCGCCCGTCCGCACCCCTGGGATCCCTTCATTCCTCGTTCCTGGAGCCTTCTCCGCTCCTCTTCCTTCCTTCTCCCTCTTGCAGGCCTGGGCCTCTGTTACTAGGCCCGCTTCCGGAGCAGAGCTCATGCAGAGCCCCTGCTCCCTGCCACTTCTGCTCAGACTTCTCTGCACTGAACTAAGATGGTGCCCACCTTTTATACTCCCTTCTCAATGCACCCAGGAACTGCTTCCTCCCTGCTCCTGCACTGCAGGGTTCCCCTTCCTCAGTGTTCCCTCCCCCCCACTCCAGCCAGGGACAGGGACTGTCGTGCCCATCTCAGGGGCATATTGGTCGCCCTGCCCCACGGCAATGTGGTGTAATGCATGCAGGTGTCGGGTCCTGATCCACACTCCATCCTTATCTGAGAGTGAGATATCACACCTCTGGGTGAGGTGCAATACGTCTGTAGCAACCGAGCCCTCGGTGCTACAGTTCCATTTATCTTCAGCCTAGGTGACGTATTGTGATACAGGGCCGTGATTTTGGCTATAAAAGGGTCCCCTAGACCCCTACCCCAAGCTTTTTAAGAGAATCATATATGGCGTGCCAGGAGACTCTATGGAATGCTTTCTCAGCATCCAACGAGAGTATCTACTTACAAATTTTTAACTGCATCTAGCCCAGGAAATACTTTGTGCCTAGTAGCAGTGTCTGCTAGTCAGCGGATTATCCCGGCTGTTAAGCAAGCTACACCACCTGTAGTTTGGACACTTAATTTTTTCAAAGGAAATGCTTCGGGACCACGGGATACTCAGTGAAGAGCATCAGGAGGCACCCCAAGGCATAGGGGCTGGGACTGGCACTAGGATGCCTTGCGGTGGACAGCCGAGCTCGATCCTTATAAAAGCTTTTTAACTGCAGCAGCTTTAGTGGACGCTACTGGAGCTGGAATTACGCGGCTGCTGGCATGAGACTTGCCCTCCAATAGATCCTTGTAAATGGATTTAAAGTGTATTCATTCAAATTAGAGGGACAATTTAAATTAAAAAGCTTAGAGCTGCCTCCACCACAGGGGGGCTCTCTCGACCCACCAGCAGACAGGCACCAGTATTGGGAGAGGGGGGCTGGCCGTCAGGGTTCACCGCGGCTCTGGCACAAACCCGGCGACACGGAGGTGGCACGGGCAGGAGCGGACTGGCCGTCTCGGCTTCTCACTTTTTGGATTTTAGAAGGGCATGACATGCCTATATCTGTGTCTCCCCCTCCTTTTACTCCTCCACCTCTTTTCTTTTCGCATGACTATATGTACTTGTCACTTTTCCATGTGTTAGTTGTGTCTTCTGAGCAGTTTGTCAGCTTTTGGACACCTTTGAAGGTGTTTTCTATGTGTTTCTATGTGTTTTTGTTTGCCTGCCATTGGTTTTAACGGTGTTCGAAGGTGTTCGACGAACCGAACCGAACTCGAACACTACGGGGGTGGCTCAACACTACCAATGATATGTCCGTCTCTGCTGAGATTCCTTATGTAGAACTCTAATCAGTTTAATCTGGGAAATGCAAACTATATAATTTATGGTTGGAGAATCCCATTGAGACAGGTGACAATGATTTTTAATTTTCTTACTAGGTGGCTAGATGAAGGAGAGGAAGATGGGAAAATTGTTAAAAAGCTATCCGTCACAGATGAAGCTGATTTCCCAGCCAGTAAGCCTGCAAATCTGGAACTAATACTATATATTAAGGAGAATTGTATTTACTACTATGATATTGTTACTTCAACAGGTTATGAACTCGAAGTCAAGAAGAAGGAAATGGTAAATCAGATTTGTGAAAGCTTGGAATCTTTGGTTCTATAAGGCTTTGGAACATAGTATGATGGTTTTATATATACTTTTCAGTGGACTGCTGAGAGATGGAAGTATCAGAACGAGAACTGCCTACAGTTATATTGTAAAGCAACAGGGAAATTTATACGACTTACTCCAGATGGGAGAGTGGACACACTTGGAGACAAAAAGGATAAATATGGTAACGTTAGCCTTAAATTTACAAACATGCATGTACTGTATTATACATTTCTACCAAAATAATATAATAATAGAGTAATAATAAGAATAGAATAATAAGAGAGTAAAAAGTCAAGTCTAGAATAAGATACAGTACAGACCAAAAGTTTGGACACACCTTCTCATTTAAAGATTTTTCTGTATTTTCATAACTATGAAAATTGTACATTCACACTGAAGGCATCAAAACTATGAATTAACACATGTGGAATTATATACGTAACAAAAAAGTGTGAAACAACTGAAAATATGTCTTATATTCTAGGTTCTTCAAAGTAGCCACCTTTTGCTTGGATGACTGCTTTGCACACTCTTGGCATTCTCTTGATGAGCTTCAAGAGGTAGTCACCGGAAATGGTTTTCACTTCATAGGTGTGCCCTGTCAGGTTTAATAAGTGGGATTTCTTGCCTTATAAATGGGGTTGGGACCATCAGTTGTGTTGTGCAGAAGTCTGGTGGATACACAGCTGATAGTCCTACTGAATAGACTGTTAGAATTTGTATTATGGCAAGAAAAAAACAGCTAAGTAAAGAAAAATTACTTTAAGAAATGAAGGTCAGTCAGTCTGAAAAATTGGGAAAACTTTGAAAGTGTCCCCAAGTGCAGTTGCAAAAACCATCAAGCGCTACAAAGAAACTGGCTCACATGAGGACCGCCCCAGGAAAGGAAGACCAAGAGTCACCTCTGCTTCTGAGGATAAGTTTATCCGAGTCACCAGCCTCAGAAATCGCAGGTTAACAGCAGCTCAGATTAGAGACCAGGTCAATGCCATACAGAGTTCTAGCAGCAGGCACATCTCTTCAACAACTGTGATCTTTGGTTCCAACCACCGTGTCTTTGTGCGACGCAAAAAGGGTGAACGGATGAACTCTACATGCCTGGATCCCACCATGAAGCATGGAGGTGGAGGTGTGATGGTGTGGGGGTGCTTTGCTGGTGACACTGTTGGGGATTTATTCAAAATTGAAGGCGTACTGAACCAGCATGGCTACCACAGCATCTTGCAGCGGCATTCTATTCCATCCGGTTTGCGTTTAGTTGGACCATCATTTATTTTTCAACAGGACAATGACCTCAAACACACCTCCAGGCTGTGTAAGGGCTATATGATCAAGAAGGAGAGTGATTGGGTGCTACGCCAGATGACCTGGCCTCCACAGTCACCAGACCTGAACCCAATCGAGATGGTTTGGGGTGAGCTGGACTGCAGAGTGAAGGCAAAAGGGCCAACAAGTGCTAAGCATCTCTGGGAACTCCTTCAAGATTGTTGGAAAACCATTTCTGGTGACTACCTCTTGAAGCTCATCAAGAGAATGCCAAGAGTGTACAAAGCAGTCATCAAAGCAAAAGGTGGCTACTTTGAAGAACCTAGAATATAAGACATATTTTCAGTTGTTTCACACTTTTTTGTTAAGTATATAATTCCACATGTGTTAATTCATAGTTTTGATGCCTTCAGTGTGAATGTACAATTTTCATAGTCAAGAAAATACAGAAAAATCTTTAAATGAGAAGGTGTGTCCAAACTTTTGGTCTGTACTGTATGTATTCCTCCTACAGGGTGATCAAAAAAGACCCAGAAACCTGTTTCTCTTTTGTGGTTTGTACAGGATGATGGGTAATGGAAGGATGATTTCCTCATTATAGGAGATGCTGGAAATGGATTTCTCTATCAGTTCAATATTCCAGACCTGAATTTGGTTTGCTTTATTAGTTTGGTATGCCAGGAAATGAGTGGTATAAATCACACACTTCATCATTAAAGGGGTTGTCCACTATTCAGACAACCCCTTGTGAATCTACAGTGGTGGCCAAAAGTATTGGCACCCCTGCAATTCTGTCAGATAATACTCAGTTTCTTCCTGAAAATGATTGCAATCACAAAGTGTAATTAACAGCACCTGTAACTTACCTGTGGCACCTAACAGGTGTTGGCAATAACTAAATCACACTTGCAGCCAGTTAACATGGATTAAAGTTGACTCAACCTCTGTCCTGTCTCCTTGTGTATACCACATTCAGCATGGAGAAAAGAAAGAAGACCAAAGAACTGTCTGAGGACTTGAGAAACCAAATTGTGAGGAAGCATGAGCAATCTCAAGGCTGCAAGTCCATCTCCAAAGACCTGAATGTTCCTGTGTCTTCCGTGCGCAGTGTCATCAAGAAGTTTAAAGCCCATGGCACTGTGGCTAACCTCCCTAGATGTGGACGGAAAAGAAAAATTGACGAGAGATTTCAACGCAAGATTGTGCGGATGGTGGATAAAGAACCTCGACTAACATCCAAACAAGTTCAAGCTGCCCTGCAGTCCGAGGGTACAACAGTGTCAACCCGTACTATCCGTCGGCGTCTGAATGAAAAGTGACTGTATGGTAGGATACCCAGGAAGACCCCACTTCTTACCCCGAGACATAAAAAAGCCAGGCTGGAGGTTGCCAAAACTTACCTGAGAAAACCTAAAACGTTTTGGAAGAATGTTCTCTGGTCAGATGAGACAAAAGTAGAGCTTTTTGGGAAAAAGCATCAACATAGAGTGTACAGTAAAAAAAAGAGGCATTCAAAGAAAAGAACACGGTCCCTACAGTCAAACATGGTGGAGGTTCCCTGATGTTTTGGGGTTGCTTTGCTGCCTCTGGCACTGGACTGCTTGACCGTGTGCATGGCATTATGAAGTCTGAAGACTACCAACAAATTTTGCAGCATAATGTAAGGCCCAGTGTGAGAAAGCTGGGTCTCCCTCAGAGGTCATGGGTCTTCCAGCAGGACAATGACCCAAAACACACTTCCAAAAGCACTATAAAATGGTTTGAGAGAAAGCACTGGAGACTTCTAAGGTGGCCAGCAATGAGTCCAGACCTGAATCCCATAGAACACCTGTGGAGAGATCTCAAAATGGCAGTTTGGAGAAGGCACCCTTCAAATATCAGGGACCTGGAGCAGTTTGCCAAAGAAGAATGGTCTACAATTCCAGCAGAGCATTGTAAGGCTATGTGCCCACGATGCAGAAATGCTCAGGATTTTTTCCTGAGCGTTTCTGCATCTCCCTGGCAGAAAAATTGTGGATTGTACATGTGGATTGTACATGCGGATTGTACATGCGTTTTCCTGCCAGGGACATGCGGAAATGGAGCGTTATTCACTGACATTTCTGCATGTGGATTGACAAGCGCTTTCCAAGTGATTAGCATCACTTGGAAAGTGCTTGTGACAACTAGGTCACACTATATAAATCCATGCAAACAGCATGGATTTATATAGTGTGACCCGAGAGAGTGGTAAAAATAAAAAATAAATATATACTTACCCTCCGATGGCCCGCGCTGTCTTGTTTCGCTCGGTCCCGGCTGCCGGCAGCAGTGAATTGAAAGACCTGCCGACGTCAGCGTTGCGTGACCCGTCACATGACTCTGACATCAGCGCAGGTCCTTCAATTCACTGCAAAGTGCCGGGAAGCAAGCAGGAGCGCAGCGCGGGCCGACAGAAGGTAAGTATACATTTATTTTTTATTTTATTCTTTTTTTTACAGATTTTTTAATGGTACCTGGGTGTGGATGAGACTCTCCTCTCATCTACACCCGGGTACCATCCGCACATTAGAATACTTGGATTACGCATCTACATATACAGTGATGCGTAATCCATGCGGTCTAATGCAAGTCAATGGCGGCGAAGACGCAGCACTTCCGCAAAATAATTGGTAGTGCTGCGTTTGTTTCCGCAATGATAATCCGCAGCGGAACTTTCCGCAGCATGTGCACAGCACATGCGGATTATCATTGGGGAACATTGCTGCCCTTCTACCATGCGTTTTTAATGCGTTTCCGCAGCTGCAAAAACGCTGCGGAAACGGATTAAAAACGCATCGTGGGCACACAGCTTTAGAAACTCATTGATGGTTACCGGAAGCGGTTGTTCGCAGTTATTTTGGCTAAAGGTTGTGCAACCAAGTATTAGGCTGAGGGTGCCAATACTTTTGTCTGGCCCATTTTTGGAGTTTTGTGTAAAATGATCAATGATTTGATTTTTGCTTCATTCTCTTTTGTGTTTTTTCCTTGCAAGCAAATTAAATGAAGATAATAATACCAAAGAATTTGTGATTGCAATCATTTTCAGGAAGAAACTGAGTATTATCTGACAGAATTGCAGGGGTGCCAATACTTTTGGCCACCACTGTATGTTTCCCCCCAGTAAAATAATAATACCTATACTCACATCCGGTGCCGGCACCATTCCAGTGGTGTCGGCACTGGCTCTCCCTGGGTTCACATGACATTGTTATGTCATGCGATCCCTGTGGCTAATCAGCGCTGACTTCACTCTCCTCTCCCTTGAATAGCTGTGGCTGCTCTCTCATTTCCTCTGGATGTCTAATTTGTCCGAAGGAGAGAAGAGTGATGTCAGTACTTATTGGCCGCAGTGATTGTTATGTCACATGAGCCCCGGGAGAGCCAGTGCCATCACTGCTAGATTGGCATCGGCACCAGAGGTGAGTATAGGTGTTATTATTTTACTGTCGGGAAATATAAAGATTGAGAAAGGGTGGTCATTGTGGTTGACAGCCCCTTTAAGTGTAAGTATTAGTGTCAGCCTACTGATGATAGCAGCCTACATGCATGGTTTCCTGTGTCCTCCAATGAAGACTATGAGAAACGGATTTTATGGTACCAAAAATCCTCTTTTTTTTACAATATTATAGATTGAGTTCATACTTTTTTAAATCCAGAAATAAACAATATCCTGAAAACCTGAAAAAATTCTTGGTGAGGTAAAATGGAAAAAAAAACACAATTATATTGTTGCTTGGGTTTAGTTTTTTATAGCCTTCAGTGTGCAGTAAAAATTATATATCAAATGATTTGTTCTGTGGGTCAGTATGATTATGGCAATCTAATTTTTAAAAAAAAATAAAACTATAGTTTTTGTCCTGAGCCTAATTTTTTTTTCTTTGAAAAAAGCCAATTAAGTTTTTAATTGCTTTTTTATTCAATATTTTTAGACGTGGTGTTAACTGTTCTGTTTAGCATTTGTGTGAACATATCCCAATTGGTGGTGTGTGGGGACATGATTACTGTGGTAGAAGGGATAAGGTTACATATAGGATAAAGGTTGTGTCAGGCAAGGTATCTAGAGATCAGTGAGAAAATAAACTGGAAAGAGCTTTGTAGGTTAGGATTTTAAATGTATTATCTGTGTACTGTGTAGACAGTGGAGGGATTGAAAGAGAGGGGGAAGGTATTTGAGGCATGAAAGGACAGCTGAGTGACAGATTGGGGATAGATTAATGGTGGAGCTAGTGAGTTAATTTCAGTAAGCTAGTAGGGACTTGCTTTTTGGTTGTATCATATACAAAGTATTGATTATTTCAAAATGTTTGTGTTTTTGTTAGGGTAAAGTGTACCATTTTTGACATGAGCTCACAACTGCATTGTGAGATGATGTCAGACCGGAGGCTCTCCCTTAGACATGAGAGAATATTTTAAAATTAAAAATGAAAAAAATTAAACTTCATCAGCTTCAACGAATTAAAAAAAAAAAATCACTTCGCAACAAATCAATTTTGACACAAATCTCAAAGCCTACAATTTCCCTGAAAACATGCGTATTACACTCAGGTCTCCAAGGGCTGTATTGAACACTTTTCATGCTCTTTAATACAAACATAGCCTTAAAGTGGTGTCTAATACCTATAATGCCATTCATAGGTATCTATCTTTCATCCCTAACCACTTTGGTAATTTGCTTTTTATAAAATTCCCTATCATTCCCCCTATCTTGCTAATAGCTATATGTGATTTTTTTCTTTACTTTACTTTTTTTTTAACCCCCCCCCCCCCACACCTCGAAACAAGACGTCATCAGGGGGTGGCACTTCAGTCACTCATCACAATTTCTGCCAAGGCCATTCACTGATGGCATCCTGTTTTAGGGGAAGGTGATGGAGAAGTGATCATATCTCCAGAGGCTATCGCCACACTTCTTCTGTGTCCGCTACTCGTATCTTCAGTATCCACCACCACACTTCTTCTGTCCCTGCCGCTTGCATCTTCGGTGGCCACCTCCACAGTCCCTGTTTTTCCTGTTTTTGACACTGCTGCCTCTTTTCCAGAAATGAGCCATCATCATTGGGCAGTGATAGAAGTAAAGTGAGCGAAAGCAGTGCCACCCCTTATTGTTTATCAATGCTTTTAAATGAATGGTCATCAGGGGGCAGTGCCGCTGTCACTAACCTTGATTCTATCACTGCCCTCTTATGATGTCTCATTTATGGGAAAAAGGCAGCAGTATCAGAAGCTGGGACTGTAGCAACAGTGACTGAAAATGTAGGTGGCAGGAACAGAAGAAGTGTGACGGTGGCTGTCATGTCCCATGACTTTGGAATCATACAGGTATTGTATTGTTGCTGTTGCATTGCTATGCAATAAGGTTTGCCTTTTAGAAGTTTGCCCTCCCTCTCTCCCTGTCTACCTTACTAACTCTGATGTCAGTAACCCCTCCCTTCTTCCTCATTCTCTGTATGTCACCCATTTTAAGAAGTTCATGTCTTGGATCCCTTGTTCAGTATAGTATTTTTTACTTACTGTAATTGAGCAAAACTATAAGAATTCAGCTTGAAAATAAACCTTCTTCTTGCTGGAATCTTCATACGTGCCTCTGCAGTTGAGTGAAGCTATCTGATGAAATCTCTTTGTGTGAGTACTGGTACATAAAGACATCCATAGAAAGTCTCAAGCACCCTACACTCACAGCCTAGTTATGGAGACAGAATCGTGGCCGCTGAACTTGCGGATGGTGGCCACAAAAGAAGTGTGGCAGCAGCCAAAGAAGCTGTAGTCACTTCTCTATCACTTCATTAAAATAGGATGTCATCAAGAAATGGCAGTTACAAAAACTATAGTAAGTGAACACATCATAGACCCATGATGATGCCCTATTTAACGTGGGGTAATAGAATCTGTGGGTAAGTGAATGCAGGACCAGCCTCCTGTGATGTCTCATGTAAGTCTCCCATCAAGTAAAACATCCCTGGAAGTAAAGAAAAAAAATGCACATATAAGGAAAAGCAGTATCAGAAGAATTGTAGGGAATTTTATAATAAAGGAAATTACAGATGTGGTTAGGGATAGTGTTGAGCGAGCACTAAAATGCTCGGGTGCTGGAAGCTCGGGCCGAGCTCGCCGTGATACTCGGGTGCTCGACCCGAGCAACGAGTCCAATGTTAGTCTATGGGAGACCCGAGCATTTTTGCGGCGGTACAACCGGCAGTCTGTAGAAAGCCTAAAAAGTGCCCAAAACGATAGTGACAGTGCTCAAAAGACATGGAGACAGCATGGGCATTGCCCCAGGAAGCATTTCTGACCCCCAGGGTCACTGCTGTCAACAACGTGGTCAGAGGTATTAAGCCACTTTAACGGGCTCACAATAAAACGTTCAAAAACGAAACTGAAATGGTTTTCCTGTGAAATATGTTGAGGAACTTCCTTTCCAGGGTAAAGACTTGTGTATAAGGTAAAATAAATAACCAAAAACAAAAATACTCCTCCACACCTTGGGCTATGTTCACAAGTAACATTTTTTATGCGTTTTTGCACTTTTGTATTGCTTTCAACCGTGACAAATGCATTCACCGGGAAATGTCATTTTAACATTTTACAATCTTATCTGGCCATGTGCTGTGTGACACATACATACAGTGCTGAAAAGACATGGAAACAGCATGGGAAAGACCCCTGGAAGCATCTCTGACTCCCAGGTCACTGCCTAAAAGTGTGCCCATCTGAAGTGATCCTTTCCGCATCAGAAGATGCAGACTTGCAACTATCCCCGTGCAAGTCCTTGTCCCAGGGCAGTGTTCAATTGTACCTCCCCCATTCCTTGCAATGCAAGCGCAAGTATGCAGCCTGCCACCCACTCACCCCCAGGCTGCAATACCATACTGCTAGCTTGCTTGCACTTGAAATAGGGTCTTTTAGTTTGGAGGAGGCCGAAGCTGGCCACTACCTCATGGCTACTTCGGCAGCGAGGTATCCATACTCAGTCCCCAGCCACCCGGCGGCCGGGTGTCCACTCTCGGTCCCCAGCCGCCTGGGGGCGGCCGGGTGTCCATAAGCGGTCCCCAGCTGCCCCCATTTCTCCTTGGAACATCCCCCTACACACTTTTCTTAGCCCGGCCTGCTTTAGGGCAGCACTGGATGAGCCCACCAGAGAAGCAGACTCCTTCGGTGGGCCCTGGCTTCTCCATCAGGGGAGTTGAGAGTGCCAAGGTGAGGAGCATGATGATGATGATAGAAGTTAGCGTCTGCTTTGTTTTCTTGGAATGCAAGCCTAAATGTGCAACCAAACACCCATCCACCCCCAGGCTGCAATACCATACTGCTAGCTTGCACTTGAAATGGGGCCTTTTAGTTTGGAGGAGGCCGAAGCTGGCCACTACCTCATGGCTGCTTCGGCAGCGAGGTATCCATACTCAGTCCCCAGCCGCCTGGCGGCCGGGTGTCCACGCTCGATCCCCAGCCGCCAGGGGGCGGCTGGGTGTCCATACTCGGTCCCCAGCTGCCCCGCGGCCGGGTGTCCACACACGCTCCCCAGCCGCCTGGGGGCGGCCGGGTTTCCATAAACGGTCCCCAGCTGCCCCCATTTCTCCTTGGAACATCCCCCTACACACTTTTCTTAGCCCGGCCTGCTTTAGGGCAGCACTGGACGAGCCCACCAGAGAACCAGACTCCTCCGGTGGGCCCTGGCTTCTCCATCAGGGGAGTTGAGAGTGCCAAGGTGAGGAGCATGATGATAATGATAGAAGTTAGTGTCTGCTTTGTTTTCTTTGAATTCAAGCGCATGTATGTAGTAGCGGCTAGGCCTGAGGTGGTCAGCGTTTTGGCACATATCCTACCTCCTCCGAGGATTGCTGGATGATTTCCTGCTACTATCCCTGTTCTATGACTCATGTTAAAGCAAATCTTCAGGTGATGAATGATGGATGAGGAGGTGGCAAAGGAGAAAGAGAAGGAGGAACAGGGACCATTCACATCAATATCAGGCCAGTCAACCACACATGTCTTGTAGGATATGTTCCTGTACCAAAAGGAGCGGTTCGGCTACACAGTTAAAGGGCATGCAGTGAGTGCAATGCCTATCAAAAATTTCGAGGCACTCCAATGCCCCTTGGAAGTGACATGGAGGTCAGAGGGCCTTAACTAAACTGTTTTTTCCATTTATAGCAACTGGGTCTCCTGTGCACTGTTGGCCTAAGCAGTGAATGGAAGGCTTTCCAAAAATTATGAGGAACTGCAATGCCCCTTGAAACAGACGTGGATTACAGCATACTAAGAACCTTCTACCCATTATTGGGGAGTGGGTCTCCCTTAGTGTTCGCCTATGCATTGAAAAGCAAAAGCTGACTAAAATTAGGAGGAAATGCAATGCCCGTTGGAAGAATGGTGGAGGTCGCAGTGGAATAAAAAGACAATATCAATGCCCCTTGGAAAAGTGGTGGAGGTCACAGTAGCTTAACAAGATGGTTTTAATGCCCCTTGGAGAAATGGTGGAGGTCGCAGTAGCTTAACAAAATGGTTTTAATGCCCCTTGGAAGAATGGTGGAGGTCGCAGTAGCTTAACAAGACGGTTTTAATGCCCCTTGGAAGAGCGGTGGAGGTCGCAGTAGCTTAACAAGACAGTTTTAATGCCCCTTGCAGAAGTGGTGGGCGTCGCAGTAGCTTAACAAAACGGTTTTAATGCCCCTTGGAAGAATGGTGGAGGTCGCAGTAGCTTAACAAGACGGTTTTAATGCCCCTTGGAAGAGCGGTGGAGGTCGCAGTAGCTTAACAAGACGGTTTTAATGCCCCTTGGAAGAGTGGTGGAGGTCACAGTAGCTTAAAAAGACGGTTTAAATGCCCCTTGGAAGAGACGTGGAGGTCACAGTGGAATAAAAAGACAATATCAATGCCCCTTGGAAGAGTGGTGGAGGTCGCAGTGGCTTAGCAAGACGGTTTTAATGCCCCTTGGAAGAGACGTGGAGGTCGCAGTGGAATAAAAAGACAATATCAATGCCCCTTGAAAATGTGGTGGAGGTCGCAGTAGCATAACAAGACGGTTTTAATGCCCCTTGGAGGAGCGGTGGAGGTCGCAGTAGCTTAAGAAGACGGTTTTAATGCCCCTTGGAGAAGTGGTGGCTGTCGCTGTAGCTTATCAAGACAGTTTTAAAGCCCCTTGGAAGAGCGGTGGAGGTCGCAGTAGCTTAATAAGACGGTTTTAATGCCCCTTGGAAGAGACGTGGAGGTCGCAGTGGAATAAAAAGACAATATCAATGCCCCTTAGAAGAGTGGTGGAGGTCGCAGTAACTTAAAAAGACTGTTTAAATGCCCCTTGGAAGAGACGTGAAGGTCACAGTGGAATAAAAAGACAATATCACTGCCCCTTGGAAGAGTGGTGGAGGTCGCAGTAGGTTAACAAGATGGTTTTAATGCCCCTTGGAAAAGTGGTTGAGGTCGCAGTAGCTTAACAAGATGGTTTTAATGCCCCTTGGAGAAGTGGTGGAGGTCGCAGTAGCTTAACAAGACGGTTTTAATGCCCCTTGGAAGAGAGGTGGAGGTCGCAGTAGCTTAACAAGACGTTTTAAATACCCCTTGGAAGAGCCATGAAGTACAGCATCTTAAAAACATTATTCCCATTATTGGGGAGTGGGGCTCCCATAGTCTTTGCCTATGCCTTCCAAGAAAAAGCTGCCAAAAATTAGGACGGAGGAACTTGCAATGCTGGCAACACGGACCAAGGTCACCCTGGTGGTATAGTGGTGGTGGAGGCTGAGGATAAGGAGAAGAGCAAAATACAGCCAAAATGAGGAAGCGTATACCCATGTGTGGGTGTGAAGCGGTGCATGGGAATACGCCTCCCGAAATAACACAGTAGATTTGACTTTATGTTACTCTGCTGTCATTTGGTGGTGATGAGAAGTCTGGCCCAATCCAGCCCTTGTTCATTTTGATAAGGGTCAGCTTGTCAGCAATTTCCCCAGCAGCACTAAAAGCACGCTCCGATAACACGCTAGCGGCAGGGCAGGCCAGGACCTCCAAGATGTACAGAGCGAGTTTATTCCAAGTGTCCAGCTTGGATACCCAATAATTAAAAGGCACAGAGGAATCACGGAGGACGCTGGTACGGTCGGCAAGGTACTCCCTCACCATCTTTTGAAACTTTCCACTCCTTGTGAGAGTACCCCGCGCCTCAGGGCCTGTAAGCTGAGTGGGTCTCAGAAAACTGTCCCAGAACATTGACAGTGTTCCCCTGCCTCTGCTGGATTGGAGTTGCGTCTCTCTCGCCTGTATGCCTTGGTTGGGCAACGAACTGTGACCTCTACCGCTAGCGTGTTCAGATGGGAATTTTTTAACAGTTCTGCAGCAAGGGCCTTCTGGTACTGCCCCATTTTTGTAGACCTCTCCACCTCAGGAATAAGAGTGTGAAAGTTCTCCTTGTAGCGGGGGCCTAAAAGTGTCACCAACCAGTAATGACTGTCACCCAACATTTTTACAACGCGTGGGTCACGATTAACGCAGCGTAACATAAAGTCAGCCATGCGTGCCAGACTAGTAACGGGCAAGACTTCCGTGTCCTCACCAAGATGATGACTGACCATGCTCTCCTCCTCCTCCTCCTCCTCCTCCCCCCTGTCCTCAGGCCACCCACGCTGAACCGACGGTATGACAGTTGTACAGGTACTACCATCTACAGCGCATGATACTAGCTCCTGTTCTTCCTCCTCCTCCTCCTCTCCCTCATTGTCCCCCAATGCACATTGGGATGAGATGAGGCTGGGCTGTGTGTAATCGCCCGCTACGGCTTCTTGATCCATCTCATCATACTCTGGCTGCAATGCCTCCTCTTTAATTCTCTGCAGAGAACGTTGCAAAAGACAGACAAGTGGGATGCTGACGCTAATGATGGCGTCATCGCCACTCACCATCTTGGTGGACTCCTCAAAGTTTGTCAGGATGGTACATATGTCAGACATCCAGGTCCACTCCTGAGGTCTTATGTGTGGAGTCTGACCTGAATATCGACTGCCTTGTTGCAGCTGGTACTCCACAACTGCTCTCTTCTGCTCACAAATCCTTTGCAACATGTGGAGGGTAGAGTTCCAACGTGTGGGGACATCACACACCAGTCAGTGTGCCGGAAGCTGCAAACGCTGCTGCAACACAGCAAGGGCGGCGGAAGCTGTAGCCGACTTGCGAAAATGAGCTGACAGGCGGCGTACTTTGACGAGCAGATCTGGCAACTCGGGGTACGATTTAAGAAACCGCTGAACCACGAGGTTAAGCACATGAGTCAGGCATGGTACGTGTGTGATCTCGCCTCGCCTCAGAGCCGCCACCAGGTTACGGCCATTGTCATACACGACCATGCCTGGATGTAGGTTCAGCGGTCTCAGCCACAGATCTGCCTGCTCTTTCACAGCTGTCCACAACTCACAAGCAGTGTGAGGTTTATCACCTAAGCTTATGAGTTTCAGCACAGCTTGTTGCTGCTTGGCTGAGGCAGTACTGCAGTGTTTCCAGCTTGTAACTGATGTGGTGATATCTGAGATGGAGGCTGAACATGAGGAGGAGGAGGAGGATGATGCGCTGGAGCTGTAAACTGTGGGGGCAACTCTGACTGACATAGGGCCCGCAATCCTCGGTGTGGGGAGGATGTGTTCCGTCCCAAGGTCTGACTGGGTCCCGGCTTCCACTATGTTTACCCAGTGTGCCGTCAGGGAGATGTACCGTCCCTGGCCACAAGCACTTGTCCACGTGTCCTTTGTCAGGTGGACTCTCCCAGTAACTGCTTTGTTGAGGGCACGGCAGATGTTTTGGGACACGTGCTTGTGTAGTGCGGGGATGGCACACCGGGCAAAATAGTGTCGGCTGGGGACCGAGTACCGAGGGACGGCCACCGCCATAAGGTTACAGAAGGATTCCGTCTCCACCAGCCTAAAAGGCAGCATTTCCAACGCAAGCAGTCGTGAAATGTGCGAATTTAGGACTGTGGCCTGTGGGGCGTTGGCTGCGAATTTGCGCTTTCGTTCAAAGCTCTGGGATATGGACAACTGAATGCTGCGGTGGGACGTGGATGTGGATGTTGATGCGGTTTCTTGAGAAACTGCCATAACAAGTGAAGACTGAGAGGAGGGGGCATCTTTGCATGCAGTATGGACAGGGGATTGCCTTGCATGCACAACAGGGGGTGCTATTACACGCACAACAGCGGAAGAAGCAGTGGTGACACCCGCTGACACTGGTCGTGGACCCTGGGGTTTGCCCCACAAAGTCGGGTGCTTTGCTGACATGTGCCTGATCATGCTGGTGGTGGTGAGACTGGTAGTTTTGTCACCCCTGCTGATGCTGGCATGGAAGGTGGTACAAATGGCCTTTTTGGGGTTATCAGCAGAGTCTTTAAAAAAATTCCAGACTCTGGAAGACATACCGGTTGTACTGGCAACGTCCCTCGTGTTGGTGTTACGGGGAACTGTTGCCCGACTTCTGTGTGCGGCCACCACACTGCTTCTTCCTGCCTGTTGGGGTACTCTGCCTCCCTCCCACTGTATGCTGCTGGCCTTGCTCTGCGTGTCCTCCTGCCATGTTGGGTCAGTTACTAGATCATCCACCACCTCCTCCTCTTCCACTTGCACACCACGATCCTCCTACTCACTTCGTGGCAATTGTGTCTCGTCATCGTCCACCTCTTGTGACAAATTGCCAGCGTCGACTTCCTGTGGCCGTGGCTATTCAAATATTTGGGCATCGCTACATGGGATCTCCTCTTCCACCACTTCAAACGGAGCAGGCGAGGGGCACAAATATGGAAATGGACCATTGAACAGCTGTTCAGAATGTCCAAGTGTGGGATCAGTTGCTGTCTGACGACACTCGGCATGGTGGGAGGAAGGAGCATCAGGGTGAGGAGGAGTATGCAGTCGAGATTCACGGCTACTAAAACTTGACCGTGTGGAAGACACACTGGATGTGGTGGTGCCCAGGTAACTGGAAGTATTATCTGCTATCCAATTAATAACCTGTTCACACTGATCAGTTCGCAATACTGGTGTTGTAGTGTGGTTCCCTAGTAATTCGGTCAAGAACTGGGAGCGAGAAGATGTGGCTGTTGGTTGTGGCACATTTTCACCTTGGCCACGGCCCCGTCCTCTACACGCACCATCACCAGAACGTCCAGTTCCACGTCCCTTGCCACGCGCCTTGCCCATTGTAAATGAAGTAAAATAGCTTACACTCGCACTATCAATCGAAAAGGGTAATAAAAAGGAGATTAGAACAGTGGAAGAGGAAAACCACAGTTCTCTTTCTCTGGCCTACAACAGAATCTTTTAAACAGATATATTTGTGACTGAACAGACAGGGAGACACTATTTTTTTTTTTTACATAAAACAGGCCAAAAGCTGGATAATACAGTGATTTGAACATGGGAACTGCAAAACCACAGTTCTAATTTACTGGCGTAGACCAGACTTTTTTAATAGATATATTTGGGGCTGAACAGTCAGCAACACACTCAAAACTGTTTTTTTATGTAAAAGACACCCAAAGGTGGATAATACAGAGATTTGAACCATGGAACTGCAAAACCACAGTTATATTTTTCTGGCCTACACCAGAATCTTTCAAACAGATATATTTGTGTCTGAACAATCAGGGAGACACTATTACTGTTTTTATTTACGGAAAAAATACCAAAAGCTGGATAATACAGAGATTTGAACCATGGAACTGCAAAACCACAGTTATATTTTTCTGGCCTACACCAGAATCTTTCAAACAGATATATTTGTGTCTGAACAATCAGGGAGACACTATTACGGGTTTTTTTACGGCAAAAAATGCCAAAAACAGGATAATACAGAGATTTGACCCGTGGAACTGCAAAACCACAGTTCAATTTTTCTGGCCTACACCAGACTCTTTTAAACAGATATATTGGTGTCTGACCAGTCAGGGAGACACTATTACGTTTTTTTTTATGGAAAAAAATGCCTAAAAAAGGATAATACAGAGATTTGACCCGTGGAACTGCAAAACCACAGTTATATTTTTCTGGCCTACACCAGACTCTTTTAAACAGATATATTGGTGTCTGACCAGTCAGGGAGACACTATTACGTTTTTATTTTACAGCAAAAAATGCCAAAAACAGGATAATACAGAGATTTGACCTGTGGAACTGCAAAACCACAATTATATTTTTCTGGCCTACACCAGACTCTTTTAAACAGATATATTGGTGTCTCACCAGTCAGGGAGACACTATTACGTTTTTTTGTACAGCAAAAAATGCCATAAACAGGATAATACAGAGATTTGACCCGTGGAACTGAAAAACCACAGTTATATTTTTCTGGCCTACACCAGACTCTTTTAAACAGATATATTGGTGTCTGAACAGTCACAGACACACTAAATTTTTTTTTTGGGGGGGGGGATATCAAAAGGTTAATAAGACGCGTATTTGGACAGTCTGACTGAGGAAAAAAAAGTACAGGATTTAGATGAAAAAAAAAATAATTTTTCCTTGCCCCTGAGACCGGGGTGATAAATCTAGCAATTTGACCAACAGGAGCACACAGGACTGTAATGCAGCGTTTGCTGGTATAACCACTGCGTCTCCTATACAGCCTGCTTCCTGCCTGCCTGATATCTGGGATGGATATTAGTCCTGAGAAGGATTGTTTGTTTGATTTGGCAGGCTTTAGAGACCCTACACTAACTATTTCGCAGTATAAATCTCTCCCTAGCTCAACAGCACTGACCCTACACTGGCTGATCCGGAGCGACTGTGTCCAAGATGGCGGCGCCCGGTTTTAAATACTCGAGGTGACACTGTGCGGCCAGCCAATCACTGTAATGCCCACAAACAACATGGCTGCGGCATTCCAGTGACTGGCTGGCAATCCCTGCATGTTCATTGGCTCTGTAAAAAGCGCCAAACGTGCCGGGCGGAGACCCGAGCTCCCGCCCGAGTAACCCGGAAATGCTCGGTGCTCGCCGAACATCCCGGGTAGTGCGATGCTCGGGCGAGTACCGAGCAGTGTCGAGCATGCTCGCTCAACACTAGTTAGGGATTAAAGATAGATATCTTAAAAGGCATTATAGGTATCAGACAACCTATATATGGTGGTGACCTCACCTTATATGGTTAAGGGTAAACCGATGGGAATGGATTTCACTGCTGTGCTGTCACACATCATCTGTAATGTTTATTCAGTGTTTCAATGCTGTATTATTACGTCTTTATTACAAAGTTGTGAGCTATAATGTTACTATTATCCAGATTCACTACAAAATGGCAAAATAGCTAATGCATTTCCTGTCTCTGGATTAATGCTGAATATTATAGTCCCTGTTGATTGGCCATACCATGTGTTAGCTGCAGGGCATGGGGAGGCCCACATGGCCGCACCTGAGGTCATTGTAGAGTTCTCTGGCTGATGGAATCCACTTCTTGTGTAAAATGGTGGTGGGCTTTTATCTGGAGATTCAAGCAAATCGAATCGCAAATTATTGGGGTCTACAAACACAAATTTGATTCACATGAAATTGATTTGCTCATCTCTACTCTTCAGCTATTATCAGACTATAACTCCTACATGCAAGGACAACCTGTAGATGTCTATTCCTTTATACCTCATTTTGAAGTTGTATTGCAGAATGCAGATACATACATTTATAATCCAGTATTAACTTTTCTTAAAATCATATAGGTTTCTTTGACGTTCTGGTGAAGAGAGGAAAGGTGCGTGTTTTCAGGAGTCATCACATCCGGAATCTTGCTTTGGCAATTGACAAGGGAATAGTTTCTGCAATGGTATGAAGGATATATTTTCATCTATTCCTTCTATACATGTATTTTTTATAGTCTTTAAGAATATTTTATATCATAAATATTCTACAGTCTCCATAGGAAAAATGTACTGTATATTCTACCGCAGAATAATATTCATTAGAATTCATGATAAATCTGATAATACGTCATATCATGTGTGTAAACCATCTGTAATGCTGTGCTGCTCCGTTGTCTTTGTACCTTTGTATTGATTAGTTATGACTTCTATATGAGACAGTATCAAGGCCAGCTCCACTTTATATGAATTTAGTACATACTTTATTTGGAGTTTGCATTGTCCATGCAGTCTTAGCTCTTCCTGTACAAAGACATACTATCTAAGGCAATGTAGATTTCATCAGATTTCACTGCAGCAAAATAGTGCTGCATGGAACAATGTGCTGTCAAGATGAACACCGAGGGGGAACCTTGATAAGACCTGGATGCCATTTGTATCTGTTGTACAATCGGTTCTGAAGAGTGGTGTGGCTTCCAGCACCTGAACATTATATAGATACAACCCTGACTAACTGTATATATCGCTGGACAATCCCTTTAGCTTATACAAGTAGAAATCCAACCAATAGATGTCTATGATGTTAATATGTTAATTATGTATTAAAAAGTACAGTAGTTTAACGAGAATACATGGTGGAGCCTAAACAAAATTTCTGATTTTCTGTAAATAAAGTGTATTCATTCTACTGTATATTGAAATGCTATGGATGTTTGCTATACTTTATATTTCATTCTTTTTACTGCTTCCAATATCTTATTGCTTTCAGTAAGTATAAAATATCCTTTACATTCAGAGGCTGAACATGCTATAGTTGTACAAAATCAGAAATCCCTGTAAAAACGCTAAGTTTTTTTGAACGTTCAGATTATGTCAAATGTTGTAAACTGTTATCATTTATTTATTTTCTTCTCCTCGTGTTTTTCTTTTTCTTAGGATAACAGTGGCATCCTGTGTGAGCTTCAGATTCATATTCAGCCAAACCGTTGTGTGACTCTGGAATCCACCAGAATGCCAGGAATGACCATCTCCTTTAACAGTGATGGCGAACCATCAAATGATGACACTAGAGGCTACGCAGACATCTCTAAAGAATTCTCTGTACATGTGAAGGTGCATTATACCTCCCCTTATGTATTAGTTTGGTTGTTCTTAAATTGTCAGATCTTGAGCTTGTTGGGGGTCTTTGGAACTGTTTTTTATTTTCTGACTACATTGAGAATAATCCAGTGTCTAATTTGTTGAAAGATGTAATTAAAAAAGTACTCCTCCCATCAAAGTTTTTATCCTCCTAATTTATTTCAATCATCATATTATTGTAACACTGGTGGGTGTGCGCCATTGGCTGGGCTTACCCTGGAGGGGCATTACTAGGTGACTACTTGGTATTCACTAGGGCCTCTGATGGTGAGGACAGGGTTGGTCACAGGTAGTCACCAGGTACCACTCCAGTGCAGTCCACAGGTCTGCAGCAACTGACTGAAGGGTCAGAAACACGGGTACAATGTACATTTGGCGAAGGCAAAGATGTGGTCAGATTATCCGAGGTCAGGACAGGCAGCACAGGTTCAATATATGTAGTCAATGTCAGGAGCGGAGAAATCAGAATAAACAAGTAGGCTAGCAGGGTCACATAACAGGAAAGAAAACACAAGAGAGTACCTTACAGGAAAATACACAGGAACTGAACTAGAACCTTCGATCAGATGAAGAGTGGTGGGAAGAGCTGCCTTATAAATCCCCTGCTCTTAAGAAGTTAACCTCTGCAAGACACGGGGGAGTTAAGTTCCTGCAGAATCTGACTGGCCGCAGTTACCTATAGCCAGATGAAGACTCACCAGCATCAGGAAGATGAAATGGTGTTGAAAATGCTGCAAGAAGCAGCTTAGCGAGACTGCCTGAGAGTGGGGAGAACAGAACAGTGACCACAATGAGTAAGGCAGCGCTCACCATCTGTGCGAGTCACTGACGTGACAATTATATAGCAGCATGTACTTACAATTGCTCATTTTGCCTGTCTACCTAGTAATTTCTTCTCTTTTCATTGCTGTATGTAGAAACAGGAAGTATCTTGTCCCTGCATTTATCATTTCTTTCTGATACAGCTTCTCCCTATTCCCCCCTGCAAGGGACTTTTGCAGTGACTCATGACTCATACAGGGAAAATAGACCTCCTGTTTTTACATAGAGCTTAGAAGGATTCAGCTTGTCAGTCTTTAATCACGTGATGTAATAGACCTAATGAAAAAGAGAAGAATTAACTGGGTAGAAAGGCAAAATGAGCAATTGTAAGTACAGTACACAATGCTATATAACATGATGATTGCAATATATTAATAGAATATAAATTTTGATGGGAGTACTTCTTTAATGATGATGTTGTAGTCATCTATGTGTCTTTATATGCTGTCATAATAATGTCACTCTAGTGTGTGTGCTAAGAGGCCTGGCACTATTGTGATGATTTCATAATGAAAAAATATTTACACAAAGTGAGATTTAAAGGCTGTGTTCTATTGTTATCATACAGTGCCTGGGTTCTTTTTGTTGAGATAATGGCACAGTAGTATTTGTGGGAATTTCTACAGTACATTCTGCTCTATCTTGATAATGCCCCAATACTTGCATAGTAACAAGGAGAAATGAGTGACAGAACTTAAAGAAGCATTTCTATAAACTTTTTTTTTTTCACTTATGCCTCCTTCACACGTCCATGTTTAAACACATATGTGAAAAAACAGTACTGGTGACATCAGTATTTTCCATCAGTGTGTCATTAGTGTGTCATCCATTGTCCCTGTTTACCATCAGTGTTTTTCCGGTATGGTTAAAGAAAGAATTGAATTACAAAACATCCCCTATACTTAGGAATGTTAAACACATACAGCACACGGATGCCAGAACAAAACGGACATGTCTCTATGTGGTTTATGCGGACACACGATCTGTGTAAAGATACAGACATGTGCATAGCAGCATAGGTTATAATGGGTACGTGTGGTATCCGTGAAAAAAGCACGTACCTGAAACACAGATATGCAAAGGAGGCCTAAATCTGTGTATACAAGTATGGCCCCTAGTGTCAGTGTGTTAATATACTCACCCACTGTTATGATCTACTACAAGCACTAAGGAAAGAAAGGAGATCTGTCCCTACAATAGAACTATGCTAGATCCCTACGATGTAACGGGGAACCTGATGCTGCGATCAGACCCGCTAAAGTCCTCGGCTAGTCTGTACGAAGACCTATAGATGCAAGGGAGGGATCCCTACAAGAACTAGGGACTGGGATAAAGTTGGGCACCTCCTAGCAGAAATTGTAGCAGTAAAAGACAAACACACAACATAGAACATAAAGGTCCGAAGACCAAGCTAAACAGACTGAGAAAGGTAGCTAAGCACCAGGCTAACGTAAGAGTAGAAATTACAATGAAGTCCAGCAAGGCCAGGAGGGCGGAGCAGGATTAAATAGGCAGACAAGGTCATGTGACCAGCAAGATAGAAAAAACCTAACAGGAGAGTTCTAACAGTACCCCCTCTTCTATGAGGATCCTCCGGATCCCCTAGGCCCAGGCTTATCAGGAAACCTCTTGTGAAATGCTCTGACAAGTCTGGAAGCAGAAACATCATCCGCCCTCACCCACAAGTTATCCTCGGGTCCGAAACCTTTCCAAGCGACGAGATACTGCAAACTCCCTCTATACCGTCTAGAATTTAGGATGCGGGAAATTTCGTATTCCCCGTCCTCCACGACCGGAGGAACAGTGGCAGAGACGTCTCCATCCGACACACAAGCTCTTTTCAACAGAGAAACATGAAACACCGGATTAATCTTCCAGGAGGTAGGAACCTCCAACCTAACAGCAGATTGGTTAACTACCTGAAGCACCTTAAAGGGCCCTACAAACTTGGGACCCAATTTTTTAGAAGGAATCCTCAACCGCAGATTCTTAGAGGACAACCAAACCATGTCACCAATAGCAAACAAAACCTCTTGCCGTTTCCTATCAAAGTACCTCTTAGATTTTTTGTTAGCCTCCTGAAGATTACCACGCACATCCGTCCAAACTCTCTCCAAGTCACCGGAAAAACTCTCCTCCTCAGGCACAGCCGATACCAATTTGGAGAATGACCCAAAAGATGGATGTCTCCCAGAACAACAAAAAAAAGGCGAACAACCAGCAGAAGAGGATGTATGGTTGTTAAGAGCAAACTCAGCAAGTGGCAAAAACTCAGACCACCGCTCCTGATTGTCTGCCACAAAACAACGCAAGAACTGCTCAACATCCTGATTCTTCCTTTCTGTCTGGCGATTAGAAAACAACAAATGAACTCCCAACCTGTCACAAAAAGCACACCAAAAACGAGCCACGAACTGAGGTCCCCTATCCGAAACAATGTCAGTAGGAACGCCATGTAGTCTGACTATTTCCTTGACAAAGGCCTTAGCGAGTGTCTTAGCGCAGGGCAGTTTGATGAAAGGAACCAAGTGACACATCTTGCTAAAACGGTCCACGACCACCCAGATGACTGTGAAACCCTCAAAGGGGGGAAGGTCAGTAATAAAGTCCATAGCCAGATGTGTCCAAGGTGCACTAGGAACCTCCAGAGGGCAAAGCAACCCCGCTGCAGGAGTATGTGAAGACTTAGATCTAGCACACACCGTACATTGACGCACCCACTTAATGACTTCCTTCTGCCATCCAGGCCACCAAAAACTGCGACCCACAAGTCTCTTGGTCTCAGAAATTCCTGGATGACCTGCCAACCGAGACTCATGACACTCAACAAACAAATCTCTCCTAAAGGTCCTAGGCACAAACAACCTCCCATGGGGAGTGTTAGATGGGGCATTCTCCTGTGCTTTAAGAATCTCATCTTCCAAAACGGAGTCCAATGCATCAATCACAACACCTTTTTGTAAAATGCTCCCCTCCTCCTCAGCTCCGACCATGGGAGAAAAGCTGCAAGACAAAGCATCAGCTTTAACATTCTTGGTACCCGGGATGTAAATAACGGAAAAATTAAGCCGCGAGAAAAAAAGTGCCCACCTAGCCTGACGGGCATTCAAGCGCTTAGCAGCATCACGATAGATCAGATTTTTAAGATCAGTGAAAACCTGAATGGGAAATTCAGCACCTTCCAAGAGATGACGCCAGTGTTCAAATGCGAGTTTAATAGCCAGCAATTCCCGATTACCAATATCGTAATTAAGTTCAGTCTCAGAAAATTTTTTTTGAAAAAAAAGCACAGGGATGTACTCCATCCTTGATTTCCTGAGACAACGCTGCACCGACCCCCATCGAAGAAGCATCAACCTCAACCAAAAACGGCTTAGTCACATCAGGCTGCATAAGGATAGGAGCAGAGCTGAACCTCTCCTTTAGAAACACAAAAGCTTCAATGGCCTCAGTAGTCCACTGAACCGCATTAGCACCTTTCCTGGTGAGATCGGTCAGTGGTTTGACAATAATAGAAACATTTTTAATGAATTTTCTGTAATAATTGGCGAAACCCAAAAACCTCTGTATCGATTTCAAACCAATAGGCCTAGGCCATTCCTGAACTGCCTGAACCTTCACAGGGTCCATCTCAAAGCCTTCGCTGGAGATAATGTAGCCCAAAAAACTAATTCTCTGTACAGCAAACTCACATTTCTCCAGCTTAGCAAAAAGCGAATTGTCAATTAATAACTGTAATACCACACGTACGCTCCGCCAATGAGACTCCAGATCAGGCGAATAAATCAAAATGTCATCCAAATACACAACCACATTTTTGCCGATCAAAGGTCTAAGGATGTCATTAATAAGATTCTGAAAAAATGCTGGAGCATTGGTAAGACCAAAAGGCATAACCAGGTTCTCAAAATGACCCACAGGAGTGTTAAAAGCAGTCTTCCATTCATCACCCTCCTTCATGCGCAACAAATTGTATGCCCCCCAGAGATCAATTTTAGAGAACCACTTGGCCCCCACTAACTGGTTAAACAAATCAGGAATCAATGGCAGTGGGTAAGGATTGCGTACAGTAATTTTATTAATCTCACGAAAGTCCAGACAAGGACGTAAACCGCCGTCCTTTTTTTTAACAAAAAAAAATCCAACAGCCACAGGAGACTTGGAAGGCCTAATGTGACCGGCGGCCAAGCTTGACTGTATGTATTCCTCCAAAGCCTTTCTCTCAGGAATAGTAAGATTAAATAAACGACTTTTAGGAAGAGTCGCTCCAGGGACAAATTCAATGGTACAATCATAGTCTCTATGGGGAGGCAATATTTGTGACTCCTCCTCAGAAAAAACTCTCCAAAAATCCTGAATAGGTACAGGTAATTCCCCTTTTCCACCGCAGCAATACGTCCGTTTCAACACTTGTCATAACTAGTGTTGAGCGATACCTTCCGATATCGGGAAATATCGGATCGGATTGGATCGGACCGATACCGAAAAAGTATCGGATATCGCCGATTCCGATACCGGAAACCAATGCAAGTCAATGGGACATAAATATCGGAATTAAAATAAACCCTTTCTTTCCTTGTAGGTTATTTCTACATGAAGGAAAACAACTAAGAATAATGTAGAATGTATTGGGGGAGGTGGGGGAGACAATAAAGGCATAGAGGTTTAGCCCAGTCAAATGGAATAGCAGGAATTAATATTTTTTTATTATGTTCTGAGTTACGGAAATATTAACTATGTTAAGTATTTTTATATTTTGTCAGATATTTATGTTTCACTACTTCCATGCTCTTCACCTTCTTTTTTACTTCTCCCACACTTTCTCCTTCATCATCCTCAGCATCTTTTTCATCCACTTCTTCTTCACCTTCTTCTTCTTCACCTTCTTCGTATTATTCTTTTTTTTACATTCTTCATATTCTACTTCTTCATCTTCTTCATATTCTTCTTCTTCATCATATTCTTATTTGTGACAGGCATTCCTGTAGTTGTTATCTATAAAAGGTTGGACATTACACCTTTCGTTCTGCCCGTCACAAAAGATTTACAACAGGATTTGTCCGCGTTCAGTTTGGCCTGCAGCAGCAGGTCTTTTCCAGGGGCACCACGAGGAGGAACGGACTCACCCCCATACACTGCTTAGTCATCTTCTGCTTATAATTTAGATATTATCTTTTGCTCTGATTTTTAGTCTTATGCTTAATGTTCTTCCGCTTTTTGTTCTGCAGCTTCTTGTATTTCTGCTTCTTGGTTTTCTGTCTCTTGTTTTTCTGTATCTTGGTGCTTGTCTTCTCTTCTTTGTCTTCTTGGTCAACTTCTTCAGGGTCATCTTCTTGGTCTTCTTCGGGGTGGTCTTCAGGGTCGTCGTCTTCGGGGGTCCTCGTCTTCGGGGTCCTCGTCTTCTTCGGGTTGGTCTTCTGGGTCCTCGTCTTCGGGGTCCTCGTCTTCTTCGGGGTGGTCTTCAGGGTCCTCGTCTTCTTCGGGGTGGTCTTCAGGGTCCTCGTCTTCTTCGGGGTGGTCTTCAGGGTCCTCGTCTTCAGGGTCATTGTCTTCGGGGTCCTCGTCTTCTTAGGGTTGGTCTTCAGGGTCCTCGTCTTCAGGGTCCTCGTCAGGGAGATCCAGAGTGATTACCAAGAACCATTTCAAAAAGCTTGAACTTGGAAATGTAGCAGAAGGTACAAGAAAGCTGAGGAACTACCGAGGACCAGCTGACGGTACTGGAACCCGGATGGATAGCAGAAGGTACAAGAGCCAATGGAACTACCGAGGACCAGCTGATGTTACTGGAACTCGGTTACTAAGCAGGAGGTACCTGTGCCAGAAAGCACTACCAAGGACCAGCAGACGTTGGTGGAACTTGGATACCGAGAAGGAGGCACCTAATCCAAAGGCACTGCCGAGAACCAGCTGACGGTACTGGAACCCGGATGGGTAGCAGAAGGTACAAGAGCCAATGGAACTACCGAGGACCAGCTGATGTTACTGGAACCCGGATGGGTAGCAGAAGGTACAAGAGCCAATGGAACTACCGAGGACCAGCTGATGTTACTGGAACTCGGTTACTAAGCAGGAGGTACCTGTGCCAGAAAGCACTACCAAGGACCAGCAGACGTTGGTGGAACTTGGATACCGAGAAGGAGGCACCTAATCCAAAGGCACTGCCGAGAACCAGCTGACGGTACTGGAACCCGGATGGGTAGCAGAAGGTACCCATGTAAAAAAAAAGTTCAAGGCCGCGAGCCGGCCGCAGTTACCAAAACCCACAGTCCTACAGAGGGTGCTTGTCCTATTGGCACTATGGAACCAGCCTTCATTGCCAGATCCCGCAGCCCACATAGGAGTCACCTAAACTGCAGGCACCATAGAGTCGGCTAACCCGACCGCAACACGACAGGACAACGCATTGGAGGCAAAGTGACGTTGACACTACCCGGAAACAGCTGGCGTGCTGGAACCAGGCTGGGCAGGAGGGAGTACCCGTGCCAAAGACACTGCCGAGAACCAGCTGACGGTACTGGAACCCGGATGGGTAGCAGAAGATACAAGAGCAAATGGAACTACCGAGGACCAGCTGATGTTACTGGAACCCGGATGGGTAGCAGAAGGTACAAGAGCCAATGGAACTACCGAGGACCAGCTGATGTTACTGGAACTCGGTTACTAAGCAGGAGGTACCTGTGCCAGAAAGCACTACCAAGGACCAGCAGACGTTGGTGGAACTTGGATACCGAGAAGGAGGCACCTAATCCAAAGGCACTGCCGAGAACCAGCTGACGGTACTGGAACCCGGATGGGTAGCAGAAGGTACCCATGTAAAAAAAAAGTTCAAGGCCGCGAGCCGGCCGCAGTTACCAAAACCCACAGTCCTACAGAGGGTGCTTGTCCTATTGGCACTATGGAACCAGCCTTCATTGCCAGATCCCGCAGCCCACATAGGAGTCACCTAAACTGCAGGCACCATAGAGTCGGCTAACCCGACCGCAACACGACAGGACAACGCATTGGAGGCAAAGTGACGTTGACACTACCCGGAAACAGCTGGCGTGCTGGAACCAGGCTGGGCAGGAGGGAGTACCCGTGCCAAAGACACTGCCGAGAACCAGCTGACGGTACTGGAACCCGGATGGGTAGCAGAAGATACAAGAGCAAATGGAACTACCGAGGACCAGCTGACGGTACTGGAACCCGGATGGGTAGCAGAAGGTACAAGAGCCAATGGAACTACCGAGGACCAGCTGATGTTACTGGAACTCGGTTACTAAGCAGGAGGTACCTGTGCCAGAAAGCACTACCAAGGACCAGCAGACGTTGGTGGAACTTGGATACCGAGAAGGAGGCACCTAATCCAAAGGCACTGCCGAGAACCAGCTGACGGTACTGGAACCCGGATGGGTAGCAGAAGGTACCCATGTAAAAAAAAAGTTCAAGGCCGCGAGCCGGCCGCAGTTACCAAAACCCACAGTCCTACAGAGGGTGCTTGTCCTATTGGCACTATGGAACCAGCCTTCATTGCCAGATCCCGCAGCCCACATAGGAGTCACCTAAACTGCAGGCACCATAGAGTCGGCTAACCCGACCGCAACACGACAGGACAACGCATTGGAGGCAAAGTGACGTTGACACTACCCGGAAACAGCTGGCGTGCTGGAACCAGGCTGGGCAGGAGGGAGTACCCGTGCCAAAGACACTGCCGAGAACCAGCTGACGGTACTGGAACCCGGATGGGTAGCAGAAGGTACAAGAGCCAATGGAACTGCCGAGAACCAGCTGGCGGTGCTGGAGCCCAGGGTAAATACTAAAAACAGAAGAGCCAGAGGTGTATTTGGAGGAGGTTTTAAATCCGTACTACAGTGGATGTGGACAAAGCAGGAGAATTTGCCGGACACACAGCTGGGGATCAGCTGACGTTACTGAATCCCAATAACACTGGAGCAAGCGTTGACTGTGCAGACGGCACTTCTGAGCAGCAACTAGCGGTATTGGAGCCCAGGGTAAATACTAAAAACGGAGGAGCCAGAGGTGTAATTGGAGCAAGTTTTAAATAAGTAGCACAGTGAATATGGACAGAGCAGGAGAAATTGCCGTGAACACAGCAGGGGAACAGCTGACGTTACCGAACCCCAATAACACCGCAGCAAGTGTTGACTGTGCAGACGGCACTTCCGAGCGCCAACTGGCGGTGCTGGAGCCCAGGGATAAGAATGAAAACAGAGGAGCCAGAGGTGTAATTGGAGCAACTTTAAAATCTGTAGTAGTGAGAATGTGGACAGAGCAGGAGAAATTGCCGTCCGCACAGCAGGGGAACAGCTGACGTTACTGAACCCCAATAACATGGTAGCAAGTGTTGACTGTGCAGACAGCACTTCCGAGCGCCAACTGGCGGTGCTGGAGCCCAGGGATAAGAATGAAAACAGAGGAGCCAGAGGTGTAATTGGAGCAACTTTAAAATCTGTAGTAGTGAGAATGTGGACAGAGCAGGAGAAATTGCCGTCCGCACAGCAGGGGAACAGCTGACGTTACTGAACCCCAATAACACGGCAGCAAGTGTTGACTGTGCAGACAGCACTTCCGAGCGCCAACTGGCGGTGTTGGAGCCCAGGGTAAATACTAAAAACGGAGGAGCCAGAGGTGTAATTGGAGCAAGTTTTAAATAAGTAGCACAGTGAATATGGACAGAGCAGGAGAAATTGCCGTGAACACAGCAGGGGAACAGCTGACGTTACTGAACCCCAATAACATGGTAGCAAGTGTTGACTGTGCAGACGGCACTTCCGAGCGCCAACTGGCGGTGCTGGAGCCCAGGGATAAGAATGAAAACAGAGGAGCCAGAGGTGTAATTCGAGCAACTTTAAAATGTGTAGTACAGTGGATGTGGACAAAGCAGGAGAAATTGCCGTCCGCACAGCAGGAGAACAGCTGACGTTACTGAACCCCAATAACACGGCAGCAAGTGTTGACTGTGCAGACGGCACTTCCGAGCGCCAACTGGCGGTGCTGGAGCCCAGGGATAAGAATGAAAACAGAGGAGCCAGAGGTGTAATTCGAGCAACTTTAAAATGTGTAGTACAGTGGATGTGGACAAAGCAGGAGAAATTGCCGTCCGCACAGCAGGAGAACAGCTGACGTTACTGAACCCCAATAACACGGCAGCAAGTGTTGACTGTGCAGACAGCACTTCCGAGCGCCAACTGGCGGTGTTGGAGCCCAGGGTAAATACTAAAAACGGAGGAGCCAGAGGTGTAATTGGAGCAAGTTTTAAATAAGTAGCACAGTGAATATGGACAGAGCAGGAGAAATTGCCGTGAACACAGCAGGGGAACAGCTGACGTTACCGAACCCCAATAACACCGCAGCAAGTGTTGACTGTGCAGACGGCACTTCCGAGCGCCAACTGGCGGTGCTGGAGCCCAGGGATAAGAATGAAAACAGAGGAGCCAGAGGTGTAATTGGAGCAACTTTAAAATCTGTAGTAGTGAGAATGTGGACAGAGCAGGAGAAATTGCCGTCCGCACAGCAGGGGAACAGCTGACGTTACTGAACCCCAATAACACGGCAGCAAGTGTTGACTGTGCAGACAGCACTTCCGAGCGCCAACTGGCGGTGTTGGAGCCCAGGGTAAATACTAAAAACGGAGGAGCCAGAGGTGTAATTGGAGCAAGTTTTAAATAAGTAGCACAGTGAATATGGACAGAGCAGGAGAAATTGCCGTGAACACAGCAGGGGAACAGCTGACGTTACCGAACCCCAATAACACCGCAGCAAGTGTTGACTGTGCAGACGGCACTTCCGAGCGCCAACTGGCGGTGCTGGAGCCCAGGGATAAGAATGAAAACAGAGGAGCCAGAGGTGTAATTGGAGCAACTTTAAAATCTGTAGTAGTGAGAATGTGGACAGAGCAGGAGAAATTGCCGTCCGCACAGCAGGGGAACAGCTGACGTTACTGAACCCCAATAACATGGTAGCAAGTGTTGACTGTGCAGACAGCACTTCCGAGCGCCAACTGGCGGTGCTGGAGCCCAGGGATAAGAATGAAAACAGAGGAGCCAGAGGAGTAATTGGAGCAACTTTAAAATGTGTAGTACAGTGGATGTGGACAAATCAGGAGAAATTGCCGTCCGCACAGCAGGAGAACAGCTGACGTTACTGAACCCCAATAACACGGCAGCAAGTGTTGACTGTGCAGACGGCACTTCCGAGCGCCAACTGGCGGTGTTGGAGCTCAGGGATTACAGTTCAGGTGGTAGAAACATGAACAGAACAGGAGACCTGGATACTGTTGCCAACCAATTATTTATTCTGGAAGAGGACTGGCAAATTCATGAGAGATCCAGGCCTTGTTCATTTTGAGAAAAGTAAGCCGGTCAACGTTATCGGAGGATAGTCGCATGCGACGGTCTGTTAGTACACCACCTGCGGCACTAAAGACGCGTTCCGATAATACACTAGCAGCAGGGCAAGCTAGCACCTCCAGTGCATACTGACTAAGCTCTGGCCATGTATCCAGCTTACAGACCCAAAACTTGAAGGGAGAAGAGCCGTCTGGGAGTACACTAAGAGGGCAAGACATGTAGTCTGTCACCATCTGACGGAAACGTTGCCTCCTGCTGACTGGAGCTGTCTGTGATGGTGTAGACATTTGTGGCGGCGGGGACACAAAACTTTGCCACATTTCGGCCATACTGGTCTTGCCTTGTGCTGAGGCGCTGCTTCTGCTCCCTCTTTGTGCAGAGCTTCCTCCACTGCCTCGACGCACTGAGCTGCTTTGTAAAGCACTAGCAGCACTGCTCTCGGTTGGAATGGAGAACATGATGGAATGCACCAGTGCGTCTTGGTACTCCCGCATTTTACGCTCCCGGTTCAATGGTGTTATGAGGCTTTGTAAGTTGTCCCGGTAGCGAGGATCTAGGAGGGTGGACACCCAATAATCAGCCGTGTTGAGAATGTGGGCGATGCGGCGGTCGTTTCTGAGGCACTGCAGCATGAAATCAACCATGTGCTGCAGACTGCCAACTGGCCAAGAAACGCTGTCCCCTGCTTGAGGCGTGATCTCTGCCTGCTCTGCATCACCCCACCCTCGCTCTAGATACTGACTACTAGAGCATTGTGTACCTCCCTCCTCTGGACAGATGTCTTCCTCATCCATTGACTCCTCCTCATCCTCCTCACAAAGTGTCCCCTGCCTAGGCCTTTGTGAGGAACCACGTTGCGCAGACTGTAGAGAAGCAGATGGCATTTGTGACTCCTCATCCTCCACCTCTTCCAAAACCTCGTCCCTTAGTGCTTGCAGTGTTTTTTCAAGCAGGCAGATAAGGGGGATAGTCATGCTGACTAGTGCATCATCTGCACTCGCCATCCGCGTGGAATAATCGAAGGCACGCAAAACGTGGCAAATGTCCTTCATAGAGGCCCACTCAGTGGTGGTGAAGTGTGAACGGCGCGCACTGCGACTTGTTTGCGCCTGCTGCAGCTGGTACTCCATTACTGCTGCCTGCTGCTCACACAACCTCTCCAACATATGTAACGTTGAATTCCACCTGGTGGGTAGGTCACATATGATGCGATGTTCCGGAAGACATAATCGGCGCTGCAGAGCTGCAATGCGTGATCTTGCATTGCTGGAACGCCGCAAGTGAGCGCACTCTATGCGGACCTTGTGAAGCAGTGCATCAAGATCCGGACAGTCCCTCAAAAAACTCTGCACGACCAAGTTGAGCACATGTGCCAGACATGGGATGTGAGTGAGGTTGCCTAGGCCCAGAGCTGCCACCAGATTTCGGCCATTGTCACACACTACCATGCCTGGCTGGAGATTCGCTGGCACAAACCACACGTCACTCTGCTGCTTGATGGCATTCCAGAGCTCCTGCGCTGTGTGGCTTCGATTCCCCAAAGAAATTAATTTTAATACGGCCTGTTGACGTTTGGCCACGGCTGTGCTCATATCGGTCATCATAACAGGTAACCGTTCACGGGTCGATGTGGAGGTAGACCGTGACGGCTCCTGCAGCGCTGATTCAGAGGAACTGGAGTATGAGGAGGAGTCAATGTGTACAGACTGGATTCCTGCAATCCTTGGAGTTGGCAGAACACGTACAGCGCCACTCTCAAGATCTGTACCCGGCTCCACAACATTTACCCAATGGGCAGTGAGGGAAAGGTATCGTCCCTGTCCATGCTTACTGGTCCACGCATCAGTGGTCAGGTGGACCTTGCTACTGACGGCGTTTTGTAGCGCATGTTTAATTTTTCCCTCCACATGATGTTGCAGGGCAGGGACGGCTTGCCTGCTGAAATAAAAGCGGCTGGGCACGTTGTATTGTGGGACTGCCAATGCCATAAAGTTACGGAATGTGTCAGTCTCCACCAGCCTGAATGATAGCATTTCAAGGGCCAGTAGTTTAGCAATGCCAGCATTCAGAGCCTGTGCTCGGGGGTGGTTTGCCGAGTATGGGCGCCTTTTCTCCCATGCCTGTGCTAACGATGGCTGTAGACTGGCCTGGGAGTGTGAGGATGACTGGGAAAGTGGTGCTGTGGGTGGAATTACACTGTGTCTCTGTACAACAGTGCCAGAGATTCTTCCATGGCGATCCTGTGAGGAAGCCGAACCAGCTGTGTGTGAGCTGGAGGAAGAGGCTACAACACGAGCTGAAGAGGTGGTAGGTGGCGCTGTAGGTTGGCCTAGGTCTTCAGTGTGTTTGTGTAACTCCACCACGTGCTTGGTCCGCACATGTTTCCACATATTTGTGGTATTGAGGTTGCTGACACTTTTCCCTCTTTTCACCTTCTGATTACACAGCTTGCATTTGACAAAGCAAATGTCATCTGCAACTGTGTCAAAAAAGGACCAGGCACTGCAAGTCTTGGGAGCGCCCGCTTTGGATTTTGGAAGAGCCATGCTCCTAATGGGTGCCGAAGTGGAGGCTACAGGCAACCAAGTCTGCCCCCTCCCTCTCCCTCCTTTTTGGGCCGTTCGGGGAATCTCTTCCTCAGAGCTGCTCCCACCACCTTCCTGTCCCTCACGCCATGATGGGTCAAGGACCTCATCATCTACACCACCCTCTTCAAACAACTGCTTCTCCTGGGTAGTCTCGACAGCACAGTACGCACCAGAAAGTGGCACCTGAGTCTCATCATCAGATGCGTACTGAGGTGTGCTGCTGACCATAGGCACTGGCCCACCCGCCTCTTCAGATTCAGAGAGACAAAACGGTTGCGCATCACTGCATACTACCTCTTCTTCAAATTCTCGAATTCTGCTTGGCTGGCCCCCTCTTTCCAAGCCAAGAGATTCAGAGAACAGAAGTAGAGATGGCTCCTGTCCAGGGCTCTCTGACTGCCTGGGCAATTTGGCAGGTGGTGAAGAGACAGATGGGTGCTCTTCAGTGCTCAGGACCTGAGAGGATCTGGAACTAATTGAAGTCGATGCGTTAGCTGCCATCCATCCGACAACGGCTTCAATTTGGTCCTCGCGCAGCAGTGGGGTACGGCTAGCTCCTACAAAGCTGCGCATAAAGGACTGTTCCCTGGTAAAACTGGGGGATGCTGAGTCACTGGTGCCCGCAGCAGGCACAGAATCCCCACGTCCTCTCCCTGCAGGCACAGAATCCTCACGTCCTCTCCCTGCAGAAACTCCACGCCCACGACCACGACCACATGCCTTACTCCCTGCCTTCTTCATCTTGGTAGACTGATAAAGATAGGCAGAAAAGTACTAAGGGCTTAGTGTGCTTATTCCTGAACAGCTGCTAACAGGTATAAGAAACACTAATTTTATAAAGTGTGGACTAGACTTTAATATGAGCTAATGTGGCCTACACAACTGTAAAGTGGAGTGTTTGGTGAACTTTATTTAGGTTTTTTTTGTCACAAAAAGACACTGGATGTGCCTAAAGATGTAATAACGATAGTATCACAAACTTTTTGTAGCTATTACAATGTAGGAAGGTAACCTACAATGCAATAGATGAGGCTGCAAAAAATAGGCTAATACTAATCTGGCTGGGGCTGCAGGGCCCAATGCTGCAGAAAGGCTCCTCTATCTACTCCTATATAGTGTGTTTGGAATCAATTTAGCTGAATATGGATGGAACCACCACACTAATAGGAGATATCAGGAAAAATTATGAATTGGCAATAAAGGACAATGTATGAGGCAGTGACACACACTGAGTGCACTACAACCAGACGGGGTTGAAGCACACACTACAGGGTGAGCTGCACTCACACACCAGACCTTGCAGACAGCGGTGAACAGTACAGATGCAGAGCACTGTGCACTAGTGCTGCAAGACGGAAAAAAATTCTCTATCTACTCCTATATAGTGTGTTTGGAACCAATTTAGCTGAATACAGATGGAACCACCACACTAATAGGAGATATCAGGAAAAATTATGAATTGGCAATAAAGGACAATGTATGAGGCAGTGACACACACTGAGTGCACTACAACCAGACGGGGTTGAAGCACACACTACAGGGTGAGCTGCACTCACACACCAGACCTTGCAGACAGCGGTGAACAGTACAGATGCAGAGCACTGTGCACTAGTGCTGCAAGACGGAAAAAAATTTCTCTATCTACTCCTATATAGTGTGTTTGGAACCAATTTAGCTGAATACAGATGGAACCACCACACTAATAGGAGATATCAGGAAAAATTATGAATTGGCAAAAAAGGACAATGTATGAGGCAGTGACACACACTGAGTGCACTACAACCAGACTTGGCTGAAGCACACACTACAGGGTGAGCTGCACTCACACACACAGACCTTGCAGATAGCGGTGAACAGCACAGGGAACTGTGCACTAGCACTGCAAGGCACAGTGATTTAGAAAGTAGCTTGGGTAAAGCAGTATAGAGCAAATAGGTAGCTAAAACTGTCCCTCAGAACAACAGCGTCCTATCCCTAACTGAATTCACAGCAGAGTGAGCTCAAAATGGCGGCGGTGGCTTTTATAGTGCATCATGACATCATTTCAGCAGCCAATCACAGCCATGCCATTAGTTAAGATGCCTACATGCCTAACAGGATGTGCCCACACTTCTTAGGATCCTCATTGGCTGAATAAAATGAAAATGTCTCATTGCATTATGGGAACTTCCGATTCCGGTATACGATATTGCAATAGTATCGGAATTAAGTATCGGAATTCCGATACCGCGAATATCGGCCGATACCCGATATTTCAGTATCGGAATGCTCAACACTAGTCATAACACTTAGGGCTCCAGGACTTAATTTCATTGGTAGACCAATCCAGTACAGGATTGTGCAATTTTAACCAGGGTAACCCCAAAATTACTGGAGAAGGCAAATTATTTAATACCACCAAATCCAAATTTTCTTGATGAACACCATTAATAGTGAGGGGAAATTCACAGACCTTGTGAGTAACACTCTTCAAGGGGGAGCCATCGACAGAAACCACAGCAATAGGGGATGACAAAGGTTTGGGTTTTAATTTAAGTTTTTCCAAGAATCCCCCATCAATCACATTCAGAGTAGAACCACAATCCACAAATATACGAAATTCAATTAATTCTTCCTGAGCAGTGGTAGTAGCAGAAAGAAATACCCCCTTAGAATTTAAACAGGCAATACGGGCGTAACTGACCTTTTTTTTTTCTTTGTTCATACGAAGTACACAGTTCTTAATAAAATGATCAGATTTTCCGCAATAAAAGCACAAACCTTCAGAAGATCTGCGGTCTTTTTCCTGAGAGCGGGGTGCCATCGCCCCAATCTCCATTGGCGCTCCAATGTCAGTACAGACTCTCTCAAGACTCGGAGCTGACATGGCAGAGGATTTACTTTCATTAACCCTTGCACGCAGTCTCCTGTCCACCCGTATAGCTAATTGCATAGCCTCCTGCAAGTTTCCAGGTGTGGGATAAGCAATCAGCAGATCCTTAACCCTTTCACCTAGCCCCGCAAGAAACAAACTTTTCAAAGCTGAATCGTTCCACCCCACCTGGGCAGACCACCGACGGAAGTGAGAACAATATTTTTCCACATTACCTGATCCCTGCCTCAAATGTCTTAATTCAGTCTCAGCTGATGAGACACGATCAGGATCATCATACAACAAACCCAAAGCAGAAAAAAAACTATCCACTGATCTAAAGCATGGATCACTAGGTTGGAGAGAAAAGGCCCATCCCTGAGGTTCTTTGCGCAAAAGTGACATTATGAACCCTATGCGCTGTGATTCATCACCAGAGGATCTGGGTCTCAAACGAAAATACAATAAACAAGCATTTTTAAAGGAAAAAAATTCCTGTTGATCACAAAGGAATAAATCAGGCAAACGTACCTTTGGCTCCACAAAATGTGCTCCAGAATAGCTACTCACGTGTTGTTGGAGCTCGGCCACCTCCAGAGAGAGTCCCTGCAGGCGTTGAGCCAAATCCTGAACCGACACCATGATGGAAACTGGAAGTCTTTCCTTAGAAATATTTTTGGGCTGGACTTACTGTTATGATCTGCTACAAGCACTAAGGAAAGAAAGGAGATCTGTCCCTACAATAGAACTAAGCTAGATCCCTACGATGTAACGGGGAACCTGATCCTGCGATCAGACCCGCTAAAGTCCTCGGCTAGTCTGTACGAAGACCTATAGATGCAAGGGAGGGATCCCTACAAGAACTAGGGACTGGGATAAAGTTGGGCACCTCCTAGCAGAAATTGTAGCAGTAAAAGACAAACACACAACATAGAACATAAAGGTCCGAAGACCAAGCTAAACAGAGAAAGGTAACTAAGCACCAGGCTAACTTAAGAGTAGAAATTACAATGAAGTCCAGCAAGGCCAGGAGGGCGGAGCAGGATTAAATAGGCAAACAAGGTCATGTGACCAGCAAGATAGAAAAAACCTAACAGGAGAGTTCTAACACCCACCGCAGCCGTTCCGCTCCTCTTCTTAGTGATGTCACTGCTCTTCAGACTCTCCGGATCACTTTAAGCTCTGTGTGACCTGGAAGTGGCATTTACAATGTAAATCTATATAGCTTTAGAACAAGGCACCATAGACTTACATTTTAAAAGAGACTTCCGGTTCACAAATAGAGAATAGAGTTGTGATGTCACTCAGAAAAGTAACAAACGGCGCTGATTACTGCAGAAGTCGGCGGTAGGTGAGTATATTAACACATGTACACTGCACTACAGACACATATACACAGATTTAGTGAAAAAAAATCATATAAGCACTTCTTTAATATAACAAGTATTATAATATTACAGATATCTAATCTTAAAATATGCACATCTGGGATATAAATGCAATATATATTTAAATACGAAACATTGTATTAAACTAGAACTACATTGAATAAAATACTATAAGAATATAACAAAGAACTTTCCTGATACCGCTAACAGATTGCATGACTAGCAGAGAGGAACAGATGAAAGCAGAGCTCCAGAATTTAAATAAAGTTGTGTTCTTATTCACCCAAGTCTTAGGCACATGCTACGTTTCAGCTCATCATTAGACGCCTTTTCAAGCAGCTTGAAAATGTCTCTACGCAGCTTGCAAATGTCTCTAATGATGAGCTGAAACGTAGCAAGTGCCTAAGACTTGGGTGAATAAGAACACAAGTTTACTTGAATTCTGGAGTGCGACTTTCATCTGTTTCTCTCGGATTGTGAATATTGGAACATTTGAGTCAACCTCCTGGAAGTTCTGCACCTACTTTCTCAAGATTACAGTGCTACTCCGTATTCGTTTTTCTACAACATTGAATGACTATACGTAACAATATATTTTCTATTGTTTTTTTTAATGCTAAATAAATATGGCAGTAAAATATTGTATGATGAAAAATATCAAGTTCAAAAATGTACTTGGAGGCCACTGTGTTATCAGAGGTGCTCCTATACTTATCCTGATTAATTATAATTAACACGTCTGATACTAAACATAGTGTGGGGGCATCATGGTCATGTCCAGTGATTAGAAAATAAATACCAGCTTGTGCAGAAATAACATTAATCCGTTTACAATTTGAACATATGACTTGTGTTGCAATGTAATGCTGGTCTCCATGGCCAATAAAAAAGCCCCCTACATACTTTTATTGACAGGCACTGGTTTTCCTAACACATGGACATAGGAAACTTTACCGGTGCTGCAGAACTCAAATTTGCATCATGCTCTAGGCTAAATTTGCATTTGCATCAATAGTTTAGCTCAAGAAGATGAATTGTAATCAAACCAGAATATATACGGGGAAAAAACAGGAGACTGGGAAAATATTTAGGAGGCTAACAAAGGTTAGGGCTACAGTACATTTTCAGGATAATAACAAAGATACAAAATTAAGGTTTGGAGTACATTATATTACATCGAGTAGCATTTCTTGTGTAAAAAATGAAGCTACTGAATCGGATGGTCGGGCATGTTCACGCCGTGTCCAGTCCCAGCTCCATCCACTTTGGGGGAGCTGATCCAAAGTGGCATGAAAGTGCCAAAAGTTGCTCCCCACAACTCCATAAGGGCCGATTCATTTCGGTACTTCAGCCAGAAGTATGGAGTAAACAGCTGAAAAAGTTGCAATGTTTTTTTTGCAACTCAGGGAGTTGTGCAAAAATATTGCGACATTTGGCATTTATGTGCCAAAAGTCTGGCCAGCTATGCCAACATGAGTCGTGGTTGTGGTCATGCCCACCCATCAAAGTGTCGTAACTTATTCTATAAATGTACGTTAGCCCTTGGCTAATTGAATCAGTCAGTGCACTTCAGAAAGCACTTCATTAAGAATGGCGTGCTCTACGCCAGCCTTCATGAATCACCCTCATAGACTAAGGGTCAGGAACATGATTTAGAACATGAAGCAAAATGCATGGACTGTTCACAGAATACAGAGAGTTCTAACACCTCACTGACAAATTATGAACCAGCAGTATGCAAAGCAGTCAACACTGTGATTAGATCCATGTAAACTTGTATTGTTCAAGATTATTGTAATTGTATTTGTTTTTGCTATGTATACCCCTTTCACATGTAAAGCGGCGTGGAATAAATGGCGCTATAATAATAAATAATAAAAAAAAATAATAAAATGTAAAATGAAGGGATTTAATCGGCAGATATATGCTTCTGAGTTGTGAGATCAGCTGGTTAATTCTGGCACTTTTTCTGAACAACAAGAATGATAACTCCAGAAGGTGTGTTGTATCTATGAGACACACTGCTTTCAGGTTTTGAAATACTACATAGATCAAATATTCACATAGAAAAAAATATTTGTTGTATATACAGTATATGTTTTATTAAACATAGAATTGTCCCTAGATCAGCTGAATAAAATACTGTACAGGAAGATAAGTGCTCGGTAGTCATAGGTTCCTTTGTTAGCTTGACCTTGCTTTTAATTCCATGCAAATAAAGAATGTACTACGTGCAAATCAATCCCAGAGATAGTGTCTGTAAAGTTACATGATATTATTACTATTATCTTTATTATTATTCATATTTACACTATTGCTATTACTTTAGGGAATATTCCACAGTGGTGCCATAGTTTTACTAGCCACAAGTTGGAGCCAGGCTCTTTGGCTAAGACCTGATGGGTCGTGCAGTGGTGCTGGAAAACAGAAGGTGGAATCCTACTGGAGAGTGCACAAAATAGGTCCTGCTGTGTGCATGTTCGAAAATGTAACCCATCCTAGAATGTTTCTGCAGATTAAAAATGGTAGATGTGATGGAGAAGTAAGTATACTATAGTCACAATCTATTTCAATAGAATTGCTTTAAATTTTCGTTACATTTTTGATCTGTATATCACAAATGGAAATCCACAGGAGAACAAAACAGTAAGAGGACTTCATCTGCTTCTCTGATATTCAGCTGCCACGATTTAGTGACGAGAAGTGGCCTTTTGAGCTCAGCAGCACTTACTGTACATCTGAATGGTCATGTTATAAGTAGAGTAAAGACAGGTTGACACAACATAGTCTTCTGCTGTTTATCTATTTGAAACAAAAACATAAAGAAAATGTGAACTGGAATATAAGTTGGTGTGCATGCAACGTGTAGGCACATGTTCACACTGGGCACTATACAGACAAAACCTAAGATAAAAACAATATGAGCAAATACTCTGCAGTAAATACATAGTAATACAGAAAAAGGCCACACAATAGCTACAAAAGGGTGGGCGGATAGCCAGCCAAATGGCGAGCATCCGTCCAAACGCACGCTGAAAACTTGTTATCAAAAAGAGGAGGAAAGCTCAGCATATCATTGCAAAAAAGTATCTTTATTTAAACATGTATAGAGAAATAGGTATAAAGACCAGACAAATTGTAGGTAAGAAATGACTGAGAAGGAACATACTAATATTCAAATATATGCACTAATAAGACAATGGTTATAGCCCTTTGATATAGATAGGATTGCACACTTGCCCGAGGCAGAACATAGGTCATAAATAGTGGAAGCGATGACTGTGCTATATATAATAGAAGCATTCCACTTGTGTCAGATAAAAGGGTACTCTTAATGTAACAGAAAGGAACATTATCATATGTGGCGCACCAACATCTACCTAATACCAGGGTAAGATATATAATGAGAAGTATATTTGACGCACCCCTGGGCCTTCGTCGCGCGGCATCGTGCGCACGGGAGCTTACCCGGAGCCGGATCTGTTGAGGGTTGTAGTCTCGTGGCGGTGACCCGGTCCGTGCCCAGGGAGTCAAACTGAGCGGCGATGTATTAGCGGTAGATGTTGGATGACTACGCCACCCGTTGAATGCAGCGAAGGAGCTGCCGCTGCAGGGCAGACCGCTGAGGCCGGTGGTAGGATTGTGCAGCATGATAGTATCACCCCCAACGGGAGGGGTATGGCCTCAGGGCAGCCGACGTGGATGATGGGGGTAGCAGGAATCACTCAGAGACGATGCGGTGTAATTCAGGGTCTTTACTGGTGATAAAGATAGACCCTCCCGGAGTACTGGCTAGCGATCGGGGCCTGGTCAGTCCTTGAGCAGATGGGATCTCCCCTGGCCAGGCGGAGTTGTAGGCCTCCCAAACTGACTGTACTCTTCTGGCTACCTTGCTAGAGGCGGGTATAAGTAGCCCACGTCCCTGAGTGTACCGTGTGGTGCTCACCCGTATGGCCGGTGAATTTGGGCCTTCTAGTGGTGTCCGCTCCACGACGGCGGTGCTGGTCCCACGCGTGTGACCGTGCCTTCGGGTTTCTTGGCCAGAGGACCTGAAATCCCCTGCCGGGCGGTTTCTGCTGCTGGGTAAAGATTAGTCCCCACAGCCTCGGACTCCGGGTCCGGTGATAGCTTCTCAGTCAGGGCGAGCTCTGCAGCTGCCAGCCCCTGACTCCTTATAGCACTGCTCCCACAGAGCTCCTGATGTTCTTTTCCTAGATCTGCTTCTCTTCTCTGTCTCTACTTCATCTCTACTCTCTAACCCTGCCTCAGCCCTAGGTTTATATAGGGGAAGTTCTTCCCCTCCCAGGACTGGGCAGGAGGTGTGGCATGCACAGGATCCCTGACCAAGAGACCTCCCACCTGCTCTCAGACATAACATTGCTGTTACTGTGGAAACCAGACCCCTGGGGTGCCACATTCCCCCCTAGTGAAATTTAGTACTCCGGGACTAAACATATTTTTAGAAAAACATAACAAGGTATAAACAATAATAATACAATAAGAAAAACACATAAAGATGGTTACGGCGTGTCCGCAACCGGGTGCAGTCTTTGAAGAAAACAAAGGTGTCCATTTCACCAAAACAGGGAGACGTAACCAGGTAGGGGTCTGTCCTGCCCCGAGTCCTTAACAGTCTTTTAGTCCATTCCTGGGTTACGCTCCAACCAATTGTACAAGGATTCCCGGTAAATCCACCAAGGACTCCTAAAAATAACTAGAAACACATAATTATTTACAAGTAACAGACAGGTGACCACAAATAAAACAATTTAAACACTTCAAATCCTCCAACGTGCGGGTAACTGGCCTCTAGTGGCCCTAGTGGACCTACGGAGTTGACTGTCTGGCCCTGAACTACAGGGTGTAGGAGCTGTCAAGGGTAAACTGGGCAGCTGTCTACGGGCTCTTTGGCTCACTAGGGGTACGGCAGGCTCACTATGAGCAGAGGGTTGATCCTCCTGTTCTGCTTGTGTGGAGTCTGCTGCCTCCTGGACCGGCTGCTCTTCCAGCTCTACCTGTTGCTCCGTAGGCACTTGGGATGCTGGTTGGAGGAACATGAGGACGGGTACCACAACTGCACCATTGACTTGAGTCCAGGATCGAGGGAAGTCTCCGAGCACAGTACTAACCATATCTTCCCTTTCCTCTACGGGTCGAGGGTCTTCTTGCTCTCCTTCTGGGTTCCGTAGCTGTTCGGGACACTTCTTCAGGTGATCCCGGGATACAATGGCTGTGGTTTCCCCTCCGTCTTTACTGATGGTACAAACCTTTGGGTTGTCGTGGCTTGAGGGCAGTACGGTGTACGGGTCCTTCTCCCACTGGTCGTCCAACTTGTGGAGCCGTCTCTTCCTCTTCAAGACCTGCTCTCCGGGTACCAGGGGAACAGCGGGAGCATACTGGTTGTAATTTTTCTCTTGTCTTTCCCTAGCGAGACAGAGACTTCGCTCCACGCTCTCCTGTACTTTCCGGTACTGCTGCTGCCTCTCTGTGTCCCAGTCTGCTTCCGGTGAAGTGTCCTCGGGTGTCAGGACTCCCATCTCCAGGTCAACAGGTAGCTTACCAGGCCTTGCCCTCATTAGGTAAGCCGGGGTACAGTTGGTGGAACCTACAGGGATGTAGTTATATAGGTCCACCAGGTCGGGCAGCTTCTCAGGCCACAGACTGCGTTCTTCCAGGGGCAACGTTTTCAGAAGATCCATTACCACCTGGTTCATTTTCTCACAAAGTCCATTAGTTTGCGGATGATAGGGTGTCGTCCTTATCTTCCGGCAGCCATACAGATTGCAGAATTCCTGGAAGACCTCCGCTTCAAAGGCAGGTCCCTGGTCCGTCAGCACTTGGTCCGGGTACCCGTGTGGACGGCAGAAGTGCTGCTGGAAGGCTCTAGCTGCTGTTTGAGCTGTTAAGTCCTTAACGGGGACGACAACCAAGAACCGGGAGTAATGATCCACAATGGTTAACGCGTAGACGTAGCCACTTCTGCTTGGGGTCAGTTTTACATGATCCAAGGCTACCAGTTCCAACGGCTGCTTGGTGACAATGGACTGAAGGGGGGTCTTCTGGCTGGCACGGTCCTTCCTTCTTAGGTTGCACGGGCCACAGTCTCTGCACCACCTCTCGATGGTTCCCCTCATGCCTACCCAGTGGAACCGCCCGCGCAGCAGGAACTCCAGCTTCTTCCATCCGAAGTGTCCAGCCCCGTCGTGGTATGCCTCCATCACCATGGCTGCGTCTCTTCGTGGCACCACTACTTGCCAGATCAGTTCATGCGTCCGGGAGTTAACCATTCTGTGGCACAACTTCCCCTTGTAAAGGAACAGTCGACTCTTCTCTGCCCACAGTTGCTTGGCCTCCTCCGGAGCGTCTGGGTCAAGGCGAGCTTCTGGCTGAGTCAGCACCTCCTTCACCAGCCGGACGGCAGGGTCACTGTCTTGCGTTTCCTCCCAGTTGTAGTGAGGCAAGGGGTTAAACGTAGCGGCTTGCTTACTCCTTACCCGATGGGAATACTGGATAGTCCCATGACGGTGGAACGCGGGGAGTTCGACTTCTTCCAATCCCTCTGGATCTTCTCCTACGTCCGGTAGGTTTGGCATCCTGGACAAGGCGTCCGCGTTGGTATTGGAGCGTCCTGCCCGGTATTTGATTGTTAACTCGTAGTTGGACAGACGGGCCATCCATCTCTGCTCTAGGGCACCGAGTCTTGCCGTGTCCAGGTGTGTCAACGGGTTGTTATCCGTGTACACGGTGAACCGGGAAGAAGCGAGGTAGTGCTTAATGCGTTCGGTGACTGCCCACACCACTGCCAGGAACTCTAGCTTAAATGAGCTGTAATTCTCAGGGTTTCTTTCGGTGGGTCGCAGTTTTCGACTGGCGTAAGCGATTACTCGTTCTTTCCCCTGCTGGATCTGGGACAGTACGGCTCCTAGCCCGATGTTACTTGCGTCGGTGTAGAGGATAAAGGGCTGGCTTTAATCAGGGTACGCCAGGATTTCATCCCCCGTGAGGGCCATCTTCAGCTGGCGGAAGGACTCTTCTTCTAACTTCTCCCATTTGAAGGGCGGCTTTTGGTTCTTGGCCTTCCGGGACTGGCCTATCAGGAGGTCCTGCATAGGAGCTGCCTTTTTGGTGAAACCGGGGATGAATCTGCGGTAATAGCCTACCAACCCGAGGAACTGCTGCACTTCCTTTACACTGGAGGGACTTGGCCATTCCTTAATTGCGGTGATCTTATCAGGGTCGGGAGCCACTCCGTCAGCGCTCACCACGTGTCCCAGGTACTGCACCTTTGGTTTTAGGAGGTGACACTTGGAGGGTTTTACCTTTAGGCCGTAGTTTGCCAGAGCTTCGAACACTTCCGCCAGGTGTTTCAGGTGGTCCTCATAAGTCTTGGAATATACGATGACATCGTCCAGGTACAACAGGACCGTCTCGAAGTTTCTGTGGCCCAGACAGCACTCCATTAATCGTTGAAAGGTTCCTGTTGCGTTACAGAGTCCGAACGGCATGCAGGTAAACTCGCTAAGTCCCATCGGGGTGGTGAATGCGGTCTTCTCCCGGTCCGCCTCTGCTACAGGAACCTGCCAGTACCCGCTAGTGAGATCCAAGGTAGAGAAGAAGTTAGCAGATCTTAAAGCAGCCAAAGACTCCTCTATCCTTGGTAAGGGGTACGCATCCTTGTGTGTGATACGGTTGATTTTCCGGTAATCTACACACATCCTCATGGTGTTGTCTTTCTTTTTGACTAAGACTAGTGGAGCTGCCCAGGGGCTACAGCTATCCCTGATCACCCCAGCCTCCTTCATGTCCCTAAGCATCCCCTTGGCGTGTTGGTAGTGTGCAGGGGGTACGGGTCGATACCTCTCTTTTATGGGAAGATGGTCTCCCGTGGGGATGTGGTGTTCTACCCCCTTGACTCGCCCGAAGTCTAACGGGTGTTTACTAAACACTCTCTCGTACTCTTGAACCACCCGATAGACTCCCTGTCTCTGGTGTGAGGGAGTGGAGTCAGTACCCAAATGTAGTTGCTGACACCAGTCCTCCATTGTTTCCTTAGAGCCGTTACTTTCCTCCGGGGAAGATGGAGGCAAGGGTTCCACGGACTGTATGGAATTTTGATTGATGGTATACAATTTGGCTAGCGTGGCATACCGGGGCAGGTACACTTCCCTCTTCCCGATATTTATTATGCGAACGGGCACCCTCCCATGGCGTACATTGACCACCCCCCGTGCTGTCAAAATGGTGGGCCTACTGTCTGAGTAAACTCGTTCTACCATTGCCTGGTAATCTCTACCTCTCAGACCAATAGCTGCCCGGCACCAAATCATCATTTCACTTTTTGGGGGCATGGCAATAGGAAAAAGGTCACACATTCTTACGCTACCAATCTCACCACCGGAGAGTTCTATCTGTTGCCGTCGCATCAGTGCCCGGATCTCTTTCTGGAGCACTCGCTGCTGGCCGGAGCTGGCGTTCTTGGCAACCTGCTGTAAAAGGAAAATCACCTCTGCAAGACAATTTTCAATTACATTAGTTCCTAGAGTTATCTTTGGGTGACTCACGCGCTTGTCAATGTCTACAATGATCAGTCCCTGTGCCGCCAATTCGACTCTACCGATTTTAATGGTCACCTCTTTAAATCCAATCTGTGGCACGGGCTGACCATTGCTGGCGATGATACTCAAGTCGTCGTCAGGGTAGCGGGTGATATCCGAGTCATTCCAGTACTGCTTGAAGAGCACGTACGGGATAGTGGTAACCTGTGACCCGGTGTCCAGTAGGGCACTCATGGGGATGCCATCCAGTACCACGGGCAAGACTGGACGTCCTCCCACATATTTGTCGCGCCAGTTCGATGGGCCTGATGATCTTTTTCCTGGGGTTTGGCCCTCTACCCCAGGTTGTGCCAGTTTAAAGGACAGTACCTTGCCATATGTCCGGGTTGATTGCAGCGGCGGCAGATGGGTTGTCCGTCCTCGTTGTATCGGTCGCTGGGTCTTCCTCTGGCCGGTGGGGTCCTCCTTGGTCGACGCCACGGGATGTCCTCCGGTCCGGATGCCAGCTGGATCTTCCCTGGAGTGGAAACCTGTAAAGACTGCACAGTTCGGTTTAGCGCGGCAACGCTTTTAGCTAGCTCTTGGACCTGATGGTGCAGGTCTGGAGCCGGGTCATTGTTCAAAGCCTGCGCATCAGCTCCCACAGGCCCTGCCGACAAGGGTGCCGCCTCCTGGTGGTAAGTGGTAGTGGGGCGTCTGTGGGTCACAACGCCACCTGGTGCCGGTTCTCGGAGCACCCGGATGGCTCTGTCCTTGAACTGTGCAAATCCCAGATGAGGGTCCTGTAAGGCCATTGCCCGCAACTGGGTTCGGTGGGCATTGCAATATAAACCCTCTATAAATTGTTCAGTCAACAGCCTGTCCTCGTCTCCCACGCCGTCAGGGTCGGTCTGCTTAATGGCTCTCAGGGCCTCTTGTAGGTTCAGGGCATAGTCCCTTATACTCTCGTGTGCTCGCTGCTTGCACCCGTAGAATCCAAGCTTGATCTCGGCTGAGGTGCGGGTATCAAAGGTGTCCCTCAGCCGGGTTAGTATCCCTGCAACAGTCCTTCCCCCAGGTGGCCAGGACTTTACCTCCCTTTGGGCTGCCCCGGTTAATTGGGCCACCAGGATGCTCACTTTTTGCTCTTCTGTGAGGGGATACACCTGGAAGAGGCTATCCAGCTTTTCTCTAAAGTCATGCAGGGTATGTGACTCCCCTGAGTACTGGGGTAGCCAGGCCGCTCCCAGGATATAGGGCATGGTGAAAGGCATGACTGCAGCAGCGGTGGCGCTGGCGGGGGTTGAGGCAGTGAAGCTCTCCTCCGTATCCGACATCTTCCTCCCCCCTAGTGGACCGTGGCCTACCTTGCGATGATCCTCTTCCGTAGGCCGCGGCTCCACAGTGGATCGTCAGGGTTGAGGACCTTCCGTCGCGCTCCTGTGACGTCGGCGTCTGCTGGGCTCCTTCCAGGACCTTACGCAACGTCCGGACGTGAGGTGGGGCTTCAGTTCTCGCGCGCTTTCGGAGTCCACGCCCCTCTTCTTCCCGCGCGGTGTCTTCAAGATGGCGTCCAACGGCGGGAAAACTCCACGGATGGCGGGAAGAAGGCAGAAGATAGCGCCGGATGGCGGGAAAACTTCGCGGATGGCGGGAAGAAGACAGAAGATGGCGCCGGATGGCGGGAATCTTCACCACTGGTAAGTTTGAACAGTCTTTTTCAGGCACGCAGTACCCGGTGGTTGCGGGCACGAGATCCTGCCGACTACGCCAAAAGTTGACGCACCCCTGGGCCTTCGTCGCGCGGCATCGCGCGCACGGGAGCTTACCCGGAGCCGGATCTGTTGAGGGTTGTAGTCTTGTGGCGGTGACCCGGTCCGTGCCCAGGGAGTCAAACTGAGCGGCGATGTATTAGCAGTAGATGTTGGACGACTACGCCACCCGTTGAATGCAGCGAAGGAGCTGCCGCTTCAGGGCAGACCGCTGAGGCCGGTGGTAGGATTGTGCAGCGTGATAGTATCACCCCCAACGGGAGGGGTATGGCCTCAGGGCAGCCGACGTGGATGATGGGGGTAGCAGGAATCACTCAGAGACGATGCGGTGTAATTCAGGGTCTTTCCTGGTGATAAAGATAGACCCTCCCGGAGTACTGGCTAGCGATCGGGGCCTGGTCAGTCCTTGAGCAGATGGGATCTCCCCTGGCCAGGCGGAGTTGTAGGCCTCCCAAACTGACTGTACTCTTCTGGCTACCTTGCTAGAGGCGGGTATAAGTAGCCCACGTCCCTGAGTGTACCGTGTGGTGCTCACCCGTATGGCCGGTGACTCGGGGCCTTCTAGTGGCGTCCGCTCCACGACGGCGGTGCTGGTCCCACGCGTGTGACCGTGCCTTCGGGTTTCTTGGCCAGAGGACCTGAAATCCCCTGCCGGGCGGTTTCTGCTGCTGGGTAAAGATTAGTCCCCACAGCCTCGGACTCCGGGTCCGGTGATAGCTTCTCAGTCAGGGCGAGCTCTGCAGCTGCCAGCCCCTGACTCCTTATAGCACTGCTCCCACAGAGCTCCTGATGTTCTTTTCCTAGATCTGCTTCTCTTCTCTGTCTCTACTTCTTCTCTACTCTCTAACCCTGCCTCAGCCCTAGGTTTATATAGGGGAAGTTCTTCCCCTCCCAGGACTGGGCAGGAGGTGTGGCATGCACAGGATCCCTGACCAAGAGACCTCCCACCTGCTCTCAGACATAACATTGCTGTTACTGTGGAAACCAGACCCCTGGGGTGCCACATTTTACCTGTAGAAAACTCTCACAGTCAAAGTGAAGAGGAGGGGGAGAGATGAAAGGGTGGTGGTAGCACGGAGCCCGACGCGCGTTTCGCGGTAAAACCGCTTTCTCAAGGGCGGGTGATGAGTAAATACATAGTGTAAAGATCTGAGGTTGTGGGTTGTAAGTAATCACCTAGGAAGGTTAACGATTCAACAATATTTTATTGATCACAGCCATGGTAATAAAGCAATTCCAGGTAAATGGCCAAAATACAGTTCTCTCAGTCCTTAAGTTCCCAATTTGGGTATAGAAGTTCCACTGGCTTTGTATAAGGCCATACTCACTGTCTCCCAACTTTTGGTTGGCCCACAGATTTCGTATCTCCAGCCAGTATAGTCTGTAGCCACAGTCCATGATCCTCTAGACGGCAGATAAAATGATGAAAGCACAGGTAGCCAGTAGCAGCAGTCCTTTTAAGAAAGTTTAAATCCAAACGACATAATCCATAATGGTAACATGTTTATAAATCCATCCTTCCAAGTCCACGGTCTCCATCTTCTTCTTTCAATCCTTCCACACAACTCTCAGACTAAAACATGTCTCTCCTCTACTTCCCTGGGGTCAGCCCCCTCCAAGCTCAGAAGTGCTGACACCCTTCCCCTTAAGCATTTACTGGTCGCTAAAACAATGAAGAATATTCTAGCAGCCTTCATCTGAGACTGCCTGTAAGACCCCCTGTGGTAACGGCTCCACTGTGTCTCAATCTACACTCACCTAATGAGATTATTGGCTGTTGAAACAATGGACTCCTGAGATAACGATGAGATTAGTGGAATGCTGGATACTTTACAAGTGAATCTTACATACTGACATGTAAGCAGAACTATATAAAACATAACAAGTAAATCACTAATAACACACAATAATAATATTCACGAAAATGGTGGTCCGTGCTGGAAAAGTATCATAGTTTTTAGTAAGTGGGCAGCTCTTCACACATAGCAATAGTGCATGACAATTATATAGGACACTTGGTAAACATAATTTTGATTAAAAAAAAAAACGTAAAAGCCATCCTACCACGTCAAGGTGTCCCTATTCGGGATGGTAATAATGTCTAGTATTAAAACCTTACCATATGTCAAATGACGTAAGTGTGGCTAACGGCAGAGCAGGACAAAGACACCGACTAAGGGACACCCAGCCATGGGGAGCTATATAAACGTAATGTCCAGCTCATAGAAAAGGGAGGCCATGCCCTTATTTGCACAAAGAATTATTTTTGATCAAAAAACATAAAAGCCATCCTACCACATCAAGGTAATCCTATCTGTGACGGTGGGTCTAACCTCTTTTACGTTTTTTTGATCAAAATTATAATAACTAGATACCCTATGTTATTTTCATGCAATATTGCTATTTATTTATTGCAGGGTATTTGCTCATTTTGTTTCCATCTTAGGTTTTGTCTGTTTTTCTGTTTGGCGAAACAAAAAAGTGTATTGTATAGAAAGATTATACTTCTTTTTTTTAATCCAAACTTTAGTATTGACTTAAAGCATCACTTAAGTCTTTTTTTTTGCTTAATTCCAGCTTTGGAATGATATCACAAATGTAAGTTCCCTGCCCCTAGTATTATACTCACAAACCACCGTCTACAACTCTTCCCGGTGCCACTCCGATCCTGATCCTTCATTTTGTGACCGCAACTTTTGACTGATCAAAAGTCAGAGGTAACGGTCACAAGTTTGCAGTGCAAGTCTATGAGAGCCTTGTTCTAGCCTCGTCCTGACTCTCATAACCCAGCAAACACTGGAGCAATCTGGCAGATCACAACCTGCAGAAGACTGACCAGAGCGGCACCGATAACAGATTTGATGGCGTCTGTTGAGTATGAGATTAGGTCCAGGGAACTTAGATTAGTAGCATCACTCCAGCGCTGCAATAAAAAAAAACCTGGAGTCGTGCTTTAAATACCTGCCACAAAACTGCACTGTGTGAACAAGATCTTGTGCTTTAAACAATGCAATATCTGTCAAGGTTGCTGTCAAGTGCTAAAAAAAAGACAAGAAATAACATTTTCATTCCTAGAAATAACAGTAAGATCAATTTGCTCTGATTCCTTGGCAAGTTAAACAGCAGTTGCATGTGATTTGTGTGAACCCAGCCAAACAGCGTAGTCACCCCCTAAATCTTTGCCAAGCATTTATGCTGCTTTTTGTTATTTTTCAAATGCTTGTGGAAACTTTGCCCCTCAGGCTACCCGTGCACCCCCTATTCTTAGACTCTCACAATAAATTCAGAAAGAATGTTTTTAATTATTTAAAATAAAATAAAATATTTATAAACTACCTGCTGTAATAGTTACTGTTGCTATAATATCTATAATATATATTTTCTTTGTTTTTATGTCAGGGCACAGGAGATGAGTACTGTCAATTTAAAGTGGGAAAAAATTATGAAAATGAGTCCGTGACACTAGAAAGCATAAGAAGTAAAGGAATATACATTGGGCTACTTTCCAATGGATTTGCAAAGCCGATGATACATACTGGAGAGAAAACCATTGTTTTTTACCCACAAGTTATCAAATGTATGTATCATGTGAACACAAATTGTATTCTGTATTTAAGAGCAAATGAAAAAATAGCCATGTTTAATAACTCCTTAACACAATATCAAATACATGTATGAGATTGTGGAGACAATCCCATGTGGAGAGGGCTTGGGAACTGAGCTCTCTCCACATATTCCAGATACCAGTTATATATAATAGCCGATATCTGTCTTTAATAGCCACGGCTGGAGATGACTCGGGCTACTTACCATTTAAATGCTTGTGTCAATCTCTGACAGCGTCAATTAAATGGAAGTACATCACTTCAAGTGCTTACCGCCCCTGTGACACGATCGCGGGGTGCTGATTGGTTACTGTTGCAGTCGGGGGCTTGCTGAATGCCCACGTCACCGCCGTCTTGGTAGCCCTATGCTCATCTATATGCTGAGCTTCAAAGGAGACTGAGATTTACACCATATACTGCATTAATGTGGTATTACAGTATATAGTATAAGCAATCTGACGACGGTCAGTTTAAGTCCTATGACGGAGTCACTGGTATAATATACGAGAGGAGGTATGTGTCACTCAGGTTGCTCTCCTGTGTGAACTGAGACCTACTGAATTTCTGCCAGCATGCTATATGCTGGGGGTTAACTCTTTTAAAGGGTGTGGTTTTATGTGAATGACAGAGACAGGAGGGACGTCATTCACCATACCTCCCCTCAGGGTGTGGCTGAGCATGGTTTTAATCTTCAGTCCTGTTTCTTTTTCTGTGTTGTGGTCGGGAGAGGCAAGGTCTCCAGACTGGGAAAGCTTCAGCTGAGGACAAAGCTGAAGGCTGGGACTACAACCTGTGTGAGTGAATTCCACATACATATGGACTGTGCTATCATTTTTCTTTTGTTTGTTGTTTTGCAGGGCTTTATGCCATATAATAAAACCTGCAGAGAAAACCCGGTCCCTGAGTCTTCTTCCGGAAGTGGCCGAGCGAGTCATCTTGCCACAGTCCCTTAAGGCAGTGTTCCCCAACTCCAGTCCTCAAGGCCCACCAACAGGTCATGTTTTCAGGATTTCCTTAGTATTGCACAGGTGATGGAATTATTGCCTGTGCAGGTGATGTAATTATCACCTGTGTAATACTTAGGAAATCCTGAAATCATGACCTATTGGTGGGCCTTGAGGACTGGAGTTGGGAAACCCTGCCTTAAGGGGACTAGCACATAAAGTTAAAAATAAATATAAAAGTTTAAATCACCCCCTTCTCCCCATTGAAAATAAAGAAATTGAACAGAGCACCCAGCTAATTCAACATAGGGACAGAAAAAGGCCACAATTTGATTGTGTTTTACTACTACCCAATTATTGAGACATATAGAAAATGAGAGTGTTAGTCAGTTTTTGAATAAAAATCCAACAATTCAAGTGAGAGGGATTTTCTGGACCTGCATAGTTATGTGATTGTGAATTCATTGATCTGTGCTATACTGCAGTAACAGCACATTAATGATAGCCTTATTTTTAATCATCACAAACAGAAATTTCAAACCAGGAGGGAAGTTCAATACCCTGTGTCCTAATTTTGCTAAAAAAGAACCCTGAAACCTAGGCTTTTGTACCACAGACAAAGAATATTTTTTTTCTTTTTTTTTCTTTTTTAAATACAAAATTATGAGTCTCCACAATCCAGAAATTTAAAATCAACTGTCTATCTCATAAATTGTGCATGTTGTTAAAAATGTTAATTTTTTTGCAAACTTCTTTGTTGTAGTAGTCCAATATTAGACCCATGCATGCCATCCGAATTCAGCAGCCTGATGCCAACGCTCACTTTTGGGATGAGAAACTAAAAAGTTTGTCTTGTCGCATTCATTTTTGGGAAAGTAATTTTTCGTTTTCCTTGCTATTTTTTTCTATTCTGTATAACAGACATGTTTGAATTTTTTGAATACCGCTTTTAATAATTCAATTTATTAAAGTCCAATGACCATACTGCACATTGTAGCCATATTTTTTATCCAGGCATCAACCTTCATGTGCCTACTTTGCAATGTTGCATTTTGGGGTTATGTTGCACTTTTGTATAAGGTGGAGGAATAACTTAACCTTTTTTTTTTTCCAAGGTTTTACAACTCTTTCATTAGTTCAATTATATATACACTGCTCAAAAAATAAAGGGAACACTTTAACAACAGAACATAACTCCAAGTAAATCAAACTTCTGTGAAATCAAACTGTCCACTTAGAAAGCAACACTGACAATCAATTTCACATGCTGTTGTACAAATGGAATAGACAATAGATGGAAATTATTGGCAATTATCAAGACACACTCAATAAAGGAGTGGTTCTACAGGTGGGGACCACAGACCACATCTCAGTACCAATGCTTTCTGGCTGATGTTTTCGTCACTTTTGAATGTTGCTTTCACACTCGTGGTAGCATGAGACGGACTCTACAACCCACAGAAGTTGCTCAGGTAGTGCAGCTCATCCAGGATGGCACATCAATGCAAGCTGTGGCAAGAAGGTTTGCTGTGTCTGTCAGCGTAGTGTCCAGGAGACAGACCAGTACACCAGCAGACGTGGAGGGGGACGTAGGAGGGCAACAACCCAGCAGCAGGACCGCTACCTCCGCCTTTGTACAAGGAAGAACAGGAGGAGCACTGCCAGAGCCCTGCAAAATGACCTCCAGCAGTCCACAAATGTGCATGTGTCTGCACAAACAGTTAGAAACCGACTACATGAGGGTGGTATGAGGGCCCGACGTCCACAAATGGGGGTTGTGCTCAGAGCCCAACACCGTGCAGGATACTTTGCATTTGCCACAGAACACCAGGATGGGCAAAGTCGCCACTGGCGCCCTGTGCTTTTCACAGATAAAAGCAGGTTCACACTGAGCACATGTGACAGACGTGACAGAGTCTGGAGACGCCGTGGAGAGCAATCTGCTGCCTGCAACATCTTTCAGCATGACCGGTTTGGCAGTGGGTCAGTAATGGTGTGGGGTGGCATTTCTTTGGAGGGCCGCACAGCCCTCCATGTGCTCGCCAGAGGTAACTTGACTGCCATTAGGTACTGAGATGAGATCCTCAGACCCCTTGTGAGACCATATGCTGGTGCGGTTGGCCCTGGGTTCCTCCTAATGCAGGACAATGCCAGACCTCATGTGGCTAGAGTGTGTCAGCAGTTCCTGCAAGATGAAGGCATTGAAGCTATGGACAGGCCTGCCCGTTCCCCAGACCTGAATCTGATTGAGCACATCTGGGACATCATGTCTCGCTCCATCGACCAACGTCATGTTGCACCACAGACTGTCCTGGAGTTGGCGGATGCTCTAGTCCAGGTCTGGGAGGAGATTCCACAGGAGACCATCCGCAACCTCATCAGGAGCATGCACAGGCATTGTAGGGAGGTCAGACAGGCACGTGGAGGCCACACACAATACTGAGCCTCATTTTGACTTGTTTGGAGGACATTACATCAAAGTTGGATCAGCTTGTAGTGTGTTTTTCCACTTTAATTTTGGGGGTGACTCCAAATCCAGGCCTCCATTGGTTAATAAATTTGATTTGCATTGATGATTTTTGTGTGATTTTGTTGTCAGCACATTCAACTTTGTACAGAGCAAAGTATTCAATGAGAATATTTCATTCATTCAGATCTAGGATGTGTTATTTGAATGTTCCCTTTATTTTTTTGAGCAGTGTAGTTTCCAAAAGAATAAAATTCTTTTTTGTGTATTTTGCAGTCATAACTAGAGATGAGCGTTGTTCTACTCGAACTGTTCGCCAATCTCAAATTCGAGCTGTTTTGGGCGGTGTTCGAGCCGGTCGGCGAACACGAACAATTTGAGAAAAATTTGGCTGTTCGAGGTTATGTTCGATAACTGTTCGTGCACCAAAATCATAACTGGATTTTTTTCTCAGTAATGATGAAAATTAATGTTAATACGCAGTTTGAGTGTACAGCGGGGCGGGGGGAGGGGCAGGGGATGGATCTCTGCAGGAACAATGAAGATCTCCATTTTTTTTTCTCTTTCCCGCATTTGCAGTGGGGAGGTGCAATCTGTCAGCCTATCAGCAGCGCACACACGGAGCGAAGTGCTTTTTTTCACACAAGCAAGGGCATGTGTGATTGGCAGTGTATGTCACATGTCCTTGCCCTATAAGACCAAGCCATTTTCCCCGTCGCCACCATTTTCTCACTGCTGCAGCTGCGTGTTAGACGGCACCGCTGTTGCTGTGTGCGCTACACCTTGTTAATTTCAAGCCAATTTTCGCACAAATATACAGATAGCTTGGGAGTAGGGAATAGTTGTGATTGCAGTCCTTTTAAGGACTAGGTTACAGCATTTCCTACGACTTTTATCAAGCAGGTCTGTGCTCTTAAATAGATAGATTGTGGGAGTAAAGACTAATTGTAATTGGAGTCCTTTTCAGGACTAGGTTACATCAGTTCCTATCAGTTTTTGCCAGGCAGGTCTGTGCCAGTGCTGTGCAAGTTTTTTTCACAGCATTTGGCTGAATCTAGCAAAGCTAATCCTTTTTGGCCTATTGCAGAGTGTGTTAGTCAGTGGAGTAGCCTATCTGTGTTGCAAGATATACCACCTGTGTATAGAATACCAATTTTTAGTCTATTAGTCCATCTATACTGACCTCCATCAGGTTGCAAATTAAAAATAATTTTTTTCTTCATTTATCTCTGAAAAAATATTTGGGCTTCTAGCAGCGTGTGGGACTTGTTCTATTAGTCCATCTATACTGACCTCCATCAGGTTGCAAATTAAAAATAATTTTTTTCTGCATCTAGCTCTGAAAAAATATTTGGGCTTCTAGCAGTGTGTGGGACTTGGTCTATTAGTCCATCTATACTGACCTCCATCAGGTTGCAAATTAAAAATAATTTTTTTCTGCATCTAGCTCTGAAAAAATATTTGGGCTTCTAGCAGTGTGTGGGACTTGTTCTATTAGTCCTTCTATACTGACCTCCAGCAGGTTGCAAATTGAATATAATTTTTTTCTGCATCTAGCTCTGAAAAAATATTTGGGCTTCTAGCGGTGTGTGGGACTTGGTCTATTAGTCCATCTATACTGACCTCCATCAGGTTGCAAATTAAAAATAATTTTTTTCTGCATCTAACCCAGCCAATAGTTTTGACCTAATACCACAGTTTGGCCACTCAGCTCTGCTCGGTTACCATCCATTGTTTTTTTGTGCAAACAACTCCAGAGTTGTGAATTAGTTAACCACCAAAATGAGTGGAAAAAGGCCTGCTGCTGGTGGAAAGGGGAATAGGCGTGTTGGGAAGGGGAAAAAAGGTTGTGTCCGTGGGGTAGGTGCAGAAGAAAGACCATCTTCCAGCCAAACTAAAATGTCTACTTCTTTTAGCGGACAATGTGATAAGATCCCTTTCTTACGGCCACGCCAATCGCTACAAATTCCAGATGAGGCACAAAAACAGCAGGTGCTTCAACGGATATCAAGTGCTCCTTTAAGTGGGCTCTCCTCCACATCAACTTCAACATCACAAATACTCCAGTCCTCAAAGGTGTCACCCAAATCGCACTTGCTTCCTCACAGCTCCCAAATCTCCAGCTGCCCGTCTGAGTATGAGGTAGAACAGATGGTTGAGTCTGCAGAGCTGTTTACTCATACTATAGCCTGGGAATCAGAGGTCGACTCCAGCGCTTCTGTGAATCCAGACGAGGAAATGATCTGCACTGATGCCCAGAATCTTTATGAGTCGGATCCAGGACCAGACGCAGAAGGTTCTGACCATAATGTAGACCCTCATTCCCAAACTGTAACTCCTGTTGGTGGAGACAATGAGGAAGACGATGATAAGACTCAAATACCTGATTGGAGCGACAACTTTAGTTTTTTGTCAGGGCAGGAACAGGTTGGCTCTGAGGACGACGGGTGTGATAACGCACACGGTGATGATGATGAGGTCGGAGATCCCACTTACTGTCAACCCACAGTCAGCCAAGAGATGAGGTCAGCAGAGGAGGTGGAGGAAGATGCTAGTGACGACGAGGTCAGGTTGCGCCTTCCTGGACAGAGACGTAGTACTGGAAGCACGCTAACAACTGCATCCTCAAACACAACTCTGCCTCTCACCACAAGTCGTGGTGGCTCTTCAGGTCGCATGGGTGCTAAGCCTTGCATAGCCTGGGCATTTTTTCAGATCGATAAAGATGACCCAACTCGTGTTATCTGTAACATTTGTCAGCAAAAGCTAAGTAGAGGCCAAAAAATACATAGTTGGAGTACTTCATGCATGAACCGGCACATGGACATGAAGCATAAGTTGCAGTGGGAAGCTCAGTGTGCTACAATGCGGCCTAGCCGGCCGGGCCAACCACCGTCTGCCATATCTTGTGCATCCGCGGCCTCTTCATCCTCTGTGACTGGGGGGACAGCAGTCACACCTGTTTTGGGGCGCAGACCTGCCACCTCTTTACCCGCAACAGCCAGCGTGATTGGCAGGTCATCATTTTCTTTGGAGGTGGTAACACCAGCTGGTCTTGAGCGCTGTCCGACATCGATAGCACCACCTTTGGATCAAGGCAACCTAACATGTCCGCCTGCATCTTCCTCACAGACCGGCAGTTTGCCGGGGACACCCTTATCAACCCCGTCTAAGCACAATAGCCAGCCCTCGGTCCCTCAGATGTGGACAAGTAAAAGACCATTTCCTCCTAGCCATGAGAAAGCTAAGAGGTTGAATTTCACCATCTGCAAGCTCTTGGCTACAGAAATGCTGCCTTTCCGCCTGGTGGACACAGAGGATTTTCGAGACCTTATGTCCGTCGCAGTGCCCCAGTACCAGATGCCCAGTCGGCACTACTTCTCAAAGAAAGGTGTGCCTGCGCTCCACCAGCATGTCGCACACAACATCACCGCTTCTTTGAGAAACTCTGTGTGTGACAGGGTGCATTTCACCACAGACACTTGGACGAGTAGGCATGGACAGGGGCGTTACATGTCGCTGACTGGGCACTGGGTAACTATGGTGACAGCAGGACAAGGGGCTGCTGTCCAAGTCTTGCCGTCCCCACGAGTTGTGCGTCAATCCTCTTTATGTCAAAGTTCCTCCACTGCTTCTGCCTCCTCAACCTCCTCTCGGTCTTCCACCTGCACCCAAAGCCTGTCTGGTCATGCCACAAGCTTTCTAACTGCGCAGAAGGGATCCTGCACACCTCCTTACTATGCTGGCAGTAGGGCTCAACGTCATCAGGCGGTTTTTACATTGAAATGTCTGGGAAATGTGAGTCACACAGCTGAGGAGTTGTGGTCAGCTCTGGAGAACCAATTTCATGAATGGTTGTCTCCACTGGACCTGAAACCAGGGAAGGCCGTGTGCGACAATGCTGCAAACCTGGGTGCGGCCCTTCGCCGGGGCAATGTCACACACGTGCCTTGTATGGCTCACGTGTTGAACCTGGTTGTCCAGCAATTTTTAGCCCACTATCCCAGACTAGATGGCCTTCTGCAGAGGGCACGGTCGCTGTGTGCTCACTTCCGCTGTTCGCATCCCGCAGCTCAGCGACATACATCTCTACAGAAGTCGTTGGGCCTGCCACTTCACCGGCTAAAATGCGATGTGCCTACCCGGTGGAATTCAACTCTGCACATGTTGCAGCGACTGTGGCAGCACCGACAAGCCCTGGTGCAATACGTTCTGACGTATAGCCTGGGCCAACGAGATTCAGAGGTGGGGCAAATCACGCTGGAGGAGTGGTCTCAGATCAGGGACCTATGCACCCTTCTGCACAGTTTTGAAATGGCGACGAAGATGTTTAGTGCTGACGATGCCATTATCAGCATGACTATTCCGGTGATTTACATGCTGGAGCACATGTTAAACAGAATTCGGAGTCAGGTGGTGGCACAAGAGGAGGTGGAGGAAGTAGAGGAGGAGGAGTTGTATGCAGAAGGGCTAACATCTGCAAGGTCCAGACGGTCGGCAGCACCAAGGCGGCAGGCATGTGAGGGTGGGGGAGATGATTTTACCAGGGCGCATGGTAGCAGCCAAACTAGTGAGGAAGGTGCAGGAGCCCAGGAAGAAGTGGAGGACGAACTGATGGAAGACTCATCAGATGAGGGAGACCTTGATCACATTTCTGTTGTGCGAGGTTGGGGGGAGAGGACAGAGGAAGGAAGCATGATTGTTACCTCGCCACCAACACAACAGGGACTTGGTGCTCCTGGATGCGCAACACACATGAGTGCCTTCTTGCTGCACTACCTGCAACATGACCCTCGAATTGTGAGAATTAGAAATAATCCTGACTACTGGGTTGCCACACTGTTAGATCCCCGGTACAAAAGTAAATTTGCAGAAATTATTTCTGCCATAGAAAGGGATGCACGCATGCAGGAGTATCAGCAGAGACTGTTGCAGAATCTTACATGTGCTTTTCCACAAAATACCAGTGGTGCACGTAGTGAATCTCACAGTTCCAACTTGCCAACCGTGGGACCGTCAAGTGTTCAGCACTCAAACCGTAACAGAACCACAGTATCTGCTGGTAACATCAATTTTGCGGAATCATTTCACCACTTTTTTAGCCCATCCTTTGCAAGGCCACAGGAGACAAGAAGTCTGACACATAGTCAACGCCTAGAGACGATGGTACAGGAGTATCTCCAAGTAAACATTGAAGCCACGACTGTGTCACTGGACCCTTGCTCTTTTTGGGCTTCCAATCTGGATAAATGGCCGGAGCTAGCCACTTACGCCTTGGAGATCTTGTCATGCCCCGCAGCCAGCGTTCTGTCTGAACGTGTGTTCAGCGCTGCTGGTGGTGTGCTGACAGATAAGCGCACGCGGCTCTCCACTGATAATGTAGACAGACTCACGTTCATAAAGATGAACAAATCATGGATCCGAAACGACTTTTCTACCCCTGTGTCATCCTGGGGAGAGTAAAAGCTTGATGATTGGTTAAAATCACCCTACCAACCGTTTTAAGCTTTCAAATTACTAATCATGTTTATCTGTATCTTGACTGGAAAATAATTTGGGCTTTGTAGCAGTGTGCAGCACTGATTCTATTAGGCCATCTATAATAAGCTTCACCAGATTTAAAATTAAAAATAATTTTTAGCTGCATCTAGCCCGGAAAATAATTTTGGGGCTCCGAGATGCGCAAGACACATAAGTGCCTTCTTGCTGCACTACCTGCAGCATGACCCTCATATTGTCAGAATTCGAAGTAATCATGACTACTGGGTTGCCACACTCTTAGATCCCCCAAACTTTTCGATCAACCTTTTAATTTTAATAAAGACCAAAAAAATGGTCATTTTTGAAATTATAAGCATTAGCAGGTTGTTAGAAACTGAAATCAAACAGTTTTCAACTCAAAACTTTATTCTAGGTGATGTTACATTTTCACATAGGACCCCTTGTTCGAAAGGAGCTTCTGAACTCTCTCGTCCATTGAATTTGTCAGGTTTTGGATGGTTTCTGCTTCAATTGTTTTGCATGAGGACAGAATACCCTCCCAGAGCTGTTGCTTAGATGTGAACTGCCTCCCGCCATCATAGACACTCCTTTTAATGATGCTCCAAAGGTTCTGAATGGGGTAGAGGTCAGGGGAGCATGGGGGTCACACCATAAGTTTGTCCCCTTTTATGCCCATATCAGCCAGAGATGCAGATGTTTTATGTGCAGCATGAGATGGTGCATTATCATGCAGAAAAATGATCTTGCTGTGAAATACACGGTTCTTCTTCTTGAACCATGGCAGGAAGTGCTGTTTGAGAAAATCCACATACATTATGGAGTTCATCTTTAGCGCCTTCAGGGATCCTAAAGGGGCCGACAATCTCTCTCCCCATGATTCCAGCCCAAAACATTACTCCACCTCCTCCTTGTTGGCGCTGTAGCCGTGTTTGCGTGGGGTGTCCATCAACCAGCCATCCTCCACTCCATTCATCTGGACCATCGAGCGCTGCACGGCACTCATCCGTGAACAAAACAGTTTTGAAATCAGTCTTCATGTAATGTTTGGCCCACTGGAGCCGTTTCTGCTTGTGTGAAGTGGATAGAGGAGGTCGACAGGATGGCGTATGCACAGCTGCAAACCTCTGAAGGACCCTGCATCTTGTTGTTCGGGGGACGTTGGAGGCACAAGCAGCTTCAAAAACTTGTCTGCTGCTATGACAAGGCTTTTTTGCCGCTGCTCTTTCAACCTGACGTAATTGCCTGTAGGAAAGAGTCCTCAATTTGCCCTTATCAGCACGCACACGTGTGTACTGTGAATCAGCTACATACTTCTTGATTGCCAAGACACTTCATCCTGATCATCGCACAATGTTGATTGTAGTCATGCCTTGACCTAAACACTCCACAATTTGTTGCTTCTCAGCAGCCGACACATCCTTTTTCTTTCCCATTTTGGCAGAAAATGTAGGCTGCTTAATAATGTGAGAGAGCCTTCTTAAGTAGTCTTGCCTTTCATTGGACACACCTGCCAAACTAATTAGCACAGGAGTCTGCAATTGCTTACAGTGATATAAAGAGCCCTGACACACATCACCATCAATGAGTTTAACTGACAAACAAACAAATTCTTCCCTTATCACTCCTAAACACTTTTTGCATAATAATTTGGAACGCGGTGTACATGTGCTTTTCCACAAAACACCAGTGGTTCACGTAGTGAATCTTACAGTTCTAACTTGCCAACCGTGGTCTGTATGGAATTGTTCAATAAAGGGCCCAAAATTAAGATAACATAGATGGGAGAGGTCTCTATGAATAGGAATTCCTAAGTATTTGATACCCTGTGAGGGCCAGGCAAAGGGAAAGTTGGACTGGATGGAATCCTATATGGATTTAGGGAGGGAGACATCGAGGGCCTCAGACTTCGCTGCATTGATTTTAAAATTTTACCATGTAACAAAGTGATCTATTTCAGCCATAACAGCAGGGATGGATATATGTGATTGAGTGATATATACTAGGACATCATCAGCAAATAGAGAGCACTTGTACTCGGTGCCTCCCACCTCAATCCACCTAATATTGGGGTTATGGCGAATTGATGAGAGCAGGTGCTCCGTCACTAGGATGTATAAGAGAGGGGACAGAGGACATCCCTGCCTTGTCCCATTGGTGATTGTGAAAGGTGATGAAAATGTTCTGACGCACCCCCTGGGCCTTGGGACACCCGGAGCCGGACCCTTTTTGGTGGATGCTGGTGGTTGTAGTCTTCGTGGCGGCGATCCGGTTCCGTGGCTCAGGGCGGTCAAACCAGTGGCGGAACTATTTATGTGGTTTTGATGTTTAAATGTCCGACTACGCCACCCGTGGATTGCGGTCAGAGTGAACCGCCGCTACAGGGCAGACCGCTAAGGCTGGTGTTGTGGGTGCAGCAGAGCGTAGCATAACTCCCCACGGGAGGAGTATAGCCTCAGGGCAGTGTATGCGGAGGATGGGGGTGATGGTGCAGGGCAGCAGCAGTAACGACACGGAGTCAGTGATGCAGTTCAGGGCCTTTACTCACAGTTCTTATTATCCAGACCACGTCTGCAGGTAACGGCTGCCCACGTCGTACTGTGCTCACCAGGTGAGGGGCTCAGACAACTCCCAGATAACTTTGGAGCGCTTCACAGGACCCCCTTTGTGTGTCCTTTGTCTGGCCTTTCTTACCAACACTTCTGTCCGGCTGCCTCGGGCCTCCTCTTGGTAAACTTGGCGCCAGTTTCCCTGACCCTATGTGGTGCCTTCCTAGCGGGTGGAGCAAGGGGCTGCGCCACATAAAATGTCAGAGCCTCCGGTTTCTAGCTGAGGGTCGTTTCCTGCCTCCACTAGTTCGGGGACCGGTCTCCCCCTTTGGCCTGACCCCTCCACGCAGGTGGATTCGGGCGTGCGGTGGCGACTCGCCCGTCCGCACCCCTGGGATCCCTTCATTCCTCGTTCCTGGAGCCTTCTCCGCTCCTCTTCCTTCCTTCTCCCTCTTGCAGGCCTGGGCCTCTGTTACTAGGCTCGCCTCCGGAGCAGAGCTCATGCAGAGCCCCTGCTCCCTGCCACTTCTGCTCAGACTTCTCTGCACTGAACTAAGATGGTGCCCACCTTTTATACTCCCTTCTCAATGCACCCAGGAACTGCTTCCTCCCTGCTCCTGCACTGCAGGGTTCCCCTTCCTCAGTGTTCCCTCCCCCCACTCCAGCCAGGGACAGGGACTGTCGTGCCCATCTCAGGGGCATATTGGTCGCCCTGCCCCACGGCAATGTGGTGTAATGCATGCAGGTGTCGGGTCCTGATCCACACTCCATCCTTATCTGAGAGTGAGATATCACACCTCTGGGTGAGGTGCAATACGTCTGTAGCAACCGAGCCCTCGGTGCTACAGTTCCATTTATCTTCAGCCTAGGTGACGTATTGTGATACAGAGCCGTGATTTTGGTTATAAAAGGGTCCCCTAGACCCCTACCCCAAGCTTTTTAAGAGAATCATATATGGCGTGCCAGGAGACTCTATGGAATGCTTTCTCAGCATCCAACGAGAGTATCTACTTACAAATTTTTAACTGCATCTAGCCCAGGAAATACTTTGTGCCTAGTAGCAGTGTCTGCTAGTCAGCGGATTATCCCGGCTGTTAAGCAAGCTACACCACCTGTAGTTTGGACACTTAATTTTTTCAAAGGAAATGCTTCGGGACCACGGGATACTCAGTGAAGAGCATCAGGAGGCACCCCAAGGCATAGGGGCTGGGACTGGCACTAGGATGCCTTGCGGTGGACAGCCGAGCTCGATCCTTATAAAAGCTTTTTAACTGCAGCAGCTTTAGTGGACGCTACTGGAGCTGGAATTACGCGGCTGCTGGCATGAGACTTGCCCTCCAATAGATCCTTGTAAATGGATTTAAAGTGTATTCATTCAAATTAGAGGGACAATTTAAATTAAAAAGCTTAGAGCTGCCTCCACCACAGGGGGGCTCTCTCGACCCACCAGCGGACAGGCACCAGTATTGGGAGAGGGGGGCTGGCCGTCAGGGTTCACCGCGGCTCTGGCACAAACCCGGCGACACGGAGGTGGCACGGGCAGGAGCGGACTGGCCGTCTCGGCTTCTCACTTTTTGGATTTTAGAAGGGCATGACATGCCTATATCTGTGTCTCCCCCTCCTTTTACTCCTCCACCTCTTTTCTTTTCGCATGACTATATGTACTTGTCACTTTTCCATGTGTTAGTTGTGTCTTCTGAGCAGTTTGTCAACTTTTGGACACCTTTGAAGGTGTTTTCTATGTGTTTCTATGTGTTTTTGTTTGCCTGCCATTGGTTTTAACGGTGTTCGAAGGTGTTCGACGAACAGTTCGACGAACAGTTCGGCGAACACACGGGTGTTCGACGAACCGAACCGAACTCGAACACTACGGGGGTGGCTCAACACTAGTCATAACAGCTTGCACCTAATCACACTTACTTTATTATGTTAGGAGGTGCTGGCAAGTACTATTGGAGGTGGTGAACCTACATATACCTACAGTTGAAACCAGAAGTTTACATACACTATATAAAAAGACACATATGCAGGTTTTTCTCAATATCTGACACAAAATCAGAATAAACCTGTCCCATTTTAGGTCAATTAGGATTACCATATTTTTTAATATAAGGCATTTGTGTAGCATCATGGGATAGTCTAAAGAAATCACCCTAGATATCAGAAAGAGAATTGTGGACTTGCACAAGTCTGGCTCATCTTTGGGTACAATTTCAAGATACCTGAAGATGCCTCGTTCATCTGTACAAACAATTATACGCAAGTACAAACAAGATGGCAATGTCCAGCCATCATACTGCTCAGGAAGGAGACGGGTTCTGTGTCCCAGAGATGAACGTGCTTTAGTCCGACATGTGCATATCAACCCAAGAACAAAAGCAAAAGACTTGGGAAGATGATGGCGGAAGCTGGTAAGATTGTATCAATATCCACAGTGAAACGAGTACTGTATTAACATGGTCTTAAAGGACTCTCTGCCAGGACGAAGCCATTACACCAAAAGAAACATAAAAAAGCCAGATTAATGTTTGCAAATGCACACAGGTACAAATACCTTAATTTTTGGAGACATGTCCTGTGGTCTGATGAAACTAAAATTTTACTTTTTGGGCATAATGACCATCGTTACATTTGGAGGAAAAAGGGAGAAGCTTGGAAGCCTAAGAACACCATCCCAACTGTGAAACATGGGGGTGGCAGCATCATGTTGTGTGGTTGTTTTGCTGCAGGAGGGACTGACGCATGTCACAAAATAGATGGCATCATGAGAAAAGATTATGTGGCAATACTGAAGCAACATCTCAAGACATCAGCCAGGAAGTTAAAGCTTGGGTGGAAATGGGTCTTCCAAATGGACAATGACCCGAAGCATACTGCCAAAATAGTAACAAAGTGGCTTAAGGATAACAAAGTCAATGTTTTGGAGTGACCATCACTAAGCCCTGATCTCAATCCTATTGAAAATTTATGGGCTAAGCTGAAAAGGCAGGATCAGTTACACCAGTTATGTCAGCAACAATGGACCCAAATTCCAACCAACTATTGTGAGAAGCTTGTGGAAGGATATCCCAAACGTTTGACTAAGTCATTCAGTTTAAGGGCAATGGTACCAAATACTAATGAAATGTACGTAAACTTTTGACTTTTAAGTAAGTAATAAAAATGCCTTAAAACATTCTCTCTCTCTCCTTGTTCTGGCATTTGGTAAATATTAAAAATTATGGTAATCCTAAATGACCTAAAACGGGAAAGATTTATTCTGATTTCATGTCAGATATTGAGAAAAATATGCATATGTGTCTTTTTATATAGTCTATATAAACTTCTTTTTTCAACTGTACTTAACAACATAGCATTTTACGTTAAGTTGCATTTTTGTTTAAAGAAGCACTCCCATCCAAATTGTTTTCCTCTTAATATGTTGCAATCATCATATTATATAGCACTGTGTACTTATAATTGCTCTTTTTGCTCTTCTATCCAGTTAATTCTTCTCTTTTCCATTAGGTCCATTTTCCCATTAGGTCTAGCTGAATCCTTCTAAACTCTATGCAGAAACAGGAGGTCAATTTTCCCTGCATAAGTCACTGCAAAAGTCCCTGGCAGGGGGGCGGGGTGGTCACTGGGTTAGGAGTTGAAGAGGGGAATGATAAAAGCAGGAACTTCCTGAGACTTCCTGTTTCTTTATAGAACAGAGAAAAGAGAAGAATTAGCTGAGTAGAAAGGCAAAATGAGGAATTGTAAGTACTGTAGGGGTTCACTCTCTCTGGTAGGCATTAGGCATAAGGTTGCGTTCACACAGGCAATGCAGTTTTGGTCCAAACAATGCAATTTTTATTACTTTCCATAGGTTGCCCAGTACTAAAACAAACTCATAAACATAAATCCCTAGCATTATCCAGGCGCTAATTAAACAGATCAGACCCTGGCTACTTATACATGGCTAAGCTAGCCCCAGCCGTCAAACAAACAGCTATTGTCCATAGCAACCACTGATGCTTGCGGTTCTCTGCACATGGCCTGTGCATTTAATCAAGATTACACATGTCAGTGCGGGCTCACCTGAACAAATTAGTCCTTTCTCCTGGGGCAGACTTCATGCAAAGAAGAGGCACAATCCCACCACTTGTGGTATCCTCTTCAGGCTGCAGCTTCCAGCACCAAACAGAAGGGTTCATCTCCGGGCACAGTTCACACTGAACAGGCTGCAGCTTTCACACAGTTCTCTGCAGCTCTCACAAAACAAAATTCTTAGCACAGTCTTCATTCAGAGAGAGATCCGGCATGTTTCTCTCTCAGCTACTGTTCACACTTTGGCTGATCACTCACCAGCAGCACACTCGACTCTGCTTCGTCCAGCAGATTGATACTTCTTCAGGAGATTGCAACTCCATGAAGCTACTTCCTTGTTCTTAGCAAAACCCTGCAGGTGCATCTAATCAAGCCTACAGAGCTGGGATTTAACCCTGTCCCTCTCAGCAAATATTACTGTTTGCTGCTGCAAATTAAATTCCCTGATTTGTAAAATAGTATGTTAGGTTTATGTACGTTGCATGTTCTTGCAAGGGGGAATAAATAAAAAAAATGTAAACAAAAAAGAAAAAGATGAAGATTCTACTACTGTATTAGTAGAATTTAATAACCGTACATACCACAACAATACTGCAGGCTGTCATCATAAATTAGGTATATGCATGATAACTAATTTATAACTAACAAACAACACAGCATTCTGGGTTAGATTTTTTGATCATGGGGATAATAGTGTTTTAAAAACAAAAATAGAAATTTGAAAACATTATACACACGATTTACTTTTTCAATACCTGTTAGGAAAATTCAATTTGGCAACAGTACACCCTACAACTATACTGTGGGCTCCTAGCATCTGTTGATGTGACGTGTTCCATTTTAGGAAAAGGGGGAATTATTCTGTTTTAACCTAACATTTGAATACAAATTATTAGGGTAAATTGAGACATTTAAGTGTGCAGGCCTGCTTTGTCACACCTGTTTAAATTGGCAAATTGGAGACACATACACACTGCACCAATATTACAGTCAAGTTGCTGTTACTTTAGCTTTTTAGCCATCACACTTACCCAGACTAACATTTGTGGCTAATTCCATAGTTTTCCAGGGTTGGTTAGACGTAGGAACATATTTTGGTAAAGGACTTAAATGTTATATGTCCAAAATTTATGTTAAACCAAAATATAGCACTAGCAAGGGACATTATACCTTAAGAAAAATAAAAACACCCATACCATGGTAAAAATATAGGAACCATTAACAGCAGCCCCAATGGCATTTGTGACAGGAAACGTCCTGGCAATAGTAGTACCAAACACAGGTCACAATTGGCCTAATTTACCTCTTGTGAGTATATCAGTGGGGAGGAAGTGGAAGGCACAATGGTATATATTTCACATTGCTTGTCTTGGTCACAGCAGGATGATGTAGCTTTTGACATGGAAGCGATCAGTGCTCTGCTTAATCCCCCTCCTCTGCTGCCATAACACTTAATGTTATATAGAACAAAATTTACATTCCTTAAATGACTCCTGCATCTGTTCTGCACCTTAGTCTCCTAACCCACAGCACCTTGAAGGCTAAAGAAGTTAGTACACCAGAACAACTTCTTTCAACTGATTTATTGAAAGAGATGAACAATAAGCCTTTGTATACAGAAGACATGAGGCTGTGGGAAATGGAGGACCCAATTCTAATGCCAATCTATGTTGATGGTTCTGTGATCTATGGCGGTAGGTGCACTGGCAGTGATAGTAGCACTCTGAGCCAGGGAAAATTTCTAGGTGGGAATCAGGCAGGGGATCTCAATGCCATTTTCCACACAAAGGCAACTGTCAGACAATTCCGGAGTGATGGTGATGATAATGATGATGATTTTGTGGTGGACAAGACATGAAAACCAGACAGCAGATAGGGATGCTGATGAGCTGATACACAGCACAGGCGATGTGTGGCTAACAGATCCTTAGCACATGCAGTAACATCACCTGCTCATTCGCGGAAACAAAGTAGCCAGCAATCAGCAAGCCTCAAGTTGTCCTCCATGACCTTTTCATCAAGCTTAACTTTATGTCAGCTAGACTGCCTCCTCGGGTAGTACTTGGTCATCATCACCATCATCATTGCCATACACCGCTTCTGCTTGTTGTACTCGGAGTACGTCTCCTCCTCCTTCTTCACCACACTGACTAATAATATCCATGCCTGAATGTGTGTCAAGGACACTGGTGTATACTTCCAGTCTTGTGCTGTTTTGCCAACTAAACTCTCATTTGATTAAGTTTTTGGTGGTGCAATCAGTGCTGTCCAACCTTGTGGAGTAGGCAGCTTTCTGAGAAATGATGGTGTAAACTTAACCTTTGCTAGAAGATACACAGCCATGTCCCGATCTCTGATCAAATGTGCAGGGGAACATAAGTCACTCTGTCAACCTATCTTTGAGCTCCAAAGTGTACTGCATCTTAAACACCTGGAGCAGCAACTATGGGAAGGGACAATACATGAGTTTCATGCTGCCCTGGGTGAACGTTTTTAGTTAAAGCAATGCACTAGCGCAACTGGGACAAGTGGTGATGCCTCTGAAACTGGGAGCTATGACTATTTCCAAAGCCAGACAGCAGTAATCTGTCTCCTCAAACACCTCCTACAGATCCAACTCAACAGACAAGTCCCCATCTCCAACAGGCATAGATACAGCATTAATTCCACATACTAAAAAACAGAATGTTCTGCTAAAGTGCCACCTGATTTGTGGCATTTCAATCACCTGGAATTTGATGCTGCACATGGTGGAGTGACTGTATGAGCAGACTAAAGCAATGATGGACTATATCATGCAGCAGCCAAACAGGTGCAAGGTTTACTTTGAGATCTGCAATTGGCAGTTGATAAGTTACTTATATCGCCTACTAAAGTCCTTCTGAGAGGTGAACAAATTTAAAATTAAGGATAAATGTGGAATCAATTATATTATTTTGTAAAAAAACCTCTCACCAGAATGCAATCAAAAGAAACAGCAACTTGCATATATTCATCTCCACCCTGTCTGTTTGGGACCGTCAAGGTCCATGTTACATGCAGCAGCAGGATTTGGAAGAGGATGAAAATGAGGAGGATGAGCATAGCAGATGGATGGTATAGTAACTTCTTTAGCCTCCAAGGTGCTGTGCGTTAGAAGACTAAGGTGCATAACAGAAAGGAGGAAGATTTAGGTTTGGCACAGGCAGGGCACAAGGCTGACTGTCAGAGTGAAAATGATGATGACACTGCCCATAACAACCAACCAACAAAGCCATGTGATGTAAATGAATTAATGGGGCCTGTGGTCATTCTAGCCAGCATGCAAGCAGTACGCTGGAATGATTGTGGAATGCCAAGTGTATTCTTACCATCAAACAAAGGGATGACTATTAGATAGCAATACTTGTAGACCCCCGCATTAAAAGCAAAATGGGTGATTTTTTTCAGCTTTCTAAATAGAGTCCAAATTGACTTACCAGGATAAGCTGTGTTACCAGCTCTTGCCAAAGCTTTCGCCAAGTGAGCGCCTGCTGACCACTTGATTTACCAGTACACCCCTCTGCAATCCCAGAGGCTCAACTCTCCCCTACCATTGCCAGCGTTAAGCCTACAACAAGTAGCTGAGGCAGCAGCAACAGTTACAACATATTTGAACTGATATACCAGATGTTTCATCTGCCATTCTGAGAACTTGAAAAATTTCAGCAAACAGAGATGCACTGGCTGAACGGTCAGGTTCAGTCCTACCTGCACTGTGATTTTTAGACAGATAACGTGAGCCCCTATTCTATAGACTTGTAGATCATCAGATTGGACCAGTGGCAAGAACTGGACCAGTTTTCTATTGGTGTACTGTCATGTCCAGTCTCAAGTGTAATGTCAGAGAGGGCATTCAGTGTGCCCATTGGCTTTGTCACACCCTAATGTACCAGGTTATCTGCCACAAGTATGGAAAACTTACATCTGTTAAATTGAATCAGGCATGGATCATTGCAAACTTTCATTCATCTTTGGCTGATGTCAATGATTTATTTGGCCATACCATCTGCCTGCCTTACTGTCCTTTGTCTGTCTTGTACACTGTATTGCTGCCACCAGTGCTTATTTCACTGTCCATCATATGGTCTTTACTAAAGTACTGCTGCTATCAGGACTGCCATTGCTGGCCCTATATTGGCAGATATGTAATTGATTGCCCCATTCTAATACTCTAGTGTGCTGTTCTGCCACTGTCATGTATCAGACATGCCAGCCATAGATCCCCTGGCTGCCTGTCCACTGTGCTTTATAGTGCTAGACTGTACTGCTGCCACAGTGGCTGCTGTTGCCAGCCCTACATTGCCAAACATTTCCTTGGCTACCCATTCAAATGCTCTACCTCTGCTGCTGACAATGCACAGTCACACCAGTCACTCATCTTCCGCTGCACACTGTGTTTTATAGTGATTGGCTGTACATCTGATACAAAACTTACTCTTCAGGGTTCACAAACATCAAACTGCTGCTTGTTGACAACAAGACATTACTACTTTACTTTGAAAACAGCTAGCCTATTATTTTTAGGGATAATTTTTGGACTATTTTTTACAATTTATGAAGGCTAACAAGACTGATCCTGCAGCGTGTTATTAAGTAGCCTATTATATAACATCCATTTTCACCTAGCCAGATAGGCTGAGGTAATTTGGACATTGACCCCTTAACAACCTTGGGTTTTTCCATTTCTCCGTTTTCATTTTTTGCTCCCCTTCTTCCCAGAGCCATAGCCTTTTTATTTTTCAGTCAATATGGCCATGTGAGGGCTTATTTTTTGTGGGACAAGTTTTACTTTTAAACGCCATCACTGGTTTTACCATATCGTGCACTGGAAAATGGGAAAAAAATTCCAAGTGCGGTGAAATTGCAAAAAAAATGCAATTCCACAGTTGTTTTTTGAGTTTTTTATCACGTTCACTGAATGCTAAAACTGACCTAACATTATTCTTCTCCAGGTCATTCGTAGACGCCAAACATGTATAGGTTCTTTTTCATTTAAGTAGTGAAAAAAAAATCCAAAGTTTGCTAAAAGGAAAAAAAAAAAAAAAAAAAAAAAGGCGCCATATTCCGAGACCTGTAGCATCTCCATTTTTTGGGATCTGGGGCCGGTTGGGGCTTATTTTTTGTGCGTCGAGCTGGTGTTTTTATTGATACCATTTTGGGGCAGATCCGATGTTTTGATTGCCCGTTATTGCATTTTATTTCAATGTTGTGCCGACCAAAAAACGTAATTCTGGTGTTTAGAATTTTTTTCTCGTTACGCCGTTTACTGATCGGATTAATTCTTTTTTTATATTGATAGATCGGGCGATTCTGAATGTGGCGATACCAAATATGTGTATGTGGGTTTTTCTTATTTTATTTTGAATGGGGCGAAAGGGAGGTAATTTTAACTTTTATATATTTTTTATATTTTTAAAAACATTTTTTTTCCACTTTCTGCATGCTTCAATAGTCTCCATAGGAGACTAGAAGCTGCAGTTATTTGATCGTTTCTGTTACACAGAGGCGATGAGAAGATCTCCTCTGTGTAGCAGAAATACTCACTTGCTATGAGCGCTGACCACTGGATGGCGCTCATAGCAAGCGAGACATGACAACAATAGAAGTCTGTTGTGTTGCAGACCCCGGGTTGTCATGCCCACGCATCGGTGACCCTCGTTCACGGACGGGGTCACTGATGGGCGGGGCAAATTCCGATCTTCCGGTGCGGCGCTGTTAAATGCCGCTGTCAGAGATTGACAGCGGCATTTAACTGGTTAACAGCCGCAGGTGAATCGCGATTCCACCTGCGGCTGTTGCGGGCACATGTCAGCTGTAACAATCAACTGACATGTGCCCGGTTCAGTGCTGGCTGAGCGCCGGAGCCTCTGCTGAACCGGGGGTGATGGCCTGGGGCGTACTAATGTAAGTGGTGCAGGGTGGTAGTAGTGTCGAGGAATTGCTGTGGTGTTATATTCTCACCCTGACTGCCCACAAATAAAATACATTGTCCGTGTTGTATTGTGCTTTGCATGTTGTGTAAAACACTTACAGTTTTCGGTTGCTCCTCCATCTTCTTTAGGAATCCAGCTGTTGGAGGCAAGCAATCATTGTCACACACAGTCTCTCTTTTATATAACAACTTTACTAAACTCCTTTTGTTGCTCAATTCTGGTCACAGATACCGTTCCTTTGCACATCACAATTACATTTGTCATCCTCTCTTCTTTCCCTTTTGGTCCTACCTTCAGACGTAGTTTCTCCGGTACCGTAGCTTTCCAGAACACGGTCCTACTCTCTTCAGGTATGTCCCAGTCCGCTCTCCCCTCTCTGGGAGTTGTGAAGACTGGCTCCATCAGCCCTTCTACAGGCCTCGGACGTTTAGGGAATTTTCCTCAGAGTTTACCGCTTCAACGTTCCCCAAGTTGCCTAACTCTTTCTATCATCGACCGTCGATATCCTTATTGACCTTCAACCCCAAGGGCCCCGAGCTTCTCCTCAGTCTTCCTCCAGCACATACCCTAATGTTACCAACAGCAACAACTGCTCTGACTGAACTGATTCCTGACACAAAAGGGAAAGAGGCGCATGACCGTCTAAAAGGGGTTATCCACCTTTTTTCTTACTTAAACTCCTGCTTTCTTTTTCTTACTTTAATGTACTTTATGTAATTTGGGCTAAAGCTAATTTTTGCAGGCAGCATCAATCGCAGTGTTTCAAATAAAATACACTTTGACTATCCTGCCGGCTTTTCTCAGTGCTGCTCCAGGTGATTTTTAGGTTCCTTCCTCGCATGTACATAGGGAGGTGATGCTGGACTAGTCTCCTCTACGGCTATGGTCCATCTTTAAAGTTCGCTGGAGCATGTCAGTAGAAAAATGTACTTGACTGCACTTGTGATTTGGGCAGCATAAATCACCTGATTGGTCCCCTTTAAAAGAGTTCAATCCTAGGAGACCTTCGAGTGTTATACCCCTATTTTCAGGGCAATTAGAGGCTTTGCAGTATTGAGATTCGCTAATCCAAGTTTTGGGGAAAAAATTCAGGGAATCCTGAGAATTGAGTTTCAAACAGTTTGATCATCAATTATTAGCACCAGAAAATTGAACATATGATAATAACATATAAATAAGTAAATAAATAAAATAAATGCTATCTAAACTTGAAACTTCACAAGGAAATGACATGGTGTGCTAATTAACTTTTTCCAATTATTTGTCTGAAAATGTACAAATATGGACCATACATGGTGCAGAAGGCACACTGACACTCTCTGTTGTGCTATCAATTAATACAGAAAAAAATATAAAAAAAAACAGGTAACGTGTCAACTGCTCTCCTGTATTTTCTGCAATTATTTTGTTTCGATCAGATACCAGATGCAGAATGAGGAATGGTACCATGTAGCTGTGCCCATTAAGTGTTTCTTTTTCTCTGTAGTTGGCAGAGAAAAGCCTATGGGAACATCTGCAACTCTCGGCCAGAAAAAAGATAAAATTCTCAAAGATGAAGTAATAGAGGAAACACAGGGTCCAGTGGCTCAGAGCCCATCAGCTTCTCCTCCCGCAAGCAAAAGTGAGTAGCTTAATGAGTGTGGTCATGTTCAGTATCAGTTCATACAGTGAGTTATCAGACACAGGGGAGGAAACAAAATGTGAGCATTTAGGATATTACCTCATACTAATTTAACACAGATGCAATCAGGTTGCCCTCTGCTCAATGTAAAATGTCAGGTTATGTTTGAGACACATGATAAGAGATATTTTTCATACAGAAAAATTCCTTTGATCACATATAAGAAAATATATAACCCTAGCATAGGAAAACTTACGCTGGATTCAAACATTTATAATATATGGTCTGTCCCCGGACTATAATACTTGGCCAGAACTAATTCTCTTATAAATGCCTATGAGGCAGTTAGTTAAGTTGCGGATTCCCACCATCAGGCCGGGTATTACAAGCCAAGCATGAACCATATTTTAGGGGCAGTTGAATCTAGCCTATATTGTCCCTGTGAAATATTGTATATGCAAATCCAATAATTAAATCTTTTGTTAACAGGTTCAGCAGGTGTAATAAGTATTGAACACATCACCAATTTTCTAAGTAAATATATTTTTAAAGTTGCTATTGATAAGAAATTCTCACCAGATGTTGGTAGCAACCCATCCAATCCACACAGGCAAAGAAATCACCATAGATGTCCATAAATTAAGTTATGTGTAATAACGAGAAATGACACAGAGAAAAAAGTATTGAACACATTAAGAAAGAGAGGTGCAAAAAGCCATGGAAAGTCAAGAAGGGGGCTGGAGGCAAGGAACCTAGATGGAAGCCCCACATGACCGGGAGGGGACAGGAGGGTGTAATTTGAACTTAAAAGGATAGGGATTGGATATAGGTTGAAGGGCGGGCATTTGAGGGGGGAGGGTAGATAAAACAGAAAGGGTGGGGTGAGAAACGGTCAGTTCAGAGAAGAAAGCATTGGAAAAGTCCCAGAGACAAGAACATTGGAGAAAGTCCTTTTGTGTGAAGACACTTACCAAGAATATGGAAACTGTAGATTCCTTGATCGCCAGACTGAGGGAGGCTGCCAGATCCTGAAGTGGAGGGTGGCTGGAGTCCCAGCTGTCCGGATTGCTGGGGAGTGACGGGGCAGAAGCACCTCCGTTGAGATCTGGAAGGGCCAGCAGGAGGACGAGGCCCCCCGTTAGGCTTTCTCCGGACACGGTTAGTGCGGGCAGCAGGCGCAGGCCGCGGAGCCCCTCAGGGACCCCTGCGTCCGGTGAGCGTGTTGTCGGAACTCCCCGTCAGCGTGCCCGCCGCGGCAGGAATCCGCCTACCCGCCCTGCGGGCTCCATCTGCAGTGTATCACAGTCCTCAACTGAAAGACCCCGGTCGGCTGTGGTGCGGCCTGCTCCGGTGTCACGCCGCAATACCAGGGCCCGGGCCGCGCCGGAAGCAAGGCCCACGATACAGCCACGTCAGCTTCCGGTGGACGGGACATCACTGGAAGTGCTAGCAACGTCACTTCCGGAACCGGCTTCACGTGACGGGGCTACTCAGGAAGTCTTCGACTGAGATATGAACACGTCCCCCAGTTCAAGAAAAGGCGCCAATTCAAAGTGCCGTGACCACATAGGACGCGGAGCGGGGGGGAGCAGCAGAAGGACCATTTGCACGGCAGGTACACCTGGCGATGCTCCAGCCGGGGTGCCTGCTAGAAACAACGGGACAGGGATGCAGATGCGGAATTTCACGGGCAGGCAGCGGCAATTTGAAGATCTGCTGCCTGGCTCGATGCAACACATTCAAGGCGGTGGAGCGGCGGGCATTAGCACTGGGATGCCTGGCAGTCAAACTTGGAACACAACAGGCCGGACACGGGAGTCAGGGTCTGGAAATCGAGGAAGGTCACGGACGGCAGGAAGGACCAGAGCCAGGATTGACGGAGGACGAGCAGCAGAGACGGCGGCGAGTGCTCAGGTCCCCCCTGGTGACGAGGAGGCCAGGGGCGCGGGTCTTGCGCTGCAGCAGGAGTCGGACGGATCGGAGAGTGGGGAGGATCGAGGTGAATGCAGGCATCGTCAGGACACAGGAATTTCGGCTGGCAGGGACACAGCACCTGCGCAGCTGGGTGAGTTTGCTTCTAGCGGCAGCGGCGTGGGTGCCTAGTCAACCGGTGTCTTTGCAGGTGGGAAGCGAGACGGGCAGGTCGGGGGTCAGTGCAGACATTATACCTTCTGGGGTATCGGTTTGTGTGCAGACAGAGAAGAACAAGGCGGATAATGTAAGACTGGACGATAGGGCAAAAGGGGAAGTTTACGTGTGCTTTGAGGGGCCGTTGGGGGGCACACCTAAAAAAAGAGGTAAAGGAAAAAATTTGGTGGGATGAGTACGTAGAGATTTTTTCCCTTCTTCCATTGGAAAAGTTTAACCTGGATAAGGGAAAAAGGGATGAGAGTAGAAAAGAGGAGGAGGAGAAGCGTAGGTGGAGGTTGATTCCTCAGACGTTTGTAAATTGGTTACAGGCTTTCGCAATATTGGCTAGTGTTATTGGGAAGAAAGCTCCTGATAATTGCTCAGGCTTATTCTGCTACCTTGATGCTATCGGGGAGGCTCATAGGACTTACGGGGGTCAGGCGTGGTTAAGATATGTTGAGCATTTTCGGCAGAGAAAAGCAGTCCGACCGGAGATCAGATGGGATCAGAAAGACATTGGGTTGTGGTTGAGGGTTATGGCCCCAGTGAGGTATGGGCAGTCCTTTCACGGGAGCAACAGTAGTGGGAATCAATCAGCGGGACATGGGGGAGGTAGTCAGGGGGCGCAAAACATTAAAAAGTAAGCGGGAACTTGCTGGCAATTTAATGATGGCCAATGCAAGTACGGGAACTCCTGTAAATTCAAGCATGTGTGCTCCCATTGTAATGGAAGTTCACATGGAGCATCAAAATGCTTTAAGAGAGGAAAAGGAAAGCCGTCAGTGGTTACCGGTCAAGGGGGTTATTCCGGTGAGGGTTCACGCGATGGCCCCCTTTCTAAATAGGTATCCGGATCAGTTGAAGGCTAAAGTTATTGAGGATGGGTTTTTGGATGGTTTTAGAATACCAGCTCCTGATCATGTAGTTCCTTTTTCGGTTAAAAATTTAATGTCGGCTCACCGTTATCCAGGTGGTTAAGACGAAGTTAGCTAAAGAGGTTGAATTGGGCAGGATGGCGGGACCATTTCAGGAATTGCCTAGCAACAAGATGATTATTTCGCCGTTAGGAGTTGTGCCCAAGAAAGAGGTGAATAAGTTTCGCTTGATTCAGCATTTGTCATACCCTAAAGGGCTTTCAGTGAATGATGGCATTGCGCAGGAGTTGTGTTCGGTCGAATATACATCTTTTGATGCGGCGGCACAATGGGTACGGAGGTATGGGCCAGGCTCGTTGCTAGCTAAGACTGATATTGAGTCTGCTTTTAGGTTGTTGCCAGTTCACCCGGATAGCATCCCGTTGTTGGGATGTTTTTGGGAAGGGGAGTATTATGTTGATAGATGTTTGCCAATGGGTTGTTCAATTTCGTGTTCTTTGTTTGAAACTTTCAGTACCTTTTTGGAATGGGTAGTGAAGGACCTGGCTTCTGTGAAGTCGGTCATTCATTATTTGGACGACTTCTTGTTTATAGGTCCCCCGCAATCATTGTTGTGTAGGAATTTGTTAGGTACTATGGAGTGGGTGGCAGAGCATTTTGGCGTATCTTTGGCAGTAGAAAAGACGGAAGGCCCTTGCACAACCCTAAGTTGTAATTGATACTGAAAGGATGGAGTGTCGGTTACCAGATGATAAATTGATTTTGCTTAAACAGGAGGTCGATAGGATCAGGAGATTGCGCAAGGTGACACTGAAGGAGTTACAATCGCTGTTAGGGCGTTTGAATTTTGCGGGCAGGATTATGCCAATGGGCAGAATATTTTGTCGCAGGTTGACTGGAGCGACAGCAGGAATGACGGCTCCGCATAATTTTATTCGCCTAAATAAAGAACACAAGGAGGATCTGAAAGTTTGGAAGTTGTTTCTGCAAAATTATAACGGAAGATCGTTAATACAGGAGGAGTTTTTGAACAGTTATGATTGTGAGATATTTACGGATGCTGCAGGAGGTGCTGGTTATGGGGCATACTGGAAAGGACGGTGGAGTGTAGGTGATAGGCCGAATATGTGGAAAGAGAGGGATCTTACGAGGAACTTGGCATTTTTGGAGTTGTTTCCTATTGTTGTGGCGGTGAATATTTGGGGGGAGTGTTTTGCCAACAGGAGAATTCGGTTTCACTGCAATAACATGGGAGTGGTATCGGTCATCAACGGTTTGTCGGCCTCGTCGCCGCCTGTGATTAGGTTGCTGAGGGAACTTGTACTTTGTTGTCTTAAGTTGAATGCTTGGATTACAGCAGTCCATGTGCCAGGTGTAAAAAATTCCATAGCAGATGCCTTGTCTCGTTTTCAGTGGGATCGTTTTCGGGCACTAGCACAAGAGGCAGAGGACGTGGGTCAAGAATGCCCTTCGCGGTTGTGGCAGATGGTTATGGAGGAGTCTACCACAAGGCAGACCTGAGCATCATACGAGGCATCGTGGCGAGTATGGCAAAGTTGGATTCGGGAGTGGGGTGGGGTGGAGTGGAGAGTGAGGTAGATAGAGAGACGGCGGCGTTGTTTCTGCTGGGAAGGGCGGCGGAGAGCGGATGGTCGGTTTCAAAAGTTGGCACGTTTGTGGCAGGATTAGCATTTGGTTTTAAATTGCTGGGTATGAAGGATGTTACGAAGGCCTTTTTGGTGAAGCAAGCTTTGAAGGGCTTTAGGAGAGGAGGTAAAGTGTTGGATAAACGTAGGCCGGTAACCTTTAGTATCTTGGAACGTTTGGGTTTGGTAATGGATAGGATTTGTTGTTCATTTTTTGAAGCCACATTGTTTAGATTGGCTTTTGCATTGGCATTTTTTGGTGCACTAAGGGTAGGTGAATTGGTGGCACCAAGCAGGAATAAGGTTGGGGGTTTGTTTGCTGAGGATATGAGCGGTCGAGATGGGGGCATTGAATTTTGGATAAGACGGGGGAAGACAGATCAATTGGGCAGAGGAAAACGTGTGGTCTTAGGTGAGGTTAAGGGATCTTTGGTTTGTCCTAGGACATGTTTAATGGCTTACTGGAAGGTTTGGTCAGGGAGGAAGGGCCCATTATTGTGTCATGAAAATGGTGAATTTTTATCACGTTTCCAGTTTATAGCGGTGTTTAAGAAGGGTATTGCTGAGTTGGGCCTTAGCCCTGAGGTATATGGGTCACATTCCTTCAGAATTGGCACGGCGTCGGAAGCGGATGGTTTGGGGTTAGGCAAGGAGGTGATAAAACGCATTGGGAGATGGAGTTCCGATCGATACCTGTCTTATGTAAGGAATTAGGCATTCGGTCTAATGTAATTTATCTTTTGGATTTAAATATCTTTGGTGGTCTTGTTGCAGGTGGAGTCCCATTGTTAGTGTGGATTATGGGGCACTCTTTTGTCCACTGGGGGGTGCTGCGGGCGGACGTGAGGCCCGACGGTAGGCAATTGGGCTTCAGCCGAGAGCAAGCCGTGGTTCGGTAGTTGGGTTTCCGAGGGATGTTGTGGAGAAGAGTACTGCCAGAGTTCCATAAAGCAGCTCGTTTGGATCGGGCACCGGATATTTTAGTGCTGCACATGGGAGGGAATGATTTGGGGGCTCGACCGGTCAGGGAATTGATGAGGGACATTAAAATTGATCTTTTAAGGCTATGGACATCGTTTCCTGAGGTGTTGACTGTTTGGTCTGAAGTGGTGCCCAAAAAAACATGGAGGGAGGCCAGATCATTGAAGGGAATTAATAGGGCACGTATAAAGTTGAACAGAGCCATATCAGCTTTTGTTAACAGGAATGGGGGAGTAACCGTACGACATCTTGATCTGGAAGCGGGAGTTGGAGAATTTTGGGCAAAGAATGGCGTGCATTTGAATGATATAGGCATCGATTTATGGGCACTGGCCATACAGGGGGTGATTGAAAGGGCTTTGGCGGTGTTGGGGCGCTCACGAGCCTGAGGTGGTCAGGGCTGTTCGTTTGTGGCGGGGGGGAGGGTTGGGGTTCTTGGAGTTGGCACGGAAGTGTCGGTAAAAAAGGAGATTATCAAGTTACAGGCATTGGCTTGATTAAGTGGGGTGATCTGGCATTTTGGTTTTGGGGGCTCTGGGCGGGGTTTTGCCCTGGGAGCTTTTGGTGCCCTTGAGCTGGTGTGGTACGGCTGAGGGTAACATGGTGGTTCAAGTACTGTTTGGTTTATGCCAGATCAATTTTTAAACTCCAAGAACCCTTACCTTTGTTATTATAATGTTTATATGTTAATATTGTTGTTTGTTAATAAAACGGCCCCTGTGGCCAGATTTATCCAAAGAGAAAATTACAGGTGCAGTGTTTTATTTGGCATGGGTGAAAAGGGGAGGGGGAATGTGAACAATGGAACCCGGGTTGGCCGTACACGGTCATGACACCAGCTGAAATCTATCAGTAATTAGAAAGCAATCGTGACACTAAGTGAAAAATAATATCATCTGGTTCAACTGATGGTCTATAAAAAGGTGTCTCCTTAGCAATAGCATCTTTAGAAATATATATACTTAAAAAATTGGTGACATGTTCAATACTTACTGCACCGGATGTATTACAGTAAAGGTGCATATAATGTGATAGGTGTGACATTTGGAACATGCAGAGAAAAATTAATGTTAGAGAAGCTTTTATGCTATGAACAATTTTGCAAGTTTTCAGTTCATTGTATGTACCTTATCATATAAAACTTCTGAATTTTGTTTTGATGAAAAACTTCGAATCACTGCAAGGTGCTCAATTCTGTTCAGTCTCCAAACCCTCTCTCTCCTCTGCTCAATACTCATCTAAGTTTAAATTTAAACTAATAAAAAATAAAATGAACTGAATGTAAATCAGATTTGACCTTATATGAAAATACAGAAAAAGCCTGCAGCCTAACCTGACAATAGTAGAAATGTTTTATATCACATGTGATGTACTAAAAAAAGTTTCCACATTATACTAAGATGAAATATAACCAGATAGATTTTAAAGGGAATATTAATTGTAATTTACTAATTTACACCTAGTTTTGCTTGTTTCTCATTCTACCTTGCTTGCTTGCTGTAAGCATGTCATGGTAGCATGTACAAACTGTCATATGGCCTCTATCCATAAGAATACATTAGTATTAGGATACATGCACAGTACGCAGCAGAGCCCTTATCAGAGAGAACACAGCATCCTTACATGTGAGCAAGTCATAACTTTTTCTTGTTGAATTCGTATGTGAGCGGTCATTGAAAAAAATTCACATGTATCAATATGAAACTGGAGAATCCTTTTCAAACATTGTCCCACCATTATTACAGCTCTTTACAAAACAGATCTGTAATACAGGTGTATGCATGAGCTGTTATAATACAGTGTAATATTAACACTGCTGAAAAAGTTAGGAGATCGAAAGTCCAGAAAGAAAAAGCGTTTCAGATATTGTTATTTTTCTTTTTCTTTAAAGTCTTCTGATGTTTCTTCATGTATCAAATGGAAATCTAACACTGAATTACGCTATCACCAATTTCGTCACATGACATCCGTCTTTTAGTTGATCGATTAAAGGGGTTGTCCATTACTAGAGAAACCCCTTCTCAACCTGAGTGTTTGCCACTGTTAAAATAAAAACACTTAGGCTGTGTGCCCACTATGCGTTTTTTAAGTGTTTCCGCAGCGGCAATTCCACTGCAGAAACGCTTAAAAAACGCTTGGTAGAAGGTCTGCCATGTTCCCCAATGATAATCCGCATGTGCTGTGCACATGCTGCGGAAATTTCCGCTGCGGATTATCATTGCGAAAAATACGCAACAATACCAATTATTTTGCTGAAGCGCAGCGTTTTCGCCGCCATTGACTTGCATTGGAACGCATGGAATCCGCATCACTGCATCTGTACATGTGGATTCCATGCGTTTCAATGTGCGGATGGTACCCGGGTCGGGAGAAGAGGAGACTCTCCTCCGGACCCAGCTACCATAGTACCTGTAAAAAAAAGAATAATAAAATAAAAAATATACATTATACTTACCTTCTGATGGCCTCCGGTGTCTTTATCCGATGCGTCCTGGCTTGCCGGCAGCTCGTGGTGGACTCAAGGACCTGCCATGACATCATTTAGTCATGTGATGGGTCACGCGACCGCTGACGTCGGCAGGTCCTTTAGTGTACCGCGAGCTGCCGGCAAGCCAGGACGCATAGGATAAAGACACCGGGGGCCATCGGAAGGTAAGTATAATATTTATTTTTTACCATTCTTTCGGTCACACTATATAAATCCATGCCGTTTGCATGGATTTATATAGTGTGACCAAGTTGTCAAGCCCTTTCCAAGTGATGCTAAAATCGCTTGGAAAGCGCTTGACAACCCGCATGCGGAAATGCATGTGAAGAACGCTTCACTTCCGCTTGTCCCAAGGAGATGCAGAAACGCTCAGGAAAAAATCCAGAGCATTTCTGCATCGTGGGCACATAGCCTTATACTCACCTCCAATGCAGGCTCCATTCCAGTGGTGTAGACACTCTGTTCCCGGGGCTCACGTGAGGTTGTTACATCACTTGAGCCTTGCTACCAATCCTGAGCCCTGCACCCTATAAACGCTGACTTCACTTTGGACAAATTGATTATCAAAAGGAAGTCAGAGCTGCGGCTGATCTCTCACTGCCTGTTGATGTTTGATATGTCTGAAGGCGGAGACAGTGAAGCCGGCGCTGATTAGGTGCAGGGCTTGGGATTGGGTGCTGGGCTCGGGTGATGTAGCAACCTCACGTGATCCCCGGGAGAGCGAGAGCCGACACTGCTGGAACGGCGCTGGCATGGGAGGTGAGTATAAGTGTTTTTATTTTAATAGTAACAAACACTCACATTGAGAAGGGGTTGCCCTAGTAGTAGACAACCCCTTTAAGTAACAATAGAGAGTTCTATTTCCCAGTTCCTGCCCGTCAGTAGTCATCTGCAGTATACATCTATCTCCTGTGCTGACCCTATCTCTGATTTTAGTTTCTATTGTTTATGAAGGAAGAGAGTTTAGCAATAAAAATGCATTGGTGATGATGCTAATCATGAAAGCAATAATAATATAATAATAATAATTAATAATATAGATTCACCAAAGTAATGTGGTTATGACTGTTTGCGCAAAGTTTGTTAACTGTTTACATGTGTCCTGTCAAAATCTTTGCATTAGACTAAGGTCAAATTCTCTTTTTCTCAGTTTGCAACTTGCACCACATATTCCTGTTCCTATTATTAAGCAACCATTGCAGTTTAAGAACTTAAATTATTTCTTGCATTTTGAATTAGAAGGAAATCTGCATACAGGTCTATCTATCTACAGTATCAGAACATACCAACACAAGAACCATATGGTGCATATAAGTCTAATCAAATAAATTTTTATTAAAGTAATAAATGGACACTAAAGACAGGAAAATAATAATAAAACAGGGAAAGCCGCAATGGAGGACCACATGAGTAAATGAATATGCTGTGGATTAATATATCGCTAAATAGTTAGCTTTCCAAGGACAAAGTGCTAATGAGATGGCTATATATACTGCCAGAGTAAGACAGGACTATACAGAGTGCAAAATATAGAGTATGTAGTTGAGAGTATATATATAAGTAGAAACCCTCTTTAAAGGTAACAAATGAATACCAATGTAAGATTACCCATATGTCGCCCATAGTGGGGGGGATAGAACTGTCTAAGAAATGATGTTAGTAAAGGACTTACATATTGACATGTGGCAGATAATTAGAACATGTGGTCCTGCCCCATGTCCTGCGACATATTTGGGTAATCTTACATAGGTATTCACTTGTTAGGCCTCATTCACACGTCAGTGTCTCCAGTATATATGATGACAGTTTTCACACGTAGACCCATTCACATGTCAGTGTGTTTCCACAAACCGTGTGTCCGTGGGCAAAACACGCTGACATATCCATTTTTTGCTCGCCACACAGGCCGCAAAACATTCTACACACATGCACATCCGTGTGTCATCAGTGGCGCCTTGGAAACAGCAGTACAGTTTGTGTTGTTAACCAGCGCCGGAGTCATCTCTCATCATTGTCCCCTGCTTGTGCTGTGATCAGCGCGAGCAAGGGACAATGTTGAGAGTTGTATTCAGTCCCCGCTGTCTCCAAAAAATGTAAAAATAATAATAAAATAAAAAACACATTATACTCACCTTTACACCTAATTCCCTGAAGCCTTTGTCCTCTGTAAACAAACTTAAAATAAAAAAACACAATATCCCTCACCTGTCCGAAGGTGAAATAATCCAATACGTAATTCATCTGTGTGACATCTGCTCATCACCATGAGTGGTGGCTTGAGGCGACTGCACACGCTGAGGAGCAAAGGAGAATGACTCGATGCTGCGAGCGAGCCCCTGACCTCCGCTGAGCTCAGTGAGTGGTGTTCTGTCACTCAGTGAGCTCAGTGCAGTTTAGGGGCCCGCTCGCTGCAGCTAGTCATTCTCCTCTGCTCCTCAGCGTGAGCGGTCACCTCAAGCCACCGCTGATGCAGAAATGTCGGTCAGATGGAATACGGCGTGGGATCCTGGATTATTTAAACTATGGACAGGTGAGGGATATTGTGCTTTTTAATTTTTGGTTTGTTTTTTGTTTACAAGGGACAATGGCTTCAGAGAATTAGGTGTAAAGGTGAGTATAATGTGTTTTTTATTTTATTCTTAATTTTACACTTGTTTTAGACAGAGGGTGCCGAATACAACTCTCAACATTGTCCCTTGCTCGCATTGATCTCAGCGCAAGCAGGGGATGATGATGAGAGATTCCTTCAGCATCCAGTCCTTGGGAACAGTGCGAACTGTACCATTGATTCCCAGGCATTTGTACATGTGATACTGATGCCGCACACGGTTGCCACACGTATGCCACACAGGTACACACGGTCATGGATATATCCGGTACTGTTTTTTCCAGTACTGAAAGAGGCCTTACTTTTCAATAGGGTTTTTACATATATATATATACTCTCTTCTGCATATATTGCACTCTGTATAGTCCTGTGTTGCTCTGGCAGTATATATAGCCATCTCATTAGCACTTTGTCCTGGGAAGGCTAACTATTTAGCTATATACTGTATTAATTCACATCATATGCATTTATTCATGTAGTCCTGCATTTAGGCTTTTCCTGTTTTATTCTTTTTTTCCCCTGTTTTTATTGTGTATTTATTAAAAAATTGGAAATTTGTAAAAATAAATAATAATTTTTGATGATGTCGTCATTTTCCGAGACCCGTAAAGTTATCATTTTTCAGTTGATGGAGCTGTGTGATGGCTTTTTTTTCTTTTTTTGGAACAAGACAAATAGATATGACATTTTGATCACTTCTTACAGCATTTTTTTCAGTGTTGTGGTGACCAAAAAAAAACGTTTTGGCGTTTTGAATTTTTTTCTGTTAACAGTGTTTTCTGATTGGGTTAATTAATGTTATATTTTGATACATCAAACTTTTATGGACGTGGCAATACCTCATATGTGTATTTTTTAAAAAAATTATCATTTTTTAATGGGGGGAAAAGTGGTTTTTGTTTTCTTAAAAAAATTTCTTTACTTTTTAGTGCATTTGTTAGTCCCTTTAGGGGACTTGAACCGGCGATCTTTTGGTTGCTTGTGCTATATGCAACAATACTATAGTATTGTGGTTCTTATCAAAAATCACGGTCTCGTTTGAAGCCCGACCACATGCTGGGTTTCAATAGAGCTCTGTGATGACAGGCACTGAAGTCTTCAATAGACCCGCGGCTGTCATAAACATCCCATTGATGCCCATGCGGGCATGTTGTTAATGCCGCTGTCAGAGATTGACAGCGGCATTTAACAGCATAACAGTGTCTGCCAGCAGCTGTTAGACGCAGTTCCTGACTGTGTGTCACAGCTATTATCTGTAGTGTATGGGGTGTTCTCACCCCGTAAGTATGCTCCATGCAATGGGTCCCGACTTGCGCCTTACATGTATGGCGTATATCGGTAAAGGTTTAATAGAGACTGTGCAGATTTCATATGTTATATTTGCTACTGAGATATTTTTCTGTTGCATACATACCGGTACATGAGTTTCACTACATTCTTTATTCTCAGTCTATAAATCATTGCACTAAATTTAAAGTATTGCTGGGTTACATCTAAGTTACCCTTATATCAGTACTTGCCGAGAGTATACCTGTTATACACGGAAATCTCTACTGACATTCATCAGTTCATTCTGCTTCAGCTTCTTGTGTTAGTAGCAGTTTCTATCTACAATATATAGAATATTTAATATTTTTTTTTATATTGTACTAGGTGCTAGAAGACAGAGTAGCATTGAGATCCCTCCTTATTCAAATGAATGGAAAGTGTCTGTATTGACTGGAAGTGCTGGAACGTCAGGCAATGTAACCCTGTGGGTGTATGGAAGCAAAGGGTCCTCAGGTCCTATCACTCTTGGAAAAGGCAGCAAAGATCATCTCTTTCAACCTAGACATGAAGACGAATTTAAGGTAATTACGGTCAACAAATAGAAAAGACCCTAACCCACATTTTTTCTTTCTCTTTATAACTGCCTTATGTAAGTATTGTAATAAGGTGGTAAAAAGAAAAATATTCTAGACTAGACTAGTCTGTCTTCAAAACTCACAGCTGCTAAAGAAAAATCATCTGATAAAAAGGACAAGGGGAAGTGTGCACTTTGTGATGCATTGCAGGACATTATCCATGAATGTCTATGATCAGTGACTTTCGCCAATCACGAGGGTGAGCAATCCTTGATGCTCTACAACAGCTTTCAAACACTCGGATCTTTGGGTCTTTAAAGGGGTTGTCCACTAATCAGACAATCCCTTCTCAATCACTATATTTTTCCCTGTAAAACAACAGTCTGTAATCACTTCCGGTACTGGCTCCATTTCAGCGACATTGATGCCAGGTCTTCCGAGGCTTACATGCCATTGTTATTTCACGTGAGACCTGCAGCCAATCAGCGGCTGCTAATGGGCTGCTTCACTCTCACTTCCTTTGGACAAAACTGACATCTGGAAGAAATTAAATCTGCTAAGACTGATTCTGAACGGCTTTGGATGTCAGTTAGGTTGGAAGGAGGTGAAAGTGAAGCAGCCCATTAGCAGCTGCTGATAGGCTACATGGCTTATGTTTCACAACAATCTTACACAAACCTCAGGAACCTGGTGTGGACATAGCTGGAATGGAACCGGCACCGGAGGAGAGTTTCAGATATTAATTTATTCAGCGGAACATGGTGATTAAGAAAGGGTTGTCCGAATAGTAGACAACTCCATTAAATGTGTAGTGGGAAATCTGCTCTTCGGCCATGTAAAACACTTGCCTTACTCAACATGATTTCCAGTGATGATCCAGCCAAACTAATACTCTACATTTCATTTCAAATATCACAGTCACACAGTTGTTGTTGATTAAAGTATTAGAATAGATATTAAGAAATAGACAATAAATACATAGAAAGCAAGTTTCAGTGATACATAAACTATCATTTACATGTTATATGATTTCAGGTGCAAATAGCAAGTATTGGGAAACTTTACAAGATCAGGATCGGACATGATGGAAGTGGAGATCATCATGAATGGGAGCTTAAACAGGTACGGACTTCCACAAAGCCTAGATTTTCAATTTTCCTAATATTAGTATTTTTAAAGAGAAAATAAAAAGCAGAGAATAACCAGTTTCACGAGAGAGGCATGGAACAAGGCATAAGACCAAGATGCCATACTGGGGGAGGGGTGGGGGGTAGGGGGAGAGAGATCCAGCAACTTTTGGTAGTTGATAGAAAATTTTGACTTCTTCCAGTGTAACTTTAATTGCATAAAATATTTTATATGAAGTCATATGCTGAATATTTAATTCTCTTTCAGGGAAATTCAACAGAAAAAAACAGTTTTCATTGCCAGTGTTTTACAGTATGTAGAATATTGTGATGGTGGGATTCATAGACGCACAGAAAGACACAACAGACACAGAACTAGATGTGTGTAGCCCTCATATACTTATAATAAAATAAAAGTCTTATAAGATAATAATAAGACTTTATAAGGTGTCAACCATATGAGTAAATGTAGTAAGCCTTGGTAACCAGCACCCAGAAGGCACAAATCCCATTAGGTGGTAGATTTACCTAATACATATACGTAATATACAGGGTGGGCCATTTATATGGATACAACTAAATTAAATGGGAATGGTTGGTGATATCAACTTCCTGTTTGTGGCACATTAGTATATGGGAGGGGGAAAACTTTTCCAGATGGGTGGTGACCATGGCGACCATTTTGAAGTCAGCCATTTTAGATCCAACTTTATTTTTTTCAATGGGAAGAGAGTCATGTGACACATCAAACTTATTGAGAATTTCATAAGAAAAACAATGGTGTGCTTGTTTTAACGTAACTTTATTCTTTCATGAGTTTTTTACATGTTTATGACCACTTATAAAATGGGTTCAAAGTGCTGCCCATTGTGTTGGATTGTCAATGCAACCCTCTTCTCCCACTCTTGACACACTGATAGCAACACCGCAGAAGAAATGCTAGCACAGGCTTCCAGTATCCGTTGTTTCAGATGCTGCACATCTCGTATCTTCACAGCATAGACAATTGCCTTCAGATGACCCCAAATATAAAAGTCTAAGGGGGTCAGATCGGGAGACCTTGGTGGCCATTCAACTGGCCCATGATGACCAATCCACTTTCCCGGAAACTGTTCATGTAGGAATGCTCGGACCTGACACCCATAAAGTGGTGGTGCACCATCTTGTTGGAAAAACTCAGGGAACGTGTCATCTTCAGTGCACAAAGAGGGCAACACATCATCATGTAGCAATTTCAGATATCCAGTGGCATTGAGGTTTCCATTGATGAAGAATGGCCCCTCTATCTTTGTACCCCATATATCACACAATACCATCAAGATACGAGATGTGCAGCATCTGAAACAACAGATACTGAAAGCCTGTGCTAGCATTTCTTCTGCGGTGTTGCTATCAGTGTATCAAGAGTGGGAGAAGAGGGTTGCATTGACAATCCAACACTATGGGCAGCACTTTGAACCCATTTTATAAGTGGTCATAAACTTGTAAAAAACTCATGAAAGAATAAAGTTACGTTAAAACCAAGCCCACCATTGTTTTTCTTATGAAATTCTCAATGAGTTTGATGTGTCATATGACCCTCTTCCCATTGAAAAAAATAAAGTTGGATCTAAAATGGCCGACTTCAAAATGGCCACCATGGTCACCATCCATCTGGAAAAGTTTTCCCCTCCCATATACTAATGTGCCACAAACAGGAAGTTGATATCACCAACCAGTCCCATTTAATTTAGGTGTATCCATATAAATGGCCCACCCTGTACATAACAATGGTACCCAAATAATATAATGCCAATACTACCCATATTAATGTTGTATTCAGTGTCTGAAAATACCATAACACATTGCATAGATAAATAATGATGCAATGCCCAGAAAGATCCCCCATTAGAGCATTGTATGCCTGGATAGTGGCGCATAGTGTCCAGATAAACTGTATTATATTAATTTATAAGTTATAACATACAATATGTTATACAGCACCCTGATAAGTGTATACATTTCTTAGATAATTCTGTACACCATACATATTGTGACATTCAGTAACAAAATACATACTGCTATGCATCTCCTGGGTAATACTACATAGAACTTAGTAGTGTAGTTACTTAGTGGTATAACTAGAGTCCGATGGGCCCCAATGGAAAATTTGGACCTGATCCCCCTGCATATTAGTCAGATGTGTAGGCCCTTGTAGCATTCAAAATCCTATAAGGTCATACGTGTTGCCCCCCTCCGCCATTATGTAGTAACGTCCCCCATCCAGTACTAATGTCCCCCATCCTGGGCCCCTTCCAGGTATATATGCCCCCTATTCTGGGCCATTTTCCGGTATATACTGTCTGATCCCCCTCCTGGTATATATGCCCCCCATTCTGGGCCCTTTTCTAGTATATACTGTCTGACCCACCTCCTGGTAAATATGGCCCCCAGCCCCCTATTCTTGTCCCTTTTCTAGTTTATACTGTCTGACCCCCCCTTCTGGTATATATGCCCCACATTTTATGCCCATACTGGAACATATGTCCCCCATCTTGGGCTCATCCTGGTATATATGTCCTCCATCTTGGTCCCATCCAGGTATATATGCCTCCCATCTTATGCCCATCCTGGAACATATGTCCCCCATCCTGGCCTTATCTTGGTATATATGTCACCCACCTTGGGCCCATCCTGGTATATATGTCCCCCATCTTGGTCCCAACCTGGTATACAGTATATGTCTCCGTCCTGCAGCTGCATAAAAAATATAAATAATTCTATTCACCTTCCTCCACTCCCCCACAGCATACCATGTCCTCTTCTGTACCCGGCAGCTGTCCTCAACGTATAAGTAACGGGCAGTGCATGACATCACTGTCATGCACGCTGACGTCTGGTGCCAGTTTCTGATTGGCCAGCCGAGTATATCGTGGTATTTGCATTTCAATGCATTTCAGCTGAATATGCATCCTCGGACCCGGTCACCATCGCACCCTCTGTGACCTCAATCATTACTTCCCGGAGCTTTGATAAAATGTACATACAGTGCCCAGGTAGGGCCATATATTGTCAAAATTAAAACAGCCATACAAGCCCAAACATAGTACTCAGTTGCAGGGCCGGCGTCAGCACACGGCGCACCTGGGCAAGTGCCGGGGCCCTGAGCAGGCAGGGGGGCCCACTGGCGGTCGCGCACCCCGCTTGGCTATGGGCGGAGGAGAGCGGTGTCAGCGCTCACCCTTCTCCTCCGCTTGCTCAGGGCCCTGGCAGCCGGATACTTACCTCTCCCCGTGCCTCTGCAGATCCGCTGTCTTCCTGCTGTGCGCTCCCTGCTGTGCGCTCCCTGTGACGTCTCAGGTCAGAGGGCGCGGTGACGTCTTTCCACCGCGCGCTCCCCTGAGCCGTCACAGGCAGCGCAGAGCGGGACGACGCCGGCAACACTGGAGTCCGGACCCGAGCAGCGGGCAGCAGGTGAGGAGGAGGGAGGTGAGTATTTGATTTTTTTTTTTTTTAGTATGGAGGCATGGGGCATAATATGGAGGGGGGGTGACATCCTGCATGGGGCATAATATGGGGGGGGTGACATCTTGCATGGGGCGTTATAAAGAGAGGGGTGGGTGACATCCTGCATGGGGCATTATAAAGAGAGGGGTGGGTGACATCCTGCATGGGGCATTATAAAGAGAGGGGGGTGACATCCTGCATGGGGCATTATAAAGAGAGGGGGGGGTGACATCCTGCATGGGGTATTATAAAGAGAGGGAGGGTGACATCCTGCATGGGGCATTATAAAGAGAGGGGGGTGTGACATCCTGCATGGGGCATTATAAAGAGTGGGGGTGACATCCTGCATGGGGCATTATAAAGAGGGGGGGTGACATCCTGCATGGGGCCTTATAAAGAGGGGGGGTACATCCTGCATGGGGCATTATAAAGAGGAGGGGTGACAGCCTGCATGGGGCATTATAAGGTGGGGAACAGCATGCATGGGGCATTATAAGGGGGTGGGGACAGCCTGCATAGTGCATTATGTGGGGGGAACAGCCTGCATGGAGCATTATGTGGGGGGGGGACAGCCTGTATGGGGCATTATGTGGGGGGTAACAGCCTGCATGCAGCATTATATGGGGGCCAGTATCCTGTATGGAGCGTTATAAGGGGACCAGTATCCTGTATGGAGCGTTATATGGGGGCCAGTATCCTGTATGGAGCTTTATAAGGGGACCAGTATCCTGTATGGAGCGTTATATGGGGGCCAGTATCCTGTATGGAGCTTTATAAGGGGACCAGTATCCTGTATGGAGCATTATATGGGGGCCAGTATCCTGTATGGAGCCTTATATGGAGGCCAGTATTCTGTATGGAGCCTTTTATGGGGGCCAAGTATTCCGTATGGAGCCTTTTATGGGGACCAGTATTCCGTATGGGGCCATATATGGGGGACAGTATTCTGAATGGAACATTTTATGGGGGCCAGTATCCTGTATGGAGCGTTATATGGAGGCCTGTATTCTGTATGGAGCATTTTATGGGACCCAGTATACTGTATGGAGCGATTCGCCGGTTTCTGAACTATTGTAGAATTTACAATAGATATCACTCATGTAATGTAAGAAGTGAAATCTTTGCATTGTACTATATATATATATATATATATATATATATATATATATATATATATAATTTCTCTGCGGCATCTGTGCATCATGAATCGTATTAAAGGGGTCCACTGAGACTCTTTCGCCCGGGGCCCAGAAAGACCTGGAGCCGGCCCTGCTCAGTTGAATGCTGCATACCAGCTATTCCACCATCTCACACAAGAGAACCACTTCCTACAAGAGGTATAGATGATAATGGGCATGACTAAACAGACGCCTCCTGTGCAGACTGGTGGAGGGGCACAATGTGGTAAGGACACAGCTCCTAGCACATAAAGTCAAGAGAAGCTTCTGTATTTGATTTGTGTTCCTGGGCCCTTATAAAGTGGCTCTTGATGACTTCCATGCCAGAATACTTGGACATTAAAGTTTAATCATGATCTTTCTATATTGAGAATATGACTTGACCCAAAGTCAGCAGGTTAAACTTTATTCTGCACTTTGATTGACTAAAGCCATCAGTAGCTGTTTGATATATATATATATATATATATATATATATATATATATGCTAATCTCCAACATGGAATCTAACACAATCTGGGGCTTTGTTCGGATTGGGAGCACGATTTATTTGAATAGAAATTTCTGATCTCTTAGAACTGGAGCTATTATTCTGTCATCCTGATTAGAGATGAGCGTTGTTCGACTAGAACTGTTCGCCAATCTCAAATTCGAGCTGTTTTGGGCGGTGTTCGAGTTGTTCGACGAACCCGAACGATTTGCAAAAAATTCGGCTGTTCGAGGTTATGTTCGATAACTGTTCGTGCACCAAAAGCGTGTCCTGCATGTCTGGCGCTATTTAGAGCACCAATCATGCAGGGATTGTCTGCCACTCACTGTAATGCCACAGCCATGGTGGTTGTGGCATTACAGTGATTGCCCAAATCGATGGGAACTGTGCTCACAGTGAAACACGAAAAGCCGGCAATTCAGCAGCGGCATACACCGGTACCCGACAATTTAGAACCGAAAGAATAGAGCTTCACACATAGATTAGATAGATATAAACATGTCAGCCACATATATACGAAGTACAGTGACAGTGTTGCTTACTGTACTTGTCATTTAGCGTAAAGGATTTATCAAAAAAAATAATAGTGTTTTCATGCACCGTCTCTTTAAAAAAGCCGGCCGGCAATTCAGCAGCGGTACCCGACAATTTATAACAGACAGAATAGAGCTTCACACATAGATTAGATAGATAGAAACATGTCAGCCACATATATATGAAGTACAGTGATAGTGTTGGTTACTGTACTTGTCATTTAGCGTAAAGGATTTATCAAAAAAAATAATAGTGTTTTCATGCACCGTCTCTTTAAAAAAGCCGGCCGGCAATTCAGCAGCGGTACCCGACAATTTATAACAGACAGAATAGAGCTTCACACATAGATTAGATAGATAGAAACATGTCAGTCACATATATATGAAGTACAGTGATAGTGTTGGTTACTGTACTTGTTATTTAGTATTAAAATAAAGGATTTATTATTAAAAAAATTGGCGTGGGGTTCCCCTTAATTTTAGGCTCTAGCGGAGGTTAAGCAGACGGCTGGGGCAGATGTTTGAAGCCTGGGAAGGGGGTAATACCCACGGAGCTTCCCAGGCTACTAATATCAGCCCCCAGCTGAATACATAGCCTTTACTAGCTATTAAAATGGGGGACCCCCCAAAAAAAATGACGTGGGGTCCCCCCTAATTTAATAGCTAGCAAAGGCTAGGCAGACAGCTGGGGGCTGATATTAATAGCCCAGGAAGGGAGCCATGAATATTGGCCCCCTCCCAGGCTAGAAACACCAGCCGTCAGCCGCCCCAGAAATGGCGCATTCATAGGATGCGCCAATTCTGGCACTTAGCCTCGCTCTTCCACGCTGCCCTGGTGCGGTGGCAGGGGGTAATAGGGTTGGGGTTGATGTCAGCTTATAATGCCAGCTGACATCAAGCCCAGGTTAGTAATGGAGAGGCGTCTATAAGACACCCCCATTACTAACCCCATAGTCAAAGTTAAAAAAAACACAAACACCCAGAATAAAGTCCTTTAATTGAAATAAAGACACAATCCTTTATTGTTCTAAATTAAACCATACTTACCGTCACGCCCATTCCAGCTGAAGCCAACGATCTCCTGCAATAAAAGAAAAATAATAAAGCAACCTCATCCTTATCTTTCCATGGTTCCCACGACAGCTTCAGCTCTGCTACATCGAGATGACAGGCTGGACCGCAGCAGAACGCTGCCATCCAGCCTCTCATCCCGCAGACACTGAGAAGCGCAGGCTTGCTTGCGCTGCTCAGCGTCTCTCTGTGACGACATCCAGATGAGCCGAGTTCATGTCCAATGAACTCGGCTCACCTCATGCACGTCACTGACAGCGTGGGAAAATTCTCACGCTGAAGCGGTGAGTGCAGGAGAATTCTCCCACGCTGTCAGTGATGTGCATAAGGTGAGCTCATGTCCAATGAACTCAGCTCACCTCCTGCACGTCACTGACAGCGTGGGAGAATTCTCCTGCACTCAGCGCTTCAGCGTGAGAATTCTCCCACGCTGAAGCGCTGAGTGCAGGAGAATTTTCCCACGCTGTCAGTGACGTGCATAAGGTGAGCTCATGTCCAATGAACTCAGCTCACCTCCTGCACGTCACTGACAGCGTGGGAGAATTCTCCTGCACTCAGCGCTTCAGTGTGAGAATTCTCCCACGCTGTCAGTGACGTGCATGAGGTGAGCCGAGTTCATTGGACATTAACTCGGCTCATCTGGATGCCCTCACAGAGAGACACTGTGGAGCGCAAGCAAGCCTGCGCTTCTCAGTGTCTGCGGGATGACAGGCTGGATGGCAGCGTTCTGCTGCGGTCCAGCCTGTCATCTCGATGTAGCAGAGCTGAAGCTGTCATGGGAACCATGGAAAGGTAAGGATGATGTTGCTTTATTATTTTTCTTTTATTTCAGGAGATCGTTGGCTTCAGCTGGAATGGGCGTGATGGTAAGTATGGTTTAATTTAGAACAATAAAGAATTGTGTGTTTATTTCAATTAAAGGACTTTTTTCTGGGTGTTGTGTTTTTTTTAAATACTTTACTAGAAATTCATGGTGGTCATGTCTAATATTGGCGTGACCCCATGAATTTCGGGCTTAGGGCCAGCTGATAATGCCAAGCTGGCCCTAACCCCTTTATTACCCAGTGAGCCACCGCATCAGGGCCCTGGATGAGTTGGGTACAGCGCCAGAAGATGGCGCTTCTATGAACGCGCCATTTTCCGGGGTGGCTGCGGACTGCAATTTGCAGCGGGGGTGGCCCAGAAAGCTTGGGCCTCCCTGCGCTGCGGATTCCAGCCCCCAGCTGCCTAGTTGTACCTGGCTGGACACAAAAACAGGGCGAAGCCCCACGTCAATTTTCTTTAAATTATTTCATGAAATAATTAAGAAAAAAAGGGCTTCCCTATATTGTTGTGTCCGGCCAGGTACAAATAGGCAGCTGGTGGTTGGGGGCAGCCCGTTCCTGCCTGCTGTACCTGGCTGGACACAAATATAGTGCGAAGCCCCACGTCAATTTTTTTTAAATTATTTCATGAATTTCCTGAAATAATTTAAAAAAATTGAAGTGGGGCTTCGCACTATATTTGTGTCCAGCCAGGTACAACAGGCAGGAACGGGCTGCCCCCATCCACCAGCTGCCTATTTGTACCTGGCCGGACACAACAATATAGGGAAGCCCTTTTTTTCTTAATTATTTCATGAATTTCATGAAATAATTAAAAAAAATTGAAGTGGGGCTTCGCACTATATTTGTGTCCAGCCAGGTGCAGCAGGCAGGAACGGGCTGCCCCCATCCACCAGCTGCCTATTTGTACCTGGCCGGACACAACAATATAGGGAAGGCCTTTTTTTCTTAATTATTTCATGAATTTCATGAAATAATTAAAAAAAAAGTATGTGGGGCTTCGCCCTATTTTTGTGTCCAGCCAGGTACAACTAGGCAGCTGGGGGCTGGAATCTGCAGCGCAGGGAGGCCCAAGCTTTCTGGGCCCCCCCCCGCTACAAATTGCAGTCCGCAGCCACCCCGGAAAATGGCGCGTTCATAGAAGCGCCATCTTCTGGCGCTGTACCCAACTCATCCAGGGCCCTGGTGCGGTGGCTCACTGGGTAATAAAGGGGTTAGGGCCAGCTTGGTATTATCAGCTGGCCCCAAGCCCAAAATTCATGGGGTCACGCCAGTATTAGACATGACCGCCATGAATTTCTAGTAAAGTATTTAAAAAAAACACAACACCCAGAATAAAGTCCTTTAATTGAAATAAAGACACAATTCTTTATTGTTCTAAATTAAACCATACTTACCATCACACCCATTCCAGCTGAAGCCAACGATCTCCTGCAATAAAAGAAAAATAATAAACCAACCTCATCCTTACCTTTCCATGGTTCCCACGACAGCTTCAGCTCTGCTACATCGAGATGACTGGCTGGACCGCAGCAGAACGCTGCCATCCAGTCTGTCATCCCGCAGACACTGAGAAGCGCAGGCATGCTTGCGCTCCTCACTGTCTCGCTGTGACGGCATCCAGATGAGCCGAGGTCATGTCCAATGAACTCGGCTCACCTCATGCACGTCACTGACAGCGTGGGAAAATTCTCACGCTGAAGTGCTGAGTGCAGGAGAATTCTCCCACGCTGTCAGTGATGTGCATGAGGTGAGCTCATGTCCAATGAACTCAGCTCACCTCCTGCACGTCACTGACAGCGTGGGAAAATTCTCCTGCAATCAGCGCTTCAGCGTGAGAATTTTCCCACGCTGTCAGTGACGTGCATGAGGTGAGCCGAGTTCATTGGACATGAACTCGGCTCATCTGGATGTCGTCACAGAGAGACGCTGAGCAGCGCAAGCAAGCCTGCGCTTCTCAGTGTCTGCGGGATGACAGGCTGGATGGCAGCGTTCTGCTGCGGTCCAGCCTGTTATCTCGATGTAGCAGAGCTGAAGCTGTCGTGGGAACCATGGAAAGGTAAGGATGAGGTTGCTTTATTATTTTTCTTTTATTGCAGGAGATCGTTGGCTTCAGCTGGAATGGGCGTGATGGTAAGTATGGTTTAATTTAGAACAATAAAGAATTGTGTCTTTATTTCAATTAAAGGACTTTATTCTGGGTGTTTGTGTTTTTTTTATCTTTGACTATGGGGTTAGTAATGGGGGTGTCTTATAGACGCCTCTCCATTACTAACCTGGGCTTGATGTCAGCTGGAATTATAAGCTGACATCAACCCCAACCCTATTACCCCCTGCCACCGCACCAGGGCTGTGTGGAAGAGCGAGGCTAAGTGCCAGAATTGGCGCATCCTATGAATGCGCCATTTCTGGGGCGGCTGACGGCTGGTGTTTCTAGCCTGGGAGGGGGCCAATATTCATGGCTCCCTTCCTGGGCTATTAATATCAGCCCCCAGCTGTCTGCCTAGCCTTTGCTAGCTATTAAATTAGGGTGGACCCCACGTCATTTTTTTGGGGGGGTCCCCCATTTTAATAGCTAGTAAAGGCTATGTATTCAGCTGGGGGCTCATATTAGTAGCCTGGGAAGCTCCGTGGGTATTACCCCCTTCCCAGGCTTCAAACATCTGCCCCAGCCGTCTGCTTAACCTCCGCTAGAGCCTAAAATTAAGGGGAACCCCACGCCAATTTTTTTAATAATAAATCCTTTATTTTAATACTAAATGACAAGTACAGTAACCAACACTATCACTGTACTTCATATATATGTGACTGACATGTTTCTATCTATCTAATCTATGTGTGAAGCTCTATTCTGTCTGTTCTAAATTGTCGGGTACAGATGCTGAATTGCCGGCCGGCTTTTTTAAAGAGACAGTGCATGAAAACACTATTATTTTTTTAAATAAATCCTTTACACTAAATGACAAGTACAGTAAGCAACACTGTCACTGTACTTCGTATATATGTGGCTGACATGTTTCTATCTATCTAATCTATGTGTGAAGCTCTATTCTTTCTGTTCTAAATTGTCGGGTACAGATGCTGAATTGCCGGCCGGCTTTTTTAAAGAGACGGTGCATGAAAACACTAATATTTTTTTTAATAAATCCTTTACACTAAATGACAAGTGCAGTAACCAACACTGTCACTGTGCTTCTTATATGTGTGACTGACATGTTTCTATCTATCTAATCTATGTGTGATGCTCTATTCCTTCTTGTCTAAATTGTCGGGTACCGGTGTATGCCGCTGATGAATTTGCCGGCCGGCTTTTTTAAAGAGAGTGTCTTCTGAGCAGTTTGTCAGCTTTTGGACACCTTTGCAGGTGTTTTCTATGTGTTTCTATGTGTTTTTGTTTGCCTGCCATTGGTTTTAACGGTGTTCGACGGTGTTCTAAGGTGTTCGACGAACAGTTCGACGAACAGTTCCTCGAACATCCCGGTGTTCGACGAACCGAACCGAACGCGAACACTACGGGGGTGGCTCAACACTAATCCTGATGTCAGATCCATATAGTACCGTAACTATCTCCAAGATTTTAGCCCATGGAACAAACATGCATATCTGATAAATTTCTCTAGACATCTAGGGCATGTTCATGTGGGGCACATAAGGCAGATAAGATGAATGAACAAGACGTAGACCTAAGATGCTTTCTGAATTGAGATCTGGTAAAAGAACTGAGCTGTTCTGACAACCCTGAAAAAGCGAGATCCATTACATCCTGTCCTGGAAAACAGCAAAACTATTTTTCATGTTTTTCATTAGCTCATCTTGAGGAATGATATTTTTATATGTAACCCATCTGCTTTGAGGAAGGTTTCGTATTGTTTAGCTGAGTTTTCCCGAGTCTTTTGTTGCCTGAGCTAATTCAAGCAAAAGGCCATAATTCTCAGAGGAAGTTTAATCTCGGAGAATATGTCATATTTTGTTTTAGCCGACCCACAGACAAATACACAGGGCCTAGATAGTCTGTGCTGCTCCTTTTTTTATTGCTTATGAAAGCTATGTCTTCTGGCAGCCTGGATTACAGAACAATAGAAGCCTTATTGCCATGAAGGATTGGAGAGCTAGCACAGGGATAATAACATTGCACAGTCGTACTTTATATTCCCCCTTCCCCATTGACTGCCTAAGCAGGTTAAGTCCTTTCTTGTCTGAAGAATGGAGGGAAAGTCAGCTTTGTGCTATATTCCTGAAGGGGTATGCGGTCCCTGCGTCGCAGCAATTTCTATCCTTATCACATTCCCTTAAAATCACCAAATGAGTTATTCGAGCCGACAAGGTATATTCGTCAACATAACGCTACAGTTTCAGTACTAAACAGAATCTGCTAACAAAGCCTCCAAAAATCCCATGAAACCAAAATGTGTTATAATAAACTGTTTTGCATTAAGGAAATAAGAAAATCTCATGTATGACATAAAGGACGATGCATCAAAGTGGATCTGTCACCAGATTTGACAATATAACGTGCATACATTTTGAAATAAATATCTTAGACTTGATGAGGTTGGTGTACTGACCATTATAAAACCATGTAAGAATAGCTGTATAATCCTAAATAATAACAGATGGTGGCGCTTGTAGGTAGGACCTTTTTGACCTGCTGCAAGAATGACCCCTACCCGCTATGCTCCTTTTTATCCCCTCTTTTTTTACAGACATTTTATACTAACTGACTTTTCCTCGTCTACTGCCTTTTATGTTTTATACCTATCAATAAATTGGTTTCTTTTTAGTACCTGGTCTAAGCTATCCTATTTCTTACTCCCTTTTATACCAGCGCAAGTTAACCTTTTCATTAGTTGTATAATCCGTTTGAACGTTTTTATGGATTACTCATTCTAATATTAGATGGGAAAACTTTGCAAAAGGATCATATAGTCATTGTGATATGGATCTTCAAACTAAGTACACCAGCTCCATCAAGACCGGGATATCTGTTTAATAATGTATACACTTTGTCATGTAAAATCTGGAGCAGATCCTCTTTTTTGAACGAGACTAATAAGCATATCCCTCTCTGTTATCTGAACTTTCCTGTGTGACATTAATGTGGATCTATACCAGTGATGGGCAATTAATTTTCCCGAGGGACCAAATGAGAGACCGTGACTGTTGGGGAGGCCAAACCAATAGGCTGAAGTGAATTCTGCTCAATATTAATATTAATTCTAATTATTAATGATTACATTCATATTAACTTAATATTGAGCAGAATTAAGTGTGCTGACTTCCCCCTATATACAGCTTGAGCCCCCACACAGCCCCCCATGACCAGCATGAGCCCTACACAGCCCTCCCGTGTCCAGCATGAGCACCACCTGACGTGCCCAGGGGATGGGGACGACTCGGCGCCTGGGCCTTGCTGTTTTGGGGGATGTCGTGGTGGTCGGCACCGGGGCCTGTACCCTGGGGTCACTCTTAAAAGCAAGGAATAATGGGGGAAAGGTGTATGGGAAAGGGGTAATTGTTCGTGACGCCACCCGTGGTGTCTGGTGAGGATCACCAGCGCTGCTACAGTCCTCTGAGGCCGGTGGTCAGGCAGCTTAGTTGGTGCGGCTCCCCACAGGTGGAGCGGGGCCTCAGGGCAGCGTAGGAGAAGGGATGCAGGACAGAGGGGACCCAGCCGGGTCAGAGGAAGAATAGGCACACTCACAACAGTTCACTTCAGTACCTTTACTGGTGGTGTTTCAGGCACGATCCAGGGCACTGTACGGTGAAGGGTGCATTTCAGGACTCTCCCCAGTGAGCGGGTGTGGGGCCTCCTGTTTCTTGCCTTTTCCTGATAAGTTTATGACCTGCCTGGAGCTAGGCCTAACTTGGTCTCTGTCTTGCACCGGCTGACCTGGTGGTAGGGCCTTCTGTTGGAGATCACACTCCCCGGTCTCTTGGGCCTCAGTGACTCCTGACCCTGGTATAACAGTCAGCTTTTGGTGTTCCTGGGACATGTAGTTCGCCAGGGGTTCCGGTTGTTTCTGCTGGGCCTTAGGGATCCCTGCAGATGCGGACCCGGTGTCCGATAAATGGTTGTCGGGTGAGCTGGTTAAGCTCCTCTGCCTCCTATGTAGCTCGCTTACTCCACTTGCCTTCGGCCACGCTTGGGGCCCTCACTAGGCTTCACACTGGCAGTAGGCCTTGCTACTCTTCACCGCTCTTATGGCGTCGGCACGCCTTAGGCTCACTAACCGGAGCTCCCTGAGTCTGGGCTGGACTAACTTTCTCACAGACTTCACTCTCTGTGGACTCCAGACTTAGACTGTAACTGAACTCCTTACAGACTTCAGACCAGACTGACTGCCTAGCTCCACCTTCCCTAGTTATATCCCTATCCGGGCTCCCTCTGGTGGTCTGAGGTGGAAGGTGGAGGTGTGTGTATGCTATGAGGGCCTCTTGTGGAGGAATCCATCCATGCACCCCTCTAGGATCTGTGGCACCAATGCGCAGCAGGGCGCCACACCCCCCCCCATGTCCAGTATGAGAGCCTCCACAGTGTCCAGCATGACAGCCCTCCCCAGTGTCCAGCATGACAGCCCTCCCCAGTGTCCAGCATGACAGCCCTCCCCAGTGTCCAGCATGACAGCCCTCCCCAGTGTCCAGCATGACAGCCCTCCCCAGTGTCCAGCATGACAGCCCTCCCCAGTGTCCAGCATTGAAGCCCCCAGTGTCCAGCATTGAAGCCCCAAGTGTCAAGCCTTAAAGCCCTCCCTAGTGTTCAGCATGAGAGCCCTCCCTATTGTCCAGCATGAGAGCTCTCCCTATTGTCCAGCATTAAAGCCCCCCAGTGTCTAGCATTAAAGCCCCCCAGTGTCAAGCATGAGAGCCCCCCAGTGTCAAGCATGAGAGCCCCCCTGTGTCCAGCATGAGAGCCCCCCGTATTCAGCATCAGAGTCCCCCCAGTGTTCGGCATGAGCCCCCCCGTGTCCAGCATGAGAGCTCCACCGTATCCAGCATGAGAGCCCCACCTGTGTCCAGCATGAGAGCCCCACCTGTGTCCAGCATGAGAGCCCCCCGTATTCCACATGAGAGCCCCCCGTATTCCGCATGAGAGCTCCCCCATTGTTCAGCATGAGTCCCCCCAGTGTTCAGCATGCGTCCCCCCAGTGTCCAGCATGAGAGCCCCCCCTGTGTCCAGCATGAGAGCCCCATCTGTGTCCAGCATGAGAGCCCCACCTGTGTCCAGCATTAAAGCCCCCTATGTCCACCATGAGAGTCCCCCCATATTCAGCATGAGAGCCCCCCAGTGTTCAGCATGAGTCCCCCCAGTGTTCAGCATGAGTCCCCCCCAGTGTTCAGCATGAATCCCCCAGTGTCCAGCATGAGAGCCCCACCTATGTGCAGCATGAGAGCCCCCCGTTTCCAGCATGAGACCCGCCTCGTATTCAGCATGAGAGCCCCCCCAGTGTTCAGCATGAGAGTCCCCCCCAGTGTTCAGAAATGTACAATATACATTAGTAACTGCTCCAGTATCCCACTTCTGCAGCCCCCTAGTGCCATTGCCCATTGTAGAGGTCCCATATTACCAAATTGCCACGGACCTTGTCAGACCCCTGGTTAAGTCTGCCAGGTGGCACCAGTACATCCTAGTGGTGATGGACTAGGCAACATGGAGGTTGTACCACTGTGAAACTCCTCTGCCAGGAGTATAGCGCGAGAGCTAGTCCATATCTTCTCCCAGATGGGCCTGCAGAAGGAGACCCTGAGGAACCTAGGCACTCCTTTCACGTCCAAAGTAATAAGGGAGTTATGTAAGGCTTTACAGATGACACAATTCAAGACGTTCGTGTACCATCCGCAGATGGATGGTCTGATGGAGAGATTCAACAAAACCCTAAAGTCCATGCTTAAGACGGTGATGGAAAAGGATGGCTGAGACTGGGATTGCCTACTTCCCTACTTACTATTCTCGATTAGGGAAGTTCCCCAGGCCTCAACGAGGTTCTCACCCTTCGAGCTGCTTTATGGACGGCATCTTCGGGGGACTTCTGGACATTGCAAAGGAGATCTGGGAAGCCAAGGTAACGCCCCACCAGATCGTCATTGAGCAAGTGGCCCAGATGCAGGACTGGATCGTGAGGGTGATGCCGATTGTGAGGGAAAGTCTCCTTCAAGCACAAGAGGCCCAGGCAAGGGTCTACAATCGGTCAGCGAGGCTGAGACAGTATAGCCCTGGAGACCGGGTGTTGATGTTGATCCCCTTAGTGGAAAGTAAGTTCCTGACCAAGTGGCAAAGTCCATACTAGGTAGTCAAAAAGTTGAGTGACGTCTACTATAAGGTCTACGAACAAGGGAGAAGAAAGCAGTACCAGGTATACCACATTAACCTGCTCAAACCATGGTGAAACAGGGAACCGGTGGAAGCTACGTGCCTGGGAGCCCTGAAGTCAGGGTCTAGGATGTCACAGTGACAGAGACACTGTCACCGACCTAGAAGCAACAGAGCTGAGAGCTGCTTTCATAGCTGCCAGGTTGTACGCAATCCTGACGGAACCGCATGTGAAGGTGAGCCAAAAGCCGTATCGGATTCCCGAAGCCCGCCGTGAGGTGATCTCCAAGGAGGTGAGGAGAATGTTGAGCCTCAGCGTCATTGAGGAGTTAAAGAGCGGCTGGTTCAGCCCCATTGCTTTGTTCTGAAGCCGGATGAAGAGTGGGGTTTCTGTAATGACTACAGGAAGCTGTGTCCAAGTTCGACGCATATCCGATGCCCCTAGTCTATGAGCTTATTGAGAGGCTAGCGTCAGCCAGATATATCACCACCCTGGACCAAACGAAAGGGTAATGGCAAATTCTCCTGGCCCAAAGTACCAAGGAGAAGACAGAATTATCTACTCCTGACGGGTTCTTTCAGTACACCAGGATGCCGTTCGGTCTGAAGGGAGCACCAGCTACCTTCCAGAGGGCCATGGACCAGATCCTAGCCTCTCACAAAAAGTACACTGCAGCTTACCTAGATGACATTGTGATCTTCAGCCCAGATTGGGGAAGTCATCTACAGAAGGTCCAGGTGGTACTGGATGCGCTGAGAAAGGCAGGGTTTACCATAAACCCAAAGAAGTGCGCCATAGGAAAAGAAGAGGCAAAATACTTGGTGTGACAAAACAGCTTATAATCTTAATCAGCCAGACATCTAGATTTGTTAAGCCAAGAGAAATACACTATTGTGTTTGTGTTAACTTGTGAATGTATGTGTTTTTCTGTGGCTGGTCAAGAAGGACATACTATTATGTGTATAAACCTGAATGTTGACTTCTCTTAGTCTGGAAACAATAATGTTTGTTAATATGCTAATTGAATATTGTACTAAATCCAGCTAGATGTTGATTTACAAGCGCCCCCTGCTATACCAACTATGTAAATGTATTAAATGCTCAAACAATGAGACCTGAGCCCTGTGCAATAATACCCTCCCTAATCATTGACCTGTGGATGTGTTCTTGAAAGAACAATTGTGAGCTATTTAAGAAACAAGGCCTCTGTACCAGGCAGACTTTACAAAGAGACTCAAAGATCAGACAGACTCTTCAAGACATCAGCTTGGTAGCATGGCTCAATTCAGAACGACACATATTTGGATTCTACATGATTCTGGCCTAAGGGTATATTGCCCTGACTGGAAGGATACAAATCTGCTCCATTGACCATCAGAGAACCCATGGATACATTTGGGGATACCTGGTTGGGATGATGAGGTGGGACCCTCCGGTCGCCTGGAACCAATGGAGACCTTTGGAGAAGCCAGATTGGGACCAGCCTCTCATCTGGCCCCATAGAAACTCTCAGAGAAGCCAGTTTTGGACCCACAGGTCTCCTGGCCTTGCTTCCTAAGCTTGCCGCTATCTCCTCTTTGTGGGGGCCCACCAAAAGTGTGTGTGGGGGGCACTGGTTGAGATAGTTGGCCCTGGAATTCCCAAAGTGGCAGTTGCTCTATTCCCATTGGGCCAGCCGAAGGGTGAGACTGTGTAATTTTGCACCATCTTGGGTATTTTTCTGGGACTGTTCTATCTGTTTATTGTCTATTTGGTGGTTCAATAAAATATTGCCGCACTGTTTTACCCTCACCCTGTGTTGTCTGAGTAGTATTACGCCCACGGAAGACCCCAGGTTTTCACACTTGGGCTACATCGTCAGAATGGGTGAATTAAAGCCGCAAGTAACTAATGAAGAGGCTATCCAAAATTGGCCACAACCGAACTCCAAGAAGCAAGTTCATGCGTTTCTCTGAATAGTGGGATACTATCGTAGATTTATCCAGAATATCGCCATGATAGCTGCCCACCTGAATGATATTCTTCAGGGCACGAAGATATCGATGGCCAAATGGTCCTCTGAAGTGGAGATAGGGTTCCAAGAGTTGAAGCCCGCCCTATGTACACAGCCGGTCTTGGTCGCACCTGACTTCACTAAGGAGTTTGTGGTTCAGACGGATGCCTTTGAGGACGGTTTGGGAGCTGTGTTGTCCCACGAAATAGATGGGGACGAACATCCAATCTTTTTCCTGAGCAGGAAACTCTCCTCCTGTGAAAAGAACTACGCCATTGTTGAGAATGAGTGTTTGGCCATCAAATGGGCAATTGACAGATCATGTGCCACTGAGATGGGTGAGAGAAAGGAAGGGGAAGAATGCCCGGGTGACTAGGTAGTTTCTAGTGCTCCAGGACTTTAGTTTTCATGTGGAGCACCGGCCTGGGAAACTACATGGTAACACAGATGCCCTGTCCAGACTTCCCTGTTTAGCGAGTGAAGGTACCAAAACCCCCAGCTTTGGGTAGAGGGGGGGTATGTGACAAAGTCTCTGGGAAAGTGCTGGAGGGGACGTATGTTTCACTGAGGCTATTAGCTTCAGTGATTTGAAACCCACAAGATTTGCTCCAACATACTAAGTGGTGAGAGGGGTTAAGCAGCCATTTTAAGGGCTGGATTTTTTAGAACAACCATAGAGCAGGTGGGAGGATGTTCTCCATATCTCCACCCCAGGGTGTGGTCTGGGGTTTAAATAGACGGCCTGCTAAGGCATTCAGTGTTCAGTATGTCTGGAGAGGCTAGCTCCAGAGATTTGGTGTTGTGCTAACCTGAACCATTTGCTATTCCCTGAGTGTGCGGATCGCAACTACTACAAGAACTGTGCTTTGTGTTGCCACTTTGTTTTGTTTTTCCTGTTTTGCCCAAAGGGCCATGTTTACTTTGATGGACTCTATGTTGATTTTTGCCGCATTCTAATAAACCAACAAGAAATTTAAAGACACAGCGTTCCGGTGTCTACCTCCGTGTGCAGCTGAGTGAGACAATCTACCACAATATATATGTAATCAGCATTTGTAGGTAATGCCTACCCTCTATTCATTTTTTCATTTTCCACAGTGATTATTCCTTAGCTGTTTTTTAGCTCAAATCTATTAGGACAAAACTGTGACTACAGCTTAGATACAATGCCTACAGGAAGTCTGCGATTGTCTGCGATACACCTCCTGTGTCAACTCTGGTTCAAGCTGTTGATCTCCCTCCTCATGCAGCTCTCCCTCCTGTTGTGTAGAAACAAAAGTCTATTGCAGGCTCAACAGTAAGTCAGTATGTGAATACCTAACAAAGTTGCACTCTGTAACACTATAGCATGCAAACGTGAACTATATGAAATAGGAATTTAATTACTGCTCTAGAAAATAGCAAAAATTGAAGATACTTAACGGATAAGTTGGCCAATACATGTATGCTCCCCAACCACAAGGTGAACCTCTTTGCTGGGAACCTAACATGTACCTCTCCTGGGCCTACATTTACATGGGTAGGTAGAATCCTGCTGAGATTAAAACTGCCATAGGCTGATGGGTGGAGTGCTCGGTCAGAGAGCCTATGTATACAAATATCAAAGACTGACTGTCACTTTCAAACATAGAACAGGTGTGAACATGTGCAAACTAAGAGTAGCCATCTCCATATATAAGTAACAAATTAAGTTGCACTCCGTAACGTTATAGCATGCAAACATGAAATATGCTCCGCAAAATGGGGAAAAAAAACAAAGATACTCAGCAAATTGAGCGAATTGTGTGAGACACAACTCATATAAAAGTATGATATCAGCTGCTGCTTCCCTGTGGCTGGAGGATGAAATCTTCCAGGATATTTGACCAAATTTGGACAATACATAGAATAAAACACGGTTAATCTACACTTGCAAGAGGATCTTTATTTCAGCAACGCAGCCCAACATCATGCATTGTCGAAATTTGGTCATTGTCAATAATGGAGCACATTACTAATGGGGATTACACAACACAGGAATATAAACAAGTAAATAAACAAGTAAATATTTATTGTGAACTAGTACAAGTTACTCCCTTCTAAACTCCCTGAATTCAATGTAATTGAATCACAAGTCCCACAATTAAGCCAAATCACACTAGGAACAAATCACTCACAAGCTTTCACTCTCTTTATCAAATGCTTTAGAAACAGTTGCTTTTCCCTTAGCTGCAGTACAACCTGCAATGCACTGTAATGTATGCTTACTACCCTATGTGAAAAGATAGGTACTGCCTGTATAACTCTTTTAGGCTAGAAATGCTAGGTGAATGTCAAAAAATAACAGTGGAAACAAGCCACAATATGAAATGTTCTTTTCTTTCAGTAATATTGGTGCTTGTTTCTGCATGAATGCAAACAAAAAAAATAATGGATAATTGAATTCCAGCAGCACTATAACCACATTGACCAAGCAAGTAACAACTGCCAGATATCCTATCTCTCTCACTTTATCAATTAAATCTGCATTATTCTCTTCCTCACACATTAATCTTCTTCTTTGTAGTGTTTTATGACTATCTCCTTATCCTTATGATTAAGTTGCGATCTATGACATCCTCGCATTATCTAGATTTACCACACAATGTCTGCTGCATTCCTTGCTTTTCCTATGCTATGACAGTCTCTAGTGGGTCTGAGTGCAAAATATGGATCTGGCCACCCACCTCCAATTTGGTCACATGTATGGGCCTTTGCAGTGTTCTAGATCCTATAAAAAGATACATGTTCACTCTCCATGTATTGATGTCCCCATCCTGGCACTTCTCTGATTGGCAGGCACATCTAATTGGATGCACATCCAGCTGAAATAGGCGCTGGCATTGGCAGGCCACCCTCCTGCACCGACCCGTCACCCCTTGCGACCACGATCATTACGCCCCTCCTCTGGCTGATGCAATCTTCTGCAATGAGTAAAATGGTATGATTAATTTTAGGCGATTCACATAAAGAAAATCGCAAATTGTTCAAATTTGCTGGGTTGAGTGAATTCCTAAAAATTAGACACAAATTTCATTCACATTGAATTGATTTGCTTATCTCTATACTGCATTCCAAATTATTATACAAATGCTATTTTTATCTGATTTTCCTAAATGGTCAGTGCAAATGAGTCAGAATAATGTTCAAATCATTAACCATTAGAGTATTAATCAAATTTTATTGGAAAAACCTCTCAATGATAACAGTATTTTTTTTTTTCAAAACTGAAAAAACTCAAAACGTACTGTGCCAAATTATTATGCACAACAGAGTTTTCCAAACATTTTATAAGTTGAAAAGAGCTGAAAATGGTCATCTGTTCAGTTTGAAACATTAAGCAGTCACATTTACTGAAATCAAAACTTTTTCAATCAAAAACATCTTAACAGGCCAAGATACAGTGGGTACGGAAAGTATTCAGACCCCTTTAAATTTTTCACTCTTTGTTTCATTGCAGCCATTTGGTAAATTCTAAAAAGTTCATTTTTTTCTCATTAAAGTACACTCTTCACCCCATCTTGACTGAAAAAAAACAGATATGTAGACATTTTTGCAAATTTATTAAAAAAGAAAAACTGAAATATCACATGGTCATAAGTATTCAGACCCTTTGCTTAGACACTCACATTTAAGTCACATGCTGTCCATTTCCTTGTGATCCTCCTTGAGATGGTTCTCCTCCTTCATTGGAGTCCAGCTGTGTTTAATTAAACTGACAGTACTTGATTAGGAAAGGCACACACCTTTCTATATAAGACCTCTCAGCTTACAGTGCATGTCTGACCAAATGAGAATCATGAGCTCAAAGGAACTACCCAAGGAGCTCAGAGACAGAATTGTGGCAAGGCACAGATCTGGCCAAGGTTACAAAAGAATTTCTGCAGTACTCAAGGTTCGTAAGAGCACAGTGGCCTCCATAATCCTTAAATGGAAGAAGTTTGGGACCACCAGATGTCTTCCTAGACCTGGCCGTCCAGCCAAACTGAGCAATCGTGGGAGAAGAGCCTTGGTGAGAGAGGTAAAGAAGAACCCCAAGATCACTGTGGCTGAGCTCCAGAGATGCAGTAGGGAGATGGGAGAAAGTTCCACAAAGTCAACTATCACTGCAGCCCTCCACCAGTCAGGCCTTTATGGCAGAGTGGCCCGACGGAAGCCTCTCCTCAGTGCAAAACACATGAAAGCCCGCATAGAGTTTGCTCAAAAACGCATGAAGGACTCCCAGACTATGAGAAATAAGATTCTCTGGTCTGATGAGACGAAGATAGAACTTTTTGGTGATAATTCTAAGTGGTATGTCTAGAGAAAACCAGGCACTGCTCATCACTTGCCCAATACAATCCCAGCAGTGAAATATGGTGGTGGCAGCATCATGCTATGGGAGTGTTTTTCAGCTGCAGGGACAGGACGACTGGTTTTAATTGAAGGAATCATGAATGCGGCCAAGTACAGAGATATTCTGGATGAAAACCTCTTCCAGAGAGCTCTGGACCTCAGACTTGGCTGAAGATTCACCTTCCAACAAGACAATGACCCTAAGCACACAGCTAAAATAACAAAGAAGTGGCTTCAGAACAACTCTGACCATTCTTGACTGGCCCAGCCAGAGCCCTGACCTAAACTCAATTGAGCATCTCTGAAGAGACCTGAAAATGGCTGTCCACCAACGTTCACCATCCAACCTGACGGAACTGGAGAGGATCTGCAAGGAAGAGTGGCAGAGGATCTCCAAATCCAGGTGTGAAAAACTTGTTGCATCATTTCCAAGAAGACTCATGGCTGTACTAGCTTAAAAGGGTGCTTCTACTCAATACTGAGCAAAGGGTCTGAATATTTCAGTTTTTCTTTAATAAATTTGCAAAAATTTCTACATTTATAGTTTTTTTTCAGTCAAGATGGGGTGCAGAGTGTACTTTAATGAGAAAAAAATTAACTTTTTAGAATTTACCAAATGGCTGCAATGAAACAAAGAGTGAAAAATTTAAAGGGGTCTGAATACTTTCCGTACCCACTGTATATAGAGAACCATTTAAACGGACTGATTGGCAGCATTAAACGACCACCAATCGGTAATTGAATAAGAAAACCCTCCACACTGCGCTGCTGAATACAGACATGCACCCACTATTAATATATAATTAGCTCTTATGCAACCCACTATTACAGATATAAATTGATAATCCACCATTGTGTCCCCTGTTAACTATAATTAGCCACTTTTCCCCACCCAATAAATATATAAATTAATTAGCCACTGTACTCTTTCCCCCAATTAATTACCAGACCCTCTCTTGCTTACTCAATGCCCCACCTCTGTGCACCCCCTCTCCTGATTCATTATAATTACATGCCCCTCAAATTCATTATATTAACATACCCCCTTCACCCCAATTCATTATAATTTCCTCTCTCCCACCCGCCACCCTCAATTCATTGTAATATAATGTCCTATTTCCCACCCTCTATTCTTTATAATTTGCTCTCTCCCAACTCCCACCCTTAATTCATTTTAAGTTACTCTACTTCACCCTCAATTCATTATTATTTGCCCTCTCCCGCCTCCATTAAAAAAAATAGTTCTTAATACTTACCTCTCCATACGATCCAATGGAGCTCCACTTCTCATGGGCATCGCATACATGCCGGCATGATGACAAGCTGGTGCTGGTACAATGACATCATCACGCAAGCGCCGTTGCAGGCTGAAACATGTTGCAAAAAAGGCGACTGGAGCTCCCCTGGAGCTGTGCTGCCGTTCTGTATTACAAGCAATGGAGCGCTAGGAAACCTACCTGCCCGGAGATGTGCGCCACCGATGTGGAGCACAAAACTTTATAATGAGGGAAATCTGGCCATGACACCCCTCCCCACGGAGCATTGGGCCCTGGGTTGTAGCCCGGATTGCCCTCATTATAATCTGCCCATGAATATCTAATGTTTTCATACCTTGTCCAAGGAATTGCCCTATTTGACGCTTTTCAGCAGAAAAGAGATCATTTTCTTTCCTATATTGTTGGAAACCTGTGTCCTGCTTAATAATGTGGAATGTCTTTTTTAAGTAGATTTCCTTTAATTGGGTTCATCTGGAAAACTAATTATTACAGGTGTTTGAGATTGATTTCAGTGATCCAAAGAACCCTGAGACACAATACCATCCATGAGTTTATTTAAAAAATAAAAATTGTAATCTTTTTTACACTTAAAACACCTCCAGCATTTTTATTTTTTTTCAGAGCTGGAGTTGCGCTTTAAATGTAAGCTCTCTGGCCCCATTCTTATATTCACCCTCCGGCATCTGCACCTTTTACCGACGCCGTTCTGGTCCTGCGGCGCCATCTTGTGACAGTAGCTTCTGACTGGTCGGAAGCTACATCACAGGCTCTCAATACAAGTCTGAGAGCCAGAACAAGGCTCTCATAGACTTGTATTTAAAAGTGACCTCCGACGCACTCCAGCAGACACTGGAGTGCGCCAGCAGGCCATTTTTTGACAGAGACGGACAGGAGAGACACTGGAAAAGAATAAAGGGGACGACAGGTGATTATGAGACAGGGAGCAGGGGACTTCATTTAAAACACCACTCCAGCGGTGAAATATAAAAAATACAGAAGTGGTGCTTTAAATCCAATTTGCATAATAATTTGGAACCCACTGCATCATAGAGATAATTAGTGACCTGTGCCTGGAGTTAGTGGCCCATGTATCTGTTTAGTGGTGCCACTTACCAGGATATACTCTAGTGGGCACATACTGCATACAGACTTTAAAAGAATTTTAAAAGATTAGATCTTTACAGTAGTGTTTAGTTGACGCGCCCCTGGGCCTGCTGTGTCGTGCGGCATCGCGCGCACGGGGGCTTACCCGGAGCCGGATCAGATGGGGGTAGTAGTCTCGTGGCGGTAACCCGGTCCGTGCCCAGGGAGTCAAGCTGAGCGGCAGTCTTTAGCAGTAGATGTTAGAATGTTCGACTATGCCACCCGTTGAATGCGGCTATGAAGCCGCCGCTGCAGGGCAGACCGCTGAGGCCGGTGGTAAGGTTGTGCAGCGTAGCTGGTAGAACCCCCAACGGGAGGGGTATGACCTCAGGGCAGCAGATGTGAAAGATTGTGGTAGTGATGGTGCAGCAAGGAAGCTCAGAGACGTGTGGTGCAGTTTCAAGGCTTTTACTCACAGGTGTTGCTCCGGTCACTTCGGCCAGCAGTGACCACCCGAGCCGTGCTGCGTCCACCAGGTGCGGGACTCGGCCAACCCCCAGGCAGTTCCAGAGCGTGGTCCCAAGCTCCCCTCTATTCCTTCCTACGGGCCGTCCTCACCAGGGACCCACCTTTGTCCGGCTCCTTCGGGTCTTTTGGTGGCGAAATCTTTCCCGGCTTCCCTGACCCTATGCGTGGTTTGCCTTCCTGGTGGATATGGTGAGGGGTCGCGCCAAAACTTGTCCACGACCTCCGGTTCCTGGCTAAGGATGTTTAGCCTCTACCAGTTTGGGATCCGGTACCCTCTTCTGCCAACCCTTCACCCGTTAACTTGTTCTCTTGTGGGATCTCAGGGTTCCCTCTATTCTTACGTCTCTGGGCCTTTCTTCCTCCTCCTCTCCACTGCAGGCCTGGCCCTGGAGCTGGGCCCAGCCGGAGCCACAGCTCCCTGTCAGCCCTCCTGGCTGAACTCTCCCTCTGACTCTCTCAGCTCTGCTCTCTCTGTCTCTAGATGGTGCCCACCATATATACTCCCTCTATGTGTGAGCCCAGGTGACTAGCACCCAATGGGCTCCTACCTCTATGCCCAGAGTCCCTCCCCTATCTGCCCCTACACTACTGGGATGTTCCTCCCCCCCTCCCACTCCAGCCAGGGACAGACGCTGTCGTACCTGCACATCTATCTGGTGGGAGTACCGTTGTTCTGTCCCCCGGAAATGGGATGAGTGTAGTGCATGCAACTAACTGAGCTCGGTCCCACACTCCATCCTTACCCGGGAGTGGAATACCACACCTCTGGTTTGAGGTGCAATACCCCTGTAGCAGCCGAGCCCTCGGGGTGCTACATAGTCATTTAGGAAAGTCATTGCTATGACTGCAAAGTTCTTCCTAAAACTTTGTTTGGTCTATGACCTTTGATTCATATTTGCCTGATACTTTGATTCTTTATATAGGAAGTATTTGTTAATTTTTGTTGTTTTATGGATGCAAATTGCTTGTGATTGGGCATTCAGCAAATATTTATCTTCACTTGTTTACTTTCTGACTGGAGTAACATTGCTGCAGCTTGATGGCAAGAATCACTTTGCATAACAAATTCTACCATCTGGATGCTTTAAATCTGTGTACTTTAGGAATATCAAAATGGAATAGAACTTAAGTCATTTTAATTATGCCCACATGATTTTTTCTGCCATATGTTCTATTGTGTTTTCTACAGTCCATTTGATTACCACATGCCATAAATCTCGTATGATAATTTGAAGGGTGTCAATGAATTCCCTTTGCTTCAGGAAGCAATTAGAAAGAAGAGAGAAGAGCACTTCCCATTAACCAGATTTCTTTTTTTTATTCTGTACTTGAGAGATTTCTGAATAGCGGCTCAGTAATATTGTCTTGCATTTTACTTTGTATTGAGGTTGCTTGCAGTCAGAACCACATGGTGGAATCTTAAAAGCAGTTTTGGATGGTTCATCAAAGCAAGTGATCATGAGAGAACAAATACATTTTTAGCACAGTTTTTGTTTTAAACTATTGTAACTTTATTTATTTAATTCTCCTTAAAAGTATTGTTCTCCAAAGCTGCTAAAACCACTGATGATGGCTGATTAACTCTCACAGTGGGTTGCACTATGGGTTTCACCAAGACCTCCAGAGCAGGCATACTGTTACACGCACGCCGCAAGGTTCAGATAGGGTGAGACGGGTTACATGAATTCGTTGGAATCCTGGGGGAACCGTTACGCAGGGCGACCATAGGCTTCAGCTTCTCTCAGGCACACAATAGATTCAGTTGCTGACCAGACACATCTGACAAGAGTCTTTTTCAACAGTTTAACAGTGGAATTTAATCTGAAGCACGGCCAGTGCAATTCAGGGATATTACAGCAACAATATTCATTACAGTACAGACTGATTTTATTTAGCAACCAGCTCCAGTAGCAATACTGTAGTTTCTTCACAAGACACAGTATTACAGTCTCTTCAGTAGCATAATTCAGCATAGATTAGATCTCTTAGCAGCACACTTCTATGCATACACAACCACAGGCTTTTCCTTCACAAGGACACAATAGTACACAGCATTCTTTATCCTGCATGGAGATGAGGGGAGGAGGGTTTAATGAGGGAGATGATCCCTGTGACACAATTCCTTATCTTCCTGTCTGATAAACTCCCTGAACTAACAGTGCAGAGTATTATCTGACCTGTGTTTAGTTTCTCTCCTGATCTGAATCCTGTTCAGTTGCCTTCTGTCAGATACAGATAACACACTACTACAACAAGTTCCCCAAAATTTTCCCCCTGGGGCTCTGCTAAAACACTCCCTGTCTCCTGTGACTGTGTTAACCCCTCTAGTTGCTGGATGCTTTTGAAGCAACAGCACTACTTCTGCATGTCACAATACTCTTTGTAGTGTTTCTCCATTCTGATATTAAAATGATGAAGGAATATGAAGGCTGCCCCACTCCTTAAATTGTCCATATTGCCTAACAAGGTATATGGTCTAGGGTTGCCCTGATTTGAGAACCACTTTAGGACTCATTTTATGTAAATAAAGCATAAAGAAAAGTTATATCACCTCTGAGTAAACATCAGTATTAGAAGACCCTGAAAAATTCTTCAACATATATAATTAGTACAATAAAAAAAACTCTCTGAATTAAGTTATCAAAAGTCTGGCTCTTCACATGGAGAAAAAAAAGTATACAGACATTACAGCAGGAGGAGATCACATATGATTCTTTTTTATGAAGCATTTCATTGCCTGATTTTAAACAATGTTTTGCTTCAAAGAAAGAATCAGCTATGATCCCCTGCTGTCCTGTCTGTATACTCTTTTGCTTCCTCCCCTGTCCAGGAGATGTGGTATGACCAGACCATGTCCCTCTACAGTCAGACACAGCCATTACACAGTACACAGCAGGGGCACATTTATAAGATTATCTCAGCACAGGAACATTTTATTTAAATACATCCAATTGTGGAACTTATTATCATTCCAAGATGTATTGATTAAAATAAACTTTTATTTGTGAGAAAACCACTTTCTGACGTGAGATGTATCTATACGTCCCTGTAACACTCGCCTTAATGACCAGGTACGTATGGATATGTCTTGATCGCAGCATTTAGTGAGCGAGCAGAGGGACAGAAGCCCCTCTGATCTTGGATCGGAGCCCCCGTGACGTCATCGCAGGATCTAGATCGTTGCCATGTGACCCAATGTCGTCATGATGACTTCTGGGTCACCAGGCACTAGCAACGTAGTTAGATCATGTGCAGTGCACGATGTAAGCATCTTGTATCTGCAGGACTGACAGCTTTAAAGCATAGCAATAAAAGTACGCATATTTGGTATCGCCACATCAAAAACAACCTGACCTATAAAACTGTCCGACTAGTTAACCCCTTTAGTGAACACAGTAAAAATGAAAAAAAAAAAAACTAAGCAAAAAAACAATGCTTTATCATCATATCGTCGAACAAAAAGGGTAATAAAACGCGATCAAAAAGAAGAATGTAAATATAAATTGTACTTCCGAAAACATCATCTTGTTCCACAAAAAACAAGCCACCTAGATACAGCTCTATCAGCCAAAAAATAAAAATGTTATAGCTCTCAGAATAAAGCGATGCAAACAAATTTTTTTCTATTAAATGGTTTTTATTGTGTAAAAGCACCAGAACATAAAAAAATATAAATGTAGTATCGCTGTAAACGTACTGACCCAAAGAATAAATCTGCCTTATAAATTTTACAACATGCAGAATGGCATAAACAAAAACTAAAAAATTCCTGAATTTTTGTTGTTTGTTTATTCTGCCTCCCAAAAATCGGAATAGAAGGCGATCAAAAAATGTCATGTGCCTGAAAATGGTACCAATAAAAACATCAACTTGTTCCGCAAAAAACAAGCCTTTACATCACTGTCGGCTGAAATGTGGAAAAAATTATAGCTCTCAAAATATGGCAAAGCAAAAACTAGTTTTTGCAAAAAAAAAGCGTTTTTTAGTGTGTGACAGCAGCCAAACATAAAACCCGATATAAATCTGGTATCTCTAATCGCACCGACCCGAATAATAAAGTCGTTTAATCACTTATAGTGCATGAGGTATGCCGTAAAAAATAAATAAAACTAATTCTTCGCCTGCTGCTGATTTGTTCATTCTGCCTCCCAAAGATCGCAGTATGGCTCGGCTCACATTTATCCTGCGCTCTGCACTGAGCGCTTACACCGGAGTTTCCGTGTAAATCTCTGAAATACGTGATTCAGACGGAACCCCCGGCGGAAGATTTCCTATAATGAGGCAGATGGAGAAACTGTGGACGCCGTCTGGCCTGCGATCCCACAGTGTCCGTCTTTTTATTAGGCAGCATAAAAGTGCCGTCGGCCACAGTTTTGTGAACCTCTGAAAACAAGGACACCGCTGAACAGAGGCCAGATGGAGTCCAGAGAAACTCTGCTGCCTCATTATAGTGAATGGATCCCTTGGGGGTTTCATCTCAATTACATCACTCAGAGATGTAAATGGAAGCCCTGATATCAGCGCTCAGCGTAGAGCACAGGATAAATGGGAACATTTTACATAACATTTTGGATTTCAATAAAAACTTCAACTCAATCCACAAAAAAGCAAGTCCCCACTCAGGTCCATTATCTGTTAACGAAAATATTGGGGGCTTCCACGTTATTAGTAGCGCACAGGCTCTGGAAAAGCAAAATGGCCCTTACCCTCCCCCCAAAAGAAATTCAGCAAATTCTGTGTTCCCAAATACAAATGCCCACCTCCCTTTTGAACCCCACAGTGTGCCTAAACCGCAGTTAGCGTCCACATGTTTGGCATTTCTGTAGCGATGAGAGCCAGCCTAATTTACAGGTGCATGTCTCCAGAAGCATGAGATGGGCACAACGTACTGGACACTACAATGTACTGGTTACTACAACCGCAGTTTGCAATTTTCACTCAGCAACATCCCATGCTACTTGTTTCTGGAAAAGACCCATGGAGTCAAAATTGTCACTAAAGGAAGATAAATCCCCAAAGGGGTATAATTTCCAAAATGGGGTAATTTGAGGGGGGATTTTGCTATTCTGGCACTTAGGGGCTCTGTATATGTCTGCATACTATTCAAGGAAAATCTGCTCTCCAGAAGGCAAATAGTACACCGTCCCTCCCGAGTCTTGATGTATGGCTAAGCAGTACTGTACAGCCACATATGGGGTATTTCTACATTCAGCAGAAATTGTGGGACAAATTTTGGTGCCATTTTTACCCATTTCCCAGTGTGAAAATGTAAAATCTGAGGCTGAAACAAAATTTTAGTGGTAAAAATGTAATTATTTTTTTCTTCACTACCCAATGGTGTAAAATTCTGTGATCCACCTGTGGTGTCAATATGCTCACTGCACCCCTATATTAACTCGTATAGAGGTGTAGTTTGTAAAATGGTGTTTCTTATGAGGAGTCTGCTGTTCTGGCACTTCAGGGACGATTCCAATGTGACATGGAACCCTCAAACCAGTCCAGCAAAATCTGAACTCCAATATGGTGCTTCTTCCTTCTGAGCTTTGCAGTGTGCATCAAACGTAGTTTTCGATCACATATGGGGTATCTGCATACATAGGAAAAAATGCACAACATATTTTGGGGTCCATTTTCTCCTGCTATTCTTGTGAAAATGAAAAAATTTGGGGCTAAAACAACATTTTTGTGGGAAAAATATATTTTTTTCATTTTTACAGATCCACGTTGTAAAATTCTGTGAAGCATCTGTGGGTTTAAGGTGCTCACCACACATCTAAATAAATTCCCTGAGGGGTTTAGTTTCCAAAATGGGGTCACTTGTGGGGATTTTCTACTGTTTAGGCACATCAGGGGCTATCCAAACGCGATATGACACCTGCAGACCAAAGTCTGCGTTCCAAAATGTCACTCCTTCCTTTCTGAGCCCTGCCGTGCCCCCAAACAATAGTTTTCCACCACATATGGGATATCGGCGTGCTCAGGAGAAATTGCACAACACATATTGGGGTCCATTTTCTCCTGTTACCCCTGTGAAAATAAAATATTTGGGGCTAAAAAACATTTTTGTGGGGAAAATGGGATTTTTTTTATTTTCACAGCTCTATGTTATAAAATTTTGTGAAGCACTTGGGGGTTCAGGTGCTCACCACACATCTTGATAAGTTCCTTAAGGGGTATAGTTTCCAAAATACTGTCACTTGTCGGTTTTTTTCACTATTTAGGCACATCGGAGGCTCTGCAAACGCTACATGATGTCTGCTAATTATTCAAGCTAATTTTACATTCACAAAGTCAAATGGCGCTCCTTCCCTTCCAAGCCATGCCGTGCCCTCAAACAGTGTTTTTTCCTCACATATGGGGTATCTGTGTGCTCAGGAGAAATTGCACAACAAATTTTGTGGTTAATTTTTTCCTTGTACCCTTGCGAAAAAAAAAAAAATTGGGTCTAAAATAAAATTATTGTGAAAAAAAGTTAAATGTTCATTGTTTTCTTCCACATTCCAAAAATGCCTGTGAAGAACCTGAAGGCTTAATAAACTTCTTGAATGTAGTTTTGAGCACCTTGAGGGGTGCAGTTTTTAGAATGGTGTCACTTTTGGATATTTTCTGTTATTAAGGCCCCTCAAAGTCACTTTAAATGTGATGTGGTCCCTAAAAAATGGTTTTGTATATTTTGTTGAAAAAAATTAGAAATCACTGGTCAACTTTTAACCCTTATAACTTCCTAACAAAAAAAAATTTGGTTCCAAAATTGTGCTGATGTAAATTAGACATGTGGGAAATGTCTGTGTAAGGGCTATTTGACCAAGAAAGAGAGTGATGGGGTGCTACGCCAGATGACCTGGCCTCCACAGTCACCAGACCTGAACCCAATCGAGATGGTTTGGGGTGAGCTGGACCGCAGAGTGAAGGCAAAAGGGCCAACAAGTGCTAAGCATCTCTGGGAACTCCTTCAAGATTGTTGGAAGACCATTTCCGGTGACTACCTCTTGAAGCTCATCAAGAGAATGCCAAGAGTGTGCAAAGCAGTCATCAAAGCAAAAGGTGGCTACTTTGAAGAACCTAGAATATAAGACATATTTTCAGTTGTTTCACACTTTTTTGTTAAGTATATAATTCCACATGTGTTAATTCATAGTTTTGATGCCTTCAGTGTGAAAGTGCAATTTTCAAAGTCATGAAAATACAGAAAAATCTTTAAATGAGAAGGTGTGTCCAAACTTTTGGTCTGTACCGTATCTCTCTGATTTAAGGGCATGATAATTCAAAGTATGAAGATTGTAAAATTTTTGCCAAATTTCAGTTTTTTTCAGAAATAAACGCCAGCCATATCAAATACATTTTACCACTATCATGAAGTACAATATGTCATAGAAAAAACAGTCTCAGAATCAGGGGGATCTGTTGAAGCGTTCCAGAGTAATTACCTCATAAAGTGACAGTGGTCAGAATTGTAAAAATTGGCCTGGTCATTAACGTGAAAACAGCCTTCGGGTGTAAAAGGGTTAACACTGCATCTATCACCACCATGCCCTGACGATATCATGTTTCTGTGAAGGGGTGAGGATGGAGCAGTGACCACAGCTCCTTTCCTTGTCGTCCACCTCTTCAGTCGCTGCCGCCTCTAAAATGCGGGTGATGAAGAAAGAAGCTGCTGTCATTCCTCCATCACAGCGCCTGAAACATGACATGATCAGGGAACCACATTGACAGAAGCTGTGGTAAAGGACGGGTCACTGCCCTCTAATGCCATCCTGTTCCAGGGGGGGTGATAGAAGTTGTGGAGTATTGACTTGACTGCAGGTCCATCCTCATGTGCAAAAAGAAAAAAGTCCAGCAATCCCAAGAGAAAAAATGCTATTATTAAAACTTCACATTTAATGAAACTAAACTAAAAACATAATGAAGGGGAATTGGAAAGGGACATAAAACGTTATAGACAGGATGACCCGTTTTGAGCCAGCATGGTTCTTACTCATATCCTAGTAGGATAAGTATTTATTTTATTTTCTTTTTGTGTTTCCATCCTGATGTGATATCTCATACGAGACTCCCCTCAAAATAAATGTCACAGGAAGTAAAAAAAAAAAAAAGCACATATAGAGATTAGCTATATAAAGATTACAGTTGGGAATTTTCTAATAAAGCATATTACAAAAGTGGTTAGGGCTTGAAGATAAATATTTATAAAGGGCATTATAGGTATCAGACAATCCTTTTAAAAGGTTTCTATCAGTAGTATCAACCCTCCTAAGCTGTAAACTGTTTACACCTGGGCATGCAGGTTATAGAAAGCTGAATTATATGACACCTTGATATCTGTGATCCGATGTCTTATTCCAGAGAAATCCATGTTTTTCTTATTATGTAAATGAGCTGTTAAGATCTATGAGCTGGACACTGATCTGAATGAAAATCTGCCCACAGAGCTTATTTGTAAATATAAAGGGGCATTACAAGTTTAAGACATGTAATGACTGATAGTCTACTCTCATAATCACACACAGCTCTGCAGTGAGATCAGAACTAACACAATACAAAAGAAGTGAACTTTGCCTTATTACAATATTACAAACATTTGCATCAGCACTTGTCCTCTCAGTGCTGGCTGTTCTGCTGCAGATCTGAGCTGTGCCATATTATAAGTAACACAGTACAGCAGAGTGAACTAAGAAAAATGTGGATTTCTCTGGAATAAGACATCAGATAGCTTGATATCTGCTATCATTTTATTCAAATTTCTACGACCTGCGTGCCCATATAGACGACTTAGGAGGGTTGATCCTACAGACAGATTCCCTTTAAGTATAATGAGCAAAACAGAGTTTAAAGTCCATTTGACCATGTTTTTTCGCAATGTCTTTATTTTGTGACAGACATGATAGCGCTGTAGACAACACTATTGTATCCAATATAAAATACGTACACTGCTGGAAAAAAAAGATCAAACAGAATTCCATGGTGCAGTTTCCCATTTTTCTGGGTTTTAGATGGTAGCCCCTGAAGGAAACAGCAAAGGAGGCTCAAACGTGGTGCCTAGTCTCATACAGCGTAAAAAATATATAATGAAAGCAAATCTTTATTCTAAATTTTTTTCTAAATTAATTCCCCCTACAAAAAATATAAAATGCATTTTCTGACTTTCATCCTAGGAATATAAAGTCTTCAATTACCACTAGACTGTGGAATGAGTGCTTGAATTTATAATATAATCTCTCTTCTAGCTGGTAGAATACTTAGATATAACTTTTATTATTATTGCTATGAATAGTTACTCCTGCAGTATATTGATAGAAAAAATATTGCAAAAAGTTACATTTTAATGGCAGAGAGAATTTGTTGTCCAGTGGACAATATGTTATTAATATGCATATGTGTCAGACCAGCTTCTGCAAGTCCTTTTTTTCCTTTATTTGGAATTTCTAAAACTTACCACTAGATGTCTCTGATGCTGGTGAATGTAAATTAATCTGTAGAGATGAGCTCATCTTTTCTTGTTCTGACTATAGACTGTGTACACCACTCTGGTGAATTGCAACATATGATGATGTTTTTTTCAGGGATTCTCTATCTTCTTCTACTGGAGCCTCACCAGCCGTAACATGATGAAGCCTGGACTTTAAGATTGCTTAAAGTCCATGGCATGATTCTAAACGTATCTCAGCTTTGTTGTATTTCATTTGTTTCCTGAGCCGGGTATAACAGGATGACAGCAAAAATAGAGTTAATCACGTTGCTAAACCAGAGATGTGGCCAGATAACGTCTATGCAGCATAGGATGGCTTCTTTCAAAACTGCCTCATTGGCTTCACCAAACCAAAAATAGGGTTGTGCCTCACAGGTGGAAAAGCACTGGTTTACTTGAATGTTTAGACCCTTATTTAAAATTAAAAACTAAAAATTTCTTCAAAATGAAAGGACAGTATTTGCGTATATCAGCTGTATCAATGTGTTTTTCATGGATAGCTCTAGTTTAACAGTACATAACCTATATATTGCTAGATAGTTCTTTGAAATGCAGCTCTTTTATATAATTGTATTTTCTGAACAATAACAGCTATGACCAACTTTGCAACCAAATTATCTTTATTGCTAAAAAATAATAAAACAAATCGTCTTGATTTGCGGTAATATTGTGCTTACAGCTCCTATACAGAATTAGGTGCCTTCATAGTTACAGACTATAACCAAAAGCTATGCATTTTCATCCTGAAGTCATATTACCTTCAATCTGTAACTTCTTAAGTATTAAATCAACACTAGAGATGAGTGGATTGATCCACGGAGGATTGAGTTCGAGTCAACTTTTCTGAAATGCGCAGTTTCACATGAATTAAAAATTTTGAGATTTGATTACCGTTTGCAAAAGAAAATTTTGCCCAACACCGTTTTGCACATTGCTAAAGCATCAAAGAGCAGGCTAAAGTAATTTTGCATTGTTGCGCTGGCCTCCTCATAAGGCTCTGCAGCTATGATATTTCTTGTACAGTGGTGGTCAGTACCTGGGCTATCACAGATCAACGGTTCCCAGTGGAGCACAGTTTGTACGGCAAAGTCATTTTCTATCTCCAGAATCACTGGGTAAGTCTCTCTTGTGCAGAGTGTAAGCTCTTATGGTCTCTTTCTTCTGTAGAATAAAGTGTAAACTCTTATGTTCAGCGGAATTATCTCTCTCCTAAAGAGCAAAATCTCTTATAGTCAGCAGGGTCATCTATCTCTCCTGTAGACTGTAAGCTTTTATGGTCAGAAGAGTTCTCTCTCTCTGTCTCCTCTCCCCTTTACCCTTCTATGAATAAAATGTAAGCTTGTATGTTCAGCGGGGTTCTCTCTCTCCTATAGAGTGTAAGCTCTTATGGTCAGCGGAGTCCTCTTTCTCTATCTCATGTAGAGTGTACGCTCTTATGGTCAGCAGGGTCCTCTCTCTCTCCTGTAGAGTGTAAGCTCTTAAGGTAAGCAGGGTTCTCTGTATCCTTCCCCATTTGTATTTTCTGAGAAATTAGCTTTCCAGTATTGAAATTTGCGCTAAATTTGTCAAAAAATTTTTGGGAAAATTTGGCAATCAGGCTATGTAAGGTTTGTTTGTAGTCTGGTTACATGGATATACATGTAGGTCTGTTATAGCGTCCCCCATCCTGGTATAATGTTCACATTTTGGTATAATGTCCCCATCCTAGTATAATGTCCCCCATCCTGGTATAATGTCCCCAATCTGTTACAATATCCCCCATCCTGGTATAATGTTCCCATCCTGGTATAATGCCCCCCATCCTGGTATAATGTCCCCCATCCTGGTATAATAGCCTCAATCTGCTACAATGTCCCCCATCCTAGTATAATGTATATTCTGATATAATGTCTTCAATTCTGGTATAACGTCCCCAATTAAGGTATATTGTCCCTATTCTGGAATAATGCCCCCTATCCTATTTTCCTTCTGTTCTTCTCCAGCAACATTTTAAAAAGAAACATGATTTTACTCACCTTCCTCTGCTTCAATGCCACATGGTGTCCTCTTCTGTAGCTGGTGAAGGAGCTGGCTGCTGACTTTGGTGTTCTGGCATGGGCAGCGCATGACGTCACTGCCATGTGTTGCACTTCACCTGTGAGCCGATGTCTGCTGCTGGCCACTGATAGGCTGACGGCGTATGTCAGAGCACAGGGACCCAACGAGTCTATGCATCGCAATACTTTTCACCTGAATGTGTCTCCTCGAATGCACATCCAGGTGAAATTTGGGTCAGTGGGCCCCCTCCCTCACTGGCCCAGTCGCGGACGCACCTTCTGTGACCGCAATCATTATGCCCCTGGATGCTGGAGTGCTGGGGCGACGGCGCGTGTGTACACAGAGAGGACTCTGCGTGCCCCCTCTGACACGCATGCCATAGGTTCGCCATCACTGCTCTAGAGGGTGAGAAATTTTTATTAATGCTTTTAGCAAAGTTGCCCATTTTTTATTTGAAACGCACTAGAAGAATAAAAGTAATTGATTGCAAAGGTGGACATGTCCTTGTGAAAGGAATGACCAGAAAAACATATAGTTAACTGGAAGATGGGTTCGAAAGCTGCAGACCATTTGCATAAGTAGAGTTAAAAAAAGTTGTCCACTACTTTTATATTGATGATTTAATCCATGTATAATGGAGCAGTGGTTTTCCACTCCGTACTCTATCTACATCTGCATGCCACCGAGGTGATAATAGCTGATTGGCTGGACCTCCACCCAAGACCTAAGGATATCTTATCAATATAAAAGTGCTTGCCCACCCCTATAATTCGTCTAAACATTAAAGGCTCTAGACTGTCAAAAGACAGTGACAGAGCAAGCTGGATCCAAGATTCAAAAGGGAACTTGTTTTCATCACAGTAGTCTTGCTGTAGAAGTGTGATTCTGCTAATAAAAGTGTATTAAGGAAGTGCATATAATTCAATCAGTTAATAAATAAGCTGTGTACAATATCTGTAGCTTTCAGATACATTTTAAGTGGAGGCAGCTAAAAATAATAAGTGGAACTCATTTTATGGAAATTAAAGTTTGTAGGAAAATTGCAAATGTTCAAAGAAAATAAATATTTATCAGTCTTTAGTCATTCATTACTTCTGTTACTTAATTTTTCTCTAGTTTAATAAAAACGCCTCAAATTACTAATAAATGCATTGTTAAGATTTAGTCTCTGAGAGCGGATATCAGATACAGAAGCTAAAACCACAGATAGATCTTTATTTCTATGCTGTCTGTCTGTAGAAGTAGTTATAGCAATACAAGCCTTTAAAAATACATTTTATATATTTACAGTATGGAAGAGTAGTAACTTAAAGGATATAGATACTATATTGAACGTTTTTATTTACTTAAATGTGTGTGATTTTGGCCTTTCAGTGTCTATAGTCTCTATGCATCACTGCATATAGCAGACTGCAGAAAAAGCTAACAATCAAATCCATCATTGTCTTAATTCTGACAGCAGGGTTTGTAACTCTTATCTCTCATCTCTAAAACAATGTCCTAAGCTGACCAGGTCAATATTCAACAGTTCTAAAAAAAAAAAGTCACAGATTTTCTTTTCATTCTAAAATGATATTTGCATACTCACCATACAGAATTAGCAACCTGAATGACACAGGGTTTCGCCCTTTTGGCTTCATCCAGGAGTTTATAAAAATGTCTCAAAAGTGTTCATATCGATAAAGTGCCCTACTGCAAAATTATTATTTTTATTTATGCGTCTTTCCAGAAAGCTGCACAGGGTTCACAGTAGATAAAATTAATTTATAATATAAAACTTAAGTACAAAAAAGACACGAAAGATTGACTGACAGACTGATCGAGTGAGAGTGAGTAATCAAACTGTAAGACATTACAATACACATGAATCAGTAACAGGGCCACTAATAAGTGGTAGAGATGAGCGGATCTTTTGACATTCAAATTCATCGACATCGCTGAATTTCCCCCAAACATATGATTTGCATGAATCACATAATTAAAAATGCTCTAATTGCCTGGAAATATGTGTATGACACTGTAAGTTCCCCTTAGAGTCAATTAAATATGTTTTGAGCTCTGAAATGTAAACAGTCTTTTTAATGTCCAATTTACTTCCAGCTATATGGCTAGGGGAAATGGATGGTAACCAGAGGTAAACAACAGTGTATTTAACAACACACCGCAGTATCAGAATTTTAAAAAATTGTATAAACGGTCTAAAAATTATCCCTTTTGGTGGGGCAGATGAATGCACTGCTGTTAATTATAGACAGGTGATACAAATGGAAGAAGCCGTGACATTTTTACGGGACTGGATGTCACAATTATCCCTGCTTGGGGATTATAAAAAGCTTTGCACTTTGCTAAATGAAGAAGCGATAGATATTTCAAAAGCCATCCCAAAATGATCCCTTTAATTAAGTTGGCAACAAGTGTACTGTACTGTTTTGAAAGTGAAGAAGTCTCTCAACCAGAAGTGAAAAAATTATTTGTTTTTTTGGGGTCTGTAACTGGTTTGCTAATCACCAAATGATTAGACAATTACAAAGGCTTTTTATCAAGCCATCCATTAACCACTTAGTTACTCTATTTTGAGCGTGAAGAAGTTATGGCTTGTTGTCACAAAGCCTTTTAAAAAATTAGCCCTATTTTCAAACCTGTTTCTTGAGCGTACAGAAACATGAGAGTACATTTCCCAGCATCAGTAGTACTGTCTAGCATACAGTGGGCAGCAAGGAGGTGTATGGTTGTGCAGCGGCTGTGGCAGGAGCAGCAAAGTAGAGAGCTAAGATGGGACAGGCATGGAGATGCTTGGCAGTTTAGAGCCAGCAATGGCAGCCCCAGCAGCAGTACTACAGTATAGCATTGGCACTAGCAGCAGAATGGTGCAGACCACAATTAGCAAACAGGTAGGCAGACAGATGGTGTAGCAGATTTAATCATTGGCATCAATCGAAGAATGTGAAAGAAAGTACCATGCCTGATCCATGCCTGATTCAATTTGACAAATATGAGATTTTTCATGCTTATAGTAGATAACCTGGTCTACTTTGGTGTGACTGGGCCAGTTCTTGCCACTGGTCCAATTTATTCACTCAAAAATCCATGCAGGATATCTGCGTGAGAAAGGACACAGTGTACGTATGATTGAACCTGACTAGTCAGGTAGTGCAACTCTATTTGCTGATGTGTCTCAGTTTTTGTATCGGCAGGTAAACCATCAGGCCAATCAAGTCATATATATTGTAAATGGTGGTGCTGCTGCCTTGGCTATTTGTAAAATTGTTACTTTTGTGAAAATTGTACTTATGGAATTTAAAGAATTTGGTTTTGAAAATTTTAAATTATTTTGCTGTTTTTGGTTATTTGATAATTCTGACCGGCATTGCGCAGGGACTGAACACTCGGGTGAGTATTGACCCTGCAGGGAGTGCATAGAAGATACCTGGTCATACTTGGCAACCATGCACTGTGCAAAAGCATCACCAATTAGGCAACTTATATTTCTCTGTTTATACGCCAATTCCCCCACCCAAAAATGTCTTAATAATTTTGGAAAAAGATCACCTGGCCATACATGCAGTTGGTAACCATCCACTGTGCAAATACATTACCAATTAGGGAACACAGATTTTCTTGCTAATATACCAAATCCACCACCCCAAAAATTTCTGAACAATTTTGGAAACATTTTTATCTTACATTTTACTTATGAAGTTCAAAAAAAACTGGTTGGATAATTTTCAACAATTTTGCTCTGTCAATTGTTTTCTTTCTGACCTGTCTTGTGCAGGGGCCTGTACACACATGGAAGTATTGACTTTGCAAGGAGTAGAAAGAGTTTTCCTAATCAGACATACAGTTGGCAACTATTCGCTGTGCAAAAGCTTTTATGGAACACAGATTTTTCTGCTCATATGCCAATCCCACCGACTGAAAACTTTCTGAACAATTTTAGAAAAAAGTGATAATTTAAAAAAAAAATCACTTCTGAAATTCAAAAAATTTTGCATGTATAATTTTCAGCAATTGTGCCCTTTTTCACAATCCTGATCAAGGTGCTACTTCAACACAGATACAGTCCCAATAATATTTACCGTATTTTTGGGACTATAAAATGCACTTTTTCCCCAAAAAATTTGGGAGGAAAATGGGTGGTGCGTCCTATAGTCTTACCATGGGGTTGTGGCAGTGGTGGAGCAGTGTCCCTTCCTCAGAGAGCCGGCGGTGGCAGAAGTGTGGCAATTCTGCAGGCCCAGTGTTGGCAGTAAGTAGAGCGGAGTGCATCATTGCTTTCCCGGTGGCCCACGGCTTCAGGAAAATGGCCGCTGGGAAAGCAATGATTCACTCCTCTCTGCTTACTGCCGACACTGGGCCAGCCAAGACCTCAATCTGCGCATGTGCTACCTCCAGTGGCCATTTCCCTGAAGCACACAGCTTCATGGAAATGGCCAGCAGAGGCAGCGCAGATTGATATTACAAATATATATATAATTGAAATATATACAGTACAGACCAAACGTTTGGACACACCTTCTCATTTAAAGATTTTTCTGTATTTTCATAACTATGAAAATTGTACATTCACACTGAAGGCATCAAAACTATGAATTAACACATGTGGAATTATATACTTAGCAAAAATGTGTGAAACAACTGAAAATATGTATTATATTCTAGGTTCTTCAAAGTAGCCACCTTTGGCTTTGATGTCTGCTTTGCACACTCTTGGCATTCTCTTGATGAGCTTCAAGAGGTAGTCACCGGAAATGGTTTTCACTTCATAGGTGTGCCCTGTCAGGTTTAATAAGTGGGATTTCTTGCCTTATAAATGGGGTTGGGACCATTAGTTGTGTTGTGCAGAAGTCTGGTGCATACACAGCTGATAGTCCTACTAAATAGACTGTTAGTATTTGTATTATGGCAAGAAAAAAGCAGCTAAGTAAAGAAAAACGAGTGGCCATCATTACTTTAAGAAATGAAGGTCAGTCAGTCTGAAAAATTGGGAAAACTTTGAAAGTGTCCCCAAGTGCAGTTGCAAAAACCATCAAGCGCTACAAAGAAACTGGTTCACATGAGGACCGCCCCAGGAAAGGAAGACCAAGAGTCACCTCTGCTTCTGAGGATAAGTTTATCCGAGTCACCAGCCTCAGAAATCACAGGTTAACAGCAGCTCAGATTAGAGACCAGGTCAATCCACACAGAGTTCTAGCAGCAGACACATCTCTACAACAACTGTTAAGAGGAGACTTTGTGCAGCAGGCCTTCATGGTAAAATAGCTGCTAGGAAACCACTGCTAAGGACAAGCAACAAGCAGAAGAGACTTGTTTGGGCTAAAGAACACAAGGAATGGACATTAGACCAGTGGAAATCTGTGCTTTGGTCTGATGAGTCCAAATTTGAGATCTTTGGTTCCAACCACCGTGTCTTTGTGTGACGCAGAAAAGGTGAATGGATGGACTCTACATGCCTGGTTCCCACCGTGAAGCATGGAGGAGGAGGTGTGATGGTGTGGGGGTGCTTTGCTCCTGACACTGTTGGGGATTTATTCAAAATTGAACGCATACTGAGCCAGCATGGCTACCACAGCATCTTGCAGCGGCATGCTATTCCATCCGGTTTGCGTTTAGTTGGACCATCATTTATTTTTCAACAGGACAATGACCCCAAACACACCTCCAGGTTGTGTAAGGGCTATTTGACCAAGAAGAAGAGTGATGGGGTGCTACGCCAGATGACCTAGCCACCACAGTCACCAGACCTGAACCCAATCCAGATGGTTTGGGGTGAGCCGGACCGCAGAGTGAATGCAAAAGGGCCAACAAGGGCTAAGCATCTCTGGGAACTCCTTCAAGATTGTTGGAAGACCATTTCCGGTGACTACCTCTTGAAGCTCATCAAGAGAATGCCAAGAGTGTGCAAAGCAGTCATCAAAGCAAAAGGTGGCTACTTTGAAGAACCTAGAATATAAGACATATTTTCAGTTGTTTCACACTTTTTTGTTAAGTATATAATTCCACATTTGTTAATTCATAGTTTTGATGCTTTCAGTGTGAATGTACAATTTCCATAGTCATGAAAATACAGAAAAATCTTTAAATGAGAAGGTGTGTCCAAACTTTTGGTCTGTACTGTATGCATAATTGAAATTACAAATATAAAAACATTATCAGTCCAACAGAGTAATCACAGTGGAGGACCACAGAACAACTTTGCATAAATATTAAAATTATAAAATCATAGATAATCAGTATTTGTTCAGACTACAGCATAATTTACATCAAACAATGAAACCCTAATAGTTCAGATTGCAGATTGTTTGAATTTGCATGGAATAGTGTATTTCAAGAAATTCGACTCAAATTTCATCCTGCGGATCGATCTGGTCATCCTGATGAAGCAAGGGTGAAGCATACATCGGGGCACTAGGACCACATCCCACACCAGTCCACTTGGACATGTAAGTTGTTCTTCAGCTATTTTTCTTGTACATAAGATGCATCAGTTTATAGGCTAATCTTGCCATTGATTTACAGTGGTGGCCAAAAGTATTGGCACCCCTGCAATTCTGTCAGATAATACTCAGTTTCTTCCTGAAAATGATTGCAATCACAAATTCTTTGGTATTATTATCTTCATTTAATTTGTCTTTAATGAAAAAACACAAAAAGAATTGTCCTAAAGCCAAATTGGATACAATTCCACACCAAACCTAAAAAAAGGGGTGGACAAAATTATTGGAACTGTTTGAAAAATCATGTGATGCTTCTCTAATTCATGTAATTAACAGCACCTGTAATTTGCCTGTGGCGCCTAACAGGTGTCGGCAATAACTAAATCACACTTGCAGCCAGTTAACATGGATTAAAGTTGACTCAACCTCTGTCCTGTGTCCTTGTGTGTACCACATTGAGCATGGAGAAAAGAAAGAAGACCAAAGAACTGTCTGAGGACTTGAGAAACCAAATTGTGAGGAAGCATGAGCAATCTCAAGGCTACAAGTCCATCTCCAAAGACCTGAATGTTCCTGTGTCTTCCGTGCACAGTGTCATCAAGAAGTTTAAAGCCCATGGCACTGTGGCTAACCTCCCTAGATGTGGACGGAAAAGAAAAATTGACGAGAGATTTCAACGCAAGATTGTGCGGATGGTGGAGAACCTCGACTAACATCCAAACAATTTCAAGCTGCCCTGCAGTCCGAGGGTACAACAGTGTCAACCCGTACTATCCGTCGGCGTCTGAATGAAAAGGGACTGTATGGTAGGATACCCAGGAAGACCCCACTTCTTACCCCGAGACATAAAAAAGCCAGGCTGGAGTTTGCCAAAACTTACCTGAGAAAGCCTAAAACATTTTGGAAGAATGTTCTCTGGTCAGATGGGACAAAAGTAGAGCTTTTTGGCAAAAAGCATCAACATAGAGTGTACAGGAAAAAAAAAGAGGCAGTCAAAGAAAAGAACACGGTCCCTACAGTCAAACATGGCGGAGGTTCCCTAATGTTTTGGGGTTGCTTTGCTGCCTCTGGCACTGGACTGCTTGACCGTGTGCATGGCATTATGAAGTCTGAAGACTACCAACAAATTTTGCAGCAAAATGTTGGGCCCAGTGTGAGAAAGCTGGGTCTCCCTCAGAGGTCATGGGTCTTCCAGCAGGACAATGACCCAAAACACACTTCCCAAAGCACTATAAAATGGTTTGAGAGAAATCACTGGAGACTTCTAAGGTGGCCAGCAATGAGTCCAGACCTGAATCCCATAAAACACCTGTGGAGAGATCTCAAAATGGCAGTTTGGAGAAGGCACCCTTCAAATATCAGGGACCTGGAGCAGTTTGCCAAACAAGAATGGTCTACAATTCCAGCAGAGCATTGTAAGAAACTCATTGATGGTTACCGGAAGCGGTTGTTCGCAGTTATTTTGGCTAAAGGTTGTGCAACCAAGTATTAGGCTGAGGGTGCCAATACTTTTGTCTGGCCCATTTTTGGAGTTTTGTGTGAAATGATCAATGATTTGATTTTTGCTTCATTCTCTTTTGTGTTTTTTCCTTGCAAGCAAATTAAATGAAGATAATAATACCAAAGAATTTGTGATTGCAATCATTTTCAGGAAGAAACTGAGTATTATCTGACAGAATTGCAGGGGTGCCAATACTTTTGGCCACCACTGTATATTAAGAAGTATATATATAGAGCCACTAGTGTTTTGTGCTGGTAGCACCATCTTTGTGTAGCTCATACAAATACTCATAATTCGTAATTTAACATCAGGGATAATCTGATATGTTAATATCCTGGAAAACTTGCATTATGCAATACATATATTGAACTATTAGGGCTTCATTGTTTGATGTTAATTATGCTATAGTCTGAACAAATACTGATTATCTGCAATTTTATAATTGTACTATTTATCCAAAGGTGTTCTGTGGTCCTCCATTGTGATTACTTTGTTGGACTGATATTGTTTTTACATTTGTAATTTCAATAAAGATATAAATCTGAGACATTAGTCACCCATTGTTTTCTTGTGGTGGTTTACATAGGTACATGTACGTAAAGTAATTTGAGGCAACAGCCAGTAGTATTGCTGTGGCTCCTACAACTGTTAAATGCAATAAGTCAAACAGTTGCAAAACTTTAACCTCTTCTTGTTATTTTTTTTTTTAATAATGATATTCAACCAAATTGAAAAGTAATTTAATGAAACCTAAAATGCTAGTTTGCAAAGTTGCTACACATAGGTTCGCAACCAGTAACTAAAATGTGTCAACAACGGCAGTATGGCAGTGAAGTGTACAGAGTAGACAATTAAAATGCTGTAACTACTCCAAAGTAAAGAGACCTTTTATATTAAAGGTGAAGAAAAAGCCTTGTGCCTTTACAAAATCGGATGGGAAATGTAGTTAGAATCTCAAGCAAGTACCCGGTGGCCGCTGTACCCAGGTGGCGTGTGTACACGTCTAATATTAGACTAATTGGAGCAATGTAGAGGGCTCAAAAAAATAGTTTAAAACAATGCACACACTTTAGTAGGTGAACACTTGTGTTTAAGTTTTAGGAATATGCAGTTTTCTCTAAAAGTCCACATGCATTTACAAAATACGATGGCACCAGGAAATCTAAGAAGAATCATGTCCTAACAGCAAGCACATGTAACTGTATTCAGGTCATTTAATATTAGGCTATTTGAGCAATGAAGCGGCTCAACAAATTATTTTAAACAACGCACACATATAGGTAGATGACCACTTGTGTTTAAGTTTCAAAATGTTTTTGATTTTGCTATATAAAAAAAAAAATAATGACGTATCTCAAAACATAGAGATTGCACTTTCATTTACAAACAGAAACAACCCTTACATTCAGAATTTGGATTTAAATTAAAAGTCTGCGATGAGAGTTGGAATATTACCTTGCTTGCTGTCACTGTGAGAAAAGAAAAAAAGCAGCTATTATCACAGATGTATTTCACAGTCACACTCTGAATGGTGATGATGAGATGCTACAATAGTTCACTGCATATTAAATAAATCTTGGATTTCTATTCACAGACTGAGACTATCACTCCCATTTTCAATCTGGTGCATCAGCCCTGAAGTAGTACACCACCTTTATCTATCCCTACCCTGTGTGCTCTGACTGCTCCTATCCCTACACAGTACAGGCATAACAAGGTGCTCCTTGGTCTTCCCCTATGTTTTATACTACCTATGATAGCCCCGATTGGCTGTACCACACCATGTAGTTGGATTGGGGCATTGTGGGGAAACCCGTCCTGCTGCACCAGACTCCATTAGCCCGCTCACTAAGTGTGCCGAGTTTGCAGAAAGTGTGAAATGGCGGCGTGCATTTTTCTTATGCTGATCCTCGCAAATCTAATTGCAGATTGTTTGAATTTGCATGGAACAGTGTATTTCAAGAAATTTGACTCAACTTATGCGGGTTGATCCACTCGTCTCTATTAAGTGCCTTATTAATTCTGGGAGTTTTGGACCACATGAAGCACTTGGGTCCAGGGGTGACTATTTGTGCACCCCTGTCCCTACATCCATAGCTTTGTCACCATTCTATGTAGATGTGAATAGTGTATTAATATAAGTAAATGCTGCAATTAGAGCTGTATTCTTTTGCTTTCTGCATTGATTTCCGGATGGTTTGGTCACAGAGGGAAAGTACTGTGAATATTAAACAGCTTTGAAATGGGAATTAGAACAATATTTCTAATTTGTATATCCTCTTATCAACAGTTCTCTAATCATCTATGCCTTTAGATGTCTTATTTTAGGTTGATGAAAATACCCACAGTTAATTGTTAATTGTTGTTAATTCTTTACCAGAATTATTGTAGACATATGCTGAATGTATATATTGTACAGTAAAATTCAGTTTCACTGGCAGTGATGGTGGTGCTGGATTATCAAATATATTTCTCGTGTGAGTGTGTAAGGTGGTGGGGGGCAAACAGGATATCCCTGTACCCTCTGTAGCATGTACCAAGTATACACTGGATCCTGGACTAGAAACAAAATGATAGCAACAGTACAACATGACTTTATTTACACTCATCCAATACTGAAGCATTTATACTTTTAATATTGCGCAACAGCAGAACTTTTCCAAAAATATATATAGTCTCTCAGTGTCAGACTGGAGTACCTATGGCCCACCAGTAGAATCAACTCTAGGGGCCCACACTAAAGCTATATAGAAATATCACCTGTTTGACATTATCTACAGTCCTGTCCAATAAAGTGGGATGTCAGCTGTAACACAGCTGGCTCCTGCATGAGATGGCACGAAAACAGCTCCTGTGCATGCACCATTACTGCAATGTACTGTTATGGCGGTTTACGTTAAGTGCATTGGTGCTATAACATAATAGCCTGATACAAGGTGGGTGGGAGTTAAACTTTAGAGTAGTCAAACTCTAAAAAGCCTAAAAAATGTTCTCTTTACTGATGACAGTGAAAGTACATAATTGTTAGAACCTTGCTCTTAGTTTTTTTTCCTTTGCTGGTCACATGACCTTGTTGGCCTATTTAATCCTGCTCTGCCCTTCTGGCTTTGCTGGACTTCATTGTATAACTACTTTCTAGCTAGCCTGTGCTCTGTATCTAACTCTGTTAGTTTGCTTGGTCTACGGACCTCTATGTTCTATATATTTTGTTTGTTCGTCTGTCTGCTACTATTTCTGTTAGGAGGTGTCCCATTTTCCTCCCAGTCCTTAGTACTTGTAGGGATTCCTTCCCCACATCTATAGGTCTCCGTACAGACTAGCTTAGGACTTTAGCAGGTCTGATCGCAGGATCAGGTTCCCTGTTACATCGTAGGGATTCAGCTGAGTCCTATAGTAGGGACAGATCTCCTCTCTTTCCTTAGCTCTGGTAGCAGAACATAACAGTAAGTCCAGCCTGCAAATTCTCTAAGGAAAGATTTTTCTGTTCCATCATGGTGTCGGTTCTGGATTTGGCTAAACGCCTGCAGGGACTCTCTCTGGAGGTGACTGAGCTCCGTCAGCACGTGAGTAACTGTCCTGGAGCACATTTCTTGGAGCTTAAGGTACGTTTGCCTGATTTATTTTTTGGTGAACACCAAGAATTTTTTTCATTTAAAAATGCTTGCTTATTGTATTTTCGTTTGAGACCCAGGTCCTCTGGGGATGAATCCCAGCGCATAGGGTTCATAATGTCACTTTTGCGCAAAGAGCCTCAGGAGTGGGCCTTTTCTTTGCAACCTAGTGATACATGCTTCAGATCAGTGGATAGTTTTTTTTCTGCTTTGGGGCTATTATATGATGATCCTGACCGTATCTCATCTGCTGAGACTGAGTTGAGACGTTTGAGACAGGGATCAGGTAATGTGGAAAAATATTGTACTCATTTCCGTCGTTGGTCTACTCAAACAGGGTGGAACGATTCTGCTCTGAAAAGTCTATTTCTTGCTGGGCTCAATGAAAGGGTTAAAGACCTGCTAATTGCTTATCCCACACCTGAAGATTTGCAACAGGCTATGCAATTAGCTATACGGGTGGATAGGAGACTACGTGCAAGGGTTAATGAGAGCAAATCCTCTGCTATGTCAGTTTCTGGTTATGAGAATGTGTGTACTAACCGTGGTGAACCGATGGAGATTGGATCGGTGGCACCTCGCTCTCAAGAAAAAGACCGTAGATTTTCTGAAGGCTTGTGTTTCTATTGCGGAAAATCTGGTCATTTGATTAAAGGCTGTGAGCTTCGTATGAAGAAAGAAAAAAAAATGGTCAGTCATGCCCGTATTGCCTGTTTAAATTCCAAGGGTGTATTTTTAGCTGCTTCCACTATTGCTCAGAAAAAATTAATGGAATTTCGGGTGTTTGTTGATTGTGGGTCTACTCTGAATGTAATTGATGGGGGATTCTTGGAAAGACTCAATTTAAAACCCGAACCTTTATCATCCCCCATTGCTGTGGTTTCTGTGGATGGTTCCCCTTTGAAGAATATTACTCTCAAGGTCTGTGAATTTCCTCTCACTATTAATGGTGTTCACCATGAGAAATTGGATTTGGTAGTTTTGAATAACTTGCCTTCTCCAGTAATATTGGGATTGCCCTGGTTAAAATTTCACAATCCTGTACTGGATTGGTCTACCAGTGAAATTAAATCCTGGAGCCATAAATGTTATGACAAGTGTTGTAACGGGCATATTGCAGCTGTGGATAGGGGAGAATTGCCTGTTCCTATTCAGGATTTTTGGAGAGTTTTATCTGAGAAGGAATCGCAGGTTTTGCCTCCCCATAGAGACTATGATTGTTCTATTGAATTTGTCCCTGGAGCGACTCTTCCTAAAAGTCGTTTATTTAACCTTACTATTCCTGAGAGGAAGGCTTTGGAGGAATACATACAGACAAGTTTGGCCGCCGGTCACATTAGGCCCTCTAAGTCTCCTGTGGCGGTTGGATTTTTTTTTTGTAAAAAAAAAAGGACGGCGGTTTACGTCCTTGTCTGGATTTTCGTGAGATTAACAAAATTACTGTACGCAATCCTTACCCACTGCCATTGATTCCTGATCTGTTTAACCAGTTAATGGGGGCCAAGTGGTTCTCTAAAATTGACCTTAAGGGGGCATACAATCTGTAGCGCATGAAGGAGGGTGACGAATGGAAGACTGCTTTTAACACTCCTGTGGGTCATTTTGAGAATCTGGTTATGCCTTTTGGTCTTACTAATGCTCCTGCATTTTTTCAGAATCTTATTAATGACATCCTTAGACCTTTGATCGGCAAAAATGTGGTTGTGTATTTGGATGACATTTTGATTTATTCGCCGGATCTGGAGTCTCATTGGCGGAGCGTACGTGAGGTATTACAGTTATTAATGGACAATTCGCTTTTTGCTAAGCTGGAGAAATGTGAGTTCGCTGTACAGAGAATTAGTTTTTTGGGTTACATTATCTCCAGCGAAGGTTTTGAGATGGACCCGGTTAAAGTTCAAGCTGTACAGGAATGGCCTAGGCCTATTGGTTTGAAATCGATACAGAGGTTTTTAGGTTTCGCCAATTATTACAGAAAATTCATAAAAATTTTTTCTAGTATTGTCAAACCTCTGACCGATCTCACCAGGAAAGGTGCTGATGCGGTTCAGTGGTCTTCTGAGGCCATTGAAGCTTTTGTGTATCTCAAGGAGAGGTTCACCTCTGCTCCCATTCTTATGCAGCCTGATGTGACTAAGCCGTTTTTGGTTGAGGTTGATGCTTCCTCTGTGGGGGTTGGCGCAGTATTGTCTCAGGATAACGGGGATGGATTACATCCCTGTGCCTTTTTTTCAAAAAATTTTTCGGAGACTGAACTGAATTACGATATTGGTAATCGGGAATTATTGGCTATTAAACTCGCATTTGAACACTGGCGCCACTTCTTGGAAGGTGCGGATTTTCCCATTCAGGTTCTTACGGATCATAAAAATCTTATATATCTTGATGCTGCCAAGCGCCTGAATGCCCGTCAGGCTAGGTGGGCACTGTTTTTCTCGCGGTTTAATTTCTCCGTTACTTACATCCCTGGTACTAAGAATGTTAAGGCGGATGCCTTGTCTCGCAGTTTTTCTCCCATAGTCGGTGCTGAGAAAGAGGAGAACATTTTACAAGAAGGTGTTGTGATAGCTGCTTTGGACTCCGTTTTGGAAGATGAGATTCTTAAAGCACAGGAGAATGCCCCATCTAACACTCCTCATGGGAGGTTGTTTGTGCCTGGGACCTTTAGGAGAGATTTGTTTGTTGAGTGTCACGAATCTCGGTTGGCAGGTCATCCCGGAATCTCTGAGACCAAGAGACTGGTGGGTCGCAGTTTTTGGTGGCCTGGATGGCAGAAGGAAGTCATTAAGTGGGTGCGTCAATGTACTATATGTGCTAGATCTAAGTCCTCACATACTCCTGCTGCGGGGTTGCTTTGTCCTTTGGAGGTTCCCAGTGCTCCTTGGACACATTTGGCTATGGACTTTATAACTGACCTTCCCCCCTCTGAGGGTTTTACTGTCATCTGGGTGGTCGTGAACCGTTTTAGCAAGATGTGTCACTTGGTTCCCTTCATCAAACTGCCCTGCGCTAAAACTCTCGCTAAGGCCTTTGTCAAGGAAATTGTCAGACTTCATGGCGTTCCTACTGACATTGTTTCTGATAGGGGTCCTCAGTTCGTGGCTCGTTTTTGGCGTGCCTTTTGTGACAGGTTGGGAGTTCATTTGTCGTTCTCGTCCGGATATCATCCTGAATCTAATGGCCAGACAGAAAGGAAAAACCAGGATGTTGAGCAGTTCTTGCGTTGTTTTGTGGCAGACAATCAAGAGGGGTGGTCTGAGTTTCTGCCACCTGCTGAATTTGCTCTGAACAATCATACATCTTCTTCTGCTGGTTGTTCGCCTTTTTGTTGTTGTTCTGGGAGACATCCGTCGTTTGGGTCGTTCTCCAAGTTGGGATCTGCCGTGCCTGAGGAGGAGAATTTTTCCGGTGATTTGGAGAGAGTTTGGACGGATGTGCGTGGTAATCTTCAGGAGGCCAACAGAAAATCTAAAGACTACTTTGATAGGAAACGACAGGAGGTTTTGTTCGCTGTTGGTGACATGGTTTGGTTGTCCTCTAGGAATCTGCGGTTGAGGATTCCTTCTAAGAAATTGGGTCCCAAGTTTGTAGGGCCCTTTAAGGTGCTTCAGGTTGTCAACCAATCTGCTGTTAGGTTGGAGGTTCCTACCTCCTGGAGAATTAATCCGGTATTTCATGTCTCTCTGTTGAAAAAAGCTGTTGTATTGGATTGTGACGCCTCTGCCTCTGTTCCTCCGGTGGTGGAGGACAGGGAATATGAAATTTCTCGCATCCTTAACTCTAGACGGTATAGAGGTAGTTTGCAGTATCTTGTGGCCTGGAAAGGTTTCGGACCCGAGGATAACTCTTGGGTGAGGTCGGATGATGTTTCCGCGTCCAGACTTATCAGAGCGTTTCACAGGAGATTTCCTGATAAGCCTGGTCCTAGGGGATCCGGAGGATCCTCTTAGAAGGGGGGGTACTGTTAGAACCTTGCTCTTAGTTTTTTTTCCTTTGCTGGTCACATGACCTTGTTGGCCTATTTAATCCTGCTCCGCCCTTCTGGCTTTGCTGGACTTCATTGTATAACTACTTTCTAGCTAGCCTGTGCTCTGTATCTAACTCTGTTAGTTTGCTTGGTCTACGGACCTCTATGTTCTATATATTTTGTTTGTTCGTCTGTCTGCTACTATTTCTGTTAGGAGGTGTCCCATTTTCCTCCCAGTCCTTAGTACTTGTAGGGATTCCTTCCCCACATCTATAGGTCTCCGTACAGACTAGCTTAGGACTTTAGCAGGTCTGATCGCAGGATCAGGTTCCCTGTTACATCGTAGGGATTAAGCTGAGTTCTATCTTAGGGACAGATCTCCTCTCTTTCCTTAGCTCTGGTAGCAGAACATAACAGTAATCCCCAGACACAACAAATATCCATTACTAAGGCCTATTCTAGCAGTTCTGCTATTGTAGATGAAAACTGAAATGGCGCTCAACATCAAATAACACTGCGGTACTGTAAAAGAATAATACAAGGGTTTAATAACAATACTATAATTACCAGCAACTAAATAACATCACTGAGTAGTGCCCACATAAAAATACTGCCATACAGTAACTGAAAATCTCTGCCAGTTGCTGAAAAGCACCCCAAGATAGTTGCTGAATAACACTGTCACATTTATTAAATATTATTGTCCTTCCATGGCTGGACATTACAATCAATATATGACCAAATACTAAAGGTATGTGCACACTACATCTTTTCCAAACCCGTCAGCTTTTTCAGGTGATTCAGGAAATACCAGGATATTTTTTCATCTGGTATTTCACCTTTTATCCAGCACTCACGGTTCCTCCTAGCAGCTCTTCCTCAGAGTTACGGGATGGTGCATCAATGTGACCACATGCAGCTCGGAGCCAGAACCAAGCTTAACTTGAGGTCCTCCTTACCTCCCTCTTACAGCTGGTAGTCAATAAGACTATCATTTCTGTGGCCAGCTAAACTATTGTAATTAGATTGTGGCAATGAATGGTATTGCGACATTTGAACAGCAATGCTATTTTTTTCCCAAAAACATTGCGTGTGAACTCACATTAAGTAATGTTTAGTAATTTTGCAATAATGTGAATACTTATCTTCCCTATTCCAGGTACACAATTTGTCAAAATAAATCTTTAAAAGGCTGGCATCATGGAATATTTATACAGTATTCTGGATGGCGCACACTTCCGCATTATCTTTTGTATTCTAAGCAAGACACTTGCACGAGCAAGGTTCACCACATACATACTTGCAAAGCGGCACTACAATATCTGACCTAGCAGCTTTTCCATTACTGACCCAGTTGGCTTTTTGAACCTGCTGCTCATCTTCAATTTCCTTGCAATGAGCTTGAACAATGCTTGACTTCTATTGTAAACGATTACTGCCTACCTTATTACTGCCTACTTTAATGTACTACCAGTCTGAATACAGTTTTGCTTGCTGATTATTTACTGTTTTCCTGATTTCCTGGCCTATTCTATGTAATCTACTGGTTCAATAATATGATGTGAATTATGCAATATGAAATATAACAATTTGTCATGTGGTAGAAAAGTTCATATTGTCTGTGGGGATGGGGAAGAGGGGTGGGTGAATCCCTTAGATTTAACAATAGCATCAAGTAGAAATTATAAAATCGATATGCTGCAAATCGACTTTCACTCAAATTTCAGCAAATTCATAGGTCCCAGGGAATTAGAACAATTTGCGATTTTATTCAAATGGATAGTTAAAAAATGCCTAGCGCCGTTTCAGACATTGCCGAAAGTTGAATTGCAGAGAGTGGGTTCACATAACATCAGGCACAGCTGCAAGGGCCAAGTATTGGCATGGTTGTGATTGGCCAGCGCACCACGTGAGTAACATGGGTTACAGTAGCTGTGAGGTTACTGCCGGTCAGAGCCGCTGTGTGACAGCGTGGGAAACAATGGCTCTGACCGGCGGTAACCTTTCTGAAGTCACCGCAAGTCACAGCACGCTGGGTTCCCACACTATCACACAGGACAGGATGGGAACTAGCGACCGAGACCGGCGGTGAAGTCAGGAAGGTTACTACCGGTCAAAGCTGCTGTTTCCTACGCTGTCACAAAGGCTCTGACCGGTGGTAAACTTGCTGATGTCACCACCGGACACAGACAATGCCGGGTATCGTGGACCACTGTGAGATCTGTCAGTGTCTGCTGCAGTTAGTGCCTATAAAGCTCCGTTCTCTGAAAGTGGCTTCATATGTTGGAATTTTGGACGGGGCCCTCGATACGGACTACAGTGGATCGCTTGGACTACGGTGGACCGGCATGGGAGTTTTATCTTTAATAAATTGGTGAAAGAGGGTAATTGTCTGGGAGTGTTTTTAACAAATAAAATAATTTTCTGTTTGTGTTTATTTCCTTCTACTACTGAGTTAGTAATGGGTGTGTCTGACAGATAACTCTCCATTACTAACCCCTGGGCTTGGTGTCAGCCAGATGCTGACATCGACCCCCAAAGAATTACACCATTGGTCACCACACCAGGGCAATTGGGATCAGCCGAGGCTAAGCGCCAGAATTGGCGCATCAAATATGATGCGCCACTTCTGGGGTTTCTGCTGGCTGATATTTGTAGGCTGGGAATGGCCCAATAACCATGGGCATTCCCAGCCTATTAATATAAGCCTGCAGCCGTCTGCTTCCCCTTAGCTGGTTATTAAAAAAAGGAGGTACCATACACAGTTTTTTTATTTACTACTAATAAATCTATTACTAATAAATATAAATGACTAATAAATGTATTTATTACTAATAAATAAATGAAAAATACTAATAAATAAATAAATGAAAAAAAACGGAATGTGGTCCCCCTTAATTTTAATAACCAGCTAAGGGAAAACAGATAGCCTCGGGCTTATATTAATAGGCTGGGAATGCCCACGGTTATTGGGCCATTCCCTATCTACAAATATCAGCGATCCCTATTAAAGGAGTTTGTCCCTTCGGCAGTGTCTCCCTCATCCCCACCTCCTCCAGTTTCTGTCGACGGTGGCTTGGAGTATCAGGTTCAGAGGGTTTAGGATTCTCGTAGGGTCCAAAATTCCCTCCAATTCCTCATCTACTGGAGGGGATAATGATCAGAGGAGAGATCCTGGGTCCCAGCTCGAGATGTAAAGGTCGAGCGATTAGTCAGGGCCTTCCATCTAAAATATCTTGGGAAGCCTGGGGGTCCGGTGGCCCCCCACTAGAAGAGGGGGTAATGTCACGATTCCACCCCTCAGTGTGTCTGGGATGCAGTTACTGATGGCTCAGCTGTCCAATCTGGTACAGAGGCGTGCTGAAGCTGTTAGTACTTTGATTGACAACTCAGTGCCCAGTCTGTTGCAGGGGCGTGCTGAACTGTTGGTGTTTTGATTGACAGCTTGACTGTCCAGTCTGAGACTGGGAGGTGGTGGCTGTCTCCAGGTGTTCATTGTCCCATGTCATTGTCTGTCTGTTTAACTCGACTGTTAGTCCCAGACCTCTGCCAGACATACATTCAGCTAAGTGTGGTTTGTCTATCTATGCTTTGTGTTCTGTTTGTTGATCTTTCATTGCCTGATCTTGGACCTCATTCTGACCATCCGTCTGTTTAACCCCTTTGTTCTGATCTGCTATCTTCCTGGTATTTTGACCTTGAACTATTATCTGACTACGCTCTTGTCTCTTCCTTCTGTTTATGATGTACCCTCCTGGCTTGTCCATGAGAAGTGACTCAGCATCACATCCTCCCTTTCTTTGACCTGGGCATTCCGTTTAGATAGCTTCCCATATAGCTGGGTTTCCATAGTTGGTGTTACGCACACGCCCAGACTGACTGGCGTGAACGTGGTTAGTGATCCCACTGGACCATGAACCGAGGAGTGCCTGGAGGGGCGTGACTAAGTATGAACTCGGTCTGACCAAGGTCGCACGGCGGCTCAGTCGACTCCGTGAAAAAGGGAGGAACCGAGCAGAGGGACCAGGTGCTACTCCAGGTCAGACCCCGGTCACAGCTGTTGACCCACACCGGGGAATGCAGGAACAGGCAGGTTAGGCTGGCATACAGACAGGTGGGTACTGGCAGGCACGGCTGGTATGCAGACAGGTGGGTACTGGCAGGCATGGCTGGTATGCAGACAGGTGGGTACTGGCAGGCACGGCTGGCGTGCAGACAGGTGGGTACTGGCAGGTAGGAACGCAGGCAGGATAGGGACCAGTACAGACTGGGATACAGGAACAGAGCGGCAGGTGCGGTAGACAAGCAGAGCAGAGCAAAACCCGCAGGTGCGGTAGACAAGCAGAGCAGAGCAAAACCCGCAGGTGCGGTAGACAAGCAGAGCAGAGCAAAACCCGCAGGTGTGGTAGACAAGCAGAGCAGAGCAAAACCCGCAGGTGCAGTAGACAAGCAGAGCAGAGCAAAACCCGCAGGTGCGTTAGACAAGCAGAGCAAAACCCGCAGGTGCGGTAAACAAGCAGAGCAAAACCCGCAAGTGCAGTAGACAAGCAGAGCAGAGCAAAAGCCGCAGGTGCAGTAGACAAGCAGAGCAGAGCAAAACCCGCAGGTGCGGTAGACAAGCAGAGCAGAGCAAAACCCGCAGGTGCGGTAGATGAGCAGAGCTAAACCCGCAGGTGCGGTAGACGAGCAGAGCAGAGCAAAACCCACAAGTGCGGTAGACAAGCAGAGCAGAGCAAAACCCGCAGGTGCGGTAAACAAGCAAAGCAGAGCAAAACCCGCAGGTGCGGTAGACAAGCAGAGCAGAGCAAAACCCGCAGGTGTGGTAGACAAGCAGAGCAGAGCAAATACACACAAGGTACTTACAATGAAGTAGCGAGTGGACACTAAACTCACAAACAGAAGTACAGAGACAACGAGTTGGAGTTAGGTGCAAGTTCAGACACTGCAGGAAAAGGGAAGATACGGACATAGAGACAAACAAGTAACGGGCTAGGACTCTGTTCAGACAGGAACGAGCCTGGGAACTCAGCCCCCAGGGAGGCGGAAACAGACTGGAAGTCAAAGATACAGGTAACGGGCCTGGGTATACTGCCCCCAGGGTGGCGGAACAGACTAGAAGTCACAGATACAGGTAACAGGCCTGGGTATACAGCCCCCAGGGTGGCGGAAACAGACAAGATACAGGACAGGACCTGGCAACTCAGTTGCACAGAACACACTGAATGAAAGTGTTGCTCAGGCACCTCCTTCTGGGTGGAGGGGGTTTAAGTATCCAGTGACTCACAGCAGTAGGCTGGGGACGCATTAGGACTGTGCACACAGTAACTAAGAAACAGGCAGTAACCGCGCCACTGCCCTAAGCAATCAGACAAGAGACATGCACACAGCAGGTACTGGAGCAAAGTGTGCAGCCTGGACTGATAGGTAAAATGGCAGTCTTGCATGGTGGGAAGTGGTAAGCCATGCCAGCACGCAGCCTGGGATGTTACAGTTGGGTCCCCGATCCTGCTCGGCCCTTATTCACATTGTGGTCATTTTTGACCCATGGTAAGATTTTAATAATAGAGGTTAGGACTGCCCCGACTGGGTACACCTTGGCGCTTGTGGGATGGCTTTTATGCTTTTTTTTTTATTACAAGCAGTATTTACTGGGTACCCTATTTTATGTACATGCACTATTGCTTTTTACTTACTTATAACAGGGTATATGTTAATTTTATTTCTAGCTTAGGTTTTATTCATCAATACTTGTTTCAAAACAAAATTTGGCTGCACCACCATACATCCCCATCCTCACCTCAATTTACCATACTAGCTGTGCTCTCCATTTGGATAACAATTTAAAGGGGTTGCCTCCTTTATCTATTTTTTTGCCTATAGGCTCATTGGTGCATTAAACCAATGTACTTATCAGGGAACCCTGTCAGTGGAAAGCTGTCAGCTCTAAATAGGGTTTCCATGGACAAACTTTGTGCTAGCCACTCAGTCCAGCAGATTCTAGGGGGAGCACTGACCTTCACTCTTTAACCGATTAACATTTCTTTACTGAAATGCATCTAATTTATGTCCACACACGATAGTGGCTGGGTACACATCTAATGCAGAATTTTTTTGTACTATTTTGTATTATTAAAGATGGTAAAACAAACAAGCATACTTTACCTTTCATGTCAGCAATAATAGTAGTAATAATTTTATTTCTATAGTGGCAACATATTCCTCATATTCTTACTTACAATTAAGCACGGATATGTACAGACAATAAAAACAATACAAAGTAACATATAGTTCAACAGCTACAGGAGGAGAGAGGGCCCTGCTCACAAGCTTACAATCTGTTTCCTTATATAGTAGATTGTAAGAGCCCTTAATCATCTTTGAATTGTTGAATTATATGTAACTATGTAATGCCTAATTTTGTTTGTACATGTCCCCTCTGTTTGTAAAGTGCTGTGAAATATGTTGGCAATCTATAAAGATTATTAGTATTATTATTACTTCCAAACTGTATACTTAGAATACCTACAATAGTATAATCACAACCGTATCTCTTACCCTTGCAGATATTTTCTAAATAAGCCATTGTTGGGATTTTCATATTTATATTTAGATATGCTAAATGAGGTTTTAACCAATCAAATTTCCTGATATATTAAAGTGAACCTATCGGCACAATTTTGTAATATAAAGTAAAAACATGGCTTTAATGGCGCTGTAATACTGATTATATTGATACTAGTGATGAGCGAGCACTAAAATGCTCGGGTACTCAATGCTCGGGTCGAGCAAATTGGAATGCTCGAGTGCTCGGTCCGAGCAATGAGCCCAATGTAAGCCTATGGGAAACTCAAGCGTTTTTCCGGCGGCCCCTACCCCCCCCCCCCCCCGGCGGTCTGCAGAGGGCCTAAAAATTGCTCAAATCGATGGTAACAGTGTTTTTGATGCGTTTTTGCACTTTTGCATTGCTTTCAACGGAGAAAAATACATTCACCGGTAAATGTCATTTTAACATTTTACTACCTTATCTGGCCATGTGGTGTGTGAGACATGATCAGACACATCCTGTTTCATTTATGAAGGAGGGACTCTGAAAGTCAAACACTATTTTTATAGGGCCCTCAGGCGGCCCTTACTATTCTTAAAGGGACAGCAGTCTGCTATGCTTAGTTGTTCCCATTATTAATGAGTGGGTCTCCAATACTGTTATTGTGTATGCAGTAACTTAAAGGGCTGCCAAAAATTTGGACGCACCCCAATACCCCTTTGAAGAGACAGAGGAGGGCCTCAGTAAAAAAAAAATTCCCATTAGAAAGTAGTGGGTCTCCTATAGTGGTAATGCCCATGCAGTAACTACAAGGGCTGCCAAAATTTGGGAAAACCCCAATAACAATTTACAGACACTTAGAGGTGGGCCACAGTAATGACATGTTCCCATTAGAAAGCATTAGAAAGTAGCGGGTCTGCTATCCAATAATAGGGTATGCAGTGAGTACAACGGCTGCAAAAATTTGGTAAAAACCCCAATAATAATTTAAAGACACATAGAGGTGGGCCTCAGTAACAAGTAAAACATGTTCCCATTAGAAAGGAGAGGGTCTGCTATGCAGTTATAGGGTATGCAGAGAGTACAACGGCTGCCAAAATTTAGGAAAAACCCCAATAATAATTTAAAGGCATATAGAGGTGGGACTCAGTAACGACATGTTCCCATTAGAAAGGAGTGGGTCTCCGATACTGTTCTTTGCGTATGCAGTGCCTGCAACGGGTGCCAAAAATTTGGAGGCACTCCAATGCCCCTTGCAAGAGACGTAGAGGTCAGAAGGCCTCCTGAAAAAATATTCCCATTATTAGGAAGTGGGTCTTCCATACTGTTTGCCTATGCAGTGAATGCAACGGCTGCCAAAAATTTGGAGGGGCTCCAACGCCCCTTGCAAGAGACGTAGATATAGTGATATGGTAGATATGATGATCATATGGTGTTGAAAGATGAGGATGAGGAGAAGGAGGAGGACAAGAGCAAATAGACAAAATCAGGAAGCGTATACCCATGTCTGGGTGTGAAGACAGAGGTGCATGGGAATAGAGTTAAACCTCCCCAAAAAAGACACTGTATTTGAGTTTATGTTACGCTGCTATCTTTCGGGGGTGTTGAGAAGTCTGGCCCAGTCCAGCTCTTGTTCATTTTTATAAGAGTCAACCTGTCAGCATTTTCAGTTGACAGGCGGATGCGCCTATCAGTTATAATTACACCAGCCTCACTAAAAATCCGCTCTGAAAAAACGCTAGCAGCAGGGCAAGCCAGGACCTCCAAGGCGTAGAGAGCCAGAAGTGTCACCAACCAGTAATGACTGTCACCCAAAATTTGGACAACATGAGGGTCACGGGAAAAGCAGCGTAATATAAACTCTGCAGCAAGGGCCTTCTGGTACTGCCCCATTTTTGTAGACCTCTCCACCTCAGGGATAAGAGAGTGAAAGTTCTCCTTGTAGTGGGGGTCTAAAAGTGTCACCAACCAGTAATGACTGTCACCCAACATTTTGACAACGCGAGGGTCACGGTTAAGGCAGCGTAACATAAAGTCAGCCATGTGTGCCAGACTGCTAACAGGCAAGATGTCCATGTTCTCACCAAGAAAACGACTGACCATGCTCTTCTCATCCTCCTCCTCATCCCTGTCCTCAGGCCATCCACGCTGAACAAACGATATGACAGTTGTGCAGGTAGCACCGTCTATAGCGCAGGAAACTAGCTCCTGTTCTTCCTCCTCCTCCTCCTCTTCCTCATTGTCACCCAATCCACATTGGGATGAGATGAGGCTGGGCTGTGTGGAATCACCCTGTATGGTTCCTTGAGCCATCTCATCATGCTCCACCTGCAATGCATCCTCTTTAATTGAGAGCAGAGAGCATTTCAGAAGACAGAAGCGGGATGGTGATGCTAATTATGGCGTCATCGCCACTCACCATCTTGGTGGAGTCCTCAAAGTTTTGGAGGATGGTACAGATGTCTGACATCCATGTCCTCTCCTGAGGTCTTATGTGTGGAGTCTGACCTGAATACAGACGGCCTTGTTGATGCTGGTAGTCAACAACTGCCCTCTTCTGCTCACAAATCCTTCCCAACATCTGCAAAGTAGAGTTCCAACGCGTGGGGACATCGCACACTAGTCGGTGAGCTGGAAGCTTCAATCGCTGCTGAAGCACGGCAAGGGCGGCGGAAGCTATAGCTGACTTTCTTAAATGGGCACACATGTGGCGTACTTTGACATGCAGATCTGGGTAGGTTTTGAGAACCCGCTGAACCATGAGGTTAAGCATATGGGCCAGGCATGGTACGTGTGGTAGTTCGCCCAGCTTCAGAGCCTCCACCAGGTTCCAGCCATTGCCACACACAACCATGCCTGGCTATACGTTCAGCGGTGTCAGCCACAGATCTGCCTGCTCTTTCAGAGCTGTCCACAACTCTTCAGCATTGTGTGGTTTGTCACCTAAGCATACTAGCTAGCCTCTTGAGAAACCCACTAGGAACCAGGCGAAACGCGCGTTGAGGCGTCTCTCTCCATGGGTCACCCCACGCAGCACTCTTAGCTTCTTGTTCCATCTCCTGGTAAGGCTCTTTTACTTACATATTGACCACGGGCACATTATAAAACTATGGAAATGTTGAGTGTGACTGACCCCTGGTCACTGTTTATTCATTGTTACTTACCTTGCCTGTGATTTCCCCACCCCACAATTCATAATTTATGGTGTGGGTGTGGGGTTTTGAGCCATTCAGTGCTGCTATCCCCTGACCCTACGTATCCCTATTGTTCGATGCTGTGATTTGATTATTTATTATATTTATGTACTTAATAAAGACTATTTCCTATTAACTTACTCCGCGATTCCTCCTTTGCTTTGAGCATGTTAGCTTCAGCACAGGCTATTGCCGCTTTGCCGAGGCCAGCTTGTGATTGATGTGGTCATTTCGGAGATGGAGGCGGAAGAGGAGGAGGTGCAGGAACTGTAGAATGTGAGGGCAACCCTGATTGACCCAGGGCCTGCAATCCTCAGCGTCGTGAGGACGTGTTGCATCTCAAGGTCCGACTGGTCCTGGCTGCCATATTAACCCAGTGTGCCGTCAGCAAGATGTACCATCCCTGCCCACAAGCACTTGTCCACGTGTCCGTGGTTAGGTGGACTTTCCCAGTAACTGCGTTGTTGAGGGCACGGCTAATGTTGTGGGACACGTGCTTGTGTAATGCGGGGATGGCACAACAGCAGAAATAGTGATGGCTGGGTACAGAGTACCGAGGAACGGCCGCCACCATCAGGTTACAGAAAGCTTCCTTCTCCACAAGTCTAATAGGCAACATTTCGAGCGCAAACATTGGCGAAATGTGTGAATTTAGTAGTGTGGCCTGTGGGGAGTTGGCTGTGTATTTGTGCTTGCCTTCCAGGTACTGGGGTAGACACAACTGAACACTGCACTGGGACAAGGACGTGGACGTGGTTGCTGATGGTGCTGATGGTGCTAATTCAGAGTGTGCAACGACAGGTGCAGGGTGGGAGACATCTACACATGGGCTATAGACAGGGGGTTGGCGTGCACGCAAAACAGCGGAACAAGCAGTGGTGTCACCCGCAGACAATGTTTCTGGACCCTGGGGTTCGGCCCACTTAGCTGGGTGCTTTGCTGTCATGTGCCTGATCACGCTGTTGGTGGTCAGGCTGCTAGTTTTGCTACCCCTGCTGATGCTGGCCTGGCAGGTGGTGCAAATGGCCTTTTTGGGGTTATCTGCAGAGTCTTTAAAAAACAACTAGACTCGGGAAGACCTAACAGTTGTACTGGCAACTTCCGTCGTGTTGTCGTTACGGGAAACACTTTCCCGCCTTGTGTCTGCGGCCACCACACTGCTTCTTCATGCCTGTTGTGGTGCTACACCTCCCTTCCCCTGTGTGCTACTGTCCTCGCTCTGCATGTCCCCCTGCCAGGTTGGGTCATTTGCTATATCATCCACCATCTCGTCTTCCACTTCCTCACACTGGTCCTCCTCCTGACTTTCTGGCAATTGTGTCTCATCATCATCCACCTCTTGCAGCAGTAATTGCACTTTCCCACCATTGCCTTCGTGTGACAGTGGCTGCTTAAATATTTGGGCATTGCTACACACGTTCTCCTCTTGACTTGCTTGAAGCTGGCCGAACGAGAGGCCTGAATCTACAAATGGAAAAGGGAACAGCTCTTCAGAGTGTGCAAGTGTGGGATCAGTTGTCTCCGGGCACTCGGCATGGTGGGAGGAAGGAGGATCAGGGTAAAGAATATGCGGTCCAGACTCACGGCTACTGAGACTTGACCGTGTGGAAGAAAGGGCGGTGGTGGTGGCAAAGTGACTGGAAGCATTATCTGCTATCTAGTGTTGAGTGAGCATGCTTGACACTGCTCGGTACTCGCCCGAGCATCTCACTACTCGGGATGTTCGGCAAGCACCGAGCATTTTCGGTTTACTCGGGCCGGAGCTCGTGTCTCCGCCCTGCATGTTTGGCGCTTTTTACAGAGCCAATGAACATGTATGGAACCAGGAAGATCCAACTGAACAAATCTTCTAAAATCCATATTTTATTGGGTCATGCAAAAAATATTAAAAGTCCACCTTGGAGAGGAACAGCAAACGCGTTTCGAACTATAAGTTCTTAATCATTGCATAGCAAAAAAACAGCAAGGAAGTGGTATTTATATGTCATGTCCTGCTATGCACCTGTTCTAAGCTAGGTTAATCAAAAATTTAAACACACATACCATATTAAAACCGTATAGCATAGAAACAATGCATATAAATGTGAATAATCCAAGAGAAAAAAAAAAAAAAAGGAACATAAACATAATAATCTATAAATAATCACTCATAATGATACATCAAATCATGTCTGATATTTAAACCTGCTGGTACACGTGTATTTAAAGTATAAATCCACCAACTTTCTCTATTAAGGAGTTTTCTCCTATGATCACCCCCTCAATGAGGTTTCAACACTTTTTCTATGCCCGTTACTATAAATGTTGAAGTATCTCCATTATGGCATAACGAAAAATGTCTTGATGCTGCAGAACACCTGATACTTAATTTATTATGTGCATCTGATAAATGCCGTCTGATGCGTTTTTTCAAGGGAGTACACGTACATCCCACGTATTGGAGACAGCACGCACTGCATGAAATAATATATATGACATAAGTAGTGTTACAATTAATAAAAATTTTTATGTTATATTTTATATTGGTAGAAAAAGATGTAAAAGTCGCTGCATTTTTAACATGGCTGCAGCAAGTGCAAATCGAGTGACCACATTTATAAAAACCAGTTGTGTGTAGCCAGGTACTAGAATTAGAAGGATCTTGTTTGAGAAAAAGACTAGGGGATAAAAGATCACCCAAACTGGGTGCCTTATGAGCTGTGAACCTAACTGGTGTTAGTAGTACTTCTCTCAATTTGGGATCTGTAGAAAGCATAGGAAGATATTTGTTAATAATATTTTTGATCATAGAAAATTGGGGGCTATACTGAGAGACAAAGGTGACCTGGTTGGATCCATCACACCATCTGAAGGGTGATTACTGAATTTAGGTCCAATCATATCACTCCTGTTTTTGGAGCTAACTATGTTGTATGCTCTTTTTAAAGTCCATTTGGGGTAATGTCTGGCTGATAGTCTATCTAGAACTTTTTTTGCTTCAACCTCATATTGTCGTGGGTTACTAGTATTCCTTTTTGTTCGTATTAACTCTCCTACTGTTATATTAATTATAGTCTTTTTATTATAAACATGTATGGATTGCCAGCCAGTCACTGTAATGCCGCAGCCATGTTGTTTGTGGGCATTACAGTGATTAGCTGGCCGCACACTGTCACCTCGAGTATTTAAAACCGGGCGCCGCCATCTTGGACACAGTCGCTCCGGATCAGACAGTGTAGGGAGAGTGCTGCTGAGCTAGGGAGAGATTTATACTGCGAAATAGGTAGTGTAGGGTCTCTAAAGCCTGCAAAATCAAACAAACAGTCCTTCTGAGGACTAATATCCATCCCAGATATCAGGCAGGCAGGCACGCAGGCTGTATAGGAGACGCAGTGGTTATACCAACAAACACTGCATTACAGTCCTGTGTGCTGCTGCTGCTCAAATTGCTAGACTTAGCCCCAGGTCTCAGGGGCCAGGAAAAATCCTTTTTTTTCATCTAAATCCTATTTTTTTTTTTTTTTCCTCAGTCAGATTGTACAAATACCCGTCTTATTAACCTTTTGGTATTCCCCCCCCCAAAAAAAAAAAATTGAGTGTGTCTGTGAGTGTTCAGACACAAATATATCTGTTTTTAAAAAAAATTGTTTTCGGCCAGATAACTAGAACTGTGGTTTTGCAGTTCCACGGTTCAAATCGCTGTATTATCCACTTTTTTGCGTTTTTTCCATAAAAAAAACAGTTTGAGTGTCTCGCTGACTGTTCAGACACAAATATATCTATTTAAAAAAGTCTGGTATATGCCAGCAAATTAGAACTGTGGTTTTCCTCTTCCACGGTTCAAATTTGGGTGTTATCCACCTTTTTGCCTTTTTTCCATAAAAAAAACAGTTTGAGTGTCTCGCTGACTGTTCAGACACAAATATATCTGTTTAAAAGATTCTGGTGTAGGCCAGAGAACTAGAACTGTGGTTTTCCTCTTCCACAGTTCTAATGTCCTTTTTATTACCCTTTTGCCATTGATAGTGCGAGTGTAAGCTATTTTACTTCATTTACAATGGGCAAGGCGCGTGGCAAGGGACGTGGAACTGGACGTTCTGGTGATGGTGCGTGCAGAGGACCGGGCTGTGACCAAGGTGAAAATGTGCCACAACCAACAGCCACAAATTCTCGCTCCCAGTTCTTGACCGAATTACTAGGGAAGCACACAACAACACCACTATTGCGAACTGATCAGTGTGAACAGGTTATTAATTGGATAGCAGATAATACTTCCAGTTACCTGGGCACCACCACCTCCGGTCTGTCTTCCACACGGTCAAGTATTAGTAGCCGTGAGTCTCGACCGCATACTCCTCCTCACCCTGATGCCCCTTCCTCCCACCATGCCGAGTGTGGTCAGACAGCAACTGATCCCACAGTTGGACACTCTGAAGAGCTGTTCACTGGTCCATTTCCATATTTGGGCCCCTCGCCTGCTCCGCTTGAAGGGGTGGAAGAGGAGATCCCATGTAGCGATGGCCAAATATTTGAACAGCCACGGTCACAGGAAGGCAACGCTGGTAATTTGTCACAAGAGGTGGACAATGACGAGACACAATTGCCACGAAGTGAGGAGGAGGACCGTGGTGCGCAAGTGGAAGAGGAGGAGGTGGTGGATGATCTAGTAACTGACCCAATGTGGCATGAGGACACGCAGAGCGAGGCCAGCAGCACACAGGGGGAGGGAGGCAGAGTACCCCAACAGGCAGGAAGAAGCATTGTGGTGGCCGCAGACAATGCGGGCAACCGTTCCCTGTAACACCAACACGAGGGACGTTGCCAGTACAACCGGCAGGTCTTCCAGAGTCTGGAATTTTTTTAAAGACTCTGCTGATAACCCCAAAAAGGCCATTTGTACCACCTACCAGGCCAGCATCAGCAGGGGTGACAAAACTACCAGCCTGACCACCATCAGCATGATCAGGCACATGTCAGCAAAGCACCCGAATTTGTGGGGCGAACCCCAGGGTCCACGACCAGTGTCAGCGGGTGTCACCACTGCTTCTTCCGCTGTTGTGCGTGTAAGAGAACCCCCTGTTGTGCGTGCAAGGCAATCCCGTGTCCATACTGCATGCAAAGATGCCCCCTCCTCTCAGTCTTCACTTGTTATGGCAGTTTCTCAAGAAACAGCATCAACGTCCATGTCCCACTGCAGCGTTCAATTGTCCATATCCCAGACCTTTGAACGAAAGCGCAAATTTGCAGCCAACGCCCCACAGGCCACAGTCCTAAATTCGCACATTTCACGACTGCTTACGTTGGAAATGCTGCCTTTTAGACTGGTGGAGACAGAATCCTTCCGCAACCTTATGGCGGTGGCCGTCCCTCGGTACTCGGTCCCCAGCCGACACTATTTTGCCCGGTGTGCCATCCCCGCACTACACAAGCACGTGTCCCAAAACATCTGCCATGCCCTCAACAATGCAGTTACTGGGAGAGTCCACCTGACACGTGGACAAGTGCTTGTGGCCAGGGATGGTACCTCTCCCTGACGGCACACTGGGTAAACATAGTGGAAGCCGTGACCCAGTCGGACCTTGGGACGAAACACATCCTCCCCACACCGAGGAGTGCGGGCCCTATGTCAGTCAGAGTTGCCCCCACAGTGTACAGCTCCTGCGCATCATCCTCCTCCTCATGTTCAGCCTCCATCTCAGATATCACCACATCAGTTATAAGCTGGAAGCACTGCAGTACTGCCTCAGCCAAGTGGCAACAGGCTGTGCTGAAACTCATAAGCTTAGGTGATAAACCTCACACTGCTTGTAAGTTGTGGACAGCTGTGAAAGAGCAGGCAGATCTGTGGCTGAGACCGCTGAACCTACATCCAGGCATGGTCGTGTGTTACAATGGCCGTAACCTGGTGGCGGCTCTGAGGCAAGGCGAGATCACACACGTACCATGCCTGGCTCATGTGCTTAACCTCGTGGTTCAGCAGTTTCTTAAATCGTACCCCGAGTTGCCAGATCTGCTCGTCAAAGTACGTCGCCTGTCAGCTCATTTTTGGAAGTCGGCTACAGCTTCTGACGCCCTTGTTGTGTTGCAGCAGCGTTTGCAGCTTCCGGCACACTGACTGGTGTGTGATGTCCCCACACGTTGGAACTCTACCCTCCACATGTTGCAAAGGATTTGTGAGCAGAAGAGAGCAGTTGTGGAGTACCAGCTGCAACAAGGCCGTCGATATTCAGGTCAGACTCCACACATAAGACCTCAGGAGTGGACCTGGATGTCTGACATATGTATCATCCTGACAAACTTTGAGGAGTCCACCAAGATGGTGAGTGGCGATGATGCCATCATTAGCGTCAGCATCCCACTTGTCTGTCTTTTGCAACGCTCTCTGCAGAGAATTAAAGGGGAGGCATTGCAGCCAGAGTATGATGAGATGGATCAAGAAGCCGTAGCGGGCGATTACACACAGCCCAGCCTCATCTCATCCCAACGTGCATTGGGGGGACAATGAGGGAGAGGAGGAGGAGGAGGAGGAAGAACAGGAGCTGGTATCATGCGCTGTAGACAGTAGTACCTGTACAACTGTCATACCGTCGGTTCAGCGTGAGTGGCCTGAGGGCAGGGGGGAGGAGGAGGAGGAGAGCATGGTCAGTCGTCATCTTGGTGAGGACACGGAAGTCTTGCCCGTTACCAGTCTGGCACGCATGGCTGACTTTATGTTACGCTGCCTTAACCGTGACCCTCGCGTTGTCAAAATGTTGGGTGACAGTCATTACTGGTTGGTGACACTTTTAGACCCCCACTACAAGGAGAACTTTCACTCTCTTATTCCTGAGGTGGAGAGGTCTACAAAAATGGGGGAGTACCAGAAGGCCCTTGCTGCTGAACTGTTAAAAAAATTCCCATCTGAACACGCTAGCGGCAGAGGTCACAGTTCGTTGCCCAACCAAGGCGTACAGGCAGGAGAGACGCAACTCCAATCCAGCAGAGGCAGGGGAACACTGTCAACATTCTGGGACAGTTTTCTGAGACCGGCCCAGCTTACAGGCCCTGAGGCGCGGGGTACTCTCACAAGGAGTGGAAAGTTTCAAAAGATGATGAGGGAGTACCTTGCCGACTGTACTAGCGTCCTCCCTGATTCCTCTGTGCCTTTTAATTATTGGGTATCCAAACTGGACACTTGGAATGAACTCGCTCTGTACGCCTTGGAGGTACTGGCCTGCCCTGCCGCTAGCGTGTTATTGGAGCGTGTTTTTAGTGCCGCTGGGGGAATTATAACTGATAAGCGCACTCGCCTATCAACTGACAATGCTGACAAGCTGACCCTTATCAAAATGAACAAGGGCTGGATTGGGCCAGACTTCTCATCACCACCAAATGACAGCAGAGTAACAAAGTCAAATCCACTGTGTTATTTTGGGAGGTGTATTCCCATGCACCGCTTCACACCCACACATGGGTATGCGCTTCCTCATTTTGGCTGTTTTTTGCTCTTCTCCTTATCCTCAGCCTCCACCACCACTATACCACCAGGGTGACCGTGGTCCGTGTTGCCAGCATTGCAAGTTTCTCCGTCCTAATTTTTGGCAGCTTTTGCTTGGAAGGCATAGGCAAGGACTATGGGAGACCCACTCCCCAATAATGGGAATAATGTTTTTAATATGCTGTACTGAATGGCTCTTGTAAGGGGCATTGCAAGTTCCTCCGTCCTAATTTTTGGCAGCTTTTGCTTGGAAGGCATAGGCAAACACTATGGGAGACCAACTCCCCAATAATGGGAATAATGTTTTTAATATGCTGTACTGCATGGCTCTTGTAAGGGGTATTAAAATCGTCTTGTTAAGCTACTGTGATCTCCACGTCTCTTCCAAGGGTCATTGATATTGTCTTTTTATTCCACTGCAACCTCCACCACTTTTCCAAGGGGCATTGACATTGTCTTTTTATTCCACTGGGACCTCCACATCTCTTCCAAGGGGCATTAAAACCGTCTTGTTAAACCACTCTGAACTCTGTCTCTTCCAAGGGGCATTAAAACCATCTTGTTAAGCTACTGTGACCTTCACGTCTCTTCCAAGGGGCATTAAAACCGTCTTGTTAAACCACTCTGAACTCCACAGCTCTTCCAAGGCGCATTGAAATGTTGTTTTTAATTAACTCTAACCTCCACGACTCTTCCAACAGGCATTGCATTTCCTCCTAATTTTAGTCAGCTTTTGCTTTTCAATGCATAGGCGAACACTAAGGGAGACCCACTCCCCAATAATGGGTAGAAGGTTTTTAGTATGCTGTAATCCACGTCTGTTTCAAGGGGCATTGCAGTTCCTCATAATTTTTGGAAAGCCTTCCATTCACTGCTTAGGCCAACAGTGTACAGGAGACCCAGTTGCTATAAATGGAAAAAACGGTTTAGTTAAGGCCCTCTGACCTCCATGTCACTTCCAAGGGGCATTGGAGTGCCTTGAAATTTTTGGTAGGCATTGCACTCACTGTATGCCCTATAACTGTGTAGCCGAACTGCTCCTTTTGGTACAGAAACATATCCTACAAGACATGTGTGGTTGAGTGGCCTGATATTGATGTGAATGGTCCCTGTTCCTCCTGCTTTTTCTCCTTTGCCACCACCTCATCCATCATTCATCACCTGAAGGTTTGTTTTAACAGGAGTCATATAACTGGGATAGTAGCAGGAAAATATCCAGCAATCCTCGGAGGAGGTAGGATATGCGCCAAAACGCTGACCACCTCAGGCCTAGCCGCTACTACATACATGCGCTTGCATTCCAAGGAACAGAAAGCTAAGGAGATGGATGGCCTCATGATCATGAATAATTTACTCGTTGTGTAGGAGGCCGACCACTGCTGCTGTCTACCTTCTGAACTTTGTGTTGAAGCCTGATTGACCCAGGACCCGCAATCCTCTATGTCTGGAGGACGTGTTGCATCCCAGTGTCCAACTGTGTCCCGGCTTCCACAATATTAACCCAGTGTGAAGGCATCAGTGAGATGGACCATCCCTGGCCACATTCACTTGTCCACGTGTTCATGGTTAGGCTGTCCTTCCCACTAAATGCACTGGGGAGGGCACAGGTGATGTTTTGGCATGCGCGCTTGTGTATAAGGCGCATCAGGACAAATAGGGCTGCTGGGGACCGTTTATGGACACCCGGCCACCCCCAGGCGGCTGGGGACCGTGTGTGGGCACCCGGCCGCGGGGCGGCTGGGGACCGAGTATGGACACTCGGCCACCCCCTAACGGCTTGGGACCAAGCGTGGACACCCGGCCGCCCCCTGGCAGCTGGGTACCAAGCGTGGACACCCGGCCGCCGGGCGGCTGGGGACTGAGTATGGATACCAGGCCGCCGACGCAGCCATGACGTGGTGGCCAGATTCCGCCTCCACATGCCTAAAAGGCCCAATTTCAAGTGCAAGCAAGCAGTATGGTATTGCAGCCTGGGGGTGGGTGGGTGGCAGGCTGCATACTTGCGCTTGCATTGCAAGGAATGGGGGAGGTACAATTGAACACTGCCCTGGGACAAGGACGTGAACGGGGATAGTTGCAAGTCTGCAACGACAGGTGCAGGGCGGGAGGCATCTTCGCATGTGCCATGAACAGGGGGTTGGCGTGCACACACTACAGCGGAATAGGCTGTCCTTCCCACTAAATGCACTGGGGAGGGCACAGGTAATGTTTTGGTATACGCGCTTGTGTATAAGGTGCACCGGGACAAATAGGTGAGGCTGGGGACCGAGTATGGACACCCGGCCGCCGACGCAGCCATGACATGGTTGCCGGCGTCTGCCTCCACAAGCCTAAAAGGCCTCATTTCAAGTGCAAGCAAGCTAGCAGTATGGTATTGCAGCCTGGGGGTGGGTGGGTGGCAGGCTGCACACTTGCATTTGCATTCCAAGAAAACAAAGCAAACTTCTATCATCATCATCATGCTCCTCACCTTGGCACTCTCAACTCCCTTGATGGAGAAGCCAGGGCCCACCGGAGGAGTCTGGTTGTCTGGTGGGCTCGTCTAATGCTGCCCTAAAGCAGGCCAGGCTAAGAAAAGTGTGGGGAAGGTTACCGGGACAATTAGTGGCAGCTGGGGACTGAGTATGGAGACCTCGCTACTGAAACAGCCATGAGGTAGTGGCCAGCTTCGGCCTCCTCCAAACTAAAAGGCCCCATTTCAAGTGCAAGCTAGCAGTATGGTATTGCAGCCTGGGGGTGGGTGGCTGACAGGCTGCATATTTGCGCTTGCATTACAAGGAATGGGGGAGGTACAATTGAAGACTGCCCTGGGACAAGAACTTGCACGGGGATAGTTGCAAGTCTGCATCTTCTGATGCGGCAAGGATCACTTCTGATGGGCACTCTTTTAGGCAGTGACCTGGGTGTCAGAGATGCTTCCAGGGGTCTTCCCCATGCTGTTTCCATGTCTTTTCAGCACTGTATGCATGTGTCACACAGCACATGGCCAGATAAGGTTGTAAAATGTTAAAATGACATTTCCCGGTGATTGCATTTGTCACGGTTGAAAGCAATACAAAAGTGCAAAAACGCATAAAAAATGCTACTTGTGAACATAGCCCAAGGTGTGGAGGAATGTTTTTGTTTTTGGTTATTTATTTTACCTTATACACAAGTCTTTACCCTGGAAAGGATGTTCCTTAACATATTTCACAGCAAAACAGTTTCAGTTTCTTTTTTGAACGTTTTATTGTGAGCCCATAAAAGTGGCTTAATACCTCTGACCACGTTGTTGACAGCAGTGACCTGGGGGTCAAAAATGGTTCCTGGGGCGATCCCCATACTGTCCCCATGTCATTTGAGCACTGTCACTATCGTTTTGGGCACTTTTTAGGCTTTCTACAGACTGCCGGGGGTGCCGCCGCAAAAATGCTCGGGTCTCCCATAGACTAACATTGGGCTCGTTGCTCGGGTCGAGCACCCGAGTATCACGGCGAGCTCGGCCCGAGCTTCGAGCACCCGAGCATTTTAGTGCTCGCTCAACACTACAGCTATCCAACCAACAACCTTCTGACACTGCTCTGTGTTCAATAGTAGTGTTCTGCGGCCCCCTAGTAATTGGGACAGGAAGGTCGAGCGACAAGATGTGGGTGTTTGTTGTGGCACAATTTCAGCTTGCCCACGTCCTCGGCCTCTGCATGCACCATCATGTCCACTTCCCTGTCCCTTGCCACGCACCTTGCCCATTTTAAATGGAGGACAATATTTTCCACGTTCATTACAAATGGCTGGATTTGAACCGCAGTTATATGTGATACGTCTGACCGAGAACCACTTTTTAAAATAGCGGGCCTGTATTTTACTAATACTATTCTTCACAGTGACCTTGTGTGAATAGCTTTGCTGACACACTGCAACAAAATGTAAATGGAGGCCAGAAATGGCTGCATTTGGAACGCAGTTATATGTGGTACGTCTGACGGAGAACCACGGTTATAAAAAGTGGGCCTGTAGTTTATTAATACTATTATTCACAGCGACCTCATGTGAATAGCTTCGCTGACACACTGCAACAAAATGGAAATGGAAGCCAATATTTTCCACGTTCACTACAAATTTCTGAATTTTTATCGTAATATGGAAAATATCTGGCTGTATTCTGCAGTACTAACAAGCAAATGGAGCAGAAAAATGGTGTACTCTGGATTGCTTTTTACGCAAATAATCAGAATTAAGATAAAAAAATGAAATTAGCCCTAGCCCTTGATACCTGGGCCTAGGTCTACAAATATCTGTAATAGCAGCAGTCAGAACGTGCAATGGATCTTGTGCTGCATCATGCACTGAAGTCTGTCACATACCCTGCCTACCTTGCTTTTTAAGCAAATAACCAGGATTAAGATAAAAAAAAATTAGCCCTGGCCCTGATATCTGGGACTATGTCTACAAATATCTCTCACAGCAGCAACAGACAGAACGTGCAATGGACCCTCTTGCACTATATGCACTGCAGTCTGCCACATACCCTGCATGCCTGCCTCCTGCTATCACCACTGATTATATGCAGCTGGATTAGTCCCCAGAAGGACTGTTAGTTCAGATGGATATATATATATCCATATACAGTACAGACCAAAAGTTTGGACACACCTTCTCATTTAAAGATGGTCCCAACCCCATTTATAAGGTAAGAAATCCCACTTATTAAACCTGACAGGGCACACCTGTGAAGTGGAAACCATTTCCGGTGACTACCTCTTGAAGCTCATGAAGAGAATGCCAAGAGTGTGCAAAGCAGTCATCAAAGCAAAAGGTGGCTACTTTGAAGAACCTAGAATATAAGACATATTTTCAGTTGTTTCACACTTTTTTGTTAAGTATATAATTCCACATGTGTTAATTCATAGTTTTGATGCCTTCAGTGTGAATGTACAATTTTCATAGTCATGAAAATACAGAAAAATCTTTAAATGAGAAGGTGTGTCCAAACTTTTGGTCTGTACTGTATATATATATATATATATATATATATATATATATATATATATATGTGTGTGTATGTTGTGGAAAACCTATACTAACTATAAACAAGCAAATCTCTCTCTGACTCAGCAGCAGCTCTCCCTGTTTCCAGGGTGGACTGTAACAAGCATAGCGGCGCCAGGTCTTATATAGACCTGATGACGCTGTGCGGCCAGCCAATCACTGTAATGCCCACAACCAACATGGCTACGGCATTACAGTGCATGGCAGGCAATCCCTGCATGTTCATTGGTGGTCTAAAGAGCGCCAAACATGCAGGGCGGGGACCCGAGTTCCCGCCAGAGCAACCCGGAAATATTCGTCGAGCTTGTCGAGCACTTGTTGGCTGAGTACCGAGTAGTGGCGAGCACGTTCGCTCATCACTAATTGATACCTTTGGTGAAGAATTCCACTTTGTTGTTAGTCTGTAATCAGCATTTGAAGCTTTCTGCTAATTCGATCTATCTCTTTAAATATAAAAAAGTGTAATTGGTTGGTGGCATTATTGCGATGCCCACTGATCTCACAAAAAAAACAATTTCCATTTTTGTAAGGTGTAGGTCACTATTCATGGGGAGTCGGGACTCTTTGTTTTTAGAAATAGTGAGGTCTTTTTAATATTCCATAACATTTGAGGTACAAAAGATCAGGAGATCAATGATATTTTGTTTTTCATCTCTTGCATCATTGGATTTTTATGCTGATTAATACTTTGCATAGCTCTCCATTTATTTAACAAGTGCTAGCAATGAATAGTTGTCCTATAGACTTCGGTATGTCACTTGTGGTATTCCTCTCAGACAGAGCGCTGCTTGCTCTATCTGCTGGAGCCTGCTACTATAATGAAAAGAACTGTCATAGCTGTGTTTAATGTGATGATCACTGAAACTAACCCTTCACTACTAACTAAATGTCTTTCCATTCACTGTCTGCAGAAGACATCTTAAGGCTGTGTGCACACGATGCATTTCCGCGGCGTTTCCGCAGCTGCAAAACGCAGCGGAAACGCATTAAAAACGCATGGTAGAAGGGCAGCAATGTTCCCCAATGGAAATCCGCATGTGCTGTGCCCATGATGCAGATTTTTCCGCAGCGTAAACGCTGCGATCAAAAATCCGCAGCATGTCCATTAATTTTGCGGAAACGCTGCTTTTTCGCCGCCATTGATTTGCATTAGAACGCATGGAATCCACATCACTGTATATGTAGATGCGCATTCCATGCGTTCTAATGTGCGGATGGTACCCGGGTGTGGATGAGAGGACTCTCATCCAGACCCAGGTACCATTAAAAAAAAAGAATAAAATAAAAAATATATATATACTCACCTTCTGGCGTCCCGCGCTGCATCCTCCTGGCTTCCTGGGCACTTCGCGGTTGAATGAAGGACCTACGCTGACGTCAGAGTCATGTGACGGGTCACGCGACGCTGATGTCAGCAGGTCCTCAATGTACCACTGCCGGCAGCCGGGACGGAGGGAAGCAGGACACCGGGGGGCCATCGGAGAGTAGTATATATTTATTTTTTTATTTTTTGACATTCACACACTATATAAATCCATGCCGGTTGCATAGATTTATATAGTGTGAAGTTGACAAGCACTTTCCAAGTGATGCTAAAATCGCTTGGGAAGCGCTTGTCAACCCGCATGCGGAAATGAAAGTGAAGAACGCTTCACATCCGCATGTCCCTGGCAGGAAAACGCATGTACAATCCGCATGCGTTTTTTCCTGCCAGGGAGATGCAGAAACGCTCAGGAAAAAATCCTGAGCATTTCTGCATCGTGTGCACATACCCTAATGCAAAGTTCTGTACTCGTTAAGCTTTTGGCTATGTTCACAGGTTGCCTTCTTGCTTCTTCTTTTTCTGCAGCGAAAACCTGATCTCTTGGCAGTAAAAAAGCTGCAGACAAAAAGCAGGTTTTGCTGGCTTTTTGGCTGCTTTTCTTGCTGCATTTTTCAGGATCCCAAAGTTCATCTTTGCTTCCACAATGAAAGTATGGACAATGCAAGGTGTTAGGCCAACAGTGTTAGGCCAACAGTGCAGGATGTATGTGACACCATGAAACATTTTTGGTAAAAAAGGGCAATTAGATGAAATTATTTAGTTTTATGTCTGAAAAATAGTGACTATTCTTAACAAAAAATTCATAAGAGTTCATGAAAAAATTCACAATTTGCAAATGTAAAAACAGCGGGCGGTAGGGGGTGGGAGTTGAATTGGTCAGGCATAGTTTACCTAACACCTTGGCAGTGCATTAAGTTGGTAAGCATTGTTTACTTTTACACACTGGTCCAGCATTGAGATGCTCAGGCTTTGTTTACTTTAACACGTCACTAATTTAATTAAACTGTACTAATCCTAGCTGCCATTCTCACGTGAGTAGACACAGATATTTTGGTTTAAATTTGGGAAAATCACAAACATAAATGGGTTTGACATCCTGCTGTACATGTGTTTTTTCATAAAAATCGCTGCAAAAACTAATGGCAACATTTTCGCTGCTGTTTTTCTCATTGCTTTCCATGGGTGAAAAAACGCTGAAAAAACTCTGAAAAAATTCACATGCTGCAGTTTTCAAAAACGCAGTTGTCTAACAATTTAGTCAGAAATAAAAAAACAAGCTATGTGCATACAATTTCTGAAATCTCATAGCATTAGCTGGTATTGTAAAACGCAGCTTTTAATTTGCATTAAAAAGTATCAAAAAATGCAGCATGTGAACATAGCTTTAAAAAAGTTGTCCATTCTAAAGTTAAAAGTCTGCAGTCACTCTGTGTGGCTGCAGACTTTCGAATCCCCCCCAGCACAGGATTCTCCGATTTCTGAGCCGGGAACAGCGGTGATTTATGTGATATGCATACTCCCGGGCAGAAGCCGTCCAGTGGGCATGGCCATTTAGTGGCCGCCGGCTCGCTCTATACATTTGTTTTGAGCAAGGCTGATGGGTTCTACCCACGAGTAAGCATATTGCATACATCACTACCGTTCCCAACTCAGAAACCGCAAAATCCTCGCTGCGCACAGTGCGTGCAGTGGGGGAATTCAAAAGTCTGCAGTCACACAGAGTAACTGCTGACTTTTCGTTTTAGACAGGACAACCCCTTTAATGTGTTAATTTGCATGTAACTCATACAATAAATATTCTGCCTGGAAAATATCTTTGAGCTTTCATGTGGTATTCTTACACTGATTGTTTATAATGTCAATACCAAAGATATAGAACGACAGACCTCATAAGAGTTAAAATTTTAAATTATTTAAAATTTGCATATTTATGAATAGACTGGAAAGTGCACTGGTACCATGTATGTAAGTACTGTGTAAGTACATACAGTCATGGCCAAAAGTGTTGGCACCCTTAAAATTGTTCCATAAAATGAAGTATTTCTCCCAGAAAATGATCGCAATTACACATGTTTGTTATACACATGTTTATTTCCTTTGTATGTATTGTAACCCTACAAAAAAGATGAAAAAGGCAAATTGGACATTATTTCACACAAGACCCCAAAAATGGCCAAAATTGTTGCCACCTCTCCAAAATTTTGGGTGAACAACTTTGTTTCAAGCATGTGATGCTCATTCAAACTCACCTGTGGCAAGTAACAGATGTGGGCAATATGAAAATCACACCTGAAACCAGGTAAAAAGGGGGAGAAGTTGACTCAATCTTTCCATTGTGGGTCTGTGTGTGTCACACTAAGCATGGAGAACAGAAAGAAGAGCAGAGAACTGTCTGAGGACTTGAGAATCAAAATTGTTGAACAATATCAACAATCTCAAGGTTACAAGTCCATCTCCAGAGATCTTGATGTTCCTTTGTCCATTATATGCAACATCTCTCTGGACATGGACAGCAGAGAAAAATTGATGAAAGGTAGCAACACAGGATAGTCCAGATGGTGGATAAGCAGCCCAATAAAGTTCTAAAGAAATTCAAGCTATCCTGCAGGCTCAGGGTGCATCAGTGTCAGTGCGAAATATCCATCGACATTTGAATAAAATGAAACGCTATGGCAGGAGACCCAGGAGGACCCCACTGCTGACACAGAGACATAAAAAAATCTAAACTGCAGTTTCCCAAAATGTACATAAGACAAAATCCTTCTGGGAAAGCGGCTTGTGGACTGATGAGACCAAGATAGAGCTTTTTGGTAAAGCACATCATTCTACTGTTTACTGAAAATGGAATAAGAAGAGAACACATTACTTAAAGTCAAATATGGTAGAGGTTCAAAGATGATTTGAGGTTGTTTTGCTGCCTCTGGCACTGGGTGCTTTGACTGCGTGCAAGGCATCATGAAATCTGAAGATTACCAAAGGATTTTGGGTTGCAATGTAGTGCCCAGTGTCAAAAAACTGGGTTTGCGTCCTAGGTCATGGGTCTTCCAGGAGGACAATGACCCGAAACATATTTCAAGCAGCACCCAGAAATGAATGGAACAAAGCGCTGGAGAGTTCTGAAGGTGCTGCAATGAGTCCGGATCTAAATCCCATTGAACACCTGTAGAGAGATCTTAAAATTGCTTTTGAGAGAAGGCACTCTTCAAATATGAGAGACCTGGAGCAGTTTGCAAAAGAAGAGTGGTCCAAAATTCCAGATGTAGTTTAAGAAGTTTGTTGATGGTTATAGGAAGTGATTGATTAAAGTTATTTATTCCAAAGGGTGTGCAACCAATTATTAAGTTGAGGGTGCCAACAATTTTATCTGCCCATTTTAGGGGTTTTGTATGAAATTATGTCCAATTTGCCCTTTTTTATCTGTTTTTTTTGTGGTGTTCCAATACACACAAAGGAAATAAACATGTGTATAACAAAACATGTGTACAGTAATTACAATAATTTTCTAGGAGAAATACTTCAGTTTCTGTAACAATTTAAAGGGTGCCAGCACTTTTAGCCATGATGACTGTATGTGTATTCAGTAAGGGACTGGAAAATAATACACTATAATAAGAAGTTAAGAAAATATTATTATTATTCATTTGTCATAGTGAGTGACTTTTAATCTCTCAACAAAATATAATATGAAACCCTTCCCCACAAAGTGAATTTTCACTACTTTTTTTGCTTTGTTTTTTCCTCCCTTCCTCCCACAAGACACAACGTTTTCAATTTTTTTCGACATAGATGTATAAGAGCTTGTTTTGTCAGGGATAAGTTGTTGTTTTTAATTGCACTATTGATTTTCTCTTTCGATATACATGAAAACAGGGGAAAAAAATTCCATAATATATGGAGTCAAAAAAGTGCACCGCGCAGTAAATATTTATATTGAATAAATATTCAGTAGAAATAGATAAATATTGCTCAGTGGGAAACACATATGTGGGGTGAGAGAATTTAGCATAATAAAAGGATCACATATCATCAATATGACTCTGACGAAAAAAGTGCACTGTGCAGTGAATGGTAAGTATAAATATGCATAATCATATATAAAGGTAAATATTGCGCAGTGCGAAGTATAACTACCAAAAGAAAATAATATAAATATGCATAAAAATACAATTCATGATTCAATATTGCACATGTCAAGTAGAACTGCCAAAAATATGGTCACCTAAAGATTTATAATAAACAATTGAGGCCAAGTAAAGTGGAATGTAAACATATACTGACCAAATGGAGAACACTACAACCCCCTCCACATACTCTAACGCACTTTTCACTTCCGCTTCGTCAGGTAGTAAGGTCGAGGAGAGATGGAGGGTTTAAATAGAGTGAAGCTGTGCATACCTATAATCAAGGAAGTAACATTACCGGGCGCCGCAAACCCAGCACATGCTACCAGCCAGAGCCCGACTAGTGGGTGTGGCATCGCTCCATACACTTGTATATGTATAATGCATACAAACCTTCCTGTCCTGGCTCAGAAACTGGCAAATCCCTGTAGCGCACAGTGCGTGCTCTGGGGGAATTCATAAGATTACAGGCACACAGAGTGACTGCAGACTTATCGATTTGGACTGCACAACTGTGACATGCAGAAGTAGTGCTGTTGCTTTAGAAGCATCCAGCGACTACAGGGGTTAACACAGTCATAGGAGAAGGGGAGTGTTTTAGCAGAGCCCCAGGGGGATTGTGGGGATTGTTTATTGTCTGGCCGGAGCCAAAGAGAAAGGTGGCTTATGATCTGTATCTCACAGAAGGCAAGGGAACAGAATTCAGGTCAGGAGGGAAGCTAAACAAAGGTCAGTTAGACTCCCTGAGCTAACAGTGTGGAGTATTATTGGCCAGGAAGATAAGGACTGGAAGGAAGCCTGTCATAGAGATCATCTCCCTTATCACACCCTTCACCCCCCTCCATCTCCATGCAGGATAAAGAATGCTGTGTACTATTGAGTCCTTGTGAAGGAAAAGCCTGTGGTTTTGTATGCATTAAAACTGTGCTGTACTGTGCTACCGGATAATAGACTGTATACTGCTGTGCTGCAAAGAAGACTGTACTGTTATTACTGGAGCCTGTTGCTCAAAGAGACATTTGCATTGCACTGGCCATCCAGCATATGAAAAGAGATAGTAAGGCACCAGTCACACTATGCAGCTTTCAATTGTCGAGCACTAATCGCTGCACTCTGCATATAAAAGAGTGTTAGCCTGGAAACCATGTAGACAGGGCACTAGCCGTGTGCATGCGAGCCAGGTGGTGCAAATTCCATATATAGTGAAACTTGAGCCATAAAAGCTATAGAAATGGAACAGATAATGACTCACCAACCGTGTTGCTTGATAATAGTCCTGTTTATTCGGAATTACACATGCGGAGTGGTGGTGCAGGTTCTGGGGTGCGGGGGGTAAGAGGACAACGGCCGTTTCGCGCGAGTCCTGCGCTTCAACGGGTCCACTATAGGTGAGCAGCCGAGGCCTTTTGGTTATATACCTGAAAATGAGGCAATACGGCCAACCCACCTGCACATGTGTTGATTAAGTGAAACAACACACAAATAAAAAAATGTTTAAAAACACAATGCAACACATACACAGTTACAATGAACTTATGAAAACTCATATAAATACAGATAAATCCAGGCGATCATTGAGTCCTGTCAGACCTTGTGTGTTAGAGTCCAGAATTAGCCTAGCTTCTTTTTGAAGTAAAACTAAATTGTAATTATGAAAAAACAAGGGGAAAGGGAAAGGGAAAACGTATGTCAGCTCACCATGTAATAGCCAGACTCATCCAGTCCCAACGAAGTCTTGCAGCGGAGACGCCCAGGTCACGGGCTACCAAGGTTCAAGTAATGAGAAAGCAAGCAAAGATGTCTCCAGCAGGACCAGGGTTGTATATATCTTGTTAAAACTTCACTTTTAATTTCAAATTGTAAAAGCCAAGGATGCGTTACAGAATGAGCAATATAGCGGCTCTTAGGTACAGCACATTCCAACGCGTTTCGGCTAAACCTTATTCATGGAATAATGTGAGAACTAAGCCTACTAGCTGAAGTTAAATAAAAAACACTTCTTGGTGATTGCTTCCGGTGTTGGACCACAGCCCAGAGGAGAATTAACCCATTATTGGATGCTAAAATTAACTACAGCAAAAAAGCACAAAAACTACATAAAATTGGACATGAGATAGAATGGAATACAAAATTAGTGGAAATACAAAATGAGTGAGAGATACATGCAGAAACAAAAACAAAAAGATCTTTTATGCCGTGGAGCAGTAAAACACATAATAATGATCATAATAATCACTAAGCATCCTTTATGTCTGGTGAGCATGACTGTTTAAACACCATTAGAGTATAAATATAGCTAGTATATGTGGTCCCATTAAAAAAAAAACAAAAAAAACACACAAAAAAAAAAAACAAAACATTTTTTTTCTTTTTTTCTTTCCCTTTTATGGAAAAAGGATGCAAAAGTCATAAATATAAGCATTGAACAATAAAGCAGTTAAACAGTTAGACAGTGCATTCTATTGTGACCACAAAGGAAATATATTATCAAAGTACTGTCGAACATGAATATGTGAGACTAAGTGTATTGTAAAATGAGATCCTGTCTCACATTCAAACCTTGCGGAAATCTAGTACACAAGAGAAAAATCCAGAATGATTCTCGGTTCAGGATTTTTCTCCTGTGGTCATCACCTCTCTCCGGCTTAAAAACTTTTTCTATTGCTTTAAATCTGAAGTTATTTAGATCTCCATGGTGAACATTTGCAAAGTGTTTTGAAACTGCCGATTTGTTTAGGCTGTTAGGATTACATGCATCCGACATATGACGACGGATGCGGATTTTTAAAGGTCCTGTGGTACAGCCTACATACTGTAGCTTACAAGCAATACATTCTGCAAGGTATATAATCCCTTCGGAATTGCAGTTTAAGAAGGTGCTGATTTTGTATATTTTTTTGGTGATTTCAGACTGAAATGAAACACTTTTGTGTGCGTATTTGCAAGAAATGCACCTACTATGGCCACAATTATAAAACCCTTTTAAAGTGAGCCAGGTTTCTGATGGAAAATGAGAATTTTTTGTACAAAAAAGACTCGGAGAAACCAGTGAACCTATAGTGGGAGCTTTTTTAGCTATATATTTTATGGAACAATTGTCCATGATTTTCACTAGAGTAGGGTCCTGATTTAGCATGGATATATATTTTTTTATGATATTGACAATACTGTTGAACTGTGGGCTAAATTGTGTAGTAAACACAACCGTATTTTTCGTATTTTTAAATCTGCTTGGTTCTTTTTTGGATCGATTTTTCAAATCCTTTCTGTCTATATTAGCTAGTATTTTTTCTGCTCTGTTTAGAATGCCTTTAGAGTATCCTCTTAAAGCTAGTCTGTTTTTAGTGCTGGAAGCTGCCTCTTGATAACTCTTTTCTGTTGAGGAGTTCCTCTTTAACCTGATCATTTCTCCCACTGGGATATTTTTAATATTGTGGGGAGGATGGCAAGAGCTTGCTTGCAGAATGCTATTACCTGCCGTTTTTTTCCTAAATGGTGAGATCAAAACTCGCTTCATATCATCATTACCTTCAAGTGTTACATCTAAAAAGTTAATAGATTTTTTGTCAGTGTGAGATGTAAATTTAAGATTAGAATTATTTTTATTGATATATTTGACAAAATCTGTGATAAGATGGGGAGAGCCTGTCCAAACAAGAAGTAAATCATCTATATGTCGCCCATACCAAGCAATATATTTCAAAAACGACATCGGTCTCCTCCCAGGTGGCCATGACAATATTAGCCAATGATGGGGAGAATTTTCCCCCCATGCTGACTCCCCGTTTTTGCAGATAATAGCTACCATCAAAGGTGAAAAAATTATTATTCAACAAAAATCCTACTGCTGAAATAAGAAAATTTTGTATATTGGTTTCATAAGAGCTATATTTTTCAAGGAACTTATCTAAACAGCGAATGGCAATATCGTGCGGTATAGACGGGTATAACCCCTCTACATCGCATGTAAGCCATTGAAAATCCCTGTTCCACTCAAATCCATCAAAAGTATTGGCGATAGTTTTAGAATCTCTAATATATCCTGGTATATCAACAACCAAAGGTTGTAAGTAATGATCCACCCATTCTCCAAGTCTCTCACCAAGAGAGCCAATTTCTGAGATGATGGGTCTAAGCGGAGGGGGAAAGACATCTTTATGTATTTTAGAAAGTGAGTGGAGAATGGGAATAACAGGATGTTCTATAGCAAGATATTCAAAGATTTTTATCCAGTGCTCCCAAACTTAGGCCTTCATTCAATAAAGAAAAAAAATTTTTTTGAATAATACTATTTGGATTAGTTGGCAAATTTTGGTAAATGGTGTTATCATTGAGCATATTTAAATTAATTTTTTTATAAAGACCTGCATTTAATGCCACTATTGCCCCTCCTTTATCAGCTCTTTTAATTATTAAATCCTTGTTCTCTTTGATTTCCTCTAAGGCTTTTTGCTCTTCTTTTCTCAAATTCTGCAGAGCAAAGGTATGGTTATTATTCAGATTGACCAAGTCTCTTTCAATTAGTTCTTGAAAGTTGTCTAATACCGCTGGTCTAGATTTAAGCGGATAAAACAAGGGATTATGTGTTTTGAAAGACTTATTTAGTGAAATTTCTGGAGTTCTAGAGTCTGATTGTAGATTTCTTAAGAGTGTTAGATTACATAAGTCTTTAAATGGTGGAATCAATTCTTGTGCTTCATGCAAAGGATCCTCAGGAAAAAGTAAATCACGTGTCTCTCTTTCATTATAAAAATGACATTTGATCGTAAGATTTCAAGCCAGTTTGTTGACATCAAGAATAGTTTTAAACAGATCAAATTCCGATGTTGGTGCAAAATTCAGTCCTTTTGATAAGACATTTATCTGATTTTCTGATAGGATGTAGGAAGAAAGGTTCCATATCTCTGAAGTCAATACTAATGGTGAAGATGTTGTTTTTTCGTTTGCTTTCTTTTTATGTTTCTTGCCCCCTCTCCTTGATCGTTTTTTGAAGTCAAGAAATGTTTATCACTGCTTGATCTTAAACTGTATGATGAGCTGGCTTCTGAATTTAGTGAGGTATCTGACCCGTTTTCCCTTGATGTTGACAGTGAGGAGTTAACAGAGGTGTTGTAGCTGGCAAAGCTGACCGATCTGTTTCTGTACCTGTCTTTTCCTCTGGTTAACCATCTATTAGCTTTCCAGGAGTAAACTTCATTAGTTTCATTATCCTGTAGGTCTCTGTTGAACTTAGATTTTTTATTTTCAATCAGTTCATTTTCCAGTTTTTCAATTTTTTGAAGGATTTCTTTGTTTAATGCTGTAATTTCTTCATTGTGCCCATAAGAATTTATTGAGCCACGTACAGAATTAATTTCCTCCTTTATTTTTATAAGTACCATATCTTCATATTTAATAATCAAAGACATCAGATTTAACGAACATGTAGAGAGTATTTCATCCCACTCCTTTTTGAAATTTTCTGGATAAGGAAAAGTGCAGGATTTTTTTTATCCTTAATCCACGCGGGATCATGTTTCTAGAGACATAGGATTTTAAAAAAGTGCAATCCCACCACATTTTTGTTTCTTTTCTCATTTTTGATTCCAATTCTTTAAAAAGAGATTTAAAATCGCAGTTTGAAGAGCCGCTAGTTGTGGGTGTACTGGCTTCTGTATTTACAGAAAAAATGGAGGCTAATTTCTGTTGTCGTTTGTTTTCATCATTATAGTTCTCCATTTTAATATAAGGAGAATAGAGTATATTAGACAACAAAAATAGGGAGCAAGACTAATAGGACCATCCAAGTAACAATGAAAAAACAAGGGGAAAGGGAAAGGGAAAAAGTACGTCAGCTCACCATGTAATAGCCAGACTCATCTAGTCCCAACGAAGTCTTGCAGCGGAGACGCCCAGGTCACGGGCTACCAAGGTTCAAGTAATGAGAAAGCAAGCAAAGATGTCTCCAGCAGGACCAGGGTTGTGTTTTTTTTTTTTTTTAATGGGACCACATATACTAACTATATTTATACTCTAATGGTGTTTAAACAGTCATGCTCACCAGACATAAAGGATGCTTAGTGATTATTATGATCATTATTATGTGTTTTACTGCTCCACGGCATAAAAGATCTTTTTGTTTTTGTTTCTGCATGTATCTCTCACTCATTTTGTATTTCCACTAATTTTGTATTCCATTCTATCTCATGTCCAATTTTATGTAGTTTTTGTGCTTTTTTGCTGTAGTTAATTTTAGCTTCCAATAATGGGTTAATTCTCCTCTGGGCTGTGGTCCAACACCTGAAGCAATCACCAAGAAGTGTTTTTTATTTAACTTCAGCTAGTAGGCTTAGTTCTCACATTATTCCATGAATAAGGTTTAGCCGAAACGCGTTGGAATGTGCTGTACCTAAGAGCCGCTATATTGCTCATTCTGTAACTCATCCTTGGCTTTTACAATTTGAAATTAAAAGTGAAGTTTTAACAAGATATATACAACCCTGGTCCTGCTGGAGACATCTTTGCTTGCTTTCTCATAAATTGTAATTACCTCCGTTTTTGGGCGGACTAACCTTTAGGAGGCCAGCAAAGCGCAATTTATTCAAGTTCTACCATGAGCTTCTTTCATGTGCTGAATTAAACGGGGAGAGCCTTTTCCTGAACGAATCGATCTATAATGCTCACCAAACCTCACATGCAGGGGTCTGATGGTTTTCCCTATGTAGAAAAATCTACAGGGACAGAAAATCACGTAGACCACATAATTAGTCTTACAGGTAATCAAATCCTTTACTTGCCACTTTAGGCTTCCCAATTGAAAAAACTTAACGCTGAGATGCAGTGAGCAGTGTGAACAGTGTCCACATTTGTAATTACCCCAAGGGATATCTCTCTCCAGCCAGTTCATATGAGGGATTTTGCATAAGCGATTTTTTACAAGTAAATCAGAAAGATTATGGCATCTTTTATACGCGAACAGGGGTTTATTTTTTGCATTTTCCTGTAGGACCCCTATCCTGCTCTAACATATGCCAGTTTTTCCTTATTGCTGCTTGGATCACATTATCAAGGTTGGTATGCTTAAATGAAAAAATTAACCTATTTGAATTATCCTTCCTTACCTTTTGCTGTCCAGGAGGCTGATTTTTAGGGGCGACAGACGCCTTATAGAGGGCCTGCTCAAATAATTTATTTGGGTACCCCCTATTCAAAAAATTGTTTTTCATTATTTCTGCTTGTTTTTTAAAAAATCCTCATCAGTATTGTTGATTTTCCTCAACCTGAGGAATTGGCTGTATGGCAACCCTCGCTTAGTGTGGCCAGGGTGAGCTGATTCATACCGCAGGAAGGAATTGGTGGCAGTTGATTTTTTAAAACACTCTGTCAGAATTTTGCCGTCATCCACATGAATTTTTACGTCTAGAAAATCTATGGACTCTCCTCCCCACTTGGCTGTAAATCTCATATTACACAAATCTGAAGTATTAAGAAATTCTATGAAATTGAAAAATTCCTCTTATTTCCACATAACGTAGATAAGTATGTATAAATTTTAAGAATGGATTATTAGTAGAGGTAATAAGCTCATTTTCTAGCCAAGCCAGAAATAAATTGGCGAACGTACATGAGACAGGCGTGCCCATGGCGGTACCATTGCACTGTCTGTACCACTTGTCATAAAATTTAAAAGCATTATTGGATAGGACAAAGTCCAACCCCTGGCAAATGAACACAACAAGGTTACTGTCCATTCCGTGACGCTCGAGAATTAGACGTACCGCTGTGATGCCCTGTGCTTGAGGAATGCGGGTGTATAAACTCTTCAGGTCAATTGAGACCAAATTAAACCCTTCTTGCCACTTGATATCATAAAGGCAGCTCAAAAAAGCTCCTGTGTCTTTGAGGTAAGAGGGAATAGCTTGAAGCATGGGGCACAGTAACCAGTCAAGGTATTGAGATAAGGACTCTGTGACAGAACCAATGCCGGAGACTATTGGTCTACCCGGCGGCGCCGTTAAGGACTTGTGAACTTTAGGGATGTAGTACCAATAAGGTTTTGAGGGAAACACAGGAAGCAGTTTATTAGCCGTTTTTTGTAACAGAACACCGCATTGCACAAACTGCCTTAAGAAAGTGCGCAATTTATTCTTATACCCGAAAGTAGGGTCACTCTGCAATAATACATAAGTAGAACTGTCCGATAGTTGTCTTAGAGCTTCTCTAATATAATCTTCTCTTTTTATGAGAACAAGGTTGCCCCCTTTATCAGCCCTTCTGACCACTGTATCCTCCCACGATCTAATCTCCGTTAAAGCCACTACCTCTGAGTTCGTAAGATTGCTAGTGGGGGCAGTGTATCTCAGGGCTTCCACATCTCTGATGACTCTGTCACAGAATAAATTAATTAAATTGCCAGGGCTGACAGGAGGAACAAAGGAGGATTTTACACCTCCCTTGAAAGCTTCAGCCTTTAATTCCTCTACCTCTAATGGATTAATCTCATCCTGTGTACTCTGTAGACTTAATAATAGATCAATATCTTTCTGCATATTCACACAGTCTGAATTTGGAGCGACAAAACCCAAATGGTTGGCTGTTATGGGAGTTTCACCAATACAGGAGCCATCGGATTTTGTCTCTGTTCTGGGCTGGAACAATTTGTACAGGTGAATTTTCCTAACAGCTCTATACATATCTATTCTGAAATCAGTAAAATTACCTCATTAAATGTTATTGTTCTACCGTTTATGAAGACTATTGTCAGATGTGTCTGGTCAGCAACTGAATTTATCGTATGCTTGAGAGAAGCTGCAGCCTATGGTTACCCTGAGTAACGGTTCCCCCAGGACTCCAACGAATTCATGAAACCCGTCTCGCCCCTATCTGAACTTAGGCGGCGTGCGTGTAACACAACCCCTTTCTGACGTGTGACCTAACTGTACGTCATGGTGCCCTGGGCCAATTGGATCAATGACGTACTATTAGGTCATATGGGAATCGCCATATGTACTATGTGCTCTCTGCACATTAACCCCCTCAATGCTGCGATCGAAGTCGATCGCAGCATTGCGGGGGTAAGGGGAGGTGATCGCCGATACTCACCTCCCCTGCCGGCATCCAGCGTTGTCTGCCGCGGCTCCTGGATGTTGCCATGATGACCCGATGTCGTCATTACAACATCCGGATCACCAGACAGCAGGAAGATACTTTGGTCATGCGCATGACCAAAGTATCTTCTCCCTCTGCAGCAGTAACAGCCTGTATAGCACATTGAGCTGCTGCTGCTCTCGCTATACAGGCAATCTGAAAATAAAATGTGAAAGTCCCATAGTGGGACAAGGTGTAAAAGTAAAAAAAAGAATTAGAATGTGAAACAAAAAATTGTAAAAATATATAAAAAAAATGAAAAAAATAATCCAAAAAAATAAAAATATATTGTACCCATAAATAAATATTATTGTGGAAAAAAAACAAAAAAAACAATAAAAGTACCCATATATGGTATTGCCGCGTCCGGAACGACCTGTCCTATAAAACTGTCCCACTAGTTAACCCCTTTAGTGAACACGGTAAAAAAAAAAAGCAAAAAAACATGCTTCATCATACCGCCAGACAAAAAATGCAATAAAACGCGATCAAAAAGAGAATGCAAATAAAAATGGTACCACTGAAAACGTCATCTTGTCCTACAAAAAACAAGCCGCTATACTACTCCATCGGCTGAAAAAATAAATAAGTTATAGCTCTCAGAATAAAGAGATACAAAAAAAAATATTTTTTCTAGAAAATAGTTTTTATTGTGTAAAAGCACCAAAATCTAAAACAAGAATATAAATGTAGTACCGCTGTAATCATACTGACCCGAAGAATAATGCCGCCTTATCAATTTTACCACACGCGGAGCGGTATAAAAGAAAAAAGATAAAAAAAAACAATTCTGGAATTGTTGTTTTTTTTTTATTTCTCCCTCCCAAAAATCGGAATAGAAAGCGATCAAAAAATGTCACGTGCCCAAAAATGGTACCAATAAAAACGTCAACTTGTCCTGCAAAAAACAAGCCGTCACATGACTCTGTCAGCCGAAATACGGAAAAATTATATATCTCAAAATATGGCGATGCAAAAACTAGTCTTTGCAAAAAAAAAGCGTCTTTTAGTGTGTGACAGCTGTCAATAATAAAAAAAAACCCGATATGAATCTGGTATCTCTGTAATCGCACTGACTCGAAGAATAAAGGGGTCTAATCACTTATACAGCACGAGGAACGGCGTAAAAAATAAACTCTTCGGTTAGGGTTAGGGTTGTGCTAGGGTTAGGATTGGGATTTTTTCGAAAGTAAAGAAAAAAAATGACGACGATATGGTGACTAATGTTGAGTGTAAGTGCTCGCTACTTGAGTTTGCATCGGGTGCTCGGGTATGCACCGAGTATTGCAGGTACTGGAGTGACATGCTCAAGTCTCCTCCCCATTTGTTTTGCAGCTGTTATACAGCCAAAAAAACCTTGCGGGTATTGCCTGCCATGAATGAGCGATCCCTGCATATTGTTTTTTTTTGGGTGTCTAATAACTGTGAAACATGTGGGCGGGGAATCGAGCATGTCACTTGAGCACCCGCGATACATGATGCATACCTGAGTATCTGATGCAAACTCAAGTAGCAAGCACTTGCGCTCAAAACTAATGTTCAAAATGTTCACTATACCCCTTGATAAAATCCTTGAGGGGGTTAGTTTCCAAAATGGGGTCACTTGTGGGGGGTTTTCACTGTTTAGGTGCATCAGGGGCTCTCCAAAAGCAACATGGAGTCCGCTAATTATTCAAGCAAATTTTACATTCAAAAAGTCAAATGGCGCTCCTTCCCTTCCGAGTCCTGCCGTGCGCTCAAACAGTGGTTTGCCCCCACATATGGGGTATTGGCGTGCTCAGGAGAAATTGCACAACAAATTTTGGGGTCCATTTTTTCCTGTTACCCTTGCAAAAATAAAAAAATTGGGGTCTAAATTAACATTTTTGTGAAAAAAGTTAAATGTTCATTTTTTTCTTCCACATTCCAAAAATTCCTGTGGTGTTGTCAATTTTGTTGGAAAGTTTAGAAATTGCTGGTCAACTTTTAACCCTTATAGCTCCCTATAAAAAAAAAAATTGGTTCCAAAATTGTGCTGATGTAAAGTAGACATGTGGGAAATGTTATTTATTAAGTATTTTGTGTGACATATCTCTCTGATGTAAGGGCATAAAAATAAAAATTTTGAAAATTGCAAAATTTTCACAAAATTTCCATTTTTTTTCACAAATAAACTCAAGAGTTATCAAAGAAATTTTACCACTATCATGACGTACAATATGTCACGACAAAACAATCTCAGAATCAGGGGGATCCTTTGAAGCGTTAGAGAATAATTACCTCATAAAGTGACAGTGGTCAGAATTGTAAAAATTGGCCCGATCATTAACGTGCAAACCACCCTCGGGGGGTAAAGGGGTTAAACAGAGTCTGTCATCCCAAAACACAATTTAAAGTGAGCATATAGTAATACGGGGGACTATTGATCTTTATTCAAATATGCTAATTAGAGAGCTCAGTGCATCCTTGGAGTGGCTGAGCAGCTTCAGTGCCCCATTTCGGCCCCCTTCTCCCCAACTCCCGCCATAAGTTTGGATTCCCTGCCTCTCTCCCTCTGGTTATTATTGACAGTGCTGGCTTGCCCAGAGTCAATACCATCTCAGGAGAAAGCTGGTGCTCATTCACTTCTTCTTTCCTGCAGTTGAATACTACAGTAGTGGAGCAGCAGTCTGTATGTCACTATTCCACAGCTATTACCAACCCAGACAGTGATATATTTTTATAAGAGAGAGAGGTTGTTAATCACAGAATCTATGATTAAGAGTCAGACAGACTTGAAAGGTGTCAGTATTTTATTGAAATCACAGTAAAGAATTTTTGCTTTTAATTCACTTTGCTGGATGGAAAAATCTTTCTACTCTTTTTTTGTGACTAAGAGCACTCTATTTGACCTAATTACTAAAAAAAAATTAAATAAAATGAAAACGTTTTTTTTTAAATCATGCCTAATTCATTTTCCTAGATAATTCTACAGAAAATGAAAAATGGAAAAATGTTTACTTTTGAAGCCAACAAATGGTTGTCAAAAAATCATGGAAATAGGGAACTGATGTGTGAGCTTCCAGTCGTTGAAGATGGCATCATGATTTATCCAGGTAAGTGTGTTTGTAACTTGATGATTTGACTGTATATTAGGGGTTCACCAAGTGAGGTTGATACTAGAGATGAGAGAGCATTTCAATGTTCGGTTCGGAAATGTTCTCCGAATATTTAGACATTCGTCGAATTTATTCGTCGAACATTCAACGAACATTTCCGAACACCATAGGATTCAATGGGGGGACAAAAAAAAGCATATACAACACCTTCAAACGGGCCCCAAAGCTGAAAACACATGAAATTAGGGGTAGACACCAGGAAAGTGCCATCAATTGACCCAGAGTACAAGTACTATATTATTATTACTATTACAGTGACATTTATTCCATGGCGCTTTACATGTGAAAAGGGGTCACTGACTGGTACAAGAGGAGAGAGGACCCTGCCTGCCAGGGCGCACAAACAATGTACAAGGCATGGGTGAGGATACAGTAGATCAGGGTAAAGCTAATCGTGCAGCGGTATGCTGGAGCGATGGTTACCACAGATTGTACGCTTGTCAGAAGAACTGGATCTTCAGCTTCCTTTTCAATGTTTCCACGGTAGGCGACAGTCTGCTGTGTTGGGGTACACAGTAGGGGAGATGCCGGGACAAATCTGCTGAGAGCCTAAATCATGGTAAGCTTCCAGAAGATTACAACTGAGCAGATTAACCCCTGCACCGATTAATATAAAGGCGAAAGGCTTCCAATGACAGCAGGAGTGGGAGGAATCAGATGCTGCTGTCTTTTGGCTCCTCTCTGTCACGGTAAACCCGTGACACCTTGTGAACATTGTGTTGAAGCTTCCAAAGTAGACAGCAGTGGTGGTCGGTCTCCTAGACAATGAGCTAACTCCTTTAAGATGATAGAGTACAACATCTGCAAGTAGTTTGTATGTTCTCCCCGTGTTTGCGGGTGTTTCCTCCAGGTTCTCTGGTTACCTCCTCAGTAAAAAAGCAGCCATACAGCAGTGTTCACAGTTCAAAAAATTAGGGCCTGACACCACAATTTCTGTGGCCAATAGATTGGAGATGGTGGAGTTCAACCTCTTAACTTTGTCATGTGTGGGAGGAAACAATCTTTTATGTGACCACAACTGCGGGACCAAGAGCTGGCTGATGTGCTGAGAGAGGGCCCAGTATGGTGAGACGAACAAACTGCTGGACCGTGAGTGAGTTGCAGGTGCAGATGTTACGGTGGATTGAGAAACATGTGGTGTGCTTGATAAAACAAATACAGCAGGCATGTCCACTTCCTTTACAGCTGATGGGCTCTCATTCAGCCTGACTGGAGCGGGTAGAGAAACGGAAGTTCTGAGGTGGGAGACCTGAGTGCCAATACTTGGCACGGTAACAGAGGAGGAGGAAGAAGCAGCAGATGCGGTTGATAGGGTGGCTGATGGTTGTTGAGGTCCGCATTTTATCGCAGTGAGATTGCCAGAGTAACACATGTTGATTGCGCATGTGAAGGTTCATGCATGTAGCAGTGAAATTATAACCCTTTTTTCCTCTACTGAGTTTTTATCGCAAAGGTTGCAGATAACGTGAGCTGGGTCATCCTTTGCAGTCTCAAAAAAGGCCCAGGCTATGCAACCCTTGCCACCCCTGCGAGCTGCAGACCCACGACCCCTTCTGGTCACGGCCATGGTTGTCGCTAAGGATGCAGTGCTCCTCGTGCTTGCATCACTCTGTGTCTGCGCCATAGGACGCAATGTAACCTCCTAGTCTTCCTCCTCCTCCACCTCCTCAAATGAGCTACTCACCTGCGTGCCTCTGGGTTCACACCAAGTTGGATGTACAACCTCTTCATCATCCAAAGTGTTATCCCATTCCTCGCCCTCATAACCATTCTCCTCCTCTCCTTGCCCTGACAGCACAGTACAGTCAAGGGTCAGGAACCTGCTCATACCCAACCCCCCCCCCCCGTATGGAGAACAATATCTGTCCCAAACAATTTTAATCTGAGACATAGTCTGCTTTATATACCAATTTTGAGTTTATCAGGTCTGTGTACCCCTGTGTGGTGAAGAATATCTGCCCCAAACAATTTTAAGTTGAGATGTAGTCTGCTTTATATACCAATTTTGAGTTTATCAGGTCTGTGTACCCCTGTGTGTAGAAGAAAATTTGCTGCAAACAATTTTAAGCTGAGATGTCTGTTTTATATACCAATTTTGAGTTTATACTGTCTGTGTAACCCTGCGTGGAGAAGAATAACTGCCCCAAACAATTTTAAGCTGAGATGTAGCCTGTTTTATATACCAAGGTAGAAAGAAATCCAATTTCTATTTTATCATGTGTTCTACTGTGAGAACAATATCTGCACCAAACAATTAATTTAAATTGAGTATAAGTATTATAATGGGGACCGACACCTCTTCCACTACAGCCAACCCAGCAGATGGAAACACAATCAGGAGTCTTCACATTTAAAAAAAGTAGGGCCTAGGATCACCATTTCCGTGGCCAACAGATTGGAGATGGTGGAGTTCAACATCTTAGCTTTGTCATGTGTGGGAGGAACCAATCTTTTACGTGACCACAATTGTGGGACCGCGGGCTGGCTGCAGTGCTGAGAGAGGGCAGAGTGCGGTGAACCGGACAAACTACTGGACCGTGAGTGAGGTGCAGGCGCAGATGTTACGGTGGATTTAGAAACATGTGGTGTGCTCGGTGAAACAAACACAGCAGGCATGTCCGCTTCTATTACAGCTGACGGGCTCTCACTCAGCCTGACTGGAGCGGGTAGAGAACCAGAAGTTCTGCGATGGGAGACCTGCGTGCCAATACTTGGCATGGTAACAGAGGAGGAGGAAGCAGCAGATGCAGTTGATGCGGCAGCTGATGGTTGTTGAGGTCCACTGGTTCGCATTTTAGCGCGGTGAGATTCCCAGTGTAACGTATGTTGTGTGCGCATGTGAAGGTTCATGCATGTAGTAGTCAAATTATTGCACTTTTTCCCTTTACTGACTTTTTATCGCAAACTTTGCAGATAACGTGAGCAGGCTCATCCATTGCGGTGTCAAAAAAAAGCCCTGCGAGCTGTAGACCCCCGACCGCTGCTGGTCACTGCCACGGTTGTCGCTAAGGATGCAGTGCTCCTCGTGCTTGCAACGTAACCTCCTTGTCTTCCTCCTCCACCTCCTCAGATGAGCTACTCAGCTGCGTGACTCTGGGTTCACACCAAGTTGGATATACAACCTCATCATCATCCAATGTGTTATCCCATTCCTCGCCCTCAGAGTCACCCTCCTCCTCTTCTTGTCCTGACAGCACAGTACAGCCAAGGGTTAGCAAGCTACTCGTACCCAACCTTTTTTTTACGCCCCTGTATGGAGAACAATATCTTCCCCAAACAATTTTAAGCAGAGATGTAGTCTGCTTTATATACCAATTTTGAGTTTATCAGGTCTGTGTACCCCTGTGTGGAGAAGAATATCTGCCCCAAACTATTTTAAGCTGAGATGTAGTCTGCTTTATATACCAATTTTGAGTTTATCAGGTCTGTGTACCACTGTGTGGAGAACAATATCTGCACCAAAAAATTAATTTCATTAAAGTATAACTATTGTAAAGGAGACTAAAACCTCTTCCACTACAGCCAACCCAGCACATGGAGACCCAATCAGGAGTGTTCACATTTCCCTAAATTAGGGCCTAACACCACCAGAGTTACATCAATTTCACTACAGTAGAAATAGTATAATTAGGACCGACACTTCTTCCCCTACAGCCAACCCAGTAGATGGAGACCCAATCAGGAGTGTTCACATTTCCCTAAATTAGGGCCTAACACCACCAGAGTTACATCAATTTCACTACAGTAGAAATAGTATAATTAGGACCGACACTTCTTCCCCTACAGCCAACCCAGTAGATGGAGACCCAATCAGGAGTGTTCACATTTCCAAAAATTAGGACCTAACACCACCGAAGTCGCATCAATTTCACTACAGTAGAAATTGTAGAAATAGGAACGACACCTCTTCCCCTACAGCCAACCCAGTAGATAGAGACCCAATAAGGATTTCCCACGATTCCAAAAATTTGTGGCAGACACCAACAAAGTGTCATCAATTTCACTACAGTAGAAATTGTTCAAGTAGGAACGACACCTTTTCCACTACAGCCAACCCAGTAGATGGCGACCCAATCGGGAGTGTTCACATTTCCCTAAATTATGGCCTAACACCACCGAAGTGGCATCTATTTCACTACAGTAGAAATAGTATAATTAGGACTGACAGTTCTTCCCTTACAGCCAATCCAGGAGATGGAGACCTAAACTGGAGTGTTCATGTTTCCCTAAATTAGGGCCTAACCTCAGCAACGTGGCATCAATTTCAGTACAGTAGAAATTGTAGAATTACGAACAACACCTCTTCCACTACAGCCAACCCAGTAGATGGAGACCCAATCAGGATTCCCCACATTTCCAAAGATTTGTGGCAGACACCAACAAAGTGATATCAATTTCACTACAGTAGAAATTGCACAATTAGGAACTACACCTCTTCCACTACAGCTAACCCAGTAGATGGAGACCCAATCAAGAGTGTTCACATTTGAAAACATTTGGGCCTAAAACCACTAAAGTGGCATCAATTTCACTACAGTAGAAATTGTATAATTAGGACCGACACTTCTTCCCCTACAGCCAACCCAGTAGATGGAGACCCATTCATTTGAAAACATTTGGGCCTAAAACCATCAAAGTGGCATCACTTTAACAAGAGTATAAGTAGTATAATGAGGACTGACACCTCTTCCACTACAGCCAACCCAGTAGATGGAGACCCAATCAGGATTCCGGACATTTCCAAAAATTTGTGGCACACACGAGCAAAGTGGCATCAATTTCAGTACAGTAGAAATTGTAAAATTAGGAACGACACCTCTTCCATTACATCCAACCCAGGAGATGGAGACCTAACCTGGAGTGTTCACTAGTGATGAGCGAGCACTAAAATGCTTGGGTACTCGGTGCTCGGGTCGAGCAAATTGGAATGCTCTAGTGCTCAGTCCGAGTAACGAGCTCAATAGAGTCTATGGGAAACTCAAGCATTTTTCCGGCGGCTCCCCCCGGCGGTCTGCAGAGGGCCTAAAAATTGCCCAAATCAATGGGAACAGTGCTCAAATGACATGGGAACAGCATGGGGAAGACCCCTGGAAGCATTTCTGACTCCCAGGTCACAGCTGTCAACAATGTTGTCAGAGGTATTATGCCACTTTTACGAATTCACAATAAAACATGCAAAAACAAAACCAAAATGGATTTTCCTGGGAAATATGTTAAAGAAAATTCTTTCCAGGGTAATGACTTGTATATAAGGCAAAATAAAAAACCAAAACCAAAAATGCTCCTCAACACCTTGGGCTATGTTCACACGTAGCGTTTTTGATGCGTTTTTGCACTTTTGCATTGCTTTCAACCAAGACAAATGCATTAACCGGGAAATGTCATTTTAACATTTTACAACCTTATCTGGCCATGTGGTGTGTGACACATTATCAGACACATCCTGTTTAATTTATGATGGAGGGACTCTGAAAATCACAAACTTATTTTTATAGGGCCATCAGGTGGCCCTTACTATTCTTAAAGGGCCAGCAGTTGGCCCATGCTATTGTTAGAGAGCCATCAGCCGGCTATTAACGAGTGGGTCTTCTATACTGTTATTGTGGATGCAGTGACTGCAAAGGCTACCAAAAATTTGGAGGCACTCCAATGCCCCTTGCAAGAGACGTAGAGGTCAGAGAGCCTCCTAAAAACAATGTTCCCATTATTAGGAAGTGGGTCTCCCATAGTGTTTTCCTATGCAGTGAAGCAAAGTCAGCCAAAAATTTGGAGGAACTCCAATGTCCCTTGCAAGAGACGTAGATATGTTGATATGGAACATATGGTGGCGATATGGTGGTAGAGGATGAGTATGCGGAGAAGGAGGAGGACAAGAGCAAATAGACAAAATCAGGAAGCATATACCCATGTCTGGGTGTGAAGACTGAGGTGCATGGGAATAGAGTTGGACCTCCCCAAAAAAAGACACTGTATTTCAGCTTAAGTTACGCTGCTATCATTCGATGGTGTTGAGAAGTCTGGCCCAATCCAGCCCTTGTTCATTTTTATAAGAGTCAGTCTGTCAGCATTTTCAGTTGACAGGTGTATGCGCCTATCGGTTATAAATCCACCTATGGCACTAAAAACCCGCTCTGACAAAACACTAGCATCAGGGCAGGCCAGGACCTCCAAGGCATAGAGAGCCAGTTCATGGCACGTGTCCAGCTTGGATACCCAATAATTATAAGACAATTGCTGTACCGTCTGAACAGACTGCTAACAGGCAAGACGTCCATGTTCTCACCAAGAAAACGACTGACCATGCTCTTCTCATCCTCCTCCTCATCCCTGTCCTCGGCGATCCACGCTGAACAGAAGATATGACAGTTGTGCAGGTAGTACCATCTATAGCACAGGAAACTAGCTCCTGTTCTTCCTCCTCCTCCTCCTCTTCCTCATTGTCACCCAATCCACGTTGGGATGAGATGAGGCTGGGCTGTGTGTAATCACCCTGTATGGTTCCTTGCTCCATCTCATCGTGCTCCGCCTGCAATGCATCCTCTTTAATTGAGAGCAGAGAGTGTTTCAGAAGACAGAGAAGCGGGATGGTGACGCTAATTATGGCGTCATCGCCGCTCACCATCTTGGTGGAGTCCTCAAAGTTTTGGAGGATGGTACAGATGTCTGACATCCATGTCCACTCCTGAGGTTATATGTGTGGTGACTGACTTGAATACAGACGGCCTTGTTGATGCAGGTAGTCAACAACTGCCCTCTTCTGCTCAAAAATCCTTCCCAACATCAGCAATGTAGAGTTCCAACGCGTAGGGATATCACACACCAGTCGGTGAGCTGGAAGCTGCAAACGCTGCTGAAGCACGGCAATAGCTGCGGAAGCTGTAGCTGACTTTCTAAAAATGGGCACATAGGCGGCGTACTTTGAAAACCAGATCTGACAGATCCGGGTAGGTTTTGAGAAACCGCTGAACCCCGATGTTAAGCATATGGGCCAGGCATGGTACTTGTGTGAGCTCGCCTCGCCTCAGAGCCGCCACCAGGTTCCGGCCATTATCACACACGACCGTGCCTGGCTGTCGGTTCAGCGGTGTCAGCCACAGATCTGCCTGCTCTTTCAGAGCCGTCCTCAACTCTTCAGCGTTGTGTGGTTTGTCAAGTAAGCAAATTATCTTCAGCTCAGCCTGTTGCATCTTGACCGAGGCAGTGCTGCAGTGCTTCCAGCTTGCGACTGATGTGGTCATTTCGGAGATGGATGCTGAAGAGGAGGAGGTGCAGGAGCTGTAGAATGTGGGGGAAACCCTGATTGACCCAGGGCACGCAATCCTCGGCGTCGGGAGGACGTGTTCCATCCCAAGGTCTGACTGGGTCCCGGCTTCCACTATGTTGACTCAGTGTGCTGTCAATGAAATCTACCATCCCTGCCCACAAGCACTTGTCCACATGTCCGTGGTTAGGTGGACTTCCCCAGTAACTGCGTTGTTGAGGACACGGCTAATGTTGTGGGACACGTGCTCATGTAATGCGGGGACGGCACACAGGGAGAAATAGTGGCGGCTGGGGACCGAGTATCGAGGGCCGGCCGCCGCCATCAGGTTGCGGAAAGCTTCCGTCTCCACAAGCCTAAAAGGCAACATTTCGAGCACAAGCATTCGCGAAATGTGTGAATTTAGTGGTGTGGCCTGTGGGGCGTTAGCTGCGTATTTGTGCTTGCGTTCCAAGGACTGGGGTAGGGACAACTGAATGCTGAGCTGGGACAAGGACGTGGATGTGCTTGCTGATGGTGCTAGTTGAGAGTGATCAATGACAGGTGCAGGGTGGGAGGCATCTTGGCATGCGCCATGGACAGGGGATTGACATGCACGCACCACAGCGGAACGAGCAGTGGTGTCACCCGCAGACACTGTTGCTGGACCCTGGGGTTCAGCCCACTTAGCCGGGTGCTTTGCTGCCATGTGCCTGATCATGCTGGTGGTGGTCAGGCTGCTAGTTTTGCTACCCCAGCTGATGCTGGCCTGGCAGGTGGTGCAAATGGCCTTTTTGCCATTATCTGCAGAGTCTTTAAAAAACAACTAGACTCGGGAAGACCTAACAATTGTACTGGCAACTTCCGTCATGTTGATGTTACGGGGAACTGTTGCCTTCCTTCTGTTTGCGGCCACCACACTGCTTGTTCTTGCCTGTTGTGGTGCTACGCCTCCCTCCCCCTGTGTGCTGCTGTCCTCGCTCTGCATGTCACCTTGCCAGGTTGGGTCAGTGACTTCATCGTCCACCACCTCATCTTCCACTTCCGCACCCTGGTCCTCCTCCTAACTTTCTGGCAATTGTATCTCATCATCATCCACCTCTTCTAACAGTTTCCCACCGTCACCTTTGTGTGACTTCGGCTGCTCAAATATTTGGCATCGCTACATGCAATCTCCTCTTGCCCCGCTTCAAGTGGACCGGGCGAGAGGCTCGAATCTATAAATGGAAAAGTGAACAGCTCTTCTGAGTGTCCAAGTGTGGGATCAGTTGTCTCTGTGCACTCGGTATGGAAGGAGGATCAGGGTGAGGAATATGCAGTCCAGACTTATGGCTACTGAGACTTGATTGTGTGGAAGACAGGGTGGTGGTGGTGGCAAAGTGACTGGAAGCATTATCTGCTATCCAACCAATAACGTTTTCACACTGCTCTGTGTTCAATAGTGGTGTTCTGCGGTCCCCTATTAATTGGACAGGAAGGTCGAGCGAGAAGATATGGGTGTTTGTTGTGGCACAATTTCAGCTTGCCCATGGCCTCGGCCTCGTCCTCTGCATGCACCATCATCACTATCACGTCCGTTTCCCCGCCCCTTGCCACGCGCCTTGCCCATTTTAAATGAAGGACAATATTTTCAACGTTCACTACAAATGGCTAGATTTGAACCACAGTGATATGTGATACGTGTGACGGAAAACCACATTTTTAAATAGCTGGCCTGTAGGTTACTATTTTTCACGACGACCTCGTGTCAATAACTTCACTGACACACTGCAACAAAATTTAAATGGAGGCCAGAAATGCCTGAATTTGGAGCACACTTATATGTGATATGTGTGACGGAAAACCACAGTTTTAAATAGCTGGCCTGTAGGTTACTACTATTTTTCACAGCAACCTGGTGTCAATAACTTCACTAACACACTGCAACAAAATTTAAATGGAGGCCAGAAATGGCTGAATTTGGAGCACATTTATATGTGTGATACGTGTGACAGAAATCCATAGTTTTAAATAGCTGGCCTGTAGGTTACTATTTTTCAGACCGACCTTGTGTCAATAACTTCACTGACACACTGCAACAAAATTTAAATGGAGGCCAAGATTTTCCACGTTCACTACAATTTTCTGGATTTTTATTGCTGTAATGTGGAAAGAATCTGGCTGCATTCTGCTGTGACAACAAGCAAATGGAGGAGAAAAACTGTGTTCTCTGGATTGCTTTTTAACCAAATAATCAGGATTAAGATCAAAAAAATAATTATCCCTGGACCCTGATACCTGGGGCTATTTGTAGAAATATCTGTAACACATGCAGGGAGGGAACCCGAGCTCCCTCTCGAGCAACCAGGAAATACTCGCAGAGCGCTGAGCATCTCGAGCAGTGAGATGCTCGGGCGAGTACCGAGCAGTGGCGAGCATGTTCGCTCATCACTAACTATTTTAGTAGCCATTTCAAAACTGTGCAGAAGAGTGTAGAGGTCCTTAATCTGTTCCCACTCGGTAAACGTGATATGCCCCACGTCCGTACGGCGTTGGCCAAGGCTATACAACATGACATACTGCGTCAGGGCTCGTTGCTGCAACATGTGCAGAGCGGCATTCCACCGCGTCGGCACATCGCATATCAACCTGTTAACTGGCATGAAGAAAAACCTCTGTATTGGTGCAAGTCGATGACATGAGGGGTGCGATTGGCGGGAGTGAGCAGGCAGCTTCCGTAATTTCTGAAGCAGCTCATCCAGGCCGGTATAGTGGCGGAGAAATCACTGTACCACCAGGTTGAGAATGTGAGCCATGCAAGGCACGTGTATGAGCTTGCCTCGGCGTAGGGCCGCCAACAGGTTCACACCATTATCGCACACGGCCTTCCCTGACTCTAGGTTCAGCGGAGACAGCCATTGCTCAAACTGAGCCTGGAGAGCTGTCCACAACTCTTCAGCTGTATGACTGCGATCTCCAAGGCATATTAATTTGAAGACTGTCTGATTGCGGTGAGCCCTGGCTGCGCACTACGGAGGTGGTGTGGATTTGCTCTGCACTGCTGGAACGTTAAGGCAGAGGTTGAGTGCGCAGGTTGAGGCCCTAGAGGAGGTGGAGGACGCAGAAGCAGTGGAGGAAGTGGGAAATACAGAGGTTTGTTCTGCAAGCCTTGGGGATTCCAAGATTTGTGGAGCAGCCCCTTCCCTGCCTGCCACCAGAGTCACCCAGTGCTCAGTCAGCAAGGTGCCCTTGGCCATGCTTACTCGTCCAGTGTCTGTGGTGAAATGCACCCTGGCAGACATAGATTTAGTCAAGGAACTGGTGATGTTGTCTGCGACATGCTGGTGTAGCGCAGGCACAGCTTTCTTAGAGAAGTAATGGCAACTGGGCAACTAGTGCTGGGGGACTGCGACAGCCATCAGCTTTCGGAAACCGTCTGTATCTACTAGGCCGAAAGGCAGCATTTCTGGGGCCAACAGATTGGAGATGGTGGAGTTCAACCTCTTACCTTTGTCATGTGTAGGATGAAACAATCTTTTACGTGACCACAACTGCGGGACTGAGGGCTGGCTGCAGTGCTGATAGAGGGCTGAGTGCAGTGAAACGGAAAAACTGCTGGACTGTGAGTGAGGTGCAGGCACAGATGTTACGGTGGATTGAGAAACATGTGGTTTGGTCGGTGAAACAAATACAGCAGGCATATCCACTTCAGTTACAGCTGACGGGCTCTCACTCAGCCTGACTGGAGCGGGTAGAGAACCGGAAGTTCTGCAGTGGGAGAACTGCATACCAAGACTTGGCACAGTAACAGAGGAGGAGGAAGAAGAAGCAGCAGATGCAGTTGATGGGGCAGCTGATGGTTGTTGAGGTCCGCTGGTCCACATTTCAGCGGTGAGATTTCCAGCGTACCGAATGTTGTTTGCGCATGTGAATATTCATACATGTAATAGTCAAATTATTACAGTTTTTCCCTCTACTGAGTTTTTTATTGCAAAGTTTACAGATAACGTGAGTTGGCTCATCCTTTGCGGTGACAAAAAAGGCCCAGGCTAGGCAACCCTTGCCACCCCTGCGAGCTGCAGACCCGCGACAGCTGCTGGCCTCAGCCACAGTTTTTGGCTAAGGATGCAGTGCTCCTCGTGCTTGCATCACTCCGTGTCTGTGCCCTAGGGCGAAAGGTAACCTCCTTGTCTTCCTCCTCCACCTCCTCAGATAAAGCTACTCGACTGCGTGACTCTGGGTTCACACCAAGTAGGATCTTCAACCTTGTCATCATTCAATGTGTTATCCCATTCTTCACCCTGAAAGTGACCCTTCTCCTCTTGTTGCCCTGACAGCACAGTATAGTCCACATGGGCGCCAGGTATCTGAGTCTCTACAGGATCACCTCCCTCCCCGGTGATTAACGTCTGGTGACAAGGGTCAGGAACCAGCTCGGATCCTACTCCATTCTGCCCCAAATCCAACCTAAAAAAATTTTGGGCATCGGTGCAGGTGCTTTCCTCCTTTTCTTAACTCTCTGAATGTTTGGAATACACTTCTGATGCCCATGGAATATGAAAGGGTGAACAGTTGTACAGACTCGCCCATCTGTGGTTAGCTACAGTCAGTTGGGCACTTGGACAGTTGTGACGTGGGGGGAAGCAAGGGTAACTGGGGTGCCACCTCTGTGGACTGTACTGTGTGTGATGTTGAGGTGGAGGAAAAGAGGTAAGGCCACTTGAAGCAGCGCTTGCCATCCACTGGAGCACCTGCTCTTTCTGACCCTTATCAACAAGGTGTATCACTGTGCGGCTGCCAAAGAAATGGAGTGGAGTAGCCCGTCCACTAACAGAAGTTGTCAGTTGTCTTCGGATAGGACATGACAGTATACCTTGAACACCAAGCCTATTTCCCCTTCCACCACAACCTCTTTTTCCCACTCATGTTGCTCAGATACTGTGGTAAGAGCACACTATTAGCAAAACAAAATTAATTTTTTTTTAACTCTTGCCTAGCAAGACAAAAAAAAAAATCAATTTTTTTACTCTGAAAACAGCTGAACTTCAACGCCACTATTGTAGTAGGTAGCTTTTAGCAGAGTGTATCACATTTGCGACAAAAAAATCTTTAGTGTACTCTGCCTAGCAAAACAAAAAATCAATTTTTTTACTCTGAAAACAGCTGAAGTTCACCACTACTAAAATATTAGGTGGCTTTTAGCAGAGTGTATCACGTTTGCAACACAAAAAAAATCTTTTGTGGACTCTGCCTGCCAACTGAAAAAATATATTTGTTTTACTGTTCATGCAGCTGAATTTTACTCACCAAAAAAATGACAAACTGGGCTAACACAGTTTGCACAATCACATTAGCAAATAAAAAAAAAAGTTTTTTGTGCTCTTCACTCAGAAGCTCTGCAGAGTCTGCAGGCAGCTGAATTTCAACCCCACAATATCAAAAAGTGGCCTACAAGGGCTTGCTTGCTTTATCACATTAGCAAGTACAAAAATCGATTGAAGGTATACTCCTGCATGGAGCACAATACAATCGGTACACAACACTGTTCTATGGCATGTGCCCTGCTCTTTCTGTCAGAATCTCACTAATTGCACAAGAAAAAAAAAATGTGCTGTAAGCTCGATTGAACTGGTACACAGCAGGGGACTTATCTACACTATCTGACTTTCAAACAGGCGCCCATCTATCTAGCTAATATCTCTCATTAAACAGGAGCACAATCAGCAGCAGCGTCTGTCACCAGTGACATGCATAAAATGGCATTGAGGGAACATGGCCTCTTTTTATATAGAGAGGACATATGATTTCAGCAGCCAATTGCAGAAGCCCTTATGTCTGGATAGTGTGGATACTTCCTGCACTCTGATTGGCTAGCCGCGCTTTCCTGACTTAAAGTTACCGCCTACAGGAAGAAAAAAAAATTACAAGCACGCCGCTGATCTGACCTGTTCTGAGCTATCACTAGCCCCCCCACTCATCTACCACACCCCCCCCGCTCATCATACACAAGTACTATGCTAGCAAAACTGTTAAAAACGCTGTAATCACCCCGCAATCACGTTCCCACACTTATTCGCCGAACGTTGCCGATTTTTCCCGAATTTATGAAAATTTGCTCGCCTTTCCATCACAAACTCGAATGTGCCATATTTGTGTCAAATTTAAGTTGTAAGTTTGGATTTAAAAAAAAATCGCTCATGACTAGTTGATACCCTAAGCCATAGATCAGGGTGATTAACACAGGCCAAGTGTGATGGCACAGCAGAGTTTGACTTGACATATGACAAGTTTATCAGTGAGGACCAGTACAGCAGGATAGGCAAGATGGCAAACACACAATAGGAACAGAAAACACCAGAAGACATTGAGGATTGTGAAAACATTCAAGAATAAAATATGTATACTGAATCCAAGACGGTGCAAATTAATAGTTCCTGTGTTGTATGCTATTGACCGACTGATGGTCAATGGCAGTAATGTGTGCAATCAACAGATAATTGGTCACCCGCAGGACAGCTTTAATGAACAGGCAAACTGGATACTTGCTTGCAGAGAAACATATGTGCAGCAGCGTTGTAACTGTAAACAACACCAGTATTAGCAGAGTAGAGTTTTTCATGCTTACAGCAGATGAATGGTTAACTGCAGGTCTAAGCTAGGAAGTGATAGAGAGTTGATAAACAAGCTGAAGAGATGATTAGCCAAATGAGTGAAGTGGATAGTGAAGCAAACTTCTCAGGTATACATGATAACTGAATGCTATGCTTACTGAATACTCAGACAGCACAGAGATGTCTGAGTCATCCTTAAAAGGCCTTGGGTGATGCTATCAAAGGTTACTGTTTTACCACAGTAACTCACTGCAGATTTGCACAAAGGTAATTGCCCCTAGGGGAAGGAACCAAGAGCCTGTGCCTGAGCCAGGACAGATAAGAAACACTGTACTAATACATAAAAACATAGACATATCTTTAAATATAGATGTTTTGTCTTTCCTCTCACAGTCTCAGTACAAAACATCAGGAGGCCACTAGCTGATATGACTTAATATTCTACACATGCTTTATCTTATGTTGTTCACACAACCATAACAGTTCCTCTACAATAAACACTGTGTTTTCATTTTATTTTTAATTTGCTTATTAAATACTCAAAACTTGTTTATGAGCCTTATAAAAATTTCTGCTCACTCCAATTGCTAATTTTTCTTTAAAGAACTACATTTAAATGTTCTCAGTCTTTACATTAACAGCACAGTAACATTATATGTGCTGCCATTAAACAAAAACCTTCCAAATTTTAACTCGTTTGTTCTATATTGTTTATACTTATTGCCCTTTATTTCAATGCTAAAAAATTCTCAAAAAAAAGAGAATCAGGTTTGTTGGTTTTTTCTTATCAAAGACTTAGAATGGATCTATCATGGAAAAATCACATGGATTTGTATTTTTGTTACAAAAATCAATAGTCCTCAATTTTTTTTTTACAAAATATAACTACTAAAAAATGATTTACTGTAAGACAGTTTTAATGAATGAGGTCTGATAAGTACAAGGGAAACAGTGGACTGTTTTTTGGGACCCACGTCGCATACATTAAATGGAATCTATCAGTAGGATCAACCCTCCAAAGCTGCCTATGTGGGCATGTAGGTCAGAGGAAGCTGAATAAAATGATACCTTGATATCTGCGATCCAATGTTTTATTCCAGAGATATCCATGATTTTCTTACAGTGGCATGTAAAAGTTTGGGCGCCCCTGGCCAAAATTACTGTTATTGTGAACATTTAAGCAAGTTGAAGATGACATGATTTCTAAAAGGCCTAAAGTTAAAGATGACACATTTCCTTTGTATTTTGGGTAATACAGTATATATTCATCTTTTACATTTTAAAAATTCCAAAAAGGAAAATGGCCTGATGTGAAAGTTTGGGCACCCTGCATGGTTAGTACTTAGAAGCACCCGCTATTAAAGTGCACGAATATTCACTGCAACCCATGGGAGTGGGTTGTAGTGTATATTCATGGACTTTAATAGCAGGTACATTGACTGCTGGCTGCTGCTGGAGCCACGCTGCGGGTACAGTGTGAGCGCTATTAAGGAAAATGAATATTCACTACTCTCCAAGCCCATCTTGCCTGGAATGTCAGCTGACCACACACACCGCAAGCTCTGTAGCCCATTGTTACCTATGCCAGTTATAGAGGTACATTTTGAACGAATTACGATGGATTTGGTGGGGCCCATTGTAAAGTCAGCTCGTGGCCACCAACACATACTTGTGGTCGTCGATTATGCCACCCGTTACCCAGAGGCTATTCCACTACGCCACACCTCGGCTAAACTTATTGCCCAGGAGTTGTTTGCCATGTTGTGTCGCATTGGGCTGCCTAAGGAGATCTTTATGGATCAGGGGACTCCTTTTATGTCCAAGGTGACAAAGGAACTGTGCAAGCTGCTAAAAATAAAACAGTTGCGCACGTCGGTGTACCATCCACAGACCGACGGTTTATTCGAGTGGTTTAATAAAACTCTGAAGTCCATGTTAAAAAGATGGTCTCCAAGGACGGGAGGGATTGGGGCATGCTACTGCCCTATTTAATGTTTGCCGTTCGTGAGGTACCACAGACTTCCACTGGGTTCTTACCCTTTGAGCTACTGTCCGGCAGGTATCCTAGGGGTCTGATGGATGTAGCCAAAGAGCCAAAAGGAGCCTACCCCACATAGGAGTGTAATAGAGCATGTAGCAAGTAAAGCAACACCTCCTGTATGATCAGGCAGTGCAGAGCCAAACATATAATAGAAAGTATTGGTATTAGTGCCCACTGCAGAGAGTAAGCTCTTGGCCAAGTGGCAAGGGCCATATGAAGTCCGTTAAAAGGTTGGAGAGGTGAATTACCGAGTGTACCAACCCGGGAAGAGGAAACCTGAGTAGTTATATCCCGTGAATCTGCTTAAAGCCTGGAAAGACCGGGAATGTATGATTATGGATGCGACTCTGGTCGTTTCGTCTGTGGACCCTACAACGCCGGCCCAGGAGGGGGCCGCAGGAGAGGTAAAGATAAGGGACTCTCTCACTAAGCAGCAGCAGCGGGAGGCTCGGAGATTAGTGCAGCTAAATACGGACGTATTCTACAAATTACCCGGCTGCACCTCTGTCATCCAACAAATGAAACAAATTGAAGTGAAACAAATGCTCCAGTTGGGAGTCATCGAGGAGTCCAGGAGTGAGTGGGCTAGCCCCATTGTGCTGATTCCGAAGCCAGATGGATCATTACAATTTTGTAATGACTTCCGAAAATTGAATGAGGTGTCAAAATTTGACCTTTATCTAATGCCTCGGGTAGACGAGCTGATAGAGAGACTGGGGCAGGCCCAGTACTTCACCATGCTCGATCTGACCAAGGGTTACTGGCAGGTGCCACTGACAGAAACGACAAAAGAAAAGACCGCCTTTGTAACACCAGAGGGCCTCTATCACTATGTCATCTTGCCTTTTGATTAGTGTTGAGCCACCCCCGTAGTGTTTGGGTTCGGTTCGGTTCGTCGAACACCGGGATGTTCGTGGAACTGTTCGTCGAACACCTTAGAACACTGTCGAACACCGTCGAACACCATTAAAACCAATGGCAGGCAAATAAAAACACATAGAAAACACCTTCAAAGGTGTCCAAAAGCTGACAAACTGCTCAGAAGACACTCTCTTTAAAAAAGCCAGCCGGCAATTCAGCACCGGTACCCGACAATTTAGAACAGAAAGAATAGAGCATCACACATAGATTAGATAGATAGAAACATGTCAGTCACATATATAAGAAGTACAGTGACAGTGTTGGTTACTGTACTTGTCATTTAGTGTTAAAGGATTTATTTAAAAAAATAATAGCGTTTTCATGCACCGTCTCTTTAAAAAAGCCGGCCTGCAATTCAGCATCGGTACCCTACAATTTAGAACAGAAAGAATAGAGCATCACACATAGATTAGATAGATAGAAACATGTCAGTCACATATATAATAAGTACAGTGATAGTGTTGATTACTGTACTTGTCATTTAGTGTTAAAATAAAGGATTTATTTAAAAAAAAATTGGCGTGGGGTTCCCCGTAATTTTAGTCTCTAGCGGAGGTTAAGCAGATGGCTGGGGCAGATGTTTGAAGCCTGGGAAGGGGGTAATACCCACGGAGTTTCCCAGGCTACTAATATCAGCCCCCAGCTGAATACCTAGCCTTTACTAGCTATTAAAATGGGGGAATATCAGCTGGGGGCTGATATTAATAGCCCAGGAAGGGTGCCATGAATATAGCCCAGGAAGGGTGCCATGAATATTGGCCCCTGCCCAGGCTAGAAACACCAGCCGTCAGCCGCCCCAGAAATGGCGCATCCATGGATGGATGCGCCAATTCTGGCACTTAGCCTCGCTCTTCCCACTGCCCTGTAGCGGTGGCAGTGGGGTAATAGGGCTGGGGTTGATGTCAACTTATAATGCCAGCTGACATCAAGCCCAGGTTAGTAATGGAGAGGCGTCTATAAGACACCCCCATTACTAACCCCATAGTCAAAGTTAAAAAAAAACACAAACACCCAGAATAAAGTCCTTTAATTGAAATAAACACACAATTCTTTAATGTTCTAAATTAACCCATACTTACCATCACGCCCATTCCAGCTGAAGCCAATGTCTTCTGCAATAAAAGTAAAATAATAAACCAACATCATCCTTACCTTTCCATGGTTCCCAGGACGGCTCCAGCTCTGCTACATTCACATGACAGGCTGGATCGCAGCTGAAAGCTGCCATCCAGCTTGCCATGCCGCAGACACTGAGAAGCGCAGGCATGCTTGCGCTCCTCAGTGTCTAGCTGTGACAGCATCCAGATGAGCCGAGGTCATGTCCAATGAACTCAGCTCACCTCATGCACCTCACTGACAGCGTGGGAGAATTCTCAATAATCATTTTTAATAAATCCTTTATTTTAACACTAAATGACAAGTACAGTAATCAACACTATCACTGTACTTATTATATATGTGACTGACATGTTTCTATCTATCTAATCTATGTGTGATGCTTTATTCTTTCTGTTCTAAATTATCGGGTACCGATGCTGAATTGCCGGCTGGCTTTTTCAAAGAGACGGTGCATGAAAACACTATTATTTTTTTAAATAAATCCTTTAATACTAAATGACAAGTACAGTAACCAACACTGTCACTGTACTTATTATATATGTGACTGACATGTTTCTATCTATCTAATCTATGTGTGATGCTCTATTCTTTCTGTTCTAAATTGTCGGGTACCGGTGTATGCCGCTGCTGAATTGCCGGCTTTTCTTGTTTCACTGTGAGCACTGTTCCCATCGATTTGGGCAACCACTGTAATGCCACAACCACCATGGCTGTCGCATTACAGTGAGTGGCAGACAATCCCTGCAAGATGTGAAAAAATCCAGTTATGCTTTTGGTGCACGAACAGTTATCGAACATAACCTCGAACAGCCAAATTTTTTGCAAATCATTTGCGTTCGTCGAACGACTCGAACACTGCCCAAAACAGCTAGAATTTGAGATTGGCGAACAGTTTGAGTCGAACACCGCTCATCTCTACTTTTGATTTACATGGGGCCCCGGCCACCTTCCAGAGGTTGATGGACATCAGACATCAAAAGTACACGTCAGCATATTTAGATGATATCATCATCTTTAGTACCGACTGGCATACCCAACTGTCCCAGGTACAAGCGCTGTTAGATTCACTCAGAGTCAAGGGTTAACAGCAAACCCCAAAAAATGTGCTATAGGTCTCGAGGAAGCCCGGTACTTAGAGTACATGATTGGCCGTGGGGGTATCAAACCCCAAATAAACAAGATCGAGGCCATTCAAAGCTGGCCCCGGCCTCTTACTACTAAACCGGTAAGAGCATTTCTTGGCACTATTGGGTACTACCACCGATTTATACTTAATTTTGCTGGGAGATCGGCACCTCTAACCGATCTGTTAAAGGGTAAGAAGTCGGTTATGTTACGGTGGAACTCTCAAGCGGAGGAAGCGTTCCAGTCCATGAAGTTAACGTTGTGTGGACAGCCGGTCCTCATCAGCCCCAACTTCATGAAAAACTTTATCATACAAACGGATGCCTCAGAGGTAGGCCTAGGTGCGGTACTGTCACAAGAGGGGAACTGTAGCGTCGGCGTCCCTGCCTCCTGCTAGGCAGGGACGCTGTTCCCCTCACCTCTCTGCTCCGTGCCCGGCGGCTTCCTCCCGCTCTGCTTGCAGCGCGCGCTCTCCCCCGGTCACCGTGCTTAGGGCGGCCCCTTTAAGAGAGGGGGAGCACGCACGCGCGCGCCGCCCTAAGGAGTACCCGGCCAATGGCCAGAGGATCCCTCCATATATAAGGCACCTCCTCCAAAATGGAGGTGCCCGAGCAATGTTGTTGCACTGTTCACTACTCTGCTTCAGCCCTCAGGTCCCGTTTCCAGTTACCTGCCAGTTACCTGCCAGTTTCCTGCCAGTTTGCTGTCTGATTCCTGCCTGTTATCCGCTTACCTGCTTGCTAGCCTGAGGTCCGACGGTCTGCCTTCCGACACCAGTCAGTCTGTCTATGGACCAGCTTGCCCGCTCACCTGGGAGCGCTCATCTGCTACCTGCCTGTTAGCCTACCTGGAGGCTCCGTCGTCACGTGCTGTGACCACCTGCCAGTCCAGAGACTCTTGCCCGCTCACCTGGGAGCGCTCATCTACTAGCCTACCTGGAGGCTCCGCCGTCACGTGCTGTGACCACCTGCCTGTCCAGAGACTCTCGCCTGCTCCCCTGGGAGCACACATCTGCTACTCGCCTGCTAGCCTACCTGGAGGCTCCGCCGTCACGTGCTGTGACCACCTGCCTGTCCAGAGACTCTCGCCTGCTCACCTGGGAGCACACATCTGCTACTCGCCTGCTAGCCTACCTGGAGGCTCCGCCGTCACGTGCTGTGACCACCCGCCTGTGCAGAGACTCTCGCCTGCTCACCTGGGAGCACACATCTGCTACTCGCCTGCTAGCCTACCTGGAGGCTCAGCCGTCACAGGTCGTACCTGCCCTTTACCCAGAGACTGTCCCGGTCACTTGCCGTGACCATCTGCCCGTTATCCAGAGACTGTCCCGGTCACTTGCCGTGACCTCCTGCCTGTTTACCCAGAGACTGTCCCGGTCACTTGCCGTGACCACCTGCCCGTTACCCAGAGACTGTCCCGGTCACTTGCCGTGACCTCCTGCCCGTTTACCCAGAGACTGCCCCGGTCACTTGCTGTGACTACCTGCCCATCTTCCCTGGGCGCCACCCACTTCCTTACAAGGACCGCCCCCTTGTATAGTTGCTCAGAGGTTCCGCCTCCCAGACCCGTTACAGGAACGGAGATGAACATCCAGTCACCTACTTGAGCAGGAAACTTACCCCGGCAGAGAAAAATTATAGCGTAGTGGAGAAGGAGTGCTTGGCTATTAAGTTGGCCTTGGAGTCCCTACACTATTATTTGCTCTGGCGAGAGACCATTCGCCCCTCGTCTGGATGAGAAATGCAAAGGAGAGGCATGCTCGGGTCACCAGATGGTTCCTGTGCCTACAAAATTTTAGTTTTTCGGTGGAACATCAGGCTGGGAAGTCGCAGTGAAATGCGAATGCCCTGTTACGGGCACCCTGTATGGTGACAGGTGTTCAACCCCACAAGTATGAACAGAGGGGGGATATGTGAGGCAGTGAGGGGAATTATATGCGAGGAACGGTATGTATCCCCCAGGATGCGCATAGAGGCGTATTGAACCCGCTGGAGTGCATTTCAGTCACAGACATAGCTGTGGTTGCAGTGCAGAATAAAAGTAAGTTTGGACTTGGTCAAGCTATTTGACCAAGGCAGATTTAGTAAAACCCGGCATGGGCTTTTATTCTTGGAGTGGACTACAGAATGGCAGTGGGGCGGTCCACTCCCTCCAGCCGGGTCTTAGAAGTGGCTCATGTCCACAGTTTTCATTTAAAAACCTGCAGCTAAGGTTTGGGTATGTCAGTCTTTAGTTTGCAAGCTGCAGAGCAGGAGGCTCTGTGCTATAGAGGCCTTTGTGAAGGGAACAGAGAGCCCCAGGAAGGCAAAGCTTCTGACACACCTGGGAGTGATATGGAGGTGCGATCGTCCACAGCAACAGTGTTCTGTTTGTATGGACTATTGTGGACAACCCGGCTGTGATCCGGAGGATAAAGCTGCCTTCACTGTCTGAGTTATTTGGACAATAAAAACTTTAAGTTGGACATTCTTGGGTCACTGACTATTAAATCGCACTGTGTGCACACTGCCGCAATACAGGTGGTTTTCCACTGGTGTGTTTGTTTATACACACAGGTTTTTAGTATGTCTATGTGTTATGTAGACAGTATTTACAGTGATAGCATTATTGTATATACCCTAACTGGATGAGAGACCATAAACGTATAGTAACCTCCATGCAGAGTGATCCTCAAGACCCTAAAGGAAACAACACTTCCTGCATTATACAGTTTATGCTCTACTCTACTATAAAAATAAAAAGTGGTCTTATAAGGTTTTGGTATGTAATCCTTGTTTGTTTTTACACTTTTATTATATACTGTTCAATTTCCTATTAGCTAAATTTTTTCTTTATCCAGTAGCTCTAACAAACTTACAAAACCCATTAAAATTCATAAAATGAATCCTGATCCCGCTTTATCTGATTATTACATTGTGAGTTACATTTTATAACTGCCTCTCCCGTTTTCATTTAACTTTAGCTTCTTCTCTTAATATCTGTTTTAGGATAGTAATGACTGAATGTATTCCAAATCAGCTAGGCTCAGAACAATTGTATTTCTTCATATTGATTTTGCGGCTGTGGTGCTGCCTGTTGAGTACTAAGTTTGAGGGATAGGACTTTTTTTATTCCCATGTCTATGACCACATCAGAAATAATGAGAACACAAATAATGCAGAAATATGTACACAACCAGTCCTGTCTATATGTTTAGCATACGTTTGTTCTAATAACCTTATGGACTCCAAGTGGCCTAGTCCACGAAAAAAAGTTTTATAGCAATATTTTTGGGGCAGACACTAGGGGTAAGTTTCCTCATTTGCCGCTTTGTGTTTGTTTGCGGAAAACCCACAGTTTCTTTTTTACTGTGTCAGCATAGTGCATGAGATTTTAAGAAATTTCATGCACATGCTGCAAAGTATATCTGCAGTGTAAGTTAACAAGAGCTGTGAATGTAGGTGTGAACCTCACCCTTTTCAGTGCAAGGGGCGAAATGTGTGGATCCCACAGTCCTGTCTTGCAATGATATCTACAGTGGCAAATGTTCCTGTGGATATCACTGCAGGAGGTCAGCATTAGAGATCCTATATGGGAACTTAATGGATCCTCAGCAAAACTGGAAAGATAGAAAGTAAAGACTTAATGAATAGGTGATAAATGCTTGAATGTTTGGTGCCCCTCAACTGGGTTATTCACCAAACACTAGTATAGGACCAGTTCCATGGACCTTGAATGGAATAGCAGGGCACAAGCTCTATTCAATTTCCTCTGGAACTGAGGCTCAGGACCCCCTACTTTGTTAATGCTGTGGTCTCAGTGGCAGGGGCTCACAGTAATCCATATAATTATCATCTATTCTGTGATAAATTTTCTCTTGGTCTGCTCTATTTTCATTTTAGCTTCTTGTATAGTCCATACGGATTATCTGGTTATTAGACCCTTTCCTTTATTTGGATTGGCATGTGTATTTTCCTGACTACTTAGGCTAGGGCTTCTGTACCCTGAAACTCAAGTCACACAACATGAATTCACAGACAGGCCACATTACCAAAAACATTTCTTCAACTTGTCTGTGACTTCCTGTCTCCAAAACTATTTTAGAGCCACAATATGACTTTCATAAATGACTCACAGAAGAATTATACACTGCTCAAAAAAATAAAGGGAACACTTAAACAACACAATATAACTCTAAGTCAACAACCTTTCTGTGAAATTTACCTGTCCAGTTATGAAGCAACACTGATTGTGAATCAATTTCTCCTGCTGTTGTGCAAATGGAACAGAAAACAGGTAGAAATGATAGGCAATTAGCAAGATACCCCCTATAAAGGAGCGGTTCTGCAGGTGGTGACCACAGACCATTTCTCTGTTCTCATCCTTTTTGGCTGTTGTTTTGGTCACTTTTTCATTTTGCCATTGCTCTCACCCAGGGCCGGCTCCAGGTTTTTCTGGGCCTCGGGCGAAAGAGTCTCAGTGGCCCCTTTAACACATACCACGATTCATGATGCAGAGATACCGCAGAGAAATATATATATATATATATATAGTACACTGCAAAGATTTCACTTCTTACATTACATGAGTGATATCTATTGTAAATTCCACAATAGCTCAGAAACCGGTGAATCGCTCCACACAGAATACTGGCCCCCATATAAGGCTCCATACAGAATACTGGTCCCCATATAACGCTTCATACGGAATACTGGCCCCCATATAACGCTTCATACGGAATACTGGCCCCCATATAAGGCCCCATACGGAATACTGGCCCCCATATAAGGCCCCATAAGGAATACTGGCCCCCATATAAGGCCCCATACGGAATACTGGCCCCCATATAAGGCTCCATGCGGAATACTGACCCCCATATAAGGCTCCATATGGAATACTGGCTCCCATATAAGGCTCCATACGGAATACTGGCCCCCATATAAGGCTCCATACGGAATATTGGCCCCCATATAAGGCTCCATACGGAATACTGGCCCCCATATAAGGCCCCATACGGAATACTGGCCCCCATATAAGGCTCCATACGGAATACTGGCCCCCATATACGGCTCCATACGGAATACTGGCCCCCATATAAGGCCCCATACGGAATACTGGCCCCCATATAAGGCCCCATACGGAATACTGGCCCCCATATAAGGCCCCATACGGAATACTGGCCCCCATATAAGGCTCCATACGGAATACTGGCCCCCATATAAGGCTCCATACGGAATACTGGCCCCCATATAAGGCTCCATACGGAATACTGGCCCCCATATAAGGCTCCATACGGAATACTGGCCCCCATATAAGGCTCCATACGGAATACTGGCCCCCATATAAGGCTCCATACGGAATACTGGCCCCCATATAAGGCCCCATACGGAATACTGGCCCCCATATAGGGCTCCATACGGAATACTGGCCCCCATATAAGGCTCCATACGGAATACTGGCCCCCATATAAGGCTCCATACAGAATACTGGCCCCCATATAACGCTCCATACAGGATACTGGTCCCCTTATAAAGCTCCATACAGGATACTGTCCCCCATATAACGCTCCATACAGGATACTGGTCCCCTTATAAAACTCCATACAGGATACTGGCCCCCATATAAAGCTCCATACAGGATACCGGTCCCCTTATAATGCTCCATACAGGATACTGGCCCCCATATAATGCTGCATGCAGGCTGTTACCCCCCACATAATGCCCCATACAGGCTGTCCCCCCCTTATAATGCTCCATGCAGGCTGTTACCCCCCACATAATGCCCCATACAGGCCCCCCCTTTTAATGCTCCATGCAGGCTGTTACCCCCCACATAATGCCCCATACAGGCTCCCCCCCCCCTTATAATGCTCCATGCAGGCTGTTCCCCCCCACATAATGCACTATGCAGGCTGCCCCCCCCTTTATAATGCCCCATGCAGGCTGATCCCCACCTTATAATGCCCCATGCAGGATGTCACCCCCCCTCTTTATAATGCCCCATGCAGGATGTCACCCCCCCTCTTTATAATGTTCCATGCAGGATGTCCCCCCCTCTCTTTATAATGCCCCATGCAGGATGTCCCCCCCTCCCTTTATAATGCCCCATGCAGGCTGTTCCCCACCTTATAATGCCCCATGCAGGATGTCACCCCCCCTCTTTATAATTCCCCATGCAGGATGTCCCCCCCTCTCTTTATAATGCCCCATGCAGGATGCCCCCCCCCCTTCTCTTTATACTGCCCCATGCCTCCATGCATTAAAAAACAAAAAATCAAATACTCACCTCCCTTCTCCTCACCTGCTACCTGCTGCCCGCTGCTCGGGTCCAAACTCCAGCGTTGTCGGCGTCTTCCCACTCAGCACTCCCTGTGACGGCTCAGGGGAGGGTGCGGTGTAAAGACGTCACCGCGCCCTCTGACCTGAGACGTCACAGGGAGCGCAGAGCAGGAAGACAGCTGATCTGCGGAGGCACGGGGAGAGGTAAGTATCGGGCTGCCGGGGCCCTGAGCAAGCGGCGGAGAAGGGCGGGCGATGACACTGCTCTCCTCCGCCCATAGCCCAGCGGGGTGCGCGACCGCCAGTGGGCCCCTCTGCCTGCTCAGGGCCCCGGCATTTGCCCGGGTGCTGACGCCGGCCCTGCTCTCACCCCTAGAGGTACAGTAGCATGAGGCGGTGTCTACAGTACAAGCCACAGAAGTTGCTCAGATAGTGCATTTCATCCAGGATGGCACCTCAGTGCGAGCTCTGGCAAGAAGGCTAGCTGTGTCTGTCAGCACAGTGTTCAGAGCATGGAGCAGATACCAGGAGATGTGGCAGAGCCATAGGAGGACAACAACCCAGCAGCAGGACCTTTACCTCCTCCTTTGTGCATGGGGGAACAGGAGGAGCACTGCCAGAGCCCTGCAAAATGACCTCCAGCAAGCAACAAATGTGCATGTGTCTGCACAAACAGTTAGAAACCGACTCCATGAGGGTGGTATGAGGGCCCGACATCCACAGATGGGGGTTGTGCTCATAGCCCAACACCGTGCAGGACGCTTGGCATTTGCCACAGAACACCAGGATTGGCAATGGCGCCACTAGCACTCTGTGCTCTTCACAGATGAAAGCAGGTTCACACTGAGCACATGTGACAGATGTGACAGAGTCTGGAGACGCCATGGAGAGTGATCTGCTGCCTGCAACATCCTTCAGCATGACCAGTTTGGCAGTGGCTCAGTAATGGTGTGGGGTGGCATTTCTTTGGAGGGCCTCACAGCCCTCCATGTGCTCGCCAGAGGTAACCTGACTGTCATTAGGTACCGAGATGAGATCCTCAGACCCCTTGTGAGTCCATATGCTGGTGCGGTTGGCCCTGGGTTCCTCCTAATGCAGGACAATGCCAAACCTCATGTGGCTGGAGTGTGTCAGCAGTTCCTGCAAGATGAAGGCTTTGAAGCTATGGACTGGCCCACCCGTTCCCCAGACTTGAATCCGATTGAGCACATCTGGGACATCATGTCTCGCTCCGGCCACCAACGTCACGTTGCACCACAGACTGTCCAGGAGTTGGCGGATGCTTTAGTCCAGGTCTGGGAGGAGATCCCACAGGAGACCACCCGCAACCTAATCAGGAGCATGCCCAGGCGTTGTAGGGAGGTCATACAGGCACGTGGAGGCCACACACAATACTGAACCTCATTTTGATTTGATTTAAGGACATTACATCAAAGTTGGATCAGCCTGTAGTGTGTTTTTCCACTTTAATTTTGGAGGTGACTCCAAATCCAGGCCTCCATTGGTTGATAAATTTGATTTCCATTGATGATTTTTGTGTGATTTTGTTGTCAGCACATTCAACTTTGTACAGAACAAAGTATTCAATGAGAATATTTCATTCATTCAGATCTAGGACGTGTTATTTGAGTGTTCCCTTTATTTTTTTGAGCAGTGTATTATACAGATATGTTGAAGTCTATGAGGGCAAAGTCACATATGACTTACATGGTTGGTCACAAGTAGTGATGAGCGAACGTGCTCGCCACTACTCGGTACTCATCCGAGCATCACTGTTCTCGCCGAGTATTTCCGGCTTGTTCGGGCGGGAGCTCGGGTCCCCTCCCTGCATGTTTGGCACTCTGTAGAGAGCCAATGAACATTCAGGGATTGCTTGCCATGCACTGGAATGCCATAGCCATGTTGGTTGTGGCATTACAGTTATAGGCTGGCCGCTTAGCGTCATCGGGTCTATTTAAGACTCAGTGACGCTAGGCTTGTCACAGTCTACCCCGGAAACAGGCAGAGTAGGGAGAGCTGCTGCTGAGTTTAGGAGAGATTTGTTTATTTATAGTTAGTATAGGTGTTCCACAACATATCTATATATTCATCTGAACTAACAGTCCTTCTGAGGACTAAGCCAGCTGCATATATTCAGTGGTGATAGCAGGAGTTAGGCAGGCAGGGTTTGTGGCAGACAGTGTATACAGCACATGAGGGTCCATTGCACGTTCTGTCTGCTGCTACAGATATTTGTAGACATAGCCCCAGATATCAGGGGCCAGGGCTAATTTTTTTATCTTAATTATGATTATTGGCTTAAAAACCAATCCAGAGTACACCATTTTTCTGCTCCATTTGCTTGTTAGCACTGCAGAATACAGCCAGATCTTTTCCATATTACAGTGATAAAAATCCAGCAATTTGTAGTGAACGTGGAAACTATTGGCCTCCATTTCCATTTTGTTTCAGTGTGTCAGTGAGGCTGTTCACATGAGGTCACTGTGAAGAATGGTAAACTACAGGGCCGCTATTTAAAACCGTGGTTGTCCGTCAGACATATCATATATAACTGCGGTCAAAATTCAGCCATTTGTAGTGAATGTTGAAAATATTGTCCTCCATTTAAAATGGGCAAGACGCGTGGCAAGGGACAGGGAAGTGGACGTGATGGTGACGCTGCATACAGAGGCTGAGGCCGTGGTCAAACTGAAATTGTGCCACAACAAACACCCACATCTTGTCGCTTGACCTTCCTGTCCCAATTACTAGGGGACCGCAGAACACCACTATTGAATACAGAACAGTGTCAAAAGGTTTTTGGTTGGATAGCAGATAATGCTTCCAGTCACTTTGCCACCACCACCACCCTGTCTTCCACATGGTCAAGTCTCAGTAGCCGTGAGTCTGGACTGAATATTCCTCACTCTGATCCTCCTTCCTTCCACCATGCCGAGTGCCCGAAGACACATGATCCCACACTTGGACACTCCGAAGAGCTGTTCACTTTTCTATTTATAGATTCAGGCCTTTCACCTGGCCAGCTTCAAGCGGGGCAACAGGAGAATGCATGTAGCAAGAGGTGGCTGATGATGATGATTGCCAGAAAGTCAGGAGGAGGACCAGTGTGCGGACGTGGAAGACGAGATGGTGGATGATATAGTCACTGACCCAACCTGGCAGGGGGACATGCAGAGCGTGGACAGCAGCACATGGGGAGGAAGGCGTAGCACCACAACACAAAGGAAGAAGCATTGTGGTGGCCGCAGACACAAGGCGGACAAGCGTTCCCTGTAACACCAACACGACGGAAGTTGCCAGTACAACTGTTAGGTCTTCCCGAGTCTGGTTCTTTCTTAAAGACTCTGCAGATAACCCCAAAAAGACCATTTGCACCATCTGCTAGGCCAGCATCAGCAGGGGTAGCAAAACTATCAACCTGACCACCACCAGCATGATCAGGCACATGGCAGCAAAGCAGCCGACTAAATTGGCCGAACCCCAGGGTCCAGAAACAGTGTCTGCGGGTGACACCAGTGCTTCTTCCGCTGTTGTGCGTGCACACCAATCCTCTGTCCATGGTACATGTGAAGATGCCTCCTGCACCTGTTGTTGCATACTCTGAACTAGCATCATCAGAAACCACGTCGAAGTCCTTGTCCCAGCACAGCGTTCAGTTCTCTCTACCCCAGTCCTTGGAACGCAAGCGCAAATATGCAGCCAATGTCCCCAGGCCACACTACTAAATTCACACATTTCGTGAATGCTTGCACTCGAAATATTGCCTTTTAGGCTCGTGGAGATGGAAGCTTTACGCAACCTGATGGCGGCGGCTGTCCCTCGGTACTCGGTCCCTAGCTACCACTATTTCTCCGTTGTGCCATCCCCGCATTACACAAGCAAGTGTCCTACAACATTAGCCGTGCCCTCAACAATGCAGTTACTGGGAAAGTGCACCTAACCATGGACTCATGGACAAGTGCTTTTGGGCAGGGACGGTACATCTCGCTGATGAAACACTGGGTTAATATAGTGGAAGCCGGGACCCAGTTGGACATTGGGACGGAACACGTCCTCCTGACGCCAAGGATTGCGGGACCTGGGTCCATCAGGGTTGCCCCCACATTCTACAGCTCATGGACCTCCTCCACTTCAGTCTACATCTCCGAAATGACCATCAGTCACAAGCTGGAAGCACTGCAGCACTGCCTTGGCCAAGCGGCAACAGGCTGTGCTGAAGCGAATATGCTTAGGTGACAAACCTCACAATGCTGAAGAGTTGTGGACAGCTCTGAAAGAGCAGGCAGATCTGTGGCTGACACCGTTGAACCTACAGCCAGGCATAGTCGTGTGTGACAATGGCTGGAACCTGGTGGCGGCTCTGAGGCGAGGCGAGCTCACACACGTACCATTCCTGGCCCATGTGCTTAACCTCGTGGTTCAAGAGTTTCTCAAAACCTACCCAGATCTGCTGGATTTTCTTGTCAAAGTACATAGCGTGTGTGCCCATTTTAGAAAGTCAGCTACAGCTTCCGCCGCCCTTGCCATGCTTCAGTAGCATTTGCAGCTTCCAGCTCATCGACCGGTGTGCGATGTCCCCATGCATTGGAACTCTACAATTCAGATGTTGTGAAGGATTTGTGAGCAGAAAAGGGCAGTTGTTGACTGCCAGCATCAACACGGTCGTCGGTATTCAGGTCAGCCTTAACACATAAAACCTCAGGAGTGGACATGGATGTCAGACGTCTGTGCCATCCTCCAAAACTTTGAGGACTCCACCAAGATAGTGAGCGGTGATAACGCCATAATTAGCATCACCATCCCGCTTCTGTCTTCTGAAACGCTCTCTGCTCTCAATTAAAGAGGATGCATTGCAGGCGGAGTACGATGAGAAGAAGCAAGGAACCATACAGGGAGATTCCATACAGCCCAGCCTCATCTCATCCCAATGTAGATTGGGTGACAATGAGGAAGAGGAGGAGGAGGAATAACAGGAGCTAATTTCCTGCACTATAGACGTTAATACCCGCACAACTGTCATACAAGTCTGTTCAGCGTGGATGGTCTAAGGAGAGGAAGGAGGAGGAGGATGAGGAGGTGAAGGATGAGGAGGAGCGCATGGTCAGTTGTCCTCTTAGTGAGGACATGGAAGTCTTTCCTATTAGCAGTCTGGCACACATGGCTGAGTTTGTTACGTAGCCTTTCCCATGACCCTCGCGTTCTCCAAATCTTGGGTGACACTCATTACTGGTTGGAGAACTTTCTATCTCTTATTCCTGTGGCGGACAGGTCTCCTAAAATGGGGCAGTACCAGAAGGCCCTTGTTGTGGAATTATTAAAAAAAATTCCCATCTGAAAACGCTGGCGGCAGAGGTCATAGTTTGTTGCACAACCAAGGAGTACAGGCGAGAGAGACACAACTCCATTCCAGCAGAGGCAGGGGAACACTGTCAAAGTTCTGGGACAGTTTTCTCAGACCTATCATCGCACAAGCCCTGATGCGCGAGGTAGTCTCACAAGGAGAGAAAAGTTTGGGATTATGCTGAAGGAGTACCTTTCCAACCATACCAGCATCCTCCGTGATTCATCTGTGCCTCATAATTATTGGGTATCCAAGATGGACACGTGGCATGAACTGGCTCTCTATGCCTTGGAGGTCCTGGCCTACCCTGCCGCTAGCGTTTTGTCAGAGCGGATTTTTAGTTCCGTCGGGGGAATTATAACTGATAGGCGCATCTGCCTGTCAACTGAAAATGCTGACAGGCTGACTCTTATAAAATTGAAAAAGGGCTGGATTGGGCCAGACAATCCCAACACCACCGAATTGTTAGAACTCTCCTGTTAGGTTTTTTTTAGTTTGCTGGTCACATGACCATTTTTGCCTATTTAATCCAGCTCCGCCCTCCTGGCCTTGCTGGACTTCATTGTATTTTCTACTCTTGAGCTAGCTTGGTGCTCTGTTGCCGTTCTCTGTTAGTTTTGCTACGTCTTCTGACCTCTATGCTTTTTGTTGTGTGTTTGTCTTTGACTGCTACTATTTCTGCTAGGAGGTGTCCAACTTATCCCAGTCCCTAGTTCTTGTAGGGATCCCTCCCTCTCATCTATAGGTCTTCGTACAGACTAGCCGAGGACTTTAGCGGGTCTGATCGCAGGATCAGGTTCCCCGTTACATCGTAGGGATCTAGTTTAGTTCTATTGTAGGGACAGATCTCCTGTCTTTCCTTAGTCCCTGTAGCAGATCATAACACGAATGACAGCAGCGTAACATAAAGTCAAATACAGTGTCTTTTTTTGGGAGGTCTAACTCTATTCCCATGCACCTCTGTCTTCACACCCAGACATGGGTATATGCTTCCTGATTTTGTCTATTTGCTCTTGTCCTCCTTCTCCTCCTCCTCCTCCTCCACCACCATATCACTACCATATCTACATCTCTTGCAAGGGGCATTCACTGCATAGGCAAACAGTATGGGAGACCCACTTCCTAATTATGGGAACATTTTTTTCATGAGGCCCTCCTCAACGTCTCTTCCAAGGGGCATTGGAGTGCATCCACATTTTTGGCAGCCGTTGTATTCACTGCATACCCTATAACTAGATAGCAGAACCGCTCCTTTCTAGGAACATGTCGTTACTGAGGCCCACCTCTATGTGTCTTTAAATTGGTATTGAGGCTTTTCCTAAATTTTTGCAGCCCTTGCAGTCACTGCATGGGCATTACCACTGTAGGATACCCACTGCTTTATAATGGGAACATTTCTTTTAATGAGGCCCTCTTCTATGTCTCTTCAAAGGGGTATTGGGGTTCATCCAAATTTTTGGTAGCCCTTGCAGTCACTGCATACGCAATAACAGTATACGAGAACCAATCGTTAATAATGGGAACAACAAAGCATAGCCGGCTGATGGCTCTCTAACAATAGCGAGGGCCAACTGCTGGCCCTTTAAGAATAGTAAGGGCCGCCTGATGGCCCTATAAAATAGGCTTTGTGACTTTCAGAGTCCCTCCTTCATAAAATAAACAAAAAGTGTCTGATCATGTCTCACATGCCATATGGCCAGATAAGGTAGTAAAATGTTAAAATTACATTTACTGGTAAATGTATTTATCACCGTTGAAAGCAATGCAAAAGTGCAAAAACACATCAAAAACATAGCCCAAGGTGTGGAAGAGCATTTTTGTTTTTGGTTATTTATTTTGCCTTATATACAAGTCATTACCCTGGAAATGATGTTGCTCAACATTTTTACCAGGAAAATCCATTTTGGTTTCATTTTTGTATGTTTTATTGTGAGTCCGTAAAAGTGGCGTAATACTCTGACAACATTGTTGACAGCAGTGACCTGGGAGTCAGATGCTTCCAGGGGTCTTCCCCATGCTGTTCCCATGTCATTTGAGCACTGTTCCCATCGATTTGGGCAATGTTTAGGCCCTCTGCAGACCGCCGGAGGAGCCGCCAGAAAAATGCTCGAGTTTCCCATAGACTTACATTGGGCTCATTACTCGGATTGAGCACCCGAGCATTCCAATTTGCTTGACCCGAGCAACGAGTACCCGAGCATTTTAGTGCTCGCCCATCACTTGTCACAAGTCTTATTGTCATTGGTGACGACTCTGACTTTAAGTATATTTTGAATGTTATATAATATAACTAATGTCTTTTATCAATGATATGTTTCTTCTCTAGTGTATTTATACTTAGATGAAGAGTTCAGTCCTACGCAATTTATTAATCCTTTGTTGCTATGTTCTAGTAATTTCTTGAGACTTCTCCTTCCTGTAATTTCAGTCTTCAATCAGAGCGGCTAAATATGTAGATGGCAGAATATCACGCACCTTGGATTGTATGCTGATGATATATGCTTGTCTGTTTTCCAGTTGTGAAATACAAGATCAATGTCTACACAGGACATTTAGAACAAGCAGGAACCGAGGCTCCAATTTATATCTGCTTGTATGGAGAACATGGAGATTCAGGAAAAAGAATTTTGCTTAGATCAGACTTGTCAAGTCCTTTCCAACAAGGGCAGGTAACACAATTTTTTTACATACATAATTTCCACTAATTTCAAATATTACAGGTTTTATTAACATATTAGATGGAATACATTTTAATGATGTTGTAGTCATTGGACAACGCTTGTCAATATGTCCCATTATAGTGACTCGCCCAGGGGGAATATGGGGACTCGGTACCCGGGCTTTTACCTTCTTGGGATGTCACGGCAGTCGGCTCCCGGGCCCGTACCCTGGGGTAACGCTTTAAAAGGGGTTTGTTAACAGTTTTGTCTCGTGATGCCACCTGTGTTTCCTGGTAATGGGTACCAGCGCTGCTGCAGACCTCCGGGGGTGATGGGATGGCAGCTGAGATGTTTCTGCTCCCCACATGTGGAGCGGGCCCCCGGGGCAGGATTGATGGAAGGGATGCCGGTGAGAGGTGGCCCGGTTGGGTCAGGGGGAATGACGGACACGCACACAGGGGATTCGCTTCATTACCTTTACTGGTATAACGGCAGGTATGGTCCAGGGTACCTAGTAGGAAGGGTGCACTTCCGGATTCTCCCCAGTAAGCGGGTATAAGGCCTCCTGATCCGTTTCTTCCTCTCCCTAAAGCTTCTGGCCAGCCTGGAACTAGGCCTAGCTTCTGTACTGTTTCACTCTCTCACCTGTCAGCTTGGTAGTAGAACTGTTCTCTGGCTACCACTATCCCTGGATGCTGGGGCCTTCGTGGTTCCTAGTTCTGTAAATGATGGTAGCTTCAGGTTAACCAGGGATCTGGAATCCTCCTGGTATGCCGGTTGTCCCTACTGGGTGTAGAGGACCCTGTAGGCGCGGCCCGGTGTCCGGCTTGTGTCTGGGGTGAGCTTTAGATGCTCCTCTGCCCCCTTAACTCCTCTCTCCTTGCCTCGGCCACACACGGGGCCCTCAGCACAGCAGCAGACGTGCTGCTCCTTCACTGATCTAAGTGTCAGCACACTCTCTCTCTGACTGACTGCCTAACTCCACCCTCCAGTATATATATCCCTAACAGGGCTCCCTCTGGTGGTATGAGGTGGAAGGGTGGAAGTGTTTATGTAATGAGGGCCTCTTGTGGAGAAGTCCATCCATGCACCCTTTTGGGTCCTGTGGTACCTGTAGTAGCAGGGTGCCACATTCCCCCCTAGTACAACTCTGTACTCCTGGACTGAAGCATTTTAAACAGGTAACAATAATAATTACAATAATAAAGTTACAGTAAGTCCCATAACCAGGTTTCCTTTTCACCGGTGAAGGTGCAACATGAGCAGCATGAGGGACCCATCTAAAACCCTCAATGTAGGCCCTGGGCGTGGCTACAGGGCATAAGTGATCCTGGTGTTGGACCACATCTTCGGCCACGCCAAACAGGTTTTTGTTCAGTGGTCTTTTAATATGAAACCAGTAGGGGGCACTTTAATAAGTTCAACTATGTACAATGGACAGTTTTTGGCTGCTCACAGTCCTCAGCCTACAAGTCTTTATACCCTTTATGGGTAACTAAATGCACACATAAATTTTTCAGTTCGCACAATAAATAACAGTAGGCAATACCCAACTGGGTAACTATTTACACTGTGGGCATTTTGTATTTATTCCATATACCTGGCAGGGATTTGGCCTTGTGTGCTGTGTGTGGGCCTTCGTAGCACTGGGGTGATACTTGTGTCTGTGCATGCACTCTCTGTTAACCTATCAGATCTACGTGCGGGTAAGTTATAAAACTGCCTCAATCTCTCTATAGGACTGGCAAGTGCACTGTTTACTGAGCCTTCAGGCTCTGCTTCAACTGGTGATCCTCCTCTTACTCTGGACTCTTCCTGTTCCTGAGCAAGTTCTTCCAGGGCACTCACAGGTTCTTCTTGTGGTGGAGGCTCTTCTGGTGGTTGACAGAAGTGTATCACTGGTTTGATAACTGCTCCATCGAGTTGAGGCCAGTCCGCGGGGAAGTCTCCTAGAACTGTATGAACTACATCTTCCTTGGGTTTTTCGGTGTTATAAGAGGTACTTCTTCCTACAAACCGGTCGTACCAGCTTGATGGGCCTGGTTGATCTACTCCTGGGTGTCTGCCCTTGGCCCCAGCGTTTGCCCGTTTAAAGGACAGATCCGTGTGGTTTGGCCTACCTTGTGGCAACGGTAGCAAACGAGTTCACTTGGAGGGCGACGTCGGTCGTTGGCCCCCCCACGGGGTGGCGTTGTCCTCCTTCTTCTCCTCATCCAGGGGACATCCTTAGGACTGTCGGCGAGTAGGATCCTTCCTTCCGGCTCGGGCTCCGTCTGTAGCTGCAGGGGGCTCAGGACAGTGGCCAGGGTTTTACTTAGCTGACGCACTTCAGAGCGCAGGCTGTCCAGCTCACTAGGGGATGCTGCTTGCACTTTTGCCTCAGCCGCTAATGAAGGGGCAGTGAGTGATGTGGGCATTGGGGTGGCCCCACCCTGGTAATGCTGAATAGCAGTATCTGATGTTTCTAGGGGCTGAAGGCCCTTAATAGCCATGTCCTTCAGGGCGTCAAAGGTGGAATTTGGATGATCTAAGGCCCACCACTGTACAGTTCTGCTCTCCTCCTGGGACCTTAACCCCCGGATGAATTGTTCTATCAGCATTTTGTCTTCATCATGTATGCTGGCTGGACTAACTTGTTTCAGGACCCGCAGGGCCTCTTGTAAGCGCCAGGCATAATCCTGGATACTGTCCTCAGGTTTCTGGGTACAGTGGTAGAACCTCATCCGAAGATCTGTCTCAGTGCAGTTTTCAAAGACAGTTTGCAGTCTCTTAAATATAATGGATACTGATTCCTGGTCTGCGGCTGGCCAGGTTTCAACTTCCCGCTCTGCGGCACCAGCCAATTGTCCCAGCACAACAGCGGCTCTCTGTTTACCAGTCATTGAGTACATGTCCAGTACACCGAATATTTTCATTTTGAACCCAGACAGGGTGTCTGGTTTGCCGTCATACTGGGGAAGCCATTTCGCTCCGGGAACGTAAGGCAGGGCCATTGGTATCTCTGGAGTCACGATCCCTGCTGGTGGGGCGGCCGCTCCGGCCTGAGCAGCGCCGGGCGCAAGTTGAGCATCGGGAGCGTTGACCGGTGCTCTGGCGTCTTGCTGGTCGTCGGCCATGGTTGCGCCCCCCTAGTAAAACCGTAGCCTACCTTCTTTACTTTTATCAGGTAGGCCGCAGCTCCGCAGATCAAGGTCTCCTTCCAGGACCTTACGTTTCCTGGCGCTGCGTTAGAGCGCGAGGTGGGGCTTGAGCTTCGTGCGCTACCAACATTCACGCCTTTTCTGGTTCCCGCGGTTACGCCCCTCTTCTTCCCGCGCGGCGACGCGGTAATGGCGGCGATGTTCATCACAGTTTAAACACAGCTCAATTACGGCACACAGTACCCAGTGGCAACCTTGCACGAAATCCTGTTTGTGATGCCAGGAAGAGATGACTCGCCCAGGGGGGATATGGGGGACTCGGTACCTGGGCCTTTACCTTCTTGGGATGTCACGGCAGTCGGCTCCCGGGCCCGTACCCTGGGGTCATTCTTTAAAAGGGGTTTGTTAACAGTTTTGTCTCGTGACGCCACCTGTGCTTCCTGGTAATGGGTACCAGCGCTGCTGCAGACCTCCGGGGGTGATGGGATGGCAGCTGAGATGTTTCTGCTCCCCACATGTGGAGCGGGCCCCCGGGGCAGGATTGATTGAAGGGATGCAGGTGAGAGGTGGCCCGGTCGGGTCAGGGGGAATGACGGACACGCACACAGGGGATTCGCTTCAGTACCTTTACTGGTATAACGGCAGGTATGGTCCAGGGTACCTAGTAGGAAGGGTGCACTTCCGGATTCTCCCCAGTGAGGGGGTATAAGGCCTCCTGATCCGTTTCTTCCTCTCCCTAAAGCTTCTGGCCAGCCTGGAACTAGGCCTAGCTTCTGTACTCTTTCACTCTCTCACCTGTCAGCTTGGTAGTAGAACTGTTCTCTGGCTACCACTATCCCTGGACGCTGGGGCCTTCGTGGTTCCTAGTTCTGTAAATGATGGTAGCTTCAGGTTAACCAGGGGTCTGGAATCCTCCTGGTATGCCGGTTGTCCCTACTGGGTGTAGAGGACCCTGTAGGCGCGGCCCGGTGTCCGGCTTGTGTCTGGGGTGAGCTTTAGATGCTCCTCTGCCCCCTTAACTCCTCTCTCCTTGCCTCGGCCACACACCGGGCCCCCAGCACAGCAGCAGACGTGCTGCTCCTTCACTGATCTAAGTGTCAGCACACTCTCTCTCTGACTGACTGCCTAACTTCACCCTCCAGTATATATATCCCTAACAGGGCTACCTCTGGTGGTATGAGATGGAAGGGTGGAGATGTTTGTTATGTAATGAGGGCCTCTTGTGGAGAAGTCCGTCCATGCACCCTTTTGGGTCCTGTGGTACCTGTAGCAGCAGGGTTCCACAATAGCAGCTTTGTTGATTTGATTTTATTTGAATGGCCTCCATGCAGTGGCAGGGAAATGTCTTGCCTGCAAAGTTGTTTGCAAGGGGTGTTAGGAACCATGTCTGCAATGTTCAGCTGATTTCCCTGGCAGAAATTATGCCTTAGTCCAAAAATGCACACGTAGTTCTGCAGAAATATTCTGAATAAATATTGTTACTCTGAAAATCCTGATAGCAAGTTGCAATTTATTGAAGCCTCTATTTTATAGGTAGAGCACAATCCAGTCATCATTATGCACATTTATGACAGAGAACAAGTGTCCAAGCTCTCCATAGTGGCAGAAATCTTTCATTTTAAATTGCAGCATTAATTAAGATCTAAGGGGTAATGTTTCTACTTGAGAAGGATGACAAGTCAGGCTTGGCATGTCAGAGTGAGGAGACTTATGTCATGCATGCTCCTTTGGGAAATTAAATATGCAAATTGCTTCTTCAGAGAGGAAGAAGACTTGAACTCTAGTGACACCTATTGGAAGTAGAAATCATAAAAGTCAATATCGACCTTTAGCAAGCCTTAAAATATGACTTAGGCTTTTATCCTAAATCATATGACAAAGGTCAAAGGGTTGATATTGACTTTTAGGATTGCTACTTCCAATGGGCGGCACTAGAGTTCAAGTCCTCTTCCTCTCTGAAGAGGCAATTCGCAGCATTAATTAACTAATCAATTGTGATTTAAAGAATAGATGGTACCAGACCAAGCCCATGATATTACAGTATCTATATGATACCATAACATACAAAAAACAGCCCCTATTCCTTTTCTCATGGGATTTTATACACACATTTAGCTAATAAAATGGGTGTAGATAGTGATGGAATGGAGGCATGAGCAATGAGTTGAGTGCCAGTGAAACACCAGCAAGCCACTCTGCTTTGACCACACACACTCCCTGAGGAATCCATGTACGCAAAACGCACTTTGGGGTAGTAGTCGGCATGCCACTTGCATCTGATATGGGCAATCATTGGTTTTGATGATGCATGTTCTTACTATTTTTTGCAATCAGATATATTACGTTATGCTACACTTGTATGACAACATGTACATTAATGTGTATTGGCAAATGAGAATAAGACACGACAGTACAGTATATATGCCTGCAATTGAAATGTATTTCTTAGACATGTCCTACATTTGATGTAACTGCTTTTCTTCTAATGTTCAGGAACATGTCATATATAATATATACAGTATATATATATATATATTGTGGTAAGACACCTCACTTGGCCGCTTCCGGACGCAGACTCAGGAACATAGGCGGATTATAATGAGGGCAATCTGGGCTTCCGCCTGGGCGCCGCGGCACATACCGGCAGACAGTGTCAGGGGGGGCCCCCGGACCGCTCCCCCAGCAGCGGCGCATGGCCGCTACTTCTTCTTCGGCCGGGCCAGCACTGCAGCTGTTAACTTCCCTGTGCTGGCCCGGCCGCGTCACTGCTGGAGACACGGCCCTGTGCGCGGCCGTGTCTCCTAGCTGTGACGTCACGCAGTGCGTGCCCGGCCTGCACTGCTGCAGCGGAGAGGAGCAGGAGAACTGGAGCCGGGGGATGGTGAGTGTGAGTGTGTGTGATTGAGTGAGTGAGTGTGAGTGTGTGTGTGTGTGTGTGTGTGCGTGCAGGCAGATATTGTGTTATGTCTGTTTATATGTATTTTTGTGTTTCAAATGTGTTTATGCGTGTATGTATATGTCTATATATGTTTGTGCGTGCGTGACTGCGTGTGGCCTCCCGCTGTCTCTGGGGGGGGCACCGTGCAGCCTCCCGCTGTGTATAGATGGCGCCGTGTGGTCTCCTGCTGTGTATAGATGGCTACGTGCGGCCTCCTGTTGTGTATTGATGGCACCGTGCGGCCTCCTGCTGTGTATAGATGGCGCCGTGCGGCCTACCGCTATATATAGATGGCTACGTGCGGCCTCCTGCTGTGTATAGATGGCTACATGTGGCCTCCTGCAGTGTATAGATGGCTACGTGCGGCCTCCCGCCATGTATAGATGGCTACGTGTGCTCAATATTGAGTCATACAATTAATGTAAGGCTATGTGCCCACGATGCAGAAATGCTCCGGATTTTTTTTGAGCGCTTCTGCATCTTCCTGGCAGAAAAAACGCATGCGGATTTTACATGCGTTTTTCCTGCCAGGGACAAGCAGATGTGAAGCGTTCTTCAAATGTATTTCCGCATGCGGGTTGACAAGCACTTTCCAAGCGATTTTAGCATCACTTGGAAAGTGCTTGACAACTTGGTCACACTATATAAATCCATGCAACCAGCATGGATTTATATAGTGTGACTGTAAAAGAATGGTAAAAAAAAAAAAAAAAATATATAATTACCTTCTGATGGCCTGCCGACGTCAGCGGTCGCGTGACCCATCAGATGACTAAATAACGTTACGGCAGGTCCTTTTCAAACCATCGCTAGCTGCCGGCAAGCCAGGACACATCGGATAAAGACACCGGGGGCCATCAGAAGGTAAGTATAATATTTATTTTTTATCTTATTCTTTTTTTACAGGTTCTATGGTACCCGGGTCCGGAGGAGAGTCTCCTCTTCTCCCGACCCGGGTACCATCCGCACATTGAAACGCATGGAATCCGCATGTACAGATGCAGTGATGCGGATTCCATGCGTTCCAATGCAAGTCAATGGCGGCGAAAACGCCGCGCTTCAGCAAAATAATTGGTAGTGCTGCGGATTTTTCCGCAATGATAATCCGCAGCGGAAACTTCCGCAGCATGTGCGCAGCACATACAGATTATCATTGGGGAACATGGCAGACCTTCTACCAAGCGTTTTTTAAGCGTTTCTGCAGTGGAATTGCCGCTGCGGAAACGATTAAAAAACGCATAGTGGGCACACAGCCTAAAAAAAAATATTATAATTAATATTGTGCCAAATTAATTTCACGTGAACTATCACATGATCTATCACAGGGGATCATGTGACATGTGATACATCAGGTGTGTGTGTGTGGAGCAGGGGGGCCTGCGCCTTCTAAACTGCCCGGGGCCCTTGCTACTCTTAATCCACCCCTGCTCAGGAACCGTGTTTTCTCTGCATTCTTTATTATGTGGCATAAAGCCCTGCAGCTCCAGCAAAAATAAACATAGCCTTACTGGCAAAACAACAAAACAAAAGATAAATGATAGCACAGTCCATAGAAGTGTGGGTTTCACCCACACAGGTTGTAGTCCCAGCTTTCAGCTCCTCTCTAAGCTGTGGCTTTTCCAGTCTGGAGACCTTGCCCCTCCAGACAAAACAACCGAAAAAAAAATGGTGACTGAGCATTTAAACCTTGCTCAGCCACACCCTGAGGGGAGGTAGTGTGAATGGCTTCCCACCCTCTTTGCCATTGACATGAAACCTCACACCCTCTAGTGAGTTAACCCCCAGCATATAACATGCTGGCAGAAATTTTGCAGGTTTCAGTTCACACAGGCTAGCAACCTGATATACAGTACAGACCAAAAGTTTGGACACATCTTCTCATTTAAAGATTTTTCTGTATTTTCATGACTATGAAAATTGTACATTCACACTGAAGGCATCAAAACTATGAATTAACACATGTGGAATTATATACTTAACAAAAAAGTGTGAAACAACTTAAAATATGTCATATTCTAGGTTCTTCAAAGTAGCCACCTTTTGCTTTGATGACTGCTTTGCACACTCTTGACATTCTCTTGATGAGCTTCAAGAGGTAGTCACCGGAAATGATCTTCCAACAATCTTGAAGGAGTTCCCAGAGAAGCTTAGCACTTGTTGGCCCTTTTGCCTTCACTCTGCGGTCCAGCTCACCCCAAACCATCTCGATTGGGTTCAGGTCTGGTGACTGTGGAGGCCAGGTCATCTGGCGTAGCACCCCATCACTCTCCTTCTTGGTCAAATAGCCCTTACACAGCCTGGAGGTGTGTTTGGGGTCATTGTCCTGTTGAAAAATAAATGATGGTCCAACTAAATGCAAACCGGATGGAATAGCATGCCACTGCAAGATGCTGTGGTAGCCATGCTGGTTCAGTATGCCTTCAATTTTGAATAAATCCCCAACAGTGTCACCAGCAAAGCACCCCCACACCATCACACCGCCTCCATGCTTCACGGTGGGAACCAGGCATGTAGAGTCCATCCATTCACCTTTTCTGCGTCGCACAAAGACACGGTGGTTGGAACCAAAGATCTCAAATTTGGACTCATCAGACCAAAGCTCAGATTTCCACTGGTCTAATGTCCTTTCCTTGTGTTCTTTAACCCAAACAAGTCTCTTCTGCTTGTTGCCTGTCCTTAGCAGTGGTTTCCTAGCAGCTATTTTACCATGAAGGCCTGCTGCACAAAGTCTCCTCTTAACAGTTGTTGAAGAGATGTGTCTGCTGCTAGAACTCTGTGTGGCATTGACCTGGTCTCTAATCTGAGCTGCTGTTAACCTGCGATTTCTGAGGCTGGTGACTCGGATAAACTTATCCTCAGAAGCAGAGGTGACTCTTGGTCTTCCTTTCCTTCAGCGGTCCTCATGTGAGCCAGTTTCTTTGTAGCGCTTGATGGTTTTTGCAACTGCACTTGCTAGTTTTGATGCCTTCAGTGTGAATGTACGATCTTCATAGTCATGAAAATACAGAAAAATCTTTAAATGAGAAGGTGTGTCCAAACTTTTGGTCTGTACTGTATATACAGCCCTTGGCAAAAATTATGGAATCACTCAATTCTGAGGAAAAAATTATGGAATCATGAAAAACAAACACACAAAAGAACACTCCAATACATCACTAGTATTTTGTTGCACCACTTCTGGCTTTAATAACAGCTTGCAGTCTCTCAGGCATGGACTTAATGAGTGACAAACAGTACTCTTCATCAATCTGGCTCCAACTTTCTCTGATTGCTGTTGCCAGATCAGCTTTGCAGGTTGGAGCCTTGTCATGGACCATTTTCTTAAACTTCCACCAAAGATGTTCAATTGGATTGAGATCCAGACTATTTGCAGGCCATGACATTGACCTTATGTGTCTTCTTTCAAGGAATGTTTTCATAGTTTTTGCTCTATGGCAGGATGCATTATCATCTTGAAAAATTATGCGATCATCCTCAAACATCCTTTCAATTGATGGGATAAGAAAACTGTCCAAAATGTCAATGTAAACTTGGGCATTTAATGAAGATGTAATGACAGCCATCTCCCCAGTGCCTTTACCTGACATGCAGCCCCATATCATCAATGACTGTGGAAATTTGCATGTTCTCTTCATGCAGTCATGTTTAGAAATCTCATTGCAACAGCACCAAACAAAAGTTCCAAAATCATCACCTTGCCCAATGCAGATTCGCGATTCATCACTGAATATGACTTTCATCCAGTCATCCACAGTCCACGATTGCTTTTCCTTAGCCCATTGTAACCTTGTTTTTTTTCTATTTAGGTGTTAATGATGGCTTTTGCTTAGCTTTTCTGTATGTAAATCCCATTTCCTTTAGGCGGTTTCTTACAGTTCGGTCACAGACATTGACTCCAGTTTCCTCCCATTCGTTCCTCATTTGTTTTGTTGTGCATTTCCTGTTTTGGAGACATATTGCTATAAGTTTCCGGTCTTGACGCTTTGATGTCTTCCTTGGTCTACCAGTATGTTTTTTCTTTAACAACCTTCCCATGTTGTTTGTATTTGGTCCAGATTTTAGACACAGCTGACTGTGAACAATCAACATCTTTTGCAACATTGCGTGATGATTTACCTTCTTTAAATAGTTTAATAATCCTCTCCTTTGTTTCAATTGACATCTCTTGTGTTGGAGCCATGATTCATGTCAGTCCACTTGGTGCAACAGCTGTCCAATTTGATGCAGGTGTTAGTTTTGGAAATGAAAATTTACAGGGTGATTCCATAATTTTTTCCTCAGAATTGAGTGATTCTATAATTTTTTCCCTCTGCTTGGTCTGAAAAAAATTACCCTTACTGAGTACCACATTTTTTTTCTTGATTTCTTTTAGTGTTTCTTAAAGCTATAAAGTTGCCATTTGAAATTACTTTAGTTTTGTGCCATGCCTGTGATCTGCTTTTTTTCAACAACATTACAACAACATCTCCAAGCCCGGTGATTCCATAATTTTTGCCAGGGATTGTGTGGGTGTGCGTATATGTATATATATATACAGTACAGACCAAAAGTTTGGACACATCTTCTCATTTAAAGATTTTTCTGTATTTTCATGACTATGAAAATTGTACATTCACACTGAAGGCATCAAACCTATGAATTAACACATGAGGGATTATATACTTAACAAAAAAGTGTGAAACAACTGAAAATATGTCATATTCTAGGTTCTTCAAAGTGGCCACCTTTTGCTTTGATGACTGCTTTGCACAGTCTTGGCATTCTCTTGTTGAGCGTCAAGAGGTAGTCACCGGAAATGGTCTTCCAACAATCTTGAAGGAGTTCCCAGAGATGCTTAGCACTTGTTGGCCCTTTTGCCTTCACTCTGCGGTCCAGCTAACCCCAAACCATCTCGATTGGGTTCAGGTCTGGTGACTGTGGAGGCCAGGTCATCTGGCGTAGCACCCCATCACTCTCCCTCTTGGTCAAATAGCCCTTACACAGCCTGGAGGTGTGTTTGGGGTCATTGTCCTGTTGAAAAATAAATGATGGTCCAACTAAACGCAAACCGGATGGAATAGCTTGCCGCTGCAAGATGCTGTGGTAGCCATGCTGGTTCAGTATGCCTTCAATTTTGAATAAATCCCCAACAGTGTCACCAGCAAAGCACCCCCACACCATCACACCTCCTCCTCCATGCTTCAGTGGGAACAAGGCATGTAGAGTTCATCCGTTCACCTTTTCTGCGTTTCACAAAGACACGGTGGTTGGAACCAAAGATCTCAAATTTGGACTCATCAGACCAAAGCACAGATTTCCACTGGTCTAATGTCCATTCCTTGTGTTCTTTAGCCCAACAAGTCTCTTCTGCTTGTTGCCTGTCCTTAGCAGTGGTTTCCTAGCAGCTATTTTACCATGAAGGCCTGCTGCACAAAGTCTCCTCTTAACAGTTGTTGAAGAGATGTGTCTGCTGTTAGAACTCTGTGTGGCATTGACCTGGTCTCTAATCTGAACTGCTGTTAACCTGCGATTTCTGAGGCTGGTGACTCGGATAAACTTATCGTCAGAAGCAGAGATGACTCTTGGTCTTCCTTTCCTGGGGCGATCCTCATGTGAGCCAGTTTCTTTGTAGCGCTTGATGGTTTTTGTAACTGCACTTGGGGACACTTTCAAAGTTTTGCCAATTTTTCGCACTGACTGACCTTCATTTCTTAACGTAATGATGGCCACTCGTTTTTCTTTACTTAGAAATTGTATTATGGCAAGAAAAAAGCAGCTAAGTAAAGAAAAACGAGTGGCCATCATTACTTTAAGAAATGAAGATCAGTCAGTCCGAAAAATTGGGAAAACTTTGAAAGTGTCCCCAAGTGCAGTTGTAAAAACCATCAAGCGCTACAAAGAAACTGGCTCACATGAGGATCGCCCCAGGAAAAGAAGACCAAGAGTCACCTCTGCTTCTGAGGATAAGTTTATCTGAGTCACCAGCCTCAGAAATTGCAGGTTAACAGCAGTTCAGATTAGAGACCAGGTCAATGCCACACAGAGTTCTAGCAGCAGACACATCTCTACAACAACTGTTAAGAGGAGACTTTGTGCAGCAGGCCTTCATGGTAAAATAGCTGCTAGGAAACCACTGCTAAGGACAGGCAACAAGCAGAAGAGACTTGTTTGGGCTAAAGAACACAAGGAATGGACATTAGACCAGTGGAAATCTGTGCTTTGGTCTGATGAGTCCAAATTTGAGATCTTTGGTTCCAACCACCGTGTCTTTGTGCGACGCAGAAAAGGTGAACGGATGGACTCTACATGCCTGGTTCCCATCGTGAAGCATGTAGGAGGAGGTGTGATGGTGTGGGGGTGCTTTTCTAGTGACACTGTTGGAGATTTATTAAAAATTGAAGGCATACTGAACCAGCATGGCTAACACAGCATCTTGCAGCGTGCTATTCCATCCGGTTTGCGTTTAGTTGGACCATCATTTATTTTTCAACAGGACAATGACCCCAAACACACCTCCAGGCTGTGTAAGGGCTATTTTACCAAGAAGGAGAGTGATGGGGTGCTACGCCAGATGATCTGGCCTCCACAGTCACCAGACCTGAACCCAATCGAGATGGTTTGGGGTGAGCTGGACCGCAGAGTGAAGGCAAAAAGGCCAACAAGTGCTAAGCATCTCTGGGAACTCCTTCAAGATTGTTGAAAGACCATTTCCGGTGACTACCTCTTGAAACTCATCAAGAGAATGCCAAGAGTGTGCAAAGCAGTCATCAGAGCAAAAGGTGGCTACTTTGAAGAACCTAGAATATAAGACATATTTTCAGTTGTTTCACACTTTTTTGTTAAGTATATAGTTCCACATGTGTTAATTCATAGTTTTGATGCCTTCAGTGTGAATGTACAATTTTCATTGTCAAGAAAATACAGAAAAATCTTTAAATGAGAAGTTGTGTCCAAACTTTTGGTCTGTACTGTATATATATTATAGGGTGATCCAAAAGTAGGTGGACAGAAAGTGTAATAAGGTTATGAAGGGGGAGATTTATCAAACATGGTGTAATGTGAAACTGGCTCAGTTGCCCTTAGCAACCAATCAGATTTCACTTTTCATTCCTCACAGACTCTTTGGAAAATGAAAGGTGGAACCTGATTGGTTGCTAAGGGCAGCTGAGCCAGTTTCATAGATCTAGTTTTCACAGATAGATCTCCCCCAAATCTGTTTTCTTTTCAGATAATTCAGATAACACATAATGGCAAATAATTTAAATGCAGATCAAAGAAAATGGATTTCAACAGAGTATTGGAAATCTCAAAATGCTGAAACCATTAGAGCAAATTGGGTTGAAACATTTGGTACTCAAGCCCCAAAGAGACAAACCATTTACCGCATTCATGACAAATTCAATGCCACTGGCTCAATCCTTAATGCTCCAAAAACTGGTGTACGCAAAACAGTCTGTACAGAAGATAATAAAGAACTTGTTGCTGAAACATTTGTTCAGAGTCCAAAAAAGGCCACCAGAAGAGCTTCTTTGGAATTGGGAATTTCACAAGCTTCTATCATGCGAATCCTGAAATCTATTGGGTGGAAAGCTTATCGTCCACGTCTAATTCATGGTTTATTGGATGATGATCCCGACAGGCGGCTGCAATTTAGTCAGATTATGCTTAACAAAATTGAAGAAAATCCAGTAATTTTAGATAACATTATGTGGAGTGATGAACCTTCTTTCAAATTATCCGGCCATATTAACAGACATAATTGTATTTACTGGTATAATGAGAACATGCATTTAACATTAGAGCAACAACTAAATGAGCCTGGTGTCAATGTTTGGGGTGGTATTTCAAGTTTTGGTGTTTTAGGACCAGTATTTTTTGATGGAACAGTCACAAGAGATAAGTATCTCGAAATTCTAATGAATCAAGTTGTTCCCCAGTTAGAGTATCAGCCTAATTCAAATGACCTTTATTTCCAACAAGATGGGGCCCCTCCACATTATTCAAGAGTAGTCCGCGAGTACCTTGATGAAATATTTCCTAATAAATGGATTGGCCGAAGAGGCCCACTTGATTGGCCTGCACGTTCACCAGACTTGACCCCAATGGATTTTTTCTTTTGGGGAGTACTCAAGGACAAAGTTTATAGTCGAAAACCAAAAAGTGTCAGTGATTTGAAAAATTACATAAGAGATGCATTTCAAGAAATTAATACCCAAAGAGACTTGTGCAAAAAAGTTTGTCGAAGCGTAAGAGGCAGACTTCAAAGCTATGCAAATTGTAATGGAAAACAGTTTGAGCACCAGCGTTGATAAAATTTAAGGGCACTTGTACTATTGTTCAGAATAAAATGTAATTGTCAATGTTATGCTTGTGTTAGTAAATAACATTTATTTTGATTTATATATAAAATTATATCATTTTCTGTCCACTTACTTTTGGACCACCCTGATATACAGTTAGGTCAATATATATTTGGACAGAGACAACATTTTTCTAATTTTGGTTCTAGACATTACCACAATGAATTTTAAACAAAACAATTCAGATACAGTTGAAGTTCAGACTTTCAGCTTTCATTTGAGGGTATCCACATTAAAATTGGATGAAGGGTTTAGGAGTTTCAGCTCCTTAACATGTGCCACCCTGTTTTTAAAGGGACCAAAAGTAATTGGACAATTGACTCCAAGGCTATTTCATGGACAGGTGTGGGCAATCCCTTTGTTATGTCATTCTCAATTAAGCAGATAAAAGGCCTGGAGTTGATTTGAGGTGTGGTGCTTGCATTTGGAAGGTTTTGCTGTGAATTAAACATGCGGTCAAAGGAGGTCTCCATGCAGGTGAAACAAGCCATCCTTAAGCTGCAATAACAGAAAAAACGCGTCCGAGAAATTGCTACAATATTAGGAGTGGCAAAACCTACAGTTTGGTACATCCTGAGAAAGAAAGAAAGCACTGGTGAACTCATCAATGCAAAAAGACCTGGGCGCCCACGGAAAACAACAGTGGTGGATGATCGCAGAATAATCTCCATGGTGAAGAGAAACCCCTTCACAACAGCCAACCAAGTGAACAACACTCTCCAGGAGGTAGGCGTATCAATATCCAAATCTACCATAAAGAGAAGACTGGATGAAAGTAAATACAGAGGGTTCACTGCACGGTGCAAGCCACTCATAAGCATCAAGAATAAAAAGGCTAGACTGGACTTTGCTAAAAAACATCTTAAAAAGCTAGCACAGTTCTGTAAGAACATTCTTTGGACAGATGAAACCAAGATCAACCTCTACCAGAATGATGGGAAGAGAAAAGTATGGCGAAGGTGTGGTACAGCTCATGATCCAAAGCATACCACTATCATCTGTAAAACACGGCGGAGGCAGTGTGATGGTTTGGGCATGCATGGCTGCCAGTGGCACTGGGTCACTAGTGTTTATTGATAATGTGACACAGGACAGAAGCAGCCGAATGAATTCTGATGTATTCAGAGCCATACTGTGTGCTCAGATCCAGCCAAATGCAGCCAAACTGATTGGTTGTCGTTTCATACTACAGATGGACAATGACCCAAAACATAATGCCAAAGCAACCCAGGAGTTTATTAAAGCAAAGAAGTGGAATACTCTTGAATGGCCAAGTCAGTCACCTGATCTCAACCCAATTGAGCATGCATTTCACTTGTTAAAGACTAAACTTCAGACAGAAAGGCCCACAAACAAACAGCAACTGAAAACCACTGCAGTGAAGGCCTGGCACAGCATCAAAAAGGAGGAAACACAGCGTCTGGTGATGTCCATGAGTTCAAGACTTCAGGCAGTCATTGCCAACAAAGGGTTTTCAACCAAGTACTAGAAATGAACATTTTATTTACAATAATTTAATCTGTCCAATTACTTTTGGTCCCTTTAAAACAGGGTGGCACATGTTAAGGAGCTGAAACTCCTAAACCCTTCATCCAATTTTAATGTATATACCCTTACATGAAAGCTGAAAGTCTGAACTTCAACTGCATCTGAATTGTTTTGTTTAAAATTCATTGTGGTAATGTCTAGAACCAAAATTAGAAAAATGTTGTCTCTGTCCAAATATATATGGACCTAACTGTATGTGTGTGTGTATATATATATATATATATATATATATATATATATATATATACACATATATATATATATTTTTTATATACACTGCTCAAAAAATAGAGGGAACACTCAAATAACACATCCTAGATCTGAATGAATGAAATATTCTCATTGAATACTTTGTTCTGTACAAAGTTGAATGTGCTGACAACAAAATCACACAAAAATAATCAATGGAAATCAAATTTATTAACCAATGGAGGCCTGAATTTGGAGTCACCCCCAAAATTAAAGTGGAAAAACATACTACAGGCTGATCCAACTTTGATGTAATGTCCTTTAAAACAAGTCAAAATGAGGCTCAGTATTGTGTGTGTGGCCTCCACGTGCCTGTATGACCTTCCTACAATGCCTGGTCATGCTCCTGATGAGGTTGCGAATGGTCTCCTGTGGGATCTCCTCCCAGACCTGGACTAAAGCATCCGCCAACTCCTGGACAGTCTGTGGTGCAACGTGATGTTGGTGGATGGCGCGAGACATGATGTCCCAGATATGCTCAATCGGATTCAGGTCTGGGGAACGGGCGGGCCAGTCCATAGCTTCAATGCCTTCATCTTGCAGGAACTGCTGACACACTTTAGCCACATGAGGTCTGGCATTGTCCTGCATTAGGAGGAACCCAGGGCCAACCGCACCAGCATATGGTCTCACAAGGGGTCTGAGGATCTCATCTCGGTACCTAATGGCAGTCAGGCTACCTCTGGCGAGCACATGGAGGGCTGTGCGGCCCTCCAAAGTAATGCCACCCCACACCATTACTGACCCACTACCAAACCGGTCATGCTGAATGATGTTGCAGGCAGCAGATCACTCTCCACGGCGTCTCCAGACTCTGTCACGTCTGTCACATGTGCTCAGTGTGAACCTGTTTTCATCTGTGAAGAGCACAGGGCGCCAGTGGCGACTTTGACAATCCTGGTGTTCTGTGGCAAATGCAAAGCGTCCTGCACGGTGTTGGGCTGTGAGCACAACCCCCATCTGTGGACGTCGGGCCCTCATACCTCCCTCATGGAGTCAGTTTCTAACCGTTTGTGCAGACACATGCACATTTGTGGCCTGCTGGAGGTCATTTTGCAGGGCTCTGGCAGTGCTACTCCTGTTCCTCCTTGCACAAAGGCGGAGGTAGCGGTCCTGCTGCTGGGTTGTTGCCCTCCTAATGCCCCCTCCTCGTCTCCTGGTGTACTGGCCTGTCTCCTGATAGCGCCTCCAGCCTCTGGACAGTACGCTAACAGACAAAGCAAACCTACTTGCCACAGCTCGCATTGATGTGCCATCTTGGAGGAGATCCCACAGGAGACCATCCGCAACCTCATCAGGAGCATGCCCAGGCATTGTAGAGAGGTCATACAGGCACGTGGAGGCCACACACAATACTGAAACTCATTTTGACTTGTTTTAAGGACATTACATCAAAGTTGGATCAGCCTGTAGTGTGTTTTTCCACTTTAATTTTGGGGGTGACTCCAAATCCAGGCCTCCATTGGTTAATAAATTTGATTTCCATTGATGATTTTTGTGTGATTTTGTTGTCAGCACATTCAACCTTGTACAGAACAAAGTATTCAATGAGAATATTTCATTCATTCAGATCTAGGATGTGTTATTTGAGTGTTCCCTTTATTTTTTGAGCAGTGTATATATACAGTGCATTGTGAAAGTATTTGCCCCCCTTGAACTGTTTTACCTTTTGACACATTTCTGGCTTCAAACATAAAGATATAAAATTCGAATTTTTGGGGGAAGAATCAACAACAAGTGGACACAATCATGAAGTGGAACTAAATTTATTGGATATTTTAAACTTTGTTAAAAAAAATAAAAAATGAAAAGTGGGGCGTGCAATATTATTCAGCCCCTTTACTTCAAGTACAGCAAACTCACTCCAGAAGTTCAGTGAGGATCTCTGAATGATCCAATGTTGTCCTAAATGACTGGTAATGATAAATAGAATCCACCAGTGTGTAATCGAGTCTCCGTATAAATGCACCTGCTCTGTGATAGACTCAGGGTTCTGTTTCAAGTGCAGAGAGCATCATGAAGACCAAGGAACACGCCAGGCAGGTCCGAGATACTGTTGTGGCGAAGTTCAAAGCTGGATTTGGATACTAAAAGATTTCCCAAGTTTTAAACATCTCAAGGAGCACTGTGCAAGCGATCATATTGAAATGGAAGGAGTATGAGACCACTGCAAATCTACCAAAACCTGGCCGTCCTTCTAAACTTTTATCTCGAACAAGGAGAAGACTGATCAGAGATGCAGCCAAAAGGCCCATGATCACTCTGGATGAACCTCAGAGATCTACAGCTGAGGTGGGAGAGTCTGTCCATAGGACAACAATCAGTCATACACTGCACAAATCTGGCCTTTATGGAAGAGTGGCAAGAAGAAAGCCATTTCTCAAAGATATCCATAAGTCTCGTTTGAAGTTTGCCACAAGCCACCTGGGAGACACACCAAAAATGTGGAATATGGTGCTCTGGTCAGATGAAACCAAAATCGAATTTTTTGGCCACAATGCAAAATGATATGTTTGTCGTAAAAGCAACACAGCTCATCACCCTCAAAACACCATCCCCACTGTCAAACATGGTGGTGGCAGCATCATGGTTTGGACCTTATTTTCTTCAGCAGGGACAGGGAAGATGGTTAAAAATGATGGGAAGATGGACGGAGCCAAATTCAGGACCATTCTGGAAGAAAACCTGTTGGAGTCTGCAAAAGACCTGAGACTTGGACATAGATTTATCTTCCAACAAGACAATGATCCCAAACATAATGCAAAATCTACAATGGAATGGTTAAAAAAATAAAAGTATCCAGGTGTTAGAATGGCCAAGTCAAAGTCCAGACCTGAATCCAATCGAGAATCTGTGGAAAGAGCTGAAAACTGCTGTTCACAAACGCCCTCCATCCAACCTCACTGAGCTCGAGCTGTTTTGCAAGGACGAATGCGCAAGAATTTCAGCCTCTCGATGTGCAAAACTGATAGAGACATACCCCAAGCGACTTGCAGCTGTAATCGCAGCAAAAGGTGGCGCTACAAAGTATTAACTCAAGGGGGCCGAATAATATTGCACGCCCCACTTTTCATTTTTTATTTTTTAAAAAAAGTTTAAAATATCCAATAAATTTCGTTCCACTTCACGATTGTGTCCCACTTGTTGATTCTTCCCCGAAAAATTAGAATTTTATATCTTTATGTTTGAAGCCAGAAATGTGGCAACAGGTAGAAAAGTTCAAGGGGGCCAAATACTTTCACAATTCACTGTGTATCACACAATATTCGTATAGTTCCATCAAAAAATGGAAAGTAGAAATTCATTTTAATTTCTAGTGTGGAAAAGGATTGGTGAGACAAAAAAGTAGATTGATCAGCAACTGGTAGTGAAAGAACTGAGCAAAGTAGTCTGCTATTGCATTATTTGTTACTGGTAGTTTAGCAGGGGTCCAGTGTTTTCTTAAAGTGGTCCAATCCAGACAGGTAATGGTTAAAAAGAGTTCATTAAGCTATATTCATATATTTTTTGCCAAGCAGATCTAATGATTTAGTGCAGTAACATAAAAGAAAAAATCTGAGGCTGATGTTCATTTTTCACAAACAGACATGTAGAAAAATCAATTTTCTCATAGAACGACATAGCCGTATAATACAGCCGCAATAGTAAGACAAGAAAATGAGCAGTGGATGTATTATGCAGTGGTTCCTCACATTTGCCTTTGCTCTTGCTCCTTAGGTTGATATGTTTGAAATTGAAGCTGTGTCACTTGGGAAGCTACAGAGAGTGCTCCTAGGCTGCGAGGCCAATCACAAGTCACAGTACTGGTATTGTGAGAAAGTAATCATCGGGGAACTGGGCGAACTCGCAGAATATATCTTCAATTGTGAAAGGTAACATTATTCATACCATCACAATTCTACTTCGTGAATTTTTAAATGCTGTATATCTGTGTTCCCTCAAGGATACTTATATGTTTGATGTCAGTTTTATGGAATCTGAGTCCACCAATATTCCAGAGCCTGTGTGTCACAATACAGGTTTTCGGTAATATTTGCTCTTTCATTTCTTTAAGATCTTACTGCCTGTCACATGGGCATTTATTCTTTCAGCACATTTATTTTTTAAGTTCAGAGTAAAATGAGAAATAACCCTTCCGAGACCAGCGATGTAATACATAACACAAGCAAACTCCAGCTGTAAGTCTGGGAGATATAATGCTATCGCTGCTGATGGGTTTATTAGACATTTTTCTACATAGTTAATTGACTATTTACCATTAAATAGGTTAGCTGATCTGTTCAATGAGAGAATGACTATAAGTTTCTGGTTTACATAAGTTGAACCAGATATACGTAGTCAACGTTCCCAAATTTTTATAACTGTTGCAATTTTGATTGCTATGAAACTTTTAGTTTCTCAATTACTGTATATTTAAAATTAAATAAATAATAATAATCAAATCACATTTATTAAGATATCAAATAATATGCTCAAACAGTTTAAGAATTATAGATGCTTTCAAGACTAAATCTTTCCATAATGCATTCCCTGACAACATCATTGAGGCTTCATGAACATGGCCGGTATATGGCTCATATATCAAGTTCAATACTGGAAAAGTGTACCAGGAGACAGATGTTTTCTGGTGGACAGGATGGCACAGGAATGGTTGTGAAGGTGCGTGAGTGCAGGTCAGAGCCATGTGAATTGACATTGCTTAAGTTGACCAGCAGACAATAAGGCTACCACCCAGATAGAATCATAGAATCATAGAATGGTAGAGTTGGAAGGGACCTCCTGGGTCATCTGGTCCAACCCCCTGCTCAAAGCAGGATTCACTAAATCATCCCTGTCCAGCCTCTGTTTGAAGACGTCCATTGAAGGGGAACTCACCACCTCTCGTGGCAGCCTGTTCCACTCATTGATCACCCTAACTGTCAAAAAGTTTTTTCTAATATCTAATCTGTGTCTCCTCCCATTCAGTTTCATCCCATTGCTTCTAGTCTTTCCTTGTGCAAATGAGAATAAAGATGATCCTTCTACAATGTGACAGTCCTTGAGATATTTGTAGACAGCTATTAAGTCTCCTCTCAGTCTTCTTTTTTGCAAGCTAAACATTCCCAAATCCTGTAACCGTTCCTCATAGGACATGGTTTGCAGACCGGTCACCATTCTGGTCGCTCTTCTCCGAACTTGCTCCAGTTTGTCGATGTCTTTTTTAAAATGTGGTGCCCAAAACTGGACACAGTATTCCAGATGAGGTCTGACCAAAGAGGAGTAAAGTGCGATAATGACTTCACGTGATCTAGACTGTATGCTTCGGTTAATATATCCCAGAATTGTATTTGCCTTTTTTTCTGCTGCATCACACTGTTGACTCATGTTCAGTCTGTGATCTATTAGTATACCTAAGTCTTTTTCACATGTACTGTTGCTTAGCTCTATTCCTCCCATTCTGTATATGCTTTTTTTCATTTATTGCCCAGATGTAGTACTTTGCATTTTTCCCTGTTAAAAACTATTCTGTTAGTTGCTGCCCACTGCTCCAGTTTATTTGGGTCTTTTTTTAATCCTCTCTCTCTTCTCTAGTATTAGCTATCCCTCCTAGCTTTGTGTCATGAGCAAATGTAATCAGTTTACCCTCAATTCCTTCATCTAAATCATTGATAAAGATATTGAACAGTACAGGTCACAGGACAGAGCCCTGTGGTACCCCACTTGAGACATTCATCCAACTGGACCTCTCTTTGAGTCCAATCACTTAGCCAGTTATGAATCCACCTAACAGTTGCCTTGTCCATTCCATACTTAGTCATTTTTTCAATAAGGATGGTATGAGATACTTTGTCAAATGCTTTGCTGAAGTCAAGATATACTATATCTACAGCATTTCCCTGATCCACCCAGTCAGTGATTCTGTCATAGAAGGAAATTAAGTTAGTCTGACATGACTTGTTAGTTACAAACCCATGCTGACTCTGGTTAATCACTTCATTCTTATCCAGGTACTTGCATACATGTTGTTTAATAATTTGTTCAAAGATCTTTCCTGGTATAGAAGTCAGACTCACCGGCCTATAGTTCCATGGGTCCATCTTCTTCCCCTTTTTGAAGATAGGAACAACATTTGATCTTCTCCAGTCTTCTGGGACTTCTCCTGTTCTCCAAGAATTTTCAAAGATTATGGAGAGTAGTTCTAAAATTTGTTCTACGATCTCTTCAGTACTCTGGGGTGTAATTCATCTGACCTGGAGACTTGAACTCATTTATGTTAGCTAAATATTCCCTCACAATCTTTCTGTTTACAGATAACCTGGATTCTTCTATTCCTTTAATAGGACAGTGAAGATCAGTTGATGTTACATTTTCTTTCTGAGAGAAAACTGATGCAAAATAGGAATTAAAAAGTTCAGCCTTCTCAACATCCTTTCTTACCATGCTGGTTGATGCAAGGCATGGAGTCTAAGAAGAACCCCTTTTTTAATCCTGGGTCACTTAAGGCAGTTTAGACTTTATCGCAAGGGAACTTCCAAGTCATGACCACCAAGATGGCCTCTGGAAGACACGCTAAGCAATGTCCTGCAAGTGGAGAGCTCCTTTAAAGTTCTAGTGATGTTATCAAGTTATGACCCATCTCCTTTCTAGGTGTTCGCATTTACTACGGGTGGCCATCTCGTCCAGTTGTACAGAGCCATAACAAAGCACACATTGAAGTGTTTGGGTACATATTTATATCTCTGATTTCATATAGAGGTATTGTGGCATGTTCTATAGGATGCCATAGTATGGAACAGGTTCCTACAAGGCGCCACAGTGTGCCAACATATAGCCTGTACATTAGGCATTAGAGATTTGACTTCTCTTAGAAAAGCATAGAAATTAGAAAGATAGAAACTCTAAAACACCATTAATCTGATTACTAATGCGACTTTCCATCCCAATGGGGACAGAACAATAAGTTTGTGACCATAAGAATGATTTATCTTATGTATCCTCAATTTGTGTATTATTCACTGCTACATTGGAAATATGTCTTACTTTATTATTTTATTAATTTTGCAGGTGGCTTCCATATATGACTGAAGGATCTCTCCATTCAGAAATAGAACTGCTAAAGCAAGGTGCAAATTTTTAATTTGATTTCAAGTGGTATAATCTAAGGCCATGGCCCCACTCTCAGTATTCGGTCAGTATTTTTCTCAGGAGTGGGAGCCAAAACCAGGTGAGGAACAATCAGAGAAAAGGTATAATAGAAACAAGTCACCAATTCTGCATTTATCATCCACTCCTGAGAAAAAATACTGACCGAATACTGCCCAAATACTGATAGTGAGGCCATGGCTTAAAGGAGTTAACCCACGAACAACATTTATCACCTATCCGTAGGCAGGGTTCTGTTTGATAGGACCCCTACCGATCAGTAGAACAATAACCTGAATGTTCCTGTGTGAATGGAGCAGTAGTGAGCATGTGAAACGATTACTCCATTCTCTGCTTATAGGGGTGCAGTCGTACATGGTCACTAATTGCTCCATTCCCACAGGGAATTTGGGCCCCTCTTCTCAGGATCATAGGTATCTTTACAGCTGAACCCACTGCAATTATGTATTTATCATATATCCATTTTACTCATTTTTATTTGTAGTTTGATTTTATTATGTAGCGAGGTTGTCCAGTCATTAAAATGTTTTGTAAAAAATACTTATAAAGATAACAAAGAACCCCAGACCATTTGCTGATGGTGTACCATTCTGACAGAAAAGGATACATATAAAGTTCTATAATAAATCACAGAAAAAAGATGTACTTGGCTGACTATCACACAAAATTACTGCGGAAAGCTTTGCTCTATCTATACTGCATTTAGCAGAATACTTTCAGATTATTAGATATTATTTAGATGTTTTATCCACTGTAATTTGTGTTATACAGTGGAGAAAAAAAGTATTTAGTCAGCCACCAATTGTGCAAGTTCTCCCACTTAAAAAGATGAGAGAGGCCTGTAACTGACATCATAGGTAGACCTCAACTATGAGAGACAAAATTAGAAAACAAATCCTGAAAATCACATTGTCTGATTTGGAAAGAATTTTTTTTTCAAATTTTGGTGGAAAATAAGTATTTGGTTAATTACAAAAGTTCATCTCAATACTTTGTTATATAGCCTTTGTTGGCAATGACAGAGGTCAAACGTTTTCTGTAAGTCTTCACAAGGTTGGCACACACTGTTGCTGGTATGTTGGCCCATTCCTCCATGCAGATTTCCTCTAGAGCAGTGATGTTTTGGGGCTGTCGCTGGGCAACACGGACTTTCAACTCCCTCCAAAGGTTTTCTATAGGGTTTAGATTTGGAGACTGGCTAGGCCACTCCAGGACCTTGAAATGCTTCTTACGAAGCCACTCCTTCGTTGCCCTGGTGGTGTGCTTAGGATCATTGTCATGCTGAAAGACCCAGCCATGTTTCATCTTCAGTGCCCTTGCTGATGGAAAGAGGTTTGCACTCAAAATCTCATGATACATGGCCCCATTCATTCTTTCATGTACACTGTTCAGTCGTCCTGGTCCCTTGGCAGAGAAACAGCACAAAAGCATGACGTTGCCACCCCCATGTTTCACAGTAGGTATGGTGTTCTTTGGATGCAACTCAGCATTCTTTCTCCTCCAAACATGACGAGTTGTGTTTCTACCAAACAGTTCTACTTTGGTTTCATCTGTCCATATGACATTCTCCCAATACTCTTCTGGATCATCCAAATGCTCTCTAGCAAACTTCAGGCGGGCCCGGACATGGCACTGCAGGATCTGAGTCCCTGGTGGCGTAGTGTGTTACTGATGGTAGCCCATGTAACGTTGGTCCCAGCTCTCTGAAGGTCATTCACTAGGTCCCCCCCGTGTGGTTCTGGGATTTTTGCTCACCATTCTTGAGACTATTTTGACCCCATGGGGTGAGATCTTGTGTGGAGCCACAGATCGAGGGAGATTATCAGTGGTCTTGTATGTCTTCCATTTTCTAATTATTGCTCCCACCGTTGATTTCTTCACACCAAGCTGCTTGCCTATTTCAGATTCAGTCTTCCCAGCGTGGTGAAGGGCTACAATTTTGTTTCTGGTGTCCTTCAACAGCGCTTTGGTCTTCACCATAGTGGAGTTTGGAGTGTGACTGTTTGAGGTTGCGGACAGGTGTATTTTATACTGATAACAAGTTCGAACAGGTGCCAGTACTACAGCTAATGAGTGGAGGACAGAGGAGCCTCTTAAAGAAGAAGTTACAAGTCTGTGAGAGACAGAAATCTTGCTTGTTTGTAGGTGACCAAACACTTATTTTCCACCAAAATTTGAAAAAAAATTCTTTCCAAATTAGACAATGTGGTTTTCAGGATTTTTTTTCTCATTTTGTCTCTCATAGTTGAGGTCTACCTATGATGTCAGTTACAGGCCTCTCTCATCTTTTTAAGTGGGAGAACTTGCACAATTGGTGGTTGACTAAATACTTTTTTTCCCCACTGTATGTTATAATAAATATATAGATATATGTTATATGACATACAGTACATGTTCTTCATAAATCAATCTTCATTCCATCTGTTTGAATTTCCTCTTTGTTTTACTGCACGGAGACCTACACAGATTAAGGAGTGCAAGGCCGATATGTACTGAGTTATTACAGTAAACTAATAACCTCACAACGTATCCAGGAATCCAGAGTTATTATAAGAATAAAAACAGAGAATTATTATTGGTTATGTGTATTGTTTTATTTGTAGAAATGGAATTAACTTCTGAAGAGAAACATCCCACCAAAGCCAATGGTAAGATTTCCAAAAGTTCACAATTTCAGTCAATTAGTATTTAGTATTTCATTGGCAACATAAAGTCATTCTTTTGCACAGAATATGCAAATCTGTCTACTTCCTTGCTAAAGTTCGACATATAAAGTCTTTCTTTTTGCCTAATTTTTCTATGTGACACTAAGCTGTACAGTAACGGTTTAATGAATGTAATAGCAACAAGGTTGTTGGTTTGGGTTGGTGCCCTAGGGCTGAGGCAGGAGGATGATAGCGCATTCCACCCAGCAGCTTTCACTAAAGTATTTCAATACAAGGCTGTGAATGTGTATTATTTGCTACGGCTGTAAAAAAAAATGTAAGTGATATGAAGAAATACACTCTGCACCCCATCTTGACTGAAAAAAAAACTGAAATGTAGAAATGTTTGCAAATTTATTAAGAAAGAAAAAACTGAAATATCACATGTTCATAAGTATTCAGACCCTTTGCTCAGACACTCATTTTTAAGTCACATGCTGTCCAATATCCTTGTGATCCTCCTTGATATGGTTTTACTCCTTCATTGGAGTTCAGCCGTGTTTAATTAAACTGATAGGACTTGATTTGGAAAGACACACACCTGTCTATATAAGACCTCACAGTGCATGTCAGACCAAATGAGAATCATGAGCTCAAAGGTACTGCCCAAGGAGCTCAGAGACAGAATTGTGGCAAGGCACAGATCTGGCCAAGGTTACACAAGAATTTCTGCAGTACTCAAGGTTCCTAAGAGCACAGTGGCCTCCATAATCCTTAAATGGAAGAAGTTTGGGACCACCAGAAGTCTTCCTAGACCTGGCCGTCCATCCAAACTTAGCAATCGTGGGAGAAGAGCTTTGGTGAGAGAGGTAAAGAAGAACCCCAAGATCACTGTGGCTGAGCTCCAGAGATGCAGTAGGGAGATGGGAGAAAGTTCCACAAAGTCAACTATCACTGCAGCCCTCCACCAGTCAGGCCTTTATGGCAGAGTGGCCCGACGGAAGCCTCTCCTCAGTGCAAGACATATGAAAGCCCGCATAGAGTTTGCTCAAAAACACACCAAGGACTCCCAGACTATGAAAAATAATTCTATCTTCGTCTCATCAGACCAGAGAATCTTATCACCAAAAAGTTCTAAGCGGTATGTGTTTCCCAACAGTGAAACATGGTGGTGGCAGCATCATGCTTTTGGGGTGTTTTTCAGCTGCAGGGACAGGACAACTGGTTGCAATTGAAGGAAACATGAATGTGGCCAAGTACAGAGATATCCTGGATGAAAACTTCTTCCAGAGTGCTCTGGACCTCAGACTTAGCCGAAGGTTCACCTTCCAACAAGACAATGACCCTAAGCACACAGCTAAAATAACAAAGGAGTGGCTTCAGAACAACTCTGTGACCATTCTTGACAGGCCCAGCCAGCGCCCTGACCTAAACCCAATTGAGCATCTCTGGAGAGACCTGAAAATGGCTGTCCACCAACGTTCACCATCCAACCTGACGGAACTGAAGAGGATCTGCAAGGAAGAATGGCAGAGGATCTCCAAATCCAGGTGTGAAAAACTTGTTGCATCATTTCCAAGAAGACTCATGGCTGCACTAGCCCAAAAGGGTGCTTATACTCAATACTGAGCAAAGGGTCTGAATACGTATGACCATGTGATATTTCAGTTTTTCTTTTTTTAATAAATTTGCAAAAATTTCTACAATTCTGTTTTTTTTTCAGTCAAGATGGGGTGCAGAGTGTACATTAATGAGAAAAAAATGAACTTTTTAGAATCTACCAAATGGCTGCAGTGTACCAAAGAGTGAAAAATTTAAAAGGGTCTGAGTACTTTCTGTACCCACTGTATATTTATTTTCAGTTTGTTTTTCTCTTATGGGGACATAGATTCAACAAATTAGTTAAAAAAAGGAATACATTTATCTTTACAGAGGGGGAATGGAAGATCACGCTTGTAACTGGCAATTTAGCCAATGCTGGCACTGATGCCACAGTATTCCTTCATGTCTATGGCACAGGAGCAAGTTCTGGCCCCATAATGTTGGGATCAGGGAGTCATCAGCTGTTTAATGTGAACAGTGCAGACACTTTCCAGGTATGTGGATAAAATTGTGGCTATTTACAATGCTGTAATTACCAGATTTACATAAACAGATGGTTATCATTCAGCCTGGATAAAAGTGAAGAGATAATTATTAAAATTCTCAAACTTCAATAAACAAGCTGTAGGCTATGTACATACAGTAGTGGAGAGATTCGTCCTCAATTCACCTGTCATCCATGCTGTTCAAAAAAGTCTGGACCTTTTGTTGAGAAATATATGGGGCAATATTATAAATGATTAACATTATAGTTTGTCATGAGTAACACAATGTACACAGCCAGGACCAGTGTCAACCAACATGGTGGAGACCACAATTCTCTCCTTAAGGCACGTAGCTACTCTCTGTTGTTTTGTGTGTGAGCATGGTATTTAATCTGGTCAGCAGAAAATATGTCAAGGAAACAGAACTGCAGGGCATATACAAAGTGGGCTACTATGTGTGAGGTGAAATATATTATCTTTAGATTCTATATATTTTACTTACTTAGCGGCATTATATTCCACAGTGCTTTACAAACATCAACATCGCTGGCCTCATTGGGGCTTACAATCTTAATTCCCTATGAGTATGTCTTTGGAGTGTGGAAGGAAACCCAGAGGAAACCCACGCAAACATGGGGAGAATATACAAATACCTTGTAGATGTTGTCCTTGGTGGAATTTTAATCAGAGGGGTGAGATTTGATCCCCTGCAAAGCAACAGCATTAACCATCTGACCACTGTGTTGCCCATGAGAATATCAGACCCTACAAGTACCTTTAATTAATCCAGGGATTTTTTTTGTTGTTGGCATTATCATTACTAATAATTAACCTTTCATACGTCTTAAAATACTTGCTTTAGACAAAATGTAAAGGTAAGTATCCAGAATACACAAAAAAGGGGAAACTGTCAAAATGGTGTCAGTGGTGAAGATGTCATGTCGGTCACATAACATTAACATTACAAACCGCACTACAAAAAAATAATACGTACAAAAATATAAAAAGTATAGAAAAATACTTACAAAATAGTATTAACTAGATAAAACAAATACAGTAAATTGAAGCAAAAAGTTGAACTTTTTGTTTCTAACTGCTTAAATCAATCATGACACAAATGATCCTTACTACTCCTACAAATGTTTTGTAGGACAACCCCTTCTATATGTCCTACTTTGTTATATAGATGTCAAAGAGACATATCCCCCACAAAGGACCCCTTTCTACTGACTAATATCAGCTTACATCGAGCGGCTCTCTATTCATTTGGATACATGGGTTTGCAGCTAACCACAGCTTCATCTGAATATAGCGGTTTGCCATTGTCTTTTAGCAGCCAGAGTCATGACAATTAGCTGATTGCCAGTAGTCTGCATATACAGGTGCATCTCGCTAAATTAGAATACCATCAAATAGTTAATTTATTTGTAGCGCCGGCGTCCCTGCCCTCTGCTAGGCAGGGACGCTGTTCCCCTCACCTCTCTGCTCCGTGCCCGGCGTCCTCCTCCCGCTCTGCTGGCAGCGCGCGCTCCTTCCCGGCCACTGTGCTTAGGGCGCGCGCGCGCGCTCTCCCTCCCTCTTAAAGGGGCTGCGCGCGCCGTCCTAAGGAGTCCCCGGCCAATGGCCGGAGGACTTCACCATATATAAGGCACCTCCTCCAAAATGGAGGTGCCCGAGCAATGTTGTTGCACTGTTCACTACTCTGCTTCAGCCCTCAGGTCCCGTTGCCAGTTACCTGCCAGATACCTGCTAGATTCCTGCCAGCTTGCTGTCTTATTCCTGCCTGATATTCTGCTACCTGCCTGCTAGCCTGAGGTCCGACGGTCTGCCTTACTACTCCTGTCAGTCTGTCTAAGGACCAGCTTGCCCGCTCACCTGGGAGCGCACATCAACTACCTGCCTGCTTGCCTGAGGTCCGACGGTCTGCCTTCCAACTCTTGTCAGTCTGTCTATGGACCAGCTTGCCCGCTCACCTGGGAGCGCACATCTGCTACCTGCCTGCTAGCCTACCTGGAGGCTCTGCCGTCACGTGCTGTGACCACCTGCCTGTCCAGTGACTCCTGCCCGCTCACCTGGGAGCGCTCATCTGCTGCCTGTCTGCTAGCCTACCTGGAGGCTCTGCCGTCACGTGCTGTGACCACCCGCCTGTCCAGAGACTTCTGCCCGCTCACCTGGGAGCGCTCATCTGCCGCCTGTCTGTTGGTCTTCCTGGAGGCTCCGCCGTTACATGCTGTGACCACCCGTTTATCCAGAGACTCTCGCCTGCTCACCTGGGAGCTCACGTCTACCATCAGCCGCCACAGGTCGTACCAACCCTTTACCCAGAGACTGCCCCGGTCACTTGCCGTGACCATCTGCCCGTTCACCCAGAGACTGCCCCGGACACTTGCCGTGACCATCTGCCCGTTCACCCAGAGACTGCCCCGGTCACTTGCCGTGACCATCTGCCCGTTCATCCAGAGACTGCCCCGGTCACTTGCTGTGACCTCCTGCCCGTTCTTCTAGAGACTGTCCCGGTCACCTGCTGTGACTGCCTGCCTGGTCGCCACCCGCTCCCTTACAAGGACCGCCCCCTTGTATAGTAGCTCAGAGGTTCCGCCTCCCAGACCCGTTACAGTTTGCTCGGGCCATGGAACCCGGTGGCACCCAAGCTCCCTCGCTCTCGGACCTGTGTCATGAACTGTCCCGTCAGAGGTCCCAACAGGAGTCCATCCTGGGTCACCTGCGGAATGTCAATTCTCGCCTGGACACTCTGACTGCCCCGCCAGCAGCCTCCGCCAGTGCCATGACTCGCAATCCGGCAGCTCCGCTGTCCACTAATACCATGGTATCCTACCCCGGACCCCGGCTTTCTGCACCTCCTCGCTTCGGAGGCGACTCCGCCCAGGCTCGGGGCTTCATAAATCAGTGCACCCTGCACTTTGAACTCCTGTCCCACCAGTTTAACTCCGACCGGGCCAAAATTGCCTTCATCATGTCCCATCTCACCGGGGAGGCCCTGGCCTGGCTAAATCCTCTATGGGAGAGAGGAGACCCCCTGGTGTCCGACTTGCCTGCCTTTCTCATGGCTTTCCGGAAAGTCTTCGACGATTCGACGAACCCGGACGGAAGACCTCATCCGCATCATCACTGCTACGCCTCCGTCAGGGAAGTCTCACCGTGGGCCAATATGCCATACGGTTCCGTACCCTTGCCTCGGAGCTGGCCTGGGATAACGACGCTCTGGTATCCGTCTTCTGGGAGGGTCTGTCCGGCCGTATTAAAGATGAACTTGCCGGTCGGGACATTCCTACCACTCTCGATGACCTAATAACTCTTGCCACCCGGATTGACCTACGGTTCCAGGAGCGTGCCAAAGAGGTCACCCGTGAGAGGAGGTTTCCACGTCTAGCTCCTACTTTTCAGAAATCCGTCTCTCCCCAGGTACACTCTCCTGAGCCTATGCAGGTCGACCAGACCAAGATGGTCAAAACCCGTCAGGACTTACGCCGTGCCGAGGGGAGCTGCTTCTACTGTGGCAGTAAGGAGCACCGGATCCGTGCCTGCCCGGAGAGGTCGGGAAACGCCTGTGTCTAGGTTCGCTCAGAGAGGTCGACCTAGACAAGAATAAATCCTCTCCATCTCTGCTGCTGTCAGTCTCAATTGTCTGCGGGGAGAACCGTTATTTCGAACTAGCCCAACTTGACCCTGGAGCAGCCGGGAATCTTATTTCACAGTCCCTGGTAGAGAAATACCGCATCCCCACCAAACCTCTGGCTGTACCCTTGTCTGTTGCTGCCATGGATGGGGGTCTCTTACCACGCCCCATCCAACTCATCACCGAATCCATTACTCTGCAGGTGGGAATGCTGCATTCTGAGAGTATCTCCTTTCATGTTCTGCCTGGACTCTCTCACGCCCTCTTGCTAGGTCTACCTTGGCTCCAGAGACATGCACCCGTGCTTGACTGGCAGACCGGAGAAGTCCTTCGCTGGGGACAGGACTGCCATAAGACCTGTCTGGTTCCCGTCCATCCCGTCCGTCCTTCTCCTACCCCAGCTAATCTACCTGGACTTCCGATTCCTTATTGGTCTTATGCTGATGTCTTTAATAAAAAGGAGGCAGAGACACTACCCCCTCATAGACCATACGACTGCCCTATCGACCTGTTACCTGGTACTACTCCTCCCCGTGGGCGTATTTATCCATTATCCGCTGCTGAGACCCGGTCGATGTCCGAATATATTGAGGAGAATCTGGCCAGGGGATTCATCCGGAAATCTACCTCCCCGGCGGGAGCAGGCTTCTTTTTCGTCAAAAAGAAGGACGGCTCTCTCCGTCCCTGTATAGACTATAGAGGCCTTAACCAGATCACGGTGAAGAATAAGTACCCCCTTCCGCTCATTCCGGAGTTATTTGATCGTCTGAGGGGGGCTAGAATCTTCACCAAACTGGACCTCCGTGGGGCGTACAACCTGGTTCGTATCCGTCAGGGGGATGAATGGAAGACGGAATTCAACACCCGGGACGGCCACTATGAATATCTGGTAATGCCCTTTGGTCTCTGTAACGCTCCTGCCGTCTTTCAAGAGTTGGTCAATGACATCTTCCGGGACCTTCTCTACTCCTGCGTAGTGGTGTACCTGGACGACATCTTGGTCTTCTCTCCGGATCTCCAGACTCACCGGAGGGACGTTCGTCAGGTCCTGCTCAGGCTCAGGCAGAATTACCTCTTCGCTAAATACGAGAAGTGCCTCTTTGAGCAGACCTCGCTTCCGTTTTTGGGCTACATTATTTCTCAGACCGGCCTACGAATGGATCCAGAGAAACTGTCTGCCATCGAGAAATGGCCTCGACCGGAGGGGTTGAAGGCCATTCAGCGGTTCCTGGGCTTCGCCAACTACTACCGCCTCTTCATACCGCACTTCTCTTCCCGGACTGCCCCAATTTCCGCGCTCACCCGTAAGGGTACTAATCCCAAAGAGTGGCCGCCCGAAGCAGAGGAGGCCTTTCTTTCCTTAAAACAGGCCTTCTCTTCCGCCCCGGTGCTGCATCGCCCGGACGGCAACAAGCAGTTCTTCCTGGAAGTTGACGCCTCCTCCTCTGGAGCCGGAGCGGTACTTACTCAAAAATCATCTTCCGGGAGGATGGTAACTTGCGGCTTCTTCTCTAAACTCTTCTCCTCCTCAGAGCGCAATTATTCCATAGGAGACCGAGAGTTATTGGCCATCAAACTGGCATTGGAGGAGTGGCGTTACCTGCTCGAGGGGGCTCTTCACCCGGTAATAATTTACACTGACCACAAGAACTTGGCTTACCTCCAGCATGCCCAGAGACTTAACCCGCGCCAAGCCCGGTGGTCCTTGTTTTTTGCTCGCTTTGATTTTGTTCTTCATTTTCGCCCGGCTGACAAAAACGTCAAGGCGGACGCCTTGTCTCGATCCTTTCTGGTGTCTGATCTCGAGGAAGATCCGAAACACATCATCGATCCCGCCAGAGTAATGCAGGTGGCTCCCGTGAGTCTAAATCGTCTCCCTCCCGGAAAGACGTTCGTATCAGTACCTGATCGGGAGAAGATCCTTCACTGGGGTCACTCGTCTAAACTGGCTGGCCACGCCGGTCAGAAAAAGACCCTCCAGCTTATTACCCGGCACTACTGGTGGCCTACCCTGCACAAGGACGTAATAGACTTTGTTTCTGCCTGTGTATCCTGCGCCCGCAACAAGGTTCCGAGACATCTGCCAGCCGGTCGCCTCCTTCCGCTTTCTGTACCTGCTGCCCCCTGGCAGCATATAGCAATGGACTTTATAACTGACCTCCCAGTCTCTGCCGGTTGTACGGTCATTTGGGTGGTCGCTGACCGCTTCTCCAAGATGGCTCATTTCGTTCCCCTGCCAGGCCTCCCGTCTGCACCCGAGCTAGCGAAAGACTTTATTCGTCACATCTTTCGTCTTCATGGCCTGCCCCTCCACATCATGTCGGATCGTGGGGTACAGTTCACCTCACGCTTCTGGAGAGCCACTTGTAAACTGCTAGACGTCACCCTGGACTTCTCTTCCGCTTACCACCCACAGTCCAATGGTCAAGTGGAGCGGATCAATCAGAACCTGACCAGTTACCTCCGGCACTTCGTTAATGCCCATCATTCAGACTGGGTGGATCTCCTACCATGGGCCGAGTTCTCTTATAACAATCACGAGAGCGAATCCTCCTCCAAATCCCCGTTTTTTGTAGTCTTCGGTCAGCATCCTCGGATTCCTTTTCCTGTCTCCACCTCTGTGGACAACCCGGCTGCGGAATCTCTCGTTAGCAAATTTTCCTCCATTTGGGAGAGTACCCGATCCGCACTCCTTCAGTCGTCCGAACGGATGAAAAGACACGCTGACAAAAAACGCCTGGATCCTCCACAATTTCGTCCTGAAGATAAAGTCTGGCTCTCATCTAAATATGTCCGACTCAAGATACCTTCTTACAAGTTAGGGCCTCGGTTCATCGGTCCCCTGGAGGTCATCAGTCAGATCAACCCGGTGGCCTATAAATTGAAACTCCCGGCCAACTTACGGATCCCTAACTCCTTCCATGTATCTCTCCTCAAACCTGTGGTACTTAACTCTTTTTCCAAGTCTACAGGTACGCCTCCTGCTCCGGTTTCTGCTGAGGACGAGTTTGAGGTAGAGAACATTCTTGCCACCAAAAGGGTAAGAGGAAAGACCTTTTTTCTAGTAGATTGGAAGGGGTTTGGTCCTGAGGAGAGAACGTGGGAGCCCCGGGAGAACATCCATGCCCCGCTCATTCTTGCTAAATTTCTGTCTGGCCTAAAAAAGGGGGGCCTAAAGGGGGGGGTACTGTAGCGCCGGCGTCCCTGCCTAGGGACGCTGTTCCCCTCACCTCTCTGCTCCGTGCCCGGCGTCCTCCTCCCACTCTGCTGGCAGCGCGCGCTCTTTCCCGGCCACTGTGCTTAGGGCGCGCGCGCGCTCTCCCTCCCTCTTATAGGGGCCGCGCGCGCCGTCCTAAGGAGTCCCCGGCCAATGGCCGGAGGACTTCACCATATATAAGGCACCTCCTCCAAAATGGAGGTGCCCGAGCAATGTTGTTGCACTGTTCACTACTCTGCTTCAGCCCTCAGGTCCCGTTGCCAGTTACCTGCCAGATACCTGCTAGATTCCTGCCAGCTTGCTGTCTTATTCCTGCCTGATATTCTGCTACCTGCCTGCTAGCCTGAGGTCCGACGGTCTGCCTTACTACTCCTGTCAGTCTGTCTAAGGACCAGCTTGCCCGCTCACCTGGGAGCGCACATCAACTACCTGCCTGCTTGCCTGAGGTCCGACGGTCTGCCTTCCAACTCTTGTCAGTCTGTCTATGGACCAGCTTGCCCGCTCACCTGGGAGCGCACATCTGCTACCTGCCTGCTAGCCTACCTGGAGGCTCTGCCGTCACGTGCTGTGACCACCTGCCTGTCCAGTGACTCCTGCCCGCTCACCTGGGAGCGCTCATCTGCTGCCTGTCTGCTAGCCTACCTGGAGGCTCTGCCGTCACGTGCTGTGACCACCCGCCTGTCCAGAGACTTCTGCCCGCTCACCTGGGAGCGCTCATCTGCCGCCTGTCTGTTGGTCTTCCTGGAGGCTCCGCCGTTACATGCTGTGACCACCCGTTTATCCAGAGACTCTCGCCTGCTCACCTGGGAGCTCACGTCTACCATCAGCCGCCACAGGTCGTACCAACCCTTTACCCAGAGACTGCCCCGGTCACTTGCCGTGACCATCTGCCCGTTCACCCAGAGACTGCCCCGGTCACTTGCCGTGACCATCTGCCCGTTCACCCAGAGACTGCCCCGGTCACTTGCCGTGACCATCTGCCCGTTCATCCAGAGACTGCCCCGGTCACTTGCCGTGACCTCCTGCCCGTTCTTCTAGAGACTGTCCCGGTCACCTGCTGTGACTGCCTGCCTGGTCGCCACCCGCTCCCTTACAAGGACCGCCCCCTTGTATAGTAGCTCAGAGGTTCCGCCTCCCAGACCCGTTACATTATTTCAGTTCTTCAATGCAAAAAGTGAAACTCATTTATTATATAGAGTCATTACAAACAGAGTGATCTATTTCAAGTGTTTATTTCTGTTAATGTTGATGATTATGGCTTACAGCCAATGAAAACACAAAAGTCATTATCTCGGTAAATTAAAATAGTTAACAAAAAACACCTGCAAAGGCTTCCTAAGCATTTAAAAAGGTCCCTTAGTCTGTTTCAGTAGGCTTCACAGTCATGAGAAAGACTGCTGACTTGACAGATGTCCAGAAGGCAGTCATTGACACACTTCATAAGGTCTCAGAGTTCCAATTTTCATTTGGAAATCAGGGTCCCAGAGTCTGGAAGAGTGGAGAGGCACACAATCCAAGCTGCTTGAGGTCTATTGTGAAGTTTCCACAATCGGTGATGGTTTGGGGAGCCATGTCATCTGCTGGTGTAGCTCCACTATGTTTTATCAAGACCAAAGTCAGCGCAGCCGTCTACCAGGAAATTTTGGAGCACTTCATGCTTCCCTCTACCGACAAGCTTTTTGGAGATGGAAATTTCATTCTCCAGCAGGACTTGGCACCTGTCCACACTGCCAGAAGTACCAATACCTGGTTTAAAAACAACAGTATCACTGTGCTTGATTGGCCAGCAAACTCGCCTGACTTTAACCCCATAGAGAATCTATGGGGTATTATCAAGAGGAAGATGAGAGACACCTGACCCAACAATGCAGACGAGCTGAAGGCTGCTATCAAAGCAATCTAGGCTTCCATAACACCTCAGCAGTGCCACAAGCTGATTGCCTCCATGCCACGCCGCATTGATGCAGTAATTGATGCAAAAGGAGCCCGACCAAGTATTGAGTGCATTTACTGAACATACATTTCAGTAGGCCAACATTTCAGATTTTAAAAACATTTTTCAAGCTGTTGTTATAAAGTATTCTAATTTACTGAGATAATGACTCTTGTGTTTTCATTGGCTGTAAGCCATAATCGTCAACATTAACAGAAATAAACACATGAAATAGATCACTCTGTTTGTAATGACTTTATATAATATAGGAGTTTCACTTTTTGTATTGAACTGAAATAAATAAACTTTTTGATGATATTCTAATTTAGTGAGATGCACCTGTATAAAACTGGTTGTCCTGATGGAAACCCCTTTAGCTTGTCTGTGCCAAGTTTGAAAGCTACTTCCTTATCACAGGGGATCGTACTGATGGGACTTCCACTGATCCCAAGAACGGAGCTCTGATGAAGCTGAGCATGCACACCTCCACTTCATTCCTCCTCAGTGACACTTGGTTAAAACAAAACTGCATGTGTCCAGCTTTTCTTACTTGGACCCACTGGACAATCACCTTGATTTTGGTATGCATTGGGAAAAACATACAGTACTGTGCAAAAGTTTAGGCAGGTGTAGAAAAAATGCTGCAAAGTAAGAATGCTTTCAAAAACAGAAGTCTTAATTGTTTGTTGTTATCAATTAACAAAATACAATGTAACATAGTAACATAGTTTTTAAGGTTGAAGGAAGACTATGTACATCTGGTTCAACCCATAGCCTAACATGTTGATCCAGAGGAAGGCAAAAAAACCATGTGGCAAACACCAAGCTCCACATTGGGGAAAAAATTCCTTCCCGACTCCATACGACAATCAGACTAGTTCCCTGGATCAATGCCCTATCAAGGAATCTAGTATTTATAACCTGTAATATTATACTTTTCGAGAAAGGCATCCAGGCCCTTCTTAAATTTTAAAAGTGAATCACTCATTACAACATCATGCGGCACAGAGTTCCATAGTCTCACTGCTCTTACAGTAAAGAATCCCCATCTGTGATTATGATTAAACCTTCTTTCCTCCAGACGTAGAAGATGCCCCCTTGTCCCCATCTCAGGCCTCAGAGTAATAAGATCAGTAGAAAGGTCTTTGTACTGTGCCCTCATATACTTGTACATTGTAATAAGATCACCCCTAAGCCTTCTTTTTCCACAATAAATAACCCCAAGTGTAATAACCTGTCTTGGTATTGCAGACCCCCCAGTCCTCTAATAACCTTGGTCGCTCTTCTCTGCACCCGCTCTAGTTCAGCTATGTCTTTCTTTTACACCGGAGACCAGAACTGTACACAGTATTCTAAGTGTGGTCGCACTAATGAGGTAAAAAATATAGAGGTAAAATTATGTTCTCCTCATGAGCATCTCTGCCTCTTTTAATGCATCCCATTATTTTATTTGCCTTTGTAGCAGCTGCCTGACACTGGCCACTAAACGTGAGCTTGTCGTCCACCAATACACCCAGGTCTTTTTCAGTTACAGTTTTGCCCAGTGTTTTACAATTAAGCATATAATTATACATTTTATTTCCTCTGCCCAAGTGCATTACCTTACATTTATCCCCATTAAAGCTCATTTGCCATTTATCAGCCCAAGCTTCTAGTTTACATAGATCCTCCTGTAATATAAAATTGTCCTCCTCTGTATTGATTACCCTGTAGAGTTTAGTGTCATCTGCAAATATTGAAATATTACTCTGTATGCCCTCTACAAGGTCATTAATAAATATGTTAAAAAGAAGGGGGCCCAATACTGACCCCTGTGGTACCCCACTGTTAACTGAGACCCAGTCTGATTGTTTTCCATTATTAACCACCCTTTATTTCCTATCACTGAGCCAATTCTTAACCCACATACATATATTTTCCCCTATCCCCATTGTTCTCATTTTATGTATCAACCTTTTGTGTGGAACCGTATCAAAAGCTTTTGAAAAGTCCATATACACAACATCCACTGCATTTCCTTGGTCCAGTCCAGAACTTGCCTCCTCATAAAAACTGATCAGATTAGTTTGACAGGAACGGTCCCTCGTAAACCCATGTTGATATTGGGTCATGAGGTTATTCTTCTTCAGATACTCTAGTATATCATCTCTTAGGAAACCGTCCAGGATTTTACCCACAGTAGAGGTTAAGCTTACCGGCCTATAATTTCCAAGTTCAGATTTTGTCCCCTTTTTGAATATTGGCACCACATTTGCTATACGCCAGTCCTGTGGTACAGACCCTGTTATTATGGAATCTTTAAAGATTAAAAATAATGGTCTATCTATGACGTTACTTAATTCCTGCAGTACTCGCGGGTGTATCCCATCTGGTCCCGGGGATTTGTCAACTTTAGTGATTTTTAGACGCCGCCGTACTTCCTGCTGGGTTAAGCAAGTGACATTTAATGGAGAATTTTTGTTATCACTAATCATGTTTTCTGTCATGCGATTTTCTTGTGTAAATACGGTTGAAAAAAAATCATTTAGCATATTGACTTTTTCCTCATCCTCATCCACCATTTCACCCAGACTATTTTTAAGGGGGCCAACACTATCATTTTTTAGTTTTTTACTATTTATGTAGTTAAAGAATATTTTGGGGTTATTTTTACTTTCTCTGGCAATGATTCTCTCTGCCTCAATCTTTGCTGCCTTGATTTGTTTTTTACATAATTTATTTAATTTTCTATATTTATTTAATGCCTCATCACTTCCTACTTGCTTTAGTTCTCTAAATGCTTTCTTTTTGTCACTTATTGCGCCCCTTACAGCTCTATTTAGCCATAGTGGTTTCCTCCTATTTCTAGCATGTTTATTCCCAAAGGGTATATATTGTGCACAGGTCCTATTCAGGATGTTAATAAAAGTCTCCCATTTGCTTTGTGTAGCTTTATGTCTCAGGATATCGTCCCAGTTTATTGCACTAAGATCATCTCTCAACCATTGGAAATTAGCCTTCCTGAAGTTTAGTGTCCTTGTAACCCCTCTACTACACATCTTATTAAAGGTTACATGAAAACATATTATTTTGTGATCACTATTACCCAAGTAACCCCCAACTCGTATACTTGATATGCGGTCTGGCCTATTGGTTAATATTAGGTCTAGCAGTGCCCCCCTTCTTGTTGGGTCCTGAACCAGTTGTGAAAGGTAATTGTCTCTCATAGTTGTCAAAAACCTATTACCTTTGCTTGAACTACATGTTTCTGTCCCCCAATGTATTTCAGGGTAGTTGAAGTCTCCCATAATAATGACATCTCCTTGAGTCGCTGCTTCATCTATTTGCTTTACGAGGATATTCTCCGCTACTTCCATTATTTTTGGAGACTTATAACAAACCCCTATCAGTAATTTATTATATTTTCCCCCTCTCCTTATCTCCACCGACAGGGACTCTACATTTTCATTAGATTCACATATATCCTCCCGCAAGACAGGTTTTAAGGATGATTTTACATAAACCCCCCCCCTCGCTTGTTTGTACGGTCATTTCTGAACAGACTATAGCCCTGTAAATTAACTGCCCAGTCATGGCTCTCATCCAGCCACGTCTCAGATATCCCTACCATGTCATAATTATATTCCAACAAAATTAATTCTAATTCCTCCATTTTGTTGGTGAGGCTTCTGGCATTAGTGTACATGCATTTTATGCATCTCTCTGTACCTCTATTCCTTCTTACTTTATTGACTGTTCTAACCCCACCCCCAATTTCTTTATTTGTGCCCAGGTCACTATCTGCACTATGTTCCCCACATATAAAATGAATACCCTCCCCCCCAATCCCTAGTTTAAACACTCCTCCAACCTTCTAGCCATTTTCTCCCCCAGCACAGCTGCACCCTCCCCATTAAGGTGCAGCCGGTCCCTAGCATAGAGTCTGTAGCCAACTGAAAAGTCGGCCCAGTTCTCCAGGAACCCAAATCCCAAATTCCTACACCAGTTCTTGAGCCACTTATTTATCTCCCTAATCTCCCGTTGCCTCTCTGGCGTGGCACGTAGTACCGGTAGTATTTCAGAGAATACCACCTTGGAGGTCCTTGCTTTCAGCTTGCAGCCTAATACCCTGAAATCATCTTTAAGGACCTTCCACCTACCTTTAACTTTGTCATTTGTGCCAATGTGCACCATGACCGCTGGGTCCTCACCAGCCCCTCCCAGTAATCTGTCAACCCGATCAGCGATGTACCGGACACGAGCGCCAGGTAGGCAGCACACTGTTCGACGATCCCTGTCTTTGTGACAGATTGCCCTATCTTTGTGAATGAACAAAAGAGAAATCTAAATCAAATCATTGTTTAATGTGACCAACTTTGCCTTCAAAACAGAATCAAAGTATCAATTTTTCTAGATACATTTGCGCACAGTTTTTTGGAGGAACTCGGCAGGAAGGTTGTTCCAAACATCTTGGAGAACCAACCACAGATCTTCTGTGGATGTCGCTTTTGCATGTTTCTTCATGTAATCCCAAACAGACTGGATGTTGAGATCAGGGCTCTGTAGGGGCCGGATCATCACTTCCAGGCCTCCTTAATCTTCTTTGTGCTGAAGATAGTTTGTAATATTTGTGGTCACACTACAATATTGATGTGATTTAGATTTCTCTTTTTTTTTCATTTTTAATTTTGTTAATTGATACAAATAAACTATTAACACTTCTATTTTTTAAGTATTTTTCCACACATGCATAAAACGTTTGCACAGTATTGAACATTTTTTAAAAAGCCATATATTACTTTGTTACAATTTCTCTTCTTGTTGTCATCCCTGGCTCATATTGCAATATGTAACCTCACATTATATGCCATGCTTGTGTAAAATAAATGTTTGAATGTTTTTGTCTAAAGACCAGACTATTTCTGGTTTTCTATGGTTTTATTTATAATATTTTGTCACCTTTGCCAGATAATGCATTGGAATTCAACCAGCCTCAGTAAAAGCTAAGATCAGATATAACACATTGCCTAAGTTGAAATCTTTCAGGAAAGTAATTGAGAAGACTGTATGCTTTTATTTTTATGTGAGGCCTTAGCTATGGCTGCCAATGCAGTCACTTAAGATGCGATTCCCTTAGGAGGTTCTTTCTTTGTATTTTCGTTGCTGTCTCTATCAATGTTCATCACCCTTCGAAGCTGCTTCTTTACTATACACCTAGTAGTTATATAGCAACTTTGATGGCTCAGATAAACTGAATTTCCCTTAACAATTCAAGGCATAGTATTTTATAATGAATAACCCTGCTCACAAAGATCTCATTATTAGTTGTAGTATTAATACTTTTACTAACAATAGATGAATACTAGCAACATAAGAAAAAAAGAAACGTGTTTTAAAAATCAGAAAATTGCAGCTAATAGCTTCTGCCATGATTGCACAGTTAGTCATAAATTTCAATGAGGCTATAGTAAAAGCTAAACATTCCCCTATGGACTCTTATCTTGTCTAAAATAGATGTCAATAGTATCTGTAGAAGTCAAGCAGTGGAATTTGATCAGGCTGAGACTGGCCCACGGGGGAACAGGTAAATCCCCCGGTAGGCCCCCAAATGAGCATTGCTTGGCACAGTACACTTAATATAATATTTACAAACAAAGGCATGATTTCATCATTCATTTAAAAATAACATAGTTTATTATATAGAGGCACAAGCTAATTCCTGAAAGAGAGTCAGGTATTATTGCATGTAGATGAACGCTGTTACTGTGTTACTGATGTGCCTTTGCCCTTTGGTACTCCGGTCAGACTCTGAGCATGATATTTATGCTGTATAATCTCCATTTAATAAAAGGATCACTAGAGCATACAAAGTACCAGGTCAGGTGGACCCAGTATTTTCAAATGTGCTTGTGTTTTAAGGTGTGATTTGCTAGGTTTGCGCTTCTTGACAATTGCTTCTTAAAACATTTATTAATGTAAATCAGACAATGGCAATAACAGCCAATAATATGGGACTTTGCCTTATGAATTTATTTTTTTAGCAATAATTTGTATTAATCTTAGATGAACAACTTCCAACCAGGGGCGGACATACCGCTAGTGCAGCTGCACCGGGGCCCGGAGATGGAGGGGAACCTTTGCAGGTAGGCTGATAATGAGGGAAATCTGGCCTGTTTCTCGGAGCGCGAGGCTCTGGGGGGCCCATGACCAGATTGCCCTCATCATATACGGCAGGCAGAGAGCGATCCTTGCAGCTCTGCTGTCTTTAGGAGAAAATTACAGCGGAGCTGCAGGAATATATCCTCTGCTTTCTGCCCGCCCGGTGCTTCTGTCTGATGCAGGCGCACGTGGCTTGATGACGTCAGCATGCTGCGCGTGCCTGTGTCAGGGAGAAAGTTGCCATAGACGACGATGCTGTGGGGGAACGAACTGAGAGGAGAGTTGTTTTCTTTTTTTTTAACCAATATACTGGGGAGGGTACACTGAGGGGTGGTGGAGTGGATACTGAAGGGTGGTGGTGAAGAACAATGATGGGGGTGGTGGAGTGGAGACTGAGAGGTGGTGGTGGGGTGGACACTGATGGGTGGTGGGGAAGAACAATGATTGGTGTGGTGGAGTGGACACTGAGGGTGGCGATGAAGAACAATGATGGCAGTGGTAGGGTGGACACTGTTCACCACCACCACCATTGTTCTCCCCCACCACTCCTCAATGATGGAGTGGTAAAGAGGACACTGAGTGGTGGTGGGGGAGAACAGTGATGGGGAGAACAGTGATGGAGAGTGGGGAAGAGGACACTGAGGTGTGATGGGGTTGGGGAGAGGACACTGAGATGTCATGGGGGAGAACAATGATGGGGTGGGGGAGGGGACACTGAGGTGTGATGGGGAGAACAATGATGGGGAGTGGGGGAGAGGACACAGGTGTGGTGGGGGAGATCAGTGATTGGGAGTTGAGGGAGAGGATACAGGTGTGATGGGGTGGGGGAGAGGACACTGAGGTGTGATGGGGAGAACAATGATGGGGAGTGGGGAGAGGACACTGAGGTGTGGTGGAGAGGACAATGCTGGATTGGGGGAGAACAATGTTTGGGGTGGTAGAGTGGACACTGAGGGCTGGTGGTGGAGAGGACAATGATTGATGTGGGGGAGAGGGCAATGATGGGGTGGGTGAGATGACAATGAGGTGGGTGAGGGAAAGGAAAATGCTAGAAGTGGGAGAGAGAACAATAAGGGGATATGGGAGATGACAATGAGTGGGATGAGGAGAGGACAATGAGGCAGGTGAGAATTGGGATGGGAGTAAGGGGGACTTATAATGGACTTATGAACAGGGGTATGGGGAGGAGGGCATTAGATATGGATGTAAAATGAATTGGGGGGTGGAGGAGGGCGCTAAGTCACTGATAGTGTCATAATGAACTGTGAGATGGGGGAGGATGCTATCAGGGACTTAAAATTTATTGGGGAGTAGGAGATGAGGGGGTAACGTGGATAGGACACTTTGTAATGAATTAAAAGGTGGGAGAAGACGCTGTCAGGGACTTGTAATGAATTGGGAGGTGGCGGAGGATGCGCAGTACCTGATAACGTCTTCTCCCACCCCCAAATTTATTATGATTTTATCAAGTACTCACAATGAATGAGGGGGGACACGTTTTTGACATCCTTTTTTGCACATTTTCCTTCACACATTAGTACTTGTCAAATATGCTGCAAGAATTCACATCTGCAAGGAAAAAATAAGCAACATGTGGATGAGACTTCAGGGATCTCATTCATTTTGCTTGTACTGTAAAGCCTTGCATATTTTCTGTGTGCATATAGCCTTACAGTTAATAGGGGAGAGTCACAGAAACTGAACAATTTATATTATTGGGCAGCAGAGATTATAGTTAATGGTGGGCACAGTGCTGCTTATGACTTTATATTTTGACTGGTGCTTGACTAATAGCATATTAGTAGGGTACATATCCGTATTCAGGGGCACTGTGCGGTGGAGACACATGTACGTATACAATGCATGTAACGTTATTTTCAGGGCTGTGGTGATCATCGTGACAAGACGAGTCGTGGCTGGGAGATGTCAGCATGAAGGTCTGACCAGATAGAGAAAAAACAGCAGAAGACGAGACGTCAGCGGTAAGTTCCTGGATGTAACTATTATTCTGTATCGGCAGGGAATGACTTGGAGGGATAATATTATCTGTAAAATTTCTTAGACCACATTCTCAAATTCGTGTCATATGTCCATGTGCTTTCATATTTTTTTATTGGACGGCACACGGACTCGTAGAGTTTTATAGATCCATTCACATATTTGTGAAAATCACAGATCTGAGAATGAGATCTGTGAAGGTCAGAGAATGTCCTGTTCTGATCCGATTTTGAGGATCAGAATAGGACATGCTCAATGCGTCTGTAAAATTGGGCAGCACACCGACACTGCACACAGATACAGAAATGTAGCCCTATTATGTATAGCTCAGTCCCTTAGTATATAGTGTACTCACTTATTATCTATTGCGCTGTCCTTAGTTACATAGTTTCCTTTTTTATTATGCATAACACCGTCCCTTATTACATACGATCCTCTCTAGTTATACAGTACAGACCAAAAGTTTGGACACACCCTCTCATTTAAAGATTTTTCTGTATTTTCATGACTATGAAAATTGTACATTCACAATGAAGGCATCAAAACTATGAATTAACAAACGTGGAATTATATACTTAACAAAAAAGTGAAAAAAATGAAAATATGTCTTATATTCTAGATTCTTCAAAGTAGCCACCTTTTGCTTTGATGACTGCTTTGCACACTCTTGGCATTCTCTTGATGAGCTTCAAGAGGTAGTCACCAGAAATGTTCTTCCAACATTCTTGAAGGAGTTCCCAGAGATGCTTAGCACTTGTTGGCCCTTTTGCCTTCACTCTGCGGTCCAGCTCACCCCAAACCATCTCGATTGGGTTCAGGTCTGGTGACTGTGGAGGCCAGGTCATCTGGCGTAGCACCCCATCACTCTCCTTCTTGGTCAAATAGCCCTTACACAGCCTGGAGGTGTGTTTTGGGTCATTGTCCTGTTGAAAAATAAATGATGGTCCAACTAAACGCAAACCAGATGGAATAGCATGCTGCTGCAAGATGCTGTGGTAGCCATGCTGGTTCAGTATGCCTTCAATTTTGAATAAATCCCCAACAGTGTCACCAGCAAAGCACCCCCACACCATCACACCTCCTCCTCCATGCTTCACGGTGGGAACCAGGCATGTAGAGTCCATCTGTTCACCTTTTCTGCGTCGCACAAAGACACTGTGGTTGGAACCAAAGATCTCAAATTTGGACTCATCAGACCAAAGCACAGATTTCCACTGGTCTCATGTCCATTCCTTGTGTTCTTTAGCCCAAAAAAGTCTCTTCTGCTTGTTGCCTGTCCTTAGCAGTGGTTTCCTAGCAGCTATATTACCATGAAGGCCTGCTGCACAAAGTCTCCTCTTAACAGTTGTTGAAGAGATGTGTCTGCTGCTAGAACTCTGTGTGGCATTGACCTGGTCTCTAATCTGAGCTGCTGTTAACCTGCGATTTCTGAGGCTGGTGACTCGGATAAACGTATCCTCAGAAGCAGAGGTGACTCTTGGTCTTCCTTTCCTGGGGCAGTCCTCATGTGAGCCACTTTCTTTGTAGCGCTTGATGGTTTTTGCAACTGCACTTGGGGACACATTCAAACTTTGCCCAATTTTTCGGACTGACTGACCTTAATTTCTTAAAGTAATGATGGCCACTCATTTTTCTTTACTTAGCTGCTTTTTTTCTTGCCATAATACAAATTCTAACAGTCTATTCAGTAGGACTATCAGCTGTGTATCCACCTGACTTCTGCACAACACAACTGATGGTCCCAACCCCATTTATAAGGCAGGAAATCCCACTTATTAAACCTGACAGGGCACACTTGTGAAGTGATTGAGGAAAAATGGCCATCGACCTGGCGGGATCTGAACCTGTTGGGTAATCCTACACTGATCAATCTTTTCCCCATCGTGGTCTCTTTAGCACTATGGGGGAGTATTTTCAGAACAAAAAAAATCTGTTTTTCCTGTGAGAACCAAGGGGTAGTGTCCGCTATCAATTCTTTCGGCCGCATCACCACCGGTGGTGAAAGTATTGTAAAGGCTAGTGTTAATGAGACTATCGTTGAACATGTAGATAGTGGCGTAATTCAAGTTGGTTCCCCTAAATCTGATTGTCAATGCTATTTCTCATTTGCAGTGGGACCAGTTCCGGTTGCTGGCACCTCAGGCATCAACGACAGGTTTGGTATGCTCTCCAGAACTATGGAATCTTCCCTTCGAGCTGTTAGGAGTCTGATTGGCCAATCATTATCTACGAGGACCTGGTCATCATATGAGGTTGCATGGCAGTTGTGGGAGGAATGGAAATTTGCAGTGGGACACCCTTTAGAGAGTGACAGCCTATTACTATTATTGGTTGGTCATCGCTGGGAGGAAGGTTGGTCAGTGCCAAAAATAAATAATTTCATAGCAGGTTTAGCCTTTGGCTTTAAAGTAAGGGGTCTTCCGGACGTAACCAAAGCAACATTGGTTCGCCAGGCACTAAAAGGTTGGCGGAAGGGTTGGAAGGTGAGAGATTGGAGACGGCCTGTATCGTATGGACTATTGTTAACTCTGGGGCAGCTACTCGCGTCAGTATGTAAGTTCCCATGGGAGATTAGATTATTTCAGCTAGCCTTTTCTCTGGCTTTTTTCGAGGCCTTGCGTTTGGGTGAGTTAGTTAGCCCATCAAGATTCGTCGGTGGGAGTCTCTCAAAAGAGGACGTGAATTTATATTTGGATAGAATAGAAGTATTCATTCGGTCTTCAAAAATGGATCAATTCAAAAAAGGGTGTAAAGTGGTGCTGTTCTTTGAAAGCAGCCTTCAGCCTGTCTGCATTGTTGGGTCTGGTGTCTCATCTTCCTCTTGACAATACCCCATAGATTCAGTATGGGGTTAAGGTCAGGCGAGTTTGCTGGCCAATCAAGCACAGTGATACTGTTGTTTTTAGTCCAGGTATTGGTACTTCTGGCAGTGTGAACAGGTGCCAAGTCCTGCTGGAGAGTGAAATTTCCATCTCCAAAAAGCTTGTCGGCAGAGGGAAGCATGAAGTGCTCTAAAATTTCCTGGTAGTCGGCTGCGCTGACTTTGGTCTTGATAAAACACAGTGGACCTACACCAGCAGATGAAATGTCTCCCCAAACCATCACTGATTGTGGAAACTTCACACTAGACCTCAAGCTGCTTGGAATATGTGCCTCTCCACTCTTCCTCCAGACTCTGGGACCTTGATTTCCAAATGAAATGCAAAATTTACTTTCATCTGAAAACACTTTGGACCACTGAGCAACAGTCCAGGTCTTTTTCTCCTTGGCCCAGGTAAGACGCTCCTGGCGTTGTCTATTGGTCATGAGTGTCTTGACACAAGGAATGCGACACTTGTAGCCCATGTCCTGGATACGCCAGTGTGTGGTGGCTCTTGAAGCAATGACTCCAGCAGCAGTCCACTCCTTGTGAATCTCTCCCAAATTTTTGAATGGCCTTTTCTTAACAATCCTTTCAAGGCTGAGGTTATCCCGGTTGCTTGTGCACCTTTTCCTACCAAACTTTCCATTAATGTGCTTGGATGCATTACTCTGTGAACAGCCAGCTTCTTTAGCAATGGCCTTTTGTGGCTTACCCTCCTTGTGGAGTGTGTCAATGACTGCCTTCTGGACATCTGTCAAGTCAGCAGTCTTCCCCATGATTGTGGAGCCTACTGAAACAGACTAAGAGACCTTTTTAAACGCTTTGCAGGTGTTTTTTGTTAATTATTCTAATAATGACTCTCGTGTTTTCATTGGCTGTAAGCCATAATTATCAACATTAACAGAAATAAACACTTGAAATAGATCAATCTCTTTGTAATGACTCTATATAATATGAGTTTCACTTTTTGTATTGAAGAACTGAAATAGATTAACTTTTTGATGATATTCTAATTTAGTGAGATGCACCTATATGTAACAACGCTCTTCTCAGTCACAGCAGGATGATATACCCTCTGATAGCGACACTATCCGACTGAGTCAGTATTCTGCTCAGCCCACCTCCTCTGCCGCCATAACAATTAAGGTTGTGACGCACCCCCTGGGCCATATTCTTTAGGGGAATACCCGGAGCCGGATCAGATGGGGGTTGTAGTCTCCGAGTGGCTGTGACCCGGTCCGTGCCCAGGGTGTCAAGCTCAGAGTATGTGGCAGTCCTACAGATGTTATAAAGTTCTTTATGTCGACTACGCCACCCGTTGTATTGCGGTCACTACGGCCGCCGCTGCAGCAGGGTCCGCTGAGGCTGATGGTGTTGGTGCAGCTTTTGATAGTATAACCCCCAACGGGTGGGGTATAGCCTCAGGGGGTCAGGTGCAGAGGATGGGGGTTGTGGTGGTGCAGCATAGATGGTAATTAAAGACAGAGTCGGGTTGTGCAGTTTAGGGTATTTACTTACTGCTGATGTTCCGGTCACTCCAGCTTCAAGTGACCACCCGAGCCGTGCTGCGTCCACCAGGTCCTGGATTCAGCCAACCCCCAAGCAAGTCCGGAGCGTGACCCTGAGCCCTCCTTCCTGTCCTGTCTTCTGGCCGTCCCCACCAGGGATCCACCTAGGTCCAGCTCCCTCGGGCCTTCTGTTGGGAGACCCTTGGCCTTGGGTTCCCTGACCCTTCATGTGGTTTGCCTTCAGGGTGGATGTGGTGGGTGGCCGTGGCAGATCCTGCCCACGGCCTCCGGTCTCTGGCTAGGGTGTGCTTTAGCCCCCACCAGTTTGGGATCCGGTACCCAGTTGCCAACTCTTCACCCGGTGATGGACTTTGGGTTCTCAGAGTCCTTTTCTTTCACCCCCTCTGGGTCTTTCTTCCTTTCTCCTCTCACTCTCTCTGGGGCTGCTCTGCTCCTCTTCCTCTGACTTCTCACAGACTGACTGACTGTGGCAGACTGACTCCTCTGCAAAGACTGACCCTGATCTTTGATGGTGCCCACCTTATATACTCCCTCTATGTGTGAGCTCAGGTGACCAGCACCCAATGAGCTCCTATCTTTACCCAGGCTGCTCCCCCTATCTGCCCCTACACTACTGGGATGTACCACCCCCCTCCCACTCCAGCCAGGAACAGACTCGGTCGTACCTGCACATTTCTAAGTGGGAGTACCGTTGGTCTGTTCCTCGGAAATGGGATGTGTGTAGTGCATGCAGCTCTCTGGGCTCAGTTTCACACTCCATCCTTACCCGGGAGTGGAATATCACACCTCTGGGTTGAGGTGCAATACCCCTGTAGCAGCCGAATCCTCAGGGTGCTACATTCCCCCCTGGTAAACCACAGCACGTCCTCGGGCTGTAAGAGATAAACATCCACAAACATACATTTTTTTTTATATAAACAACATAATAAAAACATATAAAATATCATATATATATCAGCATCATCATAAAACTTTTCATATTAATAACATTCTCGTCGCCTCTGGCTCCTCCTCCGGTCACTGTGCAACGTGTGACCGGGTAAAGTGCGACAGTCTTTGGAACTCGTGGCTTTCCTATAAAACCAGTAGGGGGCGCTTTAGGAAGCGCAACTATTTACAAGGGGTAGTAGGGCCGCTCTCAGTCCTCGGCCAGCTAATGGGAATAGGGATGACCGCTCTCAGTCCTCGGTCAGTGGGATTAAGGGAAATACGGGTAACAGTTCAATTCGCTGGTCCCAACGGGGACTATATTATCAGCAACAGTTTCTTTGGTACCCCTACGGGTAACTATATACAGCTTCTACTCTGCCGTACTCAACGACGACGTCCTCCTGCTCTTTCTTTGTGGTTACCTTTAGCTTCAGACCCGTCCGGGTCCTCTTGTTCTTCCTCCTCACACCGCAGCTCTTCCTCCATCAGGCGATGCACATGGAGGGCGTAGGGTCCTTTGGCACACTTGTGCCGGGTAAAGGTGACCTCGTCCCCGATGTAAAGGTCACGACCTCTGTGTCCCTCCGGTAGGTGGGACTCAACGTCTCTCCTGGTCACGAAGACGTCGCCTGGGGTGCGGTGGTCTCGGATGAAGCCCCACCCATGCTGCATGTTAAACTTGATCACAGTCCCGGTGGTGCGGGGACTATGCGCTGCACGGGGGTCTCTCCTGGCCCGGCTCTTCTGCTCCGCGCTACTTATCTGGGCTTGTTGTTCCCGGACCCGCCTCTCTCTCCGCTCCCTCTCAAAGACCTCGAGCTGCTGGCGGCAGCACTCTGCACGCTCCGCTGCGGCTGCCCGAGTCTCTTGAGTGAACCCCATGAGATCTTCTCCGGTGGGGTCCCACTCAAACTGCGCTTCTGCTAGCGGGGGCGAGATCCTCTTAACGGGCTTTGGAGCCGGGATCAGGGGTTCACACATGGGCCTTGCCCTCTTTTGGAGCTCTTGTTCGTAGTACTCCCTGGGCCAGACAAAGGGCTGCCCGTCCGGCCATGTGTGTTGGGCGAACAGATCTTCTCCCAGATGCGGCACTTTAGGTTTTATGGGCGCGGTGGTGGTGGCGGCGCCCGGGTTGCCCAGGCCTTGCGGCCAGGCCTGGGGCACCTGGAAAGTGAAGGGCACCGTAAGGACGGCGGCGCCCTGGGCTACTTGGCCCTGCGACCAGGCCGGTGGCTCCGCGGAGGTAGGGGGCGCTGTTGGTATTGCGGCGCCCGGGGGTACTAGGCCTTGCGACCAGGCTGGTGGTACTTCCTGCTTGGTCACGCTCGGGGTCGAGGCGTGTGACGTCACAGGGGTCGCGGCTGCGGCTTCCGGTTGAGGCCTAGTCTGTGGCGGTGACGTTGCGGTTACGGGCACGGCAGGGGGTACTTCGGGCTCTGCGACGGGGAGCTGGGGCAGGCACGCGGTTTCCCGGCTTGGGGTAGAGACGTCCCCTTTACCTGCCTCCTTTCGTTCGGCTCCCTTCTCGGCGCCGTCTCCGGCCTTCAGTCCTCCTGCGCCATCCTCAGAGGCGGTCTGTCTCCTCGTCTTGGGTGGCGTGCTCCGCTGACGGGTCTCGGTCTGCTGGGCCATCTCACGGCTCCACTCCGCCAACGTCTCTCGCTGCACCCGGGCCATCCTCCGTGCGAGGCCCTCCAGAGCGGTCTGCGCACACTCCCGGTCTCGGGGGAGCTGTGCTAGGACCTCCACTAGGCCTAGTGGGGTCGTTGCTTCTAGCAGGCTCCTGACCAACGGGTCGGTGCTGCTCTGCTCTCCTTCTGCTGTTTCCAGCAGGCTCCTGGCCAGCGGGCCGGTGCTGCTCTGCTCTTCTCCCATCTCCGGGTAAGCTTCTTCTGGACTCAGCTCTAGGCTTCTTGTCTCCGGGTGCGCTCTCTCCAGACTGCTCCAGGCGACACCCATCTTTGCTCTCTTCTTCTCAGTCCTCCCACTTCGAGGGCGGTCCCGGGGCCACTTGGTGATTGTCAGCTCCAGGGGCAGTTCTTTCACGCTGACAGACACCTCTAGCATCACAGTCTCTGTTGGTGGGGGCGGTTTCCACTTTTGGCGCCATTTTCGGTCCTGGCCCACGATGGGAGGCGGCCTCTTGCCATCCTCTGGCACGCCCATAATGGCGTCCGCTCTGACAAGGCGGGAAACCTTTGGAAATGGCGGGAATCGTCTCCCAGTGGCGGGAAACTCTGCAGATGGCGGGAAAAAGCTGTTAATGGCGGACAACCGGCGGGAATCGACCTGTGATGGAGTCCGATGGCGGGGACCCTCCGGAACCGGCAGGAGACTTCTTTTTGAGGTAAACTTGTTCTTTTCTTCAGGCACGCAGTACCCGGTTGTTGCGGGCACGAGATCCTGCCGACTACGCCAAAGTTGACGCACCCCCTGGGCCATATTCTTTAGGGGAATACCCGGAGCCGGATCAGATGGGGGTTGTAGTCTCCGAGTGGCTGTGACCCGGTCCGTGCCCAGGGTGTCAAGCTCAGAGTATGTGGCAGTCCTACAGATGTTATAAAGTTCTTTATGTCGACTACGCCACCCGTTGTATTGCGGTCACTACGGCCGCCGCTGCAGCAGGGTCCGCTGAGGCTGATGGTGTTGGTGCAGCTTTTGATAGTATAACCCCCAACGGGTGGGGTATAGCCTCAGGGGGTCAGGTGCAGAGGATGGGGGTTGTGGTGGTGCAGCATAGATGGTAATTAAAGACAGAGTCGGGTTCTGCAGTTTAGGGCATTTACTTACTGCTGATGTTCCGGTCACTCCAGCTTCAAGTGACCACCCGAGCCGTGCTGCGTCCACCAGGTCCTGGATTCAGCCAACCCCCAAGCAAGTCCGGAGCGTGACCCTGAGCCCTCCTTCCTGTCCTGTCTTCTGGCCGTCCCCACCAGGGATCCACCTAGGTCCAGCTCCCTCGGGCCTTCTGTTGGGAGACCCTTGGCCTTGGGTTCCCTGACCCTTCATGTGGTTTGCCTTCAGGGTGGATGTGGTGGGTGGCCGTGGCAGATCCTGCCCACGGCCTCCGGTCTCTGGCTAGGGTGTGCTTTAGCCCCCACCAGTTTGGGATCCGGTACCCAGTTGCCAACTCTTCACCCGGTGATGGACTTTGGGTTCTCAGAGTCCTTTTCTTTCACCCCCTCTGGGTCTTTCTTCCTTTCTCCTCTCACTCTCTCTGGGGCTGCTCTGCTCCTCTTCCTCTGACTTCTCACAGACTGACTGACTGTGGCAGACTGACTCCTCTGCAAAGACTGACCCTGATCTTTGATGGTGCCCACCTTATATACTCCCTCTATGTGTGAGCTCAGGTGACCAGCACCCAATGAGCTCCTATCTTTACCCAGGCTGCTCCCCCTATCTGCCCCTACACTACTGGGATGTACCACCCCCCTCCCACTCCAGCCAGGAACAGACTCGGTCGTACCTGCACATTTCTAAGTGGGAGTACCGTTGGTCTGTTCCTCGGAAATGGGATGTGTGTAGTGCATGCAGCTCTCTGGGCTCAGTTTCACACTCCATCCTTACCCGGGAGTGGAATATCACACCTCTGGGTTGAGGTGCAATACCCCTGTAGCAGCCGAATCCTCAGGGTGCTACAGTTGTACATAGCCGAATTTCCATTCCATCAATGGCACCTGTTTCTGTTCTGTCTCACAATCCTCTAACCCAGAGCATACACAGAGGTTGAGGAACATACAACACTTATTAAAGTTGATCTATTGGAAGTGATGAATAGCCAGCCTTTGTATTCGGATGACATGGTGCTGGAGGAGAAGGAGGACACAGTTCTAATGCCAAGCTGTGTTGCTGGCTCTGTGAGTCATGTTGGTAGAGGCAATGGCAGTGGTAGTAGCATTCTGTGCTATTGCAAATGTTGAGATGGAAATCAGGTAGCGGGAAAGGAGCTCAGGCAATTTTCTAAACAGAAGCAACTGTGAGCCAAATCAGGGATAACTATGATGATAATGATTCTGTGGTGGAAATGACCTGGGAAGCACACAGAGATGCTGTGGAGAGGTGTTGGTCTCGTCAATTCTCATCGCAGGTAACATGCAGCTAAAAGATCCCCTATGGTAAATTCTGCTTATTCTGCAGTCAGCTCTGGAGGAGGTTCAGGAGTCGCCATAGTGCCTAAAAGCTATGATGGTTGTTGTTGTGGTGGCGATTCCTATGTGCAGGCATCCTGGGTGAGGGAATTCTTTTGCACATTGCTGGAAGGCCAGTCTATTGCAATGTACAGGCTATTCTGTTTGCTGCCATTTGCATCCTGGCACACATTGACTAGGAAGTCCGTCACTCCATCAGCATGTGAAACTGCATCACTTGCTCATGGGAGGAAAGCAAACTGAGCAGCAAGCTGAGGAAGGCAAAAGCTGTTCTTCTCCTTGTGATTGTCGTTGTGATAACGAGTCTACACCCACAAGCAGTGCCTTGCCGTTGTCATCAGCCCCATCATCCTCCTCATCTATTACTCTCTATACTTTTCCTTCTCTCCCTCCATTGTGTCATCAGTTAGTCATTTGAGTGCCCAAGAAACATGCATGCAGTAGTGCGTTTGTGTGGAAAGTGAACTCCCACATGTCTAAGTTCACAATAATCAATGCCAAAACTCCTGAATAGTACTGCTTTTTACAAAAGAATCGCATGTATGATGGATACCTGGCTGCAATTTTTTTATGAAAAAAGCCATGTCTGCTAAAAAATATATATATATTATGTTCAAATGTTTAATACATCTCACAGCTCTCACTTTCTTTGTAAATTTTGCTGAAATTAAATGTTATTGTGCCTGCATCTGGGGTGCCTTCCCTTGTTACCACCCTTAACAGGATTGGACCCCTGGGCAAGACAGGATATAAATTCATTAAATTAAACTTTCTTCTTTAAAATTCACAATTTTTGCAATTTTCGACAAAATTCTTATGCATTTTTGAGGCAGGTGGCATATTTCCTGGATAAGCTGTGTTGCCTGCTGAGTGACGCTTTTGCAGAGCGGACAGCTGCATGCCACATGTCTAACAAGGGGAATCCTCTCCACTCTCTGCAGAGTCAACACTTCCCCATATGTCTGGCCCCTGCATAGGGGAGAGATATAAGGTGAAAAATTGTTGTAAATCATCCAACCAAAAATTCTTGGATTTCTGTAATGCAATTCCCTTTAACAAAATGTTACATTTTTGGCAAGATTATGAATGACTTTGTGAAGCACTACATCTACAACAAATAACCAAGGCAGCAGCACTTACAGTATATATAACATGATAGACTGCATGTTTTATCTGCCCTTGTACCAATCAGCAAACAGAGTCAGACCATCTGAACAGCCAGGTTCAGTCATACCTGCATTGTGACTTTTCTCTGGCAGTTACACTGAGCCCCGATACAATTGAACAAGTAGCAAGACCTAGCACATTTTGCAATGTGTTTACTATAATGTCCAGCCTCCAGTATACAGTAGTGTCAGACAGGCGATTCAACAAGGGCCAGGTAATCTGCCGTTAGGACAGAAAACCTAACATTTGTCAAAATGAATCAAGCATGGATATGTGCCAACTTTAATTCACCCATGGTTGGTGCCAGTGATTAAACTGGCCATACCATCTGATTGTCTGTCTTCTACACAGTTCTTCTGCCATTAATGCAGCTCATGCTGAGATGGTGTCTACTCCCTTTCCATCATGTCATCTACACTGTAGTATTGCTGCTGGCAGGGCTGCCATTGCTGGCCCTACACAGCCAGTCATCTCTTTGCCTGCCCTATCCTAATTCTGTACCGTACAGGTTCTATCACTGCACAGCCATGCCAGCTGCACATCTCCTGGCTGTCTGCCCACTTTGTTTTACAGTCCTAGACTTTACAGCTTCTGCCGGGGCTATCGTTACTGGCCCTACATTGCCAAACATATTCTTTCCTGTCTTGTCCTAATTCTTTACCATATGTCTTCTGCCTCTGCCACAGCACAGCCATGCAATCCATACATCTCTCCTGGCTGCACATTGTGTTCTATAGTGAATGACTGTACTACTAATGCAAAACGTACTCTCTTGAGAATAAACAAAAATAAAACCGCTAACAAAATACTGTTTTGAAAGGCTTGTTGAAAACAAGCAATTTCTTCTTCACTTTGAAAACAGCTAACCTCTTCCTGCTCCGTAAAAAAAAGAAATTTTGGAAGGCCTTTGTAATTGTTTTTGTTTTGAGAATAGCAAACTTATTCCGTATCCCCAAAATTGATAATTTTTTCACTATTAGTTAAGAAACTATTACTTTTTCACTTAAAAAAAGTGCTGAGTTGATCTGTTTTTGTACCCTATATCTAGGGATAATTTTTTTGAAGCCTTGTGAAAAAACTATTGTTTCAAACTATTGTTTCTTTTTTAGCAAAGAAAATAGCTCTTGAGACTTCCAAACAGGGATAATTTTTCACCACCCCATGTAAAAAAAACACCGCTTCTTCCATTTTCACTGCCTGTGTATCAACATCATCAAGGCAGACATCTGCTCCCAAAAGGGATAATTTTTGGACAGTTTATATAATTTAAATAGCCTAAGAAGTCTGATAATACAGTGTGTTGTTCAACAGCCTGCTATGGCAGCATGGTTGCTTAGTGGATAGCAGTGTTGCTTTGCAGTGCTGCGGCCCTAGGTTCAAATTCCACCAAGGACAACATTTGCAAGGAGTTTAGAACCAAAAAAAGGTTCTCTTCCAAGTCCGATTAAGGAAAAATATTGAAAAGTTTTTATAGAACTCACATGGAGAGCAAAAGATAAACCCCAAAACAAGGGGAATTAGATATAATAATGAAGTTTATTACAAAAATATAATAATATAATACAATACAGACATGGGGATCAGAGAGAAGTACGGCTAACAGTTATAGGGAAGAAGGTGTAAAAATCCCTATATAATAGAGACAATTATCCCTACAGTACTGTGCTCCTAAAGGATGATAGGCCCCATATATAGCTTAAAAATTCCCAAAAGAGCCTATATAGATACGATCTATACACGGTCAGAGTATAAGCATGTGCTGTATTCATGCACATAAATAGTGCACTAGAATCATCTCAAATTAGAGCTAGCACGCCACTGCACAGGTGCATGTATCAGCCATAAAGTAACACAAATTAAACATGTACAAATTATTGAGACTAAGTATTTGCATATGCCGTATATATGCACATGAGCAGTGTACTAGGATAGTATCAAGTAAGAAGCAGTGTAATGATGCACAGATGCATGCATCAACAATGAAATAACATTAGTTCAATGTATACATAGGATAACAAAAAAGATCGTATAATCATCTTACATCCTTCTCTATATGAGGACATATAAGTATAAAGTCCACAACACGAATCAATGAATAACAATAACATCTTGAGACATGGTGTGAGGCAAATGGGAGCACAAGAGGGGATATGCGAGTACCTCAACGTGCGTTTCACCTGCTTGACATCAAGAGAATTTACAAGGAGTTTGTATGCTCTCCCCATATTTGCGTAGGTTTCTCCCACACTCCAAAGACATACTGAGATAGAGCTTATGAAAGCAAAGAATAGGGGGATTTCTAATTCTATAGTTTACAGTTTGAGGCCACATCAGAGGTTGTCAGTTTCCTAGGCAAAGAGTACGTGTTGTTTGTTATACAGCTTGCAAGTGCTGCTCTGAAGCTGGTCGGGTCGAATGCTGGGAGCATTGGAGAGCGTATAGTTCTGGCCAGTTGCTCAGTCTGAACTGTCAATCAACAGGAGCACACCACCTCCCTGGTAAGCAGTAAGTTGGGAGATAGGGTAAAAATGCATTCTGAAGATAGCATCCTGAGACAACCCCTTTAAGTTTACCAAGAATTGCCTAGACTAGCTTCAACAGCTAAAAGCTGGACTATGTATGTCAAGCTTTTAGCTCTGGATGTAAAAATCCAACTTTTTTTGAAATGTCTAGATGCCATCAATTTCTAAATGAAATTATTATTTTTTAATTAAATGGAAAAATGTATAATGTTTATCTTCTGATCTGTGTTCTATGTTCAAATGTAAATAAAATGTGACTAGAAGAGATTTCCAAATGATTGCATTCTTGTTTTCTTTACATTTTACACAACATGGAATTTGGAATTGAGGTTTAAAATAACTAATGCTTCCAGACAGTAACAGATTTTGAAAACAGGAAGAAGTTAAAAATAAAGTTCTTTAGATGGAAGTCATCTAAACCCGATCAGTTCCATAGCGACAGATCACTTTATAATGTATAAGGGTCCTTTGACTCTTCTCCAACAACAAATGACAGGAAAGAGAAAAAATGGGTGTGTTGGATTCAAACATGCCAAATTGTTTGTTTCCATCTATATATATAATCGTCTTATCCCGTCTGTCTGTCTTTCTGTCTGTCCTGGAAATCCCGCGTCGCTCATTGGTCCGGCAGCGGCCAATCAGCACCGCGGGATGTCTGAAAAAAGATGGCGGCGGTTAGCGGCTCATCTGCGGGACGGAGATGCAGCCGGGAGATGACCGGCGCGAGGCACTCATCTCCCGGCCGGTAGCAGCAGAAGGACCCCGACCGCCGGCGCCGCTGACCTCCATGCGGAAGGGAGGACCGTGGAGCGGCGCTGCGGGTCGGGATACTTCTGCTGCGAGCGCCCGCTCATGTCCCGGCTTCTCGGAGCGGAAGTATCCGCACAGGCAGCGCCGCTGACCTCCATGCGGCTAGCGTGTCAAGGGAGGACCGGGGAGCGGCGCTGACATCCATGCGGCTAGGGTGTGAAGGGAGGACCGGGGAGCGGCGCTGCGGCTCGGGATACTTCTGCTGCGAGCAGTCGCTCATCTCCTGGCTTCTCGGAGCAGAAGTAGCTGCACAGGCAGCCGCTCCCCGGTCCTCACCAATACGATTCGCTGATTGGTCGCGCCCTCCTGCCGCGACCAATCAGAGATTTTAATGCTAAATTCAAACACACTGTCCGCTCCTTAGTAACACGGCGCGCGAGATTTAAAACCCGCTTCTATGATTGGTCGCGGACGCCGCCCACGACCAATCACAGATTTTCGCGCCAAATTTAAACATGCTCTCCGGCCAATTACCGCAACATTTCTAATAGCTACGCCACCTTCGGGAGATAGCAGGGCTAACTCCGCCCATGTGGTCATGTGACTCACAAGCTGCTCATAACGTACTGAGCAGGTTTTCTCAGTCACACTGTGCGAGGGACTTCAGTCAGACTGTGCGAGGGACTTCTGTCACACTGTGCGAGGGACTTCTGTCACACTGTGCGAGGGACTTCTGTCACACTGTGCGAGGGACTTCTGTCACATTGTGCGAGGGACTTCTGTCACACTGTGTGAGGGACTTCTGTCACACTGTGTGAGGGACTTCACTCACACTGTGCGAGGGACTTCAGTCACACTGTGCGAGGGACTTCAGTCAGGTTTACTGAACATGTTCTGCCAGTGACAGCGCACTGAAGAGATACTTCTTTACGCTTCCTGTTTTATAATGGGTCGTAAGCAAAAATACTCCACGGAGGAAGACAGAAAAGTAGCAGAAGCAGCAAGAAAACGACAACGTCGAGAGCAACAGACACCACAACATACTGCCGCCAGACAAGCCCAGGATGCGGAATCTCACAAAAAACGCCGGGAACAGGAGACACCGCAACACACTGCCACCAGACAAGCCCAGGATGCGGAATCTCAAAAAAAACACCGAGAACAGGAGACACCGCAACACACTGCTGCCAGACAAGCCCAGGATGCGGAATCTCACAAAAAACGCTGGGAACAGGAGACACCGCAACACACTGCCGCCAGACAAGCCCAGGATGCGGAAGCTCAACAAAAACGCTGGGAACAGGAGACACCGCAACACACTGCCGCCAGACAAGCCCAGGATGCGGAAGCTCACCAAAAATGCCGGGAACAGAAGACACCACAACACACTGCCGGCAGACTAGCCCAGGATGCGGAAGCTCACCAAAAACGACGGGAACAGGAGATACCGCAACACACTGCCACCAGACAAGCCCAGGATGCGGAATCTCACCAAAATCGCCGGAAAAAGGAGACACCGCAACACGCTGCCGCCAGACAAGCCCACGATGTGGAATCTCAACAAAAACGCCGGGAACAGGAGACACCGCAACACACTGCCGCCAGAAAAGCCAAGGATGCAGAATATCGCCAAAAAACGCCGGGAACAAGAGACACCACAACACACTCCCGCCAGACAAGCCCAGGATGCGGAATCTCACCAAAAACGCCGGGAACAGGAGACACCACAACACACTGCCTGCAGACAAGCCCAGGATGCGGAAGCTCACAGAAAACTTCGGAAGCAGAAGACAACACCACACACTTCCGCAAAAGAAGCCCCGGATGCGGAAGCTCGCAGAAAAATTCGGCAACAGGAGACACCACGACACACTGCCGACAGACAAGCCCAGGATGTGGAAGCTCACAGAAAACTTCGGGACCAGGAGACACCACAACACACTGCCGGCAGACAAGCCCAGGATGCGGAATCTCACAGAAAATGTCGGGAACAGGAGACACCACAACACACTGTCGCCAGACAAACCCAGGATGCCGAATGTCACAGACAACGTCGGGAACAAGAGACACCACAACACACTGGCGCCAGACAAGCTCAGGATGCGGAATCTCATAAAAAATGCCGGGAACAAGAGACACCACAACACACTGTCGCCAGACAAGCCCAGGATGCGGAATCTCACAGACAACGTCGGAAACAGGAGACACCACAATACACTGCCGCCAGACAAGCCCAGGATGCGGAATCTCACAGACAACGTCGGGAATGGGAAACACCGCAACACACTGCGGCTAGACAGTAACACAATGTGGAATCCCATAGACAATGTCGGCTGAATGAATCTCAAGAATCCAGGACAAACCGAGAACAACACGATCGACAAATTTATCAAAAACTAATGCTCTGCCAACTAAGGCAAACCCAGCAGAACATTCAACAACTTGCACGTTACGTAACAGACAATGAAACTATAATTATTCAACACTACTGTGGGAAGATGAATGTAGTTTGTTCAAAATGCGACTCTCTGAATTTCATCGAGGAAAAACCATCTGACAATCAGTTTACTCAATGCTGCCAAAAAGGAAAAGTGATGCTACCAAGATGTCACTACTCAGATCTGTTTCAGCAGTTGATGAAAGGAACGCATGAACACAGTAGAAATTTTATGGAAAATATCAGAAGTATCAACAGTTCTCATGCGTTTGCTTCATTTGGTGCCAACTTTGCACCGCCCCCTGGATTCGGACCGTATTGTTTTAAAATTCATGGCCAGATCTACCACCGCACTGGAACACTTCACCCAGAACTAGGACAACCACCAACATTTGCACAATTATACATCTTTGATCCAAATGAGGCTACAGAACAAAGGATGAACCGAAAAGAAAATGAAAAGTGTAATGTAGAACTGATTAACCTAATTGCCGTACATTTACAAACAGTCAGCCCATTTGCTGCCGCATATCGCATGCTAAAAGACGTTGAAGCTGAGGAGGAACAGAGCGCTATACAAAATGGGACGGAAATGCCTTCTATTATCATGGCCATTAAACAAGAACGTCAACAAGATCCCAGATGTTACAACAAACCACGTGTAAGTGAGGTCGCAGTTGTTTTTCAAAACGATGATGGAGAGCCTCCTTTTCAAAGAGATATATTAGTCCATCTTAAGCCAGACAAAAACAACCCTTTCGTTCCTAAAACACAACGTATTAGCATTTTGCACAGCAACCTTGATGCTCTTCTGTATCCGCTATTCTTTCCAAGCGGTGATCAAGGGTGGCATGAAAACCTACACCAGCAAGGAACTTCAAGAAGAATTACACAACTACAGTACTACTGTTTTCTTCTGTCTGTGCTAAATTACTTCAATCCTATTTTAAATGATGGGAAACTGACACAACAGTACTTAGTCGACGCATACGTTAAAATTGAAGCTAATCGGCTCAATTTCATGTGAATAAACCAAAAACAACTTAAAGTTGAAGACTACTGCGTTCTTCAAGAACATTTGCAAAAAAAATCCATTCAAAAAGGAATTCCAATTGGAAAAACAGTAATTCTCCTGTCGTCCTTTGAAGGTAGCCCCCGCAACATGCAACAGCGTTATCAAGATGCAATGGCAATAGTAACAAAGTATGGAAGACCTGACATTTTTTTAACAATGACCTGTAATCCTAAATGGCCGGAAATTACTGAAAATCTACAACCCTGGCAGCAAGTTGAACACAGGCCGGACTTAGTTGCACGCGTATTTTGACTAAAACTCAGCAGCCTTTTTAAAGACATCAAAAATGGGCTTTTTGGAACAGTCATAGCAATGGTACACATCATAGAGTTTCAGAAACGAGGTCTCCCACATGCGCATATACTAATTATTTTAGACGCGGATTCCAAGTTTCGCACGGAGGACCAAATTGACAACATAGTGTGGGCTGAAATTCCTAACCAAGAAAAGTATCCTGAATTGTATAATATTGTAATCTGTAATATGGTTCATGGCCCATGCGGTGTAGCAAATCCAAAAAGTCCATGCATGGAAAACGGAAAGTGTACAAAAGGGTTTCCAAAGCAGTTGAAACAGCACACTGTTAAAGATTTGGACGGCTACCCATCCTACAGGAGACAACTGATTGATAACATTGTACACAACAAAAATAAGTTATAAATAACTCATGGATAGTTCCATACAACCCGTACTTATTAAAACGCTACAACTGTCACATCAACGTTGAAATCTGCGCTTCAATAAAAAGTGTTAAATATCTTTTCAAGTACATCTACAAGGGGCATGACAAAGCTAACGCCGAAATACAACAAAAAACAGTCAATCACGATGAATCATCATGGTTTGTTGACTCAAGTTATGTCAGTGCTCCAGAAGCTGCTTGGAGAATATTTGCATTTCCAATGCATTCACAGTCCCATGCCATTATACGTTTAGCTATTCATTTACCAAATCAACAGCAGCTTTATTTCTTTGAAAATGCTCAAGTCGAAGATGTCTCAAAAAATTTAAGCACAACGTCAACATTAATGGAATGGTTTTTGCTGAACCAACGTGACGAAAACGCAAGGCAGTATTTGTATCGAGAGATTCCAGAGCATTACGTTTGGAATAAAACTTGGAAGCCAAGACAAAGAGGACTTAGCAGAATAATTGGACGCATGTATACTGTTAGTGTCAAGGATCAAGAAAGATATTGCCTTCGGCTGTTACTACTGCATGTCAAAGGAGCTAGAAGTTACGAAGATTTGAAAACAGTTAATGGAGTATTGCACGATACGTTTAAAGCTGCAGCTTTGGCTTTAGGACTTCTATTGGATGATACTATGTGGACACTTACTTTAGAAGACGCAGTTACCCTACATATGCCTAAGAAACTTCGTGAATTGTTTGCCTACATTTGTGTCTTTGGACCGCCTACAAATCCGGCTCAACTTTGGACAAATTTCAAAGAACATATAATTGAAGATTACTGCTTATGTGTTCACAACAAAAGTGGAAATTGTCAAAATTGCGAATCTTATGCCATGCAAGATGTCCAAAATGTCCTACTACTGCATGGAAAAACGTTTTCAGACTTTAATTTGCCACAGCCTGCAAGTCAAGTTGCACAAATTCAAGAGTATGATGAAGCTTATGAATTATTGTTGGCAACAGAGAAGAAAAACTCCTTAAATCAAGAACAACGGATTGCATATGACACTATTGTGAGCGCTGTAGAAAACCAAGCCGATCCAACGCCAAAATGTTTCTTTATTGACGGTCCTGGAGGCAGCGATAAAACATACCTCTATGAAGTTTTAATGTATCACGTTAGAGGGTTAGGAAAAGTCGTATTGCCATCAGCTACAACAGGTATTGCAGCAAACCTTTTAAGAGGAGGTCGCACTATGCACTCACTCTTTGGGATACCAGTTCCAGTCAATGAAATCTCCGTTTCCAGAATCAAACAAGACACATTTGCAGGAAAACAGTTGAACAGTGCAAATCTTTTGATACTTGATGAGTGCACCATGGCACCCAAATATGCTTTGAGCTTAATTGACAGACTTCTGTGTGAAGCTATGACTATAAATATTGCTGAAAAAAATGAAATTCCTTTTGGAGGTAAAGTTTTTGTCCTTGGCGGAGATTTTAGGCAATGCCTTCCAGTTGTACCAAATGGAACAAGAACAAATATTATCGAGTCAACCTTAAAAATGTCAGACCTTTGGAAAGAGTTTAATAAACTACAACTAATTAACAACATGCGATCTTCTGACCCAGAGTACAGCAACTGGCTTCTTAACCACTTCGCGCCAGAGCCTGTTTTTGCCTTCGTGACCGGGCCAATTTTTTCAATTCTGACCACTGTCACTTTATGAGGTAATTACTCTGGAACGCTTCAACGGATCCCCCTGATTCTGAGATTGTTTTTTTGTGACATATTGTACTTCATGATAGTGGTAAAATTTCTTCGATATCACTTGCGTTTATTTGTGAAAAAATCGGAAATTTGGCGAAAATTTTGAAAATTTTGCAATTTTCAAACTTTGAATTTTCATGCCCTTTAATCAGAGAGATATATCACACAAAATAGTTAATGAATAACATTTCCCACATGTCTACTTCACATCAGCACAATTTTGGAACCAAAATTTTTTTCTGTTAGGAAGCTATAAGGGTTAAAAGTTGACCAGCGATTTCTCATTTTTACAACAAAATTTACAAAAACATTTTTTTAGGGACCACATCTTATTTGAAGTGACTTTGAGGAGCCTTTATGACAGAAAATACCCAAAAGTGATACCATTCTAAAAACTGCATCCCTCAAGGTGCTCAAAACCACATTCAAGAAGTTTATTAACCCTTCAGGTGCTTCACAGGAATTTTTGGAATGTGGAAGAAAACAATGAACATTTAACTTTTTTTCACAAAACTGCTACTTTAGCCTCAAATTTTTAATTTTCACAAGGGCAGCCAGAAAAAATGGACCCCAAAATGTGTTGTGCAATTTCTCCTGAGCACGCTGATACCCCATATGTGGTGCAAAGCCACTGTTTGGGCGCACGGCATGGCTCGGAAGGTAAGGAGCGCCATTTGACTTTTGGAATGGAAATTTGACTGGAATGGATAGCGGACGCCATGTTGCATTTGGAGAGCCCCTGAGGTGCCTAAACAGAGGAAACCCCCAACAAGTCACCCCATTTTGGAAACTAGAACCCTCAAGGAACTTATCTAGATGTGTGGTGAGCACCTTGAACCCCCAGGGGCTTCACAGAATTTTATAATGTTGAAGGGTGAAAATAAAAAAACATATTTTTAACACAAAACTGCTACTTTAGCCTCAAATTTTTAATTTTCACAAGGGCAGCCACAAAAAATGGACCCCATAATGTGTTGTGCAATTTCTCCTGAGCACGCTGATACCCCATATGTGGTGCAAAGCCACTGTTTGGGCGCACGGCATGGCTCGGAAGGTAAGGAGCGCCATTTGACTTTTGGAATGGAAATTTGACTGGAATCGATAGCGGACTCCATGTTGCATTTGGAGAGCCCCTGAGGTGCCTAAACAGAGGAAACCCCCAACAAGTCACCCCATTTTGGAAACTAGACCCCTCAAGGAACTTATCTAGATGTGTGGTGAGCACCTTGAACCCCCAGGGGCTTCACAGAATTTTATAATGTTGAAGGGTGAAAATAAAAAAACATATTTTTAACACAAAACTGCTACTTTAGCCTCAAATTTTTAATTTTCACAAGGGCAGCCAGAAAAAATGGACCCCAAAATGTGTTTTGCAATTTCTCCTGAGCACGCTGATACCCCATATGTGGTGCAAAGCCACTGTTTGGGCGCACGGCATGGCTCAGAAGGTAAGGAGCGCCATTTGACTTTTGGAATGGAAATTTGACTGGAATCGATAGCGGACGCCATGTTGCATTTGGAGAGCCCCTGAGGTGCCTAAACAGAGGAAACCCCCAACAAGTCACCCCATTTTGGAAACTAGACCCCTCAAGGAACTTATCTAGATGTGTGGTGAGCACCTTGAACCCCCAGGGGCTTCACAGAATTTTATAATGTTGAAGGGTGAAAATAAAAAAACATATTTTTAACACAAAACTGCTACTTTAGCCTCAAATTTTTAATTTTCACAGGGGCAGCCAGAAAAAATGGACCCCAAAATGTGTTGTGCAATTTCTCCTGAGCACGCTGATACCCCATATGTGGTGCAAAGCCACTGTTTGGGCGCACGGCATGGCTCGGAAGGTAAGGAGCGCCATTTGACTTTTGGAATGGAAATTTGACTGGAATCGATAGCGGACGCCATGTTGCATTTGGAGAGCCCCTGAGGTGCCTAAACAGAGGAAACCCCCAACAAGTCACCCCATTTTGGAAACTAGACCCCTCAAGGAACTTATCTAGATGTGTGGTGAGCACCTTGAACCCCCAGGGGCTTCACAGAATTTTATAATGTTGAAGGGTGAAAATAAAAAAACACATTTTTAACACAAAACTGCTACTTTAGCCTCAAATTTTTAATTTTCACAAGGGCAGCCAGAAAAAATGGACCCCAAAATGTGTTGTGCAATTTCTCCTGAGCACGCTGATACCCCATATGTGGTGCAAAGCCACTGTTTGGGCGCACGGCATGGCTCGGAAGGTAAGGAGCGCCATTTGACTTTTGGAATGGAAATTTGACTGGAATGGATAGCGGACGCCATGTTGCATTTGGAGAGCCCCTGAGGTGCCTAAACAGAGGAAACCCACAACGAGTGACCGAATTTTACAATCTACTCCTCTGTATAAATTAATCTAGTGGTGGGAAAATAAGTAGATAGGTAAATGGTCACTAAACCCATAGATGAATTCCCACAGAGGTGTCATTTCCATAATGGGGTCACTTCAGGGGGGATTATGCTGTTCTGGCACTTTTCAGAGTACCAGAGCTAAAGAATCCCCCCTGAAGTGACCCCATTTTGGAAATGACACCCCTCTGGGAATTCATCTATGGGTTTAGTGACCATTTTAACTCGATGGATGATTTCCAGAAACAAGCACGCAATGGAAGGTTTAGATTCTGGAGAACCCCCCCTGGAAATTAAGTGAGCTCTACTCGAATATGTCATTCACTAAATGAACCAAATGTTTGAATGACAAATTGGGATACATTTTTACAGTTTAAAAACGTGGTTCTGTGTGGTAGATTTTAAAGCAGTCAGTGACGCATAAGGCTGGCAATGATGGGCATTGTGGGCAATAGTAGCGGGTATCACGCCTCATTCCTTTCTTAGTACATACACGACATCTTTTCTGGGGGTTCCTTCTTGTTTCCGTTGCTGGAATAAGTGCAATAAAATGTCGCTCAGTGAGTCTTTTCACATCCTCAGATTCTAATGGATGAGCGGGGCTAACACTTTGAAAGACAAGATTTTCAATTACCTTTTCTTGATAATCAAGAAAAGGATCTGAATTTCCTGCTTTTTTGTACAACACAAAAGAATTGTATGTGGCCACCTGAAACAAATAAATAACCAACTTTTTATACCAGGTATAGGACTTTCTTGATACCTGGTATGGCTGTAGAACCTGGTCTGCAAGGTCCACACCCCCCATGTGTTTGTTGTAGTCAATGACTGACACAGGTTTTTGCTTCGGAGTGGTGGATCCTAGTTCTACAGTGGCCCTTGTGGCATCTGTGTGGATCGATCTGAGGACAAAAATATCCCTCTTATCCCTATATTTCAGGGCAAGCAGCTCTCCGTTGCGTACAGCCCCTGACTGCCCCTTTTGAAACTTTTGGTTGACCAATGGTTGTGGAAACCCCTGACGGTTTTTACGGATGGTCCCACAAGCCCCGATGTTGTGTTCAACCAGACTTTTAAATAGGAGTATGCTGGTGTAATAATTGTCCACATATAGATTGTAGCCTTTTTGAAAAAATGGACTTATTAGCTCCCAAACAATTTTTCCAGATGTCCCCAGATAAGTAGGGCATCCTGGTGGGTTTAGTTGGCTGTCTTTCCCCTCATATATGCGAAAAGCGGATGTGTATCCGGTTGAACTTTCGCACATTTTATAGAGCTTTATTCCAAACCTTGCCCTTTTAGATGGGATAAATTGCTTGAGGTGCAGTCTTCCTTTGAATTTTACAAGGGACTCATCTATAGAAATATTTTGTGTTGGGGTGTAGAGGCTTAAGAATTTTTCTGACAAATTTTCAATGATGGGTCTAATTTTATATAACCTGTCATGTTCTGGGGCATTTCTGGGCAGGCATTGACTATTGTCGTTAAAATGGCAAAACCGCATGAGCATTTCATAACGGGTCCTAGGCAGAATGACTGAAAACATAGGGGTGGCTTGAACAGGGTGGTTGAACCAGTAGGATCGAATGCTCGGTTTTTTAACAAGCCCCATGGCAAATGTAAGTCCTAAAATTTTTTTTATTTCTGGGACATTAGTTGGTGTCCATAAATTTGCCCTAGCATAGTAAGATCGGGGATTCTGATAGATCTGACAGGACTGACTGACTGATAGATCTGACAGGACTGACTAACCCTAACTCTTACTTTCTTTTTTATTTAGTTTTTTTACTTTCACAGTGGCAAGGCTGACACAGCTCTTGTCACACTGTTTCTCCTCTGCTCTCTCACTGAGATCGGAGGAGAAACAGTGTTGCTAAAACAAACTTCCCAGGTGATCTCTCTGATTGGCTGGTGTGACGCTGACATCATCGAGACCTGAGCCAATCAGGTCTCGATGATGTCAGAGGTCACAGCACCGGGATCCCCGCCGCTCCTGAGGTATGTGGGGGGTCCCGATCGCCGACCACCAGCTGTCACTATCTTTTAAATGCCGCGATCGCTATGTATCGCGGCATCTAGAAGATAGGAACAGGTTAACATCATGGGGACCTGATCCATTCAGGTCCCCATGATGCCACATGTCAGAGCTATCGCTCTGAACCGGTACCGCAGCGCTAGCAGGACCCTGGGGGTCCTGAGCGCTGCGGGACCACCCACCGTTTTTAAACGTCGGCGCTGCACAGAGCCCGGGCAGCGCCGACGTTTATGTACAGTGGGCGGTCCTGAACCGGTTAAACTTGGTAATAGTGAACTTAGCAATGAATATAACCTTGGAGAAGACATTATTGAAATACCAGAAGACATGTTGTGCACTGACTGCATCGTAAGTGATGTTTTTGGACAACGCGTTGAAATAGATGTGAACGACCAAAGCAGTGTTGAGAGGGCCTCTTCCTATGCAATTCTCTGTCCCAAGAACAATGACGTAGCTCTGCTAAATTCCCGTGTGATGGATAGAATGCCTGGAGAGTATAAATTGTACAAAAGTGATGATTCGGTGGATGTCGACAATGAAGATGAACGAGAGCATTATCCAGTTGAATTTTTAAATAGTGTTACGCCATCAGGAATGCCATCCCACAGACTACAACTTAAAGTTGGAGCAATCGTAATGTTGCTGCGGAATCTAAATACAAGAAATGGTCTATGTAATGGAACTCGCCTTATTGTTACTGGACTCCATTCCCACATAATTCAAGCAACAGTGATCACTGGATCTGCAAAAGGAGACGAAGTGTTCATTCCACGCATTGATTTATGTCCTTCAGAAATCGATCTTCCATTTAGGCTTCGACGTCAACAGTTTCCAGTAAAACCAGCATTTGCCATGACAATAAACAAGTCACAAGGTCAAACTCTACACCGTGTTGGCATATATTTACCGGAGCCCGTTTTTGGTCATGGACAACTCAATGTTGCATTTTTAAGAGTTAAAATGATATCCAATGTCAAGGTGCAAGTTTTGGATACCCATTTACAAGGAAAGTGGCTTACAGATAGACCAAAAGTATTCACCAAAAATGTTGTGTACAAAAATATTTTAGGTTGATATTGTTAAGAAATATATTCTAGGGTCTTACTTCTTTTGTCCGATGATTTATTGTAAAATATTGTTACATATTCATTGAATAGTTTATATATTTTGATCATCTGTTTAATAATTTTGTTCAGTTGTATTAAGTTCTATAACCAATGTAATGCAGCGACTTGCTGGCATTACGGTAATGGTCTAGGATGTGTTTTACCTGACCATATACCTTCCCCCTCAGGTGACTGGTCACATGACTGTGACATCACACAGCTCCTGTATGCACAGTAAAGGTCTGTACACATGACTGGGACAGCACACAGGACCTATACACACAGCTGACTGATCACATGACTGTGACATCAGCAAGGTCCTGTCTGTGTATGTATGTGGGCTACAGGATATATAAACCCGGTAATTTGAGACAGGTGTTGAGAGAGAGAGGCGTAAGGCCTGTTCCTGTGTGTGTGGGACACCGTTCGTGTGAGGCCTAGTGAGGCCGAGAGTGAAGCCTGGCAGCCTAAAAGGCCGAGCTTGGATCCTGTGCGTGGATGTCAGTGGCCTTTGAGGGAGAGCCAGCTTGGTGAAGAACCCTGAAAGCCGCAGGCTGGATGTCAAGTGTGGAAGACATACCAGTAGCCTACGAGGGGACGACGGCTAGAGACCCCCACCTGGGAAAGCCGCAAAGCCACAGTGGTGGCGGAATAAACGGACTGCAGCAGCTAAAACCCGGCAAAGGTAATACACTTTGTTACATGGACTGTGCTATGGACATTGATAATTTATTACCTTGCCGTAGGCTGTAACCTGGAGCAAGTGGGCCTGTGTGCCACTTGTCTCATGAATATTGTCGGAGTGCCACGGAGTTGGACCCGGTGAACTGTGGCTTATGATGTAATAAACTGCAACATTGTGAGAAAAGCGTAAAGACATTGCACGTGTGCATTGATTGACGCAGCGAAGCGAGTAACCCCCAGTATGATGACTAGCGCTGCCTTACACCAATAATAGTTAATAATAAAGTATTATTTTGTGTATTCATTGTATTATTGTTAAATCTTCATAGCGACATCTGCAGCATGTGCTACTAAAGTGAATGCAGATTTGTGCCTCTCCACGCACTTAGTCCCGGCGTAGAAAGCAGCGAATCTACAGACAGCAGCTAATCACAGCAGTATCTGAGAGCGCGTGCTGCGCCTCACATCCTGCCAGGAGCTGCTGAAAACAGGACAGACAGCGCTGGAGCAGAGAAAAGGAAACAAGGTGAGTATTAGGGTTTAGTTTTTTAACTGTGCTGTAGAGATGGGAGAATGAGTAGGTCATACAAAACCAGGATAAGGAGGCCATACAAGCTAAGATGAGGAAGGCGTACAATCTAAAATAAGTCAGCCATACAAACCAGGATTAGAGGAATGATGGAGCCATACAAACCACATTGACAGACCGCGCTGTGGATGCTGGATGTGACACGATGTGGGATAACCCCGCCCACAGCCCGTCATTCACTGTGGTGCGCGGAACAGCAGACCCCTGGCTGCAGCCGCAAATAGTCGTGATGTAAACGGAAGCAAGATCCGGCTGCAGCCGGGATAATTACGTGCTGGCTGTGCGTCGTCAGCGATGTTGTCACAAGCAGGATTGACAACATGACGTAATGACAAAATTCATTAGGGGCACCGAGGGGATACATTGTGAAGTTAATTTAAAGTAGTGCACAACCCATTTAAACACTGCTTCGCTGCTTAGTCGCGCTCGGTCAGCCGCATACATATTCTAGAATTCCCGATGCATTAGAATCGGGCCACCATCTAGTGTTAGATAAGCTTCTGCTGGAGGAGTCTTGTAGCAGCTTATTCCTTTTAAAAAACTCACAGAAAGTCACTAATGTAATTGAAGTAGGGAGGAAGAACAATTTAAGGTATAGTTCTCATACTTTGTATTATACCTAGTCCTGAGCTTGAATGCACAATGCAGAGCTTCAGTTTTTTCCTGAAGTGTTCCTCTAACTATTGTATATTACTTTGCAGATTAATTTAAAAAACATATGCAAACCATATAAAATACGCATTGGGCATGACAACTCAGGAGACAGCCCAGACTGGTATCTAGAGGAGGTCAAACTGTGTGATCTGTCATCTGATCAAGAGTTCCACCTACCAATAAATCGATGGCTTGGAGAAAAACGTGATGATGGAGACACATGGATAGAGCTGCCTCTGTCCACGGATGCAAGTGATCCATTAGCATGTATGTATCTTCAATAATAGTGGTATATTGCAGTGCTTACCAGAGCTTTCAGGTGTTTTAGCATATACTACATGTATCATCTTAGAATATAGTCTATATAATGGACTATGTAGGGGTTGCCTACAATTTTTAAAAATTGCCTCAAAGAAAAAAATGAGCTAAAATAACAAAAAAACATTACTAGTGTGAGGACAGAGATTGGATGCAGCTGTCATGTGTGCATGTAAGGTACATCATCAATGTAGGACAAGTCAAAATGAACCATCCAGAGTAATAATTTTTTTTTTTTTTTTACACATTTCTTACTTTAATGTATTTGTTAATAAAATCCTGAATACCTCACTTCTGACTAATCTGTGCTTAATCAGTAAAGAGACAATTAGCAGGGTAACATTAAATATATTAAAATGTGTTTTATAGGTTGAAAAGAAAAATTTGCAATCACCCTGTGTGACTTTAGACTGCTGAATTTGACAAAGTGCAATGATTAAAAAGTGCTGGGAGTAGAACAAAGATGCCTAATTAACACCTTTCAGCAAAGGTCATTACATGAGTAGAACTGGCTGTCATTATATGTCTCAGACAGGAGTAGCCTCACTGCAGAGCGATTACAGATTATAGCAGACATACGTGTGACACTGACATCTCTGAGATCATCCCCGGACAGGCAGTATAGGGACGTACAACGGAGGTGAAAGTACTCTGCGAGGAGAACTGATACAAGGGTTTGTAATGTGACACAGCTAATCTAAACTCCACATACACTAACTGCAAGGACCTTATTTGAGAGGTGTTAGTCATGTGTGCTCTACTCCCAGCACTTTCTAATCATGTAGGAGTTTAGAGCAGGAGATTGGGGCTGTATTGTTACATCTCTCACACTGAGAAACCTCCTTTAAGCTATTGTGGGGCTGTATTTTTCTTTCTCCAGTGTACTTTCTGCCTGCTTATCATTGGTCAGCATCATACAGGAAGAAGTACACGCCCCCAGTTAAAACTATCTGATAACACCCACTTGGACTTTAAAAAAGGTAGCTCATTTGGTACCAAATACTTTGATTGTTAATATCTCTGCAACAGAAAGGTGAAATAAAATTAAAAAAAAGCTTTATTCTGCTCTGCAGCCACTATTAAATTGTGTATCCAGTTAGACATGAAAAATTTGGTGAAAGGTCTTCTTTGATATACTGTATACATAGGATATATCCTACATGTGAGAAACTATAGAATAAGGTCTTCCTACATATACAGTGGGTACGGAAAATATTCAGACCCCTTTAAATTTTTCACTCTTTGTTTCATTGCAGCCATTTGGTAAATTCTAAAAAGTTCTTTTTTTTCTCATTAAAGTACACTCTGCACCCCATCTTGACTGAAAAAAAACAGAAATGTAGAAATTTATGCAAATTTATTAAAAAAGAAAAAATAAAATATCCCATGGTCATAAGTATTCAGACCCTTGTTAGTTTAGTTGTGTGCTTAGGGTCATTGTCTTATTGGAAGGTGAACCTTCGGCCAAGTCTGAGGTCCAGAGCACTCTGGAAGAGGTTTTCATCCAGGATATCTCTGTACATGTACATTCATGTTTCCTCAATTGCAACCAGTCGTCCTGTTCCTGCAGTTGAAAAACACCCCCATAGCATAATGCTGCCACCACCATGTTTCACTGCTGGGATTGTAATGGGCAGGTGATGAGCAGTGCCTGGTTTTCTCCACACATACCGCTTAGAATTATCACTAAAAAGTTCTATCTTCGTCTCATCAGACCAGAGAATCTTATTTCTCATAGTTTGGGAGTCCTTCATGTGTTTTTGAGCAAACTATGCGGGTTTTCATATGTCTTGCACTGAGGAGAGGCTTCCGTCGGGCTACTCTGCCATAAAGGCCTGACTGGTGGAGGGCTGCAGTGATAGTTGACTTTGTGGAACTTTCTCCCATCTCCCTACTGCATCTCTGGAGCTCAGCCACAGTGATCTTGGGGTTCTTCTTTACCTCTCTTACCAAGGCCCTTCTCTCACTATTGCTCAGTTTGGCTGGACGACCAGGTCTAGGAAGACTTCTGGTGGTCCCAAACGTCTTCCATTTAAAGATTATGGAGGCCACTGTGCTCTTAGGAACCTTGTGTACTGCAGAAATTCTTTTGTAACCTTGGCCAGATCTGTGCCTTGCCACAATTCTGTCTCTGAGCTCCTTGGGCAGTTCCTTTGAGCTCATGATTCTCATTTGGTCTAACATGCACTGTGAGCTGTGAGGTCTTATATAGAGAGGTGTGTGCCTTTCCAAATCAAGTCCTATCAGTTTAATTAAACACAGCTGGACTCCAATGAAGGAATAGAACCATCTCAAGGAGGATCACAAGGAAATGGACATCATGTGACTTAAATATGAGTGTCTGAGCAAAGGGTCTGACTACTTATGACCATGTGATATTTCAGTTTTTCTTTTTTAATAAATTTGCAAAAATTTCTACATTTCTGTTTTTTTTTCAGTCAAGATGGGGTGCAGAGTGTACTTTAATGAGAAAAAAATAAACTTTTTAGAATTTACCAAATGGCTGCAATGAAACAAAGTGAAAAATTTAAAGGGGTCTGAATAATTTCCGTACCCACTGTTGTTTAAAAGAAGGGAAGTAATAGTGAAAATTAAATTTTAGCTATTTAGCTAGCCTCTATTAACTTGGTCTTTAAAAAGTTCCTAATATGTAATTATACTAACAAGTGTGGTATTGCATCTTCTTGTATTGTATGATGCAACTATCTTTCTTAATCTAATGAATTGTACAGTTGCACAATACCTGTTGATCATGTGCTCATGCCGGCAGGTATTATAGGTTTGATGTCACTAGCGCTACCCACTTTCCAATGATGAAGTGAGCAGAGCTGGAATAACCTTTTAACCAGTTCCCGACCGCCCACTGTAGATAAACGTCGGCGCTTGCTGGGCTCTGTGCAGTACCGACGTTTAAAAACGGTGGGTGGTCTCGCAATGCTCAGGACCCCCAGGGTCCTGCAAGCACTGTGATTCCGGTGCAGAGCGTTAGCTCTGACAGGGTACATCATCGGGACCTGATTAGATCAGGTCCCAGTGATGTTAACCCTTTGCTGTCTTCTATATGCTGTGATCTATAGTGATCGCGGCATATAGGAGACAGCAGGAAGAGAGGGGGTCGTCTTACTTACCTCCGAAGACCTCCGTTTCGTTTGAGGACCTGGGGTTGCTATGGCAGCTGGAGGTCACATGACCGCCTCCAGCTCTGCCATATATGGTGTCCTTCCTGTCTGGCTTCAGCTTGTATGTAGCTGAAGTCAGACAGGAGACTCTGACTGAAACAGTCAGTGAAGATCTCATATAATGTAATATATGTGTATTACATTACATGAGATCAGTGATCAGAAAAATAAAAATTAATGTCCCATACAGGGACTAAGTAAAAATGTAAAAAAAAGTAAAAAAAAAGTTTTTAAACTATTTAAAAAAAAAATCACAAAATAAATAAAAATAAATAAATAAAATATTAAACCAATAAATCCGTAAATTATTACAAAACCAAAAAAAGTACACATATTTGGTATCGCCGCGTCCGAAACAACCCGAGCTATAAAACTGTCACACTAATTAACTCCTTCTGTGCACACCGTAATAAAAATAAATAAAAAACGGAGCAAAAAAATATGCTTTTTCATCATATCGCCAAACAAAAAGTGGAAAAAAATGCGATCAAAAAGCAGAATAGAAATAAAAATGGTACCACTGAAAAGTCATCTTGTTCCGCAAAAAAAAGCCGCCATACAGCTCCATCAGCCAAAAAATAAAAAAGTTATAGCGCTCAGAATAAAGCAATGCAAAAAAAATATTTTTTTTTCTATAAAATTGTTTTATTGTGTAAAAGCGCCAAAACATAAAAAAAATACAGTAAGTGTAGTATCGCTGTAAACGTACTGACCCGAAGAATAACGCTGCCTGATCACTTTTACCACACGCAGAACGGCATAAAAAAAACCTCAAAAAAGAATTCCTAAAGTGTTTGTTTTTGTTAACTTTACCTCCCAAAAAACGGAATAGAAGGCGATCAAAAAATGTCACGTGCCCAAAAATGGTTCCAATAAAAATTTCAACTCGTCCCGCAAAAAACAAGCCATCACATGACTCTATTGGCCAAAATATGGAAAAATTATAGCTCTCAAAATATGGTGATGCAAAAACTAGATTTTGCAAAAAAAGCGTATTTTAGTGTGTGACAGCTGTCAGTCATAAAAACCCGATATAAATCTGGTATCTCTGTAATCGCACCGACCAGAAGAATAAAGTAATCTAATCAGTTATATCACACTAGGAACGGCATAAAAAATAAATAAAACAAATATTATTCACCTGCTACTGATTTGTTTATTATGTCTCCCAAAGATCCCAGTAAGGCTCTGCTCACATTTATCCTGTGCTCTGCGCTGAGCACTTACACCAGAGTTTCCGTGTAAATCTCTGAAATACGTGATTCAGCCAGAACCCATGATGGAAGATTCCCTGTAATGAGGCAGATATAGGCCACTGTGGATGCCGTCTAGCCTGGGATCCCACGGTGTCATTTGTTTTAGGCGTGCATAAAAGTGCAGTTGGCCACAGTTTTGTGCACTTCTGAAAAAAAGGACACCACTAAACAGAAGCCAGACGGAGTCCAGAGTAACTCTGCTGCCTCATTACAGTGAATGGATCCTGCAGGGGTTTCATCTGAATTACATCACTTGGAAAATTAGATGGAAACCTCGATGTAAGTGCTCAGCCTAGAGCGCCGGATAAATGTTACGTAAAATGTTCCCAATAAAAGCTTCAACTCAGTCCTCAAAAAAAGCTAGTCCCCACTCAGGTCCATCATCTGTTAAAAATATAAGGGACTTCCAAGTTACTGGTAGCAGAAAGGCTCTGGAAAAGCAAAATGGTCCTTGCCCCCCAAAAGAAATTCAGAAAATTTTGTGCTCCCAAATCCAAATGCCTATTCTACAATAATTTGTTCTCCAATTGTCAAATAGCGCTCCTTCCCCCTCAAATCTCACCGTATGGCTAAGTGGTACGATACAGCCACATATGGGGTATTGACACTTTTAGAAGAAATTGTGTGACACATTTCGGCACCATTTTTACCCATTGCCCTGTGTGAAAATGTAAAATCTGAGGGTAAAACATTTTTTTGTGGTAAAAATATAATTATGCTTTTTTCACTGCCCAATGGTATAAATTTAAAAATTAAAAAATGCTCACTACTTCCCTAGATGAATTCCTTGAGAGGTGTAGTTTACAAAATGGGGTCACTTGTGGGGGTTTCTGCTGTTTTGGCATGTCAGCGACTCTTCAAATGTGACATGGTGTCTGCTGCCTATCCCAGCCAACATAGCGCTTCTTTCTCTTCCGAACCCTGCCGTACACCAAAGCAGTGGTTTTCCCCCACATATGGGGTATCGGCGTACTCAGGAGAAATTGTACAACAAATTTCATGGTGCAATTTATCCTGTTACCCTTATGATAATGCAAAATTAGGGAATGAAAAACATTTTTTATGGGAAAAATGTGAAAATTTTATTTTTACGGCTCAATATTATAAACTTCTGTGAAGCAGCTGGGGGTGCAAGGTGCTCACCACACATCTAGATAAGTTCCCTAAGGGGTATAGTTTCCAAAATGGTGGCACTTGTGGGGGGTTTCCACTGTTTAGGCACATTAGGGGCTCCCCAAATGTGACATGGCGTCCGCTAATTATTCAAACAAATTTTACATTCAAAAAGTCAAATGGCGCTCCTTCCCTTTCAAACCCTGCCATGTGCCCAAACAGTAATTTGCCTCCACATATGGGGTATCGGCGTGTTCAGGAGAAATTGCACAACAAATTTCATGGTGCAATTTATCCTGTTACCCTTATGATAATACAAAATTAGGGAATGAAAAACATTTTTTGAGGGAAAAATGTGAAAATTTTATTTTTACGGCTCAATATTATAAACTTCTGTGAAGCAGCTGGGGGTGCAAGGTGCTCACCACACATCTAGATAAGTTCCCTAAGGGGTCTAGTTTCCAAAATGGTGGCACTTGTGGGGGGTTTCCGCTGTTTAGGCACATTAGGGGCTCCCCAAATGTGACATGGCGTCCGCTAATTATTCAAACAAATTTTACATTCAAAAAGTCAAATGGCGCTCCTTCCCTTTCAAACCCTGCCATGTGCCCAAACAGTAATTTGCCTCCACATATGGGGTATCAGCGTGTTCAGGAGAAATTGCACAACAAATTTCATGGTGCAATTTATCCTGTTACCCTTATGATAATACAAAATTAGGGAATGAAAAACATTTTTTGAGGGAAAAATGTGAAAATTTTATTTTTACGGCTCAATATTATAAACTTCTGTGAAGCAGCTGGGGGTGCAAGGTGCTCACCACACATCTAGATAAGTTCCCTAAGGGGTCTAGTTTCCAAAATGGTGGCACTTGTGGGGGGTTTCCACTGTTTAGGCACATTAGGGGCTCCCCAAATGTGACATGGCGTCCGCTAATTATTCAAACAAATTTTACATTCAAAAAGTCAAATGGCGCTCCTTCCCTTTCAAACCCTGCCATGTGCCCAAACAGTAATTTGCCTCCACATATGGGGTATTAGCGTGTTCAGGAGAAATTGCATAACAAATTTCATGGTGCAATTTATCCTATTACCCTTATGATAATGCAAAATTAAGGGATGAAAAACGGTTTTGTGGGAAAAATGTGAAAATTTTATTTTTACAGCTCAATATTATAAACTTCTGTGAAGCACCTTGGGGTTCAAGGTGCTCACCACACATCTAGATAAGTTCCCTAAGGGGTCTAGTTTCCAAAATGGTGTCACTTGTGGGGGGTTTCCACTGTTAAGGCACATCAGGAGCTCTCCAAACGCAACATGGCGTCCGCTAATTATTCAGACAAATTTTACATTCAAAAAGTCTAATGGCGCTCCTTCCCTTCCGAACCCTGCCGTGCGCCCAAACAGTGGTTTTCCCTCACATATGGGGTATCAGCACGCTCAAGAGAAATTGCACAAAAAAATTTGGGGTCCATTTTTTCATGTTACCCCTGTGAAAATAAAAAAATTGGGTCTAAAGTAACATTTTTGTGAAAAAAGTTAAATGTTAATTTTTTTCTTCCACATTCCAAAAATTCCTGTGAAGCACCTGAAGGGTTAATAAAGTTCTTGAATGTGGTTTTGAGCACCTTGAGGGGTGCAGTTTTTAGAATGGTGTCACTTTTGGGTATTTTCAGTCATAAAGACCCCTCAAAGTGACTTCAAATATGATGTGGTCCCTAAAAAAATGTTTTTGTAAATTTTGTTGGAAAAATGAGAAATCGCTGGTCAACTTTTAACCCTTATAGCTCCCTAACAAAAAAAAATTTGGGTTCCAAAATTGTGCTGATGTAAAGTAGACATGTGGGAAATGTTATTTATTAACTATTTTGTGTGACATATCTCTCTGATTTAAGGGCATGAAAATTCAAAGTTTGAAAATTGCAAAATTTTCTAAATTTTCGCCAAATTTCCGATTTTTTCACAAATAAACGCAAGTGATATCGAATTTTACCACTATCATGAAGTACAATATGTCACGAAAAAACAATCTCAGAATCAGGGGAATACGTTGAAGCGTTCCAGGGTAATTACTTCATAAACTGGCAGTGGTCAGAATTGAAAAAATTGGCCCGGTCACGAAGGCAAAAACAGGCTCTGGCGCGAAGTGGTTAAAACAAGAATGTGGAGGGATCAGGTGTAATTGGCCTTTGCACCCTAAGAAAAATGCAGGTCATTCAAATGCAGGTCATTTAAAAATTTCTCTCTATGGAAGTAATGTCTTGTTCTGGAAGATCTGGGTTTGTTTGATAACATTAAGGTATTGTATTTTCTTAGCGGCATCTCTTGTGATAATTCTATTCAGATATTTCTTTGCTTATGTCTTCATTTTGCTATACTTAGTCAGGACATTCATATGGACTAGTTAATAGCTTAGCAAACATGTACTTGATCCATGCACACTGTTCTGCACGTCACAGTAAGTGTTATAATTGCAATTGCAAGCTGCACAAATGGACCATAAGTATCACCTAGAACGCAGCAGATTGTCCTCCCCTGTTTAATCTCTAGCAGTCTCCAGAATCCAACTAATTGCAAAAGGACGTCAGCATTCTCCAAAATCAGACTTCTTTATTCAAAGCATTGAAAAAAGGCTTGTGATAAGCCAAAACATTACACAGTATTGCTGTACTGTATTGAGCTTTGAATAAAGAAGCCTGATTTTGGAGAATGCTGACGTCCTTTTGCAGTTTGTTAGCACAGTAAGTATATTGAAGCAGTATTTCAGGATCGCTGTATTGCACGTGGTACCATCATGAAACAGATGCATGAATACCCTGTTTGCGGTGTCAGGAAAATCTCCCAATACATACAGCAGTATATGTAGCCCACAGACTTTAAAGAAGCCCTGCCATGAAGATTATTTTTTTTAATAAATATGTGTATATATGTACAGTACAGACCAAAAGTTTGGACACACCTTCTCATTTAAAGATTTTTCTGTATTTTCATAACTATGAAAATTGTACATTCACACTGAAGGCATCAAAACTATGAATTAACACATGTGGAATTATATACTTAACAAAAAAGTGTGAAACAACTGAAAATATGTCTTATATTCTAGGTTCTTCAAAGTAGCCACCTTTTGCTCTGATGACTGCTTTGCACACTCTTGGCATTCTCTTGATGAGCTTCAAGAGGTAGTCACCGGAAATGGTCTTCCAACAAACTTGAAGGAGTTCCCAGAGATGCTTAGCACTTGTTGGCCCTTTTGCCTTCACTCTGCGGTCCAGCTCACCCCAAACCATCTCGATTGGGTTCAGGTCTGGTGACTGTGGAGGCCAGGTCATCTGGCGTACCACCCCATCACTCTCCTTCTTGGTCAAATAGCCCTTACACAGCCTGGAGGTGTGTTTGGGGTCATTGTTCTGTTGAAAAATAAATGATGGTCCAACTAAACACAAACCGGATGGAATAGCATGCTGCTGCAAGATGCTGTGGTAGCCAATGCTGGTTCAGTATGCCTTCAATTTTGAATACATCCCCAACAGTGTTACCAGCAAAGCACCATCACACCTCCTCTTCCATGCTTCACGGTGGGAACCAGGCATGTGGAGTCCATCTATTCACCTTTTCTGCGTCGCACAAAGACACGGTGGTTGGAACCAAAGATCTCAAATTTGGACTCATCAGACCAAAGCACAGATTTCCATTGGTCTAATGTCTATTCCTTGTGTTCTTTAGCCCAAACAAGTCTCTTCTGCTTGTTGCCTGTCCTTAGCAGTGGTTTCCTAGCAGCTATTTTACCATGAAGGCCTGCTGCACAAAGTCTCCTCTTAACAGTTGATGTAGAGATGTGTCTGCTGCTAGAACTCTGTGTGGCATTGACCTGGTCTCTAATCTGAGCTGCTGTTAACCTGCGATTTCTGAGGCTGGTGACTCGGATATAGTTATCCTCAGAAGCAGAGGTGACTCTTGGTCTTACTTTCCTGGGGCGGTCCACATGTGAGCCAGCTTCTATGTAGCACTTGATGGTTTTTGCAACTGCACTTGGGGACACTTTCAAAGTTTGCCCAATTTTTCAGACTGACTGATCTTCATTTCTTAAAGTAATGATGGCCACTCGTTTTTCTTTACTTAGCTGCTTTTTTCTTGCCATAATATAAATTCTAACAGTCTATTCAGTAGGACTATCAGCTGAGTATCCACCTGACTTCTGCACAACATAACTGATGGTCCCAACCCCATTTATAAGGCAAGAAATCCCACTTATTAAACCTGACAGGGCACACCTGTGAAGTGAAAACCATTTCCGGTGACTACCTCTTGAAGCTTATCAAGAGAATGCCAAGAGTGTGCAAAGCAGTCATCAAAGCAAAAGGTGGCTACTTTGAAGAACCTAGAATAGAAGACATATTTTCAGTTGTTTCACACTTTTTTGTTAAGTATATAATTCCACTTGTGTTAATTCATAGTTTCGATGCCTTCAGTGTGAATGTACAATTTTCATAGTCATGAAAATACAGAAAAATCTTTAAATGAGAAGGTGTGTCCAAACTTTGGGTCTGTACTTTATGTGTATGTAGTGTAGTATATGTGTTAATAAACTCACCTATTGCCGCATTCTCTGGGATCCAGCACTGTTTTGTTCCTCTTGTCAGTGTCATCACCGCAATTCAGACTCTCCGGGTCATACTGCGCTCTTTGTGACCCAGAAGTGGCTTTTACAATGTAAGTCTATGGAGCGTCAGAACGAGGCTCCATAGGCTTTGATTGTAAAAGAGACTTCGGCTCACACATAGGGCACAAAGTGATCCGAAGAGTCTGATCTCCGGTGACGTCACTGAGAAGAGGAGCAGAACAGCACTAGATCATGGAGAAGATGGAGGTAGGGGAGTATATTAAACACATACATTTTACATTACATGCATATATACACACATTTAACGAACAAAATATTCATGGGAGTGCCTCTTAAATGGGCCATTTCTTTTCCAAAAAAGGTGTTCCTTTGGAGTATGTTTGGCTGGGATACTTCGGGAGGCCACAATCTCAACTGTGATAGAAAAACATGGTTGACTTCTCTTTATAATACAACTGTGTGGAAAACATTGATATACATATACTTATATTTAGTGATAAATTTAACCACTATAATAAAGTAAATGCTTCTATCCAATGCATCTAAAAAATGTCATTCATCTTTTTGTTTTAAGTGTTGGACTATGAAATTCAAGTTTACACAGGAGGCATATCTGATGCCGATGCTGAATCCAAAGTTTACATCAATGTCTTTGGGACCAGAGGAGATTCTGGGAGACGGAAGTTACATAAATCCAAATTCCAAACTGGGAAATTTCAGAAAGGGCAGGTAAAATATTTTCAACATCTTTTTGATATTTCATTGAGAATTATCAGAAGAAATCTTTGTTGGAGCTGTAAAAGTGTACAGTCCTAGTGAATTCAATGTGAGTGCTGTCAGCATACCTTGGAGATAAGGCCAAGGGGTATGGCTCTCCATAGAGATCTGTGTATCTCCGTGATCATAGGGTCCAGGCGTACAGACTGCAAATGATGCCATCTCAAAGACAAGTGTGAGGAAATAAAATGAAACAGTAGCCATTTATATGCTCTAATCTAAAAACATCTGCATCTAGGAAATAGTCAACCGTACAGTCAAGACCACCTAAGGAACTGTTGTTCATTTACCTAACCCTAGAGGTGTGTGCATCAGATCCTCAATGAGCAGCTGTATATTGGTTGATTATTCAAACACTGCAGATAACGACCTAATCTTGTAATAAGTATATTATGTATTGTAAATAGTGTTGAGCATTAAGATACTGAAATATCGGGTATCGACCGATATTCGCGGTATCGGAGTTCCGATACTGAGTTCCGATACTTTTAGAATATCGAATACCGGAATCGGAAGTTCCCATAATGCCTGCGCTCTGCAGTGTCTCTGAAGGATGACAAGCTGGATGGCAGCGCTCAGCTTACTGTACTTGTCATTTAGTGTTAAAGGATTTATTAAAAAAAATAATAGTGTTTTCATGCACCGTCTCTTTAAAAAAGCAGGCCAGCAATTCAGCATCGGTACCCGACAATTTAGAACACAAAGAATAGAGCATCACACATAGATTAGATACATAGAAATATGTCAGTCACATATATAAGAAGTACAGTGATAGTGTTGATTACTGTACTTGTCATTTAGTGTTAAAATAAAGGATTTATTAAAAAAAAAATTGGCGTGGGGTTCCCCGTAATTTTAGTCTCTAGCGGAGGTTAAGCAGACGGCTGGGGCAGATGTTTGAAGCCTGGGAAGGGGGTAATACCCACGGAGCTTCCCAGGCTACTAATATCAGCCCCCAGCTGAATACCTAGCCTTTACTAGCTATTAAAATGGGGGACCCCCAAAAAAATGACGTGGGGTTCCCCCTATTTTAATAGCTAGCAAAGGCTAGGCAGACAGCTGGGGGCTGATATTAATAGCCCAGGAAGGGTGCCATGAATATTGGCCCCCTCCCAGGCTAGAAACACCAGCCGGCAGCCGCCCCAGAAATGGCGCATCCATAGGATGCGCCAGTTCTGGCACTTAGCCTCGCTCTTTCCACTGCCCTGTAGCGGTGGCAGTGGGGTAATAGGGCTGGGGTTGATGTCAGCTTATAATGCCAGCTGACATCAAGCCCAGGTTAGTAATGGAGAGGCGTCTATAAGACACCCCCATTACTAACCCCATAGTCAAAGTTAAAAAAAAACACAAACACCCAGAATAAAGTCATTTAATTGAAATAAACACACAATTCTTTATTGTTCTAAATTAAACCATACTTACCATCACGCCCATTCCAGCTGAAGCCAATGTCTTCTGAAATAAAAGTAAAATAATAAACCAACTTCATCCTTACCTTTCCATGGTTCCCAGGACGGCTCCAGCTCTGCTACATTCACATGACAGGCTGGATCGCAGCCGAAAGCTGCCATCCAGCTTGCCATGCCGCAGACACTGAGAAGCGCAGGCATGCTTGCGCTCCTCTGTGTCTGGCTGTGACGGCATAAAGATGAGCCGAGGTCATGTCCAATGAACTCGGCTCACCTCATGCACATCACTGACAGCATGGGAAAATTCTCCTGCGCTTGCAGTGAGCGCAGGGGAATTCTCTCACACTCACTGCAAGCGCAGGAGATTTCTCCCACACTGTCAGTGACGTGCATGAGGTGAGCTGAGTTCATTGGACATGAACTCGGCTCATCTGGATGCTGTCACAGCCAGACACTGAGGAGCGCAAGCATGCCTGCGCTTCTCAGTGTCTGCGGCATGGCAAGCTGGATGGCAGCTTTCGGCTGTGATCCAGCCTGACATGTGAATGTAGCAGAGCTGGAGCCGTCCTGAGAACCATGTAAAGGTAAGGATGAGGTTGCTTTATTATTTTACTTTTATTGCAGAAGACATTGGCTTCAGCTGGAATTGGCGTGATGGTAAGTATGGTTTAATTTAGAACATTAAAAAATTGTGTGTTTATTTCAATTAAAGGACTTTATTCTGGGTGTTGTGTTTTTTTAAATACTTTACTAGAAATTCATGGCGGTCATGTCTAATATTGGCGTGACCCCATGAATTTCGGGCTTAGTGCCAGCTGATAATGCCAAGCTGGCCTTAACCCCTTTATTACCCAGTGAGCCACCGCACCAGGGCCCTGGATGAGTTGGTTACAGCGCCAGAAGATGGCGCTTCTATGAACGCGCCATTTTTTGGGGTGGCTGCGGACTGCAATTTGCAGCGTGGGGGGGGGGGCAGAAAGCTTGGGCCTCCCTGCGCTGCGGATTCCAGCCCCCAGCTGCTTAGTTGTACCTGGCTGGACACAAAAATAGGGCGAAGCCCCACGTATTTTTTTTTAAATTATTTCATGAAATTCATGAAATAATTAAAAAAAGGGCTTCCCTGTATTTTTGTTTCCAGCCAGGTACAATAGGCATCTGGTGGTTGGGGGCAGCCCGTTTCTGCCTGCTGTACCTGGCTGGACACAAAAATAGGGCGAAGCCCCACGGCAATTTTTTTAAAATTATTTTATGAAATTCATGAAATAATTAAAAAAAGGGCTTCCCTGTATTTTTGTTTCCAGCCAGGTGCAATAGGCATCTGGTGGTTGGGGGCAGCCCTTTCCTGCCTGCCGTCCTGGGAACCATGGAAAGGTAAGGATGATGTTGGTTTATTATTTTACTTTTATTGCAGAAGACATTGGCTTCAGCTGGAATGGGCGTGATGGTAAGTATGGTTCAATTTAGAACAATAAAGAATTGTGTGTTTATTTCAATTAATGGACTTTTTTCTGGGCGTTTGTGTTTTTTTTTAACTTTGACTATGGGGTTAGTAATGGGGGTGTCTTATAGACGCCTCTCCATTACTAACCTGGGCTTGATGTCAGCTGGCATTATAAGCTGACATCAACCTCAGCCCTATTACCCCACTGCCACCGCTACAGGGCAGTGAGAAGAGCGAGGCTAAGTGCCAGAATTGGCGCATCCTATGGATGCGCCATTTCTGGGGTGGCTGACGGCTGGTGTTTCTAGCCTGGGAGGGGGCTATTATTCATGGCACCCTTCCTGGGCTATTAATATCAGCCCCCAGCTGTCTGCCTAGCCTTTGCTAGCTATTAAAATAGGGTGGACCCCACGTCATTTTTTTGGGGGTCCCCCATTTTATTAGCTAGTAAAGGCTAGGTATTCAGCTGGGGGCTGACATTAGTAGCCTGGGAAGCTCTGTGGGTATTACCCCCTTCCCAGGCTTCACACATCTGCCCCAGCCGTCTGCTTAACCTCCGCTAGAGACTAAAATTACGGGGAACCCCACGCCAATTTTTTTTAAAATAACTCCTTTATTTTAACACTAAATGACAAGTACAGTAATCAACACTATCACTGTACTTCTTATATATGTGACTGACATGTTTCTATGTATCTAATCTATGTGTGATCCTCTATTCTTTGTGTTCTAAATTGTCGGGTACCGATGCTGAATTGCCGGCCGGCTTTTTTAAAGAGACGGTGCATGAAAACACTATTATTTTTTAAATAAATCCTTTAACACTAAATGACAAGTACAGTAAGCAACACTGTCACTGTACTTCTTATGTATGTGACTGACATGTTTCTATCTATCTAATCTATGTGTGATGCTCTATTCTTTCTGTTCTAAATTGTCGGGTACCGGTGTATGCCGCTGCTGAATTGCCGGCTTTTCATGTAATACATTCTACATTATTCTTAGTTGCTTTCCTTCATGTAGAATTAACCTACAAGGAAAGAAAGGGTTTATTTTCATTCCGATATTTGTGTCCCATTGACTTGCATTGGTTTCCGGTATCGGAATCGGTGATATCCGATATTTTTTGGGTATCGGTCCGATCCAATCCGATATTTCCCAATATCGGAAGGTATCGCTCAACACTAATTGTGAAACAATTTTCTAATGTAATAACTTATTTTGTATGGAAATGGAAAATTATATATCTCATTTATTACTCTTTTTCTAGGTCGATATATTTTGCATTCAAGTGGTTTCATTGGGAGAACTGCAGAAAATCCAGATGAGCTGTGATGGAAGTAAACATGGTACTGCATGCCGACATATGCACGTATATCAACTTATCATAATATAAAGTACTGGTACAGAAATGAGAATACTAGGTCATAGCAATACACAGATTTGTAGTGAAATCTGAAAATGCATTAAAAATAAGCTTCAAGTTTCTCATTTGTCCATTGGTTGCGTCTGGTATTGTAGCATCAACTTCACTGACGTGAATAGAGCAGAGCTGCAATACTACTCAAAACCTGTAGACAGGTATGAGGCTATTTCTGGAAATTAGCAGCAATGTTTTTCTTATCAAGTACAGCCCCTTTAACGATAAAAAAAAAATTGTCAGTTTATAAAAAATGTATGCTAAATTGCATCCAACAACACTGGTCAATATAGGGCCACCTCCTCTTTCTTTTGTTGCTGGTTTAGTGAGTACATTGTTTAAGAGGTTGTTGGGGCATATACTGTAATATTGATGACCTACCCTTAGGATAGATCTATAATATCAGATCAGTAGGGGTCTCTTACCTGGCTCCCTTGCCGTTCTTAGCTCCAGCAGTGGCCGGATGTCAACATTGAACAGAGCAGTACAAAGCAGCTGCATTCAATGTGTAGGGCCGCAAGAGAACTGCAGATCAGCTCCTGTTCTAAATAGGAGCGGGCATGCAGTATCCCACAGCGGTCACTAAACAATAAGTGGAGCTGTGTTATTATACTATGTTCAGTGTTTACGTCTAGTTGCCATCAGTAGGGGTTCCAGGTGTTAGTCCCCCACTGATCTGATATTTATGATCCATCCTAAGGATAAGTCATCAATGTTTTATGCTCTGACAACCCATATAACTTAAAAAGGTTTTCATGGCATTGGTTAATTAAAAATGATGTGCTATACTACAAAAAGTTCCCCAGACATTCAGTTTTGGGCAGGATGTGGAAATTACACGTATGTATGTAGATAATTTAAAATTACAAACTTATTACATGAAATCACATTTACATCTTGAATTCAAAATTCATAGTCAATCTGAAGGATCTGCAGAGCCAAGAATTCGTTTTCCATGTATATGTAGAATTCATGTTTTTCAGTAAGTGAACACACACCCATTATTGTCTATAGGCGTGTTTATATATCTCAAAAAAATCATTTTCTTAGCTTAAAAATGTAGCTTTAATTTTGTAAATTTGAAAAAAAATTGCACTTAATTTTTTTTAAAGAATTCGATAAAGGCTATGTTTTTTACTAAGAAAAATATTCTTACTTTAAGGGCGCAGTCAGACGGACCTATAACACGGACGACGACCACATCGCAGTGCACGGACTGACTGGTGGCTCTCCTGAACCGAGCGTGACAGCTGTATAGAAATACTTGATGTTGTCACAATCGAGTCAAGAGAGCCGCCTGCCAGTCCGTGCAGTGCGATACGATCGCTGGCTGTGTTATACGTCCTTCTGACTACACCCTAATGGGATTAGTCACAAGACTATAGTACTGTAGACACAGCCAGGGATGGATTAAGAGTAGCAAGGGCCCCGGGCAGTTTAGAAGGCGCGGGCCCCCCCCCCACACCTGATTTATCACGTGACATGTCACATGATCCCCTGTGATAGATCATGTGATAGTTCACGTGAAATTAATTTGGCACAATATTAATTATAATTTTTTTTAGGCTGTGTGCCCACTATGCGTTTTTTAAGCGTTTCCGCAGCGGCAATTCCGCTGCAGAAACACTTAAAAAACGCTTGGTAGAAGGCCTGCCATGTTCCCCAATGATAATCCGCATGTGCTGTGCACACGTTGCGGAAATTTCCGCTGCGTATTATCATTGCGGAAAAAATCCGCAGCATTACCAATTATTTTGCGGAAGCGCAACGTTTTCGCCGCCATTGACTTGCATTGGAACGCATGGAATCCACATCACAGCATCTGTACATGCAGAATCCATGTGTTTCAATGTGCGGATGGTACCCGGGTTTGGAGAAGAGGAGACTCTCCTCTGGACCCGGGTACCATAGAACCTGTAAAAAAAGAATAAAATAAAAAATAAATATTATACTTACCTTCTGATGGCCTCCGGTGTCTTTATCCGATGCGTCCTGGCTTGCCGGCAGCTCGTGATGGTCTGACAAGGACCTGCCGTGACGTTATTTCGACCACTGTCGTCGGCAGGCCATCAGAAGGTAAGTATATATTTTTTATTTTTTACCATTCTTTTACTGTCACACTATATAAATCCATGCTGGTTGCATGGATTTATATAGTCCAGCATGGATTTATATAGTGCGACCAAGTTGTCAAGCACTTTCCAAGTCATGCTAAAATCGCTTGGAAAGCCCTTGTCATCCCGCATGCAGAAATGCATGTGAAGAACGTTTCACTTCCGCTTGTCCCTGGCAGGAAAAACACATGTACAATCCGCATGTACAATCCGCATGCGTTTTTTCTGCCAGGGAGATGCAGAAACGCTCTAAAAATATCCGGAGCATTTCTGCATCGTGGGCACATAGCCTTACATTAATTGTATAACTCAATATGGAGCACATATAGCCATCTATACACAGCAGGAGGCCGCACGTAGCTATCTATACACAGCGGGAGACCGCACGGCGCCATCTATACACAACAGGGGGCCACACGGCGCCATCTATACACAGCGGGGGGCTGCACGGTGCCATCTATACACAGCGGGGGGCCGCATGGTGCCATCTATACACAGCGGGAGGCCGCACGGTGCCATCTATACACAGCAGGGGGCCGTACGGTGCCATCTATACACAGCAGGGGGCCGTACGGTGCCATCTATACACAGCGGGGGGGCGCACGGCGCCATCTATACACAGCGGGAGGCCGCACGGCGCCATCTATACACAGTGGGAGGCCGCATGGCGTTCCCCCCAGAGATAGCAGGAGGCCGCACGGCGCCATCTATACTGAGCAGGAGGCTGCACGCAGTCACGCACACACACAAACATATACAGACATACACATACATACATACACGCATAAACACATTTGAAACACAAAAATACATATAAACAGACATCACACAATTATGTCTGCCTGCACACACACTCACTCAATCACACACACACTCACTTTCACACACTCTCACACACTCACCATTCCCTGGCTCCGCTCCAGTCCTCCTGCTCCTCTCCGATGCAGGCCGCAGCACTGTAGGCCGGGCGCCCACTGCATGACGTCACAGCTAGGAGACACGGCCACACACAGGGCAGTGTCTCCTAGCTGTGACGCGGCCGTGCCAGGACAGGGAAGTTAACTGCTGCAGTGCTGGCCCGGCCGAAGAAGAAGTAGCGGCCGTGCACTGCTGCGGGGGGAGCAGTCCGGGGGCCCCCCCGCCACTGTCTGCCTGTATTCCACGTCCCTGTGTATGCTGGGCCCTGCCTGACGTCATGTGGCAGGGCGGTCCCAGCATCATTCAAACTGCCCGCCCCGGTGGATCTGCAGCTGGCCGGATGGGTGCGGTTGCGTGATGCAGCGTGTCTGTGAGTGGCTGCTTTGAACTCTGGGACCACCCTGCTTGACGTCATGTGGCAGGGCGGTCCCAAAGTTCAAAACAGCCACTCACAGACACGCTGGCTGCATCACGCAGCCCTGTATATGCACTAGTTCTGGCGGGAAATTTAAATGATGTTGGGACCGCCCTGCCACATAACGTCAGGCGGGGCGGTACCAACAGCATTTAAACTGCACGCCCGTGCTTGTGAATATACAGCCGCGGCGGCCAGATGGGAGCGTCATGTGGCACTGGCAGGGCGGGGTGACACAGTATGATTCAAACCGCCTACAGCTGCGGGCCCGCAGCGGTGATTATCTAAACCTTCGGCCAGCGCGGCGGTGACCGAAAAAAATGCGCATTATAATAAGAGCAATTCATGGGCCCCCTGGAGCCTCAGGGCCCTGGGCGGTAGCCCATATTGCCCTCATTATAATCCGCCTATGGACACAGCTGCATTCACACAGATCCCTCATTCTTCCAACTGGTGGAGGCACTAGAGATTGGACTATTAACGTATTTTTTTCTAAGGACCGATTCACAAATCTGTGCAAAAAAGCCCACAAGTCTGACTCAAACTGAACAGCCACTTGTATGCCTATGAGGTCGTCAAGTTTGGGACAAGAGACCCGTGGCCAGTCCATGTGGTTCAAGTATAGGCCACAAAACACAGATGAGTGAATCTGGCCTTAGGATGGGCCATTAATTTTCAATTCTAGATGTTAGAAAAAGTTGAGAAGGATAATTATTATGGAAAACAATTTGCAGCGTTCAGAACCCGACAACCACTGCTAAAGATTTACCTGCGTGTTTTATCTTTTTTCACCACAGGGAAGGGTTGGTTCTTGGATAAAGTTGTAATACAATACACTGAAGATGAAAGTACTCACAAAGTTCTGTTTCCATGCAGCAGGTATGTTAGATGACAATAGACTCAATATAACAAAAAGATTTAACAAGATTACAGTGTAAATGTAATATATCAAACAAATCTATGCCAAGCGAAATATCAGCTACCATGAATGTGAGTCTCTAAGAGAAATATAGAGAGTACCAGTGTCACAAGTAGATCTTGGCCAGTGCCGTTAAAAAAAAAAAGTAATATTTTGACTGCTTTTTTTAAATAAAAATCTAAAGTGAAAGGATTACGTGTTTTCCTCGAAGTCCCATTAAAGTTTATTGTAACTAATTCAGCTAGGAATTTGCAGCATGGTCATTAGCGTGCGTACATTTTTTTATCAGAATGTAAATGAGGCATTAAATGCCACATTCGCATGTAAAGCTCGCAGAATTGCATCAGATCCGGTCAGGATTTAGGCACAGAGGGCCTGTTTCATCAACACTTTCACGCCAGAACTCAGGCATAAAAGCTTTGAAAAGTCACAAAATTTATGCGCAACTTAGAGTTGCGGCAAAATTTTGCGACATTTGGCATCTCTACAGCTCTGAAAAAATGGTTTGGAGATGGGACATGACTGGGAGTGGCAGTTGTGTAATGCTACAGCTTGTCTATTTCATGACAAGCTGTGGTGTTCTCTGCACCAGAAATCTCACTCCAGTACCTGACTGGAGTAAGATTTCTGGCTTAACACATAGAGAAGTACACCACTTGTCAAAAGCTCCACCTGCATTTCTTCATGATTCAGGAGCGTCTGACACCAGCACGACCCCTCATCAAGACCAGTGTGAACAACTAGGTCTTCAAGAATCGGGTGCAGAATCTGTAAATCCAGGTCCAACCCACAATGTGTGAACATAGCCAAATACAATACATAATTGACAAAGGGTACAGTCAGTATGTACTGGTAGTATAATTGGTATATTAGGGAATTGCATAGAAAATAAGCAATTTGTATGATGTGCTTGATTCCTAATTTTCCTATTCCTAAAATGTCCAGTGTTGAGAGAGTAGGAGATGCCATTAGCAGTGCTCAGTACATAGCATACTGCAGTAACAGTGGGAAAAAAAGAGTTTTTTCAGCTCACCATTAGATGAATTCCTGTGGCTTTGGGTGTGGACTCCAGGATGGTGCTCGGATAAGGCGGCTGTGGTAATCAACAAAAAAAAAAACCAGTAACAGTGGGTACGGAAAGTAATCAGACCCCTTTAAATTTTTCACTCTGTTTCATTGCAGCCATTTGGTAAATTCTAAAAAGTTTATTTTTTTTCTTATTAAAGTACACTCTGCACCCCATCTTGACTGAAAAAAAAACCCAGAAATGTAGAAAATATTGTATTCAGACCCTTTGCTCAGACACTCATATTTAAGTCACACACTGTCCATTTCCTTGTGACCCTCCTTGAGATGGTTCTACTCCTTCATTGGAGTCCAGCTGTGTTTAATTAAACTGATAGGACTTGATTTGGAAAGGCACACATCTGTCTGTATAAGACCTCACAGCTCACAGTGCATGACAGACCAAATAAGAATCCTGAGCTCAAAGGAACTGCCCAAGGAGCTCAGAGACAGAATTGTGGCAAGGCACAGATCTGGCCAAGGTTACAAAAGAATTTCTGCATTACTCAAGGTTCCTAAGAGCACAGTGGCCTCCATAATCCTTAAATGGAAGAAGTTTGGGACCATCAGAAGTCTTCCTAGACCTGGCCGACCAGCCAAACTGAGCAATCGTGGGAGAAGAGCCTTGGTGAGAGAGGTAAAGAAGAACCCCAAGATCACTGTGGCTGAGCTCCAGAGATGAAGTAGGGAGATGGGAGAAAGTTCCACAAAGTCAACTATTACTGCAACCCTCCGTCAGTTGGGCCTTTATGGCCCGACGGAAGCCTCTCCTCAGTGCAAGACATATGAAAGCCCGCATAGAGTTTGTTCAAAAACACATGCAGGACTCCGAGACTATGAGAAATAAGATTCTCTGGTCTGATGAGACAAAGATAGAACTTTTTGGTGATAATTCTAAGCGGTATGTGTGGAAAAAACCGGGCACTTCTCATCACCTGCCCAATACAATCCCAATAGTGAAACATGGTGGTGGCAGCATCATGCTATGGGGGTGTTTTTCAGCTGCGGGGACAGGACAACTGGTTGCAATTTAAAGAAACATGAATGCGGCCAAGTACAGATATATCCTGGATGAAAACCTCTTCCAGAGTGCTCTGGACCTCAGACTTGGCCGAAGGTTCACCTTCCAACTAGACAATGACCCTAAGCACACAGCTAAAATAACAAAGCAGTGGCTTCAGAACAACTCTGTGACCATTCTTGACTGGCCCAGCCAGAGCCCTGACCTAAACCCAATTGAGCATCTCTGGAGAGACCTGAAAATAGCTGTCCACCAACGTTCACCATCCAACCTGACGGAACTGGAGAGGATCCGCAAGGAAGAATGGCAGAGGATCCCCAACCCAGGTGTGAAAAACTTGTTGCATCATTCCCAAGAAGACTCATGGCTGTATTAGCTCAAAAGGGTGCTTCTACTCAATACTGAGCAAAGGGTCTGAATACTTATGACCATGTGATACTTCAGTTTTTCTTTTTTAATAAATTTGAAAAAAAATAACAGAAATGTAGAAATTTTTGCAGTCAAGATGGGGTGCAGAGTGTACTTTAATGAGAAAAAAATGAACTGTTTAGAATTTACCAAATGGCTGCAATGAAACAAAGAGTGAAAAATTTAAAGGGGTCTGAATACTTTCCATATCCACTGTGTAAATGTCAGTTTTCTAAAGGATTTACAATTACCTCCTCCACTGATTGATGCTTTATATGTCTAATTTCACACCCTTGATCTAAACTGCAATAATGCCTCCTAATAAAATGTGACCTTGCCATTCATCTGCTATGCCGTGTCATTGAGTGAGCATTATTTTGTGGTCAGGGCTAAGCACATTGTACTTCTCTAACAAAGGACAAAGCAAGTGGGAGCCAAAACCAGGTGAGGAACAATAAGAGAAAAGGTATAATAAATGCAGAATTGGTGCCCATGTTTCTATCACCCACTCCTGGTTTTGGCTCCCACTCCTGAGAAAAAATACTGACCAAATACTGATAGTGGGGCCGTGGCCTAATAGTATATATTTAAATGAGTTTTCCCATTACCCACAAACTTTTTTGTCATAAATGTTAGATGACGAGGTCAACAGCTAGTGTCCCCATCAACCCCAAGATGAGGAGGTCTTCACTCCTATATGCCTGATCTGCAGAGCAAAATTGTATGCAAAGGGAATATGGACTGCATTGTTGGGATTTAGAAATGAGCAAATCAATTCAATTCAAAGCAAATAGATTAGAATTTGTGTGGAATTTTTAGAAATTCACTGAATCCGGTAAACTTGAACAATTTGAGATTTGTTTTGCATGAGTCGCCTAAAGTGGCTGCCATTGAACACATTGTGGATGATTGCATTAACTAGTGAAGGAAGACATTACCATGGGTAGGCTTCCACATGATGCCCTGCAGCTGTCGCATCACATGGCATAGTTCAGCCACTCTCTGTATAAAATCAGAAGTAAGAAATGCAGCAGCCATTTTGTGGTGAATCTGGATAGTGAGATAATAAAACTGATACTGATACATAGCTGTGTAATCAAGAACACAGTTGGCTGGTCCTGAGGCCAGAACAGGAGATAGGAGACAAGATAATGGAGCTAACTCCAGTGGTATTGAGCGGAAGATACAGAAAGATATGCATGGGTTAGTGGGGACCCTGGAACGGCAGGCAATGGGGAGAGAGGGTATGTGTGAGCTAGACCTTAATTGTAGAGAAGGAATTCTAGATTGCCAGGCATGGGAAGTGGAGTTCAGGCAGAAGAACAGAAATATTGCAAATATAGGGGTCCAGAGCCTGGTAACTTATATTACTGTTACATACGACATAACAAATGTGCCACTGCATGCATCTGAAGAGTGTACGCCTCTATATAACACAAAAGTTATGTCTACCAAGTCTTGTACCTGCTCTATCCTCTGTACAAATGTTACATCAAGCTTCACAGTAAAAACAGGTTTATTTTTGTAAGGTTGACTGACTCTTTCCATATCTATACTAAAAATTTTAGGTTGTGCCATCCTTAGGTTTTAATCCAAACAAGGAAAGGTTCAGAGAACATACAATCACACATACCATGAAGAACCCACTTTATTAGTGTTTGGGGTCACACGAGAAATTCTCGTCCTGAAGGACCCTTACACTGCCGAAAGCTTACAACATAGCCTTATAGATATGTCCCTTATATCCCACATCTACGATGCCGAATATTAGTGGTTTGTTCACTGCTTTGTCCTTTCATCTACTTCTTGGCTCTGGTGCACAAATTAACTGACAGGTAAGAGCTCCTTAGCTCTATATGATTAGACAGATCTATTAGCTTTCAGGCTTAATCCACTAGACTTAGTAACACACTTTTCAATACACCAGCCTAAGATTGTGTTCACATGTGGCTATGGTGCATTTTTGTCACAATTTTTTTTAAAACAGTGCGTTAAAAGATGCAGCATAACCGAAAACATATGATTGCAGCCTCAAAATGTTTCCACATCAGCTTTGGATTCAGACTATGGCAGATTTGACATGAAGAATAGCTCTGCATGCAAATTATTTCTTCCTTTTAGTATAGCAGAAAACACAGTAGAAACTAATAGACCCCATTACAAGTCAGTGGGGTTCGTTAGGTGCTATTCATGTCTAACATGCAATTGATCTGCCAATATTCTGATTTTAATTATCCAACAAAATGCACAGTATATGCATGAACAAATCCTACCAATTTTGCACCATGTTTTCTTTGCCAGGCCACCTTGTCCCTCCTGCTCCCCTGTTCTCATTCTTTCACATTAGCAACACCTCATTCTTTCAATTTCAGTTCAAGTACACTCTTCTACACATTTTCAAAAGTATTCTAATTCAGAAATGAAATGTGCCATTTCTTAATGATTTTGATGTGCTAAATTCAAGTATCATAATGAAAACTGGCAATAGTCTCTTCTTTCTATGATATCGAAGCGCTTTCTTTTAACTACTACATAAAGTGTCTTGACAATACATAGAAATGTAATTGTTTTCTTTTAAAGCATTATTATTTCTGCGTATATAAAGATGCATGTATAGGAAACTTAGCTGTATTTTAATTCGCTATAATACAGTAAGGTCCAGAGATTTTTGGACAGTGACAAAATCTTCATGATTTAGGCTCTTCGTTAGTGATGAGCGAGTGTATTCATTACTATTCGCTATTCGCATGGATAGTATGGTATTCGGGTTACTCGCTATATTGCGAGTATTTGTGTACTCGCCTTGCTATATTCGGATGTCCAGCCCTGCAGTTTTGGCGCCTCCTTTGCAGCCACTAAACATGCTAGGCTTCTTAGCCAATCATAGTAATGCCGCAGACATCTTGGTTGTGGCATTACTGTGATTGGCTGGCCGCCCAGCCTCATAGGGTCTATTTAAGCCCTGCCGCCGCCATTTTGTGCACATTGCGTCTGGAGCCTGCATTCTATAAGCATAGGGAGAGATCGCAGAGCTGCTAGGGAGAGTGTTTAGGCCTCTTGATAAAACAAAAGCCATTTGTAAGGGCTACCTGCAGTGTATACTAGTTCAGTGTTTAAATGAGCCGCTCACTAGCTCAATAATACCATCAAAAAATAGCTCTTTTCAGAGCTGAAGACACACAACAAAGTCAGAGTACAGGGAGGGAGAGATTGTGTATTAGCTAGGGAGAGGATAAAGTATTCTTCCAGTGTCCAACTTAAAACAGCTTAAAAAAGCATCAGTCTATTTTCCCCGCTGTTTTAGGGGTCAGAACCTGGCTTCTGCTGTCCACATTAGTCCACTTAAAAAGGCGTTTAGTGCCCTACACAAAGCAGTAGTCCAAACATTTCCTACTGCCTGCTACCAAGCACGCACCAGCCCATTTTCCCCACTGTTTTTGGGGTGACAGCATGCCTTCTGTCCACATTAGTCCACTTAAAAAAGCGTTTAGTGCCCTACACAAAACAGTAGTCCAAACATTTCCTACTGCCTGCTACCAAGCACGCACTAGGCCATTTTACCCACTATTTTGGCTGACAGCTAGCTTGGCTTGTGCCATCAACATCTAAAAATCTGTCAACAAAACCCAAAATGCCAAAAGAGCCTGTTGTTAAGGGACGTGGAAGTGATGTTGTCATTAGTGCGCGAGAAGGCACTCAGTCTGTGTCAGGTCAGAAGAAGCTTGATGCAACCACTATGTTCCTGGAAAAATTTCCCAGTCTGGAACGTAAACGTGTGTGTCAGCCAGAAGAGTGAGAGCAGATTCTGTCTTGGATAGCAGGCAAAGCCTCTATGCATTTGCCAAGCAGCAACAAATCTTCCACAACCACACAGTCTACTGTCGATACACAGAAGGCTGGCCCATACAATCCTGAAGCTGGTTCTTCTTCCTCCCGCCATTATCAGTCACATGAGACATGTGACCCCAAGCTTGGCCACTCCGAGGATCTGTTTGGTACATATCCTTTGATTGGCTCTGGCCTATCACCATGCAGCGTTGAAGAGGGACAAGAGGAGGTGGCGTGCATTGATGCTCAAGTATTTGAGGACCTACGGCCAGAAGAAAGCCACTTGGAGGAACGTCATTTACTGTCTCCAGAGGTGGAGGCTGATGATGATGAGACACAGTTGCCATCAGGACAGCTTACAATGTCAACTGGGAAGGAGGATGAGATGGAAAACGAGGCGGTCGATGATGAGTCCACTGATCCAACCTGGACTGTTGGAATGCATAGCCATGACAGCAACACAGAGGAAAATGGATATGTAGCACCAACACAGGCTCCAAGGGGTCATGGTTTGCCCAGAGTGACAACTTTGTCAACTGTTCCCAAGAGCACCCCCGCTGTGTGCCAAATCAGGGCAAGGGGGCGTTCAGCTGCTGTGTGGAATTTTTTTTCTGAAAGTCCTTCAGAGAAAAACATTGTAGCCTGTAGCATCTGCCATACCAAGTTGAGCAGAGACCAGGGCAAAGGCAACCTGAGGAGCACCACCAGTATGCAAAACCACATGGCAGCCAAGCACCCCAGTAGGTGGGCGGAACACCAGGGTACCAAATATACGTCTGCGGGTGAAACCAATGCCATGTCACTTGGGCTATGTCCTTCAGAATCTGCTGTTCAGGAAGCAGGCGCTCATACCTCCTGCCCACAAGCTCCGGTTGCTCACACACAACAAACATCAACCACATCCACTTCCTTGTCCCAGCGAAGCATCCAATTGTCCGTGCCTGAGAGCTTGGAAAGAAAGTGACGCGCCCCCTGGGCCGTGGGGTACTCGGTAGCCGGGCCGGTCGATGCTGGGGGATGTCACAGTGGCGGTGACTCGGTCCATGATCCAGGCCAGTCAATAAAAGGGGTTTTAAAGAAAAGGGAATATAGTTTTTATATAATGTTCGTGACGCCACCTGTGGTATGCGGCTATATGGAGCCGCCTCTGCGGTGCAGAACCTCTGGAGCTGATGATGATGCAGCAGAGTTGGTTCAGCTCTCTACAGGCAGAGCTTAGCTCCAGGGCAGGAAGTGGTGATTTTATAGATGTTGCTGTGCAGTGTAGTGCAGGGGATGGCGCAGTTAATAGTCCACAACTTAATGGCGGTTTCCTCTTATCTTTAATTGATGTGGTTAGGCAGACCGGGACGCGGGTACTAGCTGGTAGTAGAGCTCCGCGCGGCCTAGAAGCAAGTTGGGGGATCCACCTAGCCAGGTGGAGTTGTAGGCCTTCCCTTTGTGCTACCTCTTTGGCCCTGCTGCGTATAGCTATGCTGCGGCCCTCATCCCTGAGTAAAACGTCTTTGTGCTCACCCATATGGCAGGCAGCTCGGACCTTCCTGGAGTGTCGCTCCCATGTGGCGGTGCTGGGCCCTATCATGCTGCTGAGCTTCCGGGCGTCTGATGTGGCCAGGAGACCTGCAGTCTCCTGCCCTCCAGTTTCTGCTGCTGGGCTTTCGGTGCCCCACAACCTCAGACTCCGGTGTCCGGTTCTTCTGCGCTTCCCTCTGGGGTGAACTGCCGTGCAGCTCCACTCCCTAGGTCTTTCCTCGTCGCTGTCCTGTATTCAACTCCTCACTAACTCTAACGTACCCCGCCTCCAGATCCCAGTTGCTAAGGGGAGGAGCTCCCCTTGGTTGTCTGGAGCCAGGAAAGTGTTGCATGCTGGTATACCTGACTAGGGGACCCCTGCTTCCTTCCAGGCATGGCATCTCCTCTTGTGAGGGAGGCAATGCCACTGTGGCAACCGGACTCCTGGGGTGCCACAAAAGCGTAAATACCCAGCCACGCACCCACAGGCACAAATACTAAACTCGCACATTGCCAAATTGCTAGCTGTGGAGATGTTGCCGTTTAGGCTTGTGAGAACTCAGTCTTTCGGTGATCTCTTGGCTGTGGCTGCCCACGATACAGTGTTCCCAGCCGCGACAAGTTTACCCGGTGTGCAGTCCCTGCATTACACAAGCACATGTTAAACAATCTGAACCGTGCTCTCACCAACGCCGTAACCGGAAAGGTCCACCTAACAGACACCTGGACAAGTTGTTGTGGACAGGGACGATACATTTCTGTCACTGCACACTGGGTGAACCTGTTGGAGGGTGGGACAAAGGCACAAACTGGAACATCACACATCCTACCCACGCCAAGAATAGTGGGCCCAACTTCTGTCAGGGTTTCCGCCTCTTCATATTCCACTTCCTCTCTCCCCTCCTCCTGCTCCTCATCCTCTGCTGAATTACCCTACCCATCTCTGCCAAGCTGGGACCTGTGCAGCAGAGAATCGGCAAAGCGGCAACACACTCTGCTGAAGCTACTCTGTTTAGGTCAGAAAGCACACACTGCAGCAGAGCTGTGGCAAGCATTAAAACAACAGACTCTCCCCGCTGCACCTCCAACCTGGTCTGGTCGTCTGCGATAATGGGCGTAACCTGGGGGTGGCTTTAAAGGTCGGCAAGCTGGTACACGTGCCATGCATGGCTCACGTGCTGAACCTAGTTGTTCAGAAATTTCTGAAAACTTACCGTGACTTGCTGCACCTGCTTGAGAAGGTGCGCTGTATTAGCGCCCATTTCCACCAATCCTCTACCACTTTTGTTGCTCATACAGCACTGCAAAAGCGCTTGAATTTGCCAAGTCACCGACTCATTTGCGACCTGCCCACGAGGTGGAACTCAGCATATCATATGTTGGCGAGGATTAGTGAACAGCAGAGGACAGTAGCTCAATACCATCTTCAACATGCCTGTCAGACTGAGTCAGCCACCACACATAACTGTCGAGTGGGTGTGAATCGCTGACATTTGTGAGGTTCTTGAGAACTTTGAGTACTGCACCAACCTAGTGAGCGGTGATCAGGCTATTATCAGCGTAACTATCCCGCTGCTGTGTCTCTTGAAACAATCACTGCATAATCTCAAAGAGGAAGCTTTGAGAGCCCAGCATGTTGGTATGGAGCCAGATTTCCCAATGTGTGATACTACCCAGCCCAGCCAATATTCTGAGGCAACATTGGGTGATGAGGCGCAAGATGAGGAGGGAGAGGACTTGTTTTTCTGTGCTACCGAGGGAACTTGTAATGCTACAGAGGGGACATCCAACCCAAGTTTCATGTCTGTCCAGCCTGGATGGGCTGGAGAGGAGGTGGTGGAGGAGGAGGAAGAGGCGAGTCAGCGTGAGGAGAGGATGGGTACTGTTTCTACTGTTGGGGACACAGAACATTTGTCTTTTTGCAGCTTGGCCCACATGACACAGTTCATGTGTAAGTGTCTGTGGCAAGACCCTCGCGTGATACACATTTTATCCAACAACCTATACTGGTTGGCCACCTTACCAAGCAATGTGAACTGAGGTCTAAGATGGTACACATGCAAGAAATAAGAGCATGTTCACACTAGCAAAAAGATACAAAACCTACAAAAGACAAAAAATATATCACATACCCTACCATCATTATATATAAATGAAAAGCAAAGTTGCATATGAAATATAGGGTACTTAGTGAACTATTTTTGATCAAAAAAAGTATACAAGCCGTCCCACAAGCGACAAGGTGACCCTAATTGGGACGGTCCTAGACTGTCTATATTAAAAACCTTACTGTATATCAAAGTTGAAGTAATGCATGTAAAAGGGTAGACAAATAGAACCGGGTCCAAAAATCAGACCAACTAAGCCCGTGGTAAGCTATATATATACTGACCAGCTCAACAAGGGGGATGCTACACCCCTAATTTGCACAGAATGCAAACAAGACAAAAAAACAAGCAATGTGAACTGAGGTCTAAGATGGTACACATGCAAGAAATAAGAGCATGTTCACACTAGCAAAAAGATACAAAACCAACAAAAGACAAAAAATATATCACACACCCTACCATCATTATATATAAATGTAAAGCAAAGCTGCATATGAACTATAGGGTACTTAGTGAACTATTTTTGATCAAAAAAAGTATACAAGCCGTCCCACCAGCGACAAGGTGACCCTAATTGGGACGGTCTTACACTTGTCTATATTAAAAACCTTACTGTATATCAAAGTTGAAGTAATGCATATAAAATGGTAGACAAATAAGAACCGGGTCCCAAAATCAGACCACCTAAGCCCGTGGTAAGCTACATATATACTGACCAGCTCAACAAGGGGGATGCCACACCCCTAATTTGCACAGAATGCAAACAAGACAAAAAACCAAGCAATGTGGTTGGCCACCTTTCTCGATCCACGGTACAAGGAGAAATTTCCTTCTCTCCTTTTGGAGTCACCAAAGAGTTTTACAATGGAATCGTTCAAGAGGGCTGTTGTAGATCAGTTGCTGAAAACATCACCCTCAGACAATGCTGGTGGCAGAGGTACCGGCTCATTTCAACACCAAGGGATAATGGGGAGAAATACGAACACCAGCTCCAACAGAGGTGGGGGGGGATGTGCACAAATTGGGCAATTTTCAATAAATCAGGATTTTCAATAAACCAGCACAACAACAAGGGCTATCTGTGCCTGTAACAATGCCAAGGAGAAATAAGTTGCATAACATGGTCAAGGGGTACTTAAGTGACCATACGTGCGTCCTTTCTGGCGCTTCAGTTCCCTTTAATTATTGGGTGTCTAAGCTGAACACTTGGCCCGACCTCTCCTTATATGCCTTGGAGATGGTGGCCTGCCCGGCTGCTAGTGTGGTGTCAGAGCGTGTTTTCACTTCTGCTGGGGCAATCATCACTGATAGGCGCACACGCCCCTCCACGGAAAATGCAGACAGACTTACTCTAATTAAATTCAACAAGGAATGGATATCTCCACAGTTTGTAATCCCTCCAGATGACAGCAAGCCAACCTAAATTCACCAAAAATGCAGATTCATGCTACTGCTGTTAACGTCACCCTCTTCCCATAAAAACCTGTTTCCTTCCTTCGTCAACCATGACTCAGCCCATAGGGCTAATTTTTACAAACCCTCTGCACATTGTGCAGTGGACAAATGAGGACAGTATTCCTACTGCAGCCTAACTACTATTTGTGATTGGAGGCCCTTGGGATGGTGGCTTCCTGCGCCAACCATGACTCAGCCCATAGAGCTAATTTTTAAAAACCTTATGCACATTGTGCAGTGGACAAATCTGGAATGTACAGTGGTTCTACCAAACTAATATTTGTCATTGGGGGCCCTTGTCACAGGTTGTGCCACATTGTGACTGAGATAGGGGATACATATTCAATAGAAATGTACTGTCAGCCACCCTATTTGACAAAAAAACATGCCTGGTTGTGCCACATTATGACTGAGATAGGGGATACATATTTAATAGAAATTTACACTGACTGTTCATGACTGACTGATGGCCCTCTGAAAACTTGAATTGAGGGCCACAACTACTACAGTACTCCATCGTAGATAATGTTTGTCAAGGGAGGCCCTTGTCATGGAATCTTCCTGCACCTATGACACAGCCCCCAGGAGTAATTTTTGGAAATATGATGCACATTCTGCACTGGACCAAGTAGTACAGTATCAAGAAGTCTTCTCTTCCTAAATAATCTGGGGAATATTGACAATCAAAATCTCTGAGCCATTTGGAGAAGCTTCTCCAACCCAACCTGGAGGGGGGGGGGGGGGCACCATATATCCTTTGTCCATTGACTTGCACAAGTGATATATTTGCGCTCGTCATCCAGTTGACTAGTGCAGCTTTATTTTTCCGGTTCACAGAATTCAGCCATACCTGAGGATTGCAGGCCGCACTCACTGCTCCTTCTAGTACTCCTTGTCTCTTGGCCTTTTTCTCTGTAGTCTCTGCCCTTAAATGAGTTAAATAATAGAGTGAGGGCCCTACAATATGAATAAGTGAGGGCACTCTAAAATGTACACAAGAGGCACCTACAAAATCTCTAGAGGAGGGCACTTCAAAATGTATGTTACAGGGCCACACGAGGGCTCTCACAAAACTCAGCTTTCCTGCCTACTGCAGGCCCTCTGAACATTTGAACTTAGGGCCGCAGTATCATATGGTGGTGGAGGAGGTGGAGGAGGAGGAGGGTCAAGCCTAACGCTACAATGGGCACATTGTAAACTTATATGGAATATGTATTCCACTATCTGAGTGTCAATGATGGAGGGACCGCCCAAATGTCTAAGTAACAGCTGTCCCTCCAAAACTCATGTTACAGAGCCACATGAGGCCTCTCAGGTCAAAGATCAACATACCTAGGTGCGTTCTAACTGTGCTTGTAAAGTGCTGGGGAATAGCGAACAAAAATGATGTATGACAGAGGGACCTACAAAATGTAGGTCAGGGCCCTCCCAATTGTAAAAGGCAAAAAAAGCCACAACAGTATGTGTGAACAAACGCTAAAAGGGATATTTTTTTGATTTCTCTGGTTTATTTAGCTTTATATACAAGTGATTATGCAGGAAAAACTGTTTCTTAACCTTTTTGGCCTGTTAAATGCAATTTAGGTAAGGTTTGGTAGTTGTTCTTGTGTGTCTGTAAAAGTGGCGTAATACTGCGACAAACTTATTCCCAGAAACTATATGTGAGTCAGAAATGCATGCAGGCACATTCCCCAGGCTCTTCCCATTCTGTTTCATTACTATCCTATCCATTTCAGCCTTTTCCTCAGGCCCCCAGACACCTTTGTAGGGTCCAGCAGAAAATTACTCGCATTTCCCATTGACTTACATTTTACTCGCTATTCGGAACGAATACGCGATTATTACAAAGTACTCATTATGAGTATAGCGATTACGAATATTACGGTACTCTCTCATCACTACTCTTCATGCTACTATTTTTTATTTAAAATGAAACAACTAAGATGCAACTGAAGTGTAGAATTTCAGGTTTAATTAAAGGAGTTGAACAAAAATATTCTGTGAAATGAAACATTTAGGAATTACAACCATTTTCTACCAAGCCTCCTCATTTCAGGGGCTCAAGAGTAATTGGACAACTTAACTTTGACCATAAATAAAATGTTTTTTTTTAATACTGTGTAGAGAATCCTTTGCGGGAAATGACTGAGTTCTGTACACTTCAGAATTCATTTGGCTACTTCTGCCTTCAGTCACATCATCAATAAGGCTGCGTGCCCACTATGCGTTTTTCAAGGGTTTTTGCCGCGAAATTTCCGCAGCGAAAACGCTTAAACGCTTGGTAATACATGTCCCATGGTCCCCAATGATAATCCGCATGTGCTGTGCACATGCTGTGGAAATTTCTGCTGCGGATTATCATTGCGGAAAAATACGCAGCATGTCCATTAATGTAAGTGCCGCCTTGACTTGCATTAAATCGCTTAATATCCGCATGACTACATGTGCACATGCGGATATTAAGCGATTCAATGTGCGGATGATACCCGGATCTGGAGAAGAGGAGACTCTCATCCAGACCCGGGTACCATGATACCTGTAAAAAAATAATAATTTAAAGTAAAAAATATACATTATACTTACCTTCTGATGGCCCCCCGGTCTCCTGTATGATGCGTCCTGGCTCCCCAGCGGCTCGTGATGGTGTAAAAGGACCTTCCATGACATCATTTAGTCATGTGACAGGTCACTCGATCGCTGACGTCGGCGGTCGCGTGACCTGTCACATGACTAAATGACGTCATGAAAGGTCCTTTTACACCACCGCGAGTCGTACAAGAGACTGGCGCATTGTACAGGAGACCTGGGGACATCAGAAGTTGAGTATAATGTTTATTTTTTACCATTTTTAATTATTTTTTTTCAACTATTAACTTGGTTACACTATATAAATCCATGCCGGTTGCATGGATTTATATAGTGTGACCAAGTTGTCAAACACTTTTCCAAGTGATGCTAATATCGCTTGGAAAAGCGCTTGATAACCCGCATGCAGAAATGCATGTAAAAACGCTTGACAAACGCTTCTACCTGGCAGAAAAAACGCATGTAAAATCCACATGCGTTTTTCCTGATGGGGAGATGCGGAAAAAATCTGCAGCATTTCTGCATCGTGGGCACTTAGCTTAAATGTTAGTGAGTCAGTGTCATTGGAAGCCATGCATGCCCATGCCATCACACTGCCTCCACCATGTTTTACCGAGGACGTGGTGTGCTTTGCATCATGAGTCATTCCAAGTTTTCCCCATAATTTCTTCTTCCCATCATTCTGGTACAGGTTGATCTTAGTTTGATATGTTCAAACTTTTTCAGAACTGGGCTGGCTTCTTTAGATGTTTTTTTGGCAAAGTCTAATCTGGCCTTTCTATTTTTAAAGCTGATTAATTGTTTGCACTGTGTGGTGAACCCTCTATTTGCTCTCATGAAGTCTTCTCTTTATACCAGACTTAGACACTGACATTCCTACTTCCCGGGCAGTGTTCTTCACTTGGGTGGATGTTGTGAAAGGATTTTGCTTCACCATGGAAACAATTCTATGATCATCCACCACTGTTGTCTTCCGTGGACATTCAGGCCTTTCTGAGTTCACAAGCTCACCAGTGTGCTCATTTTTACAGAATGTACCAAACTGTTGATTTGGCCACTCCTAACATTTCTGCTATCTCTTTGATGGATTTCTTCTTTTTTTAGCCTGATAATTATCTATTTATCTTGTATTGAAAGATCCTTTGGCCGCATATTGTAGGTACACAGCAACAGCTTCCAAATGCAAATGCCACACCTGGAATCAGTTCCAGACTTTTACCTGCTTAATTGATGATGGATTAACAAGGAAATAACCCATGCAACCCATTAAAGAGCTTTTGAGATAATTGACTAATTACCTTTGGTCCCTTTAAAAAAAGGCAGCTACATATTAAAGAGCTGTAATTCCTAAACTCTTACTCCAATTAGGATGTGCATACCCTTAAATTAAATCTGAGAGTCTGCATTTTCAAACCATATTGATTACTGTATTTTTGGGACTATAAGATGCACTATTGTCCTCCAAAATATTGGAGGAAAGTGGGGGGGTGTCTTATAGTCTGGACATACGGTACCTCATAGTCCAGCTGTGGATGATGGGGGGAGGGTAGTGGCAGCGGCTGAGGAGCGGGCACATAGGCAGGGGCCAGCTCCTGTAGCTGCTGCAGCAAACACGTGGGCACACTGAATATGCACTGCTCTCCACGCCCATAGTCCCTCCCACCTCTATGCACTGAAGTCGGCGCCAAGAGGTGGGAGGGACTATGGGCGTGTGGAGCAGTGAATATTCATTTGCTTTAAAGTGAGCACACTGTTAGCTGCAGCTGCTGGCTCGGCGATCACATGTGCCTGCTATTAAAGAGAATGAAAATTCTCTGCTCCCCACGCCCATAGTCTTGCCCACTTCTATGCACTGAAACTGGCACTAAAAGGTTAGCGGGACTATGGGAGTGGAGAGCAGTTGTGAAGACCTGGGGTCTTCCGTGGGCAGAACACTACTCAAACACAGGGTGAGGGTAAAACAGTGTGGCAATACTTTATTGAACCACCAAACAGACCATAACCACATAACAGTCCCAACAAATACCCAAGATGGTGCAAAATTACACAGTCTCATCATTCCGCTTGCAAGCCTGGGATTAGAAGAACTGTGACTTTGGGACTTCCAGGGCCAACTACTTCAACCAGTGGCCCCCGGCTTTCGGTGAGCCCCCACAGAGAGGAGGTAGCAGTAAGCTTAGGAAGCTGACAGTCAATCGAGGTACAAGACCAGAAGACCCGAGGGTACCACTCTGGCCTCTCTGAGAGTTTCCATGGGACCAAATGACCGGCTGGTCTCACTCTGGCTTCTCCGAATGTCTCCATGGGTTCCAGGCAACCGGAGGGTGCCACGTGGCAACCCCAAACAACATATGCATGGGGCCAGGTGACTTAATCGTCAAAACCTGGTTTCCCCAAATATATCCATTGGTTCTCTGATGGTCAATGTTCCTTAAGCCGGAACAATGTAGAATCCAAATCTGTGTCTCACTATATGGAGCCATGCTACCAGGCTGATGTCCTGAAGAGTCTGTCTGATCTTTGATTCTCCTTGTAAAGTCTCTCCTTCAATTCTGCCTGCTACAGAGGCATTTGTCCCTTAACCTCTTAATGACCGCCAATACGTTTTTTTACTGACCTGCAATATAAGAGACTAGCATCCCTGACAGGTGACAATCCTGTAGCTGTGGGCTGTACACTATAGCTGACAACTTGCTGCATCAGCCATGATCAGTGTTGGCACCAACTATGGCCGTTTAACCCCTTAAATGCTGCTGTCAAAAGTGACTACGGCATCTAGATGGTAAACAGAGTGTGGGGGCTTCCTCTTTCACCCCATTAGCACCCTGAGATCTTGATCGTGAGGTCCTGATGATTACAATGGCAGTTCATGGCCAAATAACGGCCGGCTATATCAACCTGTTTAGAAGTTATCAAAATTTAGGTTTTAAAAGTAAACTTTTTCATTCCTGTCATGCTACTTTGCATTAATTCCTGAAAAGCACCTGAAGGGTTAATAAACTACTTGAAAGCAATTTTGAATACGTTGAGGGGTGTGGTTTTAAAAATGTTGTCAATTTTGGGGGTTTCCAATAGATAGGACCCCCAAAGTCACTTCAAAACTCAATAGGTCCCTAAAAAAATAAGTTTTGTAAATTTCTTTGAGAAAATTAAAAATTACAGCTACATTTTAAACCTTCTAAAATGTTAACAAAATAAAACAAAACAACATTTTACAAATGGGGCTGATGCAAAGTAGACATGAGGGAAATGTTACTTATTATTGTTTTTGTGTGGTATGACTATCTGGATTAAAGGGATAATCATTCAAAGTTTGAAAATTGCAAACTTTGTCAAATTTCTGATATTTTTATAAATAAACGCAAAACATATCAACCTAAATTTACCATTATCATAAAGTATGATGTGTCATGAAAAAACAATCTCTAAAACTATTGGATATGATGAAGCATTCCAGAGTTATTAGTATATAAAGTGACACGTCAGATTTAAAAAAATTGGCCCGGTCACTAAGGGGTTAAATAGTTACAATTGTCCTTTCAAGTACACATCCACAGGTCAAGGATAAGGGATGATATTATTGCACAGGGCTCAGGTCTCATTCTTAGTGAATTTAATCAATTTACATAGTTGTTATAGCAGGGGGCTCTGATAAATCAACATCTAGCTGGCTTTAATATAATATATAATTAGCATATTAACAAACATTATTGTTTCCAGACTTCAAGAGAAGTCAACATTCAGGTTTATAAACATAATAGCATGTCCTTCTTGACGAGCCACCGAAATACACACACATACATTCACAAGTCAACACAAACACAATAGTGTATTTCTCTTGGCTTATCAAAAATAGACCTCTGGCTGATGAAGATAAGAAGCTGTTTCATCACAAATATTCACTATTTATTCTCTTTAATAGTGGGCACACATGATCACCCAGCCGAATGAATATTCACTGCTCTCCATGCCCATAGTCCTGTACAACTCTATGCACTTAAGACGGTGCCGAGAGGTGGCCAGGACTGTGGGAGTGGAGAGCAGTGAATATTCATTCTTTAATAGCGGGCACACAGCTGCTGCGGCGGCTAACAGTGTGCCCGCTATCAACCCCTTTCTGACGTTGGACGTAATAATACGTATCTACACCCTGAGCCTATTGCACCAGATACGTATTATTACGCCCTAGCTTTAATGACAGTGAGGCAGAGGATCCCACCTTTCTTTATTTTTCTGACTCCTCATCGTCTTCCTCTGTAGCATCAGCGTCTCTGCCTCCTGCCCGACAGACGCCAATCTACTCAGCACCACGGCTCCGGTCCGGCGTTCCCTGCTCCTCCCCCTGTCCTCTTCGCAGCATGTGACCAGGGTGCGTGCACCGCGCGTAGATCCCCGGCCTCTGTTCTGAGGGCGCACGCGCCATCCTAACAGTCCCTAGCCAATGGCTGGAGGGCTGCCCCTACTTTAGTAACCTCCTCCATAATGGAGGTGCCTGTACAAAGTTGTTGTTTGTGTGTTAACATGCTCTCCAGCCCTTAGGTTCATGTGCCTGCCAGACTGTCCATCGGCCGTGCCCGCCTGCTGGTCTATCTGCCGTGCCCGCCTGCTTGTCTACCCGCATCACCTGCCTGTCAGCCAGCCGTGCTCATCACCAGTGCCTGTCGGCTTCGGCCATCAGTCCCATGGGAGTCGCCTGCTCTCACACAAGGTCGGTCCCAGAGTGGCACCTGGTTCACCTTCCCTGTTCCTCCTTGGTTCCCGGAGTCGACTAAGCCGCTGTGTGGCCAGGGTCGGTCCGGGTAGGCACTTAGTTACGCCTCTCTGGTCCCTCCTTGTATCACAGCACAGAGATTCCACCACCCTTATCCGTAACAGTTTGCACAGGCCATGGAATCCGGTGGCTCCCAGGCTCCTTAGCTCTCAGACCTGTACCAAGAGGTCTTTCGGCAGAGATCCCAACAGGATACTATCTGCGGACAGTCAACTCCTGCCTGGACGCGCTGTCCATCCCGACTGTGTCCGCCTCTAACCAAGCGGCACCCGCTCCAGCAGCACCACAACCCAGTGGCGCTGTGGCACCTGGCTTAGGACCCCAGCTATCTGCTCCTCCACGTTTTGGTGGTGATCCTGCCCTATGTCGGGGCTTCATTAATCAGTGCACGCTGCACTTTGAGCTCCTGGCACACCAGTTCGCCTTCGGCCGGGCCAAGGTGGCATTTGTCATGTCTCATCTCACCGGAGAGGCATTGGCGTGGCTTAACCCTCTGTGTGAGAGAGGGGATCCTCAGGTGTCTGACCTCCAGACTTTCCTCGCGGCTTTCCGGAAGGTGTTCGATGAGCCTGGATGAAAATCTTCGACTGCCTCCTCTCTTCTCCGACTCAGCCAAGGGAGTCTCTCTGTGGGTCAGTATGCCGTGTGTTTCCGCACCCTCGTATCTGAACTTGTCTGGAACAATGAGGCTCTGGTGTCCACCTTTTGGGAGGGCCTTTCCGCACGGATCAAGGATGAGCTAGCCGGTCGTGACGTACCTCCTGTTATGATCTGCAACAAGTACTAAGTAAAGAAAGGGGAAAGCTATCCCTACAGTAAGACTAAGCTGAATTCCCAACGATGTAGCGGGCTGCCTATTCCTTGTGAACAGACCTGCCTTAGTCCTCTGAACGAAGACCTATAGCATAAAGGAAGTAGTCCCTAAAATAACTAAGGACTGGAACAAAAATGGGACACCTCCTGAACAGAGAAGATTGTTGCAGAACACAAAAAGATATACTGACAAAAAGGTACTAGAGGTCCCAGAAGGACCAAGCGAACTGACAGAGATAGGCACAGAAGCACCTGGCTAGCAAAACAGTCAAACAACACTGAAGTCCAGGAAAGCCAAAAGGGCGGAGCTGGAATATAAAGGCAGATGTTGACATGACTGCAAAACAAGATGGAAAAAACAAACAGGAGGATTCTAACAGTACCCCCTCTTTTATGAGGATCCTCCGGATCCTCCAGGCCCTGGCCTGTCCGGAAACCTCTTGTGGAAAGCTCTAACAAGCCTAGGAGCAGAGACATCATCTGCCCTTACCAAGGAGTTATCTTCGGGACCGAAACCCTTCCAGGAGATGAGATACTGTAATCTCCCTCTATGCCATCTAGAATTCAAGATACGAGAAATTTCATATTCGCCGTCTTCCACCACAGGAGGAACTGTGACAGTGGCAAACCTATCAGATACATCAACCTTTTTCAACAAGGAAACATGAAACACAGAATTAATCTTCCAGGAAGTAGGGACATCCAACCTAACCACAGACGGGTTAACAACCTGAAGCACTTTAAATGGACCCACAAACTTAGGACCCAGTTTTTTAGAGGGAATCCTCAACCGCAAGTTCCTTGAGGACAACCAAACCATGTCACCCACAGTAAACTTACGTTTCCTGTCAAAATACTTCTTGGACTTCTTGTTAGCCTCTTGAAGGTTGCAACGTACATTAGTCCAAACTCTCTCCAAATCACCGGAAAAATTCTCCTCCTCCGGCACCACTGACCTCAATTTGGAGAACGAACCAAAAGACGGATGTCTCCCAGTACAACAAAAAAAAGGAGAACACCCAGCTGAGGAGGAGGTATGATTGTTAAGAGCAAATTCTGTAAGAGGCAGAAACTCCTACCACACCTCTTGATTGTCCGCCACAAAACAATGGAAAAACTGTTCTACATCCTGGTTCTTTCTTTCAGTCTGTCCATTAAGGCCCCGTCACACATAACGAGATCGCTAGCGAGATCGCTGATGAGTCACGGTTTGGTGACGCAATAGCGATCTCGCTAGCGATCTCGTTATGTCTGACAGGTAGCAACGATCAGGCCCCTGCTGTGAGATCGCTGATCGTTACAAAGCTTCCTGGACCATTCCTGGGTCGTTGCGCTCCCGCTGGGCAGTGTGCATCGCTGTATTTGACACCTTGTCAACAACCTCGCTAGCGATTCAGAACTGAGACACATTGAGGTGCATAAATTGGACTTTTCTGCGTTCATCGTCCCTGATTGGTGGTCGCTACTGCGTCCTTGTTTTTTCAGATCCCACCAGCGTTCTCCAGCTGTGACTCCACTTTGAACAAATCAGACATCTTTAGCGAAGTAGGTATTGTTTGGGGTCTCAAATGAGTTTCCATTTTTAATTCATTTATAGGACATCTACCAATTATCTGCTATCATTGCTCTTCAGGGAGGGAGGGAGGGCTTGGCTTCTATCTGTATATATATGCTTTTGCATGGGCAGATATTTTAGGGGTCTCGTGCACACACACCCACACAGCACGTTTTCTGACACGCTGTCGTGGCCAACCGCTTCAGAGTTTTTCATACGCCAATTAACATGAAGCTTAAATCAATAGACTGTTCTTTTGGCCTGTTGCACGCTTCAAAACTTTCTTTGTCGACGTGATGCAATTACGTACTGTCCGCCTGGCTTTGTGGACTCTGTGGACCGAGCCAATGGGGAAGTGGAGCTCGGTGAATAGCGTGCAAACGATCCTGCAATTGCAGGCCTTCAACCAGTGGGACATGGCAGAAACACCCATGATGCGAAGACCTGCCGCGACAACTGCTGCCAGTATTTTAACGGTCCTGGTGCCCCGTCACACATAACGAGATCGCTAACGAGATCGCTATTGAAGCCAAGCCCTCCCTCCCTGAAGAGCAATTGACGCGCCCCTGGGCCTGCTGCTTCGCGCGGCATCGCGCGCACGGGGGAGCTTACCCGGATCCGGATCAGATGGGGGTAGTAGTCTCGTGGCGGTGACCCGGTCCGTGCCCAGGGAGTCAAACTGAGTGGCTGGCAGTCTTGGTAGTTGTTGTTTCTGTGATCGACTACGCCACCCGTTGAGTGCGGCTTTGAAGCCGCCGCTGCAGAACAGTCCACTGAGGCCAGGTGTATAAGGATGTGCAGCGTGGTGGTATAACCCCCAACGGGAGGGGTATGGCCTCAGGGCAGCGCGGATAGATGATGGGGGTGATGGTGGTACACGAGCGCAACAAAGACAACTCGGAGTCTTGGTGGTGCAGTTCAGGGTCTTTACTCACGGTTACTCGGTTACTACTCCAGGCCACCGCTGCAGAGGTGGCCGCCTGTGTCGCGCTGTGCTCACCAGGCGAGGGGCTCGGTCAACTCCCAGGTCTTTCCGGAGTGCTTTGCAGGACCCCCTTTATGTCCCCTGTTTCTGGTCTTCAACCCCACTAGTGACCACGCTTATGTCCAGTTGCCTCGGACCTTCTTGGTGGGCAAACGTTGGCCTGCGTTTCCCAGGTCCTATGTGGTGCCTTTCTAGCGGGTGTGGTGAGGGGCTGCTCCACATGTAATGTCGCAGCCTCCGGTTCTTAGTTGAGGGTAGTTTCTCTCCTCCACTAATTTGGGATCCGGTTCCCATCTTCTTGACCTGACCCCCCTACTCAGGTAGCGGCGGGCGTATGGTGGCTTCCAGCCAGTCCACACCCCCGGGGTCCCCTCTTTCCTTTCTGGAGCCCAGTCTGCTCCTCTTCCTCCTCCAGGCTCAGGCCTCCTGACAGGGCCTGCCTGTGGAGCAGAGCCCATAAAGCAGCTCTGCTCCCTGTCTTCTCCTCTCTCAACTCTCTTTCTTTCTAAGATGGTGCCTCCCTTTATACTCCTGTACAGAGTGCACCCAGGATCTACTTCCCCCACGCACACACTACCGGGTTCCCTTCTCTAGGTGTTCCCTCCCCCCACTCCAGCCAGGGACATGCTCACTCGTGCCTGCATAACTAATGGGAGCACCGTCGAGCTGTCCCCCGGAAATGTGGTGTAGTGCATGTGGGTGTTAGGGTCCTGAGCCACACTCTATCCTTACCTGGAAGTGAGATATCGCACATCTGGGTGAGATGCAATACCTCTGTAGCAACCGAACCCTCGGGGTGCTACACAATGATAACAGATAATTGGTAGATGTCCTATAAATAAATTAAAAATGGAAACTCATTTGAGACCCCAAACAATACCTACTTCGCTAAAGATGTCTGATTTGTTCAAAGTGGAGTCACAGCTGGAGAACGCTGGTGGGATCTGAAAAAACAAGGACGCAGTAGCGACCACCAATCAGGGACGATGAACGCAGAAAAGTCCAATTTATGCACCTCAATGTGTCTCAGTTTTGAATCGCTAGCGAGGTCGTTGACAAGGTGTCAAATACAGCGATGCACACTGCCAAGCGGGAGCGCAATGACCCAGGAATGGTCCAGGAAGCTTTGTAACGATCAGCGATCTCACAGCAGGGGCCTGATCGTTGCTACCTGTCAGACATAACGAGATCGCTAGCGAGATCGCTATTGCGTCACCAAAACGTGACTCATCAGCGATCTCGCTAGCGATCTCGTTATGTGTGACGGGGCCTTTAGACTCAGGATGATACCCAGACGAAAATGACAAATGAACTCCAAACCTGTCACAAAAAGCACGCCAAAAGCAAGCCACAAACTAAGGTCCTCTATCAGAAACAATATCCGTGGGAACGCCATGGAGCTTGACAATCTCCTTAACAAACGCCTTAGCGAGAGTCTTGGCGCAGGGCAACTTAATGAATGGAATCAAATGACAGATCTTACTAAAATGGTCCATGACCACCAAGATAACAGTAAAACCCTCGGACACAGAAAGATCAGTATTAAAATCGATTGTGAGATGCGTCCAAGGCGCACTAGGAACCTCCAGAGGGCAAAGCAACCCCGCAGCAGGAGTATGTGAAGCCTTTGACCTAGCACACACAGTACATTGACGCACCCACTTTATTACTTCTTTCTGCCATCCAGGCCACCAAAAACTGCGACTGATAAGTCTCTTAGTCTCAGAAATTCCTGGATGACCTCCCAACCGAGACTCCTGACACTCCACAAATTAATCTCTCCTAAAGGTTCTAGGCACGAACAACCTCCCATGGGGAGTGTTAGATGGAGCATCATAATTCAATTCGGTTTCCGAAATTTTTTTCGAAAAGAAGGCACAAGGATGTACTCCATCCCTGTTCTCCTGAGACAAAACTGCTCCGACCCCCACCGAAGAAGCATCGACCTCAACCAAAAAAGGCTTGGTCTCATCAGGCTGCATAAGGATAAGGGCAGAACTGAACCTCTCTTTGAGATACTTAAACGCTTCAATGGCCTCAGTAGTCCACTGGACAGTATTCGCACCTTTCCTGGTGAGATCAGTTAGAGGCTTAACAATTACAGAAAAATTCTTAATGAATTTTTTGTAATAATTGGCAAAACCCAAAAATCTCTGTATAGGTTTTAATCCAAATGGCCTAGGCCATTCCTGCACAGCCTGAACCTTCACCGGGTCTATCTCAAAGCCCTCGCTGGAGACAATGTAGCCCAAAAAACTAATTTTCTGCACAGCGAATTCACATTTCTCCAGCTTAGCAAAGAGTGAATTATCACTCAATAACTGCAAAACTTCACATACACTCTTCCAATGGGACTCCAGATCTGGCAAATAAATCAAAATGTTATGTAAATACACAACCACATTCTTACCAATCAAAGGTCTCAGGATGTCATTAATAAGGTTCTGAAAAAATGAAGGTGCATTGGTAAGACCAAAAGGCATCACCAGATTGTCAAAATGACCTACCGGAGTGTTAAAAGCAGTTTTCCATTCATCACCCTCCTTTACTCGTAACAAATTGCATGCCCCCCCCCCCGAGATAAATCTTAGAGAACCACTTGACCCCCACTAAGTGGTTAAACAAGTCAGGAATTAATGGCAATGGGTAGGAATTGCGTACGGTAATCTTATTAATTTCACGAAAATCCAGACATGGACGTAAACCTCCGTCCTTTTTTTTTAACAAGAAAAATCCAACTGCCACAGGAAACTTAGAAGGTCTAATGTGCCTTTCTTTCAGGGATAGTCAGATTAAACAAGCGACTCTTGGGATGAGTAGCTCCTGGTACAAACTCAATGGCGCAATCATAATCCCTATGAGGAGGTAAAATTTGCGACTCCTCCTCCGAAAAAACCCTCCAAAAATCTTGAATAGGTACAGGTAATTCCCCTTTTTCCACAGCTGCAATGCGACCATTACAACATTTATCATAGCACTTCGGACTCCAAGAATTAATCACATTAGTAGACCAGTCCAGCAAAGGATTGTGCAGTTTTAACCAAGGCAATCCTAGAACGACCGGAGAGGTTAAATTATATAATACAACCAAGTCCAAAATTTCTTGATGAAGTCCATTGATAGTGAGGGAAAATGCAGCAACCTTGTAATACATTTCAAGGGAGTGTTATCAATTGCAATAACAGAAATAGGTGATGAGAAAGGTTTGGATTTCAATTTAAGCTTTTCAAAAACCCTTTATCAATCGCATTAAGTGTTGAACCACAATCCACAAATATCTGAAATCCAATCAAATTCTCCTCAAAGTAGTACTCCCTGAAAGAAATACTCCTGCAGAGCGTAAACAAGCTATACAGGCGTAACTGACCTCTTTTTTTTTTTCTTTACTTAAACGAAGCTCACAATACTTAATCAAATGGTCAGCTTTACCACAATAAACACACAATCCTTCGGCGAACCTCCGGTCTCTTTCCTGAGAGCGGAGCGACATCGCCCCAACCTCCATTTGTTCTCCGCCGTCTGAGCAGATTTTCTGGGGACTAGGACCTGGCATTACAGGAGTCTTTACCTCATTCTGCCTAGATCTCAGCCTCCTATCCACACAAACAGCTAATTGCATGGCATCCTGAAAAGTCTCAGGTGCTGGGAATGCAATTAGAAAATCCTTAAACCCTTTCACTCAGACCAGCAAGAAATAGACATTTCAGAGCAGGATCATTCCATTTGACTTCTGAAGCCCACCTTCTAAAGTGGGTGCAATAATTTTCAACATCACCTGACCCCTGATTCAAATGCCTGCGTTCTTCCTCAGCAGATGAGATTCGATCAGGATCGTCATATAGTAGACCCATAGCAGAAAAAAATTCTTCTACCGACCTTAAGCATGAATCATTAGGTTGGAGAGAAAAGGCCCACCCCTGTGGTTCATTGATCAAAAGTGACATAATAAAACCAATGTGCTGTGATTCATTCCCAGAGGACCTAGGTCTCAAACAAAAATATAACAAACAATCATTTTTAAAGGAAAAAAAATCTTGGTGTTTACCATAAACATCAGGCAGTCCTACCTTGGGTTCCACAAAATGTGCTCCAGAACAGCTACTCACGTGTTGCTGGAGGTCGTCCACCTCCAGAGTCAATCCCTGCAAGCGTTGAGCCAAATCCTGGACGGAAGCCATACTGGTCCTCGTATAAATATTTTTTGTTTGGGCTGGACTTACTGTTATGATCTGCAACAAGTACTAAGGAAAGAAGGGGAAAGCTTTCCCTACAGTAAGACTATACTGAATCCCTACGATGTAGTGTGCTGCCTGTTCCTAGTGAATGGACCCGCCTAAGTCCTAGGCTAGTCTGAACGAAGACCTATAGAATAAAGGGAAGGGGTCCCTAAAAGAACTAAGGACTGGAACAAAAATGGGACACCTCCTGAACAGAGAAAGTTGTTGCAGAACACAAAAAGATATACTGACAAAAAGGTACTAAAGGTCCCAGAAGGACCAAGCGAACTGACAGAGATAGGCACAGAAGCACCTGGCTAGCAAAACAGTCAAACAACATTGAAGTCCACCACAGCCAAAAAGGCGGAGCTGGAATATAGAGGCAGATGGTCACGTGACTGCAAAACACAAGATGGAAAAAACAAACAGGAGGGTTCTAACACCTCCCTCTCTGGAAGACCTGGTGTTATTAGCTACACGGATCGACATCCATTTTCAGGAGCATTCTAAGGAGGCGACCCATGAGAGAAGATCCCTGCACCTCGCACCAACCTTCCAAAGGCCGGTCTCGCAACCAACATCCTCCCGGTTTCTACTCCAGAGTTTATGCAGATAGATCAAGTTAAGATGGTCAAGTCTCGCCGCGCCGAGGGGAGTTGCGTCTACTGTGGCAGTATAGAGCATCTTATCCGCTCCTGTCCGGTGAGACCAGGAAACTTCAGTGTCTAGGACCGCTTGGAGAGGTCGTCCTAGGCAAAAGTTCTTCCTCTCCGCTCTTGACTCTGTCCGTGTCAGTTGCCAGTGATAAGACCCGCTTCTTCGAGACTGCCTATCTGGATTCCAGAGCCGCTGGAAACCTCATTCAACAGGCTGTTGTGGAGCAATATCAGATTCCTACCATATGTCTGGCTGATCCTTTAGCGGTTTCCTCCGTGGATGGTAAGCTTCTCTCTCAGACTATCTTGTTTGTCACGGAGCCTGTAACTCTTCAGGTGGGAATGCTACATTCGGAGAAGATCTCCTTCTACGTGCTGTCCGGTCTCTCTCATCCCCCCTTGCTTGCCTGCCTTGGTTACAGAGACACGAGCCCATCCTGAATTGGAACTCGGGTGAGGTGCTCCGCTGGGGTCAGGAATGTCATAAGTACTTTCTGGGTTCCTGTTCGTCCTGCTCGACCTCCGTCTACTCCAGCTAACCTACCTGGCCTGCCGGCACCCTACTGCTCATATGCGGATGTCTTTGATAAAAAGGATGCAGAGACACTACCACCTCATAGGCCGTAAAATTGCCCCATCAACCTAATACCTGATGCTTCACCTCATCACGGGCGAATCTACCCCTTGTCGCTGGCCGAGACCCGTGCTATGTCTGAGTACATAGAAGAAAATCTTGCTAGGGGATTTATCCAGAAATCCACCTCTCCGCCTGGAGCAGGATTTTTATTCGTCAAAAAGAAAGACTGCTCTATTCGTCCAAGTATCGACTATAGGGGCCTAAACCAGATTACCATCAAAAATAAGTACCCCCTGCCTCTCATCTCAGAGTGGTTTGACCGCCTAAAAGGAGCAAAGATCTTCACTAAGCTCGATCTTCGAGGGGTGTATAATCTGGTCCGGATTCGCCAGGGAGATGCGTGGAAGACGGCATTCAACACTCGGGATGGTCACTACGAGTACCGCTTGATGCCCTTCGGTCTCTGTAATGCTCCAGCTGTCTTCCAGGAGTTGGTGAACGACATCTTCCGAGATCTCCTGTATTTATGCGTGGTGGTGTATCTGGACGATATCTTGGTGTTCTCTCCTGATCTGCCCTCTCATCGGAGGGATGTTCTTCAGGTACTGCTTAGGCTCCGGAAGAGTCGCCTGTATGCTAAGTATGGGAAATGCGTCTTTGAGCAGACCTCCCTACCATTTTTGGGGTATATTATCTCTGTGACCAGACTGCGGATGGATCCCGAGAAGGTGTCTGCCGTCTTAAAGTGGCTCCGACCTGAAGGGTTGAAGGCTATTCAGCGGTTTCTGGGATTCGCTAACTACTACCGCCTCTTCATTCCTCATTTCTCCTCCCAGATTTCTCCCATCTCTGCTCTCACCCATAAAGGGGCAAATCCCAGGGAATGGACTTTCGAGGCGGAAAGTGCCTTTGTCTCTCTTAAGCAAGCCTTCTCCTCCGCTCCAGTGCTACATCATCCAGATTGCAATAAACAGTTCTTCTTGGAGGTTGATGCCTCTTCCTCCGGGGCTCACCCAGAAATCCTCGTCCGGGCGAATGGAGAAGAAGCGGCAGGACACCAAACTCTTTTCTCCGTCCGAGCGCAATTACTCCATAGGAGATCGAGAACTTCTGGCCATCAAATTAGCACTGGAGGAGTGACGTTACTTGCTTGAAGGGGCCCTGCATTCGGTGGTCATCTACACTGACCATAAAAACCTTGCTTACCCGCAGACTTACTTACAAAGACTAAATCCATGTCAGGCCAGATGGTCTCTGTTCTTTGCTCATTTCAGCTTTACTCTCCATTACCGCCCGGCAGACAAGAATATTAAAGATGACGCTCTATCCCGTTCTTTCCTGTCTACCGACCAAGAGGAGGAGCCTCTGCACATCATTGATCCCTCCAGAATAATGCCTGTTTCTCTGTTTGACCTGTCTCATCTTCCTCCTGATAAGACCTTTGTGGCGGCTCAGGATCAGAAGAGGGTCTTACACTAGGTCATTCGTCCAAACTGGCTGGTCATGCCGGCCAAAGGAAAACTTCTGCTTAGTGCCCGACATTATCGGTGGCCCACCCTGCGCAAGGATGTTGCGGATTTTGTTGCGGCTTGTTCCTCCTGTGCCCATAACAAGATACCTAAGCTCCTTCCAGCTGTTCATCTTCTTCCTCTTCCCGTGCCTTCTGCTCCTTGGCAACACATTGCTATGGACTTCATCACTGATCTTCCGGTATCTGCCGGTTCTACCATCATATGGGTGGTCGCTGACCTCTTCTCCAAGATGGCTCACTTTATTCCTTTGCCTGGTCTTCCATCTGCATCTGTGCTGGCTAAGGACTTCATCCGTCACATCTTTCGTCTCCATGGCTTACCCCTCCATATTGTTTCGGATAGAGGAGTTCAGTTCACTTCTCGATTTTTGAGAGCCATGTGCAAGTTGCTGGATATCCCTTTGGACTTTTCTTCAGCCTATCATCCTCAGTCCAATGGTCACGTGGAACATATTAATCAGATCCTCACCAGTTTTCTTCGGCACTTTGTCAACGCTCATAGCACTTCTGCCTTGGACGAGTTTTCTTATAGCAACCATGTGAGTGAGTCCTCTGCTAAGTCTCCATTTTTTGTGGTTTATGGTCAACACCCCCGAATTCCGTTTCCCGTCTCTTCTTCAGTGGACAATCCTGCCGCAGAGTCTCTCGTCAGTGACTTTTCAGTTATTTGGGAAGACACTAGATCTGCGCTTCTACAGTCCTCTGAGCGGAGAAAGAGAAATGCTGATAAGAGACATCTGGATCTGCCTCTTCTCCGTCCGGGAGACAAGGTCTGGCTTTCTTTTAAGTATGTTCACCTCAAGATGCCTTCTTACAAGTTGGGTTCTCGGTTCATTGGTCCGTTCGAGATTCTGAGCCAAATTAATTAATTAAGGGGGGGGTACTGTAGCGTCGGCGTCTCTCCCTCCTGCCCAACAGAGACGCCGATCTACTCACCACCGCGGCTCTGGTCCGGCGTTCCCTGCTCCTACCCCTGTCTTCTTCGCAGTGTGTGACTGGTGTGCGCGCACTGCACGTAGATCCCCAGCCTCTGTTCTTAGGGAACACACGCGCTCCCTTCCTCTTAAAGGGGACGCGCGCGCCATCCTAAAAGTCCCCAGCCAATGGCTGGAGGGCTGCCCCTACTTTAGGCACCTCCTCCATAATGGAGGTGCCTGTGCAAAGTTGTTGTTTGTGTGTTAACACGCTCTCCAGCCCTCAGGTTCCTGTGCCCACCAGCCTGTCTATCAGCCGTGCCAGCCTGCCTGTCTATCAACCGTGCCTGCCTGCCTGTCTATCTGCCGTGCCCACCTGCTTGTCTACCCGCATCACCTGCCTGTGTGCCAGCCGTGCTCATCAGCTGTGCCTGTCGGGAGGTTCCACCACCCGGATCCGTAACATCCTCCTCCTCCTCTTCCTCTTTAAGTGCTGCTGAACCGCCACGCTGTCGCCGCAGGAAAGAAGATGAACCTGCACCCCCCATTACTGACCCCGTATGGACCTCGCCCCCCGAAAATTATGAGCCACTGATTCCTGATTTTGTGGCGGAATTAGGAATCAAGTTTGACACCACCGGCCTCACAGGAATAGACTTCTTCAAGGTATTTTTCTCTGAAGATTTTGTAAACCTCATGATGGGCCAAACTAATTTGTATGCTCAAAATTTTTTGCCAGAAAACTGCACTTCATCATTTTCTGACTGGTCTCCTGTAGACGCAGTAGAAATGAAGTTTTGGGGGCTGGCCCTTCACATGGGAACCCTGAAGAAGCCAAAAGTTTGGCAATACTGTTCTGAATGGTCATGACCCGGGCACGTTTTGAGGCCATCCACAAGTTCTTGCATTACAACTATAATGCACGGTGCCCTACACGCGATGACCCGAACTTTGATCATCTTTTCAAAGTTCGGCCGGTCATCGAGCACTTCAACAACAAGTTTGCTAAAGTGTACGTGCCCCAAAGGGACTTCTGCGTGGATGAGTCCCTAATTCATTTTAAGGGGAGGCTTGGATTCTGGCAGTATCTGCCCAGTATGAGGGCCGGGTATGGAATCAAGCTGTATAAACTGTGTGAGAGTACCTGAGGGAACACTCACAAGTTTCGAGTTTACAAAGGGAAGGACTCACGGATTGAACCCCCTGAATGTCCCCCTGTTCTGGGAGTGAGTAGGAAAATTGTGTGTGATTTGGTGCACCCACTGTTGGATAAAGGTTATCACCACTACGTGGATAGCTTTTATACCAGCGTCCCTCTCTTCAAGTCCCTCTCTGTGCGAAGTACTGCAGCCTGCGGTACTGTCCGCAAAAATCACAGAGGCCTCCCAAAGGCGCTAATTGGGCAGATGCTCAGAAGGGGTGACAGCAGAGCTCAATGTCGCGACCACCTGCTGGTGATCAAGTACAAGGACAAGAGGGATGTCCTATTCTTGACCACCATACATGGTGATGGCAGCACCCTCAGCACTGTACAAGGTTCCACTACACAGGTCGTTAAACCAGACTGTGTAGTGGGGTACAACAAGTACACGGGGGGACTTGTCCTCCAGCCGTACAATGCTTTGAGAAAAGCCAAGGTGTGGTACAAGAAGCTGGTCGTACATATGGCAATGCACAACGCTTTCCTTCTATCATGATGTGCAGGCCAAACTTCTACATTGTACCTTGACTTCCAGGAGGTAGTTATCAAGGCCCTGATATTTGGCAGTGGTGACGGAGCAGGCCCCAGTACTTCCGGAACTGAAGGACCTCGAATCGTACCAGGCCAGCATTTCCTGGGGGAGGTCCCTCAAAGCGGAAAAAAGGTAAGTCACGAAAGAAGTGCTGAGTGTGTTACCAAAGGGGGCAAGGGCACCATCTATCAATGTGACACCAGCCCAGACAAACCTAGCCTGTGCATGAAAGAATGCTTCAGAAGGTACCATAATTCCATTCACTACTAAATTAACTTGTGACGTATGACAACCTGACGAACACTACACAACTGACGTAGTGTTCGTCAGGTTGTCCTATGTGAGTTGTGTAGTGTTCATCAGGTTGTCCTACACAACTGACGTATGACACTACATTATAAAATTCACATATCAGGAATCAGTTCCAAAAAGAGGGCACTTGTTGGGCATTTCCACTGTTTTGGCACATCAGGGGCTCTGAAAACGTGACATGACGCCCACAGACCATTCCATCAAAGTCTACATTACAAAGCGTCACTCCTTCCCTTCCGAGCCCTGACATGTGCCCAAACAGTAGTTTTCTCCAACACATTGGGTATCAGCATACTCAGGAGAAATTGCATAACAACTTTTGGGGTCCAAATTTCTCCTGTTACCCTCGAGAAAATAAAGAAATTGCGGCTAAAAGATTGTTTTTGTGGGAAAAAATATATATATTTTTTCAGGGCTCTACATTATAAACTTTTGCGAAACACTTGGGGGTTCAAAGTGCTCACCACACATCTAAATAAGTTCCTTAAGGGGTCTAGTTTCCAAAATGGGGTCACTTGTGTTTTTTTTTTCACTGTTTAGGCACATCAGGGGCTCTCCAAACGCGGCATGGCGTCCGCTGTCAATTCCAGAGCGTTTTGCGTTGAAAACGTCAAAGGGTGCTACTTCCCTTTCCAAGCCCTTCCGTGCACCCAAACAATGGCTTTCATCCACATATTGGGTATGAGCATACTCAGGAGAAATTGCATAACAACGTTTGGGGCCCATTTTCTCCTGTTACTTTTGTGAAAATAAAAAAATTGGGGTCTAAAGTAAAATTTTAGTGCAAAAAAGATAAATGTTCATTTTTTCCTTTCACTTTCGATTAATCGCTGTGAAACACCTGAAGGGTTAATAAACTTTTTGAATGTGATTTTGAGCACCTTGAGGGGTGCAGTTTTTAGAATGGTGTCACTTTTGAGTATTTTCTGTCATTTAGCCCCCTCAAAGTGACTTCAAATGTGGTGTGGTCCCTAAAAAAAATAGTTTTGTAAATTTTGTTGTAACAATGAGAAATCGCTGGTCAACTTTTAACCCTTATAACTCAACAACAAAAAAAAAATTTGGTTCCAAAATTGTGCTGATGTAAAGTAAAGTAGATATGTGGTAAAAAATTTTTACTCACTATTTTGTGTAACATAGCTCTCTGATTTAAGGGCATGAAAATTGCAAAATTTTCTAAATTTTTGCCAAATTTCTGATTTTTTCACAAATAAACACAAGTCATATCAAATAAATTTTACCACTGTCATGAAGTATAATATGTCATGAAAAAACAAACTCAGAATCAGTGGGATCCACTGAAGCTTTCCAGAGTTATTACCTCATAAAGATACAGTGGTCAGAATAGTAAAAATTGGCCTGGACATTAACGTGCAAACCACCTTCAGAGGTAAAAGGGTTAAAGAGAATGAATATTCACTGCTCTCCACACCCATAGTCCTGCCCACCTCTATGCACTGAAGCCAGCAACGACAGGTAGGCAGGACTATGGGAGTGGAGAGTACTGAATATTCATTCTCTTTAATACCGGCCACACGTGATTGCCCAGCAGCTGCAGGAGCTGGCAGCTGCGGCTAACAGTGTTCCCATTATTAAAGAGAATGAATATTCACTGCTCTCCACTCCCATAGTCCCTGGCATTGGTAGCAGTGAATATTCTAGCAGCTGATCTCAGCGTGTGGGGGCGCATGGCAGTGACATCATGCGCTGCTTACACGCTGAAATCAGCTGCTGGTATCAGAACAGAACGCCGTGCTGCAAGAGAGCCACAGGGAAGGTAAGTAGGATTGTTTATTTTTTTTTGTGCAGCATAATAGGGGCCATATATACCAGTATGGGGGGGCCAATGCATACCAGGATGGGTGGCCATGTATACCAGAATGGGGATGGGGGGCCATGTATAGCTGAATGGGGATGGGGGACCATGCATATGGGGATGGGGGGCCATGTATACCTGGATGGGGATGGGGGACCATATATACCAGAATGGGGACTGGGGACCATATACAGTGGGTACAGAAAGTATTCAGACCCCTTTAAATATTTCACTATTTGTTTCATTGCAGCCATTTGGTAAATTCTAAACAGTTCATTTTTTTTCTCATTAAAGTACACTCTGCACCCCATCTTGACTGAAAAAAAACAGAAATGTAGAAATTTTTGCAAATTTATAAAAAAAGAAAAACTGAAATATCACATGGTCATAAGTATTCAGACCCTTTTATCAGACACTCATATTTAAGTCACATGCTGTCCATTTCCTTGTGATCCTCCTTGAGATGGTTCTCCTCCTTCATTGGAGTCCAGCTGTGTTTAATTAAACTGATAGGACTTGATTTGGAAAAGCACACACCTGTCTATATAAGACCTCACAGCTCACAGTGCATGTCAGACCAAATGAGAATCATGAGCTCAAAGGAACTGCCCAATGAGCTCAGAGACAGAATTGTGGCAAGGCACAGATCGGGCTAAGGTTATAAAAGAATTTCTGCATTACTCAAGGTTCCTAAGAGCACAGTGGCCTCCATAATCCTTAAATGGAAGAAGTTTGGGACTACCAGAAGTCTTCCTAGACATGGCCATCCAGCCAAACTGAGCAATCGTAGAAGAGCCTTGTTGAGAGAGGTCAAGAAGAACCCCAAGATCACTGTGGCTGAGCTCCAGAGATGTAGTAGGGAGACGGTAGAAAGTTCCACAAAGTCAACTATTACTGCAGCCCTCCATCAGTTGGGCCTTTATGGCAGAGTGGCCCGACGGAAGCCTCTCCTCAGTGCAAGACATATGAAAGCCCGCATAGAATTTGCTCAAAAACACATGAAGAACTCCCAGACTATGAGAAATAACATTCTCTGGTCTGATGAGACGAAGATAGAACTTTTTGGTGATAATTCTAAGCGGTATGTGTGGAGAAAACCAGGCACTGCTCATCACCTGCCCAATACAATCCCAACAGTGAAACATGGTAGTGGCAGCATCATGCTATGGGGGTGTTTTTCAGCTGCGGGGACAGGACAACTGGTTGCAATTGAAAGAAACATGAATGCGGCCAAGTACAGAGATATCCTGGATGAAAACCTCTTCCAGAGTGCTCTGGACCTCAGACTTGGCCGAAGGTTCACATTCCAACAAGACAATGACCCTAAGCACACAGCTAAAATAACAAAGCAGTGCCTTCAGAACAACTCTGTGACCATTCTTGACTGGCCCAGCCAGAGCCCTGACCTAAACCCAATTGAGCATCTCTGGAGAGGCCTGAAAATGGTTGTCCACCAACGTTCACCATCCAACCTGACGGAACTGGAGAGGATCTGCAAGGAAGAATGGCAGAGGATCTCCAAATCCGGGTGTGATTGCTTCATTCCCAAGAAGACTCATGGCTGTACTAGCTCAAAAGGATGCTTCTACTCAATACTGAGCAAAGGGTCTGAATACTTATGACCATGTGATATTTCAGTTTTTCTTTTTTAATAAATTTGCAAAAATTTCTACATTTGTTTTTTTTCAGTCAAGATGGGGTGCAGAGTGTACTTTAATGAGAAAAAAAATGAACTGTTTAGAATTAACCAAATGGCTGCAATGAAACAAGAGTGAAAAATGTAAAGGGGTTTGAATACTTTCCATACCCACTGCATACGAGAATGGGGATGGGGGACCATATATACCAGAATTGGGATGGGGGACCATGTATACCAGTATGGGAATGGGGGACCATGAATACCAGAATGGGGATGGGGGACCATATATACCAGAATGGGGATCGAGGACCATATATACCAGAATGGTGATGGGGGACCATATATACCAGAATGGGGATGCGGACCATATATACCAGAATGGGGATAGGGGACCATGTATACCAGGAAGGGGGGGCCATGTATACCAGGATGCAGGGGTCATATATACCAGGATGGGGGACATTACCCCTATAATATTGTCATCAGCAGATCCTCTCCCCATAACAGTGTGTCATGACCACATTTTTTGCTTCAATTTTTTTTTCTTTTTCCTTCTCTAAAACCTAGGTGCTTATTATGGTCCGGTGCGTCTTATAGTCCAAAAAATAAGGTATATTAATGTATCTTGAATATGTTTTGGTAAACAGCTAAAATGACAAAACTTGTGCCACGGTCCAAATATTTCTGGACTGGATATCTAAAAACTATTTAGAATTATAATTGGAATACACCATGCAGAAATAGCAATTGGTAATGGGATCTGTCGGCTTTCTCCAGAACATTGGAACATCAAAAGACATAGATTGCCTTTTCCAATTCAGCCATTGCATACGATGTGATGCACAGCTGTTGCAGCCTATGTGCGGGTCCTGATCTCCTATACTGAAGCCAAAATACAGATTGTAAGCCTTCCGAACCAAGGGAGTCAAGTTACGCTTCTGTGATGAAAAATTACTTTATTTCATTTATAGCAGAAAATATCTGCTTTGATAATTTAAGAATGAGGAATCTCTATATTTGTTTTAATAGAAATAAGTAAAAACGCTAAGAAATAATGCAGTGTGACTGATGGAGTATTTATAAACCAAGGGATGCCATTTTAATTAGAATTGCATCATTGAGACTGAGATGGCAGGTTTCTATTGGTCCCCTCTGAGATTATGCAATATTCATGGCTCAATATACTGATAATGTCATACTGATGATGGGCAGCATGGTAGCTCAGTGGGTTCAAATCTCACCAAGGACATCTGCAAGGAGTTGTATTTTCTCTCCGTGCATCACTCCAAAGACATACTGATAGGCAATTTACCGCAGATAGTGATGATGAGGTCTGTAAAGCTCTATGGAAATTAATGGTGCTATATAAGCAAATAAAATAAATTAATGATATGTAAGGGGGAAGACCGGGGTGTAAGTGCTTTCAGAGCAAGGGACCTGGAACTGCCGCCTTTTGCAGGGGGGAGACAGACCTGGAACTACCTCCTTTTGCAGGGGGGAGACAGACTGCTAGCACAGGAGTCATGTGACTGGGAAGTTGGGGGTGTGTCCAGACACAGAGCTGGGAGGTCAGGTAACAGAGGGACTCCTGGTGTGACTGGAGAGAGGAAGAGACGAGGACGTTTTGCGCAGGAAAGGGGAGCTGAGTCCTGCGCAGGAGAACAGTGTGAGAGGGTCCAGGCTCCTGGCTCGAGTACTGGGAGCAGGAGTCGGTTACAGTGGACCTTAGGAGCCGAGCTCGACTATAGAGATAAGGGACGCAGGGTCCGTGGAGCCGAGGCACGTGAGGTGCTGTGTTATGGACTAGGGGCTCAGCGGGTAAAACCGGAGACCGCCCGCTGCCGCCAGAAGACGGAGCATTGTTTGGGTGGGGAAGCCTGAAGAAATCATCACCTGCATCCGCTGGCGACTGCCTTGTGAGGAGCAAGAGTCAGCTAAGTGTGCAAACTGACGTTTACAACCGGTTTGGCTCTGGTACATCTTGTCAGACTATGAACTGTTAGTTATAGACTTTCATCTGCTATTTTCCTTCCCCCCCCCCCTTATTTTCCTTTTTGCTCCCTGCGTGGAGATTGACCTTGTTCTTATAACCCCCCCCTGTTTTTTAACCCCTTATTGACTGCTCTGTGTTTCTGTGTCACTGCATCTAAAGTACCCGTGTTACATTTGGCGTAGTCGGCAGGATGCAGTCGTTAGACACAGACACTGCAGAGCGGCCCATCCTGGGTGCGGCCCATCCTGGGTGCTCCTAAATCTAGCTTGCCGCTGGGGGCCATGCTCCGCAATCTCCCAAAGTTCACCGGGGACAATATGATGCTGTGGGACTGGATTGAGAGAGTTAGGAGTATGTTACGTATGCATCCGATGACCCCAGCTATGGAAGCCGAAATAGCCTTACTGGCCCTGGACGGCGATGCCCGACAATCCATGATGTACCGCCCTCCCCATGACCGGGATACTGTAGAAAAAGTGGTGCAGATACTGGAGGAGATGCATGGGGATCCCACCAATGTAGGAGAGCTGAGGATACGGCTGTTTCACCAAGTGCAGCAGGAGGGGGAGACTGTGACGCAGTATGTTAATGCATTACAGAGGGTGCCTGCCTATATCACTAGAAAAGACGACATGGGTAATTTGGGAATGGGCCCCCCTGACGTGATCTTGAGGGACCAGTTTGTGGCAGGCCTCAGGGATGTGCAACTGAAGCAGGCCTTGCGGGAGCACCTGCGCGCCAACCCACGTATGACTTTTCTAGAAGTGGGAGCAGAGGCACGTGTGAGAGAGCAGGAGACAGGGGTGATGGCCCTGGCAGGAATGGTCTGGAGTAATGAGGTACCCACCCCACTTGCAGCTGAACCGGAATGGGCTCGAGAGATGCGGAAGGAGATACGGGAGATGCGGGATGAATGGTCAAGTCTCAAGAAGACCCCTGCCCCGACACCAGAGATACCCAGATCGATTGCCCCAGTTATGGAAAGAATTGAATTCAGCACCCCCCCCTGCAGGAGAGTTCCGTAGAGGAGTGAGGCAGCCCTACACAGACAGAGACACGACCTGCTGGAAGTGTGGAGGCGCAGGACATTACGCCAGGGGCTGTGCTAGCCGAGGGCGGGCCCTGTCGCGGCAGCCGTTAAACTAGCAGGCTCCATGTTTGGGGGACACAACCCGGAGCCTGAGGAAGGGGAAAGAAGAAAAGGAAGTCCCAAGGACCTGGTTTCCACCAGCCCGACTGTCTGGGCTGAAATAAGCTGACGGGCTGTTCACTGCCTGATTGACATGGGATCCCAGGTGACTACGATGACAGAAGCCTACTTCCAACACCGATTCCCAGAGATAGCACGGCCTGAATGGGGACCAGTAATTAGACTCACAGCAGCTAATCAATTACCAATACCAGTTGCAGGGGTGGTGTGGATGAAGATCCGAGTATGTGGAAAAGATGTGGGGAAAAGAGGAGTCGTCTTACTCGCAGGGGGAACCAGAAGTGGACCCCCGGTGACCCTCGGAATGAATGTGCTGAAAGAGATTGGGCAAATCCTGATTAGTGAGCCAAGGGAGATTCCTCTAGACCAGTGGGACCCACGAACCCCCCAAAGGAGGGTCTATCAACAACTAATCCGAGCTGCCCAGGCTCAGGAGACGTCGAGGGAAGGGAAGGTCCTGGGAAAAATAATAGTGCCAGCAGCTACGGCGCTCACCTTACCGCCCGGACAAACTGTACTCACATTACCCACACGGGCCTGCACACCTCTTGAGGGAGTCGAAGTTCAGATAGAACCAACATCGATGGACAAAGTACCTCCCAGACTCTTGGTTGCTCGGACACTGGCCACCATCCAGGGTGGCAATGTTATAGTGCGGTGTGTTAATCTGGGCGAAGATGATCTCACACTCCCACCCAGGGCGGAAATAGCCCTGATTCTGGGAATGCCAGAGAAATTGGTGCGACCTGATGTGGTACAGATGTCCGCTGTACGAGGAGACCCCTAGACTCTGGCAGTCACCGTGCCGCCGGAACCCCACCGGGCTAGTGAAAAGGTGGGACAAAGAATCCTAGAACGAATGCAGGCTGAATTGACGGAACTTACACCTCAACAGGTGCAGCAGGTTGAGGAGGTACTGGAGCAGTACCAGGAAGTCTTTACTCGCCATGAGGATGATTTTGGTTGCACCGAAGCCATTACCCACGAGATACCCACAGGGAGCGCTGCCCCAGTGCGAGAGAGATACCGGCAGATACCTCCCTAGATGTATAAAGAGGTTAAGGAGATGCTAGCCCATATGTTACAGAATGGTGTGATACGGGAGAGTCAGAGTCCGTGGGCAGCCCCGATTGTCCTGGTCCGGAAGAAAGATGGGACCCTGCAGTTCTGTGTGGACTATAGACGACTGAATGCCTGTACAGTACGAGACTCTTACCCACTATGCCGGCCTTAGGGAAGGCAAGATACTTCTCCTCCTTGGATCTGGCCAGTGGGTACTGGCAGGTGCCCATGGCTGAACATGACCGTGCGAAGACGGCGTTCATATTACCCATGGGACTGTTCGAATTCAATCGGATGCTCTTCGGCCTGACTAACGCCCCCGGGACGTTCCAGCGTCTGATGGAGAGGTGCCTGGGTGATTTGAACTTCGAGGCAGCACTGATTTACCTTGACGACATAATTGTCTATGCTGCCACCTTCGAGGAGCACCTCCAGTGACTGGAGCAAGTACTGAGTCGCTTACAGAGTCATGGCCTAAAGGTGAAGCCCCAGAAGTGCCACCTGTTCCGCAAACAGATCGAATATCTCGGTCATACTGTATCCGGTGAAGGAGTCATTCCCACCCGGGAGAAGGTGGCCGCCGTACAGGAGTGGCCTACCCCGAAGACAGTAAAGGATGTTCGGGCCTTCCTGGGACTTGCGGGTACTACCGAAGATTCGTGAAGAACTTCACCCGCATAGCCAACCCATTGCTGGAGCTACTTAAGGGAGTGCCGGCGGGCTCCAAGAATCAGGCGATTTGGTGGGGAAGCAGCCAGGAAGAGGCTTTCCGTGCCCTAAAAATGGCCCTGACCGAGGCCCCAATACTTGCCTATGCGGATTTCTCCCAACCATTCATACTCCACACTGATGGGAGCCTACATGGTCTAGGAGCCGTGTTATCCCAAGCACAGGATGGGATAGAGCGCGTGATTGCGTACGCCAGTCGCTCCCTTCACTAATCCGAGAGGAACCCAGATAATTATAGCTCTTTCAAATTAGAGTTGCTGGCTCTGGTTTGGGCAATGACCGAGAAGTTTGCAGAGTATTTGTCCGGGTCCGAAGTACTGGTGAGAACAGATAACAACCCGCTGGCCCACCTGGAGAATGCGAAATTGGGATCCCTGTAGCAGTGGTGGGTGGCCCGCATGGCCAGGTACCGGTATAAGATCGCCTACCGGCCTAAGTCAGAGAATACTCAAGCAGACGCCCTCTCCAGAGTGACATATGAACGGCCTGATCATGACCGCGATGAAGATTTGGAGGAGGATGAGACCCCCTAGCTTCCGAAGTTTCGTGGGACCGCTGACCGCGGCGCAGGGACAGGTCGGAGAGACGTCGGAAGAACAAGTGCTAGGGCGGCCAAGAGATGACTGGATCCGACTTCAGCAGACTGACAGAGAAGTTGCTCAATTTTGTCAATGGGTGGTTTTGCGGCAAGTCCCCAGTTGAGAAGATAGGAGTACCCTGTCCCCGGGAGCACTGAAAATGCTGGGACTATGGGTGAGACTGTGTTTGTGAGACGGGCTGCTGTACCGACGGGTGCAGCTACTGCGAGAGTTTGGGACCACCTGGCAAGTGGTGATCCCAGAGAAGTTGGTCGGAGTAGTGGCCAAGGAGGCTCATGAACGAGGGGCTCACTTCGGACCAGAGAAGACATTTCAGTGGTTGCAGAGGCTGGTGTATCATCCCCGGCTGCGAGTAACAATAGAAGACACTTGTCGAAGATGTCGGAGCTGTGAGCTGGTTAAGCCCCCGAAGCAGCGGGTCCCCATACAAACCATTGTGACTTCTGCCCCCTTGGTGGTGCTGATGATCGACTATTTGGCTGTTGGACCGGCGCATCTCAGGTATGAACATTGCCTGGTAATGACATACCACTTCACAAAGTTTGCGGTAGTGACCCCGACCAGGGACCAGACCGCCGAGACAGCTGCGCAGGCCATCTGCCGAGACTTCATTCGGGTGTACGGCTGCCCAAAGAGGATCCATTCCAATCAAGGCGCCTGCTTCCAAGGCCGGGTGATGGAAGAGCTGCACCGGTTGTACAAGATTGATAAGTCACGGACTATTCCTTACCACCCTCAAGGAAATGGGGCCTGTGAACTTTTTAATCGGACACTGATCCAAATGCTCTGCACTTTGGAGGAAGATCGGAAGGTACGATGGCCTGAGTTTGTGGCCGAGCTGGTGTGGGTATACAACAACTGAGTGAATAGTATGACGGGGTTCACTCCTTATACCTTGCTGTTCGGGTGAAAGGGGCGAGAGATCACCGAGTTAGAGCTGGACCCCGAGGAGGACTACCCATGGACGAGGATGTCCTACTGGGTCCGGGAACATCGGCATCGACTGTAGACCCTCCGATGGTTGGTACAACAAAAGTTTCAGGAACTCAAACATCATGAGACATTGCCTCTTCGAGGGACAGCTCTGAGGCCCGGGGAGTGGGTGTTGGTTCGGGACAGGCGGCCCTGGGGCAAATTGAGTAAGAGGTGGGAACGGACCTCGCACCGAGTGAAGTGCAGGATTGGCGCTGAAGGACCTGTGTCTGAAGTTCAACCTGAGTGGACTGAAGGAGCCCCTACCAGAGTGGTTCAATGTAGTATGCTGCGGCCCTGTCTGTCTAAAGATGACAAGGATGAAGAAGAATCACTTGCTTCTAGAGAAGGTCCTGTCATAGTTGCCCCAAGCCACGATGTGGACGAAGAAGAATTGTTGATTCTACCTCTGAGCCCCAGCACTCGATTACCTGCAGTCCCCAGTGCAGGTGGCGAGGGAACAACATCGGTTGAAGCCACCCGGCAGGCGGAGATTGGGAATCCGAGTGACCCTGCACCCCCCATCGGTCAAACTGAGTTACGCCGATCAGAACGGACAACAGCAGGAGTGCCTCCTCAACGTTACGAACAAGATCAATTTATATGGCACCGTATCATCCAGGAAGTCCAAGAGTGTGAACGTTTGATGAAGGAACTCTCACCCGTGGAATGGAGAGTTAAAGGAGAGCGGGAATGTAAGGGGGAAGACCGGGGTGTAAGTGCTTTCAGAGCAAGGGACCTGGAACTGCCGGGGCCGTACCCCCTGTTGCAGGGGGGAGACAGACTGCTAGCACAGGAGTCATGTCACTGGGAAAGTGGGGGTGTGTCCAGACACAGAGCTGGGAGGTCAGGTAACAGAGGGACTCCTGGTGTGACTGGAGAGAGGAAGAGACGAGGACTTTTTGCGCGGGAAAGGGGAGCTGAGTCCTGCGCAGGAGAACAGTGTGAGAGGGTCCAGGCTCCTGGCTCGAGTACTGGGAGCAGGAGTCGGTTACAGTGGACTGGAGGAGCCGCCCGACTATAGAGATAAGGGACGCAGGGTCCGTGGAGCCGAGGCACGAGAGGTGCCGTGCTATGGACTAGGGGCTCAGCAGGTAAAACCGGAGACCGTCCGCTGCCGCCAGAAGACAGAGCATTGTTTGGGCGTGGAAGCCTGAAGAAATCATCACCTGCATCCGCTGGCGACTGCCTTGTGAGGAGCAAGAGTCAGCTAAGTGTACAAACTGACATTTACAACCGGTTTGGCTCTGCTACATCTTGTCAGACTGTGAACTGTTAGTTATAGACTTTCATCTGCTATTTTCCTTGTCCCCCCCCCCCCATATTTTATATTTTCCTTGTTGCTCCCTGCGTGGAGATTGACCTTGTTCTTATAACACCCCCCCCCTGTTTATTAACCCCGTATTGGCTGCTCTGTGTTTCTGTGTCACTGCATCTAAAGTACCCGTGTTACAGATACACTATTGAAGATGCAATTTATCTCTAAAGTTGCATCCAAGGCTGTCATAAATAATTACCCCATATCTTGAAAATTAGAGCCATTTAGCAAATGTGAGTATCATTTTCACTTTCAGCACCCCAAAATTAGTTGGGTTCAACTGTTTCTATGACTGATCCAATTTGGCTCTAAACCAGTGTTGTGATCAGACTTTTCTCTATCTTCTTTTTCTTCCTGATTTTGGAACTTTTCTATTTGAAGATAAAGTAAGAGTAATATATACTTGTCAGCACAAGGTTAACAGAGTTTCTCAATGCTCTCAACCTTTAATGTAAATAGAAGGAAATATTTCCATTCATAGGTGACTAGATTGTCAGTTTAATATCACCATTACTTTATTGCGTGGGGCAAAGACAAAGCAGCAAATCCAATCATTTTGACATTTGAAGCTTTTTTCCTACAAGTGTGTCATAAGTCTACAAGCATTTAAATTTCATTCCAGTCCTCAATATTATACATTTCTGGATGTCTTGCTGTTTTAGATTATGAGTTTCATTAGGAAGTCATTCTAGCAATATCACTATATTTCCAATGGTTCAAACATCCCTATATGAAGTGTGGAAATCACTGGGTTATATTTAGATGTTAAACGGTCAGTTGAAGACGGTTGCTTATCTGCTGTCAGTTTTTGTAAGACGCATCACAAGAGATGTAAACCTAATGAAGTCAGTGGCGTTCAATGTAAATCTTCTTGTCGGAAGGAATTTTTTTCACCACTAACTGAAGACTTTAATTCTAGGACAGAAAATTGCATCATTTTTTGCCTCAAGGAAGTTGAGGCACCATGATTGATAAGGAATGAAAACATAAAATTATATAGTACAACATGTAGACATGTAGACATGTATTTCTAGGAATAAAAGTGCTGAGTCTTCTTCATAATTCTTGATTATCTTTTTTTTTCTTTCCTTAGTATAGCAAGGAAAATACATGTAAAATGAATTTACCTACTCTAGCAACATATATATTCTGATGCTGATAAAATGTAACCCTCCCCCTCCCCCAATGCTTATCCTTAGGACTATAACCCTCTGGGTTTCGATCTTTAGTCTAAATACTTCTATTGATAATAGGATAGATGTATTGCATTTGGCATTTGTACTCAATGGTGGTCCAATAGGGTCACCTTGAAATCCATGGTCCAAAGGACTTAGTAGTCCTTCAGGGAAGATCCTAAGTCACCTTAAAATCCATGTTTTAGGCTGTGTGCCCACGATGTGTTTTTCAAGCGTTTATGCTGCGGAATTTCCGCAGAGTAAAACCTTGGGAAACGCTTGGTAAACCTTCCCCCATGGTCTCCAATGCAATTCCGCACTTTCAATGCCCATGCTGCGTATTTTTCCGCAGCATTTATGCTGCGCTGAAAAATACGCAGCATGTCCGTAAATTTTGCGGACACGCAGTGTAATCGCCGCCATTTACTTGCATTAGAACCCGCCAATTCCGCAAGACTGCATCTGTACTTGCGTAATTGGCGCATTCTAATGTGCGGATGGTACCCAAGTCTGGAGAAGAGGAGACTCTCATCCAGACCTGGGTACCATAGAATCTGTAAAAAAAAGAATTTAAAATAAAAAATAAAGTTTATACTTGCCTTCCGATGTCCTCCCGGTATTTTGTCCACGCCGTCTGGTCTCTTGCAATGTTCGCGCTGTTGTGAAGGACCTGCCATGATGTCACTGAGTCATGTGACCCATCACATGACTCAATGACGTCAAAGCAGGTCCTTCACACCACCGCAAGCAATGCAAGAGACCTGACGCAGCAGAGATGACACCGGAAGGTAAGTATAATCTTTTTTTTTATTTTTTACCATTCTTATTCTTTTTTTTAACTATTATTTGGTCACACTATATAAATCCATGCCGGTTGCTTGAATTTATATAGTGTGACTAACTTGTCAAGCACTTTTCCAAGTGATGCTCAAAATCGCTTGGAAAACTGCTTGAAAAAACGCATGGGAAAACGCATGTAAAAACGCTTCTCTCTGTCAGAAAAAACGCATGTAAATCTGCATGCGTTTTTTTCTGCCAGAGAGAGGCAAAAACGCTCTGCATCAAATCTGCTATGTGGGCACATAGCCTTACAAGTACTTGAAGAAACACCTTGTAAGACCAGAAATTTCTCCCACTAGTTGTAAATATTATAGTGATGATCTTTTCGTTTCATCACTTAAACGGATTGTCTTCTTTCAACAAACTTTTTTACATAGACTCAATCATCAGTAAAAAAACAAACTAAGCCTACTTACCCTCCCTGGGTCCAGCGCTGTGTTTCCCGTGCTTCTCTAGCTTCTGTTGTTTGGCTGTACTGGTGACATCACGTCGACAGCGCTGCAGGCCATTGCTGGGCTCAGCAGCTCTTCTGATGTAGACTGCACAAGGTGTTGAGCTTTGTGATTGGCTGCAGCACTGTCGACGTGAAACTTTTTGAAAAGGGACAACCCTTTAATTCTTTCTCAGTCGTAGGATCCTGTAGGTTCTTTCATGTCTTCTATAAGATTGCCTTTCGAGAATTTAGACTTTGATAAAGGATTAGAAGTTGAATGAATAATCCAACATGCACCATCCTTTTATCAAACAAAACCACAAGGATGAAGCAGCACTCCAATTATTCAAGTGGAAAAAAATGTGGAGTTATTCACCCATTTTTTACAAAGTTTCAGCTCCTCATTCGAGGCATTTTCTAAACAAAACACTTGAAAATGGCTCCCGTGAAGGACTAAAAGAGTCTGTAATGGGCCAATAAATCCAAATTCTTTTCACTTGAATGATTGCAGTGATGCTTCTTTTTTCTTCAATTTTTGTTGTCTGGGGGTGGAAGAGTCAAGTTTGTTTTGAATGTTCTCTCAAGATTTTGTAGCAAGTGAGCTGTAAACTTAGGTACCTGGGCACTTTTTAAATTAGGTGAGCCGAAACACCCAGCAAAGCTACTTGTTGATAATTTCCATGCAGCAAACTACATATCTTGTACACAGAACATAATACCAATGGAATAAAGTAAAAATAGCAAAACAGACATTATATGAGGACCCTATATTTTGCATTTTCTGAATTTATAGCCATTGTCTGTCAAATATTGAACTTCATTTAAAGGAAAATTAATCCATGGCCGCTAACTTCCTTTAGATTACTTATACTTGCGAAAGCGGGGGCAGTGACTCCAGCGCTGATTGGGTGCAGGGCTCATGTGACATAACCTCACGTGAGTCCCATGAATGAGACTGCCAATGGCGCTTTAACGGTGACGGCACAGGAGGTGAGAATAGGTGTTTTTATTTTAAAAGGGGCAAACACTTCAAATTGAGAAGAGGTTGTACTAGTAGTGGACAATCCCTTTAAAATAAACAGAAGTTGTTTATATCTTGCTGAGAGTGTTTGCCTGTCTACAGGATTTTTTGCATGCTTTGTATAAAGAACACCTGGGAACATTTTCATGTTAGCAGATTGGGGCAGGACTTAGCCAAGAGTAGAGATGAGCGTTGTTCTACTCGAACTGTTCGCCAATCTCAAATTCGAGCTGTTTTGGGCGGTGTTCGAGCCGTTTGGCGAACACGAACAATTTGAGAAAAATTCGGCTGTTCGAGGTTATGTTCGATAACTGTTCGTGCACCAAAATCATAACTGGATTTTTTCTCAGTAATGATGAAAATTAATGTTAATACGCAGTTTGAGTGTACAGCGGGGTGGGGGGAGGGGCAGGGGATGGATCTCTGCAGGAACAATGAAGATCTCCATTTTTTTTTCTCTTTCCCGCATTTGCAGTGGGGAGGTGCAATCTGTCAGCCTATCAGCAGCGCACACACGGAGCGAAGTGCTTTTTTTCACACAAGCAAGGGCATGTGTGATTGGCAGTGTATGTCACATGTCCTTGCCCTATAAGACCAAGCCATTTTCCCCGTCGCCACCATTTTCTCACTGCTGCAGCTGCGTGTTAGACGGCACCGCTGTTGCTGTGTGTGCTATACCTTGTTAATTTCAAGCCAATTTTCGCACAAATATACAGATAGCTTGGGAGTAGGGAATAGTTGTGATTGCAGTCCTTTTAAGGACTAGGTTACAGCATTTCCTACGACTTTTATCAGGGAGGTCTGTGCTCTTAAATAGATAGGTTGTGGGAGTAAAGACTAATTGTAATTGGAGTCCTTTTCAGGACTAGGTTGCATCAGTTCCTATCAGTTTTTGCCAGGCAGGTCTGTGCCAGTGCTGTGCAAGTTTTTTTCACAGCATTTGGCTGAATCTAGCAAAGCTAATCCTTTTTGGCCTATTGCAGAGTGTGTTAGTCAGTGGAGTAGCCTATCTGTGTTGCAAGATATACCACCTGTGTATAGAATACCAATTTTTTTACTGCACCTAGTGAAGTAAAATCTTTTGGGCATAGCATCATTCTATTAGTCCATCTATACTGACCTCCATCAGGTTGCAAATTAAAACTAATTTTTATCTGCATCTACAGTACCTCTGAAAAAATATTTGGGCTTCTACCTGTGTGTGGGACTTGTTGTATTAGTCCATCTATACTGACCTCCATCAGGTTGCAAACTGAATATATTTTTTTTCCTGCATCTACCTCTGAAAAAATATTGGGCTTCTAGCTGTGTGTGGGTCTTGTTCTATTAATCCATCTATACTGACCTCCATCAGGTTGCAAACTGAATATAATTTTTTTCTGCATCTAGCTCTGAAAAAATATTTGGCCTTCTAGTAGTGTGTCGGACTTTCTCTATTAGTCCATCTATACTGACCTCCATCAGGTTGCAAACTGAATATAATTTTTTTCTGCATCTAGCTCTGAAAAATTATTTGGCCTTCTAGTAGTGTGTCGGACTTTCTCTATTAGTCCATCTATACTGACCTCCATCAGGTTGCAAATTAAAACTAATTTTTATCTGCATCTACAGTACCTCTGAAAAAATATTTGGGCTTCTAGCTGTGTGTGGGACTTGTTGTATTAGTCCATCTATACTGACCTCCATCAGGTTGCAAACTGAATATATTTTTTTCTGCATCTACCTCTGAAAAAATATTGGGCTTCTAGCTGTGTGTGGGACTTGTTGTATTAGTCCATCTATACTGACCTCCATCAGGTTGCAAACTGAATATATTTTTTTCTGCATCTACCTCTGAAAAAATATTGGGCTTCTAGCTGTGTGTGGGTCTTGTTCTATTAATCCATCTATACTGACCTCCATCAGGTTGCAAACTGAATATAATTTTTTTCTGCATCTAGCTCTGAAAAAATATTTGGCCTTCTAGTAGTGTGTCGGACTTTCTCTATTAGTCCATCTATACTGACCTCCATCAGGTTGCAAACTGAATATATTTTTTTCTGCATCTACCTCTGAAAAAATATTTGGCCTTCTAGTAGTGTGTCGGACTTTCTCTATTAGTCCATCTATACTGACCTCCATCAGGTTGCAAATTAAAACTAATTTTTATCTGCATCTACAGTACCTCTGAAAAAATATTTGGGCTTCTAGCTGTGTGTGGGACTTGTTGTATTAGTCCATCTATACTGACCTCCATCAGGTTGCAAACTGAATATATTTTTTTCCTGCATCTACCTCTGAAAAAATATTGGGCTTCTAGCTGTGTGTGGGTCTTGTTCTATTAATCCATCTATACTGACCTCCATCAGGTTGCAAATTCAAAATAATTTTTTTCTGCATCTAACCCAGCCAATAGTTTTGGCCTAATACCACAGTTTGGCCACTCAGCTCTGCTCGGTTACCATCCATTGTTTTTTTGTGCAAACAACTCCAGAGTTGTGAATTAGTTAACCACCAAAATGAGTGGAAAAAGGCCTGCTGCTGGTGGAAAGGGGAATAGGCGTGTTGGGAAGGGGAAAAAAGGTTGTGTCCGTGGGGTAGGTGTTAAAGCAACAGTAACATCTGCAGAAGAAAGACCATCTTCCAGCCAAACTAAAATGTCTACTTCTTTTAGCGGACAATGTGATAAGATCCCTTTCTTACGGCCACGCCAATCGCTACAAATTCCAGATGAGGCACAAAAACAGCAGGTGCTTCAACGGATATCAAGTGCTCCTTTAAGTGGGCTCTCCTCCACATCAACTTCAACATCACAAATACTCCAGTCCTCAAAGGTGTCACCCAAATCGCACTTGCTTCCTCACAGCTCCCAAATCTCCAGCTGCCCGTCTGAGTATGAGGTAGAACAGATGGTTGGGTCTGCAGAGCTGTTTACTCATACTATAGCCTGGGAATCAGAGGTCGACTCCAGCGCTTCTGTGAATCCAGACGAGGAAATGATCTGCACTGATGCCCAGAATCTTTATGAGTCGGATCCAGGACCAGACGCAGAAGGTTCTGACCATAATGTAGACCCTCATTCCCAAACTGTAACTCCTGTTGGTGGAGACAATGAGGAAGACGATGATAAGACTCAAATACCTGATTGGAGCGACAACTTTAGTTTTTTGTCAGGGCAGGAACAGGTTGGCTCTGAGGACGACGGGTGTGATAACGCACAGGGTGATGATGATGAGGTCGGAGATCCCACTTACTGTCAACCCACAGTCAGCCAAGAGATGAGGTCAGCAGAGGAGGTGGAGGAAGATGCTAGTGACGACGAGGTCAGGTTGCGCCTTCCTGGACAGAGACGTAGTACTGGAAGCACGTCAACAACTGCATCCTCAAACACAACTCTGCCTCTCACCACAAGTCGTGGTGGCTCTTCAGGTCGCATGGGTGCTAAGCCTTGCATAGCCTGGGCATTTTTTCAGATCGATAAAGATGACCCAACTCGTGTTATCTGTAACATTTGTCAGCAAAAGCTAAGTAGAGGCCAAAAAATACATAGTTTGAGTACTTCATGCATGAACCGTCACATGGACATGAAGCATAAGTTGCAGTGGGAAGCTCAGTGTGCTACAATGCGGCCTAGCCGGCCGGGCCAACCACCGTCTGCCATATCTTGTGCATCCGCGGCCTCTTCATCCTCTGTGACTGGGGGGACAGCAGTCACACCTGTTTTGGGGCGCAGACCTGCCACCTCTTTACCCGCAACAGCCAGCGTGATTGGCAGGTCATCATTTTCTTTGGAGGTGGTAACACCAGCTGGTGTTGAGCGCTGTCCGACATCGATAGCACCACCTTTGGATCAAGGCAACCTAACATGTCCGCCTGCATCTTCCTCACAGACCGGCAGTTTGCCGGGGACACCCTTATCAACCCCGTCTAAGCACAATAGCCAGCCCTCGGTCCCTCAGATGTGGACAAGTAAAAGACCATTTCCTCCTAGCCATGAGAAAGCTAAGAGGTTGAATTTCACCATCTGCAAGCTCTTGGCTACAGAAATGCTGCCTTTCCACCTGGTGGACACAGAGGATTTTCGAGACCTTATGTCCGTCGCAGTGCCCCAGTACCAGATGCCCAGTCGGCACTACTTCTCAAAGAAAGGTGTGCCTGCGCTCCACCAGCATGTCGCACATAACATCACCGCTTCTTTGAGAAACTCTGTGTGTGACAGGGTGCATTTCACCACAGACACTTGGACGAGTAGGCATGGACAGGGGCGTTACATGTCGCTGACTGGGCACTGGGTAACTATGGTGACAGCAGGACAAGGGGCTGCTGTCCAAGTCTTGCCTTCCCCACGAGTTGTGCGTCAATCCTCTTTATGTCAAAGTTCCTCCACTGCTTCTGCCTCCTCAACCTCCTCTCGGTCTTCCACCTGCACCCAAAGCCTGTCTGGTCATGCCACAAGCTTTCTAACTGCGCAGAAGGGATCCTGCACACCTCCTTACTATGCTGGCAGTAGGGCTCAACGTCATCAGGCGGTTTTTACATTGAAATGTCTGGGAAATGTGAGTCACACAGCTGAGGAGTTGTGGTCAGCTCTGGAGAACCAATTTCATGAATGGTTGTCTCCACTGGACCTGAAACCAGGGAAGGCCGTGTGCGACAATGCTGCAAACCTGGGTGCGGCCCTTCGCCGGGGCAATGTCACACACGTGCCTTGTATGGCTCACGTGTTGAACCTGGTTGTCCAGCAATTTTTAGCCCACTATCCCAGACTAGATGGCCTTCTGCAGAGGGCACGGTCGCTGTGTGCTCACTTCCGCCGTTCGCATCCCCGCAGCTCAGCGACTTACATCTCTACAGAAGTCGTTGGGCCTGCCACTTCACCGGCTAAAATGCGATGTGCCTACCCGGTGGAATTCAACTCTGCACATGTTGCAGCGACTGTGGCAGCACCGACAAGCCCTGGTGCAATACGTTCTGACGTATAGCCTGGGCCAACGAGATTCAGAGGTGGGGCAAATCACGCTGGAGGAGTGGTCTCAGATCAGGGACCTATGCACCCTTCTGCACAGTTTTGAAATGGCGACGAAGATGTTTAGTGCTGACGATGCCATTATCAGCATGACTATTCCGGTGATTTACATGCTGGAGCACATGTTAAACAGAATTCGGAGTCAGGTGGTGGCACAAGAGGAGGTGGAGGAAGTAGAGGAGGAGGAGTTGTATGCGGAAGGGCTAACATCTGCAAGGTCCAGACGGTCGGCAGCACCAAGGCGGCAGGCATGTGAGGGTGGGGGAGATGGTTTTACCAGGGCGCATGGTAGCAGCCAAACTAGTGAGGAAGGTGCAGGAGCCCAGGAAGAAGTGGAGGACGAACTGATGGAAGACTCATCAGATGAGGGAGACCTTGATCACATTTCTGTTGTGCGAGGTTGGGGGGAGAGGACAGAGGAAGGAAGCATGATTGTTACCTCGCCACCAACACAACAGGGACTTGGTGCTCCTGGATGCGCAACACACATGAGTGCCTTCTTGCTGCACTACCTGCAACATGACCCTCGAATTGTGAGAATTAGAAATAATCCTGACTACTGGGTTGCCACACTGTTAGATCCCCGGTACAAAAGTAAATTTTCAGAAATTATTCCTGCCATAGAAAGGGATGCACGCATGCAGGAGTATCAGCAGAGACTGTTGCAGAATCTTACATGTGCTTTTCCACAAAATACCAGTGGTGCACGTAGTGAATCTCACAGTTCCAACTTGCCAACCGTGGGACCGTCAAGTGTTCAGCACTCAAACCGTAACAGAACCACAGTATCTGCTGGTAACATCAATTTTGCGGAATCATTTCACCACTTTTTTAGCCCATCCTTTGCAAGGCCACAGGAGACAAGAAGTCTGACACATAGTCAACGCCTAGAGACGATGGTACAGGAGTATCTCCAAGTAAACATTGAAGCCACGACTGTGTCACTGGACCCTTGCTCTTTTTGGACTTCCAATCTGGATAAATGGCCGGAGCTAGCCACTTACGCCTTGGAGATCTTGTCATGCCCCGCAGCCAGCGTTCTGTCTGAACGTGTGTTCAGCGCTGCTGGTGGTGTGCTGACAGATAAGCGCACGCGGCTCTCCACTGATAATGTAGACAGACTCACGTTCATAAAGATGAACAAATCATGGATCCGAAACGACTTTTCTACCCCTGTGTCATCCTGGGGAGAGTAAAAGCTTGATGATTGGTTAAAATCACCCTACCAACCGTTTTAAGCTTTCAAATTACTAATCATGTTTATCTGTATCTTGACTGGAAAATAATTTGGGCTTTGTAGCAGTGTGCAGCACTGATCCTATTAGGCCATCTATACTAAAGCTTCACCAGATTTAAAATTAAAAATAATTTTTAGCTGCATCTAGCCCGGAAAATAATTTTGGGGCTCCGAGATGCGCAAGGCACATAAGTGCCTTCTTGCTGCACTACCTGCAGCATGACCCTCATATTGTCAAAATTCGAAGTAATCATGACTACTGGGTTGCCACACTCTTAGATCCCCCAAACTTTTCGATCAACCTTTTCATTTTAATAAAGACCAAAAAAATGGTCATTTTTGAAATTATAAGCATTAGCAGGTTGTTAGAAACTGAAATCAAACAGTTTTCAACTCAAAACTTTATTCTAGGTGATGTTACATTTTCACATAGGACCCCTTGTTCGAAAGGAGCTTCTGAACTCTCTCGTCCATTGAATTTGTCAGGCTTTGGATAGTTTCTGCTTCAATTGTTTTGCATGAGGACAGAATACCCTCCCAGAGCTGTTGCTTAGATGTGAACTGCCTCCCGCCATCATAGACACTCCTTTTAATGATGCTCCAAAGGTTCTGAATGGGGTAGAGGTCAGGGGAGCATGGGGGTCACACCATAAGTTTGTCCCCTTTTATGCCCATATCAGCCAGAGATGCAGATGTTTTATGTGCAGCATGAGATGGTGCATTATCATGCAGAAAAATGATCTTGCTGTGAAATACACGGTTCTTCTTCTTGAACCATGGCAGGAAGTGCTGTTTGAGAAAATCCACATACATTATGGAGTTCATCTTTAGTGCCTTCAGGGATCCTAAAGGGGCCGACAATCTCTCTCCCCATGATTCCAGCCCAAAACATTACTCCACCTCCTCCTTGTTGGCGCTGTAGCCGTGTTTGCGTGGGGTGTCCATCAACCAGCCATCCTCCACTCCATCCATCTGGACCATCGAGCGCTGCACGGCACTCATCCATGAACAAAACAGTTTTGAAATCAGTCTTCATGTAATGTTTGGCCCACTGGAGCCGTTTCTGCTTGTGTGAAGTGGATAGAGGAGGTCGACAGGATGGCGCATGCACAGCTGCAAACCTCTGAAGGACCCTGCATCTTGTTGTTCGGGGGACGTTGGAGGCACAAGCAGCTTCAAAAACTTGTCTGCTGCTATGACAAGGCTTTTTTGCCGCTGCTCTTTCAACCTGACGTAATTGCCTGTAGGAAAGAGTCCTCAATTTGCCCTTATCAGCACGCACACGTGTGTACTGTGAATCAGCTACATACTTCTTGATTGCCAAGACACTTCATCCTGATCATCGCACAATGTTGATTGTAGTCATGCCTTGACCTAAACACTCCACAATTTGTTGCTTCTCAGCAGCCGACACATCCTTTTTCTTTCCCATTTTGGCAGAAAATGTAGGCTGCTTAATAATGTGAGAGAGCCTTCTTAAGTAGTCTTGCCTTTCATTGGACACACCTGCCAAACTAATTAGCACAGGTGTCTGCAATTGCTTACAGTGATATAAAGAGCCCTGACACACATCACCATCAATGAGTTTAACTGACAAACAAACAAATTCTTCCCTTATCACTCCTAAACACTTTTTGCATAATAATTTGGAACGCAGTGTACATGTGCTTTTCCATAAAACACCAGTGGTTCACGTAGTGAATCTTACAGTTCTAACTTGCCAACCGTGGTCTGTATGGAGTTGTTCAATAAAGGGCCCAAAATTAAGATAACATAGATGGGAGAGGTCTCTATGAATAGGAATTCCTAAGTATTTGATACCCTGTGAGGGCCAGGCAAAGGGAAAGTTGGACTGGATGGAATCCTATATGGATTTGGGGAGGGAGACATCGAGGGCCTCAGACTTCGCTGCATTGATTTTAAAATTTTACCATGTAACAAAGTGATCTATTTCAGCCATAACAGCATGGATGGATATATGTGATTGAGTGATATATACTAGGACATCATCAGCAAATAGAGAGCACTTGTACTCGGTGCCTCCCACCTCAATCCACCTAATATTGGGGTTATGGCGAATTGATGAGAGCAGGTGCTCCGTCACTAGGATGTATAAGAGAGGGGACAGAGGACATCACTGCCTTGTCCCATTGGTGATTGTGAAAGGTGATGAAAATGTTCTGACGCAACCCCTGGGCCTTGGGACACCCGGAGCCGGACCCTTTTTGGTGGATGCTGGTGGTTGTAGTCTTCGTGGCGGCGACCCGGTTCCGTGGCTCAGGGCGGTCAAACCAGTGGCGGAACTATTTATGTGGTTTTGATGTTTAAATGTCCGACTACGCCACCCGTGGATTGCGGTCAGAGTGAACCGCCGCTACAGGGCAGACCGCTGAGGCTGGTGTTGTGGGTGCAGCAGAGCGTAGCATAACTCCCCACGGGAGGAGTATAGCCTCAGGGCAGTGTATGCGGAGGATGGGGGTGATGGTGCAGGGCAGCAGCAGTAACGACACGGAGTCAGTGATGCAGTTCAGGGCTTTTACTCACAGTTCTTATTATCCAGACCACGTCTGCAGGTAACGGCTGCCCACGTCGTACTGTGCTCACCAGGTGAGGGGCTCAGACAACTCCCAGATAACTTTGGAGCACTTCACAGGACCCCCTTTGTGTGTCCTTTGTCTGGCCTTTCTTACCAACACTTCTGTCCGGCTGCCTCGGGCCTCCTCTTGGTAAACTTGGCGCCAGTTTCCCTGACCCTATGTGGTGCCTTCCTAGCGGGTGTAGCGAGGGGCTGCGCCACATAAAATGTCAGAGCCTCCAGTTTCTAGCTGAGGGTCGTTTCCTGCCTCCACTAGTTCGGGGACCGGTCTCCCCCTTTGGCCTGACCCCTCCACGCAGGTGGATTCGGGCGTGCGGTGGCGACTCGCCCGTCCGCACCCCTGGGATCCCTTCATTCCTCGTTCCTGGAGCCTTCTCCACTCCTCTTCCTTCCTTCTCCCTCTTCCAGGCCTGGGCCTTTGTTACTAGGCCCGCCTCCGGAGCAGAGCTCATGCAGAGCCCCTGCTCCCTGCCACTTCTGCTCAGACTTCTCTGCACTGAACTAAGATGGTGCCCACCTTTTATACTCCCTTCTCAATGCACCCAGGAACTGCTTCCTCCCTGCTCCTGCACTACAGGGTTCCCCTTCCTCAGTGTTCCCTCCCCCCACTCCAGCCAGGGACAGGGACTGTCGTGCCCATCTCAGGGGCATATTGGTCGCCCTGCCCCACGGCAATGTGGTGTAATGCATGCAGGTGTCGGGTCCTGATCCACACTCCATCCTTACCTGAGAGTGAGATATCACACCTCTGGGTGAGGTGCAATACGTCTGTAGCAACCGAGCCCTCAGGGTGCTACAGTTCCATTTATCTTCAGCCTAGGTGACGTATTGCGATACAGGGCCGTGATTTTGGCTATAAAAGGGTCCCCTAGACCCCTACCCCAAGCTTTTTAAGAGAATCATATATGGCGTGCCAGGAGACTCTATGGAATGCTTTCTCAGCATCCAACGAGAGTATCTAATTACAAATTTTTAACTGCATCTAGCCCAGGAAATACTTTGTGCCTAGTAGCAGTGTCTGCTAGTCAGCGGATTATCCCGGCTGTTAAGCAAGCTGCACCACCTGTAGTTTAGACACTTAATTTTTTCAAAGGAAATGCTTCGGGACCATGGGATACTTAGTGAAGAGCATCAGGAGGCACCCCAAGGCATAGGGGCTGGGACTGGCAGTAGGATGCCTTGGGGTGGACAGCCGAGCTCGATCCTTATAAAAGCTTTTTAACTGCAGCAGCTTTAGTGGACGCTACTGGAGCTGGAATTACCGCGGCTGCTGGCATGAGACTTGCCCTCCAATAGATCCTTGTAAATGGATTTAAAGTGTATTCATTCAAATTAAAGAGACAATTTAAATTAAAAAGCTTAGAGCTGCCTCCACCACAGGGGGGCTCGCTCGACCCACCAGCGGACAGGCACCAGTATTGGGAGAGGGGGGCTGGCCGTCAGGGTTCACCGCGGCTCTGGCACAAACCCGGCGACACGGAGGTGGCACGGGCAGGAGCGGACTGGCCGTGTCGGCTTCTCACTTTTTGGATTTTAGAAGGGCATGACATGCCTATATCTGTGTCTCCCCCTCCTTTTACTCCTCCATCTCTTTTATTTTCGCATGACTATATGTACTTGTCACTTTTCCATGTGTTAGTTATGTCTTCTGAGCAGTTTGTCAGCTTTTGGACACCTTTGAAGGTGTTTTCTATGTGTTTCTATGTGTTTTTGTTTGCCTGCCATTGGTTTTAACGGTGTTCGAAGGTGTTCGACGAACAGTTCGACGAACAGTTCGGCGAACACACGGGTGTTCGACGAACCGAACCGAACTCGAACACTACGGGGGTGGCTCAACACTAGCCAAGAGGTGGCGCCGATCATTTTTTTCTCTTTCATTGCAGACAGAGCAGTGGGGAACTTTTTGTAGCCAGTTGTCCACTGTTCAGCTACATGTAAATATAACATTATCCTCTCTCATAAATTTACCTGTGCTTCTATATTTTAATAGACTAGGTAGTTTGTTGAATAAATTATGAGATGCTGATTTTGTCTGTACATAGAGACTCAAATGTATTGGGCCAATTGCTGCTCATGTATGGGGTAAGTGGCTTAGACCTGCACAGGGGCCCACCGGGGGATTCACCTGTTCTCCTGTCGACCAGTCCAAGCCTGAGTATATGAACATACTGACATTACAGTACATACACAAACACAGTTTCGGAGAAAAATAAAAGGACATGGGAGTACTTCTTTAAAAGAAAAAAAATCTATGTGAACAGGATAGGAAAAAACATTGATTTCCTGAGCCACATAGAAATCTAGAACTGTAGCTTGCTACACCTTTGTATAGTACATTAAAAATATTTGAAGATGCAAGCAGTGTCTCAGTAAGACATCAGACCCTAGGAAATAGAAGAAAGTAGAAAATATAGGTAGCTATAATTAAAGTTGAGTACAGCATTTTCCTACTATCACAAGAGCCCCAAAACCATTTACCAGGCTGCTCACTTTCTGAGTGGGTGGAACAGAAATTGAAAATGTGTTTCTGCAGAAGACTCTGAAGTAGCCGTGTTATTCATGTTGAGAGCTGTTGGCTCTGGTAAGATTACATAAGCACTATGAAAGGACATGGTTAATCTGCAAATTGGGTGAAATGTAGCAAGTAATTAGTGCTTTCTACAAGGCTTTCAATAAATGGCATTAAAATCAATAATGCTTATTGCCTGCTTGGAAGAAATAAAAGATTACTTGGTAAAAGCTCACTTTTTGCCAGTAATACGCTAAGATTTTAGGCCATGCTTTATATCATTTTTTCACATTTTAATAACTTTTTATATTTGGATAATGTCTGAGTCATTTATTTATTTAACTCCTTATTAGATGGCTTGATGAAAAGCAAGAAGATGGGAGAACAGAAAGGGAACTCTTTGCCGCAGGTAAGTGGGTTATTGTTGTATTTAATGGTTGTGCTTAAAGGGAACCTGCCATGTAAAAAACCTGCGGATATGGGGTTAATCTGCAGGTTAATAGCATTTTGAACCTACACGGCGCAACACTGAGAGCCCCGCTGCCAGGAGGAAATGAACTTTATTCCTCACGGCAGGCTTAGGATCTCAGTCATAGAGGTGGGTCTGCACGGCTTCAGTCACCCCACAGTGCATAGTGAGCTGCAGCTGTCACCACGCCCCGACACTGACGGACAGCCGGCTTTCATTTACGATAAGTTCTGGAGGCAGATTCTAAAGGCGATCAGTGTCCGGCCCAAAGATCTTAACAGCTCATTTACATATTGAGAAAAATGTGGATTTCTCTGGAATAAGACATCAGATCATAGATATCAAGGTGTCATTTTATTCACTTTTAAGACCCGCTTGCCCATACTGACAGCTTAAAAAGGTTGATCCTACCGTCTGACTCTCTTTAATAACATTATATGCAGGCAGTTCCCAAAGCACTGGGGTGAGCATGTGTGGAGGGAACTCAGAGCTGATGCCTGCTATGTCACATAGTCGCCATGTACAACAGCAGGCAGCTCCGATTGTTGGTATTAACCATTTAAATGCTGTGTCGATCTCTGACGGTTAAATGGAGCGGTTGCCGATGCACGCACTGACTGGTTCCCATTCGCCCCACGTAGCTCAATCACGAGGCACTGATAAGTTACCATTGAAGCCTGTTTAAGGCTCCCATTGCTGCCATCTTGGTACGCCTGTGAAGCTCAGTCACACTATGGTATTGCCGTATTTAGAATAAGCGATCAGATGATAGTAGGTTTAAAACAATTAAAATATAAAGTATTTTTTAAAAAAACTAAATCGAAAAAGATATACATTTTCGATTAACCTTTTTTCCCCATTAAAAATGAAAAACTTAAAAATATATATATATACTGTATATTTAGTTTGACTACACTAAAAGTCTAGTCTATCAAAATATAGAATTAAATAACCCAAGTAGAAAACACCATATAGAGAAAAAAATCAAAAGCCTAGAAGCCGTGACGCACCTCTATTAATGGTCAAATAAAAACATTACAGGTCTTGGAAAATAGCTACATAAATCAATTTTTTTTATAAACTTTCGATTTTTTTTACTAGTATGAGATGAGATTTTGGTGAGTTTTTGATGCTGCGTATTTTTTAAAAAAATGCAAGTAACCTATTTTACGTACTAGGTGCAGAAATGGTGCAGAAAATCTGCAACATCAAAAGCTCATCGTGATAACATAGCCTTAAAAAAATCTATACAAGTTTGGTATTGCAATAGTCATAATGACCTAGAGAATCATGATTCCGGGTCATTTTTACCTACAATAATCATGTAAAATTAAAGCCTAAAAAACAATTGCATTTTTTCACCTTTTCATCCCACTAGGCTTTTTTTTCACCATTTTCAGTACATTGTATGGTAAGATGGATGGTATTTTTCAAAAGTTCAACTCATCTCACAAATAACAAGCCCACATACAGCAATATTGAACGAAAAATAAAAGTTATGGCTCATGGCAGAAGGGGAGGAAAATTACAAATGTAAAAACAAAATTGGCTGTGGAGGCAAGGGGTTAATGAACACATCAGATTCTACAACAGAAAGTTATTACAAGGTAGAAATTCACTTTAAGAATCAAATTATAAACTGGTGTGTGGACGGCAGCGCTAATTTGTGTTCACTACTTGTGTGTGGAAAATGCAATAAGGCATTGCTACGCAAGTACAGCAAATCCCAGAATTCTACATGAGGATTTAAAGGGAACCTGTCACCAGTTTTGTCACGTAACAGCTAAAAATATCACATTATTCAGTGTCTGCGCTGCATTCCCTTAATCCCTATATAACCTCTTGACTCCGCCTGCATACCCCGAAAAACATTTTTAATTTCTCCCGCACAGTATGCTAATCGGGTCCGTCTGGTCTCATGGGTATGGCTTTGAGCCTCTCCACCCCTCTCCTCAGCTGCTGCCCGCCGTCCTTGACATGGATGACGCCTCCTGTGTCATCCTCATCACCTCGAGAAATCTCGTGCCTGCGCAGATGAATCGTGTCTCGAGCCTGCGCAGTATGCTTTGCCCAACTGCGGGCAAAGCCGAAAAACAGAATTGTGCATGCACTGGCACACGTCTTTCAGGCTCATATACTAGAAGTATTTTGTGGCCATTGCTGTGCACATGCACACTTCTGTTTTTTGGCTTTGCCCGCAGTTGGGCAAAGCATACTGCACAGGCACGAGGCGCGATATCATTGATATCTAGATATACAACATCAAGTGGTAGGAGAAGTGTTGTTTAGTCCTATTACTCCATGGAGCCAGGGTAAGGAGCAAGCAGTGGAGATGTCTACGGAGGATGCAATGGGTAAATGGAGAAAACGTAATATTGTAACGTTTGTAGCCCCTATAGACGGTGCTTATCCCAATCGTTATATTGTTCAGTTATTTAACATCAGTAATAAAAAAAAGTTGAGATGCGCTAAAAAGAGAGTTAGAACAATGATCAGGCCAGTGTGTAAATGGCAGCAACAGTTCAGAAAGTGTGATGCAGGAAAACTGAGTGTACAAATTGTGGCGCCCTGCTGCACACTGGTGCCACAGATCCCAGAGGGGTGCATGGATGGAATTCTCCCTAGTGGCCTCAATACATACAGACACCTCCACCCAAGTCCACTAGATGGAGCCCTGTCAGGTATATAAATACTGGGGGGTGGAGTTCAGGAAGTCAGTCAGTGGGAAGCAGACAGTGTGACACCATGCTGCAGCTCCAGACAATCTGAAGTCTGTGTGGCTGAAGGCCAGGCTAGGCCCGAGCTGCGGGCTAGTCTGGCCAGTGAGAGCCTGGAGCGGGCTAGAAGGCAAGTGAGAGTTCCTGTCAGGCACAGACAGGGACAGAACTCAGAGAGTCTGCTCAGGGAGCCTGCATGAGAGAGTCTGCAGACTGAGGAGAAGAAAGCGCTGCGCTGGTAACCTCTTTACCAGAATCCACAGGTGGCGTCACGACAAATCCCCTATAAACATTCCCCCCTTTTAAGTGACCGCCCTGGGCCACGGACCGGGCCAGCCACCGTGATATCCCCCGGCAACCAGAGGCCCGGCTGCAGAGTACCCCACGGCCCTGGGGGCGCGTCATCTTTTTGCCGTCACGAACAGGATTTCGTGCCCGTTGCAATGAACAGGATTCCGTGCCCGTTGCTACCGGGTACTGTGCACCTTTAATAAGAACTGTGTGTTTAACTGTGGCGAAGATCGCCGCCATTACTGTGTTGCCGCGCGGGAAGAAGGGCGTAACCGCGGGAAACTGAGAGGCGTGCCTGCTGAAGCACGCGAAGCCCCGGACACGCCCCACGCTGCGACGACGAACCAGGAAGCGCAAGGTCCTGAAAGGAGTCCAGTGAGCGCCCTGACGTCAGACGCGAGCGACGCAAGGTCCTGGAAGGAGACCGTCGCCTGCGGAACTGCGGCCTACCGGAAGAAAAGTTAAGAAGGTAGGCCACGGGTCACTAGGGGGGTGCAACGATGTCCGAAGCCCAGCAGAACACCGCAGCCCTCGACAACGCCCCCGCAGGAGTAACTTCGTCCGGTGCTGCTCAGGCAGAAGCAGTCGCCGCACCAGTAGGAGCTGTGGCACGGATGGTGCCCATGGCTCTACAGCATGCCCTAAAATGTTCAGAGGGTGAGGGAACTGTTGGAACGGGACACCCAGACTGAACGGGAGGATGACCAGGACGGGTCACCCCCCTCCCATAACCACGGGCAGCCCAGGAGGGGGCGCCCTTGAGCTACTAGTTTCCCGGTAGCTCTCATGTAACCTGAACTTGGAGTCTGTGAACTATGAGCGGTCCCACCGTTGTACGAAGTTTGCACCTCCTGAGGTGCCCCCTGGTGGTTTTCACAAGACCACCACCACTAAAACCTGCTTGGCGTGGCCAAACCAGTGGTCCTACACCAGTCCTGCTGCCCACCCAGGACCTTCGTTGGGGGTTTGGAGCAGGTCCCCCACAAGCCAGCTTACCCGGATGAGAGGGACACACCCGAGGAGGGCTCTCATCAAAACTGGTCATTGCAGAACGTAAAGTTGTGTTGCTGCTAATGTGCGTGTGCAGCCCACAAACTGTTTCCTTGTACATAATTGCACTCCCTGGAGTGCCTCTAAAGCTACCTATGCAGTGAAATGGACACCCTGCTAGGGGACTCGCTGACATTTGCTCAAAAACTTTAACTAATGTATATATGTGTATTATTGGTTATGTTTTTGCAACGTTCAAGAAATGTGCCTCCCATAAAGGGAAGAAATGTTATTGTTAACCTGTTTTTGAAAATTGCTTCAGTCCAGGAGTACTGAGTTTTACTAGGGGGAAATGTGGCGCCCTGCTGCGCACTGGTGCCACAGATCCCAGAGGAGTGCATGTATGGAATTCTCCCCAGTGGCCTCAATACATACAGACACCTCTACCCAAGTCCACTAGATGGAGCCCTGTCAGGTATATAAATACTAGGGGGTGGAGTTCAGGAAGTCAGTCAGTGGGAAGCAGACAGTGTGACACCATGCTGCAGCTCCAGACAAGCTGAAGTCTGTGTGACTGAAGGCCAGGCTAGGCCCGAGCTGCGGGCTAGTCTGGCCAGTGAGAGCCTGGAGCGGGCTAGAAGGCAAGTGAGAGTTCCTGTCAGGCACAGACAGGGACAGAACTCAGAGAGTCTGCTCAGGGAGCCTGCATGAGAGAGTCTGCAGACTGAGGAGAAGAAAGAGAAACGCATAGGGGGCAGAGGAGCATAACAGGCTCACTCCGAACCATATCCCGGACACTGGGTCCACGCCTACAGGGATCTTTATGACCAGTAGGAATAACCGGAATCCCTGGAGAACTACAAATCCCAGGTTAACCAACCGCTGACCACAGCAACAGGGTTAGGTACCACTAAGGCTCCAGCGACCAGGAATAGTGGGAACCAGGAGAAAACCCTACCGCCAGGTCAGTAGGTACAAGAAGGAAGCAGTAAGCAAGCCAGGCCTAGCTCCAGGCAAGCCCGAAGCTTAGAGAGTAAAAGACACAGATCAGGAGGCCTTACACCCGCTCACTGGGAAGAGTCCAGAAATGTACCCTTCGCCCTGAGTGCCCTGGACCGTACCTGCATCACCACCAGTAAAGGTATTGAAGTTTGCCCTTGTGTGTGTGACGCGCCCCCTGGGCCAGTGTTGTTTGGGGGATACCCGGAGCCGGATCAGATGGGGGTTGTAGTCTCCGAGTGGCGGTGACCCGGTCCGTGCCCAGGGTGTCAAGCTCAGTGTGTGGCAGTCTTTACAGATGTTATTAGTTCTTAGTGTCGACTACGCCACCCGTTGATTTGCGGTCAATACGGCCGCCGCTGCAGCAGGGTCCGCTGAGGCTGGTGGTATGTGTGCAGCTTCGGGTAGTATAACCCCCAACAGGAGGGGTATAGCCTCAGGGGGTCAGGTGTAGAGGATGGTGGTAGTGGTGGTGCAGTGTGGATGATAAGAAGACTCAGAGTCGGGCTGTGCAGTTCAGGGTTTTACTTACTGCTGTTCTTTTGGTCACTCTGGCCTTGAGTGACCGCCCGAGCCGTGCTGCGTCCACCAGGTCCTGGACTCGGCCAACCCCCAAGCAATTCTGGAGCGGGGTCCTGAGCTCCCTTTCTGACTGTCCTCTCTACTGGCCTTTCTCACCAGGGGTCCACTTGTATCCGGCTCCCTCGGGCCTCTTGGTGGGTGCACCTCTCCGGGGTTCCCTGACCCTATGCCTGGTGTGCCTTCTTAGTGGACTTAGTGAGGGGCTGCTCCACATGAAATGCCGCAGCCTCCGGTCTTAGCTGAGGGTTGTTTCTCTCCTCCACTAATTTGGGATCCGGTTCCCTTGCGTGCCAACCCTTCACCCTTCTGGTCTAATTCTGGGTTCTTGGGGTTCCTTCTTCTCCCCCTCTGGGTCCTTCTCTTCTCCTCTCTCTCTGCAGGCGCTCCTGGACCTCTCTTAGGACTCACTAACCCTCTACAGAAGACTGACCCTGATCTAAGATGGTTCCCACCTTATATACTCCCTCTATGTGTGAGCTCAGGTGACCAGTACCCAATGAGCTCCTAGCATTACCCAGACTGCTCCCCCTATCTGCCCCTACACTACTGGGATGTTCCACCCCCCTCCCACTCCAGCCAGGGACAGACACTGTCGTACCTGCACATATACCTAGTGGGAGTACCGTCGATCTGTCCCCCGGAAATGGGATGTATGTAGTGTATGCAGCTAACTGAGCTCAGTTCCACACTCCATCCTTACCCGGGAGTGGAATATCACACCTCTGGGTTGAGGTGCAATACCCCTGTAGCAGCCGAATCCTCAGGGTGCTACATTCCCCCCTGGTAAATCACAGCACGTCCTCGGGCTGTAAGAAAACAAAACATCCACAAACATACAAATTTTCATAACAACATAAACATATAAAACATTATAAACACTTTCAGCAGCATAAACTTTTTCTTGTTCCTCCGGCCACGGTGCAAATTGTGACCGGATAAGTGCCACAGTCTCTTCTGGTAGAAAAACAACAGTTTCCTATAAAACCAGTAGGGGGCGCCTTAAAAAGCGCAACTATATACAAGGGGAGGTATGGCCGCTCTCAGTCCTCGGCCAGGTATTAGGAAAGGAATGACCGCTCTCAGTCCTCGGTCAGTGGGAATAGGGACACACGGGTTTCAGTTCAATTTGCTGGTCCCAACGGGGACTATATTTTAACTAGCAGCAGTAACAGTTCACTGTACCCTGACGGGTAACTATGTACAGTCTCTTTACCGTACTTTAATGACGGCGTCCTCCTGCTCCTTCTCTGTCTTCAGACCCGTCCGGGTCCTCTTGCTCCTCCTCACACCGCAGCTCCTCCTCCGTCAGGCGATGTACATGGAGGGCGTAGGGTCCTTTGGCACACTTGTGCCGGGTGAACGTGACCTCGTCCCCTACATATAGGTCACGACCTCTGTGTCCCTCCGGCAGATGACTTTCAACGTCTCTGCGGGTTACAAAGACGTCGCCGGGGGTGTGATGGTCTCTGATGAAACCCCAACCGTGCTGCAGTTGGAATTTAATCACAGTCCCAATGGCACGGGGACCGTGGGCTGCACGGGGGTTCCTCCTGGTCCGGCTCTTCTGCCCTGCGCTCTGTTCCTGCAGCCGCTGCTCTCGGACCCGCCTCTCTCTCCTCTCCCGGTCGAAGACCTCTAACTGCTGCCGGCAGCACTCCGCACGCTCAGCTGCGGCCGCCCGCGTTTCTTGGGTGAACCCCATGAGGTCTCCTCCGGTGGGGTCCCACTCGAACTGCGCTTCTTCCAGCGGGAGCGGGGTCCTCTTAACGGGCTTCGGAGCCGGAATCAGGGGCTCGCACAGGGGCCTTGCTTTTTGGAGTTCCAGCTGATAGTACTCCGGTGGCCATATAAAGGGCTGCCCATCCGGGCAAGTGTGCTGGGCAAACAAGTCTTCACCCAGGTGCGGTACTCTAGATGTTGAGGGCGCGGTGGTGGAAGCGGCGCCCGGGTTCGCCAGGCCTTGCGACCAGGCCTGGGGTACCCTGAACGTAAAGGGCACCGTGAAGACGGCGGCGCCCGGGGTTACTTGGCCCAGCGACCAGGCCGGTGGCTCCGCGGAGGTAGGGGGCGCTGTTGGTACTGCGGCGCCCGGGGGTACTAGACCTTGCGACCAGGCCGGTGGTGTTTCCTGCTTTGCCGCGCTCAGGGTTGAGGCGCGTGACGTCACAGGGGTCGCGGCCGCGGCTTCTGCTTGAGGCCTAGTCTGGCACGGTGACGATGCAGCGACGGGCACGGCAGGGGGAATTTCGGGCTCTGCGACGGGGAGCTGGGACAGGTACTCGGTTTCTCGGCTCGGGGTAGAGACGTCCCCTTTACCTGCCTCCGTCCGTTCAGCTCCCTTCTCGGCGCCGTCTCCGGCCTTCATTCCTCCTGCGCCATCCTCAGAGGCGGTCTGTCTCCTCGTCTCGGGTGGCGTGCTCCGCTGACGGGTTCCGGTTTGCTGGGCCATCTCACGGCTCCACTCCGTCAGCGTGTCTTGCTGCACTTGGGCCATCCTCCGTGCGAGGCCCTCCAGCGCGGTCTGTGCACACTCCCGGTCTCGGGGGAGCTGTGCTAGGATCTCCACTAAGCCTAGTGGGGTTGTTGCTTGCAGCAGGCTCCTGACCACTGGGTCGGTGCTGCCTGTCTCTCCCTCCATCTCCGGGTACGCTTTCTCTGGACTCTCCTCCAGACTTCTTGTCTCCGGGTGCGCTCTCTCCAGACTCCTCCAGGCTGCACCCATCTTCGTTCTTTTGTTCTGTCTCCGCCCACATTGAGGGTGGTCCCGGGGCAACTTAGTGATTGTCAGTTCCAGGGGCAGTTCTCTCACGCTGATGGACACTTCCAGCATCACAGTCTCTGTTGGTGGGCGCGGTTTCCGCTTTTGGCGCCATTCTTCGACCTGGCCCACGATGGGAGGTGGCCTTTTGCCACCCTCTGGCACGCCCATAATGGCGTCCGCTCTTCCAAGGCGGGAAATCTTTGGAAATGGCGGGAATCGTCTCCCAGTGGCGGGAAACTCCATGGATGGCGGGAAAAAGCTGCAAATGGCGGACAACCGGCGGGAAACGACCTGTGATGGGGTCCGTTGGCGGGGACCCTCCGGAACCGGCGGGAGACTTCTTTTTGAGGTAACGGTGAACTTTTCTTCAGGCACGCAGTACCCGGTTGTTGCGGGCACGTGATCCTGCCGACTACGCCAAAGTTGACGCGCCCCCTGGGCCAGTGTTGTTTGGGGGATACCCGGAGCCGGATCAGATGGGGGTTGTAGTCTCCGAGTGGCGGTGACCCGGTCCGTGCCCAGGGTGTCAAGCTCAGTGTGTGGCAGTCTTTACAGATGTTATTAGTTCTTAGTGTCGACTACGCCACCCGTTGATTTGCGGTCAATACGGCCGCTGCTGCAGCAGGGTCCGCTGAGGCTGGTGGTATGTGTGCAGCTTCGGGTAGTATAACCCCCAACGGGAGGGGTATAGCCTCAGGGGGTCAGGTGTAGAGGATGGTGGTAGTGGTGGTGCAGTGTGGATGATAAGAAGACTCAGAGTCGGGCTGTGCAGTTCAGGGTTTTACTTACTGCTGTTCTTTTGGTCACTCTGGCCTTGAGTGACCGCCCGAGCCGTGCTGCGTCCACCAGGTCCTGGACTCGGCCAACCCCCAAGCAATTCTGGAGCGTGGTCCTGAGCTCCCTTTCTGACTGTCCTCTCTACTGGCCTTTCTCACCAGGGGTCCACTTGTATCCGGCTCCCTCGGGCCTATTGGTGGGTGCACCTCTCCGGGGTTCCCTGACCCTATGCCTGGTGTGCCTTCTTAGTGGACTTAGTGAGGGGCTGCTCCACATGAAATGCCGCAGCCTCCGGTTCTTAGCTGAGGGTTGTTTCTCTCCTCCACCAATTTGGGATCCGGTTCCCTTGCGTGCCAACCCTTCACCCTTCTGGTCTAATTCTGGGTTCTTGGGGTTCCTTCTTCTCCCCCTCTGGGTCCTTCTCTTCTCCTCTCTCTCTCTCTGCAGGCGCTCCTGGACCTCTCTCAGGACTCACTAACCCTCTACAGAAGACTGACCCTGATCTAAGATGGTTCCCACCTTATATACTCCCTCTATGTGTGAGCTCAGGTGACCAGCACCCAATGAGCTCCTAGCATTACCCAGACTGCTCCCCCTATCTGCCCTTACACTACTGGGATGTTCCACCCCCCTCCCACTCCAGCCAGGGACAGACACTGTCGTACCTGCACATATACCTAGTGGGAGTACCGTCGATCTGTCCCCCGGAAATGGGATGTATGTAGTGTATGCAGCTAACTGAGCTCAGTTCCACACTCCATCCTTACCCGGGAGTGGAATATCACACCTCTGGGTTGAGGTGCAATACCCCTGTAGCAGCCGAATCCTCAGGGTGCTACATGTGTGCCTGTACTTCCTCTGGGACCGTCCTGCCGTCTCTCTCCTGCTTCCACCATCTTTCTACACCTCTACACTGCCCTGAGGCCTGCTCCACCTGTGGGGAGCCGTCCCATCATAGCTGCCCCTAACATCAGCCTCAGTGGACTGCCGCAGCGCTGGTAACCTCTTACCAGAATCCACAGGTGGCGTCACGACAAGTCCCCTATAAACATTCCCCCCTTTGAAGTGACCGCCCTGGGCCACGGACCGGACCAACCACCGTGATATCCCCCGGCAACCAGAGGCCCGGCTGCCGAGTACCCCACGGCCCTGGGGGCGCGTCAAAATGATAACAGTTTTCCTTACTTTTTCACGATATGTGATGGTTGTAGACTGTGCTGAATAAAATTCAATATAAGCATACAATTACTGTAAATCCTGTGTCCACACTGGATCCTGTGACTGCAACTGCAGTCGGTTGAAATCTCAGCGGTGCAGCTGCTCTGCTTTCTGCACTGTGCTTGGCAAGGAATCCTGTGTATTTAACTCCTAGTGCTATGCTGCACTTACGGGATGCCCTTCAAGAGGATCACCTGCATTGCTGTGATCTCAGAGGGGTGCAGTGCAACGTTTCTTCTCCCACAATGTGTACTTTGGACACGGGCATCCCACAGAGGATCCAGTGTGAAAACAGGATTTACAGTAATTGTATGCTTATATTGAATTTTATTCAGCACAGTCTACAACCATCACATATCGTGAAAAGGTAAAGAAAACTGTTTTCATTTGTACATTCAGTTTTCCTTCATCACACTTTCAGAACTGTTGCCGCTATTTACACACTGACATGATCACTCTTCTAACTCTTTTTTTTAGCGCATCTCAGCTTTTTTACATAATAGATTTTCACTAGATTTTGCTAGTATGCACCAAGGCAAAAGGTGCTTATCAGCTTGCGGCTTTTAGGAGGATAGGTATAGTGCTAGTGCGAATGTTCCTTTTTTAACATCAATAATAATTTCCCTGTTTGCTTACTAGATGAGCCGCCTGTCAGTTATTCAGCTGTAGCATTGAATCCCTGTGCTTGAGTTGAGCAAAATGTTTTGTAAGACCCTGGTCCAGCAGCCACATCAGTACACCACGGAAGCTGGACCAGAGCCCTGAGAACTTCCTACTACATGCTGACATCCTTGGACCTTTTTCTGATTAGATTGGACGTGGTTACTGGACGAGGGTCCTGCAAACACTTTTTCTCAACTCTACAAGTCGCTCTCTTAGGTGGCGGTCACATGGCCGTATATTCTCTCATGCAAGAGAATTGGGCCGGTTTTGGTAATGACACTCAGCTCAAACTCTATCAGTGTCATCTTAGTGTGATCTGATTCTCTCGCATGAGAGAATCGCACCACAGGTACTGAGAAAATGGAGAACTTAATTTCTCCATCTTCTCCATTGTTTCTGTCCGCATAAATTCTTCTGCACTCGGATGACATACAAGTGCAGTGCAATGTTTCACACACACCCATAGACCTGTATGGATGCTCGTGAGATGAATTCCAGAGCCACTCACAGCATGCTGTGATTTTTTTTCTCATGCAGAACCAACATGAGAAAAAACATAGCAGATCTGCACTGCTCCATAATATAACATTGGGCCGAGTACTATTCGATAAAACCTTGAATAGCACTCGGCCGTGTTATACACTCATCTGAGCTAACCCTTAAACTGGCAAGGGCTCATACTCTGAATACATAGGCCGGTGAGATGACGTTCAGATGACCAGTAAGTGGTGGAGAAAGGACGAATGTATTGTAATACAGGGTACCTAGAATACCGAATTATCACATAAAATAGACTGTCGCATCTACAGGTGTAGAAACTGATAACTTGATAGCTGCCGCGCGCTTCATTGATAGGGTCATGTACCTATTCTATCACCATAGCGTACCACTTATTCAGGTGAATGAGAAAAGTCATGCTATGTCACTGCTACATATTGTAAACTATATACTCTTGCAGTTATGCAATATGTCACCCTTTACCAATACTTTTACAAATAGAATATTTTGGGCTGTGACTCAAAAAAAAAAAAAGAAGGAAATCAAGCTGTTAAGTTAGTTCATTAATTGACAGAAACTTCCACATGGGTGGACTGAGAATGAGCATTTGAATGCAGTAGAGGCAACGTGATGCAAATGTGAAATAAAATCTGAGCAAAATACAAATCCCCTGATTAGTGTCTCACAGCCATTGCTAAACTACAGGAGGACAAATTGATGTTTTATTGAAGGCTCCAAAGAGATAGTGGCTTGATGATTCAGCTCTAATGATAATGTAAAGTGCTGGGAATTCTCAGCTCATTATCATCTTATTATTTATTTGGAGAACTAACTGATGATTAACTTTATCCATTTTGTTTGCAGGAAGAGATAATCCAGTAGAAGAAACTGAAGGTAAGAAACATAGCAGCCAGATATGATAATTATACAGAAGGAATTATCATATGTAAAGTCAAACTGAAGTAGAGAACAAAAGATACAACTCAATGCAAAGCAGAAATATAAAGTATCAGGATCAAAAACAAGGGGTCTATTGTGGGGATGGGTCTTCTTCAAGCGGAGCGGAAGCCTTCATCCCTAAATACTGTATTTTCCAGCACGTATTCTCTTATGTATGGGGAAACATAAGAGAATACGTGCTGTAAAATACAGTATTTAGGGATGAAGGCTTCCGCTCCGCTTGAAGAAGACCCATCCCCACAATAGACCCCTTGTTTTTGATTAAGAGTTGCACACCACAAATATTTTTGTAATAATTCAAACTTAAAAGTGTTTTTTTGTTCAGGAGCGATTACTGGCAAGTACTTCCATGTATAGTAACAAGGATTGCAGAAATTTGGCGTCAGAATCACTGGGCATGAGAGGAGCCACATGCTGACTGCAGATGTGAAAGTCGTCATTCTGTATGATTCGTATGCTTCTGTTCGTTCCATTCACCTTTTCTTTCTTTCTTTTTTAGTTTTTTTTTCCGCATTTTTTGGTCATATTTACCTTTTTTTTTTTTTTTTTTTTTTTTTAAATTGCACGTTTTGGAAATATTAAAAAAAGGAGTCTGTGTGACTGACTTTTCTTAGGGTGCTTTCATTTTGCGTCCTGTGTCCCTGTCAGGGCATACTTCCTAAATTCCCCGCAAAACGGGGTCTGAACGTATGCTGTGAAAGGGGCCATAGACTGCAATGGTGACGGCAGAGTGAGTGCAGAGTGAACGTGCGCTCTGCTGTGCACTTTTTTCGGGAGTTTATGCCCACAAGAGGTGAACACTCAGACGTAGGCTGCTGCATCTCAGTGTCCGCCTCATGTGGGCATACACTCCCGAAAAAAGTCAGAGCATACGTCCAGACCCCACATTGCGGGGAATTTAGGACGTATGCCCCGACGGGGACACAGAATGCAATGTGAAAGCATCCTTAGATTGCAGCATTAGAAAATCAAACACAATACAAAAATGCATTTATTTAGCCCCTTCACGACACGGCCAACTTCCGTTTTCATCTTCTGTCGACAGACATACGAGGGCTTGTTTTTTGTGGGACAAGTTGTACAATTGAATGAAACCATTCATTTTACTACATAGTGTACTGGAAAATGGAAAAAAAAAATCCAAGTAGAGAAATTTTGAAAAAAATACGCAATTCTGACACTTTTTTTGTGAATTGTTTATACGTTGTACATTTTGTGGTAAAAATGACCTTGTAGTATGATTTTGCTCATCAGTACTATTCCGGAAATACCAAACATGTCCATTTTTTATTATTATTTTAGTGCTAATAAAAAAAATCTGAAGTTTGCAAAATAAAAATTTTGAGGGTTGTCGCAATTTTCTGAGACCCATAACATTTTCATTTTTCGGTCGATGTTGCTGTATGTTGGCTTATTTTTTTGCGAGGAGAGACAAAGTTTTTATTGATACAATTTTGCGATAGATATGAAGTTTTGATTACTTGTTACAGCATTTTTTTGTGGTAAATGACCCCAAAAAATTAATTTTGCCGTTTTTGAATTTTTCAAGTGTTTACTGATCGGGCTAATTATTTTTATATTTTATTAGATCAGACTTTTTTGAACTCGGTGATAACAAATATACAGTATGTATTTTTTTATTATGTTTATTTTTAATGGAGGGTGATTTTAACTTTTTTTTACTTTTTTCATATTTTTACATTTTTTTTTTTACTTTACTGTTCTTGTTAGCCCACTTAGAACATTTGATTGCTTGTGCTATATACAGCAATGCCACAGCATCACTATATATAGTAAAAATCACTTATTTGAAGCCCGGCCACTGGCTAGGTTTCAAAGAAGCTCCGTAATGACCAGCACGGAGATGTCTTCAGCAGACCCCCGACTTTCATAGCTACCCATCGGCGACCCCCGATCAGAGTTAAACAGCGGCATTTAACAAGTTAACAATTGTAGGCTCCACTCTACCTGCGATTAAAGGCAGATCCTAGCTGTAACACACAGTCATCACCCGCCAAGTATGGAGCGGGGTCACCCCGTGTGCCCACTCCATGCACCCACATCCGACTTGCGCCTTACATGTACGGCACATATCATGAAGGGGTTAATATAAGCATAGCCATTTTCTTCAAGTTTTTCTAGAACTGCTTCTGTGGAAAACCACATTGATGATGCAATTGCCGCATGCAACTTTTAAATCTGTAATTTTCTCTATTAAAGACAATCAGGAAGAACTGCCACAGTTCTTTAGTTTTTACTCTATGTCATGTGTGAACATAGAATGTGTAACATACCTGGCGGCGTCCTTGCATAGTGGTCCATCTCCCACTGTGCAAGAGCGCGCACTTGATCTCCAGTCCAGGGTGTCTCTCTGGCTTCCCTCCATGCTGTCTGTTTGCTTCTGTGTCTGCTGCTTAAGGGCGACGCCCGATCACTTCCTGCTTTTTGTACCTGCTGCGGCACACCCCTTGTGCGTCCTCAGCCTATTGCTGTCTATCACCTGGTATTTAAACCAGCTGCCCCCAATTAACTGATGCCTGAGCATCTTGCCCTGTCAGTTGGCTTTTGTCTCTGACATGCCAGGTCCTGTCTATGTTACCATTCTTGCAGTATCTGTTTCCATGTCTGTACTGTGTCCTATCTGTGTACCTTAACCTGCAGTCTGTACTCGTTCCTTGCCTGTTCGTTCCGCCTTCCTGGAGGCTGTATTTCCAGGCCAGTCTGAACACGCTCCTTGCCTGTTCGTCCCGCCCCTCTGGGGGCCGTATTCCCAGACCCGCTCCTGTATCCCGCTGCAGTGTCGGTCTCCTCCGTACACTCAGTTCCAGTCTGAACTCTCTCCTATCTTTTACCTGTTTTTTCTCTGTCCGTTCCTTTCCTTTTTCTGCAGAGTCTGTACTCGTACCTAACTCCTGCTCATTGTCACTGTACTTCCGTTTGAGTTTGTGGTCCACTCGCTACTTCTCTGCAAGTACCCTGTGGGTATCTGGTTCTGCCTTTCTCTTCTAGTCTGTTCTGTGTGAACAGAGCCTTGTCCACCGCGTCTGCGCTTTTCGCTTTGCTCAGCTCTGTCCGCCGCGTCTGCGCTTTTCGCTTTGCTCAGCTCTGTCCGCCGCGTCTGCGCTTTTCGCTTTGCTCAGCTCTGTCCGCCGCGTCTGCGCTTTTCGCTTTGCTCAGCTCTGTCCGCCGCGTCTGCGCTTTTCGCTTTGCTCAGCTCTGTCCGCCGCGTCTGCGCTTTCGAATTTGTCTCCCAGTCTGTACTGGACCCTACCCAGCCTGCGCTCTAGTCTGCCTGTCTCTGTATTCCCCGGTGTGGGTCAACAGCCGTGTCCGGAGTCTGACCTGGAGTAGACCCTGGTTCCTCTGCTCGGTTCCTCCCTGGTGCACTGGCGTCGTATGCCGTCGTGCGACCTTGGTCGGATCGGGCAGATACTTAGTTACGCCCCTCCAGGCACTCTCCGGTTCATGGCACAGTGGAATCACTACATAAACACGCACACGCCAGTCAGTCCGTGCATGTGCATTACAGCATGCTCAGGCCATGGTTCCCGTTGAGCCCCACGGCCTTCGCTCTCTGAGACTTTTTTCCAGCGAATACGTGCATTAAAAATAAAAATTTTTATTTTTTTTTCTCTAGCTGAGTTCCAGGCGAATTACGCACCCGTCCAGATGGATCTATCAGCTCTCGTTCCTGCGGATCCGCCACGTTACTATGGGGATCCAAGACAGAGTCGTGCTTTTGTGGAGCAATGCATGCTACACTTCAAGGCTTACCCTCTCTATTTTCCTTCCGATTGGGCTAAAGTGGCCTTTATGATTGACTACCTAGCGGGTGATGCCTTGAAATGGGTCACCCCCCTATGGGAAGCATGGGATCCTGTCATCCTTGACCTGCAGGCCTTCCTGGTGGCCTTTCGTATGGTCTTCGAGGACCCTAACCCTGAAGCCCCTGCTGAAGCTTCACTTCCCAATATCCCGGAGCAACCCCGACGGGTAATGTGTGTGGGTAGCGCACTAGTCCTCCTGCCCGAAGAGACTACTGCCCACCCAGAATCCAGACAGGATGACTACGCTCTCCGGAATACTTCTCACGATCTCAAGAGGCAGTCCAGACGTGTTAGGCGTAGAGGCAAGCTGTCACGCCAGGGTCTGTTCTCCCAAAGACCTCCTGATTCCAACCTTGAGGTTCCTGCTGAAGCTTCATTTCCCGGTATCCCGGAGCAGCCCCGACGGGTAATGAGCGTGGGTAGCGCACCTGTTCTCCTGCCTGAAGAGACTACTGCCTACCCAGAATCAACACAGGAGGACTTCCTGCATCCGGTATCTGATGCTTCACCCACTTTAACCGGTGAGCCTGTCCAAGGGAACTCTGAAGCAGTGATTACCTCCGAGTCTGTGCATCTCTGCTACCTGGCGGAGGACCCCCTGTTGCCTCCTGAATCCTCCGGGATACCACCTGATGACAAATGGAGAGAGACTTCCCTACACCCGGTACCCGATACTTCGTCCGCTCCGTCCTGTGAGCCTGACAATGGGTACCTCAAAGCGGTAGTTAATCCCGAGTCTCTATACCCCTCCGACCAGGCGGAGGACCTCCAGTTGTCTCCAGAGCCCTTCGGGGTGCTACCTGGTAGCGAATGGACAGAGCCTTCCCTATACTTTGTACCTGATACTTCGTCCAGTGAGTCCGACCTAGTGTACTCCGAAGCAGAGGTTATCCCTGAGTCTCTACACCCCTCCGACCAGGCGGAGGACCTCCAGTTGTCTCCTGAACCCTTCGGGGTGCTACCTATTAGCGAATGGACAGAGACTCTCCTATACTCGGTACCTGATACCTCGTTCGCTTCGTCCAGTGAGTCCAACCTAGTGTACTCCGAAGCAGAGGTTACTCCCGAGTCTCTACACCTCTCCGATCGGGCGGAGGACCTCCAGTTGTCTCCAGAACCCTTTGGGGTGCTACTTGGTAGCGAATGGACAGAGCCTTCCTTATACTCTGTACCTGATACCTCGCCCACTTCGTCCAGTGAGTCCGACCTAGTGTACTCCGAAGCAGAGGTTATCCCCGAGTCTCTACACCCCTCCGACCAGGCGGAGGAGCTCCAGTTGTCTCCTGAACCCTTCGGGGTGCTACCTGATAATGAATGGACAGGTACTCTCCTATACTCAGTACCTGATACCTCACCCGCTTCATCCAGCGAGTCTGACCTAGTGTACTCTGAAGCAGAGGTTACCCCCGAGTCTCTACACCCCTCCGACCAGGCGGAGGACCTCCAGTTGTCCCTTGAACCCTTCGGGGTGCTACCTGATAACGAATGGACAGGTACTCTTCTATATTCGGTACCTGATACCTCGCCCGCTTCATCCAGCGAGTCCGACCTAGTGTACTCCGAAGCAGAGGTTACCCCCGAGTCTCTGCACTATTCCGACCCGGCGGAGGACCCCCAGTTGTTTTCTGAATCCTCCTGTGTACCACCAGATAACAAGGTAACAGGGACTTTTCTACACCTTGTACCTGATACCTCGCCCATTTCATCCTGTGAGTTTGACAAGATGTACCCCGAAGCAGAGGTTACCCCTGAGTCTCTGCACTCCTCCAACCCGGCGGAGGACTTCCAGTTGTCTCCTGAACCCTCTGGGGTGCTACCTGATAATAAGTGGAGAGAGACTTCCTTGTGTGCTGTTCCTGGTACTCCACCCGTTTCGTCTGTTGCTGAGGATGGCTGGATAGGAGGTAGCATCCTAGCTACCCAGATGAGACCAGTTTCTCCAGTGGACAGTGGAAGTGATCTCCTTGAAGTAAAGGATTGGCCCTCGAATTCCCTGCGGAACATTCTGGCAGGCCTGAAGAAGAGGGGGCGTAAGGGGGGGGTGGTACTGTAACATACCTGGCGGCGTCCTTGCATAGTGGTCCATCTCCCACTGTGCAAGAGCGCGCACTTGATCTCCAGTCCAGGGTGTCTCTCTGGCTTCCCTCCATGCTGTCTGTTTGCTTCTGTGTCTGCTGCTTAAGGGCGGCGCCCGATCACTTCCTGCTTTTTGTACCTGCTGCGGCACACCCCTTGTGCGTCCTCAGCCTATTGCTGTCTATCACCTGGTATTTAAACCAGCTGCCCCAATTAACTGATGCCTGAGCATCTTGCCCTGTCAGTTGGCTTTTGTCTCTGACATGCCAGGTCCTGTCTATGTTACCAGTCTTGCAGTATCTGTTTCCATGTCAGGACACAGTACAATCTGTGTACCTTAACCTGCAGTCTGTACTCGTTCCTTGCCTGTTCGTTCCGCCTTCCTGGAGGCTGTATTTCCAGGCCAGTCTGAACACGCTCCTTGCCTGTTCGTCCCGCCTCTCTGGGGGCCGTATTCCCAGACCCGCTCCTGTATCCCGCTGCAGTGTCGGTCTCCTCCGTACACTCAGTTCCAGTCTGAACTCTCTCCTATCTTTTACCTGTTTTTTCTCTGTCCGTTCCTTTCCTTTTTCTGCAGAGTCTGTACTCGTACCTAACTCCTGCTCATTGTCACTGTACTTCCGTTTGTGAGTTTGTGGTCCACTCGCTACTTCTCTGCAAGTACCCTGTGGGTATCTGGTTCTGCCTTTCTCTTCTAGTCTGTTCTGTGTGAACAGAGCCTTGTCCACCGCGTCTGCGGTTTTCGCTTTGCTTAGCTCTGTCCGCCGCGTCTGCGGTTTTCGCTTTGCTCAGCCCTGTCCGCCGCGTCTGCGGTTTCGAATTTGTCTCCCAGTCTGTACTGGACCCTACCCAGCCTGCGCTCTAGTCTGCCTGTCTCTGTATTCCCCGGTGTGGGTCAACAGCCGTGTCCGGAGTCTGACCTGGAGTAGACCCTGGTTCCTCTGCTCGGTTCCTCCCTGGTGCACTGGCATCGTATGCCGTCGTGCGACCTTGGTCGGATCGGGCAGATACTTAGTTACGCCCCTCCAGGCACTCTCCGGTTCATGGCACAGTGGAATCACTACATAAACACGCACACGCCAGTCAGTCTGTGCGTGTGCATTACAGAATGAAGCTTTATTCATAAAACCATTGTTGCTGCAGAATTCTTTTGAACATATTCATCTGTTTCTTTACATACAGTGGATTATAATCATGAGCCACTTGTCCACCATAAGCCGGAACTGGTTCTCAGAATTGATGTGGGGTACCTGTAGTCAGATTCCCCACAGTTACACTTTTTTTGGCATATCACATATGTAAGAAGTGTAGCCAATATATCCCACTGTAAGCAATATTGTGTGTGTAATGTTTTTAATTGTTCTTACAATGATTTGTTATGTGCCGTGTTGCTGGGCACCATAATGCATAGCTTCCTAAATTCCAGGTGGCTGGAAGTGCAGGTGCCAAGCATCACCATACTGCTGAGGGTGGATGGTGAGCATTAGTTAAACAGAAGTTGGTGCAAGCAGCAGTGCGATGACGAAAGGGTCTGCTCAGAGTATGCAAGCAAAGTAGGGCAGGAGCAAAGTGACCAGGAGCATTGGTGAAGTGGTGCTTTGTGGTACAGAGGAGCCACCTTGAGATCTGGGATGTAGTGAGCGACAAAAAGATCTAGTTTATTGAGTGAAGCTGCACAAGTAGTTATGACTGAGTGCCAGTAAGCTGACTGAGTTAGGCCACTTTCACACGTCCTGATATCTCCTGTACTGGAAAAAACAGTATCGGAGATATCTGTATCCATGTGTTGCATTCGTGTGGCAATCGTGTGCCGCCTGTGTGCCACATCAGTATCACATGTACCGGCGCCCGAGAAAAGCCGGCACAGTTTGCGCTGTTCCCAGGCGCTGGGTGCTGGAGGAAACTCTCATCATTGTCCCTTGCTCGCGCTGAGATCAGCGCAAGCAGGGAACAATGTTGAGAGTTGTATTCAGCCCCCGCTGTATTCATCAAGTGTAAAATGAAGAATAAAACACATTATACTCACAATAATACCTAATCCCCTGAAGCCATTGTCCCCTGTAAAAAATAGAAATAAATAAAAAACAACAATATCCCTCACCTGACCAAAGTTGAAAGAATCATAGTGTCCCAAGCTGTAATCCATCTATGCAACATTTGCTCATCAGCATGAGCGGTGACATGAGGCGACCGCTCATGCTGAAGAGCAGGGGAGAATGACTTGCTGCAGCGAGTGGACCCCTGAACTGAGGCTACCTCAGTGAGTTCACTGCGAGAAATTTCTGATCTCAGCGCTAACAGGGGCAATGATGAGAGGTGCTCCAGCAGCCGGCACCGGAGATCAGCAGGTACTGTACCGCTGTTTTCCAGGCACTGGTACATGTCACACTGATGACACACGGATGTCATCCGTGTATCATCAGTGTGCACGTGTGTGGGACGTTTTGCAGCCCACACTGCTTGCAAAAAACGGACATGTCAGCGTGTTTTGCCCAAGGACACACGGTGCGTGAAAACATTCCGCCATGTGCACAGATAAATGGGTCAACGTGTGTAAGAGTCTCCAGTACATGTGAAAACTGTCACCACACGTACTTGAGACACTGACGTGTGAAGAGGGCCTTATTCTGTGAGAGACTGTTAACCCACATTATCCAGCAATGGTTTACAACTTTTGTGGAAGCACCAGTTTAGAGTCAGACAGACAGGAGGTTAGTGAGAGATTGGCGGCCTTGAGGCTTAGGGGAAGGTCTGCTATACTAAATCCAGGATGGTAAATTAGGCTGGCTAATTCAAGAGCGATGCTGTCAAGCCTAGTGTTTCCTGGAAAGGGAGTTAAGCTATGTTGCACACTTACAACTGTAGGTTTCCCAAAATCCATAAAAGGAAATGGTTTAGTGGTCACGAAGATCCATAAAAACACAGACAACATCCATGTTAGTGTAGTGTGCTGCAGTGACAACTGTGGCAAAGAGTCACCACCTAGAGTCCTACAGGTGTTCTGCAAGATAAATAAAGCCAAGAGTCATTTAGGGCAAAACAGAACTTTGGAGTACACATTGCCATTTTTCGCAGCCCCTTGTGAAGAACTGATCAGAACTGCCATGCCATGTTTGGAGGAAAAATAAAAGTTATATATTCAACCACAAAAGTTCATCAATCTTCTAAGGGAAACCCCTCTTAAAACATTTAAAGAAGTTGTTCCATGCAGATACAGCGAAGAAAATGTATTGAAAGGCAAAGTCATCTGTTTGCAGGGTAGTGCCAAATGTCAGGCCTGCAGAGATCAGCTAATTGTTGTGGGACCTCACCACCTACAACCTAAAAGGGATCTAATTAGTCAACTCCTTGACTTGAAGTCAATTTGATCAGAAATCATTCATTTTGTTTCTTTTCCCATTTTTAGTTTGCCAGTCAGTCATAGCTTTTTTGGAAATTTTGCCATAAGAGTGTGAGATTATATTGTTATATTTGTTTTTGACAACGTATCATATATGCTGCGGTTTTATATTAGTGCATTAAAATAGATTCGTTTTTTTGATGTGCTGGTTTTTAAGGGCATATATTTACCATGGTTAGAAACAATTTCTATATAGACATGAACTATTTCAATGAGTCTACAGAGCAGAATATGGAAAATAACATCTAATGTTTTGAGAAAATATGTTTTAACATCCACCTGAAATCAGTTCACACACAACTGGCTTTAAAATTGTTCATTAAAATAAATTCAAAAACAACATTTTAAGGGCAAATGCTATACAAAGACATTTAAAGAAGACCACTAAGAATGAGATGAGATGACCTCTAAAATAACCTAGCACTTTTCAATATGGCTGTCATTCCCCCCTTTCAATGTAATTCTTTGTGCAGATGATTATATTTAATGGCAGTAATGTTTCATTACTTAGCGGAAAAGGCTGAATTATATTATATGTTCTTTAAATGGTTATTACTACTACAGCTCGTAAATTAACATTATTACTTAATTAGTAAATTCAATGCAATTAATCTAATTAGGCACGTGCTATTTTCATTTGCTTTTACTACGGGCATGTTGTAGCAGTTTGCTATATTGATTTGATTCTGGGTCACTTGTCTTGCGTTGTACGTGGTTGTATATAGATGTCTGATATTATAAAATTGTCTATTATTGTAAGTCAGATTTAAATTTGATTAATAGAACAAATTAAAAACATTCTAACAATCAGAACAACAAATGAATGTCAGCTAAAGGGATCAACCCTCAGTGTCAAGTAGGATCAATTTTTAGTAGGATCAACCCTCCTAAGCCGTCTATATAGGCAGGCAGGTCATAGAAAATTGAATAAAATGATAGCTTGATATCTGCGATCTGATGTCTTATTCCAGAGAAACACATTTTCCTTAAGACGTAAATGAGCTGTTAAGATCTATGAGCTGGACAGTGATCTCCCTTAGAATCTGCCTCCAGAGCTTATTATAAATGAAAGGGGTGTTACCAGTGTGAGCCATGTAGATTAGGAGAGCATTCATAATGAATTCTGGAGGCAGATTCTTGGGGAGATCTCTGTCTGGCCCATAGATCTTAACATATCATTTACATATTAAGAAAAATGTGGAATTCTCTGGAATAAGACATCGGATCGTAGCTATCAAGCCATTACTTTAATCAACTTTCCATGACCTACATGACCATATAGATGACTTAGGCTATGTGCCCACGATGCAGAATTGAAGCAGAAAATTTCCGCAGCATTTCTGCATGTCCTTGGCAGTAAAAACACTTGCGGATTTTACACGTATTGACTTGTGTTTTTCAAATGCATTGTGACCTCAAATCCACTTGCACAAACGCACAAATAATGGACATGCTGTGGATTTTTCCCCAAAGAAAATCCGCTGCGGAAAATTCCGCAGAATGTGCACAGAACATGCAGATTTTCATTGGGGATCATGGGGCACGTATTACCAAGCGTCTTTAAAGCGTTTACGCTGCGGAAATTCCGCATCAAAAACGCTTGAAAAACACATAGCGGGCACGCAGCCTTAGGACTCAGCGGGTTGATCCTACTGAGAGATTCCCTTTAAATGAATTGTAAATGTCTCATTCCCATTAGTATTTCAAATTAGTAAAAACCTTCATTGCAAGATTGCCTGCAAATTCATGACTGCATAGCGATCCGCCTACAAAGACCCAATGATCACCAGAAACCGAACACAACCATTTCTTTACCGTCTGATCATTGTCCGCTTTCCCTTGTACCACATACATTTTCAAAGATCAATTGTTATAGGAGAAAATATGGAATGTCTGTCAGATTACATCCACTTTATTCTGCATTCAGAAAGAGCTGTTATTCTGTAAGAGCCCGAATTGCACATTTTAGAAACATGAGGAAGCAAGCGTACCTTAAAGGGGTATTCGCAAGTTTGAAAGCTATGTCCTATCTATTGAAAGGGAAACATTTTCTAATTGGTGGGACCTCCTTCAGTTCATAATACAAGTACTGGATTGGAAATGCGTTTGTTCACATCCTCCAATTTTGTGTGCATTTATTTTTTAACCCCTTAATGACCGCCAAAACGACTTAAAACTGACCTGCGATATAAGAGACGATCATCCTCTGACGAGTCACAATCCAGCACCTTTCAGCTGTACACTATAGCTGACAACTTGTTGCATCAACCATGATCAGTGTTGGCACCGACCATGGCCGTTTAACCCCTTAAATACTGCTGACAGTAGTGACTGCAGCATCTAGAAGGTGAACAGAGTGTGGGGGCTCCCTTTTTTAACCTCATCAGCAACCTGAGATCTTGATCGGGTCGTCCTGATGTTTGCATGGCAGTTCATGGCCAAATAATGGCCTTAAAATCTTCCAGCTATAGCGGCCTGTTCAGAATTTAGAAACATTTAGATGGTAAAAGTACATTTTTTCATTCCTGTCATGTCACTTTGCATTAATTCCTGAAAAGCACCTGAAGGGTTAATAAACTACCTGAAAGCAGTTTTGAATACGTTGAGGGATGCTGTTTTTAAAATGATATCACTTTTGGGGATTTCCAATATATAGGACCCCCAAAGTCATTTCAAAACTGAACAGGTCCCTGAAAAAATAAATACGTTTTGTAAATTTCCTTTAAAAAAATGAAAATTACTGCTACATTTTTAAACCTTGTAAAATGTTAACAACATAAAACAACATTTTACAAATGGTGCTGATGTAAAGCCGACATGAGGGAAATGTTATTTATTAATGTTTGTGTGGTATGACTAGCTGGATTAAAGGGATGATCATTCAAAGTGTGAAAATTGCTACTTTTTTGACATTTTTGTCACATTTCTGATATTTTTATAAATAAACACAAAATATATCAACCTAAATTTACCACTATCATGAAGTATAATGTGTCACGAAAAACAGTCTCAAAATCAAAGGGATATGTTAAAGCGTTCCTATGTTATTACTACATAAAGTGACACGTCAGATTTCCAAAATTTGGCTAGGTCATTAAGGGGTTAAACTTTTTCTCAATTTTGTGTTTTCATCACCATATTTTATTATCTTTTTAACCGGTTCCCGACCGCCCACTGTAGATAAACGTCGGCGCTTGCCGGGCTCTGTGCAGTGCCGACGTTTAAAAACGGTGGGTGGTCTCGCAGTGCTCAGGACCCCCAGGGTCCTGCAAGCACTGCGATTCCGGTGCAGAGCGTTAGCTCTGACAGGGTACATCATCGGGACCTGATTAGATCAGGTCCCAGTGATGTTAACCCTTTGCTGTCTTCTATATGCTGTGATCTATAGTGATCGCGGCATATAGGAGACAGCAGGAAGAGAGGGGGTCGTCTTACCTCCGAAGACCTCCGTTTCGTTTGAGGACCTGGGGTTGCTATGGCAGCTGGAGGTCACATGACCGCCTCCAGCTCTGCCATATATGGTGTCCTTCCTGTCTGACTTCAGCCTGTATGTAGCTGAAGTCAGACAGGAGACTCTGACTGAAACAGTCAGTGAAGATCTCATATAATGTAATATATGTGTATTACATTACATGAGATCAGTGATCAGAAAAATAAAAATTAATGTCCCATACAGGGACTAAGTAAAAATGTAAAAAAAAGTAAAAAAAAAGTTTTTAAACTATTAAAAAAAAATCACAAAATAAATAAAAATAAATAAATAAAATATTAAACCAATAAATCCGTAAATTATTACAAAACCAAAAAAAGTACATATATTTGGTATCGCCGCGTCCGAAACAACCCGAGCTATAAAACTGTCACACTAATTAACTCCTTCTGTGCACACCGTAATAAAAATAAATAAAAAACGGAGCAAAAAAATATGCTTTTTCATCATATCACCAAACAAAAAGTGGAAAAAAATGCGATCAAAAAGCAGAATAGAAATAAAAATGGTACCACTGAAAACGTCATCTTGTTCCGCAAAAAAAAGCCGCCATACAGCTCCATCAGCCAAAAAATAAAAAAGTTATAGCGCTCAGAATAAAGCAATGCAAAAAAAATATTTTTTTTTCTATAAAATTGTTTTATTGTGTAAAAGCGCCAAAACATAAAAAAAATACAGTAAGTGTAGTATCGCTGTAAACGTACTGACCCGAAGAATAACGCTGCCTGATCACTTTTACCACACGCAGAACGGCATAAAAAAAAACTCAAAAAACAATTCCTGAAGTGTTTGTTTTTGTTAACTTTACCTCCCAAAAAACGGAATAGAAAGCGATCAAAAAATGTCACGTGCCCAAAAATGGTTCCAATAAAAATTTCAACTCGTCCCGCAAAAAACAAGCCGTCACATGACTCTATCGGCCGAAATATGGAAAAATTATAGCTCTCAAAATATGGTGATGCAAAAACTAGATTTTGCAAAAAAAGCGTATTTTAGTGTGTGACAGCTGTCAGTCATAAAAACCCGATATAAATCTGGTATCTCTGTAATCGCACCGACCCGAAGAATAAAGTAATCTAATCAGTTATATCACACTAGGAACGGCATAAAACATAAATAAAACAAATATTCACCTGCTACTGATTTGTTTATTATGTCTCCCAAAGATCCCAGTAAGGCTCTGCTCACATTTATCCTGTGCTCTGCGCTGAGCACTTACACCAGAGTTTCCGTGTAAATCTCTGAAATACGTGATTCAGCCAGAACCCATGATGGAAGATTCCCTGTAATGAGGCAGATATAGGCCACTGTGGATGCCGTCTAGCCTGGGATCCCACGGTGTCATTTGTTTTAGGCGTGCATAAAAGTGCGGTTGGCCACAGTTTTGTGCACTTCTGAAAAAAAGGACACCACTAAACAGAGGCCAGATGGTGTCCAGAGTAACTCTGCTGCCTCATTACAGTGAATGGATCCTGCAGGGGTTTCATCTGAATTACATCACTTGGAAAATTAGATGGAAACCCCGATGTAAGTGCTCAGCCTAGAGCGCCGGATAAATGTTACGTAAAATGTTCCCAATAAAAGCTTCAACTCAGTCCTCAAAAAAAGCTAGTCCCCACTCAGGTCCATCATCTGTTAAAAATATAAGGGACTTCCAAGTTACTGGTAGCAGAAAGGCTCTGGAAAAGCAAAATGGTCCTTTCCCCCCAAAAGAAATTCAGAAAATTTTGTGCTCCCAAATCCAAATGCCTATTCTACAATAATTTGTTCTCCAATTGTCAAATAGCGCTCCTTCCCCCTCAAATCTCACCGTATGGCTAAGTGGTACAATACAGCCACATATGGGGTATTGACACTTTTAGAAGAAATTGTGTGACACATTTCGGCACCATTTTTACCCATTGCCCTGTGTGAAAATGTAAAATCTGAGGGTAAAACATTTTTTTGTGGTAAAAATATAATTATGCTTTTTTCACTGCCCAATGGTATAAATTTAAAAATTAAAAAATGCTCACTACTTCCCTAGATGAATTCCTTGAGAGGTGTAGTTTACAAAATGGGGTCACTTGTGGGGGTTTCTGCTGTTTTGGCATGTCAGCGACTCTTCAAATGTGACATGGTGTCTGCTGCCTATCCCAGCCAACATAGCGCTTCTTTCTCTTCCGAACCCTGCCGTACACCAAAGCAGTGGTTTTCCCCCACATATGGGGTATCGGCGTACTCAGGAGAAATTGTACAACAAATTTCATGGTGCAATTTATCCTGTTACCCTTATCATAATGCAAAATTAGGGAATGAAAAACATTTTTTATGGGAAAAATGTGAAAATTTTATTTTTACGGCTCAATATTATAAACTTCTGTGAAGCAGCTGGGGGTGCAAGGTGCTCACCACACATCTAGATAAGTTCCCTAAGGGGTATAGTTTCCAAAATGGTGGCACTTGTGGGGGGTTTCCACTGTTTAGGCACATTAGGGGCTCCCCAAATGTGACATGGCGTCCGCTAATTATTCAAACAAATTTTACATTCAAAAAGTCAAATGGCGCTCCTTCCCTTTCAAACCCTGCCATGTGCCCAAACAGTAATTTGCCTCCACATATGGGGTATCGGCGTGTTCAGGAGAAATTGCACAACAAATTTCATGGTGCAATTTATCCTGTTACCCTTATGATAATACAAAATTAGGGAATGAAAAACATTTTTTGAGGGAAAAATGTGAAAATTTTATTTTTACGGCTCAATATTATAAACTTCTGTGAAGCAGCTGGGGGTGCAAGGTGCTCACCACACATCTAGATAAGTTCCCTAAGGGGTCTAGTTTCCAAAATGGTGGCACTTGTGGGGGGTTTCCACTGTTTAGGCACATTAGGGGCTCCCCAAATGTGACATGGCGTCCGCTAATTATTCAAACAAATTTTACATTCAAAAAGTCAAATGGCGCTCCTTCCCTTTCAAACCCTGCCATGTGCCCAAACAGTAATTTGCCTCCACATATGGGGTATCAGTGTGTTCAGGAGAAATTGCATAACAAATTTCATGGTGCAATTTATCCTATTACCCTTATGATAATGCAAAATTAAGGGATGAAAAACGGTTTTGTGGGAAAAATGTGAAAATTTTATTTTTACAGCTCAATATTATAAACTTCTGTGAAGCACCTTGGGGTTCAAGGTGCTCACCACACATCTAGATAAGTTCCCTAAGGGGTCTAGTTTCCAAAATGGTGTCACTTGTGGGGGGTTTCCACTGTTTAGGCACATCAGGAGCTCTCCAAACGCAACATGGCGTCCGCTAATTATTCAGACAAATTTTACATTCAAAAAGTCTAATGGCGCTCCTTCCCTTCCGAACCCTGCCGTGCGCCCAAACAGTGGTTTTCCCTCACATATGGGGGTATCAGCACGCTCAAGAGAAATTGCACAAAAAAATTTGGGGTCCATTTTTTCATGTTACCCCTGTGAAAATAAAAAAATTGGGTCTAAAGTAACATTTTTGTGAAAAAAGTTAAATGTTAATTTTTTTCTTCCACATTCCAAAAATTCCTGTGAAGCACCTGAAGGGTTAATAAAGTTCTTGAATGTGGTTTTGAGCACCATGAGGGGTGCAGTTTTTAGAATGGTGTCACTTTTGGGTATTTTCTGTCATAAAGACCCCTCAAAGTGTAAATTTTGTTGGAAAAATGAGAAATCGCTGGTCAACTTTTAACCCTTATAGCTCCCTAACAAAAAAAAATTTGGGTTCCAAAATTGTGCTGATGTAAAGTAGACATGTGGGAAATGTTATTTATTAACTATTTTGTGTGACATATCTCTCTGATTTAAGGGCATGAAAATTCAAAGTTTGAAAATTGCAAAATTTTCAAAATTTTCGCCAAATTTCCGATTTTTTCACAAATAAACGCAAGTGATATCGAAGAAATTTTACCACTATCATGAAGTACAATATGTCACGAAAAAACAATCTCAGAATCAGGGGAATACGTTGAAGCGTTCCAGGGTAATTACTTCATAAACTGGCAGTGGTCAGAATTGAAAAAATTGGCCTGGTCACGGAGGCAAAAACAGGCTCTGGCGCGAAGTGGTTAAACTACCTCTAATATATCTTGTGGTTTTATTCTGTTCTCCACGGACAGCACTATTGAACTCCATTTTTTCTTATCCACTTTTCTTATAAAACCCTTCATTTATGTATCCATTATACTGTAAGTAAACCATGCTCTATAACCCCAGTAAGTGCAGAAACAGAACAGAAATAAATAAGAGCAATACTAGCACAGAAAGGCAATTTTAATAATGGATTTGTATACATGAGAAATGCAGATAGCTTGATTTATATCATCTATCTAATTGATATTTACTGATTTTATTTTTATGAGGATATTTTCGGGAGCTGAAATACCTGAATTTCTGTTTGGAAAGGTCTTAATAAATCATTATGCTACATGCCATTACACCACTATAGAACATTGTTCTAGTTACATACAATAATCCTTGGAATCAAGTGTACGTATGGTTGCATAAGATATCAGTGGATGCAATTAAAGGGAATCTGTCACCCCCTGGGACTTTTCAGACCTCTAATATGGGCATACAGGTGATAGAAATGTAAATCTATACTTACCTGCATGCCCCATATTAGAGGTTTGCTTGCTTTGAAATTACTTTTATTAAATTAGTTTTGACATGCTTCCCATCCAGGGGATGCAAAGAAATCTCTATCTATTAACTTAATTTCCAAATTTCCCCCCTCCCCTGCACATCACAGTGCCCTGTGACGTGCAGTTCCCATGGCAGGATCCCGCGCCTAAGCAACTTACCTTGTACGGAAGAGGTCTGAAAAGTCCCAGGGGGTGACAGATTTCTTTTAAGTAGTAAAAGAGGTTATTTTAATAATACGAAGAAAAAAATAATATTTGTTTAGAGTCTGTCTGTAACATTAGCAATGGATAATTTATTGGTATTGCCGTCTTTTATAGCTGTTTTTGCTTAGACTTATTCCCATATGACTATGCATAAACATTGTAACAGACAATTCGCTTGATTTATTTTTCTCCGGTGGAGTGGATCCTACTTTCTATCTTGAATATATTATAATAGATGAATAAAATTTACTTCTTGAGGTGTAACTCCACCCTGACAGATTAAATAGAAAATGTACATTTTATATATTTTTAAAAGAACATGTACAATGCAACAGAAATTGTATATTGTTAAAGAGGATATTTCAGCAGATTTTAAAATACAAACTGGATACATTATTAGATAAATTGACCTGATGAGACTGGTGTACTTACTTTATCAATCCATGTTAGAACTGCAGAATAATCCGTCTTAAACGTTTTTCGGTCTTCTAGTAAAATGAGCATATTATGAGTCCCCTACATGCATGTAAGCAGTGAGAGTCACACAGAGACATCTGTTGCCAACTTGACTGTTTACTTTTTCAGGACGAATTATTAAAAAATCAAGGACAGACAACATTTTTTACGGATACTTTGTAAATCCATAGTAAATTATTATGACTAAATGATACCTGTGTCCAGCCCATAATTCTGATATGAAGGCATTAGTTACATTCACTGTAAACTGTAAAATAATGATAATTACAGTCAAAATAATCTGTATACGATGCTACAGCTTCAAAAACATCACAGCCGCCTCAAATTTTTTCATGGACAGGGCAAAAACTGACCCTATTTTTACAGACTGTTCTGGAACTTCTGGATGGTTGGCAACCCTGGCACTTGGTTGATGAATAACAGTGCAACAAACCAAATTCTGTCAGCTCCGAGTATAAAGCTTTACTTACAATTCAGATGCTCTATAATAGTGTTCCCCAACCTGTGGCTCAGGAGCGACGTGTGGCTCGGGGGCGCAAGATGTGTGGCTCGCGGCGGTCTGCCAGCTTGGTGCATTAGAATCTGGTTTAGGTCATGGTCAGCTATTAGGAGAAGATCTGTAGATGGTGACTTTTATGAGTAGCCCTGCATCGAAGAGAAGATTTAGATATGCATATACATGTGAGGAGAGGGAGACATATAAACATAGTAAGCTGGAGATAGGATGATACTGTTAGGGGGTGCTTGAAGCTGGACGCAATAGTGTGGAAGGTACGCTTGATATGAGAAGACCAAATGAGGGTAAACTGGGAACCTATAGATGTAATTATACTGCCTACAAGGGTCTCTGTGGGCAAGCTTTGGCAGTCATAATATCAGTATTGGTGGTCTCGGAGCGTCACTGCTGAGGGAGGGGCTGACCTGGATGTGGCTCATGACCATGTCTCAGAGTTGAATGTGGCTCTCAAGGTGAGAAAGGTTGGGGACCGCTGCTCTATAGAATCAGCCTCCCCCTTACAATTAGTATGTCCTAGAGAAGATCATCTCATCAGAGTTTTAACTTACTCTGGAAAAGTGAATGTGAAATTTGCGCCCCTTGTAATACTGAGGGAAATCATTTGATTTGCTAATTATATGTATTTGAGAAAAGTTTTACAATTTCATCGATTGTCACTTTTTATATTTTTCCCATTACAGAAAAGCTTTCTTTAAAGGAGTTGTCCCATTTTGTAACATACCTGGCGGCGTCCTTGCATGGTGGTCCATCTCCCACTGTGCAAGAGGGCGCACTTGATCTCCTGTCCAGAATGTCTCTCTGGCTTCCCTCCATGCTGTCTGTTTGTGTCTGTTTCTGCTGCTTAAGGGCGGCGCCCGATCACTTCCTGCCTTTTGTACCTGCTGTGGGTCACACCCCTTGTGCGTCCTCAGTCTATTGCTGTCTGTCACTTGGTATATAGCTCAGCAGCTCCCTTCTATCCCTGCCTGAGCATAGTGTTTCCTTCAGTGTGTGCTTGCACTCTGAAGGTGCCAGGTCCCGTCTCTTGTCTCCTGCTTTTTGTATCAGTTCCCGTGTCTGAACTGAGTCCTGTATGTCTCCTGCTTTGCGGTATCAGCTCCCGTGTCTGAACTGAGTCCTTTCTGTGTTCTCTTGTCTGTCCTGTCTGAACACGCTCCTAGCCTGTTCCTCCTGCCTTCTAGGGGCCGATTACCTAGACCCGTTCCTGTATCTTGTCTGACCTGTCTGTACTCGCTCCTAGCCTGTTCCTCTCGCCTTCTAGTGGCCGATTTCCTAGACCCGCTCCTGTGTCTGGTCTGTCCTGTCTGAACACGCTCCTTGCCTGTTCGTTCCGCCTTTTAGTGGCCGATTTCCTAGACCCGCTCCTGTGTCTGGTCTGTCCTGTCTGAACACGCTCCTTGCCTGTTCGTTCCGCCTTCTAGTGGCCGATTTCCTAGACCCGCTCCTGTGTCTGGTCTGTCCTGTCTGAACACGCTCCTTGCCTGTTCGTCCCGCCTCTCTGGGGGCCGTATTCCCAGACCCGCTCCTGTATCCCTCTGCAGTGTCGGTCTCCTCCGTACACTCAGTTCCAGTCTGAACTCTCTCCTGTCCTTTACCTGTTTTGCCTCTATGTCCGTTCCCTTCCTTTTTCTGCAGAGTCTGAACTCATACCTAACTCCTGCTTGTTGTCTCTGCAAGTACTGTGTGAGTATCTGGCTCTGTCTTTCCCTTCCTGTCTGTTCCGTGTGAACAGAGCCCTGTCCTCCCTGCTCAGCCTTGTCTGCACTCTAGCTGTGCTTGCCTGTAACCCTCTGCCTGTATTGTTCCTGAGTCCCGGTGTGTACTGGGTCCTATCCCGCCTGTGTTCCTACCTGCTAGTGCCTCCCTGTCTGCACTCTAGCTGTGCTTGCCTTTACCCCCCTGCCTGCATACCCGCCTGCCTGCATACCAGTCGTGCCTGCCTATACCCTCCAGTCTGTGTGCCAGCCTACCAGCCTGTTCCTGTATTCCCCTGTGTGGGTCAACAGCCGTGTCCGGGGTCTGTCCTGGAGTAGCACCTGGTCCCTCTGCTCGGTTCCTCCTTGGTGCACTGGCGTCGTATGCCGTCGTGCGACCCTGGTCGGATCGGGTGAATACTTAGTCACGCCCCTCCAGGCATTCACTCTCCGGCACGGTCCAGTGGAATCACTACCAATCACACGCACACGCCGCTTAGCCTGGGCGTGTGCATAACACATTTCAGTTAAATTTTGTCCTTGAGCGCAGCTTGGTATAAAAAAAAACACAAAAATTGCGCTATGCTCAGCTTCCCAGGGTCCACCGGTGACTCTCCGCTGCTTCTCCTGGTTTCTAGCATTGGCTCTAGCACTGACGTCACACTGACAGCGCGGCTGCCAGTGAGCTCAGCAGCTCTGCCAGTGTAGCCTTAACGCCCCGCTCAGAGTTGTGTAGCTTGTAAGCCAGTGCTGAAGCTAGAGAGAAACAGGATTTAACAGTGCTGTCCAACAATTCTGAATGGCTTCAAAACAGTGCTTACAATCTCAATAGAAAAGGACTTGTAAGAACTTTGCATGTCCTGCAGTCTATCAGCAGTGGTCTTTCTCCAAGACAATGAGCTGTAAAGAAAAGAAAACTGTTTATCTCAAAAAAGGCTGCAAATTTTAGTAAGTCATAAATTGCAAAATTGCTTTCAATTTCAAGCACTATCCATCAATACTCATTTATGAAGATGGGAAATAACACTTTTATCTATTCTCTAAACTGAAAAGTTATTTAAATAAATTTCATTCAGCATTATATTAGCCTACAGACTATGGACCCGATACATCAAGACTGGCGTTGTTCATGTTGGTATTATGAGGAAGTGTGCTGCAATCAAATGCTTCTGATTCATGAAGAGGCGCACACCTCTTCATGAATCAGGAAAGTTAGTCGAATGGCAAGTGGCATGTGCCTCCATTTATGCCTCAGCCTCTGCTGGAATAAGATTTGTGGCATAGTGAATACTGCTGCTCATCATGCATTTGACGAGCAGCAGTCATCATTCCCTGTCTCGACCCAGCACTGTTGACTTGGTCAGAGCTGGGCAAAAATGGTGTGAGAACGGCAAAAGTTGCAAAATTTTAGTGCAGCCTCCAGTTGTGCCAAAATGTTGCTGCATCTCAAAGCTTTTCTGGCAGAATACTGATGTAAAACCTTTTATGAATCTGGCCCAATGTCTATATGTAAGGCAGCATGCAGAGCCCTTGAAAATCCTTATTATGTTACCAAAATATCATCCATACAATATTTAAAATTTATAGGAGAAAAAGTTCAGTGCTTTAAGTCGTACAGATAGTGTGCATGATTCTAGAGGATTCTTATCCCCCACTGCTAAGCACTGGCTGTGTCAATATAGAGGCAAGCCAGTTTTTAGTACATGGGTGGCGCCAGCACAGGGGGCGGCTACCATCTTAGATTTTGAGCTCCGTCGCACACTTCAACACTGTTCCGACAGGCTCTCTACTTTCCCCATACGGAGAGCTGGTTGGAGCTGTGTTGAAATGTGTCCTGACTTAGCGGGTGACATAGAATGACATGGCGGGCCGGATTCGGCTCACGGGGCTTGAGTGCGACACCAACGGCCTAGATCAGGGGTGGGGAACCTCAGGCCCTATGGCCATTTATGGCCTTTGATGACCTTTTATCCGGCCCCGAGCAGATTCCCGGGGACCGCAGTGCTAGCGCCATAAGCTGTGTTTTCACAGCCGCCAGCCTATTCATTTCTTCTTGCTCTGTGAGCACGCGCGCACAGTGTTAACGAGTGAGTGCTGAGGCACTGCAATGAAAGATTACATCCTGACACCAGGGCCAGCGTCAGGACGTACTTTGTGGGCGAGTTAACTTGAGATTTGTTTGGCCCCCCCGAAGGATGGTATAAATATCCAATTGGCCCTCAGCAGAAAAGCAGTTCCCCACCCCTGGCCTAGATGATAGGGTCCCATAGTGTAGTGGAGTTACTGAGAGTTCTATAAGGGATCACTTACATGAGGGCTCTTAGAACTAGGGGCTGCTGAAGAAGTGACCCTCCTCCTGTTTCCTGTTGAGCTTTGTAAGGTACATTGTGAATTTTCATTGTGTGACGTTTCATGTTGCATTGCAACATTATGTTTGCAACACAAAGAATATTGTGAGTGATTGCAACACGGTTCAGACGTCTTTATGAAGGCATTCACCATGACCACATGACCAGAAGCGAATAGCAACCGATACGTGTAGTAGTGTCACCTAGTATGTATTTCAGTCTTGAAGCTTCCGTAAATAAGGACTGAACCCATTAAACATTTTGGTTGAAGAAAATTCTGATATTCCTCATTATTAATTACTGTTAACATTTTGACCCCAATTCACAGTATTGTGGTTAACATATTCTTCCAAATTTGTACTTGAGAAATTTATGCACTGTGTTCATAGAATTAATTGCATTTTCTTAAAAATCTGCATTTGTTTACAGGAATCTGACGTGTTTAGATAAAATGATAGGTTCCGTGGGATTGTACACAATACATTTTACATTACATTATAGACAGGAGTAAAAGGAAGACTTAAAACAGGCGAACGTGAAAATACTCCTGCTGGGAGACCAGAAAAATACAATGCTGCCGTTTTGTTTGGGATAATTGACTTATTCTGAACATAACAATTTTCCAATGTAGTGATTACATAACGTCAGTCTTGCTCAGTTCTACCGTGCTATCCATGCTATTTTTCATTATTGGTCTAGTTGGAAATTATATTCTCCATACTGTACAGTATTATAACGCTCAGTATTGCTTTAATAAAAAGATTTGACATTATATTGTTAACCATTAGATGTCTGTTACTTATGGGGGCACTTGAAAAAAATAGAGAACATCAAGGCTCATTGTATACAGTCATGGCCAAAAGTTTTGAGAATGACACAAAAATTATGTTTTCACATGATCTGCTGGCCTCTGGTTTTTATTAGTGTTTGTCTGATGTTTATGTCACATACAGAAATATAATTGCAATCATATTATGAGTACCAATAGGTTATATTGACAGTTAGAATGAGTTAATGCAGCAAGTCAATATTTGCAGTGTTGCCCCTTCTTCTTCAAGACCTCTGTAATTCTCCCTGGCATGCTCTCAATCAACTTTTGGACCAAATCCTGACTGATAGCAGTCCATTCTTGCATAATCAATGCTTGCATTTTGGCAGAATTTGTTGGTTTTTGTTTGTCCACCCGTCTCTTGATTATTGACCACAAGTTCTCAATGGGATTAAGATCTGGGGAGTTTCCAGGCCATGGACCCAAAATCTCTATGTTTTGCTCCATGAGCCATTTAGTTATCACCTTTGCTTTATGGCAAGGTGCTCCATCATGCTGGAAAAGGCATTGTTGGGCGCCAACCTGCTCTTGGACGGTTGGGAGAAGTTGCTCTTGGAGGACATTCTGGTACCATTCTTTATTCATGGCTGTGTTTTTAGGCAAGACTGTGAGTGAGCCGATTCCCTTGGCTGAGAAGCAACCCCACACATGAATGGTTTCAGGATGCTTTACAGTTGACATGAGACAAGACTGGTGGTAGCGCTCACCTCTTCTTCTCCGAATAAGCTGTTTTCCAGATGTCCCAAACAATCGAAAAGGGGATTCATCAGAGAAAATGACTTTGCCCCAGTCCTCAGCAGTCCACTCCCTGTACCTTTTGCAGAATATCAGTCGGTCCCTGATGTTTTTTCTGGAGAGAAGTGGCTTCTTTGCTGCCCTCCTTGAAACCAGCCCTTGCTCAAAGAGTCTCCGCCTCACAGTGCGTGCAGAAGCACTCACACCAGCCTGCTGCCATTCCTGAGCAAGCTCGGCACTGCTGGTAGTCTGATCCCGCAGCTGAAACAGTTTTAAGATACGGTCCTGGCGCTTGCTGGTCTTTCTTGGGCGCCCTGGAGCCTTTTTGACAACAATGGAAGCTCTCTCCTTGAAGTTCTTGATGATGCGATAGATTGTTGACTGAGGTGCAATCTTTGTAGCTGCGATACTCTTCCCTGTTAGGCCATTTTTGTGCAGTGCAATGATGGCTGCACGTGTTTCTTTAGAGATAACCATGGTTAACAGAAGAGAAACAATGATACCAAGAACCAGCCTCCTTTTAAAGTGTCCAGTGATGTCATTCTTACTTAATCATGACTGATTGATCGCCAGCCCTGTCCTCATCAACACCCATACCTGTGTTAATGGATCAATCACTAAAACGATGTTAGCTGCTCCTTTTAAGGCAGGACTGCAATGATGTTGAAATGTGTTTTGGGGGTTAAAGTTCATTTTCTGGGCAAATATTGACTTTGCAAGTACAGTAATTGCTGTTAAGCTGATCACTCTTTGACATTCAGGAGTATATGCAAATTGCCATTACAAAAAATGAAGCAGTAAACTTTGGAAAAATTACTATTTGTCTCATTCTCAATACTTTTGGCCATGACTGTACATTTAAAGGGGTTTTCCTTATAATGCTTTTTATGTTTTTAACCCTGTAGACTTGCAGATTTAAAAATAAAAACTAGCTCAGTTATATTTACAGCTGCATTAATGCTGTCCAGTCTAATTCACAGGCTGCAGCGGTACAGTAATGTCACTGTAACAGTACACGTGACTGCTGCAGCCAATCCCTGGCTTTTGAGCTAATGTAGAAGAAATTGGTTGACAGAAATTGGCTTCACTGTAATTATGTATACATGTATAGTTGTGACTAGGGATGAGCGGACCCATGGAAGTTCGGGCTAGGTTCCAAATTCCAAAATTCAGTTTGGGTACCAGAACTTTAACCAAAACCCAAATCCCATTGAAAACAACTGGGACTCGAACTTTTGAAACTCTCTCTGCAACGGACTTCCCCTGGAACTTCAAACATTCCAACGGACTCCTGGGAGAAGTCTGTGTTTGACGTTTAGCACCGGACAGTAACTGTCCTGTACGAACCTCAAACTTTTAAGTTCGGATTCCCTGATCTCTAGTCATGACTATATTACCACTATAGCCTGTCACAAAGACCAGGGACAGTAATTGGCAAGCAGAGCTGGAGCACCTGTGGGTGAGATTAGCTGAGTTTGTTATTTTTAATATCTTCAAATCTACAGGATAAAAACCACCTGAGAAACCAGTCAGAAAACACCCAACAGGGTGAACATATGCATTTTTAACTCCTTTTAACCACTTCAGAAATCTAAAAATGCCAAGCGGTTAAAAGAAGTAACAAAATAATGTAGATTCCAGCTAACCATGGACGTTAACCCCATCCACTCGGAGCTCAGACAACGGCTCTGCAGCAGCCCAAATATGCGATAGGGTAAAGAAATAGTCTAGCTTTACGAGTAGATTCTTCTTTATTTAAATGAAATCCATACACAGAACATGGAAAGTCATGATGACTAGTGATGAGCGAGCATGCTCGTTACTCGAGATTTATGAGCATGCTCGGGTGTTTTCCGAGTATCTTCAGTGTGCTCGGGTGTTATGTTTCAGTCACTCCATGCTCTTGATTTGCGACTGTTTGACAGCTTTAATACATGTGAGGAGTGCCTACTTCTTAGGCATTCCTCACGTGTATTAAAACAGACGCAAATCACGAGCATGGAGTGACTGAAACATGATACCCGAGCACACTGAAGATACTCAGCGAGCACCCGAGCATGCTCGCTGAAAGGGTTAACAGAACATACTCGCTCATCACTAATGATGACAGGTGAATTTGCGTTAGTATAACGCTCGAATCAACGCACTTCAGGTGAACACTCACCCTTAAAGGGGTTGTCCAGTACTTTATATTACCCCCCAATGTATCCCCCCGGGGCCCCTAAGGATTTTTGTAATTAGCTTACGTTGCAGATAATGCCTGTGAGTGGCGCTATCACTGGCCGTTCACAGGCATCACGTGACCCCCGGCTGCAGCCGGCTCTGACATCCGCTGACGTCACGAGAAGTGCTGGCAGGAGTCTCTGTCTTCTGCGTTCCATGGTGGATGCCAGGCTCTGGGCAGGGTTCCCCCCAGCGTCACACCCGGTATCCACCGCGTGCTCTGCCTCTCCCCATTCATTGGGAAAGCGCGCGGTGGATGCTGGGTGTGATGCGGGGGGGGGAACCCCATCCACAACCCAGCAGCCACAGCGGGGACCCCAGCGCTGAGTCACGCCTCACTTGTCGTGACGTCCGTGCGGGGTCAGGTGATGCCTGTAAGCGGCCAAGGACAGGGCCGCTCATAGGCAGAAAAAGCAACGTAAGGTATTTGCAAAAATTTTTAGGGGCCCCGGGGGGATATATTGAGGGGGGGGGGGTAATATAAAGTAATGGACAACTTCTTTAATCTACTAAAGAAGAAGCTGGACTATTTCTTCTCTTATTGGTTTAAAAAAGTGACAAATCCATACCAGGCCATTTTCCACTCAGAAGACTCTCTGTACTTTACAATACAAGTCAATGAGAAAGCTCAAAAGACACCCAGAGGACGCCTAGACATCTCTTGGAGTGTTTTGCCATAGTTTTTGCTTACAAAAAAAACAAAGCAAAAAATCGACGTTTCTTCATTATTCAATGGAGTGAAAAAAAACGACCAGACAAGGTCATTAAAAAATACTTAAGAACAACCTTGAGAAAACCCTTCAAAATAAAGCAGGCGGCAAAAGCTGTCAGAAAAACGCTAAGAAACAACTGAAGAAACCGCCAAAAAGAGATTCCTAAATCATCTTCCGTTTGAAAAACTCATCGAGTTCACCTGAGCTTAAAACATGTGAGTACACATATCCTAAAAAATCATAACCAGTTGAATCTCTTAGGGCAATAAGTTCTGCACAATTTATCCCAAAATTTCAGACAATCTGAAGTTTTCATGGACTAACTTTTAAAGCATAATGAGTGACAATTATTAGTCATAAATGTCTAAAACTCAATACACTGATGACTTGCTCAAAAGCTTTAAAAATACAGACAGACCCTTTTTTCCACTGGAAATAACGTTTTCTATTTTTATACAATATCCAGTAATTTACAGACTATTGCAACTTTGCCTGGTTTATAAGAGCAATTGTTAAAGGGAATCTGTTAGCAGGTTTTTACTATGTAATCTGAGAGCAGCATAATGTTGGGGCAGAGACCCTAATTCCAGTCCTTGACACCCATTAAACATGGAATTGTGAAATGATCACATCAATGTAGATTTCAGTTGTGAATTTGTAATAAGACCTCAAGAACAGAACTGAAACATGTAACGTGTGATGTAATGGAGCGCCCAAGGAGATCTATAAGCCCAAACTTTGTGCATTCAATTTAAAAGAAACTTATAGAATATCTGAACATTCAGCAAATTTGTTTGGGACAAATCCACAACAGATTTTGCTGCAACATTGGCACAAATTTGTGGCAATAACAGCAAGTGTTAGACACCCATTTAGAGTCCCAGCAGCCTGCCAGTGTTTATCCCCTACTCTCGTTTTGCATGTATTGCTTCCTCAGGGGGCATATTATTAGTGATTGTTTAATATTCTTTTCATCTGGTATTTTTACCTCAAAATACACAAAAAAAGGTAAAAAAGAAGTGTAAATATACAATTTTCATCTCAGGGTAAGGGAAGAAATTTTCAAATACTTGCAAGTTTTCACAATATAAATTAATATTAATATGAAAAAATGGTAAAAATATTATTCACTTCTTTAAAGTGTATGGATATATGTATGCTAAAATTTAGCATACAAAAAAGAGTTTTATTAGAAAGTTTTGATTTTTTTACTTCTATGACCTCTATACACACGGACAAAATTGTTAGTATTCTTCTGTTAAAGTAAGAAAAACCCACAATGGTCACTGAAATAACTTAAAAGTGACAAAAGTAATTTTCAATTTAAATTTACTGGATATCAACTACTGAAAATCGACAGTTGCTTTTGAATTGTGGTTCATCAGAAAAATGTAAAAAAAAAACCTAATCAAAATGGTATGGACAAAAATAACAGTACCCCTAGAAAAGATTGAAGATAATTTGACCACAGGCACATGTTAAACTAAGGTGTGTTCTGTAATTAATATCAAATGTTCTTCAAACTTATAATTAGTCAGGGTGCCTATTTGAAGGATGAAAAGTAGTCACTGTGCTGTTTGGTATCATGGTGCATACTACACTGAAAATGTGAGAAGCTAAGGAGAGAGTTGCCTCAGGAAATTAGGAAGAAATTTATAGACAAACATGTTAAATGTAAAGGCTATAGGACCATCTACAAACAACTTCATGTTCCTGTTACTATAGTTGCAAGTATTATTCAGAAGTTTAAGTTCCATGCCACTGTAGCTAATCTCAATGTACGTGGCCGCAAGAGGAAAATTGATGACAAATCAAAGAAATGCCCAGAACAACTTCCAAGGACATTAGAAGTGAACTCCAAGCTCAAGATACATCAGTATCCGATCACACCAACTGCCGATGTCTTGGCCAAAGTGGACTTTATGGAAGACGACCAAGAAAAAAAACACTGTTGAAAGAAAATCAGAAAAAAACAAGACTGAGGAATGAGTAGGTTCTACTCCAAAACGCGTTGCAATAAATTGGAAGTTTTTTATACTTACTGCCTGGATTAACCTCTGTTAGTGGCAGCTCCCGGGATCCACCGCATTCCTGTTTTCTTTACTTGTTTTGTCCTCTCTCCATTTGGTGTTAGTACAGCGGCCAGAGCAGCAGCCATGATTGGAATATACATCGCTCCTTACGTAGTTGTACATCACCTGTTCAGGTGAGCGACCAACCCTCCAACTCCCCCTTATCTGTTGCCGATGGTGTTACACAAGGAGCGCCTCTTGTTTTTTATGTCTCTAAAAAAAAATCAAGACTGGAAGTACCAAAATGCATATTGACAAGCCATAAAGCTTCTGGAAGAGTGTGCTTTGGACAGATGAGACAAAATTGGAGCTTTTTGGCAAGTCACATCAGATATATGTTCACAGACACATAAATGAAGCATATCAAGTAAAGAATATTGTACCTACTGTGAAACAAGGAGGAGGCTCAGTTATGTTTTGGGGCTGCTATGCTGCATCTGGCACAGGGTGTCTTGAATCTGTGCATGGTAAAATGCAGTCTCAAGAATATCAAGTCATTCTGAAGCCAAATGTGCTGCCCTGTGTCAGAAAGCTTGGTCTAAGTTGCAAGTCAAGGGTCTTCCAACTGGATAATGGCCCAAACTAAAAATATCGAAGAATGGCTAAAAGCAAAGCATTCTGAAGTGGCTTCTATGAGCTTTGATCTCATGTTTGAAGGCACCTTCCAACATGAGACAGAGGAGCAGTTTGCTCACGAGGAGTGGCCAAAATACATGTGGACGGGTGCAGAAGTCTCATTGAGAAATTGTTTGTTTGCAGAGATTGCCTAAAAATGTTGTGCAACAAAATATTAAGTTAATGTACCATCATTTTTGATCATTCCATTTTCATTAATTTTATTATTTATTTTTGGACCACAATTCAGAGGCAATGTCTGATTTTCATTAGTTGATATTCAGTAAAGTTAAATTGAAAATTTCTTTAGTCAGTTTCAAATTATTTCAGTGACCATTGTGGGTTTTTCTTACTTTAACAGAAGGTACCAACAATTTTTTTCCTTGTGTATATAACACTACGTAGTGGAGCCAGGAATCAATTCACTGTGAGCTTGTCTGATGATGGGGCCTGTTATCCTGATCTCTCTTCTTCTGAACGATCCCCTAAGCTGATTTATGACTAGAGATGAGCGAACCCGAACTTAGAAGTTCGGGGTTCATACTGGACATTTAGGGTGTGTGCACACGGTCCGGATTTGCTGCGAGTTTGACGCTGCGGACTTATGCAGCGTCAAACCCGCAGCGGCCAGATGTTACAGCATAGTGGATGGGATTTGTAGAAATCCCATGTTCACTATGTGTATCCGGTCACCTGCGGATCACTCACTGAAATTAACAAACGGCGCGTCTTTCCAAACCACAGTATGTCAATGTTTCTTACGGGTCTGCATGCGGGCTTTCTCCATAGACCAAACCTCTAAAGGGAAAGTCCGCATGTGAAAAAAATAAAATCCTCTGCTCATTTGCATATCCACCGTTGGTGCCGCAGGCTAGGAGTCATCGTGTGCACATACCCTTAGTGTCCGGTGCTAAACACCGAACACGGACTTCTCCTGGGAGTCCACTGGAATGTTCGAAGTTCGTGGGGGGAAGTCCACTAGGGGAAGAGAGACTGAGAGAGATTTTCCAGCACAAAAGTTTAGGTCCTCATTGTTTTAAATTGGGTTCGGGCTCTGGTTCAAATTTGGGTACAGTTCTGGTACCCGAACCAAACTTTGAAATAAAGTTTAGGTCATGTACCAGAACCCGAACTTCCACATAGCATCCCTATATATAACCAAACCAATATTCAGCTGTCATCAAATGCTAATGGTATTCCAACTGTATACCATATTATAAGTTAAATGGATCCATTATCCAATTGGCATAATGCTGCATCCTTTCAGATGAAGGGTACAAAAGTTTTCAAAACAAAAATGTGTCAGACTAAGAAAATTGGCCTTATTTTATATATGTCCCTTTGTAAAAATAGCATTCCTACCTGGCTTTGTTATTATATATTGTATATAATGGTCACATCCTATTCTTTTTGTTGTAGGAAATCTTTGGAATATACAAATAACAACCGCCAATGATTCCTTAAGGAATAGTGAGATGAAAGTTAATGTCATTATTTACGGATCAGATGGGAAAACAAATGACATTTTTCTTTTGAAAAATTCTGAGACTCAGTGTTTATTTCCTGGCTCTACAGATGAGTTTTTGGTAAGTAAATACAGATAAAACAAGCATAAAACTATGATAGTTCACAATAGCAATGTGCCAAGGGTGCAGTAAAGGTAACACATATTGATGTGTTACCTTTATTAACACTGATTGGTAACTGGCATAAAAAAAGGAAAACAATTATGACAACAGTTTCTCTCTGCATTCCATAAAGGTAGAATAATTAGTATAAATTTAAAGAGGTTGGCCACTACTTTTACATTGGTGACCAATCCTTAGGATAGGTCATCAATGTCTGATCGACTGGGGCCCAACAGCTGGCACCCCCACCGATTAGCTTTTAACGGTGGCGGTGGAGACCACCGGCCAGAAGTACTCACTTGCCGAGCTGCTCCGTCTACTTGGGTACTAGGGTACTGCACATCTGCCTCCTATTGATTTGAATAGGAGGCGGATGTGCAGTACCAAGCCCCGGCCACTACAAGTAGAGGTTCAGCTCCGCAAGTGAGTACTTCCAGCCGGCATCCACAGACACCGATAACAGCTGATCGGCGGGGGTGCCAGGTGTCAGACTCCGGCCGATCAGACATTGATGACTTATCCTAATCCACCAATGTAAAAGTAGTGGATAACTCTAATGGCAGCTCAATCACAATAAAAATAAACCTCATGGCGGTATGCTGTCAGACTAATAAAAAAGTTGTTGGAATATGAAAAGTAAAAAAATAAAAAATATATTATTTTGGCTTACAGCTTCCCTTATTGTTACTGTATGTTCACACCTGCTATTTTTATCTGTATTTTGTTTTGTTCATTCTTGGCAAAAGTGGCAAGCAAACACTTTATATTCCTGACAAAAAAATGCAAAGACTGTAGAGGCGAACCGCCACGTATTAGCAAACCTTCAAGCCTCATTCAGATGGCTGATTTTCACATATGTTTTTTTTTTCATGATTTTCAAGGATAGAACATGTGCCCTTTATAATCTATGAAGCTGATCATATGTCCGTGTTTTTTTTGCGGACCCCGTGTTCACAAAATATCATGGAGACAACTGGTGAAAAGTAGCAATAAAATTCTTTGCAATTCATTTTTCTTTTTCACACAAGAAGCTCACTGATGAAATACTGCTGGTAAATACTGACCAAACCCTGATGAAATTTGGATGAAAAACACTGATGACGCTCAGTTTATTCTTTGCGCTTGAAAAAGTACTGACATCTGATTGAGGCCTTAGAGCCACAGTTATCAATATTGGTTTACAGTGTATTGGAAGCTGATTTATTTTGAGGCCTAAGAGGCCACACTTAGACCCCCAGTCCCATATAATTTTGGATTCGCCCTGTTAAGCCTCATTCTTTTGGCCTACATAAGTATATTGCTTCAGTATAAATACTATATACTCCATTTATACTTATGTGACTGCTGTAAATGTAAAGTTATAGACTGAAAAGAAAAATCAGCTGAAAAAAGAACATTCAATAGTCCCTGTACAAAGTACCATGCATTCACTTAGTATGTTACTGGCCTTTTAATAGTATTATGGTGTATATCGATCGTGCACGCATTGATTTGCTGTAGTATAAGTTACAGAATATTGCTTGTGTTCAGCTTACGCATGTTCTCAAATGACAAATGACATTATATTAATCCATTCGCTTGACACGGGCATGTTCCGTACACCACATCTTAACTGAATGCATCCTCCGCGTGTTTGGTAACTAACAGAAGAAAGCGGAGTCCATTATATCAGTAACATTTTATAGTAATAAGAGCGATAATAGCCTAATAAAGTCTAGAATGTGTATGGCAGGAAGGACACGTTTTATATGATTAGAAAACATAAATTAACTGCCGGTATTATACTTTTTATTGAATCGTTAAACAGCATTCACTGCAGACTATCCTAGGCCTAATCACTACATGCCATTCACTGTGCATGTGAAAAGCACTTGTATCCCAGCCTTTACATTAAGCATTGATCCCAGGCTTAAGGATTAATCCCAGCCTTGCTCTTTGTCCAGATGGCTGCTCAGAATTATGTTTCATTTGCTTGTCCAGGACTAGGGCTGTTGTCACCACAAGGCAAACCTAGGAAGATGGCAACGAACATTAGACTTGGATGGGCCAGCGATAATCTGGAAAACATTCTCTATACTTGTCAAGTAAAGGGTGAAGTAGACAGGGTCCAACACACATGCACCTAAAAACTCAAAGGCTGAAAGGGGCAAAAGAGAAACAATTCAAAAAACATTTGTCGTGCACCCCCTCCCTATCCATAGAACTATTCCTGCTTGCTTGGTAATGTATGAACTATTAGTAGTAGTAGTATAATATATCATATACAGTAAGTTACTCCAATTTAATTAAAAAAAAAATCAAACAAAAGTATAAATACACACAATAAATATTTTGAGATACATAATGTGAGGAGCTGCCCACTTACTAAAGACTATGATACTTTTCCAGCAACGGACCACCATTTTTGTCAATATTATTATTGTGTGTTATTAGTGATTTACTTGTTATGTTTTATATAGTTCTGCTTACTTGTCAGTATGTGCACTATATTCACTTGTAAAATGTCCAGCATTCCTCTAATCTGTATCTCAGGACATCTTTATCTCAGGAGTCCATTGTTTCAACAGCCAATGGTCTCATTAGGTGAGTTTGGATTGAGACACAGTGGAGCCGTCACCACAGGGGGTCTTGCAGGCAGTCTCAGATGAAGGCTTCTAGAATATTCTTCATTGCTTTTTGGCTTACAGTGAATGCTTGAGGGGGAGGGTGATCACTTCTGACCTGGGAGGGGACTGATCCCAGGGAAAGAAAGGAGAGTCATGGTTTAGAGAGAGTTGTGTGGAAAGATTGAAGGAAGAGGATGGAGACCGTGGACTTGGAAGGATGAATGGATAAACTTGTTACCATTATGGATTATGTCGTTTAGATTTACACTTTCTTAAAAGGACTGCTGCTACTGGCTACCTGTGCTTTCATCGTTTTATCTGCCGTCTAGAGGATTGTGGCCTGTGGCTACAGACTATACTGGCTGGAGATATGAAATCTGTGGGCCGACCAAAAGTTGGGAGACAGTGATTATGGCCTTATACAAAGCCAGTGGAACTACTGAACCCAGATTGGGAATTTGAGGACTGAGAGAACTGTATTTTGGCCATTTACTTGGAATTGCTGCATTACCATGGAGGTGGTTAATAAAATATTGTTGTATTGTTAACCTGCCTAGGTGATTACTTACAACCCACAACCTCAGATCTTTACACATAACTACACAGTAAAAATAAAATTTAAAAGTTAATAGTAAAAACAAGGAACGATGAAAGCAAGGGGAGGCCGATGAGATGCATGAAATAATGAAAATTATATTATAAAACAAAGAGTAGCCATCAGATGACAGAATACTATCAAGGAGTAATGATAACAGGTATGTGTAGGCACATATATATATATATCCCCAGAGTTAATTACAATGCAATTCTGCAAGTTAGATATATGGAGATTTGTAATGCACAAAAAATAAAATCAGTAGTGAAAAAAATGAAGATACATTAAAATCAGACATAGCCCAAAAAAATAATAATAGACTGCGTCACCTCATTGCTTTCCACCTCAGACCTCAACGCGCGTTTCAACCCTACTTCAACTGGTACTCCTTAGTTGTATTCTGTCATCTGGTGGTTTCCTTCTGTATTGTAATCTTAGGGCTCATACTCATCTGCGTTTAAATCAGATGAGTGCAATCCGAAAAAAAATCGGATTGCACTATGACTAATGTTATTGAATGATTGTGTTCATCTACGATTTTTTTCAAAGCTCGGATCGGACTGAGAAAAAAATCGCAGCATGCTGCAAGTGGCTGCGTATATCGGACAAGACTCGCTAATGCAAGTCGATGGATGCAAGAAAAAAAATTGCACGGCACACGGACCATGCGTGTGCAGTGCGATTTTTACGCACCCATCTCATAGGAAACCCAACATTTCATCAGCCAAGTACAGTAAATTCACAGCGTGCACCATCAGAATAGCATAGATAGAATAGACATAATAGATAGAAAGAGGTCATTGAGATATATATGTAATTAGTGCAGTGTGTGTAGCTTACTGTACATGTATTTAGCTAATAATTAAATATGTTTTAAAAAATAGCGTGGTATCCCCCTTATTTTTATTAACCAGCTGAGGGAAAGCAGACAGCTGGTCTTAATAGTCTGGGAAGAGGGCAATAAACATGGAGCTTCCCATGCTATTAATATCAGCTCACAGCTGTCTACTTAGCTTTTGCTGGTTATTAAAAATAGGGGGGACCCAACATCATTTTTTGGGGGGTCCCCCCTTTTTAATAACCAGTAAAGGCAGAGTAGACAGCTGTGAGCTGATGTTAGTAGCCTGGGAAGCTTGCTTCCCAGACTATTAAGACCAGCTGTCTGCTTTCCCACAGCTGGTTAATAAAAATAAGGTGGACGTCACACCCTTTTTTTTAATTTATTTATTAGCTAAATACATCTACAGAAAAATATACATGCACAACACTGATTAGAGAACTCACTGACATATTTCTTTCTATCAACTATCTCTGTCCATATCAATATTTAAGATTGTTTTATTTGTTAGAATTACTGTATGTAAAAGCTGATGTTAAAAACTCATTGCATACGCATGTCATACGATGCTACTTGATAAAAATTGCATTGTACTCGCACGACAATAGCATGACACTCATTCTACTTTTCAGGAACAACATCGGAGCGATTTTATTTAGGCTGACGGGTGTGAGCCCTTATTTTATTTATTTTGTGTCTATCATCGACCTCTTTCTTTCATCGTTCCTTGTTTTTACTAATAAATGTAATTATTACTGTGTAATTGTGTGTTTCAATAAAATATTTATTGTGTTTATATATACACATTTGTCTGATTTTATTAAATTGTAGCAACATTTATCTGATATATTAGGCTTTTTCAATGTGATTTTATCTATATTGGAAGGAATTACTTTTTGTATTATAGGCTTTTTCTCTCTCTTCCTATTAGTACTAGTAGTATTATAAGAACGAGGTTAGATCTTAAAGACTTGTCAGTTTCAGAGAATTATATGTTATATTTCACAATTGAATTGACTTCACTAATTTTATGCAAAAAAAAAAACAGATAACCATCAAAGATATTGGAGAAATATATAAGCTGCGCCTTGTCTGCGATCACTTACCCACTGCACCAGGATGGCATTTGGAAAGCATTCAAATGGTGAATCAAGAAACCAAACAGGACATGCAGTTTGACTGTAACTCTTGGCTCCATGTGGATAGTGAAGTAGAGGAAGCCATAAAAGAATTTCGGGTGATCAGTAATCAACAAGAACTTTTACCTGGTAAATATAAATGAGACTACATTAAATATTAGAATGTTACTGGAATTATTGTTAAAATCAGAGGCATTGCAAGGGTCTTAAAATATCACGGGCCAAAGTCCCAAGGAATAAGTCTCTGCATATGCTACCATTCCCTGGCCACCTAAAGTCAAAATATAGACTTATATAGTTATCATGTAACACTGTGGCTGCTATTCCAGGACTAGATCATATCTACATACTGTTCTGCACAAAACTCGCTATACAAAGACCATTATTATCAATAATACCAACATACTAGGCCGTAATAATACTGCCACGCTATATAACACCTACCATTGCCACTACACAGTGAATACAGTGGGTATGGAAAGTATTCAGACCCCTTTAAATTTTTCACTCTTTGTTTCAATGCAGCCATTTGGTAAATTCTTAAAAGTTAATTTTTTCTCATTAATGTATACTCTGCACCCCATCTTGACTGAAAAAAAAACAGAAATGTAGAAACTTTTGCAAATTTATTAAAAAAGAAATACTGAAATATCACATGGTCATAAGTATTCAGACCCTTTGCTCAGTATTGAGTAGAAGCACCCTTTTGAGCTAGTACAGCCATGAGTCTTCTTGGGAATGATGCAACACGTTTTTCACACCTGGGTTTGGGGATCCTCTGCCATTCTTCCTTTCAGATCCTCTCCAGTTCCGTCAGGTTGGATGGTGACCGTTGATGGACAGCCATCTTCAGGTCTCTCCAGAGATGCTCAATTGGGTTTAGGTCAGGGCTCTGGCTGGGCCAGTCAAGAATGGTCACAGAGTTGTTCTGAAGCCACTGCTTTGTTATTTTAGCTGTGTGGTTAGGGTCATTGTCTTGTTGGAAGGTGAACCCTCGGCCAAGTCTGAGATCCAGAGCACTCTGGAAGAGGTTTTCATCCAGGATATCTTTGTACTTGGCCGCATTCATGTTTCTTTCAATTGCAACCAGTTCTCCTTAGCATGATGCTGCCACCACCATGTTTCACTGTTGAGATTGTATTGGGCAGGTGATGAGCAGTGCCTGATTTTCTCCACACATACCACTTAGAATTATCACCAAAAAGTTTCAGTCAAGATGAGGTGCAGAGTGTACTTTAATGAGAAAAAAAAGAACTTTTTAGAATTTACCAAATGGCTGCAATGAAACAAAGAGTGAAAATTTTAATGGGGTCTGAATACTTTCCGTACCCACTGTACATAACACTTCTACAGAACAAAACATGCTGTACAAAAAACAAAGACAAATTACCAATGATAAAACCACACACATTCCACTACTAAGTGACTAAACTGTACCATTAAGCTGTCACTTAATAAAAACAAACACAATAAAATAGACCAATGTACCACAATACAGTGACTGTACAGCTGTAGATACCAGTTCTGCAGACAGTATTGCAGTGCAGTTTTATATAGTGACTAACAGGTGATGTCTTTCTGATTGGGGTCACTTGCTTTCTTCATCCTTTTCCATTTGGCTCAGACCGCCATGTGAACTTCTTGATGACTTTCATCTGCAGAATTTGTAACATAGACCACATTTCCAGCATCATCTTCACCTATTCCAAACCTGAACATCCTGCTCCTCAAGAGACTAGACAATTGCATACCATGAAGACAATGACCTGCACCTTTTTAGAGCTATTCTTTTCTTTGTATGGTTCAAGTAGTAATGCCGCCTGTTGTACCCGATTAAAACAAATCACTTTTCTAATATGATTTAATTAAAAATTCCCTATTGTTCCCTCTCTCCCTCTTTACTCTATCTTCCTGGCTTTTTTTTTATTTCCGTTTCATGACGTTTTGTTTGCGAATTCTCAGTGCATGCTGGGATACTCCAGCGGTCACTGCTCCGGTCCCTGTCCCCTCCCTGAAGCGAAGTGTCATCAGTGATGTCCGTTTCATGGGCCGAACTAGTGCTTGCTCTACTGAGCATGTGTCGGTTGTCAATTCCATCACATGCTCAGTATGAGCTACATGCTAACAGTGCTATAATTCTTTTGAATGCACAGTGACAGTGCGCTCCCTCGCTGGCTCTAATGATAAGTAATGAACCAGCAAGACAGTGTAAAATACCATATTAGAACAGCAATTAGATTATTGCGCTAAATAGATAATTAGGATTATATTTAACTTTAGTTTGGAACCACCCTTTTAACAGAAAGGTGTTCATTATATAGGCTCATACTTTACTTGCTTGTCAGAAATTCTGTAATCAAGTTTCTCATTAATACTGTTCAGAAAAGCAAAGTCTATGAACTTAGCACCCTGAACAGGATATTACCATTGTATACTAATGCTATTTTCCTGTTGTTTGCCCACGCAGTGATCATGGGATACTGATGGGTTACCATGGCAGCTTGAGGTCAGCTAAAGACTTCTGTACACTGGGCTTCATAAGAGGCCATTTACACTATATACTACAATACTGTGCATTGCTGTATATATAAGAAAAATAATGTAAAAAATAAAAAAAATCTAAAAAAATATACATTTAAACAAAATGAAAATTTGAATCACTTCCCTTTATCTTATTTTAAAATAAAGAAATAAAAGAATAAACATATCTGGTACCCCAGCATCTGTTAAAGCCTAATCTAAAATCAAAATATAAAAAGTATGCCAAAAAAAGAAAATCCAAAAACCAGTTACAGAATTGCATTTTTTGACCAATTCACCCAAAATGGATTTTTTTTCCATTTTGTTTTCAGTACATTGTATTGTAAAATGTATTTCCAAATTTAAATATGTCCATCAAAAATAAGCCCTCATTTGGCTATTTCAATGGAAAAATAAAAAAAAGTTAAAAAGAGGCGGAAATAACGGAAGCACAGAAACAGAAAAATCTCTTGGACTTTAAATGGTTAAGGCTATGTGCCCATGTAGCAGATTTGATGCAGAGCGTTTTTGCCTCTCTCTGGCAGAAAAAAATGCACGCAGATTTACATGCCTTTTTTCTGCCAGAGAGAAGTGTTTTTTCAGCGTTTTTACATGCGTTTTCGTATGCGTTTTTTCAAGCAGTTTTCCAAGCGATTTTGAGCATCACTTGGAAAAGTGCTTGACAAGTTGGTCACACAATATAAATCCATGCAACCCGCATGGATTTATAATGTGTGAACAATTGATGCTTTAAATGCAGCATCTATAGTAAAAAAAAGCAGAATTAAAGCGTTAAAAACAAAAAAATAACCTGTATATTCACCTCTCCGGTCTCCTCCAGTCTGCTCCCGGCCGCATCCTCTCTCTTCGGCGTCCCGCAGTGTACTGTCAGGACCTGCGGTGACGTCATTTAGTCAGCTGATGGTGACGCGACCATCACCTGACCACCGACGTCAGCGGTCGCGTGACCATCAGTTGACTAAATGACGTCACCGCAGGTCCTGACAGTACACCACGGGACGCCAAGGAAAGAGGACGTGGCCGGGAGCAGACTGGAGAAGACCGGAGAGCAGATCGGGGGCCGCCGGAGAGGTGACTATACAGGTTTTGTTTATTTTTAACTTTTTTATTTCTTTTGTTCATCGCGTGGTAGCCGGGATGAAGAGGAGTTGTAGTCTCCTCTTCATCCCGGGTACCACACGCACCGCGATTACGCTGCAAATTCGCGGCCATTGAATTTAATTGAAACGCAGCAAATCCACATATACCTGCGGGTTTGCTGCGTTTCAATGTTCCTCAATGGCCGCGAATTTGCAGCGTAATCGCGGTAGAAATGGTCATGCTGCATTTTGCAATGCAATGCGAATTCGGCGCGCAAATTAGCGCATCATGTGCACAGCACATCTGAATTCACATTGCTTTGCATGGCAGACGGTTTTACCAGCGTTTTCGCTGTGTTTTCGCAGCTGCAAAAACGCTACAAAAACGCTACGTGGGCACATGGCCTAAGTCTGAATTCAGGTGACCTGCGGTTGGTCCAGGCATTGCAGTCCGTATACAGACTATTGCAGTCCATATACAGACCATGAAAGATGGACATCTCAATTTAATCTAATAGTCTGAGCATGCAAATAATTTTAATATGTTTGCAAATATATCCAAGAACTGGCATAAATTGATCAGACTGCTCATCTGTCCAGTATATGTCACAGATAATTAGTTACATAGAAGTAGACAGACAGACAGCAAAATAAAGACATGTTGCATGTCAGTTTTTCTGTGGATTTGCTGCAGATTTCACCCTTTTCACGACAAGTGAGGAAATCTGCACCGTATAGATGGCATTTGCTGAATCTGCTGCTATTTAGCCTGTACCTTATTGCGCTGCAGATTTTCTGCATGCAAATCCTCATGGAAAATCTGCCCCAAAAGAGGCAAACTCAAAGATGTTTTTAATAACAGCATTTGCTTTTGTAAAGAAATGGCATTTTTACTTTGTCGTTATCAGCCTTTATTCCAGCACCTATTTACATGAAAAAATTTGGGGGAAAAATAGAGCAATATGTTAGTCACTTAGATGTCTAATTTATAAGATTTTTGTTGCTTTTCTGTGTATTTTAGGTGCCTAGTTTGCACAAAATACATGTGCTCCAGCCATGAGTTGCTGTTAATCAATATGTATAAGTGTAAAAAAAAGTGTAAACCGTTTTAAAAGGACTTCAGCGCTATTTGCACTATTTTTGTTGTTAGATTATGAAAAGGGATTTCTAAAGAAGCACTCCCATCAATTTTTTTATCCTCTTAATATGTTGCAGTGATTATATTATACAGCACTGTGTACTTGCAATTGCTCATTTTACCTTTCTACCCAGCTAATTTTTCTCTTTTCTCTGCTCTATGAAGAAACAGGAAGTCTCTTGTCCCTGCATTTATCATCCCCCTCTTCAACACCTGATCTAGCTGCTCCTTCCCCCCTGCTAGGGACCTTTGCAGTGATTCAGGAGTCATGCAGGAAAAATTGACCTCCTGTTTTTACATAGAGCTTAGAAGGATTCAGCCAGTCAGTTTTTAACCATATGTCAGATCTAGTGGAAAAGGAAAATTAACTGGATAGAAAGGCAAAATGAGCAATTGTTAGTACACAGTGCTTTATAATATCATGATTGCAGTATATAAAGAAAATATTTTGATGGGAGGAGTGCTTCTTTAATATGTTAATGGATAAGGACTCCAAAAATTAAAAATAACAAACTCAGCACTGTTTCTTGTCTGCTGTCTGTGATTTAGTTGCTAGGTGTCATGACTACTACACATGATCAGTATAGCCAAACTCATGGCTCATGGGTGATGCCAAGGTAATGAGTACATATCATTAAACGCAGTAATTGGCTGCAGTGGTCATGTGCTCTATAATCAAGACATCACCGTTCAGTCTGACTACAAAGAACCGGAGCAGCCGTGGAGAGACAACACTAGAGCAAAGGTACAGGTGCATCTCGCTAAATTAGAATATTATCAAAAAGTTAATTTATTTCAGCTCTTCAATGCAAAAAGTGAAACTCCTATATTATATAGAGTCATTACAAACAGAGTGATCTCTTTCAAGTGTTTATTTCTGTTAATGTTGATGATTATGGCTTACAGCCAATGAAAACAAAAAAGCCATTACCTCAGTAAATTAAAATAATTAACAAAAACCACCTGCAAAAATTTCCTAAGCATTTAAAAAGGTCCTTAGTCTGTTTCAGTAGGCTCCACAATCATGGGGAAGACTACTAACTTGACAGATGTCCAGAAGGCAGTCACTGACAAACTCCACAAGGTCCCAGAGTTCCAATTTTCATTTGGAAATCAAGTTCCCAGAGTCTGGAGGAAGAGGGGAGAGGCACAATCCAAGCTGCTTGAGGTCTAGTGTGAAGTTTCCACAATCAGTGATGGTTTGGGAGCCATGTCATCTGCTGGTGTAGGTCCACTATGTTTTATCAAGACCAAAGTCAGCGCAGCCGTCTACCAGGAAATTTTAGAGCACTTCATGCTTCCCTCTGCCGACAAGCTTTTGGAGATGGACATTTCATTCTCCAGCAGGACTTGGCACCTGTCCACACTGCCAAAAGTACCAATACCTGGTTTAAAAACAACAGTATCACTGTGCTTGATTGGCCAGCAAACTCGCCTGACCTTAACCCCATAGAGAATCTATGGGATATTGTCAAGAGGAAGATGGAGACACCAGACCCAACAATGTAGAGGAGCTGAAGGCTGATATCAAAGCAACCTGGGCTTCCATAACACCTCAGCAGTGCCACAGGCTGATCGCCTCCATGCCACGCCGCATTGATGCACTAATTGATGCAAAAGGAGCCCCGACCAAGTATTGAGTACATTTACTGAACATACATTTCAGTAGGCCAAAATTTCAGATTTTAAAAACATTTTTCAAGCTGTTATAAAGTATTCTAATTTACTGAGATAATGAGTTTTGTGTTTTCATTGGCTGTAAGCCATAATCATAAACATTAACAGGAATAAACACTTGAAATAGATCACTCTGTTTGTAATGACTCTATATAATAAATGAGTTTCACTTTTTGTATTGAAGAACTGAAATAAATTAACTTTTTGATGATATTCTAATTTAGTGAGATGCACCTGTAAGTAAATATAGTTGAGTTTCGTATATTTAACCTCAACAAACCCTATCAGTAAAAAAGAATGAATTCTAATAAAACACTTTTTTGTATGGCTAAGATAGAAATGAGCTGCATGGTGTAATTGTTTGCACACTTAAAAAATAAGGTTCACGTCTAAGTGTACTCCACACAACAGAAAGCTGTCCACTGGGAAAATGAGTATATGACAGCCAGACGCTGTAAAAATTTGGAAAATTTATGAATAGTTTTACTCTGAATTCACTCCCAGATATACTAAACTTTCAAGAATGTGAATTTCCAATTTTGTAATTTCTTTTCTTTTTGTAAATGAATTTGGATGAGATCATGTTCTGACAAAAGCATCTGTTGTTGAGGAAGAATTGCAGACTTTATCCTTACTACAATAAGAGTTATATTAACTCCCAAGAATTACATATGTTGTTTACTTGTCTAGTGACTTTCTGAATCATTTCCTTTCAGTTAATCAGTATATAGTGTCTGTGCACACTGGTGATCATTGGGGAGCCGAGACATTGGCTAATGTCTATATAACTCTCTACGGAGAGCGAGGAGACTCGGGTGCAAGAAAACTGCAGAAATCATCCGTCCCTGGAGACAAATTTACACGAAACAAGGTAAACTTGGGTTTTAATACTCAACGGTGTTATTTCCTTTATATATGCTGTGCGCCAAAGTAGTGAGTGACTTCATTACTGTATTAATAGGATATTACAACATACAGTCCTTACAAACAACTCCAGAAATCCAAACAATGTGTCACTTCAGTTTTTAGCCCAAAGATCGCAAGAAATTGTATCCACTGTAGACAGCATGCCATAGGCTTAAGGACAGTGGTGTAACTAGAGTCTGATAGGCCCTGGTGCAAAATTTGGACCTGGGCTCCCCGGCATGTTGGTCAGATGTATGGGCCCTTATAGCATTCTAAATCCTATAAAGATATATGTGTTCGCCCCCCCACCTCTTCATTATGTAGTAATGCCCTTCATCCTGTACTAATGTTAGTCGAACCTTTGCCCCTTTAAGGTATACATGTCCCCCATCCTGGTACTCTTCCTGATATATATGTCCCCCATCCGGGGCCCCTTTCTGGTATACAGTACAGACCAAAAGTTTGGACACACCTTCTCATTTAAAGATTTTTCTGTATTTTCATGACTTTGAAAATTGTACATTCACACTGAAGGCATCAAAACTATGAATTAACACATGTGGAATTATATACTTAACAAAAAAGTGTGAAACAACTGAAAATATGTCTTATATTCTAGGTTCTTCAAAGTAGCCACCTTTTTGCTTTGATGACTGCTTTGCACACTCTTGGCATTCTCTTGATGAGCTTCAAGAGGTAGTCACCGGAAATGGTCTTCCAACAATCTTGAAGGAGTTCCCAGAGATGCGTAGCACTTGTTGGCCCTTTTGCCTTCACTCTTCGGTCCAGCTCACCCCAAACCATCTCGATTGGGTTCAGGTCTGGTGACTGTGGAGGCCAGGTCATCTGGCGTAGCACCCCATCACTCTCCCTCTTTGTCAAATAGCCCTTACACAGCCTGGAGGTGTGTTTGGGGTCATTGTCCTGTTGAAAAATAAATGATGGTCCAACTAAACGCAAACCGGACGGAATAGCATGCCGCTGCAAGATGCTGTGGTAGCCATGCTGGTTCAGTATGCCTTCAATTTTGAATAAATCCCCAACAGTGTCACCAGCAAAGCACCCCCACACCATCACACCTCCTCCTGCATGCTTCACGGTGGGAACGAGGCATGTATAGTCCATCCGTTCACCTTGTCTGCGTCGCACAAAGACACGGTGGGTGGAACCAAAGATCTCAAATTTGGACTCATCAGACCAAAGCACAGATTTCCTTTGGTCTAATGTCCATTCCTTGTGTTCTTTAGCCCAAACAAGTCTCTTCTGCTTGTTGCCTGTCCTTAGCAGTGGTTTCCTAGCAGCTATTTTACCATGAAGGCCTGCTGCACAAAGTCTCCTCTTAACAGTTGTTGTAGAGATGTGTCTGCTGCTAGAACTCTGTGTGGCATTGACCTGGTCTCTAATCTGAGCTGCTGTTAACCTGCGATTTCTGAGGCTGATGACTCGGATAAACTTATCCTCAGAAGCAGAGGTGACTCTTGGTCTTCCTTTCCAGGGGCGGTCCTCATGTGAGCCAGTTTCTTTGTAGCGCTTGATGGTTTTTGCAACTGCACTTGGTGATACTTTCAAAGTTTTCCCAATTTTTCGGACTGACTGACCTTCATTTCTTAAAGTAATGATGGCCACTCGTTTTTCTTTACTTAGCTGCTTTTTTCTTGCCATAATACAAATTCTAACAGTCTATTCAGTAGGACTATCAGCTGTGCATCCACCTGACTTCTGCACAACATAACTGATGGTCCAAATTCCATTTATAAGGCAAGAAATCCCACTTATTAAACCTGACAGGGCACACCTGTGAAGTGAAAACCATTTCCGGTGACTACCTCTTGAAGCTCATGAAGAGAATGCCAAGAGTGTGTAAAGCAGTCATCAAAGCAAAAGGTGGCTACTTTGAAGAACCTAGAATATAAGACATATTTTCAGTTGTTTCACACTTTTTTGTTAAGTATATAATTCCACATGTGTTAATTCATAGTTTTGATGCCTTCAGTGTGAATGTACAATTTTCAAAGTCATGAAAATACAGAAAAATCTTTAAATGAGAATGTGTGTCCAAACTTTTGGTCTGTACTGTATATGTCCCCATTCCTCGTATATATGTTTCCTATCCTGGTATATATGTTCCCAATGCTGGGCCTCTTCCTGGTATATATGTTCCCTGTTCTGTCTTTGCATTACAAAAAAACATCACTGCTATGTGACTCCAATTCCTGGCACACCGATATACACTGTAGGCCTCTGATTGGTCAGTGGTGTGCAGGGAGCCGGAGAGTCCAAGGACACACACCCACCTGATGTAGGCGCTGTTGTCGGCGAGCCTCCCTCCAGCATGAGCCAGTTTGCGGTCACACACTCTGCGACTGCGATCATTATGCCCCTGCGATCATTATGGCCCTGCTTAAGGAGGTTTTTCAGCATGTAAAATGTATTTATAAATTCTCTGAGAAGTTAAAAATTGATCCCTTTCAATCCACACAATTGAGCATCCTTTCACTGTAGACAACTGTTTGCTAAAGTCCTACTAATACAATCCCTTCCCGTTCTATCCCCTTTAAATTGGCCTTCTACTACCACTGGATTAAGCTCCATACCGTTTATGTGGACTCTCTGGCCTGGGTTCCAATCTGTCAAGTCTCTTCACGTTTCTGACACGGCCCCTGGGGCCGTGGGGTACTTGGTAACCGGGCCGGTCCTTTCTATTGGGGTAGTCATGGTGGCAGTGACCCGGGCCATGGCCCAGGACGGTCAATAAAGAAAAGTCAATTGGGGAAATAAAGTTTTGGGGATAATGTTCGTGACGCCACCCGTGGTATGCGGCTAAAGGGGGGCCGCCGCTGCGGTGCAGATCCACTGGGGCTGATGGTGACACAGCAGAGATAGTGCAGCTCTCCATGGGCAGAGCTAAGCTCCAGGGCAGTATATGGTGATTGGTGCGTCACCTGCCTTGCACCACACCAGCAACATCTATTTCACCAATCAGGCAAGGACACAGTGGGGTGCAGTCTTCAAGTATTTACTCACAGTTGTCAAGCTGCTCCAGGTTACAATGACCAGATTATAATCGCCCACGTCGTCCTGTGTCCTCCGGGGAAGTGATCCAGCCAACTCTCAGATAACTTAGAAGCACTTGCATGGGACCCCTTTCTGTGTACCTCTCCAGGTCATCTCTCTCTCTGCACTGGCTCTCGCCCTCCTGCCCTGCGCCTCACACACAGTGTCCCGAGCCAGTGGCCGCGGGGCTTGTCGGGCGACGTGCGGTCTGTCCCCTTGGTCCTATATGGCCACCTTTTCAGCGATTATGTGTGGATTTTGGCTACGGCACATGAAGATACCGCAACCTCCGGTTTGCTAGCTGAGCCTTAAAGTACTCCACTAGTCTGGGGCCGGTCCCCTCCTGCAGCCTTGATCCCTCCACGGTCAGCGTGAATTTGGGCGCATGGGTTGCATCCCGCACTCGCCGTGCCCCTAGGATCCTTTCTGTCTCTGGAGCCTTTCCCACTGCTCCTGTGTTTTCTCCTCACTCTCCTCCTGCTGGGGCCCTCTGACTGGGCCCCTTCGCCGTCAGGACCATACGCCACACGGTCCTCACTCACTGAACTCACTCCTCAGAAGAACTGAACTCCTGCTCCAAGCACTGGAACAGGAGACTGGCCCACAGCCAGAACTCTCCACAGAACTCCTTCTAGATGTTTCTACCTTTGCTTTTATACTCCTCTTTCAGTGCTCCCCTAAGCTACTTCCTCCACCCACCTCCTCTACTTAGTTCCACCCTCCTAACAGGGACCAGGCCTGTGCTCTCTCTTTGAAGCTATCTGGACCTTCCCTTAGGAGTGGTGTAGTGTTGGATGTGAGTGTTTGGGTCCCGGGTAGTGCTCCTGACGCGCCCCTGGGCCTGTGTCGCGCTGCGTTGCGCACGCGGGAGCTTACCCGGAGCCGGATCTCTTGAGGGTTGTAGTCTCGTGGCGGCGACCCGGTCCGTGCCCAGGGAGTCAAACTGAGCGGCGATGTACTAGCAGTAGATGGTTGGTGACTACGCCACCCGTTGAATGCAGCTATGGAGCTGCCGCTGCAGGGCAGACCGCTGAGGCCGGTGGAAGGATGGTGCAGCGTGGATGGTATAACCCCCAACGGGAGGGGTATGGCCTCAGGGCAGCCGACGTGGATGATGGGGGTAGCAGGAACCACTCAGAGACGGTGCGGTGTAGTTCAGGGTCTTTACTGGTGACAAAGATAGACCCTCCCGGAGTACTTGCTAGTGATAGGGGCCTGGTCAGTCCTTGAGCAGATGGGATCTCCCCTGGCCAGGCGGAGTTGTAGGCCTTCCCAACTAACTGTACTCTTCTGGCTACCTTGCTAGAGGCGGGAATAAGTAGCCCACGTCCCTGAGTGTACCGTGTGGTGCTCACCCGTATGGCCGGTGACTCGGGGCCTTCTAATGGCTTCCGCTCCACGATGGCGGTGCTGGTCCCACGCGTGTGACCGTGCCTTCGGGCTTCTGGGCCAGAGGACCTGAAATCCTCTGCCGGACGGTTTCTGCTGCTGGGTAGGAGTTAGTCCCCACAGCCTCGGACTCCGGGTCCGGTAAGAAAGCTTCTCAGTCAGGGCGAGCTCTGCAGCTGCCAGCCCCTGACTCCTTGTAACACTGCTCCCCACAGAGCTCCTGATGTTTCTTGCTATGCTGCTTCTCTTCTCTACTCTTGTTCTGTCTTCTTTCTCACTAACCCTGCCTCAGCCCCGGGTTTATATAGGGGAAGTCCTTCCCCTCCCAAGACTGGGCAGGAGGTGTGGCATGCACAGGATCCCTGACCAAAGGACCTCCCACCTGCTCTCAGACGTAATATCTCTATCACTGTGGCAACCAGACCCCTGGGGTGTCACATTCCCCCCTAGTGAAATTTAGTACTCCGGGACTAAACATATTTATATTTTTTTTTTTTTAGAGAAACATAACAAGGTATAACAATAACAATACAATAAGAAAAACACATAAGATGGTTACGGCGTGTCCGCAACCGGGTGCAGTTTTGAAAAGCAAGGTGTCCATTTCACCAAAACAGGGAGACGTAACCAGGTAGGGGCCTGTCCTGCCCCGAGTCCTTAACAGTCTTTAGTCCATCCTGGGTTACGCTCCAACTATGTACAAGGATTCCCGGTAAATCCACCAAGGACTCCTAAAAAGAACTAGAAACACAAAATTATACACAAGCAACTATAAACAAGTAAACATTATAAGATAGCTTAAACATTTAGATCCTCCAACGTGCGGGTAGCTGGCCTCTAGTGGCCCTAGTGGACCTACGGAGCTGACTGTCTGGCCCTGAACTACAGGGTGTAGGAGCTGTCAAGGGTAAACTGGGCAGCTGTCTATGGGCCCTCTGGCTCACTAGGGGTATGGCAGGCTCACTATAAGCAGAGGGTTGATTTTCCGGGTCTGCTTGTGTAGAGTCTTCTGCCTCCTGGACCGGCTGTTCTTCCAGCTCTACCGGTTGCTCCGTAGGTTCTTGGGATGATGGTTGGAGGAAGGTGAGTACGGGTACCACAACTGCACCATTGACTTGAGTCCAAGACCGAGGGAAGTCCCCGAGCACGGTACTAACCATATCTTCCCTTTCCTCTACGGGTCGATGGTCTTCTTGTTCCTCTTCAGGGTTCCTCAGTTGTTCGGGACACTTCTTCAGGTGGTCCCGGGATACAATGGCTGTGGTTTCCCCTCCGTCTTTACTGATGGTACAGACCTTCGGGTTTTCGTGGCTGGAGGGCAGTACGGTGTACGGGTCCTTCTCCCACTGGTCGTCCAACTTGTGGAGCCGTCTCTTCCTCTTCAAGACCTGCTCTCCGGGTACCAGGGGAACAGCGGGAGCATACTGGTTGTAAGTTTTCTCTTGTCTTTCCCTAGCCTGACAGAGACTTCGCTCCATGCTCTCCTGTACTCTCCGGTACTGCTGCTGCCTCTCTGTGTCCCAGTCTGTTTCTGGTGAAGTGTCCTCGGGTGTCAGGACTCCCATTTCCAGGTCAACAGGTAACTTACCAGGTCTTGCCCTCATTAGGTAAGCCGGGGTACAGTTGGTGGAACCTACCGGGATGTGGTTGTATAGGTCCACCAGATCGGGCAACTTTTCAGGCCACAGACTGCGTTCTTCCAGGGGCAATGTTTTTAGAAGATCCATTACCACCTGGTTCATTTTTTCACAAAGTCCATTAGTCTGCGGATGGTAGGGTGTCGTCCTTATCTTCCGGCAGCCATACAGATTGCAGAATTCCTGGAAGACCTCCGCTTCAAAGGCAGGTCCCTGGTCCGTCAGCACTTGGTGCGGGTACCCGTGTGGACGGCAAAAGTGCTGCTGGAAGGCTCTAGCTGCTGTTTGAGCCGTTAAGTCCTTGACGGGGACGACAACCAGAAACCGGGAGTAATGATCCACGATGGTTAACGCGTAGACGTAGCCACTTCTGCTTGGGGTCAGTTTTACATGATCCAAGGCTACCAGTTCCAACGGTTGCCGGGTGACGATGGACTGCAGGGGGGTCTTCTGGCTGGCGCGGTCCTTCCTTCTCAGGTTGCACGGGCCACAGTCTCTGCACCACTTCTCAATGGTTCCCCTCATGCCTACCCAGTGGAATCGCTCGCGCAGCAGGAACTCCAGCTTCTTCCACCCGAAGTGTCCAGCTCCGTCGTGGTATGCCTCCATCACCATGGCTGCGTCTCTTCGTGGCACCACTACTTGCCAGAGTAATTCATGCGTCCGGGAGTTAACCATTCTGCGGCACAACTTCCCTTTGTAAAGGAACAGTCGACTCTTCTCTGCCCATAGTTGTTTGGCTTCCTCCGGAGCGTCTGGTTCAAGGCGAGCCTCCGGCCGAGTCAGCATCTCCTTCACCAGTCGGACGGCAGGGTCGCTGTCTTGCGTTTCCGCCCAGTTGTAGTGAGGTAAGGGGTTCAACGTAGTAGCCTGCTTACTCCTTACCCGGTGGGAATACTGGATAGTCCCATGACGGTGGAACGCAGGGAGTTCAATTTCTTCCAGTCCCTCCGGATCTTCTCCTTCGTCCGGCAGGTTGGGCATCCTGGACAGGGCGTCCGCGTTAGTATTGGAGCGCCCTGCCCGGTATTTGATTATGAACTCGTAGTTGGACAGACGGGCCATCCACCTCTGCTCCAGGGCACCGAGTCTTGCCGTGTCCAGGTGTGTCAACGGGTTGTTATCCGTGTACACGGTGAACCGGGAAGAAGCAAGGTAATGCTTAAAGCGCTCAGTGACTGCCCATACCACGGCCAGGAACTCTAGCTTAAATGAGCTATAATTCTCGGGGTTCCTTTCGGTGGGTCGCAGTTTTCGGCTGGCGTAGGCGATTACTCGTTCTTTCCCCTGCTGGATCTGGGACAGTACGGCTCCTAGCCCGATGTTACTGGCGTCGGTGTAGAGGATGAAGGGTTGGCTATAATCCGGGTACGCCAAGATTTCATCCCCCGTGAGGGCCATCTTCAGCTGGCGGAAGGACTCTTCTTCTAGCTCTTCCCATTTGAAGGGCGGCTTCTGGTTCTTGGCCTTCCGGGACTGGCCTATCAGGAGGTCCTGCATAGGCGCTGCCTTTTTGGTGAAACCGGGAATAAACCTTCGGTAGTAGCCTACCAACCCGAGGAACTGCCGCACTTCTTTTACGCTGGAGGGGCTTGGCCATCCCTTAATTGCGGTGATCTTATCGGGGTCGGGAGCCACTCCGTCAGCGCTCACCACGTGTCCCAGGTACTGCACCTTTGGTTTCAGGAGGTGACACTTGGAGGGTTTCACCTTTAGGCCGTAACTCGCCAGAGCTTCGAACACCTCCGCCAGGTGTTTCAGGTGGTCCTCATAAGTTTTGGAGTATACGATGACATCGTCCAGGTACAACAGGACCGTCTCGAAGTTTCTGTGGCCCAGATAGCACTCCATTAATCGTTGGAAGGTTCCTGGGGCGTTGCAGAGTCCGAACGGCATGCAGGTGAACTCACTAAGTCCCATCGGGGTGGTGAATGCGGTCTTCTCCCGGTCCGCCTCTGCTACAGGAACCTGCCAGTACCCGCTAGTGAGATCCAAGGTAGAGAAGAAGTTAGCAGATCTTAAAGCAGCCAATGACTCCTCTATCCTTGGTAAGGGGTACGCATCCTTGTGTGTGATACGGTTGATTTTCCGGTAATCTACACACATCCTCATGGTGTTGTCTTTCTTTTTGACTAAAACTAGCGGGGCTGCCCAGGGGCTACAGCTATCCCGGATTACCCCAGCCTCCTTCATGTCTCTAAGCATCCCCTTGGCGTGTTGGTAATGTGCAGGGGGTACGGGTCGATACCTCTCTTTTATGGGAGGATGATCTCCCGTGGGGATGCGGTGTTCTACCCCCTTGACTCGCCCGAAGTCTAACGGGTGTTTACTAAACACTCTCTCATACTCTTGAACCACCCGGTAGACTCCCTGTTTCTGGTGGGAGGGAGTGGAGTCAGTTCCCAAGTGTAGTTGCTGACACCAATCCTCCATTACTTTCTTAGAGCCGTTACCTTCCTCCGGGTGAGATGGAGGCAAGGGTTCCACAGACTGTATAGAGTTTTGGTTGATGGTATATAATTTTGCTAGCGTGGCATACCGGGGCAGGTACACTTCCCTCTCCCCGATATTGATTATGCGAACGGGCACCCTCCCATGGCGTACATTGACCACCCCCCGTGCTGTCAAAATGGTGGGCCTACTGTCTGAGTAAACTGGTTCTACCATTGCCTGGTAATCTCTACCTCTCAGACCAATAGCTGCCCGGCACCAAATCATCATTTCGCTTTTTGGGGGCATGGCAATAGGGAAAGGGTCACACATTCTTATGCTACCAATCTCACCGCCGGAGAGTTCCACCTGTTGCCGTCGCATCAGTGCCCGGATCTCTTTCTGGAGCACTCGCTGCTCGCCGGAGCTGGCGTTCTTGGCAACCTGCTGTAGAAGGAAAATCACCTCTGCAAGACAATTCTCAATTACATTAGTTCCTAGAGTTATTTTTGGGTGGCTCTCATGTTTGTCAATGTCTACAATGATCAGTCCCTGTGCTGCCAGTTCGACTCTACCGATTTTGATGGTCACCTCTTTAAATCCGATCTGTGGCACGGGCTGGCCATTGCTGGCGATGATACTCAAGTCGTCGTCAGGGTAGCGGGTAATATCCGAGTCATTCCAGTACTGCTTAAAGAGCACGTACGGGATAGTGGTGACCTGTGACCCGGTGTCCAGTAGGGCACTCATGGGAATGCCATCCAGTACCACAGGCAAGACTGGACGTCCTCCCACATATCTGTCGCGCCAGTTCGATGGGCCTGGTGATCTTTTTCCTGGGGGTTGGCCCTCTACCCCAGGTTGTGCCCGTTTAAAGAACAGTACCTTTCCATATGTCCGGGTTGATTGCAGCGGCGGCAGATGGGTCGTCCGTCCTCGCTGTATCGGTCACTGGGTCTTCCTCTGGCCGGTGGGGTCCTCCTTGGTCGACGCCACGGGATGTCCTCCGGTCCGGATGCCAGCTGGATCTTCACTGGGGTGGAAACCTGTAAAGACTGCACAGTTCGGGTTAGCGCAGCAACGCTCTTAGCTAGCTCTTGGACCTGATGGCGTAGGTCTGGAGCCGGGTCATTGTCCAAAGCCTGCGCATCAGCTCCCACAGGCCCTGCCGACAAGGGCGCCGCCTCCTGGTGGTAAGTGATAGCTGGGCGCCTGTGGGTCACAACGCCACCCAGTGCCGGTTCTCGGAGCACCCGGATGGCTCTGTCCTTGAACTGTGCAAAGTCCAGATGGGGATCCTGTAAGGCCATTGCCCGCAACTGGGTTCGGTGGGCATTGCAATATAAACCCTCTATAAATTGTTCAGTCAACAGCCTGTCCTCGTTTCCCACCCCATCAGGGTCGGTCTGCTTTATGGCCCTCAGGGCCTCTTGTAGGTTTAGTGCATAGTCCCTTATACTCTCATGCGCTCGCTGCTTGCACCCGTAGAATCTAAGCTTAATCTCGGCTGAGGTGCGGGTATCAAAGGTGTCCTTCAGCCGGGTTAGTATCCCTGCGACAGTCTTCCTCCCAGGTGGCCAGGATTTTACTTCCCTTTTGGCTGCCCCGGTTAGTTGGGCCACCAGGATGCTCACTTTTTGCTCTTCTGTGAGGGGGTACACCTGGAAGAGGCTATCCAGCTTTTCTCTAAAGTCATGCAGGGTATGTGACTCCCCTGAGTACTGGGGTAGCCAAGCTGCTCCCGGGATATAGGGCATGGTGAAGGGCATAACTGCAGCAGCGGTGGCGCTGGCGGGGGTTGAGGCAGTGAAGCTCTCCTCCGTATCCGACATCTTCCTCCCCCCTAGTGGACCGTGGCCTACCTTGCGATGATCCTGTTCCGTAGGCCGCGGCTCCGCAGTGGATCGTCAGGGTTGAGGACCTTCCGTCGCGCTCCGGTGACGTCGGCGTCTGCTGGGCTCCTTCCAGGACCTTACGCAACGTCCGGACGTGAGGCGGGGCTTCAGTTCTCGCGCGCTTTCGGAGTCCACGCCCCTCTTCTTCCCGCGCGGCGTCCTCAAGATGGCGTCCAATGGCGGGAAAACTCCACGAATGGCGGGAAGAAGGTCGAAGATGGCGCCGGATGGCGGGAAAACTTCGCGGATGGCGGGAAGAAGGTAGAAGATGGCGCCGGATGGCGGGAAACCTCCACGGATAGCGGGAATCTTCACCACTGGTAAGTTTGAACAGTCTTTGCTTTTCAGGCACGCAGTACCCGGTGGTTGCGGGCACGAAATCCTGCCGACTACGCCAAAGTTGACGCGCCCCTGGGCCTGTGTCGCGCTGCGTTGCGCACGCGGGAGCTTACCCGGAGCCGGATCTCTTGAGGGTTGTAGTCTCGTGGCGGCGACCCGGTCCGTGCCCAGGGAGTCAAACTGAGCGGCGATGTACTAGCAGTAGATGGTTGGTGACTACGCCACCCGTTGAATGCAGCTATGGAGCTGCCGCTGCAGGGCAGACCGCTGAGGCCGGTGGAAGGATGGTGCAGCGTGGATGGTATAACCCCCAACGGGAGGGGTATGGCCTCAGGGCAGCCGACGTGGATGATGGGGGTAGCAGGAACCACTCAGAGACGGTGCGGTGTAGTTCAGGGTCTTTACTGGTGACAAAGATAGACCCTCCCGGAGTACTTGCTAGTGATAGGGGCCTGGTCAGTCCTTGAGCAGATGGGATCTCCCCTGGCCAGGCGGAGTTGTAGGCCTTCCCAACTAACTGTACTCTTCTGGCTACCTTGCTAGAGGCGGGAATAAGTAGCCCACGTCCCTGAGTGTACCGTGTGGTGCTCACCCGTATGGCCGGTGACTCGGGGCCTTCTAATGGCTTCCGCTCCACGATGGCGGTGCTGGTCCCACGCGTGTGACCGTGCCTTCGGGCTTCTGGGCCAGAGGACCTGAAATCCTCTGCCGGACGGTTTCTGCTGCTGGGTAGGAGTTAGTCCCCACAGCCTCGGACTCCGGGTCCGGTAAGAAAGCTTCTCAGTCAGGGCGAGCTCTGCAGCTGCCAGCCCCTGACTCCTTGTAACACTGCTCCCCACAGAGCTCCTGATGTTTCTTGCTATGCTGCTTCTCTTCTCTACTCTTGTTCTGTCTTCTTTCTCACTAACCCTGCCTCAGCCCCGGGTTTATATAGGGGAAGTCCTTCCCCTCCCAAGACTGGGCAGGAGGTGTGGCATGCACAGGATCCCTGACCAAAGGACCTCCCACCTGTTCTCAGACGTAATATCTCTATCACTGTGGCAACCAGACCCCTGGGGTGTCACACTCCCTCCTTACCTGAGAGTGGGGTACCACACCTCTGGCTGAGATGCAGTACGTCTGTGGCAACTGGACCCACAGGAGCGCCACATTTCCTTTGTCCTTAGGATAGATTATCTGATGACCTGTGGTCTTCCCTCTTCACACACAACAGACTATAACATGTCAGTCTGCCAAATGTCAGACCTTAGGTCTGCCTTTGCTGAACACTGGGCTCCAGCCAACTATTAGGAAGGCGTCTTCTGTTTTCCCACATAACCCATCCCATTCTGGGCTAGTCCCAACTATTAACTCTATCTATTCACCAACTAAGTGCATGCAAATTGTCAGACAGTAAAATTCATATTTAAACAGTGCAATTCATTATATAATAACAAATATCTCTTCGAGAGGGTATAGGCAGTACCTCCAGTTCTTTACATGGCTAAACAGAGTGTCTCTCTTGTAAGGAGCCAGAACATCCTGACATTGCACAGTAAGGCTATTAATTATAATGGGAAGTGTGTAATGTTCTATTTCGAAAGTGGTGGTGCCACACAGATATTGAGCACTTGCTGTTGTGTTGTGCCCAGATTACTGCTGACCTTTCATTGAGTTCTAGCACCAATTAACTATTGTGGGACCTTTCTAACAAAAAAAGTATTCTCCAAAGTGGTGATTTTTGTCTTGGATTAACTGTATTTTCTATAGCATTGGCTGCTTTATAGATCTGATTTATTCAGGCAAAACTGATTTTATTTTATGGACAAAGCTATCTAGCAAATTGTGCGTTGGGTGTGTGTTTCCGCGGTGGAAATATGTATGCCGATTGTGTCTCTCATAAGGATGCTCTAGAACAGATGGACAGTTACAGAGATAAAATCAGTCTCTTCTTAGACGCTAAAGGCCAAAATGCGCCCAGTATGGCTGCCAGCTCCTACACAAATGTGCCGCTATGTCACTTAAGACATCAACCTCTACTATAGCCAGCCACTTGTATGACAATGCCATTTGAGAGTCCATGAGACCACTGAGCCATTATCCTTCTCTAGAATTACTATTGACCATAGTTAACACTGACAGTTAACACAAACCGGCTTACCACCTCTTTAAGAGGGTCTCTTCAATAGGAGCACAAGGTCCAACTTGACAGTAGCTTTGCTATTTGCTCTTCTTAACAGTAACTTTACTCTACATTTCTGGCGCTGCAATAATACCAGCAAGCCTGCACATGGCACCAAAGTCATGGATCTTCAGACACCTTTTTTTCTTACAGTATTACATTCAGGATTGTTGTTTCTGGGATCAGTTAGTTAGTGACTTAGAAATAGGGATGCCAGCTGTTACTCTGCAAGTTAGATGGTATAATTTTTTTTACAGAATTACAAAAGAACACAGCACAACATCATCCAGATCCACTCTCCACACATTTCCAGCAGGGGCAGACATACCATTGGTGCAACATGTGCAGCCGCAAAGGCAGGGCCGGTGTCCACACCTGGCACACCCAGGCAAGTGCCGGGGCCCTGGACCATCAGGGGGGCCCACTCGCCATCGAGGCCCGGGCCACTTCCCCAGCATTTGTGCAGAACCTCTGGTGCTGCTTGATTGCTGTCACTTCACAGACATGGTGTGTGCATATCTGTGTACCGTGTGTGTGCATGTCTGTGTGCATGTTTGCGGGCATGACTGCGTACTGTGTGCTTGTATGAATGCATGACTGCGTTCTGTGTGCATCTGTGCGTGCATGTCTGTACGTCTGTGTACAGTGTGCATGTGTGCGTGCATGTCTGCCTACTGTGTGCATGTGCATGTCTGCGTACTGTGTGTGTGCATGTCTGCCTACTGTGTGCATGTGCATGACTGCGTACTGTGTGCGTGTGCACGTGCATGACTGTGTACTGTATGTGTGCATGCATGACTGCATACTGTGTGCATCTGTGCGTGCATTTCTGTATGTCTGTGTACTGTGTGCATGTGTGCGTGCATGTCTTCCTGCTGTGTGCATGTCTGCCTACCGTGTGCATGTGCATGTCTGCGTACTGTGTGTGGGCGCGCGCATGTGCATGTCTGCGTACTGTGTGTGTGTGCGCGCGTGTGCATGTCTGCCTACTGTGTGCATGTGCATGTCTGCCTACTGTGTGCATGTGCATGTCTGCGTACTGTGTGTGTGCGCATGTCTGCATACTGTGTGTGTGCATGTCTGCGTACTGTGTGTGTGCGCGCGCATATCTGCGTACTGTGTGTGCGCGCGCGCATGTCTGCGTACTGTGTGTGTGCGCGCGCATGTCTGCGTACTGTGTGTGCTCATGTCTGCGTACTGTGTGTGTGCGCGCGCATGTCTGCGTACTGTGTGTGCGCGCGCGCATGTCTGCGTACTGTGTGTGCTCATGTCTGCGTACTGTGTGTGCGCGCATGTCTGTGTGGCACCCCAGGGGTCCGGTTGCCACAGTGGCATTGCCTCCCTCAAAAGAGGTAATGCCATGCCTGGAAGCAAGCAGGGATCCCCTAGTCAGGGGTACTAAACATGCAACATTTTCCTGGCTCCAGACCAGCAAGGGGAGCTCCTCCCATTGGCAACTGGGATCTGGGGGCGGGGTTAATGAGTCTTAGTGTGACGAGTTGAAGCGAGGACGTCGAGGAGAGAGGAGCTGGGGACTGGAGCTACGCGGCAGCTCACCCCAGAAATACCGCACAGAAGATCTGGACACCGGAGTCCGAGGCTGTGGGGCACTGAAGGCCCAGCCACAGAAACCAGAGGGCAGGAGACTGCAGGTTTCCTGGCCCATCATACGCCCGGAGGCTCAGCAGCACCGCAGGGTCCAGCACCGCCACGTTGGAGCGACGCATAGCAAGGCCCGAGCTGCCTGCCATACGGGTGAGCACAGAAACGCCGCACTCAGGGACGAGGGCCACCGCACCGCTACAAGTAGCAGGGCCAAAGAGTTTAGTGGAAAGGGAAGGCCTCCAACTTCACCTGGCAAGGAGGATCCTTGTTTGCTTCCAGGCTGCCTGGGCTCCCACTTTTAGCCAGTACTCTAGTCCCAGCTTATCTAATCACCATCAGTAAAGACCCTTAGGACTGCACTACACTGCCTCTCTGTTTATTGCTGCGCCATCAACCCCTGCACTACAACGCCCAGTACAACCTGCAACATCTTCTATACTGCACTGCCCTGGAGCTAGCTCTTCCTGTGGAGAGCCACACCATCCCTGCTGCTGTAACATCAGCTTCAGGGGACTGCTCCGCAGCGGTGGCTCCCTTTAGCCGCATTTCACAGGTGGCGTCGCAAACTCTATAAACATTATAAATCCCCTATCAATAACCCCTTTTTATTGACCGCCCTGGGTCACGGACCGGGTCACCGCCACTGTGACATCCCCCAGCATCTACCGGCCCGGCACCGGGTACCCCACGGCTCAGGGGGCGCGTCATCTGCATACTGTGTGTGTGCGTGCATGTCAGTGTACGGTGTGTGTGCGTGCATGTCTGCATACTGTGTGTGTGTGCGTGCATGTCTGCGTACTGTGTGTGTGCATGTCTGCGTACTGTGTGTGTGTGCATGTCTGCGTACTGTGTGTGTGCGTGTGCATGTCTGCGTACTGTGTGTGTGCGTGTGCATGTCTGCGTACTGTGTGTGCGTGCATGTCTGCGTACTGTGTGTGTGCGTGCATGTCTGCGTACTGTGTGTGTGCGTGCATGTCTGCGTACTGTGTGTGTGCGTGCATGTCTGCGTACTGTGTGTGTGCGTGCATGCATGTCTGCGTACTGTGTGTGTGCATGTTTGCATATGTGAAGGATGAGGGAACAGCCTGTGCCCTCTGTTGTATACCTATATTTCTCCGCTGTATCCGTGCATCATGAACGGTGGTATGTTCTAACCCCTTACTGGCCTGGGGCGTATTAGTATGCCCCAGGCCATCACCCCCGTTTCAGCACGGGCTCCGGCGCTGAGCCCGCACTGAACCGGGCACATGTCAGCTGATTCTTACAGCTGACATGTGCCCGCAACAGCCGCGGGTGGAATCGCGATCAACCCGCTTCTGTTAACCAGTTAAATGCCGCTGTCAATCTCTGACAGCGGCATTTAACAGCGCCGCGCCGGAAGCACGTCACTTACCCTGCCCATCGGTGACCCCGTCACGTGATCGCGAATCACTGATGGGTGGGCATGGCAACCTGGGGTCTGCAGCAGACCCCAGTGGTTGTCATATAAAGATTACTATGAGCGCCACCTAGTGGTCGGCACTCATAGTACAGGAGCATTTCTGTCACATAGAGGTGATCTACTCATCACCTCTATGTAGCAGAGGCGATCAGACAGTTGCTGCTTCTAGTCTCCTATGGAGACTATAAAAGCAAGTAAAAAGTGTAAAAAAAATGTTATTAAAAAAATGTAAAAAAATATAAAAGTTTAAATCACCCCCCTTTTGCCCCATTCGAAATAAAATAATAAAAAATAAACCCCACATACACATATTTGGTATTGCCGAGTTCAGAATCGCCCAATCTATCAATATAAAAAAAGAATTAATCCAACCGGTAAACGGCGTAACGAGAAAAAAATTCCAAACGCCAGAATTACGTTTTTTTGGTCGCCGCAACATTGCAATAAAATGCAATAACGGGCGATCAAAACATCAGATCTACCCCAAAATGGCATCAATAAAAACGACAGCCCATAGCGCACAAAAATAAGCCCTCACCCGGCCCCAGATCCCGAAAAATAGAGACTCTACGGGTCTCGGAAAATGGCGCCATTTTTTTTTTGTTAGCAAACTTTGGATTTTTTTTTCACCACTTAAATAAAAAAGAACCTATACATGTTTGGTGTCTACACATTCGTAATGACCTGAAGAATAATAATGGCAGGTCAATTTTAGCATCCAGTGAACGTGGAAAGAAAAAAAACAACAACTGTGGAATTGCATTTTTTTGCAATTTCACCACACTTGGAATTTTTTTCCCGTTTTCCAGTACACGATATGGTAAAACTAGTAATGGGGTTTAAAAGTACAACCCGTCCCACAAAAAATAAGCCCTCGCACGGCCATATTGACCAAAAAATAAAAACGCTATGGCTCTGGGAACAAGGGGAGCAAAAAACAGAAATGCAAAAATGGAAAATCCCACGTTCGTTAAGGTGTTAAAGGGGCCCACTGATACTCTTTCGCCAGGGGTCCACGAAAACCTGGAGCCGGCCCTGCGCACAGGCACTCAAGAAGAATTGGGGTCCATTTCCACTTCCAAAGCTGGTAAAATTGTCATTATGAGAAGCTATTTAACTGCAAAGGGCCATATATTGTTCTTGCACAGGTGCCCTCTTCTGTCTGTGTCCATCAGTATTTCCAGGATAGGTCTCTCAAGCTACACAATATGCACATCACACACCAAGGGGTAACAAAATGTTTTCCATTATTTTATTATATTATGTTGTTGCTCTCTTAATTGCATGTCGACCGCTGGGCATCCGGGTTCTTGCTTAGATCATGGCTCAGTGCGCACACAGATCAGAATATGGATGCAATAGAAAGCATAGGCTTTCTCTTGCGTCCATACACAATGCTGTGTGCGCACTGAGCCATGATCTATGCAAGAACCCGGATGCCCAGCGGTCGACATGCAATTAAGAATGCAACAAGGATATATATAAAATAAAAAACATTTTGTTGCTCTTTAAAGGGAATTTGTCAGCAGGTTTTTGCTCTTTAATCTGAGAACAACAAGATGTATGGGCAGAGACCCTGATTACCGTGACGTCACACTTAGTTGGCTACCTGTTGTAGTTTCAATAAAATCAGTGTTTTATCGGCCAGAAATTATCACTAGAGGATTCGTTTTTTCATGCCACTCTGTAATCCTACCCCTACCACTGATTGACAACTTTCTGCCTATGCACAGTGTACACAGTGTTGCATCTTTGCCTAACTATACTGATGCATAAACTACAGGCAATAACCCATACACTCTCTGTACAGACACTGGACCACCAGAAGAGAAATGTGTATAAGGTTAAGTTCACAGGATGCGTTTTTGATGCGTTTTTGCAGCGGTTTTCCCACCGCGGAAAAACTTTGAAAACGGTTAGAATAGGTCTGCCAGATGTAGCAATGGTAATCCGGATATGCTGTGCACATGTTGTGGAAATTTCCGCTCCGGATTACCATTGCGGTAAAAACCACAGCATGGCCATTTTTTGCGCGATCCCGCCGCAAATTCGCGCCCATTGACTTGCATTGAACCACAGCAAACCCGCAGGTATAATATCTATACCTGCGGATTTGCTGTGTTTCAATTACAGCCAATGGCCACGAATTTGCGGCAGAAACGCGGTGCGGTGCGGTAGAGGAGGACTACAACTCATCTCATTTAACCGCCGCTCCCGCTGATAACAGCGAGAGCGGCATGGATGGGAGGAGCAGTAGTCTGCTCTGCCCAGCCCGCGGTAAAAAAAAGTTTAAAGAAAAAAACCTTATACTCACCGGCAGTCCCCGGTGTCCTCCTGGTCCCCGGCGGCGATCCTCTCCTCCCAGTGGCCAGCGGTACCGAGCTGCCAGGACCTGCAGTGACATCACCGATCAGTTGATGGTCACAAGACCGCTCAGCTGATCGGTGACGTCTGCGATCAGCTGGTCGGTCATGCGACCATCAGCTGATCGGTGATGTCAGCATTCAACTGGTTGGTCTCGTGACCATCAGCTGATGTTCCCAGGGTGGTAAGCTCATCGGAGCTGATCAGCTGATCTTCAGCAGATCAACCCCAGTGACCTTCTGCAGCATGTATACTTATAGGGGTGATTTTACACCCTTGTCAATATACAGTGCTGTCTTGTACAGCAGTGACATCAGTGATGGCTGGTATCACTGCTGTAGAAGTGACCCGGATCATTGTGGGACAATTGTTGGCAGTACGTGGACTACGTCATTGACAGCGGACAGGTGAGGGATATGGTTGTTTGTTATTTTACGTTTTTTTCAGGAGATCGAGCACTTCGCGGACGGAGTGTAATAAAAAAAAATTGTATAACCGTGTGTTTTTTATTTCATTAAAATACTTTATTCTGGCCGTGTCTTTTTTTGAAAAAACGGCAACCATTATATTACGTGGTTAGTAATTGGGGCATCTTATAGACACCCTCCATTACTAACCGGGGCTTCATGTCAGCCGCCAATACAAGGCTGACGTGAACCCCAACCCCATTACCCAACTCACCACTGCTACAGTGCAGTGGGAAGAGCGGAGGCTTGCCCTTTTGGGGGACAGGAACACAGGTGAAAAGCCCCTTCCCACCATCAATCGCCAGTGTTTTCCTGTCCCCCTTGGGGCATTGAGAGGTCCTGTAGTGCTATCTGGCCGACAGGGCAGCATTGTGTTAAAGGTTTTATTCTTGCCGGGCAGTGGTCAGTCGGGGCACTCCCTCCTCCCTCCATGCTGCTTCCGATGGGGACCGTCCCAGTCTTCCTGCGCCCCATAGAGGGTAAAGCAGGCCGGGTAATTTCCATGCTGGAGGACTGTTTCAGCTCTCCGGCATCTCCTCCTTCTTCCAGCGGTCTTGGCGCGCACGCACCGGAAGTGATGTCATCAATGATCCTGGTCACTTCCGGGCTATGCATTCCACGCTGGAACGCACGATGTTTGCACGCTTCCCAGAGCCGGCATACAGGGGATGGCGAGCCCGTTTGGCCCGCAGGTGACCTGAAGGGGGAGGGAACAAGTGTTCCTTGCTGGGGGCACATTTTTTTTCCAACAAACACCCGCCAGAAGACGTCACTAGGTAAGGCAATCTCCATCATGGAGGGTGACAGAGCCAGTATCCCTTCATCTGCAGAGCCCAGCACGCCCCCGGCTACAGTGAGTAGTACCGGGGTTGGTCACTAAGGGGTTAACTCAGCCTCTCTTTTTGAGATGACCCTAGTCTTCCCCTCCTTCTAGTTACATGGGTTTCCCTTCTCTTCCCTCTCTCTTAGGAAGACAAGGCCCCCCTACTAAGAAGGATAAGAACCAGTCCCATTAGATGTGGTATCTGCGCTAAAAAACTGCCCTCATTCCATAGGAAGAAATTGTGCCAACCCTGCACAGTTAAAGAAGAAAACCCCTCGTTAATAGAGGAGCTTAGGTCGCTGGTTAGACAAGAAGTCCAAGCAGGAGGTACAAGCAGGAGGTCCAGGCATCCATTGCCGCCCTTCCCAACTATACCTCCTCTAGACCCTCTCCCCATTAAAAGAGAAACATTCAGTAGGTAGATTCAGACATGTTTTCCATTGTGGCCAGTAGTTCTGCCCAAGACGATTTTGAAGAGAGCGCATCCTTAGGTTCCGTCAAAAAAATGGAGACTGGTAGATATTATTTCTCATCAGACAACTTGGAGGAGTTACTTGATACCGTCAGGGGCACTATGGGGCTAGAAGAGGTTGAGGTTCCCTGTTCTGGGAATGTTTAGGTGCCTTAAATCAAAAAAGCAAACTTGATTTCCAGTTCATGAGATCATTAGAGATCTCATTCGCCAGGAATGGGAAGCCCCGGAAAACCGTCTCACCATCCCTTCGGAATTAAAACATACATTTCTGCTGGAGGGTGAAGAATTCAAGTGGGACATTCCTAAGGTAGATATCCAGGTGGCAAGGGTAGTGAGGAAAACCTCACTCCCCTTTGAAGACTCATCCCAACTAAAGGACCCCTTGGACCGTAAAATGGAAAACGTCCTTAAAAAATCATGGGAAACCTCTTCTGCCTCTCTTAAGGTCAATATGTCTTCAACTTGTGTGGCCAGATCCCTCTTCAAGTGGCTAACCCAACTGGAGGAACATCTGTCACGGGTCACATCTAGAGAAGACCTGCTAGATTCCATTCCCCTCCTTCAAAAAGCCACTGGCTTCTTGGCGGACTCCTCGGCTGAGTCAGTCCGATTCGGGGCCAGAGCAGCTGTTTTATCCAATACTGCTCGCCGCGCACTGTGGCTTAAAACATGGAGTGGAGATTTCACCTCTAAGGTAAAGCTCTGCTCCATCCCCTTTCAGGGGAAATATGTATTCGGGTCAGCCCTGGATGATATCCTGGAAAAGGCCTTGGACAGAAAGAAAACCCTTCCTGAGCAGAAACCAGCTAAGAAGCGTTCCTCCTCAAAATCATCCCTCCCAATATAAGGGGAAGGGAAAATCTGGGAGCTGGGCCTACCCTAAAGGAGGCAAGGGCCGTAACATCCTTGTACCTCAGCAACAGCACTAGCAGCAGGAGAGGCAATGACTTGATCTGTGTTGGGGGCATCTCTGGGGTTTATTTTCCAAGTGGCAGGCATCTTCATGCCAGTTGGTCCTCAATACCATCAAAGAGGGTCTTCTCTTGGAATTCAATATTCGTCCCCCTCAGGTCCTACGGGTCACTTCCCTTCCTTCTCGGAGAGCTCAGGACCTGTTATCAGTCGGTCTACAGGACCTTCTGAACTCCGGGTTAATATCTCCAGTTTCCCCTGGCAGGGAAGGGACGGGTCATTACTCAAAACTATTTCTAATACAGAAACCTTCGGGGACCCCACGGATCATAATCAACCTGAAGTCCCTGAACCATCACATCAAGTACAGACGATTCAAGATGGAATTGATAAGATCAATTATCCCACTAGTAGGGAAAGGCTATGTGATGGCAACTATAAATTTAAAAGATGTGTATTACCATGTGCCAATCCATAAGTCCCACAGGAAGTTCCTATGCTTCGCAATCTCCCGGGACAATATGATGAAACACTACCAGTACAACGTACTGCCGTTCGGCATCTCTTCAGTAGCTCGGGTGTTTACAAAGATTATGGCCGAAGTCATTGTGCTCATTCAAAAAAAGGGTGTCTGTATAATTCCATACCTGGACGACATGTTGATCGTATCCCCTTCCGTGGTGACCCTCAATCTTCATGAGTCCAGAACCGTAGAAACCCTCCTCTCTTTAGGGTGGATTCCAAACACCAAAAAATCCGAGCTCCTTCCTTCATCAAGGAGAAGATTCCTGGGTGTCCTACTAGACTCTAACAAACAAACTTCTTTCCTTCCGCTGGAGCATCAAACAGCTCTCAGAACCAAGGTTTCGATTTTCAGACACCAGAAAAACCCAACCTTGAGAACGGCCATGTCATTATTGAGGTCGATGACAGCTTGTATCCAGTTGGTATCATGGGCTCAGGCCCACTCAAGGCTCCTTCAGGATCATATCTTGAAATCCTGGAACAGACGGGGGGACTTGCTAAACAAACGGACCAGGACCCCAGGTCAGGTAAAGGCTTCTCTTTCTTGGTGGCTAAGCTCCCAGAATCTTCAGAGGGGGATCTCTTGGACCCAAGACCCTCTGATTACAATGACTACCAATGCCAGCTTACGAGGTTGGGGGGCCATGGTGGCTCACACTCCTTTTCAGGGCAAATGGAGTCACGAGATGAGTATCAAATCCTCCAACTTCAGGGAGCTAAAAGCAGTAGAAGAAGCGCTCAGAGCCGCAGTCAACCTGGTCCACGGGGCTCACATCAAAATACTCTCAGACAATATGATTACAGTCACCTTCCTTCATCATCAAGGAGGCATGAAGGTAAATAGCATGAAACAAGTCGCGGGTCGAATATTCTCCTGGGCAGAACATCATCTTCTATCACTTTCGGCAGTTCACCTGAAGGGCTCAGACAACACACAAGCAGACTTTCTAAGCAGGTAAGACATCCATCCAGGAGAATGGAGCCTCAATCTTCAGGTGTTCCAGTCACTGGTATCAAAATGGGGTCTTCCCAAGGTGGATCTTTTGCCAATCACCTAAATGCAAAAGTTCCTCTATTCTTCTCACTGGACAGAAGAGACAATGCCATAGAGTTAGATGCATTAGCTCATCCCTGGCATTTCAAACTGGTTTATGCATTTCCTCCAATTCCCCTGCTGTCAAAAACTATCCAGGAAATCTGGTTAGAGAAAGTTGCCCCAATTCTGGTGGCCCTTCTGTGGCCCAAGAGGCCCTGGTTTGGAGCCATCACAGAACTCTGCCTGGACGGTCCAATGATACTTCCACAGGTCAACAACCTTCTCTCACAGGGCCCACTATTCCACCCAAATCCTCAGTGGCTTAACCTTGCAGCCTGGTTACTGAAGCCGAGATCCTAAGATCCAAAGGTCTCTCAGAGAAAGTCATAAGAGCTCTTCAGCAAAGTAGGAAACCAGTAACCAATGCCATATACGGCAAGATATGGAAAAAATTCTATCCTGGTGTGCTCCGGACACTCCTGATTCCCTACACCCTAACATAGCTCGGATCCTTGATTTTTTACAGAGTGGATTGGAGTTGGGACTTAAACCTAGTACTCCTTAAAGTGCAGATTTCAGCCCTAAGCTCTATGTTTGATCAAGATCTGGCCTCTCACATATGGATCAAGAGATTCATGACTTCGGCACTCAGACTTCATCCGAGAATTCAGATTCATGTCCCAACTTGGGATCTTAACGTGGTGCTCAAGGGTCTAACTCTCTCTCCCTTCGAGCCACTATCCACCCACACAATACAATCTCTCTCTCAAAAGACTGCCTTTTTAATAGCCATCACTTCAGCCCGAAGAGTGGGAGAATTGCAGGCTCTCTCTATCAGAGGACCCTACATGAATGTGACCGAGGATAGAATTACACTTCGTCTGGATCCTTCTTTTCTCCCGAAGGTGGTCTCAGATTTTCATCGCTATCAGGAGGTCTTCCTTTCCTCCTTTTGCCAGAACCCTACTAATTCAAAGGAAGCAGAGTTTCATCTCCTAGATGTCCGCAGAGTTGTTCTTCACTATCTTCAACAAACCGAGTCTTGGAGACTGGACCAGAATCTCTTTATCCAACACTCAGGGCATAACAGAGGAATGAAGGCAGCTAAATCCACTATAGCAAACTGGATTAAGAAGGCAATCAGTGAGGCCTACATCAACCAACAGCTAGCTCCTCCGATTGTTCTGAAGGCATTTTCTACCAGATCTACATTAGCTTCCTGGGCCGAAAGAGCGGGCGCATCTTCAGAGCAGATCTGCAGGGCAGCTACATGGTCTTCCCTTCATACATTCTCCAAACATTATAGATTAGATCTGTCATCTAGTAGGGATTTAGTCTTTGGTAGGAAAGTTCTCCAAGCTATTGTCCCTCCCTAATGAAATATTGTTGGTATTCCTCCAATGCTGTCGTGGAAGGCGTTTTGAGAAAATAGAATTAGTCCTTACCGGTAATTTGTTTTCCAGGAGCCTTTCACGACAGAATGAAATTCCCTCCCTACGCAGTTCTTGGATTTCCATATAACTGTCAGGTAACCATTTCCAGGTGATCACTGGCGATTAATGGTGGGGAGGGGCTTTTGACCTCTCTGTGTTCCACTCCCCCAATAGAGCGTGAACGACTTCCTCCAATGCTGTCGTGGAAGGTTCCTAGAAAACGAATTACCGGTAAGGACTAATTCTATTATTTTTGGACAGTCCCAGAGGCAGTAAAAAATGTCAGCTGGAGAATGTAAGCATTTAGGGCAGGGAAAGTCACCTGAGGGGGACATTTTTGACTTAACCTCCGGGGAGATATATGCTCTATGAAATATCATGAGTCATGGTTTGTGTAACTATCATACGGTAACATAGAGTTAATGCGTAATGTGGCGTTCAAAAGGTCTTTTACCCGACAATCAGTTAGTTGAGATACCCATCTCCCTGGGCCCGGTGAAGAGTCCGACCACTGTATGGAAGGTTTCAGTGACTTATATATAAGACTCAGGCAATAAGTCCCAATTTGGGCTTTAATGGAAATTAAATTTAGAGGGTATGTCCCGCAATATTGAGCCTACATAATGTTTAATTTGGGTAATAGTGAAGGTATCTCCTGCCAAAATTGGGTATTTGAAGACAATGTCTTCCAAAGTAAGAGGACATTGATTATCTGTCAACATGTCACAAACCAGTCTACATCTATTATTCCCAAGCACATGATAGACGGGAGGCGGCCTGCACTGTAGAACGGAGGGGTTGCCTCGAAAAGGAAGAAACACCGAGATATGAGGGTCAAGTCCACTAATTCGTCTAGCATGACGCCATCCCAAGACTACTGACCATAGCAGGGAGTTATCTCTAACCTCCACTGGGATCTCAGCTTGTCATAAATGTAGCAGAGCTGGGAGACTAAAGGGTCCACACATGGCCTTGTCTATTGGAGTATTAGTGAAGCGAGTGAAGGCACAGATCCAGTCAAGGGAGTTGCGAAAGACAGCCGCCACAATGTAAAGATGTAAATTTGAGAGATTAAGGTCACCTAAAGATCTAGTTTGTTGAAGTTAAAAAATACTAATTCTAGAGCCCCCTTCTGAGCCCCAAATAAATTGACGAAAGACTTGTGTTCAAAGCCGGTCATCAGCTTTGGATAACAGAACCGGCAGCGTCTGTAAGGAGAAGAGTATTTTAGGGAAAGAGATCATTTTAATCAGATGGGCCTTACCCGCAAAGGATAATTTAAGGGATTTCCAGGATTGTATTTCCTGTACAACCACAGAAATGAGAGACCGGACATTCAGTTTATAGATATCATGAGGGTTTGAGGGTAAGTGAACACCAAGATAACGTAGAGAGTCTCTCCCCCACTGAAAGGGCAAAGGGAACAGCCACCGTTTCTGAGCAGCTTTGAATATAGCTAAAGCATGAGATTTGTCAAAATTTATACGAAATCCCTAAACTGCTCCAAACCATTGAAAGCATCCATTATAGAAGGAATGGATTCCTTAGGGTTGGCTATCATGAGTAAGATATCATCAGCAAATGCCAATGTTTTAAGCGTATGGTGACCTATCCCAATACCCCCAAAGGAAGGAATCATCTCCAGGTACCTCAGCAAGGGGTCTAGGGCAATATTAAATAACAGAGGTGACAGAGGACAACCCTGCATCGTCCCCCTAAAGATGGAAAAAGGGGTTGACTGGATACCATTAAGCCAAATCGAAGATTGGGGGTTGGTGTAAATCGTCCGTACAAAGTTGAAAAAGGTAAAGCCAAACAATCTATACTTAAGAGTTCTAATAAGGTGAGACCAGGACGCTCGGTCAAAAGCTTTATCAGCATCAAGGCTGACCAGTATATTCTGCTTAGCCTTAGGTTGATAACTATGTGTAATGGCCGCCAATGCCGTCCTAATATTATAAGTGACAGACCATGGACAAAACCTGTTTGAGATGAGGTGAGAATATCAGGAAGTATAGACTGCAGTCTATTAGCCATGATTTTGGTGAGCAGTTTAAAATCAACGTTTAGAAGGGAAATCGGGCGGTACGAGGCCGGGAGAAACGGATCCTTGCCTGGCTTTAGTAATAAAGACAAACAAGCTTCATTAAATCGGTCGGGCAAAGAACCCTAGTCAATAATATGATTTTAATGAGAAGTAAGGTGAGGAGTGATTAAAGGTTGTAACTATTTAAAAAATTCTACCAAGAACCCATCCGGGCCAGGGGCTTTAATCAGATTTGAAGATTTGATGACCGATCCAACCTCCCCAGGAGAAATCAGCTGATTTAGAATTTCCCATTGACAAGCGGAAAGCCTTGGCGGACAAGCCTTATGCAAAAATGTATATTCGTCCTCCTGAGAGAACTAGGGATGGGCCTAAAGATCTGCGTAAAAATCTCTAAAAACCACACAAATTTGAGTTGGGTCACGGGTGATAGAGCAATCAGGTAAGGTAATATTCGGAACTCTGGTAGCCGCTTTGAATGGCTTCGTTAGAGATGCCAAAAGACAGCCCGGTTTATTACCCCAGCGGAAATATCGATTGCGTTGATGAGCTAATTGATTGTGTGCTTGTTCGTGTAATAGGGTGTTTAGATTTTGTTTAGCTGTAAGGTAAGCCTCTCTGAAGGACGGAGTATTATGTAATTTAAAATCTCTATATGACAGTAAGCTGGTCTAAGAGAGGCCACGGGGAGGACAACAGTTTATTTTTTTTCTGGGACACATAGGAAATAATATGTCCCCTAAGCACCGTCTTAGCAGTGGCCCAAAATAAATTGATATCTAACACTTTTCTGAGCTTAACCAGTGAATTAAGAGCAGCCACACTCCAGGATAGAAGTTTGCGAGAACTTATATTAATGTGAGGAGCTATATCATTGAAGGTAGCTATGTTAACCTATCCCACATTGGGGCCAAAAAGTAGGAATAGGAAAAAGAGGATAGTTGGGAAAAGGTCTGTCCCAGCGAGCAAACCCAAATACCCAAATTAGCCAAAAAGACCGAGTATAGACTGTGCCCGAGGAAGGGGAACCCACCCCCAATCCCCAGCTGAACTAAAAAACAACATATAAACCAAAATGCTGAACATCAAGCTAAATTATGCCAACTAATAGCATCCCCTAGAAGGAAAGTCACAAGATAAGAACAAATATTGCACAAACTAAAATAAAGGAAACCTATACAGAAATCATGCAATAAGACAACATCAATACTCGGGTTTAGATACTTAAAGGCAGTAGAACATATGGCTACAAATCAGAGTCAAGTAACTGGAGAGGATGCCAGAGAGGAACGCTCAATTTCCTCCAAGGCTTTATCAGAGTCATCAAAAAACATTAGTTTTCCTTGAAGCACCACCCGGAGGCGTGCAGGGTATAAAAGGGCAAAATGAGTGCCCCTGTCATGTAACAGCTTACATACTGGTGAGAAAGCACGGCGCTTGGCCGCCACCAAGGCGGAGAAATCCTGAAACATGAGAAGGGAGTGGCCCTCATACTTCAACGAGGAGGCGGCTCGAAACGCCCGAAGCAGTTACATTTTGTCCTGATAATTGAGTAACTTGAAAATAACAGGGCGTGGGCGGGCTTTTGGATCAGAGCGCTCAGGTCCAGTCCTGTGGGCTCACTCCACCACCATGGAGTCAGGCAGGTAAGGCAAATTGAGTGCTCGTGGGAGCCAGGAAGAAGTAAGGTGGTGAAGGTCCAGCACAGATTCAGGGACGCCGATGATCCGAAGATTGTTGCGACGACTCCGGTTCTCCAAGTCGTCAAATTTTTCCTGGAGCTGCTCTATCGCATGGTCTCTATCTTTTATTTGAGCAGCAAAGGATTGTATTGTGTCCTCTAAATCAGAAATCCGCTGCTCTGCCGCTGAGATTTTATTGGTGTGTTCAGTCAACTGGGATGTGATTGATTCCAGTGAGGATTGAAAAGATTAAAATCGGAAAAGTTTGATGTGTAATGTATAGTAAATATGGCTATGGTTCCATCTGATACACTGCCAAAATACATTTTTTTCTGAGCCTGATTAGATTTTTCTCTTACAAAAAATAACCATCTTATGCTTATTTGTATGATTATAGCAGTATTGTTTTTTCCTTTCTACTTCCCAGGTTGACTGTTTTGAACTAGAAGCTGTGTCTCTTGGTGATCTGAGGAAAGTTGTGCTTGGACATGACAGAGAAGGGTATGGAGCAGGAATGTATCTGAAGATGGTCACAGTTAAAGAATCTCAAGACTCTTCTACTGAATGGGTTTTTCCATTTTGGAACTGGTTGGACAGTCATCTGGGTTTATGTCAGACAGTCTGCAAACTGTATACGACAGGTACAAATTCTGCCCTCTTTATTATATATTTAGTAAGACTTAAAAAGTTCCATGCAGTTCAGTTTATTCAGTTATTTTTTTAGCAATGTTACGACATTGGATGTACATGTACGTCAAGAGTCGATTTAATAAGCTATCATGTTCCTTTAACAGCTGTGCATGGAGCGGAGCACTTCTTGCGGCTGTTAACATGTTAAATGACACTGTCAATGTCTGGCAGCTGCATTTAACACATGCCAGCAGGGGGTATGTCATTCCACGCTCATATTGGCCTGCCCGTGACGTGATCTCAGGGTGCCAATGAGTTGTCATGACAACCAGGGATCTGCTGATGACCCCCATACCTGTCATCACGATCCTCCTGTGAAAGCAAGCCTCTAGCTGGCGTTCTTAGGAGACTGTGATTTTAATTATTTATAGCACAGGTGATCACATGATCTCAGCTTCAGGTCCCCTAAAGGGACTATTAAATACATTAAAAAGTGAAAAAAAAGTAAAATATATGAAAAACAAGAGTTCAAATCAACCACTTTTGCCCCATCAAAAACAAAAAAATCAAAAATACACACATTTGGTATCGCTGCGTTCATAAAAGTCTGATCTATCAAAATATAAAATAAATGAATCCGATCGTAAACTGCATAACGCAAAAAAATCAAATCGCCAGAATGTTTTCTTGGCCTCCTCAACTTTGCAATGAAATGTAATAACTGGTCATCATAAATTCGTATCTACCCCAAAATGATATCAGTAAAAACGTCAGCTCAGGGTGAAAAAACTAAGCCTCCACACGGCCCTAGATCTGGTAAAATAAAAACATTATGGGTCTCAGAAAATGGAGAAGGAAGTTTTTTTTTTCTTACAAATTTTTTTTTAAAAAAAATTGTCATTGAGGTAAAAAAGAAAACTATACATGTTTGATATGAGTACTGACCGGAAGAATCCTATTGCTAGGTTAGTTTTACCATATAGTGAACATGGTAAATAAAAAAAAAAAAAAAAACAATTGTGGAATTGCACTAGTTTTGCAATTTCAACACATTTGGTATTTTTTAACAGTTTTCCATGATAAAATGAATGATGTCATTCAAAACTACAACTTGTCCCTCAAAAATCAAGCCATCAGCAGCTTTATTAATGGAAAAATAAAAAAGTTATGGCTTTTGGAAGATGGGGAGGAAAAAGCGAAAATAAAAAGCTGAAAATTCCCTGTGGGTGAAGAGGTTAAGACTCAGTTCTCACGATGAATATTTAGTGCATTTTTGATGCTTCAGAATTTCTGCAACAATTAGCTAATTGTTGCTAATGACTTTTTTATTGCATTTTTAGGGTATGTAGTGGACACTTTTTGCAACATTTTCAGAGCAGAATCTGAGCAGAATCTCCCAAGTTTTTGAGAAATTATTTTGGTTTTGAGGAGGTTTTGGAGAGTTTCTTTGCAGTTTGTGCTCCAAAACCTCCTAAAAAAGTTTTTTTTACATGAGTTTTATCGCATTTTTTCCACTGTGTTCTCTCTCTCTCTTTCTCTCTCCATTGCAATGGACTTCTGTGAGAAGTCTGTGTTTGGAGTTTAGCACCGGACCCTAACTGACTGGTACGAACCCCAGACTTTTAAGTTCGGGTTTGCTCATCTCTAGCTAAGAATAATGCAAGCTGCGCAGGTCCAGAATTGAGCAGTTCCGGCCGCCGCCGACACCGGGAACAACTTATCAGCGGAGGTGCCGGGTGTCGCACCCCCACTCATCAAACATTTTTGACCTGTCCAACAGATGGGCGATTAATGTTAAAGTTCCAGACAACCCTTTAATTTTGGCCTTAATACCAGTGCCACAAATGAGCCCAGATCTTGCTCATATGAACCAGATTGTAAAGATTTTGTAATTTGCTAGCAGGTGCTCTTTTTGTTATTCCTGTACTACACAATTCACATGAAAGTGAAAATCTTCCTTCTTGATATACAAAGTTAAAACTGGGTATCTAGCAAAGCAAAACTAAATAGACCTGATTTGTCTAGGACAGTTTTCAAGATCTGTTGCCATGGTTACCATTAGTGCAAGACGTCTTAACCTGTAATGTGTCAAATAAATATTCCATGATTTTCTTACTCATTTTATGGTCTTTTTCTTGTATTTTTCTGTTTTCTCATATTTAAGGCAGGAGATTATCAACAAGCCCCATACCTATCGCTCAACTTGGCGGCTTATGGATAATTGATATTTCTGGCTCTGGATTTGAGAGCGCTGAGAATCTGAACAGTTTTTCTCTTTCATTTTATGGTAATGGGGGCAAAGTACAAATGGAAGTAACAATTAGTGGGAACACGCTGCAGGTCAAGGTATTTATAACTCACTAACAATGAATTCCACTGTATGCCACTATAAAGCAGACTTCTGTTGTATTACATCTCTTATATTTTGTGTGTTCAGACTGTTCCAAGTTGCCTACATTATAGTGATTTGTAAAAATGGAGAACGCATCCATTATGCAGCCCTGAAGGAGCATGCCATCATTTTTGTTATTTAAAGGGGTAGTCCAATAAATATCATGTATAACCTATAAATAGATGATAAATGTAAGAGTGTTTAGAGTTTGAGACTCCCACTGGTGCTACTGAGACCCCCATTGGCGCCAAGAACTGGGGCCCAAAGTCACCTTTGTGCATGTGCAACCACCATTCCATTATAGTACCTGGCAGACAGAAATATATGAAACATTTGGTACTGTAGGAATTTTTCTTTGGCTATTTTAATATCTCTATGTGTAACGTGCATCATATGCTGCATCTTTTCAAACTGCACCATTATTTTTGTTTTTTTGCTTTTTCTCCCCATCTACTTCTATGGAGACCAAAGTGGGAATGAAAACCATTATTTTCCATCCTGCAGAAGTGGAGTGCTGCAAAAAAATTCAGCCAAACATTTGGGGAGACGTTCTTACGTCTCCTTAGTCTACGTTTGCTTAGATACGAAAAATATATTAACCTCTATTTAACAATCAAAATGTATACATCAAACTTTTGCAAATTGAATGCAAATGTATACCTTTTTTAGGCTGGGTTTACAAACTCGGTTTTGCAATTCTATTTCTCTGTTCCGTTCTAGGAACGGATTTGCAACAGATCAATTCTCAGCATGAATTCCATTTTAATGTTCCTACAGCAGTACAAAGAGGTAAAATAGCAAAACTCAGATGGGAACAGAGTCTTGTTTGTTATAAGGAGCAGGCTCAGATTGCCCCACAGCAACACAGGTGAAGCCCCTGGTAAGTCCTTGTGCAGGAGTGGGCCACCCCTTCTCCCATGATCAGTGCATGACACCGTACACTTCATGCTAAATACAGGCAAAGGCAGCCCCATTTATTTAGAAAACTACCTAGTTTATTATTATATTGAAGCATAGGCTAAGATTACATAAAAAATAAATAGCAGATTACATAGTATCCTCTATCCACAGGCCCCACCTTCTCTACATTGTCACAAGGGTCCCTTTCAAACCAGTCATATTGCAGCTCTATGCTGTTGCCAAAACCTGTTGCAATAATCTCTGGATCATTGAGTTAATTGGTTATTCTCATGTTATGAAATTGGTATAGTTAGTTAGGCAGCATGAAAATAACTGTCTAACTGCCAGCATGAAAATAATCAAGTTTGCAATTGACTTGCTTTTTCTATCTGCAGTCTTTGTCCTACTATGAGAGCTTTTGTCTTGTTGTTTATAGCTTTTTGCCAGGGGGACTTGACCATGAGAGGGTGGTCAAACATGTGCAGTTGCCACATTCAAGCATGGGATAAAAGGAGCATGCTCCTCAGATCCCATCCTTCTCTCTCTAGCCCATTTCTATAGAGCTGTTTGACAATGCTGCTTACCTTCCCCTTTCTGTCAGCTCCTGGCCCCAAACTGCTATCAGTCCTGCAAAATCACAAGTACCCATTAGCTGCTTGAGCAGTTCTCCTAATCATTGCTCACTTTTCCCATGAGCAGCTGGGCCATGTGCTTGTTCACTGTAAATAAATATAGAGATAACAATGCAGAAAATGTGTCAGTCACAATAGCACATTTAGGTCAGCAGAAAGACGATGCTGAACCAGAATCTGAGAATGTATAGCACACTAATGAAGACATAAAGCAGGTAGTTAAAAGAAAGAAAAAAAATGATTGCTGGCATTGATATGATTGAAGTAATATTGTATGTAGAAGTTTAGAAATTTAAATTACCCTGTCATCCACATGTCCTATTCTAATCGACTGAAATGAATAGGAAAAGTGCATTTAACCTACTGATGGTGTCACCGTCCTGGAAGGACCTGCTAACTCATCACTATCAGCTCCACTTACCTCCCGATGTGAAAGTGATTGTCACTGGACTACTGGTTTAATTGTTTTTTCCTCTGGTATTTTCTTAACCATTTACTCTGCTTTAATTTCAGGATGAACTACAAGTGGGCACGTTCTTTAAGGTCCAGGCTTCTTGGTCACATACACAGGTGTTCCAGTCATGGCATTTATCCTCAATACACATGAAACACACAGTGACGAATCAGGAGATGTGGCTCAGTTTTCAATGCTGGATGAGACCTAATGAGGACAGATGTGTCGAAATACCGGCACTGTATCCATATAAGGATCCCCTCCCAGGTGAATATCGGCTTTATCATTTTTCTATTACACATCCACATGGTGTGAAATTACATTTAATGAAAATGTGCATGAATATTATTTCCAGTGGTGGAATACACAATTTCTGTACACACTGGAGATCAAATGACTGGAAGGAGCGCCGGCCGAATGTACATCTGCATGCAAGGAGAACACGGAGAAACAGGAAAAAGAGTTCTCAATGTGTCTGGCAATGATGTCATTCCCTTAATCAAAGGACAGGTAATGTTTGAGGATAGTATTTTGTGTTGGCTGTGTAATCTAATAAGATAATTATAATAGTTTCCATTATTTCTCCACTCTGGATGCCCAGCTATGAGCTAAAGTGAAGAGCATTCAGAAAGAGCGACTCTTGCTATGATGGACTCATCCTATCCATGTATGACATTACATCTGCTCTCAGTAGTTCATTCCACCATGCAAACAGTGTAATAAAAAGTGGTCAAAAAGCCATAAGCAATGGCACAGTGTCAGTTGCCAGTGCCTGGGGCAAGGCAAGTATTCTGCACCCCTTAATCCGTGAAATATTAGTGCTCCCGAGTAGTGTTGAGCGAATTCGTTTGGCATTTCAAATTCGGGTTCATGTTTGGGGTTCCGGCTTGTTCGCGCCAAAAAATCAGCTCCACCCATGAATATCCCTGATTTGCCACGCTGTCACGCAGATTCGGGGTTCCGGCTTGTTTGGGCCAAAAAATCGGCTCCGCCCATGAACATCCCTGATTTGCCACGCTGTTATGTGTGGCAAATCAGGGATGTTCATTGGCGGAGCTGATTTTTTTTGGCGCGAACAAGCCTGAACCCCAAACACGAATTTGAAATGCCGAACAAATTCGCTCAACACTACTCCCGAGTCCTGACATTTCTGTGTTGAAGAACCTTACACCCCCTTTTAAACACAGGTATTGCAATTTAATTTTTTTAAAGAAAAAGATTATTAAAAATTGTATGTTTTTTTAGTTTATTACTTTTGTTGTTTTTCATGTAACAATTTTAGTCCCCTAACCTTATCCATAAGCCTAAGCCTAACTATTACTCTAATCTGATCCCTTACCTTAACTCTAGTTGGGATTAGAACAAGGATAAACTATAAAAGCAGCTGATAGTAATGAATGAAGGCAGCATTGATAGATATGCAATGCACTTGATTCAATACTATTTTCATTCATTAGGTGGTAATCTTCTGTCATCTCTGCGGCTGCTTATGCAGAATGCAGGAGTGGAGGTCAGTGATTGGCTGCTGCTCTCTATATTGGCAGTAACTGCGTTAACACTTTATTTCTGTAGTAAATAAAAAGCGTAACATTTAAAAAACAGCAGAATGGTGTTTGTTTCTATTTTTTCGCAATTTTAATAAAAGTTAGGTACACCAAAATGGTGCCACCAACAAATACGAATACCGCAAATAACAAGCCCTCATATAGCTACGTCTACAAAAAATAAAAACTATGACTTGTGGAATGTGACAATGAAAAATAAATGTGGACATTAAGGCCAAATTAGGTGTGGTCCTTAACCCCTTCACTAACTTTGACATAGTTGTATGTCAAAAGTCATGTCACTGCCTTTGATTTAATCAGCCATCATGTGCCTCTAACAGCCGCAGGAGGATCGGAGCTCTGCTCGCAGCTGTTAACCTGTTAAATCCCGCTGTCAATTTCTGACAGCGGGATTTAACAGGTGCCGGCAGGGCAGACGCGTCATTTCACGCTCCCTTTCGGCGCGCCTGTGACGTGATCGCGGGGTGCTAATGGCTTGCCCTCTTGCCCCATTAAAAATAAAACACTTATAAAAAAAAATAGTGCACGTTTAGTATCGCTGCGTACGTAAAAGTCTGATCAAAATGTAGAATAAATTAATCCGATAGGTAAACGGCGTAATGAGAAAAAGGATATAAACGCCAGAATTACATTTTTTTGGCCACTGCAACATTACAATAAGGCTTTGTGCCCACGATGCGTTTTTTAAGCGTTTCCGCAGCGGCAAAAACGCTGCAGAAACGCTTACAAAACACATGGTAGAAGGCCTGCCATGTTCCCCAATGATAATCCGCATGTGCTGTGCACACGCTACTGAAATTTCCGCTGTGGATTATCATTGCGGAAAAAAACGCAGCACTACCAATTATTTTGCGGAAGTGCGGCGTTTTCGCCGCCATTGACTTGCATTAGAACGCATGGATTACGCATCACTGTATATGTAGATGCGCATTCCATGCGTTCTAATGTGCGGATGGTACCCGGGTCTGGAGAAGAGGAGACTCTCCTCCGGACCCGGGTACCATAGAAAACTGTTAAAAAAAAGAATAAAATAAAAAATTAATATATACTTACCTTCTGGCGGCCCCGATGCGCTCCTCCTCTCATGCCGGCAGTTCGCGATGGACTAAAGGACCTGCGCTGACATCATAGTCATGTGACGGGTCACACGACGCTGACGTCGGCAGGTCCTCCAGTGTAACGCGATCTGCCGGCAGCCGGGACAGTGAAGCAAGACATCGGGGGCCATCGGAAGGTAAGTATAGATTTATTTTTTATTTTTTGACATTCTCTCGGGTCACACTATATAAATCAATGCTGTTTGCATAGATTTATATAGTGTGACCAAGTTGTCAAGCACTTTCCAAGTGATGCTAAAATTACTTGGAAAGCGCTTGTCAACCCGCATGCGGAAATACATGTGAAGAACGCTTCACATCTGCATGTCCCTAGCAGGAAAAACGCATGTACAATCCGCATGCGTTTTTTCTGCCAGGGAGATGCAGAAACGCTCAGGAAAAAATCCAGAGCATTTCTGCATCGTGGGCATGTGGCGCCCTGCTGCGCATGGTGCCACAGAACCCAGAAGGGTGCACGGACGGAATTCTCCACAAGAGGCCCTCACTACATGCAAACACCTCCACCTTCTACCTCATACCAGCAGAGGGAGCCCTGATAGGGATATATAAAGGGAAGGTGGAGCCAGGCAGCTCAGTTAGAGATTAGTTAGTTTCAAGTTAAGTTACAGTGCAGAATGCTCTAAAGAGAGAGCAGCACGCAGGCTGCTGTGTGAGGCAAGCTAGGCCTCCAGCAGCCCTGAAGCCTAGTGAGGGCCCCGAGCGTGGCCGACGGCGAGGAGGAAAGCAGAGTGGAACTAAGGGGGCAGAGGAGCATACCAGGCTCACCGCAGTATATGTACCGGACACCGGGTCCGAGCCTACAGGGACCCTTTACACCCAGTAGGGATAACCTGAATCTCAGGAGAACTACAAGTCCCTGGCAAACCTGAAGCTAGACACATACAGGAAAAGGAACCACGAAGGCCCCGACGTCCAGGGAAAGTGGTTACCAAAGAGAGGTCCTACTTCAGAGCAACAGGTGGAGTAGAAAAAGCAAGACACATAAGCTAGGCACAGTTGCAGGCTGGCCAGGAGCTTACACAGAGGCAGACACGGATCAGGAGGCCTTATACCCGCTCCCTGGGGAGAAGTCCAAATGTGCGCCCTTCACCTGGAGTACCCTGGACCGTATCTAACAGCTGTACCAGTAAAGGTAACGAAGCAAAACCCCCTGTCTCTGTCCGTTACTCCGGCTGCGCCATCTACCTGCACCACAACGCCCAGCGCTCCCACCATCCATCAATCTACACTGCCCTGAGGCCCGCTCCACCTGTGGGGAGCTGTACCATCCTTAGCTGCCTAGTCACCTGCCTCAGAGGACTGCTGCAGCGCTGGTGACCTTCACCAGACACCACAGGTGGCGTCACGAATTTCTCTGAACTTTTAGTAGTAATTGCTACCCCTTTTGTGCACTGTCCGCCCTGGGCCAGCCACCGTGATACATATATACTGTCCCCAAACAGTAAGGCCCCCGGGGGCGCGACAGGCACATAGCCTAAAATGAAATAAGAGGCAATCAAAACATTGTATCTACCCCAAAATGGAATCAGTGAAAATTTCAGCTCAGGACACAAAACATAAACCTTCACCCAGGCCCAGATCCAGAAAAATGATAATGTTACCGGTCTCGGAAAATGGCGACAGAAGTGAATTTTTTTTTTTACTACAAATTTCCGAATTTTTTTCCACCACTTAAATAAAAAGAAAAAAGTATACTGTTTGCTATCGACATACTTGTACTGACCTGGGAAATCATATTGCCCGGTCAGTTTTACTGTATAGTGAACATGGTAAATAAGAAACCCAAAAACCAATTGTGGAATTGCACTCTTTTATCAATTTCAACGCACTTGGAATTTTTTCCTGCTTTCCAGTCACATGATAAAATGAATAGTGTCATTCAAAAGTAAAAATCGTCCAGCGAAAAACAAACCCTTATACGACTATGTGGACAGAAAAATAAAAAAGTTATGGCTCTAGAAAGAAGGGGAAGAAAAAACAAAAACGGAAATTCTCAAGGTCATGAAGGGGTTAATATGTAAAAAGAATAGCTACACAACACAAAGAAATGATCATCCAAAACTGTTATTTCATGTGAAAACTGAAGCCATATTTGACAATGTACTGGGTAGTGACCAGACTGATACAGTACTAGAGCCAAGCAGCGTTACCACTGATTCCTACATATATTTACCATCACTTCATTTTATTAGTTCTGCAGCATATTACTATTTAGAAATGAAAATATGACACTCTCGAATCTAATATTGTATATCTAACTCCACATCTAGAAATATGGCTTGAGATATGCGGCAAGGAAATTTCGTTTCGTCAGGGCTTCCTTTCTTTGAATATGACAAAAATGATATTCTTTAGAAACTGTCACGTAGCAAGGAAAGAACTTGTATTTATACGATTCTCTTAGGCTCATACAACACACGGGATAAAGAATATGCACTGGTCTACTATTTGAAACCCACAGGCGAAGCAGTGGTGATCGTGACTCTTTAGGAGCTGATTACCAGCAATAGAATGGACACACATGGATATGAACTGCTAGGTTATACTTCAACCTTCACATAAAACCTATATACGGTATACAGGCATTCTGCTTAGCGGCAAGAAGGATTGTGAAGGTATATATTATTCTGTGTAGAGTCCAGCTGCCTTGTGTATTATGTGCTTTTCTAACAATCATAAGCTAAAAAGGGAAATAACATTATATGAGCTAACAAATATATAACATCTCAAATAAGCATCACATATTGTGAATAGATAGCTACAGATGCTTAAAGTCAAAGATGCAAATTAGAACACCATTCAGGCTGAGACTGGCCCAACTGAGTACCGGAGAATCCCCTGGTGGGCCCCTGAGGCAGGGTATAATTATTGCAGTTGCAGATGGTGCGAAGGAGGCCTAACTAATGCAGTCACGGAAGGTGTAGAGGGGGCTCCCTGATACTAGCACTAGTTTCAGCTACATATGCCTCCTTGGATGCACATTAAGATGAAAGGTATTACGGAGCAGAGAACCAATGGCTCTCTGCACCATAATACCTATATATGCCACCAGCCTATCAGAGGCCGACCTCAGGAGGTGGAGTCGCCGACGACGCAGTTATGTCACTGAATTGTACCACCTGTGATGTGCGACTGAGAGAGAAGAAAGAGCAGCTTATCATGGGAGCAGGAAGAGGCGAGTGGAATGCTTTTTATTAATTGCTATGTAAAGAGCGTAAAAGAGGGGAACATTATACAGTATTGCGACCACAATGGGGGACATTATACTATATGGGGGCCGGAGAGGGGATATTATATTATATAGAAACCAGAGAGGGGGACATTAAACTAAATGAGGCCAAAATGGGGAACATTAAATTGCATGAGAGCCAGAAAAGGAGACATCATACACTATGGGGGCCACAATGGTGGACATTATACTATATGTGGGCCAGAGAGGGGGACATTATACAGTATGGGGCCACAACATTAACAATTTCCCTCATTGTGGTGCCGTACATTAAAAATGTCTCCATTGTGGCATCATAAATTAATAATTATTAGTTTATGTGGCCACAATTTTTGATGTTGCAACTGTATCAAGGCATAGACTATTACTTTATGGGTGCCACTGGGGAGGGGGTATTACTGTTGTATTTGAGCATAAACATGGACATTACTAGTATTTTGGGACACAAGGGGAAATTTTGCTGTTGTATAGGGTTCACAAGGGGGGATATATGTATTAATATTGTGTGGGGGCCTCAGAGGGAGACATTTCTACTGTGACAGGTTTACAAAGGACATCACTACTGTAAAATTTTATTTTTGGGGATACTTATACTGTGGTATAAGTAATGTAAGGTAAAAACATTTTTTCCTACTGTTTTTTTATGCGTTTGAGTTTTTTAAAACACTTGGGCCAAACATTGACAAAGTTAATAGTGAAAAATACCATGCAACAATTTGTGCGTGTTCTTAAACACTTGGTGTATTTTTTAAGTCACTGGGATTTTTTACAAAACCAATTTTGCTCTTCATGATTTTTAGATGTTTTCCCACTAGAATGGCAAAAGTACAACAATGCGCAGTGTACAACATATAACAGCAGTGTGAAGGCCGTCTGACAATGTAATATCACATTCATAGCACAATGTCCCCTGAAGATTTACACGGTCCCCTAATTATTCACACCTGTGATCATACTATTATGTTAACAATATCATCCTCTTCCCCTTTAATGCCTGAGTAGAGGACCTTTATCATGTGACTACAATGTAATTAAAGGTGCTGCTGGACCCTAAATTTTTAGTTGTTTTGCCACATTTTGCCCAAAATTGTTGTAAAAATGCTATAATTTTACTTCAATTTACACAGAACCACAATTTTGCCGGAATTATGAGCAAAAAGCGGCGAAAGCTCACAGAGAAAAAAATTAATGAGACGCATGAGAAACTATATTCATTGGTATATACAGAAGAATTGATTGTGAAACAGTAATTATCCATTACTCTCATGGTCTGCTTTCTGTAATTGTTACAAGCGCCACCCTCCTTTGGTTGATTGACAGGTCGTTTACACTAGTAAGCAGCCACAAACCTGTCAATCAACCAAAAGTGGGTGATTGACAGTGAGTTTATTAATTTGAGTAACTGTTACTAGCAGTTGTCCGTTTTAGAAGGCCCATAATGTATACACATTTGAAAACCATTTTACTACATAAATGAACCATTAAATATATTTTAAAACATGAAAAAAGGTCCAAATCTTGGATTGTAAAACTTTGCAGTCTGCACAATAACTGCAGGTACAGTGCTGCCATGGAGGCTTTGTAGAGATCCAAATTACCAAGCACATGGATGTCCCCTACATACAAAAATAAAATACTCCACTACAGGCAGAAATACAAATTTTTAACGTCTTCACGTACGGTAGTTTAAATGCCTCGATGTCATATAGGTGCAGGCTACTTTTGTATACAGCCGACAGGATCTGCTTCCTGTAAATAGAGCTAATTTCACAAAACACGGGCTCTTATGAAAAAATAAAACCTGCGTACTCTCATGGGGACAGTTTATCCCTCTGTCTGAAAGATCTATTAATTAGGAATGAATAACCGCTGATGCCCATAAACCTGAGCAACAGTTACAGGACTTTATCAGTAATTTGCAAATACGCTGGCAGCATACTATATAAATGTTTTAAGAAATAGTAAAGCATTTAATACCAGCCAACCTAGCTTATGCTCCCATTATAGGACCATTAATCACAGGGAAGCATCTCATCCGCACATGAAGGAAGACAGCTTTTAGGCTGTGTGCCCACTATGCGTTTTTTAAGCGTTTCCGCAGCGGCAATTCCGCTGCAGAAACGCTTAAAAAACGCATGGTAGAAGGTCTGCAATGTTCCCCAATGATAATCCGCATGTGTTGTGCACATGCTGCGGAAATTTCCGCTGCGGATTATCATTGCGGAAAAATCCGCAGCACTACCAATTATTTTGCGTAAACGCGGCGTTTTCGCCGCCATTGACTTGCATTGGAGTGCACGGATTCCGCATCACTGCATCTGCAGATGCGGAATCCATGCATTTCAATGTGCGGATGGTACCCGGGTTTGGAGAAGAGGAGACTCTCATCCAGACCCGGGTACCATAGTACCTGTAAAAAAAAGAATAAAATAAAAAATAAAGATTATACTTACCTTCTGATGGCCCCCGGTGTCCTTAGCGATGCGTCTCGGCTTGCCGGCAACTCGCGATGGTCTGAAAAGGACCTGCCATGACGTAATTTAGTCATGTGACGGGTCACGCGACCGCTGACGTCAGCAGGTCCTTCAGTGTACCCCAAGCTGCCGGTAAGCTGAGAAGCATTGGATAAAGACACCGGGGGCCATCGGAAGGTAAGTATAGATTTATTGTTTTATTTTTTACCATTCTTTTCGGTCACAGTATATAAATCCATGCCGTTTGCATGGATTTATATAGTGTGACCAAGTTGTCAAGCACTTTCCAAGTGATGCCAAAATCGCTTGGAAAGCGCTTGACAACCCGCATGTGGAAATGCATGTGAAAAACGCTTCACTTCCGCATGTCTCTGGCAGGAAAAACGCATGTACAATCCGCATGTACAATCCGCATGCATTTTTTCTGCCAGGGAGATGCAGAAACGCTCAGGAAAAATCCGGAGCATTTCTGCATCATGGGCAAATAGCCTTATTCAGCTTCTGTTTTAGCCATAAAACGGATATCATGTATTTTTTTTTCACACATTTTTAGACATAACTGTACCAAACAATTATTTTTTAAGGTTTGCATTTATTGAAAAATTGTAACTATATTGGTTATTCCACCTTTTAAAAAGCTACATCTTAAAGTGAACCTGTCATTAGATTCAAGCTGCCCTAGCCACGGGCAGCAAGAATCAGACAGTGGCTGCAGAATTGCACCTAGGTATTAAAGGCAATCTGTCAGCAGGTTTTAGCTACCTCATCTGAAAGCATTCTGATGTAGGCAAAGAGACCCTGAATCCAATGATCTATCACTTTTATGACTGCGTGCAGCCTTTCTGATACAATCAAAGTTTTTAGATTTAGCTATATAGCAGAGCTGAAGAAGCTTCCCTGCCCAAACCAGGCTCTCCATGTACATTTTCTAAAGACGTTGAGTTGCTTATCCTGGGAGGGGGCGGAGTCGGACTATGATGCACACGCGCTGCTGTAGCTGCTATAGTCCAGGAAATGTTGATCACCAGGATATAAAACCTTCATTGTAAGTAAACAACAGCCTGACATATGACACATTGTTGAAATCTGTGTTTAAACCCCTACCTCTTGTTGTCCTCAGATTACATAGCAAAAACCTGCTGACAGATTCCCTTTAAATGCTGCAGCGTTTTAGAGCAAACATTTGGTCCCAGCCGATTTCTCCTTCCCCCTCTGAAGCTAAGTGACAGGTTATGTGCGGTAAGGTAGCTAATGAATACATAATTGATGGGAGATATGTATCACAGAGATGGTTGTCATCTGTGATGTAATCCTGGAATGTTGCTCTAGTGCACAGAAGCACTAAGAGAATTGTTTGGTGCATCTGGGCCAGGTTTTACGGGTAGCCGGAGAGATGGGCGGGTCTGACTGCCCACATACCTCCCCTCTGGGTGTGCTTAGGTAAAAATGGAGTCCGTTGTTTGAAACATGGTCGGTGTATGGAGGGAGAAGGCCTCCTGTGTGATTGATCCAGACTGAGCCAGGGTACTGGATGCTATCCAGCCTGTGTGACCACAGGACTGGCTAACCAGAGACTTTGTCTAAAGGACTGTTTTCTTTGTTTTGCCTGCACTGAGGCTGTTTATTTTCCTTTTGCTTATGAACGGTTTATGAAGCAATAAACCGACATGGACATTTAAACGGAAACGCTTCCTGTTTTGCCTCCCGATGCACCCAAGTGAGTACCATTCCTTACAGTGCACATGGGAAGAGACCTCTCAGTCAAAAGGATCGGGGCAGGAGAAGCATCTGGGGACAGCATCAGACTAATCAGCCAAGACACATAGTCCCCGGCTGATTACTTACTCTGAAATGCAGTGTTTCAGAGTAAAACACGCCTGGCTGCAATCGTGCAACCAAAGTGTGATTCATGCTGCCCGTGGTTCAGGCAGTATGAATTTGATAAACTGGTTACATTTAATGAAAAATGCACATTACACCGTAAAATATGACACATGCTAAGAGGTAAAGGCTTCATAATAAATTTGTTCATTTCCATTTCTGCACAAGAAAAGCAAATTTAATGAAGAAAAGCCTAGCTCTGTAAATTATGGTAAATTTGTATGGCTTTTCTGAGGCATACCCTCTCATTAAGCCTCATACATTCTTTTTAAAAAATTGGCAAAAGTAGTATAAAAATCCAAAAAGTAGAAAAGGACTGCACAAATCACACTTATGTCAAATCTTGTGACTTATTTCCAAAATATTTTTGGTACAAGGCTTATAATGAATGTCTACCTATGTGTGAACTGTGAAGAGACACGGGCTATTTTTTTATAACTGTCTCCTTTTCATCAGGTTTAATGAGAAGTTACCACGTATAAAGCAGATTTTACAATGTAAACTGTATACATTACTAAACAGATCTCTTACACCTGATACGGATGCTGTATGCACTTTCTAAATCCATTTTATAATGGCTGTATAATCTTTATGAAAGTTTCACTGATGTTCCTCCTACCCATCCTGATTGACAGCTACTCAGTGTCCACCTCCTTGCTGAAAACTCATGCTGCTCAGAACAAGCTGCAGCTGTCAGGCTAGTTGGTTGAAGACTGAATACACATGGACACATGCGCTGTTTCACTCTATAGCTCAACTCTTAAAATGCTCATCCTAATTTCAGGATTATACACCATTCTGACATAGATTTTCAGGGTAAATACAACCAGTCTCATTAGGACTAACATATTTATTTAATAATTCATAGTCTGTATTATAAAATGTGCTTACAGAACAGATCAGCCTTAAAGGACATTCGTTTAATATAGAGGTGTTAGCTTTAGTATATTTGATGCTTCCTCTGGACAAACTGTCTATATTTTTAACTATATTATCCAGAATATTTATAGAGTTTGCTGGTATTTTGCAGTGTAATTATAGGTGTACTAATATTGTATATATTACTTATGGAGTAGACTATTATACAGTGTAATTACAGAAAACCTTATGAAGAAGGGAAGCTCAAGCCCAATCAAATTTATTCAAAGAGTTCTTTATTAGTAGAAAAAACACAAGATAAATAAAAAAAACACTTAAAATAGGGGAAAAATATGCAAAGACAACTACACAGCTCAAGGTGATAAAAAATAGCCCTTCCAACAAGCCCAACTAACTGTAAAGTAGCTAAAAAAGACTTAGTGAATCAGAGCTGCAAACATGAGTTTCTAAGATGGTTGAAAGACAGTAAATGAGGAAGAAGAATGATCTTTCCCCTATTTTAATTGTTTTTTTATTAATCTTGTGTGTTTTTTGTACTAATAAAGAACTCTGAATAAATTTGATTGGGCTTGAGCTTCCCTTCTTCATAAGGTTTTTTGGTATAGTTTGGAAGTGCCCTTAGTACCTTTATTAGGTCATTTTTTCTTTTGGTTTAAGTGTAATTACAGAGTATACTAGTATTCTATATAGTGCTTATGGAGTAGACTAGTATTATACCGTTTAATTACAGAGTGTAATAGTATTATACAGTAAATTTATTATGTATTTATTTTATTACAATATTAAATATTGTAATTACAGAGTATAGTAATATTATACAGTGTAATTACAGAGTGTTCCGCTTGAGGGAGCTTTGAGACTGCCTGCATATGTTATTAAATGAAATCCATCAATGGGGTCAACCCTCCTAAGCCATCTAGGCATTTAGGACATGCAGATCATAGAAAGTTGAATAAAATGATACCTTGATGTTTGCAATCTGATCTCTTATTCCAGAGAAATGCATATATTTTTTCATATGTAAATTAGCTTTTAAGATCTATGAGCGGGACATAGATCTCCCTGAGAATCTTTCTCCAGAGGTTATTTTAAATGAAATGGAGCATTACCAGTGTGAGACATGTGATGACTGATACTTTGCTCTTATCTGATCATGTCCAAAAATGGACACTGTATATCAAAATCAAACATCAGAATGATGTCAGTTTGAGGCTAAATACCCTGTCTGACAAGTGATCCTGACAAGTGACTTTTACAACTGTAATAATAATAATAAAAAAAAAAGGAACTGTTCGCTGTTGGGACTTGAAGCCAAAATTCTGTGTCCTAAAGCCAGTGAACTAACCACTGAGCTATAAACTCAGTTGTAAAAACCTGAAAGTTCTATTTGGTTATATATTATTTTCAGCGCAAACCTGACTGAAACTCATTGGGACTTATGCACAGACTGCATGCAAGCCAAATTCAAATGATGCTTGATTTTGGTGTGTGAGTCTGATGTGTGACTTTGTTCAAACATCAGAATCAGAATCACAATGACTATTAGTCACCCTGAGTATTTTCATGGTTGATCTCATAAGACAAGAAAGGCTACTAGTTGCTATTATTTGACCTGATAGCGCAATGGTAAGGCATCAGCCTCTAAAACTACAGTGTCAGAGTTCAAATCCCGATAGGAATAAGAATGGTTTTTGTTTTAAACTCTTAACACATCAGGATGACAATCAGAATGTCAGATATTAAAAGTAAAACATCCCTGTAGTTTGTGTGCTAAATAGGCATAATAAAAAAAAAATCTTATCCCTGTTAGGATTTGAACTCTGACACTGTAGTTTCAGAGGTTGATGCCTTACTATTGTGCTACCCAGTCAAGCGATAGTAGCTGGTAGCTTTTCTTGTCTTATGAGATCGACCATGAAAATACTCAGGGTGACTAAAAGTCATTGTGATTCTGATTCTGATGTTTGAAGAAAGTCACACATCAGATTCACACATCAAAATCAAACATCATTTGAATTTGGCTTGCTTGCAGTCTGTTCATAAGTCCCAATGAGTTTCAATCAGGTTTGCATTGAAAATCATATAACCAAATAGAACTCGCAGGTTTTTACAACTGAGTATATAGCTCAGTGGTTAGTTCACTGGCTTCTGGACATAGAATTTTCGGTTCAAGTCCCATCAGCGAACAGTGACATTTGTTTTATTATTATTATTACAGTTGTAAAAGTCACTTGTCAGAATCACTTGTCAGACAGGGTATTTAGCCTCAAACTGACATCATTCTGATGTTTGATTTTGATATCTGATCATGTCCTAAAATTGACACTGTACTCTTATAAACACACACAACTCTGCCATGAGATCAGAACTCAAACAGTACAACAGTGCTAAACCTTGTCTCATTACAAATATTTGTAGCAGCACTTGTCCTCTCATAGTGCTGGCAGCATGGCTGCAGAGCTGTGCCTAATTATAACTAAATCAGTACTGCAGAGTTGAACTGTGTCTCATTACAAACAAACAAGTACATTTACAGTTGTCTTCTCACAGTGCTGTGAGCTCTACTTTACTGCCCTTCCAACACACTGCCTGTGAGATGGAAGCTGAAGCACTTTGAGAGGACAAATGCTGCTGCAAATATTTTTGTAATGAAACTTCACTTCTGCTGTATTGTGTTAGCTCTGATCTTACTGCAGAGATTTGTGTGACCAAGAGAGCAAGTATTAATCATTACTTGGCTCACACCAGTAAAACCCCCTATCATTTAAAATAGGCTTTGCAAGCAGATTCCCATGAAGATCTGTGTCCGGCCCATAGATCTTAACAGCTCATTTGCATAGAAGACAAACGTGGCTTTCTCTGGAACAAAACCTCAGATATCAAGGTATCATTTTATTCAACTTCCTATGACCTGCATACTCATATAGACTGCATATAAGGGTAGATCCTACTGACAGATTCCCTTTAACTATAGGGTATAATTGTATTTTACAATGTACTTACACAGTGTACTAACATTACACTGTGTACTTATAAGCTGTACTTGTCTTATAGAGTGTACTACAGTATATTGGCAAAAACATATTCCAAAAATAGTTGGAACACTTCGTAAAATGTAAAGAAAGCAAGAATGCAATGATTTAGAAATTTTTTATAGTCATATATTATTCACAACAGAACATAGAACACAGATCAGAAGGTGAAAGTTTGACATTTTTCCAAAATAATCTCAGAAATTGATGGCAGCAACACATCTCAAAAAAGTTGGGACAAGGTTAACAAAAGGCTGAAAAAGTAAGTGGTACTAATGAAAAACAGCCGGAGGATCAATTTTCAACTAAGTCACTTTAGTATTATGCAGTGTAATTATAGGGTGTACTAAGTATTATACAGTGTACATATGATTGTTTATTTCCTTTTTAGGTGGATGTTTTTCCAATCAAAGCTGTATATCTTGGTCAACTACAGGAGATTGCTCTTGGTTTTAACAACCTAGAGTCAGGTATGTAAAATGCCACAACGGACAAACTCTTCCAGGGTTTCATGATTATATAGTTGTGTAGAAGCATGTAGTAAAGTAAATCTTTAGTTATAGGCTTAACATTAGATGTAACTGGCTACCTTTAAAATATAATTATATACCATTTATTTTCTTCTTAGCTGCTATTTGTAGTTTCATTGTACTAAAATGAGCTACAATCCATGACTAGCGTTTAGCTACAATGTAGCAATTTTATGAAAGCTGTCTTATTCGTAGACAGTGAAAAATTGAGACTACACAGTCATAAAATGCACCAAAATTATCAAGGTGGTTCATGATGTCTAATTTTAAGAATGTCTAGTGTAAGTTTACACCAGCTATTAGTTTGCTTACTGTCACATCTCCACCATGGCCTGCTCCTGTAACATTTGCTTCTGTCGCCTTATGCTGCTGTATTCATTCTGCGGGCGGCACTGGTGATAGAAAAGATGTCAAAACAAGAGGTTCTGGATGGCGGAGGCTGAGTCCAGCCACTAAGCTTAGGGTGGCTGGGACCTGCAGTGCCATCCAGTCTGGTAGTATAGGGGTGTGTGCTGTCCAGCTGGAGTTCCCTGCTCCAGCCAATTGTTAGAGCACCACGCCCTACTTAACCCAACAAGTCCCCAGCCTGTTTTCACCTTCCTGACCAGCCCATTTTTTTCAATTCTGACCAGTGTCACCTTATGAGGTTATAACTCTGGAACGCTTCAACATATCCCAGTGATTCTAAGATTGTTTTTTGTGACACGTTGTAGATCATGTTAGTGGTAAATTTTGGTTGACATGAATTGCGTTTATTTATGAATACATCAAACTTTTGACAAAAAAATAGAAACTTTAGCAATTTTCAAACTTTGAATTTTTACGGCTTTCAACCAGATAGTTATATCACACAAAATAGTTAATAAATAACATTTACCACTAGTGATGAGCGAGCATGCTCGGGTGTTTTCCGAGTATCTTCAGCGTGCTTGGGTGTTATGTTTCTGTCACTCAGTGCTCATGATTTGCGGCTGTTTGACAGCTGTAATACATGTGAGGAATGCCTGTTTCTTAGGCATTCCTCACATGTATTAAAGCTGTCAAACAGTCGCAAATCATGCGCACGGCGTGACTAAAACATAACACCCGAGCATGCAGAAGATACTCGGCGAGCACCCGAGCATGCTCGCCGAAAGGGTTAACAGAACATACTCGCTCATCACTATTTACCGCATAAAAATGATGGAAATCCCTTGGGGAAAGGAGAGAAATGTGGCGTTATCTACGTAAGCATAGTGGGTGAATGTAAAATCATCAGGTGAGAAACATACTCTGTGCTCACCTGAATGGGTGTGCTAACTGAGGCACAACACTAGGAATAGTTTGCCAGAGATGCAATAGAGTGTAGCCGACCTGGTATGCTGCAGGAAGTTCCTCAACATGAGTTTTGACAGTGCATGATGGCCATGAATAATTCAGGTATGTGGCACTTCCACAGCAGGAAGGTAAAAAATGGAGTATTGACAAAGTTATCTCCAATAAAAAGTTTAATCTTCCACCAGCGAGTTTTTGCATCGCTATATTTTAAGAGCTACAATTTTCCTATTGTGACATGCAGAAGTAGTGCTGTTGCTTCAAAAGCATCCAGCAAATATAAGAGTTAACACAGTCACAAGAGACAGAAAGTATTGTGCTTCAGAAGCATCCAGCAACTAGAGGGGTTAACACAGTCACAGGTGACAGGGAGTGTTTTAGCAGAGCCCCAGGGGGATTGTGGGGAACTTGTTGTTGTAGTCTGGCTGAAGCCCGGAAGAGAAAGGTGGTGTGTCATCTGGATCTGACAGAAGGCAACTGAACAGGATTCAGATGAGGAGAGAAACTAAACACAGGTCAGATAAACTCCCTGAACTAACAGTGCAGAGTATTATCGGGAAGGAAGATAAGGACTGGAAGAAATTGTGTCTCAGGGATCATCTCCCTCATCAAACCCTCCGACCCTCCATCTCCATGCAGGATAAAGAATGCAATGTACTATTGTGTCCTTGTGAAGGAAAAGCCTGTGGTTGTCTAGGCATAGAAGTGTGCTGCTAAGAGATATAATCTATGCTGAAGTATGCTACTAAAGAGACTGTAATACTGTTCCTTGTGAAGAAACTACTGTATTGTTACCGGAGCCAGTTGGTCAAGATACTCAGACTGTACTGTAATGAAGATTGTTGCTGTAATATCCCTGAATTGCACTGGCAGTGCTTCAGATTAAATTCCACTGTTAAACTGTTGAAAAAGACTCTTGTCAGATGTGTCTGGTCAGCAACTGAATCTATAGTGTGCCTGAGAGAATTTGCAGCCTATGGTCGCCCTGAGTAACAGTTCCCCCAGGATTCCAAAGAATTCATGAAACCCGTCTCGCCCTATCTGAACCTAGCGGCGTGCGTGTAACATTGGTGGCCCATACGGGGAATCCTGAGCCTGAATTAGCATGTAGAGGAAAAGTGTCTGGAAAAACACAGCAGCACAGCACCTCAATTCAACTCTACTACACCAGTTAAAGAGGTATGCATAGGACGGCCTTATATATGCAGAAAAAAACAAACAAGCATTGCTGAATCATTGGACGATGCCAAAAGTCAGCATGAATCTACCAACTCCAGAGACATAGTAAAGAAGGAGGAAGAACTAAGGAGCAATACGGTAAAAAGTAATAATCTTTATTAAATATTATCAATACAATAAATATTGGGACATAGCACAGACAGACAGAGACACCCAAGATCAGGATAGTCCAGCACCAAGCTGCCTACAACCCCATATATCCTATTGGTAACACACAGTGGGTTAGGGAAACCTGAATGGGAGTGACAATGTGAATATACATCAAAAAAGGGCAAGTACCAACATAGATTTGTAAAACTGCTAGCAGTTGACTCATCAAAATATGCCCATAGACATTATATACACTTGAAACATCTTACCAAAAGGTGGAAACAGAGGCTGTAGGTGCTGGACAGGATAACCCCTGGCAGGGAAGTGCATCGACGCACGTTTTGCCTACAATACAGGTGGCTTTCTGAAGAGGCATCTGTGTGTTACCAATAAGATGTATGGGGTTGTAGGCAGCTTGGTGCTGGACTATCCTGATCTTGGGTGTCTCTGTCTGTCTGTGCTATGTCCCAATATTTATTGTATTGATAATATTTAATAAAGATTATTACTTTTTACCGTATTGCTCCTTAGTTCTTCCTCCTTCTTTACCAGTTAAAGAGGACCAGCCCTAAAGAAAACTCACTAGCTGCAATGGATGTGGAAATACAAATAGACAGAATTAGTGAGCTGCATCTTCAGTTAACCTGTGAAGAATTGAGAACAGTAGCAGAACATATAAAGATGTCAGAAGAACAGATTTCTAAAGCAAACAACCACAGGCAACTGTTAGCTGCCATTAATGCACAAATGGATGAGCTGGGGGAGAAAGAAGCTGAAGACATCATGGGGACGTTCCTCCAGGAGCTAACACAGTTTCTAACCAGGTTGAAGTTGGAGGATGGAGGGGTGGCACCAATTACCAAAACCTCTGAACAGGTGACAGACTCAGACAGAGCCTTTACCCTGCTCGGGTTAGATAAATCAGGAAGACAGTCCTCTCTAACACCACAGATCACCATAAGGAAAGAATTCAAGATCCTGGGACAGATTGGAGAGTGTGAACAGAAAGAGTAACTGACTTATATGAACTTGTGGCACCAGATCGATGCAGGCTTACAGAAAGGCTACCAGCCAGATGAGATCGTTGAGGGGGTGGTGAAAGCGATCAGCCCAGGACTGAACCTCCGTAGTATGCTAGAAATGAAGAGTTAATTGACCTTGCAACAGCTGAAGATGATTTTAAAAGGCACTATAAAGAAGAGAGTACTTCAGAATTGTTCCACCGACTCATTAACCTCTCACAGAAAAATAATGAATCACCCCAAAGTTTCTTGTTCAGAGCAATTGAACTGAAGGATAGACTGTTGTTTGTATCTAGAGATGTAGAAGTGGAGGAGAAGTTTGATGCTGGACTAGTCCAGAAGAAGTTCTTGAGATCATTGGGAACGGGGTTAATCAGCAAAGACATCAAGTTGAAGCTGAAACAGTATCTAGAAGATCCTGGCATTCTGGACGAAGTCCTGATTGAAAAAATGAATGAGGCAGCTAGTTTGGAGTCAGACAGCGAACAGAAGTTAAAGAAAGGCTCTGCTCCTAAAATCACCAAAATGAGTCAGCTGAAGTTGGAGACCCCCGGTGGCCAGTCCGAATATCATCATGGAGACCCTCCAGTGCCACCTCCGAGAGGGAACCTTAAATCACCAACAAAAGAGAGGATTGCCAGCGCTGACTGGGAGGAAGTAATAGGAGAACTGCGAGCCGAGTTGATTGAGGTGAAAAAGTTGATTCGTTCCTAGCCAGAACCTGTATCCCTCAGACCCAGGAGTGGGTTCCAAAACAGAAGATACCCGGCTTGTGAAGCATGCCGTTCACCAAATCAGAGTACGGTGTTTGTGTCTACTGTCTAAGATGTGGTGAGGAAGGACATTATTCCAAGGAATGCCAATGGTCACAGTTGTTTGAGTTAAAAGACAGGAGGTTGCCAGTGCAGGGCGACTGGTAACCGCGACACGGAGGAGGCCCCAGAAGCAAATCCAAATCTCACCAATCCCAAGAATGGCGCATGAGGTGAAACGACTGTGTCAGTACTATCTCCAAGTGTGTTCCCATCTACAACAGCTGCAAGAGAGACAGGGGCATTAGTTACTTAATGCCCAGTGCGGCGGTCAAACGATGTAATCCTGGGAGGTGCTTTATACAATGCCAGCTAGATGGACTCCTGGTAAAAGCACTGTGGGACACAGGAGCCCAAGCGAGCCTTTTAAATTAAGAATGCAGAAGGCGCTAGCTGCCACATACCTGCCTTCGGTCGCTAAAATAACTCTTAGGACCAGTGGAACTCCACAGCAAAGCTATCAACCAGACCGAAATCCCTTTCATAGGCTGGAGAACAGCAACACCATTGAGCTTTTGGTACCTTTTCTCGTGACCAGTGATCATAACGTGGCAGAGGATCGAATCCTGGGTTATAATGTAATCAGTGAGGTCATCACGAAACACAAGTCAGGCATGCTGGTGGTGGATGCAATTGCCACATCACTTGCCATACCCAACGCTGTGGCGGAAAATGTGATTCATAGAGTAAAGAAAGCACAGAATACAATGGACCTAAAAGAAGTCAAGGTAGGATGGCGCCCAACCATCATCCCTGCAAACCAAATGGTGGGGGTGAGGTGTGGAGTCCGGGTAGAACCAGGAAGAGAAGTCCAGAAAAGACTGTTCGTGCCAAAAGACTCCTCAGAACTTCTGGAAGGCCTAGTTCAAGGTGAGACTGTGCTTACGATTCCTACTGGTGTGTTTGCTTGAGTGACAGTACCAGTGATGAATACTACGAAACACAAAATTAGACTGGATCCAAAGACTGTGTTAAGTCACATTGAAACTGTTAAAACTGTATATCCAGCCAGTGTGAAACCCGCCCAGGGGTCTACCGTGAATTCAGTCTCCCCACCATGGTACAGGAGTTGCCCAAGGGAGGAAATTGCACGAACCACCTCAGGGTTCTGGGATCCCCCAGTATCCCTGGAACACTTGTGCGCTGAAGATATAGTGATAGCAAAACAGATGCTGAGAGAAGAGTGTCACACATTCTCTAAAGATGACTCTGAAGTAGGCTTTATCCCGCCGTTGCAATTGAAAATCACTTTGAAAGACACGACCCCAGTAACCAGAAGTTACATGTCTGTGCCAAAACCATTACACCATGAAGTGAAAGAGTATTTACAAGAGCTAATCAACAGAGGTTGGGTCCAAAAGTCGAAGTCGTCTTATTCCTCTCCTATTGTTTGTGTTAGGAAGAAGGACTGTACGTTGAGATTCTGCTGTGATTACCGAGAACTAAACCGAAAGTCAGTACCAGATCGGCACCCAATACCAAAGATTCAAGATATTCTGGATAGCCTATCAGGAATTACCTGGTCCTCTGTCCTCGATCAGGGTAAAGCATACCATCAGGGGTTTGTTAAAGAGTCCAGTAGACCTTTGACAGCATTCATCATACCATGGGGGTTATATGAGTGGATCCGCATACTGTTTGGGCTCAGTTCAGCTCCAGCAGAATTTCAGAAGAGCATGGAGACCTGTTTGGAAGGATTGAGGGACAATATCTGCCAGTCGTACTTGGATGACAATGTTGTACACAGCAAAACCTTCTGGGAGCATGTTGAACACGTGAGGACCGTATTACTGCGGTATCAACAACACAGAGTTAAGTTGACTCCAAAGAAGTGTGAACTGTTCAAAAGGCAAGTCCGATTTCTAGGGAAAATTGTGTCCGGAGAAGGATATACCATGGACCCAGCAGAAATCGCTCCGGTACTGGCCTTAAAAGACAAGTGGCCCTGTACTGTCGGGGAGTTGAGGCAGATCTTAGGATTCCTCTCCTACTATCGTACTTAAGTTCGGAACTTCTCCAGGATTGCCGCCCCGCTATACCTCCTCTTGGTGAGGACGACAGAGTCAACAACACCCACGGAGAAAAAGACCGCGCTTAAAAGAAGCGTCCCAACAGCCCATTCTCTGGACAACAGACCACCAGGAGGTATTGCAAGAACTAGTAGACTACCTGGTAAAACCACCCATCTTGGGATATCCTGATTTCAACTTACCATTTGTTCTTCATCGTGACGCTTCTCAAGTTGGACTGGGGCATGCCCTGTATCAGCATCAAGATGGAAAATTGAGAGTCATCGGTTACGGTTCTAGAACATTGACAGACGCCGAGAAGAATTATCATCTACATTCCGGAAAATTGGAGTTCCTGGCATTGAAATGGGCTATCTGTGACTGATTTAGAGATTATCTCTACTACAGCAAAGAGTTTGAGGTATACACTGACAACAACCCTTTGACCTATGTCCTCACTACAGCCAAACTGAATGCAACTGGTCAGAGATAGGTCGCTGAACTAGCTGACTTCAATTTCAGCATCAAGTACAGGCCAGGAAAATGCAATGCAGATGCTGACGGATTGTCTAGAATGCCACTAGTGTTATGTTCTGCTACCAAAGCTAAGGAAAGAGAGGAGATCTGTCCCTACTATAAGACTCAGCTGAATCCCTACGATGTAACAGGGAACCTGATCCTGCGATCAGACCTGCTAAAGTCCTAATCTAGTCTGTACGGAGACCTATAGATTTGGGGAGGGAATCCCTACAAGTACTAAGGACTGGGAGGAATATGGGACACCTCCTAACAGAAATAGTAGCAGAAAGACGAACAAACAAAATAGATAGAACATAGAGGTCTGTAGACCAAGCAAACTAACAGAGTTAGATACAGAGCACAGGCTAGCTAGAAAGTAGATATACAATGAAGTCCAGCAAAGCCAGAAGGGCGGAGCAGGATTAAATAGGCCAACAAGGTCATGTGACCAGCAAAGGAAAAAAAACCTAACAGCAAGGTTCTAACAGTACCCCCCCTTCTAAGAGGATCCTCCGGATCCCCTAGGACCAGGCTTATCAGGAAATCTCCTGTGAAACGCTCTGATAAGTCTGGACGCGGAAACATCATCTGACCTCACCCAAGAGTTATCCTCGGGTCCGAAACCTTTCCAGGCCACAAGATACTGCAAACTACCTCTATACCGTCTAGAGTCAAGGATGCGAGAAATTTCATATTCCCCGTCCTCCACCACCGGAGGAACAGAGGCAGAGGCGTCACCATCCGACACAACAGCTTTTTTTAACAGGGAGACATGAAAGACCGGATTAATTCTCCAGGAGGTAGGAACCTCCAACCTAACAGCAGATTGGTTGACAACCTGAAGCACCTTAAAGGGCCCTACAAACTTGGGACCCAATTTCTTAGAAGGAATCCTCAACCGCAGATTCCTAGAGGACAACCAAACCATGTCACCAACAGCGAACAAAACCTCCTGTCGTTTCCTATCAAAGTAGTCTTTAGATTTTCTGTTGGCCTCCTGAAGATTACCACGCACATCCGTCCAAACTCTTTCCAAATCACCGGAAAAATTCTCCTCCTCAGGCACGGCAGATCCCAACTTGGAGAACGACCCAAACGACGGATGTCTCCCAGAACAACAAAAAAAAGGCGAACAACCAGCAGAAGAAGATGTATGATTGTTCAGAGCAAATTCGGCAAGTGGCAGAAACTCAGACCACCCCTCTTGATTGTCTGCCACAAAACAACGCAAGAACTGCTCAACATCCTGGTTTTTCCTTTCTGTCTGGCCATTAGATTCAGGATGATATCCGGACGAAAACGACAAATGAATTCCCAACCTGTCACAAAAGGCACGCCAAAAACGAGCCACGAACTGAGGACCCCTATCAGAAACAATGTCAGTAGGAACGCCATGAAGTCTGACAATTTCCTTGACAAAGGCCTTAGCGAGAGTTTTAGCGCAGGGCAGTTTGACGTAGGGAACCAAGTGACACATCTTGCTAAAACGGTCCACGACCACCCAGATGACAGTAAAACCCTCAGAGGGGGGAAGGTCAGTTATAAAGTCCATAGCCAAATGTGTCCAAGGAGCACTGGGGACCTCCAAAGGACAAAGCAACCCCGCAGCAGGAGTATGTGAGGACTTAGATCTAGCACATATAGTACATTGGCGCACCCACTTAATGACTTCCTTCTGCCATCCAGGCCACCAAAAACTGCGACCCACCAGTCTCTTGGTCTCAGAGATTCCGGGATGACCTGCCAACCGAGATTCGTGACACTCAACAAACAAATCTCTCCTAAAGGTCCCAGGCACAAACAACCTCCCATGAGGAGTGTTAGATGGGGCATTCTCCTGAGCTTTAAGAATCTCATCTTCCAAAACGGAGTCTAAAGCAGCTATCACAACACCTTCTTGTAAAATGTTTTCCTCTTTCTCAGCACCGACTATGGGAGAAAAACTGCGAGACAAGGCATCCGCCTTAACATTCTTAGTACCAGGGATGTAAGTAACGGAGAAATTAAACCGCGAGAAAAACAGTGCCCACCTAGCCTGACGGGCATTTAGGCGCTTGGCAGCGTCAAGATATATCAGATTTTTATGATCCGTAAGAACCTGAACGGGAAATTCCGCACCTTCCAAGAAGTGGCGCCAGTGTTCAAATGCGAGTTTAATAGCCAATAATTCCCGATTACCAATATCGTAATTCAATTCAGTCTCCGAAAATTTTTTTGAAAAAAATGCACAGGGATGTAATCCATCCCCGTTATCCTGAGACAATACTGCGCCAACCCCCACAGAGGAAGCATCAACCTCAACCAAAAACGGCCTAGTAACATCAGGCTGCATAAGGATGGGAGCAGAGGTGAACCTCTCCTTGAGATACACAAAAGCTTCAATGGCCTCAGAAGACCACTGAACCGCATCAGCACCTTTCCTGGTGAGATCAGTCAGAGGTTTGACAATACTAGAAAAATTTTTTATGAATTTTCTATAGTAATTGGCGAAACCCAAAAACCTCTGTATCGATTTCAAACCAATAGGCCTAGGCCATTCCTGCACAGCCTGAACCTTAACCGGATCCATCTCAAAACCTTTGCTGGAGATAATGTAGCCCAAAAAACTAATTCTCTGTACAGCGAACTCACATTTCTCCAGCTTAGCAAAAAGCGAATTGTCCATTAATAACTGTAATACCTCACGCACGCTCCGCCAATGAGACTCCAGATCTGGCGAATAAATCAAAATGTCATCCAAATACACAACCACATTTTTACCGATCAAAGGTCTAAGGATGTCATTAATCAGATTCTGAAAAAATGCAGGAGCATTAGTAAGACCAAAAGGCATAACCAGATTCTCAAAATGACCCACAGGAGTGTTAAAAGCAGTCTTCCATTCATCACCCTCCTTCATGCGCAACAGATTGTATGCCCCCTTAAGGTCAATTTTAGAGAACCACTTGGCCCCCAATAACTGGTTAAACAGATCAGGAATCAATGGCAGTGGGTAAGGATTGCGTACCGTAATTTTGTTAATCTCACGAAAATCTAGACAAGGACGTAAACCGCCGTCCTTTTTTTTTACAAAAAAAAATCCAACCGCCACAGGAAACTTAGAGGGCCTAATGTGACCGGCGGCCAAACTTGTCTGTATGTATTCCTCCAAAGCCTTCCTCTCAGGAATAGTAAGGTTAAATAAACGACTTTTAGGAAGAGTCGCTCCAGGGACAAATTCAATAGAACAATCATAGTCTCTATGGGGAGGCAAAACCTGCGATTCTTTCTCAGAAAAAACTCTCCAAAAATCCTGAATAGGAACAGGCAATTCTCCCCTATCCAAAGCTGCAATACGCCCGTTACAACACTTGTCATAACATTTATGGCTCCAGGATTTAATTTCACTGGTAGACCAATCCAGTACAGGATTGTGAAATTTTAACCAGGGCAAACCCAATATTACTGGAGAAGGCAAGTTATTCAACACTACCAAATCCAATTTCTCATGGTGAACACCATTAATAGTGAGAGGAAATTCACTGACCTTGAGAGTAATATTCTTCAAAGGGGAGCCATCCACAGAAACCACAGCAATGGGGGATGATAAAGGTTCAGGTTTTAAATTGAGTTTTTCCACGAATCCCCCATCAATAACATTCAGTGTAGACCCGCAATCAACAAACACCCGAAATTCCATTAATTTTTCCTGAGCAATCGTGGAAGCAGCTAAAAATATACCCTTGGAATTTAAACAGGCAATACGGGCGTGACTGACCATTTTTTTTTCTTTCTTCATACGAAGCTCACAGCCTTTAATCAAATGACCAGATTTCCCGCAATAGAAACACAAGCCTTCTGAAAAACGACGGTGTTTTTCTTGAGAGCGAGGTGCCACCGATCCAATCTCCATCGGTTCACCACTGTTAGTACACACATTATCATAACCAGAAACTGACATAGCAGAGGATTTGCTCTCATTAACCCTAGCACGCAGTCTTCTATCCACCCGTATAGCTAATTGCATAGCCTGTTGCAAATCCTCAGGTGTAGGATAAGCAATTAGCAGGTCTTTAACCTTTTCACTGAGCCCAGCAAGAAATAGACTTTTCAGAGCAGAATCGTTCCACCCTGTTTGAGTGGACCAACGACGAAAATGTGTACAATATTTTTCCATATTACCTGATCCTTGTTTTAAACGTCTCAACTCAGTCTCAGCTGATGCCACACGGTCAGGATCATCATATAATAGTCCTAAAGCAGAAAAAAAACTATCCACTGATCTGAAGCATGCATCACTAGGTTGCAAAGAAAAGGCCCACTCCTGAGGCTCTTTGCGCAAAAGTGACATTATGAACCCTACGCGCTGGGATTCATCCCCAGAGGACTTGGGTCTCAAACGAAAATACAATAAGCAAGCATTTTTAAATGAAAAAAATTCTCGATGTTCACCAAAAAATAAATCCGGCAAACATACCTTAGGCTCCAAGAAATATGCTCCAGGACAGTTACTCACGTGCTGACGGAGCTCGGCCACTTCCAGAGAGAGTCCCTGCAGGTGTTTAGCCAAATCCTGAACCGACACCATGATGGAACAAAAAAAATCTTTCCTTAGAGAATTTACAGGCTGGACTTACTGTTATGTTCTGCTACCAAAGCTAAGGAAAGAGAGGAGATCTGTCCCTACTATAAGACTCAGCTGAATCCCTACGATGTAACAGGGAACCTGATCCTGCGATCAGACCTGCTAAAGTCCTAATCTAGTCTGTACGGAGACCTATAGATTTGGGGAGGGAATCCCTACAAGTACTAAGGACTGGGAGGAATATGGGACACCTCCTAACAGAAATAGTAGCAGAAAGACGAACAAACAAAATAGATAGAACATAGAGGTCTGTAGACCAAGCAAACTAACAGAGTTAGATACAGAGCACAGGCTAGCTAGAAAGTAGATATACAATGAAGTCCAGCAAAGCCAGAAGGGCGGAGCAGGATTAAATAGGCCAACAAGGTCATGTGACCAGCAAAGGAAAAAAAACCTAACAGCAAGGTTCTAACAACTAGAGCCTGAGGAGTTCATGCAAGAATGCTTGGAGGAAGTCAGTCTGGAAGCAATTGAGAGCACTACCCAAACAGTACAAGCTTATCAAGAGGAAGACACACCATTGTGGTGTCCCTTGACAGTGGAAACCACCATAAAAACAAAAGAGAGAACAAGATCACCCCCTGTCCATTCAACAACTACCAAAGGGAAAAATCCATAGAGCACAACGGGAAGATCAGATAATTGGTAGAATACTACTTTATGTGGACCAAAATCGGTTTCCAAATAAACAGGAGAGAGATAATGAGTCACCAGCAGTATCTGTTTTAGTTAAAGAATGGACCGAGCTCTACCTCAGTGAAGACGATATCCTGTATCATAAAGGAGGACAAAAGCGGCAGTTGGTACTACCCAGAGTATCCCGTAGTTTGCTCTTCAAAGAATTCCATGAAAACATGGGACACCAGGGAGTGGAAAGGACAACCAACTTGATCCATGAACGTTTCTTCTGGCCATACACGCAGAGAGATATTGAGAGGTACGTGACCAGGGAGTGTGGGTGTCTGAAAGATAAATGTCCCAACCCATCAACCCGGGCACCTATGGGCAACATCCAAACTACGTATCTGTTTGAGATGGTCTCAATAGACTTTCTACATCTCGAGACGTGCAAGGGTGGTTACGAATACATATTGGTGGTGATGGACGATTTTACTTGATTTGCTTAAGCATATGCCACGACCAATAAAGCTGGTCGAACAGCAGCAGAGAAGATCTTCAATGATTTTGCTTTGTCGGTTGGGTTCTCTACCAGGTTACACCACGACCAAGGAAGAGAATTTGAGAACCAGCTCTTTGCCAAGCTAGGAAAGTACTGTAGAATTCAGAGATCCCACACAACGCCCTATCAACCAAAGGGTAATGGACAAGTGGAACGTTTTAACCGGACATTATTGTCGATGTTGCGCACTTTAACAGCTGACGAGAAGAAAGACTGAAAGAGTTCGCTGTCAAAAGTGGTACATGCCTATATCTGTACAAAGAGCGATGCAACGGGTTACTCACCCTTCTTCCTATTGTATGGACGATCGCCAAGACTGCCAATCAACATCATGTTCGATACTCCGGTGTCAGAGACTTACAGAACTTATCCGGAGTACGTTAGGAAATCGAAGGAACGGATGGCAGAGGCATACAACATAGCGTCCAAAGTGGTTACCCAAAGACAGAGCAAGAGTAAGAGTACTATGATCGAAAATGTTATGAAGCAGAATTGGCACCGGGAAGCCGGGTGAAAGTCAAGAACGTACGTGAGAAAGGTGGTCCAGGAAAGCTTTGTTCATACTGGGAAGACAAGGTGTATGTAGTCGTAAAGAGGAAAGCAGATGACAGTCCAGTGTATGAAATCCGATTGGAAAGAGGGGACAAGAAAACCAGAATAGTCCATCGTAATTTATTACTACCCTGTGATTATATCCCACCACAAGACTTTTCAGAAGCAGACCGACATCGACCGAGATCGACTAAGAGACCACCAAAGATTGATGCTCCGGTGGTGGATAGTGACCTTGAAAGTTCTGATGAAGAAGAGCACACCGTTGTATTTCTCGGACCAGCAAGGAGAGGGATGTACCATCCTCAGGAGAGTGAACTAAGTCCCGAGGCTCCAGAGTTTGTACCAAGGGGTACAGATGAAGTCCAATTCAGATCTGATGATCGAACACCGGTCACTGGAGAGACCGATCGACACTCAGGAGAAGCGGAATTACCAGACCATGTGAAACCAGGCGATTCCGGAGAAGGACAGGAACTTATAGAGGCAGTTCCAGGAGCATCTGAAGAAGCACGGGAAATGAGTGCAGTGGAAGAAACTCCTGTGATCGAAGAACCCATGGTATCTGAGGAACAACCCACCAGGAGGATGTCAACTCGAGAAGTGAGGAGGCCCGTGATGCTGAAGTATGAGACACTTGGCGAACAGAGTCAAGTGCCAAGGACTGTCGACTGGAAACAGGTATCTCTGCCTACGGACCAGGTAAGCCCACTGGAGTGGTATTCACCACGAGAGACAGTATGGAAGATGTTGCCTGGTGTAAAGACTTGTTTTCATGCTTTGATTTTCCTTAAAAGACTTTGTAGAAACAAAGAACTGTTAAGGCCTAGTGAGAGAGAGAGATGGTTGAAGACTTATGAAAAGCTCCAGCTGAAAATACGCTGATTGTGTTAATTGTATTTTCTTACAGGAGTACTACAAGAAGAAGGTCGTAGAATAGGTTGTTATTGATGTTCGTAAATGTTATGCCAATTTGACAATGCAAATTTGTATATAAAGTTATTCTACTTTTACCACTGTCTCAGAATTGGTCAGATTGACCAATTAAAGTGAATGTCGAGGACGACATGTAAAAAGGAGGGAAGAGTGTGACATGCAGAAGTAGTGCTGTTGCTTCAAAAGCATCCAGCAACTATAAGAGTTAGCACAGTCACAAGAAACAGGAAGTGTTGTGCTTCGGAAGCATCCAGCAACTAGAGGAGTTAACATAGTCACAGGAGACAGGGATTGTTTTAGCAGAGCCCCAGGGCGATTGTGGGGAACTTGTTGTTATTGTAGTCTGGCTAAAGCCGAAGAGAAAGGTGGTGTGCTATCTGGATCTAACAGAAGGCAACTGAACAGGATTCAGATCAGGAGAGAAACTAAACATAGGTCAGATAAACTCCCTGAACTAACAGTGCAGAGTATTATTGGGCAGGAAGATAAGGACTGGAATGAATTGTCACAGGGATCATCTCCCTCATCAAACCCTCCCCCTCCTCCATCTGCATGCAGGATAAAGAATGATGTGTACTATTGTGTCCTTGTGAAAGAAAAGCCTGTGGTTATGTATGCATAGAAGTGTGCTGCTAAGAGATCTAATCTATGCTGAATTATGCTACTGAAGAGACTGTAATACTGTGCCTTGTGAAGAAACTACTATATTGTTACTGTAGCCGGTTGCTCAAGAAACTCAGACTGTACTGTAATGAAGAGTGATATTGTAATATCCCTGAATTGCACTGGCAGTTCTTCAGATTAAATTCCACTGTTAAACTGTTGAAAAAGATTCTTGTCAGATGTGTCTGGTCAGCAATTGAATCAATCATGTGCCTGAGAGAAGCTGCAGCCTATGGTCGCCCTGAGTAACAGTTCCCCCAGGATTCCAAAGAATTCATGAAACCCGTCTCGCCCTATCTGAACCTAGCGGCGTGCGTGTAACATTAGTGGCCCGTACGGGGAATTCTGAGCCGGAATTAGCATGTAGAGGAAAAGTGTCTGGAAAAACACAGCAGCACAGCACCTCAATTCAACTCTGCTACACCAGTTAAAGGGGACCAGCCCTAAAGAAAACTCACTAGCAGCAATGGATGTGGAAATACAAATGGACAGAATTAGTGAGCTGCATCTTCAGTTAACCTGTGAAGAATTGAGAACAGTAGCAGAACAAATAAAGATGTCAGAAGAACAGATTTTTCTGTTGAAAAAGACTCTTGTCAGATGTGTCTGGTCAGCAATTGAATCTATTGTGTGGCTGAGAGAAGCTGCAGCCTATGGTCGCCCTGAGTAACAGTTCTCCCAGGATTCCAAAGAATTCATGAATCCCGTCTCTCCCTGTCTGAACCTAGCGGCGTGCATGTAACACTATATTTCTGCTGACAGAGTTATGTGAGAGCTTGTTTTATGTGGGATGAGTCAACATTTTTATTGATACCATTTTCGTGCACATGACATTTTTTGATCGCTTTCTATTCCAATTTTTGAGAGGCAGAATGAATAAAAAACAGCAATTCAGGAATTTTTTTTTATGCTGTTCACCATATGGTAAAAGTGATCAGGCAGCTTAATTTTTTGGGTCAGTATGACAGTTTTATAGATCGGGTTGTTCTGGATTCGGCGATAAGTAGTATGTTTACTTTTTTTAGTTTTTTTTTTACATAAAAATAACTATTTATTGGTATAATATACTGTAATTTTCTTTTTTTTTTATTTCTAATGTTCTTAAAAAATATTTTTTTATTTTATTTTTTTACTTTTTTACTCAGTCCCTCTATGGGACTTTAACTTTTATTAGTCTGATTGCTGTTATAACCAGCATTGTAATGCATTATACCTCTCAGTATTGCTGACAGAAGCCTCTTAGACCATGCTACTGACTATCGTGTTACTGGCTATCATGCCTATCATGCTACATGGCTATCATGCTACTGGCTATCGTGCGCTGCACAGGAGCTGTCCCCGCGTGGCCGAGCGCAGCTCCTGTGCCGCGCATGATTGCCATGACATACCCATACATCAAAGGTCGGGAACCCCTACCCGACCATGGCGTATGGGTATGTCAAAGGTCATGAGGGGGTTAAGTTTTCAGCTTACTGCTGGAAGCTGCCAGATATAGCCTTGTGTTCTGCTGGTTTAGTACTATCCAGCTCTTGTGTAGTGTTTGTAATGCTGGAGGGTGTGGACCCACTGCCCCACGAGCCGAACTTCACTGGATGGGCGTGACTAAGTGTCTACTGGGTCTTCATTAGAACCCCTGATGGTGAGGATAGGCTGGGCCACCAGTAGACACCAGGTTCCACTGCAGGGCAGTCCCCGGGTCAGCAGTAGCTGACTAGAGGGTCAGAGACACGGGTACAAGGCACAGGAGGACAGAGGCAATGATGTGGTCAGATAATCCGGGGGCAGGGCAGGCAACACAAGTTTAGTATACAAAGCTGAAATCAGGATAAACGGTAAACGAACCAGCTCAAAAACAGGTGAGGCAGAACAAACATCCACCCACAGGACCCAAAGACAATCAACTGGGAACGAACAATCAGGCAGGAGTAGTGGGAGGAGCTGCCTAATAAACTCGCTGCTGCCTAGGGATAGGGTGGGGAAGGCAAACCCTGCAAAACACAGCAGGGTTAACTTCCTGTAGGATGTGGCCACGTCCCCCCTAATTCAGGTGGCGATTCCCTAGGAGCAGAGCTAACACTGAGCACAAAGAGCTCGGGAAGATGGGGAAGCAGAGTGGTGAATGCAGTGAGTAGGGCAGTGTTAAGAAGGCGTGCGAGATGCCGGCGTGACCGTGTATTTGTTTCCTGTTTTGACCATGTCTTGTTTTACTGACTACATCTTCCTACATTCCTACATCTTCTGATTTTGTACTTTCCCTTTCTTCTTGGTTCTGTACCTGACCACTCCTGTCAGCCTACACTATCGAATAGAAGCTTATCCCGTGACCACTGCCCATGGGATTCTGTTTAAGTCCAGATCCCTGTACAGGGGTTAAAGAGTGAAGGCCCGGGTAACCCAAGGGGTCTGGTAAGTGGAGGGGCTCGCACTGAACCTGTCTGTGGTTTACCATTTTAGAGCTGCCAAGCGACTACTGACAAAGCCCCATTACACTTACTTTGTGGCAGAAACCTACGTCAGAATTTTGGCAAATTTTTGCCTCATTGTTCTACATGTTAATCCATGCTGCACTTTCCAACAAGCCACGTGCTCTAGCTGTCGGACAAGACATAAAAAGTGTCTAAAACACATACTAATTATGGTGGAAGCCATAAAACACAAATTTCAACACAATTCTGGCATATTTAATTTGATTAATGTGCCCCGATATTTAGATCCCCTTCCTGTGTTAACAGACGCTTTGGCACCCTCCTGACTGCTTTATGCTGCAGTTTTGCTGAATCAGATTGGCTGATGTTTCTATGTAAGCCCATCATATGCTAAGAATTCTATTACAGCAAGAAGAGAATGATTATGAACTACATGTACAGAAGTGGCAGCTGCCAACTTGACGGCTGACACATTATGTTTATGTTAATGTTGTAGCGGATCTCGGCTTTCTACACCATCCGTGTACCATTGTCATTATTCTCATTTACTCTGAATGAGCAGTGTGATCTGCAGATAACATAGGTAAGATACACTATTGCTTGTCTCAGCCGCCAAGTTGGTGGTTTCTACATCTGTAAACAGCTAACCAGTGAGAAAAAGCAGATCTTCAAGTGAATGGCGCCTTATACTGAGGTAAACCCGTTTTAGAACAGGAGATTTGATTTATATAGTGCACAAATAAAACTACCTCACCCTCAAGATTTTGTTGCAAGGAAAGAAAAGTAGCTACTAATTTTTTAGGGGAAGAAAAGTAATTTAACAAACTGATTTTTCGGCAAACTATTGAAATGAATGTATAAAATCACAAAAAGAGACGTTCTTATTATAGAGGCAGCGCCTCTCTTATTTGTAGGCTGCTTTTGGTATTGCAGTTCTGTGCAATCGAAGGCTGTGTGCCCACGATGCGTTTTTTAAGCATTTCCGCAGCGGTAATACCGCAGCAGAAATGCTTAAAAAACGCTTGGTAGAAGGTCTGCAATGTTCCCCAATGATAATCCGCATGTGCTGTGCACATGCTGCGGAAATTTCCGCTGCGGATTATCATTGGGGAAAAAAACGCAGCACTACCAATTATTTTGCGTAATCGCAGCGTTTTTGCCGCCATTGACTTGCATTGAATCGCTTAATATCCGCATCACTACATGTGCACATGCGGATATTAAGTGATTCAATGCGCGGATGGTACCCGGGTCTGGAGAAGAGGAGACTATCCTCCAGACCCGGGTACAATAGTACCTGTAAAAAAAAGGATTTTAAAATAAAAGATAAACATTATACTCACCTTCTGATGGCCCCCGGTCTCCTGTACGATGCGTCCTGTCTCCCCGGCAGCTCGCGATGGTCTAAAAGGACCTTCCATGACGTCTTTTAGTCATGTGACAGGTCACGCGACCGCTGACATCATGGAAGGTCGTTTTAGACCACCGCGAGCCGCTTGACACACCAGACACACCGGACAAGGAGACCAGGGAGGCATCAGAAGGTGAGTATAATATTTATGTTTTATTTTTTACCATTCTTTTACGGTCACATTATATAAATCCATGCCGGCTGCATGGATTTATATAGTGTGACCAAGTTGTCAAGCACTTTCCAAGTGATGCTAAAATCGCTTGGAAAAGCACTTGACAATCCGCATGCAAAATCGCATGTGAAATCCGCATGTACAATCCGCATGCATTTTTTCTGCCAGGGAGATGCAGAAACGCTCAGGAAAAATCCGGAGCATTTCTGCATCGTGGGCACATAGCCTAACTGAATATGGCTAAGATGCAATGTCAGACAATAGTCTACATTGTTTCTATTATAAAAACAGACACTATCTCCTGAATTTAGGTAATACATATAAAGTTTTATCCAATGATTTATAACATTTACAAATACATATCTAAAGCTCTGCAATGCTGAAATATTGTATAACTGTAATGCAAATGTGCTGGTTAGGATTCCTCCTGCTTTTTGAAGCATTTGAAGACCTCGCTACCCCTGATTACATCATGTCGTGACCCTCTATTATACCAGGCTTAACCTCTTTATAATAGTTCATGCTCTCAATCTGTTGAATAGCGAGATGATTATCACATATGAATACAAATAAGAATGTCCTCTATTCGATTTTATACATTTATGTGTAACGGACAAAACTGTTGGAAGAGTTTTGTAAAATTCTTGTGATTTTGAAGTATTTGTGGGCTAAAATTGCATATACTGTACAATAAATCACTTGTGATACAATACATTCACTGCAATGGGGCAGAAGCCATGACTGTGTGGAGAATATTGTATCTACTTAGTAATCATAAATTCTTAACAATTAGCGGAATTAATCTGGTAATATATAGAATTAAAAAATGGATTAATTTTGTGTATGCTATAGTAAAACAAGGGAGGACACGGAAAGCAAAGGGCCCTAAGTAAGAGCAGTATATGGGCCCCTTGCTCTACAATATTTCATCATAGAGTACCCCCTTATGTCTCTAACAATCCGCCAGTAATTGAGATCTACGGTGCATTTGATCAGCTTAGTCTTTTATTGTACATGCAATCTAATAAACAAAAACAACTATCCAAAAGATCCACATATCTTATGGCTCTACACATGATAGGCAGAAGAATGCATATAAGACAAAACCATGTGAGGGCATATATCAAAAATGCAAATATTCTTTAATAGATACAATAAAATCATCAGAGACAAATTATATATGTAAGGGACGCATAGGTCGAGAATCACATGAGCGATCCCAAACACCAAGAAAAACAGTTACCTTCAGTGCCTGTGTTTTGTTTCCTCTGCCAAACACTTCACCATGCGGCCATATACTTCTAAATAACATAAAACTTGTGACCCCTTGCTTACATCAAGAAAGAAAAAAATCCAGTTTATAAAAAGAAGATTTCTTTCACTGCAGAACTTGATTAACCCCTTCACGAAAAATGACATATTTCAGTCATATGTCATGTCCATGCATTTAATTAGCTGTCATGTGCCTTTAACAGTCGCTGGTGGATTAGGGCTCCACCCACGACTGTTAACCAGTTAAATCTCACTGCCAATCTCTGACAGCGGGATTTAACACGAGCCGGCCGGAAGCACGTCATAAATCCCGCACATCGGCACCGCTGTCAAGTGATCGCAGGGCACCGATGGGTTGTCATGACCCTCGTGCCTGTCATTACAATACTCCTGTGAACCCTGGCTCGTGCTGAAGCACTCCTATGTATAGCACAGGCTATCGGACGATCGCATCTTCAAGTCTCCTAAGGAAACTATTAAATAAAGTAAAAAGGGGGAAAAAAAGTTTTAAAAAATATGAAAAAAGTAAAAAAAACACATGTTCAAATCACCCAGCGTTTATCCCATTGAAAATAAAACAATAAAAAATATACGTTTGGTATCGCTACATTCAAAAATGTCCGATTTATCAAAATATTAAATAAATTAATTCGATCAGTAAACAGTGCGACAAGAAAAAAAATTGAAACTCCAAAATTGGAATTTTTTTTGGCCCCCGCCACAGCAACAGTGCAATAAAATGTGTTAAGAAGTGATGAAAATATCGTATCTACCCCAAAATTGTATCAATAAAGATGTCATCTAGCCCTAGATCCAGAAAAATGGAAACGCTACTGGGTCTCATAAAATGGTGACAAACACAAAAACTTTTTTTCATACAAATTTCTGAATTTTTTTTCACCATTTAAATAAAAAATAAACTATACATGTTTGATATCTGCATACTTGTACCGACCTGGGGAATCACATTGCCAGGTCAGTTTTACCATATTGTGAACATTGGAAATAAAAAAAAACAAAAAACAATTGTGTATTTGCACTTTTTTTGCAATGGTAAAATCAATGTTGCCATTCAAAAGTACAACTCGTCTCGCAAAATACTAGCCCCCATAGGGCTATATTGACGAAAATATAAAAAAGTTATGGCTCTTTAAAGAAGGGGAGAAAAAAATGAAAATTAAAAAATGGAATAAAGCCATGGCATGAAGGGGTTAACAGCACATTCAGATGACAGCAGGCTTAATAAATACATGGTCTGTACTTCACACAGTAGCAGCTCATTACTCGAAAGCAACATTACAGTTGCATGAACCAGCCTACTTGGTCTCTTCATTCTTCCTATAATTTCCTTGCTGACTATAGCCTGGCTTCAGTGCAGTACCTAAGTGTTCTAGACTGGAAAACCCAGAATTTCTTCACAGAAATTTCCAAAGTTTGGCCAAGACTTGCCACGAACACACTCCTTCGCTGTCTTAGGGTCCCCACTGACCCACAGTGATAAGTGTCCAGATTTATGGCTCTGTACACAGCTGAACTGACTTATCTTCGGTTCGTTATCTCAGTTCTGAGGTTACAAGCGTTCTCCTTCTCACCTTGCTGTTATGGTCACTCCAATCTGCATTTTTTTCATAGAATTTAAATCACTGCTGCTCTCCTTCTCCTTCCACACCTGCACACAACTTAAGTACTGACTGGCTATCTCTGAACTCCCAGAAATTGTCTTTTATGAGCTATACTTTATGAGTTTGATTAAGGCCATCTGACTGGCTTTAACACCCTATTAACCAGTGTGACTCTGACAGTGCCGGGGAAGGGGGACTTTATAACTAGTACATTCTATAACAGATACTTAATATTTCTCTCCATAGCAAATCACAGTGCAAAGAAGCAATTCTATCAGACTTCTGTCACATTAATAAATGCAGATAATACAATAATATTCAAACACTGCAATCTTCAGGAGGTGTTCTTTTCTGCTTCAGTCTTTTACATATATTTAAACTAGACAAATGAGATGACACAATCAAACCAAGATAGGACACCTAGTTTACAAAAAAACACTAATGTAAGTGCAAATATGCACATAGGGGCAGTGTACTTCTAATAAAAATCACCTTGGATAGTGGTTTCACAACCCATAATTACTAGGGGAAAAATAAGTGTGAATAAACAAGGCCATAAGTGCTAAGAAGAACCCAGACATCAGAAACAAAACTTTTCTAGTGAAATACTCATCAAAAACAGTGGCTGCACTGGTACCCCATAGGCAATTTTCCTTGTGACCATCCTTGCAATGTCTGTATGGGTTTGTTGGGTATTTTAGTGGATCTTGAGTTCTTACTATCTTTGCACTTTGGGATCAGGGAACATGTGGTTGGAGGTGTTAAGTCTCACATAGTGAGGTGGATCCTCAAAGCCCTTGGGTTCTGATGATCAGCTGTTACACAACATAGACAAGTGATGTTAGTGCAGCAGGGCGACATTGATGGATCTATGGAGGCTGTAGTGGCTGGACAGAAACAGAAGAAGCAGAACACAGGGACTTATGAAACAGAGTGAAAGTGATGGCAATGGACATAACAAAGTTGTAATTCAAAAGGAAGTAGGGTAGACTCTGCGAGGTAAAGCCATGAGAAAGGATTGATTTTTGACTGAAACATTTTAGCTAGGTTATACACATAGGCTCCATATGTGGATTTTAATATGGTCTCTATAAAGCTGGATGTTTTATGAAGAACTCCCTGGGTGACGGATTATCTTTTTTCGAAACTCAGCAATGTAGTTGAGCTGAGTTTGCAGTGGAGTTCAAAATGGAACAAATACATTAGTAAGCATTACTTAATGATCTTTGTCATTTTAACAAAACATTCGTAGCTGCATCAAGCATTGCAAAGTGAGCATGCTCTGATCACTCCCCCTGCACTTTGATTGGCAGCCTGCTCTGTATACACACTTCAGAGCAAACTGTCAAAGTGCAGGGGAGTAATCGCAACGCTCACAACACACTCATTGTATAAGGAGCTGTGACTAACTGCTCCCTGCACCGCCCCAGTGACTGGAAAAAAGTGGCTGCATGGAGAAAAAATGTAATCTTCTCCCTGTAGCTGCTCCAAAATCCATGAGCTCTCTATCTCCTAACCTATTATTACTGAATCACAACATGGGTAATTAAATTGATGCAAAGATTGCTAAGATTGCTACAGATTCCTCTAGCCGCTGCTTCTGTGAGATAGACAGACATGATTTAAACACTATTTACATGAAGATTACCACTATATCTGCAGGTAATTAGTGTTTTGGGGGATGATTGGTTCCATTTAAGTTTCATGCACAAAATTCATGAATCTCTGTCTCTGTCTCAAGACTTCCCAAACTTATTACCCAAACACAACCAGGGCATTTAAAATTATGTAAAGATTGCTAAGTGTGCTATTATTTATTTGACAAATTTCCAAAGTGTTCCTATTGAGATGAAAATTGATGAAACAACAAATGTTTGGTTGAAATGACAGAATGATATAGTAATGTTTTCGCAATATGATGAGAGACCTGAAGAGTTGGACACACTGCTAAGGTGGAAAAAAATTATCATCACCACCTATCCAGGGAGATTAGAGCATTTCAGAGAACTGGTGCAATACAAGAAATGTCTTGGAGACAGGAGAGGAAAGTTCATATTTCAAAAAAATTACAATATTAGTTTTATATTGTAAGCAGAAATAGTAGGGTGGTAGACAGAGATCAGGATGGAAGAGATGTAGGGTGTTGTAACATTAAGGAAAGATTTGTGGTTGAGTGGGATAAGTTTGTGTTGTATTCTGAGGTGAACGGATAACCAGTGCAATGACTGGTACAAGATGGAGGCATCAGAGTAGCAGTTGGCCAGAAATTGGACCCTGTCTGCTTCATTCAGGATAGATTGGAGAGGGCAGAGTTTTGTGAGAGCAATCCTGATTAGTAGTGAGTTGCACTAATCAAGACGAGAATGAATCAGTGACCGTAACAATTTTTCCAATAAAAAGCAATTGTATGAAAAATGGTAAAAAACAGATTCTGGAGATGTTTTTTAGGTGCAGGTGACATGAGTATGCGAGTGATTTAATAATGAGTGAAGGAGTGAGTAAAATATAACCTTAAAAGAGTTGTCCAAAAACAGTTGGTTTTGGAGGAGGAAGGTTGAGTAGATATGAGAAGGGGCTGTGGGGACTTTAGGCAAAAGCTGTGTCTGATGTTGTCAATCTTCTGCTTGAAGAAAGAGGCAAGGCCTTCAGCTGAGATGAGAGGAGAGGGAGGAGGCACTGGGGGACGAAGGAGAGAATTGAAAGTGTTGAATAGCTGCTAGGGTTGTGAAACAGGGAGGATATGAGAGATAAGAAGTAGGTTTGTTTTGCTGCAGTGAGTGTGGACTTGAAAATAGTGAGCGACTGTTTGAATGCGATGAAGTGCTCATTGGAGTGGGACCTTTTCCATCTCCACTCAGCAACCCTGGAGGCCTGTACTTTAGTCAGGTTGGTGTGCTAGGGTTGCCTCTTGATTGTGCGAGCTTTGGTATGTGTGAGAGGGGCAACCGAATCGAGAGCTGTAGCTGTTGTGGTGTTATAAAAAAAGGAGCAGCAACGTCTGCATCCTGTAGGGAACTTATCTCTGTAAGAGGGAGGAGGGATTCAGAGAGTGAGTGTAGGTCAAGGTGTTTGAGATTTCTGCGAGCGTGTGCAAGTTTGTGAAGTATGGATTGTGCACCTGGAGAGGAGAGGGCAGAGAATGTAGGTAGGTTGTGGTCAGACGGAGAGGAGAGTTAGAGAGGTTAGATAGGGAACAGAAGCGGGTGAAGATGAGGTCCATTGTGTGGCCATCTTTGTGAGTGGCTGCAGAAGACCACTGAGCAAGGCCGAAGGAGGAAGTGAGGGATAGAAGCTTAGAGACAGATGGGTGGGAAGTGTCAATGGGGATATTGAAGTCGCCCATGATGATAGTGGGGGTGTCGGTGGAAAGGAAGTGACGTAGCCAGGTGGTGAAGTGGTCGAGGAAAGTGGTGGCTGGCCCTCGGGGACGGTAAATGACAGCAACTTGAAGGTTGGAGGGGGGTAGATGCGCACACAGTGCACCTCAAAAGAGGGGAGAGTAACAGAGGGCGGCAGTGGGATTTGGGTGAAAGCTCAGGTATCTGACTGGAGAAGACCTACTCCTCCACCATGTTTGCTGCTGGGGCGGGGGGTGTGGGAAAGGTGGAATCCACTGTATGAAAGTGCAGCTGGAGAGGCCGTATCGGAGGGGTGAGCCAGGTTTCTGTGATGCCGAGGAAGGAAAGTTTGTTAGTGATGAAAAGATCATGAATATAGGAAAGTTTGTTGCAGACAGAGCGACCGTTCCGTAGAGCTGGTGTTAGTGCGACTGGGGAAGCGGGGACTGGGTGAATGGGTATGAGGATCGAAAAGTTGCGAGAATTTGTGATAGATCATGGATGAGAGGTAGAAGTGACTGTGGGCATGGGGTGAGGAGGACCAGGATTTGGAGAGATATCGCCGGAAGTAAGAAGTAGCAGGGAAAGTGTTAGCAGGTGGGAGCAGGAGAGGGCATGAGGTGGCTGTCTGTGTTTGGAGAGACAGGATTGAATGTTGAGGAATAGTTCTGAGGAGGAAGTGAGATGCATGGGGAGGATGGAGGGAGAGATGACCAGTTCCTTACTAGGTGTAGGGATTTAGGGGGGTTAATAGAAAGTGGAGGACTATAAGGGAAAGAGTGAAAGCTAAAAAAAAACATAGTTAAAAGAGTAAGCAGTAAAGAGTGAGTTACCTGACTCTTGCCCTGACTAGCTGCCTCTGTAGTAACCGCCACTTAGTGCCAGATGACACATTGTGGAAAAGGACGCATGCATGCAACCCCACACGCGTGCACCCGCGTCAGTACTGACGTGAGCGCAGCGGAGCTGGCTTATAGATGCCATTGCGAGAAGTCCCAAGAGTGAAGTCCCAGAGACAAGAGGTCTCTAGAGGGAACCTCCAGAGACGAGAGACTGGAGTTGCAAGAATGGTGCCGAGTTAGGGGGGTTGAGTCTGAGAGGGAGAAAACCAGGTCACACAGAAAGGGGCATCCGTGTGGGCTGTTAGTTCCAGTGTACAATCACGGTACAGAGTGTGGGACAGGGCTGTGCTCCGGGAATGGAGAAGGCCAATGTGACAAGCATATTGCGCAGAAAATGATATATCTAGGACTTGCGGCCTAGCAGGAAATACTGGTGACTCCTGTTGGGGCCAGTATAACAAGTGGAGATTCTTAAAGGGAATGCGACGATTATGGGTTTAGTAGTGAGAATAACCTTCATTGAACTGAAATAGAAATGCTAAGCATTACTGATCAACCACCGTCTAACAACTAGATAATAAGAACAGTATACATAGAGAACGGTGAATAGATATTATAGTGAGTTGCATTCCCGTATTTTAATAGTGTCATAATACTTCATATTGACTTTGTTATTGTTGCCCACAATATTGTGCTGATTTTTATAAATATAAATACTAATAACTAGATTTCCTTTTTGTGTTAGTCAAATAAATAGTGCTGATTAAGTACCACTGTCTCCTCATTGTCTGCGCTGTTGCATTCACACACCTTTTTACAGTAGTGCAGAATTGATGTCAGGAGAAGTGTATAATTGTGTGTCATTAATGTGTAGAGAGAACTGAAGGACAAATCTGCTGATAGCTTTTCCAGTTGAGGTTGTATAAAGAGAAACTAGAAGGGGACTTGTGGCGCCCCTGCGGGTACAGTCGCACAGAGGTACTGCATCTCACCCAGAGGTGTGGTACCCCACTCTCAGGTAAGGAGGGAGTACTACCCGGGACCCACACACCCGCATCCAACACATTTCACTTCAGTAGGGAAGGGCGAGATTGCTCCTAAGGGAGAGCACAGTCCCTGGTCCCTAGCTGGAGGGTGAAACCATGTAGTGGGTGTGGGTGGAGGAAGCAGGTCAGGGGAGCACCATCAGGAGGAGTATAAGAAGTAGGTGAACTATCTTGAAGAGTCGAGTCCTGCTCAGGAGAGCAGTGTAGAAGGATCCAGGCTCCCGTCTCCAGTGCTTGGAGCAGGAGTTGAGTGGAGAGAGAGAGGAGTCGGGCCTAGTCTGAGAGGCCCAGGAAAGAGAGTGAGAGAGGACGAGGGCAGAGGGAAGGCTCCAGAGACAGAGGGGATCCCAGGGGCACAGTGAGTGCAGGAAGCCACCCGTGCGCCCGAATCTACACGGACGTGGAGGGATCAGGCCGCATAGGGGACCGGCCCCTAGCTAGTGGAGAACAACCAGGCGCAGCTAGACAACCGGCGGCTGCTGCATTTGCAAGGTGCTGCAGCCAACAGCCACAATTACATCGCCGAAAAGGTGGCCGCATAGAGTCCAGGGGACTGCACGTCGCCCGACAAGACCCGAGGCTACTGGCTTGGGACACTGATTGTGAGGCGCAGGGCAGGATGGCGAGAGCCAGCACAGGGAAGACGACCGGGAAAGGCACATGGAACGGGGTTCCCTTTTAAGTACTCCTGAGAGACTTGAGAGTTGCTGAACCCCTTCCCTGGAGGACACAGGATGACGTGGGCGGTTACACTTGGTAACCTGGAGTCTTGAACAACCGTGAGTAAAACCTGAAGACTGCACCCCACTGTGTCCTGGAATTATTGCTGCGCCATCACCAGCCCTGCACTACACAGCACCAGCAACATTTACCTCATAAAATCATCACTACACTGCCCTGGAGCTTAGCTCTGCCTGTGGAGAGCTGAACCAACGCTGCTGCGTTACCATCAGCTCCAGTGGATCTGCACCGCAGCGGCGGCTCCATATAGCCGCTTACCACTGGTGGCGTCACGAACATTATTATCCTAAAAATTTTATTCCCCTTTTTCTTTCCCTTTAATTGACCACCCTGGGCCATGGACCGGGTCACTGCCACCGTGACATCCCCCAGCACCGAACGGCCCGGCTACCGAGTACCCCACGGCCCAGGGGGCACTTCAGACTTATTACTTAATCCTGGGGAAGAGAAAAGAAAGAAGACAGGAAAAAAGATACACTAAAAGAGCGATCAGAGAGGTTAACTAAGACAGAGCAGTATCCTCAAGGCCGATAGTGCGAAGCATAATGAGGAGTAGAGATGAGCGAACAAGTTCGAAAAATGTTCGTTTTCTTTTCAAATTTGGCGTGAACATTGCACATTTGGATTCGTGATCGGACCCCCGAGCGTTTTTACTGAAAATCGGCCCAATTCAGCAAAAGTGCGGGAAATGATTGTGTTTCCACTACTGTATTTATTAGGACTTTGGCTAGGGTAGTGGTGCTGTATAATGAGTGAGGGGGGCGTGGTTGATGAGGGGAGCGAGTGGGAGCATTCAGAGTAGCGGCGGGCGGTTAATCTTTTTTTTTTTATTAACTTAATGTGTGCAGATTCCGGCAAGCCAATCAGGGCGCAGGAACCATCCACAACGTCCAGACACAAGGGCTTCTGTCATTGGCTGCTGAAGTCACATGTCCCTCTCCATATAAAGAGAGGACATGTTGTTTTAGCACCATTTTGTCAGTATAACAGTTCAGAGAGGCTGCTCCTGACGCTGGTCCTGGATTCTGTGAGATTTGAGATAGTTAGCTAGGCAGTTGCTTCTAAGTCTGATAGTTTAGATAGGATCTTGTGTGGCTGTGAAATCGACCTTCCAGCAGATCAATCGTTTTTGCTATTAGTGTGGTCCTGACATAGACAGCAGGCCACATTTCAGCATAGAACTCTGTTGTCCACTACTGATATTGTGCTGCATGCAGGAGTACACCCTTGAAACTCTAATCTTTTCTGTTACTACCATGCTACATACAGCAGGCCACATCTCAGCTGGTATTTTTTTTGCGGTGAAAATCAGCTGTATCCAGAGGTCATCCAGAGTAAAAAAAAAATCCAATTTCTTCTGTTACTAACGTGGTACAGCAGGCCACATCTCAGCTTGTAATTTTCTGGTGGTGAAATTCAGCTGTATCCAGAGCTTACCCACAGTAAAAACAAATCAAATTTCTTCTGTTACTAACGTGATACAGCATGCCACATCTCAGCTTGACATTTTTTGGCACATATATTCTGTTGTATGCAGGCTTCGTCCACAGTAAAAAATCTAATTTTTTGTTGCTAATAGCGTGCTCCAACCACACTATCTGAGCAACATGAGTGGGAAAAAGCGAGGTCGTGGTGGAGGGGGGAATAGGCTTGGTGTTCAAGGTGTACGTGGGGTAGGTGGTTAAGTTAGTGAAAGCTCTACCGAACCAACATCATCGCGTCCTATCCAAAGACAACTGACAACTTCTGTTACTGGACAGGCTACTTGACTCCCTTTCTTTGGCAGCCGCACAGCGGTATACCTTGTAGATGACGGCCAAAAAGAGCATGTGCTCCAGTGGATGGCAAGTACTGCATCAAGTGGCCTCTCCTTCTCTTCCTCCACCTCAGCATAACACACAGTACAGTCCTCAGAGGTGGCACCCCAATTACCCTTGTTTACCCCCGTGTCACAACTGTCCAACCGCCCAACTGACTGTAGGGAACCACAGATGGGTGAGTCTGCAGAGTTGTTCAGACATTCTATGCCACGGGCATCAGAGGTCTGCTCCAAATATTCACAGACTCAAGAGGAGGAAAGCATCTGCACCGATGCCCCAAATTTTTTTATGTTGGATCCGAGGCAGTACGAAGTAGGGTCTGAACAAAATCCTGACCCTTGTCCCCAGACGTTAACCACTATGGGGGGAGTTGATCCTGATGAGACTCAGATAACTGAGGAGCACACAGACTGTACTGTGCTGTCAGGGCAGGAAGAAGAGGATGACTTTCAGGGCGAGGAATGGGAGAACAGAGAGGATGATGATGAGGTTGTAAATCCCACTTGGTGTGAACTCAGAGACATGAAACTGAGTAGCTCATCTAAGGAGTTGGAGGAGGAAGACAAGGCAGCTATGTTGCGGCCTACCGCGCAGACACGGAGTGATGCAACCACGCCGATCATTGCATCCTCAGCCACAACTGTAGCTGTGGCCTGCAGCAGTCGCGGGTCTGCAGCTCACAGGGGAGGCAAGGGTTGCCTAGCCTGGGCCTTTTTTGAGACCGCAAAGGATGAGTCAACTCATGTTATCTGCCAACTTTGCAAAAAAAGACTCAGTAGAGGGAACAATTTCAGTAATTTGACTACTACATGCATGAATCGTCACATGCGTGAGCAATATGCCTTAGTTTGGCAATCTCACTGTAATATAATGCGGAACAGCGGGCCTCACCAACCATCGATCGCCCCATCAACCACATCTGCTGCTTCTTCCTCCTCCGTCACTGTGCCAAGTGTTGTCACACAGGTCTCTGGCCGCAGAACCTCCACTTGTTTACCCGCTCCTGTCAGGCTAAGTGAGAGCCCGTTAGCTGTAAAGGAAGGGAACATGCCTGCTGTTTTTGCCCAGCACACCACATCTTTCTCAATCCACCGTAACATCTCCGCCTGCACCTCACTCACGGTCCAGCAGTTTGTTGTATTCACCCTACTCCGCCCTCTCTCAGCACATTAGCCAGCCCTTGGTCCCACAGTTGTGGTCACATAAAAGATTGTTTTATCCTACACGTGACAAAGCTAAGAAGTTGAACTCCACCATCTCCAATCTGTTGGCCACAGAAATGCTGCCTTTCCTCCTGGTGGATACAGATGGTTTCCTAAAGCTAATGGCCATTGCAGTCCCCCAGTAGCAGTTGCCCAGTAGCCATTACTTCTCTAAGAAAGCTGTGCCTGCGTCACACCAGCATGTCGCAGACAACATCACCCATTCCTTGACTATGTCTGCCAGGGTGCATTTCACAACAGACACCTGGACGAGTAAGCATGGCCAAGTGCGTTACATCTCACTGACTGGGCACTGGGTGACTCTGGCGGCTGTGGGGGCCGGCGGGAAAGGGGCTGCCCCACAAGTCTTGAAATCCCCAAGGCTTGCGGGACAAACCTCTGTATCTACCACTTCCTCCACTGCTTCTGCCTCCTCCACCACCTCTGGAGCTCCACCTGCGCCCTCAAACCCTGCCTTAATGAGACACGTGTTTCAACAGTGCAGAGCGAATCCCCACCACCTCTTTACTGTGCAGCCAGGGCTCACCACAATCAGTCAGTGTTAAAATTAATATGTCTTGGAGATCACAGTCACACAGGTGAAGAGTTGTGGACAGCTATCCAGGCTAAGTTTGAGCAATGGCTGTTTCTACTGAACCTGGAGCCAGGGAAGGCCGTGTGTGATACCGGTGCAAACCTGGTGGCGGCCCTACACCGGGGTAACCTCACACACGTGCCTTGCATGGCTCATGTCCTCGACGTGGTGGTACAGAAATTTCTCCCCCACTATCCCGGCCTGAATGTGCTGCTGCAGAAAGCATGGTTGCTGTGTGCTAGCTTCCGACGATCGCAACCTGTGGGTCATCGACTTGCATCACTAGAGAGGTCTTTCGGCCTACCAGTTAACCGGTTGATATATGATGTGCTGACACGGTGGAATTCCACTCTATACATGTTGCAGTGACTGTAGCAGCAGTGACAAGTCCTGACGCACTATCTCATGTCGTATAGTCAGGGCCAACGCAGTATGAACGTGGGGCAAATCACGTTTGCGGAGTGGGTACAGACTAAGGACCTCTGCACCCTTCTGCACAGTTTTGAAATGGCTACTAAGATGGTTAGCGCTGATGATGCCGTCATCAGCATCACTATTCCAGTCATCTACATGCTGGAGCAGACTTTGAATAACCTGCTGGAAGAGGTGGTGGTCCCAGAGAAAGAGGAGGAAGCAGAGGAGGATGTGGAAGGGATAACAATCTCTCTAAGTTCCACATTGTCGTCACACAGGCAGGTGCCAAGTCAGGGTGTGTTACAGCGATCGAGGTTGGTCGTGTTACCAGACAAACTATTGGTGAAGGTGCAGAGCCAAGGAACAAATGGAGGAGGATGAGGAGGAAGAGGTGATGGGCGAGCAACAGTCATGAGATGAAAAGGATAATAATCCCCTCTCTGTTGTCCTTTGTCGATTATATGCTCTAGATTTGCATTATACACTCTGGATTTGCATTCTAGTGCTATTCAGCACTTTTGCTGCTCTCTGCTTTGTTTACTGCTCTCTGCTTGTTACTTAGATCAGTATCACTTTTGCTATAATTATACTAATGTACATTAAAGCATTGTATGCAGGGCGACACTAGCATCGGTATTTATATTGCTTATTCTAGAGTTTTTTATTATATATATTTAAGCACAGTGTATTGGAGGAGGACAGTTGGCCCTGCCCCTGACATGGACCTCTGTGATGATTAATTTAGCCGGATGGTCTTTTTAATGTACACACACTTGTATACACACTTCTTGCCTCTTTTTGTATACTGCTCTATTACTAAGTATGTTATTAGTGATCCTATTTACATATTTGTTGTGCCCTCAGTTTTTCTCTATATTATAGAAAAGGTATAACAGAAACAAGTACACAGATTCTGCATTTATCACCCACTCCGGGTTTTGTCTCCCACTCCTGAGAAAAAATGCTGACTGAATACTGACCAAATACTGATAATGGGGCTGTGGCCTAAATTTACCCCCAGCCATACAATAGATATTCCTCCATTACAATATATCTTCGGTGTCTTCAGCTCTGGAGCACAGAGCACTTACAACCAATGGGTCCCTCTGCAGCGCCGGCGAGTGACGTCAGCAGCGTGATCACATGACCTTATCATGCTGCTAACATCGCTCTGACCCAGAGATCAGAGCTTCAATTGTACTCGCGTCTGAATAAGTGGATTCATCCATAGAGCATCGGGTTTGAGTTAAATTTCCTGAAATGCACAGTTCCACGCAAATTTGAATAATCTGCAATTTGATTCACGAAGATCGGCAAACAAAAAAAAAATCCCATTTCGCACACTGCTGAAGACTCAACAAGTGGGCTCATGGCATCAGGTCTAGCTGCACAGATTTCCCCATAATGCCCTGCAGCAATTCGATATCACATGGTGTAGGCCAGCCAATCCCGGGTGAGGCTATCATAGTCGGTATAAAATACAGGGGCGAGCCAAGGAGTACAAATTTATGCTTGTACTGTTTAGGGATCTAGGAGGTCAGCGTACACAGCATAGAATAGATAGAAAAAGGCCTAATGTGATTGTGGTGTACTACTTCAGTGCTGATGTACCAGATTGAAAATGGGAGCGATAGTCTCAGTATGTGAGATCCAAAGATTCAAGTGATATATAGGGAACTTCTGCAGCTGCATAGTCAGTCTGTGTGACTGTGAATTGATTAAATGAAATGTCCAGTATTTTTTATTATGTCCCCTATGTATTCACCCTGTGCCCATAAGTTTTTTTTGTAAATACATTTGGTTGTCCTTCTTGCCTGTGAGCGGCGCTATTGCTGACTGCTCACAGGCATCACATGACCCCCGGCTGCAGCAGACTCTTTCTTCCGCTGATGTCACGTCAAGTGAGGCGTGACATTGTAATGCAGGTGTCAGAAATGCAACGCGCAGAGACAGGAAGTGAGGGTAGTCAGAGATGTGTAAAAACTATTTATATATATATATATAACCAGGCTATAAACAAAGGGTTAGTAACAAGAATGAACAGGTAATTTACAATAACAATGAAGAATCTCCCAAAATAATGTGATGCGCCCTGGCGTGGAAGTCACCACAGCAGTTCTTTAACTCCGTGAATGGCCCTAGCGGGGGTCACCGGTTAGTCCCGCTAGGCCGCAAGTCTTTTTCTAACAAAGTCAATTAAATCTAGTTTGGCTTTTTCCACTTCGCCCGTCCCCCTCCCAACCTGACATCCTAAACCCCACTGCCCCCGGTACCATGTATGATCATTTGAAGTGTCGGCCCTGTTCAGCGATGCAGCTCCTCTGTTTCTGCTGGCGTGACTCCTCTGACGCAGCTCTCTCTTATTGTGTGACGCTCGCCAGCCCTCACCCTGGGAAGTGGGGTTACTCGGAGCCGGGTCAGATGTTTGGTGGGTTGTAGCCGTGGCCTGGACCCGTTCTGTGCCCAGGGCCGTCACATTTAAAAGGGTGTAATGGGCTTACAGGGTTAGTGTTCATCGAGTGGTGGTATTGACTACGCCACCTGTGGTGTCTGGTGATGGCCACCAGCGCTGCAGCAGTCCTCTGAGGCGGGATGTAGTGGCAGCAGGAGATGGTGCTACTCCCCACAAGCGGAGCAGGGCCTCAGGGCAGAGAGGCGGATGGAGAGAGTTGTAGTGGAGGAGTTCTGGTGCTATGCGGTGCGGTGCAGAAATAAAGAGACCGGAGGCCATAGGGGTAGACTTCCAGGGTTTTTACTCACGGTAGAGCATGCAGCTGCAAGGCTTCTCCCTGCTCCTCACGGGGCTCTGTGGCCACCAGGACCGGGGGTCCAACAACCTCCGAGTAATTCAGGTGCTTTAGTCAGGACCCCGCACCAAAGTGTTCCTAGACTTCACATTAAGTCCTCTCCTATCCGTGTGTGTAGAAAGGCCGGGTCTCCCTCTGGACTATGCACAGAACAAGGGTACGGGTGGCGACTCCGCTCTGTTACCCGGTGGGATTCACTGAGCCTCCGGGCTTCTCCGACTGAGACATAGAGTAACAAAGTCAGATATCGGGGGCCGGTACCCGATTTGCAGCAGGAATCCCTCTGACTAGGCCAGAGCAGCGAGGACAGGTGGCGTATACCGCTCCGTCTGCATCCCCCTGGGATCCTTTTGTGGTGGAGCTAGACTCCTCTGCTCCAGGCCTTCTTGGGTAGGGACCTTGACCGGGTAGAGACAACCGTTAACTCTTGCCCTCTCCTCGACTCACGGCCAGAGTACGAGGACCGTGTCCCCATCAACTGCAGGTTCACACAGAAAGCCACGTTCAGTGATGAAGATCACAATCAAAAGAACATAAGCCCAAGATGGCTGTTTATTAGATATGAATTATTAAGCATAACCTACATGTGCATCCTCCACCCTCACCCACTACATGGTTCCCCCTATCTTTTGGTTCCCCCATCTCCACTTATCCCAGCTGGGGCAGCACACTGGTGCCTATTAGCTCCCCCTACAGGTGGGAGAAGTGTAGTGTTGTGTGCGAAGGTGGGGTCCTGACAGTTGCACCATCCTTACCTCGAAGGAGAGATACCACACCCCATTAAAGAGGTGCAGTATCCCTGTGGCGATCAAACCCCAGGGGCGCCACATTATTTCCTCTTTGCTCAGCCATTGGAGGCAGTCTCTCGCGCCTTGGATAGCGGGGTCCGGACCTTGTCGGTTGACGGGCCATGTCAGGTACTATGAAGTCACTCAGTACCACAAGCAGATTCCGGCTCTCCACAGCGGCCGCGGTACTTGGGGGACCTCTGCGGTGAATCCGGCATTTGGTCATCGGCGTCCGCCTGTGGTGCCTCGTAGGTCTCTGCCTCCGACCTGTCAGGCTGGTTTCCTCAGCGCATCCCACGCACGTCTCCTTCTCTCTGCAGCTTGGCGCCAAAATCATCTCAGGTTTGGCGCGCTCGACCGTTATATTTAAAAACTCCTCACTGGACGTCACCTGACCGGGTCTCACGTTCAAATCTGTTTCGCCTTCAACACTCCTAAGGCATCTTGGATCCGTTTGATTGCGGTCAACCAGCAGATGACAATAAGGCTTTTTTACTTCTATTACAACATCAGTGACTCAGTCCCCACGGTGAATGATTGGCTGTGGGCGGGGTTACCCCGCGCGTCACACCCAGCATCCACCACGCGCTTTCCCTCCCCTCATTCATTGGGAGTGGGGAGCGATGGATGTTGCTTATGACGCGCGGGGTAACCCCGCCCACAGCCCAACATCCACCGCAGGGACCGCATCACTGATGTCACGCCTCACTTGACGTGACATCAGTGGAAGAAAGAGCCTGCTGCAGTCGGGGGTCACGTGATGCCTATGAGCGGTCAGCAATAGCGGTCAGGAAGGACAACCAAATGTATTTACAAAAAAACTTATGGGCACAGGGTGAATACATTGGGGAAATTATAGAAAGTACTGGACAACTCCTTTAATCTGTGATATACTGCAGTAACAGCACATTAACCCTAGAACGCATGACCATAAAAATCTACACTTTCACATACCTGGGGCCTTTTAGGCCCGTGTGCAAATAATAAATAAATGACCAACTGGAAATGACAAACAACTATATACCTGAGGAATACCTACAGTTTCAAAATTCTAACTAAAGAAATCTTGCAGAAAATAGAAAACAATTAACAGGGCGGGCCTGCGAGGCCCCAGGTATGCGTTCTAGGGGTAATAGCTGTATTTCTTTGTACACACTACAAGCAAGGAGGGTCAGTATTAAAACCCTCATTGCTAATTTTGAAACTCATACCAAAATCTAAATTCAAAGCTTGTGTTATGTCACTGAAAGTATGATTCCTGTATTTTGAGGCAGCCCATTTTCTTAAAGGAGTTGTCCACTACTATTCAAAATAGCCCAATGTGTTTTTATGATGAAAAGAAGCCTCTTTCTAAATACCTCCCTCTGCTGTTTCTGCCTGTGAGCGGCGCTATCACTGGTCGCTCACAGGCATCACACGAGTGACCAAATGGTAGTAGCCCTCTAGGTCAGGGCATATTTTGAGGTGAGAATCAGGCAGTGGGGAAAGGAGCTCAGGAAATTTCCCACCCTAAGGCACCTGTCAGCTGAGTAAGGGATGACTCAAACGGTAATGATTATTCTGTGGTGGAAAAGAGCTTGGAAGCAGACAAAGGTACACAGTAGGTGATGTCATCAGAGGAGGAGGTTATTGGCCTCAGAAATAAACAGCACATGCAATCTGTGGTTAAAACAGCACATGGGTAAAATCTGCTTGTTGTGCGGTCAGCTCTGGAGCATGTGATATGACTGTTGTTGATGTAGGAGGCTCAACAATACCTGAAAGCTCTGGTGGTCATAGCAAGTCCTATATGGTCCTATATGCGGGCATCTCCTGTGTGGGAATTCTTTTTCTTGTTGGCAGAAGAACAATCTGTTGCAGTGTGCAGGCTGTGTTGCTGGAAAGAAAGCAGGATACATCCTGGCAAATATCGAATAGGAACTATGTAACTCCTACAGCACATGAAACGGCATCACCTGCACATGTGTAGAAAACAAACTGACCAGCAAGATGAGCAAGGCCCAAGCTGTCCTCCTTCCTCTCATGATCATCTTTCTGGTAACCAATCTGCACCCGCAAGTAATTCCTTGTCGTTGTGATCAATCCCATCAGCACCCTCACTTACTGCTTTCCATACACTTCCTCTCTACCTTCATTGCATCTCCAGTTATCTTTTTGGGTGGCCAAATAACATGCGTTCAGTTGTCCAATTACATGGATATTCTACTCCCACATGTCCAAGTTCACCATAATTGATGCAAGACCACCTGGATTATACTGCCTCTTGCTAAAAAAATCACATGCGCTCAGGTTTAATAGAGGATACATAGACGCCATTATTTACTGCACAAATTATAATTTTTTTCAACAATAACATTTATTGTGAAATGTGTACCAATTTTTTGATACGACATACAACAAACTCACCTTCTTTTTAAACTCGGATGAAATTCAGTTTTTTTGTGAATGCAACTGGGTGAATTTTTTGGTAACACACTGTTCAGGATTGTGAGAAAAGTGTTTACAATTATACCAACATTTTTTAAATTCACTAAGAGAAATTTTCTTTAAAAAATTATCAATTATTTCCAAAATTGTTAGGAAATTTTTGGGATGGGGGAATTGGTGTATTACCCATATAATACGTGTTCCATAATCGGTTGAAGCTTTTGCACAGTGGACCATTGCCAACTCCATGTGTGAACAGATGACCCCTTTCCACTCAATGCACAGTCATTACTTCCACAGGTGTGCAGCTCATGCACAGGGCAGACCAGAAAGGGCAAAATTGTTTAAAATTATCACACCAAAATTATTTCACTTCCATGAGTGTAATTTTATTTTAAATTATTAACAATTTCACAAATAACCAAAGTATCTACAGTAGTACCAATTAGAAGATATATGACATGATAGCCCAGATAATTTATCTGTCAGTACAACAAACTGATATACACCAGCAAACATAGTTGCACCACCTGAATAGCCAGGTTTAGTTCTACCTGCACAGTGTCCTTTCTCCAGTAAGTACCTTGAGCTCTAATCCCGTCATTGAGATTGGACCAGTGGCAAGAAATCACCCAGTTTGCTTTGGGTGCGCTGTCATGTCCAGTCTCCAGTCTATTGTCAGTAAGGGTGTTCAGTGTGGCTGGTGGCTTTGTCACATTCAGGCAGAGCAGGTTATCCACCACCCAACCTTTGTCAAAATAAATCAGGAATGGTTTAGTGCTGACTTTCATTCTCCTATGGCTGATGCCAATGATTAAAACGGCCATATCTCCTGCCAGCCTGATTGTCTGTTGTCTGTCTTCTACACCGCTCTGCTTTCAGTGCTAAAAGGCCATGGTCAGCTTGGCATCCACTCCCTGTCCATCATGTCATCTATACTGACATACTGTTGCTGCCCGGGCTGGCTATAAACTGCCACACATCTCATAGAATCATAGAATCATAGAATGGTAGAGTTGGAAGGGACCTCCTGGGTCATCTGGTCCAACCCCCTGCTCAAAGCAGGATTCACTAGATCATCTCAGACAGATGTCTGTCCAGCCTCTGTTTGAAGACGTCCATTGAAGGGGAACTCACCACCTCTCGTGGCAGCCTGTTCCACTCATTAATCACCCTAACTGTCAAAAAGTTTTTTCTAATATCTAATCTGTGTCTCCTCCCATTTAGTTTCATCCCATTGCTTCTAGTCTTTCCTTGTGCAAATGAGAATAAAGATGATCCTTCTACAATGTGACAGCCCTTGACATATTTGTAGACAGCTATTAAGTCTCCTCTCAGTCTTCTTTTTTGCAAGCTAAACATTCCCAAATCCTGCAACCGTTCCTCATAGGACATGGTTTGCAGACCAGTCACCATTCTGGTCGCTCTTCTCTGAACTTGCTCCAGTTTGTCTATGTCTTTTTTAAAATGTGGTGCCCAAAACTGTACACAGTATTCCAGATGAGGTCTGACCAAAGAGGAGTAAAGACCGATAATGACTTCACGTGATCTAGACTGTATGCTTCTGTTAATACATCCCAGAATTGTATTTGCCTTTTTTGCTGCTGCATCACACTGTTGACTCATGTTCAGTCTATGATCTATTAGTATACCTAAGTCTTTTTCACATGTACTGTTGCTTAGCTCTATTCCTCCCATTCTGTATATGCTTTTTTCATTTTTATTGCCCAGATGTAGTACTTTGCATTTTTCCCTGTTAAAAACCATTCTGTTGGTTGCTGCCCACTGCTCCAGTTTATTTAGGTCTTTTTGAATCCTCTCTCTCTCTTCTCTAGTATTAGCTATCCCTCCTAGCTTTGTGTCATCAGCAAATTTAATCAGTTTACCCTCAATTCCTTCATCTAAATCATTGATAAAGATGTTGAACAATACAGGTCCCAGGACGGAGCCCTGTGGTACCCCACTTGAGACATTCATCCAGCTGGATGTGAAGCCATTTACAACCACCCTTTGAGTCCGATCACTAAGCCAGTTATGAATCCACCTAACAGTTGCCTGGTCCATTGCATACTTGGTCATTTTTTCAATAAGGATGGTGTGAGATACTTTGTCAAATGCTTTGCTGAAGTCAAGATATACTATATCTACAGCATTTCCCTGATCCACCCAGTCAGTGATTCTGTCATAGAAGGAAATTAAGTTAGTCTGACATGACTTGTTAGTTACAAACCCATACTGACTCTGGTTAATCACTTCATTCTTATCCATGTACTTACATACATGTTGTTTAATAATTTGTTCAAAGATCTTTCCTGGTATAGAAGTCAGACTCACCGGCCTATAGTTCCCTGGGTCCACCTTCTTCCCCTTTTTGAAGATAGGAACAACATTTGCTCTTCTCCAGTCTTCTGGGACTTCTCCTGTTCTCCAAGAATTTTCAAAGATTATGGAGAGTGGTTCTAAAATTTCTTCTACGATCTCCTTCAGTACTCTGGGGTGTAATTCATCTGGACCTGGAGACTTGAACTCATTTATGTTAGCTAAATATTCCCTCACAATCTTTCTGTTTACAGATAACTTGGATTCCTCTATTCCTTTAAAAGGACAGTGAAGATCAGTTGATGTTACATTTTCTTTCTGAGAGAAAACAGATGCAAAATAGGAATTAAAAAGTTCGGCCTTCTCAACATCCTCTCTTACCATTTCTCCATTTTCATCCTGTAAAAATCCTATAGCATCTTTGACTTTTCTTTTACTTTTGACATACCGCCAAAATCCTTTTTTATTGCTTTTGACATCTCTTGCAAGCCTTAATTCATTGTCAGCTTTAGCTAACCTGATACGTGCCCTACAGGATCTGCAGACTGCATTATAATCTTCTTTAGATATGCTTCCCTCTTTCCATTTAATAAACATTTCTTTCTTTCTTTTTAGCATGTGTTTAAGTTCTGTGTTCATCCATCCTGGTTTCCTTAAATGCTTCCCATTCTTCCTACTTTTCGGGATTGTTAACGATTGTGCTTTGAGAATCTCATTTTTAAAAATTTCCCATCCTTCCTGGACATTTTTGTCCTTAAGGACATCCAGCCATTGGATCCCTCCTATTCTCTTTCTGAGTCTCTTAAAATCTGCCTTTCTAAAATCTAACCTTGAAGTCTGAGTCTTCACATGTCTTCCTCCTCTAGTTATCCAAAATTCTATAATAGCATGATCGCTGCCTCCTAGGGTCCCAGCCACCTTTACCTCCTCAACCATTTCCTCCCTGTTTATAAGGATTAGATCCAAAGTAGCAGATCCCCTTGTTTTCTCCCCTACCTTTTGGAAGATAAAGTTGTCAGCAAGAGAGGATAAGCATTTGCTTGACCTGTTAGTTTTACTTGAGAGAGATTCCCAACAAATGTCTCGATAGTTGAAATCTCCCATGACCACTACGTCATATTTTTTGGAGAACTTGGTCATTTGATACATAAAGAGTTCATCCATATCTTCAGCTTGCCCAGGTGGCCTGTAGTAAATGCCTACAATGGTGTCCTTTCCGTTGTTCTCTCCTTGTATTCTTACCCAAACAGTTTCCACAGAACTCCCAGTCTCTGAAGCTTCAATCTCTGTGCAGATATACGCTTTTCTAACATACAATGCAACACCTCCTCCTCGTTTATCAAGTCTGTTTCTTGCAAATAAGTTGTATCCTTTTAGCCTTTTATTCCAATCATGTGTATCGTCCCACCAAGTTTCAGTGATTCCAATGACATCATATTCCTTTTCCTGCATTAGTAGTTCCAATTATCCTTGTTTGTTGCCCATGCTTTGTGCATTTGTATAAAAACATTTTAGTTTGTGATTGGTTTCTCTTCCTCCCATATTTTTATTATTTAAATTGTTTTGTCTTTGTTCTTCCTTTCCACTTCCAGTAGCAGAGATCTCAATAGTATTTGTCAGCTGTATGGCTTTTTCTGGCCTTTTGCTTCCCTTCCCACATTGTTCTAGTTTAAAGCTCTTCTGATGAGTGTAGCAAGGCGACTTCCAAATACATGTTTTCCAGTCTTCGTAAGGTGCACCCCATCTCTAGCAAGTAGTCCATCGTATAGGTAATTCATTCCGTGATCCAGAAATCCAAATCCTTGTTGACGGCACCATCGACGTAGCCAGTTGTTCACCTGTAGAATCTTATTCCACCTCATTGTTCCATGGCCATCCACTGGGAGGATGGATGAGAAGACCACCTGCGCTCCCAATTCTTTCACTTTCTTGCCTAAGTCTTCAAAGTCACTGCAGATGGTTTCCAGGTCCTTTCTTGCGGTGTCATTTGTCCCCACATGTATTAGCAGGAATGGGTAGTGATCTGTAGGTCTGAAGAGTCTTGATATCCTGTCAGACACATCTTTAATTTTTGCTCCTGGAAGACAGCACATTTCTCTTGAGGTTATGTCTGGTCTGCAGATAGCGGCCTCTGTTCCTCTTAACAGGGAATCCCCCATGACCACCACTCTCCGTTTTTTCTTCACAACATTCTTCTTTCTCCATCCAGGAGGATTCTGAGGTTCTTACAAGGTTATTCATTGCTGGCAAAGTCTTATTTTGCTGTATTTCTTCATGGTTCTCCTGCGTGAGAGCCTGGTACTGGTTCCTGAGCAGTATGGGTGCTGACTGCCTCTCGATCCTCCTGCTTCTGTGGGTCACATGCTTCCATTCCTCTGTTTCGTCAGGTGCAGTTCGAATTTCTTCTCTTTCTGAATCATGAAGAGATAATTCTGCTCTGTCTAAGAACTCTTCACCTTCCTTAATGATTTTCAAGGTAGTTAACCTCTCTTCTAGATTTCGCAACTTTTCCTCCAACAGGGACACAAGCTTGCATTTCTGGCATGTGAAGTTTGGCTTTTCCACTGGCAAGTCTGTGAACATGTAGCAGGATATGCAGCTCACCAAATGGCTCCTGGACTCTTCCATGTTCTTATTGTTAATGTTCTGAAAACAGTGAAAAAAGCTTAAAAAAAAAGCTTCAAAATGCCGGCGCGCGGTTTACCGATGTCCTCTTTTCAGCTCCAACAGCCAAAATCCAGTGTTCTTTGAGCTCGCGGAGACTCTTCACTTACCCCAAAATGCAGTGGGAATATGCAAATTATCTCCTCAGGACTCCTCCCCTGGTTTACCGATGTCCTCTTTTCAGCTCTAACAGCCAAAATCCAGTGTTCTTTGAGCTCGCGGAGACTCTTCACTTACCCCAAAATGCAGTGGGAATATGCAAATTATCTCCTCAGGACTCCTCCCCTGGTTTACCGATGTCCTCTTTTCAGCTCCAACAGCCAAAATCCAGTGTTCTTTGAGCTCGCGGAGACTCTTCACTTACCCCAAAATGCAGTGGGAATATGCAAATTATCTGCTCAGGACTCCTCCCCTGGTTTACCGATGTCCTCTTTTCAGCTCCAACAGCCAAAATCCAGTGTTCTTTGAGCTCGCGGAGACTCTTTACTTACCCCAAAATGCAGTGGGAATATGCAAATTATCTCCTCAGGACTCCTCCCTTGGTTTACCGATGTCCTCTTTTCAGCTCCAACAGCCAAAATCCAGTGTTCTTTGAGCTCGCGGAGACTCTTCACTTACCCCAAAATGCAGTGGGAATATGCAAATTATCTCCTCAGGACTCCTCCCCTGGTTTACCGATGTCCTCTTTTCAGCTCCAACAGCCAAAATCCAGTGTTCTTTGAGCTCGCGGAGACTCTTTACTTACCCCAAAATGCAGTGGGAATATGCAAATTATCTCCTCAGGACTCCTCCCTTGGTTTACCGATGTCCTCTTTTCAGCTCCAACAGCCAAAATCCAGTGTTCTTTGAGCTCGCGGAGACTCTTCACTTACCCCAAAATGCAGTGGGAATATGCAAATTATCTCCTCAGGACTCCTCCCCTGGTTTACCGATGTCCTCTTTTCAGCTCCAACAGCCAAAATCCAGTGTTCTTTGAGCTCGCGGAGACTCTTCACTTACCCCAAAATGCAGTGGGAATATGCAAATTATCTCCTCAGGACTCCTCCCCTGGTTTACCGATGTCCTCTTTTCAGCTCCAACAGCCAAAATCCAGTGTTCTTTGAGCTCGCGGAGACTCTTCACTTACCCCAAAATGCAGTGGGAATATGCAAATTATCTCCTCAGGACTCCTCCCCTGGTTTACCGATGTCCTCTTTTCAGCTCCAACAGCCAAAATCCAGTGTTCTTTGAGCTCGCGGAGACTCTTCACTTACCCCAAAATGCAGTGGGAATATGCAAATTATCTCCTCAGGACTCCTCCCCTGGTTTACCGATGTCCTCTTTTCAGCTCCAACAGCCAAAATCCAGTGTTCTTTGAGCTCGCGGAGACTCTTCACTTACCCCAAAATGCAGTGGGAATATGCAAATTATCTCCTCAGGACTCCTCCCCTGGTTTACCGATGTCCTCTTTTCAGCTCCAACAGCCAAAATCCAGTGTTCTTTGAGCTCGCGGAGACTCTTCACTTACCCCAAAATGCAGTGGGAATATGCAAATTATCTCCTCAGGACTCCTCCCCTGGTTTACCGATGTCCTCTTTTCAGCTCCAACAGCCAAAATCCAGTGTTCTTTGAGCTCGCGGAGACTCTTCACTTACCCCAAAATGCAGTGGGAATATGCAAATTATCTCCTCAGGACTCCTCCCCTGGTTTACCGATGTCCTCTTTTCAGCTCCAACAGCCAAAATCCAGTGTTCTTTGAGCTCGCGGAGACTCTTCACTTACCCCAAAATGCAGTGGGAATATGCAAATTATCTCCTCAGGACTCCTCCCCTGGTTTACCGATGTCCTCTTTTCAGCTCCAACAGCCAAAATCCAGTGTTCTTTGAGGTCGCGGAGACTCTTCACTTACCCCAAAATGCAGTGGGAATATGCAAATTATCTCCTCAGGACTCCTCCCCTGGTTTACCGATGTCCTCTTTTCAGCTCCAACAGCCAAAATCCAGTGTTCTTTGAGCTCGCGGAGACTCTTCACTTACCCCAAAATGCAGTGGGAATATGCAAATTATCTCCTCAGGACTCCTCCCCTGGTTTACCGATGTCCTCTTTTCAGCTCCAACAGCCAAAATCCAGTGTTCTTTGAGCTCGCGGAGACTCTTCACTTACCCCAAAATGCAGTGGGAATATGCAAATTATCTCCTCAGGACTCCTCCCCTGGTTTACCGATGTCCTCTTTTCAGCTCCAACAGCCAAAATCCAGTGTTCTTTGAGCTCACGGAGACTCTTCACTTACCCCAAAATGCAGTGGGAATATGCAAATTATCTCCTCAGGACTCCTCCCCTGGTTTACCGATGTCCTCTTTTCAGCTCCAACAGCCAAAATCCAGTGTTCTTTGAGCTCGCGGAGACTCTTCACTTACAACAAAATGCAGTGGGAATATGCAAATTATCTCCTCAGGACTCCTCCCCTTGCATGCCACGCTGCCACCCCCCGAATTCTCCACTGTTCTGCTTCTGTTGCAGCCAGGAAATGTGTGACTGTTGCCAACTCTGTTTTAGGCTATGTGCCCACGTTGCGGACCTGAAGCATATTTTTTACGCTTCTCCCTGGCGGGAAAATCGCATGCGGATATTACATGCGGTTTTCTCGCCAGGTAGAAGCGTTTGTGAGGCGTCTTTGCATGCATTTCCGCATGCGGGTTATCAAGCACTTCTCCAAGCATCACTTGGAAAAGTGCTTGACAACTTGTTCAGAATGGTAAAAAATAAAAAAATAAACTTTATACTCACCTTCTGATGCATTCTCTGCCCCGTCCGGAGGCTTGAGCGGCTCACGCTGTTGTGTGCAGGACCTGCGGTGACGTCATTGAGTCATGTGGTGGGTCACATGACTCAATGACGTGGCAGGTCCTTCAGACAACAGCGCGACGGAGGGAAAACATCAGAAGATAAGTATAAACTTTATTTTTTCTTTTTTTTACAGGTTCTTTGGTACCCAGGTCTGGATGAGAGTCTCCTCTCATCCATACTTGGGTACCATCCGCACATTGATTCCGCTGCGCTTCCGCAAAATTAATGAACATGCTGCGGATTTTTGACCGCAGCATATACGCTGCGGAAAGATCTGCAGCATGGGCATTGACATTGCGGAATGCCATTGGGGACCATGGGGTGCAGATATACATGCGTTTTTCAAGCGTTTACGCTGCGGAAATTCCGCAGCATATACGCTTGAAAAACGCTACGTAGGCACACAGCCTCATAGTGCTGGACAGCACTACTTATGCTGGGAAATGTACTCTTTGAAATGGCATGGTGACAATAAGCCATAGCTTCTTCACTTTGAAAACCGTATTCCTGTTTAGTCTCTCTAAAAAGGGGATCATTTTTGTACAGCTTGAGCTTTTGCAAATGCCTAAACATTTTGTGATTAGCAACCCAGTTGTGGACACCGAAATCGGCATTTTTTTTATCGTAGTTGAAAAACAATAACTTCTTCATGTTCAAAACAGTACAACTGTTTTGTGTACCTAATTAAATATAATTTTTGGACTGCTTGTATAAAAAGCCTCGGTTTGCACCGTCTGTTTAAAATACACAGCAAAGTATGCATCTGCACCCTAAAAGAGATAATTTTCTGAACTGTTTGTACACTATAAGTAGCCTAAAAAGTGGGAAACTGCTGTGTATGGTTAAATAGGCTGCTGGTTAACATTGGTTAATATCTGTGTTACCTAGTCAGATAGGTTGAGATCACTTGAACATTAAAAAGGCTGTGTTTATATTACCTCAAACAAGGGGAATTCAAACTGTTATACACATATTTTCTAGGCAATTTGAGGCTTTTTAATTATGCGATTTGCGGAGAATAAATTCACCGCAAATCAAATTTTTAAGGAAAATTCAGCAAATTTCAAAAGATCTGATCATCTCTAATTGCTAACATAAAAAAAATTGTATTGTAAAAATCTCATCATATTTACTATGATTTTCATAGCATTTTGCACGATTTTATGAAGCTTTATTTACTTTATGAAGCTATTCATCAATTATCTTCATAAAGATTACCTAATCAAAGTAATAATGGCAGAAAACTTTATACATGGATATGGTTTTATCCAGTATATCTATCAGACCTACTAATGAAGATATGATTATCTGGAGATATTTTAAACAATGAGAACTAATTTCCATTTGGCAATTTTTTTTTGTTTAGATTCATGGTTCCTAGAGAAAATTATTGTCAAAGAAGATTACTCTTGTACCTGTCACACATTTTATTACAATGACTGGATCACAAGCCCTTCGGGAGAAGAATTGACTGAATCTGTAATTATGCTGACAGGTAATGCCATAGTTAAGGCCCAAATGATGGTAGTTATAGCAGGTTATTCTTTGAATTATTTTCATTCCAAATGTCTTGGTATGCTGGGCAGGGCCGGCTCCAGGTTTTTCTGGGCCCCGGGCGAAAGAGTCTCAGTGGGCCCCTTTAACACATACCACGATTCATGATGCAGAGATACGGCGGAGAAATATATATATATATATATATATATATATATATATATATATATATATATATAGTACAATGCAAAGATTTCACTTCTTACATTACATGAGTGATATCTATTGTAAATTCCACAATAGCTCAGAAACCGATGAATCGCTCCACACAGAATACTGGCCCCCATATAAGGCCCCATACGGAATACTGGCCCCCATATAAGGCCCCATACGGAATACTGGCCCCCATATAAGGCCCCATACGGAATACTGGCCCCCATATAAGGCTCCATGCCGAATACTGGCCCCCATATAAGGCTCCATGCCGAATACAGGCCTCCATATAAGGCTCTATACAGAATACTGGCCCCCATATAAGGCTCCATACAGAATACTGGCCCCCATATAATGCTCCGTACAGGATACTGGCCCCCATATAACGCTCCATACAGGATACTGGTCCCCTTATAAAACTCCATACAGGATACTGGCCCCCATATAATGCTGCATGCAGGCTGTTACCCCCCATATAATGCCCCATACAGGCTGCCCCCCCCTTATAATGCTCCATGCAGGCTGTTACCCCCCACATAATGCCCCATACAGGCCCCCCCCTTTTAATGCTCCTTGCAGGCTGTTACCCCCCCACATAATGCCCCATACAGGCTGCCCCCCCCCTTATAATGCTCCATGCAGGCTGTTCCCCCCCACATAATGCACTATGCAGGCTGCCCCCCCCCCTTTATAATGCCCCATGCAGGCTGTTCCCCACCTTATAATGCCCCATCCAGAATGTCACCCCCCCCTCTTTATAATGCCCCATGCAGAATGTCCCCCCCTCTCTTTATAATGCTCCATGGAGGATGCCACTTCTTACATTACATGAGTGATATCTATTGTAAATTCCACAATAGCTCAGAAACCGGTGAATCGCTCCACACAGAATACTGGCCCCCATATAAGGCTCCATACGGAATACTGGCCCCCATATAACGCTTCATACGGAATACTGGCCCCCATATAAGGCCCCATACGGAATACTGGCCCCCATATAAGGCCGCATAAGGAATACTGGCCCCCATATAAGGCCCCATACGGAATACTGGGCCCCATATAAGGCTCCATGCGGAATACTGACCCCCATATAAGGCTCCATATGGAATACTGGTCCCCATATAAGGCTCCATACAGAATACTGGCCTCCATATAAGGCTCTATACAGAATACTGGCCCCCATATAAGGCTCCATACAGAATACTGGCCCCCATATAATGCTCCGTACAGGATACTGGCCCCCATATAACGCTCCATACAGGATACTGGTCCCCTTATAAAACTACATACAGGATACTGGCCCCCATATAATGCTGCATGCAGGCTGTTACCCCCCACATAATGCCCCATACAGGCTGCCCCCCCTTATAATGCTCCATGCAGGCTGTTACCCCCCACATAATGCCCCATACAGGCCCCCCCCTTTTAATGCTCCATGCAGGCTGATACCCCCCCACATAATGCCCCATACAGGCTGCCCCCCCCCCTTTATAATGCCCCATGCAGGCTGTTCCCCACCTTATAATGCCCCATCCAGAATGTCCCCCCCCTCTTTATAATGCCCCATGCAGAATGTCCCCCCCTCTCTTTATAATGCTCCATGGAGGATGCCACTTCTTACATTACATGAGTGATATCTATTGTAAATTCCACGATAGCTCAGAAACCGGTGAATCGCTCCACACAGAATACTGGTCCCCATATAAGGCTCCATACGGAATACTGGCCCCTATATAACGCTTCATACGGAATACTGGCCCCCATATAAGGCCCCATACGGAATACTGGCCCCCATATAAGGCCCCATAAGGAATACTGGCCCCCATATAAGGCCCCATACGGAATACTGGCCCCCATATAAGGCTCCATGCGGAATACTGACCCCCATATAAGGCTCCATTCGGAATACTGGTCCCCATATAAGGCTCCATACAGAATACTGGCCCCCATATAAGGCTCCATACGGAATACTGGCCGCCATATAAGGCTCCATACGGAATACTGGTCCCCATATAAGGCTCCATACAGAATACTGGCCCCCATATAAGGCTCCATACGGAATACTGGCCCCCATATAAGGCTCCATACGGAATACTGGCCCCCATATAAGGCTCCATACGAAATACTGGCCCCCATATAAGGCTCCATACGGAATACTGGCCCCCATATAAGGCTCTATACGGAATACTGGCCCCCATATAAGGCCCCATACGGAATACTGGCCCCCATATAAGGCTCCATACAGAATACTGGCCCCCATATAAGGCTCCATACGGAATACTGGCCCCCATATAAGGCTCCATACAGAATACTGGCCCCATATAACGCTCCATACAGGATACTGGCCCCCATATAACGCTCCATACAGGATACTGGTCCCCTTATAAAACTCCATACAGGATACTGGCCCCCATATAAAGCTGCATGCAGGCTGTTACCCCCCACATAATGCCCCTTACAGGCTGTCCCCCCCTTATAATGCTCCATGCAGGCTGTTACCCCCCACATAATGCCCCATACAGGCTGCCCCCCCCCCCTTATAATGCTCCATGCAGGCTGTCCCCCCCCACATAATGCACTATGCAGGCTGCCCACCCCTTTATAATGCCCCATGCAGGCTGTTCCCCACCTTATAATGCCCCATGCAGAATGTCACCGCCCCTCTTTATAATGCTCCATGCAGGATGCACCCCCCCCTTCTCTTTATACTGCCCCATGCCTCCATACATTAAAAAAAAAAAAAAATACTCACCTCCCTTATCCTCACCTGCTACCTGCTGCCCGCTGCTCGGGTCCGAACTCCAGCATTGTCGGCGTCTTCCCGCTCAGCGCTCCCTGTGACGGCTCAGGGGAGGGCGCGGTGTAAAGACGTCACCGCGCCCTCTGACCTGAGACGTCACAGGGAGTGCAGAGCAGGAAGACAGCTGATCTGCGGAGGCACGGGGAGAGGTAAGTATCCAGCTGCCGGGGCCCTGAGCAAGCGGCGCTGACACCGCTCTCCTCCTCCCATAGCCCAGCGGGGTCCGCGACCGCCAGTGGGCCCCTCTGCCTGCTCAGGGCCCCGGCATTTGCCCGGGTGCGCCGGGTGCTGACGCCGGCCCTGATGCTGGGTTATCTTTAAGTAGTTAGCATGTCCTGACAATATGGTTTTAGCACAAAAAATGCATTTACAAGATTTTTTTGTTACTGTGTGCCCCCCTCGGTGCTGCTGTTAATATCTGCTACTTTAGGGTGGCTTCTTCCCCCTCTGGCAGCTGTCACTTTATTATTTCCTTATTTTACCTGCATAGGTAGTCTTTTAAGTTATAATTAGTGTTGAGCGAGCACTAAAATGCTCGGGTGCTCGAAGCTCGGGCCGAGCTCACTGAGATACTCGGGTGCTCGACCCGAGCAACGAGCCCAATGTTAGTCTATGGGAGACCCGAACATTTTTGCGGCGGCTCCCCCGGCAGTCTGTAGAAAGCCTAAAAAGTGCCCAAAACGATAGTGACAGTGCTCAAATGACATGGGGACAGCATGGGGATCGCCCCTGGAAGCATTTCTGACCCCCAGGTCACTGCTGTCAACAACGTGGTCAGAGGTATTAAGCCACTTTTACAGGCTCACAATAAAACGTTCAAAAACGAAAGTGAAAGTGCTTTCCTGTGAAATATGTTAACCCCTTAACGACCATGGGTCTTTCTGTTTTTGTGTTTTCCTTTTTTGCTCCCCTTCTTCCCAGAGCCAGAACTTTTTTAATTTTTGTTCAATATGGCCATGTGAGGGCTTATTTTTTGCGGGACGAGTTGTACTTTTAAACACCATCACTGGTTTTACCATATCGTGTGCTGGAAAATGGGAAAAAAATTCCAAGTGCAGTGAAACTGCAAAAAAAATGCAATTCCACAGTTGTTTTTTGGGTCCTTTTTTTACCACGTTCACAGATTGCTAAAACTGACCTGCCATCATTATTTTCCAGGTCGTTACGAGTTCATAGACACCAAACATGTATAGGTTCTTTTTTATTTAAGTGGTGAAAAAAAAATCCAAAGCTTGCTAAAAAAAACAAAAAAAATGACGCCATTTTCCGAGACCCTTAGCTTCTCCATTTTTCGGGATCTGGGGCCAGGTGAGGGCTTATTTTTTGCGTACCGGGCTGATGTTTTTATTGATACCATTTTGGGGTAGATCCGATGTTTTGATCGCCCGTTATTGCATTTTATTGCAAAGTTGTAGCGAACAAAAAAACTTAATTCTGGCGTTTAAAATTTTTTTCTCGTTACGCCGTTTACTGATTGTATTAATTCTTCTTTTATATTGATAGATCGGGCGATTCTGAACGCGGCGATACCAAATATGTGTATGTGTTTTTTTTTTATATATATATATATTTTATTTTGAATGGGGCGAAAGGGGGGTGACTTAAACTTTTATATATTTTTTATTTTTTTAAAAACTTTTTTTTTACACTTTCTGCTTACTTCTATAGTCTCCAGAGGAGACTAGAAGCAGCAGTTGTCTGATTGCTTCTACTGCATACAAGCGATGAGCAGATCGCTTGTATGCAGGAGAAATGCTCACTTGCTATGAGCGCTGACCACTAGGTGGCGCTCATAGCAATTGAGACATGACAACCACAGGCGTCTGCTGCAGACCCTGAGTTGTCATGCCCACCCATTGGTGGGTGGGGTCACTGATGGGCGGGGCTTAGGACTCCCGGAAGCGCGAGTTAAATGCCACTGTCAGAGATTTAACATGTTAACAGCCGCGGGTGGATTGCGATTCCAATAATCAGCTGACATGTGCTCCCTTCAGTGCGGGCTCACCGCCGGAGCCCCCGCTGAAACGGCCTTCCCGACCTGGTGCGTACTATTACTGACCAGGTCGGAAAGGGGTTAAGGAACATCCTTTCCAGGGTAAAGACTTGTGTATAAGGTAAAATAAATAACCAAAAACAAAAATACTCCTCCACACCTTGGGCTATGTTCACAAGTAGCATTTTTTATGCGTTTTTGCACGTTTGTATTGCTTTCAACCGTGACAAATGCATTCACCGGGAAATGTCATTTTAACATTTTACAACCTTATCTGGCCATGTGCTGTGTGACACATGCATACAGTGCTAAAAAGACATGGGAACAGCATGGGGAAGACCCCTGGAAGCATCTCTGACACCCAGGTCACTGCCTAAAAGTGTGCCCATCAGAAGTGATCCTTGCCGCATCAGAAGATGCAGACTTGCAACTATCCCCGTGCAAGTCCTTGTCCCAGGGCAGTGTTCAATTGTACCTCCCCCATTCCTTGCAATGCAAGCGAAAATATGCAGCCAACCACCCACCCACCCGCAGGCTGCAATACCATACTGCTAGCTTTCACTTGAAATGGGGCCTTTTAGTTTGGAGGAGGCCGAAGCTGGCCACTACCTCATGGCCGCTTAGGCAGCGAGGTATCCATACTCTGTCCCCAGCCGCCTGGCGGCCGGGTGTCCACGCTCGGTCCCCAGCCGCCAGGTGGCTGCCAGGTGTCCATACTCGGTTCCCAGCCACCCTGATTTCTCCTGTCACCTTCCCCCACACTTTTCTTAGCCTGGCCTGCTTTAGGGCAGCATTGGACGAGCCCACCAGAGAACCAGACTCCTCCGGTGGGCCCTGGCTTCTCCATCAGGGGAGTTGAAAGTGCCTAGGTGAGGAGCATGATGATGATGATAGAAGTTAGCATCTGCTTTGTTTTCTTGGAATGCAAGCGCATATGTAGTAGCGGCTAAGCCTGAGGTGGTCCGCGTTTTGGCGCATATCCTACCTCCTCCGAGGATTGCTGGATGTTTTCCTGCTACTATCCCAGTTCTATGACTCCCGTTAAAACAAAGCTTCAGGTGATAAATGATGGATGAGGTGGTGGCAAAGGAGAAAGAGCAGGAGGAACAGGGACCATTTACATCAATATCAGGCCAGTGAACCAGATATGTCTTGTAGGATATGTTTCTGTAACAAAAGGAGCGGTTCGGCTACACAGTTATAGGGCATACAGTGAGTGCAATGCCTACCAAAAATTTCGAGCCACTCCAATGCCCCTTGGAAATGACATGGAGGTCAGAGGGCGTTAACTAAACCTTTTTTTCGATTTATAGCAACTGGGTCTCCCGTGCACTGTTGGCCTAAGCAGTGAATGGAAGGCTTTCCAAAAATTATGAGGAACTGCAATGCCCCTTACAAGAGCCATGTGTGGCACCCCAGGGGTCTGGTCACCACAGTAATAGAGATATTATGTCGGAGAGCAAGTGGGAGGTTTCCTGGTCAGGATCCCTTAAACATGCAACATCCTCCTGCCCCAGTCCTGGGAGGGGAGAATTCTGCCCTTATAAACTGGATCTGGGGCGGGGTTGAGTGAGTCAGAGAACAGAGAACAGTCAGAGTCAGAGTGAGAGCAAGGGAAAGTAACAGCAAGGAGCTCTGTAGGAGCTAGGAGCTAAAGACCAGGGGCTGGAAGCTGAGCAGAGCTCGCCCTGGCAGAAGACAATAGGAACCGGACACAGGAGTCTGAAGCTGTGAGGACTTATATATCCAGCAGCAGAAACCAGCCGGCAGGGGATTTCAGGTCCTCTGGCCATAGAAGCCCGGAGGCTCAGTCACAAGCAAGGGACCAGCACCGCCGTCGTGGAGCGGAGGCTAACAGAAGGCCCCAAGTCACCAGCCATACGGGTGAGCACTACACGGTACACTCAGGGACGTGGGCTACTTCTACCCGCTTACAGCAAGGTAGCCAGGAAGAGTGCAGACAGCTGGGGAGGCCTACAACTCCACCTGGCCAGGGGAACTCCTGCTTTCTCACAGACTGACCAGGCCTCTTATGCTAGCCAGTACTCCCGGGAGGGTCTACCTTATAATCATCAGTAAAGACCCTGAACTGCACTGCAAAGACTCTGAGTCGTTCCTGCTGCGCTCGTGCACCATCACCCCCATCATCCACACTCACTGCCCTGAGGCTATTCTCCTCCCGAGGGGAGTTATCCCATTCTATGCTGCGCACACAACACCAGCCTCAGCGGTCTGCCTCGCAAAGGTGGTACTCCCTGACCGCAATCCACGGGTGGCGCAGTCGGACAATTAACCTCAAAACCTAAGAAAGACTGCCACTGGTTTGACCAGCCTGAGCCACGGGACCGGGTCACCGCCACGGAGACTACAGACCCCAGAGACCCGGCACCGGGTATCCCACACACGTGTACACACGGCCCAGGGGGCGCGTCACATGCAGTACAGCATATTACAAACATAAGTCCCATTATTGGGGAGTGGGTGTCCCATAGTATTTGCTTATGCCTTGCAAGCAAAAGCTGCCAAAAATTAGGACGGAGCAACTTGCAATGCCCCTTACAAGAGCCATGCAGTACAGCATATTACAAACATAAGTTCCATTATTGGGGAGTGGGTGTCCCATGGTATTTGCTTATGCTTTCCCAGCAAAAGCTGCCAAAAATTAGGACGGAGGAACTTGCAATGCTGGCACCCTGGTGGTATAGTGGTGGTGGAGCCTGAGGATAAGGAGAAGATTAAACAGCCGAAACGAGGAAGCGTATACCCATGTGTGGGTGTGAAGCGGTGCATGTGAATACACCTCCCAAAATAACACAGTGGATTTGACTTTATGTTACTCTGCTGTCACTTGGTGGTGATGAGAAGTCTGGCCCAATCCAGCCCTTGTTCATTTTGATAAGGGTCAGCTTGTCAGCATTGTCAGTTGACAGGCGAGTGCGCTTATCAGTTATAATTCCCCCAGCGGCACTAAAAACACGCTCCGATAACACGCTAGCGGTAGGGCAGGCTAGGACCTCCAAGGCGTACAGAGCGAGTTCATTCCAAGTGTCCAGCTTGGATACCCAATAATTAAAAGGCACAGAGGAATCACGGAGGACGCTGGTACGATCGGCAAGGTACTCCCTCACCATCTTTTGAAACTTTCCACTCCTTGTGAGGGTACCCCGCACCTCAGGGCCTGTAAGCTGGGCGGGTGTCAGAAAACTGTCCCAGAACGTTGACAGTGTTCCCCTGCTGGATTGGAGTTGCATCTCTCTCGCCTGTACGCCTTGGTTGGGCAACGAACTGTGACCTCTGCCGCTAGCGTGTTCAGATGGGAATTTTTTTAAGAGTTCTGCAGCAAGGGCCTTATGGTATTGCCCCATTTTTGTAGACCTCTCCACCTCAGGAATAAGAGAGTGAAAGTTCTCCTTGTAGCGGGGGTCTACAAGTGTCACCAACCAGTAATGACTGTCACCCAACATTTTGACAACGCGAGGGTCACGGTTAAGGCAGCGTAACATAAAGTCAGCCATCCGTGCCAGACTGGTAACGGGCAAGATTTCCGTGTCCTCACCAAGATGACGACTGACCATGCTCTCCTCCTCCTCCTCCTCTTCCTCCTCCCCCCTGTCCTCAGGCCACCCACGCTGAACCGACGGTATGACACTTGTACAGGTACTACCGTCTACAACGCATGATAGCAGCTCCTGTTCTTCCTCCTCCTCCTCCTCCTCTCCCTCATTGTCCCCCAATGCACATTGGGATGAGATGAGGCTGGGCTGTGTGTAATCGCCCGCTACGGCTTCTTGATCCATCTCATCATACTCTGGCTGCAATGCCTCCTCTTTAATTCTCTGCAGAGAGCGTTGCAAAAGACAGACAAGTGGGATGCTGACACTAATGATGGCGTCATCGCCACTCACCATCTTGGTGGCCTCCTCAAAGTTTGTCAGGATGGTACATATGTCAGACATCCAGGTCCACTCCTGAGGTCTTATGTGTGGAGTCTGACCTGATGGCCTTGTTGCAGCTGTTACTCCACAACTGCTCTCTTCTGCTCACCAATCCTTTGCAACATGTGGAGGGTAGAGTTCCAACGTGTGGGGACATCACACACCAGTCGGTGTGCCGGAAGCTGCAAACGCTGCTGCAACACAGCAAGGGCGGCGGAAGCTGTAGCCGACTTGTGAAAATGAGCTGACAGGCGGCGTACTTTCACGAGCAGATCTGGCAACTCGGGGTACGATTTAAGAAACCGCTGAACCACGAGGTTAAGCACATGAGCCAGGCATGGTACGTGTGTGATCTCACCTCGCCTCAGAGCCGCCACCAGGTTACGGCCATTGTCACACACGACCATGCCGGGATGTAGGATCAGCGGTCTCAGCCACAGATCTGCCTGCTCTTTCACAGCTGTCCACAACTCACAAGCAGTGTGAGGTTTATCACCTAAGCTTATGAGTTTCAGCACAGCCTGTTGCCGCTTGGCGGATGCAGTACTGCAATGCTTCCAGCTTGTAACTTATGTGGTGATATCTGAGATGGAGGCTGAACATGAGGAGGAGGAGGAGGAGGATGCGCAGGAGCTGTACACTGTGGGGGCAACTCTGACTGACATAGGGCCCGCAATCCTCGGTGTGGGGAGGATGTGTTCCGTCCCAAGGTCCGACTGGGTCCCGGCTTCCACTATGTTTACCCAGTGTGCCGTCAGAGAGATGTACCGTCCCTGGCCACAAGCACTTGTCCACGTGTCCGTTGTCAGGTGGACTCTCCCAGTAACTGCATTGTTGAGGGCACGGCAGATGCTTTGGGACACGTGCTTGTGTAGTGCCGGGATAGCACACCGGGCAAAATAGTGTTGGCTGGGGACCGAGTACCGAGGGACGGCCACCCCCATAAGATTGCGGAAGGATTCCGTCTCCACCAGCCTAAAAGGCAGCATTTCCAATGCAAGCAGTCGTGAAATGTGCGAATTTAGGACTGTGGCCTGTGGGGCGTTAGCTGCGAATTTCCGCTTTCGTTCATAGGTCTGGGATATGGACAATTGACCGCTGCGGTGGGACGTGGACGTGGATGCTGTTTCTTGAGAAACTGCCATAACAAGTGAAGACTGAGAGGAGGGGGCATCTTTACATGCAGTATGGACAGGGGATTGCCTTGCACACACAACAGGGGGTTTTATTGCACGCACAACAGTAGAAGAAGCAGTGGTGACACCCGCTGACACTGGTCGTGGACCCTGGGTTTCGCCCCACAAAGTCGGGTGCTTTGCTGCCATGTGCCTGATCATGCTGGTGGTGGTCAGGCTGGTAGTTTTGTCACCCCTGCTGATGCTGGCATGGCAGGTGGAACATATGGCCTTTTTGGGGTTATCAGCAGAGTCTTTAAAAAAATTCCAGACTCTGGAAGACTTACCGCTTGTACTGGCAACGTCCCTCGTGTTGGTGTTACGGGGAACGGTTGCCTGCCTTCTGTCTGCGGCCACCACACTGCTTCTTCCTGCCTGTTGGGGTACTCTGCCTCCCTCCCCCTGTGTGCTGCTGGCCTCACTCTGCATGTCCTCCTTCCACGTTGGGTCAGTTACTAGATCATCCACCACCTCCTCCTCTTCCACTTGCGCACCACGATCCTCCTCCTCACTTCCTGGCAATTGTGTCTCGTCATCGTCCACCTCTTGTGACAGATTGCCATCGTCGACTTCCTGTGGCCGTGGCTGTTCAAATATTTGGGCATCGCAACCTGGGATCTCATCTTCCACCACTTCAAGCGTATCAGGCGAGGGGCCCAAATATGGAAATGGACCAGTGAACAGCTCTTCAGAGTGTCCAAGTGTGGGATCACTTGCTGTCTGACGACACTCGGCATGGTGGGAGGAAGGAGCATCAGGGTGAGGAGGAGTATGCGGTCGAGACTCACGGCTACTAAGAGTTGACCGTGTGGAAGACAGACCGGAGGTGGTGGTGCCCAGGTAACTGGAAGTATTGTCTGCTATCCAATTAATAACCTGTTCACACTGATCAGTTCTCAATACTGGTGTTGTTCTGTACTTCCCTAGTAATTCGGTCAAGAAGTGGGAGCGAGAAGATGTGGCTGTTGGTTGTGGCACATTTTCACCTTGGCCACGGCCCCGTCCTCTGCACGAACCATCACCAGAACGTCCACTTCCACGTCCCTTGCCACGCGCCTTGCCCATTGTAAATGAAGTAAAATAGCTTACACTTGCACTATCAATGGAAAAAGGGTAATAAAGAGTAGATTAGAACCGTGGAAGAGGAAAACCACAGTTATTGTTTACTGGGGTATACCACACTTTTTTAAATAGAGATATTTCAACAGTGAGCGACACACTCAAACTGCTTTTTTTTAGATACAAAGGCCCAAAAGTGGATAATACAGAGGCTTGAACCGTGGAACTGCAAAACCACACTTGTATTTCTTGGGCCTACACCAGACTATTTTCAACAGATATATTTGTGTCTGAACAATCAGGAGACACTATTTATTTTTTACGGCAAAAAATGCCAAAAGCAAGATAATAGAGATTTTTTACTGTGGAACAGCAAAACCACAGTTATAATTTACTGGTGTATACCAGGCTTTTTAAAATATATATATATTTGCGGCTGAACAGTGAGCGACACACTCAAACTGGTTTTTTTAGATACAAATGGCCCAAAAGTGGATAATACAGAGGTTTGAGCCGTGGAACTGCAAAACCACACTTGTATTTCTCGGGCCTACACCAGACTATTTTCAACAGATATATTTGTGTCTGAACAATCAGGAGACACTATTTATTTTTTATGGCGAAAAATGCCAAAAGCAGGATAATAGAGATGTTTTACCGTGGAACAGCAAAACCACAGATATAATTTACTGGTGTATACCAGGCTTTTTAAAATATATATATATTTGCGGCTGAACAGTGAGCGACACACTCAAACTGTTTTTTTTAGATACAAATGGCCCAAAAGTGGATAATACAGAGGTTTGAGCCGTGGAACTGCAAAACCACACTTGTATTTCTCGGGCCTACACCAGACTATTTTCAACAGATATATTTGTGTCTGAACAATCAGGAGACACTATTTATTTTTTATGGCGAAAAATGCCAAAAGCAGGATAATAGAGATGTTTTACCGTGGAACAGCAAAACCACAGATATAATTTACTGGTGTATACCAGGCTTTTTAAAATATATATATATTTGCGGCTGAACAGTGAGCGACACACTCAAACTGTTTTTTTTAGATACAAATGGCCCAAAAGTGGATAATACAGAGGTTTGTACCGTGGAACTGCAAAACCACAATTGTATTTCTCGGACCTACACCAGACTATTTTCAACAGATATATTTGTGCCTGAAAAATCAGGGAGACACTATTATTTTTTTTTTTACAGCAAAAAATGCAAAAAGCAGGATAATAGAGATTTTTTATCGTGGAACAGCAAAAGCACACTTCTGTCTCTCTGGCCTACACCAGACTATTTTCAACAGATATATTTGTGTCTGAAAAATCAGGGAGACACTATTATTATTTTTATACAGCAAAAAATGCCAAAAACAGGATAATAGAGATGTTTTACCGTGGAACATCAAAACCACAGTAATAATTTACTGGTGTATACCAGACTTTTTTAAATATATATATTTGCGGCTGAACAGTGAGCGACACACTCAAACTGTTTTTTTTAGATACAAATGGCCCATAGAACTGCAAAACCACACTTCTATTTCTCTGGCCTACACCAGACTATTTTCAACAGATATATTTGTGTCAGAGGCACACTTTTTTTTTGGGGGGGGGGGGGGGGCACCAAAAGGTTAATAAGATGGGTATTTGTACATTGTGAAGGAGGAAAAAAAAGAGGATTTAGATTAAAAAAAAGGATTTCTCCTGGCCCCCGGGACCTGGAGCTATGTCCAGCAATTTCAGCAACAGGAGCAGCACACAGGACTGTAATGCAGCGTTTGCTGGTATAACCACTGCGTCTCCTATACAGCCTGCCTGCCTGATATACCTGGGATGGATATTAGTCCTGAGAAGGACTGTTTGTTTGGTCTGGCAGCCTTTACAGACCCTACACTAACTATTTTGCAGGATATATCTCTCCCTAAATCAGCAGCGCTGTCCCTACACTGTCTGATTCGGAGCGACTGTGTCCAAGATGGCGGCGCCCGGTTTTATATACTCGAGGTGACGCTGTGCGGCCAGCCAATCACTGTAATGCCCACAAACAACATGGCTGCGGCATTACAGTGACTGGCTGGCAATCCCTGCATGTTCATTGGCTCTGTAAAGAGCGCCAAACATGCAGGGCGGAGACCCGAGCTCCCGCCCAAGTAACCCGGAAATGCTCGGTGCTCGCCGAACATCCCGAGTAGCGTGATGCTCGGGCGAGTACCGAGCAGTGTCGAGCATGTTCGCTCAACACTAGTTATAATGCCATGAGAATGCAGAGACTCTGCTCATTTCCTGACCAGCTGGGCAAAAAAAATATTTTTATGGGATCACTATGCAGAATACTGCTTAAGGGGAGAGTGAGCAAGTGTCTGCCAGCACTCAGTTTGATAGGTGGTCTTGCATATTACGCTACCATATAAACAAATGTCAAACCTCCTCATTGGATCCTTTTTTATTAGCATATAAGTGGAAAATATTGGGGCAGATTTATTAATTCTGTTTTAAATTTTTATAGCATAGAATTAGATTAAATGAGTCAAAGTTATCACATTGCCTTGTGCTGGATGATAAATCTCAAGCATCTCTAGACAGTTTTGTCAAACTTAAAGGGGTATTCCCATCTCTAAGATCCTATCCCAATATGTAGCAGGTGTAATAATAATAATATTAGCAATTACCTCCAATTAGAAATGTAGTATAGTTTTTCTGATTCGCTATGTCTCATTCCTCATGTGCAGGCATTGCAGGACCTTAGGTATCTATTGGGGACCATGGGGCACGCATTACCAAGCGTTTTTAAAGCGTTTCCGCTACGGACATTCCGCATCAAAAACGCTTGAAAAACGCATAGTGGGCACGCAGTCTAAAAGAAAGCATCGTCCAGATCTTACAGAAAGGAGCAGTTTAAATTCTTGACAGAGCGGCATCAAAAGTCAGGAATTAATCAGAGATTTCACGTCGCTGCCCCACGTTGCCCACAACAACATCAGTACTTATTTCAATTCTCTTTTGCAATCCTGGTTTAGAATATGTTGTGTTTCGGTCATAATCGGCCTTCATTGATTATATTGCACAGCGAATAATCCAGGATAAGCAATCAATATACATGCCATTATTGAAAAACAAATGGCAAAACCAAATATGTAGAGTATACATGAGAGTATATAGAGTGTAGTCAGTGTGTACAATTTTAGACATGTATTATATATATATACACAGTACAGACCAAAAGTTTGGACACACCTTCTCATTTAAAGATTTTTCTGTATTTTCATGACTATGAAAATTGTACATTCACACTGAAGGCATCAAAACTGTGAATTAACACATGTGGAATTATATACTTAACAAAAAAGTGTGAAACAACTGAAAATATGTATTATATTCTATGTTCTTCAAAGTAGCCACCTTTTTCTTTGATGACTGCTTTGCACACTCTTGGCATTCTCTTGATGAGCTTCAAGAAGTAGTCACCGGAAATGGTCTTCCAACAATCTTGAAGGAGTTCCCAGAGATGCTTAGCACTTGTTGGCCCTTTTGCCTTCACTCTGCGGTCCAGCTCACCCCAAACCATCTCGATTGGGTACAGGTCTGGTGACTGTGGAGGCCAGGTCATCTGGCGTAGCACCCCATCACTCTCCTCATTGGTCAAATAGCCCTTAAACTGCCTGGAGGTGTGTTTGGGGTCATTGTCCTGTTGAAAAATAAATGATGGTCCAACTAAACGCAAACCGGATGGAATTGCATGCCGCTGCAAGATGCTGTGGTAGCCATGCTGGTTCAGTATGCCTTCAATTTTGAATAAATCCCCAACAGTGTCACTAGCAAAGCACCCCCACACCATCACACCTTCTCCTCCATGCTTCACGGTGGGAACCAGGCATGTAGAGTCCATCCGTTCACCTTTTCTGCGTCGCACAAAGACACGGTGGTTGGAACCAAAGATCTCAAATTTGGACTCATCAGACCAAAGCACAGATTTCCACTGGTCTAATGTCCATTCCTTGTGTTCTTTAGCCCAAACAAGTCTCTTCTGCTTGTTGCCTGTCCTTAGCAGTGGTTTCCTAGCAGCTATTTTACCATGAAGGCCTGCTGCACAAAGTCTCCTCTTAACAGTTGTTGAAGAGATGTGTCTGCTGCTAGAACTCTGTGTGGCACTGACCTGGTCTCTAATCTGAGCTGCTGTTAACCTGCGATTTCTGAGGCTGGTGACTCTGATAAACTTATCCTCAGAAACAGAGGTGACTCTTGGTCTTCCTTTCCTGGGGCGGTCCTCATGTGAGCCAGTTTCTTTGTAGCGCTTGATGGTTTTTGCAACTGCACTTGGGAAAACTTTGAAAGTGTCCCCAATTTTTCACACTGACTGACCTTCATTTCTTAAAGTTATGAAGGCCACTCATTTTTCTTTACTTAGCTGCTTTTTTCTTGCCATAATACAAATTCTAACAGTCTATTCAGTAGGACTATCAGCTGTGTATCCACCTGACTTCTGCACAACACAACTGATGGTCCCAACCCCATTTATAAGGCAAGAAATCCCACTTATTAAACCTGACAGGGCACACCTGTGAAGTGAAAACCATTTCCGGGGACTACCTCTTGAAGCTCATCAAGACAATGCCAAGAGTGTGCAAAGCAGTCATCAAAGCAAAAGGTGGCTACTTTGAAGAATCTAGAATATAAGACATATTTTCAGTTGTTTCACACTTTTTTGTTAAGTATATAATTACACATGTGTTAATTCATAGTTTTGATGCATTCAGTGTGAATGTACAATTTTCATAGTCATAAAAATACAGAAAAATCTTTAAATGAGAAGGTGTGTCCAAACTTTTGGTCTGTACTGTATATATACAGCTCTGGAAAAAATTAAGAGACCACTGCAAAATTTTCATTTTCTCTGATTTCTCTCTTAATAGGTATTTTTTTTTGTAAAATGTACATTGTTGTTTTAGTCAACAGTATAAACTACTGACGTCTCCGAAATTCAAAGCTAAAAATTTGGTATTTATTTGCAGCAAATGAGAAATCATCAAAATAATAAAAAAGAAACAGTGCTTTCAGACCTCAAATAATGCAAAGAAAACAAGTTATTATTCATTTAGAAACAACAATACTCATGTTTTAACTCAAGAAGAGTTCAGAAATCAATATTTGGTGGAATAACCATGATTTTTAATCACAGCTTTCATGCGTCTTGGCATGCTTTCCACCAGTCTTTCACACTGCTTTTGGGTGACCTTATGCCATTTCTAGCACAAAAATTTAAGCAGTTCTTTTTTGTTTGATGGCTTGTGACTATCCATCTTCCTCTTGATTACATTCCAGAGGTTTTCAATGGGGTTCAGGTCTGGAGATTGGGCTGGCCATGACAGGGTCTTGATGTGGTGCTCCTTCATCCACACATTGATTGACCTAGCTGTGTGGCATGGGGCATTGTCGTGCTGGAAAAAAACAGTCCTCAGAGTTGGGAAACATTGCCCGAGCAGAAGGAAGCAAGTTTTTTTCAAGGATAACCTTTTATGCTTCTTGATTCATACGTCCTTTGCAAAGATTAACCTGCCCAATTCCAAGCTTGCTGAAGCATCCCCAGATCATCATCGATCCTCCACCAAATTTCACAGTGGGTGCTAGACACTGTGGCTTGTATGCCTCTCCAGGTCTCCGTCTAAAAAGTAGACAACCAGGTGTTGGGCAAAGCTGAATATTAGACTCATCAGAGAAGATTAACTTACTCCAGTCCTCTATGGTCCAATCCTTATGGTCTTTGGCAAACTTCAGCCTGGCTCTCCTTTGCTTCTCATTGATGAAAGGCTTTTTTCTAGCTTTACATGACTTGAGGCCTGCCTCTAGGAGCCTGTTACGAACTGTTCTTGCCATGCACTTCACCCCAGCTGCAATTTGCCATTCCTTTTGTAGGTCACTTTATGTCATCCTGTGGTTGCTGAGTGACATTCGAATAAGATGACAGTCATCCCGGTCAGTGGAGAGTCGCTTTTGCCCTCTGCCGGTCTGTAGCTTTGTTGTCCCCAATGTCTGCTGCTTGACCTTGTTGTAATGGACTGCCGTCTTCAAAATTTTAAGGATGGAGGCAACATGACGCTCACTGTATCCCTCTGCTAGTAAAGCCAGAATTGAGCCCTTCTTTTCCTCACTCAAGACTTTTCTTTTCAACTCCTTTGGCATGGTTAAAAGTTATTTTTTCATTCAAATTACTTTTGGGCTATTCCTAGCACTTGTTTTGCCATCCAGCTTGTCCTATTGCAAGAGGATTGTGAAGACCACAGCAGTGTTTTTTATACTTTCCCTCGTTACATAAGATTTGGTTCAGGTGATCACTTAATGAGAAGCACATTAAGTAGAATGAGGTGTACTTTAGTCGGAATTCAACTGACACTGGAATGGAATGGCTGTCAGACATGTAGAGATGGTGATTTTTAGAAAACTGTGCAGTGGTCTCTCAATTTTTGCCAGAGCTGTATATATATAGGGAGTCTTTTTTGTCAATCACCATTGTGAGGGGTGGGAGGTTATTCACCATATCTCCACCTCAGGGTGTGGTCTGGGGTTTAAATACAAGGCCTACTGAGGCATTCAGTGTTCAGTAGGTCTGGAGAGAGGAACTTCAGATTTGTTTGCGTGGGGCTATCCTGAACCACGTTGAGTTGCTGAACTCTGAGCAGGTGGATCCCTGCTACCACAAAGACTGTGCTTTTGTGTTACCTTTTTGCTTTGTTGTCCCTGTTTTGCCCAAAGGGCCGTGTTTTCTTTTATGGACTCAGTGTTGGTTTATGCTGGTTTTAATAAACCAACCCGAAGTTTTAAAGAGACGGTGTTCCTGTGTCTGCCTCTGTGTGCAGCTGAGTGACCATCTATCATAGGTGGTGGAGAATGCGGGCAAGATCCCCAGGAAACGACGACAGACAACATGGAGGACCTGATCAAGCACCTGGTGGAAGCTAAGCAGGAGACAAGCAAGCTGCTATTACAACAGATCCACCAACATCAGCAACAGCAACAAGACCAGCTCCAATAGTAGCAACAGCAGATGGAATTGCTCGCAGAGGCGGTTCGTGTGAGGCTAACAGCCCCTCCCCCAACTCCAGGTGATGACTTGTACGTCCGGAAAGTGGTAAGACGAGCCATGCAAAAAATGACCACGGGAGATGATATTGAGGTATTTTTGACTGTGTTTGAGAGGGTGGCAGAGCGGGAGAAGCTACCACCAGAGCAGTGGTCAGAGGTACTGTCCCCCTATCTGACTGGTGAGCCCCAGAAAGCTTATTACGACCTGGCCTTGCAAGATGCCCAGGAGAATGTTAAACTAAAAACAGATACTGGCACGTGGGGAGTGACTATGTCAGTCAGAGCCCAAAGGGTTCACCACTGGGCATATTATGGTGATGAACCCCCTCGCTCCCAAATGTTCGACCTTCTGCATCTAGTACAGAAGTGGGTGCAGCTGGAGTCTTCCACCCAGCCCAGATGGTAGAATGGATCGTGATGGATAGATTTATTCACTCCCACTCTAGGCCCGTGCAGACCTGGGTTGCGCAGGGAGATCCCTGGAATGCGGACGACCTGGTCAGCCTCGTAGAAAAGTACCAGGTGGTCGAGAGGTCCCTAAAGAAGCCGGGAGGTGCTGCATCCCCTTACTGGGGAACCCAGAGGGAGCCCCAAAAGTGGGGTATTGGAGCCACCACTGGGGGAGTCCTAGGTCCCAAGGGGTTACTGAGGGTATGTCAAAAGTTGCTGGGAAAGACTTGATCTGCTTGAGGTGTCACACTCCTGGACACATAGCCGCCCGTTGTCCTATGTCCTCCGAGCAGATGGACTGCAGCAGAGGAAGATGCTGTTCATACTATGCCTACCCCACCTGAAGTGTGGACCATCAGCCATGTGAGGGGTCACAATCATGTCCTGTGACCATAAATGGAGTGTTAGTGTCGGGACTCCTTGACTCGGAAAGTTTGGTGACCCTGGTAAAGGCCACACTTCCCCACCAGTTGATCCCAGGGAAGTATGTGGGCGTCTGCTGTATCCACGGGGACACCAAGTTCTACCCCGTCGCCCGAGTGACAATAAAAACTAACTGCGCCTGAGTCCCATGAGGTCAGGGTGGTTGAGGGCCTGCTACAAACGGTAATAATAGGGCAAGACTTTACCTTGTTCTGGGACTTATGGCAGAAAGCAGGCATACCATGTGATACAGACAAGAGACGGTTCCACCATGTTGAATCCTCATTGCAGTCAGAGGCAAATGAATTCTCCCTGTGTGTCCTTGCTGGTGAGGAGGACGAGATGGTGACCCAAGAGGCTGAGATTCTTGAGTTGGGAGTTTCTGGGGGGAATTTGGGGTCTGCTCAAATGGAGGATCTTACGTTAAAAGGGGAATGAGACAATGTGTCTGTGATAAATGGGGTTGCCCAAAAGCTGGAAGCTGATGCAAGGTTTCCTTATTTTTCAGTTAATGAGGATTTGCAATATTGGGTCACTAAACAGAGAGGGGAAGTGTTAGAGCACCTGTTGGTACCAGGACCCTATAGGCATAGGGTACTAGACCTAGCCCATTTTCATGTCTTGGGCATCTGGGCATAGACAAAACCCAAAAGAGGGTCCTTCAAAGATTTTACTGGCCTGGGTGTCACCGGGAGGTGGTTAACTATTGTCGGTCCTGTCTTATGTGTCAGTTAACTGCTCCCGTGTCCCATTTCCATAGTCCACTGGTCCCGTTATCCATTATAGAGGTCCCGTTTGACCGAATTGCTGTGTACCTTGTAGGGCCCTTAGTTAAGTCCGCCAGGGGTCACCAATACATCCTGGTGGTGCTGACTACACAACACAGTACCCGGAAGTGGTACCACTGAGAAACTCCTCTGCCCGGAGTATAGCGTGAGAACTAGTCCATATCTGCTCCCAAATGGGCCTGCCAAAGAAGATCTTGACGAACCAAGGAACCCCTTTCATGTTTAAAGTGATAAGGGAGTTGTGTAAGGCTCTGCAGATTACCTAACTCCGGACATCTGTCTACCATCCGCAGACGGACGGCCTAGTAGAAAGGTTCAACAAGACCCTGAAGTCTATGCCTAAGAAGGTCGTGGAGCAGGATGGCCGAAACTGGGACTGCCTACTTCCGTACCTACTGTTCTCCATTACGGAAGTTCTCCAGGTCTCTACAGGATTCTCACCCTTCGAGTAGCATATGGATGGCACCCTCGGGGACTATTGGACATTGCGAAAGAGAATTTGGTAGCTGAGGTAACACCATACCGGAGCATCATCGAGCATGTGGCCCAAATGCAAGACCAGATCGCGAAAGTGATGCCAATTGTAAAGGAAAGCCTCCTTCAAGCACAAGAGGCCTAGGCGAGGGTCTACAATCGGTCGGCGAGACTGAGACAGTTTAGCCCTGGAGACTGGGTGTTGGTGTTAATCCCCACGATGGAGAGTAAATTCCTGGCCAATTAGCAAGGCCCATATGAGGTGGTTGAAAAGTTGAGTGACGTCAACTACAGGGTCCACCAACCAGGGAGAAGAAAGCCGTATCAGGTGTACCACATTAACCTGCTCAAATCTTGGCGAGACAGGGAACCAGTGGAAACTATGTGCGTGGGGGCCCATTATTATAAGCTCATTATTCAAGCTTATCTAGATCTTTCTGAATCCTTTCTCTGTTTTCTCTAGTGTTAGCTATCCCTCCAAGCTTTGCATCGTCTGCAAATTTGATTAGTTTACCTTCAGTTCCCTTATCTAGATCATTTATAAAAATGTTGAACAACAATGGGGACAGGACAGAGTGTTTTAAGTGGTACCCCACTTAAAACACTCTTCCAGTTGGATGTGCAACCATTTATTACCACTTTTTGAGTACGATCACTGAGTCACCTGATCGTGGTCTTTTTGCCAATAAGGCGAATATCAAAAAAGTATTTCCCCAATGTCAAATAATGTTTAACAATAAAAATGGCAGTGGTATCCTCACTAGTATTCGTCCACTTTCAGCAGCATTCTCCCTACCTCTTTCCCGCTAGCAGTAACATTCTTTCTATTTCTCCCTCACTGGCAGCAGCCTTCTCCCTCTACTCTCCTGTCTATCACGTGAAACAGCTTTACTTCATCAAAACTGGTAGCAGAATTATCCCTACCTCCCCACCAATGGCAATAAAATTTTCCCTACCTCCCCACCAATGGCAATATAATTCTCCCTACCTCCCCACCAATGGCAATAAAATTTTCCCTACCTCCCCACCACTGGCAGCAGAATTCTCCCTACATCCCCACCAATGACAATATAATTCTCCCTACCTCCCCACCAATGGCAATATAATTCTCCCTACCCCCCACCACTGGCAGCAGAATTCTCCCTACCTCCCCACCAATGACAATATAATTCTCCTTACCCCCCACCACTGGCAGCAGAATTCTCCCTACCTCCCCACCAATGACAATATAATTCTCCTTACCCCCCATCACTGGCAGCAGAATTCTCCCAACCTCCCCACCAATGACAATATAATTCTCCCTACCTCCCCACCACTGGCAGCAGAATTCTCCCTACCTCCCCACCACTGGGAGCAGAATTCTTCCTAGCTCCTCATCACTAGCAGCACTTTTCCTTTAAGACTTTGGCAGAAACAATTTTACCATTCAGCATATGTAGATACAGCCAATTGTTTTTTTTTTTAGGAATTTATGGTAACACTTATAGAACAGACTAGTCAAAATTAGTAGCTGTTTCTGGATATCATTCACAGTTTCACAGAAACGTTCTGCATATAATTTCCAGTCTTCCAATGCACTATGCCTTTCTCATCTAGGTCTCATGCCATGTTACATTTCTGGGGATTAGCCCTATTCCTAATTTTAGGTGCCAGTTTCTAGTGAAGCTATAGCTGTGGTCCTTGTGAATACATAAAAAGGGGACTAACAAGTAGATAAATAAACATGGATTCTGCAAAGTTAGATAATGGTAATTGTACTTTATATGATCATAATTTCTGGAGAAACTGAAAACCCCTCTTTTAAATTGCTGCTGGATTTTCAATTTCAGATTGATTTTCATTGAATTTGTGAAGCCTAAATGACCGGATCGCCTGCTGTGCGAAATTCATGTCAGCCATTCGCCTTGTTCTTGTCTTATACTTATACTAGCAATTTTATCAATTTTCTATGGGAACATATGGGAACTCTGTTTTCAGTAAATGATTCACTGACAATACTACAGCCAAAAAAATACTAATGTGTTACTAGACTCTTAATAAGGGGAATGACATGCTAGCGAGTTTCATCTGTGACTGTTCTTACGGATATTCCTAAAATCACAAAGTGGATGCCACAAAAGCATCTGAAATAACAAATCTTAATAATTTATGACAGGGTCTCTATTACACACATCAAGTGTAATCTTAATTAAAAAAAACAACATCAAAACAAAAATCCTTGAGAATGATTAAAGATAAAGTGTACCATCGGTGAGAATTAATTAGAAAAACATGTCTTAATATGCTGTTATAATAATCCCTCATACAAAGATGTAATTAACATCATATTTATCATTGTTGCTCTTTAATAAGCTGTTATAATATAAAGATTGGCCATGCAAGTGCTAATGGACCCTGCGGGTCCCTCTTTGTTTATTGGATAGTGAGAACCTGTGTTGGATTCTCCAATATAAAAGAAACAATGTGAGAAAGTGAAGTGGGATGGCCTAAGGGTGCTTTCACATTGCGTTCTTGCCCACGCTCAGTGGTCCCGTCAAGGCTTGCATCCGAACCCGCCTCAAAATGGGATTCGAACATATGCGCAGACAGAGCCAATGACTTGAATGATGCCAACAGAGTCAATGTGTTCTCTGTCATGCATCATATTCGGCCATATACACCTACTAGAGGCAGACACTCAGGTGTAGTAGACTGCACCCGAGTGTCCACCTCAAGTTGGTGTAGACACCTGAAAATGATGCACGACAGAGAACATGTTGACTTTATCGGCATCGTTATGTCAATGGCCCCATTGGCACATATGCCCAAATTCCATTTTGCGGCTGGTTTGGACTCAAGCCCCGACGGGGCCCCTGAGTGTGGACAAGAACACCGTATGAAAGGGGGCCTAAGGATCATGGAAATGACCAGAACTTTCTACTAGTTTAGGTCTTCAGAATGCCCTTAACACAATAAAAAGCACATCTCTGCAGCCATTGAAATAGGAATGCTGCTATAGTGGCTGAGCAACCCACCATTATTTCGTCTAGCTATGGAAATGGGAAAAACTCAAAAATTTTCCAATGAACCAGTTTCCTGTAGTGGAGAAAAGAACATCACATAAAAGACACCAGAAACTAAAATGGTGAAATATGAATCCATCTATTTCAGCATCCATTGATATATATTCAAATGTAAAATTTGCTAATGAAGAACTTTCTCCACATTTTACTTATTTATATTCAACAGGCTGTATCAAAATACTGAAGATCTGTTGAGTAATTAATGTCAACATCAATGTAAAGTCAAATATTGCCCTGAGAGAACATAGTTTGGATCATATTTTTGGAAGATTTAGGATAAATCTAAGCCTCCATCCAAATTGTATGAATCACACAATTGGGGAATACATCACTAGACTTTAGTAAGAAAAATTGGTCACTGCTTTATTTTCTAGTCTCTCAAATGTTTGACCTAATGTATATAAGTATGTCAAAGAGAAGTTTGCATTCTTTTAATATATTCAATAAAATAGGAATAGATATTTTCAGTGCTTGGTTATAAACAAATCCCGAAGTATTCACAGTCCTCGAATTGTTTTCTTTCCCATGTAGACCATTGAGCATCACTAATACAAACTGGTATAATATCCAATAACAAGATACAAATGTGTATTACTTGTTGTATAGCAGATCTGATTCCTGGATTAATATATTATTCATAAACTAAACACATCTGTGTGTGCTTATGAAAATGATGTCAAATCCCTGCATTCATTACTTTTTAGAATCCGCTGTGGAACTGAATAAGATAAATTCTTTCGATACATCAACAAAAGGAAAGTGGCAACTTCAAGTGCTGGGTACTTCGACCTTAGAAGAGGACGTGGATTTGTCTGTTGCTATCTTTGGCAAAAATGGGAAAACTTCACTGCAGAAAGTAACAAACATTGACTGGGATCCTTTTCTGGTGCGAACTAACATAACACTATATGCATCATGCTATATTTGCAGTTTATTACTTATGTAACATGTTCTGATGTAACATGGGTAAAGTAACGGTTCTCCTTAAAGAGTCCAGCTGAACATTGAGTCTTACAGTTAAAGCTCCATGGAAGAAAAGGATGCAAATTGGCTCTCATATATCTCTCAAGTACCATCTGTTGGCAGTATCTACACTATAAATCAGTGTCTAATGGTCGACGCTTTAATGAGCTTTACAGCGTGACCAGATATGAATACGAAGCCAAAAACACTTTTACAGATACCTTTTTTGGGCATTTGTCCCTCATCAATGTAGTGCACAGTCTGGCTTGGAAGAAGTGCTACCTCTATACTCTTCTGGTCTTTTTAAGGAGAATCAGCACTTCCCCATGTGGCATCAAGAGCATTGTACTAATGAGGGGCAAACACCCTGAAACACACTGCCTGTAAATGAGTTTTTGGCTTGGCATCTACTCCTGGTCATGTTGTAAGGCTTGTTAAAGGGTCGGACATTGACTGAGAGTTGGTACTTGAAAGAGAGTTTATTTTCTCATACATTTCTCGAGCTCCACTTCTTCTGTTGAAGCCTTTTCTCATTTGACTGGGATCCTATAAATTATTATATTATATTGTCTTGCTGTGATGCCCTAGCCCTAAGTGTCCGTATTTCAGGATTATAAAACAACAGTCACTGTAAGAAAATTACTAAAAATGTAAAAATCCAGACTTGACCCCATGTGGCAAAAATATATGGGTTGTTTCTTGGTGATGTCCTTATAGCATTGCTGAGATAGAAACCTGCCCCTGCAATATGGCAAAAAGGTATCTACAGGTTATTTGTTTCCCCTAACAAAATTGTACCTCTATAGAGAAAAGATATATATTTTTATTCTTTAAGGCATCATTTTTGATCCATTTGTAGTAAAAACCTATTTTCTATTTCACCATTTACATAGTACTCAATAAGCGCTACATAGCGTACAAAAGCATTGTCACCTGCTTTTGTAAGACCTAGCAATCACATGATTGCTGGGTGTCTGCTGACATAGCAGTGATGCTGTTATGGATCCGGGTGGTGGAACCTCTGTGCTGCGGTGCAAGGAGGGACCAGAGGGGCGTAACTAGGTATCGACTTGGACCGACCAAGGTCGTACGGCGGCTCAATCGACTCCGTGACCAGGGAAGAACCGAGCATAGGGACCAGGTGCTACTCTGGGGACCGACCTTGTATGAGAGCAGGTGGCTCCCACGGGTCAGAAGGCAGGGACTGACCGGTACAGCAGATGAGCACGGCAGGCAGACTGACGGGTGATCCGGGCAGACAGACTGGCAGGCACGGCAGGTAACAAGCAGGAGCCTCCAGGTAGGCGGGCTGGTAGGCATGGCAGGTAACAGGCAGGTGCTTCTAGGTAAGCGGGCTGGCAGGCACGGCAGGTAACAAGCAGGAGCCTCCAGGTAGGCGGGCTGGTAGGCACGGCAGGTAACAGGCAGGTGCTTCTAGGTAAGCGGGCTGGCAGGCACGGCAGGTAACAAGCAGGAGCCTCCAGGTAGGCTGGCTGGTAGGCACGGCAGGTAACAGGCAGGTGCTTCTAGGTAAGCGAGCTGGCAGGCACGGCAGGTAACAAGCAGGAGCCTCCAGGTAGGCTGGCTGGTAGGCACGGAAGGTAACAGGCAGGAGCCTCCAGGTAGGCTAACTGGTAGGCACGGCAGGTAACAGGCAGGTGCTTCCAGGTAAGCAGGCGGACAGAGCCCATAGACAGACTGGCAGACTGGACTGTAGACAGACTGTCGGGCTGGAGAGTAGACAAGCAGGCGGGCAGGACTTGTAGTCAGGCTGGCGGGCAGGACTTGTAGTCAGGCTGGCGGGCTGGACTTGTAGTCAGGCTGGCGGACTGGACTTGTAGTCAGGCTGGCGGGCTGGACTTGTAGTCAGGCTGGCGGGCTGGACTTGTAGTCAGGCTGGCGGGCTGGACTTGTAGTCTGGCTGGTGGGCTGGACTTGTAGTCTGGCTGGTGGGCTGGACTTGTAGTCAGGCTGGCGGGCTGGACTTGTAGTCAGGCTGGCGGGCTGGACTTGTAGTCTGGCTGGCGGGCTGGACTTGTAGTCTGGCTGGGAGGGCTGGACTGGTAGTCAGGCTAGCAGCGGGACCTGAGGGCTGAAGCAGAGTATCACACACAAAGCTACAACCTTGCACGGGCACCTCCATATTGGAGGAGGTGCCTTTTATAGGGGAAGTCCTCCGGCCATTGGCCGGGGACTTTTTAGGATGGCGCGCACGGCCCCTTTAAGAGGGAGTGAGCACGCACGCTCTAAGCACAGAGCCGGGGAAGCTGCATGCACCAGCAGCAGCTGCAGGGAGGCCAGAAGACGCCGGAGCAGGACCGCGGCGGTAAGGGGGATGGCGTCTCTGCCGGGCATGAGGCAGAGACGCCGATGCTACAGATGCTGGATATCAGCAGACCCAGATCAGTTCTGTCAGTGGCTTATGTTACTGTAGTGTGCTGTTTTCCCCTTTAACTGGGACTCCTACAGATGCCTAAGTTACAGTGGAAAAAATTATCAGTAAAGTAAAAAAAATCAGATCTTTGATCTCTTGGGGAACAAATTATATGCAATATAAATATAAACAAAAAAACATGCAAAAAAGTAAAAATCCCCACTACAAAGAATACAAAAAAATCTGATATTTTCATACCGTATGTTATACTTTTACACATACATGTAAGCAAAAAACAAAATCCTACACATATCAGGCATCTAGATGACCATAGTAACCTACAGAATTCATTCAACAGGTTATTTGAAGGAAAACATGAACAGTAAAAAATATAAACAAAAGTTGGAGCAAAAATCGCTTTCTTCGTTATTTGAATTACAAAAAAATTATAAATTACATTTTAATTTATCTATACACCAAAACTGTGTTAAAAGTAATAAAATTTCTCGGTCACAAAACAAACCCTTATGAAGCATGATCAGTGAAAAAATAAAAAAGTTATGACTGCTGAAAAACTATGGAGCAAAAACAAAAAAAGTATGTTATTGAGGTTACAGATAAGCGGATTGACCCGAGGAGTATAGAATTCAAGTTGAATTTCCTTAAATTCATGATTACAACCAAATTCGAACACTTTGAGACTCAGTTTGCAGTTTTCCAAAAAAAAACTTGCCTGGCACGATTTCTCATACTGCTGAAGCATCAGAGAGTAGGCTGAGTGGGTTCCCAATAATGCCCTGTAGATAATGACATCTAGCGGATTATAGGGTCAGTACCTGGACCATCTCAGATCAGTTGTTCCCAGTGTAGCACAATTTGTATGGTTGAGTTGTTTTCCATTTCGAGAGTCACTGGGTAAGTCGCTTTCTTTCTTTCTCCTGTAGAGTGCAAGCTCTTATAGTCAACAGGGTCCTCTTTCTGTTCTGTTGGTAGTCTGTAAGCACTTCAGAGGGGTCCTCTCTTTCTCTCTCCTGTAGAGTGTAAGTTCTTATAGTTTGCAGGGTTCTCTCTTCTATAAAGTGTAAGCGAGAAAATTTGTCGAAGCCAGCAAATGTAAATTTCCAAATATCTGCTCATCTCTAATTAAGATAATTTTGGGCCTTTTCATTAAGGAGTAAAACAGATTTATGAGCTTAAAGACAGCCCATACACAACCAAAAAGTACATCAAACCATCTACTTTATGCTTCTAAATGCTCTGTAGTCTTAGAGACTCATTATTGTCCCAGAACCTGGAACCAACAGAGAACCCTCTCGTAGTCTGGGGACTAATCTAACCCTACTGGTTACTGAATACACAAAGTCCCCTTCTAGGAAATGTAACTTCACAATTTCTACATTTTCACTTGTACAGTATTTAGGTTTGTGTTTATTCACAGTATTTAATCTCTTAACACCTTCTGATGGATATATAAGCCATGGAGCAAATCAGAAGGGGGGGAGGGGCAGGTTCAGAAGCTAAGCCCAATCCATACATGGCAGATGCTGTATAAGTTACATAGTCAGCATCTGCCTCTAACAGCTGTGGCTGGAGCTGAACTCTGCCCTCTCCTCTCCATTTAGATGTGGTTGTCAATCTCTTTCCATCAACCCCCGCATTGCGATTGTGCTGTCTGATGGGTTACAATGGCAGCCAGGGGCCCATGTTGCTGTCACTTTGGTACTCCTATGAGGCTAAGCCCTAGGCTTGCAGTATATGATATCAATATCAGTGTTGTGGTATTGCAGTATACAATAAAAGTGATCAGATGATTGCAGGTTCAACTCCTCTGTGAAAATTAAAAAAATATGAGTAAAAAAATATAAACAAATTTAAAATAAATAGAAATTCAAATCACTACCTTTTCCTCCATTAAAAATACAGAATTGTAAAAAATTAAAAAAAATATATATATCTTGTATTGCTGCATCCAATCTACCAAAATATAAATTAATTAACCCGTATAGAAACATCAGAATTGCTGTTGTTCAGGAACCACACTTCCCAAAAAAATCTAAATAGAAGAGATGAAAATAATGTGAATAAAACCATCAGCTCACCACTCGTACTGACCTGGAGAACTATGCTTCCAGGTCATTTTTTACCGTGCAATGAAGACTGTAAAAACAAAACTCCAAAAACAGCATTGGTTTCACTCTTTCATCGCACTTTGAAATTTTTTCACATTTTTCAGTACATTGTATAGTAAAATTAAGGATGCCATTTAATTTTCAATTCGTCCTGCAAAAAACAAGCCCTCATATGTCTATGTCAACAAAAAAAAATAAATAACAGTATACTTGAAAGAAGGGGAGATAAAAATGAAATGAAAAAAATGAAAAATTGCCCGGGCATTAAGGAGTCAATGCCCTTATAGCTTGTGGGACAAGGTGGTGTCCCTGATATTGTCATATACCAAAAAAGGATGCACATAATTTATGAACTTCATCCATATACTATTTCTACCTAGAAAATGACACTTACATAGATAATGTGTCATAATATTTACAAAATTTTACAATGTAAAAGACAATTTTTCCAGATTCATAGAACAAATTCTATTACTTGCATTAGTATTTGTGCCTAGTATTATACATAAATATTCTGATTTAGAAGTAATTTCTTATATGATCACTTCTGACAGCTGAGTGTTGGAGATATCGGGAATATAATAAAGGCTTCCTTCCTGTCCACGGGTCTGAGCTTTGAGAGAAGACTCCTCTTACAGAAGGTACATGTCACGTTAATTGATTGTGATTGCTTGATAGAAATTCTACAGTGTCTCTCACCAGTAATTTCCTAAAAAACTCTTTAAAGTCATATGCATTGCAATGAACAAATGCCCTTTGAATAATTTCAGCCTGGTTAATACATAACAAATGAGCTTTAAATATGCACAAGATGTTCTTTTATGTCTTCCTATCATGCAGTATTCATCTGAAATACCACAGTGCAGAGAATATAGCTTTTATTGATGTCCATGCAATGGCCACTTTTTCTTTTTAACAATCAACATTTTGTTATATTTACGTGACAATATTGATAATACTATCCCAACCATGAATTGTATCTTTTTTATTTCTGGCCTAATTGGGTCCACTTTCCACTAAAAGCCCCACCATGGTATAGGATTTAATAAACACATATAAGGAACTATGCACTTCTTTTTTTCCTTAAAGAGAACCTATCGGCACAATTTTGTAATGTAAAGTAAAGACATGGCTGTAATGGTGCTGTAATTCGGATTACATTGATACCTTTGGTGAAGAAATCTGATTTGTTGTTCTTCTGTAATCACTATTTGAAGTTTTCTGCTAATTAGAATTCGGTGCACAGGGGCCGGACTGTACACTTCTCTGCCTGTGCTTCTCCGGCCCCTCCACCTGTCTCCGGTCTGTGAATGACAGGTCACTGCTGAGATTTCAAACAGAGGAGGCAGGTAATTCACAGACCGGAGGCAGCAGAGGGTCCGGGGAATCACAGACAGGTAAGAGAAGACCCAGTGTACAGTCTGGCCCCTGAGCACTGAAATCTAATTATCAAAAACTTCAAAAGGTGATTTCTTCACCAAAGATATCAATGTACTCAGTATTTTAGCCCCATTACAGCCATGTCTTTACTTTAGATTACAAAATCATGCTTACATGACCTCTTTAATAGTGATGAGCGAGCATGCTCGTTTAACCCTTTAAACGAGCACGCACGGGTGCTCGCTAGTATTTGCGGCGTGCTCGGCATCTAGGTTTCATCGGCTGCGTCTGCATGTGTCGCGGCCGTTAGACAGCTGCGATACATACAGGGATTGCTTAACAATCTGGCAATCCCTGTATGTGTCGCAGCTGTCTAACAGCCACGACGCATGCAGCCATGGCAGATCAAACCTAGATGCCGAGCACACCACAAATACTCAGCGACCACCTGAGCGTGCTCATTTAAAGCACTACTCTTTAACTATGTCTATTATTTGTCACGTAACTTTGATTTCTTTAGTATTATTTAATATAATAATTTTAATAGCAAAACCTCAAGCTCAAGCTTCTGGCGATAATTTGCCTTGGTGTAAATGTGGCAAATATCTTATATTCTTTTTCTTACCAGTGGTTTAGTTGGTTGCATTTGACAATCCTCCTGACATTGTTATAGCGATAGCAAAGTTTCTCTGCATTTACTACTTACCAGTTAGCTCATTCCTATACACAACAGCAAATCTGGAAGGGCAAATCTGCAGTTGAAAGGGAACCTGACAGCTGGTACCTGCTGCCTGATCCACGGACCGCATGTATCAGACACTGGCTATTTGATTCAGCCAGGTATTCTTGACTGGGGGACAGAGCTGCAAGGGAGGCTAGTCAGAAAGGTGGATCCAAGCCCAGTCCCCTTCAATGCTGATTACTCAAGGGGACCAACTGTGGATCTGCCTTTCCAACTAATCTCCCATGCGGCTTGGTCAGCTTTTAGAGTATGTTTTTCACTAAATATTTGCAGCATACAATGCTGAAATCATACAGGCAGTGGTTGATACCTTTTAACAGGAGACAGGGCAAAAACTTAGAACAAGGATGAATCAGCATCGCCACACAATAAAAGAAAAAAGAATAGATCTGCCTGTAGCATTTTTGTTCCCCTGATCACAGCATAAAAGATATGAAATTACTAGTATTAAAAGGTAACTTCAAATCTCAAAGAGAAAGAAGAGTCTCAGAATATAAACTGATGATGACCTTTAACACTTTCAGAGCAGGAATGAATGTGTCGCATGGATTCATGTTATTCTACATCAACTAAAGAATGTGCTCCTCAGACTCTCAGACCTGTGAGGTCATCACAACACTGGACACAGGACAATAAAACCTTCACACTCCTTATCTATTAACTGCTAAAATATTTATAGCCAGAACTGTTTATTTCTTCCATAATAACTCTGCTTTTCATCACCTGTCTTACCTATTGCATTTTTTTTTCTCTTGTGTGTCTTATTGTGTATAAATATGTGACTCTTCAGATTTTGTGGTATACTATGCCTGATGAAGAGACCTGAGTAGTCTCGAAAGCTTGCAATTTGTTACTATCTTTTCAGTTAGCCGTTAAAAGGTATCAACCACTGAAGACTCTCAAATCTATATAGTTTTTACAAGGAATTTTAAATTTTAAGCATTTACAGTGATGAAGCAATGCCTTTAAATGAAACAGTATGCGTGTTTCATGCTATGTTTTTCATTACTTTTATTTCCTAAGACTACGATGCATCTAAATTTCCATCACTGATCATATAAGAATCTAAACTTGTTTAGATCAGTTATGGGGGTGATGGCTGCAAAATTATTATTTTTAGCATCAACTTGGTATCCATGTAAAGCGGCTCCGCCAGGTTTCATATGTCTGGAATTAACCGTGTTTGAGTTTTCACTAGCTAAAACACATTATTATGCTTGACAATGTCATTTATATAAAATTTTCTTTAAAAAAATTGTGCAGTACTGAAATGAGAAATTAACTGGGTGACAGAACTTTTATAACAACATATTTTTCTATTAAGATTCGTATGAGAGATGTGGATACCAACCAAGAAATAGGCTTTTATCCAGATAATGTCTACTTACCTAGTGATGATGGCACAGAGAATGTGGCTGAATTAGCAGCAATCCTCCCCAACCAACCACCATTGGATGGTAAGGTCTTAAACTGAAAGGTGTTCTGCACTTTTAATAAGTCCTTTCCTAGTGTGCTGTTTTAGGGTGTAAGATATTCTTGTATAGCTGTGCCTTACACCCAGTCACCAGCTGTTCACAACATTGAAGTGCATCTATAAGTTGCTGGGTTATCCATTGACTTCAGTGAAACTAATCCATTCCTTTGTAACCAGAGAAATGGGAAAAATTTTTAAGTTGACCCAAATATGGCCTTCAGAAAGGTGAGGATACCTGAATAGATTTCCGACACTAGCATGTCTTCCTGTACATAACAGTTCACTTTTCTCTGTCTATTTTGGAACATGAGAAGCTGTATATGGTCCTGGTAGTGGTTCGGCAAATGCTGGCAAAAGTGGGCTATATCTGTGTGGTGAACTGAAGCACAGGCAAATGCATGGACAGTAGCCTCGGTAGTAAGCTCCTTAAGGCTCTACAGTCCAGTTTTATGATTTACCTTGACCAAATGTGCGTTCCATAACTTTAGAGCAGCATGTTCCTTCCGAAAATCAGGCTCTCAAAATTTTGATGTTTTATTTATGGTAAATGGAAAAGGTGTGGTAAAAGATGTGTGTCGCTCCTTAAAAAAAATAACTTCTGACTTACAGCTCTTGATTTTGCCTCTAATGCCTGGCCAAACTGCCCTCTTAGTGGTGTGGACAGGTTCGGGCTGGCTCATAAGGGAACAGGCAAATTCTCTGTTGGGCCCCTGAGCAAGAGTGGCTCCCACACACCATTATGAGCAGTAGTAGGCACAATATACTTGATTAACTATTTACAGACAGAAGCAGCATCTTATCATTCATTTAACAAACTACCCAGTTTATTAAAGCACCACTCCAGTGATTTTTTTTTATTGCAATGCTGAAGTTGTGCTACTAATTTAAGGTTCATACACTTAGTCCTACTTACCATCTGCCGTCTTCTGCTGTTATCGCTGCCGCTCTGGTCAGTCTCCATCAGCTTGTGACCTGCCAGATGACTTCAGTGTTTGCTGGGTGATCCGGAAGTCACTACTCAATGTAAGTGTAAATGAGCCTAGCTCTGGCTCTCATAGAGCTGGTGACCGTTACCTCTTCTGGTCAGTTAGAAGTTGTGGTCACAAGATGGTGGCGCAGGACCGGAGTGGCACCAGGAAGAGCCGAAGATGGAGGGTGATGAGTATAATAGTAGATGCAGAGATCTTACGTTAGAAGCACCACTCTGTGCTCAAATAATGATAAAAAAAATAAAAACCGCTAGAATCGTACTTTAACCCCTTCACAACATATCATTTTCCTGCCTTTGATGCAGGCACATCATTCCACATGCCCGTCGGCGCCCATGAGTTGATTGCAGGCCGCCCATGGTTTGTCATGACAGCCAGGGGTCTGCTGATGACCCCCTTTGCCTGTCATTACGATCCTCCTGTGAAAGCCTGACCGTGGCTGTCGTTAATAGAAAATCATGATTTTCTCTATACATGGCAGTGCTGATGCATTGTTATGTATAGCACAGTTGATCAGACGATCGTACAACTAAAGGGACTATTAAATACAGTAAAAAGTTTTTAAAAATATGAAAAATAACAAAAAAAAACACAAGTTCAAATCAGTCCCCTTTTACCCCATTAAGAATAAAATAAAATAATAAAATAAAACCATTAAAAAAAATAAAACAATACAAATGTTTGGTATCACTGCATTCGTAAAAGTCCAATCTATCAAAATCTAAAATAAATTAATCAGATCGGTAAATGGCGTAACGAGAAAAAAAGTTCCAAAATTATGTTTTTTTTGGCCGCCGCAAAATTGCAATAAAATGTAATAAGAGGTGATCACAACATCGTATCTACCCCAAAATTGTATCAGGAAAAATGTCAGCTCATGACGTAAAAAAATAAGCTATAACCCAGCCCCAGATTCCAAAAAATGAAAATGTTACAGATCTCAGAAAATGGCGGCTAACGCAAATTTTTTTTTTTTTTTATAAATTTGCGAATTTTTTTTCAACACTTAAAAGAAAACTGTGCATGTTTGGTACAAACAAACTCGTAATGACCTGGAGAATCATATTGTCATGTCAGTTTTGCCATATAGTAAATAGAAAACCCAAAAAAACAATTATGGAATTGCGCTTTTTTGCAATTTCAATGCACTTGGAATTTTTTTCCCCATTTTCCAGTGCACTATGTGGTAGAATAAATGGTGTCATTCAAAAGTACAACTCGTCGCGCAAAAAAGAAGCTATAATACTGCTATATTGATGGAAAAATAAAAAAGTTATGGCTCTTAGAAGAAAGGGAGGAAATATCGAAAGCACAAAAATGGAACATCGCAAGGTCATGAAGGGGTTAAGTATCTATCCCAAGCTACAGGATAAAAGCAGAGTACACCAGGCTTCTATATAAGAAAAGTATATGCGGTACCTTGCTAATAAATTTCTGAGCAATCCCATCAACGGTCGGTATTTGATCAAGACTGACCAGGACGGTTTATACGCTCTTTGATCTGTGGATCGCCATGTTGAAAACTAAAAATATGTATTTCATAATCCGAGGTTCTGGTTTTGGAATGTGACAACTTTATAGGATTTGATCATATTTCTATCACTAACATCATATTCCATCTTTGTCTATTTGTAGAAGTGACTTATTCAGTTTACATCAGGACGGGGGATTTCCCAGCATCTAGTACAGATGCAGAGGTTTTTATCACAATATTTGGAGAAAATGGAGATTCAAGCAAAAGACAGTTGATAAAAAAAGCGTTACCTACAATATTTGACAAGGGAAAGGTATGTATGTTCAATGTAGATTTTCACATCATGGGTAAAAGCTAAGGTCAAGCAGGGTCATGTTGTGTGTGGTATCCGTGAGATGACTAGATCAGAGCTTCCCAAACTTATTTTAAATGAAAACCCACATTCACACATGTAAGAATGATACTGAGCCACATTTTATAGTACAGAGAACCTGACATATTGTATTAAATGGAAGCTAATACATGCTGCCCGATCCACAGGTTGCATGTATCAGATACTGGCTGTATGATTGCAGCCATGTATATTTAACTCATAGAAAAAGCCACCGGGGACCAAGCCGCACAGGAGACTAGTCGAACAGGCAGGTCCTCGGGAACTTCTCCCAGCCTGCTGCCAATGACTGATAGATTTCTGGTTATACACACACAGAAAGAGACCAATCACTTAGCAGAGAGGGTGAGGAGAAGCCGCCGGGGATCCATCTCTCTGACTAGTCTCCTGTGCGGTTCGGTCTGTGCGGCTTTTCAAGTGTCTTTTTCTATGAAATGCCGCAAAATTTCAGAGCGAAATATACATGGCCTAAATTATACAGACAGTGTCTGATACATGCTGTCCGTGGATCGGGCATCAGGTATCAGCTGTCAGGTTCTATTTAAAAAAAAAAAAAGTTTAATGAAACCAAATAAATGTTACCTATTAATAATTTCCATTCAAGTAGTATGAAAACTACCAAATCCACGGATAGAGTGATATGGTTCATATAGATCTATCACAGTTGAAATCCTGTTTAAAAGGAATGTGTTATCTAAAAATAACCTGATTTTTTTTTTCCCATATCTATCTATCTATCTATCTATCTATCTATCTATCTATCTATCTATCTATCTATCTATCTATCTATCTATCTATCTACATATATATATGTAATTTTGCTCTGGACATTAGTTAATATAAGACTACTACTCTTTCTAAAGCCTTCACAAGGAGTAATGAATATCGCCTGCACCTCCCTCTGGAACACAGCAGGAAGGTAGCCGCTGGGTCCTAGAGACAGCCTTAAAAAGATGTCTGTAATTTCAAACGTAGAGATCTCCGGCTACCCACTGCAGGGCGACTGTCTGTCACTTCTGACACACCTGTGACAGTACTCCCACCCCCCTGCGAGTGGCCTCCAGACACTCAGGACCAGGTTTCTCAGGATAAGAGGCATGGAATGAATGAACCAACGTGGGAGCGCTCACCTCTGATGCTGAAACCCACATCCTCTCCTCTGGACCATAGCCTTTCCAATGCACCAAGTATTGTAAAGAAAGATGTTGGAGACGAGAATCTACAATCCTTGAAATCTGGAACTCCAGATTACCATCAACCATTACTGGGGGCGGTGGTAGAGGTGAGGGCTCAATAGGTTCCACATACTTCTTGAATAAGGACCTGTGGAAAACTTTGTAGACCTTAAGGGCCTGAGGAAGTTCAAGACGAAACGCTGCTAGGTTAATGACGGCGGTTATTTTATAGGGACCAATAAACCTAGATCCCAGCTTCCAAGAAGGAACTTTCAATCTTATATTCCTGGTAGACAACCACACAAAGTCATTCACATTCAGGTCCGGACCTTGCAAGCGTTTTCTGTCAGCCATACATTTCTACCTGTCTCTCATGATCTTTAAATTACTCAGGACACCCTGCCATACCAAGGAGAGTGACCAAGCAAACCGTTCCTCCTCAGGAACTCCTGAAGCTCCTCCACCATTAAAGGTACCAAACTGTGGGTGATAACCATATGCACCGAAGAACGGTGACCTGCCAGTGGATTCTTGACGATGATTATTAATGATAAATTCTGCCAGCGGTAAGTAGGATGCCCAATCCTCCTGATTTTCGGAGACGAAACACCTGAGGTAGGTCTCCAAATTCTGATTGACACGCTTGGTCTGTCCATTTGACTGAGGGTGGAAGACAGAGGAAAAGGACAGCTGCAACCCCAGTCGAGAACAGAATGACTCCCATAACTTGGAAACAAACTGGGTCACCCGATCTGACACCACATCGGAGGGAACCCCGTGAAGCTTCACAATCTTATTTATGGACACCTGAGCAAGTGTCTTGGTATTTAGAAGCGCAGGCAATGTGACTAAGTGAACCATTTTACTGAACCTATCTACTACCACCAAAACCACTGTTTTGCCTGCAGAAACCGGTAGGTCAATAATAAAATCCATGGACAAGTGTGTCCATGGCCTACTAGGGATAGGTAGCCGAAGAAGAGTACTAGACGGACGAGTATGCGAAACCTTAGAACACACGCAAATACTACAAGCAGCTACGTGTTCAATCACATCCCGATGCAACCCCAGCCACCAAAAACAATGAGAGAGGAGGTCCGCGGTTGCCTTACCACCTGGATGCCCAGCAAGCACAGAGTTATGATGTTCCTTAATTACTTTGTGGCGCAGATCAGATGGTACAAATAACCTTCCTGAAGGGCAGGAGGCAGGGACATCCCCATGAGCCTCCAACACCTCACCCTCCAGTTCCGGATACAGTGCCGAAATGACTACCCCTCTCTGTAATATTGGGGCAGGGTTCTCATGGTCACCACCACCAGGGAAGCTCTGGGACAAAGTATCAGCCTTGACATTTTTGACCCCTGGACGAAAAGTGACAACAAAATTGAACCTAGTAAGAAACAGGGACCATCTGGCTTGCTTGCCTAGGGTTAAGACGTTTAGTTGACTGGAGATATGACAGGTTCTTATGGTCAGTAATAACAGTATAGGATGGACAGCCCCCTCCAACCAATGTCCCCATTCTTCAAACGCCAATTTGATCGCCAAGAGTTCCCTATTACCCATGTCATAATTTCTCTCAGCCAAAGACAATTTTTCAGAAAAGAAGGCGCATGGACGCCATTTACTAGGGGATGGACCCTGAGACAACACAGCCCCAACCCCGACATCCGACGCATCAACCTCCACAATAAAGGGTTGGGAATAGTGATGAGGGAGCACTAAAATGTTCGAGTCGAGCAAATTGGAATGCTCGAGTGCTCGGACCGAGTAACGAGCCCAATGTAAGTCTATGGGAAACTCGAGCATTTTTCCGGCAGCTCCCCCCGGCGGTCTGCAGAGGGCCTAAAAATTGCACAAATAGATGGGAACAGTGCTCAAATGACATGGGAACAGCATGGGGAAGACCCCTTGAAGCATTCAGTTATAGGGAATGCAGTGAGGCCAATGGCTGCCAAAATTTAGGAAAAACCCCACTAACAATTTAAAGACACAGAGGTAGGCCTCAGTAACGACACATTCCCATTATTAGGAAGTGTGTCTGTAGAGGTCGGAGGGCCACCTGCAAAAAATGCTCCTATTATTAGAAAGTGTGTCTCCCATACTGTTTGCCTATGCAGTGAAGCAACAGCTGGCAAAAATTTGGAGGAGTTCCAATGCCCCTTGCAAGAGACGTAGAGATCGGAGAGCCTCCTGAAAACAATGTTCCCATTATTAGGAAGTGTGTTTCCCATATTATTTGCAAATGAAGTGAAGCAACGGCTGCAAAAAATTTGGAGGAACTCCAATACCCCTTGCTAGAGACGTAGAGGTCGGAGGGCCACCTGCAAAAAATGCTCCTATTATTAGGAAGCGGGTCTCCCATATTGTTTGCTTATGCAGTGAAGCAATGGCTGCCAAAAATTTGGAGGAACTTCAATGCCCCTTGCAAGAGACGTAGATATGTTGATATGGTACATATGGTGGTGATATGGTGGTGGAGGATGAGGATGCGGAGAAGGACAAGAGCAAATAGACAAAATCAGGAAGTGTATACCCATGTGTGGGTGTGAAAAGGTGCATGGGAATACACCTCCCAAAAAAGACACTGGAGTTGAATTTATGTTACGCTGCTATTATTCGGTGGTGTTGAGAAGTCTGGCCCAATCCAGCCCTTGTTCATTTTTATAAGAGTCAGCGTGTCAGCATTTTGAGTTGACAGGCTTATGAGGCTATCGATTATAATTCCACCAGCAGCACTATAAATCCGCTCTGATAAAACACTAGCGTCAGGGCAGGCCAGGACCTCCAAAGCGTAGAGAGACAGTTCATGCCACGTGTCCAGCTTGGATACCCAATAATTATAAGGCACAGAGGAATCACGGAGGACATTGGTGCGGTTGCAAGGTACTCCCTCACCATCTTCCAAAACTTTTCCTTCTTTGGGAGAATACCCCGCGCCTCAGGGCCTGGGAGATGGGAGGGTCTGAGAAAACTGTCCCAGAACTTTGACAGTGTTCCCCTGCTTCTGCTGGCTTGCATTTGTGTCTCTCTTGCCTGTACTCCTCGGTTGTCCAACGAATTGTGACCTCTGCCGCCAGCTTTTTCAGATGGGAATTTTTTAAATAGTTCCGCAACAAGGGCCTTCTCGTACTGCCCCATTTTATTAGGACTGTCCTGCAAGGGAAAAAGAGACATAAAGTTCTCCTTGTAGCGTGGGTCTAGAAGTGTCACCAACCAGTAATGACTGTCACCCAAAAGTTGGACAACGCGAGGGTCACGGGAAAATCAGCGTAACATAAACTCAGCCATGTGTGGCAGACTGCAAAGAGGCAAGACTTCTGTGTCCTCACCAAGAGGATGACTGACCATGCTCTCCTCCCCATCCTCCTCCTCTTCCTCCTCCTCCCTGTCCTCAGGCCATCCACGCTGAACAGACGGTATGACAGTTGTTCAGGTAGTACCGTCTATAGTGCAGGAAACTAGCTTCTGTTTTTTCTCCTCCTCCTCTTCCTCATTGTCACCCAATCCACGTTGGGATGAGATGAGGCTGGGCTGTTTGTAATCACCCTGTATGGTTCCTTGCTTCATTTCATCGTGCTCCGCATACAATGCTTCCTCTTTAATTGTGAGCAGAGAGCATTTAAGAAGACAGAGAAGTGGGATGGTACTCTAATTATGGCATCAACGCCGCTCACCATCTTGGTGCAGTTCTCAAAGTTTTGGAGGATGGTACAAATGTCTGACATCCATGTCCACTCCTGAGGTCTTATGTGTGGAGTCTGACCTGAATACCGATGGCCTTGTTGATGCTGGTAGTCAACAACTGCCGTCTTCTGCTCACAAATCCTTCCCAACATCTGCAATGTAGAGTTCCAATGCGTGGGGACATTGCACATTAGTCGGTGAGCTGGAAGCTGCAATCGCTGCTGCGTCGGAAGCTGTAGTTGACTTTCTAAAATGGGCCCACAGGTGGCATACTTTGACAAGCAGATCCAGGTAGGTTTTGAGAAACCGCTGAACGACGAGGTTAAGCACATGGGCCAGGCACGGTACGTGTATGAGCTCGCCTCAGAGCCGTTACCAGATTCCGGCCATTATCACACACGACCATGCCTGGCTGTAGGGTCAGCGGTGTCAGCCACAGATCTGCCTGCTCTTTCAGAGCTGTCCACAACTCTTCAGCGTTGTGCGGTTTGTCACCTAAGCATATTAGCTTCAGCACAGCCTGTTGCCGCTTGGCCGAGGCAGTGCTGCAGTGCTTCCAGCTTGCGACTGATGTGGACATTTCGGAGATGGAGGCTGAAGAGAAGGAGGAGGAGGAGGTGCAGGAGTTGTAGAATGTGGGGGCAGCCTTGATGGACCCAGGCCCCGCGATCCTCGGCGTCGGGAGGACATGTTCCGTCCCAAGGTCCGACTGGGTCCCGGCTTCCACTATATTAACCCAGTGTGCCGTCAGCGAGATGTACCATCCCTGCGCACAAGCACTTTCCACGTGTCTGTGGTTAGGTGGACTTTCCCAGTAACTGCATTGTTGAGGGCACGGCTAATGTTGTGGGACACATGCTCATGCAATGCGGGGACGGCACACCGGGAGAAATAGTGGCGGCTGGGGACTGAGTACCAAGGGACAGCCACTGCCATCAGGTTGCGGAAAGTTTCCGTCTCCACAAGCCTAAAGGGCAACATTTCGAGCACAAGCATTCGCGAAATGTGTGAATTAGTGGTGTGGCCTGTGGGGCATTGGCTGCATATTTGCGCTTGCGTTCCAAGGACTGGGGGGGGGGACAACTGATCGCTGCGCTAGAACAAGGACATGGACATGTTTGCTGATGGTGCAAGTTGAGAGTGTTCAACGACAGGTGCAGGGTGGGAGGCATCTTGGAATGCGCCATGAACAGGGGATTGGCATGCATGCACAACAGCGGTGTCACCCGCAGACATTGTTGCTGGACCCTGAGGTTCGGCCCACTTAGTCGGGTGATTTGTTGCCATGTGCCTGATCATGCTGGTAGTGGTCAGGCTGCTAGTTTTGCTACCCCTGCTGATGTTGGCCTGGCAGGTCGTGCAAATGACCTTTTTGGGGTTATCTGCAGAGTCTTTAAAAAATAACCAGACTCTGGAAGACCTAACAGTTGTACTGGCAACTTCCGTCCTGTTAGCGTTACGAGGAACGCTTTCCCGCCTTGTGTCTGCGGCCACCACACTGCTTCTTCCTGCCTGTTGTTGTGCTATGCCTCCCTCCCCCTGTGTGCTGCTGTCCTCGCTCTGTATGTCCTCCTGCCAGGTTGGGTCAGTTACTATATCATCCACCACCTCGTATTCCACTTCCTCACCCTGGTCCTCCTCCTGACTTTCTGGCAATTGTGTCTCATGATCATCATCATCCACCTCTTGCGACAGTAATTGCACTTTCTCACCGTCACCTTCGTGTGATCGTGGATGCTCCAATATTTGGGCATCGCTACACGCGTTCTCCTCTTGACTCGCTGGAAGCTGGCCGGGCGAGAGGCCGAAATCTACAAATGGAAAAGTGAACAGCTCTTCTGAACGGCTAGTGAACGGCTACTGAGACTTAGCCATGTTGAAGACAGGGTGGTGGTGGTGGTGGCTAAGTGACTGGAAGCATCTGCTATCCAACCAACAACCTTTTCACACTGCTCTGTGTTCAATAGTGGTGTTCTGCGGTCCCCTAATAATTGAGACAGGAAGGTGGAGCGACAAGATGTGGGTGTTTGTTGTGGCACAATTTCAGCTTGCCCACGGCCACGTCCTCGGCCTCTGCATGCACCCTCACCATCACGTTCTCTTCCCTGTCCCTTGCCACGCACCTTGCCCATTTTTAATGGAGGACAATATTTTCCACGTTCACGAGAAATGGCTGATTTTAGAATGCAGTTATATGTGATACATCTGACAGAGAACCTCAAATTTAAATAGCAGGCCTGTAATTTACTAATACTATCCTTCACAGGCAACTAGTGTGAATAGTTTAACCGACACACTGCAACGGAATGAAAATGGAAGAAATGGCTAATTTTGGAACACTCTTATAGGTGATATGTCTGACAGAGAACCACGGTTTGAAATAGCAGGCTTGTAATTTGCTAATACGATCCTTCACAGACACCTAGTGTGAATAGCTTGACCAACACACTGCAACAGAATGAAAATGGAAGAAATGGCTGATTTTGGAACACTCTTATAGGTGTTATATCTGACAAAGAACCACGGTTTTAAATAGCAGGCCTGTAATTTACTAATACTATTTTTCACAGACACCTAGTATGAATAGCTTGACAGACACACTGCAACAGAATGGAAAAGGAGGCCAATATTTTCCACGTTTACATTTTTGGATTTTTATTGCTGAAAAATGGAACAGATCTAGCTTTATTCTGCAGTGAGAACAAGCAAATGGAGCAGAAAAATGGTGTACTCTGGATTGCTTTTTAAGCAAATAACCAGAATTAAGATAAAAAAATATTGTCTCTGGCCCCTGATATCTGGGGCTATTTCTACAAATATCTACAGCATCAGCAGACAGGACGTTCAATGGACCCTCTTGTGCTGTATCATACACTGCAGTCTGCCACATACACTGTCTGCCTGCCTAGCACTGATTATATGCAGCTGGATTAGTCCTCAGAAGGGCTGTTAGTTCATATGGATATAGATATATGTTGTGGAATACCTATACTAACTATGAAGAAGCAAATCTCTCCCTGACGCAGCAGCATCTCTTCCTACTCTGCCTGGTTCCGTAGTAGACTGTGATGAGTATGGCGGCGCCCGGTCTTATATAGACCTGATGATGCTGTGCGGCCAGCCAATCACTGTATTGCCCACAACCAACATGGCTACGGCATTACAGTGCATGGCAGGCCATCTCTGCATGTTCATTGGCTCTCTAAAGAGCGCCAAACATGCAGGGAGGGGACCCAAGTTCCCGCCCAAGCAACCCGGAAATACTCGCTGAGCTCGTCGAGCACAGTGATGTTCGGGCGAGTACCGAGCAATGGCGAGCACGTTCACTCATCACTAGTTGGGAAACATTGGGTTGACAGAGTATAGGAGCAGTGGCAAAATGATTCTTTAAGGAAGAAAAAGCCTGGAGGGAGGCATCCGACCATTTGGAAAAATTAGACACCTTCTTAGTCATGTCAGTAAGGGATTTCACAATTACAGAGTAGTGTTGAGCCACCCCCGTAGTGTTCGAGTTCGGTTCGGTTCGTCGAACTGTTCGTCGAACACCTTCGAACACCGTTAAAACCAATGGCAGGCAAACAAAAACACATAGAAACACATAGAAAACACCTTCAAAGGTGTCCAAAAGCTGACAAACTGCTCAGAAGACATAACCAACACATGGAAAAGTGACAAGTACATATAGTCATGCGAAAATAAAAGAGGTGGAGGAGTAAAAGGAGGGGGAGACACAGATATAGGCATGTCATGCCCTTCTAAAATCCAAAAAGTGAGAAGCCGACACGGCCAGTCCGCTCCTGCCCGTGCCACCTCCGTGTCGCCGGGTTTGTGCCAGAGCCGCGGTGAACCCTGATGGCCAGCCCCCCTCTCCCAATACTGGTGCCTGTCCGCTGATGGGTCGAGCGAGCCCCCCTGTGGTGGAGGCAGCTCTAAGCTTTTTAATTTAAATTGTCTCTCTAATTTGAATGAATACACTTTAAATCCATTTACAAGGATCTATTGGAGGGCAAGTCTAATGCCAGCAGCCGCGTAATTCCAGCTCCAGTAGCGTCCACTAAAGCTGCTGCAGTTAAAAAGCTTTTATAAGGATCGAGCTCGGCTGTCCACCGCAAGGCATCCTACTGCCAGTCCCAGCCCCTATGCCTTGGGGTGCCTCCTGATGCTCTTCACTGAGTATCCCGTGGTCCCGAAGCATTTCCTTTGAAAAAATGAAGTGTCCAAACTACAGGTGGTGTAGCTTGCTTAACAGCCGGGATAATCCGCTGACTAGCAGACCCTGCTACTAGGCACAAAGTATTTCCTGGGCTAGATGCAGTTAAAAATTTGTAATTAGATACTCTCGTTGGATGCTGAGAAAGCATTCCATAGAGTCTCCTGGCACGCCATATATGATTCTCTTAAAAAGCTTGGGGTAGGGGTCTAGGGGACCCTTTTATAGCCAAAATCACGGCCCTGTATCGCAATACGTCACCTAGGCTGAAGATAAATGGAACTGTAGCACCCTGAGGGCTCGGTTGCTACAGAGGTATTGCACCTCACCCAGAGGTGTGATATCTCACTCTCAGGTAAGGATGTAGTGTGGATCAGGACCCGACACCTGCATGCATTACACCACATTGCCGTGGGGCAGGGCGACCAATATGCCCCTGAGATGGGCACGACAGTCCCTGTCCCTGGCTGGAGTGGGGGGAGGGAACACTGAGGAAGGGGAACCCTGTAGTGCAGGAGCAGGGAGGAAGCAGTTCCTGGGTGCATTGAGAAGGGAGTATAAAAGGTGGGCACCATCTTAGTTCAGTGCAGAGAAGTCTGAGCAGAAGTGGCAGGGAGCAGGGGCTCTGCATGAGCTTTGCTCCGGAGGCGGGCCTAGTAACAGAGGCCCAGGCCTGGAAGAGGGAGAAGGAAGGAAGAGGAGCGGAGAAGGCTCCAGGAACGAGGAACGAAGGGATCTCAGGGGTGCGGACGGGCGAGTCGCCACCGCACGCCAGAATCCACCTGCGTGGAGGGGTCAGGCCAAAGGGGGAGACCGGTCCCCGAAACTAGTGGAGGCAGGAAACGACCCTCAGCTAGAAACAGGAGGCTGTGACATTTTATGTGGCGCAGCCCCTCGCTACACCCGCTAGGAAGGCACCACATAGGGTCAGGGAAACTGGCGCCAAGTTTACCAAGAGGAGGCCCGAGGCAGCCGGACAGAAGGGTTGGTAAGAAAGGCCAGACAAAGGACACACAAAGGGGGTCCTGTGAAGCGCTCCAAAGTTATCTGGGAGTTGTCTGAGCCCCTCACCTGGTGAGCACAGTACGACGTGGGCAGCCGTTACCTGCAGACGTGGTCTGGATAATAAGAACTGTGAGTAAAGGCCCTGGACTGCATCACTGACTCAGTGTCAATACTGCTGCTGCCCTGCACCATCACCCCCATCCTCCGCATACACTGCCCTGAGGCTATACTCCTCCCGTGGGGAGTTATGCTACGCTCTGCTGCACCCACAACACCAGCCTCAGCGGTCTGCCCTGGAGCGGCGGTTCACTCTGACCGCAATCCACGGGTGGCGTAGTCGGACATTTAAACATCAAAACCACATAAATAGTTCCGCCACTGGTTTGACCGCCCTGAGCCACGGAACCGGGTTGCCGCCACGGAGACTACAACCACCAGCATCCACCAAAAAGGGTCCGGCTCCGGGTGTCCCAAGGCCCAGGGGGCGCGTCAGAACATTTTCATCACCTTTCACAATCACCAATGGGACAAGGCAGGGATGTTCTCTGTCCCCTCTCTTATACATCCTAGTGACAGAGCACCTGCTCTCATCAATTCGCCATAACCCCAATATTAGGTGGATTGAGGTGGGAGGCACCGAGTACAAGTGCTCTCTATTTGCTGATGATGTCCTAGTATATATCACTCAATCACATATATCCATCCATGCTGTTATGGCTGAAATAGATCACTTTGTTACATGGTCAAATTTTAAAATCAATGCAGCGAAGTCTGAGGCCCTCGATGTCTCCCTCCCCAAATCCATATAGGATTCCATCCAGTCCAACTTTCCCTTTGCCTGGCCCTCACAGGGTATCAAATACTTAGGAATTCCTATTCATAGAGACCTCTCCCATCTATGTTATCTTAATTTTGGGCCCTTTATTGAACAACTCCATACAGACCACGGTTGGCAAGTTAGAACTGTAAGATTCACTACGTGAACCACTGGTGTTTTGTGGAAAAGCACATGTACACTGTGTTCCAAATTATTATGCAAAAAGTGTTTAGGAGTGATAAGGGAAGAATTTGTTTGTTTGTCAGTTAAACTCATTGATGGTGATGTGTGTCAGGGCTCTTTATATCACTGTAAGCAATTGCAGACACCAGTGCTAATTAGTTTGGCAGGTGTGTCCAATGAAAGGCAAGACTACTTAAGAAGGCTCTCTCACATTATTCAGCAGCCTACATTTTCTGCCAAAATGGGAAAGAAAAAGGATGTGTCGGCTGCTGAGAAGCAACAAATTGTGGAGTGTTTAGGTCAAGGCATGACTACAATCAACATTGTGCGATGATCAGGATGAAGTGTCTTGGCAATCAAGAAGTATGTAGCTGATTCACAGTACACACGTGTGCGTGCTGATAAGGGCAAATTGAGGACTCTTTCCTACAGGCAATTACGTCAGGTTGAAAGAGCAGCGGCAAAAAAGCCTTGTCATAGCAGCAGACAAGTTTTTGAAGCTGCTTGTGCCTCCAACGTCCCCCGAACAACAAGATGCAGGGTCCTTCAGAGGTTTGCAGCTGTGCATACGCCATCCTGTCGACCTCCTCTATCCACTTCACACAAGCAGAAACGGCTCCAGTGGGCCAAACATTACATGAAGACTGATTTCAAAACTGTTTTGTTCACGGATGAGTGCCGTGCAGCGCTCGATGGTCCAGATGGATGGAGTGGAGGATGGCTGGTTGATGGACACCCCACGCAAACACGGCTACAGCGCCAACAAGGAGGAGGTGGAGTAATGTTTTGGGCTGGAATCATGGGGAGAGAGATTGTCGGCCCCTTTAGGATCCCTGAAGGCGCTAAAGATGAACTCCATAATGTATGTGGATTTTCTCAAACAGCACTTCCTGCCATGGTTCAAGAAGAAGAACCGAGTATTTCACAGCAAGATCATTTTTCTGCATGATAATGCACCATCTCATGCTGCACATAAAACATCTGCATCTCTGGCTGATATGGGCATAAAAGGGGACAAACTTATGGTGTGACCCCCATGCTCCCCTGACCTCTACCCCATTCAGAACCTTTGGAGCATCATTAAAAGGAGTGTCTATGATGGCGGGAGGCAGTTCACATCTAAGCAACAGCTCTGGGAGGGTATTCTGTCCTCATGCAAAACAATTGAAGCAGAAACCATCCGAAACCTGACAAATTCAATGGACGAGAGAGTTCAGAAGCTCCTTTCGAACAAGGGGTCCTATGTGAAAATGTAACATCACCTAGAATAAAGTTTTGAGTTGAAAACTGTTTGATTTCAGTTTCTAACAACCTGCTAATGCTTATAATTTCAAAAATGACCATTTTTTTGGTCTTTATTAAAATGAAAAGGTTGATCGAAAAGTTTGGGGGATCTAAGAGTGTGGCAACCCAGTAGTCATGATTACTTCGAATTCTGACAATATGAGGGTCATGCTGCAGGTAGTGCAGCAAGAAGGCACTTATGTGTCTTGCGCATCTCGGAGCCCCAAAATTATTTTCCGGGCTAGATGCAGCTAAAAATTATTTTTAATTTTAAATCTGGTGGAGCTTATTATAGATGGCCTAATAGGATCAGTGCTGCACACTGCTACAAAGCCCAAATTATTTTCCAGTCAAGATACAGATAAACATGATTAGTAATTTGAAAGCTTAAAACGGTTGGTAGGGTGATTTTAAACAATCATCAAGCTTTTACTCTCCCCAGGATGACACAGGGGTAGAAAAGTCGTTTCGGATCCATGATTTGTTCATCTTTATGAACGTGAGTCTGTCTACATTATCAGTGGAGAGCCGCGTGCGCTTATCTGTCAGCACACCACCAGCAGCGCTGAACACACGTTCAGACAGAACGCTGGCTGCGGGGCATGACAAGATCTCCAAGGCGTAAGTGGCTAGCTCCGGCCATTTATCCAGATTGGAAGCCCAAAAAGAGCAAGGGTCCAGTGACACAGTCGTGGCTTCAATGTTTACTTGGAGATACTCCTGTACCATCGTCTCTAGGCGTTGACTATGTGTCAGACTTCTTGTCTCCTGTGGCCTTGCAAAGGATGGGCTAAAAAAGTGGTGAAATGATTCCGCAAAATTGATGTTACCAGCAGATACTGTGGTTCTGTTACGGTTTGAGTGCTGAACACTTGACGGTCCCACGGTTGGCAAGTTAGAACTGTGAGATTCACTACGTGCACCACTGGTATTTTGTGGAAAAGCACATGTAAGATTCTGCAACAGTCTCTGCTGATACTCCTGCATGCGTGCATCCCTTTCTATGGCAGGAATAATTTCTGCAAATTTACTTTTGTACCGGGGATCTAACAGTGTGGCAACCCAGTAGTCAGGATTATTTCTAATTCTCACAATTCGAGGGTCATGTTGCAGGTAGTGCAGCAAGAAGGCACTCATGTGTGTTGCGCATCCAGGAGCACCAAGTCCCTGTTGTGTTGGTGGCGAGGTAACAATCATGCTTCCTTCCTCTGTCCTCTCCCCCCAACCTCGCACAACAGAAATGTGATCAAGGTCTCCCTCATCTGATGAGTCTTCCATCAGTTCGTCCTCCACTTCTTCCTGGGCTCCTGCACCTTCCTCACTAGTTTGGCTGCTACCATGCGCCCTGGTAAAACCATCTCCCCCACCCTCACATGCCTGCCGCCTTGGTGCTGCCGACCGTCTGGACCTTGCAGATGTTAGCCCTTCCGCATACAACTCCTCCTCCTCTACTTCCTCCACCTCGTCTTGTGCCACCACCTGACTCCGAATTCTGTTTAACATGTGCTCCAGCATGTAAATCACCGGAATAGTCATGCTGATAATGGCATCGTCAGCACTAAACATCTTCGTCGCCATTTCAAAACTGTGCAGAAGGGTGCATAGGTCCCTGATCTGAGACCACTCCTCCAGCGTGATTTTCCCCACCTCTGAATCTCGTTGGCCCAGGCTATACGTCAGAACGTATTGCACCAGGGCTTGTCGGTGCTGCCACAGTCGCTGCAACATGTGCAGAGTTGAATTCCACCGGGTAGGCACATCGCATTTTAGCCGGTGAAGTGGCAGGCCCAACGACTTCTGTAGAGATGTAAGTCGCTGAGCTGCGGGATGCGAACGGCGGAAGTGAGCACACAGCGACCGTGCCCTCTGCAGAAGGCCATCTAGTCTGGGATAGTGGGCTAAAAATTGCTGGACAACCAGGTTCAACACGTGAGCCATACAAGGCACGTGTGTGACATTGCCCCGGCGAAGGGCCGCACCCAGGTTTGCAGCATTGTCGCACACGGCCTTCCCTGGTTTCAGGTCCAGTGGAGACAACCATTCATGAAATTGGTTCTCCAGAGCTGACCACAACTCCTCAGCTGTGTGACTCACATTTCCCAGACATTTCAATGTAAAAACCGCCTGATGACGTTGAGCCCTACTGCCAGCATAGTAAGGAGGTGTGCAGGATCCCTTCTGCGCAGTTAGAAAGCTTGTGGCATGACCAGACAGGCTTTGGGTGCAGGTGGAAGACCGAGAGGAGGTTGAGGAGGCAGAAGCAGTGGAGGAACTTTGACATAAAGAGGATTGACGCACAACTCGTGGGGACGGCAAGACTTGGACAGCAGCCCCTTGTCCTGCTGTCACCATAGTTACCCAGTGCCCAGTCAGCGACATGTAATGCCCCTGTCCATGCCTACTCGTCCAAGTGTCTGTGGTGAAATGCACCCTGTCACACACAGAGTTTCTCAAAGAAGCGGTGATGTTGTGTGCGACATGCTGGTGGAGCGCAGGCACACCTTTCTTTGAGAAGTAGTGCCGACTGGGCATCTGGTACTGGGGCACTGCGACGGACATAAGGTCTCGAAAATCCTCTGTGTCCACCAGGCGGAAAGGCAGCATTTCTGTAGCCAAGAGCTTGCAGATGGTGAAATTCAACCTCTTAGCTTTCTCATGGCTAGGAGGAAATGGTCTTTTACTTGTCCACATCTGAGGGACCGAGGGCTGGCTATTGTGCTTAGACGGGGTTGATAAGGGTGTCCCCGGCAAACTGCCGGTCTGTGAGGAAGATGCAGGCGGACATGTTAGGTTGCCTTGATCCAAAGGTGGTGCTATCGATGTCGGACAGCGCTCAACACCAGCTGCTGTTACCACCTTCAAAGAAAATGATGACCTGCCAATCACGCTGGCTGTTGCGGGTAAAGAGGTGGCAGGTCTGCGCCCCAAAACAGGTGTGACTGCTGTCCCCCCAGTCACAGAGGATGAAGAGGCCGCGGATGCACAAGATATGGCAGACGGTGGTTGGCCCGGCCGGCTAGGCCGCATTGTAGCACACTGAGCTTCCCACTGCAACTTATGCTTCATGTCCATGTGCCGGTTCATGCATGAAGTACTCAAACTATGTATTTTTTGGCCTCTACTTAGCTTTTGCTGACAAATATTACAGATAACACGAGTTGGGTCATCTTTATCGATCTGAAAAAATGCCCAGGCTATGCAAGGCTTAGCACCCATGCGACCTGAAGAGCCACCACGACTTGTGGTGAGAGGCAGAGTTGTGTTTGAGGATGCAGTTGTTGACGTGCTTCCAGTACTACGTCTCTGTCCAGGAAGGCGCAACCTGACCTCGTCGTCACTAGCATCTTCCTCCACCTCCTCTGCTGACCTCATCTCTTGGCTGACTGTGGGTTGACAGTAAGTGGGATCTCCAACCTCATCATCATCACCCTGTGCGTTATCACACCCGTCGTCCTCAGAGCCAACCTGTTCCTGCCCTGACAAAAAACTAAAGTTGTCGCTCCAATCAGGTATTTGAGTCTTATCATCGTCTTCCTCATTGTCTCCACCAACAGGAGTTACAGTTTGGGAATGAGGGTCTACATTATGGTCAGAACCTTCTGCGTCTGGTCCTGGGTCCGACTCATAAAGATTCTGGGCATCAGTGCAGATCATTTCCTCGTCTAGATTCACAGAAGCGCTGGAGTCGACCTCTGATTCCCAGGCTATAGTATGAGTAAACAGCTCTGCAGACTCAACCATCTGTTCTACCTCATACTCAGACGGGCAGCTGGAGATTTTGGAGCTGTGAGGAAGCAAGTGCGATTGGGGTGACACCTTTGAGGACTGGAGTATTTGTGATGTTGAAGTTGATGTGGAGGAGAGCCCACTTAAAGGAGCACTTGATATCCGTTGAAGCACCTGCTGTTTTTGTGCCTCATCTGGAATTTGTAGCGATTGGCGTGGCCGTAAGAAAGGGATCTTATCACATTGTCCGCTAAAAGAAGTAGACATTTTAGTTTGGCTGGAAGATGGTCTTTCTTCTGCAGATGTTACTGTTGCTTTAACACCTACCCCACGGACACAACCTTTTTTCCCCTTCCCAACACGCCTATTCCCCTTTTCACCAGCAGCAGGCCTTTTTCCACTCATTTTGGTGGTTAACTAATTCACAACTCTGGAGTTGTTTGCACAAAAAAACAATGGATGGTAACCGAGCAGAGCTGAGTGGCCAAACTGTGGTATTAGGCCAAAACTATTGGCTGGGTTAGATGCAGAAAAAAATATATTCAGTTTGCAACCTGATGGAGGTCAGTATAGATGGACTAATAGAGAAAGTCCGACACACTGCTACAAGGCCAAATATTTTTTCAGAGGTAGATGCAGAAAAAAATTATATTCAGTTTGCAACCTGATGGAGGTCTGTATAGATGGATTAATAGAACAAGACCCACACACAGCTAGAAGCCCAATATTTTTTCAGAGGTAGATGCAGAAAAAAATATATTCAGTTTGCAACCTGATGGAGGTCAGTATAGATGGACTAATACAACAAGTCCCACACACAGCTAGAAGCCCAATATTTTTTCAGAGGTAGATGAAGAAAAAAATATATTCAGTTTGCAACCTGATGGAGGTCAGTATAGATGGACTAATACAACAAGTCCCACACACAGCTAGAAGCCCAAATATTTTTTCAGAGGTACTGTAGATGCAGATAAAAATTATTTTTAATTTGCAACCTGATGGAGGTCAGTATAGATGGACTAATACAACAAGTCCCACACACAGCTAGAAGCCCAAATATTTTTTCAGAGGTACTGTAGATGCAGATAAAAATTATTTTTAATTTGCAACCTGATGGAGGTCAGTATAGATGGACTAATAGAGAAAGTCCGACACACTGCTACAAGGCCAAATATTTTTTCAGAGGTAGATGCAGAAAATAATTATATTCAGTTTGCAACCTGATGGAGGTCTGTATAGATGGATTAATAGAACAAGACCCACACACAGCTAGAAGCCCAATATTTTTTCAGAGGTAGATGGAGAAAAAAATATATTCAGTTTGCAACCTGATGGAGGTCAGTATACATGGACTAATACAACAAGTCCCACACACAGCTAGAAGCCCAATATTTTTTCAGAGGTAGATGCAGAAAAAAATATATTCAGTTTGCAACCTGATGGAGGTCAGTATAGATGGACTAATACAACAAGTCCCACACACAGCTAGAAGCCCAAATATTTTTTCAGAGGTACTGTAGATGCAGATAAAAATTATTTTTAATTTGCAACCTGATTGGAGGTCAGTATAGATGGACTAATACAACAAGTCCCACACACAGCTAGAAGCCCAAATATTTTTTCAGAGGTACTGTAGATGCAGATAAAAATTATTTTTAATTTGCAACCTGATGGAGGTCAGTATAGATGGACTAATAGAGAAAGTCCGACACACTGCTAGAAGGCCAAATATTTTTTCAGAGCTAGATGCAGAAAAAAATTATATTCAGTTTGCAACCTGATGGAGGTCAGTATAGATGGATTAATAGAACAAGACCCACACACAGCTAGAAGCCCAATATTTTTTCAGAGGTAGATGCAGAAAAAAATATATTCAGTTTGCAACCTGATGGAGGTCAGTATAGATGGACTAATACAACAAGTCCCACACACAGCTAGAAGCCCAAATATTTTTTCAGAGGTACTGTAGATGCAGATAAAAATTAGTTTTAATTTGCAACCTGATGGAGGTCAGTATAGATGGACTAATAGAATGATGCTATGCCCAAAAGATTTTACTTCACTAGGTGCAGTAAAAAAATTGGTATTCTATACACAGGTGGTATATCTTGCAGCACAGATAGGCTACTCCACTGACTAACACACTCTGCAATAGGCCAAAAAGGATTAGCTTTGCTAGATTCAGCCAAATGCTGTGAAAAAAACTTGCACAGCACTGGCACAGACCTGCCTGGCAAAAACTGATAGGAACTGATGTAACCTAGTCCTGAAAAGGACTCCAATTACAATTAGTCTTTACTCCCACAACCTATCTATTTAAGAGCACAGACCTCCCTGATAAAAGTCGTAGGAAATGCTGTAACCTAGTCCTTAAAAGGACTGCAATCACAACTATTCCCTACTCCCAAGCTATCTGTATATTTGTGCGAAAATTGGCTTGAAATTAACAAGGTATAGCGCACACAGCAACAGCGGTGCCGTCTAACACGCAGCTGCAGCAGTGAGAAAATGGTGGCGACGGGGAAAATGGCTTGGTCTTATAGGGCAAGGACATGTGACATACACTGCCAATGACACATGCCCTTGCTTGTGTGAAAAAAAGCACTTCGCTCCGTGTGTGCGCTGCTGATAGGCTGACAGATTGCACCTCCCCACTGCAAATGCGGGAAAGAGAAAAAAAAATGGAGATCTTCATTGTTCCTGCAGAGATCCATCCCCTGCCCCTCCCCCCACCCCGCTGTACACTCAAACTGCGTATTAACATTAATTTTCATCATTACTGAGAAAAAATCCAGTTATGATTTTGGTGCACGAACAGTTATCGAACATAACCTCGAACAGCCGAATTTTTATCAAATTGTTCGTGTTCGCCGAACGGCTCGAACACCGCCCAAAACAGCTCGAATTTGAGATTGGCGAACAGTTCGAGTAGAACAACGCTCATCTCTATTACAGAGTAATTTTGAATAAATTTCCGGTAAAAATTACTAAAGCCCAGAAAACGTTGTAGAGCCTTCAGGTTCTTGGGACGTCCCAATCAATGACTGCATGGATATTCTCCGAATCCATCCGAAAACCCAAAGATGACAACAAGTACCCCAAAACTGCCCCTCCTGAACAGCAAAAACACATTTTTCCAGTTTGGCATAAAGTTTGTTATCCTATAATATCTGGAGCACCTGCTTAATATGATGTGTCTCAAAATCAGGTGAGTAAACCTAAACCTCCCCACCAAATGATGGAAAATATCATTTATGAAATGCTGGAATACCGCAGATGCCTTGGTCAAACCAAAAGGCATAACCAGACTCTCGAAATGTCCTTCCGGGGTATTAAACGCTGTTTTCCATTCGTTCCCTTCTCTGATTCTAACCAGATTGTAGGCTCCCCTTAAATCCAGCTTGGAGAATACCTTAGCTCCTACAACTTGGCTGAACAAATCAGGAATCAGAGGAAGAGGGTATGGATCACGGATGGTAATTTGATTTAATTCCCAGAAATCTAAACAGGGACTTAGACTGCAATCTTTTTTCTTCACAAAGAAGAACCCTGCCACCACGGGCGAAGATGAAGGTCTGATATGTCCGTTCTCCAGAATTTCCACAATTAAATCCTTCATGGCTTGTCTCTCAGGGCCAGAATGATTATACAGTCTGTATTTCGGTAGTTTAGCTCCGGGGCTCAGGTTAATAGGACAGTTGTAAGCACGATGAGGAGGCAAAGAAAAAACATCCTCAAAACCAGACAGAAAAGCAGGTAATATTTCTGTAGAGACAATAGCAAGGGAAATATCAAAACAGTTCTCATGGCAGTAATCTACCCATTTAATAATCTCCCCGGTTTGCCAATCCACCAACGGATTATGTTTAACAAGCCAAGGAACACCCAAAACAATAGGTGTGGGAACATTGTCCAGGACATAGCAAGGGATTATTTCACAATTAACTGACCCCACCCTCAGTTTTACATTATGTACAATCTGAGTAAATGCTTTCTGTGCAAGTGGCGCCGATGGCAAAGATGAAAATAGGTTCAGCTAAAGCACAGCAAGCAAGACCATGAGTCTTCACAAACTCTGCATCAACCATGCTGACTCCGGCTCCACTGTCAAACACAGAAATTTTCTTGGTTTTGCTCTCTAGCACCACCTCTGCTGACAGGACAAAGTGGGAACTGTGGGTTGGTAACAAATGAACCCCTTGTTTATCCAACTCCAGACTACCAAGAGTTAATCGATTCTCCTTTTGTTTAGGAATTGAAGGACAGGTCCCAACAAAATGTCCCTTTTTCCCACAAAAAAAATACACCTTTTTTCCTGCGAATCTCCAGGGAGATGTATGATGTAGAGACACCCCCTAACTGCATGGGTTTTCTCCGCCTCCCCCAGTACTGGCTCAACCCCAGACCGCACCCCTTGGCAGAGGTACACAACCCCGACAAGAAGGCCCCGGAGAAGGTGGTCTCACCAGTTTATCCTGAAGGTGTCTATCAAGACGTATGGCCAACAACATGGCAGCCTCCAAGGACTGAGGGTTTCATATACTGCCAATGCATCTTTCAACCTTTCAGTAAGCTCCTCACAAAATTGACTTCTAAGGGCTGAGTCATTCCATTTGGAATCCATTGCCCATCACGTAATTCCGAACTATACGTCTCCACTGACCGATTACCCTGCTGAAGGCGACGTAGCCTAGACTCTGCCAAGGCGACTCAGTCAGGATCATCATAGATGAGGGCCAGAGCCCCGGAAAACCCCTCCAGAGACTGGAGACAAACAGAGTCCTGCGGTAAGGAAAACGCCCATGACTGAGGATCTCCCTGCAATAGAGAGATCACAATACCAACCCGTTGCTCGTCATTTCTGGAGAAGTTAGGACGAAGTTTAAACTACAGTTTGCATGCCTCCTTAAATACAAAAAACTTGTCCCTACCTCCTGAAAACCTGTCCGGGAGAGCAACCTTGGGTTCAGGCTGGACAGGCCTACCTGCAGAGACCCCCACATTGGCGACCTGTAACCGCTGATGCTGCTGCTGAACCTCACAGCGGAGGTTATTCACCTCCAGAGACAGACAGCGGAACTGCTCTGCGAGCTCTGCAACTGAACCCATACCAAGGGAGAAAGGGAAAAAAAGTCCATGCCCAAAAACACACAGAGAAAAAAAAAACAAAGCGTCAGCTTTTTTTTTGTTTTTTTTTCTTTTTCACTTTTTCAAAATGTGCTCAGCCGGCGATAATGTCACGCAAGGTGTGGGAAAGACTAAGTGCAACACAAAGGGAAGAGGGAAAGGGAGCCAAGACTCCAGGGAAAGGGGGGAGTGGAGACCTCCTAGGCTGGTCTAGTGTTAGCCTGTCTCCCCTAATGACCGTATATTGGCTCTTCACCAATCGCCGCATGCGTGCCTTGCCCTGTCTCTCCCTGGTGTATGACTAAGGCTAGGGAAAGCAGGAGATGAGCACTAGTCGATCCCCACTTAACACTAAAGACAACAAGGGAGGACAAACAGGGGAAAATTGCTTAGCTTTAGATTACCCCAGACAAATGCACACACATCCTCAAGCTCCAGAGAGGAAGAATTGCTGCTCTTGCTAAAGCCTTCACAAGGAGTAATGAATATCGCCGGCACCTCCCTCTGGAACACAGCAGGTATTTATACACCCAGGCCAGGGTGTTAATTAGCCAGAGGAAGGTAGCCACTGGGTCCTAGTGACAGCCTTAAGAAGATGTCTGTAATGCCAAACGTAGAGATCTCCTGCAACCCACTGCAGGGCGACTGTCTGTCCCTTCTGAAACACCCATGACAATCTCCTACCCCTCTCTGCACAATGACCTCTGCACATTATACAGCTCATCTCCTCACTCTCTCTACACAATGACCTCTGCACAGATCATACAGCTCATCTCCTCCTCCTCTCTGCACAATGACCTCTGCACAGATCATACAGCTCATCTCCTATCCCTCTCTGCACAATAATCTCTGCACAGAACATACAGCTCATCTCCTCCACCTCTCTGCACAATGGCTTCTGCACAGATCACACAGCTAATCTCCTCCCCCTCTGTGCACTGACCACTGCACAGCTCATCTCTTCCCGCTCTATGCAAAATGGCCTCTGCACAGATCATACAGCTCATCTCCTCCCCCTCTCTGTGCAATGATCTCTGCACAGATCATACAGCTCATCTCCTTCCCCTCTCTGCACAATAACCTCTGCACAGACCATACAGCTCATCTTCTCCCCCTCTCTTCACAATACCCTCTGAAGACTGACCACTGCATAGATCATACAGCTCATCTCTTCACCCTCTCTGCACAATGGCCTCTGCACAGATCATACAGCTCATCTCCTCCCCCTCTCTGCACACTGACCACTGCACAGATCATACAGCTCATCTCTTTCCCCTCTCTGGACAATAACCTCTATACAGACCATACAGCTCATCTCCTATCCCTCTCTGCACAATGACCTCTACACAGATCATACAGCTCATCTCCTCCCCCTCTCTGCACAATGACCTCTGCACAGATCACAGTTTACAAAACTCTTCTATAGACGTTACTGAGTCAGGTTCTGACTATTGCGGTCAGTTATCCATGTGGCTGCTGTAAAGCATATCTGTAAATGTTGTTAGCAGCCGCTCAGGCAAGATGGATGCCTATAATCCTGTGTAAAAAATAGATAAAAGAAAACAGGTTACAAAAAAAGACAATGTATCACAATTTAGTTTTAATTATCAGACAATAATACAGAGGATACATTCAATTTACACTACTTTATCAGCGTCTATGAATGTTACTCTCTGGCCAAGCTCCCAATTAGAGGCTCACTCATAACACAGACTGTACACTAATCAGTGTTTCCCTCTCGGCTCATTGACCCTTTAATCCTATGTCTGTTGTAATAAGGAGAAAGGCTGAAAGACATATGTGGCTCCTGAGCCAACAGCTAGGCAGCCGAGCAGTTACAAAGCAGTAACGTAACATTCATTTCCACAAATCAAGTTAAAATGGAGTCGAATATTTCCAGCTTTTTGTTAAATACATATCACAAAAAAATGTTTTCTTCTGATGACGAGTACCTACACAAGGCTGGAAAACGATACCCACTAATGTAACTTGTGTATTATCGGAAATACACTGCTCAAAAAAATAAAGGGAACACTTAAACAACAGAATATAACTCCAAGTAAATCAAACTTCTGTGAAATCAAACTGTCCACTTAGGAAGCAACACTGATTGACAATCAATTTCACATGCTGTTGTGCAAATGGAATAGACAATAGATGGAAATTATTGGCAATTATCAAGACACACTCAATAAAGGAGTGGTTCTGCAGGTGGGGACCACAGACCACATCTCAGTACCAATGCTTTCTGGCTGATGTTTTTGTCACTTTTGAATTTTGGTTGAGCTTTCACACTCGTGGTAGCATGAGACGGACTCTACAACCCACAGAAGTTGCTCAGGTAGTGCAGCTCATCCAGGATGGCACATCAATGCGAGCTGTGGCAAGAAGGTTTGCTGTGTCTGGCGGCGTAGTGTCCAGAGGCTGGAGGCGCTACCAGGAGACAAGCCAGTACACCAGGAGACATGGAGGGGCTGTAGGAGGGCAACAACCCAGCAGCAGGACTGTTACCTCCACCTTTGTGCAAGGAGGAACAGGAGGAGCACTGCCAGAGCCCTGCAAAATGACCTCCAGCAGGCCACAAATGTGCAGCTTTTGTTTGGTGATGTCTAGGTGTCAATCAGACCTTTTCATGACCAAACCCAATTAAAGTAAAGTAAAGAGTTAAATCAACACACAGACACAGTGTAAACACTTTATTTGAATTACAGCAGACACAATCTTTAATCATTTAAATGAACCAATATACTCACCCCAATTCATATGGTAATCCAAGGGCTCAAGCAATGTCCCACCAAATAACTTTATTTAGCTTCAAAAAGCATTCATTGATGTACAAAAACGCTTCAAAAAACGCATGTAAAAACGCGTCTAAAACGCATGTAAAAACCGCATGCAGAGGCAAAAACGCTCAGGAAATTTCTGCTTCAAATCCTGATGTGTGCACATACCCTAAGGGATTATACAGATAACCTTATCACTCCAAGTCACATAGTGCAGATATAGAATAATATTTACATCCATAAACTTACCGCTGACATCTTATCTGATTAGTTTTCTGCTGTTTCTTCACCATCTGGTCAGACCTTCATGCCGACATCTCCCAGCCATGACTTGTCCATCTTGTCACGATGATCACCGCAGCCCTGAAAATAACAAAGTCACATATATTGAATGCATACACTGCGCCCCTGAATACAGATATGTACCTCACCATTAATATACCATTAGGCACGCACCAATCAAAATATAAAGTGATAAGCAGCACTGTGCCTCCCATTAACTATAATCTCTGCCGCCCAATAATATAAATTATTCAGTCTCTGTGACTCTTGCCAATTAACTGTAACGCTATGTGCACAAGGAAAATATGCAAGGTTTTACAATACAAGCAAAGTGAATGAGATCCCTAAAGCCTCATACACACATTGCTTATGTTTTCCTTGCAGATTTGCAGCAGATTAACATCTGCATAATGTCAATTCTTGATGTGTATTTCACCCACATTAATGGGGGAAAATACGCAGCAAAAGCGTGTCAAAAGCATGGCAAAAAAATTATTTTACGCAGCGTTCTTCCTGCCAACACATTAGGACATGCAGCAGAATTTTCTCCTTCAAATCCTAAATGTGTTCACATAGCCTTAGTCCCTGTCCTGTGCCCCCCACCCATTTATTATAATTCGTTGATAGTATCATAATGAATTTGGAGGTGGGAGAAGACATTATCAGGTATTGAGCATCATCAGCTACATCCCAATTCATTAAAAGTCCCTGACAGCGTCTTCTCCCACATTTCAATTCATTATAAAGTGTCGTATGCACCTTACCCCATCATTTCTCTCCCCCACCACCACCATCATTGTTCTCCCACACCACACCTCAGTTTCCTCTCCCTCACCCTCATCATTGTTCCCTGCCACCACCTCCATAATTGTTCTTCCCCACCACCTCCATCATTGCCCATCTCCCACCACCTCCATCATTGCTCTCCCACACCACCCCATCATTGCTCTCCCACACCACTCCATTATTGTTCTCCCACACCACACCGCAGTGTCCTCTCCCCCACCCCCATCATTGCTCCCACACAGCCCCCATCATTACTCCTAAACCACCCCTATCATTGCTCTCCCACACCACCCCCATCATTGCTCTCTCCCACCCTCATCATTGCTCTCGCACACCACCCCATCACCCTCATCATTGCTCTCCCCCACCCTCATCATTGCGCTCTCCCACCCCCATGATTGCTCTCCCACACCACCCCCATCATTGCTCTCCCACACCACCCCATCACCCTCACCATTGCTCTCCCACACCACCCCCATCACCCTCATCATTGCTCTTCCACACCACTCCCATTGCCCTCATCATTGCTGTCTCACACCACCCCCATTGCCCTCATCATTGCTCTCCCACACCACCCCCATCACCCTCATCATTGCTCTCCCACACTACTCCCATCACCCCCTCATCATTGCTCTCCCACACCACCCCATCACTCTCATCATTGCTCTCCCACACCACCCCATCACCCTCATCATTGCTCTCCAACATCACCCCCATCACTGCTCTCTCCCACACCACTCCCATCATCCCCTCATCCTTGCTCTCCCATACCACTCCTCCGTGTCCTCTCCCCAGTGTATTGGATAAAAAAACACACAGCTTTGCTAGTTCCCCTACAGCACCGTCACCAGAAACTTTCTTTCCGATAGAGGCGCGCGCTGCTTGCTGACGTCATCAAGCCGCGCGTGTCTGTATCAGACAGAAAGCGCCAGCCAGGAAGCATAGGATGGATTTTCTCCTGTAGGTAGCAGAGCTGCAGGGATCGCTCCCTGCCCGCCGTGTATGATGAGGGCAATCTGGCCACGGGCCCCCTGGAGCCTCAGGCTCAGAGAAACAGGCCAGATTGCCCTCAGTATTAGCCACCATGCAAGGGTCCCCCTGCACCGCAAGGCCCCGATGCAGTTGCATCGGCTGCACAGGCGGTATCTCCACCCCTGGAGCTCCCCAAGTTGGTTATATAGGGAGTTACCATGTTGTTTATCCATCTATAAGGCCACATTCACACGTTCAGTATTTGGTCAGTTTTTTACCTCAGTATTTGTAAATCAAAACCAGGAGTGGGTAAAAAATGCAGAAGTGGTGATGTGTTTCTATTATACTTTTCCACTGACTGTGCCACTCCTGGTTTTGGCTTACAAATACTGATGTAAAATACTGACCAAATACTGAATGTGTGAACATGGCCTAACAGAAACACGTCACCACTTCTGTATTCATCACCCACTCCTGGATTTGGCTTACAAATACTGAGGTAAAATTCTGAATGTGTGAATGTGACCTGAGTGGCATAATCCCAGGACTATCTTGATACTCCTCTGAAGCCCAACAATAGACTGGTTTTCATAAGAGAACATAATGCTGACTATATACTATAATACTGTGGTATGGCAGCATGTGGTACAAGCGATCAAACAATTACAGCTTCAAGTCCTCTATGGGGACTAAGAAATTAAGTGAAAATGAAATGTTGTTAAATGTATAAAACTATCATCCATCCCCCTTTTCCCTATCCAATAATAAAGAAATAAAATATAAATAACCCTATGTGGTATCTCCATGCTCGTAATATTTTATATCCTCCAAAATCTGAGAATAACCCATAAAGTAAAGGTGATAAAAAAAAAAAATTAAAAAACAAAATTACCATTTTTCATTTGCAACACCTTACCCCAAAAATGCATTATACAATTATCAAAATATGGGATGTACCTCGTCATCAATAATAGTTAAAGCTTGATGCACAAAAAAGCGTCTCTCAAACAGCTCCATTAAAGGAAAAAATAAAAAAAGTTATTATGAGTCTTAGAAATTAACAAATCAGAATATTTTTCAAGCACTAGAATAATAGAAACTGTATAAGTTGAGTATAAGTTGGTATTGCTATTACCACAATGACCTCAAGAATCGCGTTGTCAGGACATTTTTACTGCACAATGAATGCTGTAAAATCAAAAATCAACAAAGGCGGAAATTTATTTTTTTCACCATTTCAGTGGTGGAATTAAAAACTAAATCTCGTCCTGCAAAAAAAAAAACAAGCTGTCATGGGGGAATGTCAACATTCAAATAAAAAAGATATGGATCTTGGAAGAAGAGGAGGAAAAAAATGATTGCGGGGAAAAAAAATTTCATTGCATCATTAAGGGGCTAAAAACATTACTTCACAGATGTACTCTGGGGCCGTGCCTCAAGGAATAGGACATGAATCAGACACTGAGAAATTAGCTCATGCATTTGCGTAAATTTTTTGCCTATGTTTTAAGAAACCTTTTCCACTTTAGCAAGTAGCATTGTATTTTTTTTGTTTGATTGTTTTTTAAATATAAACCTAATTCCAAGTTTGTATCTTTTCTTTACTGTAGATAAGCGTCTTTAAAATAAAGGCTGTGGACCTCGGCATGCTGTCTGGCATACATATTGGACATAACGCTGTTGGTTATGGAGCTGGATGGTATCTAGATCAAATCACCATAAAGGAGTCAGATAAGGCGGATATTAAATACCTGTTTCCATGCCAACGCTGGTTAGACACCGCAATAAATGACAAACACACTGACTGTAAGTTAAAGCTTCTTGGGAAATTCAACAGAACTAATGAAAAACTACTTACAACCACTGAAGGTAAATTTTAACCTTTAAATTAAGACAATCAGACCAGTAATTCAATCTTCTGCATGTTCTGTATGGCCACTTTACAGTAATCCATAGGCACTACATGCTACGTAATGTAGAAAATAAATGGTATTGCCTGATGAAAAATATATCACAAAGTCTTGTAGTAAAATAGTCGATGTTCGTGCACAGTCACTCTCAAAGGACTGCTTTAGTAAAAACTAAAAACATCAAAGTCCTTGTATAGCGAAACCCTAAGGCTAAGGATGAGCAGACTCGTAGAAGTTCGTGTTCTCGTACCCGACCCGAACTTTAGTCTAAAGTTCGGGTTGAGTACCAGACCTACACCCATTGAAAACAATGGGGATCCGAACTTTGAAGCAGGATAACTCTCTCTCCCTTCCCCTTTCCGTCTCTCTTCCCCTTTCCCCCTCCCTTCCCCTTTCCCTCTCCCTTCCCCTTTCCCTCTCCCTTCCCCTTTCCCTCTCTCTTCCCCTTCCCCTCTACCTCTCCCTTCCCATTTCTCTCTCCCTGTCCCTTCCTATTTCTCTCTCCCTCTCCCTTCCCCTTTCCCTCTCTCTCTCTCTCTATCTCTCCTACCGGACATCCCGGACCCTTACTGTCCAGTACGAACCCCAAACTTTTAAGTTCAAGTTCGCTCATCTCTACCTAAGGCCTTATTCAGTTGTTCCGCTTTAGTCTCATGTATGAAAAAATGGGTATATTACTTTGATCAGGCTTTGATCAGACTTTGATCATAGTGTGGCCCGACTGTCATCTATATTTCTCGTACGTGGAGAAAAAAAAGTCTCTCCACCTTCTTCTATTGGACAGTCTGGGAAAATTGGACCGCACTGCATAGTATCCGAGTGCGATCTGATTATTTCACAGGCTCATAGACTTGCATCTCTGATTTTGATCAGACATACTTTTAGAGTATAATGAGTTTTTTGTGAAGGCTTACTCCAAAAAGCACCTGAAAAATCATGTAAAAAATGCTTGAAAGAGTCTTCAATTAATTTCTATAGGAAAACCACATTGCTGTTCTTATATTCAGCGCTTTAAGTGTTTTTTCTGCTTCAGATTATAAAAAACTGCTGGTGGGAGAAAAAAACGAATGTTCATATCACTTTTTTGAAGCCGCTCATGATTGAATCCGCTCCAAATTGAGCACTGTCCAATCAAAAGGCTGCATGAGAAAAAAAACTCTTCTAAAACTCTTCAAAACCGCATTAGGGAATACTTCAGCAAATGAAAAACTCCTCCAAAACTCTTCAAAACCGCATTAGGGAATGCTTTAGCAAATGAAAATCTCCTCCAAAACTCCCCAAAAGAAGAGCATTTCTTTAAGTGGTTTTCAATCAACTTTTTGGAATGCCTCTAAAAACATCCTTTACTTCTCCTGCTTGATCTTGTGAAAATCTATATTAACATGGTATTTAAGGCACAAGCTCGGACAAATTAGGAGATTCACTATAATCATTTAAAAGAAAACCATTTTTGGATAAACTGAAATAGAGAAAAAAAAGAATGGAGCAAGACATCCAATATATTTTTATGAAAGTCTGATAGGATGTTGTCTATTTGTTTGCCTTCCACCTTGTTTCCCTTACCAGACAATTTGACGAGGGAATAGCAATATTAAGATTCTGTATTTTTTTAAAGGCAATCTGTCACCCCCCTGGGCGATATCAGACCACTACTATGGCCATACAGGTGATATAAAAGTAAATCTATACTTATCCGTATGGCCAATAGCAGTGGTCTGATTCCAGAGAAATCTTCTTTTATAAAGTTTCTTCGCCAGAGGCTTGGCGTCCGGGGGACACCAAGCAAACCACTCCTATCTGCTTATTATGCAGCTAAATCCCCGCCTCTGGGCTAAATTATCATGTTCCTCCCCTCCCTGGCACGTCACAGGGCCCTATGACTGCCTTGTTACGTGCCCTGCTGTCTATACAGGTATGTATAGATTGACTTTTCTATCACCTGTATGGCCATAGTAGTGGTCTGATATCGCCCAGGGGGGTGACAGATTCCCTTTAAGCTAAAACTAATTAATTCTTATCTACTCCTTGTTTTAGGTAAATACAGTGGAATAAAAACTGCAGTGCGTGAAACTGGATTATAACAGTGTTCACCCTTTACATTTTGATGCAGTATTTGCAAAGGCAGCATTTTTTATATTAGGCTATGTGCCCACGATGCAGAAATGAAGCAGAAAATTTCTGCAGCATTTCTGCATCTCCCTGGCAGAAAAAACGCATGCAGATTGTACATGCGTTTTTCCTGCCAAATACATGCGGATTTGAAGCCTTATTCACATGCGTTTCTCTTTGATTTACAAGCGCTTTCCAGGCGATTTTAGCATCACTTGGAAAGTGCTTGACAACTAGGTCACACTATATAAATCCATGCAAACAGCATGGATTTATATCGTGTGACCGTAAGAATGTTTAAAAATAAAAAAATAAACCTATACTTACCTTCCGATGGCCCGGCGTGTTTTGCTGCGCTCCTTCCTGGCTGCCAGCTGATCGCGGGACACTGCACTGAAGGGCCTGCGGTCACATGACTGTGACGTCACCGCAGGTCCTTCAGTCTTGCCCGCAAGCACAGGGAAGGAGACCGGTGGCCGTCGGAAGGTGAATATAATCTTTATTTTTTATTTTATTCTTTTTTTTTACAGGTACAATGGTACCCAGGTCTGGATGAGAGTCTTCTCTCCTCCAGAACTGGGTACCATCCGCACATTGAAACGCATATAATCCGTGAGTACAAATGTACTGACACGGATTATGTGCTTCTCAATGCAAGTCAATGGCGGCGATTACGCCGCTCTTCCGCAAAATTAATGGATATGCTGCGGATTTTTGAGCGCAGCATAAACGCTGCGGAAAAATCCGCAGCATAGGCATTGACAGTGCGGCTTGTCATTGGGAACCATGGGGGGCGGATTACCATGCGTACACCCGGGTACCATCCGCACATTAGAGCGCATGGAATGCACATCTACATATACAGTGATGCGTAATGCATGCGGTCTAATGCAAGTCAATGGCGGCGAAAACGCAGCACTTCCGCAAAATAATTGGTAGTGCTACGTTTTTTTCCACAATGATAATCCGCAGCGGAAATTTCCGCAGCATGTGCACAGCACATGCGGATTATCATTGGGGAACATGGCAGGCCTTCTACCATGCGTTTTTTAAGCGTTTCTGCAGCGTTTTTGCAGCTGCGGAAACGCTTAAAAAACGCATCGTGAGCACACAGCCTAATACTGGAAAGGGAACTTTAAGGACTTTTTGAACTGTTTTTAAAAATGACTACAATGTAAAAAAAAAATTTTTGACTTGTTAAAAAAATAACATTTTTTACAAATAGTTTTGCTGCTGGTATTGAAACACTTAACAAGTCAGTTGAATTTGTGTGAAATTTTCTGTAATTTTCTTTGTACACAGAAATGATGTGGCAGAAATTCATGAGTCAAAAACATACACAGTACTGCAATCCGTTTTTAATGCTTTCAATGCAGTAATTCTGCACAGTGTAATCAGTAGAAAACAGATCCATCGTCCAAGCCATGTAAGGCATTGAAGAACAGAGCTTTTTTGCTGTGTTGCATTAGGCTAGAGCTACACGGCAGTATGTGTCGTGCACCACTGAAATGGCAGTGACACATTGTAACATTGGATCCGACTTCTTATGTTTTCGCATTGCAAATTGTGACATACTGCAACTGTGAAACAAAGTGGCAAATATTTCCTAGGGCAAGTGCAGACGACAGTGTATTGTCTCATCCTAGAGAATCAGGGTGATTAGGCAAATCACAATGTGATCTGATTCTCTCAGATGAGGAGAAGAGGGGGAAACAAAATACTCCATCTTCTCCATTCTGTCAGTCAGTGGAAATTGGACTGCACTCAGATGTCATCCGAGTGCAGTCCGAAGTATCCCACGAATGCATTGACTTGCATGGCTGAATGCGATCTGAATATCAGATCAAACTCAGGCATTTAGCGATTTTTATCCTCAGACTGGCTCGGTCCAAGGTAAAAATCTGACATGTGCACGGCCCCATTAACATTGGTCCAAGTGTGATCCGATGTTTTTTGGATTTTCAATCACTGGTTGCAGGTCGCAAGGGAATCACTAGCTATAGACTTTAATGCAAGTTGCGTGCGAACGACTTGTCTGCAACTTGACTGATTTATTTACAGTAAATTCACAGGTCTAAAATATTTGCACAAATGGTTTTGTCACGCAATTTTTGTGAGAATTGCTGCCGCGCTACCCATGACTCTGTGTAGCATCAGCCTTAAATGAGATTTCTGAAATCCTGTTTTGTAACAATAAATCATTACAGTGACCAACATGTTGAAACTCTTGTAAACACACCTTCCATTTAGGCTCAGCTTTTGGCTAAAAAGGTAGATAAAATGTAACATACTATTAGGAAACTGCAGAATGTGAGCTTTGGCCTAAATATAAATAAATGTCTAGCCAGTCAAATATAATACCTTAGAGCAGAAAAGGCTATCATTTAGTAAACTCCCATTATGTGTTAGAGATGGTTCAGTGGACAGAGTAAAAAGGAGAAACTAACAGAGGAATGCAATTTGTGATATAAATATCTTAAAACTGGAGTATTTAGTGACTTGTTACAGTGCCCAGTGGACTCGTGTCAGAGTGAAATATACAAACAGTTTGCTAAAATGCTCCATAAAACACATTTAATAATGCACCACACACACAACTTTTTATATATATGACATAAATTTGCTGCTGATAATTCCCAGTTACACTTCGAGATGACGAACCATCATAGCTGGGAAATTACAGCTGTGAAATCATCCCAACTGCAGCTCTCGAGTTTCCACACATGCATCAATGTAATATAATTTAGTCAATTTTAATAGGCTCCAAAGTCTCTCTTTTTCATATATATATATATATATATATATATATATATATATATACATACATATATATAATATATGTATATATATATATATATATATATATATATATATATATATACACATACATATATACACACACTGTTGAAACCAGAAGTTTACATACACTATATAAAAATTTTTCTCAATATCTGACATGAAATCAGAATAAACCTTTCCTGTTTTAGGTCAATTAGGATTACCATAATTTTTAATATTTGCCAAATGCCAGAATAATGAGAGAGAGAGAATTTTTTAAGGCATTTTTATTACTTACTGCAAAGTCAAAAGTTTACATACACTAAGATTACAATTCCTTTAAATAATTCTGGACTGCCCATATGATGATGTCATGTGTTTGGAAGCTTCTGTTTTTTTTGGCAACATCTGCGTTAATTAGAGACACACCTGTGGATGTATTTTAATGCACACCTGAAACACACTGCTTCTTTGTGTAGCATCATGGGAAAGTCTAAAGAAATTAGCCAAGATATCAGGAAGAAAATTGTGGACTTGCTAAAGTCTGGCTCATCCTTGGGTATAATTTCAAGATACCTGTAGGTGCCTCGTTCATCTGTACAAACAATTATACGCAAGTACAAACAAGATTGAAATGTCCAGCCATCATACCGCTCAGGAAGGAGATGGGTTCTGTGTCACTGAGATGAACGTGCTTTGGTCCGACATGTGCATATTGTTATGTTCTGCTACCAGAGCTAAGGAAAGAGAGAAGATCTGTCCCTATGATAGAACTCAGCTTAATCCCTACGATGTAACAGGGGACCTGATCCTGCGATCAGACCTGCTAAAGTCCTAAGCTAGTCTGTACGGAGACCTATAGATGTGGGGAAGGAATCCCTACAAGTACTAAGGACTGGGAGGAAAATGGGACACCTCCTAACAGAAATAGTAGCAGACAGACGAACAAACAAAATATAAAGAACACAGAGGTCCGTAGACCAAGCAAACTAACAGAGTTAGATACAGAGCACAGGCTAGCTAGAAAGTAGTTATACAATGAAGTCCAGCAAAGCCAGAAGGGCGGAGCAGGATTAAATAGGCCAACAAGGTCATGTGACCAGCAAAGGAAAAAACCTAAGAGCAAGGTTCTAACAGTACCCCCCCTTCTAAGAGGATCCTCCGGATCCCCTAGGACCCGGCTTATCAGGAAATCTCCTGTGAAACGCTCTGATAAGTCTGGACGCGGAAACATCATCCGACCTCACCCAAGAGTTATCCTCGGGTCCGAAACCTTCCCAGGCCACAAGATACTGCAAACTACCTCTATACCGTCTAGAGTTAAGGATGCGAGAAATTTCATATTCCCCGTCCTCCACCACCGGAGGAACAGAGGCAGAGGCGTCACAATCCGATACAACAGCTTTTTTCAACAGAGAGACATGAAATACCGGATTAATTCTCCAGGAGGTAGGAACCTCCAACCTAACAGCAGATTGGTTGACAACCTGAAGCACCTTAAAGGGCCCTACAAACTTGGGACCCAATTTCTTAGAAGGAATCCTCAACCGCAGATTCCTAGAGGACAACCAAACCATGTCACCAACAGCGAACAAAACCTCCTGTCGTTTCCTATCAAAGTAGTCTTTAGATTTTCTGTTGGCCTCCTGAAGATTACCACGCACATCCGTCCAAACTCTCTCCAAATCACCGGAAAAATTCTCCTCCTCAGGCACGGCAGATCCCAACTTGGAGAACGACCCAAACGACGGATGTCTCCCAGAACAACAAAAAAAAGGCGAACAACCAGCAGAAGAAGATGTATGATTGTTCAGAGCAAATTCAGCAAGTGGCAGAAACTCAGACCACCCCTCTTGATTGTCTGCCACAAAACAACGCAAGAACTGCTCAACATCCTGGTTTTTCCTTTCTGTCTGGCCATTAGATTCAGGATGATATCCGGACGAGAACGACAAATGAACTCCCAACCTGTCACAAAAGGCACGCCAAAAACGAGCCACGAACTGAGGACCCCTATCAGAAACAATGTCAGTAGGAACACCATGAAGTTTGACAATTTCCTTGACAAAGGCCTTAGCGAGAGTTTTAGCGCAGGGCAGTTTGATGAAGGGAACCAAGTGACACATCTTGCTAAAACGGTCCACGACCACCCAGATGACAGTAAAACCCTCAGAGGGGGGAAGGTCAGTTATAAAGTCCATAGCCAAATGTGTCCAAGGAGCACTGGGAACCTCCAAAGGACAAAGCAACCCCGCAGCAGGAGTATGTGAGGACTTAGATCTAGCACATATAGTACATTGACGCACCCACTTAATGACTTCCTTCTGCCATCCAGGCCACCAAAAACTGCGACCCACCAGTCTCTTGGTCTCAGAGATTCCGGGATGACCTGCCAACCGAGATTCGTGACACTCAACAAACAAATCTCTCCTAAAGGTCCCAGGCACAAACAACCTCCCATGAGGAGTGTTAGATGGGGCATTCTCCTGTGCTTTAAGAATCTCATCTTCCAAAATGGAGTCCAAAGCAGCTATCACAACACCTTCTTGTAAAATGTTCTCCTCTTTCTCAGCACCGACTATGGGAGAAAAACTGCGAGACAAGGCATCTGCCTTAACATTCTTAGTACCAGGGATGTAAGTAACGGAGAAATTAAACCGCGAGAAAAACAGTGCCCACCTAGCCTGACGGGCATTCAGGCGCTTGGCAGCATCAAGATATATCAGATTTTTATGATCCGTAAGAACCTGAACGGGAAATTCCGCACCTTCCAAGAAGTGGCGCCAGTGTTCAAATGCGAGTTTAATAGCCAATAATTCCCGATTACCAATATCGTAATTCAGTTCAGTCTCCGAAAATTTTTTTGAAAAAAAAGGCACAGGGATGTAATCCATCCCCGTTATCCTGAGACAATACTGCGCCAACCCCCACAGAGGAAGCATCAACCTCAACCAAAAACGGCTTAGTCACATCAGGCTGCATAAGGATGGGAGCAGAGGTGAACCTCTCCTTGAGATACACAAAAGCTTCAATGGCCTCAGAAGACCACTGAACCGCATCAGCACCTTTCCTGGTGAGATCGGTCAGAGGTTTGACAATACTAGAAAAATTTTTTATGAATTTTCTGTAATAATTGGTGAAACCTAAAAACCTCTGTATCGATTTCAAACCAATAGGCCTAGGCCATTCCTGTACAGCTTGAACTTTAACCGGGTCCATCTCAAAATCTTCGCTGGAGATAATGTAACCCAAAAAACGAATTCTCTGTACAGTGAACTCACATTTCTCCAGCTTAGCAAAAAGCGAATTGTCCATTAATAACTGTAATACCTCACGTACGCTCCGCCAATGAGACTCCAGATCCGGCGAATAAATCAAAATGTCATCCAAATACACAACCACATTTTTGCCGATCAAAGGTCTAAGGATGTCATTAATAAGATTCTGAAAAAATGCAGGAGCATTAGTAAGACCAAAAGGCATAACCAGATTCTCAAAATGACCCACAAGAGTGTTAAAAGCAGTCTTCCATTCGTCACCCTCCTTCATGCGCAACAGATTGTATGCCCCCTTAAGGTCAATTTTAGAGAACCACTTGGCCCCCATTAACTGGTTAAACAGATCAGGAATCAATGGCAGTGGGTAAGGATTGCGTACAGTAATTTTGTTAATCTCACGAAAATCCAGACAAGGACGTAAACCGCCGTCCTTTTTTTTTACAAAAAAAAATCCAACCGCCACAGGAGACTTAGAGGGCCTAATGTGACCGGCGGCCAAACTTGTCTGTATGTATTCCTCCAAAGCCTTCCTCTCAGGAATAGTAAGGTTAAATAAACGACTTTTAGGAAGAGTCGCTCCAGGGACAAATTCAATAGAACAATCATAGTCTCTATGGGGAGGCAAAACCTGCGATTCCTTCTCAGAAAAAACTCTCCAAAAATCCTGAATAGGAACAGGCAATTCTCCCCTATCCAAAGCTGCAATACGCCCGTTACAACACTTGTCATAACATTTATGGCTCCAGGATTTAATTTCACTGGTAGACCAATCCAGTACAGGATTGTGAAATTTTAACCAGGGCAATCCCAATATTACTGGAGAAGGCAAGTTATTCAAAACTACCAAATCCAATTTCTCATGGTGGACACCATTAATAGTGAGAGGAAATTCACAGACCTTGAGAGTAATATTCTTCAAAGGGGAACCATCCACAGAAACCACAGCAATGGGGGATGATAAAGGTTCGGGTTTTAAATTGAGTCTTTCCAAGAATCCCCCATCAATTACATTCAGAGTAGACCCACAATCAACAAACACCCGAAATTCCATTAATTTTTCCTGAGCAATCGTGGAAGCAGCTAAAAATACACCCCTGGAATTTAAACAGGCAATACGGGCATGACTGACCTTTTTTTTTTTTCTTTCTTCATACGAAGCTCACAGCCTTTAATCAAATGACCAGATTTTCCGCAATAGAAACACAAGCCTTCAGAAAATCTACGGTCTTTTTCTTGAGAGCGAGGTGCCACCGATCCAATCTCCATCGGTTCACCACTGTTAGTACACACATTCTCATAACCAGAAACTGACATAGCAGAGGATTTGCTCTCATTAACCCTTGCACGCAGTCTCCTATCCACCCGTATAGCTAATTGCATAGCCTGTTGCAAATCTTCAGGTGTAGGATAAGCAATTAGCAGGTCTTTAACCCTTTCATTGAGCCCAGCAAGAAATAGACTTTTCAGAGCAGAATCGTTCCACCCTGTTTGAGTAGACCAACGACGGAAATGAGTACAATATTTTTCCACATTACCTGATCCCTGTCTCAAACGTCTTAACTCAGTCTCAGCTGATGAGACACGGTCAGGATCATCATATAATAGCCCCAAAGCAGAAAAAAAACTATCCACTGATCTGAAGCATGTATCACTAGGTTGCAAAGAAAAGGCCCACTCCTGAGGCTCTTTGCGCAAAAGTGACATTATGAACCCTATGCGCTGGGATTCATCCCCAGAGGACTTGGGTCTCAAACGAAAATACAATAAGCAAGCATTTTTAAATGAAAAAAATTCTCGGTGTTCACCAAAAAATAAATCCGGCAAACATACCTTAGGCTCCAAGAAATGTGCTCCAGGACAGTTACTCAAGTGCTGACGGAGCTCGGCCACCTCCAGAGAGAGTCCCTGCAGGCAATGAGCCAAATCCTGAACCGACACCATGATGGAACAGAAAAATCTTTCCTTAGAGAATTTGCAGGCTGGACTTACTGTTATGTTCTGCTACCAGAGCTAAGGAAAGAGAGGAGATCTGTCCCTATGATAGAACTCAGCTTAATCCCTACGATGTAACAGGGGACCTGATCCTGCGATCAGACCTGCTAAAGTCCTAAGCTAGTCTGTACGGAGACCTATAGATGTGGGGAAGGAATCCCTACAAGTACTAAGGACTGGGAGGAAAATGGGACACCTCCTAACAGAAATAGTAGCAGACAGACGAACAAACAAAATATAAAGAACACAGAGGTCCGTAGACCAAGCAAACTAACAGAGTTAGATACAGAGCACAGGCTAGCTAGAAAGTAGTTATACAATGAAGTCCAGCAAAGCCAGAAGGGCGGAGCAGGATTAAATAGGCCAACAAGGTCATGTGACCAGCAAAGGAAAAAACCTAAGAGCAAGGTTCTAACACATATCAACCCAAGGACAAAAGCAAAAGATGTTGTGAAGATGATGGCGGAAGCTGGTAAGATTGTGTCAATAACCACAGTGAAACGAGTGCTGTATCAGCATGGGCTGAAAGGCCACTCTGCCAGGAAGAAGTCATTACTCCAAAAGAAAGCTAAAAAAGCCAGATTAATGTTTGCAAATGCACACAGGAACACAGACCTTAATGTTTGTAGACATGTCCTGTGGTCTGATGAAACTAAAATTTAACTTTTTGGGCATAATGATCATCATTATGTTTGGAGGAAAAAGAGAGAAGCTTGGAAGCCTAAAAACACCATCCCAACTGTGAAACAAGGAGGTGGCAGCATCATTTTGTGGGGTTGTTTTGCTGCAGGAGGGACTGGTGCACTTCAAAAAATAGATGGCATCATGAGAAAAGAAGATTATGTGGCAATACTGAAGCAACATCTCAAGACATCAGCCAGGAAGTTAAAGCTTGGGCGGAAATGGGTCTTCCAAATGGACAATGACCCGAAGCATACTGTCAAAATTGTAACAAAGGGCTTAAGGATAACAAAGTCAATGTTTTGGAGTGGCCATCACAAAGCCATGATCTCAATCCTATTGAAAATTTATGGGCAAAGCTGAAAAGGCAGGTGCAAGCAAGGCGACCTACAAACCTGGATCAGTTACATTTCTTTTGTCATGAGGAATGGGCCCAAATTCCGACCAACTATTGTGAGAAACTTGTGGAAAGATATCCCAAACGTTTGACCCAAGTCATTCTGTTTAAGGGCAATGGTACCAAATACTAATGAAATGTATGTAAACCTTTGACTTTGTAGTAAGTAATAAATATGCCTTAAAACATTCTCTCTCTCAAAATTCTGGCATTTGGCAAATATTAAAAATTATGGTAATCTTAACTGACTTAAATCGGGAAAGGTTTATTCTGATTTCATGTCAGATATTGAGAAAAACACGTATATGTGTCTTTTTACATAGTGTATGTAAACTTCTGATTTCAACTGTATATATATTTATATACATGTACTGTATATATGCATGGAATGAACAAGTTGGCGACATATTGCAACTAGTGATGAGCGAGCATGAATTGTTAAACCTTTCAGGTGCTCGCCGAGTATTTGCGGCGTGCTCGTGCTTGTCAGGGGGTAAAGGGGTAAAGGGGGTAAAGGATAAAGGGTGAAGGCCAGAGCAACCCTTGGGCTCTGAGAAATGGAGTAGCTTGAGCCAACCCTATTTCTAGTTGCCTTTTTTGGAGCTGCAAGGTGACTACGAACAGTGCCCACACTTTGCTGACAGCATGAAATAGGAAGGGGTTTTCATTAAGTAATGGACTTTTATTATCAACTCTCTGCTGGACACGAGCTTCAGGAATTAGGTTTACCTGTGGTTGTATTCTTGTTAATTAGAATTTTATAGTCTAAACTTCAACTTTATGCCTCAGACATTAATTGGGATGTCCTCATTTTTGCATGAATTTGTTAGGAAAATTACTTGCTTGAAAAACATGCCAGAAAGAAAAACAGCCTTACACCAAGTCAGATTATAAATGCAAGATGCAGCAGACCCCCATGATAAAGGCGGGTTGCGAGCTTGTGTATTTTGGCCAAAATATCGACCAATACCTCATGTAATGTATTAATCATATACGTTATTTTTTATTGCACATTTTTCTTTTTGCAGGATGTAGCCAGGCCCTTTATTATTGGTTAGGTTAACTGGGGAATCTGTCCTTGTGGGCTGCACTCATATAGTGCTGGGCAGCCCGTCTGATCTAATAGTATGGGCTGTAAGCCAGACACTGTGCAGCACACGTACCTGCTTGACTGGCATCCTATGCAAGCCTCACTTGTGTGCATTTTTTACACTAGGCAGCCACCCCCTCCATGAATTGGTAGGTTTGTGAGTGGCTGTTTCCATCAGTATTTTGCACCTGTGCTGCCCCCGCCTTTATCATAGGGGTCTGACTCGGTGTTGGTAGGGCTGTTTTTCTTTCTGGTATGTTTTTTGAATTCATGTCCTCTAGTTAACTGTTTTTGAAAATTACTTGTTTGCAATCAATGTTCCACATTTGTGGAATTATTTTGCAGTGTATATATATATATACAGATCAATAAAGTAGGCTTTCATATTTCTTTTTTGCATCTTTATTTTCTATATCATACAAATATGTAAATCAACAAAATAATGAAACTAGTCTACCTTTGACTACTGATTAAAATGAGACTTTCAACAAACTTTGCATAAATCAATAATATAAGCTAATATAAGAATGTGTCATATATCTGTTTCCTGCCCCACTTATGAGACACTTCTTCTTCCCCTCGCCTCCTTAGCCTGTCAGCCACTCTGGAAAAGCAGCTCAAATCCGGACCGCTATGTCACTGTGGCGTAATGTTACACAGCCCATTACAATCTTCAAAGAGTGGTGGGAAATGAGGCGTGAGGAGCAGAGTGAGGAAACAGGCAGAGGGAGACACTAAAAGATCTGTCTGAGATTTCTAACACATCTAATACCTCACGTCGGAGCTTGATTCACATCCATATAGCTCAGTACTCTTATATAATTTCCTCTTTGCTCCTGCTTCTATCTGTGTGTTGAAACAAATGAGGAGCAGAGATGCCTCTATGTTGTCCTATGTATGGGAGACATTATAGCAGCTAGTCACCTCCCTCCAGCTCACGGCCCAATGCAAATTAAGAGAGAAGGCCTACAGAGGGAAAAACTGGTGAAAATGCAGGGTACAAGTCATACAATGGCAAGATATAGTGTTATGCCTCACACAGAATAGTTTATTCTGAAATGTTACCTGAAAGTATGCTTACCCTTTAAAGTGCTCCTATAGTTTCAGGAGAACTTACAACGGAATTGCTGTGTCTGCCTCTAACTCCTCCCTCTCTCCTCTCCAAAGAACTTCACGAGTAACCAGCTGCCATCTTTTATCTCAGTAATGGGAAAGTCTGGACTCACAGAAGGCAGACTTTTGCCTGTGAATTGAGAATATTGAATCAGTTTCTAATCTGCAGCAAGTCAATTATTTTAATGTTTTTTAACCAATTAAATGAGTGTGAAAAAAGTGCATCAAAATGTGCGTGTTCTACACAGTGCTTTTCCTGCTAAAATACTTTTACAGTATTTGCAACAGATTTTTCTGCTGCAAATACTGTATGTGTGCACATACCCTAGGGTTATATGCACACAGCATCTTTTTTTCAGGCTGATAAACCTGTCGAGTTTTTCAAAGGGAAGATACTATTTTTTCTGTTTCCTTAGACCTTTTTTTATGTTTTCTTAGTGCTTTTTCAATGTTTTTGCATTTTTTTTACCATTTTTCTAGTGTGTTTGTGGCATTTTCAGGACTTTTTTTTTTTACTCCATTCAACAATGAAGAAACTGATAGCAGTTTTTGAAGCAAAAACGCTGACAAACCGTTCAAAAATATGCCTGGGCATCTTTGGGGCCTCTTGAATCTTCCAACTGATTTATATTATAAAGTATAGGTTCACCTCTTTTAACTGCATGGTATGGAAAACGGAAGTAGTTAAAATACAGTGGTGGCCAAAAGTATTGGCACCCCTGCAATTCTGTCAGATAATACTCAGTTTCTTCCTGAAAATGATTGCAATCACAAATTCTTTGGTATTATTATCTTCATTTAATTTGTCTTCAATGAAAAAACACAAAAAGAATTGTCCTAAAGCCAAATTAGATATAATTCCACACCAAACCTAAAAAAGGGGGTGGACAAAAGTATTGGCACTGTTTGAAAAATCATGTGATGCTTCTCTAATTCGTGTAATTAACAGCACCTGTAACTTACCTGTGGCACCTAACAGGTGTTGGCAATAACTAAATCACACTTGCAGCCAGTTAACATGGATTAAAGTTGACTCAACCTCTGTCCTGTGTCCTTGTGTGTACCACATTGAGCATGGAGAAAAGAAAGAAGACCAAAGAACTGTCTGAGGACTTGAGAAACCAAATTGTGAGGAAGCATGAGCAATCTCAAGGCTACAAGTCCATCTCCAAAGACCTGAATGTCCCTGTGTCTTCCGTGCGCAGTGTCATCAAGAAGTTTAAAGCCCATGGCACTGTGGCTAACCTCCCTAGATGTGGACAGAAAAGAAAAATTGACGAGAGATTTCAACGCAAGATTGTGCGGATGGTGGATAAAGAACCTCGACTAACATCCAAACAAGTTCAAGCTGCCCTGCAGTCCGAGGGTACAACAGTGTCAACCCATACTATCCGTCGGCGTCTGAATGAAAAGGGACTGTATGGTAGGATACCCAGGAAGACCCCACTTCTTACCCCGAGACATAAAAAAGCCAGGCTGGAGTTTGCCAAAACTTACCTGAGAAAGCCTAAAACGTTTTGGAAGAATGTTCTCTGGTCAGATGAGACAAAAGTAGAGCTTTTTGGGAAAAAGCATCAACATAGAATGTACAGGAAAAAAAAAGAGGCATTGAAAGAAAAGAAGACGGTCCCTACAGTCAAACATGGCGGAGGTTCCCTGATGTTTTGGGGTTGCTTTGCTGCCTCTGGCACTGGACTGCTTGACCGTGTGCATGGCATTATGAAGTCTGAAGACTACCAACAAATTTTGCAGCATAATGTAGGGCCCAGTGTGAGAAAGCTGGGTCTCCCTCAGAGGTCATGGGTCTTCCAGCAGGACAATGACCCAAAACACACTTCCAAAAGCACTATAAAATGGTTTGAGAGAAAGCACTGGAGACTTCTAAGGTGGCCAGCAATGAGTCCAGACCTGAATCCCATAGAACACCTGTGAAGAGATGTCAAAATGGCAGTTTGGAGAAGGCACCCTTCAAATATCAGGGACCTGGAGCAGTTTGCCAAAGAAGAATGGTCTACAATTCCAGCAGAGCATTGTAAGAAACTCATTGATGGTTACCGGAAGCGGTTGTTTGCAGTTATTTTGGCTAAAGGTTGTGCAACCAAGTATTAGGCTGAGGGTGCCAATACTTTTGTCTGGCCCATTTTTGGAGTTTTGTGTGAAATGATCAATGATTTGATTTTTGCTTCATTCTCTTTTGTGTTTTTTCCTTGCAAGCAAATTAAATGAAGATAATAATACCAAAGAATTTGTGATTGCAATCATTTTCAGGAAGAAACTGAGTATTATCTGACAGAATTGCAGGGGTGCCAATACTTTTGGGGTATGTAGTGTTTAAATAGAAATACATATGTTCATTCTTTTTAGTTTAGTTAGCACTTTTTAAAGCGGTTTTTGGACAGGAATCCACCTGAAAAAAATGTTATATGCACATACCTTAAGGATATCTTTAGACAGAGGTTCTGGAAACGTAAAAATCTGACAAGTTTTTTGGAAGTGTTTTTTTTTTCCTGAAGCATTTCATGAAGTGATTGTGAGGTTTTTGAAGATACTTTTGAAGCATTGTTTTTAACAAAACACTCCCATCAAAATTTTTATCCTCTTAATATTTTGTAATCATCATATTATATAGCGCTGTGTACTTACAATTGCTAATTTTGCCCTTCTATCCAGCTAATTCTTCCCTTTTTCATTATGTCTATAACATCATGTGATTAAAAACTGACTAGCTGAATCCTTGTAAGCTCTATGTAGAAGCAGTAAGTCTTTTTCCCTGCATGAGTCATCACTGTAAAGTCTCTGGCAGGGGGGAGGATCGGAGCAGCTGGGTCAGGCGTTTAAGAGGGTGATGACTCATGCAAGGAAAAGTGATTTCTACATAAAACAGAAAAAAAAGAGACTAATTAACTGGGTAGAAAGGAAAAATGAGCAATTTTAAGTACACCATGCCATATAATATGATGATTGCAATATTTTAAAAGGATATAAACTTATATAGGAGGAGGAGTGCTTCTTTAAGTGTTTGTTTTGAAAACTTTTGCTTGACAGTGTCAAATTTAGAGCTGATTCTTTGAGGAATCCACATCAAAGAAGTGCTGTTATTCCTTTTTTTTCCCATGCGGTGTTCTTAAAATCCTCATTGAAAAAAAAACACTCACAAATCTCATCATCCTCATATGAACAGCAAAGTGGAATTTACATTGAAACGAATAGGAAAATTTTCTAAGCACATTTGACATGTTTTTTTTTAGGAAAACCAGGGAAGATGGTGATTGATAAATTAGGAGAGTTTAGCAAAACAAAGTTTTACAGAACTGCTTTAGAGACAATGTGATTACTGTGGCATTTGCTAGGAGACATCATTTATCAGTTGTAGGAAGATGTTACGTCAACAATATATATGTGTTTTTTACAGTTAGTCAAACTTTGCAATGAGACAGTAATGACAAAAATGTATTAACTGTTTATACAGGGACAATTGATGTCATTCTGGTGACAGAAGACTTTTCCAATCTTGTAAATAATTCTACTGTGTCTTTAACAATTTGTTGTAAATATGGACATTATAAGCCTGTCGAATTTGGTAAAGGAGAACTAACCGGGGGCGAATCCATACACACGGTAGAGATCAATGGTAGTCTTGGATCTATCCAAAAAGTGCGACTTGAAATGGAGGATGACCAAAAAGATAATAGCTGGTTCTGTAAAATGGTAAGTGACACTAATTGTAGCCTAAATCAAACTTTACAGCCTGCATTAGACTATGGAGTTATTACTGTAATGTTACTGATCATCTGACATTTTGTACTAACAAGTGAGAAAGTGAGAACCTGTATTTCTAATGATTCACAGAAGGTTAGCCTCATTCATCACTGTACATTTTAAGCTGCTTCCAGTGCTATAGACCTTTAAAGGAGCGCTGAGGAATAGATACCCACTATGCTGGCATTGAAAAGCACAGATTTGTGGGAAAAGACACATAAAAATTGTTATCAGTAAGACAGGCATGGCATAAGTAGTTTGCGATGACCATCTTTAGGCCATGTTCACACAATGAAATTGCACTGCGTTTTTTTGCAGTGCTTTTCCAAAATTGGGGTAACAACATGACAGTTTTACTGATTTTATTTTGAGTTGGATGGATAAACCTATGCTTTTTAAATAGAACCTATCACTTCTGAGAAAAACACAAAATAAAAAAAAAATAAATTCTAAACTTTCCTTAAATACATATCATTAATAAATCAGATAGTTTTCCTCAATATTACATAGACACAGGTTTTGTTTTCATTTTACCAGGGTTAGTGCAAATTCTGGTGAGATTCTCTTCTCTTGAAGGTACCTACTGGAGGGGGCATTAAAATCAGCATTTAGGTGGTAAATAGAGCTTTGTGCTCAGATTTTGCAGGATTTTACCGGTTTTGTAATATTGTCGAATCACTGCTTTATATAATACTATGGTAGTATCAGTTCCCTTCTTTTTCTTATAAATTTACCAAAAGCAAAGTACAAACTTGATTAAATAATTCACCAATGTATCTCAAAAACTGCAAATCAGAAAAAGGCAAATTAAGAAAACATTTTTCTCTCCTCCCCCAAGGCTCCTGAACTTTACTTAATCCAAAATATTGCTATATATCAGCCATGTAATAAAATGCCCCTTGTGCTATGCACTCCGGATAGGAGTAGAAGACACATATGCTTTGAAAGAGTTAATCTGCAAGAGCAGGACATAACTGTAGTTGCTTTTAAAGAATTAATCTACACAAGGAGGACAAGGTTGCTTCTAAACGGTCAATTTACTAGAATTGGACCCAGCTGCTTATAAAGTTTTTATCTAAGTCTCTCAATACATACAGACAGTAGACACACTGAAGAGCTATGAAAAGTTTTACCTTTGCAAGTTTATTTTAGCTTATTCATCCCCTTGATGCTCTATGATAATCAGGAATCCATCTTATATTGGTTCATAAATTAAAGGGAACTTGTCACCAGCAAAAATACATAAAAAACACTATTAACCTGCAGATATGGGGTTAATCCACAGGTTAACAGCATTATTAACCTGTCTGGTGACTGCACATAGCCGAACACTGAGGGAAGAAAATTAACTTTATTCTCCCTGGCAGCATTCGGTTTCAGTCATGGGAGCGGTACCGGTGCTGGTTCAGTCACTGCTCTGAGAATACAGAGCGGCGCTTGTAGTAGCCCCCCTTCCCTGCACTTACTGGCGGCCAGCCCTAATGCAGAGTCAGTGTCAGTCAGGTCCGGGGGCGAGGATCCAGCCAGCCCTCTGCATATTCAGTGCATTTTCTTCCTGCAGCGTTCGGCTACGTGCAGGCCCCGGACAGGTTAGTAACACTATTAACCTGCAGATGAAGCCCATATCTGCAGGTTAATAGTGTTTTTGCTGGTGACAGATTGCCTTTAAAGGGGTTTTCCACTATTTTAAAAAGTGGTCCCCAAATGAAAGAGCTCGTATAAAATAACAAATTCATATACTACTCACCCTCCCCTGGTCTAGCGGTGGAGAAAACAGGGATGATTCTTTGCCGCTGTTTTTTTTTTTATGCGGGAGGGGGGCTGCAGCAGTGATGTCACAACAGTAGCTCACTCCACCACTGCAGTCAATCACTGAGCTCAGAGGCTCGTGCTGTCTACAACGATATAGCTGCTGAGCTCAGAAATTGGTTAACAGTGGTAATGTGAGCTATTGACTTGAAATCACCGCTGAAGCCAAAACACAGCAGCAGTAGAGAGCTGGCACAGGACTTGGGGAAAGTGAGAACTATTCAATTTTGGTATTTTACACAAGTTCTATTATTTGGAGACCACTTTGGTGGAAAAAGCCCTTCAATACATCCAGCAAGAAAAAGAACAGCAGCACCGATCTCTTGGGTTTATATACCTTTCCCTATCTTCTCCCCAACACACAGTAGTTTGTCCAAGCAGAGAGGCAGAAAGTCTCAGAAAGCTGCGAAGATGGTTATAAATTGGGGAGCCCAAGTTCACCTTCCCTTCCTTAAAGGACCAGAGCTTTTAACAGTAAATTAGTTAGACATTTTTTTTTTACTTTTCTTCATTTTAAATATTTGAGAAATGGTTATATCTTTGTCTCCTTTTACTGATCGAAGTTTCCCAGGAGATGATAGGTCCTCTTTAAATTATCTTATGATCCTTTGAGTTGTTTCTGAATTAAAGTGTTATTGTCATTAGATGATGACTCTTTAAATAAAGGCATCTATAAAATTAGGACACAGTGCACATTGTATAGCCCCTCAAAACTGGTATTGTAAATCAGCAACCAGAACGACCACAAATCCCTTAATGATTCGGACTTGTCCAGAAATTACATACTGCAGGGACACCTCGAAACACCAGTATTCACCTCCATAGACACCTAGCTCTTAAGGTCAACGCAGACTGACAGTGATTGTAATGACTTAGGGTCCAGAGGTGCAACAAATCTCCTAGGCGACGACCTGTGGAATACGTAATGGAAATGCATCACTAGGGGTAACTTCAACTGGAAGGTCCTAGGGCTGAGGACAGACCGATCACTCTAGAACCCAGCGTCCCCGATGCATACTTCCACCTGATGTTTTTAGTGGACACCCACACGTACTCTTTCACGCACAGGTCCGGACCTGAACATTTACTACCACACATACGTTTGGAACCGGATGGTACTCTCCTTGAAGGACCGACAATGAAGGCATTCCCCCATGTCACAAAACTCTTACTCTTAGGATTGTCTGTGGTAACTACCACCCCACCTTGACCCATCCTCCTGGGAGGACACTGAGGTCTAGAGTTACCCTGGGGTATGGGTAGCTTCTCACCCCTATTCTTCGGTAGCCCCTTAGCTACCTCTGCCGGAGAGAGAGGGGTAGGTTTCACCAAGATGGCAGAAATAGTAGTACCCAGGCAACTGTTCTTACAGAAATTGCCCCAACTGACTACTTCTCTGGACCGCCAATCTATGACCGGATTGTGTTTCTTCTTGAGCAAGGGAAGGCCTAAGACGATTGGTGTAGGCAGAACCTCCAAGATGTAGCATGACAGGAACTCACTAAGTAGAGTCCCTATGCATAAGTTCACATTATGTACAACTTGGGTCAAATTCCTCTGGCCAAAAGGAGCGGAATCAATGGAAAAAATAGGAATGGATCTTTCTAGTGCCCTACCAATGAGACCATGGGTCTGAACAAAGCGAGCATCCACCAAACTGACTCCAGCACCACTAGCCACCAAAACCGGAATAGTCTCAGTTTTCCCACCCACTACTATGTCAACTGAAATGGAAAACGAAAACGTATTAATGGAGGAAATGTACATGTAGCACCCTGGAGGTTCGGTTGCTACAGAGGTATTGCATCTCACCCAGACGTGCGATAGCTCACTCTCAGGTAAGGATGGAGTGTGGACCAGGACCCCGACACCTGCATGCATTAGACCACATTTCCGGGGGGCAGGGCGACCGATATGCTCCAAGTAGAGCACAACAGTCCCTGTCCCTGGCTGGAGTGGGGGGGAGGGAACACCTAGGAAAGGGGGAAGGAACCCTGTAGTGCAGGAGCAGGGAGGAAGCAGTTCCTGGGTACACCTAGGGAGAGGTACAAAAGGTGGGCACCATCTTAGTTCAGGGAGAAGTCGGTTCAGTGGAGTCAGAGAGAGGATGTGACAGAGCAGGACTCTGTGGAGCTCTGCTCCGGACGCGGGTCTAGCCTGTGAGACCCAGTCAGCACTGAAAGGAGGGAGAGAGAGTAGGGGAGAAGAGATGAAGAAGAGCGGAGGAGGCTCCAGGAACACTGAGGAAAGAAGGGACCCCAGGGGTGTGGACCAGCTGGTAGCCACCATACGCCCGCATCTACCTGAGTAGTGGGGTCAGGCCAAGGGGGAGACCGGTCCCCGAAACTAGTGGAGGCGGGGAACTACCCTCAACTAGAAACCGGAGGCTGTGACATTTTATATGGTGCAGCCCCTCGCTACACCCGCTAGGAAGGCACCACATAGGGTCAGGGAAACTGGCGCCGAAGTTTACCCAGAGAAGGCCCGAGGCAGCCGGACAGAAGCGAGGTCACTGGCGGGGTATGACAGGCCAGAGGAAGGATACGCAAAGGGGGTCCTGTGAAGCGCTCCAAAATTATCTGGGAGTTCACCGAGCCCCCTCACCTGGTGAACATTGTGCGACGCGGGAAGTTACAGCCGGCCGAAGTAATGTGGAATAACGAACTGTGAGTAAAGACCCTGGACTGCATTACAGAGACTCTGAGTCATTATTCCCACGCACCATCACCCCCATCATCCACCTACACTGCCCTGGGACTACACTCTTCCCGTGGGGAGTTATACCATCCCTGTGCTGCTCACCAAGATCAGCCCCAGCGGCCTGCCCTGCAGCGGCGGTTCATCCTGACCGCAATCCACGGGTGGCGTAGTCGGACATTTGAAAATAATGAAAACCATATCAATAGACTGCCACTGGTTTGACCACACTGAGCCACGGGACCGGGTCATTGCCACGGTGACTACAACCCCCAGCATCCCACCAAAGGCCCGGTTCCAGGTTCCCCACGCGGCCCAGGGGGCGAGTCATACACACCCTGGTCGTCTCCCTCCACATGACCAGGGGCACGCGGCTTATGTGATGGAACAGCAAGTTTGGCACAAGATGGACAGACATTGATGTAATGATCCGTAAGACCACAGTAAAAACATTCCCCCTTCCCACGGTGAACCGCAGGCAACCTAGTTTGAACGGAGGCACCACTCAACTGCATAGGTTCATCCAACAGCACCTGGGTGACCTCCTCCCTAGGAACAACAACAGGGGGCAGAATCTGTGTAGATCTCTCCGTGAGGCGTCTATCCACCCTGATAGCAAGGGCCATGGCGGCCTCCAAAAACCTTGAAGTAGTTTATTGGGCCAGAGAATCCTGCAGCCTAAATGACAGACCCTCACAAAAATGACTCCTAAGGACTGGTTCATTCCACTGAGTGTCAGTGGCCCACCTCTGGAACTCCTAGCAGTACTCCTCAGCCGGTTGGGCCCCTTGCTTGATCCTACGGAGTTTTGACTCAGCCAGGGAGATGCCATCAGGATCACCATACACCAGGGCCAAAGCTGCAAAAAACTCGTCCACAGAACGCAAAGATGGAAAGTCGGTCAGTAGGGAGAATGCCCGGGACTGGGGATCACCCCCAAGTAGGGAGACCACAATCCCCACTCATTGTTCCTCACTCCCTGAGGAACGAGGGTGGAGCCTGAAATATAATTTACAGGCTTCCCTACAAACTACAAATGTATCTCTCCCTTCACGGAACCTGTTGGGGAGAGATATTTTGGGCTCTGGTTGAGCCTGGGCATGAGACAAGACCTAATACCCAGACATGTGCTGAAGCTGCTGCACCACCTGTGACCGCAACTCAGTAACCTCATCCGTGAGGGTCTGAAGCAGCTGTCCAAAAGCTTGAGCTTGAGCTATAGGGACTCAGGAATAAAAAAAAACGGTGTGTGTCGGTTATAAGTCACGCTTAGACACGACGATGACCGGTGGATGACACAACATAAAATACAAGGGGATGTAAAAGGGGGGAAGGCCCTAACAGTAGGGAGCAAGGGATGGGACACCTCCTGACACCAACCTGTGTCTGTCCCTAAGCTCCCTCACGCCACCATCACGTGCCTAGTCCCTGACTGTCACCTCAACTACCCCTGGCTAGTGCACTGGCTGACAAGAATACTAGCCTTGTCACTACAGGTAAAGAACACAGAGTAAAATGACAAACAAGGGACTGGCAGCAAGAAAAACAACTTATCAAATCTGCAGCAAAGCTCCAACAACGGCACCAGGGTGCAGAACTCCTACAGCAGCTCCACCACAGTCACAGGAGGAGTTCAAACCTAGCTGGTCTCCATAGAAGTAACTCTGTAACCGACTGTCAGCTGATGGGTCATGTGACTATTTAAAGGGAGGTGGGAGTGTTTTTATTAACCAACATCAGCTGATCAGACAAAAAGAATTTGCCAGCAAGAAACTGACATTAACTCTTGCTGGACCAAAGGGAAAAACAACAACATTTAAACCTGCAACCAGAACTTCCACGAATCCCTTAATGATTCATGACACTGTCAATATATGTCTCACACTGAAAAAGATGCTCTAAGTTTTGTGGGGGGGTTTTCTTCTTTTCCCTGTGCATTGCTGCCTGCTTATGACTGGTCAACCTCATGCAGGGGAAGAAGTACACACCCCGGTCAAAAATCTCTGGTAACACCCTAAACTTTACAAGCTAATATGTCCGCAACTGAGAGTGTAATTGGAAAAAAAAATGTATGTTTTACTCTGCTCTGCAGCCACTATTCCATGATGTGGCCAGTTTAACATGGTCAAACTGGTGAAAGGTTCTCTTTAAATAAGACCTGTTTCAGGGAAAATACAATTAGAACTGGATTAGTAAAACCAGTTTAAAGAACACTTGTTGTGCAAAGTGCCAAAGTTATTGCAACTACAGTTCCTCGGGATTCAGAAACATCAATGGAAACAACTAAAAAAAAACATGAAAGAAAACTGCAGTCCCCTCCCACTCAGGATGGAGAACACCATGTAATGCATCCCTAAACACTCCCTAATCACAATATAATACCCCATTATCAGACCATCACCGTGATGCAATATTTTCTAACAAACATTTTACAAACCTCCAGGGTACACTTAAAACAAAGAAAATATCACACTAAAGGTAGAACTGTGTTTCTAGACAGTGCAGCTTACTTTACTAAAGCTTATCACCGTGGGGAAGGTATTTTCCAACAGAGATCACACATCCAGTAATGGGCAAACTGTTAGTAATGAAGTCAAATTGAAAGAAATAAGAGCAGAATTGATAGTGTTTATACTGCCACCCCTGGCATGTTCCTTTTCTGATGTTATATATAATGAGAACAACAAGTGCGGCTGCAAAAGGTTCACAAATGTTTATATGCTCTTAAATAAAATCATTCAGAGGTCTCTGGAATAAAGCGGCTGGAATGTGAGAGTCTGGGATCATTATGATGTGAGATTTGTTTTTAATGAAGAGTATAATGAAATTTAGCATTGTTTTCGCAATGAACTCTGTATAGGTATGATCAGGTCACACATACAGGTAGTGATGAGACCCACAGCTGTATCACTACTACAACTTTAAAGAATGGGCTAAAAATGCAAGTCTGGACAGAGAGCTATAGAAAAATGTTTTATGTAAAATTTTGCAGAACAGCCCAGCATTGGAAAATAAAGGATCTGCTATGTCCATCAGCAGCTTCACATTTTTCTATAGCATGTGTCTGGATTTTCAGCACAGAACCATTTATTAGAATAATGATGGCTTGAAATAGCAGACACAGGTACGACTGGAGCCATTTTTGGAAAAAAGATTCCGTGTTTTTTTATTTTGGACAACCCTTTTAATGCATTTTTCAGGCTCGTGCAGACAACTGTATTTTCGGTCAAAATATCGGATCACACTCAGACCAATGTTATTCTATGGGGGCCGTGCACATGTCAGATTTTTTCCTCTGACATCTCGGAGTCTATCCAAGGAAAGAATAGCAGCATGCACGATTTGCATCCGATATTCAGATCGCACTCGGACATGCAAGTCAATGAGTCCATCGAAAAACCACAGTCTGATGACATCTGAGGGCAGTCCGATTTTCACAGACAGACAGAATGGAAAAGATGAAGAAATTTTGTTTTTTCCATCTTCTCATCCGAGAAAATCAGATGAGAAGATACACATGTATCACGTCACATGTAATATAGGTGTCGGGATGCAACGCACAAAGATCACGAGGCAGAAACAATCAGGGATTGATATAACTCAATTTATATGCAGCAATGACTTTCAACAATTAGTATTAGTAGCAAGGCAAATCAACAGTAGAACTAATAACCGTAAGCTTGGAATAGCAAAGAAAGTCATTCACTAATTAACGGTAATGTTCCTTTCACAATGATGGAGTCACCACATGAGTTCTCTCTCCTGATCTGGCCCTAGGGGGTTTTCCCGCTCGGCCACAAGTCTCTCTCTGACATAGTCTATCAAAGCCCATTGAGCCTCCCATGTACCAACCGGCCCCCTCCCAACCTGAAATCCTAATCCCAGCCAACCCCAGTACCATAGGTGAAAACTGAAAGTGACGGCCCTGCTCACTCGCGCTGTTCCTCTGCAATCGCAGGCGTGCCTCTCTGGTCGCAGTCTTCGTATGGCTCTTCTCAGCCTGACTATCGGCAGTAGTCTCTTAGGCTTGGGGCAGAGAGGACGACGCCTCTGCTCTTGACATGCGACGCCGAGTCTCGGAGACTTGACCAGCGCGGATCCTGGTCCTGACCAGAGTAGACAGAACTTGCAGTTCTCTGCGGGGGATGCGGACCCTGCCAGGCGGTGCCCGGCACCAGAGTTGCGCAGACCTCCCGCTGAGGCCTGCCATGCTGGACTCTGCGGCGTCTCTAGAGCACGTCTGCTCCGCTATCTGGCTTGGCGCCAAATCTCCCAACCTGCCTGCAGTTTGGCACACAGGGCTTATACATCAAGGAAGTCCTTCCTGTGGGTCACTGTAGCACCCCGAGGGTTCGGTTGCTACAGAGGTATTGCATCTCACCCAGATGTGCGATATCTCACTTCCAGGTAAGGATGGAGTGTGGCTCAGGACCCTAACACCCACATGCACTACACCACATTTCCGGGGGACAGCTCGACGGTGCTCCCATTAGTTATGCAGGCACGAGTGAGCATGTCCCTGGCTGGAGTGGGGGGAGGGAACACCTAGAGAAGGGAACCCGGTAGTGTGTGCGTGGGGGAAGTAGATTCTGGGTGCACTCTGTACAGGAGTATAAAGGGAGGCACCATTTTGGAAAGGGAGTGAGTTGAGAGAGGAGAAGACAGGGAGCAGAGCTGCTTTATGGGCTCTGCTCCACAGGCAGGCCCTGTCAGGAGGCCTGAGCCTGGAGGAGGGAAGAAGGAGGAAGAGGAGCAGACTGGGCTCCAGGAAGGACAGAGGGGACCCCAGGGGTGTGGACTGGCTGGTAGCCACCACACGCCCGCCGCTACCTGAGTAGGGGGGTCAGGTCAAGAAGATGGGAACCGGATCCCAAATTAGTGGAGGAGAGAAACTACCCTCAACTAAGAACCGGAGGCTGCGACATTACATGTGGAGCAGCCCCTCACCACACCCGCTAGAAAGGCACCACATAGGACCTGGGAAACGCAGGCCAACGTTTGCCCACCAAGAAGGTCCGAGGCAGCTGGACATAAGCGTGGTCACTAGTGGGGTTGAAGACCAGAGACAGGGGACATAAAGGGGGTCCTGCAAAGCACTCCAGAAAGACCTGGGAGTTAACCGAGCCCCTCACCTGGTGAGCACAGCACGACACAGGCGGCCACCTCTGCAGCGGTGGCCTGGAGCAGTAACCAAGTAACCGTGAGTAAAGACCCTGAACTGCACCACCAAGACTCCGAGTTGTCTTTGTTGCGCTCGTGTACCACCATCACCCCCATCATTTATCCCTGCTGCCCTGAGGCCATACCCCTCCCGTTGGGGGTTATAACATCATCGCTGCACCCACACCACCGGCCTCAGCGGACTGTTCTGCAGCGGCGGCTGCAAAGCCGCACTCAACGGGTGGCGTAGTCGACATCCAAGTTAACATCTACTGCCATAGACTGCCACTTAGTTTGACACCCTGGGCACGGACCGGGTCACCGCCACAAAGACTACTACCCCTATCCAGATCCGGCTCCGGGTATCCCCTGAATATGGCCCAGGGGGCGCATCATCACCAGTTCAGGTCCAGCACCCAAAGTCACTCCCCCTGCAAATCTTCCAGCACAATTTGGTTCTGCTTGATTTCACTTGGCCAGCAGATGGCAGTCTTTCCTCATTAATGGCACATCCTTCAAGGGTTCTTCAGGAAATTCACTGCTTCTTATTACACACACTCTGATCAAACTTTTATGATTGTGTGATTAGCATAATAGGCCCAATTCTCTTGGATGAGAGGAAATACTGTTGTGTGACCCTACCCTTCCACATAGTCTGGATGTGCTGAGATTGATTATTACTAACTATAACAGGTGCTGTTGTGAGCTAAATATGTTATGTCTAGAAGCGTCTGCAAAGCTTCAAGTGCTGGAAGAGCATACAATATTTGGGATTGTTAAGAATTTTCTATGTTTTTGAAAAACTCAAAAACTTTGAGATCACTGTTTAAATCACACATGTCAATCTCTGGCCCATGGGCCAAATATGGCCCTTAGAGGGATTTTAATTTGGCCCGCGACACCAGAACCACCACCTCTGTGGTCACCTTATTCTTTATGGATGACCTTGTGGGGCCCATTATTTTGTATGGAGGACCTTGTATACTGGGTGTTCTGCGACTTTGTCCAAGTTTTTCATTTTGATCCTCTGTGTGTTTGAGTTTGACATCCCTGTTTTATATGGTCTATGTACTGATGCTGAGTATGATATGTTTCATCATACACAATTTCTAACCAACTTTTTAACTTTTTATTGTACAGGTGCAGTTAAAGCATACACAAAGTGGAGACATTCTAGAATTTCCATTTCTACAGACTTTTGGTAGTAAAGAAAATAACTTGGCAGCTGAACTACCAGTTTTGAAGCCTTCTGGACCTTTAATAACAGGTTTTTAATAATGTTTTCAAAAAGATTTACAGTATCTTCTAGAATACACATAATAATATAATAATGCAGAACAGTTCAATGCATTCCAGGTTCAAATGAATCTTATCTATTAAACATTTAGGACCAACTGACATACAGTACTGGAAGAATAAAGTTAACACCAAGTGGCGTAAATGTATGACACTGTGATCTGTTTATTTATTTAACTCACTTCTATAGCGCCATTCATTTCCACAGCACTTTACAGATATAATCACTGTCTCTATTGGGGCTCACAATCTAGATTCCCTATTAGTATGTCTTTGGAGTGTGGGAGGAAACCAGAGAACCCGGAGGAAACCCTCATAAACACGGGGAGAACATACAAACTCCTTGCAGATGTTGTCCTTGGTAGGATATGAACCCAGGACTGCAGTGCTACAGTGCAGTTGCAGCAGCTTTGATTAAATGGATTGTCCACTTCTGGATAACATTAAATTAATGGCTCCAGGGGGCAACATAAAATAAAAAAAGAACTCTATACTTACCTTCTGGACAGTTTTCAACACTGCGTCCCCCTCAGTTTATTGGACATAAACAATGTCATATGACTGAAAATTTGTACTTGAAAAATTGAGAATAATTATACGTACGTACGCTGCGCCCAAAACGCTGCTATTGCTGATCGCGGGCACGTACCCTAAACATGATTATTTTTTAAATAAAGTATTAACCTGCAGATATAGGGTTAATCTGAGGCTTAATAGCAGGCAGTTAATAGTTAATTAACCTGCTCTGTACCCGCACTTACCTGGACGCTGCAGGGAGAAAATGAACTTTATTCCCCCCATTTCGGTTTCAGTCATGAGGGCGGTGCTGGTGTGGGTTCAGTCACCGCTCTGAGTATACAGATCAGCAGCTGTAAATGCGACCCTGGTCCTGACTGACAGCTGGGACTAATGCTGAGCCAGTGTCAGTCAGGGTCGGGGGGAGGTTACAGCCGCTGATCTCTGTTCTCAGAGCGGTGACTGAGTCAGCACCGGTGTCATCCCCGTGACTGAAACCTGAACGCTGTCGGGGAAATAAAGTTAAAAGCTTAATATCACTATTAACCCAATATCTGCAGGTTAATAGCATTTTTTTCTGGTGACAGGTTCCCTTTAAACACTTCACTCCTGAGATATTTTTCATTTTTGTACTTTTGATTCCAAGAGCCCATGATGATGGTTCTTGTAGCTGTTATTACATGGACACCCAATGGTCTGTGCACACGACATCTTTTCAAGCTGATTACGTCTGGAACCCACCTGAAAAAGCACTGCGAAACCGACACCAAAAAAAGGAAAAAACGACATTGCTGTGTATTTGTTCAATCTTTTGCTACTTGTTTTAACTGCTTGATCATTCTTTGAAAAGCAGCCCCATAGTTTGAATCATAGAAAAAGGACACTGCACAATGGCAAAACTGGCAGCGAAGATGCTTCCTGAAACGGCTATGCCTAGGAAAACCTTTGCCAGTGTCTTAAAGACTTTGTGTACACATACTTTAAATGCTGTTATTAAAGCAGAGTAACAGCTCAGGCAAAAAGTTGCCCTACAATCATATACAAAAGGAAACTAAAAAATCTAAAATAAAAAAAATAAAAACATTAGAAAAAAGAATAGTCAGCATCAGCTTCTAAACAGTAAAAAAGGAGATTAATGGTGTTATAAAATATATGGATTGTGAAAACTTAAGGAGTAACTGCCATTTACATTTTTATTTCATAAATAGTACCCATGAAAATAAGGAACTTTGTAATATATCTTAGTGACGCGCCCCTGGGCCTGTGTCGCGCTGCGTTGCGCACGCGGGAGCTTACCCGGAGCCGGATCTCTTGAGGGTTGTAGTCCCGTGGCGGTGACCCGGTCCGTGCCCAGGGAGTCAAACTGAGCGGCGATGTAACAGCGGTAGATGCAGGACGACTACGCCACCCGTTGAATGCAGCTATGGAGCTGCCGCTGCAGGACAGTCCGCTGAGGCCGGTGGATGGATGGTGCAGCGTAGATGGTATAACCCCCAACGGGAGGGGTATGGCCTCAGGGCAGCAGATGTGGATGATGGGGGTAGCAGGAACCACTCAGAGACGGTGCGGTGTAATTCAGGGTCTTTACTGGTAACAACGATAGACCCTCCCGGAGTACTTGCTAGTGAACGGGGCCTGGTCAGTCCTTGAGCAGATGGGATCTCCCCTGGCCAGGCGGAGTTGTAGGCCTCCCAAACTGACTGTACTCTTCTGGCTACCTTGCTAGAAGCAGATATAAGTAGCCCACGTCCCTGAGTGTACCGTGTGGTGCTCACCCGTATGGCCAGTGACTCGGGGCCTTCTAATGGCTTCCGCTCCACGATGGCGGTGCTGGTCCCACGCGTGTGACCGTGCCTTCGGGTTTCTGGGCCTGAGGACCTGAAATCCCCTGCCGGTCGGCTTCTGCTGCTGGGTAAGAGTTAGTCCCCACAGCCTCGGACGCCGGGTCCGGTAAGAAAGCTTCTCAGTCAGGGCGAGCTCTGCAGCTGCCAGCCCCTGACTCGTAGTAGTATTGCTTCTGCTGTTTCTTGTCTCTACTCTCCTTGACTGCTAACCCTGCTTCAGCCCCGGGTTTATATAGGGGAAGTTCTTCCCCTCCCAAGACTGGGCAGGAGGTGTGGCATGCACAGGATCCCTGACCAAAGGACCTCCCACCTGCTCTCAGACATAATATCTCTATCACTGTGGCAACCAGACCCCTGGGGTGTCACATTCCCCCCTAGTGAAATTTAGTACTCCGGGACTAAACATATTTTAGAAAAAACATAACAAGATATAACAATAACAATACAATAAAGAAACACATAAAGGTGGTCACGGCATGTCCGTAACCGGGTGCAGTCTTTGAAGAAAGCAAGGTGTCCATTTCACCAAAACAGGGAGACGTAACCAGGTAGGGGTCTGTCCTACCCCGAGTCCTTAACAGTCTCTAGTCCATCCTGGGTTACGCTCCAACTATGTACAAGGATTCCCGGTAAATCCACCAAGGATTCCTAAAAATAACTGGAAACACAAAATTATACACAAGCAACAATACACAGATAAACATAAATGAAACAATTTATACACTTCAAATCCTCCAGCGTGCGGGTAACTGGCCTCTAGTGGCCCTAGTGGACCTACGGAGCTGACTGTCTGGCCCTGAACTACAGGGTGTAGGAGCTGTCAAGGGTAAACTGGGCAGCTGTCTACCGGCTCTTTGTCTCACTAGGGGTACGGCAGGCTCACTATAAACAGAGGGTTGATCCTCCTGTTCTGCTTGTGTGGAGTCTTCTGCCTCCTTGACCGGCTGTTCTTCCAGCTCTACCTGTTGCTCCGTAGGTGCTTGGGATGCTGGTTGGAGGAAGGTGAGTACGGGTACCACAACTGCACCATTGACTTGAGTCCAAGACCGAGGAAAGTCCCCGAGCACAGTACTAACCATATCTTCCCTTTCCTCTACGGGTCGATGGTCTTCTTGTTCCTTTTCAGGGTTCCTCAGTTGTTCGGGACACTTCTTCAGGTGGTCCCGGGATACAATGGCTGTAGTTTCCCCTCCGTCTTTACTGATGGTGCAGACCTTCGGGTTCTCGTGGCTTGAGGGCAGTACGGTGTACGGGTCCTTCTCCAACTGGTCGTCCAACTTGTGGAGCCTTCTTTTCCTCTTTAAGACCTGCTCTCCGGGTACCAGTGGAACGGCGGGAGCGTACTGGTTGTAAGTTTTCTCTTGTCTTTCCCTAGCCTGACAGAGACTTCGCTCCACGCTCTCCTGTACTTTCCGGTACTGTTGCTGCCTCTCTGTGTCCCAGTCTGCTTCTGGTGAAGTGTCCTCGGGTGTCAGGACTCCCATTTCCAGGTCAACAGGTAACTTACCAGGTCTCGCCCTCATTAGGTAAGCCGGGGTACAGTTGGTGGAACCTACCGGGATGTGGTTGTATAGGTCCACCAGATCGGGCAACTTCTCAGGCCACAGACTGCGTTCTTCCAGGGGCAATGTTTTGAGAAGATCCATTACCACCTGGTTCATTTTTTCACAAAGTCCATTAGTTTGCGGATGGTAGGGTGTCGTCCTTATCTTCCGGCAGCCATACAGATTGCAAAATTCCTGGAAGACCTCCGCTTCAAAGGCAGGTCCCTGGTCCGTCAGCACTTGGTCCGGGTACCCGTGTGGATGGCAGAAGTGCTGCTGGAAGGCTCTAGCTGCTGTTTGAGCCGTTAAGTCCTTGACGGGGACGACAACCAAGAACCGGGAGTAATGATCCACGATGGTTAACGCGTAGACGTAGCCACTTCTGCTTGGGGTCAGTTTTACATGATCCAAGGCTACCAGTTCCAACGGTTGCCGGGTGACGATGGACTGCAGGGGAGTCTTCTGGCTGGCACGGTCCTTCCTACTCAGGTTGCACGGGCCACAGTCTCTGCACCACTTCTCGATGGTTCCCCTCATGCCTACCCAGTGGAACCGCTCGCGCAGCAGGAACTCCAGCTTCTTCCACCCGAAGTGTCCAGCTCCGTCGTGGTATGCCTCCATCACCATGGCTGCGTCTCTTCGTGGCACCACTACTTGCCAGAGTAATTCATGTGTCCGGGAGTTAACCATTCTGCGGCACAACTTCCCTTTGTAAAGGAACAGTCGACTCTTCTCTGCCCATAGTTGTTTGGCTTCCTCCGGAGCGTCTGGTTCAAGGCGAGCCTCCGGCCGAGTCAGCATCTCCTTCACCAGTCGGACGGCAGGGTCGCTGTCTTGCGTTTCCGCCCAGTTGTAGTGGGGTAAGGGGTTCAACGTAGCAGCCTGCTTACTCCTTACCCGGTGGGAGTACTGGATAGTCCCATGACGGTGGAACGCAGGGAGTTCAACTTCTTCCAGTCCCTCCGGATCTTCCCCTCCGTCCGGCAGGTTGGGCATCCTGGACAGGGTGTCCGCGTTGGTATTGGAGCGTCCTGCCCGGTATTTGATTGTGAACTCGTAGTTGGACAGACGGGCCATCCACCTCTGCTCCAGGGCACCGAGTCTTGCCGTGTCCAGGTGTGTCAACGGGTTGTTATCCGTGTACACGGTGAACCGGGAAGAAGCGAGGTAATGCTTAAAGCGCTCGGTGACTGCCCATACCACGGCCAGGAACTCTAACTTAAATGAGCTGTAATTCTCGGGGTTCCTTTCGGTGGGTCGCAGTTTTCGGCTTGCGTAGGCGATTACTCGTTCTTTCCCTTGCTGAATCTGGGACAGCACGGCTCCTAGCCCGATGTTACTGGCGTCGGTGTAGAGGATAAAGGGCTGGCTATAATCCGGGTATGCCAGGATTTCATCCCCCGTGAGGGCCATCTTCAGCTGGCGGAAGGACTCTTCTTCCAGCTCCTCCCATTTGAAGGGCGGCTTCTGGTTCTTGGCCTTCCGGGACTGGCCTATCAGGAGGTCCTGCATAGGAGCTGCCTTTTTGGTGAAGCCGGGGATGAATCTGCGGTAATAGCCTACCAACCCAAGGAACTGCCGCACTTCCTTTACACTGGAGGGACTTGGCCATTCCTTAATTGCGGTGATCTTATCAGGGTCGGGAGCCACTCCATCAGCGCTCACCACGTGTCCCAGGTACTGCACCTTTGGCTTCAGGAGGTGACACTTAGAGGGTTTCACCTTCAGGCCGTAACTTGCCAGGGCTTCGAACACTTCCGCCAGATGTTTCAGGTGGTCCTCATAAGTCTTGGAATATACGATGACATCGTCCAGGTACAACAAGACCGTCTCGAAGTTTTTGTGTCCCAGACAGCACTCCATTAATCGTTGGAAGGTTCCTGGTGCGTTACAAAGTCCAAACGGCATACAGGTAAACTCGCTAAGTCCCATCGGGGTGGTGAATGCGGTCTTCTCCCGGTCCGCCTCTGCTACAGGAACCTGCCAGTACCCGCTAGTGAGATCCAAGGTAGAGAAGAAGTTAGCAGATCTTAAAGCAGCCAAAGACTCCTCTATCCTTGGTAAAGGGTACGCATCCTTGTGTGTGATACGGTTGATTTTCCGGTAATCTACACACATCCTCATAGTGTTGTCTTTCTTTTTGACTAAAACCAGTGGGGCTGCCCAGGGGCTACAGCTATCCCGGATTACCCCAGCCTCCTTCATGTCTCTAAGCATCCCCTTGGCGTGTTGGTAATGTGCAGGGGGTACGGGTCGATACCTCTCTTTTATGGGAGGATGATCTCCCGTGGAGATGCGGTGTTCTACCCCCTTGACTCGCCCGAAGTCTAACGGGTGTTTACTAAACACTCTCTCATACTCTTGAACCACCCGGTAGACTCCCTGTTTCTGGTGGGAGGGAGTGGAGTCAGTTCCCAAGTGTAGTTGCTGACACCAATCCTCCATTACTTTCTTAGAGCCGTTACCTTCCTCCGGGTGAGATGGAGGCAAGGGTTCCACAGATTGTATAGCATTTTGGCTAATGGTATATAATTTGGCTAGCGTGGCATACCGGGGCAGGTACACTTCCCTCTTCCCGATATTGATTATGCGAACGGGCACCCTCCCATGGCGTACATTAACCACCCCCCGTGCTGTCAAGATGGTGGGCCTACTGTCTGAGTAAACTGGTTCTACCATTGCCTGGTAATCTCTACCCCTCAGACCAATAGCTGCCCGACACCAAATCATCATTTCACTTTTTGGGGGCATGGCAATAGGAAAAGGGTCACACATTCTTACGCTACCAATCTCACCGACGGAGAGTTCCACCTGTTGCCGTCGCATCAGTGCCCGGATCTCTTTCTGGAGCACTCGCTGCTCGCCGGAGCTGGCGTTCTTGGCAACCTGCTGTAAAAGGAAAATCACCTCTGCAAGACAATTTTCAATTACATTAGTTCCTAGAGTTATTTTTGGGTGACTCTCATGTTTGTCAATATCTACAATGATCAGTCCCTGTGCTGCCAGTTCGACTCTACCGATTTTGATGGTCACCTCTTTAAATCCGATCTGTGGCACGGGCTGGCCATTGCTGGCGATGATACTCAAGTCGTCGTCAGGGTAGCGGGTAATATCCGAGTCATTCCAGTACTGCTTAAAGAGCACGTACGGGATGGTGGTGACCTGTGACCCGGTGTCCAGTAGGGCACTCATGGGAATGCCATCCAGTACCACAGGCAAGACTGGACGTCCTCCCACATATCTGTCGCGCCAGTTCGATGGGCCTGGTGATCTTTTTCCTGGGGGTTGGCCCTCTACCCCAGGTTGTGCCCGTTTAAAGAACAGTACCTTGCCATATGTCCAGGTTGATTGCAGCGGCGGCAGATGGGTCGTCCGTCCTCGCTGTATCGGTCACTGGGTCTTCCTCTGGCCGGTGGGGTCCTCCTTGGTCGACGCCACGGGATGTCCTCCGGTCCGGATGCCAGCTGGATCTTCCCTGGAGTGGAAACCTGTAAAGACTGCACAGTTCGGGTTAGTGCAGCAACGCTCTTAGCTAGCTCTTGGACCTGATGGTGTAGGTCTGGAGCCGGGTCATTGTCCAAAGCCTGCGCATCAGCTCCCACAGGCCCTGCCGACAAGGGCGCCGCCTCCTGGTGGTAAGTGATAGCAGGGCGCTTGTGGGTCACAACGCCACCCGGTGCCGGTTCTCGGAGCACCCGGATGGCTCTGTCCTTGAACTGTGCAAAGCCCAGATGGGGATCCTGTAAGGCCATTGCCCGCAACTGGGTTCGGTGGGTATTACAATACAGTCCCTCTATAAACTGTTCGGTCAACAGCCTGTCCTCGTTTCCCACTCCATCAGGGTCGGTCTGCTTAATGGCCCTCAGGGCCTCTTGTAGGTTTAGTGCATAGTCCCTTATACTCTCATGCGCTCGCTGCTTGCACCCGTAGAATCTAAGCTTAATCTCGGCTGAGGTGCGGGTATCAAAGGTGTCCTTCAGCCGGGTTAGTATCCCTGCGACAGTCTTCCTCCCAGGTGGCCAGGATTTTACTTCCCTTTTGGCTGCCCCGGTTAGTTGGGCCACCAGGATGCTCACTTTTTGCTCTTCTGTGAGGGGGTACACCTGGAAGAGGCTATCCAGCTTTTCTCTAAAGTCATGCAGGGTATGTGACTCCCCTGAGTACTGGGGTAGCCAAGCTGCTCCCGGGATATAGGGCATGGTGAAGGGCATAACTGCAGCAGCGGTAGCGCTGGTGGGGGTTGAGGCAGTGAAGCTCTCCTCCGTATCCGACATCTTCCTCCCCCCTAGTGGACCGTGGCCTACCTTGCGATGATCCTCTTCCGTAGGCCGCGGCTCCGCAGTGGATCGTCAGGGTTGAGGACCTTCCGTCGCGCTCCTGTGACGTCGGCGTCTGCTGGGCTCCTTCCAGGACCTTACGCAACGTCCGGACGTGAGGCGGGGCTTCAGTTCTCGCGCGCTTTCGGAGTCCACGCCCCTCTTCTTCCCGCGCGGCGTCCTCAAGATGGCGTCCAATGGCGGGAAAACTCCACGGATGGCGGGAAGAAGGCAGAAGATGGCGCCGGATGGCGGGAAACTTCACCGATGGCGGGAAGAAGGCTGAAGATGGCGCCGGATGGCGGGAATCTTCACCACAGGTAAGTTTGAAAAGTCTCTTTTTCAGGCACGCAGTACCCGGTGGTTGCGGGCACGAAATCCTGCCGACTACGCCAAAGTTGACGCGCCCCTGGGCCTGTGTCGCGCTGCGTTGCGCACGCGGAAGCTTACCCGGAGCCGGATCTCTTGAGGGTTGTAGTCCCGTGGCGGTGACCCGGTCCGTGCCCAGGGAGTCAAACTGAGCGGCGATGTAACAGGGGTAGATGCAGGACGACTACGCCACCCGTTGAATGCAGCTATGGAGCTGCCGCTGCAGGACAGTCCGCTGAGGCCGGTGGATGGATGGTGCAGCGTAGATGGTATAACCCCCAACGGGAGGGGTATGGCCTCAGGGCAGCAGATGTGGATGATGGGGGTAGCAGGAACCACTCAGAGACGGTGCGGTGTAATTCAGGGTCTTTACTGGTAACAACGATAGACCCTCCCGGAGTACTTGCTAGTGAACGGGGCCTGGTCAGTCCTTCAGCAGATGGGATCTCCCCTGGCCAGGCGGAGTTGTAGGCCTCCCAAACTGACTGTACTCTTCTGGCTACCTTGCTAGAAGCGGATATAAGTAGCCCACGTCCCTGAGTGTACCGTGTGGTGCTCACCCGTATGGCCGGTGACTCGGGGCCTTCTAATGGCTTCCGCTCCACGATGGCGGTGCTGGTCCCACGCGTGTGACCGTGCCTTCGGGTTTCTGGGCCTGTGGACCTGAAATCCCCTGCCGGTCGGCTTCTGCTGCTGGGTAAGAGTTAGTCCCCACAGCCTCGGACGCCGGGTCCGGTAAGAAAGCTTCTCAGTCAGGGCGAGCTCTGCAGCTGCCAGCCCCTGACTCGTAGTAGTATTGCTTCTGCTGTTTCTTGTCTCTACTCTCCTTGACTGCTAACCCTGCTTCAGCCCCGGGTTTATATAGGGGAAGTTCTTCCCCTCCCAAGACTGGGCAGGAGGTGTGGCATGCACAGGATCCCTGACCAAAGGACCTCACACCTGCTCTCAGACATAATATCTCTATCACTGTGGCAACCAGACCCCTGGGGTGTCACATTAGCAAAATAATCTTTCTCCACCAGGACTGATCATTCATTTTCAAAATTCTCAATTCTCGGGTAAAATCTGTAGTCAGTAAAGACAGATTGTTAAATTACTGAGATAGGAGATGGCAGTTATTACTGAAAATATTCTATACAAAGGGGTGGAGGAGGAGGAGCTGCAAGCACAGCTCCTCCTCATCTCATCTACATAGAGTCTTATCAATAACAATTGCCAACTCCTATCTCAGTAATGTAGCAATCTGTCTTCACTGAATACAGATTTTCCCAGGGAATTGAGAATTTTGAAAATTAATGATCAGTCCTGGTGGAGAAAGAAGCAAATTTCTCTGATAACATATACTGAAAAGTTTCTCATTTTTACATGTACTATTGATATATGAAATAACAATTAAAACAATGGTTACTATTTAAAGATTGGGGACAGAGGAGGATTAAGGGTAGCCAGGGCCCTAAGCAATTTAGACTGCTTGGGCCTTCCCCCCCAGCATCCCATATATCATGTAACATGTCACATGATATTTTTGGGAGGTCATGTGATAGGTCACTTGAACACACAGGTGCGGTAGTGCACAGTTACAGACGTCAGGAGACAGAGACAGAGGCACATGGAATTTTTTTCCCTTATGGAAAGCGCTATACATAACAATAGAGGATATTACATAATAAGAGACGGCGATATACTTAACATGAGAGGACGCTATATAATACAGGACAGTACTGTTCATAAGAAAAGAGGACGCTGTGTAATGTGAGGGATGTAAAGGAAAAGGCTCTACAAAGCGAGAGGGGAACATAAGTAGTAAGGGAAAGCAATATGCATAGAGGATATTATAGAGGATGCTATATAATAAGGGAAAGCATTATACATAACAAGATATGGCCCCATATACTAAGGGACTGTGCTATACATTAGAAGGGAGTATTCTCTCTGCAAGTAAAGCTGCCTTTACACTGAAAGATAATTGTGAAAGTGAGTTCTAACGGTTAGAGAAGATGTCCTGCCATTCTCTACTGCTGGCAGCAGAGCTTCAGGAACAATCCCTGCCCTGCAATAAGGATCGCTGATGGTGGCGCAAAAAATATTATAATGACGGCAATCTAGCCATGGCTTCTCCCCGGAGCCTTGGGCCCAAAGTGGTAATCCAGACCGCCCTCATTATAATCCACCCCTGGTTGGGGATACATCACAGGCCACATAGTGGCTTTTTGAAACAGGCATTTTAACTACAATTAATAGAGGCAGCAAATAAAAAAGCCCAAAATTCCTGTAATTATAAGTAACTAATTTCATTGGTAGCTAAAAACATAATAATAATAAATCATCTATGTAATTGTTCCCTCTAACTGGACAGCTGCATTTACATTGGTGCGGTTACTTTATTCATTCTTGGTGGTTCCGCAAACTCTTAGTAAACTGTGGTAAGGTATCATACAAATCTGAAGTGAACTTTTATTTCTTACCATGAAAGAAAAATATCAATAATGATGAAAACTAATATTTTTTTCATTTTCACAGTAAAGTCCTATAAAATTTCTATCAGTATCAGTCAAGTTCCAAAGCCAGCTACAGACAAAGATTTATTTATTACCTTGTCTGGACCGATGGGCAACACTGGAAGAAGAAAGGTTAAATGCAAACGGAAAGCATTGTCTTCTAAGGTACAATGTTTTAATTAAATTAATAATTAAAGTTTCCATAAAAAGTTAATAATGGGTAGTAATAATGGTCTATCAGCAGAACAAAGTGCCTCTTTCCCTTCATTGTTTACCCAGTGAAAGCGATGTAAAGCATTTGTGGCTTTAGTCCCATCAATTATCGTCCATAATGCATTGGCACATTTAACAAATCATTGACAAACAACAAATGCCAGACTTGATAATAAACATTTTTTATCCATCCATCACTTTCATAAAAACACATGAAAATAGAAAAAAAGCACAAGTGGAGAGAACATAAAAAAACACAATGGTCACTTAATGCAACTGGCGCGAAAAAATTACAGGAGTTCCTCTTTTTGCCTTTTTTGTATTGCCTTCCATGAGCTGCACTTTGCTTGTTACAGGCATGTTTAACCAGTTCCTGACAAGGCACATTTTGTGGGGTTTTTTTGTACTTGTGCTGTACATTTTTTTTCTCATTCAGATGTTCAAATCATTTTTGCATCTTGTCTTTCATGATATTTGTGGCTTAATTTCTTTTGTTATTTTCCCACACTCTCTTTTTCTTTTCTTTTTTTTTCGTTGGCCATGTTATGGGGCGATATCAGCAGGAAAATAAAGGAAATATGAGTCTGTTTTTCACATTTTTTTATGACCACAAAGAACCACTGAGCTACATTTTAAAATCTGTTCACCTTTCAGTATCAATTGTTTGTTTTTTTCAAGGCTTTTTTTAAACTATTTTTTCTGACTTTTTATTTATTTATTCACTTATTTATTTATTTTTCAGTTATTTCATATATTGCGCCCCCAACAAGATCATAAAAGATCATTGATGGAACATGACTACATTTACATAAGTTCTTTTTTATTTGATTTCCCCTTTAACTGGGGATGGTATATTGGTCCCAGTTACAGAGGAAATGAAGCCTCCTGGCTGTAGAGCAGAGATGAATGGGTCTCATAGGACCAAGCAACATCTGTTGCCTCTCTACACTCAGTGATCACATGACTGCTGCATCTGGAGGAGGAAATACCGTTAGAGCTTCCTATTTCTGTATACAGAGTGCTTGTTCGATCCTATGAATACAGCAATCAGGAAGGCAAAAACGGTATCAAACCATCTCTGCCTTCTCTACGTGAAGTCTGGCTATGTCTGGCAGCTGGCCATGATGTTGTGCAACTGCTCCACTAAGTAGTGATGTTTTAGAATATTATTGCAGAGTAGAACGCGGACTGCCTGGAGATTCATCGCCTATGGGTAGCCTGGAAGTAGTTAACGAATGAGATATGAAATTAAGCACAGGCATTTATGTGCACATACCCTGGTTTCAGGACATACTACTAAGGATGTCACATTTGTCACCTAGCACACATACCGTAATGTAGCAAGTTATCATGGTGCAAAAAAGTGTAATTCGACACCTAAGGTAATGTGGCACCCCAGGGGTCTGGTTTCCACAGTAACAGCAATGTTATGTCTGAGAGCAGGTGGGAGGTCTCTTGGTCAGGAATCCTATGCATGCCACACCTCCTGCCCAGTCCTGGGAGGGGAAGAACTTCCCCTATATAAACCTGGGGCTGAGGCAGGGTTAGGGAGTTCAGAGGGAGAGTGCAGCCAGGAGGGCTGACAGGGAGCTGTGGCTCCGGCTGGGCCCAGCTCCTGGGCCATGCCAGAAGTAGAGAAGAGAAGCAGCATAGGAAGAAACAACAGGAGCTCTGTGGGAGCAGTGTTACAAGGAGTCAGGGGCTGGCAGCTGCAGAGCTCGCCCTGACTGAGAAGATTTCTTACCGGACCCGGAGTCCGAGGCTGTGGGGACTAACTCCTACCCAGCAGCAGAATCCGTCAGGCAGGGGATTTCAGGTCCTCTGGCCAAGAAACCCGAAGGCACGGTCACACGCATGGGACCAGCACCGCCGTCATGGAGCGGAAGCTACTAGAAGGCCCCGAGTCACCGGCCATACGGGTGAGCACCACACGGTACACTCAGGGACGTGGGCTACTTATACCCGCCTCTAGCAAGGTAGCCAGAAGAGTACAGTCAGTTTGGGAGGCCTACAACTCCGCCTGGCCAGGGGAGATCCCATCTGCTCAAGGACTGACCAGGCCCCGATCGCTAGCCAGTACTCCGGGAGGGTCTATCTTTGTCACCAGTAAAGACCCTGAATCACACCGCATCGTCTCTGAGTGATTCCTGCTACCCCCATCATCCACGTCGGCTGCCCTGAGGCCATACCCCTCCCGTTGGGGGTTATACCATCTACGCTGCACTATCCTACCACCGGCCTCAGCGGTCTGCCCTGCAGCGGCAGCTCCATAGCTGCATTCAACGGGTGGCGTAGTCGTCCTACCTCTACCGCTGATACAGCGCCACTTAGTCTGACTCCCTGGGCACGGACCGGGTCACCGCCACGAGACTACAACCCTCAACAGATCCGGCTCCGGGTAAGCTCCCGCCTGCGCAACGCAGCGCGACACAGGCCCAGGGGCGCGTCAGTAACATGTTCAATGGATTTTGCTGTATTAAAATGAACTGTACTTTTAACAAACTTTGCATAAATTAATAATAAAGGTGAACATAAGAAACTTTGTAATATATCTTGTCAAAGAAATTTGTTTCTTTCCCCACGTCTTCCCATTCTGGCTGCTTTCTGAACTTATCATATACTCAGAAACAAACAACTCAACTCCATCTATCTCAGAGAGGATGGCAATGTTCCCACAATCAGCATTTGGTGAGTTTTTGATGTTGCAGATTTTCTCCATCATCTCTGCACCTATTAAGTAAATTAGGCTACTTGCATTTTTTCATTGTGTTTTTGAGTGCTTTTTTTTACATGAGTTTTATCAAGTTTTTGACTTTGCGGTTTTTGTCTCTTGTTGGTGTGTCGTGCTTTAAATAAAGCTGCTTTGTTTTAGATTTTTTCTGATATTTGGCTTTGACAAATCTTTATTGATGCAGTCATGTGCGGATTACATGTGTTTTTATGCATTTCATCGTGGAAACGCACTAAAGATGCATGAGCGTTTATTACCTACGGAATTTCCACATCTAATGCAAGTGTATGTGAGAAATCTGCACATAAACCTCAACATACCCGCACGAGAAATAGACCTGCTATGGATTTGAAACACGCACCGCTGGTCAGTTTACGCTGAGTAAATAAGAAGCACAGTGGGCAGATTTCTATAAATTTTGACTCACCAAAACTGAGTCCTAAGTAGTCACTTATAGTTGCGTTGTGATACTGTACCTGTAACATGGTATAATTTAATGAGTAGCATTTTGTTAAGGAATGCTAAATCTGTATGTCAGTATTTCTAGTCACTTATATTATATTTTTTGTACTAGCTGTACAATCAAGTGTCAGACTTACTTTTTACTCCTTTCTATGTGTATGTTTTTAAGTATCTTTATGGGTTTTTTTTAAGTTATTAATTAATAAAGATGAAATTTGTTTTTTATTAACGAAGCACTCCTCCTCCCATCAAAGGTTTTATCCTCTTGATATATTGCAATCATCATATTATATAGCACTGTGTACTTACAATTGCTCATTTTGCCTTTCTATCCAGTTAATGCTTTCCTTTTCCATTAGGTCTATGATATCACTTAATTAAAGACTGACTTGTTGAATCCTTCTAAGCTCTATGTAGAAACAGGAGGTCAATTGAGTCATAGGTCACTGCAAAAGTCCCTGGAAAGGGAGGAGGGAGAAGCTGGGTCAGGAGTTGAAGATGAAAATGATACATTCAGGGAAAAGAGACTTCATGTTTCTATATAGAGCAGAGAAAACAGAAGAATTAGCTGGGTAGAAAGGCAAAATGAGCAATTCTAATTACGCAATGCTATATAATATGTTGATTGTAATATACAGTGCTGGTCACCTTTATTGGCACCCCTTCATTTTTTTCATAGACTGGACAATATCTTCAGAAAAAAATGTAAATGTACCAAATTATATCCCCAGGATGTTTTAATTAGTTAAATTAGTGGTCCAAAGTAATACAACAATAAACCATTGTTTTTCAACTTCCATGCTGCAATTTCAAAGAAGAAACAGAATAAACAGCATAAGGGTATGTGCACACGATGCAGAAATGCTCAGGATTTTTTCCTGAGCATTTCTGCATCTCTCTGGCAGGAAAAAACGCATGCGGATTGTACATGCGGTTTCCTGCCAGGGACATGCGGAAATGAAGCGGTCTTCACTTTCATTTCCGCATGCGGGTTGACAAGCGCTTCCCAAGCGATTTTAGCATCACTTGGAAAGTGCTTGTCAACTTTACACTATATAAAACCATGCAACCGGCATGGATTTATATAGTGTGTGAATGTCAAAAAATAAAAAATAAATCTATACTTTACCCTCTGATGGCCCCCGGTGTCCTGCTTCATCGGTCCCGGCTGCCGGCAGTGAAGACTGTAGGACCTTCCGACGTCAGCGTCACGTGACCCGTCACATGACTCTGACGTCAGCGAAGGTCCTTCATTCAACCGCGAAGTGCGCGGGAAGCCGGCAGGACGCAGCGCGGGCCGTCAGAAGGTGAGAATATATATATTTTTTATTTTATTCTTTTTTTTTTAGTGGTACCTGGGTCTGGATGAGAGTCCTCTCCTACACACCCGGGTACCATCCGCACATTAGACCGCATGAAAAGCGCATCAACATATACAGTGATGCGGATTCCATGCGGTCTAATGCAAGTCAATGGCGGCAAAAGAGCAGCGTTTCCGCAAAATTAATTGACATGCTGCGGATTTTTGACCGCAGCGTTTACGCTGCGGAAAAATCCGCATCATGGGCACAGCACATGCGGATTTCCATTGGGGAACATTGCTGCCCTTCTACCATGCGTTTTTCATGCGTTTCCGCGGCGTTTACGCAACTGCAAAAACGCCGCGGAAACGCATGAAAAACGCATCGTGTGAACTCAGCCTCAAGGTACCCCTCATTAATACTTGGTTGCCCACTCTTTGGCATTGCTGACAACCTCCAAACGTTTCTTTTAGCCATCTCTAAGCTTCTTGCACTTCTCAGATGGAATTTTCTCCCACTTTTCCTTTGTAGTTTCAGCTCACCCCAAAGATTTTCAATGAGATTGAGGTCAGGACTCTGCTGGCCTTTATAAAACAGTCCATGTTTTCTTTTTCAATCATTCCTGTGTACTTATGGGTCCTCCACCATGCTTAACTGTTGGTAAGGTGTTCTTTTCCTTATAAGCTTCATTACGCTGTCTGTAAACAAACTGTTGTTTTGCGTTGCTAAAGAACTCTATTTTGTTTCATCTGTCCACAGAACATTTTCCCAGAAGGATTATGGTTTGTCAAGGTACTGTATTTTTCAGACTATAACATGCACTTTTTTCCTCCAAAATTTTGGAGGAAAGTGGGGGGTGCGTCTTATAGTCCGAACATATATATATGTACTGTGGCTGTGGGTGGTGTGGGGTTTGGGTGGGGAGCAGTAGCGGAGGAGGAGCGGGGCACAGGAGGCAGCAGCCGCCTGCTGCAGCCTAAGCTGTGACCGCTGCTAAAGAAAATGAATATTCCCTGCTCCCCACGCCCATGGGCGTGCACACTGTAGAAGCAACGCGGCTCCTGCTGCAGACCATGATCTTCACTCCCATGGGTTATAGTAAATATTCATGGTCTTTAATAGCAGGCACACAAACAGACGGCCGCAGCAGGTGCCGCTCTGCTTCTACAGTGTGCGCGCTATTAAAGAGAGTGAATGGTCACTGATCCCCACTCACACAGTCCTGGCGTGGGGAGCAGTGACTATTCCAGCACAGCACTTCCCTGTGTGAGGGCGCATGATGCGCGACTCTCACAGTGAGAGTGTCGGCAGCAGAGTGGGACGCACCGCTGGAGGAGAGAGGAGGTGAGTATGATTGTTTACTTTTTTTTGTGAGCAGTGTGATATGGATCAGGGGGTGCCAAGCATACCAAGATGGAGGGGTGCCAAGCATACCGGGATCAAGGGGTGCCATACATACCAGGATGGGGGATCAAGGGGTGCCATATATACCAGGATCAAGGGGTGCCATGCATACCAAGATGTGGGATCAAGGGGTGCCATGCATGCCAGGATGTGGGATCAAGGGGTGCTATACATACCAGGATCAAGGGGTTCCATGCATATCAGGATCAAGAGGTGCCAAGCATACCAGGTTGGGCAATCAAGGGGTGCCATGCATTCCAGGATGGGGGATCAAGGGGTGCCATGCATACCAGGATGGGGAATCAAGGGGTGCCAGACATACAAAGATATAGGGTCAAGGGGTGCCATGCATACCAGTATCAAGGGGTGCCATGCATACCAGAATCAAGGGGTGCCAGGCATACCAGGATCAAGGGGTTCCATGCATACCAGAATTAAGGGGTGCCATGCATGCCAGGATGGGGGATCAAGGGGTGCCATGCATGCCAGGTTGGGGGGATCAAGTGGTGCCATGCATACCAGGATGGGGGATTGGGGTGCCATGCATAGCAGGATGGGGATGAGGGCCACATATACCAGGATGGGGACAAGGGCCATGTATACCAGGATGGGGATGAGGGCCACTTATACCAGAATGGGGATGAGGGCCACGTATACCAGGAAAGAGGGGCCATACATACCAGGATGGAGGATATTAACAGAATTGGGGGACATTACCCCAATACCAGTATCAGCAGCACACCCGCTCCCCCATAACAGTGCATCATGACCACATTTTTTGCTTCAATTTTTTTTCTATTTTCCTCCTCTAAAACCTAGGTGCGTCTTATGGTCTGGTGCATCTTATAGTCTGAAAAAATTTACTCTTTGGCAAAGATCAGACGTTCCTTTTTATGTCTTTTCTTCAGCAATGGTTTCTTCACTATCCTTCGTCCATAAAGTTCTGCTTGGTTTAGTGTGTGGCGTATGGTACTTGTTGAAACCATGACCCCAAACTGTTCCAGGTTGGCCTTCAGGTCTTTGGATATTTGACGTGGTGTTTTTTCCACCATTCAAACCAACCTTCAAAGACATCTCTTGTCAATTTTCCTCTTTTCCCCACATCCAGGGAGGTTTTTTTGACGGTTCCATGCTCAGCAAACTTCTTAATAACATTGCGCACTGTTGAAAATGGGATTCCAAGGTCTTTGGAGGTGGCCTTATACTATTTGGAAGTCTTTGCTAGTAATAGCAGTTCTGATGTCCTCAGACAGCTCCTTTGTCTTCACCATTGTGACAAAGGAACAGGGCCATGTGGCTTATTAAAACAGTGAAGTCATCATTCATTGGCTAATTCATGTCACATGCGCACCGACAATTAATCACAGGAGAATCTCTTTTGTGATTTACCACAGGTGAGTCAATATGTGTTTCCATACTAAATTAATGTAAAGGGTGCCAATACCAGAGTCACAACAAGCTTTAGGGTTTTTTATTGTTCCCTCCCATTGTTTTTAGTTTTAAATTATTGTTTATCATTTGCTCTTTTGTATTTAACATGCGGACTCCATACAAAAAAATGTTTCACGTGATCCATTTTTTTTCAGGATATATTCCACATTATGTACTTAAACTTCATGGGTGCCAATAACGGTGAGCAGACTGTATTAAGAAGATAAAAACTTTCACGGTAATGCCTCTTTAAAGGGTTTGTCCACTCTTAGGACAACCCCTTCTTGAACTAAATGTATGGCCCCGATAAAATAAAAAAAACCTATACTCACCTCCCGTGCTGGTGCCATTCCAGCGGTGTCAGCATTCGCAGACCTGGAGCTCTGGTGCTGTGGAATAACACGTGGTGCCCGGCACTTAAAGCGTACCTGTCAGCATGATTGTGCTTAGTAAACCATATACACTGTCTGGTGGGCGCCATTACACTGAGTAAAATGATACTTTTGTTGATGAAATCCGTCCAGTGGTTCTTTTATTGTCTTTATTTTCAGTTCTGCCATAATGATATGTTCGTGCTCTGGGGTGGGACTTTAGGGAGGGGCTGTAGCTGGTGCTCTCATTATGTATTCATATCTCTGGCCTCTGACAGGTCACTGTGCTTTCAGTGACCTGCCTACTATTTGAAATACTTTCTTTGTAATTTCTGTGGCAAAGCGAAAATTTACATCTCCCAAAATGGTCGTCGCATGCTCAGTAGCATTACTGTTTATTGCATACATTAGCTAAAAGCAATTTGGTGCACACAATGTACTCTGCTTTTTCCCCATAGTTTGTGATGGATATGACGCGCCCCCTGGGCCGTGTGTGTAGGGGAATACCCGGAGCCGGGTCTCTGTGTAATGCTGGGGGTTGTAGTCTCCGTGGCGGCGACCCGGTCCCGTGGCTCAGGGTGGTCAAACCAATGGCGGATCTGTTTCTTTGGTTTTGTAATGTTTAAATGTCCGACTATGCCACCCGTGGATTGCGGTCAATGAGAACCGCCGCTGCAGGGCAGACCGCTGAGGCTGATGTTGTGTGCGCAACAGAGGGTAGTATAACTCCCCACGGGAGGAGTTTAGCCTCAGGGCAGCGTCTATAGATGGTGAGGGTTGTGGTGCGTGGGCACAGCAGAAATGACTCAGAGTCCGTGCAGTGCAGTTCAGGGTCTTTACTGTTGGTAATGAAGAAGGCCCTGCCGGGAGTACTGGCTAACATTAGAGGCCTGGTCAGTCTGTGAGCGAACAAGAGTCCCCCTGCCAGGTGGAGATATAGGCCTTCCCGTCTGACTGCACTCTTCCTGGCTACCCTGCTGAAGTCGTGTAGTAGCCCACGTCCCTGAGTGTACCGTGTGGTATGGCTGGTGACTTGGGGCCTTTGGTTCCTTCCGCTCCTCGATGGCGGTGCTGGTCCCTTGCGTGTGACTGAGCCTCCGGGCTTTCTATGGCCAGAGGACCTGAAATCCCCTGCCAGGTGGTTTCTGCTGCTGGATGTAGATATCCCCACAGCCTCAGACTCTGTTGTCCGGTTCTCTGCGTCTTTCTGCCAGGACGAGCTCTGCTCCAGTCCCTGGTCTTCAGCTCCTGGCTCCTACAGAGCTCCTTGCTGCTGCTCTGTCCCTTCTCTGGAACTAGACTCTTCTCTAACCCCGCCCCAGATCCAGTTTGTAAAGGGCAGGTTCCTCCCCTCCCTGGACTGGGGCAGGAGGTGTGGCTGCAATATTGCTCCTGACCAGGAAAACCCATGCTCGCTCTCAGACATGGTATTTCTACCACTGTGGCAACGAGACCCCTGGGGTGCCACAGATACTTAACCCCTTCATGACCTTGTGATTTTTCATGTTTTCCTCCCCTTCTTTCAAGAGCCATAACTTTTTCATTTTTCCATCAATTTAGCTGTATGAGGGCTTGTTTTTGTGGGACGTTTTGTACTTTTGAATAACACCATTGATTTTACCATATAGTGTGCTGGGAAAAAAATTCCAAGTGTGGTGAATTTGGAAAAAAAAGTACAATTCCAGAATAGTTTTTGTTTTTTTATTTACCATGTTCACTATATGGTAAAACAGGCCATGCAATATTATTCCACAGGTCAGTATGAGTACTCAGATACCAAACATGTACAGGGTTTTTTATTAAAGTGGTGAAAGAAAATTACGAAATTTGTGAGAACATTTTTTTTTTTGCTTGTTTCACCATTTTCCGAGACCTGTAGCATTTTCATTTTTCAGGATCTGGGGCTGGGTGGGGGTTTATTTTTTGCACCCTGAGCTGACGTTTTTATTGATACCATTTTGGGGTAGATACAATGTTTTGATCGCCTGTCATTGCATTTTATTGCAATGTTGCGACGGACAAAAAAGCGCAATTCTGGAGTTTTGATTTTTTTTTTTCTCGTTTCACCGTTTACCGATTGGATTAATTTATTTTATATTTTGATAGATCCGGCGCTGCTCGATGCAGCGATACCAATTGTGTATTTTTTATTTTATTTATTAAAACAATTAAAATTAGGTTCAATGGAGCAAAAGGGGGGTGATTTGAACTTGGATTTTTTTTTCATATTTTTATAAACTTTTTACGGTCTTTAATGGTGCTCTTAGGAGACTTGATCGCCTGTGCTATACATAGCAATGCTTCAGCACTGCTATGTATAGCAAAAATCATGATCGCCTACGGATGTCGGCCATGAGCGAGCGTTCACAGGAGATTCACAATGACAGGCACGGAGGTCTTCGGCAGACCCCTGGCTGTTAGGACAACCCATCTGTGCCCTGTGATCACGTGACAGGGGCGCCAGTGGGCGGGATTTCTGACGTGCTTACTGCTGGCGCGTGTTAAATCCTGCTGTCAGTGATTGACAGCATGATTTAACTGGTTAACAGCCATGGGTGGAGCACAGCTCCAAATATTTTGCTTAGTGAAAGGAGGTGCCATCGCATAGCCAATCTATTTAATAAAAGTTTCCCTAGGAAGAGGCATATGGACAGGTCTGGTGTCTAAAGTTAGAAATATAGCATGCGTCTTTCAGCTTAGATTTATTTTATCAAAATTTGTTATTTCGTTCTCTGCACACCAAAATAGAAGTAAACAGCTGCAATATCTTCAGCCGAGGACTTCAGGAATAGAAAATGCTGATGTTTTCTAATCAGCCTCGTAGAATCCAGGATGATGTTAATTAGTAATTTTGTTCTCTAAAGTAAATGATATGGCTTTAACTCATATCATGATGCTTAAGCAATTCTGCAATTCTCATTGAATCTGCCAACAAGGCAAGCACATCTTGCTTAAAATAAAAGCCAACCTGTCAGGGTATCCTTTTCTACATTCTTCATTGGTCTATCAGTTTGTATGCTTGTTTCATTAATATGTTGCTTTTGCTATAAGCCAAAGGTGATCTTTATTTTGCTGCAAAATCCCTTTACATATTTATATTCAATGACTGAACCTTTCTAGCATATTAAAAGGGATATTCCCAAAAAAAACAAGTTATTTCATATACTTGAATAACTTGCTAATCACTGAGGAGCCAACTGCTGGGACCTCCAGCGATCCCAAGAATGGGGCTTTGGAACCCCTGCGGTGTGCCCAAACAGAGCAATATGGGGTATTGCTGCATTCAGGAAAAATTGCTTAACAAATTCCCGGGTCCTTTTTTACCTCTTACCCTTTGTGGAACTGAAAAATATGGGGCTAAAACAACATTTCGGTGGTAAAAAGTTAATTTTTTCATCTTCATGGCGTCAAATTCTTTAAAACACCTGTGATGTTAACATGCTCACTGCACCACTAGATAAATTCACTGTATGTAGTTTGTCAAATGGGGTTACTTTTGAGGGAGTTTTGCTGTTCTGGCAACTCAAGGACTCTGCTAATGTGACATAATGTTCGTAAATAATTCCAGCAAAATCTGCACACCAAAAAGGTGTTCCTTCCCATCAGAGCTTTGTAGTGTTCCCAAACAGTAGTTTCTAACTGACTCGCCCCCTGGGCCGTGGGATACCCGGAACCGGGCTTCTGTACGATGCTGGGGGTAGTAGTGGCGACCCGATCCCGTGGCTCAGGGTGGTCAGACCAAATTGTGGCAGTCTATTTATCAGTGTTTTGGAATGTCCGACTACGCCACCTGTGGATTGCGGTCAGGGATGACCGCCGCTGCAAGGCAGACCGCTGAGGCTGGTGTTGGTGTGCAGCACAGGGATAGGATAACTCCCCACGGGAAGAGTGTAGCCTCAGGGCAATGTAGGTGGATGCTGGGGGTGATGGTGCACGCGCAGCATAAATCACACAGAGTCCAATGGTGCAGTTCAGGCCTTTTACTCACAGTGGATATCCAAGTCACCTCTGTCAGCAATGACTGCCCAAGCCGTGCTGCGTCCACCAGGTGAGGGGCTCGGTCAACCCCCAGGCAACTCAGGAGTATGGCACAGGACCCCCTTCTATCCTTTCTCTGGCCTCTCGTGCCCCACCAGTGACCACGCTTCTGTCCGGCTGCCTCGGGCCTTCTCTGGTAAAACTTGGCGCCAGTTTCCCTGATCCTATGTGGTGCCTTCCTAGTGGGTGTAGCAAGGGGTCGCACCAATAAATTATCACGACCTCCGGTTCTTGGCTGAGGGATGATTTACCTCCACCAACTTGGGAATCCGGTACCCTTCCACGGCCTGACCCTTCACCCGATATAACGTGGGCTTGCAACGGTTGCTGTCCGCTCTGCTCTTTTAGGGTCCCTTCTGCCTTCTTGTTTCTGGAGCCTTTCTACTCCTCTGTCTCTCCTCTTTCCTTCCTTCTCCTTCTCCTCTTCTCCTCTCTGGCCCCGGCCTTCTCTCCAGGCCTGCCTCGTGGAGCTGAGCTCAGGCTGAGCCACAGCTCCCTGTCAGCTCTGACTGAGCTGCTACTCTGCTCTGCTTCTTCTGAACACTGACTAAAGATGGCTCCCACCTTTTATCTGCTTCTCTGTGCTGAGCTCAGGTGACCTGCACCCAATGAGCTCCTTCCTATGCTCCAGAAACCATCCCCTTCTGCTCCTACATCACTGGGTTCTCTCCCCCCTCCCCACTCCAGCCAGGGACATGGTCAGTTGTGCCTGCATTTATATGGGAGCACCGTCGAGCTGTCCCCCGGAAATGGGGAGTGTGTATGTGTGTGTGCAGCTAACTGAGCCCTGGTCCACACTCCATCCTTACCTGGGAGTGGAATATCACACCTCTGGTTAAGGTGCAATACCCCTGTGGCAACCGAACCCTCGGGGCGCCACATAACCACTGTGGTAAAGTGACTTGCTCAGCTCTCACACAGGCAGACACAGGAAACACGTTTCGGGTTAACTTCCTGCAGGTTTATTGATATATGGCATAAACCACAGCAGGGTTCCACAAAATAAACACGGCCTCTCTGGGATTATGAAAAACAAAAAGATAAAGTATAGTTCAGTCCATAGGCGAGCGGGGTTTCGCCTGCTCTGGTAGCACATTAAAGTTTCACCACAAAGTCCTTCTGTGTTGCGCTCTGGCTTCTACACACACAGTCTGGAGACTTCCTTCTCCAGGCCACACCAGGGAGAAAAAAAACAGTGACTGAGCATTTAACTTCACTACCCCAGAGGTGGCGATATGGTGAATGACCTCCCACCCTTTACAGTGGTCATACACAGCAAACCACTCCCTTTTAAAATGGTGGTTTAACCCCCAACACGTAACATGCTGAAGAAAACTTGTAGGTTTAGTTCACTGAAGCTAGTAGCCGCAGTGAAACATATCTCTTTTCACATATATCACCAGTGACTCTGTCACATATTCCCCCCTCTGCCCAAAGCCAGGGGTTTGTGAACCTTCAAACACCAGGCAGGGAATTCTAGAGAGGGCATTACCGTGTAACTTCCCGAGTCTTCGCTGCACGTGAAAATTAAAGTCCTGGAGACCTAAGAACCACCTAGTCACCCGGGCATTCTTACCCTTATTTTCCCTTAACCATCTCAAAGGGGCATGGTCTGACACTAGTTTAAACTTCCCGCCTAGTAGGTAATATCTCAGTGTATCTATGGCCCATTTTATGGCTAAGCACTCTTTTTCTACTATAGCGTAATTTTTCTCGCAGGATGAGATCTTCCGGCTCAGATACAGGATGGAATGATCCTCCCCACTTATCTCTTGGGAGAGCACGGCTCCTAGGCCAACTACTGAAGCATCTGTCTGGACCACGAATTCCTTATTAAAGTCTGGTGTGACCAGGACCGGCTGCTTGCACAGTGCCATCTTCAGCTGTTGGAACGCCGTCTCCGTTTCATCCATCCATTTCGCCATCATTGATCTGGTGCCTTTGAGAAGATCCATAAGTGGCGCAGCAATCATGGCAAAATTTGGGATAAACCGTCGGTGATATCCCACAATTTCAATAAACGCTCTCATCTGCTTCTTGGAGAGCGGTTGTGGCCAGTTCTGGATTGCCTCGACTTTATTGACTTGCGGCTTAATTTCGCCTCTCCTGAAAACATAGCCTAAGTACTTGGCCTCCTCCTTCCCAATGGCACAATTTTTCGGATTTATAGTAAAACCCGCCTTCCTCACTGCATCCAGAATCACCTGTAGCTTCGGTAGATGACTAGCCCAGTCTAGGCTAAAGATTAAAATGTCATCAAGGTAGGCTGCGGCATACTTTTTATGTGGGGCTAGGATCCGATCGGTATTCAAATGTATTGGAAACACCCATCAGGTGTTGAGAAAGCCATCTTCTCCTTGGCCCTCTGGGACATGGGGATCTGCCAGTAGCCGTTCGTCAGTTCTAGAGTGGTAACATACCTCGCAGGTTCAAGCCTCTCGATGAGTTCATCGACACGGGGCATCGGGTATGCGTCACTCTTACATACCTCATTCAGCCGGCGGTAGTCATAGTAAAACCTCCACTCCCCATTGGGTTTTGGCACGAGAGCGATGGAACTCGACCGTCCACTCTTTGACTCCTCTATCACGCCGAGGTCTAACATCCTTTACACCTCGGTTGAGATCACCTCTCAGCGTGCTTCAGGAATCCTATAAGGCTTCAAATTCATTCTTATATGTGGCTCTGTTAACACATCATGCTCTACCACCTGCGTATGCCCCGGCAACTCTGAGAACAAGTCACGATTTTGCTGCAGCAGTTCTCGACACCATCACTACTGGGCCAGCTATAGAGTCTAAGCTATTGTGACATCTTCCACCTTGGCTTCGGGTCCAGCTCCCAGGCAAGGAGCTTCCACGGGTTCCTAATCTCGCCACGGCTTGAGTAAGTTTAAATGATATATCTGGTGCGGATTTCTTCGGCCTGGCTGGTGGACTTCATAATTAACTTCACTGAGTTTCTCCACCACCTCATATGGGCCTTACCACTTGGCCAGGAACTTGCTCTCGACTGTGGGGATTAGCACCAGAACACGGTCCCCAGGCTGGAACTGCCTCAGCCTCGCTGATCTTTATAGATCTTTATAAGGGTTATAGACCCTTGCCTGAGCCTCCTGCCTGGAGGAGATGCGCCTTCACGATAGGCATCACTTTTGCAATTCTCTCCTGCATCTGGGTCACATGTTCTATGATGCTCGGGTGGGGCGTAACCTCGGCTTCCCAGGTTTCCTTGGCAATATCCAGGAGCCCTTGCTTATGTCGTCCATACAGTAGCTCAAACGGGGAGAAACCAGTAGAGGCTTGCGGAACCTCCCCTACCGAGGAGAGCAGGAATGGTAGCAGGTAGTTCCAGTCACGACCATACTTCTCTACGACCTTTTTAAGCATCGCTTTTAAGGTTTTATTAAAGCGCTCCACCAGGCCGTCTGTCTGCGGATGGTAAAAGGAGGTTCGCAGCTAAGTAATCTGGAGGACCTTACACAGCTCCTTCATTACCTTGCTCATGAATGGAGTTCCTTGGTCAGTTAGTATCTCCTTCGGCAGTTCGGTCCTGGCAAATATATGGACAAGTTCCTGGGCTATGCCCCTACTTGACGAGTTCCTTAGTGGTACAGCTTCTGGGTACCGGATCGCATAGTCCATGACCACCAGGATGTATTAGTGGTCCCGGGCCAATTTAACTAAGAGCCCCAGTAGGTCCATGGCAATCCTCTCAAAGGAGATTTCTATCACAGGTAGTGGGATTAGAGGACTACGGAAGTGGAAAGAGGGAGCGGTTATCTGGCAGGTGGGACGGGACCTACAATGGTTTAGGATTTCCCAATAATAACCTGGCCAATAAAACCTCCACTATATCCTCACATGAGTTTCTCGGCCCCCTGGTGTCCCTCCAGACCATATGAATGGGCCATATCTAATACCCTCCATCGGTATGGCACTGGAACTAACAGCTGTTCCACTATCTCATCACCCCTTTGTTTGGTCACAATAACTCCCCCTAAACTACAAAGTGGGGGAATCTGGTGTCGGCCCCCGGCTCTTGAGCAATCCCGTTACAGACAGTAACCTGGTCAAACGCCCCCTTCAAGGTCAAGTCTCGAAATTGAGCAGTCCCAAAGTTCTCTCCGGACAATTCTAACTCAGGGAGGTAGGCCTCCTTGGTCACTGTCGCGTCCTCGTCGCCGGCAAGGACACACAGTGGAAACTCATCCATTTGAGATTTCGACAGGGGTTCCATAGGGACCTGGCTTTTGCCACAATATGACGGGATGTATCAGGTCCTTGACCACCCTAACCTCGTGGGACTGGTCACTACAGTCTGTTCCGACTGTCACTCTGGCCACAGGATAGTCCTCATGTATGTGTAGCACCCTGAGGATTCGGCTGCTACAGGGGTATTGCACCTCAACCCAGAGGTGTGATATTCCACTCCCGGGTAAGGAAGGAGTGTGGAACTGAGCTCAGATAGACTGCATGCACTACATACATCCCATTCCAGAGGAGCAGGCCGACGGCACTCCCACTTAGAAATGTGCAGGTGCGACCGAGCCTGTTCCTGGCTGGAGTGGGAGGGGGGAGGAACATCCCATGTAGTGTAGGGGCAGATAGGGGGAGCAGTCTGGGTAGTGGTAGGAGCTCATTGGGTGCTGGTCACCTGAGCTCACACATAGAGGGATATATAAGGAGGGCACCAACTAGGATCAGGGTCAGACGCAGAGAGTAAGTCAGACGCAGAGAGTAAGTCAGATGCAGAGGACAAGCCTGCAGAAAGAAACAACAGCCCTGGAGAGAGAGAGTGGAGTAAAGAAGGAGACCCAGAGGGGGACAAAGAAGGGACCCAAGAACCCAAATAAGAACACCGGGTGAGGAGTCAGCAGAAGGGTACCGGAACCCAAGCTGGTGGGGGTAAAGACATTCCCCAGCCAGAGACCGGAGACCGTGGGCAGAGTCTGTCACGGTCACCCACTACATTCACCCTGAAGGCACACCACATGGAGGGTCAGGGAACCTGAGGCCAAAGGTTGCCCAACAGAAGGCCCGAGGGAGCTGGATTTAGGTGAATCACTGGTGGGGACGGCTGAAGGAAGGACAGAGGGAGAGCTCAGGGCCACGCTCCGGACTTGTTTGGGGGTTGGCCGGATCCAGGACCTGGTGGACGCAGCACGGCTCGGGAGGTCACTTGGAGCTAGAGTGACCAGGAACATCTGCAGTAAGTAAAGACCCTTAACTGCACTACCCGAGTCTGTCATCATTACCGGCTGCACCGCACCACCACAACCCCCATCCTCTGCGCCTGTCCCCTCTGAGGCTATACCCTTCCCGTTGGGGGTTATCCCACCAAGCTGCACATCCACCATCAGCCTCAGCGGACCCTGCTGCAGCGGCGGCCACAGTGACCGCATCACAACGGGTGGCGTAGTCGACACAACGAACTTTAATAACATCAGTAAAGACTGCCACATAACACTGAGCTTGACGCCCTGGGCACGGGACCGGGTCACAGCCGCTCGGAGACTACAACCCCCCCATCTGATCCGGTGCCGGGTATTCCCCTCAAAACGGAATATGTCCCAGGGGGCGCGTCAACTTTGGCGTAGTCGGCAGGATTACGTGCCCGCAACACCCGGGTACTGCGTGCCTGAAGAAAAGTGCAAGTTTACCTCAGAAAGAAGACTCCTGCCGGTTCCGGAGGGTCCACGCCATCGGACTCCATCACCAGTCGTTTCCCGCCGATTGTCCGCCATTTCCAGCTTGTTCCCGCCATCTGCAGAGTTTCCCGCCACTGGGCGACGCTTCCCGCCAAAACCGCAGATTTCCCGCCTTGGAAGAGCAGCGGACGCCATTATGGGCGTACCAAAGGAGGGCAAGAGGCCACCTCCCATCGTGGGCCAGGACAGAAAATGGCGCCAAAAGTGGAAACCGCCCCCACCAACAGAGACTGTGATGCTGGAGGTGTCTGTCAGCGTGAAAGAACTACCCCTGGAGCTGACAGTCACCGAGTTGCCCCGGGACCGCCCTCGAAGTGGGAGGAGACGAAAGAAAGGAGCGGGGATGGGTGTCGCTTGGAGCAGTCTAGAACGAGCGCACCCGGAGGCGAGGTGTCCAGAGCAAGAGCACCCGGAGTCGAGGAGAGAAAGAGTAGACCCGGGAATGGAGCGGCAGCAGAGCAGCACCGGCCCGCTGGCCAGGAGCCTGCAGAAGGAAGAAGGAGGAGAGCAGAGCAGCACCGGCCCGCTGGCCAGGAGCCTGCCGGAAGCAGAGCAGAGCAGCACCGACCCGATGGTCAGGAGCCTGCTAGAATCAACAACCCCGCTAGGCTTAGCGGAGATCCTGGCGCAGCTTCCCCGAGATCGGGAGTGCGCGCGGAGTGCCCTGGAGGGCCTCGCGGGAAGGATGGCCCGAGTGCAGAGGGAGATCCTGGCGGAGTGGGGCCGGGAGATGGCCCAGCAAGCTGGAATCCGCCCACGGAACCCGCTCCCTTGGAAGAAGACGTCGACTACCTCTGCGGATGACGCGGGAGGACCCAAGGCCGGAGACGGCGCAGAAGAGGGAGCGAGACGCATGGCAGCAGGTAAGGGGGATGCCTATACCCCATACCGGAAGACCACCCACCTGCCCCAGCTCCCCGTCGCAGAGCCCGAAAGTCCCCCTGCCGTACCCGAGACCGCCATGACACCGCCACCGACTAGGCCCCGACCGGAAGCCGCCGTCGCGACCCCAGTGACGTCACGCGTCGTGACCCGGAGCGTGGCGCAGGAAGAAGAGCCTCCGGCCTGGTCACAGGGCCTAGCGTTTCCGGGCGCCGCATCCAAAGCAGAGCCATCTACCTCCGCGGAGCCTCCGGCCTGGTCGCAAGGCCAGGTAACCCAGGGCGCCGCCGTCCTTACGGTGCCCTTCACCTTCCAGGTGCCCCAGGCCTGGCCGCAAGGCCTGGGCAACCCGGGCGCCATCACCACCGCGCCCGCGCCCGCAATACCAAGGGTGCCACACCTGGGGGAGGACCTCTTCGGCCAGCTCACATGGCCGGACGGGCGGCCCTTCATCTGGCCCGAAGGGTACCCTGAGCTGGAACGGCAGCAAAGACTGGGGCCCTTGTGTGAGCCCCTGATCCCGGCTCCAAAGCCCGTGACTCGGGTCTCGCCTCCACTCGAGGAAGCCCAGTTCGTGTGGGACCCCACGGGAGAAGATTTGATGGGGTTCACCGGAGAGACTCGGGCAGCTGCAGCAGAGCGTACCGAGTGTTGCCGTCAACAGCTGGCAGAGTTCAAGAGAGAGCGGGAGGAGAGGCGGGCCAGAGAGCAATGGGCCCGGACCCGCAGCGCGGAGCAAAAGAGCCGGACCAGAAGGGACCCCCGTGCAGCAGATCGTCCCCGTACCATCGGGACGGTAATAAAGTTTAATGCGCAGCATGGGTGGGGCTTCATAAAGGACCAGAACACCATGGGTGACGTCTTCGTTACCCGACGGGATGTCGAGTCTCACCTGCCAGAGGGTCACAAAGGCCGTGACCTCTACGTCGGTGACGAGGTAACGTTCACCCGGCACAAGTGTGCCAAGGGACCTTACGCCCTCCACGTGCATCGCCTGACAGAGGAGGAGTTGCGGTGTAGGGAGGAAGAGCCAGAAGACCCGGACGGGTTCAAGGCTAGGAGGTACTACGATTAAGAACAGTAGTAAAGAAAAACTGTATATAGTTACCCGTCGGGGTACACAAGAAACCGTGGCTGCTTTAACGTTTAGTCCCCGTTGGGACCAGTGAACAGTTTAACCCGTGTGTCCCTTACCCAAACCAGGCTGAGGACTGTGAGCAGCCATCCCATTCCCTTTACCTGGCCGGGGACTGAGAACGGCCAAAACTTCCCTGTACATAGTTGCGCTTCCTAAGGCGCCCCCTGCTGGTTTTATGAGAAACTGCTTTTCAAAAGACTGTCGCACTTTACCTGGTCACGAGTTGCACGGTGACCAGAGGAGGAAGAAAGAAAGAGACGACGAGAATGTTATGATGATGTTTATATGAAAAAGTTTATATATATATAATATTTTATATGTTTTTATGTTTATAAAAATTTGTATGTTTGGTGTTTTTGTCTTTGCAGCCCGAGGACGTGCTGTGATTTACCAGGGGGGAATGTAGCACCCTGAGGATTCGGCTGCTACAGGGGTATTGCACCTCAACCCAGAGGTGTGATATTCCACTCCCGGGTAAGGAAGGAGTGTGGAACTGAGCTCAGATAGACTGCATGCACTACATACATCCCATTCCAGAGGAGCAGGCCGACGGCACTCCCACTTAGAAATGTGCAGGTGCGACCGAGCCTGTTCCTGGCTGGAGTGGGAGGGGGGAGGAACATCCCATGTAGTGTAGGGGCAGATAGGGGGAGCAGTCTGGGTAGTGGTAGGAGCTCATTGGGTGCTGGTCACCTGAGCTCACACATAGAGGGATATATAAGGAGGGCACCAACTAGGATCAGGGTCAGACGCAGAGAGTAAGTCAGACGCAGAGAGTAAGTCAGATGCAGAGGACAAGCCTGCAGAAAGAAACAACAGCCCTGGAGAGAGAGAGTGGAGTAAAGAAGGAGACCCAGAGGGGGACAAAGAAGGGACCCAAGAACCCAAATAAGAACACCGGGTGAGGAGTCAGCAGAAGGGTACCGGAACCCAAGCTGGTGGGGGTAAAGACATTCCCCAGCCAGAGACCGGAGACCGTGGGCAGAGTCTGTCACGGTCACCCACTACATTCACCCTGAAGGCACACCACATGGAGGGTCAGGGAACCTGAGGCCAAAGGTTGCCCAACAGAAGGCCCGAGGGAGCTGGATTTAGGTGAATCACTGGTGGGGACGGCTGAAGGAAGGACAGAGGGAGAGCTCAGGGCCACGCTCCGGACTTGTTTGGGGGTTGGCCGGATCCAGGACCTGGTGGACGCAGCACGGCTCGGGAGGTCACTTGGAGCTAGAGTGACCAGGAACATCTGCAGTAAGTAAAGACCCTTAACTGCACTACCCGAGTCTGTCATCATTACCGGCTGCACCGCACCACCACAACCCCCATCCTCTGCGCCTGTCCCCTCTGAGGCTATACCCTTCCCGTTGGGGGTTATCCCACCAAGCTGCACATCCACCATCAGCCTCAGCGGACCCTGCTGCAGCGGCGGCCACAGTGACCGCATCACAACGGGTGGCGTAGTCGACACAACGAACTTTAATAACATCAGTAAAGACTGCCACATAACACTGAGCTTGACGCCCTGGGCACGGGACCGGGTCACAGCCGCTCGGAGACTACAACCCCCCATCTGATCCGGTGCCGGGTATTCCCCTCAAAACGGAATATGTCCCAGGGGGCGCGTCATATGCAGCAAACGCCCACAGTTTTGGGAGGGATCAGCTGGTGGGGAAGGGTGGCACTGATTAGGGTCACCAGACTCCCAGAGTCCAATAGTCCAAGCACCCTCACTCCATTAATGGACACAGCACACACCTGCGGCCCCTCGCTGGGTTAACACTGCAGGCCGGATAAGCATAATAAGAATAACGTCTGTCTAGGCTGCAGTCCATTGGCTCAGGGGACAAATGACACGGGGCGGCTACGTGTCCAGGATTGTGACACTGCCAGCAGACCACATCCTTAATAACAGTCTTTGTGGGACCCTCAGTGGAATTGGGATGCCAGTTGTGGCTCTAAACCCATCCCCCCTTTGGGTATTCCAGTGCGAGAAGGGAAGGGAATGTATGAATCTGTCCATCACCACACGCTCGACCATCTGGACAGGAGTGGCAGACTCTGGCTGCAACCATTTCTGGACTAGATGTAGCAATTAAAACATCTCTGAGTGAGGGGGTTTGTCGTCAGCATACACCCAGTGGTGGATGATAATGCTGACATTATATACAATTAGAAGGTAAGTGGACTATATTATTAAAACAGAATTACATCTGTACGCTTATTTAAACCAGTGGGATGGGCGGTCTCCATCATCAGGATCCAATGGGTTTCTCGGCTAAGAATTTTCTGTCGTCAAGCTCCTCCCCTTCTGGGCTTACTGATCCTTTCCATTCCGAAAAACTGGAAACTGCTCAAATCACCACCGTGCATTTGGTAAAAATGTTTCGATACATTAGAAGGATTAGGTGCCCAAGGGGGATTTACTGTAACAGGGTCAATCTCCACGCAGGGAGTAACAGGGAATATATGGGGACAACAAGGGAAGTAGCAGGTAATATGCTATAACTGACAATCCACAGTTGGGCTAGATGTAGCAGAGTCAACACTGTTGTAATCGGCAGTTTTTTTCACTTAGCTGACTCTTGCTCCTCACAAGGCAGTTGCCGGCTGATGCCGGTGTTGCTTTCTTCCGGCTTCCCCGCCTAAACAATGCTCCGTCTTCTGGCGGCAGCGGGTGGTCTCCGGTTTGACCCGCTGAGCCCCAAGTCCATAACAGTGCACCTCACTTGCTCGGCTCCAGGGATCCTGAGTCTCTTCTCCCTCTAGTCGGGCTTGACTCCCTCTGTCCACTGCCGCTTTTCCCGCTCAAAAACTCCTTTTCCACCCTCTTCCTAGACACGAGCTCAGCTACCTGGTCACCTGACTCCTCAGCTCTCTCCCTGGACACGCCCCCAGCTTCCCGGTCACCTGACTCCTGTCTCGTAGTCTGTAGGTGCCTCGGCAGTTCCGGATCCCTTGTTTTGAAAGTACTTACACCCCGGTCTTCCCCCTTACACTCCCGCTCTCCTTTAACTCACCATTCCGCGGGCGAGAGTTCCTTCACCAAACGTTCACATTCTTGGACTTCCTGGACGATACGTTGCCATATAAATTGATCTTGTTCATAACAGTGAGGAGGCACTCCTGCTGTTGTCCGTTCTGACCGGCGTAACTCAGTTTGACCGATAGGGGGTGCAGGGTCACTTGGATTCCCAATCTCCGCCTGCCCGGTGGCTTCAACTGATGGTGTTCCCTCGCCGCCTGCACTGGGGACTGCAGGTAATCGAGTGCTGGGGCTCGGAGGTAGAATCAACAATTCTTCTTCATCCACATCATGGCTTGGGGCAACTGTGATAGGACCCTCTCTAGAAGCAGGTGATTCTTCATCCTCGTCATCTTTAGACAGACAGGGCCGCAGCATACTATGATGAACCACTCTGGTAGGGGCTCCTTCAGCCCCCTCGGGTTGAACTTCATACACAGGTCCTTAAGCGCCAAACCTGCGCTTCACTCGGTGCGGGGTCCGTTCCCACCACCTACTCAATTTGCCCCGGGGCCGCCTGTCTCGATCCACCACCCGCTCCCCGGGCCTCAGAGCTGTCCCTCGAAGAGGCAATGTCTCATGATGCTTGAGCTCCCGAAACTTTTGTTGTACCAACCGTCGGAGGGTCTGCAGTCGATGCCGGTGTTCTCGGACCCAGGAAGACATCCCCGTCCGTGGGTAGTTCTCCTTGGGGTCCAGCTCTAACTCGGTAATCTCTCGCCCCTTTCACCCGAACAGTAAGGTATAAGGAGTGAACCCCGTCGTACTATTCACTCAGTTGTTGTAGACCCACACCAGCTCGGCTACAAACTCAGGCCAAAGCACCTTCCAATCTTCCTCCAATGTGCGGAGCATTTGGATCAGTGTCCGATTAAAGCGTTCACAGGCCCCATTTCCTTGAGGGTGAAATGGAGTAGTCCGTAACTTCTCAATCCTGTACAACCGTTGCAGCTCTTCCATCACACGGCCCTGGAAGCAGGCGCCTTGATCGGAATGGATCCTCTTTGGGCAGCCGTACACCCGAATGAAGTCTCGGCAGATGGCCTGCGCAGCTGATTCGGCGGTCAGATCTCTGGTCGGGGTCACCACCGCAAACTTTGTGAAGTGGTCTGTCATTACCAGGCAATGTTCATACCCTAGATGCGCCGGTCCAACAGTCAAATAGTCGATCATCAGCACCTCCAAGGGGGCAGAAGTCACAATGGTTTGTATGGGGACCCGCTGCTCCGGGGGCTTAACCAGCTCACAGCTCCGGCATCTTCGACAAGTGTCTACTATTGTTGCTCGCAGTCGGGGGTGATACACCAGCCTCTGCAACCACTGAAATGTCTTCTCTGGTCCGAAGTGAGCCCCTCGTTCATGAGCCTCCTTAGCCACTACTCCGACCAACTTCTCTGGGATCACCACTTGCCAGGTGGTCCCGAACTCTCGCAGTAGCTGTACCCATCGCTACAGCAGCCCATCTCGCAAACATAGTCTCTCCCATTGTCCCAGCATTTTCAGTACCCGGCAAGTCCCAGGAAGGCCCGTACGTTCTTCACTGTCTTCGGTGTAGCCACTCCTGTACTGCGGCCACCTTTTCCCAGGTGGGCCTGACTCCTTCACCGGACACAGTATAACTGAGATATTCGATCTGTTTGCGGAACAGTTGGCACTTCTGGGGCTTCACCTTAAGACCATGACTCTGTAGGCGGCTCAGTACTTGCTCCAGTCGCTGGAGGTGCTCCTCGAAGGTGGCATTATAGACAATTATGTCGTCAAGATAAATCAGTGTCGCCTCGAAGTTCAAATCGCCTAGGCACCTCTCCATCAGACGCTGGAACGTCCCGGGGGCATTAGTCAGTCTGAAGGGCATCCGATTGAACTCAAACAGTCCCATGGGTAATATGAACACCATCTTCGCACGGTCATGTTCGGCCACGGGCACCTGCCAGTACCCGCTGGCCAGATCCAAGGAGGAGAAGTATCTTGCCTTCCCTAAGCCCGACAGAGACTCTTCGATTCGGGGTAGTGGGTAAGAGTCTCGTACTGTACAGGCATTCAGTCGTCTATAGTCCACACAGAACCGCAGGGTCCCATCTTTCTTCCGGACCAGGACAATCGGGGCTGCCCACGGACTCTGACTCTCCCATATCACACCATTTTGTAACATATGGGCTAGCATCTCCTTAACCTCCTTATACATCTGGGGAGGTATCTGCCGGTATCTCTCCAGCACTGGGGTAGCACTCCCCGTGGGAATCTCGTGGGTAATGGCTTCGGTGCAACCAAAATCATCCTCATGGCGAGCAAAAGACTTCCTTGTACCGCTCCAGTACCTCCGCAACCTGCTGCACCTGTCGAGGTGAAAGTCCCGTCAATTCAGCCCGCATTCATTCTAGGATTCTTCGTCCACCTTTCGCACCATCACGGTGGGATTCCGACGACACGGTGACCGCCAGACTCCAGGGGCCTCCTCGTACAGCGGACAGCTGTACCGCATCAGGTTGCACCAACTTCTCTGGCATTCCCAGAATCTGGGAGGGAGTGTGAGATCACCTTCGCCCAGATTAAAGCACCACACTATAACATTGCCACCCTGGACGGTGGCCAGTGTCCGAGCCACCATGAGTCCGGGGGGTACTTTGTCCATCGATGTTGGTTCTATCAGTACTTCGACCCCCTCAAGAGGTGTGCAGGCCCGTGTGGGTAAAGTGAGTACAGTTTGTCCTGGCGGTAAGGTGAGCGCCATAGCTGCTGGTACTATTACTTTCCCCAGGACCTTCCCTTCACTCTACGTCTCCTGAGCCTGGCCGGCTCGGATTAATTGTTGAAAAACCCTCCTTTGGGGTGTTCGTGGGTCGCACCGGTCTAGAGGAATCTTCTTTGGCTCACAAATCAGGATTTGCCCGATCTCTTTCAGCACATTCATTCCGAGGGTCACCGGGGGTCCACTTCCGGTTCCCCCTGCGACCAAGACGACCCCTTTTTTTCCCACATCTTTTCCACACACTCGGATCTTCATCCACACCACCCCCGCGACCGGGATGGGTAATTTATTAGCTGCCGTAAGTCTAACTACTGGTCCCCATTCAGGCTATCTCTAGAAATCGCTGTTGAAAGTAGGCTTCTGTCATCGTAGTCACCTGGGATCCCGTGTCAATCAGGCAGTGAACAGCCCGTCAGCTTATTTCAGCCCAGACAGTCGGGCTGGTGGAAACTAGATCCTTGGGACTTCCTCTTTTTCTTTCCCCTTCCTTAGGCTCCGGGCTGTGTCCCCCAAACACGGAGCCCGCTAGTTTAACGGTTGCCGCGACAGGGGTCGCCCTCGGCTAGCACAGAACCTGGCGTAATGTCCTGCGCCTCCAAACTTCCAGCAGGTCGTGTCTCTGTCTGTGCAGGGCTGCCTCACTTCTCTACGGAACTCTCCTGCAGGGCGGGGCCTGAATTCAATTCTTTCCTTAACTGGGGCAATCGATCCGGGTATCTCTGGTGTCAGTGCAGGGGCCTTCTTGAGCCTGGACCATTCACCCCGCATCTCCTGTATCTCCTTTCGCATCTCTCGAGCCCATTCCGGTTCAGCTGCAGGCGGGGTGGGTACTTCGTTACTCCGGACCATTCCTGCCAGGGCCGTCACCCCCATCTCCTGCTCTCTCACAGGTGCCTCCACCCCCACTTCTAGAAAAGTCATACGTGGGTTAGCGTGCAGGTGCTCCCGCAAGGCCTGCTTCAGCTGCACATCCCTGAGGCCTGCCAAAAATTGGTCCCTTAAGATCACATCAGGGGGACCCATTCCCAAATTCCCCACGTTGTCTTTTCTAGTGATATAGGCATGCACCCTCTGTAATGCATTAACATATTGCGTCACCGTCTCCCACTCCTGCTGCACTTGGTGAAACAGCCGTATCCTCAGCTCTCCTACATTGTTGGGATCCCCATGCATCTCTTCCAATATCCACACCACTTTTTCTGCAGTATCCCGGTAATGCGGAGGGCGGTACATCACGGATTGTCGGGCCTCGCCGTCCATGGTCAGTAAGGCTATTTCGGCTTGCATAGCTGGGGTCATCGGATGCTTACGTAACATACTCCTAACTCTCTCAACCCAGTTCCACAGCATCATATTGTCCCCAGTGAACTTTGGGAGATTGCTGAGCATGGCCCCCAGCAGCAACCTAGATCTAGGGGCTCCCAGTATGGACTGATCTGCAGTGTCTGTGTCTAAAGACTGCATCCTGCCGACTACGCCAAATGTAACACAGGTACTTTAGATGCAGTGACACAGAAACACAGAGCAGCCAGTACAGGGTTAAATAACAAGGGGGATTTACTGTAACAGGGTCAATCTCCACGCAGGGAGTAACAGGGAATATATGGGGACAACAAGGGAAGTAGCGGGTAATATACTATAACTGACAATCCACAGTTGGGCTAGATGTAGCAGAGTCGACACGGTTGTAATCGGCAGTTTTTTCACTTAGCTGACTCTTGCTCCTCACAAGGCAGTTGCCGGCTGATGCCGATGTTGCTTTCTTCCGGCTTCCCCGACTATACAATGCTCCGTCTTCTGGCGGCAGCGGGCGGTCTCCGGATTGACCCGCTGAGCCCCTAGTCCATAACAGTGCACCTCACTTGTTAGGCTCCAGGGATCCTGCGTCTCTTCTCCCTCTAGTCGGGCTTGACTCCCACTGTCCACTGCTGCTTTTGCCGCTCAAAAACTCCTTTTCCACCCTCTTCCTAGACAAGAGCTCAGCTCCTCAGTCACCTGACTCCTCAGCTCTCTCTCTGGACACGCCCCCAGCTTCCTGGTCACCTGACTCCTGTCTCGCAGTCTGTCTTCCCCCTGCAACAAGAGGCACAACCCCGGCAGTTCCGGATCCCTTGTTTTGAAAGTACTTACACCCTGGTCTTCCCCCTTACACACGGTGCAAAACATAATCAAGAAGTTTACAACCCATGGCATTGTAACTAATCTCCCTGGATGTGGACAGCAGATAAAAATAGGGAGCAGTGCAGCCCCACCCCAGACCATAAATGGGACAAGTATGTGTAACTATTTCAGCTTATACATACTATCTATCATTGTGTTTGCTATGCACCATCAGGGACATATGCCCTTTATGTAGGGATGAAAATTATATTGTAATTTTTTACTTATGGAGTTACCTGATGGGGTCAAAGAGGGATAGTCTTCATTGAGTGGGTGCACGATCTTGTGAATTTAGGGTGCCAATCTTCAAGGACAGGAAAGGAACAGTATAGGGCTAATTAGTCCCCAATTTCCTTAACCCGCCATGAGACTCTGTGTGTATATATATTTATAGATTTTATTAAGAGTTTGTTTGCTTAGATCCAGGTGCTATAGTACCTTTTTTAGAACTACAGTACAGACGAAAAGTTTGGACACACCTTCTCATTTAAAGATTTTTCTGTATTTTCATGACTTTGAAAATGTACATTCACACTGAAGGCATCAAAACTATGAATTAACACATGTGGAATTATATACTTAACAAAAAAGTGTGAAACAACTGAAAATATGTCTTATATTCTAGGTTCTTCAAAGTAGCCACCTTTTGCTTTGATGACTGCTTTGCACACTCTTGGCATTCTCTTGATGAGCTTCAAGAGGTAGTCACCGGAAATGGTCTTCCAACAATCTTGAAGGAGTTCCCAGAGATGCTTAGCACTTGTTGGCCCTTTTGCCTTCACTCTGCGGTCCAGCTCACCCCAAACCATCTCGATTGGGTTCAGGTCTGGTGACTGTGGAGGCCAGGTCATCTGGCGGAGCACCCCATCACTCTCCTTCTTGGTCAAATAGCCCTTAAACAGCCTGGAGGTGTGATTGGGGTCATTGTCCTGTTGAAAAATAAACGATGGTCCAACTAAACGCAAACCGGATGAAATAGCATGCCGCTGCAAGATGCTGTGGTAGCCATGCTGGTTCAGTATGCCTTAAATTTTGAATAAATCCCCAACAGTGTCACCAGCAAAGCACCCCCACACCATCACACCTCCTCCTCCATGCTTCACGGTGGAAACCAGGCATGTAGAGTCCATCCGTTCACCTTTTCTGCGTCACACAAAGACACGGTGGTTGGAACCAAAGATCTCAAATTTGGACTCATCAGACCAAAGCACAGATTTCCACTGGTCTAATGTCCATTCCTTGTGTTCTTTAGCCCAAACAAGTCTCTTCTGCTTGTTGCCTGTCCTTAGCAGTGGTTTTCTAGCAGTTATTTTACCATGAAGGCCTGCTGCACAAAGTCTCCTCTTAACAGTTGTTGTAGAGATGTGTCTGCTGCTAGAACTCTGTGTGGCATTGACCTGGTCTCTAATCTGAGCTGCTGTTAACCTGCGATTTCTGAGGCTGGTGACTCGGATAAACTTATCCTCAGAAGCAGAGGTGACTCTTGGTCTTCCTTTCCTGGGGCGGTCCTCATGTGAGCCAGTTTCTTTGTAGCGCTTGATGGTTTTTGCAACTGCACTTGGGAACACTTTCAAAGTTTGCCCAATTTTTCGAACTGACTGACATTTATTTCTTAAAGTAATGATGGCCACTCGTTTTTCTTTACTTAGCTGCTTTTTTCTTGCCATAATACAAATTCTAACAGTCTATTCAGTAGGACTATCAGCTGTGTATCCACCTGTCTTATGCACAACACAACTGATGGTCCCAACCCCATTTATAAGACAAGAAATCCCACTTATTAAACCTGACAGGGCACACCTGTGAAGTGAAAACCATTTCCGGTGACTACCTCTTTAAGCTTATCAAGAGAATGCCAAGAGTGTGCAAAGCAGTCATCAAAGCAAAAGGTGGCTACTTTGAAGAACCTAGAATATAAGACATATTTTCAGTTGTTTCACACTTGTTTGTTAAGTATATAATTCCACATGTGTTAATTCATAGTTTTGATGCCTTCAGTGTGAATGTACATTTTCAAAGTCATGAAAATACAGAAAAATCTTTAAATGAGAAGGTGTGTCCAAACTTTTGGTCTGTACTGTATATGATTAAAGATACTCTTTTAGCAGTTTTTGTTCTTCTATTGTTCGTTTGCTAAGGGCCCCTTAGTATGCATTTTCTTGGTTATTTCTTTGAACGTGATCATACATAAATTTGATGGTAGTCTCACATACGAAGCTGTAGTAGATGGTGAGATATGGAGCCTGAAAGTAAAAAGTTCAAAACATTGTTACGCTTTTTTGTTTGTCACTGTATGTATTTATGCAAGTACTGGCATTATATCATTATATATAACTGACTCCCCATGATACACTTGTTTTTTTTACTAATTATGGGTGTGCACCCCTTTATTTATGTATTTTTTCGTATTCTTATTGTTGCCTTCCTAATCCTTAATAAAGGTTAATTCCATATTAATATATTTTTGTTTATACTGGACTTTTATGTTTTGTCAGGTTTTTTTTCGCCTTCCCATTGTAATTACACCGACTGTCCATTTTTTTGCCATCACTGTCCTGTGCATCACTTTTGGAATTATTTATTTATGTATACCGGTACTTATTCACATTAATTGTCACACTCATATGCTAATTTCCTTGCTCCTCCATACCTAGATGGAGTAGTATAGTTTCCAAAATGGGATCAAATATGGATGTTTCTGCTGTTTTGCCACTTTGCGGACTCTTCAAATGAAACATGGCGTCCACAATCTGTTCCAGCTAAACTTAGGGCTCAGAAAGGAAGGAGCACTATTTGACTTTTGGTGCCTTCTATTTGCCCAAATAGTAGTTTCTGACCACATTTTGAGTATCGGTGTACACAGGAGAAATTGCACAACAAAATGTGAGGTCTGTTTTTTCCTGTTACCCTTGTGAAAATGAAAAAGAGTATTCTAAATCAATATCTTAGTGGAAAAAAACATGATTTTTCCTTTCGACGTCCCAAATTCAAAATGGGTTCAAAATGCTACCACACCCACAGATGAATTCCTTGGTGTGTGGTTTCCAAAATGCTGTCACTTCTGGGAGGGTTCTGCTGTATTAGCAAATTGGGGGCTTTTTAAATGCAATATTGTGTCCAAAATCTATTGCAGCCAAACGTTAAATAGTGCTCCGTCCCTTCTGAGCCCTACAGTGCAACCAAACAGTAGCTTCTGGCTACATGTGGGGTATTGGCTCATTCAGGAGAAATTGCACAACAAATTGTGGGTTTTTATATTACTCTTGTGAAAATGAAAAAAATGGAGCTAAAGTAATACTCTTGGGGGGGGGGAAACATAATATTAATTTTTTCATTCACTTTGCATTAACCCCTTTACCCCCCAAGGTGATTTGCACGTTAATGACCAGGCCAATTTTTACAATTCTGACCACTGTCACTTTATGAGATAATTACTCTGGAACGCTTCAACGGATCCCCCTGATTCTGAGATTGTTTTTTCGTGACATATTGTGCTTCGTGATTGTGGTAAAATTTCTTCGATATCACTTGCGTTTATTTGTAAAAAAAATGGAAATTTGGTGAAAATTTTGAAAATTTTGCAATTTTCAAAATTTGAATTTTTATGCCCTTAAATCAGAGACATATACAGTACAGACCAAAAGTTTGGACACACCTTCTCATTTAAAGATTTTTCTGTGTTTTCATGACTATGAAAATTGTACATTCACACTGAAGGCATCAAAACTATGAATTAACACATGTGGAATTATATACTTAACAAAAAAGTGTGAAACAACTGAAAATATGTCTTATATTCTAGGTTCTTCAAAGTAGCCACCTTTTGCTTTGATGACTGCTTTGCACACTCTTGGCATTCTCTTGATGAGCTTCAAGAGGTAGTCACCGGAAATAGTCTTCCAACAATCTTGAAGGAGTTCCCAGAGATGCTTAGCACTTGTTGGCCCTTTTGCCTTCACTCTGCGGTCCAGCTCACCCCAAACCATCTCGATTGGGTTCAGGTCTGGTGACTGTGGAGGCCAAGTCATCTGGCGTAACACCCCATCACTCTCCTTCTTGGTCAAATAGCCCTTACACAGCCTGGAGGTGTGTTTGGGGTCATTGTTCTGTTGAAAAATAAATGATGGTCCAACTAAACGCAAACTGGATGGAATAGCATGCCACTGCAAGATGCTGTGGTAGCCATGCTGGTTCAGTATGCCTTCAATTTTGAATAAATCCCCAACAGTGTCACCAGCAAAGCACCCCCACACCATCACACCTCCTCCTCCATGCTTCACCGTGGGAACCAGGCATGTAGAGTCCATCCGTCCACCTTTTCTGCATCACACAAAGACACGGTGGTTGGAACCAAAGATCTCAAATTTGGACTCATCAGACCAAAGCACAGATTTCCACTGGTCTAATGTCCATTCCTTGTGTTCTTTAGCCCAAACAAGTCTCTTCTGCTTGTTGCCTGTCCTTAGCAGTGGTTTCCTAGCAGCTATTTTACCATGAAAGCCTGCTGCACAAAGTCTCCTCTTAACAGTTGTTGTAGAGATGTGTTTGCTGCTAGAACTCTGTGTGGCATTGACCTGGTCTCTAATCTGAGCTGCTGTTAACCTGCGATTTCTGAGGCTGGTGACTCGGATAATCTTTTCCTCAGAAGCAGAGGTGACTCTTGGTCTTCCTCTCCTGGGGCGGTCCTCATGTGAGCCAGTTTTTATGTAGCGCTTGATGGTTTTTGCAACTGCACTTGGGGACACTTTCAAAGTTTGCCCAATTTTTCGGACTGACTGACCTTCATTTCTTAAAGTAAGAAAAAAGTAATGATGGCCACTCGTTTTTCTTTACTTAGCTGCTTTTTTCTTGCCATAATACAAATTCTAACAGTCTATTCAGTAGGACTATCAGCTGTGTATCCACCTGTCTTCTGCACAACACAACTGATGGTCCCAACCCCATTTATAAGGCAAGAAATCCCACTTATTAAACCTGACAGGGCATACCTGTGAAGTGAAAACCATTTCCGGTGACTACCTATTTAAGCTCATCAAGAGAATGCCAAGAGTGTGCAAAGCAGTCATCAAAGCAAAAGGTGGCTACTTTGAAGAACCTAGAATATGTAACATACCTGGCGGCGTCCTTGCATAGTAGTCCATCTCCCACTGTGCAAGAGAGCGCACTTGCACTCCAGTCCAGTCTGCTAGCCTGGCTTCCCTCCATGCTGTCTGCTTGCCTCTGTTTCTGCTGCTTAAGGGCGGTGCCCGATCACTTCCTGTTTCTTGTACCTGCTGCGGGCACACCCCTTGTGCGTCCTCAGCCTATTGCTGTCTGTCATCTGGTATTTAACCCAGCTCCTCCCAAGAAACCCTGCCTGAGCATTGTGTTTCATTCAGTGTGCTCTTTCACTGTGAATGTGCCAGGTCTGTGTTTGCTTGCCTGCCCTTCCTGGAGGCTGTATTTCCAGGCCTGTCTGAACACGCTCCTTGCCTGTTCGTTCCGCCTTCTAGGGGCCGCATACCTAGACCCGCTCCTGTATCTTGTCTGTCCTGTCTGAACACGCTCCTAGCCTGTTCCTCCCACCTTCTAGGGGCTGCATACCTAGACCCGCTCCTGTATCTTGCTACTGTGTCTGTTCTTGTCTGTATTCTCTTCTAGCCTGTTTCCTGTGTTTCTCTATGTCGTACCTTTCCTTTTTCTGCAGAGTCTGAATTCGTACCTAACTCCTGCTCGTTGTCACTGTACTTCCGTTTGTGAGTTAGTGGTCCACTCGCTACTTCACTGTAAGTACCCTGTGGGTATCTGGTTCTGCCTTTCCCTTCCTGCCTGTTCCGTGTGTACAGAGCCCTGTCCCCCCTGCTCTGCCTTGCTCACCGCTCCGGCAGTTCTTGCCTGCTCTGCCTTGCTCACCGCTCCGGCGGTTCTAGCCTGCTTTGCCTTGCTCACCGCTCCGGCGGTTCTAGCCTGCTCTGCCTTGCTCACCGCTCCGGCGGTTCAAGCCTGCTCTGCCTTTGCTCACCGCTCCGGCGGTTCTGGCCTGCTCTGACCCTTTGCTCACTGCTCCGGCAGTCTTGCTCCGCTCTGACCCTTTGCTCACTGCTCCGGCAGTCTTGCTCCGCTCTGACCCTTTGCTCACTGCTCCGGCAGTCTTGCTCCGCTCTGACCCTTTGCTCACTGCTCCGTCAGTCTCGCTCCGCTCTGACCCTTTGCTCACTGCTCCGGCAGTCTCGCTCCGCTCTGACCCTTTGCTCACTGCTCCGGCAGTCTCGCTCCGCTCTGACCCTTTGCTCACTGCTCTGGCAGTCTCGCTCCGCTCTGACCCTTTGCTCACTGCTCCGACAGTCTTGCTCCGCTCTGACCCTTTGCTCACTGCTCCGGCAGTCTCGCTCCGCTCTGACCCTTTGCTCACTGCTCCAGCAGTCTCGCTCCGCTCTGACCCTTTGCTCACTGCTCCGGCAGTCTCGCTCCGCTCTGACCCTTTGCTCACTGCTCCGGCAGTCTCGCTCTGCTCTGACCCTTTGCTCACTGCTCCGTCAGTCTCGCTCTGCTCTGACTACTCTTGCTCACCGCTCCAGGCGGCCTCGTCCTGCTCTACTCTTGCTCACCGCTCCAGGCGGCCTCGTCCTGCTCTACTCTTGCTCACCGCTCCAGACGGCCTCGTCCTGCTCTACTCTCGCTCACCGCTCCAGGCGGCCTCGTCCTGCTCTACTCACGCTCACCGCTCTAGGCGGTCTCGTCTTGCCCCGCTCTCGCTCACCACTCTGGGCGGCCTTACTCTGCTGTGTTTGTCCGCCACATCTGTGGTTCTGTTCCTGAGTCCCAGTGTGTACTGGGTCCTATCCCGCCTGTGTTCCTACCTGCTAGTGCCTCCCTGTCTGCACTCTAGCCGTGCTTGCCTGTACCCCCCCTGCCTGCATACCCGCCTGCCTGCATACCAGTCGTGCCTGCCTATACCCACCTGTCTGTGTGCCAGCCTAACCTGTCTGTTCCTGTATTCCCCTGTGTGGGTCAACAGCCGTGTCCGGGGTCTGTCCTGGAGTAGCACCTGGTCCCTCTGCTCGGTTCCTCCTTGGTACACTGGCGTCGTATGCCGTCGTGCGACCCTGGTCGGATCGGGTGAATACCTAGTTACGCCCCTCCAGGCATTCACTCTCCGGCACGGTCCAGTGGAATCACACGCACTCGCCGCTCAGCCCGGGCGTGTGCATTACAGAATATAAGACATATTTTCAGTTGTTTCACACTTTTTTGTTAAGTATGTAATTCCACATGTGTTAATTCATAGTTTTGATGCTTCAGTGTGAATGTACAATTTTCAGTCATGAAAATACAGAAAAATCTTTAAATGAGAAGGTGTGTCCAAACTTTTGGTCTGTACTGTATGTCACACAAAATAGCTAATAAATAACATTTCCCACATGTCTACTTTACATCAGCACAATTTTGGAACCAAAATTTTTTTTATTTATTAGGGAGCTATAAGGGTTAAAAGTTGACCAGCGATTTCTCATTTTTCCAACAAAATTTACAAAACCATTTTTTTAGGGACCACATCACATTTGAAGTCACTTTGAGGGGTCTTTATGACAGAAAATACCCAAAAGTGACACCATTCTAAAAACTGCGCCCCTCAAGGTGCTAAAAACCACATTCAAGAACTTTATTAACCCTTCAGGTGCTTCACAGAAATTTTTGCAATGTGGAAGAAAAAAATGAACATTTAACTTTTTTCACAAAAATGTTACTTTAGACCCAATTTTTTTTATTTTCGCAGGGGTAACAGGAAAAAATGAACCGCAAAATTTGTTGTTCAATTTCCCCTGAGCATGCAGATACCCCATATGTGTGGAAAAAACACTGTTTGGGCACACGGCAGGGTTCGGAAGGGAAGGAGCGCCATTTGACTTTTTGAATGTAAAATTTGCTTGAATAATTAGCGGACGCCATGTTGCGTTTGGGGAGCCCCTGATGTGCCTAAACAGTGGAAATCCCCCACAAGTGACCCTATTTTGGAAACTAGACCCCCCCCAGGGAACTTATCAAGATGTGTGGTAAGCACCCTGAACCCCCAGGTGCTTCACAGAAGTTTATAACATTGAGCCGTAAAAATAAAATTTTCACATTTTTCCAACTAAAATGTTTTTCAGCCCCCAATTTTGCAGTTTCATAAGGGTAACAGGAGAAATTGCACCATGCAATTTGTTGTGCAATTTCTCTTGAGTAAGCAGATAACCCCATATGTGGAGGCAAACCACTGTTTGAGCGCACGGCAGGGTTCGGAAGGGAAGGAGCGCCATTTGAATTTTTGAATGTAAAATTTGCTTGAATAATTGGCGGACGCCATGCTGCATTTGGGGAGTCCCTGATGTGCCTAAATAGTGGAAACCCCCCCTCAGTGACTCCATTTTGGAAACTACACCCCTCCAGGATTTTATCAAGGAGTATAGTGAACATTTTAAACCCAGAGGTACGACACAGAATTTGATAACATTAGGTCATCATATTGAATAAGTTGTCATTAGTCTTGCGCGCAAGTGCTCGCTATTTGAGTTTGCATCGGCAACTTGGGTGTGCACCAAGTATCGCGGGTGCTCAAGTGACATGCTCGAGTCCCCGCCCCGCATGTTTCGTGGTTATTAGACACCCAAAAAAAACATGCGGGGATCGCTCGTGCATGGCAGGCAATCCCCGCGAGCTTTTTTTGGCTGTATAACAATTGCAAAACATTTGGGGCGGAGACTCGAGCATATCACTTGAGCACCCGCTATACTCGGTGCATACCTGAGCACCCGATGCAAACTCAAGTAGCGAGCACTTGCGCTCAACATTAGTCGCCATATCGTCATTTTTTTTTCTTCAGAAAAGATCCCAACCTCAACCCTAGCCCTAACCCTAATACAACCCCAACCCTTGCCCAAATCTAACCCTAGCCTAACCCTAACCTAACTCTAACCTTACCCTTACCTGAACCCTAGTCCAACCCTTGCCCAACTCTAACCCTAGCCTAACCCTAACCTTAGCCTAACACTAACCCTAGCACAACCCTAACCCTAACACAACCCTAACCCTAGCACAACACTAACCCTAGCCTAACCCTAACCCTACCCTAACCCTAGCACAACCTTGACCCTAGTAAAACCCTAACCCTAGCACAACCCTAACCCTAGCACAACACTAACCCTAGCACAACCCTAACCCTAGCACAACCCTAACCCTAGCACAACCCAAACCCTAAAGTTTATTTTTTACGCCGTTCTTCGTGCGGTATAAGTGATTAGACGTCTTTATTCTTCGGGTCGGTGCAATTACAGCGAAGCCAGATTCATATTGGGTTTTTATTATTGACAGCTGTCACACACTAAAAAACCCTTTTTTTTGCAAAGACTAATTTTTGCATCGCTATATTTTGAGAGCTATAATTTTTCCATATTTCGGTCGACAGAGTCATGTGACGGCTTATTTTTTGCGGGACAAGTTATTGGTATCATTTTCAGGCACGTGACATTTTTTGATCGCTTTCTATTCTGATTTTTGGAAGGCAGAATAAACAAAAGCCAACAATTCAGGAATTTTTATTGTTTTTTTTTTATGCCGTTCTGCGTGTGGTAAAATTGATAAGGCAGCTGTATTCTTCGGGTCAGTACGTTTACAGCGGTACAGCATTTATATTGTTTTTTTTTATATTTTGGCACTTTTACACAATAAAAACTATTTTATAGAAAAAAGAATTGTTTATTCTGAGAGCTATAACTTTTTTATCTTTCAGCCGTTGGAGATGTATGGCGGCTTGTTTTTTGCGGGACAAGATGACGTTTTCAGCGGTACCATTTTTATTTACATTTGTCTTTTTGATCGCGTTTTATTCCATTTTTTTTGGCTGTATGATGATAAAACATCGTTTTATGTTTTGTTTTTTAGTTATTTTGTTTACAGTGTTCACTAAAGGGGTTAACTAGAGTGACAGTTTTATAGGTCAGGTCGTTCCGGACGTGGCAATACCAAATATGTGTACTTTTATTGTTTTGTTTTTTTTTCCATTAGATTATTTATTTATGGGTACAATATATTTTTATTTTTATTTTTATTATTTTTTTCATTTTTTTTTTATATTTTTACTTTTTTTCTTTTTTTTTTCACTTTCTGACATTTTTAGTAGCTTTACACTTTCACTTTTTGCAGCCTGATCAGCTGTATAGCACAGGAATGCAGAACCATCCCTGTTCTATGCAGCCTGTCAGCGCTGCACAGGGAGAAGTTACTTTGGTCGCGCACTGCGCATGACCAAAGCAACTTCCTGCCTCCTGTTGACCTGGATATTGTCATGATGATGTCGGGTCGCCATGGCAACATCATGGACCGGACTCAGACGCCGGGGGACGCCGGCAGAGAAGGTACGTATAGCGCTTACCTCCTCTTGCCACCGGAATGCTGCGATCGATTTCAATCGCAGCATTTCGGGGGTTAATGTGCATGGAGCGGTGCGGGACCGCTTCCTGCACATAGCACCGGGTGTCAGCTGTGACAATCAGCTGACACCCGGCGGCAATCTCGCACGCACCCAAGGCGTATCAGGCCCATAAGGCCCAGGGCACAGATACGTATTAGTACTCCCTGGGCCGGAAAGGGGTTAATTCCTAAAGGGAGAACAAACTTCATGAATGCTGTTTTGATTACTTTGAGAAGTGCAGTTTTTAAAATGCAGTCTTTTGAGGGGTTTTTTAACATGTATATCCCTGAAAGTCACTTCACAAGCAAAACATTTCTTAAAAAGATAGCTTTTGTTAATTTAAAAAAATGCCAGGTCTGAAATCATCACTATTAAGTAAAAAGTTTCAAACTTTATTAAGTACAAGATATAAAATGTTGGTAAATCCAAAGTACAGACACAAAGACACATTGGTGGGTGAGTAACTGAAGGGACCCCAAAACAAAGTTTTCCCTTTCATAGGGTAATTAATATGTATTGAACAATCAAATAAATATGATGCAATAAGCCTATGATTACAATACACAATCAATCAATACGAATTACCATATACATATAATTGGTATAAAATATATATATCCCACAGTTGAAGGCATTATAACAATAATCATATATAGTATACTCTAGTTCATAACTCTCTCACCAGACACCCGATGCACATTTGTGAAACGCGCGTCAGGTGTTTGGTGGGTGAGTTATTTACTAATGTTAACTATATATAATCATTGTTGTAATGCAGTTTTACAATTTTGCAGATTTCTGATGTTTCTTTTGTAAATTTTGCTCACTTCTCCCATCCTAACAAAAAAAAGACATTTCAAAAATGAAGTTGATGTAAAGTAGACATGTGTTATATATTAACTATTTTGTGCTGTATTACTATCTATTTTACGGGCATACAATTTAAAAGTTTAAAATTTGCCATTTTTTAATTTTTCATAAAATTTTCGAGTTTTATAAATAAAGACAAATCATATTGACCTAAGTTTACTACTGACATAAAATACATTTTGTCTTGAAAATTCAATCTCAGAACTACTGTGACATGTAGAAGCATTCCTGCTCTCATTTTTAAGAGGACATTTTGAGAATAAAATAATATATACTTAATTGCTTGTTTTATTTATAACATCTCCACTTTTCATTTATCAACATTTTTTATAACTTTTTTTTCCACTAAGCCAAAATTTATGACTTGTACATCAAAATGTGAATGTATTTGAAAAATAAAAAAAAAACACCGAAAATAGTGTCACGTCTTATTAAGTGGCCACTCCTTTCTTCATTAAAGCCGTTACATTTTATTTAAATTCCGTTCAGTAAATTGTGAGAATAATGTAATATCTGCACTGCCTTCTTTTCATGTCTTTCATCTCCTTTCCAGGGAACTTAATTGCCTTTTTGAATGTTATCTACATAAACCAGACCTTGATAATGGAAAATGTGTCCCTCTGGGGGGCATACAGTATTTTAAAGAGCCACCAGTCTAAGTTGTAAAATCGAAATTCAATATGATGGTCCCAAAAGTTACTCAATGAAATGCCCTATATTTCCTCATTATGTCTATATCTTTGTGTTGCATAGATGTAATTAAAAAATGTTAAAGCGGAAGTCCATTTTTTTAAATTTCTCTGCATCACTACACAGGGCATTGCATGGTGACTATTAAAATTAAAGGGCAGCATGAAAATGTAAGATCCTGCAAACAAAGATCTCCTTGGAGCCATTTTAAGCTCCAGATAATAGATGAAGATCTGCTCTATTAAAACAGAATTCCTACAGCATCTTAAAGTTTTTTAAATTGGGCTTACAATCCTAGACATCCTCTTTAAAGTTAATCTTCAGGAGTACCATTGAGAAAAAATCTACTGTAGATCTGACCATCTTCAAGCCCCTCGTTTTCTAGGTTAATGTTGACGTTTTTTTTTTAATGAGCAGAACATATCAAATTTACTAGTGATAGAGATACATTCATTAAATGTAGTAAATGAAAAATGGAAAAATGATACTATGTATGTGTCTAATTCTTCTATAAAACTTGAATCTTTCTAGTTCTTGATGTTATCTTTGATTCTACCCTATATTTAGATACAATACACCTAGTGACGATGGTACCATAGCAACTGCAGTCTCGGAGGGAAATATTAGCAAAACTTGATCTTTGCTTTTCTAGTTTATTGCTTCTCATTATTTCTATAAATGCTAAAAGTGTTTGTTTCTCTTCTAATCATTAAGAGGCTTTTAGTCTTTTAAGTAATCTTAAATCATATTTTCATAGTCAAGATAAAAATCAAAAGTATAATTGATGTCTTAAAGAAGTGAAATCGTGTTAGCGAAACTGGAAAATCTCCCTATGCACAGTGATCAATCCAAAGTGTCTAAAGCTCGTTGTGATCGTCATCTCAATGCAGATCTATGGACATAAATTTGTGCATTGTCTTAGGACTGAGTTTACAAATTGCAGCACATGTACCCCATGCCCTGTCTGTAGGAGGTGAAGGCACTGTACACCACTATGTATGATCAAAATCTAATTTATTAGAGTTAGGGGTACTGTATGTGTCTTTAAAGAAAATTTGCAGAAAAAGAATTACATAAATATCCCATTAATCTTTTTTATTTTATTTTTTTCATACTGCAAATAAAACTACAAAATATACAGTACAGACCAAAAGTTTGGACACACCTTCTCATTTAAAGATTTTTCTGTATTTTCATGACTATGAAAATTGTACATTCACACTGAAGGCATCAAAACTATGAATTAACACATGTGGAATATACTTACCAAAAAAGTGTGAAACAACTGAAAATATGTCTTATATTCTAGGTTCTTCAAAGTAGCCACCTTTTGCTTTGATGACTGCTTTGCACACTCTTGGCATTCTCTTGATGAGCTTCAAGAGGTAGTCACCGGAAATGGTTTTCACTTCACAGGTGTGCCCTGTCAGGTTTAATAAGTGGGATTTCTTGCCTTATAAATGGGGTTGGGACCATCAGTGCAGTTGCAAAAAACATCAAGCGCTACAAAGAAATGAGGACCACCCCAGGAAAAGAAGACCAAGAGTCACCTCTGCTTCTGAGGATAAGTTTATCCGAGTCACCAGCCTCAGAAATCGCAGTTTAACAGCAGCTCAGATTAGAGACCAGGTCAATGCCACATAGAGTTCTAGCAGCAGACTCATTTCTACAACAACTGTTAAGAGGAGACTTTGTGCAGCAGGCCTTCATGGTAAAATAGCTGCTAGGAAACCACTGCTAAGGACAGGCTACAAGCAGAAGAGACTTGTTTGGGCTAAAGAACACAAGGAATGGACATTAGACCAGTGAAAATCTGTGCTTTGGTCTGATGAGTCCAAATTTGAGATCTTTGGTTCCAACCACCGTGTCTTTGTGTGACGCAGAAAAGGTGAACGGATGGACTCTACATGCCTGGTTCCCACCGTGAAGCATGGAGGAGGAGGTGTGATGGTGTGGGGGTGCTTTGCTGGTGACACTGTTGGGGATTTATTCAAAATTGAAGGCATACTGTACCAGCATGGTTACCACAGCATCTTGCAGCGGCATGCTATTCCATCCAGTTTGCGTTTAGTTGGACCTTCATTTATTTTTCGACAGGACAATGACCCCAAACACACCTCCAGGCTGTGTAAGGGCTATTTGACCAAGAAGGAGAGTGATGGGGTGCTACGCCAGATGACCTGGCCTCCACAGTCACCAGACCTGAACCCAATCGAGATGGTTTGGGGTGAGCTGGACCGCAGAGTGAAGGCAAAAGGGCCAACAAGTGCTAAGCATCTCTGGGAACTCCTTCAAGATTGTTGGAAGACCATTTCCGGTGACTACCTCTTGAAGCTCGTCAAGAGAATGCCAAGAGTGTGCAAAGCAGTCATCAAAGCAAAAGGTGGCTACTTTGAAGAACCTAGAATATAAGACATATTTTCAGTTGTTTCACACTTTTTTGTTAAGTATATAATTCCACATGTGTGAATTCATAGATTTGATGCCTTCAGTGTGAATGTACAATTTTCATAGTCATGAAAATACAGAAAAATCTTTAAATGAGAAGGTGTGTTCAAACTTTTGGTCTGTACTGTATATATAAAAAATATATTATTTATCTGTCCCAGGAGATTAATAATTGTCTCTTTTATTCTTCTCAAGCGTTTGTCTTGGTATTAGACAACTGGTTGCAGGAGAAAACTCCCCTTCTACTATATATTTATGTAGCGCCAACATATTCCGCAGCACTTTACAATTCAGACAATTTACAGACAATATAGTCACTGTCCCCATTGGGGCACACAATCTAGATTCCCTATCAGTATGTCTTTGCAGAGTGGGAGGAAACCGGAGAACCTGGGGGAAACCCACACAAACACGGGGAGAACATACAAACTCCTTGCAGATGTTGTCCTTAGTGGGATTTGAACCCAGGAACCCAGTGCTGTGAGGCTGCAGTGCTAACCACTGAGCCAACGTGCCCACTACTTTTTGATTGAGGACCTATCCTTAGGATAGGTCATCGCTGTCTGATCAGTCAGTGTCCAGAAGACGGCCAGCTCTGCAAGTAAGTGCTTCCAGCAGGCGGCCGCTGCTGACACCGATAACAGCTGATCAGCGGGGTCCGGATAGGTCATCAATACAAAAGTAGTGGACAACCTCTTTAACTTATTTAACAGGTCAAGGTATGAGGAGAGGTCGCTTACTTACACTCTTAAAAGCAGTTACTATGGAACTATATTTCTATGCTTTAAATGAAAGCATTGTCATTTATTAACAAAGTATTTTTAAAGGAAATCTGTTAGAAGGTTTTTCTTATGTAATCTGAGAGCAGCATGAGGTAAGGGCTGAGATACTGATTTCAGAGATGTGTCACTTATTAGGCTGTGTGATGTAGTTTCAATACCATCAGAGTTTTATTAGGAGGAGATTATCACTGCTGGACCAGATGCCTATGTGCCTCTAGGTCCAACCCTGCCCCAGCATTGATTATCAGCTCACTCTCAATATACAATGTACATAGAAATATGTGGTGTGGACGGGGTTAGCTTTCTGAGCACAGCTACAAGTTACAGCAGAGAAAACTCTGATTGTGTCACAACTGCAGCACCCAGTAAACAAAGTGATACAGCACTGGAATCAGGGTCTCTTTCCCTACATTATGCTGCTTTCAGATAAAATAGCAAAAACCTGCTGACAAATTCTATTTAAAGGTTTTGCCCCTGATGGTCATTGAGATAATATGCATTTTACATGCCGTATTGTATAATCTATTGCACCACTATTTTGTATTTCACTATTACAATAAAAGCTGTATTTATATATTTTTTAATGTTTTGTCCCTTGCACGCCATTCAATAAACTGTCACTAATGGTTCTTAATTCAAATTCTCCTTCATGTTAGACCATGGGTTTGCACTGCATATATATTTATATACTGTAATTCAATTATATTCCATGTATTATATTAAAATATATATAGTATATATATTTTTCAGCATTGTTTTCTACACCTGTCTAAAACTTTTGCACACTACTGTGTACACTATACACATTACCTATATATATATATATATATATATATATATATATATATATATACTATGAAAGGTATTAATGCCATTAAACTGTCATTTAATGTATACAGCTTTTGCATTTGCTAAATGAGAGGAGTAATAAACGAATTAGTAATCAAAGAGAAGACTGTTAAGTGTCCTACTACTCTGTGCAATTCATGAACATCATGTTCCCATGCTTTTATTGATTAGATGGTTGGATTTCAATTGGAAACTGTTGACATTGGTGTAATACACGAGCTGCTCATAGAGAAAGAACAGCAAACTAATTTACAGCTGGAGAAAGCTGTGGTGGAGGAAGGATCATTCATCAAGAACAAATACATCTTTATAGCCCAGCCGTGGAAGAAAGAAAAAAACAAAATGATGTCCATGACTCTACAAGTGACAGGTCAGAATAATGTGAAAAATAAGTGCTAAAAGGGAAAGTTTGTTTATTTTCTTTTAAAATATTAATGTTTTGGCTTTAAATTAAACAATTGTTTTGTTTTCTTTCATCCTTGTTTGAGGTGTCCATATCCTGAATTAAATTTAGCATGTTCCTTCTAACGTCTCAAAATGAGCAGACTTGTGTCCCACTAAGAGCTCAGCCAAATACACTGCTCAAAAAAATAAAGGGAACACTCAAATAACACATCCTAGATCTGAATGAATGAAATATTCTCATTGAATACTTTGTTCTGTACAAAGTTGAATGTGCTGACAACAAAATCACACAAAAATTATCAATGAAAATCAAATTTATTAACCAATGGAGGCTTGGATTTGGAGTCACCCCCAAAATTAAAGTGGAAAAACACACTACAGGCTGATCCAACTTTGATGTAATGTCCTTAAAACAAGTCAAAATGAGGCTCAGTATTGTGTGTGGCCTCCACGTGCCTGTATGACCTCCCTACAACGCCTGGGCATGCTCCTGATGAGGTTGCGGATGGTCTCCTGTGGGATCTCCTCCCAGACCTGGACTAAAGCATCCGCCAACTCCTGGACAGTCTGTGGTGCAATGTGACGTTGCTGGATGGAGCGAAACATGATGTCCCAGATGTGCTCAATTGGATTCAGGTCTGGGGAGGCCAGTCCATAGCTTCAATGCCTTCATCTTGCAGGAACTGCTGACAAGCTCCAGCCACATGAGGTCTGGCATTGTCCTGCATTAGGAGGAACCCAGGGCCAACCTCACCAGTATATGGACTCACAAAGGGTCTGAGGATCTCATCTCGGTACCTAATGGCAGTCAGGCTACCTCTGGCGAGCACATGGAGAGCTGTGTGGCCCTCCAAAGAAATGCCACCCCACACCATTACTGACCCACTGCCAAACCGGTCATGCTGAAGGATGTTGCAGGCAGCAGATCGCTCTCCACGGCGTCTCCAGACTCTGTCACGTCTGTCACATGTGCTCAGTCTGAACCTGCTTTCATCTGTGAAAAGCGCAGGGCACCAGTGGCGACTTTGCCAATCCTGGTGTTCTGTGGCAAATGCCAAGCGTTCTGCACAGCGTTGGGCTGTGAGCACAACCCCCATCTGTGTACGTCGGGCCCTCATACCACCCTCATGGAGTCGGTTTCTAACCGTTTGTGCAGACACATGCACATTTGTGGCCTGCTGGAGGTCATTTTGCAGGGCTCTGGCAGTGCTCCTCCTGTTCCTCCTTGCATAAAGATGGATGTAGCGGTCCTGCTGCTGGGTTGTTGCCCTCCTACGGCCGCCTCCATGTCTCCTGGTGTACTGGCCTGTCTCCTGGTAGCGCCTCCAGCCTCTGGACACTACGCTGACAGACACAGCAAACCTTCTTGCCACAGCTCGCATTGATGTGCCATCCTGGATGAGCTGCACTACCTGAGCAACTTCTGTGGGTTGTAGAGTCCGTCTCATGCTACCACGAGTGTGAAAGCACAACCAACATTCAAAAGTGACCAAAACATCAGCCAGAAAACATTGGTACTGAGATGTGGTCTGTGGTCCCCACCTGCAGAACCACTCCTTTATTGAGGGTGTCTTGATAATTGCCAATAATTTCCATCTATTGTCTATTCCACTTGCACAACAGCATGTGAAATTGATTGTCAATCAGTGTTGCTTCCTAAGTGGACAGTTTGAGTTCACAGAAGTTTGATTTACTTGGAGTTATATTCTGTTGTTTAAGTGTTCCCTTTATTTTTTGAGCAGTGTATATTACACTTTAATTAAAGTTAATTTCCACTATTTAGCTTTTAGGTCTAAAACTTTAATAATCCCGTCAAGAGGATATTTTCCTAAATATTAAGTATTTAGCACCTAATGACCTTAACACCCACTTGGACTTAGCAAAAGTTATCAGAAAGCTACTACTACAGGGAGAAGAAGTGCAGCCCCCAATGAAAACACCCACTTGGATTTAACTAAAGTTAACTCATTAGGTGCCAACTGCTTTGATTGTTAATATCTCTGCAGTGAAGTGGTGAAATGTGTGTATGCTTATCTACATAGTCATCTACATATGTATTGAAATGAAGTCATTAATTTGTAAGTTTGTGTATGTGTTATTTACTCACGAAAACAGAGATGAACATACATACATACCGTAAGATGAACATGACTGATCTTGACAAGTGATCATGAAACTTGGCAGATAACCTTAAATAATTGTATATTTTCAAATGGGAAGTTTACTCTCAGAAATTACATGTGACAAGTTTGGTAGACAGGACACATGGCAGAGATACTTTTTCACCCAGAGTTCACACTAAAATAAGATATGACAAAATCAGTTATCACAGTAAAATGCCAATTCCAGTTATTTCTCTGAATCTAATCTGCTGTTTGATGAAATTTTTCATTATATTGAATCTGTCTTAGCTGAAGGATTTTTATTTTGATATTGCATTGATAATCAATTTTTTGCACATTAATTACATATATTAATAACTTACAATGTATTGTTTTAGAATAGTTCTGAAATAGTGAGTAGATATATAATATTTTGTCAAATGTTTGTATATCTAAGTGTTGTGTTACTTTATTAATACAGAAACTAGGAATGACAGCAGCTCTGGCGCTCTTCTCAATGAGATTCAATCAATGACTTCAGGTAATAGACTTAGTATTATAGGATTTATTTGAAAATCACTTGATGTACAGCATGTTTACTATGATAACCTTCAGTAATCCAACTGGTACAACCCCTCCTACAGATTCCAATAATAGAAACATAGAAAGGTAGAGTTGGAGAGCCAAGCCCCTGCTCAATGCAGGATTCACTAAACCATCTCAGACAGATGTCTGTCCAGCCTGTGCTTGAAGACTTCCATTGAAGGAGAACTCACTACCTCTCGTGGCAGCCTGTTCCACTCATTGATCACCCTCACTGTCAAAAAGTTTTTTCTAATATCTAATCTGTGTCTCCTCCCATTCAGTTTCATCCCATTGCTTCTAGTCTTTCTTTGTACAATTGATAATAAAGCTGATCCCTCTACAGTGTGACAGCCCTTCAGATATTTGTAGACCGCTAATAAGTCTCCTCTTAGTTTTCTCTCTTGCAAGCTAAACATTTCCAGATCCTGTCACCTTGCCTCATAGGACATTGTTTGCAGTCCTCTCAATATTCTGGTAGCCCTTCTCTGAACTTCCTCTAGTTTCTTTATGTCTTTTTTAAAATGTGGTGCCCAGAACTGGACACAGTATTCCCGATAAGGTCTGACCAAAGAGGAGTATAATTACTTTATGTGATCTAGACTGTAAATTTATGGGAATTTAGTTTTAAATAAAAATTGGAAAATAGAGTCAAACTCTACTAATTGACCACAGCCGGCCCTGAGCAATAGTTTTTTTATGTTATTATTTATTTTGCTTTGCTTATATAGCGTTATCATATTCCGCAGCGCTATACAGACATCATCATCATTACTGTTCCCATCGGGGCTCACAATCTACATTCCCTATCAGTATGTCTTTGGAGTGTGGGAGGAAACCGGAGAACCCGGAGGAAACCCACGCAAACACGGGGAGAACATACAAACTGCTTGCAGAAGGGTGGAGAAAGATGGAAAACAAGCAGGTGTGAAGGTGCACTTAAAGAAGCACTCCTCCTCCCATCAAAGTTTTTATTCTCTTAATATGTTGCATTCATCATATTATATAGCACTATGTACTTACAATTCCTCATTTTGCCTTTCTATCCAGTTAATTATTCTCTTTTCTCTACTGTATATAGAAACAGGAAGTCTCTTTTCCTTGCAGAAATAATTTCCCTCTTCAACTACAGACCCAGCTGCTCCTCTCCTCCCCTCCCCCTGCCATAGACTTTTGCAGTGACTCATTACTTATACAAAGAAAATTGACTTCCTGTTTCTACATTTCTACATAGAGCTTAAAGGATTCAGCTAGGCAGTCTTTAATCACGAGATGTCATGGACTTAATGGAAAACCGAAGAGTTAACTGGGTATAAGGGCAAAATGAGCAATTGTAAGTACACAGCGCTATATAATATGATGATTGCAATATATCAAGAGGATAAAAACTTTGATGGGGAGGAGGAGTGCTTCTTTAATTGTTTGGCCACGCCATGACGCACAGAACGCCTGTACTTGATTTGAACAATCATTCCGTCATGAGTCCCTTTAATCACTAACTGACAGATTTCCCAACAGTTAATATCTGATTGCTTAGGTACAAGCAACAGAGAATATGTGATTAGCTTGTAAAGCCAAATGAAGCTGATACACATACTGTAATTACTAAAAGGTGTAGCTATTTATTTATTTTTTTAATTTAAGAGGTGACAAAAAAATCAGAAATATAAAAAAATGGCTTGTTTCGCCATTTTCTGAGACCCTCAGGGAATGTTTTTTTTTTTGCACGGCAAACAAAAGTTATTGATATCATTTTGGGATATATTTCATTTTTTCAGAGGGTACTGATACCTAAAAAATGCAAGTCTGAATATTTGAAATTGTTTTATTTTTTTAACATTTTCTTTTTCTTTTCTTTTTAAGTTCCCTTAGGGGACTGGAGTCTGGAATAGTTTGATCCCTTATTCAAAATTACATTCTGCTACAAATGTAGTCAAAATTATATTTGCCTATAATGGCCAGATATGGCAGGAAGGTTGCCTTCAGTAGGCTCCCATTTGCCATGAAAACCCAATGGCCCTCCTTGTTCATGCCATATAGGACGACTGGAGTTACTATCCGTGCGCCATTTTAATGCCTCTGTCAGTGATTAACAGCAGGATTTAAATGGTTAAACAGCAGTGATTGGAGATAGCTCTAGTCATAGCTGTGAGATGCAAATGCTGACTGTGTAACACAGCTGGCATCTGCTGGGCATGGTTCGGGCTCAGCTCCTGCGTCCGCACAATTCTTGGGAACTTAACATAGGATTATTACGTTTTATGTCAGTAAGGGATTAAGGGCTTAAATGGTTGTTTCAGCATTTCAGCTGCATTTATAAAAATATTTGTAGTAGTGATGTTATCCTCAGCTACACCACTATCTGCCTTGTTAGTGTTTGATAATACAGGTTACCCAGGTGTAGTTCTCACTACTAAGCAAAAATATACTTTACATTGTCCACAATAAAATGTTCCTTGGAATCTAAGAATTAGTACTCTCAGAAATGAGTATGGCTGAAGGTGTATTGTTTTACAGTAAATTTTATTACAATATCTTTTTTTTATTTAACGCAGATGGAGAATGGAACATTTATTTGTATATTTCCAGTAAAGAAGTCCAAATTTCAGAAACTCAACAGCACAATCTACAGTGGATTATTGTGTTCTATGGAGACAAAGGCAGGTCAAACCCACTCAGAATAGAAGAGCAAAACTTAGATCAGTGGAAGGACCGTCTCATCTGCAAGGTATGACATTCCATCATTTTAACTAAACAGATTATGGATTTTATTTCCTTAGTGTTTCCTAGTCTAGAAATATGATGTGGACACACCACATGGCTCTGATGAGCTTAATTGTATAGCACCAAAGGGCAGAAACGTAGCTAGGCCCTTTTTCACAAGGGGGGACTATTTTATTTAGGCCCCGTTTTCCAACCTGAATCTTTCATTGCCCCCAACCAACAACACCATCTGTTGCTTTGAAAGGATATGGGTGTAAATACTTTTATGCCCAAAAATGACAAAAGTATTCTCAGAGTGATACCTTTATGGGCTAACCAGAAAAAAAAAATGCAATCTTTCAGAGCACAGAGGCTCCTTCTTCAGGCAATATTACAAATTTACTGAGATCAAATTTAGGGTATCTGGAGACCGTCTGGTGGAGGTGTAAATACAAAAGACCAAATACAATAATTTAAAACAAAAAACAATGGGAGGGAAAAACCTAATGAGCCAGGGAACAACCATCGTGGGAATGATAAATAAGGAAAGATGAGAAGTGCTTAAAGAGATCACATCAATGAAGGAAAACTTGTACAACACTAAAGTTTTTATAAACGAAGATGATTTTACACTTACCGTGTATCAAGGTAAACCAAGCAAGAATGTTATAATTTTGAGTTCCATCCATCCCAATCTCGGCATTGCTTCAGAATCTGCTAAAAAAAACTCCTGAAACTGTAAAGTTTTATAATGAAACTAAATACGGAGTCGTAGATCAAATGGCACGCAAATACACCACAAGAACATGCACTCGGAGATGGCCTGTTCACTCATTTGAAAATACCCTCGACTTAGCAGGTATGCTTGGATAGTGTACAAGGAGACGACCTACGAAAACATTTAACGCAAGGCGTTTTTGCAAAAGCTCGTTATAGAGTTGGGTGGTCCTTACGTTAGATCTAGACGAAATCGTGGCGTGTCGGAAGTCCCAAATTCTTCTGATGGGATGCTGCAAACAAAAGTTTGCCAGATAAAACAAAAATGCAAAAAGAATAGATCAGTTGGAGTTGTATGACTTGCCGTAAATCCTTGTGTGGGCAATGTACCGCCGTAAATGAACGACAATGCCTGAACAGTGAAACAACTTAGACAAATGTTTAGTATGTCAATTCTTACGTACTTTTTAGTAAGAATTGTATTGTCTCTTTTGAATTTACATGTTTGTACTTACCGCATTTTATGTCAACTCACCTTCAAAAGTTTCTTGTTGTTTCTATGTGTGTACTTTCGAAATTCGAAACTTACAAAATAAGACAATTCTCAGTTTGAAATCAGATTGTTTCAAGCAAATACAATTGCATTTATCACAATGATTGCTTTTGTCAGCCAAGTTGCAATTCAAAAGTCAATTCAAAGCAAAAACTAACAATGTATTCCATCTTCTCTTATGTGTAGTTTAATTTTCAACATGCTGTGTATGCATTTGATCTTACAAAATTAATAATAAATGATTGTAAAACGTCTATTATTATTGTTTTACTTAGTTTACTTTTGTTATTTCCTGTAGAAAAATATGAAAATCAGAAAAAAACATTCCAAAGCAGTACTGTTGGATCTTACAATAAAAACACATGAGAAAAAATATAATTATTATTAAAAACCACAAATGAAACTCTAAAAATAAATGAAAACAAGCCAGGTAGTCCTAGGGGGGGTGACCAGTCCGGTAGTCCTAGTGCTAAAGAGAATACATGTGCTGAGGCACTTGTGAAATTGATTCTATGCCCAAAATATCCACGGTGTCTCGCAAGATAAACATGGCAAGTGGACAGAGCAGGAGACGGGCCAGCTATGCCAGATTTTCAAACAAACATGCTCTTTATTCAGTTGCACTACAACATCTAATTTCCATATCTATTTGCTTCATATATGTCCTAACTGCTGTTTCCTTTCATCTGTACCACCCTTTGACATATTTTACACAGTCTCTCTACCTCATTCCCTCTCTCCTGCCCTCTCCCATGTATAACACTGAGGCCTTATTGACTTTTCTCAATCACTCCAAACCATCCACTACCACCATGCAATGCACAAAAAGCTCACACAAATCATTGAACCACCTGCTCTTTCTCTTCTGTCTCCTCCTCCTAGTTGCTGGCGACATCTCCCCCAACCCTGGGCCCCCACACACTAGTATATATAACTCTCATCCTGCTGCACACAGAAGCCCTGCTAATCTTATAAACATTCACTGCTTGCCTTCTCCTGTCTCTTTTAACTGTGCTCTTTGGAACTCGCGCTCAGCCCGCAATAAACTCCTCTATATCGAAGATTTCTTTCTTTCAAATTCCCTTAACCTTCTGGTTCTCACTGTAACCTGGATTCAGCAGTCTGACACAACCGAAGAAGCTGCTCTCTCGTATGACAGCCTACAATTTTCACACACATCATTCACCTCATTTGGCCTCTCACAGCTTACTAACTCTCCTACACATGAACACAGGAATACTCTGGACCTGGTATTCTCACGACTCTGCTCGCTGGATGACTTTACTAACTCCCCTCTACCACTCTCTGACCACAATCTTGTTTCCTTCTCTGTCAAGAATTGTCTCCTCACCCGGGACACCCCCACTTACCATACACACAGAAATCTACGTGCCATTAATACCCAGCAACTTATGAACAATCTACAGTCATCTTTAGCCCTCATCCTCTCCCTCTCCTGTCCAGACTCAGCATTGTCACACTATAACAACACATTGCGGAGTGCCCTGGATGAAGCAGCACCTGCTACACGCAGAATGACCCGGCATAGACTGCAGCCCTGGCACACGCCGCAAACACGTTTTCTCCAGTGCTGCTCAAGGTGTGCTGAGCGTCTGTGGAGAAAATCACTTTCAGCAGAAGACTTCATCCACTATAAGTTCATGCCCAAAACTTTTGACTCTGCACTCCATCTAGCTAAACAAGTCTACTTTACCACTCTCATCACAACTCTAGCCAATAATCCTAAACGACTCTTTGAAACCTTCCACTTCCTCCTGAGCCCTAAAGTACAGACCCACATCACCAAACTAAGTGCTGATGATCTGGCCACTTATTTCCTACAAAAAATCAATCATATCAATCAGTCATATCCGTCAAGACATTCTTGCACAATCCCCTCAGAGTCTTGATCACCTTCACTCCCGCACCTCAAGTTCACTTTCCATCTTCAAGCCAGTCACAGAAGAAGAAGTGACCAGACTCCTCACTTCTTCTCGTCCTACAACCTGCAACAGTGAGCCTATTCCCTCACATCTCCTCAGTCCCTTTCCTCAGCTGTCACTACCCACCTAACTAAAATATTTAACCTCTCTCTTTCTTCGGATATCTTTCCCTCTTCATTCAAACATGCCATCATAACCCCTTTACTTAAAAAGCCATCCCTGGATGAGAACTGCACTGCTAACTATAGGCCTATCTCTAATCTTCCCTTCATCTCTAAACTCCTGGAACGCTTGGTCCACACCCGTCTAATCTCTCAGATAACTCTCTTCTTGACCCTTTACAATCCGGTTTCCGCTCCTCACACTCTACTGAAACTGCCCTCACTAAAGTCTCTAATGATCTACTAACAGCTAAATCTAATGGTCACTACTCCCTGCTGTTTCTCCTGGATCTCTCTGCCGCTTTTGACACTGTGGATCACCAGCTCCTCCTCACTATGCTCCGCTCTATAGGCCTCAAGGACACCGCTCTCTCCTGGTTCTCCTCCTATCTCTCTGACCGCTCCTTCACGGTATCTTTTGCCGGCTCTTCTTCCTCTAATCTTCCCCTTACTATCGGGGTTCCACAAGGATCAGTCCTAGGCCCCCTCCTCTTCTCCTTGTATACTGCCTCTATTGGGAAAACTGTCAGCATTTTGGTTTCCAGTATCATCTCTATGCTGACGACACCCAACTATACACCTCTTCACCTGACATCACCCCCACTCTAATCCACAATACCAGTGATTGTCTGTCCGCTGCCTCTAACATCATGTCCTCCCTCTATCTGAAACTGAATCTCTCCAAAACTGAACTCCTTATATTTCCTCCCTCTACTAACCTACCAATACCTGACTTTTCAATTTCCTTGGGTGGCGCTACCATAACTCCCAAGCAGCAAGCTCGCTGTCTTGGAGTCATATTTGACACACAACTTTCCTTTAAGGATATACATGCAAAAAGTCAATAGAAGCCAGCTTACCCAGATCGTAGTTTCTCCTTGGTCCGATCATCTGCCAGGGATCCGCACAGAAATGAGGGAGGCACACCCTCCAGCAATCGCTTGGAACCAAAACAAATAAAGGTCCAGACCTAGAAGAAGACCAATACGGTTGAAACGCATAGTCTGTTCCTAGACAGCTGTGTCCTCTATACTGCCATAAAGTGCCCACTGTATGTACATACCTGGTCCGAAAAGGAAAGATGTTCTTTTAAGGATGGTTGAAGAATAAAAAGATTTTAAGAAAAATGCCAAAATAAGGGTTCCTCCGCTGGACGTTATTTGTTTTGGTTCCAAACAACTTTCCTTTTTTCCCCATATCAATCACTCAGTCACTCATGTCACCTGCACCTTAAAAACATCTCCAGAATCCAATCTTTTCTCACCTTTGATACGGCAAAAACTCTTACTGTCGCTCTTATTCACTACTGCAACTCTCTTCTGATCAGTCTCCCTTTAAACAAACTCTCTCCTCTCCAATCCACTCTAAATGCAGCAACCAGGGTCGTATTTCTATCAGGCCTCTTCACCGACGCCTCTACCCTGTGCCAGTCATTGCAAGGGTTACCCATTCACCACAGAATACAATACAAACTCATCTCTCTCACCCACAAAGCTCTCCACAGTTCTGCACCGCCCTACATCTCATCCCTCTTTTCTGTCTATCGCCCCTCCCGTGCCCTCCATTCTGCAACTGATCTAAGACTGACATGCTCCTTAATTCAAACCTCACCAAGACTTATCTTGTGCCGCGCCAGTTTTCTGGAAGGCACTGCCCCAAACGATCCGACTGATATCTAGTCCCCATGTCTTCAAACGTGCTTTAAAAACACATCTGTTTAAACAAGCCTACCACCTCAACTCACTAACCTAACTCTCCCCTGTTCCCTCCTAAACATTAATCTTAATTTGCCCCTGCGTATTCATCTGTCTTCACATCCGCCATGCACCAAATACCACGGTAACTGCCCTTAGACGGATACTGGTTGATGACCATGTTCTTCCTATTGTGTCCCCCCCATTTCCATATAGATTTTAAGCTTGCGAGCAGGGCCCTCAATCCTCCTGTAACTGTTGAAATATGATACATTGTATTGTTTGTATTGTCTGTATATGTCCCTACTTAATTGTAAAGTTCTGTAGAATATGTTGGCGCAATATAAATAAAAATTATTATTATTATAATGCTTGCTGTTCACTGGTATTGGCACCCTTTACATTAATTGAGTATGGAAACACATTTTGACTCGCCTGTGGTAAATCAAAAAAGATATTCAATAGCCACATGGTAGGCCCTGTTCTTTTGTCACAATGGTGAAGACAAAGGAGCTGTCTGAGGACATCAGAACTGCTAGTATTAGCAAACACAAGACTTCCAAAAGTATAAAGCCATCTCCAAAGACCTTGGTATCCCAGTTTCAACAGTGTCTAATGTTATTAAGAAGTTTGCCAAGCATGGAACCGTCAAGAGATGTCTTTGAAGGTTGGTGCAAATGGTGGAAAAAACACCACATCAAACATCCAAAGACCTGAGGCCAACCAGGAACAGTCTGGGGTCATGGTTTCAACAAATACCATATGCCGCACACTAAACCAAGCAGAGCTTTATGGGTGAAGGCCAAGGAAGAAACCATTGCTGAAGAAAAGACATAAAAAGGAACTACTGATCTTTGCCAAAGAGTACCTTGACAAACCACAATCCTTATGGGAAAATGTTCTATGGATAGATGAAACAAAAATAGAGATTTTTGACAATGCAAAGCAACAGTTTGTTTACAGACTATGAAATGAAGGAAAAGAACACCTTACCAACAGTTAAGCATGATGGAGGATCCATAATGCTGTGGAGTTGCTTTGCTGCATCTGTTACTGGAGGCGTTGACTGTATCACAGGAATCATGAAATCAGAGAATTATCATGAGATTATAGAGCGAAATGTCCTACCCAGTGTAAGAAAGTTTGGTTTGAGTCGAAGATCATGGATCCTCCAGAAAGACAATGACCCAAAGCACACATCCAAAAGGACACAGGAATGGTTGAAAAAGAAAAAATGGACTGTGTTAAAATGACCACCAATGAGTCCTGACCTCAATCTCATTGAAAATATTTGGGGTGAGCTGAAATCAGCCATTGGGAAAAAGAACCCTGCAAACATTCAAGAGCAAACTGCAAAGGAAGAGTGGGGGGGGATTCCAGCTGAGAAGTGCAAGAAGCTTATAGATGGCTACAAATGTGTCTGTCAGCAATGCCAATGGGTGTGAAACCAAGTATTAATTAGGGGTGCCTTTATTTCTTAACATACTGTTTATTTAGTTTTTTCTTTGAAATTGCAACATGGAAGTTGAAAAACAATGTTTTTATTGTTGTATTACTTTGGACCACTAATTAAGAAATCCTGAGGATATACCATATTTTGGGAAGGAGAATAGGAAAAAAAATGTTTATAAACCGGTGCGTGTTATAATCTGCTTACCTTGGGAGGCCGAGGCGTTGGTGGAGCAGGGTCCCAGGTGGCAGTGACGAGGCAGGACAGGGTGTTCAGAGTCGGAAGATGGCTGTGGGCCCCATGCTACGGGCCCCTTACTGCGGGCCCCTTGCTTGTAGTAGGTGTTCGGTAGTGTGGGGGCTCAGCCAACATTTTGTAAAAGCCGGAGCCCACCACCTTCCATACTTTCCTATGCGGCGGACTCTGGAAAAATGGCCGCCGAAGGCGGCGCATGCTCAAACTGAGATCTCAGCACCGAGATCTCCGCTCTCGAGATCTTGGCTCCCAAAATCTCAATTGCGCATGCGCTGCCTCAGGCGGCCATTTTCCCAGAGACCGTTGCACAGGAAAGTATGGAAGATGCGGGGCTCTGGCTTTTACAAAATGTCAGCAGACCCCCCGCACCACTGAACACCTACTACAAGCAAGTGGCCCGCAGCAATCTCCCGACTCCTGCCTCTGCAAGCTTCTGGGAGCAGCGATCCTGGGACCCCGCTCCACCAATGCCGGCAAGCACTTTCGGATTATACAGTTCAGGCCCACCCCCATTTTGCCCCCAAATTTGGTGGAGTGCGTCTTATAATCCGAAAAATACGGTAACTTTGGTACATTTCCATTTATTTCAGAAGATATTGTACAGTCTATGAAAAAAATGAAGGGGTGCCAATAATGGTGAGCAGCACTGTATATTGCTTGTTTACAATGGTCACATTTTACCTCCTCTGCTTTCAGTTATCTGGCTCTATGCTCATTGTACAGGATTGCTTCAGCCAAATCAAAGACTTCACCAAATCCTGTTTTTGAGCCTTTTGCCAGTTATTTGGACATCACATCACTATTTTAGTATATTCATTACTTTGTCATCCTTACTTGTAATGTTTTTCTTAACCCCTTTAAAGCCCAAGATGTACTAATGCATATCTGCGCCCTGGGACATAAGAGCATGATATGTATTAGTACGTCTTAGCGATCGTGCTCGCACACAGGCTGTGCGGGCGCGATCGCCACCGGGTGTCAGCTGATTGTCACAGCTGACACCCAGTGCAACGTGCAGGGAGCGGTCCCGCACCGCTACCCGGCACATTAACCCCCGCAATGCTGCGATCGAAATCGACCGCAGCATTGCGGTGGCAAGGGGAGGTGATCGGGATACTCACCTCTCCTGTCGGCGTCCAGCGATGTCTGCTGCGGCTTCCCAGATGTTGCTGACGCGCCCCTGGGCCTGTGTCGCGCTGCGTTGCGCACGCGGGAGCCTACCCGGAGCCGGATCAGTGGAGGGTTGTAGTCTCGTGGCGGTGACCCGGTCCGTGCCCAGGGAGTCAAACTAGACGGCAGTCTATTAGTAGTAAATAGTTGAGGACTACGCCACCCGTTGAGTGCAGCCAGGGAGCTGCTGCTGCAGGGCAGACCGCTGAGGCCGGTGGTAGGATTGTGCAGCGTGATAGTATAACCCCCAACGGGAGGGGTATGGCCTCAGGGCAGCCGACGTGGATGATGGGGGTAGCAGGAACCACTCAGAGACGGTACGGTGTAGTTCAGGGTCTTTACTGGTAACAACGACAGACCCTCCCGGAGTACTTGCTAGCAAACGGGGCCTGGTCAGTCTTTGAGCAGATGGGATCTCCCCTGGCCAGGCGTAGTTGTAGGCCTCCCAAACTGACTGTACTCTTCTGGCTACATTGCTAGAAGCTGATGTAAGTAGCCCACGTCCCTGAGTGTACCGTGTGGTGCTCACCCGTATGGCCGGTGACTCGGGGCCTTCTAATGGCTTCCGCTCCACGATGGCGGTGCTGGTCCCACGCGTGTGACCGTGCCTTCGGGCTTCTGGGCCAGAGGACCTGAAATCCCCTGCCTGACGGATTCTGCTGCTGGGTAGGAGTTAGTCCCCACAGCCTCGGACTCCGGGTCCGGTAAAGAATCTTCTTAGTCAGGGCGAACTCTGCAGCTGCCAGCCCCTGACTCCTTGTAACTCTGCTGTTTCCTATGCTGCTTCTTGTCTCCACTCTCCTTGTCTGACTCACCCTGCCTCAGCCCCGGGTTTATACAGGGGAAGTTCTTCCCCTCCCAAGACTGGGCAGGAGGTGTGGCATGCACAGGATCCCTGACCAAAGGACCTCCCACCTGCTCTCAGACATAATATCTCTATCACTGTGGCAACCAGACCCCTGGGGTGTCACATTCCCCCCTAGTGAAATTTAGTACTCCGGGACTAAACACTTTTAGAAAAACATAACAAAGTATAACAATAACAATACTATAAGAAAAACACATAAGATGGTTACGGCGTGTCCGCAACCGGATGCAGTCTTTGAAGAAAAGCAAAGGTGTCCATTTCACCAACACAGGGAGACGTAACCAGGTAGGGGTCTGTCCTACCCCGAGTCCTTAACAGTCTCTAGTCCATCCTGGGTTACGCTCCAACTATATACAAGGATTCCCGGTAAATCCACCAAGGTTTCCTAAAAATAACTAGAAACACAAAATTATACACAAGCAACAAGACACAGAAAAACATAAATAAAACAATTTATACACTTTAAATTCTCCAGCGTGCGGGTAACTGGCCTCTAGTGGCCCGAGTGGACCTACGGAGCTGACTGTCTGGCCCTGAACTACAGGGTGTAGGAGCTGTCAAGGGTAAACTGGGCAGCTGTCTACCGGCTCTTTGTCTCACTAGGGGTACGGCAGGCTCACTATAAGCAGAGGGTTGATTCTCCTGTTCTGCTTGTGTGGAGTCTTCTGCCTCCTGGACCGGCTGTTCTTCCAGCTCTACCCGTTGCTCCGTAGGTTCTTGGGATGATGGTTGGAGGAAGGTGAGTACGGGTACCACAACTGCACCATTGACTTGAGTCCAAGACTGAGGAAAGTCCCCGAGCACGGTACTAACCATATCTTCCCTTTCTTCCACGGGTCGATGGTCTTCTTGTTCCTCTTCAGGGTTCCTCAGTTGTTCGGGACACTTCTTCAGGTGGTCCCGGGATACAATGGCTGTGGTTTCCCCTCCGTCTTTACTGATGGTACAGACCTTCGGGTTCTCGTGGCTTGAGGGCAGTACGGTGTACGGGTCCTTCTCCCACTGGTCGTCCAACTTGTGGAGCCGTCTCTTCCTCTTCAAGACCTGCTCTCCGGGTACCAGGGGAACAGCGGGAGCATACTGGTTGTAAGTTTTCTCTTGTCTTTCCCTAGCCTGACAGAGACTTCGCTCCACGCTCTCCTGTACTCTCCGGTACTGCTGCTGCCTCTCTGTGTCCCAGTCTGTTTCTGGTGAAGTGTCCTCAGGTGTCAGGACTCCCATTTCCAGGTCAACAGGTAACTTACCAGGTCTCGCCCTCATTAGGTAAGCCGGGGTACAGTTGGTGGAACCTACCGGGATGTGGTTGTATAGGTCCACCAGATCGGGCAACTTCTCAGGCCACAGACTGCGTTCTTCCAGGGGCAATGTTTTTAGAAGATCCATTACCACCTGGTTCATTTTTTCACAAAGTCCATTAGTTTGCGGATGGTAGGGTGTCGTCCTTATCTTCCGGCAGCCATACAGATTGCAGAATTCCTGGAAGACCTCCGCTTCAAAGGCAGGTCCCTGGTCCGTCAGCACTTGGTCCGGGTACCCGTGTGGACGGCAGAAGTGCTGCTGGAAGGCTCTAGCTGCTGTTTGAGCCGTTAAGTCCTTGACGGGGACGACAACCAAGAACCGGGAGTAATGATCCACGATGGTTAACGCGTAGACGTAGCCACTTCTGCTTGGGGTCAGTTTTACATGATCCAAGGCTACCAGTTCCAACGGTTGCCGGGTGACGATGGACTGCAGGGGAGTCTTCTGGCTGGCCCGGTCCTTCCTTCTCAGATTGCACGGGCCACAGTCTCTGCACCACTTCTCGATGGTTCCCCTCATGCCTACCCAGTGGAACCGCTCGCGCAGCAGGAACTCCAGCTTTTTCCACCCGAAGTGTCCAGCTCCGTCGTGGTATGCCTCCATCACCATGGCTGCGTCTCTTCGTGGCACCACTACTTGCCAGAGTAGTTCATGCGTCCGGGAGTTGACCATTCTGCGGCACAACTTCCCCTTGTAAAGGAATAGTCGACTCTTCTCCGCCCATAGTTGTTTGGCTTCCTCCGGAGCGTCTGGTTCAAGGCGAGCCTCCGGCCGAGTCAGCATCTCCTTCACCAGTCGGACGGCAGGGTCGCTGTCTTGCGTTTCCGCCCAGTTGTAGTGGGGTAAGGGGTTCAACGTAGCAGCCTGCTTACTCTTTACCCGGTGGGAATACTGAATAGTCCCATGACGGTGGAACGCAGGGAGTTCAACTTCTTCCAGTCCCTCCGGATCTTCTCCTCCGTCCGGCAGGTTGGGTATCCTGGACAGGGCGTCCGCGTTGGTATTGGAGCGTCCTGCCCGGTATTTAATTGTGAACTCGTAGTTGGACAGACGGGCCATCCACCTCTGCTCCAGGGCACCGAGTCTTGCCGTGTCCAGGTGTGTCAGCGGGTTGTTATCCGTGTACACGGTGAACCGGGAAGAAGCGAGGTAATGCTTAAAGCGCTCAGTGATTGCCCATACTACGGCCAGGAACTCTAACTTAAATGAGCTGTAATTCTCGGGGTTCCTTTCGGTGGGTCGCAGTTTTCGGCTGGCGTAGGCGATTACTCGTTCCTTCCCCTGCTGGATCTGGGACAGTACGGCTCCTAGCCCGATGTTACTGGCGTCGGTGTAGAGGATAAAGGGCTGGCTATAATCCGGGTACGCCAGGATTTCGTCCCCCGTGAGGGCCATCTTCAGCTGGCGGAAGGACTCTTCTTCCAGCTCTTCCCATTTGAAGGGCGGCTTCTGGTTCTTGGCCTTCCGGGACTGGCCTATCAGGAGGTCCTGCATAGGCGCTGCCTTTTTGGTGAAACCGGGAATAAACCTTCGGTAGTAGCCTACCAACCCTAGGAACTGCCGCACTTCTTTTACGCTGGAGGGGCTTGGCCATCCCTTAATTGCGGTGATCTTATCGGGGTCGGGAGCCACTCCGTCAGCGCTCACCACGTGTCCCAGGTATTGCACCTTTGGTTTCAGGAGGTGACACTTGGAGGGTTTCACCTTTAGGCCGTAACTCGCCAGAGCTTCGAACACCTCCGCCAGGTGTTTCAGGTGGTCCTCATAAGTTTTGGAGTATACGATGACATCGTCCAGGTACAACAGGACCGTCTCGAAGTTTCTGTGGCCCAGACAGCACTCCATTAATCGTTGGAAGGTTCCTGGGGCGTTGCAGAGTCCGAACAGCATGCAGGTGAACTCGCTAAGTCCCATCGGGGTGGTGAATGCGGTCTTCTCCCGGTCCGCCTCTGCTACAGGAACCTGCCAGTACCCGCTAGTGAGATCCAAGGTAGAGAAGAAGTTAGCAGATCTTAAAGCAGCCAATGACTCCTCTATCCTTGGTAAGGGGTACGCATCCTTGTGTGTGATACGGTTGATTTTCCGGTAATCTACACACATCCTCATGGTGTTGTCTTTCTTTTTGACTAAAACTAATGGGGCTGCCCAGGGGCTACAACTATCCCGGATTACCCCAGCCTCCTTCATATCTCTAAGCATCCCCTTGGCGTGTTGGTAATGTGCAGGGGGTACGGGTCGATACCTCTCTTTTATGGGAGGATGATCTCCCGTGGGGATGCGATGTTCTACCCCCTTGACTCGCCCGAAGTCTAACGGGTGTTTACTAAACACTCTCTCATACTCTTGAACCACCCGATAGACTCCTTGTTTCTGATGTGAGGGAGTGGAGTCAGTACCCAAATGTAGTTGCTGACACCAGTCCTCCATGTCTTTCTTAGAGCCGTTACCTTCCTCCGGGTGAGATGGAGGCAAGGGTTCCACAGATTGTATAGAACTTTGATTAGTGGTATATAATTTGGCTAGCGTGGCATACCGGGGCAGGTACACTTCCCTCTCCCCGATATTTATTATGCGAATGGGCACCCTCCCATGGCGTACATTGACCACCCCCCGTGCTGTCAAAATGGTGGGCCTACTGTCTGAGTAAACTGGTTCTACCATTGCCTGGTAATCTCTACCTCTCAGACCAATAGCTGCCCGGCACCAAATCATCATTTCACTTTTTGGGGGCATGGCAATAGGAAAAGGGTCACACATTCTTACGCTACCAATCTCACCGCCGGAGAGTTCCACTTGTTGCCGTTGCATCAGTGCCCGGATCTCTTTCTGGAGCACCCGCTGCTCGCCGGAGCTGGCATTCTTGGCAACCTGCTGTAAAAGGAAAATCACCTCTGCAAGACAATTTTCAATTACATTAGTTCCTAGAGTTATTTTTGGGTGACTCTCATGTTTATCGATATCTACAATGATCAGTCCCTGTGCGGCCAGTTCGACTCTACCAATTTTGATGGTCACCTCTTTAAATCCGATCTGTGGCACGGGCTGACCATTGCTGGCGATGATACTCAAGTCGTCGTCGGGGTAGCGGGTAATATCCGAGTCATTCCAGTACTGCTTGAAGAGCACGTACGGGATGGTGGTGACCTGTGACCCGGTGTCCAGTAGGGCACTCATGGGAATGCCATCCAGTACCACAGGCAAGACTGGACGTCCTCCCACATATCTGTCGCGCCAGTTCGATGGGCCTGGTGATCTTTTTCCTGGGGGTTGGCCCTCTACCCCAGGTTGTGCCCGTTTAAAGAACAGTACCTTGCCATATGTCCGGGTTGATTGCAGCGGCGGCAGATGGGTCGTCCGTCCTCACTGTATCGGTCACTGGGTCTTCCTCTGGCCGGTGGGGTCCTCCTTGGTCGACGCCACGGGATGTCCTCCGGTCCGGATGCCAGCTGGATCTTCCCTGGGGTGGAAACCTGTAAAGACTGCACAGTTCGGGTTAGCGCAGCAACGCTCTTAGCTAGCTCTTGGACCTGATGGTGTAGGTCTGGAGCCGGGTCATTGTCCAAAGCCTGCGCATCAGCTCCCACAGGCCCTGCTGACAAGGGCGCCGCCTCCTGGTAGTAAGTGGTAGTGGGGCGTCTGTGGGTCACAACGCCACCTGGTGCCGGTTCTCGGAGCACCCGGATGGCTCTGTCCTTGAACTGTGCAAAGTCCAGATGGGGATCCTGTAAGGCCATTGCCCGCAACTGGGTTCGGTGGGCATTGCAATATAAACCCTCTATAAATTGTTCAGTCAACAGCCTGTCCTCGTTTCCCACCCCATCAGGGTCGGTCTGCTTTATGGCCCTCAGGGCCTCTTGTAGGTTTAGTGCATAGTCCCTTATACTCTCATGCGCTCGCTGCTTGCACCCGTAGAATCTAAGCTTAATCTCGGCTGAGGTGCGGGTATCAAAGGTGTCCTTCAGCCGGGTTAGTATCCCTGCGACAGTCTTCCTCCCAGGTGGCCAGGATTTTACTTCCCTTTTGGCTGCCCCGGTTAGTTGGGCCACCAGGATGCTCACTTTTTGCTCTTCTGTGAGGGGGTACACCTGGAAGAGGCTATCCAGCTTTTCTCTAAAGTCATGCAGGGTATGTGACTCCCCTGAGTACTGGGGTAGCCAAGCTGCTCCCGGGATATAGGGCATGGTGAAGGGCATAACTGCAGCAGCGGTAGCGCTGGCGGGGGTTGGGGCAGTGAAGCTCTCCTCCGTATCCGACATCTTCCTCCCCCCTAGTGGACCGTGGCCTACCTTGCGATGATCCTCTTCCGTAGGCCGCGGCTCCGCAGTGGATCGTCAGGGTTGAGGACCTTCCGTCGCGCTCCTGTGACGTCGGCGTCTGCTGGGCTCCTTCCAGGACCTTACGCAACGTCCGGACGTGAGGCGGGGCTTCAGTTCTCGCGCGCTTTCAGAGTCCACGCCCCTCTTCTTCCCGCGCGGCGTCCTCAAGATGGCGTCCAATGGCGGGAAAACTCCACGGATGGCGGGAAGAAGGTCGAAGATGGCGCCGGATGGCGGGAAAACTTCGCGGATGGCGGGAAGAAGGTAGAAGATGGCGCCGGATGGCGGGAAACCTTCACCACTGGTAAGTTTGAACAGTCTTTGCTTTTCAGGCACGCAGTACCCGGTGGTTGCGGGCACGAGATCCTGCCGACTACACCAAAGTTGACGCGCCCCTGGGCCTGTGTCGCGCTGCGTTGCGCACGCGGGAGCCTACCCGGAGCCGGATCAGTGGAGGGTTGTAGTCTCGTGGCGGTGACCCGGTCCGTGCCCAGGGAGTCAAACTAGACGGCAGTCTATTAGTAGTAAATAGTTGAGGACTACGCCACCCGTTGAGTGCAGCCAGGGAGCTGCTGCTGCAGGGCAGACCGCTGAGGCCGGTGGTAGGATTGTGCAGCGTGATAGTATAACCCCCAACGGGAGGGGTATGGCCTCAGGGCAGCCGACGTGGATGATGGGGGTAGCAGGAACCACTCAGAGACGGTACGGTGTAGTTCAGGGTCTTTACTGGTAACAACGACAGACCCTCCCGGAGTACTTGCTAGCAAACGGGGCCTGGTCAGTCTTTGAGCAGATGGGATCTCCCCTGGCCAGGCGTAGTTGTAGGCCTCCCAAACTGACTGTACTCTTCTGGCTACCTTGCTAGAAGCTGATGTAAGTAGCCCACGTCCCTGAGTGTACCGTGTGGTGCTCACCCGTATGGCCGGTGACTCGGGGCCTTCTAATGGCTTCCGCTCCACGATGGCGGTGCTGGTCCCACGCGTGTGACCGTGCCTTCGGGCTTCTGGGCCAGAGGACCTGAAATCCCCTGCCTGACGGATTCTGCTGCTGGGTAGGAGTTAGTCCCCACAGCCTCGGACTCCGGGTCCGGTAAAGAATCTTCTTAGTCAGGGCGAACTCTGCAGCTGCCAGCCCCTGACTCCTTGTAACTCTGCTGTTTCCTATGCTGCTTCTTGTCTCCACTCTCCTTGTCTGACTCACCCTGCCTCAGCCCCGGGTTTATACAGGGGAAGTTCTTCCCCTCCCAAGACTGGGCAGGAGGTGTGGCATGCACAGGATCCCTGACCAAAGGACCTCCCACCTGCTCTCAGACATAATATCTCTATCACTGTGGCAACCAGACCCCTGGGGTGTCACATTGCCATGACGACCCGATGTCATCATGACAACATCCAGGTCACCAGACAGCAGGAAGATATTTTGATCATGCGTAGTGCATGATCAAAGTATCTTCTGCATCTGCAGCGCTGACAGCCTGTATAGCACAGGGATGGAGCCTATGCTATACAGGCGATCAGAATAAAAAAAAGTGAAAGTCCCATAATGGAACAAAGAATGAAAGTTAAAATAGTGTTTAAAAATGAAAAAAAAAAATTGTAAAAAAAAAAAAAAAAAAAAAAAATTAATCCACCAAAAATAAAAATATAATGTACCCATAAATAAATATTATTATGAAAAAAAAAAAACAATAAAAGTACACATTTGGTATCGCCACGTCCGGAACGACCTGACCTATAAAACTGTCCCACTAGTTAACCCCTTTAGTGAACACGGTAAAAAAAAAAAAAGAAAAACGAAGCAAAAAACAATGCTTTATCATCATACCGCCAAACAAGAAATGGAATAACACAAGATCAAAAGGACAAATGTAAATAAAAATGGTACAGCTGAAAACGTTGTCTTGTACTGCAAAAATCAAGGCACCATACAGCTCCATCAGCCAAAAAGTAAAAAAGTTATAGCTCTCAGAATAAAGCGATGCAAAAAAATATTTTTTTCTATAAAATAGCTAGGGCTAGGGTTGGGCTATGGTTAGGGTTGGGATTTTTTTCAAAAGTAAAAAAAAAAAGATGACGATATGGCGACTAGTGTTGAGCGCAAGTGCTCGCTACTTGAGTTTGCATTGGGTGCTCGGGTATGCACTGAGTATCGTGGGTGCTCAAGTGACATGCTCGAGTCTACGCCCCATATGCTTTGCGGCCAAAAAACCCTGGCGGGGATTGCCTACCATGCTTGAGCAATCCCCGCATGTTTTTTTTTGGGTGTCTAATAACCGTGAAACATGTGGGCGGGGACTCGAGCATGTCACCCGTGATACATGGTGCATACCTGAGTACCCGATACAAACTCAAGTAGCGAGCACTTGCGCTCAAGACTAATGACAACTTATTCGAGCATGTCACCCCCGATACATGGTGCATACCTGAGTACCTGATGCAAACTCAAGTAGCGAGCACTTGCGCTCAAGACTAATGACAACTTATTCAATATGATGACCTAATGTTTTCAAATTCTGTGTCGTACCTCTGGGTTCAAAATGTTCACTATACCCCTTGATAAAATCCTTGAGGGGTGTAGTTTCCAAAATGAGGTCACTTGTGGGGGGTTTCCACTATTTAGGTACATCAGGGGCTCTCCAAACGCGACATGGCGTCCGCTCTCGATTCCAGCCAATTTTGCGTTCAAAAAGTCACACAGTGCGCCTTCCCTTCTGAACTGTGCCGTGCGCCCAAACACTGTATTTTCCACACATATGGGGTATTGGCATACTCAGGCAAAATTGCACAAAAGTTTTTGGGGTCCATTTTCTCCTCTTATCCTTGTGAAAATAAAAAAATTGGGGCTAAAACATCATTTTTGTGGAAAAAGTTTGATTTTTTTATTTTCACGGCTCCATGTTATAAACTTCTGTAAAGCACTTGGGGTTCAGGATGCTCACCACACATCTAGATAAGTTTCCTAAGGGGTCTAGTTTCCAAAATGGTGTCACTTGTGGGGGGTTTCCACTGTTTAGGCACATCAGGGGCACATCCGCTAATTATTCAAGCAAATTTTACAATCAAAAAGTCAAATTGCGCTCATTCCCTTTCGAACCCTGCTGTGCGCCCAAACAGTGGTTTTCCCCCACATATGGGGTATCTGCTTACTCAGGAGAAATTGCATAACAAACTGCATGGCACAATTTCTCCTGTTACCCTTAAGAAAATGCAAAATTGGGGGCTGAAAAACATTTTTGTGGGAAAAATGTGAAAATTTTATTTTTACGGCTTAATGTTATAAACTTCTGTGAAGCACCTGGGGGCTCAAGGTGCTCACTCCACATCTAGATAAGTTCCCTGAGGGGTCTAGTTTCCAAAATCGTGTCACTTGTGGGTGGTTTCCACTGTTTAAGCACATCAGGGGCTCTCCAAACGCAACATGGCGTCCACTAATTATTCAAGCAAATTTTACACTCAAAAAGTCAAATGGCGCTCCTTCCCTTCCGAACCCTGCCGTGCGCCCAAACAGTGTTTTTTCCCCACATATGGGGTATCTGCGTGCTCAGGGGAAATTGCACAACAAATTTTGGGGTCCATTTTTTCCCGTTACCCCTGCAAATATAAAATAAGTTGGGTCTAAAGTAACATTTTTGTGAAAAAAGTTAAATGTTAATTTTTTTCTTCCACATTCCAAAAATTCCTGTGAAGCACCTGAAGGGTTAATAAAGTTCTTGAATGTGGTTTTGAGCACCTTGAGGGGTGCAGTTTTTAGAATGGTGTCACTTTTGGGTATTTTTGTCATAAAGACCCCTCAAAGTGACTTCAAATGTGATGTGGTCCCTAAAAAAAATGGCTTTGTAAATTTTGTTGGAAAAATGAGAAATCGCTGGTCAACTTTTAACCCTTATAGGTCCATAATAAAAAAAATTTGGTTCCAAAATTGTGCTGATGTAAAGTAGACATGTGGGAAATGTTATTTATTAACTATTTTGTGTGACATATCTCTCTGATTTAAGGGCATAAAAATTCAAATTTTGAAAATTGCAAAATTTTTAAAATTTTTGCCAAATTTCCATTTTTTTCACAAATAAACGCAAGTGATATCGAAGAAATTTTACAACAATCATGAAGTACAATATGTCACAAAAAACAGTCTCAGAATCAGGGGGATCCATTGAAGCGTTCCAGAGTAATTACCTCATAAAGTTCCAGAGTAATTACCTCATAAAGTGACAGTGGTCAGAATTGTAAAAATTGGCCTGGTCATTAACGTGCAAACCACCTTGGGTTGTAAAGGGGTTAAAGCTTACTGGTAGTGTTTTATTTAAAAGGCTGCTTGTGTACTCTTTGCTGATCAAAGTATTTGCAAACTAATATTTGAATATTAACCTTTAGTTAGTCGCCTGGACCCTAATGTACACTGCTCAAAAAAAGAAAGGGAACACTCAAATAACACATCCTAGATCTGAATGAATGAAATATTCTCATTGAATACTTTGTTCTGTACAAAGTTGAATGTGCTGACAACAAAATCACACAAAAATCACTCTCCAGCCACTCCTGACACACTCCAGCCACATGAGGTCTGGCATTGTCCTGCATTAGGAGGAACCTAGGACCAACCGCACCAGCAAATGGTCTCACAAATGGTCTGAGGATCTCACCTCGGTACCTAATGGCAGTCAGGCTACCTCTGGGGAGCACATGGAGGGCTGTGCGGCCCTCCAAAGAAATGCCACCCCACACCATTACTGACCTACTGCCAAACCGGTCATGCTGAAGGATGTCACGTCTGTCACATGTGCTCAGTGTGAACCTGCTTTCATCTGTGAAGAGCACAGGGCGCCAGTGGCGACTTTGCCAATCCTGGTGTTCTGTGGCAAACGCAAAGCGTCCTGCACCGTGTTGGACTGTGAGCACAACCCCCATCTGTGGGCATCAGGCCCTCATACAACCCTTATGGAGTCAGTTTCTAACCGTTTGTGCAGACACATGCACATTTGTGGCCTGCTGGAGGTCATTTTGCAGGGCTCTCGCAGTGCTCCTCCTGTTCCTCCGTGCACAAAGGCGGAGGTAGCAGTCCTGCTGCTGGATTGTTGCCCTCCTACGGCCCCCTCAACGTCTCCTGGTGTACTGGTCTGTCTCCTGGTAGCGCCTCCAGGATCTGGACACTACGCTGACAGACACAGAAAACCTTCTTGCCACAGCTCGCATTGATGTGCCATCCTGGATGAGCTGCACTGAGCAACTTCTGTGGGTTGTAGAGTCAGTCTCATGCTACCACGAGTGTGAAAGCACAACCAACATTCAAAAGTGACCAAAACATCAGCCAGAAAGCATTGGTACTGAGATGTGGTCTGTGGTCCCCACCTGCAGAACCACTCCTTTATTGAGTGTGTCTTGATAATTGCCAATAATTTCCATCTATTGTCTATTCCATTTGCACAACAGCATGTGAAATTGATTGTCAATCAGTGTTGCTTCCTAAGTGGACAGTTTGATTTCACAGAAGTTTGATTTACTTGGAGTTATATTCTGTTGTTTAAGTGTTCCCTTTATTTTTTTGAGCAGTGTATTTTGTTTTCATCATATTCCTGCAAGTATGGAAACTGTCTGTTTCATTAGCTTCCTAGCTCAAGTGCCCCCTCTCTTCCTCAGTGCATCGTGAGATGTGGTGTTGACTATGAGATGGCCAATGGTCATATTTTTTAATCTCTTCAATGTATCAGCAATAAATGCTCATGTCATTTATAATTTGAATAATGAGTCTAAAATTATAAAAAAAAAAAATTTCTGAAACTTTTATCAATGGGACTCATTAAGAGCTCATAAAAATTTGAGAGCAGAAATTTCCATCTTGCCACGTTTCCTGAAAAAATGACTCAGTGATGACACCGAACCTTCTTGTTCTGGAAGTAGCCCAAGTCCTGTCAAAGGTCAATGTCATTTACATGTGTGAGATCTAGTGACCGAAAAAACAAAACCAAATGTGATCATTGCACGAAATTTATGTGCAATGAGCACCATAACAAGATATAGTATGTGATTCTTGTTTTTTCATAGTACATAAGTAGATGTTTAAATTTTGCTGAATACTAAAAAATTATGATTTTATATAATTTAGCTAAGATGCTGTACCTTAAGTTCCTAAATAAAGTAAAAATTCTTCAATATATGTTGTTTATTTTTCAATATGAAAACTTGGGTCCCTTGTACCCCACGTGACTAATAGTGTAAGTATTTTGGTGACACTAACTGAAGGTTAAAGGGGTTGCCCTGCTTTAGGGTACAAGTCTGCAGTCACTATATGTGACTGTAGACTTGTGAATCCTCACAACATGTGACCTGTGCATTGTGAGGATCCTACGGTGTCGCAGACTTCTATCCTAAGCCCAGATAACACCTTTAATACTAATAGGATATCAAGCATGTCTGAGGGCATTGCCGATGATATATGTTACACGCATGCCGCTAGGTTCAGATAGGGGCGAGACAGGTTACATGAATTCTTTGGAATCCTGGGAGAACCATTACTCAGGGCGACCATAGACCATGTGCTGCAGCTTCTCTCAGGCGCACAGACACGTAGGTTGTTTCACTTGCTGACCAGACACACTTGACAAGAGTCCTCATAAACGGTAGAACAGTAGCATTTAATAAGAAGCCGCACAGCCAGTGCAAGTTAAGTCTTATGAGCAACAGGCTCCAGTGACAAACAGTACAGTTTCCTTAGCAGCACAGCAGTTCAGTCTTCCCAGTAGTACAGGACAGCACAGTTCTAATGCAAAGGCACATTAATGAACACAGCATTCTTTACAGCACAGTGAGATGGAGGAGGGGGGAGGGGTTTGCTGAAGAAGGAGATGATCCCTGTGACACCATTTCTTATAGTCATTATCTTACTGCCTGACAATACTCTGCACTGCTAGTTCGAGAACTCTACCTGACCTGTGCTTAGCTTCACTCCTGACTTGAATCCTTTTCACTTGCAGGGGCGCTTCTGTGAGATACAGAACACACACACACCACCTTTCTCTTCCAGCCAGACAGTAAACAACTTCCCCACAATCCCCCTGGGGCTCTGCTAAAACACTCCCCTTCTCCTGTGACTGTGTTGCTGGATGCTTCTGGAGCACAACACTTCCTGTCTCATGTGCTTGTGTTACTTCTAATAGTTGCTGAATGCTTTTAAAGCAACAGCACTACTTCTGCATGTCACACTCTGCAACAGCACTACTCATGCATGTCACATATATCATTATCATTGGTGCCATTAGCATCACTGTGGTGACAAGTTGTTTCACCATTTTGTGCTGTACTGCCACCTTCCACCCATAAACTAATAAAAAATATAACCTTTTATTGGTTTTAGAAATATTCGTTTATGAGGAGATCAGGCACAGACCTCAGTAGAATGCACAGTATTTATGGGTTAGTTACACATCCGTCAGTGCTATAAGCAGCACATTAACACTAACAGGAACATTTGCTTTTTTTCTAGGTGAATCTTACCCATGATCTCGGAGAGTTATTTAAAGTGAGACTGGGCATTGAGAACTGGCATGAAGACCTGGACCGGTTATCTTTGCAACACTTAAAAATGCAGAATGCAAGAACCCTGGATACATTTAACCAGTCAATAAATAAAACACTTCCTCTTACATTAAGTGGAGACAGATGGATTGAAGTCCCGGTAGAATGGCCTCTAAGAGCCTCCCTTTCTGGTATGTTCAAAGTAAACTATTATGTACTCCATTCTAAGCAGGCACTTAGCTGTAGTGGCATATGTAAACAATGAGGACAAGCAGGAAAATTGCTCCTATCATGTGCTAGTTTTAGTTACAAAAACCCATGTAAAACAGATAAAAAGGATAAATAGATAGTTAAAGGGGTTGTTTCATTGCTTCCTGCTTGCTAGAGCTTTGTACTCTCCTGATTGACAGTTTGGACCAGCTGCAGGGTCGCGCCACTAGCTCCAAATGTTCCCTTTCAGATTCTTCAAGTAGAGGCATTTGCAGCTTCGGATGAGTGCAACTATACTGAAGCTGGCCAGATCACACAATTTGACTACCTTCATAGCAGCGCTTACATGCACTATAGCAAAGAGCTTTCAAGCGCTGTACCTCTTGCCTGGGAAACCTGCTACAGCTTGCAAACTGCATCTGTGGTAGGTAACATACTTAAAAAAAAATTTATTCTTGACATCAGTCATGATTTTTTTAATGATTAAATTGCAAACTTACTTGTTTTTACAAACCCTTTGCAATTTTACCCATTTAATATTATGAGACAACCCCTTTAGGCATTTTGGAATAGATCTGAGAATAAATTAGGGTAAATCCCAACCCATATATCATCATATTTCTACCTGTTATGAATATACAAAATTAACCTATTAACGTATATACCGTATGTACTTCCTAAGTATATTTTATATAGCCAGGCATTTCCTAAGATTTGTTTAAGGGAGAATTTTTTTAACACAAGATACATTACAAAAAAGGAACACTATGAGCTCTCGAGATCTATTTTTTTGTCTGGATGTGTGATTCCTGTTTTGTGATTCAGCAATAAGGCTATGTTCACACATCATGAGCAAAACCTGATCTCTTGCCAGGAGTTTGTTCAGGATTTTTGTTGCTGGTTTCTTGCTCTTTTTTTTTTGGTGCGCTTTTGGTGCTTTTTTTCAGCGTTTTTTTCACTGTCCTTTTGTCTGTTATGCATGTACATATAGTTCAGTGAAAAAAAAAATCTCATTCTGGTTTAGGCACAAAAAACGCTGAAAACTTGACACGTGCGTTTTTGGTGCGTTTTTTCAGCATTTTTTTCACCACCCATTACTTCCGATGAGTGAGCAAACGCTGAAAAAACGCTGAAAGAAGTGACATGCTCTATTTTGCAAAAAAACATGCAAAGCACAAAATCCTGAACATAAGAAGACCATGATGTGTGCATGAGATTTCTGGAATCTCATAGACTTTGCTGGTACTGCAAAACGCAGCTGAAAATTTGGATAAAAAATGCATCAAAAAACGCTGAAAAAAACATGATGTGTGAACATAGCCTAATAGTTTGAGAACAACTAATAAGAGTTTTACTATCTCACCTCACTGCTGGATTCACAGCAATGCTACTCAAATAATGTCTCCAGTGCTGTGACTGCTGCTTCTCAGTACGTGAAAGACATTTAGGAGAGCAGGACGTGTGGATGTGTATGGCAGATATCATAGCAGTCTCCGGCCACTATATGGCACAAGTCATATAATGCACGGAAATACAGTTATTCATCATGCCATCATTTTATTCATGCACATGCTAGTTTATTCTGAAAAATGTAATGATAGTTACATGCAAAATATTTATAGACTGGGACAAGATTAGAAGAGGACAGGGGAAATAATTAAAGTTCTACTGGGCTACTGGAATCAGGATAGCAACACTATAGAGAGAGGCGTAACTACAATAGGTGCAGGGGTTGCCATCGCACCTGGGCTCTGGAGCCTAAGGGGTACAAAAAGTCCCTTAGGCCTATATGAAAAGACTTACTGTTAAAGACTTGCAATAATTGGGGCCCCGTTGGAGCTTTTGCATTGGGATCCATGAGCTTCAAGTTACACCACTGACCACTGGTCACTGCATACATCTCAGCTGCCAATCTGTGGTCTGGAAGGGACTGTTCTTCATTTCCCTGAGACTGTACTGGTCTATAACAGGTGTCACTGCCTTCTGACTCTCATTTATTTCAAATGCCATGAAATGCACAGACCCTGCATTATGGATGTGCTCACCGGCAATGAGAGAACAAAAACCATCAGCTTGTTTTTGGATAAACCTGGTAATGGGTCCAAGGTCTGTGGTATTCACCTGTAACCCGAATACAGGAATCTAGACTTTGCTGCAGGGATTTGCCAAGATGTGTTTAATAATAAAATTACTGGCACCTACTGATATACTGTAATTTGATTCTCAAAGGTCCATTAATGTACTGCTTGCTTCCCAGGTCCTGGCACCATTACTTCCGTCTTGCTTTGACACGTAAGAGAGCATACTTTCCTTTCTCTGGGTTGGTGATGTGCCTGCAAGTGGCTGATGGCCAGGGTCATTTCAGTTGTTACACCTACTACTACTACTGCTACTACAAGCCAGCTAGCTTAGACCTAGTAGGGGCTGGGCTAGCTATTGAAATTAGCCTGACTGCCAACCCCCTGCTTCTAACATACATAGGAAGGAGAGTGGAAGGTGTTGGGACCCAGCAGTTGTCTTCTGACTCCATAACTAAGTTGACAATGTAGAGCGTTTGAGACACCGTTTCTATGCCTGTCTCTATGTACTGTTACTCACAAAGTGAGATTGTCAGATAGCTTGAACTCGACTGCAGGAGGCACGTATGAAGATTCCAGAAGAAGATTTCTTTTCCACCTGAATTCTTGTAGTAATGCACACATACAGTAGCTAAAAAATACTTTTCTGAACCAGAGCTTCAAACAGTTGAGCTTCTAAGATGACTGACAGTCAACAAATGAGAAAGAAGAAGGGAGGGACCACTGATATCAGAGCTACATCAGAGAGAGACAGGGAGAGAGGAAGGACAAACTACTAAAGAGGGACAAACCTTATTGCATAGCAACGAAGCAGCACAATATAACAACACAATGATAATACAATACTGTCTGTATGATTCCCAAATCATGGGACATGGCAAGTTGTAAAGACATTGTTGGACCTGTTTGGATCATAGTTTATTATTGTTAGAACCTTGCTCTTAGGTTTTTTCCTTTGCTGGTCACATGACCTCGTTGGCCTATTTAATCCTGCTCCGCCCTTCTGGCTTTGCTGGACTTCATTGTATAACTACTTTCTAGCTAGCCTGTGCTCTGTATCTAACTCTGTTAGTTTGCTTGGTCTACGGACCTCTGTGTTCTATATATTTTGTTTGTTCGTCTGTCTGCTACTATTTCTGTTAGGAGGTGTCCCATTTTCCTCCCAGTCCTTAGTACTTGTAGGGATTCCTTCCCCACATCTATAGGTCTCCGTACAGACTAGCTTAGGACTTTAGCAGGTCTGATCGCAGGATCAGGTTCCCTGTTACATCGTAGGGATTCAGCTGAGTTCTATCGTAGGGACAGATTTCCTCTCTTTCCTTAGCTCTGGTAGCAGAACATAACAGTAAGTCCAGCCTGCAAATTCTCTAAGGAAAGATTTTTCTGTTCCATCATGGTGTCGGTTCAGGATTTGGCTCATCGCCTGCAGGGACTCTCTCTGGAGGTGGCCGAGCTCCGTCAGCGCGTGAGTAACTGTCCTGGAGCACATTTCTTGGAGCCTAAGGTATGTTTGCCGGATTTATTTTTTGGTGAACACCGAGAATTTTTTTCATTTAAAAATGCTTGCTTATTGTATTTTCGTTTGAGACCCAAGTCCTCTGGGGATGAATCCCAGCGCATAGGGTTCATAATGTCACTTTTGCGCAAAGAGCCTCAGGAGTGGGCCTTTTCTTTGCAACCTAGTGATACATGCTTCAGATCAGTGGATAGTTTTTTTTCTGCTTTGGGACTATTATATGATGATCCTGACCGTGTCGCATCAGCTGAGACTGAGTTAAGACGTTTGAGACAGGGATCAGGTAATGTGGAAAAATATTGTACTCATTTCCGTCGTTGGTCTACTCAAACAGGGTGGAACGATTCTGCTCTGAAAAGTCTATTTCTTGCTGAGCTCAATGAAAGGGTTAAAGACCTGCTAATTGCTTATCCTACACCTGAAGATTTGCAACAGGCTATGCAATTAGCTATACGGGTGGATAGGAGACTGCGTGCAAGGGTTAATGAGAGCAAATCCTCTGCTATGTCAGTTTCTGGTTATGAGAATGTGTGTACTAACAGTGGTGAATCGATGGAGATTGGATCGGTGGCACCTCGCTCTCAAGAAAAAGACCGTCGATTTTCTGAAGGCTTGTGTTTCTATTGCGGAAAATCTGGTCATTTGATTAAAGGCTGTGAGCTTCGTATGAAGAAAGAAAAAAAAATGGTCAGTCATGCCCGTATTGCCTGTTTAAATTCCAAGGGTGTATTTTTAGCTGCTTCCACGATTGCTCAGGAAAAATTAATGGAATTTCGGGTGTTTGTTGATTGTGGGTCTACTCTGAATGTAATTGATGGGGGATTCTTGGAAAGACTCAATTTAAAACCCGAACCTTTATCATCCCCCATTGCTGTGGTTTCTGTGGATGGTTCCCCTTTGAAGAATATTACTCTCAAGGTCTGTGAATTTCCTCTCACTATTAATGGTGTTCACCATGAGAAATTGGATTTGGTAGTTTTGAATAACTTGCCTTCTCCAGTAATATTGGGATTGCCCTGGTTAAAATTTCACAATCCTGTACTGGATTGGTCTACCAATGAAATTAAATCCTGGAGCCATAAATGTTATGACAAGTGTTGTAACGGGCGTATTGCAGCTTTGGATAGGGGAGAATTGCCTGTTCCTATTCAGGATTTTTGGAGAGTTTTTTCTGAGAAGGAATCGCAGGTTTTGCCTCCCCATAGAGACTATGATTGTTCTATTGAATTTGTCCCTGGAGCGACTCTTCCTAAAAGTCGTTTATTTAACCTTACTATTCCTGAGAGGAAGGCTTTGGATGAATACATACAGACAAGTTTGGCCGCCGGTCACATTAGGCCCTCTAAGTCTCCTGTGGCGGTTGGATTTTTTTTTGTAAAAAAAAAGGACGGCGGTTTACGTCCTTGTCTGGATTTTCGTGAGATTAACAAAATTACTGTACGCAATCCTTACCCACTGCCATTGATTCCTGATCTGTTTAACCAGTTAATGGGGGCCAAGTGGTTCTCTAAAATTGACCTTAAGGGGGCATACAATCTGTTGCGCATGAAGGAGGGTGACGAATGGAAGACTGCTTTTAACACTCCTGTGGGTCATTTTGAGAATCTGGTTATGCCTTTTGGTCTTACTAATGCTCCTGCATTTTTTCAGAATCTTATTAATGACATCCTTAGACCTTTGATCGGCAAAAATGTGGTTGTGTATTTGGATGACATTTTGATTTATTCGCCGGATCTGGAGTCTCATTGGCGGAGCGTACGTGAGGTATTACAATTGTTAATGGACAATTCGCTTTTTGCTAAGCTGGAGAAATGTGAGTTCGCTGTACAGAGAATTAGTTTTTTGGGTTACATTATCTCCAGCGAAGGTTTTGAGATGGACCCGGTTAAAGTTCAAGCTGTACAGGAATGGCCTAGGCCTATTGGTTTGAAATCGATACAGAGGTTTTTAGGTTTCGCCAATTATTACAGAAAATTCATAAAAAAATTTTCTAGTATTGTCAAACCTCTGACCGATCTCACCAGGAAAGGTGCTGATGCGGTTCAGTGGTCTTCTGAGGCCATTGAAGCTTTTGTGTATCTCAAGGAGAGGTTCACCTCTGCTCCCATCCTTATGCAACCTGATGTGACTAAGCCGTTTTTGGTTGATTTTGATGCTTCTTCGGTGGGGGTTGACGCAGTATTGTCTCAGGATAACGGGGATGGATTACATCCTTGTGCCTTTTTTTCAAAAAATTTTTCGGAGACTGAACTGAATTACGATATTGGTAATCGGGAATTATTGGCTATTAAACTCGCATTTGAACACTGGCGCCACTTCTTGGAAGGTGCGGAATTTCCCGTTCAGGTTCTTACGGATCATAAAAATCTGATATATCTTCATGCTGCCAAGCGCCTGAATGCCCGTCAGGCTAGGTGGGCACTGTTTTTCTCGCGGTTTAATTTCTCCGTTACTTACATCCCTGGTACTAAGAATGTTAAGGCGGATGCCTTGTCTCGCAGTTTTTCTCCCATAGTCGGTGCTGAGAAAGAGGAGAACATTTTACAAGAAGGTGTTGTGATAGCTGCTTTGGACTCCGTTTTGGAAGATGAGATTCTTAAAGCGCAGGAGAATGCCTCATCTAACACTCCTCATGGGAGGTTGTTTGTGCCTGGGACCTTTAGGAGAGATTTTTTTGTTGAGTGTCACGAATCTCGGTTGGCAGGTCATCCCGGAATCTCTGAGACCAAGAGACTGGTGGGTCGCAGTTTTTGGTGGCCTGGATGGCAGAAGGAAGTCATTAAGTGGGTGCGTCAATGTACTATATGTGCTAGATCTAAGTCCTCACATACTCCTGCTGCGGGGTTGCTTTGTCCTTTGGAGGTTCCCAGTGCTCCTTGGACACATTTGGCTATGGACTTTATAACTGACCTTCCCCCCTCTGAGGGTTTTACTGTCATCTGGGTGGTCGTGGACCGTTTTAGCAAGATGTGTCACTTGGTTCCCTTCGTCAAACTGCCCTGCGCTAAAACTCTCGCTAAGGCCTTTGTCAAGGAAATTGTCAGACTTCATGGCGTTCCTACTGACATTGTTTCTGATAGGGGTCCTCAGTTCGTGGCTCGTTTTTGGCGTGCCTTTTGTGACAGGTTGGGAGTTCATCTGTCGTTCTCGTCCGGATATCATCCTGAATCTAATGGCCAGACAGAAAGGAAAAACCAGGATGCTGAGCAGTTCTTGCGTTGTTTTGTGGCAGACAATCAAGAGGGGTGGTCTGAGTTTCTGCCACTTGCTGAATTTGCTCTGAACAATCATACATCTTCTTCTGCTGGTTGTTCGCCTTTTTTTTGTTGTTCTGGGAGACATCCGTCGTTTGGGTCGTTCTCCAAGTTGGGATCTGCCGTGCCTGAGGAGGAGAATTTTTCCGGTGATTTGGAGAGAGTTTGGACGGATGTGCGTGGTAATCTTCAGGAGGCCAACAGAAAATCTAAAGACTACTTTGATAGGAAACGACAGGAGGTTTTGTTCGCTGTTGGTGACATGGTTTGGTTGTCCTCTAGGAATCTGCGGTTGAGGATTCCTTCTAAGAAATTGGGTCCCAAGTTTGTAGGGCCCTTTAAGGTGCTTCAGGTTGTCAACCAATCTGCTGTTAGGTTGGAGGTTCCTACCTCCTGGAGAATTAATCCGGTATTTCATGTCTCTCTGTTAAAAAAAGCTGTTGTGTCGGATGGTGACGCCTCTGCCTCTGTTCCTCCGGTGGTGGAGGACGGGGAATATGAAATTTCTCGCATCCTTAACTCTAGACGGTATAGAGGTAGTTTGCAGTATCTGGTGGCCTGGAAAGGTTTCGGACCCGAGGATAACTCTTGGGTGAGGTCAGATGATGTTTCCGCGTCCAGACTTATCAGAGCGTTTCACAGGAGATTTCCTGATAAGCCTGGTCCTAGGGGATCCGGAGGATCCTCTTAGAAGGGGGGGTACTGTTAGAACCTTGCTCTTAGGTTTTTTCCTTTGCTGGTCACATGACCTCGTTGGCCTATTTAATCCTGCTCCGCCCTTCTGGCTTTGCTGGACTTCATTGTATAACTACTTTCTAGCTAGCCTGTGCTCTGTATCTAACTCTGTTAGTTTGCTTGGTCTACGGACCTCTGTGTTCTATATATTTTGTTTGTTCGTCTGTCTGCTACTATTTCTGTTAGGAGGTGTCCCATTTTCCTCCCAGTCCTTAGTACTTGTAGGGATTCCTTCCCCACATCTATAGGTCTCCGTACAGACTAGCTTAGGACTTTAGCAGGTCTGATCGCAGGATCAGGTTCCCTGTTACATCGTAGGGATTCAGCTGAGTTCTATCGTAGGGACAGATTTCCTCTCTTTCCTTAGCTCTGGTAGCAGAACATAACAATTATTATATATTAATTTCATTTTTAAACACATCTAGGGAAATGTTTATTCAGCAGAACATCTCCTTTAAAGCATCAATCCAGTGTTTTTTGTTTTTTTTTTAATATCAGTGCTGGAGTGGTGCTACTAATAAAAGTTACCTGAACCTACTATTAGACTTGACAGCCACCGTCTTCAGCTCTTCTGGGTGCTGCTTTGGTCCTACGTCCCCACCTTGTGACCTCAACTCCCGACTGACCGGAAGTTAGAGATAACGGTCACACGCTCTCAATGTAAGTTTATGAGAGCCTCGTTCTGGCCTCGTTCTGACTCTCATACACTTACATTGTGACTTCTGGATTGCGCAGCAAACACTGGAGCGATCTGGCAGGTCACAAACTGTTGGAGACCGACAGGAGTGGCGCCGGGAACAGCTGAAGACGGTGGCTGGTAAGTATAAGAATAGGGAGAGGGAACTGAGATTAGTAACACCACTCCAGCACTGCAATTAAATAAACGCTAATGCTTGAGTGGTGCTTTAGTAAAATGCATGTCGAGTGCACAAAACTCGAACCCAAATACCTTACTAAATCGGGCTGTTAATATTCGATCTGATTGCTTTTTAGTCTCTATCTTATTGCTGGTGAATCATCACAAATAGGTAAAGTCCTTGGCATGGATAATAAAGTGGCCAGTAACATTGCTGAATAGATTAATAAATAAAAAGAGCACTCAGCTGGTATCTACAGGTATCACATCAAAACAATGAGCAAACAAGAGCTAAGCTCACATTACGAATCAATGCATGCGGTAGAAACTTTTAATGGAAAACTGTCATTGCTCAGACTGTGAAACTTTCATAAACCCGGAGATCAAGTGATTGAGCTGAGTGGCAGCTCTGTGCTTTGATGAACAGTATTGATTTGATGTCCATGAAAGACATGAAAGTCACTGGTCTCAGGAGTGTTTGTCTTCGGTAGATAGACTCACACCTGTCAGAGGCTCCACAATATACCAGAACCGTACAAGTACTGGCGGAGGAGAGCTCAGATCACTTCTTCATACCTGTCAGCCACCCCTGATTTCCAATTAAGATTGGTCAGTGGACATATTACTGACCAACTTCACACTGTCACCTTTTTTCAGTTCAGCTCAGATTCATTTTTTTATGTCCAGTGTATACACCTTCTAGGATTCAATATAATGGTTTCGGTTGAGAGAAGACGTGCACTGCTGATATACTGTATACTCTTGTTACTCTGCTGCCTTTTATTCCTGTTTAGATTTATCTATTGTATTGTACAGTATAACAGGGCAGAGCTATTACATGTGGTGCTAAAGGAGAACTCCTCTAATATCTATATAGCCACTCTACGAGCTATTGTAATTCCCAACGGTCTCTTTTTTTCTTCTCTCAATAACTGAAAGCCACTCCAGTCTTTTAGTAGCTATCTGAATGGGTGACCCCTGAAATTTTGGGAATCATTATTGCAGCAAAAGCAGGGTTAGCATGTGCCGTAAGGAGTTTATATGGAAAAGTATCTTTTAGGGTAGGTTGTCGGTGAAAAAATGGACAGCACATGAACCTATGTTGTTCAGTGGGAAAGTGCAGATGAGCATTTTTTTTCACTGACCTAATCTGTATGTGATAAAAATCACAGCATGTACTAGCTTCTTCCATGTGTCAGATAATACACATTCAAGTCCATGGGTGAACAAAATAAAATCGGATGCCGTACAGAGTCACAGTAACATAAGAAGCTGTAAATGGTCTTGTAAATGATTAACAACTACTGTTGTAAAAAATGGATTGTATACAGACTGCACACAGATGACAAGTGAAGAATAAATCGTCAAAGTATCCTGGATGAAACGCTGATGATTTTTTGTATGTTCATATGAACTTAGCCTTAAATGAGTAAGCAGCTGACTTGCTATACTATTCATCACCACATAAGGCAAAATGTATGCAAGAAGTCAGTGAGATCACAGATCTATTTAGCAGCTGTTTTTTTTTCCTATCACCCATGACATCACCACGGAGAGAGGGGATCCGCTCTTCAAGGACATGAGTGGGAACCTCTCCCACGCATCGGTTGGTTTCCTGTCCTTGACAGGGGAACCTACATCCGGAGTGATGTCACGGTGCAGAGCCTAGAAGACAGAAGATCAGCTTACTCAGGCCTGAACGGTCGTGTGGGACAGCACGAATCCTGTAAGCAACGCAGCAGAACCATGGGGCGCTTGGCTGGTGTGCAGGCAAGGGCAGTCGCCATTTTGTATGGATCTGCTGGCCACCGTGTCGTCTACATATATGCAGGGTGCGCCGAGGAGTAGGCGCGCTCTGATGACAAGTGCACCAATGACATTTGACATGGCAGTGTTAATTCACTTCCAGGTTGGGCTGGAAGAGGCGATAGGCGGAGGGACATGCCTTGTTCAGCTGGTTTTCTTGAATGAGGCCAATGTCAATCACCGAGCCATGGGTACTACCAGAAGTTCTGCATCTGCCCTCCAAGGGTTCGGTTCGGCATCCTCAAGCATCCAGTCTGCATTTGACAGCATAGAACTTAAGAGGTTGCTTTTAAGGCTATGGCCCCACTATCAGTATTTGGTCAGTATTCAGTCAGTATTTTTTCTCAGGATTAGGAGCCATAACCAGGAGTGGGTGATAAATGCAGAATTGGTTACTTGTTTCTATTATACCTTTTCTCTGATTGTTCCTCACCTGGTTTTGGCTTCCACTCCTGAGAAAAAATACTGACCGAGTACTGACCAAATATTGATAGTGGGACCGTGGCCTAAGAGACAGAGGATTCTCCTCAAACCTGGCCTCCACCTTCCTCCAGAGTAGAAAGACGGTAACTACGAGAATTTATGGTAGGACCTGGAAAAAATTTCTAACCAGCTTGAGGACGAGACTAGATAACAGGGTGCCAGTCAATGCCATTGTAGAGTTTATTCAAAAAGGTCTAGAACAGGGGCTTTCTACTAGCACCCTTAAAGTTCAGGTGGCTCCTGTTGCTTTATATAATTATGACCAACCTTGTAATCAGTGGATTTCTCATTTCATTAAAGCCTGCTTCAGATCAAGACTGATTTCCAATGCAAAAGTTCCACCTTGGGTCTTTTAATCTGGTTCTGACAGCACTAAATTTGAACCCGTTGACTCAGTATCAGTCAAAATCCTAACGTTAATGACTGTTCTGGTGGCTCTGACGTCAGCTCGTAGGGTGAGCAATATCCAGGCCCTGTCAATAGGTCCTCCCTATACGCAGTTCCAGGAAGATAGGGTAATTCTAAAACTGGATCCTGTCTACCTCCCTAAGGTGGCATCCAGGTTTCATAAGAGCCAATAAGTTGTTCATTCTGTGCTAACCTCAAAAGTCAAAAGAAGAAAAACTTCATACATTAGATGTCATGAGATGCTTAGTAAAGTATATCTCGGCTACAGAATCTTGGAGAAGATGCCAATCTCTGTTTATTTCATTCCAGTGCCCTAGGGAAGGTCTTACGGCATCTAAAAGTATTCTAGTGACTCGCCCCTGGGGCCTCGGGGCACTCTTTGGGAGAAATCACGGTGGCTGGCCCAGGGCGGTCAGTGCACAAAGGGGTATCAATGATCAGTAAAAGTTCAGAGAGTTAGTGACACCACCTGTGGTGTCTGGTGGGTTGATCCATATTTATTGATAGTGCCCTCCGCATTTTTTCTTTGTATGGTGAAGGTCACCAGTGCTGCAGCAGTCCTCTGAGGCAGGTGTCAATCAAGGCAGCTAGAGATGGTACAGCTCCCCACAGGTGGAGCGGGCCTCAGGGCAGTGTGAATGAATGGATGGTGCGCTGGGCGTTGTAGTGCGGAGAGGAATAATGGCGCCGGTGAAGAAACAGACAGAGGCTATTCGATGCAGTCGTCCAAGGCTTTACTTACAGTTCTTAGGCAATTCACAAGTGCACTTTACAGATGAAGGCCTCCCTTGTCGCGTTGCGTTCACCGGGCAGGGGTTCAATCCTTCTTCAAGCAGCTTAGGAATGCCCGGCGGAACCCCACTTTCTCGTGTTCCTACTTTGACCGTCTTTACATTTGGTCCTTCTCTCCTCTGCCCTATGCTGCCCACTCTCAATCCCGCTCGGGTATGCTGAAATCCTTCCTGTACGTCGGATCCGGGACCAACCTGACCCCCTGGAGATTAGAATGAAGCAACCGATCCCTTCTGACACCTGGCAGGAGTGGGGCGTACGGGTGCCGTCCTGCACGCGCCGTACCCCCTGGGATCCTTTCCTTAGAACGGAGCCTACTCCCTGCTCCCCTCCGGGGCTTCTATCCTGGGCCCTAACTTGTGGAGCAGAGCTCCTGATGAGCCTCTGCTCCCGGACTGTTCCTCTCAACAGCCCTCACTAAAAACTCCCCTTGCCCTAATATGGCTTCCTATTATATACCTACTGTATAAGTGCTTCCTGTATCTACTTCCTCCACCCACACCCACTATTGGTTCCCCCTACCTTTGGATTCCCCCCTACTCCAGTCAGGGTCAGGGCTCAGCAGAAAACTACATTGCGTCTTGCCCCTCCTGCTGGCCTAGAGCAGTGTGGTGTTGGATGTAGGTGTTTGCGGTTCCGTGCAGCACTCCCTTCATACCTGAGAGAAGGGAGACACCACACCTCGGGGTGAGGTGCAGTATCTTTGTGGCGACTGAACCCTCAGGGGCGCCACACTAGCTAGATGGATTAAAAAAGCCATCAAATTAGCATATACCATAAGTGATGAAGTAATTCCAGGGGATCTGAGGGCTCACACTATGAGAGCCATTGCAGCTTCCTGGATGGAGAACGAGCACGTGTCTATTGATCAGATATCTAAGGCGGCAATGCTGGATCTCTCCTTCTACCTTTTATAAACACTATAGGCTGGATTTGGCTTCTTCTACTTATCTATCCTTTGGGAGAAGAGTTCTACAGGCTGTGGTCCCTCCCTAAAAGTTAATTTTCTCTGTAAATCTCTGCATGGTGCTGTCATGGGTGATAGAAAAGGACATAATTACTTACTGGTAATGTGATTTTTCAGAACCCATGACAGAACCATTATACACCCTCCCATCACTTGTAATGGGTGAGCTCTGGTTTGTTTCCTGATATAGGGGGTCACATTGTGTTTAGGGAAGCAGTGTGTTGTTGGTTAATTTTTTTGTGGATAACCATTATGGAAGTTCTCTCATGCTCTGTAATCCAACTGATGTGTGAGAGAGGTTCCGCCCTTTTTATCCTGTAGGTTCCCTGTCCATGAGCGGTGGATTCTCTCTCTCCGTGGTCCTGTCTTGGGTCCTGAAAAATCCCATTAATTACGTCTTTTACGTACATTAGCAGATTGTAGTTTTGACCCTTTCTGTAGAGAAAAAAAAACATAAAAACTGTGATTTGATTTCCAAACATAGTTACATAGGTTGAAAAAAAGGCATACTGTAGGTCTATCAAATTCAACTTTCCTTTACCTTCCCTATTACTAGATTATTTATAACTCACAATGTCGTTTGTTGTGAAAAAAGGATCCAGCCCTTTTTAAAAAGCTGTTATAGTGTCTGCCATTACTACCTCTTATGGTCGGGCATTCCACTGTCTAACTGCTCTAACTGTAAAGAACCCTTTCCAATTTATGGTATCTCCTTTTCCTCCACATGTAATTAATGTTCCCTAGTCCTTTGTAAGGTCCTTGGAAGAAATGAATCATAAACCAATCCTTTCTATTGACCACACATGTAGACAGACACAAGACAATGGGTCAGAAATAATGCAGTACATAGTATAGTCCATTAACAGCATTCTATGTCCCCCTGTGCATATGTTACACACCACAATCACCACAAAACATATTGCAGCTGCCATGAAAGGGAATCTGTCAGTATACTCAACTCCCACCCTGTCAAAACACACACACACTGCTGTGTGACATCAGGAGCCAGGCAAGCGAACACAATACTGAGCAAGCTAAAGAGGCTGGTGCTGGGCAGAAACAGCCTGGAAACACAGAAGCTAGTTAGGTGCTCTGCCACGCCCAGAGCTTTTAATGTCTCATTTGCGTATGAATAAAAATGGTAGTTTCTCAGGAAGGCAGCAACAGATATAAGATGTAAATGTATTGATAGATTTACATTTTAAATATCTGCATGTCCATATATACTATTTGGGGGTGCTTGATCTTACTGACAGCATTCTTTTAAACTGGTTCACAATGATCAAGATATCTAACAAGTTCTACACATTGTCTGTCCTATATCTTCTATGCAGATTTGACTAGTCTAGTCTGAGCCTCACAAACGGGTAGATGCGAAATACGCCACTGCCTCTCCTAAGGGCAAAGATTTAATATCTTTATGTAAGAAGGTATGAGAAATTCTACAGTGAGGTTTTATCACATACACCTTCTGAGGTAGATTGACTCACTCGGCTGCTTAAAGAGGCATAGAAAAAACAAAATAGCATAAAGTACAGTCTGTGCGGCCGCTCAGAGGAACAAAAACAAGATTCAGTTCTCTTTAACACAAGCGCAGCTCTGGAGATCTTATCTCCAGACAAACCGAACACTGAATGAGTCCAATGGCTTCACATTTACCTTCTGGATGACACCCTGTGGTGGAGATATGGTGAACAGCCTCCCGCCTACTCTTCAGATGTTAATATGGCTGCTTAACCCCTCTCAGCACTTAGTATGCTGGAGCATCTTTTCCAGGTTCATATCACTGAGGCTAATATCCTGAGTGACACATATCTCCCCTCCAGTATTTTATTTCTCACACTTCCATCATGTTTAGTATAAGTGCAGTAGTGTGCTGTTTCTCCTCATCCTTCTTAAAGGTTAAATCTAAGGGAGTACAGATGTAGCAGCAGTCAACTTGACAGATGAAATGCTCTATGCTCCGCTCATTGAAACTGAAGAACAGTCTCACTAATATACAGTAATGTGTCATTCTTCACTAGTGACATAGTGTAGAAGCTGTAATATTGCTTGCTGCTAGAATTGCGTACAAAATTATTCAACCCCTATTGTAAATTTGATTTTGAGCAACATTTACAAATTTTTTACTTTTTGCTGTTCGCAATCAATTTATGAAACAAGAATTTAAATATCTCAACACAACAAAGTGGTTTCTTCAAATTCAACATGAAATGCCACTTTTAATGACTATTGTAGATTCAGAATTATTCAACCCCTTCATAACAAGTGTCTTTGACGCGCCCCTGGGCCTGTGTCGCGCTGCGTTGCGCACGCGGGAGCTTACCCGGAGCCGGATCTGTTGAGGGTTGTAGTCTCGTGGCGGTGACCCGGTCCGTGCCCAGGGAGTCAAACTGAGCGGCGATGTATCAGCGGTAGATGTTGGACGACTACGCCACCCGTTGAGTACAGCTAAGGAGCTGCTGCTGCAGGGCAGACCGCTGAGGCCGGTGGTAGGATTGTGCAGCGTGATAGTATAACCCCCAACGGGAGGGGTATGGCCTCAGGGCAGCCGACGTGGATGATGGGGGTAGCAGGAACCACTCGGAGACGGTACGGTGTAGTTCAGGGTCTTTACTGGTGACAAAGATAGACCCTCCCGGAGTACTGGCTAGCGATTGGGGCCTGGTGAGTCCTTGAGCAGATGGGATCTCCCCTGGCCAGGCGGAGTTGTAGGCCTCCCAAACTAACTGTACTCTTCTGGCTACCTTGCTAGAGGCGGGTATAAGTAGCCCACGTCCCTCAGTGTACCGTGTGGTGCTCACCCGTATGGCCGGTGACTCGGGGCCTTCTAGTAGCTTCCGCTCCACGACGGCGGTGCTGGTCCCATGCGTGTGACCGTGCCTTCGGGTTTCTTGGCCAGAGGACCTGGAATCCCCTGCCTGACGGATTCTGCTGCTGGGTAGGAGTTAGTCCCCACAGCCTCGGACTCCGGGTCTGGTAAGAAATCTTCTCAGTCAGGGCGAGCTCTGCAGCTGCCAGCCCCTGACTCCTTGTAACACTGCGCCCACAGAGCTCCTGATGTCCTGTTCCTATATTTGCTTCTTTTCTCTGTCTCTACTTCTTCTCTACTCACTAACCCTGCCTCAGCCCCAGTTTTATATAGGGGAAGTTCTTCCCCTCCCAGGACTGTGCAGGAGGTGTGGCATGCATAGGATTCCTGACCAAGAGACCTCCCATCTGCTCTCAGACGTAATATCTCTATCACTGTGGCAACCAGACCCCTGGGGTGTCACATTCCCCCCTAGTGAAATTTAGTACTCCGGGACTAAACATATTTTAGAAAAACATAACAAGATATAACAATAACAATACAATAAAGAAACACATAAAGGTGGTCACGGCATGTCCGTAACCGGGTGCAGTCTTTGAAGAAAGCAAGGTGTCCATTTCACCAAAACAGGGAGACGTAACCAGGTAGGGGTCTGTCCTGCCCCGAGTCCTTAACAGTCTTTAGTCCGTCCTGGGTTACGCTCCAACTATGTACAAAGGATTCCCGGTAAATCCACCAAAGACTCCTATAAACAACTAGAAACACATAATTATACACAAGCAACAAGAAAAACAGGTAACCACAAATAAAACTATTTATACACTTCAAATCCTCCAACGTGCGGGTAACTGGCCTCTAGTGGCCCTAGTGGACCTACGGAGCTGACTGTCTGGCCCTGAACTACAGGGTGTAGGAGCTGTCAAGGGTAAATTGGGCAGCTGTCTATGGGCCCTTTGGCTCACTAGGGATATGGCAGGCTCACTGCAAGCAGAGGGTTGATCCTCCTGATCTGCTGGTGTGGGGTCTTCTGCCTCCTGGACCGGCTGTTCTTCCAGCTCTACCTGTTGCTCCGTAGGTGCTTGGGATGCTGGTTGGAGGAAGGTGAGTACGGGTACCACAACTGCACCATTGACTTGAGTCCAAGACCGAGGGAAGTCTCCGAGCACAGTACTAACCATATCTTCCCTTTCCTCTACTGGTCGATGGTCTTCTTGTTCCTCTTCAGGGTTCCGTAGCTGTTCAGGACACTTCTTCAGGTGATCCCGGGATACAATGGCTGTGGTCTCCCCTCCGTCTTTACTGATGGTACAGACCTTCGGGTTCTCGTGGCTTGAGGGCAGTACGGTGTACGGGTCCTTCTCCCACTGGTCGTCCAACTTGTGGAGCCGTCTTTTCCTCTTCAAGACCTGCTCTCCGGGCACCAGGGGAACAGCGGGAGCATACTGGTTGTAAGTTTTCTCTTGTCTCTCCCTAGCCTGACAGAGACTTCGCTCCACGCTCTCCTGTACTTTCCGGTACTGCTGCTGCCTCTCTGTGTCCCAGTCTGCTTCTGGTGAAGTGTCCTCGGGTGTCAGGACTCCCATTTCCAGGTCAACAGGTAACTTACCAGGTCTCGCCCTCATTAGGTAAGCCGGGGTACAGTTGGTGGAACCTACCGGGATGTGGTTGTATAGGTCCACCAGATCGGGCAGCTTCTCAGGCCACAGACTGCGTTCTTCCAGGGGCAATGTTTTCAGAAGATCCATTACCACCTGGTTCATTTTCTCACAAAGTCCATTAGTTTGCGGATGATAGGGTGTCGTCCTTATCTTCCGGCAGCCATACAGATTGCAGAATTCCTGGAAGACCTCTGCTTCAAAGGCAGGTCCCTGGTCCGTCAGCACTTGGTCCGGGTACCCGTGTGGACAGCAGAAGTGCTGCTGGAAGGCTCTAGCTGCTGTTTGAGCCGTTAAGTCCTTGACGGGGACGACAACCAAGAACCGGGAGTAATGATCCACGATGGTTAACGCGTAGACGTAGCCACTTCTGCTTGGGGTCAGTTTTACATGATCCAAGGCTACCAGTTCCAACGGCTGCCGGGTGACGATGGACTGCAGGGGAGTCTTCTGGCTGGCACGGTCCTTCCTCCTCAGGTTGCACGGGCCACAGTCTCTGCACCACCTCTCGATGGTTCCCCTCATGCCTACCCAATGGAACCGCCCGCGCAGCAGGAACTCCAGCTTCTTCCATCCGAAATGCCCACCTCCATCGTGGTATGCCTCCATCACCATGGCTGCGTCTCGTCGTGGCACCACTACTTGCCAGATTAGTTCATGCGTCCGGGAGTTAACCATCCTGCGGCACAACTTCCCCTTGTAAAGGAACAGTCTACTCTTTTCTGCCCACAGTTGCTTGGCTTCCTCCGGAGCGTCTGGGTCAAGGCGAGCCTCTGGCCGAGTCAGCATCTCCTTCACCAGCCGGACGGCAGGGTCACTGTCTTGCGTTTCCGCCCAGTTGTAGTGAGGTAAGGGGTTAAGCGTAGCACCTTGCTTACTCCTTACCCGATGGGAATACTGGATAGTCCCATGACGGTGAAACGCGGGGAGTTCGACTTCTTCCAGTCCCTCTGGATCTTCTCCTACGTCCGGTAGGTTTGGCATCCTGGACAGGGCGTCCGCGTTGGTATTGGAGCGTCATGCCCGGTATTTGATGGTGAACTCGTAGTTGGACAGGCGGGCCATCCATCTCTGCTCTAGGGCACCGAGTCTTGCCGTGTCCAGGTGTGTCAACGGGTTGTTATCCGTGTACACGACGAACCGGGAAGAAGCGAGGTAGTGCTTAAAGCGTTCGGTGACTGCCCACACTACTGCCAGGAACTCTAGCTTAAATGAGCTGTAATTCTCAGAGTTTCTTTCGGTGGGTCGCAGTTTTCAGCTGGCGTAAGCGATTACTCGCTCCTTCCCCTGCTGGATCTGGGACAACACAGCTCCTAGCCCGATGTTACTTGCGTCGGTGTAGAGGATAAAGGGCTGGTTGTAATCCGGGTACGCCAGGATTTCATCCCCCGTGAGGGCCATCTTCAGCTGGCGGAAGGACTCTTCTTCCAACTTCTCCCATCTGAAGGGCGGCTTCTGGTTCTTGGCCTTCCGGGACTGGCCTATCAGGAGGTCCTGCATAGGAGCTGCCTTTTTGGTGAAACCGGGGATGAACCTGCGGTAGTAGCCTACCAACCCGAGGAACTGCCGCACTTCCTTTACACTGGAGGGACTTGGCCATTCCTTAATTGCGGTGATCTTATCAGGGTCAGGAGCCACTCCGTCAGCGCTCACCACGTGTCCCAGGTACTGCACCTTTGGTTTCAGGAGGTGACACTTGGAGGGTTTCACCTTTAGGCCGTAGCTTGCCAGAGCTTCGAACACTTCCGCCAGGTGTTTCAGGTGGTCCTCATAAGTCTTAGAATATACGATGACATCGTCCAGGTACAACAGGACCGTCTCGAAGTATCTGTGGCCCAGACAGCACTCCATTAATCGTTGGAAGGTTCCTGGTGCGTTGCAGAGTCCGAACGGCATACAGGTAAACTCGCTAAGTCCCATCGGGGTGGTGAATGCGGTCTTCTCCCGGTCCGCCTCTGCTACAGGAACCTGCCAGTACTCACTAGTGAGATCCAAGGTAGAGAAGAAGTTAGCAGATCTTAAAGCAGCCAAAGACTCCTCTATCCTTGGTAAGGGGTACGCATCCTTGTGTGTGATACGGTTGATTTTCCGGTAATCTACACACATCCTCATGGTGTTGTCTTTCTTTTTGACTAAAACTAGTGGAGCTGCCCAGGGGCTACAGCTATCCCTGATCACCCCAGCCTCCTTCATGTCTCTAAGCATCCCCTTGGCGTGTTGGTAGTGTGCAGGGGGTACGGGTCGATACCTCTCTTTTATGGGAGGATGGTCTCCCGTGGGGATGTGGTGTTCTACCCCCTTGACTCGCCCGAAGTCTAACGGGTGTTTACTAAACACTCTCTCGTACTCTTGAACCACCCGATAGACTCCCTGTTTCTGGTGTGAGGGAGTGGAGTCAGTACCCAAATGTAGTTGCTGACACCAGTCCTCCATTGTTTTCTTAGAGCCGTTTCCTTCCTCCGGGTGAGATGGAGGCAAGGGTTCCACAGATTGTATAGCATTTTGGTTAATGGTATATAATTTGGCTAGCGTGGCATACCGGGGCAGGTACACTTCCCTCTTCCCGATATTGATTATGCGAACGGGCACCCTCCCATGGCGTACATTAACCAACCCCCGTGCTGTCAAGATGGTGGGCCTACTGTCTGAGTAAACTGGTTCTACCATTGCCTGGTAATCTCTACCTCTCAGACCAATAGCTGCCCGGCACCAAATCATCATTTCACTTTTTGGGGGCATGGCAATAGGGAAAGGGTCACACATTCTCACGCTACCAATCTCACCGCCGGAGAGTTCCACCTGTTGCCGTCGCATCAGTGCCCGGATCTCTTTTTGGAGCACTCGCTGCTCGCCGGAGCTGGCGTTCTTGGCAACCTGCTGTAAAAGGAAAATCACCTCTGCAAGACAATTTTCAATTACATTAGTTCCTAGAGTTATCTTTGGGTGACTCTCGTGTTTGTCAATGTCTACAATGATCAGTCCCTGTGCTGCCAGTTCGACTCTACCGATTTTAATGGTCACCTCTTTAAATCCAATCTGTGGCACGGGCTGACCATTGCTGGCGATGATACTCAAGTCGTCGTCAGGGTAGCGGGTGATATCCGAGTCATTCCAGTACTGCTTGAAGAGCACGTACGGGATGGTGGTGACCTGTGACCCGGTGTCCAGTAGGGCACTCATAGGAATGCCATCCAGTACCACGGGTAAGACTGGACGTCCTCCCACATATTTGTCGCGCCAGTTCGATGGGCCTGGTGATCTTTTTCCTGGGGGTTGGCCCTCTACCCCAGGTTGTGCCAGTTTAAAGGACAGTACCTTGCCATATGTCCGGGTTGATTGCAGCGGCGGCAGATGGGTCGTCCGTCCTCGTTGTATCGGTCGCTGGGTCTCCCTCTGGCCGGTGGGGTCCTCCTTGGTCGACGCCACGGGATGTCCTCCGGTCCGGATGCCAGCTGGATCTTCCCTGGAGTGGAAACCTGTAAAGACTGCACAGTTCGGGTTAGCGCAGCAACGCTTTTAGCTAGCTCTTGGACCTGATGGTGCAGGTCTGGAGCCGGGTCATTGTTCAAAGCCTGCGCATCAGCTCCCACAGGCCCTGCCGACAAGGGTGCCGCCTCCTGGTGGTAAGTGGTAGTGGGGCGTCTGTGGGTCACAACGCCACCTGGTGCCGGTTCTCGGAGCACCCGGATGGCTCTGTCCTTGAACTGTGCAAATCCCAGATGAGGGTCCTGTAAGGCCATTGCCCGCAACTGGGTTCGGTGGGCATTGCAATATAAACCCTCTATAAATTGTTCAGTCAACAGCCTGTCCTCGTCTCCCACGCCGTCAGGGTCGGTCTGCTTAATGGCTCTCAGGGCCTCTTGTAGGTTCAGGGCATAGTCCCTTATACTCTCGTATGCTCGCTGCTTGCACCCGTAGAATCTAAGCTTGATCTCGGCTGAGGTGCGGGTATCAAAGGTGTCCCTCAGCCGGGTTAGTATCCCTGCGACAGTCCTCCCCCCAGGTGGCCAGGACTTTACCTCCCTTCGGGCTGCCCCAGTTAATTGGGCCACCAGGATGCTCACTTTTTGCTCTTCTGTGAGGGGGTACACCTGGAAGAGGCTATCCAGCTTTTCTCTAAAGTCATGCAGGGTATGTGACTCCCCTGAGTACTGGGGTAGCCAGGCCGCTCCCGGGATATAGGGCATGGTGAAAGGCATGACTGCAGCAGCGGTGGCGCTGGCGGGGGTTGAGGCAGTGAAGCTCTCCTCCGTATCCGACATCCTCCTCCCCCCTAGTGGACCGTGGCCTACCTTGCGATGATCCTCTTCCGTAGGCCGCGGCTCCGCAGTAGATCGTCAGGGTTGAGGACCTTCCGTCGCGCTCCTGTGACGTCGGCGTCTGCTGGGCTCCTTCCAGGACCTTACGCGACGTCCGGACGTGAGGCGGGGCTTCAGTTCTCGCGCGCTTTCGGAGTCCACGCCCCTCTTCTTCCCGCGCGACGTCTTCAAGATGGCGTCCAACGGCGGGAAATCTCCACGGAAGGCGGGAAGAAGGCTGAAAATGGCGCCGGATGGCGGGAATCTTCACCGATGGCGGGAAGAAGGCTGAAGATGGCGCCGGATGGCGGGAATCTTCACCACAGGTAAGTTTGAACAGTCTTTTTCAGGCACGCAGTACCCGGTGGTTGCGGGCACGAAATCCTGCCGACTACACCAAAAGTTGACGCGCCCCTGGGCCTGTGTCGCGCTGCGTTGCGCACGCGGGAGCTTACCCGGAGCCGGATCTGTTGAGGGTTGTAGTCTCGTGGCGGTGACCCGGTCCGTGCCCAGGGAGTCAAACTGAGCGGCGATGTATCAGCGGTAGATGTTGGACGACTACGCCACCCGTTGAGTACAGCTAAGGAGCTGCTGCTGCAGGGCAGACCGCTGAGGCCGGTGGTAGGATTGTGCAACGTGATAGTATAACCCCCAACGGGAGGGGTATGGCCTCAGGGCAGCCGACGTGGATGATGGGGGTAGCAGGAACCACTCGGTGACGGTACGGTGTAGTTCAGGGTCTTTACTGGTGACAAAGATAGACCCTCCCGGAGTACTGGCTAGCGATTGGGGCCTGGTCAGTCCTTGAGCAGATGGGATCTCCCCTGGCCAGGCGGAGTTGTAGGCCTCCCAAACTAACTGTACTCTTCTGGCTACCTTGCTAGAGGCGGGTATAAGTAGCCCACGTCCCTCAGTGTACCGTGTGGTGCTCACCCGTATGGCCGGTGACTCGGGGCCTTCTAGTAGCTTCCGCTCCACGACGGCGGTGCTGGTCCCATGCGTGTGACCGTGCCTTCGGGTTTCTTGGCCAGAGGACCTGGAATCCCCTGCCTGACGGATTCTGCTGCTGGGTAGGAGTTAGTCCCCACAGCCTCGGACTCCGGGTCCGGTAAGAAATCTTCTCAGTCAGGACGAGCTCTGCAGCTGCCAGCCCCTGACTCCTTGTAACACTGCTCCCACAGAGCTCCTGATGTTCTGTTCCTATATTTGCTTCTTTTCTCTGTCTCTACTTCTTCTCTACTCACTAACCCTGCCTCAGCCCCAGTTTTATATAGGGGAAGTTCTTCCCCTCCCAGGACTGTGCAGGAGGTGTGGCATGCATAGGATTCCTGACCAAGAGACCTCCCACCTGCTCTCAGACGTAATATCTCTATCACTGTGGCAACCAGACCCCTGGGGTGTCACATCTTTCTTTAGTAATTAGTAGAACACCTTTGTCTGTTATGACCTGCTGCACACGTGACATATAGCCTGACACCAGCTTCAAGCATTGTTCCTGAGGAACCTTAGCGCACTCCTTATGGGAATGGACTCCAATTTACTGATATTCTTGGGTTTATGTTCTGCAACTGCCTTCTTCAATTTCAATCAAAGGTTTTCTATGAGGATAAAGTGAGGACTGTGTCAGCCATTCCAGAACCTTCTATCACTTTTCCAGAAACCAAGCCTTAGTGAACTTAAGGTATGCTTGGTATCATTGTCTTGTTGGAAGATCCAATAATTCCGAAGCTTCATGCTGTTGCGTTTCAGAGTTAAACATATCTGGCTGAGATCATTCAGCCAGTACAAAATCGAAAAAGGTATCCAGCTCACCTGTCTCAATGAGTGCATGGAATAAAAAATCCACTGTCAAGTGAGAAAATCCAAAAAAGACCCAGCACATCAAAAACATATTTAATTTTATTTCAAATGTATAATAATTATTTAGCAACAAAAGGATGGTGTGCCCGATAGACCTTGCACAAAAAGGAAAAAAGTCCCTTTAGTTGTTGACGCATTTTGAGGCAGACGCCTCTTACTCATAACCTCTTATGAGTAAGAGGCGTCTGCATAGAAGCATGCCAACAGCTAAAGGGACTTTTTTCCTTTTTGTGCAAGGTCTATCGGGTACACCATCCTTTTGTTGCTAAATAATTTTTATACATTTGGAATAAAATTGAATACGTTTTTGATGTGCTGGGTCTCTTTTTTGGACTTTCTAGATCATTCAGCTAGTTCTTGAAACATGCTGCCCGCAGATGGGCAGCATGAATCATCTGACAAGTTCACTTTAACTTTAAACTTGCAAACTGTGCTTCCAAATGTATTACCAGGAACAATCAATGTCTTTGCTATCTTTTTGCATAATTTCCACTGTTTGTGCAAGGCAATGAGCTTTTCTTTCAACTTTTTGGACTACTCTCTTGACAATCCCAGAATATTAGTGAACTGGAAGCCATTTCCAAGATTCCATGGAAATGATGCCAGAAGCTGGTGACTGCTAATACATCACATTCACAGCAGGTCATAACAGCCAAAGGATGTTCTACTAAATACTAAAGATGGTTGTCAGGAAGAAGTTGATTACTCTGAGATTTCAGTCACCTTTCAAAGTGTAATTTTGCGATGAATTTGGAGAAACCACTTGTTATATTAGATGTGTTGAGGTATCTAAATTATTCTAGTTTCATTGGTTTATTGCAAAGTGCCCTCTCTTGTTATGTACAGCATCGTCCTTTACAGATCGGATTCTCATTATTTTTGTTATTTACAGCGCCCTGCCTTCATTACCTACCGTCCTCTCTTGTTAGATATAAACTGAAATAACTTCTGATGAAACATGGTAAAGCTTTTTTTCTGATGGAGGAGCTGTTGGACTGGTCTTCTGGTCAGATGCTGCTCCATCAGCAGTCAATTTATATCTAACAATAGTGGACTCTATGTAATAAAGAGAGGGTGTTGTGAATAAGAAAAATAATGAGAACGGGACGGTGCTATATATAACAAGTTGACATGATACTATGTAATAATGGGACAGCACTGTACACAACAACAGAGGACGTTCTATAATAAGGGACCACCCCATGCATAACTAGAGAGGATGATACGTAATAAGGGACGCCTCTTCCAGTAATAAAGAGCCTCATACTGGGCCCCCAACCTGGCCTCCTTCTTGGTATACATGTTCCCCCGTCCTAGTCCCCTTCCAGGTATAATATGCCCCATCCTGGTGGGGATGTGCCCCAACCTAGTGTATATGTCCCCCATTCTGGTATAATTTCCTCCTTCCTGGTATAATGTCCCCCATCCTCATATATATGTCCCCTTCCAAGTATATACTGTATGTGCCCCTTCCTTGTCTATATGTCTCCCATCCTGGTATAATATGCCCCATCCAGGTATATGTGCCCCATCTCATCTATATGCCCACCATCCTGGTATAATGTGCCCCATCTCATCTATATGCCCACCATCCTGGTATAATGTCCCACATCCTGCTATAATATACTCTGTTATGTAATACATTAAAAACAAACTATACTACTCACCATTCCTCACGCTCCCACACCGCGCAGGAGTCGGCAGCTGACTTTGGCGTCCCAGTCATGGTGCACGACGACAGGTTCACTGCACCGCAATACATTTCAGCTGAATGTGTGTCCTTGGACATATATCCAGCTGAAGTAGTCACTGGTGGTGGCAGGACAACCTCCACCTGCGGGCCCTAGTGCAGCTGCATCGGCAATATTTCCACCCCTGGTATTGCTTAACACTGCCTCATCCATGATTACTAGAGAAAGAATAACAAAATGCTTGTGTGCTTTTATTGCATCTCCTTTTCCTTGGTCATTGGGTTAAGCCAACACACTTTTCAATAACTAAGCCAACCTCGTTCTTTATCTACTGTATTTTTCGGACTATAAGACGCAATTTTTTCCTCCAAAACTTTGGAGAAAAGTGGGGGGTGCGTCTTATAGTCCGATATACATAAATACTGTGGCTGTGGATGGTGGGGGAAGCGACAGCGGCGGAGTAGCGGGGCACAGGAGGCAGCCACCTGCAGCATCCTACACTGTGCCCGCTACTAAAGAAAATGAATATTCACTGCTCCCCATGCCCATGGACGTGGGGAGCAGTGAATATTCATTTTCCTTAATAGCCGGCACACTGTGCCTGCAGCGTTGCTCCTGGCATGCATGGCACCCTTCATCCCTGTATGTATGGCCCCCCTCATCCCTCATACCTGTATGTATGGCCCCCCTCATCCCTCTTCCTGATATGTATGGCATCCTTCATCCCTGTATGTAGGGCCTCCCTCATCCTGGTATGCTTGGCACCCCCTGATCCCCGTCACGCTGCACATAAAAAGATGTAAACAATTATACTCACCTCCTCTCTCCTCCAGCCCTGTATCCCTCTCTGTGTCGGAATAGTCAAAGCTCCCCACGCCGGGACTGCATGCCTGGGGAGCAGTGACCATTCATTCTCCCTAGTAGCGCACACACTGTCGCCGCAGCGCAGCTCCTGCTGCGCTCGGCTGTCAGTGTGCCCGCTATTAAAGTCCATGAATATTCACCACTCCCATATGTGTGGTGAATATTCATGGACTTTAATAGCGAGCACGCTTACAGAAGATTGCAGCAGGAGCCACGCTGCGGCTACAGTGTGTGCGCTATTAGGATGAATGAATGGTCACTGCTCCCCACGCAGTCCTGGCATGGCTCCTGGGGTGCCATGCATACCAGGATGGTGGATTGGGATGCCATTCATATCAGGATGGGGATGAGGGCCGCGTATAACAGGAAGGAGGGGGCTATATATACCAGGATGGGGGATATTAACAGAATTGGGGGACATTACCCCTATAGCAGTGTCAACGCATACCCCCTCCCCCTTAACAGGGCATCATGACCACATTTTTTGCTTACATTTTTTTTTCTATTTTCTTCCTCTAAAACCTAGGTGCATCTTATGGTCCGGTGCGTCTTATAGTTCGAAAAATACGCTATATATTGGCAATGTAAACTAAAAGAACAGACCACCCTCCTTTCCACATAGCAATAGTAATATGCCAACTTAGGAAACGCAGTTAAATCAGCTAAACATAGTTTTCAAAGTGGACTGCCCCATTAATTACAAGTCTCTAATAAATTATTTCTTTATGGTCAAACATGGTATAAAATAACAGGTACTGTTTTTTTGTGTGCAAGCTGTAACTATGCCCCCCTAACATATAAATGCTGTATATAAACCCAAATCAAGGGTCACCAGAACAGCAATGAGGTTAACTGCATTGATATAGGCCCCATGGGACAACGGAGCTTCAGTAGAATTCTGGAAATAAAAAGATTAACAATAAAGTAATGAAATCAGTTGCTCTCCTATGATATTATTACGCTGGCTCATGAGACTTGCTGCTGGATCATGACCAGCATTTTATGAGAATTATAGCTGCAATTTATGTGATCCACATACACAATCAGCACAAACTCAGAAGAGATTATTTAAAGCTTGTTACAAATATTTTACTCATGCATCTGACAACAAGCCCATCTAGAAAGAATATTCTTACTGAATGTGCATGTTCCAATATAAAATTGCTTTGAAATTGTATGTGGGAAATGTATTCTAAATTATCGTGATTGAGAAGCTGCAATGTATACTGCAATATATAGAGAAGTAAGAATGGAAAAAAATGCTGTAAAATCTATGAGATGTGTGGAATAATAGAATGGATTCATGAGATGTCATATCTTTGTACATTACAATTTTGGCCACTGGCAGATAGCTAAAGAAGTGTAGAGGTAGCAGTTGCTCCCAGACCTTGATGCCTGAGTTAGGTTAAAAGCATCTGTAACACATGAGAAGAGCGATCCAGTATTATAAATGGCTCATTGTATGTGGGGGCTCTATAGATTTCGCATTGGGGCAGGAGTTTAAATCAAGCCTGTGTGGGATGATTTGCACTCTGCACTTATGTAGCTGTTGCACTGGGCTGCTATTGACAAAGGAAACCAAAGCATAGATTTAGAGGCCATGATGTTACAAATGGTTCCTATGGGGTTTACATTTATGAACTGGCCTGGAGATCTTTATTCCAGCTAGAATACCTTTTATTGAGTCAAGCAATCTTTACTAAATTGGTTAGCCATTTGTAATTTCAGTTGAACTGATTGCTTTATTATATTGTCACAGTTTTTTATGACCACTAAACAATCTGTTTTATAAGCAGGAGATTATCACTAGATATCACTAGAGACTAGTAAGCCTGCTGCCATGCAGTCCTCCATATTCATGAGCTCTGTATAACCCCGCCCCCACCAATAATTGGCTGCTTTCTGTCTATGCACAGCGTACACAGAAAGCTGCCATAGAAGGTGTGGACGGGGTTATACAGAGCTCAGCATTCTGAGACCTGTTAGATCTGCTGCAGATAAAAAAATGATTTTATCAAAACTTTAGCAAGCAGCTCGGTAAGTGAAACATTGCTGGAATCAGGGTCTCTACCATTACATCAGGCTGTTCTCAGATGGGGTAAAAAAACCTGGAGACAGATTTCTTTTAAGGGAGAAAAATATCATCTACATATTAAGTTTAGATTTTTGAGAAGATCCCTCATTGCCCATCCCAAGGAGCGTATAGGAGTATACAAAAAGTTCATTACTGAGACTGGCATTGTCTCACTCACAGATGTCATGTCCATATTTTATCACTGCTGTGGAGTGGGATATCAATCAGCCCAGAAGAGTATTTTATCCTACCTGTATTTAGAGCAGAAATTATACTGCACTTTCTCAGCTATTTTCCTTCAGTAAGATTGACTTTTGTGATACGGCGCACCACACACATTCTGTTCAGCAGTCAGCAGAACGGATCTAAAAATATAATTTAACGTAATATCACCACAGTGCTCTCACTTTATAGCACCTGCTCTGAAGAGAGGAATAAAGTTGTGCTCTCGGAAGAGTCGCATTATATAGAGAGTCATTTTATAGACAGTTTGGTTATACATGAGCCACAATGGTATAAAGCAGATGGAGATCACCAGTGTGACAAATTTTGAGCAGAGCTATATCTATATCTCTGAACAATAAAGAATATTTAGGAGAGATTGTAGACTCCAGCTCCAGAATACTAATGTGACTACAATAATCGTTCGAAACTACAGCAGTCAGCAAGTTTATAGACTGATTTCTATGAAGGCTTCGAGTTATGTAGTGCAAAAGCTTAAACTATATGAAATTGGCATACTTTGCAAAATGTAAGAATATTTTTAAGGAAATGTTTGGAATATTCAGTACAACTCTTTCATTGGTGTCAATGGGATTTGTACGGTACTGAATTGTAAGTCTTGGTTATCGAATGGGAAGGTAAAAGTAGTGGACATAAAGGAAAACAACCTGTCACGTTTCTTTTTTTGTTTATTTAATTAGATCTTAAGGCATAGATGATAAATTAGCTTTTGTCTTCTTTAAATGGTAGAGATATGTATATTAATTTATAAAACCTTTCCTGGGGTTGACCATATTAGTGACACCTACTATCTTTCTGTACATTCTGTATAGTCGGTACAGTAGGGTGTCTGTACTTTATGGCAGCTAAAATCAATTGGAGTCAATTGATAGAACATGTCATAAAATATTATAAAGTCCTCCAGACACATCTTGACTCTACCCAGATAGATGATATCAGGGGCAGAAAAGGATTAGGAAGCTTACATTTAAACACCCTTTTATTCTTTGTATTAAAAAGAAACAAGGGATTAGCAAAGACGAACATTTATGTTTATGGAGAAGTCAGGAATAATAGTTGATGGTCACATATTTGACCGAGAATTATCTAAAGTTTTAGGAATCCATATATATAAACACATATGTGTGTGTGTGTGTGTGTGTGTGACGCGCCCCTGGGCCTGTGTCGCACTGCGTTGCGCACGCGGGAGCTTACCCGGAGCCGGATCTCTTGAGGGTTGTAGTCTTGTGGCGGTGATCCGGTCCGTGCCCAGGGAGTCAGACTAAGTGGCGCTGTATTAGCGGTAGATGTTGGACGACTACGCCACCCGTTGAGTACAGCTAAGGAGCTGCTGCTGCAGGGCAGACCGCTGAGGCCGGTGGTAGGATTGTGCAGCGTGATAGTATAACCCCCAACGGGAGGGGTATGGCCTCAGGGCAGCCGACGTGGATGATGGGGGTAGCAGGAACCACTCAGAGACGGTACGGTGTAGTTCAGGGTCTTTACTGGTGACAACGATAGACCCTCCCGGAGTACTGGCTAGCGATTGGGGCCTGGTCAGTCCTTGAGCAGATGGGATCTCCCCTGGCCAGGCGGAGTTGTAGGCCTCCCAAACTAACGATACTCTTCTGGCTACCTTGCTAGAAGCGGGTATAAGTAGCCCACGTCCCTGAGTGTACCGTGTGGTGCTCACCCGTATGGCCGGTGACTCGGGGCCTTCTAGTAGCTTCCGCTCCACGACGGCGGTGCTGGTCCCACGCGTGTGACCGTGCCTTCGGGTTTCTGGGCCAGAGGACCTGCAATCCCCTGCCGGTCGGTTTCTGCTGCTGGATAGGAGTTAGTCCCCACAGCCTCGGACTCCGGGTCCGGTGATAACTTCTCAGTCAGGGCGAGCTCTGCAGCTGCCAGCCCCTGACTCCTTGTAGCACTGCTCCCACAGAGCTCCTGATGTTCTTTCCTCTATCTGCTTCTCTTCTCTGTCTCTACTTCTTCTCTACTCACTAACCCTGCCTCAGCCCTAGGTTTATATAGGGGAAGTTCTTCCCCTCCCAGGACTGGGCAGGAGGTGTGTCATGCACAGGATCCCTGACCAAGAGACCTCCCACCTGCTCTCAGACATAACATTGCCGTTACTGTGGAAACCAGACCCCTGGGGTGCCACATTCCCCCCTAGTGAAATTTAGTACTCCGGGACTAAACATATTTTTAGAAAAACATAACAAGGTATAAACAATAATAATACAATAAGAAAAACACATAAAGATGGTTACGGCGTGTCCGCAACCGGGTGCAGTCTTTGAAGAAAAGCAAGGTGTCCATTTCACCAAAACAGGGAGACGTAACCAGGTAGGGGTCTGTCCTGCCCCGAGTCCTTAACAGTCTTTAGTCCGTCCTGGGTTACGCTCCAACTATACACAAAGGATTCCCGGTAAATCCACCAAGGACTCCTATAAATAACTAGAAACACATAATTATACACAAGCAACAAGAAAAACAGATAACCACAAATAATACAATTTATACACTTCAAATCCTCCAACGTGCGGGTAACTGGCCTCTAGTGGCCCTAGTGGACCTACGGAGCTGACTGTCTAGCCCTGAACTACAGGGTGTAGGAGCTGTCAAGGGTAAACTGGGCAGCTGTCTACCGGCTCTTTGACTCACTAGGGGTACGGCAGGCTCACTATAAGCAGAGGGTTGATCCCCCTGTTCTGCTTGTGTGGAGTCTTCTGCCTCCTGGACCGGCTGCTCTTCCAGCTCTACCTGTTGCTCCGTAGGCACTTGGGATGCTGGTTGGAGGAACGTGAGGACGGGTACCACAACTGCACCATTGACTTGAGTCCAGGACCGAGGGAAGTCTCCGAGCACAGTACTAACCATATCTTCCCTTTCCTCTACGGGTCGATGGTCTTCTTGTTCCTCTTCAGGGTTCCGTAGCTGTTCAGGACACTTCTTCAGGTGATCCCGGGATACAATGGCTATGCTCTCCCCTCCGTCTTTACTGATGGTACAGACTTTCGGGTTCTCGTGGCTTGAGGGCAGTACGGTGTACGGGTCCTTCTCCCACTGGTCGTCCAACTTGTGGAGCCGTCTTTTCCTCTTCAAGACCTGCTCTCCGGGTACCAGGGGAACAGCGGGAGCATACTGGTTGTAAGTTTTCTCTTGTCTTTCCCTAGCCTGACAGAGACTTCGCTCCACGCTCTCCTGTACTTTCCGGTACTGCTGCTGCCTCTCTGTGTCCCAGTCTGCTTCTGGTGAAGTGTCCTCGGGTGTCAGGACTCCCATTTCCAGGTCAACAGGTAACTTACCAGGTCTCGCCCTCATTAGGTAAGCCGGGGTACAGTTGGTGGAACCTACCGGGATGTGGTTGTATAGGTCCACTAGATCGGGCAGCTTCTCAGGCCACAGACTGCGTTCTTCCAGGGGCAACATTTTCAGGAGATCCATTACCACCTGGTTCATTTTCTCACAAAGTCCATTAGTTTGCGGATGATAGGGTGTCGTCCTTATCTTCCGGCAGCCATACAGATTGCAGAATTCCTGGAAGACCTTCGCTTCAAAGGCAGGTCCCTGGTCCGTCAGCACTTGGTCCGGGTACCCGTGTGGACGGCAGAAGTGCTGCTGGAAGGCTCTAGCTGCTGTTTGAGCCGTTAAGTCCTTAACGGGGACGACAACCAAGAACCGGGAGTAATGATCCACAATGGTTAACGCGTAGACGTAGCCACTTCTGCTTGGGGTCAGTTTTACATGATCCAAGGCTACCAGTTCCAACGGCTGCCGGGTGACGATGGACTGCAGGGGAGTCTTCTGGCTGGCACGGTCCTTCCTTCTTAGGTTGCACGGGCCACAGTCTCTGCACCACCTCTCGATGGTTCCCCTCATGCCTACCCAGTGGAACCGCCCACGCAGCAGGAACTCCAGCTTCTTCCATCCGAAGTGTCCAGCCCCGTCGTGGTATGCTTCCATCACCATGGCTGCGTCTCTCCGTGGCACCACTACTTGCCAGATTAGTTCATGCGTCCGGGAGTTAACCATTCTGCGGCACAACTTCCCCTTGTAAAGGAACAGTCGACTCTTCTCAGCCCACAGTTGCTTGGCTTCCTCCGGAGCGTCTGGGTCAAGGCGAGCCTCTGGCCGAGTCAGCATCTCCTTCACCAGCCGGACGGCAGGGTCACTGTCTTGCGTTTCCTCCCAGTTGTAGTGAGGCAAGGGGTTAAACGTAGCGGCTTGCTTACTCCTTACCCGATGGGAATACTGGATAGTCCCATGACGGTGGAACGCGGGGAGTTCGACTTCTTCCAGTCCCTCTGGATCTTCTCCTACGTCCGGTAGGTTTGGCATCCTGGACAGGGCGTCCGCGTTGGTATTGGAGCGTCCTGCCCGGTATTTGATTGTGAACTCGTAGTTGGACAGACGGGCCATCCATCTCTGCTCTAGGGCACCGAGTCTTGCAGTGTCCAGGTGTGTCAACTGGTTGTTATCCGTGTACACGGTGAACCGGGAAGAAGCTAGGTAGTGCTTAAAGCGTTCGGTGACTGCCCACACCACTGCCAGGAACTCTAGCTTAAATGAGCTATAATTCTCAGGGTTTCTTTCGGTGGGTCGCAGTTTTCGGCTGGCGTAAGCGATTACTCGCTCTTTCCCCTGCTGGATCTGGGACAGCACGGCTCCTAGCCCGATGTTACTTGCGTCGGTGTAGAGGATAAAGGGCTGGCTGTTATCAGGGTACGCCAGGATTTCATCCCCCGTGAGGGCCATCTTCAGCTGGCGGAAGGACTCTTCTTCTAACTTCTCCCATCTGAAGGGTGGCTTCTGGTTCTTGGCCTTCCGGGACTGGCCTATCAGGAGGTCCTGCATAGGAGCTGCCTTTTTGGTGAAACCGGAGATGAATCTGCGGTAATAGCCTACCAACCCGAGGAACTGCCGCACTTCCTTTACACTGGAGGGACTTGGCCATTCCTTAATTGCGGTGATCTTATCAGGGTCGGGAGCCACTCCATCAGCGCTCACCACGTGTCCCAGGTACTGCACCTTTGGTTTCAGGAGGTGACACTTGGAGGGTTTCACCTTTAGGCCGTAGCTTGCCAGAGCTTCGAACACTTCCGCCAGGTGTTTCAGGTGGTCCTCATACGTCTTGGAATATACGATGACATCGTCCAGGTACAACAGGACCGTCTCAAAGTTTCTGTGGCCCAGACAACACTCCATTAATCGTTTGAAGGTTCCTGGTGCATTGCAGAGTCCGAACGGCATGCAGGTAAACTCGCTAAGTCCCATCGGGGTGGTGAATGCGGTCTTCTCCCGGTCCGCCTCTGCTACAGGAACCTGCCAGTACCCACTAGTGAGATCCAAGGTAGAGAAGAAGTTAGCAGATCTTAAAGCAGCCAAAGACTCCTCTATCCTTGGTAAGGGGTACGCATCCTTGTGTGTGATACGGTTGATTTTCCGGTAATCTACACACATCATCATGGTGTTGTCTTTCTTTTTGACTAAGACTAGTGGAGCTGCCCAGGGGCTACAGCTATCCCTGATCACCCCAGCCTCCTTCATGTCTCTAAGCATCCCCTTGGCGTGTTGGTAGTGTGCAGGGGGTACGGGTCGATACCTCTCTTTTATGGGAGGATGGTCTCCCGTGGGGATGTGGTGTTCTACCCCCTTGACTCGCCCGAAGTCTAACGGGTGTTTACTAAACACTCTCTCGTACTCTTGCACCACCCGATAGACTCCCTGTTTCTGGTGTGAGGGAGTGGAGTCAGTACCCAAATGTAGTTGCTGACACCAGTCCTCCATTGTTTTCTGAGAGCCGTTACCTTCCTCCGGGGAAGATGGAGGCAAGGGTTCTACGGACTGTATGGAATCTTGATTGATGGTATACAATTTGGCTAGCGTGGCATACCGGGGCAGGTACACTTCCCTCTTCCCGATATTTATTATGCGAACGGGCACCCTCCCATGGCGTACATTGACCACCCCCCGTGCTGTCAAAATGGTGGGCCTACTGTCTGAGTAAACTGGTTCTACCATTGCCTGGTAATCTCTACCTCTCAGACCAATAGCTGCCCGGCACCAAATCATCATTTCACTTTTCGGGGGCATGGCAATAGGGAAAGGGTCACACATTCGCACGCTACCAATCTCACCACCGGAGAGTTCTAGCTGTTGCCGTCGCATCAGTGCCCGGATCTCTTTCTGGAGCACTCGCTGCTGGCCGGAGCTGGCGTTCTTGGCAACCTGCTGTAAAAGGAAAATCACCTCTGCAAGACAATTTTCAATTACATTAGTTCCTAGAGTTATCTTTGGGTGACTCTCGTGTTTGTCAATGTCTACAATGATCAGTCCCTGTGCTGCCAGTTCGACTCTACCGATTTTAATGGTCACCTCTTTAAATCCAATCTGTGGCACGGGCTGACCATTGCTGGCGATGATACTCAAGTCGTCGTCAGGGTAGCGGGTGATATCCGAGTCATTCCAGTACTGCTTGAAGAGCACGTACGGGATGGTGGTGACCTGTGACCCGGTGTCCAGTAGGGCACTCATAGGAATGCCATCCAGTACCACGGGTAAGACTGGACGTCCTCCCACATATTTGTCGCGCCAGTTCGATGGGCCTGGTGATCTTTTTCCTGGGGGTTGGCCCTCTACCCCAGGTTGTGCCAGTTTAAAGGACAGTACCTTGCCATATGTCCGGGTTGATTGCAGCGGCGGCAGATGGGTCGTCCGTCCTCGTTGTATCGGTCGCTGGGTCTTCCTCTGGCCGGTGGGGTCCTCCTTGGTCGACGCCACGGGATGTCCTCCGGTCCGGATGCCAGCTGGATCTTCCCTGGAGTGGAAACCTGTAAAGACTGCACAGTTCGGGTTAGCGCAGCAACGCTTTTAGCTAGCTCTTGGACCTGATGGTGCAGGTCTGGAGCCGGGTCATTGTTCAAAGCCTGCGCATCAGCTCCCACAGGCCCTGCCGACAAGGGCGCCGCCTCCTGGTGGTAAGTGGTAGTGGGGCGTCTGGGGGTCACAACGCCACCTGGTGCCGGTTCTCGAAGCACCCGGATGGCTCTGTCCTTGAACTGTGCAAATCCCAGATGAGGGTTCTGTAAGGCCATTGCCCGCAACTGGGTTCGGTGGGCATTGCAATATAAACCCTCTATAAATTGTTCAGTCAACAGCCTGTCCTCGTCTCCCACGCCGTCAGGGTCGGTCTGCTTAATGGCTCTCAGGGCCTCTTGTAGGTTCAGGGCAAGCTCGCTGCTTGCACCCGTAGAATCTAAGCTTGATCTCGGCTGAGGTGCGGGTATCAAAGGTGTCCCTCAGCCGGGTTAGTATCCCTGCGACAGTCCTCCCCCCAGGTGGCCAGGACTTTACCTCCCTTTGGGCTGCTCCGGTTAATTGGGCCACCAGGATGCTCACTTTTTGCTCCTCTGTGAGGGGGTACACCTGGAAGAGGCTATCCAGCTTTTCTCTAAAGTCATGCAGGGTATGTGACTCCCCTGAGTACTGGGGTAGCCAGGCTGCCCCCGGGATATAGGGCATGGTGAAAGGCATGACCGCAACAGCGGTGGCGCTGGCGGGGGCTGAAGCGGTGAAGCTCTCCTCCGTATCCGACATCCTTCTCCCCCCTAGTGGACCATGGCCTACCTTGCGATGATCCTCTTCCGTAGGCCGCGGCTCCGCAGTGGATCGTCAGGGTTGAGGACCTTCCGTCGTACTCCTGTGACGTCGGCGTCTGCTGGGCTCCTTCCAGGACCTTACGCAACGTCCGGACATGAGGCGGGGCTTCAGTTCTTGCGCGCTTTCGGAGTCCACGCCCCTCTTCTTCCCGCGCGGCGTCCTCAAGATGGCGTCCAATGGCGGGAAAACTCCACGTATGGCGGGAAGAAGGCCGAAGATGGCGCCGGATGGCGGGAAAACTCCACCGATGGCGGGAAGGAAGCGGAAGATGGCGCCGGATGGCGGGAATCTTCACCACAGGTAAGTTTGAACAGTCTTTTTCAGGCACGCAGTACCCGGTGGTTGCGGGCACGAAATCCTGCCGACTACGCCAAAAGTTGACGCGCCCCTGGGCCTGTGTCGCGCTGCGTTGCGCACGCGGGAGCTTACCCGGAGCCGGATCTCTTGAGGGTTGTAGTCTCGTGGCGGTGATCCGGTCCATGCCCAGGGAGTCAGACTAAGTGGCGCTGTATTAGCGGTAGATGTTGGACGACTACGCCACCCGTTGAGTACAGCTAAGGAGCTGCTGCTGCAGGGCAGACCGCTGAGGCCGGTGGTAGGATTGTGCAGCGTGATAGTATAACCCCCAACGGGAGGGGTATGGCCTCAGGGCAGCCGACGTGGATGATGGGGGTAGCAGGAACCACTCAGAGACGGTACGGTGTAGTTCAGGGTCTTTACTGGTGACAACGATAGACCCTCCCGGAGTACTGGCTAGCGATTGGGGCCTGGTCAGTCCTTGAGCAGATGGGATCTCCCCTGGCCAGGCGGAGTTGTAGGCCTCCCAAACTAACGATACTCTTCTGGCTACCTTGCTAGAAGCGGGTATAAGTAGCCCACGTCCCTGAGTGTACCGTGTGGTGCTCACCCGTATGGCCGGTGACTCGGGGCCTTCTAGTAGCTTCCGCTCCACGACGGCGGTGCTGGTCCCACGCGTGTGACCGTGCCTTCGGGTTTCTGGGCCAGAGGACCTGCAATCCCCTGCCGGTCGGTTTCTGCTGCTGGATAGGAGTTAGTCCCCACAGCCTCGGACTCTGGGTCCGGTGATAACTTCTCAGTCAGGGTGAGCTCTGCAGCTGCCAGCCCCTGACTCCTTGTAGCACTGCTCCCACAGAGCTCCTGATGTTCTTTCCTCTATCTGCTTCTCTTCTCTGTCTCTACTTCTTCTCTACTCACTAACCCTGCCTCAGCCCTAGGTTTATATAGGGGAAGTTCTTCCCCTCCCAGGACTGGGCAGGAGGTGTGGCATGCACAGGATCCCTGACCAAGAGACCTCCCACCTGCTCTCAGACATAACATTGCCGTTACTGTGGAAACCAGACCCCTGGGGTGCCACATTCCCCTCCCAGGACTGGGCAGGAGGTGTGGCATGCACAGGATCCCTGACCAAGAGACCTCCCACCTGCTCTCAGACATAACATTGCCGTTACTGTGGAAACCAGACCCCTGGGGTGCCACATGTGTGTATATATATACACATAAAAATCTATGAAAATGAACAAATGAAAGTCAGACATTGCTTTTCAGCCCTGCTTCCACAGAATTTCAAAAAAAATGTTACTCTTGAAATAGGCCTGGACAGAAATGATGGTACCTCTGAAAATAATGTGACAAAAGGGACATGTTTAATCAAGTTGTGTCCACTAATTAGCATCACAGGTGTCTACAATCTTGTAATCAGTCAGTGGGCCTGTATATAAGGCTACAGATACTCACTGTGCTGTTTGGTGACATGGTGTGTACCACCCTCAACATGGACCAGAGGAAGCAAAGGAAAGAGTTGTCTCAGGAGATTAGAAAGAAAAGCATGTTAAAGGTAAAGGTTATAAGACCATCTCCAAACAGATTGATGTTCCTGTGACTACAGTTGCACATATTATTCAGAAATTTAAGATCGATGGGACTGTAGCCAACCTCCCTGGACGTGGCTGCAGGGGGAAAATTGATGACAAATCAAAGAGATAATACGAAGGGTAACAAAAGAGCCCAGGATAATTTCTAAAGAGATTAAAGGTGAACTTCAAGCTCAAGGGACATCAGTGTCAGATCGCACCATCTGTCGTTGTTTGATCCAAAGTGGACTTCATGGGAGACGACCAAGGAGAACACAATTGTTGAAAAAAAATCATAAAAAAGCCAGACTGGAATTTGCCAAACTACATGTTGACAAGCCACAAAGCTCCTGGGAGAATGTCCTATGGACAGATGAGGCAAAAATGAAAGTTTTTGGCAAGGCACATCAGCTCTATGTTCACAGACAGAAAAAATGAAGGATATCAAGAAAAGAACACTGTCCCTACTGTGAAACATGGAGGAGGCTCTGTTATGTTCTGGGGCTGCTTTGCTGCATCTGGCACAGAATGTCTTGAATCTGTGCAGGGTACAATGAAATCTCAAGACTATCAAGGGATTCTAGAGAGAAATGTGCTGCCCAGTGTCTGAAAGCTTCGTCTCAGTCGCAGGTCATGGGTCTCGCAACAGGATAATGACCCAAAACACACAGCTAAAAACACCCAAGAATGGCTAAGAGGAAAACATTGGACTATTCTGAAGTGGCCTTCTACGAGCCCTGACCTAAATCCTATTGAACATCTTTGGAAAGAGCTGAAACATGCCGTCTGGAAAAGGCAACCTTCAAACATGAGACAACTGGAGCAGTTTGCTCATGAGGAGTGGGCCAAAATACCTGTCGAGAGGTGCAGAAGTCTCATTGACAGTTACAGGAATCGTTTGATTGCAGTGATTGCCTCAAAAGGTTGTTCAACAAAATATGAATTTAAGAGTACCATCATTTCTGTCCAGGCGTATTTCATGAGTTTAATTTTTTTTAAATTTCTGTGGAAGCAGGGTTGAAAAGCAATGACTTTCATTTGTTCATTTTCATAGATTTTTAATTTATTATTACTTTTGTCAGATTCAAGTTATTCCTGTGACCATTGTGGGTTTTCTTTCATTAAACGAGGGGTACCAACAATTTTGACCACATGTATGTGTATATATATATATACAGGGCGGTCCAAAAGTAGGTGGACAGAAAGTGTTATAAGGTTATGAAGGTTATGGAACAATCACAGGAGATAAGTATCTCGAAATTCTAATGAATCAAGTTGTTCCCCAGTTACAGCACCAGCCTAATTCAAATGACCTTTATTTCCAACAAGATGGGGCTCCTCCACATTATTCAAGAGTAGTCCGCGAGTGTCTTGATGAAACATTTCCTAATAAATGGATTGGCCGAAGAGGCCCACTTGATTGGCCGGCACGTTCACCAGACTTGACCCCAATGGATTTTTTCTTTTGGGGAGTACTCAAGGACAAAGTTTATAGTCGAAAACCAAAACGTGTCAGTGATTTGAAAAATTACATAAGAGATGCATTTCAAGAAATTAATACCCAAAGAGACTTGTGCAAAAAAGTTTGTCGAAGCGTAAGAGGCAGACTTCAAAGCTGTGCAAATTGTAATGGAAAACAGTTTGAGCACCTGCGTTGATAAAATTTAAGGGCTTTTGTATTATTGTTCAGAATAAAATTTAATTGTCAATGTTATGCTTGTGTTAGTAAATATAATTTTATATATAAATCAAAATAAATGTTATTATTTTCTGGCAACCTACTTTTGGACCACCCTGTATATATATATATATACACATACATACATACACAGCAATGTATAAGTTGAGGGTGCCAACATTTTGGGGGTTTTGTGTGAAATTATGCCCAATTTGCCTTTTTTTCTTTCTTTTCTTTGTGTGTGTATAACAAAACATGTGTAATTGAAAACATTTACTGGGATAAAAACTTAATTTTCTGGAAAAATTTCAAGGGTACTAACACTTTCAGCCATGACTGTATTCTCTATCTCTATACATATAATTATATATATATTGTGACAGAGTCATTGGCAAAGTACTGGAGGGGAGATATGTAGCACTGAGATTAATAGCTGCAGTAATTATACATAGGAAGGTACATACATAAGGTTCCAGCACACGAGTGTGTTAATCAGCCATCTTAGTGGTAGGGTGATTAAACACCTGTAGAAAGGGAGGAACTCAGAGGATAAAATCCTAGCCTTTCAGAGCATTTGGTGTGGGGAGGGTCTGGAGGTGAAAACTCTGAGCTGTTTTGGTCATATGAAGGAAAGACCAACCTGGGACTGTTTGTTCCTAAAGAGGGCAGTTTACCCAGAGCAACAAGGACTGTGCCATACGTTATAGTTATGTTTTGTTTTTCCTGTTAGGCCAGGAAGGCCATGCTTGTTTTTGCTAACATTGGTGTAGTTTATGCAGTGCTCTTAATAAACTCAGCAGACAATTTAAATAGTCTTCCTGTGTACCTCTATGTGCAACCAAGTGAGTCTATCTACCACAATATATACACATATACATAGTGTCGGACATGTGTGCCAGGTGCCTGTCACTAGCATCGATTCTGGGGTCCCACTGTTCAGCTACATGCAAATATTTCATTATTCTCATTCACAAACTTATATAATAAACTGAGTAGTTTGTTAAATGACTGATAAGATTCTACCTTTGTCTGCACATAGTGAATCAAGGGTATTGTTCCAAGTATTGCTCATGTAGGATAGTGGGGCACCCACCCATACACAGGGGCCCACTGTTAAATTCACCTGTTCCCCTGTGGGCTAGTCAGACCCAGTATATATATGAGAGAATTGCATATACAGTAGGCTTGAACTGTTCATGTTCTTCTACTTTTATTTTATTTCATTTACCTCATTATTTCTATTTTTTATGTACAATACCTTGAATTTTGAAAGTGTCTAAACTCAAGATAAATGTAGTGTCAAGCATGTGTGACAGTTTTATCACACAAAATATGCTACTTTGCATAGTGAATTTCCCCCAAATATTTTTGGAGTTCCTTTTTATTCATGCTGTGTACAGTTATAGTCAAAATTATTGGCACTCCTGAAAATCACAAGCCGCAAATTTAATAAAAAAAAAAGTATACAAGAGTGCCATGACATGATTAATAGCACTCTTTGTTTAAATTGAAGCAAGAGGACAAAATTAGACTAACCTGTAATTTGATACAAGTTAGATGACTCACCTGTCCACACCTTCTCTATGTTATCATAACTTTAATTAGCCTATGAATGATAATGAGCACTTGATAAAAATAGCAAAGGAGACAGACAGGAGAGTTATCTGAACAGACCAGAAACACTATTATCACCAAGCACAAGCAGTCTAAATAGTACAAGACTATCTCCAAAGACTTTGGTTTCCCCACTTCAACAGTTAGTTATCGAGAAGTTTACTACTCAAGGAACAGACAAGAACCTTCTAAAGAGAAAAATTTAAAAAAGAATTATACGAAAGTTGCCTCAAAATGTGGCAAAGAAACTGAATGTAACATCTAACAAACTTCAGACTGAAGATGTCATGCTAGGTATGGGAAGAAACCAGCGTACAACGACGGGAAAAGGGGGGGAAGCCCATCAACTAGGGAAAGGATGTGTGGAGACCCCTAAGCAGATCTAACACCCAAACTCCCCTATCGTCCCTAAATAGGTTCCGCGCCTATCACCGAGCAGGATACCTTAGCCCTGGCTGACCCTAGAACTAAGCCCTAGGTAGGGAGGGGGAGGGGTGAGCATTAGTCAGCCCCACTGCAACTAAAGACAAACCAGGGAAATAGACAAGGACAAGGGGATACACTTAGCTCTGAGAAGACACCAGAGAGCTCACGATTACAATCCACAAAGGAACTCCAAGGAGAATCTAGCCGACTGCTAGAATTCCAGACCTGAACAGAGGATTTTACTCTATCACCAGCAACTCTCTGGAGAAACTGAGTGAATTTAAAGATACAGCAAGGGTGTGCTAATTAACAGCAGAAGGTGGAGATCACCGCTGGGTCCTAGAGAGGGATGATGAAAGGATCAAGAAGGTGTCTGCAAGGCCAAGCGCAGTGACCTTCTACAGCTGGATCCAGAATGGCTGTCTGTCAAACCTGACACACCCGTCACAGAAGAGGAGTCATGAAGAATCAGTAGTGATAGTTTCAACATTTATCATATATAGCACGCTAAACAAAATAGGACTCCAAGGCCAAAGGCTAATGAGGACCCCACTACTTAAAGGCCTAAATAACAGCAACTTAACTTTGCCAAAAATTAAATAGACAAACCACATTTCTTCTGGGAAAACATTTTTTGGACAAAACCAAACTAGAGCTCTTTGACAATGCATAGCACAGTTACGGTATATTTATTGATTTCTAAATAAAGCCTATAAAGAAAAGTGCACTCTTCCTACAGTGAAACATGGTGGTGGATCCATAATGTTGTGGGGCTGTAGGTTTAGCGTGTTACAGAAATAAGGAAATCAGAGGATTATTAGAGCATTTTAGAACAAAATATGCTCCAAAGTAAATGAAAAGTAGGTTTGAAAGGAGTCCTACAGAAAAATAATGACCCAAAGCACGCATTTATACTAACCATCCATATATTGGATTTGTCCAAATAATATAAAATAAGGGTGCCAATATAGTTGATCACAACTTTATTAAATCCTTCATCTCACCTTTGTTAATAAATGTGAATCCCTCGCCTGTTATTCTTAATATATTTGTAATGGTTTACTTTGCAGCTGCTTCATATGCTGTAACTATTTTTGTCTCTGATGTGGAGGAGCAGAAAGATAAATTACATATTGGTATTTGTTTACATGGGAAACATGGAGACACAGGACATAGATATATAAAATGGCAGCATGTGATGGATGGAAATGAAGATGAGGTAAGGCTAAGTTTACTAACTTTTCAGCTTAAATGTAAAGTATAGTTTATATGGATGTGGGATTTAAAATATGTGACTCATTACCCCTGGGTAATGACCACCTATGAATTATTAAAATACAGCTATAATCAATGCCTCACAGTCTCCTGGGAGATGGGTTAGTGTGAAATACAAATTCTCTCTCACTAAAAATTCTAACTGTTTTTCCCTCCTCATGCTATACACTGCAGCGCTGCTTGTTCAGATTGACTCCTGTGTTTAAGCACAAGCCCAGTACAATCATTCAACTACTCAATGATACCATGCTTCATACTGCCTCTGGAAGAACCAGCAGCTAAAGAGCTTTTTAGCAAGATTTTATTGGAAGGGTTACCCATGGCCGAGCAGCCACCATGAACAATGTCTTCTAACTGAAATGGTGGAAGACCATTGTGCCAGTTAAGGCAGATGTAATCGACACATCATACAATGACATTCAGAACATTGTATTAGCTGAGAATGACGCTTAACAGATCTGACCTGAAGTTATATCAAATTACCATTATTTAAGGCAGCTCGCTACATTTTACAAGTTGACTTTAAAGGGTTTATCCAGGACTATTATTTCATTAAAGGTTTAAAAACTAACAGGCAGGTAGTTGTTAACTACCTGCCTGTTCTACCCGGCGCTGGCGCAGAGCAGTCATTGACCACTCCTGCCGGTGCTTCCCAATGTTTCAGCTGCTCCATGTCAACAGAACTCTTCCGTGCTGCTCTGTCGATGCTGTGTGACTGCCGACATCATGCTGATCAACAGCCGTCTCCCCGCAGTTAGGCGAAAAAAATGACTACCAATTTCTTTTAGCATTTATGACATAAGAAAATTTCCCTTACATTGTGTCGGGACTCAGGACATCATCTGTTTGCCATCCTCACAGTACAAGCATATATTTAATAATCATCATACTACATGACCACAGGCTAGAGCATACTGCTTATTAGTAATTCTGTATAACAATAGAGAAAGGGTGATGAAAAAACCCACAGAGTATATACCCTTTAAAAAAAATGTTATTTAAATAATTAAAACAAATACATGGATTAGCAAATGAACACTAGCGAATACAATCTGCAATAATCAGTATATAACGCAAGTGATTTAGACACAAGTCCTAAAGTACTGCAGTATTAGGAGGGTTAAATTTTCCTAATAAACTTAAACAGGAAAGACTTGTATACAGATGATACCCTTACGGTACATATGTGAAGCGCTGCTTGTTGCAGTGTCCCCGTCGCCCCAACGCACGTTTCGTTAGAACTTCATCAGGAGACACTTTTTAACAACTCTGAAAAAAACAAACGAAAAAAAAGTTTGTTCACATGGAAGTGGATACAAAGTTGGCTTAGCATAGTATTGTAATTGAATTCCTAAGAAAAGGCAAAATAAATAACCATTTGTGTGCTTTAGTCTGAAAAATACAGTAATATCTGTTACTTCTTGGAAGATATACATATATTTTACTCTTTGTAGTCAATATGTAGCATAATTCTCATTAGTGACCTGTCGTGTCACATCATTTTGGCTAAATATTTTGACTTTGTTTTTAGGTTTTTTTATCACACAAGGTTTGCTCTGTGCGGGATGAGAACATCTTGTGGCGTGTGACATTGTGAGAACGGATGTGTGACTAATGCATTACATTCAATTACTTCCATCTATAGGTGGACTTAATTAAAATGTTGTGATGTGAGCCAGACAAGCACATGTTCCTCTTGATATTTAGGCCTTCACAATAAACAGACTGCTGTTTCTTCACAGTCATTTACAGCTGTATTAGATGCGGTTGAACTTGGGGATGTACATCAGGCTGACATTTCAATGAGAAGCAGCGATGGTACGTTTCACTTAATTTTCATGTAAAGTACAAAATAAATTGCCACTATTAAGTATTTCTTTAGGAAATAAAGCTTATACAGCGCTGTTATCTATGCTGCTGCCTTGTTTAAAGAAAAATGTCTCTGTTAAAATCTATACAGATCGCAAGCTGTATATCAAAAGGATTCATGTCAAGGAGTCTTCAAAGAGCAAGATCTACGTATTTAATGTGGATGAGTAAGTTCAATCTTTGAACATTTAGCGATTCAGTGAAACCTTATATTGTATCAGAAATATTGAAATCGATGATTGAAATTCGTTAGATGACTCTCCATTCTACACTGCTGCACCGATGGAGAAGAGAGGAGCAATTTGAAAGATGGCGCCCTGTCCTGACGGTTGGGTAGCATCTGCCATACGTCCCAGAAATTTGTAGACCACTTATGCAGTCCAAACACCTTTTTCCATTATGCTGCTAGAAATAATCTGGCTATGTAAAGTTGTCACTACAAACACAACATTGACTTATGAACAGGGTTGAATTAGAAGGCATGACTTACCGAGCATCCAGTCGATGGCTTAGGGCACACACGACTATTCCATGTGCTTGTACTGCATCTATATATATGGCATAGTCCTATATATGAGACCTTGACTGGATGCTCGAGTCATACCTTCTAAACCAACCCTGGTCATACTGTCAATGCCGTATGCTGTTGTATGGTGCCTCTGTGAATCAACGTATTCCCCTGTATTAGTAATGCTCCTTTAGAGATTACCAGTGTACAAAGGCAATCATGCAACATGGATTGCTATAATACACTGATATATATATCCATTACTTCTCAATGAATGTGTTCTTCTTAAACTGGATTTAAATTCTTACATTTTGCACCTATTCAGCTGAATATCAGAACTAGAAGAATGTTCTAAATATCTATTTACACACAGAAGTAAGTGCATCAACCATAACACTTTTTCTCATTTTAACATATTTATTTCACTCTATTTTAGTGATACGGATGATGTCAGACAAAAATCTTTCAGCAGATCAGATAAATGGTGCAAACAATAAAGATTACAATCAACTTGCAAACATTGCAAACAGTAATTGTAATTAGTATGTGCTTGATTGGGAGCCAAGCTCATTTGTTAATTTATTCATTTATTTTGTGTATATGTGTGTATGTATATATATATATGTATATACACTGCTCAAAAAAATAAAGGGAACACTTAAACAACAGAATATAACTCCAAGTACATCAAACTTCAGTGAAATCAAACTGTCCACTTAGGAAGCAACACTGACTGACAATCAATTTCACGTGCTGTTGTGCAAGTGGAATAGACAATAGATGGAAATTATTGGCAATTATCAAGACACCCTCAATAAAGGAGTGGTTCTGCAGGGGGGGACCACAGACCACATCTCAGTACCAATGCTTTCTGCCTGATGTTTTGGTCACTTTTGAATGTTGGTTGTGCTTTCACACTCGTGGTAGCATGAGACGGACTCTACAACCCACAGAAGTTGCTCAGGTAGTGCAGCTGATCCAGGATGGCACATCAATGCGAGCTGTGGCAAGAAGGTTTGCTGTGTCTGTCAGCGTAGTGTCCAGAGGCTGGAGGCACTACCAGGAGACCGGCTAGTACACAAGGAGACGTGGAGGGGGCTGTAGGAGGGCAACAACCCAGCAGCAGGACCGCTACCTCCGCCTTTGTGCAAGGAGGAACAGGAGGAGCACTGCCAGAGCCCTGGCAAATGACCTCCAGCAGGCCACAAATGTGCATGTGTCTGCACAAACGGTTAGAAACCGACTCCATGAGGGTGGTATGAGGGCCCGACGTCCACAGATGGGGGTTGTGCTCACAGCCCAAAACCGTGCAGGACGCTTGCCATTTGCCACAGAACACCAGGATTGGCAAAGTCGCCACTGGCGCCCTGTGCTCTTCACAGATGAAAGTAGGTTCACACTGAGTACATGTGACAGACGTGACAGAGTCTGGAGACGCCGTGGAGAGCGATCTGCTGCCTGCAACATCCTTCATCATGACCGGTTTGGCAGTGGGTCAGTAATGGTGTAGGGTGGCATTTCTTTGAAGGGCCGCACAGCCCTCCATGTGCTCGCCAGAGGTAGCCTAACTGCCATTAGGTACCGAGATGAGATCCTCAGACCCCTTGAGACCATATGCTGGTGCGGTTGGCCCTGGGTTTCTCCTTATGCAGGACAATGCCAGACCTCTTGTGGCTGGAGTGTGTCAGCAGTTCTTGCAAGATAATGGCATTGAAGCCATGGCCTGGCCCGCCCATTCCCCAGACCTGAATCCGATTGAGCACATCTGGGACATCATGTCTCGCTCCATCCACCAACGTCACGTTGCACCACAGACTGTCCAGGAGTTGGCGGATGCTTTAGTCCATGTCTGGGAGGAGATCCCACAGGAGACCATTCGCAACCTCATCAGCAGCATGCCCAGGCATTGTAGGGAGGTCATACAGGCACGTGGAGGCCACACACAATACTGAGCCTCATTTTGACTTGCTTTAAGGACATTACATCAAAGTTGGATCAGCCTGTAGTGTGTTTTTCCACTTTAATTTTGGGGGTGACTCCAAATCCAGGCCTCTATTGGTTAATGAATTTGATTTCCATTGATGATTTTTGTGTGATTTTATTGTCAGCACATTCAACTTTGTACAGAGCAAAGTATTCAATGAGAATATTTCATTCATTCAGATCTAGAATGTGTTATTTGAGTGTTCCCTTTATTTTTTTGAGCAGTATATATAATATATATATATATATATATATATATATATATATTATAGTGTTATGTATACTGTATATGTGATGCGCCGTGGGGTACCCGGTGCCGGGCTGGTAGATGCTGGAGGAATGTTACAGTGGCGGTGACCCGGTCCGTGACCCAGGGCAGTCAATAAAAGGGGTTATGTATAGGGGATTTATAGAGTTTGTGACGCCACCTGTGGAATGCAGCTAAAGGGAGCCGCCACTGCGGAGCAGTCCTCTGAAGCTGATGTTACTGCAGCAGGGATGGTATGGCTCTCCACAGGAAGAGCTAGCTCCAGGGCAGTGTAGATGATGTTGCAGGTTGTGCTGGGCGTTGTAGTGCAGGGGTTGATGGCGCAGCAAGAAACACAGAGACAAGGAAGTGGTGTCCCAGGGTCTTTACTGGTGTTGATTAGACAAGCCGGGACTAGGGTACTGGCTAGAAGTGGAAGTCCGGGCAGCCTGGAAGCAAGTAAAGAATCCTCCTTGCCAGGCTAAGTTGGAGGCCTTCCTTTTCCACTAAACTCTTTGGCCCTGCTACTTGTAGCGATGCGGTGGCCCTCGTCCCTGAGTGCGGCATGTCTGTGCTCACCCGTATGGCAGGCAGCTCGGGCCTTGCTGGCGCGTCACTCCCACGTGGCAGTGCTGGACCCTGCGGTGCTGCTGAGCCTCCGGGCGTCTGATGGGGCCAGGAGACCTGCAATCTCCTGCCCTCCGGTTTCTACTGCTGGGCCTTCGGTGCCCCACAGCCTCGGACTCCGGTATCCGGTTCTTCTGTGCGGTACTTCTGGGGTGAGCTGCCGCGCAGCTCCAGTCCCCAGCTCTTCTCTCCTCGACGTCCTCGCTTCTACTCCTCACACTAAGACTAACTAACCCCGCCCCCCAGATCCCAGTTGCCAAGGGGAGGGACTCCCCTTGCTGGTCTGGAGCCAGGAAAGTGTTGCATGTTTAGTATAACCTGATTAGGGGACCCCTGCTTGCTTCCAGGCATGGCATTACCTCTTTTGAGGGAGTCAATGCCACTGTGGCAACCGGATCCCTGAGGAGCCACATGCATATATCTCTCTAAACTCTATTTCTAAATCTGAAATCTGGCCATACAGTGGCCATAGAGCTAAGAATGTCTAAAATGAAGAACATCCTAATTTTTCTTCCAATCAAAATGGTTGACAAGATTGAAGGAGTCTACTAAACATAATAGGAAGATTAGACACTAAATAGTTTATACCGTTTTTGCTTTAATAAATCGGACAGGTGGCACTTGTCTCTCAAAATGGTGCCACTGGAAAAAATTCCCTGCATGCCACTAGAGGGAGCTTACTACATACTGTCACAATTCCACCGTTCAGTGTGTCTTGGACGCAGTGACTGACAGCTCAGTCATCCAATTTAGTGCAGAGGCATGCTGAGTTGTAGGCGTTTTGATAGACAGCTCAGCCGTCCAATCTGAGACTGGGAGGTGCTGAGCTCCCTTTAGGTGTTCCCTGTTCTAAGTGACAACCCAGCTACTTAGCTAAGCTGTCAGTCCCAGATTTCTGCCAATCGTAGCATTTGCTCGGTGGTGGTTTGTATTACTGCGTTATGTTTGTTGATCTTTTGCTGCCTGACATTGGATCTCGTTCTGACCATCCGTTTGCCTAGCCCCTTTGCTCTGTTCCGCTATTTTCCTGGTATTCTGACCTCAGACCGTGACTTGGCTATGTCTTTGCCTTTCCCCTTTATTTTACGACGTGCTTTCTTGTTATCTGATCCCAGAACGTTTGATTACCCTGCCTCACAGCTTGTCCGTGAGTAGTCACAAGCGTCACACATACTGTATGCAACATTCTCCCTCTAGTGGTGGCTAAAGAAAGTTAGAGTGTTATATTTTAACATCAACTGTATTGCGCAGAGGATTTGAATTTCTATATTAAAAACATAAAATTCAAACTACAAATCAAGATATATTAAGAAGAACTCAAGCTCTTTTTAAAAACAAACCACTTAGCACTTATGTAGTTTGTTTTTGAAAAAGAGCTCGGTGCAAGCACGAAACGCGTAAAAAAATAAAAACTACAAAATTGCTGTTCCACTCTGGAACTGCTTCCTTTATACAACAGCGTGGTCTACTCTGAAACGTCAATCTCCTTTTTCTACTTGTAGAGTAATGTACTAAGTGATGTCACAGTATAGACAGTGCAAACAGTGATGTGACATCAAAAATATAATGTATACCATAATGCTACAGTAAATGAGTACAGGAATAGTTAGCAAATTAAAAGGCTATTAAAAAAATAAAAAAAATGAATGAATGGAGTGGAGGCCGAGCTTATACATCTCTGCTCCATTCAAGATTGGCTGTTGAAGCCCTTTCTTGAGCTTCCTGAACCCCGTTCTCAGCAAGTGCCAGTGGTCGGATCCCCTTCATTTAGCTAGTTATCTCCTATATCCATGGATTGTGGGTAACTTTATTGGGGGAATAACTCTAATAACTTTTATAAAGTCACAGCACAGAAATTATATACATATAATGCTCACAGTGATGTTACATAACAGAGAAAATGCACAGTGATGTCACAGCACAGGGATAATGTACACATTTATGACAGTACAGGGATATTGGGTATAGTGATGTCATATGCTTAATGATATCACAGGATACACAGTAAACATAGTGATGTGGCATCAAAAATAGAATTGCTACCATAATGCCTTGTTAAAGAAATAAAGAGAATTAACAAATTAATAAAGTTATGGCACAAAAATCATATACACAATAATGTCACAACAGCGTGATAATACAGTGATTTAACAGTGCAGTGATAAAGCTTAGCAATGTCACAGTATTGTGATAATGCGCTCAGTGATGTCACATTATAGTGTTACATCACACATTGATGTAATAGTAATGATTTGTATGCAATAATGTCACAACAGTGTGATAATGCAGTGATGTCACAGTGCAGTGATACTGCTCAGCAGTGTCACATTATAGTGATAATGCACACAGTGATGTTACGACATAAAGATAATTCACATATTGATGTCATAGTACAGTGATATGTATACAAAATGTCACAATATAGTGATAATGTGAGCAATAATCTTAAAGTATAGTGATAATGCACACAGTGATGTCACAGTATAGCGATAATTCACACACTGATGTCACAATACAGTGAAAATGCACAGTAATGTGAAATATAGAGATAATGAACACAATGTTATAGTGATAATGCATTCAGTGATGTCATAGTGATAATGCAGTAATGACACAGTACAAGCAAAATGTACACTGTGATGTCACAGTACATTGATAATGTACAAAGTGATGACATAGTACAAGCATAATGTATACAGTGATGTCACAGTACATTGATAATGCATTTACAGTGGATATTTAAAAGGCTACACACACATCTGTTAAAATGCCAGGTTTTTGACATGTAAAGCAAAAAATACCAAAAAGAATAATTTCTTTTTTTTCACCTTTATTGTCACCCATAATCTGTACAAATTCATTGAGAAACCAACTGAAATAATTTTGAGGGAGAAATATCATAATTGGGGATGTGGTTGTGTTCAGAATTAAGAAATTACATTTAACTCATGATAAATAGTAGTCAGTACACAGCTGCCATCATTTAAAGTGATTCTAATTAACTCCATATAAAGTTTAGCTGTTCTAATAGTATTATCCTGACATTTTAAAGTAAAATCCATAGTCCATAAACAGCTTACAATACAGCAAAGGGATTGTTTAAAGTTATCAGTTACAAGAAGGGTACAAAAATTTTTCCAAGGCATTAGCTGTACCATGGAAGACTGAATTCAGTCATTAAGAAGTTGCATAAATTTGGCACAACAGTGACATTTAAAACTGGACGTCCCTCAAAAATCGATAAAAAAACAAGAAGAAAATTGATTCAGGAGGCTGACAAGAGGCCTACAGCAACAGTAGAGGAGCTGCAGGAATTTCTGGCAAGGACTAGTTGTGTAGTGCATGTGACAACAATCTCCTGTATTCTTAACATGTCTGGCCTCTGAGGTAGAGTCGTAAGATGGAAGCCTTTTCTTACAAAGAAAAACATCCAACCGAAGCTATGCTTTGCAAAAACCTACATCAATGTGGTATAGTCTAATGAGATCAAGGTTGAACTTTTAGGCCATAATTCTAAAACGTATGTTAGGTGCAAAGCCAACACTGCACATTATCAAAGGAACACAATACCCAAAGTGAAGCATAGTGGATGCAGCATTAGCTCTGGGGCTGTTATTCTGGAGCTGGAACTGGGGCTTTAGTCAAGGTGGAGGGAATCATGAGCAGTTTTAAATATTAGTCAATTTTGCATCAAAACCCTAAGGCCTTTACTAAGAAGATGAAGGGGAATTTCACCTTTCAACTTGAAAACGACCTTAATCATACATCCAAATAAACAAAAAATTTGTCTTTGCTAGAAGAAAATCAAAGCTGTGAAATGGCCCTTCTAGAGCCCAGACCTGAATAAAATAAAAAATCTGTGGATTGACTTGATGGGGACGCTGTACACAGGGTATGCCCTTGCAATATAACAGATTTGGTGCTACTGCAATGAAGAGGGAGCAAAGATTGCCATCTATAGATGTGCCATGCTGATAGATTCCTACCCAAAAAGACTGAATGATGTCATAAATTCAAAGGTACATCAACAAAGTATTGCTTTAAGGGTGAATATTTATGCAACTACATTATTTTACTTCTTTATTTCTCTTTTTCCACCCAAAAAATTTTTAGTATGTTTTTCAACTGAATTGTGCAGCATATAGGCAACGTGGAATCTGTCACCAGGTCTTTGCTACCTCATCTTAAAAGCAATATAATGTAGGGAAAGAGACCTTAATTCCAGCAATGTATCAATTAATTTACGGGGTACAGCAGTTGTGATACAATCAGAGTTTTCTCTGTTGTAGATGTAGCAGATCTCAGAAAGCTGACCCTGCCCACACCAAAGTTGTGTGTGTACATTGTATATTGACAGAAAGCTGCTAACCAGTGCTGGGGGTGTGGTTGAACCAGGATGCATGTGGTCAGCTAGTCCAGCAATGATAATCTCTTGGTGATAAATCATTGATTGTATTGAAACTACATCATGCAGCCCAGTAATTGACACATCACTGAAATCAGTGTCTCAGCCCCTACATCATGCTGCCCACAGATTACGTAGCAAAAACCTGCTGTGAAGAATATTGGAGATACAATTCCATGTCATTCATTTGTATCCTATTTGGCATGGGATTATAAACACCGTTTCACTGTGCAGTTGTAACAGAACAGCTAGCAGCAGCAGGGAGGGTCAAGAGTCAAAATACTGTAAGTGACAAATATCACACTTTGAGCCAGTCCATCTCAGAACAAAGGGCTTGCTTGCCGTGTGGATACCATGCGGTCTGAGTTATCTATGATTTCATAAGGAGAATATAGACTTATCGTACGTCCTAGCCGTACACCGTGTACATGTCCAAGACCCACAAAGCAGACTGCACACCGTCCATTGTCCCGATCCATTCTGGCCACACAGGGTGGGGAGATACATAGAATAGCTAATAGGAAACAGATAGTACAGCTGTGTTTAGTCTCCCGGCTGGATCCAATGACACAAGAACCGCCTCCCTAGGACTGTCCGTTAAGGAGTTATGACCCATCGAAAGTTTTGGAGTTATTATCTGCCAGGGGCACGGGGAGGGGACTCAGGTTCAGCCCAGAGTGCAGGAGGGGAGGTACTCATAGGAGATGTAAGCTAGAGTAAAGCCATGTAGCTCTCTCTCTCTGATGAATGCGGCCACTTCAAACAAGGGGCTCACGTCAACTAATGTTCTGCAAAGGACAGAGGAACCACTGGAAGCTCAGGCCCCCATAAGGGCCAGTGCACACAAGATCAGACGTCACTGGTAATTGACACGATTCATGACACGATTTTGTCCTACCACTATTGTATTTGCATCTCTGACCATTATATATGTATTACCCTTGTGTATATAGTGTATTGTATTGTTATAATTTAACCATGGACTGCTCCTTTATCTCGATCCACGAATCCACACGTCTGTTGCTCGGGTTAATTTTCCATGCTACTTGGCTGGTTTCTGGCCCGATATAATTTCCGTTAACGGACCAGGCTTATATCGAATAGGAAATGGTGGCAGCTATACTGGGCTGATAAGGTTCTGTTTCACTGGGGCTAGTGAAAGGGGCCTCTCAGCCTGTCTGGGGTGTGAGTGAGTGTGGGGCCACGTAAGTGACTGAGTGGGCCACCTCTTCTCACTCCCTGTACCTTCCTGAGCCCGTGAGGACAGGGGGTGTCTGTGTAAAACTGTACCAATCTGACCTTACGTGTCCCCAAGGGGTACAGAACGTTACTTTGGTGCAAAGTGCGGATCCATATCACGTGATCAGTCTGACATAATAGTGACCTCAGGCGGGAGGCGAGGTGTGAATCCTTCACACCTACTGATAGATTCCCTTTAAAGATGGAAAAAGTTTTGAAATGATTCTTTTTGGTATGATTTTTTTTACATGACAAAAACCTTACATTTTAACAGGGGTGTGTAGACTTTTTATATCCACTGTATAATGAAAATATGTCACAGTATAGTGCTGATGTATTAACTAATGCATTGATTATGAACATAGCAGGGTAACCACAGAGCTCCTAATCTGGCTATATTCAGGATTCCACTATCTCACCTTCAATCAACCCCTTCATTTTCGGGCTCTTAGCAGTTGCTATGCCTGCTACCCTGCTAGTTATCGTCCTGCATGGATGACAGAAAATATCAAATTATTGTCAACATGCAAATACAGCAGGTGAAATAAGTATTGAACACATCACCAATTTCCTAAGTAAATATATTTCTAAAGGTGCTATTGACATGAAATTCTCCCCAGATGTCGGTAATAACCCATCCAACCCACACAGGCAAAGAAATCAAACAATAGATGTCCATAAATTAAGTTATGTAAAAATAGCAGTGTACACTGTGGTATGTCCTGATTAAGACATGAGCAGATCAGTGGAAGTTTGGGTTCTGGTACCTGACCCGAACTTTAGTCCAAAGTTTGGTTCGGGTACCGGAACTGTACCCGAACTTGAACCAGAACCCGAACCCCATTGAAAACCATGGAGACTCGAAGTTTGGATCTGGAAAAAAAAATTCTCTCTCTCACTTCCCCCGGAACTCTGAACTTTGCAACAGACTTCCAGGAGAAGTCTGTGTTTGGTGTTTAGCGCCGGATACTAACTGTCCAGTACGAACCCCGAACTTTTATGTTCAGGTTCGCTCATCTCTAGCCCTCATGAAGAAGTGTAGAAGTTCGAAACGTGTAGAAAAATAAACCGCATTCTTGGATTTCTTTTCTCTGACCATCATCTATTTACTGGCAGTGCAGATTTAACCCATTCACTCCATTGTCTGATGTTTTCCAAGCTGTGGATCTGCAGCAGCCTTGAGCTTTTACACAATTAGCTTGTTTTTATTTGCACTTCCAGTAAAATTAGCCTTGCAATCCTCACTAATAGTAAAATCAGCAATTAAAATAAAGTTTGAGTAGCTAACATGTTAGAATTGTTTGTTTTTATAACCCTTTCTTCTGGATTTGATAATGTGCCTAGGAACTTTTCAATTGAGAGCAAAAAAACAGAGACAAGAAAAGAAGTTTGCATTTCTCAAGTTATCCATGACCAGCCAGAGGAAACTGGTAATGACTTATTACTAACCTCCAATCATACTGGGACAGTTGAAGAAAATGTAGAGAAACTTAAGATTCTCGTATACACGGGGGATGCAAGCGGAGCAGGCACCGATGCCAATGTTTTCATCATTTTATTTTCTGAGAATGGAAATTCGTTTGGACCTGTCCAGCTAAAGCAACCACTGGGAGACATCAAACCCTTTCAAAATAGGAAGGTAAGAGAAAAACGTTTTACACAAAAATGTTGTGTTTCTCTTCAGGCGTGCGGCAGTTATATACACTAAGAACACATTCAGTCATGTAGGTCCTTATACCATTTTCCTGTAGACAGAAAATGCACATTGCCATCATCTCTAATTTTCCACTACTTGTCTAATTACAGGATTAAGGTTCATAGCTCTACAATGCCAGATTTCTATTTGGGAATTACAATACTTCCTGACTTTGAACTGACCACTTTGACCCTGAAAATGGCCTCCTTTAGTAACTCAAGAAACTAGCAGAGCTAACCTAGGTGTCGTAGTAGCTCTGCTATTCCGGGCACACACACACGGTGATTGTGTGATGCTTCTGTTCACAATAATTACATACAGCAACAATCATTGAGCACTATGCAGTATAGAGGGCAAAAATGGTGAGAGATGGTCCTCAGCTCTCCATGATAGCTGGCAACTCCACCTGTTCGACTAGATTACAGGAGCCAGGAGCTTTAATCCTGCACTATAAATTTACAATGGTGTGGGATTTAAACCCATTAGTGACCCAGCACCATAATTTACATATTTTGGTCATTATTAGGTTAAATAATTTAAATTGTTAATACCATTCATGTTCTGCCCTGCTCACACTTAAATCCCAAGTGTTATTCCTCCAAGCAAATCATTGTTTTTTAATTCAATCCCCTGAGCCCTAGATCCTAGGTTTTCTACTTTTTGCATGTGTACTCTGGATAGTGCTCAGTATGCCTATAAGGTTTTCTTACCATGTCCTGTGCTAAATTCACTTGGACAGTTAATCAACATAGTAGTTAATCAACGTGGCACTAGTCCCATCCATTTTTCAGATGGAACTCGCCCATAAATTTCAATTAGTGTACAAGAAAAAACACCTCATGCTATATGTACAAAATCCATATGGCCTCCATTATCCACTGTAAAGATTACAAAGGAAGCTGCATTTAGCCTTGCATTATTTTTTTAATTTGCACATGAAAAAAATTAGATGACAAACATGGTCACGTGGCTGACACATGGGCCACCATATGGATCAAAAAAACTTCTGGGTTATTGGACAACAAATAGATAATTTTTCATATGCGCATGTGAACTTAGCCTTGAGCTGGGTTCACATGACCAGACTAAAACTCAGGCTTTGTCTGCAGCTCCATAGTGTATGAGCGAGAGAGGTGCCTGCTATTGACATGCACTAGCCTGGTCCGTAATACAAACCAGACTAGGGCATGATGCAATTTGTTTCACACAGACCATTGTTTCGTGTGAAAAATTGCCCGTGTGAATCAACAGACTGGTTATTATTGGGTCAGTGTGCTGTCCATTGAGCAGATGAATAACACATTGACAATATATGCGCTCATCTGAACAAGTCCTAATCCTCTGTTTTAAATAGATATTGCAAAATGTACAATTATATTTTTGTGGATAATTTAATGTAATTAATTTTAGAAGGGATGCTAGGCATAAAAATATTGAGAAATGTTGTACCAGAAACAATTAAAGCAATTAAAGTTAAACACAATAGAACAGCTTCTCATTGCCAACATTCAGCGTTAACTATACAACCCACTCTTCCTGCAAGTTAGGTAAAAGTTTTTGGCACCAGGACTTTAAAAAAAGGTTTTCTCAACATCAATCTTCAGGAGCACAACGGACCCCTGCCTCCTGCTTGCCAGAGAGCTGTGTGCTCCTGATCTACAACTTTAACCAGCGGCATTGTCACACAGCTGGCCTGAACCTTGAGTCCTCCGATGCTGCTAGCAGAGGCAGTGTTGTCTTTGCAGCATCAGAGGAGTACAGTGGCACTTAAAAAAAGGATAGATATTAAAAATGTGTCTTTTTTCACATTAAGAATCCACAAACAGCAGAATTTTTGAAAGCCTAAACTGTGCATTAAACGGAGCAATATGTACAAGCTTTACAGCAAATAGTATCACACTGCGACTAGATCTTTTACTCCATTTTTTATTTAGTTCTATCACCCTGACTTTACAAGCACAGACTGTGTAGATGTAGACAGCATATTCTGGCTGGGATTTCCTAGACTGTACTCACTAATTAGAGTCTGGTATTTTGAGTGAATATAACAAACACATGAAGTTTAATAGGGAAATCACACACAGTGAATAATTTGTATCTGCATTTTGTTACTTTCTCCCCATTCAGCATATTTTGCATTTATAGTTCACAGTTGGTAAAATTTATGATTAATTTTATTTGCCCATTAAGAATACTTAATCCCTCTCAATAATTATTTCTGTTAGCATACATTAGGCAATTCAAGATAGAATCAATGCTATTATATGAGGACAATTACTGACGTTCGCCACTTGCTGTTTTGCGTTTTTTTCTCATTGACACGTTTTCATGAAATAAAGTGGTTCATGGAAATAATGTTTCAAGATTACTGAGTTTCTATATTATTCATAGCTTTTTTTCAGAATTATCAGACTGTAATTATCGTATATGATTTTTTCTTTGCTGCCACCGCTGCATTCTTTTAGTAGAGATGAGCAAATCTTTTGAAATCCGAATTTGCCAGATTTGTTGCATTTAAAATAAAAAAATCATTTCACTATAAATTAAGTAAATGCGAATCACAATACTTCAAAGCTTCCAATTGCCCATAAAACACATGTGTAAAACTCTGATATGTTCTAGGACTGTATTTAACCCCTGTCAACCACTCTATTGCTAACACAGCCTTAGTAATGTTCAAGTGACCTCAGTATACATGGCTATTGATAAATGCTGGATGATAGTCGAATGATAACTAATAGCCTATTTTATAACACATAGCACTGATGGTCCCGATTCATTAAGACAGGTGTTGTTCTCCCAAATCTTAATGAGCAGGACTGCTGGAATAAGATTTTGGTTCTCAAGTCTTCGGATAGTTCTCTTCTCTTTCTGTTCTCCATGCTTAGTGTGGCACACTCTGACACACAATGCAAAGATTGAGTCAACTTCTCCCCTTTTTATCTGGTTTTAGGTGTGGTTTTCATATTTTCCACATGTGTTATTTGCCACAGGTGAGTTTGAACGGGCATCACATGCTTGAAACACAGTTGTTTACCCACAATTTTGGAAAGGTGCCAACAATTTTGACCAGCCCACTTTGGGTGTTTTGTGTGAAATTATATCCAATTTGCCTTTTTTTTCCTCTGTTTTTTTTTTGTGTTGTTCCAATACACACAAAGAAAATAAACATGTGTATAACAAAACGTGTAATTGCAATAATTTTCTGGGAGAAATACTACATTTTCTGGAACAATTTCATGGATGACAACACTTTCGGCCATGACTATATCATTGGGTATACTTTGTGTTATTAAATATTAAAACTCTAAATCATTCCCAGTAAGTGGTTATTGTGCATATGTCACTCTCTGAAAGCATTGTATGGACTGTAACGGCTGCAATCCGTGACAGTACTATATGATATCACAGATATGCTATGCAGTCACACTTGCTTTTTAAAAGAATAGCTAATAGCCTCCCCAACATGTTTCACCTAACCGGCATCATCAGGGAAACTGATCTGCTACCCGGATAGAAAGGCCAGAGAAAGGACACAGTCCAGGTACGATTGCACATAGCTGTTTAGGTGGTGCATCTCTGCTGAAGTGCATCAGATTTACATAGGAGCAAATAAAAATCTGATCAATTTTGTCAAATATGCTGCAATCGCTGCTGTTGCTTCCTTGACTACTTCTTGTAGCCCTAGGGCTATTATAGGCAAGGGAGCACTGATACTATGCAGAGCGGTTCTCCCAGTCAGATTTGTGATCGGCAAAAGCTTTGCTGAGCAGGGAACACACTTAATCTTGGAAATGTTGGCTGAAAAAATTCCCCCATTTTGCTTTTTATAACAAGGGTCTACAAGCACGGCTTTTCAATACACCCAAAAAGCAATTGATTTGTGATCGGCAAAAACTTTGCTGAGCAGGGAACACACTTAATCTTGGAAATGTTGGCTGAAAAAATTACCCCATTTTGCTTTTTATAACAAGGGTCTACAAGCACGGCTTTTCAATACACCCAAAAAGCAATTGAGTGTCATGCTCACCAGCTCAAGGGCCCCTTTGGTTCACTTTCTGCACCCCGCTGCGATGTTTGGTCATCATGGCAAAAGTCTTCAACCTCAAATTGACTATCAACCTAGCTACTTGTCTGTGGTAACTCAGTATTCCTCTCCATACCCACCAGCTGCTGTTTCTCTTTCTTCTCCCCCTCTTCCACATCATGCTACATGTAAACATTGACCTTGAGGGTCCCCCAAAAGCCAAAACCCCAGGGCAGCGACAATCATGTAAAAGTTGTTGTTTTACCTCCATTGCGTGTTGCATCATTGTGAGTGATTTTTCCCAGGTAAATATAAGGGGAAAAACATTGTTGATGCTACAGTTCTAACCACTGACAAATTTAGGAGCCTCTTCAAATGGCTAGAGTAGGTGGCACAATCCCCTATCAGCTTCTAATGGCAGATTTCAAAGTAACACAAGGTTTAATTTGCCTGTGGCAAAATATAATCTGTCACTACTTTATGCTGCTTTTACAGGCGTTCCAACATATGCAGCTCTGATTTCCATCATGTTCGATGACACAAATCAGGCACTGCTCAGGAAGACCATTTTATCTGTCCTTGGCCACCACCTTTTGCAAGCGGTTAGATTTCTTTAATAAATTTTGCACAGTTAAATTTAGGATATGCACCATTCAAGGAGCAGAAATTAATTTTTTTGCAAAACATAAGGCAGCCATAGTGTCACTTATGACAATGCGTAGCTGCAATGAAGACATCCAGCATGACATTTGCTGCTTCATGCCAATGAGCAACTTGTTCGCTGTATGACTTTTGTCACTTCTGCACACAAGCTGTAAAATTGCTTAGGAGTACTTTCCCTTACAAGAACGAAAAGTCTGAGGGCTTGAAGTGGATGTAACTGTTAGAACCCTCCTGTTAGTTTTTTTCTATTTTGTGTTCACGTGACCTGCTGCCTATTTATTCCAGCTCCGCCCTTCTGGCTTTGCTGGACTTCAGTGTTACTTTGACTCTTAATCTAGCCAGGTGCTTTGTACCTATCTCTATAGTTTGCTTGGTCCTTGGGCCTCTAAGTATTTATGTCTGTTTGTCCTTTTGCTCCGCTATAACTTCTGCTAGGAGGTGTTCAATTTTGTCCCAGTCCTTAGTACTTTTAGGGACCCCTCCCTTATATCTATAGGTCTGCGTTCAGACTAGCTGAGGACGAAGGTGGGTCTGTTCACAAGGAACAAGTTGCCCGCTGCATCGTAGGGAATCAGCTTAGTCCTATTGTAGGGACAGTTTTCCTATCTTTCCTTAGTTCTTGTAGCAGATCATAACAGTAAGTCCAGCCCAAAATCCAAAAAAAAAAATCCTAAGGAACGAGATCCGGAGATCAGCATGGTGTCTGTTCAGGAATTGGCTCAACGCCTACAGGGATTGTCTCTTGAGGTGGCCGAGCTCCAGCAACACGTGAGTAGCTGTCCTGGAGCGCATTTTGTTGAACCGAAGGTAGGACTGCCTGATTTTTTTTATGGTAAACAACAAGATTTTTTTTCCTTTAAAAATGCTTGTTTATTAAATTTTCATTTGAGACCCAGGTCCTCTGGGAATGAATCACAGCGCATTGGGTTTATCATGTCACTTTTGCGCAAGGAACCACAGGGATGGGCCTTTTCTCTCCAACCTAATGATCCGTGTTTTATGTCAGTGGAGGATTTTTTTTCTGCTATGGGGTTATTGTATGACGATCCTGATTGAGTCTCATCTGCTGAGAGACAACTGAGACGTTTAAAGCAGGGGTCAGGTGATGTTGAAAATTATTGTACAACACTTCAGAAGGTGGTCTTCTGAAGTGAGATGGAATGATTCGGCGTTAAAATGTTTGCTTCTTGCTGGTCTAAGTGAAAGGGTTAAGGATCTGCTGATTGCTTTCCCTGCACCTGGAAACTTGCAAGAAGCCATGCAATTAGCTATACGGGTGGACAGGAGACTGCGTGCCAGGGTTAATGAGGAGAAAACTCCTGCTATGGCAGCTCCTAGTCATCAGAGGGTCTGCTCGGACGACGGCGAACCGATGGAGATTGGGGCGATGTCACTCCGCTCTCAGGAAAAAGACCGCAGGTTTTCCAAGGGATTGTGTTTTTATTATGGTAAATCTGACCATTTTGTTAAGAACTGTGAGCGTCTGTTAAACAAAGAAAAAAAAGGTCAGTTACGCCCGTATTGCTTGTTTAAACTCTAAGGGAGTATTTCTTTCAGGGAGTACCTCATTGCAGGAGGAGTTCATTGAATTTCAGGTTTTTGTGGATTGTGGTTCTACACTGAATGTGATTGATAAGGGATTTTTGGAAAAACTTAAATTGGAACCTAAACCTTTGTCATCTCCTATTTCTGTGGATGCTGTTGGTAACACTCCTTTGAAATGTATTACTCACAAGGTTGCTGAATTTCCCCTCACTATTAATGGTATTCACCAAGAGCATTTGGATTTAGTGGTATTAAATAATTTACCTTCTCCAATAGTGTTAGGTTTGCCTTGGTTAAAACTGCACAATCCTTTACTGGACTGGCCTACTAATGAGATTAAATCTTGGAGTCCTAAGTGTTATGATAAATGTTGTAACGGTCGCATTGCTGCTGTGGAAAGAGGGGAATTACCTGTACCTATTCAGGATTTTTGGAAGTTTTTTTCAGAGGAGGAGTCGCAAATTCTACCTCCTCATAGGGACTATGATTGCACCATTGAGTTTGTTCCTGGAGCTACTCTTCCCAAGAGTCGCTTATTTAATCTTACTATCCCTGAAAGAAAAGCCTTGGAGGAATACATACAGACGAGCTTGGCTGCTGGTCACATTAGACCTTCTAAGTCACCTGTGGGTGTTGGATTTTTTTTTGTAAAAAAAAAAAGACGGCGGTTTACGTCCATGTCTGGACTTTCACGAAATTAATAAAATTACCGTACGCAATTCCTACCCACTGCCGTTAATTCCTGACTTGTTTAACCAGTTAGTTGGGGCCAAGTGGTTCTCTAAAATTGATCTCGGGGGGCATACAATTTGTTGCGAATGAAGGAGGGTGATGAATGGAAGACTGCTTTTAACACTCCGGTGGGTCATTTTGAGAATCTGGTTATGCCTTTTGGTCTTACCAATGCACCAGCATTTTTTCAGAATATTATTAATGACATCCTGAGACCTTTGATTGGTAAGAATGTGGTGGTGTATTTGGATGACATTTTGATTTATTCACCAGATCTGTAGTCTCATTGGCAGAGCGTACGTGAGGTATTGCAGTTATTACGTGACAATTCACATTTTGCTAAGCTGGAGAAATGCAAGTTCGCTGTGCAGAGAATTAGTTTTTTGGGCTACATTATCTCCAGCGAGGGCTTTGAGATGGACCCGGTGAAGGTTCAGGCTGTGCAGGAATGGCCTAGGCCTATTGGTTTAAAATCGATACAGAGATTTTTGGGTTTCGCCAATTATTACAGAAAATTCATTAAGAATTTTTCTATAATTGTTAAGCCGCTGACCGATCTCACCAGGAAAGGTGCGAATACGGTCCAGTGGACTACTGAGGCCATTGAAGCTTTTGTGTATCTCAAGGAGAGGTTCAGTTCTGCCCCCATCCTTATGCAGCCTGATGAGACCAAGCCTTTTTTGGTCGAGGTTGATGCTTCTTCGGTGGGGGTCGGTGCGGTTTTGTCTCAGGAGAACAAGGATGGGGTTCATCCCTGTGCTTTTTTTTCGAAAAAAAATTCTGAAACCGAACTTCATTACGATGTTGATAATCGGGAATTGTTGGCTATCAAACTCGCATTTGAACATTGGCGTCATTTCTTGGAAGGTGTTAAATTTCCCATTCAGGTTTTCACTGATCATAAGAATCTGATCTATCTAGATGCTGCCAAGCGCTTGAATGCCCGTCAGGCTAGGTGGGCACCTTTTTTTTCGCGGTTTAATTTTTCTGTTACTTACATCCCGGGTACTAAGAATGTTAAAGCTGATGCTTTATCTCGCAGCTTTTCTCCCATGGTTGGTACCGAGGAGGAGGAGAGCATTTTAAAGGAAGGAGTTGTGATAGCAGCATTGGACTCCGTTTTGGAAGATGGGATTCTGAAAGCCCAGGACGATACCCCATCTAACACTCCATGGGAGGTTGTTTGTACCTAGAACCTTTAGGAGAGAGTTGTTTGTGGAGTATCATGAGTCTCGGTTGGCAGGTCATCCAGGAATTTCTGAGACTAAGAGACTGGTAGGTCGCAGTTTTTGGTGGCCTGGGTGGCAGAAGGAAATCATTAAATGGGTGCGTCAATGTACGGTGTGTGCTAGATCAAAGGCTTCACATGCTCCTGCTGCGGGGTTGCTTTGCCCTCTGGAGGTTCCTAGTGCACCTTGGACGCATCTTGCGATGGATTTTATTACTGACCTTCCTGTGTCCGAGGGTTTCACTGTCATCTGGGTGGTCGTGGACCGTTTTAGCAAGATGTGTCACTTGGTTCCTTTCATTAAACTACCCTGCGCTAAGACACTCGCTAATGCTTTTGTCAAGGAAATTGTCAGACTCTGCGGCGTTCCCACCGACATTGTTTCTGATAGACCTCAGTTTGTGGCTCGTTTTTGTCGTGCCTTTTGTGACAGGTTGGGAGTCCATTTGTCATTTTCATCTGGGTATCATCCTGAGTCTAATGGACAGACAGAAAGAAAGAACCAGGATGTTGAGCAGTTTTTGCGTTGTTTTGTGGCAGACAATCAAGAGGGGTGGTCTGAGTTTCTGCCACTTGCTGAATTTGCTCTTAACAACCATACATCCTCTTCTGCTGGGTGTTCTCCGTTTTTTTGTTGTACTGGGAGACATCCGGCGTTTGGTTTGTTCTCCAAATTGGTGTCAGCTGTGCCGGAGGAGGAGAATTTTTCCGGTGATTTGGAGAGAGTTTGGACTGATGTACAGTACAGACCAAAAGTTTGGACACACCTTCTCATTTAAAGATTTTTCTGTATTTTCATGACTATGAAAATTGTACATTCACACTGAAGGCATCAAAACTATGAATTAACACATGTGGAATTATGTACTTAACAAAAAAGTGTGAAACAACTGAAAATATGTCTTATATTCTAGGTTCTTCAAAGTAGCCACCTTTTGTTTTGATGACTGCTTTGCACACTCTTTGCACTCTCTTGATGAGCTTCAAGAGGTAGTCACCGGAAATGGTCTTCCAACAATCTTGGAGGAGTTCCCAGAGATGCTTAGCACTTGTTGACCCTTTTGTCTTCACTCTGTGATCCAGCTCACTCCAAACCATCTCGATTGGGTTCAGGTCTGGTGACTGTGGAGGCCAAATCATCTAGAGTAGCACCGCATCACTTTCCTTCTTGGTCAAATACCCCTTACACAGCTTGGAGGTGTGTTTTGGGTCATTATCCTGTTGAAAAATAAATGATGGTCCAACTAAAGGCAAACTGGATGGAATGGCATGCCGCTGCAAGATTCTGTGGTAGCCATGCTGGTTCAGTATGCCTTCAATTTAGAATAAATCCCCACAGTGTCACCAGCAAAGTACCCCTACACCATCACACCTCCTCCTCCATGCTTCACGGTGGGAACCAGGCATGTAGAGTCCATCCGTTCACCTTATCTGCGTCGCACAAAGGCATGGTGGTTGAAACCAAAGATCTCAAATTTGGACTCATTAGACCAAAGCACAGATTTCTACTGGTCTAATGTCCATTCCTTGTGTTCCTTAGCCCAAACAAGTCTCTTCTGCTTCTTGCCTGTCCTTAGCAGTGGTTTCCTAGCAGCTATTTTACCATGAAGGCCTGCTGCACAAAGTCTCCTCTTAACAGTTGTTGAAGTGATGTGTCTGCTGCACGAACTTTGTGTGGCATTGACCTGGTCTCTAATATGAGCTTCTGTTAACCTGCGATTTCTGAGGCTGGTGACTCAGATAAACTTATCCTCAGAAGCAGAGGTGACTCTTGGTCTTCCTTTCCTGGGGCGGTCCTCAGGTGAGCCAGTTTCTTTGTAGCGCTTGATGGTTTTTGCAACTGCACTTGGGGACACATTCAAAGTTTGCCCAATTTTTTGGTCTGACTGACCTTCATTTCTTAAAGTAATGATGGCCACTCGTTTTTCTTCGCTTAGCAGCTTTTTTCTTGCCATAATACAAATTCTAACAGTCTATTCAGTAGGACTATCAGCTGTGCATCCACCAGACTTCTGCACAACACAACTGATGGTCCCAACCCCATATATAAGGCAAGAAATCCCACTTATTAAACCTGACAGGGCACACCTGTGAAGTGAAAACCATTTCCGGTGGCTAAGGTGGTGAAGCTCATGAAGAGAATGCCAAGAGTGTGCAAAGCAGTCATCAAAGCAAAAGGTGGCTACTTTGAAGAACCTAAAATATAAGACATATTTTCAATGGTTTCACACTTTTTTGTTAAGTATATAATTCCACATGTGTTAATTCATAGTTTTGATGCCTTCAGTGTGAATGTACAATTTTCAAAGTCACGAAAATACAGAAAAATCTTTACATGAGAAGGTGTGGCCAAACTTTTGGTCTGTACTGTACGTTGTAACCTTCAAGAGGCTAACAAAAGGTCTAAGAAGTATTTTAACAGGAAATGTCAAGAGGTTTTGTTTATGGTTGGTGACATGGTTTGGTTGTCCTCAAAGAATCTGCGGTGGAGGATTCCTTCTAAGAAATTGGGTCCGAAGTTTGTGGGACCATTTAAGGTGCTTCAGGTGGTTAACCAGTCTGCTGTTAGGTTCGAGGTTCCCTCCTCCTGGAAGATTAATCCTGTGTTTCATGTTTCCTTGTTGAAAAAAGCTGATGTATCGGATAGGGATACCACTGTCACAGTTCCTCCGGTGGTGGAAGACGGTGAATATGAAATTTCTCGTACCCTGAATTCCAGAAGGCATAGAGGGAGATTGCAGTATCTCGTCGCTTGGAAAGGTTTCGGTCCTGAGGATAACTCCTGGGTAAGGGCAGATGATGTCTCTGCTCCTAGACTTATCAGAGCGTTTCACAGGAGGTTTCCTGATCGGCCTGGGCCTGGAGGATCCGGAGGATCCTCATAGAAGAGGGGGTACTGTTAGAACCCTCCTGTTAGTTTTTTCTATTTTGTGGTCACGTGACCTGCTGCCTATTTATTCCAGCTCCGCCCTTCTGGCTTTGCTGGACTTCAGTGTTATTTTGACTCTTAATCTAGCCAGGTGCTTTGTACCTATCTCTATAGTTTGCTTGGTCCTTGGACCTCTAAGTATTTTTGTCTGTTTGTCTTTTTGCTCCGCTACAACTTCTGCTAGGAGGTGTCCAATTTTGTCCCAGTCCTTAGTACTTTTAGGGACCCCTCCCTTATATCTATAGGTCTGTGTTCAGACTAGCTGAGGACGAAGGCGGGTCTGTTCACAAGGAACAGGTTGCCCTCTGCATCGTAGGGAATCAGCTTAGTCTTATTGTAGGTAGGGACAGTTTTCCTATCTTTCCTTAGTTCTTGTAGCAGATCATAATAGTAACACTGTGCCCTGTTGCTCTAGTGGATGAGGTTATATTCATTGAGGAGGATGCTGAGGAGGTGTAGGACAAGCTGGCTAACTGCCACCTTGTCGTGGAACCATACCTAGCACTCAACCATGGAGGCTTAACCACTTATTCTGGTTGTGGTAGTATATCCTTTCTGATCAAAACATTCATCCTGTTGGCTGAGAGACATATTCTACCCTTATCCTCAGTGGTTACTCCACATGTTTTTGATGCAATGCACTTTCAAGCTCAATGCCAAGTTGAGAGAGCAGCCCACATTTCCCTGCACATTAGAGCACAGAGGAGGCACTATTGTTCTTGAGAAATAAAGGCAGATAGGTAAATCCCAGAGAGGCTGAGTGCACACCATCTTTTCTCAAAAAATTAAGGAGCCTACTAAGTAGTAAGGCAGTGACTGCATCACAGGGAACTTGACCATATGAGAATTAAGAGTTGGCATACAAGAAGATGACTCCGAGTGTACACTTGCTTCATTGACGCACAATCAGGGATAGATATCTGACAGTTTGTCTGGAGTATTTGTCTAATGCTTTAGGGCTTTCTCTTCCAATCTCTTATGCTGAGCTGTGAACTCCGAGATCATCTCTCTAGGCTGTAAAACTCTAAAACGATACTTTCCCTGCCTTAGCTTTTATTGTAACTCTGATAATCCCTCTTGATTGGCTATGCTATGCCATGTAATGTAAGAGTTGTAAAGCATTAGGGGAAAGCCTCACCATGCCATGCCTGAGGTCATACGAGCCTTCTCTGGCTGATGTAATTTTCTGCAATCTGTAAAATTGCAAGATTCATATGAATCAAATCACAAATTGTTTAAGTTTGTTGAACATTTCATGAAATTCAAAATGAATTTGATTTGCATTGAATTGATTTGCTAATCTCTAAGAATAAGGCGAATATAGAAAAGACTTCATCAAATAGCATGTTATAATAAATAGAGTGTATTTAGATCTGGCAAACACAGCTAATAGGTATTGAGTTTCTACATATGTTAGAACACTAACAGCATTTAATAAAGCAATATATTAGGAAATGTGTGCATGCCCTCAAAAGCAATAAATTGTGGCAAATTTAATACAAACATTCATTTATTATATTCATTCGCTAATATAGCTCCATTAAAGGCAATCTGTCACCAGGTTCTTGCTACCTCGTCTGAGAGCAGCATAATCTAGGAAAAACCTTGATTCTAACGATCTATCACTTAGTTTACTGGGTGCAGCAATTGTGACACAATCAGCGTTTTTTGATGTAGTATGCAGTAGAGCTCAAAAGCTGCCCCACCCACAACACAGCTTTCTGTGAACATTGTCTATTGACAGTGAGCTGCTTTTTTGAGGAGGGGGCGTGGTCGGACCAGGGTTCACGTGTACTGCGTTCTGGGCAGTGATTATCTCCTGGTGATAAAACCTTCATTGTATGGAAACAGCCTAATAAGTGTCACGGGTGTGTCAGATGGAATAGACAGTCGCTCTGGATCTGGCTGTAAAAGGTCACTGCACTTGACATTGCAGACACCTTCTTAATCCTTCTTCTTTTAAGACCCAGCGGTGACCTCCCTCCTGCTGCTGATTGAAACACCTTTGCATGGGAGTTAAAAAACCTCAGTTTGCTCCAGGCAATCACCGGTAATACTTCTATGTACAGGCTTGGAGCACTAGCAGTCGGCTAGCGTCTTCTCTGGTGCCCTTGCAGGATTGTTAGCATTATTCCTCTGGTGTCTGCTCAAGCTAAGTTAATCCCCGTTGTTTGTCTACCTTCATGTCTTTAGTTTGTTGTGGGGCCTGATCAGTGCTCACCCCTCCCCCTCCCTACCTAGGGCCATACAGGGTTTAGGGTCCTGCTCGGCAATAGGTGTGGAACCTATATAGGGATGGTAGGGTAGGCAGGGTGATATTAGATCTGTCTAGGGGTCTCCATTCCCCCTTTCCCTAGTGTTTTTGGCTTCCTCCCCCTCTTCCGTTCATGTTGCACTTAGTCTTTCCCACACGTTGAATGACAATAAGTGACACATCCTCAAAATATGTGTCTCAGTTGCTACATTATGCTGTCCTCAGATTACATTACAAAAAAAAACCTTACTGACAGATTCCCTTTAATTCCACAGTGATATACAGACATCATCATCACTATCCCCATTGGGACTCACAATCTAAATTCCCTATCAGTATGCCTTTGGAGTATGGGAGGAAACCCACATAATCACAGGGAGAACATACTAACTCCTTTCAGATGTTGTCCTTGGTGGGATTTGAACCCAGGACTACAGCACTGCGAAGCAAAAGTGTTAACTACTGAGCCACCATGTTGCAAACACACTGTATTACCCTTGTATGTGTCATTAATTTTTTTTAGTCCAAGTGAGCACTGTGGAATCTGATTATTGAAACACTATGGATAGGTTCACATGACCTATTTATCCACATGCAAGAAAAACGGACCAATTATTCTGATCAGACTTTGATCAGAGTGACATCAGTTTTCCTCATACGTGGAAAGATAAAAATGGATCTATAGACTTGCTTTGCCGATTTTGATCTGACCCCTCAGATAAAAATCAGACATGTCTCCGATTTTTCCTGAGGACCTCTAGGTCAGAGGAAAAAATTAGGTCATGTGTACAGCCCCATAGAATATCATAGCTATGAGGGCTATCCGTAAAAACCACAGATAGCACTTGTACGAGAAAATCTATTGTGTGCATGAGTCCAATGAGTGAAGGGTGATAATGTGGTATCTACGGAGGCAGTATGTGATGTTAAGCATTGGTCAGATTCTAGCCCTGGCATTAGTTAATACAGTGCACCAGTGCTTAGTTCAGGACAAGGACAAGGACAGGATGATCTATTGCTCCGTTCTGCTCACTCTTGCTTTTGGGTTCCCACAACAGTGGGGTGCTCACCAGCCTAGACAATTCTACTCTGCAACAGCTCAATCTTCCTTTCCTTTTATGCTATGAATATTATTTAGATTTTATTACATACCAATAAAGTATCAAAAATACAATTTTAACCTACTAGACATGTTTCACAGTCTTTTAGATTTATTTGTGAGAGGGCTCATCCAGGTCAAAACCTTACTGAAATATGCATGTCTTACTAAAATATACATGACTGATCAGACAGGTTATGGAGTCTATCAGTCAGCCTATTCTGGATCCTCTAGTAAACTGATTTCCAACAAAAAATAGAGATAAATACTGGACTTAGATTAGAACATCACATAGTGAATTTTGTCAGTCCCTTAATGACCATATGTGTGATTATTATTTTTATCCCTAAAAGAGATCATCAACAATTTGTATAGTTTATTTCTGAATGTATTCTGTTGAGCTGCTGCATTATATATCAATACTGTGAATTAAAAGATCAATGCTTTACAGTTTACATTGTAAATCTATCACTTATTTCTGATTCTTGTGCATCACATATTTTACATTTTCTGTAATCAGGTTGATACATTTATAATCACAGCAAAGGATATAGGGAGAATCTCATATATTGAAATAAGCCATGATGGAAAAGGATTAGGTGAGTTTTCTTTGTGTTCTAATGCGTATACAGAATAATTGCCATGCTTTTGTAAAGTATGTGACCAGTCATATCGCCATATCAATATAGTACTGGTCAAAAGTTTGGACACACCTGTTCATGCACTGGTTTTCCTTGTACTTATTGGAACATTGCAGATTCTGACTGAAGGAAACACATATGGAAACCAGTAGTAAAGAAACACATGTGAAATAAACCAGAATGTGAATTTCTCAAAGTACCTTCCTTTCAATCTATTGAAAACTTTACAGTCTCAACATTTTCTTGAGCAGCTTCATCTTGTGGTCACCTGGAATAGATTTCTAACAATCTTGAATGAGTTTCCATGAGGTGCTGAAAACTTGTTGGATGCTTTGCCTTTACTCTGCAATCCAAGTCTTCTCAAACTATCATCATGCCATCTGATGCAGCAATCCACCCATCTTCTTCTTAGTCACATAATACATAGCTTGGAGGTGTGATTTTGCTCATTGTTCTGTTGCAACACAAATGATGGTCAGTCACACTAAGTACAAACCAGATGGGATGGCAAGTCGTTGCAGAATGCTATGGTAACCATGTTGGCTAAGTGTGCCCTGAATTTGGAATAAATAACCAACATTGTCCCCAGCAAAGCACCCCCACACCAACACACCTCTCCCTCGATGCCTCACAGTGGGCAGCAAACATATAGAAACCATCCGTTCACTTTTTCTGAGTCTCACAATAAAATGGCGGTTGGTACCAAAAATCTAAAATTTTAACTCATCAGACCACAGTATAGATTTCAACTGATCTAATGTCCAGTCTTAGTGTTGCTTGGTCCAAACAAGTCTCTTCAATTTGTATATGGCCATCAGTATTTTTTTGCAGCAACTCAACTATAAAGGCCTATTTCTCCCAGTCTCCTATGGACAATTGATATTGAGATGAATCTACTACATGATGTCTGTGCATCATTTATGAGGGCTGTTATTTCAGGTGCTGTTTATGAGGGTTTCCTTTCCTAAAATGGTCCTCACGAGAGCCTGTTTCATCATAGCAATTGATGATCTTCATAACTGCACTCAAGGATACCTTCAAGGCTCTAGCAATGTTCCGGATTGACCACATTCACGTCTTAAAATAATGATGGACTGTCGTTTCACTTTATTTAGTTGAGTGATTCTTGCCATATTCTGGCTTAGAATAGTTGAGGAATAGGGCTCAGCACTGTATGAAACTGAAACTATTTACCAACGCTGACTCTGGAAAACAAGCATGATAATCGCAAACCGAATAGTTTCTGAAGGTTGGTGAGTCCACAAATAAACTCTTGGAAAAAATGTAAACCGTCATGTTTAGGCTGACTGTGCTGCAGGAATGAGGAGCCTCTGGATTCTAAATAGTTTTTTATTAGTACCAACGCGTTTCTACACCAGACCGGCGCCTTTCTCAAGGTATAAAAAACAAGGGTGCAGGGTACAACAACTGGAGGCTTTAAATAGGAAAAGTTGTTGCATCCAGCACAATAGTTTTTTTACACCTTGAGAAAGGTGCTGGTCAGGCACAGAAATGCGTTGGTATTAACAAAAAACTATTTGGAATCCCAAGGGTCTTCATTCCTCCAGCACAGCCTGCCTAAGTGTGTCAGTTTCCATTTTTGCCATTATACATCTGGAATGATTTCCTCCAGCCACGGGGAAGCAGCAGCTGCTTTCTGCACTTTTATAGGTGTTGTGCCTGCACATAACACCTTTAAGTGAGTGCTACCATCGCTTATAATTATCTTTTAACAAACAGTATTGCCCTATTCTGTGTGCACTTCTGTCCCTCTCCAGAGCTTCACAAATTATTCCCCCTTGGCATTCTCCAATGAATAAGTATGCGAAGAGTTAAAGTTCTCATGAGAGTCAAAGGGGGTTAATTTGAGAAACTTAAGGTTCAACACACATTCTGCTTTGCTTCACATGTGTTTCTAAACTCCTTGTTTCCATGTATGTTCCGTTTTGATTTTACTGCTAAAGTCAGAATCAGCAATCTGCACATTCTAATAAAAACAAGGGAAACCATTGTATGAACAGATGTATCCAAACTTTTGTCGTGGACTGTATGTATTTGAATATAGTATGCAAGTAAAAGGTATAAGAGTAACGTGTAATGGCCCAGGTTGCGATGGACTGTCTAATCAATTGATGTAATTACAAATTATGTTTAGGCTATGTTGCAGCAATTGCATCTTATGTTGTGAGACTTGTGTACTGCCAGGTTGATTCAAAGAGGATCTGTTCACAATACAAACTAGACAAATTATTAAACAGATCTTATATGCCTGATGATGCTGTTGCGCTTACATTGAAAATCAATATGAGACTGATTGATTGAATAATAGTTTTTGAGAGTGTTCTCACCTATATCAGACAGGAAAACTTTTAATAAGTTTTAGTCAGTCTTTTTCATATGGATTTTCAAAGTAAGTACACCAGACACGTCTGGTTTTGGATCTATGCATTTTGTATTGTGAAATTTCATGTCAGACAAACAAGGAATAGACATAAAAAAGTGAAGTAGTATAAATCATTAATATATACATTTTTTAGTATAGCACGATTGGTTAAAGTTAAAAATACATTAAAGAGGTATTCTGTTGTTATTAAATTGCTTTAATTAGTTAAACAGCATGAAAATGAGCAAGTTTGCAATTAACTTGCTTTTTCTATCTGCTGTCATTTACCTGACATGAGAGATTTTATCTTATAAAGTGTACAGCTTCTTTCCGTAACGTTTGGCTACCAGTTCCTAGCCAAGTATGCTCAGTACGCCCAAGTATATTCCAGGAAAGTCCTAATATCCCAGCAACCTCTTTCTTACCCATTGATATCTATTCAGCAGTTAGCTGCTTATCTCCACCTCCTACCTCTCAGCTCCTGACAATCTGCTGTTATAAATCTGGCAAAATTACCAGCCAATACCATGGGCTACTTTCAGAGCTGTTCTTCTAATCATGGCTCTCACTTTCCTGAGCCTTGTGTTCGTTAACATGCTCTGTTATCTCTATGTGTAAATATTGTGATAACAGAGTATATGACAGAAAAAAAACACTGATAGCTGAATGTATTATAGCAGAACATTTTCTGGGCTTTATGTTGCTATGAATACTACAGTTCTGCAAATCTCCGGAACTGTCACTCAAGAAGAAGTGCCCACCGTGCCAGAAACCAGGAAGTAAGGAGTATGAAAAGTTGTGAACTCCTCAGTAGACAACTTTAGAATAACCTAAAACAATGTTCACCAAAGTGACTTATATTACCAGAAAAAGTACAGTGCCTTGAAAAAGTATTCATACCCTTTGAACTTTTCCACATTTTTCCAATGTTATACACACAAGCTGAAATGTATTTTTGTGGATTTTATGTGATATACCAACATAAAGTAGTAAGTATTGGTGAAGTGTAAAGGAATGGTAATTATTTTAAAAATATGAATCTGAAAATTGTGATGTGCATTTGTATGCAGCCCCCTGTCAGATACCCCTAAATAAAATCCTGACTGACCAATTGCCTCCAGAAGTCACATAATTAGTAAATTGAGTCCATCTGTCTGTAATTTGTTCTCAGAATAACTACAGCTCTTCTGTCAAGGCCTTAGAGCAGATCTGGGCAACGTGCGGCCCGCGGGCCACATCTGGCCCTCTGGCTGTTCCAGTCCGGCCCGCGGACCGAGACAGCCGAAGGGCTGATAACAGTGGCCCACGGGCCGCACTGCACCGCACGCCGTCACCGCTCGCCGTCACTGCCCGCCTGCACACCGTCACCGCTGTCTCAATCCGTGGTCTCAATCCGCGGTGAATGCATTGGTGGAGGAGGGGCCGCCACTTCCCTCTTCCACCAATCAGCGTTAGAAACAGCTGACACAATGGCATCAGCCTGCACACTGTGGAGAGTCAGTGCATCAGAGACAGGAGCGTAGGGAAACGGGGAGTGAAGTAAGTATATGCTGGACACAGGGGGGGCTTTAATGCTGGACACAGGGACGGCTTTGCTTTGATGCTGGACACAGGGGGGCTTTAATGCTGGACACAAGAGATGCTTTAATGCTGGACACAGGGGGGGCTCTCATGCTGGACACAGGGGGGCTCTCATGCTGTACATAGTGGGGCTCTCATGCTGGACATAGTGGGGGGCTCTCATGCTGGACACAGGGAGGGCTGTCATGCTGGACACAGGGGGGTCTCATGCTGGACACAGGGGGGGCTCTCATGCTGGACACAGGGGGCTCTCATGCTGGACACAGGGGGGGCTCTCATGCTGGACACAGGGGGGTCTCATGCTGGACACAGGGGGGTCTCATGCTGGACACAGGGGGGACTCTCATGCTGGACACAGGGAGGGCTGTCATGCTGGACACAGGGGGGTCTCATGCTGGACACAGGGGGGCTCTCATGCTGGACGCAGGGGGGCTCTCATGCTGGACACAGGGGGGGCTCTCATGCTGGACACTAGGGAGGGCTGTCATGCTGGACACATGGGGGCTCTCATGCTGGACATAGGGGGCTCTCATGCTGGACACTAGGGAGGGTTGTCATGCTGGACACAGAGGGGCTCTCATGCTGGACACGGGGGGCTCTCATGCTGGACACTAGGGAGGGCTGTCAGGCTGGACACAGGGGGGGCTCTCATGCTGGACATGGGGGGCTTTAATGCTAGACACTGGGGGGCTTTAATGCTGGACACTGGGGGGCTGTCATGCTGGACACTTGGAAGGGCTGTCATGCTGGACATGAGGAGGCTCTCGAGCTCTCATACTGGACATGGAGGGGTGGGTGGTGCACATGTTGGACTTGGGAGGGCTGTGTGGGGCTCATGCTGGACATGGGGGGCTGTGTATGGCTCATGCTGGACATGGGGGGGCTGTGTGGGGCTCATGCTGGACATGGGGGGCTTTGTGGGGCTCATGCTGGACATGGGGAGGCTGTGTGGGGCTCATGCTCATGTTAATATTAATATTGAGCAGAATTAATTTCAGCCTATTGGTTCGGCCCTCCCCAACAGTCACGGTCTCTCATGTGGCCCCTCGGGAAAATTAATTGCCCACCCCTGCCTTAGAGGTTTGTTTGAGAACATTAGGGATCAAACAGCATCATGAAAACCAAGGAACACACCAGACAAGTCAGGGATAAAGTTGTGGAGAAGAGTAAAGCAGTTAGATTATATAAAAATAGCCCAAGCTCTGAATATATCATGGAGCACTGTTCAATCCATCATCCAAAAATGAAAGGAGTATGGCACACTGCAAACCTACCAAAACATGGCCGTCCACCTAAACTGACATCCCAAGCAAGGAGAGCACCAATGAGAGAAGCAGCTAAAAGGACTACGGTCACTCTGGAGGAGCTGCGGAGATCCACAGCTCAGGTGAGAAAATATGTCTACAGGACAACTATTAGTCATATACTTCATAAATCTGGAATTCATAGAAAAATTACAAGAAGAAAGACATTTTTAAAAGCAAGCCATAAGAAGACCCACATGGAAGAAGGTGCTCTGTTCAGACGAGACAAAGGTATAACGTTTTGGGAAAAATGCAAAATGCTATGTGTTGGGGAAAACTAATACTGCACATCACCCTGAAAACACTATGCCCACTGTCAAACATGGTGGTGGCAGCATCATGCTGTGGGGATGCTTTTGTTCAGCAGGGACAGGGAAGCTGGTCAGAGTTGAAGAAAAGATGGATGGAGCTAAATACAGAGCAATCCTGGATGAAAACTTGTTAGAAGTTACAAAAGACTTGAGACTGAGATGAAGGTTCACCTTCCATCAGGACAACAACAATAAGCATACTGTGTCATAATGTAATAGGAAAATAGGACCAATTTATAAAGCGATCTCTTATGAAGGGTAGTGTCACCCTCATATTGCAGATTGAAGCATGGCCTCATCATAACTTGGAAAGGGAACAAGAGCTAGCACGCTAACATTACATGTGACCCCTGTTCATCTACAGCCCCTGCTCTGAACATGTAATTGAAGTGGGTTATCTGATGGAGAGCATACACAAAGTTTATACAAAAGGCTGAGAGGTGACACTTTTAGTGCCTGTGGAGATAAATCTTCCTGTGTTCAAAAGCAACACAGGCCAATGATGTTACATGCTCTGACGCCGAAGTCCAGGTATGAATATTGTTTTTTTTGTGACAGGCGTAAGTCCTATAGTTATGGGAGACATTTTCGGCGTTGTGATGAAGCAGTGAACACATTAACTGATATCACTGTGCGGTCTGTGCATCAGCCTCGATTTAATGTCGGCCAGATGTATAACGTAATATATGCCATTTTCCTAACTATTGAAAGCTAAAAACATATAGAAAATATTTCATTAATATCTCCTGTCTGGGACCTCTAGGGGAGGGGAAGATATCCTAAAGGTTGGGGATCACCTAATTTTTTGGGACCTAGCTGTTTCCCATTGACCAGCTCCTATCTGAGGTCATCAAGGGGAGGCATGTGGGAGTGACTCTTATCTAATAAAAGCAGAGTCTGAATTATCATTTTTATTCAGTACTGGGAGATACAGCTTGCTGAATGACTGTATCATATTCCAAGTGGAGCAGTGCCCTCCATGAAGTCCATCATCATTTCTTTGATATCAGGTTTAGTAATTTTTTTTTGTTATACCTTTTTATTTTTATGTGATTGTATACATTGTATTGTTTTGTCTCCTTTTGTAATATCTTTCGTACATTTTTATAAACACTGCCAATTTTTCGGATTAAGTAGTATATAAAATGTAACTCCTTTGTTTCTCTTGCTCTTTAAACCGCATCCTTGAAGCCTTGTGAGGCCATACTTTACCAGAACGGGTGTCCAATCGGCCTGTATAAACAATTGGTGGTGGCAGCTTCTTTTTTCGTGGGTTTTTGCAGATCTTTGTGACTGTACCAAAGTACATATTTATATATCCGTGGGTTGGAACTGGATGTGTATATACTATACGTTCACTGGGAAGAGCACAATAACCTGCGTAGTAGTGAAAGCAGCCATTGCTTTGTCCATAAATTGTCAGTCAATTGCCTGATTGTCCTGATGATTGGAGGAAGCGGAGTGCTTGTTCCTGATAAATTGATGGCAGCGGTAGGATATCTGTGTGATCCCCCTGGTGTCCCCTGACAAATTGATGGCAGTGGTGGGATATCTGCGTGATCCCCTAGTTGTTTCCTGACATACTGCTAGAGCTACAATGGAATGGTTTAGATCAAAGCATATTCATGTGTTAGGATTTAGGACTGGACTTTGAGAATCTGTGGCAAGACTTGAAAATTGCTGCTTACAGACGCTCCATCCAATTTCGCTGAGTTTGAGCTTGTGTACAAAGATGAATTGGCAAAATATTAGTCTCTAGCAAAGCTGGTAGAGACAATTGCAGCAGTAATTGTAGCAAAAGGTGTCCTACAAAGTTTACCAGTGCCTCCGGTGGTGGGTAGTGGGTGGGCAGCACCGGCTCATGGGAAAGAATATTTTTTTTTAACCCTCTACCTTTTCTCTCACCAGATTTCATAGCAAAAGCAGCAAAACAGGCATGACAGAAGAGGGGAGGAGATGATTAATGCTTCTCTTTCTCCTCTCCAACTGGAGAGCTAATTGTTGGAGCAACAGTCACCAGGCTCTCTCTGCGCGGCTGCTCCACTAACTAGAGCCTACAGACTGACAGAGTGCACAGCTAAGAAAGCGCTGCTTGCCTCTGTCAGAGGAGCCGGACTTCAGCCACAATACATGCAGTACAAGAGTACTTACACTGTTGACATTGTGTCTGAAGGGGGTGGAGTGGCATTGGGAATCAGCAGCGGGGCCTCTGCACACTCATTGATTGGGGGACCCAGGACACGGTACAATACTACACAGTCACCTTGAACCACAAAAGGAGTTTTACATCAATGTTAGATGGTCTAAAACATATATAAAGAACATATATCCTCATCACTGTGATTGCAAGGGCCAGTGCTACCTCCCTAAACAGAATGCTGTGCCTGCACCTTGATCTCATATATTAAATAGTGTAGTCAGCACTGCTGTCTGACCTGACCACAGGTCTGGGGAAGGAATGTACAGGGCCAGGCACTGGGAAAGAGGAACGTGCTGTCTGCAGAACAGCAAAGGAGACTAAGGGTATGTGCGCACATTGAGTATTTGATTGCAGAAATTTCTGCAATGTTTCTGCATCTCTTGGAAGCAAAAGCGCTGCAGAAAAAACTAGCATTTTTTGGTGCCTTTTTAAGCATTTTTGTACAGCAATGAATGCTTTTTGGAGCTAAATAAAGATATTTGAACAAAGAAATGTGGGACATTGCTTTAACCCTTGGATTACCGTCGGACCTGGGGTGAGTATATTGGGTTAGTTTAAATGATTATTTGAAATAAAACAGACACATTCTTTAAAGTGTTTTATTCTTGATATGTGTTTTATTTAACTCTTTACTTACAGGTTTAGTAATGAGGGTGTCTGGCTGACACCTCTGCATTACTAAACCTAGGGTTTGGTGTCAGCGACACCTAATCCCATTACCTAATCCCATTACTCCTATCCAACTGCACCAGGGCATCAGGAAGAGCCTGGCTAAGTGCCAGAACTGGCACTTCAAACATGAAGTGCCATTTCTGGGGCAGCTGAGGGCTGCTATTTTTAGCCTAGGAAGCGGCCATTAGGCTAACATTTTCCCTGGCTATTAATAACAGCTCACAGCTGATTGGTTAGCCTCTAGGGTACGTTTCCACGATCAGGAACCAGCAGCACTTTGGACGCAGCGTATTTTTGCTGCTTCCAAAACGCTGCGTTCTAATACCGCACTTGTTTTGTCAGTACATGCTCATCCACCGCATGTAATGACATATTAATCTGTCAAGATTTCAATCGGTCAAAATTAACATGCTGCGGCTCGTAAACCAGCACCGCGGGTGAGTTTACACAGTGTCAAAAACAAGCACAGTGGGCACGGGATTTCTATAAATCTCATCCACTGTGCATGTACTGTAGGATGCAGCGCAAGTGAGCTGCATCCAAAACGCTGATATTTCTGATAGTGGGCATGTGCTCTTAATGACTAGATTACAGGAGGACCCCAGAAAAAAATTGACGTAGGGTCCCCCTATAAAATCTAACCAGCAAAGGCTAACCAGACAGCTGTGGGCTGATATTAATAGTCAGGGAAGGGGCCATGGATCCTGGCCCCCTCAAAGGCTAATAACATCAGCCCTCAGTTGCCCCAGAAATGGCGTATCAATAAGATGCGCCAAATCTGGTGCTTAGCCTCCGCTCTTTCCACTTGCACTGGTGCGGTGGCATGTGTGGTCATAGGGTTGGGGTTCATGTCAGCCTTGTATTGGCAGCTGACACAAGCCCAGGTTAGTACTGGAGAGACGTCTATAAGACGCCCCCTTTACTAACCCAATAGTAACAGTTTTTAAATAAAGACACAGCAAGAATAAATATCCTTTATTTGAAATAAAAGTCCACACCATTTTTTCCACATTTATTTAAAAATGAAAATCAAGTTATACTCACTTAACACCTAATCCCCTGAAGCCATTGCCCCCTGTAAAAAAAAATTAAATAAATAAACAATCAACCTTATACTCACCTAACGCCCAATCCATTTGAAGCCATTGTCACCTATAAAAAATAAAAATGAAAAACAGCCATATCCCTAACCTGTCCGACTTGATGACATAATCCAGAGTGTCCCACAATGATCTCACTTTTAGAGCAGTCACATAAACAGTCACAGATGTGACTGCTCTACAGGACAGCAGGCTGACACTGACACAGTGTAATCGCTCCTGTGTCATTGTATAGCGCTAAACTTACGGCACCACCGCTGCGTGAGAATTCTCTCACTTACGGCGGTGCCGTAAGTGAGATCACCGGAGCTCATCAGCTGATGTACTCGTGTGACCTCTCTCATGGCAGCTCAGCTCTATACACGGTGGGAGCAATGTTTTTACAGGGGACAATGACTTCAGGAAGTTTCAGGAGTTTGGTGAGTATAATTTTTTTTTATTTTTATATAAATATTTATGTATTTCAACTTTTTTTTCTTCACTGTTAGCACAGGCGTCGGCTGATGAGAGACTACTCCTCCCATTAGCGGCGCCTGCTCATGCTATTATCAGCGACAGCAGACGTAGGCTGATGGAAGGAGTAGTCTTTTATTAGCCAATGCCTATGACCCCCGGTCAATTCTTTGAGCGTATTTGCCATGTTTTTGAACCATTGACTTCAATTGAGTCAGTCGAATATGCAATAAAAATATGCAGCAAATCCGAAAATAATTTTTATACCTGCATTTTTGCGGTGGATTTGACTGATTCAATTGAAGTCAATGGGTTAAAAACGCTGCAAAACCGCACAAAGTATTGACATGCAGCAGCACTTCAGGATTCTCATTGACTTAGCTGGCATAAGGATTCCCTGGCATTTTTGGTCCAATTCCGTGCAGAAAAAACACCGCAAAAATGCACCAAAAAACGCACAGTGTGCAAACAGCCTAAGGCCTCATTCAGACTTCAGTAAATTTTCACATAGGCATAAAACAGTGTAAATGTCATCAGAGTTTTGGACCGGAGTTTAATCACTGTTTGGTCAGTGTATCAGATTTTACTGATGAAAAAAAAAAAAGTTGTAAAGCTTCTACTATACATGCAATATTAATCACAGACAGTACAAGAACTGTACACTGATGCCATCGTGTGCTGCCTGCGATTTTCCCAGACTCATTGACTTATGGGTAATTCTGGTCCGTGACTCTGATCAAAAATGAACATGTCCTTGTAATTTTTTGCAGACCTTCCCATAGACTATAGTGGGTACATATTCTATCTGGAAAAACCATAGATAGAACATGTAACTGAAAAATGACATCTGAATGAGGCCTCACAGTGTGCATAGCATAGATTTGCAATATGTGCTAAGTGAGTTAATTATGCTCATAGTTCAGCAATCTACACACTGCAAACTAAGCTTTGCTATGCACGCATTACATGCACTCAAACCTCAGCTACCCACATTGGTGGGGAATAGCAGTACACATAATGTGCGCTTAGCAGAGATGTGTAAGTGTATACAGTGGATACAAAAAGGCTACACACCCTTGTTAAAGTATCAGCTTTTTGTCATGTAAAAAAAATAATACCAAGAAGAATCACTTCAGAGCGTTCTCCACCTTTAGATGGGGTTTTCCCACGAACAAAAGTTAATTTTAAAAATTGCCTGTGTCTGACCGTGCACGGAACATACCACAGCTCCTGGGCAGGGGGGGAAGTAAAAGACAATACAGACATTGCAGCAGGGGATCACAGAGGATTTGTTTTGTGAGGTAAAACATTTCACTGCCTGTTTTTAAACAATATTTTACATCACAAAATGAATCCTCTGCGATCCCCTGCTGTAATGTCTGTATTGTCTTTTACTTCCCCCCCTGCCCAGGAGCTGTGGTATGTTCCGTGCACGGTCAGACACAGGCAATTTTTAAAATTAACTTTTGTTCGTAGGAAAACCCCTTTAATGTCACTCATAATCTGTACAAATCCAATAAGAAACAAACTGAAAGGATTTGAAGAGGGAAGTAAAAATCACAAAACTAAAATAATGTGGTTGCATAAGTGAACACCCTCATATAAATGGGAATGTGGTTGTGTTCAGAATTAGCCAATCACATTTAAACTCATATTGAATAGTAGTAAATACACTGCTGCCACCATTTACAGTGATTCTGAATAACGCCATATAAAGTCTAGCTGTTCTAGTAGGATATTCCTGACATTTATTTAGTTGCATTTTACAGCTAAAGCCACAGTGCATAAACAGCTTACAACACAGCAAAGAGTTGTAATTGTTGAAAGTTATCAGTCAGGCGAAGGTATAAAAAAAATATCTGAAGGCATTAGATATATTATAGAATACTGTGAAAACAGTCATTTAGAATTGGTCTAAATTTTGCACAACAATGACATATCCTAGTATCCTAGGACTGAATGTCCCTCAAAAATTGATTAAAAGACAAAAGGAAAATAGGTCCAGGAGGCTATTAAAAAGGCTTACAGCAACATTAAAGGAGCTGCAGAAATTTCTGACAACTATTGATTGTGTATTGCATGTAACAATTCTTCATATGTCATGCCTGTGTGATAGAGTGGCAAAACTGAAGCCTTTTCCTAAAGAGAAAAACATACTAGCCCGACTGTTTTTTCAAAACCTACATCAAGTCTGCCAAAAGGATTTTTGAAAATCTGTTATGGTCTGATGAGACTTTTTGGTCATAATTCAAAAGGTATGCTTTGGGCAAAGCCAGCATTATGCATTACAAAAAGAACACAATACCCACAGTGAAGCAAGTCGAAGGCAGCATTAAGCTTTGGGCCTGTTTTTTGGCAGCTAGAATTGTGGTTTTTGTCAAGTTGGAGGGAAGTTTGAACAGTTCCAAATATCAGTCAATTTTGCATCAAAACCTTCAGATCTCTGCTAAAAAGATGAAGATGAAAAGGAATTTTACCTTTCAGTTCGACAAGGACCCTAAGCATACCTTACAGCAAGAAGAACAAGTGTAAGCCCTTATAGTACATTTCCCATTCCACTCCTGGATCAAAAACTGCATTGGCAGTGGTCTGTTGTGTGCGAGACCATTTTTTATAGTTTTTACAATGCAATTTTAATCTAATTAATCAATTGCTTTAACAAAAAGATTCTTATTGGATTAGTAACAGTATCCCTCTTCCTTACCACCACATACTGCAGTGAATTTCGAATACTTATATACTATTATGAGTATCATAATTCATGAGCAACAGTATAACACATTTCTAATGACAATCATCTAAGTCTGCTTCTCCTTTCCCATTGGGGTCAGTAACATGAACAAGATGAATAGATATTCATCCATGTTGCAGAACAGAAATGCTTTCTGATCCTTTTAGACTCTTCTAGGTTTCCGCAAGTATCTTAAATGGATTAGAAACACTTCTTTGCCCTATACTGGCCACTGTATCCGGCCCTATAAAGTTATTTACTTAACGATTCATCAGAATCTATCCATTTTCTCTAGCATTTCAAGCCAAAGCTCAGCAAGAACATGTGGCAACTATTACTCCTATCATTCCAATAGCATTACTCCCATTTGTCGTCTAGTTGACCCATCATCCTTGCATTCACTACTCCTACCTTTTTAGTATATTGGTTTATTTAATCCTGACGAAGAGCCCTTTCTGGTTTTGTAACGCTTCGATTGTGTTATACGTTCTACTTTTGAAACAATAAAAAATAATTTCACAGCCAACTGGTAATTCTGGATTATACTCGACCACAACACTGACTGAATTATACCATCTTAATTTAAAATACTTTACAAACCAATTCTGTGTCTATGGCCTTATTTCTTTTTTTGAACTTCAGATTTTGGTGGCAAAAGTCGCAAAATAAGTACAAGACAGCAAAAACCCACCAAATTCAAGAATTGCATGTGCCATTTTGATGAATTTGGTGCAAAATGGCAACTAATACCACAACACAAAAAAGGAAAATGACTTAAAAAACTCACTATTAGTGATGCGCAAGCATGCTTGTTACTCTAGATTTACGAGCATGCTTGGGTGTTTCCCGAGTATCTTCAGCATACTCGGCTGTTATGTTTGAGTCGGGCTGTGTGCATGATTTGCGACTCTTTAACAGCTTTAATACATGTGAGGAATGCCTGTTTCTTAGGCATTCCTCACATGTATTAAAACTGTCAAACAGTCGCAAATCATGCACACAGCACAACTAAAACATAACACCCGAGCATGCTGAAAATACTCGGCGAGCACCAGAGCATGCTTGCCGAAAGGGTTAACTGAACATACTCGCTCATCACTACTCACTATGAATTGGGACCTCAGTATATCAGTAGAAACAAGTCTCAAAAACAGACATGAGTGAAAAAATGCATCATCCGAAATGCGTCAAAGAATTTACATGCATTTCTGATGTTTTTCATGTTGCGTGAGGATTAATAAAGGATAGAGGTTTTTAACAGAAGAAACAGACAACATTTTTTTCTTATCCTGGAGTAAATACAGATTGGTAGAAATGTAAAATCTAAAGAGAAGTATTCCATGAATGGCAGAATAACCTAATGTGAACTCATCGTCTGCCAGAAAAGGATAGAACTCATTGTAACGTCCTACATTATTTATGCTCAGTGTCACAAAAGGTGAACTGCACATTCAGACTCCAGCAAATCCTGGACAAATGGGCGAGCGTAGAAAGGAAATCATTTTACTAATAAGCTTTAAGGTAGAGATCCCTCAGGCGCAGCCAAGCAAGCAAAGCTATTTACTGGGACAGAAAATTAACTGAAATCAAACAAAGTATTGCAAGAAATAATCGAGTACCTGTTAATTCTGTTAATAAGTAAAATAGCACAAAAATATACAAAGCATAAAAACTATAAATAAAGTATACTTCTATAGATTCTTTTTATATATTATTGTTATTCTTTGTGTTAACTTTCAGTATGGGATACTTATTTACTTTAGATATATTATTATGTATTGAAATATTTGCAAATTCACATTCAGTTTCAAAAATGTAACATCATACATTTTAATACAGGTGTATTGTAGGCATCACTGCACACAAACACTTAAAATAATGATCTAAGAGTAAGTTCACACTGTTTTTTTAGCGAGATCATTCCAGAAAAAGCGCTCACAAATGCTTAAAAGAATCTTATTATTAATTTCTATGGGAAATCACCTTTCTCTTTATATATGCTCAGTCTTTTGAGCATCTTTTATGTGCTTCAAGTTTTCAAAAACATGTGGTGGGAGAACATAATATAGATATCACTTCTTTGAAGCATCTGATGGAAAATGTTACAAACTAGGCAATGATCAATCAAAGGGCTGCAAAAAATGCTTCAAGTGCTAACTGAACTTTTCAAAACGCTTTAGGAAACAAAAAACTCCTCCAAAAACAACCAAACGATATGTGCACACTGAGTCTTTTTGCAAAAATTTTATAATGGAAAATGAGCAGAAAGTCCAAGTTCTTGAGTTATGCATTTTTGAGGAGGACTTGGAGAATTTCCTCTCAGTGTCTGCTCCAAAAAGCTGCAAAAAACTCAGTGTGCGCAAACCTGAAAGGAGAGTTTCCTGAAACTGTCTCCACCAGAAAGCTTCTGGTTTTTGATCAGCAGATATATCTGTATGTGTACACTGAGTTTTCTAAGAGTTTTTGGACCGGCAACTCTCCAAAACCTTCTCAAATAAATGCAAACCTCCTCAAAAACTTGGGATTTTCTGTTGAGTTTCCACACCAAAAACTACAGTGAACAGACTTAGTGCACACATACCTTTAGGGTACGTGCACATGGAGTTTTTCTGAGGCATTAAAAAAAAAAGAGTTTTCAAAGTAGAAACTACATCAGGAAAAACTCGTTTTAAGGGGAGTATTTTTGAGGAGTTCATTTCTTGAAGTGCTTTTTACTGAAGAAGTGGTATTGTAGAGTTTTTTAAGCGTTTGGAAGAGATTGAGGAGGAGCTGCTTCAACAATGTGACATGCACTTTCTTTTGTTCCACCAGCCCTTTTCGAAAACCTAAAGCGGAAATAAAATGCTCAAAACCCTGAATATATGTACAGCAAAGTGGTTTTACAGTAGAAATTTATAAGCACCTTTCAAGTGTTGTTAAGCGATTTTTCAAGCAATTTTTGAAGAGGACCATCTTGAAAAAAACTCCATTTGCACATACTTTATAAGATACCAATGAAGGACATTTTATCAATTAGCTTGTAACTTTCATTTTAGTAGGACTGTTTTGGTAAATACATCAGTTTAATTATATATCATTTTTTCTGAGCAGGTAATGGTTGGTTCCTGGAAAAGGTGGAGATTGTGACAGAATCTACAAATGAAACAGCACTGTTCTCTTGCAACAGGTATATGATAATGGAAAGCAATTCCCTGTTTTCATCTCTTATTTTCTTATACTGAATATTATGAAGTGTATAATAACCGTTAAAGCAGTCTACGCATTCATAAAGTAATACAGAAAACACAAAAAGTGATTTTCAGGAACTATTTAAAATGTGTAATTTAGCTAATAAATACCATAAGGTAAAACGCTGAATGGAAGATCTCTTAAAATGGGATGAAGCAGTATTACAATTGTACAGTGCCAGTAGCAGATTAGTAGTGGCGGAGGATCTATTATTAGTGGGTGTGTCCAAATGTTTTTAACCAGTCACACTTGTGTCTTATCCCCCTGATGATGCTGAGAGACAGCGAAACATATTGGGAGGGACACTTAAACGTGTTGTCCACTACTTTAGTTTACCCCCCAATGTATCCCCCCGGGGCCTCTAAGCCTTTTTGTAAATACCTTCCGTTGCAGATAATGCCTGTGAGTGGCGCTATCACTGGCCGCTCACAGGCATCACGTGACCCCCGGCTTCAGACGGCTCTGACATCCGCTGATGTCACGACAAGTGCTGGCAGCAGTCGGGGGCCTTTTCCTTCCTGGTTCCAGGTGGATGCCAGGTTGTGGGTGGGTTTTCCCCCAGCGTCACACCCAGCATTCACCGCGCTCTTTGCCTCTCCCCATTCATTGGGAAAGCGCGCGTAGAATGCTGAGTGTGACACGGTAGGGTAACCCCACCCACAACCCAGCAGCTACTGCGGGAACCCCAGTGCTGAGTCACGCCTCACTTATCGTGACATCAGCGCGGGGTCACGTGATGCCTGTGAGCGGCCACCGATAGCGCCACTCACAGGCAATATCTGCAAGGGAAGGTATTTACAAAAAGGCTTAGGGGCGTGGGGGGATATATTGGGGCATTAACCTAAAGTAGTGAACAACTTCTTTAATAAGCAATGGTCATCTACCAGCCGTCCAAAAAATAAAAGTAGGTGTCTAACATATATGTTTTATTTTCGCTGAAATATTATGCTATCAGTCATAATTTTTCTGTTAACCTAACATTTTTTACTGGATGTTATGATATTGTTTTGAATTGGTAAAAACCATTTGAATAACTCACAACTCAAGAAGAGTTAAGGGTAAACACCTTGGGGTAGTTTAGCACAGCTTTAAAGTGAATCTGTCAGCAGGATTTTGGTATATAATCTGAAGACAACATAAAGAGGTAGGGAGTAGAAAACAGGAACACCCACACTAACTGGGGTGTCATTAATTCAAAAACATAACAGCAGCAAATGGAAGTAACACCCCTGGAGTGGTGGACAATGGCCAGATGCAATATGAATAAATAATACCTCTGCGCTAGAATGTTACATTTATACACCAAATAAAATGTGGCAATATGTCAATAAAACCCCATATAGGGCAAATCCTGTGGGGTCCACAACTCCACAAAAAAACGTAACTAAAAGTGAGGAGTTTAAATATGTTGCAGTGACTCCCTTAAGGTTTGGCCCATAACCATCAACTGCAGTACAAATACAATCAGCTGTGGGATATATACATAGAAGAAAGGTGCTTTTACCAGACTGGTTGTATTATTAAAACTTATATCAGTAAGGGATTAATGTCCATTACATTGTAAACCACACTGGTTGAACCTTTTTTATCAATTTGTGCACTATAAGTTTTAATAATACAACCAGTCTGGTATCAGCACCTTATTGATATTTTCTTCTATTTAACTATGTACTGTATATATCATTTTATTTGGTGTATAATTTTAACGTTCTAGCACAGTGGAATTATTTATTCATATTGCATAAGGAGGTAGGGGTTAAAACCCAGAATTCAGCAATGTGTCACTTATCAGGCTGTGTGCTGTTGTTTACTTACACTGAAGGTTTTATCACTAGGAGATTATCATTGCTGTGACTAGCTAGTGCGCGCTTGCCAGTCCAACTCCGCCCCTCTCCATCCCCCTGTGATAAGCAGCTCACTGTCAATAGATTATGTACACAGAGAGCCTGGTGTGAGTGGGGGCAGCATTCTGAGCTATGCTACATCCTACATCTAAAAACTCTAATTGTGTCAGAACGGCTGCACCCAGTAAACTAAGTTAGATTCAGGGTCCCTATCTCTACATCATGCTGCTCTCAGATGAGGTAGAAAAGGTTCCCTTTAAGTTATGTCTCTGTTACTCAAGATCAAGTGGCAACACATTTACTTAGAAAAGACAGTCACTTACCTTATCTACCATTTAGCCATGAACTTGTGTATTTGCTAATTTCCAAACTAAAATGTTAAATTGTTTAAATACAGGTAGCAGGTTCACTTTAATCCCTTTCTGAAAAAGGTTGGTTCACCCCAAAGCCACACTCACACGTTCAGTATTGAGGGTTTTTTACCTCAGTATTTGTAAGCAAAAACCAGGAGTGGGTGATAAATACAGAAGTGGTGATATGTTCCTATTATACTTTTCCTCTGATTGTTCCACTGCTGGTTTTGGCTTACATATACTGATGTAAAATACTGACCAAATACTTGTAAGGTGCGAGATAGTTGTGGGTGAGTTGTGGCCCCTGCTCGCTCTGGCACCCTACAGACAAGGTGTCTCCTCCCTCTGATGTTCTGCAGTGTATGTGGTGCTTTTCACTTACTTCAGACCAGCCGATCACGTCTGTCTCCAGGCATTTCTCTTCTGGAACCAGGGCAGCAATAAATTCACAGGACACGAGGTTCATAACCATGTCTGGGACTTTACTTGGGGAAGAGGAATATATACAATATTTACAGGCAGATATAATGGATAAGGCCCAACGGGTTGTCATCTGTCCCACAGGTACTTGATACAACTTCAGCCCTGGTTCCCTCTTTAAGTGAAGCATCTCTTTTGCTCTGTTCTCTAGCCCTAGAGAATCTTCTTCACCAATGACAGTATATCCGGATCCTAGTTCTCCCCACGTCCTAGACTTGAGTCCAAGCTTCTTCTGCAGCCTGCAGACAGAATGTGCTCCCAGGTCCTCAATGGCTCTCTTGAGTTTCTCCGGCTGTCTAAGGGGACTTTTGTGGAGGGAATCTTTACTCTGGTGATCCTACTGTCTGGGGTATGTGGCTCATGTCTGCCTTAGTAGCCACTATCTCGAGGCTGCCCGTACCGTCCCAAGCACCATCTCTCACTGACTCATCACTTCCTGTTTCTAGAAACTAACCACAGGTTTCCTAAAGTGCCCACCCTCTATGGGCTGTCCTCACACACAATTAACCCCTTCACTGTCCTACATGTCAGCAATACTACTGGCAGACTTAACCTGTTATTTCCATTCAGGACAGTGGCATCTTGTGGCTTGTTACCAATACTACAGCCCACAAGGAAACACCTTAAAAACAAAGCCTTGTTCACATTCTGTGCCCAACCATAGCATTGAGTTCCCCTTCACTCCACTGGGCTGGATTATCACAGCTAACCCCTTAACTGGACCTAACTGCAGCCCAGAGAGATCTAACTATCGGGAACATTCTGTTTAACCCTTTTAGTGCCAGTGGGAAGCTACTTCCTTCCCCACTACTACATTCCCCCACACTTTAATTATGGTCATCCTCGACCATACTAGACAACTAATCACATATTAACACTGATAAAATCATATCACATTACTAAAACATTTTAGTAAGAAACTGGTCTTGAAGTCTTCTTCTTAAATAGAAACCGGCCCTTCTCGGTTAAGGGCCCCGGAATAGCAATCTAAACAGTTAATTGTCATAACGTTCAAAACTTTTCAAGAGTACTGGTCATTCTTGGTAAGGACCCCGGAAACACAGTGTTCATGTCCATTTTATCAAGACAAATTAACTCACCAACAGCCCTTCATCTTCCTTAAGGGCTGCATTCTGAGGCATACAGTCATGAGGAGCACCCAGTGAGTCTTTTTCTTCTTAGCCCTATCGGGGGTCATCGGTTTTTCCCGCTAGGCCACAAGTCTCTTAGTATTAGAGGATATCAAACCTCCAGGTGTGTCTCAGTGCTGCAAATTCCAGCAGAAAAAGGCACAACAGGCGAAACAAAAATAAAAACAAAAGAGAGCATCTCACAGGGACACACAACTTAGTGCTGCTTGAGGCCTCCTTGGCCAGGGAGATAGGGAAACATTCCTCTGGCTTCTTTGGACCTTAGGTCAACATGGGGCAATCCGCCCCCATTGGGAAACAGTCCCAAGCAAGAGCCACTGCCAGTGGGTCTTATTTTAAAGAAGCTAAAGGGTCAACGGACCTTTTTTGTAGGTGTGCTCACTTCTTCCAGGCCTCCCTCTGCTCCTTCATAAAGGCGGCCCAAGCTGTCGATGAAGGTGGTTTCTTCCACCTCCAAGGCTGATCATGGTACCTGCTGCGTCCAGGGTCCTCATCCGAGGACGTAGCGCTGCCACTGCCGACTTGGGTAGGGCCATAGCTTGTGATCCTGAACTTTTGGACCACGTGACTGGTGCTAGATGGTGAGTCCCCAGCAGCCCCCTGACCAGCTCCTTCAGCCCCCTCCGGGTGTTTTGATGTGAAGCTGACAGTATGCGCCTCACTAGGAGAGCCAGCTGCCCTGCAGCTCGTGAAGTCTTCCTCCTCTTCATCTTCAGACTCCTCCCATCAACGTCTCCTTTGCTCCTCCTCACGAGGATCACCTGTTTTGGGTGGTGTTTAGGAATCCCTTGGGGTCTTCCCTAGCCCAACATTGTAGGGTCTCCCTCTTAGCCCTCCTTTGGAAGACCTCCTCATCTCTCTCAAACATATCTTCCCATTCGTAATATCGTGTTAACGCTGCCACGTACCACCCCCGGGTACATTCACACTTCACAAAGTACACGATATCCCCCACGTGCAGATTGTGGAGACAAGAAGGCAGGTACTTTCGCTTGACGACGTCCCAGATGAAATATACCCCATCACCGGTCCATTTTTCCTCCAGGACTCCATACCCTTTCATAATGTTAAATTCTGTCACCCACCCCCGGGTCTGGGAATCTTCTACCGACTCGCACCGGGCAGCGTTAGAACCCTCAATCCAATCCCGCAAGAAGGTGTCGGTATACTTTTGGCGCTCCCGTGGTGTCATAGGGGGATTACGCACCATCAGCCACGTCGGACTGTACTCAAAGTGCCGTTTGGCAGGAGGTGTATTCAAGACGTCCCGTGCCATCTGCCACCAGTTGACATCTGAGGCTTTCCTCTTGTGTGTTCTCACCTCTGACTCACCACCTTCGGGCCCTGGAGTGTCCACCACCCCACTGGGGATTGTTGCTGCGGGCGTCGTTAGCGGAACCAGCCACAAGGGACAACGCTCCTCACCTTTGTCTAGTTGTGTTGCGGCTGCTACTTTGGCTCCGCCTGGATTTTCTTCTCCCTCCGCCAAGGGGAAAGCACCTTCCGGCATCCGACTCCAGCACCACACTCGCAGCTTATGCACCAGCAACCCCACATCAGGCTGAGGCACAGTGGACCACTGAACGGTAACCGGTGGTAGTGGTGTTGGTTGTAATGCACACGCTCGGACTGACTGGCGTGTGCGTGTTTAGTGGTTCCACTGTGCCATGAACCGGAGAGTGCCTGGAGGGGCGTAACTAAGTATCTGCTCGATCCAACCAAGGTCGCACGACGCCAGTGCACCAGGGAGGAACCGAGCAGAGGGACCAGGGTCTACTCCAGGTCAGACTCCGGACACGGCTGTTGACCCACACCAGGGAATACAGGAACAGGTAGGCTAGAGCGCAGGCTGGGTAGGGTCCAGTACAGACTGGGAGACGAGTTCAGAACCGCAGATGCAGTAATCAAACAGAGTAAAGCGAAACTGCAGGTGCGGTAGACAAGGCTGAGCAGAGCGAAACCGCAGACGCGGTAGACAGGGCTGAGCAGAGTGAAACCGCAGACGCAGTGGACAAAGTTGAGCACAGCAAAACCGCAGACGCGGTGGACAAAGCTGAGCAGAGCAAAACCGCAGGCGCAGTAGACAAGGCTGAGCAGAGCAGAACCGCAGACGCGGTAGACAAGGCTGAGCAGAGCAGAACCGCAGACGCGGTAGACAAGGCTGAGCAGAGCGAAACCGCAGACGCGGTAGACAAGGCTGAGCAGAGCGAAACCGCAGATGCGGTAGACAAGGCTGAGCAGAGCAAAACCGCAGACGCGGTAGACAAGACTGAGCAGAGCGAAACCGCAGACGCGGTGGACAAGGCTGAGCAGAGCAAAACCGCAGACGTGGTGGACAGGGCTGAGCAGAGCAAAACCGCAGACGCGGTGGACAAGGCTGAGCAGAGCAAAACCGCAGACGCGGTGGACAAGGCTGAGCAGAGCAAAACCGCAGACGCGGTGGACAAGGCTGAGCAGAGCAAAACCGCAGACGTGGTGGACAGGGCTGAGCAGAGCAAAACCGCAGACGCGGTGAACAGGGCTGAGCAGAGCAAAACCGCAAGTGCGGTGGACAAGGCTGAGCAGGCAGGAACCACCGAAGCGGTAAGTAAGACAGGACAGAGATAAATCGCCGAAGCGGTAAACAAAGACAAAGCAAAGGGGACAGGGCTCTGTTCACACAGAACAGACTGGAAAAGAAAGGCAGAACCAGATACACACAAGGTACTTGCAAAGAAGTAGCGAAAGGACTCCAACTCACAAACGGAAGTACAATGACAACGAGTAGAAGTTAGGTGCAGGTTCAGACTCTACAGAAAAAGGGAGCAAACGGACATAAAGACAAAACAGGTAAGAAACTAGGAGACAGTTCAGACAAGAACAGTTACTGCAACAAAATGCAAGAACGAGCCTAGGTAAAGCCAAGTGCTGGTTCAGACACTGCAGAAAAAGGGAACAAATGGACATAAAGACAAAACAGGTAGGAAGCTAGGAGACAGTTCAGACAAGAACAGTTACTGCAACAAAATGCAGGAACGAGTCTGGGTATGCGGCCCCCAGAGGGCGAGACGAACAGGCTAGGAGCGTGTTCAGACAGGCTTGGAAATACAGCCTCCAGGAAGGCAGAGAGACAGCTGGCTAGAGTGCACAGACAGGACACAGTTCAGACACGGGAACTGATATCATAAGGCAGGAAACATAGACAGGACCTGGCACATCAGTGACAAGAAGCCAACTGACAGAACAAGATGCTCAGGCAAGGATTCCAAGGAGGAGCTGGGTTAAATACCAGGTGAAAGACAGCAAGCAGCAAAAGCAGAGCAAAGCAGACAACATGGAAAGAAGCCAGAGTGGCAGTCTGGACTGGAGATCAAGTGCGCGCTCTTGCACAGTGGGAGATGGACCACTATGCAAGGACGCTGCCAGGTATGTTACATTGGTCCATGAGCAGTACCCGTGGATCGACTGTTTCCACCTGCGGGCCCTGGGGTGACGATCTTGGGAATCTCATCTTCGTCGCTCATCTCCATGGGACAATCGGGTTCGCCTGCTGCCATTCTCTCGGAACGTCCCCTGCTGCACCTCCTTCTCCTTGTGCGCTGGACAGAAAATGGCGCTGTTCGCTTACCAGTGACGCGTGTCCTGCACATCCGACTCCTCCTCGTTCTGGGCCGGTCTGCTAATGCGACCACCGCGTCACGCATCACTCTCAGCGGCTCCGCCTTCAGCTGCGCCTCCTTCCCTGAAGTGCTGATACTCACTGGGCTGGACTTCACTCTGCGCCGCGCCCTCTTCTTCACTGTACCTCCCACTGTGGGACGAATCTTCACTGCTGGGCCCATAATTCTCTGGGCCGGAACTCATAGCTGCTGGACACCTTTTCGCGCTCTCTGGCGCTGTCCACTCCCACGATAGACAGTTCTTCTCCTGTTCTTTACCGCAACTGTCGCCACCTTGGAATCCATGCTCCGGCCCGCCATCTTGGGCCGCATGTCGTCCAACACTTTCTCTTCAGTGTTCTGAGTCAGCTCTTCCCTGATTTCTTCATGCGAGGAGCTCGCATCCTGTCGACTACGCCAAATGTAAGGTGCCCCAGCGAGGTAGTCATGGGCGAGCTGTGGCCCTTGCTCGCTCTGGCACCCTACAGACAAGGTGTGTCCTCCCTCTGATGTGCTGCAGTGTATGTGGTGCTTTCCACTTACTTCAGACTAGCCGATCGCGTCTGTCTCCAGGCATTTCTCTTCTGGAACCAGGGCAGCAATAAATTCACAGGTCACGAGGTTCATAACCATAACTGGAACTGGGGAAGAGGAATATGTACAATATTTACAGGCAGGTAAATAGATAAGGCCCAAAGGGATGTCATCTATCCCACAGGTACTTGATACAACTTCAGCCCTGGTTCCCTCTTTAAGTGAAGCATCTCTGTTGCTCTGTTCTCTAGCCCTAGAGAATCTTCCTCACCAATGACAGTATATCCAGATCCCAGTTCTCCCCACATCCTAGACTTGAGTCCTAGCTTCTTCTGCAGCCTGCAGACAGAATGTGCCCCCGGGTCCTCAATGGCTCTCTTGAGTTTCTCCGGATGGCTAAGGGGACTCTTGTGGAGGGAATCTTTACTCTGGTGATCCTACTGTCTGGGGTATGGGTCTCATATCTGCCCTAGCAGTCACTATCTCGAGGCTGCCCATACTGTTCCAAGTACTATCTCTCACTGACTCATCACTTCCTGTTTCTAGAAACTAACCACAGGTTTCCTAAAGTGCCCACTAGTGATGGGCGAGCATTAAAATGCTCTCTGCTCGGGTCGAGCAAATTGAAATGCTCGGGTGCTCGACCCAAGCAACGAGCCCAATGTAAGTCTATGAGAAACTCGAGCATTTTTCAGGCGGCTCCCCCTGGCAGTCTGCAGAGGGCCTAAAAATTGCCCAAATTGATGGGAACAGTGCTCAAATGACAAGGGAACAGCATGGGGAAGACCCCAGGAAGCATTTCTGACTCCCAGGTCACTGCTGTGAACAACGTTGTCAGAGGTATTACGCCACTTTTACGGACTCACAATAAAATATAAAAAAAACGAAACCAAAATGGATTTTCCTGGGAAATATGTTAAAGAACATCCTTTCCAGGGTAACGACTTGTATATAAGGCAAAATAAATAACCAAAACCAAAAATACTCCTCCACACCTTGGGCTATGTTCACACGTAGCATTTTTGATCCGTTTTTGCACTTTTGCATTGCTTTCAACCATGACAAATGCATTCACCATAAGATGTCTTTTTAACATTTTACAACCTTATCTGGCCATGTGGTGTGTGAGACATGATCAGACACATCCTGTTTCATTTATGAAGGAGGGACTCTGAAAGTCACAAAGCCTATTTTTATAGGGCCATCAAGCGGCCTTTACTATTCTTAAAGAGCCAGCAGTCGGCCCTCACTATTGTTAGAGAGACATCAGCCGGCTATGCTTTGTTGTTCGCATTACTAAAGAGTGGGTCTCCTATACTGTTATTGCATATGCAGTGAGTGGCAGGGCTGCCCAAAATTTGGACGCCCCCTTCAATAACCCTTTGAAAATTTGGACGCACCCCAATACCCCTTTGAAGAGACTTAGGAGGGCCTCCTGAAAACAATGTTCCCATTATTAGGAAGTGGGTCTCCCATACTGTTTGCCTATGCAGTGAATGCAACGGCTGTCAAAAATTTGGACCTCCTCCAATGCCCCTTGGAAGAGACATAGAGGAGGGCCTCCTGAAAACAATGTTCCCATTATTAGGAAGTGGGTCTCCCATAGTGTTGGCCTATGCAGTGAATGCAAGGGCTGCCAAAAATTTAGAGGAATTCCAATGCCCCTTGGAAGAGACTTAGAGGGCCTCGTGAAAAAATGTTCCCATTATTAGGAAGTGGGTCTCCCATAGAGTTGGCCTATGCAGTGAATTCAAGGGCTGCCAAAAATTGGGAGGCATTCCAATGCTCCTTGGAAGAGACGTAGAGGGCATCATGAAAAAATCTTCCCATTATTAGAAAGTGGGTCTCCCATAGTGTTGGCCTATGCAGTGAATGCAAGGGCTGCCAAAAATTGGGAGGCACTCCAATGCACCTTGGAAAAGACGTGGAGGAGAGCCTCATAAAAAAATGTTCCCATTAGAAAGGAGCGGGTCTCCTATACTTGTAATTCCCATGCACTCTTTGTATGGTCTGACAAACATTTACCCCTGGGGGTATACATGAACATACTGTATAAAAAAAATTTTTTACGGGCATCATAAACGCCCATTAAAAAAATGATGTGGGTGTTGCATCACGGACCACGGTCACCCTGGTGATATGGTGGTGGAGGATAAGGATGAGGAGAAGGAGGAGGACAAGAGCAAATAGCCAAAATCAGGAAGCGTATACCCATGTGTGGGTGTGAAAACATGCATGGGAATACACCTCCCAAAAAAGACACTGGATTTGAGTTTATGCTATGCTGCTATCATTCGGTGGTGTTGAGAAGTCTGGCCCAATCCAGCCCTTGTTCATTTTTATAAGAGTATGCCTGTCAGCATTTTCAGTTGACAGGCCGATGTGCTTATCAGTTATAATTCCACCAGCGGCACTAAAAACCCGCTCTAATAAAACGCTAGCGGCAGGGCAGGCCAGGACCTCCAAGGCATAGAGAGCCAGTTCATTCCACGTGTCCAGCTTGGATACCCAATAATTATAAGGCACAGAGGAATCACAGAGGACGTTGGTACGATCGGAAAGGAACTCCCTCAGCATCTTCCCAAACTTTGCACTCCTTGTGAGAGTACCCCACGCCTCAGGGCCTGTGCGATGGGAGGGGCTGAGAAAACTCTCCCAGAACTTTGACAATGTTCCCCTGCCTCTTCTGGATTTGAGTTGTGTCTCTCTCGGCTGTACTCCTTGGTTGTCCAACGAACTGTGACCTCTGCCACCAGCATTTTCAGATGGGAATTTTTTTAATAGTTCCGCAACAAGGGCCTTCTGATACTGGTCCATTTTTGTAGACCTGTCCACCTCAGGAATAAGAGATATAAAATTCTCCTTGTAGCGTGGGTCTAGAAGTGTCACCAACCAAATTTTTGAGAACGCAAGGGTCATGGGAAAGGCAGCGTAATATAAACTCAGCCATGCGTGCCAAACTACTAACAGGCAAGACTTCCGTGTCCTCTCCAGGAGGACGACTGACCATGCTCTCCTACTCCTCCTCCTCTTCCCTGATCTCAGGCCATCCATGCTGAACAGACGGTATGACAGTTGTGCAGGTAGTACTGTCTATAGCGCATGAAACTAGCTCCTGTTCTTCCTCCTCCTCCTCCTCTTCCTCATTGTCACCCAATCCAAGTTGGGATGAGATGAGGCTGGGCTGTGTGTAATCACCCTGTATGGTTCCTTGCTCCATCTCATCGTGCTCCGCCTGCAATGCATCCTCTTTACTTGTGAACAGAGAGCGTTTCAGAAGACAGAGAAGCGGGATGGTGACGCTAATTATGGCATCATCGCCGCTCACCATCATGGTGGAGTCCTCAAAGTTTTGGAGGATGGTACATATGTCTGACATCCATGTCCACTCCTGAGGTCTTATGTGTGGAGTCTGAACTGTATACCGATGGCCTTGTTGATGCTGGTAGTCAACAACTGCCCTCTTCTGCTCACAAATCTTTCCCAACATCTGCAGTGAAGAGTTCCAACGCATGGAGACATCACACACCAGTCGGTGAGCCAGAAGCTGCAAACTCTGCTAAAGCACGGCAAGGGCAGCGGAAGCTGTAGCTAACTTTCTAAAATGGGCACACAGGCGGCGTACTTTGACACGCAGATCCAGCAGCTCCGGGTAGATTTTGAGAAACCGCTGAACCACGAGGTTAAGCACATGGGCCAGGCATGGTACATGTGTGAGCTCACCTCAGAGCCGCCACAAGGTTCCGGCCATTGTCACACACGACCATGCCTGGTTGTAGGTTCAGCGGTATCAGCTACAGATCTGCCTGCTCTTTCAGAGCTGTCCACAACTCTTCAGAATTGTGCGGTTTGTCACCTAAGCATATTAGCTTCAGCACAGCCTGTTGTCGCTTGGCTGAGGCAGTGCTGCAGTGCTTCCAGCTTGTGACTGATGTGGTCATTTTGGAGATGGAGGCTGAAAAGGAGGAGGAGGCTGAGAAGGATGAGGTGCAGGAGCTGGAGACTGTGGGGGCAACCCTGATTGACCTGGGGCCCGCAATCCTCGGTGTCGGGAGGATGTGTTCCGTCCCAAGGTCCGACTGGGTCCCGGCTTCCACTATATTAACCCAGTGTGCCGTCAGCGAGATGTACCATCCCTGCCCACAAGCACTTGTCCACGTGTCTGTGGTTAGATGGACTTTCCCTGTAACTGCATTGTTGAGGGCACGGCTAATGTTGTGGGACACGTGCTTGTGTAATGCGGGGACGGCACACCGGGAGAAATAGTGGCGGCTGGGGACCGAGTACCGAGGGACGGCCGCCGCTATCAAGTTGCGGAAAGCTTCCGTCTCCTCTAGCCTAAGAGGCAACATTTCGAGCTCAAGCAGTCGCGAAATGTGGGAATTTAGTAGTGTGGCCTTTGGGCGTTGGCTGCGTATTTGCGCTTGCGTTCCAAGGACTGGGGTATGGACAACTGAACTCTGCGCTGGGACAAGGACGTGCTTGCTGATGGTGCTAGTTGAGAGTGTGCAATGACAGGTGCAGGGCCTACCTTCTGTCTGCGGCCCCCACACTGCTTCTTCCTGCCTGTTGGGGTGCTCTGCCTCCCCCCCCCCCCGTGTGCTGCTGTCCTCGCTCTGCATGTCCTCCTGCCAGGTTGGGTCAGTTACTATATGATCCACCACCTATTCTTCCACTTCCGCACCCTGGTCCTCCTCCTGACTTTCTGGCAATTGTGTCTCATCATCATCCACCTCTTGTGACACTTTCCCACCGTCGCCTTCGTATGACCGTGGCTGCTCAGATATTTGGGCATCGCTACATGCGATCTCCTCTTACCCCGCTTCAAGTGGACCAGGCAAGAGGCCCGAATCTATAAATGGAAAAGTGAACAGCTCTTCAGAGTGTCCAAGTGTGGGATCAGTTGTCTCTGGGTACTCGGCATGGTGAGAGGAAGGAGGATCCGGGTGAGGAATATGCAGTCCAGACACACGGCTACTGAGACTTGACCGTGTGGAAGACAGGGTGGTGGTGGTGGTGGCTAAGTGACTGGAAGCATTATCTGCTATCCAACCAATAACCTTTTCACACTGCTTTGTGTTCAATAGTGGTATTCTGCGGTCCCCTATTAATTGGGACAGGAAGGTTGAGCGAAAAGATGTGGGTGTTTGTTGTGGCACAATTTCAGCTTGCCCATAGCCTCGGCCTCTGCATGCACCATCACGTCCAGTTCCCCATCCCTTGCCACGTGCCTTGCCCATTTTAAATAAAGGACAATATCTTCCACGCTCACTACAAATGGCTGAATTTGGACTGAACTTATATGTGATCCGTGTGACGGACAAACCACAGTTTTAAATAGCTGGCCTGTAGGTAACTCTTTTTAACAGCAAACTGGTGTCAATAACTTCACTGACACACTGAAACAAAATTTTAATAGAGGCCAGAAATGGCAGAATTTTCAGCGCAATTATATGTGATCTGTGTGACGGACAAACTACAGTTTTAAATAGCTGTCCTGTAGGTAACTATTTTTAACAGTGCCGACCTCGTGTCAATAAGTTCACTGACACAATGCAAGAAAATTTCAATGGAGGCCAGAAATGGCAATATTTTCAGCGCAATGATATGTGATACGTGTGACGGACAAACCACAGTTTTAAATAGCTGGATTTTTAGCGCTGTAACATGGAAAGGACCTGGCTGTATTCTGCAGTGCCAACAAGTAAATGGTGCAGAAAAACGGTGTTCTCTGGATTGCTTTTTTAAGCAAATAATCAGGATTAAGATAAAAAAAAATATTCCTGGCCCCTGATACCTGGGGCTATTTCTACAAATATCTATAAAAGCATCAGCAGACAGAACTGGAATGGACCCTTTTGCTATGTGCATTGCAGTCTGCTATATACCCTGCCTGCCTGCCTAGCACTGATATCTCTGCAGCTGGATTAGTCCTCAAAAGGACTGTTAGTTGAGATGGATATGTGTCTCTAATATGGTTTGGTATACCTACACTAACTAGAAACAAGCAAATCTCTCCCTAGCTCAGCAGCACCTCTCCCTACACTGTCTGATTCCAGAGTGACTGTGACGAGCATGGCGGTGCCAGGTCTGATATAGACCTGATGACGCTGTGCGGCAAGCCAATCACTGTAATGCCACAGCCAACAGGACTGCAGCATTACAGTGTGTTGCAGACAATCCCTGCATGTTGATTGGCTCTGTAAAGAGCGCCAAACATGCAAGGAAGAGACCTGAGCTTCCGTCGAGCAACCCCGGAAATACTCTGCGAGCGCTGAGCATCTTGAGCAGTGAGATGCTCGGGAGAGCATCGATCAGTAGTGAGCATGCTCGCTCATCACTAGTGCCCACCCTCTATGGGCTGTCCTCACACACAATTAACCCCTTCACTGTCCTACATGTCTGCAATACTACTGGCAGACTTAACCTGTCATTTGCATCCAGGACAGTGGCATCTTTTGGCTGGTTACCAATACTACAGCCCACAAGGAAACACCTTAAAAACAAAGCCTTGTTCACATTCTGTGCCCAACCATAGCACTGAGTTCCCCTTCACTGTACTGGGCTGGATTATCACAGCTAACCCCTTAACTTGACCTAATTGCAGCCCAGAGAGATCTAACTATCGGGAACATTCTGTTTAACCCTTTTAGTGCCAGTGGGAAGCTACTTCCTTCCCCACTACTACATACGGAAAGTGTAAATGTGGCCTAAGTCAGATGACTGTATATGGAGCTGTGCCAGCACCACACCTGGCAGATGCTGTCTGTGTTACACAGCTGGTATCTCCCTGTAACAGCAGCAATTAGAACTCAGCTCTGATCGCTGCTATTAACAGTTAAATGCCGCCATCAGTCACGACTGTGGAATTAAGGTGCACAGTTCAGGTGGCATCATTCTGAGAGTACATCAGCCCCTTCCCTCAGCAACATGATTATAAGGAGTTGGTATATGGGTATAGGAGGCGCTGTGGGCTCATCACTACTAGTGGCAGCAAATTAGTGGACAGGGAACCAGAGTTGTCCAAATGGGTTTTGATGTAGCTGAAAAGAAATAAATTTGCGCTAGTGGTAGTGAACAGAAGGACAGCACGAGAGATTTACAGTGCAAGGGATAATTTTATTTAATCGAACATAAGCTTAAATTAGCTTAGTTAAAATGATTCAGACTCAGTGGGGTCACTGGGTCGGATAAGAGAATAGGTATTAAAAGTATTAAGATTTTTTTTTTTTTTAAATCAATAAAAAGATTGGTGTCCACTGATACAAGATCAACATAGGCCTTTTTCCCGTAGTCTGTGGATGTTCGGTTGCAGTAGATGTATAAGGAGGCAAAGGCTTGTAGACCTGGTGGGATAGAATAGGAATGTATAAATATGGTATACTAATGAGCGATAGGGAACAGATAGATATCTTTTTGTTGTGGTTACCTGATACTGGTGCCTCGTATGCGATACGAGGGTCACTGGTGGTACGTGTTGGTGCCTAGGAGGGAGGACGAAGGGTACCTAGAGTGGGGTACAAAAGATGTATGGATCAGCGGGGGTGGAACTCGATAGAGATGTCTCTGCTGGACTCTGAGTTGGGTCGTGAGTTACCTGTACTTGGTATGGTACTCAATAGGCTGTGGTAGTGGTTGGCTGTTTCTCCACAGTCGTTCTGCTACTGGTATGACAGTCTGCAGGCTGTGTGGATAATACGGAATTCACCGGAGGGGTACTAAAGGGAGTGAGGGGAGACAAGTATTGAATAGGGTGCAAGGCTCAGGGGTAAAGGTACGAGATTTGAAGAAGTCAGTTACCTTCTAGAAGGTGGCGGGGGGTGTCCTGAGTATTTTTTTGATGACTAGGAGATGGCGGTCCTAGTCCTTTTTGGAAAGTGGTAGAGGATATGTCACACACGGCTGTGGGTGGATGATCTGAGTTAGATCTGTAAGGGGGAGGAATAAGGATAGATCATAAATTAACTAACTTGTGTAGCCGTGGTACAAGCCTTGGAGACAAAAGGTTTTTTGGTTTACCTGTAAATAGGTACAAGGGGCCTCCAGGGGCGTCTTAAGATGAGCTGGAGGTAGTAATCCTGGTCCCTTGTAGAGTGGAGGTAGCACGAGGAGGTCAGAGGTGGGATGCAGCAGGAGACTGGTATTAGCATATAGTGTCTCTGTATGCTGAATAGAAATCTATACGGAAGGGGGAGGGGGTATATCTGTTAGGGTATCACTGGGTAGTGGTTGTAGCCTCCAGTATGTACCCAGAGATCGTGGTTTACCTGTTTCGTAGGGATTAGGGTGTCAAATAGTAGATGCTGGTTCCGGTCTCCTTATTGTAGATACAGCAGGGTGCTGTAGTAGGAGGCTATAGTGGTATCAGAGGTAGCCAGAGAGAGGATATAGCATGAGGCTATTGTTGTACTATGTTGGGTGCACCAGGAAGCTCTGGCTGAGTAGAGAGTGCAGGTGCCAGATGCGACAATATGGAGGGTTGCTGGTGCAGGGCCCAACTGGGGAGGTTGATGGCAAGTACTGCAGGGAGCAGGGAAAATCCGTTAGAGGGTCAGCTGGGTGCAGTATGGCTTGGTAGGGCAGAGGCTCGTTATTACTTACGGTCAGTAGAGAGCTTCACCGTCTGGGGGTGGTGGTCGAGGTCCGGAGCGAGGGCGGAGTCCCGGCCGGTGACTGCCGCGTACTCGCTACTTCCGGGTAGGAGAGGGAGAAGGAGTGTATGTGGAGAGCGCGTGAGAAGGTGCGCGTCTCCTAGGAAAGCGCGCGAGAGGGGGGCAGCGTGACGTGGAGTCACGTGGTGTGCAGCGTGCACAAAGTACGGAGGCCTGTGGGCACCTCTTTCACTGGGTTAAGGGTCAGTCCATGATTATAAGGAGCCAATAGGTTGGTATGGCAGCTGCGGCTTTTGTAGGACCTCCTGGCTGCCATATTGTGAAGCCCAGCCTGTGGGTCATAGCCCCAGAGTTTACAGTGGTATTGCAGCATATAGAACACGCCATCAGATAATTTTTTAAACTTCTTAGGGGACATAAACCTGCAATTAAACGAAAATAAAAATGTATAAAAAAAATAATATTAATTAGCTGGTGACACCCATAAAAGAGAAAAAATGTAAATGCCAGAATTCCAATTTTTCATTCACCACAACGTCCCAAAAAATGTAATAAAAAGCTAACAATACATAACATATATCCCAAAATGGTACCAATAAAACGTTAGCTTGCCATGCAAAAATTAAGCACTCGTACCTCTCCATCAACAAATAATTATAAACTTTATAGGTCACAGAATATGGTGACGCAATTAAATTTTTTTTTTACCATATTCTGATTTTTTTTCTACACTTAAATAAAAATATTGCTGCAATCATAGTAACCTGGAGAATCATGATGCTTGGTGATTTTTATAGCACAATGATCACTGTTAAAACTTGCTCACACAAGGGTCTAACACAGCTGAGTACTATGCGATGTTTTATCAAATAGCACTCGGCCCAATGTTATACTATGGGGCAGCTCAGTTCTGCCATTTTTTTCTCATGCCGATTTGGCATGAGAAAGAAAATCGCAGCATGCTGTGAGTGCATCCAAAGATCGGACAATGCACACCCATACAAGTCTATGGGTGGGTGTAAAACATCGGACTGCACTTGGATGTAATCCGAGTGCAGTTTGATGTATGCTCACAGAGACAATGGAGAAGATGGAGAAATTACATTCTCCATCTTCTCCGCACCTGTGCTCTCATATCACACTCAGATGACACTCAGATCAGACTCTGACAGAGTTTGAGCTGAGTGTCATTAGCATAATTGGCCTGATTCTCTTGTATGACAAAACATATGGTCATTTGACCTCAGCCTAAAAATAAAACTCCAAAAACAATGACAGAAGATCTTCACCATTTCACTGCACTTGGAATTTTTGTTCCTATTTTCCAGTAACTTTTTCCCACAAAAAACAAGCCCTCATATGGCTATGTCAGGGAAAAGATAAAAAAAAGTTATGACTCTAGGCAAAGGGGAACAAAAAGCAAGCATGCAAAGATAGAAAATCATCCAGCCATGAAGATGTTAAAGGATGCATGCAAAAAAAAAAAAAAAACACATTTTTTTAGATGGTTGTTTTTGTTTCCATTACAAGAAAATAAGACATTATCAGTCCCAGTGTTATTGTGATATTGCACCTGACATCCCTGTTTTTATCATTTAAGGTGGCTTGCAGAAGATGAAGAGGATGGAAGCACAATCGTACAGCTTTATCGTTAACTAGGATTTATATTAAAAAAAAACTACTCCATTTATTTCTATAAACTTCTCTCCAATGATTTCCGGATGGTTTCTTGTAATCTCTTTCTCATCATATGTGGACAGAAGGCTGACTATCTAGGCAACTATGTCACTCTACAGTCATGGCCAAAAGTTTTGAGAATGACACCAAAATTATATTTTCACATGATCTGCTGGCCTCTGGTTTTTATTAGTGTTTGTCTGATGTTTATATCACATATATATAATTGCAATCATATTATGAGCACCAATAGGTTATATTGACAGTTAGAATGAGTTAATGCAGCAAGTCAATATTTGCAGTGTTGACCCTTCTTCTTCAAGACCTCTGTAATTCTCCCTGGCATGCTCTCAATCAACTTTTGGACCAAATCCTGGCTGATAGCAGTCCATTCTTGCATAATCAATGCTTGCATTTTGCCAGAATTTGTTGGTTTTTGTTTGTCCACCCGTCTCTTGATGATTGACCACAAGTTCTCAATGGGATTAAGATCTGGGGAGTTTCCAGGCCATGGACCCAAAATCTCTATGTTTTGTTCCATGAGCCATTTAGTTATCACCTTTGCTTTATGGCAAGGTGCTCCATCATGCTGGAAAAGGCATTGTTGGGCACCAAACTGCTCTTGGACGGTTGGGAGAAGTTGCTCTTGGAGGACATTCTGGTACCATTCTTTATTCATGGCTGTGTTTTTAGGCAAGACTGTGAGTGAGCCGATTCCCTTGGCTGAGAAGCAACCCCACACATGAATGGTTTCAGGATGCTTTACAGTTGGCATGAGACAAGACTGGTGGTAGCGCTCACCTCTTCTTCTCCGAATAAGCTGTTTTCCAGATGTCCCAAACAATCGAAAAGGGGATTCATCAGAGAAAATGACTTTGCCCCAGTCCTCAGCAGTCCACTCCCTGTACTTTTTGCAGAATATCAGTTGGTCCCTGATGTTTTTTCTGGAGAGAAGTGGCTTCTTTGCTGCCCTCCTTGAAACCAGCCCTTGCTCAAAGAGTCTCCGCTTCACAGTGCGTGCAGAAGCACTCACACCAGCCTGCTGCCATTCCTGAGCAAGCTCGGCACTGCTGGTAGTCCGATCCCGCAGCTGAAACAGTTTTAAGATACGGTCCTGGCGCTTGCTGGTCTTTCTTGGGCACCCTGGAGCTTTTTTGACAACAATGGAAGCTCTCTCCTTGAAGTTCTTGATGATGCGATAGATTGTTGACTGAGGTGCAATCTTTGTAGCTGCGATATTCTTCCCTGTTAGGCCATTTTTGTGCAGTGCAATGATGGCTGCACGTGTTTCTTTAGAGATAACCATGGTTAACTGAAGAGAAACAGTGATACCAAGAACCAGCCTCCTTTTAAAGTGTCCAGTGATGTCATTCTTACTTAATCATGACTGATTGATCGCCAGCCCTGTCCTCATCAACACCCACACCTGTGTTAATGGATCAATCACTAAAACGATGTTAGCTGCTCCTTTTAAGGCAGGACTGCAATGATGTTGAAATGTGTTTTGGGGGTTAAAGTTAATTTTCTGGGCAAATATTGACTTTGCAAGTACAGTAATTGCTGTTAAGCTGATCACTCTTTGACATTCAGGAGTATATGCAAATTGCCATTACAAAAAATGAAGAAGTAAACTTTGGAAAAATTACTATTTGTCTCATTCTCAATACTTTTGGCCATGACTGTACAATACTTTGTATTCATGTCCTTTACTTTACCATCAGAAATTGACCTATTGCTTAAATCAGGTTTTTGTGTGTTAAAGATATTTTTTACATTTTTATGCCAATGTTTTTCTTTCCATATCACAATCTCTGTTTATTAAAATAAAGATGAAAAATATTGCTATTTTCACACTGCCCACTGGTGATACTTAAGACACATACTTCCTGTTGTGTCAGGAAATTCACATGTACATTAGCAGCAATAAACCCTATCAGACTTTTCCATTGCAGCATCCAATGTGCATGTGCGAAGGTCATTGTGAAGGGAGGGGGAAGCAGTGAACTCACCTATTGGGAATGGTGGATCGTTTGTTGTTAGCTGTGTATTGAGGGGTATCTTGTCATTGTAATTTTGCCTGTTAAGATAATGAACGTGCTGAAAAATCTTCCTGGAAGGATAGGAAGTAGTGATGGGCGAGCACTAAAATGCTCGGGTGCTCGATGCTCGGGTCGAGCACATTGGAATACTCGGGTGGGCAACGAGCCCAATGTAAGTCTATGGGAAACGCGAGCATTTTTCAGGCGGCTCCCCCCGGCGGTCTGCAGAGGGCCTAAAAATTGCACAAATCGATGGGAACAATGCTCAAATGACATGGGAACAGTATGGGGAAGACCCCTGGAAGCATTTCTGACTCCCAGGTCACTGCTGTCAACAATGTTGTTAGAGGTATTACGCCACTTTTACAGATTCACAATAAAACATACAAAAACGAAACCAAAATGGATTTTCCTGGGAAATATGTTAAGGAACATCCTTTCCAGGGTAATTGCTTGTATATAAGGCAAAATAAATAACCAAAAACAAAACTACTCCTCCACACCTTGGGCTATGTTCACACGTAGCGTTTTTGATGCCTTTTTTTGCACTTTTGCATTGCTTTCAACCGTGACAACTGCATTCACCGGGAAATGTAATTGTAACATTTTACAACCTTATCTGGCCATGTGGTGTGTGACACATCATCAGACACATCCTGTTTCATTTATGAAGGAGGGACTCTGAAAGTCACAAAGCCTATTTTTTATATGGCCATCAGGTGGCCTTTACTATTCTTAGAGAGCCATCAGCCAGCTATGCTTTGTTGTTCCCATTACAAAAGCGTGGGTCTCCTATATACCACCTGCTGATGCTGGCCTGGCAGGTGGTGCAAATGGCTTTTTGGGGTTATCAGCAGAGTCTTTAAAAAACAACCAGACTCGGGAAGACCTAACAGATGTACTGGCAACTTCCGTCGTGTTGGTGTTACGGGGAACGGTTGCCTGTCTTCTGTCTGCGGCCACCACACTGCTTCTTCCTGCCTGTTGGGGTGTTCTGCCTCCCTCCCCATGTGTGCTGCCATCCTCGCTCTGCATGTCCTCCTGCCAGGTTGGGTCAGTTACTATATCATCCACCACCTCTTCTTCCACTTCCGCACCCAGCTCCTCCTCCTTACTTTCTTACTTTCTGGCAATTGTGTCTCATCATCGTCCACCTCTTGTGACACTTTCCCGCTGTCGCCTTCGTGAGACCGTGGCTGCTCAGATATTTGGGCATCGCTACATGCGATCTCCTCTTGCCCCACTTCAAGTGGACCGGGCGAGAGGCCCGAATCTATAAATGGAAAAGTGAACAGCTCTTCGGAGTGTCCAAGTGTGGGATCAGTTGTCTCCGGGCACTCAGCATGGTGGGAGGAAGGAGGATCAGGGTGAGGAATATGCAGTCCAGACTCACGGCTACTGAGACTTGACCGTGTGGAAGACAGGGTGGTGGCAAAGTGACTGGAAGCATTATCCGCTTTCCAACCAACAACCTTTTGACACTGCTCTGGGTTCAATAGTGGCGTGCTGCCGTCCCCTAGGAATTGAGACAGGAAGGTCGAGCGAGAAGATGTGGGTGTTTGTTGTGGCACAATTTCAGCTTGCCCACGACCTCGGCCTCTGCATGCACCATCACGTCCAGTTCCCCGTCCCTTGCCACACGCCTTGCCCATTTTAAATGGAGGACAATATCTTCCACGCTCACTACAAATGGCTGAATTTGGAGCAAACTTATATGTGATCTGTTTGACGGAGAAAACACAGTTTTAAATACCTGGCCTGTAGGTAACTATTTTTAACAGCAAATTGGTGTCAAAAACTTCACTGACACACAGAAACTAATTTTTAATGGAGGCCAGAAATGGCAGAATTTTCTGAAAACGTATATGTGAGCCCTGTGATGGAGAAAACACAGTTTTAAACAGCTGGATTTTTAGCGCTGTAATATGGAAAGGACCTGGCTATATTCTGCAGTGCCAACAAGCAAATGGCGCAGAAAAACAGTGTTCTCTGGATTGCTTTTTAAGAAAATAATGAGGATTAAGATTCAAAAAATAATTATTCCTGGCCCCTGAGACCTAGGCCTTTGTCTAGAAATGTCTAACAGCAGCAGACAGAACTGGAATGGAGCCTCTTGTGCTATATGCACTGCAGTCTGCTATATACCCTGCCTGCCTGCCTATATACACTGCCTGCCTGATATCTCTGCAGATGGATTAGTCCTCAGAAGGACTGTTTGTTGAGATAGATATGTGCAATATGCTTCTGTTCTACCTACACTACCTAATGAACAAGCGAATCTCTCCCTAGCTCAGCAGCACCTCTCCCTACACTGTCTGATTCCAGAGTGACTGTGATGAGCATGGCGGCGCCAGGTCTGATATACACCTGATGACGCTGTGCAGCCAGCCAATCACTGTAATGCCACAACCAACATGGCTGCGGCATTACAGTGAGTGGCAGGCAATCCCTGCATCTTCAATGGCTCTGTAAAGAGCACCAAACATGCAAGGTGGGGACCCGAGCATCCTCCCGAGCATCTCGCAAGTACTCGGCGAGTTCCGAGCATCTCGAGTACTGAGATGCTTGGGCAAATACCGAGTACTTGCGAGTATGCTCTCTCATCACTAATAGGAAGTATCGGCTTGATTCATCAAACCCAGGGTTGTTCACAACAGCCTTGATGAAGGGGCGTGCTGGAGTCAGACGCTACTGATTCATGAAGAGGTGCATGCCTCTTTATGAATCTGGAATTTCTGATTAGTGGCGTGCACCACCATATGCTACGCCAGAAATCGTTGAAGATTCATCTCAAGGTTAAACATACTATAGCGAGAGGTGGGGCAACAGACAAGCCTCTTTGTAACAAGGCTAATTGGGCAACACCCAAAGATTTTGAAGAAATGTTAACTACTAAAGATGGTATCACTTCTCTAGGATCCAGTAACATCACTAAGAGATGGTGAATATTGGTTGTGCTTAATGTCTCCCTTAGGCTGTGCGCCCACGATGAGCTTTTGGTGAGTTTTTGCTGTTGCCGACTTTCTGCACTATTTCTGAACCTATTATGTAAATTAGGTTACTTGCGTTTTTTGAGTGTTATTTTTTACATGAGGTTTTTAACGCGCTTTTGATGCTTCATTTTTTTATCCCTTGTTGATATGTCATGTTTTAAATAAAGCTACTTTGTTTTTGATACTTCCTGATATTTGGCTGTGACAAAACTCTATTGATACAGTCATGTGCGGATTACATGCATTTCTGCCGCAGAAATGCACTAAAATCACATGAGCAGTTTTTTACCTGCGGATTTTCCGCATCTAATACAAGTCTATGGGAAAAACCCACACATAAATTTCAGTGTATCCGCAAGAGAAATTGACATGCTGCGGATTTGAAACACGCACCACAGGTCAGCTTACACGGAGTGAAAAAAGAAGCACAGTGGTCAGGAGTTTTCTATAAATCCCATCCACTTTGCTGGAACTGTAAGACGCTGCGTTTTTGATGGAGCGAAATTATGCAACGTCAAGAACTCACCAAAAACTCGTGTTCACAGAGCCTTAGGCCTCCTTCACACATCCATGTTTCCAGTACATGTGGTATCCGTTTTTTCCATGGATGACAGACATACTAATTACAATCTATGGTGCCAATCACATGTCCGTGTTTATACATGTACCATGTGTCAGTGCAAAACTCATGGAGACATGTCCGTTTTTTTCCGGCAGCACAGATGACAAGGGCCAATACAAGTCTATGGGTCTGAGAAAAACACATACAGCACATGGATGGCATTGCAAAGTATAGGAGAAGCTTTGTAATTTCATTATTTCTTTATCCATACCGAAAAAACACTGATGACACTGATGGTAATAACGGACACACTGATTGTTTTACGTATTGTTTTATACGGACATGTGAAGGAGGTCTTAGAGAGTAAAATATATTGTCAGATGACCAATTGTCTAACTCAGTTTATAAAATGGTGTTCCTTTTCTAATTTTTTACATCAGTTTTCACTCTGACCCTCATAATAGGTTGATTTTTGTGTTCTGTAAGAGATTACTTCTCATTATCATCACATGTAGGATTGCAATAAATACCTCCATATAGACAACACTGAAACCACCATCCATAATAGGTGATGGTCTCAGGTTGCCCCATCTTGTACAACAGGGGTCTCAAACACGCGGGCCGCGGGCCGCATGCGGCCCATCCTGGCTGCTTCTTGCGGCCCGCAGGCACAGACCCCGTAATGATCGGAGCTCTCTCCAGCCGCCGCCGACATCAGCGCTGTAGCGCAGTGTATTGCCGCGCAGAGACCGGCTCTCTGCACAGCAATACCAGTGTCAGCCGCCGGCCTATCAGCGGCAGGCAATTCCATCCGGTTTGCGTTTAGTTGGACCATCATTTATTTTTCAACAGGACAATGACCCCAAACACACCTCCAGGCTATGTAAGGGCTATTGACCAAGAAGGAGAGTGATGGGGTGCTACGCCAAATGACCTGGCCTCCACAGTCACCAGACCTGAACCCAATCGAGATGGTTTGGGGTGAGCTGGACCGCAGAGTGAAGGCAAAAGGGCAAAAGTGCTAAGCATCTCTGGGAACTCTTTCAAGATTGTTGGAAGACCATTTCCGGAGACTACCTCTTGAAGCTCATCAAGAGAATGTCAAGAGTGTGCAAAGCAGTCATCAAAGCAAAAGGTGGCTACTTTGAACAACCTAGAATATAAGACATATTTTCAGTTGTTTCACACTTTTTTGTTAAGTATATAATTCCACATGTGTTAATTCATAGTTTTGATGCCTTCAGTGTGAATGTACAATTTTCAAAGTCATGAAAATACAGAAAAATCTTTAAATGAGAAGGTGTGTCCAAACTTTTGGTCTGTACTGTATATTCATTAACTATTAACATAATCCATGTGCATAAACACATTTGCATACATGCATACATATAGCTTATTCCATCATCTCTATATTAATTCACACTGATTAGGTAATCTATTAAAAGAAACTAATTGATTTTCTATAATATATATATTTTATCTTGACAGACCCCCCTAAAATCAATTATTTGCTTTTAATATCCATATGCTAAAAATCAGAGGGGGAGAAGGAATTGACCCGATGTGACGGGCGCCCTGTCCCTTTTAGACAGACCCACCGACGTTCCTAAATCTAACTCAAAAGAAGACCTACAGGAAAGAGATGGAGACCCTAAAAGATCTAGTGACTGAGTAATTGAGGGCCACCCCTAACACAGAAATATGGATATTAACTTTACAAACTCATTTACTTCCGGTAATCTCTCTGGTACAACACCTTTGTTCTAAGGGGAACTGTTTGTTCATAGATTTTGAGAGCTTTAGTAAAGCCCCCATCTCACATAGCGATATCGCTAGCGATATCGCTGCTGAGTCACGGTTTTGGTGACTCACCAGCGACCTCACCAGCGATGTCGCTGTGTGTGACACTTTGCAACGATCAGTCCCCTGCTGTGAGGTCGCTGATCACTGCAAAGTGTCCTGGACCATTTTTTGGTCGTTGGCCTCCCGCTGGCCAGCACACATCGCTGTGTGTGACCAGCGGGACCAACGATCTGGCTGGTAACTATGGTAAACAGCGGGTTACTAGGGGCACGCGCGCACTTAGTAACCCGCTGTTTACCATGGATACCACTCTGCTACGGTGCTCGGAGGCTCCCGCGCACTGTAGCAGAGTGGTATCCATGGTAAACAGCGGGTTACTAGGGGCACACGCGCACTTAGTAACCCGATGTTTACCATAGTTACCAGTCTGCTCCTGCTTGCAGCAGGCTGGTAACTGGAGCAGGACATCGTGGAACGATTCTTTCCACGATATCGCTGCTCCCCTGATCGCTGGTGAGCCTGCCTGTTTGACAGCTCACCAGCGATGTATTAGCGATGCAGCAACGATCCCTGACAGGTCGTATCGTTGTCGGGATCGCTGCTGCATCGCTTAGTGTGACGGGGCCTTTACTTTCCCTGTGGGGGCGGTATTGTCTGGGATATAAGTACAACAATGCTCACCTATCATTTTGCATGCCCATCCTTTTTCTGCAAGTAACATATCCAGAGCTATTCTGTTTTGGAAGGCCATGGTATATGTGGGTGCTGGTTAGTCAGCTATCCCTTGTAAGGCATCTTTGGTGTAATTGACAAATCTTTGTTGGTTATAATATATGTAATTTATCCAATCTACGTTCTTGTTGACGGTTATTATGGGTATTATAGACTCAAATCCAGCCTTCACTTGGTCTCAGGCCTTGAATTCGTCTGGCACCCCCCTAAGCACTCCGAGAACATCAATATATATATGTGGGTCAAAACTGCCTTTGGGGTTAACTTCTCTCTTGGCCCTGTATGTACCTGCAAACGCAGCCTTTATTTCCTCTTTGGATTCCTGGGACTCAGATATAAGGTAAACAGACATTATTGCTTTAGTAAGGCACATTCCCCAGTCCATTGGCCCTCCAGTCTAATCCTTATCTTCATGTCACCACATTCAAGGAAGTGTTGTACCAGAAAACTGAAATATCATTCTCTTTAGTAATAATTGCTTGGAATGCATGTGTTACCGTAACAAAGGCTCCCCCCCCAGCTACGGTCATCAGAAAAAGGAACATCAGGGTTGTGGGTCTGAGATCGCCCATGATGTTCGGCCTTCGAGCATCACAGCCGTAGGTGATGTAAGCAACACTTGGTAGGGCCCTTCGATTCTGGCATCCAGTGTGCCTCGCAAGTGATTCTTTATCCAGACAAAATCTCCAGGCTGGATGCTGTGAGTACCTGGTTCAAGATCTGAGTCTGGAATAGAAGAGTACACTGTAGCATGTGTTAATTTTAACTCTTTAGCAAATCCGAAAACAAAATTCACAAGCTTATCATTCCCTGAACTAAGCTTCTGTTGGTAATATTGACCCATTCTAGGTGGCCCCCCAAACAAGATCTCATATGGTGTGAGCCCTGTGGGTTGTCTCGGAGTATTTCGGACTGAGTTTAGGGCAATAGTCAGCTCCTCCGACCATGGAAGTGACAATTCTTTACTGGCTTTAAGAATTTTGTTTTTCAAAGTGCCATTCATCCTTTCAACTTTGCCGCTACTTTGAGGATGATAAGGAGTATGCAGGACCAAATCCGCCCCAATCATCTCCCAGATTGATTTGGTAACTTCTGCAGTGAAGGCGGGCCCTTGATAACTTTCAATCACTTCTGGAATCCCGAATCTGCAGATAAGTTCTGCCAGAAGCCTTTTCACTGTAGTTCTAGCATTCATGTTGGCCATTGGGTATGCTTCTGTCCAGCCGGAAAACATATCTGACTCGCCCCCTGGGCCGTGGGGCACTCGGATCCGGGCCATAGGGGGAACGATGGGGGTAGTAGTGGCGACCCGGTTCCGTGGCTCAGGGTGGTCAGGCCAATGGTAGTCTGCTATGTTCTGCTGATAATGTCCGACTACGCCACCCGTGGATTGCGGTTATTAGGAACCGCCGCTGCATGCAGACCGCTGGGGCTGATGAGGTGTGCAGCTAGGGTAGTGTGACTCCCCACGGAAAGAGTGCGGCCCCAGGGCAGTATAGTGGATGGTGGGAGTGATGGTAGTGAGAGTCCCAGTGATGATAGTGCTGGAGGAGCAAGGAGCACACAGACAACAGGTTGTAGTCCAGGGTCTTTACTGAAACAGGTAAACTGACCCATTAACAGTCCCAGCTAGGAGGGGACCTGGATGTCTGAGAGCAACGGGGAAATTGGCCCTGGTCAGGGTGAGGGTGTAGGCCTACCGTGCTTTCTGCGCTCCTTCTGGCTATCTCCTCCTGATAGGGTAACAGCCCACGTTTCCGAGCTTTCCGTGTTTTCTCGCCTGTATGGCCTGCGACGTGGGTTCCTTTCTGCTCCCAGCCTTGTACGGCTTTACTGGTCCCTTCGGTTGTGGCAGGGCCTCCAGGCTTCTTAGGCCAAGGAAAGTACAGTCCCTTGCGAACTGGTTCTCTGCTGGGGGATGTGGAATCCTTCCAGCCTCAGACACCAAAGTCTGGTAAAATTAAGTCTTTTCTCTGCCAAGACAGGCTCTCTTCGCCTCTTGTCTCTGGCTTGTGGCTCTCTCCTACTGCCACACTTCCTCTTAGGTGCAATCAACTTTCTGTCCCTGCTCCACTCTGGGACACGTCTCAGAGCTGAGACAGGCAATCCAGTTCTCCCTAACCCTGTCCCCAGTACCAGCTTTTATAGGGGCAGCCTGCTCCCCCTACTGGCCTGAGACAGGAGGCATTGCATGCTAATGTTCCCCTAACCAGAGAACCTCCCCCTTGCTCTCAGACACAGCTTTAATTACACTTGTGGCATCCAGGTAGGGTGACACATTCCCCCCTAGTGAAATTTAGTACTCCGGGACTAAACAGTAAACAAAGACAATATGCATAACAATAAAACATTAATAGACAGACGACGCACAAATTGAGTTCTTAAGGTCACAGTGTGGCCTGTGACCGGGTGTCCATATCACCAAAACAACGGGGAGCCTTAACCAGGTGGGGGTCTGTCCTACCCCAAGTCCTTCACAGTCTTAGTTCATTCCTGGGTTAAGCTCAGAATGCAGTCCACACAAGGTCCCGGTTATAAAAAGTCCATAACCTGTGAGTCCTTACGGTTGCTGCAAGAAACTGAAACACACTATCAATAAACATGCAGGTAACTTTGGCAAACAATTTAACATTTGGCAACAAGGTTATTTACAATCTTAGTACACTCTATATTCTCCAGCGAGCGGGTATCTGCCCCTTTGTGCTCCTGGTTGACCTACGTAGCCCACTGTCTGGTGGTGGACCAACCTGGCTTTCCCCACTAGCGTTAGGGGTACAGCTACCAGCTGAATGTACAGGTGGGGAGGCAGCTGTCTGCGGGTTCTTTGGCTTACCGCAGGCATGGCAGGCTCACTGTCAGCAGAGGGTTGACTCTCCTGGGCTGCTGGAACAGGCTCTTCTGCCTCTGGAACCGCTCTGTCATGGTAAGCTCCCAGGACCATGGCTGCATCTCGCCTTGGGACCACGACTTGCAAAGGTCAGCTCGTGCATCCGGTGGTTAACAATCCTTCTGCACAACTTGCCTTCGTAGAGGAACAGCTTGCTCTTCTCCTTCCATAGCTGCTTGGCTTACTCTGGGGCATCTGGATCTAGGCGGGCGTCTTCCCGGGTCAGCAGATCTTTCACCAGGCGGACTGCAGGGTCACTATCTTGGGTCTCGGCCCAGCTGTGGTGAGGTAGGGGATTCATCATCACCATTGTTAGATCCTCCTCCTTCACGCGGTGAGAGTGTTGAGCGGCTCCATACCGGTGAAACGCGGGGAGTTCTACCTCTTCCAGCTCTTCTGGGTCTTCGTCACCTTCAGGTAAGTGAGGCATTCTTGATAGGGCGTCCGCGTTGGCGTTGGTTTTGCCTGCCCGATACTTGATCACGAAGTCATAGTTGGAGAGACGGGCCATCCACCGCTGTTCCAGGGCACCCAGTCTTGCATTGTCCAGGTGTGTCAACGGGTTGTTGTCCGTGTACACGGTGAACTTTGCGGAGGCCAGGTAATGCTTGAAGCGTTCCGTCACGGCCCACACCACCGCCAAGAATTCTAGCTTGAAGGAGCTGTAATTCTCCGGGTTCCTCTCGGTGGGCCTCAGCTTCCGGCTGGCGTATGCGATCACCCGTTCTCTGCCCTGTTGGTTTTGGGACAGTACGGCTCCCAGTCCCACATTACTGGCATCTGTGTGGAGAATGAAAGGCTGGCCATAATCAGGGTAGGCCAGGATCTCATCCCCAGTGAGGGCCAACTTTAGCTGGCGGAAGGACTCCTCTTCCGGTTTATCCCACTTGAAGGGTGGCTTTTGACTTCTGGACTTGGACTGTCCGATCAGGAGGTCCTGCATAGGAGCTGCCATCTTAGTGAACCCGGGGATGAACCTTCGGTAGTAGCCTACCAACCCGAGAAACTGTCTCACCTCTTTGATGTTCGAGGGGCTTGGCCAGCTCTTGATTGCCGTGACCTTGTCAGGGTCGGGGGCCACTCCTTCCGCGCTTACCACGTGCCCTAGGTACTGGACCTTTGGTTTCAGCAGGTGACACTTCGATGGTTTCACCTTCAGGCCGTAGCCTGCCAGGGCTTCGAACACCTCGGCCAGGTGCTTGAGATGGTCCTCGTAGGTCTTCGAATAGACGATCACGTTGTCCAGGTAAAGGAGGACCGTCTCGAAGTTTCGGTGCCCTAGACAGCATTCCATCAGCCGCTGGAAGGTCCCTGGTGCGTTGCAGAGCCCGAAAGGCATACAGTTGAATTCGCTCAGTCCCATCGGGGTGGTGAAGGCGGTCTTCTCCTTGTCAGCCTCTGCCACAGGAACCTGCCAGTACCCGCTAGTAAGGTCCAAAGTAGAAAAGAAGTTAGCAGATTTTAGTGCGGCTAAAGACTCTTCTATTCTAGGCAGCGGATATGCGTCTTTGTGGGTGATACGGTTGATTTGTCTATAGTCCACGCACATTCTCATGGTGCCGTCTTTCTTTTTGACCAGAACCAAGGGGGCTGCCCAGGGGCTACAGCTGTCTCTAATGACCCCAGCTTCTTTCATCTCCCTTAGCATACCCTTGGCGTTCTGATAATGTGCAGGGGGTACAGGTCTGTGCCTCTCTTTTATTGGTGGGTGGCTCCCTGTGGGGATGTGGTGTTCTATCCCTTTTACTCTGCCGAAGTCTAGCGGGTGCTTACTAAAGACTCTCTCGTACTCCTGTACCACCCGGTAGACTCCTTGTTTTTGGTGCAGGGGAGTGGAGTCAGCACCCACATGGAGTTTCTGGCACCAGTCCTCCTTTTGTTTCTGGGAGCGATTACCCTCCGCCTGAGGAGATGGAGGCAAGGGTTCCACGGCCCTGATAGCTTGGTGTTCGACAACAAACAGTTTGGCGAGTGTAGCGTACCTGGGTAAGTGTACTTCCCTCTCCCCAATGTTGAGGATGCGGACGGGCACCCTCCCATGACGGACATCAACCACCCCCCGGGCTGTCAAAATGGTGGGCCTGCTGTCTGAGTACACGGGTTCTACCATGGCTTGGTAGTCTCTACCGCTCAACCCGATTGCAGTCCGACACCAGATCATCATTTCACTTTTGGGAGGCATGGAAATGGGGAATGGATCACTGAGTCTTACGCTACCGATCTCACCACCAGACAGTTCTACCTGCTGCCGTCTCATCAGGGCTTTTATCTCCTTGTTGAGGACTCTCTGTTGGCTGGAACTAGCATTCACCGCCACCTGTTGTAGAATTACAATTACTTCTGAAAGACAATTTTCAATTATGTTAGTACCCACAGTTATTTTAGGGTGACTTTCATGACGGTCAATGTCCACAATAATCACTCCCTGTGCCGGCAGTTCAACTTTACCAATTTTAATGGTCATCTCCTTGAACCCCATCTGCGGCACGGGTAAGCCATTACTGGCGATGATGCTCAAGTTACTGTCTGGATACCGTGTGATATCAGCATCAGTCCAATACTGCTTAAAAAGTACATAAGGGATAGTGGTTACTTGTGACCCAGTATCCAGCAAGGCGCTCATGGGGATACCGTCCAGCACCACGGGTAAAACCGGGCGCCCCCCAACGTACTTATCACGCCAATTATAAGGGCCTGGTGATCTTATGCCTGGGGGTCGGCCCTCTGCCCCAGGTTGGACCCGTTTAAATTACAGTACCTGGAAATGTGTCCGGGCTGGTTGCATCGACGGCAAATGGGCTGTCCATCCTCTGCATAGCGGTCTGTGGGCCTCCCTCGGAATGACGGGATCCTCCTCTGTCGACGCCACGGGACATCCTCCGGACTTGAAGCCAGCTTGATGGGTCTTGACGGGTCCACTTGCAACGCCTGGACGGTCCTGGTCAACGCCGCGACGCTCCTGGTCAGCTCCTGGACTTGGTGGTGCAGGCCTTTCGACGGGGCTTGGTTCAGGGCCTGTGCATCAGCCTCCACGGAGTCCATAGAGGAGGGCGCCGCCTCCTGGTGGTAGGTGATAGCAGGGCGCCGGGGGTTTATAGCGCCACTGGTTGCAGATTCATGGAGCACCCTTATGGCCCTGTCCTTAAATTGGGCAAAGGTCAGGTCGGGGTTCTGAAAGAACATGAGGCGCAGTTGGGCCCTGTGGGCGCTAGACAGCAGACCCTCTATAAATTGTTCTGTTAGCAGTTTATCCGTTTCCTGCACACTGCCAGGGTCAGTTTGTTGAATAGCCCTCAAGGCTTCCTGCAGATTTAGGGCATAGTCTCTGATGCTGTCCTGTGCCCGCTGCCTACATCCATAGAACCTCATTTTAATCTCAGCGGAGGTACGTGTATCAAAGGTACCCCGCAGCTGGGCCAGAATACCCTTCACAGTCCTTTTCTCCTCAGTGGGTCATGATTTTACCTCCCTTTGGGCTGCGCCAGTTAACTGCCCTGTTAATATGCTGACCTTCTGTTCCTCTGTCAGGGGGTAAACTTGGAACAAACTATACAGTCTTTCCTTGAAGTCAGTTAGGGCATGGGGCTCCCCTGAGTATTTGGGCAGCCAGGCCACTCCAGGGATGTAGGGCAGGGAAAATGGCATCACCGCTGCTGCAGCTGCGTTGGTGGTAGTGGGCGCCTCTGTGTTCGACATCTTCCTCCCCCCTAGTTAAGCGTGGCCTACCTTCCGACGATCCTCTTCTGTAGGCCGCGGCTCCGCTGCTGCTGCTATGGACGAGGACCTGGCGTCGCGTCCTGATGACGTCAGCGTCACTCCCTCTCCCTTCCAGGACCTTGCGCAGCGTCGGTGCGTGGGGCGGGGCTTCGGATCTCGCGCGGTTTTGACGTCCACGCCCCTCTTCTTCCCGCGCGGCGTCCTGAAGATGGCGTCCGATGGCGGGAAACAGCTGCGGATGGCGGGAAGACGGCAGAAGACGGCGGGAAAAGGTCCAAGATGGCGTCTGATGGCGGGAATCGGCTCCGGATGGCGGGAAACTTCTCCACAGGTAAGTTTACAACAGTCTTTTTCAGGCACGCAGTACCCGGTGGTTGCGGGCACGAAATCCTGCCGACTACGCCAAAGCTGACTCGCCCCCTGGGCCGTGGGGCACTCGGATCCGGGCCATAGGGGGAACGATGGGGGTAGTAGTGCCGACCCGGTTCCGTGGCTCAGGGTGGTCAGGCCAATGGTAGTCTGCTATGTTCTGCTGATAATGTCCGACTATGCCACCCGTGGATTGCGGTTATTAGGAACCGCCGCTGCATGCAGACCGCTGGGGCTGATGAGGTGTGCAGCTAGGGTAGTGTGACTCCCCACGGAAAGAGTGCGGCCCCAGGGCAGTATAGTGGATGGTGGGAGTGATGGTAGTGAGAGTCCCAGTGATGATAGTGCTGGAGGAGCAAGGAGCACACAGACAACAGGTTGTAGTCCAGGGTCTTTACTGAAACAGGTAAACTGACCCATTAACAGTCCCAGCTAGGAGGGGACCTGGATGTCTGAGAGCAACGGGGAAATTGGCCCTGGTCAGGGTGAGGGTGTAGGCCTACCGTGCTTTCTGCGCTCCTTCTGGCTATCTCCTCCTGATAGGGTAACAGCCCACGTTTCCGAGCTTTCCGTGTTTTCTCGCCTGTATGGCCTGCGACGTGGGTTCCTTTCTGCTCCCAGCCTTGTACGGCTTTACTGGTCCCTTCGGTTGTGGCAGGGCCTCCAGGCTTCTTAGGCCAAGGAAAGTACAGTCCCTTGCGAACTGGTTCTCTGCTGGGGGATGTGGAATCCTTCCAGCCTCAGACACCAAAGTCTGGTAAAATTAAGTCTTTTCTCTGCCAAGACAGGCTCTCTTCGCCTCTTGTCTCTGGCTTGTGGCTCTCTCCTACTGCCACACTTCCTCTTAGGTGCAATCAACTTTCTGTCCCTGCTCCACTCTGGGACACGTCTCAGAGCTGAGACAGGCAATCCAGTTCTCCCTAACCCTGTCCCCAGTACCAGCTTTTATAGGGGCAGCCTGCTCCCCCTACTGGCCTGAGACAGGAGGCATTGCATGCTAATGTTCCCCTAACCAGAGAACCTCCCCCTTGCTCTCAGACACAGCTTTAATTACACTTGTGGCATCCAGGTAGGGTGACACATATCCACCACCACCAGAACATATTCATATCTTCCACTCTTGCGTAATTGCATATGATCAATTTGGATTCTCTGGAAAGGATATTGTGACTTAGCTAGTTTCTTCTTTGGCACATGTTCTGTTCTTCCGGGATTACAAGTGTTACAAATCTCTCAGCTCCTAGTATAGTTTGTAGCAAGAGCTGAGATCTAGGGTGCAATATAGAGTTTATTGATAGCAGAAATCATCTGATTCTTCCCTCTATGTACCTTTCCATGAGCCCACTGAACCACTGCAGGATACAGCGCTCTTGGCAGACATATTCTTCTTCCCACTCTCCAGATACCGTCATTACAAAACGTTCTTCCCCGTCCGATCCATCCTTGTTTTTCTTCTTCTGTTACTGCATTCTGCCGGTCCACTAAAGTCCTGTGTGCCGGATTCTCTTCTAGTCTTTGCTCCTCTTCATCTTCCTCCTCTTCTTCTTCCAACCCCAAATTTCTCATTCTAGTTTCTTCCTCATCCCCTCGTTGTCTCTGACTTCTGGTGAGAACAAACACCTCCGTACCCCCGCCCCCCCCCCGACACCTCTGCTTCCTCTGGAAATATTGGTTCCATAGCTGCTGCTTTCGCTGTAATGTCAGCAAGATGGTTCCCCTTGGCTCCCTCTGAATTCAGTTTCCCATGAGCCTTAATTTTGATCACAGCCACCTGCATAGGTAAATTCAGAGCTTCTAGCAGACTGTGCTGTCTTGTAGCCCCTTCAGGGCCCATATCAGGCCAAAGTCATGAGCAATCCCGAATTTGTACCTCGAGTCTGAGTAGATGTTGGCCACTCAACTCTCTGCGCACTTGCAGGCTTCAGTCAGAGAATACAGTTCGGCCTCTTGAGCTGACATATAAGAGGGCAGTGGTCCAGAAGAAACAACCATTGGAGACACCAACGCATATCCGGTATGGTGCGTTCCATATTCATCTGCGTATCTGGACCCGTCAGTAGACAGTATCAGATCCGCTTCAGACAGTGGCTGCTCAGAGACAGTAGATAGGTGAGAGGTTTCTGCCTTCATGACCTCAAGGTAATCATTGTCACTTGAATCAGGGTATTCATGGTCTTCTGAGGATCCCCCTAAGTCTTCAGAGCAGTCCCCCCTTGACAGAGAAAGCAAAGTGGAGGGGTTCAAGACAGTACATCGCCGAAGAGCTATATTTTCTGGTAAAAGGAGCTCACATTGGATTCTGACATGACGTTGCATAGATAGATGGTTGTTCTGGGTTTGTGCAAGGATAGCTTTTAAATCATGAGGGGGCAGTATAGTTGTAGGATGGCCAAGTACAACATCTGCTGTTCTGCGGAGGAGTTCTGTAGCTGCCAGCACTGCTTTGAGGCATGTTAAAGCTGTTTGCGCCACTGGATCCAATTTACTGGAAAAATATCCGATGGGTCTCATGTGGCCTTCATGTTTTTGTGCCAGAACTCCTGGAGGCATGGCCACACGCTTCAGAGACAAATAGAAAGAATGGAAATTCATAGTTGGGAATCCCCAGTGCAGGGGCTGAAATGATGAGTTCTTTCAACTGGTCCATTGTATCTTCAGCTTCTTGGTCAAAATGCAGGTCAAGTTCAGAAGAGTGGACCCGATCATATAGAGGTTGCATGAGAGCTGATGCGTTAGGGATCCACTGCCTGCAGTATGAGACCATTCCCAGAAAAGCTTGGAGTTGTTTGACAGTTCTCGGGTACGGGATGTCACGGATGGCAGTTTTCCGCTCTTCAGTGAGACGCTTGGTACCTTGGGATATGCAATCACCCAAAAACACAACTTTGGTACAACACCATTGTAGCTTTCGCAGAGTAACTTTGCATCCGATGGTGGCCAGAAATTGGAGCAAAGAATAGCTGAACCTGTGGCAAGTTTGGTCATTGGGACAACAGAGGAGTAGATCATTGACATATTGTATCAATGTGACTTCAGGGTTCTCACACTTCCAGGGTTGGAGACAGGTAGTTAAGGCCAGTGTGAAGTGATGAGGAGAGTTCTGAGCTCCTTGAGGCATAACGGTCCAGGTGTACTGTACTCCTCTGTGTGTAAAAGCAAAAAGATACTGACAGTCTGGATGCAGAGGCACACTGAAGAAGGCGTTTGTCAAGTCGATTACTGTGAAATGCGTTGTCTCAGGGGAAATTTCACTGAGTAATGTATGTGAATTTGGCACCACTGGGGTCTCCAGGATTGTTACTGCATTCACAGCTCTCAAATCTTGCACCATCCTAAATTTATCCAGTTCTCCTCTTGCAGTTTTCTTATACACTGGAAAAAATGAAGTATTAGCAGGAGAAACACACACAATGGGAGGGCATGTACCTTTGTTTGTTCCTCTAATGATAACGGAGTAGAGACATCTAGATGCATTCCATTCTCATCATATGATATTTGAGCATTTAACTTCTGGAGTAGATCTGCTCCCAACAAATTAAGCAGGCAGGTGTCTGAAACGAGCAATCTGGCCAGCAGCCTCTGTTATTTCCCAATAGGCAATGGAAATGTTAGTCGGGATGAGTGTGGTTTTCCATCCACTCTCACACATGAAAGGAAATCATCAGATATAAGCGATTCATAGGGTAAATCTCTTGACCGTATTACTGATCTGGCTGCTCCCGTGTCTACTAGAAAAGGTAAAGTTCTGTCCCTACATCAATTTTGACAGTAGAAATCAGTCCAGATATAGTGGGGACGTTTTCAACTGAGGTCAAGGTGAGCACGGGTTTGCCACTGTCCTATGCGAGGTAATTCTGGTCTTCCCCGCAAACCGGCGTGGTGGGTCCCTGTTGTTGCTCTGAGGATATGGGTCGTCACGATATTATGGATCCCTGTTATTTTGGTACATCTGTTGTGGTGGCTGGTCTCTGTAATTCTCCACAGGTTCTCTTGGCATTGTCTCATACTCTGTTGATGGCTGCCGTGATGGTTGTCTATACTCTTGGAGGGAGTACCGTGGATTCCCTTGGTAGCGTGGAGAAGCTCTTCTTTCTAATTGCGGGTTGTAGGAGAGTGGCATCGAGCAATAGAAAGGATCCCCTCTATTCACTGGACATTCTCTACTGAAATGACCTGGTTGGTTACAAGGGTAACAGATTGGTTCCCTTAGTCTTAAACTCGGTCCTCTGTACATTTGTTAAGGACTCATCCATCGTGGGGGTGAGCGATATAGTTGTTGTGGGTATCCTGGGGAATATGGCAACTGTTCTTGTTGATTATCTGCAGGTTGATAGACTGCTAGAGCAGCTGGAGCAGGAGCTGGAACAGGAGTTGGTGTAGGTGCTGGAGTAGGCACTGGAGCAGGCCTTGGTACAGCATTCAATTGTTTCTCTATAGCTTTAGCAATGAGGAGTACCTTTCGCGGGGACATGTCCACATATTCTGGTCTGGACTCTGTAAGCTTCGCTGAGATTTCCTCTCTGAGTCCCCTAACAAATGAAGTGACTAGCAGATTCTGTTGGATCCTCTGACCTTCATCGAACCCTTGATCCTTGAACATAGATTCTGATGTAAAATTTTTTGACATTCTCCCCTAATTCTTGAGTACAGTCCTATACACTGATAGATGAGTCTGTGACCCACTCCTTGGCCCATTGCTGAGGTTGTTGACAAAAAGCTTCTCATGATTGGTAAGTCTCCTTGTCTGACACTTGGCTATCATTCAGAGCTACTTGAATTATTGGCCAGAAGGCATCTCCCGCTTTAATGCTAGTGATTTCATGAAGATCTTTCCAAGTGGCTGAATAAGTTTGTTGAATTCGTCTGATTCTTCTGTAGAACGCCATAGGGTGTCTGTCTGGGTCAGGTAGTTGACTAATCACTTGATTAACTTGTGAGGGTGTGAATGCCACATATCTATTATGGTGATCTGGCACTGGAGATTCTGACTGAGAAGATGTTAAGGGAGATACCGGCAACACAGCAACAGGAGGTGGGCATGTTTGTCTATTTGGGTTATCTTCTGAGGTCATCTGGCGGCTGAGTGGGTCTGATCTAGCTGTGGCACTTTCCACAGCTTGGGTGAGAATTTGAGATTTATGATAGTCATTGCTGATTAGTCTTATCTCCTCCAACGTAGTTAGTCCTCTATACTCCCGTATAGCTTGGACTATCGCTTGGGCACAGGCTTGCATAGGAAATCCATACATTCCAGAACTTATAGCAGGAAGATCAATAGAAGTAAGGTTCCTTGTTCCAGCATAGTTCAGAATATTGCTGATTGTAGCTCTAAGTTGTGACACACACTGATCATGATCTTCATCATACACTGGACCTACTGCATGAATGATAAGCCTGCATGGTAATCTCCCTGGTCTGGTGGCTACCAGGTCTGTTGCCTCGACCGGTCCTGAAGAATGTACAATGCTGTTACAGTTTTCCTCTATAGCATTACCTCCGGCTTGCACAATAGTCTTAGCCACTCCTCCCCTATGTTGTAATCTAGGGTTTGCTGCATTAACTATTGCATCCACCTACTGTGTTACCAGATCCCCCAGACCTGCTGTTAGCACCGTTGATGACTTCCAAATCATTCTTTCTGTCCATGGTTTCCACACCTGTGGGTATTCTTCATCTGAAAGGGTGGCACGGGAATCCTACCGATCCGGAGGGAATTCTGATACTGGTGTACGAAATGTCACACGAGCCGGTTTACCTTCTGGAGCGCTTATTGGTGTGGACACTGCTGGTGGTGGTGCTGCCGCCTCTTCATCCCACGGCTCCTCCGGTTCAATAGTATTTCTCCTTCGGTTAAGGGCCTGCCGGAACTCAGGACTATTAAATAGAGTTTCGGCACCAGGCAAATGAGGATAGAGAGGGACTTAGTCTTTTGGGACATAGTAAGCACCATCCGGAGTGACAACCGGATACACCGGTATAGGAGTAAATGTTGCTGTTGATGTTCCGGGTGTAGTGTGTATTGCGGCCTGTATTCCAGGTGTGCCAAGATGGCCGCCCCTGGAAGGAAGCACACTACAGGAAGGGTGCGTGCCACTGGGAAGGAGCACACCCACTGACATCAGGTCAAAGGCCGGAGGTGATGCAATGGGTGTAGTAACATGGCCCCTGCAGGATGAGGATGGGGCACTAGGAGTGGCTTGGGTAGTAGCGAGGGGTGGGCCTCTTGAACGGGGTGCGTGACATGCAACACAATAATCTGCTGACAATGAATTCTGCTGGCCACAATTAGAACACACCCAACAATTCATTGCGCCACCATTATGGGGCGGTGGCGGAGGCATCTCTCTAACATAGAAATAACCAGTTATGTTTCCTTTGTTATCCCTATCCTCAATCTCCACAAACCCTTCTTTTGATAAACTCAGCGCAACCTTTTCCCACATGTATGTACTTTGCAACAACCCATTATCTTCCAGTTTTCCCATTTTCCCAAATTGCTGCATTCAACATCTCGTACTGTAATCTACCCCCCGGGTACAACCCACACAATGACATTACTTTTTTGGTTTTCTCTACATATTTACTTCCTTCTCTTCTAGCAACTATATCTTTGGGGTCCTGTCGCTCCTGATCGAGCGACCCCTGCGACACAAACAATGTCTTTAGTTTCCCCATGATTTTGGCTCCAGGCGTTCCGTCCCCTTAGACTTATGATCAGACCAGGCAGCTGATACACAAGTAGAATTGTAACAGGCCCCTACACTCCCTAACAAGCACTGAATTGATTCTTTTACGACTTAATGAAGCACTGAACCCCCCGCGCACCCGCATCCTAGTGACGTCTTAATATACGGCTTAACGATGCAGTTGACTCCCCTCGTATCCCACGTCTTAATAGAGGATTGGTTAACCCCGAGTGCCTGCGCCCTAGTGGTGTCTTAATACACGACTTATCAATAACTTCCCTCCCCGTGTGCCCCACGACTTAATACACGACTTAATAGAGACCCCGCATGCCCGCGCCCTAATGGCGTCTTAATACACGACTTATCAGCAACATCACTCCCCGCATTATAAACAAAGAAATTTTCCTAAATTCTCAAGTGTATACTTGTACGCCCCTGCGTACAAAGATCGTTTTAATGGGACGGAACACCATAGATACCACAGAGCAGCAGTTAGCCAGGAGCGACTACACACCAGAGTTCTTGGAATCACACAGCGGGGACTGCCCAGTCGCACGGGGCTGTCCCTAAGGGCCAATCTAGACACCACAAACTCACCAGAGACTGCTCAAAATATGAATAAGCATTACGGATTCATTAAATCTGCAGACTTACCATATTCAGTGATGAGAGTTGATCAGGCTCTCGCTTTGAGTAGTCCTGGCTCGTCCGTAGGTGGTCCAGTGATGGGCAGCCCAAGACCTAGAGTCCCCTCGAGTGTGATCCAAGTCACGGCACCATTTGTGGAGGTTTCACCACTTTAAGATACACTAGGTAACTGCTCTCCTTCAAATTAAAGATGTCCGAGTGCATGCAGAGAAGCTAATTAATCAAATCTGCTAATCTGGTTGAAAACCTTCACTCAGAGACTGAACCACACAAAATGGCATACTTTATTACGTAGACATGGGGTTATATAGTATTCTTCTTCTAGGTGGGATTAGTAAAATTCATTGCTTTTACTGATAACTTGGCACACTGCAATTTGCTCATCCATGTATCTCTTAGTCTCAGTAACACCTTAGGAATTCTGATGGGAGAGGTGAGTTTGTCTCTCAGCGCCATCTTTGCCAACTCGACATGAATCTCTCTGTTATCAGCCATGCACATGCATACGTCATTCTCAGGAAATCATTTAGTTGTTCATGTCTACAATAAGAATAGGAACTGTTATATATTCATTAACTATTAAAATAATCCATGTGCATATACACATTTTCATACATACATACACATAGATTATTCCATCATCTCTATATTAATTCACACTGATTAGGTAATCTATTAAAATAAACTAATTGATTTTCTATAATATATATATTTTACCTTGACACTTACAGTATATAATTTAAGGAAGTGTCACTGATCTACATTTAAAAAAAATGAAATTTCTGCGGACCTCACTATTTTTGCTGATATTACACAATTTGAAGGCGCTGATTCCAAATATATAGTCAGAATTGAGGTATCAAGTCAAACTTTACAGATATGAAATGTTTGTTTACACATTGTTAAGTTTAACCTGAAGAATTAACAAAAATTGTGAAGAACAGAATAACATAATATTTTTTCATACAAAAAGTTTAGTCTATTTATTAACTAAAAGATTCTTAGTTATGTAGATTCCTAATTGTTAGGCAGACATTTTCTCTTTTTGGATTTTCCGGAATAGCTATGATCAGGGTTATCTCACTACAATTACCAGCAATAGTCTGCCATCATGTTTATGTAGCACCCTGAGGACTCGGCTGCTACAGGGGTATTACGCCTCAAGCCAGAGGTGTGGTATTCCACTCCCGGGTAAGGATGGAGTGTGGAACTGAGCTCAGTTAGCTGCATGCACTACACACATCCCATTTCCGGGGAACAGACCGATGGTACTCCCACTAGAGAAATGTGCAGGTACAACAGTGTCTGTTCCTGGCTGGAGTGGGAGGGGGGTGGAACATCCCAGTAGTGTAGGGGCAGATAGGGGGAGCAGCCTGGGTAAAGCTAGGAGCTCATTGGGTGCTGGTCACCTGAGCTCACACATAGAGGGAGTATATAAGGTGGGCACCATCTTAGATCAGGGTCAGTCAGTTGTCAGTCAGCCAGTCAGACAGTCTGTCTGAGAGCCTGAGAAGCAGAGCAGAGGAGAAGGAAGAGAGACCCAGAGGCGCAGAGGGGACCCCAAGATCCCAAAATAAGGACAAAAGGGTGAAGGGTCGGCAAAAGGGTACCGGATCCCAAGCTGGCAGAGGCTACAGCACACCTTAGCCAGGAACCGGAGGTCGTGGGCAGGATCTGCCACGACCCTCACCAAATCCACTAGAAAGGCATACCAAGCATAGGGTCAGGGAGCCCAGAGGAGGCTTGACCACCAAGAGACCCGAGGGAGCCGGCCAAAAGTGGATCCCTGGTGGGAACGGCCAGAAGAAGGGAGAGTCAGAAAGGAGCTCAGGACCATACTCAAGAATTGCCCGGGAGTTGACCGAGTCCAGGACCTGGTGGACGCAGCACGGCTTGGGTGGTCACTGCTGTACACAGTGACCCGAGCAACACCAGTAAGTAAAACCCTGGAACTGCATTTTATGCCTCTGAGTCTCCTTGCTGCACCTTCACAACCACCATCCTCCACGGCTGACCCCCTGAGGCTATACCCCTCCCGTTGGGGGTTATACTACCAAAGCTGCACACATACCAACAGCCTCAGCGGACCCTGCTGCAGCGGCGGCCTTTTGACCGCAAATCAACGGGTGGCGCAGTCGACACAAAGAACTCTAATAACATCTGTAGGACTGCCACACACTGAGTTTGACACCCTGGGCACGGACCGGGTCACAGCCACTCGGAGACTACAACCCCCATCTGATCCGGCTCCGGGTATCCCTAACAGCACTGGCCCAGGGGGCGCGTCAACTTTGGCGTAGTCGGCAGGATAACGTGCCCGCAACAACCGGGTACTGCGTGCCTGAAGAAAAGTTCACCGTTACCTCAAAAAGAAGTCTCCCGCCGGTTCCGGAGGGTCCCCGCCAACGGACCCCATCACAGGTCGTTTCCCGCCGGTTGTCCGCCATTTGCAGCTTTTTCCCGCCATCCATGGAGTTTCCCGCCACTGGGAGACGATTCCCGCCATTTCCAAAGATTTCCCGCCTTGGAAGAGCGGACGCCATTATGGGCGTGCCAGAGGGTGGCAAGAGGCCACCTCCCATCGTGGGCCAGGTCGAAGAATGGCGCCAAAAGCGGAAACCGCGCCCACCAACAGAGACTGTGATGCTGGAAGTGTCCATCAGCGTAAGAGAACTGCCCCTGGAACTGACAATCACAAAGTTGCCCCGGGACCACCCTCAATGTGGGCGGAGACAGAACAAGAGAGCAAAGATGGGTGTTGCCTGGAGCAGTCTGGAGAGAGCGCACCCGGAGACAAGACGTCTGGAAGAGAGTCCAGAGAGAGCCTACCCGGAGATGGAGGGAGAGTCAGGCAGCACCGACCCAGTGGTCAGGAGCCTGTTGCAGATCGCCACTCCAGAAGGCCTGCTGGAGATCCTAGCACAGCTCCCCCGAGACCGGGAGTGTGCACAGACCGCGCTGGAGGGCCTCGCACGGAGGATAGCCCGGGTGCAGCGGGAGACGTTGGCGGAGTGGAGCCGAGAGATGGCCCAGCAGACCGGCACCCGTCAGCGGAGCACGCCACCTGAGACGAGGAGACAGACCGCCTCTGAGGATGGCGCAGGAGGAATGAAGGCAGGAGACGGCGCCGAGAAGGGAGCTGAACGGACGGAGGCAGGTAAAGGGGACGTCTCTACCCCGAGCCGGGAAACCGCGTGCCTGCCCAAGCTCCCCGTCGCAGAGCCCGAAATTCCCCCTGCCGTGCCCGTCGCTGCATCGTCACCGCCGCAGACTAGGCCTCAACCGGAAGCCGCGGCCGCGACCCCTGTGACGTCACGCGCTACGACCCTGAGCGCGGCAAAGCAGGAAATACCACCGGCCTGGTCGCAAGGCCTAGTACCCCCGGGCGCCGCAATTCCAACAGCGCCCCCTACCTTCGCGGAGCCACCGGCCTGGTCGCAGGGCCGAATAACCCAGGGCGCCGCCGTTCTTACGGTGCCCTTTGCCTTTAAGGTGCCCCAGGCCTGGTCGCAAGGCCTGGTTAACCCGGGCGCCGCTACCATCAACGCGCCCTCAACATCTAGAGTGCCGCACCAGGGTGAAAATCTATTTGCCCAGCATACGTGCCCGGATGGGCAGCCCTTCATATGGCCCCAGGAGTACATTCAGCTGGAACTCCAGAGAGCAAGGCCCATGTGCGAGCCCCTGATTCCGGCTCCGAAGCCCGTAAAGAGGACCTCGCCCCCGCTGGAGGAGGCACAGTTCGAGTGGGACCCCACTGGAGAAGACCTCATGGGGTTCACTCAGGAGACTCGGGCGGCCGCAGCGGAGCGTGCAGAGTGCTGCCGCCAGCAGCTCGAAGTCTTCGAGAGGGAGCGGAGAGAGAGGCGGGTCCGGGAACAGCAGATGCAGATAAGAAGCGCAGAGCAGAAGAGCCGGACCAGGAGGAAACCCCGTGCAGCTCATGGTCCCCGTGCCACCGGGACTGTGATAAAATTCAATATGCAGCACGGATGGGGCTTTATCAGAGACCATCAGACCCCCGGCGACGTCTTTGTAACTCGCAGAGACGTAGAAAGCCATCTGCCGGAGGGACACAGAGGTCGTGACCTGTATGTAGGGGACGAGGTCACCTTCACCCGGCACAAGTGTGCCAAAGGACCCTACGCCCTCCATGTGCATCGCCTGACGGAGGAGGAGCTGCGGTGTGAGGAGGAGCAAGAGGACCCGGACGGGTCTGAAGAATCTAAAGAAGGAGCAGGAGGACGCCGTCGTTGAAGTACGGTAGAGAGAGACTGTACATAGTTACCCGTCAGGGTATAAGAACTGTTCTAGTTAAAATATAGTCCCCGTTGGGACCAGCCGATTGAACTGAAACCCGTGTGTCCCTATTCCCACTGACCGAGGACTGAGAGCGGTCATTCCTCCCTAATACCTGGCCGAGGACTGAGAGCGGCCATATTTCCTTTGTATATAGTTGCGCTTTTTAAGGCGCCCCCTACCGGTTTTATAGGAAACTGTTTTCTTCCAAGAGAGACTGTCGCACTTTACCCGGTCACAAGTTGCACCGTGACCGGAGGAACCAGAAACAAGAATGTTATATATGAAAAGTTTATTGCTGATGATATCTATATGATGTTTTCTATGTTTATGTTTATGAAAAAAAATTGTATGTTTTGGATGTTTTTTATATCTTACAGCCCGAGGACGTGCTGTGATTTACCAGGGGGAATGTAGCACCCTGAGGACTCGGCTGCTACAGGGGTATTACGCCTCAAGCCAGAGGTGTGGTATTCCACTCCCGGGTAAGGATGGAGTGTGGAACTGAGCTCAGTTAGCTGCATGCACTACACACATCCCATTTCCGGGGAACAGACCGATGGTACTCCCACTAGAGAAATGTGCAGGTACGACAGTGTCTGTTCCTGGCTGGAGTGGGAGGGGGGTGGAACATCCCAGTAGTGTAGGGGCAGATAGGGGGAGCAGCCTGGGTAAAGCTAGGAGCTCATTGGGTGCTGGTCACCTGAGCTCACACATAGAGGGAGTATATAAGGTGGGCACCATCTTAGATCAGGGTCAGTCAGTTGTCAGTCAGCCAGTCAGACAGTCTGTCTGAGAGCCTGAGAAGCAGAGCAGAGGAGAAGGAAGAGAGACCCAGAGGCGCAGAGGGGACCCCAAGATCCCAAAATAAGGACAAAAGGGTGAAGGGTCGGCAAAAGGGTACCGGATCCCAAGCTGGCAGAGGCTACAGCACACCTTAGCCAGGAACCGGAGGTCGTGGGCAGGATCTGCCACGACCCTCACCAAATCCACTAGAAAGGCATACCAAGCATAGGGTCAGGGAGCCCAGAGGAGGCTTGACCACCAAGAGACCCGAGGGAGCCGGCCAAAAGTGGATCCCTGGTGGGAACGGCCAGAAGAAGGGAGAGTCAGAAAGGAGCTCAGGACCATACTCAAGAATTGCCCGGGAGTTGACCGAGTCCAGGACCTGGTGGACGCAGCACGGCTTGGGTGGTCACTGCTGTACACAGTGACCCGAGCAACACCAGTAAGTAAAACCCTGGAACTGCATTTTATGCCTCTGAGTCTCCTTGCTGCACCTTCACAACCACCATCCTCCACGGCTGACCCCCTGAGGCTATACCCCTCCCGTTGGGGGTTATACTACCAAAGCTGCACACATACCAACAGCCTCAGCGGACCCTGCTGCAGCGGCGGCCTTTTGACCGCAAATCAACGGGTGGCGTAGTCGACACAAAGAACTCTAATAACATCTGTAGGACTGCCACACACTGAGTTTGACACCCTGGGCACGGACCGGGTCACAGCCACTCGGAGACTACAACCCCCATCTGATCCGGCTCCGGGTATCCCTAACAGCACTGGCCCAGGGGGCGCGTCATTTATGTTCCACCTGCCTTGATATCTGTTTTGCATGGGTCTTAAAGAGAACCTGTCATCAAGGTTATGCATATTAAACTAAAGGTATGGCCATAATGGCGTTGTTTTTCTGATTTAATACATACATTCAGTGAAGCAATCCGCAGCCTGGTTGTTTTACAATCATCATTAGAAGTTTTTGCCTCAATGCATTGGGGCGGGACTGTGGGTAGAGTCTTCGGCTCTGCCATGGCCCCTCCACTGCCTCTGGTGTCTTTATCCTCTTCCTTATTTATATTTTTGCCTCCGTCATCCTAGCCACGGACGGCGCTTGCGCAGATTAATCTCCAGCCAGTCTTCAGGAAAAGACTACCGGAGGTCAATCTGCACATGTACCGCTACAGGAGCCATTTTAGTGAGGCCCACCACGAGAACAATCTGGGCAAGCACCGCCCGTGGCTAGGATAGCTCAGGCATGAAATTTAAATAAGGAAGAATATAAAGACACGAGAGTCAGTGGAGGGGCCATGGCATAGCTGAAGACCCTACCCACAGTCCCGCCCCGATACAGGGAGAACAAAACTTCTCATGATGATTTTAAAACAACCAGGCTGTGGATTTCTTCACTGAATGTGTGTATTAAATCAATATAACATGGACTTTATGGCCATACCTTTAGTTTAACCCCTTCTTTACCTTTAGTTTAACCTCTTCTTCCCAGAGCCATAACTTTTTATTTTTCAGTAAATATGGCAGTATAAGGGCTTGTTTTTTGCGGGACGTGTTGTAGTTTTGAACAACATCATTGGTTTTACCATATCGTGTACTGCAAAATGGGGAAAAAAAATCAAAGTGTGGTGAAATTGCAAAAAAAGTGCAGTTTCACAATTGTTTTTTGTTACCACGTTCACTATATGGTAAAACTGACCTGCCATTATTATTTTCCAATCAGTGAATGTGAATAGCGGTATCAGAGCGCCAATAACAGGGCAAAATTTAATTAAAATGACTGATTTATTAATACACACAACACGTTTCGGTGGACAAGGCCACCTTCATCAGGTGTGACAAGCAGCAAACAAATGATCCTTATATACATTTAACCAGGTATACAATTACTTCAGAGGGGCGGGGCTAAATACAGAGTGATATCTCTATATTAACCTCTCTAGTTCATTTATGCCCAATGGAGTAAACAGGATTTTTATAAATTAGTACCTAATGAAACATATAGGGTTCTCATAAATAGGATTCGCAGTATAAGAACTTGCGAATCCTATAATCATAATACTTAATAGGATATATTGTTATCTAACACCCTATATTTTATATTATAAAAAATTACATACAACATAGAACAATATGTGAATATAAAAATTACAATCACCAGATATAGGTAGGGGAAAAGAGGTGGGAGAGGAACCAAAAGTTCCCCTACTGGTTTCTATCTTTACAATTAGGAAAATATATAACGGAAAAAAAAAAAAAAAATTTAAAAAATTTTTGAAAAAATTTTTTGGGTGAAAAAAAAAAAAAAAAAAATTGGAGAGATATATCCCATCTGCTTTAGACTTACATGTCAGTCCTCATATGTGATATATCTGTTCCAGTGTACCTGCGGCCTGCAATACATTGGCCGCACTATCCAGGAAATGCACTCCAGACTAAATAAACATCACCAAAATATTAGAAACGTTTCTAATCATTTCTTAAAAGAACATCAGAAAAATCCTAATAATCTGAAACTAACTATCATTGATCATATAGTTGATACACATCATGATAGATTAAATCGCCTTATTACACGCGAAAATTATTGGATTTTCAAAATGGGAACTCTGTCTCCTGAGGGTTTGAATCTTAATATAGAAAAGACAACTTTTTAAACAACTGTTTTTATGTTTTAGCAATTTCATTATATAATTTTTACAAAAAAAAAATTATTTTTTTTTTATTTTTTCTTTTAAATTTTTTTTTTTCCCAAAAAATGTTTTTTCAAAAATTTTTTTACATTTTTTTTTTTTTTTCGTTATATATTTTCCTAATTTTAAAGATAGAAACAGTAGGGGAGCTTTTGGTTCCTCTCCCACTCCTTTTCCCCTACCTATATCTGGTGATTGTAATTTTTATATTCACATATTGTTCTATGTTGTATGTAATTTTTTATAATATAAAATATAGGGTGTTAGATAACAATATATCCTATTAAGTATTATGATTATAGGATGTTCAAGTTCTTATACTGCGAATCCTATTTATGAGAACCCTATATTTTTCATTAGGTACTAATTTATAAAAATCCTGTTTACTCTATTGTGCATAAATGAACTCAAGGGGTTAATATAGAGATATCACTCTGTATTTAGCCCCGCCCCTCTGAAGTAATTGTATACCTAGTTAAATGTATATAAGGATCATTTGTTTGCTGCTTGTCACACCTGATGAAGGTGGCCTTGTCCACCGAAACGCGTTGTGAGTATTAATAAATCAGTCATTTTAATTAATTTTTGCCCTGTTATTGGCGCTCTGATACCGCTATTCACATTCACTGATTGTCTTTTTCCCCCTGCTGGGTGCGGTAGAGCTGCCTTTATTTATTTGTTCAACCACCTGTGGGATGAAGTTAACTAAGAGTTACTACCCTGGTTTCCAAGCTGCGCTGCCCTAACCCCTCCGGAACACTGCCGGGAGTGGTGGTGAAGCTGGGCGTCCATCTCGGCGGTATGCGCAACTAACCTGATCATGTGACCCACCACCGTGAGATCGGGATCTGTGAACGCCGCTGAAAGCAGATGACAGCCACCAACAGAGCGGAGCTTGTGAAGCTTTACACTGGGGTTGTGCAGAGGTGCACAACTCCATAAGGTTAGTAGCCATTCCCACACCCCTCTACAAATTTCATTACTGAGTCACCCATTGCGCCCTGTTCTCTCAATTTTTACATTATTATTTTCCAGGTCATTACGAGTTCGTAGATACCAAACATATATAGGTTAATTTTTATTTAAGTGGTGAAAAAAAATCCAAAGTTTCTAAAAAAAGAAAAAAAAAAAGTCGCCATTTTACGAGACCCGTAGCGTCTCCATTTATTGGGATCTGGGGCCGGGTGAGGGCTTGTTTTTTGTGCGCTAAGCTGATTTTTTTTTATACTATGTTGGGTTAGATATTCTGGCGTTTTGATTTTTTTCTCATTACGCCGTTTACCAAAGTGGGAGACACGCCATGCACCGTACATGTACGGCGCATGTTGTGAAAGAGTTAATATGCATAACCCTGATGACAAGTTCTCTGTAATGTCCTGGTGGAAGTGTTCTCCTTGCTCTTCACTCATAGCTCCAAGATTTGAGGGAAAGCAGCTCAAATGGCTGTGAATGAAATGCAGCTTGACCCAACAGAAACCAACTATTTTTTTTCTTTCAGCCTTGAACGCAGTGACTCTACTGATGTCTTTGGTAGATCCAGATCCCATACAAGATCGTTTAACTCAGCTCGACTGAATGGCTGGCACTTTTTGACATCTACTCCTGAGGCCACAAAATTATCATCATCGGTTTCTTCAGACAGGAAGGATTCATCCTTGTTCAAACTTCCCAATGTAGAGGTGGGTATAAGGACTTCATCGTCATTAGCAACTGGTCTTAGAGCTGAGGGGAGATTTGGGCACTCAATTAAATATCACTGGCTTTACAACAATGACAAGACATTTATCATGAAAAAGTAGTAGTCACCAACATGGTTTTGAGGTTCTCGCCAGACCATTGGACACCAGAGCTGAGACTTTTCCTCTGACCTTTTGTCCACTGTCTAAGATGTTCAACACATATACTTCACACTTTATGTGCAGCTCTTCTTGTACAGTCATGGCCAAAAGTATTGAGAATGAGACAAATAGTAATTTTTCCAAAGTTTACTGCTTCATTTTTTGTAATGGCAATTTGCATATACTCCTGAATGTCAAAGAGTGATCAGCTTCACAGCAATTACTGTACTTGCAAAGTCAATATTTGCCCAGAAAATTAACTTTAACCCCCAAAACACATTTCAACATCATTGCAGTCCTGCCTTAAAAGGAGCAGCTAACATCGGTTTAGTGATTGATCCATTAACACAGGTGTGGGTGTTGATGAGGACAGGGCTGGCGATCAATCAGTCATGATTAAGTAAGAATGACATCACTGGACACTTTAAAAGGAGGCTGGTTCTTGGTATCATTGTTTCTCTTCAGTTAACCATGGTTATCTCTAAAGAAACACGTGCAGCCATCATTGCACTGCACAAAAATGGCCTAACAGGGAAGAGTATCGCAGCTACAAAGATTGCACCTCAGTCAAAAATCTATCGCATCATCAAGAACTTCAAGGAGAGAGCTTCCATTGTTGTCAAAAAGGCTCCAGGACGCCCAAGAAAGACCAGCAAGCGCCAGGACCGTATCTTAAAACTGTTTCAGCTGCGGGATCGGACTACCAGCAGTGCCGAGCTTGCTCAGGAATGGCAGCAGGCTGGTGTGAGTGCTTCTGCACGCACTGTGAGGCGGAGACTCTTTGAGCAAGGGCTGGTTTCAAGGAGGGCAGCAAAGAAGCCACTTCTGTCCAGAAAAAACATCAGGGACCGACTGATATTCTGCAAAAGGTACAGGGAGTGGACTGCTGAGGACTGGGGCAAAGTCATTTTCTCTGATGAATCCCCTTTTCGATTGTTTGGGACATCTGGAAAACAGCTTATTCAGAGAAGAAGAGGTGAGCGCTACCACCAGTCTTGTCTCAAGCCAACTGTAAAGCATCCTGAAACCATTCATGTGTGGGGTTGCTTCTCAGCCAAGGGAATCGGCTCACTCACAGTCTTGCCTAAAAACACATCCATGAATAAAGAATGGTACCAGAATGTCCTCCAAGAGCAACTTCTCCCAACCGTCAAAGAGCAGTTTGGCGCCCAACAATGCCTTTTCCAGCATGATGGAGCACCTTGCCATAAAGCAAAGGTGATAACTAAATGGCTCATGGAACAAAACACAGAGATTTTGGGTCCATGGCCTGGAAACTCCCCAGATCTTAATCCCATTGAGAACTTGTGGTCAATCATCAAGAGACGGGTGGACAAACAAAAAACAACAAATTCTGGCAAAATGCAAGCATTGATTATGCAAGAATGGACTGCTATCAGTCAGGATTTGGTCCAAAAGTTGATTGAGAGCATGCCAGGGAGAATTACAGAGGTCTTGAAGAAGAAGGGGCAACACTGCAAATATTGACTTGCTGCATTAACTCATTCTAACTGTCAATATAACCTATTGGTGCTCATAATATGATTGCAATTATATTTCTGTATGTGATATATACATCAGACAAACACTAATAAAAACCAGAGGCCAGCAGATCACGTGAAAATATAATTTTGGTGTCATTCTCAAAACTTTTGGCCATGACTGTACATAATCAACTCAAACTACCAAAAAAAGTCCAGCATTTTGTGCAAAAAGAGTATCTGACTGAAATAAATGGATGTTATATTTGGATTCAGAACATTAACATTTACAAAGATCAGGTGTCATCAGGTGTTATTCTGCAGTTACTAAAATTGATATCACCAAAGGCAGAACTACAATGACAGGTAACGACACAGCTGATCACACAGGATCCACCAATCACAATAGGCGATGTCACAGCTCACCCTGCTCCTCCTCCCTTCACAATGACTTTTTGCACACGATCATTAGATGCTTCAATATATAAGATTAAATCAGTCTATCGCTGCTAATATACATTTGGATTTTTTTAAACCACAGGAATAGTGCGTGAACAATAGCCCCAGTGACCAATAAGAAACTTGCAAGATTTTTATTTTTAATACAGATTGTGAAGTCTAAAATTGTAAAAAATTTGAAAAAAAATACATTTAATACAAGAACACAAAAACCTGATTTAAAGAATGTATTTTTTGATGGCGCATTTACTTTAAGTCTATCCTGGATTATAAAATAATTACCTCCTCTTTGATTTTGGCCTCTTTCAGACATTTTTGGTACATGATGATGTACTAGTAGTTATTCATTATTAATCGAAGGCAGTTGAATGGCTATATTGGTTGCAGATATAAGAAGCCTGAAAATGTGTCCGCTATCGTCCTACAAGGGACTGTTGCCACCTGAACTGCACTGCTATATGGTGAACTGTCCTGGGCTGTCTAGCATTGTGATACCCTTCATTGGTCATGTAATTGCTAATATGTGATTTTATATGTCATGCAGTGTGATGCACGATGTTACATTGTACGTGCTGTGCACCATCAGTGATGTGCAACAGATAAGGTTAATTGCCACATGTGTGGCGCGTGTGATTGTGATATTCATCTGTCCTGGCTCCAGTGCCGATCCACGCTTCTTCCCTACCTGCCACCATCTCTCCTTGCTCTTGCATGCATTAGATTACCATGGTAACAGTCCACACCTTGGCTATCATCAACCTAGGCCTTCAAAGGCTGGTTTTGGTGGTAAAACGCAGCCTGAGTATTTATGTAGTTAGTGCATGCTGCTACTACATGTCTGCACTCAGTCCTAGCTACAAGACTAACATGGCTCTCATGCTCCAAGGTGCTGTCTGCACACTCGGCTCTGCTACATCAAGGTGCCGGACTACTAACTCAGCTCTGTTATTTTAAGGTGCTGTCCACACATTTGGCTCTGCTATTCGAAAGTACCACTCTGCTGATTATTGCTATTGCACATGACATCCAGCATATTTAGCTCCACTGATCTACATGCCACTTAGCATAAGCATGTGCTGTCTGGCCTATCCTACTCCACTGCATCAATGCCTCTGGTCTGGGCTGTTAAAGACACAGAGACTGTGCCAAGGCGAAGGAGGTACTGCTAAAGAGATGACCTGCAGCCTGTCACAAGTACAAGCTAAAGGGGTTGTCCATTTTTATTTATGAAATATTATATCTTACAGATAGCCCATCAGTCTAAAAGTAGTGGATAACACCATTAAATGTTCCCAGTATCAGCTAATTGTAACTGCCTACCTCTGTTCAATCCTATTGTGTCTGTACCCAAGAACTGTAACCATGGCCTTCAAGTGAGTAAAGTCTTCATATCCAAGGGCCACTGTATCTAAACATCACACCCCTTACACAAATTGTCAATGTGCTCCAAATAATTCATAGCCAGTTCAGGTAATGGGAAAGTGATGAAATGTTGCAATAATATTAGGCATGAAATTGACTATAAAAATAAATCTAGTTAATAATTTATAAACCTAAATGTACATATAATAAAATAGTGGCATGTGAAGTTATGGGCAGATATATGTGGAGTGCCCGGGCATCCAAGCATCACATCTGTCAATCATTATGTGGAGTCACGATAGAACTCTACCATCCTAAATAGTTTTATTTTCATTTTCTTTCAATATCCTTCATCAAATTCAATTACATTTGATTCCTTCATATTATGTAAGATTTTGGAATGCGGATTATATAACACGAGCCCTGCATGTCTCCTGTGCATTTCGGCTTAGAATCCAACCTCTATTTAGAGGCTTTCATTAACAGGAGGAACTCATGATTAACGTGCTAAGAATTATGTATTTTGTTACACTGCGGAGCATTAATGTGTTGACATACAGTAGTGAATACACGGCGTCTAATATTTGGACAAAACTATACACTAGAATTAAGGTATTTTTTGTTGATTTCTCTGTTGTGATTTTTATGACTTTCCTACTCAAACATCACAAAATAAAAATCCTGAACCTGAAATCATAAAAGTGACAAATCTTACATGGAGAATATTTTACTATCACAATGAAAATGCATAGCCCTTGTGCAGAACCCTACAAATTACAACACTGAACCCTTGAATTGTCCTCTTCCGTCACTTCATTCTCATTGCTAAAAATGATCATTTGGCCATATCTCCTGGAAAAGTTTGGTGACAACACACACAGCCAACAGAATAGTTTCTACAGAGATTGTCCTACAGACTTCCAGACTGTAAATGTATCTAATTATATAGTAATACAGGAACGGGAAATGTGTAACTGCTGACGGATATCCCTGGTCTGGGGACGCTTGATGACAATACATGTGGCACCAGACATATTAGATACTACCCAAATTTCCAAAAACAGATGCTGTATAACAGAAAAAATAGAATTGTTTTTAAGAAATTGCTTGGTGAGAACAAGGTATCAAGTAGATATTTATGGTCATTTTTTTTTTAAAGATAAATGTTCGTTCTCCTTTTGCAGACCACACCTTGACTTTATACATCAGGGCTATTAAGAAAAGTATAGGCCTGCAAGAATGTACAAATAACTGTTCCATGAGAATTGCTAGAAGTTAACAAAATCTATCACTCACTATAAATCTCTATAATAATGCACAATGTGTTACTGCCACTTCTCTATCAATTACAGGTGACAATGAAAAAGTGTAAAATTGTCTATAAAGCTGACTAAGCCTAGTCATTACCAGGGGTTAGCCTAGCTTTTACCTATTAGAGCCAAACTGGGCTAATGATTTTATACCTTCTTCTAGATCAGTGTTTCCCAAACTCCGGTCCTCACGGCCCCCAATAAGTCTCAATTTCAGGTTTTCCTCAATATTGCACAGGTGATAGACATATCTTCAAGCCATCGGAAACTGCAATACTATGAAAATCCTGAAAACATGATCTGATGGGGGCGTGAGGACTGGAGTTTGGGGAACAATGCTGTAGATGAACCATTTTTGAAGAAAACACAAAAATAAATTATGAAAAGAAGCAAAACTTGTGTACACTGTTTGCCAGTCCGTAAAAATGCCCTATAGCAGTGGTGGCGAACCTATGGCAGCCGTGCCAGAGAGGCCTCCCTGTGGGCACCGAGCCATCACCTCAGCACTAGCGCCTGCAGGGGGAGCTCTGCGCTGAGGGTGGGGTAGCAGAGCCGTCCGGCGGTGCATCGCGCAGTGTACATCAGGGCATCGCTCACTTTGATTTAGGGCCTGCGCCCGGAATCAGAAGTGCACTGCCCCGAATCTCTTGGGCTGCATGTTTCTATTTTAAATAAAGTTTATTTTGTTGTAACGTACGGTGCCTGCATCTCAGTGTAGGCAGGCACGCACACAGGATTGCCTCCTTTAGGCTATGTGCCCACGATGCAGAAATGAAGCAGAAAATTTCTGCAGCATTTCTGCATCTCCGTGGCAGAAAAAACGCATGCAGATTGTACATGCGTTTTTCCTGCAGAATACATGCGGATCCACATGCGGATTCACATGCTTTTCCACATGCAGATTGACAAGCGCTTTCCAGGCGATAGCATCACTTGGAAAGTGCTTGACAACTAGGTCACACTGTATAAATCCATGCAACCGGCATGGATTTATACAGTGTGACCGTAAAAATTAAAACAAATAAAGCTATATTCACCCCCGATGCCCCGGCGTGGCTGTTGCGCTCGTTCCTGTCTGGTTCCCGGCTGCCGGCATATCGCGAGACAGAGCGGTGAAGGGCCTGCGGTCACATGACTGTGACGTCACCGCAGGTCCTCAAGCGATGCCGGCATTCAGAGAGAAGCCGTCGGACAGGTGAATATAACTTTATTTGTTATTTTATTCTTTTTTTACAGGTACAATGGTACCCAGGTCTGGATGAGAGTCTCCTCTCCTCCAGAACTGGGTACCATCCGCACATAGAAACGCATAGAAGCCGCTTGTAGAAATGTACAGTCGCGGTTTCTATGCGTTTCAATGCAAGTCAATGGCGGGAGTTCCGCTGCGCTGCCGCAAAATTAAATGACATGCTGCGGATTTTTGTACGCAGCATAAACGGTGCGGAAAAATCCGCAGCATGTGCATAGAACATGCGGAATCCCCTTGGGGACCATGGGGTGCGGATTACCTAGCGTTTAACAAGCATTTCCGCTGCGGAAATTCCGCAGCATAAACGCTTGAAAAACGCTACGTGGGCACCCAGCCTTAGCCCATGGTGGTGCAGATGCAGAGTCCCTGTTCCGCTTCGTTCTCCCCGTTAGTTCAGCCTCCTGTTTTCAGCCTGTGCAGAACGTCTGCACACACAGGGCTGGGATCTCCACTCATCTCCTGGAGCAAGTACTTGACAGCCATCAATTCACACTGCTGTTTGTGTCCTTAGAGCAGCAGTGACAGGAGCGCCCTGCGGGAGATTATTAGCTGCGATTTAGTGCTGGTGAGTCTGAAGCTCCATTGGCTGATCGGTGCAGGGTCAGATTTCTCATCCTAAGGCTGTGTGCCCACGTAGCGTTTTTCAAGCGTTTTTGATGCGGAATTTCCGCAGCGGAAACGCTTGTAAAACGCTTGGTAACCCGCACCCCATGGTCCCCAATGTGATTCCGCAAGTTCTATGCACATGCTGCGGATTTTTCCGCAGCGTTTATGCTGCGTTCAAAAATCCGCAGCATGTCATTTAATTTTGCGTTTCCGCAAGCAGAATTGCCTTTGTCCAATGCATAAAAAACGCAAGGCAATTCCGCATGTGGAAAACGCGTGATAAACGCGCGAAAAATGCGCGATAAACGCGTGCGGAATTCCGCATGCGTTTTTCTGGGAGAGGACTTGCAGAAATGAAGCAGAAATTTTCTGCTTCATAAATGCAACGTGGGCACATAGCCTCACACTGCACCGACCAGCGAGCTCTGAGCACAGACCGTTAACAACACTGTGTCCTGTCACTGCTGCTCTAATTATTGCAGGCTGACCTCTGATCCTATCCCCCTCCTACATTGAGGAAAATATATCCTGTGTGCTACACACATGCACAAATACTCACATATACCCCTGCCTGCTCTCTAATATCCCTGCCTGTTCTCTGCTGCGCTGGCCTGCTTTCTGTTGCCTCTACCTGCTCTGTTTCCCCTGCCTGCTCTCTGTTGCCTTTGCCTGCTCCCTGTTGCCCTTGCCTGCTTTCTGTTGCCCCTGCCTGCATTCTGTTGCCCCTGCCTGCATTCTGTTGCCCTTACCTGCTTTCTGTTGCCCTTACCTGCTTTCTGTTGCCCTTGCCTGCTTTCTGTTGCCCCTGCCTGCTCTCTGTGGCCCCATACCAGCTCTCTGACGCCCCTGCCTGTTTTCTGTTGCCCTTGCCTGCTTTCTGTTGCCATTGCCTGCTTTATGTTGCCCTTGCCTGCTCTCTGTTGCCTCACCTGCTCTCTGTTGCCTCACCTGCTTTCTGTTGCCCTTGCCTGCTTTCTGTTGCCCTTGCCTGCTTTCTTTTGCCCTTGTCTGCTTTCTTTTGCCTCTACCTGCTCTGCTTTCTTTTGCCTCTACCGGCTCTGCTTTCTGTTGCCCTTGCCTGCTTTCTGTTGCCCTTGCCTGCTCTCTCTTGCCCCTGCCTACTGTTTCCCCTGCCTGCTTTCTGTGGCCCCTGCCTGCTTTCTGTTTCCTCATCTGCTCTGTTGCCCTTGCCTGCTTTCTGTTGCCCTTGCCTGCTTTCTTTTGCCCTTGCCTGCTTTCTTTTGCCTCTACCTGCTCTGCTTTCTGTTGCCCTTGCCTGCTTTCTGTTGCCTCTACCTGCTTTCTGTTGCCATTGCCTGCTTTCTGTTGCCCTTGCCTGCTTTCTTTTGCCTCTACCTGCTCTGCTTTCTGTGGCCCCTGCCTGCTTTCTGTTTCCTCATCTGCTCTGTTCCCTTGCCTGCTTTCTGTTGCCCTTGCCTGCTTTCTGTTGCCCTTGCCTGCTTTCTGTTGCGTCTACCTGCTTTCTGTTGCCCTTGCCTGCTTTCTGCTGCCTCTACCTGCTCTCCGTGGCCCCTGCCTGCTCTCAGTGGCCCCTGCCTGCTCTCTGTGGCTCCTGCCTGCTTTCTGTTGCCCCTGCTTGCCCTCTCTTACCCCTGCCTGCTTTCTGTTGCCCTTGCCTGCTTTCTGTTGCCTCTACCTGCTTTTGTTGCCCTTGCCTGCTTTCTGTTGGCCTTGCCTGCTCTCTGTGGCCCCTGCCTGCTCTCTGTGGCCCCTGCTTGCTTTCTGTGGCCCCGGCCTGCTCTGTTGCCCCTGCCTCCCCTCTGTTGCCCCTGCCTGCTTTCTGTTGCCCTTGCCTGCTTTCTGTTGCCTCTACCTGCTTTCTGTTGCCCTTGCCTGCTCTCTGTATGAGTTGTTTTTCTAAACTAAAACCTCAGTATTCAGGTTAAATTGCCGTTTTGGCACCTTGCAATAAATAAGTGGGTTTATTGGTTGCAGTTTGGGCACTCGGTCTCTAAAAGGTTCGCCATCACTGCCCTATAGCCTTTGCACAGATTTTTTTTTATAGTTCATTTGCTTCCTAAATGCAAAAACAAATCAACTTTCTATATAGTCTTTAAAGGGAACCTGTCACGTTGGATAACTCCTCTTAACCTACAGATATAGGTTTACTCTGCAGGTTAATAGTGTTAGAATGATGCCTGGCTGCCATACTGAAATTGCGGCACTCGGGAGAAAATAAACTTTATTCCTCTTGGGAACCACCAGCTTTCAGCCATACAGGCATGCCCATTTGCCAACACTCACATCATGTGTGTGGCGATTGTAAGGACCACTCGGCACTTTGACAACTCACTCTGCAGTGCATCAGTGCAGAATCAGCTGTCAGTCAAAGTGCCGGGGTGTGGTTACAGCCGCAGCTCACAGTGCTGTGAGTGGTGACTGTGGCCTCGCCTGTATGGCTGAAAGAGGAAATGCTCATTCTCGATTCTAACTAATTGGACACATACATAATATCTCCCAAGCGTGGACAGATGTTTCGGCAATTATTCTGTGCAGCAGTGTCACTCAAGACACTTCTTCCCAAAAAGAACTTGACTGATATTAACCAGACTGACTATGCAACTGAAACCTAAAGAGATGAACTGGAATATAAGTTAGTGTGCATTCAGCATGTAGGCCCATGGTCACACTGGCCACTGAACAGACAAAACCCAAGATAAAAATAAAATAAGAAAATACCCTGAAGTAAATAAATAGCAATAGTGCATGAAAATATAGGGTACTTAGTTAACATAATCAAAACAACGTAAAAGCCATTACACCACGTCAAGGTGGCCCTACTTGGGACTATGTTTAGTGGCCAGTGTGAACATGCGCCTACACGCTGCATACCAGCTTATATTCCAGTTCATCTCTTTAGGTTTATGTTTCAGTTTTTTTGCACTCTGTGCAAATAAGGGAGTGGCTTCCCCTTTCTTTGAGCTGGACATTGCATTCATATAGCTCCCCATGGCTGGGTGTACATTAGCCAGGTCTCAGTCCTTCTCAGCAGTTATTCACATGTTATGTCACTTGACAAATGGTAAGCTTTTAATACTAGACGTTTAGGACCTTCCCGAATGGGGTCACCTTGGCGTGGTGGGATGGCTTTTATGTTGTTTTGATTTCACCAAGTGAAATTGCTATTTACTGCAGGCTATTTGCTTATTTTATATATATTTTGGGTTTTGACTATGCAACTACTCTTAGAAATTGTCCTCTATATACACAGTATTAAAAAGATATTTAGAATATGTTGCAAATACAGTTTGTATAAAATGATTCAAGGTAGTAGGATTTCCTGACTCATAAGGTCATATGCTAGCTAAACACGGCCGTGTTGTAGTCATAGGCACAGATTTCCATCCAATAATATCCAAAGAACCTGTAAACATCATAAAACAAATCTCTAAATGTACCTATAAATTGTCTCCCATGTACATATCCGCCGTCTATATTAATGTTCTTTTGATGCTTTTACGCACTAACACTGTTTGCTGATCGCCGGCACCATAGTCAATAGTTCAGCTAATCACAAAAGCTCTCAGTACGCTTTCATTCGAGTACTCCATGCTGTTTCATGTATTTCAGGAAATACAATCATGTTCATTGAAATATCTATGTATGCCACTAATACCATATAATTATTGACATAAAGTAATTACTTCTGTGCGCTGAGATGTCAGTCAATATGTTATACAAGAGTAAATGGCTTCAATAGAATATAATGTGATGTGATTTCCGCTGCGCTCGTTACTATGTTTTAGTTATTTAAGGCCATAGTTACAGGAAACTTGAGTTAAAGCCTAAGTGATGACTTATACAAAACTACTGACATAAGGTTAATATCCGAGCAGCATTGTATACAGCCAGACTAAGGCAATTATTTGTAAAACTTATGTAGCAGAGTCCAATTTGTTATTGAGTTGGTGAATTACAGAAGATTTCCTTTCAAATTAGCTTCCTATAAACTGAAAAACAATTTGCTTGGTTGTGGGTTTTGCATGCCCCTATTACTGCTGTGTTTCAATTTGATACAAAGGCATATAGAGATTTTTTCTTTCTGTCAGATATTGTACGATACTGACAAAATATAAATCATCCTCTATCAGACACATGGGTCCTCATTCATCATTTGCATTTTTGTTACTGTTTTCATTTTTGTCTTATTGTACATCACTGAGGAGTTGGAGGGTCGGCAGCATAATCAGATGGCACTATCTGCTCAAGACGGTGCCGCAGTGATTATAGAAGATTTTGGCTATGTTCACACGTTGCATTTTTGCAGATTTTTTTTTCTGCAGGCAAAACTTGCTCTCTTGGCATTAAAGAAGCTGCTTACAAAAAGCAGGTTTTTGTGATGCCGTGTCAATTTTCACAGACAAGCCGTGGGATGGGATAGTCAAGGAGTCCGAAGTCAAAAGCTAGGAGGTTACGTCATAAACAGAAGTAAGAGACAAAAGCGTAGTCGGGTAACTTTCCAAGGTCAGAATAACAGGAGGATAGCGGATCAGAGCAGAAGGGGTTAAACAGATGAATGGTCAGAAGAAGGTCCAAGTTCACAGAAGATCAACTCACAGAACACAAGGCACAGAAACACAAACCTCACACAAGCTGAATGTACGTCTCGCAGAAACAGCCCAGTTAAGTAGCCTGGCAGTCACCTGGGATAATGAACACCTGGAGATAGCAAATGTCTCCCAGTCTCAGATTGGACAGCCGAGCTATCAATCAACACACTGACAGCTCCACACACCCCTGTACCAGACTGGACGACCGAGCTGTCAAAGTACTGAAGGCTTCAGTACGCCCCTGTACCAAATCGGACGGCTGAGTGGTCAGTTACTGCATCCCAGACACACTGAGGGGTGGAACTGTGACAGTTTTGCTGCGTTTTTATTGTCTCTTGTACATACTGATTAAGTTTAGTGCCCCAAAAAGATAATGCAACTTCCTTAGGTTTTTGCACGAAAAACGCAGCAAAACCTGATACTTGCATTTTTTTGCTGCTTTTTTGCATTTACTCATTGCATTGTATGGGTGAAAAAACACTGAGAAAAAACACTGAGAAAAAACACTGAAAAAAGTGACATGCAGCAGTTTGCAAAACTGCAGCAGTTTTCCAATTAAGTCAGAAAAAAACCCAATGTGTGTGCATGAGATTTCTGAAATCTCATCGCTTTTGCTGGTACTGTAAAATGCAGCTTAAAATTTGCATTAAAAAACGCTGCAAAAACGCAACGTGTAAACATAGACTTTAACTACCCAGATACTGACTGGGGTTGTGGTTTTGATTTAAATGCAAAGGGGAGAAAATTCCTCAGTTTGTAGCAGAATAATTTTATGGGCCAGTTTGTGGAAGACCGGACAAGAGATGATGTTGTGTTGGATTCGGTCATTTCTAACGATGCAGAGCTTGTTGAAAATGTTGATGCTCTTGAAAACCTTGGTACGAGTGACCAAATCATTTAATTTAGCATGCACTGTAAAAACATATTCCGGTGAGGAGGGTGTACTTTTATAAAGATTGAGAAGGGGTTGCTCCTATAGGTAACCTATAGGTAACACGTATGGATGGAAATAATTAAACCTCACATGGCTTAAACCTACAGTTAAAAAGGTCATTTAGGACAAAAAAGGGTATTTAAAATATATAAATCTGAGGGTCAGTTCTAACCTTTTAAAAATTATAAAGCGCTTAACTTCTTCATCCCCGGTGATTTTCCTTTTTTGTTTTTCCTCCCCTTCTTCCAAAAGCCATTACTTTTTTATTTTTCTATCCATATAGCCATATGAGGGCTATGGGAGTACTTCTTTAAATACATAAATACAAAAGATGGTCCACACAGATGAGACCCCTAAATAATAGTAAAGGGGAATTGGTCACTGAGGATCAAGAAAAAGCAGAATTACTGAACGGATTCTTTAGATCTGTATGTAGAAAAGAAGAGAGGGCGGCATTGTGGTCAGTCCCATTGCCCTTAATATGTCATTGCTATGGGGCTGTATCAAGGGTCCCCTGGCAGCTCAAAAAAAGGCTGCCACAGACAGACTTAACACAAGCCACTCCATTTACCAGATTCTAGGGGTTGGCCTTCACCCTCAAATCCCATCTACAGGGATATGGACTTACACAGGGGCCCCTGGGTTGGGCCCATTGAGTCAACTTCTAGTTGATGATGCAGACTGGCAGGAGTCAGAACCAAGAGGACGGTCAAGGTGCAAAATCAAAAGGCAAAAGAATGGGAGGGAGATTAATCACGGTCAATCAGCAGGAATACAAACAAGCTGATCAGAAGCTGAAAGCATAAGACTCAACCAGAGAAAATAAACTTTTAACAGAGGTTCAGGAGTTTAAATAGAAGATAGCCCCACCCAGGACTCATGGAAGGAAGCAATCTAAACAGCCAGGAATTAACCACATAGCTCCCTCACTGAAGAGCACCAAAAGTCCCAGAAATTAAAGAAGACTGCTCTCCCGTATCACCAGCAACAAAGGTGTAACACCACCCAGCGACCAAATAGAGGGGATATATACTGACCTGGATGTTATAACCATATAATAGTATATAGTTGGTAAAATGTAGATATGGTGCAAGCGAAGGTAAATAAAATCAATGTGATCAAGTCCCCCAGTCCAGATGGGTTGCATCCAAGAGTTCTTAAGGAACTCATTTCAGTTATTGCTGTGCCTCTGAAAATAATTTTTATAGGCTCTCAAGTGGCTGGTACTGTGTTGAGTGATTATCGCAAACCTAAAGTGGTTCCCATTTTTAAAAAAGGGCTCTAGGTTTTTCCTGGGTAATTATAGATCAGTAAGTTGAACATCCACTGTGGGAAAAATGTTGCATGGGCTTATAAGATATTATATATTAAGGTATGTTGTAGAAAATAACATTATAAGTGATGGCCAGCATGGATTTACTAAAGACAAAAGTTGTCAAACTAACCTGATTAGTTTTTATGTAGAGGTGAGTAGCAACATGGACAGAGAGGTGGCTGTAAATATACTATATTGGGACATTGCACAGGCTTTGACACTGTCCTACACAGATGCCCAATGAGTTAATTTAGGTCTATAGACTTAGAATTAAGATTTCTAATTGGATAAAAAAACAGGCTAAAAGACAGCATCCATAGAGATGTCCATAAATAACTGCTACTCTGAATGGTGTCCGGTAAGAGGTGTGTATATAGTGTATCCCAAGGTTCAGTGTGGGCTCCACTAGTATTCACCTCATCTATTAATGATATGGAAGACAGCATTAATAGTGCTGTTTTCATTTTTGCATAAAAAACCAAGCTATGTAATATAGTGCAGCCAATGGAAGATGTTCATAAGTTACAAGCTGACTTGAACAATCTGATTATTGGCCATCAACTAGGCAGACGAGGTTCAATGTGGAGAAATGTAAAGGTTTGCACTTGGGCACTAGTAATATGCAGATATCATATGTTTTAAGGGAAGTAAAACTAGGAGAGTCACTTGTAGAGAAGGATCTGGTTGTACTTGTAGATCACATGATTAGTTTGTACAAGTACAGAAATGGCCCATACAAAAAGTATGGTCAAACGCTACATTATAAAAGCACCCTCAAAAAGACAGAGGGGCACTTCCTTCAACAGTAGAAATAAAGATTCAATCTCCTGAGTCAAGGCTTCTTTACCATAAGAATTGTTAATCTGTGGAGTAGTCTACCTCAGGAGCTGGTCACAATGGGAACCATTGATGGTTTCAAAGAGGGCTTGATTTAATACATACTGCACATGCCAAACTCTGGCCCGTGGGCCACATCTGGCCCACAGGGTGATTATGTTTGGCTCATGACACCAGAACCACCACCACTATGTGGGGCCATTATTCAGCATGGAGGACTTTGTGGGGCCCATTATACTGTATGGATGACTATGTGGGGGCATTATTCTGTATGGAGGACTATGTGGGGCCCATTATACTGTATGGAGGACTATGTGAGCCATTATTCAGCATGGAGGACTTTGTGGGGCCCATTATACTGTATGGAGGACTATGTGGGGCCCATTATTCTGTACGGAAAGCTATGTTGGGCCATTATTCTGTTTGGAGGGCTATGTGAGGCCAATTATTCTGTATGGAGGACTAAGTGGGGCCGATTATACTGTATGGAGGGCTATGTGGGGCCGATTATACTGTTTGGAGGACTATGTGAGGCCCATTATTTTGTATGGAGGACTATGTGGGGCCGATTATACTGTATACTGGTTGGCCCGCGACTTTGTCCAAGTTTTACATTTTGGCCCTCTGTGTGTTTGAGTTTGACATTCCTGCTTTAAAAGAAGAAAATAACATAAATGCTTATGTAAATGTGTAACGTTGTTTTCTGAAAGTTTGGTCTAGTAGACCTACAATTGAGATAAGGAGGGAAAGATTAGCTCTTTTAGGGCAAACAGGATCATGTGATTGTACATAAAACATCCCTCTGTTGAACTTGATTGACATTTGTCTTTTTGTCATCAGTATTAACTATGTAATTCATTACCATTTTTGCATCAAATTCTTCCAAATGAAGCACTCAAGTTGATGAATTTTACGCAAAAAAAGTGATGCTCTTTTTTCTGTCTTTTACCTTTTTTGTGCCTTTTTAGAGCAAAAAGTCGCATGATTCTTTAAAATGTGCAACATTAGTCTTCAACTGCGCAAAAAATAAAATTAGATTCTGTTCTCAGGTAGGGTAGCAAAGCACAATTGTCAAAAAATATTGCGTCATTTAGAAAAGTCGCAAATAATGAATTAGGGTAAAATATTTGGATAAGGTAAACTATGCCCATATTGTCGAAATAAAAAAGACAGATGAAACTAAGTAAAGTCAACTTAAAAAAGTACAAATTAAATAATGAATAAGGTGCAAATATAAAAGTCACTATTAGAACCATTTTTAAGATGAAAAAAGAATGAAAAAAGGAGAAAAGACGATGATGAATCGGGGCCACGGTGTGTAACAGAGCCTGTGAAGAAGTGCATAGAGCTAATATGGCTATGTACTAAAGACACAAAGGGAGTGCGGAGTACTTATTGTATCATAGAAGCAGACTGTTTGCAATATATGGAACACTTAGAGAGAAGGGATCAAGTACAGAAAACAAGGGATTTAGGTCAAAGAGTCATTCATCAGTAGTCCATTCTTATAAAGTCGTCAATACTAAAGAACCCCAACCTTCTGAAATATACCCCAGCTGTAATTTCCCTGCAGCACACTATGTATCATGACATTATTTCTATTTAGGTACCACATTATGGAGCCTTATGGCTCGCTGTAAGCTCATGTAAAAAATATATACATTCCAAAAACTAAATAAACTGCAAAATTTCCTTTTACGGCCCAATATTTGAAACATATTAGACAACAAAGTCTAAAATAATAAAATACAAATTTATATTCCATCCTTCATTGCTTTATATGGGGAGCTATAACTACTCAAATGATTTCTATAGCTTCCCTCATCTCTACTTATATACAGTACCATTATGTTACCAAGCAGAAGCAGCTATATGTCCCATCTAAATTAGTCACCTCCGTTTTCAGGACCTTGGACAGCAGCACAAGAGACAAGTAAGAAACAAAGTTGATTGACTCTTTGAAGAAAGTGGCACTATGCTGCTCATCTGTCTTTTTCTGCATTCCCACTTCTCCTTATACTCTCCCTCATAGCTTTATTAGGAGTGTTGTGTAGGGATAGGCGGACCGGTGGAAGTTTGGGTGCTGGTACCTGACCCAAACTTTTGAGAAAGTTCTGTTTGGTTCCCAGAGCAGTACCCAAACTTCCACCAGAACCCAAACCCCATTGAAAATAATGGAGACCCGAACTTCCAAGAGGAAAAAAAAAATTCTCTCTCTCACCACCATGGAAATACCCCAAACACTGCATCGGATTTCACGAGACAGTCCGTGTTTGGTGTTCAGGCCCAAGCAGTGACTGTCCGGAGCCAACGCAAAACAATTCTGTTCGGGTTCTCCCATCTCTAGTGTTGTGTGTCCAAAAAATTTAAAATGAATATTTTTTAAAATGTACAGTTCTTTATTTTTTGTTTTTACATGAGAATTTATATTAAAATAAAGTGTAAAAATTGGATCCTTATTTCAGAAATCTCATGCACACGCTTGTTTTTTTTTCCTGACTGAATTTGCAAACTGCAGCGTTTTTCAAATCTGCAGGATGTAAATTCTTTCAGCTTTTATTCAGTTATAGAAAGCAATGAGAAACGCAACCAACTATTTTGCATCGTATTTCACATTGTTTTTAGTTAATAAAACTAATTTTATTAACATATACTGTGCTTTAGACAAAGCACACAAGTAAGGGTGCCTTCACAAAATGGGATTCGGACGTTTGCGCCAACGTGGCCATGGACTATAATGGTGCCAAAAGAGTGAACCTGCGCTCTGACGTGCATCATTTTCGGGTGTATCAGCCTACTGGAGGCGGACACCCAGATGTAGTAGACTGCGTCTGACTGTCCGCCTCCAGTAGACGTATACGCCTGAAAGTAATGTACATCAGAGCACAGGTTCATTCTTTTGGCACCATTAAAGTCCATGGCCCCGTCGGCATATACATCCGAATCCAATTTAGCGTTTAGTGCGTTTAGTGAACAGGTGCCAAAACGCAATGTGAAAGCCCCCTAATCCAGCAAAAAAATGACAAAAAGGCAGCAAAACTAACTTTTTAACTGCCAAGAGAGCAGGTTTTAGCTGCAGAAAATAAAGTAGCAAAATTGCTGAACACAGCCTTATGGACATCTTAAGCATTTTATCTTTATTTTACTGTTTCCGGCTGCATCTTCTTGTCTTGTTTCTTTGTTAAAAAAAAGACCTGATCAGCTTTCCTGATACGTGTATCTTGGTAAAAAAAATATTAATAAAAACATTTCTGGTGAAACTTTTCTGAAAACCCAGAATTGTGCAGTTAATCTTCTATTCTTCCTGAAAAGTAGAAACTAATTGACAGCTCTACACCTTCTAACACGTTGCCACTGTCTGGTCAGTAATGACAGTGGTCAGTGTGGAGGCACAACCTGTTGACAAGGGAAATGGTGACACTTTCTACCAATGTTAGTTGGCCACAGCAGTATTTGGTGAGTATTTTACCTCAGTATTTGTAAGCCAAAGCCAGGAGTGGGTGATAAATACAGAAATGGTGACGTGCTTCTATTATACTTTTCCTCTGATTGTTCCTCACCTGATTTTGGCTTACAAATACTGAAGTAAAATACTGACTAAATACTGATGTGTGAACATGTACTTAAGTTAACTGTTAGTGATGAAGATATTTGGATGCAATTCGAAGTTCTTTGCTATGATTTAGGGTCTTTCTGTACAGAGGGTGAAAAGAAGAATACCTCTCTGTTTCCTGTACCAGCACTGCAGCCCCCTGTCCATTCCTCCATCCAGAGGGCGCAATACATCCTCTTCATCTCTTACAGAATCGTCACTTGGCACTGGGGATTCCAGCAGCAGGTAATCCAGTGATCACAATCCGCATCACCGCAGCAGCTTACTAGACCTTGGGCATCACATCATGTCATGACTTTACAACGCGCGTTGTGACGGCCTGCTCAGTAACAGAAGCCCCAGCGCTGAGTGAAGATGCTAGAAGAGAAGTAGAAGACAGAGGACCAGGTGAACGCTCTGGCAGTGGAACAGGTAATCAGCGAGATATTTTTACTTTTTCTCCTTTTTTTTTCAACCCCCCTCAGTAATTTGCACAAAGAGAATCGCAAAAATTCAGGAAAATTCACTTTGCCTTAAACCAATGCGCTCATCTTTAGTAACTTGTCCTCTTTAAGATCCAATCCCACCACAAGCAGTAGACTTTGCAGCCAGCACTAACAGTACTGGTGTATGTAATTTTTGGTAACGCAGTAATGGATATTGGTGCTTTATTACTTAGGCTAAGAATAGAATTGATTTTTTATTACTCATGTTCATACGATTGTGTATTCTCTTTATATTATTTGCTATTGCTATTTTGATATTAAATATATCATATTTTGAGCACAATTGCCACTCCCACTGCGCTCAAAGGCTTGAAGACATTTGGCTGAACATGTCTCTTTCTTTGCAGTCATTATGTGAAGAACAATAAGACTGCTCCGTCTGTGACTGGATAGCGTCTATTTGTTCGCTTTATTATCATCTGTGGCATCTAGCTGGTAGTACTGAATAACTCTCGATTATGAGACGATACACAGGCTCAGATGACATTAAATGAATATCAGTCTGGAAAAGATGACTTTATATATAAAGGAGCAAAATGACCCTGAAGTAATGACTCCTAGAAAACACATAAAAGCAGAAGTGCGGCATATAAAATCCTGACTGTACTGAGTCTGCACAAGGCCTACACTGCTAGCTACAATAAATGAGGATCAGAAAGCAGAGGCGTTATATGGAGGGAGACAATAAGAGTTTATACAGGACCTGGGCATAAATATTAGGCACATTGGGAAAAGATAAACAGAATATTTGCCAACTATAAAAAGTTTTGGTCACAAGCAATAAAGGTGTCAGAATATACATTTTACAGTATAAAATATTAATCCGGATTGTGTACCTTTGCTATTACGGTAAAGCTTCTCGGCAGAACCATAATTTACATCCCATTAGCCCCAGTGCAAAATTTGCAGCAAGGACCCTACCTACCATGTGCATTATAATACTGGTGTCTTTTTATGTGACATAGGGACTCTCTGAGACACTGGAGCCAGGTATGACAGTTACCCCTGCCGTTCCTACAGCTATGGACAAAGACTCTTGCTCCCATGATCAATGTGATCTATACACTTGTGAGGGGCTCAGGGTGGTAGTGGTGGCGAGGGGCTGCTGTGTTCCTGCACCCTGGCTCCCTACAAAAGAACAATGTCCCGATTCTCCTGTGCTGTGTAACACTCACGTTTTTGTCGCAGAGCTCTGCTTCCTTCTGTCCTTCCAGTTCAGGAACCATCGCACACACATTAGGGGACTTCTAATCCGTTTTATAATAAAGAATGTTACTTAACTGTCCGTATTCAACATAATGAAACATGCAGTATTGGGCACAAACTTTTCAGTTTCCAAACTCCATAGTGCAGCATGATTTTGATGTCCGTTGTTCGCTTGTCCTGATTTATCCCTTCCATATCTGACATCTCTAGCCCCTGGGATGCTCCGCTTCGGAGTCCCGTCCCAACTCTTCTATGTGATTCCCAGTCTGACTTTCCCTCTTGGGAAGGTTTTGAAGCACGGTTCTCTGTGCCTCAGTTGGATCATAGGCCCCGAACGTTCCAGGAATGTCCGCTTAAGAGTCTTTGACTGACATTCACCTGCTGCTGAACAGCCCGTGCTCCTAGTGCCTTCTGGACCTCCAACTACTGCCCTCTCTCTCACTCTGACTGTAATTAGGAAGTGTCCCAGTTGTTCACTGGCCCTGCTCTTCCCACAATGGTGCAGATCCTAAACCCATTAACTATTTCCTAACCTGTAACTAAATACTTCCTTATCCCATAGTGCCCACCCCTGCACTTTCCTATTTCTAATCTAATGCTCTATCTTTCCCTGTATCTGACACATCAGACATTATGCAATCTAAAACACTCAACTGTATATACAGTTAAAAAAAAAACAGAAGTTTACATACACTATATAAAAAGACACATTCATGTTTTTCTCAATATCTGACATGAATTCAGAATAAACCTTTCCAGTTTTAGGTCAATTAGGATTACCATAATTTTTAATATTTGCCAAATGCCAGAATAATGAGAGATAGAGAATGTTTTAAGGCATTTGTATTACTTTATTCTGATTTCATGCCAGATATTGAGAAAAACATGCATATGTGTCTTTTTATATAGTGTATGTAAACTTCTGACTTCAACTGTATATATGTGTGTGTGTCCCTATAGTTATAGTTTTGGATGATTACTATTGTCCCTTCATTGTCTGCGCCGTTGCATCCAAATAACCTGTTCACAAAATCAAAGTATGTCATCGGGTTGGAAGGGGTTAAACAGGCAGTTTTGATGACATCACAAAGCACATAAACATCATAGACATCATGTGACATCACAATTGATATAGAACGTACAAAGTGTAACACCTGAGCCATCTTGTTTCATTAGAGACTGACAGCTTGAAGGTGACAAGTCCAGGTTGGGAACTCTTCACTTACGACCTCACTCCTACATTGTATAGATGGGGGTTAGTGGTGGGATTCAGAACTACATCATTAACCTGAAAATCTCAGCAAATGGAGCTGGATCATGTGTCCTGTGCTGTGATTGTTATAATGATTCTATGATTTAAAAAAAATGTTATTGATCAGATTTCAAGGAAAATCTGCCCATTTCTGTGCTTTAGTAAAGCAGTGTGAGCCCGGCCTAACAGGGGTTAGCAGTCTGGACAACCCCTTCCCTAAACGATGACTTGTTGGTGATCAACTTATCATCTGTCAGAGGTCTTGAAGACCCTCAGCAATCGGCTGGTTTTGCTCTCTATTACACCCGTGTGCTCTAATAAAAGCATATAGAAAGGGGTGGGCCAGTTGAGACCACTCCATTTGGTTCCATTTTTGGGTAACTTTGCCATTAATGTTGTCAAAAGATAGCGTTTTCATAACATAATTGTAATTGCAGACTGCTCCAGTTCTCCATTGTCAGCTCTCGGTCCTGTTGGATCAGGAGTGACCTGGAACTGACGGTTTATTGTGATCAGGAATTGCAGTATGGCGTCCTGTGTTTCCTTTATATCATAGAACAGTAGGTGATGTGGATTAGAATAAAAGGGTGGAAATGTTTAGGTTATAACGTGCGTCATGACTCAATTAAAAATGGGGCTGGTGGTTATTTGCAGCTTGTGATTTTATTTTATTAATTCAACTCTTCCTTCATGTTGGAAACTTGATACATAACACAGCAGTGGCAGTTATTATGACATCACAGGGCACATGACATCATAGATATCACATGACATTACATTGGTACAGAATGTGTAAAGTTCTAATCCTGAACCATCTTGTGTCCCAGAGGCAGCAGCTACAGGAAGACAAGTCCATGTAGGTAGCTGTTCACTTAACACTAAGGCCCCATTCACACATTGTGTAGCTGTGAGGTGTTTGTGGTGAAGTTTAGAACTGCACCATTTTCCCCTAAAAGAATCTCCGCAAATGTCTGAGTGACATGTTCTCTCTTGTGTATCAGGATGATTCCTTAAATAGGACCTATCTTTTAATCCTCTTTTTGTAATGATAGGTGGTATGTCTCATCTACTTCAGATGAGCTGCTGTAATGAAGCACGGACAGATGATGGTGGTGCAGCAGGATGGCCGAGCAGAAACAACGGAGACTAAAGGACCAGAACTTGAATCACAGAGTATCATGAGCAAAATTGAACTGCAACTGGCGTAATAGAGTTACAGACTCTGATCAGACTTTGATCAGAGCGGCATCAGTTTTTCTCGGACATGGAGAGGAGAAACAAAAGGTTTCTCACCTTCCTTCTTCTCTCAGTCGGTGAAAATCGGACCACACTCAGATGACCTCAAAGTGCGATCCAATTTTTTCACAGACCCATAGACTTGCATTGCCATTACTATATTTTGTGGACTATAAGACGCACCGGACCATAAGTCGCACCCCAAATTTTGAGGAGGGGGGTGAATAATTTTTTTGAAATAAAATGGTGGTGCCTTTTATAGTCCGTTTAACTGTAGGTTACCGGGGAGCAGCGGCGGTGGAGCAGGGTCACAGGAAGCAGGACCGCTGTTTCAGGGGGGCGGCCGCAGCAGGAGTGGGGCGATGCTGCGGGCCCTGGCTCTCCTAACATGTCGGCGCCGGTGAGCAGAGTCCCCTTTCCTATTGATTGCCCTGCAGTGAGCTTTGGGAAAATGGCTGCTGGAGGTGACACATGCGCAGATTGAGATCTCAGGAGATGCATGCACCGCCTCCAGTGTCCATTTTCCCGAAGCCCACTGCAGGGCAATCAATGGGAAAAGGGGACTCTGCACACTGGCGCCGACATTTTATGAGAGCCAGGGTCCGCCGACACCGGCCTCCAGAAGCAGCAACACTGCCTACTGTGACCCCGCTCCACCTCACCCACCCCCTGGTAAGCTACATTCGGATATTGTATATTAGATTGTAAACTCCTAGGACAGGGTGTGCATTATTCTGCATGCCCTCAGGAGCAGCCTATATATTATATATTAGATTGTAAGCTCCTAGGACAGGGTGTGCATTATTCTGCATGCCCTCAGGAGCAGGCTGTATATTGTATATTAGATTGTAAGCTCCTAGGACAGAGAGTAGATTATACTGCATGCCCTCAGGAGCAGTCTGTATATTGTATATTAGATTGTAAGCTCCTAGGACAGGGTGTGCATTATTCTGCATGCCCTCAGGAGCAGGCTGTATATTGTATATTAGATTGTAAGCTCCTAGGACAGGGTGTACATTATTCTGCATGCCCTCAGGAGCAGTCTGTATATTGTATATTAGATTGTAAGCTCCTAGGACAGAGTGTAGATTATACTGCATGTGACGCGCCCCCTGGGCCAGTGCTGTTAGGGATACCCGGAGCCGGATCAGATGGGGGTTGTAGTCTCCGAGTGGCTGTGACCCGGTCCGTGCCCAGGGTGTCAAACTCAGTGTGTGGCAGTCCTTATGATGTTACTAGATGTTCTTTTGTGTCGACTACGCCACCCGTTGATTTGCGGTCAATACGGCCGCCGCTGCAGCAGGGTCCACTGAGGCTGATGATGTGAGTGCAGCTTAGGTAGTATAACCCCCAACGGGAGGGGTATAGCCTCAGGGGGTCAGCCGTGGAGGATGGTGGTTGTGAAGGTGCAGCAAGGAGACTCAGAGGCATAAAATGCAGTTCCAGGGTTTTACTTACTGGTGTTGCTCGGGTCACTGTGTACAGCAGTGACCACCCGAGCCGTGCTGCGTCCACCAGGTCCTGGACTCGGTCAACTCCCAGGCATCTCCGGAGTGTGGTCCTGAGCTCCTTTCTGTCTCTCCCTTCTTCTGGCCGTTCCCACCAGGGATCCACCTAAGTCCGGCTCCCTCGGGCCTCTTGTTGGTCAAGCCTCCTCTGGGCTCCCTGACCCTATTCTTGGTCTGCCTTCCGGGTGGATTTAGTGGGTGATCGTGGCAGATCCTGCCCACGACCTCCGGTTCCTGGCTAAGGTGTGCTGTAGCCTCTGCCAGCTTGGGATCCGGTACCCTGTTGCCGACCCTTCACCCTATTAGCTCTCTTATGGGCTCTTGGGGTCCCCTCTGCGCCTCTGGGTCTCTCTCTCTTCTCCTCTGCTCCTCTTCTCAGGCTCTCAGACAGACTGTCTGACTGGCTGACTGACAACTGACTGACCCTGATCTAAGATGGTTCCCACCTTATATACTCCCTCTATGTGTGGGCTCAGGTGACCAGCACCCAATGAGCTCCTAACTTTACCCAGGCTGCTCCCCCTATCTGCCCCTACACTACTGGGATGTTCCACCCCCCTCCCACTCCAGCCAGGAACAGACACTGTCGTACCTGCACATTTCTCTAGTGGGAGTACCATCGGTCTGTTCCCCGGAAATGGGATGTGTGTAGTGCATGCAGCCTACTAGCTCAGTTCCACACTCCATCCTTACCCGGGAGTGGAATATCACACCTCTGGGTTGAGGTGCAATACCCCTGTAGCAGCCGAATCCTCAGGGTGCTACACATGCCCTCAGGAGCAGTCTGTATACTGTATATTAGATTGTAAGCTCCTAGGACTGGGTGTAGATTATTCTGCATGCCCTCAGGGGCAGTCTGTATACTGTATATTAGATTGTAAGCTCCTAGGACAGGGTGTGCATTATTCTGTATGCCCTCAGGAGCAGTCTGTATACTGTATATTAGATTGTAAGCTCCTAGAACAGGGTGTACATTATTCTGCATGCCCTCAGGAGCAGTCTGTATATTGTATATTAGATTGTAAGCTCCTAGGACAGAGTGAAGATTATTCTGCATGCCCTCAGGAGCAGTCTGTATACTGTATATTAGATTGTAAGCTCCTAGGACAGAGTGAAGATTATTCTGCATGCCCTCAGGAGCAGTCTGTATACTGTATATTAGATTGTAAGCTCCTAGGACTGGGTGTAGATTATTCTGCATGCCCTCAGGGGCAGTCTGTATACTGTATATTAGATTGTAAGCTCCTAGGACAGGGTGTGCATTATTCTGTATGCTCTCAGGAGCAGTCTGAATATTATATATTAGATTGTAAGCTCCTAGGACAGGGTGTACATTATTCTGTATGCCCTCAGGAGCAGTCTGTATATTATACAGGGTGGTCCAAAAGTAGGTGGACAGAAAGTGTAATAAGGTTATGAAGGGGGAGATTTATCAAACATGGTGTAAAGTGAAACTGGCTCAGTTGCCCTTAGCAACCAATCAGATTCTGTTACGCTCGCACCCGGACTGACTGGCGTGAGCTTGATTAGTGATCCCACTGGACCATGAACCGAGGATTGCCTGGAGGGGCGTAACTAAGTATCAACTCGGTCCGACCAAGGTCACACGGCGGCTCAGTCGACTCCGTGAACCAGGGAGGAACCGAGCAGAGGGACCAGGTGCTACTCCAGGTCAGACCCCGGTAACAGCTGTTGACCCACACCGGGGAATGCAGGAACAGGCAGGTTAGGCTGACATACAGACAGGTGGGTACTGGCAGGCACGGCTGGTATGAAGACAGGTGGGTATTGGCAGGCACGGCTGGCATGCAGACAGGAGGGTACTGGCAGGTAGGAACGCAGGCAGGATAGGGACCAGTACAGACTGGGACAGAGGAACAGAGCCGCAGGTGCGGTTGTCAGTAGAGCAGAGCGAAAAAGCAGATGCGGTGAACAAGCAGAGCGAAACCGCCAATGCGGTGAACAAGCAGAGCAGAACGAAACCGCCGGTGCGGTGAACAAGCAGAGCAGAGCGAAACCGCCAGTGCGGTGAACAAACAGAGCAGAGCGAAACCGCAGGTGTGGTGAACAAGCAGAGCAGAGCAAAATCGCATGTGCGGTGAACAAGCAGAGCAGAGCGGAACCGCAGGTGCGGTGAACTAGCAGAGCAGAGCGGAACCGCAGGTGCGGTGAACAAGCAGAGCAGAGCGGAACCGCAGGTGCGGTGAACAAGCAGAGCTGAGCGGAACCGCAGGTGCGGTGAACAAGCAGAGCAGAGCGGAACTGCAGGTGCGGTAAACAAGCAGAGCAGAGCGGAACCGCAAGTGCGGTGAACAAGCAGAGCAGAGCGGAACCGCAGGTGCGGTGAACAAGCAGAGCAGAGCGGAACCACAGGTGCGGTGAACAAGCAGAGCAGAGTGGAACTGCAGGTGCGGTGAACAAGCAGAGCGGAACCGCAGGTGCGGTGAACAAGCAGAGCAGAGTGGAACCGCAGGTGCGGTGAACAAGCAGAGCAGAACAGAGCAGAAGGTGCAGGCAGACAGGACAGGGCTCTGTTCACATGGAACAGACTGGAAAATACAGGAAGATAGTTGGAACACAGGAGGTAGATACGGAGGCAGGGAAACAGGACAAGCAGAACCAGATACACACAAGGTACTTACAATGAAGTAGCGAGTGGACACAAAACTCACAAACAGAAGTACAGAGACAACGAGTTGGAGTTAGGTGCAGGTTCAGACACTGCAGGAAAAGGGAAGGTTCGGACATAGAGACAAACAGGTAACGGGCTAGGACACTGTTCAGACAGGAACTGAACCAGGAACAAGATACAGGAATGAGCCTGGGAATTCAGCCCCCAGGGTGGTGGAAACAGACTAGAAGTCACAGATACAGGCAACAGGCCTGGGTATACAGCCCCCAGGGTGGCGGAACAGACAAGATACAGGACAGGACCTGGCAACTCAGTTGCACAGAACACACTGAATGAAAGTGTTGCTCAGGCACCCCCTACTGGGTGGAGCGGGTTTAAGTATCCAGTGACTCACAGCAATAGGCTGGGGAGGCATTAGGAGTGCGCACCCAGTAACTATAAGAATCAAGCACTAGCCGCGCCGCCGCCCTAAGCAATCAGACAAGAGACACAGCAGGTACTGGAGCAAAGTGTGCAGCCTGGATTGATAGGTAAGATGGCGGTCTTGCATGGTGGGAGGTGGTAAGCCATGCCAGCACGCCGCCAGGGATGTTACAGATTCCACTTTTCATTCCTCACAGACTCTTTGGAAAATGAAAGGTGGAATCTGATTGGTTGCTAAGGGCAACTGAGCCAGTTTCACAGTTCTAGTTTTCACAGATAGATCTCCCCCAAATCTGTTTTCTTTTCAGATAATTCAGATAACACATAATGGCAAATAATTTAAATACAGATAAAAGAAAATGGATTTTAACAGAGTATTGGAAATCTCAAAATGCTGAAACCATTAGAGCAAAATTGGGTGTAAACATTTGGTAGTCAAGCCCCAAAGAGACAAACCATTTACCGCATTCGTGACAAATTCAATGCCACTGGCTCAATCCTTAATGCTCCAAAAACTGCTCGACCCAAAACAGTCTGTACAGAAGATAATAAACAACTTGTTGCTGAAACATTTGTTCAGAGTCCAAAAAAGTCACCAGAAGAGCCTCTGTGGAATTGGGAATTTCACGAGCTTCTATCATGCGAATCCTGAAATCTATTGGGTGGAAAGCTTATCGTCCACGTCTAATTCATGGTTTATTGGAGGATGATCCAGACAGGCGGCTGCAATTTAGTGTTTGATAAATCTCCCCCTTCATAACCTCATTACACTTTCTGTCCACCTACTTTTGGACCACCCTGTATATTAGAGGGTAAGCTCCTAAAACAAGGTGTACATTATTCTGTATGCCCTCAGGAGCAGTCTGTATATTGTATATTAGATTGTAAGCTCCTAGGACAGGGTGTACATTATTCTGCATGCCCTCAGGAGCAAACTGTATATTCTATATATTAGATTGTAAGCTCCCAGGACAGGGTGTACATTATTCTGCATGCCCTCAGGAGCAGCCTGTATACTGTATATTAGATTGTAAGCTCCTAGGACAGGGTGTAGATTATTCTGCATGCCCTCAGGAGCAGCATGTATATTGTATATTAGATTGTAAGCTCCTAGGACAGGGTGTACATTATTCTGCATGCCCTCAGGAGCAGCCTGTATATTGTATATTAGATTGTAAGCTCACAGGACAGGGTGTGCATTATTCTGCATGCCCTCAGGAGCAGCCTGTATATTGTATATTAGATTGTAAGCTCCTAGGACAGGGTGTACATTATTCTGCATGCCCTCAGGAGCAGCCTGTATATTGTATATTAGATTGTAAGCTCCTAGGACAGGGTGTGCATTATTCTGCATGCCCTCAGGAGCAGTCTGTATATTGTATATTAGATTGTAAGCTCCTAGGACAGAGTGTAGATTATACTGCATGCCCTCAGGAGCAGTCTGTATACTGTATATTAGATTGTAAGCTCCTAGGACTGGGTGTAGATTATTCTGCATGCCCTCAGGAGCAGTCTGTATACTGTATATTAGATTGTAAGCTCCTAGGACAGGGTGTGCATTATTCTGTATGCTCTCAGGAGCAGTCTGTATATTATATATTAGATTGTAAGCTCCTAGGACAGGGTGTACATTATTCGGTATGCCATCAGGAGCAGTCTGTATATTATATATTAGAGGGTAAGCTCCTAAAACAGGGTGTACATTATTCTGTATGCCCTCAGGAGCAGTGTGTATATTGTATATTAGATTGTAAGCTCCTAGGACAGGGTGTACATTATTCTGCATGCCCTCAGGAGCAACCTGTATATTGTATATTAGATTGTAAACTCCCAGGACAGGGTGTACATTATTCTGCATGCCCTCAGGAGCAGCCTGTATACTGTATATTAGATTGTAAGCTCCTAGGACAGGGTGTAGATTATTCTGCATGCCCTCAGGAGCAGTCTGTATATTGTATATTAGATTGTAAGCTCCTAGGACAGGGTGTACATTATTCTGTATGCTCTCAGGACCAGTCTTTATATTGTATATTAGATTGTAAGCTCCTAGGACAGGGTGTACATTATTCTGTATGCTCTCAGGAGCAGCCTGTATATTGTATATTAGATTGTAAGCTCCCAGGACAAGGTGTACATTATTCTGCATGCCCTCAGGAGCAGTCTGTATATTATATATTAGATTGTAAGCTCCTAGGACAGGGTGTACATTATTCTGTATGCCCTCAGGAGCAGTCTGTATATTATATATTAGATTGTAAGCTTCTAGGACAGGGTGTACATTATTCTGCATGCCCTCAGGAGCAGCCTGTATATTGTATATTAGATTGTAAGCTCCTAGGACAGGGTGTACATTATTCTGCATGCCCTCAGGAGCAGTCTGTATACTATATATTAGATTGTAAGCTCCTAGGACAGGGTGTGCATTATTCTGTATGCTCTCAGGAGCAGCCTGTATATTGTATATTAGATTGTAAGCTCCCAGGACAGGGTGTACATTATTCTGCATGCCCTCAGGAGCAGTCTGTATACTGTATATTAGATTGTAAGCTCCTAGGACAGGGTGTAGATTATTCTGCATGCCCTCAGGAGCAGTCTGTATATTGTATATTAAATTGTAAGCTCCTAGGACAGGGTGTACACTATTCTGTATGCTCTCAGGACCAGTCTGTATATTGTATATTAGATTGTAAGCTCCTAGGACAGGGTGTAGATTATTCTGCATGCCCTCAGGAGCAGCATGTATATTGTATATTAGATTGTAAGCTCTTAGGACAGGGTGTACATTATTCTGCATGCCCTCAGGAGCAGCCTGTATATTGTATATTAGATTGTAAGCTCCCGGGACAGGGTGTACATTATTCTGCATACCCTCAGGAGCAGTCTGTATACTGTATAATAGATTGTAAGCTCCTTGGACAGGGTGTAGATTATTCTGCATGCCCTCAGGAGCAGTCTGTATATTGTATATTAGATTGTAAGCTCCTAGGACAGGGTGTACATTATTCTGTATGCTCTCAGGACCAGTCTGTATATTGTATATTAGATTGTAAGCTCCTAGGACAGGGTGTACATTATTCTGTATGCTCTCAGGAGCAGCCTGTATATTGTATATTAGATTGTAAGCTCCTAGGACAGGGTGTACATTATTTTGTATGCCCTCAGGAGCAGTCTGTATACTGTATATTAGATTGTAAGCTCCTAGGACTGGGTGTAGATTATTCTGCATGTCCTCATAAGCAGCCTGTATATTGTATATTAGATTGTAAGCTCCTAGGACAGGGTGTACATTATTCTGCGTGCCCTCAGGAGCAGCCTGTATATTGTATATTAGATTGTAAGCTACCAGGACAGGGTGTACATTATTCTGCATGCCCTCAGGAGCAGTCTGTGTACTGTATATTAGATTTTAAGCTCCTAGGACAGGGTGTAGATTATTCTGCATGCCCTCAGGAGCAGTCTGTATATTGTATATTAGATTGTAAGCTCCTAGGACAGGGTGTACATTATTCTGTATGCTCTCAGGACCAGTCTGTATATTGTATATTAGATTGTAAGCTCCTAGGACAGGGTGTACATTATTCTGTATGCTCTCAGGAGCAGCCTGTATATTGTATATTAGATTGTAAGCTCATAGGACAGGGTGTACATTATTATGTATGCTCTCAGGACCAGTCTGTATATTGTATATTAGATTGTAAGCTCTTAGGACAGGGTGTACATTATTCTGTATGCTCTCAGGAGCAGCCTGTATATTGTATATTAGATTGTAAGCTCCTAGGACAGGGTGTAGATTATTCTGCATGCCCTCAGGAGCAGCATGTATATTGTATATTAGATTGTAAGCTCTTAGGACAGGGTGTACATTATTCTGCGTGCCCTCAGGAGCAGCCTGTATATTATATATTAGATTGTAAGCTCCTAGGACAGAGTGTACATTATTCTGCTTGCCCTCAGGAGCAGCCTGTATATTGTATATTAGATTGTAAGCTCCTAGGACAGGGTGTACATTATTCTGTATGCCCTCAGGAGCAGCCTGTATATTGTATATTAGATTGTAAGCTCCCGGGACAGGGTGTACATTATTCTGCATACCCTCAGGAGCAGTCTGTATACTGTATATTAGATTGTAAGCTCCTAGGACAGGGTGTAGATTATTCTGCATGCCCTCAGGAGCAGCCTGTATATTTTATATTAGATTGTAAGCTCCTCTTGAGCAGGGTGTATTTGTCTTTTCCTTCCCAGGGTCAGCTCTCCTGAGCTTATAATACATGCAGATATACAGCAATATGCAGCAGGACAGACGTGATCCAGGGAAATATCCGATCGCCACAACTGGGGTCAGGAAGGAATTTTTTCCCCCCCTGAGGCAGCACTCTCCGGGGGGTTTCTTCGCCTTCCTCTGGATCTTTGGGTCCAGTGGCTCTCAGCCGGTCCTCAATAACCGCAGCCAGTTCTGTGGTCTCTATGGGGCCTGACCTGAGAGTCACTGCGATCATAGTTTAATTTCTTAAAGGGCCAGTAATATTTTTATTACAATGTTGCTTATTGCTATTCCAATAAAAAATCAAAAGAAAGAAAATGAAAGTGTCCTGTGAGGTTTTTTGTCTTGCCTTTTTTTACACAGTTAGAATGATGGGAGTGATCTTTACTACCCCCAATATTCCACAAGTAGAACCAGGAATTATGGGGGTGCCATTTACAGATGACAGACCACATACAGTGCCTTGTGAAAGTATTTGGCCCCCTTGAACTTTTCTACCTTTTGCCACATTTCTGGCTTCAAACATAAAGATATAAAATTCTAATTTTTTGGGGAAGAATCAACAACAAGTGGGACACAATCGTGAAGTGGAACGAAATTTATTGGATATTTTAAACTTTTTAAAAAAATTAAAAACTGAAAAGTGGGGCGTGCAATATTATTCGGCCCCCTTGAGTTAATACTTTGTAGCGACATCTTTTGCTGCAAGTCGCTTGGGGTATGTCTCTATCAGTTTTGCACATCGAGAGGCTGAAATTCTTGCCCATTCTTCCTTGCAAAACAGCTCGAGCTCAGTGAGGTTGGATGAAGAGCGTTTGTGAACAGCAGTTTTCAGCTCTTTTCACAGATTCTCGATTGGATTCAGGTCTGGACTTTGACTTGGCCATTCTAACACCTCGATACGTTTATTTTTGAACAATTCCATTGTAGATTTTGCTTTATGTTTGGGATCATTGTCTTGTTGGAAGATAAATCTCTGTCCCAGTCTCAGGTCTTTTGCAGACTCCAACAGGTTTTCTTCCAGAATGGTCCTGTATTTGGCTCCGTCCATCTTCCCATCACTTTTAACCATCTTTCCTGTCCCTGCTGAAGAAAAGCAGGCCCAAACCATGATGCTGCCACCACCATGTTTGACAGTGGGGATGGTGTTTTGAGAGGAGTGATGAGCTGTGTTGCTCTTACGCCAAACATATCATTTTTCATTGTGGCCAAAATGTTAGATTTTGGTTTCATCTGACCAGAGCACCTTACTCCACATGTTTGGTGTGTCTCCCAGGTGGCTTTTGGCAAACTTCAAACGAGACTGTTTATGGATATCTTTGAGAAATGGCTTTCTTCTTGCCACTCTTCCATAAAGGCCAGATTTGTGCAGTGCACGACTGATTGTTGTCCTATGGACAGACTCTCCCACCTCAGCTGTAGATCTCTGCAGAGAGTGATCATGGGCCTTTTGGCTGCATCTCTGATCAGTCTTCTCCTTGTTTGAGATGAAAGTTTAGAGGGACAGCCTGGTCTTGGTAGATTTGCAGTGGTCTGATACTCCTTCCATTTCAATATGATCGCTTGCACAGTGCTCCTTGAGATGTTTAAAACTTGGGAAATCTTTTAGTATCCAAATCCGGCTTTAAACTTCACCACAACAGTATCTCGGACCTGCCTGGTGTGTTCCTTGGTCTTCATGATGCTCTCTGCACTTGAAACAGAACCCTGAGACTATCACAGAGCAGGTGCATTTATATGGAGACTTGATTCACACAGGTGGATTCTATTTATCATTACCAGTCATTTAGGACAACATTGGATCATTCAGAGATCTTCACTGAACTTCTGGAGTGAGTTTGCTGCACTGAAAGTAAAGGGGCCGAATAATATTGCACGCCCCACTTTTCAGTTTTTAATTTTTTTAAAATGTTTAAAATATCCAATAAATTTCGTTCCACTTCACGATTGTGTCTCACTTGTTGATTCTTCCCAAAAAAATTAGAATTTTATATCTTTATGTTTGAAGCCAGAAATGTGGCAAAAAGTAGAAAAGTTCAAGGGGGCCAAATACTTTCACAAGGTACTGTATATCTCCACACATTGTGGTATCATAATGTCAGCTCCTGTCCCAAGTTACATTTCAAGTGTTATGGGGGCTGATCTCTGTGATAGGGGAAGGGCACTAAGATAGTATATGTCCTACACAACAAATTTCCTGATAGAAGACTAAAGATCGGGACACAGAGCCACCGAATACAAGAGACACAAGCAGTGTCGGACTGGGGTGCCAAGGGTCCACCAGTAACCAACTCCAGGGCCCCACTGTCCAGCTACATGCAAATGTAACATTATCCTCAATCACAAATTTATATAAAATGAACTGGGTAGATTGTTAAATGAATAAGATGCTGCTTTTGTCTGTACATAGTGAGTCAAGTATATTGTGCCAAGTACTGCCCATATAAGAGGGTGGTGGCCCACTCTTGTACAGGGGCCCAGCGGAGGATTCTCCTGTTCTCCTGTGGGCCAGTCCAAGACTCCGAGTATATGAAGTAACTCGTCTTATAGGCTACTCAGCATTGAGACCACCATGTATCCTGGTCAAGTATCCAATGCCTTTGGCTGTGAAACAACCCCATATTATCAGTCTTTCTCCACTGAGCTTGACAGTTCCTTCAATTTCTCGATCCGTTAGCTCTTTTTTCCCTTGATTCTTCTATTTACTTTTGTCTCATTGCTCCAAATCACCCGTTTCCAATTTTCTACTGTCCACTTTTTGTACTTTCTTGCAAACTCAAGCCGATGCTGTTAGAACCTTGCTCTTAGGTTTTTTCCTTTGCTGGTCACATGACCTTGTTGGCCTATTTAATCCTGCTCCACCCTTCTGGCTTTGCTGGACTTCATTGTATAACTACTTTCTAGCTAGCCTGTGCTCTGTATCTAACTCTGTTAGTTTGCTTGGTCTACGGACCTCTGTGTTCTTTATATTTTGTTTGTTCGTCTGTCTGCTACTATTTCTGTTAGGAGGTGTCCCATTTTCCTCCCAGTCCTTAGTACTTGTAGGGATTCCTTCCCCACATCTATAGGTCTCCGTACAGACTAGCTTAGGACTTTAGCAGGTCTGATCGCAGGATCAGGTCCCCTGTTACATCGTAGGGATTAAGCTGAGTTCTATCGTAGGGACAGATCTCCTCTCTTTCCTTAGCTCTGGTAGCAGAACATAACAGTAAGTCCAGCCTGCAAATTCTCTAAGGAAAGATTTTTCTGTTCCATCATGGTGTCGGTTCTGGATTTGGCTAAACACCTGCAGGGACTCTCTCTGGAGGTGGCCGAGCTCCATCAGCACGTGAGTAACTGTCCTGGAGCACATTTCTTGGAGCCTAAGGTATGTTTGCCGGATTTATTTTTTGGTGAACACCGAGAATTTTTTTCATTTAAAAATGCTTGCTTATTGTATTTTCGTTTGAGACCCAGGTCCTCTGGGGATGAATCCCAGCGCATAGGGTTCATAATGTCACTTTTGCGCAAAGAGCCTCAGGAGTGGGCCTTTTCTTTGCAACCTAGTGATACATGCTTCAGATCAGTGGATAGTTTTTTTTCTGCTTTGGGACTATTATATGATGATCCTGACCGTGTCGCATCAGCTGAGACTGAGTTGAGACGTTTGAAACAGGTATCAGGTAATGTGGAAAAATATTGTACTCATTTCCGTCGTTGGTCTACTCAAACAGGGTGGAACGATTCTGCTCTGAAAAGTCTATTTCTTGCTGGGCTCAATGAAAGGGTTAAAGACCTGCTAATTGCTTATCCTACACCTGAAGATTTGCAACAGGCTATGCAATTAGCTATACGGGTGGATAGGAGACTGCGTGCAAGGGTTAATGAGAGCAAATCCTCTGCTATGTCAGTTTCTGGTTATGAGAATGTGTGTACTAACAGTGGTGAACCGATGGAGATTGGATCGGTGGCACCTCACTCTCAAGAAAAAGACCGTAGATTTTCTGAAGGCTTGTGTTTCTATTGCGGAAAATCTGGTCATTTGATTAAAGGCTGTGAGCTTCGTATGAAGAAAGAAAAAAAAATGGTCAGTCATGCCCGTATTGCCTGTTTAAATTCCAAGGGTGTATTTTTAGCTGCTTCCACGATTGCTCAGGAAAAATTAATGGAATTTCGGGTGTTTGTTGATTGTGGGTCTACTCTGAATGTAATTGATGGGGGATTCTTGGAAAGACTCAATTTAAAACCCGAACCTTTATCATCCCCCATTGCTGTGGTTTCTGTGGATGGTTCCCCTTTGAAGAATATTACTCTCAAGGTCTGTGAATTTCCTCTCACTATTAATGGTGTTCACCATGAGAAATTGGATTTGGTAGTTTTGAATAACTTGCCTTCTCCAGTAATATTGGGATTGCCCTGGTTAAAATTTCACAATCCTGTACTGGATTGGTCTACCAGTGAAATTAAATCCTGGAGCCATAAATGTTATGACAAGTGTTGTAACGGGCGTATTGCAGCTTTGGATAGGGGAGAATTGCCTGTTCCTATTCAGGATTTTTGGAGAGTTTTTTCTGAGAAGGAATCGCAGGTTTTGCCTCCCCATAGAGACTATGATTGTTCTATTGAATTTGTCCCTGGAGCGACTCTTCCTAAAAGTCGTTTATTTAACCTTACTATTCCTGAGAGGAAGGCTTTGGAGGAATGCATACAGACAAGTTTGGCCGCCGGTCACATTAGGCCCTCTAAGTCTCCTGTGGCGGTTGGATTTTTTTTTGTAAAAAAAAAGGACGGCGGTTTACGTCCTTGTCTGGATTTTCGTGAGATTAACAAAATTACTGTACGCAATCCTTATCCACTGCCATTGATTCCTGATCTGTTTAACCAGTTAATGGGGGCCAAGTGGTTCTCTAAAATTGACCTTAAGGGGGCATACAATCTGTTGCGCATGAAGGAGGGTGACGAATGGAAGACTGCTTTTAACACTCCTGTGGGTCATTTTGAGAATCTGGTTATGCCTTTTGGTCTTACTAATGCTCCAGCATTTTTTCAGAATCTTATTAATGACATCCTTAGACCTTTGATCGGCAAAAATGTGGTTGTGTATTTGGATGACATTTTGATTTATTCGCCGGATCTGGAGTCTCATTGGCGGAGCGTACGTGAGGTATTACAGTTATTGATGGACAATTCGCTTTTTGCTAAGCTGGAGAAATGTGAGTTCGCTGTACAGAGAATTAGTTTTTTGGGTTACATTATCTCCAGCGAAGGTTTTGAGATGGACCCGGTTAAAGTTCAAGCTGTACAGGAATGGCCTAGGCCTATTGGTTTGAAATCGATACAGAGGTTTTTAGGTTTCGCCAATTATTACAGAAAATTCATAAAAAATTTTTCTAGTATTGTCAAACCTCTGACCGATCTCACCAGGAAAGGTGCTGATGCGGTTCAGTGGTCTTCTGAGGCCATTGAAGCTTTTGTGTATCTCAAGGAGAGGTTCACCTCTGCTCCCATCCTTATGCAGCCTGATGTGACTAAGCCGTTTTTGGTTGAGGTTGATGCTTCCTCTGTGGGGGTTGGCGCAGTATTGTCTCAGGATAACGGGGATGGATTACATCCCTGTGCCTTTTTTTCAAAAAAATTTTCGGAGACTGAACTGAATTACGATATTGGTAATCGGGAATTATTGGCTATTAAACTCGCATTTGAACACTGGCGCCACTTCTTGGAAGGTGCGGAATTTCCCGTTCAGGTTCTTACGGATCATAAAAATCTGATATATCTTGATGCTGCCAAGCGCCTGAATGCCCGTCAGGCTAGGTGGGCACTGTTTTTCTCGCGGTTTAATTTCTCCGTTACTTACATCCCTGGTACTAAGAATGTTAAGGCGGATGCCTTGTCTCGCAGTTTTTCTCCCATAGTCGGTGCTGAGAAAGAGGAGAACATTTTACAAGAAGGTGTTGTGATAGCTGCTTTGGACTCCGTTTTGGAAGATGAGATTCTTAAAGCACAGGAGAATGCCCCATCTAACACTCCTCATGGGAGGTTGTTTGTGCCTGGGACCTTTAGGAGAGATTTGTTTGTTGAGTGTCACGAATCTCGGTTGGCAGGTCATTCCGGAATCTCTGAGACCAAGAGACTGATGGGTCGCAGTTTTTGGTGGCCTGGATGGCAGAAGGAAGTCATTAAGTGGGTGCGTCAATGTACTATATGTGCTAGATCTAAGTCCTCACATACTCCTGCTGCGGGGTTGCTTTGTCCTTTGGAGGTTCCCAGTGCTCCTTGGACACATTTGACTATGGACTTTATAACTGACCTTCCCCCCTCTGAGGGTTTTACTGTCATCTGGGTGGTCGTGGACCGTTTTAGCAAGATGTGTCACTTGGTTCCCTTCATCAAACTGCCCTGCGCTAAAACTCTCGCTAAGGCCTTTGTCAAGGAAATTGTCAGACTTCATGGCGTTCCTACTGACATTGTTTCTGATAGGGGTCCTCAGTTCGTGGCTCGTTTTTGGCGTGCCTTTTGTGACAGGTTGGGAGTTCATTTGTCATTCTCGTCCGGATATCATCCTGAATCTAATGGCCAGACAGAAAAGAAAAACCAGGATGTTGAGCAGTTCTTGCGTTGTTTTGTGGCAGACAATCAAGAGGGGTGGTCTGAGTTTCTGCCACTTGCTGAATTTGCTCTGAACAATCATACATCTTCTTCTGCTGGTTGTTCGCCTTTTTTTTGTTGTTCTGGGAGACATCCGTCGTTTGGGTCATTCTCCAAGTTGGGATCTGCCGTGCCTGAGGAGGAGAATTTTTCCGGTGATTTGGAGAGAGTTTGGATGGATGTGCGTGGTAATCTTCAGGAGGCCAACAGAAAATCTAAAGACTACTTTGATAGGAAACGACAGGAGGTTTTGTTCGCTGTTGGTGACATGGTTTGGTTGTCCTCTAGGAATCTGCGGTTGAGGATTCCTTCTAAGAAATTGGGTCCCAAGTTTGTAGGGCCCTTTAAGGTGCTTCAGGTTGTCAACCAATCTGCTGTTAGGTTGGAGGTTCCTACCTCCTGGAGAATTAATCCGGTATTTCATGTCTCTCTGTTGAAAAAAGCTGTTGTATCGGATTGTGACGCCTCTGCCTCTGTTCCTCCGGTGGTGGAGGACGGGGAATATGAAATTTCTCGCATCCTTAACTCTAGACGGTATAGAGGTAGTTTGCAGTATCTTGTGGCCTGGAAAGGTTTCAGACCCGAGGATAACTCTTGGGTGAGGTTGGATGATGTTTCCGCATCCAGACTTATCAGAGCGTTTCACAGGAGATTTCCTGATAAGCCTGGTCCTAGGGGATCCGGAGGATCCTCTTAGAAGGGGGGGTACTGTTAGAACCTTGCTCTTAGGTTTTTTCCTTTGCTGGTCACATGACCTTGTTGGCCTATTTAATCCTGCTCTGCCCTTCTGGCTTTGCTGGACTTCATTGTATAACTACTTTCTAGCTAGCCTGTGCTCTGTATCTAACTCTGTTAGTTTGCTTGGTCTACGGACCTCTTTGTTCTATATATTTTGTTTGTTCGTCTGTCTGCTACTATTTCTGTTAGGAGGTGTCCCATTTTCCTCCCAGTCCTTAGTACTTGTAGGGATTCCTTCCCCATATCTATAGGTCTCCGTACAGACTAGCTTAGGACTTTAGCAGGTCTGATCGCAGGATCAGGTTCCCTGTTACATCGTAGGGATTAAGCTGAGTTCTATCGTAGGGACAGATCTCCTCTCTTTCCTTAGCTCTGGTAGCAGAACATAATAGATGCTTCTTATGACGATATTGAAGTTGAGGCTTCTTCACCTTTTTTTGAGCCACCATTCCAGATTTGTGTAAATGTGTCTCACAGTGCTTGAATAGTGAGATCACAGGTACTGCTGGAGCGGTTTCAGTATTCAGGTACTACAGGTGCAGTTTCAGATTCAGGGACCTGATAACAAGCTAGCAGCTTCCAGACTGACTAACTACAATTGGACCTCAGGCACCTCCCTACAGTTGGAGGTGCCGTAAGCACTAAGTGCCTCCCAGCTATTGGCTGGGGGCACTTAGGATTGTGTGTGATGTGTCTTTAAGAGACCAAGAGTGTGCACACATGCGCCCGAAGCACGTCCCCAGGAGAGCAGTGCAGTGCGCGGCGAGATTGGGATGCGTGAGCTGGAGCAGGAGACACAGGCGTAGGGGACGCCGGCGTTACACAAGCCACCTCCACTGCTGTGTTTGTCGCGCCCGAACTGATAGACCTTGTGATGAACTGACTTGTTGACTCGATTATTTTGCCTGGGCATCCATCTCTTAGCTTTTGAATGGATGGACAGACTTGCCGAGAGACCGCTATCGATGAGCTGGATGATGCTGTTTCTCTTTTCTTGGGAAATCTTCTTCATGGCTGCTCGTCGATTTGAACCAGTGACCTTTCACTTGGGAATCAACCTAATAACACAAGAAAAACATTTTTCCACCATCAGGTGCAAAACAGTAACAATGCAGTGACATCACAAGAATCTGCATAGCTAATCATGTGCAAAATAGTTGCAAGTCAAATTTATGTATGAGATAGCCAAGATGATTGTCTATAAACTGATGGTAGTGTCACATTGGAAGCAGTAGTGGATGGTGCGATATGGAGCCTGAAAATCAAAAGTTCAAAACATCGTTACCCTTTTGCTTGTCAGTGTATGTAGCAATCTTGTTGGAGTATACAACAGCTATATCAGAGGTGGGGAAACTTTTTCCTGCCAAGGGCCATTTGGTTATTTATAACATCATTTGTGGGCCATTCAAAATTATTAACTTGAAATTTATCTTGCTATATTTGGTCAAACATTTAATTAACTCACCCCTATGTGATGGCTGGAACTGCTTCTCTTTCGTGAGGCGTGTGATGTTAGGTGAGATGGATGATGTTGCTGCTTAAAACTGATTTTCCGGTATGCGTCAGTCTGGAGCGCAGTCAACCCTTTGCGATGAGTTTTGACACAGAGACTGCTGTATGTACATCACACAGGAGACATTGTGACATCTGGAATACATGACAAGGGATACACCAAGACAGCTGTATATACATCACATAGGAGACACTGAAACTGCTGTATACATCACACTAGAGACACTGACACTGACACAGAGACATACATCACATAGGAGTGTCACTGGTGTGTTAGGTTTGACAGACAGTCAAACAGGCTCCAGCTGTAGAAGGTCGCTGCATTTGGCCATTGCAAACATCTTCCTGATTCTTTCATTATCCCTCTCTCTCTCTAGGACCCAGCGGTGATCCTCACCTTGCTTGGGGATTATATCTTTAGGACCCAGTGGTGATCCTCACCTTCTGCTACTAATTACCACACCCTTGCTGTATCATTAAATACTCTCAGTTTCTCCAGAGAGTTGCTGGTCATAGAGAGTTTCTTATCTATTCAGGTCTGGAATTCTAGTTGTTAGTTCCTTTGTGGATTGTTGCCTTGTTTTCCCCAGTGTCATCTTTAAGCTAAGTGTATTCCCTTGCTTGTTTCCCTTGTGTGTACTTTAGTTTGCAGTGGGGATGACTCAGCGCTCACCCCTACCACTCCATACCTAGGGCCTAGCTTTCGGGTCAGCTAGGGCCAGGTTTCCTGCTCGGCAAAAGGTGCAGAACCTACAGTGCTGGCCAAAAGTATTGGCACCCCTGCAATTCTGTCAGATAATACTCAGTTTCTTCCTGAAAATGATTGCAATCACAAATTCTTTGGTATTATTCTCTTCATTTAATTTGTCTTCAATGAAAAAAACACAAAAACAATTGTCCTAAAGCCAAATTGGATATAATTCCACACCAAACCTAAAAAATGGGGTGGAAAAAAGTATTGGCACCCTTTGAAAAATCATGTGATGCTTCTCTAATTCGTGTAATTAACAGCACCTGTAACTTACCTGTGGCACCTAACAGGTGTTGGCAAAAACTAAATCACACTTGCAGCCAGTTAACATGGATTAAAGTTGACTCAACCTCTGTCCTGTGTCCTTGTGTGTACCACATTGAGCATGGAGAAAAGAAAGAAGACCAAAGAACTGTCTGAGAACTTGAGAAACCAAATTGTGAGGAAGCATGAGCAATCTCAAGGCTACAAGTCCATCTCCAAAGACCTGAATGTTCCTGTGGCTTCCGTGCGCAGTGTCATCAAGAAGTTTAAAGCCCATGGCACTGTGGCTAACCTCCCTAGATGTGGATGGAAAAGAAAAATTGATGAGAGATTTCAACGCAAGATTGTGTGGATGGTGGATAAAGTACCTCGACTAACATCCAAACAAGTTCAAGCTGCCCTGCAGTCCGAGGGTACAACAGTATCAACCCGTACTATCCGTCGGCGTCTGAATGAAAAGGGACTGTATGGTAGGATACCCAGGAAGACTCCACTTCTTACCCCAAGACATAAAAAAGCCAGGCTGGAGTTTTCCAAAACTTACCTGAGAAAGCCTAAAACGCTTTAGAAGAATGTTCTCTGGTGTGATGAGACAAAAGTAGAGCTTTTTGGGAAAAAGCATCAACATAGAGTGTACAGGAAAAAAAAGAGACATTCAAAGAAAAGAACACGGTCCCTACAGTCAAACATGGCGGAGGTTCCCTGATGTTTTGGGGTTGCTTTGCTGCCTCTGGCACTGGACTGCTTGACCGTGTGCATGGCATTATGAAGTCTGAAGACTACCAACAAATTTTGCAGCATAATGTAGGGCCCAGTGTGAAAAAGCTGGGTCTCCCTCAGAGGTCATGGGTCTTCCAGCAGGACAATGACCCAAAACACACTTCCAAAAGCACTATAAAATGGTTTGAGAGAAAGCGCTGGATACTTCTAAGGTGGCCAGCAATGATTCCAGACATGAATCCCATAGAACACCTGTGAAGAGATCTCAAAATGGCAGTTTGGAGAAGGCACCCTTCAAATATCAGGGACCTGGAGCAGTTTGCCAAAGAAGAATGGTCTACAATTCCAGCAGAGCATTGTAAGAAACTCATTGATGGTTACCAGAATCGGTTGTTCGCAGTTATTTTGGCTAAAGGTTGTGCAACCAAGTATTAGGCTGAGGGTGCCAATACTTTTGTCCGGCCCTTTTTTGGAGTTTTGTGTGAAATGATCAATGATTTGATTTTTGCTTCATTCTCTTTTGTGTTTTTTCCTTGCAAGCAAATAAAATGAAGATAATAATACCAAAGAATTTGTGATTGCAATCATTTTCAGGAAGAAATTGAGTATTATCTGACAGAATTGCAGGGGTGCCAATACTTTTGGCCAGCACTGTATATAGGGTCCATAGAGGAGTCAGGGTTTGTCGTTTTAGCTGCTTAGGGGTCTCCACTCCCCCTTTCGCCACTTGTAGGGCTCCCTTCCCTTTTCCTTTCATTATATGCTGGGTTCTCCCCATATGCAGCGTGACAAGGAGACACTGAAACGGCTGTAAATATCACATAGGAGACACATCTTAAGCAGACAGTAGATAGCGAAATGTTATTTGTTAGTGTTTGTTAATGCTGTGCTGTATGACTTCTTAGTGTTTTGTGTGTCAGTTTTTTATTGTATCCTCCATAATGACACTTATAATGGTTACCTAATATCACAGGGAAAACAGTTCCTTCTCCCACAATGTCTGAGTATCTGATTCTGCAAAAAGCTGAAATGTGCAAAACACCTGACCCCAAAGTCATTGAGTTTTTGTGCTTTTGAGACTATAAGGCTATGTTCAGATGCATTTTTTATGCAAATTTTCAGCTGCGTTTTACAGTACCAGCAAATTCTATGAGATTTCAGAAATCTCATGCACAGACATTGTTTTTTTTCCTGACTTTTTCGTCAAAGAGCTGCGTTTTTGTAAAATGCAGCGTGACACTTCTTTCAGCGTTTTTTTTCGGCATTTTTGCAGCATTTTTCACCCATAGAAAGCAATAGATAGTGAAAAACTCTGCAAAAATTCAGCAAAAAATGAGGTTTTACTGTGTTTTTGGTGCCAAAACCTACTGAAGTTGCACTAAACTTTATCAGCATGCACAAGACACAAATGAACACTGACAAAACCGCAGTAAAAAAACGCTGCAAAAACTGTGGCAAAAACTTAGGAAAACCTGCTTTTTTGACAATGCTTCTTTAATGCCAAGAGCAGGTTTTGCCTGTGGAAAAAAAACACAACGTGTGAACATAGCCTAAGACGTGGAAGTATATTATTCTTAATTTTGACATATCCTTAATTGTACAGTTTTTCACTTAGGTGCTCTAAAACAGTTGATTTTAACCTAACTTATACATTTAGTCAAATTCCTTAAATTTGAAATTTATGGAATCAGATTTGTGATAATTATTAAATATTATGGATTGCTGGCCTGGCAGACTTGGCGTGACCATGTGTTACATTTATATGAATGGAAGCCATGGAATACCCTATGCTTTAGCGAGCAGACCCATGGGCGTTCTGCTGATTAGCTACGGCATTTCATATGAGGAGGTTATGTCTACATAGAATGACCCTATACTGCACTGGCAGCTGTAACTAGTAAAGTCACTTCATACATGTACAAGCAGTAAACCAGGAGCTCTGAATGACTGAGAGTGCAAAGCTGGTAAAAAGGGATCATGTTCTGTATCATTGCCGACCACTATGGATTTTCAGATCAGATCCAGTCTTCTGATTGGTTAATTGCCAATGATTGATCAAATGTCATCTGCCACATTGTGAGTTTGTAAAAGACTGGTCCTTCGGATACATTCACACATCCATTTCCATTTTTTATATTCGTGTTGCTTCTGTTTTTTTTCTCATCGGTTTTAAGAACTGAAGGAGGTTGACAGTCTAAACCTTTTTTTTTAAATCCATTGACTCTTAACAATAAATCTATTAAAACCGGAATATGGATGGAACGCTGAAGTTAATAGGATGTTTTTAGTTTTTAATCCCTTTTAAATGGATGCCTATCTTCAAAATGGATGAGAACAGCTCGGAGTCTCATGGTGTCACGCAAGGTGTAGGAAAGACCAAGTGCAACACGAAGGGAAGAGGGGAAGGGAGCCCAGACACTAGGGAAAGGGGGAGTGGAGACCCCTACGATGATCTGATATCACTATCAGTCCCCACTAACAACTAAAGACAAAAAGAGAGACAAACACGGGGGAAAGTAACTTAGTCTGAGCCGATTTCAAAGAGATTACACCAAACATCCTCCAAGGCACCAGAGAGGAAGTAAACGGACTGCAATAGCTCCAAGCCTTCACAAGGGAACATGTGAATATCACCGGAACCTCCCTGAAGCAAACAGAAAGTATTTAAACACCCAGGCCTGGGTGTCAATTAGCTGGAGGAAGGTAGCCGCTGGGTCCTAGATAGTGTTGAGCCACCCCCGTAGTGTTCGAGTTCGGTTCGGTTCGTCGAACACCCGTGTGTTCGCCGAACTGTTCGTCGAACTGTTCGTCGAACACCTTCGAATACCGTTAAAACCAATGGCAGGCAAACAAAAACACATAGAAACACATAGAAAACACCTTCAAAGGTGTCCAAAAGCTGACAAACTGCTCAGAAGACATAACTAACACATGGAAAAGTGACAAGTACATATAGTCATGCGAAAATAAAAGAGGTGGAGGAGTAAAAGGAGGGGGAGACACAGATATAGGCATGTCATGCCCTTCTAAAATCCAAAAAGTGAGAAGCCGACACGGCCAGTCCGCTCCTGCCCGTGCCACCTCCGTGTCGCCGGGTTTGTGCCAGAGCCGCGGTGAACCCTGACGGCCAGCCCCCCTCTCCCAATACTGGTGCCTGTCCGCTGGTGGGTCGAGCGAGCCCCCCTGTGGTGGAGGCAGCTCTAAGCTTTTTAATTTAAATTGTCTCTCTAATTTGAATGAATACACTTTAAATCCATTTACAAGGATCTATTGGAGGGCAAGTCTCATGCCAGCAGCCGCGGTAATTCCAGCTCCAGTAGCGTCCACTAAAGCTGCTGCAGTTAAAAAGCTTTTATAAGGATCGAGCTCGGCTGTCCACCGCAAGGCATCCTACTGCCAGTCCCAGCCCCTATGCCTTGGGGTGCCTCCTGATGCTCTTCACTAAGTATCCCATGGTCCCGAAGCATTTCCTTTGAAAAAATTAAGTGTCTAAACTACAGGTGGTGCAGCTTGCTTAACAGCCGGGATAATCCGCTTACTAGCAGACACTGCTACTAGGCACAAAGTATTTCCTGGGCTAGATGCAGTTAAAAATTTGTAATTAGATACTCTCGTTGGATGCTGAGAAAGCATTCCATAGAGTCTCCTGGCACGCCATATATGATTCTCTTAAAAAGCTTGGGGTAGGGGTCTAGGGGACCCTTTTATAGCCAAAATCACGGCCCTGTATCGCAATACGTCACCTAGGCTGAAGATAAATGGAACTGTAGCACCCTGAGGGCTCGGTTGCTAAAGACGTATTGCACCTCACCCAGAGGTGTGATATCTCACTCTCAGGTAAGGATGGAGTGTGGATCAGGACCCGACACCTGCATGCATTACACCACATTGCCGTGGGGCAGGGCGACCAATATGCCCCTGAGATGGGCACGACAGTCCCTGTCCCTGGCTGGAGTGGGGGGAGGGAACACTGAGGAAGGGGAACCCTGTAGTGCAGGAGCAGGGAGGAAGCAGTTCCTGGGTGCATTGAGAAGGGAGTATAAAAGGTGGGCACCATCTTAGTTCAGTGCAGAGAAGTCTGAGAAGTGGCAGGGAGCAGGGGCTCTGCATGAGCTCTGCTCCGGAGGCGGGCCTAGTAACAGAGGCCCAGGCCTGGAAGAGGGAGAAGGAAGGAAGAGGAGCGGAGAAGGCTCCAGGAACGAGGAATGAAGGGATCCCAGGGGTGCGGACGGGCGAGTCGCCACCGCACGCCCGAATCCACCTGCGTGGAGGGGTCAGGCCAAAGGGGGAGACCGGTCCCCGAACTAGTGGAGGCAGGAAACGACCCTCAGCTAGAAACCGGAGGCTCTGACATTTTATGTGGCGCAGCCCCTCGCTACACCCGCTAGGAAGGCACCACATAGGGTCAGGGAAACTGGCGCCAAGTTTACCAAGAGGAGGCCCGAGGCAGCCGGACAGAAGTGTTGGTAAGAAAGGCCAGACAAAGGACACACAAAGGGGGTCCTGTGAAGTGCTCCAAAGTTATCTGGGAGTTGTCTGAGCCCCTCACCTGGTGAGCACAGTACGACGTGGGCAGCTGTTACCTGCAGACGTGGTCTGGATAATAAGAACTGTGAGTAAAGGCCCTGAACTGCATCACTGACTCCGTGTCGTTACTGCTGCTGCCCTGCACCATCACCCCCATCCTCCGCATACACTGCCCTGAGGCTATACTCCTCCCGTGGGGAGTTATGCTACGCTCTGCTGCACCCACAACACCAGCCTCAGTGGTCTGCCCTGTAGCGGCGGTTCACTCTGACCGCAATCCACGGGTGGCGTAGTCGGACATTTAAACATCAAAACCACATAAATAGTTCCGCCACTGGTTTGACCGCCCTGAGCCACGGAACTGGGTCGCCGCCACGAAGACTACAACCACCAGCATCCACCAAAAAGGGTCCGGCTCCGGGTGTCCCAAGGCCCAGGGGGTGCGTCAGAACATTTTCATCACCTTTCACAATCACCAATGGGACAAGGCAGTGATGTCCTCTGTCCCCTCTCTTATACATCCTAGTGACGGAGCACCTGCTCTCATCAATTCGCCATAACCCCAATATTAGGTGGATTGAGGTGGGAGGCACCGAGTACAAGTGCTCTCTATTTGCTGATGATGTCCTAGTATATATCACTCAATCACATATATCCATCCATGCTGTTATGGCTGAAATAGATCACTTTGTTACATGGTAAAATTTTAAAATCAATGCAGCGAAGTCTGAGGCCCTCGATGTCTCCCTCCCCAAATCCATATAGGATTCCATCCAGTCCAACTTTCCCTTTGCCTGGCCCTCACAGGGTATCAAATACTTAGGAATTCCTATTCATAGAGACCTCATTGATGGTGATGTGTGTCAGGGCTCTTTATATCACTGTAAGCAATTGCAGACACCTGTGCTAATTAGTTTGGCAGGTGTGTCCAATGAAAGGCAAGACTACTTAAGAAGGCTCTCTCACATTATTAAGCAGCCTACATTTTCTGCCAAAATGGGAAAGAAAATGGGAAAGAAAAAGGATGTGTCGGCTGCTGAGAAGCAACAAATTGTGGAGTGTTTAGGTCAAGGCATGACTACAATCAACATTGTGCGATGATCAGGATGAAGTGTCTTGGCAATGAAGAAGTATGTAGCTGATTCACAGTACACACGTGTGCGTGCTGATAAGGGCAAATTGAGGACTCTTTCCTACAGGCAATTACGTCAGGTTGAAAGAGCAGCGGCAAAAAAGCCTTGTCATAGCAGCAGACAAGTTTTTGAAGCTGCTTGTGCCTCCAACGTCCCCCGAACAACAAGATGCAGGGTCCTTCAGAGGTTTGCAGCTGTGCATGCGCCATCCTGTCGACCTCCTCTATCCACTTCACACAAGCAGAAACGGCTCCAGTGGGCCAAACATTACATGAAGACTGATTTCAAAACTGTTTTGTTCACGGATGAGTGCCGTGCAGCGCTCGATGGTCCAGATGGATGGAGTGGAGGATGGCTGGTTGATGGACACCCCACGCAAACACGGCTACAGCGCCAACAAGGAGGAGGTGGAGTAATGTTTTGGGCTGGAATCATGGGGAGAGAGATTGTCGGCCCCTTTAGGATCCCTGAAGGCGCTAAAGATGAACTCCATAATGTATGTGGATTTTCTCAAACAGCACTTCCTGCCATGGTTCAAGAAGAAGAACCGTGTATTTCACAGCAAGATCATTTTTCTGCATGATAATGCACCATCTCATGCTGCACATAAAACATCTGCATCTCTGGCTGATATGGGCATAAAAGGGGACAAACTTATGGTGTGACCCCCATGCTCCCCTGACCTCTACCCCATTCAGAACCTTTGGAGCATCATTAAAAGGAGTGTCTATGATGGCGGGAGGCAGTTCACATCTAAGCAACAGCTCTGGGAGGGTATTCTGTCCTCATGCAAAACAATTGAAGCAGAAACCATCCAAAACCTGACAAATTCAATGGACGAGAGAGTTCAGAAGCTCCTTTCGAACAAGGGGTCCTATGTGAAAATGTAACATCACCTAGAATAAAGTTTTGAGTTGAAAACTGTTTGATTTCAGTTTCTAACAACCTGCTAATGCTTATAATTTCAAAAATGACCATTTTTTTGGTCTTTATTAAAATGAAAAGGTTGATCGAAAAGTTTGGGGGATCTAAGAGTGTGGCAACCCAGTAGTCATGATTACTTCGAATTCTGACAATATGAGGGTCATGCTGCAGGTAGTGCAGCAAGAAGGCACTTATGTGCCTTGCGCATCTCGGAGCCCCAAAATTATTTTCCGGGCTAGATGCAGCTAAAAATTATTTTTAATTTTAAATCTGGTGAAGCTTTAGTATAGATGGCCTAATAGGATCAGTGCTGCACACTGCTACAAAGCCCAAATTATTTTCCAGTCAAGATACAGATAAACATGATTAGTAATTTGAAAGCTTAAAACGGTTGGTAGGGTGATTTTAACCAATCATCAAGCTTTTACTCTCCCCAGGATGACACAGGGGTAGAAAAGTCATTTCGGATCCATGATTTGTTCATCTTTATGAACGTGAGTCTGTCTACATTATCAGTGGAGAGCCGCGTGCGCTTATCTGTCAGCACACCACCAGCAGCGCTGAACACACGTTCAGACAGAACGCTGGCTGCGGGGCATGACAAGATCTCCAAGGCGTAAGTGGCTAGCTCCGGCCATTTATCCAGATTGGAAGCCCAAAAAGAGCAAGGGTCCAGTGACACAGTCGTGGCTTCAATGTTTACTTGGAGATACTCCTGTACCATCGTCTCTAGGCGTTGACTATGTGTCAGACTTCTTGTCTCCTGTGGCCTTGCAAAGGATGGGCTAAAAAAGTGGTGAAATGATTCCGCAAAATTGATGTTACCAGCAGATACTGTGGTTCTGTCACGGTTTGAGTGCTGAACACTTGACGGTCCCACGGTTGGCAAGTTGGAACTGTGAGATTCACTACGTGCACCACTGGTATTTTGTGGAAAAGCACATGTAAGATTCTGCAACAGTCTCTGCTGATACTCCTGCATGCGTGCATCCCTTTCTATGGCAGGAATAATTTCTGCAAATTTACTTTTGTACCGGGGATCTAACAGTGTGGCAACCCAGTAGTCAGGATTATTTCTAATTCTCACAATTCGAGGGTCATGTTGCAGGTAGTGCAGCAAGAAGGCACTCATGTGTGTTGCGCATCCAGGAGCACCAAGTCCCTGTTGTGTTGGTGGCGAGGTAACAATCATGCTTCCTTCCTCTGTCCTCTCCCCCCAACCTCGCACAACAGAAATGTGATCAAGGTCTCCCTCATCTGATGAGTCTTCCATCAGTTCGTCCTCCACTTCTTCCTGGGCTCCTGCACCTTCCTCACTAGTTTGGCTGCTACCATGCGCCCTGGTAAAACCATCTCCCCCACCCTCACATGCCTGCCGCCTTGGTGCTGCCGACCGTCTGGACCTTGCAGATGTTAGCCCTTCCGCATACAACTCCTCCTCCTCTACTTCCTCCACCTCCTCTTGTGCCACCACCTGACTCCGAATTCTGTTTAACATGTGCTCCAGCATGTAAATCACCGGAATAGTCATGCTGATAATGGCATCGTCAGCACTAAACATCTTCGTCGCCATTTCAAAACTGTGCAGAAGGGTGCATAGGTCCCTGATCTGAGACCACTCCTCCAGCGTGATTTGCCCCACCTCTGAATCTCGTTGGCCCAGGCTATACGTCAGAACGTATTGCACCAGGGCTTGTCGGTGCTGCCACAGTCGCTGCAACATGTGCAGAGTTGAATTCCACCGGGTAGGCACATCGCATTTTAGCCGGTGAAGTGGCAGGCCCAACGACTTCTGTAGAGATGTAAGTCGCTGAGCTGCGGGATGCGAACGGCGGAAGTGAGCACACAGCGACCGTGCCCTCTGCAGAAGGCCATCTAGTCTGGGATAGTGGGCTAAAAATTGCTGGACAACCAGGTTCAACACGTGAGCCATACAAGGCACGTGTGTGACATTGCCCCGGCGAAGGGCCGCACCCAGGTTTGCAGCATTGTCGCACACGGCCTTCCCTGGTTTCAGGTCCAGTGGAGACAACCATTCATGAAATTGGTTCTCCAGAGCTGACCACAACTCCTCAGCTGTGTGACTCACATTTCCCAGACATTTCAATGTAAAAACCGCCTGATGACGTTGAGCCCTACTGCCAGCATAGTAAGGAGGTGTGCAGGATCCCTTCTGCGCAGTTAGAAAGCTTGTGGCATGACCAGACAGGCTTTGGGTGCAGGTGGAAGACCGAGAGGAGGTTGAGGAGGCAGAAGCAGTGGTGGAACTTTGACATAAAGAGGATTGACGCACAACTCGTGGGGACGGCAAGACTTGGACAGCAGCCCCTTGTCCTGCTGTCACCATAGTTACCCAGTGCCCAGTCAGCGACATGTAACGCCCCTGTCCATGCCTACTCGTCCAAGTGTCTGTGGTGAAATGCACCCTGTCACACACAGAGTTTCTCAAAGAAGCGGTGATGTTGTGTGCGACATGCTGGTGGAGCGCAGGCACACCTTTCTTTGAGAAGTAGTGCCGACTGGGCATCTGGTACTGGGGCACTGCGACGGACATAAGGTCTCAAAAATCCTCTGTGTCCACCAGGCGGAAAGGCAGCATTTCTGTAGCCAAGAGCTTGCAGATGGTGAAATTCAACCTCTTAGCTTTCTCATGGCTAGGAGGAAATGGTCTTTTACTTGTCCACATCTGAGGGACCGAGGGCTGGCTATTGTGCTTAGACGGGGTTGATAAGGGTGTCCCCGGCAAACTGCCGGTCTGTGAGGAAGATGCAGGCGGACATGTTAGGTTGCCTTGATCCAAAGGTGGTGCTATCGATGTCGGACAGCGCTCAAGACCAGCTGGTGTTACCACCTCCAAAGAAAATGATGACCTGCCAATCACGCTGGCTGTTGCGGGTAAAGAGGTGGCAGGTCTGCGCCCCAAAACAGGTGTGACTGCTGTCCCCCCAGTCACAGAGGATGAAGAGGCCGCGGATGCACAAGATATGGCAGACGGTGGTTGGCCCGGCCGGCTAGACCGCATTGTAGCACACTGAGCTTCCCACTGCAACTTATGCTTCATGTCCATGTGCCGGTTCATGCATGAAGTACTCAAACTATGTATTTTTTGGCCTCTACTTAGCTTTTGCTGACAAATGTTACAGATAACACGAGTTGGGTCATCTTTATCGATCTGAAAAAATGCCCAGGCTATGCAAGGCTTAGCACCCATGCGACCTGAAGAGCCACCACGACTTGTGGTGAGAGGCAGAGTTGTGTTTGAGGATGCAGTTGTTGACGTGCTTCCAGTACTACGTCTCTGTCCAGGAAGGCGCAACCTGACCTCGTCGTCACTAGCATCTTCCTCCACCTCCTCTGCTGACCTCATCTCTTGGCTGACTGTGGGTTGACAGTAAGTGGGATCTCCGACCTCATCATCATCACCCTGTGCGTTATCACACCCGTCGTCCTCAGAGCCAACCTGTTCCTGCCCTGACAAAAAACTAAAGTTGTCGCTCCAATCAGGTATTTGAGTCTTATCATCGTCTTCCTCATTGTCTCCACCAACAGGAGTTACAGTTTGGGAATGAGGGTCTACATTATGGTCAGAACCTTCTGCGTCTGGTCCTGGATCCGACTCATAAAGATTCTGGGCATCAGTGCAGATCATTTCGTCGTCTGGATTCACAGAAGCGCTGGAGTCGACCTCTGATTCCCAGGCTATAGTATGAGTAAACAGCTCTGCAGACTCAACCATCTGTTCTACCTCATACTCAGACGGGCAGCTGGAGATTTGGGAGCTGTGAGGAAGCAAGTGCGATTTGGGTGACACCTTTGAGGACTGGAGTATTTGTGATGTTGAAGTTGATGTGGAGGAGAGCCCACTTAAAGGAGCACTTGATATCCGTTGAAGCACCTGCTGTTTTTGTGCCTCATCTGGAATTTGTAGCGATTGGCGTGGCCGTAAGAAAGGGATCTTATCACATTGTCCGCTAAAAGAAGTAGACATTTTAGTTTGGCTGGAAGATGGTCTTTCTTCTGCACCTACCCCACGGACACAACCTTTTTTCCCCTTCCCAACACGCCTATTCCCCTTTCCACCAGCAGCAGGCCTTTTTCCACTCATTTTGGTGGTTAACTAATTCACAACTCTGGAGTTGTTTGCACAAAAAAACAATGGATGGTAACCGAGCAGAGCTGAGTGGCCAAACTGTGGTATTAGGCCAAAACTATTGGCTGGGTTAGATGCAGAAAAAAATTATTTTTAATTTGCAACCTGATGGAGGTCAGTATAGATGGACTAATAGACCAAGTCCCACACACCGCTAGAAGCCCAAATATTTTTTCAGAGCTAGATGCAGAAATTTTTTTTATTCAATTTGCAACCTGATGGAGGTCAGTATAGATGGACTAATAGACCAAGTCCCACACACTGCTAGAAGCCCAAATATTTTTTCAGAGCTAGATGCAGAAAAAAATTATTTTTAATTTGCAACCTGATGGAGGTCAGTATAGATGGACTAATAGACCAAGTCCCACACACTGCTAGAAGCCCAAATATTTTTTCAGAGCTAGATGCAGAAAAAAATTATTTTTAATTTGCAACCTGATGGAGGTCAGTATAGATGGACTAATAGAACAAGTCCCACACGCTGCTAGAAGCCCAAATATTTTTTCAGAGATAAATGAAGAAAAAAATTATTTTTAATTTGCAACCTGATGGAGGTCAGTATAGATGGACTAATAGACCAAGTCCCACACACTGCTAGAAGCCCAAATATTTTTTCAGAGCTAGATGCAGAAAAAAATTATTTTTAATTTGCAACCTGATGGAGGTCAGTATAGATGGACTAATAGACCAAGTCCCACACACTGCTAGAAGCCCAAATATTTTTTCAGAGCTAGATGCAGAAAAAAAATATTTTTAATTTGCAACCTGATGGAGGTCAGTATAGATGGACTAATAGACCAAGTCCCACACGCTGCTAGAAGCCCAAATATTTTTTCAGAGATAAATGAAGAAAAAAATTATTTTTAATTTGCAACCTGATGGAGGTCAGTATAGATGGACTAATAGACCAAGTCCCACACACTGCTAGAAGCCCAAATATTTTTTCAGAGCTAGATGCAGAAAAAAATTATTTTTAATTTGCAACCTGATGGAGGTCAGTATAGATGGACTAATAGACCAAGTCCCACACACCGCTAGAAGCCCAAATATTTTTTCAGAGCTAGATGCAGAAAAAAATTATATTCAATTTGCAACCTGCTGGAGGTCAGTATAGAAGGACTAATAGAACAAGTCCCACACACTGCTAGAAGCCCAAATATTTTTTCAGAGCTAGATGCAGAAAAAAATTATATTCAGTTTGCAACCTGATGGAGGTCAGTATAGATGGACTAATAGCATGATGCTATGCCCAAAAGATTTTACTTCACTAGGTGCAGTAAAAAAATTGGTATTCTATACACAGGTGGTATATCTTGCAACACAGATAGGCTACTCCACTGACTAACACACTCTGCAATAGGCCAAAAAGGATTAGCTTTGCTAGATTCAGCCAAATGCTGTGAAAAAAACTTGCACAGCACTGGCACAGACCTGCCTGGCAAAAACTGATAGGAACTCATGTAACCTAGTCCTGAAAAGGACTGCAATTACAATTAGTCTTTACTCCCACAACCGATCTATTTAAGAGCACAGACCTCCCTGATAAAAGTCGTAGGAAATGCTGTAACCTAGTCCTTAAAAGGACTGCAATCACAACTATTCCCTACTCCCAAGCTATCTGTATATTTGTGCGAAAATTGGCTTGAAATTAACAAGGTATAGCGCACACAGCAACAGCGGTGCCGTCTAACACGCAGCTGCAGCAGTGAGAAAATGGTGGCGACGGGGAAAATGGCTTGGTCTTATAGGGCAAGGACATGTGACATACACTGCCAATCACACATGCCCTTGCTTGTGTGAAAAAAAGCACTTCGCTCCGTGTGTGCGCTGCTGATAGGCTGACAGATTGCACCTCCCCACTGCAAATGCGGGAAAGAGAAAAAAAAATGGAGATCTTCATTGTTCCTGCAGAGATCCATCCCCTGCCCCTCCCCCCACCCCGCTGTACACTCAAACTGCGTATTAACATTAATTTTCATCATTACTGAGAAAAAATCCAGTTATGATTTTGGTGCACGAACAGTTATCGAACATAACCTCGAACAGCCGAATTTTTCTCAAATTGTTCGTGTTCGCCGACCGGCTCGAACACCGCCCAAAACAGCTCGAATTTGAGATTGGCGAACAGTTCGAGTAGAACAACGCTCATCTCTAGTCCTAGAGTGAGACAGATCTAAGAAGGCGTCTGTAATGCCAAACAAAGAGATCTTCTGCAACCAACTGCAGAGCGATTGTCACATCTGACACACCCGTGACACACGGAACGGACACATGGATCTGTTTTTAAAATTGATGTGTGGATAGAAATGAGATGGTTTTCTGCACCTGCCATAAATGTGAGACCACATGGTGCGGCTAACAGCGAGGCAAAAATCTTACCAACCTGAGTGTGTCAATAGCTGCAGGATTTGTCCCATTGGCCACCATGCTGGGCTGAAATTCGGCTGTTGCTTTTATGCAATAAAGCCTATGATGCAGATGTGAACACACACCACGCGACCTAATAAGCATTATACGTAACATTATCATTACACATGGAAATATCAAATCATTTTAAGTTAAATAATATTAAAGGCTAATTTATCTCTAATAGCAGAAATGAGCCGTTACTACTGTATATTATCACTTAATAGAATGCAAATTGCTTTAACATATATAATGTAATGGACAAGGACGTGTGAATGTCTGGGGCATGCGTGGGATGATGAAAATATCTTGTTTTCTGCCCACACACTTCTACCTTGTGAACATTAAGCCCTTTACTACATAACTACCATGCTGTGTTGTTGATCTATGCCTAATTATTTATACAGAAGTGATTAGTGTAGTGGTGAACACACGGAAATGTTCTTTCCCTCACATAACAATGGCTCGGTGTAGTATTAACAAGACATTGATCAAGCAAATGTTCTTATAGGACTAAGGGGAGGCAAACATCAACAGTCAATGTGTACGAGCACTAATCTTGTTAACTAGACTGCCCATGTGTCTGTTGCGTCGGCGCTGTCACTGCTGAGCGCAGGAAATAGCCCGGCTGCTCTCTAGTCATTGATGAACTTCCACCATATTGTAGGGTACAGTGTGTGCTTACACACAGATCACACTTACAGTGTAATAATAACAGATTTAGCCCAGGGGCATACACAGGCAGCAGAGGCCACAGTGCAAGAACAATATATGGGACCATTATATCTTTGCATTCACATACTGTCAATTTGTTACAGAATTTTAACAAAAAAACTTCCTCAACTAAAATATTATAAAAAATACAGTATGTAAAGAGATTAACAAATCCTCAATCACACGCATATACTATAATAGAAAGTAGGGAGCGGCTATCTGCTATTAGGTGCCAATAGACCCCCGTACCTCTTTACCCCATGTTAAGGGTAATCTGTCAGTAGGATCGTCACTGCTAAACCGTCTATATGGACATGTAGGTCATAGAAGAGGCGTATCTGGAAGGGGGGGGGGGCAGGAAGGGCACCTGCCCCAGGCGCAGCTGGCGGGGGGCGCAGTCGTGCTGCCTAATGCGGTGGCCCATGGTGTCTTCCCCGGCGGCTGCATTCTGTTGCCCCTAGGACTAGGAGTCGGCCGTTGTCTGAGCTGGCTGTCAAGCTGACAGCCGGCTCACAGAACGTGCAGCATGCTGGCTTCCAGTTAAAAATTGTATTCGCATCTGAAAGACACAATTGAAGCTCTGAGCGCTGGGTCACAGAGACGTCAGCAGCGTGATCAGGACATGTGATCATGCTGCTGACGTCAGTCCCCGGCACAGCAGACAGAGGCATACATTGGTGGTAAGGGCTCCACATTAGTGGAACTAAAGACACAGAAGATCAAGGGCGATTTAGTGTAACTGGGCTGAGAGGTTATTTACTGCCTGGGGGGGGGTATTTACTGCCTGCGGGGGGTATTTACTATGCAGGGGTGTATTAACTGTGTGGGGGTGTATTTACTGCCTGGGGTGGTTATTTGCTGCCTGGGGTGGTTATTTACTGCCTGGGGTGGTTATTTAGTGCGTGTGTGGGGGGTATTTAATACTTGTGGAGGGATGTATTTACTATGTGGGGGTGTATTTACTGTGTGTGGAGGGGTATTCACTGTGTGGGGGGTGTATTTACTGTGTGGGGTGTATTTACTGTGTGGGGGGGAGATTTAGTGTAATGGGGCTGGGGGGAGATTTAGTGTAATGGGGGATGAATTGATGACACAAGTTTGGGGAGCAAAGAAGGGACAGGTGCAGACACAATATGGGGCGAGGGGGAAATTTGAAGACACAATATGAAGAGCAAGGGGTGAGATGGGGGATATGTATCTGGGGATGGGTGCAGACATTATATGGTAAGTGGGGGGATGGGTAAAGACACAGTATGGTGAGTGGGGGGATGGGTGCAGACACAGTATGAGGAGCGAGAGGTTTATATATGCAGACACAGAATGGGGAGCGTGGGTGATGGGATGAGTGCGGATACAGTATGGGGAGTCGGGGGGATGTGTGAGGAGGTAGTATGGAAAGTGAGAGGGTAAATGAATTATGAGGGATGGGGAAACGTATAAGGAGACTATTGAGGGGAATAGTGCAAGGAGACAGTTTGGGGTGAGAAAATTGTGAGTGGGCACAGAATAGAGACTGAGTAGCATGGGGGAACAGTGTAAGGGCACAGCCAAGAGGGGATAGTATGCCAAGTAGGGGATGAGGAGATGAAACAAACTATGCTTTACTCACCCTCCTCAGGTCCTGTGCTATGTCTCCACTGCCACTCCTAGTCTGTTATTTCCTGCAGGCGCTGACGTCACATGTATAGTGCTGCAGCCAATTACTCAGCTCAGTAGCTCTGCCTGTGTGACGCCCAGCTGCGCTTGGTATCACAGATCCTAGAAGAGTACATTGATGGATTCCTCCACAAGAGGCCCCCATAAACATTCACACATCTCCACCATCCACCTCAGACCAGCAGAGGGAGCCCGTTAGGGATATAAATAGAGAAGGTGGAGCACGGCAGTTCAGTTCCTCTGAAGAGTTCCTGCCGTACAGAAGCCTGAGAGAGGTTAGTCTGCAGAGGAGCTCAGTCTAGTTTAGAGAACTCGGCTAATAGTTCAGTAGCGGAGCACGAGGCTCCTGCTAGCTAGGTTCAGGGAGCTCATTTAGAGCTTAAGGTGTTCCGGCGCCATAAGATCGGTGTAGTGCGGCAAGCTACCGTTAGTGTGAGTAGCCTAGTGAGGGCCCGAGCGAGGCCGAAGGCAAGTGGAGAGTTAGTACGTAGGGGGCAGAGGAGCTTAACCAGCTCACACCGAAGAATTTACCGGACACCGGGTCCGAGCTTACCGGAATCTCTAAGACCCAGTAAGGCATAACCGGATTCCCTGGAGAACTACAAGTCCCAGGATCGCTAAAGTGCTGGTACATAACAGAGCCAGGAGACACATAGGCCCCGCAAGCTGAGGAGCGTGTACTCCAAGAAAAGGCCCTACCACAGCGCAGGATAGAGATAAAGTTAGGCCTAGCTCCAGGCAGGTCAGAAACTTACTACGCAGAGGCAAGGAACAGGAGGCCCTACACCCGCTCATTGGGGGGGAACCTGATATGCACCCTTCATCCTACAGTGCTCCGGGACGTGCCTGAATTTCCATCAGTAAAAGGTACTGAAGTGACTATCCTGTCTGTCCCTGTTCTTGCTCTGACCCGGCTGGGTCTCGCCTGTCCTGCACCCCCCTCTCCGTACGCTGCCCTGAGGCCTAGCTCCACCTGTGGGGAGCTATACCATCGAGCTGCCTTATCACCGGCCTCAGTGGACTGCGCAACGCTGGTGATTCTCACCAGAAGCCACAGGTGGCGTCACGAACTTTCATAAACTTAACAGACCAAACCACCCCTTTAAAAGCTGACCCCAGGGTACGGGCCCGGGAGCCGACCACCGCGACATCCCCAAAGGCCAGGCAAAGGCCCGGGTACCGAGTCGTCCCCATCCCCTGGGCTAGTCATCTTTCCTGGCGTCACGAACAGGATTGCGTGCCCGCTGCAACGACGGAGTGTTATGCCCGTTGCCACCAGGTACTGTGCGCCATTAAAAATTGTGTTTTAACTGTGGTGAAGATTGCCGCCATTGTTGGGCCGCCGAGCGAGAAGAAGGGAGTAACCGCGGGAAACTGAGGGGCGTACCTGTAAAAGAGCGCGAAGCCCCGGACACGCCCCATGCCTCTACGTCAAACCCGGAAGTGCCAGGTCCTGTGAGGAGCGTCGCTGAACGCTCTGACGTAGGACGCAAGCAACGCAAGGTCCTGAAGACGACCGTCACCTGCGGAGCTGCGGCCTACCGGAAGAAAAGAAAAGAAGGTAGGCCACGGTTCACTAGGGGGACGCCAGAATGTCCGATGAACAGCACAATGCCGGAATACCGGTCAACGTCCCTGATGTCCAACCCGCGCCCGACGCCGGGCAGGCCGAGGCGGCCGCTCCACCAACAGCGCCGCTAACCCCTGTCATTCCCATAACTCTACCGTACATTCCTGGAGCAAAGTGGCTCCCCCAGTACAACGGCAAACCAGATACCCTGTCTGGATTCAAACGGAAGATATGCAGTATCTTGGACATGTACTCTATGACAGGCAAGCAGAGAGCCGCTGTTGTATTAGGACAACTGACTGGTGCTGCGGAACGGGAAGTGGAAACATGGTCGGCCGCAGACCATGAGTCAGTGTCCGCAATCTTTCAAAAGCTACAGACTGTTTTTGAGGATCATACTGAGGCGGACCTCCGGATGAGGTTCTACAACTGTTCTCAACAGCCGGAGGACAATGTTCGGGACCACGCCTGGCGTCTACAAGGGGCCCTGCGGACTCTGAAACAGGTTAGTCCAACCAGCATCGAAAATGAAAACAAAATGCTGAAGGAACAGTTTGTCCGGGGACTGAGGTCTCCAGAGGAGAGCAGGACTGTGCGTTGGTGGTCCTTAGATCATCTAGATGCCACTTTTGACAATCTTAAGGACATGGCTATAAAAGGACTGTAGCCCCTGGAAACAAATGCCATCCAATGTTATCAGTGTGGGGCTACCCCAGTGTCTGCTACACCCACCTTTTCCCCAGTGGCTGCTGAAGCCAAGGTTCCAGCAACGTCCCCTAGAGAGCTGAACAGTCTGCGCTCTGAAGTGCGTCAGTTGAGCAAAACCCTGATCACTGTGCTGAGTGCTCTGCAGCTGCGGACGGAGCCCGAGGAAGGAGGGAAAATCCTGTTAGCCGATAGCCCTGAGGATGTCCCCTGGATGCGAAGGAGGAGGCCAACACCACCCTCTACGAGGATCAGTGACCAGCGCCGTCTACAAAAGGACCCTACCTGCTACCGCTGCCGCAAGACCAGACACACCGCCCAGAATTGTCCTTTAAACGAGAAAACCCTGGGGCCGAGGGCCGACACCGAGGAGTAAACTCCCCAGGCCCATCAGACTGGTACAACAGGTTCGTCGGAGGAAGACCTTTCCTGTCCATTGTGCTGGACGGCATCCCGACGCACGCTCTGCTGGACACAGGATCTCAGGTAACCATAATGCCTGATGTCCTCTACAAGAGGTTTTGGTCCATGGACGACCTAAGTCCGCCAGCTCCAAATCTTTCTGTTTATGCCTCAAATGGACTCCCCCTTAACCTAATCGGGGTTAAGAATGTGACTGTAAAAGTGGGGAGAGTGGAGCTGGAGGACCAGGGGCTAATTGTAGTAGAGACTAATCCTGATGACACCAATCTGTATATGGTACTTGGCACTAACATTGTTGGTAACTGTTTGGGAGAAGTTGTGTTCATGCTCCAACAGATAGCTGACACTGCCAGACCAAAACAGAGGAGGGCACTGCAGAAGGAGATCCGGGTCCTGATGTACCAACAGCAAGTAAGGTTAACAGAAGGTGAAATCGGTAATGTGCGGGTGAAGGACCCCATACCCATTGTCATCCATCCAATGAGTGAAATGCTTATCTGGTGTAGAGCTGCTATAGGTCTTAGAGGACAGAGCTACTAGGCGGTAGTAGAACCCCTTTGCTCCGAGCACAGACCCACGCTCTTAACCGCCAGAGGAGTGGTAGATGTGCGCAATGGGAGGGTGCCCGTCCGTCTTCTCAATTGTGGGGAAGATGAGGTCAGATTGCCACGTTATGCCACTGTTGCCAAATTACATGCTGTAAATAACAACTGCATTCACAAGGCAGAGTCCTTAACCTCACCAGATGAAGTGGAGGATAATGACCCTGCAATCCAGGTGGAGGATTGGTGTCAACAGCTCCATGTTGGGATAGACACCACTCCTGCCCATCAGAAACAGGGTGTACACCGAGTGGTTCAAGAATATGCGCAGGTGTTCAGTAAACATCCACTTGACTTCGGGAGGATTAAGGGGGTTCAACACCATATCCCCACAGGTGACCATCCACCCATCAAAGAACGTTACAGGCCTATACCACCAGCTCACTACCAGAAGGCTAAGGAGATGCTGCATGACATGAGAAAGGCGGGGGTAATAGGGGATAGTTGTAGTCCCTGGGCAGCTCCCCTAGTGCTAGTTAGGAAAAAGGACGGGAGCATGAGAATGTGTGTAGATTACCGACAAGTAAATCCCATTACACATAAAGATGCATACCCTTTACCACGCATAGAGGAGTCCCTAGCTGCCTTAAAGTCTGCAAATTACTTTTCCACCCTTGACCTCACTAGTGGGTACTGGCAGGTGGCTGTGGCTGAGGAGGATTGGGAGAAGACGGCCTTCACTACCCCGATGGGACTCTGCGAGTTCAACAGTATGCCGTTTGGACTCTGCAATGCCCCTGGAACGTTCCAGAGATTGATGGAGTGCTGCCTGGGACACCGCAACTTCGAGACTGTGTTACTTTACCTGGATGACGTGATAGTGTACTCCAAAACGTATGAGGACCACTTGAAACACCTGGCAGAGGTATTTGAGTCACTGTCCCGGTACGGGATGAAGTTGAAACCCTCAAAGTGCCACCTGCTCAAGAGAAAGGTACAGTACCTGGGGCACATTGTCAGTCCGGAAGGGGTAGCACCAGACCAGGAGAAGGTCACTGCTATCCAGAAGTGGCCGGAGCCGAAGAACCTCAAGGAGGCGAGTCAGTTCTTGGGACTAGTAGGATACTGCCGGAGGTTTGTAAAAGACTACACCAAGAAAGCAGCTCCTCTGCAAGACCTCCTGGTAGGGCAGTCCCCCAAAGGCAGAAATCCCCCGTTCCATTGGGGTAAGGAGCAAGCCGAGTCATTTCAGGAGATGAAGGAGATCCTGACAGGCGATGAGATCCTAGCCTACCCTGACTACAGCCAACCGTTCCTGCTGTATACTGATGCCAGCAACGAAGGACTGGGAGCTGTCTTAAGTCAGAAGCAGAATGGCCAAGAGAAAGTGATCACATACGCGAGCAGGAACCTCCGCCCGACCGAGAGGAACCCAGAGAACTATAGCAGCTTTAAGTTGGAGTTCCTGGCCTTGGTCTGGGCCATCACTGAAAGGTTCAAGCACTACTTAGCCTCCAGTAAGTTCACTGCCTTCACTGATAACAACCCCTTGACCCATCTTGAAACAGCTAAGCTAGGAGCACTGGAACAACGATGGATGGCTCGGCTGTCGAATTATCAATTCACAATTAAATACCGGGCGGGCCGCAAGAACGCCAACGCCGATGCCCTGTCCAGGATGCCTCACCAGTCAGACACAGAAGAAGAAGTGGATGACCTGGAAGAGATTGAGCTACCTGCCTTTCACCGGAATGAGATGATCCACGAGCAACGAGCCTCCAGGAGGCAGCGTGGAAAGACGTTAAACCCCCTGCCTCACCACAGCTGGAAAGAGACCCAGGACAGTGACCCGGTTGTCAGCCGCAACAAGGAGCTGATACCCCAAGAAGGTGCCTCCCTGGAGAAGGAAGTGTCTCTCCAAGCAAAGCAGCTGTGGAACGAGAGAAGCCGGCTGTTTATCTATCGTGAGAAGCTGTGCCGGAGGTACGTCAATCCAAAAACCCATGAGATGGTATGGCAGATAATGGTCCCGAAGACAGACATCCAGATGGTATTAGAAGCTTACCACGATCAGGCGGAGCACTTTGGCTGAAAAAAGCTAGAGACCCTGCTGAAGTGTCGATTCTACTGGGTAGGAATGCGCAGCTCCATTGAGTGGTGGTGCCGAGACTGTGGGCCCTGTAGCCTCAGAAGAAAGGACTACAGCAGCCAGAAGGCACCCCTGCAACCCATCAAGACGACTCAACCCCTGGAGATCGTCCAGGATATAGCTATGCCCTGACCATGGTGGATCACTACTCACGTTTCCTGGTGGTCGCCCCCGTCAAAGACCTGACGGCAGAGACAGCAGCAAAGACGTTTCAAGCATATTTCTGTAGACCCCATGGTTATCCTGAGCAGGTGCTTACGGACCAGGGCCCGGCCTTTGAGGCTGAGTTGTTCAAGGAGTTCTGCCATCTCTACGGGTGTAAGAAGATAAGAACTACACCGTATCATCCACAAACAAACAGTCTCTGTGAGAAGATGAATAATATCATCATAGACCTGCTAAAGACCATACCACTTGAGGAGAGAAATCAGTGGCCAGACCTACTGCCTGATCTAGTAGATCTGTATAATCATATACCAGTAAGTTCCACCAATTGCACTCCGGCATATCTCATGCGGGCAAGGCCAGGAAAGCTGCCCATGGATTTGGAGCTTGGTGTTGTTGAGCCTGAAGCTGATATGACCACTGAAGACTGGGACACGACCAGACAAGAGCAGTACAGGAGGGTACAGGCCTGTGTCGAGGACAGTCTCACTCGAGTGAGAGAAAAGCAGGAGGCGCACTACAACAAAAACGCGCCTGCAGAACCCTTCACACCTGGTGAAACAGTATTGAAAAGGAAAAGACGAAACCACAAACTTGATGACCAGTGGGAGAGAGTACCCTACACTGTGTTACAGTCAAGATTTGATAACAAGAAGACCTGCATAATCAGTCGAGATGGAGGAAGAACGTCTGCAACCGTGTCCAGGGACCACTTAAAGTTGTGTCCAGATCTACTGAAACCCCAAGAAGAAGTGCCTCTCACCGTACCGGAGGAGCCTAAAGAAGCAGTGATCCGCACTGACTTAGGAGATTTCCCGGCAGATTGGCCTCAACTAGGAGGAGCAGTAGTCATCCCTGTAATCGCCTTCTACCCACAGCAAGAAGAACCTATAAGTGCTGCAGAAGAGCCTGCTTAAGCAGAATCCCCGGTTGGAATAGAGCAAGAAGGCCCAGCCAATTGTATGCTTGCCAGCCCAGTAGAGAGGTCAATACAGTTATGTAGCCCCTCCACACCTAGTGCTGACACATTGGGAGGTAGTGCACCTACTAGTACTTCACGCATCCCGGTACTACGCAGATCAACACGTAGCACGCGAGGTAAACCCCCTGTCAGATACACTCAGTAAAATAGTCAAATTTCTGGGAATATAGATAGTTACCCCTCGAGTATTAAATTGTAATATATTGTATTATATTGTGTACCTTCTCATATGTATACTATTTTGTGCTTTGCTTTGTTATTGAACAGTTTAAGTTATATGGACACTTTGCCTATTTACTTCCTTAGTTAGCTAAGAACTCCGTGGCTGAGGACTGTGTGCAGCCCAAAAACTGCTTTTTGTATATAATTGCGCTCTCTGGAGTGCCCCTTTAGGTGACCTCAGAAGGAAAACCTGTCTGGAGTGGCTCTACTGGAGGTCCAACTCGGGATCTTCATGCCCTGCAGCCACCCCAGGGCCTATGTTGAGGGTTTGGGACAGGTCCCTCAAACCACCAAGTACTCTACCCTGTGAGATGGACATCCTGTCTGGGAACCTCACCACAAGAGACTTGGATTCTGAGGACGCTTCATACTTGTTAATATTGTTATGCAACGTTTAAGCTTGGTGCCTCCCATAAAGGGAAGATTGTTCATGTTTCTTATTGTTTTATAAAATGTACTTCAGCCCGGGAGTGCTGAGCTTTGCTAGGGGGGAATGTGACGCCCAGCTGCGCTTGGTATCACAGATCCTAGAAGAGTGCATTGATGGATTCCTCCACAAGAGGCCCCCATAAACATTCACACATCTCCACCTTACACCTCAGACCAGCAGAGGGAGCCCGTTAGGGATATAAATAGGGAAGGTGGAGCACGGCAGTTCATTTCCTCTGAAGAGTTCCTGCCGTACAGAAGCCTGAGAGAGGTTAGTCTGCAGAGGAGCTCAGTCTAGTTTAGAGAACTCGGCTAATAGTTCAGTAGCGGAGCACGAGACTCCTGCTAGCTAGATTCAGGGAGCTCATTTAGAGCTTAAGGTGTGCCGGCGCCATAAGATTGGTGAAGCACGGCAAGCTGCCGTTAGTGTGAGTAGCCTAGTGAGGGCCCGAGCGAGGCCGAAGGCAAGTGGAGAGTTAGTACGTAGGGGGCAGAGGAGCTTAACCAGCTCACCCCGAAGAATTTACCGGACACCGGGTCCGAGCTTACCGGAATCTCTAAGACCAAGTAAGGCATAACTGGAATCCCTGGAGAACTACAAGTCCGAGGATCGCTAAAGTGCTGATACGTAACAGAGCCAGCAGACACATAGGCCCCGCAAGCTGAGGAGCGTGTACTCCAAGAAAAGGCCCTACCACAGCGCAGGATAGAGATAAAGTTAGGCCTAGCTCCAGGCAGGTCAGAAACTTACTACGCAGAGGCAAGGAATAGGAGGCCCTACACCCGCTCATTGGGGAGGATCCTGATATGCACCCTTCACCCTACAGTGCTCCGGGACGTGCCTGAATTTCCATCATTAAAAGGTACTGAAGTGACTATCCTGTCTGTCCCTGGGTCTCGCCTGTCCTGCACCCCCCTCTCCGTACACTGCCCTGAGGCCTAGCTCCACCTGTGGGGAGCTATACCATCGAGCTGCCTTATCACCGGCCTCAGTGGACTGCGCAGCGCTGGTGATTCTCACCAGAAGCCACATGTGGCGTCACGAACTTTCATAAACTTAACAAACCAAACCACCCCTTTTAAAAGCTGACCCCAGGGTACGGGCTCGGGAGCCGACCACCGCGACATCCCCAAAGGCCAGGCAAAGGCCCGGGTACCGAGTCGCCCCCATCCCCTGGGCTAGTCACCTGAGTTGATGGCACAAGCCATTGAAGTCAATGATTGGCTGCAGCACTACTAACGTGATATCAGTGCTGCAGACAATTACAGACACTGGCAGCAATGGCAGAGACTCAGTGCTGGACCTGGAGACAGTGAATAAAGCACAGCAAGCTTTTTTTAAAGAAAAGAAACAAACTGCAGCTAAGGGACAGGAATTTTTTGAAAATGGAAAACTCAGTTATCTCCTTAACGACCCAATTCTCTGTTTTTATTTTTTCCTATCCTTAAGCCATAACTTTTTAATTTGTCTGTCCACATAGCTATGTGAGGGTTTTTTTTAAAGGACATATTGTACTTTTGAGTAACACCATCCATTTTACAATATACGATACTTTACTGAAAAACGGGAAAAAATTCCAAGCGCAGTGAAATTGTGAAAAAAAAATTTTTTTTCAAAATCTGTAACAAAAAAAAAGTTATTTTGGTTGTAATTTTCTGAGACCCCTAGTTTTTTTTGTTTTTTTTTCATCCATGGAGCTGTGTGAGAGCTTGTTTTTTGTGCCGTGAGCTGATGTTTTAATTGATAGCAATTTTGGGTTCATACAATGTTTTCATTGCCTTTTATTGTTTTGTATTTTTTGTCAAGTGGCCAAAAAAAATCTAAATTCTGCAGTTTCAATGTTTATACACTGCTCAAAAAAATAAAGGGAACACTCAAATAACACATCCTAGATCTGAATGAATGAAATATTCTCATTGAATACTTTGTTCTGTACAAAATTGAATGTACTGACAACAAAATCACACAAAAATCATCAATGGAAATCAAATTTATTAACCAAAGGAGGCCTGGATTTGGAGTCACCCCAAAATTTAAAGTAAAAAACATGGTGGATGGAGTGAGACATGATGTCCCAGATGTGCTCAATCGGATTCAGGTCTGGGGAATGGGCGGGCCAGTCCATAGCTTCAATGCCTTCATCTTGCAGGAACTGCTGACACAGTCCAGCCACATGAGGTCTGGCATTGTCCTGCATTAGGAGCAACCCAGGGCCAACCCCACCAGCATATGGTCTTACAAGGGGTCTGAGGATCTCATCTCGGTACCTAATGGCAGTCAGGCTACCTCTGGAGAGCATATGGAGGGCTGTGCGGCCCTCCAAAGAAATACCACTCCACACCATTACTGACCCACTGCCAAACCGGTCATGCTGAAGGATGTTGCAGGCAGCAGATCGCTCTCCGCGGCGTCTCCAGACTCTGTCACGTCTGTCACGTGCTCAGTGTGAACCTGCTTTCATCTGTGAAGAGCACAGGGCGCCAGTGGCGACATTGCCAATCCTGGTGTTCTGTGGCAAATGCCAAACGTCCTGCACGCTGTTGAGCTGTGAGCACAACCCCCATCTGTGGATGTCGGGCCCTCATACCACCCTCATGGAGTCGGTTTTTAACCGTTTGTGCAGACACATGCACATTTGTGGCTTGCTGGAGGTCATTTTGCAGGGCTCTGGCAGTGCTCCTCCTGTTCCTCCTTGCACAAAGGAGGAGGTAACGGTCCTGCTGCTAGTTTGTTGCCCTCCTACGACCCCCTCCACATCTCCTGGTATCCGCTCCAAGCTCTGGACACTGTGCTGACAGACACAGCTATCCTTCTTGCCACAGCTCGAACTGATGTGCCATCCTGGATGAACTGCACTACCTGAGCAACTTCTGTGGGTTGTACTGTAGACACCGCCTCATGCTACTGTACCTCTAGGGGTGAGCAATGGCAAAATGAAAAAGTGACCAAAACAACAGCCAAAAAGCATGAGAACAGAGAAATGGTCTGTGGTCACCACCTGCAGAACCACTGCTTTATAGGGGGTATCTTGCTAATTGTCTATCATTTCTACCAGTTGTCTGTTCCATTGGCACAACAGCAGGAGAAATTGATTCACAATCAGTGTTGCTTCATAACTGGACAGGTAGATTTCAGAGAAGTTTGATTGACTTGGAGTTACATTGTGTTGTTTAAGTGTTCCCTTTATTTTTTTGAGCAGTGTACTTAATATATCATACTTCTTGGGACATGACGATACCAAATATTCTTACGAGGATACCAAAATTACTTTATTTTTAATGGTGATTTGAATATTTAGATCTTTTTATATTTTTTAAAACCTATTTTTCTCATTAATTTTTTTAGTCCCCTAAATCTGCGATTGTTTGATTACTTATACTATATGCTGCAATAACATTGTACTGTAGTATATAGGGTAATCATGGTTCAATCCATGAGATTGACAGTGGCATTTAAGTGGTTAAAGGGAACTTGTCACCATGAGAATGCAGTCCAATCTGCAGGACCATGTTACAGAGCAGGGGGAGCTAAAAGGTTCGATGCGGTATAACCTGTGTTTTAATCATTTAATCCTCTGCTCTTTCAGGGTTTTTCAGTCCAGTGGGTGGTCCTATCAGTGACTGACAGGTGTCCTTGTATAAGTGTGCATACAGACAGAGCTGTCAGTCACTGATAGGACCGCCCACTGGACCCAAAATCCCAAAAAGAGCAGAGGTTTAAACGAATAAAACACAGGTTATACCAAACCTTTTCTCATAAAATTACCCAATAATCTGCTCAGCTCCCCCTGCCCTATAACATGGTGCCTGCAGATGGGACTGCATTCTCATGGTGACAGGTTCCCTTTTAAACTACAGTGATTGAAGAGCACTCCAGCCTTTGTGGTCAAAGGAGTTTGTCTACCTGGTATGACGCAGGCTCAGCTCCCGAGACTGCTTCATACATTCTTTATTGACCTATGATGAAAATGTACGTCCATACCCTAAGGAGTAGTGTTGAGCGATACCTTCCGATATCAGGAAATATCGGATCGGATTGGATCGGGCCGATACCCAAAAAGTATCGGATATCGCCGATTCCGATACCGGAAACCAATGCAAGTCAATGGGACACAAATATCGGAATTAAAATAAACCCTTTCTTTCCTTGTAGGTTAATTCTACATGAAGGAAAACAGCTAACAATAATGTAGAATGTATTGGGGGAGGTGGTTGCCCAAATCGATGGGAACAGTGCTCACAGTGAAACATGAAAAGCCGGCAATTCAGCAGCGGCATACACCGGTACCCGACAATTTATAACAGAAAGAATAGAGCTTCACACATAGATTAGATAGATAGAAACATGTCAGTCACATATATATGAAGTACAGTGACAGTGTTGCTTACTGTACTTGTCATTTAGTGTAAAGGATTTATTAAAAAAAATATTAGTGTTTTCATGCACCGTCTCTTTAAAAAAGCCGGCCGGCAATTCAGCAGCGGTACCCGACAATTTAGAATAGAAAGAATAGAGAATCACACATAGATTAGATAGATAGAAACATGTCAGTCACATATATATGAAGTACAGTGACAGTGTTGATTACTGTACTTGTCATTTAGTGTTAAAATAAAGGATTTATTAAAAAAAAAATTGGCGTGGGGTTCCCCCTAATTTTAGTCTTTAGCGGAGGTTAAGCAGACGGCTGGGGCAGATGTTTGAAGCCTGGGAAGGGGGTAATACCCACGGAGCTTCCCAGGCTACTAATATCAGCCCCCAGCTGAATACCTAGCCTTTACTAGCTATTAAAATGGGGGACCCCCCCCCAAAAATGACGTGGGGTCCCCCCTATTTTAATAGCTAGCAAAGGCTAAGCAGACAGCTGGGGGCTGATATTAATAGCCCAGGAAGGGTGCCATGAATATTGGCCCCCTCCCAGGCTAGAAACACCAGCCGTCAGCCGCCCCAGAAATGGCGCATCCATAGGATGCGCCAATTCTGGCACTTAGCCTCGCTCTTCCCACTGCCCTGTAGCGGTGGCAGTGGGGTAATAGGGCTGGGGTTGATGTCAGCTTATAATGCCATCTGACATCAAGCCCAGGTTAGTAATGGAGAGGCGTCTATAAGACACCCCCATTACTAACCCCATAGTCAAAGTTAAAAAAAACACAAACACCCAGAATAAAATCCTTTAATTGAAATAAACACACAATTCTTTATTGTTCTAAATTAAACCATACTTACCGTCACACCCATTCCAGCTGAAGCCAACGATCTCCTGCAATAAAAATAAAATAATAAAGCAACATCATCCTTACCTTCCCATGGTTCCCAGGACAGCTTCAGCTCTGCTACATCGAGATGACAGGCTGGACCGCAGCAGAACGCTGCCATCCAGCCTATCATCCCGCAGACACTGAGAAGCGCAGGCATGCTTGCGCTCCTCAGTGTCTGGCTGTGACGGCATAAAGATGAGCCGACAATGAACTCAGCTCACCGTCACTGACAGCGTGGGAGAATTCTCCTGCGCATGCGGTGAGCGTGAGAGACTCGGCTCATCGGGATGTCGTCACAGCCTGACACTGAGGAGCGCAAGCATGCCTGCGCTTCTCAGTGTCCGCGGGATGGCAGCGTTCTACAGGTCCAGCATGTCATCTCGATGTAGCAGAGCTGAAGCTGTCATGGGAACCATGGAAAGGTAAGGATGATGTTGCTTTATTATTTTACTTTCATTGCAGGAGATCGTTGGCTTCAGCTGGAATGGGCGTGACTGTAAGTATGGTTTAATTTAGAACAATAAAGAATTGTGTGTTTATTTCAATTAAAGGACTTTATTCTGGGTGTTGTGTTTTTTTTTTAAATACTTTACTAGAAATTCATGGCGGTCATGTCTAATATTGGCGTGACCCCATGAATTTCGGGCTTAGGGCCAGCTGATAATGCCAAGCTGGCCCTAACCCCTTTATTACCCAGTGAGCCACCGCACCAGGGCCCAGGATGAGTTGGGTACAGCGCCAGAAGATGGCGCTTCTATGAACGCGCCATTTTCCGGGGTGGCTGCGGACTGCAATTTGCAGCGGGGGGGGGGGGACCCAGAAAGCTTGGGCCTCCCTGCGCTGCGGATTCCAGCCCCCAGCTGCCTAGTTGTACCTGGCTGGACACAAAAATAGGGCGAAGCTCTCCGTATTTTTTTTTTTTAATTATTTCATGAAATTCATGAAATAATTAAGAAAAAAAGGGCTTCCCTATATTGTTGTGTCCAACCAGGTATAAATAGGCAGCTGGGAGTTGGGGGCAGCCCGTTCCTGCCTGCTGTACCTGGCTGGACACAAATATAGGGCGAAGCCCCACATCAATTTTTTTTTAATTATTTCATGAATTTCCTGAAATAATTAAAAAAAAATTGACGTGGGGCTGCGCCCTATATTTGTGTCCAGCCAGGTACAGCAGGCAGAAACGGGCTGCCCCCAACCACCAGCTGCCTATTTGTACCTGGTTGGACACAACAATATAGGGAAGCCCTTTTTTTCTTTATTATTTCATGAATTTCATGAAATAATTTAAAAAAAAAAATACGTGGGGCTTCTCCCTATTTTTGTGTCCAGCCAGGTACAACTAGGCAGCTGGGGGCTGGAATCTGCAGCGCAGGGAGACCCAAGCTTTCTGCCCCCCCCCTCCCCCCCCACTGCAAATTGCAGTCCGCAGCCACCCCGGAAAATGGCGCGTTCATGGAAGCTGGATGCTGTACCTGGCTGGCATACAAAAATATGGCAAAGCCCACGTCAAAATTTTTGGGAAAAATTAATTAAAAAATAAATAATAATTTAGGGACTGCATCTTTATTAACTCCTCAAATGTCATTTAGTGTTAAAATAAAGGATTTATTTAAAAAAAAATTGGCGTCGGATCCCCCATAATTTTAGTCTCTAGCGGAGGTTAAGCCGACGGCTGGGGCAGATGTTTGAAGCCTGGGAAGGGGGTAATACCCACGGAGCTTCCCAGAATACTAATATCAGCCCCCAGCTGAATACCTAGCCTTTACTAGCTATTAAAATGGGGGACCCCCCCAAAAAAATGACATGGGGTCCCCCCTATTTTAATAGCTAGCAAAGGCTAGGCAGACAGCTGGGGGCTGATATTAATAGCCCAGGAAGGGTGCCATGAATATTGGCCCCCTGCCAGGCTAGAAACACCAGCCATCAGCCGCCCCAGAAATGGCGCATCCATAGGATCCTGCGCTGATCTCCCATGCACAGCTGTCACATCTGGAGATGGTGACAGCTGTGCATGGCTGCTGTAAGCTCACGCTGCCGGGAACACGTCCGCTCCCGGCAGCGGGAGCCACTGACTGAGGTCACCGGAGTGCATTCAGGCAGCGCAGCTCCGGAGACCTCCTTTACGGCACTGCTGTACCGTGGGAATTTCTCACGATACAGCAGGGCCGTAAAGGAGCTAACCGGAGCAGCGCTGCCTGAACTCCGGCGAACCTGCTTATGTAGTGAAGGGGCTGCTTTACGGCCCCATCATTCTAGCGGCGGCAGCGGTTCAGAGCGGTCACATTCTATGTGGCTGCTCTAAACTGGAGATCTTCGTGGGACACTCTTGGACTACTACGGAGGGGTAAGGATAAGGTTGTGGTTTATTATTTTAGATTTTATTACAGGAGATCGATGGCTTCGGGGAATTAGGTGTCTAGGTGAATATAGGTGTAGTTTTTTATTTTTTACTTTATTTTAGGTGGCGATCGGCGGGGACAGGCAATGTATGAACTAATTTATTGTAGGTAACCACTGGCCACCAATGAAATGTATTTAAAATTTATTGGGGACACAGTAGGGCAATTTAAATAGCAGGATCAGGCTGATGGGAACTACTGCTCCCATCGAGCTGATCCTGCTGGCACGAGTGGACGGGGGACCGACATAGGCCGATGGGAGTAGTAGTGTCACATCGGCCTATGTCTGCCTGCACGCACACACCCGCAGACATCGCACAGACACCGCACACACTCGCACACACTCGCAGACATCGCACAGACACCGCGCACACACCCGCAGACATCGCATAGACTGAGCACTGCCATCCAGCTTGTCATCCTTCAGAGACACTGCAGAGCGCAGGCATTATGGGAACTTCCGATTCCGGTATTCGATATTGTAAAAGTATCGGAATTAAGTATCGGAATTCCGATACCGCGAATATCGGCCGATACCCGATATTTCAGTATCGGAATGCTCAACACTACTAAGGAGTTAACGTACAATAACAAGAGGACTAATGATGACTATTGAAACAAAAAGGAATCCTATGGCATTGTACATGCAGTCTGATTTGTGGACAATATGTTATAAAACAGGATTTCTGAACAGATTAATGTATAGTTTTGTAAGGAAAAGTCCAGTATAATATTGTTTTTCATTCATTCATTCAAATCTCTGCTCTTCTTTAGGAGTCCAATAGGAGGAGCTAATCTATGCTAATCAGCTACGTATCTTCATTGGCATTTTGACTGTGTGAATAGTCCCATTTTCTTCTATTTTTGTTTACCTTCCTAATCTCTTCGGTGTTTCCCGCTATTGTCTGTCAGTGCATATTTTGTGTGTTTGGTATTTTCATTAGTCCCTGTACATCCTTCCTTGTTTGTCTGGTTTGTGTATTTACATACACTATTCCTCCCCACTTCCCTGGGTGGGGGAGGGGACAGATAAGGGCTGATTCAGGAGTACAGCAAGGTACGTGGCCCCAGCATCTTCACCATCAGAAGTAACATGTGGAACAGGGATAGATAGGGCACCCCTAGTGTTAAGGACAGGGTAGGAGCCCCTGGTCCCGGGTTGCCAGACAACAGCAACGTGACACTACTATTACTAGTCATTTTCCCCTCTAAGGTATACTGCCCTGCTTACCTCCCTTGTACGAAATATTGATTTTGATCATGGTGGTCGGTAGCCATAGGCAGACATAGTGGTCTGCAGCCCTGCAATCACTGTGTGTGTGTACACCCATTCAAGAGTTTGTTACACCAGACATGTCCTGTAATTGCTCATTAATACGTGAGATAAAGGAAGTAACTTTACAATGTCCATGATCTAATCAATTACCATCCTGAAGTCCCACATGGAGGAGATGGTATTTGGTCCATTTGTGGCATCAGCTGGACTTGCAGAATATGATAAGGTCTGTTACACATGGCAGCTGACAAACACTCAGGATGGAAATACATTTCATTGGCTGCAGGTTTCAGCTAAATGACAGGATTAATTGCCTCAGTCAGTCCTCACCTGGCCGCTGTTTCTTGCTCAGCTGTGTAATTATGGAGCTTGGAGTGTGCAATTCATAAATCATCTCTATAAATGGCTATTTAAGGTTACATGTCAGCGCCTCTACCCCAGAGCTGGACTTCTTGTGAAATATACATATTGATTATGTGGTCACTTACATCAGCATAGCCTGTTATATACCTGTGTAGTGTACAGTGAATCCCTGGGCTGGGGTCTCGGATGCTGTGTGGACCAATGGAGAAGCTGTGATAATATGCAAATATGTTACAGAACTGTAGGCAAAAAGCCATGGACTGCACATCCAAAAATCATATGTTAACCCCTTTATGATGTGTGTCGTAATAGTACGACACACGTCATAACCCCCTGTTTAGTGCGGGCTCCGGTGCTGAGTTCGCACCTTTCCGGACACAGGTCAGCTGATCTAGCCGATCCACCCGCGGCTGTTAAGCATTTAACTTGCTCTTCATTGGCCCCGCCCATTGGCAACCCCGTCACATGATCGCTGGTCGTTGATGGGTTGGCATGACAACCCGGGGTCTGCAGGAGCAGTTGTCACTGCCAGATTGCTATGAGAACTGCCCAGCGGTCGGCGCTCATAGCAAGTGAGCAGATCTGATCATCGCCTGTGTATAGTACAGAAGATCAGACAAGTGCTGCTTCTAGTCTCCCATGGAGACTATTGAAGCAAGCAATAAGTAAAAATAGATGTTTTTACAATATAAAAAAATATAAAAGTTTAAATCACCCCCCTTTTGCCCCATTCAAAATTAAACAATAAAACCCACATATACTCACGTTTGGTATCGCCGTGTTCAGAATCGCTTGTTCTATTAATATAAAAAAATAATTAGGCTGTGTGCCCGCGATGCGTTTTTTTAAGAGTTTCCGCAGCGGCAAAAACGCTGCAGAAAAGCTTAAAAAACGCATGGTAGAAGGCCTGCCATGTTCCTCAATGATAATCCGCATGTGCTGTGCACATGCTGCGGAACTTTCCACTGCGGATTATCATTGCGGAAAAAAACGCAGCACTACCAATTATTTTGCGGAAGTGCTGCGTTTTCGCCGCCATTGACTTGCATTAGAACGCATGGATTACGCTTCACTAGATAAGCACATGCGGAATACATGTGTTCAATGTGCGGATGGTACCCAGGTCTAGAGGAGAGGAGACTCTCCTCCGAACCCGGGTACCATAGAAACTGTAAAAAAAAAAAGAATAAAAATATATATATATATATATATACTTGCCTTCTGGCGGCCCGCGGTGCGCTCGTCCTCCCTTGCCGGCAGATCGCGATGGACTGGAGGACCTGCACTGATGTCATACTCATGTGACGGGTCACGGAACGCTAACATCGGCAGGTCCTTCAGTATACCGCGATCTGCCGGCAGCCAGGACGGAGGGAAGCAAGACTGCGAGGGCCATCGGAAGGTAAGTATAGATTTATTTTTTATTTTTAAACATTCTTTCGGTCACACTATATAAATCCATGCCGTTTGCATGGATTTATATAGTGTGACCAAGTTGACAAGCACTTTCCAAGTGATGCTAAAATCGCTTGGAAAGCGCTTGTCAACCCGCATGCGGAAATGCATGTGAAGAACGCTTCACATCCGCATGTCCCTGGCAGGAAAAACGCATGTACAATCCGCATGTACAATCCGCATGTACAATCCGCATGTGTTTTTTTCTGCCAGGGAGATGCAGAAACGCTCAGGAAAAATCTGGAGCATTTCTGCATTGTGGGCACATAGCCTTAATCTGATCTATAAACGGCGTAACGAGAAAAAAAATCAAAATGACAGAATTACCTTTTTTTGTTAGTCACAACACTGCAATACAATGCAATAACGATCGATTAAAACATCGGATCTACCCCAAAACTGGGCTGGGACATATACATCACTGGAGACACTGGACTGGGACATATACATCACTGGAGACACTGGGCTGGACATATACATCACTGGAGACACTGGGCTGGGACATATACATCACTGGAGACACTGGACTGGGACATATACATCACTGGAGACACTGGGCAGGTCATATATATCACTGGAGACACTGGGCTGGACATATAGATTACTGGAGACACTGGTCTGGGCATATACATCACTGGAGACACTGGGCTAGGCAAATACATCACTGGAGACACTGGGCTAGACAAATACATCACTGGAGATACTGGTCTGGGCATATAGATCACTGGAGACACTGGGCTGGACATATATATCACTGGAGAAACTGGGCTGGACATATACATCACTGGAGACACTGGGTTGGACATATACATCACTGGAGACACTGGGCTGGGACATATACATCACTGGAGACACTGGGCTGGGACATATACATCACTGGAGACTCTGGGCTGGGCATATACATCACTGGAGACACTGGGCTGGGCATATACATCACTGGAGACACTGGGCTGGGACATATACATCACTGGAGACACTGGGCTGGGACATATACATCAGTGGAGACTCTGGGCTGGGCATATACATCACTGGAGACATAGGGCTTGGACATATACATCACTGGAGACACTGGGATTGGACATATACATCACTGGAGACACTGGGCTGGACATGTACATTACTGGAGACGATGGGCATATACATCACTGTAGACACTGGGCTGGGATATATACATCACTGGAGACACTGGGCTGGGCATACACATCACTGGAGACACTGGGCTGGGCATATACATCACTGGAGACGCTATGCATATAAATCACTGGAGACACTGGGCTGGGCATATACATCAATGGAGACACTGGGCTGGGCATATACATCACTGGAGACACTGGGCTGGGACACATACATCACTGGAGACACTGGGCTGGACATATGCATCACTGGAGACACTGGACTGGACATATACCTCACTGGAGACACTGGACTGGACATATTTATCACCGGAGACACTGGGCTGGACAAATACATCACTGGAGACACTGGGCTGGACATATAGATCACTGGAGATGCTGGGCTGGACATATACATCACTGGAGACACTGGGCTGGACATATAGATCACTGAAGACGCTGGGCATATACATCACTGGAGACACTGGGCTGGACATATACATCACTGGAGATACTGGGCTGGACATATACATCACTGCAGACACTGGGCTGGACATAAATATCACTGGAGACACTGGGCTGGACATATACATCACTGGAGACACTGGGCTGGACATATACATCACTGGAGACGCTGGGCATATACATCACTGGAGACACTGGGCTGGACATATACATCACTGGAGACACTGGGCTGGACATATACATCACTGGAGACAATAGGCAGGACATATTCATCACTGGAGACATTAGGCAGGACGTATACATCACTGGAGACACTGGGCTGGACATATATATCACTGGAGACACTGGGCTGGACATATACATCACTGGAGACACTGGGCTTGGACATATACATCACTGGAGACACTGGGCTGGACATACACATTACTGGAGACGCTGGGCATATACATCACTGTAGACACTGGGCTGGGATATATACATCACTGGAGACACTGGGCTGGGCATACACATCACTGAAGACACTAGACTGGGCACATACATCACTGGAGACGCTGGGCATATACATCACTGGAGATACTGGGCTGGGCATATACATCAATGGAGACACTGGGCTGGGTATATACATCACTGAAGACACTGGGCTGGAACATATACATCACTGGAGACACTGGGCTGGGCAAATGCATCACTGGAGACACTAGGCTAGGACATATGCATCACTGGAGACACTGGGCTGGGCATATACATCACTGGAGACACTGGGCTGGTACATATACATCACTGGAAACACTGGGCTGGAACATATACATCACTGGAGACACTGGGCTGGGCATACATATCACTGGAGACACTGGGCTGGGCATATACATCACTGGAGACACTGGGCTGGGCATATACATCACTGGAGACACTGGTTTGGGACATATAAATCACTGGAGACACTGGTCTAGGACATATAAATCACTGGAGACACTGAGCTGGGCATATACATCACTGGAAACAGTGGGCTGGACATATACATCACTGGAGACACTGGGCTGGACATATACATCACTGGAGACACTGGGCTGGGCATATACATCACTGGAGACATTAGGCAGGACATATTCATCACTGGAGACATTAGGCAGGATATATACATCACTGGAGACACTGGGCTGGACATATATATCACTGGAGACGCTGGGCTGAACATATACATCACAGGAGACAATGGACTGGGACATATACATCACTGGAGACACTGGGCTGGACATATATATCACTGGAGAGACTGGGCTGCGACATATGCATCACTGGAGACACTGCGCAGGACATATACATCACTGGAGACACTGGGCTGAACATATACATCACTGGAGACACTGGGTTGGGACATATACATCACTGGAGACACTGGGCTGGGACATATGTATCAATGGAGACACTGGGTTGGGACATATACATCACTGGAGACACTGGGCTGGGACATATACATCACTGGAGACACTGGGCTGGACATATATATCACTGGAGACACTGGGCTGGACATATACATCACTGGAGACACTGGGCTGGGACATATACATCACTGGAGACACTTGGCTGGACATATAGATCACTGGAGACACTGGGCTGGGCATATACATTATTGGAGACACTGGGCTGGGACATATACATCACTGGAGACACTGGGCTGGACATATAGATCACTGGAGACGCTGGGCATATACATCACTGGAGACACTGGGCTGGACATATACATCACTGGAGACACTGGGCTGGACATATACATCACTGGAGACACTGGGCTGGACATATACATCACTGGAGACACTGGGCTGGACATATACATCACTGGAGACAATAGGCAGGACATATTCATCACTGGAGACATTAGGCAGGATATATACATCACTGGAGATACTGGGCTGGACATATATATCACTGGAGACACTGGGCTGGACATATACATCACTGGAGACACTGGGCTTGGACATATACATCACTGGAGACACTGGGCTGGACATACACATTAGTGGAGACGCTGGACATATACATCACTGTAGACACTGGGCTGGGATATATACATCACTGGAGACATTGGGCTGGGCATACACATCACTGAAGACACTGGACTGGGCATATACATCACTGGAGATGCTGGGCATATACATCACTGGAGACACTGGGCTGGGCATATACATCAATGGAGACACTGGGCTGGGTATATACATCACTGAAGACACTGGGCTGGAACATATACATCACTGGAGACACTGGGCTGGGCAAATGCATCACTGGAGACACTAGGCTAGGACATATGCATCACTGGAGACACTGGGCTGGGCATATACATCACTGGAGACACTGGGCTGGAACATATACATCACTGGAAACACTGGGCTGGAAAATATACATCACTGGAGACACTGGGCTGGGCATACACATCACTGGAGACACTGGGCTGGGCATATACATCACTGGAGACACTGGTCTGGGACATATAAATCACTGGAGACACTGAGCTGGGCATATACATCACTGGAAACACTGGGCTGGACATATATATCACTGGAGACACTGGGCTGGACATATACATCACTGGAGACACTGGGCTGGGCATATACATCACTGGAGACAATAAACAGGAAATATTCATCACTGGAGACATTAGGCAGGATATATACATCACTGGAGACACTGGGCTGGACATATATATCACTGGAGACGCTGGGCTGAACATATACATCACTGGAGACACTGGACTGGGACATATACATCACTGGAGACACTGGGCTGGACATATATATCACTGGAGAGACTGGGCTGCGACATATGCATCACTGGAGACACTGGGCAGGACATATACATCACTGGAGACACTGGGCTGAACATATACATCACTGGAGACACTGGGTTGGATCATATACATCACTGGAGACACTGGGCTGGGACATATGCATCAATGGAGACACTGGGTTGGGACATATACATCACTGGAGACACTGGGCTGGGACATATACATCACTGGAGACACTGGGCTGGACATATATATCACTGGAGACACTGGGCTGGACATATACATCACTGGAGACACTGGGCTGGGACATATACATCACTGGAGACACTTGGCTGGACATATAGATCACTGGAGACACTGGGCTGGGCATATACATTATTGGAGACACTGGGCTGGGACATATACATCACTGGAGACACTGGGCTGGGCATATACAACACTGTAGATACTGGGCTAGGGCATATACATCACTGGAGACACTCGGCTGGACATATACATCACTGGAGACACTGTGCCGGACATATACCTCACTGGAGACACTAGACTGGACATATATATCACTGGAGACACTGGGCTGGACATATACATCACTGGAGACACTGGGCTGGACATAAAGATCACTGGAGATGCTGGGCTGGACATATACATCACTGGAGACACTGGGCTGGACATATAAATCACTGGAGACACTGGGCTGGACATATACATCACTGGAGAAACTGGGCTAGACATATAGATCACTGGAGATGCTGGGCTGGACATATACATCACTGGAGACATTGGGCTCCACATATAGATCACTGGAGACTCTGGGCATATACATCACTGCAGACACTGGGCTGGGATATATACATCACTGGAGACACTGGGCTTGGCATACACATCACTGGAGACACTGGGCTGGGCATATACATCACTAGAGAAACTGGGCATATATATCACTGGAGACACTGGGCTGGGCATATACATCAATGGAGACACTGGGCTGGGCACATACATCACTGGAGACACTGGGCTGGGCACATACATCACTGGAGACACTGGGCTTGAACATATACATCACTGGAGACACTGGTCTCTAGGCATATACATCACTGAAGACACTGGGCAGGGACATATGCATCACTGGAGACACTGGGCTGGGCATACACTATACTGAAGACACTGGGCTGGAACATATACATCACTGGAGACACTGGGCTGGGACATATACATCACTGGAGACACTGGGCTGGGCATACACATAACTGGAGACATTGGGCTGGGCATATACATCACTGGAGACACTGGGCTGGGACATATACATCACTGGAGACACTGGGCTGGGCATATACATCACTGGAGATACTGGGCTGGGACATACACATCACTGGAGACACTCGACTGGACATACACATCACTGGAGACCCTGGGCTTGGACATATACATCACTGGAGACACTGGGCTGGACATTTACATTACTGGAGAAGCTGGGCATATACATCACTGTAGACACTGGGCTGGGATATATACATCACTGGAGACACTGGGCTGGGCATACACATCACTGGAGACGCTATGCATATACATCACTGGAGACACTGGGCAGGGCATATACATCAATGGATAGACTGGGCTGGGCATATACATCACTGGAGACACTGGGCTGGGAGGCATACATCACTGGAGATACTCGGCTGGACATATACATCACTGGAGACACTGGAATGGACATATACCTCACTGGAGACACTGGACTGGACATATATATCACTGGAGACACAGGGCTGGACAAATACATCACTGGAGATGCTGGTCTGGACATATACATCACTGGAGACACTGGGCTGGACATATAGATCACTGGAGACGCTGGGCATATACATCACTGGAGACACTGGGCTGGACATATACATCACTGGAGACACTGGGCTGGACATATAAATCACTGGAGACAATAGGCAAGACATATTCATCACTGGAGACATTAGGCAGGACATATACATCACTGGAGACACTGGGCTGGACATATATATCACTGGAGACACTGGGCTGGACATATACATCACTGGAGACACTGGGCTTGGACATATACATCACTGGAGACACTGGGCTGGACATATACATTACTGGAGACGCTGGGCATATACATCACTGGAGACACTGGGCTGGGCATATACATCAATGGAGACACTGGGCTGGGTATATACATCACTGAAGATACTGGGCTGGAACATATACATCACTGGAGACACTGGGCTGGGCAAATGCATCACTGGAGACACTGGGCTGGGACATATGCATCACTGGAGACACTGGACTGGGCATATACATCACTGGAGACACTGGGCTGGAACATAGACATCACTGGAGACACTGGGCTGGGACATATACATTACTGGAGACACTGGGCTGGGCATACACATCACTGGAGACACTGGGCTGGGCATATACATCACTGGAGACACTGGGCAGGGACATATGCATCACTGGAGATACTGGGCTGGGCATACACATCACTGGAGACACTGGGCTGGGCATATACCTCACTGGAGACAATAGGCAGGACATATTCATCACTGGAGACATTAGGCAGGATATATACATCACTGGAGACACTGGGCTGGACATGTATATCAATGGAGACACTGGGCTAAACATATACATCACTGGAGACACTGGGCTGGGACATATACATCACTGGAGACACTGGGCTGGACATATATATCACTGGAGACACTGGGCTGGACATATAAATCATTGGAGACACTGGGCTGGGACATATACATCACTGGAGACACTTGGCTGGACATATAGATCACTGGAGACACTGGGCTGGGCATATATAGCACTGGAGACACTGAGCTGGGACATATACATCACTTGAGACACTGGGATGGGACATATACATCACTGGAGACACTGGGAAGGGCATATACATCACTGGAGACACTGGGCTGGACATATAGATCACTGGAGACACTGGGCTGGGCATATACATCACTGGAGACACTGGGCTGGACATATACATCACTGGAGACACTGGGCTGGGACATATACATCACTGGAGACACTGGGCTGGGCATATACATCACTGGAGACACTGGGCTGGGACATATACATCACTGGAGACACTGGGCTGGACATATACATCACTGGAGACACTGGGCTGGACATATACATCACTGCAGACACTGGAATGGGATATATACATCACTGGAGACACTGGGCTGGGCACATACATCAATGGAGACACTGGGCTGGAACATACACATCACTGGAGACACTGGGCTGGACATATAGATCACTGGAGATGCTGGGCATATACATCACTGTAGACACTGGGCAGGGACATATACATCACTGGAGACACTGGGCTGAGACATATACATCACTGGATACACTGGGCTGGGCGTATACATCACTGGAGACACAGGGCTAGGACATATACATCACTGGAGACACTGGGCTGGGACATATACATCAATGGAGACACTGGGCTGGGACATATGCATCACTGGAGACACTGGGCTGGGATATATACATCACTGGAGACACTGGGCTGGGCGCATACATCACTGGAGACACTGGGCTAGGACATATACATCACTGGAGACTCTGAGCTGGGACATATACATCACTGGAGACATTGGGCTGGGCGTATACATCACTGGAGACACTGGACTAGGACATATACATCACTGGAGACACTGGGCTGGGCGTATACATCACTGGAGTCACTGGGCTAGGACATATACATCACTGGAGACACTGGGCTAGGATATATACATCACTGGAGACACTGGGCTGGGACATATACATCACTGGAGACACTGGGCTGGGCATATACATCACTGGAGACACTGGGCTGGGATATATACATCACTGGAGACACTGGGCTGGACATATACATCACTGGAGACACTGGGCTGGACATATACATCACTGTAGACACTGGACTGGGATATATACATCACTGGAGACACTGGGCTCGGCACATACATCAATGGAGACACTGGGCTGGGCATATACATCACTGTAGACACTGGGCTGGAACATATACATCACTGGAGACACTGGGCTGGGACATATACATCACTGGAGACACTGGGCTGGGCGTATACATCACTGGAGACACTGGGCAAGGACATATACATCACTGGAGACACTGGGCTGGGACATATACATCAATGGAGACAGTGGGCTGGGACATATGCATCACTGGAGACACTGGGCTGGGCATATACATCACTGGAGATACTGGGCTGGGACATACACATCACTGGAGACACTCGACTGGACATACACATCACTGGAGACCCTGGGCTTGGACATATACATCACTGGAGACACTGGGCTGGACATTTACATTACTGGAGAAGCTGGGCATATACATCACTGTAGACACTGGGCTGGGATATATACATCACTGGAGACACTGGGCTGGGCATACACATCACTGGAAACACTGGGCTGGGCATATACATCACTGGAGACGCTATGCATATACATCACTGGAGACACTGGGCAGGGCATATACATCAATAGATACACTGGGCTGGGCATATACATCACTGGAGACACTGGGCTGGGAGGCATACATCACTGTAGATACTCGGCTGGACATATACATCACTGGAGACACTGGAATGGACATATACCTCACTGGAGACACAGGGCGGGACAAATACATCACTGGAGATGCTGGTCTGGACATATACATCACTGGAGACACTGGGCTGGACATATAGATCACTGGAGACGCTGGGCATATACATCACTGGAGACACTGGGCTGGACATATACATCACTGGAGACACTGGGCTGGACATATAAATCACTGGAGACAATAGGCAAGACATATTCATCACTGGAGACATTAGGCAGGACATATACATCACTGGAGACACTGGGCTGGACATATATATCACTGGAGACACTGGGCTGGACATATACATCACTGGAGACACTGGGCTTGGACATATACATCACTGGAGACACTGGGCTGGACATATACATTACTGGAGACGCTGGGCATATACATCACTATAGACACTGGGCTGGGATATATACATCACTGGAGACACTGGGCTGGGCACACACATCACTGGAGACACTGGGCTGGGCATATACATCACTGGAGACGCTGGGCATATACATCACTGGAGACACTGGGCTGGGCATATACATCAATGGAGACACTGGGCTGGGTATATACATCACTGAAGACACTGGGCTGGAACATATACATCACTGGAGACACTGGGCTGGGCAAATGCATCACTGGAGACACTGGGCTGGGACATATGCATCACTGGAGACACTGGACTGGGCATATACATCACTGGAGACACTGGGCTGGAACATAGACATCACTGGAGACACTGGGCTGGGACATATACATCACTGGAGACACTGGGCTGGGCATACACATCACTGGAGACACTGGGCTGGGCATATACATCACTGGAGACACTGGGCAGGGACATATGCATCACTGGAGATACTGGGCTGGGCATACACATCACTGGAGACACTGGACTGGGCATATACATCACTGGAGACAATAGGCAGGACATATTCATCACTGGAGACATTAGGCAGGATATATACATCACTGGAGACACTGGACTGGACATATATATCAATGGAGACACTGGGCTGAACATATACATCACTGGAGACACTGGGCTGGGACATATACATCACTGGAGACACTGGGCTGGACATATATATCACTGGAGACACTGGGCTGGACATATAAATCATTGGAGACACTGGGCTGGGACATATACATCACTGGAGACACTTGGCTGGACATATAGATCACTGGAGACACTGGGCTGGGCATATATAGCACTGGAGACACTGAGCTGGGACATATACATCACTTGAAACACTGGGCTGGGACATATACATCACTGGAGACACTAGGAAGGGCATATACATCACTGGAGACACTGGGCTGGACATATAGATCACTGGAGACACTGGGCTGGGCATATACATCACTGGAGACACTGGGCTGGACATATACATCACTGGAGACACTGGGCTGGGACATATACATCACTGGAGACACTGGACTAGGACATATACATCACTGGAGACACTGGGCTGGGCGTATACATCACTGGAGTCACTGGGCTAGGACATATACATCACTGGAGACACTGGGCTAGGATATATACATCACTGGAGACACTGGGCTGGGACATATACATCACTGGAGACACTGGGCTGGGACATATACATCACTGGAGACACTGGGCTGGGCACATACATCAATGGAGACACTGGGCTGGAACATACACATCACTGGAGACACTGGGCTGGACATATAGGTTACTGGAGATGCTGGGCATATACATCACTGGAGACACTGGGCAGGGACATATACATCACTGGAGACACTGAGCTGGGACATATGCATCACTGGAGACACTGGGCTGAGACATATACATCACTGGATACACTGGGCTGGGCGTATACTTCACTGGAGACACTGGGCTAGGACATATACATCACTGGAGACACTGGGCTGGGACATATACATCAATGAAGACACTGGGCTGGGACATATGCATCACTGGAGACACTGGGCTGGGATATATACATCACTGGAGACACTGGGCTGGGCGCATACATCACTGGAGACACTGGGCTAGGACATATACATCACTGGAGACTCTGAGCTGGGACATATACATCACTGGAGACATTGGGCTGGGCGTATACATCACTGGAGACACTGGACTAGGACATATACATCACTGGAGACACTGGGCTGGGCGTATACATCACTGGAGTCACTGGGCTAGGACATATACATCACTGGAGACACTGGGCTAGGATATATACATCACTGGAGACACTGGGCTGGGACATATACATCACTGGAGACACTGGGCTGGGCATATACATCACTGGAGACACTGGGCTGGGACATATACATCACTGGAGACACTGGGCTTGACATATACATCACTGGAGACACTGGGCTGGACATATACATCACTGTAGACACTGGACTGGGATATATACATCACTGGAGACACTGGGCTCGGCACATACATCAATGGAGACACTGGGCTGGGCATATACATCACTGTAGACACTGGGCTGGAACATATACATCACTGGAGACACTGGGCTGGGACATATACATCACTGGAGACACTGGGCTGGGCGTATACATCACTGGAGACACTGGGCAAGGACATATACATCACTGGAGACACTGGGCTGGGACATATACATCAATGGAGACAGTGGGCTGGGACATATGCATCACTGGAGACACTGGGCTGGGATATATACATCACTGGAGACACTGGGCTGGGCACATACATCACTGGAGACACTGGGCAAGGACATATACATCACTGGAGACACTGGGCTGGGACATATACATCAATGGAGACAGTGGGCTGGGACATATGCATCACTGGAGACACTGGGCTGGGATATATACATCACTGGAGACAATAGGCAGGACATATTCATCACTGGAGACATTAGGCAGGATATATACATCACTGGAGACACTGGGATGGACATATATATCAATGGAAACACTGGGCTGAACATATACATCACTGGAGACACTGGGCTGGGACATATACATCACTGGAGACACTGGGCTGGACATATATATCACTGGAGACACTGGGCTGGACATATAAATCACTGGAGACACTGGGCTGGGACATATACATCACTGGAGACACTTGGCTGGACATATAGATCATTGGAGACACTGGGCTGGGCATATATATCACTGGAGACACTGAGCTGGGACATATACATCACTTGAGACACTGAGCTGGGACATATACATCACTGAAGACACTGGGAAGGGCATATACATCACTGGAGACACTGGGCTGGACATATAGATCACTGGAGACACTGGGCTGGGCATATACATCACTGGAGACACTGGGCTGGACATATACATCACTGGAGACACTGGGCTGGGACATATACATCACTGGAGACACTGGGCTGGGCATATACATCACTGGAGACACTGGGCTGGGACATATACATCACTGGAGACACTGGGCTGGACATATACATCACTGCAGACACTGGAGTGGGATATATACATCACTGGAGACACTGGGCTGGGCACATACATCAATGGAGACACTGGGCTGGACATATATATCACTGGAGACACTGGGCTGGACACATACATCACTGGAGACACTGGGCTTGGACATATACATCACTGGAGACACTGGGCTGGACATACACATTACTGGAGACGCTGGGCATATACATCACTGTAGACACTGGGCTGGGATATATACATCACTGGAGACACTGGGCTGGGCATACACATCACTGAAGACACTGGACTGGGCATATACATCACTGGAGACGCTGGGCATATACATCACTGGAGACACTGGGCTGGGCATATACATCAATGGAGAAACTGGGCTGGGTATATACATCACTGAAGACACTGGGCTGGAACATATACATCACTGGAGACACTGGGCTGGGCAAATGCATCACTGGAGACACTAGGCTAGGACATATGCATCACTGGAGACACTGGGCTGGGCATATACATCACTGGAGACACTGGGCTGGAACATATACATCACTGGAAACACTGGGCTGGAACATATACATCACTGGAGACACTGGGCTGGGCATACATATCACTGGAGACACTGGGCTGGGCATATACATCACTGGAGACACTGGGCTGGGCATATACATCACTGGAGACACTGGTCTGGGACATATAAATCACTGGAGACACTGGTCTAGGACATATAAATCACTGGAGACACTGAGCTGGGCATATACATCACTGGAAACACTGGGCTGGACATATACATCACTGGAGACACTGGGCTGGACATATACATCACTGGAGACACTGGGCTGGGCATATATATCACTGGAGACAATAGGCAGGACATATTCATCACTGGAGACATTAGGCAGGATATATACATCACTGGAGACACTGGGCTGGACATATATATCACTGGAGACGCTGGGCTGAACATATACATCACAGGAGACAATGGACTGGGACATATACATCACTGGAGACACTGGGCTGGACATATATATCACTGGAGAGACTGGGCTGCGACATATGCATCACTGGAGACACTGCGCAGGACATATACATCACTGGAGACACTGGGCTGAACATATACATCACTGGAGACACTGGGTTGGGACATATACATCACTGGAGACACTGGGCTGGGACATATGCATCAATGGAGACACTGGGTTGGGACATATACATCACTGGAGACACTGGGCTGGGACATATACATCACTGGAGACACTGGGCTGGACATATATATCACTGGAGACACTGGGCTGGACATATACATCACTGGAGACACTGGGCTGGGACATGTACATCACTGGAGACACTTGGCTGGACATATAGATCACTGGAGACACTGGGCTGGGCATATACATTATTGGAGACACTGGGCTGGGACATATACATCACTGGAGACACTGGGCTGGACATATAGATCACTGGAGACGCTGGGCATATACATCACTGGAGACACTGGGCTGGACATATACATCACTGGAGACACTGGGCTGGACATATACATCACTGGAGACACTGGGCTGGACATATACATCACTGGAGACACTGGGCTGGACATATACATCACTGGAGACAATAGGCAGGACATATTCATCACTGGAGACATTAGGCAGGACATATACATCACTGGAGACACTGGGCTGGACATATATATCACTGGAGACACTGGGATGGACATATACATCACTGGAGACACTGGGCTTGGACATATACATCACTGGAGACACTGGGCTGGACATATACATTACTGGAGACGCTGGGCATATACATCACTATAGACACTGGGCTGGGATATATACATCACTGGAGACACTGGGCTGGGCACACACATCACTGGAGACACTGGGCTGGGCATATACATCACTGGAGACGCTGGGCATATACATCACTGGAGACACTGGGCTGGGCATATACATCAATGGAGACACTGGGCTGGGTATATACATCACTGAAGACACTGGGCTGGAACATATACATCACTGGAGACACTGGGCTGGGCAAATGCATCACTGGAGACACTGGGCTGGGACATATGCATCACTGGAGACACTGGACTGGGCATATACATCACTGGAGACACTGGGCTGGAACATAGACATCACTGGAGACACTGGGCTGGGACATATACATCACTGGAGACACTGGGCTGGGCATACACATTACTGGAGACACTGGGCTGGGCATATACATCACTGGAGACACTGGGCAGGGACATATGCATCACTGGAGATACTGGGCTGGGCATACACATCACTGGAGACACTGGGCTGGGCATATACATCACTGGAGACAATAGGCAGGACATATTCATCACTGGAGACATTAGGCAGGATATATACATCACTGGAGACACTGGACTGGACATATATATCAATGGAGACACTGGGCTGAACATATACATCACTGGAGACACTGGGCTGGGACATATACATCACTGGAGACACTGGGCTGGACATATATATCACTGGAGACACTGGGCTGGACATATAAATCATTGGAGACACTGGGCTGGGACATATACATCACTGGAGACACTTGGCTGGACATATAGATCACTGGAGACACTGGGCTGGGCATATATAGCACTGGAGACACTGAGCTGGGACATATACATCACTTGAGACACTGGGCTGGGACATATACATCACTGGAGACACTAGGAAGGGCATATACATCACTGGAGACACTGGGCTGGACATATAGATCACTGGACACACTGGGCTGGGCATATACATCACTGGAGACACTGGGCTGGACATATACATCACTGGAGACACTGGGCTGGGACATATACATCACTGGAGACACTGGGCTGGGCATATACATCACTGGAGACACTGGGCTGGGACATATACATCACTGGAGACACTGGGCTGGACATATACATCACTGGAGACACTGGGCTGGACATATACATCACTGCAGACACTGGAATGGGATATATACAGTACAGACCAAAAGTTTGGACACACCTTCTCATTTAAAGATTTTTCTGTCTTTTCATGACTATGAAAATTGTACATTCACACTGAAAGCATCAAAACTATGAATTAACACATGTGGAATTATATACTTAACAAAAAAGTGTGAAACAACTGAAAATATGTCTTATATTCTAGGTTCTTCAAAGTAGCCACCTTTTGCTTTGATGACTGCTTTGCACACTCTTGGCATTCTCTTGATGAGCTTCAAGAGGTAGTCACCGGAAATGGTTTTCACTTCACAGGTGTGCCCTGTCAGGTTTAATAAGTGGGATTTCTTGCCTTATAAATGGGGTTGGGACCATCAGTTGTGTTGTGCAGAAGTCTGGTGGATACACAGCTGATAGTCCTACTGAATAGACTGTTAGAATTTGTATTATGGCAAGAAAAAAGCAGCTAAGTAAAGAAAAACGAGTGGCCATCATTACTTTAAGAAATGAAGGTCAGTCAGTGCGAAAAATTGGGAAAACTTTGAAAGTGTCCCCAAGTGCAGTTTCAAAAACCATCAAGCGCTACAAAAAAACAGGCTCACATGAGGACCGCCCCAGGAAAGGAAGACCAAGAGTCACCTCTGCTTCTGAGGATAAGTTTATCCGAGTCACCAGCCTCAGAAATCGCAGGTTAACAGCAGCTCAGATTAGAGACCAGGTCAATGCCACACAGAGTTCTAGCAGCAGACACATCTCTACAACAACTGTTAAGTGGAGACTTTGTGCTGCAGGCTTTCATGGTAAAATAGCTGCTAGGAAACCACTGCTAAGGACAGGCAACAAGCAGAAGAGACTTGTTTGGGCTAAAGAACCCAAGGAATGGACATTAGACCAGTGGAAATCTGTGCTTTGGTCTGATGAGTCCAAATTTGAGATCTTTGGTTTCAACCACCGTGTCTTTGTGCGACGCAGAAAAGGTGAACGGATGGACTCTACATGCCTGGTTCCCACCGTGAAGCATGGAGGAGGAGGTGTGATGGTGTGGGGGTGCTTTGCTGGTGACACTGTTGGGGATTTATTCAAAATTGAAGGCATACTGAACCAGCATGGCTACCACAGCATCTTGCAGCGGCATGCTATTCCATCCGGTTTGCATTTAGTTGGACCATCATTTATTTTTCAACAGGACAATGACCCCAAACACATCTCCAGGATGTGTAAGGGCTATTTGACCAAGAAGGAGAGTGATGAGGTGCTACGCCAGATGACCTGGCCTCCACAGTCACCAGACCTGAACCCAATCGAGATGGTTTGGGGTGAGCTGGACCGCAGAGTGAAGGCAAAAGGGCCAACAAGTGCTATGCATCTCTGGGAACTCCTTCAAGATTGTTGGAAGACCATTTCCGGTGACTACCTCTTGAAGCTCATCAAGAGAATGCCAAGAGTGTGCAAAGCAGTCATCAAAGCAAAAGGTGGCTACTTTGGAGAACCTAGAATATAAGACATATTTTCAGTTGTTTCACACTTTTTTGTTAAGTATATAATTCCACATGTGTTAATTCATAGTTTTGATGCCTTCAGTGTGAATGTACAATTTTCATAGTCATGAGAATACAGAAAAATCTTTAAATGAGAATGTGTGTCCAAACTTTTGGTCTGTACTGTACATCACTGGAGACACTGGGCTGGAGACATACATCAATGGAGACACTGGGCTGGAACATACACATCACTGGAGACACTGGGCTGGACATATAGATTACTGGAGATGCTGGGCATATACATCACTGGAGACACTGGGCAGGGACATATACATCACTGGAGACACTGAGCTGGGACATATGCATCACTGGAGACACTGGGCTGAGACATATACATCACTGGATACACTGGGCTGGGCGTATACATCACTGGAGACACTGGGCTAGGACATATACATCACTGGAGACACTGGGCTGGGACATATACATCAATGAAGACACTGGGCTGGGACATATGCATCACTGGAGACACTGGGCTGGGATATATACATCACTGGAGACACTGGGCTGGGCGCATACATCACTGGAGACACTGGGCTAGGACATATACATCACTGGAGACTCTGAGCTGGGACATATACATCACTGGAGACATTGGGCTGGGCGTATACATCACTGGAGACACTGGACTAGGACATATACATCACTGGAGACACTGGGCTGCGCGTATACATCACTGGAGTCACTGGGCTAGGACATATACATCACTGGAGACACTGGGCTAGGATATATACATCACTGGAGACACTGGGCTGGGACATATACATCACTGGAGACACTGGGCTGGGCATATACATCACTGGAGACACTGGGCTGGGACATATACATCACTGGAGACACTGGGCTGGACATATACATCACTGGAGACACTGGGCTGGACATATACATCACTGTAGACACTGGACTGGGATATATACATCACTGGAGACACTGGGCTCGGCACATACATCAATGGAGACACTGGGCTGGGCATATACATCACTGTAGACACTGGGCTGGAACATATACATCACTGGAGACACTGGGCTGGGACATATACATCACTGGAGACACTGGGCTGGGCGTATACATCACTGGAGACACTGGGCAAGGACATATACATCACTGGAGACACTGGGCTGGGACATATACATCAATGGAGACAGTGGGCTGGGACATATGCATCACTGGAGACACTGGGCTGGGATATATACATCACTGGAGACACTGGGCTGGGCACATACATCACTGGAGACACTGGGCAAGGACATATACATCACTGGAGACACTGGGCTGGGACATATACATCAATGGAGACAGTGGGCTGGGACATATGCATCACTGGAGACACTGGGCTGGGATATATACATCACTGGAGACAATAGGCAGGACATATTCATCACTGGAGACATTAGGCAGGATATTAACATCACTGGAGACACTGGGATGGACATATATATCAATGGAGACACTGGGCTGAACATATACATCACTGGAGACACTGGGCTGGGACATATACATCACTGGAGACACTGGGCTGGACATATATATCACTGGAGACACTGGGCTGGACATATAAATCACTGGAGACACTGGGCTGGGACATATACATCACTGGAGACACTTGGCTGGACATATAGATCATTGTAGACACTGGGCTGGGCATATATATCACTGGAGACACTGAGCTGGGACATATACATCACTTGAGACACTGAGCTGGGACATATACATCACTGGAGACACTGGGAAGGGCATATACATCACTGGAGACACTGGGCTGGACATATAGATCACTGGAGACACTGGGCTGGGCATATACATCACTGGAGACACTGGGCTGGACATATACATCACTGGAGACACTGGGCTGGGACATATACATCACTAGAGACACTGGGCTGGGCATATACATCATTGGAGACACTGGGCTGGGACATATACATCACTGGAGACACTGGGCTGGACATATACATCACTGGAGACACTGGGCTGGACATATACATCACTGCAGACACTGGAGTGGGATATATACATCACTGGAGACACTGGGCTGGGCACATACATCAATGGAGACACTGGGCTGGACATATATATCACTGGAGACACTGGGCTGGACACATACATCACTGGAGACACTGGGCTTGGACATATACATCACTGGAGACACTGGGCTGGACATACACATTACTGGAGACGCTGGGCATATACATCACTGTAGACACTGGGCTGGGATATATACATCACTGGAGACACTGGGCTGGGCATACACATCACTGAAGACACTGGACTGGGCATATACATCACTGGAGACGCTGGGCATATACATCACTGGAGACACTGGGCTGGGCATATACATCAATGGAGAAACTGGGCTGGGTATATACATCACTGAAGACACTGGGATGGAACATATACATCACTGGAGACACTGGGCTGGGCAAATGCATCACTGGAGACACTAGGCTAGGACATATGCATCACTGGAGACACTGGGCTGGGCATATACATCACTGGAGACACTGGGCTGGAACATATACATCACTGGAAACACTGGGCTGGAACATATACATCACTGGAGACACTGGGCTGGGCATACATATCACTGGAGACACTGGGCTGGGCATATACATCACTGGAGACACTGGGCTGGGCATATACATCACTGGAGACACTGGTCTGGGACATATAAATCACTGGAGACACTGGTCTAGGACATATAAATCACTGGAGACACTGAGCTGGGCATATACATCACTGGAAACACTGGGCTGGACATATACATCACTGGAGACATTGGGCTGGACATATACATCACTGGAGACACTGGGCTGGGCATATATATCACTGGAGACAATAGGCAGGACATATTCATCACTGGAGACATTAGGCAGGATATATACATCACTGGAGACACTGGGCTGGACATATATATCACTGGAGACGCTGGGCTGAACATATACATCACAGGAGACAATGGACTGGGACATATACATCACTGGAGACACTGGGCTGGACATATATATCACTGGAGAGACTGGGCTGCGACATATGCATCACTGGAGACACTGCGCAGGACATATACATCACTGGAGACACTGGGCTGAACATATACATCACTGGAGACACTGGGTTGGGACATATACATCACTGGAGACACTGGGCTGGGACATATGCATCAATGGAGACACTGGGTTGGGACATATACATCACTGGAGACACTGGGCTGGGACATATACATCACTGGAGACACTGGGCTGGACATATATATCACTGGAGACACTGGGCTGGACATATACATCACTGAAGACACTGGGCTGGGACATATACATCACTGGAGACACTTGGCTGGACATATAGATCACTGGAGACACTGGGCTGGGCATATACATTATTGGAGACACTGGGCTGGGACATATACATCACTGGAGACACTGGGCTGGACATATAGGTCACTGGAGACGCTGGGCATATACATCACTGGAGACACTGGGCTGGACATATACATCACTGGAGACACTGGGCTGGACATATACATCACTGGAGACACTGGGCTGGACATATACATCACTGGAGACACTGGGCTGGACATATACATCACTGGAGACAATAGGCAGGACATATTCATCACTGGAGACATTAGGCAGGACATATACATCACTGGAGATACTGGGCTGGACATATATATCACTGGAGACACTGGGCTGGACATATACATCACTGGAGACACTGTGCTTGGACATATACATCACTGGAGACACTGGGCTGGACATACACATTACTGGAGACGCTGGGCATATACATCACTGTAGACACTGGGCTGGGATATATACATCACTGGAGACACTGGGTTGGGCATACACATCACTGAAGACACTGGACTGGGCATATACATCACTGGAGATGCTGGGCATATACATCACTGGAGACACTGGGCTGGGCATATACATCAATGGAGACACTGGGCTGGGTATATACATCACTGAAGACACTGGGCTGGAACATATACATCACTGGAGACACTGGGCTGGGCAAATGCATCACTGGAGACACTAGGCTAGGACATATGCATCACTGGAGACACTGGGCTGGGCATATACATCACTGGAGACACTGGGCTGGAACATATACATCACTGGAAACACTGGGCTGGAAAATATACATCACTGGAGACACTGGGCTGGGCATACACATCACTGGAGACACTGGGCTGGGCATATACATCACTGGAGACACTGGTCTGGGACATATAAATCACTGGAGACACTGAGCTGGGCATATACATCACTGGAAACACTGGGCTGGACATATATATCACTGGAGACACTGGGCTGGACATATACATCACTGGAGACACTGGGCTGGGCATATACATCACTGGAGACAATAAACAGGACATATTCATCACTGGAGACATTAGGCAGGATATATACATCACTGGAGACACTGGGCTGGACATATATATCACTGGAGACGCTGGGCTGAACATATACATCACTGGATACACTGGACTGGGACATATACATCACTGGAGACACTGGGCTGGACATATATATCACTGGAGAGACTGGGCTGCGACATATGCATCACTGGAGACACTGGGCAGGACATATACATCACTGGAGACACTGGGCTGAACATATACATCACTGGAGACACTGGGCTGGGACATATACATCACTGGAGACACTGGGCTGGGACATATGCATCAATGGAGACACAGGGTTGGGACATATACATCACTGGAGACACTGGGCTGGGACATATACATCACTGGAGACACTGGGCTGGACATATATATCACTGGAGACACTGGGCTGGACATATACATCACTGGAGACACTGGGCTGGGACATATAGATCACTGGAGACACTTGGCTGGACATATAGATCACTGGAGACACTGGGCTGGGCATATACATTATTGGAGACACTGGGCTGGGACATATACATCACTGGAGACACTGGGCTGGGCATATACAACACTGTAGATACTGGGCTAGGACATATACATCACTGGAGACACTCGGCTGGACATATACATCACTGGAGACATTGAGCTGGACATATACCTCACTGGAGACACTAAACTGGACTTATATATCACTGGAGACACTGGGCTGGAAATATACATCACTGGAGACACTGGGCTGGACATAAAGATCACTGGAGTTGCTGGGCTGGACATATACATCACTGGAGACACTGGGCTGGACATATAAATCACTGGAGACACTGGGCTGGACATATACATCACTGGAGAAACTGGGCTAGACATATAGATCACTGGAGACGCTGGGCTGGACATATACATCACTGGAGACATTGGGCTCCACATATAGATCACTGGAGACTCTGGGCATATACATCACTGCAGACACTGGGCTGGGATATATACATCACTGGAGACACTGGGCTGGGCATATACATCACTAGAGACACTGGGCATATATATCACTGGAGACACTGGGCTGGGCATATACATCAATGGAGACACTGGGCTGGGCACATACATCACTGGAGACACTGGGCTGGGCACATACATCACTGGAGACACTGGGCTTGAACATATACATTTCTGGAGACACTGGTCTCTAGGCATATACATCACTGAAGACACTGGGCAGGGACATATGCATCACTGGAGACACTGGGCTGGGCATACACTTCACTGAAGACACTGGGCTGGAACATATACATCACTGGAGACACTGGGCTGGGACAAATACATCACTGGAGACACTGGGCTGGGCATACACATAACTGGAGACATTGGGCTGGGCATATACATCACTGGAGACACTGGGCTGGGACATATACATCACTGGAGACACTGGGCTGGGCATATACATCACTGGAGATACTGGGCTGGGACATACACATCACTGGAGACACTCGACTGGACATACACATCACTGGAGACCCTGGGCTTGGACATATACATCACTGGAGACACTGGGCTGGACATTTACATTACTGGAGAAGCTGGGCATATACATCACTGTAGACACTGGGCTGGGATATATACATCACTGGAGACACTGGGCTGGGCATATACATCACTGGAGACGCTATGCATATACATCACTGGAGACACTGGGCAGGGCATATACATCAATGGATACACTGGGCTGGGCATATACATCACTGGAGACACTGGGCTGGGAGGCATACATCACTGGAGATACTCGGCTGGACATATACATCACTGGAGACACTGGAATGGACATATACCTCACTGGAGACACTGGACTGGACATATATATCACTGGAGACACAGGGCTGGACAAATACATCACTGGAGATGTTGGTCTGGACATATACATCACTGGAGACACTGGGCTGGACATATAGATCACTGGACACGCTGGGCATATACATCACTGGAGACACTGGGCTGGACATATACATCACTGGAGACACTGGGCTGGACATATAAATCACTGGAGACAATAGGCAAGACATATTCATCACTGGAGACATTAGGCAGGACATATACATCACTGGAGACACTGGGCTGGACATAAATATCACTGGAGACACTGGGCTGGACATATACATCACTGGAGACACTGGGCTTGGACATATACATCACTGGAGACACTGGGCTGGACATAGTCATTACTGGAGACGCTGGGCATATACATCACTATAGACACTGGGCTGGGATATATACATCACTGGAGACACTGGGCTGGGCACACACATCACTGGAGACACTGGGCTGGGCATATACATCACTGGAGACGCTGGGCATATACATCACTGGAGACACTGGGCTGGGCATTTACATCAATGGAGACACTGGGCTGGGTATATACATCACTGAAGACACTGGGCTGGAACATATACATCACTGGAGACACTGGGCTGGGCAAATGCATCACTGGAGACACTGGGCTGGGACATATGCATCACTGGAGACACTGGACTGGGCATATACATCACTGGAGACACTGGGCTGGAACATAGACATCACTGGAGACACTGGGCTGGGACATATACATCACTGGAGACACTGGGCTGGGCATACACATCACTGGAGACACTGGGCTGGGCATATACATCACTGGAGACACTGGGCAGGGACATATGCATCACTGGAGATACTGGGCTGGGCATACACATCACTGGAGACACTGGGCTGGGCATATACATCACTGGAGACAATAGGCAGGACATATTCATCACTGGAGACATTAGGCAGGATATATATATCACTGGAGACACTGGGCTGGACATATATATCAATGGAGACACTGGGCTGAACATATACATCACTGGAGACACTGGGCTGGGATATATACATCACTGGAGACACTGGGCTGGACATATATATCACTGGAGACACTGGGCTGGACATATAAATCATTGGAGACACTGGGCTGGGACATATACATCACTGGAGACACTTGGCTGGACATATAGATCACTGGAGACACTGGGCTGGGCATATATAGCACTGGAGACACTGAGCTGGGACATATACATCACTTGAGACACTGGGCTGGGACATATACATCACTGGAGACACTGGAAAGGGCATATACATCACTGGAGACACTGGGCTGGACATATAGATCACTGGAGACACTGGGCTGGGCATATACATCACTGGAGACATTGGGCTAGACATATACATCACTGGAGACACTGGGCTGGGACATATACATCACTGGAGACACTGGGCTGGGGATATACATCACTGGAGACACTGGGCTGGGACATATACATCACTGGAGACACTGGGCTGGACATATACATCACTGGAGACACTGGGCTGGACATATACATCACTGCAGACACGGGAGTGGGATATATACATCACTGGAGACACTGGGCTGGGCACATACATCAATGGAGACACTGGGCTGGAACATACACATCACTGGAGACACTGGGCTGGACATATAGATCACTGGAGATGCTGGGCATATACATCACTGGAGACACTGGGCAGGGACATATACATCACTGGAGACACTGAGCTGGGACATATGCATCACTGGAGACACTGGGCTGAGACATATACATCACTGGATACACTGGGCTGGGCGTATACATCACTGGAGACACTGGGCTAGGACATATACATCACTGGAGACACTGGGCTGGGACATATACATCAATGGAGACACTGGGCTGGGACATATGCATCACTGGAGACACTGGGCTGGGATATATACATCACTGGAGACACTGGGCTGGGCGCATACATCACTGGAGACACTGGGCTAGGACATATACATCACTGGAGACTCTGAGCTGGGACATATACATCACTGGAGACATTGGGCTGGGCGTATACATCACTGGAGACACTGGACTAGGACATATACATCACTGGAGACACTGGGCTGGGCGTATACATCACTGGAGTCACTGGGCTAGGACATTTACATCACTAGAGACACTGGGCTAGGATATATACATCACTGGAGACACTGGGCTGGGACATATACATCACTGGAGACACTGGGCTGGGCATATACATCACTGGAGACACTGGGCTGGGACATATACATCACTGGAGACACTGGGCTGGACATATATATCACTGGAGACACTGGGCTGGACATATACATCACTGGAGACACTGGGCTTGGACATATACATCACTGGAGACACTGGGCTGGACATATACATTACTGGAGACGCTGGGCATATACATCACTATAGACACTGGGCTGGGATATATACATCACTGGAGACACTGGGCTGGGCACACACATCACTGGAGACACTGGGCTGGGCATATACATCACTGGAGACGCTGGGCATATACATCACTGGAGACACTGGGCTGGGCATATACATCAATGGAGACACTGGGCTGGGTATATACATCACTGAAGACACTGGGCTGGAACATATACATCACTGGAGACACTGGGCTGGGCAAATGCATCACTGGAGACACTGGGCTGGGACATATGCATCACTGGAGACACTGGACTGGGCATATACATCACTGGAGACACTGGGCTGGAACATAGGCATCACTGGAGACACTGGGCTGGGACATATACATCACTGGAGACACTGGGCTGGGCATACACATCACTGGAGACACTGGGCTGGGTATATACATCACTGGAGACACTGGGCAGGGACATATGCATGACTGGAGATACTGGGCTGGGCATACACATCACTGGAGACACTGGGCTGGGCATATACATCACTGGAGACAATAGGCAGGACATATTCATCACTGGAGACATTAGGCAGGATATATATATCACTGGAGACACTGGGCTGGACATATATATCAATGGAGACACTGGGCTGAACATATACATCACTGGAGACACTGGGCTGGGATATATACATCACTGGAGACACTGGGCTGGACATATATATCACTGGAGACACTGGGCTGGACATATAAATCATTGGAGACACTGGGCTGGGACATATACATCACTGGAGACACTTGGCTGGACATATAGATCACTGGAGACACTGGGCTGGGCATATATAGCACTGGAGACACTGAGCTGGGACATATAAATCACTTGAGACACTGGGCTGGGACATATACATCACTGGAGACACTGGAAAGGGCATATACATCACTGAAGACACTGGGCTGGACATATAGATCACTGGAGACACTGGGCTGGGCATATACATCACTGGAGACACTGGAAAGGGCATATACATCACTGGAGACACTGGGCTGGACATATAGATCACTGGAGACACTGGGCTGGGCATATACATCACTGGAGACACTGGGCTAGACATATACATCACTGCAGACACTGGGCTGGGACATATACATCACTGGAGACAGTGGGCTGGGGATATACATCACTGGAGACACTGGGCTGGGACATATACATCACTGGAGACACTGGGCTGGACATATACATCACTGGAGACACTGGGCTGGACATATACATCACTGCAGACACGGGAGTGGGATATATACATCACTGGAGACACTGGGCTGGGCACATACATCAATGGAGACACTGGGCTGGAACATACACATCACTGGAGACACTGGGCTGGACATATAGATCACTGGAGATGCTGGGCATATACATCACTGGAGACACTGGGCAGGGACATATACATCATTGGAGACACTGAGCTGGGACATATGCATCACTGGAGACACTGGGCTGAGACATATACATCACTGGATACACTGGGCTGGGCGTATACATCACTGGAGACACTGGGCTAGGACATATACATCACTGGAGACACTGGGCTGGGACATATACATCAATGGAGACACTGGGCTGGGACATATGCATCACTGGAGACACTGGGCTGGGATATATACATCACTGGAGACACTGGACTGGGCGCATACATCACTGGAGACACTGGGCTGGACATATACATTACTGGAGACGCTGGGCATATACATCACTATAGACACTGGGCTGGGATATATACATCACTGGAGACACTGGGCTGGGCACACACATCACTGGAGACACTGGGCTGGGCATATACATCACTGGAGACGCTGGGCATATACATCACTGGAGACACTGGGCTGGGCATATACATCAATGGAGACACTGGGCTGGGTATATACATCACTGAAGACACTGGGCTGGAACATATACATCACTGGAGACACTGGGCTGGGCAAATGCATCACTGGAGACACTGGGCTGGGACATATGCATCACTGGAGACACTGGACTGGGCATATACATCACTGGAGACACTGGGCTGGAACATAGGCATCACTGGAGACACTGGGCTGGGACATATACATCACTGGAGACACTGGGCTGGGCATACACATCACTGGAGACACTGGGCTGGGTATATACATCACTGGAGACACTGGGCAGGGACATATGCATCACTGGAGATACTGGGCTGGGCATACACATCACTGGAGACACTGGGCTGGGCATATACATCACTGGAGACAATAGGCAGGACATATTCATCACTGGAGACATTAGGCAGGATATATATATCACTGGAGACACTGGGCTGGACATATATATCAATGGAGACACTGGGCTGAACATATACATCACTGGAGACACTGGGCTGGGATATATACATCACTGGAGACACTGGGCTGGACATATATATCACTGGAGACACTGGGCTGGACATATAAATCATTGGAGACACTGGGCTGGGACATATACATCACTGGAGACACTTGGCTGGACATATAGATCACTGGAGACACTGGGCTGGGCATATATAGCACTGGAGACACTGAGCTGGGACATATAAATCACTTGAGACACTGGGCTGGGACATATACATCACTGGAGACACTGGAAAGGGCATATACATCACTGAAGACACTGGGCTGGACATATAGATCACTGGAGACACTGGGCTGGGCATATACATCACTGGAGACACTGGAAAGGGCATATACATCACTGGAGACACTGGGCTGGACATATAGATCACTGGAGACACTGGGCTGGGCATATACATCACTGGAGACACTGGGCTAGACATATACATCACTGCAGACACTGGGCTGGGACATATACATCACTGGAGACAGTGGGCTGGGGATATACATCACTGGAGACACTGGGCTGGGACATATACATCACTGGAGACACTGGGCTGGACATATACATCACTGGAGACACTGGGCTGGACATATACATCACTGCAGACACGGGAGTGGGATATATACATCACTGGAGACACTGGGCTGGGCACATACATCAATGGAGACACTGGGCTGGAACATACACATCACTGGAGACACTGGGCTGGACATATAGATCACTGGAGATGCTGGGCATATACATCACTGGAGACACTGGGCAGGGACATATACATCATTGGAGACACTGAGCTGGGACATATGCATCACTGGAGACACTGGGCTGAGACATATACATCACTGGATACACTGGGCTGGGCGTATACATCACTGGAGACACTGGGCTAGGACATATACATCACTGGAGACACTGGGCTGGGACATATACATCAATGGAGACACTGGGCTGGGACATATGCATCACTGGAGACACTGGGCTGGGATATATACATCACTGGAGACACTGGGCTGGGCGCATACATCACTGGAGACACTGGGCTAGGACATATACATCACTGGAGACTCTGAGCTGGGACATATACATCACTGGAGACATTGGGCTGGGCGTATACATCACTGGAGACACTGGACTAGGACATATACATCACTGGAGACACTGGGCTGGGCGTATACATCACTGGAGTCACTGGGCTAGGACATATACATCACTGGAGACACTGGGCTAGGATATATACATCACTGGAGACACTGGGCTGGGACATATACATCACTGGAGACACTGGGCTGGGCATATACATCACTGGAGACACTGGGCTGGGACATATACATCACTGGAGACACTGGGCTGGACATATACATCACTGGAGACACTGGGCTGGACATATACATCACTGTAGACACTGGACTGGGATATATACATCACTGGAGACACTGGGCTCGGCACATACACCAATGGAGACACTGGGCTGGGCATATACATCACTGTAGACACTGGGCTGGAACATATACATCACTGGAGACACTGGGCTGGGACATATACATCACTGGAGACACTGGGCTGGGCGTATACATCACTGGAGACACTGGGCAAGGACATATACATCACTGGAGACACTGGGCTGGGACATATACATCAATGGAGACAGTGGGCTGGGACATATGCATCACTGGAGACACTGGGCTGGGATATATACATCACTGGAGACACTGGGCTGGGCACATACATCACTGGAGACACTGGGCAAGGACATATACATCACTGGAGACACTGGGCTGGGACATATACATCAATGGAGACAGTGGGCTGGGACATATGCATCACTGGAGACACTGGGCTGGGATATATACATCACTGGAGACAATAGGCACGACATATTCATCACTGGAGACATTATGCAGGATATATACATCACTGGAGACACTGGGCTGGACATATATATCAATGGAGACACTGGGCTGAACATATACATCACTGGAGACACTGGGCTGGGACATATACATCACTGGAGACATTGGGCTGGACATATAAATCACTGGAGACACTGGGCTGGGACATATACATCACTGGAGACACTTGGCTGGACATATAGATCACTGGAGACACTGGGCTGGGCATATATATCACTGGAGACACTGAGCTGGGACATATACATCACTTGAGACACTGGGCTGGGACATATACATCACTGGAGACACTGGGAAGGGCATATACATCACTGGAGACACTGGGCTGGACATATAGATCACTGGAGACACTGGGCTGGGCATATACATCACTGGAGACACTGGGCTGGACATATACATCACTGGAGACACTGGGCTGAGACATATACATCACTGGAGACACTGGGCTGGGCATATACATCACTGGAGACACTGGGCTGGGACATATACATCACTGGAGACACTGGGCTGGACATATACATCACTGGAGACACTGGGCTGGACATATACATCACTGCAGACACTGGAGTGGGATATATACATCACTGGAGACACTGGGCTGGGCACATACATCAATGGAGACACTGGGCTGGAACATACACATCACTGGAGACACTGGGCTGGACATATAGATCACTGGAGATGCTGGGCATATACATCACTGGAGACACTGGGCAGGGACATATACATCACTGGAGACACTGAGCTGGGACATATGCATCACTGGAGACACTGGGCTGAGACATATATATCACTGGAGACACTGGGCTGGGCGTATACATCACTGGAGACACTGGGCTAGGACATATACATCACTGGAGATACTGGGCTGGGACATATACATCAATGGAGACACTGGGCTGGGACATATGCATCACTGGAGACACTGGGATGGGATATATACATCACTGGAGACACTGGGCTGGGCGCATACATCACTGGAGACACTGGGCTAGGACATATACATCACTGGAGACTCTGAGCTGGGACATATACATCACTGGAGACACTGGGCTGGGCATATACATCACTGGAGACACTGGACTAGGACATATACATCACTGGAGACACTGGGCTGGGCGTATACATCACTGGAGTCACTGGGCTAGGACATATACATCACTGGAGACACTGGGCTAGGATATATACATCACTGGAGACACTGGGCTGGGACATATACATCACTGGAGACACTGGGCTGGGCATATACATCACTGGAGACACTGGGCTGGGACATATACATCACTGGAGACACTGGGCTGGACATATACATCACTGGAGACACTGGGCTGGACATATACATCACTGTAGACACTGGACTGGGATATATACATCACTGGAGACACTGGGCTCGGCACATACATCAATGGAGACACTGGGCTGGGCATATACATCACTGTAGACACTGGGTTGGAAGATATAAATCACTGGAGACACTGGGCTGGGACATATACATCACTGGAGACACTGGGCTGGGCGTATACATCACTGGAGACACTGGGCAAGGACATATACATCACTGGAGACACTGGTCTGGGACATATACATCAATGGAGACACTGGGCTGGGACATATGCATCATTGGAGACACTGGGCTGGGATATATACATCACTGGAGACACTGGGCTGGGCACATACATCACTGGAGACACTGGGCAAGGACATATACATCACTGGAGACACTGGGCTGGGACATATACATCAATGGAGACAGTGGGCTGGGACATATGCATCACTGGAGACACTGGGCTGGGATATATACATCACTGGAGACAATAGGCAGGAAATATTCATCACTGGAGACATTAGGCAGGATATATACATCACTGGAGACACTGGGCTGGACATATATATCAATGGAGACACTGGGCTGAACATATACATCACTGGAGACACTGGGCTGGGACATATACATCACTGGAGACACTGGGCTGGACATATATATCACTATAGACACTGGGCTGGACATATAAATCACTGGTGACACTGGGCTGGGACATATACATCACTGGAGACACTTGGCTGGACATATAGATCACTGGAGACACTGGGCTGGGCATATATATCACTGGAGACACTGAGCTGGGACATATACATCACTTGAGACACTGGGCTGGGACATATACATCACTGGAGACACTGGGAAGGGCATATACATCACTGGAGACACTGGGCTGGACATATAGATCACTGGAGACACTGGGCTGGGCATATACAACACTGGAGACACTGGGCTGGACATATACATCACTGGAGACACTGGGCTGGGACATATACATCACTGGAGACACTGGGCTGGGCATATACATCACTGGAGACACTGGGCTGGGACATATACATCACTGGAGACACTGGGCTGGACATATACATCACTGGAGACACTGGGCTGGACATATACATCACTGCAGACACTGGAGTGGGATATATACATCACTGGAGACACTGGGCTGGGCACATACATCAATGGAGACACTGGGCTGGAACATACACATCACTGGAGACACTGGGCTGGACATATAGATCACTGGAGATGCTGGGCATATACATCACTGGAGACACTGGGCAGGGACATATACATCACTGGAGACACTGAGCTGGGACATATGCATCACTGGAGACACTGGGCTGAGACATATACATCACTGGAGACACTGGGCTGGGCGTATACATCACTGGAGACACTGGGCTAGGACATATACATCACTGGAGACACTGGGCTGGGACATATACATCAATGGAGACACTGGGCTGGGACATATGCATCACTGGAGACACTGGGCTGGGATATATACATCACTGGAGACACTGGGCTGGGCGCATACATCACTGGAGACACTGGGCTAGGACATATACATCACTGGAGACTCTGAGCTGGGACATATACATCACTGGAGACACTGGGCTGGGCGTATACATCACTGGAGACACTGGACTAGGACATATACATCACTGGAGACACTGGGCTGGGCGTATACATCACTGGAGTCACTGGGCTAGGACATATACATCACTGGAGACATTGGGCTAGGATATATACATCACTGGAGACACTGGGCTGGGACATATACATCACTGGAGACACTGGGCTGGGCATATACATCACTGGAGACACTGGGCTGGGACATATACATCACTGGAGACACTGGGCTGGACATATACATCACTGGAGACACTGGGCTGGACATATACATCACTGTAGACACTGGACTGGGATATATACATCACTGGAGACACTGGGCTCGGCACATACATCAATGGAGACACTGGGCTGGGCATATACATCACTGTAGACACTGGGCTGGAACATATACATCACTGGAGACACTGGGCTGGGACATATACATCACTGGAGACACTGGGCTGGGCGTATACATCACTGGAGACACTGGGCAAGGACATATACATCACTGGAGACACTGGACTGGGACATATACATCAATGGAGACAGTGGGCTGGGACATATGCATCACTGGAGACACTGGGCTGGGATATATACATCACTGGAGACACTGGGCTGAGCACATACATCACTGGAGACACTGGGCTGGGCATATACATCAATGGAGACACTGGGCTGGACATATACATCACTGGAGACACTGGGCTGGGACATATACATCACTGGAGACACTGGGCTGGGCATATACATCACTGGAGACACTGGGCTGGGACATATACATCACTGGAGACACTGGGCTGGACATATACATCACTGGAGACACTGGGCTGGACATATACATCACTGCAGACACTGGAGTGGGATATATACATCACTGGAGACACTGGGCTGGGCACATACATCAATGGAGACACTGGGCTGGAACATACACATCACTGGAGACACTGGGCTGGACATATAGATCACTGGAGATGCTGGGCATATACATCACTGGAGACACTGGGCAGGGACATATACATCACTGGAGACACTGAGCTGGGACATATGCATCACTGGAGACACTGGGCTGAGACATATACATCACTGGAGACACTGGGCAGGGCGTATACATCACTGGAGACACTGGGCTAGGACATATACATCACTGGAGACACTGGGCTGGGACATATACATCAATGGAGACACTGGGCTGGGACATATGCATCACTGGAGACACTGGGCTGGGATATATACATCACTGGAGACACTGGGCTGGGCGCATACATCACTGGAGACACTGGGCTAGGACATATACATCACTGGAGACTCTGAGCTGGGACATATACATCACTGGAGACACTGGGCTGGGCGTATACATCACTGGAGACACTGGACTAGGACATATACATCACTGGAGACACTGGGCTGGGCGTATACATCACTGGAGTCACTGGGCTAGGACATATACATCACTGGAGACACTGGGCTAGGATATATACATCACTGGAGACACTGGGCTGGGACATATACATCACTGGAGACACTGGGCTGGGCATATACATCACTGGAGACACTGGGCTGGGACATATACATCACTGGAGACACTGGGCTGGACATGTACATCACTGGAGACACTGGGCTGGACATATACATCACTGTAGACACTGGACTGGGATATATACATCACTGGAGACACTGGGCTCGGCACATACATCAATGGAGACACTGGGCTGGGCATATACATCACTGTAGACACTGGGCTGGAACATATACATCACTGGAGACACTGGGCTGGGACATATACATCACTGGAGACACTGGGCTGGGCGTATACATCACTGGAGACACTGGGCAAGGGCATATACATCACTGGAGACACTGGGCTGGGACATATACATCAATGGAGACAGTGGGCTGGGACATATGCATCACTGGAGACACTGGGCTGGGATATATACATCACTGGAGACACTGGGCTGGGCACATACATCACTGGAGACACTGGGCAAGGACATATACATCACTGGAGACACTAGGCTGGGACATATACATCAATGGAGACAGTGGGCTGGGACATATGCATCACTGGAGACACTGGGCTGGGATATATACATCACTGGAGACACTGGGCTGGGCGCATACATCACTGGAGACACTGGGCTGGACATATACATCACTGGAGACACTGGGTGGGACATATACATCACTGGAGACACTGGGCTGGGCGTATACATCACTGGAGACACTGGGCTAGGACATATACATCACTGGAGACACTGGGCTGGGCGTATACATCACTGGAGACACTGGGCTAGGACATATACATCACTGGAGACACTGGGCTGCGACATATACATCACTGGAGACACTGGGCTGGGCATATTCATCACTGGAGACAATAGGCAGAACATATTCATCATTGGAGACATTAGGCAGGACATATACATCGCTGGAGACACTGGGCTGGACATATACATCACTGGAGACACTGGGCTGGGACATATACATCACTGGAGACACTGGGCTGGACATATACATCACTGGAGAAACTGGGCTGGACATATACATCACTGTAGACACTGGACTGGAATATATACATCACTGGAGACACTGGGCTGGGCGCATACATCACTGGAGACACTGGGCTAGGACATATACATCACTGGAGACACTGGGCTGGGACATATACATCACTGGAGACACTGGGCTGGGCGTATACATCACTGGAGACACTGGGCTAGGACATATACCTCACTGGAGACACTGGGCTGGGCGTATACATCACTGGAGTCACTGGGCTAGGACATATACATCACTGGAGACACTGGGCTAGGACATATACATCACTGGAGACACTGGACTGGGCATATACATCACTGTAGACACTGGGCTGGGACATATACATCCCTGGAGACACTGGGCTGGACATATACATCACTGGAGACACTGGGCTGGACATATACATCATTGGAGACACTGAACTGGGATATATACATCACTGGAGACACTGGGCTGGGCACATACATCAATGGAGACACTGTACTGGACATATATATCACTGGAGACACTGGGCTGGACAAATACATCACTGGAGACACTGGGCTGGACATATACATCACTGGAGACACTGGGCTGGACATATACATCACTGTAGACACTGGACTGGGATATATACATCACTGGAGACACTGGGCTCGGCACATACATCAATGGAGACACTGGGCTGGGCATATACATCACTGTAGACACTGGGCTGGAACATATACATCACTGGAGACACTGGGCTGGGACATATACATCACTGGAGACACTGGGCTGGGCGTATACATCACTGGAGACACTGGGCAAGGACATATACATCACTGGAGACACTGGGCTGGGACATATACATCAATGGAGACAGTGGGCTGGGACATATGCATCACTGGAGACACTGGGCTGGGATATATACATCACTGGAGACACTGGGCTGGGCACATACATCACTGGAGACACTGGGCAAGGACATATACATCGCTGGAGTCACTAGGCTGGGACATATACATCAATGGAGACAGTGGGCTGGGACATATCCATCACTGGAGACACTGGGCTGGGATATATACATCACTGGAGACACTGGGCTGGACATATAGATCACTGGAGACACTGGGCTGGGCATATACATCAATGGAGACACTGGGCTGGACATATACATCACTGGAGACACTGGGCTGGGACATATACATCACTGGAGACACTGGGCTGGGCATATACATCACTGGAGACACTGGGCTGGGACATATACATCACTGGAGACACTGGGCTGGACATATACATCACTGGAGACACTGGGCTGGACATATACATCACTGCAGACACTGGAGTGGGATATATACATCACTGGAGACACTGGGCTGGGCACATACATCAATGGAGACACTGGGCTGGAACATACACATCACTGGAGACACTGGGCTGGACATATAGATCACTGGAGATGCTGGGCATATACATCACTGCAGACACTGGGCAGGGACATATACATCACTGGAGACACTGAGCTGGGACATATGCATCACTGGAGACACTGGGCTGAGACATATACATCACTGGAGACACTGGGCTGGGCGTATACATCACTGGAGACACTGGGCTAGGACATATACATCACTGGAGACACTGGGCTGGGACATATACATCAATGGAGACACTGGGCTGGGACATATGCATCACTGGAGACACTGGGCTGGGATATATACATCACTGGAGACACTGGGCTGGGCGCATACATCACTGGAGACACTGGGCTAGGACATATACATCACTGGAGACTCTGAGCTGGGACATATACATCACTGGAGACACTTGGCTGGGCGTATACATCACTGGAGACACTGGACTAGGACATATACATCACTGGAGACACTGGGCTGGGCGTATACATCACTGGAGTCACTGGGCTAGGACATATACATCACTGGAGACACTGGGCTAGGATATATACATCACTGGAGACACTGGGCTGGGACATATACATCACTGGAGACACTGGGCTGGGCATATACATCACTGGAGACACTGGGCTGGGACATATACATCACTGGAGACACTGGGCTGGACATATACATCACTGGAGACACTGGGCTGGACATATATATCACTGTAGACACTGGACTGGGATATATACATCACTGGAGACACTGGGCTCGGCACATACATCAATGGAGACACTGGGCTGGGCATATACATCACTGTAGACACTGGGCTGGAACATATACATCACTGGAGACACTGGGCTGGGACATATACATCACTGGAGACACTGGGCTGGGCGTATACATCACTGGAGACACTGGGCAAGGACATATACATCACTGGAGACACTGGGCTGGGACATATACATCAATGGAGACAGTGGGCTGGGACATATGCATCACTGGAGACACTGGGCTGGGATATATACATCACTGGAGACACTGGGCTGGGCACATACATCACTGGAGACACTGGGCAAGGACATATACATCACTGGAGACACTAGGCTGGGACATATACATCAATGGAGACAGTGGGCTGGGACATATGCATCACTGGAGACACTGGGCTGGTATATATACATCACTGGAGACACTGGGCTCTGCGCATACATCACTGGAGACACTGGGCTGGACATATACATCACTGGAGACACTGGGTGGGACATATACATCACTGGAGACACTGGGCTGGGCGTATACATCACTGGCGACACTGGGCTAGGACATATACATCACTGGAGACACTGGGCTGGGCGTATACATCACTGGAGACACTGGGCTAGGACATATACATCACTGGAGACACTGGGCTGCGACATATACATCACTGGAGACACTGGGCTGGGCATATTCATCACTGGAGACAATAGGCAGAACATATTCATCATTGGAGACATTAGGCAGGACATATACATCGCTGTAGACACTGGGCTGGACATATACATCACTGGAGACACTGGGCTGGGACATATACATCACTGGAGACACTGGGCTGGACATATACATCACTGGAGAAACTGGGCTGGACATATACATCACTGTAGACACTGGACTGGAATATATACATCACTGGAGACACTGGGCTGGGCGCATACATCACTGGAGACACTGGGCTAGGACATATACATCACTGGAGACACTGGGCTGGGACATATACATCACTGGAGACACTGGGCTGGGCGTATACATCACTGGAGACACTGGGCTAGGACATATACCTCACTGGAGACACTGGGCTAGGACATATACATCACTGGAGACACTGGGCTGGGCGTATTCATCACTGGAGACACTGGGCTCGGACTTATACATCACTGGAGACACTGGGCTGGTCATATTCATCACTGGAGACAATAGGCAGAACATATTCATCACTGGAGACATTAGGCAGGACATATACATCGCTGGAGACACTGGGCTGGACATATACATCACTGCAGACACTGCGCTGGGATATATGCATCACTGGAGACACTGGGCTGGACATATACATCACTGGAGACACTGGGCTGGACATATACATCACTGTAGACAGTGGACTGGGATATATACATCATTGGAGACACTGGGCTGGGCACATACATCAATGGAGACACTGGGCTGGGCATATATATCACTGGAGACACTGGGCTGGAACATATACATCACTGGAGACACTGGGCTGGACATACAGATCACTGGAGATGCTGGGCATATACATCACTGGAGACACAGGGCTGGGACATATACATCACTGGAGACACTGAGCTGGGACATATACATCATTGGAGACACTGGGCTGGACATATACATCACTGGAGACACTGGGATGGACATATACATCACTGTAGACACTGGACTGGGATATATACATCACTGGAGACACTGGGCTGGGCACATACATCAATGGAGACACTGGGCTGGGCATATACATCACTGGAGACACTGGGCTGGAACATATACATCACTGGAGACACTGGGCTGGACATATAGATCACTGGAAACGCTGAGCATATACATCACTGGAGACACAGGGCTGGGACATATACATCACTGGAGACACTGGGATGGGACATATACATCACTGGAGACACTGGGCTGGACATATACATCACTAGAGACACTGGGCTGGACATATACATCACTGTAGACACTGGAATGGGATATATACATCACTGGAGACACTGGGCTGGGCACATACATCAATGGAGACACTGGGCTGGGCATATACATCACTGGAGACACTGGGCTGTGACATATACATCACTGGAGACACTGGGCTGGGCTTATACATCACTGGAGACACTGGGCAAGGCCATATACATCACTGGAGACACTGGGCTGGGACATATACATCAATGGAGACACTGGGCTGGGACATATGCATCACTGGAGACACTGGGCTGGGATATATACATCACTGGAGACAATGGGCTGGGCGCATACATCACTGGAGACACTGGGCTAGGACATATACATCACTGGAGACAATGGGCTGGGACATATACATCACTGGAGCCACTGGGCTGGGCGTATACATCACTGGAGACACTGGGCTAGGACATATACATCACTGGAGACTCTGGGCTGGGCGTATACATCACTGGAGACACTGGGCTAGGACATATACATCACTGGAGACACTGGGCTGGGACATATACATCACTGGAGACACTGGGCTGGGCATATTCATCACTGGAGACGATAGGCAGAACATATTCATCACTGTAGACATTAGGCAGGACATATACATCGCTGGAGACACTGGGCTGGACATATACATCACTGGAGACACTGGGCTGGGACATATGCATCACTGGAGACACTGGGCTGGACATATACATCACTGGAGACACTGGGCTGGACATATACATCACTGGAGACACTGAGCTGGGACATATGCATCACTGGAGACACTGGGCTGGGACCATACATCAATGGAGACACTGGGCTGGGCATATACATCACTGGAGACACTGGGCTGGAACATATACATCACTGGAGACACTGGGCTGGACATATAGATCACTGGAGACGCTGGGCATATACATCACTGAAGACACTGGGCTGGGACATATACATCACTGGAGACACTGAGCTGGGACATATGCATCACTGGAGACACTGGGCTGGGACCATACATCAATGGAGACACTGGGCTGGGCATATACGTCACTGGAGACACTGGGCTGGAACATATACATCACTGGAGACACTGGGCTGGACATATAGATCACTGGAGACGCTGGGCATATACATCACTGGAGACACTTTGCTGGGACATATACATCACTGGAGACACTGAGCTGGGACATATGCATCACTGGAGACACTGGGCTGGGACATATACATCACTGGAGACACTGGGCTGGGCGTATACATCACTGGAGACACTGGGCTAGGACATATACATCACTGGAGACACTGGGCTGGGACATATACATCAATGGAGACACTGGGCTAGGACATATGCATCACTGGAGACACTGGGCTGGGATATATACATCACTGGAGACACTGGGCTGGGCGCATACATCACTGGAGACACTGGGCTAGGACATATACATCACTGGAGACACTGGGCTGGGACATATACATCAATGGAGACACTGGGCTGGGCAAATACATCACTGGAGACACTGGGCTGGAACATATACATCACTGGAGACACTGGGCTGGACATATAGATCACTGGAGACGCTGGGCATATACATCACTGGAGACACTGGGCTGGGACATATACATCACTGGAGACACTGAGCTGGGACATATGCATCACTGGAGACACTGGGCTGGGACATATACATCACTGGAGACACTGAGCTGGGAAATATGCATCACTGGAGACACTGGGCTGGGCGTATACATCACTGGAGACACTGGGCTAGGACATATACATCACTGGAGACACTGGGCTGGGACATGTACATCAATGGAGACACTGGGCTGGGACATATGCATCACTGGAGACACTGGGCTGGGATATATACATCACTGGAGACACTGGGCTGGGCGCATACATTACTGGAGACACTGGGTTAGGACATATACATCACTGGAGACACTGGGCTGGGACATATACATCACTGGAGACACTGGGCTGGGCGTATACATCACTGGAGACACTGGGCTAGGACATATACATCACTGGAGACACTGGGCTGGGCGTATACATCACTGGAGTCACTGGGCTAGGACATATACATCACTGGAGACACTTGGCTAGGACATATACATCACTGGAGACACTGGGCTGGGACATATACATCACTGGAGACACTGGGCTGGGCATATACATCACTGGAGACACTGGGCTGGGACATATACATCACTGGAGACACTGGGCTGGACATATACATCACTAGAGACACTTGTCTGGACATATACATCACTGTAGACACTGGACTGGGATATATACATCACTGGAGACACTGGGCTGGGCACATACATCAATGGAGACACTGGGCTGGGCATATACATCACTGGAGACACTGGGCTGGAACATATACATCACTGGAGACACTGGGCTGGACATATAGATCACTGGAGACGCTGGTCATATACATCACTGGAGACACTGGGCTGGGACATATACATCACTGGAGACACTGAGCTGGGACATATGCATCACTGGAGACACTGGGCTGGGACATATACATCACTGGAGACACTGGGCTGGGCGTATACATCACTGGAGACATTGGGCTAGGACATATACATCTCTGGAGACACTGGGCTGGGACATATACATCAATGGAGACACTGGGCTGGGACATATGCATCACTGGAGACACTGGGCTGGGATATATACATCACTGGAGTCACTGGGCTGGGCGCATACATCACTGGAGACACTGGGCTAGGACATATACATCACTGGAGGCACTGGGCTGGGACATATACATCACTGGAGACACTGGGCTAGGTGTATACATCACTGGAGACACTGGGCTAGGACATATACATCACTGGAGACACTGGGCTAGGACATATACATCACTGGAGACACTGGGCTGGGCGTATGCATCACTGGAGACACTGGGCTCGGACATATACATCACTGGAGACACTGGGCTGGTCATATTCATCACTGGAGACAATAGGCAGAACATATTCATCACTGGAGACATTAGGCAGGACATATACATCGCTGGAGACACTGGGCTGGACATATACATCACTGGAGACACTGCGCTGGGATATATGCATCACTGGAGACACTGGGCTGGACATATACATCACTGGAGACACTGGGCTGGACATATACATCACTGTAGACACTGGACTGGGATATATACATCACTGGAGACACTGGGCTGGGCACATACATCAATGGAGACACTGGGCTGGGCATATATATCACTGGAGACACTGGGCTGGAACATATACATCACTGGAGACACTGGGCTGGACATATAGATCACTGGAGATGCTGGGCATATACATCACTGGAGACACAGGGCTGGGAAATATACATCACTGGAGACACTGAGCTGGGACATATACATCATTGGAGACACTGGTCTGGACATATACATCACTGGAGACACTGGGCTGGACATATACATCACTGTAGACACTGGACTGGGATATATACATCACTGGAGACACTGGGCTGGGCACATACATCAATGGAGACACTGGGCTGGGCATATACATCACTGGAGACACTGGGCTGGAACATATACATCACTGGAGACACTGGGCTGGACATATAGATCACTGGAGACGCTGAGCATATACATCACTGGAGACACTGGGCTGGGACATATACATCACTGGAGACACTCAGCTGGGACATATGCATCACTGGAGACACTGGGCTGGGACATATACATCACTGGAGACACTGGGCGTATACATCACTGGAGACATTGGGCTAGGACATATACATCACTGGAGACACTGGGCTGGGACATGTACATCAATGGAGACACTGGGCTGGGACATATGCATCACTGGAGACACTGGGCTGGGATATATACATCACTGGAGAAACTGGGCTGGGACATATACATCACTGGAGACACTGGGCTGGACATATACATCACTGGAGACACTGGGCTAGGACATATACATCACTGGAGACACTGGGCTGGGCATATACATTACTGGAGACACTGGGCTGGGCGTATACATCACTGGAGTCACTGGGCTAGGACATATACATCACTGGAGACACTGGGCTAGGACATATACATCACTGGAGACACTGGGCTGGGACATATACATCACTGGAGACACTGGGCTGGGCATATACATCACTGGAGACACTGGGCTGGGACATATACATCACTGGAGACACTGGGCTGGACATATACATCACTGGAGATACTGGGCTGGACATATACATCACTGTAGACACTGGACTGGGATATATACATCACTGGAGACACTGGGCTGGGCACATACATCAATGGAGACACTGGGCTGGGCATATACATCACTGGAGACACTGGGCTGGAACATATACATCACTGGAGACACTGGGCTGGACATATAGATCACTGGAGACGCTGGGCATATACATCACTGGAGACACTGGGCTGGGACATATACATCACTGGAGACACTGAGCTGGGACATATGCATCACTGGAGACACTGGGCTGGGACATATACATCACTGGAGACACTGGGCTGGGCGTATACATCACTGGAGACACTGGGCTAGGACATATACATCACTGGAGACACTGGGCTGGGACATATACATCAATGGAGACACTGGGCTGGGATATATACATCACTGGAGTCACTGGGCTGGGCGCATACATCACTGGAGACACTGGGCTAGGACATATACATCTCTGGAGACACTGGGCTGGGACATATACATCACTGGAGACACTGGGCTGGGCGTATACATCACTGGATACACTGGGCTAGGACATACACATCACTGGAGACACTGGGCTAGGACATATACATCACTGGAGACACTGGGCTGGGCGTATACATCACTGGAGACACTGGGCTAGGACATATACATCACTGGAGACACTGGGCTAGGACATATACATCACTGGAGGCACTGGGCTGGGCATATTCATCACTGGAGACAATAGGCAGAACATATTCATCACTGGAGACATTAGGCAGGAAATATACATCGCTGGAGACACTGGGCTGGACATATACATCGCTGGAGACACTGGGCTGGGACATATGCATCACTGGAAACACTGGGCTGGGCGTACACATCACTGGAGACACTGGGCTAGGACATATACATCACTGGATACACTGGAGTGGGCATATACATCACTGGAGACACTGGGCTGGGACATATATATCACTGGAGACACTGGGCTGGGCATACACGTCACTGGAAACACTGGGCTGGGCATATACATCACTGGAGACACTGGGCTGGGCATATACATCAATGGAGACACTGGGCTGGGCATATACATCACTGGAGACACTGGGCTGGGCATATACATCACTGGAGACACTGGGCCTGACATATAGATCACTCAAGACACTGGGCTGGGCATATACATCACTGGAGACACTGCAGCTGTCTTCTTCTATAAGACAGGAGCACATTGAACGCTAACTCCGCCAACATAGTACGTCCTGACCTCCGCGGGCCGGAGGTTCCCCACCGCTGATCTATAGGGTGGTGGAAGAACATGTAAGGCTGGCCGCGGGCATCAGGTTCTAGTCTGAGTCTATATGCATGAATCTGCATGGCTGAGGCATATACATCAATGGAGACACATGGCTGCCGCATATAAATAACTGGAAACATATGGGGAGTGCATTATACTATATGGAGGACTGTGCGTATTACATTATACTGTATGGAGGAGTATCAGGAGTGCAATATACTATATGGAGGACTATGGGGAGTGCATTATACTGTATGGAGGACTATGGGGAGTCCATTATACTATATGGAGGACTATAGGAAGTGCATTATATTGTAAGGAGGACTATGACGTGTGCATTATACTGTATGGAGGACTGCGGGGAGTCCATTATAGTACAGTATATGGAGGACTATGGGGAGCGCATTATACTGTATGGAGGACTATGGGGAGTGTATTATACTATATGGAGGACTATGGGGAGTGCATTATACTGTTTGGTGGACTATGGGGAGTGCATTACACTGTATGAAGGACTATGACGTGTGCATTATACTGTATGGAGAACTGTGGGGAGTCCATTATACTACAGTATATGGAGGACTGTGTGTAGTGCATTATACTGTATGGGGAACTATGGGGAGTGCATTATACTATATGGAGGACTATGGGGGTGCATTATACTGAATGGAGGTCTATGAGGAGTGCATTATACTATATGGAGGACTAAGGAGAGTGCATTATACTATATGGAGGACTGTGGGGAGTGCATTATACAATTTGGAAGACTATGGGAGGTTCATTACACTGTATGGAGGACTATGGGGAGTGCATTGTACTGTATGGAGGACTGTGCGTAGTGCGTTATACTGTATGGGGAACTATGAGGAGTGCATTATACTATATGGAGGACTATGGGGAGTGCATTATACTATTTGGAGGACTATGGCGAGTGCATTATACTGTATGGAGGACTATGAGAAGTGCATTATACTATGTGGAGGACTAAGGGGAGTGCATTATACTATATGGAGGACTGTGGGGAGTGCATTATACAATTTGGAGAACTATTGGGCGTTCATTATACTGTATGGAGGACTATGGGGAGTGCATTACACTGTATGGAGGACTATGCGTAGTGCATTATACTGTATGGGGAACTATGGGGAGAGCATTATACTATATGGAGGACTATGGAGAGTGCATTATACTATTTGGAGGACTATGGGGAGTGCATTATACTTTATGGAGGACTATGGGGAGTGCATTATACTGTATGAGTGCGTTATACTGTATGGAGAACTACGTGGAGTGCATTATACTATTTGGAGGGCTATGGGGAGTGCATTATACTATATGAAGGCCTATGGGGGTGCATTATACTATATGGAGGACTATAGGGGTTCACTATACTATATGGAGGACTATGGGGACTGCATTATACTATATGGAGGATTATGGGGTGCAGGATACAATATGGAAGACTATGCGGTCCATTATACTATATGGAGGGCTATGCGGGGGCCATTATAATATTTGGAGGGCTATGTAGGTGTCATTACAATTTTTGGAGGGCTTTGTGGGAGCCTTTATACTTTATGGAGGACTATGGGAAGTGTATTATACTGTATGGAGGACTATGGGGAGTGTATTATACTGTATGGAGGACTATGAGGAGTGCATTATACGATATGGAGGCCTAAGGGGAGTGCATTATACTGTATGGAGGACTATGAGGAGTGCATTATACTATATGGAGGACTATGGGGAGTGCATTATACTATTTGGAGGACTGTGGGGAGTTCATTATACTGTATGGAGGACTATGGGGAGTGCATTATTCTGTATGGAGGACTGTGCGTAGTTCATTATACTGTATGGGGAACTATGGGGAGTGCATTATACTGTATGGGGAACTATGGAGAGTGATTTCTACTGTATAGAGAATCAAGGGGAGTGCATTATACTATTTGGAGGACTATAGGGAGTGCATCATACTATATGGAGGACTATAGGGGTGAATTATACTATATGGAGGACTATGGGGACTGCATTATACTATATGGAGGATTATGGGGTGCAGGATACAATATGGAGGACTATGGGGTCCATTATACTATATGGAGGGCTATACGGGGGCCATTATAATATTTGGAGGGCTATTAGGTCATTATAATGTTTGTAGGGCTATTTGGGGCCATTATAACATTTGTAGGGCTATGTAGGGGTCATTACAATTTTTGGAGGGCTATGTGGGAGCCTTTATACTTTATGGAGGGCTATGTGGGGACCATTATAATATTTGGAGGGCTATGTGGGAGCCTTTATACTTTATGGAGGCCTATGTGGGGGCCATTATACTGTATGCAAGCAATTACACAGTGTGAAGGTTTGTGTGGGATCCATCATGCTGTGTGGGGGACATTATACTGTTAACAGTATACAGTGTGGTGAGGTATGGGGCCATTATACTGTATGTAGGCCCATTATACTGCATAGAGGGCTGTGCATCATACCATGTAGGGATCGCCATACTTTGCTGAGGGAGTTGCAGTTGGGTACAGTAGGGTCATCATACTGTGTGTGTGGAGGGTACTGTGGAGGAATTCACCGTGGGGGTAACTTGCAGTTTTCATGTGGCACTTTTGTTGGCATCATACTTCATGAGTGCAATGAAAGGGGAATCTAGGACTTCAGTAGGAAAAATATTTTGTAAAGCCTGCAAACTTGTGAGATCTGCTCTCCTGTGACCCCAACGAATATTAGTATTATATATTTTTTATGGGGTCGGGGGGAGGGGGAGAGAATTATAACTTCTGCTATGGGGCCCCATGATTTCTATGTACGCCCCTGGTAGGGTGTCCTACATAGGATGATGGATGTCCTACAGAGGATGATGGGTGTCCAGCGGAGGATGTTGGGTGTCCTATAGTAGATGATGAGCATCTTATAGTGGATGATGAGCGTCATGCAGAGAATGTTGGGTGTCCTACAGTGGATGATGGGTGTCCTATAGTGGATGATGGGTGTCCTATAGTGGATGATGGGTGTCCTACAGTGGATGATGGGTGTACTATAGTGGATGATGAGTATCCTACAGTGGACGATGGGTGTCCTACTGTGGATGATGGGTGTCCTATAGTGGATGATGGGTGTACTATAGTGGATGATCGGTGTACTATAGTAGATGATGGGTGTACTATAGTGGATGTTGTGTGTATTACAGCAGATAATGGGTGTCCTATAGTGAATACTGGGTTTATTATTATGGATGTTGGGCATCCTGCAGAGGATGTTGGGTGTCCTATAGTGGATGATGGGTGTACTAAAGTGGATGATGGGTGTCCTATAGTGGATGATGGGTGTCCTATAGTGGATGATGGGTGTACTAAAGTGGATGACGGGTGTACTATAATGGATGTTCGGCGTCCTGCAGAGGATGATGAGTGTCCTATAGTGGATGACGGGTGTCCTATACTAGATGATGGGTGTATTACAGCAGATAATGGGTGTCCTATAGTGAATGCTGGGGATATTACAGTGGATGTTGGGCGTCCTGCAGTGGATAATGGGTGTCCTATAGTGGATGATGAGTGTCCTATAGTGGATGATGGGTGTCCTATAGTGGATGACGGGTGTACTATAATGGATGTTGGGTGTCCTGCAGAGGATGATGGGTGTGCTATAGTGGATGACGGGTGTCTTATACTAGATGATGGGTGTATTACAGCAGATAATGGGTGTCCTATAGTGAATGTTGGGGATATTACAGTGGATGTTGGGAGTCCTGCAGCAGATGATGAGTGTCCTATAGGGCTGTGGATGGCGCACCAGTCGTTGTGGGTCCTCTATCCTTGGTTCACCCCTCTCCGCCTTGCTGCATCCCCTCCTCCTCCTCCTCTGCCAGTGACGGGAGGTGAGGAGAGGAGAGGGATGACCTCATCCCATCATCCGGGCCGGGCGGCTGCAGGGTGAGGTTGTCTCTCTGGCAGACAGGCGGCGCTGTGCTCGGCCCGGCCCCGCCGCTGCTGTGTGAGGCGGAGGAGGCGGAGGGAGCCGGCAGCAGTAGCAGGGGGAGGAGGGGACGAGGTCGGGGCCGGGCAGCGCCGCTGTCACACAATAAAGGAGGGATCTGCTCCTCCGTTCTCCCCTCGTTTCATCGCTGCATTTTTGATTCTTTTTTATTTTTCCCTTTCCCCCCATCATGGCGGCGAAGTCAGACGGGATGCTGAAGATGAAGAAGAGCGACGTCGCCTTCACCCCCCTGCAGAACTCGGATCACTCTGGCTCCGTGCAGGGCTTGGTCTCCGGCTCTCACCCGGGCTCCGGTGCCGGGGATGGCGGCTGCTCGGACGGCGGCTCCCGGTGCTGCTGTAGCAGGGTGGCCGGCAGCGCCGGGGGAGGCGGAGGGTCCCCGGCTCTGTGCCTGCGCCTGGCCCGGGAGCAGCAGCGCTACTCGGTGTGGGATTGCCTGTGGATCCTGGCGGCGGTGGCCGTGTACTTCGCCGATGTGGGCAGCGACATCTGGCTGTCCGTGGACTACTACCTGCGGGGCCAGCGCTGGTGGTTCGGGCTCACGCTGTTCTTCGTGGTGCTGGGCTCGCTGTCCGTGCAGGTGTTCAGCTTCAGGTGGTTCGTGCACGACTTCAGCACCGAGAACAGCGCCCAGTGCTCTCCTGTGAACGGCAAGACTGCGGCCGCGGCACCGCCGGGGGAGGCGGACGGGCGACCTGCCACCCCGCAGAGACAGGCGTCTACCGCCAGCAGCAAGCCCAGCAACCCGGCCGGGAGCGGCAACCGGGCCTCCGGCACCAGCTCCGCGTCCTGCTCCTTCTGCATCTGGCTCCTGCAGTCATTCATCCATATCCTGCAGCTAGGACAGCTCTGGAGGTAAATACCGCTGCCATTGTCACCGGCGCAGCCGTGTGTGGCCCCTCTGTGGGCTCCGGAGGAGCGGCACACACGTGCTGGCACCAGGGTGTGGGGGGGTACATATGTATAGGAACCACCCTGTATACGGAGGGCTATAGACATGTGCTGCACCAGGGTGTGGGGTGTACATATATGTATAGGGACCACTGTATACGGAGGGTTATAGACATGTGCTGACACCAGGGTATGGGGGGTACATATATGTATAGGGACCACCCTGTATACGGAGGGCTATAGACATGTGCTGGCACCAGGGTATGGGGGGTACATATATGTATATAGGGACCACCCTGTATACGGAGGGCTATAGACATGTGCTGGCACCAGGGTATGGGGGGTACATATATGTATATAGGGACCACCCTGTATACGGAGGGCTATAGACATGTGCTGGCACCAGGGTATGGGGGGTACATATATGTATATAGGGACCACCCTGTATACGGAGGGCTATAGACATGTGCTGGCACCAGGGTATGGGGGGTACATATATGTATAGGGACCACCCTGTATACGGAGGGCTATAGACATATGGTGGCACCAGGGTGTGGGGTGTACATATGTATATATAGGGACCACCCTGTATACAGAGGCCTATAGACATGTGCTGGCACCACGGTATGGGGGGTACATATATATATATATATATATATATATATATATATAGGGACCACCCTGTATATGGAGGGATATAGACATGTGCTGACACCAGGGTATGGGGGGTGTACATATGTATATATAGGGACTACCCTGTATATGGAGGGATATAGACATGTGCTGACACCAGGGTGTGGGGGTACATATATAGATATATAGATATAGGGACCACCCTGTATACGGAGGGCTATAGACATGTGCTGACACCAGGGTATGGGGGGTGTACATATGTATAGGGGTCATCCTGTATACGGAGGGATATAGACTTGTGCTGACACCAGTGTGTGGGGGGTACATACATATATAGGAACCACCCTGTATACGGAGGGCTATAGACATGTGCTGCACCAGGGTGTGGGGTGTACATATATATAGGGACCACTCTATACGGAGGGATATAGACATGTGCTGACACCAAGGTATGGGGGTTACATATATATATATATATAGGGACCACACTGTATATGGAGGGATATAGACATGTACTGACACCAGGGTATGGGGGTGTACATATATATATAGGGGCCACTGTATACGGAAGGATATAGACATGTGCTGACACCAGGGTATTGGGGGTGTACATATATAGGGACCACCCTGTTTACAGAGGGATATAGACATGTGCTGACACCAGAACATGGGGGGTACATATATAGGGGCTCACCTTGTAAGCAGAGGGCTATAGAAACTACCGTATATATATATATATATATATATATATATATATATATATATGCTCATCATATATATGGAGGTCTATAGAAGCTATAAGCACGTGCTGACAGAAGTCTGGGGAGATTTCTCCATATATAGGTTCTCACAATGTATATGGAGGTCTATAGAAGCTGTATATGTATGGGCTCACCCCTTGTATGAAGGGTTATAGAAACTATATATAATATATATACTGAATAACAGTCCTATAGACCTCCGTATACAGGGTGAGCATATATATACGGTATATGTAAAAGCATAACATTTTCTTGCTTCCTTGTTATATTTTCATATATATATATATATATATATATATATATATATATATATATATATATATATATGCTCACCCTGTATATGGAGGTCTATAGAACATATAGACATGTGGTTAACTCTATATGAAGGTGTATACTGTAGACATGCTAATAGCAGTGTTTTGGGTGGAGGTGTATATATAGGTGTGTGTATATACATGACCTCACCCTGTGGGTATATATAACCTATATATGTGTCACCTATGTGTATAGCAGTCTGTGTAGCCTACATCTGTTCTTCCTGTATTTGGGGTGTAGGACGTTCGGCTTGTGCTGCGCTGTCTGCAGAACCTGTACCCATGTGCTCGTCTTTGTATAGGGGTCTATATAACCAATGCATATGTGCTCGTTCCTGTATATAGGGGTCTGCACTCACCCCTGTGGATTAGTGGGGGGCTCCTTTTCAGCACAGGGTATCCGGGATACGCTTTAGGAGGACTCAAAGACTTTACAATGTAAACTCAAGGGGGGGGGGGATGGATATTTAGGTGACACCCGTCTATAGGGTCTTGTCACCAGAGGTGGTTTTCACATGATTTCTGGGCACATACTGCACATAGTCAGACCTTGCCCCCCCAATCTTTACACGTGTCCTGGGGAAGTGTAAAGTTCTTTCCAGTCAGACTTTGAAAGTTCGACCACAATGGCCGACACTAGGACAGCTACTAGAGAAGGCTGATGATTTACTCACTACTGAACATTGTGGATTATAGATAATTTAGTTACAATGTACAATTGGGGGTGGAAGGTTGAACCTGATGGACCTAGGTCTTTACTCAACCTACATTACTATGTATAACACAGCTGGAGCTCCTTGTGCTGGATATGGAGTTCCCCTTTAAGTGGATGGCTGGTGCTCTCTGGTTTCACCAGATATATGGATTGTGATATACTGTTATATAGACTCATGTCTTGGCCCGGATATTTGGCTGTATAGTTGTGACTTGCAGCCAGTGTAGATTTACAGGCTGCTCAGACTGACACAACCTTGATAATTAGGACCCCTCCTCCACAGCTGCCTGTACAGCAGACCCCGTACAATGCCCGGGAGACCTGTGATCGGGAGGGGCTGCCACTAACACCATTGTAGGCACCAGACATTGGTCCTAGGCCATGGACTGTGGTGCCGACACCCTGTGCCTATAGGTGACCCTGCTCCCCTGTGACACATAAGAGGCTTTGCAGGGGTTTGCGTTGCCCGTTGATGCTGTAGGATGCGGTTGCTTTGCTGGGTGTTGCTTTGCCCGTTGATGCTGTAGGATGCGGTTGCTTTGCTGGGTGTTGTGTTGCCCCTTGATGCTGTAGGATGCGGTTGCTTTGCTGGGTGTTGCGTTGCCCGTTGATGCTGTAGGATGCGGTTGCTTTGCAGGGGTTTGCGTTGCCCGATGATGCTGTAGGATGCGGTTGCTTTGCTGTGTGTTGCGTTGCCCGTTGATGTTGTAGGATGCGGTTGCTTTGCTGGGTGTTGCTTTGCCCGTTGATGCTGTAGGATGCGGTTGCTTTGCTGGGTGTTGCGTTGCCCGTTGATGCTGTAGGATGCAGTTGCTTTGCTGGGTGTTGTGTTGCCCGTTGATGCTGTAGGATGCGGTTGCTTTGCTGTGTGTTGCGTTGCCCGTTGATGCTGTAGGATGCGGTTGCTTTGCTGTGTGTTGCGTTGCCCGTTGATGCTGTAGGATGCGGTTGCTTTGCAGGGTGTTGCGTTGCCCGTTGATGCTGTAGGATGCGGTTGCTTTGCAGGGGTTTGCGTTGCCCGTTGATGCTGTAGGATGCGGTTGCTTTGCAGGGGTTTGCGTTGCCCGTTGATGCTGTAGGATGCGGTTGCTTTGCTGTGTGTTGCGTTGCCCGTTGATGCTGTAGGATGCGGTTGCTTTGCAGGGGTTTGCGTTGCCCGATGATGCTGTAGGATGCGGTTGCTTTGCTCTGTGTTGCGTTGCCCGTTGATGTTGTAGGATGCGGTTGCTTTGCTGGGTGTTGCTTTGCCCGTTGATGCTGTAGGATGCAGTTGCTTTGCTGGGTGTTGTGTTGCCCGTTGATGCTGTAGGATGCAGTTGCTTTGCTGGGTGTTGTGTTGCCCGTTGATGCTGTAGGATGCGGTTGCTTTGCTGTGTGTTGCGTTGCCCGTTGATGCTGTAGGATGCGGTTGCTTTGCTGTGTGTTGCGTTGCCCGTTGATGCTGTAGGATGCGGTTGCTTTGCAGGGTGTTGCGTTGCCCGTTGATGCTGTAGGATGCGGTTGCTTTGCAGGGGTTTGCGTTGCCCGTTGATGCTGTAGGATGCGGTTGCTTTGCAGGGGTTTGCGTTGCCCGTTGATGCTGTAGGATGCGGTTGCTTTGCAGGGTGTTGCGTTGCCCGTTGATGCTGTAGGATGCGGTTGCTTTGCTGGGTGTTGCGTTGCACGTTGGTGCTGTAGGATGCGGTTGCTTTGCTGGGTGTTGCGTTGCCCGTTGATGCTGTGGGATGCGGTTGCTTTGCTGGGTGTTGTGTTGCCCGTTGATGCTGTAGGATGCGGCTGCTTTGCAGTGTGTTGTGTTGCCCGTTGATGCTGTAGGATGCGGTTGCTTTGCTGGGTGTTGCGTTGCCCGTTGATGCTGTAGGATGCGGTTGCTTTGCAGTGGTTTGCGTTGCCCATTGATGCTGTAGGATGCGGCTGCTTTGCTGGGCTGTGACATCTGGTTGATGGCTTTATATTGTGTATGGCTGCTGAGGATCTCTGCTGTGTGCACTGACTCCTTAGAAGGATTTGCCTTACTCTTTCTAAGGATGCAGCTTCCTAGAACCACCAGGCTTCAGCTCTAATACTATAAAGAGAGTGGGAGCCCTGCTGTGACTGCTTACCGGCAGCTCTGCATCCGTTGCATGACTAAAGCCACCGTCTGGTGTTTACAGCCCACCAGGACGTACGTGTCCAGTGGGCCACTGCCATCAGATCCCAGCGGTGACGCCTCTGCTCCTGCGATTCTTCAGGGCCGGTTTGACACTCTGTGGCATTCACCATCCACTTCACTATCAATGTCGTTACCATAAAATGCATTTAGCTGTTTCTTCAAGAACATTAACTTTACAGCGGCTCTGCCGAGGTGGAATACTGTATGTAATGAAGACGTATGTACCTCCATGACTCCAAGGAACCATCACACTGCAGGATGTCAGTCTGGTCCTGACCAGCATCGTAAAGGGACTGTGGAGTCCTCCAAAACCCACTGTCAAACATCTTATTAGGGTATGGAGAGGTAATAAGGGGGATATGGAGCCATCCTGAACATGATTCCTCCTCCTCTCTGCTGCCGCCACACAGCCTGGGTGTATGGCACACACTGTCTGTCCTCCACTTGCTGTATTCACATAATACATCCAGCTATTCATTAATATACACAGAATATTTGGAAAGAAATAGATATTGAGGTCAGTTAGGTAGTGTAAAATAAACTGCATACAATATCAGATGGATCTGTAACACCTGATGAGTCTGGTGTACTTACTTTGAAAATGCAAGTCATAATGGTTGTATAATCCTGATATTAAAATGAGCATTTTGTCAGATAAGGTTCAGCTCATTCTAATGTCAGTCTTGGAAACTTTATCGTTATTTAAAGGGAATCTACCAGCAAGTTTTTGCTATCTAATCGGAGAGCTGCATGATACTGGGGCAGAGACCCTTATTCCAGTGATTTGTCACTTACTGGGCTGCTTGCTGTCACTTTGGTGGAGTCACCATTTTATCTGCTGCAGGCCTACCAATTCTCTGAATGCTGAGCCCTGTATAATCTGCCCCCACCACTGACTGGCAACTTTCTGTCTACACTGTTCATAGGCAGAAAGCTGCTAATCAGTGGTGGGGGCAGGGTTGCACAGAGCAGGAGGGTTAGATGGTATCAGGTAACTAGCCTTCTAGTGATAATTTCCTACGGATAAAGCACTGATTTTATTGAAACATTATCACACAGCCTAGTAAGTGAGGAATCACTGGATTCAGTGCATCATAATTCAAACCTGATGCCATCCAATAATCCAGAAATATACCTGTTATACGGGGCCATTGGGGTATTTTTGCATGTCACATTCATGTCAACAAACATAACTTTGTGAATTGTTTAAATTCCTATAGATAGTAAAAAAACGTGAGAGCATTCTCCTGCCTGGGTGATGCCTTTGCATTGTTTTGTGCCGTACAGATGACGGTGGAGTATAACGTGTCCTGTTATGACTCTGGTTGAAGTGTATGATATTTCTGAATGCAATCTGTGCCGCACGTTGGCTTTGTCTTGATACTTTGTGGCATTCTCTTTATATACTATTGTGGTATACTGTTTTCTTTTTAAGGCAGGAGACGAAAGATAGTGACATAAAGACTTGTAAGTGTGTTCTGTGGAAAGCCGAGTAATCTATTGATCTATGAGCTTGTGATCGTACACATTTTCCTGTAAAATAGTTTTACATGATAGGCTTTTATCTCAGAAAGTGAGGTCAAATTGTAAAGAAGCAAATGCATTGAAGCTCAATATACTACTCTTACACTTGATCCTGACTTATCAAATGGGACTAGAGATGCCATTTCTGAATAGCTCTAAAGGCTGGAGGTGCGAAAAAGAAAGCAGAATATATACAGTCATGACCGAAAGTGTTGGCACCATTGAAATTGTTCCAGAAAATGATGTTTTTCTACTAGAAAATTATAGCAAGTAGACGTTTTGTTATACACATGTTTATTTCATTTCACACAAAACACCAAAAATGGGTCAGACAAAAATTGTTGGCACCCTCAACTTAATATTTGCTTGTACACCCTTTGGAATAAATAACTGCACTCAATCGCTTCCCATAACCATCAAACCAAGCTTTATGACATCGGGCTCAACATTGTGACCCAAAATACTTTGGTAATCTTCAGATTTAATAACGCCTTTCACATAGTCAAGGCACCAAGTGGCAGAGGCAATCAAACAACCCCAAAATATCTTTAAATTTCCACTATATTTGACTGTAGGTACTGTGTTCTTTTCTTTGTAGGCCTCATTCCATTTTCGGTAAACAGGAGAATGATGTGCTTTACCAAAAAGCTCTATCTTGGTCTCATTTGTCCACAAGACGCTTTCCCAGAAAGATTTTGTCTTCCTCACGTACATTTTGGCAAACTGCAGTCTACCTTTTTTTTGTGTCTCTGTGTCAGCAGTGGGGTCCTCCTGGGTTTCCTGCCATAGCACATCATCTCGTTCAAATGTCGATGGATTGCTTGCACTGACACTGATGCACCCAAATCCTGCAGGACAGCTTGAATTTCTTTGAAACTTGATTGGGACTGCTTATCCGCCATCCAGACTTTTTCTCTTCCTTCCACGTCCAGGGAGATTAGCTACAGTGCCATGGGTTCTAAACTTCTTCATTATGTTGCGCACCATTAACAAAAGATTGTCCGGCTAATCATAAGCCGAACATGGGACGCCGGAGTTTAAGAAATTTGTGGAGCTCCTGTCCCCTGACCTGGCCGTGGACTGGGGTCCCGAGAGGCGATCCACTCATCTCTACTCAAGTCCCCAGATGAACAAATCTGTATTTCTGTACCTGCAGGACATAGCGGCATAACCTGTAATAGATCTGCATTGTACATAGGCCTTGGTGTGATCCAGGACTTTGACAAACCTTCTCGTGTACCTAGTGAAGAGATTTCTTTTTTTTAGCTGACGTCCTAAGAAGCAGGCCCAGTAAATGTAAGTTATGGAGGCTGCATATGAAATGTAAATAGCCCTCTAAGAATATGGCTGGCTAGCCAACCACATCATGATGATAGCGGCGTTCTCCCTTGACACAGTGCATATACTTGCCCGTACTCCAAAACTCATTAACATGGCTTCTGAAAAGAGCAGTATACATAATAGCATCAAAAATCATCCTTAATTCGCTCATGCAAAATAAAGCTTCTGCTATTCTTTTTCAATCTTAGCAATTACCGCAGATAAGTGAAACAATTATAGGGAAACAAACACATCCAGAATGAAAGCTGCTTATATGAAAAAGCATTTCTTCAATTCGCAATCATGCAGGTAAAACTTTTTTTTGCTGCTTGTATGAAAGAAGCATCTGGAATTCAAGGTCTTGTATTGGGACAGATTCAGCTTTTTTTTTTTGCACAAACTAATGGGGGGAGATTCATCAGTAGTGAGGATGGGTTATATGATTTATCAATTAGTAGAAATTGGCAAATTTCATCCCGTTTTTAATAATAATAATAATAATAATAATAATAATAATAATGGAGTTCACAGCATAGTTACTTTGGTGCAAATTGTTAGTCTTCTTGGACACTTTTCTCCTTGTGATGTATTTGGCATAATAAATAAATATTTTTCCCCATTACTCCTACCCGTTTGGATGCCGTCTACTTCTATGTTACTTTTCTCCAAGACAATCAAGCTACAGTGGTGTGAAGAAGTGTTTGCCCCTTCCTGATTTCTTATTCTTTTGCATGTTTGTCACACTTAAATGTTTCAGATCACAAAACAAATTTAAATATTAGACAAAGATAACACAAGTAAACACAGAATGCAGTTATTAAATTAAGGGAAGAAGAAATCCAAACCTACAGGGCCCTGTGTGGAAAGTGATTCCCCCCATCCCTCTTTAAACATAACTTAACTGTGGTTTATCACATCTTTGGGAAGCTGAGTTCAATTTCCCTAGCCACACACAGGCCTGATTACTGCCACACCTGTTCTCCTCAATCAAGAAGTGTGATAAACATGCAAAAGGATAAGAAATCAGGAAGGGGGCAAACACTTTTTCTCACCACTGTACCAGACACCATATACGTCCAATACTTTGGTGCAAAATTCTGGCTCCATTTGCTTAGTAAATATCTTTCCATAGAGATTGGACTTCAGATGTCTAATTGGAATTATTACAAAAAACACCTTTAGTCTTAAAGGGTTGGTGTCATCTTTTTTCAGGAGTGTACACTCCCCAGCCCCATCACATCCTGATTGCTGGGGAATGGGAATAACCCTTTAAGGTGCCTTTATGTGCGCAGATATCTGACCAATTTATGTCCCTGTACCAAAATAATCTAGATTTATATTGGTGATAGGTGATGCCTCTGTTCTCCATCCATCCAGTTTGCTTTATTATAATGGGCGATAACCAAAAGGGCATTTTCTGGACATAATGCTTCACATGTGTGATAGAGTCTCCGCTGAGGAGTCTTAATCTCCTGCATCTCAGTAACGTCTTCATATTGCCCAGCAGGCCGAGCTGTCGTGAGCGGTCACTGTCGCTCGTTCCCGGCGTGCTGGCACTGGCCACATGCATCGTCTACAGGCTTTGTTGATGGCTAACAATTTGGGAGGGAATTGACTTCCTACATTAAAAGTGTTCAAAATGACAATCTTAATTTTTACATATTTTGGTATTAAAACCACTTTTTGGCTTTAATAATTTTTTTAATCATTTTTGGTGTACATTTGGAACTTCATTGTTTGGGAGCGCTGAGTACATGGACCTTTCATCTTACATTGTTTTACTACTATTTTTCTGTTTTAATCTGATGGAATGGATAAAAGATGAAATTTCAGCCTATCTCTGGTACCTTGGATCCTTAGACATTGTCTGTTCCTTCGGCTGGATAGAAGGTCGAGCCAAAAGTACATGGAGTTACTCTGTTTACATGCAACAGAAAATGTCAGCTATAATTTTTCTCTGCACAGTACAAATCCGCCATGGAAATAAGTAAAATATATATATTTTTTTCAGATGGAAATATCAATGATTAACTCCATTAACCCCTTTACACCAGGGCAATTTTGACATGGGGGCCGATAGGCGGGACTTATGTCGTCCTTCCGCCGCGGCCATGTTAAGAGCTTGACAGCGGCATTTAACATGTTAACAGCCGTGGGTGGATTGCGATTCCACTTGTGGCTGTTAGGGGCACATGACAGCTGATCAACTGTTATGTCCCCGGAAAGGTGCGGGCTCATCGCCGGAGCCCGCGCCAAAGGGAGAGACACGACATGTGCTGTACATGTACGGCACATGTCAGAAAGGGTTAATTGGCAATCTGGCAAGCCCACGGGCTGATCTGTGGCATACCGGCAGCACATTCAGTACAATTCACAGCAGAAATGTAAGGTTCAGGCTCAGATTTTTGGCATGGACGTGCTCTTGGATTGTAAGACGACTTGTTCACATAGCCTTAGTTTTAGGTAAAGAACTGTGAGAAGAGCTTGAGATTGGCCAAGAGACAGAGTTGGCAAATATTATATCTGGCAAGAAGCAGCTCCTGTGTCAGAAACTGAAGGCAGAAACACTGGAAAAATTGCTGAGTTTAGCAGTTATTGCATATAGGGATTCTGGAGCTCGGTCAAGATTTTGCTTCAGTTATTCTTTATCATGGTATGTGCGGGGTCGCCCCTGGAGAAGATTAATAAAGTTTTATTAATAATTGGCTGCTACTCTAAAGCGGCCGTGGCAGCGCAGGATGGTGGTCTCTCCACTGTACTTCTATCACCTATGCCAGATGTTATAGCCAAAGGGCATCAAGTTGGATTCATCCCTGACTAATCTGCTCAAAAGTAAGAATAAGAAAAGTAAAATAAGTTCCTGTGTCCATCAGGTCTGTCCGTTATTGCACAGTGACATATGGAGGAGCCATAATAATTGTCTCTGACAATATCATAATGAGCCTTCAGTCCTTACAATATTGCTTGTCTCAGCAAGGTTTCCATAGTCAATGAGTAGACTACTACTCACATATTCCTGCCCCCAGACTGCTTTTATTAAGGTGCCCATACACTTTAGGATCTGTTCACACTGTGTTTTGTCATGCGTTTTTTTTGCCTCCCAAGAAATGAGATTCAGATGCGCCCATTGTGTTATATAAGATAAGAGTCCAAAGATTGAAATGATAGTTTATTTTGCTCTTCTTACCGGTGGTGTCCATCTTTAGAGGACAAAAGAACATAGTTTGCAATGTTCTTGTACCCAACTTAAAAATAGACACCATGGACTTGTTCGCATCTGAAAAGTTGGACACCAGGATGGTGAGCGACTGCAAACTATGTCCTACGAGGAACAGTTAAAGGATTTGGGAATGTTTAGCTTGCAAAAGAGAAGACTGAGAGGAGACTTAATAGCTGTCTACAAATATCTCAAGGGCTGTCACATTGTAGAGGGATCATCCTCATTCTCATTTGCACATGGAAACATGAGAAGCAATGGAATGAAACTGAAAGGGAGAAGATACAGATTAGATATTAGAAAAAATCTTTTTGACAGTGAGGGTGATCAATGAGTGGAACAGGCTGCCACAAGAGGTGGTGAGTTCCCCTTCAATGTCTGAGATGGTTTAGTGACTCCTGCATTGAGCAGGGGGTTGGACACGATGACCCTGGAGGTCCCTTCCAACTCTAACATTCTAAGATTCTACGACATTGCCAGTAAAGAATGCAAGCGAGAGTTCAAAGTTCAATACCTTATATTCTGCTTGTCTTATACAACTCAGTGCCTCCGTCAGGTTTATGTCTGAATTCTATTCCTGGGGGGAGACAGGAGCGCATTGCGGAATGCAGTGTGAACAGCCCTCTAGATAGCTGGTGTCTGAACCATGTCCTCATACATATGAATATTTGACTCGACTGACCAATCGTGTTTCTAGAGAAAGGTGAGAAATTCACTGCCGGGAACCTTTGGTGGCAGCTTATTTCAACAAAATGACAGGACTTTTGAATTCCTACTTCATCATCACCCAGATGTCATCTATCGAGGGAGCGTACAAAGGCACAAAAGTACATTGGGTGGTCAGCAGGTGCTGCCAAAATCGATGAGTTTGTCCAACTTTCTAATGTGTTTAAGGTCTTCCTCTATTTGAAAGTTGTACAGATCTAATTCTTCATGCCTTTCTTACCATCCGTTGTACTGGATTGAGATTAAAGGGGTTGTCCGGGACTTTAACATTGATGGCCTATCCTTGGCATAGGTTATCAGCCTGTGATCACTGGGGGTGTGACACCCGGAACATCTGCCGATCAGTTTTTTCCAATGTCGGCGGAGGCTGGCACTGCTCAGTTGCAACATGGCAGAGCTCTGTTAACAGAATAGTGGACGCGGCTGGTACTGCACATCCGCCACCTATTGATTTGAATAGCGGATATGCAGTACATAGCTACAGCCACTATACAGTTGATGCCGCTGTGATATGCAGATCCGTCACTGAGCAGGTCCAGCCTCCGCCAGTATTGGGAAAAGCTAATTGGTGGAGGTGCCGGGTGTTGGACTCCCTCCAATCAGACATTGATGACCTATCCTAAGAGTCTGGCAGTCCCGGACAACCCCTTTAATTGTACCATTAGTTTTCAAGTTGTTTATCAGTCATGCCATATTCACAGGATCTTACTTAATAAATACATGCGAGTCTGCCAAATAACGTAAAATAATCCACTGACAGAACATTGCCGCTTCAACCATTTACCTGTGTAAGAGGAGACACAAAGGTTGCATTTATAATGTGAATTTCCATTGTATTAGAATACCTAAATGATTAAGTATTGTTCTCAAGTCAAGCAAAAAAAAAAATCCCCCTTGTAAGGACTTTACTATGCATATCTGACCTTTCCAGCTCCAATCTGCAGAATAACTTTTCCTTTACAAAACAGTTGAATTAATTTATAAAAGAAGAGTCATTTTTCAAAAGTGGCATCTCAGCCCCCGCTATCCATAACATAGGCAGGTTTATCTAAACGGCTGAAGGACCCAGGAGCTTAATGTGAGAAATACACATGGCTATTCGTGCAGCATAGAAAATGAAAAGTCGCTTTTTATTTTGCGTGTTCTGTAAACATAGAATATAAGAAGTAATGTTTAGTAAGTGCTGCTGTTACCTTACCTCCTCACAGGAGAAATCAGCAGAATTTGACTATAACAGTGTGTGACCACTCTGTTTCCAAACTCTGCATATTGCCCAAAAGATTAAAAGCGCTTTCCTAAACCCAGACTCCTAAGGGTATGTTCATATGAATTCTTAATGTGGATTGTGGCGTGTTCCACGCTAATTCGCGTTGATTGCAATAGGAAATTTGTGTTGCTGTTCCAGAGGCTGATTTAAAAAACAGTTTCGGGAGAAAAAGTAAAAGGTCACATATCGAGGTGAATGCTGCACGCAAAATTCAAGTGCTTACACTGACTGATTAGCCCCTCAGAATGGCACTGATTCTGCATGGCACTGATCTCCATTGCACTGATCTGCATTGCATTGATCTGTGTGGCACTGATCTTCGTGGCTCTGATCTGCGTGGCACTGATTCTGCATGGCACTGATCTCCATTGCACTGATCTGCCTGGCACTGATCTGCGTTGCATTGATCTGTGTGGCACTGATCTGCGTAGCTCTGATCTGCGTGGCACTGACCTGCATTGCACTGATCTGTGTGGCACTGACCTGCATTGCACTGATCTGCGTGGCTCTGATCTGCATTGCACTGATCTGTGTGGCACTGATCTGCGTGGCTCTGATCTGCATTGCACTGATCTGCGTGGCACTGATCTGCATTGCACTGATCTGCCTGGCACTGATCTGCATTGCACTGATTCTGTGTGGCACTGATCTCCATTGCACTGATCCGCCTGGCACTGATTCTGCATGACACTGATCTCCATTGCACTGATCTGCATTGCACTGATCCGCCTGGCACTGATTCTGCATGACACTGATCTCCATTGCACTGATCTGCATTGCACTGATCCGCCTGGCACTGATTCTGCATGGCACTGATCTCCATTGCACTGATCTCCATTGCACTGATCCGCCTGGCACTGATCTGCAGTGCATTGATCTGCGTGGCTCTGATCTGCGTGGCACTGATCTGCAGTGCATTGATCTGCGTGGCTCTGATCTGCGTGGCTCTGATCTGCGTGGCACTGATCTGCATTGCACTGATCTGCATTGCACTGTCTTGGATATCTGATCTGAATTCTCTTGCAATATCACTGTTGAAGTTGTGAGACATATAAAAAACTATGTGAACAAAGGAGCTGCTTGGTTGACATGACATCACAGGAAGCAGGAGAATCGCCAACTGAGCCAGGAGAGAGCATGACAGGGCAGAACATGCCGGTAGTTAGCAACAACCTGCCGGTAAGTTCTTAGCCCCATAGGAAAAAAACATCAAAGTCCCAGGTAACTCCTTTTAACTATGTTTTAGCTTATGACCAAATTGGGGTTGAACAACCTCTATCTATCCGTCTATCTATCATCTATTTATCTATCTAAAAAATGCTTTCCCATCCGTATATTTAATCTACAATTCCTATTAAGCTTTATTTTATAATTAAAATTCAGAATTTCCACTGGTGTCTCTTAAAATTTATTTTCTTTGACCATATTATAATATTTTATGTATACTTTTTTATGTTCCCATTTTATGTAGCAATTATGTAAATGTAACTTATTATATTTTACATTTTTCTTTTACAAGAATAACATACTAAATTGGACATTTGCAAAATATGCAACGGGCAGTAATAGTTTTCTATGGGGAGAGATGCCTTGTCTTCTTCCTTGCCTACTGAAGCAGACACAACCCTTGGGGTTCATTCGAGCATAGCGCCTGTCAGTGATCATCCTGAAACATACATATATTTTGACAGATGCGTAGTAATGCTTCTTTGCCTTTTTAGAAAATCTAATTTATTTATTTTTTGTTACTGGGAAACAAAAAAAAAAAATCTGTATGTTGGATAGAATTTGTCATACCGTTATGGTAGGGGAATCTCATTTCATCACTCCATATTGCTAGACACAGCTTTACACAATGTAACATATTCATTTCCGAGTGCGGTAAGACAGAATTTATTTTTTATTCTGATCAGCCACCACATGGCACGTGCAGGAGGATGCATTGAAGTGTAGCGCAATGGAAAATGCAAAGCATGCTGCTTATTTCATTTTATTTAGGTAAATGCTGTATTTTTCTAGATGCCATTATACCGTGCCACAGATGAAGGTCACTGTAAAAATGGCTCATCACTAACCTGAAAAGTAAACGGGGACTGAACCATTATTCATGATGAGTCTCTGGAATATTAATTTAATAAGAATCAGCCCTACCAAACCGCGATATAGTATTTATGACCAGTGTCTTTGTGAAGCAGGCATTCCTTGGCAGAGCTTGTAAATATATAGCCAAAGAAGCAGCGTCCTCCATTGCAGGTGATAGAAAGAGCAACGCTGAAGCGCAGAGGATTTAAAGAGCAACAATGAAGCACGGAGGATTTAAAGAGCAACAATGAAGCACAGAGTATTTAAAGAGCAACAATGAAGCACGGAGGATTTAAAGAGCATCAATGAAGCATGGAGGATTTAAAGTGCAACAATGAAGAACGGAGAATCTAAACAGCAACGCTGAAGCACGGAGGATTTAAAGAGCAACGCTGAAACACGGAGGATTTAAAGAGCAACGCTGAAGCACGGACGATCTAAAGAGCAACACTGAAGCACGGAGGATTTAAAGAGCAACACTGAAGCACGGAGGATTTAAAGAGCAACAGTGAAGCAAGGAGGATTCAAAGAGCAACACTCAAGCACGGAGGGTTTAAAGAGCAACGCTGAAGCACAGAGGATCTAAAGAGCAACGCTGAAGCACAGAGGATCTAAAGAGCAACGCTGAAGCACGGAGGATCTAAAGAGCAACGCTGAAGCACAGAGGATCTAAAGAGCAACGCTGAAGCACGGAGGATCTAAAGAGCAACGCCGAAGCACAAAGGATCTAAAGAGCAACGCTGAAGCACAGAGGATCTAAAGAGCAATGCTGAAGCCAGGAGGATTTAAAGAGCAACGCTGAAGCACAGAGGATCTAAAGAGCAATGCTGAAGCCAGGAGGATTTAAAGAGCAATGCTGAAGCACGGAGGATCTAAAGAGCAACGCTGAAGCACAAAGGATCTAAAGAGCAACGCTGAAGCACAGAGGATCTAAAGAGCAATGCTGAAGCCAGGAGGATTTAAAGAGCAACGCTGAAGCACAGAGGATCTAAAGAGCAATGCTGAAGCACAGAGGATCTAAAGAGCAATGCTGAAGCCAGGAGGATTTAAAGAGCAACGCTGAAGCACAGAGGATCTAAAGAGCAACGCTGAAGCACAGAGGATCTAAAGAGCAATGCTGAAGCCAGGAGGATTTAAAGAGCAACGCTGAAGCACAGAGGATCTAAAGAGCAACGCTGAAGCACGGAGGATCTAAAGAGCAACGCTGAAGCACAGAGGATCTAAAGAGCAACGCTGAAGCACAGAGGATCTAAAGAGCAACGCTGAAGCAAGGAGGATTTAAAGGGGTTGTACACTACTATTTAAAATATGCCAAAGCATTTTTATGATGAAAAGTAACTTCTTTATGATTACCTCCCTCTGCCTTTTCTGCCTGTGAGTGGCGCTATCACTGGCCGCTCACAGGCAGCACGTGACCCTCTGCTGATGTCCTGTCTATTGAGGCGTGACTCAACGCTGGGTCCCCCGCGGTGGCTGCTGGGTTATGGGCGGGGTTACCCCACCGTGTCACACCCAGCATCCACCGCGCGCTTTCCCAATGCTCAGTGGATGACGCGCGGGGATAACCCCGCCCACAACCCAGCAGCCTCCGTGGAACGTGGAAGAGAGAGACCCCCGGCTGCAGCCTGGACTTGTTGTGACGTCAGAGCCGGCTGCAGCCGGGAGTCACGTGATGCCTGTGAGTGGCCAGTGATAGCGCCACTCACAGGCAGAAAAGGCAGAGGCAGGCAATTACAAAGAAGCTGCTTTTCATCATAAAAACACTGGCATATTTTAAAGAGTAGTGGACAACCCCTTTAAAGAGCAGCACTGAAGCACGGAGGATTTCTTTCTTTTCCGTATTTTTATTGTGCACTCCGTTCTCATCTCTCTCCATGGTGCTGATGGTTCTCTCTAACATTTACACATTTACAATAGAAAAATTTATTTATTGTGTAATGTAACGTTAATAACATAAACTCTAAGGCTATGTGCCCACGATGCAGAAATGCTGCATATTTTTTACGCATCTCCTTGACAGGAAAAATGCATGCCTATTTTACATGCATTTTTCCCGCCAGGTAGAATCGTTTGTCAAGCGTTTTTGCATGCATTTCTGCATGCGGGTTATCAAGCGCTTTTCCAAGCGATTTTAGCATCACTTGGAAAAGTGCTTGACAACTTGGTCACACTATATAAATCCATGTAACCGGCATATATAGTGTGACCAAGTAATAGTTAAAAAAAAAAATAAGAATGGTAAAAAATAAAGATTATACTCACCTTCCGAGGGCCCCTGGTCTTTTCTCCGCTGCGTCCGGTCTCTCGTACGGCTCATGGTGGTGTGAAAGGACCTTTCATGACGTCATTTAGTCATGTGACAGGTCACGCGACCGCTGACGTCGGCGGTCGCGTGACCTGTCACATGACTAAATGGCATCATGGAAGGTCCCTTTAGACCATCGAGAGCCGCCCAACACACCGGACGCACCATAGAGGAGACTGGGAGACATCAGAAGGTAAGATTAATCTTTATTTTTTATTTTAAATTCTTTTTTTTTTACAGGTTCTATGGTACCTGGATCTGGAGGAGAGTCTCCTCTTCTCCAGACCTGGATACCATCCGCACATTGAATCGCTTAATATCAGCATGTGCACATGTGCTAATACGGATATTATGCGTTTCAATGCAAGTCAATGGCGGCAATTACGCTGCATGTTCGTAAAATTAATGCTGCATATTTTTCCGCAATGATAATCCGCAGCGGAAATTTCCACAGCATGTGCACAGCATATGCGGATTATTATTGGGGACCATGGGGCACGTATTACCAAGCGTTTTTTAAGCATTTTCGCTGCAGAAATTCCGCGGCAAAAACGCTTGAAAAACGCATAGTGGGCACGCAGCCTAAGTGATTAAACACAGATAAAAAAAATATGCTGGAAGTGAGCAAGTGACCACAAGGCCGCCAAAGGTGCAGTGACCGAATTGTCAGTCTGTGTTACATGGATTCTGAGTATGGCACTTATAACATCCCATCAGCCCATTCACCGAGGCATGCAGACATTTTTCTTGCGGATTTTGCATGCTGCTTTACATGGCTTTGAAGTATTCTAGGCTAAAAAAATTTATTTTTTTTTAACGAGGATTTCTAATAGCCCTGCTGTGCTATATACAGATCTATCACGTGACCGCAAACTGTGAAAGAGTTCTTGTGTAACATTTATATATACAACTTTCTATTATATTACATACACATTAAGTCAAAACTCCACTGCACTGCAGAATGAGGGATTTTCATCCATTCTTCCTTGGAAAATTGTTCCAATTCTGTGAGATTCCTGGGTCATCTTGCATGCACTGCTATTTTGATTTCCAGTTACAGATTTTCAATGTTGTTCCCATCAGGGGACTGTGAGGGTCATTGTAAAACCTTCAGCTTGCGCCTTTTGAGGTAGTCTATTGTGGATTCAGATGAGTGTTTAGGATCGTTATCCATTTGTAGAAGCCATCCCAAACTTTTACATGCCACTGTAGTCATATAAGGGTTTGTTTTTGTGGGACAAGGTGTGCTTTTGAATGACACGATTCATTTTATCATGTGATGCACTGGAAAGCAGGAAAAAAATTCCAAGTGTGTTAAAATTGCAAAAAAAGTGCAATTCCACAATTATTTTTTTTATTTTAATTTACCATGTTCACTATATGGTAAAACAAGCCAGGCAATATGATTCTCTAGGTCAGTATGATTATGCAGATACTAAACATGTATAGTTTTATATTTATTTAGATGGTGAAAAAAATTGGAAATTTTAAAAAAATAAATAAACCGTGTGTTAATAAACCGCCTTTTAAAATGTTACTATGTGACAAAGATATCACTCAAAATGTAAAAATAAAATATGATTTGTGAATGGTAAAGTCTTATATATTTCATATATTCTTAGCAGAAGGAACCGGATATGTGTTAGTGATGTAATTCAGAAATGGGGACAATGACCCACATTTGATAGGAATGCAACATAGCTAATAATATCACAGATAATTCATCAGAGAAAATCGTCTTCTTTTTACCCTAAAGGGATTCCTAAAAAGCGTTATACATTCTTAGATATTGAAAAGTCTAGACTTTGCCGTTTCTTCAGGAATCGGTTCCGATATTTAGAAGAAGTGCAATAGTTGGAGTAATTATTGGCCTCTAACCCAGAGGTTAGGAAAAACATACAAGTGACTTTGTGTTCTTGTGTCAATAGACTATAGAACTGTAAGTATGCTTGTGCTACTTTGTGTATGCCAGAGGACGAGGCGTGGTGCTCAAAAATATTCTGCAATATATGTATTTTTTTATATTTTCATGTGCTCATTTGTTGTGCTCTTTTGACCTTAGACCAGTCCATATATGTACATAAAAGAAGCATGTATAGTTTGCGTTATAAATTGCTGAGTGGTTGTACGCTCTAGAGATGATTGTCTTCTGGTAAAAAAAAATGACTCCTTTTTTGTAGAGATACATTATGCTAGTTATGAGAACTTTAGTGTAGCCACCATATGCAAATCAGGGTGGAAGTGCAATTGGAGAAAGCAATCTATGTGCATTGACTCGCCCAAGTACACTTCCACTCTGATTTGCATTTTGCTTCTACCCTAAATTTCTCACAAATTTCACCTCAGATTTCTACAAAATAGGTGTCATTTTTTATTGGGGGCCAAGCATCTGTTCATTCATACCTTCTTCCATCTGTAATACCTTGCTGACAGGTTCCCTTTAAAGGAGGACCTTTCACCACATTTTTCATGTTGAACTGGACATACAATGTATTAGTGGCAGCACACCGGAACAAAAAGTGCTGGCCCCAGGGATAACAACTCATACAGGGAGAAGAAGTGCTGGCCCCAGGTATAACAACTCATGCAGGGAGAAGAAGTGCTGGCCCCAGGGATAACAACTCATACAGGGAGAAGAAGTGCTGGCCCCAGGTATAACAACTCATGCAGGGAGAAGAAGTGCTGGTCCCAGGGATAACAACTCATACTGGGAGAAGAAGTGCTGGTCCCAGGGATAACAACTTATACAGGGAGAAGAAGTGCTGGCCCCAGTGATAACAACTCATACAGGGAGAAGAAGTGCTGGCCCCAGGGATAACAACTCATACTGGGAGAAGAAGTGCTGGTCCCAGGGATAACAACTTATACAGGGAGAAGAAGTCCAGGCCCCAGTGATAACAACTCATACAGGGAGAAGAAGTGCTGGCCCCAGGGATAACAACTCATACTGGGAGAAGAAGTGCTGGTCCCAGGGATAACAACTTATACAGGGAGAAGTCCAGGCCCCAGTGATAACAACTCATACAGGGAGAAGAAGTGCTGGCCCCAGGGATAACAACTCATACAGGGAGAAGAAGTGCTGGCCCCAGCGATAACAACTCATACAGGGAGAAGAAGTGCTGGCCCCAGGGATAACAACTCATACTGGGAGAAGAAGTGCTGGTCCCAGGGATAACAACTTATACAGGGAGAAGAAGTCCAGGCCCCAGTGATAACAACTCATACAGGGAGAAGAAGTGCTGGCCCCAGGGATAACAACTCATACAGGGAGAAGAAGTGCTGGCCCCAGGGATAACAACTCATACAGGGAGAAGAAGTGCTGGCCCCAGGGATAACTCATACAGGGAGAAGAAGTGCTGGCCCCAGGGATAACAACTCATACAGGGAGAAGAAGTGCTGGCCCCAGGGATAGCAACTCATACAGGGAGAAGAAGTCCAGGCCCCAGTGATAACAACTCATACAGGGAGAAGAAATGCTGGCCCCAGGGATAACAACTCATAAAGGGAGAAGAAGTGCTGGCCCCAGGGATAACAACTCATACAGGGAGAAGAAGTGCTGGCCCCAGGGATAACAACTCATACAGGGAGAAGAAGTGCTGGCCCCAGGGATAACAACTCATACAGGGAGAAGAAGTGCTGGCCCCAGGGATAACAACTCATACAGGGAGAAGAAGTGCTGGCCCCAGGGATAACAACTCATACAGGGAGAAGAAGTGCTGGCCCCAGGGAAAACAACTCATACAGGGAGAAGAAGTGCTGGCCCCAGTGATAACAACTCATACAGGGAGAAGAAGTGCTGGCCCCAGGGATAACAACTCATACAGGGAGAAGAAGTGCTGGCCCCAGGGATAACTCATACAGGGAGAAGAAGTGCTAGCCCCAGGGATAACTCATACAGGGAGAAGAAGTGCTGGCCCCAGGGATAACAACTCATACAGGGAGAAGAAGTGCTGGCCCCAGGGATAGCAACTCATACAGGAAGAAGAATTGCTGGCCCCAGGGATAAATCATACAGGGAGAAGAAGCCCAAGCCCCAGGGATAAATCATTAAGGGTAGAAGAAGTGCTGGCCCCAGGGTTGAATCATACAGGGAGAAGTCCAGGCCCCAGTGATAAATCATACACGGAGTATGCACATTTTATCTCTGTATGAGTTATCACTGGGGTCTGCACTTCTCTCTGTATGAGCTGTTATCTCTGGAGCCTGTACATCTTCTCCCTGTATGAGTTGTTATCACTGGGGTCTGTACGGTAAGATGTCGACCGGCGTCCCCTTTCCCGTAGATTTCCCTGTGGTGCGCCCCCTTAAGATACCTTTGGCTTATAAGACGCACCCTCTTGTTCCTCCCAAATTTGGGGCGGGGGGGAGTGCATCTTCTAATCTGAAAAGTATGTTACTTTGTTCGAGGGACAACTCCTTTAACTAAAGTTAATTCATTATGTGCCAAATACTATGATTGCTGATATCTTTGCAATGAAGAAGTGAAATAAGAAAATATATATATTTTTATTCCACTCTTCAGCTTATTACATCCTGTGTCCAGCTCAACATGAAAAATTTCGTCAAGGGTCTTTTTTAATGCCTTTTGTCTTAAAAATGTCTGCTAAATGCATGTAAATCAGCATGCACATTTAATAATAACACAGTTGGAAGATGTATTAGTTCTAACTCATGAGCACATTAACTAGTCACCTGCCAAAAAGGCTAATGGGACCAGCATACAAGTCAGCAGTGATTTACTGAAGGAACTTTGAATGCATAAACATAATATTATTCATGTTGACATAAGAGCCACTACTGGTAGGTTCATTACAAGTTGTAAGATCTCACGCTTTCGTACAAGCAGTGCCTCAGGCCTCCTAGATGGTGCTGGAAGATCGGCTAGCCTCCCCAGCTATCAATCCTATTCTAAACGTAGTGAGATGATGAGCAAGTATCAGGGAGTCATCTCTGCAAAAGGACAGTGTTAAGAAGTATTCGCCAAATACATATTCTACCCATGAAAGGAGATCATTCACTTTATCACATCTTTACTTGTATGACAGCTTAGTCAAAGCAACAGAGGGACATAGGAATCTAGAGAAGTGTTTTCCAAACTCCAGTCCTCATTGACCCTCGGAGGTCAAGATTTCCTTAGTATTGCACAGGTGATGGATTTATTATCAAGGCATCAGAAATATACACAGGTTTGCTTACCTATGCTGTACTCAGTGCTGTGGAGTCAGAGTCGTGGAGTTGGTGTCCATTTTGGTGGAGTTGGAATCGGTATAAAATGGACCGACGACGACTCCTAAAATATATAATAAATTGGGTACAATAGTTTAATGCTGGATGTGCTGTAAATGTTTTCATAAGAATTTGGGAAAGTTATGAAATGTCATATAAATGTCTGTTCTGTTCATGAACTAAGGATCTCGGCTTTTAGTTGACATGAATCTGCTGCACAGATCAAAGGATAATGGCACTGGGAAGGAATGCTTGCGCTCATCTCAGAACTGTTAGAGTGAACATGAACCAGCTTGATTATTGTATCATAATGGTGATGAAAACCCTGATGTTACCATTGTACTACAGTAAATTTATCATTTAAACATGAGCCATGTATGAGGGAGTCAGAGTCAGGGAAATTGAAGAGTCGGACTGGGAGATTTGTCTTACCAACTCTACAGCCCTGGCAATACTAAGGAAATCCTGAAAACATTATCTGTGGGGGTCTGTGAGAACTGGAGTTTGGGAAACACTGGTTAGGAATGTAATTTGCCTACTTTGTTCCCTATTTGAGGTAGACATCTTTATGTTAGGACTAGTAAATCCTACCTATAAGTTCTTATGGCCACTTATTTCTGTTTATTCCTCTTTTAGATATCCAGTTGTATAGGCTGGCATACTTTACCATTTATCCATTTCTATATGAGACATTTGTAGCATATCCACAGGTTCCATCTCTGGGGCACACAGTTGTCTCCAGCATAGGGGTCCCTTGACCCTTGTCCTGCCTTTTTGAACAGATGATGAGTAAATTTTCTTTCATATGTTTGACCAGATAAAAAAACTTGGAAGTTGAAATGTTGGGGCCATGGATCTGTATTTTCCCTCTAGTCTGTTATATACAGCAAATACATCTACTGTACATGAAGCTGGAATCACACATGTAGAGCTCTTGGCACAGAATGGAGAATAAAGAAGACTTGTGAAATATCAGTCTTTATATTTCTACCTTCTTTCATTAAAAGAAACTGATTCACAGACTTCTGATAAAGCTGCATGTCTGATTCCAGCCTTATAAAAACCCACCAATTAGCCAACCCCCCCCCTCAAATAAAATACTTGACTAGCAACTGTAAATCACATAGCCAAAATTAGTATTTGAATAGTTGATAAAAATAGGATACAATTACAAATTGATTAATGAAATTAGTGAGCGGTAAACTAAAAAAAATATATATTTGTGGATGAAAAAAAAAAAAACTCATTAACTTTGATGTTTACATTCTGCTCATTTTCCAATTTTTATTCCAATAACCTTAGTAGTAAAACATTAGTATTTGCTGCATTTATAAATCTGTTCATGCACTAGCCCAATGAAGAGTAATATTTAAGGTGGTTGATCACTACTTTTATATTGATGAACAGTCCTTAAGATCATCTATAGCAGATTGGTGGGGGTCCGACATCCTGCACCCCCACCTATCAACTGTTATCATCTTTGGTAGCTGGATGTAAAAAGTGTACGGAGCAGAACACAAAAGCTCTGTACATTGGTTAGTGGCTGCTGCCGGGTACTGCAGATCACCTCCTACGCTATTTCACTATTTACATCCAGGTTGTCAGATGTCAGACTCCCACCGATCTAATACTAATGACCAATCCTAAGGATAGGTCATCAATATAAAATGTAGTGGACAACCCCCTGAAAGACATTGTCCCACATTTTAACTAATAGATCCTAGAATTAAAATAATTTACATAATTGGATGTGTTAAAAAAAAATTCCTGTCTCGACATAATCTTATAAATGTGCTCCTGTGTAATGGAAGCGTCTGACCATGCAGTAACGGATATACTACATCTCCTGGGCAAGAGAGGAAGCAAAAGAGAGAATAGAGACAGGACAGCAGGGGATCACAGCTGATTCTTTCTGTGATGTAAAACCAGTTTTAAACAGGCAGGGAAATGTTTTACCTCACAGAATCAGCTGTGATCCCGTGCTGTAATGTCTGTATACTCTTTTGCTTCCTCCCCTGCCCAGGAGCTGTGGTATGATCAGACCATGTTCCTGTACGGTCAGACACAGCCATTACACAGTACACAGCAGGGGCACATTTATAAGATTATCTCAGCGCAGGAACATTTTTTTGACATATAAAATTGTGAAACCTATTTTTATTCCAAGATCTACGGATTAAAGTGTACTTTGTGGGACAACCCATTTAGCGGAAGTCTGATTCCTTGTAGCGTTGGGCTGATATACTTCCAATCAAAATTATACAACCTCCCCATTACATTTAGTAGCAAAATTTACAAACTTCCTGCTGTTTTCAAAAAAAACTGTGAAACAAAAACAATTATAATAGTTCAACGCAACTAATATAAGGACTGGTTTCTCCAAATTCAACACAAAATTCCACGTTCACTGACTAATGCAGTCTCAGGATTATTCAACCCCTTCTTGACAAGCATCTTTCTTTACTCACCATGTGCTTTAGGCCACGGCCCCACTATCAGTATTTGGTCAGTATTTTTTCTCAGGAGTGGGAGACAAAACCAGGAGTGGGTGATAAATGCAGAATTGGTGACTTGTTTCTATTATACCTTTTCTCTGATTGTTCCTCACCTGGTTTTGGCTCCCACTCCTGAGAAAAAATACTGACCGAATACTGATCAAATACTGATAGTGGGGCTGTGGACTTACTCACACTTTCTGGATCCATCACTATGTCTCTGCTGCTGCTCCCGGTGTTTGTTATTGTCTGCAGCAGTGATATCACGTCTTTAGCGCTGCAGCCAATCAGTGAGCTTATCGACTCTGCCTAAGTTGACAGCAAGAGCTGGTCAGAGCCGCTGAACTCGATTATTGGCTGCAGTGCTGTCTACATGATGTCAGCGCTGCAGACAATAATAGATACCGTAAGCAACAGGGAGTGTGAGAAAAGCTCAGTTTTGTTTTGTTTTTAAGCAAACTGCAGCCGGGGTGACAGTGTTTTTCTGAAACTGGAAAACCCCTTTAAATGTGTTACTAATTCTCCTAATTTGCAATGGTGGTGGGATTATTTTGATTGCAGCTGCACCTTGCAAGGCAGTATGGCTATATTGAAAATTTTGATTTCTGTAGTATTTTCACTTGTGTATCACATTTTGAAACCCCCCCGAATGGCCTGATCATAATGATGACACAACTATAGGTAGCTCCACTTCTATAAATGTGCCGTCCTAATATTAGACCTTCTGTAAGATCAGGGTGGGTGTCGACAGACCCCATGGCTGTTTCTCCATGAACCATCAGTGAAAAACATGCTCCATTCCCAGAACAGAATAAATGCTAAGAAGGTATCATAGATTTTCGTAAATATTCCCAAATGGCTGATTTTGCCAGGATAGTCCTCTTCAGGGCCATGGTGCCTAAGGGGACCAAAATTTCTCTCTGCCAAGAAAGAACTTAGGGTGTGGGTGCGGGGGGCTGTTTTTTGCATTGAGTTGTAACAGTCTCAATGAAATCTGGTGGGATTTAAAGGGTCCAGAAATGGCGGAATAAAGGTTTAACATGTTGGCGCATTCACAGAATAACTGATTGCCAGGAGAGTGAATGTCATAAATATATAACATTGTCTGTAATACAATGACATAATGTATGTAAATCCTGCCTATCCTATGCAGAGAGAAAATATCCTACTTTGGAGGTAATAATGTGAATATATACATGAAGGGAGCACTTCCCATACGACATAAAGCATATAATCTTCTTATGGAGGATAACTATTTTGTTGAATAAACCTGCAGATTATTGTTGGAGCATGTCTTTTACAATAATACAGAGACATCATTTCCTGTCAAAGGGACCAGTGACATGTAATAAGTAATCCGCGCGCAGATACATAATGCCTGCAGACGTAGCACCGCTGAGATTGTCCTTGGTACTCTAATAATGTGTATTTTTGGCATTAAAGGGGTATTACCATCTCCAAGATCCTATCCCAATATGTAGTAGGTGTAATAATAATAATATTAGCAATTTCCTCCAATTAGAAATGTAGCACAGTTTTTTTGATTCGCTATGTCTCTTTCCTCATGTACAGGCATTGCAGGACCTTAGGTATCCACGGTTACGACCACTGATAGTGACATGTAGTTAGCTAGTTGCTAGTGGTCGTAACCATGGATACCTAAGGTCCTGCAATGCCTGCACATGAGGAAAGAGACATAGTGAATCAGAAAAAGTATACATTTCTAATTGGAGGTAATTGCTAATATTATTATTACTATTACACCTACTACATACTGGGATAGGATCTTGGAGATGGAAATACCCCTTTAAGGCTTCTAATATCGCAGCGTTACAGTTGTTGTATTACACAGGGCTGCAAGGAAACCTTCCCAAGATATTACATCATGCGTGATATCAGCTGCGATTCCCGTCTGCTACCCCAGTAAAGTATAAAGAAATGACTTCTCATAAGCTAAATGTGTTTTCAAGAACTGAAGCTTGCTGAGATTTATATAGTGATTAGAAGGTTACATCAATATAAAATAATATATAAAATACATTATATGGACAAAAATTTTGGGACACATTTTTTAATTAGTGAATTTGTTTTATTTAATCCCATTGCCACAGGTTTATAATATCCAGCCCCTCGCCATGGGGTGTGCATTTACCAACAATTGTGAAAGAATTCTTTTTTTCTTCTTTTTTTTTATTTATATAGCGCCAACATATTCCGCATCGCCTTACAATTCAGACAGTGTTTATTTTATTATACATTGCTTATATAGAGTTATCATATTCCACAGCGCTTTACAGACATTATGGGAACTGTCCCCATTGGGGCTCACAATCTACATTCCCTATTAGTATGTCTTTGGAGTGTGGGAGGAAACCGGAGAACCCGGAGGAAACCCACACAAACACGGGGAGAACATACAAACTCCTTGCAGATGTTGTCCTTGGTGGGATTTGACAGGACCCCAGCGCTGTATTGCTGCAGTGCTAACCACTGAGCAACCTTGCTGCCCGCAAGAATGGGTCGTTCTGGAGAGTTCACTTATTTATAAAAGCCCGGTACTGGAATAAGACGCCACCGGTCTAACAAGTAAGTTATGAAGTTTCTTCTCTCGTAAATATTCTACAATCCCCTATGAGTGGTATTATTGAATGGTGGAAACCATTAGGAACCGCAGCAGCTGAGCCATGAAGTGATGGACCATGTAAAGTTACAGAGCAGAGTTTCAATATTACTCTGGCATTAAAGGGGTTGTCCGGTTCAAACCGATAAGTCTGCAGTCACTCTGTGTGTCACTCTGTGAGACTGAAGACTTGTGAATCCCCCTAGAGCACACACTGTGTGCTGCAGGCAGGCCCGGCATCAGCACCCGGCACCCCCAGGCAAGTGCCAGGGCCCTGAGCAGGTGGGGGGGCCCACTCGCCGTCGGGCACCCCTGCGCACTACAGGACCTGTGAGCGGAGGAGTGCAGTGCCAGCGCCCGCCAGAACACCCCCCCTTTCACCGGCTCAGGGCCCCGGCACAATACTTACCTCTCCCCATGCCTCAGCAGCAGGTGCTGTCTCTTCCGCGGCTGCTGCGCTGTGACGTCTCAAGTCAGAGGGTGCGGTGACGTCTTTCCACCGCGCCCTCTCCTGAGCCGTCACAACGCAGAGCGGGAAGATGCCGGCGATGCTGAGGAGTCCGGAGCAGCGGCAGCAGGTAAGAAGAAGTGAGGTGAGTATTTGATTTTTTTTTTCTTTATGTATGAAGGCATGGGGCATTATGTGGGGGGGGGGATGTCATCCTGCATTGGGTTTTATATGGGGGGGGTAGATGACATCCTGCATGGGGCATTATATGGGTGGGAGAGGTGACATCCTGCATGGGGCATTATATGGAGGGGAAGTGACATCCTGCATGGGGCATTATATGGTCGGGGGTGACATCCTGCATGGGGCATTATATGGGGGGGTGACATCCTGCATGGGGCATTATATGTGGGGGGGGGTGACATCCTGCATGGGGCATTATATGGGGGGAGTGACATCCTGCATGGGGCATTATATGGGGGGGAGTGACATCATGCATGGGGCATTATATGGGGGGGAGTGACATCCTGCATGGGGCATTATATGGGGGGAGTGACATCCTGCATGGGGCATTATATGGGTGGAGTGACATCCTGCATGGGCCATTATATGGGGGGGGTGAGTGACATTCTGCATGGGGCATTATGTGGGGGGGGACAGCCTGCATGGGGCATTATATTGGAGGGTGAGTGACATCCTGCATGGGGCATTATATGGGAGGGAAGTGACATCCTGCATGGGGCATTATGTGGGGGGCACAGCCTGCATGGGGCATTATGTGGGGGCCAGTATTCTGTATGGAGCGTTATATGGGGGCCAGTATCGTGTATGGAGCATTATAAGGGGGCCAGTATCCTGTATGGAGCATTATATGAGGGCCAGTATCCTGTATGGAGCGTTATATGAGGGCCAGCATCCTGTATGGAGCGTTATATGGGGCCATTGTTCTGTATGGAGCAATATATGGGGCCCATAATACTGTACGGAGGACTATACTGTCCGGTCTGCACTGTGCGCTGCGAGGATTCGCCGATTTCTGAGCTATTGTAGAATTTACAATAGATATCACTTATGTAATGTAAGAAGTGAAATCTTTGCATTGTACTATATATATATATATATATATATATATTTCTCTGCGGTATCTGTGCATCATGAATCGTGGTATGTGTTAAAGGGGCCACTGAGACTCTTTCGCCCGGGGCCCACAAAAACCTGGATCTGGCCCTGGCTGCAGGTATTCACCGGTTTCTGAGTCAGGGTCGGAGGGTATGTATGAGTTATACATGGGAATAAACTTTTAAAGAACAGTTCAAAATTTAATTGATACAAACTACCACCCGACTGAAGATAGAAACATTATAATGTGATCTGACTAACGAATACTATGACTAAGAGTCATTAATGGATGATGTGTGTGACTTGTGCAGAATTTGGCATATATGTTCAAGCTGTGTTCAAAAAGGGATAAACCAATGAGAAATGCAGATTGCAGAACATCCAAGCCCAATGTAAGGTCTGATCAGCCATCCGTCATCTCGCAGAATTAGCTTTGAATTTGGCTAAATAGCAAATCTATATTTAGCAGCAGACATGCTTCTTTCTTGTATAAGGAAGCCTCAAGGGTAATAGAAGAGTGAACTTGTTTAATTTACCAGCTTTCTTCTGACTACTACAAAAATGAGACCAACTATTTTTTGTGCGAGATTGACACACATGACTGAGCCCCCGCTATACTGTATAGGGGTCTCCTCTTAAAACAACAGCTGGTCCATTGTGCGCCCTTATTCTAATGGATACCTCAGTGCAAACCATGAGAACAAATAAGGAGACAATAAAGACATTTTTTTCTGTTGATACTCTGTAAAAAGACCTTGTAGACCATAGAAATGTTTTGAAGCTAAGGTTTCTTGATTATCCTTCTGTTAATTTATTGCAAAGTGGATTCCAAATCTTTACATCGGTTGTCAAAATGCCTTGATCCTCGAGTCTTGTAAAAACCCTGTTAGCAGTTATGTTTAACATGTTCTACCCCTGTACACCTACTGCAAGTTCGTAGAAGGTCCACAGACTCAATAAAAAGTCTGTGGGACTGTGAACCGCACCTGCACCCATGCAGGAGATGAGCACTTCTGCCTCCTGGACTCACAGCTTCTGCATACTGCGCAGCACACTTCATAGCAACCTTTTCAATGATCAATAGGGATCTCAGACACCCATCATTTTGCAAGATGTGTAATAGTACAATAACAGGTATATTCTAAAGCGGGGATGTCAAACTCAAACACACAGAGGGCCAAAATGAAAAACTTTGACAAAGTCACGGGCCAACAGTATACAGGATAATGGGTCCTACATAGTCCTCCATACAAAATAATGAGCCCCACATAGTCCACCATATAAAATAATGGGCCCCACATAGTCCTCCATACAGAATAATGGCCCCACATAGTCCTCCATACAAAATAATGGGCCCCACATAGTGCTCCATGAGCACAAGTCGGGCTCATCCTTGGGTACAATTTCAAGATACTTGAAGGTGCCTCGTTCATCTGTACAAACAATTATACGCAAGTACAAACAAGATGGGAATGTCCAGCCATCATCAGGAAGGAGACTTGTTCTGTGTCCCAGAGATGAACGTGCTTTGGTCCGACATGTGCATATCAACCCAAGGACAAAGGCAAAAGACCTTATGAAGATGATGGTGGAAACTGGTAAGATTGTGTCAATATCCACAGTGAAATAAGTACTGTATCAACATAGGCTGAAAGGCCACTCTGCCAGGAAGAAGCCATTACTCCAAAAGAAACTTAAAAAAGCCAGATTAACGTTTGAAAATGCACACAGGAACACAGACCTTAATTTTTGGAGACATGTCCTGTGGTCTGATGAAACTAAAATTGAACTTTTTGGGCATAATGACCATCGTTACGTTTGGAGGAAAAGGGGAGAAGCTTGGAAGCCTAAGAACACCATCCCAACTGTGAAACATGGGGGTGGCAGCATCATGTAATGGGGTTGTTTTGCTGCAGGAGGGACTGGTGCACTTCACAAAATAGATGGCATCATGAGAAAAGAAGATTATGTGGCAGTACTGAAGCAACATCTCAAGACATCAGCCAGGAAGTTAAAGCTTGGGCGGAAATGGGTCTTCCAAATGGACAATGACCTGATCATACTGCCAAAATTGTAACAAAGTGGCTTAAAGATAACAAAGTCAATGTTTTGGAGTGGCCATCACAAAACCCCGATCTCAATCCTATTGAAAATTTATGGGCAAAGCTGAAAGGGCAGGTGCGAGCAAGGCGACCTACAAACCTGGATCAGTTACACCAGTTTTGTCAGGAGGAATGGGCCCAAATTCCTACCAACTATTGTGAGAAGCTTGTGGAAGGATATCCCAAACGTTTGACCCAAGTCATTCAGTTTAAGGGCAATGATAACAAATACTAATGAAATGAATGTAAACTTGTTACTTTGCAGTAAGTAATAAAAATGCAGAGCAGAGGTAAGGCCTATGTACTGAGCTGTCACTAGTTAGGTAAAGGTGAATGATAATTTCTCCCTGTATTTACATTCCTGTTTCTATAGAGAATGCAGTTATGGGGTATGGGTGGTCTTCACAAATATATGCTACTGTGAGGTTGTATAAGCATTAATACGACAGCTAAAAGACCATTAAATTGAATTTTTTTATGCTTAATTTGCTTCTTAATTGTAAAATTAAGCAACTTTATCGCCAGTCCTTATTAGGAATTTCGAACCATTTTGCTGCTGTAGCTTCTGTGTAACTTCATTACACAGCTAACTATCCTGCTGCATCTTACGTAAATCGAGCAGCACACTGTTCTCCCCTTTCCTTATCTCATTGTCAAAGGTGGAGCATTGTATAAGATTAATCAGTGTGGAGAGGGGGAAAAGTATCGACTCCTTGAGAGCGGACTGACAACAGAACCCTGGCCACTTTACGGAAGTCCTGCAAAATGTCTCCTACCTGTTGTCATCCACGGCTCCTTTTTTTGATTAGTTGGCCTTGCACTACGTCATCGTTTTGGTGTGACGCACATAAGACTTTTTTTCAGGCTGGCTAATCAAAACAGGAGCCGCGAATGCTGGCAAGTAGGAGGAGGGTCATACAGCTTCTGTCAAATGGTTATGGAATACTAACTTGGCCGCTGGACCAAGGTCCTCCAAACGCATTCTCTCATCTCTATCAGTAGATGTGTGAGTGAGACTAGCGAGTGTAAATAAGGAGCAGAGTATCTCTATAGACTCTACAAGGAGAGGGAGGGGAAATCACACAGTCCTCCGCATTAGTAGCTGTCAGGACAAGGGAGGAAAGATGTTTTATGGGCTGTTGAAGGAGAATCAGAACAGGAATGAAGCTGTGCTTGTACATGTATGCTAGTGAAGGCAGCGGTATCCTAGACGCAGAGGCCTCACATTTAGGCCGCGGTGTTTGGTCAGTATTTGGTCAGTATTTTTTCTCAGGAGTGGGAGCCAAAACCAGGTGAGGAACAATCAGAGAAAAGGTATAATAGAAACAAGTCTCCCACTCCTGAGAAAAAATACTGACCAAATACTGATAATGGGGCTGTGGCCTTAGCCTGAATTACTGACAGTGAGGCTCACACATGAAAAAGACTAAAACTAGGAGTTGGCTGTAAACCACATGTCAGGGAGATGTAAAGGGAGTCCATCAGCCCCAAAATGCATTTTAATGACCTTTAGCCCCTATAACAACCATACTAGCACTATACCTGTTACTGGCAAATAAGTTTTAATTCATATGCAGATGAGGAGGCTTTGGTGCCCTCTCGGTGTGGCCAAGAGTTTGGTGCATTGTTACTCCCTATCATTTGCATGTTGGGGCCCCTCCTCCGCCTCTAATTAACAGTGCTTGCTTCCTATAGAGAGCAGTGTCTGGGTGCTGTCAGTGTGTGGCCGCGCTCAGACGCAGTAGTCAGACGCGTCACCCTCCCTGTCTCCTTTCTTCTGACGCCACTCACTACCACTAATACACCCGGAAGTGCAACAAACGAGGGTCAGGAACTGAGGATCGGGGCTACGTCACTTCCGCTCCCCATTAGAGTGGCGGCACTGGAACGATGGGAGATTAAGGCTAAGTGCAGAAATGCTCCGGATTTTTCCTGAGCGTTTCCGCATCTCCCTGGCAGAAAAAAACGCATGCGGATTGTACATGCGGATTGTACATGCGTTTTTCCTGCCAGGGACAAGCGGATGTGAAGCGTTCTTCACATGCATTTCCGCATGCGGGTTGACAAGCGCTTTCCAAGCGATTTTAGCATCACTTGGAAAGTGCTTGTCAACTTGGTCACACTACACCGTGTTCCAAATTATTATGCAAATAATATTTTCTCAGATTTTCCCAAATTACCTATATGAATTGCAGTCATTGTAATTTTCCAGTCAAATAACTATTAGAGTACAATTGAAAGGATTTTGTACAAACTGCCTATGATAACAGTATATTTTTTTAAAAATAAAACACTCAAACTGCACTCAAAATGCATGTTCCAAATTATTATGCACAGCAGAGTTTTCAACCTTTTCATTTTAATAAAGAACAAAAAAATGGTCATTGCTGAAATTATAAGCATTAGCAGGTTATTACAAACTGAAATCAAACAGTTTTCAACTCAAAAATTTATTCTAGGTGATGTTACATTTGCACATAGGACCCCTTGTTCGAAAGGAGCTTCTGAACTCTCTTGTCCATTGAATTTGCCAGGTTTTGGATGGTTTCTGCTACAATTGTTTTGCATGAGGACACAATACCCTCCCAGAGCTGTTGCTTAGATGTGAACTGCCTCCTGCCATCATAGACACTCCTTTTGATGATGCTCCAGAGGTTCTCAATGGTGTTGAGGTCAGGGGAGCATGGGTGCCACACCATAAGTTTGTCCCCTTTTATGCCCATATCAGCCAGAGATGCAGATGTGTTATGCAGCATGAGACGGGGCATTATCATGCATGAAAATGATCTTGCTGCGGAATGCACGGTTCTTCTTCTTGAACCATCGAAGGAAGTTCTGTTTGAGAAACTCAACATACATTATGGAGTTCATCTTTACCCCTTCAGGGATTCTAAAGGGGCCGACAATCTCTCTCCCCATGATTCCAGGCCAAAACATTACTCTACCTCCTTGTTGGCACCGTAGCCGTGTTTGCATGGGGTGTCCATCAACCAGCCATCCTCCACTCCATCCATCTGGACCATCGAGTGTTGCACGGCACTCATCGGTGAACAAAACAGTTTGATGGTCCAGATGGATGGAGTGGGCATAAAAGGGGACAAATTTATGGTGTGGCACCCATGCTCCCCTGACCTCAACCCCATTGAGAACCTCTGGAGCATCATCAAAAGGAGTGTCTATGATGGCGGGAGGCAGCTCACATCTAAGCAACAGCTCTGGGAGGGTATTCTGTCCTCATGCAAAACAATTAAAGCAGAAACCATCCAAAACCTGACAAATTCAATGGACAAGAGAGTTCAGAAGCTCCTTTCGAACAAGCGGTCCTATGTGCAAATGTAACATCACCTAGAATAAAGTTTTGAGTTGAAAACTGTTTGATTTCAGTTTGTAATAACCTGCTAATGCTTATAATTGCAAAAATGACCATTTTTTGTTCTTTATTAAAATGAAAAGGTTGAAAACTCTGCTGTGCATAATAATTTGGAACATGCATTTTGAGTGCAGTTTGAGTGTTTTATTTTTAAAAAATATCCTGTTATCATAGGCAGTTTGTACAAAAACCTTTCAATTGTACTCTAATAGTTATTTGACTGGAAAATTACAATGACTGCAATTCATATAGGTAATTTGGGAAATTCTGAGAAAATATTATTTGCATAATAATTTGGAACACAGTGTATATAAATCCATGCAAATGGCATGGATTTATATAGTGTGACCCCAAAGAATGGTTAAAAATAAAAAAATAAATCTATACTTACCTTCCGATGGCCCCCGGAGTCTTGCTTCGCTCCTTCCTAGCTTCCGGCAGATCGAGGTACACTGAAGGACCTGCCGTCACATGACTACATCAAGTCAGCGCAGGTCCTTCAGTCCACCGCGATCTGCCGGCATGGGAGGACGAGCGCAGCGGAGGCCATCAGAAGGTAAATATAATATTTATTTTTTATTTTATTCTTTGTTTTTACAGGTTCTATGGTACCCAGGTCCGGAGGAGAGTCTCCTCTCTTCTAGACCTGGGTACCATCTGCACATTAGAACGCATGGAATGCGCATCTACATATACAGTGATGCGGAATCCATGCGTTCCAATGCAAGTCAATGGCGGCGAAAACGCAGCGCTTCCGCAAAATAATTGGTAGTGCTGCGTTTTTTTCCCCAATGATAATCCGCAGCGGAAATTTCCGTAGCATGTGCACAGCACATGCGGATTATCATTGGGGAACATGGCAGGTCTTCTACCATGCGTTTTTCAAGCGTTTCTGCAGCGTTCTTGCCGCTGCAGAAACGCTTAAAAAACGCATAGTGGGCACACAGCCTAAGCTAGGCTCTAGACATTTTTTCGAAATTCCAAAAAACCCCTTGAAGCTGTTTTTGTTAAGAAATTAGCACAAAATGATGGAACTGGAAAGATGATGACGAAAGCTGAAAATCTGCAAAGCGTTTCACTCAGGGAAAATCTATAGGATGGAGATGGCAAAGCAGGACATACTGTATGTGTTCAGAGGAATAGCTGGCACCCTATACAAGCTTGATGTGGGTATATCAATCACACGTCATCCACCCCTCTCATGGATGATAGGTGTGTGAGTGGTTGTACACCTGGGTGTCCTTCACCATAAACCATTGGGGCAGTGTCTTCGTGCTGTATGTTAGCCATGTATGTTTTTTTCAGTGATGTGTTTTAGATTTGATGTTCTTTTTGGTGGCTTTTGTTCAGTGCAGTGCTGTCACTAACACTTGCACAGTTTATATATACATATATATATATACAGTATAGTGGGAGGAATGTACAAACCACATATTTCATTATTTATTACATCCTGGAGAGTCCCTTTAAGCATCGCTCTGTTTTTACAGCAGCAAGTGCCATGCATTCTCCTGAAATATTAATAAGTAAATTCCTTTGTGTGACAATGTCTTTATTATATGGTTTCTTGTAGCATTCGGGATAAAATACACTGAATTTTCCAAAAATGTTTTTTTGCATTATGTTATCATTATAAACAATTTGACAAATTCCAGGCTTTGTGACTATTACTACAATTACTAAAATAAAAAATGACTGTAATAGGTGAGTACAATTGTATCACTGTCAGACTGTGCATTTCTAATGCGGGGAATGGAACGAGTTTTCACCGAAGAAACATGTTTGGGACGCGACTCCTCATTTTAGCAGTGTATAGTAATTTGGTTGTTACATTCAAATGGCAAAATAGCGCTTTTTAGCTGCTTTAATGACTATGTTTTATTTGAGTATTTACTATTTTCTGTCTTTTTTTGACAAATTCAGCTTCATAATTTACCACTTTTAGATGTGTAGATTTATCATTGCTGGCGTTTCATATGGCAGTGTGATGGAGTTGTACTCTAAGATGCACTTGGGAATGGCCGACAGTCAGAAAATTAGTGCTATGAATCAGGAGCCTGTGACTAGGGGTAGTGCCTCCGTGTGCGCCTCGCCACACATCTTATTCCAGTCCTGTACTGGAGTAAGATTTCTTGCATAAAGACGTGGCTCGTCATGAATTTCATGAATGGGGATTTTTGCCGCAGCTGCACCCACTTTGTCAGACCTGGATGAAAATGGTGTGAGGACGCCATAAGTCTCAAAATTTTAGCGCAGCCTCAAGTTGCACAAAAATTTTTCAGAATTTTAAAGCTGTCCAGAATTCTGTCATAAAAACTTTGATAAATGGGGCCCATAGTGATTTCTTAAGGGAGAATTTATCAGAAAAATGTATGAAAAATTGTAAAGATTCAGTTATCTATGATCATTGATATGTATTCTGATATGTAAAGGGGCCGTTGGGAAACGCTGTTCCCTGTTGTACAACCTCTGAGAATGATGAGGTGGCTGCTCATATTCGGTTCTCTCCATTAAAGTTTATGGGAGCTCAGAACATAGCCAAGCTGGCCTGCTGCAATTTTTGAAGCTCCTGTAGAAATAAGTGGAGATGTCCATGAGCAGCCACCTCTGCACTGTCAGTGCCTGGGAGCTGAAGACCTGTGTTCTCAAGGTAGGTAAGGTGGTGGTCCTGGACATGGGATCCCCACCTTTTAGACATTCATGGCATAGCCTGTGGATATGTCATAAATATCTTCTGTAGGGTCTAAGAGGAATACAGTTTTTAAAAAAAAAACAAAGTTTTAAATACAAAACCTTGAAAAACATAAAAGTTTAAAAACCCTTTTTTCAGCACTAAAAATAAAGAAATAAAAAACAAAACTTATTTGGTATCACTGGCATCCATAATAATATCAGATCAATTAACCAGATCAATTAACCCAATCGGTAAACAGCGTAACGAGAAAAAGTTTGATATCACTGGTAATTGTACTGACCTAGAGAGTCATCTTGCCAGGTCAAAACCCAAAAACCAATTGCGGAATTGTGTTTTCTGCGCAGTTTCACCACACTTGGGGTTGTTTTCCAGTATATTGAATGGCACAGTGTCATTCAGACCTGCAGCTCACCACCCCTCCCCCCCCCCCCAAAAAAAAAACAAGTCCTCGTACGTCTACAGTATTTGGATGGAAAAATAAAAGGAGAAAAAAAAGAGAACTCAGAAACGGAAAATCGCCCAGTTGAGAAGGTTAAACTTGTTGTGCAGTCTAAATGGAAGTTATATTCTCCCTGCAGCCGCTTACTTAGGCCATGTTCACACGTTCAGTATTTTGTCAGTATTTTAAATCAGTATTTGTAATCCAAAACCAGGAGTGAGAAAATCAGAGGAAAATTATAATAGAAACACGTCACCACTTCTGTATTTATCACCCACTCCTGGTTTTGGCTTACAAATACTGATGTAAAATACTCAGCAAATAGTGAACATGTGAATGTGACCTAAGGCCAAGGCCCAACTATCAGTATTCGGTCAGTATTTTTTCTCAGGAGTGGGAGCCAAAACCAGGAGTGGGCGATAAATGCAGAATTCGTGACTTGTTTCTATTATACCTTTTCTCTGATTGTTTCTCACCTGGTTTTGGCTCCCACTCCTCAGAAAAAATACTGACCGAATACTGATAGTGGGGCTGTGGCATTACAGTGATAGTGGTGGCGTAAGGAGCTGTAACAGTATTTATTTTATTATACATTGCTTATATAGCGTTATCATATTCCGCAGTGCTTTGCATATATTATTATTATTGCTGTCCCCATTGGGGCTCCCAATCTACATTCCCTATCAGTATGTCTTTGGAGTGTGGGAGGAAACCGGAGAATCCGGAGGAAACCCACACAAACAGAATATACAGACTGGTTGCAGTATTATTTATTATGCATTGCGTATATAGGGGGCTCACTCCCCTGCTCTGTAGCGTATGTTGTGCTGGGTGTCGGACCCCCATTGATCCTCAAAGTAGGTCATTAATATATAAATCCTTGCTAACTCCTTTATGTATTTCTTAACTGTGATACCAAATAACTATTATAATATACAGAACTTGTCATAAGAGCTATGAAAGGAAGAAGGCAAAAACAAGGATTATTTCAGCATAAAAAGTCTTATTTGCTGTAGATCACCAACCAAGGCCTCACTAAGCACCAACACAAAGTAGAAATAGCTTCTGACATGTGCAGTGGTTAGAAAGTGGCGACAGGTGTTGAGACATATGTAGCGCGCTCTGGAGCTCACCTCTGACCCTGCAGACGAGCTCATCAGATGGTTATTACAGCCAGGAACACACAGCTCGGCATATGGAGGCGGCGGACAATACACTAGGATATTTAGTCTACCTAAGCTCCTTCATAGTGTAGCTGTTCTTATGTCATTTATTCTTCTGATACAGTGGCTGTGGCTGGTATATCCATCACCGGCCATATTGTCTATGATTTATACTTTGTGAAATAGGCAGTACTGCGGCACGTGCACAAAGGCGCTGTAACTGCGGTACTTGCACAAAGGCGCTGTACTGCGGCACTTGCACAAAGGCGCTGTACTTTGGCACTTGCACAAAGGCCCTGTACTGCAGCATTTGCACAAAGGCTCTGTACTGCGGCACTTGCACAAAGGCGCTGTACTTTGGCACTTGCACAAAGGCCCTGTACTGCAGCATTTGCACAAAGGCTCTGTACTGCGGCACTTGCACAAAGGCGCTGTACTGCGGCACTTGGACAACGGTGCTGTACTGCGGCACTTGCACAAAGGCGCTGTACTGCGGCACTTGCACAAAGGCGCTGTACTGCGGCACTTGCACAGAGGTGCTGTACTGCAGCACTTGGGCAAAGGCGCTGTACTGCAGCACTTGCACAAAGGCGCTGTACTGCGGCACTTGCACAAAGGCGCTGTACTGTGGCACTTGCACAAAGGCGCTGTACTGCGGCACTTGCACAAAGGCGCTGTACTGCGGCACTTGTTAAAATGTTTGTTCCCATATTTTGTACCTTCACATGTCTGCTTTCATATAGAGGCTTGTGGCTTGTCCTTTACAATACCGTAGTAGAGAGCTATACTTCCTAAGGCCTCATTCAGCCGTCCCTGATTTTTTTATATGTGCCCAAAAATGGTATAATTGTCATCTGTGTTTTGGATCTGAATTTCCTCAGTGTTTGGTCATTTTTTACCATTAGTCTTTCATCACTATTTTTTACGTATGGATATAGAAGTGACAATGCTTCTCCTGCACATTACAGTGTTAATCACAGACAGCACACAGACTGTACTTACATTGATGCCATCTGCGGTGATCATGGGCCCATAGACTTGTATTGGTTCTCTTCATACATCACGCTGATTAAAATCAGTAATGTCCCTGTGATTTTTGCATGGACACACGGTCACATAGAATATAATGGTTATATGTTCTATCTGTGAAATTCACACATGAGACACAGACGTGTGAATGAAGTCCTAGAAATGTTATCTTTGGCATAGAATCTAGAGCCATTTGAAGGCTCAATACAGAAAAGAAAATATTGAGCCTGATTCCTCATCATGGTATTTGCTGATGGTGCACGGGGTCCATGAATTTTACTTTTTTTTGCACCTACTTAGAGCAAAAAGTTACGTGTTCCACTGAAATGGTACAAAATTTGCACTAAAAAAATGCATAGATAAAATCACTGGGGAAGAGGGGGGTGACTGCGATACATTTGCAAGAAAATGTTGCAACTTTTTTTAAAAAGTCGCCATTGATGAATTGGCCACACACATCTAGAAAACAAACCTCACCACTTTCACAAGCATTAAAAAACACAATCAAACATAACAAATAGACTAAAAGAAAAGATGCAAATTAGAAGAATATGATGAAAATTAATAAAAAGCTAAAAACACCTAAAACTAGACCATAGGTAATTGTAAGACGGGGCCATTATGTCCCTTCACTACATAGAACGGTGAGGACCCTCGGTGCTGCCATAAAGCCATCATCTACTGTGCAGACTGCAGCTGCCTGTGTGACCATCATGTCACTGCTGACTGAATAATGACTTCATGGGCTTTATTAGGTTACTGGCAGAGAATTATAGAGTCTATGGATTCTGCTTCAGTTATTTTCATCTGCAGTGACATTTCTGTAGTAATATTAATTGATGTAGTGCCGTGATTAACAAGGAATTAAAACTAGTCCATACATTAGTATTTACAAACCATGCAAATCTGGCTGCACCAGTAAAACGACACAAATGATAACGCATAGATAGATGTCCTGTGTGAATATGGCCTGTAAGGCCAAATCCCTCTTCCCTCTTTAGAGATGATTGATCTGCTGTAATGCCGTCAATTTCCATAGGCTGCTTAATAACCCATAATCTACTGTATTAATTTCTGCACACATTGCAATATGAGAAGCCTCACTACAGCCCTCCAAGAACCTTTCATTCAATGGTACAGTTCAGCAGTCCATTCGCTGTAGTCTACCCTGTGAGCCTGCAAAATGAACCAAGCCCTCCATCAGGATCTCAAATGTAATGTACAGACTTCAGATGTTTGGGGTTTGAACACATGATGTCTTTTTCAGGCAAGTCCGCTGTGAAACTCACCTGAAAAATCATTCAATGGCTGCATTGCCACGATTAGTATTTGGTGACTTTTTGATGTTGCAGATTTTCTGCACTTATTACGTAAATTAGGTTACTTGAGTTTTTGAGTGAGCTTTTTACATTTGTTTTTATCGCATTTTCGATGCTGCAGTTCTTGTTTTTTTTTGGTGTCATGATTTAAATAAAGTTGCTTTGTTTTTGATACTTCCTGGTATTTGGCTTTGACAAAACTTTATTGGTACAGTCATGTGTGTTCTACATGTGTTTTGAGTGTTTTTCTGCCTTGAATCTAAGGGTATAGTTTCTCCTTGTGGAGAGTGACAAGAAAGGCCTGACATTCCAGTGCGAGGAGACCCATATGCAATGCATGCTCTTCTGGTAAATTAAATATTCAAATTGCCTCTTCAGAGAGGAAGAGGACTTGAACTCTAGCGCCACCTATTGGCAGTAGCAATCCTAAAAGTCAATATCAACCCTTTAAGGAGCCTTGTCACATGACTTAGAATAAAAGCCCAACCAGAATCTCAATATGCAGACACGGTGTTTCCCCATCATCAGTGCAAAATATGAGATCTGATTTGGCAGGGTGAGAGGCTTAAAACTGGGTTCTCAGGGGTAACGTTTCTCTTTGTGGAGAGTGACAAGCCAGGCCTGGCATGTTAGAGTGAAGAGACCCATATGCCATGCAATGCTCCTCTGGGAAATTAAATTTGCAAATTGACTCTTCAGAGAGGAAGAGGACTTGAACTCTAGTGCCAACTATTGGAAATAGCAATCCAAAGTCAATATCGACCCTTAAACGAGCCTTGCGTGGAAACGCACAAAACATAAATATGTATTTTTACCTGCGGATATTCCACATCTAATGAAAGTCTGTTGGGAAAATCTGCACATAAAACTCAGCATACCCGCAAGAGAAATTGACATGCTATAACTATGCTATTGAAATAACTTGCACCACAGGTCAGTTTGTGCTGCATTTTGTGGCTTTTTAAAAACACCTTTTTTCCTGAAGCGGTATTCCGCTAAAAAAACTCAGGTTCGCTTGAGTGTAAGGCTACATTCCCACAATGAGCTTTTTGGTGAATTTTTGATGTTGCAGATTTTCTGCACAATTTCTGCAGCCATTGAAGGGGCACTACCTGGAGATAAAATATTTTTGTACTCTCCCTGCTATAAAGTTGAGTGAGATGCCCAGCGCAGCTCTGTTGTCTTTATAACCCTTGTAATTCAGTGTGACAGCAGCTGCTCCTCACTGCCCCCCACCCCCTGTCTGGGACATTATGTCACACACCAGTGTGAAGATCCTGCTGTGAGTAACAGCCAGCCTGAGAAGGGCCTGCTCCCTGCTGCTAGCCCTATTCGCCAGTGATGGAGACATTATCAGGGGGCTGGTTGCTGCTACTAAAAGCCAGGAGCAGGCCATGCCCCCTCTTCTCGGACTGGCTGTTACTTACACGGGAGCTTCACACTACAATGTTACGTATTGTCCCAGACAGGAGGGTGAGCAGTGAGGAGCAGCTGCTGTCACACAGACTTACAAGTGTTCTACAGACAATAGAAATGTACTGGGCATCTCATCTTTATAGTTTATGAGGACAGAGACACTACCATTTTCTTTATCTCCCAAGAGTACCCCTTTAAGTAAAATAGGTTACTTGCATTTTTTTAAAAATGTGGAGCATAAAAACTAACCAAAAACTTATTGAGGGAACGTAGCCTAAAGTCATTTTGTGCACATACCATTGTTGTTTGTATAGCAATAAACAGAAAGACTGCACATCATTACTGCTCCTGAGGATTTTCAGACACTTGTAAGTTTCCATTTTTTTCTGGGGCTATAATTTAGGTCTGTCTTTTCCCATCATATTAATATCAATTAAATAAAAAGCAAAAAAAAAACCCAGATGTAAAATAATGAATTTATATGACTGCAGTGCCTTTGGTTAAATTAGGATCTTGTCTTTGCTTTACACTAGTTCCACGCAGATATGCGTCAGTGTCTTTGCAGGTCTTTTGTTAATTCCCACTATCTTTATTTCAGGGTCAGCTCTCTCTAAGGTAAATATAGTTTTCATTTGAAATGCAAATATGCCCATAGTAATGATAATTTCAGAATATTTGGTACCTGTCATTTCTACCTTGATGCCACCCATTGAAAATATTACAATTGCACATTAAAGGGAATCTGTCAGCAAGATTTCATTCCCCTGCAAACTATGTATATGCGCATGTAGCTCTTTCAACGACAAGTCCATTAATACCTTTACATGGCCAGTCCATTCCTGTTACTGAAAAATCAGCGATTGAATTGATATGCAAATGACACTGAAAGGCTATGGTAGATCTGAAGCCTCTGTCACTCCAGCTCAATTTCCTACTCAGCGCCGCCTCCTCCTGCTTTACTGACGACTCCTTTGCCTTAAGTCACACAGCATAGAAGCGGTCAATCAAGCATAAGGAGGCGGTGCTGACTGGGGAATAGAGCTGGAGTGACAGAGGCTTCAGATCTAGCATAGCCTTTCAGCCTCATTTGCATATCAATTCAAACACTGATTTCTCCATAAAGAAGGAACGCCCTGGCAATGTAAAGGTATTGCTGGACTGGTCTTTGAAAGAGCTACATACCTTATACATCCTGCTGACAGATTCACTTTAAATATATATCAAATCATATCCTGGATGTTGCTGTGTACCTGCCTTTGAAATCTGTGTGATTTATGGTCATATTAATTCACTAAAAATAATGTTGGTTGGCTGAGGGTTGTGGATAAACTTTACCTGCTAGTTAAAAGGATTGTTTAGTCAATTAATTTTTTTCACCAAATGCTATGGTATTGTATGAACGGTAACAAAATAACAAATGGAGTAGTACCCACTTTATTGATCCCCCACAGCTCCCGTGATGCTGCTTTCTGTATCTTGTCATCAAGAAATGATATTTTAGACATGGAGATTGGCTGCAGCAGTCAATCACAGGCCACAAATATTCGAAAAAAAATGGATGTATGAACCCATATTCAGATATTAAGTATAATAAGGTATATACAAATTATTTTATGAATATTATCAAAAACATTATTATGTAATCACAACTACAAAACACAACAAAACAATTACCCTTAAAAAAGCATAAAACCCAATTAAAGGAAAAATGAGCAATGTGGTCAGAAAAACACAATTGTAGCACCAAAATGCTGGAACTGTTATTAAATAGGTATGAGTATGAATTATATATGAAAAAAAGAGACTACCAGGAGCATACAATATACATAACAACCATTATAATACCAGTGTAGATTGTCCCGGAAGAAATGTAGCACCAGCTGAAAATCTAATCATATTATAAGTATATATAGCTAGAAGCACCGGGAGATAGCCCCCTATATTGGTGCCTACAGATGAAGTCAATGTGTAGATAAGTCATCATATCCACTATGTCCATTAACAGATAGGAGACCACACTGCCCAAATACCCCAACGCGCGTTTCGCATCAGCTTCATCAGGGGCCCGACTGTTGTTGCTGGTGTGAACGGTAGATTCACCCTACAAATAAGTGTTTTACTGTGTTTATACCAGCTGATATTGTTACACAAACATTCTAACAAACGCCCTTTCTTTCTCAGAGTGGCATCAGTTTTTCTCCATTCTGTCAGTCGGTGAAACTTGGACTGCACTCGGATGCGTTTTCTTATGTGCATCACCGATTCTCCTATACTGTACGTGGATTGGGTTCCTTCTCTCATTGTTTTGTACAATGTTTTTTTGTGCTGAAACTCATCTAACCTGATTGAAAAACTAATGACACATTGACAACAGTTTCCATTAGTTTTTCAATTCGTCATTCATTGACATCTGGTGACTGATGCAAAGGTATGGACTTTGGCATCAATTAGTCACCTAGAAGAAGAATACATGAGGTGATTCTTCGTACATCGGTATACTGCAGCATGAATGTGTGCTGATAACGTCCAGAGACTGTAATAAGCGTGATTTCCATGGTTCTAGAGCCCCATGACTGTAGCATGCGATGTGCTGCTGCAGTCGTACAAGTGACGCTTCTGTTGTTACATACATGAGTTTCCTGTTGTTGTTGCATTTTTGCTAAGTTTTATTGATCTTGAGCTTTTTCATTCAAGCACATTATTTGATTGATTGGTGTCGAATCCAACACCAGCACAACTATGAGAAATAAATGTTCAGACTAGAATATAAGAATATGATAGAGTTAAAAATATAGGGCTGATATATTCACATTGTTGCAGGTCGTCATTAAACAGGCTTTCGTATATATGTGTTCAACTTTTGTAATAATGCTTTCTGTTTTTAAAGGGAATCTGTCAGCAGGTTTTTGCTTTGTAATGTGAGGACAACATGAGTTAGGGGTTAAAACACAGAATTCAACAATGTGTCACATGTCTGGCTGTGTGCTGATGTTTACTTACACTGAAGGTTTAATTACCTGGTGATTATCACTGTGGTGACTAACTGGCACTAGTCCGACTCTGCACCTCCTGTGATAAGCAGCTCACTGTCAATAGACAATGTACACCGGGAGCCTGATGCCGACGGGGTTAGCTGTGGTGTGGGCGGGATTAGCTTCCTCAGCTCTGCTGCATTGCTAAATCTAAAAACTCTGATTTTGTCACAACTACTGTACCCAGTAATCTAAGTGATACATCGCTGGAATCAGGGTCTTATTTCCTACATTATGCTGCTGTCAGATGAGGTAGTGAAAAACCTGCTGACGGTTCCCTTAAAGAAGTTCTCTTCTGAAAACAAGTTATCATCTGTCCTCAGGATAAGTGCTAACCCATTGATCAGTGGGTGTCCGACCCCTGGAAACCCCTTGATTAGAAGAACGTAGAACCTTTATCTCCATTGAGACACTTTTATTTGTGTTAGAATGAAGCCGCAGTGCACAAACTTAACTGCCGCTTGTTTTATTCTCTATGGGGCTACCGGAAAAAGCCGAGCGTATCTCTCGTCAGATCCATAGAGAATGAACGGAGCGATGGTGGCACAGTGTCACTGCAATCTAACAGCAGTCTAATATGCCATGTTCTTCTGATCGATGTTGGTCACAGCGGTCGGACCCCCATGATCAATAAGTGATCACCTATTCTGTGGATAGGCGATACCATGTTTTCTCTGGAGATCCCCTTTATTACTTGGCCACAACCCCAAGTTTCAAAAATGCTCTGGTTGTATATAAAAGGGTCTGAGTGGTTCCATTAACCTTTGTCAGGCTGGTTACTAGGCCACAGCGATCACTTGCTGTGCTCCGTGACTCTGCCTGCTCCCAGCGGTGACTTGCAGTTGATATCGCCAGGTGCTGCAGTCATTGTCCCCTACTAAACCCGTGGGCAGAACTGGAATTTGACTCCTTAAAGAAGTTAACATTTAAAGGCTCCCATACACATTAAGGGGCAGCTCTGTGGTTAGTGCTAGGATCCGGGGTTCAACACACCAAGACAACGTCTGCAAGGAGTTAGTATGTCCTCTGGTTTCCTCCCACACTCCAAAATACATACTACTATTTTGGGGTGATAGGGGCAGACTAAAAAAACATCAATTCTGTCAACTTATTAGTACATGTCTCTGTCTAGGCTGACCTAATAGGCAAATTCTTATGGCAAGGCAAGAGCCCTTTATTAGGCCACCAAGTGTGATGGAAACTACCGTAGTGACTGTATTGCAAAGCGTCGGTGCCACGTGACCACCATGACCTGCATATACATTGTGGTCAACTAACGTTCCACCATGTGCGTCATTTTCTCCAAGGGGTTAAGGTGACAGTTCTTTCTTGCAGTATGTGCATAGATGTTAAAAATGCCCTAAACTCACTGGAGGTCTATAAATCTGTATTTTATATACAGTGGTGTTTCTAAGCATTTTTGAGAAAATAATCTATAATTTTAACCAGTTTTTTTTTTGCGTCGGGTTCTTCATCCCCTTGTATCGCGTGCATACATTTATTATTTTTATGCACCTCTCATGAGACCATTGATTAATAAATGACATATTTTGTAGCCTTGCGAGTATAGAATTGAGATTCTGCAGTGTGTTCAGTGACAGTCAGAGGTGAAAATGGCGCTTATACATGGTAACACCAGCGGGAGAGACGTGAGGATGTCACTGGAACACACAGCAAAAGAAAATCACACTTTATGGCTGCTGAGGTTTGACATGTCACCTTGCCTGGTAGAAATCAATGACCACTTTTCAGCTTTCTTTCCTACCAAGAAAATACGCTGTAGGTTTTTAAGTTCTAAAAATACCAATTCTGTGAGACAAGATTTCATACCCCGAGGTCAAACTGAGAAGTCCAAGGTCATAACTAGGAAAACTCTTCAGCTTCCATTGTTGTAATGTTTGTAGAGAAAAGAACATACAGCTGTGAAAAGGGCTCTTGTAGCTTTCTACAGGTGCCGGATCCAGTTCATTGTTATCTGTCAGTCCAGTGATTGGACCGGCGCCATTACTGACATTACTGAAATCAGTGTGATTAGAACTCAACTTCTTGCGAGTTTTTATGCACTTGGGTAATAGAAGCAAACCTGCTTTATATGGCTACAATGTATAATAGAAATGTCCCCCAGACCATTTGATTTAGAAAATTGTGATACAAATGGCACAGTTATGTGTGATTCTGTAATTCATGCCCAAAATCATAGAGGAATAAAATAATTCATGCCCTAAGGTTACATTCATATGGTATAATAGTCAGATTCTGTTTTGTTTTTTTTGTTTCGTTTTTTTCTGCAAAAGTCTGCCAACTTATATTGGCAATGCATGAGAATAAATTCTGTACCCTACGTCAGCTACTTATTTTTGCCAAGGCCTTTCTAAAATATTTACTGTGAATTTTGCCTAAAAAATTCAACCTTTGCATTGCATTTTGGTTTTGTTATGGGTGAAGAGATCCCGAACTAAAGACCTTTAACTAGTCTTCTGCCTATATTGATCTACAGCTCTTTTAGCTACTTCGCTACTTCTCTCCCACTATATATATATATATATATATATATATATATATATATATATATATATACACATATACAGTACAGACCAAAAGTTTGGACACACTTTCTCATTTAAAGATTTTTCTGTATTTTCATGACTTTGAAAATTGTACATTCACACTGAAGGCATCAAAACTATGAATTAACACATGTGGAATTATATAGTTAACAAAAAAAGTGTGAAACAACTGAAAATATGTCTTATATTGTAGGTTCTTCAAAGTAGCCACCTTTTGCTTTGATGACTGCTTTGCACACTCTTGGCATTCTCTTGATGAGCTTCAAGAGGTAGTCACCGGAAATGGTTTTCACTTCACAGGTGTGCCCTGTCAGGTTTAATAAGTGGGATTTCTTGCCTTACAAATGGGGTTGGGACTATCAGTTGTGTTGTGCAGAAATCTGGTGGATACACAGCTGATAGTCCTACTGAATAGACTGTTAGAATTTGTATTATGGCAAGAAAAAAGCAGCTAAGTAAAGAAAAACGAGTGGCCATCATTACTTTAAGAAATGAAGGTCAGTCAGTCCGAAAAATTGGGCAAACTTTGAAAGTGTCCCTAAGTGCAGTTGCAAAAACCATCAAGCGCTACAAAGAAACTGGCTCACATGAGGACCGCCCCAGGAAAGGAAGACCAAGAGTCACCTCTGCTTCTGAGGATAAGTTTATCCGAGTCACCAGCCTCAGAAATCGCAGGTTAACAGCAGCTCAGATTAGAGACCAGGTCAATGCCACACAGAGTTCTAGCAGCAGACACATCTCTTCAACAACTGTTAAGAGGAGACTTTGTGCAGCAGGCCTTCATGGTAAAATAGCTGCTAGGAAACCACTGCTAAGGACAGGCAACAAGCAGAAGAGACTTGTTTGGGCTAAAGAACACAAGGAATGGACATTAGACCAGTGGAAATCTGTGTTTTGGTCTGATGAGTACAAATTTGAGATCTTTGGTTCCAACCACAGTGTCTTTGTGCGATGCAGAAAAGGTGAATGGATGGACTCTACATGCCTGGTTCCCAAAGTGAAGCATGGAGGAGGAGGTGTGATGGTGTGGTGGTGCTTTGCTGGTGACACTGTTGGGGATTTATTCAAAATTGAAGGCATACTGAACCAGCATGGCTACCACAGCATCTTGCAGCGGCATGCTATTCCATCCGGTTTGCGTTTAGTTGGACCATCATTTATCTTTCAACGGGACAATGACCCCCAAACACACCTCCAGGCTGTGTAAGGGCTATTTGACCAAGAAGGAGAGTGATGGGGTGCTACGCCAGATGACCTGGCCTCCACAGTCACCAGACCTGAACCCAACCGAGATGGTTTGGGGTGAGCTGGACCGCAGCAAAAGGGCCAACAAGTGCTAAGCATCTCTGGGAACTCCTTCAAGATTGTTGGAAGACCATTTCTGGTGGCTACCTGTTGAAGCTCATCAAGAGAATGCCAAGAGTGTGCAAAGCAGTCATCAAAGCAAAAGGTGGCTACTTTGAAGAACCTAGAATATAAGATATATTTTCAGTTGTTTCACACTTTTTTGTTAAGTATATAATTCCACATGTGTTAATTCATAGTTTTGATGCCTTCAGTGTGAATGTACAATTTTCATAGTCATGAAAATACAGAAAAATCTTTAAATTAGAAGGTGTGTCCAAACTTTTGGTCTGTGTATATATATATATATATATATATATATATATATATATATATATATATACAGAAACCAGAGAAACCTGACCAGCACCTCCTAGTGTGAACTGGTGCCAGCTGCCGTAACTATAAAATATATCAAGAGAATGCTGCAGCACTCCATATGGCCAAGATACGTCTTAACAATGAAAATAATGAAAATATTAGATCCAAACTGTTTTGCTTAGCAACAAGTACTTACAAACAATGAAGGTTTTTAGCGCATAAATTGGCCAATTCATGTGTGCCCATCAACCTCGGCAAGGTAACCTCCCCCTGATGGGTAACTACTCTGCCTAACATGCCACTTTTGGGCTGCAAGCCTACAACTAAACAGACAAACATGTCTTCTTCTGGGCTAAAAACACCTACATTTAAAAGGCAAGCAGAGCTGTTTATACAACACCTGCTGGTTAATGGGAGGAGTGCAGAATCAGGCAAGAGGCAGTTACACCCCCTTATAGTAATACAAACCAGAGAAACCTGACCAGCACCTCCTAGTGTGAACTGGTGGCAGCTGCCGTAAGTATAAAATATATCAAAAGAATGCAGCAGCACTCCATATGGCCAAGATACGTCTTAACAATTTAGTTGTAGGCTTGTAGCCCAAAAGTGGCATGTTAGGCAGAGTAGTTACCCATCAGGGGGAGGTTACCTTGCCGAGGTTGATGGGCACACATGAATTGGCCAATTTATGCGCTAAAAACCTTCATTGTTTGTAAGTACTTGTTGCTAAGCGAAACAGTTTAGATCAAATATTTTCATTATTTTCATTGTTAAGACGTATCTTGGCCATATGGAGTGCTGCTGCATTCTTTTGATATATATATACAATGTGTATATATATATAAATATATATATATATATATATACTGCTCAAAAGAGTAAAGGGAACACTCAAATAACCCATCCTAGATCTGAAGGAATGAAATATTCTCATTGAATACTTTGTTCTGTACAAAGTTGAATGTGCTGACAACAAAATCACACAAAAATCATCAATGGAAATCAAATTTATTAACCAGTGAAGGCCTGGATTTGGAGTCACCCCCAAAATTAAAGTGGAAAAACACACTACAGGCTGATCCAACTTTGATGTAATGTCCTTAAAACAAGTCAAAATGAGGCTCAGTATTGTGTGTGCTCCTCCTTGCACAAAGGCTGAGGTAGCGGTCCTGCTGCTGGGTTGTTGCCCTCCTACTGCCCCCTCCACGTCTCCTGGTGTACTGGCCTGTCTCCTGGTAGCGCCTCCAGCCTCTGGACACTACGCTGACAGACACAGCGAACCTTCTTGCCACAGCTCGCATTGATGTGCCATCCTGGATGAGCTGCACTACCTGAGCAACTTCTGTGGGTTGTAGAGTCTGTCTCATGCTACCACGAGTGTGAAAGCACAACCAACAATCAAAAGTGACCAAAACATCAGCCAGAAAGCATTGGTACTGAGATGTGGTCTGTGGCCCCCCCCCCTGCAGAACCACTCCTTTATTGAGGGTGTCTTGATAATTGCCATCTATTGTCTATTCCATTTATACAACAGCTTGTGAAATTGATTGTCAATCAGTGTTGCTTCCTAAGTGGACAGTTTGATTTCACAGAAGTTTGATTTACTTGGAGATATATTGTGTTGTTTAAGTGTTCCCTTTATTTTTTTGAGCAGTGTATATATATATATATATATATATATATATATATATATATATATATATATAGTGGGAGAGAAGCAGCTAAAAGATCTATAGATAGATAGATATGTACAGTATGCAGAGCAATAAGGTTTATATACTGTATATAGTTCTTAAAGTAAAGTCAAACTTGAAAGTCTTTCAACCTTTCAGAATTTTCATATTTCTGCATAAATTTGACCTAAAACTATATCAGATTTTCACACAAGTCTTAAAAGTAGATAAAGAGAACCACATCAAACAAATGAATCAAAAATACTATACTTTTCATTTTTCTTATTGAGGAAAATTATCCAATATACACACTATTCTCCCTACAAAACAGCTTCAACTCTGTTATGTTGGTGTGTTTTTTCCCCATCAGCATTCCTATAGGATTAAGGTCAGAACTTTGACTTGGCCATTCCAAAACTTTGCTCCCGATTCATTAAAGTGATTATAACAGAATTCTGGCATAAATAGCTTTGAAAAGCTACACGTTTTTTGTACAATGGGGAGTTGTGCAAAAACTGTGCGACTTCTGGCATTTTCACAACAATTTCGCCCAGCTCCACTAAAACCAGTGGAGTTCGGTTGGGACAGGGGCATGACGCCACAGCTCATCTAAAACATGCCACCTCAAGACCAGCGTTGTAAACTATGGTTTTGATGAATCTGGGCCTTTAACTTTACTCTTCTGTAACCATTCTTTTGTAGAACGTCTTGTGCTTTGGGTTGTTGTCTTACTGCATTACACACTTTCTCTTGAGATTCAGCTCATGGACAGATATATGTTTCCTTTAGAATTTGTTTCTAAAATTCATATTTTATTGTTCCATTAATGATGATAAGCTGACCTGGCCCAGATTCCCAAACCATGATACTACCACCAACATGATTCACAGATGGTATGAGGTTTTGTACTTTAATGCAGTGTTTTTGTTTATCCAAACAGAGCTTCTCATAAATCAATAGGTTTATTCCATTAGCCTTCTGCAGACAGGCAGCTGTATTATTTTCAGAGAGCATTTGTTTTCTTCTTGCAATCCTGCTATTCCCACCATTGTTGTTCAGTGTCCTCCTCATGGTGATTGACTCATGAACATTAACATTAGCTAATGTAAGAGAGGCCTATAGTTGCTTAGAGGTTACCTTGAGTTCCTTTGTGACCTCACAGACTATTATTCGCTTTGCTCTTGGAGTGATCTTTGTTGGTCGACCACTCCTGGTGAGGGTAGTAATGGCCTTGAATTTACACCATTTGTACATAATCTCTCAGGACTGTAAATTGGTGCAGTCCAATCTCTTTAGAGATGGTTTCATAACCTTTACCAGTCTGATTAGCCACAACGAATCTTTGTCTTAGGCCCTCAGAAATCTCATGTGTTCGTGCCATGATACACTTTCACAAACAGATGTTATGAAGATCAGATCCCTGTTCTTTAATTAAATCAGGTCGCCCACTCACACCTGATTGTCATCCCATTGATTGAAAACACCAGACTTTAATTTCACTTTCAAATTATCTGCTAATCCTGCTAATATTGGATTTTTTTCCTCAATATAAAATTTACAGTCTAATATTTTTAACTCATTTGTTTCATTTGCTTCACTTTTCTACTTTTAGTACTTCTGTGAAAATCTGTTGTAGTGTAAGGTTAACTGTATGCATAAATATGGAAAATTCTGAAGGGTTCACAAACTTTCAAACAGCACTGTATATTAGTTAAACTTATTTATGTTGCTCGTTTCGTACAGAAGAAGTGTAGGTACCGTTCATCTTTACTGCCTTCTCTTTCTTGTTGACCCAGGCATTATATTCCAATGATGTGCTTGTATGGCTGACCACAAGATTTATCGTTTGAGAAATCTTCTGCCTCTTTTTCCATGACCTGTCATCTTGTGAATTGCGTCTTTTGAACCCAATTCTCTGCTGTAGATTGCTATATTGGCTCCACTTTACACATGTCACATCCTGGCATGTCAGATGTGCATACCTTCACCCAGGGACTGCTCTTGTTTCTTATGTCAATGCATGGTTGCTAGAGTAATAAAACTAGTATTTTTTTCCTCTACAGTACGAATTGTATTTCAAAGAAATCACAGTTTCCAGTAGATTGTCCTAATTTGTTGAGGAGGCTCTTAGTTCTCAGACCTAGGCATTGATGGGACCTCCTGAGAAGATAGACAGGAGCCTGAAACATCAGAAGGCACAAAGCTAAAAGTATGGATATACACAGGAACTGTAGATATTGTCAGTTCAGGACTTGCAGCAGTCAAATTGTTAATAGTATAGTTGCATCCTGTTGGCAAACAAATAATTAACCGCATACAATAGTGATGAACAGCCAATCTGAATTCTTGATTTTGATAAGATTACAAACTGTTGCAGCATTGTAATGTTGTGAATAGCACAAGTATTAGCAGAGACGAGTTTGTTATACTTACTACTTACAGCAGACAAATTGTTAACTGCAGGTCTGAGCCAGGAGGTACATGTAGATGGATGATAAACTAGCAGGTGTTAATTGAAGAGATAGTTAGCTAGGTGAGAGATGGATGCTGAGGCAAACTCCTGAAGTACGCATGAATGCAAAGCTTATTAAATATAGCTGAGTCGGCCTTTAAAAAAGCCTTGGGTGATCATTACACACCTGTCAAACTCCAGATTGGGATCCCCTCCCTTCCTCTATGGCTGCTACCCCTTGCTGTACTCCACGTTAGGTTTCAGAAATTGCTCAGCGTACCTCACTGATGTCATCCTCCAAGGGCTTTTAAGGTAATCTTAGATACACATGTGGTGCCTGATAATTCAGTCACTGTTGTGTTCAGTTGTCGTTTGTCTTGGAGTTTGCCACCATCCAGTTCTTTCAACTGTAATTATCTTTGTTAACTCCTGTGGTTTCTACAACTTGCATCGACATCCTGGTTCAGACTACACTCCTGGCTCTGTGGCTTCCGATGTGTATTGCTCCTCTTGCTTACTTGCCTGCCGCCCATCACAGTCCAGGTCCTCGCCTTTCTGACATCGCCCTCGGCCCATGCGTCTACCTTTACCTGCGATAAGCCCTGACAAAGATGATGTCAAATGACTTCTCTGGGTTACTTGAGAAGCCCGGCATGGACAGCAAAAAAGGGAGATGGCCATAGGGAAGGGGAGCAGGGCCCAGCGTTGGCGCCAATACAGGAGAGTAACAATCATTTATGTTCTAGGTTCATGGTAATTTATTGAAAATAAACCATTTAGGGCCCCAATAGGTGGTACTACACTCTGGCACTTTTCAGCGTATGGAGGCGTACAGGCGACCCTGCTTCCCCCTAAATGACTCTTATGTTCCCTTTGACATCATATCCCTTATTTTATTCCTATATACATGATGCACTGCTGAATGCTCATATCTATTTACTTCCAAAACTAATTTATTAACCCTTAATTAGTGTATACATTAGCCATAAAAATCACGACAGGCCTTGTTTGAGTGGGAGGATCTCCGGCAGCAGATATTTCCTCTCGTGGGAGATGTTTTCCTCTATTTATTCTAAAAAGTGAAAACTTCGCCCCTCCCAAATTGTCACGCTGTCCATTTGCATTAAAATATACAAACTATTGCTCATTTAGTTAATGCTACCAGCTTTAATTAATGAGTTTTCTAATTACAGGATAGAGAGACCATGTAATGATCAACTTGTCACATTCAAGTACAAGTTGTAAAAAGCCCTTGTCTTATGGGGTGATTACATTTCTTACTTGTGCGCTGCGCTTTTTTTTTTTTTTTTGGGTTCATGCAGAATTGTAAATGATGTTTAAATGAAAGTACATTTACCCTGCTTGTGAGAAAAGGCTAAAAATATAAATATGCTAATGCTTTGTCATTAGTTAGAAAGCTGTGACAATTCTTGACTTGTGATGATGCCAAAGGTTCAAAGAAATTGTCTTCAGCAGCTGCGTTCTAGAAGAAATAAAGGGAAAAAAAAGAACAGAAAAGAATGAATGTAAGTTCTTATCATTAGTAATATATAAAACCTTAAAGTGAACCTGTCATCTGATTCATGCTGCACAAACCACGGGCAGCATGAATCAGAGCCTTCCAGCATGATTGCCTCCGGGTATATTGTTCCCTGAAAGGTACCGGTGTCTCAGAGAGAAAATAGATCATCAGCTGGCCCCTCCCAGTGATGCTGGGGGTGATTGACAGGTCTCTCCCTCCTGTGCACATAGGAAGAGATCCAGATTCACGGCCGTATCTTACAACGATATCTCCTCTGAAATGCAGCCGTATTTCAGAGAAAAATATACCTGACCGCAATTGTGCAGTCAGGTTCTGATTCATGCTACCCACCCCAAACCAGAATTGAAGCATGGCCTTTCTGTCCTCTTCCCTGGCAACAGCTTATTGTTCACATTAAAATCTAAAATGTTCAGATACCCTCCTCTGTAATTTGCTATTCATATAGTTCCACTTCAGCATTCTGCCAGCACTAGAGGTGCTGGAATATTCTACCTTAGATCTCATTCAGACGTCCATGATTTTTCACATGCACAAAAATGTATGCGAGAAATTGTCCAAGTTTCATCAGAGTTTTAGATCTGATTTTCGGCAGTGTATGAGTTTTTTACCATCAGTGAGTTTCACGTATGAAAAAATAAATAAATGTGAATAGCTCCATAGACTTTAATTGGTACGTGTTCTGTCTGTCATGGATATAACACGTGCGTGATACATGGGCCAGAATGAGGCCTTAGGCTATGTGCCCACGATGCAGAAATGAAGCAGAAAATTTCTGCAGCGTTTCTGCATGTTCTTGGCAGTCAAAAACGCTTGCCGATTTTACAAGCGTTTTTGACGCGTTTTTACATGCAGATTTGACTTGCGTTTGTCAAATGCATTGGGACCTCAAATCCGCATGCGGAAACGCACAAATAATGGACATGCTGCGGATTTTTCCTCAAGGAAAATCCGCTGCGGAAAATTCCGCAGCATGGGCACAGAACATGCAGATTTTCATTGGGGATCATGGGGCACGGATTACCAAGCGTTTTGCAGCCGTTTACACTGCGGAAAATCCGCATCAAAAGCACATAGTGGGCACACAGCCTTAAGCTGAATTTTATATGGTCCCAGTGAGACTGTCAAAATGTAGTGTGTTTTACCTGTGAATGATAATAACATGCATTTTTGGTGCTTTTTTTGACGCTGTGTATTTTTGCTGAGTCAAAAACGAAACATTTTATAGTTCCATTAGCTGGGATTTTTAGAAATCTCCAGCCCACTGTGCTGTTTTTTGTAATATGACCTGTGAAGTGTGTTTCAGATCCTCAACATGTCAGTTTCTCTGAGTTTTATATGTGCATTTACTCCATAGACTTGCATTAAATGTGGAAAATCTGCAGGTAAAAAATCCATATGTAAAGAACACATACAGTACAGACCAAAAGTTTGGACACACCTTCTCATTTAAAGATTTTTTCTGTATTTTCATGACTATGAAAATTGTACATTCACACTGAAGGCATCAAAACTATGAATTAACACATGTGGAATTATATACTTAACAAAAAAGTGTGAAACAACTGAAAATGTCTTATATTCTAGGTTCTTCAAAGTAGCCACCTTTTGCTTTGATGACTGCTTTGCACACTCTTGGCATTCTCTTGATGAGCTTCAAGAGGTAGTCACCGGAAATGGTCTTCACTTCACAGGTGTGCCCTGTCAGGTTTAATAAGTGGCATTACTTGCCTTATAAATGGGGTTGAGACCATCAGTTGTGTTGTGCAGAAGTCTGGTGGAACCACAGCTGATAGTCCTACTGAATAGACTGTTGGAATTTGTATTATGGCAAGAAAAAAGCAGCTAAGTAAAGAGAAACGAGTGGCCATCATTACTTTAAGAAATGAAGGTCAGTCAGTCCGAAAAATTGGGCAAACTTTGAAAGTGTCCCCAAGTGCAGTTCCAAAAACCATCAAGCGCTATAAAGAAACTGGCTCACATGAGGACCGCCCCAGGAAAGGAAGACCAAGAGTCGCCTCTGCTTCTGAGGATAAGTTTATCCGAGTCACCAGCCTCAGAAATCGCAGGTTAACAGCAGCTCAGATTAGAGACCAGGTCAATGCCACACAGAGTTCTAGCAGCAGACACATCTCTACAACAACTGTTAAGAGGAGACTTTGTGCAGCAGGCCTTCATGGTAAAATAGCTGCTAGGAAACCACTGCTAAGGACAGGCAACAAGCAGAAGAGACTTGTTTGGGCTAAAGAACACAAGGAATGGACATTAGACCAGTGGAAATCTGTGCTTTGGTCTGATGAGTCCAAATTTGAGATCTTTGGTTCCAACCACCGTGTCTTTGTGCGACGCAGAAAAGGTGAACGGATGGACTCTACATGCCTGGTTCCCACTGTGAAGCATGGAGGAGGAGGTGTGAGGGTGCTTTGCTGGTGACACTGTTGGGGATTTTTTCAAAATTGAAGGCATACTGAACCAGCATGTCTACCACAGCATCTTGCAGCGGCATGCTATTCCATCCAGTTTGCTTTTAGTTGGACCATCATTTATTTTTCAACGGGACAATGACCCCAAACACACCTCCAGGCTGTGTAAGGGCTATTTGACCAAGAAGGAGAGTGATGGGGTGCTACGCCAGATGACCTGGCTTCCACTGTCACCAGACCTGAACCCAATCGAGATGGTTTGGGGTGAGCTGACCGCAGAGTGAAGGCAAAAGGGCCAACAAGTGCTAAGCATCACTGGGAACTCCTTCAAGATTGTTGGAAGACCATTTCCGGTGACTACCTCTTGAAGATCATCAAGAGAGTGCCAAGAGTGTGCAAGCAGTCATCAAAGCAAAAGGTGGCTACTTTGAAGAACCTAGAATATAAGACATATTTTCAGTTGTTTCACACTTTTTTGTTAAGTATATAATTCCACATGTGTTAATTCATAGTTTTGATGCCTTCAGTGTGAATGTACAATTTTCATAGTCATGAAAATACAGAAAAATCTTTAAATGAGAAGGTGTGTCCAAACTTTTGGTCTGTACTGTATAACCCGTAACCTAGGCATATCAATAAATGTCGTCAAAGCCAAATACCAAGAAGTATCAAAAATAAAACAGCTTTATTTAACCCCTTCAGGACCCAGCCTATTTTGACCCTAAAGACCTTGGCATTTTTGTCAATTCTGACCAGTGTCCCTTTACGAAGTAAAAACTCTGGAACACTTCAACGGATCCTAGCGATTCTGAGATTGTTTTTTCGTGACATATTGGGCTTCATGTTAGTATTAAATTTAGGTCGATAATATTTGCGTTTATTTGTGAAAAAATCAAAAATATGGGAAAAAATTTGAAAATTTTGCAATTTTCAAATTTTGAATTTTTATTCTACTAAACCAGAGAGTGATGTGACACAAAATAGTTAATAAATAACATTTCCCACATGTCTACTTTACATCAGCACAATTTTGGAAAAAAAAAAAAAATTTTGGTAGGAAGTTTGAAGGGTTCAAAGTTCATCAGCAATTTATCTTTTTTCCAGCAAAATTTACAAAACCATTTTATTAGTGACCACATCACATTTGAAGTCCCTTTGAGGGGTCTTTATGACAGAAAACACCCAAAAGTGACACCATTCTAAAAACTGCACCCCTCAAGCTACTCAAAACTACATTCAAGAAGATTATTAACCCTTCAGGTGCATCACAGGAACTAAAGCCACATGGAAGAAAAAAATGAACATTTTTATTTTTCTAACAAAAATTTTCTTTTAGCCTAAATTTTTTAATTTTCACATGGGTAACAGGATAAAATGCATCCTAAAATTTGTTGGTCAATTTCTCCTTAGTACACTGATACCTCATATGTGGTCATAAACCACTGTTTGGGCACACGGCAGGGCTCAGAAGGGAAGGAGCGCCATTTTACTTTTTGAATGGAAAATTAGCTCCAAAAGTCAAATTGCGCACCTTCTCTTCTGAGCCCTGCCATGCACCCAAACAGTGGTTTATGACCACATATGAGGTATCAGTGTACTCAGGAGAAATTGACCAATACATTTTAGGATGCATTTTATCCTGTTACCCATGTGAAAATTAAAAAATTTAGGCTAAAAGAAAATTTTTGTGAAAAAAAAAGTACTTTTTTGTTTTCACAGATCATTTTGTGAAGCACCTGGGGGTTCCAAGTGCTCACTATGCATCTAGATAGGTGCCTTGGGGGGTCTAGTTTCCAAAATGGGATCACTTGTGGGGGAGCTCCACTGTTTAGGCACATTAGGGGCTCTCCAAACGCAACATGGTGTCCGCTAACAATTTGAGCCGATTTTCCATTCAATTTGTTAGCGGACACCATGTCGCGTTTGGAGAGCCGCTGTGTGGCCAAACATTGGAGCTCCCCCACAAGTGACCCCATTTTGGAAACTAGACCCCCAAGGCACCTATCTAGATGCATAGTGAGCACTTGGAACCCCCAGGTCCTTCACAAATTAATCCGTAAAAATAAAAAAGTGTTTTTTTTTTCCACTTTTTCATTTTTATGAATCAATTTGTGAAGCACCTGGGGGTTTCAAGTGCTCACTATGCATCTAGATAGGTGCCTTGGGGGGTCTAGTTTCCAAAATGGGGTCACTTGTTGGGGAGCTCCAATGTTTGGGCACACAGGGACTCTCCAAACGCAACATGGTTCCAATTTGTTAGTGGACACCATTGTGTAGTGTATGTCAGGTTGGTGTGCGGTGTGGTATATTGTAGTGTATACACCACACACACACACACACACACACTACAACACACACACCAACCTGACATAGCCTCCTAAGCTGAGTACGCCCTAGACTGGGATGAGTGGGACGGGCGGGACATTTTGTGTGCTGTGTGCGTGTGTAAAAAAATTAAAAAATAAAAAAAATAAAAAATCGAAACTTTATTATAGTGTGAGTGTACGTGTGTGTGTGTGTGTGCTTGGTGTAACCTTCTGCAGTCACGTGTGGGGGCTGTCAGGCGTAGGGGGCTGTCAGGGGTGGGGGGGGGGCTGAAGAGATGGAGGAGCCAGCAGCTGCAGCAAGGGGGGTGATCACTGGGGCAGGAGCCGGCAGCAGCAAGGGGGGTGATCACTGGGGCAGGAGCCGGCAGCAGCAAGGGGGGTGATCACTGGGGCAGGAGCCGGCAGCAGCAAGGGGGGTGATCACTGGGGCAGGAGCCGGCAGCAGCAAGGGGGGTGATCACTGGGGCAGGAGCCGGCAGCAGCAAGGGGGGTGATCACTGGGGCAGGAGCCGGCAGCAGCAAGGGGGGTGATCACTGGGGCAGGAGCCGGCAGCAGCAAGGGGGGTAGGAGACCGGCAGCATCAGGGGGGTGATTACTGGGGCAGAAAGCGGAGCAGGAGCCAGCAGCAGGGGGGTGATCACTGGGATGGGGGGGTGCACACTGGGGATGGGGAGTGAACACTGGAGACAGGTGGGGGTGAACACTGGGGACAGGGGGGAGTGAACACTGGGGACGGGGGGGTGAACACTGGGGACGGGGGGGTGAACACTGGTGACAGGGGGGGGTGAACACTGGGGACAGGGGAGGGTGGACACTGGGGACAGGGGGGGGGTGAACACTGGGGAGTGAACACTGGGGACAGGGGGGGTGAACACTGGGGACAGGGGGGGTGAACACTGGGGGGGTGAACACTGGGGACGGGGGGGTGAACACTGGGGACAGGGGGGGTGAACACTGGGGACAGGGGGGGTGAACACTGGGGACAGGGGGGGTGAACACTGGGGACAGGGGGGGTGAACACTGGGGGGTTGAACACTGGGGACAGGGGGGGGTGAACACTGGGGGGAGGGGTGATTATTGGGAGATGGGGGGTGATATCACTGGGACTGGGGGATGGTGGGCTTGATCACAGGAGCAGGGCATTTACACTGAGCCTGCTGCTGCTGTGATCACAGTCCACCGGCTGTCAGAAGGAGAGCAGCAGCCGGTGGATGAAGACGTGGGAGAGGGAGCAGAGGCGGAGGTCGGGGTGCAGGTATGAAAGTGGAGGGGGGGTGGAGGGGGGGTCGGGGGTGGAGGGGGGGGCAGGGTGGAGTGGAGGGGGGGTCGGGGGGGAGCGGGGGCAATACTACCTGATGCAGATCAGCGGCGGCAGCAGGCGATCAGCGGCGGCAGAAGCGATCCACGAGCTCAGCATCGGAGGGTCCACGGGGGGGCAGCTGCAGAGGGTCCACGGGGGGGCAGCTGCAGAGGGTCCACGGGGGGGCAGCTGCAGAGGGTCCACGGGGGGGCAGCTGCAGAGGGTCCACGGGGGGGCAGCTGCAGAGGGTCCACGGGGGGGCAGCTGCAGAGGGTCCACGGGGGGGCAGCTGCAGAGGGTCCATGGGGGGGGCAGCAGCAGAGGGTCCACAGGGGGCAGCAGCAGAGGGTCCACAACGGCCGGCATCATTAAAAACTCCCTCCACATCTGATTGGGGCTAGTATCCATGTGACGCTAGCCCCCCAATCAGATCTGGGGGGAGGGGGGGACAGAGGTGACACTCCCCCCAGCCAATGGCTGATGCTGTAAGCATCAGGCCATGCCCAGATTTAAATATTACACCAATTTTCATTGGTGAAATATTTAATTCATACCGATTGGCAGTTTCATTAAAAGTGAAAATGAAACAGCCAATCGGAGGGGTCCCAGGCACGGGGGGGTTAATCCACCCCTCGGGGGGGTCGACTTCAGGATGTCCAGTTGCAGTAGCAACTGTGAAACCTGAGCGACCCCGCTCGCAGGCGCTGCAGGGGCTCTTTCCCTCCATGTCACAGACGCTGTGACATGGGTCGGGAAGGAACTGTTTTCCATGTCACAAACGGTGTGACACGGGTCGGGAAGGGGTTAAAGCCTGACACATCATAAAGAGACAAAGACCGCACCGTCAAAAACGCGATAAAAATGTATGAAAAAAATACTCTCAAAAACCCAATGAAGTAACACTAAAGTAACCTAATTTATCTAATAGGTGCAGAAAATCTACAACATGAAAAACTCACCAAATATTCATTGCGGGAATGCAGCTGGAACGTTTACACTGTTTTTTGATGAGGATTTAGAAATAGATTCTGCCCCTAAATCCACATAAAAAACAGAGTCTAATACTTTTTGAATATGTGTCCGACTCATTTTAAAGGGAAACGTTCCTTTAGTGAACACAGTACTATTTTTTTTTCACATTATTTTGACCATTTTGCAGGAAAACTAATAACTTATTCAAAGCTTATTTGAAGCATTTTATGTGGATTTGCAGTAAAATTGTTTTCTAAATCGTCATAAAAAACCTGTGTGAATAGGCCCTAGAGGAAGAGGTCATACTTGCACATGGCTCTCTTCCATAGATCATGTCTTTTGTGCTTACTGCCTAATGTTTCAGAACTGCCATAAACTACAGTGGAGCGAACAACAGACAATGAAGACCCCCCTGTCTAATTCACATACTACTTCCTGGAGAGCCAAATGGGTTAAGAGACCCCATTGTCCTGGTGTGTGAGGCATCCAGGAATGTCTACACCGTGCACCATTAGTACTCGCTAGTCCCTGCTCCTCAGCTGCTGACACTACTCTTCTGTGTGAGGCTGCCCACATATAGTTAATCTGTCAATCAAGCATTTTTCTGTCTAAATCGTTGGGGGCCACACAAAATGGCATTGTGAGCCTCATGTGGCCCCGGGCCACAGGTTGTCCGCCCATGCCTTAAAGGACAATGGAAATCAGGCTAAAACATTGCTCTGTAAATAGAACTTAAAGGATTAGTTGAAAAATCTTAAGTTATCTCCCATCCTTAGGGTAAGGAAACCCTTTCTGATTTCTGGAGGTCCCATCAGTGGTCCGAATCCCTGAGCATTCTTGAGATTTGGGCTTGGATCCTTGAAAATGGGGCTCTGCATGCCCATCTTGTTTGTAGTAGAGGTGCGCATACTTGCTCTCTGCTTCATTCATTGTCAATGGGACTAGTACAGCGCTTGGCTTTCTCCGGCCATCCGTTAGACAATGAATGTAGTGGAGGTCAAGAATACTCACCTACTCTTCATTCAAGGCGGTTCCAGTGCCCTAATCTCGCTCTTTGGATCGATCGCTGGGGGACTCGGTGATGAGACCCCCAGCAACTCGTAATTTATGGGATGACTTTTGGGAATTATCATTGCAATAAACATGACCTTTTTGTGTTTTGCTTGCCACACAAGTTTAGTTTCAGAATAAATGTCCTAACATTGGATAATTGAAAGCCTTTGTTTTGTCTCAATAAAATGCTGAACACAGGACAGAAACCTGACAGCCCCCATTAAAGTCAATGAAGTCCGTCACGTGCTGCGAATGTCCGTCATTTGTGGTGAATTTAGCCATGGATCAAGCTTTCCGGGGGAAAATATTTAGATAAGAAACATTTCATGCCTAGTTTATGGACTAGTTAACCTGTTACTAACGAGGCTCAGAAGAGGTGTCTCCTCACACGTTGCTTCTTTAGCCCGTTCTCAGGGATGGCCGGCTGTTCATGGAAAGCCTTACATAATAGAGTTACCTCTACGAGGAATCATCTCTTCTGACATGTCATATCCTTGGGCACATTTTATGAGTTATTAATTTCAGAGCAGTTCACTGCTATGTTACATTTAATATCTTTGAGATAATTCTAGATATTCTAAGCTTTTATTTAAACATGCAGGAGTGATTTCTTTCCAGGAATGGTGATTGTAGTGACCGAACGCTTTATTGAAATGCTTGGCTGTGCTCACACGTTGCGGACAAACTCTACAAAAGACCCTTTAAGACCTAAATTTAATCTGCACATATTCCTAAAGAGTAGGTGAAATCCATCACAAATCCGGAACAAATCTGTCTAAAGGATGCTGCGGATTAGAAGATGCTCTCAAATCCGCTCACATTTCTCCACTTCATGTGACTGGGGTTTTCTAAACTCCATTTACTTACATTGTACCATGCCATCTTGTGGGTTTTCTTTGGGAAATGAGGAATCAGATGCTCCATCAGCCTGATAGATATCAAAAAGCAAAAATGAAGCATCACAAGTCCCAGCAGTGGGTGAAAACCTCCATGTGTTTACTAAAGGATCCACTCACATATATTCCAACAAAAGGCTTGCTTTTTTAAATTAATACGATAGATATACATATTAGATAAATTGATAAATGCATAGCAAAAAGTGTGAATCCGGCACAATGATGATTTTAGTTAGTATTAGATACCACCTGCCGTTTAAGTTTGTAAGTTTTTGGGCCAGGAGAGATGCTGACGGCATAATATTGTAGGAGCAGAGACCCTGATTACAGCGATGTGTTACTTACTGGTCTGTGTTTTACTGGTTTAATACAATCAGCGTTATTATCACTACTGGACAACTGTCCACGTGCATCCTAGTCTGACTGCGCCCCTAGCACTGATTAGCCAATTTCTGACACTATACTATGTACACAGAAAGCTGTGGTGTGGGCAGGTTATACACAGACCAGCAACTGAGCTCTGCAGCAGAAAAAAATTTAACTCTCCCATAACTGCTACACCCAGTAAACTAAGTGATACATTGCTGGAATCAGGGTTTCTGTTTCTCACCTCAATTAGCTGTCAGATTACACAACAAAAATCTGCTGACATATTCCCTTTAACATTGTGACTATGTGACTGCAGGCTTTTTAATCCTCACTGTGTGCAAACTGCGCAGTGTCAGGATACTGCAGTGCTGGCGGTCATGTGACCACAAGTATGCGGTATGCATACTCCAGCCACATTCCAACTAGACGTGGGCGGCCTCACTCAATTCACTTCTACTTCATATGACTGCAAACTTTCGTCACAAACCTGAATAACCCCTTTAGGTTTCTAAACTACTAATCCAGATAATATATTTTATTAATATTCGAGTAATTGTTAATATTGCCCTCCAAAAATTGTTGATATTCCATACATGTTCTAAAAAAAGAAGATAGAAAGAAAAACAGAAACAGTCGGCAATTCCAAATAGTCACAGTGAAAAAAAGGGATTTATTCCATGCCAAAGTATACATTTCGAATCCAAGACTGAGTCTTTCTCAAGTTTAGTCATGGAGCCAAAACAGTGTAGATTTTGGCATAGAATAAATCCCCTTTTTTCCAGATTGACTATTTGGAAGTGCTGGCTGCTTTTGTATTTTGTAGCCCTGTAGTCCTTGGGCCCAATGGTTTGCACTCATTTTCTATTTTGGACTAGCGCTGCTTTGTTTTGTCATTTTTTTTCTATAATATTTTTTTTTTAATAAAGCAACTAAATTAACAGATATATTTATACAATTCTGAACTTACTTAAAATTGTTTACATTTTTATTAACTTTTGAAGAAACTGATTCCCTTGCTGAATTAATCCATTTATAAAGTACTATTGCAGAAAATACATGTTATTATTAACATTGGTTAATAGTTGATTGGCTCCCAAGAAGAAATTAGCAGTGATGGCACCATCTGATATCTGATCCTAAATAAATAGTAACCTGCTGAGTGACAGATTGGTGATGCTGTCATCTGTAAGGTCTGCAGTGCATTGCTAAAACCTGCTCTATGTGTTTCTCCCCTATAAATCCAGAGTATTCCAATATATTATATATATACAGACAATAACGATTTTTGTTAGTAAATTATTAGATATCTCAATTAATTCAGTTTAAAGATCATTTCCTAGGCAGTTTTTGTCTGGTTTTGTCACTGAGGCTGAACCACATACAGAATATGAAAGGGGTGGTTCGGTCACAAGATATTGATGTCCTATTAGATAGGTCATCAATATTATATTGGTAGGGTCCAATCAGATCGGTGAGGATTTCTATTCTGTTGAATAGGAACTGTTCTGCAGTACCCGGCAGCTGCTGCCACACATTGAATGGAGCTGTGCAGTGCAGCTGTGTCAGATGTACTTCTTTCCAGCTGATCTGTGGGGGCTGGGTGTCAGACCCCTCCAATCTGATATTGATGATTTATCCTAGGAAATGTTCATCATTATCTCATAGCTCGAGAACACCTTTGAGACATGTTCACACGTTCAGTATTTGGTCAGTATTTTACATCAGTATTTGTAAGTCAAAACCAGGAGTGGGTGATAAATACAGAAGTGGTGACGTGTTTCTATTATACTTTTCCTCTGATTGTTCCTCTTATGATTTGGGCTTACAAATACTGATGTAAAATACTGACCAATACTGTTATACAAAATATAATCTAATTTTAATACGATAACACTCCATAAAAACATATCCACTGCATTAGCCTGGTGTAGAGCCTGAAGAGGGGGCACTGACCACCAAAAAGAGAATCCCTGTGTCATGCAACACTACCATCCAAATCTCCATACTAGGAGAAGCTGGAGACTGGAGTGTTCATGTGCTTGATTGCACATGTATAAATTATGTAGGGTTATCTAACCTGGTCTGAATCCTATATACTACTGGGTACAATATGTAATTCACCCTATTGTCCCTCAATGACCAGAAGATGTTTGTCCAGTTTGAAAAACTTTAGTGACCGATATGGACAAAAATTGTGTAGGGCTCCATCAGTGAGAACATCCTCCACCAGATGTTCCTTCAGTCTTATTCAGGGGCGCACAACCTTTTTTGGTCCAAGGGCCACATTGTCAGATTGACCCAATCCACAGGCTGCATTAAGACATCTTAAACTTCTCAGTTTATATATCTAATAGCTGCCAATTTTATTGTTAGGACTCCCACCTATAAGGAGGATAGAGGTCCTCTTCTCCCCTGTTCACAATCAAGAAGGGAAGAGACCAAGGATTCATCTTTCTCCATTGTTGTTAATGCGAGAAGTAGACAGGGCTGATTGTTTCCTTTCTCTCATAAATTACAATGATTATGGCGGCCACTCATGTATGGCCACCACTTTACCTTATCTACTCCTTACTCAGAGAATGACAACATGGCCACACAGTGCACCACTAATAGTTCCCATCTCTACCGTTATACCTGACACTCCTGTACTCCAAAACTTGGAGAAAACCTATAATCAGCCGCCATTGTCAGACATGTTACATCAATTGCCTGATTTGGTCCCCGGGCTGCAGGTCGTGCCCCCCCTGAATGTTACGTGTACGTCCCCCCATAAGTGTCATCTAGTGCTCCTGTCTAGAAAGAGAACGGGAACAATTGTAACATGGAACACTTGTATAGTATTATCATGTTGTATTTCCATCTGATATAAATAGGAATCGCCCTGAAAGTGACAACCAGGTTAATGTTGCTATCAAGGCAGATGCACAGTCACAGTTGGCTGGGAGCCGCAGGGCAGACGTCTATCAAGAGCCATTATCATGTCATATATCTTTTGTTGCGACCATTTCAACTCTTATCGTCTGTTTGTGTGAAGATACTTGTATCTGATATTAATGGCATTTACTTTATGTGAAGCTAGAATAAGAGCAGCGGAGTGACTTAATGCAACTAGAATATTTTTATTCATTTGATTAAAGTGATAATTGATGAATGAGTGTCCTTATCACTTGGGGTGTGTTCACACATGATCGCTGCTTTATATGTATGCCATGAAAAGCTCCTGATTTTGACCCATTAACAAGCACTGATTATATAAGTCGTTCGGTGCTCCTTCACTGGCTTGTTTGCCTGGGAATACAACAATTTTTAATATGGTTCTGCATGTAGTCGGCAGCACATTCTCTGTCCACACGGGCTGATGTGCTGCCGATTAATCATTTTCATGCTGGCATAAATGATCTGATCACCTGATTGCCTTTTGCCCTTTTGTTGGGTGATTGCTATTACACATCTTGCAAACACTTGCTCAACAATTATCAACTTGTATAAATGTTGGCCTTTAAGTATGTACATAGGATTTGATTAACCCATCAGATGACCAAAAGAGTGTCCACAAAATACATCGGCATACAGGGCCGACTCCAGGTTTTTCACCCAGGGCGAAAGAGTCTCAGTGGGCCCCTTTAACACATACCACGATTCATAATGTATAGATACCGCAGAGAAATATAGATATAGTATAAAGCAAAGATTTCACTTCTTACATTACATGAGTGATATCTATTGTAAATTCCACAATAGCTCAGAAACCGGCGAATCGCTCCATACAGAATACTGGCCCCCATAATATGCTCCATACAGGATACTGGCCCCCATATAACGCTCCATACGGAATACTGGCCCCCATATAACGCTCCATACAGAATACTGGCCCCCATATAACGCTCCATACAGAATACTGGCCCCCATGTAACGCTCCATACAGAATACTGGCCCTCATAAAATGCTCCATACGGAATACTAGCCCCCATATAACACTCCATACGGAATATTGGCCCCCATATAACGCTCCATACAGAATACTGGCCCCCATATAACGCTCCATACAGAATACTGGCCCCCATATAACGCTCCATACAGAATACTGGCCCTCATAAAATGCTCCATACAGAAAACTGGCCCCCATAAAACGCTCCATACAGGTTACTGGCCCCCATATAACGCTCCGTACAGGATACAGGTCCCCTTATAACGCTCCATACAGGATACTGGCCCCCATATAATGCAGGCTGTTCCCCTCTTATAATGCCCCATGCAGGCTGCCCCCCCTTATAATGCCCAATGTAGGATGTAACCCCCAATATAATGCCCCATGCAGGATGTAACCCCCAATATAATGCCCCATGCAGGATGTCACCCCCCATATAATGCCCCGTGCAGGATGTCACTCCCCGCCATATAATGCCCCATGCGGGATATCACTTCTCCCCCCCATATAATGCCCCATGCAGGATGTCACCCCCCATATAATGCCCCATGCAGGATGTCACTTCTCCCCCCCATATAATGCCCTATGCAGGATGTCCCTTCCCCCCATATAATGCCCCATGCAGGGTGTCCCCCCCCCATATAATGGGCCATGCAGGATGTCACTTCTCCCCCCCCCATATAATGCCCCATGCAGGATGTCCCTTCCCCCCCATATAAAGCACCATGCAGGATGTCACTTGTCCCCCCCATACAATGCCCCATGCAAGATGTCACTTGTCCCCCCCATATAATGCCCCATGCAGGATGTCACCCCCCCATATAATGCCCCATGCAGGATGTCACCCCCCATATAATGTCCCATGCAGGATGTCACCCCCCCCATATAATGCCCCATGCAGGATGTCACCCCCCATATAATGTCCCATGCAGGATGTCACTTCCCCCCCATATAATGCCCCATGCAGGATGTCCCTTCCCCCGATATAATGCCCCATGCAGGATGTCCCCCCCCCCCATATAATGCCCCATGCAGGATGTCACCCCTCATATAATGCCCCATGCAGGATGTCACCCCTCATATAATGCCCCATGCAGGATGTCATCCCCCCCATTAAATGTAACAGAGTATAATCCTGCAGTGGGTACTCAAGTATTTAAACCTATATTTGGACATGAACCATAAACAATCCTTTATTAAATATATTAAAATAACAATATGCGGTGTCAACATGACATCGCAAAGAGGTGAAAAAAGAAAGACAAAATTCAAGATACAAATGGTAATAATGGTCCAAGGTACAGTTAAACTACATTAGCTGTATATAATAATATAAGCATGACAGCTGCCCAAAAACGAGAAATCTCTTGACAACTCCTTTAAGGAAACCGTTTAGCTCATCTCGGTCAGCTGTTTCTGCAATCCCGGCCATTTCTGGAGACCGCAACCATGAATGGTGTAGATGGGAATAACCCTGTATTTTATTATGTATTTCCAGTGTATGTTCTTTTGTGGCTAAATGGATGTCCCTAATTCTAGTGGTGAAAAAAATGGGGTAAAAACTTTTAATGCTCATGGGTATGAAAATCGGTCATGACCAGCGTCGATGTGATGTGCCGGCGTCCACTTATATGTGGCCATCCAGTGTCGTCAATAAATTGTCCTTTTATATTGTGTATATTAAGTTCATACGAGGACAGTAAATCTGGATTGGTTTGTTTCTCGACCGGCACTATACAAATGCTGCTTGGTAGCCATGATCTCATCTTCTCCAGAGAAATAGGTCTGTTTTTCTCCAGAGAATTGACAAGAGAAAAAAATAGCTCACTTTAGGAGTACTCAGATCCTGAATCTTAAGGGAGAGGAAAGCCTGGTAGAAGGAGGCTGACACATCTGTCCTCGGTAGATGGAGCCGCCTCATTTCCATGTTTCGGGTACAGCGACTTCATGAATGTTGCATGTTAGTTAATTAAAAAAGTGAACTCTCATTTACGTCACATTACTACACAAATCCTTTTGCAGTCAAAAAATGTCCCCTATCCCGTCTGTCACAGTGGCAGCTCATGAACTGAGACATAAGTTACTTGTGATGAGAGGCGGTGAGCGCAGATACTTCAGATTTCATGCAGTAAGATAAATCCACAGCTGGCTGGCTCTGTTCTCCGAAAATGGCTTTATCTCCGAGATTACTGATTTTCTAGGAGAGATTGATTTATTCATGGTTTTTGGTTTTCTAGTGGGGTTTCTCCATTGTGCTCAGGTGCCTGGGGTGCATTTAAATATAACTTTTTCAGTGTGCAGAGTTCACTTGTTCTGTGTGTTTTGTGCGAGCACATGGCTCCTGCCTGTATATACCCTGCTAAGCGTACAAATAATGCTGTCTGCTACTGGGCTTAATGCTAGGTATGACCACTCAATGTGTTCTCAATTATTGAATGGGTAAATCATGCTCGTCCGCTCTCCAGATCATGTGGAAGGCTCCTGGAAAAGTAGAAACCAAGGATAAATTACCCATCTGGAATCACATATTAGTAAATGCACCTTATTTATTTTACTCAGTTATATAGCGCCATTAATTGCACAGCACTTTACAGATATCATCACTGTCCCCATTGGGGCTCACAATCTAGATTCCCTATCAGGATGTCTTTGCAGTGTGGGAGGAAACCGGCGAACCCGGAGGAAACCCACGCAAACAAGGGGAGAACATACAAACTCCTTGTAGATGTTGTCCTTGGTGGGATTTGAACCCCGGACCCCAGTGCTATTAATATTGTTACTTACTTACAATTTACCAGTTGTTGTACAAGTCAGGTACCTGCTTTATAGCAATGGCTAAATCTGAATTTCTTGCTACATTTACTTAACAGGTACAGAGTTTTACTGTATTCTCTTGGTAATATCTCATCTTCTTGATTGCATAAGCGCCCAGGAGTATATCGGTCAGGGTCAGGTTACCCACCTATTACCCAGTGCCATTATCCTGATGTAATTGACTGTACTTTCTATGGAGAACTTTTATCTGTACAAAATGTTATTTCTCTGTTCTTCTGTCGACACTAATAAGCGCTATAATGCACTAGACATAGTATGAATAAGATCCTGTCCTGTGAGATCAAGAAAGTATTCCCTAATCTTCCAGGAGGAGATCTAACTTTATTCTTTGCACTAAAAATATGCATAATTCACAGATATGGCCACATGACCTCCACTGTAACACTATTGGGGAAAAAGTCCCTATTTGCACACTTTTTGTCTGTGTATGTATTTTCATCTTTATCAATTTTTGTACTAAATACTTGTAGGTATCACAAATACTGCTAATTCTGAACCTGTAAAATATTGGCCTAAAGAAAGTGCTAAATAAAAGGCCAATATATGTGGAAGGGGTGTGGTGCGCAGATCCTCTGGGGCGAGTGTGTAGGTAGCTTTGTATTATTACCTTACTAAAGACCGTAAAAATATGCAGCAATTACAAAGGCCCGTATCTCTGGAACTGTATGGCTGATTTAAATGTAAAAAAAGGAAAGCGCAGGGGAGCAGCGGGCATAAAACAAGCAAAATCTGGCACTGTTAATCTGGTGACAGGTCCTCTTTAATAGAAGAAGAAACTAATTCACGATCAGTTGAAAATGCCCCTTTAAGAGTAGAACCTTAAGATTCATCTAAAGTGCGGGTAAAATGTCAGATTTGCCACGAAGTATGAGCTGACATCTTCGGGGCACTATTTACAGTCTCATTTTTTTAGGCAAATGTTCTAATACCAAAAAAAAAGCGGGAGAGGACAGAAGTGTGAAAGCATACCTGTGCTGTGCTGGCTTTCTAGATTGAAAACCATTTAGGAGCCTTGAAGAATCATCTACAAGTTCTTCTTACTGGAACACGCCATATCCATTCCACTTTTAAACATTACCAGACGTTTCATTTTATTACAAATGTATTTAATGAACTTTTTATTGGAATTCTCTGTCTGCTTCCTATATTCAAAGCTCAAAAGCACTTAATTCTATCAATTCCAATAGACGCTGATCATCCATAGCATAGGTGTAGGTTCTCTCCAGCCAAAACAGCTGTCCTGTAAGTTGCTAGATGGGATCGGAATTGTTTTTCCAGCACATTTCACAGATGCCTTATCGGCTTGACTTCTTCCCATTGTGCAAACAGCAGACGTGCACACGATTGTCCTCGTGGTGCAAAAGCAAAAGATCAGGACTCATCCTTCCATTGCCCCATGTTCCAGTTATGAGGCTTACATGTCCCTTGCAAGTGGTGGACAGGGATCGGAAAGGTGTCTGAACGCCTGGTCAGTCATTGGCAGTCTTCATTTTATCACCAATTTACACTACAGTAGCTCTTTTCTTAGATTAGACCAGATGACTTGGCCTTTGTTTTTACATGTGCATCAGTGATCCTTGGGCCCCATGACCCTGTCCATGGTTCATCAGTTGTGTCCATGCTTCATCAGTTGTCTTTCCTTGGATAACGTTTGGTAAATAATAACCTCTGCACCAGATTTTTTTTTTCCAGAAATGTCCGCAAGATATCTGACTAGTGAGAATATTTTATTATGGATGTAATTATACCCACTAAACATCCTTCCAAAGCCCCCATGAAGGGTTAGCTTGTCACATACGCTTCTCCTAACCCCATGATAGTCATCAGTATTGGTGCAAGTCACATAACACTTGTACATTATTGCCCATATACTTTGAAAACTTCTTTTAAATAGGAGCTGTGATCTACTTTATGCGAAATGTGTGCATAAAATCAAACCCAATAGCTTAGCTTTTATAGGACATCATCATTGGCCCAACATGAATCAGCATGAATCAGAGCCTGTCTGCACAATTGCTGCCAGTTATGTTTTTCTCTAAAACAGAAGCATAGTTTGAAGAGACAGGACAGAGACTATAGGGAGAGAAAACACTAGTCCAGTGCACCCCCGGCCAGCTTCTCCCTGCACGCTCAAGTTGATTGACAGATCTCTCCCATGTGTGTATATTGAGAGAGACCTGTTGGCACCAGAGACCCTACGCGTTGCGCTGCTAGACCGCAGCTTCGTCAGGGGTATGTTGTCAGTGAACACATGTGTACATTAAATAATCTATCCAATTTAGTGTGATTCCCTTCAGGTGAGTATAGATGCCCTCAGAAAATCTCTCCAGCATCGTGGCAAATCGGACGGTAACTTCCTATTTCCACAGCGTACCGCCCACGTGCTGTGATGTGACGCAACCGGAACTGGATAAGACGTCATATCCGGTCGGCGAACCGCCGCCCCTTCCTATCTCTCATGCGTTCCACCCAGACGCTATGGTGGAACGCAACCGGAACTAGGTAAAAGATCATATCCGGTTTTGGAAACCGCCCCCTCAGAGATCAAGAGGGATGCAGTCCCCTAGGATGGCTACAATAGGAAAGAAGCTGGCATTCCCGGGGAAGATAGAACGCAAAGAACATGTATACCCCCGGAAGTAGCGCGTCCGCTACAAAAAATTACTGGTACAAAGAAAAGAGGGCTGGCCCTGATCAAGGAAAGTGCCTGGCCAGGCCAAAGAGCAAGATGAAAAATATGAATGGAGTCAGAAAGTCACCAAATGTGCATAAAAGTGTAACCAATAATGACAATACAAACATAAACATAGACATAAAAGACTTACCAGACAAACCAACTATAAACAAACATAGAACAAACAACAATCATGTACAAATGGTGGGCCATCCAGTTCCGGTTGCGTCACATCACAGCACGTGGGCGGTACGCTGTGGAAATAGGAAGTTACCGTCCGATTTGCCACGATGCTGAAGAGATTTTCTGAGGGCATCTATACTCACCTGAAGGGAATCACACTAAATTGGATAGATTATTTAATGTACACATGTGTTCACTGACAACATACCCCTGACGAAGCTGCGGTCTAGCAGCGCAACGCGTAGGGTCTCTGGTGCCAACAGGTAACTATGTCAATTTATTATTTTTGATTTATCCCTTGACTACTCAGGAGTGCCCGTTTTGCCATACATGATTTAACTCATGATCCGATGTCGTACCTTACGTGGGATGACACTTTTTGGTAAATGCTGATACTATACGGGCCCCTAGTGCTAGCAGGTTATCACTCCCACTCATTCCTTCATTCCTTAATCTATTATGATGTATAGTCTGATTATTTGGGAATGCCTGGTCCATTACCTATGTTTGGTCTAGTGGTGCTGTGCTACCCTTCACTAGGGTGACATAGCTTGGTTAAAAACCATTATTGTATTATGAGATATTAAAATTGATATATATTATACCTGTGGCCTAAGGGGGGATTTATTGCTTGGGAACACTATTATTGTTCTTCCCCCATGAATATTGTTATGCCTTGTCTGTTTTTAAATGTTTTTATTTTTTCTTGTGTTGTCAGTGTGTAATCATGTAATAAAGATTTTTTCATTTTTCTAATATTGGGTGTGCACGGTTGTATATCCTGAGTCTTTTTTCTTCCAAACTATATTATACAATTATATCAGGTTACTGTAGCACCCCGTTTTGCTCACTATTCTATAGCAGTGCCCACCTCCTTGCAAAGGATATATTGAGAGAGACCTGTCAATTAAATAGAGAGGTGCTGGGGTGAAGCCTGCTGTGGATGGCGCCAGACTAGTCTCATCTCCCTATGGTCCCCAGCTGGATTTTTAAACTATGTTTTCTCCAAAACTAAGCATACCTGACTGCAATTGTGCAGCCAGGCACTGATTCATGCTGCCTGTGGTGCAGCCAGGCTCTTATTCATGCTGCCCCTGGTACATTCAGGCTCTGATTCATGCTGCCCCTGGTACATGCAGGCTCTGATTCATGCTGCCTCTGGTACATGCAGGCTCTGATTCATGCTGCCTCTGGTACATGCAGGCTCTGATTCATGCTGCCTCTGGTACATGCAGGCTCTGATTCATGCTGCCCGTGGTGCAGACAGGGTCTGATTTATGCTGCCCCTGGTACATGCAGGTTCTGATTCATCCTCCCCTTGGTGTAGACAGGCTCTGATTCATGCTGCCTGTGGTGTAGACAGGCTCTGATTCATGCTGCCCGTGGTGTAGACAGGCTCTGATTCATGCTGCCCGTGGTGTAGACAGGCTCTGATTCATGCTCCCCTTGGTGTAGGCAGGTTCTGATTCATCCTCCCCTTGGTGTAGACAGGCTCTGATTCATGCTGCCCGTGGTGTAGACAGGCTCTGATTCATGCTGCCCGTGGTGTAGACAGGCTCTGATTCATGCTCCCCTTGGTGTAGACCGGCTCTGATTCATGCTCCCCGTGGTGTAGACAGGCTCTGATTCATGCTGCCCTTGGTGTAGACCGGCTCTGATTCATGCTGCCCGTGGTGTAGACCGCCTCTGATTCATGCTGCCCTTGGTGTAGACAGGCTCTGATTCATGCTGCCCTTGGTGTAGACAGGCTTTGATTCATGCTGCCCGTGGTGTAGACAGGCTCTGATTCATGCTGCCCTTGGTGTAGACAGGCTTTGATTCATGCTGCCCATGGTGTAGACAGGCTCTGATTCATGCTGCCCGTGGTGTAGGCAGGCTCTGATTCATGCTGCCCGTGGTGTAGACAGGCTCTGATTCATGCTGCCCGTGGTGTAGACAGGCTCTGATTCATGCTGCCCTTGGTGTAGACAGGCTCTGATTCATGCTCCCCTTGGTGTAGACAGGCTCTGATTCATGCTGCCCTTGGTGTAGGCAGGCTCTGATTCATGCTGCCTGTGGTGTAGACTGGCTCTGATTCATGCTGCCCGTGGTGTAGACAGGCTCTGATTCATGCTGCCCGTGGTGTAGACAGGCTCTGATTCATGCTGCCCTTGGTGTACACAGGCTCTGATTCATGCTCCCCTTGGTGTAGACAGGCTCTGATTCATGCTGCCCTTGGTGTAGACTGGCTCTGATTCATGCTCCCCTTGGTGTAGACAGGCTCTGATTCATGCTCCCCTTGGTGTAGACAGGCTCTGATTCATGCTGCCCGTGGTGTAGACAGGCTCTGATTCATGCTGCCCGTGGGGTAGACAGGCTCTGATTCATGCTGCTCGTGGTGTAGACAGGCTCTGATTCATGCTCCCCTTGGTGTAGACAGGCTCTGATTCATGCTGCCCGTGGTGTAGACAGGCTCTGATTCATGCTCCGCTTAGTGTAGACAGGCTCTGATTCATGCTACCTGTGGTGTTGACAGGCTCTGATTCATGCTCCTCTTGGTGTAGACAGGCTCTGATTCATGCTGCCCGTGGTGCAGCCAGGCTCTGATTCATCCTCCCCTTGGTGTAGACAGGCTCTGATTCATGCTGCCCGTGGTGTAGACAGGCTCTGATTCATGCTCCCCTTGGTGTAGACAGGCTCTGATTCATGCTCCCCTTGGTGTAGACAGGCTCTGATTCATGCTCCCCTTGGTGTAGGCAGGTTCTGATTCATCCTCCCCTTGGTGTAGACAGGCTCTGATTCATGCTCCCCTTGGTGTAGGCAGGTTCTGATTCATCCTCCCCTTGGTGTAGACAGGCTCTGATTCATGCTGCCTGTGGTGTAGACAGGCTCTGATTCATGCTGCCCGTGGTGTAGACAGGCTCTGATTCATGCTGCCCGTGGTGTAGACAGGCTCTGATTCATGCTCCCCTTGGTGTAGGCAGGTTCTGATTCATCCTCCCCTTGGTGTAGACAGGTTCTGATTCATGCTCCCTTTGGTGTAGACAGGCTCTGATTCATGCTGCCCGTGGTGTAGACAGGCTCTGATTCATGCTGCCCGTGGTGTAGACAGGCTCTGATTCATGCTCCCCTTGGTGTAGACCGGCTCTGATTCATGCTCCCCGTGGTGTAGACAGGCTCTGATTCATGCTGCCCTTGGTGTAGACCGGCTCTGATTCATGCTGCCCGTGGTGTAGACCGCCTCTGATTCATGCTGCCCTTGGTGTAGACAGGCTCTGATTCATGCTGCCCTTGGTGTAGACAGGCTTTGATTCATGGTGCCCGTGGTGTAGACAGGCTCTGATTCATGCTGCCCTTGGTGTAGACAGGCTCTGATTCATGCTGCCCTTGGTGTAGACAGGCTTTGATTCATGCTGCCCATGGTGTAGACAGGCTCTGATTCATGCTGCCCGTGGTGTAGACAGGCTCTGATTCATGCTGCCCGTGGTGTAGACAGGCTCTGATTCATGCTGCCCGTGGTGTAGACAGGCTCTGATTCATGCTGCCCATGGGGTAGACAGGCTCTGATTCATGCTGCCCGTGGTGTAGACAGGCTCTGATCATGCTGCCCTTGGTGTAGACAGGCTCTGATTCATCCTCCCCTTGGTGTAGACAGGCTCTGATTCATGCTCCCCTTGGTGTAGACAGGCTCTGATTCATGCTGCCCGTGGTGTAGGCAGGCTCTGATTCATGCTGCCTGTGGTGTAGACTGGCTCTGATTCATGCTGCCCGTGGTGTAGACAGGCTCTGATTCATGCTGCCCGTGGTGTAGACAGGCTCTGATTCATGCTGCCCTTGGTGTAGACAGGCTCTGATTCATGCTCCCCTTGGTGTAGACAGGCTCTGATTCATGCTCCCCTTGGTGTAGGCAGGTTCTGATTCATCCTCCCCTTGGTGTAGACAGGCTCTGATTCATGCTCCCCTTGGTGTAGGCAGGTTCTGATTCATCCTCCCCTTGGTGTAGACAGGCTCTGATTCATGCTGCCTGTGGTGTAGACAGGCTCTGATTCATGCTGCCCGTGGTGTAGACAGGCTCTGATTCATGCTGCCCGTGGTGTAGACAGGCTCTGATTCATGCTCCCCTTGGTGTAGGCAGGTTCTGATTCATCCTCCCCTTGGTGTAGACAGGTTCTGATTCATGCTCCCTTTGGTGTAGACAGGCTCTGATTCATGCTGCCCGTGGTGTAGACAGGCTCTGATTCATGCTGCCCGTGGTGTAGACAGGCTCTGATTCATGCTCCCCTTGGTGTAGACCGGCTCTGATTCATGCTCCCCGTGGTGTAGACAGGCTCTGATTCATGCTGCCCTTGGTGTAGACCGGCTCTGATTCATGCTGCCCGTGGTGTAGACCGCCTCTGATTCATGCTGCCCTTGGTGTAGACAGGCTCTGATTCATGCTGCCCTTGGTGTAGACAGGCTTTGATTCATGCTGCCCGTGGTGTAGACAGGCTCTGATTCATGCTGCCCTTGGTGTAGACAGGCTCTGATTCATGCTGCCCTTGGTGTAGACAGGCTTTGATTCATGCTGCCCATGGTGTAGACAGGCTCTGATTCATGCTGCCCGTGGTGTAGACAGGCTCTGATTCATGCTGCCCGTGGTGTAGACAGGCTCTGATTCATGCTGCCCGTGGTGTAGACAGGCTCTGATTCATGCTGCCCATGGGGTAGACAGGCTCTGATTCATGCTGCCCGTGGTGTAGACAGGCTCTGATCATGCTGCCCTTGGTGTAGACAGGCTCTGATTCATCCTCCCCTTGGTGTAGACAGGCTCTGATTCATGCTCCCCTTGGTGTAGACAGGCTCTGATTCATGCTGCCCGTGGTGTAGGCAGGCTCTGATTCATGCTGCCTGTGGTGTAGACTGGCTCTGATTCATGCTGCCCGTGGTGTAGACAGGCTCTGATTCATGCTGCCCGTGGTGTAGACAGGCTCTGATTCATGCTGCCCTTGGTGTAGACAGGCTCTGATTCATGCTCCCCTTGGTGTAGACAGGCTCTGATTCATGCTGCCCTTGGTGTAGGCAGGCTCTGATTCATGCTGCCTGTGGTGTAGACTGGCTCTGATTCATGCTGCCCGTGGTGTAGACAGGCTCTGATTCATGCTGCCCGTGGTGTAGACAGGCTCTGATTCATGCTGCCCTTGGTGTAGACAGGCTCTGATTCATGCTCCCCTTGGTGTAGACAGGCTCTGATTCATGCTGCCCTTGGTGTAGACTGGCTCTGATTCATGCTCCCCTTGGTGTAGACAGGCTCTGATTCATGCTCCCCTTGGTGTAGACAGGCTCTGATTCATGCTGCCCGTGGTGTAGACAGGCTCTGATTCATGCTGCCCGTGGGGTAGACAGGCTCTGATTCATGCTGCTCGTGGTGTAGACAGGCTCTGATTCATGCTCCCCTTGGTGTAGACAGGCTCTGATTCATGCTGCCCGTGGTGTAGACAGGCTCTGATTCATGCTCCGCTTGGTGTAGACAGGCTCTGATTCATGCTACCTGTGGTGTTGACAGGCTCTGATTCATGCTCCTCTTGGTGTAGACAGGCTCTGATTCATGCTGCCCGTGGTGCAGCCAGGCTCTGATTCATCCTCCCCTTGGTGTAGACAGGCTCTGATTCATGCTGCCCGTGGTGTAGACAGGCTCTGATTCATGCTCCCCTTGGTGTAGACAGGCTTTGATTCATGCTCCCCTTGGTGTAGACAGGCTCTGATTCATGCTCCCCTTGGTGTAGGCAGGTTCTGATTCATCCTCCCCTTGGTGTAGACAGGCTCTGATTCATGCTGCCCGTGGTGTAGACAGGCTCTGATTCATGCTGCCCGTGGTGTAGACAGGCTCTGATTCATGCTGCCCGTGGTGTAGACAGGCTCTGATTCATGCTCCCCTTGGTGTAGGCAGGTTCTGATTCATCCTCCCCTTGGTGTAGACAGGCTCTGATTCATGCTCCCTTTGGTGTAGACAGGCTCTGATTCATGCTGCCCGTGGTGTAGACAGGCTCTGATTCATGCTGCCCGTGGTGTAGACAGGCTCTGATTCATGCTCCCCTTGGTGTAGACCGGCTCTGATTCATGCTCCCCGTGGTGTAGACAGGCTCTGATTCATGCTGCCCTTGGTGTAGACCGGCTCTGATTCATGCTGCCCGTGGTGTAGACCGCCTCTGATTCATGCTGCCCTTGGTGTAGACAGGCTCTGATTCATGCTGCCCTTGGTGTAGACAGGCTTTGATTCATGCTGCCCGTGGTGTAGACAGGCTCTGATTCATGCTGCCCTTGGTGTAGACAGGCTCTGATTCATGCTGCCCTTGGTGTAGACAGGCTTTGATTCATGCTGCCCATGGTGTAGACAGGCTCTGATTCATGCTGCCCGTGGTGTAGACAGGCTCTGATTCATGCTGCCCGTGGTGTAGACAGGCTCTGATTCATGCTGCCCTTGGTGTAGACAGGCTCTGATTCATGCTGCCCGTGGGGTAGACAGGCTCTGATTCATGCTGCCCGTGGTGTAGACCGCCTTTGATTCATCCTCCCCTTGGTGTAGACAGGCTCTGATTCATCCTCCCCTTGGTGTAGACAGGCTCTGATTCATGCTCCCCGTGGTGTAGACAGGCTCTGATTCATGCTGCCCTTGGTGTAGACCGGCTCTGATTCATGCTGCCCTTGGTGTAGACAGGCTCTGATTCATGCTGCCCGTGGTGTAGACCGCCTCTGATTCATGCTGCCCTTGGTGTAGACAGGCTCTGATTCATGCTGCCCATGGTGTAGACAGACTCTGATTCATGCTGCCCATGGTATAGCCAGCCTCTGATTTATGCTGCCCATGTTGCAGACACGGTTTGATTCATGCTGACCGTGGTTTGGGCAGCATCAATTGACTAACAGTTTCCCTTTAATAGTATTGGTTTTCTTATTTGAACCACAGGTTTGACTGCAAACCCTGACATAGTTTTACCTCTGGCTATTGTCCAAATGTGCTAATGAGAGCAGCTCCCTCTCTAGCTTGTGACAGTAATGCCTTATGTCAGATTTCACAGTGAGCTGCTATTTTAACCCTATACCTATGCGATCTTTCTATTTAGAGAGAGTGCAGAGATAGTCCTTATTCTTTATTATCAGTGCATTTCCACATAATGAATGCGTTTAACACTGTCTATTGTACTTGCTTTGACCAGCAGAAAAAGAAGAGTAAAAGAGCGTACTGTGCAGAATCCAATACTAAACTCTTAACATTGGTCGTGCAACGCCGAGTCTGATATCATCATGACCACTGAGTGTCTGACATTTTTTTGTCCGAAGAGCAAGGAAAGGTTTCCGTTCTTTGTCCTGCTTTGTTAGAATAAAATTGTGCCTTCAAGTCTTTGCAGACTGAAAGCAAATAGAAGAAAGCTGGGAACGCCGCAGCAAGAATGTGCAATAAGTAGACTTTTGATGTGAAACCTAATATTTTCAAAAATGTTAGATTATTGGCATTTCGAGATTGACTCATCTCCCCACCCACTGAACGCAGGCTTTAAGCTGGGAAAGAGGATTTTGATGTTCTCTTTCAAAGGGGCTTTACTGTTATCTGCACATTTTATTATCTGTTCATAACAGCAGTCCATAGGTACAGATTGTTCTCACACTTTTACATTGTTTATAAAAAGGGATCTAACATCTTTATTTGTAAGGATTGTAGACCCAAGTTTAATAATCATATAATATATACAGTTTGAAGAGGATGTCCAATGACAAAATAAGTCCTATGGTGTGCATAAAACTGCTAAATAGTATTCTGTAATTGTCCCATCTATCCGATTTCACTTGTTGCCAAGTGGTCCTAGAAATTCTCCTGGATGCAGGGACATGTGAGCACAACCTCGGATGGCAGGACGTTTACACCCCCCTCCAATGATCTAACAGGTTTAGTTTACATGGGCCATTAAAGTCTTTTTTTTGCATTGAAGTCTACCTGGAGTGTTGCCTGTTTTTTTGGCTTTAGCTTGATTCATTACCTATACAAACCCTTTTCTCCATCACAGCTTAAACTGAGATAGTCATTCTGGAGAAAAGGGGGTGGCTTGGCCGATGAACTGAGACAAACAGCCAACCTCTTCATACAGTAGGGATTGAACATTTGTGAATCCTTCAGAATTTTCCATACTGTTCATAAAATTGACCTAAAACTACATCAGATCCTCAAGTCCTAAATGTAGATAAAGAGAATCAATGGTTTTTATGCTGTAGTGCAGTGTTTTTCTTTCTCGAAATATAACGCTTCTCATTTAAACCAAAAAAATCGATTTTGGTCTCATCAGTCCATTAGACATTATCCAAATAGCCTACAACTGCAGAAAGCCACTCTTGAAAAGCAGTGGCTTTCTCCACGCAATCCTGCCATGTATACAGTTTTTGTTCGGATAGTGGACTCCTAAACATTAACAGTTGTTAATGTGAAAGAGTCCTTTAGTTGCTTAGAAGTTACCTTGTGTTCCTTTGTGACCTGGCAGACCATTACACACATTACTTATGGAGTGATCTTTATCGGTCGACCACTCCTGCGAAGGATAATAATGGTCTTGAATTTCCTCCATTTGTATACAATTTGTCTGACTGTAGATTGATAAAGTCCATACTTTTTAGAGATGGTTTTTAAGCTTTTCCAGCCTGATGAGCATCGACAACTCTTCTAAGGTTGTCAGAAATCTTCTTTGTACAGTAACACGCTCTTCCACAAACATGTTGTGAAGATTACACTTTGATAGATCACCAATTTTTAAAAAATACAATTTGCCTATTCACACCTGATTGTCTCTTTGATTGAAAACACCAGTCTATAATATCACTTTCAAATTATCTGCTAATCTTAAAGGTTCACATACTTTTGCCACTCACAGACAGGCAATAGTCTGATATTTTTGACTCATTTGTTTTATTTGGTACTCTTTATTTACTTTTCAGACCTGTTTGGAAATCTACTGTAGTTTTAGGTTAAATTTATGCAAAAATATGGAAAATTCAGTAGGGTTTATAAACTTTCAAGCCCCACTGTACATGTCACCAACACACAAAGAAGCTTCCTGTAATCTATGGCTGTGAAGCAGGTAAAATAAGGTGATACATAAAGTTTTTATTTTTTTTGTGTCAGACACCCTCTTTAAGATGAACAAGCCCAACCATTTTAGCTATCATAGTTGATATGTGATGTTGAGAAGTGTTAAAGAAAGTTTATGAAAGATGTTAATATATACTTTACTGAAGTCAAATAAATCTTCAGGTTCACACAAATGGCCGTGTTTTCGTTCATTTTTGTCCTAAGCCATATTAGAGCTTCTGTAGAGCTGCTTACTGATCCTTTCATAAGTCATACTACATTGGACATCGATTTTAATAGGGAATTAAAGTGGTTGAAGGCAGCTAGAATAAAGAGGTCTACCAATTGTCTCGGTGGCACGCTATGCCTTGTATTGCAGCTCAGCTTCACTCAATGGTTTGTGTACAATACCAGACACTGCCAAGGACAATAGGGGCGCTATTTCAACCTACCTTCCGATCTCAAGCACCCCTTTAGTGTACCATGCTATATCATTTTCCTTGTTATTTGGGCGCATTCAGACATCCATACAAATCGGTCTGAGATGAGACCAGAATGCACGCACTGACCGGGTCTCCCTAACTGAGCGTAACCGCTTCATAGAGGTATATGAAGCTGTCACGTTCATGTCAGGAGACCCATGGCCAGTCCGTCTGATCTTAGACTGATTGGTATGGACTAGTGATGAGCGAGTATGTTCTGTTAACCCTTTCGGCGAGCATGCTCGGGTGCTCGCCGAGTATCTTCAGCGTGCTCGGCCGTTCTGTTTTAGTCACTCCGTGCGCATGATTTGCGACTGTTTGGCAGCTTTAATACATGTGAGGAATGCCTAAGAAACGGGCATTCCTCACATGTATTAAAGCTCTCAAACAGTCGCAAATCATGCGCACGGGCGTGACTCAAACATAACACCCGAGCACACTGAAGATACTCGGCGAGCACCCGAGCATGCTCGTAAATCTCAAGTAATGAGCATGCTCGCTCATCCCTAGTATGGACATCTGAATGCATCTTTGCTCATGTTGAAAATAAGGGGAGTGGTACCATAAAATTGCCAGTTTATTCATTAAATTCCTGAAAAGGTAACAGAGAAACCTCAGATGTAGATTAAAAAAATGCTAGAGAATTTATTTATAAGACAAACCATATATTAAGAGAACTGATAAGTCCTAAATAGGACAACCTCTGTTCCATCAGGTCCTATGGACGTCCCTTGTTCAAGTACCAGTTTTAAGGGTTTCATCCATAGTTGCAATATCAGAAGTCTGTACTGTTTTAATTTTTTAGAAATATCGTATTTTTCAGACTATAAGATGCACCGGACCATAAGACGCACCCCAAATTTTGGAGTGGAAAATAGAAAAAAAATATTTTTTTATAAGATGGGGGTCCATCTTATAGTCTGAATAGGTATGGTATCTTATCTGGGGGGGCAGTGGAGCGAGGGTCACAGGAGGCACGGTCCCTCAGGAAGCTGGGAGCTGCAGCAGAAGAGGTGAGATGCTGTGAAGCCTGTGCCGGGTCGGGACCTGTGCCTGGTTGGGGACCTTAGCCTGGCTGGTACCTGTGCTGGGGCCGTGGCTGAGACCGGGGCCTGTGGCTGATGGCGAGGCCTGTGGCTGATGCTGGGGCCTGTGGCTAATGCTGTGACTGATGCTGGGGCTGGGGTCTGTACTGGGCTGAGGCTGGTGCTGGGCTGTGAGCGGCATCTGGCGGCAAAGCAGAGCAGCCTGCGCAGGTTTCCGGTGTGCTCGGCCATCTTCCTAGAGCTGTAATCTACAGGAAAATGGCCGCCGGAGCTCCTGTTCTCGCATGCGTCGGCTCGGGCGGGCATTTTCCTGTAGATCACAGCTCTAGGAAGTTGGCGCACACCGGAAAGCTGCTCAGGCCGCTCTGCTGCGCAGCTCACAGCCTGACACCGGCCCCAGCCCCAGTACCGGCCGGGCACAGGTCCTGGCCCCAGCCGCTCTGCCTCACCTCTGTTTCCGCCGCCGCTACCACCAACGCATTCCTGAAGGAGGGTGGGCCCTGCGATCCCGCTTCACCACCACCGCAGGTAACATTCGAACCATAAGAAACCCCACCCATTTTCCTCCCAAATTTGGGGGAAAAAAGTGTGTTTTATGGTCCGAAAAATGTGGTAATTAAATTTCAATATTTTTTTTCCACTTGAATATGAAGATGATGATTATTGTTCTTAAATGGGGTTTTAAAAAAACACTAAAAGCAGGAAATATATTAAAATAAAGAAAATAACTTGCTCTTCGCTTGTGGTCCACCGATTTGTCCTGCGGTGATGTGACATGACCACTGAGGCCAGTGCATCGCGTCATCCCATATTAGTATTTTTATTTAAGTATTTTTACTTGACATTTTTGTCTTATGTAAAACTTTGACTCTTATGTGCTATTTGCTGAGAATAATCCTCAGATTCTGTGTCAGTAACGAGTACACCATTGTGTCTAGAGAGAAGATAAAAAGGAGATAAATGGAAAGACACGTCCACACCCGTGGCAAATCTCTGCCTGCGGTGTATGTAATGGCTCTACTTCCTCTTCTCTTTTCCCATGGTATATGACCACATGAACAACAAAAGGAATATGTGAACCTTGTTGCTATGACGATGTCATGTTCTAAAAGAGCTGCGAGGAGCAGAGTTTTTCTCTGTTACAAGGAAACCTTAGCTGAAATGTTCCTCTAACTACCGGACAGACGGTCAGTGTGGGAATTCCTAAGACATTTAAAAAAAAAAAAAGAATGAATAAGTCGAGGACAAAAATCCTATTATCTGAACATTTTATAGAATTCATGAGATCAGTGCTGGACAAATTCATCTAGATTGCCGCAAAATGCAAAGGCACATCGTAAAAGGACTAGCAGGAAAAATACCTATTTACTGCTCTACTTTAATATATTTATTTTGGCTTTTATGAGATTTAATATACTTTAAATTAAATTATTATATATCTCTATTACCTTGAAGACCAGTTTTTTAAAGATGTGACTCCTAAAAATTTGCTGATCATCTACACTGTGTTCCAAATTATTATGCAAATAATATTTTCTCAGATTTTCCCAGATTACCTATATGAATTGCAGTCATTGTAATTTTCCAGTCAAATAACTATTAGAGTACAATTGAAAGGTTTTTGTACAAACTGCCTATGATAACAGTATATTTTAAAAAAAATAAAACACAAACTGCACTCAAAATGCATGTTCCAAATTATTATGCACAGCAGAGTTTTCAACCTTTTCATTTTAATAAAGAACAAAAAAATGGTCATTTTTGAAATTATAAGCATTAGCAGGTTATTACAAACTGAAATCAAACAGTTTTCAACTCAAAACTTTATTCTAGGTGATGTTACATTTGCACATAGGACCGCTTGTTCGAAAGGAGCTTCTGAACTCTCTCGTCCATTGAATTTGTCAGGTTTTGGATGGTTTCTGCTTCAATTGTTTTGCATGAGGACAGAATACCCTCCCAGAGCTGTTGCTTAGATGTGAACTGCCTCCCGCCATCATAGACACTCCTTTTGATGATGCTCCAGAGGTTCTCAATGGGGTTGAGGTCAGGGGACCATGGGGGCCACACCATAAGTTTGTCCCCTTTTATGCCCATAGCAGCCAGAGATGCAGATGTGTTATGTGCAGCATGAGACGGGGCATTATCATGCATGAAATGATCTCGATGGTCCAGATGGATGGAGTGGAGGATGGCTGGTTGATGGACACCCCATGCAAACACGGCTACGGTTCTAACAAGGAGGAGGTGGAGTAATGTTTTGGGCTGGAATCACGGGGAGAGAGATTGTCGGCCCTTTTAGGATCCCTGAAGGGGTAAAGATGAACTCCATAATGTATGTTGAGTTTCTCAAACAGCACTTCCTGCCATGGTTCAAGAAGAAAAACCGTGCATTCCGCAGCAAGATCATTTTCATGCATGATAATGCCCCGTCTCATGCTGCACATAAGGAAGGAAGAGGAGGAAAAAAAAGAAAGCAGAAATATTGGTTACATCACTAAGAGGTTATATTGATTCCATTGGACATGTCCGTCACGTGGACATTACCAGGATGCATCAGATTTGCACAGGATGTACCTACAGTTCTTCATTTTGCACATATTCTGCAGTTGGTAATTTACAGCATGGGTGGGTAATAACAATAGATAGATTTGGTATCCGGTCTCTGTGTTGCAATAGCCCATTATTATGACTTATTTTTTATGGAGGAGAATGTGAAGAAGATATATTAATAGTGCATGATACTGAAGAACCCGTATTCCTCCCCTCAATGCTACAGTCACACACTAAAAGAGTTCACTGGTCAATACCTTTTTTAGCTTGCAGGAGAGAATGATCAATGGTTACTGCTGTAATTTGTCCAGAATTCGTCATTAAAAGAGCACTTTTTTTCCATCAATTCACAATCACTGTCATTTCATTACATTGCTACAAAATTGCCCGTCACAGCTGGTCCAACAAAAGAAAAATAAATGATTTCTGGCTTTTAACCAAACTCAGGCATTATAAACAAGCTAATGTCAAACGGAGGAAAGGATGAAAGAACGGCAAGAAGCAAATGCGATTGAGAAAGATAGCACACAAATGCTTTTTACCTGTTAGAAGAGCCGGTTTAATTGAGGTTGGATGGAAGGATTGAATATTTTTATATTGCCAAGACATAATACAAAGTACGAAAAATGATTTGCAGAGGAAATCCTGAAAGTTTAGATTTACTTTGTGTACTATTGAGATACAGTGGCATGTAAAAGTTTGGGCACCCCTGAACAAGATTACTGTTATTGTGAACAGTTAAGCAAGTTGAAGATGAAATAATCTCTAAAAGACCTAAAGTTATAGCTGACACATTTCCTTTGTATTTCAGGCAAAAAAAAATACTTTTTTTTTTTTCATCTTTTACATTTCAAAAATTACGAAAAGGAAAATGGGCCGATATAAAAGTTTGGGCACTCTGCATGGTTAGTACCTAGTAGCACCCCCTTTTGAAAGTATCACAGCTTGTAAACGCTTTTTGTAGCCAGACAAGAGTCTTTCAATTCTTGTTTGAGGGATTTTCATCCATTCTTCCTTGGAAAATTCTTCCAGTTCTGTGAGATTACTAGGTCGTCTTGCATGAACTGCTGTTTTGAGGTCTAGCCACAGATTTTCAATGATGTTCAGATCAGGGAACTGTGAGGGCCATTGTAAAACCTTCAGCTTGCGCCTTTTGAGGAAGTCTACTGTGGATTTTGACCTGTGTTTAGGATCATTATCCATTTGTAGAAACCATCATATTTTCAATTTCAGCTTTTTTGCTGATGATGTTATGTTTGCATCAAGAATTTGTGGAAATTTCATTGAATCTTTTCTTCCATCTACCCGTGAAATATTCCCCATGCTAATGGCTGCAACACAACCCCAAAGCATAATTGATCCACCCCCATGCTTAATAGTTGGCGAGATGTTCTTTTCCTGAAATTCTGTGCCCTTTTTTCTTCACACATAATCATTGTGGTCAAAGAGTTCTATTTTAACCTCATCAGTCTACAGGACTTCTTTTCAAGATGCATCAGGCTTGCTTAGATATTCTTTTGCTCACTTCTGTCTCTGAATTTTATGGTGAGGATGCAGGAGATGTTTTCTTCTGATGACTCTTCTATGAAGGCCATATTTTTGCAGGTGGCTCTGAACAGTAGTACAATGTACCACAACTCCAGAGTCTGCTAAATATTTCTGAAAGTCTTTTACAGTCAAGCAGGGTTTCTGATTTGCCTCTCTAGGAATCCTACAAGCAGCTCTCACTGAAATTTTTCTTGGTCTTCCAGACCTTGTCTTGACCTCCACTTTTTCCTGTTAACTTCCATTTCTTAATTTAATTTCGAACTGGGGAAAGGGCAACTTGAAAACGCTTTACTATCTTCTTATAGCCTTCTCCTGCTTTGTGGGCCTCCACCATTTTCATTTTCAGAGTGCTAGGAAGCTGCTTAGAAGAACCCATGGCTGCCGTTTTTGGCACAAGGTTAGAGGAGGCTGGGTTTTTATAAAGCTGGAAATTTTGCATCACCTTGCCTTTCCTAATGATGATAGTGAACAAGCCATAACCATAACAGGCTAATTAAGATCTGAAACAAAGTTATCCGAGCACACAAATCTCCAAGGGTGCCCAAACTTTTGCTTTTTGTAATTTTTAAAATGTAAAAAATGACTATATATATATATATATATATATATATATATATATATATATATATATATACAGGGGTGCCCAAACGTTTGCATGCCACTGTATGTAAAGACTACCCCATCCTATAACAAAATTGTCCCGTCTTCTTTTATCATCTGTAGTTATGAATCTATGAACAAAAGACTTATGTAATTGATTCTGCAATGCAAGACTAAACTGGTCGCATGGATGTCTGTCAAAATGAAATAATTATTCTTTCCAGGGAAAAATACAGATAAAGCAGCTTTAAATAATAATTTTTGCAAGTTACTATTATAGTTGTCTTAATTCCGAGTGCCCCGATTGTAAGGGTGGCTGACCGTGGTTCCTCTCAAACAGTGTTTCTCTCTTGGCCAATTTTTAAAACATTTGTAGTCGGGATTTACTGATTTTTCAGGGAAGTAACTACCAGATTAGGTCTCTTTTAGACATCAGTTTTTCACGTACAATTTAATTCCTTTTTTTTTCATGAATAGTACTCGTATTTTTAAGTAGTTCACTTGTCCAATTTTTTTTCTTGAACCTAGTGGTCTGCACAAAAGCACAGAGACTTGTCTCATATTGATGCAAGTCTTTTTCCTGGACTGTTTGATAGTCGAAGTGGGAGAAACATTTTTTTTCCATCCAATAAAAACTGATGAAACTTTGACCAAACTCTGATGACAGTCTTATGAAAATCTGACGAAACTTTTCTTGCAAGAAAAAAACTGACATCTGAATGAGCCTTTGAGTCAAATGTTGCTATAGATATTATAAAAGCCTATAAATAATCACCTACAATCTCAGGGAGGGCATAGAAAATCAGCTGGAGGATAGGAAGAAAGCAGATGAAGAGGAAAAATCTGCAGGATAGAAGCTGTATTGATATTTTTCATATCCAGCCTATATTACTGAGAGAGAAACTCCTACAAGACAAAAATCCAAAACTTGGATCAGGCTGAAAACTGCATATCATAGAACCTTAAAAGGAATGAAGGTTGCAAACTTAAACTTACTGCAGTTTTATTAACTGGAGGTAATCACCAACATGTAAAATAATTTTTTCCGTGTCAAAGTCTTTTTATGTAGTTTTTTGGGAGCTTGAAACTTCAATATAAAATAAGACCTGACCAGCAGCTGGTGCTTCAGCAGGACGTTCACAGGGTTAATTTATAGAGCTGAAGTCACGCACAGCAGGAATATAGCCACATAGTTTTTATGAATGAGATATCTGTGAAACAAGTGCGGAAGTTTTTCTTCTTTCTTTGAATGAATCCAGAAGTAGCTTTACAGTTGTTGCCTGTGATGTGCTTTCCTTGAATGCTGTGAATTATTTACATCCTTCCCCTGAACATCATTCATTAATGGTAAGAACCTTATTTAGCAGTTTGACAATTGTCTTTGCAGGTTAGCACTTAGCAGGTCAACATCTTGACATTTAAAAAACGCATCAGGAGCTTTTCATGCTCTCCACTTTGTAAATGTCTGGAGAATCAATCCAGGCCATGTGTGACTAAGGGCTAATCATGCCTTTCACTTGACAGCACTCCAGACGTACATGGGAATGATTTGTAAGCCACAGCAAAGAAGGGGAAAGCCTAAATAAATTAATGTCATGCGAAATTTGATTTGCCAGCACAAAAAAAATTCAAACTTATGCAAACGGATCCTCTTATGCCCTCGGATATATTCTAGCATGTTATAGGGGCTTCATCACATTCATAGATTCTTGCCGGAGTATAGAGATGAGCAAAATAATTCATTCATTTTACTAAATTGTCCTATTTCCCCTGTTTTGAGTTTATTAACTCAGAACAGAAAGCTGGAAATAGCTTCTTCTCTTATCGGATTATACTCAATGATGCCATAGCCATTCTTCAGTGCATTATCAGGAGGCTCCTTTTCACATAGAAGTATTGATTAAAAGATGGTTCTGAAAAGTTGAAGAAATGGTATGTCAGTAATAGTTTATTATGCCCAATTTTCATAAACAACTTACATAAAATACTGTAATATCAATTCCCTAATTAAGAGGTATTATCCAAATCACTTCCTTTATAAGCTGATGCTTTTTGTGTAAGGTTCTGTTCACATGTCCAGGAGATACTTCTGTTTTCGGATCCACTTTAGGATCGTAGAACTGAAAATAAAATGTTCCAGTACAGAACCCATTCATTTGAAAGGAAATGGCCCCAAAAAATTGGATAGCAAACGAGATTTTTTTTTTTTTACAACATTGAAGTCTATGGGAAAAGGAACATAGCGGACGGTTATCTGTTATGTCCTCCATTAGCTGATCTGTTTTTTTAGCACAGTGCATGACACTAGAGGTGTTCAGAGACAACTCAAGTAAGAATGGATCCATTGCAAATAAAAGTAGAATGGAAAACGGAAGCCACAGTCTTTTTTTTTTAAAGAGGAATCCATTTAATAAAGAAAACTGGGTTTTGCATTTGCTTCTGCTCTTTTTGTAATTTATGGATCATGACCTTTTAGGAAGGATCCGCATGGGATTATGAGTACTAAAAGAGTTGGCATCTGTAAGATTAGGATGAGCGAGCATGCTCGGATATGGAGTTATCTGAGGGTACTCAGCTTCGTATAGAGGAGCCAGAGTGTTGAGTCAAATGCTTGGGTAGCTGCAGCCACACTGCCACTAAACATGCGATACACGGGCATTCTCCGCATGTTTAGTGGCAGTGTATCAGCCACGATACATATGGCTGCGGCTACCCAAGCATTTGATTCAAGCGCGCCGGCTCCTCTATCCTAACCCGAGCACGCTCGCTCATCCCTAATTATTAGACTTTGGTAATATTTGGTGAGGTTTTTTCCAGCCAAATTTGCCAATTTTTCCCACCTAAATTGAAGGTAAAATGGTTATTGGGTAGCAGCTAGTATTGATTGGGTCATTACATCGACCAATTCTGTTGCGGGGGGTAAGCTAGCTTTCTGCCCAGTTTGTAGGGCATTAAGTCCTCATATGATCTTTGGGAAATAAATAAATTATGGGGAAAAAGGATGTGGCCGCCTTTAATAGAAATAAGGGGTAAGTCGCTCGTGGTAAACGAGTGGACGGTGTGACAGGGTCACTGGTGTTATATGTGAGGGGAGGTATGTGTCACTACGGCTGCTAGCCTGTGTGAACTGAACCTACAATTTTTCCCCAGCATGTTATATGTTGGGGGTATAATCACCATTGTGAAGGGAGTGGTTTTTGTGTGAATGGCATAGAGATCGGGTGGGAAGTCATTCACCCTACCTCCCCTCAGGGTGTGGCTGAGCAAGGTTAAATGTTCAGTCACTATTTTTTTTCTCTGGTGTGAGCTGGAGAGGGAAGTCTCCAGGCTGGGTGTGGAAGCTAGAGAGCTCCACAAAAGGACTTTGCCTGAACGGCTTGTGATACCGAGAGCAGGCGGAACCCACTCATTTATGGACTGTGCTATACTTTATGTTTTTGTTTTGGCGTTACTGCAGTATTTTGCTGAATCTGCTGTATTTCTGCCGCTACAATAAACCAGCAGAGGAAACTGTCCTGAGTCTACTTCTGGAAGCAGCCGAGTGAGTCGTCTTACCAAAACGGTTACTGATTTATTGATGGCCAGGTTCAAACTTATGATTGGACCAATTTTCTCTTATGCTGGTTCTTAAAGGGGTTGTCCAGTACTTTATATTACAACCCCAAATGCATTCCCCCCCGGGGCCCCTGAGGATTTTTGTAATTACCTTACGTTTCAGATACTGCCTATGAGCGGCGCTGTCACTGGTCGCTCACAGGCATCACGTGACCCCCGGCTGCAGCCAGCTCTGACATCTGCTGACGTCACGACAAGTGCTGGCAGTAGCCGGGGGTCTTTGTCTTCTGCGTTCCATTCTGGATGCAAGGCTGTGGGCGGGGTTACCCATCCCGTCACACCCGGCATCCACCGCGCTCTTTGCCTCTCCCCATTCATTGGGAAAGCGCGCGGTGGATGCTGGGTGTGACGCGGGGAGGTAACACCGCCCACAACCCAGCAGCCACCGCGGGAACCCCAGTGCTGAGTCACGCCTCACTTGTCGTAACGTCAGCACAGGGTCATGTGATGCCTTTGAGCGGCCACCAATAGTTCCTCTCACAGGCAGAAACAGCAACGTAAGGTATTTACAAAAAGTCTTAGGAGCCCGGGGGGGATACATTGGGGGGGTAATATAAAGTGCAGGACAACTTCTTTAAAGATTTAATAACAAATTGGTTATGGTTTTAATATTTCAACTAAATTCGATCTTTAATAAAGATGTCCATGGCATAATCCCCCCACCTATTTATGTGTATGCTTTTCTTCATTATAGCTAGTAAATTAGATATTTTGCTTAGATTGTTAGGTTTTAGTTGACATAGTGTATGCTTTATAATCCTATACATCCATTTATTTATTTGAAATACTGGATCCTTTATTTCCAATGTTGGCAATTTAGGGAGCGGAGGACTATACCCTCAGAAACACAGCTAGGGTTCAAAAACAAAGCTGGTTTCAGTGGTGGTGGTCAAATAAAAAGTAGCCATGTTTTCCAAATCCTGGACTACCCCTTAAAATCACAACAGCGTTACATTATTTCACTCATCCTATGAAATTCTAACTTGTAAAACTAGGAATTTCTGGCTCGGAGTTCTGGGTTTGAAAAATAAATTGGTTTCTATTGACTCCGAGCCTGTGATTATTCTGAGTCCTTGTCATAACTTATTTTCCTCCAAAGCCGCCAGTGCATTGTCCCTGAATACTGGACGGCCAGATCACGGACCCTTCAGTGTAATCGCCCACCTCACAGGAGGGTTTCTGGTGTATACTCAATATGGACTACCCCGTCCTTACTGAAATTGGGAGCAAATTTCTTGCCGATGTGATTAACACAGACCTAAGTCAAAGTGACAAACTTGCCTGATTCCGACCTACAGAGGAAATGCCAAAGATTATAGGGCCTAAAGATCAGCTTTATAATCCTCTTGATCCCGAAGCAATTTACAATGCTCACACCACTATACACAACATCAGTTTACATATGTTTCTGGTCGTCAAAACGTTAAAGACGACTCACTACGTGTGATGTCTGAGAAGTGATCGTCTTTATCCAGCACATTGAGGAATTAAATATTCTGCACGCCTCTCCGACATGGTGCAGGTTAACATGGTTGCTCGGTGAAAACAGTTTTGACCTTGAAGTCGGTGAAGTGTAGAGGCACATCTATTCATCACTGTCTTATTGTCCCAAGACATCCAGTGTTTAAGCACCTTGTTGACCTACTTTACAGCACAGGCTTTTCCCATTGGATGATCTGTAGAATTACGAGACTCTGAATTCATGTCATGAAGTTCATAATTCCTTCAGTAACAAAAGTGCTGCTCCGTATTGACACATATCATTAGAATCACTTAATGACTCTTATTCTCTTCACCCATTTATAAATCAAATATTTGTCACATTGTTACGAAGGGTAAGGAGGGGACAATGCAAAGAGCGTGAAGGCTTATTTATCATGGGGCAATAAAAAAGATGGTCTATAGCACATTAATTGCCATATCCGTGAGTAAATATTAGAATTGATCTCTCGATATGATCTCCATGTTACAAGGTCAGATGAAGAAAATCAAATTGGATAAATTCACCTATGCTACATGTGTATCAGCGAGTTCAGTCTAATATCCCATATACAGTACAGACCAAAAGTTTGGACACACCTTCTCATTTAAAGATTTTTCTGTATTTTCATGACTATGAAAATTGTACATTCACGCTGAAGGCATCAAAACTATGAATTAACACATGTGGAATTATATACTTAACAAAAAAGTGTGAAACAACTGAAAATATGTCTTATAATCTAGGTTCTTCTAAGTAGCCACCTTTTGCTTTGATGACTGCTTTGCACACTCTTGGCATTCTCTTGATGAGCTTCAAGATGTAGTCATCAGAAATGGTTTTCACTTCACAGGTGTGCCCTGTCAGGTTTAATAAGTGGGATTTATTGCCTTATAAATGGGTTTGGGACCATCAGTTGTGTTGTGCAGAAGTCAGGTGGATACACAGCTGATAGTCCTACTGAATAGACTGTTAGAATTTGAATTATGGCAAGAAAAAAGCAGCTAAGGAAAGGAAAAACGAGTGGCCATCATTACTTTAAGAAATGAAGGTCAGTCAGTGCGAAAAATTGGGCAAACTTTGAAAGTGTCCCCAAGTGCAGTTGCAAAAACCATCAAGCGCTACAAAGAAACTGGCTCACATGAGGACCGCCCCAGGAAAGGAAGACCAAGAGTCACCTCTGCTTCTGAGGATAAGTTTATCCGAGTCACCAGCCTCAGAAATCGCAGGTTAACAGCAGCTCAGATTAGAGACCAGGTCAATGCCACACAGAGTTCTAGCAGCAGACACATCTCTACAACAACTGTTAAGAGGAGACTTTGTGCAGCAGGCCTTCATGGTAAAATAGCTGCTAGGAAACCACTGCTAAGGACAGGTAACAAGCAGAAGGGACTTGTTTGGGCTAAAGAACACAAGGAATGGACATTAGACCAGTGGAAATCTGTGCTTTGGTCTAATGAGTCCAAATTTGAGATCTTTGGTTCCAACCACCGTGTCTTTGTGCGACGCTGAAAAGGTGAATGGATGGACTCTACATGCCTGGTTCCCACCGTGAAGCATGGAGGAGGAGGTGTGATTGTGTTGGGGTGCTTTGCTGGTGACACTGTTGGGGATTTATTCAAAATTGAAGGCATACTGAACCAGCATGGCTACCACAGCATCTTGCAGCGGCATGCTATTCCATCCGGTTTGCGTTTAGTTGGACCATCATTTATTTTTCAACAGGACATTGACCCCAAACACACCTCCAGGCTGTGTAAGGGCTATTTGACCAAGAAAGAGAGTGATGGGGTGCTACGCCTGACGACGTGGCCTCCACAGTCACCAGACCTGAACCCAATCGAGATGGTTTGGGGTGAGCTGGACCGCAGAGTGAAGGCAAAAGGGCCAACAAGTGCTAAGCATCACTGGGAACTCCTTCAAGATTGTTGGAAGACCATTTCCGGTGACTACCTCTTGAAGCTCATCAAGTGAATGCCAAGAGTGTGCAAAGCAGTCATCAAAGCAAAAGGTGGCTACTTTGAAGAGCCTAGAATCTAAGACATATTTTCAGTTGTTTCACACTTTTTTGTTAAGTATATAATTCCACATGTGTTAATTCATAGTTTTGATGCCTTCAGTGTGACTGTACAATTTTCATAGTCATGAAAATACAGAAAAATCTTTAAATGAGAAGGTGTGTCCAAACTTTTGGTCTGTACTGTACATAGAGCAAAGTTGCCCAATTTCAGCAATTTCAAGGGGACTGGCCAAATGTCTTACGGATATAGATTTCTCCTGATCGTCCTCCGACATGATGTTGGAGCAAAAATATATTGAGAATATTGAATTTCAACATGCCCTATCCATTATTCTCAGGAAAGATAAGTGACAGCCAGAAGTGTCCGGCAGCTGTTTGCTCCACTCTCAGAGCACATGCACTTCAATGAGCAGTCAGTCGTCAGTTACTGAAGATGTATGACTGTCTTGAGTTAAGCTGGTATATGGAAAAATAAAAAATAATGCATTTTGATTTTGCTGTAAATTTCGTGAAATAAGCTCTGCTCTACTACTTCTGTACTTTTATATTAAATTATACACATAAGTGAGTATTGGGATGCAATGTCATTAATAATACAAATTATCTTCATTTACCTTAAAGGTATAGATCATTTTGAGAAGGAAAAATTAATTTTTACATATGGCAGTGTTTCAGTCTATAATCTCCATTTGTTAAAGGGAATCTCTCAGCAGGTTTTTATGTAATCTGAAGACAGCAGGAGATAGAGGCTGAGACACAGAATTCAGGGATGTGTCACTTATCAAAGTGCCTACTGTTGCTTACTAACCGTGAAGGATTTATCACTAAGAGATTAACATTGTGGGACTACACTAGTCCGGCAATGCCCCGTCCCCCTATGAGGAGCACCTCACTGTGTATGGACTTTGTATATACAAAGCCTGGTGTGGGCTGGGTTAGCTTCCTCAGCTCTGCTGCTTTGCTAAATCTAAAAGCTCTGATTTTGTTAGAATAGCTGCACTCAGTAATCTAAGCTTCTTTCTGCCTACATTGCGCTTCTCTCACATGAGGTAGCAAAAACCTGCTGAGAGATTCCCTTTAATTTTCAGATCCCCTTATATTCTTCTCTTGTTGGATTGTCTTTCGCTGTAATATAGGCTGGATAAGAGGTCTGTGTGTATCCAGGGTGCTGCAGTCTTCACTTTCTTTCATGTATCAGTAGAGCTCTAATACTACCTCCTCTTCATGTGCTTTTCGCCTTGCTTGCATATAGCCTCTTTTCTTTGCTCTCCAAAAAATGTAGCTATAAAAATAGATACTTTCTTCTCCAACCTCCTTCCTGCTATCCTGAATAAGAGAACCTGCTGCAGTTTCTGGGCAGTGGCACAGCAGACATTATTGTGATAGGCATCTGTCATAATGTTTTACACTGCCCTACCCCACACCACCTCTGCTTGTAAAGGGGTAGTGTTACTCTCTTTAAGGCAATGTTGTGGCTTCTGGACGAGCTCTGACGGTCCATTGTATTCCCCTTTAACCCAATTACATGCCAGCCCCTTAAATGAATGATCCTACAATTTTCCAGTTCCACCCCTTCCCCCTTTACTGCATCTTTTTTCACCAGTAGGTCATATGTACAGGACTTGTCTTTCAGATACAATGCCTTCTAAATCCTACAAATACATATAGTAGTTTTAGAACCTGTCTTTATATAATCGCTGTATGATAAATACTGATAGATGACTTCAGGCTATAGCAATCCCAGCAATTTGCAGTGCCTTAGGGGAGTATTCAATACTGGGGTCAATTAGAGCTGCTAGGTTTGACACTCATTCAAAGGTAAAATTGATTAAATTCGTTCTCTCCAGAGTTAGAATTGGCTTCATTAAATCCTCCGTTTTTTAGAATATGTTCCTCTATTCTTATCTTGTGACTACTGGTCATGATTTGGACGTACGGTAACTATTCCCTAAATGTTACATGTTCCAGCTCATAAGCCGACAGGCTAAATATTTGATTTTATGCTGTTCCAGGTAGTGGATCGCCGGGTCTGTTAGTGTATTGCTGGCGGCCATGGTCTCTAGAGGAATACTTTACTTCTGTTATTACTGTTCTCTCCTAAACCAAGACATAGTGTAAGTTGTGTCCCTATTAGGATTTTTTTCCAGCCTGTAGATGCTGTACATTATAAACTGCATTAGTAACCCCTTTTGACAATGAGAAGGTTATTTAGAGACAAGCTGTTGTCTAGATTGCATTTAATTGTAGCAAATTCTTGCTTTTTCCACACACAGATTCTGCACGCATTTTGCTTGAGTAAGAACATCACCGTCTGAAACGCGTTACATGTCCTGACCTTGTGTGTGGTTTTTACTTTTTATTTTTAATGTAATTCAAATAAAGATTTTTGGGGGGGATTTTATACTCCGGTGCTGGGTTACAAAGTTTCCCACTTTTTCCTTGACTACTCGTGCATGCCGGCTTCGAAGATCCGTTCATCGGCTGCTTCTCTGGCTCCTTTTTCTCAACAGAGGATTAGCGCTTTTCATTTACAATGGGACTAATACAAATGTGAATCTGCTGACACATCTGTGACAGAAATCCAAAGTTGGTCCTTGGATTTCTGCTCCAGATTCTTTAAAAAATTCTCATTGCCTATGAAAATTCCTGAAGGTGTGAACGTAGTCTAAGAAATCAAGATACTTTCCCAGTAATTGAAGGAATTGAAAGTAACTTGGTATATATATATATATATATATATATATATATATATATATATATATATATATATATATACAGTGGCTACAAGTAGTATTCAACCCCCTGCAGATTTAGCTGGTTGACACATGCGGAATTAACTTGGCATTGTGACATTTGTACTGTAGATCAGCCTGGAAGTGGGAAATGCACTGCAGCATTTTTTTTTTTTTTTTTTTAAAACGTTAAAAGTTAATTCAGAGTGTCATTTATTATTCAAGCCCTCAAACCACAAGAATTCTGTTTGGTCCCCCTAAAATATTAAGAAGTAGTTCAGGCACCAAGAATAATGAGCTTCACATGTGTGGATTAAAGATCTCTTTTGCCAGCCTTTTCTGACTATTTAAGACCCTCCCCAAACTTGTGAACAGCACTCAGACATGGTCAACATGGGAAAGACAAAGGAGCATTCCAAGGCCATCAGAGACAAGATCGTGGAGGGTCACAAGGCTGGCAAGGGGTACAAAACCCTTTCCAAGGAGTTGGGCCTACCTGTCTCCACTGTTGGGAGCATCATCCGTAAGTGGAAGGCTTATGGAACTACTGTTAGCCTTACACGGCCTGGACAGCCTTTGAAAGTGTCCTCCCGTGCCGAGGCCAGGCTTGTCCGAAGAGTCAAGGCTAACCCAAGGACAACAAGGAAGGAGCTCCGGGAAGATCTCATGGCAGTGGGGACATTGGTTTCAGTCAATACCATAAGTAACGTACTCCACCGCAATGGTCTCCGTTCCAGACGAGCCCGTAAGGTACCTTTACTATCAAAGCGTCATGTCAAGGCTCGTCTACAGTTTGCTCATGATCACTTGGAGGACTCTGAGACAGACTGGTTCAAGGTTCTATGGTCTGATGAGACCAAGATCGAGATCTTTGGTGCCAACCACACACGTGACGTTTGGAGACTGGATGGCACTGCATACGACCCCAAGAATACCATCCCTACAGTCAAGCATGGTGGTGGCAGCATCATGCTGTGGGGCTGTTTCTCAGCCAAGGGGCCTGGCCATCTGGTCCGCATCCATGGGAAGATGGATAGCACGGCCTACCTGGAGATTTTGGCCAAGAACCTCCGCTCCTCCATCAAGGATCTTAAGATGGGTCATAATTTCATCTTCCAACAAGACAACGACCCAAAGCACACAGCCAAGAAAACCAAGGACTGGTTCAAGAGGGAAAAAGTCAAGGTGTTGGAGTGGCCTAGTCAGTCTCCTGACCTTAACAAAATTGAAAACTTGTGGAAGGAGCTCAAGAATAAAGTCCACATGAGACACCCAAAGAACCTAGATAACTTGGAGAAGATCTGCATGGAGGAGTGGGCCAAGATAACTCCACAGACCTGTGCCGGCCTGATCAGGTCTTATAAAAGACGATTATTAGCTGTAATTGCAAACAAGGGTTATTTCACAAAATATTAAACATAGGGGTTGTATAATAATTGACCCACACTTTTATGTTTAAAATTTAATAAAATTCAACTGAGCAACATAACTTTTTGGTTTGTAAGATTTATGCTTCTGTTCATAAAACCTACTCTCGTTTGCAGTTTGAAGGCTCTAACTTATTTGCATCTTATCAAACCAGCTAAATCTGCAGGGGGTTGAATACTACTTGTAGGCACTGTATATATATATATATATATATATATATATATATATATATATATATATACAGTGCTGGCCAAAAGTATTGGCACCCCTGCAATTCTGTCAGATAATACTCAGTTTCTTCCTGAAAATGATTGCAATCACAAATTCTTTGGTATTATTATCTTCATTTAATTTGTCTTCAATGAAAAAAACACAAAAAGAATTGTCCTAAAGCCAAATTGGATATAATTCCACACCAAACCTAAAAAAGGGGGTGGACAAAAGTATTGGCACCCTTTGAAAAATCATGTGATGCTTCTCTAATTCGTGTAATTAACAGCACCTGTAACTTACCTGTGGCACCTAACAGGTGTTGGCAATAACTAAATCACACTTGCAGCCAGTTAACATGGATTAAAGTTGACTCAACCTCGGTCCTGTGTCCTTGTGTGTACCACATTGTACATGGAGAAAAGAAAGAAGACTGTATAGATTTATTTTTTATTTTTTACCATTCTTTTCGGTCACAGTATATAAATCCATGCCGTTTGCATGGATTTATATAGTGTGACCAAGTTGACAAGCACTTTCCAAGTGATGCTAAAATCGCCTGGAAAGCGCTTGTCAATCCGCATGCGGAAATGCATGTGAAGAACTCTTCACATCCGCATGTCCCTGGCAGGAAAACACATGTACAATCCGCATGTATAATCCGCATGTACAATCCCCATGCGTTTTTTCTGCCAGGGAGATGCAGAAACGCTCAGGAAAAAATCCGGATCATTTCTGCATCGTGGGCACATAGCCTTACTGCATAATGCCAGTCTTGATGAATCGGGACCAGTGTGTACAGTACCATCCATATAGATACAGCGGTGTAAAACTAAAAAAAAGAAAGACTTTTGGGATGATGTGAGGCAACAGTGAAACATTTTGGTATTTGAGGCCAAAATTGTTACAAATATTTTTTGATGCAAAACTGCAATGGCTGCACAATATAAGGCAAGATTCATACAATAACAAGTGCTAAATTAAAAGCAGACTAATTTATTTGCATAACATAATGATCAAAAAGGAAAATGAACCCTCCCCCATACAACCGTTGTATAATACTGCCCAATATATTTTAGTGTTCAGTCATTTCTTTCTTTTAGGTTTCCCATCAGTGATGTACGTACAGTGTGATTCACACATACAATAAGGGGGCCAAACACTCAACCTTATTCTCCCCTAGCCCCCGATGTGTAACACAGGAAGGTGACAGCACGGTGGTCCTCACTATAGCTGTATTATAATGCATGAATAATGCTTACAACCGAGACTGAATGTTCTGATGGCAGTACACGGAGATGGGGGGTCAATGGGATTTTAGAAACTGAGGTTTAGTAGATGTTTTAAGCATTAATCCTTCTAAGCATAGTATCTGAAAAACGATTTTTGTGGATCCAGGTTATTCTGTCTCCAGAAAAATCTACATATTTAAAGATGATTCTCTGCAACACTAATCATTAAAGGAAACCTGTCATTAGATTCATGCTGTCCGAACCATGAGCACAATGAATCACAGCCTAGGTGTGTGATTTCAGCCGTGTATGTTTCCGTCTTAAACCCTGCTGTGTTTCAGAGAAAACAAAGTTTGATTTTTTTTTTAAAGCAATAATTTTTCTTACAGTTTTTCACAGATTTGAACAATAAGAAAACAAATTTGCATATTGCAAACACAAATAATAAGGTAATCACAAAGATGTCAAGTATAATATAGCAAAAGAAGAAGAATCTCCATGAGTACCAACAAGGGCTATATTGAAATTCCACATAAATTACACCAGAATTAAAAAAAAAAAGGACAAAAGACAAGGACACAAATTGGAAGAGGGAAAGTAGAGAAAAGGGAGAATAGGAACTAAAGAAAGGAGTTTGTGCAGTATGTTGCGCCCAATAATAATTCCACGGGAGCCCACACTGCCTCAACTAGATCTATCTTCTCATTTAGAGTAGCAGATAAGTATTCCATACAACAGATATCACAAATCCGGCTACAATACTCCTGACGGGAGGGAGGGGAAGACCTCCAGCAACAGGCACCCTTCCACTACAGGCAACCCACCAGATGGAGATCCAACAAAAGATGAAGAAGAAATTTAGAGGAGTTCTTGCCCATTCCTCTAGGAGTCACGTTGAGGAGGAAGACTTAGGGGTCTAAAGTAATCTCTGTAAATAAAACATCCAGAATCAGGGATTTGACTATTTCCTAAAAAGGGACTAAATTCCCACAAGTCCAAAACATATGTGGGAGAGTTCATATCAAGGAGCCACAGCACCAACAGAGATTCAGTATTTGGTGATTCATTTTGTTGAGCAGGTCTGGGCTGTGATACCAGAACATAAGGATCTTATATTGATTTTCTTTATACAGGGTACAGATCGAGGTCTTGGATGCTTTAGACCAAATTGTCTGCCATTGCTGGGGCGAAAGCTTCTTTCCCAGAAAACTCTCCCATTTAGTCACATATGTATGTTGAAAAAAGGGGTCACCTCGAAAGGAGTTAATAATTTTATAAATATCCCAAATCAACCCTTTAGTGGAGTGGCCCTTTCTACACAACATTTCAAGCTCAGTTGGACTTGAGACTCTAGTGGGACCAAGAATAGATACTGCCAGATGCTTAATTTGCATATAAAGTGGCTTGTGAAAGTATTCGCCCCCTTGGCATTTTTTGTGTTTTGCTCACAACATGGAATTTCATTTTTTTTTTTTGAGGGTTTGCATCAGTTCATGTAAAGAACATGCATATAATTGTGAACATTTGGTTTTCTTTTTATTGTGAAGCAAACAACAAATAGGACAAAATAACTGAAAACTTCATTGTGCATAACTTTTCACCCCTAAAGTCAGTACTTCGTAGAGCCTCCTTTTGTGGCAATTACAGCTGCAAGTCGCTTTGAATAATTCTTTATGAGCTTTCCACATCTCGCCACTGGGATTTTTTCTCATTCCTCAAAGTAAAACTGCTCCAGTTCCTTCAAGTAAGGTGGTTTCCTCTGGTGAACAGCATTAAGTCTGAGCACAGATTCTTAATTGGATTAAGGTCTGTGCTTTGACTAGGCCACTCCAAAACATTTACACATTACCCCTTAAACCAGTTGAGTTTTGCTTTAGGAGTATGACTTGTCCAGCATTGTCTTGTTGGAAGGTGAACCTCCGCCCCAGTCTCAAATCACTGACAGACTGAAACAGGTTTTGTTCAAGAATATCCCTGTATTTTGCACCATTCATCTTTCCCTCAACACAGACCATTTTCCCTGTCCCTGCTGCTGAAAAACACCCCCCACAGCATAATGCTGCCAACACCGTGTTTCTCTGTGGGCATGGTGTTCTTGGAGTGATGAGCTGTGTTGGTTTGGTGTTTTACATACCGTTTGCCTTGGTGGCCAAAAAGTTAAATGTTGGGTCTCTTCTGACCACAGCACCTTCCTCCATACATCTGGGGAGTCTACTTCCACATGTCTTTTGACAAACTCAAAACGAGCCTTACAATTTTTGTGTGTAAGTAAAGGCTTTTTTTCTGCCCACTTTTCAATAAAGGCCACTTCTATGGAGTGAATGGCTTATTGTGGTCTTACGGACAAATAATCCAGTCTCTGCTTGGGAACTCTGCAGCTTCTTCTGGGCGGCCCTCTGTTGGCAAGTTTGTTGTGGTACCATATTCTTTCAATTTGATGATAATGGATTTGATGGTGCTTCGGGGGTCCTAAGAGATTAGGATATTGCCTTATAACCCCACCCTGACTTGAACTTCTCAATTACTTTGTCCCTGACTTGTTTGAAGGTCTCCTTGGTCTTCATGGTGTTTGGTTAGTGGTCCCTCTTGCTTAATGGTGTTGCAGCCTCTGGCCTTTCCGAAAAGGTAAAGTGTATATACTGACAGATCATGTGACACTTAGATTACACACAGGGTGACTTCCTTTCACTAAGCCTGTGACTTATGAAGGGAATTGCTTGCACTAGAAATTTTAGGGACTTCATAGCAAAAGGGGTGAATAAATATGCTCATGCCAAGTTTTAGTTATTTGATCCCATAAATTTCATGTATGCCTATATTTTTCTTACTTCACTTCACCAATTTAGACTATTTAGTGCTGATGCATCAGACACAAGTCGGATTACAAAAATATTTAAACACAGGTTGCAATGTAACAAAATAGGTAAAAATCCAAGGGGGTGAATACTTTCGCAAGCCACTGTACTAGACAAATTCACGATCAGTGATGGGAAAAGTTAGATTTTGGCGACGGCCCCACTATCAGTATTTGGTCAGTATTCCGTCAGTATTTTTTCTCAAGAGTGGGAGCCAAAACCAGGTGAGGAACAATCAGAGAAAAGGTATAATAGAAACAAGTCACGAATTCTGCATTTATCGCCCACTCCTGGTTTTGGCTCCCACTTCTGGGGCCGTGGCCTTTAAGTATTCAAACTAGTGAACCTCCAGTGTAGATCTGTCAACTATATTGACGAACCTAAATAACCCAGCAGTAATCCACGGGAGGAGCATTGGAGTCTCCAGGCTACACAGTGTCAGGGGTTGATATACAGTCATGGCCAAAAGTGCTTCCACCCTTGAAATTGTTCCAGAAAATGAAATATTTCTCCCCGAAAATTATTGCAATTACACATGTTTTGTTATACACATGTTTATTTCCTGTGTGTGTATTGGAACAACACAAAAAAATAGGAAAAAAACACATTGGACATAATTTCACACAAAAGTTTTCTTTATCTACTATGGTGGTATTCTGTTTACTTTTTAAGGCAGGAGACGAAAGATAGTGACATAAAGACTTGTAAGTGTGTTCTGTGGAAAGCCGAGTAATCTATTGATCTATGAGCTTGTGATCGTACACATTTTCCTGTAAAATAGTTTTACATGATAGGCTTTTATCTCAGAAAGTGAGGTCAAATTGTAAAGAAGCAAATGCATTGAAGCTCAATATACTACTCTTACACTTGATCCTGACTTATCAAATGGGACTAGAGATGCCATTTCTGAATAGCTCTAAAGGCTGGAGGTGCGAAAAAGAAAGCAGAATATATACAGTCATGACCGAAAGTGTTGGCACCATTGAAATTGTTCCAGAAAATGAAGTATTTCTCCCAGAAGATTGTTGCAATTACACGTTTTGTTATACACATAATTATCTTTGAGTCTATTGGAACAACACAAAACTAGTAAAAAAAAGTCAAATTAGACATCATTTTACACAAAACCTCAAAATTGGGCCGAACAAAATTTTTGGCACCCTCAATTTAATATTTGGCTGCACACCTTTAGGAATAAATAACTGCTAACAATCGCTTCCTATAACCATCAACAAGCTTCTTACAACTCTCAACTGGAATTTTGGACCACTCTTCTGTTGCAAACTGCTTTCCGCAGAGCGTGATTTAGGGGGCTCTGAAAGGTTCCTGGGCTGTGATGTGGGCCCCTTTGTCTGAGAGCCACTATCCTGTACAACCCTCTGTGGAACCTCATCAGCAGTGGGACCCTCATTTAAATCCTGTACCTCTTGTTCATCGGCTAACAAAGCCCTAGCATCCTCCCCTGCTCTTCACCACCGCGGTCCCAAAGAGACTGTGAAGTCACCACTGGCTAAATGCAAGATGGTGTTGGAACGCTGAGGGGAGTAGAGTCTTTCTGCAGAAAGACATCCAGCGCTATGACTGCTGCTGGCCACGGAGTTGTCGTAGGGATCTTCTGTTTGCGTGGGCCCATTAGAACAGGTGAGTTGGCCGGTAGTTTGCAGATAAATGCCGTTTAAGCACTGCGCTCAGTGGGAGCTACTGAACCGACGTCCTCTTACCTCAAGTCCCTTGACATCAGGGCTGCGGAGTCGGTAAGCCAAACCTGCGACTCCGACTCCTCAATTTCCCTTACACCGACTCCACGACTCCGACTCCCACATATATTGCTTATATTTAAGTGAAAAATTTTTTGTAGTACAATGTGAACATCAGACATTTAATCATTTTTATGATACAATAATCAAGATATCTAGATAGAATATAATGATGGATAGCTAGAGGGATAGATGAATGTATAGATAGATAGATAGATAGAGGGATGGATAGAGGGATAGATGAGGGAGGGATGGATGGAGGGATGGATGGAGCGATAGATAGAGGGATAGAGTGTGATAGACAGATGACAGCTACAGACAGCAAATAGTACATTGCACATATCGCACATATAGTTCACACACATTGTACAGAGACCACATAATAATCACCTACAATATTAGCATTAGTTACCTTCCTGTGACAGAGATGAGCAGTAGTACTTTCACTTTCTCCAGCTCGGGGCCCAGGAATTGGATCCTGTGCAGGGCAGGCACCCCTCCCCCTCCTCTCTCTGGTGAAGACGGCAGAAGACAGGACAGAGGAGAGGAGATTGCCCCCTGCAGTCTGGAGCCAGTGCAGGACAGGAGCACTGCTGCATACAAGTGAGTTTTGATAGGTGCGTGCCCCTGCCCCTCGCTGGCTACGGCCATGATTCACACACAGCGTTTTTGCGGATCCGTTTTTTTTTGCAGTAAAATGCAGTGACTCTGGGCATCCCAGCAAAGTCCATGGGTTTCAAGATATGACATTCAGACACATCGTTTTGTAAGGATCCATTTTTGGGCTCAAAAACGGATCCTCACAAAGAATGAGCATGTCAGTTTGTGCGGCGTTTTTCTAATTTGCTTTTGCTATTGAAAACATTATCTATGAGCTCAAAAACCTTTCAGGTGATGCAGTTTTTTAAAAAGCTGATCTGCTTTTGCAGCTGAAAAACGTATCCTCAAAAAACACAGCAAAAATGCTGTGCGTGAATGTAGCCTTAGATCAGGAATAGAACAGCCATTTATAGGACATTTCATAACTTTCCCAAATTCCTATGAAAAAATATTCCCCAAAAACTGCATTGATCTACTGCACCCAATTTATTATATATTTTAGGAGTCGGAGTAGGTCCATTTTATACCGACTCCGACTCCACCAAACTGAGCACCGACTCCACGACTCCGACTCCACAGCCTTGCTGGACATGCTACCAGAAAACAGTTTGAAAAGCTGGCCGGGGTCTTTAGGGAGAGATCTGACTAGCTTGGTTCAGTCCCCGTCCTGCTCCAGTTGATTGACAGGTTTCATCCATGTGTTTGTATAAGGAAGGACCTATCAATGCACTGGAGAGGGGCTTTCAAATTTGTTCTAATGACTGGTTCCCTACAGTAAGTACATATAGTAACATGTAAAAAAACATAGGGTAGTAAAACTCATTTATATTATCAAAAAAGTGTAAAAGCATTTTACCACGACATGGTGAATCGAGTCAGGATATGGTCCCTACTCAGATGGCCATGTAGATCCCAAGAAGTGTTGCCACTTTAGGCACCTGCATTGCGAAGACTGGTGCAGAATTCTTCAGCTTTTATAAAAATGTTATCTTTTAGTTTTGCATGGAGCTGCCAAAATATTAAGATTAGATTAAGGGTTAACTAGGGTTTGAGTAAGTGTATGTACACATTGAGTCTTTTGATCAGTTTTTGGTACAGGAAATGGTTAAGTGCACACAGAGTTTTTCAAGTAGTTTTTGGAGTGGAAACTCTTCAAATCCTCTTCAGCTCCTCAAAAACTTATTTTCTGCTTCAAAAGCTCAGCTATAACACTCAGGAATCGAATCATCAAAGCTTTCACACTAGAAGTCTGGTATAAAAACTTTGAAAAGTCACAACATTTAGGCACAACTCAGAGTCCACCAAAACGTTGCGATTTTTGGTGCATTCACGCCAGTTTCTCCCAAACGGAGGAGCTGGGATGGTGCATGGAGAGGGCTAAATGCCACAGCTTGTCTAATATATGTTCAGCTGTGACATTCTGTATGCCAGAAATCTCACTCCAGTCAACGACTGGCATAGCACACAGAGGCCGCTTCATGAATTAAGAGTGTCTGACTCCAGCATGCCCCCTCATCAAGACCGGCGTTAAAAACACCAGTCTTGATGAGTCGGGCCCTTAGTATGCATGTTCTCATCATGTATGTGCACACAATATTCTTTATTATTTTTTTATTTTAAAGTCACTTTGCATATGTTCATATGTTCAGGCTTTTGAGAATTTTTTTCCCACTTCAGGTTTTGAAAAATGCCTGTTGGGAAAAAAGAAAGTGCATGTTACTGGGAAGGCTGAAAAAATTTCTTGTGGGAAAAACCTCTCCCAGAATGCTTCAAAAACTCTTAAAAACCTGCTTCAGGAAATTAAAAACTTCTACAAAAATGCCCAAAGGCTATGTGCACATGGAGATTTTTGAGGAGGATTTAGAGTAGAAAGTTTATGACATCTGAGTGCAGTCAGATTTTCACGGGCTGTCAGAAAGGGTAAGGTGGAGAAACTTTTTTTTTTCCTCCACGTATGAGAAAAACTAATGACAGTTGGACCACACTCTGATCAATCTCTGATCAAAATAATTAGTCCATTTTTCGCATACGTGGAAAATACTGACGTTTGAGTGAAGCCTTACCGTTTGTAACATTTTTGTTTGTTCTGTAATTTTTAAAGCGGTCCAAGTCTAAAAATATTTAGAAAATTCATAGTCTTTTAACTGGTATGACTAAGGTTGTGAGTTTCTAGTGAGAATTGAACCATTGGTTGAAGTGTTATATTGAAAAAAAAAAAAATAATTTACTTATTTTGTTTGCTGTCCTACATTAAGATCCAATTGTCATGCAAGGTGAGGGAAGGAATAAGTGTACAATGACAGGAAGAGGGGGAAGGGAGACCAACAACTTGGGAAAGGGGGAGTGGAGACCCCTAGGCAGATCTAATATCACCCTGCCTACCCTATCGTCCCTATATAGGTTCTGCACCTATCGCCAAGCAGGAACCTAAGCCCTGAATGTCCCTAGAGCTAGGCCCTATATAGGGAAGGGACAGGGTGAGCACTAGTCAGGCCCCACTACAAACTAAAGGCAACAAGGTAAACGAGCAAAGGGGATACACTTAGCTTGAGCAGACACCAGAGAGATAACGCCAACTGTCCTCCAAGGGCAACAAAGACAAGACTAGCTGACTGCCAGTACTCCAAGTCTGCACAGAGGTGCATAGAACTATCACCGGCGACTCTCTGGAGAAACTGAGAGTTTTTAACTACCAAACAAGGGAGTTTCAATCAGCAGCAGAAAGTGGAGGTCGCTACTGGGTCCTAAAGGAAGAAGGAAATACTGTAACTATACTACAGAAATGAGACGATCAAGAAGGCGTTTGCAATGCCAAGTGCAGTGACCTACTACAGCCGGATCCAGAGCGACTGTCTGTCACACCTGACACACCCATGACACCAATGGATCAATAAGATCTTTGTGAGTTAATATATTCCATCCTACTATATTTTTTAAACTCTTATCTCTGATCTGAATGTGCTCTGACAGCAGGAGAATTTATGATGGATTGTATCTGTAAATCTGCATTAAACTTTGTGAAATAGCTGATTAGAGATATTCACTTACTTAAATAGCAAGTCCTTAACCCTCTCTGCAGGGAGCACACAGTCTTTTTGATGGGAGGCAGCAGTGCGCAGGACCAAGCGGATGCTTTCCACTTCTGATCTCGCTATGGGAGCTACTTTAAGCTGTAATTATCAGATGTCTCACCTGACTTCAAAAGACACATTTTTATATTTTACATAATTTTCTCCATATTCTAGCAGGTTCTCTATTCGCATTATTATGGAGTAGCAGTAACCCATTACGAACTGTCATTCATTTTGAATTTGTCTAGAATGTGACCCAGGACTTTATTCCTTATGAAAGTTCATTAATAATAAATTGGTTGGGACCCATCTCTCCAATCCCAGGAACCTTGTCGCTTCCCTTTATTGTTTATCTGTACATATAGTGTATGTGCACACGTTACATATTTCATGAAATTCACAGGTTCTGGCAAATTCGAACAATTTGTCATCTAGTGATAATCTCCTGCTGATAAAACAGTGATTTTATAAAAACCTACAGCAAGCAGCCCAGTAAGTGACATATTGCTGGAATCAGGATCTCTACCCCTACATTATGGTGCTTACAGATTAGGTAGCAAAAACCTGGTGACAGATTCCCTTAAAAAAGTACACATTTTACTTTTTGCATACCTGTTTCACTAGTGTTCACTTTAGCATTCATAGACCACACAACAATAATTTCGGCTGGTATTGCACCTTCCTTTCTGTGTACCTGCAACCAATAAAGCATTCTTGTATACGGCTTTTTGCCAGGGAAGTGGATAATATTTTGGTGTAGACCATGGACCTAGGCAATGAAATGTGAGTTGGTTGCCATACAGGAAAATTAACTCGCTCTCATTGACTTACAGGTAACAATAGAATGTTGTGCCTGATAAATAGACTAAAATGGATAATTTTTGGACTTTTTTTTAAAGAGCATGAAAAGTCTGTCTGTGCACTGTTACAGAACAGGCTGTTGGTTACCGCTGGTTATCATCCGTTTACCTATGTAGCTTGCTGTGTTTGCATTAAAGAGCTGAAAAGGTGTCAGATATAGAGGATACTTCAGAGTATTACACATGTCTTTGCTGGGTGGTGAGAGGCTTTGCATTAATGAGAATCGTGGCAATCTGAATTTCAAAAGATTCAATCTCCCAAGGTGGATGTCCCTGCAGAACCACCAACCCCTTCCAACAGTTGATTGATGGGGGATGTGAGAGTCTGACTCCTTCATTGATTTAATATTAATAGCCTATCCGTATAGGCCATCAGTTTCTAAACCCCTTTACATAAAGGGTCCTTACTTACAGCTTGATACCCTGATATAAAAAATACATTGATTTTGTGATATAAATGATAGAGATTTTGTTGGGCTGCGCTGGGCACACCTCTCCTGCTATGCTCCTTACATTTTTAAAATTTTTTAGACCTGACATAAAACCCCATGAGTTGCAAAATCTTTGTGCAAGAATATGATACTCTTTCCAGTTTTCTGGTGTAAAATGTTTGATGGATCAGAGCCTAATGTGTTTAAAGCAGGTTCTTATATTCTCAAGTTTGGATGTTATCTCCTATCTACAGTACAGACCAAAAGTTTGGACACACCTTCTCATTTAAAGATTTTTCTGTATTTTCATGACTATGAAAATTGTACATTCACACTGAGGTTGCGTGCCCACGTTGCGTATTACAAGCGTATATGCTGCGGAATTTCCGCAGTGTAAACGCTTGTAAAACGCATGTATATCCGCACCCCATGATCCCCAATTGCATTCCGCAGTGTCAATGACCATGCTGCGGATTTTTCCGCAGCGTATATGCTGCGGTCAAAAATCCGCAGCATGTTCATTAATTTTGCTTTTCCGCATGCGGAATCAATGTGCGGATGGTACCCAAGTCTGGAGGAGAGGAGGCTCTCATCCAGACCTGGGTACCAAAGAACCTGTAAAAAAAAAGAATCAAATAAAGTTTATACTTATCTTCTGATGTTTTCCCTCCGTCGCGCTGTTGTGTGAAGGACCTGCCACGTCATTGAGTCATGTGACCCATCACATGACTCAATGACGTCACCGCAGGTCCTGCACACAACAGCGTGAGCCGCTCAAGACTCCGGATGGGGCCGAGAATGCATCGGTAGGTGAGTATAAACTTTCTTTTTTTATTTTTTACCATTCTGATTCTTTTTTTTTAACTATTACTTAGTCACACTATATAAATCCATGCCGGTTGCATGGATTTATATAGTGTGACCAAGTCGTCAAGCACTTTTCCAAGTGATGCTTAAATCACTTGGAGAAGTGCTTGATAACCCACATGCGGAAATGCATGCAAAGACGCTGCAAAGACGCCTCACAAACGCTTCTACCTGGCGGGAAAACCGCATGTAAAATCCGCATGCGATTTTCCCGCCAGGGAGAAGCGTAAAAAATATGCTTCAGTTCCGCAACGTGGGCACATAGCCTTAAGGCATCAAAACTATGAATTAACGCATGTGGAATTATATACTTAACAAAAAAGTGTGAAACAACTGAAAATATGTCTTATATTCTGGGTTCTTCAAAGTAGCCACCTTTTGCTTTGATGACTGCTTTGCACACTCTTGGCACTCTCTTGATGATCTTCAAGAGGTAGTCACCGGAAATGGTCTTCCAACAATCTTGAAGGAGTTCCCAGAGATGCTTAGCACTTGTTGGCCCTTTTGCCTTCACTCTGCGGTCCAGCTCACCCCAAACCATCTCGATTGGGTTCAGGTCTGGTGACTGTGGAGGCCAGGTCATCTGGCGTAGCACCCCATCACTCTCCTTCTTGGTCAAATAGCCCTTACACAGCTAGGTGGTGTGTTTGGGGTCATTGTCCTGTTGAAAAATAAATGATGGTCCAACTAAGCGCAAACCGGATGGAATAGCATGCCGCTGCAAGATGCTGTAGTAGCCATGCTGGTTCAGTACGCCTTCAATTTTGAATAAATCCCCAACAGTGTCACCAGCATAGCACCCCCACACCATCACACCTCCTCCTCCATGCTTCACGGTGGGAACCAGGCATGTAGAGTCCATCCGTTCACCTTTTCTGCGTCGCAGAAAGACACGGTGGTTGGAACCAAAGATCTCGAATTTGGACTCATCAGACCAAAGCACAGATTTCCACTGGTCTAATGTCCATTCCTTGTGTTTTTTAGCCCAAACAAGTCTCTTCTGCTTGTTGCCTGTCCTTAGCAGTGGTTTCCTAGCAGCTATTTTACCATGAAGCCTGCTGCACAAAGTCTCCTCTTAACAGTTGTCGAAGAGATGTGTCTGCTGCTAGAACTCTGTGTGGCATTGACCTGGTCTCTAATCTGAGCTGCTGTTAACCTGCGATTTCTGAGGCTGGTGACTCGGATAAACTTATCCTCAGAAGCAGAGGTGACTCTTGGTCTTCCTTTCCTGGGGCGGTCCTCATGTGAGCCAGTTTCTTTGTAGCGCTTGATGGTTTTTGCAACTGCACTTGGGGACACTTTCAAAGTTTTCCCAATTTTTCGGACTGACTGACCTTCATTTCTTAAAGTAATGATGGCCACTCGTTTTTCTTTACTTAGCTGCTTTTTTCTTGCCATAATACAAATTCTAACAGTCTATTCAGTAGGACTATCAGCCGTGTATCCACCAGACTTCTGCACAACACAACTGATGGTCCCAACCCCATTTATAAGGCAAGAAATCCCACTTATTAAATCTGACAGGGCCCACCTGTGAAGTGAAAACCATTTCCGGTGACTACCTCTTGAAGCTCATCAAGAGAATGCCAAGAGTGTGCAAAGCAGTCATCAAAGCAAAAGGTGGCTACTTTGAAGAACCTACAATATAAGACATATTTTCAGTTGTTTCACACTTTTTTGTTAAGTATATAATTCCACATGTGTTAATCCATAGTTTTGATGCCTTCAGTGTGAATGTACAGTTTTCATAGTCATGAAAATACAGAAAAATCTTTAAATGAGAAGGTGTGTCCAAACTTTTGGTCTGTACTGTATATGTATACATATTGTTCCCAAAGGTGGACAACCCCTCAAAGTCTCACACTAAAAGCCAGTAATATATATTTCAGTTCTAGATCATTCATTGTCTCTGGATATTTTTGGATGGAGCATCTTGTGTTGCATATTCAAAATGTTGTTCTGAAACATATAAGTTTTTGTGATACATTTAAAAGCAAAAACTTTGTATAAGCATCTGCAAAGCATGACAGTCGGTGATTGAATATTCAGCCATTTTTTCTACTTTTTCTTATTTAGAAGTTTTAAAAAAAAAACATGAACAGTTGGTCAGATCAAAATAACATGTCATTATGTAGAACTCCCACTTGAAGAATGAAAAATCTTACATTGCTTCAGAGAGAATGAAAAAGAAAAAGTGTACGCTACGTAAAGAGTGCGAATAGCAACCAGATGCACCCACATCACGCTATCTGCCAGGAGGCGCCCGCTATGTTCTGTAGCGAAAATGCTCTGAATAGGAATCTATAGAGAAGAAGAGGGTCCTCATAAGAGCCGGGATCTAAGAACGAGCGCTGCGGATGTGTACAGTAATCAAGCACAGATTATTTTAAAGAAAGGAAGCATGAATTCACATACAAAACAACTTTAATGACGAGTTACAGACAGTGTGAACAGCTGCATGCGAGTCAGCAGTAACGTTTTTTTTAGAAAGCCTTTGGGCTCCAGATCCTTTTCCATTTTGAGTAATGTAGTTTAAATGTTAAATGTCAGTGTAGTTTCACACATGGGGTCACAAACTTTTTGCATGAAGTTTGCAAATCACTGGTTGAGAGCAGAGTTTTTTTAGGGCCGTAGTGGTGGATATGTTGTCCCAAAAAACTTTTACTTTTACAGTAGAAGTTGGGTCTGAACTTCCGGGTTGTGAGATCCCAGCCTAGTTGTAAGATCCCAGCATGGTTGGCCACTTTCCACAATCCGCCATGGCAGCAATTGCCATCAAGATGCAAAATTTCATAGGTATCATGAGACCTTTTTGCTTTTCACTGAATGAGTGCTGCCTACATTATTATTGGGGATGTTGTATCTTGGGCAGCATTCACACGTTCAGTATTTGGTCAGCATTCTACATCAGTATTTGTAAGCCAAAACCAGGAGTGGATGATAAATATAGAAGTGGTGACGTGTTTCTATTATACTTTTCCTGATTGTTCCACTCCTGGTTTTGGTCTTGTGCCGACTAGACTCTCCTCCGCTGCAGACTTTTCTTTATAGGGCTCGCTCACACAAGAGTATACATTGGATGATAGCACTTGGACCAGTGTTATACTATGGGACAGTGCTGATCAGCGCTTTTTTTTCATACCAATTTGGCATGAGAAAACAATTGCAGCACGCTGTGATTTGCAGCGAACACCAGATGTCACGCGCCCATTCAAGTCTATGTGTGGAAATCATCAAACTGCACGTGGATGACATCCGAGTGCAGTTCGATTTCCGTGGACTCAAAATGGAAAAGATGGAGAAATTTTGTTTTCCATCTTCTCACGTGTGCTACAATTCTCACACTAAGCTGACACTCTGATCTAACTCTGATTAGACTGGTATACAGTGATTTTGGTGCCAACGATGTCTGAACAGTTTTATATTAAGTTAATGGTGCTGATTAAGAATATGACTTCGGTTTTGCCAGATTGGCTCTAGTTTCTGAGATATTTTTTAGAATTGTAATTCTTATTGAAAGATTTTCATGTTTCACAAAATATAGACTTGAAAAATAAAAAAAAGAACAAATTACAAATAGTTAATTATTTACAGTAGAATTCTGGCTTCAAAAAGTCGCTTTTATAGCATTGTAAGCCTACAAATGGAAATACAAAATAATTATATGAGATATTTCATTACCTAAGACCTTGTTAAAGAATAGAGATGCGCGAACCCGAACCATAAAGTTCGGGATTCATACCAGTGCTGAACTCTGAACACCGACTTCTCCCCAAATTCCGTTTTAGTGTTCGGAATTCCGGGAGAACAGACAGAGAGAGACTCTCTGATTCCTTTGGCAGCCCCCTAGCACATACTATGACCATTTTACAGCACCAAAGTTTGTGTCCTCATTGATTTCTATGGGGTTCAGATTTTGGTTCAAGTTCGTGTACAGTTCAGGTACCCGAACCGAACTTTGGACTAAAGTTTGACGAACCCGGACGAGCCCAAACATCCACGGGTCCGCTCATGCCTATTAAAGAGTCAAAAGACAGACCAATAGCTATTGCATTTGCTATCACACACAAGTCGCGTTGAGGGAATGCATTGCTTTCATGGATCAATTATCTCAAAAACTAGAACAAATTCAGCAAACGTGATGGGATTTTTGAATTCAGCGCCCTCAAATGACCCTAAATCCATTCAAAAAACCTGGGCACCTGAAAAACAATTTTTTTGTAGACCTGTGTTAGTTTGATCCAAGTGTCATTTACATAATGGAGCCAATCTTGGAGGAGAGAATATAGGCTCCTGTGACCGTAGCCTTAGGATATGTGCACACAATCAGGAGCCGCTGTGGGTTTGACGCTGCGTGCTTAGGACTTTTTTTTTATTAATGTTGTAGAAGTGTCTGCATGTTATTGTGACTATCATGTTACAGACATCGAAAAGTGTATACACCCCTTTAGAGATTAACTAATTACATGTTAACAAATTACCCAGAGGGTACAAGAGCCCTAATTAAGGGATGTACTAAAACATGACTTTTATTTATATTCTTAAAACGTGGTAAAGAAATAGATTAAAACTACACAGGTTTGTCTGTGTAATTACTGAATTGTTCAATTTCTAGATCCTATATAGTTGATCTAATATTATTAGATCATTATATTCATTATAATCTCCTTCTATGGCCATGGTCCATAGATTAATCAGATTATTTACTAGGACACACACAGATTCACTAGTGCTACCTAAAGTATATACATAGCCACCCCAACAAGTTTCGCCATATCTGGCTTCCTCAGGGGACCATAGTGTTACAATACACTGGGTCTTTATATTACTATTATGAGGTGGAGTATACCACAGAATCTTTATGATTTTCTATGCTTTACCAATTTATCTGTAAAAAACATGTTGGTTCTCTGAAGAAGTTGTCAAAAAAAGTATAAATCAAGGCAGCCCAGATGTCAATCACTGTATAATGTTAGGCTTCTTCCACGTTTTGAAGGTACTTGTACCACAAGCACAGAGGGAGCTTGTGGGGTGTGTGTTAAACATATCCAGAAACCCCTGCTTTCATCCAGTGGAGATCAATGTGGCCAATGTCCGGGCATTTATAATTTGTGGTTCCCAGTCTGTGCTATTCCATACAGGTACATCAAGTAAATAAGTTTATCGTGCGGTATAGTTTTTTATTTTATTCTTTTACAATGGGAATCAGAAATGAAAAACACAATTTGAAAAGAGCCTTTGCAAATACCGAGAGTGATGGGTTGTCCTTCATACACTTGTAAAAAAGGGAACCTGTCAGTCGATTCATACTGCTTAAACCAAAGGCCGCATGAATCAGACATAGGCCCCGATTTATCAAAACCAGCATTTTTCACGTCGGTCTTGATGAAGGCAAATAATACAAGACTGACCGTCACTTCCAAACTGAAAACAGGTGTGTACAGGTGCAAACTACAAGTAGCCATCTCCATATATAACTAGCAAATAAGGTAGCACTCTGTAGCAGGTTCCTATCTACCCACATAAATGTAGGTTTCAGCCTAGGAGAGAATTCACACTAGATAGGTTCCCAGAAACGAGAATCGCCTTATCGCGGCTGCTGGGCACACATAAATTGGCTAAGCATTCTCAATTTTTCCTAGAGCAGTAATGCAATTCATATTTAATATATTTCACATTTTCATGCTGTAGTGCTACAGAGTGCTACTTTATTTGATGGCCTTGATAAAGGAACGTATGAGAGTGAGATACCTTTGATTAATTAAGAGGTGCACGTTTCCTAGTGAATCAGGAGCCTCTGAGGAGTGGTGTGTGTCTCCATGTACCACGCCAGAAATCTTACTCCAATCCCTAACATAGGGAACCCTACAGCTCGTCATGAATTAGACAAGCTGTGTCGTCATGCCCCCATCCTGCCCCATTTTGGCAGAGCTGGAAGAAACTGGGGTAAAAACACCAAAAGTTGCAAAATTTTAATGCAATTCAGAGTTACTCTAAAAGTTTGCAACTTTTCGAAACAATTTACGCTAGAATTCTGGCAAAATTGCTTTGATGAATCGGGTCCACAGTTTACAGAACTGGCCCAGGACCAGAGGCAGAGACCTGACCAGTCTGCGTCTGTCCCCGGCTGACTTCTCTCTAGTTGACAGGTCTCTCCCATTTGAGTACATTGGAAGAGACCTATCAATAACCTGGTGTGGTGCAAGTAAAACTAAACAATACAATGCTTGAAAAATGAAAAAAAATCTCACCGTACTATATCATCTCATGCCTGCTTCATCTTAGTGGAGTGCCGTATCCAAAACTGCTGACCCTCAGAGAAATCCATCAAAAGCATAAAGTGGGAAGGCACCTCCAGTAAAACAATCTTCAAACTTTATTTCATATCAAAAAAGAGAAAAAAAAATTCCACATGTTCCACAGGTCAGACCTCATCTGGAATACTGTGTCCAGTTTTGGGCACCACATTTTAAAAAAGACATAGACAAACTGGAGCAAATTCAGAGAAGAGCGACCAGAATGGTGACTGGTCTGCAAACCATGTCCTATGAGGAACGGTTGCAGGATTTGGGAATGTTTAGCTTGCAAAAAAGAAGACTGAGAGGAGACTTAATAGCTGTCTACAAATATGTCAAGGGCTGTCACATTGTAGAAGGATCATCTTTATTCTCATTTGCACAAGGAAAGACTAGAAGCAATGGGATGAAACTAAATGGGAGGAGACACAGATTAGATATTAGAAAAAACTTTTTGACAGTTAGGGTGATTAATGAGTGGAACAGGCTGCCACGAGAGGTGGTGAGTTCTCCTTCAATGGACGTCTTCAAACAGAGGCTGGACAGACATCTGTCTGAGATGATCTAGTGAATCCTGCTTTGAGCAGGGGCTTGGACACGATGACCCAGGAGGTCCCTTCCAACTCTACCATTCTATGATTCTATGATTCTATGAAGTAAAAACACTCTGACGCGTTTCTAGCACTGAGCGTATGTCTGCTCTATGGCTAAGGGCGCGCTTAGCGCCAGAAACACGTCAGAGTGTTTTTACTCCCAACATGTGGAAATTTTTATTCTCCTTTTTCATATGAAATAAAGTTTGAAGATTGTGTTAAGTGGAGGTGCCTTCCCACTTTAGGCTATGTGCCCACGATGCAGAAATGCTCAGGATTTTTTCCTGAGCATTTCTGCATCTCCCTGGCAGAAAAAACGCATGCGGATTGTACATGCGGATTGTACATGTGGATTGTACATGCGTTTTCCTGCCAGGGACATGCAGAAATGGAGCGTTATTCACTGACATTTCCGCATGCGGATTGACAAGCGCTTTCCAAGCGATTAGCATCACTTGGAAAGTGCTTGTGACAACTAGGTCACACTATATAAATCCATGCAAACTGCATGGATTTATATAGTGTGACCGAGAGAATGTCAAAAAATAAAAAAATAAATGTATACTTACCCTCCGATGGCCCCCGGAGTCCCGCTCACTCCGTTCTCCGTTGCCGGCAACAGTGAATTGAAAGACCTGCCAACGTCAGCGTCACGTGACCCGTCACATGACCCTGACGTCAGCGCAGGTCCTTCAACTCACTGCAAAGTGCCGGGAACCAAGCAGGAGCGGTGCGCGGGCCGACAGAAGGTAAGTATACATTTATTTTTTATTTTATTCTTTTTTTACAGATTTTTTAATGGTACCTGGGTGTGGAGGAGACTCTCCTCTCCTCCACACCCGGGTACCATCCGCATATTAGAACGCGTGGATTACACATCTACATATACAGTGATGCGTAATCCATGCGTTCTAATGCAAGTCAATGGCGGCGAAGATGCAGCACTTCCGCAAAATAATTGGTACTGCTGCGTTTTTTTCCGCAACGATAATCCGCAGCGGAAATTTCCACAGCATGTGCACAGCACATGCGGATTATCATTGGGGAACATGGCTGCCCTTCTACCATGCGTTTTTAATGCGTTTACGCAGCTGCAAAAACGCTGCGGAAACGCATTAAAAACGCATCGTGTGCACACAGCCTTATGCTTAAAACAATACAATGCTTTAAACCATTGAAAAATTTCCCTTCTGATCACGAATTTTTAAACTTTAAATTTTTGTTCTTTTCATTTCACCTTTCAAAAGCAATAAAAAATATAAGATTACAGAACTGGATGGCACGACTGAGGAAAGAATAATGTTATAGGTGACAGGTCTGGGGGTGAATGCCACCCAAGTCAGCATGTCACCCTGTGTAGTGTGGGGATCGGCACCCATGCTGTTATTATTGGACACTCGATTACTATTATTCCTCTGAAAATGTAGTCATATCATTACAGAACAAGGAAGATTAATTCCTTTCTGTGAAACAAAGGTAGGATTATTCATTATTTCTGAATATATTTGAACATAAAAGATACATTTTGGGACTGAGCTGCTAGTGAAGTTAAACACAAGAGATTACAACACAAGAAAAAAGAAATTAGCATGAAACACATGAAAGAAAATGACAGGGGAAAAGTACAAATTCACTCTCTGCAAAGAAAAGCCTATTTATATCTGTCCACACTTCCCGGGATATCACAGCTAATGCAACACAATTGTCTGTTATTGCAGCAGCGACAGCTCGTATGTGACAACATTGTCTGCAGTGTTCCTACCGAAATTAATAGGATCTTTATCAGTTAGGGAAGAAAGTGATATTAGAAGATAATGCATATAGTCATCCGTCAGCTGGAACCTCCCCGCTGCAGCCATTTTTAATTTTTGATCTTTTCATTTCACCCTTAGCCATACCTTCTTCTTCCCTTTGGCATAGCTTTGCAGACAAGAATTTTTCTTGCAGACAAGCATTTTGTAATGGCACCATTCCATTTAATTTACCATACAATCTATTGAAAAACAATTCTTGGAATGGAAACAAGACAATTGCTCCATTGTTTTTTTGGGTTTGTTTTTCTGTTTTTTACTGCACAATAAAAGTGATCAGGAAACTTTATTCAGGGGGTCACTATGGTTATGGCAATAGCAAATTTATACCGGCAGTGCCCAGGTTACGAGCTTGGCGTGTTGTGTAGTTTTGTTCATAATGCAGATGTGCATGTAAGTTCCAACAGGGCCAGAAAAAAATAAAGTCAATACCGCTGACCGCTTCTGCCTCCCCATCGCTCACCGCCTGTCATCCGATCCTCTTCTTTCCACCTTCATGCGCCGCATCTTCATAGTAGATCAGGACTTCTGGCCATGCCCAGATCTTGGAGGTCATTGCTCGTCATATGATCGCGACTTCAACATCACGACCTTATGACACGCAGTGACCTTAAGGATCTGGACGCCCGACACCATTACTCAACTCTCTGCCGGCCTCACTGCTCACCATCCGATCCGCCTCTTTTTGTCGTCACGCGCACCATATCTCCGGCCTCTTCACTGTAGACTAGTACTTTCAGTCGCGTCTAGGCCAGATCTAACTACGTGTCATAAGCTGGCAATGACAACATGACCTTATGACACGCAGTGAGCTTTGACCTAGACGCGACCGGAAGTCCTGGTGTATAGTGAGAAAGTGAGAGATGCGGCACGCAACAGCGAAAAAAAGAGGACTGGACAGCGGCTGGAGAAGTCAGTGGCGAGGTATAAGGTGGGGTTTTCTTTAGAACATCTGAATTTCGTCACTGGGTGTCATACGTAAGTTAGATGTTCGTTGGGGTCTTCCTGTTTAGCAGTTTTTACTACTCTGAAAAACTAAAATTGGCTTGTGTGGCATATTCTGGGAGCCTTTTCATGTATCGAGCTGTGTGAGGGCATGTTTTTTGGTGCGTGACTAATAGTTTTTATTGGTACAACATTGAGGTATATTGGACTTTTTTCATTGTTGATTGTTTGACTTTTTTTTGAGTGGTGAGGTGATAAAAAAATACAATTCTAAAATAATTGTTAAAGAAGATGCTCACTACTTTTTATTATGCCACCAATGTATTCTTCCCCCGGGGCCCATAAGGGTTTTTTGTAAGTACCTTGCGTTGCTACCGCGGACCGCTCACAGTCATCACGTGACCCTGACTCCGCTCTGATGTAACGTCAAGTGAGGGGTGACATCAGTGACGCGGTCCCCACGCTGGATGCTGGGCTGTGTGTGGGGTTACTCCACGTGTTACACCCAGCATCCACCGCGCGCTTTCCCGATGAATATGGGGGATAATAAAAAGTAGTGGACAACCCCTTTAAAAGTTAATAGTTATGTTATTTTTTCTTACAACGTTCACTGTGCAAAATATATAACACAATATTTTAATGGTTTACAAAGTAAAAAATGTAGCGATGTAATTTTTTTTTATTAAATTATGAAGTGTTTATTAAGATTTATTTTATTAAGATTTAATTTTGTATTTAACAAATAAAAAACAAGGGTCATGTATAGTTTTCATTTTTACTCTTTTTAATATTTAAAAAAAAAATACACTCCCACTGAACGTGTGATGTATGTGACTTACCAAGCCCTTATAATGGTTGTCTTCACATTAAGACAACCCATTGTAAAGGAAAAGCGAATATAGCAATCAGTTGGTCAATTCACGATCAGATTCCATAACTCGGTTATCAGCTACTTCCGAGTTATGCCGTATCTAGCCAGGTACATTTCTCCGTGCAGGGGGAATGTAACATTACTTGTTGGCCAGTCAAATAAATGGATGACTATGTAATACATTAATGGGCTTGATCATACAGAACAAATCTCCCTTCTGGCTCATAGAGGGGGCTTTGGGTGGGAGACCCACTACTACAACATTAGTATGCCCTAAAAAGGAATCTCAGCAGCGACTGTTTGTGAGACGGTCCCTTCAAAATGATTTGTATTTAATAAATTGGACCCAACTAAGGTAACAAGGAGTAACCATCATTTTAATTTTTTGCTTTCGTATATCAACAGTATACATGAAAATAAGAAACTTTGTAATATATCTTATCGGAGAAATCTGCTTCTTTCTCTGCCAGAATCGGTCAGGTCATTATCAAAATTTTCAGTTCTGACGTAAAATCTGTATTCAGTGAAGACAGGCAGATATCAATATAATATACAGGTATAATATCTATTTTGGTTTTACTGTATATTTATGTTTTTACTATATACAGTGGCTTGTAAAAATTTGGGCACTCTTGGTCATGATTACTGTAATTGTGAACAGTTAAGCAAGCTGAAGATGAATTGATCTCTAAAGCTATGTTCACACATTGTTTTTTTTCAGCGTTTTTTGATGCATTTTTTTATGCAAATTTGCAGCTGCGTTTTACTGTCTAGAAATCTCATGCACACATCTTGTTTTTTGATCAGTATTTTGTGCTTTGTATGTTTTTTTGCAAAATAGAGCAAGTCACTTCTTTCAGCATTTTTTCAGCGTTTTTCACCCATTGAAAGTGGATAGTGAAAAAAACGCTGAAAAAACGCCTAGTGTGAACATAGCTATCAGGTTTACTGCGTTTTAAGTGAAAATAAGCAAGTACAACCCTATGTGAAACACATTTATTTTTGTGATTTTACCATCTTGTCTTGGTCACTGAGATGGTAGTTTGTATTAGGAGAGTTTAATTAAATTAGTGATGTGTAAAGTGGCTGAGCTACCTGTCAGATTGAACAATACCCGTGGCGCAGGGAGGTGTGAAATTGAACAACACTTGTGCAACTGAATAGCAGATTATAGTGTGAAAGTAAATATTGTCATGCAAACTCAATGCACTGTCAGTGTCTTAGGTAAACTATTCCTGAACAATTCACATCCCCCACTGTTATGCCAAAACCAGAATGAGATTTTTTTTTTTCACTGAACTTTCTGTACATGCATAAACAGACAAAAGGACAGTGAAAAAAAACAAGCAAAAAATCAAGAAAAATCCTGAACAACCTCCTGGCAAGAGATCAGGTTTTGCTGCAGAAAAAAAAGCTGAAAAAAACATGATGTGTGAACATAGCATAAAAGGCCTAAAGTTAAAGATGACACATTTCCGTTGTAGTTTAGGCAAAATATATATATTGTCATCTTTTCCACTTTAAAAATTCCAACAAGGAAAATAGGCAGATGCAAAAGTTTGGACACCCTGCATGGTTAGTACCTAGTAGCACCCCCTTTTGAAAGTATCACTGCTTGTAAAAGCTTTTTGTAGACAGTCAAGAGTCTTTCAGTTTGTGATTGAGGGATTTTCATCCATTCCGCCTTGGAAAATTGTTCCACTTCTGTGAGATTTCCGGGTCATCTTGCATGCACTGCTATCTTGTGGTCTAGCCACAGATTTTCAATGATGTTCAGATCAGGGGACTGTGAGGGCCATTGTAAAACCTTCAGCTTGCGCCATTTGAGGTAGTCTAATGTAGATTTTGATGTGTGTTTAGGATCATTATCCATTGGTAGAAGCCATCCTCTTTTCAACTTCAGCTTTTTTACAGATTGTGTTATGTTTTCATCAATAATTTGTGGAAATTTCATTGAATACATTCTTCCCTCTACCCCTGAATTGTTACCTGCGCCATTGGCTGCAACACAACCCCAAAGCATGATTAATCCACCCCCATGCTTAATGTATGCCGAGATGGTCTTTTCCTGAAATTCTGTGCCCTTTTTTCTCCACACATACCTTTCATCATTGTGGACAAAGATTTATATTTTAACCTCATGGGTCCACAGGATTTGTTTCCAAAATGCATCAGGCTTGTTTAGATGTTCTTTTGCATACTTCTGATGCTGAATTTTATGGTGAGGACGAAGGAGAGGTTTTCTTCTGGTGACTCTTCCATGAAGGCCATATTTGTGCAGGCAGTGTCTGCTAAATCTTTCTGAAGGTCTTTTGCAGTCAAGCGGGCTTCTGATTTGCCTCTCTAGCAATCTTACAAGCAGCTCTCACTGAAATTTTGCTTGGTCTTTCAGTCCTTATCTTGACCTCCACTGTTCCTGTTAACTGACATTTCTTAACTACATTTCAAACTGAGGAAAGGACAGCTTAAAAACACTTTGCTATCTTCTTATAGCCTTTTCTTACTTTGTGGGCCTCCACCATTTTCAGAGTGCTAGGCAACTGCTTAGAAAAACCCATGAATGCTATTTTCTGGCACTAGGTTAAAGGAGGCTGGGTTTTTATAAAGTTGGGAAATTTGCATCACTTGGACTTTCCTAACAATGATAGTGAACAAGCCATAACCCTAACAAGCTAATTAAGGTCTGAAACCTTGGTCAAACTTTTCTGAGCACCCAAATCTCCAAGGGTGCCCAAACTTTTGCATCAGCCCATTTTCCTTTTTGTAATTTTTAAAATGAAAAAAAAAAAAAAAAAGACTATATAGATATATGTATATATATATATATATATATATATATATATATATATATATATACAGTTATATGAAAAAGTTTGGGCACCCCTATTAATCTTAAGCTTATTGTTTTATAAAAATTGGTGTTTTTGCAACAGCTATTTCAGTTTGATATATGTAATAACTGTTGGACACAGTAATGTTTCTGCCTTGAAATGAGGTTTATTGTACTAACAGAAAATGTGCAATCTGCATTCAAACAAAATTTGACAGGTGCATAAGTATGGGCACCTCACCAGAAAAGTGACATTAATATTTAGTAGATCCTCCTTTTGCAAAAATAACAGCCTCTAGTCACATCCTGTAGCTTTTAATGAGTTCCTGGATCCTGGATGAAGGTATTTTTGACCATTCCTCTTTACAAAACAATTCCAGTTCAGTTAAGTTTGATGGTCGCCGAGCATGGACAGCCCTCTTCAAATGATCCCACAGATGTTCAATGATATTCAGGTCTGGGGACTGGGATGGCCATTCCAGAACATTGTAATTGTTCCTCTGCATGAATGCCTGAGTAGATTTGGAGCGGTGTTTAGGATCATTGTCTTGCTGAAAGATCCATCCCCTGCGTAACTTCAACTTTATCACTGATTCTTGAACATTATTGTCAAGAATCTGCTGATACTGAGTGGAATCCATGCGTCCCTCAACTTTAGCAAGATTCCCGGTGCCGGCATTGGCCACACAGCCCCAAAGCATGATGGAACCTCCACCAAATTTTACTGTGGGTAGCAAGTGTTTTTCTTGGAATGCTGTGTTTTTTTGCCGCCATGCATAACGCCTTTTTGTATGACCAAACAACTCAATCTTGGTTTCATCAGTCCACAGGACCTTCTTCTAAAAAGAAATTGACTTCTCCAAATGTGCTTTTGCATACCTCAGCCGACTCTGTTTGTGGCGTGCTTCTTTCGCATCACTCTCCCATACAGCTTCTCCTTGTGCAAAGTGCGTTGTATAGTTGACCGATGCACAGTGACACCATCTGCAGCAAGTTGATGCTGCAGCTCTCTGGAGGTGGTCTGAGGATTGTCCTTGACTGATCTCACCATTCTTCTTCTCTGCCTTTCTGATGTTTTTCTTGGCCTGCCACTTCTGGCCTTAACAAGAACTGTCCCTGTGTTCTTCCATTTCCTTACTATGTTCCTCACAGTGGAAACTGACAGGTTAAATCTCTGAGACAGCTTTTTGTATCTTTCCCCTGAACAACTATGTTGAATAATCTTTGTTTTCAGATCATTTGACAGTTGTTTTGAGGAGCCCATGATGCCACTCTTCAGAGGAGATTCAAACAGGAGAACAACTTGCAAGTGGCCACTTTAAGTAGCTTTTCTCATGATTGCATATACCTGGCTATGAAGTTCAAAGCTCAATGAGGTTACAAAACCAAAAAAACTCAGTAAAAAGTAGGTAGGAGTGTTTAAAACAAGAAAATGATAAGGGTGCCCATACTTATGCACCTGTCAAATTTTGTTTGAATGCAGATTGCACATTTTCTGTTAGTACAATAAACCTCATTTCAAGGCAGAAACATTACTGTGTCCAACAGTTATTACATATATCAAACTGAAATAGCTGTTGCAAAAACACCAATTTTTATAAAACATTAAGCTTAAGATTAATAGGGGTGCCCAAACTTTTTCATATAACTGTATATATAACTATATATATATAATATAAAAAATCGAGGCAACACCCTCAAGATTTATGAATTTTTAGCATTTTGCCAATACTAATCCAAATTTCATGAATGTTTTTGATTTCATAGTAAAGTTTTTAAGTAGAAATAACACAATCTCATATAGAAACGCAATATTAGCAGGAAATTTGTTCATTTGTCAACAAATTGGACACTATTGTCACTCAGATGACTGTGGGAGAAAAGCCATTTATTTGTCCTATTTTCATATCTAACACTAAAATGTTAATACTTAGTTGGATAGCCCTTGGCCTTAATGACTGCCTGGCATCTTCTTGGCATGCTATCTACCAGTTTGTGTAAATCAGATGGTGTGATGATATGAAACCATGATTTGATGATGGCTGCAATGAGCTCCTGCTTGTGTGAAGCCCGCTGTTTTGACACCTCTCTTTTGAGCCGAGCCCAGAGATTCTCAATAGGATTGAGATCTGGGCTGTATCCTGGCCGATTCAATAGCTGGACATTTTTGTCCTTGAACCAAAAGAGACATTTTTTAGCTGTATGGCATGGGGCTCCATCTTACTGAAAAATAAACGGTGTCCCTTCACCAAATACATCACGTGCCGAAGGAATGAGTTTAGGCTGAAGGACTTCCTTGATGTACTTTTCAGCAATAAGGCTATGTGCCCACGATGCAGAAATACTCCTGATTTTTTCCTGAGCGTTTCTGCATCTCCCTGGCAGAAAAAAACGCATGCGGATTGTACATGCGGATTGTACATGCGGATTGTACATGTGTTTTCCTGCCAGGGACATGCGGATGTGAAGCGTTCTTCACTTGCATTTCCGCATGCGGGTTGACAAGCGCTTTCCAAGCGATTTTAGCATCACTTGGAAAGTGCTTGACAACTTGGTCACACTATATAAATCCATGCAACCGGCATGGATTTATATACTGTGACCGAAAGAATGGTTAAAAATAAAAAAATAAATCTATACTTACCTTCTGATGGCCCGCACTGTCTTGCTTCCCTCTGTCCTGGCTGCCAGCAGATCGCAGTACACTGAAGGACCTGCCGACGTCAGCGTCGCGTGACCCGTCACATGACTATGACGTCAGCGCAGGTCCTTCAGTCCATTGCTAGCTGCCGGCATGAAAGAACGAGTGTAGCGGGGGCCATCAGAAGGTAAATATAATCTTTATTTTTTATTTTATTCTTTTTTTCACAGTTTCTATGGTACCCGGGTCTGGATGAGAGTCTCCTCTCCTCTAGACCTGGGTACCATCCGCACATTGAACGCATGTATTCCGCATGTGCTTATCTAGTGAAGCGGAATCCATGCGTTCCAATGCAAGTCAATGGCGGCGAAAACGCAGCACTTCCGCAAAATAATTGGTAGTGCTGCGTTTTTTTCCACAATGATAATCCGCAGTGGAAATTTCCGCAGCATGTGCACAGCCTTCTACCATGCGTTTTTTAAGCGTTTCTGCAGCGTTTTTGCCGCTGCGGAAACGCTTAAAAAACGCATCGTGGGCACACAGCCTAACTGTTCCTTCAATTACCTGCTGCCTACCAACTGCATCTCTGGACACACAGCCCCATACCATAACACTCAGAGGATGCTTCATGGTGGGTACTGTACACTCTGGCAACCAATCCTCTTCAGGTCATGGTCCCACGTAGCGGACACCGTCGCTGCCAAAGATGGATACTCGTGTCTCATCTCTCCATAAAACATTTCTCCATTGTTCAGTTGTCCATTTAGAATGTTCTTTGGCCACTGCATACGTTTCTGACGCTGTGAGGCGTTCAAAAAATGGCTTTTTACGTGGTATTCTGGCTCTTAACCTCGCGTTTACCAATCATCATCGAACCGTCCGATCGGACACTGTCACTCCAGTGTTGACAATTCCTTGCCGATGTCAACAGCAGTTGATTTCCTGTTACTTAGGGCGATTCTAACAATTCTTCTATCAGTCTGAGGAGTTGTAGCCTTCTTCCTTCCTCTACCTGGTGTATTCTTTACCAAACCAGTCTCTTGAAACCGCTTACACACTTTGAGAACGCTGGCCGGTGAGATCCCTTTTTCCAATTCGAGCTGCAATTTCCCGGTAACTCTATCCTTCTTCTCTTAAAGTAACAGCTTTGGCTCTCTTCTTAGGTGACCACTCCGGTCTATGTTTCGTACACGGTCAGACACAGACAATTTTTAAAATGAACTTTTGTTTTGGGAAAACCCTTTTAATGCTGCACGTGAAATAAAAGTTAAGCAAATGCCTGTCAATTTTATATCATAAACTTCAGAGACAGTATAACAGAATAAAAACATTTAATTGCTTACCTTTTGATGACAAACTGGCTTTAAAATATATAAAAAGCCTTTTAATCGCACAATATCGGTCTTAACTCACACCCAGGTCACTATAAACAAACATAGAATACATATCGCAGAAGAGGGCGTGTGTACAAGTAAGTATGTCAGTGAAAACGTTCATTAAATATTAGTGATGGCGAAAAACTGCAGGTGTTGCCTCAATTTTGGCCACTAGTGTATATCTTTTTTTGCCTAAAATACAAAGGAAATGTGTAATTTTTCACTTTAGTTCTTTTAGAAATCATTTCATCTTCAACTTGCTTAACTGTTCACAATAACAGTAATTTTGACCAGGGGTGCACAAACTTTTACATTCCACTGTGCCGGTACTTCCTTTAGTGTTCACACATTTTTGCTTTTCATAGTCATTATTTTCTGACCATGGCTCTCTACGATGTTGCTGGAACTTGTTTCGGGTTGCAGATTCTGCTTGTATTTCCTTTTGAACTTTTTTGCATAATAATTATTCTAAAAAAGATCCTAATTTGTGTTGTTATTGCACTGGTCATGACTCGGATTACTGTGGAATTCAGAAATTAGATTCAAGGTAAATGGGTTATACTCTCGAGCTGGTAGAAAATTGAATTGTCCAAAGTTGTGTTAACCATAGCCATGCCTCTCAGTGTTTATTTTGCTCTACTTGACTGGTTGCATTTCACCCAAAATCACTCCCAAAATGAGCAAGGAGCACCAATTTATATACCATTTTGCATTAGCCCTTCGTTTTTGTCATCCTGTTCATAAGTATAGGCTAACACTCATTGTACAGAGTTACAATATGGGACACGTTCATGGATGCTCACATTCCACACGCTGAGACAGTATTGGACCATACATTTCTATTATGGATCAGAACAACATAGATCTCTATAACAGCCGGGCATATGAGCCCTAAAACTGTGCAACTCTTTTCCATGCTATAAACCATAATTCACTGCCGGAGACTTCTCCTGTAATTCTTCTTAATATCGCACATATTAAAAAATTTATGCGTGAAATAGGAGAAAACATTTCTAACAACAAATACACATTTTCTTTGGGGTTTTTTTCATTATCAGCCACAGTTGATAAACATTTTACAGTTTGGTTCATTTACTTTGTAAAGAATAATTACTGTTTGTTTCATTGCACATCGTAGGTGTATTACATTTAATTAGAAAGGCAAATGAAATATGACGGCAAAACCTTTAGAAACTCATAATCTTTCAATATTTTAATTGTTTTTTTAAGAGTGGGATAGGCGATAACTGTTAAATTGGTGGGACCACTTTTGGTCTGTAGAACAGGGACTTGTTCTCCCCGACCACAAGAACCAAGTTAGGACAAGTGGAAAGGATCAATGAGTCACACACAGGCAACTCCATACAAGTCTATGACACTGAAGGTAACCAGAGAAAGCCGAGCCCTGCTGTATTCCATTGTCTTCATCACTATCATGGAGCCGCCTTTGTTTTGGCAATCAGCGGGGGTATCAGCACTAAATTCACATGATTAATTTACATCAAGGCAAAAAGTCCTGCATAGCACAGGCTGCCATTCTCTCTTTTCCTCTCCATTCTGTCTTATAGTGAACCCACTTATATCTAAACATTCACATTAAGGATTTCTGAGGGGCACACAGTGGGTTTTATGATGTCAAAAACTGAAAGAGATAATTAGTACCATGTGGATTGATACTACTAGAGTTATCACGTGATTTCATCATTATGCCAGGTTATGTCATCCTTGCACCAGGTGATGTCATCATTATACCAGGTGATGTCATCAGTATCAGGTGATGTCATCCTTACACCAGGTAATGTCATCATTCTACCAAGTGATGTCATCAGTATCAGGTGATGTCATTGTTATACAGGTGATGTCATCCTTACACCAGGTAATGTCATCATTGTACCAGGTGATGCCATCCTTACACCAGATGATGTCATCAGTTTACCAGGTGATGTGATGGTTATACAGGTGATGTCATCCTTACACCAGGTGTAGTCATCAGTGTCAGGTGATGTCATCCTTGCACCAGATAATGTGATCATTATACCAGGTGATGTCATCATTATACCAGGTGATGTCATCGTTAGACAGGTGATGTCATCCTTACACTAGGTAATGTCATCCTTACACCAGGTGATGTCATCATTATGCCATGTGATGTCATCCTTACACCAGGTAATGTCATCCTTACACCAGGTGATGTCATCATTATACCATTTGATTTCATCCTTACACCAGGTGATGTCATCCTTTCACCAGGTGATGTCATCTTTATGCAGGTGATGTCATCCTTACACCAAGTGGTGTCATCATTATATTTCTGTTAAACGACTTTGAAAAGTAACATTTCCAATAACTTCATCCCTTGTAAGTGCTGTATGGCAAAAGGTTTTTCAAAGTAAAATATTATTTTCCTGTCATACAATGGAAATACTGTAGGAAAACCTCCCGCCGTCTACTGTTACCACGCAGCTATATTAATGTTGCTGGAGATCAGTGCTTACCCCCTGCAGTAATAATGTCCCTATTAGATACACAGTGTATAGAAATACTTATGTACTTTCCAAAGATCCCACCAAAAGTTCTTGCCCTATTATCTTCACGATTGGAGACATGCAAAGAAATGCAGAGAAAACAATAGCTATCTCTTCAATGGCAGGCTATTGTGTGAGATACAGTAAATGGACAAGTGTCACATCTTCCCGCAGCATGGGGGTTGTGAGCTTTACAGGCGCTGTGGAATAGCAGATCTGCGTCATGCACAGTTTTCTTATGCTGCACGCTGTTACTGACAGAACGTCTAGGAATGCCTGCTTGTGTTTGCACAATGCTGAATATCTAACACTGAGCTTTGTCTGTTCTCTTTTCTTTTTCAACTGTAAAATAATTGATTCTGGTAAAATGAAACATGAATATGGCAGCTAAGACAAGAAACATACAGTATATACCCAGTGCTTACGTCTTACCATTAAGACTCCGTCTTCATTAAAAAGTATGCACAAGTTTATCAACACAAACCCCATGTGTCAAACTCATGATCATGAATGATTGGCTGATTCCTGTCCTGCTACTTACCACCCAGTGTGGTCTACAAGGGGGTGTGGTATTCAGGATTTGGGGCAAGCTTTGGGAATTTGGAAATACATTATATTATTTCTAGTGCAGACCCTTAGGGCTGATACATGACTGATCCATCTATGGCAGTGCTCTAGTCATAACACAGCTTATCAGTTTTGCATTGTGTGTTCCTTTAAAGGGGTTGTCCACTACTTTAGACTACTCCTCCAATATATCCCCCTGGGGCCTCTAAGACTTTTTGTAAATACCTTCTGTTGCAAATACTGCCTGTGAGCGGTGCTATCACTAGCCGCTCACAGGCATCACGTGACCCCCAGCTGCAGCCGGTGCTGACATCCGCTGACGTCACAACAAGTGCTGGCAGCAGCCGGGGGTCTTTGTCTTCCTGATGCCAGGCTGAGGGTGGGGTTTCCCAACCGCGTCACAGCCGGCATCCACCGCGCATTCTGCCTCTCCCCATTCATTGGGAAAGCGCACGGTGTATGCTGGGTGTGACGCGGGGGGGGGGAAACCCTGCCCACGACCCAGCAGCCACCGCGGGGACCCCAGCGCTGAGTCACTCCTCACTTGTCGTGACGTCAGCGCGGTGTCATGTGATGCCTGTGAGCGGACACCGATAGCACCGCTCACAGGCATTATCTGCAACGGAAGGTATTTACAAAAAGTCTTAGGGGCCCCGGGGGGATACATTGGGGGGTAGTCTAAAGTAATGCACAACTTCCTTAAGATCAAGGAAATCGAATGTCTGCTTATAGCAACTTCTACAGCTTTTCCTATGATCCCCAGTAGAAAACAGTACTTAAAGGGTTGATATGAAATTCAAATTAATTATTTGATACCATAATCTAAACTATTTTCTAATATACTTGTATTAAAAATTATCTATCCTTCCCTAACTAGGCTATCTGACAGATTTTATGTTTTTTCTTTTTTCTTTCCGTTTTGAAGACTCTTCATTTCAGAATCCCAGTGCATGCTGTGGTACTCAAATGAAACGTCATCAGGTGGCAGAGGCTGCTGTCAATGCCACAGCTTATGCCTCCTCCCCTGAAACGAAGCGCCAACACTAAAGCTTGTTTCAGGGGCTGAGCTAGTCCCTGCGTGATGTGCACAATGACAGTGTGCTATCTGTTGATGGCTCAGATCAGCAGTAACGACCTGGCAACACAACACATTGTCAGAATACCCATCGTGCAGAGATCAGTGCCGCTCTGCAAGTGACGTCATTGGTCTCTGCATGCTGAGTATTCTGATAACACCCTCTGTTGCCAGCTTGTTACTGCTGATCGGAGTCGAAAACAGAGAGCGCGCTGTCATTGTGCGCATCACACCATGCACCGCAGGGACTAGCCCAGCCCCTGAAATGAGCGTCACTGACAATGCTTCGTTTAAGGGAGGGGGCAAGGGCTGTTCAGTGACTGCAGCCACTGCCCCCTGATGACATTTCATTGGAGTATCCCAGCATGCACTGGGATTCTCAAACACAGTGTCATCAAAATGGAAAAGGAAAAAAAAGAGAAAACCTTAAGGAAGGGTAGGGAATTTTTAATAAAAGTACTGTATATTAGAAAATAGTTTAGATTGCGGCATCAAATAGATAGGGATCTAGGATGAAAATTCATTTAGATTTTGGTCCACCCCTTTAATATCAAGGAGTCTGTATACGGCAGCATTTCTGTAGCATCTTCTACACTGGAGGTTAGCTTTCCATTATACCGTGGCAAAGGAATTCTTTCTTAAAATCAGAAAACTATTTTAAATACCCACATCTTATCCGGTCAAGATATACTGCACACTTGGGTTTTCGCATATTCTAAATGCTTAGGATTTTTTTCATCACAGATTCGTGAACATTTTCATTGACTTCAATAGGAATGAATACAATTTGAAAACTGCAGGCATTTTTCCTATGGCTCCAGATCTTAAAAAGTTATTTACAACTAGTTTTGTATAAAAACAAAAAAATGTCACACTACTACTACCCCGACCAGAACAGATGGCTTGGTCAGAACAGTTTTTGTTCACTTCAATAGGAGCTGAACTGCTCGACCTGAAAATGTACAGTATAGAATGTGCAGAGCTGTGCTGTTCGGCTCCATTCACTGGTTATGTCCTTTCAGTGATGGAGCTGCAAACAGCTGATTGGTAAAGGTGCTAGTAGTCAACCCCCACTGGTCTGATATTAATAACCTAGAATAGTAAACTTGTAAAACTCCTTTAAAAGTATATTCCCCATCCAAAGCATTTAAGGCTGATCTAGATTGTTGTCTCCTATTAGAAACCTATGTAAAATGATTCCTAGGATTCAGATCTATCAGACATTTATGGAATATGCTGTGTATATGCTTAAAGGGGTTGTCCTCTACTTTACATTACCCCCCCCCCCCAATTTATCCCACCGGGGCCCCTAAGACTTTTGGTAATTACCTTCCGTTGCAGATCATCCCTGTGGGTGGCACTATCACTGGCCGCTCACAGGCATCACGTGACCCCCGGCTGCAGGCGGCTCTGACATCCGCTGACGTCACAACAAGTGCTGGCAGCAGCCGGGGGTCTTTGTCTTCCTGGTTCCACGGTGGATGCCAGGCTGTGGGCGGGGTTACCCTGTGCGTCACACCCAGCATCCACTGCGCATTCTGCCTCTCCCCATTCATTGGGAAAGCGTGCGGTGGTTGCCGGGTGTGATGCGGGGGTTAACCCCGCCCACAACCCGGCAGCCACGGCGGGGACCCCAGTGCTGAGTCACGCCTCACTTGTCGTGACGTCAGCGTGGGGTCACGTGATGCCTTTGAGCGGCCTCCAATAGCGCCGCTCACAGGCATTTTCTGCAACGGAAGGTATTTACAAAAAGTCTTAGGGGCCCCGGGGGGATACATTGGGGGGGTAATATAAAGTACTGGACAACTTCTTTAAAATGGGGAGTGCATCTTACACTTTAACTCGACTACCTTAGCTTCAAATTGAAAGAAAAAGTTTAGCTGCACTTTCAGGTAACTTTTCAACACCTATTCCGTCTATGTCCCTTCATTTCCCCTTCACCACTCTGTAATTTAATCCCTATCTGAAGACAGATTTGTAGACAGTTTTTAAGAATGATCAATGCAGGGATTTGCACTGAAATGACTTAATAAGTGAAGAAAGAAGCATTTTTGTCCAATCACATATATTTTAAAGCTTCTTATCTTTGTTTGCACTATTGTTTAAAAGAAAAAAAAGGATATTTACTATTTAAAAGTTATCCTAAAGTGTTCCATTTTACCAGCAGAAGAGGAAGGCCCTATAGCAAACTCAGTGAAGTCACTCGATACTGTCTATTAGAACTGGTGCAATTTCCAAAATATAAATTTGGGAATGGTTTTTGGCTGCGTGCCCGCTATTCGTTTTTCAAGCGTTTTTGCAGCGGAATTTCCGCAGCGAAAACGCTTAAAAAACTATTGGTAATACGTTCCCCATGGTCCCCAATGAAATTTCCGCTGCGGATTATACGCAGCATGTCCATTATTTTTGCGGACACGCAGAGTAATTGTCGCCATTGACTTGCATTGAATCGCTTAATATCAGCATCATGTGCACAAGCAGATATCACACGGTTCAATATGCGGATGGTACCCGGGTCTGGAGAAGAGGAGACTCTCATCCAGACCCAGTTACCATAGTACCTGTAAAAAAAAGAATTTAAAATAAAAAATAAAAATTATACTTACCTTTCGATGGCCCCCGGCCTCCTCAGCGATGCGTCCGCTGTGTTGGGAGGCTCGCGATGGTCTAAAAGGACCTTCCATGACGTCATTTAGTCATGTGACAGGTCACGTGAGCCGTACAAGAGACCGGACGCAGCGGAGAAAAGACCGGGGGCCATCAGAAGGTAAGTATAATATTTATTTTTTATTTTTTACCATTCTTATTCTTTTTTTTTTAACTATTACTTAGTCACACTATATAAATCCATGCCGGTTGCATGGATTTATATAGTGTGACCAAGTTGTTAAGCACTTTTCCAAGTGATGCTAAAATCGCTTGGAAAGCGCTTGATAACCCGCATGCAGAAATGCATGCAAAAACGCTTGACAAACGCTTCAACCTGGCAGGAAAAACGCATGTAAAATCCGCATGCGTTTTTCCTGCCAGGGAGATGCGGAAAAAATATTCAGCATTTCTGCATCATGGGCACTTAGCCTTTCAGTGCATTTCAAGTCTACTAATGTGTATATCCCTGTTTATCATGGTCATAAAACAATACAATAATCAGCAGTTTTTAAAAGAGAGATCCTGTAATACTATGAATATGGAAAATACTGTGTAACAGATTAAGTAAAGTCTTTGGTGCAAGACTCCTGTGACTGCATAACAAACAACTAACACCTAATGTTGATTATTCAAGTATCTCAGCGGTACCTCATTGGAGTTTGGGCAAATTTTCAAACCTGCCATCTGGAATTGTAGATTTCCTTTTCTTAAGTCAGCGTTTGCTGTGCAGCCTCCTAGGGAAACAGTAAGATACATTAAATTAGATTTACACCTACAGAAATGTCCTAATTAATTAAATATTAAAATATTCTAAACAGAGGATATGATCATGAAGGTGATCCCACTCTGCTATATATACAGTAGAAAGTCATGGCCGAAAGTGTTGGCACACTTGAAATTGTTCCAAAAAATTAAGTATTTCACCCAGAAAATTATTGCAATTACACATTTTGTTATACACATGTTTATTTCCTTTATGTATATTAGAACAACACAAAAAAAAAACAGAGAAAAAAAAGGCAAATTGGACATAATTTCACACAAATCCCCAAAAATGGGCAGGCCACAATTGTTGGCACCTTTCCAAAATTGTGGATAAACAACTTTGTTTCAAGCATGTGATACCCGTTCAAACTCACCTGTGGCAAGTAACAGGTGCAGTCAATATAAACATATCACCAGATAAAAAGGGGAGAATTTACTCAATCTTTGCATTGTGTGCCACACTGAGCATGGAGAACAGAAAGAGGAGAAGAGAACTGTCTGAGGTGCAACATAATCAAGAATTTTATAACCCATGGCACTGTAGCTAATCTTCTTAGACATGGACGACAGAGAGAAATTGATGAAATGTTGCAACGCAGGGTAGTCTGGATGGTGGATAAGCAGCCCCAATCAAGTTCCAAAAAAATTCATGCTGTCCTGCAGGCTTAGGGTTCATCAGTGTCAGTGCAAACTATCCATCGACATTTGAATGAAATGAAACGCTATGGCAGGAGACCCAGGAGGACCCCACTGCTGACACAGACATACTATGTACATGAGTATCCCAAAATCCTTCTGGGAAAGCGTCGTGTGGGCAGATGAGACCAAGATAGAGCTTTTTGGTAAAGCACATCATTCTACTGTTTACCGAAAACGGAATGAGGCCTACAAAGACACATACATAAATATATATATATATATTTCTGAACTGGGAAAAATCTACCACTTCTCTTCTTCCATGTTCTGTCCTAGCACAGTCACTTGATACCTACTGTAAGATATAATGCAGGTGTCTGTGCATATTGGTCTGAGCATGGACTGCTATCCTTAGGCTGGCTGCAGGTCTTCCAACCTGAGTGTGACAGCCTCATAGAAATACATGAATCTTTCACGCTCGGGTCGAGAAAGCCATGGTCAGTATGTACATTAGTGGACTGTGCTTGGACCAATTTTCACAGACATCTGCATGAGCCCTTAATAAGATATCTACCTTCACATGAATCTATCTAATAGCAATTAAGTCCACTACTTTTTGCTTAAGTTTAAGGGAATCTGTTAGCAGAAAATGACTGCTCAAATTAAGCACAGGTACTTACTGCACCCTTATCATAGCCAGTTTTGTGCACCTTCCCACCTACTTGTTTTGCATCTGTCTCCAGCCCACTCTTTCTTGATTGAAAACTCTGGCTTACAGGTGACAGAAAAGGGTAGAGATAGATGGAAAGCAAGTACCGTTGGTGGGAAGGTGCGATGAACAACTCAACCCAGCCAAGAATGTGCCGAGCACTTAAGCTTAGTTTGAACAGTCATTTTGTCTTGACAAACTCCCTTTAAGAAAAGACCCTTGATTTGCAACACTGAATTAGAAGCTGATGGTCCAGTGCAAGCTAACATCTACAGAATGACAACAATCTGGATTCTGACAGATCTACAAACAGAAAATTGCTTGTAGACAACCAGTTATGTCAGAAAAAAACTATGATCATATTCTCTTCAATTTCCTTTTAGTGTGCTTTACAAAGGAGACACCGGTTTAGATTCTGTAAAGGCAACATATCCTTCAAAATTGTTTTGTGCGCACATTTGGTAGGATGTCCACCCAACATATTAGGTGCCGCTTATGGCAGCTTGTTGGTGGAGGCTCATCGGCCAAGTGCATTTCCTGCTGTATTGTGAAGCCTGATCATTAATTCTGCAATATGCTTTAGAAAGTAAATATAGTGCTTGCCTGTGACCCAAGTAACTACTCACGGACAAGCCGCGAGGCAGGGTAGTTAAACGTTCCGGGCTCAGATACCAAGAGAGAACGTAATAAACTAAAGGGGAAAGACAAAGTCAGGTCAAGGTCCGAGGTCAGAATACCTGGAAGATAGCAGATCAAAGCAAAGGGGCTAGGCCAACTGATGGTCAGAACGAGGTCCAAGGTCAGGCAGCAATAGATCAACAAATACAGCACAGAAATACAAGGCAAACCACTGAGCAGATGCTACATTTGACAGAGATCTGGGACCGACAGCTCAGCTAAGTAGCTGGGTAATCACCTGGAACATACAACACCTGAAAGAAGCTCAGCACCTCCCAGACTCAGATTGAACGGCTGAGCTGTCCATCAAAACACCGACAGCTCAGCACGCCCCTGCACCACATTGGATGACTGAGCTGTCAGTCACCGCCTCCGAAACACACTGAGAGGAGGAATCGTTACATTGCCTACAACGGTGTTCCTCTGCTTGGGGGGGGGGTCACTTTAGGATTTTTAATACAGTAGAGACGTAGTGCATAATTAAGGCTTAGATAAAAATACATTTGTGGTCATTTAAAACCATTAATGTATAAGAAAAAAATATTTGTATCCCCTTTTGGTAACCCCAATGTATTGATTGAACATTGGTTTCTTACAGTATCACTACCGTACAAGTTATTTCTTAAAGTGAGCATTGGAGGAAGAGATTGTGCTTTTCTGAGATAAATGACCCCTCTTCACTCAAACATTGCCTTTAGTCCTGATGTCTGTTCACCCAGCATCGGTTGTTATGAGCTGCCCAATAGCCTGTACACTATATGACCCTCTGTATGCATGCATGCATTTTATTTCTGGAGAAGAACTTTAATATCAGGTATGGTTGTAATGCTGGAAGTGGTTGAGCAGCCTGCCAATGGTTTGTTCATATTGATATTATAATAATGAATACAGTTCTTTTGTTTGTGAAAACTTTTCATCATTAAGTCATTGAGCGTTTAATAACAGATCTTAATAAAGAGGATCTTTCTCCCGACTTTTCATATTGAACTGGACACACAAGGTAATAGTGGCTCTTTTTAATATTGCCTCTCCGTTGTGCTGTGGATGTAGAGTTGGCGTCTCTGCCTCCTGCCGGCCAGAGACGCCGATCCCCTCACCACCGCAGTCCAGGTCCCGCATCCTCCAGCTCCCCTGCTCCATCTGCCCAGGGTGCGTGCACCACGCGCAGTTCCCCGGGCACTGTACTTAGGGTGCGCGCACGTGCACTCCCTCCCTCTTAAAGGGGCTGTGCGCACTGTACTAAAGAGTCCCCGGCCAATGGCCGGAGGACTGCCCTTATATAAGGCACCTCCTCCAAAATGGAGGTGCCTGTGCAAGGTTGTTGTTTGTGTGCTAACACTCTCTCCAGCGCTCAGGTTCCAGTGCCCGCCAGCATGTCTATCAGCCGTGCCCACCTGCCCGTTTATCAGCTGTGCTCGCCTGTGCCCGTCCAGCAGCCGTATCCACCTGCCTGTCTATCAGCCGTGCCCACCTGCCTGTCTATCTACCCGTATCACCTGCCTGTCTACCAGCCATGCTCATCTGCTGTGCCTGTCAGCTTTGGCCATCAGTCCCGTGGGAGTCGCCTACTCTCACACAAGGTCAGTCCCAGAGTGGCACCTGGTTCACCTTCCCAGTCCCTCCTTGGTTCACGGAGTCGACTATGCCACCGTTTGGCCAGGGTCGGTTCGGGTAGGCACTTAGTTACGCTCCTCTGGTCCCTCCTTGTATCACAGCACAGAGGTTCCACCACCCGGATCCATAACAGTTTGCACAGGCCATGGAATCCGGTGGCTCCCAGGCTCCTTCGCTCTCAGACCTGTACCAAGAGGTCTCTCACCAGAGATCCCAACAGGATACTATCCTGTCCTATCTGCCAACTTGGACGCCCTGTCCACCCTGACTGTGTCCACCTCTAAGCAAGTGCCACCCGCTCTGGCGGCACCTCAACCCAGTGGCGCTGTGGCATCCGGCTCAGGACCCCGGCTATCTGCTTTTCTACATTTTGGTGGTGACCCTGCCCTATGTCGGGGCTTCATTAATCAGTGCACGCTGCACTTTGAGCTCCTGGCACACCATTTCGCCTCCGACCGGGCCAAGGTGGCATTCATCATGTCTCATCTCACCGGAGAGGCGTCGGTGTGGCTTAATCCTCTGGGGGGAGAGAGGGTATCCTCTTGTGTCCGACCTCCAGGCTTTCCTCGCGGCCTTCCGGAAGGTGTTCGATGAGCCCGGACGAAAATCTTCAACTTCCTCCTCTATTCTCCTACTCCGCCAAGGGAGTGTCTCTGTGGGACAGTATGCTGTGCGTTTCCGCACACTCGCATCTGAACTTGCTTGGAACAATGAGGCTCTGGTGTCCACCTTTTGGGAGGGCCTTTCCGGACGGATCAAGGATGAGCTAGCCGGTCGTGACATACCTCCCTCTCTGGACGACCTGGTTTCATTAGCTACATGGATCGACATCCGTTTTCAAGAGCGTTCTAAGGAGGCGACCCGTGAGAGAAGATCCCTGCATCTCGCACCAACCTTCCAAAGGCCAGTCTCGCAATCTTAAAAAATTGTTAGAGGACTACTGCGATAGTATTCCGGGTTCAGGAAAATACAAGAGGATTAGTTGATAAAAGCTGTTTATTTGATTTAAAAGTAAAAATTCATAGATAGGGATAATTAAAATTCATAGATAGGGATGATAAAAGTGCATGGAACAGAGATAAGGACGGGAGGGGAATCTTGGCTGGGGAATCTTTGGCTGTTGAGGATACGAGGTAGGACTGTAATTGAAGGCTGAGGTTCACTTTAGTAGGTCTTTCTGAGGGATCCAAGGCGTTTGGGTACCTGTGAAGGGTATATACAATTGCTATAATGTGCTGCTTCAGGCGAGTTATCAGGTTACCTAATTAGGGAGTGGACCGTATATACCTGGAGCACAAATAGGTGGTGTGTATGTGCTATTTGAGAGTAGGTAGGCGTCACTAGTCAGCTGCGTTCAGGGCGACCAGCTAGAAGGAAAAAAAACAACTGGATTAAGGGACGCTGTTTGGCCCCTCTTTTATCTTAGTATAGTAGATCTAGATAATTACCTGTTTTAGTTGGCTGAAGATTAGATTTAGATTATTGATCCTGGTGTTCCGGGGAGCCACGTGTGTTTGTATGGCTAGAGAGGTAGTTTTCTGTGGGGACTAAATGTTAATATTAGGTCTGATCTGGACAAATTGACATGTACCTAACAAAACATTACAATACTTGTTCTGCTTGTTCTGTGGTAGGTATGGATACTTCGGTCAAGATTTATTCCAAATTTATGTCCCTACAGGTTAACACAGTGAATTTTTGGAATAAATCTTGACTGAAGTATCCATACCTACCATAGAACAAGCCGTTTGGCAGAACTGAACTATAATAGAGTTCACCTAATCAAATCGCCAGTTCCTTACTGGTAACGTATTTCACCCTATCGCAATTTTTGTATTGTAATGTTTTGTTAGGTACATGTCAATTTGTCCAGATCAGACCTAATATTAACATTTAGTCCCCACAGAAAACTACCTCTCTAGCCATACAAACACACATGGCTCCCAGGAACACCAGGATCAATAATCTAAATCTAGTTACACTTAGTTACGCCTCTCTGGTCCCTCCTTGTATCACAACACAGAGGTTCCACCACCCGGATGCGTAACAATGGAGATATTGGTGCCTAATGAGTTATCTTTTTTAAGTCCAGGTAGGTGTGATCAGACAGCTTTCACGGGGGGCATGTACTTCTCCCTGTATGATGTTGACCAATCATAAGCAGGCAGCAACACTCAAAGACAAGAAGAATATGCCACCCATCATAGCTTAGAGCAAATTTCTCAGTGTGTGAGCTGTAATGATACAGCCCTGATCTCCTGGTCTAACAGATGACTAATACCCTTCAGATAAGTGGGTGTGAGGGTCAGCATAGCTGAGTTTATCTGTGTCACATTACACACCGTTCTTTAGCTCTCCTCCTCACATAGCCACATAGCGCATAGTCAGTTCTGCTGTACTGCCCATCCCCCCAAATGTCCTGTCCAGAAGTGTATCAGTATCACATTCATGTCTGTCATATTCACCTTGTACGGGCCCAGCAATGAGATCAGAGCAGGGTCTCTTTATATTTCACACAGTAGTAGTACAACAGAACAGGCAGGTTTCTTCTGTATGATATGTAATGACAGGACTGATCTCACTGCAGGGAGATTACACGTTCCTTGAGCACATCATACATTAGTGTGTTTACTGGCATACTCAGTCATCAGGAGAGCTGATAGAAGGGTTGGTAATGTGACACAGCTAAACTCAGCTGCACTGCTCCCACACTGACTCATGCAGGAAGTTAGACCAGGAGCCTGCCTTTCATTATACCTCTCACATAGAGAAATCTGCTCTAAGCTATCATGTGGACATGTTCTTATTTACTTTGTGTGTTTCTGTCTGCTTAATTGTTCAGCATCATACAGGGGGAAGAAGTTCACACCCCCAGTAAAAACATTGACACCCAGTTGGACTTATTAGGTGTTAAATACTTTGATTGCTTATATCTCCGCACAAAAAAGTTTTATTCCACTCTGCAGCCATTATTGCATCCTGTATCCAGTTCAACATGAAAAATTTGGTAAAAGGTCCTCCGCAAACAAAATTTTACTAGCTCTATATGAACATTGGACTGCCAAGATGATAGGCTCCGTTGTTAAAAAAAAAAAAAAATTAACCTATGTTCCAAAAGCTTTCCCAATGCACAGGACAATCATAAACTGCAGACACCATCTGAAAGGAGACTAAAGGCCCCATGCGCATTCATTTAATGAAGTCCGAATCAACTAATATTGTATCGACTGGTTCACTCGGTAGTCTAATATGTGTAGGACCCCCAGCTCTCTTCCAATGGAAGATGGTGGGGGAGATAAGCATTTGGCATGTCCGATTTCAGACTCCCAAACCTTTTGTTCTTCTTGAGATAAGCCACTGCCCGACATGTCTGGCAGAGGCTCTCTAATAGAGAATACATGGCAGCGTTCGGCAGAGCAAGTGTTCCCGTGTATGGGAATTGGGTGAGATAGCAGCTGGTTAAACGAACCCCGAGCCATCATTCAGGTGACAGCTTTCTGAAGGGATTGGTTAACTTAATTAACTGAGTCTTAATGTGTAAAATACAGAATTCTCACGTCTTGTCACTTCCTAAAACAATGGCTGTAGACATTTCCATTGACTTTTACCATATTGGTATTTCGGAATCCCTCGAGTGTCCTAGATTGAGAGCACTACCAAGAATCCACAGTGTTTTCACATCTGGTTCTTCTCTCTCACAAGCAGGGTTTAATAGTGGGAGTTGTGAACATTCAGAATCACTAAAAATATCAGCTTTTGAACATCACTTCACAGGAAACAAAACGTGAGCAACTTTGCATCACCTCCCCCGCTCTGGCATGCAAGGCTTTCAGAAAAAAAGATCCTACAAGACACAGATGTTATCAAAAAATTACTACTTTATACTTCCCATTTTCATTTCTCATCCCATAATTGGATAGACTCGAGATGAATTGCTGCCAGAATTTTCTCTATCCTCTGCCAATTCCTTGCTTTCTCTGAACACCATCTAATGAAGGAACAAAGGGGGTGATTGCCGATCTTCAAGGCTTAGACTAATTTATTTTCAGATTCCAATATGGACGTCTTTGTAAGACTTTGAGGCTTGCTTTACTGCGTCTTTTAATTCCCCATGCTGAAAGTGCAAATGTCTGATGTTTTTCTACATAGTCAGCGACAAAAACAACAGGTCAAGGGCAGTTTGTGGCCAGAAGAGGAAATTGTGACGACAGAGTAAAATTTATCTCTATGGATGCAGAAAGCCGTTCACGACAATGAGCTCTGATGTTATTACAAGAAATAATATATTAATTGCATGGATCTTGTATGTATGCTCTTAAGGATTTATGTACAAAGACACTTAAATCTTTAATCTCAAACCTTTCTGTAAAGTTTCCAACATCCACTTTATAGTGGTAATGCTGATATTTGCTAAATTCCAGATAAATGTAAAATTTACCACGGAAGAATGTAAGAAGTATGAAAGTGACAAACGCAAGTGATATGAAAACAATAAGGGCTATGTAAATGAACCGATCAGCGGGGCATTAAGTTGTGATTTCACACATAGCCGTTCCCAAATATGTCTATTATTTCAATAATTTCTGTGTATTTTTTTTTTTTAACTGTTTTATTTTAAATGGGGCGAAAGGGGGGTGATTTGAACTTTTATATTTTTTTAATATTTTTAAAAACATTTTTTTTCACTGTACACTTATCTCAATAGTCCCCATACGAGGCTAGAATCTGCGATTGTCTGATCGCCTGTGTTACACATAGCAGGGCTCTAGCCCTGCTATGTGTAACCAAAGTGCTCTTCTGCTATGAGCGCTGACCGGCAATGACAGCCGCAGGGGTCTCCTGCAGGCCCCAGGTTGTCATGCCAACCCATCAGCGACCCGCGGTAATGTGACACGTGCGCCGATGGGTGGGACTAGTGACGTCCTTCCGCCACGACCATTTTAAATGCCGCTTTCAGAGTTTGACAGCTGTGTTTAACATGTTAACATCCACTGGTGGATCGCGATTCCACCCGTGGCAGTTAGGGGCACATGACAGCTGATCAGATCAGCTGTAATGTCCCCAGAAAGGAGCGGGCTCATCGTCTGAGCCCGCACCAAAGAGGGGGATGCGACCTTGGACGTTCTCATAGTTCCAAGGTCGTAAAGGGGTTTAAAAACAAATCTGTGCTTTATTCTCCTTAACTGGGTCCACTGCTGGGTCTCCGCCGCTGTTCCCGGTGTTTGTAGTTGGCTGCAGTTCTGACATCATGTTGACAGCGCTGCAGCCAATCAGTGAGTTCATTGGCTCTGAGCGGAGCGTTCTATTTACACAGGCAGAGTCACTGAGCTCATTGATTGACTGTCGACTTGACTTGCTGCAGCCAATATCAGACATCGGAAGGAGGAGCAAAGACTCAGAGGTGGACCCGGGGAGGGCGAGTATGTTTCTTTCTATATTAAGGCCCATCTTGTTTACTAGATTTATACTTGGGGGGTGGTGGGGAAAACATGATGAATGCTAACCTTATAATACTAATACAAAAAAATATTTTTTTTTGTCAATTTTAAAGAACGTGATATTAAAGGAAACCTGTCAGCAGGATTTAGCCCTATAAACTAAAGGCAAGGCTATAATGGTGTGTGATGCTGATTAATATGATACCTGTTGTGAAGGGATCCGCTGAGTGGCTGTTGAATACTTACCTTATGAAGTTTTGATAAGATGATGTGTGCCCCAGTGTGCTTCGGGGCAGGATGTGGGCGCAGGGTCTTCTTCTCCTTCTCTGCCCCCACCAGTCTCCTCTGTTTCTTCTGCAGGTCACTGATTATTCAGCGCCACCATGGCCAGCATTGTATGGGCGGCGCGTGCGCAGTGGGAGCCGGTGTCCTGTATGCAGGACTTCAATAAAATGGCACTGGAGGCGGCGAATGCGCAGATCAAAATTATGGCTCTGAATAAGGTCACGAACAGTTGGCCAGACATTCTCTTTCAGGATTTTTTGGTAGACAGCAGAATTCATGGTTCCATTTACCACAGCAAGTCTTCCAGGTCCTGAAGCAGCAAAACAGCCCCAGACCATCACACTACCACCACCATATTTTACTGTTGCCATGATGTTCCTTTTCTGAAATGCTGTGTTACTTCTATGCCAGATGTAATGGGACATACACCTTCCAGAAAGTTCAACTTTTGTCTCGTCAGTCCACAGAGTATTCTCCCAAAAGTTTTGGTGATCATCAAGATGTTTTCTGACAAAACTGAGATGAGCCTTTCTATTCTTTTTTACTCAGCAGTGGTTTTCGTCTTGGAACTCTGCCATTCATGCCACTTTTGCCCAGTCTCTTTCTTATGGTGGAGTCATGAACACTGACCTTAACTGAGTCAAGTGAGGCCTGCCGTTCTGTGGATGTTGTTGTGGGGTCTTTTGTGACTACTTGGATAAGTCGTCGCTGCGCTCTTGGGGTAATTTTGGTCAATACTGTTCCATGTTTTCACCATTTGTGGATAATGGATCTCACTGTTGTTTACTGGAGTCCCAAAGCTTTAGAAATGGCTTTATTACCTTTTCCACACTGATAGATCTCAATTACTTAGTTTCTCATTTGTTCCTGAATTTCTTTGGATCGCTGCATGATGTCTAGCTTTTGAGGATCTTTTGGTCTACTTCACTTTGTCAGGCAGGTCCTATTTAAGTGATTTCTTGATTGATTGAGAACAGGTGTGACAGTAATAAGGCCTGTGTGTGGCTAGGGAAATTGATAAACCACAATTAATTTATGTTTTAAAATGGGACAATCACTTTTTCACAGAGGTGCCCTGTAGGTTTGGATTTCTTTTTCCCTTCATAATAAAGACTTTCATTTAAAAGCTGCATTTTTGTCTACTTGTGTTATCTTTGTCTTATATTTAAATTTGTTTTGTGATCTGAAAAATCTAAGTGTGACAAACATGCAAAAGAAAAAGAAATCAGGAAGGGGCAAACACTTTTTCACACCACGGTATATATACAGTTGTTTTTATTGTCTTAATATGTAGAGATGGTTTATTACTGTCGTCTTCTCTATCGTTGTACGAACAGCGCTGAACAACACTGTGCCTCTGGACTCAGTGGTTATGTTATCGCTTGTACTAGCGAGGGAACAAGAACTGCTGGGCCCTAAGAGAACCAGTCACCTCTACTATGCTGCTAGGAGGCTGCATTGCTACTGTAACTGGGGCAAATATACAACCCAAATTACAGGGAAAAGTATTGAAGTGTCCCCCCCAAATAGTTTCATGACCTAATGGGGGGCACAAGATGTAAAATCTTAATTAATTAATTAAAAAGCAGGTAAAAAATAAATAAAAAGTCACTTTCTGATGTTGAGCGAGCATGTTCTGTTAACCCTTTCGGCGAGCATGCTCGGGTGCTCCTCGAGTATCTTCAGCGCGCTCGGGTGTTATGTTTGAGAAACTCCGTGTGCATGGTTTGCGACTGTTTGACAGCTTTAATACATGTGAGGAATGCCTTAGAAACAGGCATTCCTCACATGTATTAAAGCTGTCAAACAGTCGCAAATCATGAGCACTGGAGTGACTCAAACATAACACCCGAGCATGCGGAAGATACTCGGAAAACACCCGAGCATGCTAGTGAATCTCGAGTAACGAGCATGCTCGCTCATCACTAGTCACTGCCAATCCAAATTTCTGTTACAAGCCCCATCCACGTAGAAAAAAACATCTATCGGGTATATATAAAAAGGATTGTAACAGAAAGGGAAAACAAAGTGTTAAATGTATTTTAGCATTTATATTTTGGCCATAAAATAAAAATTAAAAAAAAAACACAAAAAAAACAGACACATATTTCCTTTCTTTTTCCACCTATATCAGAAAAAAAAAGAGTGTGACAAAAAAATAATAAAGCCGCACGTATCACGAAAAAAAAATAATTTAATATCCGTACAAGCAAAAAACGTTACAGCTCTCTTAAGCCGTATGTATGAAAAAAAACAAAAATATGCCTGGTCAGAAACGCTCCAGTACTGAACTGGTAAAAGGCAGTTGTCCTATCTTGTTTGGCCATATGTTGTACGTTGTAAATGCTTGATGCACATGGAGTATATTCAAATGAACGGCTGACTATGTAACACGTCAACAGGTTAACCAGAAAGTAGCTGCCCTTAGCTATATCTCAAGTTAAAGAGAGGGCTCCCTCCTATGACTTCCATTTGATGCGAATGGGGCATATGGAGAGAGGTGGTCTTCATGAGATAAGCCCTTGGACGCTGTCCAGTCACATGGTGCTGAATTAGGATTACTCCAGTTTCCTAGCTCTTCTCTTGGATACTTTTGCTAAACAAGAAGGAATGGATATGGCAGAAGTTGTTACTTTTTCATTCTTCATGGGGCTAGGCGTAACCTCAGCTCTCCAATAAGCAATATGTTGCACACTCTTATTAGGTCATCAATGGAGTTGGTAAAAACAAAACCGTTAACCATGCGGTAGGGGCTGAAATACATAATATTACAATTTTTGTCTGAAACACATTGTGGAATGTGATATATAGACTGACAGGAGAAAGTTTGACTGACATTCTGCAATATTATACATGCTAGTGGCAGAGAGCATCATTTATCTGACTGAGAAAGATGACAGGTGTTTGGAAATTATTAAGAATGTGTAAGGTGGGAGTCAGTCACGAATATGGCTGCTGGAAAAAAGGAGGAAAGGTGTTTGGAAGAATTTAATGAGAAAGGGCAAATGAGTGCACAGACTTTCCGCGGATTATAGAAGATGAAATGTGGAAGCAGGGAACAAGCTAGACAAAGCAAAGGTGAACAGATAGCAGACATGAAAAAAAATCAGAGTTTAATACATAGGCAAACGGATGGATGTTCTTTAAAGCTGAAAAGAATTGCTCAGTGCTTCATACATCGACAGTACATAATATCAGCATCAAAAAAGTATTTGAAACATTTCATGAAGTTGGTAGTACAGGTTTCGCTTAACTACCACAGCTTTTTAAACCATTTATTAATCAGTAGTTGTTGAAATGAAGACAGGTGTCATGGACTTCTTTGTTCTTCCCATCTACTCAGGATTATTTTAACAGACCTACAAAGATGAATTTTGACTTTTTAAAGAGGAAATTTCATCAAATTTTTCATGCTGAACTGGACACAGGTTGTAATAGTAACTTCATAGTGGAATATATATATTTTTTTCATTTTGCCTGTGTGTTGCCGAGATATTAGCACCGCAGCACCAAATATGGGGCGTGTTCTTTCTCCAATGTGTTGCTGCCTGCTTATGATTGGTCAGCATTATACAGGGAGAAGAAGTACACACCCCCAGTGAAAACTATCTGATAACACCCACTCAGATCATCAGGTGCCAAATAATTTGATTGATAATATCTCTGCAACAGAGAGGTAAAATAAGGAAAAAAGTTTTATAATATCATACATAAATTTGTAATTAGCACCATAGGAATGAATCATTAAGGTCTTATCAATGTAAAAAATGTCTGGTTTTCTACTTCGTTAAAGAAGAAGATCATTCATTAAGTGAGATAAAAAAAAATCTACAGCCTAAAAAAAACTCACATTCAAAACACATAATTTTAACAGTTTTCTTTCTTTGCTAGCTTAAAGGGTCTCTGAAGAGTCTAGTTCTCAAAATCTAGTGCCCCGTTCTCTGCATCGTATGGGGGCCTTTGGATTAGGGATAACTTACAATTTTGGTAATAACTCTTTAATTATGAAAAATAATATATCCAATATGCATTAATGAAATCATGTATCTGAATTCATCTCTGGCCAATAATTCATAGGTCAATAAGATATTAGGAAAATGTTATCCCTTTTAGCTATATTATATCTTAATCTGATTTGCCTATGAATAGATCAGTTCAGTGATTCGTTAATAGAATCAGTTGATGAGATTCACTTTAGTTTTTCTTATAAAATGTTAATTACAAATAAAAATAAACAGCCGAGCGTCCGTGGTTGACGTTTGATGGGAATTGACATTTGAGCATAGCAGCTCATGTGTATCGTACCATGTCCAGCAGTCTTGAATGTCAGATTTGACCACTCTCTGTCTTGGGTAATGTTCGGCAATCTTTATTTTCACTTTGTGTACCCAGACTTGATAGGAATGCATTGCAATGACAAGGATGTAGATACAGCATTTGCAGTCTTGTGATCTAAGATATCCATTCTTTTAATGGGACATAGAGTACAACAACGCGTCTAATGCGAGTGGTGGTGACATCTACAGATCTGTCATCTAAATACACATTATTAATTTGTCTTCTGGAGCAATGTTAATGAGTTCTTACCTGGTAAGCCAGAGAAGTTTTGATGTCTGAAGAAATACCTAACAAAAATAACAATACAGAAAGCCGTAGATATGGGACTAATGATTTTCTATATTTTGTGACTGTACACTTTCCTTCTCGGTGTAATGACAGCTTTTCTTTTCTAAAAATCAATTAAGTCTGTGTCATGTTAACATTTGCTAGAGAAGAGGGACAGATAATTAATCTACATGGAGAGACACCAAAGCAGCAGCCATGGTCATCTTACAATGGAAGGTCATAGAGCAAAGACTGGGCCTGTCAATGGAATTCGAGAGAGACAGAAAATGCTTCTCCAAAATGAAAAATTCTATCATTACGCTCATACCTGACCATGCTGTACCCCATGGAGCACTGTAAAAAGAAAGTTATTTTACTATTTATCTAGTGTAGTGCTAGTTTTGACTGTCAGAATCGTATTTTGAAGCTTTTGGGCCCAAATATATATTTTCTAGTGGAGCAGTACATCCATCATTTGGGCAGACATACAATTTCTTGCTGTTTTTGAACCCCCTTGCTGTGTAAAAATGATTAACATCTCTATCTATCTACAGTGTCTGTCTGTCCGTCCGCGTCTGTCTTTCTATCTACACTGATCAGCAAGAACATTAAACCACTGACTATTAAGATGATTCCTCAAGAGGTTCCTCAAGAGGTTAGATATATAAGGCAGCAAGTAAAGTCAGGTGTTGAAGTTGATGTGTTCAGAGCAGGAGATATGGGCTAGTGAAGTCATCTGAGTAACTTTGACAGGGGTCAAATTCCGATGACTAGACATCTGAATCAGAGCAGCTCGAAGCGGCACATTTTGTGGGGTACTTACCAATGAAGGACAAGTGGTAAGCTGGCTACAGGGTCTACATGGGCCTTCAAAACTCATTGATGCTCATGAGGAGTGTAGTCAGTTAACATCCAACAAAAGATTAAAATAAGTTAATCCTGGACACCTTTTGATGCTTTGTGGAGTCCATGCCTTGACAGTTTCAAGCTGTCTTTGTAGCACAGCTAGATGGGGCAAGTTTTCCTTCAATGTGAATTTTTTTATACTTTGTTTTTTTGAGTCAAAGCTTGGAGAAACTCTTGATGAGAGAAGAATAAAGAAAAACATATATCCCTTCCTTCTCTTTTTGTCTCTAATCCCAGTATTGGATTTAAAAAAAACATCTTTAAAATTATATACTATATATTAATTGTATACTACTATCAAAGGGAATCTGTCAGACCCTGATTTCAGTGATGTATCACTTAGTTTACTGGGTTCAGCAGTTGTAATAGAATCACAGTTTTCTCTGCTGTAGTTCTCAGTTGTTGAGCTCTGTATGACTCGCCCGCACCACTGATTGGCAGCTTTCTGTGTAAATTGTATAGTGACAGATATCGGCTAATCAGTGCTGGAGGCGGGGTTGGACTAGGAGGCACAAGGCTAGTTGTCCTGTCATGATAATCTATTGCTGATAAAACTCTGATTGTATTGAAACAGCAAAACTGCCCAGTAAGTTTCACATCCCTATAATCAGGCTTTCTTCCATTACATCATCGTGCTGTCAAATTACATAGCAATCACCTGGTGGCAGATTCCTTTTAAATGATTAAATCTTCATTGAACATTTAAACAGGTTAGTACAATCGTGGAACAGTATAAGGGCATCATACAGTATGCTGCCTTAAAGGGAACCTCTCATGTAAAAAAACACTATTAGGCTATGTGCCCACGATGCATAAATACTCCGGATTTTTCCTGAGCGTTTCTGCATCTCCCTGGCAGAAAAAACGCATGCAGATTATACATGCGGATTGTACATGCGGATTGTACATGTGTTTTTCCTGCCAGGGACATGCGGAAATGAAGCGTTCTTCACTTGCATTTCCGCATGCGGGTTGACAAGCGCTTTCCAAGCGATTTTAGCATCACTTGGAAAGTGCTTGTCAACTTGGTCACACTATATAAATCCATGCAACCGGCATGGATTTATATAGTGTGACCAGAGAGAATGGTAAAAAAGAAATATTATACTTACCTTCTGATGGCCCCCGGTGTCCTTATCCGATCCGTCCAGTGTCCCCGGTGTCTAGCAGTGGTCTAAAAGGACCTGCCATGACGTCATTTAGTCATGTGACGGGTCACGCGACCGTCGACGTTAGTGGTCGCGTGACCCGTCACATGATTAAATGACGTCATGGAAGGTCCTTTTAGACCATCGCGAGCTGCCGGCGAGCCAAGACGGATCGCTATGGAGACCGGGGGCCATCAGAAGGTAAGTATAATGTATATTTTTTATTCATTTTTTTTTACAGGTACTATGGTACCCAGGTCCGGAGGAGAGTCTCCTCTTTTTCAAACCCTGGTACCATCCGCACATTGAAGCTCATGATAACCGCATGTGCACATGTAGTCATGCAGATATTAAGCGATTCAATGCAAGTCAATGGCGGCAAAAAAGCTGTGATTCTGCAAAATAATTGGTAGTGCTGCGGATTTTTCCGCAATGATAATCCGCAGCGGAAATTTCCACAGCATGTGCACAGTGTTAGAACCCTCCTGTTTTTTCCATCTTGTGTTTTGCTTTCACGTGACCATCTGCCTTTATATTCCAGCTCCGCCCTTTTGGCCGTGCTGAACTTCAGTGTTTGACTGTTCCTCTAGCCAGGTGCATCTGTGCCTTTCTCTGTCAGTTCGTTTTGTCCTTCTGGGACCTCTAGTACTTTTTTATCGGTTTGTCTTTTTGTGTTCTGCAACAACTTCTCTGTTTAGGAGGTGTCCCATTTTTGTTCCAGTCCTTAGTTCTTTTAGGGACCCCTCCCCTTATGCTATAGGTCTTCGTTCAGACTAGCCGAGGACTAAGGCAGGTCTGTTTGCTAGGAACAGGCAGCCCGCTACATCGTAGGGATTCAGCTTAGTTTTACTGTAGGGACAGTTTTCCCTTATCTTTCCTAAGTACTTGTTGCAGATCTTAACGCACAGCACATGCGGATTATCATTGGGGAACATGGCAGACCTTCTACCAAGCGTTTTTTAAGGGTTTCTTCAGTGGAATTGCTGCTGCGGAAGCACTTAAAAAACGCATCGTGGGCACACAGCCTTAACCTGTAGATATGAGGCGCGGCTTCAGTCACCGCTCAGGAGGAATAAAGTTCATTTCCCCCTGGCAGCGGGGCTCTCAGTGCAGGCGCCTGGCAGCTTCAGGATGCTATTATCCAGCAGATCCCCATATCCGCAGGTTAATAGTGTTGTTTTACGTGACAAAATCCCTTTAATATTTGTTACAAGACAAAGTATATAACAAAGTTAGGTTGTGTTCACATGTTCAATAGTTACTTCGAATTTGGATCTGTTTTGAGGTGACAAAAATGTTCCAGTACAAGATACATTCATTTGAATGGAGAGGATAATGTCCTAAAATGTCTTCCATTTGCCTTTTTTTTTCCACCTGGCTTGAAAAATGTAGTTTGCTCAATATTTTTTCCAGCCAAAAATACAAAATGGATAGCAAATGGATCAGGGTTTTTTTTATCCTTGAAGTCTGTGGGAAACAGATCGTAATAAATGGCCAGTCATCTGTTATGTCATTTGTTAATGGATCCATATTTTATTAGCCCAGCGTATGCCCAGAACATGAGGGTTGTTCAGAGACCCCTCTAGTAAAAACCGATTCTTTACAAATGAAACAAAAACAGATGAAAAACAGAAACCAAAGTGTCCATTTGTAAATGGATCCATATTTTCTTTTCAATGACCAATTCGTTCAAAAACTGAAACGTTGATTTTCATTTTCCATCTGTTTCTGTTTGTTTGTTTTTTAACGGATCCAGATTTTATTTTTTTTAATACTGGATCTGTTGCAAATGGATGACAGCTGGACATCTGAACACAGGCTGCGTCATATTCTTCACTGATCACAGCAGATCACTCATGGCTCCAGCAGCAGGAAAACAACATGCATTTATAACACATGTACGCTCATTCTAGCATAGGCATCAAGAACATCTAGAGAATGTAAGTGACAAATGTACATTTCATCAGATACCAGGGGGTTCGGACCAGGTTAGCTTTCCATGCTGTAATCCTTCCATCACTCCTGTTCTCCATGTACCTCCCTGTTGTGCTGCATTTGTGACTTCCCTTTAGGTTATAAATATTTGACTCTTTCCTTCGAGCAGACACATTTATTTCGGGGTAAGGGTATGAGCTGTAAACTGCCGTCATCTGATAACTTCAGTGCTGGAATTCCGAGCTTTGCAAGTGCCGATGAAATTAGCACCTTTGTATTTTTAGATAGGTTTTGCAACTTGTCTCCTGCGCGCAAGATACTATTTTTTTTCCCACAATTTATTTATTGGCACAGACATATATTTTTTTTGCTTTATGTTTTTATAAAGTTTTATTTCACCTGAAAGAACACTTGATTTACGTTCAAAACTTCTGGGATTGTTTCTTGGTTCTGGCTGCTTTCAGGACCTGATTTGAACAGATTTGCAGAGAGGACGACACTTTCCAATGGTGACAACGTCTCTGATCTGGACATCCCTGAGGCGGAGGGACAGAACCATAGACATGATCTTGATGGAGGTTTTTTATTCCATGTATTCTTGTAAGATAACAATTGTGTGCTTTATCCTGGCGATGACTGTTGAAATAGTTGAGCCATGAGTGGAGATGTTACCAGTGATAGGACATTTCTCGCTAGTGTATGTGGCCACTGTATGTGCTTCGTTGGTACCTTGAATCTCAGACTGATGTTCTTGTAAGTTTCTTAACTTTTGTTCTGGGAGATAGTGGCTGCTTTTATTAAAGGGGTTGTCTGGCCGTAGGCTACAAGTCTTCAGCCACTCTATGTGACTGCAGACTTGTGAATCCTCACATCATGCATGGTGTGAGGATTCTCCGCCGCTGGGAGCCGGCAGTCATGTGAAAGCAAGTATGCGATTTGCATACTTACACTCACATTTCAACTAGACTTGCCAAAAGTATGTGATTTGCATACATATTGTCACCTGCCTACTAGACGTGTGCTGCCTCGCTCAATGTAAGTGTATTGAGCAAGGCCGCACACATCTAGTCTTGTTCTGATGAAGGCTGTTGTAAGGCCAAAACGTTGCCATGTCTGATAAGTTACAAAGTAATGGGTGCAACTAAGGAACAATTCGGGGGAGAGATTCTTTCGATTTTTTAAGGTGGAGCATTTTAGTGGAGAGTTGCCCCAAGACAGCACGGAAATACAGGAGTGGTGCAGGGAATCTAGCCATTTGAACTGAATATGTATTGCACTCTGGTATGGGATTTTTCTGCCAACCTCTAGGCTCAGAAGCTGGCATGGGGTAAAGGGTTAAAAGTCTTGTAACGTGCCAATATCCAGCAACTAATGCTACAATTTTCTTGTATGTCCTGATCCATCAGAATGGCATTGTATATTTTCATATACAGTATTTTACTTCTTCAGAACTTTACTAATCTAACATTGGCTTTCTTCGGAGATTGCACAAATGATGGAAATAATAGACAAACGCAGCTCTAGAGAAACAACTATTGTTAAACACTTGAAATAATGATTTTCTTTGGCAGAAACCGCGAAATGGTAACGCTGCTGAATAACTTCTCAAAACCCAAAACTGGGGAAATAGAAAATGTCATTTTCAGTTTGTGCTCGCTGAACGGCTTCTGAGTGACAGCGGGCTCTATAATCCAGACTGGCAGTAATTTAGTGTATGGAAATCAGAAAACAAGGAGAGACGTGTTAGTCCCAGTAAGCGCACTCTTATATGAGAATGACGTTTCTGTTATTCCTCCATGTATAGAACGAGATTCGCAGACTCGTACATCAATCATCAGCTGTAAAACAGATATGACATTACGGATTAATTCAGGCACAATAATCTACATTAATTTACACATTATAATAGAACTTTCATGTGTTGGGAGACATCATATAAAAAAAGTGCATTTGTTCTCTTAGTGGATATCGGTGAATATCGCCACTGGTGTATGAGGACAGGGCTGTATATCAGCAAGGAAAGGATTGAAATCACAGCACAGGTTTCTGGGGATCTTTGTTAATGCTCAGAGCTTCCATCCCACAGAAGCCCCTTGAGAATAGATAAAGCCCAATACACATTAGATTAACATTGGTCGAACACTCCAAAATGGACAGGTTCGTCCAACAGTCTAATGTGTATGAGGACCCAACAAGGATGATTGTCGGGGAGTCAAGGATCCGGCATGTCTGAATTTGAACCACCAATCCTTTTGTTCTTTAAGAGATAAGCCACTGCCAGAGATGTCTGCCAGCGGCCCTCATAGAGTGTAGAGAGAGCTTACTCTGTATGGGATAGTTAAGTGAGATGTCTACTAGCGGCCCCCATAGAGTATAGAGAGAGCTTACTCTGTATGGGATAGTCAGGTGAGATGTCTGCCAGCGGCCCTCATAGAGTGTAGAGAGAGCTTACTCTGTATGGGATAGTTAGGTGAGATGTCTGCCAGCGGTCCTCATAGAGTATAGAGAGAGCTTACTCTGTATGGGATAGTTAGGTGAGATGTCTGCCAGCGGTCCTCATAGAGTATAGAGAGAGCTTACTCTGTATAGGATAATTAGGTGAGATGTCTGCCAGCGGTCCTCATAGAGTATAGAGAGAGCTTACTCTGTATAGGATAATTAGGTGAGATGTCTGCCAGCGGCCCTCATAGAGTGTAGAGAGAGCTTATTCTGTATGGGATAGTTAGGTGAGATGTCTGCCAGCGGCCCTCATAGAGTATAGAGAGAGCTTACTCTGTATGGGATAGTTAGGTGGGATGTCTGCCAGCGGCCCTCATAGAGTATAGAGAGAGCTTACTCTGTATGGGATAATTAGGTGAGATGTCTGCCACGGCCCTCGTAGAGTGTAGAGAGAGCTTACTCTGTATTGGATAGTTAGGTGAGATGTCTGCCAGCAGCCTTCATAGAGTATAGAGAGAGCTTACTCTGTATGGGATAATTAGGTGAGATGTCTGCCAGCGGCCCTGATAGAGTATAGAGAGAGCTTACTCTGTATGGGATAGTTAGGTGATATGTCTGCCAGCGGCCCTGATAGAGTATAGAGAGAGCTTACTCTGTATGGGATAGTTAGGTGAGATGTCTGCCAGCGGCCCTGATAGAGTATAGAGAGAGCTTACTCTGTATGGGATAGTTAGGTGAGATGTCTGCCAGCGGCCCTGATAGAGTATAGAGAGAGCTTACTCTGTATGGGATAATTAGGTGAGATGTCTGCCAGCGGCCCTGATAGAGTATAGAGAGAGCTTACTCTGTATGGGATAGTTAGGTGAGATGTCTGCCAGCGGTCCTCATAGAGTATAGAGAGAGCTTACTCTGTATGGGATAGTTAGGAGAGATGTCTGACAGCGGCCCTGATAGAGTGTAGAGAGAGCTTACTCTGTATGGGATAGTTAGGTGAGATGTCTGACAGCGGCCCTGATAGAGTGTAGAGAGAGCTTACTCTGTATGGGATAGTTAGGAGAGATGTCTGACAGCGGCCCTGATAGAGTGTAGAGAGAGCTTACTCTGTATGGGATAGTTAGGTGAGATGTCTGACAGCGGCCCTGATAGAGTATAGAGAGAGCTTACTCTGTATGGGATAGTTAGGAGAGATGTCTGACAGCGGCCCTGATAGAGTATAGAGAGAGCTTACTCTGTATGGGATAGTTAGGAGAGATGTCTGACAGCGGCCCTGATAGAGTGTAGAGAGAGCTTACTCTGTATGGGATAGTTAGGAGAGATGTCTGACAGCGGCCCTGATAGAGTGTAGAGAGAGCTTACTCTGTATGGGATAGTTAGGAGAGATGTCTGACAGCGGCCCTCATAGAGTATAGAGAGAGCTTACTCTGTATGGGATAGTTAGGAGAGATGTCTGACAGCGGCCCTGATAGAGTATAGAGAGAGCTTACTCTGTATGGGATAGTTAGGTGAGATGTCTGACAGCGGCCCTCATAGAGTATAGAGAGAGCTTACTCTGTACAGGATAGTTAGGAGAGATAGCTGCCGGCTGAATGATCAGCTGAACCATTGTTCGGCTGGTGGCTTCCTAAATTTGGGGGGCTTTGGAGTAAACAACACCTAAGCAGAATTTAGATAAAATACTGGGTACCCCATAGTAAAAAAAAACAGTATGGGTCCCATTTCTCTCCCATCCGGAGGCAATAGATCCTGGAGCAATCACACACGTGAAAGAAGAGTGGACGAGGTTCAGAACGTAGAGATATCTGAAGCTGCTTCCACCTAATTTCTAATCGCCAGTGACAGTGAAGGGGCCGCCGATATTGATATCTGCGCGTTTGCTTGCTTTAACATTCATGTAAATGCACTTGAGCTCTTGATGCATTCTTTTCTAAGTAAAAAAACGCACAAAAATGCTTGAATATTTGCAAGTAGATTCCACATTGATTATCACATTTGTATTTTGTTCTGATTTCAGTGGGAGAAACACAATAATAATCTTGTAATTATGATACCTTTTAATGGCTAACAAAAATAAGTGATATTACTTAAGTGTTAACATCACTTATTTTATTTTTGTTCGCCATTAAAAGGTATCATAACTACAAGGTTATTATTTTTTTCTCCCACTGAGAAACAATCAATCCTTTTGACACAAATTAAACACACCCTATAAAAGCATAGGGGTGTAAGTGTATCCACCCTGAAAAGGGGTTCGACCTCCTAACTTCAGTCGTTCTAAGAAATGATCTGTAATGAAAGCAAAATGAGTCTCATTCACCTACTGCTGCTCCTGAGTTGCCTCTCCGCCGCTCCCCAGGGGGTCTTTGTTGACATGGCCACGGTGTTGATGTTAAGTCCTCAGCACCTGACCGCTGCTGCCAATCACTGGGCTTAAAAGTCTTGTTCTGTCTAAAAAAATCAGCCATGGATCCCATTATCTTATCATGGGATACATCATGTTTTTGTTGGGCTCCAATATTTTTTGAAATAGACTACAATATTTTTGTCATAATAATGTGTTTTAGGTTTATTTTCTATATATTTGAACCAAATATAAAAAGTTTGTGAATTTTTAACAAAAAAAATGTAATTTTTCAATCACTCCATGGAGCAACTTGTCACAACAAAAGATGGGAGAAATAGTAAGAGAGGCAACTATAGGCAGAGAAGCTTTGCTCCCCTCCGTGCAGTGATGGTTTCCACGACTTATGACTATGTACTCAAACGATCAGAGAGATATAGACAAATCAGATTTTTTTTCTTTCCTGTATTTGCTTGTAATTTGATGTTTTATAGAATTCTTTGCTCCCAATTAATGGCAAAAAAGGGGGATTTGTCGAACATAACTCCACGTTAATCTCAAAATTCACAGCTCCACAACTGTCTAGAAAAATATTTTGTAATCAATTGAAGCATCTTGTTGACAAATTACTGAACTTGGCAACAACAAGCAAGCTTTTATGCTGGTAATTGCATGGAGGTGGATGCGCATCCTAGTGCACGAACTCCATATAGACTGCTCTTTGAGCTGCAACTGGAACCTTAGAGAAAGGCTCCTCTAGCTTACATTGGTCCCATTTGTGTTCCTGGGTGGATGGAAACTTAATTCATGCACCTCCTTTCTGGCCACTTGTTCCCTTTGCTCATTTATTGTTTTAGAGGATCATGCTGCTCTCCACTTCTAAAATTATTGATAAAGTGAGTGGCTTTTTCATGGAGAACAAAGCAATCAACAGTCCAAAATTAAACAGTAGAGTTTCTGTCGAAACCCTCAGTATTGGTTAGTCTAATGTGTATGGGGCCCTAAAGACTCATCTCTGCAGAGAAACTGCATAGTTTACAAACAAGGGCTTGGGTAATCAGTCCATATGATTATGTGCAGATAATAAAGGCGGACACACCTTCCGTCCTTGGAGGCAAACTGGACACTATTACAAGGGCCCAATTTGATAATTACTATGGGGACAACTCTTCACTGTATTCCACTCAAATATCGTAATAATGAGTGTAATCATTTTTATGTATATTACCTGTTACTTTTCATTAATGGGTACGCCCCAACAGAAAATGATCTATTGTAAAAAAAAAAAAAAAAGAGATTGATATAAAAAAAAATTACATTTTGATTGTCTTGTTTAATATTCCATCTATGATAAATAATTGAAAAAAATATTTTCACACTAGCCACTAGGCTCATACATTCTGTTTTTTTCAGTCATAAGCAGATACAGATTGGCTCCGAACCTATTGACTTGCATAGAAGTATTTTCTGGGCATGCTTTGCTATGGGCAGAGGTTATTGTGCAGGGAGGGGGAGGAGGTGAGCAGTGATCTCCTTTTCTGATGGTAGATACTGTGTTCTCTGCTCTATGTAGAGTTGCTATCTTTTAGTATAATCCTGTCTGTCATGATAATGAGTCTGCTGAAAAGTCTTCTGCACAGAACAGGATGTGAGAGTCTCGTGGACAGAGTGAAAATTGCAAGATTTCTTTTCATTTAACTAGAGATATGGAGAATTGGGGAACAAAACTAAAAAAATGCATTTAATATTAAAACCCTGTCATTTTTCGTCAAGGCATTCCATCTAACAGAATAAATCTACAAACAAAAGTGTTTATGCTTTTTTGTTGGCTTTTGCTAAAAGTAGATTTATGCGCAGGGTTTGCAGTTTAGGTATCTGTCAAAAAAAACAAAAGACCGATAGCCGGGCAATAACAAACCACATTCTGATATTCTGTGCTGAATCCCCAATGACAAAAGGAAAACAATCTTTGTAGCACTGAATCGTGCAATACAATTACCGGAGGCCGTTGTTAATCATGAGTTTGGAACAAACGGGGGGAAATAAATTCTTTTGCTCATCTGCTTTGTTAGGTAAGGCCATCTTATCTGTACAAATGACTCTACTCAGGACGTGTTTGATTTTCATTCTTTTCCAATGCTGATCTATTAAACTCAGGAGATGAAAGCTTAGCTGCCATCCTGCTGCCAAATCTCACCCAAAACTGGAAACATACTTATTAAACTCTGCAGCTGAGACACATTTCATTTATTATCTGGCTGCAAACTGGCAGCAGACAGTTTAATTAGTAAAGGCTATTATTAATGAAAGCTGGGAAATCCGTATTAGAGGGAAAATAGGACTTATTAAATATATCTGCCATAAGACTGTACTTGCTTATAATAAAAAATTACTTTCAAGAAGGGTGGGAAAGTCATACCAAGTATATGACAAAAGACTGATATCACTTTCTAGGGTAATGCGTAACACATTTTTATGACTAATATTAGATATATGTTATATCAAAAACATACATATTACTAAATATGTATTAGAAAAAAGGGTGTCTCTTTTGTCATTTATATGTTAGTACAATCTACAATTACTCGAATGGGTACTACCTCCACAAGCATCATGGTGTCGGTAGATGTCAACAAATTAAGCTGGAATTGCTAATTATCTATGGATAGATTAGGCTGTATTCACATGCAGCAGATCCATTGCCTCAGAGGAGATCGACTTTATATGTATAAATGTGTGGTCAATACAACGGACTGGCACATGACTTATTCCTTTCAAAGACCTGAGAAAGGACCAGAAAACATTCATTACATGTAAATGTAACTAAATAGGAAAGGATTCTTTACAGTTAGAGCAGTCAGACTGTGGAATGCCCTACTGCAAGAGGTAGTGATGGCAGACACTAACAGCATTTAAAAAATGCTGGATACTTTTCTCAGCACATATAGGGAAAGAAAATGTATAGCTAGTGGAGAAAGGGTGAACTTGATGAACCTTTGTCTTTTTTTCAACCTATGTCGTTATTTACAGTAACTATAAAAAACCAACCAACCATAGAAGCCCAGTGTACATAAAAATGTATTAAATATTAATAATTCATCATCTTTCCGCCATCTCATTCAACTCCCCCAACTGACCTATCCATCATAGTCAATGGCTGCCCACTCTCCCAGTCCATCAAGCTCGCTGCCTTGGGGTAACCCTGGACTCTGAACTCTCCTTCAAACCACATATCCAAGCCCTTTCCACTTCCTGCCAACTCCAACTCAGAAATATCTCCCGGATCTGCACATTCCTCAACCATGAATCTGCAAAAACACTAGTGCACGCCCTCATCATCTCCCGCCTTGACTACTGCAACCTCCTGCTCTGTGGCCTCCCTTCCAACACTCTCGCACCCCTCCAATCCATCCTAAACTCTGCTGCCCGACTAATCCACCTGTCCCCCCGCTATTCCCCGGCCTCTCCTCTCTGTCAATCTCTTCACTGGCTCCCCATTGCCCAGAGACTCCAGTTCAAAACCCTAACCACGGCATACAAAGCCATCCACAACCTGTCTCCCCCATATATCTGTGACCCAGACTCCCGATACATACCTGCATGCAACCTCTGATCCTCACAAGAACTCCTTCTCTACTCCCCTCTAATCTCCTCCTCCCACAATCGCATACAAGATTTCTCCCGTGCTTCTCCCCTACTCTGGAACTCTCTACCCCAACACATCAGACTCTCGACGACCGTGGAAACCTTCAAAAAGAGCCTGAAGACCCACCTCTTCCGACAAGCCTACAACCTGCAGTAACCACCGCTGCATGACCAGCTCTACCCTCACCTAATGTATCCTCACCCATCCCTTGTAAACTGTGAGACCTTGCGTGCAGGGTCCTCGCTCCTCCTGTACCAGTCGCCGTCACATTGTGTTCAAGATTATTGTAATTGTTCTTGTATGTATACCCCTTCTTCACATGTAAAGTGCCATGGAATAAATGGCGCTATAATAATAAATAATAATAATAATAATAAACTTTATTAAGGATCAGGAAGCCAAAGAGTAAGAATTACAAAAATGACATAGATAGAGCGACGCACACCCAGAATTAATAGAAAACAGCATGTCACAGGTAATCAGTTATGTATAATAAAGTATGATGCCAGTAATTGTATAAATCTATGCATAATGTAAGATATATAATAGTCAAATGTGGCATGTGTCACATAAATCATTAGTGACAAAAGGTGAAGTGTCAGTGCACAATCAATGAAGGATAGTGGGGATTTACTTAGTGCACTGTAAAAAGTGGATGAGGACTCCCTGCTGAGTTGCATCTACCCCGACGTACGTTTTGGTGAAGGCTATAACCTAGCGCTGATAACTCATTATGTTATGATCTGCAAACATCATTACATCAGAGAAGGAGCTCAGGAACTGGACGATCAGTCTGACAAAATTACGGGAAGGTTACACAATGACATCTGCGGTTCACCGTATTGAGATGATGCGTTCCATTAGGTCAGCGTGTCAGTAACGCGCCGGAAGTGACAAATGCTTCTCACCGTAATGAGAGGATGCGCTCCACTGACAGAATATGATGTACCTCGGCGTCCTAATGTGATGGGGACCATTCGGTGTACTAGATTTATTTGAAATAGACCCAGAAAACAGGCTGGATCTAGATAGGAGGCTCCATGTTAACTGTATAACACAGAGGAAACCTCGGACAAAAACTACTTGGAATCCCCTGATGATCCTATTTAGGGAGGAAACCCGTCCAGAGATGGTCTTTAGAGCAGTCTCTGGTCTTTCTGTCTGTGGAAAGGTGATGATTGGGCATTATTACTATGTGCCACATCCCAATGGAATCTACTAACACCAGTTTCAGATGCCTGTGAACTAATGGAGGATTTGGGTGAGACCATTCCTTTATATATATTTTCTCAAAACAAGGCTTAATATCGTTTTGGAGTATCTATTAACTGTTTGGGAGCAACTGTTTGGGAATAGGAGTCTAATTATTTTATATAGAATCATAGAATGGTAGAGTTGGAGGGGACTAACCATTCACTAAACCATCTCAGACAGATGTCTGTCCAGCCTGTGCTTGAAGACTTCCATTGAAGGAGAACTCACCACCTGTCGTGGCAGCCTGTTCGACTCATTGATCACCCTCACTGTCAAAAAGTTTTTTCTAATATCTAATCTGTATCTTCTCCCATTCATTTTCATCCCATTGCTTCTAGTCTTTCTTTGTGCAAATGAGAATAAAGTTGATTCCTCTACAGTGTGACAGCCCTTGAGATATTTGTAGACCGCTATTAAGTCTCCTCTCAGTCTTCTCTTTTGCAAGCTGAACATTCCCAGATCCTCTAACCGTTCCTCATAGGACATTGTTTGCAGACTGGTCACCGTTTTGGTCGCTCTTCTCTGAACTTGTTCCAGTTTCTTCATGTCTTTTTTAAGACACAGAACTGGACACAGTATTCCAGATGACTGTGACCAAAGAGGAGTAGAGGGTGGTAATTATTTCACATGATCTAGACTCTTTGCTTCTGTTAATGCAACCCAGAATTGTGTTTGCCTTTTTGCTGCTGCATCACACTGTTGACTCATGTTCAGTCTGTGATCTATTAGTATACCCAAGTCTTTTTCACATGTGTTGTTGCTTAGCCCTATTCCTCCCACTTTGTATAAGCTTTTTTCATTTTTCTTGGCCAGATGTAGTACTTTGCATTTCTCCTTGTTAAAAACCCACTACATAAATACCAGATAATCTGCAGGTTGAGACGGTTATTATTTGCTGATTTTTTTGCAGTGTGTGCCTTCTTAGTGTTGTTTGTTCAATTTTAAAATCCTATTACATGTAAAGTTTTAGATTCCCATTTCTGCTATATCTTTTTAGAAGGTTGCACCCAACAGCTGCTACATTGGTGGCTTGAACTTTGGCCGCCATTGCTCACATTCCCTAATGCATGGCCTATAATGACAACACGTCTTAGACAAAACTGCTTATAGATCTGTTTCACCTTACCCAACACAAGGTCTTTAAGAGATTTGCAGTATGGATGTGAATGGGAGATACAGTACAATAATCACACTGATATAGTTTCATTAGGTGAAGGCACGATTAGACCATATGTCAGAGCTCTTCCGTTATTAATCATTGATGACCAACCAATATGAGATAATTGCATGACATCAAAGTCATTAGATAAAATTGTCTTCTATCCTTATGTTGCCCTTTTTTCAGACATTTGATATGTTACCATTATTAAAGTGCAATGATCCCAACGACGGGGAAAGAGAACCCTGGGGCAAAGAAAAGATTAAGCTGGCATTATAGTGGCCTGACAGCCATTAACATTATTTATCGTTACATTTCCATTAGGACCGTTGTCTGCAGACTTGTTGGCTTAACTACATCCACCCTGTATGAAGACTTCTATGGAGATTATGTAATGGATGGTGCTAATGTGTAGTCTATTCCAGATCTGCAGTATTCATTGCCCTGCAATCACATAAGAAGTGTCATGAGATGCTCTGCATTAGATATGGATTTCTATTAAAGCTATAGAATAATTACACATAACATCAAAATACCTGCTTCTCCCTTAATCATGTGTTAATACCCAATGATGCCATGTTTGGAGGAAATAACTCCGGCACAAGTCATGATTGACAGTGCATAATGTTGAAGAGGCTTTTTATTCTTCAATGATTATAAAACTTAGGAATATTGAAGGAAAATCGATTGCCGTCCTTTATCTGACATTTCGAAAATATGGATGGAGGAAAGAATTGGGGGTTTCGATAATTTAGGTTGTCACAGCACAAGTGACAATTGCCCCCATTGATTGCTAGAATGAAATGATAGAAACAGGGTGCCGGGCTGGTCTTAGGAGTGTGAACTGTGTGGTTCAACAGAGCAAATCTATGATTAAAGGGAATCTGTCACCAGATTTTGGCTACCTCATCTGAGAGCAGCATAGTGTAGGAAAGAGACCCTGATTCCAGCGATGTGTCACTTTGATTACTGGGTGCCACTGTTGTGACATAATCAGAGTTTTAGATGTAGCTTATAGCAGAGATCAGAATCACAGCTTTCTGTGTACATTGTCTGTTGACAGTGAGCTGCTTATCAGAGGAGGGGGGGTGGTTGGTCTAGCAGTTGTGTGAGTTATAGTCTGGGCAGTGATACTTTCCTGGTGATAAAACCTTCATTGTAAGTAAACAACAACACAGCCTAATAAGTGACGCATTTCTGAAATCTGTGTTTCAGCCCCTACCTCCTGCTGTCGATTACATATGAAAAACCTGCTGACGAATTCCATTTAATGAAGGCATGATGGCCTCGTGACCTGCAATTTGCACTCTGGACCCCGCAATTTCTGGCCAAACATAAAAAAGTCAGCAGCTCAGGATGCCAATCCCTATATTATTGCTTGAGAAGTATTATTTGTACAGTACATGCTTATATTATTTTGTCACTCTGTGGTACACCATAAGACGGGGAGGGTCAATAGTGTTGGAAAAATAACAACAGCTGCAGACTTATGCTATAACACTATGTCGAGCGCAGAGCAGATGGCGCTGTGTTAACTGTTTAGTCTCTAACATACAGTATGACGTCTCAGTTGTTTTTGTTTGTGTCAGTTTTGTTCTGTATCCCACACAATGATGAAGATAATAGTTGCTGTATGTCCTAAGTAAAGCAGTTCATTTTCCCCAAATGTCTGAGTGCTGAATGACTCTGCTGAAAGTGCAAATCTGCAACACATGGAAAGTTCTGCACAGAGCAGCATCCAACCTAAGGCCAGCCCTAGCTGCATTGCCCAACAATTAGGTCTCAGCATTGATGGAGTATACCAGTGACATGCCTTCGGTAGTTGTGATGAGACAATCCTTACACTTTTACTGTTAACCACTAGCTTAATGCTACTTAGAACTTTTTTTTGTGATTCAGAACTGCAGTTGAGGCTATTTCCACGTTGATGTACAGCATATTGAATGCAGCCTAGCCTTGCTGTACCCATTGGGCAAATAGACATTTTTTTGCAAGAGTTATTACAATTTCTATTTTATAAAATGTCAGAGTTCAGCTCCATGACCTTTTTAAATGGCATGTCAGCAACATTCAAAGCAAACAGCATTGGACAAGCTAGAAAATAAACAATATAACAAGTACATAGCAGAGATTTCCTACAGACTGTGCTGGGATTTTATATTTGACTGTGAATTATGAAATCAAATCACGGCAGAATTATATGGAAATAAAAATAGCAGTCTGTGATACCGGCCTATTCTGCATATGGTGTGGGGATGTTAGTAGCTGGCACATGCTTTTATCGAAGTCAGCAGATTTTATTGCTAAGAGGATATTATTATTGTAAAAATTATAGGTAATGCAAGAGCATGACAAATGTTTTTCTTTAATTCAGTAATTTTGCATTTGGTATTGAGAAAATTTATTCGCATGAGCCATCCTTAATAAAACTGTTTCCCATCTTCTAAGTTCAACTTGCATCTGGAGATTGGTTATGACATCGCAAGCTCTTTGTCACGATACTGTAGCGAAAATTCCCAGGGCAATTGGCCTCGTCCCTGTCCCTTAAGCTAGGAGGACCTTAGACTATTAGTTTCCCATATTACCCCTGATGGTGGAGATGCTGGAGTCTCGTACCTTGCTACGCTCATATATGCACACTGATCTGTTTCTACCCTCACCTAGGGAGGTATGGGACAGAAGTGTATAAGATTATTATTATTTATTATTATAGCGCCATTTATTCCATGGCGCTTTACATGTGAAAAAGGGGTATACATACAAAAACAATTACAATAATCTTGAACAAAAACGTGATGGCGACTGGTACAGGAAGAGCAAGGACCCTGCCCACGAGGGCGCACAGTCTATAAGGGATGGGTGAGGATACAGTAGCTGGTTGTGCAGCGTTATGGTGGAGCGGTGGTTACTGCAGGTTGTAGGCTTGTCGGAAGAGGTTGGTCTTCAGGTTCCTTTTGAAGGTTTCCACGGTAGGCGAGAGCCTGATATGTTGTAGTATTTGAAGAGTCTTTGAAGTGGTTTTCATGTAGTTTTTGGAGCAGAATCCACTTGGAGTGAACATATCCTAAGCCCCACTAATGGTGGGAGCAATGATCTCAATAGGAGTAAATACCTTCTAGGTACAGTGCCTGGGAATATGTGGGTGTTATTTAAATGACTGATAAACGACCATATTTTTTGAACTATAAGACTCACCCCAAGTTTAGAGGAGGAAAATTTTTAACCTGTCATTGGGATCAGGCATGTCAGGGGTCACTGGTGCGTCTTACAGTCTGAATGTAGCTTACTGGGGGGGGTGTGGCGGTGGTGGAGCGGAGTCACAGGAGGCAGGAGCAGGGTCACATTTACATCATTTGATAGCAGAAGATGGGCGATGCGGTGGGCCCTGGGCTAGGAGGAGTGGGTGTCCTGGCAGAGTCCACGCTGCACACATTGATCTCCTGGCGATCTTCAGTAAAATGGCACTGGAGGCGGCGCATGCGCAGATTGAGATCTCTGCTCGTCATTGTGCCGAGATCTAAATCTGCTCATGCGCTTACAATCGGCACAATTTTTCTGAAGCCCACCGCGAGGTCAATGTGTGCAGCGTGGACTCCGCTCCTGCCTCGAACCGCCAGCCTCCTCCTAGCCCAGGGCCCACAGGATCATCCCACTCCTGCTGTCAAATGACGTAAATGTGACCCTGCTCCTGCCTCCTGTGACCCTGCTCCACCACCACCACCCCCCGATAAGCTACATTCAGACTCTAAGATGCACCCTCATTTTCCTCCCAAATTTTGGGGGGGAAAAGTGCATCTCATGGGCCTAAAAAATACTGTGTATTACATGTTGCAGTGTTTGTTGTCAGAAATTCATGAGCCTGTCAGACAGTTCACATTTGTGGCTATTAGCCCTATAAGCCATAACACAACTGTGACAAAAAAAAAAGTTTTAGTGTTCAGAAAACAATTCATCTGTGCTTCCTACAATTGCTCAATGACTTTATCACACTTATTTGGGGATCTGCAGAGAGTTAGAAAACCGCGCTCATTCCTGGAAGTGACAAAAAGGCAGCGTTACTAGACTTGTATTTCAGCCCGTGCAATATGTGACCCATTTAACAAATCTTTTTTTTTACATTTCTCCATAGAGCTCCTAAAATCTAAGCTTTGCACTCTGTTTGTTATAGGCCTTTTAAAAAGAAAGAAAGGCACAAATGATGTCTGCTAGGGGAGCGATGTGAGAAAAGCAGTCTGCCAGCGTGAGATGTCAGTCATGGGAAATGGGAATTGCACTCTAGAATTTATAGGAAAATAAATATGTATATATATTTGCCATTTTAGGAACTTTGATGCTTCAAGTTAAGTCTTTTTCTGTTAGGGTTTCCATAAAGTATTGCCGTCACGGCAGCGTGCTCCCTAGATGGGAAGTGCGCCTAATATAATGGCACTTCGGGTACAATACGGCATTATATGGCAGAAGGAGTATACAGTATTTTTATTCTGTAGTCCTGGCCAACAGCAAGTACACACAAATGTGCCACAACTTACAGTAAGTAAACTTTAGGGAAATATTTTATGTGCTTTAAACCCTTTAATTCTGACAAGATAAGTGAGGATGCAGGTCCTAAACCCGCCGCCGATCGCTGAAGAGACCGCTTAGTGGTGTGCAGATCAGGAGACGAGCGCACAGCTCCTGCCCTAGAACTTGCACAGAGCGGAGTATGGATGTAGTAAAGTCATAGTCATGATTCTTCTAGATTTCTGGCATAAATCGCTTTGAAAAGTCGCCATATTTTTGCACTACGCGGAGTTGCACAAAAATTTGTCAACTTTTGGCGTTTTCACACCAGCTTCGCTCAGCTAACATGTTGCCTCAGCTCATCTAATTCATGATGAGCTATTGTGTATCTTACACTAGAAAAGTCTCTGACTGGAGTACAACTTGTGGCACAACGTATGGAGGCACGTGCATCTTTGTTTTCTCCAGTTCAATAACTAGTGCCCATGTCCTTTGCTACTTGCTCCAGTTCTGGAACCAAATAGCTTTACTTTTCGATACAGGACAGCACTTCTCTGCCGTCACATAACCAGAGTTTTGTGTGAAGGAATTTGCTTATTTCAGCCGGTGAGCCAGCCCCCTTCTGGCTTTTCATTAGCTCTGACAGATGGGGGCTGGCTTGACTATTGAAAAATTTGCAATGATTGTAAGTTTGGCATTGACCACCGGTGAAGGGATAACATTACCAAATTCTTATTATTGAGGTAGCAAAACACTTGGAAGAATACGTTTTGTTTAGTTAAACTTCATTTAGATTAATGTTTTTCTTCATTTATGATATACAGTCATGGCCGAAAGTGTTGGCACCCTTGAAATTGTTCCAGAAAATTAAGTGTTTCTGCCAGAAAATCATAGCAATTATTTATTTTTATTTATTTTACTCACTTATATAGCACCATTAATTCCACAGCACTTTACAGACATTATCATCACTGTCCCATTTGGGCTCACAAACTAAATTCCCTATCAGTATGTCTTTGGAGTTACACATTGCAACAACACGTAACAGGAGTGAGCAATATGAAAATCACACCAGATAAAAGGGGAGAAGTTTGTGTGTCTGTGTGTGCCACACTAAGCATGCAGAACAGAAAGAGGAGAAGAGAACTGTCTGAGGAGTTCAGAACCAATATTGTTGAACAATATCAACATATCTCAATGTTACAAGTCCATCTCCAGAGATCTTGATGTTCCTTTGTCCATGAACCGCAACATAATCAAGAAGAGATCAAGATAGAGCTTTTTGGTAAAGCACATCATTCTAATGTTTACCGAAAAAGGAATGAGGCCTACAAAGTAACAACACAGTACCTACAGTCAAATATGTTTGAGGTTTAAAAATGTTTTGGGTTTGTCTAGCTGCCTCTTGCACTGGGTGCCTTGACTGTGTGCATGAAATCTAAAGATTACCAAAGTATTTTGAATCGCAATGTAATGCCCAGTGCCAGAAAGCTGGGTTTGCGTCCTAGGTCATTGGTCTTCCTGCAGGACAATGTCCCCAAACATACTTCAAGAAGCCCCCAGAAATGGATGGAAACAAAGTGCTGGAGAGTTCTGAAGTGGCCACCAATGAGTCTGGATCTAAATCCCATTGAACACCTGTGGGGTGATCTTAAAATTGTTGTTGGGAGAAGGCGCCTTTAATTATGAGAGACCTGGAGCAGTTTACAAAAGAAGAGTGGTCCAAAATTCCAGGTGAGAAGTATAAGAAGCTTGTTGATGGTTATAAGAAGCGATTGATTGCAGTTATTTATTACAAAGGGTGTGCAACCAAATATTGAGCTGAGGGTGCCAACAATTTTGTCCGGCCCATTTTTGGGGTTTTGTGTGAAATTAGGTCCAGTCTGCCTTTTTTTCTCTTTTTTTTGTGTTGTACACACAAAGGAAATAAACATGTGTATAACAAAACGTGTGTAATTGCAATAAATGTCTGGGAGAAATACTTCATTTTCTGGAACAATTTCAAGGGTGCCAAACACTTTTGGCCATGACTGTATATATAGTTTTTTTTCAATAGCTAGAAAAGCTTTTAACGGCTCAGATTACCGAATATTGTACAAATCTGTTTTACAGTATCTGAAAATCTTTTGTCGATTAACTGAACCATCTACTCATTTCTTTTCTGTCATACACATTGTTAGCTACCAAATGCCAGATAACTTGTTCTGGAGCCTGGAAATGATACAAGTTTTACTGGGGTTAATAACACATTTTGGCAAGTATATATCTCTACATAAATCCTTTGTGACAAGCTAATAGGACTAAACTTTTAAGCAATTGGAAATGTGAACGTTCATTGCTGAGATGGCAAGATCGTAGCTGGCATGAAAAAAAAAGAACAAATGTAGCAGATAAGAGTTTGCAGCGTGATACATACAGCAAAATGGACATGTTCAGCCAAGGAGATCAAGGGTAGATATGAAGGCAACCTTGTCACTAAATAGTGGCTGACTCTGCAGTCCCGGCAGTCTGATCTGGGTTAGGCTGCTTTGTATTCAGTATAACTGATAAGACTGAAATGGGTTAAGAAAGATTTTCGTCACGCTCCGTTAATCCTGTGTATTTCATCTCATTCACTGTTTGAGAATTATGATTTTAGCGAGGAGACAATATTTTGGTGACATTAAAGAAGTAATATTCGGTTGATCTCATACATTGAAAATCTCATTATTAGTGGGCCTTTCAAGAGAATTATTGGAGATTTCAGCTGAGCAAAATCAATATATCCATTAAATATACAGTATATCTATGTGTTGGAAAAGCAGCGGAGATACTCAATCGAGAAGTGAATCTCATAAAGATCCAATTAATGATAGCAGAAATATGTATTAAAGTTCCTTCCTGGCTAAATATTACATGCCAAAAAAACGCATAAAAGTTTTTTGATGCATTTTTTTGCCATGATTTTACATATTTTTTCAGCATGATTTTTTATCTTCTATTATTAAATGAGTGGCCAAAGTTAAAACTTTCTTTCAGACAGAAATACTTAAAAAATTGATATGTTGCTTTTTTTTTTTTATTCCATACTGAAAAAAACGTAAAATATAATCCCAGCACATTATGCATTGGCGTGTTTTAACAGAAGACTTACGGTAATTAGTTTTTAAAATTAGGATTTTGGTTCAAAATATGCTCCAATATCGACATAAAAACTCCCATGTGAACATACCCTTAGCGCATACATGTCAAACTCTGGCCCGTGGGCCAAATCTGGGTGGGGCCATTATTCTGTATGGAGGACTATATGGGGCCCATAATACTGTATGGAGGACTATGTGGGGCCATTATTCTGTATGGAGGACTATATGGGGCCCATAATACTGTATGGAGGACTATGTGGGGCCATTATTTTGTAGGGAGGACTATGTGGGGCCCATTATTCTGTATGGAGGACTATGTGGGACTATTATTCTGTATGGAGGACTATGTGGGGGCCATTATTCTGTATGGAGGACTATGTGGGGTCCATTATTCTGTATGGAGGACTATGTGGGGCCCATTATTCTGTATGGAGGATTATGTGGGGTCCATTATTCTGTATGGAGGACTATATGGGACTATTATTCTGTATGGAGGACTATGTGGGGTCCATTATTCTGTATGGAGGACTATATGGGGCCCATAATACCGTATGGAGGACTATGTGGGGCCATTATTCTGTATGGAGGACTATGTGGGGCCCATTATTCTGTATGGAGGACTATGTGGGGCCCATTATTCTGTATGGAGGACTATGTGGGGCCATTATTCTGTATGGAAGACTATGTGGGGCCATTATTCTGTATGGATGACTATGTGGGGCCATTATTCTGTATGGAGGACTATGTGGGGCCATTATTCTGTATGGAGGACTATGTGGGGCCCATTATTCTTTATGGAGGACTATGTGGGGCCCATTATTCTGTATGGAGGATTATGTGGGGCCCATTATTCTGTATAGATGTTTAAGTGGGGTCCATAATACTGTATGGGGGACTATGTGGAGCCCATTATTCTGTATGGAGAACTATGTGGGGACATTATTCTGTATGGAGGACAATGTGGGGCCCATCATTCCGTAAGGAAGACTATGTGGGGCCGATTATTCTGTATGGAGGACTATGTGGGGCCATTATTCTGTATGGAGGACTATGTGGGGCCATTATTCTGTATGGAGGACTATGTGGGGGCCGATTATTCTGTATGGAGGACTATGTGGGGCCATTATTCTGTATGGAGGACTATGTGGGGCCCATTATTCTGTATGGAGGACTATGTGGGGCCCATTATTCTGTATGGAGGACTATGTGGGGCCATTATTCTGTATGGAAGACTATGTGGGGCCATTATTCTGTATGGAGGACTATGTGGGGCCATTATTCTGTATGGAGGACTATGTGGGGCCATTATTCTGTATGGAGGACTATGTGGGGCCCATTATTCTTTATGGAGGACTATGTGGGGTCCATAATACTGTATGGAGGACTATGTGGAGCCCATTATTCTGTATGGAGAACTATGTGGGGACATTATTCTGTATGGAGGACAATGTGGGGCCCATTATTCCGTAAGGAAGACTATGTGGGGCCGATTATTCTGTATGGAGGACTATGTGGGGCCCATTATTCCGTAAGGAAGACTATGTGGGGTCCATTATTCTGTATGGAGGATTATGTGGGGCCTATTATTCTGTAAGGAGGACTATGTGGTGCCCATTATTCTGTATGGAGGACTATGTGAGTCCATTATTCTGTATGGAGGACTATGTGGGACCATTATACTGTATGGAGTACTATGTGGGGCCCATTATACTGTATGGAGGACTATATGGGGCCCAATATTCTGTATGGAGGACTATGTGGGGCCATTATTCTGTATGGAGGACTATGTGGGGCCCATTATTCTGTTTGGTGGACTTTGTGGGCCCATTGTTCTGTATGCAGGACTATGTGGAGCCATTATTCTGTATGGAGGACTATGTGGGGTCCATTATTCTGTATGGAGGACTATATGGGGCCCATAATACTGTATGGAGGACTATGTGGGGCCATTATTTTGTAGGGAGGACTATGTGGGGCCCATTATTCTGTATGGAGGACTATGTGGGGTCCATTATTCTGTATGGAGGACTATGTGGGACTATTATTCTGTATGGAGGACTATGTGGGGGCCATTATTCTGTATGGAGGACTATGTGGGGTCCATTATTCTGTATGGAGGACTATGTGGGGCCCATTATTCTGTATGGAGGATTATGTGGGGTCCATTATTCTGTATGGAGGACTATGTGGGACTATTATTCTGTATGGAGGACTATGTGGGGTCCATTATTCTGTATGGAGGACTATATGGGGCCCATAATACCGTATGGAGGACTATGTGGGGCCATTATTCTGTATGGAGGACTATGTGGGGCCCATTATTCTGTATGGAGGACTATGTGGGGCCCATTATTCTGTATGGAGGACTATGTGGGGCCATTATTCTGTATGGAAGACTATGTGGGGCCATTATTCTGTATGGATGACTATGTGGGGCCATTATTCTGTATGGAGGACTATGTGGGGCCATTATTCTGTATGGAGGACTATGTGGGGCCCATTATTCTTTATGGAGGACTATGTGGGGCCCGTTATTCTGTATGGAGGATTATGTGGGGCCCATTATTCTGTATAGATGTTTAAGTGGGGTCCATAATACTGTATGGGGGACTATGTGGAGCCCATTATTCTGTATGGAGAACTATGTGGGGACATTATTCTGTATGGAGGACAATGTGGGGCCCATTATTCCATAAGGAAGACTATGTGGGGCCGATTATTCTGTATGGAGGACTATGTGGGGCCATTATTCTGTATGGAGGACTATGTGGGGCCCATTATTCTGTATGGAGGACTATGTGGGGCCCATTATTCTGTATGGAGGACTATGTGGGGCCATTATTCTGTATGGAAGACTATGTGGGGCCATTATTCTGTATGGAGGACTATGTGGGGCCATTATTCTGTATGGAGGACTATGTGGGGCCATTATTCTGTATGGAGGACCATGTGGGGCCCATTATTCTTTATGGAGGACTATGTGAGGTCCATAATACTGTATGGAGGACTATGTGGAGCCCATTATTCTGTATGGAGAACTATGTGGGGACATTATTCTGTATGGAGGACAATGTGGGGCCCATTATTCCGTAAGGAAGACTATGTGGGGCCGATTATTCTGTATGGAGGACTATGTGGGGCCCATTATTCCGTAAGGAAGACTATGTGGGGTCCATTATTCTGTATGGAGGATTATGTGGGGCCTATTATTCGTAAGGAGGACTATGTGGTGCCCATTATTCTGCATGGAGGACTATGTGAGTCCATTATTCTGTATGGAGGACTATGTGGGACCATTATACTGTATGGAGTACTATGTGGGGCCCATTATACTGTATGGAGGACTATATGGGGCCCAATATTCTGTATGGAGGACTATGTGGGGCCATTATTCTGTATGGAGGACTATGTGGGGCCCATTATTCTGTTTGGTGGACTTTGTGGGCCCATTGTTCTGTATGCAGGACTATGTGGGGCCATTATTCTGTATGGAGGACTATGTGGGGCCCATTATTCTGTATGGAGGACTATGTGGGGCCCATTATTCTGTATGGAGGACTATGTGGGGCCCATTATTCTCTATGTAGGACTATGTGGGGCCCATTATTCTGTATGGAGGACTATGTGGGGCCCATTATTCTGTATGGAGGATTATGTGGGGCCATTATTCTGTATGGAAGACTATGTGGGGCCATTATTCTGTATGGAGGACTATGTGGGGCCATTATTCTGTATGGAGGACTATGTGGGGCCATTATTCTGTATGGAGGACTATGAGGGGCCCATTATTCTGTATGGAGGACTATGTGAGTCCATTATTCTGTATGGAGGACTATGTGGGACCATTATACTGTATGGAGTACTATGTGGGGCCCATTATACTGTATGGAGGACTATATGGGGCCCAATATTCTGTATGGAGGACTATGTGGGGCCATTATTCTGTATGGAGGACTATGTGGGGCCCATTATTCTGTATGGAGGACTATGTGAGTCCATTATTCTGTATGGAGGACTATGTGGGACCATTATACTGTATGGAGTACTATGTGGGGCCCATTATACTGTATGGAGGACTATATGGGGCCCAATATTCTGTATGGAGGACTATGTGGGGCCATTATTCTGTATGGAGGACTATGTGGGGCCCATTATTCTGTTTGGTGGACTTTGTGGGCCCATTGTTCTGTATGGAGGACTATGTGGGGCCCATTATTCTGTATGGAGGACTATGTGGGGCCCATTATTCTGTATGGAGGACTATGTGGGGCCCATTATTCTCTATGGAGGACTATGTGGGGCCCATTATTCTGTATGGAGGACTATGTGGGGCCCATTATTCTGTATGGAGGATTATGTGGGGCCATTATTCTGTATGGAAGACTATGTGGGGCCATTATTCTGTATGGAGGACTATGTGGGGCCATTATTCTGTATGGAGGACTATGTGGGGCCCATTATTCTGTATGGAGGACTATGTGGGGCCATTATTCTGTATGGAAGACTATTTGGGGCCATTATTCTGTATGGAGGACTATGTGGGGCCATTATTCTGTATGGAGGACTATGTGGGGCCATTATTCTGTATGGAGGACTATGTGGGGCCCATTATTCTTTATGGAGGACTATGTGGGGTCCATAATACTGTATGGAGGACTATGTGGAGCCCATTATTCTGTATGGAGACCTATGTGGGGACATTATTCTGTATGGAAGACAATGTGGGGCCCATTATTCCGTAAGGAAGACTATGTGGGGCCGATTATTCTGTATGGAGGACTATGTGGGGCCCATTATTCCGTAAGGAAGACTATGTGGGGTCCATTATTCTGTATGGAGGATTATGTGGGGCCTATTATTCTGTAAGGAGGACTATGTGGTGCCCATTATTCTGTATGGAGGACTATGTGAGTCCATTATTCTGTATGGAGGACTATGTGGGACCATTATACTGTATGGAGTACTATGTGGGGCCCATTATACTGTATGGAGGACTATATGGGGCCCAATATTCTGTATGGAGGACTATGTGGGGCCATTATTCTGTATGGAGGACTATGTGGGGCCCATTATTCTGTTTGGTGGACTTTGTGGGCCCATTGTTCTGTATGGAGGACTATGTGGGGCCATTATTCTGTATGGAGGACTATGTGGGGCCCATTATTCTGTATGGAGGACTATGTGGGGCCCATTATTCTGTATGGAGGACTATGTGGGGCCCATTATTCTGTATGGAGGACTATGTGGGGCCCATTATTCTCTATGGAGGACTATGTGGGGCCCATTATTCTGTATGGAGGATTATGTGGGGCCATTATTCTGTATGGAAGACTATGTGGGGCCATTATTCTGTATGGAGGACTATGTGGGGCCATTATTCTGTATGGAGGACTATGTGGGGCCATTATTCTGTATGGAGGACTATGTGGGGCCATTATTCTGTATGGAGGACTATGTGGGGCCCATTATTCTGTATGGAGGACTATGTGAGTCCATTATTCTGTATGGAGGACTATGTGGGACCATTATACTGTATGGAGTACTATGTGGGGCCCATTATACTGTATGGAGGACTATATGGGGCCCAATATTCTGTATGGAGGACTATGTGGGGCCATTATTCTGTATGGAGGACTATGTGGGGCCCATTATTCTGTATGGAGGACTATGTGAGTCCATTATTCTGTATGGAGGACTATGTGGGACCATTATACTGTATGGAGTACTATGTGGGGCCCATTATACTGTATGGAGGACTTTATGGGGCCCAATATTCTATATGGAGGACTATGTGGGGCCATTATTCTGTATGGAGGACTATGTGGGGCCCATTATTCTGTTTGGTGGACTTTGTGGGCCCATTGTTCTGTATGGAGGACTATGTGGGGCCATTATTCTGTATGGAGGACTATGTGGGGCCCATTATTCTGTATGGAGGACTATGTGGGGCCCATTATTCTGTATGTAGGACTATGTGGGGCCCATTATTCTCTATGGAGGACTATGTGGGGCCCATTATTCTGTATGGAGGACTATGTGGGGCCCATTATTCTGTATGGAGGATTATGTGGGGCCATTATTCTGTATGGAAGACTATGTGGGGCCATTATTCTGTATGGAGGACTATGTGGGGCCATTATTCTGTATGGAGGACTATGTGGGGCCATTATTCTGTATGTAGGACTATGTGGGGCCATTATTCTGTATGGAGGACTATGTGGGGCCCATTATTCTGTATGGAGGACTATGTGGGGCCATTATTCTGTATGGAGGACTATGTGGGGCCATTATTCTGTATGGAGGACTATGTGGGGCCATTATTCTGTATGGAGGACTATGTGGGGCCCATTATTCTGTATGGAGGACTATGTGGGGCCATTATTCTGTATGGAGGACTATGTGGGGCCCATTATTCTGTATGGAGGACTATGTGGGGCCATTATTCTGTATGGAGGACTATGTAGGGCCATTATTCTGTATGGAGGATTATGTGGGGCCCATTATTCTGTATGAAGGACTATGTTGGGCCATTATTCTGTATGGAGGACTACGTGGGGCGCATTATTCTGTATGGAGGACTATGTGGGGCCCATTATTCTGTTTGGTGGACTTTGTGGGGCCCTTTATACTGTATGGAGGACTATGTGGGGCCCATTATTCTGTTTGGTGAACTTTGTGGGGTATACTGGTTGCTCCGCGACTTTGTCCTAGTTTTTCATTTTGGCCCTCTGTGTTTGAGTCTGACATCCCTGCCTTAAAGCGATATTTTTATTTTACCAATTTACCATCATTTAAAATCTACTATCACTTTAAAATTAAAGTTTATATTAAGCTAGGACATGTAAATCTAGATACATATTTTAACACTTCAGTTTCCCAGAGGAAGATCATACAGGTAATGCCTCATGAACCTGGCTGAATTCTGGCTCTGGGCAATCTCCATCTTGTAGAAAACTAATACAACTCCAGTAGATTTCTACAAGACCCTTTTTAGTTAGTCCCATTCTTTGTAAATTTAGCAGAAAAAAATGTGTGACATGTTCCATCGGATGCAATATTTTGGCGCAGTTCTCCTCTAGAAGAATAACCTGGTAATATCTCGCCATGTGGAGCACCATATGGCAGCACATGGAAGGTCCACAGCCCGTATAGCCCCCTGAAATGTGCACTCAAACATGAAAATTCAGTTCGAATATAGTTGGTATCTGAACAGAAATCTGTATAGTCTAAATCTAAACCACCCTCTTTTTGCTGTTACAAGGCAATCGGGTGGTGGTCCAGACTACAGAGTGGGGCTGCAACACAGAAACCATTTTTTTTTATCTAGCTACTGTATCATTTTACTGCCATAAAAAAAGGGGAAAAAAGTATTTCAAATCTATTTCTAGGATTTACAATTTATGGCAAGTGTAATGCAATATATATTAGTAAATTACAGCAGTACACATAGTTATTAATGACATTTTCACTGTCAACTATCACACCACTTGTAAATGGGTATTCTCATGTTATAAAATTGCTTTTCTTAGTTAGAAAGCATGAAAATAAGCATGTTTGCAACTGCTTTTTCTATCTGCTTTTATTCCCCCACAATAAGTGCTTTTATCGTACTGCTGTTTTCCATGGAGCTTCACCACCAGACCCCGTCCAGGGGAAACTCTCTACAGCCCATTGATTTCTATGCAGCAGCTATCTGCTCACTTACTCCTCCTCCCTCTCAGCTCCTGAGCTCTTAGGGTATGTGCACATGGTCAGTATAGGCAGCGCTTTGAACGCAGTATACTTTATGCTGCCTCCAAAGCGCTGCATGCTGCTGAATCCGCATGTGCTCATTGAACCATATGGATTCACCCCTTCCTATACATTGCACTGATAGAATTTCTCTTGCTGGAGACTAATGTCTCCGCAAAAGAAATTGACATGCTGCGGTCTGTAAAGACGCGCTGCATGTCCGTGTCCGCGGGTGATCCGGTGGTGTACAGAGAAGCATAGTGGACATGGGATATCTTGAAATCCCATCCACTTTGCTGTAACATCTGGACGCTGGGGATTGCACGCACCGCAAATGCGCTGTGTCCAATCCGCAGCAATTACTGATCGTGTGCACGCACCCTTATAAGTCCTGTGGAATCACAATCCCAAAGCATTGGCAGTTTCCTCAGCTGTTCTCCAAATCACTGCTCTCACTTTCCCGAATTGTGTGCTTGTTCAAAGTCTCTGTTATCTCTGTATGTCAATATAGTGATAACAGTGTAGAATTTAAAAAAAATCACGTTGACAGACTGTTAATGTGTAGTAGCAGTAATAATAGAATGAAGTTGCTCGCCAGAACTTAAAGGGAATTTATCACCACATTTGACCTATCTAAACTATTACTATTGGCATACAGGTTATAGACAGCTGAAAAAGTCCTACTTGTATTCCTCATATTAGATGTCTTGTTGTTGTGGATAAATTGTCTTTTATCACTTCATGTAAATGACCTCTTCCAGGCTCTGGGGAGGACGCTTCCTGGTAGATAACTCCCTGATCTCACTGAGGAGCTGTGTGTGACTATACCTGACACATCTGCAGGCTCCTCTCAGCTTCCATCTCACAGGCAGACAGGATTGTGGTATTGTTACTATACAGCAGAGCTCAGACAGCTGCAAAAAATATGCTTGCAAGAAGACAAATGTCATTTCTCCTGTGTCTCACAATGGTAACTCTGACTCATTTAGAGATTATCTAAAATGAAAGAGGGATTTATCAGTGTGAGACATGTAATGACTGACAGTCTGCTCTCCTGATCTCACTGCAGAGCCTCATTTCATTTAAAATAATCTCTGGTGGCAATTTCTCATGTAGATCTGTGTCCAGCCCATAGATCTTAACAACTCATTTACATACTAAAAAAAATGTGGATTTCTCTGAAATAAGGCATCAAATCACAGATGTCAATGTATCATGTTATTCAGCTTCCTATGACCTATATGCTCATGTAAACGGCTTAGGAGGGCTAATCCTACTGACAGATACCCTTAAGGCTGTGTGCCCACAATGCGTTTTTTAACGTTTCCATAGCGGCAAAAACGCTGCAGAAACGCTTAAAAAACGCATGGTAGAAGGCCTGCCATGTTCCTCAATGATAATCCTCATGTGCTGTGCACATGCTGCGGAAATTTCCGCTGCGGATTATCATTGTGGAAAAAAACGCAGCACTACCAATTATTTTGCGGAACAGCGGCGTTTTCGCCGCCATTAACTTGCATTGGAACGCATGGATTCCGCATCACTGTATCTGTACATGCGAAATCCATGCGTTCCAATATGCGGATGGTACCTAGGTCTAGAGGACAGGAGACTCTCCTCCAGACCCAGGTACCATGGAACCTGTGAAAAAAAAGAATAAAATAAAAAATAAATAAATATTATATTTACATTCTGACGGCCCCCGCTCTCCTTGTCTTCACTTGCCGATAACTCGTGGTGGACTGAAGGACCTGCACTGACGTTATAGTCATGTGACGGCAGGTCCTTCAGTGTACCGCGAGCTGCTGGCAGCCAGGATGGAGCGAGGCAAGACTGTGGGGGCCATCAGAAGGTAAGTATAGATTTATTTTTTATTTTTTACCATTCTTTCGGTCACAGTATATAAATCCATTCCGGTTGCATGGATTTATATAGTGTGACCAAGTAGTCAAGCACTTTCCAAGTGATGCTAAAATCGCTTGGAAAGCGCTTGTCAACCCGCATGCAGAAATGCATGTGAAGAACGCTTCACATCCGCATGTCCCTGGCAGGAAAAACCCATGTACAATCCGCATGTACAATCCGCATGTATAATCCGCATGTACAATCCGCATGTACAATCCACATGTACAATCCACATGTACAATCCGCATGCGTTCTTTCTCCCAGGGAGATGCAGAAACGCTCAGGAAAAAATCCTGAGCATTTCTGCATCGTGGGCACATAGCCTTAAGGAGGAAAAAAGTCCTAAAAAGACATGCCCCTCTTATATTTGATGCATTTTATTATCCTTACTGAAAAGGAAAATGTCATTTTTTTGCTTTCTATTATATGATAATTAAGAATGTAATTTTATACAATAGATTATGAAGTGATTTTGCTGCATAATTCGTTAAATTGTGCTAAGATTGAACATTATGTTTTTTCTTTTCTTCTGATACAATATAGTTACAAATGTAACAACAAACAGGAATCGCACAACAGGATTTTTATGATTGTGTTAGCCCGGAGTCATCTTAGCGAGAAATATTCATTTAACAATCACTGCTGTTCTATAACTACTTTGTGCACATTCAATAGCCCTGGCTCTATAACTGCTTAATGAAAGTGCCATTGTACAGCTGCCAAGGGAGCCTAATATTGTAAAATGGATTGAATGAGCTGGTAAAATATTAATACATGCTTGAAAGTCAGATAATAAGGGTAGTGTACCATGAAAGATCTATCTATATGATTCCCCTGCATCAAATATTAAATGTAATGCAAATGACATAAATCAGCTGCATTGTAAGTAAAGCTGCGTGTGCAGTATTGTTTGTAGACATTAATGTTAGATTCCCCATATGCAAAATGTGCAAAATCTATAATGCAATAATGAGGAGCTAGAGTACAAGTAACCTTCTAAGGTTCTCATCTACAATGTCATATAATGTAACCGATCTACAGTCTCATGTTCAAGCACGTTACAAGAGCTTCTCTTACCAGGACAGAGTGTACCATTCCCAAAAATCTATTTAAAGGGAATGTCAGGAAGATTTTATTAATCAAAATAATGGTATGGCTGAATAGGTTGAAGAACAACACCATGATACCTGTCTTGTAGTAAAATCCAATGTTCCATAGCTGAGGAATCGAGCTTTGAAGCCACATGAAAATTAGCCTTGAAGTGGGTTGGAGTGCAATGATATGGCGCCAATGCACTTCATGGCTACTTTTTATGTGGCTTCAAATCTTGATTTCTTAGCTATGGCACATTGGATTAATATTGTTCGACAATCTATACTGTTATACCACTAATTTGGTTAGTAAAATCTTCCTTACATGTTCCCATATGAGTGCTACACACTAGTGCTGTTGTAAGGTGCACAGGGCAATAGTCATGGTCGAGGGGCTGTGTTCCCAAGCCCTGGCACCCCACAAATAAACAGTGTCCTTGTCCATCAATGTTGTGCTGTGTGTAGTGCGGTGTACTCACTTTCAGGCCGGAGGCCACCGCTGCATCCACGTCCTTTGGTCCAGAATCAGCCGCACATAAACCAGGGGACACTCTCTTCGTAACAACTAGTTCAACTAGTTCAACTTTACCCGTCCCGTCTCCCTCACGCATTTCGCCGCCCAGCTTCCACTTGTTGGAAAGGAATAAGGCACACTTCCCAGTGCCTAGTTCGATTTTAGGCCCCAGACATTACAGGAATGTCCGCTGAAGATCGTTGCTGACGTTCTCATAATGCCAGAACAGTGCTTACTTCTCATACCCACTAGCCCTCTGGCCTTGAACTCTTACTAAAGCTTATCTATCTAGCCATCTAATCTAACCAGTGCTCCCCTTTTTATATGACCCTTCCCCTCCCATGCTGGGCTGGTCCCAAACATTAATACCTAACCTTGTGCTCCATTTCCTTTAACTAATATGCCCGGCTCTGCATATTTTCCTTTCCTCAATCTATCAGCCTTTTAATATATCTTATGTCCTCATCTATCTAAAGTCACTAGCTATATCTAGCCTAAGCATTAAACTGTATCCTATACTTTCCCTATATCTTATAGATAAATAAAATTGTACAGTAATCACAATACAGTGGGAGAACCGCATGCGTTAGTTCCTATAAAACGCTCAGTTTCGCATATCACAAGTCACAAAAATGTAATCAAATCACATATAAGAGCACACTCCTTTACAAACGCTGTTTTAAGGGGGAGAGGCATGTGACAGACCCTGTCACACCCTTACACTGTCTAGGAGCAATTCCTCCATACTCCACACTCTTCTGTCTGCCACCCCTCATTAGTAGTTTTAAACTGTCACGATTCCTCCGCTCAGTGTGTTTTGGATTCAGTGACTGACAGCTCAGTGATTACCGAGCTTCTTAGCTAAGCTGTCAGTCCCAGATCTCTGTCAGACGTAGCATTTTCTCTGTGATTTGCCTTGTATTCCTGTGTTCTGTTTGTTGATCTATTGCTGCCTGACTTTGGACCTCGTTCTGACCATCCCTTTGCCTATCCCCTTTGCTCTGATCCGCTATTTTTCTGGTTCTCTGACCTCAGATTGTGACCTGACTTTGCCTTTGTCTTTCCCCTTTAGTTTACGACGTGCTCTCTTGGTATCTGACACCGGAACGTTTGACTACTCCGCCTCACGGCTTGTCCGTGAGTAGTGACCAGCGTCACATAAACATTGTCCTGCCAAACAGTATCAAAGTATATTAGCCTTAGACTTATACCATGCAGTAACTAAATTAAGGTATAGTAGCATAACTATGTGGTCACAGTACATACAACCCCAAAAATGTTGTAACATATAAAATGTAAAGAAAAAAAGAATGAAAAAATTTGGAAATCTCTTATAGCCATATTTTATTCACAGCTGAACCTAGGACACAGATCAGAAGGTGAAAAGTATACATTTTTGCTATTCATTTTAAAAAAAATTGAAATACCCTAGTAGAATGATTTGCAAACTTTCACTTCTTTCCATACTGAACAAAAGAAATGAAAGTTTTGTTGTTCTTTAGTGATAGCATAGTTGCACCATCACACATTTGTTCTTACAGGTGGACACCACTATTGTTTTAAGCTAATCAGATGGACACTGTGTGGGCTAAGTTCTAATAATGTACCCATATACTGTATCCAATATTATAGAAATGATTTTTTAATAAAATGGGTCAAGCTTCCAGGGCAGCAGATGGTGGAAAACAACAGTATATGCTTATGAAAATCTAGTATTCCTAGATAAAGCTTGAAAAGAAGTCATAGAAGAAGCATTTAAGAAGAAGCAGAGGTCAGGGCAGCTGGAACAAGGGGACATTTATGAGCTGATCTTTACAGACAGTAAACTGCTAAAGACTGGGACAAGAGCGCAGCACAGTATATAGGCATATAATCAAAGGTAGAAAAAGCGGAACAGGTAACCTGCTAATCAGATGGTCAATGAAAGGCGAGATATTATTTGTAACCACGTACTGCAGATCTTTATGCCCAAGTAGCTCTGTGATGATGGAGGTTGACAGCTTGATCATTACTGTGCCAATGCAATTATTGGATACTTTTCTGCTAATTGATGACAATGTAGCTGCGGAACTTGCAGTATTTACATCAATTTGTACACAATATTTTGAAACATTTTCCTCTTTTTCCCTCTGTCATCCTATAATTGCAGAAAGTGCAATGAATCTGTCTCACCTTTAGTTGGGATTACATAGGAATGGTCAATGCATTCAGTAATTTCACATGGCAATCAAGAAATCTTCTACTGCTCATCCTAGAAAATCTCATGGATACAGTCGAAACATCCATTTTCATGTGAACTGTCGGACACATGAACCAAATGTGTTAGTAATAATTATCGGTAACTCAGACTACTGTGTTATTATATGCCTCATAGATTCTGTGCACCCATACTGCATGTTTCTAAGGGGTTGGTAGACCGCAACATCACCAAAAGGCTTTCCTGAAGGCCAACTTGTAAATGGAGAAAGTGTCAGTCAGCTCGACCTATGTACTCTGATGGGAGGGTAAGCATTGCGGTGCTGAAACTGCCACAAAAACATGTCTAAGAGACTGACACCGAGTGAGTGAATGTGTATCCCCTTAGGGGAGTGTGAACAAGAGACTTACTCTGGGTGTGAGCTAAGAAAAGGCCTACGTCCAGCCCCTGAGGAGCAAGCATGTAAACTATAGAGGCCTGTCAAAAGTTGTAAGACATTGAGTCTGGAGTAGATCTTGCATTAAAATTGGTGTGAGCAAGTAGATATAGACCTGTGGATCCAGAGAGACAATATGAATGAACAGCAAGGCCTCTGGAGCATCACTTTGAGAAGCCAAAAGGTTTGTGAGTCTTAAGATAGACTGAAGTTTATATGAGCAAGGAGCTAAGTTAGGGCGCAGTCAGATGGCCGTATAAATTGGAGCAAGATCAGAACGCAGTGCACGGACTGGCCGGCGGCTCTCCTGACCCGAGCGTGACAGCTTCATGTATTTCTATGCAGTTAGTGGAAGCATCTGCCGTCTCACTGCCTGAAGGCCTAGATACGGACCAGTAGAGAACGTGTATATATGAGCAACCATTAGTTGAGCAGGGGCAAGTCTGCAATTAGGCCTAGCCCACACCAGTGAACCCTCCGCCTGCAAGGTACAGCTTATACCTAGTCATTTTGTGTTCCAGAGCTTGAGTTGTAAAAAGAAACGCAATTCCTGTGTTAAGTCTGAGGAGATTGAAGAACTTGTAGCGTTACTGCTACAGTTTGTACATACACAGCATTGGATGGAGCGATTATTCTGTAAGGGCCCATGGAGATATTCTGCAATCATAGACAAGAGCCTGGTACAACCATACAATTATTACATAGGCAAGGTAGGCCGTAGCAAGGGGTAACCTTACAGAGGACGATGGTGGCCTAGAGGGTTCGGGAGAACGCCAGCAGCCTTCTTTGATAACATCTGACCCTTTGGAGGTTATGTGGTAACTCTCATGCTCCATTTTGCCCCAGTAAGAGTAAAATCTAAATATGGGTATACATGAAGCCATTATTAGTTCTGTCTATAACTCATTTTACCACCATCTCTGGTAGAGACCGTCAGCAGACGATACAGATGAATTATGGCCTGCGGTCACACCGGCAGGATCAGCTTTGAAGCTGCTGGTGAACAGGAGATAGACGTGGCTTATTGATGGGTTTTGAGGCAGCTAAACCATTTTCTTCAAATACATCAGACCGCACATTTAGACAGCTGCTCTGTTTGAGCGACATTGTTAGGGAGAAAGTATGGCTAGGACTGCGATGGCACTGTTATGGCGTTGTGTGGGAGTGATCATGGCCAACACTGGCTTAGTCTTCCTGGAGGCTCTGTGACTGGTACAGTTATCTGGGACCTCTGTTCTCTGGATCATTGATCAGTCAGCGATTATACGAATTCTGTGAATTGATGATACAATTATTTAGTTTACAAACCCCTTTAAGGATTAAAATATTATAATTTATCCAGTGAGAGCTGCTATAGCGATCACTTGTTTTAGACCCTGGATTAATTAAGACTCAAACATAATTTCTGGTTGTGTTCAAAGATATTTCTTATGTAGTGCTCAAGAAAGAAAGAATTTATAGTATATAAACTTCCATTCACCATGTTAAGGGCATAGGGTAAATGTGGTAGTGGTCCAGCTCTTTGGCATCTATAAATACAGTAAAGCCTTCCTTCTATCATCTGCTATAACACTGAAAGTTTTATAATGTGTGAAATCCTGAACAATGCTCCATCTCTATACAGTCAGATTGTGACAGATTAAATCAAAACAAGCTGTCAATCAAAAAGATCAAAAAAAGCAATAATGACGTTTCTACACTTGTATCGAGATGCCATATTGCAGTTGGCACTTTTGTGTTAATATTTAGGAAGCTCCATAAAGAAAAAAGCTTAAAAGCCTCACTGCTGCTCCCATCTGTACGGGCATCAATCCATACTGCTGACAAACAGTGCATATACCAAAGGAAAGCTGGATCGGCGCATCATAGGTAAGTCATTTTATTTCATCTGTTTAAAAACGGGATATCCAAGGTTTAAAAATCATTGCGAGTCTGACGCGTTTCTGGCATTGCTGTCCTGAGTCGTAGAATATACAAAAGCTTTGTGGAATACTATATGTAAAGGATCCAATTCCAATCATGTGACCGAGGAGCATTACCTTCTAGAACCTGAGCAATAGGATATATAAATATATATATATATATATATATATATATATATATAGCATGGAAATGCCATGCAACCAAAAAACAATATATATAGTTTATAATATTATAATATTAATGAAGACAGACAGAAAAAAATATAGAAATATATCTATATATCACTAATTAGAACTAAAGGAAAAAAAAAAAAATTGGTGGAAAAACTAAACTATGATTAAGCACATATTTATACTGTATGAACAGACATGATACCCATAGGTTAGTAACAATATATCAATAAATAAACATAATATCATTTTTGTAACACATTCCTCTCGCGTATTTACTGTCTAATTTGATGATCCAAAAGGCTTCTCTAAAAAAAAAGTTTTTTTTTTTACCAATTACCTCCTCTATTTGGTGGATTGACTTTTTCTAATCCAAAAAAAACAAAAAACACCCATATTACCATTCAGTGTGTCAATGAAATGTTTGGTCACACCTGAATATGTTCTGTTACTGTCATTAATATCTTGTAAGTGTTCTGCAGTCCTCTTATTTAATTTGCGACTAGTGCAGCCGATATACCTAGTATTGCGTATGTCATAACCAATGCATGGGACAACAAATCGTGTATCACAATGGATAAAACAATTCATTCTCCAATGATCATCAATTTCCTTGATTTTTCTTGCATATTTGCACATATTGCATTTGTTGCCTGCACAATTAAAAAAGCCTTTTACTGATAGCCAGGAGAATGTCATCCTGATATAGAACAGAAACATATTTAAAGATAATACGTTTGTTAAATTGAAGGCTACGTGGGGTGCTTAAAGTAATTTTGTCATCATTGCGGCAATTGCCTCTATTATTATTTTTAGTTTTAGGACATAAGGTGTGACCTCTTGTGGAGGTTTTCACTTTTTTTTAAATGACTTTCAATGATGTCTTTCAATGATTTCCCCTTGAATGTAGTCCATTTTGATTAACCCGACTTTCTTTAATAAATGTATTCTCATCAGAGCATATCCTTTTTGCTCTGATGAATTCACCATACAGGATAGATTTAATAGTGTGAATGGGGTGGCAACTTCTCATCTGAGTTTAACACCTCTTAGAGTTCTCATTTCACAGACTGTCATGATTTCTGTTGCCGTTCTACTGTTTGACCACTTGTGGCCGCTATTTGCTTTAATATTGTGCTGCAGTTTCACTCCTTACCACTGGAGGCTGCTGTTGTGTTCTGCAATTGCCCTTTAGATGGCGGATTCTGTTTCTATGGAATCCATCTTGTTTCCTGTTTCGGCCTACTTAAAGCCGCATGGATCTCTTACTCATTGCTTGAGTATTGTTTCTAACTGTTAGCCTACTTTCAGTCTCTAGCTCTTGAACATTCTTACCCAGACTGTTCTATTCATCTGCGGATTGTTTCCTACAAACTCCTTGCTATCCCCAAGAACTTTTACTACTGCTTACTGTTCCTGCTTGTGCTCCTTCGGCCACTGGTTTCCAGCAGTACTACGCCAGTATCGTAACACAGACTCCACATTCAATTTTTCTGAAAAAATAAAAATTTGAAAATACGGACAAGGATCGGGCAACAAAAAAGAGGATCTGACTTTCTCGAGATACCCTATATGCAAGAAAATGAATCCACAATAACTGCAAGTAATTCAGATGACAGCGTAATTATCCTCACTCCGACCATTCTCATTCAAATTACTGTTCAAAGGATTGAACTTTGTGCCCAATCAAACGTTGACATGTTTTGAACGCTTTTGGACATCAGTAGGTTTGTAAGAGCACTTACAGATAATGATGATTCTACTCTTATTGGTTGTTCCAGTCTTTCATTAACTGATAACTTATTTTCAGATCTCTTGTTCTCCGAACAAAATGCTCTCCTTACTTTGGAGAGCCTTGTTTCTGAAAATATTGACACTGATTTAGTTAATCGGTTAAAATAAAAGTACCTAATCTTTAATACTACCCTACTGAATCTCATGCCCCTGTCTTAGAGACCTTCCAATCCCTGGTAGGAAAAGATATAAAAGCCTTATCCTGTAAAGCTTCTACATCGCCAATGCAGCGTAATAATTTAATGATGTCTGAAACAAAAGCCATCCATAATTTAAAAAATAATACCAACATTATAATTAAACAATTACTTTTAGCACCCCGTATAGCCTCCAATTTAACAAAGTAAGACATATTATCTCTAACTATATTTCTGTTCTATATCAGGATGTCATTCTCATTCAAATCCTAACCAAGAGTCACAGTGGCGTAGCTAGAAGGGGCCACTCTCTAGGAAACATTGTATCTCCCAGTTTATATCAAAATATCAAACATTTCAGTGCAAGAAAAAGTGAAAGAACAGAAAGCGCAATAGGTCTTATCCGGGTAAAAAGAGGATAGCACTGCACAATTTGTGCTCACCTGGTAGGGTTGTGTGCACACGACCACTCATGAAGCTTAGGCTGCTGCAGACCCATGAGGAGAGATGAAGAGAAAAACCTGGAGAGGAAGGGGTTAACCTGCGGCGCCGTCAGTAATGATGAGGAGATCAAATTGAAAGAGGTGCGGTTTATTGGTCAACGCGTTTTGAATTATACAACTTCTTCATCGGGACAAACCATGGTGATCACTGCGGTTTGTCCTGCTGAAGAAGTTGTGTACCGTACTTCGAAATGCGTTGATCAATAAAACCGCACTTCTTTAAATTCGATCTCTTCATCATTACTGACGGCAGCGCAGGTTAACCCATTTCTTTCCAGGTTTTTCTATTGACCAAACATTTCATTGACACACAGAATGGTAATATGGATGTTTTTTTCTTCTTTGGGTTAGAAAAGGATAATTCACCAAATAGAGGAGGTGATTGGCAAAAAAAATACTTTTTCTTAGAGAAGCCTTTTGGATCATCAAATTAGACACTAAATATCGGAGGGAAATGAACTATAAAAATGATACTATGGTTATATATTGATATATTGTTACTAACCTATAGGTAGCATGCCTGTTTATACAGTGTAAATATGTGCTTAAAGGGGTTCTATGGTCCAAATAAGTCTGCAGTCACTCTGTGTGTCACTGTGTGCGACTGCTGACTTATGAATCCCCCCAGCACACACTATACGGTGTGTGGGTTTGCCGGTTTCTGAGCCGGGACAGGGGGGTATGTATGAGTTATACATACTCCCAGGCAGAACCCGTCCAGTGGTCGGAGCCACGCTCCATACACTTGTATGGAATGAGGCGGCCCTCGTCAAGTGGAGCAACCGTCCAGTGGGCATGTCCAACTAGAGGGCGCAGCCTCGCTCCATACAAGTGTATGGAGAGTGAGGCCGCGCCCACTGGCTGGGAGAATGTATAACCCATACATCCCCTCCAGTCCTGGGTCTGAAACCGGTGAATCCTCGCAACGCACAGTGCATGTGCTGGGGGGATTCATAAGTCTGCAGTCACTCTGTGTGTCTGTCTTCATTCATAGTATTAACTATATTGTTTTTTGGTTGCGTGCCATTTCCATGCAATATATATATGTATATCCTGTCACTTAGGTTCTTTTGGGTAATGCTCCACAGTCACATGATTGGAATTGTATCCGTGACATACAGTATTCCACAAAGGTTTTGTATATTCTAACACTAAGGGCAGCAATGCCAGAAACATTTACATTTTAAACAGATAAAATAAACTGATATTTTACCTATGGATGTGCCGATCCAGTTTTCCTTTGATTTAGGACTCTCCTTATAGGACTCATGTTTAGTCTGCACCATGGATCCACGTTTTCCATGTGGCAGATTTTTAGACCTTATTGCACTATTTTTTAATAAATGTATCTTGGAAGGTGATGGAGAAACACAAAAGTATATTTTACTAGACAGCACTAGTCCATAGGACCAGCATGAGATCTCTTCCTATTATCTCAGAGATGGACCTGCAGGGTAAAAGAGCGAGTCTCCAACTGATAAATGATAGGACCCACAATGATCATCAATCCTACTGCATTTAGAGGAATTCTCCACTGCTGGGTCATAGCCACAATGTTTTTTTTTTCTTCTTTTATAGCTGGCACTATAGGTTATGGTACCAGCTATGAAAGGATCAGCACTTCACAATGTGAGTGACAGCTGTGAGATTGGGCATTATGACCCAGTTCTTCATAAACGTGTTCAAGACACTTCTCAGCTAAACAGCAAACCTAAGAAATTACTCATTACTAGAGATGAGCAGACCCGTGGAAGTTCGGGTTCTAGTACCCGACCATACTTTATTTCCAAGTTCGGTTCTTGTACCAGAACTTTACCCAAACTTGAACCTTAAACTGAACCTCCTTGTACAATGGACTTCCAGGAGAAGCCCATGTCCTGAGTTCAGCACTGGCATCGGACACTAGGTGTCCAGTAAAAACACCGAACTTTACAGTTTGGGTTCACTCATCTCTACTCAATAGGGCTCATTCAGACGTCCGATTTTCCTGTACGAGGGCTGTCAGTGGTTTTTACGGAAAGCACTCGTTCCTGTGATAGTCTATAGGGCCATTCGCAGGTTGGATCAACATTGGCAATGTAAGTCAATGAGTCCGTGAAACATCAGAGTGCGGGCTGATTTTCATGGACTGTCAGAATGGAGAAGGTGGAAAAAGTTTTTATTTTTAATTTCTCCACATACGAGAAAAACTGACGACACTCGGACCACACTCTGATCAGAATTATCGTACGGTTTTTCTCGTACTTGTAAAAATCAGACTTATGATTTAGCCCTTAATGATTCATCGAGGTTCCAAGGAAAATTGAGCCGGTGACGAATAATGAAAAACAAAATGTAAACCCTACTTACCTCTCCAGTCCCCTGCGATTAGCGCATACTCTCCGGAGATGCCATGGTCTGTGATTACAAGTGGCCTGTATGTGGCTACCAAAGCCTGTCCGTGACCACCGGGGCCATGATACCAACACTGTAAACAAAGACCAGGAAGACCCCAGTGCTTATGCTCCGGATCAGTGGAGGAAAGAAGAGGCGAGCAGTGTTTCCTTTATAGCAGACGTGTGCAGGAGACCTAAATAGTTTGAAGGACTCCTTATTTATGTACAGTCAGAACATCCAGCTGGAGGGACCCTTTCATTTTTTTATTTTTTCTTGTCTATCTCGTCTACCACTTAAGGAATTACATGCAGTGTAATGTTTAAGGCTTCAATATATAATCTGAAAATTGAAATCGCAAAGATGAATTCTGCATGTTTTTTTTTTGTGCAGAGTGAACGTCTCATTAAAGGGTTTTTTTGCACTTACAGTGCTGGCCAAAAGTATTGGCACCCCTGCAATTCTGTCAGATAATACTCAGTTTCTTCCTGAAAATGATTGCAATCACAAATTCTTTGGTATTATTATCTTCATTTAATTTGTCTTCAATGAAAAAAACACAAAAAGAATTGTCCTAAAGCCAAATTGGATATAATTCCACACCAAACCTAAAAAAGGGGGTGGACAAAAGTATTGGCACTGTTTGAAAAATCATGTGATGCTTCTCTAATTCGTGTAATTAACAGCACCTGTAACTTACCTGTGGCACCTAACAGGTGTTGGTAATAACTAAATCACACTTGCAGCCAGTTAACATGGATTAAAGTTGACTCAACCTCTGTCCTGAATCCCATAGAACACCTGTGGAGAGATCTCAAAATGGCAGTTTGGAGAAGGCACCCTTCAAATATCAGGGACCTGGAGCAGTTTGCCAAAGAAGAATGGTTTACAATTCCAGCAGAGCATTGTAAGAAACTCATTGATGGTTACCGGAAGCGGTTGTTCGCAGTTATTTTGGCTAAAGGTTGTGCAACCAAGTATTAGGCTGAGGGTGCCAATACTTTTGTCTGGCCCATTTTTGGAGTTTTGTGTGAAATGATCAATGATTTGATTTTTGCTTCATTCTCTTTTGTGTTTTTTCCTTGCAAGCAAATTAAATGAAGATAATAATACCAAAGAATTTGTGATTGCAATCATTTTCAGGAAGAAACGGAGTATTATCTGACAGAATTGCAGGGGTGCCAATACTTTTGGCCACCACTGTAAATACATGTATTTGGGACTAAAAATATTTTTTACACTTATGTTTCATTAAAAACTTTGCACCTTTTGCAGACTTTTTGTTTACCCGCACTTTCATCTTTCTTGTGGTTTTAAAGGGAATCAGTCACGTGAAAAAACGCTATTAACCTGCAGATATGGAGTTAATCTGCAGGTTAATAGCATTCTTAACCGGCCCAGCTCCCACACGTAGACCCCCGCTGCCGGGAGGAAATTAACCCCTTTAGCACCTTGGGTTTTTCTGTTTTCTATTTTTGGTCCTCTTCTTCCCAGAGCCATAACTTTTTTATTTTTCTATCAATATGGCTGTGTTATGGCTTGCTTTTTGCAGGACGAGTTGTACTTTTGAACGACACCAATGGTTTTACCATATCATGTACTGGAAAATGGGAAAAAAATTCCAAGTGCGTTGAAATTGTCAAAAAAGAGCAATTCCACAATAGTTTTTTTTTTCCCATGCTCACTAAATGCTAAAACGTCCCCGCAATTATGACTCTACAGGTGAGTCCATAGATATCAAACATGTATAGGTTCTTTTTTATTTAAGTGATGAGAAAAAAAAACAAATTTGTAAACAAAAAAAAAAAAAGGGCATATTTGTTGCACGCCGAGCTGACGTTTTTATTTATACCATTTTGATGTATATACAATGTTTTCGCCAGAGCCCTTCCTTTATTCTTCCTTGCAGCATTCGGATTTCAGTCTCGGGGGTGGCTATGGCACAATTTCAGTCACCGCTGTGTGTATAGAGAGTGACAGCTGTAACCGCACCTCCGGCACTGACTGACAGCAGCTCAGCATTATGGCTGGCTGTCAGTCAGTGCTGGGGTGCGGTTACAACCGCCGCTCTCTATACACACAGCGGTGACTGAACCCGTGCTGGCGCCATCTCCGTGACTGAAACCCAAACGCTGCTGGGAGGAATAAAGGCAGCGGGGGTCTACGTGCAGGCGCCGGGCAGGTTCAGCTTTACTATCCTGCAGATTAACCCCATATCTGCAGGTTAATAACGTTTTTTATGTGACAGGTTCCCTTTAAATGGGCTAAAAGGTGCCAAAAAAACAGACAGATAAATAGATAGATATACAAACTCTCCTGTAAGACTGTCAGAACTAGCTCACTGATGGATTCTCAGTTAACTCATTCTACAGCCAGCAATAGACGTACAACACAGAGGCTGTAGAAGACTAAAATTGTTTATTTTTATAAAAAATTGTAATTAAACCCAATTGCAAAAATAATTTTCAATTCCAAATACTTGCATTTAAATAAAAAAAAAAAGCACCTGGTATTTTGTAGAGAATTAAGCCTAAGTGCTAATCCAGTGAGTAAACCGGGATGGACGTTTGCATTGTATGTCAGCGGTTCTCTCTATAGCTACATTAGATAACACACAATTCCCGCAATAGACTTGTTATCAAACCCAACATAGAAAATTCCTATTTATGTCTATAATGTGACATCTTTTCTGCTGTATGTCTGTGATGCAGACAGATCTAATTAACTGTGTGACTTTACCATGATACTTTACTACTTAAATATGTGCGCCGTAAAAATATCTCTATATGTTACATTGCTGTGAATATTAAGTAAATGTCATGTCGCCACTTTGCCTGTTTCTTAAAAAATAAAAAAAAAAGCCTAAGCTAAAGAAATGCATGTTGTTCTCAATGTAAGTCTGATAAATAAGGAAATAATTAGATTGTTTTTGTCGTTGGCTCATTCCTTGAGTTGATATTTATTACAGGCGTGCAGTGAAGCAGACATCACAGTCGTGGCATTTAATTATAAAGTCAGCAATGTGATAGAGTAATAGGAGAATGCCGCAGTCCTGTGGAAGGCCGGATCCACAGGCATTATATTGCTCACATCAGATGATGGGCCACTGACATGAGTGGTATTATGTGGGAATAACACACAGGCACAAGTGATACATTAATAACGGTTCTTGGACATCATAGTGAATGTGCAGTATGATAATGTGACATCAGGGGGTGAACAGACAGTTGTACCAGATTCTTCACTCTCAAGAATTATCCAACACTGGAAAACAATATTGTAAATGAAAAGTAGCATTGCCAGTGTGAGACATGTAATGACTGACAGTCTGCTCTCCTGATCTCACTGCAGAGCTGTGTGTGATTATAACCAGCAGAGCTGATCCTTACCTTATTACAAACACATTTGCATCTGCATTTGTCCTCTCATAGTGCTTCAACTTCTATCTCACCCAGCCAGTGTAGGGAAAGGGCACTACTGACAGCACTGTGAGAGGAAAACTAAATATGTATTTGTAATGAGACAAGGTTCAGCTCTGCTGTATTGTGTTGGTTATAATCAGGCACAGCTCTGCAGCAGAGCTGACAGCACTCTGAGAAGGTTAACTGCTGCTGCAAATGTGTTTGTAATGAGTCTAATTTCAGTTTCATTGTACTGTGTTAGTTCTAATCAAACACAGCTCTGCAGTGAGATCAGGAGAGAAGACTGTTAGTTTTTACACGTCTCACATTGGTAAAGTTTTCTTTAATTTAAAATAAGATCTGGAGGCAAATTTTCAGGGAGATCTATGTCCAGCCCAGACATCGGATTGCCAACACCAAGGTATCATTTTATTCAATTGTCTAGCACCTACATGCCCATATAGATGGTTGATCCTACTGACAGATTCCCTTTTAATAAACCAGATGTTGGAGTATACAACAATTTCAGGTTTAGGCTGGAAGGACTGTGTTGAGTGAAAAGCATGGTTCTGGTTCTGTATTAACTGTTACAGCTTGTTGAAATGTAGGTAGTTCACCTCCAGTCTTTATATTTGTTTTTGGCAGTTCTTTCCTGTTTCCTCCATGTCGTTGTTGATGAAGATTATGATTGCTGTATCTCTCAAGTGAAACAATTCATTTTCCCACAATGTCTAAATGATGTATGATTCTTCTGAAAGATGAACATTTTTTCTTTAAAGGGGCTGTCCAGGTGCTTGTTATCTACCTCCTCTTTTCTCATCAGCTCCTGCAAGCTCAGCTGCCATTTCCAATAAATTGGGCTTTTCTTTAATATGTCTATAATAGCATAGAGGTTGGTCTCGACTTGTCAAAGGTATAAGTTCTTTTCCCGTCCCAATTCTTTACCGTCCAATGTTCCTTTCATAATGAGTCTTGGAAAATATTGAAATCCAACCTGATCCTACGTTGACATGGACTGACATCCCCATGTGTGTGTTTCATGAAAAAACAATCATGGTCTTGGTTGCTCAGATCTATTGGGGTCAGTGTAGCCATTATTAGTAAAAAAAAAGGACAAGTATCATCACTTTGGGCAACCATTTTGAGACAACCCCTTTAAGTATTGTCAGTGTCACCTTAGCCTCAAAATATGCAGCTCCTTCTAATCTGGAGGAGTTCATATCCAGGCACCTCACTGAGAGATCCGTACAATGCAATACATGATATGCCCTCTAGGTAACGCCGGGCAGCGTATATACTCATGTCTGTCACTGGCGCAGGTCTGCCTTAAACAGGTTGATTTATCAATCCTGTCACCGAACTATTCAGCACAAAATAAAGAAAAGTAACAAAAGCCAATTTTGTAAACTGTCTTTGTCTGAAGCTTTTCTACTGTAAAATCTAACTTCTTCCTGGCTGTCAGAACTGACAGATTTCTCCTGGAGGTTATGTTCTTCTGAAAACCATGGCACATATTACTCCGTAAAGTCTTTCTTATTTTTTCACATCTATTTGGCTGGGGCTAAAACAAAAAAGAAAGCATTTAAATAAAGACATTATGCTAGAATTAGTTTTTTTTTTAAGTCTATGTTAAAAAATTAATTCGCCATTGTATTTGGAGTTTATGGTTTCAAAATGTTTTTGGCTGATTCATCATTTGCGATTTTTCTAAAGGTTGCAAAATGTATCTGAAATGTACTGAGGTTCCTCCTTGGAGTGATTTTATGGGGGTTTTTTGCACCAATTTATAAATTGTACGACTTTTTACATTTAAAGGTTAAAGACGAAAATAGGAGGAAGAATAAAATGAAATAAAGATGATCTTTAATACATGAACCAAGTGCTCCATTTTAAGGATTTGGAGTTAAAAAAAATAGACATAACTCCCCCCCTCAGATAATACATCAAGTTCATAGGTCCTCCTGATTCATCAAGATTGGTGATTTTCTCACTGGTCTTGATAAGGGGATGTGCTGAAATCAGACCCTCATGATTCATTAAGATGCACACGACTCTATAAAGTAGAGTGCGCCTCTGTGCCCGTCGCCACAAATCTTACTCCAGTCAGCGACAGGAATAAAATTTCTGGTATAAGTTACACGACAGCTTGTCATAAATTAGACAAACTGTGTGGCATCACATACAAGGCCGGCATTAGGGAGGAAGACTGAGCAATTGCCCAGAGCCCCCACTACCTTGGGGGCCCCCAGCATCTACAGCAGGAGCTTCACTGATAATAGCATTTTCAGTGAAGCTTCCAATGTGGAGACTGCTTCAGGACCTTTGGTGACATCACGATCATGTGAACGTGATGTCACCACTGGCTCTGTACTCCGTGAGAGTCAGAAGGACTGAAAACAAGATAGACTGGTGATAAGTCTGTGTGTGTGTGTGTGTGTGTGTGTGTGTGTGTGTGTGTGGTTCAGCCTAGAATGTATGGGCTTGTAGTAGGTACTCTTTTCATTCCACCCGCCCATTAGCACGCTCGTCTGCGGATGACCCCCATGCCTGTCATTATGATTTTTTTCACCGCTGAAATGAAAAAAAATATATACATGTTTGGTATCGGCGCACTTGTAATGAACTGGAGAATCATAATGGCAGGTCAGTTTTACCATATAGTGAAATATGGTAAATAAAAAAAATAATAAACTATTCTGGAAACGCAATTTAAACTCACTTGGAATTTTTTTTCCGGTTTCCAGTACATTTTGTGGTAGAATGAAAAATGGCATTCAAAAGTACAACTCGTCCTGCAAAAACAAGCCCTCATACGGCCATGTGGATGGAAAAGTAAAGTTACGGCTCTAGGAAGATGGGGAGGAAGAAACAAAAATGAAAATATGGAAAATCGTCGAGGGGAGAAGGGGTTAAAATCCTTGTACTAGCCATATACAGTAATAGCAGCACGAGCGCCCCCTGCAGGTTTCACTCTTCTGATGTTCATGATGGGTTTACTAACAAAGTAAAAAAATAATATCTATAAGATGTAATTAGGGTTAGGGAACCTCCTTAATTCCTAAATGTGTAGATCGTTATCAGGCAGAACTTACAAGGTATTAAGTTCATTTCAACTAGTGACCCCATACCAAGACAAGACAGGAAGTGTTGTCATAGGGATTTTGGAACACCAGGATACTGCTTAACCTCTTAACAATTGCCAATGCGCCTTTTAAAGGCGGTCGATAAAAGGGCCTTATTCCTCAAGGCCTCTTTTTAATGGCACTGAGGAATAAGAGTATAGCGCCACCTTGCAGCTGAAATTATCTTGGGTGTCAGCTGTACCTGACAGCTGACACTCTGCGGTATCGACCCCGGATGGTTTTCAAGTTAATCGTGGCCAATTAACCCCTTAAATACCGCTGTTAATCGCGACAGCGGTATTTAATTGGTTACAAGGGAGTTACAAGAACCCCTTTGTAACCATCGGACCCCCGCAATGAGAATCTCAGGTGCCGATGGTTACCATGGCTCTCTGCGGTCATGTGATTACCCCAGGGTACTGTGGCCTGTGAGATCCAGCAATAAGCTGAGTCAGTGACTCACTGACTGCTCTCATGCACTGCTGTACACGAGTACTGCAGTGTATGAGACCAGAGATCAAAATAAAAATTATACATGTCTCACAATGGAACTAAGTGAAAAAGTAAAATAAAATATGTAAAAAAGTAAAAAAAAAAAACCACAAATAATTTCACACAAATCACTAAACTCCTTTTCACCACACAAAATGTAGCATTTGTGATTAAAGAAAAACAAGTACACATAATTGGTATCGCCGCGTCTGGTACGACCCTCTCTATAAAACTGGAATGTTATTTTTTCCTTATGGCGAACATCATTAAAAAAATAATAAAAAACACGCCAAAAATGTCACTTTTTCATCATACTGACTCACAAAAAAGTGAATAAAAAGCGATCAAAAAGTCATATGTAAAAAAAATTGTATAAATGAAAACGCCAAACTGTCCCTCAAAAAACAAGCCATAATATGGCTCTTTTGCCAAAAAAGTAAAAAAGTTACAGCTCTCACAATATGATGATGCAAAAACAAATTCATTTTTGTAAAAATATTGTTTTTAGTCTGTAAAAATAGCAAATCATAAAAAAATATATAAATCTGGTATCGCTGTAATTGTACCGACCCAGCAAACAAAATAGGTCTTATCACTTTTACCGCACGGTGAACGGCACAAAAAATAAAAACAATGACTGAATTGCTGGTTTTTGTTCAATATATGTCCCCAAATGGTACCTAAAAAAAATCTGCAACTCGTCCCTGAAAATATAAGCCATCATACAGCTCTGTTAGCCAAAAAATAAAAAAGTTACAGCTCTCAGAATATGGCGACAAAAAAGTACTTTTTTTATAAAAAAGCATTTTTACTGTGTGATATCAACAAAACGAGATCTTTCACCTGCGCACAGAAATTGCGTCTCTCGCCTGCGCACTGTGCTTTGTCCTACTGCAGGCCGAGCCAAAAACATAAGTGCAAATGCCACGATTTCTGTGTGCAGGAGCAAGATTTCGCCCAGCAATGTGAATGATGCAAGGTGTCTTCAATTAAAAAAGGCGAGCAGCAGCCGTGGGAGGGATGGAGAGGCCCAAAACCAAAAACCACGCCCATTGGACCGGACTGACCCAATTACCATACAGCATGGGGCAACTTAAAAAGTTTTTTGGGGGGTTTACAGGGGGAGTGAGGGGGTTGTATGAGCATTTATGGAGTCCAGCACAAGCGCTGAATAAAATCGTAAGAGAAAAAAAAATAGGAACAAGTCCGCTCACCTTGAAGGGTGTGGAGTATGTGCAATCCCACACGGATCCAGTCAGAGCAGCTGTGATGAGGACTAGGAAAAAATACAAAACTATCCAGCGGGAACTGCTAAAAAGTTAGTAAAACTTAGCTTTTATTTAGCCTTTAAAACATAATGCTCCACCATATGTTGGCATTAGTGCACAATAAGAGTTACGACCTACGTGTTTCAACGTTAGTCTTAATCATGGTCTGCAGAGTTTAAGTGGTTACAAAGCGCGCCTCTCTCAATAGGACCCGTCCTGTATGACACAGACAGTCAATGATGTGAATGGACGTGTGGGTGTGTCTGGGTGTCATTGTGTCCGTGGTTGAGTCTAGAATGTATGGACTCTTGGTGGTATATACTGGGGGGAAAAAGTATTTAGTCAGCCATCAATTGTGCAAGTTCTCCTGCTTAAAAAGATGAGAGAGGCCTGTAATTGACATCATAGGTATACCTCAACTATGAGAGACAAAATGAGAAAACAAAGCCTGAAAATCACATTGTCTGATTTGGAAAGAATTTTTTTGCAAATTTTGGTGGAAAATAACACTTTAAACTGTTGCCCAGGACCCTTTGTCTAAAACCTTGGTCATGCCCACCCCATCTCCATCTATTTGGCTGGAATTGGGTGAAACATGTGAAAACGCTAAAAGTCAGAATTTTTTTCCCCAAAACTGTGCTGTGCAAAAATATTGTGACTTTTCAAAGCGTTTTTCGCCAGAATTCTGTTGAATCTAGTTGGATTCCTGAGCAACCTCTGTTTAGACTGTTCAAGGTCCCTGGTTGCTTGGATGTAATGATGAACTAAGGGGCATTGTGCTCACCAGAATGAATGAACTGGCCCACTGGAGTATGATATGTCTAATTCATTAAGAGGCGCACATCACTAAATGAATTTAGGGCATCTCTTAACTGGCAGGCAATACCAGACACAACCCAGGGTCAGAGGAGGAGCTGTTTCTGAAAGAACGTATCCATGTCATTCTAATCCTGGACAATCCCTTTAACTTTTCCTTTGCATTATATTTACTTACTGAAACCCAAATCACCCCATGTGTGGAATGCCCTTGGAAACAATAAAAGTTATATTAATATAATATGTATAGCTCACATTACTTGCTTACATGTTTTCCAATTTTTATATCCCTGTATCTAATGCCTGAACAATTAAAAAATATATTCTTCTATCTCATTAATCAAAAATAAGTAGAAGCAATTATACAAAAAAAATATCCTAAGGCCAAGAATCTGTTCTTTAATAATGATGATGCTACTTCATTTCTGAAATTGTTAATGTGAACAGTCTTTATTTTTCAAAGATTATTGCAAACAAATGTCAAAACCAAACAGATCTACAAAAGTTGTTTGATTGAGAAAAAAAAGTTACTCTTCCATAAATATCCTCATGTTTTACCTCACCATTCTGGCATTTTTTCAAAAAAATTTCACTGCCTGAGTGGTATGACTAATGTAAGTTCCCTGCCTCTAATATTATACTTACCAGCCGCCGTCTTCTTCTCTTCTCGGCAATGCTCCGGTCGTCTTCTACACCTGGCGGACCGGAAGTCATTACTCAATATAAGTGAATGAGAGTCAGAATAATGTTCTCATAGACTTACAGTGAGAGCATGTGCCTGTAGCTTTGACTTCCAGTAGGTAAGGAGCTCCAGTCACAAGATAACGGAGTGGGATTGGAGCGGCTCTGGGAAGAGCAGAGGACAGCGACTGGTACTAATTTTACTAGGGGCAGGAAACATGCATTAGTATCGCAACTCCGGCAGTGAAATAAAAAAAACCTGGAGTGGTACTTTAAACAGGTGTGCCTTATACATGCACATAGGCAGAGACCTGTCAGTCCTGCTCCCGATACTTCCATCCAGGTGCTTTCCAGGCGCATACATACATTAATAGCCTAGCTATAGGTCTTCAATGTTTGTGCGTTGGTGGCTGCACCCCTTAAATACCCCCTTCTGATGAGCAGAATGAAGGACTTAATGGTGCTGAGCTGCAGTTGTTGTATAGAGGACATTATATGGCATCAAGGTTTAGTACTTTTTCTTATCCTTGTTTCTATATTCATTCAATGTTTATGGCAATGACTAATGAGTAGATGAAAGACCTTTGAGGAATGGAACAATAAACTCTTAAAGGTCCTCTGTGCTACAACATAAACTATGTCCATTTATTATGACTCCAATAATGCTGCATGGTGGACAGGACCAATGCCATGTGTGAGATTTGGAGAGCTGGTAGAGGGAATAACAAGTATCTCTTCGTCTTCTCACAAATTTATGATCCATCAGCTTGAATTACATCTATTTCAGAGGCACAACAATGTAATGTTATCGCCTAATGATGAGGTTTGATTTACAGAGCTATTAGCTGCATAAACTGACTGTAATCTTCCTGTAAGAAATGCACTCCTCATCTTTCTATGTTCTTTCGTATTGTTCATGATCTAAATGCCGGCATTATACCATCATATAAAGCGCAGAGTTACTCAAGAGAGGGAGACAAAGTACGCGAGCGACCAAAAGCCTGAAAAGAACTGCTAAGGTTCTTAAAACATCTTTGAAGGACAATGATAGATGTGTAAGAATCATATGAATCAACCTGCATTTTACCGTAAGTAAAGGTAGGCTTTTTAAGACATAAGTGATATACAGTAAGATTTTACTGAGGAAGCAACACATTAAAGGGAAACCTGTCAGGTTTCCCAAGGCCCCCAAACTGCCACCAGTATCTTTCAGAGCTGTATTCCTGCATTTTAATTAAGTATGTAATTAACAGAACTCAGAGCGGCTGCTTATAATTTGCTAATTATCCAGGACTAGTCCAGTGGGACGTCTATTCCCCCAGACTAGTCCCGCTCAGGTGCTGTAGTCACATCCCTTAGTCATGATTGGTGTGTCTTTCACTGTCTCCCGCTATAGCTTCAATCCAACATGTTGCACGTCTGCATTAGATCTTCTGTATTAAAGCTGTGATTGGGGATCAGGAATGAGGACCAATCATGCCATACCATGCCAGACTCATTTTGGCTCACTGGCTATCATGAAAGTGTTTTTGCTGCTCCTATCAGCAGAATTGTGAAATATCACTCAATAAGGAATACGGATTTGAAAGTCACTGGGGGTCATTTGACGTCCTGGGGAAACCTGACATGTACCCAACATGTGTTATCTCATTAAGAGAATTGTTAAAGGAAACCTAACAATAATATAATATTAGAAGAAAAAAAGAGTTGTAGGGTTGTAAATATAAAACAATTCTTTATTAGGTATTAATGCTGCATACAATACATAAATAGATAAAATAGAGGATATGCAAGGTAAAGAGCAGAAACACATAAGGAGCCCAAAACAGGGAAAAATAGCCAAATGGACATCTGTGTATTATCAATGAAGATGGAAAAGCTGGTGCAGTAAAAAATGGTTATATATAGGGACACTGTCTGTTAAGTAGCAATGCAGACCCAGTGGTTTATTATAGTTTATATACCATACCACCATATATAAAGCACAGTCAGTTGGAACCTTAAGAAGCAGAAAGTGTACATACAAAACAAGATCAAATTTATACTGCACGACTTACCCTGTTAAATAGATGCTCCTTACTAGTGTCAGAGTGAACATACCCCGATTCCCGACTTGTGTTTTGCGTGAAATTCACAGCCTTTATCAAGGGAAGGTGTTTTTTTCTCCTATATTCCAATGTTTTTTGGAGTGTTTTTTTGTGGCGGCACACTTTCGTTCGTACATGTTGATGTGCCGACCATCATAATGTATTTGGGAGTTTGGTTACTAAAATAATATTAGTAGTAGTATAACTTAGTAAACAGCCTAAAGCTGAAATATAATAATGTCATACAATTTAGGTTTTGTGGCTTCGAACACCGGAACTACATAAGATTTTAGATGTACATGTATGGTAGTTTACAGTGTGACTGTGGGCAGTAAATGAGAATTACAATATGCTGTAACCACAGAACTGTTTTGAATAAATTGGTAGATATGATTTACAGGAAATTTTTAAATACACCTTATTAGAGGAAAGCGTCATATTTGTCTCCACACCCCTTCACTCCTTTTTTTCCCGGACATCTGACTGAGACTTAAAGGGAACCTGTCACCAGGTTTTTCCCATATAACCTACAGCCACTGTAAGGTGTGAGTGCCTGCTGTGTTCCCACACCCTGGCACCCCACAATTAATTAATGTCCCGTCTCACTTATTCTTTGTGTGAATTGGATACTACTCACATTTTGGCCAGTGATCTAGGATCCTGGAACAGCCGCACAGTCAACAGGAGACACTTTGTTCTATTCAAACAGTTTAACTTTACTGAGCAGAATAAGTTCAATTGTTGTTACAGCACAATACGTTGTCGTCGTTAAAGTACTTTCAGCCTGAGCTCTACTCACTGGCATCTCTGGCCCCTCGGATACACCACCAGGCTCCGCAGCACTCAAGAATCTCCATACGTGGTTTCCAGTCCCGGCTTACCCTTGTGGGAAGAGAATAAGGCAAGCTCCTCCATGCCTAGTTTGGGCTGTAGGCCGCTGAACTTTGTCGCATCTGTATTCATACTGCCCACACCGTCCGTAATCTTCACTGCTCTCTCCAGCCCTCTGGCCTTGAACTTCTGCTATCTGCACTTGCATCTAATCTCCTCGTCTTACATTAAACAGGAAGTGTTCCCCTTTTTAACTAACCCTTTCCCTCCCAAATTAATACACAAAAGCACACCCTTTTTCTAGAGAGGAAAAAGAGCATGATTGTCCCTGACACACTCATACACCACCACCTTCCAGCCCTAAGTGACATTCTTTATTGCTGTATATATGATTCCAATTCGCCCTTTAAGGCAAAAAAACACAGTTTATTATACTCACCTATGAGGCGGTCCGGTCCGTTAAGCGTCGCTGGTCTTCATCCGGCGCCTCCTCTCTTCTTGCGATGCTGTCCTCCTTCTCTGCTTCGTGTGGATGACGCCTCCTACGCAGAGAGAAGTGCGCCTGCATAGGAGCGCGAAGGGGAACACCGTGTGGATGACGTAGAGTGCGTCATCCACATGAAGCAGAGAAAAAGGAAGGCATTGCAAGAAGAGAGGAGGCGCCGGATGAAGACCAGGGACGCCCGTCAGACGCCCGTCAGACCCGACCACCCCGTAGGTGAGTATAATAAAAGCTCTTTTTTTACCTTGCAGGGCAAATTGGAGTCATATATAGCATTATAGAATACTGTCACATGGGGCTGAAAGGTGGTGGCTGTAGGTTATATGGTAAAAACCTGGTGACAGGTTCCCTTCAAAAAAACAGAGTAGATGTATACTTAGGAAAAATAGGATAAGGAATGGATCCAAAATGGGAAAGTCATATAAAACATTTCTGATTGCACAAAATGTAATATCCCTACAGCATCCTAAAGCAGGATTAGGATTATGTTTTAGGATTATGTTTTACAAAAATAGATACACAATTTTTCATAGGGATGTACTGTAGAAGAAAGACAATGTTAGATTTTATAAATTTAGCTCTTATCTACCTATTATATTTTTATAACAGATCCTTATGTACCTTTCAGTCAGGATGGAGCAATTCTTTTTTTCTAGAATGTGTGCTAAAATCTGCAAATCTGCAACACTGCTAATGAGTGGGTGCAAAGATCAAGTCTGAGCCCTCCTTCTCCATTATTATTATTATTATTATTATTATTATTTATTTATATAGTACCATTGATTCCATGGCGCTGTACATGATGCTGTACCATTATATGATAATATGTTCTTATTATCCAGGGCATATGGTAACCACACTTGGAAAGCTGATGTATTTCATCAGAAGATCATATGGTCCAACTACATCTGGTCTTCCAGTTAGAAAAACTATTAGACCATTGGAGAATCATTTAATGTCCCAAACTACAATGTCGAGCAAATTACCCAACAGTAGTTCATTTATGGAGGCCCAGCAATAGTTGCTCTCAAAAAATTCTTGAAAAGCTACATTCATTAACAAAACAGTCCCGAGTCCTTTTATTATGAATATACTTTGGCCCTTACCACCAGAATTACTAATTACCTTTGTAAGACTTTGGATTTTCAGATACAGAGCATCTATGTATAATTATTAATTATGCTGCTAGATCTGATTGTACAATCTAAAATTAGCCAGCAATGTGAAAGAAAGTTAAGGATCATTTTTTAAATCATAACATAAATTTTATGGATCAGACAGTCTCTTCTCCTTGCTAACAATTTTCAAGAAGAGAACATTGACCGTGCCATCGACTATGCATAAAAAGTGACAATTTAGCTTTGTATTTTATGCTCCATGACAGCTATTGTAAATTAATGTCAAGTAGTCAGGTTTGTTTTGCCCTTTGATAAAATAGACAACTTCATACTATATTAAAAGATACATGGGTTATGGAGCAAATAAAGTCATTTTGCACTTTATTTGTGAATAAAAGGCATAAGTTCTGATATTTTATCGTCTATTGCAGGGGCGCACAACATTTTTTGGTCCAAGGGCCACATTGCCATACTAAACTAACCCCAAGGGTCACAAATTTATTTAAAAGGGGTAGTTAGATGAACACATCACCAGAACCACCATCAGTTCATTAATACATCACCGGAACCAAATTTTTAATATTCAAAAGTAAAAGTATTATTAGACTGCCCTATAAATAGAAGTATTTCCTATTTTCTGCTCCTGAATAAAAAGTTGCCCCTCACTGTGCTTGCTGCAGAAAATACCCCCTCCCACTCTGCCCCTCTCCAAAATACCACTCCCCACTGCCCCTCTGCATAATATCCCCCCACACTGCCTTTTGGTATAATACCCCCCCACATAATATCATTCAAACAGCCCCTCTCCATAATGTCCCCCCACATGCTGCCCTTTTCCATATCTCCCCCAAACTACCCCTTTCCAAGTCCCCCCACTGTCCCTCGCTATACTATGCCTTCTTGCACAATCTCCCCTAATTGCCCCATAATGTCCGCCTTAATGCTTCAAATTGCCACATTATTTGCCCTTGTAGTAACACAACCCGGCCCCCTCATCTAAAATAACATGACATTTAATCTTCAGCTCCTCCATGGAGCGCTTACCAGTGCCCGACGTCTCTTCTACCTGTGCGGCCCCGGCACTGGCAACAATGTGATGAAGTCAGCAGCGTGCTGACATCACCACGCTGCTGCACGTCGGGGTCGGGACGGACGCGCGCTTTTCTGCCTCAGTCCTGGTGCCACAGTGTTCAAATGTATTCGTGTCTGAAAGACACAAATACATTTGAATATGGTAAGAAGGAGCCGGCTCATTCCGGACAACATCCTTTGGTGGGCCGCATGTGGTCTGCGGGCCGCATGTTGTGCAGGCCTGGTCTATTGCAGTTTCTTTACAACACTAAACAGACTATGGCCCCAATTCATCATTTGCATTTTTCATGGCATTTTTTTTCTTTTGTAAAATGTTACACAAATTGCTCCCCTAAAGAATTGGCAAACTCAAAAAGTCGCACGTAAATAATCAGCCGAAAACATTTGAAAATGCTAAACTACGCCCACAAACTGACAATATATAAAAAAAAACAGGTGAGCACAAATAACAATAATCTTAAAAAGGTGCAAATAGAATAATGGATAAAATAATGAATAGAATAATGAATTGGTTGCAAAGAACTTTATGTACACTGTGTGCAGAATTATTAGGCAAGTTGTATTTTAGAGGATTATTTTTATTATTGATCAACAACTATGTTCTCAATCAACCCAAAAGACTCATAAATATCCAAGCTTAATATTTTTGGAAGTTGGAGTGGTTTTTTTTTTAGATTTGGCTATCTTAGGAGGATATCTGTTTGTGCAGGTAACTATTACTGTGCAGAATTATTAAGAAACTTAATAAAAACCAAATATAATCCCATCTCACTTGTTTATTTTCACCAGGTAAACCAATATCAGTGCACAAAATTTAGAAATAAAGATTTCTGACATGCAAAAACAAAAACCTAAAAAATTAGTGATCAATATAGCCACCTTTCTTTATGATGACACTCAACAGCCTTCCATCCATAGATTCTGTCAGTTGCTTGATCTGTTTTCGATCAACATTGCGTGCAGCAGCCACCACAGCCTCCCAGACACTGTTCCGAGAGGTGTACTGTTTTCCCTCCCTGTAGATCTCACATTTTATGAAGGACCACAGATTCTCTATGGGGTTCAGATCAGGTGACCAAGGGGACCATGTCATTATTTTTTCTTCTTTTAGACCTTTACTGGCCAGCCACGCTGTGGAGTAGTTGGATGCATGTGATGGAGCATTGTCCTGCATGAAAATCATGTTTTTCTTGAACGATACCGACTTCTTCCTGTACCACTGCTTGAAGAAGTTGTCTTCCAGAAACTGGCAGTAGGTCTGGGGGTTGAGCTTCACTCCATCCTCAACCCGAAAAGGTCCCACAAGTTCATCTTTGAGGATACCAGCCCATACCAGTACCCCACCTCCACCTTGCTGGCGTCTGAGTCGGAAAGGAGCTCTCTGCCCTTTACTGATCCAGCCTCTGGCCCATCCATCTGGCCCATCAAGAGTCACTCTCATATCATCAGTCCATAAAACCTTTGAATAATCAGTCTTAAGATATTTCTTGGCCCATTCTTGACGTTTTATCTTATGTTTCTTGTTCAAAGGTGGTAGTTTTTCAGCCTTCCTTACCTTGGCCATGACCCTGAGTATCGCACACCTTGTGCTTTTTGATACTCCAGTAATGTTGCAGCTCTGAAATATGGCAAAACTGGTGGCGAATGGCATCTTGGCAGCTTCACGCTTGATTTTCCTCAATTCATGGGCAGTTATTTTGCGCCTTTTTTGGCCAATACTCTTCTTGCGACCCTGTTGGCTATTTGCCATGAAACACTTGATTGTTCGGTGATCACGCTTCAAAAGTTTGGAAATTTCAAGACTGCTACATCCCTCTCCAAGACATCTCACAATTTTGGACTTTTCAGAGCCCGTCAAATCTCTCTTCTGACCCATTTTGCCAAAGGAAAGGAAATTGCCTAATAGTTAAGCACACCTTATATAGGGTGTTGATGTCATTAGTCATTAGATGTCATTAGATCTCATTACAGAGATGCACATCACCAGATTTACTTAATTGGTAATTGTCTCTCAAGCCTATGCAGCTTGGAGTAGGACAACATGTAGAAAAAGTATCATGTGATCAAAATACTCATTTGCCTAATAATTCTGCACACAGTGTACATGCCCAGTAGTGAGGCAGTGCTGTGGAGTTGGGAGTCAGGGAAATTGAGAAGTCGGAGGTTTGCCTTACTGACTCCACAGCCCTGCTTGCCGCCATTATTCTGTGCAATGAAAGTCCATCCAAAGGTTAAAATATATATATATATATATATATATATATATATATATATATATATATATACAGTACAGACCAAAAGTTTGGACACACCTTCTCATTTAAAGATTTTTCTGTATTTTCATGACTATGAAAATTGTACATTCACACTGAAGGCATCAAAACTATGAATTAACACATGTGGAATTATATACTTAACAAAAAAGTGTGAAACAACTGAAAATATGTCTTATATTCTAGGTTCTCCAAAGTAGCCACCTTTTGCTTTGATGACTGCTTTGCACACTCTTGGCATTCTCTTGATGAGCTTCAAGAGGTAGTCACCGGAAATGGTTTTCACTTCACAGGTGTGCCCTGTCAGGTTTAATAAGTGGGATTTCTTGCCTTATAAATGGGGTTGGGACCATCAGTTGTGTTGTGCAGAAGTCTGGTGGATACACATCTGATAGTCCTTCTGAATAGACTGTTAGAATTTGTATTATGGAAAGAAAAAAGCTGCTAAGTAAAGAAAAATGAGTGGCCATCATTACTTTAAGAAATGAAGGTCAGTCAGTGCTAAAAATTGGGAAAACTTTGAAAGTGTCCCCAAGTGCAGTTGCAAAAACCATCAAGCGCTACAAAGAAACTGGCTCACATGAGGACCGCCCCAGGAAAGGAAGACCAAGAGTCACCTCTGCTTCTGAGGATAAGTTTATCCGAGTCACCAGCCTCAGAAATCGCAGGTTAACAGCAGCTCAGATTAGAGACCAGGCCAATGCCACACAGAGTTCTAGCAGCAGACAAATCTCTACAACAACTGTTAAGAGGAGACTTTGTGCAGCAGGCCTTCATGGTAAAATAGCTGCTAGGAAACCACTGCTAAGGACAGGCAACAAGCAGAAGAGACTTGTTTGAGCTAAAGAACACAAGGAATGGACATTAGACCAGTGGAAATCTGTGCTTTGGTCTGATGAGTCCAAATTTGAGATCTTTAGTTCCAACCACCGTGTCTTTGTGCGACGCAGAAAAGGTGAGCGGATGGACTCTGCATGCCTGGTTCCCACCGTGAAGCATAGAGGAGGAGGTGTGATGGTGTGGGGGTGCTTTGCTGGTGACACTGTTGGGGATTTATTCAAAATTGAAGGCATACTGAACCAGCATGGCTACCACAGCATCTTGCAGTGGCATGCTATTCCATCCGGTTTGCGTTTAGTTGGACCATCATTTATTTTTCAACAGGACAATGACCCCAAACACACCTCCAGGCTGTGTAAGGGCTATTTGACCAAGAAGGAGAGTTATGGGGTGCTACACCAGATGACCTGGCCTCCACAGTCACCAGACCTGAACCCAATCGAGATGGTTTGGGGTGAGCTGGACCGCAGAGTGAAGGCAAAAGGGCCAACAAGTGCTAAGCATCTCTGGGAACTGCTTCAAGATTGTTGGAAGGCCATTTCCGGTGACTACCTCTTGAATCTCATCAAGAGAATGCCAAGAGTATGCAAAGCAGTCATCAAAGCAAAAGGTGGCTACTTTGAAGAACCTAGAATATAAGACATATTTTCAGCTGTTTCACACTTTTTTGTTAAGTATATAATTCCACATGTGTTAATTCATAGTTTTGATGCCTTCAGTGTGAATGTACAATTTTCATAGTCATGAAAATACAGAAAAATCTTTAAATGAGAAGGTGTGTCCAAACTTTTGGTCTGTACTGTATATATATATATATATATATATATATATATATATATATATATATATACTTATACTCACCGCTCACCTCTCCGGCCTCTCCATACCTCACCATTACTCGTCCGGTACTTCTCACATATGCTCATCATCACCCAAGCTACGAAATCCCCAGTCCCCACATGTCGCTCTGTGTGATGATGACGTTGAGACCTTATGCGCACTTGCGCAGAACCCTCCTGGACCTCATAAGAGCCAGAAGTCCTGGCCTAATCGGAGGAGGCCCGGGGATTCAGGGCTCTTAGCAGCGAGAAAAAGATGCGACGAGAGCTGGAGGGTTATGGTGAGGAGCAGAGGGGCCGGAGAGGTGAGCAGTGAGGGTATAAGAGTATAAGTATTTTTCTTTTTTTTTTACATATTGTGTTTATTATGCTCTGGGGTTTAGAGAGACCTCATAGCATAATAAGGGACATTACAATCCCAGAGAATAACGTCTTTGTCAGTCGAATTTCCCAGGAAAATCCATGCAAATAGGCGAATTCAAATTATGCCTGATCCGTTCATCTCTGTAGTGTATACAGCACCATAGAAACCTCTTGAAAGTTGATTTTTCTAGTTATGACATTTTTCTAATTTTCTAGGGATTCATTTTTTTCGAATGGCAGAAAAAAGTGATTATATAATTTTATAATAGACTTCAAAAAGGGGAAGAAGGTGGACCCAGGGAACTATAGGCCGGTGAGTCTGACTTCTATACCAGGAAAGATCTTTGAACAAATTATTAAACAACATGTATGTAAGTACATGGATAAGAATGAAGTGATTAACCAGAGTCAGCATGGGTTTGTAACTAACAAGTCATGTCAGACTAACTTAATTTCCTTCTATGACAGAATCACTGACTGGGTGGATCAGGGAAATGCTGTAGATATAGTATATCTTGACTTCAGCAAAGCATTTGACAAAGTATCTCACACCATCCTTATTGAAAAAATGACCAAGTATGCAATGGATCAGGCAACTGTTAGGTGGATTCATAACTGGCTTAGTGATCGGACTCAAAGGGTGGTTGTAAATGGCTTCACATCCAGCTGGATGAATGTCTCAAGTGGGGTACCACAGGGCTCCGTCCTGGGACCTGTATTGTTCAACATCTTTATCAATGATTTAGATGAAGGAATTGAGGGTAAACTGATTAAATTTGCTGATGACACAAAGCTAGGAGGGATAGCTAATACTAGAGAAGAGAGAGAGAGGATTCAAAAAGACCTAAATAAACTGGAGCAGTGGGCAGCAACCAACAGAATGGTTTTTAACAGGGAAAAATGCAAAGTACTACATCTGGGCAATAAAAATGAAAAAAGCATATACAGAATGGGAGGAATAGAGCTAAGCAACAGTACATGTGAAAAAGACTTAGGTATACTAATAGATCATAGACTGAACATGAGTCAACAGTGTGATGCAGCAGCAAAAAAGGCAAATACAATTCTGGGATGTATTAACAGAAGCATACAGTCTAGATCACGTGAAGTCATTATCGGTCTTTACTCCTCTTTGGTCAGACCTCATCTGGAATACTGTGTACAGTTTTGGGCACCACATTTTAAAAAAGACATAGCCAAACTGGAGCAAGTTCAGAGAAGAGCGACCAGAATGGTGACTGGTCTGCAAACCATGTCGTATGAGGAATGGTTGCAGGATTTGGGAATGTTTAGCTTGCAAAAAAGAAGACTGAGAGGAGACTTAATAGCTGTCTACAAATATGTCAAGGGCTGTCACATTGTAGAAGGATCATCTTTATTCTCATTTGCACAAGGAAAGACTAGAAGCAATGGGATGAAACTAAATGGGAGGAGACACAGATTAGATATTAGAAAAAACTTTTTGACAGTTAGGGTGATTAATGAGTGGAACAGGCTGCCACGAGAGGTGGTGAGTTCCCCTTCAATGGAAGTCTTCAAACAGAGGCTGGACAGACATCTGTCTGAGATGATCTAGTGAATACTGCTTTGAGCAGGGGGTTGGACCAGATGACCCAGGAGGTCCCTTCCAACTCTACCATTCTATGATTCTATGATTCTGCCATTTTTAATATATTTAGGCATGAATTGTTTATATAGGGCATTTTGACAGCTCCTATAGTTGTGAGTGTTCTTTCCATTATGATAGAGCTTTTAGGACCATCTCAGATAATATGGTGTATGAAAGCTATGAAAAAAAAACTCATTATTAAACTGTATTCTAAACCTAATAGATATATTATAATAACTACATAAATAGACCAAAAATGGACAGACACCAAATAACATAGGTCTATAGCAAATAATCTCTTGTGATTTTAAAGCTAATTGGAGATTCCCATTCACTGATGGCACACAATTTATGCTCTCCATTTTAAGGTGCAGCTGGCGTTGTCTTCTGGGAGGCCATGAAAACTAATTGTATTGCCTCTTGATGAGCTCAAAGCTGAGATCACTTGGAAATGTACAGTAGCCAGATCTCATTAAAGCCATTGATACTGTCTGCATAGAAGACTGATTGACACTCTGCGATGTTCGCTATTGTGTTCTTGATGTAGAGTCCATTGATTGAACCTTAGGAGCAGGAGGCTTGTGCTAAATCATGAAGTTCACAGAGAAGGGGACATCTCAGTGGAATAATTTATAGGATAACTGATATTTAATCATCTCACTTCATCATCGCTGATAATGGAAAGCCTGAAAATTCAATAATTACAACTTTTAGTTTCATCATGATCCATGACTAATTAATCAAACATATTTTAATGTAATCCTTAGTGTTGTTAAAATGATTTTATCCCAATATTGTATGTCCCTTGATTCATTAAACGGAGCAATAAAAAAATGTTTATGGTCACAAAATCAACAGTTAATTGAGTTGTCCAGGATAAAAAAATGAACAAGTGCTGATGAAAACTAAAAACCTGCCTAGCATTCCAGCTCCGCCACTCATGGGGCTCCTGACCGTCTCTGTGTACTGGTCCTACAATGATGAGATGTCATACCTGAGCACCAAAAGTTTAAAGGCCACTTGGTGGCTCAGTGGCTAACACTATAGCTTTACAGCACTAGGGTCCTAGGCTCAAGTCCCACCAAGGACAACATCTTAAAGTAATTATGTCCTCCCAAAATACTAAGACACACTGGTAGGGAATTCAGATTGTGAGACCCAGTGGGGATAGTGATGATGTCTGTAAAGTTGTGTGGAAATAATGCCACTGTATAAGTGAGCAAAATGAATAAATAATTACCACTCTGAAGGTTTTTAGGTATCCAGAATGAATATTCTGTGTATAGTAAAATACTTACTGGTCGCTGTCTTCTGCTGTTCCCTCCACCGCTCCAATCTTCTTCTACACCACATGACCACAGATGTGACCAGCGGGATCACTCCAGTGTTTGTGGTGCAGACCGGAAGTGTCTTCTCATGAGAACGAGGCTCTCGTAGACTTACATTAACGAGACAGTAACGGTTAGCAGTGATTTCCAGCCAGTCAGAGCCGCTGTCATGTGTCAACGGAGAGGGATCGGAGCACTGCTGGAAACAGTACAAGACGGCAAGTGGTAAGTCTTTTACTACACACTCAGAACATACATTTCTTTTACCTAACCGTTGGTGAAATTAAAAAGAAAACAAACAAATATTGGAGTGTTACTTTAAGCAAGTGATTATTGATCATTTCCTTAATAACCCCTTTAAATTGAACAGATTTGAAACATAAATAATGAGTAAGATCCGAATACAGGTCACTTTGTGCACAACATCCAATGGCCATGGTATCATCTGTACTTCTAAACGTGGCCCAACCAATAAAAATACATCATATTTCTGGGTGTACTAATTTTGCGTTACTTCTATTTATTTATTCATTCTAAAGATAAGGAAATTTTCTTGGGATGCCTAGATTTGTGCGTTTTGCTGCTGTCTCTGCACCTCAGCTCCTGCTCTCTGTAGTCGGTGCTGGGTTAGTGTACTACCTGCACTGGGAGATGCGCAGTCATCTCTACACATGTTTTGTAGTTCTATATTGTAGTCACTGGAAGAACATTCGTTGTATTTCTTGTATACAGGGTATTCTGGATCACTAGTTGTCACATTTGTACTGTGTAATCTGAATCACATTCAGGATTTTTTTGCCTGCAGGCCGCTGATATATTAACTCTGTGCAGCTCATATTGCACAGCAACTCCAACGCAAAGGAAGTCATCTTATCTCAATATATTTGGACATTACTGCAATATGAAGTGATGGAAGTAAAAACTAATAAGAATACAGTCAAAGAGGTTTCATTGGATCTTTCCTTCCTGATTTATACATAGAAAAGGCCATCAATGCGGGTGACCCGTCCCCGACATGAAGTTGTTGTCCAATGTTGCTTTTGTTGTTAACTGGACCTGATTGTGAAGTTGGGAGAACAAAGTGCTCTTTTTGATAATTTGATGTAACTACTTCAACGTGTGTTTTGTTTCCTCTTGTATTAGTGAAAAAAACCTGAAAACAAAAGTTGTCATGAAAATTAATATTAAGACATTTATAGGTATTAAAACAAATGCTTATGTTGAGTTGATAATATTTCTATTGACCGGAATCTGAAATGTATGATGTGTATTTGTATTCAGTCCCCTGTAGTCTGATATCCCTGAATAAAATCCTGAGTGATTAATTGCCTTCAGAAGTCACATGATTAGTAAATTGAGTCCACCTGTGTGTAATTTATTCTCAGTATAACTAAAGCTGTTCTGTGAAGGCTTCAGAGGTTTGTTTGATAACATTGGTGATCAAACAGAATCATGAAAACCAAGGAACACACCAGACAGGTCAGGGATAAAGTTGTGGAAATGAGTAAAGCAGGGTTAGGTAATAAACTACAGTAATATCCTAGGCTTTGAACATCTCATGTATCTCACGTAGCACTGTTCAATCCATTATTCAAAAATGGAAGAGTGACACCCCAGGGGTCTGGTTGTCACAGTGATAGAGATATTACGTCTGAGAGCAGGTGGGAGGTCCTTTGGTCAGGGATCCTGTGCATGCCACACCTCCTGCCCAGCCTTGGGAGGGGAAGAACTTCCCCTGTATAAACCCGGGGCTGAGGCAGGGTTAGGGAGTCCAGGAAGAGTAGAGACAAGAGCAGCATAGGAAGCAGCAGAGTCACAAGGAGTCAGGGGCTGGCAGCTAAAGAGCTCGCCCTGACTAAGAAGATTCTTTACCGGACCCGGAGTCCGAGGCTGTGGGGACTAACTTCTACCCAGCAGCAGAATCCGTCAGGCAGGGGATTTCAGGTCCCCTGGCCCAGAAGCCCGAAGGCCCGGTCACACGCGTGGGACCAGCACCGCCATCGTGGAGCGGAAGCCATTAGAAGGCCCCGAGTCACCGGCCATACGGGTGAGCACCACACGGTACACTCAGGGACGTGGGCTACTTACATCAGCTTCTAGCAAGGTAGCCAGAAGAGTACAGTCAGCTTGGGAGGCCTACAACTACGCCTGGCCAGGGGAGATCCCATCTGCTCAAGGACTGACCAGGCCCCGTTCGCTAGCAAGTACTCCGGGAGGGTCTATCGTTGTTACCAGTAAAGACCCTGAACGCTACCATACCGTCTCTGAGTGGTTCCTGCTACCCCCATCATCCACGTCGGCTGCCCTGAGGCCATACCCCTCCCGTTGGGGGTTATACTATCACGCTGCACCATCCTTCCACCGGCCTCAGCGGTCTGCCCTGCAGCAGCAGCCCCCTGGCTGCATTCAACGGGTGGCGTAGTCATCAACCATTTTCTACCGCTAACAGACTGCCGTCCAGTTTGACTCCCTGGGCACGGACCGGGTCACCGCCACGAGACTACAACCCTAAACAGATCCGGCTCCGGGTAAGCTCCCGCGTGCGCAACGCAGCGCGACACAGGCCCAGGGGCGCGTCAACTTTGGCGTAGTCGGCAGGATCACGTGCCCGCAACCACCGGGTACTGCGTGCCTGAAAAGCAAAGACTGTTCAAACTTACCAGCGGTGAAGTTTCCCGCCATCCGGCGCCATCTTCAGCCTTCTTCCCGCCATCCGTGGAGTTTTCCCGCCATTGGACGCCATCTTGAGGACGCCGCGCGGGAAGAAGAGGGGCGTGGACTCCGAAAGCGCGCGAGAACTGAAGCCCCGCCTCACGTCTGGACGTTGCGTAAGGTCCTGGAAGGAGCCCAGCAGACGCCGACGTCACAGGAGCGCGACGGAAGGTCCTCAACCCTGACGATCCACTGCGGAGCCGCGGCCTACGGAACAGGATCATCGCAAGGTAGGCCACGGTCCACTAGGGGGGAGGAAGATGTCGGATACGGAGGAGAGCTCCACTGCCTCAACCCCCGCCAGCGCTACCGCTGTTGCAGTTATGCCCTTCACCATGCCCTATATCCCGGGAGCAGCTTGGCTACCCCAGTACTCAGGGGAGTCACATACCCTGCATGACTTTAGAGAAAAGCTGGATAGCCTCTTCCAGGTGTACCCCCTCACAGAAGAGCAAAAAGTGAGCATCCTGGTGGCCCAACTAACTGGGGCAGCCAAAAGGGAAGTAAAATCCTGGCCACCTGGGAGGAAGACTGTCGCAGGGATACTAACCCGGCTGAAGGACACCTTTGATACCCGCACCTCAGCCGAGATTAAACTTAGATTCTACGGGTGCAAGCAGCGAGCGCATGAGAGTATAAGGGACTATGCACTCAACCTACAAGAGGCCCTGAGGGCCATTAAGCAGACCGACCCTAATGGAGTGGGAAACGAGGACAGGCTGTTGACCGAACAATTTATAGAGGGTTTATATTGCAATGCCCACCGCACCCAGTTGCGGGCAATGGCCTTACAGGACCCTCATCTAGAATTTGCACAGTTCAAGGACAGAGCCATCCGGGTGCTCCGAGAACCGGCACCAGGTGGCGTTGTGACCCACAGACGCCCCACTACCACTTACTACCAGGAGGCGGCGCCCTTGTCAGCAGGGCCTGTGGGAGCTGATGCGCAGGCTTTGGACAATGACCCGGCTCCAGACCTACACCATCAGGTCCAAGAGCTAGCTAAAAGCGTTGCTGCGCTAACCCGAACTGTGCAGTCTTTACAGGTTTCCACTCCAGGGAAGATCCAGCTGGCATCCGGACCGGAGGACATCCCGTGGCGTCGACCAAGGAGGACCCCACCGGCCAGAGGAAGACCCAGTGACCGATACAGCGAGGACGGACGACCCATCTGCCGCCGCTGCAATCAACCCGGACATATGGAAAGGTACTGTTCTTTAAACGGGCACAACCTGGGGTAGAGGGCCAACCCCCAGGAAAAAGATCACCAGGCCCATCGAACTGGCGCGACAGATATGTGGGAGGACGTCCAGTCTTGCCTGTGGTACTGGATGGCATTCCCATGAGTGCCCTACTGGACACCGGGTCACAGGTCACCACCATCCCGTACGTGCTCTTCAAGCAGTACTGGAATGACTCGGATATTACCCGCTACCCTGACGACGACTTGAGTATCATCGCCAGCAATGGTCAGCCCGTGCCACAGATCGGATTTAAAGAGGTGACCATCAAAATTGGTAGAGTCGAACTGGCCGCACAGGGACTGATCATTGTAGATATTGACAAACATGAGAGTCACCCAAAAATAACTCTAGGAACTAATGTAATTGAAAATTGTCTTGCAGAGGTGATTTTCCTTTTACAGCAGGTTGCCAAGAATGCCAGCTCCGGCGAGCAGCGGGTGCTCCAGAAAGAGATCCGGGCACTGATGCAACGGCAACAAGTGGAACTCTCCGGCGGTGAGATTGGTAGCGTAAGAATGTGTGACCCTTTTCCTATTGCCATGCCCCCAAAAAGTGAAATGATGATTTGGTGCCGGGCAGCTATTGGTCTGAGAGGTAGAGATTACCAGGCAATGGTAGAACCAGTTTACTCAGACAGTAGGCCCACCATTTTGACAGCACGGGGGGTGGTCAATGTACGCCATGGGAGGGTGCCCGTTCGCATAATAAATATCGGGGAGAGGGAAGTGTACCTGCCCCGGTATGCCACGCTAGCCAAATTATATACCACTAATCAAAATTCTATACAATCTGTGGAACCCTTGCCTCCATCTCACCCGGAGGAAGGTAACGGCTCTAAGAAAGACATGGAGGACTGGTGTCAGCAACTACATCTGGGTACTGACTCCACTCCCTCACACCAGAAACAAGGAGTCTATCGGGTGGTTCAAGAGTATGAGAGAGTGTTTAGTAAACACCCGTTAGACTTCGGGCGAGTCAAGGGGGTAGAACACCGCATCCCCACGGGAGATCATCCTCCCATAAAAGAGAGGTATCGACCCGTACCCCCTGCACATTACCAACACGCCAAGGGGATGCTTAGAGACATGAAGGAGGCTGGGGTAATCCGGGATAGCTGTAGCCCCTGGGCAGCCCCACTAGTTTTAGTCAAAAAGAAAGACAACACCATGAGGATGTGTGTAGATTACCGGAAAATCAACCGTATCACACACAAGGATGCGTACCCCTTACCAAGGATAGAGGAGTCATTGGCTGCTTTAAGATCTGCTAACTTCTTCTCTACCTTGGATCTCACTAGCGGGTACTGGCAGGTTCCTGTAGCAGAGGCGGACCGGGAGAAGACCGCATTCACCACCCCGATGGGACTTAGCGAGTTCACCTGCATGCCGTTCGGACTCTGCAACGCCCCAGGAACCTTCCAACGATTAATGGAGTGCTGTCTGGGCCACAGAAACTTCGAGACGGTCCTGTTGTACCTGGACGATGTCATCGTATACTCCAAAACTTATGAGGACCACCTGAAACACCTGGCGGAGGTGTTCGAAGCTCTGGCGAGTTACGGCCTAAAGGTGAAACCCTCCAAGTGTCACCTCCTGAAACCAAAGGTGCAATACCTGGGACACGTGGTGAGCGCTGACGGAGTGGCTCCCGACCCCGATAAGATCACCGCAATTAAGGGATGGCCAAGCCCCTCCAGCGTAAAAGAAGTGCGGCAGTTCCTAGGGTTGGTAGGCTACTACCGAAGGTTTATTCCCGGTTTCACCAAAAAGGCAGCACCTATGCAGGACCTCCTGATAGGCCAGTCCCGGAAGGCCAAGAACCAGAAGCCGCCCTTCAAATGGGAAAAGCTAGAAGAAGAGTCCTTCCGCCAGCTGAAGATGGCCCTCACGGGGGATGAAATCTTGGCGTACCCGGACTATAGCCAGCCCTTCATCCTCTACACCGACGCCAGTAACATCGGGCTAGGAGCCGTACTGTCCCAGATTCAGCAGGGGAGAGAACGAGTAATCTCCTATGCCAGCCGAAAACTGCGACCCACCGAAAGGAACCCCGAAAATTACAGCTCATTTAAGCTAGAGTTCCTGGCCGTGGTATGGGCAGTCACCGAGCGCTTTAGGCATTACCTCGCTTCTTCCCGGTTCACCGTATACACGGATAACAACCCGTTGACACACCTGGACACGGCAAGACTCGGTGCCCTGGAGCAGAGGTGGATGGCCCGTTTGTCCAACTACGAGTTCACAATTAAATACCGGGCAGGGCGCTCCAATACCAACGCGGACGCCCTGTCCAGGATGCCCAACCTGCCGGACGGAGGAGAAGATCCGGAGGGACTGGAAGAAGTTGAACTCCCTGCGTTCCACCGTCATGGGACTATCCAGTATTCCCACTGGGTAAGGAGTAAGCAGGCTGCTACGTTGAACCCCTTACCTCACTACAACTGGGCGGAAACGCAAGACAGCGACCCTGCCGTCCGACTGGTGAAGGAGATGCTGACTCGCCCGGAGGCTAGCCTGGAATCAGACGCTCCAGAGGAAGCCAAACAACTATGGGCAGAGAAGAGTCGACTGTTCCTTTACAAGGGGAAGTTGTGCCGCAGAATGGTTAACTCCAGGACGCATGAACTACTCTGGCAAGTAGTGGTGCCACGAAGAGACGCAGCCATGGTGATGGAGGCATACCACGACGGAGCTGGACACTTCGGGTGGAAAAAGCTGGAGTTCCTGCTGCGTGAGCGGTTCCACTGGGTAGGCATGAGGGGAACCATCGAGAAGTGGTGCAGAGACTGTGGCCCGTGCAATCTGAGAAGGAAGGACCGGGCCAGCCAGAAGACTCCCCTGCAGTCCATCGTCACCCGGCAACCGTTGGAACTGGTAGCCTTGGATCATGTAAAACTGACCCCCAGCAGAAGTGGCTACGTCTACGCGTTAACCATCGTGGATCATTACTCCCGGTTTCTGGTTGTCGTCCCCGTCAAGGACTTAACGGCTCGAACAGCAGCTAGAGCCTTCCAGCAGCACTTTTGCCGTCCACACGGGTACCCGGACCAAGTGCTGACGGACCAGGGACCTGCCTTTGAAGCGGAGGTCTTCCAGGAATTCTGCAATCTGTATGGCTGCCGGAAGATAAGGACGACACCCTACCATCCGCAAACTAATGGACTTTGTGAGAAAATGAACCAGGTGGTAATGGATCTTCTAAAAACGTTGCCCCTGGAAGAACGCAGTCTGTGGCCTGAGAAGTTGCCCGATCTGGTGGACCTATACAACCACATCCCGGTAGGTTCCACCAACTGTACCCCGGCTTACCTAATGAGGGCAAGACCTGGTAAGTTACCTGTTGACCTGGAAATGGGAGTCCTGACGCCCGAGGACACTTCACCAGAAACAGACTGGGACACAGAGAGGCAGCAGCAGTACCGGAAAGTACAGGAGAGCGTGGAGCGAAGTCTCTGTCAGGCTAGGGAAAGACAAGAGAAGACTTACAACCAGTATGCTCCCGCTGTTCCCCTGGTACCCGGAGAGCAGGTCTTGAAGAGGAAGAGACGGCTCCACAAGTTGGACGACCAGTGGGAGAAGGACCCGTACACCGTACTGCCCTCAAGCCACGAGAACCCGAAGGTCTGTACCATCAGTAAAGACGGAGGGGAAACCACAGCCATTGTATCCCGGGACCACCTGAAGAAGTGCCCCGAACAACTGAGGAACCCTGAGGAGGAACAGGAAGACCATCGACCCGTGGAAGAAAGGGAAGATATGGTTAGTACCGTGCTCGGGGACTTCCCTCGGTCTTGGACTCAAGTCAATGGTGCAGTTGTGGTACCCGTACTCACCTTCCTCCAACCATCATCCCAAGAACCTACGGAGCAACGGGTAGAGCTGGAAGAGCAGCCGGTCCAGGAGGCAGAAGACTCCACCCAAGCGGAACAGGAGAATCCACCCTCTGCTTATAGTGAGCCTGCCGTACCCCTAGTGAGACAAAGAGCCGGTAGACAGCTGCCCAGTTTACCCTTGACAGCTCCTACACCCTGTAGTTCAGGGCCAGACAGTCAGCTCCGTAGGTCCACTAGGGCCACTAGAGGCCAGTTACCCGCACGTTGGAGGATCTAAATGTTTAAGTTGTTTTACAATGTTTACCTGTTTATTGTTGCTTGTGTGTAATTTTGTGTTTCTAGTTGTTTTCAGGAGTCTTCGGTGGATTTACCGGGAATCCTTTGTATATAGTTGGAGCGTAACCCAGGATGGACTAGAGACTGTTAAGGACTCGGGGTAGGACAGACCCCTACCTGGTTACGTCTCCCTGTGTTGGTGAAATGGACACCTTTGCTTTTCTTCAAAGACTGCACCCGGTTGCGGACATCCGTGACCATCTTATTGTGTTTCCTTATTGTATTTTATTGTTCTTTGATATACCTTGTTATATTTTTCTAAAAAGTGTTTAGTCCCGGAGTACTAAATTTCACTAGGGGGGAGTGTGACACCCCAGGGGTCTGGTTGTCACAGTGATAGAGATATTACGTCTGAGAGCAGGTGGGAGGTCCTTTGGTCAGGGATCCTGTGCATGCCACACCTCCTGCCCAGCCTTGGGAGGGGAAGAACTTCCCCTGTATAAACCCGGGGCTGAGGCAGGGTTAGGGAGTCCAGGAAGAGTAGAGACAAGAGCAGCATAGGAAGCAGCAGAGTCACAAGGAGTCAGGGGCTGGCAGCTAAAGAGCTCGCCCTGACTAAGAAGATTCTTTACCGGACCCGGAGTCCGAGGCTGTGGGGACTAACTTCTACCCAGCAGCAGAATCCGTCAGGCAGGGGATTTCAGGTCCCCTGGCCCAGAAGCCCGAAGGCCCGGTCACACGCGTGGGACCAGCACCGCCATCGTGGAGCGGAAGCCATTAGAAGGCCCCGAGTCACCGGCCATACGGGTGAGCACCACACGGTACACTCAGGGACGTGGGCTACTTACATCAGCTTCTAGCAAGGTAGCCAGAAGAATACAGTCAGCTTGGGAGGCCTACAACTACGCCTGGCCAGGGGAGATCCCATCTGCTCAAGGACTGACCAGGCCCCGTTCGCTAGCAAGTACTCCGGGAGGGTCTATCGTTGTTACCAGTAAAGACCCTGAACGCTACCATACCGTCTCTGAGTGGTTCCTGCTACCCCCATCATCCACGTCGGCTGCCCTGAGGCCATACCCCTCCCGTTGGGGGTTATACTATCACGCTGCACCATCCTTCCACCGGCCTCAGCGGTCTGCCCTGCAGCAGCAGCCCCCTGGCTGCATTCAACGGGTGGCGTAGTCATCAACCATTTTCTACCGCTAACAGACTGCCGTCCAGTTTGACTCCCTGGGCACGGACCGGGTCACCGCCACGAGACTACAACCCTAAACAGATCCGGCTCCGGGTAAGCTCCCGCGTGCGCAACGCAGCGCGACACAGGCCCAGGGGCGCGTCAGAAGGAGTATGGCACATCTGCAAACCTCCCCAAATCCGACCTTTATGGAAGAGTGGCAAGAAGAAAGCCATTTTTGAAAGCAAGCCATACGAAGTCATGTAGGGGACGCAGCTAGCATGTCGAAGAAGGTGCTCTGGTCCGATGAAAACGTTTTAGGCTAAATGCAAAACACTATGTGTGGGTAAAAAAAACGAACACTGCGCATCACTCTGAAAACACCATCCCCACAGTCAAGCATGGCGGTGGCAGCATCATACCGTGGGATGCTTTTCTTTAGCAGGGACAGGGAAGTTTGTCAGAACTGATGGGAAGATGGATGGAGGTAAATACAGGGCAAACCTGGAGGAACACCTATTAGAGGCTGCAAAAGACTTGAGACTGGGGCGTAGGTTCACGTTCCAGGAGGACTCCCACCCTAAACATATGGTATATTACATAAAATCCAAAAAAAATACATTTAATTTGTGTGTGTAACATGAAAAAATGTGGAAAAGTTCACAGAGTATGAATACTTTTTCAAACACTGTATTCTTCATGTAGTTAAATAGTATGTGATTCTTCATCTCTTTTGGTATACTCTTGCTTTGTAACAAGCCTCATTATACTTTCCTTTATATACCTTTTAAAGTTGCTCAAAATATCTCAAGTTACAGTAAATGACCTGAAGCATAGCGGAGTGGATTCTGAAACTAGCCAAGTAAAGTTTAACCTTTTTATCATGGAGCTGCTCCAGGAAATAACATTTGTTTCATATCTTTCTCTCTTAGAAAATGTTCTCTGGAAAAATATCAAATGAATATTTAGTGCTCTGTTCCCCATTGCTCTTGTTTCCTGGATATTGCACAATTGGGAGTGTATGTACAATGTAGGATCTATCAGTTATGTAACGCTCTATTATGTGTCAGTAATAATAATTATTCTTAATTAACACAAAAGACAAACAAATACAAATCGGTTACAGGATTGTGTAAAAGCGATGTCATGTGATTGAGCGCTGTATTAGTCATTTATAGAGGTGAGAAGATTTTAAAGTTGTATAAATCTGCTAAGTTTTGGCTTGCGTGCATCATTAAGGCTATATTCACACTTGGAGTTTTTGCAGCATTTTTTTGCTTTGTTTTTCAGGCAGATTACATGTGTGACTTTAGACAGTACATGTTAGTAAAGTTAATTTTTCTCACCAAAAATGCCAAATTTTATGCTGCGTTTTTGCATTTGCTCATTGCTTTCCATGGGTGAAAAAATGCTGAAAGACTTGGTATCAGGGCTGTGGAGTTGGTAAGCCAAACCTTCGACTCCGACGCCTCAGTTTCCATGACACCGACTCCAACTCCGACTCTCCGACTCCCTCATATATGGCTCATGTATAAGTGATAAATTTAATGTAGCACAGATTCATCTCATTTAAAAGTCTAGACCCTTAGATCAGGAATAGGACAGACATTTATAGGACGTTTCATAATGTTCCCAAATACTTATGAAAAAATATTCCCCACAAACTGCATTGAACTACTGTACCCAATTTATTATAGATTTTTGGAGTCGGTCTATTTTATACCGACTCCGACTCCACCAAAATGAGCACCGACTCCACGATTCCGACTCCACAGCCCTGCTTGGAATGCTCCAGATTTTCAAAAAGACTGCAGTCTCAAATTGAGTCAGGAAAAGAAAAGTTGTATGTGCATGAGATTTCTGAAATCTCGTAGCTTTTGCTGGTACTGCAGCTTTTTTTCTGCAGAAAACAGAATGTGTGAACATAGTCTTAAGGTGACCTGTCACCAGGTCAGAAGTGACAATTTTTTGCTATTATTTTATTCCTGTTGCTCCCCCGAGTATTGCCCTTTTTTCCTCTTTTTAAAATCCACCGTCCACTAGTGATACACTTAGGCTGATGTATAAGGAACCTTTCACCCGAAGAGCGAACTAAACACTCATTCATCGGGTGAAATTATCTTTTTTTACATTGCTCAAAAAGATCATCACTCTCGGCAGCACGTTGTCCTGTGTAAACAGAACATGTGCTGGCAAGAACAATGACTCACTGAACAATCTGTTACTGATTTTTCTGACTGCATATACGGCTGCCTGTTTAAACAGGCCAATAACTGACCAGATTCAGCAAATATGTAGCCGATTGGCAGTCATTTAACACTGTAGATTGTTCAGTGTAAACCCACCTTAAGTTCTTTTGCAATACTGTTGCAAATCTATCAGAGGACCTGCTTTTAGTTCTGACAGTTCTCTTTGCTTCCCCTCACTTCATCTCAGTGTTAGAGATAGTAGCAGTGATTTGGGGAGAGGTTGGGGGAGTTGAACACAGATCTTAGGAGTAGAGAGAGGGTACAGCATTTCCAGTCTTAAGGGCATGGAAAATAGGCTATAGAAAAAGAGGAGAGAACATGAAGAGCAATTGAGTGCAGGATAGAAGCAGTGCTAATGCATAAGCTGATGAAGATAGCAATAATGTGCATAAATGCAGACCTCATTTCCAGCCTATATTACTGGGACAGACACTCCAACAAAAGAAAATTTTGAATTCTGACTCGGAGAGAAAACAAATCAAGGAATAAAGTTTGCAGACTGGAATTTTTTCACCACTAACCTACAGGATATAAAAATATTTTTCCCATGTTACATATGTACATAGTCTTGAAAGAGTAAAAGTTAGACTATGAATAGCGGTGATCAGAGGGATTGTCTTGTGACTCAATGATGATGTATGGACATTACGTGTTTGCTTGTGGATCCAAATGGTTGTCTTCATGAAATAAGCGCTTTTGAGGACCAAGGAACATTTTTGTCCCATAGTTTTAAACTGCTCCCAATGCGATTGAATACATTGATGGTCCTTAAAGGGTTAAGCTGAAGCGTTGTTATCATGGTGTATGGGGAGGAGGGAATGATGAGTATTTTTTTATGGGGATGAAAAATAGGCATAAGAAATGAAGTGTATAGTAGATTGTTGTGTTTAAGAGAAAAGTACTGTGTGGATTGTGGCCATGGAGCAAAGATGTAATGTTTTAGGAAAAAGACTATTGAGGGTTGGGAGCGTATGTACACCAGAGGAGAAGCTCCATAATTAGGCCTAATGCAAGACCTACTGTAGATTTAGTAAGCACAGCATAATACCGCTGACACGCATTGTGCTGTGATCATCTGACGGATTTCTACACCAGTTGAAAAGCAATCCCAGTCTCGGTTGGGAATGAGCTTGGAGCAGCAGTATATGTGTGATAAGAAATTCAGTGAGATCCACAGGACGGCGTCCTCCAGATGTCTGTTTTATATGGAGGATAACCTCACAGAGGAGATTCCAGGCTGCGGCTTCTATAGAGACATGGCATATGTTTTATTCCTAACTCCAGATATACAGATTATACCAACCATGGTGGGAAGTTTCAAAGAGCCAAATTATCTTTTAAAATGTTCTAGCCTCTGTGTGTGTATATACTGTACAGTACCGTATATGAATATATATTTATACATTTATATACAGTAATGTGCAAAAGATTTATTTTAGGCCTGTATGGGAAAAAATGCTGCAAAGTAAGAATACTTTCAAAAGTAGAAATGTTGAAACAGCATCAGTTCTTCCAGGTAGACTTATAGACAGTGTTTGAAGGAACTTAGCAGGGAGGTTGTTCCAGACATCTTGGAGAGCTAACCACTGATCTTCTGCAGATGTAGGCTTGTGCAAGTCTCTTTATGTAATCCCAGACTCGATGATGTTGAGATCAGGGCTCTGTGGAGGCCATAATATTACTTTTCAGGACTCTTTATTCTTGTTTACGCTGAAGATTATTATAATGTCATTGGCTGTATGTTTGGGGTCGTTGTCCTGCTGCAGAATAAATTTGGAGCCAAGCAGATGCCTCCCTGATGGTATTACACGAGGGATAAGTATCTGCCTATGTTTATTAGCATTGAGGACACAATTAATCTTTAGCAAATCCCAGCTCCATTTGCTTAAATGCATATTAACAAATTGCCCATAAGAAATCAAATGATTACACAAGGCGTGGGCAGTCACATGTAGATGCTCTAATGTTTGTACAGATCGCTGTGCTTGTATAGAATGGAAAAGACTGTGGTCTGCAGTATCCACAGCTAGTCCTGACTCCCCAGGTATTGATAAAGTTTTATAATTCCTCCTCCCAATATGTTTCACAGATGGATCAGCTTTACCCTCTTCTACCCCTGATGATGCTGATCGGACAGTGAAACATGTTGTACTGAAATTCTTGCCTCCCTTCTGTTTATCAAACTCTAGGTAGTTTGTAATATACAGGGACTGGCTGTGGATACTGCCGACCCAGTCTTTTCTATTCAATACAATTGCAGTACAGCTTTCTGAGATTGATTAACAACCGCAGGCAGAACTCAGTACCAGCATGACTTTTAGAGACAGATGCCAGCTATAGCATTCAGCCGGTATCTGAACTCCCTCCTCACCTGAGGACCTCTTCCCAGGACGTGAAACCAACGTCCATTTATGGGAAAAGGTTAAACACATCCACATAAGCTAAAATCAATATAATATTATTAATTCTAAAATTAATCCATTGATATAACCACCTATATAGATACTAAGAAATATTTTCATCAGTCATTGAATATGTTGTTCAAAAACTAGGACTCTTGAACACCAACCACAGAAGAGAAAACCCTATCTGTTGATAGGTCTAAAAAGAATAGGTTTCGATCTAAAAAGAAATTAAAATGGTTTTTTATTACTCGGACAACCCTTTCTCAATCACTATATTCCCCCATACTGAATGAAAATGACCTGTACTCACTTCCATTGTAGGCGCCATTCCAGCAGCCAATCGATTGTTGTTCACGTTCTTCAGATGAAACTTGCATCCGGAGGAAATCAGAGAGTAACAACAGCTCTCACTTCTTCTGGATGCCTGTTATATCCGAAGGAGTTGAGAGTCAAATGGCATGTTTGCGGCTGCTGATTGGCTCCAGGGCTCACGTGACATAACAAAGTCACACAAGCTTCAGGAGACCCAGCGCCGATGTCACTGGAACGGCGTCTGCACCAAAGGTGAGTACTGGCTGTTTTTATTTTACATGGAGGAATATAGTAATTGAGAAGGGGTTGTCCGAATAGTGGACAGCCCCTTTAAAATCATTAGACACATGGGATGGGCAGAAATTCAGTCCTTTCGAGAAAAGATCAATCTGTGTTTTATTCGGCACTACAGTCTCCCATTCTCCATGACTTGAATAGATTGTGCCTGATTCCTCGTGGAGATGACTGATTTGTATTTCCACCTCTAGTTTAAGAAGGACCTTTTATTGTAGTAGTACTAAAGTTCTGTTAATTCTTAATGAATTCTTGCTGTCAATGTTCATTGAGTTAGATTTCTTTTTTTAATCTCAGGTATTTCCATACAATATATTTGGGAATTCGCAGCAGGCGGAGTGGAGAGAATGACCGATGGAGGTTTTACTGGAAGATGGTGTACGAGTATGCAGATGTGAGTATGTTGCATTTGCTTGCAACATTTCTGGAAAGCGCTCCCCAGCTTGTCCTGCAGCTCTGCATTGTCGTGCAGACTCGAAGCTTACAGGCCATTCAAGGTAAGAAGGATATATTTTTGGGATATATTTGTATGCATAAGTAAATTATGGACATTGCCAAAAGTTATGAAATTGTGAAGCCTCTAAGCCTGTGTGAGTGTGTCAGGTATGGTGCATTAAAGAGAACCTGTGAGCTGCCACTTGACAATATTGTGTCCTTACACTGCACGGAAACTGTCATTTAGTGTATTAAATAAGGGTGCATTGTATTGAGTTCCTTTGTAAAATAGTCAGACGTTTTTGCTCACTCCGTATGTAAGGAGATCTTCAATTAAATAGTAGATTTTTGGGATTGAAAACATTAAGTACCACACAAATTAAACTTTCGTCCACTTTGTAAAAATCTTTTTTTTTAATGGAATATTAATAAAGTGCATGAAATTTTAATCCATGTATTTCTGCTGATGTTTTCAAACTCCAAAAAATACATCAGGTCAATGCACCATCCATGAAATGCCGATTTGAATCTTGATGAACTGTTCATGTTATAAGCCAGCTGTATCACTTTTTCTACATAAAGTCCATAAATGTAAAAATGCACGTTGTTGCACACAAGTCTAAATGTAAGTCTGAAGGCCCACATACACATGAGATTAAATTTGGACGATTTTGGTAGAACTGGATGACCATTCAATGTATATGGGCGTCATGTCTCTTGAATTTAAGCTCCTGAGCCTTTGGTTCTCGCTGAGTTGCTGCCACAAGTGTTTGACAGCTGCTTACGCCTCTCTCCCTATTGAACAAATACATACATGTACTGTATATGGGGGTCAGGAGAGAACCTAATTTGCATGGCCACCTTTATGCCTGTGCTTGAACTTTAATCAGCAGTGAGAATTGGTGGCCAATATGGCTTTCAGTCAACATAAACATATGCAGGTCTAGCTTAAAGAGAACCTGTCACATTATACTTGCAATCTGATCTGTGGACAACATGAAATGGAGAAAAAGAAACTGAACAGAATGATATATGCGTTTGTTGGAAAAAAAATCGGAATAACTTGTATTTTATGCATTGAAATCCCTGATGTTTGTATGCCCATTAGTCCAGTGGGCGGTCCTACTTCATGATGGACAGCTACCTCTGCATATACAGTCACATAAGGAGAACTGTCAATCACTGAATAGGACCGCCCACTGGACTCATATGTATACAAACAACAAGGACTTCAATATATTACATGAAAGTTCTTTGTAAGAAAAGTTGGAAACAGAAGCACAGAGGTGCAGTCGTACCATGGCCCTGGAGCCCAAAGGGACCGAAAGGTCTGTTCTGCCCCATATGAACTTCAACATTTTAGGTTATAGGTTGAACTCGATGGATCGATGGATTTGTGTTGTCTTTCAACCTTAAAATTCGGAAACTATAAACTAATACTATAAATATTTCCCAATAGTTGATGGATCCTGTTAATGATTTTTCTTCAGGGCCTTGGAGCCTGAAGAAATCAAAAGATCCCTCAGCCCCATATAAAGAAATGTAAGCCAGTATTTTAAGCATTTCATAATTGTTGGGGCATCCTGTTAAAGGCACCTTTTATTACACTCACAGATGGCGTAGTTCGGTCTGATGGGCGTCTCTGGTCTTGATCCGGTGCCTCCTCTCTACGATCATTGTCCTCCTTCCCTGCTTCACCCAGATGATGTGTCCTATGTCATCCACACAGTGTCCTCCATCGAGGTCCTGCACAGACGCACATCTCTCTGCCCTGCCATGTGCTGACTTTACCTACAGATCATCAGCGCTATTTGGCCTTTCCCCACACATGCTCACTACAGTAGTTTGCTCTATCCTCAGCAGGGCAGATAGAAGTGCGCTTGCGCAGGAGCACAATGGAGGACACTGTGGATGACATAGGACACATCATCTGGGTGAAGCAGGGAAGGAGCACGGTGATCGTAAGAAGACAGGAGGCGCCAGATCAAGACCTGAGACGCCCAATGGACAGGACTGCGCTGTCCGTGAGTATCATAAAGGCTCCTTTTTGTGCCTTGCAGGGCTCATTGGGGGCTTACATAGAGAATACTAGAATGCTGTAAAAGATGGCTTAATGGTGGTGGTGTTATCTAATATTGGGAAAATCTGGTGACCGGTTCCTTTAAACTATTTTTCTTCATGGCCCAAGACATTTTACTTGTAGAAAGTATAAGTAGTCTGATAATGACAGTGGGTTATTATTTCTATAGACACAGAAATGTTATGTCCTTCAGAACTCAGAAGAGTCCTTTGTACAATTCTTTGGAAATATTCCCTGGTGTGTGTGTCTTTACCCACTTGTAAGTGAGGAAGTTACAGGCTGGAAAATGACGTATTGCCCAAGCTGATCTGACTGTCATTACCCAGTGTCGCTGGCTGCAGCATTGTGTTGATAAATTACTTTCAGAGAATAAAATGGATGAGCATTCATTTTCTTCTGTTTAAAATCGAATAAACATGAACTGATTCCAGTTGTCTCCTGCCAAAAGAATATTATCATTGCAAATACTGATCAGCGTTTCTTCATTATACAGTTCTTAATTGAGGATTCTCAATGAAGACCATCTTGGGAGTTTAATTTTAATCAGAGTGTTTTGTGAAAGCTCTATTCACTCTCTTATCAACAACTATAATTTCTTGGGGAAAAAAAACTGCATTTCCTTTTTATCTTTTTTTGTGAAAACCAACAGAAAAAGTTAAGCGTGTGACTTGCTAGTTTACCAAACAAATCCGTGGCTCTTTTACAAACATATACAGCCAAGGATGATGTCATGGCTCCTGCCAGCTGGAACGGCTCGGAGTTGTCACCCACATAAGTCATTATAGCAATATTAAACACCATACAAATGACACAAACTATCCAGCATGTTTAAAGGAAACCAGACATAGAAATAGATCTTTCTTTTCACTTTCTTGTTAAGACTGACGAATTATGTAGAAAATTATAGGTTCGTTGGAGGCTGTTAGACATCTGAATCCCGATTTACTTATTGGGAGCCAAATTTTAAAGGTGCCTATATCGAGTTAGATTATTGGGGTCTAAATTGTGCCCATTACATAGCCCTCTGAACTGCAGATGGGAGGGGGCAAATATAACTTAAAGGGAACTTCTCATTAAAGATTATGTTCTGTAGGGTTCATAAACACAATTTTATACATTCCCCTGTTCAAATTTGATTAAATCAAAGTTATTAAAACCGTCATGCAACACTCTCATCAATGATCTTGGCAGTGCTGCAGCAGTCACTAGTCATGGTCTCCTCACTGGTAGCACCTCCACTCTGCCATGATTGACATCCCAGTCTGAAGATCCAACTTTGGTTTCACATGCCAGGTTGGGATGTCAATCATGACTGCTCATGGCTGCAGCTCCTGCCAGATGACAATTTAGATCAGCGGTTTTATAACTTTCATTTCTCCATCCCAGGAAAAGCAGCAATTTGAACACAGGGCTTTCTACAAAGGGATTTATCAAACCTATAGGATCAAGGGCAACTTCATGGCAGATATTATGTCGGCACTATTCACAAAAAAGTGTTTGTCTTGGTAGAGCATCTCTTTGTGATTCAGCGTCTCTGTGTAACATAACTGAAGACCTACAACCATAGTCAGTCATTTTTGAGTTGAAATGGTAAATCTTCTGGTCACCCGATCATGCAGCCTTTGCAAAATAAACACAACTAATTTCTACTTTCTCTTCCATTCTTTGCCCATCTACTGCCCATGTCTCTTAGTCTTGTGCATGGTAGTATGACTGCCCCTCTCACTGTCTGTCTGTTAAATGTACAGACATCCTTTCTTTAGGTTTACGCTTAAAGGGAACATGTCACCAGTTATACTTGTATGAAACAGATCTAGGGCGCGTCTGGGCCCAATATTTCGTGTTAGAGTTTAGTATGTTTCCTTACAAATATGAGTCACATTGACTTGTTGCTAGTATCAAAAACGTTTACAAGTTCATTTTCTGGATTGGTCTTTTGGCATTGGATGACATGTCCAAGAGCTGTCACTGTCAATAGTGAAAGACAATTGTCAAAAAAACTAAAGCCCAGCATAACATATGTTCCTAAAAATGAGGACTATGTATCAGTGCTGGATTTTTCATATGCCATATTTTGTTAAAGGTAACCTGTCACCAGTTTTGTCATATAACAACCAAAACTATGACCTTATTCAGCGCTAATCCTGGATTCCATAAATGTTTATATAACCCCCTGACTCCTCCTGTATATCCCCCAAAAACCTTTTTAAGTTCTCCCACACTGTATGGAAAACGGGTTGGTCCGGTCCGATGGGCATGGTTTCGACCCTCTCCATCCCTCCCCTCCAGCTGCTGTCCGCCGTCCTCCTTCTTAAATCGACGTGGACAACGCTTCACGTCATCCACATTGCCAGGCGAAATCTTGCGCTTGCGCATAGAAATCGCGGCTCGCGCCTGCGCACTATGAGCTAACTTTTTTGATACTAGTAACATGTGAATCCTCACATCACTCACACTGTGCACTGTAATTATTCACCGTGACAGGGAGCAGGCGATCATGTGGCCATTTGCATACTTCTGGTCACATTCCGACTAGACATGTCTGGCCTCACTCAATTCACTTGCATTAAGCGAGGCTGTGCATGTCTAGTCGGCACATGACTGCATGTGAACAGAATGTGAACACAGCGGACAGTCACTTTTTTTTCAGTCATGCCAAGGTTAGCTGATGCGGTCATGAGCTATAGACTGGACATCACCACTGCAGCTTTGTCCATAAACACCACCAAAGAGAATTGAAGAGGCACCAAAGGCAATTGTAGGTAAGCACTGCTTGGTTTATTTGTTTTTTACAGGATAAGCAACTTAGGCCCCATTTTTAATGAAATTGGACAAGTGCTTTGATACTTCTAGGAAAAATATTGAAGTACATAAGATAGTCCCTAGTATAGGTGACATATGGAGGCATCCATAATTTATACGCTGTTCATTCAATGGGCGTTTTAGATCCTTAAAGCAGATAAAAATGATGCATAAAAGTAAGGGATTGTTAAAATGCATGCATGTTTTATACACAAATGTGAACGGTTTCTTAGATTTACATTACCTACGTGTTAAGCCATTTAGGAGAGAGATAGTAAAATGGAAAGATTCACACCTGTTCTGGGTTTTGGACCCACTCCAGGTTTTGGCTAACAAATACTGATGCAAAAAATCTGATGAAAACAACTGTCATGTGAATGAAGCCGTAGGGTAACAAAAAAGCATAAAAAATGTAAACAGCATGTTGACCTAGAGCAAAGCATAAAGCCAATATCAGTTGCTTTTCTTGTTCAGATAACATTGAATCCAGCAGGGAAGCTAAGCTGTCAGTCAAAGCCTGATTCATAGAGACATGCAGAATGATATGACGACTTATTGACAGCTACGTATACCCTGAGGCGATACAACGGCTATACCGACCACGTCCAGGAGCCGTGCCTGCAGGGCACAAACTTAGCCATATATACAGTTTGCGTCTTAATTCTGATTCCCCTGTTCTTTCGGCAGAAGCTGAAACATTACATTATGTACTTTTATATTCTCCAAATCAGTTTCTGAATGTTACCACGGTGAGAGTTTTGACATTCTGAAGATATTGTTATTGACATACAGTTATATGAAAAAGTTTGGGCACCCCTATTAATCTTAAGCTTAATGTTTTATAAAAATTGGTGTTTTTGCAACAGCTATTTCAGTTTGATATATGTAATAACTGTTGGACACAGTAATGTTTCTGCCTTGAAATGAGGTTTATTGTACTAACAGAAAATGTGCAATCTGCATTCAAACAAAATTTGACAGGTGCATAAGTATGGGCACCTCACCAGAAAAGTGACATTAATATTTAGTAGATCCTCCTTTTGCAAAAATAACAGCCTCTAGTCGCTTCCTGTAACTTTTAATGAGTTCCTGGATCCTGGATGAAGGGATTTTTGACCATTCCTCTTTACAAAACAATTCCAGTTCAGTTAAGTTTGATGGTCGCCGAGCATGGACAGCCCTCTTCAAATGATCCCACAGATGTTCAATGATATTCAGGTCTGGGGACTGGGATGGCCATTCCAGAACATTGTAATTGTTCCTCTGCATGAATGCCTGAGTAGATTTGGAGCGGTGTTTTGGATCATTGTCTTGCTGAAAGATCCATCCCCTGCGTAACTTCAACTTTATCACTGATTCTTGAACATTATTGTCAAGAATCTGCTGATACTGAGTGGAATCCATGCATCCCTCAACTTTAACAAGATTCCCGGTGCCGGCATTGGCCACACAGCCCCAAAGCACGATGGAACCTCCACCAAATTTTACTGTGGGTAGCAAGTGTTTTTCTTGGAATGCTGTGTTTTTTTTCCCGCCATGCATAACGCCTTTTTGTATGACCAAACAACTCAATCTTGGTTTCATCAGTCCACAGGACCTTCTTCCAAAATGAAATTGGCTTCTCCAAATGTGCTTTTGCATACCTCAGCCTACTCTGTTTGTGGCGTGCTTGCAGAAACGGCTTCTTTTGCATCACTCTCCCATACAGCTTCTCCTTGTGCAAAGTGCGTTGTATAGTTTACCGATGCACAGTGACACCATCTGCAGCAAGTTGATGCTGCAGCTCTCTGGAGGTGGTCTGAGGATTGTCCTTGACTGATCTCACCATTCTTCTTCTCTGCCTTTCTGATGTTTTTCTTGGCCTGCCACTTCTGGCCTTAACAAGAACTGTCCCTGTGTTCTTCCATTTCCTTACTATGTTCCTCACAGTGGAAACTGACAGGTTAAATCTCTGAGACAGCTTTTTGTATCCTTCCCCTGAACAACTATGTTGAATAATCTTTGTTTTCAGATCATTTGACAGTTGTTTTGAGGAGCCCATGATGCCACTCTTCAGAGGAGATTCAAACAGGAGAACAACTTGCAAGTGGCCACTTTAAGTAGCTTTTCTCATGATTGCATATACCTAGCTATGAAGTTCAAAGCTCAGTGAGGTTACAAAACCAAAAAAAGTGCTTTAGTACGTCAGTAAAAAGTAGGTAGGAGTATTTAAAACAAGAAAATGATAAGGGTACCCATACTTATGCACCTGTCAAATTTTGTTTGAATGCAGATTGCACATTTTCTGTTAGTACAATAAACCTCATTTCAAGGCAGAAACATTACTGTGTCCAACAGTTATTACATATATCAAACTGAAATAGCTGTTGCAAAAACACCAATTTTTATAAAACATTAAGCTTAAGATTAATAGGGGTGCCCAAACTTTTTCATATAACTGTATAATATTGGATTCTGCTGAAATGATCATTTTAATGACCACAAATGAAAAATCGCAAACAAACGAAAAACTATAATTGAAAACAAATCACCCATCTGGTGAAAACTAAACTAAAAAAAACTCAACCTAAACTCCTGCTGTGAAGTAAACCAGATGCATTTTGCACATCTTTAGCGCTTTTGTTTTTTTCCAAATCAATCAAAGAATTAAGGACTCTAAACCAATAATAATTAGCTTTTATGTTTCTATGCTTCATGCTGGAATAAATGGAATATTTAGAAAGCTTTAGGCTGTGTATCACATTGCTAAATCCGTCATGCAATGGACCACAGAGGCGTTCAATGAAGGATCCCGTTGTGGTGTCCGACGATTGGCGGGAAAAGTAGTGCCGTTCTTCCCATGAAATATGTCCGCATCTGTGATGGAGCCTCCGGTGAAGATTAAGATGTAACGCTGTAGACCAGTGTAAATGACCATTTTACATACTTGTGAATATAGTCAATGTCACCTGTTCGCTATTCTTCACAATAGTCCTGTAAGACGCCCAACATTCTTCAGTCCAATCAATCAGCAATGATTATTTGTGTTTCTAAATTTCCTGAATTTTAAACGATTCAGAAATATTCTACATTTTCATATAACTACAACGAAATTGCTTTAAATCAGAATTCATAAAACTAATAGGCGCCAGTTTATAAAAAAAATTTACATTATTGTATGGTCAAAAAGACACAATTAACTGTAGGGTAGAGAAACTTGAGGATAAAATTTCTAAATTAAATGTTAACGGATAAGGTGGTAAGTTATCCACTATCCATAAGATTGGGAATAACTTCTTGATCGCTGGGGGTCCAACTTCTAGGATCCACAGCAATACTGAGAGTGGGGCTCTGGAGTCCAGAAACCGGACTTTGCAAAGTCCCGCCTTGAAAGGAGTGGAGGTTTACATGCTTGATTTCTGCTCCATGCATTGTCTGGGGGACTGCTAAAGAAAGCTTAGTAGAGTGATCGTCAATTTCTGGCCGTCCCATAGCCAACAAATAAAGAGGAGATCGAGCATGCGCACCTCTGCTCCATTCAACACTGGCCTCTGCAGAGCCTGCTTTCAGAGTGCCATTCTCAGCATCGCTGGGGGTCCCTATGGGGGTCGTACTGATAGGAAATAACCTACTATCTTGACCATGACTCTTTAACTATAAGGCATTTTCTGATTGGTTCTCTCATCAGCTTTTTTGTATGTAGGAGACTTGAGGTGTCTCAGATGCAGCTTAGATCCTACTGTATCCCATCGTATGCAAGCTAAAAATCTTGTAGTAGCTCATATCAATTGGACTATATCTCTAGATTACTTAAACTAATATATGAAAATATAGAATAATTAGATACATTGAACTAATAAATGATCAGCTATACTTCACACATACGTACGTTGTCAATATTTACCTTTTTATTTATCTTTGCTTATGATAACACTGTTCTACATATTTTCAAAAGTTGTCAGGTTCATTTATGAAATCTTAATGATTTTGATCTCCTTCTGAATTCAAATCTGACTATGAAAATTTTTAGTTGGCTCTTGTTTCTATGATATCAAAAAGTTACATATAATTAATACATAAAAGTTTCAGTGCTTTGAAACATTATTATTTTGCAAATATAAAGATGCAGAATGTTTTGTTATGCCAATTTTCTGATATTTATTTAGAGGAAACATTTTAACAATTCAAATAACTAAAACCTGTCTAAATACTATTGCGAATTATAAACCGTTTCAGAAATTGCACTACAAAATTTGGTCCTCACTCAGTGACAACTCTTTTTTGCTTGTCTCTTGTACTCCTGCATTGGATCATCTCTTACAATTGTCCAACAGTAATCTGCAAGCATTGATGAACTCCATTTCCCTTGATATCTTTTCCCCATAGCCGCAATATCTTGGTGAAATCTCTCACTGTGTTTGTCACTCACTGTTCTGCAGTTTGGTGGAAAAAGGTCTAGATGCGAATGTAAGAAATTAATCTTTAAGGACCTGTTACAGCCAAGATCCTTATATGTTTTGAGGAGATTTTCCACCAACTCGTCATAGTTATCTGCTCTTGAGTTACCACTAATTCGAATGCTACCCATGCAGCCTTTTCCTTGCCCTGCAACTCATCTTGAAGAAGCTTATGAATCTGAGGTCCATGAAGACTCCTTCATTTATCTTTGCTTCACTCAACCTTGGAAATGTATCAATGAAATACTTGACTGCTTTTTTATTTTTATCCATTGCCTTCACAAAGTTCTTCATTAGGCCCAACTTGATATGCAATGGTGGTAACAAAATCTTATGTGGGTCAACAAGTGCTGGATGCAGGACATTTTTACTCCCTGACTGAAGTGAATGTCGGAGAGGCCACTCTTATTGTAGTGATATTCTCTTGTATGACTATCCCACTCACACAGAAAGCAGCAGTACTTTGTGTATCCACCCTGCAGACAAAGTAAGATGGCAACCACCTTTAAGTCACCACAGAGGGGCCACAAATGTTGGTCATAGTTCAAGCACCTCAACAGTTGTTTCATGTTGTCACAGGTTTCTTTCTTGTTGACTGCATAACCAACTGAAATTGAAGGTAGCTCATCGCCATTATGCAGCAAGACGTCTTTTAGGCTTGTTTTGAACGAATGGACAAAGAACCTCCATTCCTCTGGATTATGACGTATCTTCAGAGCTTTCATTAAACTGTTGATGTTGTTGCATGCCACAAGATAGCTCTCCATGAAGACGTATTGGACAAGATCTTTCTCACAGTTGCAGAACAAAGTAATCTGAACATTGCCCGCTAGGATATTCAACTGCTGTAGCCTGGACCTAAGAGCTCAGCCTTACTCTTGGGCAGATCGGAATCTCTAACAAGATCGTTCGGTTCACTTTGTGTTATAAGGTGTGGTTCAGCTGAGGTTGTTGACAGAAAGACTGGGTTGTGAGAGGAAGATGCTTCCTAACACCAAGCGCCTTCTTCTTCCTCCTTTGACTCAACTGAAAATGTTTCTGGTGCTTTTGGAACCTACAGTTCTTCTGTATGTGATATTGGGCGTATTGCAGATGGAATCTTTGGATGCTGTAAAGTTCACTTCTTCCTTGAAACTCGTTTCCTATTGGTGGGCACTATACAGAAATAGCAATTGGTAGTGTGATCAGTTGTCTCTCCCCTGATCATTGGGATTGCAAAAGGCTTAGATTGCCTCTTCCCGTGCAACCACTGGGTAAGATGTGATGCACATCTATTGCAGCATATTTCTGGAGCCCAACTCTTGTCCTGATCTCCTATTCTGCAGCCAAAATATAGGTTGTAGGCTTTCCTTATCATGGTAGTCAAGTTTTGCCTTTGTAAGTCTTTGAGAGACTTATCTGCATATGTAGAAAAATCTATCCACTTTGTTAATGCAAGAATGAGGCATATCTGAAAAAACATATAGAAACATGTCAATATGCTAAGAAATCCTAAAACTGTATACCTTACGCCGAGATCATTTCTAAAGGTAGGTGATGCTACTGTAATTAGGATTACGTCATCGGAGCTGAGTTGTTGTTTTTTGATTGGTCACCCTAAGATGATAGAGTACTGAAGGCTCAATAGACTAAATAAATGATGTAATAGACAAGCTACTAACAATGCAGTAATGATGATGAGATCATAAAGACGCAATTTTTCTATAAGTCTGCATGAAAGGAGTCATAAGTAATTACAACCTACTCTGGATTGTGAATATTAGAGCCAATCAGCAAATTTAAGCATCATATTAGTTTTCAGCACCACAAAATCAATTGAGTTCAACTGTTTTCATCTCTCAACCAGTTTGGCTGTAGAGCAGTGTAATCCAGAGATGGCGTTGTTTAATTAGAAGACTTTAATTTATTCTAATTATTATACTTGAATATTGGTTTATAAACACTAAGTACAATGATATTAAACAAATGAAAACATTTCTAATCATCCTCAGAGCCAAGTTTTTTCCTAATGATTGCTCCATTTGCTTTTAAGAGGCTCTGTGGTCCATTTCAATCAGTCCATTTGGTCTAATATTCATTCATGTGGTATCATGGTTTTAGCAAAAAAAAATGTATTCAATTTTCAATTATACTCTCTGTATGAATTCTATGTTTTTCAAGATCTCTGCTTTCTGTCATGTAGTAGGAACCTTCCTTCCTTACGGTCAGTCTTGATCCTGCGATGGACACACAGGACTTCTTACAAAGCACAGCGTAGACGACTTCCTTTGTACTTGAGCAGGACTAGAATTAAACACTGCTTGAAGTAATGAAATCATTTAATGAATTACTTTAAAAACTCAAACAACATATAGTGTCAAGGTGAAATATTTTTCATTATACAGTGAATAACTGTTATGGCTTTCCTGGTGAGGAAGACTCTCTAAGCTGTTGGACTGGATGTGCAGCGTGGACTGGAGGTGTGGGAGTAGCTAGGTACAGCTGAGCTGGATATGCCGCATGGCTCCTCAAGTAACTTAGAACACAAGATCTGTATACACTGGATGACAGCTGCACTAGCATGGAACAGCAGAGCTGGATTTGAAGTTTATGCAGCAGAGGTTAGTTTGTCAGGAGACAAACTTTAGGTTTAATGCAGCAATCCCCAGCAATATGGCAGAGCTGGGTTTGTAAGGCGGCACAATAGCAGAGCCCAGTGATGTGGGTGAGACAAATGCCAAACTACCTGAATACTCAGATATCATTTCACTGTCTCAGCTGATGTATTTGGCCTTAGAGAGTGACTTTAGTAACCCAACACACATAGTAGGCATTTAGAGGGAATCTGTCAGCAAGTTTTTTGCTATGTAATCTGAGGACAGTATGAGGTAGGGGTTAAAACACTGAATTCAATGATATGTCAGTTATCAAGCTGTGTGCTGTTGTTTACTTACTGGGAATGTTTTATCACCATGACATTGTTATTGCTGTGACTAGCTAGGGCACAAGCACTCATCTGACTCCGCCCCCTCCTGTGATAAGCCAATAGACAATGAACATGGAGAGCCTGGTGTGGGCGGGGTTAGCTTTCTCAGCTCTGCTGTATTGCTAAATATAAAAACTCTGATTGTGTAAGAACCACTGCACCCAGTAAGCTAAGTGATACATAGTTGGGTCTGGTTTTCTACATTATGCTGCTCTCAGATGAGGTATCAAAAACCTGCTGACAGATTCCCTTTAAGCTGGCTGTAAGGGGTTTGAAGTGCCTGACACTGGAGCTGGGACAGGAGAGTAACAACAAACTTTATTTCCTGAAATTATACCATTTCCACCATAAATGTGAACTAAAATGTATGTAATTCCTAGATAATACAAGCAAAAATATAATTTAATCCACATTGCACTTGATGAAAAATTATATGTAAATAGTTACCTGTTGTCATATAAAATAGTAGGTCTGTTCCATACATCCATGGCCAGCACCGTGGCTCAGTGGTTAGCACTGCAGTCTTGCAGCACTGGGGTCCTGGGTTCAAATCCCACCAAGGACAACACCTGCAAGGAGTTTGTATGTTCTCCATGTGTTTGTGTGGGTTTCCTCCCACACTCCAAAGACATACTGATAGGTAATGTAGATTTTGAGCCCCAATGGGGACAGTGCTGATAATGTCTCTGAATTGTAAAGCGCTGCAGAGTATGTTGGCGCTATATAAATATAAAGATTATTATTATTGAGACTACAGCTTATAAAGGCCTTGACTACATTAATGAAAGTCTCCTGGATTGATTTAGTTAATGATTAACTAAATCAATCCAAGGAAAAAAAAATTATAAAGGGTAAAATACATAGATATAGTGACATAACTTTATACATAAGCGGAAAATACAAGTATTCCATTCAGTGACCAAGCAAAATTTGATTTCGGGTTTGCTTGTCATTCTATGTGTAAGACCTTTATTAAGTTTTTATCTTCAGCAAGAACAGCAGAGTTCATTTTATAATTCAGTCTCCTCTTTAATTCATTTAGGATATTCCTGTAGGGACCTCACTGACTTTATTAATCAGCGCCTCAGCAGTCTGATATTGACTGACAAGAGTTTGGTATGCAAGCGGAATTTATAACAATGCACTAGGAGCATATCTAATTAGTGAGATTCTCCCACAGCCGTGTGCTGAATACCAGGGGTAGCACATAGAAGGCAGACAAACATAATGATAGTTGTAGAGGATCATACAAATGTGTGTTTTGACAGCTCTTCTGACCTTCATGGCGGTTTCTTAACTTACTTGACAGTTTTAGGTTAAGTCATTTCAGTAGGTTAGTGACCTGACCGTGCAATAATGTAAAAAGCTACAATTATAGCGATGAGTCAAACATTTCAATGGTGTCACTGTTAAAGTCTTTTAGAACTTGAAAGCCTGAGTGTGATAATACTTATATAAAATGTGTAAAATGGAACCGATGTTATGTCATAACCATCCAATCCTGTGAAGTGACATCCTTTGTCCGTTTTGCTGTTCACATACCTCTGACAGTCTTGAAGGAATTGTTGCCCAAACCCAGAAATGGACAAGACCTGGTCTGATTGCCATTAGAAAACTATTTTGTATGTTTTTGTCTCCTCTAAGAACTATGTGTATACATTGATTGTCGGCATTTCGTATGTGAACTATAACTTGCTGAGTTCAGGGAGCATATTTTGCTCTTTTTAGTTTCTAAAAGGAAGCGAGCACCAATAAATGACCTATTGTTTAAATCAGGTTTTTGTTTAAAGGGAATCTGTCAGCAGGTTTTTGCTATGTAATCTGAAGACAGCATGCTGTAGGGGTTAAAACACAGATTTCAGCAATGCCGCTCTTATCAAGCCCTGAGGTTTTGTTTGCTTACAATGATTATTTTAGCACCAGTTGCTTATCATTGCTGTGAGTAGTTGGTTTCCTGCCTCCAGGTCTGATACGCCTCATTCTGTGACAGGCACCTCACTGTCTATGGAGATTGTATATATGGACTCTGGCGGGGGCGGAGTTTGATTTCTCAGCTCTGCTTCATGCTAAATCTAAAAACTCTGATTGTTTGAGAACGGCTGCACTCAGTAATCTAAGTGATACATTGTTGGATTCAGCTTTTCTTTGCCTATATCAGGCTGCTCTCAGATGAGGTAGTTTATATTGTTGTAAAGGATCTATAAATGTAATACAGTATATAAATGCAATGAAGTATAAATAAGGCCACTGTTATAAAACATGTAAGACAATAACATAGTAACATAGTAACATAGTTTGTAAAGCCGAATAAAGACTTGCGTCCATCAAGTTCGACCTGTTAGTTCTGTAATTGCTAAAGTTGATCCAGAGGAGGGCAAAAACCCCAAATGATTTAGCCAGTCTTCACCTGAGGAAAAATTCCCTCCCGACTCTGAAACCAGCAGTCAGAATAAATCCCTGTATCAACCTACTATTTTATTTTATTTTTAAGTATATGCTGAAATCTGCCTGGTATCTAGAAAAGCATCCAGTCCCCGCTTGAACTGGTGTAGTGAATCCAACATTACCGTCTCCTCACTCAGTGAATTCCATATTCTCACTGCTCTTACCGTAAAGAACCCCTTCCTATGCTGGTGCTGAAACCTTTTCTCTTCCAGTCTTAGTGAATGCCCTCTTGTTACCGTAATATCCCTCCTTTTGAACAAATCCCTGGCAAGATCTCTATACTGTCCCCTAACATATTTGTACACATTTATTATGTCCCCCCTCAACCTTCTCTTTTCCAGGCTGAATAGTCCTAGTTTTGCCAACCTCTCTGGGTATTGCAGTCCCTCCATTCCCCTTATTAATTTTGTTGCCCTCCTTTGTACCTTTTCAAGCTCATTTATATCCTTTCTATATATTGGGGCCCATAACTGAGCACAGTATTCCAAGTGTGGTCTGACCAGTGCTTTGTACAGTGGAAGAACAATGTTCTCATCCTTTGCAGCTATACCTCTTCTGATACATCCCATTACCCTGTTTGCCCTTACAGCAGCGGCCTGACTTTGGGCACTCCAATTTAGTTTGCTATCAATCAAGATGCCCAAGTCCTTCTCCATCTCTAAATTCCCCAATGATTTCCCATTCAGTGAGTACTGGTGACTTCCATTTTTCCTTCCCATATGTATGACCTTACATTTCTCCTCGTTAAACCTCATTTGCCATTTAATGCTCCACCTACCCAGCTTATCCAAATCCCTCTGTAGGTCTGCACTGTCCTCTTTTGTATTAATTGTTTTACATAACTTTGTGTCATCTGCAAATATTGATATTTTACTATTTATCCCGTTGACTATGTCGTTAATAAAGATATTAAATAACATTGGGCCTAGTACAGACCCCTGTGGTACCCCACTAGTGACGCTTACCCAATCTGAGAATATTCCATTTATAACCACCCTCTGCCTTCTATCCTTTAGCCAGTTAGCTACCCACTTGCAGACATTTTCCCCCAGCCCCATCATTCTCATTTTGTATACCAACCTATTATGTGGCACGCTATCGAACGCTTTTGAGAAGTCGAGATACACGACATCCACTGGTTCCCCCTGATCTACTCGAGAGCTAACCTCCTCGTAGAAGTCAATCAGGTTTGTTTGGCAGGAGCAATTCCTCATGAATCCATGTTGGTTCGGGATTAAAAGATTATTAGCATCAAGATGCTCCGTAATTGCCTCTTTAATGAAGCTTTCAAAAATTTTGCCCACAACGGACGTCAGACTCACCGGCCGATAGTTTCCGGCGTCACTTTTCGCTCCCTTTTTGAATATTGGCACTACATTCGCCTGTCGCCAATCAAGTGGTACAGACCCAGTCTCAACAGAGTCCTTAAATATAAGATATAACGGTCTGTCTATCACATTACTTAGTTCCCTTAGTACCCGTGGGTGTATGCCATCAGGTCCTGGTGATTTGTTTATTTTAATGTTACTGAGGCGTTTCTGTACCCCAGCTTGGGTTAGATTAGTCATACTTAGTGGAGGATTAAGCTTGTCACTTCTCATTTCGCCTGTTAGTTCTATTTCCTTTGTGAAAGTTGTCGAAAAAAATTATTTAATAGATTAGCTTTATCCTCATCTTTCTCTATGATTTTGCCTTCCTCACTTTTTATCGGTCCAATATTATCCGATTTAATCCTTTTACTATTTATATACGTAAAGAACAGTTTGGGATTTGATCTACTTTCCCTAGCAATACGTCTCTCTGTTTCCTCCTTCGCTATTTTTATTTGTTTTTTACAGGTTCTCGTTTTTGCCTTGTAACACATTAGTGCCTCCTTGCTGTTTTCCTGTTTTAATCTCTTGAATGCCTCTTTTTTGCTATTTAACGCCCCTTTTACGTTCTTGTTCAACCATATTGGTTTCCTCTTATTTCTGGCCCTTTTATTCCCATACGGTATATACCTCTCACACTGAGTATTCAGAATTCTTTTGAAGGTTTCCCATTTACTATTCGTATTCCTTTGATTAAGAACTTTGTCCCAGTCAATAAGTTGAAGGCTTTCTTTCAGCTGATCAAACTTCGCCCTCCTAAACTTTAATGTTTTAGTTGTTCCCTTATTGATAACCCTACTGAAGGGCATTTTGAAGTCGATAATATTATGGTCGCTATTACCTAGGTGCCCCCCTATCTGTACCTCAGTTATTCTATCAGGCCTATTAGTCAATATTAAGTCCAACACGGCCTTCCCTCTCGTTGGTTCCTGCACTAGTTGGGAGAGATAATTATCCTTAATATTTGTCAAGAACCTTTTTCCTTTCTGAGATCTACAGGTTTCTGTTTCCCAGTCAATATCCGGGTAGTTGAAGTCCCCCATTACAATCACTTCATTATGTTTTGCTACTTTGTCTATTTGTCCTAATAGCAGATTCTCATTCTCCTCTGTTATATTTGGTGGCTTATAGCAGACCCCCAGTAATATTTTATTATTATTTTTTGCCCCCTCTATCTCTACCCACATGGACTCGACCCCCTCTTCTCCCTCTCCTATATCTTCCCTTAGTCTGGGTTTTAGACATGACTTTACATATAAGCAGACTCCTCCGCCTTTCCCCTGTTTCCGGTCCCTTCTAAATAAACTATAATCTAATAAATTTACCGCCCAGTCGTAGCTATCGTCTAGCCAAGTCTCTGTTATACCTACGATGTCATACCTCTCCTCCGATATAAGCGCCTGCAGCTCATCTGCCTTATTGGTCAGGCTTCTTGCGTTGGTCAGCATGCAAGATAAAACTTTGGGGTTATTTAGCATCCTATTCTTCTCTAACGATCTAACTGTACTATCCCCACCCCCCTCTCCACCCTCATTATATTCACTTCTCCCCTTCCCCCTTGCTTGCCTCACATCCCACCTATTTCCTTGGTTCCCCCCCCCCCCCCCCGTCTCTATAATACAAATCCAGTTACAAATAACTCTATATGGGCTGGTTTGGAGTGCTGAGTAAAGCTACTAAGGCAGATAACATACAGTCACAAAGCTTTCATTGCTTACTGCACACCACATCATAGTAGAATCCTAATGTCCTCAAAGCACGTTTCGCTGTCTCTGCAGCTTCATCAGGACACGTATGTTAAAGACAGATCACATGTTCAGGATTTCTAAGCCCCTAAAACACCCCTGGAAAGTGATGTAATTGTGATGTTCCGTGAAATTTTAGAGCTCAGAAGGAGGATGGATTGTACAGAATGTCACAGGAAATAGGTCTTCCAGAAGCAAAATAGGTTATTTGTTGGGCTCATTTTCCTATTGGTTCCTATCCTTATAATCATAAAACAGCTGACTTGGCATTAGGCATTAAAAAGCAAACCAATCTTTACATATGATACAGACAAAGAATAGATAGATAGATATAAGAGAGCTTTTAGGCCATTTAGTTAAATTTATCCCCAGAAATACATATATTATTATTGTGCTTCTAAGATGTAGGTCCTGGAGAGACTCGGAGCATTTTCTGTTATATGTAAAGAAAAATCTGTTTTGAAAGTAAATATATTTATGCTAAATCTCTGGGGTCTCTTCCTAGAAAGAATCCAGTTTACATCACCAATTCATTATACAGTTCAATAACCACCATAATGCAGCCACACTGACGTTCCCTGAAGCTTCTTCTTAATGTGCTACATAGTTGATGAAAACCATTCACCTTGGTAGAAGAGAATTTGGGTTGATTCATTGTAATATTACACATAATGATTAGCTCACCTTACAAAGCACTGATCACAAGCATTTTACACCAGGCAAGGTTTTTGGTAGAAATATAATGGTATTGAATTAATTAAATGAATTATTTAGTGCACCATCGAGGTCACATGGCCGAACTGGCTGGAAAATAATGCAGGGGCGATTTAATTCTGTCATAGTGAAATTGACACCCGTGGAGCCTTTCATGCAGTCTTTACACCTTATAAGTCGTTGTTAGGTAACTGCAAATTAACATCATCCTTAAAACTAAGAAATGTAATAACTACAGCCTGGAAAATGTATCGGTCCCCTTTATATGTATCATGAGCAATTTTGAATGACTAGTCAATAGTAATAGCAATAAGAACATGTTGAAGGACGATTGATTACACGTAACTGTAAGAATTTGTGTTCATTTTACGCAAACAAAATCTTCTTGAATAGATAATGTTCTATGGAGAGATGAGTCACGAGAGGAATGCTATACATTATATCTAGTGTGAAGAAATATATCATCCTACAGTACAGACCAAAAGTTTGGACACACCTTTTCATTTAAAGATTTTTCTGTATTTTCATGACTATGAAAATTGTACATTCACACTGAAGGCATCAAAACTATGAATTAACACATGTGGAATTATATACTTAACAAAAAAGTGTGAAACAACTGAAAATATGTTTTATATTCTAGGTTCTTCAAAGTAGCCACCTTTTGCTTTGATGACTGCTTTGCACACTCTTGGCATTCTCTTGATGAGCTTCAAGAGGTAGTCACCGGAAATGGTCTTCCAACAATCTTGAAGGAGTTCCCAGAGATGCTTAGCACTTGTTGGCCCTTTTGCCATCACTCTGCGGTCCAGCTCACCCCAAACCATCTCGATTGGGTTCAGGTCTGGTGACTGTGAAGGCCAGGTCATCTGACGTAGCACCCCATCACTCTCCTTCTTGGTCAAATAGCCCTTACACAGCCTGGAGGTGTGTTTGGGGTCATTGTCCTGTTGAAAAATAAATGATGGTCCAACTAAACGCAAACCGGATGGAATAGCATGCTGCTGCAAGATGCTGGTTCAGTATGCCTTCAATTTTGAATAAATCCCCAACAGTGTCACCAGCAAAGCACCCCCACACCATCACACCTCCTCCTCCATGCTTCACGGTGGAAACCAGGGATGTAGAGTCCATCCGTTCACCTTTTCTGCGTCGCACAAAGACACGGTGGTTGGAACCAAAGATCTCAAATTTGGACTCATCAGACCAAAGCACAGATTTCCACTGGTCTAATGTCCATTCCTTGTGTTCTTTAGCCCAAACAAGTCTCTTCTGCTTGTTGCCTGTCCTTAGCAGTGGTTTCCTAGCAGCTATTTTACCATGAAGGCCTGCTGCACAAAGTCTTCTCTTAACAGTTGTTGTAGAGATGTGTCTGCTGCTAGAACTCTGCGTGGCATTGACCTGGTCTCTAATCTGAGCTGCTGTTAACCTGCGATTTCTGAGGCTGGTGACTTGGATAAACTTATCCTCAGAAGCAGAGGTGACTCTTGGTCTTACTTTCCTGGGGCGGTCCTCATGTGAGCCAGTTTCTTTGTAGCGCTTGATAATTTTTGCAACTGCACTTGGGGACACTTTCAAAGTTTTCCCAATTTTTTGCACTGACTGACCTTTATTTCTTAAAGTAATGATGGCCACTCGTTTTTCTTTACTTAGCTGCTTTTTTCTTGCCATAATACAAATTCTATTCTATTCAGTAGGACTATCAGCTGTGTATCCACCTGACTTCTGCACAACACAACTGATGGTCCCAACCCCATTTATAAGGCAAGAAATCCCACTTATTAAACCTGACAGGGCACACCTGTGAAGTGAAAACCATTTCCGGTGACTACCTCTTGAAGCTCATCAAGAGAATGCCAAGAATGTGCAAAGCAGTCATCGAAGCAAAAGGTGGCTACTTTGAAGAATCTAGAATATAAGACATATTTTCAGTTGTTTCACACTTTGTTGAGTATATAATTCCACATGTGTTAATTCATAGTTTTGATGCCTTCAGTGTGAATGTATAATTTTCATAGTCATGAAAATACAGAAAAATCTTTAAATGAAAAGGTGTGTCCAAACTTTTGGTCTGTACTGTATGTACAAGTGCAGGTAGGGTTTTGGTATGGGCTCAGTTTACTTTCTATTGTTGAAATGTTTTAGAAAATAGTCAAAGAAAATTTCCAATGTAGAGAGTCTCTTTGATTAGCAATGAGAATAGATTGTTGAGTCTTTCTAAGACAGTTTATCAAACACCCCAAAATACATCTAAGGGTTTTCCTCTTCTGGACAACTCCTTATTGATAACCAACATAAAGTAATACAAACACTATACTTACCTCCTCTCGGTAAGTATAGGCTCTTTTCTTCCGATCTGAGCCCTGTGTCCCCCGCTAGATACCTGATATTAATAATGAACTGTGTTTCTACGTCTCAGTCCAAACCGTGAAGGCTGCAGCCAATCAGCGGCCGCTAATTAGCTGCCGCAGTACTGTGGCATGTTTTTTGTGTCAGGTTTACCAACATGGGATACAGAGCTGAGATTGTAGACTCAGCGCCCGTCTGGCAATCCACTGGACCCTGTTGTAAGTCCATATCCATGTATAGAGGTTAAATGGTGCCTGGATTTCTCTGAAATCTGCCAGTCGGAGTGGCTTGTGCAAAGCCTGTCCTAGGTATCCTTTTTGAGCAAGTCGCCTTAGACAGATGTTAAAATGCAATTAAAATGCATTTATAAACACTCATTCATTAAAGCTGCCGAATACAGAAAGCATACTACCTACTTAATCTTTTGTTTTGAGACTGTCCAGCCGTAGTTCCTATATAGTTTCATAGTATAAGGCTAATTAGTCTCAAAATATTGTATATGTCCACTTGTACAGTGGAGGAAATAAGTATTTGATCCCTTGCTATTTTTGTAAGTTTGCCCACTGAAAAAGACATGAACAGTCTATAATTTTAAGAGTAGGTTTATTTTAACATTGAGAGATAGAATATCCCCCAAAAAATCAAGAAAATCACATTGTATAAATTAGATAACTTTTTTTGCATTTTGCAGTGAGAAATAAGTATTTGATTCCTCTGGCAAACAACACTTAATACTTGGTGGCAAAACCCTTGTTGGCAAGCACAGCAGTCAGACGTTTTTTGTAGTTGAGGGATGCGCACATGTCAGGAGGAATTTTGGTCCACTCCTCTTTGCAGATCATCTTGAAATCATTAAGATTTTGAGGCTGTCACTTGGCAACTCGGAGCTTCAACTCCCTCCATAAGTTTTCTATGGGATTAAGGTCTGGAGACTGGCTAGGCCACTCCATGACCTTACTGTGCTTCTTTCTGAGCCACTCCTTTGTTGCCTTGGCTGTATGTTTTGGGTCATTGTCTTGCTGGAAGACCCAGCCACGACCCATCTTACTGAGGGAAGGAGGTTTTGGCCAAAATCTCGCGATACATGTCCCCATCCATCTTCCCTTCAGTACGGTGCAGTCGTCATGTCCCCTTTGCAGAAAAGCACCCCCAAAGTATAATGTTTCCCCCACCATGCTTCATGGTTGGGATGATGTTCTTAGGGTTGTACTCATCCTTCTTCTTCCTCCAAACACGGTGAGTTGAGTTAATGCAAAAGAACTCCATTTTTGTCTCATCTAACCACAGCACCTTCACCCAATAACTCACAGAATCATCCAGGTGTTCATTGGCAAACTTCAGATGGACCTGCACATGTGCCTTCTTGAGCAGGGGGACCTTGCGGACACTGCAGGATTTTAAACCTTTAAGGCGTAATGTGTTACCAATGGTTTTCTTGGTGACTGTGGTCCCAGCTGCCTTGAGATCATTAACAAGTTCCCCCTGTGTAGTTTTAGGCTGATCTCTCACCTTCCTTATGATCAAGGATACCCCACGAGGTGAGATTTTGCATGGTGCCCAAGATCAATGTTGATTGACAGTCATTTTGTATTTCTTCCATTTTCTTACTATTGCACCAACAGTTGTCTCCTTCTCACCCAGCGTCTTACTTATGTTTTTGTAGCCCATTGCAGCTTTGTGCAGATCTATGATCTTGTCTCTGACATCCTTAGAAAGCTCTTTGGTCTTGCCCATGTTGTAGAGGCTAGAGTCTGACTGATCAATGGAGTCTCTGGACAGGAGTCTTTTATACAGGTGACTATGTAACACAGCTGTCTTTAATGCAGGTAACGAGTTGATTAGGAGCGTCTAACTGGTCTGTAGGAGCCAGAAGTCATAATGGTTTGTAGGGGATCAAATACTTATTTCTCACTGCAAAATGCAAATAAATTTATCTAATTTATACAATGTGATTTTCTTGATTTTTGGGGGGGATATTCTATCTCTCAATGTTAAAATGAACCTACCCTTAAAATTATAGACTGTTCATGTCTTTGTCAGTGGGCAAACTTACAAAAACAGCAAGGGATCAAATACTTATTTCCCCCACTGTATTTATTCTATTGTTGGCAGAGAGAGATGAATCAAATATATATCATTAAAGTTTATATTTTATTGTATCATTAAAAGAATGATCCTAGAATCAATGGCAGAGACCACCCTAACACACATATATAAAGTGCAAGTGCTCAAATAGCCAGTGCTCATATAAAAAGGTTCAATCTCACCCATATGTCTTGATGAGATATATCCCTCCAATATAACACAGCAGCAGAAACAGAGATATAAGAGGGTATGTTCTAAGTTAGCAATGTTGTGCCCTGTGTGTAGTTCCTGCCCTGACAAGACAGTACCCAAGTGTGGCACTTCCTAAAAAATACCCCAAATACATGTTGGGAGGGTGACATATATTTGGGGTATTTTTTAGGCAGTGCCACACTTGGGTACTGCCCTTGTCAGGGCAGGAGCTACACACAGGCCTTGACATACAACCTACCCCCTTATATCTCTGCTTCTGCCTCTGTGTTACCTTGGAGGGATCAAGACATATTGGTGAGATTTAACCTGTTTATATGAGCACTGGTTATTTGAGCACTTGCACTTTATATGGGTGTGTTCGGGTGGTCTCTGTTTGTCACTGATTCTAGGTTGATTCTTTTGGTATCATTAAAGGTTACATTTTATTGTATCTATTTGATTCACCTCTCTCTGCTGACAATAGAATAAATACAGGTGGACATATATTTTGAGACTAATTAGCCCTATACTATGAAACTATATAGGAACTATATCTGGACAGTCTCAAAACAAAAAATGAGGTAAGTAGTATGTTTTCTGTATTTGGCAGCATTAATGAATGAGTATTTATAAATGTATTTTAATTATATTGTAACGTCTGTCTAAGGCGACATGCTCAAAAAGGATACTTCGGACAGACTTTTCACAAGCCGCTCCAACTGGCAGATTCCAGAGAAACCCTGGCACCCTTTAACCCCTATACATGGATCTAGACTTACAACGGGGTCCAGTGGATTGCTACCTATGGAAGGGCTGCCGTCTGGAGGTGCAAACTAAAGGCAGGAATGATCGCGAAGCATAGTCAAAGCCAAGAAGTCGCGTAAAGGACAAAATCAGGATCCGTATGAATAGTCAGAAAATATAAGCAGAGGTCAAAACAAAGAGCAGTGAAACAACAAGGAACTAACAGAAGGACTGAACCAGAGAATCGCAAAACAATATTTGTCAGCTTCAGCAGTAAGCTGGAAGTTTTAGTAGGGTGTGGTGCTCTCCAATTCGCTTGATCAGGGAGCTGATAACTATGTGGACAACACACACCCCCTTCTGCCAGACTGGACGGCACTACAGGTACCAGTCACCCAAATCTAAGTGGCTGGGCCGAACCTACACCGTCCCGAGCTTCTGGTTCCAATGCTTCTTCTATCACCAGAGCTGCCCTCAGAATGAATATGGTGGGAGATGTGACATATACAGTGCTGCTCACCAGTATTGTCACCCCTTCATTTTTTTCATAGACTGTACAATATCTTCAGAAATAAATGGAAATGTACCAACGTTATATCCTCAGGATTTTTTAATTAGTGGTCCAAAGTGATAAAACAATAAAACATTGTTTTTCAACTTCCATGTTGCAATTTCAAAGAAAAAACAGAGTAAACAGCATGTGCAAGAAACAGAATAAACAGCATGTGCAGCAATAAAGGCACCCCTAATTAATGCTTGGTTGCACACCCTTTGGCATTGCTGACAGACTCCAAATGTTTCTTGTAGCCATCTTTAAGCTTCTTGCACTTCTCAGCTGGAATTTTCTTCCACTCTTCCTTTGCAGTTTGTTCAAGCTCTTGAATGTTTGCAGGGTTCTTTTTTCCAATGGCAGATTTCAGCCCAAGATTTTCTATGTGATTGAGGTCAGGACTCATTTCTGGCCATTTTAAAGCAGTCAATTTTTTCTTTTTCAACCATTCCATTGTACTTTTGCATGTGTGCTCTGGGTCATTGTCTTGCTTGAGGACCCATGTGACTCAAACCACGTTTTCTTACACTGGGTAGGACATTTCGCTCTAAAATCTCTTTATAATTCTCTGATTTCATGATTCCTGTTATACGGTCAAGGCCTCCAGTACCAGGCGCAGCAAAGCAGCCCCACAGCATTTTTGGATCCTCCACCATGCTTAACTGTTGGTAAGGTGTTCCTTCCCTTATCAATTTCATCTGTAAACAAGCTGTTAATTTACATTACCAAAAAGCTCTATTTTTGTTTCATCTGTCCACACAAAATTTTCCCAGGATGATTGTGGTTTGTCTAGGTACTCTTTGGCAAAGATCAGTCGTTCCTTTTTGTGTCTTTTCTTCAGTAAAGGTTTCTTCCTTGGCCTTCGCCCATAAACCTCTGCTTGGTTTAGTGTTCGGCGTATGGTACTTGTTGAAACCATGACCCCAGACTGTTCCAGTTTGGCCTTCAGGTCTATGGATGTTTGACGTGGTGTTTTTTCCACCATTCGCACCAACCTTCGAAGACATCTCTTGTCAATTTTCCTCTTTTCCCCATGTCCAGGGAGGTTCTTGCTTGGCAAACTTCTTAATAACATTGCGCAATGTTCAAGTTGGGATACCAAGGTCTTTGGAGGTGACCTTATACCCTTTGGAAGTCTTGTGTTTGCTAATAATAGCAGTTCTGATGTCCTCAGACAGCTCCTTTGTCTTCACCATTGTGACAAAGGAACAGAGCCTACCATGTGGTTTTTTAAATTCATGTCACATGGACACCGAAAATTAATCACAGGTGAGTCTCTTTTGTGAATTACCACAGGCGAGTCAAAATGTGTTTGCATACTAAATTAATGTAAAGGGTGCCAATACCAGTGACACAGCAAGATTTAGGTTTTTCTATTTTTTCCTCCCATTGTTTTTTGTTTTAAATTATTGTTTATAATTTGCTCTTTTGTGTTTAACACGAGGGCTCTATACAAAAAAACTTTCACTTGATTCATTTTTTTCAGAAGATATTCCACATTATGTACTTAAACTTCATGGGTGCCAATAACTATGAGCAGGACTGTATGCTCAGAGAATCATTGCAAAGAGCGGCTCCTGCTCTGGGGGCCTTACTCTGGCAATGAATTACATAGTTACCCATTTATTTGAATGTGCACCATGTGAAACAACATTGATCGAGGAGAGTCCTCTACAGTGGAAATGTGTGGCTGGATAAAACCTTCCCCTGTAATATCAGCTGTTTACTTGATCATTGGGAATGCTTTAATTCCCAATTAATGGCTCCAAAGTGGAAGACCATGATGCCAGTCTGCAAAGTAAAAACTATGTACTTTGACTGGACACCCTGCCCAAGCTGGTGTTTAATTCCATTACTGCATGGGGGCAAGGAGGCAACATTCCCAAATTAACTCTTGGGGGGGGGGGAGTGTTCTTAAAAATGGCCAATGAAAGGTCTGAAGCCCGACAGTAAGTTATGATCAGCTTTTTTAAAGCTCTAACAAGCTGTATTTTAAAGTCACCTACTAAAGTGATAAAAGAGATTCTATTTTCTTCTCATAAAGAGAGGAGAATTCCAATTTGCCGTTCACTTGAAATCAATATAACCACGAGATTTGTTTGCAGTTTTTTCCTGATTCTCTTTATCATGGTGAGGTGAAGGGCAGAGACACAAGACTGGAAGGAGAGGCTTCCATTTTACAGGAAAAAAAAGAAGGGTATTTGTATTCCTTGTGATAAAAAAGAGAAGTCATCAATGGATTGTGAAATACAGTCTTGAGCATATTGTCTTGAAACTATACCAATAGCTAAAATCAACTCACTGTGCGAGTGCAATACATCAGGTCTCAGGTAGTCACACAACCAACATTGTATCCGATGCTAAACCTAGGGAATGTGGATAAGCAATCAAACCTAAGTGTTATTTTTCCACTGTCCTGACAATCTGGCATATGTGAGGTCTGGTCACAATTATTCTGAAGACCTTACTTCTGTCTATACTCACAGGGAGGGACAACAACATGATGTGAACGATGCAATGCAATGTTTCCCTTAATTTTGTAGGGCTAGACGAAATTTTAAAAGCCAAACATGATTTAAATGGTTGTCAAGGGCTAATGTATTGATATCTATCCTTAGAACAGGTCATCAATATAGGATCAGTGATTGTCCTACACTAGACTCCTCCACTTTTAGCTGATACGAAGAGCCATGGCTGCCAGAAGTTCACAGTGAATAGACCTGGAACACCACAGCTCTGTACACTGCGTAGTGGCCGTTTTTGGGTACTGCAACTTAGATCACATTCACTTCAATAGGAGCTGAACTGCAGTGCATGGAGAATAGCCACTACACAATATACAGAGATGGGAAGTTCTGACGGCCCCCCACTGCAGAGCTGAGCACTGGGGATGCCGAGTATCACAACTCCACTTATCTGATATTGATGACCACTTCTAAGGGTAGATCATCGATATACTGGACCCAGACAAGCTCTTTATGGTGTAGTCTAAAAAATAAGCGAAGTGAAAGTCAATCAGTGACTTTTGGCTCCGGAGATATAAATCTGGTCTTGTGAGGAGTCTTATATAGTTGTACATAAGGGGATGTCTAACTTCTCAGGCCTTTAGATCATTTATATTTAGATTATAGCTATAATTTAGCTACATAAGTCACCATTGATAGTCATTATAGGTCATGAGGATAATTTCATAACAGGTTCCTGTGATTCTGTGGCTTACACAAATGTTACTTGGTAACGTCTGACTTGATATTTTCCTAGAAGATTAATTACCTGGTAACACATACTCCTGTGCATTTATTTCAGTGGCAACAAATCATGTCATGCAGACAACAAACAGATCTGTAGTCTATAGTGACCAGTCAGTCCCTTGATATATGTTTTTCTAGGACGGGAATAAAAATTAAGATGTTATCTACATGATATAGTTACATAATTCAGTGAATCTTAAGGTGCCCATACATCTTAGAAGCTCTTGGCGATTGTTCTTCATACTGCTATAAATACCCCCTCCCTCGTACAAGTAAACCCTCAGCTCAGTTAAGCTTTCATTTGTTTTCAATGGAGAGCGATGAGAAAGCCGCTGCCAGACATCTCTGGCAGTATCTTATCTCCACCAGGAACAAAAGAATCGGGCATCCGAGTTCAAGCCTTCCCATGCTTCAGGAGTCAGGAGTTCCTATAGGCATCAGATGGTCGGCCTATATTTGTGGGCTTTGTCTGACTTTGTTGTGTATCTCTAGGGACTTTTAGGCTATGTGCCCACAATGCAGATTTGAAACAGAAATTTCCTGAGCACTTCTGCATCTCCTTGGCAGAAAAAATGCATGCGTTTTTTCAGCGTTTGTACATGTGTTTATTCAGGCTTTTTTTTTTTTCAAGCGTTTTTCCAAGCGATTTTGAGCATCACTTGGAAAAGGGCTTCACAAGTTGGCCACACAATATAAATCCGTGCAACTGGCATGGATTTATATTGTGTGACCAACTTAGAGGAAATTTCTACTTCAAATGCTGCATCTAAAGTAAAAAAAAATGAATTAAAAAGTAAAAAGAAATAAAACCCTTATATTCACCTCTCCGGTGGTCCCCGGTCTCCTCCCGGCAGTGTCCTCTCTCCTCGGCGTCCCGCGGTGTACTGGCAGGACCTGCGGTGACGTCATTTATTCAGCTGATGGTCACGCGACCATCACCTGACCACTGACGTCAGCGGTCGTGTGACCATCAGCTGACTAAATGACGTCACCGCAGGTCCTGACAGTACACTGCAGGACGCTTAGGAGAGAGGACGCTGCCGGGAGGAGACTGGGGGCTGCCGGAGAGGTGACTATGAATAATTGTTTTTTATTTTTTACTTTATAATTCTCTTTTTACTTGCGGGTACGATGGTAACTGGGTCGGATGAGAGTCTCCTCTTCTCCAAACCCGGGTACCATCCGTGCATTGAACTGCATAACATCCGCATGCGGATATTATGCGGTTCAATGCAAGTCAATGAGCGTGATTTACAAGTCAAATTGATTGTGCTGCGGATTTTTCCACAATGATAATCCACAGCGGAAATTTATGCAGCATGTGCACAGCACATGCAGATTATCATTGGGAAACATCCCAGACCTCTTACCAAACGATTTTAATGCGTTTCCGTGGCGGAAATGCCACCGCGGAAACACATTAAATCCGCATCGTGGGCACTCAGCCTTAGGTTGCCCTTTTGATCCAAAGGAAGGTATACATTTACATAGGACATGGGCCACTCTGCCGTAAAATAAAAAAATTCCATTGGTCAGACTGAGATACATCTGTATAAATCTTTTTGGTTTTAAGAAATCAACTTATTTTAACTAAGATGCACTATGGAAGCTTACAGTAAAGAAGCCTTGTCGCTTTGAGAGATTAAAGGGGTATTTCCATCTCCAAGATTAAATCCAAATATGTAGTGGGTGTAATAATAATAATATTAGCAAATACTTCCAGTTAGAAATGTAGTATAGTTTTTCTGATTCGCTATGTCTCTTTCTTCATGTGCAGTCATTGCAGGACTTTAGGTATCCATGATTACGACCACCGATATAGTGACAGTAAGCTAGTTGTTAGTGGTCATAACCATGGATACCTAAGGTCCTGCAATGAGGAAAAAGACATAGCGAATCAGAAAAACTATAGTACATTTTTAACTGGAGATATTTGCCAATGTTATTATTGTTACACCTTCTACATATTGGGATAGGAGCTTGGAGATGGGAATACCCCCTTTAAACCCATTTTTTCCAGCTAGTGACAGTGTTCCTTTGTCTTTTAATGGGAATAGCTGTTATTTTTTGTTGAGCCATTTATATATGACTACATATTAAAGCACCACACTCCATTGTTTCTTTTTTTATTGCAGTGCTGGAGTGGCGCTACTAACGTGAGTTCCCTGCACCTAATCTTATACTCATCTGCCCCTATCTTCAGTTCTTCCCAGCACCGCTTAGGTCCCGTGTCACTATCTTGTGACAAGCAAGCTTCTGACAAGCTCTGATTGTAAGTCTATGAGATTCTCGTTCTGGCCTCGTTCTGGCTCTCATAGACTAACATTGAGTTGTGACTTTATTGGAGCGATTCGGCAGGTCTGCTGGAGTGTGACCAAAGTAACACGGATTAAAGGTGAAGACGGCAGCTTCTAAGTATAACACTAGGGGCAGGGAGCTTTGATTCGTAGCAGCACTCCAGTCCTGCAATAAAAAAATGCAGGAGTGATGCTTTTCGAGACTAAATACATTTAATTAGCTTCTCATAACTGTCACTTTCTGTGACCTTTTTCAGTTGTCTTATTTTTTTTGTGCTTTTTCCTTGGTTCTGAATATCTGCAGTATGTGTATTGTGACAAAGTCACTGGCAGAATACTGGAGGGGAGATGTGTGTCAATGAGGCTGTTAGCCTCGGTGATGTGAAACGTGGAAGTTTCTCCTGCATAGTAGGTGCAGAGAGAGTTAAACATAAACAGCCATCTAAAAATGGCATGTTTTATAGGTGGATGGCTATAGTGCGGGCAGGAGGCCATCCACCATATCTCCACCCCAGGGTGTGGTCTGGGGTTTAAATAGCCAGCCTTTTCTCTCAGGTGGTGTTCAGTGTGTGGAAGTTAGCTCCTGAGAGAGAGGAGCTTGTGTCTGTGTGCTAAACTGGACCATGTGCTATTGCTAACCCTGAGTTGCCAGACCTCAGCTGAAGTAAGGACTGTTCTGTACCTTATTCCTTTTTGTTTCCTGTTATGCCAGAAAGGCTATGTTTATGTTTTGCACTTGGCCGTGGTTTATGCTGCTATTATTATTCTCCATGTCATTACGAGTTCGTAGACACCAAACATGTATAGGTTCTTTTTTATTTAAGTGGTGAAAAAAAATTCCAAAGTTTGGTAAAAAAAAAAAATAATGGAGCCATTTTCCAAAACCCGTAGCATCTCCATTTTTCGGGATCTGGGGCCGGGTGTGGGATTATTTTTTGCGCACCGAGCTGAAGTTTTTATTGCTACCATTTTGGGGTAGATCCGATGTTTTGATCGCCTGTCATTGCATTTTATTACAATGTTGCGGCGACCAAAAAACGTAATTCTGGCGTTTAGAATTTTTTTCTCGTTACGCCGCTTACCAATCGGATTAATCCTTTTTTTATATTGATACATCGGGCGATTCTGAGCGCGGCGATACCAAATATGTGTATGTGTGTTTTTTTTTTATTATTTTATTTTGAATGGGGCGAAAGGGGGGTGATTTAAACTTTTATATTTTTTTAATATTTTTAAAAACATTTTTTTTTCACTTTTTGCTTGCTTCAATGGTCGCCATAGGAGGCTAGAAGCAGCACTTGTCTGGTCGCCTCTGCTAAATACAGATGATCAGCAGATCACCTGTATGTAGCAGAAATGGTCCTGTGCTATGAGCGCCGACCACTAGGTGGCGCTCATAGCGACCAGCTCATGACAACCACTGGAGTCTGCTGCAGACCCAGGGTTGTCATGCCCACCCATCGGTGACCCGCGATCACGTGATGGGGTCACAGATGGGCGGGGTAAGTGACGTGTTTCCAGCGCGGTGCTGTTAAATGCCGCTGTCAGAGATTGACAGCGGCATTTAACATGTTAACAGCCGCGGGTGGATCGCGATTCCACCCGCGGCTGTTGCGGTCACATGTCAGTGGTAATAATCAGCTGACATGTGCCTGGTTCAGTGCGGGCTCAGCGCCGGAGCCCTCACTGAACCGGGGGATTACAGCCTGTGCGTACTAATACAGCACAGGCTGTAAAGTGGTTAAACACATCACTCACCAGTTTTCGGACTAAATATATTTCTAATGGTGCTATTGACATGAAAGTCTCACGAGATGTTGGTATCAACCCATCCAATCCACATCGGCAAAGAAGTCAAGCCATGGATATTCATAAATTAAGTTATGTGTAATAATAAGAAATGACACTGAAAAAAGTATTGGACACGCTTACTGAAATTTATGTAATATTTTGTACAAAAGCCTTTGTTGGTGATGACAGCTTCAAGACACATCCTGTATGGAGAAACTAGTCACATGCATTGCTCAGGTGTGATTTTGGCTCATTCTTCCACACAAACACTCTTCAAATCCTGAAGGTTCTCTGAGCTCATTCTGTGAACTCTGAACTTTAGTTCTTTCCATACATTTCTATTGGATTCAGGTCAGGGGATTGGCTGGGCCATTCTAGCAGATTTATTTTCTTTTTCTGAAACCAATGGGGAGTTTCCTTGGCTGTGTGTTTTGGGATCATTGTCTTGCTGAAATGTCCACCCTTGTTTCATCTTCATCATCCTGGTAGATGTCAGCAGATTTTTATCAAGAATGTCTCAGTACATTTGTCCATTCATCCATCCTTCAATTACATGAAGTTTGTCAGTGGCTTATGATGAAAAATAGCCCCACACCATGATGTTCCCACCTCCAAACTTCACTGTTGATATGGTGTTTTTGCGGTGATAAGCCGTGCCTTTTGGCCTCCAAACATGCTGTATATTATGACATCCAAAGAGTTAAATTTTGGTCTCATCTGACCAGGCTATATTCTCCCAGTAAACTGAACTTTAAACGCACTTGAACATGCTTTTTGTTCAGCAATGGAGTCTTGCGTGGTGAGCGTTCATACAGGCCATGGAGACTGAGTTACTTATAGTTTTCTTTGAAACAGTTGTACCCACTGATTACAGGTCTTTCTGTAGCCCTCCACAGGTGGTCCTTGACTCTTGGACAACTCTTCTGATAATTCTTTTTACTCCTCTGTCTAAATCATGTGGAGAGCACCTGGTCATGGACTGTATATGGTGAAATTATGTTCTTTCCACTTCCGGATCATGGTCCCCACAGTGCTCACTGGAACCTTCAGTAGTTTAGAAATTCTTCTGTAACCAATGCCATCAGTATGTTTTGCAACAATAAGGTTGTGACGGTCTTGAGACAACTCACTGTTTTTACCCATCATGAGATGTTTCTTGTGTGGCACCTTGGTAATGAGAATTTTTTTTATAGGTCATCAGTTGAACTAGCTGATATTATTTTTCACTAAGTTGCAGAATTGCCAGATTTCAGCTGGAGTCATGACTTTCCATGGCTTTTTGCACCTCTCTTTCTTCATGTTCAATACTTATTTGCTGTGTCATTTCTCATTATTACAAATAACTTAGTTTATGGACATCTATTATTTGATTTCCTGCCTGTGTGAATTGCATGGGTTGTTACCGACATCTGGTGAGAATTTCATGCCAATAGCATGTTTAGAAATATATATACTTAGAAAATTGGTGACGTGTTCAATACTTATTTCACCCGATGTATGTATATATATATATATATATATATATATATACACAGTGCTGGCCAAAAGTATTGGCACCCCTGCAATTCTGTCAGATAATACTCAGTTTCTTCCTGAAAATGATTGCAATCACAAATTCTTTGGTATTATTATCTTCATTTAATTTGTCTTCAATGAAAAAAACACAAAAAGAATTGTCCTAAAGCCAAATTGGATATAATTCCACACCAAACCTAAAAAAGGGGGTGGACAAAAGTATTGGCACCCTTTGAAAAATGATGTGATTCTTCTCTAATTCGTGTAATTAACAGCACCTGTAACTTACCTGTGGCACCTAACAGGTGTTGGCAATAACTAAATCACACTTGCAGCCAGTTAACATGGATTAAAGTTGACTCAACCTCTGTCCTGTGTCCTTGTGTGTACCACATTGAGCATGGAGAAAAGAAAGAAGACCAAAGAACTGTCTGAGGACTTGAGAAACAAAATTGTGAGGAAGCATGAGCAATCTCAAGGCTACAAGTCCATCTCCAAAGACCTGAATGTTCCTGTGTCTTCCGTGCGCAGTGTCATCAAGACACTGCCCAGCACTGTATATATATATACATACATACACACAGTGGGGGGAAATAATTATTTGATCTCTTGCTGTTTTTGTAAGTTTGCCCACTGACAAAGATATGAACAGTCTTATAATTTTAAGGGTAGGTTAATTTTAACATTGAGAGTTAGAATATCCTCAAAAAAAATCAAGAAAATCACATTGTATAAAGATAAATTTATTTGCATTTTGCAGTGAGAAATAAGTATTTGATCCCCTACAAACCATTATAAGTTCTGGCTCCTACAGACCAGTTAGATGCTCCTAATCAACTCGTTACCTGCATTAAAGACAGTTGTCTTACATAGTCACCTGTATAAAAGACTCCTGTCCACAGACTCAATTAATCAGTCAGACTCTAACCTCTACAACATGGGCAAGACCAAAGAGCTTTCTAAGGATGTCAGGGACAAGATCATAGACTTGCACAAAGCTGCAATGGGCTACAAAACCATAAGTAAGATGCTGGGTGAGAAGGAGACAACTGTTGGTGCAATAGTAAGAAAATGGAAGAAATACAAAATGACTGTCAATCGACATCGATCTGGGGCATCATGCAAAATCTCACCTCGTGGAGTATCCTTGATCATGAGGAAGGTGAGAGATCAGTCTAAACTACACAGGGGGAACTTGTTAATGATCTCAAGGCAGCTGGGACCACAGTCACCAAGAAAACCATTGGTAACACATTACGCCTTAAAGGTTTAAAATCTTGCAGTGCCCGCAAGGTCCCCCTGCTCAAGAAGGTACATGTGCAGGCCCGTCTGAAGTTTGCCAATGAACACCTGGATGATTCTGTGAGTTATTGGGAGAAGGTGCTGTGGTCAGATGAGACAAAAATTGAGCTCTTAGGCATTAACTCAACTCGCCGTGTTTGGAGGAAGAAGAAGGACGAGTACAACCCTAAGAACATCGTCCCAACCGTGAAGCCTGGTAAGGGAAACATTATGCTTTGGGGGTACTTTTCTGCAAAGGGGACATGACGACTGCACCGTACTGAAGGGAAGATGGATGGGGTCATGTAGCACGAGATTTTGGCCAACAACCCCCTTCCCTCAGTAGACCATTGAAGATGGGTTGTGGCTGGGTCTTCCAGAAAGACAATGACCCAAAAAATACAACCAAGGCAACAAAGGAGTGGCTTAAAAAGAAGCACAGTAAGGTCATGGTGTGGCCTAGCCAGTCTCCAGATCTTAATCCCATAGAAAACTTATGGAGGGACTTGAAGCTCCGAGTTGCCAAGCGACAGCCTCAAAATCTTAATGATTTAGAGATGATCTGCAAAGAGGAGTGGACCAAAATTCCTCCTGACATGTGCGCAACCTTCATTATCAACTACAAAAAAAAGTCTGACTGCTGTGCTTGTCAACAAGGGTTTTGCCACCAAATATTAAGTGTTGTTTGCCAGAGGGATCAAATACTTATTTCTCACTGCAAAATGCAAATAAATTTATCTAATTTATACAATGTGATTTTCTTGATTTTTTGGATATTCTATCTCTCAATGTTAAAATTAACCTATCCTTAAAATTATAGACTGTTCATGTCTTTGTCAGTGGGCAAACTTACAAAAACAGCAAGAGATCAAATAATTATTTCCCCCACTGTATATATATGTACATATAAACATATACACCTATTCATGTTTCTATGTATATAAGTGTATCCATCTGATCTTCTGGTGCACGTGGGTAACACTGAATAAACTAATAAACCAGAGCCTTGGTGGTCCTGATGATGTTGGATTTGCAGAATGTTATTGTACATCTCATTTTCAGTTCATAGACGTAGAATATCACTAGTAAAAATATATCAATATATCATTTTAGTCTGCTACTGCCATTAGTAAATAGTTTCAAGGGTTGATATGAATTTTTCTAAGAAGGCTGAAAAAGTAAAAAGCGTTCCTATTAAATGTCGGAAATTTGCATATGCCAATTGGATTATGATTTTGTTGGAATTCAAGTCACAACATCCTCTACCTGAAAACATTTAAAAATCTGAGAGTGCTGAACGCACATTCCCTGTGGGATATTTGCCTGTTACAAATCATCAACCAAATCCATTTACGGCTTGAAAAATTCTTGCCCGAAGTGTTTTGTTTGGGTTTTATCAACTTATTTGCATTTATCTTCCTGAAATTATACTTTACTCACATGCTACTTTTATACAGCAGCTCATGGCAGTACAGAGACTCAAAATATCCGTGTCATTAAAAGCATATAAGCAATTATACTAAAATATGCCAAAATTATATATATATATATATTTACATGGAATAAACTATGTGAGCCTTAACGTTACATTAGCATTAACTCCTTTCTTTACTTCTCTTCTGGAAACCCTTGCCATTAGATTTAGAAACACGGTTGCAGGGATTTGCATTCACTCAGCAACAGGACCAAGGGTGAAGTCATTTACAGGAACTGTTGAGAGATGAAGCCTGGCTTGGAAGTTGTTCTTGTTCATTCCAAAGGTGCTTAATTGGGTTAAAGTTGGGAATTGCAAGGCAGCAATTAAAGTTCCTAAAAGTATAATAGAAGGGTATGTCCATTACTGAGGGTGAAGTGGCCCCGCATAATCAGTCACAGCAACCTCTCAGTATAGGGTCCTCACATTTTGTTGTTTTCAAACTCAAATACAGAGAGGGCAAAAATAAAAAACCCAGACCTACTGCCAGTTTCTGGAAGGCAACTTCTTCAAGCAGTGGTACAGGAAGAAGTCAGTATCGTTCAAGAAAAACATGATTTTCATGCAGGACAATGCTCCATCACATGCATCCAACTACTCCACAGCGTGACTGGCCAGTAAAGGTCTAAAAGAAGAAAAAATAATGACATGGTCCCCTTGGTCACCTGATCTGAACCCCATAGAGAACCTGTGGTCCATCATAAAATGTGACATCTACAGGGAGGGAAAACAGTACACCTCTTGGAACAGTGTCTGGGAGGCTGTGGTGGCTGCTGCACGCAATGTTGATCGAAAACAGATCAAGCAACTGACAGAAACTATGGATGGAAGGCTGTTGAGTGTCATCATGAAGAAAGATGGCTATATTGATCACTAATTTTTTGTTTTTTGTTTTTGCATGTCAGAAATGTTTATTTTTAAATTTTGTGCACTGATATTGGTTTACCTGGTGAAAATAAACAAGTGAGATGGGATTATATTTGTTTTTTATTAAGTTGCCTAATAATTCTGCACAGTAATAGTTACCTGCACAAACAGATATCCTCCTAAGATAGCCAAATCTATAAAAAAAAAACACTCCAACTTCCAAAAATATTAAGCTTGGATATTTATGAGTCTTTTGGGTTGATTGAGAACATAGGTGTTGTTGATCAATAATAAAAATAATCCTCTAAAATACAATTTGCCTAATAATTCTGCACACGGTGTATAATAGTCCTCCACACAGTATGATGGCCCCACATAGTCCTCCATTCAGTATAACGGGGGGCGGTGCCTGCGTCGCAGGCCAAATATAATCAACCCGCGGGCCAGATTTGTCCCGCGTGCCAGTGTTTGACATGTGTGGTCTAGGGCATTGGTCCCCAACCTTTCTTACCTTGAGAGCCACATTCAGCTCTGAGAGATAGTCACGAGCCACATCCTGCACCGCACTCCCACACAGTAGTAAAACTCAGAGACACTCATTACCAGTAAAATAATAGCTAAAGCTTCTCCATACAAAGCACACTGAGGACATGTGCCCCCTATTCTTCTAGGCGGTATACTTACATTCAGGGGTTCCCACCTTACTCCCATTTGGTAATCTCGCATTAGGCACTTCCCCCACACTACTGCATCCAGCTTCAAGCACCACTCCACCTGGCAGCTTAGCATATTTTTGTTCTCTCCTCCTCACCAGTATGTGCACATCCAGATCTGCTCTTCTGTGTGGTGCTGCTCACACAAGTCACCCTCTCGAGCCCTGCTATTCATAGCTGTTTGTTAGACCTGGTGCTAATGCACCAAGCTGGTAGTCAGCCACGACCCACACATCATGAGCTCGCGAGCCACATGGGGCTCCCAAGTCACAGGTTCTGGATCCCTCATCTAGGGAATCTAACAGACCTTTTAACCTCCGTCACAAAACTGTCCTCTAGTGCATATTTGGTCTGGAAATGTTCTCCTTCCTTCTATCAGCCTCATATTCGTCTGGTGGATATACATTATTTATAGCGGAGACATTCCATGAATCTCTGGGTCATATCTGCTCCCACTACCTTAGAGATTCAGTTTGGTACCACTTTCCTGCAAATTAATACAGATCTCTAATTGGGCACCTCATTCATTGGCCTCTCTCATTTTCATCATGCAGAGTGGATCTTTTAGCAAAATAGCATGAATTTCCAGAATTACTAAAATTTATTATTAAAGAATAACTACACTTTTAGATTTTTTTTGACATTGAGACATGTTTTAAGTTTTGATTGGTAGGGGTCTGTGTGTTAAGACCCCCTACTAATTGTTAAATGAAGGAGCAGAAGTGCTTGGCTGAGCACAGCTCTCCTCTGATACTGAAGATGGGCTCAATGGAAAGTCCATGGAATGTGTCTTCAGTCTCGGAGGAGAGCAATGCTCGGCAGAGTGCTTCTGCTTGTTCACTTTAATGATCACTGGGGGGCTCAGAACCCAAGACCTCTCCAATCAAAACTACTGACATGTTTCTATGACACGTCAAAAAAATGTTTAGAATTGAAGTTATACTTGAACTCTTGCTGCTAGTGATATAGGAACCCCTCTCCCAGGCACCCGGGATGTGTGAGCCCACGGTCAAACATTTATTACAGTATTATATGTTTCTAGAAGCTTTTATTCTGTGATTCTCATTTTTCCACCGTACGCAAGCTGTGCTTTTAGAACAAACCAGTGCAGATCTCAAGGTGAAGGGGCAAAGGCCTTGGACACTGGAAGGAAAAATGAACATGCTGAGTAATAATGTAAGAAGGACACACAAGCCAAGCTCGTCTACTATAGCTCCACGTTCGGTATGGTTCACCCCTGCCCCCATACTACATGCCGGCACTGATAACCACTGGGTCACTATTCACCGCATTTCTTTACGGATTGTTCATTTTCTGTCCGCTGTTGAGCAGAATATGGAGTTGTATAGCTCCTTATTATGTACATGACTGAATCACACCATAGTGCGCAGAGATATGAAAACACTTTTTTTCCCCTTTTCCTTTTAACATCTCCACTAAAGACTTACATTCATGTGCGCTAGAGCAAAATGAAAAGACAAATTTAATATAGTGCGCTTCTTTCAGAGATTAAAGCTCCTTCAAAGGCAGCTGTACAGAATCATCTTCTTAAATGGTTTTTGTATTTACTGGAGCTCCAATGACAGCTGTAGATAGAGATGTAAGCCAATATATTAGGCATTTTATTTGCCTCGGACTGAGGTACATAACTAGATTTTGTGTGTGAAGGGTTCTCTGTAAATGCTCCTGACACGATACACTATTCTTCTGTGATTCGAAGTGCTGCAGTAGTATTTGCTTTGAATGGAAACAACTTGGTTAACATATATTACATATTCATACTAGACTTGCCGGAGGGCGTAAGGGACACATCATGGATCTTGCCTATAAAGCTGGTGGAAAGTGGAGGTGGTGCCAATATCAAAAAAGCCATACCAGATACCATTATCCCAGTGCATGTCTTCTACCTTCATTGTGCATTTCTCTATTACATCCGTCTTTATTCACGTCACCCACTACTTACATGGGGGCAATATGATGTAACAAGTCCTGTATATTATAGATGAGCGAGTCAATTCATAGGACACCCCGCCACGTCAGTGGTCTGTGACCATCAGATTGGAGCCTGGCACAATATCATGTACCCGTCATATCTTAAAGATGACAGCGGGTCAGGCCTGCAAATCTCTTCTGCACCAGTTCTACATTTTAGGAGGCGGATGTTCAATAGATATACTGCACCTGCCCACATTGCACTCCCATACTCCAAACTATACAAATTCAACGTTAAAATTATATATATTCCTCCCACTTTTGAGCATGGTTTGAAACATGACTTTACGGGATGATTGCTGTAGTGACCTACTATTATATAAAAAATATTATTATGTAACAATTTGCATTTAGCTTCATAGTTGTGAAGGTTGAGAACAACTCAAGTTGTTTAAGTTTTTACGATGGCAGGTTGATGATGCAGGTGCTAATTGTCCTATTGTGGGGGGGGGGGGGGGATTCTTCCAGTCTTCAAATTTAGCAATCAGAAAAAAATATTTTGATCTATGCCACTTTTAATGTGGAGAATTTCCTACCAATGACTTGTACAGAGAAAGCATATGTTCAATGAATCAGCCATTACAACATGGGCAGCACGGTGGCTCGGTGGTTAGCACTGTTGTTTTGCAGCTCTGGGGTCCTGGATTCAAATCCCACCGAGGACAACATCTGCAAGGAGTTTATATGTTCTCCATGTGTTTGTGTGGGTTTCCTCCAGGTCCTCAGGTTTCCTCCCACACTCCAAAGACATACTGATAGGGAATGTACATTGTGAGCCCCAATGGGGACAGTGATAGCAGTATCTATAAAGCGCTGCAAAATATGATGGCGCTATATAACTGAGCATAATAAATAATTGTGAAGCATAATTGTGTTCCATGATCTCACTGCTCGTACAGTAAAGAATCACTGTATGTGATGATTAAATCTTCTTCCCTTTAGACAAAGGCTTAGGTATAAAAAGATCTAGTAGCCTAGTACCGCAACTTGACATATACGGCCGAAAATTATGTACGGCAGAACATACCGTGACTCCATCTGTATCATTATAGTCAATGGCCCGGTTGTTGCATATGCCCCAATCCCGTTTTGAGTGGGGTTTGGTAGTAGGCGCCGATGAAGCTATGGGGAAGTTCATCCATCCCCATAGTAACCTTGGTCACTTTTCTCTGCACCCGCTCTAGTTCAGCAATGTCCTTCTTATACACTGGAGCAGGGCCGGCGTCAGCACCCGGCGCACCCGGGCAAATGCCGGGGCCCTGAGCAGGCAGAGGGGCCCACTGGCGGTCGCGCACCGCGCTGGGCTATGGGCGGAGGAGAGCGGTGTCTGCGCCCGCCCTTCTCCCCCGCTTGCTCAGGGCCCCGGCAGCTGGATACTTACCTCTCCCCGTGCCTCCGCAGAACCGCTGTCTTCCTGGTGCGCGCTCCCTGTGACGTCTCAGGTCAGAGGGCGCGGTGACGTCTTTACACCGCGCCCTCCCCTAAGCCATCACAGGGAGCGCTGAGCGGGAAGACACCGACAACGCTGCAGCAGCGGGCAGCAGGTAGCAGGTGAGGAGAAGGGAGGTGAGTATTTGATTTTTTTTTTTTAATGTATGGAGGCATGGGGCAGTATAAAGAGAAGGGGGGGGGGCATCCTGCATGGGGCATTATAAAGAGGGGGGGGCATCCTGCATGGGGCATTATAAAGAGGGGGGGCATCCTGCATGGGGCATTATAAGGTGGGGAACAGCCTGCATGGGGCATTATAAAGGGGGGGGCATCCTGCATGGGGCAGTATAAAGAGAAGGGGGGGGCATCCTGCATGGGGCATTATATAGAGGGGGGGGGTGACATCCTGCATGGGGCATTATAAGGTGGGGAACAGCCTGCATGGAGCATTATAAGGGGGGGCAGCCTGTATGGGGCATTATGTGGGGGGGGTAACAGCCTGCATGAAGCATTAAAAGGGGGGGGGCCTGTATGGGCATTATGTGGGGGGAAACAGCCTGCATGGAGCATTATAAGGGGGGGGCATCCTGCATGGGGCATTATAAAGAGGGGGGGGGCATCCTGCATGGGGCATTATAAAGAGGGGGGGGACATCCTGCATGGGGCATTATATAGAGGGGGGGGTGACATCCTGCATGGGGCATTATAAGGTGGGGAACAGCCTGCATGGAGCATTATAAGGGGGGGGCAGCCTGTATGGGGCATTATGTGGGGGGGTAACAGCCTGCATGGAGCATTAAAAGGGGGGGGCCTGTATGGGGCATTATGTGGGGGGGAACAGCCTGCATGGAGCATTATAAGGGGGGGCATCCTGCATGGGGCATTATAAAGAGGGGGGGCATCCTGCATGGGGCATTATAAAGAGGGGGGGGCATCCTGCATGGGGCATTATAAGGTGGGGAACAGCCTGCATGGGGCATTATAAAGGGGGGGTCAGCCTGCATAGTGCATTATGTGGGGGGGAACAGCCTGCATGGAGCATTATAAGGGGGGGCAGCCTGTATGGGGCATTATGTGGGGGGTAACAGCCTGCATGGAGCATTAAAAGGGGGGAGCCTGTATGGGGCATTATGTGGGGGGTAACAGCCTGCATGGAGCATTATAAGGGGGGGACAGCCTGTATGGGGCATTATGTGGGGGGTAACAGCCTGCATGCAGCATTATATGGGGGCCAGTATCCTGTATGGAGAGTTATAAGGGGACCGGTATCCTGTATGGAGTGTTATAAGTGGACCGGTATCCTGTATGGAGCGTTATATGGGGGCCAGTATCCTGTATGGAGCTTTATAAGGGGACCAGTATCCTGTATGGAGCGTTATATGGGGGCCAGTATTCCGTATGGAGCCTTATATGGGGGCCAGTATTCCGTATGGAGCCTTATATGGAGGCCAGTATTCCGTATGGAGCCTTATATGGGGGCCAGTATTCCGTATGGGGCATAATATGGGGGCCAGTATTCCGTATGGAGCCTTATATGGGGGCCAGTATTCCGTATGGAGCCTTATATGGGGGCCAGTATTCCGTATGGAGCCTTATATGGGGGCCAGTATTCCGTATGGAGCCTTATATGGGGGGCCAGTATTCCGTATGGAGCCTTATATGGAGGCCAGTATTCCGTATGGAGCCTTATATGGGGGCCAGTATTCCGTATGGGGCCTTATATGGAGGCCAGTATGCCGTATGGGGCCTTATATGGGGGCCAGTATTCCGTATGGGGCCTTATATGGGGGCCAGTATTCCGTATGGAGCCTTACATGGGGGCCAGTATTCCGTATGGAGCCTTATATGGGGGCCAGTATTCCGTATGGAGCCTTATATGGGTGCCAGTATTCCGTATGGAGCCTTATATGGGGGCCAGTATTCCGTATGGAGCCTTATATGGGGGCCAGTATTCTGTATGGAGTCTTATATGGGGGCCAGTATTCTGTGTGGAGCGATTCACCGGTTTCTGAGCTATTGTGGAATTTACAATAGATATCACTCATGTAATGTAAGAAGTGAAATCTTTGCAGTGTACTATATATATATATATATTTCTCCACTGTATCTCTGCATCATGAATCGTGGTATGTGTTAAAGGGGCCCACTGAGACTCTTTCGCCCGGGGCCCAGAAAAACCTGGAGCCGGCCCTGCACTGGAGCCCAACTCTATGAAAACCACAGTATTTTAAGTGTGGCCGCACTAGTGACTTTGATAGAGGCAAATCATTGCCAGAAAACTGGTGTAAAAGAATTTAAAAAGTCGTACATTTTTTTGTGCAGTGTAAAGTTGCTCAAGAACTTTGCAACATTTGGTGTTTTCATGCCAGTTCATGCCAGCTCCACAATAATGCTGCAGAGGGGTGGGCCGGGATCTTACTTGCCTGTCAAATTCCTGAAAAGTAACAGCGTTTCTTATGCCATATCATGAGCGTCTGTGTCTCTTTGTCAGCAGGTTTTTGCTATCTAAAGGGAACCTGTCAGTAGGATCGTCCCTCCTAAGCCGTCTATATGGGCATGCGGGTCATAGGAAGCTGAATAAAATGACACCTTGATATCTGCAATCCAAAGTGTTATTCCAGAGAAATCCACATTTTCTTATATGTAAATGTCCTCTTCCAGGCTATGGCGAAGACGCTGTCTGAAAGATAACTGCCTCCAGAGATTATTCTACATGAAGGGGGAGTTACTAGTATGAGTCAAGTAACTAACACAGAACAGGAGAAATTAACTTTGTCTTCTTGCAAACACATTTTTTGCAGCTCTTGAGCTCGGCTCTATAGTAACAATATTACACCCTGTCTGCCTGTGAGCTGGAAGCTGAGAGGAACCTGCAGATGTGTCAGGTATAATCACACACAGCTCCTCAGTGAGATCAGGAGAGCAGAGAGCGGCCATCACACATCACACTGGTAACTCCCCTACATTTAACATAATCTCTGGAGGCAGAGTTAATCTTCCAGGCAGCGTCCTCCCCATAGCCTGGAAGAGGTCATTTATATAAAGTGATAAAAGATGATTTCTCCACAACAAGACATCTGATATGAGACCTACCAGGATCACTCTCCTCAGCAGTCTATATCCTGTATGCCCATATAAATAGTTTAGGTAGGCCAAATGTGGTGACAGATTCCCTTTAATCTGAGGGCAGCATGAGGTAGAGGCCAATACACTGATTTCAGCTGTGTGTCATTTATTAGACTGTGTGCTTTTGTTTTAATGCAATAAGTGTTTTATCAGCAGGAGATTATCACCGTCAGACTAGCTCCCATGTGCCAAGAGGTCCAACCCTGCCCCCAGCACTGATTAGCAGCTCACTGCCAATATACAATGTGTACTGAAAGCTGTGGTGTGGGCGTGTTTAGCTTTCTGAGCTCTGCTACATGCTAGATTGATGGAATCAGGGTCTCTTTTCCTATAATTTGCTGCTATGAGATGAGGTAGCAAAAACCTGCTGACAGATTTCCTTTAATGCACTCCATGGTTCTATTTTGCTTGGCAGCAGCTGCTTGGCATTGGGTGACAAGCCATCATATGTGTGTAAGTAGGAGAGCTCTGGAGGTGGCAAATAATGCAACATGGAATGCATGATCCAAAGATGGATAGATATTCTGTTTGCATGCTAACTTCACTGATTTTGAACAATACCTCTCTCGTCTGAGCAATTTCTGGAGATTTATTAATAATTCATTTAGAAGTTGTAAAAATGGTGTTAGTTCATGCAGCATGATATATTTACTACAAGCTGTTAAGTATGTTTGACACTTTTTCTTACACCACCTCATGATGGATGACAAACATTTGTTTTGACTCCTTTTATCCATGCTTTCTTTAAGACATTTTTTAAAATATAATGTTTAAAAGTGACTATTTCCATTTGTGTAATAAATTTAGCACATGCCATATGTACCCAATGTTTGTGTCATTTGAATCAGAATTTGGGTACATGCAAAGCACTTATTAAAACCAGCATAGTGGAAAATTAACCAATCAGATGTCAGGTCTCATTTTCAGGGGACCCGTGGAAAATATAATCATGAATCTTATTGGTTTCCATGTGTGACTGCTCCCATTTTTGTGTGTCATTACAAACGTGTCTTGCACCTCTTATCTCACAGCGCTGTCAGCTTTGCTATGTTTCCAACACACTCACTGCCGTGAGTAGAGAACAGCAAAGAAATATTTGTAATGATACATAACTCTGTTCTATTCCGCCTTCCCCCACACTGACAGTGCAGTGAGAGGGGAGCTGCAAGAGGTATTTGTAATGATGCACAGCCCTGCTTTCTTTCCTCACTTATCTCACTGCTATACCTACTATTTATTACAAACGAGAGAGAAGAGTAGAGCAGAGGTATTTGTCATTACAAACATCTTTGCAACTCTTTGTCACTGTAAACAGTGTTGGGGACGGGAGAGTAGAGCTGAGTTGACAGGGCTTTAAGGGGAGAGCTGCAAGAAGTATTTGTAATGACAAACAGTCTTGCACTCCTCCCTCACCTGCACAGTAATCACGAACAGTACGAACTGTGACCTAGTTAGACACATTGGTCTTTCCATATCACACAGAGAAAGCCATATATCAGCTTCTCTGAAGGCATCTTGTTTTTTTCTCCTGCTTCTGATTGGTCAGCGTCATACAGGGGAAAAAGTAAACAGTCGATTAATCTCTGGTAACGTCTCCTTGGTCTTAGCGAAAATCAACATATAAACTTTATGACGTAATGTCTCCTCCACAAAGATGAGAAACTAAAAGAATATGTTTTATTTGTTCTGCAGGCACTATTCCATGATGTGGCCAGTTTAACATTCTAAAACTGGTGAAAGGTCCTCTTTAATGAAGTTTTACTCTAGCGGTTGGATTCCATAATCTGAATGAATACTTTTCACACATTCGACAAATACAGTTGAATAATGAGTACAGAATTCATAACAATATTCATAGGAGCCGGGTTTGGAATTTGCTGTACCCACCAAGTGCGATAGGGTGTGAATACGTGAGAGGTACACAGTGCTAAACACCTTGTACTGTAACAGCTTTATAATGTACATAATTAAAGCCTTTTCAGCAGGTGTAAATTGAAGTGATCTCCTATGTATTCCACTGAGCTGGCAGGAACCACACTGATGTACTTATTATGAATGACAAAGGAAAGGTCTCTTGGCTGGGCTGGCTGCCAGTAATGTTGTACCAAGCTAGCACACCAGTGAACTGCAGCAACACCAATGTACTTTTGGATAAAAGTCTACTAATGATGCCAAATAAATAATGATGCATCAAGTAAAGGGTTTATCTCACTGGATATACGGCAGCAAGGCTGTGATGTTCTGTATCCACACTGTTTGTAGTGTTTGGGGGGACATCCTTTAGTGTATTGCAGCACTGCGCTTTGATTTTTGAAGTAGAAGTACGGTAATTAGACTATTTTAGTAGTTTGGTGTATAAGAAATTGACAGAACTTTAGATTTTTACAAAGTAAATTACATTGGTCTTTCAGAAAAAAGGGAGACCTCATGGACTCCAAGAAGAGTTGGCACATCTACCAGATGCACGCCAATCGCTCTAAAAAATTGTTTTTCCGGAAGATTTATTGTGGGATATTCTGTCATCAGATGTGGCCGCAGCATCCAATTATGGATTTGAAAGGAGGAAATGGGGTGTGAAAAATGGAAGAGCAGATATGTGGAGGGTTTGGCCTTTAAATGGGCCAAGGCAATGTGTAATCATTTACTGCAGTGACCATCTGAGGCCGCAAGCATCTGCCTCTTCCAGACTGCTACCTTTTACAAAAGTTGTTAAATATGGCAATAAAACCACAATAAAATCACATTTACACATTTAATTATATGAAGCTAAGTAGACAGAACTATAGATGAGTACTCTGAACCCTCACCTAACATTCCTTTTGGACAACGGAGATCTGTTTCTTTAAGTGTCAATTGATCCTGTTTTTATTTTTGGGCAAAGAAGACCCAAGAAGAGTCCCATTGTGCATTGTGTTTTACTAAATGACAAGGTCTAAAATCATAACTATTGTCTGAATTATCTATGTAGTCACACACCTGCCTTTTAGATGCCAGTGTCAGGAGTGGATCAAAAAGGAGGGGCTTATATAGGAAATATACAACACTTTTTTAAATTCACTTCTATATTTGACTTTAAAAACTTAACAAAAAGGCACAAGGGAAAGAATCATCAAAAGGAAAGGTTTGTTTGGTTGATTATGAGAAATTTGAGACAGGGATATCTACAGAAATTACTTCAGACATAATAATCATAGTCATGGGGTCAAATGCTGCCTACTATCTAGTATTTAGGTATCTAAAGGTGGCCACATAAGAAAGTAAGGATATATGCCCATTAACATGCTCAACTATTTTTGGCTTTTTTTTAAGTTTTCGCTATTGAATTTTTAGGGTAAACCACAAGAGTTAAAAAGCCATGTAAAACTCAAATTGTGTTTTATTTCAAATTAAATCTGTCACCAGGTTTTTGCTGCCTAATGTGAGAGCAGCATGATGTAGTTTGATAAGATCGCCATTTCATCTCTAGGAGATGTACCACTTACCTGAATGCTAAGCTCTATACAACCCTGCCCACACCACTGATTGGCAGCTTTCTGCCTATGCGCAGTGTACACAGAAAGCTGCCAATTGATGGAGGGGGTGGGGTTATAAAGAGTTCATGAATATTGAGGACTGCCTGGCAGCAGGGTTACTAGTCCTCTAGTGATAATTTCCTTCTGATAAAACAGGAATTTTATCAAAACTACAGTAAGCAGCCTAGTAAAGGGACACATCGCTGGAATCAGGCTCTCTGCTCCTAAATCATGCTGCTCTAAGGTTAGATGGCAAAAACCTGGTGACAGATTCCCTTTAAGTTTTTTTATACAAAATGTTGTAAGGTTTCACTCTCTCTGGTAGGCTTTAGGCCTTAGGTAGCGTTCACACAAGCAATGCAGTTTAGGTCCAAACAGATGCAGTTTTTATTGCTTTCCACAGGTTGCACAGCATCAAAACAAACTCATAAGCATAAATCTCTTGTTCAGGCGCTAAGTAAAAAGAACAGGCCCTGGCTACTCATACACGGCTAAGCTAGCCCCAGCTTAGTCAAACAAAACAGCTATTTTCCATAGAACCACTGATACTAGCGGTTCTCTGCACATGGATGTGCAGAGCAGACTCCTGTCAGAGAGGGAGTCTGGCTTGTCTCTCTTTTAAGCTTCAAGACACATCCAGTCTGGTCAGCTTCCTTGAGCTGATTGCCTTAGATGAACACCTAGCCTGTTTATATACAGAGCTAGCCAGGTGCACTAATCAAAGCCTGTGGAGCTAGGGGACATACAGTGGGTATGGAAAGTATTCAAACCCCTTTAAATTTTTCAATCTTTGCTTCACTGCCGCCATTTGGTAAATTCTAAAAAGTTCATTTTTTCTCATTAAAGTACACTCTGCACCCCATCTACACTGAAAAAAAACAGAAATGTAGAAATATTTGCAAATTTATTAAAAAAGAAAAAAATAAATATCCCATGGTCATAAGTATTCAGACCCTTTGCTCAGTACTGAGTAGAAGCACCCTTTTGAGCTAGTACAGCCATGAGTCTTCTTGGGAATGATGCAACAAGTTTTTCACACATGGATTTGGGGATCCTCTGCCATTCTTCCTTGCAGATCCTCTCCAATTCCGTCAGGATGGATGGTGGACAGCCATTTTCAGGTCTCTCCAGAGATACTCAATTGGGTTTAGGTCAGGGCTCTGGCTGGGCCAGTCAAGAATGGTCATAGAGATGTCCTGAAGCCACTCCTTTGTTATTTTAGCTGTGTGCTTAGGGTCATTGTCTGTACTTGGCCGCATTCATGTTTCCTTCAGTTGCAACCAGCCGTCCTGTCCCTACAGCTGGAAAACACTCCCATAGCATGTAACTGCCACCACCATGTTTCACTGTTGGGATTGTATTGTGTGGGTGATGAGCAATGCCTGGTTTTCTCCACACATACAGCTTCGAATTATCACCAAAAAGTTCTATCTTTGTCTCATCAGACCAGAGAATCTTATTTCTCTAGTCTGTGAGTCCTTCATGTGTTTTTGAGCAAACTCTGTGTGGGCTTTCATATGTCTTGCACTCAGGAGAGGCTTCCGTCAGGCCACTCCGCCATAAAGACTCGACTGGTGAAGGGCTGCAGTGATAGTTGACTTTGTGGAATTTTCTCCCATCTCCCTAGTGCAACTCTGGAGCTCAGTCACAGTGATGTTGGGGTTCTTCTTTACCTCTCTCACAAATGCTCTTCTCATATGATTGCTCAGTTTGACTGAACGGCCAGGTCTAGGAAGACTTCTGGTGGTCCCAAACTTCTTCCATTTAAGGATTATGGAGGCCACTGTGCTCTTAGGAACCTTGAGTAATGCAGAAATTCTTTTGTAACCTTGGCCAGATCTGTGCCTTGCTACAATTCTGTCTCTGAGCTCCTTGGGCAGTTCCCTTGAGCTCATGATTCTCATTTGGTCTGATATGCTCTGTGAGCTGTGAGGTCTTATATAGACAGGTGTGTGCCTTTCCAAATCAAGTCCTATCAGTTTAATTAAACACAGCTGGACTCCAATGAAAAATTTAAAGGGGTCTGAATACTTTCTGTACCCACTGTATATACCAAGATGGGACTAGGATGGGAAACATATATACCAGGATGAGGGACATATATACCAGGATGGGAGACATATATACCAGGATGGGAGACATATATACTAGGATGGGGGACATATATATCAGGATGGGCCCACGATGGGAGACATATATACCAGGATATACATACCAGAATGGGGACATATATACCAGGGTGGGGGACATATATACCAGGATGGGGTACATATATATCAGGAAGGGGCTAAGAATGGGGGACATATATACCAGGAAGGGGGGCATATATACCAGTATGAGCTCAGGTTAGGAGACATATATTCCAAGATGGGGGACATTAGTACAGGATGGGGGACATTACTGCTTAATGGCGTATGTGGGGGCAACACATATGTCCTTATAGAATGCTACAAGGGCCCATATCTCTGACAAACATGCTGGGAAGGGGAAGGAGAGGTCCAAATTTTGCATCTGGGACCATCGAACTCCATTTACGCCACTTTCTTTTGAGTAGCGTCCCTCGGCACTCCTGAGCCAAGTACCACCCTGCAATAACAAATGTCATCAAACAATGCTATACAATGTACTGCTTATTAAGAGCCCCCAATTTGCATAACGTGAGTACCCTCCTGGAGACAAGCATTTATCTTTTGGGGTGAATATTTCACAAACTGGAAACCACTGTACACTTTAGAGGACTGTGCAAAAGAAAAGTAGATTTTTTTTGTAGGTAATATAACTGAACTGGAATTTTTCAGGTTCTGAGTCTCTCCACTATCAATTATCTCATAGTGCAATCTGGATACTAACATGAAAAAATAATATGCATAGAGTGATCAAATTATGACATATTATGATCTGTTCATTGTTTTACGATGTTAAGTCATAAATGATTTCCTGCCGTGTTTGATGAACATGAAGCTGTAATCGTTTGTCCTTTAAGGTGTCCTGTGAGGCTGAGCAGAAGAGTCCTAGTCTATCTAATGTGGCTTTTGATATTGAAGTAATTAAAGTCGCAGTCTGAGCCTTACACGTGTTAGAACCAGATAACAATATCATTGACTGCAATGGTTCCAACGCTGAAGGACAATAATCAAAAGATAAATGTGAACAAAACAAAATGTATCCCTGATACATTTATTGACATTTTATTATTGATGCAACGCGACAGAAAACCATTTACCCCGTAAACAACCCAGCTCATTACATTGGGGTATTTTAATGAAATGATCGCTGTATGTGCCCTTCATACAAGAAAACACACATTTTTAAGTGTCAGCGAAAGAAGGCAAATAAAATTCTTCATTTTGAAAAAATATATGGTTTTCATCGTCTTGGAAAGAATGTTAATGAAAATGTATAAATGGGGCTGTATTTGCACATCTATTTAAAGAGCATTCTTGTCTTCTAACACCGTTTTATTTTTAGGCCCAGCATAATCTATCCTTTATTATTACAGAGGTCAAAGATATTTTTTAAAATGCAGATTTCAAATCCCCTATATTGACACAGAGTCGTAATATTACATTCCAGCTGTCTGCAGCCACCACTAGGAGGCACTTTGAAATCTATTTTGTAATGTTTTATCATTTACGTCAGTCTCTGGACAGTGCAAAGTAAAAGTCACCATACACATTGATCATACTTCAGCATATGTTGGTGAAGAGAGGATGGTACATGTTCAGTTTCAGCATGTCCAATCATTGGTTCTCACGTGAGGTGTTTTGACAATGGCTTATTACCCTTTTCCCATTGAAAACGTACGTGCTGTCAGCTGAGCTAAGCATTCATGTGTATGGAGAGGTTGGAGGATTAACTATAAGCTAAACCATCAGTCATTTGCTATTTTCCCCAGTGACTACAAGAACATTATTTTCATCCTATTTAGTATATAAAAATAGTCTAAAGGTTGGTGTCATTCTATCCATCAGAGCCGTGTTCTCCAACTCCAGTATTCAAGGCCCACAAACAGATCATGTTTTCAGGATTTGCTTAGTATTGCACAGGTGATGGGATTATTATCAAGGCATCAGAAATATACACAGGTTCTCTCACCTGCGCCATGCTAAGGGAATCCTCAAAACATGATCTGTTGGTGGGCCTTGAAGTCTGGCGTTGGGGAACACTGCATTAGAGGAAAAGTGTTGAAGGATGCCTGTCACCAGTCTGTTGCTGCCCTTTTTAGTTACAAAAACAGTGAGCAGTCAGTGATGATTTTACTAAATAACATTTATTAACAAAATAGGGTAGTGTCCCTAATGGCAGGCCAAATGACCCAACTTTCCAGCAGAAGTTGGGTCTGAACTTCCAGGTTTGAGGACACCAACATTAGAGCAGGATCCCACAAACTTTCAACGTTTTCCTAAAAGTCAGATCCAAAAACCTGCTGACAGATTCCCTTTAAGTACAAGTCTCAGCAATTTTGTTAATGAGCTTTATTTAGTAAAATCTCCAGTCTACGGCTGCTAATTGTTTTTTTTAAAAAGAGCAGCCACAGTTTGGAGATAGGTACTCCTCAAGCCCCAGACTGATTATCCCTACACTCCCTCTATATCAGGGATGTCAAACTCAAACACACAGAGGGCCAAAATGAAAAACGTGGACAGAGTCACGGGCCAAGCAGTATACAGTATAATGGGCCCCACAAAGTCCTCCATACAGAATAATGGGCTTCACATAGTCCTCCATACAGAATAATGGGCCCCGCATAATCCTCTCTTGCTGACAACTTTATCTTCCAAAAGGTAGGGGAGAAAACAAGGGGATCTGCTACTTTGGATCTAATCCTTATAAACAGGGAGGAAATGGTTGAGGAGGTAAAGGTGGCTGGGACCCTAGGAGGCAGCGATCATGCTATTATAGAATTTTGGATAACTAGAGGAGGAAGACATGTGAAGACTCAAACTTCAAGGTTAGATTTTGGAAAGGCAGATTTTAAGAGACTCAGAAAGAGAATAGGAGGGATCCAATGGCTGGATGTCCTTAACCCCTTAATAACATCTGACGTACTAATACGCGTCTGTGCCCTGGGACTTAAGAGCCAGACCCGTATTAGTACGTCATGGCGATCGCGCGCGCACACAGGCTGTGCGGGCGCGATCGCCGCCGGGTGTCAGCTGATTGTCACAGCTGACACCCGGTACTATGTGCAGGGAGCGGTCACGCACCGCTCCCAGCACATTAACCCCCGCGATGCTGCGATCGAAGTCGATCGAAGTCGATCGCGGCATTGCGGGGGCAAGGGGAGGTGATCGCCGATACTCACCTACTCTTCCGGCTTCCAGCGCAGTCTGCAAAGGCTTCCCGGGTGTTGCCATGACGACCCGATGTCGTCATGACAACATCCGGGTCACCAGAGAGCAGGAAGATTGCTTGGACATGCGCAGTGCATCTCCAAGCAATCTTCACACTGTGCACTTCTGACAGCCTTCATGGCATAGGGATGGTGCTCCATTCCTGTGCCATGCAGGCGATCAGAAAAAAAAAAGTGAAAGTCCCAGAGTGGGACAAAGTAATAAAGTGTATAAACTGTGTGAAAGTGGAAAAAAAAAAAAAAAAAAATGTGCAAAAATATTATAAAAAAATAAAAAAAATAATACACCAAAAATAAAAATATAATGTACCCATCAATAAATATTATTATAAAAAAAATAAAAAAAAAACAATAAAAGTACACATATTTGGTATCGCCGCGTCCGGAACAACCTGACCTATAAAACTGTCCCACTAGTTAACCCCTTCAGTGAACACGGTAAAAAAAAAAAAAAAAAAAACAAGCAAAAAACAATGCTTTATCACCATACCGCCAAACAAAAAGTGGAATAACACGCGATCAAAAAGACGCATATAAATAAAAATGATACCGCTGAAAACGTCATCTCGTCCCGCAAAAAACAAGCCGCCATATAGCTCCATCAGCCGAAAAATAAAAAAGTTATAGCTCTCAGAATAAAGCGATACTAAAAAATATTTTTTTCTATAAAATAGCTTTTATTGTGTATAAGCGCCAAAACATAGAAAAATTATACAAATGTGGTACCGCTGTAAACGTACTGACCCGAAGAGTAAAGCTGCCTCATCAATTTTACCACACGCGGAACAGAATAAAAAAAAAAAAAAAAAAACAATTCCTGAATTGTTGGTTTTTGTTTATTCTGCCTCCCAAAAATCGGAATAGAAAGCGATCAAAAAATGTCACGTGCCTGAAAATGGCACCAATAACAACGTCAAGTCATCCCGCAAAAAACGAGCCGTCACATGACTGTCTGCCAAAATTTGGAAAAATTATAGCTCTCAAAATATGGCGATGCAAAAACTAGATTTTACAAAAAATGCGTCTTTTAGTGTGTGACAGCTGTCAGTCATAAAAACCCCATATGATTCTGGCATTGCTGTAATCACACCGACCCGAAGAATAAAGTCGTCTAATCACTTATACCGCACAAGGAACGGCGTCAAAAATAAACTCTTGAGTTAGGATTGGGCTAGGGTTAGGGCTGGGTTTGGGGCTAGGGTTGTGCTGGGGCTAGGGTTGTGCTGGGGCTAGGGTTGTGCTGGGGCTAGGGTTGTGCTAGGGTTAGGGCTGGGGTTGGGATTTTTTTCAAAAGTAAGAAAAAAAGATGACGATATGGCGACTAGTGTTGAGAGCAAGTGCTCGCTACTTGAGTTTGCATCGGGTGCTCTGGTATGCATTTAGTATCGTGGGTATTTGAGTGACATGCTCGAGTCTCTGCCCCATATGCTTCGCGGCCAAAAAACTTTACGGGGATTGCCTGCCATGCACGAGCGATCCCCGCATGTTTTTTTTTGGGTGTCTAATAACCGTGAAACATGCGGAGCAGGGACTCGAGCATGTCACTCGAGCACACGCTGTACATGGTGCATACCTGAGTACCCGATGCAAACTCAAGTAGCGAGCACTTGCGCTCAAGAATAATGAAAACTTATTCAATATGATGACCTAATGTAAACAAATAATGTGCCGTACCTCTGGGTTCAAAATGTTCACTATACACCTTAATAAAATCTTTGAGGGGTATAGTTTCCAAAATGGGGACACTTGTGGGGGAGCTCCACTGTTTAGGCACATCACGGGCTCTCCAAACGCGACATGGTGTCCGCTAACAAATTGAATGGAAAATCGGCTCAAATTGTTAGCGGACGCCATGTTGCGTTTGGAGAGCCCCTGTGTGTCCAAACATTGGAGCTCCCCCACAAGTGACCCCATTTTGGAAACTAGACCCCCCAAGGCACCTATCTAGATGCATAGTGAGCACTTAGAACCCCCAGGTGCTTCACAAATTGATTCGTAAAAATGAAAAAGTGAAAATAAAACACTTTTTCATTTTTATGAATCAATTTGTGAAGCACCTGGGGTTCCAAGTGCTCACTATGAATCTAGATAGGTGCCTTGGGGGGTCTAGTTTCCAAAATGGGGTCACTTGTGGGGGAGCTCCAATGTTTGGGCACACAGGGACTCTCTAAATGCAACATGGTATCCGCTAACAAATTGAATGGAAAATCGGCTCAAATTGTTAGCGGACACCACATTGCGTTTGGAGAGCCCCTCTGTGCCCAAACTTTGGAGCTCCCCCACAAGTGACCCCATTTTGGAAACTAGACCCCCCAAGGCACCTTTCTAGATGCATAGTGAGCACTTGGAACCCCCAGGTGCTTCACAAATTGATTCGTAAAAATGAAAAAGTGAAAAAAAAAACACTTTTTCATTTTTATGAATCAATTTGTGAAGCACCTGGGGTTCCAAGTGCTCACTATGAATCTAGATAGGTGCCTTGGGGGGTCTAGTTTCCAAAATGGGGTCACTTGTGGGGGAGCTCCAATGTTTGAGCACACAGGGACTCTCCAAATGCAACATGATATCCGCTAACAAATTGTCGGCTCAAATTGTTAGCGGATATCATGTTGCATTTGGAGAGTCCCTGTGTGCCCAAACATTGGAGCTCCTCCACAAGTGACCCCATTTTGGAAACTAGACCCCCCAAGGCACCTATCTAGATGCATAGTGAGCACTTGGAACCCCTAGGTGCTTCACAAATTAATTCGTAAAAATGAAAAAGTGTTTTTTTTTTCACTTTTTCATTATTACGAATCAATTTGTGAAGCACCTGGGGGTTCCAAGTGCTCACTATGCATCTAGAAAGGTGCCTTGGGGGGTCTAGTTTCCAAAATGGGGTCACTTGTGGGGGAGCTCCAAAGTTTGGGCACAGAGGGGCTCTCCAAACGCAATGTGGCGTCCGCTAACAATTTGAGCCGATTTTCCATTCAATTTGTTAGCGGATACCATGTTGCATTTAGAGAGTCCCTGTGTGCCCAAACATTGGAGCTCCCCCACAAGTGACCCCATTTTGGAAACTAGACCCCCCAAGGCACCTATCTAGATGCATAGTGAGCACTTGGAACCCCTAGGTGCTTCACAAATTGATTCGTAAAAATGAAAAAGTGTTTTTTTTTTCACTTTTTCATTATTACGAATCAATTTGTGAAGCACCTGGGGGTTCCAAGTGCTCACTATGCATCTAGAAAGGTGCCTTGGGGGGTCTAGTTTCCAAAATGGGGTCACTTGTGGGGGAGCTCCAAAGTTTGGGCACAGAGAAGCTCTCCAAACGCAATGTGGTGTCCGCTAACAATTTGAGCCGATTTTCCATTCAATTTGTTAGCGGATACCATGTTGCATTTAGAGAGTCCCTGTGTGCCCAAACATTGGAGCTCTCCCACAAGTGACCCCATTTTGGAAACTAGACCCCCCAAGGCACCTATCTAGATGCATAGTGAGCAGTTGGAACCCCCAGGTGCTTCACAAATTGATTCATAAAAATGAAAAAGTGTTTTTTTTTTCACTTTTTCATTGTTACGAATCAATTTGTGAAGCACCTGGGGGTTCCAAGTGCTCACTATGCATCTAGATAGGTGCCTTGGGGGGTCTAGTTTCCAAAATGGGGTCACTTGTGGGGGAGCTCCAATGTTTGGGCACACAGCAGCTCTCCAAACGCAACATGGTGTCGCTAACAATTTGAGCCAATTTTGCGTTAAATTTGTTAGCGGACACCATGTTGCATTTAGAGAGCCGCTGTGTGCCCAAATATTGGAGCTCCCCCACAAGTGACCCCATTTTGGAAACTAGACCACCCAAGGCACCTATCTAGATGCATACTGAGCACTTGGAACCCTCAGGTGCTTCACAAATTGATTCATACAAATGAAAAAGTGTTTTTTTTTTCACTTTTTCATTGTTACGAATCAATTTGTGAAGCACCTGGGGGTTCCAAGTGCTCACTATGCATCTAGATAGGTGCCTTGGGGGGTCTAGTTTCCAAAATGGGGTCACTTGTGGGGGAGCTCCAATGTTTGGGCACACAGGGACTCTCTAAATGCAACATGGTGTCCTCTAACAAATTTAACGGAAAATCGGCTCAAATTGTTAGCGACACCATGTTGCGTTTGGAGAGCCGCTGTGTGCCCAAACATTGGAGCTCCCCCACAAGTTACCCCATTTTGGAAACTAGACCCCCCAAGGCACCTATCTAGATGCATTGTGAGCACTTGGAACACTCAGGTGCTTCACAAATTGATTCATAAAAATGAAAAAGTGTTTTTTTTTTTCACTTTTTCATTGTTACGAATCAATTTGTGAAGCACCTGGGGGTTCCAAGTGCTCACTATGCATCTAGAAAGGTGCCTTGGGGGGTCTAGTTTCCAAAATGGGGTCACTTGTGGGGGAGCTCCAAAGTTTGGGCACACATGGGCTCTCCAAACACAACATGGCGTCCGCTAATTATTCAAGCAAATTTTACAATCAAAAAGTCAAATAGCGCTCCTTCCCTTCCGAGCCCTGCCGTGCGCCCAAACAGTATTTTTTCCCCAAATATTGGGTATCTGCGTGCCCAGGGGAAATTGCACAACAAATTTTGGGGTCCATTTTTTCTTGTTACCCCTGTGAAAATAAAAAAAATTGGGTCTAAATTAACATTTTTGTGAAAAAAGTTAAATGTTCATTTTTTTCTTCCACATTCAAAAAATTCCTGTGAAGCACCTGAAGGGTTAATAAAGTTCTTGAATGTGGTTTTGAGCACCTTGAGGGGTGCAGTTTTTAGAATGGTGTCACTTTTGGGTATTTTCTGTCATAAAGACCTCTCAAAGTGACTTCAAATGTGATGTGGTCCCTAAAAAAATGGTTTTGTAAATTTTGTTGGAAAAATGAGAAATCGCTGGTCAACTTTTAACCCTTATAGCTCCCTAACAAAAAAAAATTTTGGTTCCAAAATTGTGCTGATGTAAAGTAGACATGTGGGAAATGTTATTTATTAACTCTTTTGTGTGACATATCGCTCTGATTTCAGGGCTTAAAAATTCAAATTTTGAAAATTGCAAAATTTTCAAAATTTTCGCCAAATTTCCGTTTTTTTCACAAATAAACGCAAGTGATATCGAAGAAATTTTTCCACAATCATGAAGTACAATATGTCACGAAAAAACAATCTCAGAATCAGGGGGATCCGTTGAAGCGTTCGAGAGTAATTACCTCATAAAGTGACAGTGGTCAGAATTGTAAAAATTGGCCCGGTCATTAACGTGCAAACCACCCGCGGGGCTTAAGGGGTTAAGGACAAAAATGTCCAGGAAGGATGGGAAATTTTTAAAAATCAGATTCTCAAAGCACAATCGTTAACAATCCCGAAAAGTAGGAAGAATGGAAAGCATTTAAGGAAACCAGGATCGATGAACACAGAACTTAAACACATGCTAAAAAGAAAGAAAGAAATGTTTATTAAATGGAAAGAGGGAGGCATATCTAAAGAAGATTATAATGCAGTCTGCAGATCCTGCAGGGCACGTATCAGGTTAGCTAAAGCTGACAATGAATTAAGGCTTGCAAGAGATGTCAAAAGCAATAAAAAAGGATTTTGGGGGTATGTCAAAAGTAAAAGAAAAGTCAAAGATGCTATAGGATTTTTACAGGATGAAAATGGAGAAATGGTAAGAGAGGATGTTGAGAAGGCCGAACTTTTTAATTCCTATTTTGCATCTGTTTTCTCTCAGAAAGAAAATGTAACATCAACTGATCTTCACTGTCCTTTTAAAGGAATAGAGGAATCCAAGTTATCAGTAAACAGAAAGATTGTGAGGGAATATTTAGCTAACATAAATGAGTTCAAGTCTCCAGGTCCAGATGAATTACACCCCAGAGTACTGAAGGAGATTGTAGAAGAAATTTTAGAACCACTCTCCATAATCTTTGAAAATTCTTGGAGAACAGGAGAAGTCCCAGAAGACTGGAGAAGAGCAAATGTTGTTCCTATCTTCAAAAAGGGGAAGAAGGTGGACCCAGGGAACTATAGGCCGGTGAGTCTGACTTCTATACCAGGAAAGATCTTTGAACAAATTATTAAACAACATGTATGTAAGTACATGGATAAGAATGAAGTGATTAACCAGAGTCAGCATGGGTTTGTAACTAACAAGTCATGTCAGACTAACTTAATTTCCTTCTATGACAGAATCACTGACTGGGTGGATCAGGGAAATGCTGTAGATATAGTATATCTTGACTTCAGCAAAGCATTTGACAAAGTATCTCACATCATCCTTATTGAAAAAATGACCAAGTATGCAATGGACCAGGCAACTGTTAGGTGGATTCATAACTGGCTTAGTGATCGGACTCAAAGGGTGGTTGTAAATGGCTTCACATCCAGCTGGATGAATGTCTCAAGTGGGGTACCACAGGGCTCCGTCCTGGGACCTGTATTGTTCAACATCTTTATCAATGATTTAGATGAAGGAATTGAGGGTAAACTGATTAAATTTGCTGATGACACAAAGCTAGGAGGGATAGCTAATACTAGAGAAGAGAGAGAGAGGATTCAAAAAGACCTAAATAAACTGGAGCAGTGGGCAGCAACCAACAGAATGGTTTTTAACAGGGAAAAATGCAAAGTACTACATCTGGGCAATAAAAATGAAAAAAGCATATACAGAATGGGAGGAATAGAGCTAAGCAACAGTACATGTGAAAAAGACTTAGGTATACTAATAGATCATAGACTGAACATGAGTCAACAGTGTGATGCAGCAGCAAAAAAGGCATATACAATTCTGGGATGTATTAACAGAAGCATACAGTCTAGATCACGTGAAGTCATTATCGGTCTTTACTCCTCTTTGGTCAGACCTCATCTGGAATACTGTGTACAGTTTTGGGCACCACATTTTAAAAAAGACATAGACAAACTGGAGCAAGTTCAGAGAAGAGCGACCAGAATGGTGACTGGTCTGCAAACCATGTCCTATGAGGAACGGTTGCAGGATTTGGGAATGTTTAGCTTGCAAAAAAGAAGACTGAGAGGAGACTTAATAGCTGTCTACAAATATGTCAAGGGCTGTCACATTGTAGAAGGATCATCTTTATTCTCATTTGCACAAGGAAAGACTAGAATCAATGGGATGAAACTAAATGGGAGGAGACACAGATTAGATATTAGAAAAAACTTTTTGACAGTTAGGGTGATTAATGAGTGGAACAGGCTGCCACGAGAGGTGGTGAGTTCCCCTTCAATGGACGTCTTCAAACAGAGGCTGGACAGACATCTGTCTGAGATGATCTAGTGAATCCTGCTTTGAGCAGGGGGTTGGACCAGATGACCCAGGAGGTCCCTTCCAACTCTACCATTCTATGATTCTATGATTCCATACAGAATAATGGGCCTCACATAGTCCTCCATACAGAATAATAGGCCTCACATAGTCCTCCATAGAGAATAATGGGCCCCACATAGTCCTTCATACAGTATATTGGGCTCCCCATAGTCCTCCATACAGAATAATGGGCTCCACATAGTCCTCCATACAGAATAATGGACCGCACATAGTCCTCCATACAGAATAATAGCCCCACATAGTCCTCCATACAGAATAATGGCCCCACATAGTCCTCCATACAGTATAATAGGCTCCCCTTAGTCCTCTATACAGAATAATGGCCTCACATAGTCCTCCATACAGAATAATGGCCTCACATAGTCCTCCATACAGTATAATGGGCTCCCCATAGTCCTCCATACAGAATAATGGGCTCCACATAGCCCTCCATACAGAATAATGGGACCCACATAGTCCTCCATACAGAATAATGGGACCCACATAGTCCTCCATACAGAATAATGGCCCCACATAGTCCTCCATACAGAATAATGGGCCCCACATAGTCCTCCATACAGAATAATGGGCCCCACATAGTACTCCATACAGAATAATGGCCTCACATAGTCCTCCATACAGAATAATGGGCCCCACATAGTCCTCCATACAGAATAATGGCCCCACATAGTCCTCCATACAGAATAATGGGCCCCACATAGTCCTCCATACAGAATAATGGGCCCCACATAGTACTCCATACAGAATAATGGCCTCACATAGTCCTCCATACAGAATAATGGCCCCACATAGTCCTCCATACAGAATAATGGGCCCCACATAGTCCTCCATACAGAATAATGGCCCCACATAGTCCTCCATACAGAATAATGGCCCCACATAGTCCTCCATACAGAATAATGGCCTCACATATGGGTGGTGGTTCTGGTGTTGCTGGTCAAATGAAACCACCATGCGGGCCAGATTTGACCCACAGGCAAGAGTTTGACATGTATGCTCTATATACAATGCCCATGTAGCATGCTGTCATAACCAAAAAACTTATGCAAGCACTCTATCCCACCAGCAATAAGAAAACTAGTATTTGCACCCATAGTGTGGTTTGTGAATGAGCGCTGTGTGATGTAACTGCATTTGGTTATTACACTTAGCGCATTTAGATGTGACTTCTCTGCTTATCTGGATGAGTCTTTGATCTTTGTTTGTTCTCATGGGATAAGATTAGGAGTTTCTCCCTCTATCCAGTTTCCTTAAGATAATATCAAACAAGCTGCGGTAGCCATACTAATGCTGATTTTAATTCCTAAAAAGCAAAAATTAAAGTAAAGAAGATTAGGCTATTAGTACAGGTGCTCTACGGCTATGTGCCCATGATGCAGAAATACTCCGGATTTTTCCTGAGCATTTCTGCATCTCCCTGGCAGAAAAAATGCATGCGGATTGTACATGCGGATTGTACATGCGTTTTTCCTGCCAGGTAGAAGCATTTGTCAAGCGTTTTGATCATGTGATTTCGCATGCGGGTTGTCAAGCGCTTTCCAAGCGATTTTAGCATCACTTGGAAAGTGCTTGTCAGCTTGGTCACACAATATAAATCCATGCTAACAGCATGGATTTATATAGTGTGACCAGAGAGAATGTCAAAAAATAAAAAATAAATCTATACTTACCTTGCGATGGCCCCCGGTGTCTTGCTTCACTCCGTCCTGGCTGCCGGCAGATCGCGGTACATTGAAGGACCTGCCGACGTCAGCATCGCGTGATCCGTCACATGACTATGACGTCAGCGCAGGTCCTTCAGTCCATCGCGATCTGCCGGCAAGGGAGGAGGAGCGCACTGCGGGCCGCCAGAAGGTAAGTATATATTTATTTTTTATTTTATTCTTTTTTTTTACAGTTTCTATGGTACCCAGGTCCGAGGAGAGTCTCCTCTTCTCCAAACTCGGGTACCGTCCGCACATTGAACACATGTATTCCGCATGTGATTATCTAGTGAAGCGGAATACATGCGATCTAATGCAAGTCAATGGCGGCAAAAACGCAGCACTTCCGCAAAATAATTGGTAGTGCTGCGTTTTTTTCCGCAATGATAATCCGCAGTGGAAAGTTCCGCAGCATGTGCACAGCACATGCGGATTATCATTGGGGAACATGGCAGGCCTTCTACCATGCGTTTTTTAAGCGTTTCTGCAGCGTTTTTGCCACTGCGGAAACAGCCTAACAATCGCAGGTTTAGATCAGGTTTTGTGATGCACTTTGGATGATTACAGAAGAGAAACTATACAGGATACACACTACTTCTTATCATTTATGGTTTTGGCTTTGAAAATTGCATCAAAACCTTGGAATGTGGAATAGCGCCTTAATAGTGCTAATCACCGCTACCTCGGGGGAGGAACTACACACTTCTGCCTGACAGATAATATCTCCTGTATTTAGCAAGCTGAGTATAACCAGTAGGCGTCAGCTTGCCCCCATGGTGCCAATCAGCACTTGCCGGCAGCTGTCTGTGCTAGGCAATGTACTGAACATTTTTCATGGTTGCATCCCTTATTGCTCAACATTAGAAAAACATATTTTTAATTAGTGTGCATGCAGATTAGCTTATCAGTGATAATTTGTTTAATAATATGCTTTCAGAAAAACAACAACTTGATTTTGATGCCAGTTAACTAGTGATGAGCGAGTATGTTCTGTTAACCCTTTCGACGAGCATGCTCGGGTGCTTGCCGAGTATTTTCAGCATGCTCTGGTGTTATGTTTCAGTCACTGATTTGTGACTGTTTGACAGCTTTAATACGTGTGAGGAATGCCTAAGAGAAAGGCATTCTTCACATGTATTAAAGCTGTCAAACAGTCGCAAATCATGCACACAGAGTGACTCAAACATAACACCCGAGCACGCTGAAGATACTCGGAAAACACGTAAGCATGCTCGTAAATCTCTAGTAACAAGCATTCTCGCTTATCACTACAGGTAACCTTAAACTGCCATATGTTTGCAATGTCTACTGTACAATTAGGGAACGATCAGTGTCTGATCCGTATGCAGCTAGGATGACGTCAGAGTCTTTCAGGTACCCATCGACTTCAGTGGAAGAGTTTGAACAATCAAACACCGACATGACTGTTTTTTTTTTTTTTGCCCGGCTTAAAATAAAACGGACATGTAAACAGCCAAATAGACTGTAATGGGTGCATGTTTTATACATGTAAAACCTAGATAGAACTGTTACATGAAAAATGGATGTCTGAATGAGCCCTAACACAACATATAGCTATATTTATTTTCAAAGAAACCTTTGGTGCAGATTTTCTGCAGTATTTCATATGTTCTTTTGAGTCTAAAGAAGAAGATTCAAAAAGTTAATGGAGCATGAATGGTGACACATGAAGCATCTAATGGTCCATACTGTGCAACATATAGCTAATGGTTTTATAGTGATGGGCAGTCTGGCTCTTTTTCGTGATCTGGATCACTTGGCTCTGCTCACCAATAGAGCCGGCTCTATTGGATCCTGAATGGATCCCTGTTAAACATGTGATCTCCATAAGTGAATACACATTTAAGATGAAATTAATGTATCAGGAACCCCGCCCATTCGCGACCGAAACCCCGCCTATTTGCAGCCAGCCAATGAAATTGGTGGTTGGGGCGGGTTTGGCTCCGGTGGCGGGGTTTCAGTCGTGAAATAAGGTAATTTTAACCCCAGTGAGAGACATTCAGAAAGTTTAGTGGTGCTCACTGGGGTGCCGGCTGCCATCATTTCTAGTAGGGAGCCGGCTCTTTGTCTCGGGGCGGTCGTGAATGACCCATTACTAATGGTTTGCCACTATGTATTGCTTCTAGTGAAGAAGGGAAAGCGATTCTTCTAGAGAATAAATCTGTAATACACCATGTGATGAGAAAAAACAAAAAAATACATTATTGGCCCAAAACACAGGATGGATGTTGTATTACGAAATCCCTGAATCCATGTTTTGATTGAAAAATGCACCAAAGTAAAAGTACTAAAGTTCACATACAAGGCCTCACATATGCCTTCTACGTACATGTTTCATTATTGCAGATTTTCCCCAGACCTTTCTTGGAGCGTAATGTGCTAAATGCTAGAGCAGCAAAACTCCTTTGAAACCCCCTCTGTGAACATCCCGAAGTTACGTGATGTTGTGCTGGAAATGTCACAAGAATTAGCTTTAATAACCACTGAAACAACTCAGTCTGGGTTACAGATTGTATCCGTGCTAGCCTTAAAATGCTTTCTGGATAACCGGGATATCCCTGACATTGGTGGTTTTGGGTGGTCTTGGTCTTTATTAATAAATGATTAACTATATGAAAATATCTTGAATGATGAAAATATTCTATGATAAGGAATCTAGTGCCATATGATAGGCAGTAACACGCATGATAGACCAGGGTGCACCTTGGAAAATATCTGAAAGTATCGTCAAACTTGCAGAAAGTACCACTGCTTAGTGCTCATGGTCAAACTTTTCAGCTGTCAATGTATATTTCATTATTTAAAATCTAATTAAAGCAGTTGTTGAACGTTCGGCTCCCCAGACGCTCATGCATTGATAGAAGCTAATAATTCAACTTAATCACTAGTGTTCACCAGAAATTAATTGAGTGCTAAAAATCCAACTCTCGTTTTGTGAGTCTAGTCTCAGAATTTGACGTGTGAAACATCCTCTTTTTCTAAATGATGACATTTACCTATAATAGAAATATAGCAGAACAAATGAGAAAGAAAATCTTAATAGCTTGTTGGATAGCCTATTCCAAAATTATTGATTTTAAAGGAGTTATCTGGTATAAGATAGCGCTAATGATCATGTTGAGGGGCCCTCACTTCACCGGGTCAATTAAAGCACACATGCAACGTTTTCCGGTAATATGAAGTCCAGCAGTTTATTACACATCATAAACTGCTTATAACATAGTCCATCTCAGTGGCTAGCAGGAATGTTACTCATGTAATGTCCTAGAGCCTTTTCAGTGGCAGCTATGCCCGCTTGGCTTCAGATACAGACTTCAGCAAGTTAACAACATCAATGTCCATATAAAGCACCGTTTTTACCTTTGCCCGGTCTTAGCTGCTTCTATCAGCTCTGTTCTGCCAAAGATGTGGTTTAAGTCTCACCAGATGTGGTCTCCAGGCCTCTTGCCTTCCAGGGCTAATGATGTCCCAGACACAGGGATCAGGCCTCTTGCCTTCCAAGGCTACTGGTGTCCCAGATGTGCTGTGTAACTTGCACCGCTGACACCGGGAACAGCTGGTTGGCGGGGTGTAACATCCTCACCAATCACCTATCGGTCATCAATATTAAAGTCCTGGACAACCCCTTTAAAAGTGCCATCTTTTGTTGAATTTGGAGAAACCACTGTTATCTGTTGTGTTCAGGGTTTTATATACTGTGTATTATGCTCTTGTTTCAGTGGTTTATTATTGCAAACAGCCGGAAGTTTGTCCATTTTGCAGATAGACCCAATTTGCAATGTTGGCTGAATATATAAAATCTCTATATAATTATGTGTAGATACTATGTAATTTTCTGATTATGAATTAGCTTTAAATTTGGACAAATGCTTCCGACTTGTATTGCTTTAGTTGCTTGGTGACACATTTTTGCACATTAAGTTTTAACTGTAGGAATTGTAAGTGTAACACTCCAGGAAATATCCGGGTAACAGGCTGTGTTGGGATCGGACAAGTTCATCATGTGATGAGCTGATTTGTATTCCTGTGATGACTTATTTTGACATGTATTTCGCATTGTTCCCTCCAGCTCTTCCAGCCTGTTTACCATCTTCTGCCTTCATATTTATTAGACCCAGTTTATTTCTTATTGAGACTTTTCTTCCTAAGAGATTCATAAATTACTTATATACTGCGCAGGCATTACATTGATATATTATACTATAGTTAATAACACTCAGATTTTTTTTAGATTTATTTGCAAATTAAATACATAACTAATACCATTTCTGCCACTGCGGCCTGGATCAACTGAATGGTACAGCAAAGTTCTGCAGATCTTTATCATTTAGTGAGCCATTTCTATTACTGTATTATAGGTAGTTTTCTTTATTAAGCTTAGCATTTTGCCCTAAATTAGTTCCAGTTTCTGACAAAGCTACTTCCTATCGGCCATCCTAATTCAGGTGGAGAAAATACTTAGGTCTCTCGGTTAAAGAGATGCTACATGGCTGTATCTAAGACTTCCCCTATATATCCGGTCATATCTGACCAGAAACCCATTATTTATAGTTTATGGTGTAAATTATAGCTAATCTATTGGGCTGTGCATGGACTAAGCCACTAAGTCACTTTTTAGAAAGGTGGTAGCGCTAGTGTTAAATTCTAAGGCTGTGTGCCCACAATTTGAATTTAATGCATTTCCATGGTGCCATTTCCTCCGCGAAAACGCATTAAAAATGCATGTTAAATTGTCTGCCATGCTTCCCAATGTGCACATGCTGCGGAAATTTCCGCTGCGGATTATCATTGTGGAAAAATCCGCAGCACAACCATTTCTTGTGCGTAATCGCGTCAAAATTGCCGCCATTGACTTGCATTGAACCGCATAACATCCGCATGTATTCCGCAGAATAAAATAAAACGTAAAAAAATTATACTTACATTATCCTTACCTCTCTGGCGACTCCTGGTCTCCTCTCAGGTGGCTTCCTCTGTCATCGGCGTCCTGCGGTGTTCTGAAAGGACCTGCGGTGACGACATTTAGTCATGTGATGGTCACGCGACCGCTAACGTCGGCCACAAAAACCACAAAATGATGCACAATACACAGAATGCTGGAGAAAACTAAATTATGAAAGTTCTTTTGACAATTAAATTATTAATTCAGGCAGGTAAATTGCGAAATTGTGGTTTGTTAATCATTATAGCCATTTTGTACTGAGCTGCAACTTAGCTTTCATCGCAGTGCATGAGGACTAACTTTTAAGCTTCCAGTTTAAAAGGAATAGAGATTATTTTCTGCTCTCCATACAATTTGGAATAATAATAATGTCATGCTCTGTCAGATGTTCAACTATTGGAGCTCCCTTTAGAAGTATTGCTTTCAGATGAAAATAACTTTGTTCACACAGCATCTGACGGAGCCCGTACGTCAGCACATGGACGCTGTATGGTATGTGGTATTACAATGCTGGTTGATTTTTTTATTCGTTCAAGAATAGTTCTCAAGAGTAGACTTTTTACATAAAGGGTTTTATTCTGAAAATCATATTATGTACATACAGAAATAATCATTAATACAAACTATTCCTAAATATGCACTGCTTTGCAGTTATCACCAGCCTCATGATGACCGCCTAGGCCACTCTTTACCCTTTGTTACTACTAAGTCTATTCTCCAGTAGTTCTACTGCTGCAGGGTGAGCATGCTTAGATGCCCCTAATGACCCTGTGTAATAAAACATCTAACAGCTGGGTTGTGTCACAGTTTAGCTATGCAATGCTCAACATCACACTGATCCCACTAATATCAGCTGCATTAGTACCTAATGACCCTGTCTAATTCATGAAAAAGAGATGTACCTATGACTGTCTAATAAAACACAGACCCTCTTATGACATCCTCTTTGCCCTGACTGCTGGTTTGTAGCACAAGTCAGCTATGCTATGCTCAGGTCTCCTATGTATTCTGGGGAGAGGATGATCTTGGAACAGCCCCATAAACCACCAATGAAATTGGCATTTGTAAATAATAATTAATATTGGTCAAATAGTTGGTCACAATCACGACATTCAAAAATCTCAATGGTCACCTCATCCATTTAAATACAAATTGCCCATGTTGAGACCTATCTACAGTATATCAGGAAGCACACAGGAAATTAGAGGGAGGGACCTGCAGCACTAAAGAGAAGCAGTGTGCTGCTGAGAAATGTAGTGTTAGTAAATAAGAATAAGACAACTTGATGCACAGAGGGGCAGAAGGAAATTAAAAAGTGACTCAAACTAACAAGAACTTTATGTTCGGCTAGTACTGTTTTTTAGCAATAGTCATGTAGGTACTGTGGTTTGTAAAAAAAAAATATTACCATTGTGGGGATAATCCTTTAAAGATTTACTTGAATAAGTGGGACTGGGATACTGGCCATAGAAAAGAGATTCAGAGGCTTTACACATTAAGAAAAAGTATTCCTGTAACCAAAGATGGCAAATATAGACATTTAATGAAATGATCATAAATCTAAACCCCTAGCTTTGAAGTTTGCTGCAATCCGCAGACATTCTGATTTTTCATTTTCTGTGTACAGTACAGTGAACTTTGCAGTGTTTATCTATTATAGCAATGAACTGGAACGTGCTGACATTTGAGGAGCCAGAGCTCGACTTATTAATTTTGTCTTTGTAGGCAGGAGCACAGCAGGATTTCATAAACTGTGTGATTTGGGACTTTCTCACCTGCTGGAGTGAATATTGATCTGCTTGTACAGATTACGTACGTGCCAGCATTCTGTCTAAGAGGAGAGCTTACAATTAAGAGGTTCACTAAAATAAAAGAAAGATGCAAAGTAACAGCACTAAGTCTAGAAAACATCTTCAGACTGTAAAATATAGTGGTAAGGCACCAACATCATGACGTAGTAATAGTATTCATGTGTAGTCTTTGATTAGGAAGTTTTTGGGGAAAGGAAGCAGCTATCTGGCATTGTGCTTACATGGCTATTTTTGGTTATTTAGAAGGTCCACCCCGAACTCCTTTTTTCTTGGTAGTCAAATACAATGAAAAGCTTTTATTCCTATTTAGCTATGAAAGAGAATACCTAATAACTGAAGGTATGCTTTTTCCAGATATTTTGAAACTACAAATCTCAGCATACCTAGACATGGGAGTTGTATTTTTTACAACAGCTGTAGATTACCATATTAAAGGCCTCTGCTGTAGAGTATTAGACACGATCTTGTATCAAACGTTCTTCATCCATTATTGATGTGTAAATGCATGCACTCTAACTCATAGTCATAGATTATACAGTGTGTTCTTAGATAAATTGTTAAATCTGCAATGCTGAAAAGTGGAGCTCAGTGGTGACATCTATAAAGAATAGAGCTAACTGGCTTCTTATACTTGGGTTTAGATAGAAATCTGTATTACTGACATTCAGAGATATGGTTGCATAATACACTGGCAGACACAGAGAGAGAAGGGCCCCTGTGCAAGAACAATATATGCGCCCCTTTGCAGGCCAAGATCTCCTCAAAATGCAAAATTGCACCTGCTTTGGCTGTCAAAATGGGCCCCCTTACCTCTTGGGCCCCTGTGCAACCGCACAAGTTTCACCAATTATATGTCTGCCCCTGGCATAATGCTATAGATAAATCATGGGATTTTTTAACACGCAAACCAAGCTGCTGTATTTTGTATCACCTACCCCGAATGGTCTTTGAGAACAAAAAAATGTTCTCTAAAGTAAATATCCAGCCCTAAACAAAAATTCTGTCCCAAATAAAGTTAGGTCCAGAAATCTTTGGACAGTGACCGAATCTTTGTGATTTGGGCTGTGTATGCCACTATTTTTAATTTAAACTGAAACAACTGAGATGCAACTGAAGTGTAGACTTTTAGCTTTAATTAAAAGAGTTGAACAAAAATATCCTGTGAAAAGTTTAGGAATTGCAACCATTTTTTTACAAAGTCTCCTCATTTCAGGGGTTCAAAAGTAATTGGATAAATTAACTTTACCATAAATAAAATGTTCATTTTTAATACTTTGTAGAAAATACTTTGGAGGCAATGACTGCCTGAAATCTGGAAGCCATGGACATCACCAAATGCTGGGTTTCCTCCTTTGTGATGCTTTGCCAGGCCTTTTCTGCAGCTAACTTCAGTTGTTGCTTGTTCGTGGGTCTTTCTGCTTTAAGTTTTGTCTTAAGTATGTGAAATGCATGCTTAATGGCGTTGATATCTTAAACTCCTGGGTTGCTTTCGCAGTATGTTTTGGGTCATTGTCCATCTGTACTGTGAAGCGCCGTCCAAACATCCTTGCTTCATTTGGTTGAATCTGAGCACTAACTATAGCCCTGTACACTTCAGAAGTCATCCGACTGCTTCTGTCTTCAGTCACATCATCAATAAGCACTAGTGACCCAATGCCATTGAAAGCCATGCATACCCATGCCATCACACTGCCTCCACCATGTGTTACTGAGGATGTGGTGTGCTTTGGATCATGAGCCATTCCAAGACTTCTCCATACTTTCTTCTTCCTGTCATTCTGGTACAGGTTGATCTTAGTTTTCATCTGACCAAAGAATGCTTTTCCCGAACTGGGCTGGCTTCTTTAGATGTTTTTTTTACAAAGTCTAATCTGGATTAAAGGATAATATGACTGACTGCTTGTGGTGAGTGCTACTTTTTCTTGAATCTTCTGAGTCTCATTATGTGAATGCACTTTGGCAGCACCACTGAACACAAGCTACTGTAACTGCGGCCATTTCTCCCTATGTATATTGGACCACATGATTCAAATGATCATTAACTAGGACTGGAGCCAAAATAGCTTCATCTTTCTGATTCAATTGATTTACATATTGATAGATGAAAACTTCTAAAGATGGGAATAACCCTTTAAGTGGAATCAGTATTAGTTATATTTTATTGTAGATTTCTTTTAATCATATCAATGGTAAAATATTTGTTATGTTCACAAAATAAAAGCTCTGTTATAGACCCTAGGATGAGTGCTGCTGTCTCTTTAGACCCTAGGATGAGTGCTGCTGTCTCTTTAGACCCTAGGATGAGTGCTGCTGTCTCTTTAGACCCTAGGGTGAGTGCTGCCATTTCTTTAGACCCTAGGTGAGTGCTGCCATTTCTTTAGACCCTAGGGTGAGTGCTGCCATTTCTTTAGACCCTAGGATGAGTGCTGCCATTTCTTTAGACCCTAGGATGAGTGCTGCCATTTCTTTAGACCCTAGGATGAGTGCTGCCATTTCTTTAGACCCTAGGGTGAGTGCTGCCATTTCTTTAGACCCTAGGGTGAGTGCTGCCATTTCTTTAGACCCTAGGGTGAGTGCTGCCATTTCTTTAGACCCTAGGATGAGTGCTGCCATTTCTTTAGACCCTAGGGTGAGTGCTGCCATTTCTTTAGACCCTAGGGTGAGTGCTGCCATTTCTTTAGACCCTAGGATGAGTGCTGCCATTTCTTTAGACCCTAGGGTGAGTGCTGCCATTTCTTTAGACCCTAGGGTGAGTGCTGCCATTTCTTTAGACCCTAGGATGAGTGCTGCCATTTCTTTAGACCCTAGGGTGAGTGCTGCCATTTCTTTAGACCCTAGGGTGAGTGCTGCCATTTCTTTAGACCCTAGGGTGAGTGCTGCCATTTCTTTAGACCCTAGGATGAGTGCTGCTGTCTCTTTAGACCCTAGGATGAGTGCTGCCATTTCTTTAGACCCTAGGGTGAGTGCTGCCATTTCTTTAGACCCTAGGGTGAGTGCTGCCATTTCTTTAGACCCTAGGATGAGTGCAGCCATTTCTTTAGACCCTAGGATGAGTATTGCTGTCTCTTTAGACCCTAGGATAAGTGCTGCCATCTGCTGTAAAACGCCTTAAAATGTCCTAAAAATGTTTTTACACCAGTCCCAGCCATGTTCGCCAAAGGGGAAAGAGCCTGATTGGGGCATGACAAAGCACACCCAGCAATTCTTAAGGGGAATTGGTCACCTATTTTTGCTATGTAATTTAAGAGCAGCATGATGCAGGGGCTGAGACCCTGATTCCAGTGATGCGTCACTTGCTGGTCTTAATGCTGTTATCTCAATGTAAAGATTTTTTTACTGAAGACCTAACAGTGCTCTGAACGAAACCTGCTGCCATGTAGTCCTCCATATTCATGAACTCTGCATAACCCCCCCCCCCTCCACTGATTGGCAGCTTTCTGTGTACACCCTATATTGACAGAAAGCTGCTAATCAGTGGGGGCGGAGTTATATTGAGCAGTTGACTAGGAGGCACAAGACACCTAGTCCTGTAATGATAATCTCCTGATAATAAAATGCTGATTTTATTGAAACAACAACACAAACCGCAGTAAGTGACCCATCACTGGAATCAGGCTCTACATCATGCTGCTCTCAGATTGCATAGTAAACCTGCTGACAGATTTTCTTTAATAAATTGGCCTCACACTGTCGATGTATTTATATGAGTACCAGTTGGTTAAGGACGTGATTCTTCGTTTCTGTAGAGAGGAAATCTTTCTGAAATGTCCAATTTTCAAAGTGGTAAGATGTCAGGTTGTTGACCTTAGTGCACATTTATGCTATTGATAGTGGGAAACTGGAAGAAGTAAAGAGCCAAGATCAGTTGAGAAGTGACACTTGGAAATTCCTGTAAATGAAGACGTGAAAATACATTACCTGAAGTGTTCGCACTGCCTGCGGGGGACTCACAGTTTGTTAGAAAGGGCTCTATAAATAACCTTGGTAACTGCATAAATGCATCTTGATAAAGAGATGGCTGTTTGATTGTATTGGACATTTTATGTAAAAGATGTCTTGAATTTTCAGACCTAATCACATTGACTTACATTACTAAACACCAGACTTTAGTTCTACTTCTGCATTTTCTTTCAAGACAGTAGTAAAGAGATTTGATGCAACAGAATAGATAATTATTTAGAAAAATAATTTTTTGATGTCCTATTACAGTGTCTGCAAACAAAGCACTTCTGTCTCTGCCAGATCAAGTACATTTGTGCATTGATAAGCAATTTATTAATTTCAGTCGGCAAAATGTAATGCCTCATTTTCCCTGTGGAGGCACTGTGGGGGAATTAAACAGTTGCTCCTCAGTGATCAGCTTACTTTTGATCCTCTTATATCAAATGGGATAACCTCAGTAATCCTATTTTATTCAAACTAATTTTTTTCAAGACTCAGATCATAGACCAGTGTTTCCCAAACCTCGTCCTCACGGCCCCCCAACACATCATGTTGTCAGGATTTTCTTAGTATTGTACAGGTGAGAGACCCTGTGGTAGTTTCTGATGCCTTTATAATAATTCCATCACCTGTGCAATAATAGGGAAATCCTGAAAACATGACGTGTTGGGGGTCGTCAGGACTGGAGTTTGGACATGAGGAAAGTCTTGCCACAATTAAATTTTATAAAACTTGGCCAAGTACAAGTAATGCTATAAAAGAAACTTACCTGTTACATTCTTGTTCCTGCAGTGACGTCCCTACATAAAAGTAAATATGAAAAACAATATAGCATAGCGTGTGAGGATTGAAAATAAATATTTGGTCCTAAATCTTTCCCTTTACTATGTGACCCATCCAGCGTTAATGAAAAGTATACTCCAAAGTGCCACAGAGAAGTATGGAAAAAAAACAGACTTAGGCTGAGTTCACACGATGCGTTTTTAAATGCGTTTCCGCGGCGTTTTTGCAGCTGCGTAAATGCCGCGGAAACGCATTAAAAACGCATGGTAGAAGGGCAGCAATGTTCCCCAATTGAAATCCGCATGTGCTGTGCCCATGATGCGGATTTTTCCGCAGCGTAAACGCTGCGCTCAAAAATCCGCAGCATGTCCATTAATTTTGCGGAAACGCTGCGTTTTCGCCGCCATTGACTTGCATTAGAACTCACCAATTCCGCAAGACTGCATCTGTACTTGCGTAATTGGCGCGTTCTAATGTGCGGTTGGTACCCGGTTGTAGAGGAGAGGAGAGTCTCCTCCGGACCCAGGTACCATTAAAAAAGCTGTAAAAAAAAGAATAAAATAAAAAATAAATGTATACTTACCTTCTGTCGGCCCGCGCACCGCTCCTGCTTGGTTCCCGGCACTTTGCAGTGAGTTGAAGGACCTGCGCTGACGTCAGAGTCATGTGACGGGTCACGTGACGCTGACGTCGGCAGGTCTTTCAATTCAAAGTTGCCGGCAGCCGGGAGAACGGAGTGAGCAGGACAGCGCTGGCCATCAGAGGGTAAAGTATACATTTATTTTTTATTTTTACCACTCTCTCGGGTCACACTATATAAATCCATGCCGGTTGTATGGATTTATATAGTGTGACCTAGTTGTCAAGCACTTTCCAGGTGATGCTAAAATCGCTTGGAAAGCGCTTGTCAATCCGCATGCGGAAACGCATGTGAATCCACATGTATTCCGCAGGAAAAACGCATGCACAATATGCATGCGTTTTTTCTGCCAGGGAGATGCAGAAATGATGCAGAAATTTTCTGCTTCATTTCTGCATCGTGTGCACATACCCTTAGGCCATGTTCACATTAGGCATTTTTTCAGCTTTTTTTATGCAAATTTTCAGCTGCGTTTGACATGAACCGCAAAGTCTATGAGATTTCAGAAATCTCATGAACACAGCTTGGTTTTTGTGTCATCAGTATTTTGTGCTTTGCATAGTTTTTTGCACAATAGAGCATGTCACTTCATTCAGCTCAGCGTGTGAACATAGCTATCAGGTTTTGCTGCGTTTTTATTGAAAAAAGCAAGTACAACAATATGTGAAACTCATTTATTTTTGTGATTTTACCATTTTGTCTTTGTCAACTGAGATGGCAGTTTGGATTATGACAGTTTAATTAAATTAGTGATGTGTATATGTAAACATTGGCTGAGCTAGGTGTGAGATTGAACAATACCTGTGGCCCACGGAGGTGTGAAATTGGACTATCTCTGAGCAACTCAATGGCAGACCATGGTGTAAAAAAAAAAATAGTTACATTACACCAGGCTCCACCGCAATTGATCACATCCTCAAGGCTTTGAAGTGGAAGCAAAGACTCTAACAAAAAAACTTTTAGAGAAAGGCTATCAAGCACCATTCCTGGAATCAACTAAAACTAGAGTCCAGGAAATCCCTAGCAACCAATTATTGATAGACAAAAATGTTAAATCCCACCCTGGATGTAAGGAAACCACTATAGATATCACGATTATTTTGCAATTTAATTCTAATACTCACCTTATCCGAAAAATTGTAAAAAAAACATTTGGACACACTAAAGGACGACAAAATTTTTGGCGGTATAATAACACCAAATCCGAGGTTTGTCTTCAGAAAGGCTCAAAATTTGGGCAATTTAATTGCTTCATCGGTGAGAAACTCATATAATTCTAATAGTACCTCCACTATGTTCACAGAAAAAACTGAAAGGCTTCTTTCCATGTAGAAAGTGTACTGCATGCAAATATTCATTAACTACCAAACAAAAAACAATCAAAACAAACCAAAAGGAATACCCCATCACTGAATTTATAACTTGTTCTCCACCAGGTGTTATCTACTGTCTAAAGTGTCCATGTGACAAAATGTACATAGGGTGTACCAAACGCCCCATGTTCAAACGTGTCAATGAACATCTACACAACATTAGAAATCATTTTACTGGACACCCTTTATCTGTACATTATTCAGAGAGACATGGGGGTAGCACAGCAGGTACCCAGATAATGGGGATACAAATTGTACCAAGGAACTGGCGAAAAGGTGACTACATAAAAGATTTGTCCCACACTGAAAGTTTTTGGATATTTGAATTGGGTACACTCAATCCAAAAGGACTCAATAGCGAGATTGAGATCTTCGCTTTCAATGAGTAATGATTGCCTAATGATTGAACTCATTAATAAGGAAAGATTTACTAATTAAAACTAATGGACACCTTCTATATAAAGAACCACTGGCAGAAGTTGCATCGTCCCTGATGAAGAAAGCCGCTGCTTTCGAAACACTTCTGATTTTGGTCCTTCTGCTACTCCATACCTAACCAGACCACGTGCTCAACACATGAGAGTGACGTCATGCCAGGTCCTGCAAGGCCCTGCACCACCGCCGTACCGCTGCGCAAGGTAATACCAGAGAACGAATCACCAGCCGGGACTCTGCTCCTACACGCTCCGCTCCTCTCATCCACTGCCTATCCGGCATATCTCGCGATTCCAGCACAGCAGAGTGGCGGTAAGCTGCACATCTCCGCTACATCTGCTAGACGACTCAAAGGTATAATCTGCCACCGTCTATTACCATCAGAGAAGATAACGCGACTGGTACCCATACACTCCATTTATCTGGGTACCCCACAGTGCGCAGTGTTCGAGATATACACCCTCCCTGAGGGCCCATCATTTCAGACTGCTGCACCACCTACGGCCCACTGTTCCTCCTGTAAAGTTACAGTTACTAACCTCAGCCTTAACATCAGTAAGTCACCACGCATCGTACTCCTAATAGTAACCCTACAGTGGTACCGGTTTAACAATTATTTGCCTCTTTAGCCAGGTACCACATCTACCAGCAACTCTCTACAGTATCCTCCACTACCCTGACGCCTAGCTGCCATTCAACTCTCAGATGGCAGGTATCTCCTATTGGTTCCACACACATTTTACCTGACTAGGTTGTCATATCTGCCTATTTTCATCCAAATAGGCTCGCAGCAGGAACCATCACTGCATTTGCTCAATCTCCTGCTTACAATTTTCATGAACAAGACATTAACTACAACTACAGCCCCATCCTAGAGACTGGTAATTATAATATACTGTAATTGAAAGACCACCCTCTCCGTTTATTTTATTAATAACCCTAATTTATTCCAACTAGCACCCCATTATAAGATAGTATGGACGATCCTGCCACCGGTATATATCAGAAATATCAGACATCCAGGTAATAACCACTGGTACCTAAATACCTACGCACACTCTCTATAGGGTTACATTTTCTCATACTAATTCGTCCCCCCTTTTTCTGTTCCCTACAAGGGAAGACCACCACCATACTAAATTGGTGTATACTTCAGTTATTATTTGGACCAACTGGATTTCAATTAAGACTTCAAGCCCATACCACTACTGCTCGTGTTTTATCTGCCTTTTTTATGTCATTTTAATTCTCTACTTTTAAACTTTATCCAATAAACCGATACTGTTTTATCCCTCTTGCATCCTTTTCACTTTTATCAACCCATTTACATCCCTTGTTCTTGTCTCTTAGTGCAGCGCAAATTATTACCAATACTATTTTAACCTTTTGGTACCAGTCCCAGTACCTTTGGACAAGTAGTGGCTCTTGTCCCAATTTGCTGCAGGCCTATTAGACCACCTACAAGCGCCACTGTTTTTCACCTCAATTGAAAATAAATAGTGTCCTACAAACTCAATGCACTGCCAATGTCTTAGAAAAATTATTCCTGAACAATTCACCTCCCCCACTGTTACATTTGTAATTCTGGTTAATATGGTTTCACATATGTATTGCATTGGTGACCTGTGTTCATGCTTCTGTGGCGGAAGCAAAGCTGAACTTTGGGATCCTGAAAAATGCACCGAAAAATGTACCAAAACCTGCGTTTTCAGGTAGCTTCTTTCCTGCCTGAAAAAATGCCTAGTGTGAACATAGCCTAAAGCTACAAAGCTAAAGATACAAGGACAGTGAAAAAGACGCTGAACAAACGCAGCAAAACCTGCATTTTTGACGCCGCTGATTTCCTGCCAGAGATCAGTTTTGCTGCAGATTTGTGACTTAAAAAAAACCCCAACATGTGTGAACATAGCCTTAAGCTTCAAATAAACAGATGCTGCTTTAGTAGGGTGATCTCTATCTAATTCCCTATAACCCTAACCCTACCTAACCGCGGAGCTTGGCATCCTAAGATTTACTATGATGTCCCTGTTTCCTAACAGCTCCATCTAAAGTCATCCTATAATTGCCCTAACATACTGTGAAATACAATTTACAGTACAGGGTAAAGATATATAATTGAGCACAGCTAAATCTCTATAAATCAATCTACTGGTAATAGTCACTGTTTAAACAATTAAAAAAGAACCAAACAGAAAAGATACTTCCTTCACCTGTCCTAATGATGACGATCCTGGAACTCCAAGAGTGCCGGCATCGATTCCAGGCTCTGAAGACCTCGATTATATGTCTGTGCATTGTACTGTGTATTGTATCTACTTTTCAGAGTATGTCAGGGCAATTATATGGGGGCTTTAGAGAGAGTTGTCGTGGAGTGGGGGCACCACAGTGAATCTTAGCTTGGCAACCTCCATGGTTATAATGGAATAAGATTATAGGGGATTTGATAAGTAGAGATCACTCCTCTAGAGCAACAGTGTATTTGAACTTCATCATTTTTTCTTTCCATCCTGTAACACACTAGATTATATTTCTTGTTTGTGCCAGATGAGTCAACCTATACAGATGAGCAAATTGATTCTATCTGAATCTAATTCTTGTTGAATTTTAGGAAATTTTCTAAACCTGGGAAAATTCAAACAATTTCCAATAAATTTTGCGCAAATGGGCAAAAATGGCCAACGCTATTTTACAGAATGCAGAAGATTGCAGCAACCAGTGAAGGGTCACATGACCTCGGGTACAATAAATAATATCAGACTGCCATGATAGCATAACACAGCTTTTCAGAGCTTGTATAAAAGCGAAGGCAGCGAATGCAGTTCAACATTCATTTTGGGGTGAATCTCTTTAGTGAGAGTATATCAGAGCTCAGCAATAGATAAGATGAGTAAAAGCCATAATACTCAAATATACTGTACAGAGAATGTGACAGAACAGCAGTTACCATCTGTTTAACCACAACCATGACTTTAAAGGTTTGCCAACACGTGCATGTGAAGGCTGGATTCGGCGGACTGTGCGGAAGAAACCATTTAAAATTCAACAGACAGAAAAGCGATTCCCAGCAAAGTGTTATGTAACGCTTAGAGGGCGCAGTGAGGCATATATAGGACACGGCTGGCCATCCATTGCGTCTTGATCTATCTCCAGTTGTTTTGACTAGCTCTTGCCACTAGGACTCGATGAGAGAGTGAGGCTGACGACTTGCGCAACTCTTCCTCACTTTAATCCGATTCAAGTGCAAGTCATGACTTCAATCACGGCGCTTCAAAGTCCTGTGGCGATGCGGGAGCGACAAATCAGCTGGTTTGGAATCACTGGAAGCTGTAGTCACGAACCTGCACATAGGCAGCAAGGGCATAGGGTCACTCCCCACTGGACTAAAGCAGCAGTGGAGTTCATCAGCCACCTCGGTGTCTGTGTAGTCCTTTTTTAGGATCACTCTGCTCACCTCCATTGAGGAAGGGGCCAGAAAAGGTGCCTCATAGTCTGCTTCACCTTGATCTGATAACCTACCACAGCTGGCGGGTATCCCTCATAGCAGGCAACACACAAAAAAGAAAATAATAGTACTCTACCTTGGCACATGGCATGTGAGAGCTCTGCTGGACAATACCAAGGCAGATAGACCAGAGAGAAGAACGGCACGAGTTGCTAAGGATCTAGCTCGCTACAACTAGATATAACAGCTCTCAGCGAAATGCTCTTAGCAGATATGGGCAAACTGACAGAGCGTAGTGTTGGATACACGCTTTTCTGGAGTGGTCAAGGCAGCACTGAATGGCGAGAAGCAGGCATAGGATTGGTATAAAATCTTACCTTGTTCATAAACTTCCCAGCTTTCGGAGGACATCCACGGCCGCCTGATGACACTTCAGCTCCCACTTACAAACAAGAAGCGTGCTACACTGATTAGTGCCTATATGCACTCACCATGACCAATCCAAATGACGTTAATGATAAGTTCTATGATAAAGTTGACACACTTATCTCAGTAATCCCACAGTCAGACAAGCTCATTATACTCGGAGACTTTAATGCCAGAGTGAAAACAGATTATCAAAACTGGGAAGGAGTCAATGGTAGACACGGCATTGGCAAGTGTAACAGCAATGGCCTTCTGCTCCTCAAGCCGTGTGCCGACTGCTGGACCAACCACCGCCTCATTGTATTTATGAGCATCTATGAGCTTTGCATTCTGCCATTGGGCAGAAGACTACAAAGAGGCTAAATGCAAAGCAGAAGAGTTACAATGGAATTTGCCAGTGACTTTGACAGCAGACTGTCAGACACACCAGGCAGACGAGACCGACGTTGAAGAAAAGTGGACGATTCTTAAAGATTCTATTTACAATACTGCCCTGGAGCATCTCAGGCCAGCAGACCGAAGTAACCAAGATTGGTTCAATGAAAATGACGAAGATATAAAGGCACTCCTAGAAGACAAACATCATCGATACAAAGCACATCAAAATTACCAAACTTCGCTAGCCAAGAGTGATGCCTTTATCAACCCAAAAAGAAAGGTATAGATAAAGCTAAGTGAGATGCAGGACAGCTGGTTTAACAAAAAGGCTGACAAAATACAGGGCCATGCATGCAGCTACGATCTGAAGTGCTTTTATGATGCGCTAAAGGCTCTATATGGACCCCAATCATCCAACTCCTTATCTCTCCTCAATCAGGACCGAACTAAGCTTCTGATAGAAAAGAATCAGATTCTGGAACGGTGGGCTGAGCACTTCAACATTGTCCTTAATCACCCTGTCAATATCAACGACAAGGCCATTAATCGCCTGCCCCAGGTAGAGATCAAAATGAACTTTGATGTTCTTCCTAATGAAGACGAAGTCAGGAAGATAGTGAAACAACTCTCCTGTGGCAAAGCTCCAGGAAACGATGCTATAGCAGGTATACAAAGCAGGTGGCCCCATCCTGATGCAAATGACTAAAGCATTCTAGTCCATGTGGGAAAAGGAACAGGTTCCACAAGAGCTGAAAGATGTCAGCATGATCCACAACTACAAAAAAAAGGGCAACTGCCAATTTTGCCACAACCATCGAGGCCTCTGTCCATTGCTGGGAAGATTTAGGCTTGTCTCTTACTCAAGCACCTAATGCAGCACCTTGAGCAAGGTCTACTACCCGAAAACCAGTGTGGCTTCCGTGCTGAACGTGGGACGGCAGATATGGTCTGCGCGTCAACTCCAGGAAAAGTGCCAGGAGCAACGCCTCGACTTTTTAATGACTTTTGTCACTTGACCAAGGCTTTCAACACAGGCAGCAGAGATGACCTGTGGAAAATCATGGGAAATTTTGGCTATTCAAGCAAGTTCATCACAATTGTCCGGCATTTCCATGATGGTATGATGGTGAAGATCCTGAATGACGGAGACGAATCGCAGTCCTTCCCAGTTACAAACGGCGTAAAACAAGGCTGTGTACTCGCCCGACCCTGTTCAGCGTGCTATTTTTTGCCATGTTGACAGATGCCTTTAGCAACTATGAAGACGGAATCCATGTGACTGGCTGCAAGCTATTCAACCCCAGATGACTGAAGGCTGTTACAAAGGTGCATGAGACTATTATTCATGGCTTCTTGTTTGCTGCGAACTCAATGCCAGCTCAGAGCAGCAGATGCAGCATGAAATAGACTGTTTTTCACAAGCTTGCGACAACTTTGGTCTTGTTGTCAATACGAGAAAGACCAAAGTTTTGTACCAACCTGCTCCAGGAAAACCATACCTGCAGCTACGCATTACGGTGCTGGAGCACAACCTCAAAGCAGTCGACAACTTCACCTGCCTAGGCAGCACACTTTCCCATGCAGTGACCATAGACGCTGAGGTTAACAACAGAATTGCCAAAGGCAGCGCCACCTTCGGGAGACTGCGTAAGAACATCTGGAAACGACACCAGCGAGACCTGGACTGTATACAGCAGGCTTGCCAAACAGCTCAATCACTTTCAGTTGAGTTGTCTCTGCAGAATCTCAACATCAGGTGGCTAGACAATGTCCCCGACACGGCAATCCTGGTACAAGCTGGGCTCTGCAGCATTTACACTCTCCTGCTGAATGCTTAAGCCAAATGGGCTGGACATGTGGTCAGCATGCCAGACAGCCGATTGCTTAAACAACTGCTGTATGGAGAACTGTATCAGGGAAAGCTAACAGTTGGGGGGGGGAGAAATGTTACAAAGACTGCCTTAAAGAGACTCTCAAACATCTGAGAGTCGACATGAACGAATGGGAGATGGTTGCCCTGGACCGTCCAGCTTGGCGAGGCAGGGTCACGTCAGGAGCATGTGCAGCTGAAGACAGAATATTTGAGGCAAAAAGAAAGCAAGCTGTGTGCAAGGCACAAGCAGTATCTACTGTCCTGACCACATCTACTTACTTATATCACGTATGTGGGCGAGCCTTCAGAGCCGGGATTTGCCTCATCAGTCACCTCCGGATCCACTGCAACCCACAGCACAGCAACCTTCCTCTAAACCCTGAAGTCATGGTCATCTTCTACTACAAAGGACGAACAGCACCCATAGACATATATGTGGAGGTCAATTTGACATTACTTAGGATGTGCTTGCATTCAAGCGCTTGAAAGGGATTGGATACAGTAATAGGAAAACTCAGAGTGTAATACATATCTTTTCAGGGGCACTGGAGTACCTGTGAGTCAAATGTTTAAGGAAAAATTCTCTTTAACGATCATCTCTAGACACAGTCATGGAAATTATATAGGACCAAATACTTATTTACAATCCCCCTATCCTATTCTATTTTTTTTTATAATAACTTATTTGTATTTTCTTCTTGAGATTGTTTCATTATGGATTTTAGATTGTCATTGATTATTGCTTTGGTGTGACAACCAATATTTGAAAGCTAAGTAACTGGAGACCAACAAATTACCAGATAATTTCTAGTATCCACTGAACTTTAAAAGGGAACCTGCCATGTCCCAAAACGCTATTAACCTGCAGATATGGGATTAGTCTGCATGTTAATTGCATTCAAAAGCTGTGCGGCCCCCACACTGAGAGCCTGGCTGCTAGGAGGAAGTTAACTTTATTCCTCCCGGCAGCCGCTGGCTTTCAGTCATAGAGGCGCGGCTTCAGTCACCACTCAGTACATAGTGAGCAGCGGCTGTAAACATACCCCAGGCACTGACTGAGAGCCGACTCTGTATTGGTACACTGCTAAGCCGGCTGTCAGTCAGTGCCCTTCGTGGTTACAGCCCAATATGTACTGATTGGTGACTTAAACTGTGTCTCTATGACGGAAAACCTGAGTCTGCCAGGTGCATTAAAGTTCATTTGCTCCCAGCAGCCTTTTTTTGACATGTCAGGTTCCCTTTAATTGTTCAGAGTTCGTCACTATGATTTTCATAGCGGTCAAAATAAAGAATGTACCAGCGTTCCTGTCACAGATAGACATTTTTCAGTAAGGATTTATGCCTTCACATGAACTGGTATAAAGCAGCATGGATTCTTACAAATCATATTTTGTTTATGTTGTTATTGCTTACATATCAAGCTCAGGTTAATAATAGCATTAATGGTTTATTTTCTTTGTTTTCATTCCTAATTCAGGCACATTGAATACGCGCAAATTGAATTTGTAAGAAACGAAAACAAATAAAATTAGAAAGGATTCAAAATAGTTAAAAAGTAATTGGTAATGTATTCTATAGACTGGAGAAACCTAAATGTTTCTTAATTCTGGTTAATAGCTATGAAAGTAAAAAAAGAATAATAGAATAGAAAAAAAGGCATCACTGCGTGTTAGACAGTCGTGGTTAGATAGGGAATAAATACTAATAAACATTGTGTGTCTGAAATATTCTACAAGGTAATTCGACCCACAAACAGTATAACCTGTGTTTTTAACCCCTTAGGCTGTGTGCACACTGATTGTTCTACTCCTGTCTTTGGCTTTCAAATGCTGAGGTAAAAAATTCACCAAATACTCAACGTGGACACGTGGCCTTAATGAGGCACCTTATGCCACGTTCACAAGTTCAGTATTTGGTCAGTTTTAGACTTAAGGCCATGTTCATACGTTGATAATTTGGTGAGTTTTTTTACCTCAGTATTTATAAGCCAAAACCAGGAGTGGGTGATAAATACAGAAGTGGTGACGTGTTTCTATTATACTTTTCCTCTGATTGTTCCTCTCCTGGTTTTGGCTTACATTTACTGAGGTAGGTCCACCTTTGAACAATAACTCACTAATGAAATGCAACTCTTTCCTTCTTCAAATCCCTGAATTTAGAAGCGAAATAGAGAACGCACTAAAGATTTATTTTGAGGAGAATGACTTGGAGTTATTGTCTCCTTTTACCCTCTGGAACGCCCACAAGGCTGTAATAAGAGGAAATTTAATACAAATCTCATCAAGATTTAAAAGAAAGAAAAGGGAAAGAGTTCAAAAACGCCAAGCTGAAATTAAAATTAAGGAAGATGCTCAATTTTGCCTCCCCTTCCCCTCGTCTTCTTTACATTTAGAAATATGAAAATGAATGCAAGAACTCTGAGTCTGACGTCCGTTGTGGGCAAAATTTTTGAAGGCTTTATTAATGAGGCAATCATGGAGCATCTTGATGCTAATAATCTTTTAATCCCGAACCAACATGGATTCATGAGGAATCGCTCCTGCCAAACAAACCTGATTGACTTCTACGAGGAGGTTAGCTCTCGAGTAGATCAGGGGGAACCAGTGGATGTCGTGTATCTTGACTTCTCAAAAGCGTTCGATAGCGTGCCACATAATAGGTTGGTATACAAAATGAGAATGATGGGGCTGGGGGAAAATGTCTGCAAGTGGGTAGCTAACTGGCTAAAGGATAGAAGGCAGAGGGTGGTTATAAATGGAATATACTCAGATTGGGTAAGCGTCACTAGTGGGGTACCACAGGGGTCTGTACTAGGCCCAATGTTATTTAATATCTTTATTAACGACATAGTCAACGGGATAAATAGTAAAATATCAATATTTGCAGATGACACAAAGTTATGTAAAACAATTAATACAAAAGAGGATAGTGAAGACCTACAGAGGGATTTGGATAAGCTGGGTAGGTGGAGCATTAAATGGCAAATGAGGTTTAACGAGGAGAAATGTGAGGTCATACATATGGGAAGGAAAAATGGAAGTCACCAGTACTCACTGAATGGGAAATCATTGGGGAATTCAGAGATGGAGAAGGATTTGGGCATCTTGATTGATAGCAAACTAAATTGGAGTGCCCAAAGTCAGGCCGCTGCTGTAAGGGCAAACAGGGTAATGGGCTGTATCAGAAGAGGTATAGCTGCAAAGGATGAGAACATTGTTCTTCCACTGTACAAAGCACTGGTCAGACCACACTTGGAATACTGTGCTCAGTTATGGGCCCCAATATATAGAAAGGATATAAATGAGCTTGAAAAGGTACAAAGGAGGGCAACAAAATTAATAAGGGGAATGGAGGGACTGCAATACCCAGAGAGGTTGGCAAAACTAGGACTATTCAGCCTGGAAAAGAGAAGGTTGAGGGGGGACATAATAAATGTGTACAAATATGTTAGGGGACAGTATAGAGACCTTGCCCGGGATTTGTTCAAAAGGAGGGATATTACGGTAACAAGAGGGCATTCACTAAGACTGGAAGAGAAAAGGTTTCAGCACCAGCATAGGAAGGGGTTCTTTACGGTAAGAGCAGTGAGAATATGGAATTCACTGAGTGAGGAGACGGTAATGTCGGATTCACTAAACCAGTTCAAGCGGGGACTGGATGCTTTTCTAGATACCAGGCAGATTTCTGCATATACTTAAAAATAGAATAAAATAGTAGGTTGATACAGGGATTTATTCTGACTGCTGGTTTCAGAGTCGGGAGGGAATTTTTCCTCAGGTGAAGATTGGCTAAATCATTTGGGGTTTTTGCCCTCCTCTGGATCAACTTTAGCAATTACAGAACTAACAGGTCGAACTTGATGGACGCAAGTCTTTATTCGGCTTTACTAACTATGTAACTATGTAACTCAAAAATGAACTTTTCTCCAATTGTGACTCCTATATTAAAACTTGTAAATAAAAATGCTATTCCTCACTCAATAAACTGACTAAATATATGGCACTGCGCTTAAAACAAATTAGAGTGAAGAATTACTCAAAGATTTGTATAGGGCTGTAATCAGACGTTCATGTGTCTGCAACTATAGTAACCTACATATATGACACAGGAACTAGGGCATTATAAAATATAACATTTATTGATAAAGACGATAAAAAATATATATGTAGACGAGAAAAGTGACACAACAAAACAAAAAGGTCATAAGGAGGCAGTAGCTATTGCATTGTATTCATACAAAATCAACCAATCATATACCAGAACACGAAATAGATGTGCAACAGGGTCCCTAAATAAATTGTAGAATAAAGTGCATAGTGCTGCATATAAAGTCTATAGAGACCAGAGCATAGTTACACTGTCATGGAAAAGGTTGTATAGTGTAAATACATGTATGAAGGAAGTAAGATAGCCAATACTGACCCCCAAGTGACCAGATCCAACGCGCATTTCGCCAGAGGCTTTGACGAGGATATGATGTCAGAGCATAGATAGGGGATATTTAACAGGAATTGGGCCAATCATGAATGTGCATGATAAATACCTAATGGGTCTCATTTGTTGAGCATGGCGCCATGCCAAATAAGCCAACCGCTGCCTCCCCACGGTGAGCTGCGGCTCAACAGAGCGCAGGGCATCCGGAGAAGGCGGTGTCGGCGTGCTTGTCACCGTGGAACGCGGAAGCAGAAATGACTCATCTTGCGTCATTGGAGTGGGCGGAGTTGATGTGCGCTCCACAGTTGGAACGCATGTGAATGAAAAAGAAGAAATACAGTGTAGAGTGAGTCAATAGGTGTAAGAGGAGGTGCGAAAATTGATAAAAGATGAATGGCAAAAGACTAAATTTATATATAAATGGAAAATTAGATCAATGAGTATAATACATGCTCTACCAATTGTGCAAAAAGTATACATATATCTCAATGAACTATAAATTTGATACCATGAAGTAAAAAACCCTATAATTAGGAATAGAATTAATAAAATATATAATGATAGAAAAATCACAGTAAAATGTGCATAATAATGTGCAAACAGTGCAAAAGTGCAGGTAAGGTACTATTTAGTGTCACAAAGTGACAAGTGCTATATGATAAAAGAAACTAAAAATGAACAATAACAACAAAAAATATATATAAAAATAAATATATATTAATGAAGAGAATTTCATAGATAATATAGAATTGTTGCCACAAAGTGACATGTGCTAATAAATAGAAAAAATAGAAGTGCACAAGTGTGTACATTATTATCAATAAAAATTGCACATGAACCCTATAAAATTGATGACAATAAAGTAATGATGAAATGTAGAACATATAAAATGAAAAGTTTATGTATACAATAAATAAAAAAGAAGTGAAAATAAATTATTGAAGTATGTTCAGAGAAGTGCAAAAAGCTATAATCCGGCCATAAAGTGACATATGCTAAGAATAGAGAAGGTGAAAGTGCATGGCTATGCATATGAAGTAAGAATTACATATAGACCCTGGCATAAGTTGTACCTATGAAATAAAGTAATAATAATAATAATAAAAATAATAATAATGGTACAAAAATGATAAGTAAACATGAAACAAAAAATAAATACATAACAAAACATGTGAAAGAAGGTGGCCAGCTCCTGGAATGGATGGACAGAGGATAAATTGTCAGGCAAAAGAACTAAAAAGCAAACAAACAAAGAAAGGGGGTGAGAATAAAATATTAAAAACAATAAAATATTTGAATGACCATACATAAACTGTTATCAATAACTCTCTAAGCTTAAAGAAATGAAACAAAACTGTTTGTTTCATTAAGGCCATGAGGGGTCAAGGTGTTCAAGATGGTGATCCACCTCACCTCCCTCTGTGCCAGAACCTTTCTCCAGTTACCACCTCTAATTCCGTCGTAGACCTTATCTATGCCACTTACCTGGAGACCGGAAGTATTGCAATCGTGGAATTGTTTGAAATGACGGGGCAGGGTTTTTAGATGGTCTAGGTCATCAATGTCTTTTGCTGCCTTGATGTCAAGGACATGTTCCCTTGTCCGCCTCCGAAGTTCTCTCGATGTAAGGCCAATATACTTTTTACCACATGGACATTTGGCACAGTAGATCACCCCAACAGTGGTGCATGTGATAGTATGAGTGATCTTGAATTCTTTCGTCTGATCAGAATTGGTGAAGACTTTTGTAGATTCAATATTGACACAAGCCACACAAGAACTGCATGGACGGCATCCCCAGGTTGGGCCCTTTGACCCAAATAGACCTTTGGTGTTAGAAGCCTCTAGATGACTGTGAACCAAAAGATCTTTCAGATTCTTAGAACGTCTATATGTTATTGCAGGATTAGATGGTAAGTGGGTGATGAGGGTCTGATCAAGTAGTAAGACTCTCCAATGTTTTTTTAAAGCTTGCCACATGTCACCATTTCTTGCATTATAAGTAGAAATGAATCGCACGGTGTCATCCTTATTTCTTCCTCTAGTATGTACAAAAGATCAGATTAGAGTGAGGAGTAGAATTAACAATATAAAAAACTTATCTGGAGAAATAAGAACCCACCCAAAAGACATAGCAAATTCTTTTGCAGAGTTTTACCAGAAATTATACAACATAAAAAATTATCCTTATCGTTCTCAACCATCTAGAGTTGATATTGATAAATTTCTGTTGGAAGTAGACCTTCCAACATTATCACATGATGACCTTATTCAACTAAATGCCCCTTTTTCATTACAAGAAGTCTCAGATACAATAAACAAACTCAAAATTAAAAAATCACCAGGCCCGGATGGGTTTACTAGCAAATATTTTAAGGCATTCAATCGAATTCTTTCCCCCCACTTAGTTAAATACTTTAATACAGCAGCTGTATCTGGTAATTTTTCGAAAGAAATGCTTCAGGCAAATATTATCCTTATACCTAAAACTAAAGGAGAATTAGATCTGATTAAGAATTATAGACCCATATCCCTAATTAATACTGATATTAAAATATACTGTAAAATTCTAGCAAATAGACTAAATAATATTCTTCCTAGAATTATCAATAATGATCAAATGGGTTTTATTAAGGAACGTCAGGCAAGTAATGCAACTAGAAGATCTTTAAATCTTATAAAAAATAATGGGTACTTCCCCTTCTCCCTCACTTCTACTGACTCTTGATGCTCAAAAAGCCTTCGATAGGCTTAACTGGGATTATCTTAAATTAATCCTTCTTAAATTTGGCTTCAATAATTTAATAATTTCCTCAATTATGGCCCTATACTCAAACCCAAGTGCCAGAATATATGTAAATAATCACTTATCTAATACAATTGACATTTCAAATGGAACAAGGCAAGGATGTCCCCTCTCTCCCTTATTGTTCGCCCTTGCCATGGAACCGCTAGCGGAAAAAATTAGAACCAACTCTATAATAAAAGGAATCTGAATCCCATCCCGACATTTCAAAATCAGCTTATCCGCTGATGACATTCTACTTTCATTATCTGACCCTTTTAACTCTATCAACGAACTTCTAATTATTCTTGATGATTTCTCTAAGATTTCATATTTTAAGATAAATCCAGATAAATCAAAAATTTTACATTTTAATATTGACAATGCCCTAAGAAATGATATACAAAGTATTTCATCTTTTAATTGGGAGGGTGAAGCTATTGTATATTTGGGAATCTTACAAACAAAATTTTTTAACTCAATTATATCCTCTAATATGGAAGCCATCATAAACACAATCTCTAACGATTTAAATAATTTCGATAGATCAGAATTGACATGGTTAGGAAAAATATTGGCGATTAAGATGATTATTCTTCCAAAAATTCTATATATTTTTAGGACTCTAGCCCTGCCAATCTCTCCCTTCTACATAACTAAACTTCAAAACATGATAAAAAGATTTGTCTGGGGTGGTAAGAGAGCGAGGATTGCCAGAAATACCCTGTATAAAAATAAGCTGAGGGGTGGTTTGGGTATTTCTTTTCGAATCTAATCAGAGTGTGGTTTGGTTTGGGGAGAGTGTCTCTTCTCCATGGCTGGAACTAGAGTTTGCTCTGAACGGCAATTCTTCTCTCCAGAACTTACTTTTAAATCCCATCTTCTTGGCTTCATGCATCCCATCTTCTTGGCTACATTGGATGCATGGGAAAAATTGGCAAGATCCAGTAAAATATGTTCGAGACACGATCAGATTAAGAATTTTCCTTTGTCCTGCATGGAACTCCTGAGTAAATGGAAGGTTCCTGATTCTTGGTCATCTGCTGGACTCAAAAAAATTAAAGATTTATTTAATGGAGAAATTTTTATTCCTTTTAGAGACATTAAAACTAAATATAATTTGTTGAATCTAGACTTTATGGAATATTTACTGATCAAAAACGCTATACAGAATTTGTTGATTGGTAAGTCTATTTTGTCTAATGAAGTTAGCAGTCTTTTGAGTAATATTGACAAAAAAATGTCCTGGAATACTAAAAATCTTTATAATTGCCTTAATGTAGACAATTGTATGGATAAGAATTCCCATATGAGTAAGTGGGAGAGTTATTTTAATGAATCCTATTCCTTGTCTCAGTGGGAAAATAGTCTAAAATATACTTACGCTTCAAATGTAGCCATGTCTCTTCATGAATCACACTATAACTTATTCTCTAGGTGGTACTATACCCCTATAAGACTTGCCCATATGGCTGCAGTTCAGTCTCCCTTATGTTGGAGAAATTGTGGATATAATGGGGACTTATTTCATGTCTATTGGAAATGTCCACAAATTAGAAAACGATGGAGTCAAATCTCCGAATTTATTAACAAAATACTTAAAAGAAATGTAGAAATCACTCCACAAATGGCTCTTCTCTTACTCAATATGGAAAACTTGGACCCCTCAGTTAGATCCATCTTGATTCATATTCTTCTTGGTGATGAAAATTTTGATTGCATTTTTCTGGATAAAAACAAACCCTCCCAAATTCTCTGATATTATTGAAAAAATAACTGCACATAAGTCATATGAATACAGATTTGCTATTGCAAATGATTCTGTTAGAAAATTCCAAAAAAATGGGAACCTTGGGATCCTTCCCTTGCTTAAAACTAGATAATAATTATAATCTTTGTAAAACTATCTTACTTGGTTCTGTTTTAAAATGCCGGGAAATAACTATTCATACATTTTCATTTTGTATGTTTCTATTGTTAAATGCATTGTTTTTTCTTTAATGTATCACACTTATTACTGTTTTAAGTATGACTTTAATCTGAGTTCTCCTGTCTTCCCACTCCCTTATTCCCTTATTTTTTCCCAGTTCTCCCTTCTTAATAAATATTTACTCCCCCCACCCTTTTTTTTCCTTAATCTTCCTCCCTTCCTTTTCCTCCCGCTTAATATTCTTTAAAATTCAGTAAAATCATTGAAACACAAATACTGAGGTAAAAAACTGACCAAATACTGAACATGTGAACGTGGCCTTAATGACGCTCCTTAGCTTTAGACTTAAGGCCACGGTTGGTCACACGTTCAGTATTCGGTCAGTATTTTACCTCAGTTTTTGGAAGCCAAATAAAGGAGTGGGTGAAAAACGCAGAAGTGGTGACTAGTTTTTATAAGGCCACGGCCCCACTATCAGTATTTTGGGCTTGTTTTGTTTTTTAATCTCTGCATTCTGAAAGCTACAGTTTTTTTAGTTCCGTTACCATAGCCATATAATGAGGTTTATTGTGTAATATAACACTTTTTTTAGGGGGGGGCATTGAGTGGAGTAGGTAGAAAAAAAAACATTGGTTTTGCAGAGTTCACCGTGTTGAATAAATGGTATATTAAAAATAATATGTCTTTCTTCAACAATGTTTTATGATGACTTTTTTTTTGAAGACCACCTGTAGTTTTTGTTAATGCAATTTTTTTTTACTTTGACTGTTCAATTATTATTTTCCCCTTTCCCTAAAGTTTTAATTGGAGTGGGGACAGTGGTTTGTGGTGCAGACTGTATGATGATGTTCCTCTGATTCCTTTTAGGGCTCATCTAGACATCAGTAATTTTCCTCATAAGCAAAATAGTGGACTGATTTTCATCAATGTTTTGGATCAGACTTTCATCAGCGTTTGGTCTATGTGTCATATGGTTTATGAGTTTGGTATTGAAGAACTCTAGAAAGGCGCAAAAGTGCACACAATAGGGCAGTACCATTTAAAAAGACCACCGCTGAGGGGACAGTTGCACTCACCTGGTGGTGTGTGGAGGCACAACACCTTTGTAAGCGTGAATATCTGCTGCTGCCCTGTGGCTTGGGAAGATATCTTCCAGATGTGTATTTATCAGAATGGAGAAAATCTCATTAGGTGGGTTGCGCTGCTTGAAATGGGGAGTCTTGGAGCTTCAGATAAGGTTTTTATTAGTACCAACACGTTTTGGTGTCACAGTGGCACCAAAACCAATTTTTTGACCGAAACACATTGGTACTAATAAAAACCTTATCCAAAGCTCCCGATTTCTGGCAGCGCAGCCCGCCTAATGTGATTATCTCCATTCAGGTATGTGTTTTTACAACCAAGATTTTATAATTTATTTTTTTGCATACAAGAAGTTTTCTTAAGCTTTTCATATCAAACAAATATGAAAATGAGACAGCATCCGAGTGCTTCTGATATTTTTTAATGGACCCATAGCCTTGCATCTCTGAATCAGACAGGTCTCCTTGTTTTGGTGTGGACTGCTTGGTCAGCAAAATTACACGGAGATGATGAGAACAGCGCCATAGACTATAATAGGTACTATCTGTGAAAAACATAGATAGCACTTGTATGAGAAAAGCTGTCACCTGAATGAGCCTGCATGTGACCCCATGGGTGAGTTTTGGGGGGGTTGTCTCATGCTCTGGTATAGGACCATTAGATGTTCCAATATGAATAGTTGGGTCAAATGAAAATCATGTCCATGTGTCTTGGATTTCATATAGAGCCATACAGTATTTTTTCCCTCAATGATACTAATGGAATCCGGTCCATGAAATAATAAAAAGAAACATATTGCATGTTACTTTGTATGCTATAATATGTAGGTATTTTCCCCTAAAGGCACCATAGGACAACACACAGAATAACTATATCTCCATATTACATAAATGTAAGGACCCTGTGTGTCAAGGTACAGGCTCCATACATTGAGGACCGGAGTAGATTTATATACAATTTTGCAAGAAAAGATTCAGTATGGCTTGTGTTTTCATCATTTAATCCTCGGCTTTTTCTGGGATTTTGGGTCCAGTGGGCGGTCCTATCAGTGACTGACAGCTCTGTCTGTATGCACACTTATACAAGGACAGCTGTCAGTCACTGATAGGACCGCCCACTGGACCCAAAATCCCAGAAAGTTGTGGTTTAAAGGATGAAAACACAGGTTATACTGAATTCTTTTGCATAAAATGTTCCATCAGTGAACTCAGCTCCTCCTGCTCTATAATATGAAGGCGATTGGACTTCATTTTCATGGTGACAAGTTCCCTTTAAGATGACAGTAAACCATAGTGGGTGGAAATTCACCCGTGAACCTTCTTCATTTACTGCTCACTAATTGCCTTTAATCCAGAACACAATGTGGATCAATAACCTTTGTGTCTATTAATAGATTACCAGTCCGCCTAATTACACTTACATAAGTACTGGTCTTTGACAAATCCTCTTGAAATGTTCAGATAGCCAGGACAAAAATTAATTCTATGTTTCTTTATGCCACCTCTGACAATGATCCCTGTACAGAACATGGAAATGAGAGCAAAACAAGATCATTGTGGGTTTGCATCATTTCCATTAGATAACATAGTGACATATGTATGTAAGTCTGACAGAAGGCAGGGTGTGAGCGCAACCAGCTCAGCCTTCTATCCAGCAGTCTGGTTACAGATGTAGGCAAAAAGCCGCTTTCCTTCAGTGATCCAGGAGGCTGCTGGCAAGCCCTATGGGGCTACATGCTTCTGCAGTGACATCACAACTGGGCTGGGGGATCATGATGATGTCACCACAAGATCACTGTGCGCAGCGATTAGTTGCAGCAGTCACATCCTGTAGTAATGACATGTCCATTTCAACAGTGTTAATAGAGACTGGGATCTATGACAGAAAGGTGATACTGGAGAGGTAAGGGGTAGTCATGGAGTCAGAGTCAGAGCCAATTTTGGTGGAGTCGGTATATAATGGACCGACTCCGACTCCTAAAATATATAATACATTGGGTATAGTAATACAATGCAAGATGTGCTGTAAATGTTTTTATAAGAATTTGGGAAAGTTATAAAATGTCCTATAAATGTCTGTTCTGTTCCTGATCTAAGGATCTGGGCTTTTAGTTGAGATGAATCTGTGCTGCACTTTATGTACACGCTCAGTAGTAAGATGAATCTGGTGCACTTTATGTACACGCTCAGTAGTGAGGCAGTGAGATGAATCTGTGCTGCACTTTATGTACATGCTCAGTAGTGAGGCAGTGAGATGAATCTGTGCTGCACTTTATGTACACGCTCAGTAGTGAGGCAGTGAGATGAATCTGTGCTGCACTTTATGTACATGCTCAGTAGTGAGGCCGTGAGATGAATCTGTGCTGCACTTTATGTACATGCTCAGTAGTGAGATGAATCTGTGCTGCACTTTATGTACACGCTCAGTAGTGAGGCAGTGAGATGAATCTGTGCTGCACTTTATGTACATGCTCAGTAGTGAGGCCGTGAGATGAATCTGTGCTGCACTTTATGTACATGCTCAGTAGTGAGGCAGTGAGATGAATCTGTGCTGCACTTTATGTACACGCTCAGTAGTGAGGCCGTGAGATGAATCTGTGCTGCACTTTATGTACACGCTCAGTAGTGAGGCAGTGAGATGAATCTGTGCTGCACTTTATGTACACGCTCAGTAGTGAGATGAATCTGTGCTGCACTTTATGTACACACTCAGTAGTGAGGCAGTGAGATGAATCTGTGCTGCACTTTATGTACACGCTCAGTAGTGAGGCTGTGAGATGAATCTGTGCTGCACTTTATGTACATGCTCAGTAGTGAAGCAGTGAGATGAATCTGTGCTGCACTTTATGTACATGCTCAGTAGTGAGGCAGTGAGATGAATCTGTGCTGCACTTTATGTACACGCTCAGTAGTGAGATGAATCTGTGCTGCACTTTATGTACACACTCAGTAGTGAGGCAGTGAGATGAATCTGTGCTGCACTTTATGTACACGCTCAGTAGTGAGGCAGTGAACTGAATCTGTGCTGCACTTTATGTACATGCTCAGTAGTGAGGCAGTGAGCTGAATCTGTGCTGCACTTTATGTACATGCTCAGTAGTGAGGCAGTGAGATGAATCTGTGCTGCACTTTATGTACACGCTCAGTAGTGAGGCAGTGAGATGAATCTGTGCTGCACTTTATGTACACGCTCAGTAGTGAGGCAGTGAGATGAATCTGTGCTGCACTTTATGTACACGCTCAGTAGTGAGTCAGTGAGATGAATCTGTGCTGCACTTTATGTACATGCTCAGTAGTGAGGCAGTGAGATGAATCTGTGCTGCACTTTATGTACATGCTCAGTAGTGAGGCAGTGAGATGAATCTGTGCTGCACTTTATGTACATGCTCAGTAGTGAGGCAGTGAGATGAATCTGTGCTGCACTTTATGTACATGCTCAGTAGTGAGGCCGTGAGATGAATCTGTGCTGCACTTTATGTACACGCTCAGTAGTGAGGCAGTGAGATGAATCTGTGCTGCACTTTATGTACACGCTCAGTAGTGAGGCAGTGAGATGAATCTGTGCTGCACTTTATGTACACGCTCAGTAGTGAGGCAGTGAGATGAATCTGTGCTGCACTTTATGTACATGCTCAGTAGTGAGGCAGTGAGATGAATCTGTGCTGCACTTTATGTACACGCTCAGTAGTGAGATGAATCTGTGCTGCACTTTATGTACACGCTCAGTAGTGAGGCCGTGAGATGAATCTGTGCTGCACTTTATGTACATGCTCAGTAGTGAGGCCGTGAGATGAATCTGTGCTGCACTTTATGTACACGCTCAGTAGTGAGGCAGTGAGATGAATCTGTGCTGCACTTTATGTACATGCTCAGTAGTGAGGCAGTGAGATCAATCTGTGCTGCACTTTATATACATGCTCAGTAGTGAGGCAGTGAGATGAATCTGTGCTGCACTTTATGTACACGCTCAGTAGTGAGATGAATCTGTGCTGCACTTTATGTACATGCTCAGTAGTGAGGCAGTGAGATGAATCTGTGCTGCACTTTATATACATGCTCAGTAGTGAGGCAGTGAGATGAATCTGTGCTGCACTTTATGTACACGCTCAGTAGTGAGATGAATCTGTGCTGCACCTTATGTACACGCTCAGTAGTGAGGCAGTGAGATGAATCTGTGCTGCACTTTATGTACACGCTCAGTAGTGAGGCAGTGAGATGAATCTGTGCTGCACTTTATGTACACGCTCAGTAGTGAGGCAGTGAGATGAATCTGTGCTGCACTTTATGTACATGCTCAGTAGTGAGATGAATCTGTGCTGCACTTTATGTACATGCTCAGTAGTGAGGCAGTGAGATGAATCTGTGCTGCACTTTATGTACATGCTCAGTAGTGAGGCCATGAGATGAATCTGTGCTGCATTTTATGCACATGCTCAGTAGTGAGGCAGTGAGATGAATCTGTGCTGCACTTTATGTACATGCTCAGTAATGAGGCCATGAGATGAATCTGTGCTGCACTTTATGCACATGCTCAGTAGTGAGGCCATGAGATGAATCTGTGCTGCACTTTATGCACATGCTCAGTAGTGAGGCCATGAGATGAATCTGTGCTGCACTTTATGTACATGCTCAGTAGTGAGGCAGTGAGATGAATCTGTGCTGCACTTTATGCACATGCTCAGTAGTAAGGCAGTGAGATGAATCTGTGCTGCACTTTATGTACACGCTCAGTAGTGAGGCAGTGAGATGAATCTGTGCTGCACTTTATGTACACGCTCAGTAGTGAGGCAGTGAGATGAATCTGTGCTGCACTTTATGTACACGCTCAGTAGTGAGGCAGTGAGATGAATCTGTGCTGCACTTTATGTACACGCTCAGTAGTGAGGCCGTGAGATGAATCTGTGCTGCACTTTATGTACATGCTCAGTAGTGAAGCAGTGAGATGAATCTGTGCTGCACTTTATGTACATGCTCAGTAGTGAGGCCATGAGATGAATCTGTGCTGCACTTTATGTACATGCTCAGTAGTGAGGCAGTGAGCTGAATCTGTGCTGCACTTTATGTACATGCTCAGTAGTGAGGCAGTGAGATGAATCTGTGCTGCACTTTATGTACACGCTCAGTAGTGAGGCAGTGAGATGAATCTGTGCTGCACACGCTCAGTAGTGAGGCAGTGAGATGAATCTGTGCTGCACTTTATGTACACGCTCAGTAGTGAGGCAGTGAGATGAATCTGTGCTGCACTTTATGTACATGCTCAGTAGTGAGGCAGTGAGATGAATCTGTGCTGCAATTTATGTACATGCTCAGTAGTGAGGCAGTGAGATGAATCTGTGCTGCACTTTATGTACATGCTCAGTAGTGAGGCAGTGAGATGAATCTGTGCTGCACTTTATGTACATGCTCAGTAGTGAGGCCGTGAGATGAATCTGTGCTGCACTTTATGTACACGCTCAGTAGTGAGGCAGTGAGATGAATCTGTGCTGCACTTTATGTACACGCTCAGTAGTGAGGCAGTGAGATGAATCTGTGCTGCACTTTATGTACACGCTCAGTAGTGAGGCAGTGAGATGAATCTGTGCTGCACTTTATGTACATGCTCAGTAGTGAGGCAGTGAGATGAATCTGTGCTGCACTTTATGTACACGCTCAGTAGTGAGATGAATCTGTGCTGCACTTTATGTACATGCTCAGTAGTGAGGCCGTGAGATGAATCTGTGCTGCACTTTATGTACACGCTCAGTAGTGAGACAGTGAGATGAATCTGTGCTGCACTTTATGTACACGCTCAGTAGTGAGATGAATCTGTGCTGCACTTTATGTACATGCTCAGTAGTGAGGCCGTGAGATGAATCTGTGCTGCACTTTATGTACACGCTCAGTAGTGAGACAGTGAGATGAATCTGTGCTGCACTTTATGTACACGCTCAGTAGTGAGATGAATCTGTGCTGCACTTTATGTACATGCTCAGTAGTGAGGCCGTGAGATGAATCTGTGCTGCACTTTATGTACACGCTCAGTAGTGAGGCAGTGAGATGAATCTGTGCTGCACTTTATGTACACGCTCAGTAGTGAGATGAATCTGTGCTGCACTTTATGTACATGCTCAGTAGTGAGGCCGTGAGATGAATCTGTGCTGCACTTTATGTACACGCTCAGTAGTGAGGCAGTGAGATGAATCTGTGCTGCACTTTATGTACACGCTCAGTAGTGAGGCAGTGAGATGAATCTGTGCTGCACTTTATGTACATGCTCAGTAGTGAGGCAGTGAGATGAATCTGTGCTGCACTTTATATACATGCTCAGTAGTGAGGCAGTGAGATGAATCTGTGCTGCACTTTATGTACACGCTCTGTAGTGAGATGAATCTGTGCTGCACTTTATGTACATGCTCAGTAGTGAGGCAGTGAGATGAATCTGTGCTGCACTTTATATACATGCTCAGTAGTGAGGCAGTGAGATGAATCTGTGCTGCACTTTATGTACATGCTCAGTAGTGAGATGAATCTGTGCTGCACTTTATGTACATGCTCAGTAGTGAGGCAGTGAGATGAATCTGTGCTGCACTTTATGTACATGCTCAGTAATGAGGCCATGAGATGAATCTGTGCTGCACTTTATGCACATGCTCAGTAGTGAGGCCATGAGATGAATCTGTGCTGCACTTTATGCACATGCTCAGTAGTGAGGCCATGAGATGAATCTGTGCTGCACTTTATGTACATGCTCAGTAGTGAGGCAGTGAGATGAATCTGTGCTGCACTTTATGCACATGCTCAGTAGTAAGGCAGTGAGATGAATCTGTGCTGCACTTTATGTACACGCTCAGTAGTGAGGCAGTGAGATGAATCTGTGCTGCACTTTATGTACACGCTCAGTAGTGAGGCAGTGAGATGAATCTGTGCTGCACTTTATGTACACGCTCAGTAGTGAGGCAGTGAGATGAATCTGTGCTGCACTTTATGTACACGCTCAGTAGTGAGGCAGTGAGATGAATCTGTGCTGCACTTTATGTACATGCTCAGTAGTGAGGCAGTGAGATGAATCTGTGCTGCACTTTATGTACACGCTCAGTAGTGAGGCAGTGAGATGAATCTGTGCTGCACTTTATGTACACGCTCAGTAGTGAGGCAGTGAGATGAATCTGTGCTGCACTTTATGTACACGCTCAGTAGTGAGGCAGTGAGATGAATCTGTGCTGCACTTTATGTACATGCTCAGTAGTGAGATGAATCTGTGCTGCACTTTATGTACATGCTCAGTAGTGAGGCAGTGAGATGAATCTGTGCTGCACTTTATGTACACACTCAGTAGTGAGGCAGTGAGATGAATCTGTGCTGCACTTTATGTACACGCTCAGTAGTGAGGCAGTGAGATGAATCTGTGCTGCACTTTATGTACACGCTCAGTAGTGAGATGAATCTGTGCTGCACTTTATGTACATGCTCAGTAGTGAGGCAGTGAGATGAATCTGTGCTGCACTTTATGTACATGCTCAGTAGTGAGGCAGTGAGATGAATCTGTGCTGCACTTTATGTACACGCTCAGTAGTGAGGCAGTGAGATGAACATGGGCTGCACTTTATGTACATGCTCAGTAGTGAGGCAGTGAGATGAATCTGTGCTGCACTTTATGTACACGCTCAGTAGTGAGGCAGTGAGATGAATCTGTGCTGCACTTTATGTACACGCTCAGTAGTGAGGCAGTGAGATGAACCTGTTCTGCACTTTATGTACACGCTCAGTAGTGAGGCAGTGAGATGAATCTGTGCTGCACTTTATGTTCACGCTCAGTAGTGAGGCAGTGAGATGAATCTGTGCTGCACTTTATGTACACGCTCAGTAGTGAGGCAGTGAGATGAACCTGTGCTGCACTTTATGTACACGCTCAGTAGTGAGGCAGTGAGATGAATCTGTGCTGCACTTTATGTTCACGCTCAGTAGTGAGGCAGTGAGATGAATCTGTGCTGCACTTTATGTACACGCTCAGTAGTGAGGCAGTGAGATGAATCTGTGCTGCACTTTATGTTCACGCTCAGTAGTGAGGCAGTGAGATGAATCTGTGCTGCACTTTATGTACACGCTCAGTAGTGAGATGAATCTGTGCTGCACTTTATGTACACGCTCAGTAGTGAGATGAATCTGTGCTGCACTTTATGTACACGCTCAGTAGTGAGATGAATCTGTGCTGCACTTTATGTACACGCTCAGTAGTGAGGCAGTGAGATGAATCTGTGCTGCACTTTATGTACATGCTCAGCAGTGAGATGAATCTGTGCTGCACTTTATGTACATGCTCAGCAGTGAGATGAATCTGTGCTGCACTTTATGTACATGCTCAGTAGTGAGATGAATCTTTGCTGCACTTTATGTACACGCTCAGTAGTGAGATGAATCTGTGCTGCACTTTATGTACACGCTCAGTAGTGAGGCAGTGAGATGAATCTGTGCTGCACTTTATGTACATGCTCAGTAGTGAGGTAGTGAGATGAATCTGTGCTGCACTTTATGTACATGCTCAGTAGTGAGGCAGTGAGATGAATCTGTGCTGCACTTTATGTACACGCTCAGTAGTGAGGCAGTGAGATGAATCTGTGCTGCACTTTATGTACATGCTCAGTAGTGAGATGAATCTGTGCTGCACTTTATGTACACGCTCAGTAGTGAGGCCGGGCTGTGGAGTCGGGAGTCAGGGAATTGAGGAGTCGGTGGTTTGGCTTACCGACTGCACAGCCCTGCTATAAAATAAAAAAACTTCTTGATAAACCCCTTTAAATGGGCTGTCTTTTCAAAGACAACTTCTTTAGTATGAAAGCCGCTGGGAATAGTTGCAATCGGCTGATCATTTTACCTGTGGTATTACATGAACCATGGATAATCCAAGTCCACCAGGCCAACAGTGGCTGCTGATTAGGGGCATAAAGATCTCCGGGCAGCACTGTGATTGGCTCTAATTTGGCTTATAGAGGGGGGTTCTGGGCTGGCAAGACCATATGTGCTAATAGGACATAGGGCACACAATGAATGTCCTCATGAGAAATCCCCTTTTACCTTGATTGTGTTCAGAATTTCTAATTTCATCAAGAATGATGGCGTCTCAAGACTAGTATTTTCTTAATAACATATAATACATGGAAATGTATACTAAAAACATGTACTATAGAGACTATGAACAAAGCATGAGTGCCTACAATATATGATATTTAAAGGGAATCTGTCCGCAGGTTATTGATATGTAATCTGAGAGCAGCATGATGTAGGGACAAAGACCCAGGTTCCAACGATGTGTCACTTACTGGGCTACTTGCAGTAGTTTTAATAAAATAGTTATTTTCTCTGCTGCAGATCTAGCAGTTGTCTTAATACTGAGCTCTGTATAACCCAGCCCCACCACTGATTGACAGGTTTATGTGTACACTGTGCATAGACTGAAAGCTGCCAATCAGCTTTGGGGGCGGAGTTATACAGAGCTCATGAATATGGATGACTACATGGCACAAGACAAGTAGTCCTCTAGTGATAATCTCCTGCTGATAAAACTGTTTTTATTGAAACTACAAGCAGCCCAGTAAGTGACACATCGCTAGAATCGGGGTCTCTTCCCGTACATTATGCTGCTTTGAGATTAAATAACTAAAACCTGCCTTCCCTTTAATCTTCAGTATATATTCACACAGACAGAATACCACCCCCTCCATATACTCTTTGCATATCATAAAAAATGGCTATGAAATTAAAACTTAGAAGGGAACACAGCACTCAATCAGTTCTACGGCCCTTTCATTCTCAAAATTAGCGTCAGCTCCAGTGGATGCACCCCAGTCCCCCACTGATTATAAAATAATGGCAAATCGGCACAATATGCTATCACTTTGGATTCTTTTAAGAAGTAGAGGACAGAAAGCAGTAGGATTGTGGAATCAGACTACACAAGATTTGTTTGTAGTCTGTAACCATGGAGATGCATAGGATCCTTATTATTCACTAGGCAACTGAAGATTTGTACTTAGTTTCTTAAAGGGAATCTGTTATGGGAATTTAAAGAGTACATTTTTATTTCATAATTTAATAGTACACATGAAAATAAGCAACTTTGTAATATATATTATCAGAGAAATAGGTAATTTATCCCCCTAGACTGATTTTTCAATCTCAAGTTCATGAGTTAAAATCTGTATTCAGTGAAGACAGATTTTCACATTGCTGAGATAGGAAATGACAATTGGTGCTTATAAAGTTCTATGGAGGGAGGAGAAGGGAGCTCGAGGCAGACACAGACATTCGTCTGCAAGGTTGCCTGAAACGACAGTTACAGGTCTTCATAGAACTTTATGAGCACCAACTGTCATCACCTATTTCAGTAATGGGAAAATCTGTATTCACTGAAGAATGAATGTATCCACGAATTGAGAATTTTGAAAGTAAAAGTTCAGTCCAGGAGGAAAAGAAGCGGATTTCTCTGATAAAATATATTACAAAGTTTATTTTTTTCACATGGTTTATAAAAAAAAATTAAAACGACGGTTACTCTTTACACCCCCAAACTTCCATTAGGTTGTTGTTCAGGATGTTAACAGGTTGCCTTTGCTGTGTTTTGCCAAATCTACAAGAATATATTAAAACATCACACACCATTGACACTTTGAACCCTGAAATCATAGTAATAAAAACATAGATATCAGGTGCTGGTGTATAGTGCGGGCCCAAAAGTTGAGCCTGCACCACACCAGGGAGATGCCTGTCTGTCTGCAACGGCTGCTGTTTAACCATTTAAAAACCATTGTCAGTCATTATCTGCAGCATTTAAACAGAACGGATCTCAGAACGCCATTGGGTTGTCTTGGCCGTCGGGGGGTTTACTGAAGGCTGCCATTGTTGCCTCTTAGTCTTACTAAGTTAAGAAAAATAAAAAACATTCAAATTGAAATTAACATTTTTTTCTCCTTCTTAATAATAAGGAAATTGATAAAAAAAATAATATTTTGTATGGCCAAGTCTGTAAAACTCTATCAAAATATAAAATTAACTTATACAATGAAAACCGAAAAAATAGAAAATAAATTGAAATGCCAGAATTGCATTGTTTTGGTCACAGCTCGTTCCTAAATAGTATGCAATAAAAAGGGATCAAAACATTGTATGTATCCAAAAATGGTATCACCAAAAACATCAGCAAAAAAACAAGCCCTAAGACAGTTCCTGGTAAAATGAAAAGATAATGGCAGCACAAACGATAAAAAAAATTTTTTTACTTAATTAATTTTTAATTTCTTTTGCTACTTATATAAAAAAAAACTTGTTTGGTAACAATCTCACTCACCTTGGAAATCATGCTGTCAGGTGGTTTTTACCACACAGTAAACACCATTAAAAACAATGGCGGAAACAACATTTTTTTTCTTTGTTTGGAATTTTTTTCTATTTTCAGGTACATGGTATAGTAAAATAAATTATGTTAATCAAAGCTACAACTTGTCCCGCAAAAAGCAAGGTCTCATACGGCTATGATGACAGAAAAATTAAAACGTTTTGGCTTTGTGAAGATGGGGAGGTAAAAACAGAAGCACAAAAATGAAAAATCACCTGGTCATGATGGGATTATTTTATTATTGTATAGAAAACAATTAATTAAAAAAAAATAAAACAGAAAACTTCAAAACATAAAATGTTCAGATATGCATGAATAATAAAAAGTAGATAAAACTAATTACAATTTGCTTGGGACATTTTCACTGTGTAACATTTGGAAATTTTATTGTCTGACAGAAATCAGATATTTCATTCTTTCGATATTCACCATAACCTTCCAGACTCAAACATCCTTCAAAAATCAATAGGCTAATAGCTAGGCTGAAAAATATCATGAATATCTGAAATACAGTATATTCATGTTATTTTGGAATTTTGGGAAGTATTTATATATATGTTACTATGAAAAAAAAGTATTTGCCCCCTGTAGATGTCATAGGAGCTACAATGGTTTTACATCTCTAGCCAAAATATTAACCAAAGGGAATTTGAGTTGAACACATTAAACCGTTTTTGAATATTTCATTTATTTAAGGAAAGACCTGTGTAAAAAGGTTGTTCTTCCCTAAGTGTCATAACTAATTTTATAAAGGATATTTCCAATCTTCTTTATAAAAAATGCTTTAATTCAGAATGTTTTCAGCTTTTTATATTAGAGTATTTCTACCCCAAACCTGAAAATGAGTGAATATTAGTAGATCATATGTTTCAACAATTGCTAAAGTTTGTTATACTTTGATATTAGCCCATTATTCAACTGCAGCAACCATTTTTGCTAAAGTGACAATAGGATATGCAGCCACATTGGCTTTAACTTTTTATTTTTTATTAACAGATGATCAATAATTTTCTGTAGAAATTGTTGACATTTTTTGGTTTCCTGATCACTCCATTAATTGGAATTTGTTCAAATGCAGAGGCAGCAAGCCCAGGCGTCTGAGCTGCATAGTGTGTGTAAAAAGCATAGGTACCTTCTGTTAGTTACCCCCACCTAATATACAGTTATATGAAATAGTTTGGGCACCCCTATTAATCTTAAGCTTAATGTTTTTTAAAATTGGTGTTTTTGCAACAGCTATTTCAGTTTGATATATGTAATAACTGTTGGACACAGTAATGTTTCTGCCTTGAAATGAAGTTTATTGTACTAACAGAAAATGTGCAATCTGCATTCAAACAAAATTTGACAGGTGCATAAGTATGGGCACCTCACCAGAAAAGTGACATTAATATTTAGTAGATCCTCCTTTTGCAAAAATAACAGCCTCTAGTCGCTTCCTGTAGCTTTTAATGATTTCCTGGATCCTGGATGAAGGTATTTTTGACCATTCCTCTTTACAAAACAATTCCAGTTCAGTTAAGTTTGATGGTCACCGAGCATGGACAGCCCTCTTCAAATAATCCCACAGATGTTCAATGATATTCAGGTCTGGGGACTGGGATGGCCATTCCAGAACATTGTAATTGTTCCTCTGCATGAATGCCTGAGTAGATTTGGAGCGGTGTTTTGGATCATTGTCTTGCTGAAAGATCCATCCCCTGCATAACTTCAACTTTGTCACTGATTCTTGAACATTATTGTCAAGAATCTGCTGATACTGAGTGGAATCCATGCGTCCCTCAACTTTAACAAGATTCCTGGTGCAGGCATTGGCCACACAGCCCCAAAGCATGATGGAACCTCCACCAAATTTTACTGTGGGTAGCAAGTGTTTTTCTTGGAATGCTGTGTTTTTTTGCCGCCATGCATAACGCCTTTTTGTATGACCAAACAACTCAATCTTGGTTTCATCAGTCCACAGGACCTTCTTCCAAAAAGAAATTGGCTTCTCCAAATGTGCTTTTGCATACCTCAGCCGACTCTGTTTGTGGCGTGCTTGCAGAAACGACCTCTTTCGCATCACTCTCCCATACAGCTTCTCCTTGTGCAAAGTGCGTTGTATAGTTGACCGATGCACAGTGACACCATCTGCAGCAAGTTGATGCTGCAGCTCTCTGGAGGTGGTCTGAGGATTGTCCTTGACTGATCTCACCATTCTTCTTCTCTGCCTTTTGCCAGTGGAAAAGCCAAACTTCACATGCCAGAAATGCAAGCTTGTGTCCCTGTTGGAGGAAAAGTTGCGAAATCTAGAAGATAGGTTAACTACCTTGAAAATCATTAAGGAAGGTGAAGAGTTCTTAGACAGAGCAGAATTATCTCTTCATGATTCAGAAAGAGAAGAAATTCGAACTGCACCTGACGAAACAGAGGAATGGAAGCATGTGACCCACAGAAGCAGGAGGATCGAGAGGCAGTCAGCACCCATACTGCTCAGGAACCAGTACCAGGCTCTCACGCAGGAGAACCATGAAGAAATACAGCAAAATAAGACTTTGCCAGCAATGAATAACCTTGTAAGCCCTCAGAATCCTCCTGGATGGAGAAAGAAGAATGTTGTGAAGAAAAAACGGAGAGTGGTGGTCATGGGGGATTCCCTGTTAAGAGGAACAGAGGCCGCTATCTGCAGACCAGACATAACCTCAAGAGAAATGTGCTGTCTTCCAGGAGCAAAAATTATAGATGTGTCTGACAGGATATCAAGACTCTTCAGACCTACAGATCACTACCCATTCCTGCTAATACATGTGGGGACAAATGACACCGCAAGAAAGGACCTGGAAACCATCTGCAGTGACTTTGAAGACTTAGGCTAGAAAGTGAAAGAATTGGGAGCACAGGTGGTCTTCTCATCCATCCTCCCAGTGGATGGCCATGGAACAATGAGGTGGAATAAGATTCTACAGGTGAACAACTGGCTACGTCGATGGTGCCGTCAACAAGGATTTGGATTTCTGGATCACGGAATGAATTACCTATACGATGGACTACTTGCTAGAGATGGGGTGCACCTTACGAAGACTGGAAAACATGTATTTGGAAGTCGCCTTGCTACATTCATCAGAAGAGCTTTAAACTAGAACAATGTGGGAAGGGAAGCAAAAGGCCAGAAAAAGCCATACAGCTGACAAATACTATTGAGATCTCTGCTACTGGAAGTGGAAAGGAAGAACAAAGACAAAACAATTTAAATAATAAAAATATGGGAGGAAGAGAAACCAATCACAAACTAAAATGTTTTTATACAAATGCACAAAGCATGGGCAACAAACAAGGAGAATTGGAACTACTAATGCAGGAAAAGGAATATGATGTCTTTGGAATCACTGAAACTTGGTGGGACGATACACATGATTGGAATAAAAGGCTAAAAGGATACAACTTATTTGCAAGAAACAGACTTGATAAACGAGGAGGAGGTGTTGCATTGTATGTTAGAAAAGCGTATATCTGCACAGAGATTGAAGCTTCAGAGACTGGGAGTTCTGTGGAAACTGTTTGGGTAAGAATACAAGGAGAGAACAACGGAAAGGACACCATTGTAGGCATTTACTACAGGCCACCTGGGCAAGCTGAAGATATGGATGAACTCTTTATGTATCAAATGACCAAGTTCTCCAAAAAATATGACGTAGTGGTCATGGGAGATTTCAACTATCCAGACATTTGTTGGGAATCTCTCTCAAGTAAAACTAACAGGTCAAGCAAATTCTTATCCTCTCTTGCTGACAACTTTATCTTCCAAAAGGTAGGGGAGAAAACAAGGGGATCTGCTACTTTGGATCTAATCCTTATAAACAGGGAGGAAATGGTTGAGGAGGTAAAGGTGGCTGGGACCCTAGGAGGCAGCGATCATGCTATTATATAATTTTGGATAACTAGAGGAGGAAGACATGTGAAGACTCAAACTTCAAGGTTAGATTTTAGAAAGGCAGATTTTAAGAGACTCAGAAAGAGAATAGGAGGGATCCAATGGCTGGATGGCCTTAAGGACAAAAATGTCCAGGAAGGATGGGAAATTTTTAAAAATGAGATTCTCAAAGCACAATCGTTAACAATCCCGAAAAGTAGGAAGAATGGGAAGCATTTAAGGAAACCAGGATGGATGAACACAGAACTTAAACACATGCTAAAAAGAAAGAAAGAAATGTTTATTAAATTGAAAGAGGGAGGCATATCTAAAGAAGATTATAATGCAGTCTGCAGATCCTGCAGGGCACGTATCAGGTTAGCTAAAGCTGACAATGAATTAAGGCTTGCAAGAGATGTCAAAAGCAATAAAAAAGGATTTTGGGGGTATGTCAAAAGTAAAAGAAAAGTCAAAGATGCTATAGGATTTTTACAGGATGAAAATGGAGAAATGGTAAGAGAGGATGTTGAGAAGGCCGAACTTTTTAATTCCTATTTTGCATCTGTTTTCTCTCAGAAAGAAAATGTAACATCAACTGATCTTCACTGTCCTTTTAAAGGAATAGAGGAATCCAAGTTATCTGTAAACAGAAAGATTGTGAGGGAATATTTAGCTAACATAAATGAGTTCAAGTCTCCAGGTCCAGATGAATTACACCCCAGAGTACTGAAGGAGATCGTAGAAGAAATTTTAGAACCACTCTCCATAATCTTTGAAAATTCTTGGAGAACAGGAGAAGTCCCAGAAGACTGGAGAAGAGCAAATGTTGTTCCTATCTTCAAAAAGGGGAAGAAGGTGGACCCAGGGAACTATAGGCCGGTGAGTCTGACTTCTATACCAGGAAAGATCTTTGAACAAATTATTAAACAACATGTATGTAAGTACATGGATAAGAATGAAGTGATTAACCAGAGTCAGCATGGGTTTGTAACTAACAAGTCATGTCAGACTAACTTAATTTCCTTCTATGACAGAATCACTGACTGGGTGGATCAGGGAAATGCTGTAGATATAGTATATCTTGACTTCAGCAAAGCATTTGACAAAGTATCTCACACCATCCTTATTGAAAAAATGACCAAGTATGCAATGGACCAGGCAACTGTTAGGTGGATTCATAACTGGCTTAGTGATCGGACTCAAAGGGTGGTTGTAAATGGCTTCACATCCAGCTGGATGAATGTCTCAAGTGGGGTACCACAGGGCTCCGTCCTGGGACCTGTATTGTTCAACATCTTTATCAATGATTTAGATGAAGGAATTGAGGGTAAACTGATTAAATTTGCTGATGACACAAAGCTAGGAGGGATAGCTAAAACTAGAGAAGAGAGAGAGAGGATTCAAAAAGACCTAAATAAACTGGAGCAGTGGGCAGCAACCAACAGAATGGTTTTTAACAGGGAAAAATGCAAAGTACTACATCTGGGCAATAAAAATGAAAAAAGCATATACAGAATGGGAGGAATAGAGCTAAGCAACAGTACATGTGAAAAAGACTTAGGTATACTAATAGATCATAGACTGAACATGAGTCAACAGTGTGATGCAGCAGCAAAAAAGGCAAATACAATTCTGGGATGTATTAACAGAAGCATACAGTCTAGATCACGTGAAGTCATTATCGGTCTTTACTCCTCTTTGGTCAGACCTCATCTGGAATACTGTGTACAGTTTTGGGCACCACATTTTAAAAAAGACATAGACAAACTGGAGCAAGTTCAGAGAAGAGCGACCAAAATGGTGACTGGTCTGCAAACCATGTCCTATGAGGAACGGTTGCAGGATTTGGGAATGTTTAGCTTGCAAAAAAGAAGACTGAGAGGAGACTTAATAGCTGTCTACAAATATGTCAAGGGCTGTCACATTGTAGAAGGATCATCTTTATTCTCATTTGCACAAGGAAAGACTAGAAGCAATGGGATGAAACTAAATGGGAGGAGACACAGATTAGATATTAGAAAAAACTTTTTGACAGTTAGGGTGATTAATGAGTGGAACAGGCTGCCACGAGAGGTGGTGAGTTCCCCTTCAATGGACGTCTTCAAACAGAGGCTGGACAGACATCTGTCTGAGATGATCTAGTGAATCCTGCTTTGAGCAGGGGGTTGGACCAGATGACCCAGGAGGTCCCTTCCAACTCTACCATTCTATGATTCTATGTTTTTCTTGGCCTGCCACTTCTGGCCTTAACAAGAACTGTCCCTGTGTTCTTCCATTTCCTTACTATGTTCCTCACAGTGGAAACTGACAGGTTAAATCTCTGAGACAGCTTTTTGTATCCTTCCCCTGAACAACTATGTTGAATAATCTTTGTTTTCAGATCATTTGATAGTTGTTTTGAGGAGCCCATGATGCCACTCTTCAGAGGAGATTCAAACAGGAGAACAACTTGCAAGTGGCCACTTTAAGTAGCTTTTCTCATGATTGCATACACCTGGCTATGAAGTTCAAAGCTCAATGAGGTTACAAAACCAAAAAAAGTGCTTTAGTAAGTCAGTAAAAAGTAGATAGGAGTATTTAAAACAAGAAAATGATAAGGGTACCCATACTTATGCACCTGTCAAATTTTGTTTGAATGCAGATTGTACATTTTCTGTTAGTACAATAAACCTTATTTCAAGGCAGAAACATTACTGTGTCCAACAGTTATTACATATATCAAACTGAAATAGCTGTTGCAAAAACACCAATTTTTATAAAACATTAAGCTTAAGATTAATAGGGGTGCCCAAACTTTTTCATATAACTGTATCAGTGCCCAAGTACATACAGTTATCTAAGTAACAATGCAATACAGTACTGTAACCACTATACACTGCAAATATTTTCTGAGCAGAGCCGAACAATATAAATGCCAATCTGCAATGCTTGAAAAAATATACAGTAAGTACTAACCAAAGTAAACTACTGACATTGCTATGCAATATTTAAATAAACTGCTACACTGTTGAATTACTCTAAAATCAATCATTTAGTGGGGAGAAAAGAATCATTAAAGAGTAACAAAACTTATTTTTTTATGTAATTATCCGCCAGATATTGCGAAATTCCCTATTTTACGTAACTGTTTCTCAAACAATGTCCTACAGTGATGTTTCAATGCCAAATTCATGTTCCTTTAGAAGCTGCTTTCAACTACTGCTCAGCAAATAGCCTTACAATATATTCAAAAAGTCTGTGTAAGGGAATTCCCATCTCTGTATGGGCGTCTGCAGCAGAGAGGCTCAGACAAGAGAATTCCCATACAAAGACTCTTTGACTATAGTGTTGGGATCTCTGCTGAACAGCAATTGAAATAAGATGGAGAGAGGGTGCCAATAGCGCTGTTACCCAGACAAGTAGTGGTATAAAGGAAAAAGGATGCTCACCTTGGTGAGTTGTGAAATGCACAACTCATATGATGGTATAGTGGAGTGCTGCAGGAGACACCAAACCTCAAGGGTCCGAATACCATAAGTTTGTGGATGCAAGAAAGTGCCAATGATTCTGCGCTCCTCTGAGTCAAAGAAGGGATGCAATACCCAGCTCTTGGTTACGCGTCCATTTATTCATAAGCTAAAATCAGACGCATTTCGTGGATTTCCTGTCCACTTCATCAGTGCATAGCTTGTGTGATGCACTGATGTACTACGCACTGATGAAGTGGACAGGACGTCCATGAAACACATCTGATTTTAGCTTCTAAATAAATGGACTCTTAACCAAGCACTGGGTATTGCATCCCTTCTTTGACCCTGAGGAGCGCTGAATCATTGGCACTTTCTTGCATCCACAAACTTATGGAACAGCAATTGAAAGCAGCTTTTAAAGGAGCATGAACTGGAATTGAAATATCAGCATATTGTTTGAGAGAAAATAAGTCAAAATAGGGTAATGAAGTAGATTACAAAGATTCACAACATAATAATACATGGAGATTAATTAAATTTAAAAAAGTTTAGTAACTCGTTGAGCAACATGGAATTTTCAAAACCAGGTTGACAATAATTCAATAGATAAGTTTTATGTAGAATTTAAAATATCTTAAAAATAAATATTTATTTTATTTGGTGTGTTTCTAAACCATATATTTTTTTCATGTTTCAGGTCTAACCGCTGCTGCTTCCCTTGTATCCTTGGCATGGGCTTTGGCATCTTACCAAAAGGCATTACGGGATTCAAGAGATGACAAGAAACCCATCAGCTACATGGCTGTGATCATTCAATTTTGCTGGCATTTCTTTACCATTGCAGCAAGAGTTATAACATTTGCTCTATTTGCCTCAGTTTTCCAACTCTATTTTGGAATATTTATTGTCCTTCATTGGTGCATAATGACCTTCTGGATCGTGCATTGTGAAACGGAGTTCTGTATAACTAAATGGGAGGAGATTGTGTTTGACATGGTGGTTGGAATAATCTATATCTTTAGCTGGTTTAACGTCAAGGAAGGAAGGACACGGTGCAGGCTGTTCATTTATTACTTTGTCATCCTTTTGGAGAACACTGCCTTGAGTACCCTGTGGTACATATATAAGGCCCCCCAAATCTTGGATGCATTTGCTATCCCAGCACTGTGTGTAGTGTTTAGCAGCTTTTTAACTGGTATTGTTTTTATGCTTATGTACTATGCCTTCTTTCATCCTAATGGACCTAGATTTGGGCAGTCACCAAGCTGTGCTTGTGAGGACCCTGTAGCTGCCTTTCCTTTGCCCCCCGAAGTGGCTTCAAACACTCTAAGATCTATGTCTAATAACCGGAGTGTTGCCAGTGATCGAGATCAAAAATTTTCCGAAAGAGATGGCTGCATGCCAGTATTTCAGGTGAGGCCAACAGCCCCTTCAACTCCATCCTCAAGGCCTCCAAGGATTGAAGAATCTGTAATTAAAATTGACCTGTTTAGAAACAGGTATCCAGCTTGGGAAAGACATGTATTGGATAGAAGTCTACGTAAGGCAATTTTAGCTTTTGAATGTTCACCTTCCCCACCTCGGCTGCAGTATAAAGATGATGCACTTATTCAGGAACGTCTGGAATATGAAACAACTTTGTAACAACAAAAACAGAAAACTCCAAAAAGAACAAAAGTCGAGAACTTCAAAAAGCTGCAAACCTGAAAGATAAAACTTGATAACCCTTGGTGGCTCATAGCAAAGTCTTTACCAGAACTGATCTACAAGCCATGGCTAGTGAAGGTCATTGAAACCACTTAAAATGGCTATTCATCATGATTATCATTCTTACCATACTATGATAAGTAGAGAAAATTTTTGATGGTCCATTCCATGATCATTGAATAGGAGAACTTCTATGTAAAGAGAACATGAAAACCAAGGGCAGTAAAACTAGAGGATGTAGGCAATGTGTTGCCTAGTACTGTGTTACCGAAACTTCATGTAGGTACCATAAATGTCTTAAGAAATGTAAAGTCTACAAGATACTGTATATAACAACCTAAAAAAAAGTTATCATGTGACAACCGGCAACCTCTGTGCTTCAGGTCTTTGCACACCAAAGGTAAATGTGGAGATGGATACTACTAAAGTACATGATAGATGTCCCTTCTAGAGTATGGGTTCTAAATCACATACTCTACAGTACGTGCAATAACAAAAAATGCTAACAAATGCCCGCAATTAACTATTACTACTGTAGATCTTTTAAGGGCTGAGGTACTTTATCAAAACCATGGCCCCAGGTCATAAATCATCTCCAATCTGTCTATGAGATACATATATCTCCAGTTGGTCTAGCGTGCCAGCAGATATGGTGAGCATTTGGTTAATGTGTCACTACGTCAAGAAAATGTTAATAAAAACCTTTGATACTATAGGAAAAGAGACATAAATGATAATCATGATGATATACCCAGTTATCGAAAAGAAAAAAAAAGATGTGTAGACTAAATGTGTAAAATGTTAGTGGAACGTTTTATGGTGAAGAAGCAAAAGCAATTAGTTCATTGTACTATACAGGGGATCAGATTCAGGACTCTGAATGCATGGCTCTGTGTGATTTATGCAGGTATGATAGCTAAACAAAACGAACTGAAGCCGTACCCTCCTAGTGCCAAACATTACATAGTGTATATGATTGCTCTTGTTGCCTGATGAACACAGAACTTGTGGCATGATGAGCCCTGCAAGAGTAGGAAGCCAGAAGGTGTATATCAGTTCTTCATATGTACAGACAGCTCACCTTTTATATCTATAACTAAGTAAAATGATGACTTTTAGAGGCTTCTGGGTCGTCTACTAGTAAGTATACACAGTGCCGTAGCATAAATTACATTTGTGGAAGATCATTCTGGTCCTAGTCAAGAATTGTTTTCATATTAATATAGAACCACACAGAAACAATTGTCGATTTAGGTTCAGGCCTACACAAAAATATCATCTTAAAGTATATCCCAATGGTGCTTTCAGTTGTAAGAAGCAAGACCCAAGAGTTAATTCTTATTTTTTACTGGTTTACTGAAGGTATTATTTTGTAGACTGTGGGGTTTTCATGTCACTCTACAATCTACATTCATAGATCAACTGTGTTAATGCAGTTTTGTTGGTAGAGTTGAAATCTGCTCTAATTCCGCAGTTATTGAAGCTGAACAGATTCCTCAATCAGATTTTATCCTCATTGTATTGAGAATGATTCTATCGATCCATAGTTACTCTTGGCTACAGCCAACTTGTATTAATGCAATGCCTTTCTCCGGCCCTCAGCACTTTATAAGGCTGATCTTTTTTTGTTAGCCAATCATTCTTTGAGAGCACAAATGCTGACTGAAAGCACGTAAAAGTATACAAAAATATCAAATATATCAGAATACAGTCAGATCTATTCAGGTTCATACAGTATTCACAAAAAGGTGCTGTACCTTAAATGGTTGGGGGTCTGTGTGATGTTTATGTCAGTTTCCTACCTTGCAACTGTGAAAATAGTCCAATGTAATGTTAAATAGCATTGTTCAATGTATAAGGTCTGTCCCCCGTGGTCAAATACGGATAAAAACATGCAAAAATTCTGCTGCTGAACTACATTTTCATGATATTCAAGTGATAATCCACTCATGGATTCCTGGGATTTCTTCTAGATGAACAGCTTGGGTTGTAAAGTTTCTTAGGTTTAGGTCACATTTCAATTTGTTTGGCAAAAGCTACTGTCATTAAACTCTTTTCTCAGTTTCTAGTAGTCATAAAGGGCTTGGCCCATTTAACAACTTACTACGTATCCAAAGGATGGGTGATACATCGTTGATCACTAAGACGGGCCATGAACATTACATGATCATGCTTCAGCCAATTGTTCTGCCCACGACTCTCCCATGCACAGGAGCGCTCGCTCGGCATAGATCTCCTGTGTTGTCTGTGAGAAAGCCGCCAACTAACACGTCGGCCGGCAGCTTACATGAGGAAGAACAATGCGATGAGCAGTCCGAAATCAGACATGTGCGATCAACATCTCTCCCAACCATCAGACGGACAGCGCCCACATACACATTAGACCGTAGACCAAACACATCAATATCGGCAGGTTCAGCCAACATTAGTCTAATGTGTATGGGGGCTTAAGGGTCTGAACACTGGCACACCACTGATACTTAGAATGAGTCTGAGCACCCCACTTGAAAAGAGTGATGGTCCTGCTTGTGTACGACCTGCGTGGTGCTCAGCTCCATAGAGAATAAAAATAGGGTGACACCATTACTAAGTAAAAATGTGGAATTTCAGATCCCCTTTCTCAGGATGGGTGAAGTCCTAGCATTCAGACCCCCAGTGATTAGCCACCTATCACCTTTCTTGATGTTGTTATGATGGGCCACCCCCTTTAAGATCAGAGCTTGATGGACTGGAACTGACTGTTTACCCAGGTCTAAAGGAGTTAAACATCTAGTAAACATATATGGGAAATCAAAATTAGGACATTATGATGTAAACCTACAAAGCAAGCTAAGAGTTGGAGGTGTCCTTGACCTGGGAATCCTTACGATGTCTAAACCCGCAGCAAATGCAAACGATTCTCAATGCAATGACTCAGCACCAAGTTGGTTTATTCATGTTATATGTTGCTCCCATCAAAGCGTTTTATATTAAATGGTAAATTATTGTTAAAAATCTAATGTAAATCACTTTTTACATACTGTAATTCATTAGAAGTCACAGAAAAATTAAGCTGAATAAATATTTATTGTTACCTGTATATTGGGGGTTCATGAAGAAACAGTGTGTGACATTAATTGTATCTCACATTTTAGTTTACGGAAACCCCACTGTATAAAGTTTTACCCGATAACTTTCCGACTCATAAGCAAAACACACAAAACCTCTATATCTGTAAATAGTGACACATTTTATGGGAAATAACTATTTTTTCTTATTTAAGAAATGTTTGGTCTTTTTTTAATTGCCGATCATATTACCGAGTATCAGTAAGGACTCCACTTGAAATAAAGGTAACCTTTAACAAGACCAATAAAAGTCAGCAAAAGTGGGTTTACCTGAAACTGAAAAGTGGTAGAACATAAGGATGGTATTAGCATCACATCATGGCAAACACTGAAGCCAAACCCATTGGTCAGGTGTATTTGTAGGTTTATCTTCAGTAATACAGGTGTTTTTTTAGGGGGTTGCTTATAATGCCACAGATAATGGCAACCACCACTAGCACTGATGCAAACGCTAAAGAAGCACAGTCTTCTTGTCAATGTGAATCACAGAGCAGTACCTCTGCCCCTCCAAAAAAAACAAACCAGATCAGGACAAATTGGTCAAATGAGCACCTCGTCCTGCAGTCTCGGCTTCATACTGTGCAGGAGCTGCACTAGAGTTCACAGTATCGTGCGCAGATGCTGGACCATTATTAGCCTGAGAATTCTGGTAACACCAGTGAGTATGACCAGGCGATTAGCTCCAGCTCCAGCTTGGCTTCATTTGTTGCAGCAGGTTTTTCTTTGTCCATCACAAAGGCAAGAAAACCACCTGTCTACACAGTTTACACTGGTATCAGTACTAGCTGGTAATCAGAATCTGCAACTTAATGAACGTTGAATTAATTGAGTAAATGAGCCACCCATTTCTGCTGTAGAATGGTCGACCCATTTAAAAGGAATCTACCTTATCTGACAGCAGCATAATGTAGGAAAAGAGACCCTGATTCCAGTGATGCATCACTTAGTTTACTGGGTGCAGCAGTTGTGACACAATCAGATTTTTTAGCTGTAGCAAATCTCAAAAAGATAACCCTGCCCACATTCGGATCTCTATATACATTGTCTATTGACAGTGAGCTGCTAATCAGTACTGGGGGCGTGGTCGAACCACTTGGCACAAGGGAGCTAATCTGGGCAGTGATAATCTCCTGGTGATAAAACACTCATTGTATGGAAACAGCAGCACGCATCTTAATAAGTGACACATCGCTGAAATTTGTGTCTCAGCCTCTACCTCATGTTGCCCTCAGATTACATAGCTAAATACTGTTGATAGATTCCTTTTAAGGTGTAAACATGCCCAATAGTTTGAGGTCTAACGTGCCATGCTATTACTACTAGAAGTGAAGCAGGTGCCACCTTCCTCCACGTACTATGTTCATAGAGTTACTAAATGTTAGCATCAGCAAAATGTTTGAAAAAATCTTATCTAAATTGCATTTCACTTTCAATATCACTATTGGCTCCAACGTCCATCCGATAACATTGGAGCCAAATGTCATCGAAGCATCATTATATATAGTGATGATAGAAGAAACCCCACCCAGCAGACCATGCATCTATCTTATGAAGGACTTTATCCTAATTTTGAGTGGAGTACTTTTTTTTATACTTTATCAGCCCCCAATATAAAAAAAAAAACAACGCAACCAAAGATTATTCTCCAAGATGAATTCGATTTAAATGTTTTCAAGTCATGTGCCGTCTCTGGGTTATAAAGAATCTTTATAAGATGATCAGTCATATGTTGCCACCTGTCACAAAAAAACAAGTACGCTGATGTTGGAAACAAGTTACACATAAGAATAAGCATGCCAAGGAAATAAATTGTGAATTCTTGACTCATAGGAAAATGGTAAAATATATTTGTGCGTATGTGTGTGTGCAAATCAATGCAATCTTTGGTGCTGTAAAAAAATTCATTTACTTAAAACGAATCTTTTGTTATGAAATTATTTATCATCGGTAAAGTTAATAAGGTAAAAATGTAAGTTATCAAGTTGATTGACAAAATATAGTTGGCTTTTCACCAGTGTCATTATTTTCATGTTTCATTTTTTTTTCATTGCCGTAATGAAACACATTACCAAGTGGGATTACAGTATTCATTAGCTCTTCATCATTACCTAAGATCTGAACATTAGTTGTGCTTTTCCATGTTGTTGCTAAAATTAATTTACCGTAGAGAGACATTGGCAAAGTAAATATTTCAGCTTGTTTCAAAGTCTGGCGCTTATGAGAAAAATCTTAAAGGGAGTCTGTCATCACAAAATGACTGTTCAAGCCAAGAACAGCCAGTCAGTGCACCCTTGGTGTGACCAACAGTCTTGTGCACTTTTCCGTCTACTTGTTTCCTTCTTTTTCCACCCTTCTATGAGTTCTGAATAGAAAGAACTGTCAATCAATAAAGAGAGAGCAATGGAGATAAATGGAGAACAAGTAGGTAGGAGGGTGAACTGAACTGTTTGGCCACGCCAAGGTGCACCGAGCTCATGTTCTTGGTTTGAACAGTCATTTTATGCGGGCAATCTAATTAAAATTGTTCTGAGTCACCTTTCACATACTTTGTTTTTATTACACAAAGCAATATATAAAATAATCTATTATGTGAATTATCTCATCCAAAATTCTAAAGATTACAAAATGTGGCACAGATTTTGTTACAAATATGGTGATATAAAGAAGTGGGGGGATTAATGGTACAAAGTGTGGATATGTCACATCGCAGTGAGATACTTATTTCAACAGAGCGTATGCAGGATCACTTTACTCCAGCTGGAGTGTTTAGTTCTTGGTGGGGTTAGTGCCCCCAAATCCTCTAAAAAAAAAGATTGAAAGGACCAGGCTGCCTATTTGGAAAGTTATCTGTAGGATTGTGGAAGTAAGACTCCAGTAGGATTTGGTCAAAAAAAAGCAAAGGGGACAGGGCTGATTGAAGGAGTAGAGGTCGATTACAGAAAGTCCTCTGTAGCATCGTCAGAGGACCAAAGCTGGAGCTACCATTTTAGAAAGTGTCAAGGATGCCTTCCTGACTTCACTCTTTTAAAGGGTTGGTAAGCATCGGCAGTGTCTTCTGATGCCTTTATTTATCTGTCATGGTCCTAGGCTGTCCACAAGAGCGGGAGACTAAGTGATTACACCAGCAAGTCACACGAAGGATTTCACCAACCAGAGATCGGGCAGTTGTCACAGCTAAGGTGGTCGATCGCACTTTATGAGGGTTCTGCCCAATAATAAAGGAGGCTGTCAGCAACTCCAACAATGCTGCTTTTTCCTGACTATAAGATAAAGACTTTTTTTTTAACAAAATGAATGTCCTATAGTCCCTAAGTAATTAAATGGAAATGATAGGTGTACCTTTTCATGAAACCAGGTAGATGTGTCTTCTATCAACCCAACCGTTTGCTTGTTGTCATTGAAATATCTTAATTTGATTTTACATTGGTGACTTATTTCAACTGAAAATAATATGCTCTCTATAGCTGTAGCTCTAATATACTTTTGGAAACGCCAAAATTACACATTAGGTGAGACATCTCGTTGAAATACTTTGGTAATTTTTACATCACAACTTCACCAGAATGTGTAGGAAGTGTCTATGATGTCTTATGTGTATATCAGAAAGTCAACCCCCGGCAGGATTCCAAGTTTACACTATAAATTATACAACCCACTAAAACATTTTATATATTTAGGTCTCTAATTTTGGAGCAGCAAATCATTACAGATGACTGCATGGTATCAATAAGAAGAAAACATCTTCTATCTCCTCCACATTCTTATCAGACACAAGGTGAACCATTTATCTTCGAATAGTCAATATGATACCTCTGCTTTATCTTCTACTTTGTTTCATGGCAAAAGGTTGAGAAAAATATGTTTTATTTTTATTTTTTTTTAAACAGTGCCTTGTTTCTCTATGGGCTGCGCCTGGTATTGCACTTAAAATCCACTCACTTAAATGGGGATTAGCAGTATTAAAAGGTATAGTCAATGAACATACACTGGGGAAAATAAGTATTTGATGCACCACCGATTTTGCAAGTTTTCCCACCTGCAAAGAATGGAGAGGTCTGTAATTTTTATCGTAGGTACACTTCACCTGTGAGAGACAAAATGTAAAAATAAAATCCAGAAAATCACATTGTATGATTTTTAAATAATTAAATTGCTTTTTTTTGCATGAAATAAGTATTTGATCACCTACCAACCAGCAAGAATTCTGGCTCTCACAGACCTGTTAGTTTTTCTTTAAGAACCCCTCCTATTCAGCACTCATTACCTGTATTAATTGCACCAGCTTGAACTCGTTACCTGTATAAAAGACACTCAAGCAATCACACTCCAACCTCTCCACCATGGCCAAGACCAAAAAGCTGTCTAAGTACACCAGGGACAAAATTGTAGACATGCACAAGGCTGGGATGGAATGCAGGACAAAAGGTTAGCAGCTTTTTGAGAAGGCAACAACTGTTGGTACAATTATTAGAAAATGGAAGAAACACAAGATGACTGTCAGTCTTCCTCTGTCTGGGGCTCCTTGCAAGATCTCGCCTCGAGGGGTAACGATGATTCTGAGAAAGGTCAGGAATCAGTCCAGAAAAACATTGGAGGACCAGGTCAATGACCTCAAGAGAGCTGGGACCACAGTCTCAAACATTACTGTTAGTAACACACTACGCCGTCATGGATTAAGATCCTGCAGGGCATGCAAGGTCCCCCTGCTAACACCATGTGCAGGCCCTGTTGAAGTTTGCCAATGATCATCTGGATGATCCAGAGAAGGCATGGGACAAGATTATGTGGTCAGATGAGACCAAAATAGAACTTTTTGGTATCAACTCCACTTGCGGTGTTTGGAGGAAGAAGAATGAGTACAACCCTAAGAACACCGTTCCAACTGTGAAGCATGGTGAGGGAAACATCATAGTTTGGGGGTGCTTTTCTGCAAAGGAGACAGGACGACTGCACCTCCTTCCCTCAGTAAGAGCATTGAAGATGGGTCATGGCTGGGTCCTCCTGTTAGAACCCTCCTGTTTGTTTTTTACATCTTGTGTTTTGCGGTCACGTGACCACCTGCCTTTATATTCCAGCTCCGCCCTTGTGGCTGTGCTGGACTTCAGTGTTTGACTGTTTCTCTAGCCTGGTGCTTCGGTGCCTTTCTCTGTCAGTTCGCTTGGTCCTTCTGGGACCTCTAGTACCTTTTGTCAGTTTGTCTTTTTGTGTTCTGCAACAACTTCTCTGTTTAGGAGGTGTCCCATTTTTGTCCCAGTCCTTAATGCTATAGGTCTTCGTTCAGACTAGCCTAGGACTAAGGCGGGTCTGTTCGCTAGGAACAGGCAGCCCGCTACATCGTAGGGATTCAGCTTAGTCTTACTGTAGGGACAGCTTTCCCCTATCTTTCCTTAGTACATGTTGCAGATCATAACACCTCCAGCATGACAAAGACCCGAAACACACAGCCAGCACAACTAAGGAGTGGCTCCATAAGAAGCATTTCAAGGTCCTGGAGTAGCCTAGCCAATCACCAGACCTGAACCCAATATTAAATCTTTGGAGGGAGCTGAAACTCAATGTTGCCTAGCAACAGCCCCGAAACCTGAAAGATCTGGAGAAGATCTGTATGGAGGAGTGGGCCAAAATCCCTGCTGCAGTCTGTGCAAACTTGGTCAAGAACTACAGGAAACGTCTGACCTCTATAATTGCAAACAAAGGTTTCTGTACCAAATATTAAGTTCTGATTTTCTATTGTATCAAATACCTATTTCATGCAATAAAATGCAAATTAATTATGTAAAAATCATACAATGTGAATTTCTGGATTTTTTTTTAGATTCTGTCTCTCACAGTTGAAGTGTACCTACGATAAAAATTACAGAGCTCTGCATTCTTTGTAGGTGGGAAAACTTGGAAAATCGGCAGAGTATCAAATAGTTATTTTCCCCACTGTACTTGGAACTGGTTCTCAAAAACCAGCAGACATTTTTTTCCTTTTAATACGGGACAACCACTTCAGTTACTGGAGATAAAAAATGTTTGGATAACGGAAAGATGTTAATATTGTTTGCAGGTAAGATCCTTTCAATGTCTCCTGGGCCGTAACATTATGTAAAAATAAAATAAAGAATATTAATGGAAACCTGTTAATTTTTGTTCATTACAGCTTCTATTTCTTTTCCTTTGCAAGTTTTTAGTTTATCAATGAAAAATGCAAATATACTGCACCAGAGTTCCCCCCTAGATAAAATAACTAATGATCTCGCAGAGCCTCAGCATTAGAGCATTACAAGTTCATTGTTAAAATTTAAGGGAAAGTCTCGTGTATTTGATTTTGGTTTAATTAATTATAAGTCCAGATTTGTCCACCATCACCTTTCTGTAAAAGTAATGGTAAGTGTGCAAAACAGCTCACAATCACTTGTGGCCACATATGGTCTAAACTTCTCCATACAGAATAAAAAAAATCATGTTTTTTTTTAAATTGACAACTCACACCACTCATCTCAGAATGAAACATCTGTAAGTCTGTAAAAGAGAAATAATGTGTTAGGATTTTTATATATTGTATAGACACTGCAGCAGGGTGTATATTTTAATATTGACAAAATCAATATACAAGTCAATTAACAAATGTAGATTTTTACAGTTTCAAGGATTCAGAACTATTTTATTTTTAGAAGGAGAACTGTCATTAATTAGACTACCTTCTAAAAATTACATGATGCTATTTATCTGTAGTGCTGAAAAGTTTGGCAGCCGTTCCAACTGATCAACTTGGTGGAATTTATTATGGTTAACCTGTCAGGGAACATGTGCTGCCGGAACCACGGAAAAATGGATCATGAACAAGTTCCCTGACTGATGGCGTATCTGTTTTACTCTTAAATGCTCTAGCCTTTCCGACAAAACATACTTTAAAAAGGACCCATAAATGGGGAGAATGGTCATCTCATCAGATCCTCATAGGCTTCTCTCAACGTAGATTGGTTTGAAAGGACTTAGACTTTACATAAATAGGGAGAGACCTGTCAATGAAGCCAAGCCAAGGAAGGTAAAACCAGGGAAGACCTACCCAAATGTGGCAGCATGTAAGAGTTAAATACAAATTTATGTAATGAGCAATCCTTTTCCTGATCTATGTTGTCCATGGTTAGGACAACCAAAATCACCATCCTTTTAATTAAAAGGGGGAAGGTCCTTCAAGGGCTTTTCCACACAAGCAAAACTTGCAAATTTTACAGAGCTGTTATTTTGTGAACATGAACTTCTATGCAGCACCACCAACTGCTTAACATATCAACAGAATCTAAGAGAAAGAAAATACCATATTCATCTGTAAACCCCTACTTCTGAGATGTTCTCCCCTTAAAGCAATGTCACAAGATTTTGCACTTGGCTCTAGCAGAACACAGAAAGCCTACAGCTGTGTAGTATGATGCCACAAGGTCACCACTTACCTTATAATATTGTCTACACACAGCTATGTAAATGGCTTTATTAATGAAATAATTCCACCATGCACATGAGGCTGAGTACTGCAATGTATTACTTTGATAGACATCACATTGAATGAGCAAGTATTTTCTCTTACATTACTGTATGTGAGATGAAAATTATTTCTGCTGTATTGAATTTTCCAAAATATCCAGAGTTTACAGTTTTTGATAGAATGGGATCTGGGCACATATTATAATGAGGCCACCATAAAATTACTGTCTCAGTCTATACAGCAAAGCCGACACGTGAGCTGCTTCAAGATTTTTGTGAATATTTACATAAAAAAAATCTATAAGATAAATCTTTAAAATATATGTTCATATGATCATAAAAACCTGATTTAAATGTGTTTCATGATTACACGTTCCTTTTAAGAAAAAGGTTGTATAAATTGAAACTTTTAAAACTGAATACTAAAGTTAAAAAAACAAAGTAAAATATACACTGCTCAAAAAAATAAAGGGAACACTTAAACTACAGAATATAACTCCAAGTAAATCAAACTTCTGTGAAATCAAACTGTCCACTTAGGAACACTGATTGACAATCAATTTCACATGCTGTTGTGCAAGTGGAATAGACAATAGATGGAAATTATTGGCAATTATCAAGACACCCTCAATAAAGGAGTGGTTCTGCAGCTGGGGACCACAGACCACATCTCTGTACCAATGCTTTCTGGCTGATGTTTTGGTCACTTTTGAATGTTGGTTGTGCTTTCACACTCGTGGTAGCATGAGATGGACTCTACTACCCACAGAAGTTGCTCAGGTAGTGTAGCTCATCCAGGATGGCACATCAATGCAAGCTGTGGCAAGAAGGTTTGCTGTGTCTGTCAGCGTAGTGTCCAGAGGCTGGAGGCGCTACCAGGAGACAAGCCAGTACACCAGGAGACGTAGAGGGGGCCGTAGGAGGGCAACAACCCAGCAGCAGGACCGCTACCTCCGCCTTTGCGCAAGGAGGAACAGGAGGAGCACTGCCAGAGCCCTGCAAAATGACCTCCAGCAGGCCACAAATGTGCATGTGTCTGCACAAACAGTTAGAAACCGACTCCATGAGGATGGTTGGGGACCCGACGTCCACAGATGGGGGTTGTGCTCGCAGCCCAACACCGTGCAGGACGCTTGGCATTTGCCACAGAACACCAGGATTGGCAAAGTCGCCACTGGCGCCCTGTGCTCTTCACAGATGAAAGCAGGTTCACACTGAGCACATGTGACAGAGTCTGGAGACGCCGTGGAGAGCGATCTGCTGCCTGCAACATCCTTCAGCATGACCGGTTTGGCAGTGGGTCAGTAATGGTGTGGGGTGGCATTTCTTTGGAGGACGGCACAACTCTCCATGTGCTCACCAGAGGTATCCTGACTGCCATTAGGTACCGAGATGAGATCCTCAGACCCATTGTGAGACCATATGCTGGTGCGGTTGGCCCTGGGTTCCTTCTAATGCAGGACAATGCCAGACCTCATGTGGCTGGACTGTGTCAGCAGTTCCTGCAAGATGAAGGCATTGAAGCTATGGACTGGCCCGCCCGTTCCCCAGACCTGAATCCGATTGAGCACATCTGGGACATCATGTCTTGCTCCATCCAGCAATGTCACGTTGCACCACAGACTGTCCAGGAGTTGGCGGATGCTTTAGTCCAGGTCTGGGAGGAGATCCCACAGGAGACCATCCGCAACCTCATCAGGAGCATGCCCAGGCGTTGTAGGGAGGTCACACAGGCACGTGGAGGCCACACACAATCCTGAGTCTCATTTTGACTTGTTTTAAGGACATTACATCAAAGTTGGATCAGCCTGTAGTGTGTTTTTCCACTTTAATTTTGGGGGTGACTCCAAATCCAGGCCTCCATTGGTTAATAAATTTGATTTCCATTGATGATTTTTGTGTGATTTTGTTGTCAGCACATTCAACTTTGTACAGAACAAAGTATTCAACGAGAATATTTCATTCATTCAGATCTAGAATGTGTTATTTGAGTGTTCCCTTTATTTTTCTGAGCAGTGTATATATATATATTTATATTTAGTGAATTTGTTCAACACAAATTGACTTTGCCTTAAATTTTAAAAAAATTCTGATTCTCCTGAGACTGAATTTATTGCAATTTGCTTTGAACAAATTCATCAGGTTGTAGGTTAACATTAAATGGATAGGAAAAAAAACATTAATACTCCCATCACCGCTCACAGGTTTTAGACAGGCATATTAAAAGAGTATTTTATTTCCTAACTCAAATATACACATGAAAAGAGGCAACTTTATAGTATATCTTATCAGAAAAATCTGCCTTTCTCCATCAAGACTGATCTTTCATTCCTAATTCATAGGTAAAATCTGTATTCGGTGAAGACAAAATGTTACATTACTGAGATGGGAGATGACAGTTAATGATAAGATTCCATGTAGAATGGAATCATACTACACAGCTGTAGGCTTTCTGTGTTCTGCTAGAGCCAAGTGCAAAATCTTGTGACATTGCTTTAAGGGGAGAACATCTCAGAAGTAGGGGTTTACAGATGAATATGGTATTTTCTTTCTCTTAGATTCTGTTGATATGTTAAGCAGTTGGTGGTGCTGCATAGAAGTTCATGTTCACAAAATAACAGCTCTGTAAAATTTTCAAGTTCTGCTTGTGTGGAAAAGCCCTTGAAGGACCTACCCTCTTTTAATTAAAAGGATGGTGATTTTGGATGTCTTAACCATGGACAGCATAGATCAGGAAAAGGATTGCTCATTACATAAATTTGTATTTAACTCTTACATGCTGCCACATTTGGGTAGGTCTTCCCCGGTTTTACCTTCCTTGGCTTGGCTTCATTGACAGGTCTCTCCCTATTTATGTAAAGACTAAGTCCTTTCAAACCAATCCACGTTGAGAGAAGCCCATGAGGATCTGATGAGATGACCATTCTCCCCGTTTATGGGTCCTTTTTAAAGTATGTTTTGTCAGAAATCCTAGAGCATTTAAGAGTAAAACAGATACGCCATCAGTCAGGGAACTTGTTCATGATCCATTTTTCCGTGGTTCCGGCAGCACATGTTCCCTGACAGGTTAAACATAATAAATTCCACCAAGTTGACCAGTTGAAACGGCTGCCAAACTTTTCAGCACTACAGATAAATATGAAACATTACATGACCCATGAAATCAATGGACTTTCCATATAAAGCATGGACTTTTGCAATCCTTTCGAGTACAGGATCTTTTTCTTAAAGTCTGAGCAGAGAGCCCATGTAAAGAGTGGATTTACTAATTTTTCTAATTTTTAGTATATGGTAATAATTGAAGGATGCCTTTGGTATTCTGCTTTGCAGTGAAATTATGTTCCGCTAGAAATGATGGAATCTGCAATTGAGGCTCCAACGTAGATATAAACCTACCCAAAGCATATAGAGATCAGCTGTTTAAAACTCTATTTTATATTGTACATTTACACACAATAAAGCAGCTTGAAGACAAATGAAAAATGTGACAACTATATTTGTATACATGGCTGCCTTTGTTATCAATGCTATGTATACTCCAAAAGGTTGACAATTTTAAAATTTTTAATAAAATGCAGTCTTGTTTTTGTCATGGTAGAACAGTGAAACTGTGCCCTGAAATATAAATGTATGATAGAAATATCTTTGGTCTGGAAATACACGATATGTAAAATTAGTGCTTACAGTTGAGCATTATATATATGGGGGTGACAGAATTTGTACCCTCATTTTATAATGGTGATAATATGAACATCAATGTCATTTTTTGTACTTACAAAGATAATAGGTTGATAGCAGATTATATAGTATAGGAACAATTATCTATACTATCATTGCAATTACAGTGCCTACAAGTAGTATTCAACCCCCTGCAGATTTAGCTGGTTGACACATGCGGAATTAACTTGGCATTGTGACATTTGTACTGTAGATCAGCCTGGAAGTGGGAAATGCACTGCAGCAAATTTTTTTTTTTTTTTTTTAAAACGTAAAAAGTTAATTCAGAGTGTCATTTATTATTCAACCCCTCAAACCACAAGAATTCTGTTTGGTCCCCCTAAAGTATTAAGAAGTAGTTCAGGCACCAAGAATAATGAGCTTCACATGTGTGGATTAAAGATCTCTTTTGCCAGCCTTTTCTGACTATTTAAGACCCTCCCCAAACTTGTGAACAGCACTCAGACATGGTCAACATGGGAAAGACAAAGGAGCATTTCAAGGCCATCAGAGACAAGATCGTGGAGGGTCACAAGGCTGGCAAGGGGTACAAAACCCTTTCCAAGGAGTTGGGCCTACCTGTCTCCACTGTTGGGAGCATCATCCGTAAGTGGAAGGCTTATGGAACTACTGTTAGCCTTCCACGGCCAGGACAGCCTTTGAAAGTGTCCTCCCATGCCGAGGCCAGGCTTGTCCGAAGAGTCAAGGCTAACCCAAGGACAACAAGGAAGGAGCTCCGGGAAAATCTCATGGCAGTGGGGACATTGGTTTCAGTCAATACCATAAGTAATGTACTCCACCGCAATGGTCTCCGTTCCAGACGAGCCCGTAAGGTACCTTTACTTTCAAAGCGTCATGTCAAGGCTCGTCTACAGTTTGCTCATGATCACTTGGAGGACTCTGAGACAGACTGGTTCAAGGTTCTATGGTCTGATGAGACCAAGATCGAGATCTTTGGTGCCAACCACACACGTGACGTTTGGAGACTGGATGGCACTGCATACGACCCCAAGAATACCATCCCTACAGTCAAGCATGGTGGTGGCAGCATCATGCTGTGGGGCTGTTTCTCTGCCAAGGGGCCTGGCCATCTGGTCCGCATCCATGGGAAGATGGATAGCACGGCCTACCTGGAGATTTTGGCCAAGAACCTCCGCTCCTCCATCAAGGATCTTAAGATGGGTCGTAATTTCATCTTCCAACAAGACAACGACCCAAAGCACACAGCCAAGAAAACCAAGGCCTGGTTCAATAGGGAAAAAGTCAAGGTGTTGGAGTGGCCTAGTCAGTCTCCTGACCTTAACCCAATTGAAAACTTGTGGAAGGAGCTCAAGAATAAAGTCCACATGAGACACCCAAAGAACCTAGATAACTTGGAGAAGATCTGCATGGAGGAGTGGGCCAAGATAACTCCACAGACCTGTGCCGGCCTGATCAGGTCTTATAAAAGACGATTATTAGCTGTAATTGCAAACAAGGGTTATTCCACAAAATATTAAACATAGGGGTTGTATAATAATTGACCCACACTTTTATGTTTAAAATTTAATAAAATTCAACTGAGCAACATAACTTTTTGATTTGTAAGATTTATGCTTCTGTTCATAAAACCTACTCTCGTTTGCAGTTTGAAGGCTCTAACTTATTTGCATCTTATCAAACCAGCTAAATCTGCAGGGGGTTGAATACTGCTTGTAGGCACTGTATGACTATTCTCATTCATTCATATAATGCCAAACGTGTCCATGCTTTACAGCTGGAGTCCCTGTAGATAATAGCATAATACTCCAGAGCTGTCCACACCTCCGTGATACTGTGATTCACTTTATACTATTTCATTGTTGTAGAATCAATGTATCATCTGTACGTGGCCTCGAGAACAAGGCGGCCGAGTGGCTTTGCTGAACCATTGGATGTGACCTGCCAGTAATACTATTCCTTATTCATTCAGCACTTAAAACAGTGCCTGGAAATGATAACAAAGCAAATCCGCAGATCAGCAGTCTCAACACTGTAATTACTAATTCAATAGTAAAATGAAAGAGAATGTGGGAGGAATTGTATAAAAACACAATGAGCCATTTAATTTTGCTCATTGTTACAATTAGACTAGCTCACACGAAGCCTCCTCTCACAGCAGAAAACTAAATGAAATGCATTGCATGGAGCCACATACACACCTGTAATAACATTTTACAAGGGCCATCTTGTACAGTATACTATGAAAAGTGTTATGTCAGTAGCTGCTCCCTATCACTGGGCTTAAATTGGTTAATTAGCAAATATTATTAGGAGTGTAATAATTTGTACACAAGTAAGAATTATGGTATATTACTTGTACCTTATATTAAAGTTTTTTTTATGCTAGAATAGCACATAGTTCTCTTGGAAAATGTTTACTGGTTTCTTAAATATCGTTTGTTACAGTGGGCTAAATTTCACCTTTAAAGAAGCACTCATACTTTTTTTTTTAAGTATAGCACTAAATCAAATGCCTTAACACCTTACTGGCCTTGGGCGTATTAGTACGCCCCAGGCCATCACCCCCGGTTCAGTGAGGGCTCCGGCGCTGAGACCGCACTGAACCGGGCACATGTCAGCTGATTATTACAGCTGAAATGTGCCCGCAACAGCCGTGGGTGGAATCACGATCCACCCGCGGCTGTTAACCAGTTAAATGCTGCTGTCAATCTCTGACAGCGGTATTTAACAGCGCCGCGCCAGAAGTGCGTCACTTACCCCGCCCATCGGTGACCCCGTCACGTGATCGCGGATCACTGATGGGTGGGCATGACAACCCTGGGTCTGCAGCAGACCCCAGTGGTTGTCATGTAAAGATCGCTATGAGCGCCACCTAGTGGTCGGCGCTCATAGCACAGGAGCATTTCTGCTACATAAAGGTGATCTTCTGTTCATCACCTCTATGTAGCAGAGGCGATCAGACAGTTGCTGCTTCTAGTCTCCTATGGAGACTATTGAAGCATGCAAAAAGTGTAAAAAATGTTTTTAAAAATATTTAAAAAAATTAAAAAAAATATAAAAGTTTAAATTACCCCTCTTTTGCCCCATTCAAAATAAAATAATAAAAAATAAACCCCACATACACATATTTGGTATCGCCGCGTTCAGAATCGCCCAATCTATCAATATAAAAAAAGAATTCATCTGATCGGTAAACGGCGTAACGAGAAAAAAATTCCAAGCAGCAGAATTACGTTTTTTCGGTCGATGCAACATTGCAATAAAATGCAATAACAGGCGATTGATCAAAACATCGTATCTACCCCAAAATAGTATCAATAAAAACGTCAGCCCGGCGCGCAAAAAATAAGCCCTCACCCGGCCCCAGATCCCGAAAAATGGAGACGCTACGGGTCTCGGAAAATGGCGTCATTTTTTTAGCAAACTTTGGATTCTTTTTTTTCACCACTTAAATAAAGAAGAACCTATACATGTTTGGTGTCTACGAACTCGTAATGACCTGGAGAGTAATAATAGCAGGTCAGTTTTAGCATTCAGTGAACGTGGAAAGAAAGAAGAAAAAAAACAACTGTGGAATTGCATTTTTTTTGCAATTTCACCGCACTTGGAATTTTTTTCCCGTTTTCCAGTACACAATATGGTAAAACTAGTAATGGCGTTTAAAAGTACAACTCGTCCCACAAAAAATAAGCCCTCACATGGCCATATTGACCAAAAAATAAAAACCCTATGGCTCTGGGAACAATGGGAGCAAAAAACGAAAATGCAAAAACTGAAAATCCCAAGGTCGTAAAGGGGTTAAATTGCCATTATCTGCTACAATATCTGCTATGTACATTGTCCATTGAATTTCTATGTGATGCTGCTTCAGGCATTACAGTTGCTGTCTATGGTGTGTAGTAAAATGATTCCTAAATAATCAGTAATCACTGATTAAAAATCTATATATATTCTACAAAAATAAGATGTACAGATACTTAAATAATAGTAATTTAAAATACTATAAAAAGAGGTTATCCACTACTGGACAACACCTTAATAGCTTCTTTTTGCTGCTAAAAATTAAAAAAAAACTGCATACTTACAACCCGGAAAGGCACTGTCAGCTAAACCTGCAGCCTTCTCAATTTCATCAGAGCGGAATTAATAATCTATTAACCCCTTCACTCCCCAGCCTGTTTTTAGCTTTCTAGCCAGGCTAATTTTCAGTTTTGACCATTGTCACTTTATGAGGTTATAACTCTGGAACGCTTCACCATATCAAAGTGATTCTGAAAATTTGTACTTTGTTAGTGGTAAATTTTGGTTGATATGATTTGTGTTTATTTATGAAAATATTGAAAATTTGACAAAGAAAATAGAAAATGTTGCAATTTTCAAACTTTTAATTTGTATGTCCTTAACCAAATAATTATATCACAAAAATAGTTAATAAATAACATTTACCATATGTCTATTTCACTAATTCATTATTTCACTATTTCATAATTTTTAAACATAATTTTTTTGTTTGGACGTTAGAAGGGTTAAACGTTTATCAGCAATTTCTCATTTTTCCAACAAAATTTACAAAACCAATTTTTTTAGGGACCACATCCCATTTGAAGTGACTTTAAGCGGCCTATGTGACAGAAAATACCCAAAAGTGACACCATTTTAAAAACTACACCCCTCAAAGTGCTCAAAACCGCATTCAAGAAGTTTATTAACCCTTTAGGAGCTTCACTGGAATTAAAGCAATGTGGAAGGAAAAAATTATTTATTTTTTTTATCTCACAAACATATTGTTTAGCCCCAAAATTTGCATTTTCAAAAGGGTTACAGGAGAAAATTGACCATATAATTTGTTGTACAGTTTTGCTGAGTACGCCGATACCCCATATGTGGTGCAAAACTACTGTTTGGGTGCACGGCAGGGCTTGAAAGGAAAAGAGCACCATTCAACTTTTGGAGCGCAAAATTGGCTAGAATAGATAGTGGATGCCATGTCACATTTGCAGAGCCCCTATTGTGCCTAAACAGTGTAAACCCCCCACAAGTGACCGCATTTTGGAAACTACAACCCTCAAGGAACTTCTAGAGATGTGGTGTGCACCTTGAACCCACAGGTGCTTCACAGAATTTTAAAACATTGAGCCATGAAAATGAAAAAATAAATTTTTCCCGCAAAAATGTTGCTTTAGCCCTAAATTTTTCTTTTTCACAAGGGTAACAGGAGAAAATGGACCCCAAAATTTGTTGTGCAATTTATCCTGAGCACGCCTATACCCCATATGTGGGGGAAAACCACTGTTTGGGCGCACGGCAGGGCTCGGAAGGGAGGAAGCGCCATTTGACTTTTTGAATGTAAAATTTGCTGGAATAATTAGCGGACGCCATGTTGCATTTGGGGAGCCCCTGATGTGCCTAAACAGTGAACACCCCCCACAAGTGACTCCATTTTGGAAACTAGACCCTCAGGGAACTTATTTATATGTGTGGTGAGCACCTTGAATCCCCTGGTGCTTCACAGAAGTTTGTAACGTTGAGCCATAAAAATAAAGATCAAATTTTTCCACAAAAATGGTTTTTTTTTAACCCCAAATTTTGCATTTTCACTAGGGTAACAGGAGAAATTGTACCATACCATTCTCCTTAGTACACTGATATCCCATATGTGCTGGAGAACTAATCTTTAGGAACTCGGAAGGGAAAGACTATCAATTAAATTCTGGAGCACAATTTTGGCTGGAATAGATTGTGGATAACATGTTACATTTGAAGAGCCCCTGACATCCCAAGACATTAACCCTCAGGCAATTCACAGAATTGCATAAAATTGTGCTGAGTCATTGGAAAATTACCATTTTTTCCACTAAAATGTTGCTCTGGCTCCAAGTTTTACATTTTCAAAAGTGATAATAGGAGAAACTGGACCATACAATTTGTTGTGCAATTTCTCCTAAGTAGCTTTTATTGGGAACATTTTACGTAACATTTGGGACCACATTTATCTTGTGCTCTACACTGGGCACTTACATCGGAGTTTCCTTCTAAGGGCTCACTCCCATTGTGATGCAATCAGAGGAGTGCCATCGATAAAAAATCGGATTGCACTCGCTCCAATGCTACCCTATGGTGCAGCTCACATCGGCGATTATTTTTTCATGCCAATTCGGCATGCGAAAACAATCGACGCATACTACGATTGCATACGCATATCGGATTGCATGCACCCATATACAGTACAGACCAAAAGTTTGGACACACCTTCTCATTTAAAGATTTTTCTGTATTTTCATGACTTTGAAAATTGTACATTCACACTGAAGGCATCAAAACTATGAATTAACACATGTGGAATTATATACTTAACAAAAAAGTGTGAAACAACTGAAAATATATCTTATATTCTAGGTTCTTCAAAGTAGCCACCTTTTGCTTTGATGACTGCTTTGCACACTCTTGGCATTCTCTTGATGAGCTTCAAGAGGTAGTCACCGGAAATGGTTTTCACTTCACAGGTGTGCCCTGTCAGGTTTAATAAGTGGGATTTCTTGCCTTATAAATGGGGTTGGGACCATCAGCTGTGTTGTGCAGAAGTCAGGTGGATACACAGCTGATAGTCCTACTGAATAGACTGTTAGAATTTGTATTATGGCAAGAAAAAAGCAGCTAAGTAAAGAAAAACGAGTGGCCATCATTACTTTAAGAAATTAAGGTCAGTCAGTCCGAAAAATTGGGCAAACTTTGAAAGTGTCCCCAAGTGCATTTGCAAAAACCATCAATCGCTACAAAGAAACTGGCTCACATGAGGACTGCCCCAGGAAAGGAAGACCAAGAGTCACCTCTGCTTCTGAGGATAAGAAGCCTCAGAAATCGCAGGTTAACAGCAGCTCAGATTAGAGACCAGGTCAATGCCACACAGAGTTGTAGCAGCAGACACATCTCTACAACAACTGTTAAGAGGAGACTTTGTGCAGCAGGCCTTCATGGTAAAATAGCTGCTAGGAAACCACTGCCAAGGACAGGCAACAAGCAGAAGAGACTTGTTTGGGTTAAAGAACACAAGGAATGGACATTAGACCAGTGGAAATCTGTGCTTTGGTCTGATGAGTCCAAATTTGAGATCTTTGGTTCCAACCACCGTGTCTTTGTGCGACGCAGAAAAGGTGAACGGATGGACTCTACATGCCTGGTTCCCACCGTGAAGCATGGAGGAGGAGGTGTGATGCTGTGGGGGTGCTTTGCTTGTGACACTGTTGGGGATTTATTCAAAATTGAAGGCATACTGAACCAGCATGGCTACCACAGCAGCTTGCAGCGGCATGCTATTCCATCCGGTTTGCGTTTAGCTGGACCATCATTTATTTTTAAACAGGACAATGACCCCAAACACACCTTCAGGCTGTGTAAGGGCTACTTGACTAAGAAGGAGGGTGATGGGGTGCTACGCCAGATGACCTGGCCTCCACAGTCACCAGACCTGAACCCAATCGAGATGGTTTGGGGTGAGCTGGACCGCAGAGTGAAGACAAAAGGGCCAACAAGTGCTAAGCATCTCTGGGAACTCCTTCAAGATTGTTGGAAGACCATTTCCGGTGTCTACCTCTTGAAGCTCATCAAGAGAATGCCAAGAGTGTGCAAAGCAGTCATCAAAGCAAAAGGTGGCTACTTTGAAGAACCTAGAATATAAGACATATTTTAAGTTGTTTCACACTTTTTTGTTAAGTATATAATTCCACATGTGTTAAATGAGGTGTGTCCAAACTTTTGGTCTGTACTGTAAGTCGTGTGAAACATCGCACTGCACTGCGTCTCCTCCGCAATTGTTTTGTGATCCTCTCATGCGAGAGGATCAGAGCACTGACACTCAGCTAACACTCGCAGTAGAGCAGGAGCTGAGTGTCATTAGCATCTCGCATGCTCTCGCATCGGAAGCCATATGCTAGTGGGACCCCAGCCTAAATCTCCAAGTGATGTGATTCAGATGAAACCCCGATTGATCAATACACTATAATAAGGCAAAAAAACAAGCAATGTGAACTGAGGTCTAAGATGGTACACATGCAAGAAATAGGAGCATGTTCACACTAGCAAAAAGAAGAAAAACCTACAAAAGACAAAAAATATATCTCATACCCTACCATCATTATATATAAATGTAAAGCAAAGTTGCATATTAAATATAGGGTACTTAGTGAACTATTTTTGATCAAAAAAAGTATACAAGCCGTCCAACCAGCGACAAGGTGACCCTAAATTGGGACGGTACCTACACCGTCTATATTATAAACCTTACTGTATATCAAAGTTGAAGTAATGCATATAAAAGGGTAGACAAATAGGACCGGGTCCCAACTTCAGACCACCTAGGCCCGTGGTAAGCTACATATATACATATATATAGGTTTTTCTTCTTTTTGCTAGTGTGAACATGCTCCTATTTCTTGCATGTGTACCATCTTAGACCTCAGTTCACATTGCTTGTTTTTTTGGCTTGTTTGCATTCTGTGCAAATTAAGGGTGTGGCATCCCCTTTGTTGAGCTGATTAGTATATATGTAGCTTACCACGGGCCTAGGTGGTCTGAAGTTGGGACCCGATCCTATTTGTCTACCCTTTTATATGCATTACTTCAACTTTGATATACAGTAAGGTTTATAATATAGACGGTGTAGGTACCGTCCCAATTTAGGGTCACCTTGTCGTTGGTGGGACGGCTTGTATACTTTTTTTGATCAAAAATAGTTCACTAAGTACCCTATATTTAATATGCAACTTTGCTTTACATTTATATATAATGATGGTAGGGTATGAGATATATTTTTTGTCTTGTCAAAAATAGTTCACTAAGTACCCTATATTTAATATGCAACTTTGCTTTACATTTATATATAATGATGGTAGGGTATGAGATATATTTTTTGTCTTTTGTAGGTTTTTCTACTATAATAAGGCAGCAGCGTTACTCTGGACTCCGTCTGGCCTCTGTTCCACGGTTTCCTTCTTTTCAGAGGTTCAAAAAATTGTCCAATGGCACGCCTAAAATGACGGACACTGCCGGATCATAGGCCAGACAGCGTCCACAGTGCCTCCCTCTGCCTCATTTATCCTTAAATATGTATATTTATATAAAAAAAAAGAAAAGTACACGTTTGTCATTGCCGCGTCCGGAACAGCCTGACCTATAAAACTAGTTAGTCCCTTCAGTGAACATTGCAAACAAATTATCACATTTATTCTGCTTTCTACGGTGAGCACTTACACCGCGGTTTCCATGTAAAATTCTGAAATATGTGATTCAGACGGAACCCCGGAGGAAAATTTCCTATAATGAGGCAGATGGAGACACTGTGGACTCCGTGTGACCTGTGATCCAGTAGTGTGCATCTTTTTAGGTGCGCATAAAAGTGCCATCGGGCACAATTTTGTGCACTCCTGTAAAGAAGGACAAAGCTGAATAGAGGCCAGACAGAGTCCAGAGTAACTGCTGCCGAATCATAGTGAACGGATCCTTTGGGGGTATTATCTGTATCACGTCTCTCCGAGATTTAGATGGAAACCCCAATATAAGTGCTCAAGGAGTAGTGCGGATAAATATGATCCCAAACGTTATGTAAAATGTTCCTAACAAAACCTTCAAATCAATTCACAAAAAAAGTAAGTCACCACTCAGGTCCATCATTGGTCACTGGAATAAAGGGGCTTCCATGTTACTGGGAGCAGAAAGGCTGTAGAAAAGCGCTATGGCTCCTCGCCCCCCAAAAGAAATCCAGCGAATTCTGCATTCCCAAATATAAATGCCCCCCTTCCTTCTGAGCACCACAGTGTCCCTAAACCGCAGTTAGGGTCCACATGTTTGGCATTTCTGTAGCAATGAGATCTCGCCTAATATACAGGTGCATGTCTCCAGGAGCACGAACTGGGCACAACGTACTGGTCACTACAACGTACTGGTTACTAAAACGGCAGTTTGCAATTTTCATTCAGCAACATCCACTGCTGCTTGTTTTTGGAAAACACCCATGAAGTCAAAATCGTCACTACACCTGTAGATAAATTCCCAAAGGGGTATAATTTCCAAAATTGGGTCACTTGAAGAAGGATTCCACTCTTCTAGCCCTTGGGGCTCTGCATATGGAGTCCGCAAACTATTCTAGAAAAATTTGCTCTCCAGGAGGCAAATAGCGCTCCATTCCTCTCGAGTCTCACTGTGTGGCTAAGCCACATATGGGGTATTTTTACATTCAGCACAGATAGTGGGACAAATTTTTACCCATTTCCCAATGTGAAAATGTAAAATCTGGGGCTAAAACAAAATTTTGTTGGTAAAAATGTAATTATTTGTTTCTTCACTGCCCAATGGCATAAAATTCTGTGACCCACCTGTGGTGTCAATATGATCACTGCACTCATAGATTAATTCATTGAGAGGTTTAGTTTGAAAAATGGGGTCTCTTATAGAGGGTTCTGCTGTTCTGGCACCTCAGGGGCTCTGCCAATGTGACATGGCACCCTCAAACCAATCCAGCAAAATCTGAACTCCAATATGGGCTTCTTGCCTTCTGAGCGTTGCACTCTGCCTCAAAAGTAGTTTTCGACCACATATGGGGTATCGGCGTATTCAGGAGAAATTGCACAACACATTTCGGGGTCCATTTTTCCTGCTATCCTTGTGAAAATGAAAAAAATTGGGGCTTAAACAACATTTTTGTGGGAAAAATATATTTTTTTAAATTTTCACAGATCAACATTGTAAAATTCTGTTAAGCACCTTTGGGTTCAAGGTGCTCACCACACAGCTAGATAAATTCCTTGAGGGGTCTAGTTTCCAAAATGAGGTCACTCGTGGGGGTTTTCCACTGTTTAGGTACATCGAGGGCTCTCCAAATGACATGGCACCCGCCGACCATTCCATCAATGTCAGCGTTCCAAAACATCACTCCTTCCCTTCTGAGCCCTGCCGTGTGCCCAAACAGTGGCTTTCCTTCACATATTGGGTATCGGCTTACTCAAGAGAAATTGCACAACAAATAGTATGGTGCAATTTCTCCTGTTACCCCAATGAAAATGCAAAATAGGGGGCTAAAAAAAACATTTTTGTGGAAAAATGTGATATCTTTGTTTTTATGGCTCAATGTTACAAACTTCTGTGAAGCACCTGGGGCCTCAAGGTGCTCACTACACATCTAAATAAGTTCCCTGAAGGGTCTAATTTGCAAAATGGGGTCACTTGTGTGGGGTGTTCACTTTTTCGGTACATCAGGGGCTCTCCAAACACGACATGGCTCCTTTCCTTCCAAGCCATGCCGTTCGCCCAAACAGTGGTTTTCCCCCACATGTGGGGTACAGGCAGGCGCAGGATAAATTGTGCAACAAATTTTGGGGTCCATTTTCTCCTGTTACCCTTGTGAAAGTAAACAAATTGTGGTCTAAAGTAAAATTTTTGTGAAAAAAAGTTAAATGTTTATTTTTTCCTTTCACATTCCATTAATTCCTGTGAAGCACCTGAAGGGTTAATAAATTTCTTGAATGTCGGTTGAGCACCTTGATGGGTGCAGTTTTTAGAATGGTGTCACTTTTGGGTATTTTCTGTCTTATAGACCCTTCAAAGTCACTTCAAATGTGATGTTTATTTTATTATTTTGTCAAATTTGTTGGAAAAATTAGAAATCGCTCAACTTCTAACCCTTCCAACTTCCTAAGAAAAAAAATTATGTTTCAAAAATTGTGTTGATGTAAAGTAGACATGTGGGAAATGTTATTTATTAACTATTTTGTGTGACATGACTCTCTGATTTAAAGGTATAAAAATTTAAATTGGAAAATTGAAAAATTTCTCAAAATTTTTCACAAATAAATGCAAGTGATATCGAAGAAATTTTACCACTATCATGAAGTACAATATGTCATGAAAAAACAATCTCAGAATCAGTGGGATTTGTTGAAGCGTTTTAGAGTTATTACCACTTAAAATGACACTGGCCAGAACAGGCTTGGTAGGTAAAGGGGTTAAATTTCATAGTAGCTAATTAGAGGTGTATGTATCCTATAATGTTAAAATTTCCACATTTAGCATATGTCATATAATAATAGTGTGGTTCCAACCTCCATCATACTTGTAAGGATGGTTTTGAAATCCCCTTGCCTAGTTCCATGCACAACGGCTTTCCCAACCATTAATTATGGCTAAAACTAACACAGCTCCATTCACTAAGCTTGCAAAATAAAAATAACATAAGAGTGCGTCATGCTTATGTAGCATCTGCATCCCTGCACACTTTCCACCATTCCTTCCCCCGGCAGGGACACCGACTCAATCACCACCACAGCCCCCGTCTTGCACTTCCTTCTCCTCCTGCTGCTGCCTGGGGTCTGCGCACGGCTCGCAGATCCCCGGGCACTGTGCTTAGGGTGCGTGCACTCTCCCTGTCTCTTAAAGTGACAGTGCACACCGTCCCAAAGTCCCCAGCCAATTGCTGAGAGACACTTATTATTTAAGGCACCTCCACCAGTTGGGAGGTGCCTGAGCAGCATGTTTAGTCTGTTACTTACATGCTTGCTAGTTCTCTAGTGTATACCAGCTGTACCTGTCTGCACCTGCTGTGCTAGTTTGTATACCAGCCGTACCTGCCTGCACCTGCCGTGCCAGTCTGTATACCAGTCGTACCTGCCTGCACCTGCTGTGTCAGTCTGCATACCTGCCGTGCCTGCCTGCACCTGCCGTGCCAGTCTGTATACCAGCCGTACTAGCTTGCACCTGCCGTGCCTGTCTGTATACCTGCCTGCAACTGCCATGCCACTCTGTTTACTAGCCGTACCTGCCTGTGTGTCACCCTGGCCTGGATGCCACAAATATAATAAAGCTGTGTCTGAGAGCAAGGGGGAGGTTCTCTAGTCAGGGGAACATTAGCATGCAATACCTCCTGTCTCAGGCCAGTAGGGGGAGCAGGCTGCCCCTATAAAAGCTGGAACTGGGGGCAGGGTTAGGGAGAACTGGACGACCTGTCTCAGGATTGAGAGTTGTCCCAGAGCAGTGAGGGACAGTTGTATTGCACCCTAAGAGGAAGTGTGGCAGTAGGAGAGCCACAAGCCAAAGACAAGAGGCGAAGTGAGCCTGTCTTGGCAGACAAAGAACTCCATTTTACCGGACTTTGGTGTCTGAGGCTGTGGGAATTCCACGTCCTGCAGCAGATAACCAGTCCGCAGGGGACTGTATGTTCCTTGGCCTGAGAAGCCCGGAGGCTCTGCCACAACAGAAGGGACCAGCAAAGCCGTACCAGGCCGGGAGTAGAAAGGGACCCACGTTGCAGGCCATACAGGCGAGAATACACGGTGAGCTCGGACCGTGGGCTACCCTATCAGGAGATAGCCAGAAGGAGCGCAGAGAGCACGGTGGGCTTACACCCTCTCCCTGACCAGGGCCAATTTCCCAATTGCGCTCAGACATCCAGGTCCCCTCCTAGCCGGGACTGTTTGTGGGTCAGTTCACCTGTTCTAGTAAAGACCCTGGACTGCAACCTGTTGTCTGCATGCTCCTTGCTCCTCCATCACTAACGGTACTGGGACGCCCTACACCATCACCCCCATCTTCCATTATGCTGGCTTGGGGCCGCACTCTTCCCGTGGGGAGTCACGCTATCCCAGCTGCATACATCATCAGCCTTGCAGCGGCGGTTCCTAATGGCCGCGGTCCACGGGTGGCGTAGTCGGACATCACTTAAAATTTATAAAGGGACTACTACTGGTCTGACCACCCTGAGCCACGGACCGGGTCGCCACTACTACCCCCATCGTTCCCCTATTGCCCGGATCCGAGTGCCCCACGGGGGCGAGTCAGCTTTGGCGTAGTCGGCAGGATAGTAACCAACCCGCCACAAACGGGTATTGCGTGCCTGAAAAAGACTGTACACGTACCTGAAGAAGAGGTTTCCCGCCCTCCGGAGCCGTTTCCCGCCATTTTCAGCCGTTTTCCCGCCATCGGACGCCATCTTCAGGACGCCGCGCGGGAAGAAGAGGGGCGTGGACGTCCAAACCGCGCGAGACCCGAAGCTCCGCCCCACGCACCGAAGCTGCGCAAGGTCCTGGAAGGGAGAGAGAGTGACGCTGACGTCACCAGGACGCGACGCAAGGTCCTCGTCCGGAGCAGCACCAGCGGAGCCGCGGCCTACAGAAGAGGATCGTCGGAAGGTAGGCCACGCTTAACTAGGGGGGAGGAAGATGTCGGACATGGAGGCGCCCACTACCACCAGTGCAGCTGCAGCAGCGGTGATGCCATTTTCCCTGCCCTACATCCCTGGAGCGGCCTGGCTGCCTAAGTATTCAGGGGAGCCCCATGCCCTAACTGACTTTAAGGAAAGGCTGTACAGTTTGTTCCAAGTCTACCCCCTAACAGAGGAACAGAAGGTTAGCATACTAACAGGGCAGTTAACTGGCGCAGCCCAAAGGGAGGTAAAGTCATGGCTCGCTGAGGAGAAAAGAACTGTGAAGGGTATTCTTGCCCGGCTGCGGGGTACCTTTGACACACGTACCTCCGCTGAAATTAAAATGAGGTTCTATGGATGTAAGCAGCGGGCACAGGACAGCTTCAGAGACTATGCCCTAAATTTGCAAGAAGTCTTGAGGACCATCAAACAAACTGACCCTGGCAGCGTGCAGGAAACGGACAAGCTGCTAACAGAACAATTCATAGAAGGTCTGCTGTCTAGCGCCCACAGTGCCCTACTGCGCCTCATGTTCTTTTAGAACCCTGATCTGACCTTTGCCCAATTTAAGGACAGGGCCATAAGGGTGCTCCGTGAACCCGCAACCAGTGGCGCTATAAACCCCCAGCGCCCTGCTCTCACCTACCACCAGGAGGCGGCGCCCTCCTCTATGGACTCTGTGGGGGCTGATGCACAGGCCCTGAACCAAGCCCCGTCGAAAGATCTGCACCACCAAGTCCAGGAGCTGACCAGGAGCGTCGTGGCGTTGACCAGGACCGTCCAGGCGTTACAAGTGGACCCGTCAAGACCCATCGAGCTGGCTTCAAGTCCGGAGGATGTCCCGTGGCGTCGACAGAGGAGGATCCCGTCGTTCCGAGGGAGGCCCACAGACCGCTACGCAGAGGATGGACAGCCCATTTGCCGTCGATGCAACCAGCCCGGACACATTTCCAGGTACTGTAATTTAAACGGGTCCAACCTGGGGCAGAGGGCCAACCCCCAGGCATAAGATCACCAGGCCCTTACAATTGGCGTAATAAGTACGTTGGGGGGCGCCCGGTTTTACCCGTGGTGCTGGACGATATCCCCATGAGCGCCTTGCTGGATACTGGGTCGCAAGTAACCACTATCCCTTATGTACTTTTTAAGCAGTATTGGACTGATGCTGATATCACACGGTATCCAGACAGTAACTTGAGCATCATCGTCAGTAATGGCTTACCCGTGCCGCAGATGGGGTTCAAGGAGATGACCATTAAAATTGGTAAAGTTGAACTACCGGCACAGGGAGTAATTATTGTGGACATTGACTGTCGTGAGAGTTACCCTAAAATAACTGTGGGTACTAACGTGATTGAAAATTGTCTTTCAGAGGTAATTGTAATTCTACAACAGGTGGCGGTGAATGCTAGTTCCAGACAACAGAGAGTCCTCAACAAGGAGATAAAAGCCCTGATGAGACGGCAGCAGGTAGAACTGTTTGGTGGTGAGATCGGTAGCGTAAGACTGAGTGACCCATTCCCCATTTCCATGCCTCCCAAATGATGATCTGGTGTCAGACTGCAATCGGGTTGAGAGGTAGAGACTACCAAGCCATGGTAGAACCCGTGTACTCGGACAGCAGGCCCACCATTTTGACAGCCCGGGGGGTGGTTGATGTCCGTCATGGGAGGGTGCTCGTTCGCATCCTCAACATTGGGGAGAGAGAGGTACACTTACCCAGGTACGTTACACTTGCCAAACTGTTTGTTGTCGAACACAAAGCTATCAGGGCCGTGGAGCCTTTGCCTCCATCTCCACAGGCGGAGGGTAATGGCTCCCAGAAACAAAAGGAGGACTGGTGCCAGAAACTCCATGTGGGTGCTGACTCCACTCCCCTGCACCAAAAACAATGAGTCTACCGGGTGGTACAGGAGTACGAGAGAGTCTTTAGTAAGCACCCGCTAAACTTCGGCAGAGTAAAAGGGATAGAACACCATATCCCCACGGGGAGCCACCCACCAATAAAAGAGAGACACAGGCCTGTACCCCCTGCACATTATCAGAACGCCAAGGGTATGCTGCGGGAAATGAAAGAAGCTGGGGTCATTAGAGATAGCTGTAGCCCCTGGGCAGCCCCCCTGGTTCTGGTAAAAAAGAAAGACGGCACCATGAGAATGTGCGTGGACTATAGACAAATCAACCGTATCACCCACAAAGACGCATATCCGCTGCCTAGAATAGAGGAGTCTTTAGCCGCACTAAAATCAGCTAACTTCTTTTCTACTTTGGACCTTACTAGCGGGTACTGGCAGGTTCCTGTGGCAGAGGCTGACAAGGAGAAGACCGCCTTCACCACCCCGATGGGACTGAGCGAGTTCAACTGTATGCCCTTCGGGCTCTGCAACGCACCAGGGACCTTCCAGAGGCTGATGGAATGCTGTCTAGGGCACCGAAACTTCAAGACGGTCCTCCTTTACCTGGACGACGTGATCGTCTATTCGAAGACTTACGAGGACCATCTAAAGCACCTGGCTGAGGTGTTCGAAGCCCTGGCAGGCTATGGCCTGAAGGTGAAACCATCGAAGTGTCACCTGCTGAAACCAAAGGTCCAGTACCTAGGGCACGTGGTAAGTGCGGAAGGAGTAGACCCCGACCCTGACAAGGTCACGGCCATCAAGAGCTGGCCCAGCCCCTCGAACATCAAAGAAGTGAGGCAGTTCCTCGGGTTGGTAGGCTACTACCAAAGGTTCATTCCCGGGTTCACTAAGATGGTAGCTCCTATGCAGGACCTCCTGATAGGACAGTCTAAGTCCAGAAGCCAAAAGCCACCCTTCAAGTGGGATAAGCCGGAAGAGGAGTCCTTCCGCCATTTGAAGATTGCCCTCACAGGGGATGAGATCCTGGCCTACCCTGATTATGGCCAGCCTTTTATTCTCCACACAGACGCCAGTAATGTGGGACTGGGAGCCGTACTGTCACAAAACCAACAGGGCAGAGAAAGGGTGATCGCGTACGCCAGCCGGAAGCGGAGGCCCACCGAGAGGAACCCGGAGAATTACAGCTCCTTCAAGCTAGAATTCTTGGCGGTGGTGTGGGCCGTAACGGAACGCTTCAAGCATTACCTGGCTTCCTCAAAGTTCACGGTGTACACGGACAACAACCCGTTAACACACCTAGACAGTGCAAGACTTGGTGCCCTGGAACAGCGGTGGATGGCCCGTCTCTCCAATTATGACTTCGTGATCAAGTACCGGGCAGGCAAAACCAATGCCAATGCTGATGCCCTATCGAGAATGCCTCACTTACCTGAAGGTGACGAAGACCCAGCAGAGCTGGAGGAGGTAGAACTCCTCGCGTTTCACCGGTACGGAGCCGCTCAATACTCCCACCGCGTGAAGGAGGAAGATTTAACCACCGTTATGATCAATCCCCTACCTCACCACAGCTGGGCCGAGACCCAAGATAGTGACCCTGCAGTCCGCCTGGTGAAAGATCTGTTTCTGACAGTGGCATTTAAGTGATACATTCCAGGAAGGGGGGCCATTCTAATGGTCATCTTTCTTTGAGGCATGATTTTGGGGTGTTGAAGAGTTGCAATGGCAGTTTGGGAACTATTCAAAGTCCCCGTCACCACCATCTTAGTACTCATATGAAATCCAGCATGAGGTTGGGTTCATAGGATATCATTAATTTCAATACATAGTGCAATACTGTAGTATTGAAGCATATAGTTTTAACAAAGGACCATAAATCCAAGTGCCCTTTGGGGACTAAATAATAATAAAAATATATACAGTACAGACCAAAAGTTTGGACACACCTTCTCATTTAAAGATTTTTCTGTATTTTCATGACTTTGAAAATTGTACATTCACACTGAAGGCATCAAAACTATGAATTAACACATGTGGAATTATATACTTAACAAAAAAGTGTGAAACAACTGAAAATATGTCTTATATTCTAGGTTCTTCAAAGTAGCCACCTTTTGCTTTGATGACTGCTTTGCACACTCTTGGCATTCTCTTGATGAGCTTCAAGAGGTAGTCACCGGAAATGGTCTTCACTTCACAGGTGTGCCCTGTCAGGTTTAATAAGTTGGATTTCTTGCTTTATAAATGGGGTTGGGACCATCAGTTGTGTTGTGCAGAAGTCAGGTGGATACACAGCTGATAGTCCTACTGAACAGACTGTTAGAATTTGTATTATGGCAAGAAAAAAGCAGCTAAGTAAAGAAAAACGAGTGGCCATTATTACTTTAAGAAATGAAGGTCAGTCAGTCCGAAAAAATTGGGCAAATTTTGAATGTGTCCCCAAGTGCAGTTGCAAAAACCAAGCGCTACAAAGAAACTGGCTTACATGAGGACCGCCCCAGGAAAGGAAGACCAAGAGTCACCTCTGCTTCTGAGGATAAGTTTATCTGAGTCACCAGCCTCAGAAATCGCAGGTTAACAGCAGCTCAGATTAGAGACCAGGTCAATGCCACACAGAGTTCTAGCAGCAGACACATCTCTACAACAACTGTTAAGAGGAGACTTTGTGCAGCAGGCCTTCATGGTAAAATAGCTGCTAGGAAACCACTGCCAAGGACAGGCAACAAGCAGAAGAGACTTGTTTGGCCTAAAGAACACAAGGAATGGATATTAGACCAGTGGAAATCTGTGCTTTTGTCTGATGAGTCCAAATTTGAGATCTTTGGTTCCAACCACCGTGTCTTTGTGCGACGCAGAAAAGGTGAACGGATGGACTCTACATGCCTGGTTCCCACCGTGAAGCATGGAGGAGGAGGTGTGATGGTGTGGGGGTGCTTTGCTGGTGACACTGTTGGGGATTTATTCAAAATTGAAGGCATACTGAACCAGCATGGCTACCACAGCATCTTGCAGCGGCATGCTATTCCATCCGGTTTGCGTTTAGTTGGACCATTATTTCTTTTTCAACAGGACAATGACCCCAAACACACCTCCAGGCTGTGTAAGGGCTATTTGACCAAGAGGGAGAGTGATGGGGTGCTACGTGAGATGACCTGGCCTCCACAGCCACCAGACCTGAACCCAATCGAGATGGTTTGGGGTGAGCTGGACCACAGAGTGAAGGCAAAAGGGCCAACAAGTGCTAAGCATCTCTGGGAACTCCTTCAAGATTGTTGGAAGACCATTTCCGGTGACTACCTCTTGAAGCTCATCAAGAGAATGCCAAGAGTGTGCAAAGCAGTCATCAAAGCAAAAGGTGGCTACTTTGAAGAACCTAGAATATAAGACATATTTTCAGTTCTTTCACACTTTTTTGTTAAGTATATACTGTATTTGCCGGCGTATAAGACGACTGGGCGTATAAGACGACCCCCCAACATTTCCACTCAAAATATAGAGTTTGTTATATACTCATCCCCTCCCATATAATGCCCCATGCAGGATGTCACCCCCCATATTATGCCCCATGCAGGATGTCACCCCCCCCATATTATGCCCCATGCCTCCATACATAAAAAAAAAAAATCCAATACTCATCTCTCTCCTCCTCATTTTCTGCCGCTGCTCTGGTCTGGACTCCAGCGTCGCCGGCGTCTTCCCGCTCTGCACTGCCTGTGGCGGCTCAGGGGAGGGCGCGGTGTAAAGACGTCACCGCACCCTCTGACCTGAGACGTCACAGGGAGCACACAGCAGGAAGACATCGGATCTGCGGAGGCACAGGGAGAGGTAAGTATCCAGCTGCTGGGGCCCTGAGCAAGCGGGGGAGAAGGGCGGGCGCTGATACCGCTCTCCTCCCCCCATAGCCCGGCGGGGTGCCCGACCGCAAGTGGGTCCCCCCGCCGGCTCAGGGCCCCGGCATCTACCCAGCACATCCCAACTGAAGTGCACCCGGCGTATAAGATGACCCCCCCACTTGGAGGCATGTTTTGCAGGGCAAAAAAGTCGTCTTATATGCCGGCAAATACGGTAATTCCACATGTGTTAATTCATAGTTTTGATGCCTTCAGTGTGAAAGTACAATTTTCAAAGTCATGAAAATACAGAAAAATCTTTAAATAAGAAGGTGTGCCAAACTTTTGGTCTGTACTGTATATTAAAAAAGTTTGAATTGCCACCCCCTTTTCCCAATGCAAAAATAAAGAAATAAAAAAATAAAAAGGATAAATATATTTGGTTTCACCATGTCGCAAAAGTCCAATTTCTGAAAACTGTTTAACCTATACGGTAAGTGACATAAAGAAAAACACAAAGAGTAAATCTAGAGGTGTTTTTATCCACCACACCTCCCAAAGAAAGCAATCAAGACATGGTATGTAACCCAAAATTGTACCTAGAAGAATGATGGCTCAGCCCTACATAGCACCATTATCCGAAAAATAAAAAAGTTACAGGTTTCAAAAACGGACAAAACAAACTAATTTTCTTTTTACAAAGTCCTGAGGTTTTTTTAGCCCTAAAATATAAAAAAAAATATTTAAGTTTGGTATCAATAGTAATGATTTGAAGAATCAAGTTGCAAGGTCATTTTTACATCACAAGGCCGCTAAAAACTCGAAAAACAATGGTTGAATTGTGTTTTTTTCCCATTTTTCAGTACATTACATGTTAAAATTAATGGTATTGGTTCTCAATATACTTGGTATACTTTCCAACTACGTGATATCCTATGATTAAGAGTATCTTAGTAACCCAGAAGCTCTGGGTTTCTTTTTACCATGTTTTAATCATTCTAATCAAAGTCTAATTTTACCTGGATGGTTGTGCCGGAAACTACCTTCTCCTTCTCTTCGGTATTGTTCAAAACTACAACTTGTCCCAAAAAAAAAGCCCTTATGTTAAAGTTTATGACAATATACGAGGGTCAGTCAATAAGCAATGCCTCCTATTTTTTTTCTCCTTTTAATTGGCAAGAAATTCAAATGCAATTACATAGGTTGAAAACCACAACATTAACGATTAATTTGTCACTTTTCAATATAATCTCCATCCATTTCCACAGTCTTGGTCCACCGTTTAACAAGGACATGTATTCCAGCATGGTAAAAAGCATTCTTGGGACCCACCGTGCACAAACTTTTCTGTATCCCAGTTGTTCAATAATTTTCATCACATTGCCTTTACTGAGGCAGATAATGCCACACAATTCATCTGCAGTCACCCGGCGGTCACCACGAATGATGTCATCGACTCGCTGAATGTTGCTTGGAGTCACTGCGGTTACTGGCCTGCCACTCCGCATTTTGTCAGCCAACGGTGATGGCCCTTCAGCTGTGTTACAGCGACGAACCCATCGTCTAACTGTACTGACATCCACTGTTGCATCACCATACACATTTTTCAGTCTCTCATGAATTCGAATGGGCGTTTCACCTTCTGCATGCAAGAATTCAATCACAGAACGTTATCTAATACGGACATCGATGTCAGCCATTTTGCAAACGGATACAGTCCTGCCACCTGTTGGTGCAGGAAGTTGTAATTGCTGTGGATTGGAGAAGAAGGTTTGAGGAATTGTGCCAAATTTGAATATTTAACATAACTACCTTATTTAAGGAAAAAAAAAATAGGAGGCATTACTTATTGATTGACCCTCATAATTAGAAAAAGTATGATGACTTGTTTGGAAGGATTGCCAGGAGAAAGCCTCTTCTTTATAAAAATGACAGCATGGCTAAAGTTTTCAAATTGCATCTGAACAAACGACTTCTGGAACAATGTTCTTTGGACAGATGAGACAAAAGTGAAGATATTTGGCCATAATGCCCTGCAACATGTTTGGCGAAAAACAGAAACACCTTATCAGCACAAACATCTTATACCAACTGTCCAGCTCAGTGCGGGAGGAGAATTTATTGGTACTTGTTTCGTAGCCACAGGACCTGGGCAATTTGCAGTCATTGAATCGACCATGAACGCCTTTAAATAGGAAAGTATTCTAGAGTCAAGTGTGAGGCCATCTATCCAAAAGCTAAAGCGGGCTGAAATTAGGTATTGCAACCAGACAATTATCCCAAACACACCAGCAAATATACATCAGAATGGGTGAAAAATATAAGAATCATTGTGTTACAATGTCCAGATCTTAACCCAATAGAAATGCTATGGTGGAACCACAAACAAGTATCCACAAACCTCTACGAATGTAATGCTTAATCCAAGAATCACATTATTTTTCACAAAGCACAATAAATGCATCATTATTGTTAATATACAGACTAATCCCAACACAAAGTTTCTTTCATGTGTCTTTTTCATCTCTGTCTGCCCCTTTGTGCATCCAGGTTCACATGACAGAATGGGTAGTCCTATTATCTATTATCCTATATTTCCCAGCAGAACTTGCTTCTCCTCAATACAGCTGTCCCCTACATACCTCCAGGGGCGGACACAGACTGTAGTGGGCCCCTGTGCAAGAAATTTTTGGGGGCCCCTCCATGCCCTTCATAAGGCAACAAAGTTATGTAAACATAACCCCCCCATGTGCATCTCTCACCCCCCCATGTGCAGCTCTCATCCCCCCCATGTGCAGCTCACCCCCCCGTACATCTCTCATCCCCCTCCGTGCATCTCTCATCCCCCCCGTGCATCTCTCATCCCCCCCCCTTGCATCTCTCATCCCATGTGCAGCTCACCCCCCGTGCATCTATCATCCCCCCCGTGCATCTCTCACCCCCCCATGCATCTCTCACCCCCCCCATGCATCTCTCATCCCCCCCATGTGCATCTCTCATCCCCCCCATGTGCATCTCTCATCCCCCCCATGTGCATCTCTCACCCCCCCATGTGCATCTCTCATCCCCCCCATGTGCATCTCTCATCCCCCCCATGTGCATCTCTCATCCCCCTGTGCATCTCTCATCCCCCCCATGTGCATCTCTCATCCCCCCCATGTGCATCTCTCATCCCCCTGTGCATCTCTCATCCCCCCCATGTGCATCTCTCATCCCCCCCATGTGCATCTCTCATCCCCCTGTGCATCTCTCATCCCCCTGTGCATCTCTGATTCCCCCCACTCCTAGTTAATTAATTGTATTTTAAAAAAATAAAACTTGTTATACTTACCCCCATGCGATCCCTGCAGAATCCTGGCGCTCGTCCACGTCGCTGCCACCAGGTTCTCCTGACGTTCGGCCATGTGATGGCGCCACATGCATAGCCAGCAGCTTTTGTTTTGGCCAAAAGATTTTTAAAGCCGCCACCACGATAAGGTAGACTCTTCTGGCCGGGCCCTACTCTAACCTATTAAAATTTTCTTAAAATATCCAATACTCCTTTTAGATATATTTTTATTTAGTTTTCTTTAAGGGAATGTGTCATATACATTTTTTTAAAAAATGACCAATAATACCACATACAGGGAATACCGCCACACCAAGACCAGACCACATATTACCACAACATAGTGACCGAATAATGCCACACAGAAGGGAGAAAAACTGCCACACCATGACCAGACCACATATTACCACCACATTACTAATATTACCACCACATTACTAATATTACCATAAGTGTCATTATACACGGGAGCTCTATACATGGTATGTATAATGTAAGTGTCCAGGTAATCTAGTGATCACCAGTGACATTATACACAGGAGCTCTGTATATAGTGTCAGTGTACAGGTAATACAGTGATCACCAGTGACATTATACACAGGAGCTCTGTATATAGTGTACAGGTAATACAGTGATCACCAGTGACATTATACACAGGAGCCCGGTACATAGTATATTGTGTAAGTGTACATGTAATACACTGACTCACTGGTGACGTCTCTAGGTGAAGTCCTTCAGCTACGCTTTTCTCCTTCATCCAGCACAGACCGCCATCACGTCTTCCAGCCAGGACTCGTCTCTGCATAAAATAACACAGTTATCTAGAGCATATTCCCCAACTTCTACATTACGCAGCTGAATACAGACGTGCATCCACCATCAATATATGGTTAGTTATTATACAACCTACCATTCCAAATATAAATTGTAATCCACCACGGTGCCCCCATTAACTGTAAATAGGCACTTAATATATAATTTAATTAGTACCTCTACTCTTTCCGCCAATTTGTTACCAGTTACACTCCTGCATCCGCAACGCCCCCTACTCTATACTTCCTGCTCCCCGCATTCATTATTTACATGCACCCCCTGCCCCAATTCATTATATCATGTCCGTGCTCTCCCCACCCCATCATCATTTACTCTCCCCCACCCCACATTCATTATATGCAGCTCATTATCCCCCTACTCCCAATTCCCCCATGTGCAGCTCATTTTCTCCCAATTCCCCCATGTGCAGCTCTCATCTCCCCCCATGTGCACATCTCTCATCCCCCTCCCCCACATGTGCATCTCTCACCCCCCCACATGTGCATCTCTCACCCCCCCACATGTGCATCTCTCATCTCCCCCCCCCACATGTGCATCTCTCATCTCCCCCCCCCACATGTGCGTCTCTCATCCCCCCCATGTGCATCTCTCATCTCCCCCCCATGTGCATCTCTCATCTCCCCCCCCATGTGCATCTCTCATCCCCCCCATGTGCATCTCTCATCTCCCCCCCATGTGCATCTCTCATCTCCCCCCCATGTGCATCTCTCATCTCCCCCCCCATGTGCATCTCTCATCTCCCCCCCATGTGCATCTCTCATCTCCCCCCCATGTGCATCTCTCATCTTCCCCCCATGTGCATCTCTCATCTCCCCCACCATGTGCATCTCTCATCTCCCCCCAATGTGCATCTCTCATCTCCCCCCCCCACATGTGCATCTCTCATCTCTCCCCCCACATGTGCATCTCTCATCCCCCCCCCACATGTGCATCTCTCATCTCCCCCCCCACATGTGCATCTCTCATCTCCCCCCCCCACATGTGCATCTCTCATCTCCCCCCCCCCACACATGTGCATCTCTCATCTCCCCCCCCCACATGTGCATCTCTCACCCCCCCCCCACATGTGCATCTCTCATCCCCCCCACATGTGCATCTCTCATCCCCCCCACATGTGCATCTCTCATCTCCCCCCACTCCTAGTTTATTTTTTTTTTTTAAAAAATAAAACTTGTTATACTTACCCCGATGCGATCCCTGCAGAATCCTGGCGCTCGTCCAAATCGCTGACACCAGGTTCTCCTGACTTCCGGCCATGTGACGGCGCCGTCACATGACCGGAAGTCAGGGGAATCATGAAGGCGCTGCCGCAGCAGCGCGGCGCAGCGCTGAGATGTCCCGACCCGGCTCTTAGCATGGGGCCGTGGGCCCCATGAGGAGAGAGACGCACAAGAGGGGGGCCCCCAACGGGGCTCCGAGGGGGCCCATACCGGCTGGGCCCCATGCTGGAGTCAGGGCAGTCATGCCCTGATGGCGGCCCTACTGGAGGTTGGAGGGGCCCCCTCTCCCTCGGGGCCCCCGTTCAATGAACGGGCTGCACGGGCGGTAGTTCCGCCCCTGCATACCTCTCCTTTGTGCTCTTGATTAGCCTCATTTGAGTTATCAAGCTAATCTAAGGCTATGTGCCCACGTTGCATTTATGAAGCAGAAAATTTCTGCTGCATAAATGCAAGTCCTCTCCCGGAAAAACGCATGCGGAATTCCGCACGCGTTTATCGCGCATTTTTCGCGCGTTTATCACGCGTTTTCCACATGCGGAATTGCCTTGCGTTTTTTATGCATTGGACAAAGGCAATTTCGCTTGCGGAAACGCAAAATTAAATGACATGCTGCGGATTTTTGAACGCGGCATAAACGCTGCGGAAAAATCCGCAGCATGTGCATAGAACTTGCGGAATCCCATTGGGGACCATGGGGTGCGGATATACATGCGTTTTTCAAGCGTTTACGCTGCGGAAATTCCGCAGCATATACGCTTGAAAAATGCTACGTGGGCACACAGCCTAAGTGTAGAATTCACCTTATGCCTTTGTGCAGAGTCTGCTCCTGTACAGTACCCTGATTGACCGATTTTATCTTCTGTCATCTACATCAGTATAAATGCCTGTGAGGTTTTAGATCATTAGTTTTGCATTAACTCTCTTGAGATCATTGAGTGAAACTGCGAATGCTGCTCTACTGATGCACAGGGCAGAAGATAAGCCTCTGTAATATGCGTCAACAGAGCAATATTTGCAGTTTTGCATTACTGATCATTCAGCAGCAGGCAAAAATACATCTCAACTAATCTCAGCCTATGTACTCAGCCTCTTAGCTCCTCTATATAGAGACCTTTTATCCCCCTCCTGTAGTATAACTATACATTCAGCCCCTGGACACAGAGCCCCCTCCTGCAATATTTCTCTCTTCTAAGCTCCCTGCAGAGCACTCCTCCTAATTACCAGTCCAAATGCAGAGCTGTGTTCTGGTATAAGATCTCTCAGTGTAATGAAGAAGGTTCCGTCCCTTTCAGTGATATCATCACTTACAGTAAAAGCTCCATTCATGCACACATCCCATAGCGGAGCTATGCAGAGAATGAGCCTGCACTGCGCATGTTCGACAATGACCTTAATCCACTAAAGGATTGTTCTATTGGTAACTGAAGGTTAAATAGAGCCTGGAGGGTCTTCCTTAAGGGGGGAGGATGAAATGTGCAAAACAGGGCAGATTTTAAAATTTATTAAATTGGCAAAATTTAATTATAAAATCACATTGTGATTTTGGGAATACCCTTTTAAGCAACATTGTAAAGAAGGGCAGTCAAACAATTCTCAAGAACAATTTTAGAAACTGATAGAGTTATATACATAATTATTATTGCTGATAGAGGTGGTTCTATGGGCTATTGACTATTGGGGGTACTTCATTTTTCACACACTGTTTCTGAATTTTGGCTTTGTTTTTATTAATGACAAGGTGTAATTTGTCCTGTGTTGATATTCATCTTAGATTGAATTTACCTTTTTTTTTCAAACTATATAAGACGCACTTTTTTCCTCCAAAACTATATACTATGGGTGGTGGGAGGTGTGGGGGGAAGCGGCAGCGGGGGATGAGCGGTGCACAGGAGGCAGCAGCCGCCTGCTACAGCCTACACTGTACCCGCTGCTAAAGAAAATGAATATTCGCTGCTCCCCACGCCCATAGGTGTGGAGAGGAATGAATATTCATTTTCCTTAATAGTGCGCACACTATAGCCGCAGCGCGGCTCCTTCTGTGCTTGGCAGTACCTGTGCCCGCTATTAAAGACCATGAATATTCACTACAGCCCACTCCCATAGGTTGTAGTGAATATTAATCTTCTTTTACCTTCGTCCGGCTGAGTAGGTACAATTGTAACTATTCCGTTTTAAAATTGCAATAACTTTTTTTCGAAAAGCCGTAGAGGGCTGAAATTTCGTGACATCTCTGCAGTTTTGGTCCAGAATATATTGGCCAAATTTCAATAAAATATCTCCACCCCCTTCCGAGATAAGGGGTCGAGATATTTTTGCATCCATAACAAGCAGCATAGGTACAAATGTACCCTCATATATTTGAAGATAATGCAAGGAAAAAAGAATAATATTTTTTTTTAATGATAATGCTATTTTATTATTATAAACAAGTAAAAAAAATTTTCATTTACATTATAAAAGAAAATGTAAGAAACTTTTTTTATTGATTTTCTTCGCAAGTAATGCATGTTGTCTTTGCTACCGAGTGTTCATCGCAAATGGGTTTCACACAAACCACACAAGACTTTCTAGTCTTACGTTGTTTTCGCCTCAGGTCTCGGCAGACATAGCAACTACCAACAACAGGGGAGGGTCCACGACTGCCACGAGGTATTTCAGGGCCAGCTGCTGCTTGCGATGCTACCAGAATGCATCGTCCAAGCACCATTTCTACTGCACCTCGAAGAAAATGGTTTCTCATCATCATTCGGTTTGTACTACGATCTTCAATTGCAGGCATACACAGCTGATTTGCGAGATCTTTCAGGAACTTTCTTCGTTGATCCTTTGTCCTGAAGCTTGGATTGTGTTCTCTGTAGATGATGTAGGATGCTAACCCAGTGACGTCAATCATATTGTAGAAAAATGCCAGAGGCCAACGTAATGTTCGTCGTTTCACAGTGTACTCTCCCAACATTTTATCCATAACATCAACTCCGCCTTTTGTTTTGTTGTAGTATTTTATTATCTCTGGCTTGGCTGCTAGTGTCTCTTCAACTTCTCCCGTCATGTGCATAGATGATAGAAGCACGACTGATTTGTTCTTCTTTGGTACATATGAACATACGGTTGCATCATGATTGTAGGCAAAATTTGTCGAGTTTACAGGCCTTTCTTTGGCAGGCTGCATGTTGCTAGGTAGGAACCTTTTGTTTTTTCTCACTGTACCAACTAGTGTCATGTTCCAGGAGTTCAATACCTTAGCTAGTTCCATGGTTGTAAAGAAGTTATCGGTGGTGACATTTCTTCCAGAGCCTTTATATGAGCTCACTAGGTCCAAAACTGTTCGTTCACCAATGTTTACTTGTCGAGGACCATCAGTTGGTTTCCCAGTGTAGAGCTGACCTTGTAATGGGTAGGCGTTTGACGAGTCACAAGCCCAGAAAATCTTTATGCCATATTTAGCTGGTTTTGAAGGTATATACTGGGTAAATTTAGTATGGCCTCTAAATGGAAATAATTGCTTGTCGACGGTGATACAATTATATGGCTTGTAGGCTCTCTCCAGATTTCTGTTCAGCATTGTCCAGATGTCCCGTATTGGTGCAGCTTTATCTGTTTGCACACGTTCTGCACATGTATTTTCGTTGTCAAATCTGATAAATCTGAGTATCATCTTGAAGTGGTCATGAGACATGGCTGCACGTATAAGAGGCAGAGCAGCAACATTCCACATTTCCTCCAGATTCTCTTTGTTGTCTCTGTGCACACCAGCAGCAATCAGTATGCCCAAAAATGCATGGAGTTCAGTTTCAGTAAATTGCTTGAATGTTTTTTGTGGTGGCCGTTCAGAAGAATCAGGAAAACGTTGTACCAGTTCGTTGTTGTAAGCATCACAAACTCTCTTGGCCTTTCGATTCGTTTCTCGTAATATGATGTCACACATCTCGAGAGTCATGATTGACTTGAATAGCTCTTTTGCTGTATACAGGTTGCTGATTGCTGCAGGGCCACCTTTTTGTCGTAGGACATTACGAGATTTTGTTTGTGCATTTGGCAGTGGATCACTACACCATTGAGCTTTATCCTTAGCAGTCCAAATGTCGCCTGCACTTTGAGGCACAGACTCATCCTCAACACTTTCGTCTGAGTCGTATTCTTTTTCCTGCTCTATGACCATTTCTTGTTCAATGTCTGAATCTTCTTCAGTAACATCCACTTGTGGTACATAGTTTTCATCATCAGATGCAACATATGGTTCTTCCTCATGCTCAGAATCAGATTCTTCTAGCATTCGCATTATTTCGTCAGACGTAAATCTGTAAATATGAAAAAATGAAAAATAAATAATTTTCCGAAATACTACACAATACTACATTATTGGCTTTTCACAAAATGATACTAACCTGCAAACACGTTTTCTTGGATTATGGCGGAAACTAGATCCAGCATCACTATCACTCATGATGACTTGGTAGATGAATTTTGGCTTCGTAATTTAGTTCAGTAACACGTGGCAAGTAGAATGAAACTCGATTCTAAAGTGCAGATAAAAAAGTAAATTATTTCTAGTGATAATTATTTATAAATGTCATTTATATATTATGTAAACCGTATACGGTTTCAGAATTTTCATTCCATCTTCGACTGTTTTTTCGACCAATAGGAAAATTGTAACAGAGCCACCATCTTTATTTTGTGCTGAATATAAGTAAAACATCGTAAAACAATATGTAGATACTAATTATTATCCATTTTTCGTATAAAAATAATACCTATAGTGATAAGTTTCATACAAAATATATGTAAGCCAAGTCCAGGCTCAAAGACAATTTCTGACTGTTCTGTCCCCACATAAGGCGAATGAAGGTATAACTGGCTGTTAGATGCTGTGAGACTTTCCTACCTTCGTATCCAAGAAATTGAAGACTTCACAAGCCTAGAAATGTGTGTGCTCACAGCAATGAGATGAACAGCAAAATGGCTACTGAGAGGAGGGAGGCAGGAAGAGAAGTAGAAGCCACTCCCAGTTTGAATCAACTTAATTGACAGCAACATAAGTGAGCAGTAACAACACTGGCCAATAGATATCAGCATAACATTTGTAGCTGAATGAACTTTAGTTTCTGAAACCAAGTAAAGGAGAAAGTCTTCCCACAGTGGAGGTATATATGAAGGTACAATTGTACCTCTGCAGCCTGTTAACGTTGTAAAATTATGCAGCCTGACGAAGGTTAATAGCGGGCACACTGACCGCAGAGCAGCAGCAGGAGCCGCGCTGCGGCTACAGTGTGCGCGCTATTGAAGAGAGTGAATGGTCACTGCTCCCCACGCACACCGTCCCGGCGCGGGGAGCAGTGACTATTTCGGCACAGCACTTCACTGTGTGAGGGTGCATTGCAGGGACGCTATGCGCGCCCTGCCATGTGCGGCTCACATAGTGAGAGTGTCGGCAGCAGAGCGGGATCCAATGCTGGAGGAGAGAGGAGGTCAGTATTACTGTTTATTTTTGTGTGCGCAGTGTGATGGTGATCAGGGGGGCCATGCATTACCAGGATGGGCATTAGGGGGCCATGCATTACCAGGATTGAGATCAGGGGGGCCATGCATTACCAGGATTGAGATCAGGGGGGCCATGCATTACCAGGATGGGGATAAGGGGGACCATGCATTACCAGGATGGGGATCAGGGGGACTATGCATTACCAGGATGGGGATCAGGGGGCCATGCATTACCAGGATGGGGATCAGGGGGGCCATGCATTACCAGGATGGGGATCACGAGGGCCATGCTTTACCAGGATCGGGATCAGCGGGGCCATGCATTACCAGGATCGGGATCAGCGGGGCCATGCAATATCAGGATAGGGATCAGGGGTGCCATGCATTACCAGGATGGGGATCAGGGGTGCCATGCCTTACCAGGATGGGGATCAGGGGGGCCATGCATTACCAGGATGGGGATCAGGGGGGCCATGCATTACCAGGATGGGATCAGGTGTGCCATGCCTTACCAGAATGGGGATCAGGGGGGCCATGCATTACCAGGATGAGGATCAGGGGGGCCAAGCATTACCAGGATGGGGATCAGGTGGGCCATGCATTACCAGGATGGGGATCAGGGGGGCCTTGCATTACCAGGATGGGAGTCAGGGGGTGCCTTGCATACCAGAATGGGGATCAGGGGTGCCATGCATACCAGGATGGGGATAAGTGGTGCCATGCATATGGGGATGGGGGCCACGTATAACAGGAAGGAGGGGGACATATATACCAGGATAGGGGATATTAACAGAATTGGGGGACATTACCCCTATAACAGTGTCAGCAGCAGACCTCTTCCCCCTTAACAGGGCTTCATGACCACATTTTTTGCTCAATTTTTTTTTTATTTTTCTCCTGTAAAACCTAGGTGCGTCTTATGGTCCGGTGCATCTTATTGTCCGAAAAACTACAGTACCTTATTTTAAGACCTTCTGAGGACCGATTTTTCTTTTATCATGTTATCATACGTAAAACCATAGATTTCAAAGTGTGTTCTTAGTTTTGTTTCTTATGACTGTATGTATGGTTATTATAGAATCATTAGATACAGTTAGGTCCATATATATTTGAACAGAGACAATATTTTTCTAATTTTGGTTCTAGACATTACCACAATGAATTTTAAACAAAACAATTGAGATGCAGTTGAAGTTCAGACTTTCAGCTTTCATTTGACGGTATCCACATTAAAATTGGATGAAGGGTTTAGGAGTTTCAGCTCCTTAACATGTGCCACCCTGTTTTTAAAGGGACCAAACGTAATTGGACAGTTGACTCCAAGGCTATTTCATGGACAGGTGTGGTCAATCCCTTCGTTATGTCAATCTCAATTAAGCAGATAAAAGGCCTGGAGTTGATTTGAGGTGTGGTGCTTGCATTTGGAAGGTTTTGCTGTGAAGTAAACATGCGGTCAAAAGGAGCTCTCCATGCAGGTGAAACAAGCCATCCTTAAGCTACAAAAACATAAAAAAACCATCCGAGAAATTGCTACAATATTAGGAGTGGCAAAATCTACAGTTTGGTACATCCTGAGAAAGAAAGAAAGCACTGGTGAACTCATCAATGCAAAAAGACCTGGGCGCCCACGGAAGACAACAGTGGTGGATGATCGCAGAATAATCTCCATGGTGAAGAGGAACACCTTCACAACAGCCAACCAAGTGAACAACACTCTCCAGGAGGTAGGCGTATCAATATCCAAATCTACCATAAAGAGAAGACTGCATGAAAGTAAATACAGAGGGTTCACTGCACGGTGCAAGCCACTCATAAGCATCAAGAATAAAAAGGCTAGACTGGACTTTGCTAAAAAACATCTAAAAAAGCCAGCACAGTTCTGGAAGAACATTCTTTGGACAGATGAAACCAAGATCAACCTCTACCAGAATGATGGAAAGAGAAAAGTATGGCGAAGGCGTGGTACAGCTCATGATCCAAAGCATACCACATCATCTGTAAAACATGGCGGAAGCAGTGTGATGGCTTGGGCATGCATGGCTGCCAGTGGCAATGGGTCACTAGTGTTTATTGATGATGTGACACAGGACAGAAGCAGCCGAATGAATTCTGACGTCTTCAGAGCCATACTGTGTGCTCAGATCCAGCCAAATCCAGCAAAACTGATGGGTCGTCGTTTCATACTACAGATGGACAATGACCCAAAACATAAAGCCAAAGCAACCCAGGAGTTTATTAAAGCAAAGAAGTGGAATATTCTTGAATGGCCAAGTCAGTCACCTGATCTCAACCCAATTGAGCATACATTTCACTTGTTAAAGACAAAACTTCAGACAGAAAGGCCCACAAACAAGCAGAAACTGAAAACCACCGCAGTGAAGGCCTGGCAGAGCATCAAAATGGAGGAAACACAGCGTCTGGTGATGTCCATGAGTTCAAGACTTCAGGCAGTCATTGCCAACAAAGGGTTTTCAAGAAAGTACTAGAAATGAACATTTTATTTACAATTATTTAATCTGTCCAATTACTTTTGGTCCCTTTAAAAACAGGGTGGCACATGTTAAAGAGCTGAAACTCCTAAACCCTTCAGCCAATTTTAATGTGGATACCCTCAAATGAAAGCTGAAAGTCTGAACTTCAACTGTATCTGAATTGTTTTGTTTAAAATTCATTGTGGTAATGTCTAGAACCAAAATTAGAAAAATGTTGTCTCTGTCCAAATATATATGGACCTAACTGTATGTATGTAATAAAAGTGCATATTAATTCCACCTTAAAACCTCTTACTGCAAAAATACCCTGTACATTAGATGTAATGGTTAGTGCAAGAACGTTCCAGCTACTAATGACAACACAAGAAGCAACAAGCTATTTTCATTCATATTTATTTTCTCAGTTTTAGCAGCAGGAAAGTAATACAGCTTTAAATATTAATACATTGTTACAACATTAATAGCTAATAAATATGTAGATAGTGCTGTTTGTGTGACCCACTTCTATTGGAGGCTTTCACTTACATTATGGATCTTATAAATAAGGTCTGACTTAGTTTAATAGAGGATAGTCGTCTTTAGGCTAACATAAGAGAAAACTAACGGAAAACATTCTGCATAAAGTCGACTATTGGGAAAACTACTGGAAGACAAGAAAGGAAAGTAGAGTTAATGTAGACATGCAGCTTTTTTTATCTTCATTGCTGTGTAATATTATTCTTGTGAACCAAACACATTTTCTCGATTCTAATTTTTTCCACATTTTATCTCCAAAGTCCTTTGAGAGGAAACCTCAAAAGATACTATTATCAGTGGGAGGCACTATATGTTTATGATGCCTAATAAGAAAGTTTATGTATATGCTCTGAAGCCCAACATCCCGTTGCTCTAGGCTGATACCTTCCGTGATGGAGCAGTCGGCTGCAGAAGCCTCTCAGGCAGAGGAGTCATTTGAAGCTTTTTATACCAGAACCTCCAATGTTAATATATCAAACTGTCAGGATATATAAAGGCAAACGTTGCATTACATCCTCGGGCTCTTGGCCAGGAGGTTGAACCAACTGCCTTTTGCAACCTGGATATTGGAATCTCGAAGCTTTGAGCACATCCCATCACATGCAATTATCTATTTTAAAGCCATTAGATTAATGGACCCTCCGAGCTCTCAGTAAAGTTGTTACTCAGACAGCTTGCCTTATTACAGACTTACACTACAGGTTATATAAAGTACCAATTAAAGGCAAATATAAGCTGTTTTGCTCAGGGGAGTCCTTCAAAATATTGCAATTGGATCAATCACCGAATTCCCAAACGGTTAAATATTTGAAACGCAATAGTCAGATACACGAGATAGATTGTTCTGATGTCAGGACAAGTCAACAGATGCCAACATTTTACTGTGATGATCATATTGCACAAGATCAGACAGAGCCGTATGTACAGGGTCTGTGCAGCAATAGTCTCTGTGGTTCAGTGGTATTAAACCATACGCACTCCTTATCCCACTACAGCATGCATAGTATCCGTATGCCACTGTATTTTGGTATCTTTCTAAGCACCAAACAATGATTCTAGAGACATCTAACAGAAAATACTAAAATAGGGACCACGTACAAATTTTTAGGTAATACACTGCTAAAAAAAATAAAGAGAACACTTAAAGAACAGAATATAACTCCAAGTAAATCAAACTTCTGTAAAATCAAACTGTCCACTTAGGAAGCAACACTGATTGACAATCAATTTCACATGCTGTTGTGCAAATGGAATAGACAATAGATGGAAATTATTGGCAATTATCAAGACACCCTCAATAAAGGAGTGGTTCTGCAGGTGGGGACCACAGACCACATCTCAGTACCAATGCTTTCTGGCTGATGTTTTGGTCCCTTTTGAATGCTGGTTGTGCTTTCACACTGGTGGTAGCATGAGATGGACTCTACAACCCACAGAAGTTGCTCAGGTAGTGCAGCTCATCCAGGATGGCACATCAATGCGAGCTGTGGCATGAAGGTTTGCTGTGGCTGTCAGCGTAGTGCTCAGAGGCTGGAGACGCTACCAGGAGACAGGCCAGTACACCAGGAGATGTGGAGGGGGCCGTAGGAGGGCAACAACCCAGCAGCAGGACCGCTACCTCTGCCTTTGTGCAAGGAGGAACAGGAGGAGCACTGCCACAACCCTGCAAAATGACCTCCAGCGGGCCACAAATGTGTATGTGTCTGCACAAACGGTTAGAAACCGACTCCATGAGGGTGGTATGAGGGCCCAACGTCCACAGATGACGGTTGTGCTCACAGCCCAACACCGTGCAGAACGCTTGGCATTTGCCACAGAACACCACGATTGTCAAAGTCGCCACTGGCGCCCTGTGCTCCTCACAGATGAAAGCAGGTTCACACTGAGCACATGTGACAGACGAGACAGAGTCTGGAGACGCCGTGGAGAGCGATCTGCTGCTTGCAACATCCTTCAGCATGACTGGTTTGGCAGTGGGTCAGTAATGGTGTGGGTGGCATTTCTTTGGAGGGCCGCACAGTCCTCCATGTGCTCGCCAGAGGTAGCCTGACTGCCATTAGGCACCAAGATGAGATCCTCAGACCCCTTGTGAAACCATATGCTGGTGCGGTTGACCCTGGGTTCCTCCTAATGCAGGACAATGCCAGACCTCATGTGGCTGGAGTGTGTCAGCAGTTCCTGCAAGATGAAGGCATTGAAGCTATGGACTGGCCCGCCCGTTCCCCAGACCTGAATCTGATTGAGCACATCTGGGACATAATGTCTCGCTCCATCCACCAACGTCACGTTGCACCACAGACTGTCCAGGAGTTGGCGGATGCTTTAGTCCAGGTCTGGGAGGAGATCACACAGGAGACCATCCGCAACCATAGCCTCCAAACTGATGGCTCCAAGACTGTAGGATGGCCCTCACACTATATGCAGACCCCACATTATCTCCCACACTGCATGATGGCCTCCTTAATAGCCTACATATAGTATACATATAGGCTGAGTATATAGTATAATGCACCCCCATACGCAGAGTCTATAGCATAATGCACCGCCATAGGCAGAGTATATAGTATAATGCACCTCCATAGGCAGTCTATATAGTATGATGCACCCCCATAGGCAGAGTATATAGTATAATGCACCCCCATAGGCAGTCTATATAGTATGATGCACCCCATAGGCCTCTATATAGTATAATGCACTCCCCATAGGCAGTCTATATAGTATAATGCAGCCCCATAGGCAGAGTCTATATAGTATGATGCACCCCCATAGGCCTCTATATAGTATAATCCACTCCCCATAGGCAGAGTCTGTAGTATAATGCACCCCATAGGCTGAGTCTATATAGTAATGCACCCCCATAAAAAATAAATAAATAAATACAATACTCACTTCTCCTCATTCTCCCGCTGCTCTGAGCGCCCTCATAACTTCAGAACAGCGGGCACCAAATGATCAGCGGGCCAAGTGAACAGTGGGTGCTAAGTCATCGCGCCCGGTCAGTGATGTCAGGCACAGAGGGGACTGATGGGAGAGGGAGAGTCGCGCTCCCTCTCTCATCATTGAACTGTCTCAGAGTGACTGACGGGGGGCCCGATGCTGGCACCGGGGGCCCCCCTCCTGCTCAAAGGCCCGATGGCGGCCACCTGGCAGTGCAGAGACATCGAGTCTCCTTGCTCTAACGCAAGGGAACAACTGTATCAGCATGCTGCGCATGCTGATACCGTTACATTGGGGTATCTCCGGGTGGGCCCTCTCAGAACCCGAGGCCACCATCCCCTCTGCCCACCCCCCCCCAGTAACTTCGCTGCTGGGTCAAAGTCAAGGCCTGCGCTCTATATCGACTAAGTTCCGGGAACCCAACGCCGCCTGCCAAGTTCCGAGGTCTGGACCCTCTTACCCCAAGCGTGAGAGACTACCGTCGACGATTGAGCTGAGAGAGGACTGCAACAGGAGAGACGCACCAGCAACAGCGGAAGAATCGCGGAAGTGAACAGGTCCGTCACTTCCAACTCTCACCTAAGGTACTGGGGACAGTTGAGATTAAGACTTCAGGTTGGGAGGGGGCCGGTTGGTGTGTGGGAAGCTAAACGGGATCTGATAGACTTTATCCGGAAGAGACTTGCGGCCTAGCGGGAAGAATCGGTGACCCCGGCTAGGGCCATATAGATAGAAAGAGAACTCACGTGTTGACTCCCACGATTGGGTGCATCACACTTTTGCAAAGAACTTTACTGTTATTCCCTGAAAAATATTTCTTTTTGTTGTTTCGAGTTACTGTTTATTACCCTTGTTACTAACCCCTTTCAGAATAATTGTTATACATATAACGTGGTTATATCAACCCCTGACTATTCCCTCCTTGTGTCTCTTTGCGTTGCATCCTGGCATCTGTGTTACATTTACACAGAAGAGTTACTGAGTGCTGAGGCGCATAGTGTATAAAACTCGCCGATGCTCTGCTGACTCAAAAACTAGAGTCCAAATCTCATCTGGTATTAACATCAGTACAAAAACTGTGCATCAGGAGCTTTGTGATATGGGATTCCATAACCGAGAAGCTGCATGCAAGCCTTACATCACCAAGCACAATTGCCAAGCTTCAGAAGGAGTGGTGTATAGTATGGCACCATTGTACTCTGGAGCAATGGAAACTTTATCTGTGGAGTGATGAATCATGCTTCCCGCCTTCTGAAAGTCTGGATTTGGGAATGTCAGGAGAACATTCCTGCCTGGCAGCATTGTGCCAGCTGTAACGTTTGGTGGACAAGGGAAAATGTTATGAGGTTCTTTTTCAAGGGTTAACCTATGCCCCTTATTTTCAGTAAAGAGAAATCTTAATGCTTCAGCATTCAAGAAATTTTGGACAAATATTTGAGGAATGACCTTCTTATGTTACAGGAGTGCACAAAACAATAATAGTGGACTTAACCCCATCGAACACATTTGAAATGAACTAGAACAGAGCTAGATTGCAAGCCAGAACCTTTCTGCCAACATCAGCGTCTTATCTCAAAAATGCTCTTCTGGATAAATGGGCAAATATTCCCACAAACTCCAAAATCTTGTAGAAAACCTTCCCAAAATAGTGGAAGATGTTAAAGCTGCAAAAGGGAGGGGATCATCTCTATACTATTGCCCATGGATTTAGGATGACACTAAAGCTCCTTTAGGTGTTATGTGCAAGAAGATCCTTTTACCCTAATTCCGAATACTTTCAAGCGACCAGTTAACAATAAGACTAAGACTACATTGTGACACCAAATGAATGCAAAATTCTGTAAACCGACAAATGCAAATGTGGCACCCCAGGGGTCTGGTTTCCACAGTAATAGCAATATTACGTCTGTGAGCAGGTGGGAGGTCTCCTGGGCAGGAATCCTAAGCATGCCACACCTCCTGCCCAGTCCTGGGAGGGGAAGAACTTCCCCTACATAAACTGGGGCTGAGGCAGGGTTAGAGGAGGGAGGAGTTCCAGACAGAGACGGAGTCTGGTCTGGACACGCAGAAACAGGGACAGATAGACATCAGGAGCTCTGTAGGAGCCAAGGAGAAGAGCCAGGGGCTGGAGCTGTGCAGAGCTCGCCCTGGGAGAAGGTACTAAAACCGGACACAGGAGTCCGAGGCTGTGGGGACTAAGATATACCCAGCAGCAGAATCCATCCGGCAGGGGATTCCAGGTCCTCTGGCCATAAAAGCCCGGAGGCTCAGTCACAACGAAGGGACCAGCACCGCCATCCCGGAGCGGAGGCTAACAGGAGGCGCCAGGTCACCAGCCATACGGGTGAGCACCACACGGTATACCCAGGGACGTGGGCTACTTGTAACCGCCGAAAGCAGGGTAGCCAGGAAGGGTACAGACTAACGGGAAGGCCTACAACTCCACCTGGCCAGGGGAACTCCGGCTTACTCGCAGACTAACCAGGCCCCAACTACTAGCCAGTACTCCCGGGGGAATTTGCCTTGTACCATCAGTAAAGACCCTGAACTGTACCCTCGCGTCTCCGTGCTTCCTTGTCGCACCATTAGTGCTGGGACATCCACACCATCACTCCCAACATCAACCTCATCCTCTGCCCTGAGGCCATACTCCTCCCGTTGGGGGTTATACCATCCACGCTGCACATCCGTACCACCGGCCTCAGCGGACTGCCCTGCAGCGGCGGCTTCATAGCCGCATTCAACGGGTGGCGTAGTCGGACACTAATACCATCATACCAATAACTGCCACTTAGTTTGACCACCCTGGGCACGGACCGGGTCACCGCCACACGAAGACTACTACCCCCATCGGATCCGGCTCCGGGTATTCCCCGCGCGCACGCGCGCCGCACTACAGCACTGGCCCAGGGGGCGCGTCAACTTTGGCGTAGTCGGCAGGATTACGTGCCCGCAACCACCGGGTACTGCGTGCCTGAAAAAAGAGACTTTTATACTTACCTGTGGTGAAGTTTCCCGCCGTCCGGAGCCGATTCCCGCCATCCGACGCCATCTTCTGCCTTCTTCCCGCCATCCGTGGAGTTTTCCCCCCATTGGACGCCATCTTGAGGGCGCCGCGCGGGAAGAAGAGGGGCGTGGACTCCGAAAGCCTGCGAGAACTGAAGCCCCGCCTCACGTCCGGACGTTGCGTAAGGTCCTGGAAGGAGCCCAGCAGACGCCGACGTCACAGGAGCGCGACGGAAGGTCCTCAACCCTGACGATCCACTGCGGAGCCGCGGCCTACGGAAGAGGATCATCGCAAGGTAGGCCACGGTCCACTAGGGGGGAGGAGGATGTCGGATACGGAGGAGAGCTTCACCGCCACAACCGCCGCCAGCGCCACCGCTGCTGCGGTCATGCCTTTCACCATGCCCTATATCCCGGGGGCAGCCTGGCTACCCCAGTACTCAGGGGAGTCACATACCCTAAATGACTTCAGAGAAAGGCTGGATAGCCTCTTCCAGGTGTATCCCCTCACGGAGGCGCAAAAAGTGAGCATCCTGGTGGCCCAATTAATCGGGGCAGCCCAAAGGGAGGTAAAGTCCTGGCCACCTGGGAGGAAGAGGACTGTCAGAGACATACTAACCCGGCTGAAAGACACATTTGACACCCGCACCTCAGCCGAAATAAAACTAAGATTTTATGGGTGCAAACAACGGGCACATGAGAGTATAAGAGACTATGCTCTAAACCTACAAGAGGCCCTGAGAGCCATTAAGCAGGCAGACCCTGACAGCGTGGGAAATGAAGATAAGCTGTTAACTGAACAATTCATTGAGGGTCTACTGTGCAATGCCCACCGAACCCAGTTGCGGGCAATGGCCTTACAGGACCCTGACCTGGACTTTGCACAGTTCAAGGACAGAGCCATCCGGGTGCTCCGAGAACCGGCACCAGGTGGCGCTGTGACCCACAGGCGCCCTGCTATCACTTATCACCAGGAGACGGCGCCCTTGTCTGCAGGGCCTGTGGGAGCTGATGCGCAGGCTTTAAACAATGACCCAGCTACAGACCTGCACCATTAGGTCCAAGAGCTAACTAAAAGCGTTGCCGCGCTAACCCGAACTGTGCAGTCTTTACAGGTTTCTACTGCAGGGAAGATCGAGCTGGCATCCGGACCGGAGGACATCCCGTGGCGCCGACCAAGGAGGACCCCACCGGCCAGAGGAAGACCCAGCGATCGATACAACGAGGACGGACGACCTATTTGCCGCCGCTGCAATCAACCCGGACATGTGGCAAGGTACTGTCATTTAAACGGGCACAACCTGGGGTAGAGGGCCAACCCCCAGGCATAAGACCATCAGGCCCATCAAACTGGCGTGATAAATACGTAGGGGGACGTCCAATCTTGCCTGTGGTACTGGATGGCATTCCTATGAGTGCCCTACTAGACACTGGGTCACAGGTCACCACCATCCCGTACGTGCTCTTCAAGCAGTACTGGAATGATTCGGACATAACCCGCTACCCAGACGACGACCTGAGTATCATCGCCAGCAATGGTCAGCCCGTGCCGCAGGTGGGATTCAAGGAGGTGACCATTAAAATCGGTAAAGTCGAACTGGCGGCACAAGGACTGATTATAGTGGACATAGACCGTCATGAGAGTCACCCTAGAATCACCCTGGGAACCAATGTAATTGAAAATTGTCTTGCAGAGGTGATTCTCATTTTACAGCAGGTTGCCAAGAACGCCAGTTCCGGCTAGCAGCGTGTGCTCCAAAAAGAGATCCGGGCACTGATGAAGCGGCAACAGGTGGAACTATCTGGTGGTGAGATAGGTAGCGTGAGAATGTGTGACCCGTTCCCTATTGCCATGCCCCCAAAAAGTGAGATGATGATTTGGTGCCGGGCAGCTATTGGTCTAAGAGGTAGAGACTACCAAGCAATGGTAGAACCCGTCTACTCAGACAGTAGGCCCACCATTTTGACAGCACGGGGGGTGGTCGATGTACGCCATGGGAGGGTGCCCGTTCGCATCATAAATATCGGTGAGAGAGAAGTACACCTGCCCCGGTATGCCACGCTAGCTAAATTGTTCACCATAAACCAGAATTCTGTACAGGCCGTGGAACCCTTGCCTCCATCTCAACCAGAGGAAGGTAACGGCTCTAAGAAACCAGTGGGGGACTGGTGTCAGCAACTACATCTGGGTACCGACTCCACTCCCTCACACCAGAAACAAGGAGTCTATCGGGTGGTTCAAGAGTACGAGAGAGTGTTTAGTAAACACCCGTTAGACTTCGGGTGAGTAAAGGGGGTAGAACACCACATCACCACGGGAGACCATCCTCCCATAAAGGAGAGATACCGACCCGTACCCCCTGCACACTACCAACACGCCAAGGGGATGCTTAGAGACATGAAGGAGGCTGGGGTAATCAGAGACAGCTGTAGCCCCTGGGCAGCTCCACTAGTCTTAGTGAAAAAGAAGGACAACACTATGAGAATGTGTGTAGACTACAGGAAGGTCAACCGTATCACACACAAAGATGCGTACCCGTTACCAAGGATAGAAGAGTCCTTAGCTGCATTAAAATCTGCTAACTTCTTCTCTACTTTGGATCTCACTAGCGGGTACTGGCAGGTTCCTGTAGCAGAGGCAGACCGGGAGAAGACCGCATTCACCACCCCGATGGGTCTCAGCGAATTTAACTGCATGCCGTTCGGGCTCTGCAACGCACCAGGAACCTTCCAACGGTTGATGGAATGCTGTCTGGGACACCGGAACTTCAAGACGGTCCTGTTATACCTGGACGATGTCATCGTCTATTCCAAGACCTACGAGGACCACCTGAAACACCTGGCAGAAGTGTTCGAAGCTCTGGCAAACTACGGCCTAAAGGTGAAACCCTCCAAGTGTCATCTCCTGAAACCAAAGGTGCAATACCTGGGACACGTGGTGAGTGCTGACGGAGTGGCTCCTGACCCTGATAAGATCACCGTGATTAAGGACTGGCCAAGACCCTCCAGCATAAAGGAAGTGCGGCAGTTCCTCGGGTTGGTAGGCTACTACCGAAGATTCATTCCCGGTTTCACCAAAATGGCAGCCCCTATGCAGGACCTCCTGATAGATCAATCTCGAAAAGCCAAAAACCAGAAGCCGCCCTTCAGGTGGGAAAAGCTGGAAGAGGAGTCCTTTTGCCAGCTGAAGATGGCCCTCACGGGGGATGAAATCCTGGCATATCCAGACTACAGCCAGCCCTTTATCCTCCACACGGACGCAAGCTACATCGGGCTAGGAGCCGTACTGTCCCAGATCCAGCAGGGGAAAGAACGGGTAATCGCTTACGCCAGCCGAAAGCTACGACCCACCGAGAGGAACCCTGAGAATTATAGCTCATTCAAGCTGGAGTTCCTGGCAGTAGTGTGGGCAGTGACCGAACGTTTCAAGCATTACCTTGCCTCCTCCAAATTCATCGTGTACACGGATAACAACCCGTTGACACACCTGGACACTGCAAGGCTCGGTGCCCTGGAACAGAGATGGATGGCCCGCCTGTCCAACTTTGAATTCACCATCAAATACCGGGCAGGACGCTCAAATGCCAACGCGGATGCCCTGTCTAGAATGCCGAACTTACCGGATGTAGGGGAAGATCCAGAAGATCTGGAAGAAGTTGAGCTCCCTGCGTTCCACCGTCATGGGATTACCCTGTATTCCAACCGTGTGAAGGACAGGCGCTCCGCGACGTTCAATCCCTTGCCCCACTACAACTGGGCAGAAACGCAAGACAGTGATCCCGCAGTCCGTCTGGTGAAGGAAATGCTGACCCAAGCCGATGCCAGTCTTGACCCAGACGCTCCGGAGGAGACTAAGCAACTGTGGAAGGAGAAAAGTAGGCTGTTCCTCTACAGGGAGAAGTTGTGCCGGAGAATGGTTAACTCTCGAACGCATGAGTTGACCTGGCAGGTAGTGGTCCCCAGACGAGACGCGGCTATGATTCTGGAGGCGTACCACAACGGAGCAGGACATTTCGGGTGGAAGAAGATGGAGTTCTTGTTGCGTGAACGGTTCTACTGGGTAGGCATGAGAGGAGCCATCGAGAGGTGGTGCAGAGACTGTGGACCGTGCCACCTAAGAAGGAAGGACCGTGCCAGCCAGAAGACCCCCTTGCAGCCCATCATCACCCGACAGCCACTGGAACTGGTAGCCCTGGACCATGTGAAACTGGCTCCAAGCAGATCTGGGTATGTCTACGCCCTCACAATCGTAGATCATTACTCCCGGTTCCTGGTGGTGGTCCCGGTCAAGGACTTAACGGCTCAAACAGCAGCTAGAGCCTTCCAGCAGCACTTCTGCCGTCCACACGGGTACCCGGACCAAGTGCTGACAGACCAAGGGCCAGCCTTCGAAGCGGAAGTCTTCCAGGAGTTCTGCAACCTGTATGGCTGCACGAAGATAAGAACAACGCCCTATCACCCACAAACTAATGGACTCTGCGAGAAGATGAACCAGGTGGTGATAGACCTCCTGAAAACATTGCCCCTGGAAGAACGCAGTATGTGGCCTGAGAAGCTGCCTGATCTGGTGGACCTATACAACCACATCCCTGTAGGTTCTACCAACTGTACCCCGGCTTACCTAATGAGAGCGAGACCTGGTAAGCTGCCTATCGACCTGGATATGGGAGTCCTGACGCCCGAGGACACCTCGCCAGAGGCAGACTGGGATACAGAACGGCAGCAGCAGTATCGGAAAGTGCAGGAGAGCGTGGAGCGAAGTCTGTCTCAAGCTAGAGAAAGGCAAGAGAGGGCTTATAATCAGTATGCTCCCGCTGTTCCCCTGGTACCTGGAGAGCAGGTCTTGAAGAGGAAAAGACGGCTCCACAAGTTGGACGACCAGTGGGAGAAGGACCCGTACACCGTACTGCCATCAAGCCATGAGAGCCCAAAGATTTGCGTGATCAGTAAGGATGGAGGAGAAACCACAGCCGTTGTCTCCAGAGACCACCTGAAGAAGTGTCCCGAGCAGCTGCAAAGCCCTGAAGAAGAAGATCAAGAAAACCCTCGACCCGCAGAGGAAAGGGAAGAAATGATCAGGACTGTACTCGGAGACTTCCCCCGGTCTTGGACACAAGTAAACGGTGCTGTCGTGGTACCCGTCCTCACCTTTCTCCAGCCAGCCCCGCAAGTGCCTACAGAGGAACCGGAAGAGCTGGAAGAGCAGCCGGCCCAAGAGGCAGAAGAGTCCACACCAGCAGTACAGGAGGATCAACCCTCTGCTAGTAGTGAGCCTGCCGTGCCCCTAGTGAGCCAAAGAGTGCGCAGAAAGCTGCCCAGCCTGCCCATAACACCTCCTACACCCTGTAGTGCAGGACCAGTTAGTGAGCTCCGTAGGTCCACTAGGGTTACCAGAGGCCAGATGCCCGTACGTTGGAGAATCTAAGTTGGCTAGTTGCTTTAACTATTTTATGTTTACCTGTTTTGTTGTAGCCGTTGCTAATTATGTTTTTCAGTTGCAGATTTCTTTATATGGACTGACAGGTTATGGACAGTGAATAACCGGAACTCTGTTGTAAATATGTTTGGAGCGTAACCCAGGAATGGACTACAGACTGTTAAAGACTCGGGGCAGGACAGACCCCTACCTGGTTACGGCTCCCTGTTCTTTGGTGAAATGGACACCCTTATTGCTTCCCGGTTACGGACACGCCGTGACCATCTCATGTATTTAATTGTTATTGTTTATACCCTGTTATGTTTTCAAAAATATGTTTAGTCCGGGAGTACTAAATTTCACTAGGGGGGAATGTGGCACCCCAGGGGTCTGGTTTCCACAGTAATAGCAATATTACGTCTGTGAGCAGGTGGGAGGTCTCCTGGGCAGGAATCCTAAGCATGCCACACCTCCTGCCCAGTCCTGGGAGGGGAAGAACTTCCCCTACATAAACTGGGGCTGAGGCAGGGTTAGAGGAGGGAGGAGTTCCAGACAGAGACGGAGTCTGGTCTGGACACGCAGAAACAGGGACAGATAGACATCAGGAGCTCTGTAGGAGCCAAGGAGAAGCGCCAGGGGCTGGAGCTGTGCAGAGCTCGCCCTGGGAGAAGGTACTAAAACCGGACACAGGAGTCCGAGGCTGTGGGGACTAAGATATACCCAGCAGCAGAATCCATCCGGCAGGGGATTCCAGGTCCTCTGGCCATAAAAGCCCGGAGGCTCAGTCACAACGAAGGGACCAGCACCGCCATCCCGGAGCGGAGGCTAACAGGAGGCCCCAGGTCACCAGCCATACGGGTGAGCACCACACGGTATACCCAGGGACGTGGGCTACTTGTAACCGCCGAAAGCAGGGTAGCCAGGAAGGGTACAGACTAACGGGAAGGCCTACAACTCCACCTGGCCAGGGGAACTCCGGCTTACTCGCAGACTAACCAGGCCCCAACTACTAGCCAGTACTCCCGGGGGAATTTGCCTTGTACCATCAGTAAAGACCCTGAACTGTACCCTCGCGTCTCCGTGCTTCCTTGTCGCACCATTAGTGCTGGGACATCCACACCATCACTCCCAACATCAACCTCATCCTCTGCCCTGAGGCCATACCCCTCCCGTTGGGGGTTATACCATCCACGCTGCACATCCGTACCACCGGCCTCAGCGGACTGCCCTGCAGCGGCGGCTTCATAGCCGCATTCAACGGGTGGCGTAGTCGGACACTAATACCATCATACCAATAACTGCCACTTAGTTTGACCACCCTGGGCACGGACCGGGTCACCGCCACACGAAGATTACTACCCCCATCGGATCCGGCTCCGGGTATTCCCCGCGCGCACGCGCGCCGCACTACAGCACTGGCCCAGGGGGCGCGTCACAAACATTTTAACATAATGTGACTGTAATGTATTGTGTTTTATGCCTCCATGTACACTCAGCCGAAATATGGCAAAAATAATATTGATCTGGTTTATCTGAGTAATATTATATACAGGTGCTTCTCACTAAATTAGAATATCATCGAAAAAGTTAATTTATTTCAGTTCTTCAATTCAAAAAGTGAAATTCATATATTATATAGAGTCATTACAAACAGAGTGATCTATTTCAAGTGTTTATTTCTGTTAATGTTGATGATTATGGCTTACAGCCAATGAAAACACAAAAGTCATTATCTCAGTTAATTAGAATACTTTATAACAGCTTGAAAAATGTTTTTAAAATCCGAAATGTTGGCCTACTGAAATGTATGTTCAGCAAATATACTCAATACCTGGTCGGAACTCCTTTTGCATCAATTACTGCATCAATGCGGCGCGGCATGGATGCGATCAGCCTGTGGCACTGCTGAAGTGTTATGGAAGCCCAGGTTGCTTTGATATCAGCCTTCAGCTCGTCTGCATTGTTGGGTCTGGTGTCTCTCATCTTCCTCTTTACAATACCGCATAGATTCTCTATGGGGTAAAGGTCAGGTGAGTTTGCTGCCAATCAAGCACAGTGATACTGTTGTTTTTAAACCAGGTATTGGTACTTTTGGCAGTGTGGACAGGTGCCAAGTCCTGCTGGAGAATGAAATTTCCATCACCAAAAAGCTTGACGGCAGAGGGAAGCATGAAGTGCTCTAAAATTTCCTGGTAGACGGCTGCGCTGACTTTGTTCTTGATAAAACACAGTGGACCTACACCAGCAGATGACATGGCTCCCCAAACCATCACTGATTGTGGAAACTTCACACTAGACCTCAAGCAGCTTTGATTGTGGCCTCTCCACTCTTCCTCCAGACTCTGGGACCTTGATTTCCAAATGAAATGCAAAATTTACTTTCATCTGAAAACAACACCTTGGACCACTGAGCATCAGTCCAGGTCTTTTTCTCCTTGGCCCAGATAAGACCCTCCTGGCATTGTCTATTGGTCATGAGTGGCTTGACACAATGAATGCGACACTTGTAGCCCATGTCCTGGATACGTCTGTGTGTGGTGACTCTTCAAGCAATGACTCCAGCAGCAGTCCACTTCTCGTGAATCTCCCGCAAATGTTTGAATGACCTTTTCTTAACAATCCTTTCAAGGCTGCGGTTATCCCAGTTGCTTGTGCACCTTTTTCTACCACACTTTTTCCTTCCACTAAACTTTCCATTAATATGCTTGGATACAGCACTCTGAACAGCCAGCTTCTTTAGCAATGAACTTTTGTGGCTTACCCTCCTTGTGGAGTGTGTCAATGACTGCCTTCTGGACATCTGTCAAGTCAGCAGTCTTCCCCATAATTGTGGGGCCTAATGAAACAGACTAAGGGACCTTTTTAAACACTTCGTAAGCCTTTGCAGGTGTTTTTTGTTAATTATTGTAATTTACTGACATAATGACTTTTGTGTTTTCATTGGCTGTAAGCCATAATCATCAACATTAACAGAACTAAACACTTGAAATAGATCACTCTGTTTGTAATGACTCTATATAATATATGAGTTTCACTTTTTGAATTGAAGAACTGAAATAAATTAACTTTTTGACTATATATTCTAATTTTGTGAGAAGCACCTGTATGTGCAGACACACTAGGTTCTACTCTTGATCACTGCCTATATATGAAATGTTAAAAAAAATACTCAGAGGCAGCTAAATAAACAACTTCAAGGGAAACTGAACACACAAAATGTTAAAAAAAAATCACAGCACTTTCATCCTTAATCTTCTTTTCTTCGATACTGTTTTTTCTCATAATGCAATTAAATAAAATGAGAACTATATAAAAAAATCTCTGTGTGGCTCAGCAGCACTGGCATGTCTCCCTCTTCCTTCTCACAGTCCTGTTTCTGGCTGTAAGACAACTGTCAGGAGCCTCCCTGTTGTGCCATGTCTGCAGTAACAGAAAAGATGGCTAAAATAGAAGGTGGGGCTTTTTGCTGATCCCAGCAGATGATGGCACAGACACCATATGGACCGAATATATACGATGGACGCTTAAAGGAAGAAAGTAACTACTTTGCGAAAAAGGAGCAGTGAGTGCAGTCTGGCTGTCAATCAGTGATGTAAGAACTGAATACATTTTATCATTAATCAAGCAGACAATGCGAGAAAAGAAAATTGTCATGTCTGCCCTTTTGATCCGAATGCCATGGATTAAAAGAACTGCAGTGTTAATCTGCATGTACTAAAGTCCATAAACCATCTTATGAAACTATGCAAAATATTAGTTCTTGTAGATAGAGCTTTTTTCTTAAGTGTTTTATTTTGTATATCTGACTGCTATTTTCCTTTGCACTAAGCAGACAGTCCCCGACTTACAATATTCCGACTTATGTACAACTAATAGTTACAAGCGTAAGATGGAAAAAAAATAAATACTCACCTCATTGTAACGGGTCTGGGAGGTGGAACCTCTGAGCAACTATACAAGGGGGCGGTCCTTGTAAGGAATCGGGTGGCTCCCAGGGAAGGCGGGCAGGTAGTCACGGCAAGTGACAGGGACAGTCTCTGGGTAGAAGGGGCAGGAAGTCACGGCAAGTGACGGGGACAGTCTCTTGACAGGCGGATGGTCACGGCAAGTGACAGCAGGGTAAGAGTCTCTAGACGGGCAGGTGGTCACGGCAAGTGACAGCAGGGAAAGAGTCTCTAGACGGGCAGGTGGTCACGGCAAGTGACAGCAGGGAAGAGTCTATAGATAGGCTAGCAGGCAGGTAGCAGGTGAGCGCTCCCAGGTGAGCAGGCAAGAGTCTCTGGACAGGCAGGTGGTCACGGCAAGTGACGGCAGGGCCTCCAGGTAGGCTAGCAGGCAGGTAGCAGGTGAGCGCTCCCAGGTGAGCGGGCAAGAGTCTCTGGACAGGCAGGTGGTCACAGCAAGTGACGGCAGAGCCTCCAGGTAGCATAGCAGGCAGGTAGCAGGTGAGCGCTCCCAGGTGAGCGGGCAAGAGTCTCTGGACAGGCAGGTGGTCACAGCGAGTGACGGCTAAGCCTCCAGGTAGGCTAGCAGGCTGGTAGCAGGTGAGCGCTCCCAGGTGAGCGAGTAAGAGTCTCTGGACAGGCAGGTGGTCACAGCAAGTGACGGCTAAGCCTCCAGGTAGGCTAGCAGGCAGGTAGCAGGTGAGCGCTCCCAGGTGAGCGAGTAAGAGTATCTGGACAGGCAGGCAGGTATCAGGCAGGTATCTGGCAGGTACTTCCTGGTCCGCAGGCGGACTGATCCATAGACAGACTGGCAGGTGCAGGTAGGCAGGCTGTCGGACCACAGGATAGCAAGCAGGTAAGCAGATATCAGGCAGGTATCAGGCAGGTATCAAGCAGGAATCTGGCAGGTGACTGGCAGGTAGCTGGTAACGGGACCTGAGGGCTGAAGCAGAGTTGAAAGGCTTTGCAACAACATTGCTCGGGCACCTCCATTTTGGAGGAGGTGTCTTATATATGGTGAGGTCCTCCGGCCATTGGCCGGGGACTCCTTAGGACGGCGCGCGCGGCCCCTTTAAGAGAGGGGGAGCGCGCGCGCGCCCTAAGCACAGAGGCCGGGAAGCAGCGCGCGCTGCCAGCAGAGCGGGAGGAAGACGCCGGGCACGGAGCGGAGAGGTGAGGGGAACGGCGTCTCTGCCTAGCAGGAGGCAGGGACGCCGATGCTACAGTACCCCCCCCCTTTAGGCCCCCCCTTTTTTAGGCCAGACAGAAATTTATCAAGGATGAGCGGGGCATGGATGTTCTCCCGGGGCTCCCATGTTCTCTCCTCAGGACCAAACCCCTTCCAATCCACTAGAAAAAAGGTTCTTCCTCTTACCCTTTTTGTGGCCAGTATGTTCTCTACCTCAAACTCGTTTTCAGCGGAAACCGGAGCAGGAGGCGTACCTGTAGACTTGGAAAAAGAGTTAAGTATCACGAGTTTGAGTAGAGATACATGGAAGGAGTTACGAATCCGCAAATTGGCTGGGAGTTTCAATTTATAGGCAACCGGGTTGATTTGTTTGATAACTTCCAGTGGGCCGAAGAACCGAGGCCCTAACTTGTAGCAAGGAATCTTGAGCCGGACATATTTGGACGAGAGCCAGACCTTATCTCCAGGACGGAATTGTGGTGGATCCAGACGTCTCTTGTCAGCCTGTTTTTTCATCCGCTCGGATGACTGAAGAAGTGCAGATCTGGTACTTTCCCAAATGGAGGAAAATTCGTTAACGAGAGATTCCGCAGCCGGATTGTCTACCGAGGCGGAGACGGGAAACGGGATCCGAGGATGCTGACCGAAGACTACAAAAAACGGGGATTTGGAGGAAGATTCGCTCTCGTGATTATTGTAAGAAAATTCGGCCCACGGTAAAAGGTCCACCCAGTCGGAATGGTGAGCATTAACAAAGTGCCGGAGGTAACTGGTTAAAATTTGGTTGATCCGTTCTACTTGGCCATTGGACTGTGGGTGATAAGCAGAAGAAAAGTCCAAGGTGACCCCCAGCAGTTTACACATGGCTCGCCAAAAACGAGAGGTGAACTGAACCCCTCGGTCAGATACGATGTGGAGAGGAAGACCATGAAGACAGAAGACATAATGGATAAAGTCTTTAGCTAACTCTGATGCAGACGGGAGACCCGGCAGGGGAATAAAGTGAGCCATTTTGGAAAAGCGGTCAGCGACCACCCATATGACCGTACAACCGGCAGAGACAGGGAGGACCGTTATAAAGTCCATAGCTATATGCTGCCACGGGGCAGCAGGTACAGGAAGAGGAAGGAGACGGCCGGCTGGCAGATGTCTCGGAACCTTGTTGAGGGCGCAGGACACACAGGCTGAAGCAAAGTCTATTACGTCCTTGTGCAGGGTAGGCCACCAGTAATGCCGGGTAATAAGCTGGAGGGTCTTTTTCTGACCAGCGTGGCCAGCTAGCTTGGACGAGTGTCCCCAGTGTAGAACCTTCTCACGATCAGGAACACTTACGAACGTCTTACCGGGTGGAAGACGATTTAGATTCACGGGGGCCACCTGCATTACTTTGGCAGGGTCGATGATGTGTTTAGGCTCCTCCTCAAGATCAGAGACCAAAAAGGATCGGGATAAGGCATCAGCTTTGATGTTTTTGTCAGCCGGGCGAAAGTGAAGAATGAAATTAAAGCGGGCGAAGAACAAGGACCACCGGGCTTGACGCGGGTTAAGTCTCTGGGCACTCTGGAGGTAAGCCAAGTTCTTGTGGTCCGTGTAAATTATTACCGGGTGAAGAGCCCACTCGAGCAGGTAACGCCACTCCTCCAGTGCCAGCTTAATGGCCAACAATTCTCGGTCTCCTATAGAATAATTGCGCTCAGAAGAGGAGAAGAGTTTGGAGAAGAAGCCGCAAGTTACCATTCTTCCGGAAGATGACTTTTGGGTAAGTACTACTCCGGCTCCGGAGGAGGAAGCGTCGACTTCTAGAAAGAATTGTTTGTTGCCGTCCGGACGATGCAGCACAGGGGCGCAGGAAAAAGCTCGTTTTAAGGAAAGGAAGGCATCCTCTGCTTCGAGCGACCATTCTCTGGGATTAGCGCCCTTACGGGTGAGCGCCGAGATAGGGGCAGTCCGGGAAGAGAAGTGCGGAATGAAGAGGCGGTAGTAGTTGGCGAAGCCCAGGAACCGCTGAATAGCCTTCAACCCCTCTGGTCGGGGCCACTTCTCGATGGCAGACAGTTTCTCAGGGTCCATTTGTAGGCCGGTCTGAGAGATTATGTAGCCCAGAAAAGGAAGCGAGGTCTGCTCAAAGAGGCACTTCTCATATTTAGCGCAGAGGTGGTTCTGCCTGAGCCTGAGCAGGACCTGACGAACGTCCCTCCGGTGAGTGAGAAGATCCGGAGAGAAGACCAAGATGTCGTCCAGGTACACCACCACGCAGGAATAGAGAAGGTCACAGAAGATGTCATTGACCAACTCTTGAAAGACGGCGGGAGCGTTACAGAGACCGAAGGGCATTACAAGATATTCATAGTGGCCATCCCGGGTGTTGAATGCCGTCTTCCATTCATCCCCCTGACGGATACGGACCAGATTATACGCCCCACGGAGGTCCAGTTTGGTGAAGATTCTAGCCCCCCTCAGACGGTCAAATAATTCAGGAATGAGCGGAAGGGGGTATTTATTCTTCACTGTGATCAGGTTAATGCCTCTATAGTCTATACAGGGAAGGAGTGAGCCGTCCTTCTTTTTGACGAAGAAGAAGCCTGCTCCCGCCGGGGAGGTAGATTTCCGGATAAATCCCCGGGCCAGATTCTCCTCAATATATTCAGGCATGGACCGGGTCTCAGCAGCGGACAAAGGGTAAATACGCCCACGGGGAGGAGTAGCGCCGGGCATCAGGTCAATTGAGCAGTCGTATAGTCTATGAGGGGGTAATGTCTCTGCTTCTCTTTTATTAAAGACGTCCGCAAAAGACCAATAGGGAGCCGGTAGGCCGGGTAGATTGGCTGGGGTAGGAGAAGGACGAGCAGGATGAACGGGAACTAAACAAGTCTTATGGCAGTCCTGCCCCCAGCGAAGAACTTCTCCGGTCTGCCAATCAAGCACGGGTGCGTGTTTCTGGAGCCAAGGTAGGCCTAGCAAGGGGGCGTGAGAGAGTCCAGGCAGAACATGGAAGCAAATGCTCTCAGAGTGCAGCATTCCCACCTGCAGAGTTATGGATTCGGTGATGAGTTGGATGGGATGTGGTAAGAGACCCCCATCCACGGCGGCGACAGATAAGGGTACAGCCAGAGGTTTGGTGGGAATGCGGTATTTCTCTACCAGGGACTGAGAAATGAGATTTCCGGCAGCTCCAGAGTCAAGTTGAGCCAGTTCAAAATAACGGTTCCCCCCGCAGATGATAGAGACCGACAGCATTAGAGATGGAGAGGGTTTATTTCTGTCTAGGGTGACCTCTCTGAGCGATCCTAGACACAGGCGTTTCCCGACCTCTCCGGGCAGGAACGGATCCGGTGCTCCTTACTGCCACAGTAGAAGCAGCTCCCCTCAGCATGGCTTAATTCCCGACGGGTCTTGACCATCTTGGTCTGGTCGACCTGCATAGGCTCGGGTGAGTGCGCCGGAGGAGTAACGGAGGAAGTGACGGATCTCTGGAAGGTAGGGGCAAGGCGTGGAAACCTCCTCTCACGGGTGACCTCTTTGGTGCGCTCCTGGAACCGGATGTCAATCCGGGTGGCAAGTGTAATCAAGTCGTCGAGAGTGGTAGGAATGTCCCGACCAACGAGTTCATCTTTAATACGGCCGGACAGACCCTCCCAGAAGATGGACACCAGGGCGTCGTTATCCCAGGCAAGCTCCGAAGCAAGGGTACGGAAGCGTATGGCATATTGGCCCACGGTGAGACTTCCTTGGCGGAGGCGTAGCAGAGATGAGGCGGATGAGGTCCTCCGTCCTGGTTCGTCGAAGACCTTCCGGAAGGCCGAGAGAAAGGCTGGCAGATTGGACACCAGGGGGTCTCCTCTCTCCCATAGAGGATTTAGCCAAGCCAGCGCCTCCCCCTTGAGATGGGACATGATGAAGGCTACTTTGGCTCAGTCGGTGGAAAACTGGTGTGCCAACAGTTCAAAGTGCAGAGTGCACAGGTTAATGAAGCCCCGTGCCTGACCGGGATCTCCGCCAAAACGAGGCGGGGCGGTGAGGCGGGGCCCGGGAAGAGATGCCATGGAATTGATGGGCAGTCGTGCGACTGGAAGCCGGTCCCGAAGATGTAGTCAGTGTGTCCAGGTGGGAGTTAACACTACGCAGGTGGCTCAGGATGGACTCCTGTTGGGACATCTGACGGGACAGTTCATGGCATAGGTCCGAGAGCGAGGGAGCTTGGGTGCCACCGGGTTCCATGGCCCGAGCAAACTGTAACGGGTCTGGGAGGTGGAACCTCTGAGCAACTATACAAAGGGGCAGTCCTTGTAAGGAAGCGGGTGGCTCCCAGGGAAGGCGGGCAGGTAGTCACAGCAAGTGACAGGGACAGTCTCTGGGTAGAAGGGGCAGGAAGTCACGGCAAGTGACGGGGACAGTCTCTTGACAGGCGGATGGTCATGGAAAGTGACAGCAGGGTAAGAGTCTCTAGACGGGCAGGTGGTCACGGCAAGTGACAGCAGGGTAAGAGTCTCTAGATGGGCAGGTGGTCACGGCAAGTGACAGCAGGGAAAGAGTCTCTAGACGGGCAGGTGGTCACGTCAAGTGACAGCAGGGAAGAGTCTCTAGATAGGCTAGCAGGCAGGTAGCAGGTGAGCGCTCCCAGGTGAGCAGGCAAGAGTCTCTGGACAGGCAGGTGGTCACGGCAAGTGACGGCAGGGCCTCCAGGTAGGCTAGCAGGCAGGTAGCAGGTGAGCGCTCCCAGGTGAGCGGGCAAGAGTCTCTGGACAGGCAGGTGGTCACAGCGAGTGACGGCTAAGCCTCCAGGTAGGCTAGCAGGTAGGTAGCAGGTAAGCGCTCCCAGGTGATCGAGTAAGAGTCTCTGGACAGGCAGGTGGTCACAGCAAGTGACGGATAAGCCTCCAGGTAGGCTAGCAGGCAGGTAGCAGGTGAGCGCTCCCAGGTGAGCGAGTAAGAGTATCTGGACAGGCAGGCAGGTATCAGACAGGTATCTGGCAGGTACTTCCTGGTCCGCAGGCGGACTGATCCATAGACAGACTGGCAGGTGCAGGTAGGCAGACTGTCGGACCACAGGATAGCAAGCAGGTAAGCAGATATCAGGCAGGTATCAGGCAGGTATCAAGCAGGAATCTGGCAGGTGACTGGCAGGTAACTGGTAACGGGACCTGGGGGCTGAGGCAGAGTTGAAAGGCTTTGCAACAACATTGCTCGGGCACCTCCATTTTGGAGGAGGTGCCTTATATATGGTGAGGTCCTCCGGCCATTGGCCGGGGACTCCTTAGGACGGCGCGCGCGGCCCCTTTAAGAGAGGGGGAGCGCGCGCGCGCCCTAAGCACAGAGGCCGGGAAGCAGCGCGCGCTGCCAGCAGAGCGGGAGGAAGACGCCGGGCACGGAGCGGAGAGGTGAGGGGAACGGCGTCCCTGCCTAGCAGGAGGCAGGGACGCCGATGCTACACTCATCACTCACTTCTTCGGCCACCCTGCTGCTCACTGCCTTTCTTTCTGCTGTTGGATGACACATCTCTGGCCTCTTTACTATAGGCCAGGACTTCCAGCCATGTCCAGGCCTTGGAGGTCACTGTGGCTCATAAAGTCCCAACACACATCTTGATGTTATGAAGTAAAGATGTGTGACGTCACCTTAGGACTCACTGTAACTTGCAAGGCTTGGAGGCTGCCGGAAGTCCAGGTCTATAGTGAAAAGGCCAGAGATGCAGCGTGTGGAGATGGGAAGAAGAGGACCGAATGGTGGGCACTTAGGCAGGTAGAGGACGTGTGTGATGAGGTGAATATTGGTAAAAACGACAAACTGACACCTTTCCGGCCACCCCGCTGCTTGCTGCCGACCATTTGGTCCTCTTTTTTCCATTGTTGCATGCTGTATCTCTGGCCTCTTCACTCTAAACCAGGACTTCCGGCCATGTCGAGGTCTCAGAGATTACTGTTAGTGTTGAGCGAACATGCTCGACACTGCTCGGTACTCGCCCGAGCATCACGCTACTCGGGATGTTCGGCGCGCACCGAGCATTTCCGGGTTACTCGGGCGGGAGCTCGTGTCTTCGCCCTGCATGTTTGGCGCTCTTTACAGAGCCAATGAACATGCAGGGATTGCCAGCCAGTCACTGTAATGCTGCAGCCATGTTGGTTGTGGGCATTACAGTGATTGGCTGGCCGCACAGCGTCACCTCGAGTATTTAAAACCGGGCGCCGCCATCTTGGACACAGTCGCTCCGGATTAGACAGTGTAGGGACAGCGCTGCTGATTTAGGGAGAGATATAAACTGCAAAATAGTTAGTGTAGGGTCTGTACAGGCTGCCAGAACAAACAAACAGTCCTTTTCAGGACTAATATCCATCCCAGATACCAGGCAGGCAGGCTGTATAGGAGACACAGTGGCTATACCAGCAAACGCTGCATTACAGTCCTGTGTGCTCCTGTTGCTGAAATTGCTGGACTTAGCACCAGGTGTCGGGGGCCAGGAAAAATCCTTTTTTTTTCATCTAAATCCTCCTTTTTTTTTTCCTCCTTCACACTGTACAAATACCCGTCTTATTAACCTTTTGGTGTGTCCCCCCCCCCCCCCCCAAAAAAAAAGCGTGTCTCTGATTTTTCAGACACAAATATAACTGTTGAAAATAGTCTGGTGTAGGCTAGAGAAACAGAAGTGTTGTTTTGCACTTCCACAGTTCAAACCTCTGTATTATCCATTTTGGGCCATTTGTATCTAAAAAAAAAAAACAGTCTGAGTGTGTCGCTCACTGTTCAGCCGCAAATATCTCTATTTAAAAAGTGTGGTATACCCCAGTAAACAATAACTGTGGTTTTGCCATCCCACGGTAAAAAATCTCTATTATTCAGGTTTTGGTAAATTTTCCGTAAAGAAAAACAGTAGTGTCTCCTGACTGTTGTGACACAAAAATATATCTGTTGAAAATAGTCTTGTGTAGGCCCGACATCCCAGTGTGGTTTCGCAGTTCCACGGGTCAAATCGCTGTACTATCCAGTTTTGGGCCTTTGGTATCTAAAAAAAAAGCAGTTTGAGTGTGTCGCTCACTGTTCAGCCGCAAATATCTCTATTTAAAAAAGTGTGGTGTACCCCAGTAAACAATAACTGTGGTTTTGCCATCCCACAGTAAAAAATCTCTATTATTCAGCTTTTGGTATTTTTTTCTGTAAAGAAAAACAGTAGTGTCTCCTGACTGTTGTGACACAAAAATATATCTGTTGAAAATAGTCTTGTGTAGGCCCGACATCCCAGTGTGGTTTCGCAGTTCCACGGGTCAAATCGCTGTACTATCCAGTTTTGGGCCTTTGGTATCTAAAAAAAAAGCAGTTTGAGTGTGTCGCTCACTGTTCAGCCGCAAATATCTCTATTTAAAAAAGTGTGGTATACCCCAGTAAACAATAACTGTGGTTTTCCTCTTCCACGGTACTAATCTAGTCTTTATTACCCTTTTTCCATTGATAGTGCAAGTGTAAGATATTTTACTTCATTGCGTGGCAAGGGACGTGGAAGTGGACGTTCTGGTGATGGTTCGTGCAGAGGACGGGGCCGTGGCCAAGGTGAAAATGTGCCACAACCAACAGCCACATCTTCTCGCTCCCACTTCTTGACCGAATTACTAGGGAAGCACAGAACAACACCAGTATTGAGAACTGATCAGTGTGAACAGGTTATTAATTGGATAGCAGATAATACTTCCAGTTACCTGGGCACCACCACCTCTGGTCTGTCTTCCACACGGTCAACTCTTAGTAGCCGTGAGTCTCGACCGCATACTCCTCCTCACCCAGATGCTCCTTCCTCCCACCATGCCGAGTGTCGTCAGACAGCAAGTGATCCCACACTTGGACACTCTGAAGAGCTGTTCACTGGTCCATTTCCATATTTGGGCCCCTCGCCTGATACGCTTGAAGTGGTGGAAGAGGAGATCCCATGTTGCGATGCCCAAATATTTGAACAGCCACGACCACAGGAAGTCGACGTTGGCAATCTGTCACAAGAGGTGGACGATGACGAGACACAATTGCCAGGAAGTGAGGAGGAGGATCGTGGTGCGCAAGTGGACGAGGAGGAGGTGGTGGATGATCTAGTAACTGACCCAACGTGGAAGGAGGACATGCAGAGTGAGGCCAGCAGCACACAGGGGGAGGGAGGCAGAGTACCCCAACAGGCAGGAAGAAGCAGTGTGGTGGCTGCAGACAGAAGGCAGGCAACCGTTCCCCGTAACACCAACATGAGGGACGTTGCCAGTACAAGCGGTAGGTCTTCCAGAGTCTGGAATTTTTTTAAAGACTCTGCTGATAACCCCAAAAAGGCCATATGTTCCACCTGCCATGCCAGCATCAGCAGGGGTGACAAAACTACCAGCCTGACCACCACCAGCATGATCAGGCACATGGCAGCAAAGCACCCGACTTTGTGGGGCGAAACCCAGGGTCCATGACCAGTGTCAGTGGGTGTCACCACTGCTTCTTCCTCTGTTGTGCGTGCAATAGAACCCCCTGTTGTATGGGCAAGGCAATCCCCTGTCCATACTGCATGTAAAGATGCCCCCTCCTCTCAGTCTTCACTTGTTATGGCAGTTTCTCAAGAAACAGCATCAACGTCCACGTCCCACCGCAGCGTTCAATTGTCCATATCCCAGACCTTTGAACGAAAGCGGAAATTCGCAGCTAAAGTCCCACAGGCCACAGTCCTAAATTCGCACATTTCACGACTGCTTGCATTGGAAATGCTGCCTTTTAGGCTGGTGGAGATGGAATCCTTCCGCAATCTTATGGCGGTGGCCGTCCCTCAGTACTCGGTCCCCAGCCGACACTATTTTGCCCGGTGTGCCATCCACACACTACACAAGCACGTGTCCCAAAGCATCTGCCGTGCCCTCAACAACGCAGTTACTGGGAGAGTCCACCTGACAACGGACACATGGACAAGTGCTTGTGGCCAGGGATGGTACATCTCTCTGATGGCACACTGGGTAAACATAGTGGAAGCCGGGACCCAGTCGGACCTTGGGACGGAACACATCCTCCCCACACCGAGGATTGCGGGCCCTATGTCAGTCAGAGTTGCCCCCACAGTGTACAGCTCCTGCGCATCCTCCTCCTCCTCCTCATGTTCAGCCTCCATCTCAGATATCACCACACCAGTTTCAAGCTGGAAGCATTGCAGTACTGCCTCCGCCAAGCGGCAACAGGCTGTGCTGAAACTCATAACCTTAGGTGATAAACCTCACACTGCTTGTGAGTTGTGGACAGCTGTGAAAGAGCAGGCAGATCTGTGGCTGAGACCGCTGAACCTACATCCCGGCATGGTCGTGTGTGACAATGGCCGTAACCTGGTTGTCACGGGTGTGTCGCCACGAAGATCGTCGCGATTACACAGCCTGACTTCTCCCAGCTGAGTTTTTGGTGCTTGGTGTTTTTCGGCAGGGAGGGAGTTAATTCTCTCTCTCTGTGCTAGACGAGGCCCAGCCTCGTCCAGCTGCAGTTAATTCTGCAGTATTGGGACTCCTTCTAATACATGCCGTTCTGATAGGGTAGTTGTCGGTGAAAGTGTAGCACCCCGAGGGCTCGGCTGCTACAGGGGTATTGCACCTCAGACCAGAGGTGTGATATTCCACTCCCGGGTAAGGATGGAGTGTGGACCAGGACTCAGTAGCTGCATGCACCACACACACCCCACTTCCGAGGGACAGCTCAACGGTGCACCCACTAGACAGAAGTGCAGGCACGACAGCATCTGTTCCTGGCTGGAGTGGGGAGGGGGAGGAAAACCCAGTGGTGTAGGAGCAGATAGGGGTGGGTCTCTGGGCATAGGTAGGAGCCCATTGGTTGCTAGTCACCTGGGCTCACACATAGAGGGAGGTATAAAAGGTGGGCACCATCTTAGAACAGTGTTCAGTGCAGTGCAGAGAAGAAGCTAAGAGTGAGAGGAGAAGACAGGATGCAGAGCCCCTGCATGGGCTCTGCTCCGCAGGCAGGCCTTGTCAGGAGGCTGGAGCCTGAGAGAGAGAGAAAGGAGAATGAACAGAAAGGACAGTAAGAAAGGAAGCAAGGAACAGGAACACAGAGAAAGGCCCAGAGACACGAGGACAGAAGGAACCCCATATGCCCAGGAGATACAGGGTGAAGGGTTGGCAGAGCAGGGTACCGGAACCCAAATTGGTGGAGGCGACTAATCCTCAGCCAAAACCGGAGGTTGTGACCACATCTTGGTGCGACCCCTCACTACATCCACCAGGAAAGCATACCACATAGGGTCAGGGAAACCGGAGAGAGGTTTCGCCAACAGAAGGCCCGAGGAAGCTGGACAAAGGTGGGTCACTGGTGGGGACGGCCAGAGAAAGGAAAGGAAGGGAGTCCTGTGCCACGCTCTGGAACTGCCTGGGAGTTGGTCGAGCCCCTTGCCTGGTGGACGCAGCACGGCTTGTGCAGTCACCGCCGGTACCGAGGTGACTAGGACCAGTAAAGAACTGTGAGTAAAGCATTGGAAACTGCAACCACACGTCTCTGTGTTTCATCGCCGCACCAGCACCATTAGTACTGGGACGCTCACACCATTACCACCATCATCCACATTAGCTGCCCTGAGGCAATACTTCTCCCGTGGGGAGTTATCCCATACTTGGCTGCGCATACAACACCAGCCTCAGCGGTCTGCAGAGCAGCGGCGGTCCCCACTGACCGCAATCCACGGGTGGCGTAGTCGGACACTTATTATAACACCAATAGACTGCCACTGGTTTGACCACCCTGGGCACGGACCGGGTCACCGCCACACGGAGACTACAACCCCCAGCATCCCACCAGCGATCCGGCTCCGGGTATCCCCTGCACAGCACAGGCCCAGGGGGCGCGTCAAAAGCTTTTCATGCAGACTATCAGAGTGATACATGGTATTGTGGAGTTAGGAGCGAAGTGTACTCGGTGTGTTTTTTTCCCTTCCTCGCTTTATTCTTTATCCCCTGGAGCAAGCCGGATCAGAACCCAAAGTAGCTCTCCCTGACAGGTTCACGGGGGGCGGGACAAGTTTTTTGTTTTCCGGGAGGCATGTAAGTTGTACTTTCGGCTGCGGCCTCGGTCATCGGGGAGTGAAGAACAAAGGGTGGGAATAGTCATCTCGCTCCTTCAAGGGGACCCCCAATCTTGGGCGTTCTCTCTTCCCCCGGGCTCTCCGGCTCTCCGGACAGTGGATGGGTTTTTCTCTGCTCTGGGTCTTGTATATGATGACCCGGATCGGATCTCCCTTGCTGAATCTAAGTTACGTAGGATCCAGCAGGGAGATCGTCCAGCGGAGGAATTCTGTTCAGAGTTCCGTAGGTGGGCCACGGACACCCAGTGGAATGACCCGGCTCTTCGGAGCCAGTTTTGTCAAGGTTTATCTGACAAATTAAAGGATATGTTGGCACAGTATGACTCTCCCGCGTCGCTGGAAGCCGCTATGGCCCTTGCTATTCGCATTGACAGACGGCTTCGGGAGAGGTGCGGGATAACTCCACCCCCTGTGATGACTCCACCTTCTACAAGGGTCCCTTATATGGAGGTTCCCCTGGTCAGTCCAGAGGAGCCTATGCAGTTAGGAGGGACATCCTTTCGGAGGAGGGGACCGGCGGTGCGCCACAAGACAGGAAGGTGTTTCTTCTGCGGGAGAAAGGGACATTTTATTGGGGGGTGTCCTTCCCGTCCTTCGCAGAGCTAAGAGTCGTCAGAAAACTATTGATCCCAGGTTGTGTGGTGGACGGCAATCTGGGAGTAGGTATTTCGTCCCTAGGTTCGTCTCAGTTTCTTGTACCGGCGGAGGTGGTGGTGGGTACGAGAACTGAGAGGTTATCTGTTCTTCTGGATAGTGGGGCCGGGGCTAATCTGGTGGACGCTCGGTTTGCTCGGGTTCAAGGTATGCGATTGAGTGTGTTGGCTAAACCCATCCCCATATTCTCGATCGACGCCAGGCCTCTCGGTCAGGGAAGTTTTTCGCAAGCGGTGCATAACATAAATCTTCAGGTGGGGGCGATACATAAAGAACTGTTGTCTTGTTACGTGTTGGAGGGTCTTCCCACTCCTATTGTGTTGGGCCTTCCTTGGTTAACTAAGCATAACCCGGTTATTAATTGGCAATCTAGAGTGATAAGCCAATGGAGTGAATTCTGTAAAAAAAACTGCATGAATACGGTCATCGGTACGGTCGCTCCTAGGGTCTTACCCCCATTTCTGGCTGACTTTGAGGATGTGTTCTCGGAAAGAGGGTGTCAGGAACTACCTCCTCATCGCGTGTATGACTGTTCGGTAAAACTGCTTCCTGGGGTCAAGTTACCTAAATCTAGGTTGTATAATTTGTCTGGTCCGGAGAGGCAGGCCATGAAGGATTATATTTCAGAGAGTCTGGCTAAGGGGCATATTAGACCTTCATCTTCCCCGGTGGCCACGGGGTTCTTCTTTGTGAAGAAGAAAGATGGTGGCCTACGCCCTTGCCTGGATTTCCGTGAACTTAATCGGATTACGGTCCGAGATCCGGATCCGCTCCCACTTATCCCCGATCTCTTCAATCAGATCGTGGGCGCCAAATGGTTCTCTAAATTGGATCTCAGGGGGGCGTACAATCTGATTAGGATGAAGGAGGGGGATGAGTGGAAGACGGCTTTTAACACTCCGGAGGGACATTATGAGAACCTTGTCATGCCATTTGGTCTGACTAATGCCCCGGCGGTGTTCCAACACTTTGTTAATGACATTTTTCGCTGCCTGGTGGGTCAGTTTGTTGTTATTTATCTGGATGACATCTTAATTTACTCGCCTGATCTTGTGTCTCATCAGGAGCATGTTAGGCAGGTGTTACAGATTTTGCGGGATAATAAACTCTACGCCAAGTGGGAAAAGTGTGTGTTCGCCGTTCAGGAACTCCAGTTTCTAGGCTTCCTGGTGTCAGCGTCTGGTTTTCGTATGGACCCTGGGAAAGTGCGGGCAGTTCTTGAGTGGGATCTGCCAGAGAATCTTAAGGCACTACAACGTTTTCTGGGGTTTGCTAATTATTACCGGAAATTCATTCGTAATTTCTCGTCCATGGTTAAACCTCTCACAGACATGACAAAAAAAGGGACGGATTTTTCTAGGTGGTCTGACAAGGCTTGTCAAGCTTTCTCTTCCTTGAAAAAATGTTTTGCCTTGGCACCCATACTCATTCAACCTGGTGCGTCACAGCCATTCATTGTAGAGGTAGACGCTTCTGAGGTAGGGGTAGGGGCAGTATTATTACAAGGGTCGTCTCCTGGTAAATGGCGTCCGTGCGCTTTTTTCTCTAAAAAATTGTCGTCCGCTGAGAGGAATTACGATGTCGGCAATAGGGAACTCTTGGCCATTAAGTTAGCTTTTGAGGAGTGGCGCCATTTTTTGGAGGGGGCTATCCATCCGGTCACCGTCATCAACGATCACAAGAACCTGCTATATCTGGAGTCCGCAAAATGTCTGAATCCCAGACAAGCTAGGTGGTCATTGTTTTTTACCAGGTTTAATTTTGTCGTCACATATCGTCCTGGATCAAAAAATGTAAAGGCGGATGCCTTATCTCGTAGTTTCCCTGGGGCCGGGAATACGGATGACCCAGTTCCTATCCTTCAGGAGGGGGTGGTGGTGTCGGCAGTATTCTCTGAGCTTGAGGAGGAAGTATTGGAGGTTCAGCCCCTGTTGGACCTCTGGGAGACTGTTTGTTCCAGATCAGTTGCGACAAAAGGTGATCGAGGCACACCATAACTCAGCTTTGGCAGGACACCCAGGGAGTAAAGCAACTGTGGATCTCCTTTCGCATCGGTTTTGGTGGCCTAATTTACATAGGGAGGTGGGAACTTTTGTTGCGTCCTGTGGGGTTTGTGCGCGCTCTAAGACCCCACGTACCCGTCCGTCTGGGGCTCTCTTACCTTTGAAAATCCCGGAGCGTCCTTGGACTCATCTGTCTATGGACTTTATTACGGATCTCCCGCCATCTTCGGGTAAAACGGTCATACTCGTTGTAGTGGACAGGTTCAGCAAGATGGCACATTTTATCGCTCTTCCTGCTCTTCCTAATGCTAAAACTCTTGCGCAGGTGTTCATTGGGGAGATTGTAAGGCTTCACGGTGTACCCTCTGATGTGGTGTCTGATCGGGGGTCTCAGTTTGTGTCCAAATTCTGGAGGGCATTTTGTACACGGCGGGGGATGCATTTATCGTTTTCTTCGGCTTTTCATCCTCAGACCAATGGTCAGACGGAATGTCTGAACCAAAGTTTGGAGACATATCTCCGGTGTTTTGTGTCAGAGAACCAGGAGGACTGGGCTTCTTTCTTACCTCTGGCGGAGTTTGCTCTTAATAATAGGCGGAGTGAGTCCACTGATAAATCCCCGTGTTTTGGGGCATATGGTTTTCACCCCAGTTTTGTACTTTCAGTAGGGGGGGCTCTTCGGGGGTTCCTGAGGAGGAACGATTTTCGTCATCACTCGCTTAAATATGGAAAGGGTTGCTGTATAATCTAAGTTCTATGGGGAACCGATACAAACGTATGGCTGATAGGAAGAGAGTGTCTGGTCCGGACCTAAGTGTGAACGATCGGGTATGGTTGTCTACCAAGAATATAAAACTTAAGGTTCCCTCCTGGAAACTGGGTCCCAGGTTCATCGGGCCGTATAGGATCTGCTCTATAATTAATCCGGTGACATTTCGTCTTGACCTCCCCTCTACTTTTAAAATTCACAACGCGTTCCACAGATCTTTGCTTAAAAGGTATATGGTGCCGGTGATACCGTCACCTTTACCTCCTCCTCCTGTGGTGGTCAATGGTAACTTGGAGTTTCAGGTATCGAAGGTCATCGATTCACGTTTTAATCGCCGGTCCCTTCAGTACCTGGTTCATTGGAAGGGGTATGGTCCTGAGGAGAGGATGTGGGTTCCTGCGTCGGATATTAACGCAGACCGATTAATTCGGGCCTTCCACACGACTCACCCGGATAAACCTGGCCCTGAGGGTCCGGAGGCCCCTCGTAGAAGGGGGGGGTACTGTCACGGGTGCGTCGCCACGAAGATCGTCGCGATTACACAGCCTGACTTCTCGCAGCTGAGTTTTTGGTGCTTGGTGTTTTTCGGCAGGGAGGGAGTTAATTCTCTCTCTCTGTGCTAGACGAGGCCCAGCCTCGTCCAGCTGCAGTTAATTCTGCAGTATTGGGACTCCTTCTAATACCTGCCGTTCTGATAGGGTAGTTGTTGGTGAAAGCTTTTCATGCAGACTATCAGAGTGATACGTTGTATTGTGGAGTTAGGAGCGAAGTGTACTCGGTGTGGTTTTTCCCCTTCCTCGCTTTATTCTTTATCCCCTTACCCGTTGGTGTTCCCTCCGTTGTAGTGGTGTAAGTTTTTTGTATGCAAGGTGGTTTTTGGTTTGCCCCTTGTACTGTCTCGTTCGTCTTGTACTGTGTTTGGCATATACGGTCCTGTCCCCAATTGTTGTGATCGGGGTCCTTCTCAGGACTAGATTACTGAGGTTCAGGGATTCTCAGGAGGTAGGTTTACGTTGGCGGCCTGGACCTCTGTACCATCAACAGTACCTCCAGGTAGAGGGATTAGGCAGGGCCTCAGTGTAGGGTCAGCATAGGCTCCTGACCTCCTGAACGCCGAGACAGCGTGACATTGGTGGCGGCTCTGAGGCGAGGTGAGATCACACACGTACCATGCCTGACTCATGTGCTTAACCTCGTGGTTCAGCGGTTTCTTAAATCGTACCCCGAGTTGCCAGATCTGCTCGTGAAAGTACGCCGCCTGTCAGCTCATTTTTGCAAGTCGGCTACAGCTTCCGCCGCCCTTGCTGTGTTGCAGCAGCGTTTGCAGCTTCCGGCACACCGACTGGTGTGTGATGTTCCCACACGTTGGAACTCTACCCTCCACATGTTGCAAAGGATTTGTGAGCAGGAGAGAGCAGTTGTGGAGTACCAGCTGCAACAAGGCCGTCGATATTCAGGTCAGACTCCACACATAAGACCTCAGGAGTGGACCTGGATGTCTGACATATGTACCATCCTGACAAACTTTGAGGAGGCCACCAAGATGGTGAGTGGCGATGACGCCATCATTAGTGTCAGCATCCCACTTGTCTGTCTTTTGCAACGCTCTCTGCAGAGAATTAAAGAGGAGGCATTGCAGCCAGAGTATGATGAGATGGATCAAGAAGCCGTAGCGGGCGATTACACACAGCCCAGCCTCATCTCATCCCAACGTGCACTGGGGGATAATGAGGGAGAGGAGGAGGAGGAGGAAGAACAGGAGCTGCTATCATGCGTTGCAGACGGTAGCACCTGTACAAGTGTCATACCATCGGTTCAGCGTGGGTGGCCTGACGACAGGGGGGAGGAGGAAGAGGAGGAGGAGAGCATGGTCAGTCGTCATCTTGGTGAGGACACGGAAATCTTGCCCGTTAACAGTCTGGCACGCATGGCTAACTTTATGTTACGCTGCCTTAACCGTGACCCTCGCGTTGTCAAAATGTTGGGTGACAGTCATTACTGGTTGGTAACACTTGTAGACCCCCGCTACAAGGAGAACTTTCACTCTCTTATTCCTGAGGTGGAGAGGTCTACAAAAATGGGGCAGTACCCGAAGGCCCTTGCTGCAGAACTCTTAAAAAAATTCCCATCTGAACACGCTAGCGGTAGAGGTCACAGTTCGTTGCCCAACCAAGGCGTACAGGCGAGAGAGATGCAACTCCAATCCAGCAGAGGCAGGGGAACACTGTCAACATTCTGGGACAGTTTTCTGACACCCGCCCAGCTTACAGGCCCGAAGGCGCGGGGTACTCTCACAAGGAGTGGAAAGTTTCTAAAGATGGTGAGGGAGTACCTTGCCGACCGTACCAGCGTCCTCCGTGATTCCTCTGTGACTTTTAATTATTGGGTATCCAAGCTGGACACTTGGAATGAACTCGCTCTGTACACCTTGGAGGTCCTGGCTTGCCCTGCCGCTAGCGTGTTATCGGAGCGTGTTTTTAGTGCCGCTGGGGGAATTATAACTGATAAGCGCACTCGCCTGTCAACTGACAATGCTGACAAGCTGACCCTTATCAAAATGAACAAGGGCTGGATTGGGCCAGACTTCTCATCACCACCAAATGACAGCAGAGTAACATAAAGTCAAATCCACTATGTTATTTCGGGAGGTGTATTCACATGCACCGCTTCACACCCACACATGGGTATACGCTTCCTCGTTTCGGCTGTTTTATCTTCTTCTCCTTATCCTCAGCCTCCACCACCACTATACCACCAGGGTGCCAGCATTGCAAGTTCCTCCGTCCTTATTTTTGGCAGCTTTTGCTTGCAAGGCATAAGCAAATACTATGGGACACCCACTCCCCAATAATGGGACTTATGTTTGTAATATGCTGTACTGCATGGCTCTTGTAAGGGGCATTGCAAGTTGCTCCGTCCTAATTTTTGGCAGCTTTTGCTTGGAAAGCATAAGCAAATACTATGGGAGACCCACTCCCCAATAATGGGACTTATGTTTGTAATATGCTGTACTGCATTGCTCTTGTAAGGGGCATTGCAAGTTGCTCCGTCCTAATTTTTGGCAGCTTTTGCTTGGAAAGCATAAGCAAATACTATGGGAGACCCACTCCCCAATAATGGGACTTATGTTTGTAATATGCTGTACTGCATGGCTCTTGTAAGGGGCATTGGAAGTTGCTCCGTCCTAATTTTTGGCAGCTTTTGCTTGCAAGGCATAAGCAAATACTATGGGACACCCACTCCCCAATAATGGGACTTATGTTTGTAATATGCTGTACTGCATGTGAAGCGCCCCCTGGGCCGTGTGTACACATGTGTGGTATACCCGGTGCCGGGTCTCTGGGGTCTGTAGTCTCCGTGGCGGTGACCCGGTCCCGTGGCTCAGGCTGGTCAAACCAGTGGCAGTCTTTCTTAGGTTTTGAGGTTAATTGTCCGACTGCGCCACCCGTGGATTGCGGTCAGGGAGTACCACCGCTGCGAGGCAGACCGCTGAGGCTGGTGTTGTGTGCGCAGCAGAGAATGGGATAACTCCCCACGGGAGGAGTATAGCTTCAGGGCAGTGAGTGTGGATGATGGGGGTGATGGTGCACGAGCGCAGCAGGAACGACTCAGAGTCTTTGCAGTGCAGTTCAGGGTCTTTACTGATGATTATAAGGTAGTCGCTCCCGGGAGTACTGGCTAGCATAAGAGGCCTGGTCAGTCTGTGAGCAAGCAGGAGTTCCCCTGGCCAGGTGGAGTTGTAGGCCTCCCCGTCTGTCTGCACTCTTCCTGGCTACCTTGCTGTAAGCGGGTAGAAGTAGCCCACGTCCCTGAGTGTACCGTGTAGTGCTCACCCGTATGGCTGGTGACTTGGGGCCTTCTGTTAGCCTCCGCTCCACGACGGCGGTGCTGGTCCCTTGCTTGTGACTGAGCCTCCGGGCTTCTATGGCCAGAGGACCTGAAATCCCCTGCCGGCTGGTTTCTGCTGCTGGATATATAAGTCCTCACAGCCTCGGACTCCTGTGTCCGGTTCCTATTGTCTTCTGCCAGGGCGAGCTCTGCTCAGCTTCCAGCCCCTGGTCTTTAGCTCCTAGCTCCAGAGCTCCTTGCTGTTACTTTCCCTTGCTCTCACTCTGACTCTGACAGCTCTCTGTTCTCTTACTCCCTCAACCCCGCCCCAGATCCAGTTTATAAGGGCAGAATTCTCCCCTCCCAGGACTGGGGCAGGAGGATGTTGCATGTTTAAGGGATCCTGACCAGGAAACCTCCCACTTGCTTTCCGACGTAATATACCTATTACTGTGGTGACCAGACCCCTGGGGTGCCACACATGGCTCTTGTAAGGGGCATTGCAGTTCCTCATAATTTTTGGAAAGCCTTCCATTCACTGCTTAGGCCAACAGTGCACAGGAGACCCAGTTGCTATAAATGGAAAAAAAGGTTTAGTTAAGGCCCTCTGACCTCCATGTCATTTCCAAGGGGCATTGGAGTGCCTCGAAATTTTTGGTAGGCATTACACTCACTGTATGCCCTATAACTGTGTAGCCGAACAGCTCCTTTTGTTACAGAAACATATCCTACAAGACATATCTGGTTGACTGGCCTGATATTGATGTGAATGGTCCCTGTTCCTCCTGCTCTTTCTCCTTTGCCATTACCTCATCCATCATTTATCACCTGAAGCTTTGTTTTAACGGGAGTCATAGAACTTGGATAGTAGCAGGAAAACATCCAGCAATCCTCGGAGGAGGTAGGATATGCGCCAAAACGCTGACCACCTCAGGCCTAGCAGCTACTACATATATGCGCTTGCATTACAACAAAGCAAAGCAGATGCTAACTTCTATCATCCTCATCATGCTCCTCACCTTGGCACTCTCAACTCCCCTGATGGAGAAGCCAGGGCCCACCGGAGGAGTCTGATAGTCCGGTGGGCTCGGCCAATGCTGCCCTAAAGCAGGCCAGGCTAAGAAAAGTGTGGGAAAGGTTACCGGGACAAATAGGGGTGGCTGGGGACCGAGTATGGACACCCGGCCACCCCCTGGAGGCTAGGGAGCAAGCGGGGACACCCGGCCACCAGGTGGCTGGGGACTGAGTATGGATACCAGGCCGCCGACACAGCCATGGCGTGGTGGCCAGATTCTGCCTCCACATGCCTAAAAGGCCCAATTTAAAGTGCAAGCAAGCAAGCAGTATGGTATTGCAGCCTGGGGGTGGGTGGGTGGCAGGCTGCATACTTGCACTTGCATTGCAAGGAATGGGAGAGGTACAATTGAACACTGCCCTGGGACAAGGACTTGAATGGGGATAGTTGCAAGTCTGCAATGACAGGTGCAAGGTGGGAGGCATCTTCGCATGTACCATGAACAGGGGTTTGGCATGCACACACTACAGCGGAATAGGCTCTCCTTCCCACTAAATGCACTGGGGAGGGCACAGGTAATGTTTTGGTATACGCGCTTAATCTTATGTATAAGGCACACCAGGACAAATAGGGGCAACTGGGGACTGAGTATGGACACCTCGCTGCCGAAGCAGCCATGAGGTAGTGGCCAGCTTCGGCCTCCTCCAAACTAAAAGGCCCCATTTCAAGTGCAAGCTAGCAGTATGGAATTGCAGTCTGGGGATGGGTGGGTGGCAGGCTGCACACTTACACTTGCATTAAAAGAAAACATAGCAGATGCTAACTTCTGTCATCATCATCATGCTCCTCACCTTGGCACTCTCAACTCCACCGATGGAGAAGTCAGGGCCCACCGGAGGAGTCTGGTTCTCTGGTGGGCTCGTCCAATGCTGCCTAAAGCAGGCCGGGCTAAGAAAAGTGTGTGGGGGGATGTTCCAAGGAGAAATAGGGGCGGCTGGGGACCGTTTATGGACACCCGGCCGCCGGGCGGCGGGGGACCGAGTATGGACACCCGGCCGCCGGGCGGCTGGGGACTGAGTATGGATTCCAGGCCGCCAACACGGCCATGACGTGGTGGCCAGATTCTGCCTCCACATGCCTAAAAGGCCCAATTTCAAGTTCAAGCAAGCAAGCAGTATGGTATTGCAGCCTGGGGGTGGGTGGGTGGCAGGCTGCATACTTGCGCTTGTATTGCAAGGAATGGGGGAGGTACAATTGAACACTGCCCTGGGACTAGAACTTGCATGGGGATAGTTGCAAGTCTGCATCTTCTGATGCGGCAAGGATCACTTATGATGGGCACACTTTTAGACAGTGACCTGGGAGTCAGAGATGCTTCCAGGGGTCTTCCCCATGCTGTTCCCATGTCTTTTCAGCACTTTATGCATGTGTCACACAGCACATGGCCAGATAAGGTTGTAAAATGTTAAAATGACATTTCCCGGTGAATGCATTTGTCATAGTTGAAAGCAATACAAAAGTGCAAAAACGCATAAAAAATGCTACTTGTGAACATAGCCGAAGGTGTGGAGGAGTATTTTTGTTTTTGGTCATTTATTTTAACTTATACACAAGTCTTTTCCCTGGAAAGGATGTTCCTTAACATATTTCTCAGGAAAAAAGTTTCACTTTCGTTTTTGAACGTTTTATTGTGAGCCCGTAAAAGTGGCTTAATACCTCTGACCACGTTGTTGACAGCAGTGACCTGGGGGTCAGAAATGCTTCCTGGGGCGATCCCCATGCTGTCCCCATGTCATTTAAGCACTGTCACTATCGTTTTGGGCACTTGTTAGGCTTTTAAAAGACTGCCGGGGGTGCCACCGCAAAAATGCTCGAGTCTCCCATAGACTAACATTGGGCTCGTTGCTCGGGTCGAGCACCCGAGTATCACGGCAAGCTCGGCCCAAGCTTCAAACACCCGAGCATTTTAGTGCTCGCTCAACACTAATTACTGTGCATCGTAAAGTCACAACACGTATCTTGATGTTATGATGTCACGACCTTACAGCACGCAGTGACCTCCAAAACCTGTACACTGCCGGAAGTTCTTGTCTATAGTGAAAAGGCCTGAGATGGGGCACGCGCGTGGAAAGAAGCGGACCAGATGGCGGGCAGCGAGTGGCGTGAGGTGAGCGATGAGGTAAGTATTAGCTCTTCATTTTGCTGATCTGGTACCTGTTCCAACTCACATATAAATTCAAGTTACAAACAAACTTTCAGAACCTATCTAGTTCGTATCCTGTGGACTCCCTGTATGTAATACTTTGATGAAGACAAAGACAGATAGTTATTACAATGTTTCACATTATGTCTTGAGAGTAAGACACGGAATTGATGAGTCGTGCAAGTCCCCCATACAAATGTACATCTTTATATAACTATTACGTTTGAGCATTGGATTTCACAGCTTTCCTGCCAGTTCTAATGATTACTTTTTGCTTTATGCATTTTGCTTGAGAAACATCTTGTTTTTGTCAAGCTCTGCTCAGAATGATATGAATGTAATTAATTTAGCTGGCATTTTAATCTTACAAACCAGTGGTGACTTTTATAGTTTAAATCAACTCATCTGAAGCTGACATTAATCAGATACAGCTACAGAGAACAGAGCTGACTGTTCTGGTTCTCGGGAAAGAGTCCCTTTGGCTATTGGTAGGAAGAAGTAAAAGCTATGATGATTGGGACCTCCATGATGGCCACATTCTACTATTGTGCACTTCAGATAAAATTGATTTTTCACATCAGAAGCAGTAGCTAGCATTACATTTACTGGGTAGAAGTATTATACAACCTGCTAAAAGCAAAGACTAATTGTCAAATCTAAGACATTTAATTTACTTGGGTCTTTTATAAATGACTCAATAGCTTTTAGCATCAAGTAAAATTATTGATCCATCTCATGTCTCTCCATTCTTGGGATGTAAAGATTTACCAGGCTATTTATGAAGCCTTTTCTTGGTTCTTTAAGTCACTTTGTGACAGAGTCATCTAAATGAGCCTAATCTATCTTGTAGACATTGTCAATGTTGTCTTAGCTGAGCTGTCCAAATTCAGAGCACTGGACCTTATGATTAATTACAAGGCTGTCAATCATTGACAGTAAATTTCACTAATTAAGTGAACCAAAACTTGTGTTGTTTTTTTCCTTCATTGTCACACTAAGCCATTATACATATGGCTCCATAGAATATTTGGGGACATGTATCTTCTAATAATTTAGGTCTCCGGTACTCAATTTTCTTATAGTATTGTACCGTTAAATAAGACCTTTTACCAAATTTTTCATGTTGAACTGGTCATGCAATATAATAGTGGAAGTGGCTGCATAGCGGAATAAAACTTTTTTTTTTTTAAGTTTCGCCTCTCCATTGTAGAGATATTAGCAATCAAAACATTTGGCCTCTAATTAATTAATTTTTATTAGTGAAAGTGCGTGTTATCAGATAGTTTTCACTGGGGGCGTATACTTCTTCCTCCTGTATGATGTTTTCCAATCATGAGCAGGCAACAACACAGCAGAAAAAGAACACACCCCCACAATATCTTAGACCAGGTTTCTCAGTGTTTTTCCTCCTGAATGTTACTGCCTGCCTATGATTGGTCAGCATCATAAAGGGAGAAGTAATACACTCCCACCCCTCCCCCAGTGAAAACTCTGTGATAGGAGCCACTTGGACCTCTTAACAAAAATTAACTCACTAGGTGCCAAATACTTTGATAGCTAATATCTCCTCAACAGAGAGGAAAAATTGAGAAAAAAAAACACAAACATTTTATTCTAAACTGGAGCCAGTATTACATTGTGTATCCAGTTCAATATAAAACATTTGGTAAAAGGTCCTTTTAAAAGCAGTAGTCATGTAAAGACGACCTTAGTCCTACAAGGTTATATAGGGGACTGCCTCTCTGGACTGCCCTCCATAAACCAAATTGAAATCCATTAGATGTGCAGCTCAGATTCATCCATGCATTGCATGGACCTCCATTTCTTTTATGGCTGCTATTATTTGCCATGTGAAAACTGACCATGTAATTAACGAACATCTAATTGCTATGGTTTTAAAAAAAAAAACAGAATAGCGACAATCAGTTTGATCGTCGCCCTGGTCTAAATTCGAAAAAAAGTTCAGCGGAGCCCTTCATGGTTTACTTACAATTGATATAAACCTGCCCTGGTCATGTGATGGACACACATGAATAGGAGAGATTATGGTTATAACACAGTTCTCTTTCTCAAGTCTTGAGAAATGACGCAAATTATAAAAATTTCTAATGAATAACAGAAAACTGTGATCTTGAAAAACTTTAGGAATTAATACAGACAGAATATTAGAAAATTGTATAACCTTTCATTAACTGAGTTGTACCAAGTTAGAAAATTATTCTCTGTTTAGTTATCTGGAGCTACCTGAGTACAACACTTAGAGCAGAGGTGCACATGTGAAGTGACCGCGGGCAAGGCCGCGCATTGGTATCTATGATCTGGCCAAGCAAGATCCCCACACACAGACTCCATCTTGATAACCGTATCTTTACTCGTATACATTTTTAACACAGCAAAGAAAAAAAACAATAAATGACAACCGTAAATATGCACAGCAATAACGTGTACTTATAAGCTGACCCTCACTGTCCCTACTCACACGTTACCAGTCCTTTACTCCAGAAGGATGTGTCCCCCGTCGCAGGCCTGTCTGTCTTTGCAGGAGGGCGTCCCAGCCGGAGAAAAAACAGGAACAACAAATTACGCTGAAAGGAGGGAATACTTCAGCCTCTCGCCAGAGGACCCGCTTACAGTCTCTCTGATCCGGATAGCAGCTTTGGTGGATCCCTTATGTAGTCCACACTCCAGTAGCAAGGAGTGTAATAGCTGTATCCCTCAGCAGTGCAGAAGCTGGGGAAGGCCCCGAGGATATGGTGTCAGGTAAAAGAAATCCCGTTGAGAGTCTCTCCTGCGCCACGCACGAGGGCCTGCACACCGTCCTGGCTCTTTTCACAGACCACAGCAAACTTGGTCACGTGACTCTCTAGGGCCGGACACAGGAGGCTCAGTCTTTTTCTCTGTCATCACACCCTGCGCAGGTGCAACCTCTGGCCACAAGGTGGCAACATCATTCTGTGTAATCACTTCTGTAACAGGCTCTATATCAATAATCACAGAACAGCCAGAGCCGGCCAGCTCACTACACGCCCCCCAACTCAAAGGTTGGCAGTCCCTTACAACGACCGGCTCCAGGGCGGTGATGGCTGTGGATGTGACAGGGGGCGGCTGGGAAGAGGGCCACACATATTGGTCTCTGTAGGACTGTCCTGGAGGTACCCCTGCAGTGGTCCTCGTTGTCCGCCTAACGGGTTGGATCCCCTCTCTCCTATCAGTCACCCCACTCTCTTTCCCAGTCAACATGTCAGTAGAGGAGGTAATTGGTTCAAGTGCGTCAGTCGGACGGACAGGGGTAGGCATGCATTCAATCTCTACATCCCCGGGGTCAGTGTCTCCGACAGTATTAGTGATATCCATCTCTCTAGGTATCACAGTAGGGGAGTCAGGCTGGGAACGGCAGGGGCGCAACATATTACGGTGCAAAGTTCGGATGCTGCCACTGTCTTCGCCCTGCACTCGATAGACGGGGCCACCGGGGTACGGCTGTCCAATTACTCGATAGACTTCGGTCTCCCACTTGGGCCGGAGTTTCCCTTGCGGCTTCTTTATTCGGACAAGGACCAGTTGACCTACATTCAGTGGGTCTTCTTGTACCGCAAGTGGGTCAGCGTGCACTTGATCCTGAATTTGTCGGCCTACTAGCCGGTAGACAGTCTCCATTCTCTGGCGGTGTGTTTGTAGCCAGGAAGGATAGGTACCACAGGTATCTTCTTCGGAGCTAGACAGTTGCAACTCATGGATGTCTTTGCCTGGACGGCCAAAGAGAAGGGTGTATGGGGTGTATCCGGTGACGGAATGGACCTGATTATTATAGGCCCACAGCAGTTCCGGGAGGAATCGAGGCCAGTCGGGCTTTTTGTCTTCAGCCAAAGTCCGGATCAGTTGTAAGAGGGTCCGGTTAAAGCGTTCACACGCGCCATTCCCTTGTGGATGGTAAGGGGTGGTCCTGGACTTCTTGATTCCATACATCCGTTGGAGTTCTTCAATGACTCGCCCTTCGAAACAAGCCCCCTGATCAGAGTGTAGCCGCTCCGGACACCCGTAGACCCGAATGAATTGCTGACAGATAGCCTGTGCAGCTGATTCAGCAGTCTGATCCTTCGTAGCAACAGCGACAGCGAATTTCGTGAAGTGGTCCACCAACACCAGACAGTACTGGTAGCCACTATTCACCATTCCGATCAACAGATAGTCCACCATCAACAGCTCGAGGGGCCTCGACGTCTTAATAGTCTGGACGGGGGCACGCTGCTCTGCAGACTTGTGGAATTCACAGGTACGGCATGCTTGACAGACATTTTCAGCCAACTTACGGAGCCCCGGACAAAAAATGAACTGCTGGGTCCACCGGAGGGTCTTATCTATGCCGAAGTGGCCGTTCCTCCTGTGAGCTTCACCCACCATCTCATGGGCCAACTGCACCGGGACGACAATCTGCAAACACTCCTCCAGCATATGGGATAAAAGGGCCCTGCGACACAGGACTCCATCTTTCACAATCAGCCGATCCCACTGGGCAAGCAGAGCCAAGGCTCCGGTCGATAGTCGGGCTCGCACTTCGGAGGGCGGTTTCTCTTGTTTATTCACATACTGTTTCAGTAAGACGTGCTCGGGATCTCGATCTTGAAGCTTGGCCCATTCTTGCTGGGACAGGGGAGATCCCACTACGGCTTCAATCCCTCCTACAGCATACTGGCGGTTATCTTCTATTTGCTTTGCGAGCCGGGCAAAGTCAGGCATCTCATCTTCCTCCAACTCTTCATCCCGGTCCCCCACTGGTGGGGATGATGTCACTCTAGACAGGCTGTCAGCATTCTGATTCTCGTTCCCCGATCTGTATTTAATTTTGTACTGGAATCTAGAGAGCCTGGCCATCCAGCGCTGTTCCATTGCCCCTAGTTTGGCATTCTCTAGGTGGGCAAGAGGATTGTTGTCCGCCATGACCAGCACCTCCGCTCCTGTCAGATAGTCGGCAAATTTCTCCGTCATAGCCCAAGTCAGAGCCAAGAGTTCCAAGCGGAAAGAACTGTAGTTGACGGGATTCTTTTCGGTGTCACGGAGAGACCTACTGGCATAGGCTATCACGCGTTCTTTATTATCTTGAACTTGAGAGAGGACCGCCCCTAGACCTTGAAGGCTGGCGTCGGTGTGCAACTGAAACGGTAATGTGTAGTCTGCATATGCCAGAACAGGGGGTGATGTTAGAGCAGCCTTAAGTGCCTGAAAGGATTTTTCTCGGTCAGGCCCCCAACTGATGCGTCGTCCTCTGGGGCTGTTCGCGGTCCCTCGGAGAACCTCATGCAGTGGTTCAGCAAGCCGAGCAAAGTCCTTGACAAACCGACGGTAGTAGCCTGCTAGCCCCAGAAAAGCCCGGACTTCTTTGACGGTAGTTGGCTGCGGCCACTCTTGAACGGCTGCTATCTTCTCCGGAGAGGGCTGGACGCCTTCGGCCGAGATCCGGTGACCCAAGTAGTCGATTTCCTGCTGGAACAGACGGTACTTGCTGGGCTTCAACTTCAAGCCGTGTCGCCTCAAGCGCTGGAACACTTGGCCAAGCTTGTGAAGATGATCTTCAAAGGTGGCGGAGTATACCACGATGTCGTCAAGGTATATCAGCGTAAACTCAAAGTTGAAGTCCCCCAGACAGCGTTCCATTAGTCTCTGAAAGGTCCCCGGTGCGTTATTCAAGCCGAACGGCATCCAGTCGAACTCATACAGGCCCATGGGAAGGATGAAGACGGTCTTTTCCCTGTCCTTCTCACTCATTGGAACCTGCCAATATCCACTGGCCAGGTCTAGGGACGAAAAATATTTGGCCTTCTTCAGGGCGGTCAGTGACTCTTCGATCCGAGGAAGTGGATATGAGTCCCGGATAGTGCAAGCATTCAGCCTACGGTAGTCCACGCAAAACCTTAGGGAACCATCTTTCTTTTTGACTATCACCACGGGTGCAGCCCACGGGCTCTGGCTCTCACGTACCACTCCGGCGTGTAGCATAGATTCTAACAGGCTTTTCACCTCCTGGTATTGCTGAGGTGGTATCTGCCGGTACCTCTCGCGGATAGGGGGGGTATCGCCCGTGGGTATCTCGTGCTGGATACTGGTGGTACACCCAAAGTCTGTGTCATGCTTTGCAAAGGAGTCTTGGTGTTCCCGCAGAAGTTCCTCCACTTGCAACACTTCTTGTTTGGTGTACTGAGACGTGTCTAGCTGCACTTTTTCCCGTAGTTTTCGCCCAATGTCTTCATCGTCTACTTGAGCGTTTATGGCTGAGACGGTTACCGTCCAGTCGCCTTCTGTAGACGGGGTGAATTCTAGGGGTCCAATGGGATTCACTTCCGTGGGTAGAGCATATACCCGGGCAAGTTGAGTGCCGGCTTCAAGGGCTAGGCCTACGTCTGCGGTGTTGTTTAGCCTGACAGGGACTCTCCCGTTCCTCACGACAGCTAGAGTGCGAGCAACTAGTGGGTTTAGCTTACCCCCACTTGGGGTCCTCGGCTCGATCAACACTTCAACCCCCTCAAGTTGTCGGTGGGTGTTAAGGGGTAAGGAAATGACTGTCTCTTTTTCAGCGGGCAAAGTAATCCGGGTACGGCGTGGCACCGTAATGGCGGCTAGGGGTAGTTGTTCCTCTGCCATCTGTTGAAGTCCAATGGTCCGGATTACGCGCTGGAACGCCAGACGAGTTGGCTTATGTTTGGTGACTTTCTGCCAGTATTTGGGTCCTTTTCTTGTCAACAGCATAAGATCCAGGTCTTTCAAGATGTTCATTCCAACTATCACTGGGGTCTCGGAGCCGAAACCTTCCTTGACGATGACGATCCCTCGTTTCCCTAAGTCCTGTCCGCAGGCCTTTGTGTCCATCCAAGCAACTCCGGTCACTGGAATGGGTAGATTATTAGCCGCAATAATCTTAATGGTGGTGTCTGGGTCACGAGCAGTTCTTGGTTTGAGGTAATTTTCGTAAAACTGTTCAGAGATCGTGGTCACTTGTGACCCGGTGTCCATCAGTCCCTGTACGGCAATTCCTTCCAGGAGAACTTCAAGTGTCGGGCTATTCGAGGCAAGAGCACTCCGCCATTGGCTCTGTTTTTCCACACCCCTCTCCTTGGCCTCCCCTGCTGCGCAAGCCTCAGCTGCAGGGGTGTCTAGTTTAACGGCGGCCATTGTGGTGAGGCCCGGCGTGGTAGCTCTGCTTGTGGATATGGCTGGGGTTCAATTCGCTGGTCTGATCGAAATTGACTTCGCTGGGGTGACTGAGGGTTTGTTCGTTGGTGCGACGGAGGTTGTTGCGGAGGGAAGTGTTGAGGACAACGATTTGCCCTATGGCGAGGATCACCGCATGACCAACACTGTCCCACGGGACGACTAGGCTGTCTTCGCTGGTCTCCCTGTCGGTCTAATGTTAACTGTAATATCTGTCTCTGTAAGTCTGCTACCATCTGTTTCAGGTCTTCCGTGTCACTGTTCGGATTTTTAATGTCAGATATGGATCTGCACGCAGCACCTTGAATCCCCACATCCATGACGGGTCCCCTTGAACGTTCTATGGCTTCCTGTTTGACTTCAGCAAAAGTAAGAGCCGGCATCATCCGGATCAAGTCCTGTAACGTGCGGTTAAGATACTGGTCTCTCAGTCCTATTACAAATTGGTCTCTCAGTACCAGGTCACGAGAAGCCATACCAGCTAGTTGCTCCCCTTTTCCACAGGTTTGTTCAAGGAGTACCTGAAGGGCGTTCGCATATTGGGGAATATCCTCCCATTCAAGCTGCATCCGTCTAAAGAACATGTGTCGCAGTGTTCCCTGGTAGGTGTTCTCCAGCACCCGAACCAAATCATCTACTGTACGCTGGCCCCTGACCGTCTCCAGTCTGACTGTCGTCCATGCCTCCCCCTCTAGCGTCAGTACCGCCATTTCTGCCAAGGTCTTAGGGTCAATATTATACATTTCCCCCAGTATCCGGACTTGTTCCGCCCACTCTGGTACAGGGTAGTTTCGTCCGCCAAATTTCCTGACCTGATTCACAATAGACACCGGCGGGGGTTTCTGACTGTACACGTGGCCTGGGTGGGAATCTTGTTGGTCACAGATCCTGCCGACTACGCCAGATGAAGTGACCGCGGGCAAGGCCGCGCATTGGTATCTATGATCTGGCCAAGCAAGATCCCCACACACAGACTCCATCTTGATAACCGTATCTTTACTCGTATACATTTTTAACACAGCAAAGAAAAAAAACAATAAATGACAACCGTAAATATGCACAGCAATAACGTGTACTTATAAGCTGACCCTCACTGTCCCTACTCACACGTTACCAGTCCTTTACTCCAGAAGGATGTGTCCCCCGTCGCAGGCCTGTCTGTCTTTGCAGGAGGGCATCCCAGCCGGAGAAAAAAACAGGAACAACAAATTACGCTGAAAGGAGGGAATACTTCGGCCTCTCGCCAGAGGACCCGCTTACAGTCTCTCTGATCCGGATAGCAGCTTTGGTGGATCCCTTATGTAGTCCACACTCCAGTAGCAGGGAGTGTAATAGCTGTATCCCTCAGCAGTGAAGAAGCTGGGGAAGGCCCCGAGGATATGGTGTCAGGTAAAAGAAATCCCGTTGAGAGTCTCTCCTGCGCCACGCACGAGGGCCTGCACACGGTCCTGGCTCTTTTCACAGACCACAGCAAACTCTTTTCGCGCTTTTTTCTGCTTCCCACTTTGGTCACGTGACTCTCTAGGGCCGGACACAGGAGGCTCAGTCTTTTTCTCTGTCATCACACCCTGCGCAGGTGCAACCTCTGGCCACAAGGTGGCAACATCATCCTGTGTAATCACTTCTGTAACAGGCTCTATATCAATAATCACAGAACAGCCAGAGCCGGCCAGCTCACTACACATGCTAGACCTCCACTCCATTTAAATAGAGCTCTTCTCAGGAATAGTAGTGGTCCCAGCATTTGTACCCCCAATGATCAGAAAGTTTATTCAAAAGAAATTACATTTATTTGTAGAAAATGAAATACTAGAGATGAGAGGATAAAGTTCAAGTCAAATTTCATAAAATTTGCCATTTCACATGAATTCAAACATTTTGATATTCAATTCACGGTTTGCAAAAAAAAAAAAAAAATGTTCCCGGCACCCTCCTATCACGGTGAAGGGGGAATGCTGGTGAGGGAAAGGCAGATACGGGCAGGTTGAGCAGGGAAAACTAGTCTGTCCCTAGACTGGGAACCCCGAATAGCCCTGACCCTGAAGGTATCTCTGATGGTGAGAAGGTTCGGGTCTCCACCCTAAGCCCTAACTCCTCCACAAGCCCTGTGCTAATCCCCCTCACCTCTCTCCACTGAAAAGGTACAGCAACTTCAAAGGAAAGGACTTCAGCGGCACAAACAAACAGGTCAGCACAGCAAGGCTTCCAGGTATAGAGTGAAACTCTACCAGCAGCACCACCTGGTGGAAGGAGAGGCTTCTTAAAGGCTAGGGGAGGAGTCTCACACATTAACTCATCCAGTACTAGGGGAAATAACACAGTTAAAGTTACAGCAGCATCTAGAATAGACCACAGATACTTAGCGCTAGACAGGGCGTGAGAGTACCCCCTCTTTTAAGAGAGGCCTCTGGACTCGAAACCGGACACGTCCAAAAAAGGTCCACATTTCCTGAGTGACGAGATATGAAAAATGTTAAGGGTTTCCAACACTGGGGGTAGTTCGAGTTGGTATAACATAGGGTTATAAATGGCCGATATCCTAAATGGACCAATAACCCCGGAGCTAGGACCCCCAGCAGCACCCCTCCACCTGACATGCTTAAACAACACCCACATATACTTGTTCACTCTCAGGTCTGGACCTGCACATTTATTTCCACATCTGCGGTTACAGTCAGAGGGCACACACTCAGAACGGCAAACAGCAGCAGTGTTCCCTCGGGGCTCAGTGCTCCCTCCCCTGGAGAGCACAGTAGGAAGCTCTGTCCCTCCCCGGCCCTTCCTCCTGGAACAACTCCTAGACCCACTATTAATCTGAGGTCCAGTCCGGACTCCACCCCCTTTTCCAGGCTCACTCCCAAACACTTCTGGTAGTGGGGTAGGAGTTGATGCAACCAGTACAGTAGAAATAGTTGTAGCTAGGCAGTTACTCACGCAGAAAGCCCCCCAGCTTACGACTTTTCTGGCCCTCCAGTCAACCACCGGGTTGTCTTTCTCCAGCCAGGGAAGGCCCAATACAATGGAAGTGGGCAGGTTCTCCAGGAGGTGACAGGACAGGAGCTCCTGGTGGAGAGTTCCTGTGCTCAGGTTCACATTATGCACCACTTGGGAGAGGACCTTCTGGCTGAGAGGAACTGAGTTGATCGAAGCGATGGGAATGGGTCTCACTAAAGTACTGCTGACAAGACCATGAACCCGAGCAAAACGAGAATCCATCAAATTGACACCCGCTCCGCTATCGACCAGTACTGGTACAGTCTCGGTTTTACCACCCACCACAACCTCGGCAGATAGTGTGAAGGGAGACCTAGCGAGGAAGGAAATATAAACCTTCTGGTTGTCTCCTCCTGAACGACCCGAGGTAGGCTGCTTCTGAGACTGCATGGTTGTCTTGTAGCGAAGTGGACAAACTTTAATAAAATGGTCAAATTTTCCATAGAGAAAACAAGCTCCACCCACTTGAGGAACAGTAGCCACAGGAGGTTTAACACGAGAACCTACTACCCCCAACTGCATGGGTTCATCGGGTATAGTCTCCTCAGCAGGGATAGGAACAGGAGACAAAGTAGGTCTTAGTCTCTCCCTCAGGCATCTGTCAAACCTTATGGCTCGGGACATCGCTGCCTCCAATGACTCAGGTGTAGTGTACTGAACCAGAGTGTTTTGCAGTCTAGATGACAAACCCAAGCTGAACTGACTCCTGAGGGCTAGGTCGTTCCACTGGGTGTCAGTTGCCCATCTCCGAAACTCCGAGCAGTTCTCCTCCACTGCCCGTGTTCCCTGCTTGAGTTTACGGAGATTAGACTCAGCAAAGGTCACCCTATCAGGCTCACCATACACCTGAGCCAGGGCAGCAAAAAAACCCGTCCACCGACCGCAGCGATGGTGAGTCGGCCGGAAGGGAGAAGGCCCAGGTTTTTCTTAAGAAGAGAGACTATACTCCCCACCCGCTGTTCCTCACTTCCAGATGAATGGGGCCGGAGCCTGAAATAAAGCTTACAGGCTTCACGGAAAACAAAAAATTTGTCTCGTCCTTCAGAAAACCTATCTGGACGAGAGACCTTGGGTTCTGGCATGGCCTGAGCATGAGCCGATGCCAGGTAACCCACAACTTGCTGCAGCTGTTGCACTACCTGAGTTCGCAGACCAGCTACCTCTTCAGAGATGGTCTGCATAAGGCGAGAAAATGCATCAGCTGAGGCAGTCTGAGACATAATGACTCACGGAAAATGGTAAGACTGCTAATAATGTCACGGTGTAGGGGGAATGCTGGTGAGGAAAAGGCAGATATGGGCAGGGTGAGCAGGGAAAAGTAGTCTGTCCCTAGACTGGGAACCCCGAATAGCCCTGACCCCGAAGGTAGCTCTGATGGTGAGAAGGTTTGGGTCTCCACCCTAAGCCCTAACTCCTTCACAAGCCCTGTGCTAATCCCCCTCACGTCCCTCCACTGAAAAGGTACATCAACTTCAAAGGAAAGGACTTCAACGGCACAAACAAACAGGTTAGCACAGCACGGCTTCCAGGTATAGAGTGAAACTCTATCAGCAGCACCACCTGGTGGAAGGAGAGGCTACTTAAAGGCTAGGGGGAGGAGACACACACATTAACTCATGCAGTACTAGGGGAAATAACACAGTTAAAGTTACAGCAGCATCTAGAATAGACCGCAGATACTTAGCGCTAGACAGCGCATGACACCTCCCTTGCACTGCTGAAGCATCAGAAAACAGACTAACGTGATTGTGCATAGTCACGTGAGCCTCCCCAAAATGTCCTGTAGCTATGACATCTTGCGGATTATCATGCCATGTACAGTGGTGGTCAGTATCTGGGCCATCACAAATCAGTGGTTTCCAGTGGAGCACAGTTTGTACGCCAGAGTCATTTTCAACCTCCAAAGTAACTGGGTAAGTCTCGCTCCTGTAGAGTGTAAGCTCTTATAGTCAGTGGCATAACTAGAGTCCGATGGGCCCTGGTGCAAGGTTTGTACCTAGTTCCCCCAGCATGTTGGTCAGATGTATGGGACCTTGTAGCATTCTAAATCCTATAAAGGACATGTAAGTTGTACCTACTCCCCCATTATGTAGTAATATCTCGTATCTTGGCTCCTTCCTGGTATATGTCCCCCCATCGTGGGCCCCATCCTAGTATATATGTTTCCAACGATGATATATATGTTCCTCATCCAGGCCCCATCCTGGTATGTATATACAGTAGCGTCCAAAAGTTTTGTATTTTTTTTAAAAGTGTGATTACTTCTGTCTGGTTGTGGTGATGCCATTTTCCTGGTGATGAATTGAAAGTGCATGACGTTTTTATCATACAAGACCTTAATTTTGACCCAAATTTTTGAATATAGGTATGGTCATTTAATTAAAGAAAACTGACTGCCAAAAGTTTTGCATATACTATTTATTCATCACAACATAGAGAGTAATTCATCGTTTACAATGCCATAACTTAGTATTTTGTAGCATAACCTCTTGCTTTAATTACTGCACCACACCGATGGGGCATTGAAGCTACTAGGGTATTCAAGACATATTGAGGGATCTTGCTCCATTCCATTTGCAAATCTGCAAACAATTCATATTATTGCTATGGGTACGGATCCCAACTTGTCGCCCTAACTCATCCGTAAGGTGCACTATAGGGTTTAAATCAGGTGATTGGCTTGGCCATTGCAACAGGCGAACATTTTTCTTTGCTAACCAACTTTTTACTAATTTGGATGTGTGCTTAGGATCATTGTCTTGCTGAAATTTCCATCCCCTGCCTACTTTGGTTTTACCATGTGGCAGCATTACATTCTCCAGTATATCCTTGTACATAGTAACATTCATATTTCCATCAATACTATGCAGAGGGCCAATAGGATTTAACTTGGATCCATCTGACTACAACACCTTAAACAAATCTCTCTCTTTCTGTTGGCTGTGTATTTTGGCAAACTCAAGTTGGACCTTCAAATTTTTTGCAGAGAAGAAAGACTTCTTGACTGGAACTCGTGCATTCAACCCTACTGCTCTTAGCCATCCACCACAATTTGGCGACTTGCTTCTTCACAATCTGTACAGCCTTTTATGGACATCAGATACTGACTTTTTCTTAATAATGTGATCAACTTTGGAGGAAGTTTTCCGTGGTCGTCCACTTCTAGGTTTGTCAGCTGTTCCATAACCTTCTTTTTCTTTCTTTAATATACCTGACACTTGACTCTGAGAACAGTTGAACAGTTGAATTCCATACCTACCTCTTTTTGGCTTTTGCCTGACTTCACTCTCAGAATAATAACCTTCCTGACTTCTGGTGATAAATTTGGCTTTGTCTTTGACATTTTTTAACATAAAAGCACACATATATAACAAAAAAAAAACATTTTAGGCAAAATTCGACTACCCATGACAAAATATGCAAAACATTTGGCCCAGTAAATGTTGAAAACTAACACATAAAGGGATAAAATAATGTCAAACACAGTTTTCGTCCTTATAGCTAACAACTATTTGCTTTCAGTTTACTAAAATCACCAGGAAAATGGCATCACAACAACCAGACAGAAGTAATTACACTTTTAAAAAAAATTGCAAAACGTTTGGTTGCCACTATCTGTCCATCATCCTGGTATATATGCCCCTCATCCTGGCCCCATCCTGGTATATTTTTATGTCCTCCATCCCGGTATATGTGTTCCCCATCCTGGTATATATATCCCCAATCCTGATATATACAGTCATATGAAAAAGTTTGGGCATCCCTATTAATCTTAAGCTTAATGTTTTATAAAAATTGGTGTTTTTGCAACAGCTATTTCAGTTTGATATATGTAATAACTGTTGGATACAGTAATGTTTCTGCCTTGAAATGAGGTTTATTGTACTAACAGAAAATGTGCAATCTGCATTCAAACAAAATTTGACAGGTGCATAAGTATGGGCACCTCACCAGAAAAGTGACATTAATATTTAGTAGATCCTCCTTTTGCAAAAATAACAGCCTCTAGTCGCTTCCTGTAGCTTTTAATGAGTTCCTGGATCCTGGATGAAGGTATTTTTGACCATTCCTCTTTACAAAACAATTCCAGTTCAGTTAAGTTTGATGGTCGCCGAGCATGGACAGCCTCTTCAAATGATCCCACAGATGTTCAATGATATTCAGGTCTGGGGACTGGGATGGCCATTCCAGAACATTGTAATTGTTCCTCTGCATGAATGCCTGAGTAGATTTGGAGCGGTGTTTTGGATCATTGTCTTGCTGAAAGATCCATCCACTGCGTAACTTCAACTTTATCACTGATTCTTGAACACTATTGCCAAGAATCTGCTGATACTGAGTGGAATCCATGCGTCCCTCAACTTTAACAAGATTCCCAGTGCCGGCATTGACCACACAGCCCCAAAGCATGATGGAACCTCCACCAAATTTTACTGTGGGTAGCAAGTGTTTTTCTTGGAATGCTGTGTTTTTTGCCACCATGCATAATGCCTTTTTGTATGACCAAACAACTCAATCTTGGTTTCATCAGTCCACAGGACCTTCTTCCAAAAAGAAATAGGCTTCTTCAAATGTGCTTTTGCATACCTCAGCCGACTCTGTTTGTGCGTACTTGCAGAAACGGCTTCTTTCGCATCACTCTCCCATACAGCTTCTCCTTGTGCAAAGTGCGTTGTATAGTTGACCGATGCACAGTGACACCATCTGCAGCAAGTTGATGCTGCAGCTCTCTGGAGGTGGTCTGAGGATTGTCCTTGACTGATCTCACCATTCTTCTTCTCTGCCTTTCTGATGTTTTTCTTGTCCTGACACTTCTGGCCTTAACAAGAACTGTCCCTATGTTCTTCCATTTCCTTACTATGTTCCTCACAGTGGAAACTGACAGGTTAAATCTCTGAGACAGCTTTTTGTATCCTTCCCCTGAACAACTATGTTGAATAATCTTTGTTTTCAGATCATTTGACAGTTGTTTTGAGGAGCCCATGATGCCACTCTTCAGAGGAGATTCAAACAGGAGAACAACTTGCAAGTGGCCACTTTAAGTAGCTTTTCTCATGATTGCATACACCTGGCTATAAAGTTCAAAGCTCAATGAGGTTACAAAACCAAAAAAAGTGCTTTAGTAAGTCAGTAAAAAGTAGGCAGGAGTATTTAAAACAAGAAAATGATAAGGGTGCCCATACTTATGCACCGGTCAAATTTTGTTTGAATGCAGATTGCACATTTTCTGTTAGCACAATAAACCTCATTTCAAGGCAGAAACATTACTGTGTCCAACAGTTATTACATATATCAAACTGAAATAGCTGTTGCAAAAACACCAATTTTTATAAAACATTAAGCTTAAGATTAATAGGGGTGCCCAAACTTTTTCATATGACTGTATGTGCCTTATCCTGGGCCCCATCCTGGTATATACAGTGGGGAAAATAAGTATTTCATACACTGCCAATTTTGCACATTTTCCCAACTACAAAGAATGGTGGAAGTCTGTAATTTTTATCATAGGTACACTTCAACTGTGAGAGACAGAATCTTAAAAAAAATCCAGAAAATCACATTGTATGATTTTTACATAATTAATTTGCATTTTATTGCATGAAATAAGTATTTGATGCAATAGAAAAACAGAACTTAATATTTGGTACAGAAACCTTTGTTTTCAATTACAGAGGTCAGACGTTTCCTGTAGTTCTTGACCAAGTTTGCACACACTGCAACAGAGATTTGGTCCACTTCTCCATACAGATCTTCTCCAGATCTTTCAGGTATTGGGGCTGTCACTGGGCAAAATTGAGTTTCAGCTCCCTCCAAAGATTTTCTATTGGGTTCAGGTCTGGGGACTAGCTACGCCACTCCTGGACTTTGAAATGCATCTTACAGAGCCACTACCTAGTTGCCCTGGCTGTGTGTTTCGGGTCATTGTCATGCTGGAAGACCCAGCCACGATGGAAGTTGTTGTCTTCAATGCTCTTACTGACGGAAGGAGGTTGTTGGCCAAAATCTCGTGATGCATGATCCCATCCACCCTCCCTTCAATATGGTGCAGTCGTCCTGTCCCCTTTTCAGAAAAGCACCCTCAAAGTATGATGTTTCACCCACCATGCTTCACGGTTGGGATGGTGTTCTTGAGGTTGTACTCATCCTTCTTCTTCCTCCAAACACACAGAGTGGAGTTGATACCAAAAAGTTCTATTTTGGTCTCATCTGACCACATGATCTTCTCCCATGCCTCCTCTGGATCATCCAGATGGTCAGATGGTCATTGGTGAACTTCAAACATGTGCTGGAGTGAGATGGGAGACCTTGCGTGCCCTGCAGTATTTTAATCCATTGTGTTACAAACGGTAATGTTTGAGACTGTGGTCTCAGCTTTTTTCAGGTTATTGATCGGGTTCTAGGCTTATTCCTGACCTTTCTCAGAACTATCCGTACCCCACTAGGCAAGATCTTGCATGGAGTCCCAGACCGAGGAATATTGACAGTCATCTTGTATTTCTTCCACTTTCTAATAATTGTGCCAACAGTTGTTGCCTTCTCAACAAGCTGCTTACCTATTGTCCTGTAGCCTATTCCAGCCTTATGCAGGTCTACAATTTTGTCCCTGGTGTCCTTACACAGCTTTTTGGTCTTGTCCATGGTAGAGAGGTTGGACTGTGATTGACTGAGTGTGTGGACAGGTGTCCTTTATACAGGTAACGAGTTCAAACAGGTGCAATTAATACAGGTAATGAGTGCAGAGTAGGAGAGTTTCTTAAAGAAAAACTAACAGGTCTGTAAGAAACAGAATTCTTGCTGGTCGGTAGGTGATCAAATACTTATTTCATGCAATAAAATGCAATTTAGTTATTTAAAAAAACATACAATGTGATTTTCTGTTTTTTATTTTAGATTATGTCTCTCACAGGTGAAGTGTACCTACGATAAACATTACAGACCTCTCCATTCTTTGTAGGTGGGAAAACTTGCAGAATCAGCAGTGTATCACATACTAAAGTTCCCCATAGTATATCCCCCATCCTAATATGCATGCTCCACATCTTGGTATATATATCCCCAATCCTGGTATATATGTGCCTTATCCTAGGTCCCATCCTGGTAAATATATCTCCCATCCATGGTATATATCCAGGGGTGGATTAAGAGTAGCCAGGGCCCTGGGCAATTTAGAAGGCGTGGGCCCCCCCAGGTACCCAATGTGCACATCTGTAGATGGAAAATGATAGACATAGCGGTGCACATAACGCACCACGCTAATTTTTCCCTTATGTACAGCACCATACATAACATAGCGCTGTACATAATAGAGCAGGGGAGGAGATTAATTTTTCCAGAGGTCACACAGAGGCCATGACTGTGGTGGAGGTCGATGCAATAGGCTGATATGAATTCTGCTTAATATTAACATATTAATTATAATTATTTTTTTGTATTAATTGTATGACTTAATATTAAGCAGAATTAAGTATACTGACATCCTCCTATATACAGTATGAGCCCCCACACAGCCTTCCTTCATACAATATGAGCCCTCAGATCACTTAGGTTGTTGATTGTGGGGGCTATCAACCTATGGGGCCCTTATACATGTAAACCATAGCAAGAGAAACCCTTAAAAAATTCACTTTAGTTTAAAAATCCCACTGAGGGGCATATATATATATATATATATATATATATATATATATATATATATATATATATATATATATAATCAATATTTATCAACAATCTGACCAGAAGAAAAAACCCTAACAAAGTCCCAGAAGAAACATATCCTTATCAAACAAAGAATAACCCTTCAGATCATAAATGGCCAGTCATGTGGCAGTGCAATTAACAACACAAAACATCCATATACCTCAGTCACATTTCTATGGACATGGACTATATATATATATATATATATATATATATATATACATATATATATAGACCCTACATGACCTGAACACTTGTGTACTTAGCTTAATGGCGTCTTCTTCTGACGCGTTTCCCCTCCCCTTTTGGTCATTCATGGGTTCATCAGGGAATTCCTTCAATCAGGACAAGAAAAGGAGACCATAAGCCATACTGCAATGAGGATAACAGCTCACAGGTCCAGGCAATACATACAATATGAGCCCCCACATAGCCCCGTACACACAACATGAAGTGCTGTTATTTTACAAGGAGGAAACACACAGATTGAGATGGGGTTGTCTGAGTCATTTAAAACCCCTTTAAGGAGTTAGCAGCAGCCGGTGGAGCTCAGCTGCACCTGTGGCTGCGAGAGACAGATCCTGGCTGTAACCACGCCCCGGCACTGATAGCCCACTTAGCATTAGAGCCTGCTGTCAGTCAGTGCAGGGGCGCAGTTACAGCTGCCAATCAATATGCACTGAGCAGTTACTGAAGCCGCCCAGCAGCACCTCTATGACTGAAAGCAAGAGGCTGCCGGGAGTATGAAAGTTGATTTCCTCCAGGCAGCTGGGCTCTAAGGACTCGCTCTCACTTGCGATTAAATTGCACGAATGCAATCCGATAAAAAATCAGATTGCATTTGGTCCAATGTTAATCAATGATTCTGTGCTCATATGTGGGTTTTTTTTTCAGCTCCGATAGGATCAAGATCAAACTGAAAAAAAAACGCAGTATGCTGCGATTGCATGCGAAATTCAGATCGCACGCACCCATAAAAGTCTCTGGGTATGTGTGAAACATCGCACTGCGCTTGGATATCACACGAGTGCGGTGCGATTTCCCCGGATGCCAGCAACAGAGGAGATGGAGAAATTAATTTCTCTGTCTACTCTGCTGTGATTCTCTCATGTGAGAGGATCGGAGCACAGAGCACTGACACTCGGCTTAGGCTCGCAGCAGAGCAGGAGCCGAGTGTCATTAGCATATCGCATCCGATACTTTCACATCAGATGTCAATGCGCTACTGTGTCTGTGGCCTAAGTGTGGTGGCTGCACAATTTCAGAATGCTATTAGCTTGCAGATTAACCCTGTATCTGCAGGTTAATAGCGTATATTTTACTAGACAGTTTCCCTTTAAAGGGCTTCTCGTTTCCTAACATTAGTCTGCAGTCACTCTATGTGACTGGAGACCAGGAAATAGTGACAGTAGTATATTTGTGTAGAAGCAGAATTTGCAGTGGCGCTCTGTATCTAAGGGCAAGGGGTCTTTTAGGGTACATGCCCATGATCAGTATTTGCAGCATTTTGGACACAGCTCACCTGCGCTGCGTCCAAAATGCTATGTTCTACATTACAAGAACAGTGGATGGATTTATAGAAATCCCATGCCCACTGTGCTTCTATTGACTGCTGCGTAAACTCACCTGCGGTGTGGCTTTATGAGCCACAGCATGCTAATTTCTGTTACGGAGACGCTAGTCTCCACAACAGAAATTTCCTCAAAAGAATGTATAGGGTGCCGTAAATCCGCATTGTTCAATGAACAAATGCGGATTTACCTGCGTGATCGGACACAGCGAAAATACGCTGTGTCCAAAGCGCTGCTATAGCCTGATCATGGGCACGTACTCTAATTGATGTGTATAAAATGTGGGGGATGGGAGTATACTGAAACTACATAGGGCTAATGCCCCTGCACACTATTGCTTGTATCAGATTCATACATATATATATATACATAATGCAAGCAAAATTTCCAAAGTGGAGAGGCATATTTACCCCATGTAGTCTCAGCACACTCCCATCCTCCACATTTTAAAAATGAAAATAATGGCCCCCCTGCACTTTCATATAGAACGCTGCTGCCTACTACTATCACTGCATATCTGTCACATTACACAAACTTTAAATAGTGGCATACCCAGTGGAGGCAGCAGCTACTGATGTGCAGAGGGAGGAGGGAGGCCACACAGGCAGGAGCAGCAGCTTGTCCCCAGTCTTCAGGCGCGGCAGCCGGCAAAGCCACCAACACAAGCAGAAGCTCTTCGGTAGGCCCGCTCTCTGTATGCTGGGTACGTTCTGCCAGATGTCATGCGGCAGGGTGGGCCCAGCATAAGGGATCTGTGGCCGCGGCGGTTACGATGCAAATGGATTATAATTGGGGCAATCTCGGACCATGGGCCCCCTCAGAGCCTCGGGCCCCGGGCGGTAGCCCAGATTGCCGTCATTATAACCCGCCTATGTATATATCCCCCAGTCATGTGCACGCCGACATCAGCTCCTCTGATTGTCCGGGATTGTATTGCAGCACACAAGCCCAGAGGGGCCCCTGGTCAGTGGGGTCCTGTTTCTTTCTGACATTTATAAAGTTATAAGCTCATTTGGTCAGCGTGATCTTCTCTCTATAGCCTGTAAAATGTAAGCTCTTATGGTCAGCAGGGTCCTCTTTCTCTCTCTCTGTCTCATCTCCGTCATGTGTATTTTCCAAGCAGTTACAAGCTTTCCATTATTGACATTTGCACAAATTTATTCGCTGCAAATTTAATTTTTGGGGAAAATTTGGCAAATTCAAATTTCAAAAGATCTGCTCATCTCTATGAAATACTCATACAAGATTTTTTTTTGTCCTGTGCACGCTGTAGATTTTCATTCCTTCACGCTAAAGTGCAACCTGAACAAAACAGTTCTGTTATGGCATTTAAATGAATGGCCATACTGTGTGTGTGCACAGTATATACACAAACCGCTCCCTGGTTGGCTGTGACCTGTACAGGAGGAAGTTAGAAATGCATTAACCTTTCAGGAAATGTAATTATCTTCAGGCACTTTAGTTTTGTTTTATTTAGCAGGCACAAGAGTAAAGGGGTTCTGCTTGATAAATTGCACATAAAGCTTACAGGGTGCTCTAAAGAAATCAATGATATTCCATCTATTACATAGCTTCCCGATCAATTCTGTGCAAAAATCAAAAAGAAAAAGAGAGTCTTCAAAAGAAAATACATATAACTTTAATTTTTTAATATGTTCTATACAGCAGGTTAGTGTTTATAGTGTGTGCAATATTTTGTTACATGGGTACACCAACATTGTGAATGTATTGAAAAGAAGCATTCCCAGCAAAAATAATCCCATAGCAATATGTCTGGAGTGTAGTATGAATGTGTTTAAATAGTTAAAGGGAATCTGTCACCCTTTTGAGCTTTTTGAGTTATTATGAAAAAAGGGTGAAAAATCACAGTTCCCCCTAAATCTATTGCTGATTATATGAAACATGTTTATCATAGTTCAAATACAATGGAAAGAATTGTCAAACAGTTCAAAGAAGTATAAAAACATGCTAAATATTATCAATTATGCATAATAAAGCCAGACAGTGGCATCACATAGAAGAAAATATGAAACCTCAAATGGGAGGAAAAGACAAGAGCGCAATAATACCAAGTATCAGATGAGTCGCAGAGGAGCCAGATGTCTACCTTGGGCGAAGTGCGTTTCACAAGTTGAGCTTTTTTTTGCTTTGTCAGGAGTTGGAAATATTGTAATACAACAGGAGCAGCTATTTAAAGGGACAATAGCCCAAAACATGCAGTACATCAAAGAAAACTTACATAGTGATGCAGTGGCATAGGATACAGGGAAGCTGAGATGTGTGGCGTCATGGTGCACACCAGTGTAGCATCACGTAAGTTTATCGGAACAGAAGACACTTAGCGCAGTAATATGCTATGGAGTGTGGAGTCACATGACTAAACAGATCACTTGAGTAAATACTTGGATATAACTTGAGAAAAATGTTCTGATCGCCATCTTCTTCAGTTTCCAACGACAGTCCGATCCTTTTTAGAGCCGTGTGACTGCTATTCGGCTTACCGGACTCACACAGCATCTTCTGTCTGGATCGGTAGTTGCTATCTCAGTATAAACCTACAAGACTCACATTCAGGCTTTCACAGAGCTACAATTAAAAAGCGACTTCTGTTCCACACATAAGGCAATGTGTGAGACAACGAATCTGAATTGAGGTCAGAAGAGGATCGCAATGGCGCTGAAAATGTGAGAAGACTGAAATCAGTAAGTATTTAAACATTACCAAACTACATTACATACGTATTGATAAGGGATTATGAATAGTGTTGAGCGATACCTTCCGATATCAGGAAATATCGTATCGGATTGGATCGGACCGATACTCAAAAAGTATCGGATATCGCCGATTCCGATACCGGAAACCAATGCAAGTCAATGGGACACTAATATCGGAATGAAAATAAACCCTTTCTTTCCTTGTAGGTTAATTCTACATGAAGTAAAACAACTAAGAATAATGTAGAATGTATTATGCGGAAAGCCGGCAATTCATCAGCGCATACACCGGTACCCGACAATTTACAACAGAAAGAATAGAGCTTCACACATAGATTAGATAGATAGAAACATGTCAGTCACATATATATGAAGTACAGGGACAGTGTTGCTTACTGTACTTGTCATTTAGTGTAAAGGATTTATTTAAAAAAATAATAGTGTTTTCATGCACTGTCTCTTTAAAAAAGCCGGCCGGCAATTCAGCATCTGTACCCGACAATTTATAACAGACAGAATAGAGCTTCACACATAGATTAGATAGATAGAAACATGTCAGTCACATATATATGAAGTACAGTGACAGTGTTGCTTACTGTACTTGTCATTTAGTGTAAAGGATTTATTTAAAAAAATAATAGTGTTTTCATGCACTGTCTCTTTAAAAAAGCCGGCCGGCAATTCAGCAGCGGTACCCGACAATTTATAACAGAAAGAATAGAGCTTCACACATAGATTAGATAGATAGAAACATGTCAGTCACATATATATGAAGTACAGTGACAGTGTTGCTTACTGTACTTGTCATTTAGTGTTAAAATAAAGGATTTATTTAAAAAAAAATTGGCGTGAGGTTCCCCTTAAATTTAGTCTCTAGCGGAAGTTAAGCAGACAGCTGGGGCAGATGTTTGAAGCCTGGGAAGGGGGTAATACCCACGGAGCTTCCCAGGCTACTAATATCAGCCCCCAGCTGAATACCTAGCCCTTACTAGCTATTAAAATGGGGGACCCCCCCAAAAAAATGACGTGGGGTCCCCCCTATTTTAATAGCTAGCAAAGGCTAGGCAGACAGCTGGGGGCTGATATTAATAGCCCAGGAAGGGAGCCATGAATATTGGCCCCCTCCCAGGCTAGAAACACCAGCCGTCAGCTGCCCCAGAAATGGCGCATCCATAGGATGCGCCCATTCTGGCACTTAGCCTCGCTCTTCCCACTGCCCTGTAGCGGTGGCAGTGGGGTAATAGGGCTGGGGTTGATGTCAGCTTATAATGCCAGCTGACATCAAGCCCAGGTTAGTAATGGAGAGGCGTCTATAAGACACCCCCATTACTAACCCCATAGTGAAAGTTAAAAAAAAAAAACACAAACACCCAGAATAAAGTCCTTTAATTGAAATAAACACACAATTCTTTATTGTTCTAAATTAAACCATACTTACCGTCACGCCCATTCCAGCTGAAGCCAACGATCTCCTGCAATAAAAGAAAAATAATAAACCAACATCATCCTTACCTTTCCATGGTTCCCACGACGGCTCCAGCTCTGCTACATTGAGATGACAGGCTGGACCGCAGCAGAACGCTGCCATCCAGCCTGTCATCCCGCAGACACTGAGAAGCGCAGGCATGCTTGCGCTCCTCAGTGTCTCTCTGTGACGGCATCCAGATGAGCCGACAATGAACTCGGCTCACCTCATGCACGTCACTGACAGCGTGGGAGAATTCTCACGCTGAAGCGCTGAGTGCTGGAGAATTTTCCCACGCTGTCAGTGACGTGCATGAGGTGAGCCGAGTTCATTGGACATGACCTCACCTCATGCACGTCACTGACAGCGTGGGAAAATTCTCCTGCACTCAGCGCTTCAGCGTGAGAATTTCCCCACGCTGTCAGTGACGTGCATGAGGTGAGCTCATGTCCAATGAACTCAGCTCACTTCATGTACATCACTGACAGCGTGGGAAAATTCTCACGCTGAAGCGCTGAGTGCAGGAGAATTTTCCCACGCTGTCAGTGACGTGCATGAGGTGAGCTGAGTTCATTGGACATGAACTCGGCTCATCTTTATGCCGTCACAGAGAGACACTAAGGAGCGCAAGCATGCCTGCGCTTCTCAGTGTCTGCGGGATGACAGGCTGGGTGGCAGCGTTCTGCTGCGGTCCAGCCTGTTATCTCGATGTAGCAGAGCTGAAGCTGTCGTGGGATCCATGGGAAGGTAAGGATGAGGTTGGTTTATTATTTTTCTTTTATTGCAGGAGATCGTTGGCTTCAGCTGGAATGGGCGTGATGGTAAGTATAGTTTAATTTAGAACAATAAAGAATTGTGTCTTTATTTCAATTAAAGGACTTTATTCTGGGTGTTGTGTTTTTTTTTAAATACTTTACTAGAAATTCATGGTGGTCATGTCTAATATTGGCGTGACCCCATGAATTTCGGGCTTAGGGCCAGCTGATAATGCCAAGCTGGCCTTAACCCCTTTATTACCCAGTGAGCCACCGCACCAGGGCCCTGGATGAGTTGGGTACAGCGCCAGAAGATGGCCCTTCTATGAATGCGCCATTTTCCGGGGCGGCTGCGGACTGCAATTTGCAGCGGGTGGGGCCCAGAAAGCTTGGGCCTCCCTGCGCTGCGGATTCCAGCCCCCAGCTGCCTAGTTGTACCTGGCTGGACACAAAAATAGGGCGAAGCCCCACGTATTTTTTTTTTTAATTATTTCATGAAATTCATGAAATAATTAAGAAAAAAAGGGCTTCCCTATATTGTTGTGTCCGGCCAGGTACAAATAGGCAGCTGGTGGTTGGGGGCAGCCCATTCCTGCCTGCTGTACCTGGCTTGACCCAAATATAGTGCGAAGCTCCACGTCAATTTTTTTTTAATTATTTCATGAAATAATTTTTTAAAAAAAGGGCTTCCCTATATTGTTGTGTCCGGCCAGGTACAAATAGGCAGCTGGTGGTTGGGGGCAGCCCGTTCCTGCCTGCTGTACCTGGCTGGACACAAATATAGGACGAAGCCCCACATCAATTTTTTTTTAAATTATTTCATGAATTTCCTGAAATAATTTAAAAAAAATTGACGTGGGGCTTTGCACTATATTTGGGTCCAGCCAGGTACAGCAGGCTGGAACGGGCTGCCCCCAACCACCAGCTGCCTATTTGTACCTGGCCGGACACAACAATATAGGGAAGCCCTTTTTATCTTTATTATTTCATGAATTTCATGAAATAATTAAAAAAAAAAATACGTGGGGCTTCGCCCTATTTTTGTGTCCAGCCAGGTACAACTAGGCAGCTGGGGGCTGGAATCCGCAGCGCAGGGAGACCCAAGCTTTCTGGGCCCCACCCGCTGCAAATTGCAGTCCGCAGCCGCCCCGGAAAATGGCGCGTTCATAGAAGCTGGATGCTGTACCTGGCTGGCATACAAAAATATGGCAAAGCCCACGTCAAAATTTTTGGGAAAAATTAATTAAAAAATAAGTAATAATTTAGGGACTGCATCTTTATTAACTCATCAAATGTCATTCAGTGTTAAAATAAAGGATTTATTTAAAAAAAAATTGGCGTGGGATCCCCCATAATTTTAGTCTCTAGCGGAGGTTAAGCAGACGGCTGGGGCAGATGTTTGAAGCCTGGGAAGGGGGTAATACCCACGGATCTTCCCAGACTACTAATATCAGCCCCCAGCTGAATACCTAGCCTTTACTAGCTATTAAAATGGGGGACCCCCCCAAAAAAATTACGTGGGGTCCCCCCTATTTTAATAGCTAGCAAAGGCTAGGCAGACAGCTGGGGGCTGATATTAATAGCCCAGGAAGGGTGCCATGAATATTGGCCCCCTCCCAGGCTAGAAACACCAGCCATCAGCCGCCCCAGAAATGGCGCATCCATAGGATGCGCCAATTCTGGCACTTAGCCTCGCTCTTCCACGCTGCCCTGGTGCGGTGGCAGGGGGTAATAGGGCTGGGGTTCATGTCAGCGCCAGCTGCCATGAAGCCCAGGTTAGTAATGATGGGCGTCTATAAGACACCCCCATTACTAACCTACAAAGTGTTAAAAAGAAAAAACACACTACACCCAGAAAAAAATAATTTATTTGAAATAAAACACACCATTTTATTTAATTCTTAGTTTACTAAAAAAAAATAGTTACCTGTCCACGTTCCTGCGCTGATCTCCCATGCACAGCTGTCACATCTGGAGATGGTGACAGCTGTGCATGGCTGCTGTAAGCTCACGCTGCCGGGAACACGTCCGCTCCCGGCAGCGGGAGCCACTGACTGAGGTCACCGGAGTGCATTCAGGCAGCGCAGCTCCGGAGACCTCCTTTACGGCAGTGCTGTACCGTGGGAATTTCTCACGATACAGCAGGGCCGTAAAGCAGCTAACCGGAGCAGCGCTGCCTGAACTCCGGTGAACCCGCTTATGCAATGACGGGGCTGCTTTACGGCCCCATCATTCTAGCGGCGGCGGTTCAGAGCGGTCACATTCTATGTGGCCGCTCTGAACTGGAGATCTTTGTGGGACACTCGTGGACTACTACGGAGGGGTAAGGATAAGGTTGTGGTTTATTATTTTATATTTTATTACAGGAGATCGATGGCTTCGGGGAATTAGGTGTCTAGGTGAGTATAGGTGTAGTTTTTTATTTTTTACTTTATTTTAGGTGGCGATCGGCGGGGACAGGTAATGTATGAACTAATTTATTTTAGGTAACCACTGGCCACCAATGACATGTATTTAAAATTTATTGGGGACACAGTAGGGCAATTTAAATAGCAGGATCAGGCTGATGGGAACTACTGCTCCCATCGAGCTGATCCTGCTGGCACGAGTGGACGGGGGACAGACATAGGCCGATGGGAGTAGTAGTGTCACATCGGCCTATGTCTGCCTGCACGCACTCACCCGCACACATCGTACAGACACAGCGCACACCCGCACACACCCCCAGACATCGCACAGACACCGCGCACACACACCCGCAGACATCGCACAGACACCGCGCACACCCGCACACACCCACAGACATCGCACAGACACCGCGCACACACACCCGCAGACATCGCACAGACACCGCGCACACCCGCAGACATCGCACAGACACCGCGCACACCCGCACAGACACCGCACACACCCGCAGACATCGCACAGACACCGCGCACACCCGCACACATCGCACAGACACCCAGACACACCAATCATGACGGGTCTGGGAGGTGAGGCTGACCTGTGCGACCGTGGGAAAGTTCATGTGAGTTCATGCAATGCAGTCAAGCATGAACTCACATGAACCCTCTGAGGGCACCGCGGCGACTTCAAATGAACAACTGATCGGCATCACCTGATACCTCAGCTGTTCATTTGAAATAACCGGCGGGAAAGCGCAGCACAGAACGGGAAAGCCGGCGGTGAAGTCTTTTCACTGCCGGCTTCCCCGCCCGGGTCCTTCGCTCCCCGCTCCTTGGTGCTGTGCTCCCCGCCCGGTCCTAACTTACGATCGGGATGGGAGGTGGCGAGGGGAGCGGAGGATCGGGGTGGAAGGCTGCGGGGAAGCAGTATGGGGCTGTGTGATTGTTTAAAAGCCGGCGGCTTTTTACCGCCCGCCGGCTTTTAAACAATCAGGAGAATTCTCCCACGCTGGGATGACATTCTGATGACAGGCTGGATCGCAGCTGAGCGCTGCCATCCAGCTTGTCATCCTTCAGAGACACTGCAGAGCGCAGGCATTATGGGAACTTCCGATTCCGGTATTCGATATTCTAAAAGTATCGGAATTAAGTATCGGAATTCCGATCCCGCGAATATCGGCCGATACCCGATATTTCAGTATCGGAATGCTCAACACTAATTATGAAGTAATTGCAGTGCTTCTTTAAATACCATCTTGTTTTTCTATCCTCTACCCATCGATGAGACTGAATTTTTACACTGCGGCTGCTACATACAGTTTACACCATGCATGCAAGTGGCTAATAGCTCCACAATTTTGTGGGTAAATGCCTTCAAAATCATGTGGTCATTGACAAGCACAGGCATAGTTTAGGTCTCATGTGGCAGCCAGAGAGGTGGAACCCAGCTTTACTCACGTTCTCTAAGCAAAGTACCTCCAACAGCTCAGCCAATGGCATATTGCACTCAGCAATTACTATTAAAATTGTAATTCTATAATTACAAATAGATCATTTTGTTGGTTTGTACTTGATATTTAAAAAAGCCTAGTCTACTTGGGGTTTGATAGATGTTAAAGGAATTAAGCTTGAAATAGGACCTGAGAGTAATCCTCTGCTTTAGTTAAATGGAATGTGTAACCAGAAAATGACCTATTTTTTTAAATCAGGTTTTTATGTTAAACATATTTTTAAAGGAAATCTACTAGTAGCCAGGATCAGTCCTCCTAAGCTGTCCATATGGGCATGCAGGTCATGAATAAAATGATACCATTGTGAGACATGTAATGACTGACAGTCTGCTCTCTTGATCTACATGTCTCACACTGGTAATGCCCCCTTTCATTTACCATAAGGTCTGAAGGCAGATTCTCAGGGAGAACAGTGTCTGGCCCAAAGATCTTAACACATCATTTACATATTAAGAAAAATGTAGATTTCTTTGAAATAAGACATCGGCTACTTTACTTATTAGGTCTAGTTATTACCCTAGCAGTGCCCATTAACTCCTACCAGCAGCAGCCACTTTCCATTTTTTTCCTCACCTTTTTACAAGAGCTATAACTGTTTATTTTTCTGTCCATATTGGCATATGAGGGCTTGTTTTTGCAGGACAAATTGTACTTTTGATTGACACCATTTATTTTATCATGTGACGCACTGGAAGGCAGGAAAATAATTCCAAGTGCATCAAAATTGCAAAAAATATTTTTGGGGTGTTTTTATTTCTCATGTTCACTATACGGTAAAACTGACCTGGCAATATGATTATCCAGGTCAGTACAATTCCGCAGATTCCAAACACGCATAGTTTTTTTTTTTTATTTAAGTGTTGAAAAAAAACGGAAATTTGTAAAAAAAAAAAAAAATAAATAATTTCTCTTGAGTTGCCATTTTCAAAGACCTGTAACGTTTTCAATACTTGGTTGATGGGGCTGGGCGACAGGTTATTTTTTTGCGCACTGAGCTGTTGTTTTATTGATACCATTTTGGGGTAGATACAATGCTTTTATCGCCTCTTATTGAATTGTACTGCATTTTAGTTGCAGTGGCATAAAAAAACGTAATTCTGCCATTTTGATTTATGTTTCCCTTATATTGTTTATCGATCTGATTAATTGAAATTATATTTTTATAGATTGGACTTTTATGGACGCAGCAATACCAAATGTGTAATTTTTTATTTAACCCCTTCCCGATATTTGTGGTATATATACGTAATTGTCAGGAAAGACTTCCCGACCGATGCAGTATATATACGTCATGGTGATCGCCCGCGATTTCAGCATTTAGCGTGCAGGCAGAGTGAAGATGTCGCGACATCTGGGTCACCAGAGCTAGGACAGTTGCCAGGTCATGTCCAGTGCATGATCTGGCAACTTTGTGTGTCAGTGAATAACTGACAGTTTGCATAGCGTAGGAATGCTGCTGCATCCCTATGCTATACAAGCAATCAGCCTGCAATTAGTAAAAGTCCCATAGTGGGACAAAGTGTAAAAGTGAAAAAAAATGAAAACAGTGAAAATTGTAAAAATATGTTTTAAAAAAATCACAAAATAATAATAAAAAAATAAAAATAGAAATAAATATTTTTATGAAAAAATATTTAGATTTGAGAGTCCTCAGTGGTTGATACCTTTTAATGGCTAACTGAAAGGATGGTAACAAATTGCAAGCTTTCGAGACTACTCAGGTCTCTTCATCAGGCATAGTATACCACAAAATCTGAAGAGTCACATATTTATACACAATAAGACACACAAAAAATGCAATAGGTAAGACAGGTGATGAAAAGCAGAGTTATTATGGAAGAGATAAACAGTTCTGGCTATAAATATTTTAGCAGTTAATAGATATGGAGTGTGAATGTTTTATTGTCCTGTGACTAGGTCCAGTGTTGTGATGACCTCACAGGTCTGAGAGTCTGAGGAGCACATTCCTGTAGATCTGCCTGTAGCCAAGCATTTTTGTTCCCCTGATCACAGCATAAAAGACATGAAATTACTGGTATTAAAAGGTAACTTCAAATCTCAAAGAGAAAGAAGAGTCTCAGAATATAAACTGATGGTGACCTTTAACACTTTCAGAGCAGGAATGAATGTGTCCCATGGATTTATGTCATTCTACATCAACTAAGGAATGTGCTCCTCAGACTCTCAGACCTGTGAGGTCATCACAACACTGGACCTAGTCACAGGACAATAAAACCTTCACACTCCTTATCAATTAACTGCTAAAATATTTATAGCCAGAACTATTTATCTCTTCCATAATAACTCTGCTTTTCATCACCTGTCTTACCTATTGCATTTTTTTTGTGTGTCTTATTGTGTATAAATATGTGACTCTTCAGATTTTGTGGTATACTATGCCTGATGAAGAGACCTGAGTAGTCTCGAAAGCTTGGAATTTGTTACCATCCTTTCAGTTAGCCATGAAAAGGTATCAACAACTGAGGACTCTCAAATCTAAATATTTTTCTATCTACTGGCTAACACAGTACAAGAAAATATATTTTCCCTATATGAAAAAAATAAAACTAAACAAAAAAAAGTACACATATTTGGTATCGTCACGTCCGGAACGACCTGACCTATAAAACTGTCCCACTAGCTAACCCCTTCAGTGAACCCCGTAAAAAATAAAAATAAAAAACGAGGCAAAAAACGATGCTTTATCATGATACCGCTGAACTAAAAGTGGAATAAAACGTGATCAAAAAGACAAATGTAAATAAAAATGGTACCTCTAAAAACGTCATCGTATCTCACAAAAAGCAAGCTACCATACAGCTCCATCAGCGGAAAAATTAAAAAGGTATAGCTCTCAGAATAAAGCGATGCAAAAATAATTATTTTTTCTATAAAATAGCTATTATCGTGTAAAAGCTCCAAAACATAAAAAAGCTATAAATGTGGTACTGCTGTAATCACACTGACCCGAATAAAATTGCCTTATCAATTTTACCAAACGCAGAACTACATAAAAAAAAAACAATTCCTGAATTGCTGTTTTTTGTTCATTTTGCCCCCCAAAAATCAGAATAGAAAGCGATCAATAAATGTGACGTCCCCAAAAATGGTACCAATAAAAACGTCAACTTGTCCCGCAAAATACAAGCCCTAACATAACTCTGTCGGCTGAAGTATGGAAAAATTATAGCTATCAAAATATGGAGATGCAAAAACTAGTTTTTGCAATAAAAAGCATCTTTTAGTGTGTGACAGCCTAATTTTGACACCTAGAGAGGTTGTCAAAATTAGGCCTATTTACGTTGGAAAAGAGAAGGCTTAGGGGAGACCTCATAAACATGTATAAATACATCAGGGGGCAGTACAGAGATCTCTCCCATGACCTGTTTATACCAAGGATGGTGACAAAGACGAGGGGGCACACTATGCGTCTGGAGGAAAGGAGGTTCCTGCACCAGCATAGAAGGGGATTCTTTACGGTCAGAGCCGTGAGAATCTGGAACTCTCTGGGAGAGGAAGTGGTGATGTCCAACTCACTTAATGAGTTCAAGAGAGGCCTGGACGCCTTTCTTGAGAACAATAAAATTACATCTTATGCTTAGTTAATTAATCCAGGGATTTAATCTGACTGCCAGATTGGTGTCGGGAAGTGAATTTTTCCTCAATGATGTAAATTGGCCTATACCGCATGGTTTTTTGTTGCCTTCCCCTGAATCAACGCTGCGGAATAGCTGCAGTGCACAAGAAATAGGCTGAACTGGATGGACGCTTGTCTTTTTTCGGCCTTATAAACTATGTAACTATGTAACTATGTAATCATAAAAACCCGATATGAATCTGGTATCGCTGTAATCGCACCGACCCGAAGAATAAAGTTGTCTAATCACTTATACCGCATGATAAATGGCGTAAAAAAATAAATAAAACCAATTCTTCACATGCTGTTGATTTTTTCATTCTGCCTCCCAAGGATCGCAGTAAGGTTTGGCGCACATTTATCCTACTCTCTGCGCTTACACCGGGGTTTTCATGTAAATCTCTGAAATACGTCATTCAGATCGAACCCCCGGCAGAAGATCCCCTATAATGAGGCAGATGGAGACACTATGGATGTCGTCTGGCCTATGATCTATCGACGTCCGTCTTTTTATTAGGCCTGCATACAAGTGCCGTTGGCCACAGTTTTGTGCACTTTTGAAAAGAACACCGTTGAACAGAGGCCAGACGGAGTCCAGAGTAACTCTGCTGCCTCATTATAGTGAAAGGATCCCTCAGGGGTTCATCGGAGATTTAGATGGAAACCCTGATATAAATGCTCAGCGTAAAGCGCAGGATAAATGTGAGCCAAAATTTTATGCAAAATGTTCCCAACAAAATCTTCAACTCAATCCACAAAAAAAGTCCCCACTCAGGTCCGTCATCTGTTATCGGAAATATAGGGGCTTCCACATTACTAGTAGCATAAAGGTTCTAGAAAAGCGCCATGGCTCATCGGCCCCCCATAAGAAATTGAGCAAATTCTGCACTCCCAAATCCAAATGCCCCCCTCCCTTCTGAGCTCCAGTGTGTGCCTAAACCGCAGCTAGCGTCCACATGTTTGGCATTTCTGTAGTGATGAGAGCCTGCGTAATTTGTAGGTGCGTGTCTCCAGAAGCATAAGCTGGGCACAACGTACTGGTCCCTACAATGCACTGGTCACTACAATGTACTGGTTACTACAATGGCAGTTTGCAATTATCACTCAGCAACATTCACTGCTGCTTGTTTCTGGAGAAGACCTGTGGAGTCAAAATTGTCACTACATCTGTAGATAAATTCCCAAAGGGGCATAATTTCCAAAATGGGCTCACTATTCTAGCACTTAGGGGCTGTGTATATGGAGTCCGCATATTATTCTAGAAAAATCAGCACTCCAGGAGGCAAATAGCGCTCCATCCCTCCTGAGTCTCGCCGTGTGGCTAAGCGGTACTGTACAGACACATATGGGGTATTTCTACGTTCAGCAGAAATTGTGAGACAGATTTTGGTGTTACTTTCCCATGTGAAAATGTAAAACCTGGGGCTAAAACAAAATTTTGGTGGTAAAAAAGTAATTATTTTTTCTTCACTGCCCAATGGTATAGCATTCTGTGACCGACCTGTGGTGTCAATATGATCACTGTTCCCCTAGATGAATTAATTGAGAGGTGTAGTTTGTAAAATGGGGTCTCTTATGGGGTTCTGCTGTTCTGGCACCTCAGAGGCTCTTCCAATGTGACCTGGCGCCCTCAAACCAATCCAGCAAAATCTGAACTCCAATATGGTGCTTCTTCCCTTCTGAGCTTTGCACTGTGTCTCAAAAGTCGTTTTCAACCACATATGGGGGAAAAATTGCACAACAAATTTTGGGGTCTGTTTTCTCCTGCTATCCTTGTGAAATTCAAAAATGTGGGGCTAAAACAATATTTTTGTGGGAAAAATATTTTTTTTTCACTATTTAGGCACATCATGGGCTCTTCAAACGCAACATTTTAGAAACTTCTTGAATGGGGTTTTGAGCACCTTGAGGAGTGCAGTTTTTAGAATGGTGTCACTTTTGGGTATTTTCTGTGATATAGACCCCTTGAAGTCACTTCAAGTGTGATGTGGCCCGTAAAAATATGGTTTTGTAAATTTTGTTGGAAAAATGAGAAATTGCTGGTCAACTTTTAACCCTTATAACTTCCTAACAAAACAAAATTTTGGTTCCAAAATTGTGCTGAAGTAAAGTAGACATGTGGGAAATGTTATTTATTGACTATTTTGAGTGACATATCTCTCTGATTTAAGGGCATAAAAATTCAAAGTTTGAAAATTGCGAAATGTTCAAAATTTTTGCAAAATTTCCTATTTTTTCAAAAACAAACGCCAGTCATATCAAATAACTTTTACCACTATCACAAAGTACAATATGTCACGAAAAAAGCAATGTCAGAATCAGTGGGATCCATTGAAGCGTTCCAGAATTATTGCCTCATAAAGTGACACTCGTCAAAATTGTAAAATTTCGCCCGGTCATGAAGGTGAAAGCAGGCTTGGGGGTGAAGGGGTTAATGAGGAAAAGGGCTTGATTTGAACTTTTAGGTCTTATTTTTTCATAATTTTAAAAACCTTTTTTCCCCCTTCTTGCTGTACTTGTTAGTGTGGCACCCCAGGGGTCTGGTTTCCACGGTAACAGCAATGTTATGTCTGAGAGCAGGTGGGAGGTCTCTTGGTCAGGGATCCTATGCATGCCACACCTCCTGCCCAGTCCTGGGAGGGGAAGAACTTCCCCGATATAAACCTAGGGCTGAGGCAGGGTTAGGGAGTAGAGAAGAAGTAGAGAAGAGAAGCAGCATAGGAAGAAACAACAGGAGCTCTGTGGGAGCAGTGCTACAAGGAGTCAGGGGCTGGCAGCTGCAGAGCTCGCCCTGACTGAGAAGTTATCACCGGACCCGGAGTCCGAGGCTGTGGGGACTAACTCCTATCCAGCAGCAGAAACCGACCGGCAGGGGATTGCAGGTCCTCTGGCCCAGAAACCCGAAGGCACGGTCACACGCATGGGACCAGCACCGCCGTCGTGGAGCGAAAGCTACTAGAAGGCCCCGAGTCACCGGCCATACGGGTGAGCACCACACGGTACACTCAGGGACGTGGGCTACTTATACCCGCCTCTAGCAAGGTAGCCAGAAGAGTATCATTAGTTTGGGAGGCCTACAACTCCGCCTGGCCAGGGGAGATCCCATCTGCTCAAGGACTGACCAGGCCCCAATCGCTAGCCAGTACTCCGGGAGGGTCTATCTTTGTCACCAGTAAAGAACCTGAACTACACCGTACCGTCTCCGAGTGGTTCCTGCTACCCCCATCATCCACGTCGGCTGCCCTGAGGCCATACCCCTCCCGTTGGGGGTTATACTATCACGCTGCACAATCCTACCACCGGCCTCAGCGGTCTGCCCTGCAGCAGCAGCTCCTTAGCTGTACTCAACGGGTGGCGTAGTCGTCCAACATCTACCGCTGATACAGCGCCACTTAGTCTGACTCCCTGGGCACGGACCGGATCACCGCCACGAGACTACAACCCTCAACAGATCCGGCTCCGGGTAAGCTCCCGCGTGCGCAACGCTGCGCGACACAGGCCCAGGGGCGCGTCATTAGTCCTCTTAGGGAGCTTGAATCTGTGATAATCCGATTGCTTATGCTATACACAGCAATAGTAAAGTGCTGCTATGTACACCAAAAATCATGGTCTCCTATGAACTCGAGCTACAGCCTGGCTTTCACAGGAGTACCGTCATGACAGGCACGGAGGTCTTCATCAGACCCCCAGCCATTATGGCAGCCCATCGGCGCCTCGCGATCACGTCACAGTTGCACCGGTGTGCACATGGAACGGCGCACCTCCCTGCCGGCACGTGATAAATGCCACTGTCAAAGATTGCTAGTGGTATTTACCAGGTTATGGCTGGATCCATCAATGGTACACTATGCCACCACACACCATAATCTTAGGAGTTGGATCAGTGTGATGTTTAAAACATCAGTCCAGTAATCAACAATCCAAGACTGAGTTTAAAAAAAACAGGGACGCAAGTGTGGCACCCCAGGGGTCTGGTTTCCACAGTAACAGCAATGTTATGTCTGAGAGCAGGTGGGAGGTCTCTTGGTCAGGAATCCTATGCATGCCACACCTCCTGCCCAGTCCTGGGAGGGGAAGGACTTCCCCTATATAAACCTGGGGCTGAGGCAGGGTTAGTGAGTAGAGAAGAAGTAGAGACAGAGAAAAGAAGCAAATATAGGAACAGAACATCAGGAGCTCTGTGGGAGCAGTGTTACAAGGAGTCAGGGGCTGGCAGCTGCAGAGCTCGCCCTGACTGAGAAGATTTCTTACCGGACCCGGAGTCCGAGGCTGTGGGGACTAACTCCTACCCAGCAGCAGAATCCTCAGGCAGGGGATTCCAGGTCCTCTGGCCAAGAAACCCGAAGGCACGGTCACACGCATGGGACCAGCACCGCCGTCGTGGAGCGGAAGCTACTAGAAGGCCCCGAGTCACCGGCCATACGGGTGAGCACCACACGGCACACTCAGGGACGTGGGCTACTTTTACCCGCCTCTAGCAAGGTAGCCAGAAGAGTACAGTTAGTTTGGGAGGCCTACAACTCCGCCTGGCCAGGGGAGATCCCATCTGCTCAAGGACTGACCAGGCCCCAATCGCTAGCCAGTACTCCGGGAGGGTCTATCTTTGTCACCAGTAAAGACCCTGAACTACACCGTACCGTCTCCGAGTGGTGCCTGCTACCCCCATCGTCCACGTCGGCTGCCCTGAGGCCATACCCCTCCCGTTGGGGGTTATACTATCACGCTGCACCTTCCTACCACCGGACTCAGCGGTCTGCCCTGCAGCGGCAGCTCCATAGCTGCATTCAACGGGTGGCGTAGTCGTCCAACATCTACCGCTAATACAGCGCCACTTAGTCTGACTCCCTGGGCACGGACCGGATCACCGCCACAAGACTACAACCCTCAAGAGGTCCGGCTCCGGGTAAGCTCCCGCGTGCGCAACGCAGTGCGACACAGGCCCAGGGGCGCGTCACAAGCTCTAAAGCATATTCCCTAACCCTAAAAAGATGTATTTCTTTCTAAATATATAGTTATCATTTAACATTTTGCTGCCATACTAAAACTAACTTTTATCTCCACTCCTTTACTGAAAACTCCCACAATAAAAAGACATTTACATGGTGGTAATTATGTTAATACACTACAGAATAATGTTACCATCACACAGTAACCATATGGTGGAGGATACCAGTTCTATATATGTGTACTGCAATAAGTGATACAGTATAGTAAAGTTGATAACTTACAGTTCATGTCTTCTCTGATTGTGGTCATTCTCTTTTCCTGTCTTTTCTACCTTGCATACACCAACATGAAAATTGCTCCCAGCCACAACATGTCTGCAAAGTTTGTTACCCAGACATCTCAGCCTTGTCACATTTTCAGCACCTTTTCTACAATAGTTTCCAAACTGCACAAACTACCCGTTCTGCTGCTAGCACCAAGTGTATGCCAGGTGCTGCCCCATCTGCCTTATTATCACATCTAGTCTGAGTTGCCTTATATTTCAGAAATAATTTTATCAATTATAATTAATCCCCAAAAATAGTGCCAGTTAATTAGTGTTCCTAAAAATAACAATGTCAAACACTTAGTGCCTCATGTGGTGTCCGGGATGTATATGGTGTTCTATCGGTAATTGTGCACCACACAATATAAGTGCACTCCACACAGTAATAGTGATCTTCTCAGTGCTTATAAATAAACAAATGCTGCTTTTTGTGCCCTACACAAAAATAGTGTTCCTTTTTCGGCTCTTACATAGAAATGATGCCCAGGTACGAGCCCCCTCCAAAGTACTAATGCTACCGGCTTTGTACTTTGTAGACAGTAATAATAATGCCAACACAATAATAATGCCTCCTTTCCAACCCCCTGGCATGAGCCCACCTGAGTGAGGACGATTATCTAAGCTGTAGGTCAGGGTGAGTAGCACAGACTAGAGGGGATGATGCAGTGGAGCTGGACTTTATAGATGGCACACAGATCAGCGAGAATCAGTGCAGCATGATATATAGGACGGCAGATGAGTAAGCAGATCTGGAAGCATTGGATGTAGCCGAATCAGGTTTGCGGATTGGACAGGAACATCGACGATGTATTGACAAACTGTTGTCTTTCAGCAGCATTGTGCATACTGTAGGGGTGTGACGGGAGGAAAACAGTAAGCATGTTCCTTTAAAAGTTCATATCGGTTTATTGCTTCATAAACCCAGAAGTCAAAAGGAAAAAACAAACAGCCTTTGGTTCAGGCAAACAAAGTAAAGTGTCCTTAGCAGGTCTCTGCTCAGCCAGGCAGGGTAGTGTCCAGTATCCTGGCTTGGTCTGGAGACAACCATACACATGAGACCTTCTCCCTCCAAACACACAGACCATGTGTCAAACAACAGCAATTATTTTAAAGGCTGTTAACCACACCCAGAGGTGAGGTATGTGGGTAGCAGACAAAATATAACATTGTGCTTTAATTTATGAAACATATACAGTAACTAAATTCCATCGGTTTTATCAAAATACTTGGGAAATCTAAATATGAATAAAGTCCCTGACAAATGGCGGCCTTGACTTCAGGAGGGATATTTATGGAAATAAAAGCAAGAATTTATGACTTCAGTCAATAACTGGTAAAAACTAGATGAATAGCCCATTGACTTTGATTATTTAAAGGTCAAAGACGGAACATACTGTGCGATGGACAGAGAGCGGCAGTCAGAGGAATAACTATTACTCTTTTATCATTGCTCTAATACATTTATAGCGGGACACATAGTCAAACATATGTTACATTTACTTAAACAGCTCTGCTTCCTAGGTCACTAACTCGCTTCATATATTCAAATAATTCAATAACTGATATACATTACACATTTCATTTTTTTTAAATAAAGTATTGAATAAATTCTCAGTCATTTACAGCACAATGTAACTGAAGCGTATGATTGAAAAAAACATTACAGTGTATCTATCGTCGAATGCACTATTTATTTATTACGTTACGTCCAAAATTCCGTGCTTGCCAATTTCAAAAAATATTTTTGTAGGTAAGCACTTTTTTTTTTTTTCATACAGAGCTCCTACTCCCCTTCTTCCAATTAGGGAAAGCGATCTCTCCAGACTTCTCCATACACAGCACAGAACCACTTGCTTCAGCCGAGAGCTCCTGTGTTCGCTATGAGAGAGCCACTGCCATACTCCTCTGGCACCAGGTTGTCTCTATGAGAATAAAATTATCAGCTGTCTAAAATCAGACATGCTGGAGCCTTACCTCTCCTGTTCAGGAAGAGTCAGGAGACTCCCAGAAACATTAGACTGTAGACCGAGCCCAACTATATCGGTATGTTTGGACAGCATTAGTCTAATGTGTATGGGGACCTTTACTGACTTATACTTAATTAAAGGAGTTGTCCACTACTCAGACAACCTCTTCTAAATTTGTATGCCCCCCCCTCTGTAAAATAATAACACTTCTACTTACCTCCAGTGCCAGCGCCGTACCAGAGCAGTATACATGGAATTTTCCAGACTTTCTGAATACTTTGTATTATGTACTGTAGATAGTGGGATATTCAACATCTTTGCAATTTTACATTGAGGAACATTTTTATAACATTGTTCCACAATTTTTTAGATGCTGTTGTTCAGTTTGCTCAACCACTGACCATCTTTTTATCCTGAAAGACTCTGCCTCTCTAACATGCTCTTTTTATATACAGTCAAGTGATATAATTTTTCACCAGTACCACTTACTTTTCCAGGCTTCTGTTAACCTTCTCCAAACTTTTTTAAGATGTGTTGCTGTCACCAATTTCTAAAAGTTATTTTTTCAAATGAAATAGAAAAATGTCTAACTTGCAACTTCTGATCTGTATTTTATGTTCTGCTGTGACTAAAATATGGATATAAAAGACTTCCAAATCATTGCATTCTTGTTTTCTTTACACTCTACACTGCGCCCCAACATATTGTATATGTATTTACTTAAATGTCAGGACCTCCATCCTCACGTTTGCAAATTTTTGTTATCACAGTCCATTTTTACGAATTGACAATAAAACTCAAGGACAACAAATCCTTGCTTTTATTTAGTGTGAATAATAATCCATATCCTGTATATATCTGTGCTGTCAGTATCTGTTTAAAATGCATACATTTACTCTAGCATTGGAAGAAGCACAGAATGGTGAACATTATGTATATTTTCATACATTTGGAATGAGAAGTAAATATTTCCTTTGATGATTTTATCTTCATTTTGTGCAAAGTACATAAAATTGATGTTATATTTTCTTTTATCATAGCTCTGCATTTTACTGAGGATTCCACATACATTCACTTCCAGGATGAACATAATGATATATTGATGCATGCATAATGTTTAGAATGAAATAGGTTAGCTTTTCTTGAAATATCACCCAGCATAACCCAATATGATGGTTTCAAAGGTGGTCGCACTTCAGCACTCAGCACTGGGCCTTTTTGGTTGTTTCATATTTCATTCTGTAAAACAGTAATATCATAATAACGTAATTTGATGACCATTAAGGTGGCATACCATTTGCATGATTAAAATCAAGCATCACTATTGCCACATCACATCCATTAAAACCATAGTAGTAAAAAATTATTTGCCAGTGTGATCAGGTTGCTGAAAATCCTCAGAAGCCCAACATGCACATGGAAGGCTGCAGACTGCGCCTTGTGCAGCAGCATTCATGTCACAGGCAGTGTGTAAACCTGCTAATGGTAATGACCTCATGATTACAAGTGAGAATTCACATGGAAAATTATCATTCTTTTCAGACTTTTTCCAAAAGCTTTTTGGTTATAACATAGTTTTGCAATGCTTTATAAGAATCATAAAAAAGTGATATTATTTTAACAATAGTATTTTAAATAAAAACGTCCAAGACCTAAAGACTTCATTAGGTAAATTAGTAAAAAATCTGTGTGAATTCTGAACAGTATGTTTCAATATTAAATGGCGCTAGTAGCTAAAGCCTGTCTATCTGATTAAACTGCTACTTTAGTGAATCAAATCTTTGCCTGTAGTTATACTTTCCATGTGTCACTATGTGAAAGAACATTCATGTCAAACAGGAAGAAAATAGAATATACTGATGTGTGATTTCAGAGATACCCTACTGCTTAGCAAGAAATGATTGGGTAGAAATAAGTAAAACCTAATGCCACAACTCGAACTAGGTATAAAGCTGAACAAAATTCTGGGTATAATAGAAGTCTGAAGCAAATGTTAAGGGTATGTGCACACGATGCAGAAATGCTCAGGATTTTTTCCTGAGCGTTTCTGCATCTCTCTGGCAGGAAAAAACGCATGCGGATTGTACATGCGGTTTCCTGCCAGGGACATGCGGAAATGAAGCGGTCTTCACTTGCATTTCCGCATGCGGGTTGACAAGCGCTTCCCAAGCGATTTTAGCATCACTTGGAAAGTGCTTGTCAACTTTACACTATATAAATCCATGCAGCCGGCATGGATTTATATAGTGTGTGAATGTCAAAAAATAAAAAATAAATCTATACTTTACCCTCTGATGGCCCCCGGTGTCCTGCTTCATCGGTCCCGGCTGCCGGCAGTGAAGACTTTAGGACCTTCCGACGTCAGCGTCACGTGACCCGGTCACATGACTCTGACGTCAGCGAAGGTCCTTCATTCAACCGCGAAGTGCCCGGGAAGCCAGCAGGGCGCAGCGCGGGCCGTCAGAAGGTGAGAATATATGTATTTTTTATTTTATTTTTTTTTTCTCATCCACACCCGGGTACCATCCGCACATTAGACCGCATGAAAAGCGCATCAACATATACAGTGATGCGGATTCCATGCGGTCTAATGCAAGTCAATGGCGGCAAAAGAGCAGCGTTTCCGCAAAATTAATTGACATGCTGCGGATTTTTGAGCGCAGCGTTTACGCTGCGGAAAAATCCGCATCATGGGCACAGCACATGCGGATTTCCATTGGGGAACATTGCTGCCCTTCTACCATGCGTTTTTCATGCGTTTCCACGGCGTTTACGCAACTGCAAAAACGCCGCGGAAACGCATGAAAAACGCATCGTGTGAACTCAGCCTAACTCGTACTTGTGACCAATTTTTCATTTTTGCGCATGATCTTTTCCTTCTTCTAAAGGCTCATACTCATCTGCGAGAAAAAAAAATGGTCCGATGTTGTTCCTGAAAAGTAGGATGAGTGTCATGCGAGGGCAATGCGATTTTTATCTCACCTAGCATCCGTTTGACATCCATATGACATCTGTATGCAATGCGTTTTTTTTCTCTGCAACTATTATTTTACAATCATTTATAGGACCATTTACAGTGTTATTGTCACGCAAGGTGTGGGAAAGACTAAGTGCAACACGAAGGGAAGCGGGGGAGGAAGCCTAAAACACTAGGGAAAGAGGGAGTGGAAACCCCTAGGCAGATCTAATATCACCCTGCCTACCCTACCGTCCCTATATACCTATACACCTATCGCCGAGCAGGACCCTAAACCCTGAATGTCCCTAGAGCTTGGCCCTAGATAGGGAGGAGGAGGGGTGAGCACTGGTAAGGCCCCACTACAAAATAAAGACAATAAGGTATACAAACAAAGGGGATTAACTTAGCTTGAGCAGACACCAGTGGAGTAATGCCAACTGTCCTCCAAGGGCACAAGAGAAGACGATAGTTCTCCAAGCCTGTACATAGAAGTATCACTGGCGACTGCCTCGAGCAAACTGAGGGTTTTTAACTCCCATGTGAGGGAGTGTCAATCAGCAGCAGGAGGGAGGTCATCACTGGGTCTTAAAGGAAGAAGGATTAAGAAGGAGTCTGCTATGCCAAGCGCAGTGAGCTTCTACAGCTAGATCCAGAGCGACTGTGTATTACACCTGACACACTCGTGACAGTTTTATGCTGCAAAATGGTAACTTATCTGTAAAAATCGGATGGCATACGGATGGTCCGTATGTCGTTAGTTTTTTTTTCTCACACCCGTTGACTTGCATTGGCAAGGCTCGTCCGATATACGCGGCAAATTTCAGCATGCTGCGATTTTTTTCTCAGTCCGATTTCAACTGAGACGAAAATCGCAGATGAGCTGTAACTCATAGATTAATATTGATCAGAGTGCAATCCGATTTTTTATCGGATTGTACTTGTCCGTTTTCTCGCAAATGAGTATGAGCCCTAAGAGTCCTGTTTTATTTTTGCATCAGTGTTGCCATTTGAGGGTTTGTTTTTGTAGGATGAGTTGTACTTTTGAAAACACCATTCATTATTCCATACGAAGTACTGAAAAACAGAAAAAAAACTGAAGTAAGATGAAATGGTGAAAAAAATATGAAATTCGGACATTGTCTTTTAGGGTTTCGTTTTTATAGTATTCACTGTGTGTGTTTAAAATGACATGGCAATATGATTTTTCAAGTCAGTATGATTAGAAATAAACTGGAAACTTATAAAGAATAAAAATAAAATAAAATTGGTTTGTGTTGCTATTCTCTGTGATCAGTAGAATTTTTATTTTTCCATCAATAGAACTGTGTGAGGGCTTGTTTTTGCATGGCTAGCTGTAATTTGTGTTGAGGTACATACAACTTTTTGATAAAATTATAATGCATTTTTTAGAGAGGCAGGCAGACTGAAAAAAGGCTGCTCTCTGCTCCTGTACAGTACTCTGCCTAACCAACTAGGAAATGCAGAGTTGAGCTGTATATGTTGCCTGCTGCTGACAGATCAGTGAAGTGAAACTGCAAATGCTGCTTAATTGGTGCATATGGAAGAGGATTATAACAACTACAGTTTCCTATGTGATGTATACAGCAGCCTCAGTGTCTCTTATGTGATGTATACAGCGGTCTCAGTGTCTTCTATGTGCTGTATATACAGCAGTCTCAGTGTATCCTATGTGATATATATATATAGCAGTCTCAGTGTATTCTATGTGATGTATACAGCAGTCTCAGTGTCTCTTATGTGATGTATACAGCGGTCTCAGTGTATCCTATGTGGTATATACAGCAGTCTCAGTGTATCCTATGTGATATATATATAGCAGTCTCAATGTATCCTACTTTATGTATATACTGCAGTCTGTGTATTTTGTGATTTATACAGCAGTCTCAGTTTATCCCATGTGATGTATATCCAGCAATCTCAGTGTCTATGTGATGTATGCTGCAGTCATAGTGTCTCCTATGTGATGTATGCAGCAGTCTCAATGTATCCTATGCGATATACAGTACAGACCAAAAGTTTGGACACACCTTCTCATTTAAAGATTTTTCTGTATTTTCATGACTATGAAAATTGTACATTCACACTGAAGGCATCAAAACTATGAATTAACACATGTGGAATTATATACTTAACAAAAAAGTGTGAAACAACTGAAAATATGTCTTATATTCTAGGTTCTTCAAAGTAGCCACCTTTTGCTTTGATGACTGCTTTGCACACTCTTGGCATTCTCTTGATGAGCTTCAAGACCCTACCCACAGTCCCGCCCTTGCGTACTGAAATATCATTAGAAGAAAACTTGAAATCCTGAATAAGCAAGAACCACAGATTGGATTGAGTTACCAAATGTACCAATTTAATCAGTATAACAGCGCCATTGTGGCCATGCCTTTACTTTACATTGCTAAATGTTCTCTTTAAGGAATTTCATTTCTCCCCAGGATAGTTCAATTGTGAAAATAGATGGCTATTGTATATTAGATCGCGATGTCAGCGATAAAATAATCACATATCAAAGCATGGTAAGGGGTTTGTCAGATATTGTGCTGTGCCCCCTTAAATAACTCAGTTTAGACCATGTGGGTGTGTGTCCCAACAGGAAGATAACGATTCAGACTCATGGAAGTCAACTTTTATTTACCATTTGCAGGAGTTATTGAATATTACTTCAGCTATCTCCAGGACCATAAGAATGAACTGGGACAGGCTCTCTGCTACTCAACAGCACATTTCAGTCACAGAGCTTCTTTCAGTGCAGTGTCACATTCTCACCATCAAGCCAAATCAGGCCTGTTGCTTTGCACTGAGGAGGATCAACCCCCTCGACCCTTCCCTTCCCAACCCCACACTGTCCCCAAAGCAGGTGTCTGCAAATAGAGTGTCTGGTTTGTTTTTTTTCTTAGGCCATGTGGCAAGGTTTGTTAAAGGGTTGAGACTGACTTGAACTCTAGTGTCATGTATTGGAGGTAAGAATCCAAGTCCTCTCTGAAGAGACAATTTGCATATTCTCATGATGACATGGTTGCCATTCTGTTTTCACCGCACAGTCAGATGGGCATTCCTCTCTTTCTCACAAAGGCCATGTCTCTCCCACAAGGTAGTCACCCTTGGACCTGCATCAGGTGGGTCTCTGGAATTAATGACAATTAATAAGGTTTCGCATGCAAGGCACATCTGTCTCCTCTTATCTCTATCAGGTCTCCAACTTTCCTTACTCCTTTTTGGGCACTTTGGATCTAGCTTTTGTGCAGCAGAACACTGTCTCACGCATGTTTTTTTTCTGTAGGAACATCTACACTCTGCACACTCAATCTGAAAGAGTGGCAGCTCCTCCACACCTATAGTGGGCCAGTATTCCTGACCAGTGACAGTCACAGAGGCAATCTTCCCTTCATAATGTAGCCTGGGGTGCTACATCATCGTTACAATTGTGCCCATTCCCACTTACAGGCTGTATCATGTAGTATATTTTCAACCTGTTGCACCTGTCCTCTGAAACTGACCCTTAGACCACGGCCCCACTAATCAGTATTTGGTCAGTATTCGGTCAGTATTTTTTCTCAGGAGTGGGAACTAAAACCAGGTGAGGAACAGTCAGAGGAAAGGTATAATAGAAACAAGTCACCAATTCTGCATTTATCACCCACTCCTGGTTTTGTCTCCCACTTCTGAGAAAAAATTCTGACCAGACACTGATAGTGGGGTCGTGGTCTTAGAGGCAGGATACTGACATATTTATGTCTTCTGACATGCTGAGTGCTAGTTAATGCTATCCCATTCACACCTCACCCACTTAAGTCACCTCTTCTATTTGGCACCTTCAGCTTACTGCACACACATTTCATATGCTACAATCACCTTCACCTCTGACAGGTGACACGTTAGACTTTCTCTGAGCTGTCCCAGCACATGGGCATGGGGTGGGCAAATAATTTTCCTGATGGGCCACATAAGAGACTGTGACTGTTGTGGAGGGCCAACCAATTGGCTGAAATTAATTATGCTCAATATTAATATATTAAACTACAATCATAATTATTATTTTATATTAATAATATCACTTAATATTGAGAAATGAGTATGCTGACATGCCCCCTATATACCGTATGAGACAGCACACAGCCCCCCTATATGCAGCCCCCACACAGCCCTCTACATACAATATGAGCCCCCACATAACTCCCTATATATAGCATGAGACCCCACATAACCCTCTATATGCAGTATGAGCCCCCACATAGCCTCTTTATATACAATGTAAGCCCCCACATAGCCTATGTATATACAGTCGCCCACTGCTCGTCCGCTGCCACCCGCTTTCTGATGTATGTCAAGTTATTTGCATCCTCAGAATGCAGACAGCGGTGTATACATTTGTGAAGGACGGGGCCATGGTCTCCTTCTTCCACCAATCAGCGTGTAAGACAGCAGATGCGATGACCTAATTATAACATATGTGCTGTGTAGAGAGTCAGTGCACCGGAGACTGAGGTAGAGCGCCCGGGAAACGGGAGCAAATCGAGCATGTGTTTTTTTTTTCATACTCTATTTAGGAGGCCATGGGACGGCTCATACTGTATACAGGAGACTATGTGGGGGCTCATACTGTATATAGGAGACTATGTGGGGGCTCATACTGGATATAGGAGACTATGTGGGGGCTCATACTGTATTTAGGAGGCTGTGAGGAGGGCTTACATTGTACAGTTGTGCTCAAAAGTTTACATACCCCAGCAGAATTTTTGCTTTCTTGGCCTTGTTTCAGAGAATATGAATGATAACAAAAAAACTTTTCTCCACTCATTGTTATTGGTTGGGTGAAGCCATTTATTGTCAAACTACTGTGTTTTCTCTTTTTAAATCTTAATGACAACCAAAAACATCCAAATGACCCTGATCAAAAGTTCACATACCCTAGTTCTTAATACCGTGTATTGCCCTCTCTGACATCAATAACAGCTTGAAGTCTTTTGTGGTAGTTGTGGATGAGGTTCTTTGTTTTCTCAGATGGTAAAGCTGCTCATTCTTCTTAGCAAAAAGCCTCCAGTTCCTGTAAATTCCTGGGCTGTCTGGCATGAACTGCGTGCTTGAGATCTCTCCAGAGTGGCTCAATGATATTGAGGTCTGGAGACTGAGATGGCCACTCCAGAACCTTCACTTTGTTCTGCTGTAGCCAATGACAAGTCAACTTGGTCTTGTGTTTTGGATCGTTGTCATGTTGAAACATCCAAGCACGTTCCATGCGCAGCTTCCGGGCTGAAGAGTGCAAATTTGCCTTCAGTATTTGCTGATAACGTGCTGCATTCATTCTTCCTTCAACTTTTATCAAGTGTCTTGTGCCTTTGTAGCTCACACATCCCCAAAACATCAGCGATCCACCTCTGTGCTTTACAGTAGGAATGGTGTTCCTTTCATCATAGGCCTTGTTGACCTCTCTCCAAATGTAATGTTTAAATTTGTGGCCAAAAAGTTCAACTTTGATCTCATCACTCCAAATTACCTTGTACCAGAAGTTTTTAGGCTTGTCTCTGTACTGTTTAGCGTATTGTAGGCAAGATACTTTGTGGCATTTGTGCAGTAATGGCTTTCTTCTGGTGACTCAACCATGCAGCCCATTTTTCTTCAAGTGCTTCCTTATTGTGCATCTTGAAACAGCCACACCGCTAGTTTTCAGAGAGTCCTGAATTTCAGCTGATGTTATTTGTGGGTTTTTCTTTGCATCCCGAACAATTTTCCTGGCAGTTGTGGCCGAAATTTTGGTTGGTCCACCTGACAGTGGTTTGGTTTTTAAAGAGCACCTGATTTTCCATTTGTTAATCAAAGTTTCAACGTTGCTGACTGGCATTATCAATTCCTTGGATATCTTTTTGTATCCTTTTCCTGTGTTATACAGTTCACTACCTTTTCCCATAGATCTGTTGACAATTCTTTTGCTTTCCCCATGACTCACAATCCAGAAGCGTCAGTGGCTGGATGAAAGATGCAAGAGTCTGTCTGGATCCCAGAAACTCACTCAGCTTTATGCACATACACTGATTACAAGCAAACAGGTCAGAGGTGAGGATGTTACCTTTAGCAGCCATTCAAACCCATTTGTGTCAAATTCTGTGCCTGTTATCAGGCCAAAATCACCAGTATATATAAACTTTTGATCAGGGTCATTTGGATGTTTTTGGTTGTCATTAAGATTTAAAAAGAGAAAACACAGTAGTTTGACATTAAATGGCTTCACCCAACCAATAACCATGAGTGGAGAAAAAGTTTTTTTGCTATCATTCATATTCTCTGAAACAAGGCCAAGAAAGCAAATATTCTGCCGGGGTATGCAAACTTTTGAGCACAACTGTACAATGTAAGCCCTCCTCACAGCCTCCTAAATACAGTATGAGCCCCCACATAGTCTCCTATATCCAGTATGAGCCCCACATAGTCTCCTATATACAGTATGAGCCCCCACATAGTCTCCTATATACAGTATGAGCCCTCCCATGGCCTCCTAAATAGAGTATGAAAAAAAACAACACATGCTCGCCTTGCTCCCGTTTCCCGGGCGCTCTACCTCAGTCTCCGGTGCAGGGGCGGAACTACCGCCCGTGCAGCCCGTTCATTGAACGGGGGCCCCGAGGGAGAGGGGGCCCCTCCAACCTCCAGTAGGGCCGCCATCAGGGCATGACTGCCCTGACTCCAGCATGGGGCCCAGCCGGTATGGGCCCCCTCGGAGCCCCGTTGGGGGCCCCCCTCTTGTGCGTCTCTCTCCTCATGGGGCCCCCGGCCCCATGCTAAGAGCCGGGTCGGGACATCTCAGCGCTGCGCTGCGCTGCTGCGGCAGCGCCTTCATGATTCCCCTGACTTCCGGTCATGTGACGGCGCCGTCACATGGCCGGAAGTCAGGAGAACCTGGTGTCAGCGATTTGGACGAGCGCCAGGATTCTGCAGGGATCGCATCGGGGTAAGTATAACAAGTTTTATTTTTTTTTAAATACAATTAACTAGGAGTGGGGGGAGATGAGAGATGCACATGTGGGGGGGATGAGAGATGCACATGTGGGGGGGATGAGAGATGCACATGTGGGGGGGGGATGAGAGATGCACATGTGGGGGGGGGGGATGAGAGATGCACATGTGTGGGGGGGGAGATGAGAGATGCACATGTGGGGGGGGGAGATGAGAGATGCACATGTGGGGGGGGAGATGAGAGATGCACATGTGGGGGGGAGATGAGAGATGCACATGTGGGGGGGGGGATGAGAGATGCACATGTGGGGGGGAGAGATGAGAGATGCACATGTGGGGGGGGGAGAGATGAGAGATGCACATGTGGGGGGGGAGATGAGAGATGCACATTGGGGGGAGATGAGAGATGCACATGGTGGGGGAGATGAGAGATGCACATGGGGGGAAGATGAGAGATGCACATGGGGGGGAGATGAGAGATGCACATGGGGGGAGATGAGAGATGCACATGGGGGGGAGATGAGAGATGCACATGGGGGGGAGATGAGAGATGCACATGGGGGGGAGATGAGAGATGCACATGGGGGGGATGAGAGATGCACATGGGGGGGAGATGAGAGATGCACATGGGGGGAGATGAGAGATGCACATGGGGGGGATGAGAGACGCACATGTGGGGGGGGGGAGATGAGAGATGCACATGTGGGGGGGGGAGATGAGAGATGCACATGTGGGGGGGTGAGAGATGCACATGTGGGGGAGGGGGATGAGAGATGTGCACATGGGGGGAGATGAGAGCTGCACATGGGGGAATTGGGAGAAAATGAGCTGCACATGGGGGAACTGGGAGTAGGGGGATAATGAGCTGCATATAATGAATGTGGGGTGGGGGAGAGTAAATGATGATGGGGTGGGGAGAGCACGGACATGATATAATGAATTGGGGCAGGGGGTGCATGTAAATAATGAATGCGGGGAGCAGGAAGTATAGAGTAGGGGGCGTTGCGGATGCAGGAGTGTAACTGGTAACAAATTGGCGGAAAGAGTAGAGGTACTAATTAAATTATATATTAAGTGCCTATTTACAGTTAATGGGGGCACCGTGGTGGATTACAATTTATATTTGGAATGGTAGGTTGTATAATAACTAACCATATATTGATGGTGGATGCACGTCTGTATTCAGCTGCGTAATGTAGAAGTTGGGGAATATGCTGTAGATAACTGTGTTATTTTATGCAGAGACGAGTCCTGGCTGGAAGACGTGATGGCGGTCTGTGCTGGATGAAGGAGAAAAGCGTAGCTGAAGGACTTCACCTAGAGACATCACCAGTGAGTCAGTGTATTACATGTACACTTACACAATATACTATGTACCGGGCTCCTGTGTATAATGTCACTGGTGATCACTGTATTACCTGTACACTATATACAGAGCTCCTGTGTATAATGTCACTGGTGATCACTGTATTACCTGTACACTGACACTATATACAGAGCTCCTGTGTATAATGTCACTGGTGATCACTAGATTACCTGGACACTTACATTATACATACCATGTATAGAGCTCCCGTGTATAATGACACTTATGGTAATATTAGTAATGTGGTGGTAATATTAGTAATGTGGTGGTAATATGTGGTCTGGTCATGGTGTGGCAGTTTTTCTCCCTTCTGTGTGGCATTATTCGGTCACTATGTTGTGGTAATATGTGGTCTGGTCTTGGTGTGGCGGTATTCCCTGTATGTGGTATTATTGGTCATTTTTTAAAAAAATGTATATGACACATTCCCTTAAAGAAAACTAAATAAAAATATATCTAAAAGGAGTATTGGATATTTTAAGAAAATTTTAATAGGTTAGAGTAGGGCCCGGCCAGAAAAGTCTACCTTATCGTGGTGGCGGCTTTAAAAATCTTTTGGCCAAAACAAAAGCTGCTGGCTATGCATGTGGCGCCATCACATGGCCGAACGTCAGGAGAACCTGGTGGCAGCGACGTGGACGAGCGCCAGGATTCTGCAGGGATCGCATGGGGGTAAGTATAACAAGTTTTATTTTTTTAAAATACAATTAATTAACTAGGAGTGGGGGGAATCAGAGATGCACAGGGTGATGAGAGATGCACAGGGGGATGAGAGATGCACAGGGGGATGAGAGATGCACATGGGGGGGATGAGAGATGCACATGGGGGGGATGAGAGATGCACATGGGGGGGTGAGAGATGCACATGGGGGGGGTGAGAGATGCACATGGGGGGGATGAGAGATGCACATGGGGGGGATGAGAGATGCATGGGGGGGGTGAGAGATGCATGGGGGGGTGAGAGATGCACGGGGGGATGAGAGATGCACGGGGGGTGAGCTGCACATGGGGGGATGAGAGATGCAAGGGGGGGGATGAGAGATGCACGGGGGGGATGAGAGATGCACGGGGGGGGGATGAGAGATGTACGGGGGGGTGAGCTGCACATGGGGGGGATGAGAGCTGCACATGGGGGGGTGAGAGAAGCACATGGGGGGGTTATGTTTACATAACTTTGTTGCCTTATGAAGGGCATGGAGGGGCCCCCAAAAATTTCTTGCACAGGGGCCCACTACAGTCTGTGTCCGCCCCTGCTCCGGTGCACTGACTCTCCAAACAGCAGATATGTTATAATTAGGTCTTCGCATCTGCTGTCTTACACGCTGATTGGTGGAAGAAGGAGACCATGGCCCCGTCCCTCACAAAAGTATACACCGCAGTCTGCATTCTGAGGATGCGAATAACGTGACATCAGAAAGCGGGTGGCAGCGGACGAGCAGTGGGCGAGGGCATGGTGGGACCCGTGGGCCACTGTTTTCAGCCCTTTGGCTATCTTAGTTATTGGGCTGGACTAGAACAGCTGAAATCCGGATGTGGCCCACAGGCCACACTTTGCCCAGCTCTGGTCTAAAGCCACAATGCCCGGGGTGACACCCATGACACTTCCCAATGTTCCACAAAACAGTCACACATATACAGCATTAAGTGCATGAACTATGTAAGTATTTATAGAGTATGCCCAACACAAAATATACTAACCTAGCGATATGCAAAATAACATGTCATAGAAGTGTGTGGCTGAACAGCCCAATAGCAAAAATGTCCAAATGTCTATTGCAAGTGGGTTTCAAAAACAGACTTTTTCAACTCTCTTACAACATGATACATTATATCAATTTCAGACTATGTATTAGTATGACATAGCAATAAATATTTCTTTCAGATTTTTTGCATTAGTATGGATGATCAGTGACCCATTCTTCCAAAGGACTGACATGTTCTCAGCATGTAGAATAGGAACAGATAGAGGGCATCTCCTCCAACAGATTGATGAAGCAGAAAATCACATACTCTTGATGCTGTTTGGTGAATGTGAATCTGTATTGAAGGCTAGCTATAAATGACAAAATTGTAAAATAACATAGAATGCTTGAGTCGGGCAGTATGACAAGAAGGCCTAAGGGAATATATTAATGATAATAATAAAATGTTAATTAAATATTGTACATGCCCAGAAACAAGAGGAGAGCAATAATCTATTAAAGCACACTGGGAACAAAAGGAAAAAAAATGGAATATATCAGTTATAATGATTTTAATCTGTTAGAATACAAGAAGTCATGGGTTTTTGACAAAAGATAAGAAGAATTAAATTAACAGTGAAAATCACTACCCCATTAAAGCACACTCATATGTAAGACCCATGTAAAGGCTTATTCATACTGAGTGACATATGGACATCATAGTCTGGGGGGTGCCGGGGACCCTTCTGTCTGCTAGAACAGAAAGAAAGCTGGGCTTTCTCTGAATGGCAGCCATGTAATTTCCCTGTTAAGCGCTAATCAGATAGAAGGCTATGGGGGATTCCATACAAGATACCAGGTAGCCAACCCTCCAATCCTGGACACAACAGTAAAAAAATACACCCAACACGCCACTGCAACTCAGAATAAGCAAATGAAGAAACAGTGGTGAACTGAACATACAAAAGAATGTCCTGCAGAGACTCCTCTCTTTGTGAGATAACTGTCATTCAATTGAATTATCCCAAGGACACAGCTCAACACAGCCGCATTAATGTTAGCAACCAGATATAAATACGATCACATCATATTGGTCCAATTGTTGCTGTAAAGACCCTTTTAGAGAGCCAGCATAGATGATAGCCGGACATAGTAAAGAAGAAGTCCAGAAAAAATCAAAATATGACACAAATCAATAAATAATGTTATGTATATAGACTGCAAGCACAAGTGAGTGTCGTAGTGTCTTAAGACATGCCGTAAATAGTCCCAATGCATCACACATGCTTGCTAAGGATGAGAGCTAGAACCCAACAGTAGGGTCAAAACATTACCAGAACCACACACTGTATGGTAATTGCTAAGTATATAAAGAAATACACATATATATCACTCTGTGTGGTAATTATTAAGCTCAAAAGGAACACGTATGTATCACTCGACCCGTTTCTCCCAACAATCTGCTCATCAGGAATCACATACCATGTAAGTTCTCAAAAAACAGAATATACAACTAAAGCGAACACTTAGCTTATAAAAATTGTGATAGCATTCTTGATAAAGTGCCTTGTGCATGCTCCTCAGCAGGATACCTATAGCATTAGCGATAAAGTGCCTCATGCATCCCCTCAATGGAAGGGTGGTAGTGACACCAGATGGCAGTGCAGGGTATCAACCCCCACCTATTAGCATGTCCATTCTAAAAACTTCACCCTTCAAGGTGCTCAAAACCACATTCAAAAAGTTTATTAACCTTTCAGGTGCTTCACAGGAACTGAAGCAATGTGGAAGTAAAAAATGAACATTTCACTTTTATTCACAAAAATTTGACTTTGTGCACAATTTTTTTTATTTTCTCAATGGTAACAAGCGAAAATGGACCACAAATTTTTTTTTGTGCAATTTCTCCTCAGCATGCGGATATCACATATGTGTGGGAAAACTACTGTTTGGGCGCACGGCAGGTCTAGGAAGGGAAGGAGCACCGTTTGACTTTTTGAACGCAAAATTGGCTGAAATCTAGAGTGGACGCAATGTCTCATTTGGAGATCCCCTGTTGTGCCTAAACAGTGAAATACCCCAACAAGTGACCCCATTTTGGAAACTAGACCCCTCAGAAAACTTATCTAGATGTATGGTGAGCACCTTGAATCCCCGGGTGCTTCACAGAAGTTTATAATGTAGAGTCCACAAAAATAATTTTTTAGCACCATTTTTTTATTTTCAAAAGGGTAACAAGAGAAAATAAACCCAAAAATTGTTGTGCAATTTCTCTTGAATACGCCAATACCCCACATGTTGGGAAAAACCACTGTTTAGGTGCACAACAGGGCTCGGAAGGGAAGGAGCTCCGTGTTACTTTTTGAATGCAAAATTGGCTGCAATCGAGAGTGGGTGCCATGTCGTGTTTGGAGAGCCCTGATGTGCCTAAACAGTGTAAAACCCCAACATTTTGGAAGCTACACTCCTCAAGGATTTTATCAAGGGGTGTAGTGAGCATTTTGAACCCAGAGACACAACACAGAATTTGATAACATATTGAATACGTCGTTATTAGTGTTGAGCTCAAGTGCTCTCTACTTGAGTTTGCATTAGTTGCTCGGATATGCACTGTTTATCATGGGTGCTTGAGTGACATGCTCGAGTCCTCGCCCCTCATGTTTTGCAGCTGTTAGCCCAAAAAAACATGTGGGGATTGCCCGTGTATGGCAGGCAATCCCCGCTTGTTTTTTTTTTGGCTGCATAACAGCCACGAAACATGCGGGGCGGGGACTTGAGCACCCGCAATACTTGCATACCCGAGCACCCGATGCAAACTCGAGTAGCGAGCACTTGTGCTCAACACTAGTCGTCATATCGTCATCTTTTTTTTTTCTTTTGAAAAAATACCAATCCTTACCACAACCTCAACCACAACCCTAACCCCAACCCTAACACAACCCTAACCCCAACCCTAACCCTAATCCTAACACAACCCTAACCACAATGCCAACCCTAAGACATCCCTAACCTCAACCCTAACACAACCACAGCCCCAACCGTATCAAAACCCTAACCCCAACCCTAATACAACCCCAACCCTAACACAACCTTAACCATAAGACAACCCTAACACAACTCTAACCCCAACCCTAACACAACCCTAACCCTAATGACAAAGAATGGAATAATTTTTTTTTTATAATTTTTATCTGACAAAGGATTTGATTTAATAATTTTTACTTTTGATTAGTGTGATAGACCCTATCACAGTGATGAGAAGCAAAAATTGTTAAATCAAAGTGAACCAATATGAAAAATTCCCTATTGTTGCCGGGTACCGGCTGGCAGATCTTGGCGTGCTTACTGCGCATGCGCCCGCCATTTTTTTTTACAGGAAGATGACGCGGAGGCCCAATGGATGGATCAGGAGGGACCGGGGGATGGTGGAGGTACCAGGGGGGCTAGGGGGACATCATTTATCTCTCCTCTTACATGTACAGTATATCATGTCACAAGAGTGAGAAATGATTTAAACAGCGGGCTTAGTTTTTTTCTTTCGTAATCACCGTTATTCACTGAATAATGGTGATCATGTGATCGGGGACCGGAAAATCCAGCCCTGATCATTTTCTCCGGGGTCCCAGCTTCCCCCGGTAACTGAGATCCCGGAGATTTTACAACTCTGGGGGCGCTACAGCCTTTTTCCCGATTGCTGTTTTAAAACGGCAATGATGCAATAAGGCCCCTTAATGGCTGCCGTTTTAATGTGTATTGGCGGTCGTTAAGGGGTTAATGATGACCTGTCATGTGCCATAAATATGAGGGCTTTCAGCAGGGGACAGTATGGTCCTGTACTATAAGTACACTTGTACTGCCTGACATATGAGTCAGAACTAAAAAACTGTTTGACCAAAAGTGTAATCTGCATGCTGTAGAACATTGCTAATGCCTATATTTGTACACTGTAAAGGTAATGACTCTTGACCACTTTACTCAAATAAGCCATCTAAAACTATTTATTAGTATCTGTACTGGACAAATATTCCATCTGTATGGAGGTCCGTACACAATATTGCAGCTTTTCCACTATCTATCATGAAATACCAATGAGCGATGAGTCTATAGTTTTTCTACACTATTGGTTTCATATGAAACTTTTTGGTGTTGCTGAAATCTAATGTCCCTAAATGTAAAAATATGTGTATAATAGAGACATCTGTTCTATCACTTCTATATTATATACTTGGCAACTAGACATGTGTTCATTCTTCCTTTGCCAGTAGAACATTTTACACTGTGATAATGATTAGTACCTTTCAGGGTATTATATTTAGGACAGTTTGTCTAGAAAATTGACAAAAGTGTAGAGTGTATTAAAAGAAAAAAAGATATTAAAAGTAGTAATAAGTACATTTTAGGGCATTTATTATGCCTTTTGATTGATGTTGTGTATTACTGTGTGTTTATACTGGCCCATAGTGGTTATAAACGGGGTTTTCTCATGTTGTTTCTTCAGAAGCACATTGCTCCTCAAGCTCTTGGCTTTCTGGTTGCCAGGGACAGTGCGCTCCTGAAGATTGACAGTTCAGAACAGCAACATTGTCGCTCCACTGGTCCTAAATAAACGTTCTCTGAAGCTTCTAGCAGAGGTAGCTTTGCCTCTGTAGCATGGGAGAAGCGCAAGCGGGACTGAAGCTGGCTGAATCCAGTGATCCAGGCTGCTTCAAAGTGGCACCATCAAGTTCTAAAGTATAGAGCCTGCAAGCAACGTCCACTCCTTGCTCCTTACCTAGGTAGCAAGTAACCTAGGCAACAACCTGTGTATAGCAAAATGAAAAATCCCTTTTGTGAAGATCTGAGATTGTGGGTTTCAATAATCATAAAGGCAGGTTAATGATGCAACACTATTTATTCCTCAGCCTCTTGAGAAAGCCACATCGTTTCAGGCGAAACGTGCGTTGAGGTGGTCCTTCCATTGGTCTAATGCATTCAGCACTTTAGCTTTGTGTCCCATCCTCTGGTAATGCTCCTTTTACAATAATTGGACTGTGGGTGCTACATGTGACTATGGACGGTTCTTAGTCCTGGGTATAACGAATGACTGCTTGCTCCCCGACCATTCTTTCTAATTTGGATATTTACCTTACCTTAGGAGTCCTCACCCCGCAATTAACGTATATGGTGTGGGTAGGTGGGGGGGCTCATAAGCTGCTCAGTGCTGCTATCCCTTGACCCCGTGTATCCCTATTTTTAAATGCTGTGATTTGATTATGAATTTTTGATGTATTTAATAAAGATTGTTTTTCTAACTAAATTACTCCATGTTTTCTCCGTGGTTTAATTAAACTATTTATTCCTTACATCCATGGTAATACAGCAATTCCAGGCAAATGTCCAAAATACAATTGTCTCAGTCCACAAGATCCCCTTCTCAGGGCGGTAGTTCCACTACCTTTGTGCCAAGCGATACTCACTGTCCCCCAATTTTAGGTTGGCCCACAGATTTCGTATCTCCAGCCAGTATAGTCTGTAGTCAGAGTCCACCATGCTCTATATTACAGATAAAATGATAAAAGCAAAGGCATCCAGTAGCAACAGTCCTTTAAGAAAGTTTATTAAATCCAAACAACAGATCCCACAACTGTAGCACGTTTATCCAGCCAAGTCGGCAACCGATCTCTACTCCATAAGCCATCGATCCATCCATGGTCCAGGTCCTCAGATTAGATTCTATCCCTTTGACAACATTCCACCAACTCCCACTAAACATGTGGCTTCTTTTTTTTTCCTTCACTCGGATCAGCCCCCTGAATGGGCAGAACTGCTATCACCCTCCACCCCAAAGCTAAGTGTGCATTAGTGGAGGTATTTTTCTCCCGTGGAACCCATCACCTGTGTCTGCATGTGAGACTCCCTGTGGTGACAGCTCAGCTGGATCTACTTTCAACACTCACACAATGGGCCTAGTAGCTGTTTGAACAATGGTTAGAGGCTCCTGAGATACTAATGAGATTACTGGAATGCTGGACACTTTACAAGTGAAAAGTAGTGCAAATACTGACGAGCAAACAGAACATTAATAACACAGCAAGAAATCACTAATAAAACACAATAAGATCGACCAAAATCGGTGCTTCATGCGGGAAAAGTCTTTAGTAAATGGGCAGCTCCTCACACCTATGTTCTTTATAATGAAGAGGATTTTTAAGAAGATGCAAGTTGCAGTTGCTTGCTTTTGAAAACACTTTGCAATTTTACCCATTTAAAAACTTGAGACAACTCCTTAATAGGCTGTTTAGGCAGGCAGACTGCACTTCCCATACACACAGAACAATTGGTAATATACCTGTCTTTGCTCTCGGTAGTGCAAGTCCTCTTTACTGAGGATGATGTGCTGCAGACAATAATGATATTTAACCCCTTAAGGACCGAGCCACTTTGTAAGTTAATGAACAGGCCTCATTTTTTAAATCTGAACAGTGTCAATTTATGAGGTAATAACTCTGGAATGTTTCAATGGATCCCAGTGATTCTGAGAATATTTTTTTATGACATATTGTACTTCATAATAGTGGTAAAATTTGTTCAATATGACTTACGTTTATTTGTGAAAATATCGTAAATTTAGCGAAAATATTGAAAATATCACAGTTTTCAAACTATTAATTCTTATGCCCTTAAACCAGAGAGTTATGTCACGCAAAATAGTTAATAAATAACTTTTACCACATGTCTACTTTAGATCAGCACAATTTTTGAAACTTAATTCTTTTTGTTAAGAAGTTAGAAGGGTTAAAAGTTGATCAGCAATTTTTCATTTTTCCAACAAAATTTACAAAACCATTTTTTTTAGGGACCACATCACATTTGAAGTGACTTTGCTTTGGGGGCCCATATGACAGAAAAACAAACAAAAGTAACACCATTCTAAAAACTGAAACCCTCAAAGTCCTAAAACCTCATTTAAGACATTTATTAACCCTTAAGGTGCTTCACAAGAATTAATGCAATGTGGAAGAAAAAAATTAACATTTTACTTTACTTTTTTTCACAAAAATTTTAGTTTAACCTCAAACATAAAAATGGCACCAAAATTTGTCACACTATATCTGCCCATATGTGGCTGTACAGTACTGCTTAACCACATCGCGAGATTCGGAGGGACGGAGTGCTATTTGCCTCCTGGCGAGCAGATTTTCCTAGAATACTTTGCGGACTCCATACACAGAGCCCGTAAGTGCTAGAAGAGCAGAATATCCCCTTCAAGTGACCCCATTTTGGAAATTATACCCCTGCCAAACATGTAGACGCTAAATGTGGTTTAGGCACACTGTGGGACTCAAAAAAGAAGGGGTCATTTGGATTTAGGTGAGCAGAATTCACTGGATTTCTTTTGGCGCTTTAAACAATAAAAACTTTTATAGGAAAAAAGAATTATTATTGCATCGCTATATTCTGAGAGCTATAACTTTTTTATTTTTCGGCTAATGGAGCTGTGTGGTGGCTTGTTTTTTTTGCGAGACAAGATGACATTTTCAGCGATACCATTTTTATTTACATTTATCTTTTCGATCGCGTATCATTCTACTTTTTCCAGTGGTATGATGAAAAAACATAGTTTGCCACATTTTTTTTACGACGTAAGGGGTTACCCTACTGTGACTTTTATAGATCGGGTTGTTCCAGACCCGGCAATACCAAATATGTGTACTTTTTTTCTTTACAGAAAAATGTGAATCTATTAGTGTAACTTTTTTTTATTATTACTGTTTTGTAATTTTTTAAACAAATATTTTTCCATTTCTTGACGCATTGTGATGCTCCCTCTCCCATCATACCCCCTCTGCCTCTGATGCAGCGGATGCGATGACATCACCACACTGTGCCAGCAGTGGAGATGCTTAGACATGCTGCAGCGGGGGAACAAGGAGAGGTTAGTATTGTATTTATTTATTTTTGTATATATCAGTGAGTACATGGTGGCCATAACACTGCAGGACGGCTGAATTATACTCTATTTGGGGGGCTGCATTATACTCTATGGTGGGCTGCATTATATTCTATCGAGGATCATGGGGTGCATTATACTATATGTACTATATGGGGGCTGCATTACACTATATGGGGCTGCATTTTCCTCTATCAAGGACTATGGGGAGTGTATTATACTATTTTACTATATGGGACCTGCATTATACTGTATGGAGGACTATAGGGATAGCATTATACTATATGAAGGACTATGGGGTGTTTTATACTATGGGAAGTGCATTGTACTATATGGAGGCCTATGGGGGGTACATTATACAATATGGAGGACTATGGGGTGCATTATACAATATAGAGGACTATGGGGGTGCATTATACAATATGGAGGACTATGGGGAGTGTATTATACTATATGGAGGGCTATGGGGTGCATTATACTATGTGAAGGACTATGGGGTGTATTATGCTGCCTATTCATTGGGTGATTGGATTGTTTATGTCGGAACAAAATCATTGTACTCAGCAGCACATCGCCATCGTAATCTGCAGATGTGCTGCTGATAACATGATGCTGTATGGGGACAGAGTGATCTATTAGTGATCATTCTGTGCTCATCATTCTGTGTCTGTGTAAAGAGGCCGGGAAACAAGTGTCAAACTACTTCAATATTGTCAATCACGCTCCTTAAGCAGCCTGAACTCAGCGCATATAAATACAATGTTTCTGTGTGATGGTACAATATGTTAGCATTTGGGGCCCCACTTTAAACTTTTGCCCAGTGCACCACTTTGTCTAAAACCAGCCCTGCCTGTTCTCACTGTCCTGTTTTTATAGAATCTGTCTGCCCAAGACAATGTATTTAACCCTTTTTGTTGCCTTCCTTCAACATACTTAGAGAACTGTGTTTTTAGCTAGGTAGTGAAAAGGGTTAAATCTTGTGCCTTGTGTAAATGGCTTTTACAAACTGAAGATAGTGATAAGATATGAAGAGGACAGTGGTGTTCCTTCTGACAGTCTGTGATGCTGTGCCACAGTCCTGCCCAATGCACATTAAAGGGAACCTGACTGCTTGTAAAATAATAACACCTATACTCACCTCTGGGGTAGGGGGCAGCTTCCAGCAGTGTCAGCACTGGCTCTTCCAGGGGTTGCTTAACATTGTTACTTCATGCTATCCCTGTGGCAAATCATTGCTGGCTTCTCTCTCCTCGCTTTTGGATAAATCCAGACATCCATAAGAAGTGAGAGCAGCTGAATTGCCACAGGGATCGCCTGGAACAGCACCAGCATCAGAGGTGATTATAAGCTTTAGGCCACGGCCCCACTATCAGTATTTGGTCAGTATTTGGTCAGTATTTTTTCTCATGAGTGGGAGACAAAACCAGGTGAGGAACAATCAGAGAAAAGGTATAATAGAAACAAGTCACCAATTCTGCATTTATCATCTACTCCTGGTATTGTCTCCCACTCTTGAGAAAAAATACTGACCAAATACTGATGGTGGGGCCGCGGACTTATTGTTTTACTGGGAGGAATAAAATAATAGTGAATGAGAAGGGGTTGTCCGAGTAGTGGACAAACCCTTTAGGTTTACATTAATCAACAATCACTAAGCAACAAAAAGGGGCTAATGAAAATGTAGAAAAAGCGTGCAATATAGTCATGTTTTTATGACTATATTGTTATGTTTTTGCTCCGTTTGAGAATCCACATTGCATGCAAGGATACTCGAATGAGTCATCATCAGGAGGCACAGGCTGCGGTCAGTGCCATGACCTCTGTCCCCACCCTGAAACAAATGTCATCATCATCAGTGATGTCCATTTCAGGGCTGAGCTAGCCCCTGCTCTATTGAGCATGCTCAGGTTGTCAATTTCGAAGTACAATACAGACCAAAAGTTTGGACACACCTTCTCATTTAAAGATTTTTCTGTATTTTCATGACTTTGAAAATTGTACATTCACACTGAAAGCATCAAAACTATGAATTAACACATGTGGAATTATATACTTAACAAAAAAGTGTGAAACAACTGAAAATATGTCTTATATTCTTGGTTCTTCAAAGTAGCCACCTTTTGCTTTGATGACTGTTTTGCACACTCTTGGCATTCTCTTGATGAGCTTCAAGAGGTAGTCACCGGAAATGGTTTTCACTTCACAGGTGTGCCCTGTCAGGTTTAATAAGTGGGATTTCTTGCCTTATAAATGGTGTTGGGACCATCAGTTGTGTTGTGCAGAAGTCTGGTGGATACACAGCTGATACTCCTACTGAATAGACTGTTAGAATTTGTATTATGGCAAGAAAAAAGCAGATAAGTAAATAAAAACAAGTGGCCATCATTACTTTAAGAAATGAAGGTCAGTCAGTCCGAAAAATTGGACAAACTTTGAAAGTGTCCCCAAGTGCAGTTGCAAAAAACATCAAGTGCTACAAAGAAACTGGCTCACTTGAGGACCACCCCAGGAAAGGAAGACCAAGAGTCACCTCTGCTTCTGAGGATAAGTTTATCCGAGTCACCAGCCTCAGAAATCGCAGGTTAACAGCAGCTCAGATTAGAGACCAGGTCAATGCCACACAGAGTTCTAGCAGCAGACACATCTCTTCAACAACTGTTAAGAGGAGACTTTGTGCAGCAGGCCTTCATGGTAAAATAGCTGCTAGGAAACCACTGCTAAGGACAGGCAACAAGCAGAAGAGACTTGTTTGGGCTAAAGAACACAAGGAATGGACATTAGACCAGTGGAAATCTGTGCTTTGGTCTGATGAGTCGAAATTTGAGATCTTTCGTTCCAACCACTGTGTCTTTGTGCGACGCAGAAAAGGTGAACGGATGGACTCTATATGTCTGGTTCCCACCGTGAAGCATGGAGGAGGAGGTGTGATGGTGTGGGGGTGCTTTGCTGGTGACACTGTTGGGGATTTATTCAAAATTGAAGGCATACTGAACCAGCAAGGCTACCACAGTATCTTGCAGCGGCATGCTATTCCATCCGGTTTGCATTTAGTTGGACCATCATTTATTTTTCAACAAGACAATGACCCCAAACACACCTCCAGGCTGTGTAATGGTTATTTGACCAAGAAGGGGAGTGATGGGGTGCTACGCCAGATGACCTGGCCTCCACAGCAACCAGACCTCAACCCAATCGAGATGGTTTGGGGTGAGCTGGGCCGCAGAGTGAAGGCAAAAGGGCCAACAAGTGCTAAGCATCTCTGGGAACTCCTTCAAGATTGTTGGAAGACCATTTTCAGTGACTACCTCTTGAAGCTCATCAAGAGAATGCCAAGAGTGTGCAAAGCAGTCATCAAAGCAAAAGGTGGCTACTTTGAAGAACCTAGAATATAAGACATATTTTCAGTTGTTTCACACTTTTTTGTTAAGTATATAATTCCACATGTGTTAATTCATAGTTTTGATGCCTTCAGTGTGAATGCACAATTTTCATAGTCATGAAAATACAGAAAATGAGGTGTGTCCAAACTTTTGGTCTGTACTGTATATGCGCAGTAGGATCTTGTCACTGTGCAAGATTCTTCTCAGTGCACAGCTCTAATGAGAAGTGATGAACTGGAAAAGAGAGCGCACTGTTAATGTAAGGAGAGAACAGTGGAGCAGAGGCCAGCCATGCACCCGATAGTGAGGTTATTTTCGTGCTTGCTGTGCTCCTCCCTTGACTGACAGCCAGCTGAGCATCAGTGCACAACCGGCTGTCAGTCAATGTGCTGGAGCATGCTTACTGCTGCTGCTCTCGCTGCTGTGAGCGGTGACTGTAATTGCTCTGGGCATGCCTACATGACTGAATGTGGCTCCTGGGAGAAATAAAGTTTATTTTGTCCAAGTTGCCATACTTTCAGTACAGCGGCTGGGCACCTTTTAATGCTATTAACCTGCAGATTAACCCTATATTAACCCTATCTGACCTGACAGGTTCCTTTTAAATGTGACAGTGTTATTCTGGTTTCACAGCAGTTTGTATCTTGTAAGGCCACATTCACATGTTCAGTATTTGGTCAGTATTTTATATTTAGTATTTGTAAACCAAAACAAGGTGTGGGTGATAAATGCAGAAGTGGTGACGTGTTTCTATTATACTTTTCCTCTGATTGTTCCACTCCTGGTTTTGGCTTACAAATACTGATGTAAAATACTGACCAAATACTGAATGTGGGAACGTGGCCTAAATGTGATATATATCTCGAGAGATCCACAAAAATTGACAAACATATATCACATTCACTTAATAGCAGATGGGCCTGTGAGCTCTCAAATGCCAGGGCTGAATTTCAGTCCCAGCCAGACATTGCCCGCATTATTTTAATGCAAGGAAGAGTGTGCTAACTGTGCAGTAACACTTTGTGATCTCTGCTCCGTCCTGTTTTCCCGCAACGGGTTAGAAATGCTCCGACTCCATATCTGGCATCATGGCTTGATCATAGATGCTGGATCCTGATTCCCTAGAGAATCCCATTAACCCAAGATTGTGAAAGAAACGCACAAAACACTTTTATTGAATGTTAAATAGACCAAATTTTATTACAAATTACATTATTATTATTTCATTCAGTGTCTGAAATTTAGAATCAGCCAATTGCTATGAAAAAGACACTGAAAATGGCAAACCTCTGACTCATGAAGAATCATCCTTCAGCACTCAGGAGAGGAAAAACCCCTGTGGAGGAAACCTCTAGGGCACCATGGCTGAATGACTGCCCTTCCCTTGGGCTTAGAAGGTTAATGCCAACACAAATTGTATCAGAATTTGTACATTGTATCATATTTACAGTGAGACATAATATACATCCACTATAGATATGATCGCAGTGACACCACATAGTCACACAAGTTGCACATTACATAAGCAGAAAACACACAGTAATGAAAAAGGTCAAAGCAGGTGCCCTATGCGAGCGCCGTATGGAGAAGCCTAATGCGACCTCTCCAGGCCGTACACATAAAGGTGAAGGTGGATAGTATCGGATGTGAGGGAGATCTGGCTGCAACATCTGTTACCCAATGATTGCTAGTGTTAGTATGATCTGGCTGGCTAGGCGGTATGGCTGATCTGGCGGGCTAGGCAGTATCCCCTTCCTCCCTCAGAGACTGTGGCGTGATGAAGCTCCAGGTCTCCAGACACATCAAGTACGACGCCTCATACGGCTGAATGACTTGTGGTTTCAGAATCTTCTTTTACATCTATACTATATGTTTTTATGACAACAGCACTAGTGATGAGCGAGCATGTTCGCTACTGCTCGGTGCTCGCCCGAGCATCTCACTGGTCTCCTCCCTACATGTTTGGCGCTCTTTAGAGCACCAATGAACATGCAGGGATTGCCTGCCACTCACTGCAATGCCGTAGCCATGTTGGTTGTGGCATTACAGTGATTGGCTGGCCGCACAGCGTCATCAGGTCTATATCAGACCTGGCGCCGCCATGCTCATCACAGTCACTCCGGAATCAGACTGTGTAGGGAGAGGTGCTGCTGAGCTAGGGAGAGATTTGCTTGTTTCTAGTTAGTGTAGATGTACCAAACTATATTAGAGACACATATCCATCTCAACAAACAATCCTTCTGAGGACTAATCCATCTGCAGAGATATCAGGCCGGCAGGGTAAATATCAGACTGCAGTGCATATAGCACAATTGGCTCCATTCCAGTTCTGTCTGCTGCTGCTGTTAGATATTTCTAGAAATAGGCCCAGGTCTCAAGGGCCAGGAATAATTTTTTTTTTGGATCTTAATCCTCATTATTTGCTTAAAAAGCAATCCAGAGAACACAGTTTTTCTGCGCCATTTGCTTGTTGGCACTGCAGAATATAGCCAGGTCCTTTCCATATTACAGCGCTAAAAATCCAGCTATTTAAAACTGTAGTTTGTCCGTCACACGGATCACATATAATTGCGCTGAAAATACTGCCATTTCTGGACTCCATTAACATTTTTTTCAGTGTGTCAGTGAAGCAGTTGACACCAGCTACCTACAGGCCAGGTATTTAAAACTGTGTTTACTCCGTCACACGGATCACATATACGCTTTCAGAAAATACTGCCAGTTCTGACCTCCATTAAAAATTTGTTTGTGTGTCAGTGAAGCAATTGACACCAGATTGCGGTTCAAAATAGTTACCTACAGGCCAGGTATTTAAAACTGTGTTTACTCCGTCACACGGATCACATATATGTTTTCAGAAAATACTGCCATTTCTGACCTCCATTAAAAAAAAGTGTCAGTGTGTCAGTGAAGCAATTCACACCAGTTTGCTGTTCAAAATAGTTACCTACAGGCCAGGTATTTAAAACTGTGTTTTCTCCGTCACACGGATCATATATAAGTTTGCTCCAAATTTAGTCATTTGTAGTGAGCGTGGAAGATATTGTCCTCCATTTAAATGGGCAAGGCACGTGGCAAGGGACCGGGAACTGGACGTGATGGTGATGATGGTGCATGCAGAGGCCGAGGCCGTGGGCAAGCTGAAATTGTGCCACAACAAACACCCACATCTTCTCGCTCGATCTTCCTGTCCCAATTAATAGGGGACCGCAGAACACCACTATTGAACACAGAGCAGTGTGAAAAAGTTATTGGTTGGATAGCCGATAATGCTTCTAGTCACTTAGCCACCACCACCACCTTGTCTTCCACACGGTCAAGTCTCAGTAGCTCTGAGTCTGGACCACATATTCCTCACCCTGAACCTCCTTCCTCCCACCATGCCAAGTGCCCAGAAAAAACTGATCCCACACTTGGACACTCCGAAGAGCTGTTCACTTTTTCATTTATAGATTCGGGCCTCTCGCCTGGTCCACTTGAGGCGGGGCAAGAGGAGATCGCATGTAGCGATGCCCAAATATTTGAGCAGCCAAAGTCACACGAAGGTGACGGTGGGAAAGTGTCACAAGAGGTGGACGATGATGAGACACAATTGCCAGAAAGTCAGGAGGAGGACCAGAGAGCGGAAGTGGAAGAGGAGGTGGTGGATAATATAGTAACTGACCCAATCTGACAGGAGGACATGCAGAGCGAGGACAGCTTCACACAGGGGGAGGGAGGCAGAGCACCCCAACAGGCAGGAAGAAGCAGTGTGGTGGCCGCAGAAAGAAGGCAGGCAACCGTTCCCCGTAACACCAACACGAATGAAGTTGCCAGTACTACTGTTAGGTCTTCCCGAGTCTGGTTGTTTTTTAAAGACTCTGCTGATAACCCCAAAAAGGCCATTTGCACCACCAAAGCAGCATCAGCAGGGGTGGCAAAATGACCAGTCTGACCACCACTAGCATGATCAGGCATGTGGCAGCAAAGCACCCGACTTTTTGGGTCGACCCCAGGGTCCAGGATCAGTGTCTGCCGGTGGCACCATTGCTTCTTCCGCTGTTGTGCATGTAAGCTAATCCCCTGTCCATGGTGCATGTGAAAATGCCTCCTGCCCTGCACTTGTCGTTGCACACTCTCAAGTAGCAGCGTCAGGAAGCACGTCCACGTCCTTTTCCCAGCGCAGCGTTCAGTTGTTCATACCCCAGTCCTTGGAACGCAAGCGCAAATATGCAGCCAATGCCCCACAGGCCACACTACTAAATTCCTGTTATGTTCTGCTACCAGAGCTAAGGAAAGAGAGGAGATCTGTCCCTACGAAAGAACTCAGCTGAATCCCTATGATGTAACAGGGAACCTGATCCTGCGATCAGACCTGCTAAAGTCCTAAGCTAGTCTGTACGGAGACCTATAGATGTGGGGAAGGAATCCCTACAAGTACTAAGGACTGGGAGGAAAATGGGACACCTCCTAACAGAAATAGTAGCAGACAGACGAACAAACAAAATATAAAGAACATAGAGGTCCGTAGACCAAGCAAACTAACAGAGTTAGATACAGAGCACAGGCTAGCTAGAAAGTAGTTATACAATGAAGTCCAGCAAAGCCAGAAGGGCGGAGCAGGATTAAATAGGCCAACAAGGTCATGTGACCAGCAAAGGAAAAAGCCTAAGAGCAAGGTTCTAACAGTACCCCCCCTTCTAAGAGGATCCTCCGGATCCCCTAGGACCAGGCTTATCAGGAAATCTCCTGTGAAACGCTCTGATAAGTCTGGACGCGGAAACATCATCTGACCTCACCCAAGAGTTATCCTCGGGTCCGAAACCTTTCCAGGCCACAAGATACTGCAAACTACCTCTATACCGTCTAGAGTTAAGGATGCGAGAAATTTCATATTCCCCGTCCTCCACCACCGGAGGAACAGAGGCAGAGGCGTCACCATCCGACACAACAGCTTTTTTTAACAGAGAGACATGAAATACCGGATTAATTCTCCAGGAGGTAGGAACCTCCAACCTAACAGCAGATTGGTTGACAACCTGAAGCACCTTAAAGGGCCCTACAAACTTGGGACCCAATTTCTTAGAAGGAATCCTCAACCGCAGATTCCTAGAGGACAACCAGACCATGTCACCAACAGCGAACAAAACCTCCTGTCGTTTCCTATCAAAGTAGTCTTTAGATTTTATGTTGGCCTCCTGAAGATTACCATGCACATCCGTCCAAACTCTCTCCAAATCACCGGAAAAATTCTCCTCCTCAGGCACGGCAGATCCCAACTTGGAGAACGACCCAAACGACGGATGTCTCCCAGAACAACAAAAAAAAGGCGAACAACCAGCAGAAGAAGATGTATGATTGTTCAGAGCAAATTCAGCAAGTGGCAGAAACTCAGACCACCCCTCTTGATTGTCTGCCACAAAACAACGCAAGAACTGCTCAACATCCTGGTTTTTCCTTTCTGTCTGGCCATTAGATTCAGGATGATATCCGGACAAGAACGACAAATGAACTCCCAACCTGTCACAAAAGGCACGCCAAAAACGAGCCACGAACTGAGGACCCCTATCAGAAACAATGTCAGTAGGAACGCCATGAAGTCTGACAATTTCCTTGACAAAGGCCTTAGCGAGAGTTTTAGCGCAGGGCAGTTTGACGAAGGGAACCAAGTGACACATCTTGCTAAAACGGTCCACGACCACCCAGATGACAGTAAAACCCTCAGAGGGGGGAAGGTCAGTTATAAAGTCCATAGCCAAATGTGTCCAAGGAGCACTGGGAACCTCCAAAGGACAAAGCAACCCCGCAGCAGGAGTATGTGAGGACTTAGATCTAGCACATATAGTACATTGACGCACCCACTTAATGACTTCCTTCTGCCATCCAGGCCACCAAAAACTGCGACCCACCAGTCTCTTGGTCTCAGAGATTCCGGGATGACCTGCCAACCGAGATTCGTGACACTCAACAAACAAATCTCTCCTAAAGGTCCCAGGCACAAACAACCTCCCATGAGGAGTGTTAGATGGGGCATTCTCCTGTGCTTTAAGAATCTCATCTTCCAAAACGGAGTCCAAAGCAGCTATCACAACACCTTCTTGTAAAATGTTCTCCTCTTTCTCAGCCCCGACTATGGGAGAAAAACTGCGAGACAAGGCATCCGCCTTAACATTCTTAGTACCAGGGATGTAAGTAACGGAGAAATTAAACCGCGAGAAAAACAGTGCCCACCTAGCCTGACGGGCATTCAGGCGCTTGGCAGCATCAAGATATATCAGATTTTTATGATCCGTAAGAACCTGAACGGGAAATTCCGCACCTTCCAAGAAGTGGCGCCAGTGTTCAAATGCGAGTTAAATAGCCAATAATTCCCGATTACCAATATCGTAATTCAGTTCAGTCTCCGAAAAATTTTTTGAAAAAAAGGCACAGGGATGTAATCCATCCCCGTTATCCTGAGACAATACTGCGCCAACCCCCACAGAGGAAGCATCAACCTCAACCAAAAACGGCTTAGTCACATCAGGCTGCATAAGGATGGGAGCAGAGGTGAACCTCTCCTTGAGATACACAAAAGCTTCAATGGCCTCAGAAGACCACTGAACCGCATCAGCACCTTTCCTGGTGAGATCGGTCAGAGGTTTGACAATACTAGAAAAATTTTTTATGAATTTTCTGTAATAATTGGCGAAACCTAAAAACCTCTGTATCGATTTCAAACCAATAGGCCTAGGCCATTCCTGTACAGCTTGAACTTTAACCGGGTCCATCTCAAAACCTTCGCTGGAGATAATATAACCCAAAAAACTAATTCTCTGTACAGCGAACTCACATTTCTCCAGCTTAGCAAAAAGCGAATTGTCCATTAATAACTGTAATACCTCACGTACGCTCCGCCAATGAGACTCCAGATCCGGCGAATAAATCAAAATGTCATCCAAATACACAACCACATTTTTGCCGATCAAAGGTCTAAGGATGTCATTAATAAGATTCTGAAAAAGTGCAGGAGCATTAGTAAGACCAAAAGGCATAACCAGGTTCTCAAAATTACCCACAGGAGTGTTAAAAGCAGTCTTCCATTCATCACCCTCCTTCATGCGCAACAGATTGTATGCCCCCTTAAGGTCAATTTTAGAGAACCACTTGGCCCCCATTAACTGGTTAAACAGATCAGGAATCAATGGCAGTGGGTAAGGATTGCGTACAGTAATTTTGTTAATCTCACGAAAATCCAGACAAGGACGTAAACCGCCGTCCTTTTATTTTTGCAAAAAAAAATCCAACCGCCACAGGAGACTTAGAGGGCCTAATGTGACCGGCGGCCAAACTTGTCTGTATGTATTCCTCCAAAGCCTTCCTCTCAGGAATAGTAAGGTTAAATAAACGACTTTTAGGAAGAGTTGCTCCAGGGACAAATTCAATAGAACAATCATAGTCTCTATGGGGAGGCAAAACCTGCGATTCCTTCTCAGAAAAACTCTCCAAAAATCCTGAATAGGAACAGGCAATTCTCCCCTATCCAAAGCTGCAATACGCCCGTTACAACACTTGTCATAACATTTATGGCTCCAGGATTTAATTTCACTGGTAGACCAATCCAGTACAGGATTGTGAAATTTTAACCAGGGCAATCCCAATATTACTGGAGAAGGCAAGTTATTCAAAACTACCAAATCCAATTTCTCATGGTGAACACCATTAATAGTGAGAGGAAATTCACAGACCTTGAGAGTAATATTCTTCAAAGGGGAACCATCCACAGAAACCACAGCAATGGGGGATGATAAAGGTTCGGGTTTTAAATTTAGTCTTTCCAAGAATCCCCCATCAATTACATTCAGAGTAGACCCACAATCAACAAACACCCGAAATTCCATTAATTTTTCCTGAGCAATCGTGGAAGCAGCTAAAAATACACCCTTGGAATTTAAACAGGCAATACGGGCATGACTGACCATTTTTTTTTCTTTCTTCATACGAAGCTCACAGCCTTTAATCAAATGACCAGATTTTCCGCAATAGAAACACAAGCCTTCAGAAAATCGACGGTCTTTTCTTGAGAGCGAGGTGCCACCGATCCAATCTCCATCGGTTCACCACTGTTAGTACACACATTCTCATAACCAGAAACTGACATAGCAGAGGATTTGCTCTCATTAACCCTTGCACGCAGTCTCCTATCCACCCGTATAGCTAATTGCATAGCCTGTTGCAAATCTTCAGGTGTAGGATAAGCAATTAGCAGGTCTTTAACCCTTTCATTGAGCCCAGCAAGAAATAGACTTTTCAGAGCAGAATCGTTCCACCCTGTTTGAGTAGACCATCGACGGAAATGAGTACAATATTTTTCCACATTACCTGATCCCTGTTTCAAACGTCTCAACTCAGTCTCAGCTGATGCGACACGGTCAGGATCATCATATAATAGTCCCAAAGCAGAAAAAAAAACTATCCACTGATCTGAAGCATGTATCACTAGGTTGCAAAGAAAAGGCCCACTCCTGAGGCTCTTTGCGCAAAAGTGACATTATGAACCCTATGCGCTGGGATTCATCCCCAGAGGACTTGGGTCTCAAACGAAAATACAATAAGCAAGCATTTTTAAATGAAAAAAATTCTCGGTGTTCACCAAAAAATAAATCCGGCAAACATACCTTAGGCTCCAAGAAATGTGCTCCAGGACAGTTACTCACGTGCTGACGGAGCTCGGCCACCTCCAGAGAGAGTCCCTGCAGGCGATGAGCCAAATCCTGAACCGTCACCATGATGGAACAGAAAAATCTTTCCTTAGAGAATTTGCAGGCTGGACTTACTGTTATGTTCTGCTACCAGAGCTAAGGAAAGAGAGGAGATCTGTCCCTACGAAAGAACTCAGCTGAATCCCTACGATGTAACAGGGAACCTGATCCTGCGATCAGACCTGCTAAAGTCCTAAGCTAGTCTGTACGGAGACCTATAGATGTGGGGAAGGAATCCCTACAAGTACTAAGGACTGGGAGGAAAATGGGACACCTCCTAACAGAAATAGTAGCAGACAGACGAACAAACAAAATATAAAGAACATAGAGGTCCGTAGACCAAGCAAACTAACAGAGTTAGATACAGAGCACAGGCTAGCTAGAAAGTAGTTATACAATGAAGTCCAGCAAAGCCAGAAGGGCGGAGCAGGATTAAATAGGCCAACAAGGTCATGTGACCAGCAAAGGAAAAAACCTAAGAGCAAGGTTCTAACAATTCCCACATTTCACGACTGCTTGCGCTCGAAATGTTGCCTTTTAGGCTCGTGGAGACGGAAGCATTCTGTAACCTGATTGCAGCGGCATCCCTCGGTACTCGGTCCCCAGCCGCCACTATTTCTCCCAGTGTGCACGTGTCCCAAAACATTAGCCGTGCCCTCAACAACGCAGTTACCGGGAAAGTCCACCTAACCACAGACACGTGGACAAGTGCTTGTGGGCAGGACGGTACATCTCGCTGATGGCACACTGGGTTAACATAGTAGAAGCCGGGACCCAGTTGAACCTTGGGAAGGAACACGTCCTCCCGCTGCCAAGGATTGTGGGCCCTAGGTCAATCAGGGTTGCCCCCACAGTCTGCAGCTCCTGCACCTCATCCTCCTCAGCTTCCTCCTCCTCTTCTGCCTACATCTCCGAAATGACCACATCAGTCACAAGCTGGAAGCACTGCAGCACTGCCTCGGCCAAGCGGCAACAGGCTGTGCTGAAGCTAATATGCATAGGTTACAAACCGCACAATGCTGAAGAGTTGTGGACAGCTCTGAAAGAGCAGGCAGATCTGTGGCTCACACTGCTGAACCTACAGCCAGGCATGGTTGTGTGTGACAATGGCCGGAACCTGGTGGCGGCTCTGAGGCGAGGCAAGCTCACACACGTACCATGCCTGGACCATGTGCTTAACCTCGTGGTTCAGCGGTTTCTCAAATCCTACCCGGAGCTGCCGGATCTGCTTGTTAAAGTACGCCGCCTGTGTGCCCATTTTAGAAAGTCACCTACAGCTTCCGCCGCCCTTGCCGTGCTTCAGTAGCGTTTGCAGCTTCCGGCTCACAGACTGGTATGTGATGTCCCCACACGTTGGAACTCTACATTGCAGATGTTGGGAAGGATTTGTGAGCAGAAGAGGGCAGTTGTTGAGTACCAGCATCAGCAACTTTACACATAAGACCTCAGGAGTGGACATGGATGTCAGACATATGTACCATTCTCCAAAACTTTGAGGACTCCACCAAGATGGTGAGCAGTGATGACGCCATAATTAGCGTCACCATCCCGTTTCTCTGTCTTCTCAAATGCTCTTTGCTCACAATCAAAGAGGATGCATTGCAGGCAGAGCACGATGATATGGAGCAAGGAACCATACAGGGTGATTACACACAGCCCAGCCTCATCTCATCCCAATGTGGATTGGGTGACAATGAGGAAGAGGAGGAGAAGCAGGAAGAACAGGAGCTAGTTTCATGCACTATAGACGGTACTACCTGCACAACTGTCATACCGTCTGTTCAGCGTGGATGGCCAGAGGACAGAGAGGAGGAGGAGGAGGAGGAGAGTCAGTCATCCTCTTGGTGAGGACACAAAAGTCTTGCCTGTTAGCAGTCTGGCACGCATGGCTGAGTTTATGTTACACTGCCTTTCCCATGACCCTCGAGTTCTCAAAATTTTGGGTGACAGTCATTACTGGTTGGTGACTCTTCTAGACCCACGCTACAAGGAGAACTTTATATCTCTTATTCCTGAGGCGGACAGGTCTACACAAATGCGGCAGTACCAGAAGGCCCTTGTTGCAGAACTATTAAAAAAAATTCCCATATGAAAACGCTGGCGGCAGAGGTCACAGTTCGTTGGACAACCAAGGTGTACAGGCGAGAGAGACACAAATGCAATCCAGCAGAGGCAGGGGAACACTGTCAAAGATCTGGGATAGTACCTTGCCGACCGTACCAATGACCTCCGTGATTCCTCTGTGCCTTATAATTATTGGGTATCCAAGCTGGATACGTGGAATGAACTGTCTCTCTACGCCTTGGAGGTCCTGGGCTGCCCTGCCGCTAGCGTTTTATCAGAGCGGGTTTTTAGTGCCGCTGGTGGAATTTAACTGATAAGCACATCCGCCTGTCAACTGAAAATGCTGACAGGCTGACTCTTATAAAAATGAACAAGGTCTTGGTTGGGCCAGACTTCTCAACACCACTGAATGATAGCAGCGTAACATAAACTCAAATCCAGTGTCTTTTTTTGGGAGGTGTATTCCCATGCACCTCTTCACACCCACACATGGGTATACGCTTCCTGATTTTGGCTATTTGCTCTTGTCCTCCTCCTTCTCCTCATCCTCATCCTCCACCACCATATCACCAGGGTGACTGTGGTCCGTGATGCAACACCCACATAATTTTTTTAAAGGGTGTTTATGATGCCCGTAAAAAAAAAAAATTTACACAGTATGTTCATGTATACCCCCCAGGGGTAAATGTTTGTCAGCCCATACACTTAGTGCATGGGCATTACAAGTATAGGAGACCCGCTCCTTTCTAATGGGAACATTTTTTTATGAGACCCTCTAAGTCTCTTCCAAGAGGAATTGGAGTGCCTCCCAATTTTTGGCAGTCCTTGCATTCACTGCATAGGCCAACATTATGGGAGACCCTCTCCTTTCTAATGGGAATTTGTTGTTACTGTGGCCCTGCTCTATGTGTCTTTAAATTCTTAGTGGGGTTTTTCCTAAAATTGGTCAGCCGTTGGATTCACTGCATACCCTATAACTGAATAGCAGACCGTCTTCTTTCTAATGGGAACATGTCGTACGTGTTACTGTGGCCCTGCTCTATGTGTCTTTAAATTCTTAGTGGGGTTTTTCCCAAATTTTGGCAGCCCTAGCAGTCACAGCATGGGAATTACCACTATAGGAGACCCGCTCCTTTATAATGGGAACATTTTTTTTACTGAGATCCTCCTCTATGTCTCTTCAAAAGTGTATTGGGTTGCGTCCGAATTTTTGGCAGCCTTTGCAGTCACTGCATACGCAATAACAGTATAGGAGACCCACTCGTTAATAATGGGCACAATAAAGCATAGCCGGCTGATGGCTCTCTAACAATGGTGAGGGCCGACTGCTAGCCTTTTAAGAATAGTAAGGGCCTCCTGATGGCCCTATAAAAATAGGCTTTGTGACTTTCAGAGTCCCTCCATCATAAATGAAACAGGATGTGCCTGATGATGTGTCCCACACTACATTGCCAGATAAGGTGGTAAAATGTTAAAATTACATTTCCCGGTGAATGCATTTGTCTTAAAAAATAACGTAAAAACCCCCAAAACAGTAGGATCTTTCTTTAGTATAAAAAACAGAGTCACCAATGTAACCTCAATGTAATCACATTGTTCAGCTCCTGCACCTCCTCCTCCATCTCCGAAATGACCACATCAGTCACAAGGTGAAAGCACTGCAGCACTGCCTTGGCCAAGCCGCAACAGGCTTTGCTGAAGGTAACATGCTTAATGCTTAGGTGACAAACCACCCAGCGCTCCAGAGTTGTTGAAAGCTGTAATACAACAGCCTGATCTGTTGCTCTCACCGCTGAACATACAGCCAGGCATGGTCATGTGTGACAATGGGCGGAACCTGGTGACGTAGAAATGACAGCCGAAGTAGATGCGGCTTCCCTCTATGCCAGTCCTTTCATCGAGTTAAAGAATATGGTTGTGGTGAAATACAACTCCCACTGAGAAGCCATTTCAGATTGAAAAACATTGGGCCCACCAGAGGATTTGATTCTGAGGGTTCACCTTTCTCCCCCGCTCAAGAGCCCCATAGCAGCTGCAAAGTTAGCGCTATCATTAACTCTCCTGATGTAGAAGCCAGGGCACACCAGAGGATTCTCTGGTGGGACCGTCCAACCCTGCCAAGAAGCAGTCCTGGCTAAGAAAAGTGTGTGGGAAGGTTCCTGGACACTCTATGGCTGCTTTTTTACTGAGGTGGAGACCCACGCAAACACGGGGAGAACATACAAAGTCCTTGCAGATGTTGTCCTTGCTGGGATTTGAACCCAGGATTCCAGCGCTGCAAGGCTTCAGTGCTAACCACTGATCCAATGTGCTGCCGTTCACCCTCTAATATCTAACAGGCTGGAGAAACTTGCACCTACTGCCACTTTATCTTCAGCTCCTTTGTGAGAAACTAAAGTATTTGGGCAGCCACTCAGTTTACCAAATAAAATTCCTGAGAAGGAAATTGGGGATGGCTTTGCTACTGGTACTGGGGGCAGTGCTAATACCATGGCGTCGTACCATAGTTTACTTGAAATATTCCAGGCTGGTAGGAGGCAAGTAAATTCCCACAGAAAAGTACCAGCAGTAATGTTCAGGAACCCGCGCTCCGTGACTGCACTCACTGTCTCTGTCGGTTATTGCCGCCGCGCCATCGTCCCTTCTATGCCACAACGCCCTGCATCCCATCTATCAACTCTGCCCCGGGGGTCCGCACTGCCTGTGGGGAGACGAAACATCCCAGCTGCCATCCCATCACCCCCCGGAGGTCTGCAGCAGCGCTGGTAACTATTACCAGAAACCACAGGTGGCGTCACGAGACAAACTATTAACAAAACCCCTTTTAAAGAGTAACCCAGAGGACGGGCCTGGGAGCCGACCGCCGTGACATCCCAAGGAGGTAAAGGCCCGGGTACAGAGTCTCCCACCCATATATCCCCCCTGCGGCGAGACAAGTGCAGTGACTAGTGCTCAACATTTGAATGCTCAACATCGTGACTGGTGCCTCACTATTTCTCTTTATATGCTGGACAATTTATTCAATTAAGGCCGCATTCACACATCTGTGTTGCGGTCTGATTACAGACTGTCATTCACGAACTGGCCACAGGTCTTTTAACCCAAAATTGACAACCTCATAAGCATATACAGTTGAAACCAGAAATTACATACACTATATAAAAAGACACATGTGCATGTTTTTCTCAATATCTGACATGAAGGCCACTCTGCCAGGAAGAAGGCATTACTCAGAAAGAAACTTAAAAAAGACAGATTAATGTTTGCAAAGGCACACGGGAACAAAGACCTTAATTTTTGGAGACATGTCCTGTGGTCTGATGAAACTATAATTGAACTTTTTGGGCATAAGTTCTATCATTTTTTTAAAAGGGGAAAATATTCGGATTGAGAAGAGGTTGTCCGAGTAGTGGGCAACCCCTGTGGTTATCCAACATGTTTAAGCAAGTGTCGTAACAAGTAAAGCAAAATTCGACACGACCTGTGAGTGTTCTATGATTTGGATTGAGGACATTTATTGTATATGGGCTGGTGAATTTTGTGCGCCATGCTGCTTTTTAGTCCCTGTCCAGACTTGCTGCTTCCTATCTAGGTTAGCAAGGTTCAAATGCTGATAAGTGGGACAGTAATAGAAATCTATTTAGTCTTCTGTCCTTGAGCTTGATCTTCTTGTCCTTGAACTTGATCTCTGCAGGACATGTAAGATCTTCTGTTCTGTGCAATCTCTCCTTGTGTTTAGAAATCAGTCACCGTTTATGCTCAGCTCTGCTGCGTTGATGGACTTTGCTACATCACAGTAAACTGAATGACATATTCACCTACATTGCTGAGCCCTGCTACATCGCTCCTGATCTACCCAGCTCTGCTACATACAGTTATATGAAAAAGTTTGGGCACCCCTATTAATCTTAAGCTTAATGTTTTCTTAAAATTGGTGTTTTTGCAACAGCTATTTCAGTTTGATATATGTAATAACTGTTGGACACAGTAATGTTTCTGCCTTGAAATGAGGTTTATTGTACTAACAGAAAATGTGCAATCTGCATTCAAACAAAATTTGACAGGTGCATAAGTATGGGCACCCTTATCATTTTCTTGTTTTAAATACTCTTACCTACTTTTTACTAACTTACTAAAGCACTTTTTTTGGTTTTGTAACCTCATTGAGCTTTGAACTTCATAGCCAGGTGTATGCAATCAAGAGAAAAGCTACTTAAAGTGACCACTTGCAAGTTGTTCTCCTGTTTGAATCTCCTCTGAAGAGTGGCATCATGGGCTCCTCAAAACAACTGTCAAATGATCTGAAAACAAAGATTATTCAACATAGTTGTTCAGGGGAAGGATACAAAAAGCCGTCTCAGCGATTTAACCTGTCAGTTTCCACTGTGAGGAACATAGTAAGGAAATGGAAGAACACAGGGACAGTTCTTGTTAAGGCCAGAAGTGGCAGGCCAAGAAAAACATCAGAAAGGCAGAGAAGAAGAATGGTGAGATCAGTCAAGGACAATCCTCAGACCACCTCCAGAGAGCTGCAGCATCACTTTGCTGCAGATGGTGTCACTGTGCATCGGTCAACTATACAACGCACTTTGCACAAGGAGAAGCTGTATGGGAGAGTGATGCGAAAGAAGCCGTTTCTCCAAGCACGCCACAAACAGAGTCGGCTGAGGAATGCAAAAGCACATTTGGAGAAGCCAATTTCTTTTTGGAAGAAGGTCCTGTGGACTGATGAAACCAAGAATGAGTTGTTTGGTCATACAAAAATCCGTTATGCATGGCGGCAAAAAAACACAGCATTCCAAGAAAAACACTTGCTACCCACAGTAAAATTTGGTGGAGGTTCCATCATGCTTTGGGGCTGTGTGGCCAATGCCGGCACCGGGAATCTTGTTAAAGTTGAGGGACACATGGATTCCACTCAGTATCAGCAGATTCTTGACAATAATGTTCAAGAATCAGTGATAAAGTTGAAGTTACGCAGGGGATGGATCTTTCAGCAAGACAATGATCCAAAACACCGCTCCAAATCTACTCTGGTATTCATGCAGAGGAACAATTACAATGTTCTGGAATGGCCATCCCAGTCCCCAGACCTGAATATCATTGAACATCTGTGGGATCATTTGAAGAGGGGTATCCATGCTCGGCGACCATCAAACTTAACTGAACTGGAATTGTTTTGTAAAGAGAATTGGTCAAAAATACCTTCATCCAGGAACCAGGAACTCATTAAAAGCTACAGGAAGCGACTAGAGGCTGTTATTTTTGCAAAAGGAGGATCTACTAAATATTAATGTCACTTTTCTGGTGAGGTGCCCATACTTATGCACCGGTCAAATTTTGTTTGAATGCAGATTGCACATTTTCTGTTAGTACAATAAACCTCATTTCAAGGCAGAAACATTACTGTGTCCAACAGTTATTACATATATCAAATTGAAATAGCTGTTGCAAAAACACCAATTTTTATAAAACAATAAGCTTAAGATTAATAGGGGTGCCCAAACTTTTTCATATAACTGTATACGTGGCTTCTCTGCTGTGCCGTTATTCAGAATCTTCTTCATCAGTTTTCTTTCACTGAGTCTATGGCTGCCATGTGTTCTCCTACTCTACTCCTCCAATTGTCATCTAGACGTTACAGCTTTCATTGCTCCACCCTGTCATTGTCATCTAGCCGTTACAGCTTTCATTGCTCCACCCTGACATTGTCATCTAGCCGTTACAGCTTTCATTTCTCCACCCTGTCATTGTCATCTAGCCGTTACAGCTTTCATTGCTCCACCCTGACATTGTCATCTAGCCATTACAGCTTTCATTGCTCCACCCTGACATTGTCATCTAGCCTTTACAGCTTTCATTGCTCCACTCTGACATTGTCATCTAGCCGTTACAGCTTTCATTGCTCCACTCTGTGATTGTCATCTAGCCGTTACAGCTTTCATCACTCTACCCTGTTCACCTCGCTGCACTCTGTGCACCTCGCTGCACCAATGTCATAAGTCCATGCATCTCAGCCTCCGCTCATCCGGACCTGGGGCTTCAAGAATACAGCTTACCAGGAGAGATGTAACTCAGTAAGGAAAATGTGGTTAGGAAAGGCTTCCAAAAGTTAGTGGCACAGAAATATCTTGGACCTTCTTTGCTTATGTAGACATTTTTAGCACCATACTGATCTTTCTTTCAATACGGTAACACTATGATACTTGAAGAAATAATCGCTCCTTCTGATGTGTCAATAAGGTTTCAATTCACTAAGACCAGACCTTCAGACGCCAGTGTTAGAGATAAGCGTGTAGGAGTAAGATGCCTCTAATTCATTAAAGGGGTTGTCCACTAATCGGACAACCCCTTCTCAAATCAATCCGTATGTTTGCCCCAGTAAAATAACAAAACTTACACTCACCTCCGGTGCCGACGAAGTTCACTGCAACCAATAAGTGGCCGCTTCACTCTCCCCACAATGGCTGATTATCCACAGAGATCGCGTGATGTAACAATGTCACACGATCACTGGGAGAGACAGTGCTGACTCCACTGGAACGGGCCGGCACCAGAGGTGAGTATAAGTGTTATTTTATTGGGGACCAACATAAATTAAGAAGGTTTATTAACAAATGGAGGCCTGGATTTGGAGTCACCCCCAAAATTAAAGTGGAAAAACACACTACAGGCTGATCCAATTTTGATGTAATGTCCTTAAAACAAGTCAAAATGAGGCTCAGTATTGTGTGTGGCCTCCACGTTCCTGTATGACCTCCCAACAACGCCTGGGCATGCTGAGTAGTGAACAACCCCTTTAAGATCCATATGCCACAAAATAAATTAAGGGCATCGTACCAGTAGCATGCACCTCTGTGTACCTTGCCACAAATGTTACTCCAGTTAGGGATTGAAGTACATTTCTGGGATTAGTTACACCAATAAAGTGAAGAATTTGTCAGGCGGGTATTGCCACTTGCCATGCTGCTCCATCCTCTTTCGTGGATCCGGTCCAGTGTAGGGTGAAAATTATAAAAGTTACTCAATTTTTTATGAAACTTCACATTACGTGCCAATGTTTTGCAACTTTTCAAAGTATTTTGTGCCAGAAATCTGGAGAAAAACTTAGATAAATTGGGGCCTAAATATTTCCCTTGTCCAATACCTGATATGCAGACAACCACCCAACCTTGTGATGACTGAATATGATGCGACCACTAACATAAGAGAAACAAAACAGAATACAGTTAGAAAAATGAATAGCGGTATTCATATTACTGTGTGTAATTTGCATATTATTTACAATAATTTATCCTTTCATTATTTTTGTGCTATTTTTCACATATTTAGGTCGGGGAGCCAACTGTTCTCCTTTGGGGAGAATGTGTTAATGTATTACTGCTGTCAGTGACTGGAAATGTACACTTATTGCTAAGTAATTCTGTAACTAGAAACAATCAACAAAACATACAGTCATTTTCATTTACAAATCATACTTGTTAATTGGATGTGATTTGTTTAAACCGTATGAATCACATTTAGAGATTCTTAACAAACTGTGCAATTGTTATAACGTACTAAAGTCCTATCATCTACCTTTTGCCCAGGTGATCAACTGATTAACAGCCCATTCCTGGAAGCCAGACTATCGGTAAAGGGGTCCAGTGCCAAGTCCCTGCTGCTGCTGCTCCTGGTCTCTGTTATTTGTCTGTAGGTAGGTCTGCCTGGTATAGCCATGCGAATCTGGATGTGCTGTGCACATGATGCGGAAATTTTCGCTCCGGATTCGTATTGCGGTAAAAACCGCAGCATGACCATTGTTGGGCATTTCCGCCGCGAATTTGCGCCCTTTGATTTGCATTGAATCGCAGCAAACCCTCAGGTATAATATCTATACCTGCGGATATGCTGCGTTTCAATGAAAGTCAATGGGCGCAAAATCGCGCCGGACACGCGCTGCGGGTGGTACCCGGGTCGGGAGAGGAGGACTACATCTCCTCTCATCCGACTGCTGCTCTCGCTGATAAGAGAAAGAGTGGCGTGGATGGGAGGAGCAGTAGTCTGTTCTGCCGAGCCCACGTGCCAGCGGTCAAAAAAAGAAAAAAAAAAAAAAGTAAAATAAAAAAATAAACCTTTGTAATGCAGCGGCTGGCGGCATTACTGTAATGGTCCAGGGTGTGTTCTGGCTGACCATGTACCTCTCCCTCAGAAGGACTGATCACATGACTGTGACATCATGGCAGGTCCTGTGTGCACTAAAGGATATAAATCCTGGTGCTTTTGAAACAAGGTGTGAAAGGCGTGAGGCCTGTTCCCTGTGTGTGGGGCACCGTTAGCCTGGAGAGGCTTAGTGAGGCCTAGAGAGGCCTGGTGAAGCCTGAAAGGCAGAGGCTGGATCCCTGTGTGTGTAAGAGATGCCAGTAGCCTTGGAAGGTACGAGGGCTGGAGACCCCCATCTGGGAAGCCGTAAAGCCACAGCTGTGGCAGAACAAATCTGATGGAAACCGCTAGACCCGGCAAAGGTAAAAACGCTGCGTTATATGGACATTGATATAGTTACTTTGCTGAAGGCTGTAACTGGAGCCAAGTGGGCCTGTCTGCCACTTGAAAGGCTCTTGGATGTTATGTGTGTAAACATGCTGGTGAGCCACTGAGATGGACTATGTTATAAGCAGTTATTAAGTGTAATAAACTGCTGGATTGTGAAATACCGGAAAAACGTTGCATGATTGCTTTAATTGACCCGGTGAAGCGAGTGTCCCCCAGCGTGATGACTAGCGCTGCCTTACACCTTATACTCACCTATCCGGCGGCCCCCGGTGTCCTCCTGGTCCCCGGCGATGCCGTCTCCCCGGCAGCTAGCGGTACACTACAGAGATTGGGCTCACTCCCCGCAGTGTACCAAGCTGCCAGGACCTGCGCTGACGTCACAGTGCCGCCAGCGATCAGCTGATTAGTGACACCCAAGATCCCTTGATCGGTCACATGACCGATCAGCTGATGCTCACCTGACCCTGGGAACATTCGTAACACATCTTAATACAGTATGTCAGAATGGGAATGACAGAAATAGCCAAACAATGGCCTCGGCTAGATCAGTCACATAAACTGTGAATGGAGCTGCACTATGTATGACCACCACTTAGCACAAACGGGCACAGGAACCCCATTCTCTTGATTTCCTGTCAATTTGTGTTCTGTGTACATTCTTTTAAAGCTGAGCAGTCCCATAGGATTCCAGCATTAAAATTTACCTAATGAAGCAGTGGCCGTGCTTGAGCGTCATCGCTCCAATCATCCTCTATGGAAGTGCTGGAGATAGCCGAAAACAGCACTCTGCTTACTCCAACAGTCCCATAGAGAATGAATGGAGTGCTGGCGACAGCATTTCTGTGCCTGTCCTAGGGATTGATGGCAGGTCTCAATGGTTGGACCCACACTGATGCCTAAATTATCAGCCATCTTTAGGAAAGGTGATAACATTTATTCATAGGAATAACTCTGTGTGCCTTTTTGCTACTACAGTAAGTATTTGGACTGAGACTGTTTTCACCACATGGCTGTCTGGGACTGTATTCTCATTGTGCAGAGTATTGGGTGACATTTGCACACTCACAGCATTAGGTAGATAGAAGTGAACTCCATAAAAGTCAGTGGCTTAGCGGCAGGGGTGGATTAAGAGTAGCAAGGGCCTCAGGCAGTTTAGAAGGCGCGGGCCCCCCCCCCCACCTGATTTATCACGTGACATGTCACATGATCCCCTGTGATAGATCATGTGATAGTTCACGGGAAATTAATTTGGCACAATATTAATTGTGCTGCCTCATCTGAGAGCAGCACAATATTGGGGCAGATACCCTGATTCCAGAGATGTGTCACTTTTTCAGCTGCTTGTTGTCATTTTGAGAAAATCACCGTTTTATCTGCTGCAGATCTAGCAGCTCTCTGAATGCTGCGCTCTGTATAGCCCCACCCACACCACTGATTGGCAGCTTTCTGCCCATGCTCAGTGTACACAGAAATCTACTGATCAGTGATGGGGGTGGGGTCCTGCAGAACTTACTAGTCATCTAGTGATAATTACCTTCTGACAAATCAATGATTTTATCAAAACAACACTAAGCAGCCCAGTAAGTGACACATTACTGGAATCAGTGCCTCTAACCCTACATTATGCTGCTCTCAGATTAGGTGGCAAAAACCTGATGACAGATTCCCTTTAAAGGAGCTGTAAACACAAAAAAAGTTTGTATTAAAAAAATACAAGCAATTTGTGAAATTAACTTTTTTTCATTGTTAATTCACATTAGACTGTATCTTCAACACTTTTGACAGCAGGTCTTATTACAGACTCTGAACAGGGCAGCTCTCTCTCTCTCTCCCTCAGAAGAAAGTCACAGCATGGTTAAAAAACGGGATCTTTTATGATTTTCTCATAATAAATAAAAAAGGACATGCAAGTCCTCCAAACTATTTTCCGTTTCTCTATAGGGGAGGTCCTAAATCTTTCTTGTTCTTTAGTTGATCACATGTCAAAAAGGCAAAGCATTTACTATGAACTCGCCTAAAAAAAATATACACTTGGAGAGTAATATCATCATCTGCATGTAAATATTCCTAAGGGCTCGCTCACACTGTCGTATAACACGGCCGAATGCTATGTGATGTTTTATCGGATAGGACTCGGCCCTATGTTATACTATGGGACAGTGCAGATCTGCTATTATTGGCATGAGAAAATAATCTCATTCGATATTCGGACCATGTGCACCCATACAAGTCTATGGGTGCACGTAAAACATTGGACTGCACTCGGATGTCATCCAAGTGCAGTCCGATGAACACTCACAGAGACTATGGAGAAGATGGAGAAATTAAGTTCTCCATCTTCTCCATATCTGTGCTGCGAGAGAATCGGATCACACTCAGTTGAAGCTCTGACAGAGTTTGAGCCGAGTGTCATTAGCATAATTGGCCCTATTCTCTTGCATGAGAGAATATATGGCTTAGTGAGTGGACCCTAAAACTGAATAGTAGTGACGGACAGGCACCTCACAAGCGGGATCCATGTAGCTCTCAGTGACGCACCCCCTGGGCCATGTAGGGCAGCGTTGCGCACGCGGGGAATACCCGGAGCCGGATCTGATAGGGGTAGTAGTCCTCGTGGCGGTGACCCGGTCCGTGCCCAGGGTGTCAAACCAAGTGGCAGAATTTAGTAGAAGATGTTATAGAGTTCGACTACGCCACCCGTGGATTGCGGTCAGTGGGGACCGCCGCTGCACTGCAGACCGCTGAGGCTGATGTTATTTGTGCAGCTGAGAGTGGGATGACTCCCCACGGGAGGAGTATCGCCTCAGGGCAGCTATTGTGGAGATGATGATGGGAGTGATGGTGTGGGTGTCCCAGTACTGATGGTGCAGGTGCGGTGATGAAACACAGAGGCTTGAAATGCAGTTTCCAAAGATTTACTCACTGTTGGTGTTCAGATCACTTCGGCCAAGAGTGACCACCCGAGCCGTGCTGCGTTCACCAGGGGAGGGACTCGGTCAACTCCCAGGCAATTCCGGAGTGTGGTTCAGGGCTTCCCTCTCTTTCCTTTCTCTGGCCGTCCCCACCAGGGACCCACCTTTGTCCAGCTCCCTCGGGCCTTCTGGTGGCGAAACCTTTCCCGGTTTCCCTGACCCTATCCGGTATGCCTTCCTGGTGGATATGGTGAGGGGTCGCGCCAAGACTTGACCACGACCTCCGGTTCCTGGCTAAGGATAATTGGCCTCCACCAGTTTGGGATCCGGTACCCTGTTCTGCCAACCCTTCACCCGTTATTCCGTGGGATCTCAGGGTTCCCTCTTTACTTGCGTCTCTGGGCCTTTCCTGGTGTTTCTGTTCCTTCTTCCTGTTACTTCTCTCTCTCTCTGCTTCAGGCTTCCACTTCAGGCCTGGTTCTGGAGCTGTGCCCGGACTGAGCCACAGCTCCCTGTCAGCCCTCTCTGGCTGAGCTCCTCTCTGAACTGAACCGGACTGCACTGACTGCCTGACTTAAGATGGTGCCCACCTTTTATACTCCCTTCTGACACCCGAGCCCAGGTGACCAGCACCCAATGGGCTCCTACCTATGCCCAGAGTCCCTCCCCTGTCTGCTCCTACACCACTGAGATAGTCCTCCCCCCCTCCCACTCCAGCCAGGGACAGACGCTGTCGTACCTGCACATCTATCTGGTGGGAGTACCGTTGATCTGTCCCCCGGAAATGGGGTGAGTGTAGTGTATGCAGCTAACTGAGCTCTGTTCCACGCTCCATCCTTACCCGGGAGTGGAATACCACACCTCTGGTTCGAGGTGCAATACCCCTGTAGCAGCCGAGTCCTCGGGGTGCTACATCAGATGTCATGTAGGTAGGGCTTCATTCCATGGGGTAGGGCTTAATTTCAAGGTATATAAAAAAATGTACTTCAAATAAAAATTAAATGAACATAAAAAGCACTAACTGAATTATTTTTTTCGGATTTATGTTTGCAGCCCCTTTAGAAACCCTTTGAGGTCCAAGGCACATATATGTCCCATAGTTTTAAACTGGAAAAAAATTTGATTGAATAAAATTTAAGGTCCTCGAAGGTTTAAGTAGGTCATAAATTCATATGAATACTTGCTCATACAATTGCACATGCCAGTAGATGAAGAAGAACAGAATCAAAAATATGACATTAAGTGGAGCACTTACAGGTATTCAAGGTGAAAGAGACCAGCAAAGGCATCGTCTCGAATGACAGTAAATGAGTTAGAATTCAGCAAGCTGAAAATGAAGACAGCAGGTTAGAAGCGAACCAGACTTTATGGTGCTCAGAATTAGTCAAGCAGAATTTATTGACTGCTCTTGCAAAGCACTGAGACTCCCGCTGTGTATAGATGGCACCGTGCGGCCTCCCGCTGTGTATAGATGGCGCTGTGCGGCCTCCCGCTGTGTGTAGATGGCGCCGTGCGGCCTCCCGCTGTGTATAGATGGCGCCGTGCGGCCTCCCGCTGTGTATAGATGGCGCCGTGCGGCCTCCCGCTGTGTATAGATGGCGCCGTATAGATGGCTATGTGCGGCCTCCTGCTGAGTATAGATGTCGCACGGCGCTCCCCCCAGAGACAGCAGGAGGCCGCACAGTGCCATCTATACTCAGCGGGAGGCCGCACGTAGCCATCTATACACAGCAGGAGGCCGCACGGCGACATCTATACTCAGCGGGGGCCCGCACGTAGCCATCTATACACAGCGGGGGGCGCACGTAGCCATCTATACACAGCGGGGGGGCGCACGGCACCGTCTATACACAGCGGGGGGCCGCACGTAGCCATCTATACACAGCGGGGGGCCGCACGTAGCCATCTATACACAGCAGGGGGCCGCAAGGCGCCCCACCAGAGACATCAGGAGGCCGCACGGCGCCAACTATACACAGCAGGAGGCCGCATGCAGTCATGCACACACACAAACATATACAGACACGCATAAACACATTTGAAACACAAAAATACATACAAACAGACATCACACAATGACATCTGCCCACACACACAAACACACACACATACAGACATCACACACACACATCTGTGTGTGTGTATGTATAGTGTGTGTGTATGTATAGTGTGTGTGTATAATTTGTGTGTGTGTATTTTTTTTAAGTTAAAAACAAGTAAAATGCATGTGGCATCAATATCAAGACTCCAGATATAAGGGCCTATTCACACTGAATTTTGCAATGCATTCATCTCCTCTTTCCAGGCTTCTATCTAAATCCCTGAAAAATGGCATTCAGATGGGCCTTGACATAGCCATTGATTTGAACAAAGGCAAACCGAGGCTAAAGTCTGAATCTTTAGGCTCCATTTGCTCTGCTTTCAGATGTCTAATTTCAGACAGCACAATCCTGAATTTCAGGGATTCAGTTGTAAGCCTTGTGTAAAGACCTGAATGCAGCGCTGGATGTAGTGTGAATAGGTCCTTACATCCTACACCACCTCAGGGTATTGTTGTTATGGAGTATTGCCCCTGGGTGGCCGCAGTTATGACAACCACCAGGGCTCGCGGTCACCCACCCTAGCTTTGGCATTCTGGGGAGCTGGTATAATGAATATCTGAGAAGAGCCCTAGAGAAGCAAGAACATTAGACAACCAAGAGGTGGTGGCCTCAAGTCAGGTGTAGTGTTCAACAGGGCAAGACTTTCTAACCTGCCCACACACACACACACACACACACACACACACACACCCATCTGCCCACACACACACACACACATCTGCCCACACACACACCTGCCCACACACACACACACCTGCCTACCCCCACAGACACACACACACCTGCCCCCCCCCACACACACACCTGCCTCCCCCCCCCACACACACACACCTGCCCCCCCCCACACACACCTGCCTCCCCCCACACACACACACACACACCTGCCCCCCCCACACACACACCTGCCTCCCCCCCCCCACACACACACACACACCTGCCCACACACACACACACACACACACACCTGCCCACAGACACACCTGCCCACAGACACACACACACCTGCCCACACACATACCCACATCTGCCCACACACACACACATCTGCCCACACACACACACATCTGCCCACACACACACACATCTGCCCACACACACACACATCTGCCCACACACACACACATCTGCCCACACACACACACACACACACACCTGCCCACACACACACACCTGCCCACACACACACACATCTGCCCACACAGACACATCTGCCCACACAGACACACTCACCATCCCCCAGCTCCATTCCTCCTGCCTGCTCTCTCTCCTCTCCGGTGGTAAGTAGCAGTACAGGCCGGGCTCGCACTGCGTGACGTCACAGCTAGGAGACACGGCCGCGCACAGGGCCGTGTCTCCTAGCAGTGACGCGGCCGGGCTAGCACAGGGAAGTTAACTGCTGCAGTGCTGGCCCGGCCGATGAAGACGTAGCGGCGGTCGCTGCTGTGGGAGCGGTCCGGGGCCCCCCCTCCCGCCACTGCTACCGGTATGTGCCGCGGCGGCCCGCACATATAATGAGGGCAATCCGGCATTAGACACCCCGCCCGGAGCCGCGGGCCCCCTGCAGGCTCGGGGCCCCGGGCGGTCGCCCGGATTGCCCTCATTATAATCCGCCTATGCTTAGCGGTCACAAGGACCCAGGAAGGTGATGGACAGTTCTCATCATAGTGACTAATACAATTGTGTGAGAAAAAGATAGAGCAGACTAAGGCTGGGGATAACATCTTAGAGACACACAGAGGCAATGCAGGACGAGCCACAGCTGGAAAATATTTAATGGGGTTGTCCAGTCTAAAACTACAAGTCTGCAGTCACTCTATGTGACTGCAGACTTGTAAATACTCACATCACACGGATTCTCCGGTGCCAGCGCCGGCATGGCCACAAGTATGAAATTTGCATACATGTGGTCACATGCCGACTTGACTGTATCTGGCCTTGCTCAATGCAAGTGTACTGAGCGAGGCCAGATACAGTCTGGTTGGAACGTGGCCGGAAGTATGCACATCACATACTTGCGGTCACCTCGCTATCAGCACCGGCAAATTCTCACAGATCACAGTGCGTGCGATATGAGAATTTACTTAGAATGACTGCAGACTCCTAGTTTTAGACCAGACAACCTTTTAACCACAAACAGAATCTCAGTGAACTTTTGGAGCAGCTCACAGACGTATGAGATAGAACATAAAAGTTCTACAGCCATCAAATGTACTATGCCACCAAGAATGATGTGCAGCCATCAATGTATTGTATGTATAACTACATAGTGGTTTAGTAGCTCAAAAGTCTCTTACCTGATGAGCAATGCAGTCTTACTATTAAAAATGAATGTTTCATGCATCAGATATTTACTTTTATTTCTTCAATGTATAATGAGCAATAACATTTATCCGCCTCAGCTGTCTCTTATATAGTTTTCCTTTTTATGCATTTCATGTGAATTGCAATCAAGCCTTTTTTTCCGATGAGCAGGTGTTTTTGTGTGTGTTTTTCCCGGCTATTCAATTTTAAGCATTGCATGTCATTGCACCTGTCATCTTAGCACTGCGCAGTAAGGCTGTCATTCAAGTTCCAAGTACAGATTGCGATATCCAGACTATTCATAGATCTCCTGATCCAAACTCTACAGGCTCATACTTACCTATGAGGTTAATAAGTTTAGGTCAGAAGAACCACAAAGACTTGGAGCATAAATATCAGACGCGTGAAACCGGCCTTAGCATTTGCAGAGTATTTTAGGGCTGTGATCACACTTTAATGCTCATCCCCGTAGAGATGAGTTCACCATGAAGACAAAAAAAGAAACAAAAAACACACTACCAAGCAAATAAGCATGGTCTACAAATGACTGCAGCTAATAGCACTTTCATTGTTAAAGGGAATCTGTCACCAGGACTTTGCCTACTACTCTGAGAGCAGCATAATGTAGAGTCCCTGATTCCAGTGATGTGTCAAGTACTGGACTGTTGATGTAGTTTTGATAAAATCACTGTTTTAATCAGCAGATTATCTTTAAAGGACTAGTAACTCTGCTGCCAGGTAGTCCTCCATATTCATCAATTCTGCATAACCCCACCCCAACCACTGATTGGCAGATTTTTGCACTGAGTACACAGAAAGCTGCCAATCAATGATGTAGGCAGAGTCATACAGAGCTCAGCATAGAGATCTGGTAGATGTGTAGTAGATAAAACAGATATTTTGTCAAAACTACAGCTGGCAGCTCAGTAAGTGACACATCGCTGGTATGATCAGACAGTGTCCCTGCACGGTCAGACACAGCCATTATACAGTACAGGACAGGGACACATTTATAAGATTATCTCAGCACAGGAACATTTTATTTAATCACATCCAATTGTAGAACGTATTATTATTCAAAGATCTATTGATTAAAATCAACTTTTGTTCGTTGGAAAACCCCTTTCTGATGTGGGGCGTACTAGTACGTATCTGTGCCCTGGGCACAAAAAAAACAATAAAAGTACATATATTTGGTATAGTCACGACCGTAACTACCTGACCTATAAAACAGTCCCACTAGTTAACCCCTGTAGTGAACACAGTAAAAAAAAAAGCAAAACAAAAAAGGATGCTTTATCACCATACCACCAAACAAAAAAACGGAATACAACGCGATCAAAAAGACGAATGTAAATAAAAATGGTACCGCTGAAAACGTCATCGTCCCGCAAAAAACAAGGCACCACACAGCTCCATTAGCCAAAAATAAAAAAGTTACAGCTCTCAGAATAAAGCGAGGCAAAAAAAATTTTTTTTTTCTATAAAACTTTTTATTGTGTAAAAGCGCCAAAACATAAAAAAAAAACTATATAAATGTGATACCGCTGTAAACATACTGACCCAAAGAATAAAGCTGCCTTATCAATTTTACCACACGCAGAACGGCATAAAAAAAAAAAACAATTCCTGAATTGTTGGTTTTTGTTTATTCTGCCTACCAAAAATCAGAATAGAAAGTGAAAAACGTCATGTTCCCGAAATTGGTACCAATAAAAATGTCAACTTGTCCCGCAAAAAACAAGTCATCACATGACTCTGTCGGCCGAAATATGGAAAAAACTAGTCTTTGCAAAAAAAGTATTTTTTTAATGTGACAGCTGTCAATCATAAAAATCCGATATGAATCTGGTATCGCTGTAATCGCACTGACCCAAAGAATAAAGTCGTCTTATCACTTATACGACATGAGGAAAGGCGTCAAAAATAAACTCTAGGGTTAGGGTTGTGTTAGAGCTGAGATTTTTTCAAAAGTAAAGAAAAAAAATGATAACGATATGGCGACTAGTGTTGAGCTACTTGAGTTTGCATCGGTTGCTCGGGTATGCACGAGTATCGCGGGTTTTTGAGTGACATGCTCGAGTCTCCGCTCCATTTGCATCGCAGCCAAAAAACCTTGCGGGGATTGCCTGCCATGCACGAGCGATCCCCGAATGTTTTTTGGGTGTCTAATAACCGTGAGACATGCAGGGTGGGAACTCGAGCATCCGCGATACATGGTGCATACCTGAGTAACCGATGCAAACTCAAATAGCGAGCACATGCGCTCAAGACTAATGACAACTTATTCAATATGACGACCTAATCTTTTCAAATTCTGTGTTGTACTTCTGGGTTCAAAATGTTCACTATACCCCTTGATAAAATCCTTGAGGGGTATAGATTCCAAAATGCGGTCACTTGTGGGGGCTTTCCACTGTTTAGTCACCTCAGGGGCTCTCCAAACGCGACATCCGCTCTGGATTCCAGCCAATTTTGCATTCAAACAGTCACAATGTGCTCTTTCCCTTCTGAACCCTGCCGTGCGCCCAAACAGTGTATTTTCCTCATATATGGGGTATCGGCGTACTCCGAAGAAATTGCACAACAAAATACATGGTGCAATTTCTCCCGTTACCCTTATGAAAATGCAAAATTGGAGGCTGAAAAACATTTTTGTGGGAAAAATGCGAAAATTTTATTTTTACGGCTCAATGTTATAAACTTCTGTGAAGCACCTGGGGGTTCAAGGTACTCACCACACACCTAGATAAGTTCCCTGAGGGGTCTAGTTTCCAAAATGGTGTCACTTGTGGGTGGTTTCCACTGTTTAGGCACATCAGGGGCTCCCCAAACGCAACATGGCATCCGCTAATTATTCAAGCAAATTTTACATTCAAAAAGTCAAATGGCGCTCCCTCCCTTCCGAACCCTGCTGTGTGCCCAAACAGTGTTTTTCCCCCACATAAGGGGTATCGGCGTGCTCAAGAGGAATTGCACAACAAATTTTGGGGTCCATTTTTTCTTGATACCCTTGCGAATATAAAAAAATTGGGGTCTAAAGTAACATTTTTGTGAAAAAAAAAAAAGTTAATTTTTTTCTTCCACATTCCAAAAATTCCTATGAAGCACTTGAAGGGTTAATAAACTTCTTGAATGTGGCTTTGAGCACCTTGGGAGGGGGGAGGTGGGGGGCAGTTTTTAGAATGGTGTCACTTTTGGGTATTTTCTGTCATAAAGGCCCCTCAAAGTGACTTCAAATGTGATGCGGTCCTTAAAAAAAAAATGGTTTGTAAATTTTGTTGGAAAAATTAGAAATCGCTGGTCAACTTTTAACCCTTATAGCTTCCTAGCAAAAAAAAATTTTGGTTACAAAATTGTGCTGATGTAAAGTAGACATGTGGGAAATGTTATTTATTAACTATTTTACGTGACATATCTCTCTGATTTAAAGGGCATAAAAATTCAAAGTTTGAAAATTGCGAAATTTTCGCCAAATTTCCGATTTTTTTCACAAATAAATGCAAGTGATATCGAAGAAATTTTACCAATATCATGAAGTACAATATGTCACAAAAAAACAATCTCAGAATCAGTGGGATTCGTTCCAGAGTTATTACCTCATAAAGTGACAGTGGTCAGAGTTGTAAAAATTGGCCTGGTCATTAACGTGCAAACCACCCTCGGGGGTAAAGGGGTTAAGTCTGTATATTGATTAAGTAAGAAAGTGGTTAGATAGTGGCTATATACAGATCCCAAATTATATATAAAAAGAGCTGTCAAACATATAGCTTATGGCACTGGGTGCTAGCATATGCATCGATACAAGCAACCTGGCAAGTAGATATAATGAACATGGTAAACATAATGAGCAATACATACAATGCTGCCAGAACTCCCATGAGTGGCGCCCACCCTGACGCACGTTTCGGCGGATGCCTTTGTCAGGAGGTGATGACAAGACAAGTCAACATAAATTAGGGATGCATTAGTTCGTTGGAATGTTTGCAAGTACCAATCTAATTTTTCATTTGCTGATATTTGGTTTATGGTTGTATGATTTTTATTTTATCATGGTATATGGGCTGTAAAAAAAAAAAACAAGTAAAAAACAAGTATGTAAATTATGCTAAAAGAGCAAATGGCTATTAACTTGGAGTGGATCTCTCTGGCAGAGAAAGAACCAGATTTCTCTGTTAAGATATATTACAAAGTTGCATATTTTCATGTTTAGTATTGTTTTTTGAAAAAAAATTAAAATGTTGGTTACTTTTTAAATATATCAAATTTAGTGCTGGATAATTTGTAAGGTATGTAGGGTACCAAATTTTTCTACAGTGTGCCTTAACAGTACAATGGATCAGTGTTTAGCACTGTTGCTTTGCAGCACTGAAAGTCTTGGGTTAAAGTCCCAAGGAGTTGATATGTTCTCCGCATGCTCCTTTCAACTGCTGCTCAGCAAGACTCTAAACTACACTGATCAACAAAATAAAGGTAACACTTAAACAAAAGAATATAACTCCCAGTAAATCAAACTTCTGTGAAATCAAACTGTCCACTTAGGAAGCAACACTGATTGAGTTGTTAAGTTTGCTGTGTCTGTCAGCGTAGTGTTCAGAGGCTGGAGGCGCTACCAGGAGACAGGCCAGTACACCAGGAAACGTGGAGGGGGCCGTAGGAGGACAACAACCCAGCAGCAGGACCGCTACCTCCACCTTTGTGCAAGGAGGAACAGGAGGAGCACTGCCAGAGCCCTGCAAAATGACCTCCAGCGGTTAGAAACCGACGCCATGAGGGTGGCATGAGGGCCCGACGTCCACAGATGGGGGTTATGCTCACAGCTCAACACCGTGCAGGACGCTTGGCATTTGCCACAGAACACCAGGATTGGTAAAGTCGCCACTGGTGCCCTGTGCTCTTCACAGATAAAAGCAGGTTCACACTGAGCACGTGACAGACGTGACAGAGTCTGGAGACGCCGCGGAGAGCGATCTGCTGCCTGCAACATCCCTCAGCATGACCGGTTTGGCAGTGGGTCAATAATGGTGTGGGGTGGCATTTCTTTGGAGAGCTGCACAGCCCTCCATGTGCTTGCCAGAGGTAACCTGACTGCAATTAGGTACCGAGATGAGATCCTCAGACCCCTTGTGAGACCATATGCTGGTGCGGTTGGCCCTGGGTTCCTCCTAATGCAGGACAATGCCAGACCTCATGTGGCTGGAGTGTGTCAGCATTTCCTGCAAGATGAAGGCATTGAAGCTATGGACTGGCCCGCCCGTTCCCCAGACCTGAAACCGATTGAGCACATCTGGGACATCATATTGCAACAATGCATACCTCAGCAATGCATGGAGGAAAATGTTAAAAAGTTACTCTTGAATATTTTTTTCTATAGTGACATGAAATATTAAACAAATTGAATACAAAAAAATTATTAAAAGCCTACATTCAAGGGATATCAATCCTAAACACACTGATCATGAAAAAATGGGAAAATTCAGTTTTGTTTTCCACTTGTATGATTTGATATCCAGACCTAAATAACAATAGGAGTCTGTCATGCTTATGTGTAGAAGGGAAGGCTATGTAATGGTTTGCTTAATTACGGATTCACATCATCTATCATCACTATCTTCATCCAAATTACAGGATTGTCATCTAGGCTATTTCACTGTTCTATCATCAATCATAAAATTGATTATATTGCCATTGTTTTGGTTACCATGCCAACAATCATCATTTTTCTGATGATCTTTTTCAGTATTATCGTGTCAGGAGAGCAAATGTCTTGCTGGGAAAGAGATGGTTTTGTTCTGCATGAATGGGGATTGAACTCACATTTTTTATTTTTTAGCATTTTCTTAAGATCCTATAGGTGTGAGGAGAAAGCTTGGCCATTTCTGTAACTCCCATAGAAGTGGAGAAACTCCTTCTCAGCATTGGCACGATCCAAGAGATGGGGCATAGTTAGGGAAATGAAATTATTCTGTTTAAAATTATTTGATTTTCATAGATTCCCTTGTTTTTTTTTTAATTCTCCATTTTCACAAAGTCGATCAATCCTTCAATTGCCTTCTTAGAACAGTTAATCGACCTACAATGAAAATTCTTTATTTCACTTCACCTAGGAAATGTGGAGGTTTTGCTAGCCCTAAGTTTATGATATCACTTCACCCCATTTAAGGAATATCTGCAGGGTGTTCAATAAGGAAAACCTTTTTCTGTTCTTGAGGTGGAACAATTGAAGTGTCCAAAGTTGAGAATCTCATTAATAAATAAAAGAAGTGAAAAATTTAGGGAAGATACAGTAGTGTGCAATTGTTTTAGACAGATGTGGAAAAATAATGCAAAGTAAGAATGCTTGAAAAATAGAAGTTATTACTGTAGTTTGTTTTTATCAGTTGAGGAAATACAAAGGGAATGAACAAAGGAGAGATCTGAATCATATCAACATTTGGTATGACCATCCTTTGCCTTAAAAACATCATCAATTCTTCTAGGTACACTTTTATACAGTTGTTGAAGGAACTCAGCATGAGGGTCGTCCCAAACATCTTGGGGAACTAACCATAGATCTTCTTCAAGATGTTTTAACAACCTCCCTGCAGAGTTCTTTCACAAAACGGTGTGTAATTTTACCTAGAATAATTGATGCTTTTTTAAAGGCAAAGAATGGTCATACCTAATATTGATTTGATTCAGATTTTTCTTTTGTTCATTCACTTTGTATTTTCCTAAGTTTTAAAAATAAACTATTAACACTTCTATTTTGGGATACTGCTATAGGCTGGTATTATTAGAGATGAGTTAGCAAGACCTTTTTGCGTAGAAGAAGGACTCAAAATCAACTCCCATACTTACTGACAGTTCTTAGAAGACACTTTTTTTAAGCAGTGGTACAAGAAAAAGTCTGCATCTTTCATAAAAAATCTAAAAATTTCCCAATACCTATACAAAATACAGGAAATCAGGGCAAAATAACTCCAGAAATACATGAAACTTCAACAGACCACATAGGGCATGTAAAGAGCCCAAACACAGGAGTACACTATACCCCCCAAAATGCTTTATTATATATTAAACATCAAGATATAAATTTGTACACGTTGATAGACAGTAAATAAATAAAAGCACTCAACTGCGGCTTATCCTGAATGTCCTTAGCAACTCCTAGGATCACTAAGGTAGCAGTTCCCTAAGGAAAAAAGGAATCACACATAAAGCAACTGCAACCAACACAAACTACAGCAAAGTGAGTGAATCCAACAAAGTCTATCACAAGCAGGAAAATACCAATAGTAGAAGATATTTAAAGCTGCAACCGAAAGGTGATAGGACAAACAGAATAAATGAAAAACATCTGTACCCAAAACCGACAGAAACAAAGATAACAGAACTAAAACACCCAAAGAAAAGGTGTATTTGTTGTGGCTCAGCAGAAAGAGATGCAGATCACAGAACGCAGAATCAAGGGTTCGAATCCAGAAGTATGACAGAGGGAAAACGTGGCATTACTGTACCAAGTGTCACAAACATCAAACAGAGCTATACATGCTAACTTACATAATAGCCGGTTATATGAGTGTTCCTGCCACCCCAATGCACGTTACACCCTTGGTCTCCTGTGTTTGGGCTTTTTTACATGCCCTATGTAGTCTTTTGAAATTTCGTCTATCAGGAAACCATGATTTTTATGCAGGACAATGCTCCATCACATGCAATGAAGTCTCCACTGCTTGCCTAGTCAAGGGCTTAAAGATGAAAGAATAATGACATGGCCCCTTCCTCACCTGACCTAAAGCTCATTGAGAACTTATAGGCCCTTCTTTAACGGGAGCTTTAGTGTGAAGAAAAACAGTCACCTCTCTGAGCAATGTCTGGGAAACTGTGGTTAGCGCTGCCCAAAAAGTTGACGGTCAACAGATAAAGAAACCGACAGACTCCTTGGATGGAGCTTATGACTGTTATTGAAAAGAAGGCTGGCTGTTTCCGTTTTTAATTTAGTTGCATAATAATTCTGCCCACTAAGACCATGTCCACATGTTCAACATTTGGTCAGTATTTTACATCAGTATTTGTAAGCCAAAACCAGGAGTGGTTAAAAAAATGTAGAAGTTGTGACGTGTTTCTATTAGGTTATGTGCAGATGGTCAGGAGACGCTGCGGGTTTGACGCTGTGTGTTATGCCGCATTAAAGCCGCAGCGGCCAGCTGTTACAGCACAGTGGATGGGATTTGTTGAAATCCCATGCCCAATATGAGTCTACGTGCAGATGCGGATCACCCGCAGACACTGACATGCGGCACGTCTTTCTAGACCGCAGCATATCAATTTCTCTTGTGGAGTCTCTAGTCTCCGCAAGAGAAAATAGATCACTACAATGTATTGAATGCAGTGAATCCGCATGGTTCAATGAACACATGCGGATTCACCTGCGTTCAGCGCTTTGGACGCAGATAAAGTATACTGAGTTCAAAGCGCTGCCAGTATGGATAGTGTGCACATACCTTTATACTTTTCCTCACCAAATAGTCAACATGTGAACGTGGCCTAATAGTTGCCCAATAATACTCAAACAGAGATATTCTCATAAGAAAGACTCAACCTCACGTTTACTTTCTGAAATATTCATGTTTATTAACCTTTTGGACTGACTTATAACACTACAGTTGCTCATTAATAAAAGTAAATCATCAAAAATACAAATTGCCTAAAAATTGTGCACGGTGTATATATACACACGCACGCAGTGTATATATACATACACACACACACACACACACACACACACCCTTCAACATTGAAATTGCAACAATAAGAAGGAAAAGTCATGGAACAATGTAAATCACACAATGGATAGACATGTTAAAGTACCTCTCCAGCGTTATTTTTTTTCCAGCGCTGGAGTGGTGCTTTTAATGTAAGCCCCCTGCCCCCCCATTCTTATACTCACCTTCTGGCGGCTTCACCTTTTATTGATGCTGCTCGGTACCGCGGCGTCATCTTGTGCCCGTAACTTCTAAATGGCTGGAAGTTAGAAGCTGTGTCACACGCACTCAATACAAGTCTGAGAGCCAGAACAAGGCTCTCATAGATTTGTATTGAAAAGTGACCTTGGGGGCACTCCATGAAACATTGGAGCTGCGCACAGGTCACTTTTCGCCAAAAAATTAAAATGGACCCTCATCATATAGAATAAAGTGGAATCCAAAGGGTAACGTTTCTCCTTGCGAAGAGTGACATGTTAAGCATGTCAAGGTGAGGAGACTTTAAAGCCGTAATGCTCCTCTGGAAAATATGCAAATTGTTTCTTCAGAGAGGAAGAGAACTAGAACTCTAGTGCCACCTATAGGAAGTAGCAATCCTAAAAGTCAGTATCGACCCTTTAACTAAGCCTTGTCGCATGACTTAGGAAAAAAGCCAGAACCTTGACATGCTTAACATGTCACTCTCTGCAAGGAGAAACATTACCCCTTGGATACCAGTCTGACACCTCTCACCCAGCCAAACCAGATCTCACACTTGGCACTGACGAGGGGCAGTACACCGAAACACCCTGTCTGCAAATTGAGATTCTGGGTCTGGCTTTTACCCAAGTCATGTGACAAGGCTCGTTAAAGGGTCGATATTGACTTTTAGGATTTCTACTTCCTATAGGTGGCACTAGAGTTCTAGCTCTCTTCCTCTCTAAAGGGAAAATTTGCAGAATAAAGTGGAATAACCCTACCTTATTTCCTAATGTTACTTTGTGTGTAGAGTCGCTCAGAGCTGACGCTTACCATTTAGAAGGAAAGCAGGGGCTGCCTCTATGGTATTTTTCTTAGTCACTTTAAGAATGTTTAATTCTTTATTTTTATTTTTTTTAGAATATTATTAAATTATATTATATTATAGCAGAGGTCTGATTGCAGAGAAAAGCACTTTAATCAACTCTTTTTTCCACAGGCTTGGCATCCGGGGGGACGCCAAGCAATCCCCGCCTATATGCTTATTATTCCCCGAAATCCCCGCCTATATGCTTAATTATCATATTCCCTCCTCCCCTGCACATCACAGGGCCCTGTGACAGGCCCTGTGACGTGCACTGTGCTCCCTGACTTACAGGCATGCGCAAAGCGCCGCTCACAGAGCGTGCTTTGCTTCCTCCACGCCCCGTCTCTCCGTGCACTGCGCTGCAGGGTTCTATTGTGCAGGCGCCAGGGGATCACTGTCACTTCCGGGCACCTGCGCAATAGAAACCTGCGGCGCAGTGCACAGGCAGATGGGGCCTGGATGAAGCAAAGTGCTCTATATGTGAGCGGCACTTTGCGCAAGCCTGGAAGTCAGGGAGCACAGTGCACTTCACAGGGCCCTGTGTGGTGCAGGGGGGGATATGATAATTAAGCAGAGAGGTGGTGATTTAGGGGAATAATAAGCAGATAGGTGGAGATTGCTTGGCCTCCCCCGGACACCAAGCCTGTGGAAAAAATAATTGATTAAAGCGCTTTTCTCTGCAATCAGACCTCTGCTATGGGCCATACAGGTATGTATAGATTTACTTTTCTATACCCTGTATGGCCATAGTAGAGGTCTGATATCGCCTGGGGGGGTGACACATTCTCTTTAATCACTACTGGTTACTATATAAATAATTTCAAGCCAAACACTCAGATATAAGCTCTTTGGACAATGACATGCATTATTCAATTGAAATTGCAAAAGAATACAATTTATCGTAAAACAAAAAATGATGAACAGGATTATATAAAGCATTAACTGGAATTATCCAATATAATATAAAAATCCTTATATAGGGAAGTTGATCATTTTTCCAAGTGATTTACTGCAGTAAATTGTGAGAATTACTAATTTTCAGTATGTAGTTATTGTAATATATTCATTTTTTTACTATTAAATGTGAAATTCAATATTCAAAGTCTCGGGACGTTCTAATCTTCATACCAATTTAAATATTTAAAAAGTACTCTATCTCCACTTGGTGGATACATTGGGCATTGCAAATAAAAAAAAATAAAAAAATGGGCGTGGTTGTGGATGGAAGTTTAGTAGCATCCACATCAACATACTTTTGGTTTGTGTAGGATCTGTATATTCTGTATATATAAAAATGGAAGTTAACTTGGTCATCACAAGGTAAAAAACAACTATGAGACAGAAGGAGCTCTCAATTTCATCTATGTGTTGCCTAGACTACCCAAATGCCCACTTTCCCTGCCTGACACCTGCCATTGTCTCCCTCAGATGAAGTGGATGAAGTCTAGAGGTACACTTGAATTCAGGGCAGGGTGTTATAGCCTGAAAAAAAACCTCTTCATTTTTAAGTGCAATTCTCCTTTTAATTTCAATTTTTGTACTTCTGCTAGACAAATGAAAAAATACTAAAACAATTATCCCCTTAGAGAAAACTAGGATCAGCTGTTCCCTAGTACAAAGTAGCTACTTGCATAGAAAAATAGAGTTCTGCAGCTATATCATAAAGGATAGTGTCCTTTTTAAAGGGAATCTGTCAGCAGGATCGTCCCTCTTAAGCTGTCTATATGGACATGTAGGTCATAAAAAGCTGAATAAAATGATACCTTGATATCCGTGATCTGATGTCTTATTACAGAGAAATCCACATTTTTCTTAATATGTAAATGAGCTGTTAAGATCTATTGGCCGGACATAGATCTCCCTGAGAATCTTAATATTTTAAATGAAAGGAGGAGTTACCAGTGTGAGACATGTAGATCAGGAGAGCAGACTGTCAGTCATTACATGTCTCACACTGGTAACACCTCCATTCATTTAATTTAAGCTCTGGAGGTAGACTTTTTTTATTTTTGTTTAGAAAAAACATTTCACACTAAATGGTATAAACAAACATACAGACCAAAGGTGGTTAAAACTCGGATCTTGCACACTAATTAAAAACGGTCTATTTTTTCACACACCAAAAAAATTCTGAATGAGACAAAAGTCGGAGGGTGAAGCTTAACACACAGAAAAATGGTAAATTACCAGAACTTGGTATAACGGGACACTAATGACCGACAACCACTGAACAGCTGAAAACTGCTCAGGCAGAGGAATGGAACACAGCAACTTGTATCTTGCTTAGCAGCCGCTGACAATACTGCACTTCATCTCCCAAGAGTGAAGGAGCAATTTTCAAAAGTGAATTGAACTGGAAATAAAGCAGTACTTTGCCACTCATCGATGGGGACCAGGGCTGTGGAGTTGGTAAGCCAAACCACTGACTCTGACTCCTCAATTCCCTGACTCCCAACTCCACAGCCCTGCCTCACTACTGGGCATGTACATAAAGTGCAGCACAGATTCATCTCACTGCCTCACTACTGGGCATGTACATAAAGTGCAGCACAGATTCATCTCACGGCCTCACTACTGAGTGTGTACATAAAGTGCAGCACAGATTCATCTCACTACTGAGCATGTACATAAAGTGCAGCACAGATTCATCTCACTGCCTCACTACTGAGCGTGTACATAAAGTGCAGCACAGATTCATCTCATTGCCTCACTACTGAGCATGTACATAAAGTGCAGCACAGATTCATCTCACTGCCTCACTACTGAGCATGTACATAAAGTGCAGCATAGATTCATCTCACTGCCTCACTACTGAGTGTGTACATAAAGTGCAGCACAGATTCATCTCACTACTGAGCATGTACATAAAGTGCAGCACAGATTCATCTCACTGCCTCACTACTGGGCATGTACATAAAGTGCAGCACAGATTCATCTCACTGCCTCACTACTGAGCATGTACATAAAGTGCAGCACAGATTCATCTCACTGCCTCACTACTGAGTGTGTACATAAAGTGCAGCACAGATTCATCTCACTACTGAGCATGTACATAAAGTGCAGCACAGATTCATCTCACTGCCTCACTACTGAGCGTGTACATAAAGTGCAGCACAGATTCATCTCATTGCCTCACTACTGAGCGTGTACATAAAGTGCAGCACAGATTCATCTCACTGCCTCACTACTGAGCATGTACATAAAGTGCAGCACAGATTCATCTCACTGCCTCACTACTGAGCGTGTACATAAAGTGCAGCACAGATTCATCTCACTGCCTCACTACTGAGCGTGTACATAAAGTGCAGCACAGATTCATCTCACTGCCTCACTACTGAGCGTGTACATAAAGTGCAGCACAGATTCATCTCACTGCCTCACTGCTGAGCGTGTACATAAAGTGCAGCACAGATTCATCTCATTGCCTCACTTCTGAGCGTGTACATAAAGTGCAGCACAGATTCATCTCACTGCCTCACTACTGAGCATGTACATAAAGTGCTGCACAGATTCATCTCACTGCTTCACTACTGAGCGTGTATATAAAGTGCAGCACAGATTCATCTCACTGCCTCACTACTGAGCGTGTACATAAAGTGCAGCACAGATTCATCTCACTGCCTCACTACTGAGCTTGTACATAAAGTGCAGCACAGATTCATCTCACTGCCTCACTACTGAGCGTGTACATAAAGTGCAGCACAGATTCATCTCACTACTGAGCGTGTACATAAAGTGCAGCACAGATTCATCTCACGGCCTCACTACTGAGCATGTATATAAAGTGCAGCACAGATTCATCTCACTGCCTCACTACTGAGCGTGTACATAAAGTGCAGCACAGATTCATCTCACTACTGAGCGTGTACATAAAGTGCAGCACAGATTCATCTCACTACTGAGCGTGTACATTAGTGTTGAGCCACCCCCGTAGTGTTCGGGTTCGGTTCGGTTCGTCGAACACCGGGATGTTCGAGGAACTGTTCGTCGAACTGTTCGTCGAACACCTTAGAACACCGTCGAACACCGTTAAAACCAATGGCAGGCAAACAAAAACACATAGAAACACATAGAAAACACCTGCAAAGGTGTCCAAAAGCTGACAAACTGCTCAGAAGACACTCTCTTTAAAAAAGCCGGCCGGCAAATTCAGCAGCGGCATACACCGGTACCCGACAATTTAGACAAGAAGGAATAGAGCATCACACATAGATTAGATAGATAGAAACATGTCAGTCACACATATAAGAAGCACAGTGACAGTGTTGGTTACTGCACTTGTCATTTAGTGTAAAGGATTTATTAAAAAAAATATTAGTGTTTTCATGCACCGTCTCTTTAAAAAAGCCGGCCGGCAATTCAGCATCTGTACCCGACAATTTATAACAGACAGAATAGAGCTTCACACATAGATTAGATAGATAGAAACATGTCAGTCACATATATAATAAGTACAGTGATAGTGTTGCTTACTGTACTTGTCATTTAGTGTAAAGGATTTATTTAAAAAAATAATAGTGTTTTCATGCACTGTCTCTTTAAAAAAGCCGGCCGGCAATTCAGCAGCGGTACCCGACAATTTAGAACAGAAAGATAGAGCATCACACATAGATTAGATAGATAGAAACATGTCAGTCACATATATATGAAGTACAGTGATAGTGTTGGTTACTGTACTTGTCATTTAGTATTAAAATAAAGGATTTATTATTAAAAAAATTGGCGTGGGGTTCCCCTTAATTTTAGGCTCTAGCGGAGGTTAAGCAGACGGCTGGGGCAGATGTTTGAAGCCTGGGAAGGGGGTAATACCCACGGAGCTTCCCAGGCTACTAATATCAGCCCCCAGCTGAATACATAGCCTTTACTAGCTATTAAAATGGGGGACCCCCCAAAAAAAATGACGTGGGGTCCCCCCTAATTTAATAGCTAGCAAAGGCTAGGCAGACAGCTGGGGGCTGATATTAATAGCCCAGGAAGGGAGCCATGAATATTGGCCCCCTCCCAGGCTAGAAACACCAGCCGTCAGCCGCCCCAGAAATGGCGCATTCATAGGATGCGCCAATTCTGGCACTTAGCCTCGCTCTTCCACGCTGCCCTGGTGCGGTGGCAGGGGGTAATAGGGTTGGGGTTGATGTCAGCTTATAATGCCAGCTGACATCAAGCCCAGGTTAGTAATGGAGAGGCGTCTATAAGACACCCCCATTACTAACCCCATAGTCAAAGTTAAAAAAAACACAAACACCCAGAATAAAGTCCTTTAATTGAAATAAAGACACAATCCTTTATTGTTCTAAATTAAACCATACTTACCATCACGCCCATTCCAGCTGAAGCCAACGATCTCCTGCAATAAAAGAAAAATAATAAAGCAACCTCATCCTTACCTTTCCATGGTTCCCACGACAGCTTCAGCTCTGCTACATCGAGATGACAGGCTGGACCGCAGCAGAACGCTGCCATCCAGCCTGTCATCCCGCAGACACTGAGAAGCGCAGGCTTGCTTGCGCTGCTCAGCGTCTCTCTGTGACGACATCCAGATGAGCCGAGTTCATGTCCAATGAACTCGGCTCACCTCATGCACGTCACTGACAGCGTGGGAAAATTCTCACGCTGAAGCGCTGATTGCAGGAGAATTTTCCCACGCTGTCAGTGACGTGCAGGAGGTGAGCTGAGTTCATTGGACATGAGCTCACCTCATGCACATCACTGACAGCGTGGGAGAATTCTCCTGCACTCAGCACTTCAGCGTGAGAATTTTCCCACGCTGTCAGTGACGTGCATGAGGTGAGCCGAGTTCATTGGACATTACCTCGGCTCATCTGGATGCCGTCACAGCGAGACAGTGAGGAGCGCAAGCATGCCTGCGCTTCTCAGTGTCTGCGGGATGACAGACTGGATGGCAGCGTTCTGCTGCGGTCCAGCCAGTCATCTCGATGTAGCAGAGCTGAAGCTGTCGTGGGAACCATGGAAAGGTAAGGATGAGGTTGGTTTATTATTTTTCTTTTATTGCAGGAGATCGTTGGCTTCAGCTGGAATGGGTGTGATGGTAAGTATGGTTTAATTTAGAACAATAAAGAATTGTGTCTTTATTTCAATTAAAGGACTTTATTCTGGGTGTTGTGTTTTTTTTAAATACTTTACTAGAAATTCATGGCGGTCATGTCTAATACTGGCGTGACCCCATGAATTTTGGGCTTGGGGCCAGCTGATAATACCAAGCTGGCCCTAACCCCTTTATTACCCAGTGAGCCACCGCACCAGGGCCCTGGATGAGTTGGGTACAGCGCCAGAAGATGGCGCTTCTATGAACGCGCCATTTTCCGGGGTGGCTGCGGACTGCAATTTGTAGCGGGGGGGGGCCCAGAAAGCTTGGGCCTCCCTGCGCTGCAGATTCCAGCCCCCAGCTGCCTAGTTGTACCTGGCTGGACACAAAAATAGGGCGAAGCCCCACGTACTTTTTTTTTAATTATTTCATGAAATAATTAAGAAAAAAAGGCCTTCCCTATATTGTTGTGTCCGGCCAGGTACAAATAGGCAGCTGGTGGTTGGGGGCAGCCCGTTCCTGCCTGCTGTACCTGGCTGGACACAAATATAGTGCGAAGCCCCACTTCAATTTTTTTTAATTATTTCATGAAATTCATGAAATAATTAAGAAAAAAAGGGCTTCCCTATATTGTTGTGTCCGGCCAGGTACAAATAGGCAGCTGGTGGATGGGGGCAGCCCGTTTCTGCCTGCTGTACCTGGCTGGACACAAATATAGTGCGAAGCCCCACTTCAATTTTTTTAAATTATTTCAGGAAATTCATGAAATAATTTAAAAAAAATTGACGTGGGGCTGCGCCCTATATTTGTGTCCAGCCAGGTACAGCAGGCAGGAACGGGCTGCCCCCAACCACCAGCTGCCTATTTGTACCTGGCCGGACACAACAATATAGGGAAGCCCTTTTTTTCTTAATTATTTCATGAAATAATTTAAAGAAAATTGACGTGGGGCTTCGCCCTGTTTTTGTGTCCAGCCAGGTACAACTAGGCAGCTGGGGGCTGGAATCCGCAGCGCAGGGAGGCCCAAGCTTTCTGGGCCACCCCCGCTGCAAATTGCAGTCCGCAGCCACCCCGGAAAATGGCGCGTTCATAGAAGCGCCATCTTCTGGCGCTGTACCCAACTCATCCAGGGCCCTGGTGCGGTGGCTCACTGGGTAATAAAGGGGTTAGGGCCAGCTTGGCATTATCAGCTGGCCCTAAGCCCGAAATTCATGGGGTCACGCCAATATTAGACATGACCACCATGAATTTCTAGTAAAGTATTTAAAAAAAACACAACACCCAGAAAAAAGTCCTTTAATTGAAATAAACACACAATTCTTTATTGTTCTAAATTAAACCATACTTACCATCACGCCCATTCCAGCTGAAGCCAACGATCAACTGAAATAAAAGAAAAATAATAAAGCAACATCATCCTTACCTTTCCATGGTTCCCATGACAGCTTCAGCTCTGCTACATCGAGATGACAGGCTGGACCGCAGCAGAACGCTGCCATCCAGCCTGTCATCCCGCAGACACTGAGAAGCGCAGGCTTGCTTGCGCTCCACAGTGTCTCTCTGTTAGGGCATCCAGATGAGCCGAGTTAATGTCCAATGAACTCGGCTCACCTCATGCACGCCACTGACAGCGTGGGAAAATTCTCCTGCACTCAGCGCTTCAGCGTGGGAGAATTCTCACACTGAAGCGCTGAGTGCAGGAGAATTCTCCCACGCTGTCAGTGACGTGCAGGAGGTGAGCTGAGTTCATTGGACATGAGCTCACCTTATGCACATCACTGACAGCGTGGGAGAATTCTCCTGCACTCAGCGCTTCAGCGGGAGAATTCTCACACTGAAGCGCTGAGTGCAGGAGAATTCTCCCACGCTGTCAGTGACGTGCAGGAGGTGAGCTGAGTTCATTGGACATGAGCTCACCTTATGCACGTCACTGACAGCGTGGGAGAATTCTCCTGCACTCACCGCTTCAGCTTGAGAATTTTCCCACGCTGTCAGTGACGTGCATGAGGTGAGCCGAGTTCATTGGACATGACCTCGGCTCATCTGGATGCCGTCACAGCCAGACACTGAGGAGTGCAAGCATGCCTGCGCTTCTCAGTGTCTGCGGGATGAGAGGCTGGATGGCAGCGTTCTGCTGCGGTCCAGCCTGTCATCTCGATGTAGCAGAGCTGAAGCTGTCGTGGGAACCATGGAAAGGTAAGGATGAGGTTGCTTTATTATTTTTCTTTTATTGCAGGAGATCGTTGGCTTCAGCTGGAATGGGCGTGACGGTAAGTATGGTTTAATTTAGAACAATAAAGGATTGTGTCTTTATTTCAATTAAAGGACTTTATTCTGGGTGTTTGTGTTTTTTTTAACTTTGACTATGGGGTTAGTAATGGGGGTGTCTTATAGACGCCTCTCCATTACTAACCTGGGCTTGATGTCAGCTGGCATTATAAGCTGACATCAACCCCAACCCTATTACCCCCTGCCACCGCACCAGGGCAGCGTGGAAGAGCGAGGCTAAGTGCCAGAATTGGCGCATCCTATGAATGCGCCATTTCTGGGGCGGCTGACGGCTGGTGTTTCTAGCCTGGGAGGGGGCCAATATTCATGGCTCCCTTCCTGGGCTATTAATATCAGCACCCAGCTGTCTGCCTAGCCTTTGCTAGCTATTAAATTAGGGGGGACCCCACGTCATTTTTTTGGGGGGGTCCCCCATTTTAATAGCTAGTAAAGGCTATGTATTCAGCTGGGGGCTGATACTAGTAGCCTGGGAAGCTCCGTGGGTATTACCCCCTTCCCAGGCTTCAAACATCTGCCCCAGCCGTCTGCTTAACCTCCGCTAGAGCCTAAAATTAAGGGGAACCCCACGCCAATTTTTTTAATAATAAATCCTTTATTTTAATACTAAATGACAAGTACAGTAACCAACACTGTCACTGTACTTCTTATATATGTGGCTGACATGTTTCTATCTATCTAATCTATGTGTGAAGCTCTATTCTGTCTGTTATAAATTGTCGGGTACAGATGCTGAATTGCCGGCCGGCTTTTTTAAAGAGACAGTGCATGAAAACACTATTATTTTTTTTGATAAATCCTTTACGCTAAATGACAAGTACAGTAACCAACACTGTCCCTGTACTTCGTATATATGTGGCTGACATGTTTCTATCTATCTAATCTATGTATGATGCTCTATTCTGTCTGTTATAAATTGTCGGGTACCGCTGCTGAATTGCCGGCCGGCTTTTTTAAAGAGACAGTGCATGAAAACACTATTATTTTTTTAAATAAATCCTTTACACTAAATGACAAGTACAGTAATCAACACTGTCACTGCACTTCTTATATATGTGACTGACATGTTTCTATCTATCTAATCTATGTGTGATTCTCTATTCCTTCTATTCTAAATTGTCGGGTACCGCTGCTGAATTGCCGGCCGGCTTTTTTAAAGAGACGGTGCATGAAAACACTTATTTTTTTTGATAAATCCTTTACGCTAAATGACAAGTACAGTAAGCAGCACTTTCACTGTACTTCGTATATATGTGGCTGACATGTTTATATCTATCTAATCTATGTGTGAAGCTCTATTCTTTCGGTTCTAAATTGTCGGGTACCGGTGTATGCCGCTGCTGAATTACCGGCTTTTCATGTTTCACTGTTGGCACTGTTCCCATCGATTTGGGCAATCACTGTAATGCCACAACCACCATGGCTGTGGCATTACAGTGAGTGGCAGACAATCCCTGCATGATTGGTGCTCTAAATAGCGCCAGACATGCAGGACACGCTTTTGGTGCACGAACAGTTATCGAACATAACCTCGAACAGCCGAATTTTTTGCAAATCGTTCGGGTTCGTCGAACAACTCGAACACCGCCCAAAACAGCTCGAATTTGAGATTGGCGAACAGTTCTAGTCGAACACCGCTCATCTCTAGTGTACATAAAGTGCAGCACAGATTCATCTCACTGCCTCACTACTGAGCGTGTACATAAAGTGCAGCACAGATTCATCTCACTACTGAGCGTGTACATAAAGTGTAGCACAGATTCATCTCACTGCCTCACTACTGAGCGTGTACATAAAGTGCAGCAGATTCAGCTCACTACTGAGCGTGTACATAAAGTGCAGCACAGATTCATCTCACGGCCTCACTACTGAGCATGTATATAAAGTGCAGCACAGATTCATCTCACTGCCTCACTACTGAGCGTGTACATAAAGTGCAGCACAGATTCATCTCACTACTGAGCGTGTACATAAAGTGCAGCACAGATTCATCTCACAGCCTCACTACTGAGCATGTATATAAAGTGTAGCATAGATTCATCTCACTGCCTCACTACTGAGCGTGTACATAAAGTGCAGCAGATTCATCTCACTACTGAGCGTGTACATAAAGTGCAGCACAGATTCATCTCACTGCCTCACTACTGAGCGTGTACATAAAGTGCAGCACAGATTCATCTCACTGCCTCACTACTGAGCGTGTACATAAAGTGCAGCACAGATTCATCTCACTGCCTCACTACTGAGCGTGTACATAAAGTGCAGCACAGATTCATCTCACTACTGAGTGTGTACATAAAGTGCAGCACAGATTCATCTCACGGCCTCACTACTGAGCATGTATATAAAGTGCAGCACAGATTCATCTCACTGCCTCACTACTGAGCGTGTACATAAAGTGCAGCACAGATTCATCTCACTGTCTCACTACTGAGCGTGTACATAAAGTGCAGCACAGATTCATCTCACTGCCTCACTACTGAGCATGTATATAAAGTGCAGCACAGATTCATCTCACTGCCTCACTACTGAGCGTGTACATAAAGTGCAGCACAGATTCATCTCATTGCCTCACTACTTACCGTGTACATAAAGTGCAGCACAGATTCATCTCACTGCCTCACTACTGGGCATGTACACAAAGTGCAGCACAGATTCATCTCACTGCCTCACTAGTGGGCATGTACATAAAGTGCAGCACAGATTCATCTCACTGCCTCACTACTGAGCGTGTACATAAAGTGCAGCACAGATTCATCTCACTACTGAGCATGTACATAAAGTGCAGCACAGATTCATCTCACTGCCTCACTACTGAGCGTGTACATAAAGTGCAGCACAGATTCATCTCATTGCCTCACTACTGAGCGTGTACATAAAGTGCAGCACAGATTCATCTCACTGCCTCACTACTGAGCATGTACATAAAGTGCAGCACAGATTCATCTCACTGCCGCACTACTGAGCGTGTACATAAAGTGCAGCACAGATTCATCTCACTGCCTCACTACTGAGCGTGTACATAAAGTGCAGCACAGATTCATCTCACTGCCTCACTACTGAGCGTGTACATAAAGTGCAGCACAGATTCATCTCACTACTGAGCGTGTACATAAAGTGCAGCACAGATTCATCTCACGGCCTCACTACTGAGCATGTATATAAAGTGCAGCACAGATTCATCTCACTGCCTCACTACTGAGCGTGTACATAAAGTGCAGCACAGATTCATCTCACTACTGAGCGTGTACATAAAGTGAAGCACAGATTCATCTCACTGCCTCACTACTGAGCGTGTACGTAAAGTGCAGCACAGATTCATCTCACTACTGAGCGTGTACATAAAGTGCAGCACAGATTCATCTCACGGCCTCACTACTGAGCATGTATATAAAGTGTAGCACAGATTCATCTCACTGCCTCACTACTGAGCGTGTACATAAAGTTCAGCAGATTCATCTCAATACTGAGCGTGTACATAAAGTGCAGCACAGATTCATCTCACTGCCTCACTACTGAGCGTGTACATAAAGTGCAGCACAGATTCATCTCACTACTGAGCGTGTACATAAAGTGCAGCACAGATTCATCTCACGGCCTCACTACTGAGCATGTATATAAAGTGTAGCACAGATTCATCTCTCTGCCTCACTACTGAGCGTGTACATAAAGTGCAGCAGATTCATCTCACTACGGAGCGTGTACATAAAGTGCAGCACAGATTCATCTCACTGCCTCACTACTGAGCGTGTACATAAAGTGCAGCACAGATTCATCTCACTGCCTCACTACTGAGCGTGTACATAAAGTTCAGCAGATTCATCTCAATACTGAGCGTGTACATAAAGTGCAGCACAGATTCATCTCACTGCCTCACTACTGAGCGTGTACATAAAGTGCAGCACAGATTCATCTCACTACTGAGCGTGTACATAAAGTGCAGCACAGATTCATCTCACGGCCTCACTACTGAGCATGTATATAAAGTGCAGCACAGATTCATCTCACTACTGAGCGTGCACATAAAGTGCAGCACAGATTCATCTCACTGCCTCACTACTGAGCGTGTACATAAAGTGCAGCACAGATTCATCTCACGGCCTCACTACTGAGCGTGTACATAAAGTGCAGCACAGATTCATCTCACTGCCTCACTACTGAGCGCGTACATAAAGTGCAACACAGATTCATCTCACTGCCTCACTACTGAGCGTGTACATAAAGTGCAGCACAGATTCATCTCACTGCCTCACTACTGAGCATGTACATAAAGTGCAGCACAGATTCATCTCACTGCCTCACTACTGAGCGTGAACAAAGTGCAGCACAGATTCATCTCACTACTGAGCGTGTACATAAAGTGCAGTACAGATTCATCTCACTACTGAGCGTGTACATAAAGTGCAGCACAGATTCATCTCACTGCCTCACTACTGAGCGTGAACATAAAGTGCAGCACAGATTCATCTCACTACTGAGCGTGTACATAAAGTGCAGCACAGATTCATCTCACTACTGAGCGTGTACATAAAGTGCAGCACAGATTCATCTCACTGCCTCACTACTGAGCATGTATATAAAGTGCAGCACAGATTCATCTCACTGCCTCACTACTGAGCGTGTACATAAAGTGCAGCACAGATTCATCTCATTGCCTCACTACTTACCGTGTACATAAAGTGCAGCACAGATTCATTTCACTGCCTCACTACTGGGCATGTACACAAAGTGCAGCACAGATTCATCTCACTGCCTCACTAGTGGGCATGTACATAAAGTGCAGCACAGATTCATCTCACTGCCTCACTACTGAGCGTGTACATAAAGTGCAGCACAGATTCATCTCACTACTGAGCATGTACATAAAGTGCAGCACAGATTCATCTCACTGCCTCACTACTGAGCGTGTACATAAAGTGCAGCACAGATTCATCTCATTGCCTCACTACTGAGCGTGTACATAAAGTGCAGCACAGATTCATCTCACTGCCTCACTACTGAGCATGTACATAAAGTGCAGCACAGATTCATCTCACTGCCGCACTACTGAGCGTGTACATAAAGTGCAGCACAGATTCATCTCACTGCCTCACTACTGAGCGTGTACATAAAGTGCAGCACAGATTCATCTCACTGCCTCACTACTGAGCGTGTACATAAAGTGCAGCACAAATTCATCTCACTGCCTCACTACTGAGCGTGTACATAAAGTGCAGCAGATTCATCTCACTACGGAGCGTGTACATAAAGTGCAGCACAGATTCATCTCACTGCCTCACTACTGAGCGTGTACATAAAGTGCAGCACAGATTCATCTCACTACTGAGCGTGTACATAAAGTGCAGCACAGATTCATCTCACGGCCTCACTACTGAGCATGTATATAAAGTGTAGCACAGATTCATCTCTCTGCCTCACTACTGAGCGTGTACATAAAGTGCAGCAGATTCATCTCACTACGGAGCGTGTACATAAAGTCCAGCACAGATTCATCTCACTGCCTCACTACTGAGCGTGTACATAAAGTGCAGCACAGATTCATCTCACTGCCTCACTACTGAGCGTGTACATAAAGTGCAGCACAGATTCATCTCACTACTGAGCGTGTACAGAAAGTGCAGCACAGATTCATCTCACGGCCTCACTACTGAGCATGTATATAAAGTGCAGCACAGATTCATCTCACTACTGAGCGTGTACATAAAGTGCAGCACAGATTCATCTCACTGCCTCACTACTGAGCGTGTACATAAAGTGCAGCACAGATTCATCTCACGGCCTCACTACTGAGCGTGTACATAAAGTGCAGCACAGATTCATCTCACTGCCTCACTACTGAGCGCGTACATAAAGTGCAGCACAGATTCATCTCACTGCCTCACTACTGAGCGTGTACATAAAGTGCAGCACAGATTCATCTCACTGCCTCACTACTGAGCATGTACATAAAGTGCAGCACAGATTCATCTCACTGCCTCACTACTGAGCGTGAACAAAGTGCAGCACAGATTCATCTCACTACTGAGCGTGTACATAAAGTGCAGTACAGATTCATCTCACTACTGAGCGTGTACATAAAGTGCAGCACAGATTCATCTCACTGCCTCACTACTGAGCGTGTACATAAAGTGCAGCACAGATTCATCTCACTACTGAGCGTGTACATAAAGTGCAGCACAGATTCATCTCACTACTGAGCGTGTACATAAAGTGCAGCACAGATTCATCTCACGGCCTCACTACTGAGCATGTATATAAAGTGCAGCACAGATTCATCTCACTGCCTCACTACTGAGCGTGTACATAAAGTGCAGCACAGATTCATCTCACTACTGAGCGTGTACATAAAGTGCAGCACAGATTCATCTCACGGCCTCACTACTGAGCATGTATATAAAGTGTAGCACAGATTCATCTCACTGCCTCACTACTGAGCGTGAACAAAGTGCAGCACAGATTCATCTCACTACTGAGCGTGTACATAAAGTGCAGCACAGATTCATCTCACTACTGAGCGTGTACATAAAGTGCAGCACAGATTCATCTCACTACTGAGCGTGTACATAAAGTGCAGCACAGATTCATCTCACTGCCTCACTACTGAGCGTGTACATAAAGTGCAGCACAGATTCATCTCACTACTGAGCGTGTACATAAAGTGCAGCACAGATTCATCTCACGGCCTCACTACTGAGCATGTATATAAAGTGTAGCACAGATTCATCTCACTGCCTCACTACTGAGCGTGTACATAAAGTGCAGTAGATTCATCTCAATACTGAGCGTGTACATAAAGTGCAGCACAGATTCATCTCACTGCCTCACTACTGAGCGTGTACATAAAGTGCAGCACAGATTCATCTCACTGCCTCACTACTGAGCGTGTACATAAAGTGCAGCACAGATTCATCTCACTACTGAGCGTGTACATAAAGTGCAGCACAGATTCATCTCACGGCCTCACTACTGAGCATGTATATAAAGTGCAGCACAGATTCATCTCACTGCCTCACTACTGAGCGTGTACATAAAGTGCAGCACAGATTCATCTCACTGCCTCACTACTGAGCATGTACATAAAGTGCAGCACAGATTCATCTCACTGCCTCACTACTGAGCGTGAACAAAGTGCAGCACAGATTCATCTCACTACTGAGCGTGTACATAAAGTGCAGTACAGATTCATCTCACTACTGAGCGTGTACATAAAGTGCAGCACAGATTCATCTCACTGCCTCACTACTGAGCGTGAACATAAAGTGCAGCACAGATTCATCTCACTACTGAGCGTGTACATAAAGTGCAGCACAGATTCATCTCACTACTGAGCGTGTACATAAAGTGCAGCACAGATTCATCTCACGGCCTCACTACTGAGCATGTATATAAAGTGCAGCACAGATTCATCTCACTGCCTCACTACTGAGCGTGTACATAAAGTGCAGCACAGATTCATCTCACTACTGAGCGTGTACATAAAGTGCAGCACAGATTCATCTCACTGCCTCACTACTGAGCGTGTACATAAAGTGCAGCACAGATTCATCTCACTACTGAGCGTGTACATAAAGTGCAGCACAGATTCATCTCACGGCCTCACTACTGAGCATGTATATAAAGTGTAGCACAGATTCATCTCACTGCCTCACTACTGAGCGTGTACATAAAGTGCAGTAGATTCATCTCAATACTGAGCGTGTACATAAAGTGCAGCACAGATTCATCTCACTGCCTCACTACTGAGCGTGTACATAAAGTGCAGCACAGATTCATCTCACTGCCTCACTACTGAGCGTGTACATAAAGTGCAGCACAGATTCATCTCACTACTGAGCGTGTACATAAAGTGCAGCACAGATTCATCTCACTACTGAGCGTGTACATAAAGTGCAGCAGATTCATCTCAATACTGAGCGTGTACATAAAGTGCAGCACAGATTCATCTCACTGCCTCACTACTGAGCGTGTACATAAAGTGCAGCACAGACTCATCTCACTGCCTCACTACTGAGCGTGTACATAAAGTGCAGCACAGATTCATCTCACTACTGAGCGTGTACATAAAGTGCATCACAGATTCATCTCACGGCCTCACTACTGAGCATGTATATAAAGTGTAGCACAGATTCATCTCACTGCCTCACTACTGAGCGTGTACATAAAGTGCAGCAGATTCATCTCACTACTGAGCGTGTACATAAAGTGCATCACAGATTCATCTCACTGTCTCACTACTGAGCGTGTACATAAAGTGCAGCACAGATTCATCTCACTGCCTCACTACTGAGCGTGTACATAAAGTGCAGCACAGATTCATCTCACTGCCTCACTACTGAGCGTGTACATAAAGTGCAGCACAGATTCATCTCACTGCCTCACTACTGAGCGTGTACATAAAGTGCAGCACAGATTCATCTCACTACTGAGCGTGTACATAAAGTGCAGCACAGATTCATCTCACGGCCTCACTACTGAGCATGTATATAAAGTGCAGCACAGATTCATCTCACGGCCTCACTACTGAGCATGTATATAAAGTGCAGCACAGATTCATCTCACTACTGAGCGTGTACATAAAGTGCAGCACAGATTCATCTCACTGCCTCACTACTGAGCGTGTACATAAAGTGCAGCACAGATTCATCTCACTGCCTCACTACTGAGCATGTATATAAAGTGCAGCAGATTCATCTCACTGCCTCACTACTGAGCGCGTACATAAAGTGCAGCACAGATTCATCTCACTGCCTCACTACTGAGCGTGTACATAAAGTGCAGCACAGATTCATCTCACTGCCTCACTACTGAGCATGTACATAAAGTGCAGCACAGATTCATCTCACTGCCTCACTACTGAGCGTGAACATAAAGTGCAGCACAGATTCATCTCACTACTGAGCGTGTACATAAAGTGCAGTACAGATTCATCTCACTACTGAGCGTGTACATAAAGTGCAGCACAGATTCATCTCACTGCCTCACTACTGAGCATGTATATAAAGTGCAGCAGATTCATCTCACTGCCTCACTACTGAGCGCGTACATAAAGTGCAGCACAGATTCATCTCACTGCCTCACTACTGAGCGTGTACATAAAGTGCAGCACAGATTCATCTCACTGCCTCACTACTGAGCATGTACATAAAGTGCAGCACAGATTCATCTCACTGCCTCACTACTGAGCGTGAACATAAAGTGCAGCACAGATTCATCTCACTACTGACCGTGTACATAAAGTGCAGTACAGATTCATCTCACTACTGAGCGTGTACATAAAGTGCAGCACAGATTCATCTCACGGCCTCACTACTGAGCATGTATATAAAGTGCAGCACAGATTCATCTCACTGCCTCACTACTGAGCGTGTACATAAAGTGCAGCACAGATTCATCTCACTGCCTCACTACTGAGCGTGTACATAAAGTGCAGCACAGATTCATCTCACTGCCTCACTACTGAGCGTGTTCATAAAGTGCAGCACAGATTCATCTCACTGCCTCACTACTGAGCATGTACATAAAGTGCAGCACAGATTCATCTCACGGCCTCACTACTGAGCGTGTACATAAAGTGCAGCACAGATTCATCTCACTGCCTCACTACTGGGCATGTACATTAAGTGCAGCACAGATTCATCTCACTGCCTCACTACTGAGTGTGTACATAAAGTGCAGCACAGATTCATCTCACTGCCTCACTACTGAGCGTGTACATAAAGTGCAGCACAGATTCATCTCAACTAAAAGCCCAGATCCTTAGATCAGGAACAGAACAGACATTTATAGGACATTTCATAACTTTCCCAAATTCTTATAAAAACATTTACAGCACATCTTGCATTGTACTACTGTACCCAATGTATTATATATTTTAGGAGTCGGTCCATTTTATACCGACTCCACCAAAATGGACACCAACTGCGACTCCACAGCCCTGGTGGGGACAGTGGGCGACAGATCCACAGCAAGATCAGGTCTGAACAAACCCTTTGAAAAACACATCAAAAGACCAAAACAAAAAAAGGAGAACAATAGCAGAAAGAACACGGCTACTGTAGATGTAGACAAGTAATATTCACAGCTTTAGATTGCAACGTTGTATATTTCATATAAAAAAGAATGCCGAACAATAGAAATCAGTAAATAAGTTATAAAATCAGCACAAAAATACAACTCTAAAAATACAAACACTCCAACAGTACAGCGTCATAACTGCTAATAATGCATATACATGACACCTTCCATAGATGCTTCCTTCCCAATGTGACATCTATAGCTATAGTAACACAAGTGTTGTGCTTAGTCGGGAGTGGACACAAGATTGAGAAAGCTGGAACAACTAATGGCAGTAGAAAATACAGCATTTTTGGTACAAGCAGTATTTTAACAAGGTTGATTACTTAAAGGAACTAAACCTAGAAATGAAAGTTGCCTTCAATGTTTAGTAGTCTGCAGCATTTCCTGTATGATCCTGGAGCAGTCCAGTCTTGTAGAACAAAGGGGTTAATGTCCTGCTGATCAGTTCCGGCTTGGATTGGCAGCCGGCAGAAGCCCTGCCCCGAGCCAGGGAGGATGGCTTAGAGATGCCTTGTCCTACTGCACACAGGGAGGTTCTGGCTGTAAGACAACTGGCTGCAGCAGAAAACAGGGCAGTGAGGAGGCCACGCGGCCATGATGCTGCTGGTGTGACACAGATGTCTTTACATCATTTCTCAGTTTTTGATTGTAATGAGAATAATATAAACAACACATAATGGCACAGAAAACTGGGATTTTTGCATTTTGTTTGAGCATTTTCTGTGTATTTTGTTCCTTAAAAAAAGAGTTTTCCAGCACTTAGACACTGATGTCCTACCTAATAAAACAAGTGAAGGGGCAGTGTTTACTGCAGTGCGCTGGTCCCGTCAGGTAGATGATCGCTGGTGATGCAGTCAGATTCCTATTCATCTGATGTTAATGGTTTATTAAGGGCCACAAAGTGTGTAGTCCCAGAGAACCCCTTTACTGAGGATAGTGGTGGACATTACACACTGAGAGCCGTCTTTGTATCCCAATCTGAAGTCTCTAGGTTTATCAGCTGAGAGAATTTGTGTCTTGTAAAGGTGTCAGAGTCTGCAGTGATACTTAACCCCCGTGATACAATACTACATTACTACCAGCCCTCTGATTGCCAACATAACAGCCACTAGCTTAACCCTATTAGAGCTGACTCTGTAACTAATCATCTTTAAAATGTTCTCCGCCTCAATATCTTGTTGGAGAAATGCTGAGTTTAATGAGTTGTCCAGACATATGATATGATATGATATTGATGACTTTTAGCTAGATCATCAATATCAGATCAGTGGTGGTCCGAGGTGTGGCACCCCCAGCGATCAGCCGCCACACATTGAGCAGAGCTTCGGTGCGGGTGGCAGGTAGCGCTCACACCGGTCTTAGATCGATGACCTCTCCTACGGATAGGACATCAGTACCAAGTGACCGGACAACTCCTTCTGAGACTTGCCAAGCCACCTTACTCCTCCTCAGTGGCTATTCTAGCTTCATCTCATGACCAGCATCAGAAGGATTTTTAGGAATTTGCAAAACTGCAACCGTTCTATACGGGGAGTAATCAGTCACACGATTCAGCTTTTTAGTTTAAAGAGGTCTTGTATAGTTCTGACAGCAGAGATGGGGAGAGCGGAGCAGTAGCCATGTTCGGCCAACCTCCATCAAACAACGATAGAATAAGGCCGGTCCGCATCTGCTGGATGTGTTGTGAATTTGTCGTGTAGATTAGCGCACAGAAAATCCACAGCGCATTTAAGAAATCATTCAAAAGTAATACAAAATTTCTGCAGGGAAACTGACCTGTGATTTGGATTTTTAGTTCTGCCGCCTGTGATTTTCTGCCAGGACTCAGTGGTTTTCATGATTTAGTGTGCAATTCTCGACAGACATTTGCAGCAGCAAATTTAGTAAAGAGAACTTTTCACCTCGGAAAATGCTCTATACCAGCAGCTATAGGGTTAATCAGAAAGTGACTAATAACAATGCTGCCTTGCCACCTTGCTGAAAGTGCAGCTACTGGGAGAAAATAAACATTTCCTCCTGGGAAGTGCCAGCTTTCAGTCATGGCGGCGTGCACAGGGTGGCTACCGTCACTGCTCACTATACTGTGCGGCAGCTGTAAGCACGGCCTGGCACTGACAGCAGACTGCAGCGCATTTGTGCAGAGGTAGCTGTCAAAGTGTCAGGGCATGCTTACAGCTGACGCTCACAGTTTAGTGAGCAGTGACGGTAGCCTCCCTGTGCACATCCCCAAGACTGAAAGCAGCAGCTTCTGGTAGGAAACAAGTTAGTTTTCTCCCTGTACCCACACTTTTAGTATTACCGCAAAGCATTGTAACGCTATATCCCTGCAGATTAACCCTATATCTGCAGGTATATAGTACTTTCTGTGTGATAGGTCCCCTTTAAGTGAGAACCTACCCTAATGCTGTATTCAGACAATAAAAAAACTTTTTTTTTTTTAACCAGGAAAAAGTACTGCATGCTCCCAATCAACACAGCACTCCTGATCTGAATGTAAATAGCCTACTGGCCTTTCACAAATTTCTAATCAGGTGGGAAAACACTTTACGAATGCCTTTGGGATAATCTTTGTAACCAACTGTCAGCAGAGAGGGTTCACCGGCAGGCACCCTAACAATTCTCTATATTTGGGAGGGGGGGGGGGGCATGTTTCCAAATTTGAAGGGAATGCATCATCAGGAAGTGACCTACAGTTTAAATCAGGTTTGTGTGTTAAATTTAAATTTTTATTATTTTGGCCAATTCTTTGTCATATCATAAGGTGCATTAAAAATAAAAATGTCTTGCAGTTTTCACAGTGGCCACTGGGGCTTTTCAAGACTAGCTTCCTGTTTCTGGAAACAAAACCTGGTCTAATGAGTCTGTGCAAAGGCTGCAAGGTCATTGTGAAGGGAGGAGGAGCAGGGTGAGCTGTGATATCACCTGTTTTGATTGGTGGATCCTGTGTTATCAGCTGTGTATAGAGGAGTTACTTCTCATTGTACTCCTGCCACTGCTGATAAGGAGCCCGCTGAAAACTCCTCCTGAAAGGACATGAGGTATGTATCTTAAAACCCCCTGTGCCTGTGTGAAAAATGCAAGACTAATTTTGTTTAATACATATCTTGATAGATATATATATATATATATTAAAAAAAAAAAACGCAAAAAGAAACAAATAAATAGTAATAGAAAAAACATACTTGAGACACTAAAGCCTGATTTAAACAATAATTCATTCTCTGATGACACATTTTCTTTAAGGAGAGATGATGAAGCAAATGTAGTTATTTTTCACTAAAATTAATAGAAGTCACGGTCCCTAAGAATTGAATGAGATGTGAAGTATAATCATGGTTGGCATTTGTCTACAAAAAGAGGTAGTCCAGGTCCCATTACTTCATGTGCTTTGGGCATTGTAGCATTACATGGTAACGTTTGTGCACCGCATGCGACACTGACACCTCAATGTTTTACTAAAAAATTGAAAATGGCATGAAAAGACGCCATAGAAAGGTAAAGTTGGAAGGGACCTCCAGGGTCATCGTGTCCAACCCCCTGCTCAATGCAGGATTCACTAAACCATCTCAGACAGATGTCTGTCCAGCCTCTGTTTGAAGACTTCCATTGAAGGAGAACTCACCACCTCTCGTGGCCGCCTGTTCCACTCACTGATCACCCTCAATGATGGAGGCAGGTTGCTGCACCCTATGCACCTCTGCGGGGAAGACCACCAGGCATGAAGATGACTGGCCCTGAGCTGCTAATGCCAGGGGAGAAAATACCAGGTACTGAGGGCAAACTTCTGCAATGTAGACTCAGCCTGACCGCACAGCTTTACAGACACTGGCACAAGTTATATTAATTTGCTTATACTCCTATCATCAGAGCTGATTTAGAGGAAGCCGTCAGAAATAGACATATTGCACAATAGAGAATCGTGTTCCTTGGTGTTCATCTAACACGTCAATAAAATGATTTATCAAACTAAATTCTGTACTATGTACACTGTACAAATAACCCCGCGGCATGCTGCACACCACTGCACTTTATTCTTCTTTAGCTCTCCGGTGAAATCTCTCCAATAGTGCTTGGAAAATATTTCCAGGAATTTTCTGGTGCCGATCTATCAATGACTGAAGGGCACATTTTGTCTAGAAGAGAAGAAAACAAACAAGACACGGTGAGACATTGGGCAGGAGCTTCAGACAGGACAAATACTGAGTGTGGGACGTTGTGCGGACACTGGGGTGACATGTGGGGGAAACGCCTGCAGAAAACCTGGAGACAAGTCTCATGGCTACTAATTAAATCTAAGTTTTCAAAAGCACTTAACCAGTTAAAGGCCGGAGCATATTCTTCTGGCACATTTTACTTTTCTTTTTTACTTTCATACATGTGGATATAAAGAGCTCTAAACAATTTTCTTGTTTGGTTATTCAAGTAGTTTTTGGCGTTTTTTTTCCCCCAGACAAACAAATTCTACTTTTGTGCTTTAAGTTTAATTCATTTTTCTTTATCCCTTCCCTGCACTCCTCCGATATTGAAAAAAATTAAAAAAGGGGGTGAAGTATGCGAGCTGAAGGTATGATCCCCCTTTTCCAGCCCTGCCCTTGATTTAAAAAACAAAAAACATATCAAAATTGTAACAAAGTGCAGCTGAAAACATTTGAAAAAATTAAAAAAACCTGTTGTTTTTTTTTTTGCACTTGCGATCTTGTGGTAGACATTGAAATTACTGGATGTACATTTTTAGCCAGGTGTTTTCCCAATTTGTCTGTATTTTCGTGTTGTCTTGATTATATATTATGTCTGCTTACACAGCACCATCATGTACCACAGCGCTTTACAGATATCATCACTATTCCCATTGGGGCTCACAACCCCAGGGTGAACATATAAACTCCTTGCCAATAGTAACCCCATGCATGCATTTCCTATGTATTAATAAACATGTGATTTATCTCAGATATTTGCTCTGCACTTCTGTCTGATGATGTGCGTTTGCCATAAATATGGTAGTTGATGGGTGCTGAGTGACATCTGTCATGGCATATACTTTTCTCCCTGCTGCCGACCCCCATCTAGGAGCGAGTCTAATATTTTATAATCAATGGTAATATGAAGGAATATTAGCTGAAGAACTTCAGATACTGAAGATTATTAACGATTCATTCAAAAAAAATTCTTGTCCAAACACACAATAATATCTCTTGATTAATAGGGCAATTACATGGAGAATCTAATCATTTATTTCTGTGTTTTTCCTTTTAAAATGCCTTAATTATACATTAAAAATGTTAAAAAATTAATAGCATGAGAACATGGCAGCATGAGAGCAGGAATCAGGGGGCAAGGCAGACACTCAGCCGATCACTGTGAGCGGCATGATGTGAAGGGCAGGAATAGAGGACCCCCCGAGCTGGGCATCCCCCCTACTGACCGCATGGCTGCAGCACTGAGCACCCACAGACATGGGGCACCTCTGGTATGGAGGAGAATGATAGAGATTAGTGATAGAGAAGTTTATATAAAAAGGGAAGACGGAGACAGTGTGCTGCAATAGAGAGCAGGTAGTGGCTCCCATTGGGGTGGATTAAGGCATTTGTGAAACGCGTGGCGGGGGTTTGATTGGTGATCTTTTCTGCCATCTATTATTTTATTATTTATATTTATTACCTGTGACTTCTGACCTGTGGCGTAGACATTTATTAGCATTGTTGTATAGACTTTTTAGATTGCAAGCCCCAATGGAGATAGTGATGATATTGTCTGTGAAGCGCTGTGGAATTAATGGCGCTATATAAGTGAGTAAAATAAATAAATAAAATAGACAATTCTACATGTATCTATACTATTGAATACTTATCTATGTACATCTGTATTGGCATTCAGGTGAAATACAACATAAAACAAGTGATCTATAACTTTACTACTGGGGTTCCCACAGCTGCTCACCCACCAATTTCAGTCTGTCTTTATTGCTGAGATTATCTATATTCATTGTTTTTATGACTAGTACCCAATAAAGTTTACTACCTTTAAGTAATTTTCATTAACTTTGGCCTGGCACATATCTGGTTTATTAGTTTTCTCCGGAGTATATTGGCGACATATTTTGTGAACATATAAAATAAATTTAAAAGGGGTTGTCCGGTCCAAACCGATAAGTCTGCAGTCACTGTGTGTCTCTCTGTGTGACTGCAGACTTATGAATCCCCCCAGCACACACACTTTGGGGATTCACCGGTTTCTGAGCCGGGATCAGAGGGTATGTATGAGTTATACATAGTCCCGGCCATAGCCCGTTGAGTGGGCATGGCCTCGTTGCATACACTTGTATGGAGAGAGGCCACACCATCTGGTTGACCATGCCAACTGGACAGTCATGTCACTAGTCAGGGTGCAGCCTCGCTCTACACAAGTGTATGCAGCGAGGTCACGCCAGATGGTCGCGCACTGCCCAGGGGTATGTATAACTCACATATATCCTCCGGTCCCGGCTCACAAACCGGTGACTCCCCGCAGCACACAGTGCGTGGCCTGGGGGTGGTTCATAAGTCTGCAGTCATACAGAGTGATACACAGAGTGGCTGCAGTTTGAACTGGACAACCCCTTTAAAAAAAAAAAAAAAGCGAAAATGGAGAGATGAATTAGGTACAAGCAAAGAGGGGAAAAAACAAGAGAAAAACAATAAAAACAGGTGCAAATACAATAATGAATCTGGCCCAATGTTTCCTACCATTCAGACTAATCTCACCTTCTCTGCCAATTCATTTGCTGTAATATTTGGATCGTACTGGATAGGGTCACCAAGATACGTGCGAAATTTCACTGGGAATCCCCCATACACAGGAACGAATGGTATCTTATACGTCTCATACAACCACCTAAAGATCCCTGAGAAAGAGAGATGAACACATTTCATAACAGATGAATGAGAAATAGGACCAGTCACATGTACATAGGTAGAGGCGCTGCTGTGTCTGCGGCATTCTGGTGATCGGTGCTGGCTAGGGATCGCCCCCTACTGACCAAACGTGGCTGGCCTACCTAAGGATAACAAACCAATGCTCTTCCCTTGGAAAACCCTTTAAACTTACAGCCTTAGAACAATTGTGGATATTGTCAAAAGCTATATACTGTATAAATTAAAATTACAAGTAGTAAGAGTAAACTGTGAACAAGATAGAATTACATATAAAGCCCGCTCATTGCATAGCACATTCTGCAACTATATAACACACTTAGTCAAGTACTAGAAAAATATTCTGACTGCCTGTAGCTGGCAAAGATACAAGACTTACTACATACAGGAGCTCGGATATTGCAATAAGCTCTAATTTTTAGGACAAGAGGAGTGACTTTGTACAACAAGTCAAATTCATGAGTTACAGATTTAACATCAATTAACATCTAACAATTTATGTGACCATACGCTGACCTGCATGAAGGTAATAATCTAAGGTTACACAAAAGCAAGAGACATATCTTACGCAAGCAGCCGAGAGAGCGGAATCCTTCCCGGACGTTCTGTGTGAACATTGGGATGATGCACTAGGAAAAGAAAGCACAACCATGTCACACAATGGCGAGTCCACAGCACCTCCATTATATATAGTGCATTGTGAAAGGATTTGGCCCCCTTGAACTTTTCTACCTTTTGCCACATTTCCGGCTTCAAACATAGAAATATAAAATTAAAATTTTTTTGGGAAGAATCAACAACAAGTGGGACACAATGGTGAAGTGGAACGAAATTTATTGGATATTTTAAACTTTTTTAACAAATTAAAAACTGAAAAGTGGGGTGTGCAATATTATTCGGCCCCCTTGAGTTAATACTTTGTAGCGCCACCTATTGCTGCGATTACAGCTGCAAGTCTCTTGGGGTATGTCTCTATCAGTTTTGCACATCGAGGCTGAAATTCTTGCCCATTCTTCCATGCAAAACAGCTCGAGCTCAGTGAGGTTGGATGGAGGGCGTTTGTGAACAGCAGTTTTCAGCTCTTTCCACAGATTCTCTATTGGATTCAGGTCTGGACTTTGACTTGGCCATTCTAACACCTGGATACGTTTATTTTTGAACCATTCCATTGTAGATTTTGCTTTATGTTTGGGATCATTGTCTTGTTGGAAGATAAATCTCCGTCCCAGTCTCAGGTCTTTTGCAGACTCCAACAGGTTTTCTTCAAAAATGGTCCTGTATTTGGCTCCGTCCATCTTCCCATCAATTTTAACCATCTTCCCTGTCCCTGCTGAAAAAAAGCAGGCCCAAACCATGATGCTGCCACCACCATGTTTGACACTGGGGATGGTGTTTTGAGGGTGATGAACTGTGTTGCTTTTACGCCAAACATATCGCTTTGCATTGTGGCCAAAAAGTTAGATTTTGGTTTCATCTGACCAGAGCACCTTATTCCACATGTTTGGTGTGTCTCCCAGGTGGCTTGTGGCAAACTTCAAACGAGAATTTTTATGGATATCTTTGAGAAATGGCTTTCTTCTTGCCACTCTTCCATAAAGGCCAGATTTGTGCAGTGTACGACTGATTGTTGTCCTATGGACAGACTCTCCCACCTCAGCTGTAGATCTCTGCAGTTCATCCAGAGTGATCATGGGCCCTTTGGCTGCATCTCTGATCAGTCTTCTCTTTGTTCAAGATGAAAGTTTAGAGGGACGGCCGGGTCTTGGTAGATTTGCAGTGGTCTGATACTCCTTCCATTTCAATATGATCGCTTGCACAGTGCTCCTTGAGATGTTTAAAACTTGGGAAATCTTTTTGTATCCAAATCCGGCTTTAAACTTCCCCACAACAGTATCTCGGACCTGCCTGGTGTGTTCCTTGGTCTTCATGATGCTCTCTGCACATGAAACCGAACCCTGAGACTATCACAGAGCAGGTGCATTTATACAGAGACTTGATTCACACAGGTGGATTCTATTTATCATTACCAGTCATTTAGGACAACATTGGATCATTCAGAGATCCTCACTGAACTTCTGGAGTAAGTTTGCTGCACTGAAAGTAAAGGGGCCGAATAATATTGCACGCACCACTTTTCAGTTTTTAATTTGTTAAAAAAGTTTAAAATATCCAATAAATTTCATTCCACTTCACGGTTGTGTCCCACTTGTTGTTGATTCTTCCCAAAAAAAATAGAATTTTATATCTTTATGTTTGAAGCCAGAAATGTGGCAAAAGGTAGAAAAGTTCAAGGGGGCCAAATACTTTCACAATGCACTGTATATATTTCTTTCATTTACTCATTTTCCAAGTCACTATTTATATTAAAAACAAAATCTTGCAATTTTCAGACCTATAACTGGACTCACACTTTCTATTCTTTACAGAAGACTTTTTAGTTGTCTCATTATCGTTACAGACAGAATTATGCCATGTGCCCACGTAGCGTTTTTGTAGCGTTTTTGGGGCTGCGAAAACACCCCGAAAACGCTGGTAAAACAGTCTGCCATGCAAAGCAATGTGAATTTGGATGTGCTGTGCACATGATGCGCTAATTTGCGCGCCAAATTCGCATTGCGTTGCAAAATGCAGCATGACCATTTCTACCGCGATTACGCTGCAAATTCGCGGCCATTGAGGAACATTGAAACGCAGCAAACCCGCAGGTATATGTGGATTTGCTGCGTTTCAATTAAATTCAATGGCCGCAAATTTGCAGCATAATCGCGGTGCGTGTGGTACCCGGGATGAAGAGGAGACTACAACTCCTCTTCATCCCGGCTACCACGCGGTGAACAAAAGAAATAAAAAAGTTAAAAATAAACAAAACCTGTATAGTCACCTCTCCGGCGGCCCCCGATCTGCTCTCCGGTCTTCTCCAGTCTGCTCCCGGCCACGTCCTCTTTCCTTGGCGTCCTGTGGTGTACTGTCAGGACCTGCGGTGACATCATTTAGTCAACTGATGGTCACGCGACCGTCGGCGGTCAGGTGATGGTCGCGTGACCATCAGCTGACTAAATGACGTCACCGCAGGTCCTGACAGTACACTGCGGGACGCTGAAGAGAGAGGATCGCAGGATCGCCGACGGGAGGAGACCGGAGAGGTGAATATACAGTTTTTTTTTTATTTTTAACGTTTTAATTCTCTTTTTTTTTTTTTTTTTTTACTATAGATGCTGCATTTAAAGCATCAGTTGTTCACACATTATAAATCCATGCCGGTTGCATAGATTTATATTGTGTGACCAAGTTGTCAAGCACTTTTCCAAGTGATGCTCAAAATCGCTTGGAAAACTGCTTGAAAAAACGCATACGAAAACGCATGTAAAAACGCTGAAAAAACGCTTCTCTCTGGCAGAAAAAACGCATGTAAATCTGCGTGCGTTTTTTTTCTGCCAGAGAGAGGCAAAAACGCTCTGCATCAAATCTGCTACGCGGGCACATAGCCTTACAATGAAAGGTAATGCTTCTAAATACAGTAGATAACAAAAGATTCACCATCCACAATAGCTGATGTCACAGCTCACCTCCTCCGCCTACATTCACAATAACCTTTGGCCAAACACAGACTGCTACAGAAGCATACAGCTGCTTCATGAACAAAAAGTCAATGCATTGCTGCTGATGTTCGTGCTGCTACAGAAAAAAAAAGTTAGAAGTCTTTTCTGAAGTTTAGTCAGTGTCAGACTGGGGTGCCAAGAGCCCATCAGCAACATTGATTTTGGGGTATACTGCTCAGTTGCATGCCAGTATTATACTTTACTTATTCACAAATTCACCTCAGCTTCCATATAATAATTACAAGTTAAAGAGATTGTCCACTACTTTTACATTGATGACCATAGAATAGGGCATCAATGTCTGATTGGCCGGGGTCCGACAACCGGCACCCCCACCGATCAGCCGCTACCAATATTGGCGGCAGCAGCCGGGGCTTGTAGTGGCCGGGGTTTGGAACGGCACTTCCGCCTCCCATTCAAAAATCAATAGGAGGCAGGTGTGCAGGACCCTGCGGCAGCCACACGTAGATGGATAGCTATGCAAGTACTTCCAGCCACCCGCTACCGACACCGATAACAGCTGATCGGCGGGGGTGCAGAGTGTTGGACCCTGGCCGATCAGACACTGATGACCTTAAAATTTTTTTAAAAATCAGCTATATGGTTCCAGAGATATGGGCCTTTTTACTTAGTCACAAACAGCAAAGCCACACTAAGAAGAATTAAAATTCCCCCAAAAATTCAAGAAAAAAAAACACCGCAAAAAAGGGCAGCAGTGTTCACCTGTTCAGATCTTCAAAACCAAAACGCACTACCAGGATGCAGCAGACCCACATAAAGATGGCGGCTACACTGGTGCAAAATACTGATGAGACAACCACTCACAACTTACCATTTCATGGAGGGGGTGACTGCTTAGTATTTGAATTGCATACAACAAGATTTGTATAGGGTGCTGTTCACACTATGGTAGTGCACAGTATCCGGCTTACAGCTTATAAAGCCCATACTATTAAGACCCTTGTCATGGGTTACGAGCTTACGTATTTTGGCCAAAATATCAACTAATACCTCATATATTATATATATGTATTTTTGCACTTTTTTATTCCAGGGTGCAGCCAGGCACATCAGTGCTGGCATTGTAAACTGGGGTGTCTGTTCCCATGGGGTGCACTTGGATGGTATCGGGCAGCCCGCCTAGTCTAATAGTAGTGGGGTAACTAATAGGCTGTAAGCCGGATACTGTGCACTACCATAGTGTGAATAGCACCCTATACAAGTCTTTTTGTATGCAATTCAAATACTAAGCAGTCACCCCCTCCATGAAATGGTAGGTTGCGAGTGGTTGTCTCATCAGTATTTTGCACCTGTATAGCCGCCATCTTTATGTGGGTTTGCTGCATCCTGGTAGTGCATTTGGTTTTGAAGATCTGGGCAGGTAAATACTGCTGCCCTTTTTTGCTGTGTTTTTTTTTTTTATTTAATGCAAATGTTTATGGTCTTTTACCAAGGGGGCACTCAATGAGGAGTAAAAGAGGAACAGCAAATTGCCGAGTTCTAAGAAAACATGCTCCAGAATTGTTATTTTATAGGTGATGCAAGTATGTACTAGAACGTACATGTGAGAAGTGGTGGCAGGTCCTTTTTAATGGGGTTGTCCAGTCTTAAGCTACAAGTCTGCAGTTACTCTATGTGACTGCAGATTTGTGAATCCTCACATCATGTGCATTGCGCGCTGCGAGAATTTTCCAGTGCTGGTGCCGGGTAGGCATGTGACCACATATATGCGATTTATATACTTCCGGCCACATTCCGACTAGACTGTATCTGGCCTTGCTCAATACACTAGCATTGAGCGAGGCTGCATCCATCTAGTTGGCATGTGATCTCATACTTGGGGTCACATGCCCGCCACTGGTACCGGAGAAACCTGACAGCGAGCACTGCGCGTGATGTTAAAATTCACAAGTCGGCAGTCACATAGAGCGACTGCAGACTTGTAGCTTAAGACTGGACAAACCTTTTATGTAGTGGAAAATTGTACCCCATCGCTTTGTAAAGTTTGGTGCTGCTATCGTATAATTTTGATTGTTTGATAGTGCAGTTATTAGGTGAACTTACCACCTGAGCATCGATTGCTACTTGTGCAAAACCTGTGCGATTTCCCCACATGAGGATATAGGATTCATCACTAAACAATGCTTCCCGCACCCCTCCTGGAGAGATTGCCAAGAGATGGCCGTCCTTCAGAGCCTTCACACACTCTTCCTTTGGTCCATGGATTACACTGAACACTTCCAGCAATGGTTTGAATCCTGTAATAGAAATGTAAAAACATTAGAAGATTGACAGAAGCTCTGGCTGAAAGACAAAGGGGCAGATTTATCACTTTCATTATAGTATTTCCTGGATTTCCCTATAATGATTCCTAATTTGCAGGAAATGTGTTCAGCTTTTTCTTTGCTAGACAGGAAATATTGCTCTGACAACTACTACTAGATCAGCCCTTATAGCACGACTATTCTGTGACCAGAGCTTGCGAATTGTGGGATCCCACAACTCTCCGCAGCCGCTGTGGCAGTAAGAGAGTTAAATCTCGCCCTTTGCACTGACCCAGTGCTACCACGTACGTTACTAAGCCGTTACGGATTACTAAAGTACACGGCAGCCCTGGGCTGCTGTGGGGTCCCCCAGGATGTTACGGGGGTACTAAGGGGTGTTCTCTTTAGTTTTTTTTCCTAAATATAAATTACAAGTCTGAGGCTGTCCGCTGTTATATTAGATAAACAGGGCAGCAGGAGATGGGTGATCAGTGCTCTTTAAGACACAATTTCTCAGAACCCAGACCCCCACTTATCAACAGTACTTAAAGAGGTTGTCCATTACTTTAACATTGTTGACTATCCTAATGAGAGGCCATCATTGTGTTTGGTGGCGGTGCGACACCTGGCACCCCCGCCGATCAGCTGTTGTCGGTGTTGGACAGAAGGGCTCAGTTACAGATCTGAGTCGTCTATTGTATAGTGGCCGCAGCCAGGTACTGCACATCCACCCCCTATTTAAATCAATAGAAGGCGGACGTGCAGTACCCTGCCGCAGCCACTATACAGTAGACGGAGTAGCTCCGTAACTGAGCACTTCCATCCAGCGCTGGCAACGAGAACAGCTGATCGGCGGGGGTGCTGGGTGTCGCACCCCCACCAACCAGAAAATGATGACCTATTGTAGGTCATCAATGCAATGTTAAAAGTAATGGACAAGCTCTTAAAAAAAAAAGTAATACCACTGGAGTGGGGCCTTATTTGCCGCTTTGTTAGGTGTCATGTGAGTTAGCGTTATGAAGGCAGTAACATACTCACCGGTGGCTGTCTTCTCCGGTTTTCAGTGGCGCTCCAAATCCACATAACCATATCTGTAATCTGCCAAATCATGATGTGGAGCAGCGGTAACGCTCTTAGGGCAGGGGCACACTGCCGTATTTCTCATCCAAGGATTGCATGGTAAACCTTGTACTGGCTGGCACCTGTCCTGACCGGACCTTGACAGCTGCATAGAAATCCATCAAGCTGTCACGCTCAGGTCAGGAGAGGTGCTGGCCAGCCCGTGCAGTGCGATGCGATCATCACACGAGTTATATGGCCGTGTGTCCCTGCCCTTAATGTAAGTCTGTGAGACTCATTCTGAGTCTTCTGGACTTGAATTGAGAAAATGCATAAAGTGACCTCCGCTCCATACAGCGACCACTGTGTGTATCGGCAGCTGGAGCGCCACTGATACCGGGAGAAGACGGTGGACATGAGTGGACTTCAAGGCCCTCAACAAAATTGGCAAAAATAAGTAAATACAGAAATAAAGCAATCACTGGAGTGAGGCTTTAACAAGGTTTAGTTGCAGAAGTCAAGAGTTTGAACAAAATGTCTAAACTTCATATTTTCAGGTCTATGGTGGTGTGTAACAGAAAGAGGAGGGACTCCTTGTTAGCACATTAATAAGAGGCGTAGGTGTTGTAGCGTGATGTCCGAAGATGGGAAGAAGAGGCATTACTAACCACTGGGCAATTCTTCCAAGTACCATAGGGCAGTATGGTGGCTCAGTGGTTAGCACGGCCGTCTTGTAGTGCAGGGTTCCCAAAAGATAACACCCTTGTATATACTCAAGGTTTTCCTCCCACATCCCAGAATGAAAAAAAGTGGGGGTGGGAGGAAAAATAATATAAAAGATAAACTTAATGTGCCCCATTCCCAGTTTATATTAGTGATCCGCGCCATGAGATCCGCCTAGATACAGGACACATACCCCTAGACATGAGATGTATACAGGGACAAAGTCTCCAGAGACTATATCCTGCCCCTCCGACTTCCAGGATGGACATATTATAACGAGGCCTAATTATTTGGGGTGCTTGACAATACAAGAACGCAATTAAACAGAAAGATGAGTGAAGAAGAAAACACCATGAGAAAGCTGTATTATTAGGTTATCGCTGACCTCCGTGAAAGCAGTAATGAATCACCATGTAAAACGCACATTACTGGCTTTTAGAGTAATTTTAGTGAAACAGAGACAGAATGAGCCGGTCAGATGTTTCTTATCGGGAATAAATTATAGTTTTCCATGACTGGCCATAGATATAATAGTCACTCATGCAGCAGATCGCTTATAAATACCACAGCGTGACTACTTACCTGGTACTTTAAAAAGAAAGTGGTCCCCCACCGAGTGACAAGTCCTTCCTTTCAGGAGAATGACCTTCGCTACAAAATAATAATAGTCCACAGGGAGCGCTCCATGATAGTACACAATTAGCGCAGGCCCGTTCTCGGGGATTTTTTCCAAGCCGCAGATTTCATAGCCTGGGTAGAGAGAATAAAATACGTTCTATCATTGAGAAGAATAAATATTACCAGAGACAGGTCTCACCAGTAATCCATGCAGTCAGGAATATGTAGAAACAAGTCATTGTCAAAAAACACCATGGCCTCGTCCTACAAAGGACGCGAGGGAACCACCGCGAGGACGCGCGAGAACCACCGCGAGGACGCACGAGAACCACCGCGAGGACACAGACCTTACGGTCATCACCATCCTGCCTTCTGTGCTAGTTTACCAAGCAGTGAAAGCTAGTCTTACTTTATAAAACATATAAAATAAAAAATGTAGCCCTCATCCGCACAGTGCACTGAAATAAAGCTAAGGGTAGGTTCACATGAGCATATAAAAAACGTTCAGTTTCATCCAGAAAACTCCGTTTTTTTTATGGTCACTTATGCGTGTGCAATCATTAGCAGACATTAATCATTTACAGGACTATTTACAGTTTCCTATGTTACAGAATTGCAATGTATCCATAAAAATCGGATGCTGTACTGTGGCTCTGTATGGCATCCAATTTTTATTTTTAATGCACCCACAAACTTGGATGGGGGTCTCATCCAATTTACAGAAGAAACTAGTGCATGCTGGCATGTTTTCACATGCAGATTCGGTCAGTGAAAAAATAAATTGCTCTTCTGCACTGCCGCACTGAATAACGTGGATCTGATTGACGTCCTTTTTTTTTTTTTAGCAGACAGCACTGGGACGGAAAATGTAGCCATGTGAACGAGCCCTAAGGGAGCAGTCAGACGGCCGTATGAATTGGACCATGATCAGAACGCAGTGCATGGACTGGCCGGCGGCTCTCCCGATCAGAGCATGATAGATTCGTGTATTTCTATGCAGCTGTCACGCTCAGGTAGGGAGAGCCGCCAGTCAGTCCGTGCACTGCGTTCCAAGGCTGGTCTGATTTATATGGCCGACTGACTGTGCCCTAAAAGTGACAAATATGGACACAGAATCCAGATAGCTTCGTCCATATTTGCATCAGTGTTCAATCTATTTATTGAATTCTTAAGTTCCATGTGTCAGCGTGTTTAGTCTTTTTTATCCCTGGGCACAAGTACACGATAATATATGGATACAAGTAACAAATTGGATATTTTCACGTTTCACACACTGGTACCAGGCAGTAATTTTACATGCCTCTGTATAAAATAAAAAGTAAGACCAACGACCTAAACCTCAGTAAGATATCCATGCCACACTATCTCCTGAGCCAAACCTGACAGCCCATGTAAATACAGGACGCTGTCAAGTTCAGGTCAGGGGACCCATAGTCGGTCCATGCATCAAGGTAAGTTCTGGTACCGTATTGCCGTGGTACCATCTGAACAAGGCTTTCGATCCGTGGTCAGATTTCACAATACAAACTTCTCACATTACTAAATAGATCTAATCAGGGTGCTGTACTGACTTTGATAATCCATGTCAGAATAGAAGTATAGAGTTTTATGAAAGTTTAACACATTCTCAGCTCCTTTAGCCTGATTAACAGCGTCTCAGTGTCCCTCCTCCCTGCTGCTGCAGAGATCTCACATTGCTTAGTACAAGCCGCAGCTGTCAGTCAGGCTGGGAGGGACATGGATTTTCAAAGTAAATACACCAGTATCATCAGTTGTAAAAGATCTGTGTAATAATGTATGCAATTTGTAGTGTAAAATCTGTTCATGGATTCTCTCTAACATTAATTACATGTTTAAAAACTTCCAAATACAAAAATCAGGAAATACAATCACATGAAGGAAGTCTTACTACTACACAAATTTTCTTCACCAATAACATAGAAATAGGTTTATATATTGATAACCACTCGCTCTTTGGATATCTAATAAATGTTAATATTAGATGAGTGGTGGTCCAGCGCTAGAATGGAGGACCCGGGTCCCAGTGAGGAGCGGTGGAGCTTGTCTTCTGCAAGTCTATATACATCCCTGTGCAAAGTGGTACAGAAGCCAGAGGGAATAGGTGTGGGGGATCAGTTCTTGCAACAAGTGATTGTTTATATTGTGCATTTAAAAAAATACCTAAAATGTAAAGTATGTTACCATTGCACAAAATACACTACTAGGTCAGCACAAAAAAATTAAAGAAATAGTTTATAACTCTGTGTCCACCAAGCTAACAACACCTACAAACATGACACATAGTCAACATAGCATCACAGATCATTTTCAGTTCCTCAATAAAATGATATCAACTAAAAAAGGAGAGAAATGCCCAAATTATCAGACACCAAGGGTTCAGCTTGTACTAAACCATAACCAGAATAAAAAGAACAGATCACAACATACACAGTGTATCACAGAACTCATAGATCCAACACTGCCCATATCGTACAAAGTACAATAATGCTCAAGTCGGAAAGGATAATATCATATAAAGTGCTTAGTGCAATAAATATACTCCCAACTGGGTATTTAGAAAAGCAACCTCAAATATATAACATTAATATATTATAAAAGTGCTGAGTGTCCGAGTGCTTATAATAAACATAATGGAGCACATAGTCAAAAACAAATCAGAGGGCATGAAAACAATTAAAGAGGACAAGCATAAGCCTGTGTATATTAGTATTCAGAACAGATCTGTGTCTCCTAATGTGAGAGATAGTAGTAAGGTAAAGTACCTGTCAATCCCACAGTGTCCGCAGGGATCCGCCACGTGTTTCACCGAAAGGCTTTCACGAGGATCTGGTTGAGGACATCCTCTTGAAAGCCTTTCGGCGAAAAGCGCGTTGGATCCCTGTGGACACTGTGTGATTGACAGGTACTTTACCTTACTACTATCTCTCACATTAGGAGACACAGATCTGTTCTGAATACTAATATACACAGGCTTATGCTTGCCCTCTTTAATTGTTTTCATGCCCTCTGATTTGTTTTTGACTATGTGCTCCATTATGTTTATTCTGGTTATGGTTTAGTACAAGCTGATCACTTCGTGGCTGATAATTTGGGCATTTCTCTCCTTTTTTAGTTGTTAACATTTTATCGAGGAATTGAAAATTATCTTTGATGCAATGTTGACTATGTGTCATGTTTGTAGGTGTTGTTAAAATACTCTAGTAGCTAAAGCGTGGCCCATACGAGGGTTCGGTACAAGTTTTGCCACTAGTGCCGCATGTTGCCCTTTTTTTAATTAAAAATAACTGCCCATCGAATGGAAAACAAATGGACCCCATCATAGGATGGGTGTTAGTTTTTTTCCAGAATTAATGTTTTTTTTCCTATAATAGAATAGAAAAACAAAATGGCGATTGTTAGTGTAACCTGAGACCCCGAGACCAAGTCCACACTGTGGCATGGTTTCAGCTAGGTCAGTCTCTGTTTGAGAAAGTAATCAAACACCCTCTAGTAAAAACGAGTGTTTCCAAACAAGTTCTACGAATATGTCCTATAACTGCTTATTAATAGTCTGACAGTATATATGGCCATTTTGCTAATAGAGAACAATGTTTTTTATATGTATACGAGCAGGTATCCCGTAGTCTATATAAGGCCCACTATCAGTATTTGGTCAGTATTTTTTCTCAGGAGTGGGAGACAAAACCAGGAGTGGGTGATAAATACAGAAGTGGTGACGTGTTTCTATTATACTTTCCTTCTGATTGTTCCACTCCTGGTTTTGGCTTACAAATACTGATGTAAAATACTGACCAAATACTGGACGTGTGAACATGGCCCAAGGTCCATTTACACTGGAATCCTAGAAATGCTCACTTCCCAATAATTGTGCTGTCTAAACCAGCTGCCGATCACCCGATGAACTGGCATACACTCAATCATTGGGTGAAGAGGGAAGCGATCTTGTTATATTGCACGGAAGATATCAGTTTTCAGCAGCGCATCGCTCAGTGTAAACAGGACCTGTGCTGCCGAGAAAAACTGTAGCCTATGTGCACTGAATGATCTACTGCTGATCACTTCAAAAGCGCACAGAACTGGGTCAGCCTGTGCTGACTGGTATCCAAGTTGACAGTCGGAGGTCATTATTGGGAATCTGTTATCAGGTTTTGCTATGTAACCTGAGAGCAGCATGATGTAGGGGCTGAGACTGACTCCAGTGATGTGTCACTTACTGGACTGTGTGTGGTTGTGTCAATAAAATCTGTGTAGTTCTCCCTTTTTCAGCAGATTATCACTAGAGGACTAGGTGTCTTGTGCCTCCTAGTCAACTGCTCTGTATAACCCCGCCCCCTTCACTGATTGGCTGTTTTCTGTCAATGTACAGTGTACATAGAAAGCTGCCAATCAGTGGTGTGGGCGGGGTTGTACACAGCTCAGCATTCTGAGCACTGTTAGATCTGAAGCAGATAAAACAGTGATTGTATTAAAATGACAGCATGTATATAAGTAACTGATACATCGATGCAATCAGGGTCTCTGCCCCTAGACCATGCTGCTGTCAGATTACATAGAAACAACCTGCTGAGATTCCCTTTAAGTGTCACCAGCTGATTAGCCTAAAGGGACCTTTACTTTCTAGCAACTTTTTTGCTTTTTCACAGTATGAAATAGTACAAAAAAAATAACCATATGAAGTTTCCGTGCCTAATACTCCCTTTTAAAGGGGTTTTCCAATTGACTGGATTTCCTTAGAATCTACTTAATACTGGATTGTTGGGAGTCAGACTCTCAATGCCACTACCAATTAGCTGTTTATAGGGACTATTAGAGCACCAACAAGTGTCATGTCCCCCTGATACACAGCTCTGAACTTTTACAAGCGGCTGTCCCAGGTAACACAGTTTCTTTTTAATAAAAAAGGGACTTCGGTGCAATGCCAATCTCCGCTGCAAATAAAAGTAGATGATGGAGATGTGGCACTCGCTGAACTCTGGCAAACACTTAAGAAAAGCTGATTGTGTGAGCGCAATTTTTTTTTAAATTTATTTTTTGATCACCATTATGTGTACGAGTGTAGTCAAGGCCAGTTAAAGGGAATCTGTCACCAGGTTTTTGCTACCTCATCTGAGATCAGCATAATGTAAAGAATGAGACCCTGATTCCAGTGATGTGTCACTCAGTTTACTGGGTGCAGCAGTTGTGATACAACTGTTCTTAGATGCAGCATGAAGCAGAGCTGAGTAAGCTAACCCTGCCCACACCAGGCTCTCTATTGACAGTGAGCTGCTCATCACAGGAGGGGGCGGAGTCGAACGACTTGACAGGAGGCAGCTAGTCTGAGCAATGATAATGTCCTAGTAATAAAACCTTCATTGTAAGTAAACAACAGAACACAGCCTGATAAGTGACACATCCCTGAATTCAGTGTTTTAACCTCCATCTCATGCAGTTCTTAAATTACATAGCAAAAACCTGCTGACAGATTCCCTTTAATAGTCTTATAGGCTCTTTAATATACAATGATGTTCTCCCGAAGAGTGGGTCGTCCCCCAGAACGCCTTGATTAACAGCATTTTTCCCAGACTTTACAGTAAACCCAGATTCAATATCTACTAATGCTAAGAAGCATTCATTTTTACCATGCCATATTGCAGCATGCCCATCCCAAAGTGTTGCCAATGTTTTCCGAGCGCCATCCCATATACTGTTGGAATATGCTTCTTTCAGTTCGTTTTTGCGCTTGTACACGTGGAGGAAAAGGATGGAAAGGTAGAGAAAAATGACAATAATGAAGGGCAGAACGAATACTATTATTAGTGGTGTGAAGACCCACATGAGGTAGTCTAGGTAATTTAGATAATCCTCCAAATTGTCCAACTCTAGCCAGTCCAGGATGATCTCCATGAGGCAGGACAGATAGGTGAGCGATGGGCCCATGTCACACGAGCCGTTCTGAGCGAGCATCTCCAATGCTGGACCTAAGGCACAGACAGGTAATCTCAGAGGCGTCTGCTCTCCATCCTAATGCAAAAAGCAAGGACACATTAGAGAAAACATACAGCTTGTGCTCTTACAGTTACAATCCAAACTTTACTGCTAAGTTATCAATTTTCCCCCATCAGGACACTGGTTATTAAAGTGGTAGAAACTTTACTGTTTATATAGTAACACTTCAAAAAGGCAAAGAGAAAACAGCGCTCACCAAAGGCTGAAAAAAACTCTAATTCTTCAGTCCATTAGGAACACAAACAAAATGGAGATACTGTATGTCTTACAGCTCAGTGGGGGCGCTCTCCATAGTACACCAGAGGAGTGCACAGACGTACTCACCAAATGACCACTGCGCCAGTCATCTGTGCCCCTTATAGCAGAGTATTCATGGACTATTTGCATACATTGCAGATAGATATTTCAGGATGGAAAGAACGTCACAAGCCAGAAAATGGCATCTCCAACCTAAAATGAGACACATATACAAGAGGTAAAATGAGATTTGGTCACCGAGGATCACACAGTCATTAGTACACTAGTATTGGGTGTAGCACTAGTGGATTCGTCAGGGGGAAAATACATCTCTACAATAATGTTATTTTATGAGCAGAACTACTTTCCTCTACTATCCTGACCTACACCACCCTCATCATCACTGGATGAGCCTGACTATATATAGCTAGAGCTGGCTATAAATGTCTGCTTATACAGCCAATACTGCTGGGTGCACGCAGCACGACCGCCATGTAATAGAAGGGTGTGCCATAGCAGGTACGAGGAAAACGTGTGTGTGCTAATAGTGTATTACACAAGGTTTGCCTTTAAGACTGCGTGCCCACTATGCGCTTTTCAAGCGTTTTTGCCGCGGAATTTACACAGCGAAAACGCTTAAAAAACGCTTGGTAATACGTACCCCATGGTCCCCAATGATAATCCATATGTGCAGTGCACATGCTGCGGAAATTTCCGCTGCGGATTATCATTGCGGAACAATCCGCAGCATGTCCATTAATCTTGCGGACACGCAGCGTAATTGCAGCCACTGACTTGCATTGGACCGCGTGACATCCGCATCACAGCATCTGTACATGCGGATATCACACGGTTCAATGTGCGGATGGTACCCAGGTCTGGAGGAGAGGAGACTCTCATCCAGACCTGGGTACCATAGTACCTGTAAAAAAAAGAATTTAAAATAAAAAATAAAAGATTATACTTACCTTCCGATGTCCCCTGGTCTCCTCAGCGATGCGTGCGATGTGTTGGGTGGCTTGCGGTGGTGTGAGGACCTGACATGACGTCATTGAGTCATGTGACAGGTCACGCGACCGCTGACGTCGGCGGTCGCGTGACCTGTCACATGACTCAATTATGTCATCGCAGGTTCTTCACACCACCGCGAGACACCAGGGAGACAGGACGGAGCGGAGAAGGAGACCGTGGGCCATCGGAAGGTAAGTATAAGCTTTATTTTTTACCATTCTTATTCTTTTTTTTGTAAACTATTACTTGGTCACACTATATATGCCGGTTGCATGGATTTATATAGTGTGACCAAGTTGTCAAGTACTTTCCAAGTGATGCTAAAATCGCTTGAAAAGCGCTTGATAACCCGCATGCGGAAATGCAAGTGAAGAACGCTTCACATCCGCATGTCCCTGGCAGGAAAAACACATGTACAATCCGCATGTACAATCCGCATGTACAATCCGCATGCATTTTTCCTTTATATCAAAAAAGGTCAATAAATATTCCTCCGCCATAGAATCTTTACACACACAAACCACAGTTATAAACCTGGTTTAAGGAAGATATACAACAAAATCTAATAAAATCATTCTTTTATTTCACCAATTTAAGAATATAATTCATGAAAATACAATAAAAGAAAAGTAAAAGCAGAAACCTAAAAACATTAAAGGAGACCCCTCCAAATCAATTCAGTCACATATAGTGTTATCCCTAATTAATAAGAATTTTGATGTGACTCCAGGCCCATATAAACTAGGACATCAGAAAAAATTGCACTATTCCCACAAAAAATGCTCTTAATTAATATTATGCACAGTATATAGAATACAAAGCCAAGTATCATAGATAAATATCAAGTACCAAAATAATTAGAGAATATATTCATATTATAAAGTGCCAAAGTAGTTCAAGTAAATATAGTGTAATTGGGACCTAAGTATTAGATGCCTATAGTAGTATCCAAATTGAGCCGGCCATTATACTTACAAAGGGATTATTGATAGCACTGTGTATCTGGAGGTCTCCTTAGAAGAACCTGCCCCGACGACGCCGTTTCGCTAATGTGCTTCTTCAATAGGGGCGTGTACTATGTGCGCAGCCTTCCGTTTTTATAAGTCCCCCACCAGCTGATTTCAATAATCATCAATGTCGGAGTGATTTCGGCGCATGACCGCATTACTGGGAATCCCGTGTATGTAACAGGACTTCCGGAATATGGCGCCTGACACGCATGCGTTGGAATGCACGCTGTGTATAGTGCGCAAGACCGGAAGTCCCACAGGTCCGCTCGTGCTCATGCGCACTCTCCGTGATGGATTCCCCATATAGGAGTAGCGAAGATTGGATTGCGCCTGTGAGTGAATAAACGTTGCATTTCCCATCGTGTATGATTTGAACCCTACCAAACATGGTGCGATAACAGCTTTACCAGTGATTAAATCCAAATGTGACAATGTGATCATGATAGCTATAGAGTAATGATATGAATATATTAAATAACAGTAGAAATATCAAAGTAGCAAAAATGCACTATATAAAAGTGCAATTATGTAAAAAGTGCACTGTATACTAAATGACATCAATTATACAATATAAATATATAAATGAATCAATTGCAACAGATGCCATTTATGACACACATAATATAAATATAAAATACTCTATATGAATTATAAAGTGATATAAACCAATTAATATCCATTATTGTGTAAAATATAAAAGTGATTATAAATTATTGAATGTAATTTTGTGATGTGAATGATGAAAAAACAGAATATAATGAAGTAAAGATACAGTGACATGTGCAGATAGTGCTATAAGAGTCATAGTAAAAAAAAAAATTAAAAAAAAAAACACTACAAGTGAAGTGCAAAATAATAACATGTGTAAAATGTGTATAATAAGGTAGTGGAAAAATAATTAAAACTATGTAAATGATGGGCTGTATGGTGACATGTAAAACATAAGTGTGAAAGAATAAAAATGGTGTGTGATATACAAAAATGATATATATGATCTAATAATATGCTGGAACGTGTATAAAGTGACATGTGTGAAATATAATGTGGTGAAAGTAATGAAAATAATTAAATTCATATACATAATATGTTTTACAGTGACATGTAAAAGTGATACAAAATATAAATAGTTGGTGTAGTACATAATAATAATGTAATAAGACACATATAGTTACTCCAAATATAACTAGTTATATCATTACTACACACATATTTTTTTTCTTTCTTCTTTTTGGACTTTCCAAAAAAAAAAAAAAAAAAAAAAAAAAAAAAAAGGGAAAAAAAATATGTGTGTAGTAATGATATAACTAGTTATATTTGGAGTAACTATATGTGTCTTATTACATTATTATTATGTACTACACCAACTATTTATATTTTGTATCACTTTTACATGTCACTGTAAAACATATTATGTATATGAATTTAATTATTTTCATTACTTTCACCACATTATATTTCACACATGTCACTTTATACACGTTCCAGCATATTATTATATCATATATATCATTTTTGTATATCACACACCATTTTTATTCTTTCACACTTATGTTTTACATGTCACCATACAGCCCATCATTTACATAGTTTTAATTATTTTTCCACTACCTTATTATACACATTTTACACATGTTATTATTTTGCACTTCACTTGGTGTTTTTTTTTTTTTATTTTTTTTTTACTATGACTCTTATAGCACTATCTGCACATGTCACTGTATCTTTACTTCATTATATTCTGTTTTTTCATCATTCACATCACAAAATTACATTCAATAATTTATAATCACTTTTATATTTTACACAATAATGGATATTAATTGGTTTATATCACTTTATAATTCATATAGAGTATTTTATATTTATATTATGTGTGTCATAAATGGCATCTGTTGCAATTGATTCATTTATATATTTATATTGTATAATTGATGTCATTTAGTATACAGTGCACTTTTTACATAATTGCACTTTTATATAGTGCATTTTTGCTACTTTGATATTTCTACTGTTATTTAATATATTCATATCATTACTCTATAGCTATCATGATCACATTGTCACATTTGGATTTAATCACTGGTAAAGCTGTTATCGCACCATGTTTGGTAGGGTTCAAATCATACACGATGGGAAATGCAACGTTTATTCACTCACAGGCGCAATCCAATCTTCGCTACTCCTATATGGGGAATCCATCACGGAGAGTGCGCATGAGCACGAGCGGACCTGTGGGACTTCCGGTCTTGCGCACTATACACAGCGTGCGTTCCAACGCATGCGTGTCAGGCGCCATATTCCGGAAGTCCTGTTACATACACGGGATTCCCAGTAATGCGGTCATGCGCCGAAATCACTCCGACATTGATGATTATTGAAATCAGCTGGTGGGGGACTTATAAAAACGGAAGGCTGCGCACATAGTACACGCCCCTATTGAAGAAGCACATTAGCGAAACGGCGTCGTCGGGGCAGGTTCTTCTAAGGAGACCTCCAGATACACAGTGCTATCAATAATCCCTTTGTAAGTATAATGGCCGGCTCAATTTAGATACTACTATAGGCATCTAATACTTAGGTCCCAATTACACTATATTTACTTGAACTACTTTGGCACTTTATAATATGAATATATTCTCGAATTATTTTGGTACTTGATATTTATCTATGATACTTGGCTTTGTATTCTATATACTGTGCATAATATTAATTAAGAGCATTTTTTGTGGGAATAGTGCAATTTTTTCTGATGTCCTAGTTTATATGGGCCTGGAGTCACATCAAAATTCTTATTAATTAGGGATAACACTATATGTGACTGAATTGATTTGGAGGGGTCTCCTTTAATGTTTTTAGGTTTCTGCTTTTACTTTTCTTTTATTGTATTTTCATGAATTATATTCTTAAATTGGTGAAATAAAAGAATGATTTTATTAGATTTTGTTGTATATCTTCATTAAACCAGGTTTATAACTGTGGTTTGTGTGTGTGTATGCATTTTTCCTGCCAGGGAGAAGCGTAAAAAATATGCAGCATAACCAAAGACAAGAGAAACAGGAGGGTACATATGTAAAAATGCGCACACCTCAATACATATTAAGTAAAAAAATACAAGCTTTATTATACACTTTTAAAAACACTAAAACATAACACACATGATTATCAACACCCAAATACCACAATGCATGATTGGCCATATACAGGATATAGATGTAGTAAATAATTTAAATCTGTATAATAATCATATACAATTGATTGCGAGGAAAATATATAAAAATTCACAATAATAATAAATATCCTCTATCCTCAATGCCAGTATTCAGTTCAGAGCTTCACATTTCATATCACAGTACTCCCATAATACTCAATATAAACTGTAAAAAAATTGTTTTTGCAAGCCCTCATTATATATCAGCCCAAGCCGTGGCCCATCTTGCATATAGCAATTGTATGAATTTGTGTCCCTTAAGCATAATCCAAATAAACAATACCACAATCAAATCAAATGCATATAAATAATTATATCACTGCCCCATAACCAGATAAAGGTCGATTGGTAAAACCAATCATTGCATATACATAGCCATATCACCACTTATGGATCATGTGTGGATCGATTGATAAGCCCCACGCGTATCGCTGTGTAACACAGCTTCATCAGAGAGGTTAGGTGTGAGCCACTAGATGCAGCATTTCTGCATCGTGGGCACATAGCCTTAGGCTGCGTGCCCACAAAGCATTTTCCAAGCGTTTATGCTGCGGAATTTCCGCAGCGTAAATGCTTGGGAAACGCTTGGTAATCCGTCCCCCATGGTTCCCAATGACAAGCCGCAATGTCAATGCCCATGCTACAGATTTTTCCGCAGCGCTTATGCTGCGCTCAAAAATCTGCAGCATGTCCATTAATTTTGTAGGGAACGCAGCGTAATCGCCGCCATTGACTTGCATTGGACAGTGTGACATCCGCATCACTACATGTGCACAAGCGGATATCACACTGTTCAATGTGCGGATGGTACCCAGGTCTGGAGGAGAGGACACTCTCATCCAGACCTGGGTACCATAGAAACTGTAAAAAAAAAAAGAATTTAAAATACAAAAAAATAAAAATTATACTCACCTTCCGATGTCCTCCCAGTGTTTTCTACCCTCCGTCTGGTCTGCTGTATGGGTCGCGGTGTTGTGAAGGACCTGCCATGACATCATTGAGTCATGTGACCTGTCACATGACTCAATGACGTCACCTCAGGTTCTTCACACCACCGCGAGCCTCACAAAATACCGGACGCAGCGGAGAAAACACCGGGAGGACATCGGAAGGTGAGTATAATTTTTATTTTTTACCATTCTTATTCTTTTTTTTAACTAACTTGGCCACACTACTATAAATCCATGCCGGTTGCATGGATTTATATAGTGTGACCAAGTTGTCAAGCACTTTCCAAGTGATGCTAAAATCGCTTGGAAAAGCGCTTGATAACCTGCATGCAGAAATGCAAGTGAAGAACGCTTGACAAACGATTCTACCTGGCGGGAAAAAAGCATGTAAAAAACGCATGCGTTTTTCTTGCCAGGTAGAAGCGGAAAAAATATGCAGCATTTCTGCATCGTGGACACATAGCCTAAGAGACAATACGTTTAAGGGTATATTCACACGTGATAGATTTGTGCAGAAGTAGATTGCTGTCTAGTGAAAATCCGTCATAACCGGGGTCTGATTGCTGGGATCCTCAATGATCCTGACATCAGGACTCCAGAATCCAAAGAATGGACTACTACCCCTGGCAAAAATTATGGAATCACCGGGCTCGGAGGATGTTCATTCACTTGTTTAATGTTGTGGAAAAAAAAGCAGATCACAGACCTGGCACAATACTAAAGTCATTTCAAATGGCAAATTTAGGGCTTTAAGAAACACTAAAAGAAATCAAGATTAAAAATGTGGTACTCAGTAAGGGTAATTTTTTTCAGATCAAGCAGGGGGAAAAAATTATGGAATCACCCTGGAAATTTTCATTTCCAAAACTAACACCTGCGTCAAATTCTACCTGCTCGTTAGTCTGCATCTAAAAAGGAGTGATCACACCTTGGAGAGCTGTTGCACCAAGTGGACTGACATGAATCATGGCTCCAACACGAGAGATGTCAATTGAAACAAAGGAGAGGCTTATCAAACTCTTAAAAGAAGGTAAATCATCACACAATGTTGCAAAAGATGTTGGTTGTTCACAGTCAGCTGTGCCTAAAATCTGTGTCTAATCTAAAATACAAACAACATGGGAAGGTTGTTAAAGGCAAACATACTGGTAGACCAAGGAAGACATCAAAGTGTCAAGACCGGAAACTTAAAGCAATATGTCTCCAAAACAGGAAATGCACAACAGAACAAATGAGGAAAGAATGTGAGGAAACTGGAGTCAATGTCTGTGACCGAACTGTAAGAAACCGCCTAAAGGAAATGGGATTTACATACAGAAAAGCTAAACATAAGCCATCATTAACAACTAAACAGAAAAAAACAAGGTTACAATGGGCTAAGGAAAAGCAATCGTGGACTGTGGTTGACTGGATGAAAGTCATATTCAGTGCTGAATCGCGAATCTGTATTGGGCAAGGTGATGATGCTGGAACTTTTGTTTGGTGCCGTTCCAATGAGATTTATAAAGATGACTGCATGAAGAGAACATGTAAATTTCCACAGTCATTGATGATATGGGACTGCATGTCAGGTAAAGGCACTGGGGAGATGGCTGTCATTACATCTTCAATAAATGCCCAAGTTTACATTGATATTTTGGACAGTTTTCTTATCCCATCAATTGAAAGGATGTTTGGGGATGATGACATCATTTTTCAAGATGATAATGCATCCTGCCATAGAGCAAAAACTGTGAAAACATTCCTTGAAAGAGGACACATAAGGTCAATGTAATGGCCTGCAAATAGTCCGGATCTCAATCCAATTGAAAATCTTTGGTGGAAGTTGAAGAAAATGGTCCATGACAAGGCTCCAACCTGCAAAGCTGATCTGGCAACAGCAATCAGAGAAAGTTGGAGCCAGATTGATGAAGAGTACTGTTTGTCACTCATTAAGTCCATGCCTCAGAGACTGCAAGCTGTTATTAAAGCCAGAGGTGGTGCAACAAAATACTAGTGATGTATTGGAGTGTTCTTTTGTGTGTTTGTTTTTCATGATTCCATAATTTTTTTCCTCAGAATTGAGTGATTCCATAATTTTTTCCCTCTGCTTGGTCTGAAAAAAATTACCCTTACTGAGTACCACATTTTTTATCTTGATATCTTTTAGTGTTTCTTAGAGCCATAAAGTTGCCATTTGAAATGACTTTAGTTTTGTGCCATGTCTGTGATCTGCTTTTTTTCAACAACATTAAACAACTGAATGAACATCCTCCGAGCCCGGTGATTCCATAATTTTTGCCAGGGGTTGTAGTGTAGGGTTCCCCAACTCCAGTCCTCAAGGCCCACCAACAAGCCTTGTTTTCAGGATTTCCTTAGTATTGCCCAGGTGATGGAATTACCTGTGTGTGATGTAATTATCACCTCATACTAAGAAAATCCTGAAAACATGGCCTGCTGGTGGGCCTTGAGGACTGGAGTTGGGGAACACTGCACTAGTGGAGTGATGTGCGTGCGGAGTCCCTGTTCCCTGCTGGTCAATGGGACAGCGCAGCACTCCAACAGTCCCATAGGCAATGAATGAAGCCAAGTGTACACACCTCTTCCCCATACAGGACAGGGATGCAGACCTCTGTATTCAGAGTTCCTCAGCCCCAGATTACTGCTGGTACCAGCGGACAGATCCCCAGCTATTTGGAAATAGCCCTTTAAAATGATATGTTATTGCACAATAAATCCTAGATCAGTCCACGTGGTAAATAACTAGATATGTGCAGTAATTATCTGATTACCTAATGCAGTGCAGCAAGGCTATAATCTGAGCAAACTACGTAACTATGTGCTAAATAGAAAGGATTGACCTAAATACCAGCGCTATATCTACACTGCCATCTCTGCTGTGCTTCTTGTCCTCAGATATTTATGACCCCAATATCACACAGGCATATATGATATATCTATACACCATATATATTTTGCCCTTTTAATCACAATTTTTTTAAGGTGTAGTTATAAACATATAGATATATAGATATATCTACTGAACGGAATTGTGATTAAAAGGGCAAAATAAGATCAGGAGCCAAAAATTAATCTACACGGATATCCTAGACGAGCATCAGAATCCCTCCAATAATGTGCAGTAACAATCTGATAAGTGTGGAAAGTAAAGGGAAACAGTGAGAAGGGTGCCATCAAGATCAAAGCGTTTCATTCTCCAGGCCCTAAAGGCCCTTTTTAGCCTCAGACAATTTATCAATTTGCAAAAAGTTAGGTTTAATGCCGGCTCTTATCACATACAACATAAGTGGCATTACACCTCATTTTCTACGTTATGACACGTGGAGACTCCGGAGCAGGATTATCAGGACACTGTGCTGCATTAGGATGGGGTCGATGGAGTCTCATACACATAAATCAGTGAATGATTGAAACAATTCTGTGCATCCTCCATTGTCTACCAGCACAGCTCACACAGAGAATGATCCGTCAGTGCAGAACACTGCAAAATCACGTCACAGTGTGAACCACGGCCAATACGTTTTTCCAATGATGTAAAACATTTCAATTGATTAAATCTGATAAAGAAGAGTTATCTGTCACATTCATCTGTAAAGCATTCCCAGAACTCCGTGCGCTTGTGGGACCAGAATGGTGGAAAAAGATCACATAATACCTGTGACAGCGGAATGGACCCTCAAGCCGGGCAGAGGCCTGATCATCTATATAGGAGTCGGAGCACCTCAGCCGTCTGCGGAGCTCGGGGCAGCACAGAGCATTCCCATCTCACACAGCAAAAGCCAAGAGGAGACGAACCATTAAAAGGGAACCACTCTTCAGGTTTTTTTTTTACATATGGAAGTAATGATACGACTTATCAGCTAATACAAATGATAGCTTTTCAGTAGCGATTCAATGTGCCAGGTAGGTGAAATTTAAAAATCAGGCTGGAAGTGCACTAGGGGTGTATCTGTGCACCGGGGCTGCTTCTGCTAAGTGCACTGACACACCCCCAGAGCACTTCCAGCCTGATTTGGATATAGCTTCCACCCTAGATTTCCCAGGACTGGCATCAGATCTCTACAAAAAGGCATTTGCTATTGGGAGACAAAACACCTATACTGCCATAAAATGGACGTAAGAACGGGCCCTTCACTTTACAGGGAGAAAAGTCTAAATATTACAGTGCCGCTGAATGGCTGCAGCTAATCAGTTACATCAGGGTAGGCGGCTGCAGCCTGCACGACACAAGGCACATCACAGAAACGCGCCAATATCACAGGAACGCGCCAATATCACAGGAATGACACGGCGGCGGGAGGCGAGTATACACTGTGTTGTTATATGGCGTCCGGAATGGATTCAGCTGGGGCTTTTCCAGTAATGGACAATCCCTTTAAATGTATCTGGACGCCTTAGCCATATCCTGAGCTCTCCACGGCAGTCGCCATCAGAATTACGTTTTTTAGTGATTCCAACAGAAACCTGGACAGAAGGTGTCACCACAGCCCCCCGTCTGGCCCCGTCCCAGCAGGGCGAGTCCTCCTCAGACATGCACATAAGTGGGGGCGGTGTACAGCACCGAGACCCCAATGTGGTCACTGGAGTCCTCTCATAGTGATCAGAGATGTCCGCACACATCACCCACAGGGAGAGCACGTCTGTGCTGGGACTGCTGCTCACACAGATGACCTCATACACTAACATTAAATAGATACATATACACACATACTGTATACACACAAAACGTGTTCCCACTAAGCCTCAGCAGCCTCGCACACACAATACCCACCCTGATGCCAGCCGAACTGCCAGCGTCAGCCCTTCCAACCCGTCAATGCCTCCTGTCCACTAAAGCAGCAGCAAAACTACAAATCCCAGCATTCCGTGCCCGTGCGTTGTCTTCCTGTCTTCAGTCATGTGATTTACTGGTCGTCATGATGACAACATAGAGATGCATGCCGTTTGTTGGCGTCTGACATAACTGTGGCCCGTGACCCAGCCGAGGGAAACCTCCTCAGCCTGGTAATGATCGATGTCACCGAGTCACGTCCTCTCTGAGCGGAGGAAGCAGGAAGCGTCGCGGTGCATGCTGGGACTGGTAGTTTTCTCATGTTTTTAGGACTACACCTACAGCTGCCCATGCTGAGTCCGCGGTGTGAGGTGAGGGGCAGATCTGAGAGCGGGAGAGCTGCGGCCTGTGTGGATATCTCCTGAGGAGAGGAGGCGTGGACATGTTGAGCTCCCCGCGGTTTTCCTTACCTTAGCTTGTCTGTCCTATCTCCTGATGCCACTTAGGTTATGTTCACACATTGCGTTTTTTGCTGCGTTTTCCAGTACCAGCAAAGGCTATGAGATTTCAGAAATCTCTTGCGCACACACAATGGTGTTTTTCCTGACTGATTTGGCAAGCTGCAGCGTGTCACTTTCAGCATTTTTGCTGCATTTTTCACCCATAGAAAGCTATAGGTAAGTGCAAAAATGCAGCAAAATACTCAGGTATCAGGTTTTGGTGCAAAAACCTGAGGAAGTTGGATTTTTTTTTTATGCACTAAACTTTATCAGCATGGACAAGAGACAACTGTACCCTGACAAAAAAATGCAAAAACTCAGTAAAACCTGCTTCGTTGACGCTGCTTCTTTACTGCCAAGAGAGCAACGCAATGTGTGAACACAGCCTAAGTCTTTTCCTACATGTCGACCCCATTCCCTGCCACTGACATGGGTGAGGAGCGGCCGGTGCAGGTATCTGTGGAGAAGTTGTGCTGGCATGGTGGATCTTCCGTCACTGTGGATTTCTCCTCTGTGTAGGATGCGGAAATTACTGCGACCGGCGACTTCTGTAAAATGAACATTTTGTGCAGGTTTTTTTTTTTTTTGCCACCTTTGTCTGCAGCCGAAAATCCAATCAGTGCGGTGTGGACACGGCCTGTAGGACCGGTGACAGCCTGTAGTCTTCTAAAGACCTGGTCGTTAAAGGGGTTGTCCACTACAGGACACCTCTGCTGGGTCAGTTCAGGGCCCCGTAGAAGATAAAAACAATGTATACTCGGTGCCCCCTGCACCAGCACCATTCCTCTGATGTCGGCACTGCTGTTACCGTTGTTGTGTCACGTGACCGCTGCCGCCGCTCAGCAATAGTCAGTCAGCACAGACGTCTGCTCCAATTAAATAGTTAAACGGGTGGTCTGAGGTCCAAGTAATTTTCCTCTTAACTCCCTATGTATTTGAAGTCATAATGTAATCTATTTTCTAATATGATTGTATTAAGAATCCCCCATCCTTCCCTCACTACACAAACTACTTTTATTTTTTCACTTCCTTTTTGATGACGCTTTTTTTTTTTTTAGAATCCCCAGTGCATGCTGGGATACTCAAACCAGGCGTCATCAGGGGGCAGAGGCTGCAGTCACTGCACAGACCCTCCCCTGAAACGAAGCATCATTGGTTATGCTCATTTCAGTGTCTGGGCTAGTCCCTGCTGTGTCACTGTGCGATATGCACAATGACAGCGCGCGCTCTGTTGTCGGCTCCGATCAGCTGTCATGAGCCGTCAACAGAGCGGTGTCAGAATACCCGGCGGGCAGAGATCAGTGACATCACGGGTCTAAGCTTCTCCCATGGCGTTTTCTATGTCTTACAGGTGAAAAAGTTAACACCCCCAGAGAAGAATCTCGGCTAACCTTTTCTTTGTTAACAGAGAAATTAACATATAAACTTTACAAGCTAAAATCTCCACAACAGAGATAAGGAAAAAAATAAAACCTAGGTTTTTATTCTGATCTTCACCCACTTTATCATGATGTGGCCAGTTTAGTCCCCGGCGGCTTCTACCTGCCCCACTCTGCTCTGCCTATGTGTGTGTACAGGGAGAGACCTGTCAGTCTATGGGAGCTGGTCAAGGAGAAGCTGCTTCGTAATAGTAATCCGAGATCATAGTCCACAGCCGGCTTCTTCAAGTATGTTTTCTCTGAAATGCTGCAGTGTTTCAGAGTAAAGACTGTCTGCAATGCCACAGCCGTACATTGATTCATGCACTCGGATGACATCTGAGTGCAGCCTGCTTTCTGTGGACTCAAACAATGGAGAAGATGGAGAAATCTTGTTCCCCATCTTCTCACTTGTGATACGATTCTCTCATTTAAGAGAAAGGTATCACGCTATGCTGACACTCTGAGCAAAGTCTTATCAGAGTTTGATCAGTATCATTAGCATAATTGATCCAATTCTCTAGGATGAGAGATTTTACGGTCATGTGACCCCAGCCTAATGCATACATGTAACGCTCCTGAAAATCTGCGGCAAATTTGTCACTTGTGTAAATAACATAAGAATAGGCCCCAATAATAATGAGAAGAGGTTCCTGGGATGCCAGCAGGTAGGAGGCAGTTCACAAGGCTCTGGTCCAGTGGCCACATCCGTAGTCCGTGGTCGCTGGACCAGGGTCCTGCAAATATTTTTGCTAAACTCTACTGGCCTCTCCTAATTATAGGTTATGAGTGTTATAGTTTTGGAGGAGAACACCTCGAAAAACAGTGGTGTGTGGATGGGATTCCTTAACCTCTCCCACTTTGCTACTAATATATGCTGCAGATTTTGTGTAGGCAGCACATTGTGGTGACAGATCTGTCTGTAATTGGCTTCATGACGTGCTTTTTCTTCTTCTCGCAGGACCATGCTGTGTGTGGAGTGGAGTCAGGTGGCAGAGATGTGTCTTTACCTGGATGATCTAACAGAGGACAGGAGGATAACTTGTCTCTGCTCAAGAGCGTTTTTCAAGTAAGTCCTGAACGTTGCGTCACGTACAAAGCGGCATCCATCAGGCTTCATACCCAGAGGTTATTTCTCCCCCAGAATGATCAGACTTATTTATTTCCTCTGTGTTCACTCACTGCCTTTCAGAGAGTCTACTAAATGTTAGCTTTTGGTTACAGGACTTTATCAGAATCCACTGCAAAACGCTCCTAAAAAAAAAAAAAGTATGTTCCTGATAAATGTTCTGATGTTGAATGAACACCATTTTATTTGGCTCTGTGCCGTGTGGCTGTGGAAAGCCGGTGTCCGCTATTTCTGTAGTGGTGACTTTTCTATGGGGGGCTTTTGCACTTTCTTACATCCGAATTTTAGGTATGAAGATTTTCTCAAGCTTCTCTGCCGTCCAGAGGAAGGCGCTGCGGCCCGATGTCGGTGAAGTCTGTGCACGCTTTGTTTCGGTCTGTGACATTATTGGGCTGCATGCTTTTTGTGGTACAACATGGCAATCCTGGAGCTGGGTTATCTTAGGAATTGTACACTCCGAGAAAAGAGAGGACAAGTTTTTCTTCTTTATTTTGGGATTCCCTGATGTATTTTTCGACACTTAATTTTTTTTTATACCTATTTTGCAGTCTGAGTGGGAAACCATGTTTCTTGTTCAATACATGATGAGACCAATTCACCAAGCAGTTTTCCCCAGAATTCTTACTGAAACTGCATGAAAGGTCACAATATTTATACCATACCTGATGAAGAGGCCTAAGAAGTCCCTAAAGCTTGCTTTGTAACATCACTTATTTTATTTTTTTTTTTAGCTATTAAAAGGTATCATAACTGCAAGATTATTCTTTTGTTTTCCCCACTGAGAGCAATATTTTTGCTTAACTCGAAATTGCATCTTTTGGCAAAGCTTTGCCAAATGTTTGAAAAATGGGTTGATCTGGAGCAGGATGAAGCTTGGCCAAGCGCGCCTGACAAATTCATCATCAAGTACGACAGAAATGTACCCCAGCCCCTGTCTGGTTTACAATCTTGGAAGTGGGGCACGGCAGGTACAAGACACACTACATTCATTAAAGCAGTACAAGTCTGAAGCATCTTACTCCAGCTTTCCGTCCATTCAGACTGTTGTACAAAACACTAGCCGTAATGAATCGGGGCCGGCATCTTGACTGATTAGTAAATCATCCTTACGCCAAGATCCCAGCCTAAAAAATGGAGGATAATTTTAAGGAGTTCTCTGGGACTATTTTACTTTTTCTAATGGGGCTAAGAACTGACAGGCAGATAGTTGCTACCTACCTGCCTGTTCTTCTTGATGCGGTCATAGACTGCTCCTGCTGGCGATTCTGTGGCTTACAATGACCTCATGTGAACAGAGCAGCTCTTCCTCTCCCGGGCTGCTCTGTCAGTGGGGCGTGATTGTCAACATCATGCTGGTCGACAGTCGGCTCCCCGCAATTAGGCAGCTGGGATCTGGCTGTCAAATCAGTATGATCTTGGCAGTCACGCCCCATTAACAGAGCAGAGTGGAAGAGAAGCCGCTGCTCTGTCGCGTGACGACATTGTAAGCCGCAGAATCGCGAGCAGGAGCGGCCTGTAACCACTCTGAGCCGGCAGAGGATGGCGCCGGGCTGAACAGGCAATGAGCAATTTCTTAGGCCCATAAGAGAAAATAAAATAGTGTCGGCCAACCTCTTTATTCAAAAATGAATCTTAAAATCCATGTCAGATAATTGAGATGGGTTTCTCCACTTACTATTGGCGTATTGTTCAACTCATTTGGGCAATTCATCAAGACTGGCATAGCGTACGCACGTGCTATTCCAATCTTGATGGAGTAGAAGGCGCCAAACTCATTAAGATCAGCACACCATTTAATGAATTCGGAGCCTCTTCTGAGTTATGTCCACTGTGCCAGAAATGCTACTCCAGGCATAGACTGGAGTAGCATTTCTGGGATAAAAAATGCTGGAACTTTTTAATGATTGGGACGGGCAGACATGGCCATGCCTTATCCCACGCCCTCTCTTCACCAGCTCCATTCATTTTTACAGAACTGATCCAAAGTGGTGTGATAACACAAAGTCGCAAAATTGTGGCACAAAAGATCTGCAACTTTTCAAAGCTTTTGGCATAAAAGCTTTGATGAATGGGCCCCATTGTTTTCTGGGACGCTGATTGTTTTAGCTCAGTGATGCAGAGACTGTCTTATATGTGTGCTAGCACTTTCTATAAACCCATTTACACAGGTAATGTAATGCCAGGATAAATGGGTTCACATGGTATCTGCAATCCTCCAGATATGCTCAGCCTTCATACACTATCACCTTTTTCTTCTAGTGATCGTAACCTGTACTATTTAGGATTGAAGGGAATTGACAGTGGTAAGAAGACTCTCCCAGGTATTGTTTACCCATCAGCTTTTCTTATTGAAGCTTCCTGTTCATTTCAGATTGTTGCTTTTGCTGACCTGTGTTCCTGTGGGTCACAAAATGCTGCTGTAAGGCTATTTTCACACTAGGCTTTTCTTTCATGCAAATGTTCAACTGCGTTTTACAGTACCAGCAAAGTCTGAGATTTCAGAAATGTCATGCGCACAGTGTGTTTTTTGTCCTCAGTATTTTGTGCTTTGCATGTTTTTTTGCACAATTGAGCATGTCACTTCTTTCAGCGCTTTTTCAGCGTTTTTCACCCATTAAAAGCAATGGGTGGTGCAAAAATCGCTGAAAAAACGTCAAGTGTTTCACTGCATTATTTTTGTGATTCCCCCCCCCCCCCCCCAAGTTTACCATCTTGTCCTGGTCACATGAGATGCCAGTTTGGATTAGTACAGTTAATCAATTAGTGATGTGTAAAAAAGTAAACATTGGCTGACCAAGGTGTGAAATTGAACAATGCCTGAGCAACTCAATGGCACTTCCAGTGTGTTAGGTAAACTATTCACCTAGCTAATTCACCTTCCCCCATTTCCATTTGTAATGTGTACTTTTACATGAACATATGGCTTGCATTGGTGACCTGTGTTCTTACTTCTGTGGTTGAACCAAACTGAACTTTGTGATCGTGAAAAATGCAGCAAGAAAACGCGCCAAAAATGCACCAAAACCTGTGTTTTTGACTCTTCTTCTTTCCTGCCAAGAGATCAGGTTTTGCTGCAGAAAAAAAAAACGTCTAGTGTGAACATAGCCTAATAATGAAAGCCGGGACTTTCAGTTCTAATTAAAGGTTTACCAAAGATGGCCGCAGTACATGCTGTTACTTTTAGTATGGATAGCAAACTGATCGTAGATGTTTGTGAGACGTTCAGCCAATCACAGAGAAAAAGACAACGTTATCCAGCACAATCCAAAGAGGAAAAAATGTCCAGGCGCGAGATTCTGGGGACACAGTGAAAAGACAAACCAGCGCAAAAGAGGGCGCAGCACACAGCGAGCTGTCGGTGACATGGTGTTTGACGCCTGACTATAATGTACAATGTTTACTCTGTATATTCAGGTGACGTTCTTATCACACATCTGTGACGCTCATCTGCCTATGACCATGCTGGTCTTGGCACCTGCACATTGCTGTTACATTTTTGTAGTGGTTTGCTCTTCATTGTGGCCCTGGCACTGCACGCCTGCACATTTATGTCATTTAGTTTGCATTATATCACCAGGTTTTACCACAATAATCTGAGAGGAGCATAATGTAGAGACAGAGACTCTGGTTCCAGCGATGTATCACTTGCTGGGCTGCTTGCTGTAGTTTTGATAATTTCCTGCTGATAAAACAGGGATTTTATCACTAGAGGACTAGTAAACCTGCTGCCATGTAGTCCTCCATACTCCATATTCTTGCACTCTATCTAGCCCAGCACCCAGCACTGATGGGCAGCTTTCTCCAAAAAACAAATGCAACAAAACTGTATACAAAGCCACATAAACAGCACTCTTGTTTTTTCATGCAGTTCCGTGAGAACATGGGAACCTTGAGTTTGTGACAAGTGATGGGATCTCCAGCAAACAGACCACCATAAACTGTCCTGTGGATAGATAAATTGGGATTTTAGGAACTCCCCTTTATAGGGGTTGTCCCTTCTGGGACATTTATGGCTTAGCACCAGGATATGTTGTAAACGTCCATTAGATGCCATCTCGAGAGCAGAGCCTAAGGAAGTCTGGAAATGGTCGAGTTCTCTCTACGATTTTCAGAACTCTGATAAAAATAAATTGCGAGATCTGCGCTTGGCCAATTACCTTTCGATGTCTGACAGCACATGACTGAGCTCTGATGTCAAGGCAAATATCCAGCTAGGATCACATTTATTTGCCGTATATGACACATCTTGTCGATATGGCTTGGATGTCTCAGAAGGGAATACTTTAGTCTGCTAATATGAGGTCAGTAAGATGTACGAGGGGCTTTCATTAAAGATTTCCCTGACCCACTTCCTGTGGACTGAGAGCAATGAAACTTGGCACAGTTATTAGTCCTTCTCTACATAGGTGCCACCTAGGGACACACACTTCTCCCATCTCTTTAAGCAACTGTAAACACCTCGCTTGTAGAAATCGACAGGTTGCTCCAAAAGCCACGTTGTGACTTTGGAAATCAGAGTCTCATCATCTGGAAAATGCTTGCCCTTCAAAAATAACTTAATTTTTGGAAAGTGGTGGAAGTTCGATGGTGCGAGGTCGGGTGAATAAGGGGGATGCGGCATTATTTCAAAGCCACAGGAGCATGCTTCCATTTGGGCAACATGTGAGTTGTGAACTGGTGCATTGTCTTGCAGAAGGCGGACATCTTTGGTGCGCATGCCATATCTATTGGTTTTAATGGCCTTCCGCAACATTGAAGCATAGTATTCTCCAGTGATCATGGTACCCTTTGCTAGGAAATCCATCAATGCTACTCCGTGCTGGTCCCAAAATACTGTGAGCATGACCTTGCTGGACCCAGCTTCATCCTGTGTGATCAGTCTGTTGAAAAAGTCCTTCTGGTTACCATGATACATCATCAATAGAGCCTGAGAGCATTCGACTCGTTCCTGCTTCTGGAAAGGTGTGAAACCAGAGAGTGGATACCTTATGCATGTGAAGATGGTCTTAGATGATTTTTTCCATGGACCCCACAATAATCTTGACATTTTGGGCTAGGTGGCAAATGGTTAAGCTGCGATTTTCCAAATTGGCGACCTCCACTTGCTGGATGGTGTGTTCATCAATAGCAGAGTTGGGTTGCCCTGGAATTGGAGCTGTTTGCACCGAGGTCCGACCACATTTCAATTGACAATGCCAGTTCTTGACTACATCATATCATGGGGAAGCATCGCCATAAACCTCTTTCTTCTCATCGAACGTCTCCTGTGCGGCCTTTCAAGTAAAGGAACTTGATGACTGCTCTGTATTCCACTGGGTCCATTATTAAAGCTCACACCACTTCAGCACCTGTAAAATGAAGACCGTTATCAGTTCTGAGTTGCAAATTGGCACGTAACCTATAGAGACTTATATCATTACACATGTGAAGTTTCAGCTTCCTGTGATAAATAGAAGTGGGTTAGGGGAAATCTTTAATGAACGCCCCTCGTATGTGCACTCTCCACGAGATGAAGCCTAAGCAGGTAATCCAGGTAGTAAGTCAGGTAGTGGAGGTTTATTATTATATAGACGTGCTGATGACACCACATACGTGTGTGTGTGTATATACATATCTACATGTAGTGGCATGTAAACGTTTTGGCACCCCTGGTCAAAATTATTGTGAACAGTTTATCAAGTTGAAGATGAAATGATCTCTAAAAGGCCTGAAGCTAAAGATGACACATTTCGTTTGTATTTTAGGCAAAAAAATATATATATATTTTTCATCTTTTACATTTTAAAAAATACAAAAAACAAATTGGGCCGATGCAAAAGTTTGGGCACCTTTGGAGATTTGTCTGCTCAGATAACTTTGACCAAAGTTTCAGACCTTCATTAAATAATTATCCTGTTAGGGTTATGGCTTGTTCACGATCATCATTCGGAAAGGCCAAGTGCTGCAAATTTCCCAACTTTATAAAAACCCAGCCTCCTCTAACCTTGGCCCAAAAAACAGGAGGTATGGGTTTTTCTAAGTAGCTGCCTAGCACTCTGATGATGAATATGGTGGAGGCACGCAAAGCAGGAGAAGGCTATAAGAAGGTAGCAAAGGGTTTTAAAGTTGCCCTCTCCTCAGTTCAAAATGTAATTAGGAAATGGCAGTTACCAGGAACAATGGAGGTCAAGATAAGGTCTGGAAGACCAAGCAAAATTTCAGTGAGAGCTGCTCATAGGATTGGTAGAGAGGCAAAACAGAAACCCTGCTTGACTGCAAAAGACCTTCAGAAAGATTTAGCAGACCCTGGCATTGTGGTACATTGTTCTACTGTTCAGAGACGCCTGCAAAAATATGGCCTTCATGGAAGAGGCATCAGAAGAAAATCTCTCCTACGTTCTCACCATAAAATTCAGCATCAGAAGTATGCAAAAGAACATCTAAACAAGCCTGATGCCTTTTGGAAACAAGTCCTGTGGACCTATGAGATTAAAATAGAACTCTTTGGCCACAATGATGAAAGGTATGTGTGGAGAAAAAAGGGCACAGAATTTCAGGAAAACAACATCTTGCCAACCATTAAGCATGCGGGTGGATCAATCATGCTTTGGGGTTGTGTTGTAGCCAATGGCATGGGGAACATTTCATAGGTAGAAGGAAGAATGTTTTCTATGAAAATAGCAGTTCATGCAAGATGACCCAGGAATCTCACAGAACTGGAAGAATTTTCCAAGGAAGAATGGATGAAAATCCCTCAAACAAGAACTGGAAAAACTCTTGGCTGGCTGCAAAAAGCATTTACAAGCTGTGATACTTTCAAAAGGGGGTGCTACTAGGTACTAACCATACAGGGTGCCCAAACGTTTGCATCGGCCCACTTTCTTTTTTGTAGTTTTTGAAATGTAAAAGATTAAAAAAAAATGTATTTTTATTAGGGGAGAAAATAGAAGATAGTCCTTGCATGGCAGAAGATGTTATTGCCTTACATTTTTTAAATACCCACCTTGTCTCATATTTCACTGATTTGTTACATGGTTTTGATGGAGATTTAACTTTTTACGATGCCTTTTGTTACCTTTATTATACTTTGGTAAACTCATGGTAGTAATCAGCTGGAATTAGACTGTCTCTAGTCCACGTAAAGTTTTGTATTCTTTTCTGCAGATTGTGAAGATGATGATGAACAGGAGGAAGAAGAGTTGGAGGTGTCCAATGTCTCTGATCTTCCTGTTGAGAAAGGAGAACTAGACTCAGAGTCGGAGCTGATGCTACAGATGGGACTCCCGGTACAGTTTGGTGGATCATCGCTTGAGAAAAAGTTTGTGGTAAGGCTTTGTTTGGTGCTGATGTCAGTTTAGGGTATGTTCAGTGTCAGCTGCTCGTAAATCGAACAAAAAAAAATATATATACATACATACATACATACATACATACAGTAATGACCAAAAGTTTGGACACACCTCATTTAAACATTTTTCTGTATTTTCATGACTATGGAAATTGTACATTCACACTGAAGGCATCAAAACTATGAATTAACACATGTGGAATTATATACGCAACCAAAAAGTGTGAAACAAGTGAAAATGTGTCTTATATTCTAGGTTCTTCAAAGTAGCCACCTTTTGCTTTGATGACTGATTTGCACACTCTTGGCATTCTCTTGAGCTTCAAGAGGTAGTCACCGGAAATGGTTTTCACTTCACAGATGTGCCCTGTCGGGTTTAATAAGTGGGATTTCTTGCCTTATAAATCGGGTTGGGACCATCAGTTGTGTTGTGCAGAAGTCTGGTGGATACACAGCTGATAGTCCTACTGAATAGACTGTTAGCTGCTTTTTTCTTGCCATAATACAAATTCTAAGTAAAGAAAAACGAGTGGCCATCATTACTTTAAGAAATGAAGGTCAGTCAGTCTGAAAAATTGGGAAAACTTTGAACGTGTCCCCAAGTGCAGTTGCAAAAACCATCAAGCGCTACAAAGAAACTGGCTCACATGAGGACCGCCCCAGAAAAGGAAGACCATGAGTCACCTCTGCTTCTGAGGATAAGTTTATCCAAGTCACCAGCCTCAGAAATCGCAGGTTAACAGCAGCTCAGATTAGAGACCAGGTCAATGCCACACAGAGTTCTAGCAGCAGACACATCTCTACAACAACTGTTAAGAGGAGACTTTGTGCAGCAGACCTTCATGGTAAAATAACTGCTAGGAAACCACTGCTATGGACAGGCAACAAGCAGAAGAGACTTCCTGTCAATTGATGGTATAAGAAAACTGTCCAAAATATCAATGTAAACTTGGGCATTTATTGAAGATTTAATGACAGCCATCTCCCCAGTGCCTTTACCTGACATGCAGCCTCATATCATCAATGACTGTGGAAATTTACATGTTCTCTTCATGCAGTCATCTTTATAAATCTCATTGGAACGGCACCAAACAAAAGTTCCAGCATCATCACCTTGCCCAATGCAGATTCGCGATTCATCACTGAATATGACTTTTATCCAGTCATCCACAGTCCACGATTGCTTTTCCTTAGCCCATTGTAATCTTGTTTTTTTCTGTTTAGGTGTTAATGATGGCTTATGTTTAGCTTTTCTGTATGTAAATCCCATTTCCTTTAGGTGGTTTCTTACAGTTCGGTCACAGACATTGACTCCAGTTTCCTCCCATTCGTTCCTCATTTGTTTTGTTGTGCATTTCCTTTTTTGGAGACAAATTGTTTTAAGTTTCCTGTTTTGACGCTCTGATGTCTTCTCTGGTCTACCAGTATGTTTGCCTTTAACAACCTTCCCATGTTGTTTGTATTTGGTCCAGATTTTAGACACAGCTGACTGTGAACAACCAACATCTTTTGCAACATTGTGTGATGATTTACCTTCTTTTAAGAGTTTGATAAGCCTCTCCTTTGTTTCAATTGACATCTCTCGTGTTGGAGCCATGATTCATGTCAGTCCTCTTGGTGCAACAGCTCTCCAATGTGTGATCACTCCTTTTTAGATGCAGACTAACGAGCAGATCTAATTTGATGCACGTGTTAGTTTTGGAATTGAAAATTTACAGGGTGATTCCATAATTTTTTCCCTCTGCTTGGTCTGAAAAAAATTACCCTTACCGAGTACCACATTTTTAATCTTGATTTCTTTTAGTGTTTCTTAAAGCTCTAAATTTGTCATTTGAAATGACTTTAGTTTTGTGCCATGTCTGTGATCTGCTTTTTTTCAACAACATTAAACAACTGAATGAACATCCTCCGAGCCCCGTGATTCCATAATTTTTGCCAGGGGTTGTATACAGTTGTGCTCAAAAGTTTACATACCCCGGTAGAATTTTTCCTTTCTTGGCCTTGTTTATGGTTATTGGTTGAGTGAAGCCATTTATTGTCAAACTACTGTTTTTTCTCTTTTTAAATCTTAATGACAACCAAAATCATCCAAGTGACCCTGATCAAAAGTTCACATACCCCAGTTCTTAATACCGTGTGTTGCCCCCTCTAACATCAATAACTACTTGTAGTCTTTTGTGGTAGTTGTGGATTAGGTTCTTTATTTTCTCAGATTGTAAAGCTGCTCATTCTTCTTGGCAAAAAGCCTCCAGTTCCTGTAAGTTCCTGGGCTGTCTAGCATGAACTGCGCGCTTCAGATCTCCCCAGCGTGGCTCAATGATATTGAGGTCAGGAGACTGAGATGGCCACTCGAGAACCTTCACTTTATTCTGCTGTAGCCCATGACAGGTCTACTTGGCCTTGTGTTTTGGATCGTTGTCATGTTGGAGCGTAAAAGTACATCCCATGCGCAGCTTCCGGGCTGATCAGTGCAAATTTGCCTCATGTAATGGCTTACTTCTGGTGACTCGACCATGCCGCCCATTTTTCTTCAAGTGCCTCCTTATTGTGCATCTTGAAATAGCCACACCGCTAGTTTTCAGAGAGTCCTGAATTTCAGCTGATGTTATTTGTGGGTTTTTCTTTGCATCCCGAACAATCTTCCTGGCAGTTGTGGCCGAAATTTTGGTGGTCTACCTGACCGTGGTTTGGTTTTTACAGAGCCCCTGATTTTCCATTTGTTAATCACAATTTGAATGCTGCTGACTGGCATTATCAATTCCTTGGATATTTTTTTATATCCCTTTCCTGTGTTATACAGTTCAACTACCTTTTCCCGTAGATCCGTTGACAATTCTATTTGCTTTCCCCATGACTCACAATCCAGAAACGTCAGTGGCTGGATGAAAGATGCAAGAGTCTGTCTGGATCCCAGAAACTCACTCAGCTTTTATGCACATACACTGATTACAAGCAAACAGATCACAGGTGAGCATGTTGCCTTTAGTAGCCATTCAAACCCATTTGTGTCAAATTCTGTTCATGTTATCAGACCAAAATCACCAGGGTATATAAACTTTTGATCAGGGTCATTTGGATGTTTTTGGTTGTCATTAAGATTTAAAAAGAGAAAACACAGTAGTTTGACAATAAATGGCTTCACCCAACCAATAACCATGAGAGGAGAAAAAGTTTTTTGTTATCATTCATATTCTCTGAAACAAGGCCAAGAAAGTAAAAATTCTGCCGGGGTATGTAAACTTTTGAGCTCAACTGTATATGTTCAGACTAGAAAATTAAGAGATGTCTTTCAATACAATATCCATCCAGAGGGATCCGCCTCAGGATTCTGGCATCTCCTAAACCTGTTCTTGACCTCCATGTTAGTTCTTTGCTACAGGTTTTGGCATTATATATCGATACAAGTTATGTCTGGATTGTGATTATTTTCACTTTATTAGTGATTTTCTTTTGTTGATTGTTTTCAGCCTCTGGAAACTCGTGTGAAGCAACATAAAATCCATAAGAAAAAGAAGAAAAAGACAAAATCTTCCAGTGACCTAAAGCAAAGCATAAAGGAATGTATAAATGACATTGATGAGGTGTGTGAAGATGAGGATGGTTCTCCCAGTGTTGAGCAGCCTGATGAAGGATGTCCTGGTGAGGAGGCCGCTGATGTGAAAGTTCTCTCCGCAGCTCCCAGCGCACAGGAGAGATGGGAACGGTACTGGGATCAGTATGGGCAGGGTTTGCTGTGGCAGGATTGGGTCACTAAGCACCCAGATATGGCCATATCAGGTGACGATGGCAGCAATGAGCCGTGGAATTGCTCTACAACCAAGGAGGAGTGGGCTGAGCACTATACCGAAGCATACTGGCGCTATTCTGAGCAGTTTCAGTACTGGGCACAGCAGGGCTGGACGTTTGAGGAGTCCGGGGACTGTGAAGGTAACGACACCCCGGAGGCACAAGCCGCTGCTGATGTTCAGCTCCCAGACCAGACTCCGCACATACCCCCCACTTCTGCAGAAAGTATTGATTGTCTCAGTGACTGCGTAAATGGACTGAAGAACATAAATCTTGATATAAAGGAAATGGAGGGAGACAGTAAACCTTTAAGTGTTATTTACGACAGTCCTCAGATGCAGAAGCCGGAGAGCCTGGAAGCTCAATGCCCTTGTGATCCGGATCACAGTGCGCCTGCTGATGCTGGCTCTGCGGATAGGCATGCATCATCTGGACACACTGATACCAGCCGGCCAGGTCTGTAAAATTAGCACCTATCGATTGTACTAATGCCTAATTTATTGCCGATATAAAGCAGGAAATGGCCCTAGCTGAGTTTTCATTAAAGCCATTTATAATTGGGAGGAAAGTGTCCTGTGATTAACTGCTGGCCGTTCTTTCCTTCCTTCTTTCTCGCATTCTGGCGATTTGTTTGAGCGCACACTTTCATGGCTTAAGGTTCTGATATGTTTAGTTAATTACAATGGGGATTTTACTGCTAATTAGAAATATGTAGTTGAAGACCAGAAAAGCCAAACCTTCCTGTACTGTATGGCTTCCACTATATATAGAGCCTTAATGAAATGATCACCAGAGACGGGCACGTTATATGTGGAGCTACTGCTGTTTTTTTTGCTTTTTTTTTCAGAAATTCCAATGTCATGATTGCCGTTACTATATTGCTACATCTCTGCCTTTAGTGACTATTCTATACATGGCTGCCCACTTTCCCTTACAGTATGTGTTATCTGTCATGGATTGTATGGTGGGAAGAGATATGACAAAAGGACTAAACATTGACATTTTTTGGCCCCACGTGAGGGCTACCAATAGATCCCCATTGCTGTTTAGCCACTAGTGGTCTCACAGTCAGTAATTATATGGATAGCCATATAAAGTGCATGGCTTGTCTCAGAGCTTATGTGATTAAAAGGAACCTGTCATTAGATTCATGCTGCCCGACCCCCTGAGATGTGCATGTATTCAGTATGGAGGAGGCTGGAAACTTGATCTTGGTGACAGATTCCCTTTAAAGCCTCATCCAAGAAGCTTTTCTGTGTACATCTACTATACATATTAGAAAAGACAATATTAAAATGTATGATATTATTACATATATTCATTTTCTTCCTTAAAGTTTCACAGGTTTTAAGGAATCCATCGCCAGGAGGACAAACGCCAAAAAATGGACGAGATGATGACGATGATGATGATGAACCTCCAGAGTGCAAACAAGCTAAAATCAAGAGGAGGTCAGCTGCTGTTTTAACCCTTTCATTTTTGCCGTTTCAGAAGCTGGCTTGTATAGGCTGGACTAACTTCCAGCATTTCCCTGGTGTTTCTAAAGTCCAGTAGAGAAGCTTGTGTGAGAAAGGAGAGCAGACACCAGCTCACCCTCTCCTCTGATAGATGGACTTAGGATCCTTACATGCACTTACAGATTTTTTTCATACTTGTGGATTTTAATTACACTTAAATAACATTTGGACAAGTTTCATCCCTCCAAAATGGCTCAGAAGCACTTCAAATGAAACTTTGTAAAAAAAAAAAAAAAAAAAAAAAAAAGTGTGTTAAAGCCATCCCACTAGCGACAAGGTGTACCCACTCGGGACGGTCCTAACCTTTAGTATTAAAACCTTACTGTGTGTCAAAAATGACTTCAATAAGGTCCAAACAGGACACTGAGTGCACACAAGGGCATGGCCTCCCTTTCTTTGAGCTGGACATTACGTTTATATAGTGTCTCATTTGCTGTGTATCCATATTTTGGACCCAGTCCTGCTCTGCCCTTAATCACATTGACGTCACTTTGACACATGGTAAGGCTTTAAGACTAGAGGTTAGGACCATCCTGATTGGGTACACCTTGTCGCCGGTGGGATGGCTTTTAAGTTTTTTTTTAATAAAAAACAGTATTTACTAAGTACCCTATATGCACTATTGCTTTTTACATGCTTACAGCAGGGTATATGTTCATTTATTTCTATCTTAGGTGTTGTCTGTGTATTTTCCAATGTGAACATGCTGGTGCATGTATACCAACTTGTACTCCAGTTAATTTCTTTCGATTTTGCTTATCCGTAACAACATGTGTATTGTGTTATACGATTTTTACAATGAGTTAATTTTGCCCACTTTACCTCTGTGTGGCTAAACATTGCCGCACATCACAGGCTTCAGTGTGCGGCATACGGCTGGCAATACTGATGTAATCATCTGACTGGATGTCAGACGTCACATAAACATTGTATCAAAAAGTGAAGTGAAAACTCTCACGTTTTTTTTTTCTTTCCTTAGCCATGAACTGGATGCTGAAGAGAACCCGTGTGATGTGGCCGCTGAACTCTCCACTGCCTTGGGGCTAAAACATGGCACAGGACAGAAGTAAGAGAAGAAATCTTGATTTTTGATGTGATTGAGAAAAATCTGTTGTAAATGTGCAGAGAAGTGACTAGAGGAACAACAAACATTTCCTGCTGGGATTTGTCTTCTTTCTTCTTGATCTGTACAGTTCAGGGGAAGGAAACCTTCTGCTCCTGGTGTTGTCAGATACACTACTCACAAAAAGCTAGGGAAACCGTAAAAAGTTCACGCTACAGTGATATTTTATCATGAAAGTAGGACATTTAAGTAGAAGCATGCAATGGTGATTTCCTTATCTAAAAAATTAATTGAAACAAAAGCCAACAACAGTGGTGGGTATACCCCAACAAAAACATCAGTGTCTCAGTAGCTTGTCATGTGGCCTTGAGCATCAATTACAGCTTGACAACGACGTCTCCTGCTGTTCACAAGTGGAGTTATTGTCTGCTGAGGCGTGGCATCCCGCTGTTCTTGAAGGGCGGCCCTCAGGTCATTGAGATTCTGGCAGTGCTGTGGAGTCGGAGTCGTGGTGTCGGAGCCCATTTTGGAGTCGGAGCGGCCGATCCTCACCTGGCCAAGTACTGGGCTCAGCGCTACAGACTCTTCTCTCGCTTTGATGAAGGAATTAAGCTTGATGAAGGTGGGCAGGAAACATGGAAATATAGGAAAATATGGGGATATCATGCCACTAATGAGGTTCAGTCCTGTCACATTCCCTTTTACCCAATTAGTGATACATGCTTAGGAAAGCTCAGCCGTGTGTCAAAATGTGAACAGCATGATGAGGAGGATTGATTAATACCAATTATAAGTGAACCTCGAAATTGATTGGGCGATTCATGGATCAAACACCTGTTGTGAATTTTGCCTTTAAGCTCCTTGTTAGAGAACAGCAAGTTGTGCTAAAAGTGCTGAAACATTGAACAGTTGGACGTGTGCAATCAAAAGTTTGGAGACGTCACATTAAGTTAGAGCGCATTCTAGGATCATCCTGAAATTTGTCCCAAAAGCGTATATGTCCTCTTCATATAAAGCAAAGCTCAGTAACTAAGTGTTATGAGATCCTGACCTTTATCCGAGCTGCATGCTACAGGCAGAGAAGAAGTGATTTATCCCCTGTACTTCAAGATCAGTAAGCTGTGTCCAGATAGTTTAATGACCAGATCCCAGCACAAGGAGTGGCATACTTTGGGTATGTTCACATGTAGTGTTTTTGCTGCACATTTTTTGCCTTGAAAAATGCAGCATTTTAGTGTCCCAGCAAAGCGAATGAGATTCCTGAAGTCTTGTGGACACGTTATTTTTTCCTTGCAAATTTGAAGCCGTTTTAAATCTGCAGCACAACAATCCTGTCTGTGTTTTTGCAGAGTTTTTCACCCATTTTAATGAACTCCAGCCAGGAGACACATTTTTGATGCAGAAATATCTACAGCAAATACTTAGTGTGTGAACTTACCCTTTTACTACCGACATGGGATGAGGCTAACCCTGCTGATTGATCGGCATCGCTCTGAACTCCTGCTCTTTGAGAACATTGGCTGCCATAAATGAGGCTTCTCTTCTGCAGACTGACCCTTATATTTATTGAGTTTAGTGCAAATTGTCCTATTCCTGTGTGAGCTTAATTGATTTTACTTACGTTTTTCAGAAAACGTGAAACCTTTTCTTCCCTATGCCATATACTGTGGGAACTGTGTAGCCAAACAAATACGCCACAGTGATGGTGGCCCGCAAGAGTTGTGCCAATTGTATTATATCAGCTGAAACCCCGATGTAATGGCTACCATACGAGAGAACTTCATTCTTGGCTATTTCACTGCTTAGATCGGGCATCAATTGCATTGAAGTGGTGCGGTGCCAATAGGTTACCATAGAATCCAGGGGCTTCACAATTGCCCCAAGTCCTTCTACAGATTCCTGTTCGGGCCTAGTACACTTCCTAATTTACAGTATCAGACAAATTATTCTAGAATACATAATGATTGCAATCAGGATGGCATGTCCAAGTCTCCTACTGGATTTTAAAAAAAAATAATAATAATAATAATAATAATTGTTTGAAAAATTAGAGATTTCAAGTAAAAAAAAAAAAAAATCAATAAAAAAACACCCTTTTGTCTGGGGAAAAAATGTAAAATAAGAGTGCTGCCAACCACAAGCCCAACACAGCTCAGTCTCAGAAATAGAGGTTTTTTTTTTGCAGAAGTAAAGTAGGAAAACCTAAGAAACTTCTTTTAGAATTGTGATAATTGTAATGGATGTAGAATATAATGTCTGGTGTTTCTACAGATACGGGGGGATTTTGCATTTCAAGCATCGGACGCTGCGCTACCTGCAGAAAGGCATCAAGCACCGCTCCCATTTCCTAGACATGCACCGGCCAGTGAAGAACAGACACATATTTTTTTCTGAAGAGCCAGAAGTGAAACCGATAAAAAGTAAAACTGTGAACAAGGTGATATCATGAATCTCTGCTTATAATGCACGCTTACCATATATCCGCCAAACCCTGCATGTACAGTCCTGCTGTTTGCTGCCTGTGAATACTGAAGCATTGGGGGTGTTGGCACCTTTCTGCAATGATTCCCATAGATCTGCTTTCTGGGATCTGTTTGTAACTGAGATCCTTGTATTAACTGTAGGACAGCATTGGATTCTGACTATATCCGATGTGTACGCTGTACATCCCAGAGTACAGGACGCACCATACAGACGCTATGTCAGAGCCTCCACCCATTAGGTGTTTGTAGGTGCTCCGGTGGACGCTGTGGGCCGTACGTTCAGTAGTAGCTGTGTCTGGTTTCGAGTTTACTACAGCTTGTCCTTTTTTTAATTAAACCGATCTGCAGAACCGGGTACTATGAAAAGTATCCAGCTATGCCCCGTAAGAATTACAAGCTTTCTGGGCAACAGGGGGGATGCCGGGTGTCAGACCACTACCAATAAAATATTAAAGGGTATTCTCTTTATCATAAATTATAAAAATTGTAAAGTGCTTAGGAAAACTAGCTACTTTTCAAATTTTTATTAAAAATCCTCTCTGTTCTTAAGAATGTAGGGATTTTTAATTTGATTGTTTACTGCTCTTTGACTATGAGCGGTGGCGGAGCTCCTAGATAAGGAGCGCAGCACTTACAAGCTCTTTCTAATAGCTGCTCTGTTGCTGGATCTAACAGCATCAGTGTACCTGTGCGCCTCCGATGCTGCCGAGCCAAAGCTTTCTCTAGCCGCATCAGGGAACACACCATAGTATTTAAGGTTGAAGGTAGATGGAAGTCCATCAAGTTCAACCTATAACCTAACATATTAATCCAGAGGAAGGCAAAACCCCATGAGACAGAGGCTAATGGCTCCATGTTAGGGAAAGCTTTCCTTCTTGACACCACATACAACGATCAGACTGGTTTCCTGGCTCAGCGTCCCGTCACAGAATCTAGTGCCCATAACCTGGAATATTATATTATTAGTATGGCATCCAGGCCCTCCTTGTTCTTAGCGAATCAACCTATATAACATCATGTGGCAGACATGCCGCCGGCTGAGCTCATTCTAGCAGTAGTACAGACTGAAGAAAGCAGATGAAAAGAGCCTTGTATGTACAGATATATTGTAAAGGACTGTATAACCCCTGTAAGGTTCCTGCTGACGTTGTCCATCTCAGGATCTGCCTCTGTTCTAGCATGTGAATCTTCAAAGCTTGATATTTTCTCATATTCATCACTTTGTAGTCCTATGATAGGGTGCACTGTGTAATTACTCACTTTTTATTTTAATATTAGGTACAAAAATTTCTAAAAGATATTGCTGAACCAAATGGTGATTTATTAAATGGCAAAGTTTCGCCGCCAAAGATGGAAGATTCCACTAACACTTCCGACTCTGAAGGTCTGGATCATTCCAGTATTAGTGAACCCGCTGGTCAATGCAGGCAGCCTGGGGATAAGGACCGTTCTGAAGGGAAAGACAATCCTGATCAAAATTGGCCATGTGAATTTCAGGATCAGATTGTTACATGTCCGTCTAACATGCTGGATCGCTGTAGTGAAGGCTCAGAGACCGGCTCTGCGCTACCTGCTAACGCCATCTGGTGCTCACACCATGCAAGTGCCACGGAGCAGCCAGCAGATACTGAGACAAGCTCCTCTACACGACAGCTCGTCTCCCTGGAAATCCCAGACTATCTGCAGGCTGACGAGGAAGACAGTAGTAATGGTTTGTATGGAAATATTTTATTGTTACATAACAATAACTTCTTTTAACTTATGGGTTAAGCCCCAGAAACCAAGCAACATGTCCCCTACCTATGGCTACGTGCTTATTGAGTGTTTTTGGAGGAGACACTTTTAAGATTTTTGAGATTCAGACAAGGGTTTGGAATATTTCTGCTTCAAAAACTCCTAAAAAAACCTGTGTGCACATAGCCCAAATCTGTTTTCATATTTGGTTTTATGCCTTTAACCCCTTCCCTCTCTCGTACCAGTTTTACAATGTGCTGCTGGTATACAGTGCGGGCTCAGGAGCTGAGCCCACCCAACCCTGAGCAGGTGCCTCTGCGTTATATCAATCTTTGACTGCAGCATTTCAGAGGCTCGATCTATCGCCACAGGCTACCTCTCCACCGCACAACTACCATACACCATGGTCAGAATTAATAGTTACTGGTTGTTTTTACCGCACAATGAATGCCCTAAAATCAAAACCCAAAAAACAATGGCGGAATAGCATTTTTTGTTTCACCTCACTATGAACTTTTTTCTTGTTTTCCAATACAATATATGGGAAATTAATGATGAAACTACAAATTATCCCACATAAAACAAGCCCTCGTGTAGTTGTGTCGATAGAAAAAAAATTATGGCTTTTGGAAGCAAGGGAGGGAAAAACAAAAATTGCAAAAAAATGATAATTGTCCAGGTCCTTAAGGGGTTAATAATATGTATATTTATAAGTCTGCATGTGTCATTGCATTATAGGAGCGGGGTCTTATGTCAAGTGCAAGAAAAAAAAGAAAAAGCAGAAGAGGAAGATTCAGTATCTGCCCCCAGAGATCGCGGCCGATCCTCACCTGGCCAAGTACTGGGCTCAGCGCTACAGACTCTTCTCTCGCTTTGATGAAGGAATTAAGCTTGATGAAGGTGGGCATCTGTACCAGGGACATATAGGAAAATATGGGGATATAATGCCGCTAATGAGGTTCAGTCCCATCACATTCCCTCTTATCTAATTAGTGTTAAGTGCTTAGGAAAGGTCAGCCGTGTGCAGTTTTGTGCTTTTTAGGCTGAGTGTATGACAAATTGTCTGCTTTTCATTCACAAAAAAATGGAGGATTTTTCACCTGCATGCCACCCTATCCGTATAGCCGTTTCTGACTTTTATATGGCGTACGTTTTATACATCAACAACTAAAAAAATCATCAATTTTTAGTCTTCATTATTTTGCACATTGCAATCTGTGGACGAGACTAGCACCTGGTGCAGGTTTTTTGTCTTTCACCATTAGTACATGTGGGAAAAGATTCATGTGATCTACCATATTAATTAACATTGATCTGGGTGCTGTCTTTTTACCCACTTGTTTTTTTGTGAATTTTGATTGTCAACCAGTATTGCAACTTTCTCCCAGTTTTATTGGGGTTTTATTTATGGTCCTGTGCTGTTTTCTAGTGGCTCATACACACTCCTAGTGCTAAGGATGGGATTGCAGTGTGTGAGCCATGTCCAGACCCCACAGTCTCTTCAGGGGCACTAATACATGGCTCACGCTTGTAGCCCTATTACAGCCATGTGCTGGTAACTTGGCCGGTCCTAGAGCAGCAGCACAGTGGGCGAGTACCAGCTCGGTTCATTTGCATTATCTCTCTCCTAACCTATGGACGATAAAAGTTTGGAACCGTAAAACCACTTTAATACATAATAATGGTTTGGGGAATATTTTGTGATCAGAGTGGATTCTGTGTAATGATCCATTGAAGAATAAAAAGCAGGGAATTGTGTGCTTTAAAAGAATACGCGTCTTTTATATGTCTCATATTTCACGGTCTGTGTAAGGACTGCAATGCCAAGACTGACCGCAGGTTTCTTGACCCGACTCGCAGCTTCTTTTTATGTCTATGAAGCAGTCAGTTCGGCCATTCCAGTCTGTTAAGATACCGTAAAATATGTCCGGGATAATCCCAGCATAACTTGTTGATTTTGGAGAAATATAACGTTTTAATGATACAGTCCATAGCTGTACAGAACTTAAATTTTTATCAAAAATGGTGTAATTTGTGCCAAATCTACTCACTCTAATTCCATAATTATCAGAAGTTGCACCTTAAAGTTCACCTGTCGTCAGGATTTTGCCAAGTAAACTACAGGCAGTGTCAGGTTGGGGCTGCTGCACTGATTAATATGATACCTGAGGTAAAGAAATCCGTCTTGTGGTTCCTGTGTAATGTGTTTGCAGTTTTGAGTGAATGATCTGCCCGTGCTCCGGGGCGGGACTGTAGGCAGGCTCTTATCCTGGTGCACTAAGCCAGATCAGCAAGATACGACCCGCCCACAGCCAGCCCCTATCTGTCTCTTTGATCAGGAACATACTTGTGCTTTGGGGCGTCCTGTAGGCAGGTCTTTTCTTGCTGATCTGGCCTAGAGCACCAGAATAAGACCCTGCCTACAGTCCGGTCCCGGAGCTCAGGCATATCATTAACTCAAAACTGCAAACACTGATTACACAAGAACCACAGGACAGATTTCTTCACCTCAGGTATCATATTAATCAGTGCAGCAACCCCAACATGGCACTGCCTGTAGTTTACTTAGCAAAATCCTGCTGACAGGTTCGCTTTAAAGACACATTTGCTATAGATTTTGCAGCCGCAGCTTATTAAACATGTTCGTACACGGCCCAATGTTAGGCAAGAGCCTGAGACCAAGGTGTCACAGGTTTAATATAGAATTTTTCATAAATTACCGTTTTTTTAACCATGATCTTTATTCTCATCATTTTAAAGTTTTGATGTTTTTACTATAAATTGTGTAATAAATGGTGTGAAACATTTACAAACTTTCCTTAGGCATTCACAACAATGGAAGATGGTAATTTGTGCAGAAATTGTGGTTCAAACGCAATAAATGTCCCCCTTGGCTCAGTCTGCAGGCCCATGTGCAGTGAGAAGATAAACCATCTTGCTAGGACTCCCCCGTAATGAATGCTGTGTTTTATTTTGCAGAAGGTTGGTTTTCGGTTACCCCAGAAAAGATTGCAGAGCACATAGCGCACCGTGTCAGGCAGTGCATCAGTGGTGCGGTGGTCATAGATGCTTTCTGTGGTGTCGGTGGCAATGCTATTCAGTTTGCCTTAGCAGGAATGCACGGTAAGCTTTAGTCAAATCAAAGCCACAGAGAGGTTGATGAGACTGGCCCCAGAGACGTGCCCATGGCAGTCCCCTCTACACTCATTTTCCATCTCACCAGAGCGGCCTCCGGTCAGGGGACCATGGTTCTGGAGATGGGTCCCACCACTGGGAACCTTACCTATTAGACATTTATGACATGTTCTTTTTTAATGGATCCATTCTGTTATTATACCCTCAAAAATGGAGGGAATGGAGGCTGACCAACTGAAGCCATCCCATGGAATTGTTCATCCAAAAAAATCCCTTTACAATCAATGCTGATGTTAATAGAAATGTTTGTTTTCGTTTTTCTGCACCAAAAAAAGAAACCACAAAAACGATAATGAAACCTTGTAGTATGAGTAGTACCAGAATAAAAGGAAGAGCTGAGTGCCGCACTCCAAACTTCAAAGAGCAATGTGATTTATGGAGCATGTCTCTGGCGCTTGGGTGAATTAATCACATTTTTTTTCCTGAAGTTTGGAGTGCTGCTCTCATTTCGGCCCCTTATCTATCAGTCGTAGTTGGAGAAAGCTGTAAAGAAAGTCTCTTGCCCTAAAGAACTCAAGGTGTGCGTGTCTTACACAGAGTGTCTATTGATTTCAATAGGAGCTATGTAATGCTTCATTTCTCCTGTGGTGGTGCTGCTGGGATATTAAACCCTACCTACATAGATTACAGCTGATTGTTGGGGGTCTCGGATCCCTTAGGAGTAATGGCAGGGCCGGCACAAGCTTAGAGCACAGACTACATGCTATGCGGGTCAGTGGTTTCAGCCTGTAGGACGATCTTTCAGCCATGCTTGCTTATTCTTTGCTTGTCTTCAGCCATTCACTAATGTTTCTGCACGTTTTCCTTTTCTGCAGTCATTGCTGTGGACATTGACCCTGTGAAGTTGGACTTGGCGTACAATAATGCCATGGTGTACGGTGTTGCAGATCGCATTGAGCTGATCCGTGCCGATTTCATGTGCATCGCTTGTGATTTGAAGGCAGATGTAGTTTTTCTCAGCCCTCCATGGGGCGGTCCGGACTACGTCAGCGCAGAAACCTTTGATATCAAGACAATGATGTCCCCTGATGGATATCCTTTACAAGCTGCTAACCCAAAGTGATGCTGTATTAGACCTCGCCTCGGTACATCAGCCTGCCTGCATTGGTTTATTACAACTTTGCTATAGTGGTTGTTGTCATGAGAATACTTTTATTGTTTGGACCGTGGAGCGGAGCATAGCTTTTGTGCTAAGGTTATATGTTAAATCTAGAAAAAAAAAAAAGTATCCACCATTGATGGCATGCTGCAGATTGTGGGTTTGTAATTCTCAGGTTTAGCCCATTTTTGTTGAATGCGGAAATCCACATCTGAATCTGCATGCAAATGTAAAATGCAGAACTTGTCAGAATTTTTCTGCAGACATCAGCATCGTCTGATGAGAAACTTCTGAGAGCTCCTGGTACGTGGTACATTCGGTGTCATAGGCTGCCGTTTACCCAAAAGAAAGGCCAAAACAGTGTCCTTTGGTCTCTTAGGGTGGCATGTGTCAGCATACCTTCTTTTCCTACGTAGTGAAGCACAGAAGATGGTATTTCCCTATACAGTGGGAAACCTAAATGTATGCCACTGTCACCCACTGGCAGTGTATACATTTTAAGTTGCTATATGCCAGGATGCCAACACATACCTTTGATATAAAACTTTGACTAGATTTGATCCGAGTTTAATCCTGTTGTGAAAAAATTAGATTTCTCTTCTGTTTTTCATAGACATGTACAGAGCTGGCATCAGTCATGTTCGGGCATCGCTCTGTACAACTCCTCTCCGCTGTCGCCATCTAGTATTTATACTCGCACCTACTGTAGATATCATCATCTGTTCTGTGGAGAGGAGTCCAGATGGCGGTACATACATACTGGGATATGGTGTATTTCCTTCTGCAAATACAGACTGTCCTGCACCTGGGTATAAAGGAGGCCTGGTGATTTACCCTTGCCTCCCATATTGAAGTGACTGCATCTGACCTTCTTGTTTAGCCGAGCATTGAACCTGTTGATAAGAGTTCACGTACTGTATGCATGGCAGATGTGGTACATATATTCCTTCATATATCAGTACGAGAAAGGACAATGCTTACCATCATTACAGTTAAAGACTGTTTTTAACTACTTGTAAACTACGTAACTTTTCATTACACATATATTTTAGTTCTTCACTTTTTTACTTTTTTTCAAATTCTCGATTTGCTGGCAAAGAATAAGAATTCTCCTGCAAGCTTAATTCCCCCCCCCCCCCTTTCCTCCGAACCCTTAATAGATGGTGGAGAAACCTATATAATGACAATATGTAGGTTACAAAAAGCCCATAGTTTGTTATTGTTGATTTCCTTAACGCTTTTCCACCTTTGAAGTTTTCCAGCTTTCCCAACAGATTACAAAGAACATTATTTATTTTGTACCGCGCAATACAGATGTGGAGCAGGTAAGACATTGCCTTTCTTCTCTGTATGATTGTGCTCCTCAGCTCCAGCTGGGTTTCCTCTTATCCCGCTAGTCAGTCTCTATCTTTTCTTTTCCACAATGTGTACATGAACTTCAGATCTCCTATGATCTTGTTCCTATATACAAGAGTAACGTCCGAGCCAAAGCGGAGGCGTACATGCATGGAATAAAGCAATGTGCCCGTGGAGAGCTCTGCTTATTCCATGGGTTCATGACTGCGGACCACGGGCAGCGGCACAGTCTCCACAGATTAGAGGGCAGTGGCCATGTTGCATGATGGTCTTCCCTAGGTACCTGCGTAATGCAGTGTTGGATGGAGCGTGCCATCATTTCTTTTTCTCACTAATTCTATGTGAATCCGTGAGAAAATCCTCTAAGCACTGCTGTATTTCTGTACCACATTTTTGCTGTATACATTGATTTTTTGGGTGGATTATAGAGGTACAATACCAGGGGATTCATCACCTGCAGTATTTTTGAGGTCTCTTGTTGGAGGCAATGTTGCCATAATTTGCATTGAGATTTATGGAAATATTGCACAGGGTTTGTAAAGTTCAATATGTCTAGGGATATTTCCGCAGTTTTTAGATCACGTGCAGGGATGAGCGAATATGCTTGTATATGGAGTTATCCGAGCGGGTTCAGATACAGGAGTCGGAGTGCTCAATCCAGATGCTCGGGTAGCCACAGCCGCATTTATCATAGCTGAGACACTGCCACTAAACATGCAATACACGGGCATTCTCCGCATGTTTAGCTGCAATGTATCAGCCACAATACATGCGGTCGTGGCTACCCAAGCATTTGGCTCGAGCACGCTTGGATATCTCCAGTGCAGTAGTCAGCAGTGACCGTAGATAACAGGGAGGTGCATTTTGTGCAGTTCACTGGCATTGGGAAAATGCAATTTCTGTTCATGTTGCTGACTCCAGTGAAGTGACATATCTGTGTCGTCTTCCCGACCTAAACCTGTGCCTGATCCTGGGTATTTCCTCCGTATCTGTAGCGGGGCGGCGTACAAAGTATGAGCCAAAAAAGAGGAACAAGGCCGAGTTAATTATTACACATTAGTAGCCGTCTGTATGTTTCCATCGATTATCATGCAATGCTTAATATATATGAGTGTTAGAAGGGCCGTTCACTTGAGAAATAACATATGGAGTAAAGGTCACCACTTGGTATTACGGTATTACATCTCACACGTTCTTTCTTTTCTGAGACCTTCCTGTTTCTAATGACCTTTTAATTTGATTGAGTTTCCAGGTTCGGGTTGGGGCCCCACAAAGTGTTCGGCGTCTGTGCAGTTTGCGTATGAGGTGTGGCTGATAAGCAGCTTCCTAAAAGTCGCAGCAGCTTTCCTGCATCATTAACCCCTCACCAACCTTTGATGTACCGGTACGTCCTATTTGCCAAGGTGTTCCAGAAAATGGACATACCGTTACACCCAGGTGATCGTGTATGTCCGGCTCAATCAGCCAGGGTCGCCAAAACGGCCAATCCCGGCTGCACAACCCTTTAAAGATTGCAGTCCTTAGCCACCGCAACATTTCAGCAGCATCAGATGGATAGGGTGGTCACAGTAGAAGTAGGAACCGCATCAATCAGACATTTATGGGTTAGCACAGAGAGTAGAGCTGCATATGTCTGATATGTGAGCGGTGTGTGTGTGAGATGCATGTGTGTGATATGTGAGCGGTGTGTGTTCCCCACATGTGTCTGATATGTGAGCGTTGTGTGTGCCCCGCATGTGTCTGATATGTGAGCGGTGTGTGTGAGATGCATGTGTGTGATATGTGAGCGGTGTGTGTGCGCCCCGCATGCATCTGATATGTGAGCGTTGTGTGTGCCCCGCATGTGTCTGATATGTGAGCGGTGTGCGTGCCACTAAATTTGAAAAGTGTGTGTTGCAAACTTCTAATTTTTGAGTGGTGTGAGTCTAATTTATGTGAATGAGTTAAATAAAAACTAAAATTTTCCCACTTATAAATGCTTTATTGTGTCAGAATAAATAATTGGCTCTTTACAGTTTCATAATTACCAATCTATAAAATTATCATGTTATTTAGGGCTTTTGGAGTTCTGTTTTTCTCTTACATTATGGGAACAGAAAAACAAATTCTGCAAGATACACAGCTCTGTCCTATGATGGGCATTACTGTACTGATAAAAATGTGCTGTGTACTGCTCTTTTTCTTCTAGTGAAAGCAGTGGAATTACCAATAAGTCTCCTACCAAAGACGCCAACATGTATGAACCTACCCTAACAAATGTAGAATGGACGCCATAAAAATAAAAGTCCAGTGCTAGAACTACTATTTCTTGTTTATCACATCTCCCAATTATTGAATGAAAAGTCATCAAAAAGTCTTTTGTGCACTAAAATGATACAAATGAAATAGACAACACATCCCTCAAAGAACAAGCCTGCAAGTGACATTGCATGGCATCTCTGCACATATGATCACCTCTCACGCTAGGTGAGGGAAGGACCAAGTGTATTACAATGGGAAAAGGGGGGAAGCCCAACAACAAGTGAGAGTGGAGACCCCTAGGCAGATCTTATAACACCCTGACTCCCCTACCATCCCTTAACAGTTTCTGCACCTATCGCCGAGCAGGATACCTAATCCCTAACTGTCCCTAGAGCTAGGCCCTAGGAAGGGAAGGGAAGGGGTGAGCACTAGTCAGCCCCCACTGCACCTAAAGACAAACAAGGAAAACAGACAAGGGGATACACTTGCAGAAGGTGGAGATCACTGCTGGCTCCTAACGAAAGAAGCATACCACTACACTCCAGGAATGAAAGAATCAAGAAGGTGCCTGCAAAGTCAAGCGCAAACCTGATACACCCGTGACATCACCCTTATGTACTAATGTACATAAATATGACAGGGGACCTAAACAGCATCACAGCTGATTCTTTTTGTGAGGTAAAACATTACCCTGCCTGTTTTTAAACAATGTTTTACTTCAAAGAAAGAATCAGCTGTGATCCCCTGCTGTAATGTCTGCATACTCTTTTGCTTCCTCCCCTGCCCAGGAGCTGTGGTATGATCAGACTATGTTCCTTCACGGTCACACACAGCCATTACACAGTACACAGCAGGGGCACATTTATAAGATTATCTCAGCACAGGAGCATTTTATTTAAATACATTCAATTGTTATCATCCCAAGAACTATTGATTAAAATTAACTTTTGTTCATGGGAAAACCCCTTTAAGTACCAGTGCCATAGTAGTACGACATAAAGCAGCTTAACGAGAACCTGTCACCAATCTGTTGCTGCTCGTTTTATTTAAGAGAACAATGGGCAGCCACAGACTGGTGATTTTACTAACTAATGATCTCTGCTGTTAACCATGTAAATGCTGCTGTCAATTCTCACAGCAGCACTTGAATTAAACATGCACCGGTGTTCGTGTGCACCGGAGACCATCTCACCCCCCTACCCCCGTGATGCAATCGCAGGACACCGATGGGTTACTATGGCAGCTGGGGCCTTGTTGCTGCTATCCTGGTACTCCTGTAAAGCTCACAGGAGATTATTTTCATTATACACTGTAATACTCTGGTTTTGCAGTATGTAGAATAAGCAGGCGAACAATCATTGCTTCAAGTCCCTTAAGGAGACTAAAATCATTTTTTTTTTTTAATTTTTAAAAACTTCAGAATTTTTTTTTTCTCTTAAATAAATAAAAAATCCATGCAAGTTTGGTATTTCCATAATCATACTGACCTGATAAATCATGCTTCACAATCATTGTTTACCACCGAATGAATGACGTAAAAACAATGCTCATGGCAGAATTGCAATTTATTCACAATTTCTCTGCACTTGGAATTTTTTTCCCATTTTCATGTATATTGTATGTTAAAATGAGTGATGAAATTAAAAATTACAACTTGTCCTGCAAAAAAAAAATCAGTCCGCAGAAAAGTAAAAAAAGCTTACTCTGTCGCCTCATTGGGGGACACAGGACCATGGGTGTTATGCTGCTGTCCACTAGGAGGCGACACTATGCTTAATCTGAAAAAGATTAACTGTGGCTCCTCCTCTGCAGTATACACCCCTGGATGGTGTCAGCCTTCTCCAGTTTTTGCTTAGTGTTGCATAGGAGGCACACCTAAAGATTTTTTACTCCGATTTTTTTCCGACGGATTTACAGATGAAGATAAGTGGGTCTTCTGCAAGACTCCCGGCATGGCTCCTTCCTCTGCCCCCTTTTATGGGGTGCACAGTTGAAGTCGAGATGTCTACTTACCATGTCGCTCCTTCCCCAACCCCTCGGGTGCTGGTTTGAAGTCGAGGCCCCCCTCCTTCCCCAATTCTTTTTCGTCTCTGGGTTGAGGTCGAGGCGAGGATAACAGCCCCCTGATGGTGACAGCAGCACCCTCCCTAATCCCCCTCTAGGGGGTATTAGGTTGAGACGCCTCAGGTAGGGCCTGTGCAGGCATCCGCAGCTCCCAGTAGCTGACCCTCTGCACCGAGTCCAGGAATCCCAGCCCTGATGCGGACTCCTGTTGGGGCCGGGGGAGAGTGCAGGCAGACAAGGCATACAGAGATACAGGCCTTCCCAGCCCTGTCTCTCTGCTGGCACCAGCGCTATGGTGCCTCAGGAGGACCCTTTAAGGGCCCCCCCTTACGCTAATACCCCCACCGCCATCTCTGCCGTTAAAACCGGGGGGGTCCGGTTCAGATCCGGCATCCCCCCGGCCTGGAGCCCTTTTGGACATTGGCTGTAAATTTACCCCGGATGACGAATATGACACTACAGTGTCATAGAAGGGGCGGAGACTAACTGAAAGGGCGCGTTTTTCAGCAATATTGCCGCCCTTTTCAGCTCTCCGCCCACCTTCTTCTCCACACTCCGACGGCCATTATCTGCTGCAGGAACATTAACCCTGCAGCTACCGGTCGACAGCCAGTCTCCGCGGGGCACAGGATTGCGGATCCCTGGCGTTGGACTTAAGAGGCACACTGGTGGGGTAAGATCACAGCTGGAGTCTCCCACTCGGCTGTGAATCCTATAAGCTTCTCTGCATTGCTGGCCCCCTCTGCATAGCCACCCCTGTATACTATGCCGGGCTCAAGGTCCAAGAGAACCAGGCAGGACTGCTATTATGCACTCTGTACAGCCTGCAGTAATACTCTCCCTAGTGGCAGCACGTATCCACATTGCCTGGACTGCATGCAGACTGCTGTGCCAGAGCCCTATGGAGCCCTTGCCAAAACTTCGGTGCCTAATACCACACCGGAATGGGTCACTCAGATGTCGCAATCTATGACGCAGTCTATAGATAACCTCACATCCACATTGCTTCAGGCTCTGCAGAGTCATGCCTCGGCTATGAACACTACTCAGCAAAGGGAGAGTTCCACTCGGGTACATGATGGCACGGGCACATCTACGTCTAGGTCAGGATGCAAGCGGACCCACAGGTCACGTTCATCTGCGTCGTCCCCTTCCAGTGAGAGACACCGTACTCCCAACTCATGTAGACCGTCCCCTGACAGGGGCAGACAATGTAGATCCCCACAGCCATCCCTGACCAGAGAAGGCCTCCGCTCCGGTTCTCCCAGCAGGAGACGCCTTAGTGATACACAGGATTCGGAAGACATCTGTGATTCCGACTCAGACAAGGAAACCGAAGGGTCCCTAATCCCTATCCCCCCTGGCAATACAGTGCTAGTTGATGATCTAATCTCATCCATCCATCGGGTGCTGGACATCTCCGATCCACCCCTGGAGACACCAGGACATGAGATTTCATTTTAAACTGCCTAAGGTCTTCTTTGACCACCCAGAGTTTAAAGCGATTCTTAAAAAGCAGTTCTCACAACCTGAGAAAAAGTTTACTAATCGCAAATATCTGGAGGCGCGGTACCCCTTTCCACAGGAGGTCACCAAACAGTGGACAGATCCACCTGAAGTGGATCCCCCAGTCTCCAGACTAGCAGCACAGACACTCCTTTCACTGCCAGATAGCTCAACCCTCAGGGACACAGCAGACCGGCAGGTGGAACGCATGGCTCGTTCAATTTTCAAGGCCGCAGGGGCCTCCCTGGCTCCCGCGTTCACCTCAGTTTGGGCTGCCAAGGCTATCTTGGCCTGGGCCCAAAATTTACAAACTGGCCTACAAGCATCTACCCCTGAACTGTCGGACCAAGCGGCCAAATAGCAGTTGTAGCAGATTACATGCTCCATGCAGCTCTGGATTCTGCAAGGGGTGCAGCGGGGATTGCATCAAACGCCATCACGATTCGGCGTATCCTCTGGCTGTGGGAATGGAAAGCAGATGCAGCCTCAAAGAAGTCCCTCACACACCTCCCATACCTCAGTGGACGGCTTTTCAGTGAACAGTTGGACACAATGATATCCAACGCCACCCGGGGTAAGAGTACCTCTCTCCCCCAACTGAAGCCCAAACACACAAAAAGCGCAATCAAGCACGATTCCGATCCTTTCAGAACTCTTCCGGCTGGTCCGTCTCGCGACCAGCACAAAATAACAACCGCGCTCCACGCAGGGACAGCTCGCGGTCGACGCAAAAGTCGGACAAGACCTGGCAATCAAGGGCAGGCCAGTTAAAATTTAAAGGAGGAAAATCTCGCATTTCCTCCTCATCATGACTCACGGACTCCGGAAGACACCCCACCTGTAGGCGGCCGTCTTTCACTCTTTCTCCAAGTCTGGCTGCCTATTACAGAAGACAGGTGGGTCAGGGAACTAGTGTCTTCAGGATACAAGATAGAGTTCACTTCCAACCCGCCAAACAGATTCTTTCTGTCTGTTCCCCCAAAACCGCCAGCCAAGGCTCTTGCCTTCCACCACGCGGTCTCCTCGCTTCTTCAAGCAGGAGTCATAGTACCGGTCCCCACGGCCGAGCGCTTCCAAGGGTTCTACTCACATTTATCAACGAATATGTACGGGTACGTCATTTTCGCATTGCGTCCATGGAGAAAGGAGAATTCCTCGCCTCCATAGACATTCAAGACGCATACTTGCATATACCAATTGCCCGCCCATCAAAGATTTCTCAGGTTTGCAATCGACCAGGAACACTACCAGTTCGTGGCTCTCCCGTTCGGACTCTCCACGGCTCCCAGAGTGTTTACCAAAGTCATGGCAGTCACCATGAACGTCCTGCACTCCAGAGGCATAATAGTCGTTCCATATCTGGACGATCTCCTCATCAAGGCTTCCACCTTCAAGGACTGCGAACTCAGCGTCTCAATCACAATCGACATTCTGAGTCGCCTGGGCTGGTTAGTCAACCTACAAAAGTCATCACCAATGCCGAGTCAGTCTCTGACCTTCCTGGGGATGTTATTCAACACCCTCAAGGGTCTAGTACTCCTTCCCAAGGACAAGGCACTGCCTCTCCGTTTAGGAGTCCGCACCCTACTTCGCAAACCCCCTCGTTCTCTCCGGTTTGCCATGAGAGTCCTTAGCAGGATGGTGGCGGCAATAGAAGCGGTCCCATTTGCCCAGCTTCACCTCAGGCCTCTCCAACTAGCCATCCTCAAGTCATGGGACAGGAACCCTTTTTCTCTCGACAGGGAGTTTCAGTTGACGTGGTCAACCAGGAGGTCCCTGCACTGGTGGCTCAAGCCAACCTCACTAACAAAGGGGAAATCCTTTCTCATGGGTCAATGGAAAGTTCTGACCACCGACGCGAGCCTGACGGGTTGGGGTGCGGTACACCTACACCACAGAGCACAGGGCAAGTGGTCCCTAGAAGAAGCGACCATGCCCATCAACATCTTGGAAATTCGTGCCATTCTCCTGGCTTTGAGAGCCTTCCATCACTTACTGGCAGCCTCTCACATCAGAGTACAGTCGGACAATGCCACGGCTGTGGCATATGTAAATCACCAAGGGGGGACCCGCAGTGCCCAGGCGATGCGAGAAGTGACACACATTCTCCACTGGGCGGAAGACACAGGTTCGGTTCTCTCTGCGGTCCACATTCCGGGTGTGGACAACTGGGAAGCAGACTTCCTCAGCCGGCAAGGAATGGACTCGGGAGAGTGGTCTCTCCATCCCGAAGTTTTTCGCCAGATCTGCCATCGCTGGGGGACTCCGGACGTGGACCTAATGGCATCCCACTTCAATGCCAAAGTCTCCAACTTCATGGGCAGAACACACGACCCGCTGTTGCTAGGAGCTGACGCCCTGGTTCAGGACTGGACCCAGCTCCTGTACATTTTTCCACCTCTCCCCCTAATATCCAGAGTGGTGAGGAAGATCAAGCAAGAGGGAGTTCCAACCATCCTAATTGCACCAGACTGGCCCAGACGTACATGGTACGCCGACATCGTGCAGCTCACAGCAGACGTCCCCTAGCGTCTCCCCGACCGCCCGGATCTTCTGTCACAAGGCCCGTACTACCACCAGAACTCAGGGGCCCTCAATTTGACAGCATGGCCATTGAGACCTGGGTTTTAACCCAGTCAGGGTTCTCGCCTGACGTCATTGCAACCATGATCAGAGCACGAAAGCCAACCTCTGCAAAGATTTATTACCGTACCTGGAAAGCTTTCTTTACCTGGTGCGAATCTCGTGGCCAGACCCCATTCCCTTATTCCCTCCCCAGGGTACTTGGGTTTCTCCAATCGGGTCTGGAGGCCAAACTGTCTCTGGGCTCTCTTAAGAGCCAGGTGTCAGCTCTCTGTGCTTTTTCAGACGCGCATTGCTAACAAGCCGCAAGTAAGGACATTTGTTCAGGGCTTTTCCCGATTGGTTCCCCCCTACAGACGACCACTAGAAACGTGGGATCTCAACCTGGTGCTGACAGCATTGCAGGAAACACCCTTTGAACCCCTTAGGGAAGTCTCCCTCCACCTTCTATCCCAGAAAGTGTTTTTTCTAGTGCCAATCACCTCGCTACGCAGGGTGTCTGAACTCACAGCACTCTCCTGCTGACAACCCTTCCTGGCTTTTTACCAGGACAAGGTAGTTCTCCGTACGGTTCCATCCTTCCTTCCGAAGGTTGTGTCCAACTTCCACCTCAATGAGGAAATTTCTCTGCCATCCCTCTGTCCGGTCCCGGTTCATAGAGTGGAGAAGGCTCTGCATACGCTTGACCTTGTCAGGGCATTACGTATCTATGTGTCTAGGACTGCGCCCTTACGGAAGTCTGATTCTCTTTTCCTTCTTCTGGAAGGCGGCCGCAAGGGTGTACCAGCTTCGAAAGCTACCCTTGCCAGGGGGATCAAATCCACCATACAAGAGGCCTACCGCCTCAAAAATTCTCCTCTTCCAGCAGGTATTACGGCACATTCGACACGTGCGGTAAGGGCCTCCTGGGCCATTCGGCACCAGGCCTCGGCGCAACAAGTGTGTTAGGCAGCCACCTGGACTAGCCTACACACGTTTACCAAACACTACAGGGTTCATACCCAATCCTCAGCAGACGCGAGCCTGGGTAGACGTATCCTGCAGGCGGCAGTGCCCCAATTATAGGGACCTGTCTACACAATATTCGTCCATTGCTTCCCACCCAGGGACTGCTTTGGGATGTCCCATGGTCCTGTGTCCCCCAATGAGGCGACAGAGTAAAGGAGATTTTGGTGTACTCACCGTAAAATCTTTCTCTTAGCCTCTAACTGGGGGACACAGTTCCCACCCTGTTTCCCGCTTCGGGCCGTTGTTACGTTGTGTTCTCATGTTGGTGTTTTTTTTCTTGAGCTCGTACATAGTTGCCTTCTTATAGGCATGGTTATGTTATCCATGATTACATTCCTCCTACTGCTTTTGCACAAAACTGAAGATGGCTGAGGCCGTCCAGGGGTGTATACTGCCGAGGAGGAGCCACAGTTAATCTTTTTCAGATTAAGCGTAGTGTCGCCTCCTAGTGGACAGCAGCATAACACCCATGGTCCTGTGTCCTCCAATTAGAGGCTAAGAGAAAGAGATTTTTCGGTGAGTACACAAAAATCTCCTTTTTGGCTTTTGGAAGCCAAACAACAACAAAAAAAAGATTAAAAAGCTGGCACACAATAAAGCATTACGTAGTTCCTGACCAGCAATGAAAATGTAAGTCACAGCTGGATGCCAGTTTCCACTTTGCGACATACTTTATTTTTCTCAGACAGTGAATCAGGTAGTGAATAGAGAGAGGATCCTCAGTGCAGACACCTCTACATTCACATCTTTGTGTGGTGGGGCCTGTTCTCTAAACGGGAGCGCAGAATCTGTACATTCTCCTGTGAGAATGATTTGGGGGGGGGGGGGGGATATATTGGTCCGTATGGTGTCTGTATTTTCTTTCTTTTTTTATACCAGTCTGAGCTCACTTTTGGATTTCTTCGGAAAGCAGGAAGTAGAAATGCTCATCCATCACATTCACTTCTCTATTTTCTATACCATATTATTTTTGTATTGAAGCCTTTCTCAATTGTGAACTTTCCCACTCCGCAGGAGCCATGGCTACTATTTTTAGAAGTAGAAGATCTCTAACATTAGACACTTCATTACAGGCCGATGATCAGTGGAAAAATGTCTGTCCATAACAGGGTTTTGTTTTATTTATTTTTTAGCACTCCCACCATTCCAAAAATGACCTGAAAACATAATTTTCCCTAAAAAATGTACAATAATAGCCTTCGTTATGGGCTTAGTTCAGTTCTAGTCGTCTATACTATCAGAACCACAACAGTCAGCGAGTTATTACTGCAGATTATTAAGCTGCCATTCACATGAGAGAGCGGCTAGCCAAACACTCCCTGACTTGACAGCTATCTCTCCTGTCTCCTCTATATAAATGATTGCTCGGCTCACGCAAGTGTTCATGTGTTTTCCATGGGGCAAGGCAATTGGCAAGCAGCGGATTATCTTCAGGCAGAATATTAGCATCTGGGTTTTAATTTAGGCCCCATACACATTACGTGATATGCTAGTCCCACTGAAATCAGCAGGGTTCAGTCAACTTTAAACTAAGATACATTTTTAGCATTTACACTTCTTGTATCTAAGTGTCAGAATCTTCACACATCGAAATATCAGAACCACAAAAGCATCTTGTCCATATTTTCACCAGATATTACAGATAACTGCTCAAAATTTAGAATAGAAGTGATGAAACATAACTAGTGTTGAGCGAGCATGCTCGACACTGCTCGGTACTCGCCCGAGCATCTCGCTACTCGGGATGTTCGGCGAGCACCGAGCATTTCCGGGTTACTCGGGCGGGAGCTCGGGTCTCCGCCCAGCACGTTTGGCGCTCTTTACAGAGCCAATGAACATGCAGGGATTGCCAGCCAGTCACTGTAATGCCGCAGCCGTGTTGTTTGTGGGCATTACAGTGATTGGCTGGCCGCACAGCGTCACCTCGAGTATTTAAAACCGGGCGCCGCCATCTTGGACACTGTCTCCCGGGATCAGACAGTGTAGGGTCAGTGCTGCTGAGTTAGGGAGAGATATATAGTGCGAAATAGGTAGTGTAGGGTCTCTAAAGCCTGCCAAATCAAACAAACAGTCCTTCTCAGGACTAATATCCATCCCAGATATCAGGCAGGCAGGCTGTATAGGAGACGCAGTGGTTATACCAACAAACAGTGCATTACAGTCCTGTGTGCTCCTGCTAGTCAAATTGCTAGACTTATCCCCCGGTCTCAGGGGCCAGGAAAAATCCTTTTTTTTTTTTCATCTAAATCCTGTATTTTTTTTTTCCCTCAGTCAGACTGTACAAATACGTGTCTTATTAACCTTTTGGTATCCCCCCCCCTCCCAAAAAAAAAAAAAATTTAGTGTGACTGTTCAGACACCAATGTATCTGTTTAAAAGATTCTGGTGTAGGCCAGATAACTAGAACTGTGGTTTTGCAGTTCCACGGTTCAAATCTCTGTATTTTCTAGCTTTTTGACCTTTTTTCCGTAAAAAAAGAAAAAAACAGTAAAAGGCTATATGCCCACAATGCAGAAATGCTCAGGATTTTTTCCTTAGCGTTTCTGCATCTCCCTGGCAGAAAAAAACGCATACGGATTGTACATGCGTTTTCCTGCCAGGGACATAGTGTCTCCCTGACTGTTCAGACACAAATATATCTATTTAAAAGATTCTGGTGTAGGCCAGAGAAATAGAACTGTGGTTTTCCTCTTCCACGGTTCTAATCTCCTTTTTATTACCCTTTTTCCATTGATAGTGCGAGTGTAAACTATTTTACTTCATTTACAATGGGCAAGGCGCGTGGCAAGGGACGTGGAACTGGACGTTCTGGTGATGGTGCATGTAGAGGACGGGGCCGTGGCCAAGGTGAAAATGTGCCACAACCAACAGCCACATCTTCTCGCTCCCACTTCTTGACCGAATTACTAGGCAAGGACACTACAACACCAGTATTGCGATAGCAGATAATACTTCCAGTTACCTGGGCACCACCACCTCCGGTCTGTCTTCTTTATTTATTTATTTTTTTTTTATATAGCGCTAACATATTCCGCAGTGAATTCCGTCTTCCACACGGTCAAGTTTTAGTAGCCGTGAGTCTCGACCGCATACTCCTCCTCACCCTGATGCTCCTTCCTCCCACCATGCCGAGTTTCGTCAGACAGCAACTGATCCCACAGTTGGACACGCTGAAGAGCTGTTCACTGGACCATTTCCATATTTGTGCCCCTCGCCTGCTCCGCTTGAAGTGGTGGAAGAGGAGATCCCATGTAGCGATGCCCAAATATTTGAACAGCCATGGCCACAGGAAGTCGACGCTGGCAATTTGTCACAAGAGGTGGATGATGACCAGACACAATTGCCACAAAGTGAGGAGGAGGATCGTGGTGCGCAAGTGGAAGAGGAGGAGGTGGTGCATGATCTAGTAACTGACCCAACGTGGCAGGAGGACACACAGAGCGAGGCCAGCAGCACACAGGGGGAGGGAGGCAGAGTACCCCAACAGGCAAGAAGAAGCGGTGTGGTGGCTGCACACAGAAGGCGGGCAACAGTTCCCCCGTAAAACCAACACGAGGGACGTTGCCAGTACAACCGGTAGGTCTTCCAGAGTCTGGAACTTTTTTAAAGACTCTGCTGATAACCCCAAAAAGACCATTTGTACCACCTGTCATGCCTGCATCAGCAGGGGTGACAAAACTACCAGCCTGACCACCACCAGCATGATCAGGCACATGTCAGCAAAGCACCCGACTTTGTGGGGCGAACCCCAGGGTCCACGACCAGTGTCACCACTGTTGTGCGTGCAAGGCAATCCCCTGTCCATACTGCATGCAAAGATGCCCCCTCCTCTCAGTCTTCATTTGTTATGGCAGCTTCTCAAGAAACAGCATCAACATCCACGTCCCACTGCAGCGTTCAATTGTCCATATCCCGGACCTTTGAACGAAAGCGCAAATTCGCAGCCAACGCCCCACAGGCCACAGTCCTAAATTCGCACATTTCACGACTGCTTGCGTTGGAAATGCTGCCTTTTAGGCTGGTGGAGACGGAATCCTTCCCCAACCTTATGGCGGTGGCCGTCCCTCGGTACTCGGTCGCCAGCCGACACTATTTTGCCCGGTGTGCCATCCCCGCACTACACAAGCACGTGTCCCAAAACATCTGCCGTGCCCTCAACAACGCAGTTACTAGGAGAGTCCACCTGACAACGGACACGTGGACAAGTGCTTGTGGCCAGGGACGGTACATCTCCCTGACGGCACACTGGGTAAACATAGTGGAAGCCGGGACCCAGTCGGACCTTGGGACGGAACACATCCTCCCCACACTGAGGATGCGGGCCCTATGTCAGTCAGAGTTGCCCCCACAGTGTACAGCTCCTGCGCATCATCCTCCTCCTCCTCCTCCTCCTCCTCATGTTCAGCCTCCATCTCAGATATCACCACATCAGTTACAAGCTGGAAGCACTGCAGTACTGCCTCAGCCAAGCGGCAACAGGCTGTGCTGAAACTCATAAGCTTAGGCGATAAACCTCACACTGCTTGTGAGTTGTGGACAGCTGTGAAAGAGCAGGCAGATATGTGGCTGAGACCGCTGAACCTACATCCAGGCATGGTCGTGTGTGACAATGGCCGTAACCTGGTGGCTGCTCTAAGGCGAGGCGAGATCACACGCGTACCATGCCTGGCTCATGTGCTTAACCTCGTGGTTGCCAGATCTGCTCGTCAAAGTACGCCGCCTGTCAGCTCATTTTCGCAAGTCTGTTACAGTTTCCGCCGCCCTTGCTGTGTTGCAGCAGCGTTTGCAGCTTCCGGCACACCGACTGGTATGTGATGTCCCCACACGTTGGAACTCTACCCTCCACATGTTGTAAAGGATTTGTGAGCAGAAGAGAGCAGTTGTGGAGTACCAGCAGCAACAAGGCCATCGATATTCAGGTCAGACTCCACACATAAGACCTCAGGAGTGGACCTGGATGTCTGACATATGTACCATCTTGACAAACTTTGCGGAGTTCACCAAGATGGTGAGTGGCGATGACGCCATCATTAGCGTCAGCATCCCACTTGTCTGTCTTTTGCAACGCTCTCTGCAGAGAATTAAAGAGGAGGCATTGCAGCCAGAGTATGATGAGATGGATCAAGAAGCTGTAGCGGGCGATTATACACAGCCCAGCCTCATCTCATCCCAACGTGCATTGGGGAACAATGAGGGAGAGGAGGAGGAGGAAGAACAGGATCTGGTATCATGCGCTGTAGACGGTAGTACCTGTACAACTGTCATATCGTCGGTTCAGCGTGGGTGGCTTGAGGACAGGGGGGAGGAGGAGGAGAGCATGGTCAGTCGTCATCTTGGTGAGGACACGGAAGTTTTGCCCGTTACCAGTTTGGCATTCATGGCTGACTTTATGTTACGCTGCCTTAACCGTGACACTCGCGTTGTCAAAATGTTGGGTGACAGTCATTACTGGTTGGTGACACTTTTAGACCCCCGCTACAAGGAGAACTTTCACTCTCTTATTCCTGAGGTGGAGAGGTCTACAAAAATGGGGCAGTACCAGAAGGCCCTTGCTGCAGAACTGTTAAAAAAAATTCCCATCTGAACACTCTAGCGGCAGAGGTCACAGTTCGTTGCCCAACCAAGGCGTACAGGCGAGAGAGACGCAACTCCAATCTAGCAGAGACAGGGGAACACTGTCAACGTTCTGGGACAGTTTTCTGAGACCCGCCCAGCTTACAGGCCCTGAGGCGCGGGGTACTCTCACAAGAAGTGGAAAGTTTCAAAAGATGGTGAGGGAGTACCTTGCCGACCGTACCAGCGTCCTACGTGATTTCTCTGTGCCTTTTAATTATTGGGTATCCTAGCTGGACACTTGGAATGAACTCTATCTGGACGCCTTGGAGGTCCTTGCCTGCCCTGCCGCTAGCGTGTTATCGGAGCGTGTTTTTAGTGCCTCTGGGGGAATTATAACTGATAAGTGCACTCGTCTGTCAACTGACCATGCTGACAAGCTGACCCTTATCAAAATGAACAAGGGCTGGATTGGGCCAGACTTCTCATCACCACCAAATGACAGCAGAGTAACCTAAAGTCAAATCCACTGTGTTATTTCAGGAGGTGTACTCCCATGCACCGCTTCATACCCACACATGGGTTTACGCTTCCTCATTTCGGCTGTATTTTGCTCTTATCCTCCGCCTCCACCACCAATATACCACCTGGGTGACCGTGGTCCGTGTTGCCAGCATTACAAGTTACGTCCGTCCTAATTTTTGGCAGCTTTTGCTTGGAAGGCATAGGCAAAGACTATGGGAGACCAACTCCCCAATAATGAGAATAATGTTTTTAATATGCTGTACTGCATGGCTCTTGTAAGGGGCATGAAAACAGTCTTGTTAAGCTACTGTGACCTCCACCACTTTTCCAAGGGGCATTAAAACCGTGTTGTTAAACCACTCTGAACTCCACAGCTCTTCCAAGGGGCATTAAAACCGTCTTGTTAAGCTACTGTGACCTCCACCACTCTTCCAAGGGGCATTGATATTGTCTTTTTATTCCACTGCGACCTCCACCACTCTTCCAAGGGGCATTAAAACTGTCTTGTTAAGCTACTGTGACCTCCACGTCTCTTCTAAGGGGCATTAAAACCGTCTTGTTAAACCACTCTGAACTCCACAGCTCTTCCAAGGGGCATTGAAATGTTGTTTTTAGTTACCTCTAACCTCCACGACTTCCAACGGGCATTGCATTTCCTCCTAATTTTAGTCAGCTTTTGCTTTTCAATGCATAGGCGAACACTAAGGGAGACCCACTCCCCAATAATGGGTAGAAGGTTTTTAGTACGCTGTAATCCACGTCTGTTTCAAGGGGCATTGCAGTTCCTCATAATTTTTGGAAAGCCTTCCATTCACTGCTTAGGCCAACAGTGTACAGGAGACCCAGTTGCTATAAATGGGGAAAAAACGGTTTAGTTAAGGCCCTCTGACCTCCATGTCACTTCCAAGGGGCATTGGAGTGCCTTGAAATTTTTGGTAGGCATTGCACTCACAGTATGCCCTATAACTGTGTAGCCGATCGCTCCTTTTGGTACAGAAACACATCCTACAAGATGTGTGGTTGACTGGCCTGATATTGATATCAATGTTCCCTGCTCCTCCTGCTCTTTCTCCTTTGCCACCACCTCATCAATCATTCATCACCTGAAGCTTTGTTTTAACGGGAGTCATAGAACTGGGATAGTAGCAGGAAAACATCCAGCAATCCTCGGAGGAGGTAGGATATGCGCCAAAACGCAGACCACCTCAGGCCTAGCTACTACTACATACATGCGCTTGCATTCCAAGGAACAGAAAGCTAAGGAGATGGATGGCCTCATGATCATGAATAATTTACTCGTTGTGTAGGAGGCCGACCACTGCTGCTGTCTACTTTCTGAACTTTGTGTTAAAGCCTGATTGACCCAGGACCCACAATCCTCTATGTCTGGAGGACGTGTTGCATCCCAGTGTCCAACTGTGTCCCGGCTTCCACAATATTAACCCAGTGTGAAGGTGTCCGTCAGATGGACCATCCCTGGCCACATTCACTTGTCCACGTGTTTGTGGTTAGGCTGTCCTTCAAATAGGGGCGGCTGGGGACCGTGTGTGGGCACCCTTTCGCCGGGCGGCTGGTGACTGAGTATGGATACCAGGCTGCCGACGCAGCCATGACGTGGTGGCCAGATTCCGCCTCCACATGCCTAAAAGGCCCAATTTCAAATGCAAGCAAGCAGTATGGTATTGCAGCCTGGGGGTGGGTGGGTGGCAGGCTCCATACTTGCGCTTGCATTGCAAGCAATGGGGGAGGTACAATTGAACACTGCCCTGGGACAAGGACTTGCACGGGGATAGTTGCAAGTCTGCATCTTCTGATGCGGTAAGGATCACTTCTGATGGGCACACTTTTAGGCAGTAACCTGGGATTCAGAGATGCTTCCAGGGGCCTTCCCCATGCTTTTCCCATGTCTTTTCAGCACTGTATGCATGTGTCACAAGGACACATGGCCAGATAAGGTTGTAAAATGTTAAAATGACATTTCCCGGTGAATGCATTTGTCACGGTTGAAAGCAATACAAAAGTGCAAAAAACGCATAAAAAATGTTACTTGTGAACATAGCCCAAGGTGTGGAGGAGTATTTTTGTTTTTAGTTATTTATTTTACCTTATACACAAGTCTTTACCCTGGAAAGGATGTTCCTTAACATATTTCACAGGAAAGCACTTTCAGTTTCGTTTTCGAACGTTTTATTGTGAGCCCGTAAAAGTGGCTTAATACCTCTGACCACGTTGTTGACAGCAGTGACCTGGGGGTCAGAAATGCTTCCTGGGGCGATCCCCATGCTCTCCCCATGTCATTTGAGCACGGTCACCATCGTTTTGGGCACTTTTTAGGCTTTCTACAGACTGTCAGGGGGTGCCACCGCAAAAATGCTCGGGTCTCCCATAGACTAACATTGGGCTCGTTGTTCGGGTTGAGCACCCGAGTATCACGGCGAGCTCGGCCCGAGCTTCGAGCTCCCGAGCATTTTAGTGCTCTCTCAACACTAATTATAACATATACAATAAGAAAAAAGGTCGGCACCGAGGTCTTCTTCTGTTGCAACAGGTGTCATATAAAACTTAAGTATAGAAAAAAAAATGATGTTAAGGCATGGATTCCCTAAACATAAAAAATTATGAACCACGGATACCTAAGCTACTGCAATGCCCTGCACATGTGACAATAGACATAGCGAATTAGAAGAACTATACTACATTTCTAATTAGAGGTATTTGCTAATATTATTACACTTACTACATATTGGAATAGGATCTTGGAGATGGGAATACCCCTTTAAGGTTTATAGCGGCAGATCACAGCATCATTGGGTTTAGGTTTATTGCATGAAAGATCATCCAAAACAAAGATCTCAGCCTTTTACGCAGGGGAAAAAGAGAAGTGATATGTTGTGAATATTTTTGAACACCGTGTCAATCACTTCCTTATTTAGAGAAATAGATCTTATTACTGAGAACTGAGGCCATCTGGACAATAAAACCTGTTTATGTAAAACCACGCTAAAGTACTCCAGTGTGGGCGTCTGTGGCAAGTGTGGACACAAAAATGCCTTGTAATTACCTTCTTAAAAAGGGGTGTACACGAGTCAGAAGTACATTGAACTCTGCTAGGTTCTTGTAATTCCACCTTGTTAAGTGACTGGCAAAAATTTTGAACTGTTTTTCTTTGAAAAATCAACAAATAACCTTACTATGCAACTTCTCAGCTTCCTGACATCTGTTATATTAAATAGTAATTTAATAAATCATGGCTATAGGGACAAGAATCATTGACAAGTCGTTTCCAAGAGCAGCACGATACACAGTTTTGGGGCTGTTTCAGATGTCCTTTTGAAAAATGTCTAGCTTATGTCATCATATATGATTCTAAAGATCATCAGACAATTACCTATTGTTTATATCAGGTATTTGTTTAAAAGCTTTTAATTTTTTTTTGTTAATTTTCTATATCACTATATAAAAATACTAGGTTTAAAGGCACCTGGAAGCACCTTTATGTGATAATATTTCAATAGAGCTAAGAAAGTCTTCTGAAGCAGGAGTTGATGTCCTCACATGCCTTTGTCAACAGATATAGTCAACTCTTAAATGGCCAAAGGACTGAACAAGATCGGGGTTTATTCCTATTACAAATAAGGGAGATGCTAATGACAATGGAAACTATCATTCTATTGCGCTCCTACCTCATGCCAGCAAAATAATACTGAAGAACTTACAAAGGCTGTTACAGCCTAACTTTGACACAGAGCTGCCAGAAGAACAAGCAGGATTAAGAAAAGGCAGAGGAATAAGAGATATATGATTGCTCAGAATACAACAAGGAGATCTATTTTTGCTTCATAGACTACAGCAAAGTCTTCCACTATGTTGATCACCAGAAATTTTGTAATACCATGAAGGATATGGGAGTGCCGAACCATCTGATCAGCCTCATTAGGAACTTACATTTACCAAGAAGCAACAGTCCAAACAGAACACTTTGATACGACATGGTTCAAAGGAGAGAGCGGCGTCATACAAGACTGCACCCTGTCACCATTTCTCTTCAATTTATATGTAGAAACTTTTCATAAATTCTGAACTTTCCAATAAAGAAGGAATCAAAATTAAAATGAATCATCAACAATCTTTAAATACGCAAATGATATAAAATTGATTGCAACAAGCGTAGATGGAATGAAGGACTTATTACGGAGTGTCAAGATGGAAGGCTCGAAAATGAGACTGATACTCAACACAAAGAAGACAAACATATTGACTACTGCCAGGTACGACCGACACACATTTGAGATGGATGGCGAAAAGCTAGAAGTTGTACAGGACTTCAGCTTACTCTGATCGATGATCACTCAAGATGCTGCAACGACACCAGAAGTCAATAGAATGTCTATGGGCAAAACAACAATGAAGTCACTGGACAAGGTCTTCAAATCAATGAACATTTCACTGGCAACGAAGACAGTTTAGGTTTGGTCTTTTCTGTGGTAACATACGGATGCGAAACCTTGACTATAAGGAAACAAGACAGAAGAATTGACGCCTTTGAAATGTGCTGCTAGAGAAGAATGTTTCAATACTGTGCATGGCAAGAAGAACAAACAAATCAATTTTGGAACTAATCAACCCAGATATGTCACTCAAAAGAAGGAGCACCAATTTACGATTTCCCTACTTTGGGCAAATCATACGAAGAAAGAAATCACTGGAGAATGACATCATGGTTTGAAGAATAGAGCTAACAGGGCGAAGAAGAAAACCAGCAACCCGATGGCTTGATACTATCAAAATAATGGCAGAGAAGACCCTGGTGGAACTATCTAGCAATGCATAAGATCAAGCTCCCTACAAATCGTTCATCTATCAAGTGGCCATGAATCGAGATTGAGCGGAAGGCTGAAAAATAAAAAAAAAAAAACACAAAAAATAGGTTTATCCCCTTTACCCCCGAAGGTGTTTTGCACGTTAATGACCAGGCCAATTTTTACAAATCTGACCACTGTCACTTTGAGGTAACCACTCTGGAACGCTTCGACGGATCCCCCTGATGCTGAGATTGTTTTTTTCGTGACATATTGTATTTCATGATGGTGATAAAATTTCTTCGATATGACTTGCGTTACTTTGTGAAAAAATCGGAAATTTCAACCTTTGAATTTTTATGCCCTTAAATCAGAGAGATATGTCACACAAAATAGTTAATAAATAATATTGTCAATGTAATAACAACACAATGTCTACTTTATATCAGCACAATTTTGGAACCAACATTTTTTTTAGTTAGGAAGTTATAAGGGCTAAATCTTGACCAGTGATTTCTCATTTTTCCCACAAAGTTTACAAAACCATTTTTTTACTGACCACATCACATTTGAAGGGCCTTTATGACAAAAAATACCCAAAAGTGACACCATTCTAAAAACTGCACCCCTCAAGGTGCTCAAAACCACATTCAAGAAGCTTATTTAACCCTTCAGGTGCTTCACAGGAATTTTTGGAATGTGGAAGAAAACAATGAACATTTTAACTTTTTTTCGCAAAAATGTTATTTTAGACCCAAATTTTTTTATTTTCGCAAGGGTATCAGGAAAAAATGGACCCCTCACTGCGCACAATCTATCTAACTTCCTAATGCCTGGTGACCCGGATGTCGCCACCATGGCAATGATCGGGAGCCCGCGCACACAGCGCGGGGTCTCCGATCCAAGGTAAGAGGGGCGCTCTTACCTCTGTCTGCTCCCGCAATGCTGCGATCGCAGCATTTCGGAGGTTAATGTGTCGGGAGCGGTGCGGGACCGCTCCTGGCACATAGTACAGGGTGTCAGCTGTTAGAATCAGCTGACACCTGGCGGCAATCGCGCCCGCACAGCCTCTGTGCAGGCGCAATCGGTGAGGCGTAATAATACGTACCTGGTCATTAAGGCCCAGGTCACAGATACGTATTACGCCCCACGTCAGAAAGGGGTTAATGTCGGGCTCATACTCCCTGTTGTTTTCTAGCTATATAGTGGGGAAAATAAGTATTTGATACACTGCCGATTTTCCTGGTTTTCCCATCTACAAAGAATGGAGAGGTCTGTAATTTTTATCGTAGGTACACTTCAACTGTGAGAGACAAAATCTTAAAAAAAATGCAGAAAATCACATTGTATGATTTTTACATAATTTGAATTTTGTTGCATGGAATAAGTATTTGATACAATAGAAAATAGAATCTAATATTTGGTACAGAAACCTTTATTTGCACTTACAGAGGTCAGATGTTTCCTGTAGTTTTTGACCAAGTTTGCACACACTGCAGCAGGGATTTTGGCCCACTCCTCCATACAGATCTTCTCCAGATCTTTCAGGTTTTGGACTGTCACTGGGCAACATTGAGTTTCAGCTCCCTCCAAAGATTTTCTATTGGGTTCAGGTCTGGAGACTGGCTAGCCCACTCCAGGACCTTGAAATGCTTCTTACGGAGCCACGACCCATCTTACTGAGGGAAGGAGGTTATTGGCCAAATCTCGCAATACATAGCCCCATCCATCCTCCCTTCAATACAGTGCATTCGTCCTGTCCCCTTTGCAGAAAACAGTCCCCAAAGTATGATGTTTCCCCCACCATGCTTCACGGTTTGGACGGTGTTGTTGGGTTTGTACTCCTCCTTCTTCTTCTTCCTCCAAACACGGCGAGTGGAGTTGATACCAAAAAGTTCTATTTTGGTCTCATTTGATCACATGACCTTCTTCCATGCCTCCTCTGGAACATCAAGATGGTCATTGGTGAACTTCATACGGGTCTGGACATGTGTTGGCTTGAGCAGGGGGACCGTTCGTGCCCTGCAGGATTTTAATCCATGACGGCGTAGTGTGTTACTAACGGTAATGTTTGAGACCCTGGTCCCATCTCTCTTGAGGTCATTGACCAGGTCCTCCTGTGTAGTTCTGGGCTGATTCCTGACCTTTCTCAGAATGATCCTTACCCCACGAGGTGAGATTTTGCATGGAGCCCCAGACCAAGGAAGATTGACAGGCATCTTGAGTTTCTTCCATTTCTAAGAATTGTGCCAACAGTAGTTGCCTTCTCACCAAGCTGCTTGCTTATTTGTCCTATAGCCCATCCCTGCCTTTTTCAGGTCTACAATTTTGTTCCTGATGTCCTTAGACAGCTCTTTGGTCTTGGCCATGGTGGAGAGGTGATTGGAGTGTGATTGAGTGTGTGGACAGATATCAAGTACAGAGTTCAAACAGGTGCAATTAATACAGGTAATGAGTGCAGAGTAGGAGGGCTTCTTAAAGATAAACTTAGGTCTGTGAGAGCCAGAATTCTTGCTGGTTGGTAGGTGATCAAATACTTATTTTATGCAATAAAATGCAAGTTAATTATTTAAAAATCATACAACGTGGTTTTCTGTTTTTTACTTTTAGATTCTGCCTCTCACAGGTGAAGTGTACCTACGATAAAGAATCACAGACCTCTCAATTCTTCATTCTTAGTAGGTGGGAAAACTTGCAAAAACAGCAGTGTATCAAATATGTATTTTTCCCACTGTATGAGCATAGGCCGCAATAAACTGGCTCTGACTCATTGATTTTGACAGGAGAGCTAGACATACTTTGATCTGTGCAAAGGTCATTGTGAAGGGAGGGGGAAAAGGTGAGCTGTGACTGCTGAAGTGTTTGTAAAAAAACAAAACAAAACTGAAGTATGAGACTAGTATAGGCTTAGTGACAAGAATGAAAACTACAAGTTTTCTGATGTTTGGATCAGGAAATCGCACATATTCTGTGAATGTGAGTGAGTGCCACCTAGTGCTAATGAGGTTGAGAATAATGTAACTCTGCTGTTTTTGTTTTTTATACTCCCTAGACAATAAGGAAAACAATATGGGCGCCACATCACAATGCAGGATGGGAGGGAATGGGCCACTGGTTTTGGCATAGGGTGCCTGGTGTATAAAGTACAAAAGTTTTTCAGCATAGGAATGTTGCACATATTTGCGCTTGGGTCTTTGGTTCAATGCCACCAAGGACAACATCTGCAAGGAGTTTCTATGTTCTCCCCATATTTTCGTGGGTTTCCTCCGGGTAATCCGATTTCCTTCCACACTTCACAAACATACCAATAATGAATTTACTGATTGTCATCACTGTCCCCATTGGGACTCAATGTGTGTAAAGCGCTGTGGAATTAATGGCACTACATAAGCAAATAAAATATTTTAGTTCAGAGCAGAAACAGAAACCTAGTAGTGGCTAAGTACCTGCCTGTTGTGCCCTGCGACAACCTGTACTGGCTGAGGCGGTGGTTCTCTGGCTTCATTTGACTTTGTCAACAAAGTAGGTCTTTCGCTCTGCTCTGTCAATGGGGCGTCACTGCCGGCGTCATGCTGATTGACAACAGACTTGCAGGGGAGCTGGCTGTCAGTCAGGATGACATTGGCAATGACAGCCCGATAACAGAGCGCGAGAGAAGGCACATGATTTGATGTCACCAGAAGCAGAAAAATTATCGGTATGATCGGTCTGTGACCGCTCTACGCCAGAATAGGCAGGAGACTAGCAGCTACCTGCCGGTAAGTTCTTGGCCTCCATAGCGAAAAAAACTCAAAATTCCAGATAACCCATTTATTATGAAGTTCGGCAACCAAGTATATGTACATGGGCCTTTGGACAAATGATTTAACTGTGTAGTTACATTGTGTAATGGCTTTTTTTGTACTCGTGTGACTTTTCTAGAAGTCACAGTCCATTTCAAATCGCTCCTTCTATATTTATCTTGGATAATGTCTTCCTTGGAATAATCACTATTACACGCCAACAGATCTGCCTCTAAGGACTTAGAAATTACCAGATCCATGATATCAAGAGGGAAATTCCCATCTTTTAACGTGTGGACATATCACTATATCAAACCCCCACTAGAGCAATGGCTTCACCTAGATATATGCAATCACATTTTCTTATGAGAAAACCCTAATATGTATTAGAGCAGTTGGCTGCAGAATGAAAAAAACATTTAATTTCAAAGGAATGGCAATGAGAAAATGTGATTAATGTGAAGCAATACATTTCAAGTTCAAATTAATTTGGGGATTTAGATGATATTTTAATACAATGCTACGAGCCATGTGAATTTAGAAATTAGGCTTTTCTGGTTATTATTTGGGGATTCGTTCAGATTATAAAAAGAAAAAATGACCAGATTACTCAATGTTAGTATTTTCCTATAAAGCATTACGAGTCCACCCTAAGGCCATATAGAAATAGAAGAGGACTACCTTGTTGGTTGTTAACATTGTTTTTGTTAGTCATCTCAACGAAGGGCCGTGGAAGTCAGTAAGCCCAACTTCCCTCTCTATTTTTCCACATTGATGTCATAAATGGCTCATATTTCTAAACTTTGCTAAATTTCTAATAAAGTGCATATCCAAAAAGCTAATGAATTTAATAGTCTTCAGAATTTGTAATTAGTGATGAGCGAGCGTGCTCGGATAAGGTGTTAACCGCTCAGGTACTATCAGAGTGTCTTCGGCGTGCTCAAAAAATATGTTTGAGTCCCTCTGCTGCATGTCTCGTGGCTTAGACAGCCGCACCACATGCATGGATTGCCTAACAGCCGCGAGACATTCAGCAGCGGGGACTCAAACATATTTTTCGAAGACGCTCTGTTAGCACCCAAGCGTGCTCGGATAACACCATGTATTATAGTTCTTATTTATTTTTAATATTTTTAAGTTGAATTCAGTACATTTCAGCCACGTCTGGCTCTACCTGGCTGACCTTGACTCCACAGTCTTAGCCATTTCATATATTTCCTGTCCATTTATATCTTCTTACAAAACTGATCCTATTATTTTCTATTGTGTCTCCATGAGACACAATATTCTATTGACTTCTCCTTCAAGTGAGTAAAACAAAATTTCTAGAAAACTTTCTCTGTCCGCTGTGGGTGGTGGACATGTGCCAAAAGCGCACAACTTTTATCATTTGAGTACATTTTAGAGTGAAAAGATTGGGATCGTTGTTTAGGCCTTAGACTATGTCCAACTTTGTACTCTGCATCAAACATGCATGTTTTCTTGCTTTGTTTTTATTTTTTTTGTTCTTCTAAATTAAAACCGCATGCTGCAATGTTGATTGATGCATTAAATGGGTTGTCCTGTTTCAAATGTTATTAGTCCCTATGTTTTCATACTCCTTAAAAAAACAAATGGAGCTGTTACTCACCCTCACCTGATTCCGCGGCGGCTCATCTGAATTTTGCAGTGGTTATGTCTACAGAACTCTTAATCGCTGTAGCCAATCACTAGCTTCTATGGCTCATGCCATCTACAATAAAATTTCAAAGAGTGTTATCATCTGACATGTGAATGGCATAATGAAAGTAAATTGTGATCCAAAATATGGCAGTTTTTTTTTTTTTACCTTATCAGAGAGCAGCCTGATATAGGCAAAGAGACTCTGATTCCAGTGATGTTTCACTGTCTTGCTGGGTGCAGCCATTCTCACACAATCAGTGCTTTTAGGTTTAGCAATGAAGCAGAGCTGAGGAAGCTAACCCCGCCCACACCAGGCTCTGTATATACAATGTCCATAGACAGTGAGCTGCCTATCACAGGAGAGGGCTTGTCAGACTAGCATGCACGCTGCTGTGTTCCATCAATGATAATCTCCTGGTGCTAAAACAGTCATTACAAGCAAACAAAACCTCAGATCTTGATGAGCGAGGCAGCGCTGAAATCTGTGTTTTAACCCCAACAGCATGCGGTCTTAAGATTACATAGCAAAAACCTGATGACACATTCCCTTTAATATTTGTCAGTCTTTGCTGTTGCTTATGGGACACTTCTTTAATTTGATTTTTTTATCTCTGATATAGAAAATACATATTACCAGACACAGAAAAGCTTGCCTGTTAATGGATGATTGGGGACCAAACATAGTGGCATTTAGGCCACATAATTCGGCATACATATTTAAGGTACAAGGATATATACAATAATGTGATGCAGACCAAAGCCATCATATGAATAGTGCCTCACCATTCACTAATGTTCTATTCACACACGTTCTGTATTTTCTCTACGGTATAGTCTACAATAATACACCTGTGTTTCCAGAATAAAGGGCTCAGTCACCTGCCAGGTAAACACACACTCAGCCTTTCTATATTCTGTGTTATTTCCATATATATTTGCTTTAATGTTTTCAACATTTACCTTGTCCAGAGGGCATCAGGTGTAGCCCTGGCCCAAGTACAGACCATGCAAGGCGGATACACTGATTATTTTTTATTATAGGGTAACGGTTTTGCTAATTGAACTGCTTTCATCATTATCATCTGTGCGGATGGTTGTCCTAATAACATATCACCCTCGCTCTAGGTGGCGTCCCTCGCTGGCCCTGGCGGACAAGTTGAAATAGAGCAGAACTTCCTAAACAAGAAGTTGAAGACTATGACTGTCTATTTTGGAGATTTAATTCGAAAATTATGAATGCAAACGTGTCTGGGAAGCCTAGTTCTGACCAAGAGGAGGGTCTTTTTAAGGTCTGCTTAAAAGCAGTTTAGAAAAATTGTTTTTAATATTCTGTTTTAAAATAATGTTATCATCCTGAGACATTAACTAGCCGTTCACCAAAACTATCGCAGATGCTGTTCTGGGAGTAAATTATTAGTTGAGCTTGTAGTATGATGTATATGATCTGCTTTCAGTCAGTCTCATCTTTCACCTTTTAGAAACTATGACTTCTATATGGCGAGAGACTCCGGCTGTCACTCTGTGTATCCATATCCCTCCTGTAGCTCTGTGCACGAGCCTCATGAATAGACTTCAGTATATACATCCACTGTATGGACATGTGTCAATAGGAGGCATGGCCAGCTAGGCTCGCTCACATGCTGGCTTCTGGCTAAAAGAGCTAAAACATGGATGCTTCCTTTGAGAAACTTTGGCAATTTTGACCGTAGGTTGTGTCTCCATTCACTTAAAGGGGTTGCCCAGTCCAAATCGATAACTCTGCACTCACACTGTGTGACTGCAGACTTACAAATCCCAACCCCTCCCCCAGGGCACGCACTGTGCGCTGCATGGATTCGCCGGTTTCTAAGCAGAGACCAGAAGATATGTATGAGTTATACATGCTCCCGGGCAGAGGCTGTCCAGTGGGCGCTTCCACGCTCTCTAGTCGGCCACGCCCACTGGACGACAGTGTCACTAGTCAGGGTGTGGCCTCGCTCTATACAAATGTATGGAGCGAGGCCATGCCCAATGGGCGGGCTCTGACCTGGAGTATGTATAACTCATACATTCCCTGCGAATCCTCACCGTGCACAGTGCGTGCTCTGGGGGGATTCATAAGTCTGCAGTCACACAGAGAGACACACAGAGTGACTGCAGACTTATCAATTTGGACCGGACAACCCCTTTAAATGGAGTAGGGCTGCAACGTTTCACACAGCCCATAGCTAGAAGTGGGGCTTCTTGAAATAAACCTGTTTTATGTAACCTCATACAACCCCTTTAAGGAATGTAACTTACAAAGCAACAACATTTACATTGCAGAGAATGGCCTATCATTAATATGAGGGCTGATTTTAGATGATATTCCAAATAGAAGATCCATTCAACTGCATTCATAAGCCTAGAGGACGCTACCTGTGATTGCTGGGCTTGTGACTACTATGGGCTCATAACCGATTTATGACAGATTGACTTTAGATGGAGTCAGCCACCAGGTTTTTGCCACTTACATTGAGAGCAGCATGTTGTTGAGACAGAAATCCTAATTCCAGCAATGTATCACTGGGATGCTTGGTGTAGTCTTTGATACCGTCCTGTTGATAAAACAATGATTTTATCACTAGGCTATACTAAACCGCAGCCATGTAGTCCAATCTTACCCCCACCCCTGATTGTCAGCTTTCTGCCTATGCACAGTGTACACAGAAAGCTGCCAATCAGTGGTGTGGTCAGGTTATACAGAGCTCAGCATTCAGAGAACTGCTAGATCTGCAGCAGAGAAAATATTGATTTTATCAAACCTGCAGAAACCAGTAAAGTAAGTTATACATCACTGAAATTGGGGTCTCTACATCATGCTGCTCTCAAAACCTAGAGACAGATTCCTTTACATGCATTAATAGAAGTTTGATCATATTTGCTACTGGCATTTCTCTGGTACAGTTCCAGTAAATGGTACCATCTGGCTTGCTTTCTTGTATATTTTTATTGTTTAGCTTTTTTTTCTTAATAGAAGGTTTATATGACTCTGTGTCTTAAGATGGGTAATCTTTATCTTACAACCATGGTGTTTTCATTTTGTAAAAATATTTTGATATGTTGAAAAGTAAACATTTTTGGAAATAAATGGTTATATTGCATAATAAAATGATTATTGTATAGTAATTTCTGCTCATGTTATATTTTAATACTGTTGCAGATTTTAGCTATTTTTGCTGCAGCGTTCATTTCTGATCAGTGTGTTATTGATCTATAGATTTGATGTAAAAAAAAAAAAAAAAAAAAAGGAGCACAACAAAAGGACAGGAGATCCCACAATCTCCTCATTCACAGGTATCCTAAAGGGGATAAACCATACTAATCCAAGATAAATATAATAATAGCAATGGGGACTGTATTATTAAAACCTAACTTTTATTGTTATTATATGAAATAACTCTAAGTTCCCAAAAATACCTATATCAAGTATGAATGTATAAAATACAATAATAGGTATAAAAGACCTAGATGGAAGCTAATCCTATTCTGACAATGTCCAGTCCAAAATAAAGGCAGTCCACATAACGCCAGACCCGCCCCAAACAGAGAGACATTGGGTCACAACCTCAATTGTTCAACTATCATGAAAAATGGAGTACAAAATTGGGACGATCTCACCCATAGAGCTGTTATGACACGGCCCTGGGATCTCCAGTCATGTCACTCAGGTTCCTGGTCATCATTTTTGGCAGTCTCTATGGGTGAGATCGTCAGGTTTTTGTACTCCCAATTTTCACGATTATTTTATGATTGAGGTTGTGACCCAATGTATCTCTGTTTGTGGCAGGTCTGGCATTATGTGGACTGACCACTGTCCGCTTTTGATCTTTTATATTTTTATAGGTGTATTTGACCACATGACGCTGGGTGTGAACTACACATCTGTTTTGGTAGGGTGGGTCAGTGTTGGTAAGGACAGCCTGTAATACGACTGGCCACTGTCACTATAGGATTAACTTCCATCTTTGTCTTTTACACCTATTATTGTATTTGCTATTCATATTTGATATAGGTATTTTTAGGAATATATCGAGTTTTTTCGCATATTTTATAACAATAAAAGTTATGTTTTACTAATACAATACCCTTTGCTATTATTATATAGATTTGATGCCCTGTCATTTTTGCACTTGTGTAAAGAAGATACTGATATGTTTGCTGTTTTATGCCACATTTGCAAGAATGTTGTCATATCCAGTCTGTGCACTCCTACATACATCAGTGCTACAAGAAGTAAGCCATTTGCTAAGTATTTTATTAACCATTGCTTTCTTTTTGCCAAAATTTCCACCATACAGCTGTGATTACGTTTTTTTTTTATCATTTGAGTTGATGCCCAGTACCATGCTCTTCTAGGAATACCAAGACAGGTCCACCTGAGACTCCTCGTATGGAGCTACGTACTGACACAGTAATCTGCTATGCCGTAGTAGAAGGCAAACTCATCAGAAGCTGACTTTACAGCTGATCAGTTTTTCATTCTCTTTGATCATATGAAGGATTTTGGCCAATAACAGCTTTAGATTACTATGCCTTAAGGGAGGTATCCGGCACTTTAAAATAAAAAAAAAACTTGCCTAAGCACTAACAGGCAGGTAATTGCTAACTACCTGCTTGTTGTGCCTGCTGCTTTCTTCACCGGCACAGACCGCTCCTGCCGGGGATTCACCTGCTTCTGCTGACATCACGTTGACAGAGCGGCGTCTTTTTTTCCACTCTGCTCTGTTGACGGGGCGGGATTGCCGACGTCATGCTGATCGACAGATGGCTCCCCGCTGCCTAACTGGGGGAGTGGGTTGTCAATCAGCATGACTTCGACAGTCACGCCCCGTCAACAGAGCAGCCCAGAAGAAAAAGAGCTGCTCTGTTGACAGGGAGCAGCTGAATCGCAGGCAGGAGTGGTCAGTGACCGCTTTGTGCTGGTGATGAATGGTGACAAGCACAAGAAGCAGGTGATTAGCAGCTACCGGTCTCTTAGTCCTTAAGCACTTTTTTTGTTACCAGGTCCCCGATATATCCCTTTACTATTAGTAATAATTATTAAAGGTTGTCTGGTTCTACTGTAGTATAAAAGAAAAACAAACAACAAAGTCCCACACCTCTTGAACATCTATGTCAAAGCAGGTCACTATGATTATAATCATAGTGCCCTGTATCAACACTGACGTTCAAGAGTTATGGTTTTTTTTTTTGGTTCGGTTCTAGAATTTAAAAAAAAAAAAAAAGACAACCCACATAATAACCCTGCTAGTCTTATGTTGTAACATTCGCCATCAGAAATATTAGAAAAAGAGAATCTCTATCAGTATATTATTTAATTAATAAAAAAACATACTTGATACATTCCCTTTAAGCAGCGCCCTATCACAGTCTTATGGCGGCCTGTGGTAGCCTCATGAATCCCTTCATGGTCTGGGTTGTTCTCCATACAGATGTCTGATAGGAAAAGTGATTCAACAGTGTGTTGTTAGGAAATCACCAATGAATGTATTATCTATGTTAACCCCTTCACGACATGCGCCGTATATATATGGCTCATCGTGTGTCTTCCCCTTTGATGCGTGCTTCGGTGCTTAGCCTGCATCATTTCAGACACATGACAGCTGATCTGATCAGCGGACATGTGCCCCTAACAGCCGCAGGTGGAATCGCGATCCACCCACAGCTGTTAACATGTTAAGTGCCACTGTAAATCTCCGACAGCGGCATTTAACATGGCCGTGCCGGAAGCGCGTCACTAACCACGCCCATCGGCGCTCCCCTTAATATGATCGCGAGCCGCCGATGGGTTGGCATGACAACCCAGTGATCGGCTTTCATAGCAGATGAACATTTTTGTTACTGCTATGTGTAACACAGGCGATCAGATGATCGCAGCTTCTAGTCTCCCGTGGAGACTATTGAAGCAAGTACAAAATATAGAAAAAAAAGTTTTAAAAATATAAAAAAAATGTTTTAAAAGTTCAATCACCCACCTTTTTGGCCCATTCAAAATAAAATTGAAAAAAATATACATATTTGGTATCACCGGGTTCAGAATCACCCGATCTATCAATATATAAAAATAATGAATCCGATCAGTAAACAGCATAATGAAAGAAAGAATCAAAACACCAGAATTACATTTTTTTGGTCACCGCAACCTTGCAATAACGGGCGATCAAAACATCGTATCTACCCCAAAATGGTATTAATAAAAATGTCAGCTCGGCGCGCAAAGAATAAGTACTCACCTGGCCCCAGATCCCGAAAAATGGAGATGCTACGGGTCTCAGAATATGGCACCCTTTTTATTTTTTTTTATTATACAAACTTTGGATTTTTTTTCGCCACTTAAATAAAAAATAACCTATACATGTCTGGTATGTATGAACTCATAATGACCTAGTGAATCATAATGGCAGTTTTACCATATAGTGAAAGTGGTAAAAAAAAATTGTGGAATTGCACTTTTGTTTTCAATTTCACTGCACTTTGAATTTTTTTCCCGTTTTCGAGTACACAATATGGTAAAACCAATGGTGTCGTTCAAAAGTACAATTCGTCCTGCAACAAACAAGTGCTCACATGACCATATTGCATAAAAAAGTTATGGCTCCGGAAAGAAGAGGAGCAAATAAAGGAAAGTGCTAAAACAGAGAATGGCTACGGCTTGAAAGGGGTTAAAGATATTCTGAAATAAGTCACTAGTAAATGGCATAATATCCTGTTGGAGGGGCTGAAAGCAATGTTTAGGTTAAAAAAATGGAATTAAATATTTTTTAAAGATGTTTTGCAGATTTTTAGTCAGGAACTACTTAGGCTTTTTTTAGGTGTGGCATAGCAAGAGAAATGCTGCAACACACTGCGCCTAATTCACCCTCTTTCCTTTCAGTTAGGGTAGGTTCACACGAGCATATAAAAAATTGTTCACAGTTTCATCCAGAAAAGGGACAATTTTTTTCTCACTTTGTCATCTGTGTGCAGTCCTTATGCAATCCATTTTTTACAGCAGCAGCTTTTAAAAGAAATCTGTCACCAGGTTTTGTTACCTTATCTGGGACCAGCATGATGTAGGAAAAGAGACCCTGATTCCAGTGATGTCATTTAGTTTACTGGGTGCAACAGTTGTGTCACAATCAGAGTTTTAGATGTAGCAAGAAGCAGAGCTGAGAAAGCTAATCCCGGCCACACCAGGCTCTGTATATACATTGTCTATTGACCCTCAGTTGCTAATAGATGAGGGGGTGGGGTCGGGCCACTTGGCACTAAGAAGCTAGTCTGGGCAGTGATAATCTCCTGGTGATGAAACATTCATTGTTTGGAAACAACAGCACACAGTTTAATAAGTCACAAACTGCTGAAATCTGTGTCTCAGCCCCTACATCACGTTGTCCACAGATTACATAGGAAAAACCTACTGACAGATTCATTTACAAAACCATTTACAGTTTCCTATGTTACAGAACTGCAATGTATCTGTAAAAATCAGATGCTATATTGTGTCTTTGTATGGCATCTGATTTTTTTCACACACAGATTTGGTTAGTGAAAAAAAAATCACTCGTCTGCACTGCCTCATTGAATAACTTTTTCCCACACACTGTCTGTTGTTTCATGGACAGCCAGGGCTGCCACCAGGAATGTCAGGGCCCCATATTGGCAAAATTTTCAGGCCCACTTGAGACTCCGCCCCGGCTCCGCCTCCACACCTCGAAACTTCCACATTCCCACCCCAAACTATTGGAAAAACTCCCCTTCTGCACCCCGTCCTCACCAATCACACACTAACAGTTCCCATCGAACATCATATCACACACAAGTGCATCTCACTAAATTAGAATATCATCAAAAAGTTAATTTATTTCAGTTCTTCAATACAAAAAGTGAAACTCCTATTATATAGACTCATGTTTATTTCTGTTAGTGTTGATGATTATGTCTTACAGCCAATAAACACACAAAAGTCATTATCTCAGCAAATTAAAATAATTAACAAAAAACACCTGCAAAGGCTTCCTAAGCGTTTAAAAAGGTCCTTTAGTCTGTTTCAGTAGGCTTCACAATTGTGGGGAAGACTGCTGACTTGACAGATGTCCAGAAGGCAGTCATTGACACACTCCACAAGGTCCCAGAGTTCCAATTTTCATTTGGAAATCAAGGTCCCAGAGTCTGGAGGAAGAGTGGAGAAGCCACAATCCAAGCTGCTTGAGGTCTAGTGTGAAGTTTCCACAATCAGTGATGGTTTGGGGAGCCATGTCATCTGCTGGTGTAGGTCCACTGTGTTTTATCAAGACCAAGCTCAGCGCAGCCGTCTACCTGGAAATTTTAGAGCACTTCATGTTTCCCTCTACTGACAAGCTTTTTGGAGATGGAAATGTCATTCTCCAGCAGGACTTGGCACCTGTCCACACTGCCAAAAGTACCAATACGTGGTTTAAAAACAACAGGATCACTGTGCTTGATTGGCCAGCAAACTCGCCTGACAACCCCATAGAGAATCTATGGGGTATTGTCAATAGGAAGATGAGACACCAGACACAACAATGCAGATGAGCTGAAGGCTGCTATCAAAGCAACCTGGGCTTCCATAACACCTCAGCAGTGCCACAGGCTGATCGCCTCCATGCCACGCCGCATTGATGCAGTAATTGATGCAAAAGGAGCCCCGACCAAGTATTGAGTGCATTTACTGAACAGACATTCCAGTAGGCCAACATTTCAGATTTTAAAAACATTTTTCAAGCTGTTGTTTTAAAATATTCTAATTTACTGAGATACTGACTTTTGTGTTTTCATTGGCTGTAAGCCATAGTCATCAACATTAACAGAAATAAACACTTGAAATAGATCACTCTGTAATGACTCTATAAAACATACAAGTTTCACTTTTTGTATTGAAGAACTGAAATTAACTTTTTGATGATATTCTAATTTTGTGAGATGCACCTGTACATAGCCAGCAGCTTTTGTTTTGGCCAAAAAAAATTTAAGCTACCACCACGACAAGGAGACTCTTCTGGCCGGGCCCTACTCTACTCTAACCTATTAAACATTTGTTAAAATATCCAATACTCTTTTTAGGTATATTTTTATTTATTTTTCTTTAAGGCAGTGTGTCACGTACATTTTTTTAAAAAGACCAATAATATCACACCATGGTAATATGTGGTCACACCATGGCTGGACTACATATTACCACCACATAGTGAAAGAATAATACCACATACAAGGAATACCACCACACCATAACCAGACCACATATTACCATCACATAGTAACCAAATAATGCCACATACAGGGACAAATACTGCCACACCATGACTAGACCACATATTACCACCACATCGTGACTGAATAATACCACATACAAGAGACAAACACCGTCACACCATTGCCGGACCACATATTATCACCACATAGTAACCATATGATACCACATACAAGGGAGAATTACTACCACACTATGACCAGATCACATATTACCACCAAATTGTAACTGAATAATACCACATACAAGGAACAAATACCGCCACACCATCATCAGACCATATATTACCACTACATAGTGACCGAATATTACAATATTGATCATTAATAAAATAAAACAATACTAATATTACCATAAGTGACATTATACACAGGATCTCTGTTTTTAGTGTCAGTGTACAGGTATTGCAGGGATCACCAGTGACATTATACACAGGAACTCTGTATATAGTGTATACTGTACAGGTAATACAGTGAACACCAGTGATGATATACACAGGAACTCTGTATATAGTGTATACTGTACAGGTAATACAGTGAACACCAGTGATATATACAGAGCTCCTGTGGATAATAGTATATAATGTACAGGTAATACAGGGATCACTAGTGACATTATACACAGGAGCTCTGTACATAGTATACAGTGTATAGTTTAAGTGTCCAGATAACACACTGACTCACCCGTGACGTCTCTAGATGAAGTCCTTCATCTTCGCTTTTCTTTTTCATGCAGCACAGATTGCCATCACTTCTTCCAGCCACGACTCGTCTCTGCATAAAATAACAGTTATCTAGAGCATATTCCCTACTCTTTCCCCTTCTACTTAGCTGAATACAGATGTGCACCTATATCATTAGTTATTATGCAACCCCCCCGTTAAAAATATAAATTATAATCCACCACTGCGTCCCCACTAACTATAAATAGCCACTTTCCCCACCTAATTTATAAATTAGTTAGCACCTATACTCTTTCCGCCAATTCAGTCACACTCCTGCAACCTCAACTCCCTCACTCTGTACTTCATCACTTGCCGTCCCTCCCTCACTTCATAATTTGCAGTAACCCGCTCACGTCATCATTTGCAGTCCCCCTCGCCCGCTCACTTCATCATTTGCAGTCCCCTGCCCCCCCTCATTCCATCATTTGAAGTCACCCTCCCCCTCTCACTTCATTATTTACAGCCCCCCTACCCCTCTCACTTCATTTTCAGTCCCCTTCCCCCTCTCACATCATTTGCAGTCCCCCTCCCCCTCTCTCCATCATTTGCAGACCCCTCACTCCATCATTTGCAGTCCCTCGTTCCCCCTCACTCCATCATTTGCAGCCCCCCTCGCTCCATCATTTGCAGTCCCCCCTCACTCCATAATTTGCAGCCACCCTCACTCCATAATTTGCAGCCCCCTCCCCTCCATCACTTACAGACCCTCCCCTCATTCCATCACTTACAATCCCCCTCCCTCACCTATTTAATTCATTTTAAAAAGGAAAAAAAAAAAAGTTTGATCATACTTACCTCACTTACGATCACCTGCAGGCGCAGCTCGGTTTGTGTTGTCGTGTACGCGCTGTCACCTGACCAGAAGTCCGGAGAAGTATGAGGGAGCTGTGTGGCTGCGGAGCTCCAGGAAAGCACTTAGCGCTGAGGTGTGTGCCACCGAAGGCGGCACCCCATCGCTCGGCACTTTGTTACACCATGGGGCCCGGTGAGCAGAAGCACAAGAGGGGTGCCTTGACTGGGTCTGGGCCCCCCCTCTGTACTGCTGCTCATCGGGCCCCATACAGCAGTAAGGGCAGTAATGCTCTGATGGCGGCCCTGTGGACAGCACTCGGACTGAAAATACAGTCATGTGAACAAGCTCTTAAAGTTAAGAGGCAAGCGTATAGAATCCAGAGGCACATGCTATTTATTTTACTACTACATTTGTATGGGATTCAACCTTTGAAAAGAAATTGAATCGGAAACATACAGAAATAAAGTAGAGGATTTGTGGAAGAAGGAAGTAAGCCTCTGGCGGCGCCTTATCGTCGCTAAGAACAAAGGCCAAGAGAGTCCAGCCACCCCCATATATGTGGAACGTTGATCGGTTCCATCAAAATAAGCAAATTTGTCCGAATTTTATCTAATGGCCATAGTATGTCTTACTGACCTTAAAGGGAACCTGACATCAGAAAAAGGCTGTTAATCTGGAGGTTAAGTGCATAATTATTCTGCCCGGGCCCGCATTTACCTGAACGCTGCGGGGAGAAAATTAACTTTAATTCCCCCAGCAGTGTTCAGGTTTCAGTGACGGGTCGGTGCCAGCGCTGGTTCAGACCCTGATGACACTGGCTCTGCATTAGGACCGGGGGTGCGGTTACAGCAGCGCTCTGTATACTCAGAGCAGTGACTGAACCTGCGCCGGTGACTGAAACCAGAATGCAGCCGGGGAGAATAAAGTTAATTTTCTCCCAGCTGCGCTCGGTTAAGTGCAGGCGCCGGGCAGGTTAATAACACTATTATCCTGCAGATTAACCCCATATCTGCAGGTTAATAGCATTTTTCTGGTGACAGGTTCCCTTTAATTCCCCCTGTGTGGTGATAGTTGGGTGCTCTTTGCTGGCCTCCTCCACATCACAACTACTGAGAACAATTCGCTTAACACTGCCTTGTCGCAGACTGCTACATTCTACAGGATAACGGTCATTTTTATACACATATTCATAAAATAGATAAATAGGCATTTCAGTAGTAAGTTCAGATAAATTACTAATGGACTCTGACCTGAAATATTCTTGGCTTGTTGACATTGGCTGTTCTACAGAAAGTGGTGCGTAATGGCCAAGTAATAGAAAGCTACCTGCACAAATACACCTGCAATGATTAAAAGCGCCAGTCGTGTCTTTATCTGGTAATTATGTGTATAGTCAATCTGTCTTCTTTGTATGAAGCTTTGCTTCCAAATCACCTAATGACGTGTTGCCTGCGGTGCCACATCTATCACCACTTTAAGAAATATGCTTGGAATGGATACAAATATCTGAACAATACAGGAGAGACACTTGATCATTTCACCTGGAATTTCCCTTATTTTCTATTTCCTTGTTGAGAATAGCATTACGGTATGTTCCTCAAGATATAGAAAGTACAGCTCAGAGTGAATGTTTGAAGAACACAGCTTTGGTCCACTACAACAAAACAACAGGACTATCTGCTGTCTACTGTCATGTCCTCTTCTATCTGAAAGTAAACTTCCTGTCTACTAACCTACCTAACCTGATATTTCCATTTCTATGTACAGCACCACCACAACCCCCATGCAGTATGCTCACTGTCTTGCAGTTATATTTGATTCATATCTTTTCTTCACTCCACATCTGCAGTCAGTTGCATGATCATGTCACCTGCACCTCCTAAACCATCTCTAGAATCAGTTCTTTTCTTACTGAATAGATCTTCCTTTCCCTAAACTCTCCCCTCTCAAATCCGTCTCAGGCTCATTGTTCTCTCCAGCAGCCACACCAATACATCCGGCTTGTGCCAGTTATTGCGCTTGTCCATCTGCTTCACGAGACAATATAAACTTATCATAATTGCCCATTATGTGCTGCACCGCCCTATATCTCCTCCCTCACCTGTGTCTACTGTCCTACCCATACTCTTCGTTTTGCTAATGATCTAAGACAAACCTTCTACTCCCATAACTTTTCTCATGCTGCAACAGTTCTCTGGAATGCACTACCTGAGACAAGCTGCTTAATTTACAGTGTTTACTGTTTTAAACATTTAAAAACACATCATACTAGGCAGTCCTACCACTTCAGCTCAATAATATAACTTCTCTCAGTTCTGCAGGCCTACATTTCTCCTCACACGTCTTCTTTCATCTCTTTCATTAAATCACTAGCACTTCGTACTTAGACTAGAGATGAACGGACTGATCCATTGAGGATCGACTTCAAGTCCAATTTCTAGAAATTCGAAGGTTTCTGTGAAGTAAAAAATTTTTTGATTCAATTCTCGAGGATCACAAAAAAAAATGGCCAGTGCCATTTCACAAAATGCTGAAGATTGCAGAAGTCAGAGAGCAGGGCTCATGATGCTAGGCATGGCCGTGCAGACTTCCCCATAATGCTTTGCAGCTGTCACATCACATGGTCTAGCGCTGTAGAAGGTGAGGGCTGGTTAAGCAGGACCATTTTAGAATTTTACAGTTTAGGGATAGGTCAGAGCACATAGTTCATTACATATAGGGATAGAGAAAAGCCTAAATCTGATTGTGCTGTACTACTGTAGCACTGAAGCACTTTGAAAATGGGAGTGATCATCTGTCTCTGAATAAATCCAAAGATTCATATGATAGGCTGATTGATTTGTGATATACTGCATCAACTACACCTTAGTAACAGTATTTTTTTTATTCTCCACACACTGCAAACAAGGAAGTCAGTTTAAGGCCCCCTTCACGTGTCCGCTTAAAAAAAACACGCATAAGACGGTCCATTTTTACTATCAGTGTGGCTTTCTGTTTGCCATCCGTGTGTACCATCCACGTGCACTGTGTGACATGTACCGGAATAGAATGCAGAATAGAAATTACAGATTTTTAGATGTTAAAGATGCACAAAGACTCCTGGTTTTGACTTACAAATACTGATGGAAAATGCTTACCAAATACTCAATGTGTGAGCTTGGCCTAAAGTAAAAACCTGCAAACAAATTATCACACTAAATTGAGACATTTAACTGAGCAGTCCTGTTTTTCCACACCTATTTAAAGTGTCAAATTGGAGAGACATACAAGTAACAACGATATTACAGTATTTCATGTAAATTAACAGGCAAAAATTCTTGGAATTACATTAATGCAAGTTTTTGTCTAACCTGTTAATGATTTTTGGGGGTCATGTGAAGATCTCTGGTAGAACGCTGTTCAGAGTTGAGCCCCTACAAATATGCTCAACATCCATGTTACATGGAGCAGGATCTGGAGGAGGAGCAGCAGCTGATGGATCTGGAGGGGTTTTTGAGATAACACAGGCAGTGGGTGAGGTTAACAGAGTGAAAATGACATACGTGGCAGCATGGTGCAGAAAATGAACCAGCTGTGCCCTAGGTCATGCTGGCCAGCATGGAATTATTCTGAGATGACATGCCTGCTGTTATCATAAAGCAAAGGGATGACTATTGGATTGCCCTGCTTTTAGACTTGTTCTAAAAAAGCAAAATTGGAGACTTTTATCTGGCTCAGAATAGGAGTTAAAATTGGCGTATTACTGGGATAAGCTGTGTTCCCTGCTCGGTGAAGCTTTCGCAGAGTGGTTGCTGATGTCTACATGTATGAACAGGAGACCCCTCTGCGCTCCCTGCCGAGTCAACACTCCCCCCGCGTGTCCTACAACCCCTGGCAAAAAATATGGAATCACTGGGCTCGGAGGATGTTCGTTCAGTTGTATAATGTTGTTGAAAAAAAGCAGATCACGGACATGGCACAAAACTAAAGTCATTTCAAATGATAACTTTAGGGCTTTAAGAAACACTAAAAGAAATCAAGATTAAAAATGTGGTACTCAGTAAGGGTAATTTTTTTCAGACCAAGAAGAGGGAAAAAATTATGGAATCACTCAATTCTGAGGAAAAAATTATGGAATCACCCTGTAAATTTTCATTTCCAAAACTAACACCTGCGTCAAATTCGATTTGCTCGTTAGTCTGCATCTAAAAAGGAGTGATCACACCTTGGAGAGCTGTTGCACCAAGTGGACTGACATGAATCATGGCTCCAACACTAGAGATGTCAATTGAAACAAAGGAGAGGCTTATCAAACTCTTAAAAGAAGGTAAATCATCACGCAATGTTGCAAAAGATATTGGTTGTTCACAGTCAGCTGTGTCTAAAATCTGGATCAAATACAAACAACATGGAAAGGTTATTAAAGGCAAACATACTGGTAGACCAAGGAAGACATCAAAGCGTCAAGACCGGTAACTTAAAGCAATATGTCTCCAAAACAGGAAATGCACAACAGAACAAATGAGGAACGAATGGGAGGAAACTGGAGTCAATGTCTGTGACCAAACTGTAAGAAATCGCCTAAAGGAAATGGGATTTACATACAGAAAAGCTAAACATAAGCCATCATTAACACCTAAACAGAAAAAAACAAGATTACAATGGGCTAAGGAAAAGCAATCGTGGACTGTGGATGACTGGATGAAAGTCATATTCGGTGATGCTGCTGGAACTTTTGTTTGGTGCTGTTCCAATGAGATTTATAAAGATGACTGCATGAAGAGAACATGCAAATTTCCACAGTCATTGATGATATGGGACGGCATGTCAGGTAAAGGCACTGGGGAGATGGCTGTCATTACATCTTCAATAAATGCCCAAGTTTACATTGATATTTTGGACAGTTTTCTTATCCCATCAATTGAAAGGATGTTTGGGGATGATGGCATCATTTTTCAAGATGATCCTGCCATAGAGCAAAAACTGTGAAAACATTCCTTCAAAGAAGACACATAAGGTCAATGTCATCGCCTGCAAATAGTCCGGATCTCAATCCAATTGAAAATCTTTGGTGGAAGTTGAAGAAAATGGTCCATGACAAGGCTCCAACCTGAAAAACTGATCTGGCAACAGCAATCAGAGAAAGTTGGAGCCAGATTGAAGAAGAGTACTGTTTGTCTCTCATTAAGTCCATGCCTCAGAGACTGCAAGCTGTTATTAAAGCCAGAGGTTGTGCAACAAAATACTATTGATGTATTGCAGTGTTCTTTTGTGTGTTTATTTTTCATGATTCCATAATTTTTTCCTCAGAATTGAGTGATTCCATAATTTTTTCCCTCTGCTTGGTCTGAAAAAAATTACCCTTACTGAGTACCACATTTTTAATCTTGATTTCTTTTACTGTTTCTTAAAGCCCTAAAGTTGCCATTTGAAATGACTTTAGTTTTGTGCCATGTCTGTGATCTGCTTTTTTTCCAACAACATTAAACAACTGAATGAATATCCTCCGAGCCCGGTGATTCCATAATTTTTGCCAGGGGTTGTAGAACTACAGCTAAAACCTATAACCAAGGCAGCAGCAGCTGACATGATGGACCAGATGTCATATCTGCTGCAGCACCAACCTGATGCATGTCAACAAACAGTCACACCACCCCAATAGTCAGGTTTAGTTGTACCAGCTTAGCCTCTACTAGCGTGGAAAACCTTACATTTGTCAAAATGAATCATGGATCAGTGTGTAGTATCGGCGTCTCTGCCCCCTGAAAGGCAGAGACGCCGTCCCTCTTACCGCCGCGCTCCCGGCCCGGCGTCTTCCGGCTCTCCTGCTGCTGCTGCCAGCGCGCACAGCTTCCCGGGCACTGTGCTTAGGGCGCGCACGCGCTCCCTCCCTCTTAAAGGGGCTGCGCGCGCCATCCTAAGGAGTCCCAGGCCAATGGCCGGAGGACCTCTCATATAAAAGGCACCTCCTCCAAAATGGAGGTGCCCGTGCAAGGTTGTAGCTTTGTGTCCTAAACTCTGCTTCAGCCCTCAGGTCCCGCTGCTAGCCTGACTACCAGTCCAGTCCACCAGCCTGACTACCAGTCCAGTCCGCCAGCCGGACTACCAGTCCGCCAGCCTGACTACCAGTCTAGTCCGTCAGCCTGATTACCCGTCCAGTTCGCCAGCCTGACTTACAGTCCAGTCCGCAAGCCTGACTACCAGTCCAGTCCGCCAGCCTGACTACCAGTCCTGTCCGCCCGCCTGACTACCAGTCCAGTCCGCCAGCCTGACTACCTGCCTCCACCAGCCAAGTGTACTCTCCAGCCCGACGGACTGCCTACGATCCAACCCCGCCAGTCTGTCTATGGGCCTGTCTTGCCTGCCTACCCGGAGAACGTACCAGTTACCTGCCGTGCCTATCTGTCAGCCTACCTGGAGGCTCCTACCAGTTACCTGCCGAGCCTATCAGTCTGCCTACCTGGAGGCTCCTGTTTGTTACCTGCCGTGCCTAACCGGAGGCTCCTGACAGTTACCCGTGGGAGTCACCTGCTCTCATACAAGGACAGGCCCAGAGTAGCACCTGGTCCCTCTGCTCGGTCCTTCCCTGGTTCACGGAGTCGATTGAGCCGCCGTGCGACCTTGGTCAGTCCGAGTTGATACCTAGTCACGCCCCTCTGGTCCCTCCTTGCACCGCAGCACAGAGGTTCCACCACCCGGATCTGTAACAGTTCGCACGGGCCATGGAACCCGGTGGCCCCCAGGCTCCTTCACTTGCTAACCTATACCAGAAGGTTTCTCGTCAGAGATCCCAACAAGAAACCATCCTGACCTACCTGCGGTCTGTCAACTCTCGCCTGGACTCGCTGTCTGTCCCACCTGTTCCCGCCTCGAGCCGAGCGACACACCGCTCCAGCGGCGCCGCGGCCTACCAATACCACGGCATCCAGCATAGGACCCTGGCTTTCTGCGCCTCCTCATTTTGGAGGTGACCCCGTCTTATGTCGGGGTTTTCTGAACCAGTGCATGCTGCACTTTGAACTTCTGGCACATCAGTTTCCCTCCGACCAGGCCAAGGTGGCGTTCATCATGTCTCACCTCACCGGGGAAGCATTGGCATGGCTAAACCCTCTATGGGAGAGAGGGGATTCCCTGGTGTCCGATCTTCCGGCTTTCCTCACTACTTTCCGGAGGGTCTTCCATGAGCCCGTACGAAGGATTTCTACTGCCTCCTCATTGCTCCGTCTCCGCCAAGAGAGTCTCACCGTGGGCCAGTATGCCATACAGTTCGATACCCTCGCTTCCGAGCTTGCCTGGGGCAACAAGGCCCTGGTGTCCACCTTCTGGGAGGGTCTTTCCGGTCGGATTAAGGATGAGTTAGCTGGCCGGGACATTCCTACCACCCTGGATGACCTGGTGTCACTAGCTACCCGGATTGACATCCGTCTCCTTGAACGTGCTAAGGAGACAACCCAGGAGAGAAGATTTCCTCGTCTTGCTCCTGTTTTCCAGAAACCTGCTTCCCAGCCAGCAACTCCCCGGGCACACTCGCCCGAACCTATGCAGATCGACCAGACCAAGATGTTCAAGTCTCGCCAAGAAACACGCCGAGCCGAGGGGAGCTGTTTCTACTGTGGTAGTAAGGAGCACCTGATCCGTTCCTGCCCGGTGAAGCTTGGAAACTCCAGTGTCTAAGACCGCTCGGAGAGGTCGTCCTAGGCAAGAGTAAATCCTCTCCGTTCTTGACTTTATCCGTCTCTATCTCCTGTGGAGAGAACCGCTTCCATGAAACCGCACATCTGGATTCCGGAGCCGCTGGGAATCTCATTTCCCAGTCCCTTGTAGAGAAGTATCAGATTCCTACCAAACCTCTGGCTGAACCATTGGCAGTCACTTCCATGGATGGAAGACTCCTTCCGGTGACCATCTTGCTTGTCACAGAGCCCGTAACCCTGCAGGTGGGAATGCTGCACTCAGAGAGGATTTCCTTCCATGTGCTTTCCAGATTCTCTCACTCCCTTTTGCTAGGTCTACCCTGGCTACAGAGACATGAACCCGTTCTGAATTGGCAATCCGGTGAGGTGCTCCGTTGGGGGCAGGATTGCCATGAGACCTGCCTGATCCCGGTTCGCCCGGTTCGACCTCCGTCTACTCCGGCTAGTTTACCTGGTCTACCGGCACCTTACTGGTCCTATGCAGATGTCTTCGACAAGAAGGAAGCAGAGACACTGCCACCTCATAGGCCATACGATTGCCCTATCGACCTGATACCCGGTGCCACTCCACCCCGTGGGCGTATTTACCCGTTATCGTTGGCTGAAACCCGGGCCATGTCGGAGTACATCGAAGAAAATCTGGCTAGGGGACTCATCCGGAAATCTACCTCCTCGGCTGGAGCCGGATTCTTCTTCGTAAAAAATAAAGATGGTTCACTACGTCCATTTATCGATTATAGAGGACTCAACCAGATTATTATCAAAAACAAATACCCCCTGCCGCTCATCTCTGAGCTGTTCGACCACCTTAAAGGCGCAAAGATCTTCACCAAGCTCGATCTTCGTGGGGCGTATAACTTGGTCTGGATCCGCCAAGGAGACGAGTGGAAGACGGCATTCAATACCCGGGACGGCCACTATGAATACCGTGTGATGCCCTTCGGTTTCTGTAATGCTCCAGCCGTCTTCCAAGAATTAGTTAACGACATCCTCTGTGACCTCTTATATTCTTGCATGGTGGTGTACCTGGACGACATCTTGGTCTTCTCTCCGGATCTTCCCACACATCGGAGGGATGTTCGTCAGGTCCTGCTTAGGCTCAGGCAGAATCAGCTATATGCAAAATTTGAGAAATGCCTCTTTGAGCAGACCTCTCTTCCGTTCCTGGGCTATATTATCTCTAAGACTGCTCTCCGGATGGATCCTGAGAAGGTCTCTGCCGTCTTAAAGTGGCCCCGTCCGGAGTGGTTGAAGGTGATTCAGCGATTCCTGGGCTTCGCCAACTATTACCATCTCTTCATCCCACATTTCTCTTCCCGGACTGCTCCCATCTCTGCGCTCACCCGAAAGGGAGCAAATCCTAAGGAAAGGCCGTCCGAAGCGGAGGAGGCCTTCCTCTCCTTAAAACAAGCCTTCTCTTCTGCCCCAGTGCTGCACTGTCCAGATAGCAACAGACAGTTCTTTCTGGAGTTTGATGCTTTCTCTTCCGGAGCCGGAGCGGTGCTAACCCAGAAAGCTCAGTCCGGGAGAATGGTAACCTGCGGCTTCTTCTCCAAGCTCTTCTCCTTGTCCGAGCGCAACTACTCCATAGGAGACCGAGAATTGCTAGCCATCAAATTGGCGCTGGAGGAGTGGCGTTACCTGCTTGAGGGGGCTCTGCACCCGGTGTTCATCTAAACTGACCACAAAAACCTGGCATATCTACAGAATGGCCAAAGACTCAATCCGTGTCAGGCTCGGTGGTCTTTGTTCTTCGCCCGCTTCAACTTCAATATACATTACCGCCCGGCGGACAAGAACGTTAAAGCCGACGCCTTGTCCCGATCCTTCCTGTCTTCTGATCAAGAGGAGGAGCCTGTGCATATCATCGATCCCTCCAAAGTGATGAATGTGGCCCCCTTGGACCTGTCTCGTCTCCCACCCTGTAAGACGTTTGTAGCGGTTCCGGATCGTAAGAAGGTTCTTCACTGGGGTCATTCATCTAAACTAGCCGGCCATGCCGGCCAGAAGACCTTCCTGCTCATTACCCGGCATTACTGGTGGCCTACCCTGCGCAAGGATGTGGTAGACTTCGTCATGGCCTGTTCGTCCTGTGCCTGCAACAAGGTTCCCAGACATCTTCCAGCCAGCCACCTCCTGCCTCTTCCCGTACCTGCTGCCCCGTGGCAACACATTGCTATGGACTTTATTACTGATCTCCCTGTTTCTGCCGGTTGTATGGTCATTTGGGTGGTCGCTGACCGCTTTTCCAAAATGGCCCACTTCATCCCTCTGCGTGGTCTCCCGTCTGCATCTGTGCTGGCTAAGGAATTCATCTGTCACATCTTTCATCTCCACGGCCTACCCCTCCACATTGTGTCTGATCGCGGGGTCCAGTTTACTTCGCGTTTCTGGAGAGCTACGTGTAAGCTGCTGGATGTCAACCTGGATTTCTCCTCAGCTTACCATCCGCAGTCCAATGGCCAAGTGGAACATATCAACCAGATCCTTACCAGCTTCCTCCGGCACTTCGTCAACACTCACCATACCGATTGGGAGGAGCTCCTACCATGGGCCGAGTTCTCCTATAACAACCATGAGAGCGAATCTTCTTTCAAGTCCCCGTTCTTTGTGGTCTACGGTCAACATCCCCGGATTCCGTTTCCCATCTCCACTTCAGTGGACAACCCTGCTGCGGAGTCTCTGATCAGCGAATTTTCCACCATTTGGGAAGACACTAGGTCCGCACTTCTTCAATCCTCCAAGCGGATGAAGAAACATGCTGATAAGAGACGTCTGGATCCGCCTCAATTCCGTCCTGGAGACAAGGTTTGGCTTTCCTCCAAACATGTTCACCTCAAAATACCCTCCTATAAGTTGGGTCCACGGTTCATCGGTCCATTTGAAGTCCTCAAGCAAATCAACCCGGTAGCCTACAAGTTAAAACTCCCGGCCACCTTACGGATTCCCAACTTCTTCCACGTATCTCTCCTCAAACCAGTTGTGCTTAATTCTTTTTCAGACAATCCAGGTACCTCCCCAGCTCCTGTCTCCGCTGAGGACGCCTATGAGGTAGAGAACATTCTGGCCACCAAGAAGGTAAGAGGAAAAACCTTTTTTCTGGTGGATTGGAAGGGGTTTGGCCCAGAGGAGAGAACTTGGGAACCCAGGAAGAACATCCACGCCTCGCTTCTCCCTAAAAAATTTCTTTCCGGCCTAAAAAAGAGGGGGCGTAAAGGGGGGGAGTACTGTAGTATCGGCGTCTCTGCCCCCTGACAGGCAGAGACGCCGTCCCTCTTACAGACGCGCTCCCGGCCCGGCGTCTTCCGGCTCTCCTGCTGCTGCCGGCGCACGCAGCTTCCCGGGCACTGTGCTTAGGGCGCGCGCGCTCTCCCTCCCTCTTAAAGGGGCCGCGCGCGCCGTCCTAAGGAGTCCCCGGCCAATAGCCGGAGGACCTCTCATATAAAAGGCACCTCCTCCAAAATGGAGGTGCCCGTGCAAGGTTGTAGCTTTGTGTCCTAAACTCTGCTTCAGCCCTCAGGTCCCGCTGCTAGTCTACCAGTCCGCCAGCCTGACTACCAGTCCAGTCCGCCAGCCTGACTACCAGTCCAGTCTGCCAGCCTGACTACCAGTCCGCCAGCCTGACTACCAGTCCAGTTCGCCTGCCTAACTACCAGTCCAGTCCGCCAGCCTGACTACCAGTCCAATCCGCCAGCCTGACTACCAGTCCGCCAGCCTTACTACCAGTCCAGTTCGCCAGCCTGACTTCCAGTCCAGTCCGCAAGCCTGACTACCAGTCCAGTCCGCCAGCCTTACTACCTGTCCTGTCCGCCCACCTGACTACCAGTCCAGTCCGCCAGCCTGACTACCAGTCCGCCAGCCTTACTACCAGTCCAGTTCGCCAGCCTGACTTCCAGTCCAGTCCGCAAGCCCGACTACCAGTCCAGTCCGCCAGCCTTACTACCTGTCCTGTCCGCCCACCTGACTACCAGTCCAGTCCGCCAGCCTGACTACCTGCCTCCGCCAGCCAAGTGTACTCTCCAGCCTGACGGACTGCCTACGATCCAAACCCGCCAGTCTGTCTATGGGCCTGTCTTGCCTGCCTACCCGGAGAACGTACCAGTTACCTGCCGTGCCTATCTGTCAGCCTACCTGGAGGCTCCTACCAGTTACCTGCCGAGCCTATCAGTCTGCCTACCTGGAGGCTCCTGTTTGTTACCTGCCGTGCCTACCCGGAGGCTCCTGACAGTTACCCGTGGGAGTCACCTGCTCTCATACAAGGACAGGCTCAGAGTAGCACCTGGTCCCTCTGCTCGGTCCTTCCCTGGTTCACGGAGTCGATTGAGCAGCCGTGTGACCTTGGTCAGTTCGAGTTGATACCTAGTCACGCCCCTCTGGTCCCTCCTTGCACCGCAGTACAGAGGTTCCACCACCCGGATCCGTAACACAGTGCCAACTTTCATTTACCTACATGCCAATGATGACTTCAGCCTTACCATCTGCTTGCCTGTCCATGTCTCATTGCCTACTCCGTCCTATCTTTCATGTTTCATCTTTAGTGTGACTTCTGTCACTGCACAGCCACACCTGCTACACATCTCTTGGCTGCACACTGTGTTTTATGGTGCTATACTGTACTGCTATCAGGGCTGTCATTGCAGGCACTACACTGCCAAACATCTTTTGGCCGATCCATCATTTTTTCTACTGTTCAACTTCGGCCACACCAGCCACACATCTCCTGGGTGCCCACTGTGTTTTATAGCTGTATTGTACTGCTGCTGAGAAGGGTGCACAAACAGGGATCCGCTCCCAAATAGGGCTACATTTTGCATGATTTGTTGACAAACCATTGCTTCTTCACTTTGAAAACAACCTGTTCCTGTTATCTAAATAAAGGGATCATTAATGGAGGGTTCATAAAAAGCCGTTGTGATTTAGTCATTTTGAGAATAGAAAACCTGTAGCAGAACCCAAAAAATGAATGTTTTGTTTACTCCTGGTTGAGAAGCCATTGCTTTTTTATTGTAAAACAGCACACCACTAACTTCTCCATAAATAAAGAGATAATTTTTGGATGGTCGTGTGAAAAGAATATTTTTTTCATTTAGTTAAGAAAAAAGCTCTTTATATTCCCCAAACAGGAATAATTTCTGCACCACTCCATGTATAAACATACCATTTTTGGTCTATTTTTTTTATCATTTAAACGGTCAAAGAAGACTGCTATTAGAGTGTGTTGTTAAATTGGCTGTTTGTTACCAATAGTTACCATTTGCTTTCCCTCAGTCGGAGCCACTGCAGTCACTTGCACATTAATCCTGCTGTGTTTGCATTACAGAGCTCAAAGGGTTCAATATACTCCTGGAAAACCTCAGAGTGTTAGTGTAGCGCCCCGAGGGTTCGGTCGCTACAGAGGTATTGCACCTCACCCAGAGGTGTGATATTCCACTCCCGGGTAAGGATGGTGTGTGGACAGGGACTCAGTTAGCTGCATGCATCACACACACACCATTTCCGGGGCACAGCTTAATGGTGCTCCCATTAGTACAGTAAAGCAGGCACGACAGCATCTGTCCCTGGCTGGAGTGGGGAGGGGGGAGGAAAACCCAGTGATGTAGGAGCAGGAGGGGACGGTTTCTGAGCATATGTAGGAGCCCATTGGTTGCAAGTCACCTGGGCTCATACACAGAGAGGGAGGTATAAGAGGTGGGCACCATCTTAGTTCTGGATTGAGTTCTGTGGCTCAGTCTGGGCCCAGCTCCACGAGGCAGGCCTAGGGTGAAGGCCGAAGCCAGAAGGAAGGAACAGAAACAGAAAGGAACAGCAAAGAAAGAGAAGTACCCAAAGTGTAGAAGGGCCCAGAGACACGAAGGCAGAAGGAACCCTAAGGACCCAGGAGATTGCGGGTGACGGGTTGGCAGAACAGGGTACCGGATCCCAAGTTGGTGGAGGCGACTAATCCTTAACCAAGAACCGGCGGTCGTGACCATTTACTGGTGTGACCCCTCACTACACCTACTAGGAAGGCACACCACATAGGGTCAGGGATGTGGACACCCAGTCCTCCCAGGAGAAGACCCGAGGTAGCTGGACAGAAGTAGTGTCACTGGTGGGGCACGGCTGACGAAAGGATAGAAGGGAGTCCTGTGCCACACTCCGGAATTGCCTGGGGGTTGATCGAGCCCCCTGCCTGGTGGACGCAGCACGGATCGGGCGGTCCTATCTGTGCACAAGTGACCTGGATGAGAACTGTGAGTAAAGAACCTGAACTGCAACACCTTGTCTCTGTGCTTTCTCACTGCGTCAGCACTACTAGTACTGGGACGCCCCGCACCACAACCACCATCATCACTCTACACTGTCCTGAGGCTATACTCCTCCCGTGGGGAGTTGTACTACACTCTGCTGCACCCACAACACCAGCCTCAGCGGTTTGCCTTGCAGCGGCGGTTCATCCTGACCGCAATCCACGGATGGCGTAGTCTGACATTAATCATTTAAAACCTTACAAATAGACTGCCACTGGTCTGACCACCCTGAGCCACGGGATCGGGTTGCCACTACTACTCCCAGCATTGCCCTGAAGCCCGGTTCCGAGTGCCCCACGGCCCAGGGGGCGAGGCATTAGAAACATCTTTTCCAAGCAATTAAAGGCTTTGCAGTACTGAGATTTCCGGTGAGCAAATCAAATTCTTGGGGAAAATTTGGTGAAGCTGGCAAATTTGAATTTCAAAAGATTCGCTGATCTCTAATTTGAACATATAAAGATACTAGCTGGTGCTCGGCTCCTGCAGATACATGAATACTTTTGCTTCCCATACAATACAAGCACTATTTACTTTTTGTGTCACCTCCTATTCCTCATAGATGGTAAGCTCTTGCGAGCAGGGCCCTCACTACCTTTGTTTGAATCATTGAGCTATGTGTTACTCTATAATATCTGATATTGTTTGTACATGTAATGTGCGTAGACCTTGAGAAAGCTTGTGTACACGTGAAACAGCCGTAAATCATCTTGGAATATTACTCCTCCCATGCACCTGCTATTTGTCAAATAATAAAGAATTGGAATTAAATATTGGAGTTCTGTGGATTATCTCTGTCTCATTGTTTGTAAATGTGCCCTGCAAATGTTCATGAAATGGCTCAAGTCCACCCCATGTTGTTTCAGGGAAACCAAGGACTAAGAAGCATCCCTACAGTTTACTCAAAGCAGTCATGCTTTCTAATCAAGAGTCAAATCTCTGGTAGAAGAAATGTTCAATCCCACCAGCAGATCCCAGTCTACTATTATAAACTAGGGGAAAAAAATCTCAATCCACCTAGCAATGGATAGCAAACAAGAGTTCCTCTTCCTCTATTTTCAGGTCAGAATCATACAAAATACATACACACCTTTTGTAAGACCTCACCAAATATGTGGAGAAAAAAAAATGATTTCCTCTTTTCCCCAATTACACAGAAGGGAAAGCAAGTTCACCATACGCAAGAACCTTAGAGAAACGTAAGAGATTAGGCCAGCTCTGGTTTATAAATATTGTTTCACAAGAATTTAGACAGATTTGTCCAGCTTTCAACTCCCACTAGGAGCGGGGCTGTGGAGTCAGAGTCACTGTCCATTTTGATGGAGTCCGTATAAAATGGACCGACTCTGACTCCTAAAATGTATAATACATTTGGCTACAGTAGTACAATGCAGGATGTGCTGTAAAAAATTTTCATAAGAATTTGGGAAAGTTATGAAATGTCCTATAAATGTCTGTTCTGTTCCTGATCTAAGGATCTTGGATTTTAGTGGAGATGAATCTGTGCTGCACTTTATGTACACGCTCAGTAGTGAGGCAGTGAGATGAATCTGTGCTGCACTTTATGTACATGCTCAGTAGTGAGATGAATCTGTGCTGCACTTTATGTATACGCTCAGTAGTGAGATGAATCTGTGCTGCACTTTATGTACACGCTCAGTAGTGAGGCAGTGAGATGAATCTGTGCTGCACTTTATGTACACGCTCAGTAGTGAGGCAGTGAGATGAATCTGTGCTGCACTTTATGTACACGCTCAGTAGTGAGGCAGTGAGATGAATCTGTGCTGCACTTTATGTACACGCTCAGTAGTGAGGCAGTGAGATGAATCTGTGCTGCACTTTATGTACACGCTCAGTAGTGAGGCAGTGAGATGAATCTGTGCTGCACTTTATGTACATGCTCAGTAGTGAGATGAATCTGTGCTGCACTTTATGTACATGCTCAGTAGTGAGGCAGTGAGATGAATCTGTGCTGCACTTTATGTACACGCTCAGTAGTGAGGCAGTGAGATGAATCTGTGCTGTACTTTATGTACACGCTCAGTAGTGAGGCAGGGCTGTGGAGTCGGGAGTCAGGGAATTGAGGAGTTGGAGTCGGAAGTTTGGCTTACCAACTTCACAGGCCTGAATAGGAGTATAGACTAAAGCCATACTGATTATTTCTCTTACCACTCCAACTAGGACTGTCCTGGTTTCACAGAATTAGCACAGCACTGTCCATCTTACCACTCCAACTAGGAGTATAGATTGAGAATGTACTAGTCTCATCAGGCTCTATACAGATATGTCAATCATACAACTCCAACTAGGAGTAAAGACAGAGACTGGACTTGTTTTATAATCTTACAACTCCAACTAGAAGTACAGACTAAAAAGACACATTTGTTTTACCATCTTACAACTCCGACTAGGAGTAAAGACTGAGACTGCATTTGTTTTACCATGTATAACTCCAACTAGGAGTAAAGACTGAGGCTGTAATTGTTTTACCAGACTTTATACAGCTATGTCTATCATACAACTGCAACTAGGAGTATAGACTGAGATGGTGCTGGTTTTACCAGACTAACTAAATTCTTTCATCTTTATGGCTTCTCAAACCACATGCTGCAAGTTCCTCTAGCCCAAGGACAAGAAATCACTGAAAGTGGAAGTGGGTGTTGCCTTCCTATTTGCCTTAGTCTTTCTGTCCATTTGTAGAGCGGAGACTACGCTCTATGCTGGCATGGGTGATGGGAAAATACACATACTGGAGGGGTCTGGCTACTGTACACTATTCCAGCTCACATCGTAATCCCAGGAATTTGACTGGTGTGACTTTCCCTCGCAAAGGCCTTTTCATGGCAATGTCCATGTGGTTTCCAAACCAATCATTGTCTATCATTACTTAAAAGACAAAATCTGGACTCATCGCTGAAGTGCATAGACCTCTATCCCAGCCTCCAGTGTGATCTTGATGTGCACCATGATAGCCTTTGAGAGTGGTGGAGTGAGGTCAATGGAGCACTTGTAGTTGAATGCCTGGCTCCTTGCCCAATGTTGTATAAAAGCCTTTTGATGGTTTGTGTAAACATAGTTTGATGTCTTAAATGTGATAAGTGACATCCATTTTCACATAATCACTATAGCCATTCTCCTACTGTGACAATCCATCCATGCAGAGCTTTGCCACTTTGCATCTCTTGTTGTCATATCAGTTCGTTGTTGTTCTTCTAACTAATTGTAACATACCTGGCGGCGTCCTTGCATAGTGGTCCATCTCCCACTGTGCAAGAGCGCGCACTTGATCTCCAGTCCAGTCTGCTAGCCTGGCTTCCCTCCATGCTGTCTGCTTGCCTCTGTGTCTGCTGCTTAAGGGCGGCGCCCGATCACTTCCTGTTTCTTGTACCTGCTGCGGGCACACCCCTTGTGCGTCCTCAGCCTATTGCTGTCTGTCACCTGGTATTTAACCCAGCTGCTCCAATGAATCCCTGCCTGAGCATTGTGTTTCATTCAGTGTGCTCTTTCACTCTGAATGTGCCAGGTCCCTTTCTGTGTTTGCTTGCTTGCCTTTCTTGTAGGCTGTATTTCCAGTCCTGTGTGAACACACTCCTTGCCTGTTCGTTCCGCCTTCTAGGGGCCGCATACCTAGACCCGCTCCCGTATCTTGTCTGTCCTGTCTGAACACGCTCCTGCCTGTTCGTTCCGCCTTCTAGGGGCCGCATACCTAGACCTGCTCCCGTATCTTGTCTGTCCTGTCTGAACACGCTCCTGGCCTGTTCCTCCCGCCTTCTAGGGGCTGCATACCTAGACCCGCTCCTGTATCTTGCTACTGTGTCTGTTCTTGTCTGTATACTCTTCTAGCCTGGTTCCTGTGTTTCTCTATGTCCGTACCTTTCCTTTTTCTGCAGAGTCTGAACTCGTACCTAACTCCTGCTCATTGTCACTGTACTTCCGTTTGTGAGTTTGTGGTCCACTCTCTACTTCACTGCAAGTACCCTGTGGGTATCTGGTTCTGCCATTCCCTTCCTGTCTGTTCCGTGTGAACAGAGCCCTGTCCCCCTGCTCTGCCTTGCTCACCGCTCCGGCGGTTCTAGCCTGCTCTGCCTTGCTCACCGCTCTGGCGGTTCTAGCCTGCTCTGCCTTGCTCACCGCTCCGGCGGTTCTACCCTGCTCTGCCTTGCTCACCGCTCCGGCAGTTCTAGCCTGCTCTGCCTTGCTCACCGCTCCGGCAGTTCTAGCCTGCTCTGCCTTGCTCACCGCTCCGGAGGATCTAGCCTGCTCTGCCTTGCTCACCGCTCCGGCGGTTATAGCCTGCTCTGCCTTGCTCACCGCTCCAGCGGTTATAGCCTGCTCTGCCTTGCTCACCGCTCCGGCGGTTCTAGCCTGCTCTGCCTTGCTCACCGCTCCGGCGGTTCTAGCCTGCTCTGCCTTGCTCACCGCTCCGGCGGTTCTAGGCTGCTCTGCCTTGCTCACCGCTCCGGCGGTTCTAGCCTGCTCTGCCTTTGCTCACTGCTCCGGCAGTCTTGCTCCGCTCTGACCCTTTGCTCACTGCTCCAGCAGTCTTGCTCCGCTCTGACCCTTCGCTCACTGCTCCGGCAGTCTTGCTCCACTCTGACCCTTTGCTCACTGCTCCGGCAGTCTTGCTCCGCTCTGACCCTTTGCTCACTGCTCCGGCAGTCTTGCTCCGCTCTGACCCTTTGCTCACTGCTCCGGCAGTCTTGCTCCGCTCTGACCCTTTGCTCACTGCTCCGGCAGTCTTGCTCCGCTCTGACCCTTTGCTCACTGCTCCGGCAGTCTCGCTCTGCTCTGACTACTCTTGCTCACCGCTCCAGGCGGCCTCGTCCTGCTCTACTCTTGCTCACCGCTCCAGGCGGCCTCGTCCTGCTCTACTCTTGCTCACCGCTCCAGGCAGCCTCGTCCTGCTCTACTCTTGCTCACCGCTCGAGGCGGCCTCGTCCTGCTCTACTCTTGCTCACCGCTCCAGGCGGCCTCGTCCTGCTCTACTCTTGCTCACCGCTCCAGGCGGCCTCGTCCTGCTCTACTCTTGCTCACCGCTCCAGGCGGCCTCGTCCTGCTCTACTGTTGCTCACCGCTCCAGGCGGCCTCGTCCTGCTCTACTCTCGCTCACCACTCTAGGCGGTCTCGTCTTGCCCTGCTCTCGCTCACCACTCTGGGCGGCCTTACTCTGCTGTGTTTGTCCGCCACATCTGTGGTTCTGTTCCTGAGTCCCAGTGTGTACTGGGTCCTATCCCACCTGTGTTCCTACCTGCTAGTGCCTCCCTGACTGCACTCTAGCCGTGCTTGCCTGTACCCCCCTGCCTGCATACCCGCCTGCCTGCATACCAGTCGTGCCTGCCTATACCCACCAGTCTGTCTGCCAGCCTAACCAGTCTGTTCCTGTATTCCCCTGTGTGGGTCAACAGCCGTGTCCGGGGTCTGTCCTGGAGTAGCACCTGGTCCCTCTGCTCGGTTCCTCCTTGGTGCACTGGCGTCGTATGCCGTCGTGCGACCCTGGTCGGATCGGGTGAATACCTAGTTACGCCCCTCCAGGCATTCACTCTCCGGCACGGTCCAGTGGAATCACACGCACACGCCGCTCAGCCCGGGCGTGTGCATTACAGCATGCTCAGGCCATGGTTCCCGTTGAGCCCCACGGCCTTCGCTCTCTGAGACGTTTTTCCAGCGAATACGTGCATTAAAAATAAATTAAAAAAGTATATATATTTTTTTTTTTCCTTTAGCTGAGTTCCAGGCGAATTACGCACCTGTCCAGATGGATCTTTCTGCACTTGTTCCTGCGGATCCGCCACGGTATTTTGGGGATCCAAAACAAAGTCGTGCATTTGTGGAGCAATGCATGCTACCCTTCAAGGCCTACCTTCTCTATTTTCCTTCCGATTGGGCTAAAGTGGCCTTTATGATTGACTACCTAGCGGGTGATGCCTTGAAATGGGTCACCCCCCTATGGGAAGCTTGGGATCCTGTCGTCCTTGACCTGCAGGCCTTCCTGGTGGCCTTTCGTATGGTCTTCGAGGACCCTAACCCTGAAGCCCCTGCTGAAGCTTCACTTCCCAATATCCCAGAGCAGCCCCGACAGGTAATGTGTGTGGGTAGCGCACTAGTCCTCCTGCCCGAAGAGACTACTGCCCACCCAGAATCCACACGGGATGACTACGCTCTCCGGAATACTTCTCACGACCTCAAGAGGCAGTCCAGACGTGCTAGGCGTAGAGGCAAGCCGCCACGCCTGGGTCTGTCCTTCCAAAGACCTCCTGATCCCAACCTTGAAGTCCCTGCTGAAGCTTCATTTCCCTGTATCCCGGAGCAGCCCCAAGGGTAATATGTGTGGGTAGCTCACCAGTTCTCCTGCCCGAAAAGACTTCTGCCCAGCTAGAATCCTCCGGGATACCACCTGATGACAAATGGAGAGAGACTTCCCTACACCCGGTACCCGATACTTCGTCCGCTCCGTCCTGTGAGCCTGACAATGGGTACCTCAAAGCGGTAGTTAACCCCGAGTCTCTACACCCCTCCGACCAGGCGGAGGACCTCCAGTTGTCTCCTGAACCCTTCGGGGTGCTACCTGATAGCAAATGGACAGAGACTCTCCTATACTCGGTACCTGATACCTCGGACGCTTCTTCCAGTGAGGCTGACCTAGTGTACTCCGAAGCAGAGGTTATCCCCGAGTCTCTACACCCCTCTGACCAGGCGGAGGACCTCCAGTTGTCTCCTGAACCCTTCGGGGTGCTACCTGATAGCGAATGGACAGAGACTCTCCTATACTCGGTACCTGATACCTCGCCCGCTTCTTCCAGCAAGTCTGACCTAGTGTACTCCAAAGCAGAGGTTACCCCCGAGTCTCTGCACTCTTCCGACCCGGCGGAGGACCCCCAGTTGTTTCCTGAATCCTCTGGGGTACCACCTATTAACAAAGAGACAGAGACTTTTCTACACCTTGTACCTGATACCTCGCCCATTTCATCCTGTGAGCTTGACAAGATGTACCCCAAAGCAGAGGTTACCCCCGAGTCTCTGCACCCCTCCAATCCGGCGGAGGACTTCCAGTTGTCTCCTGAACCCTCTGGGGTGCTACCTGATAATAAGTGGAGAGAGACTTCCTTGTGTGCTGTTCCTGGTACTCCACCCATTTCGTCTGTTGCTGAGGATGGCTGGATAGGAGGTAGCATCCTAGCTACTCAGATGAGACCAGTTTTTCCTGTGGACAGTGGAAGTGATCTCCTTGAAGTGAAGGATTGGCCCTCCAATTCCCTGCGGAACATTCTGGCAGGCCTGAAGAAGAGGGGGCGTAAGGGGGGGTACTGTAACATACCTGGCGGCGTCCTTGCATAGTGGTCCATCTCCCACTGTGCAAGAGTGCGCACTTGATCTCCAGTCCAGTCTGCTAGCCTGGCTTCCCTCCATGCTGTCTGCTTGCCTCTGTGTCTGCTGCTTAAGGGCGGCGCCCGATCACTTCCTGTTTCTTGTACCTGCTGCGGGCACACCCCTTGTGAGTCCTCAGCCTATTGCTGTCTGTCACCTGGTATTTAAACCAGCTGCTCCAATGAATCCCTGCCTGAGCATTGTGTTTCATTCAGTGTGCTCTTTCACTCTGAATGTGCCAGGTCCCTTTCTGTGTTTGCTTGCTTGCCTTTCTTCTAGGCTGTATTTCCAGTCCTGTCTGAACACGCTCCTTGCCTGTTCGTTCTGCCTTCTAGGGGCCGCATACCTAGACCCGCTCCCGTATCTTGTCTGTCCTGTCTGAACACGCTCCTGCCTGTTCGTTCCGCCTTCTAGGGGCCGCATACCTAGACCCGCTCCCGTATCTTGTCTGTCCTGTCTGAACACGCTCCTGGCCTGTTCCTCCCGCCTTCTAGGGGCTGCATACCTAGACCCGCTCCTGTATCTTGCTACTGTGTCTGTTCTTGTCTGTGTAATCTTCTAGCCTGGTTCCTGTGTTTCTCTATGTCCATACCTTTCCTTTTTCTGCAGAGTCTGAACTCGTACCTAACTCCTGCTCGTTGTCACTGTACTTCCGTTTGTGAGTTTGTGGTCCACTCGCTACTTCACTGCAAGTACCCTGTGGGTATCTGGTTCTGCCATTCCCTTCCTGTCTGTTCCGTGTGAACAGAGCCCTGTCCCCCCTGCTCTGCCTTGCTCACCGCTCCGGCGGTTCTAGCCTGCTCTGCCTTGCTCACCGCTCCGGTGGTTCTAGCCTGCTCTGCCTTGCTCACCGCTCCGGCGGTACTAGCCTGCTCTGCCTTGCTCACCGCTCCGGCGGTTCTAGCCTGCTCTGCCTTGCTCACCGCTACGGCGGTTCTAGCCTGCTCTGCCTTGCTCACCGCTCCGGCGGTTCTAGCCTGCTCTGCCTTGCTCACCACTCCGGCGGTTCTAGCCTGCTGTGCCTTTGCTCACTGCTCTGGCAGTCTTGCTCTGCTTTGACCCTTTGCTCACTGCTCCGGCAGTCTTGCTCCGCTCTGACCCTTTGCTCACTGCTCTGGCAGTCTTGCTCCACTCTGACCCTTTGCTCACTGCTCCGGCAGTCTTGCTCCGCTCTGACCCTTTGCTCACTGCTCCGGCAGTCTTGCTCCGCTCTGACCCTTTGCTCACTGCTCCGGCAGTCTTGCTCCGCTCTGACCCTTTGCTCACTGCTCCGGCAGTCTCCCTCTGCTCTGACTACTCTTGCTCACCGCTCCAGGCGGCATCGTCCTGCTCTACTCTTGCTCATCGCTCCAGGCGGCCTCGTCCTGCTTTACTCTTGCTCACCGCTTCAGGCGGCCTCGTCCTGCTCTACTCTTGCTCACCGCTCCAGGCGGCCTCGTCCTGCTCTACTCTTGCTCACCGCTCCAGGCGGCCTCGTCCTGCTCTACTCTTGCTCACCGCTCCAGGCGGCCTCGTCCTGCTCTACTCTTGCTCACCTCTCCAGGCGGCCTCATCCTGCTCTACTCTTGCTCACCGCTCCAGGCGGCCTCGTCCTGCTCTAATCTCGCTCACCGCTCCAGGCGGCCTCGTCCTGCTCTACTCTCGCTCACCACTCTAGGCGGTCTCGTCTTGCCCTGCTCTCGCTCACCACTCTGGGCGGCCTTACTCTGCTGTGTTTGTCCGCCACATCTGTGGTTCTGTTCCTGAGTCCCAGTGTGTACTGGGTCCTATCCCGCCTGTGTTCCTACCTGCTAGTGCCTCCCTGACTGCACTCTAGCCGTGCTTGCCTGTACCCCCCTGTCTGCATACCCGCCTGCCTGCATACCAGTCGTGCCTGCCTATACCCACCAGTCTGTCTGCCAGCCTAACCAGTCTGTTCCTGTATTCCCCTGTGTGGGTCAACAGCCGTGTCCGGGGTCTGTCCTGGAGTAGCACCTGGTCCCTCTGCTCGGTTCCTCCTTGGTGCACTGGCGTCGTATGCCGTCGTGCGACCCTGGTCGGATCGGGTGAATACCTAGTTACGCCCCTCCAGGCATTCACTCTCCGGCACGGTCCAGTGGAATCACACGCACACGCCGCTCAGCCCGGGCGTGTGCATTACACTAATACAGCGTTTCTCAACTCCAGTCCTCAGGACCCACCAACAGATCAGGTTTTCAGGATCCTCTTTGTATTGCACAGGTGATGGAATTATTATCAAGGCACCAAAAAATACCACAGGTTCTCTCACCTGTTCAACACTAAGTAAATCCTGAAAACATGATCTGTTGGGGAATCCTGAGGAGTGGAGTTGAGAAACACTGAACTAATGGGACATGCGATGATGAACAGTGCTCACATGTCGACTGATGTGCTTTGCGATCTAATAAATCAAGTGATAAACCAAGGTCTCTCAGTTCAAGGATTCAGTCCCTTTCAGCTTGCAATAAGTTTCAATAACTGGTAGGCCAACAAACACAAGACGATCAAATTTTTGAGGCTTCATATGGTTAAAAAAACATTTCTTTCAATCTGGCTTTTATTCCCCATCTGCATGATATTTCCTTGATTTGCGTAACCTTATGGCTTGTTCTTCTTGGTGATGAAATTTCAATGTTGAGAAGTGTATCTGTAATGGAACCTCTATCAATCTATGGTGAAACATCCCCCTTTTTATGGACTTCTGTAGCTTGGTAGCACCATCACTACAGCAAGAAATCAATCGGAAAGATTGTAATTACCCTCAAATTTTTTAAAAAGTTTTGAAATCATAAAGGGGTTGTCTGTATTAGAAGAGAGTCTGCTTTATCCACAACAGAGCATCTTTTGTCCTTAGGTCACGGCCCCACTATCAGTATTTGGTCAGTATTCGGTCAGTATTTTTTCTCAGGAGTGGGAGCCAAAACCAGGTGAGAAACAATCAGAGAAAAGGTATAATAGAAACAAGTCACCAATTCTGCATTTATCACCCACTCCTGGTTTTGGCTCCCACTCCTGAGAAAAAATACTGACCTAATACTGATAGTGGGGCCGTGGCCTAAGACCCCTCCTCTATGTGAGGAGCCATGAGCATCAGCTGATTGTGCAGATGGAATGTTTGACACAACAGTTTTCATTTATTCTATGAAGTAAAATTATTGTAAAATCCAGTGTTTTCTTAGTTTTGTAAAGGTTCCTCTTTTGATGAAACATGTTACTATGGTTGGTATCTGTTGTAATATCCTGTTCAGCTACATTTTGACATCTGAAGTTAACATTTTCTTCCTCAATTTATCCAATATGAAGAATGTAACAATAAGTTAAACCTGTTCTTCATTCATAAATCCTGAAATAATTGCAATAAATTAATTTATTGACTAATTAGGACAATTGCAACATCCTGCTCATGTTGCTGCTATAGTTTACAAAACAGTGCTCCCCCACCCGTAGTGGGGCTCAGGCTCGCTGTATGTGGATCCCCACTTGCTGACACTGTGGCATAGTATGTTATAGTATTATTGTTAGAACCCTCCTGTTAGTTTTTTCTATCTTGTGTTTTGCAGTCACGTGACCATCTGCCTATATATTCCAGCTCCGCCCTTCTGGCTTTGCTGGACTTCAGTGTTCTTTGATTGTTTCTCTAGCCAGGTACTTCGGTGCCTATCTCTGTCTAGTTCGCTTGGTCCTCTGGGACCTCTAGTACTTTTTGTCAGTTTGTCTTTTGTGCTCTGCAACGACTTCTGTTTAGGAGGTGTCCCATTTTTGTCCCAGTCCTTAGTTCTTTTAGGGACCCCTCCCTTAATTCTATAGGTCTTCGTTCAGACTAGCCGAGGACGAAGGCGGGTCTGTTCACTAGGAACAGGCAGCCCGCTACATCGTAGGGATTCAGCTTAGTCTTACTGTAGGGACAGCTTTCTCCTATCTTTCCTTAGTTCTTGTTGCGGATAATAACAATTATGTGAACTTGGTACTAGGGTTATCACTAAGAAAAGCATCACAGAAAAAAAGGCCATAATTACCAACACCTGGTCACAATACCAATATACTGTAGGGTGCAGACAGGCCCCATGATATGAGGCGGAGGGGTAGAGTACTGATGAACAATCGCTCACATATCTATCATGCATGAGGGGGATCCGAATCTTTCCAGTCAGGGCCGGTATCCTTAGGCTAGAATCATGTAGAATACACATCTGTGTCTCTTTGGATGCCATGCAATCCATTTATTTTCCTAAAGGATGTCTCTCATACTCCTTCTAAGGTCTTTCTGATTCTCTCACCCAAGACTGAATCTGACTCCAGCATTACAGACATCCCTGTTTATATTTACATCTGAGTGAGGTAATCAGGCACAGGTAAGAGGTAAAGGTGCAGGGCTCTGACTCCAGCACTACAGACATCACTGTTTATATTTACATCTGTGTGAGGTCATCAGGCACAGGTAAGAGGTAAAGGTGCAGGGCTCGAGTATCCACAGCTCATTACCCAAGATTGACTAACATAAAAATAAAAATGTGCTGCTCTTGCCATCAGAAAGTATGTGTGGCATAATTAAGATTTTACTCTGAATCATCACACGTATCTAGAGAGGGGAAGCCGAGGCATGTGCGCCAGGCACAGCAGGCAGGGGGGGCGCAGTCGGTCAAGCTGACACCCAGCTCAGAGAAGCTACAGCGTGCCGGCTATCAGCGTTGACCTCAGGGTCAGAGCAACACCAGCAGTGTGATCAGTTCATGTGATCACGCAGCTGACGTCACTCACCTTCACTACAGCTTCAGAGGCGCACATTGGTGGAAAGTGCTCTGAGCTGAAGACACCGAAGATGGAATGGAGGTGAAGATTCATTGTGGGGGGTGATTTACTATGGGGGGTGATTTATTGTATGGCTGTGGGGTGATTTACTATGTTACTACGGGGGGGGTGATTTACTATGGGGGGTGATTAATGGTATGGCTGGGGGGTGATTTATTGTATGGCTAGGGGGTGATTTACTATGGAGGTGATTTATGGTATGGCTGGGGGGTGATTTACAATGGGGGGTGATTTACTATGGGGGTGATTTATTGTATGGTTGGGGGTGATTTACTATGGGGGGTGATTTATGGTATGGCTGGGGGTGATTTACTATGGGGTGATTTATGGTATGGCTAGGGGATGATTTATGGTATGGCTGGGGGTGATTTACTATGGGGGGTGATTTATGGTATGGCTGAGGGGTGATTTACTATGGGGTGATTTATGGTATGGCTAGGGGATGATTTATGTTATGGCTAGGGGGTGATTTACTATGGGGGTGATTTATGATATGGCTAGGGGGTGATTTATTATGGGGGGTAATTTATGGTATGGCTAGGGGGATATTTACTATGGGGGGAGATTTATGGTATAGCTGGAGGGAGATTTACTTTGGGGGGAGATTTATGATATGGCCGGGGGGGAGATTTATTGTATGGCTGGGGAAGATTTATTATATGGCTGGGGGAGATTTATTGTATGGCTGGGGGAAGATTTATTATATTGCTGGGGGGAGATTTAGTGTGTGGGGGGATTTATTGTATGGCTGGGGGGGGATTTAGTGTGATGAGAGGGGTGAGAGAGATTTTGTGTGTGGGTGATTGGTGCGACCACAAAATGGGAAGAATGGGTGCGTACGCATAATGGGGAGCGAAGGAGGGGAATGTATGCGGACACAGTATGGGGAGAGAGGGTGATGTGATGTGTGCAGACACAGTATGGAGAATTGGGGAGGGATGTGTGAGGGGGTAAATATATGAGGAAATAGTATGGATAGCAAGGGGGATGTTAGAGAAGACAGTATGAAGAGGAGGAGGGAAGAGGAAAATAATGGGGAGAGAAAAGTGTGAGTGGGCACAGAATAGAGACTGAGTAGTGTTGGGGGTATAGTATGGGGGACAGTGTAAGGTCACAGCCAGGAAGGGATTGTAAGCCAAGGAGGGGGAGTGTGATGAGGGGTCACAGTATAGAGACTGGCCCCTATAGGGGGACACAGTGTGAGAGGACAGTGTGAAGAGGGGCCCAGTATGGAAAGGAGGGAGCAGTGAGGAGAGCATGTTCCATAAGAGGGACAGTGTGTGGGTCATATTTTGTGCAGGGAATACAGTGAGAGGCAATTATTTATTCAGGGACTCAGTGTAGAGCAGATATTTCTATTCAGGAGCATTATAATAACTCTGCTATCTTTAAGAGCATCGTGTGGGAATGTGCTGCAGAAGACCGGAGAAGATGGAAGTCTGCAGAGACGAGCTGTGGATGAGAAAAGTCATCGTGTCGTCTGGACAAGATGAAGAAAAGAAAGAGAACGACTCCAGAGACAACGTCATCTATCAGGTACCTGGATGTAAATGTTTTTTGTGATACTGACTAATTCTCATATTTTTATTTATGTTAGGTGCGTTAAAGGGGTTGTTTACGTTTGTGATGAGTCTGCAGTCATTCTATGCGACTGCAGGCTTCTGACTTCTCACAGTGCGCACTGCACGCTGTCAGGATTCTCTGGTGCCGGCGATTTGTATACTTGCGGTCACATGCTGACTAGACATGCGTGGTCTCACTCAATAACAATGAATTGAGCGAGGCCAGACATGTCTAGTCGGAATGTGGCCAGAAGTATACAAATCACATACTTGTACAAGGCAGAATCCTAAAAGTGTGCAGTGCATGCTCTGTGAGAATTCGGGAGGCTACAGTTACCTAGAGTCACTGCAGACTTTAATCTCAATCCTGGACAAGCACTTTAATTATAAAATGAAGTCTTGTAGCCAATCCTAACAGCATGTAATATCCTCACTGTCAGGATTCAGCTCTGCTTTCAGTTCCAGCAGTCATCACATGGACACTTCACTCATATGGATTTTCATACTCACGGTCACGTGATAACGAGTTTCTCTTCCTGCTTCTCTCAGTTTTTCACTGAACATAGAGAGAACTAGGCAGAGCAGCTAGTCGGCACGTGACTAAGTGTGCAAATCGCATATGTGCTTGGGGGGGCAAACTGAACTCTTGACCCGGGTGCCAGAAAGCCTAGATACACCTCAGGTGCACCCTACAAGGACTAACATCCTATGCCCCATCCTCCCGCAATGCTGCATTGCATTGCTTCATCCAGCAAAGGGGAAAAAATGAGGTTTTTAGTTGATATTATAGCCAAAATATACAACGGTGGGTGATGGATAAGGTCTAGTATTTTACATTGTGCTCCCTCTGCATTGAAACACTGCGGCCTGTCTACATCCTGCAGCGTATTGATGTTGTGACCAGGCATTGGCAAGTATGGTCTCTTTTTTTTTTCGCTGATGTTTTATGGATTTAAAGGGGTTGTCCACTAGTAGGACAACCCCTTCTCATACCCCACGCTTGGCCCCAATAAAATCAAAAAGCCTATACTCACCTCCCGTGCCGGTGCCATTCCCGATGTGTCAGCACTCGCTCTCTCCAGGGCTCACATGCGTTGTTGTGACACGTGAGCCAGGTGCCTATCAGTGCTGGCGTCACTGTCTCCGCTTCCTGACGAATTGAACATGAAGAGGAAGTTCGAGCTGCAGCTGATCTCTGACTTCCTCTTCATGTTCAATTCATACGAAGGTGGGCACAGTGATGCCAGCGCTGATTGGCACCTGGCTCATGTGTCACAAACCAGGGGAGGAGTCCTGAGGAGATAATTTGCATATTCCCACTGCATTTTGGGGTAAGTGAAGAGTCTCCGCGAGCTCAAAGAACACTGGATTTTGGCTGTTAGAGCTGAAAAGAGGACATTGGTAAACCGCGCGCCTACCGGCGCGCGCATTTTGAAGCTTTTTTTTTTAATCTTTTTTCACTGTTTTCAGAACATTAACAATAAGAACATGGAAGAGTCCAGGAGCCATTTGGTGAGCTGCATATCCTGCTACATGTTCACAGACTTGCCAGTGGAAAAGCCAGACTTCACATGCCAGAAATGCAAGCTTGTGTCCCTGTTGGAGGAAAAGTTGCGAAATCTAGAAGAGAGGTTAACTACCTTGAAAATCATTAAGGAAGGTGAAGAGTTCTTAGACAGAGCAGAATTATCTCTTCATGATTCAGAAAGAGAAGAAATTCGAACTGCACCTGAGGAAACAGAGGAATGGAAGCATGTGACCCACAGAAGCAGGAGGATCGAGAGGCAGTCAGCACCCATACTGCTCAGGAACCAGTACCAGGCTCTCACGCAGGAGAACCATGAAGAAATACAGCAAGATAAGACTTTGCCAGCAATGAATAACCTTGTAAGCCTTCAGAATCCTCCTGGATGGAGAAAGAAGAATGTTGTGAAGAAAAAACGGAGAGTGGTGGTCATGGGGGATTCCCTGTTAAGAGGAACAGAGGCCGCTATCTGCAGACCAGACATAACCTCAAGAGAAATGTGCTGTCTTCCAGGAGCAAAAATTAAAGATGTGTCTGACAGGATATCAAGACTCTTCAGACCTACAGATCACTACCCATTCCTGCTAATACATGTGGGGACAAATGACACCGCAAGAAAGGACCTGGAAACCATCTGCAGTGACTTTGAAGACTTAGGCAAGAAAGTGAAAGAATTGGGAGCGCAGGTGGTCTTCTCATCCATCCTCCCAGTGGATGGCCATGGAACAATGAGGTGGAATAAGATTCTACAGGTGAACAACTGGCTACGTCGATGGTGCCATCAACAAGGATTTGGATTTCTGGATCACGGAATGAATTACCTATACGATGGACTACTTGCTAGAGATGGGGTGCACCTTACGAAGACTGGAAAACATGTATTTGGAAGTCGCCTTGCTACACTCATCAGAAGAGCTTTAAACTAGAACAATGTGGGAAGGGAAGCAAAAGGCCAGAAAAAGCCATACAGCTGACAAATACTATTGAGAGCTCTGCTACTGGAAGTGGAAAAGAAGAACAAAGACAAAACAATCTAAATAATAAAAATATGGGAGGAAGAGAAACCAATCACAAACTAAAATGTTTTTATACAAATGCACAAAGCATGGGCAACAAACAAGGAGAATTGGAACTACTAATGCAGGAAAAGGAATATGATGTCATTGGAATCACTGAAACTTGGTGGGACGATACACATGATTGGAATAAAAGGCTAAAAGGATACAACTTATTTGCAAGAAACAGACTTGATAAACGAGGAGGAGGTGTTGCATTGTATGTTAGAAAAGCGTATATCTGCACAGAGATTGAAGCTTCAGAGACTGGGAGTTCTGTGGAAACTGTTTGGGTAAGAATACAAGGAGAGAACAACGGAAAGGACACCATTGTAGGCATTTACTACAGGCCACCTGGGCAAGCTGAAGATATGGATGAACTCTTTATGTATCAAATGACCAAGTTCTCCAAAAAATATGACGTAGTGGTCATGGGAGATTTCAACTATCCAGACATTTGTTGGGAATCTCTCTCAAGTAAAACTAACAGGTCAAGCAAATTCTTATCCTCTCTTGCTGACAACTTTATCTTCCAAAAGGTAGGGGAGAAAACAAGGGGATCTGCTACTTTGGATCTAATCCTTATAAACAGGGAGGAAATGGTTGAGGAGGTAAAGGTGGCTGGGACCCTAGGAGGCAGCGATCATGCTATTATAGAATTTTGGATAACTAGAGGAGGAAGACATGTGAAGACTCAAACTTCAAGGTTAGATTTTAGAAAGGCAGATTTTAAGAGACTCAGAAAGAGAATAGGAGGGATCCAATGGCTGGATGTCCTTAAGGATAAAAATGTCCAGGAAAGATGGGAAATTTTTAAAAATGAGATTCTCAAAGCACAATCGTTAACAATCCCAAAAAGTAGGAAGAATGGGAAGCATTTAAGGAAACCAGGATGGATGAACACAGAACTTAAACACATGCTAAAAAGAAAGAAAGAAATGTTTATTAAATGGAAAGAGGGAGGCATATCTAAAGAAGATTATAATGCAGTCTGCAGATCCTGCAGGGCACGTATCAGGTTAGCTAAAGCTGACAATGAATTAAGGCTTGCAAGAGATGTCAAAAGCAATAAAAAAGGATTTTGGGGGTATGTCAAAAGTAAAAGAAAAGTCAAAGATGCTATAGGATTTTTACAGGATGAAAATGGAGAAATGGTAAGAGAGGATGTTGAGAAGGCCGAACTTTTTAATTCCTATTTTGCATCTGTTTTCTCTCAGAAAGAAAATGTAACATCAACTGATCTTCACTGTCCTTTTAAAGGAATAGAGGAATCCAAGTTATCAGTAAACAGAAAGATTGTGAGGGAATATTTAGCTAACATAAATGAGTTCAAGTCTCCAGGTCCAGATGAATTACACCCCAGAGTACTGAAGGAGATTGTAGAAGAAATTTTAGAACCACTCTCCATAATCTTTGAAAATTCTTGGAGAACAGGAGAAGTCCCAGAAGACTGGAGAAGAGCAAATGTTGTTCCTATCTTCAAAAAGGGGAAGAAGGTGGACCCAGGGAACTATAGGCCGGTGAGTCTGACTTCTATACCAGGAAAGATTTTTGAACAAATTATTAAACAACATGTATGTAAGTACATGGATAAGAATGAAGTGATTAACCAGAGTCAGCATGGGTTTGTAACTAACAAGTCATGTCAGACTAACTTAATTTCCTTCTATGACAGAATCACTGACTGGGTGGATCAGGGAAATGCTGTAGATATAGTATATCTTGACTTCAGCAAAGCATTTGACAAAGTATCTCACACCATCCTTATTGAAAAAATGACCAAGTATGCAATGGACCAGGCAACTGTTAGGTGGATTCATAACTGGCTTAGTGATCGGACTCAAAGGGTGGTTGTAAATGGCTTCACATCCAGCTGGATGAATGTCTCAAGTGGGGTACCACAGGGCTCCGTCCTGGGACCTGTATTGTTCAACATCTTTATCAATGATTTAGATGAAGGAATTGAGGGTAAACTGATTAAATTTGCTGATGACACAAAGCTAGGAGGGATAGCTAATACTAGAGAAGAGAGAGAGAGGATTCAAAAAGACCTAAATAAACTGGAGCAGTGGGCAGCAACCAACAGAATGGTTTTTAACAGGGAAAAATGCAAAGTACTACATCTGGGCAATAAAAATGAAAAAAGCATATACAGAATGGGAGGAATAGAGCTAAGCAACAGTACATGTGAAAAAGACTTAGGTATACTAATAGATCATAGACTGAACATGAGTCAACAGTGTGATGCAGCAGCAAAAAAGGCAAATACAATTCTGGGATGTATTAACAGAAGCATACAGTCTAGATCACGTGAAGTCATTATCGGTCTTTACTCCTCTTTGGTCAGACCTCATCTGGAATACTGTGTACAGTTTTGGGCACCACATTTTAAAAAAGACATAGACAAACTGGAGCAAGTTCAGAGAAGAGCGACCAGAATGGTGACTGGTCTGCAAACCATGTCCTATGAGGAACGGTTGCAGGATTTGGGAATGTTTAGCTTGCAAAAAAGAAGACTGAGAGGAGACTTAATAGCTGTCTACAAATATGTCAAGGGCTGTCACATTGTAGAAGGATCATCTTTATTCTCATTTGCACAAGGAAAGACTAGAAGCAATGGGATGAAACTAAATGGGAGGAGACACAGATTAGATATTAGAAAAAACTTTTTGACAGTTAGGGTGATTAATGAGTGGAACAGGCTGCCACGAGAGGTGGTGAGTTCCCCTTCAATGGACGTCTTCAAACAGAGGCTGGACAGACATCTGTCTGAGATGATCTAGTGAATCCTGCTTTGAGCAGGGGGTTGGACCAGATGACCCAGGAGGTCCCTTCCAACTCTACCATTCTATGATTCTATGATTCTATGATTCTATGAACAACGCATGTGAGCCCCGGAGAGAGTGTGCCGACACCGCGGGAATGGTCCCGGCATGAGAGGTGAGTTTAAGCTTTTTTATTTTATCTGGGCCAAACATTTCGATCAAGAAGGGGTTGTCCTATTAGTGGATAACTTCTTTATTGTTTCTTTCCGTTATTTGTTTTTGATTTTAGTGTAAGGACTAGCAATGGGGACCACTGATGTTGGTTGAAAGCTTGTGTATTTTGCCCAAATATCAACTACATTACCTCATGTGTTTCGTATATTCACAGGATGCAGTTCTGTAGTATTGGTGGGGGGAATTGGGGTTTCTGTCCCTGTGAGGTGTACTTACATAGTGCTGGGCAGTCGGCCTGATCTCATAGTATGGGTGTCATTCATGTGCTGGCATGATGCACTACACGTATCTGTGTGATTGGCACCATATATACGCCTTATCTGTGTGTATCTATAAGCATTGTAAGCAGCCATCCCTCTCATGGATGAAGGTGTGCGAGTGGTTGATCACCAGTATATTGCACCTGTGCTACCTCTGTCTTCTACCACAAGGGCATGTCTGCATCCTGCAGTGCATTAGTATTGTCACCTGGTATATGGAAGTATGGCCTTTTTTGTGATGTTTTGGGATTCAGGGTTCGCAATCAGTTGGTCATATGACTAAAATGTGGACATATTCTTTACCCTGCGTGAGGCCTCCTGTTTATGATCGGTCAACGTCAATGAGGGCAGAGAACACACCTGTTACATCTGTCAGAGGCCAAAGGCTCAAAAGGCTACCGGATCAGACAGACTTGGCGTAAACCACTCCATCTGGCACTTTTCAGAGAAACCGGGCCTTCGCCCTTTAATCCATGTACAAGGATCTGGTCTTACAATGTAGTCCACTGCATTGCTTCCACGGAAAGGCTGCTGTCCGGAGGAGCGAACCAGAGGCAAGAGGGGTCGTCCCGAGAAAATTACAATTAATTTTCTCCCGGTAGCCGAGATTTCAGTGCGACGGCCAGGCAGCTTCAGAATGCTATTAAACAGCATATTAACCATATATATCTGCAGGTTAATAGCATTTTTTCATAAGACAGGTTCCTTTTAACCTGTTCAAACTGGTGAAAGATCTTTAAAAAAAAAGCTAGAATTTTTTTATTTCACTTTATTTCTTACATTTTTGTTTTCTCTGATTTTTATCGGTGCCAGTTTGGGGTACAAAGGACTTATTTATTACTTTTATTCCTTTGTTTTGTATGGGCGATGATAAAAACAATGATATTTCATCATACTTCTTAAATTATCTTTGAGTCTTCCCCACGTATTCGAGGTTACAAATACAAGTTGCTTTATATATCACTCCTTTCGAGCGACAGTTGCTGTTTGCGTTCCGTAGCTATGGTGATGCGTGACGTACTTCCGGTTCGCGGGGTCTTCTGGGACCGGAAGTGCGTCACAGCATGCTCCGGAATTTTTGAGCAAAGCGCGGTTTCTGTGCATATATAAAGCATCTTGAATACCTGCAATTACAGTGGCATCCATTATGACCTAAGCACGTTTACTAAGGAACGATATACCCCTGATGAAGGAGAGAAACGCGTCGGGTGTTCCGTGGATGAGATCATCACCCAGAATATATGGGGAATTTTAAAGGGCCCCAGGTGAGATCTTTCCTTATATACATATAAAGGATTTAAAGCCTTAGTGGTGACAAGAGGCTCCTTTATATGTATTTTGCTATTATATACAGTGGTCTTTTAGCAGTTACATAAGACTCACATTGGTATATTTGGTGATGCATGTAAATAACTGCGATTTTCTATACTACTGTTATTTGGGTCTTTATAAGGCTGTGATTTTATAAGCCTTGCATCTATTTGAATACCTATAGCATCCATATTTACCCTATATATGATGATTTTTTAATAGGGAGATACTGGTACACAAATTTAAGGTATTTGTTTGTATATACCATGCTTAATCTATTGGGTATAATTTATACACTTGTATGCACATAGCACTTTGGATTTTTTAAAATTTATTTAATAAAGGTTATATTTTAATATATCTATTGCTGCATCTATGCTGGATTTAAAATACGTACTGGCCTATGCTGTATTATAGATATTTCATAGTTGTTGCTTTTACATTGTTTTTTTACAGTCTCCACTTTGCAGAATAAATAACATCTGTTTGAAAGTGTGGATTATTGCGATAGTTTAGTGTTTTAGTCTTTCTGCATTAAACTTTTTTCATGAACTTCAGCCTGTTCTTTAATCCATCCAAACATAGACATTGGTTTTCAAATATCTGGGAATTTCCCTTTGAGAAACTTTTCAGGATAATTATTCACTAGTTCATGAATTTACATAGTAAAATCGACTGAAATATAACCTTTGAGCTGTTCCATTAATATGCTTAGATAAGTAAGGCTTTATTTAAAGGGGCACTATCATCAATAAATGACTTGTTGTTTTGCTTAAATCAGGTTTTTGTGTTAAATTGAATTTTTTTTTTACAGATTACAACCTGTATTAAAAATATTACATAGAAGATATTGTGAAATTCACACTGTCAACTGGGGCTTTTAGATTCTAACTTTGTGTTGTTCCCAGGAAATCCACAACGGTCAGACTCAGACCCTATGCTTCATATTGAAGAGTCTAATGAGCGGGTGCAAAGGTCATTGTGAAGTGAGGAGGAGCAGGGTCAAGTGTGACATCACCTATTGTGATTGGTGTATCCTGTGTTACCTGTCATTTATTTAAATATTGTCTCTGATGATATAGAGCCTCGCAGTAAATTCTTCCTGCAAGGACAGGAAATAGGAGTCTAAAAAAAACCCTAGTGGACAGTGTGAAAATTTCAAGATCACAAATTTTTTTTTATTATTTAATAAATATCTTGGTATGAAATAAAATCCATTCAAGAGAATGCCAAGAGTGTGCAAAGCAGTCATCAAAGCAAAAGGTGGCTACTTTGAAGAACCTAGAATATAAGACATATTTTCAGTTGTTTCACACTTTTTTGTTAAGTATATAATTCCACATGTGTTAATTCATAGTTTTGATGCCTTCAGTGTGAATGTACAATTTTCATAGCCATGAAAATATAGAAAAATCTTTAAATGAGAAGGCGTGTCCAAACCTTTGGTCTGTACTGTATATATATATATATATATATATATATATATATATATCTTTGATTTTGAGGTTATAATAACTGAAGCACCTTCTGTTTTATAAAACAATCACTTAAAGGGAACCTGCCAATTACACATGCAGACCTATTTGTGGATAGCAGGAACAACTGAGCACATGGAGCACATACAGTTTTGTGGAATAGTTAATAATTTAAATCCCTGCTTGTTCTGTGCTTAGGAGGCAAGTGGGCATTCCTTCTTAAATGATTGACAGCTATGTCTATATGCACAAGCTTACAGAAAAGACTGTCAGTAACTGAGTAGGACCTATATCTATATCAATCTGCTAGGCTCTTTCAGACATGGCAATAGTGCAGTATACCATAGGGATCACTGAATCCTGGTAAATGGTGGAGAACAGTTATCATTACTTATGGTTCTTAGACTGTGTTATTCAAAACACCATGGCTTCAATCAATTTGCATAAAAAAACTATAATTCATGACTTGCAACATATTTACGTAAGTTAGAAACTTTTTGCATGTTGTCCGATAAGAGGCATGGATTGACTGAAAAGGGCTTGTAGTGTGATTTTGATATAAATTTCTTATACAAAGTAAGTAGATGGTGTAAACGTAGACTAGACAGTCTTAAACTTCACCAGATTTAGCAAACAACATGAATAACTTTCATAAATTTGGCACATTTTAAGACTGTCTAGTCTAAGTTAGCAAAGTCTAAGGGTGCATTCACACACCATTAATTCCTGGGAGATCCTCCTCAAAGCAGCAAATAGCAAGACGGTAATCTCTCTGACACATCACAGTAAATACAGATTACATTTATAGAATAAATCATTCTTTACAGGACTTATGCTAATTCAAGCATACCGTATTTTTCGGACTATAAGACGTACCTGACTAAGAGACACACCCAGGTTTGGACAACAGAAAATAGGAAAAAATATTAATAATAAAACTACCCTAGTGATGTAAAGATGTGGAGGGGATAATGCGATTATGTTGGTGGGCTACGGTTGTGCTAGTTTCTTGGTGCTCTATGGTAGAAGATGGGGATGATGGTTTATTCCAAAGTGGTAGAAGTAGAGGAGGGTTGTACCCAAAAAATAAAGGGCATTATATACTGTCCCCAACCAGGGTCGGACTGGGGTGTCTGGGGCCCACAGGGAGAACTGACTCTAGGGGCCCACCTACAGCCATATGCAAATATCTGTTATCCGCTATCCCTGTTATAGTGGAGCATTGACAGGCGGCTCCTGCACATCTACTGTGCGACACTAACTGGGATGTACAATTAGGGTAGTTTGCATTAAAGGGGTTCTTTGGTTAAAACAAGTTATCACCGATCCATGGGATCCACAGGATCGGTGATCACTTATTGATCGTTTGGGTCCGAAAATTGGAAAACGCACCTATCAGAAGAATGGGGAAGTTTCATCCCTGACAGGACACTTATCCCCATTTTAAAATGCAGCTTCCAAAAAAGAGCAGCGCTCACAGTCACTGAGGGAATGAATGGATCAGTGGTCGCATCTCACATGCCGCTCCAGTCTAATGGGGAGAAAAGCTTCACATTCTGCCGATTGTGTCCCAGCAGTCAGACCCCCACCAATCAATATCATCACTTATCCTGTGGAGAGGTGATTACTTGTTTTCACCAGAGAACCCTTGTAAGTGCATCTCTGCCGCTCTGGTCCAAGTATTTAATCTCTAAGGCCACGGCCCCACTATCAGTATTTGGTCAGTATTCGGTCAGTATTTTTTCTCAGGAGTGGGAGCCAAAACCAGGTGAGGAACAATCAGAGAAAAGGTATAATAGAAACAAGTCACCAATTCTGCATTTATCACCCACTCCTGGTTTTGGCAGCGACTCCTGAGAAAAAATACTAACCAAATACTAATGGTGGGGCTGTGGCCTAATGGAAAAAAATCTTTTCCTAGTTAATATCAGCAAGAACAAAATCACTGCCATACACAACACAGTCCACTATATCAACACCAATAATACCACATACAAAAGGGACAAATATCGCCACACCATTACTAGATCACATATTACCACCACATAGTGACCGAATAATACCACATACAAGGAACAAATACGGCCACACCATCATCAGACCACATATTACCACCCCAAAGTGACCAAATACTACAATACTGATCATGAATACAAACCACAATACTAACAACACTGTTATTACCACCAGCGACATTATACACAGGAGCTCTGTATATAGTGTCAGTGTACAGGTAATACAGGGATCACCAGTGACATTATACACAGGAGCTCTGTATATAGTGTACAGTGTACAGGTAATACAGTGACCACCAGTGACATTATACACTGGAGCTCAGTATATAGTGTCAGTGTACATGTAATACAGGGTTCACCAGTGACATTATACACAGGAGCTCTGTATATAGTGTCAGTGTACAGGTAATACAGTGATCACCAGTGACATTATACACTGGAGCTCTGTATTTAGTGTACAGGTATAACAGTGGTCACCAGTGACATTATACACAGGAGCTCTGTACATAGTATATAGGCTACAGGTAATACAGTGGTCACCAGTGACATTATACACAGGAGCTCTGTATATAGTGTACAGGTAATACAGTGGTCACCAGTGACATTATACACAGGAGCTCTGTATATAGTGTACAGGTAATACAGTGGTCACCAGTGACATTATACACAGGAGCTCTGTATATAGTGTACAGGTAATACAGTGGTCACCAGTGACATTATACACAGGAGCTCTGTACATAGTGTATAGTGTACAGGTAATACAGTTGTCACCAGTGACATTATACACAGGAGCTCTGTATATAGTGTACATGTAATACAGTGGTCACCAGTGACATTATACACAGGAGCTCTGTATATAGTGTACAGGTAATACAGTGGTCACCAGTGACATTATACACCGGAGCTCTGTACATAGTGTATAGTGTACAGGTAATACAGTTGTCACCAGTGACATTATACACAGGAGCTCTGTATATAGTGTACAGGTAATACAGTGGTCACCAGTGACATTATACACAGGAGCTCTGTATATAGTATACAGGTAATACAGTGGTCACCAGTGACATTATACACAGGAGCTCTGTATATAGTGTATAGTGTACAGGTAATACAGGGATCACCAGTGACATTATACACAGGAGCTCTGTATATAGTGTCAGTGTACAGGTAATACAGTGATCACCAGTGACATTATACACTGGAGCTCTGTATATAGTGTACAGGTAATACAGTGGTCACCAGTGACATTATACACAGAAGCTCTGTATATAGTGTATACATAATACAGTGATCACCAGTGACATACACAGGAGTTCTGTATATACTATATACACACGTGATCAGAATTGTTGGTACCCCTCGTTTAATGAAAGAAAAACCCACAATGGTCACAGAAATAACTTGAATCTGACAAAAGTAATAATAAATTAAAAATCTATGAAAATGAACAAGTGAAAGTCAGACATTGCTTTTCTGCTTCCACTGAATTTAAAAAAAAATTAAACTCATGAAATAGGCCTGGACAGAAATGATGGTACCCCTGAAAATAATGTGACAAAAGGGACATGTTAAATCAAGCTGTGTCCACTAATTAGCATCACAGGTGTCTACAATCTTGTAATCAGTCAGTGGGCTTGTATATAGGGCTACAGATACTCACTGTGTTGTTTGGTAACATTGTGTGTACCACACTCAACATGACCAGAGGAAACAAAGGAAAGAGTTGTTTCAGGAGATTAGAAAGAAAATTATAGAAAAGCATGTTAAAGGTAAAGGTTATAAGACCATCTCCAAGCAGCTTGATGTTCCTGTGACTACAGGTGCATATATTATTCAGAAATTTAAGATCCATGGGACTGTAGCCAACCTCCCTGGACGTGGCCGCAGGAGGAAAATTGATGACAAATCAAAGAGACGGATAATATGAATGGTAACAAAAGAGTCCAGGAAAACTTCTAAAGAGATTAAAGGTGAACTTCAAGCTCAAGGAACATCAGTGTCAGATCGTACTATCCACCGTTGTTTGATCCAAAGTGAACTTCATGTAAGACGACCAAGGAGAACACCATTTTTGAAAAAAAAAAATAGTAAAAAAGCCAGACTGGAATTTGCCAAACTACATGTTGACAAGCCACAAAGCTTCTGGGAGAATGTACTATGGACAGATGAGACAAAAATGGAAGTTTTTGGCAAGGCACATCAGCTCTATGTTCACAGACGGAAAAATGAAGCATATCAAGAAAAGAACACTGTCCCTACTGTGAAACATGGGGGAGGCTGTTATGCTCTGGGGCTGCTTTGCTGCATCTGGTACAGGGTGTCTTGAATCTGTGCAGGGTACAATGAAATCTCAAGACTATCAAGGGATTCTAGAGAGAAATGTGCTGCCCAGTGTCAGAAAGCTTGGTCTCAGTCGCAGGTCATGGGTCTTGCAACAGGATAATGACCCAAAACACACAGCTAAAAACACCCAAGAATGGCTAAGAGGAAAACATTAGACTATTCTGAAGTGACCTTCTATGAGCCCTGACCTAAATGCTATGGAGCATCTTTGGAAAGAGCTGAAACATGCCGTCTGGAGAAGGCAACCTTCAAACATGAGACAACTGGAGCAGTTTGCTCATGAGGAGTGGGCCAAAATAGCTGTCGAGAGGTGTATTGAGGTCTCATTGACAGTTACAGGAATGGTTTGATTGCAGTGATTGCCTCAAAAGGTTGTTCAACAAAATATTAAGTTAAGAAGAACCATCATTTCTGTCCAGGCCTATTTCATGAGTTTAATTTTTTTTTAAATTCTGTGGAAGCAGAAAAGCAATGTCTGACCTTCATTTGTTCATTTTCAAAAATTTGTAATTTATCAGATTCAAGCTATTTCTGTGACCATTGTTGGTTTTTCTTTCATTAAACGAGGGGTACCAACAATTTTGACCACGTGTGTAGTGTAAGTGTACATGTAATACACTGACTCACCAGTGATGTCTCTAGGTGAAGTCCTTCATCTTCGCTTTTCTTCTTCATCTGGCACAGACGGCCATCACTTCTTCCAGCCAGGAATCATCTCTGCAGAAAATAACACACAGTTATCAATAACTGTTCTCTTCTAGAGAATATTCCCACTCCACCCCCCGACTTCTACACTACACCAGTTGAAGAAAAAAAGCAACATAGTGCCGTCCTGCACAGTAACAGGACCCCTCTTTTGTCCCATCCCATGGAAAACAATTTCCTAAAAAGTAAATTATATTACTGAAGTAATAATGTAATAATAATAATTGGAATCTAAAGTAATAATGTTCCCCACTGGTCACCATAAACTAATAAAGTATGTTCCTCAATCTGGCTCCCAAACAGTAATTGAGTCCCTTATGTAGCCAGGCACCCCCATATGTCCCTTCTGGCCACCATTTGTCTAGTGTGACCCCTCCATATATTTATCCTAGCACACGTGTATCGAGTCTTCCCCCTCCCATATACCCATCCTAGCCCCCCCATGTGGCCAGTCTGCCCCCCCCACATATCCATCCTCGCCTCCATGTTTCCAGCCTGCGCCCCCATATATCCCCCCCATATATCCTCCATGTGTCCAGCCTGCCCTCTACATATCCATCCTGGCCTCCATGTGTCCAGCCTCCCCCCTCATATATCCATACTGCCCTTACCCCCTGCATATATCCATCCTGACACCCACCATATATCCAGCGTGCCCCTCCATATATTTATGCTAGTCCATGTGTATCGAGCCCGCCCCCCCACATATTCATCCTAGCCCCCCATGTGTCCAGCCTGTCCCCCCCCATATATCCATCCTGGCCTCCATGTGTTCAGCCTGCCCCCCCCATATATCCATCCTGGCCTCCATGAGTCCATCTTGCCCCCCCCATATATCCATTCTGGCCTCCATGAGTCCAGCCTGCCCCCCCATATATCCATCCTGCCCCCCATATATCCATCCTGGCCTCCATGTGTCCAGCCTGCCCCCCCATATACCCATCCTGCCCACCCCCCTTTGCCTGGGTCCAGCCAGGGTTCCCCCTTGTGTGTCCATCCAGGGCACCCCCTTGTGTGTCCAGCCAGGGCTCCCCCTTGTGTGTCCAGCCAGGGCTCACCCCCTTGTGTGTCCAACCAGGGCCCCCCCTTGTGTGTCCATCCGGGCCCCCCCTTGCATGTCCAGCCAGGGTTCCCCCTTGCGTATCCAGCCAGGGACCCCCTTGCGTATCCAGCCAGGGCTCCCCCCTCGTGTGTCCAGCTTGGCCCCCCCTCGTGTGTCCAGCCAGAGTTTTCCCTCGTGTGTCCATCCAGGCTTCCCCCCTTGTGTGTCCATCCAGGGTTCCCCCCTTGTGTGTCCTGCCAGGGTTCCCCCCTTGTGTGTCCCGCCAGGGTTTCCCCCTTGTGTGTCCCGCCAGGGTTCCCCCCTTGTGTGTCCCGCCAGGGTTCCCCCTTGTGTGTCCAGCCAGGGTTCCCCCCTTGTGTGTCCAGTCACCTACCCCCTTGTGTGTCCAGCCTGGCTACCCCCTTGTGTGTCCAGCCTGGCTACCCCCTTGTGTGTCTGTCCAGCTGGGCCCCCCCTTGTGTGTCCAGCTGAGCCCCCCCTTGTGTGTCCAGCTGGGCCCCCCCTTGTGTGTCCAGCTGGCCCCCCCTTGTGTGTCCAGCTGGGCCCCCCTTGTGTGTCCAGCTGAGCCCCCCCTTGTGTGTTCATCCAGTGTTCCTACTTGTGTGTACAGCCAGGGCCCCTCCTTCTGTGTCCAGTCGGCTCCCACCTTGTGTGTCCAGCTGGGCCCCCCCTTGTGTGTCCAGCCAGGGTTCCCCCCTTGTGTGTCCATCCAGGACCACCGCTTTTGTGTCCAGTTGGCTCCCCCTTGTGTGTCCAGCCAGCCTACCCCCTTGTGTGTGTCCAGCTGGGCCCCCTTCTTGTGTGTCCAGCTGGGCCCCCCCTTGTGTGTCCAGCTGGGCCCCCCCTTGTGTGTCCAGCTGGGCCCCCCCTTGTGTGTCCATCTGGCCCCCGCCTTGTGTGTCCATCTGGCCCCCGCCTTGTGTGTCCAGCCAGTGGGTCCAGACCAACACACACACACATACACAAACACCTCTTACCTTCCTGCGCTCCCGTGCGGTGTCCTCCTTCTCCTGAGTTGCGCGCCTCCTTCACAGCAGGCGCATGACGATGACGTCATACGCCGGCCGGCGAAGGGAGACACGCAGCTTCAGCTGCTTCACTGGGACGTGCGCCGCGGTGGTTCAGGTAATGAACGCTGCGTGCGCGCGTCCCTGCATACACTGTGCCTGCGCTTTTAAAGGGCCCGTGCCCCTTAAAACCGCAGGATTTTTTTTTTCGTTCTCTTTTCCCCCCTCTACTCTGCAGCAGGGGGCGGGGCCCACCGGGAAATTTCCCGGTATCCCGCCAGCCCAGACCGACCCTGTCCCCAACAGTGACATAACAAGGTCCCAATTGTAGCGCTGGCGTCCCTGCCCTCTGCTAGGCAGGGACGCTGCTCCCCTCATCGCTCTGCTGGCAGCGCGCGCTCCGTCCCGGCGTCCTCCTCCTGCTCTGCTCCGTGCCCGGCGTCCTCTCCCCGCTCTGCTGTCAGCGCGCGCTCCTTCCCGGCGTCCTCCTCCCGCTCTGCTCTCAGCGCGCGCTCCTTCCCGGCCCCTGTGCTTAGGGCGCGCGCGCGCGCGCTCCCCTCCTCTTAAAGGGGCCGCGCGCGCCGTCCTAAGGAGTCCCCGGCCAATGGCCGGAGGACTTCATCATATATAAGGCACCTCCTCCAAAATGGAGGTGCCCGAGCAATGTTGTTTGCACCTGTGTCTCACCTGTGCTTCAGCCCTCAGGTCCCGTTGCCAGTTACCTGCCAGTTTCCTGCCAGTTTCCTGCTAGTTACCTGCCAGTACCTGCCAGTTACCTGCCTGATTCCTGCCTGAATACTTGTTACCTGTCTGCCAGTCTGAGGTCCGACGGTCTGCCTTACTACTCCTGTCAGTCTGTCTAAAGGACCAGCCTGCCCGCTCACCTGGGAGCGCATATCAGCTACCTGCCTGCTTGCCTGAGGTCCGACGGTCTGCCTTACTACTCCGGTCAGTCTGTCTATGGACCAGCTTGCCCGCTCACCTGGGAGCGCTTCTCCGTTATCTGCCGGCTTGCCAGCCCGGAGGCTCCGTTGTCACGTGCTGTGACCACCAGCTACTCCAGACTCTTGCCCGCTCTCCTGGGAGCGCATCTCCGTTACCTGCCTGCTTGCCAGCCCGGAGGTCCCGTTGTCACGTGCGGTGACCATCAGCTATTCCAGAGACTCTTGCCCGCTCACCTGGGAGCGCTTCTCCGTTACCTACCTGCCTGCCAGCCCGGAGGTTCCGCCGTCACGTGCCGTGACCACCTGCTATTCCAGAGACTCTCGCTTGCTCACCTGGGAGCACACATCTACCACCTGCCTGCTAGCCTACCCGGAGGCTCTGCCATCACAGGTCGTACCTACCCCTTACCCAGAGACTGCCCTGATCACTTGCCGTAACTCCCTGTCCGTTCACCCAGAGACTGCCACCCGCTCCCTTACAAGGGCCGCCCCCTTGTATAGTAGCTCAGAGGTTCCGCCTCCCAGACCCGTTACAGTCCGCCTCCCGGACCCGTTACAGTTTGCTCGGGCCCTGGAACCCGGTGGCACCCAAGCTCCCTCGCTCTCGGACCTCTGTCTTGAACTGTCCCGTCTGAAGTCCCAACAGGAGGCCATCCTGGGTCATCTGCGGAATGTTAATACTCGCCTGAACACCCTGTCTGATCCTGCAACTACGGCCAGTACCATGGTATCCTTTTCCGGACCCCGGCTCTCTGCACCTCCTCGCTTCGGAGGCGACTCCGTCCTGGCTCGGGGCTTCATAAATCAGTGCACCCTGCATTTTGAACTATTGTCCCACCAGTTTAACTCCGACCGAGCCAAAATTGCATTCATCATGTCCCATCTCACCGGGGAGGCTCTGGCCTGGCTAAATCCTCTGTGGGAGAGAGGAGACCCCCTGGTGTCCGACTTGCCTGCCTTTCTCACGGCTTTCCGGAAAGCCTTCGACGAACCCGGACGGAGGACCTCATCCGCATCATCTCTGCTACGCCTCCGTCAGGGAAGCCTCACCGTGGGTCAATATGCCATACGGTTCCGCACCCTTGCCTCGGAGCTGGCCTGGGATAACGAAGCTCTGGTATCCGTCTTCTGGGAGGGTCTGTCCGGCCGTATTAAAGATGAACTTGCTGGTCGGGACATTCCTACCACTCTCGATGACCTAATAACTCTTGCCACCCGGATTGACCTACGGTTCCAGGAACGTGCCAAAGAGGTCACCCGTGAAAAGGGGCTTCCACGTCTGGGTCCTACTTTTCTGAAACCCGTCACTCCTTCCGTTTCTCCCCAGGTACACTCTCCTGAGCCTATGCAGGTCGACCAGACCAAGATGGTCAAATCCCGTCAGGACTTTCGCCGTGCCGAGGGGAGCTGCTTCTACTGTGGCAGTAAGGAGCATCGGATCCGTGCCTGCCCGGAGAGGTCGGGAGAACGCCTGTGTCTAGGTTCGCTCAGAGGACTTGATCTAGACAAAAATAAATCCTCTCCATCCCTGCTGCTGTCTGTCTCAATCATCTGCGGGGAGAATCGTTATTCCGAACTAGCCCAACTTGACTCTGGAGCAGCCGGAAATCTTATTTCACTGTCCCTGGTGGAGAAATACCGCATCCCCACCAAACCTCTGGCTGTACCCTTGTCTGTTGTTGCCGTGGATGGGGGCCTCTTATCTCGCCCCATCCAATTCATCACCGAATCCATTACTCTGCAAGTGGGTATGCTGCATTCAGAGAGTATCTCCCTTCACGTTCTGCCTGGACTCTCTCACGCCCTCTTGCTAGGTCTGCCTTGGCTCCAGAGACATGCACCCGTGCTTGACTGGCAAACCGGAGAAGTCCTTCGCTGGGGACAAGACTGTCATAAAACCTGTCTGGTTCCCGTCCATTCCGTCCGTCCCTCTCCTATCCCAGCTAATCTACCTGGACTTCCGATTCCTTATTGGTCTTGTGCTGATGTCTTTGATATGGAGGAGGCAGAGACATTACCACCTCGTAGACCATGTGACTGCCCCATCGATCCCGCCAGAGTAATGCAGGTGGCCCCCGTGAGTCTAAATTGTCTCCCTCCTGGTAAGACGTTCGTATCGGTACCTGATCGGGAGAGGATCCTACACTGGGGTCATTCGTCTAAACTAGCTGGCCACGCCGGTCAGAAAAAGACCCTCCAGCTTATTACCCGGCACTACTGGTGGCCTAACCTGCACAAGGATGTTATGGACTTTGTTTCTGCCTGTGTGTCCTGCGCCCGCAACAAGGTTCCGAGACACCTGTCGGCCGGCCGCCTTCTTCCTCTGCCAGCACCTGCTGCCCCCTGGCAGCATATAGCGATGGACTTCGTAACTGATCTGCCCGTCTCTGCCGGTTGTACGGTCATTTGGGTGGTCGCTGACCGCTTTTCCAAGATGGCTCACTTCATTCCCCTGCCAGGTCTTCCGTCTGCACCCGAGCTGGCCAGAGTCTTTATCCGCCACATCTTCCGTCTTCATGGCCTGCCCCGTCACATCGTGTCGGATCGAGGAGTACAGTTCACTTCTCGTTTCTGGAGAGCCACTTGTAAATTGCTAGACGTCACTCTGGACTTCTCCTCCGCTTACCACCCACAGTCTAATGGTCAAGTGGAGCGGATCAATCAGAACCTGACCAGTTACCTCCGGCACTTCGTTAATGCTCACCATTCTGACTGGGTGGATCTCCTGCCAAGGGCCGAATTCTCGTACAACAATCACAAGAGCGAGTCTTCCTCCATATGGGAGAGTACCCGGTCCGCACTCCTTCTGTCATCCGAGCGTATGAAAAGGCACGCTGACAAAGGACGTCTGGATCCTCCTCAATTCCGTCCTGGGGATAAAGTCTGGCTCTCGTCCAAATATGTCCGGCTCAAGATCCCTTCCTATAAGTTGGGGCCTCGGTTCATCGGCCCACTGGAGGTTATCAGTCAGATCAACCCGGTGGCCTATAAATTGAAACTCCCGGCCAACTTACGGATCCCTAACTCCTTCCATGTATCTCTCCTCAAACCTGTGGTACTTAACTCTTTTTCTAAGTCTACAGGTACGCCTCTTGCTCCGGTTTCTGCTGAGGACGAGTTTGAGGTAGAGAACATTCTTGCCACCAAAAGGGTAAGAGGAAAGACCTTTTTCTTGGTAGATTGGAGGGGGTTTGGTCCTGAGGAGAGAACGTGGGAGCCCCGGGAGAATATCCATGCCCCTCTCATCCTAGCTAAATTTCTGTCTGGCCTAAAAAAGGGGGGGCCTAAAGGGGGGGGTACTGTAGCGCTGGCGTCCCTGCCCTCTGCTAGGCAGGGACGCTGCTCCCCTCATCGCTCTGCTGGCAGCGCGCGCTCCGTCCCGGCGTCCTCCTCCTGCTCTGCTCCGTGCCCGGCGTCCTCTCCCCGCTCTGCTGTCAGCGCGCGCTCCTTCCCGGCGTCCTCCTCCCGCTCTGCTCTCAGCGCGCGCTCCTTCCCGGCCCCTGTGCTTAGGGCGCGCGCGCGCTCCCCTCCTCTTAAAGGGGCCGCGCGCGCCGTCCTAAGGAGTCCCCGGCCAATGGCCGGAGGACTTCATCATATATAAGGCACCTCCTCCAAAATGGAGGTGCCCGAGCAATGTTGTTTGCACCTGTGTCTCACCTGTGCTTCAGCCCTCAGGTCCCGTTGCCAGTTACCTGCCAGTTTCCTGCCAGTTTCCTGCTAGTTACCTGCCAGTACCTGCCAGTTACCTGCCTGATTCCTGCCTGAATACTTGTTACCTGTCTGCCAGTCTGAGGTCCGACGGTCTGCCTTACTACTCCTGTCAGTCTGTCTAAAGGACCAGCCTGCCCGCTCACCTGGGAGCGCATATCAGCTACCTGCCTGCTTGCCTGAGGTCCGACGGTCTGCCTTACTACTCCGGTCAGTCTGTCTATGGACCAGCTTGCCCGCTCACCTGGGAGCGCTTCTCCGTTATCTGCCGGCTTGCCAGCCCGGAGGCTCCGTTGTCACGTGCTGTGACCACCAGCTACTCCAGACTCTTGCCCGCTCTCCTGGGAGCGCATCTCCGTTACCTGCCTGCTTGCCAGCCCGGAGGTCCCGTTGTCACGTGCGGTGACCATCAGCTATTCCAGAGACTCTTGCCCGCTCACCTGGGAGCGCTTCTCCGTTACCTACCTGCCTGCCAGCCCGGAGGTTCCGCCGTCACGTGCCGTGACCACCTGCTATTCCAGAGACTCTCGCTTGCTCACCTGGGAGCACACATCTACCACCTGCCTGCTAGCCTACCCGGAGGCTCTGCCATCACAGGTCGTACCTACCCCTTACCCAGAGACTGCCCTGATCACTTGCCGTAACTCCCTGTCCGTTCACCCAGAGACTGCCACCCGCTCCCTTACAAGGGCCGCCCCCTTGTATAGTAGCTCAGAGGTTCCGCCTCCCAGACCCGTTACAGTCCGCCTCCCGGACCCGTTACACCAATACAGTTTTGTCATGTTAAACGACTTGGGAATCATCCAGTATTGTATTGTTGCTGTTGCATTGCTATGCAATAAGGTTTGCCTTTTAGAAGTTTGTCCTCCCTCTCTCCCAGTCTGCCTCCCTAGCTCTGATGTCAGTAACCCTTCCCTTCTTCTTCCTCATTCTCTGTATGTCTGCTAACTTAAGAACATGTCTTGCAGTTCTGGTTTAGAATAGTCTTTTTTACCTACCGCAGCTGTTACAGTTACTGCTACTGTAATTGTACATAACTATAAGAAAAAAAAACCTTCTTCTGGAATCTTCATATGTGCCTTTGCAGTCGAGTTAAGCTATCCGATGAAATCTCTTTGTGTGAATACTGATACATGGAAACAGCCATAGAAATGGTGTCTTAACCCTAGAACGCATACCTGGGGCCTCGCAGGCCCGCCCTGTTAATTGTTTTCTATTTTCTGCAAGATTACTTTAGTTAGAATTTTGAAACTCTAGGTATTCCTCAGGTATATAGTTGTTTGTCATTTTTGTTTGAGTTATTCCATGTTATTTGCACACGGGCCTAAAAGGACCCAGGTATGTGAAAGTGTAGATTTTTATGGTCATGTGTTCTAGGGTTATGCGCCTGTTATAGCAGAAGATGAGGCCCCTCAAGTCAAAAGCCCCATGTATGCTATATAAGTCTGAAAGTTACTTTAGGTCAAAAGAAAAACACCAGCTATGAATGTTCCTTCTTGAATCAATAATGCGTCCTTGCCTGTCATCAGAATGTATCTGATTGAATGTGTCTAATTTAATGTGTCCGAATGAATGCTTCAACACAAGCACGAGAATAGAAGTTAGTCTTTGTGTGCCAAAATTATATAATCAAACCATATATGGTAAATCCGTTTCCTGCCTTCAGGGTGGATATAAAACCCATGCTTTGTAATAAAGTTTAGAGCTTGTTTGACACACATCCTGTCCTGTGTCTCACTCTCTCTCCGATATCGTAATCCAAACGATAGAAGACTCAGAATGCAGTGACCACAGCTGGCGCCTCGAACAGGGACCTTGAGTTAATCTAACCAAGGGTGCTCGACCGGTCCGAGACGTGGGACGAGTGAAGCTCTCTGTTGGTGATATATACAGCGCTGAGGTAAGAATGACTGTTATATTGTACCTAATTATATCACTGCATAGAAGAGACTCCCTCACCCCCGAGCGGTCGGCTCCCCAGGTAATTCAACAGATTGTTGTCTGGCTCAGGTCCCTTTGAACCAGTAGAATCTCCCTCAGATAAATTGACAGTCCTGCCTTCTATCCTTTGGAGAATTTAAGAATGAAAGTATGGATCCAATGATTGTGTTGTGGATGTGTCCCGGGATTGATGTTTTTGGTCTGTTTTTCTGGCTGGCGTATAAGTCCTAGAGAGGCTAGTAGTGGAATGGTTCAGAAACCTTTGTGGCCCATTGTCTAAGTGACCATTGTCTAAGTGACTGAGGAGTCTCTTCTAGGTGAGGAGAACCGAAAAAATGGGGAACCAAAATACCAAGGAAGGCATTATAGCCAAAGACTTAGTAGTACGCAGAGAAGGGAAACAGGCACTGATTGGAATTGACAAAATATTGTGTATAGCGGGAATGAATGAGAATGGAGAGATGAACGGAGAGAAATGGAAATCCTTCTTTAACTCCTATCATGGATGGCTGAAAGATAAGGGTCTGTTACGGACAGTAGATGTATGGATGAATGCATGCGCTTATTTTGAAGGAAAGATTGAAGAACTAGGAGACGGATGTTACAGACTGACAAAAACCGGAAAGACAGATTTTCCTCCTTGTCCGCTCCCGACGTCACCCCCACCCCAGTATCAGAATTCTCAGGAACCCAATTGTTGGGTTTGCCCCAGATGTGGACAGCAGAACCCCTTGACAGTAGACATCTGTGTGGCATGTGGAGGACCAAGACCCCACCCAGCTAGACTATTCCCAATGCCAGGACAACCAGCCGCATATAGAATGGTCCATGACCTTCGGTTGGTTAACAAAGCCACAGAACTTCTAACACCAGTTGTGCCCAACCCGCATACTCTTCTGTCACAGATACCTTCTAACTCTCTTTGCTTTTCAGTGGTCGATTTGGCAAATGCATTTTTCAGTGTACCATTACATCCTGACTGCCATTACCTGTTTTCTTTCACATTCCAGGGCAGTCCATATACATGGACAGTGTTGCCACAGGGTGCCCAGAATTCACCCACTATGTACACTGCAAGTCTGCAGGAAATACTGGAGGGATGGTCTGAACCACATATCGTTGTTCTGCAATATGTCGATGACCTGCTCATTTGTGCCCGCTCCAGGAAACAATGTCATGGTGCAACTATATCACTTATGTTGTTTCTCTATCACGCTGGCTGCAAGGCATCGAAAAATAAGCTTCAGTTTTGTAAATCTTCAGTCACCTTTTTGGGACATTGCATTACACCAGGAGCTTGTCATTTAACAAATGCACGTAAACAAGCAGTACAGGCATTCACCGTCCCCATTAATGTTGCAGCCCTCAGAACTTTTCTTGGACTGGTCTCCTATTGCAGACAGTGGATTCATGCAGTCTCTGTTTTAATGCAGCCCCTCTATGACTGTCTTACTCCAACACCTTGTGTACTAACACCAGAGGCAATAGACTGTTTTTATTCTCTCAAAAAACGTATTTTGGCCGCTCCAGCTTTGGGTACCCCTAATTATGAGCTCCCATTTACTCTGTACCTTCATGATCAAGCTGGACATGCAGCAGGAGTTTTAACTCAAACACACGGTGATAATCAGAGACCTGTTGCCTATTTTAGTGGCAGATTAGATGCGGTAGCCAGAGGTGCACCATCCTGCGTACGTGCTCTGCATGCTGTTGGACTATTACTCCATAAATCCGCAGACATTGTTCTTGACCACCCGCTCACCGTGCTAACATCTCATGATGTCTACATTATATTGAACCAAGTGCAACGCGCTCACCTCTCAGCAGCACGTCATCTTAGGTTACAATGTGCACTGTTAATGCCTCCCAATGTTTCTTTACAGAGGTGTACTACTCTGAACCCAGCAACTTTGTTACCTCTCTCGGATCTAAAGGAGGGGTCAGGTACTGTGCTATTTAAGGAAGATCCAAGAGAGGAAGTTCCTCATGACTGTGTACAAATAATGGCACAAGAAACGGCTGGTTTACCTACTGTATTTGAACATGAATTACAAAATGTAGATTTTGAATTTTTTGTAGATGGATCCCGTCATCAGGACGATTCAGGTACTTTCCATACTGGATATGCAGTTGTCTCCCTCAATGCAGTAATCAAGGCAGAACCAATGCTCCCACACCAATCGGCTCAAGAGGCCGAACTTAGGGCCCTAACCGAGGCCTGTAAACTAGCGGAAGGTAGTATTGTTAACATTTACACAGATTCTAGGTATGCATTCGGTATAGCGCATGATTTTGGTCCCATATGGAAGTCAAGAGGTTTCCTGACGGCAGCAGGACACCCCATTAAGAATGCTGATGCGGTCCAGCAGTTAATTGATGCGCTACAACTACCCAAACAAGTAGCTGTCATAGAGGTAAGAGCACATACCAGACGCACCGACCAGGTAAGCAGAGGTAACGCGATGGCAGATGCAGCGGCAAAAACAGCAGCCTGTAAGCCGCAACAAGGGTCAACAGTACGTCAGATAAGTGCCCCTAAAAACCCCTTTGTGTCGGAGGACATCTTATCCCAAATGCAGGCTCAGGCTCAAAAGGAGAAGGTTGATAAGTGGTTAAAGGAAGGTGCATGCCTGAATGAAGCAAATGGGGTATGGGGGAAAGGGACACGACGATGCCTTCCAAGGGCACTGTACCCAGCAGCTGCCCAGATGCTACATGGGCCGACACACCAATCTAAAACGGGTGTGATGAGTGTGATGCAGAAACATTGGGTGGCACCAGGATTCTCCACCTGTATAGAAAGCCTGATACAAGGGTGCATGATATGTGCTACACATAATCAGGGTAGAGTAGTTAAAACACCACCCAAACACACCCCCCGGGCCCTCTATCCATTCCAGAGACTGCAAATTGATTATATTCAGCTGCCAAAGTCAGGTTCATGGGAATATGTGTTGGTCTGTATTGATTTGTTCTCAGGCACGCCTAATAAAAAGACTGGACTCTCCCCATATGAGATATTGTTTGGCAACGTAGCCAGCCTACGGTATTTCCATCCGCAAGCATTAGAAATGAACAACCATGTGCTAAGTTCCTACGTGAGGGCTTTACACAAAAAGATTAAGCAAGTACATGATAATGTCTTCAGTTCTCTTCCAGATCCAGATCAAGACTCTAGCAGCCATACGCTGCAACCTGGAGACTGGGTGGTTATAAAAAGACACGTGAGGAAAAGCCTAGATCCACGGTTTGACGGACCCTTTCAAGTTCTGCTGACCACAAGCACAGCCGTTAAGCTAGAGGGAAAAGAGGCCTGGATCCACGCATCCCATTGCAAAAAGATACTAGGAGAACCAGCGGACAAAGAATGATGACATTGTTTATACTTACCTGCATCCTTGCGACCACAGGTGCATGGACTACGTTAGGCACCATGGATGGAGATGACAATAGATTCATTAGACACCATCTTGCTCTAATCGATGGACTAAAGGAGCAAAACCAGACTACTGCTAATTGTTGGATATGTACACATGCCCCTGTGACATCCACTAGCATACCCTTTCTCGCTGTCCCAGTCTCATGGGAAGAGATAAACTTTTGGGTGAACTGTTCAGATACTTTGGCCAATAATTTCACACAGAGATTTTCCTTTCTAAATCCCGCAAATTGGTTTAAAGGTATTGGTGGGTGGTTGGCTGGTATAGTGCAAGCTATTTTACAGGTTTTGCTAATGTGTCTTGCGGTTTATTTGGTTTTTAAGCTTTTTCTAATGTGTATTCAGCGGTGTACTAAAAGAAAACATAGAGATTCGTATTGATAAATGAAGGAACAAAAGGATGGAATGTTATAGCAGAAGATGAGGCCCCTCAAGTCAAAAGCCCCATCTATGCTATATAAGTCTGAAAGTTACTTTAGGTCAAAAGAAAAACACCAGTTATGAATGTTCCTTCTTGAATCAATAATGCGTCTTTGCCAGTCATCAGAATGTATCTGATTTAATGTGTCTAATTCAATGTGTCCGATTGAAGGTTTCAACACAAGCACGAGAATAGAAGTTAGTCTTTGTGTGCTAAAATTATATAATCAAACCAGATATGGTAAATCCGTTTCCTGCCTTCAGGGTGGATATAAAACCCATGCTTTGTAATAAAGTTTAGAGCTTGTTTGACACACATCCTGTCCTGTGTCTCACTCTCTCTCCGATATCGTAATCCAAAGGATAGAAGACTCAGAATGCAGTGACCACACGCCCTACACTTGCAGTTTAGTTGTGGAGCTAAAATAAATTTACTTTGATTGTCTTGTACCAAGGTTCATAAAAAGCACAAGTACATTTACAGTACAGTATAATCAACTATGTGCCTGGTGTCTTACATGTGTAGTGTCTTTAATTTATACCACTTACACTCATTATACACAATTTAGCCAGCTGTACACTTTAGTAGAAGTTATTCTGGATTCAAACCCTTGATTCTGTGATCGGCATCTCTTTCCACTGAGCCACAACAGATACACCTTTTCTTTGGGTGTTTTAGTTTTGTCATCTTTGTTTGTTGTTTTTGGGTAACAAATGTTTTTCATTTACTCTGTTTGTCTGTCCTATCACCTTTTGGGTGCAGCTTTAAATACCTTCCACTACTGCTGTTTCCTGCTGGTGATAGACTTTGTTGGATTCATTCACTTTGCTGTAGTTTGTGTTGGTTGCAGTAGTTTTGTGTGTGGTTCTTTTATTCCTTAGGGAACTGCTACTCTAGCAATCCTAGGAGCTGCTAAGGACATTTAGAGTAAACCACCGTTGAGTGGGGGCGCCATTACATTGTCTTAGGGTGCCAACCTCTGCAGTCAGGCAGGAACAGACCAGGGTTAGAGAAGGGTTTTTCCTAGTCTGAACAGGGACCTGTCAGGTTCAGGTAATTGTCATCCTGGTTTGTACGTTACTCGTGTGAATGTGCTTTGATGTGCTGCCCAGAACTGGACACAGTATTACAGATAAGGTCTGACCAAAGATTAGTAGTTAATTACTTAACGTGATCTAGACTGTGTGCTTCTGTTAATGCAACCCAGAATTGTGTTAGCCTTTTTTGCTGCTGCATCACGCTGTTGACAACGGCCGGACTGGCCATCTGGCAGTTCTGGCAAATGCCAGATGGGCCGGTCCGTCCGTGGTCCGCACTACCTGCTATTAGCAATTGTGACGGGGCACAGAGCAGAAGGCTCCGTCACTTACTTAGGCAGGCCGCGGGCATCCCTTCACACTTCAGCCAGGGGGCTTGCTGGAGGCCGTCGCATGCAGGTGACGTTGGCGGTCGATCACGTCACTGCATCGCACCGCCAACGTCCACTGAGAGACAGGACAGAAGAGGTGATGGACGCTGAGGAGGATGAGGAGACAGGATTAGGTGAGTATAAAGATTTTTTTTATTTTTTGGGGCTGTTTGTGGGGGATGATTCTGCTATGGGGCATTATTTGGGGGGGTGACATCCTGCATGGGGCATTAAAAGGGGGGGTGAAATCCTGCATGGGGCATTATGCATTATAAGGGGGAGTGACATCATGTATGGGGCATTATATGGGGGAACAGCCTACATGGGGCAGAGAGGAAGTTAAGTAGCCAGGTGGTGAAGTGGCCTAAGAAGGTGGTGGCTGGCCCTGGGGTATGGTAGATGACAGCCAGTTGGAGCTTGGAGGGGGAGTAAATGCGCACGCAGTGCACTTCAAAAGAGAGGAGAGTAATGGAGGGTGGCAATGCGATATGTGAGAAGGAGCAGCTGTCTGACAGGAGAAAGCCAACTCCTCCACCATGCTTGCTGATGGGGCGGGGGGTGTGGGAAATGTGGAGTCCACCATACGAAAGTGCAGCTGGTGAGGCTGTGTCAGAGGGGGTGAGCTGGGTTTCGGTGATGGCGAGGAAGAAAAGTTTGTTAGTGATGAAAAGATCATGGGTGTAGGAAAGTTTGTTGCAGACGGAGAGAGCATTCCATAGAGCTCCTGTTAATGGGACTGGGGAAGCGGGGGCTGGACGAATGGCTATCAGGTTAGAGAGGCTGATGAAAGGTAGAAGTGACTGTGGGGATGTGGTGGGGGGGGCCGGGATTTGGAGACATATTGCCAGCAGTGAGGAGGAGCAGAGAAAGTGTTAGCAGGTGGGAGCAGGAGAGGGCATGAGGTGGCTGTCTGGGCTTAGAGATGCAGGATTATATGTAGAGAAATAGTTCTGAGGAGGTGAAGTGGATGGGGAGGATTGGGGTTAGTAGAAAGTGAAGGATTATAGAGGAGAGAGTGAAAAAAAACAGAAACATTGTTTCCTGTGACTAAGTATCCAGTTACCTTCAGTTCCCTTCTTTTCCAATTCAGGACTAATTCAGAGCTGCACACTTCTATGTTACACTTGTATGGTACACTGGCAGACGACACGTCCTGCAGACGTACAGCTCACAAATATATTTGCTACAAAGTGAAGGCAGGTGTTAAACAGAGGGGAGTGGCTTCTGCTCATCTATATCAGATAATTAACACTGGGCCACATGCAGGATATTTGAGCCAGAGTAAACAAGGAGGTCGTAAATAAGGGTGGGGGTAGAACAGTGAGTAGGTGAAATGCATACCAGAGACTAATGCCAGCAAAGAAGGTAGAAATCACGGCATAGGAAAAGTTGGTATAGAAGTAAGGCTCACATGCCTATAGTTCCCTGGGTCCACCTTCTTCCCCTTTTTGAAGATAGAGACAACATTCTCTCTTCTCCAGTCTTCTGGGACTTCTGTTCTCCAAGAATTTTCAAAGATTTTGGAGAGTGGTTCAATAATTTCCTCTGCTGTCTCCTTCAGTACCTAGGATATAATTCATCTGGACCTGGAGACTTGAATTCATTTATGTTAGCTAAGTATTCCCTCACTATCTCTCTGTTTATACATAGTGTGGATTCTGCTATTGCTTCCATAGTACCGTGAAGATCAGTTGATGTTGCATTTACTTTTTTAGAGAACACAGAAGCAAAATAGGAATTTAAAAGTTCAGTCTTCTCAGGATCATTTTTTACCACTTTACCATTTTCATCCTGTAAAAATCGTATAGCATCTTTGACTTTTCTTTTGACATACCCCCAAAATCCTTTCTTATAGCTTTTGACATCTTTTTCAAGTCTTAATTAATTATCAGCTTTAGCTAATCTGATACATGCCCTACAGGTTCTGCAGACAGCATTATATTCTTCTTTAGATATGCCTTCCTCTTTCCATTTGATAAACATTTCTTTCTTCCTTTTTAACATGTGTTTAAGTTCTGTGTCCATCCATCCTGGTTTCCTTAAATGCTATTCTTGCCTCTTTTAGGGATTATTAACGATTGTGCTTTGAGAATCTCATTTTTCAAAATTTCCCATCCTTCCTGGACATTTCTATCCTTAAGGACATCCAGCCAATGGATCCCTCCTATTCTCTTTCTGAGTCCTTTAAAATCTGCCTTTCTGAAGTCCAATCTTAAAGTCTGACTCTTCACAGGTCTTCCTCCTCTAATTATCCAAAATTCTATGATAGCATGATCGCTGCCTCCTAGGGTCCCAGCCACCCTTACCTCCTCAACCATTTCCTCCCTGTTTATGAGGATTAGATCCAAGGTAGCCGATCTCCTGGACCTGTTACTTTTGCCTGAGAGATATTCCCAACAAATGTCTGGATAGTTAAAATCTCCCATGATCACTACTTCATATTTTTTTGATAACTTGGCCATCTGATGCATAAAGAGTTCATCCATATCTTCAGCTTGCCCAGGTGGCCTATAGTAAATGCCTACAATGGTGTCATTTCCGTTGTTCTCTCCTTGTATTCTTACCCAAACAGTTTGCACAGAACTTCGAGTCTCTGAAGCTAATCAGTCATCTGAGCCTAAAGGTAAAATTTCCAGACTATTTCTATGGGGACCGAAGTAAGTTTTCCATCTTTTTTGTTTGATGTAAATTGTACTTTCAATTCCGTCCTACCTCATCCGGGGGAGATAGTCAATGCATGGGTATTGTTTTGTCATTGCGTATTGAAGATCCTCGGGTTCTGGCTTTTTCTTTGTCTAAGGATTCTCTAGTATTTTCTTCTGTTGACGCTTTTTTCTCTGTTCTGGGACTCATTTATGATGACCCAGATAAAATTGCGGTAGCTGGATCAATGATCCATAGGTTGGTTCAGGGAAATCGTAAAGTGGAAGACTACTGTTCTCAGTTCAAACGATGGGCAGTGGAGACCTACTGGAATGAGCCAGCTCTCTGTAGTCAGTTCTGCCAGGGTCTCTCTAGTAAAATATGTGATATGATGGTTTATAGTTCCTCTCCGTTGTCCCTGGATGAAGCCACGTCTCTAGTGTTGCGCCTAGACCGACGTCTTAGGGATAGGGACAAATTTGAGACTGTTTCTGTGTTTACTCCATCTTATCATTTTGAAGCAGGTGAACCCATGCAAATTGGGGCCTGCACAGAGTCCAAGGAAGGAGTTGTACGTGAAACACCTGCTCATTTCTGTTTATATGGCTGTCGAACCGGGTCATGTTATGATTCAGTGTTTCAAATTCAACAATGAATTTCTTAAAGGTAAAGAGGATATAAAAAAAGAAACAGGATCAGTGTCCTTACATCATAATAACAGTTTGAAGTTATCTCTCATACATACTACTGGTTGTTTTCTACAAGTATCTTTGGTTACCAAATCTGGAGCTATAAGTACCTCTGACATGTGATTTTGCTATCGAGTGTGGGTCACAGTGTCAACTCTTGGTCATCCTATTTAAGTATCAGCAATTGATAATTCTCCTCTTATCCAAAGTCATGTTACTTTTAAGATTGAGAATGTGTGCATGAGAGTGGGAGTGTTATACACAGAATGTATGTTTTTCACAGTCTATCCTTCATTACCAGCTAAAGTTGTGTTAGATATGCCCTGGTTGGTGAAACACAAGCCTTCCATCAATTGGGAGAGTCTCGAGGTTAAGTCTTGGAGGAATTTTTGTTTTTCCAATTGTTTGTCTAAATCCCTGGCATGTATGAGATCTCTTCTTCCAGATTTATGTTATTTGAGGATTTTTTTTCTGAGACTGAATGTATAGTTCTTTCCCTTCATAGGTCATATGATTATGCTATTGAATTTACCCCAGGGACCAAATTGCCTAAATCCCGTCTGTTTAATCTCTCTCTTCCGTAAAGAGATGCCTTGAAAGAGTACATTCAAAGGAGTCTCTCCAAGGTTCACATAAGGCCTTCTACCTCACCAGTCGCAGTGGGATTTTTCTTTGTTAAGAAAAAAAATGGAGGTTTGAGTCCTTGTTTGGATTTTAGAGCGATTAATAAGATAACTGTACATAACCCATATCCATTACCTCTTATTCCTGATCCGTTTAATCAACTAGCGGGGCCAAGTGGTTTTCAAAACTGAATCTGAGAGGGGCATATAACCTTATACGTGCTCGCCAAGGTGATGAGTGGAAGACTGCCTTCTATACTCCCGAGGGTCACTTTGAGAATATGGTGATGCTATTCGGTTTGACCAATGCTCCTGCTGTATTTCAGAACTTCATAAATTATATTTTTTCTTGTTTGGTGGGTAGATTTTAAAGATTTTCAGAGGTTCTTGGGTTTCGCTAATTATTATCGTAAATTTATTAAAAACTTCTCAGTCATAGTCAAACCTGTTACTGATATGACTATGAAAATTGCTGACTTTACCTCTCGGTCTTCTGAGGCTGTTGATGCTTTTGTTGCTCTCAAGTTAACCTTTTCAAAAGCTCAGGTCCTCAGTTAACCTGATGTTGATTTGCCTTTTGTGGTTGAGGTAAACTCCAATTCCTGGTTAAACGGAGGATTTATAATTCCTTCCATGGCTCACTTCTTGAAAAGTTTGAAGGGATGCCAGGACCTCAGGACAGTATTGAGGTAGACTTGAAAGAGGACAAGGAGTATGAGGTGGAATGAGTCTTGAAATCCAGACATGTCAGATGGCAACTTCAGTTTCTTGTTAAATGGAAGGGTTTCGGTCCAGAAGATAACTCCTGGGTGGATGCTAAAGACCTAGATGCCGATCACCTAGTGAGCGAGTTCTATTTGCAGCGTCAGCTGTTGGGGATCTTGGTGGGTCCAGTGGCACCTCCTTGAAGGGGGAGGTTACTGTCATGCTTCTGGATTCGAACCCTTGATGCTGTGTTCTATGGTTGACGTCTCGTTTCTCTGAGCCACAACAGATACACCTTTTCTTTGGGTGTTTTAATTCTGTTATCTTTGTTTCTGTCGGTTTTGAGTAACAAGTGTTTTTCATTTACTTTGTTTGTCTGTCCTTTCACCTTTCGGGTGCAGCTTTAAATACCTTCCCCTACTGGTGTTTCCTGCTGGTGATAGATTTTGTTGGATTAATTAACTTTGCTGTAGTTTGTGTTGGTTGCAGTAGTTTTGTGTGTGATTCCTTTATTCCTTAGGGAACTAATACTCTAGTGATCCTGAGAGCTGCTAAGGACATTCAGGGTAAGCCGCCATTGAGCGAGGGCACCATTATGTTGTCTTAGGGTGCCAACTTCCGCGATCAGGCAGGGACAGACCAGGGTCAGAGAAGGGTTTTTCCTAGTCTGAAGACGGACCTGTCAGGTTCAGGTATTTGTCTTCCTGGTTTGTACATTATTACCCGTGGGAATGTACTTTGGCAGTCATAACATCCACACTATAAAAGATGCCTATTGCAGATTTATATCAAGCAGTGCTGTGCTACACTGATTTTCTGTGCTCTTCATGACCACATATAAATGTGGGCAAATGAGGACGGCATCTCGTATGTGTCCCATATGGTGCACAGACAGAGCAACATGTGGAAATGCAGATTGACTTATGTCTGGGATACATAGACTCTCCTGCTATGTGTAAATCATCTTGTTATCTACATGTGACAGTTTTATTTTTCTTCAGCCTGTGCACCAGATTCTTTCTATTGACCCTCATGTTAAAGATAAGCTTTACCTAACCTGCTACAAACTCAGCTCAGTCTCTCCTGCTCAGCATTAAATAGAGAGAGAACTATGCAGCTGCTTAGTTGTCTCAGCGATAGGAGCACAGTGCTTATTCATGCTCTACCCTATAACTTAAGGAATTAGTCAGTGAGGTCTGGAAGTGTTAACCTTACTGACTGTGGGCTATGAGATGCACATAAATTTTAGTAAGATATTATCTTGCTTAAAAGTGCATTTGAGTGCAATTTTCGGTCTAAGTGCAATCATCGGATCGCATTTGGACCAATGTTAGTCTGTGTGGCTGTGCACGTTAGATTTGTTTTTCCTCAGACAGACACTGCCTGAGGAAAAAATGGCAGCATGGCCAAATTTGATCCAATACTCAGATCGCACTCGGCCATGCATGTAAATGAGTGCGTGGAAACCATCAGACTGCACTCGGATGACATCTGAGTGCAGTCCGATTTCCACGGACTGACACAATAGAGAAGATGGAGACATTTTTTCTCCATCTTCTCCTCATCCGAGAGAATCAGAGCACTAAAGGCTCACACTCATACTTTGCGTAATCAGCACGATTCTCTCAGCCTCTGCCCTAATGGTCAGAAAAATATGGTATATAAAATAATTAATCATCATTAATTCTTTGAAGTCTGTGACAAAGAGGAGGTATGGATCACACCAGATGGCGTGGGGACATTACACTTAAAGGGGAAGGCCACTTTATCTTTTTTTTACCAAAAGTGTTGAGCACATGATTTTATGGAACTTATTAATATAGAAGAATTAAAGCTTCTCCTCCTGCACTTGATAGCACAGCCTTCTCCACAGACTGCTCAGCTCTGATGAAGCTTCTGGTGGAGGAGAAGTCACCAGACCTGTCCATGGCCTCCTCCAATAGCAAAACATTTCACATGGGAAATCTGTTTTCCAATTGGAGGAGTTGATGGACAGTTCTGGTCACGTGCTCTCATACCTGCAGCCATATTGAGGACAGGAGTGCTGGGCAGTCTGTAAGGAAGGTTGCACTAATAATTGTCAGTAGAGAACCTGTAAGGCTATGTGCCCACGATGCAGAAATGCTCTGGATTTTTTCCTGAGCGTTTCTGCATCTCCCTGGCAGAAAAAACACATGCGGATTGTACATGCGTTTTCCTGCCAGGGACATGCGGATGTGAAGCGTTCTTCACATGCATTTCCGCATGTGTGTCACCCCAGATCTGGATGCCACAAATATTAAAGGCTGTGTCTGAGAGCAGGAGGGAGGTTCCCTGGTTAGGGACAATTATCATGCAGCACCTCCTGTCCCAGGCCAGTAGGGGGAGCAGGCTGCCCTATAAAAGCTGGAACTGGGGCAGGGTTAGAGAGACCAGAACCCACTTCTGAATTGACCAGAAGGGTTCCTTAGAGGAAGGGACAGGTCAGCAGCAGCTGAGGAGTCCGTGAGGCAGAGGAGAGACTGCGAGCCAGGGACAGAGGCGACGAGAGCCGGTCCTGGCAAAGAATTAATCTAACCGGACATTGGGGTCCGAGGCTGTAAGACTCTAAGTCCAGCAGCAGAGAACCAATCTGTGGGGGATTTCATGTCCTTTGGCCTAAGAAGCCCGGAGGCTCCGCCACAACAGAAGGGACCAGCAAAGCCAAGAGAGGCCAGAGGTAAAAGGAGCCCAAGTTGCAAGCCATACGGGTGAGAATACACGGCACGCTCAGGGACGTGGGCTATTTTACCACTAAAGGGGGAAATAGTCAGAAAGAGCTTAGAGAGCACAGTAGGCCTACACCCTCACCCTGACCAGAGGGGCTTCCCGAGTGTTCTCAGACATCCAGGCCCTCTTCTAGCCGGTACTGTTGATGGGTCATTACCATCTGTTACAATAAAGCCCCTGAACTGTTTAAGCAGACTCTGCATTCTGACCATCGCGGCCGGAACTATCACCCTCACCATCCACCTACACTGCCCTGGGGCTACACTCCTCCCGTGGGGAGTTATACCATTCCTGTGCTGCTCACCAACACCAGCCCTAGCAGTCTGTCCTGCAGCGGCGGTTATCCCTGACCGCAATCCACGGGTGGCGTAGTCGGACTTTCACATTCACAAATCTATAAATAGACTGCCACAACATTGGTCTGACCACCCTGAGCCACGGGACCGGGTTGCCACTACTACCCCCATCAGCACCGTACACCAGAAGACCCGGTTTCGAGTACCCCACAGCCCAGGGGGCGAGTCAGCTTTGGCGTAGTCGGCAGGATCGTGACCAACCCGCCACAAACGGGTATTGCGTGCCTGAAAAGACTTTATACTTACCTGAGTGAAGTTTCCCGCCATTCGGGGCCATTTCCCGCCAAAAGGCGCCATCTTCGGGACGCCGCGCTGGAAGAAGATGGGCGTGGACGCCAAAACCGCGCGAGACCTGAAGCCCCGCCCTATGTCCGGACGCTGCGCAAGGTCCTGGAAGGAGAGAGAGCGACGCTGACGTCACCGGAACGCGACGCAAGGTCCTCGCCCAGAGCAGCGCTAGCGGAACCGAGGCCTACGGAAGAGGATCAACGGAAGGTAGGCCACAGTTGACTAGGGGGGAGGAAGATGTCGGACGCGGAGGGACCCTCTACCACCAGCGTAGCCGCTGCAGCTGTGATGCCGTTTTCCATGCCCTATATCCCCGGGGCGGCCTGGTTGCCCCAGTATGCCGGCGAATCGCATACCTTGAGCTTGTTCAAAGTTTATCCCCTGACAGAAGAACAGAAAGTAAGCATACTGACAGGGCAGCTAACCGGTGCGGCCCAGGGGGAGGTAAAATCATGGCCAGCCGAGGAGAGAAGGACTGTAAAGGACATTTTGGCCCGGCTGCGGGGTACCTTTGACACCCGCACCTCCGCTGAAATTAAAATGCGGTTCTATGGATGTAAGCAGCGGATACAGGACAGCATCAGAGATTATGCCCTAAATCTACAGGAAGCCTTGGGGGCAATTAAGCAAGCTGACCCTGGCAGCGTGCAGGATACAGATAAACTATTGACTGACCAGTTCATAGAAGGTCTGCTGTCCAGCGCCCACAGAACCCAGCTGCGCCTCATGGCCCTACAGAACCCCGATTTGACTTTTGCACAGTTCAAAGATAGGGCCATCCGGGTGCTCCGAGAACCCGCACCAGGTGGCGCTGCAGTTTCCCGGCGCCCTGCCATCACTTACCACCAGGGGGCGGCGCCATACCCCGCAGACCTTGTGGGGGCCGATGCGCAGGCCCTAAACCCATCCCCGCCTGCAAACCTGCACCATCAGGTCCAAGAACTAACAAAGAGTGTTGCTGCATTGACCAGGACCGTACAGTCATTACAGATGGACCCGTCAGGACCAATCAAGCTGGCTTCCAGTCCAGAGGATGTCCCGTGGCGTCGACGGAGGAGGATCCCGTCGTTCAGAGGGAGGCCCACCGACCGCTACACTGAGGATGGACAGCCGATTTGCCGCCGTTTGCAGCCAACCGGGACACATAGCCAGATACTGTACTTTAAACGGGTCCGACCTGGGGCAGAGGGCCAACCCCCAGGCATAAGGTCATCAGGCCCGTCTAATTGGCGCGATAAGTACGTGGGGGGGCGCACGGTTTTACCCGTAGTGCTGGACGGTATCCCCCTGAGTGCACTGCTGGACACCGGGTCCCAAGTGACTACCATCCCCTATGTACTTTTCAAGCAGTACTGGAGTGACACTGATATAACCCGTTATCCAGACGATGACTTGAGCATCATCGCCAGCAATGGTCAACCCGTGCCGCAGGTGGGGTTCAGAGAGATGACCATTAAGATTGGTAAAGTTGAACTGCCGGCACAGGGAGTGATTATTGTGGACAATGACCGCCGAGAAAGTCACCTTAAAATAACCTTGGGTACTAACGTGATTGAAAATTGTCTTTCAGAATTTATTGTAATTATGCAGCAGGTGGCGATGAATGCGAGTTCCAGCCAACAGAGAGTCCTCCAGAAAGAGATAAGAGCTCTGATGAGACTGCAACAGGTAGAACTGTCTGGTGGTGAGATCGGTAGCGTGAGGATGAGTGACCCGTTCCCCATTTCCATGCCTCCCAAAAGTGAAATGATGATCTGGTGTCGGACTGCAATCGGGTTGAGCGGAAGAGACTACCAAGCCATAGTAGAACCCGTGTACTCAGACAGCAGGCCCACCATTTTGACAACCCGGGGGGTGGTTGATGTCCATCATGGGAGGGTGCCCGTTCGCATTCTCAACATTGGGGAGAGGGAAGTACATTTACCCAGGTACGCTACACTTGCCAAATTGTTTGCTGTCGAACACAATGCTCCCAGGGTCGTGGAGCCCTTGCCTCCATCTCCCCCGGTGGAGGATAATGGCTCCCAGAAATACAAGGAGGACTGGTGCCAGAAACTCCATGTGGGTGCTGACTCCACTCCCCTGCACCAAAAACAAGGAGTCTACCGGGTGGTTCAGGAGTACGAGAGAATCTTTAGTAAGCACCCGCTGGACTTCGGCAGAGTGAAAGGGGTAGAACACCACATCCCCACAGGGAGCCACCCACCAATAAAAGAAAGATACAGACCAGTATCCCCCGCACACTATCAGAACGCAAAGGGCATGCTGAGAGAAATGAAAGAAGCCGGGGTCATTAGAGACAGTTGTAGCCCCTGGGCAGCCCCCTTGGTTCTGGTAAAAAAGAAAGACGGCACCATGAGAATGTGCGTGGACTATAGACAAGTCAATCGTATCACCCATAAAGACGCATACCCGTTACCTAGAATAGAGGAGTCTTTAGCAGCCCTAAAATCAGCTAATTTCTTCTCTACTTTGGACCTTACTAGCGGGTACTGGCAGGTTCCTATGGCAGAGGCTGACAAGGAGAAGACCGCCTTCACCACCCCGATGGGATTAAGCAAATTCAACTGTATGCCCTTCGGGCTCTGCAACGCACCTGGGACCTTCCAGAGGCTGATGGAATGCTGCCTAGGGCACCGAAACTTTGAGACGGTCCTACTTTACTTGGACGACGTGATTGTATATTCGAAGACCTACGAGGACCATCTAAAACACCTGGCAGAGGTGTTCGAAGCCCTGGCAGGCTATGGCCTGAAAGTGAAACCCTCCAAATGTCACCTGTTGAAACCAAAGGTACAGTACCTGGGGCACGTGGTGAGTGCTGAGGGAGTAGCCCCCGACCCCGACAAGGTTACAGCCATCAAGAGCTGGCCAAGCCTCTCTAACATCAAAGAAGTGATGCAATTCCTCGGGTTGGTAGGCTACTACCGAAGGTTCATCCCCAGGTTCACTAAGATGGCAGCTCCAATGCAGGACCTCCTGATCGGTCAGTCTAAATCCAGAAGTCACAAGCCACCCTTCAAGTGGGATAAGTTGGAAGAGGATTCCTTCCGCCAGCTGAAAATGGCCCTCACGGGGGATGAAATTCTTGCCTACCCTGATTATGGCCAGCCTTTTATCCTCCACACCGATGCCAGTAATGTGGGGCTAGGAGCCGTACTGTCCCAAAACCAACAGGGCAGGGAACGAGTGATAGCGTATGCCAGCCGGAAGCTGAGGCCCACTGAAAGAAACCCGGACAATTACAGCTCCTTCAAGCTAGAATTCTTGGCAGTGGTGTGGGCCGTCACAGAATGGTTTAAACATTACCTGGCCTCCGCAAAGTTCACTGTGTACACGGACAACAACCCATTGACACATCTGGACAATGCTAGACTTGGTGCCCTAGAGCAGCGGTGGATGGCTCGGCTGTTAAATTATGACTTCACGATCAAATACCGAGCGGGCCGAACCAATGCCAACACAGATGCCCTATCAAGAATGCCCCACCTACCTGAAGGAGAAGAAGATCTAGAAGAGCTGGAGGAGGTGGAGCTCCCTGCGTTCCACCGGTATGGGGCCACTCAGTATTCTCACCGAGTAAGAGACAAAGACCTAACCACCGTCATGTTCAACCCCTTACCCCACCACGGCTGGGCTGAAACGCAAGATGGTGACCCTGCAATTCGCCTGGTGAAAGACATGTTAACCCAGGCAGATGCTAGCCCTGGCCCGGACGCTCCAGAGGAAGCCAAGCAGTTATGGAAGGAGAAAAGCAAGCTATTCCTCTACGAAGGTAAGCTGTGCAGAAGGCTCGTTAACCACCGGACGCACGAGCTGACCTGGCAAGTAGTGGTCCCAAGACGAGATGCAGCAATGGTCCTGGAGGCCTACCATGACAGAGCGGGACACTTCGGTTGGAAGAAACTAGAGTTTCTACTGAGAGAACGGTTCTTCTGGATCGGTATGAGAGGGGCCATAGAGAAGTGGTGCAGGGACTGCGGTCCATGTAACCTCAGAAGGAAGGACCGTACCAGCCAGAAGACACCCTTGAGGCCCATCGTCACCAGGCAGCCTCTTGAGCTGGTAGCTCTGGACCATGTGAAATTGGCTCCAAGCCGGTCGGGCTACGTCTATGCCCTGACAATAGTGGATCACTATTCCCGGTTCCTGGTGGTGTTCCTGTTAAAGACTTGACAGCCCAAACAGCGGCCAGAGCCTTCCAACAACACTTCTGCCGTCCACACGGGTATCCGGAACAGGTCTTGACAGATCAAGTTTCAGCGTTCGAGGCGGAAATCTTCCAGGAGTTCTACAACCTCTACGGCTGTAAGAAGATTCGGACAACCCCTTACCACCCGCAAACCAACGGGCTGTGTGAGAAAATGAATAATATCATCATCGATCTCCTCAAGACGTTGCCCCTGGAAGAACGCAGCCTGTGGCCGGAGAAGCTGCCAGACCTGATAGATTTATACAACCATATCCCGGTGAATGCTACAAATTGCACCCCGGCTTACCTGATGCGAGCAAGACCAGGTAAGCTGCCGATAGACCTGGAGATGGAAGTCCTGACGCCCGAGGACACCTCCCCAGATGCGGACTGGGATACGGAACGGCGGCTACAGTACAAGAAGGTGCAGGAGAGCGTGGAGAGGAGCCTGGCTCAAGCAAGAGAAAGGCAAGAGAGGCTCTTCAACCAACACGCCCCTGCTGGTCCCCTGGAACCTGGCGAGCAGGTCCTGAAGCGGAAGAGAAAGCTTCACAAGCTAGATGACCAGTGGGAGAGAGACCCGTACACAGTACTGCCGTCCAACCACGACAACTATGTGTAATTACCAAGGATGGAGGAGAAACCACTAGCACCGTCTCCAGAGACCACCTAAAAAGGTGCCCCGAGCAACTACAGAGTGCAGGAGAAGATCAAGATGACCTTGAACCCGCAGAGGACAAGGAAGAAATGATCAGCACAGTTCTTGGAGAGTTTCCCCGGTCCTGGACTCGGATAAACGACGCAATAGTGGTACCCGTCCTACACTTCCTTCAACCAACCCAGCAGGAACCTACAGGAGAGCAGGAAGAATCAGAAGAACAAGCAACCCCGGAGACAGAAGAACCCATGCCAGCAGCCCAGAAGAGTCAACCCTCTGCTGACAGTGAGCCTGCCACGCCTGCTGTTATGAACTGCTACAAGCACTAAGGAAAGATAGGAAAACTGTCCCTACAATAGGACTAAGATGATTCCCTACGATGCAGCGGGGGACCTGTTCCTTGTGAACAGACCCGCCTAAGTCCTCGGCTAGTCTGAACGCAGACCTATAGATATAAGGGAGGGATCCCTACAAGAACTAAGGACTGGGATATAGATGGACATCTCCTAGCAGAAATTGTAGCAGAGCAAAGACAAACAAACAAAAAGTACTAGTGGTCCAAAGACCAAGCAAACTACAGAGTTAGGTACAAGGCATCTGGCTAGCTTAAGAGTAAATGAAACACTGAAGTCCAGCAAGGCCAGAAGGGCGGAGCTGGATTATATAGGCAGAAAGTCATGTGACCAACAAAATACAAAAAGAACTAACAGGAGGGTTCTAACACCTGCGGTAAGCCAAAGGACCCGCAGACAGCTGCCTGCACTGCCTGAAAACCCAGCTAGTAGCTGTACCCTGAATGCTAGTGGGGGAAGCCAGGTTAGACCACCACCAGACAGTGGGTTACGCAGGTCAACCCGGAGCACTAGGGGGCAGATACCCGCTCGCTGGAAAATATAGGGTGTGTAAAGAAGTGTAAATAACCCTTATAAATAGTCGTCAAATGTTTGAAAAGTTAATTGCATGACCAGTGATTATGTGTTTCAGTTTCTTTCAGTTGACTATATGGACTAACAGGTTATGAACTTTGAGTAACCGGGACTGCTTGTAAATAATTGCACAAAGTGCCTCCTTTTGAAGCTTAACCGAGGAATGAATAAAGACTGTCAAGGACTCGGGGCTAGGACAGACCCCCACCTGGTTTAAGCTCCCTTTTGCTGGTGATATGGACACCCGGTCACAGACCACACTGTGACCTAAAGAACTCAATTGTGTTTTGTTTGTTGCCATGTATTAATGTTGTGTTTATGGTCGTGCATATGTTACCCTGTTTGTTTTTGGCCAAAAAGGCTTAGTCCCGGAGTACTAAACTTTTACTAGGGGGGAATGTGTCACCCCAGGTCCGGATGCCACAAATATTAAAGGCTGTGTCTGAGAGCAGGAGGGAGGTTCCCTGGTTAGGGACAATTAGCATGCAGCACCTCCTGTCTCAGGCCAGTAGGGGGAGCAGGCTGCCCTATAACAGCTGGAACTGGGGTAGGGTTAGAGAGACCAGAACCCACTTCTGAAGTGACCAGAAGGGTTCCTTAGAGGAAGGGACAGGTCAGCAGCAGCTGAGGAGTCCGTGAGGCAGAGGAGGAACTGCAGGCCAGGGACAGAGGCGACGAGAGCCGGTCCTGGCAAAGAATTAATCTAACCGGACATTGGGGTCCGAGGCTGTAAGACTCTAAGTCCAGCAGCAGAGAACCAATCTGCGGGGGATTTCATGTCCTTTGGCCTAAGAAGCCCGGAGGCTCCGCCACAACAGAAGGGACCAGCAAAGCCAAGAGAGGCCAGAGGTAAAAGCAGCCCAAGTTGCAAGCCATACGGGTGAGAATACACTGCACGCTCAGGGACGTGGGCTATTTTACCACTAAAGGGGGAAATTGTTATGATCTGCTACAGGGACTAAGGAAAGACAGGAGAACTGTCCCTACAATAGAACTAAACTAGATCACTACGATGTAACGGGGAACCTGATCCTGCGATCAGACCCGCTAAAGTCCTCGGCTAGTCTGAACGAAGACCTATAGATGTGAGGGAGGGATCCCTACAAGAATTAGGGACTGGGATAAGTTGGACACCTCCTAGCAGAAATAGTAGCAGTCAAAGACAAACACACAACAAAAAGCATAGAGGTCAGAAGACCTAGCAAAACTAACAGAGAGCGGCAACAGAGCACCAAGCTAGCTCAAGAGTAGTAAATACAATGAAGTCCAGCAAGACCAGGAGGGCGGAGCCGGATTAAATAGGCAAAAATGGTCATGTGACCAGCAAACTAAAAAAAAACCTAACAGGAGAGTTCTAACAGAAATAGTCAGAAAGAGCTTAGAGAGCACGGTAGGCCTACACCCTCACCCTGACCAGAGGGGCTTCCCGAGTGTTCTCAGACATCCAGGCCCTCTTCTAGCCGGTACTGTTGTTAGGTCATTACCATCTGTTACAATAAAGACCCTGAACTGTTTAAGCGGACTCTGCATTCTGACCATCGTGGCTGGAACTATCACCCCCACCATCCCTGGGGCTACACTCCTCCCGTGGGGAGTTATACCATTCCTGTGCTGCTCACCAACACCAGCCCTAGCGGTCTGTCCTGCAGCGGCGGTTATCCCTGACTGCAATCCACGGGTGGCGTAGTCGGACTTTCACATTCACAAATCTATGAATAGACTGCCACAACATTGGTCTGACCACCCTGAGCCACGGGACCGGGTTGCCACTACTACCCCCATCAAAACCGTACACCAGAAGACCCGGTTTCGAGTACCCCACGGCCCAGGGGGCGAGTCACCTGCGGGTTGACAAGCCCTTTCCAAGCGATTTTAGCATCACTTGGAAAGTGCTTGTCAACTTGGTCACACTATATAAATCCATGCAAACGGCATGGATTTATATAGTGTGACCGAGAGAATGTCAAAAAATAAATCTATACTTACCTTCTGATGGCCCCCGGAGTCTTGTTTCCCTCTGTCCCAGCTGCCGGCAGCGCTACACTGAAGGACCTACATACATCAGCGTCACGTGACCCGTCACATGACTATGACGTCAGCGCAGGTCCTTCAGTACATTGCGAACTGTCGGCATGCGAGGAGGAGCGCACCGCGGGCCGCCAGAAGGTAAGTATATATTTATTTTTTATTTTATTCTTTTTTTCACAGGTTCTATGGTACCCGGGTCCGGAGGAGAGTCTCCTCTTCTCCAAACTCGGGTACCATCCGCACATTAGAACGCATGGAATGCACATCTACATATACAGTGATGCGTAATCCATGCATTCTAATGCAAGTCAATGGCGGCGAAAACGCAGCACTTCCAAAATAATTGGTAGTGCTGCGTTTTTTTCCGCAATGATAATCCGCAGCGGAACTTTTTGCAGCATGTGCACAGCACATGCGGATTATCATTGGGGAACATGGCAGGCCTTCTACCATGCGTTTTTTAAGCGTTTCTGCAGCGTTTTTGCCGCTGCGGAAACGCTTAAAAAACGCATCGTGGGCACACAGCCTAATACTTACTGTATACATTAGTGTAACAAAATCATGTCATCAAGACGTTTATTAAAATACAGATAAAATAGCCCCCCTACCACCACTTTAATAAAACAGGGCAGTTATACCAATAGAGGTTTTCCTAACCCCATACATATAGTTTGACAGTATTTTATATTCACTTAATATAGGACAAAGACAAAAAAATGTGAAAATCATTTTAAGCCTCCAAAGTATGTCTACAGAAACATTTATCAACTTGATTAACCGGTATGACTTACTGAAATGTGAATTAACTATGCATCCTACCACTGAAAGTCTACTAGCCAACAAAAACATCAAAGGCCTTAAAGGTACATTCTAAGAAAATCTGCGGTATGACATATAGGGCTTCAGGGGGCTACAGATAGAATCGCTGAGTCATCAAATGCCCGACAGGGCAGGCTCTAGTCACAACACAATGTATCTGGAGTGCTTAAAGTGTTTCTTTAAAGGGAACATGTCAGCAAAAGAAAAAATAGTATTTACCTGCAGTCATAGTGGTAATCTGCAGGTATATACTGATTTATACAAACTGTATGCAGCAGTATAATTGGAAGTGCAGCTGAAGGGAGAAAATTAAGTTATATTCTCCCTGCAACTGCTCGCTTTCAGTGCCCGAATTCCGATTAAATTGCTGTATGTGTTTATAAAGGTATTAACCTGTTGATTTTCATTATGGCTGCAGGTAAATACGTTTTTTTTATTTACTGCAAGGTTCCCTTTAATTTATACTGCAGCTCCAAAGTTGACTGAGCTGAAGATTCTTTGCTAAAGAATAAGAACGCTGAGGCATAGCCAGACTATAGCCTGTTTTAGTTAATGTGGAACAAATTTCACGATAAGGTCAAGAAAACTGCTGTAAAAGTTATTCGGACCTCCAAGAAAAGCTGAGTAATGTTAATGTGGCATACACTACTTCAACATTTGTAACAGAATGTGCCACACTGCGAAACCTTCACGGTGCCAAAGTACCGATCCTGACGATACTGCCCTTAGTACTAGTTTTCAATCAACATTAAGGATCAGCTCATGTAAAAAATGCAGTTGCTTTTTTAAGTGCAGAATCAAACCTTTTCTGTACTATAAAAAACAAATGAAAAATGTTGCTTCAAATCTGCGGGTTTGAAGGTGCGTGTTTATGCAGTATCAAACCCGCAGCGTCCATCTGTTACAGCATAGTGGATGGGCTTTCCAGAAATACCATGTCCACTATGTGTCTCTGTGCACCTGCGGATCACCCGCAGAAACTGACATGCGGTGCGTCTTTCAGACCCGCAGCATGTCAATTTCTCTTGAGGACTTTCCCCATAGATCAGGGGTCTCAAACTCGGCTGGGTTTATGGGCCGCACACGGAAAAAAAATTCATTTGGGGGGCCGCATTCTTTGCAGAACAAAGTGCCATTTTTAGTGATACCATTTTTTTTTCTATACACCTTTTGAACATTTTTGCTGTTTTATTTTTTATAGCTTGGGTCGTTATGGATGTGGCGATAATAAAACATGCACTTTTTTGTTTACTTTAGTTTAGATATAAAGCAGCATTTTTAGTGGCAAAATATTTTTTCATGCTTTATTTTGAAGTTTTTCTGCCAAAATCTTGTAGTAATGTGCCCCACCCTGGTCTGCATCTTGTAATGTCCCCCATCTTTGTCCCCATCTTGTCGTAATATTTCATACTGGGCCCCATATTGTCGTAATGTCACATACCGGTCCCCATATTGTAGATATGTCCTCATCTTGTAGTAATGCCCCATCCTGGTCCCCATCTTGTAATGTCCCCATCTTCTAGGACTGTCCCCAGCCTGGTCCCCATGTTTTAGGACTGTCCCCAGCCTGGTCCCCATGTTTTAGGATTGTCCCCAGCCTGGTCCCCATGTTTTAGGACTGTCCCCAGCCTGGTCCCCATGTTTTAGGACTGTCCCAAGCCTGGTCCCCATGTTTTAGGACTGTCCCCAGTCTGGTCCCCATCTTTTAGGACTGTCCCCAGCCTAGTCCCCATCTTTTAGGACTGTCCCCAGCCTGGTCCCCATCTTAGAGGACTGTCCCTTGTGCCGTTCTACACATACAAGAGAAAAAAAAAAAGATTCTTCTCACCTGTCCTCCGTTCCCTCGGCGTCCTTTCTGCACCTGTGGTCCGCAGGCACCATAGACCCCGATCGCGGCCCGGTCCAGGAGCTGTCGGTAGCTGCGCTTCAGTTCAGTGTATTGCCGCGCAGAGACCGGCTCTCTGCACAGCAATACCAGTGGCAGCCGCCGGCCTATCAGAGGCCAGCAGCTGACATCTGCGCATGTCAGTGACATCATACGCTGCTGCGCTGGGACGCAGATGTCAGCTGCTAGCCTCTGATAGGCCGGCGGCTGCCCCTGGTATTGCTGTGCAGAGAGACGGTCTCTGCACGGCAATACACTGAACTGAAGCGCAGCTGCCGGCAGCTCCTGGACCGGGCCGCGATCGGGGTCTATGGTGCCTGCGGGCCGCATGAAGCAGCCTGAAAGGCGTGTTTGAGACCCCTGCCATAGATTAACATCAAAGAGGAAAGTCCTCATGTGAAAAAAAAAAAAATACGCCCCTCATTTGCATAATGAGGGTGGAAGCTGCGCGACCATTCCACAGCGTCGTGGCCGCAGACGGCTCCTGACTGTGGGCACTTACCAAAAAAGATTGTTATTGAGTTTGCTGAGGACACCTGTGACGCACCCCCAGGGTCGTGGGTTACTCGGCAGCCGGGCCTCTGGATGCTGGTGTGGGGTATCACGGTGGCTGGCACGGTCCGTGGCCCAGGGCGGTCAACGAAAAGGGGGATTATTTATAGGGGATTTGGAAAGTTCGTGACGCCACCTGTGGAATGCGGCTAAAGGGAGCCGCCGCTGCGGAGCAGTCCTCTGAGGCAGAAGGTAGGGTAGCTTGTGATGGTACGGCTCCCCACAGGTGGAGCGGTAGGCCTCAGGGCAGTGTAGTTAGCGAGGGTTGTGCTGGGCGTTGTAGTGCAGGGAGGGAAAGATGGCGCAGCTGAAATAATGGACAGAGGCAGTACGGTGCCGTCATCCGAATCTTTTCTCACAGTTCGCATGAAAGTTCCACTGGTGCACTGTACGGGTGCCAGCCTCCCACGTCGCGCTGCGCTCACCAGGCAGGGGTTCAGCTCTTCCTCAGGCAGATTAGGAGAACCTGACGGAACCCCGCTTTCTTGTGTTCCTAGCTAGACCGTCTTCACGCTGGGTCTTCTCCCGCCTGCCCTGTGCTTCCCCACTCTCAATCCTGCTCGGGTGCTCTGAAGTCCCTCCTATCTTACTGGAGTTCCCGGACCTGCTTGACCCTCAAGGGGATTAGAATAAGGCTACGGCAACTGGTCCATGAAAGCCAGAAGCCTCCGGTTTTTCCAGCCGAGACTTGAAGTTACACGACTGGTCCAGGGGCCAGTTCCCTTCTTGCGGCCTACGATCCCTCTGTCTTCTGACAGATTTGGGGCGTACGGGTGCCGTCCTGCACTCGCCGTACCCCCTAGGATCCCATCTGTAGATCGGAGCCTATATAATATATGAGTTTCACTTTTTGTATTGAAGAACTGAAATAAATTAACTTTTTAATGATATTCTAATTTAGTAAGATGCACCTGTATTATGAAGATTTTCTGTGATGAAACAGCACCTTTAAAGAGGACCTGTCACCTGAAACATTACCAGTTTTGCTCTTAATATATTCCTGCTATTCTCTTGAGTATTCCCTTTTTTTCTTTTTATTTTTTTTGGGGGGGGGGGTTTAATTGCCAAAAAGAAGGAATACTCAGGGGATGAAAGGGAATAAAATTAGATCTAAAACTGTCACTTTTGATCTAGTGACAGGTCCTCTTTTATGTGAATGAAGTGTGCTAAGAACTTTGGGTATGAAATTGTCCCCAGGCAGTAATTAGTAGAGAAGATCATCAGTATTTTTTATTTTACTCACTTATATAGCGCCATTAATTCCACAGCGCTTTACAGACACTATCGGCACTGTCCCCATTGGGGCTCACAATCTAATTCCCTATCAGTATGTCTTTGGAGTGTGGGGGGAAACCAGAGAACCCAGAGAAAACCCACACAAACACGGGGAGAACATACAAACTCATTGCAGATGTTGTCTTTGGAGGAACCCAGGACCCCAGTGCTGCAAGGCTGCAGTGCTAACCACTGAGCCACCGTGCTGGTAATACTACTACCAACACTACAAAAAAGGCTCCTATACACATTAGATAAAAGTGATCTGACTCCACCAGACCAGCTAACCATCTGATATTGGGAAAAATTTGATCAGGCTGTTGAAATTTAATCCTTTTGATTTCAGAGGAAATTAGCCACTGACAGGTTTTTCTGGCAGCAGCATTTCCCCCTGTGTCCAATGGAGGGCCATATTTGGTGTTCATGCTGCCCTAGCCACTTTAAGTTGTCACGCCCTCTACTGGTAAGTCAGATTAAAAGTATTTGCACACTACATCTTTTTCAGACGGATCCGCTCCGTTGCCCACCTAAGCACTAAATAAACTCTAAAAAGACTTAATATATGTGCTGCAGTGTAAAAATTACTTGCTAATCATATGTTCAGTCTTTTGAGCTTCTTTTAACCACTTCAGGTTTCCAAAGATGCAAAGTGGTTGAACGAAGTGACCCAACCATTCCTCAGACGGCTTAAACTTGGAAGCTGCTCACTAGTTTATTTAATATAATTAAACTAAAAACCGGTCCCCAAAAGATGTCAAAAAAGATGACTGAAAAGAAGCAAAAAAAGTAACTTTAGAACAAAAGACGCTGGCGTGTCCTGAAGCGTATTCTGCCTGAAAAACTCATTACATTGCCTTAATTGCATTAACTGTCTAAAAGACATTGTGCGCCGATACAGTTTAGATAGTAGTTAAGCCCTCCCATACACAGACTAAAATTGTCCGAATCCACCAATATCGACAGGTTCCGCTGACAGTCTAATGTGTATGGGTGCTCCTGACTCCTGCTCCTGGAACTAAAGAGACCCAATGATAGTCAACAGGGTCTGCTGAGCGTGTAGGAATCTGGCTGTGTGACTGACGTTGAAGTTTTAATGTTAAGTTCAACAGTTGAAGTGGACTCAAAGCTGCATGTCAAGAGTAGATAAATGGTCTCAGGGTGTTGGCACAGTTGACTGGAGGGCACATGGGAGAGTGAGGACTTGGGCACACTGGAAACCACAGGGCTAGGAGGAAAGACCAGAAGGAAATGGCAAGTCTGAAGCAGCACACAGAAAACGGCAAAGGAACCACAGGCATTTTGCAAGGATGAATGCATAATATAAACGGAGCCCAATAGCAATTTGTTATGCTTACTGCAATCAATGGGTTAATCCAGAAGGTAGCTATCAGAGCATTACTCAGAAGGACTGAGGATATGCTGGAATCACAGGAGAATTGCAAGATGAATACACAATGTGAACGAATGGTGGAGCATTCCAACCAACATATGAACTCTAAATTCTCCATACTAAGACATGGATGTGTCTCTAACCTGCTCTTAAAGGGAGTCTATCTGCACAGAATGACTGGTCAAACTAAGTACAGGTGCTTAACGCACCTTTGGCATGGCCAAACATTTAGGTGCACCTTCTCACCTACTTTTAGGTGCTATTGTTAGGGGAAGACAAGGTCTTCAAACAAGATTTCCCAAAATACTCTGAACTAAATTGTTGTGAGCAAATTCAGCCCAAATAAAAAAAAACCTGACAATTATCTGGATTTGAGTTAGAGAAATGTTGTAAATATAGCTACATGGACTAATGAAGTTAAACCCCGAGGAGAAGAGAGACTATCGAGCCTGACGGGTATCAGCCTATGAGCTAACTCTAGGTATTCCAGATTTTTGTGGTCAGTCCGGATGGTCACCAGGAACTTAGCTCCTTCAAGTAGATGTCACCATTCCTCAATGACTAATTTTATGATTAAGAGATCAGGGTCACCGATGTAATAAATCCATTCTACTGGAGAAAATTTCTAGGATAAAAATTCACAAGAATGATTTCTGACTGCAGAGGAACTTTGTGAGAGAAGTACTCCTACATCAATAGTAGAGGCATCCTCTTCAAGAAAGAATTATCTGTTGACATCAGGATGGTTTAGGACAGGATCAGTAGAAGAACAAGATTCAAGTTCTTGGAAATATAGTGCACCAATCTGAAGAGTCACCTTTTCGTTCCGAAATTAGATAGGGCCATCAGGAATTGCAGAGCCATTCACAGGTATCAGCTTCAGAGGCATCTGCAAAGAAACAAATGGAACTTTCAGCCTTTTGGCCAGACAGAAAATAAAATTCTCTGCTGTTCTGGAATCAATGAATGCTTGTCCAGTTAATACAGAGGAATCTAAAGAAACAGACTTAGGCCGGTTTCACATGTCCGTATATTTCCGGTACCGATAAAACCGGTACCGGAGATATCTGTGTCCCATGTGTCTTTGTGTGTCACACGTGTGGCAACCATGTGCCACCCGTGTGCCGCATCAGGATCACATGAACCAGTACCTGGGAATCAGCGCTACAGTTAGAGCTGTTCCCAAGCGCCGAGTTCTGAACACTGCCCTAATCATGGATCCCCGCCGGCGCTGCGATCAGCACCAGCAGGGACAATGAGGAGGGTAGTACTCCTGCAGTGTCTCTGTGTAAGTGACACTGCGGGAGAAGACTACTACTACCCTCATCATTGTCTCTGCTGGTGCTGATCGCAGCGCCGGCAGGGAACCATGATGAGGGCAGTGTTCAGCACCCAGCGCTTGGGAACAGCTGTAGCGCTGATTCCCAGGCGCCGGTAAGTGTCACACGGAATTTCATCCGCGTGGGACATTTTGCGGACAGTGCATCCGCAAAAAAACGGACATGTCAGCGTGTGGAGCACACGGACGCACAGTCCATGGAAACACACTGACATGTGCACAGACCCATTCATTTGAATGGGTCTGTGTGTGTCAGTGTCTCCAATACGTGTGGAAACTGTCACCACACGTACTGGAAACACGGACGTGTGAAAGAGCCCTTATACAGAAGTAATTTGTCTTTAGTGGAGGATAGTGTTAATCCCATCTTCTTCGCCTATCAATTGAAGTTTTCCTATTTGGCCATCATGATCGGTCTGGGAGGAGATTTTGAAAACACCCTACAATGTGGAACAAGGAAACCTAGAGGTTTTTGTTTCACTTGACCACTAAGTCCGTTCGGGTGGAAAGAGGAATCACATCAGGGGAGGAAGGCAAATCTTTACCAGCAATTTCCTCTTTGATCCAACTGGATAGAAGATAGCCAAGCAACCTCATTGTTCCAGACTAATTCAGCAGACGGTACGGAACTGGATGGCATAATGTCCCACAGAGTTAGTCACTTGTCTGAGCCACAATATAGAATCAGTGGCTGACTGAACCTGAATACTCTACAGGAGGCATACGGAGAGGATGGTAGAGAATGCATTATAGGATCGTCCCACCTTCATAGTAGTCCACACCAAATCATCTCCGGATATCAAAGAAAAAATGTATGTTACTTTGCTGAGGAAATAACTTCAAGTGTACGGTGCTGTGGTAGGCGTTGAGGAGGCAGTGGTAAAATCACAGAAGTTTGAGGCAGTGCGTCCATATGGACACAGTAATTTTGCACAGCTTGGACTAGATCCTGTTGGCTCATATCAAGTGGCAAAACCAGTCTTGTCAAATCATCAGTATCCCACAGCAATGGTGTGGCAGCTGCACCTTTTGGAATCCATGATCCTATTAGTCTGTTAGGCTCAACTGGTGAGGTGGACTCATAAAGTCGCAGGTCAGTGTGGACACATGGACCTAGGGCATTGGTGCAGCCGACTGGAGGGCACGTGGGTGAGCAAGGACTGGGCACACTGGAAACCACAGAACCAGGAAGACAGTCCAGATGGAAATGACAAGTCTGAAGCAGCACATAGAGGAAGACAAGGAATCGCAGGCGTTTTTCAAGGATAAATACACAACATGAATAGAGTCCAATAAATGTTCTTTATACTTACTGCAAATTATGGGTAATCCAGAAGTTGGCTAACAGAGGGTTAACAATGTGAATGGATGGTGGAGTACTCCAAACAACAACTGAACTCTAGAGTCTCAATACTAGGATACAGCTGTGACTGTAACTGGACCTTAAGAGGCCTAGAAAAGTGATGTCACAGAAACACATTGGGCAACTTGCAAAACCCAACATTGAGCACAGAAAAGGGTGATGGCCATAGATAGGGAAGATAGCCCAGCTGGGACAGGTGCATAACATTTATTTGTCATTCACATGAAGTTCTGAAATTAATGTCATTCTTCTGTAGGCTTGTGAACAACATGCCATATCTAAGGGTAGAGAGACCTGTAGTTTTGAAGATAGTCTTTTGAAATGTTATGTGACCTTTTTTGATATATTATACGCATGGGATATATTCATACATCAATATTTTTTTACATTTTGGAAAAACTGCAGCATCTATGAAGTAATTTTACAAGACTGGGAAGATGCTTCATGTTGCGGTAAGGATTTGGATTTGATATAATGATTCTGAAAAATTAAGAAATTGCTATATAAGCTTTTACAGACTGAAAAATAAAATAAAAATATATGTACAGTATATCTTCTGGGCATTGAACCTACAGTTCATGTATGAGAACCTAGCAATATGACAGAAGGATAATAATTCAGCAAATGACACTGACAGGTATTTGGGGGGCAGCACACCGCCTCCCAGTGATCAACTGTACTCGTGTCTTTCAGATGCGAGTATAATTTAAGCTCTATCCGCCGGGTCAGGGCAAAGTCAGCAGGTGAGCAGGACATGTGATCACACTGTTGATGTCACTCCCAGAGGAGCACATTGGTGGTAAGTGCTTCAGTGAAGCTGAAAACACTGAAGATTTAGTGGGATGGGGGGTTGAGGAAGATTTGAGGACACAGTTTGGGGAGCAAGGAATGAACAGGTGCAGACACAATATGGGGAGTGGGACAAATTTGAAGACAATATAAGGAACAAGGGTGGAGATAGGTGGCATGTATGAGGAAATAGCATGGGGATGGGTGCAGACATAGTATGGCGAGTAGGGTGATGGGCACAGACACAATATGGTGAGTGGGGGTTGGGTGCAGACACAGTATGGTGAATAGGGGATGGGTGCAGACAGTATGAGGAGCAAGGGTGGGGAATGTATGGGAAAACAGCATGAGGGGGATGGGTGTATGGTGTATGGATGGGTGTATAGTGAGTGGGGGGATTGGTGCGGACACAGAATGGGGAGGATGGGTGCAGACGCAGTATAGGGAGCAAAGGGGGATGTATGCAGAAACAGTATGGGGTGCGAGGGAGGGGATGGGTGCAGACACAATATCGTGAGTGGGGGGATGGGTGCAGACCCAATATGGTGAGTGGGGGGATGGATGCAGACACAGTATGGGGAGCGAGGGTGATGGGATGGGTGCGGACTTAGTATGGGGAGTTGGGGGGATGTGTGAGGAGGCAGTATGGAGGGCGAGGGGGTGAATATACGAGGAGACAGTATGGTTAGCAGGGGGATCACACAGTATGAGGAGGGAGGGGGAAACGTGTGAGGAGACTATTGAGGGGAATAGTGTGAGGAGACATTATGGGGAGAGAAAAGTGTGAGTGCTCACAGAATAGAGACTGAGTAGTGGGGGGGGTAGCATGACGGGACAGTGTAAGGGCAAAGACAGGAGGGGACAGTATGCCAAGGAGGGGGAGTGGGATGGGGGGGCACAGTATAGAGACTGAGCCCTATATGGGGGGGCACATTGTGTGAGGACAGTGTGATGAGGTGGCCCAGTATGGAAAGGAGAGGGCAGTATGGATGGCCTGTAGCATAAGAGGAACAGTGTGTGGAAGTCATATTTTGTTCAGGGAACACAGTGAGAGGCAAATATTTATTCAGGGGTTCAGCGTAGGGCAGATATTTTTATACAGGAGCATTAAAATAACGCTGTATTTTTAAGGGCTTTGTGTCAGGATGTGCTGCAGAAGACCGGAGAAGATAGAAATCTGCAGAGACGAGCTGTGGCTGGGAAAAGTCATCATGGAGTCTGGACAACATAAAGAAAAGATAAAGAACAACTTCAATCAGAGACAACGTCATCTATAAGGTACCTGGATGTAAAGGTTTTTTTGTGATACTAATTCTCATGTTTTTATTTAAGTGAGAAGCATTAGAGAGGTTGTCCAAGTTTGTGATGAGTCTGCAGTCATTCTATGTGACTGCAGACTTCTGAATTCTCACAGTGCGCACTGCACATTGTCAGGATTCTCTGGTGCTGGCGATTTGCATACATGCAGTCACATGCTGACTAGACATGCGTGGCCTCACTCAATAAAAATGAATTGACCGGGGCCGGACACATCTAGTCCGAATGTGGCCAGAAGTATACAAATCACATACTTGTGCTCACATGACTGCAGACTTTCATCTCAAACCTCGGCAAGCCCTTTAATTCTAAAATGAAGCCCTGCAGCATGCCGATCCTAACAGCGTGTAATATACTTGTATGGGGGTGACAGAGGCCGTCATGCACCACTCCCTTACTAAACAGTTTTTTTACAGTTGCTGTTGGTAACATTAAGTCTGTGCTGGAGGAAGACTGAGGAGAAGCTCGGGGCCCTGGGGGCTGAAGGTCAATAGAGATACAGACAGATGATGGAAAAAGAGTTAGGCAGCTTGGGGAACGATAAAGCGGACAACGCTGAGGAAAATTCCCTAAACGTCCGAGGCCTGTAGAAGGACTGATGGAGCCAGTCTTCACTACTCCCAAGGAGGGGAGAGCGGATGGGGACATACCTGAGGAGAGTAGGACCGTGTTCTGGAAAGCTGGGGTACCAGAGAAACTAACTCTGAGGATAGGACAGGAAGGGACAGTAGAGAAAGCTGAATCTGTAACTGTGATGTCCAAAAAGACTGGATCTGTGACTAAAATTGAATGGCTAGAAAAGTTAAGTAAAGTTGTTTTTTATATAAAAGAGACTGTGTGTGACAGTGATTGCTCGCCTTCAACTGCTGAACTCCTAAAGAAGACAGAGGGACAACAAGGGATTGTGAGTGTTGTGCACTACATGCAAATCACAATATAAAACGGACATTATCTTTTATTTGTGGGCGGTCAGGGTGAGCATATACCACAACAGCAGTCCCAAAATTTTGTGAAGGGTGCAGGGTGGTAGTAGTGGCGAGGGACTGCTGTTGTGGTATATGCTCACCCTGACCGCCCACAAATAAAAGATAATGTCCGTTTTGTATTGTGATTTGCATGTATGCTGTCACAAGAAGACAAGAGACCCACAAACAACAAAAAATGTTTAGTAAGGGAGTGGCACATGACAGCCTCTGTCACCCCCTTACATCCTCACTGTCAGGATTCAGCTCTACTTGCTGGTTCCAGCAGTCACCACATGGCCACTTCACTCATATGCGATTTTCATACTTACGCTCACGTGTTAATGAGCTTCTCTTTCTGCTTCTCTCAGTTTTTCACTGAACATTGAGAGAATTAGGAAGAGCCGCTCGTCGGCACGTGATTGTAAGTGTGCAAATCGAATGTGTGCTTGGGGAATGGGGGGGGACTGAATCCTTGCCCCGGGTGATGGAAAACCTAGAAACACCTCTGAGTATAGTAGCTGGTTATTTTGAAGGCTGTGACTTGTTTTGGTTGCTGAAAGTATGGATTGCTTCCATTAACAGATACAGTGATAAATAAAAAGGTCGTGGCTCAGAACTGTATGCCGTAATGTAGAAGGAAAAAGGAACAGAGAATTAAAAAGAGAAATAAAAATGCTGATATTTTCCATTCAAAAATCTATAATTAAATTCTAATTAGTGCAGTGTCTACTGAGAAAAAAATTGAACTTTTTTTTGCTGGAGAGGTAATGATTTTATGTCATACAGTATAACAATAACTTAACTCAGATATGTGAAACTGCTATGTCCTAACTAGGGAAGACCCCACATTTATTATTCATATACATTTTAGTTGCATCTAAAATGAAAAATTAAGCAAATTGTTGTGATTAAAATGTTCCTATGTTTTCAGCAACAGCGCAAATGCAGATCGACATGGTTACATGGTAACAGACTACATACTATGTTTACACTGATCCTAAAGTCATACTGTTTCACCTGTCCCCTACTTCTAGTCAAAATACAGAATGTATTCTTCAGTAATGTGTAGTGTTCCAGGACCCACTGTGACACTGCTCCAGCCGCACCAGGGTATGTATATTCTGGGCCTGATGCACAAAAAAATTGCAACTTTTAGCCCGCTCCACTTATTTTTATAAAAGTGTGAGGAGCTGGGTCAGGATGGGATGTCACCAAATACCCCCGGCTAACTGATAATAATTTATGCCACTAAAGAGGTGTAAATTATGGCAGAGATGTACTTCAGGCCCTGACTGGAGTAACATTTCTGGCAGTGGCAGTTGAAAAAATGCACTAAATGAAGAGGCACAGCTCTATTAATGAAAATGGCGCAACTTACAGTATGACTTGAGTAAAAAATGCCAGTCTTGATGAGTTGGGCCCTATATGCCCTGAATCAACTGTGTCCCAGTAAATGCCGAACTGCATGGTTTTCCTCTTAGGGTATGTGCACACGTTGAATATTTGCAGCAGATTTTTTGCAGCAAAAACAAGAGTGTTGGCAGGAAAAGCGCTGCATACTGTAAAATACAGTTGAAACCAGAAGTTTACATACACTATATAAAAAGACACGTATGCATGTTTTTCTCAATATCTGACATGAAATCAGAATAAACCTTTCCCGTTTTAGGTCAGTTAGGATTACCATCATTTTTAATATTTGCCAAATGCCAGAATAATGAGAGAGAGAGAATGTTTTAAGGCATTTTTATTACTTATTGCAAAATCAAAAGTTTACATACACTAAGCTTACTATGCCTTTAAACCGTTCTGGACTGCCCATATGATGACGTCATGTGTTTGGAATCTTCTGATAGTTTTTTCGCCAACATCTCAGTTAGTTAGAGACACACCTGTGGATGTATTTTAATGCACACCTGAAACACACTGATTCTTTGTGTAGCATCATGGGAAAGTCTAAAGAAATAAGCCAAGATATCAGGAAGAGAATTGTGAACTTGCACAAGTCTGGCTCATCCTTGGGTACAATTTCAAGAAACCTGAAGGTGCCTTGCTCATCTGTACAAAGAATTATACGCAAGTACAAACAAGATGGAAATGTCCAGGCATCATACCGCTCAGGAAGGAGACGGGTTCTGTGTCCCAGAGATGAACGTTCTTTGGTTCGACATGTGCATATCAACCCAAGTACAAAGGCAAAAGACCATGTGAAGATGATGGTGTAACATACCTGGCGGCGTGCTTGCATAGTGCACCATCTTCCACTATGCAAGATCGCAATCTTAACCTTCAGTCCAGTCTGCTAGTCTTGCTCCTGTTCATACTGTGTGCTTGCCTCTGGTCTGACTGCTTAGGGCGCCGGCCCGGTTACTTCCTGTTTCTTATAGCTGCTGTGGGCACACTCCTAATGCGTCCCCAGCCTATTGCTGTGAGTCAGTGGATATTTAAACCCACTCCGCCCTGTAGGAGATGCCTGAGCAACACTAATTTCAGTGTGCTCCTACTCTGAAGTTGCCAGGTATTGTTCTGTTTCTTGCCTGTCCCGCCATTCTGGGGGCTGTATTCCCAGACCTGTTATCTGTGTCTTCTAGCCTGTTTCCACCTCTCTGGGGGCCGTATACCCAGACTTGCTCCTGTATCTCGTTGCAGTGTCAGTTCCTGTCTGAACACTCTCCTAGCCTGTTTGTCCGCCATACTGGGGGCCGTATACCCAGACTCGCTCCTGTATCTTGTTGTAGTGTCAGTTCCTGTCTGAACACTCTCCTAGCCTGTTTGTCTCTGTGTCCGTACCTTCCCTTTTCCTGCAGTCTCTGAACCTGCACCTAGCTCCTACTCGTTGTCTCTGTACTTCTGTTGTGAGTTTAGTGTCCACTCGCTACTTCATTGCAAGTACCTTGTGTGTATCTGGTTCTGCTTGTCCCTTCCAGTCTGTTCAGTGTGAACAGAGCCCTGTCCTCTCTGCTCTGCCTTGTTCACCGCTCCGGCGGTTTCGCTCTGCTCTGCCTTGCTCACCGCTTCGGCGGTTCCTTCCTGCTCTGCCTTGCTCACCGCTCCGGCGGTTCCTCTCTGCTCTGCCTTGCTCAGTGCTCCAGCGGTTCCTCTCTGCTCTGCCTTGCTCACCGCTCCGGCGGTTCCTCTCTGCTCTGCCTTGTTCACCGCTCCGGCGGTTTCGCTCTGGTCTGCCTTGCTCACCGCTCCGGCGGTTCCTTCCTGCTCTGCCTTGCTCACCGCTCCGGTGGTTCCTCTCTGCTCTGCCTTGCTCACCACTCCGGCGGTTCCTCTCTACTCTGCCTTGTTCACCGCTCCGGCGGTTTCACTCTGCTCTGCCTTGCTCACCGCTCCGGCGGTTCCTTCCTGCTCTGCCTTACTCACCGCTCTGGCGGTTCCTCTCTGCTCTGCCTTGCTCACCGCTCCGGCGGTTCCTCTCTGCTCTGCCTTGCTCACCGCTCCGGCGGTTCCTCTCTGCTCTGCCTTGCTCACCGCTCCGGCGGTTCCTCTCTACTCTGCCTTGTCCACCGCTCCGGCGGTTTCACCCTGCTCTGCCTTGCTCACCGCTCCGGCGGTTCCTCCTGCTCTGCCTTGCCCACCGCTCCGGCGGTTTCGCCCTGCTCTGCCTTGCTCACCGCTCCGGCGGTTCCTCTCTACTCTGCCTTGTCCACCGCTCCGGCGGTTTCACCCTGCTCTGCCTTGCTCACCGCTCCGGCGGTTCCTCCTGCTCTGCCTTGCCCACCGCTCCGGCGGTTTCGCCCTGCTCTGCCTTGCTCACCACTCCGGCAGTATCTCTCTGCTCTGCTTTGCCCACCGCTCCAGCGGTTCCTCTCTGCTCTGCTTGTCTACCACATCTGCGGTTCTGTTCCTGAATCCCAGTCTGTACTGGACCCTATCCAGCCTGCGCTCCAACCTGCTAGTGCCTCCCTGTCTGCACTCCAGCCGTGCTTGCCAGTACCCCCCCTGTCTGCATACCAGCCGTGCTTGCCAGTATCCTCCTGTCTGCACTCCAGCCGTGCCTGCCAATACCCACCTGCCTGTATGCCAGTCTAACCTGCCTGTTCCTGCATTCCCCGGTGTGGGTCAACAACTGTGACCGGGGTCTGACCTGGAGTAGCACCTGGTCCCTCTGCTCGGTTCCTCCTTGGTCCATGGAGTCGACTAAGCCGCCGTGCGACCTTGGTCGGATCGGGTTGATACTTAGTTACGCCCCTCCAGGCACTCCTCGGTTCAAGGTACAGTGAGATCACTAATCACACACACGCCAGCCAGTCCGGGCGTGTGCATAACAGATGGTGGAAGCTGGTAAGATTGTGTCAATAACCACAGTGAAACGAGTACTGTATCAACATGGGCTGAAAGGCCACTCTGTCAGGAAGAAGCCATTCCTCAAAAAAAAAACATAAAAAAGCCAGATTAATATTTGCAAATGCACACAGGAGACATGTCCTGTGGTCTGATGAAACTAAAATTGAACTTTTTGGGCATAATGACCATTGTTGGGTTTGAAGGAAAAAGAGAGAAGCTTGGAAGCCTAAAAACACCATCCCAACTGTAAAACACAGGAGTGGCAGCATCATGTTATGGGGTTGTTTTGCTGCAGGAGGGACTGGTGCACTTCACAAAATAGATGGCATCATGAGAAAAGAAGATTATGTGGCAATACTGAAGCAACATCTCAAGACATCAGCCAGGAAGTTAAAGCTTGGGCGGAAATGGGTCTTCCAAATGGACAAGGACCCGAAGCATACTGCCAAAATGGTAACAAAGTGGCTTAAGGATAGCAAAGTCAATGTTTTGGAGTGGCCATCACAAAGCCCTGATTTTAATCCTATTGAAAATGTATGGGCAAAGCTGAAAAGGCAGGTGCGAGCAAGGCGACCTACAAATCTGGATCAGTTACACCAGTTTTGTCATGAGGAATGGGCCCAAATTCTGACCAACTACTGTGAGAAACTTGTGGAAGGATATCCCAAACGTTTGACCCAAGTCATTCAGTTTAAGGGCAAAGGTACTGACGCGCCCCCTGGGCCATGTTCAGGGGATACCCGGAGCCGGATATGGGTAGGGGTAGTAGTCCTTGTGGCGGTGACCCGGTCCGTGCCCAGGGTGTCAAACTAAGTGGCAGTCTAAGGCAGTAGATGTTAACTTGATCGACTACGCCACCCGTTGAGTGCGGCTTTGAAGCCGCCGCTGCAGGACAGTCCACTGAGGCCAGGTGTATAAGGATGTGCAGCGTGGTGGTATAACCCCCAACGGGAGGGGTATGGCCTCAGGGCAGCAGGTGAAGATGAGGGGGGTTGTGACGGTGCAGTAAGAAGAGTCAGAGTCAGGAGATGCAGTTTCAGGGGTTTTACTCACAAGTGTTCTCTCAGTCACTCTGGCCTTGAGTGACCACCCGAGCCGTGCTGCGTCCACCAGGTCCTGGACTCGGCTAACCCCCAGGCAGTTCTGGAGCGTGGTCCTGAGCTCCCTTCTCCCTCTCTGTCTCTGGCCATTCCCACCAGGGATCCACCTTTGGCCGGCTCCCTCGGGTCTCTTAGTGGTCAAACCTCCTCTGGGTTCCCTGACCCTATGCTTGGTGTGCCTTTCTGGTGGATTTGGTGAGGGTCGTGGCAAAGCTTGCCCACGACCTCCGGTTCCTGGCTAAGGGTTACTTTTGCCTCCGCCAGCTTGGGATCCGGTGCCCTTTTCTGCCAACCTTCACCCTTTTTGGTCTGATTCTGGGATCTTAGGGTTCCCTCTGGCTCTGCCTCTCTGGGTCCTTCTTTCTCCTCTCTCCTCTGCAGGCTTGGCTCTGGAGCTGGGCCCAGCCGGAGCCACAGCTCCCTGTCAGCCCTCCTGGCTGAGCTCCCCTGCTCAAAAGACCCTGTCCTAAGATGGTGCCCACCATATATACTCCCTCTATGTGTGAGCCCAGGTGACTAGCACCCAATGAGCTCCTAGCTTTACCCAGAGTACTCCCCCTATCTGCCCCTACACTACTGGGATGTTCCACCCCCCTCCCACTCCAGCCAGGGACAGACGCTGTCGTACCTGCACATATACTTGGTGGGAGTACCGTAGTTCTGTCCCCCGGAAATGGGATGTATGTAGTGCATGCAGCCTACTGAGCTCAGTCCCACACTCCATCCTTACCCGGGAGTGGAATACCACACCTCTGGAGTGAGGTGCAATACCCCTGTAGCAGCCGAGTCCTCAGGGTGCTATAGTACCAAATACTAATGAGATGTATGTAAACTTTTGACTTTGCAGTAAGTAATAAAAATGCCTTAAAACATTCTCTCTCACATTATTCTGGCATTTGGCAAATATTAAAAATTATGGTAATCCTAATTGACCTAAAATGGGAAAGATTTATTCTGATTTCATGTCAGATATTGAGAATAACATGCATATGTGTCTTTTTATCTAGTATATGTAAACTTCTGGTTTCAACTGTATGTGTGTTTTTTATGTATTTTTGCATGCGCCTTTTTCCTCATTCACTTGAATGGGTGAAAAATGCTGCAAATACTCTAAAAGAATTGACAGGCTGCAGAATTGAAAAAAAACTTTGACGATAGTTCAAATCTGCAAGGAAAAAATAAGCAGTGTGTGCATTAGATTTTAGAAATCCCATTCACTTTACTGGTACTATAAAACTCTGCATTTTCTTTCTGCGACAAAATCACAAGGAAAAAAAACACAGCAAAAACGCAGCATGTGAGCAAGCCCTTACTGGGGAATCAGATGTTATAATATCATGTGTTATATTGGCTGTTATGCTGACTAAACAACTAGTTTTTCCTGCTTTGATATTACTAATATTTTCAAAATAAGGTGAATTTACTCTTTGCAAATTTTGTTGCAGAAATTTCTGCACTGAAAATCAGTTCCATTCATATGAATATGGTTTTTCAGATTAATGGGAGAGTTGCCGAACTTTCCGCAATACATTTCACAGAGTGAATTCACTCTTAGGCCACGGCCCCACTATTAGTATTTGGTCAGTATTTTTTCTCAGGAGTGGGAGACAAAACCAGGTGAGGAATAATCAGAGAAAAGGTATAATAGAAACAAGTCACCAATTCTGCATTTACAGTGCATTGTGAAAGTATTTGCCCCCCTTGAACTTTTCTACCTTTTGCCACATTTCTGGCTTCAAACATAAAGATATAAAATTCTATTTTTTGGTGGAAGAATCAACAACAAGTGGGACACAATCTTGAAGTGGAACGAAATTTATTGGATATTTTAAACTTTTACCAAATTAAAAACTGAAAAGTGGGGCGTGCAATATTATTCGGCCCCTTTACTTTCAGTGCAGCAAACTCACTCCAGAAGTTCAGTGAGGATCTCTGAATGATCCAATGTTGTCCTAAATGACTGGTAATGATAAATAGAATCCACCTGTGTGAATCAAGTCTCCGTATAAATGCACCTGCTCTGTGATAGTCTCAGGGCTCTGTTTCAAGTGCAGAGAGCATCATGAAGACCAAGGAACACACCAGGCAGGTCCGAGATACTGTTGTGGCGAAGTTTAATGCCGGATTTGGATACAAAAAGATTTCCCAAGTTTTAAACATCTCAAGGAGCACTGTGCAAGCGATCATATTGAAATGGATGCAGTATCAGACCACTGCAAATCTACCAAGACCCGCCGTCCCTCTAAACTTTCATCTCGAACAAGGAGAAGACTGATCAGAGATGCAGCCAAAAGGCCCACGAACACTCTGGATGAACTGCAGAGATCTACAGCTGAGGTGGGAGAGTCTGTCCATAGGACAACAATCAGTCGTACACTGCACAAATCTGGCCTTTATGGAAGAGTAGCAAGAAGAAAGCCATTTCTCAAAGATATCCATAAAAAGTCTTGTTTGAAGTTTGCCACAAGCCACCTGGGAGACACACCAAACATGTGGAATAAGGTGCTATGGTCAAGTGAAACCAAAATCGAACTTTTTGGCCACAATGCACACCGATATGTTTGGCGTAAAAGCAACACAGCTCATCACCCTCAAAATACCATCCCCACTGTCAAACATGGTGGTGGCAGCATCATGGTTTGGGCCTGCTTTTCTACAGCAGGGACAGGGAAGATGGATGGAGCTTAATACAGGACCATTTTGGAAGAAAACCTGTTGGAGTCTGCAAAAGACCTGAGACTGGGACGGAGATTTATCTTCCAACAAGACAATGATCCCAAACATAAAGCAAAGTCTACAATGGAATGGTTCAAAAATAAACGTATCCAGGTGTTAGAATGGCCAAGTCAAAGTCCAGACCAGAATCCAATCGAGAATCTGTGAAAAGAGCTGAAAACTGCTGTTCACAAACACCCTCTGTGACGCCCTGCTGTGCATGGAGCCACAGATCCTGGAGGAGTGCATTTCAGGTTTTCTCCACAAGAGGCCCTCAGAGCATACACACACCTCCACCCTACCTCAGACCACCAGAGGGAGCCCGGATAGGGATATAAATACGGAGGGTGGAGCTAGGCAGAGTTAGTCTGTTAGTTAGTTCTCCTCAGGAAGTGAGTGGAGACAGAACAGTCTGGAGTCCACAGCCAGTTCCTGCAGAGTGAGACACAGAGAAACAGGTCAGTCTGCAGTGGAGCTCAGTCAGACTCAAGCAGCTCGAGTTAAGTGAGCTAAGAGCGTTGCTGACGCTCAGAGAGCAGCAGAAGAGGCAGCCAGCTAACTGCCAGTGTGTATAGCCTAGTGAGGGCCCGAGTAGGCCGAAGGCTAGAGGAGTGAGTAGCATTGGGGGCAGAGGAGCTTTACCAGCTCACCCCAGAAACCATATACCGGACACTGGGTCCGAGTCTGCAGGGATTCTTTACACCCAGCAGAAGACAATCAGAACCCCTGGCGATCCACATGTCCCAGGAATACCAAACGCTGACTGTTATACCAGGGTCAGGAGTTACCGAGGCCCCATATACCAGGGAGTGTGTACTCCAACAGAGGGCCCTACCACAGGATCAGCCGGTACAGAACAGAGACTAAGTTAGGCCTAGCTCCAGGCAGGCCAGAGACTAACACTAAGCGGCGAAGAAACAGGAGGCCCTACACCTGCTCACTGGGGAGAGTCCTGCAGTGTACCCCTCACCCTACAGTGCTCCGGACGGTACCTGCATTTCCACCAGTAAAAGGTACAGAAGCAAACCATATGTGTGTGTCCCCTGTCCTTCCTTGGACCCGGCTGGGTCACCGCCATATCGTGCACCTCGTCAAACATCACTGCCCTGAGGCCTAGCTCCATCTGTGGGGAGCTACACCATCAAAGCTGCTGTAACACCGGCCTCAGTGGACTGCCGCAGCGCTGGTGATCCTCACCAGACACCACAGGTGGCGTCACGAACTTTGACATTTCATTTCCCCCTTTTTAAGAGAGACCCCAGGGTACGGGCCCGGGAGCTGACCACCGCGACATCCCCCAAGACCAGGCATTAAGGCCCGGGCGCCGAGTAGTCCCCATCCCCTGGGCGCCACACCCTCCATCCAACCTCAATGAGCTCGAGCTGTTTTGCAAGGAAGAATGGGGAAGAATTTCAGCCTCTCGATGTGCAAAACTGATAGAAACATACCCCAAGCGACTTGCAGCTGTAATCGCAGCAAAAGGCGGTGCTACAAAGTATTAACTCAAGGGGGCCGAATAATATTGCACACCCCACTTTTCAGTTTTTAATTTGTTAAAAAAGTTTAAAATATCCAATAAATTTTGTTCCACTTCACGATTGTGTCCCACTTGTTGTTGATTCTTCCCAAAAAATGTAGAATATTATATCTTTATGTTTGAAGCCAGAAATGTGGCAAAAGTTAGAAAAGTTGAAGGGGGCCAAATACGTTCACAATGCACTGTATCACCCACTTCTGGTTTTGGCTCCCACTCCTGAGAAAAAGTACTGACCGAATACTGACCAAAGACTGATAGTGGGACCGTGGCCCATCTGAGAGGAGCATAATGTATGGTATGGTCATGTATGGTATGATTCCAGCAATGTGTCACTTACTGCAGTATTGATAAAATTCCCATTTTCTCTGCTGCAGATCTACCAGTTCTCCGAATGCTGAGCTCTGTATAACCCCGAACACACCACTGATTGGCAGATTTCTGTGTACACTGCACATAGGCGGAAAGCTGACAATCAGTGGTGGGGGCAGGGTCATACAGAGCTCATGAATATGGAGGCCTACATGGCAGCAGGGTTACTAGTCCTCTAGAGATAATCTCCTGCTAATAAAACAGTGATTTTATCAAAACTACAGCAAACAGTCTAGAAACTGACACATTACTGGAATCAGGGTCTCTGTCTATACATTATGCTGCTCTCATATTAGATTGCAAAAGCCTGGTGACAGATTCCCTTTAAACCCTTTCTGACGTATGACCTAATAGTACGTCATGGTGACCTGGGCCGATTGGACCAATGACGTATTAATAGGTCATATGGCGATCGCTCCTGTACACAAGCGGTGCTGGGCGATCGCTGCCGGGTGTCAGCTGACAGTCACAGCTGACACCCGGTGCTATGTGCAGGGTGCAGTCCCGCACCGCTCCTGGCACATTAACCCCCTCAATGCTGCGATCGAAGTCGATCGCAGCATTGCGGGGGCAAGGGGAGGTGATCGCAATACTCACCTCCTCTCCCAGACTCCAGCGCAGTCTGCCGCAGCTTTCCGGATGTTGCCATGATGACCCGATGTCATCATGACAACATCCGGGTCACCAGACAGCAAGAAGATATTTTGGTCATGCACCCATCAATATAATGTACCCATCAATAAATATTATTATGAAAAAAACAATAAAAGTACACATATTTGGTATCGCCGCGTCCGGAACGACTTGACCTATAAAACTGTCCCACTAGTTAACCCCTTTAGTGAACACGGTATAAAATAAAATAAAAAACGAAGCAAAAAACAATGCTTTATCATCTTATCGCCGAACAATAAATGAAAACACGCGATCAAAAAGACGAATATAAATAAAAATGGTACCGCTGAAAACTTCATCTTGTCCTGCAAAAAACAAGCTGCCATACAGCTCCATCAGCCGAAAATTAAAAAAGTTATAGCTCTCAGAATAAAGCGATGCAAATAAATATTTTTTTCTATAAAATATCTTTTATTGTGTAAAAGCGCCAAAACATAGAAAAACAATATAAATGTGGTACCGCTGTAAACGTACTGACCTGAAGAATAACGTTGCCTTATCAATTTTACCACACGCGGAACAGCATAAAAAAAAAAACCATAAAAACAATTCTGGAATTGCTGGTTTTTGTTTATTCTGCCTCCCAAAAATCGGAATAGAAAGCGATCAAAAAATGTCACGTGCCTGAAAATGGCACCAATAAAAATGTCAAGTCATCCCTCAAAAAACAAGCCGTCACATGAGTCTGTCGGCCAAAATATGGAAAAATGGAAAAATGATAGCTCTCAAAATATGGCGATGCAAAAACTAGATTTTGCAAAAAACTGCGTCTTTTAGTGTGTGACAGCTGTCAGTCATAAAAACCCGATATGATTCTGGTATCGCTGTAATCGCACCGACCCGAAGAATAAAGTCGTCTAATCACTTATACCGCACGAGGAACGGCGTAACAAACTCTAGGATTGTGTTAGGGTTAGGGTTGGGCTAGGGATTTTTTTCAAAAGTTAAAAAAAAAAAGTGTTGAGCGCAAGTGCTCGCTACTTGCGTTTGCATCGGGTGCTCGGGTATTCACTGAGTATCGCAGGTGCTCAAGTGACATGCTCAAGTCTCTGCCCCATATGCTTCAGGGCCAAAAAAATCTCACGGGGATTGCCTGCCATACACGAGCGATCCCCGCATTGTTTTTTTTTGGCTGTCTAATAACCATGAAACATGCGAGTGGGGACTCGAGCATGTCACTCGAGCACATGCAATATATGGTGCATACCCGTGTACCTGATGCAAACTCAAGTAGCGAGCACTTGCGCTCAAGACTAATGACAACTTATTCAATATGATGACCTAATGTTATCAAATTCTGTGTCGTACCTCTGGGTTCAAAATGTTCACTATACCCCTTGATAAAATCCTTGAGGGGTGTAGTTTCCAAAATGGGGTCACTTGTGGGGGGTTTCCACTTTTTAGGAACATCAGGGGCTCTCCAAACGCAACATGGCGTTCGCTCTCAATTCCAGCCAATTTTGTGTTCAAAAAGTCACACAATGCTCCTTCCCTTCTGAACTCTGCCGTGCGCCCAAACACTGTATTTTCCCTACATATGGGGTATTGGCGTACTCAGGAGAAATTGAACAACAGTTTTTGGAGTCCATTTCTCCTCTTATCCTTGTGAAAATAAAAAAATTGGGGCTAAAACATAATTTTTGTGGAAAAAGTTTGATTTTGTTATTTTCACGGCTCCATGTTATAAACTTCTGCAAAGCATTTGGGGGTTCAGGGTGCTCACCACACATCTAGATAAGTTCCCTGAGGGGTCTAGTTTCCAAAATGGTGTCACTTGTGGGGTTTTTCCACTGTTTAGGCACATCACGGGCACATCCGCTAAGTATTCAAGTAAATTTTACATTCAAAAAGTCAAATGGCGCTCCTTCCCTTCCGAACCCTGCCGTATGCCCAAGCAGTGGTTTTCCCCCACATATGGGGTATCTGCTTACTCAGGAGAAATTACACAACAAACTGCAGGGTGCAATTTCTCCTGTTACCCTTATGAAAATGCAAATTTGGGGACTAAAAAACATTTTTGTGGGAAAACTGAAAATTTTATTTTTACGGTTCAATGTTCTAAACTTCTGTGAAGCACCTGGGGGTTCAAGGTGCTCACCACACATCTAGATAAGTTCCCTGAGTGGTCTAGTTTCCAAAATGGTGTCACTTGTGGGGGGTTTCCACTGTTTAGGCACATCAGGGGCTCTCCAAAAGCAACATGGCGTCCGCTAATTATTCAAGCAAATTTTACATTCAAAAAGTCAAATGGCGCTCCTTTTCTTCTGAACTCTGCCATGCGCCCAAACAGTGGTTTTCCCCCACATATGGGGTATCGGCGTGCTCAGGAGCAATTGCACAATAAATTGCATGGTGCAATTTCTCCTGTTACCCTCATGAAAATGCAAAATTGGAGGCTGAAAAACATTTTTGTAGCAAAAATGTGAAAATTTTATTTTTACGGCTCAATGTTCTAAACTTCTGTGAAGCACCTGGGGGTTCAAGGTGCTCACCACACATCTAGATAAGTTCTCTGAGGGGTCTAGTTTCCAAAATGGTGTCACTTGTGGGGGGTTTCCACTGTTTAGGCACATCAGGGGCTCTCCAAACGCAACATGGCGTCCGCTAATTATTCAAGCAAATTTTACAATCAAAAAGTCAAATGGCGCTCCTTCTTTTCTGAACCCTGCCGTGCGCCCAAACAGTGGTTTTTCCCCTACATATGGGGTATCTGCATGCTCAGGGGAAATTGCTCAACAAATTTTAGGGTCTATTTTTTCCTGTTACCCCTGCAAACATAAAAAAATTGGGTCTAAAGTAACATTTTTGTGAAAAAAGTTAAATGTTAGTTTTTTTCTTCCACATTACAAAAATTCCTGTGAAACACCTGAAGGGTTAATAAAGTTCTTAAATGTGGTTTTGAGCACCTTGAGGGGTGCAGTTTTTAGAATGATGTCACTTTTGGGTATTTTCTGTCATAAAGACCCCTCAAAGTGACTTCAAATGTGATGTGGTCCCTAAAAAAATGGTTTTGTACATTTTGTTGGAAAAATGAGAATTCGCTGGTCATCTCTTAACCCTTATAGCTCTCTAATAAAAAAAAAAAATTTGGTTCCAAAATTGTGCTGATGTAAAGTAGACATGTGGGAAATGTTATTTATTAACTATTTTGTGTGACATATCTCTCTGATTTAAGGGCATAAAAATTAAAATTTTGAAAATTCCAAAATTTTCACAAAATTTCCATTTTTTCACAAATAAACGCAAGTCATATCTAAGAAATTTTACCACAATCATGAAGTACAATATGTCACGAAAAAACAATCTCAGAATCAGGGGGATCCATTGAAGCGTTCCAGAGTAACTCCTCATAAAGTGACAGTGGTCAGAATTGTAAAAATTGGCCTGGTCATTAACGTGTAAACCACCCTCGGGGGTAAAGGGTTTAAGAGACAACTTGTAAAGTGAATCTTTACAATTAGGGAGTGGACCAACCATAATTAAGGCACAACTTGTCATAGTTAGATGACATTTTCATTTCTTGGTAAAACAAAATGTTAGCTAAATACCTTATATTTTTAATGTATAGAGCAATAGTGGCATTCATGTATTCATTAGTCACAGTGTGCTGAAGCATAGTCTATGTATATGATTGTATATTGGCCACATACTCTATTGTGCATCTATACATTAATTATATAATAAAGGTGTGCAACTCTTTTTTATTTTTTTTGTAGATTTACTGTAATGTGAACCTGTCCACAGGATTTTGCTAAGTAAACTACAGGCTGCGCCATGTTGGGGCTGCTGCACTGATTATTATTATACCTGATGTGAAGAAATCCATCTTGTGGTTCTTGTGTAATCAGTGCTTGCAGTTCTGAGTTAATGATATGTTCGTGCTCCGGGGTGGGACTGTAGGCAGGGTTTTTCCTTGATAATCTTGGCCAGATAAGAGCTATGGCAAGATAAGACCTGGTCACAGGCCACCCCTGTCTGTCTCTCTGTGTGTTTCTTTGATGAGGTACATACATGTGCTTCGGGGCGGCCTGTGGCCAGGTCTTATCTCGCTGATCTGGCCTAGATTATCAAGGAAAAACCCTGCCTACAGTCCCGCCCCGGAGCACGAGCATATCATTAACTCAAAACTGCAAGCACTGATTACACAAGAACCACAAGATGGATTTCTTCACATCAGGTATAATGAAAATCAGTGCAGCAGCCCCAACATGGCGCAGCCTGTAGTTTACTTAGCAAAATCCTGCAGACACGTTCACTTTAAAGGAGAGTACAAACATTGCAAACTTGGTGCAGAATTTTGAGCAGATTTAACCCTTTCCAATATATGAATTGAAATCCTCACTGAATTCTGCACAAAGAATTGATATGCTGCAAATTTTAAAATCCTCACCAATAGTTCAATTTCCACTCAAATTCTAAGCATTATGTACAAGAAATTTGTTGAAATTTCATGTATTTATATAGCACTATATTAAGCTGTGAATTTTCTGTATGTAAGTTCTTGTAGAATATACTCACCAAATCCACAATGTGTGAATTTCCCTTAAAGGGTTTTTCCCAAACTTGACATTTATCACTGTAAGGCCTGGGCTACACTGCGACTTTTCATAGTGCTACTGATTGAGCTTAACTGTATAGCTAGAGGTGCAATCTAAAGCAATACATTGAGTTATATGCAATTGGGTAGACTGAAACTTCCACTTATTAGTTAAAATCAATCATCAGCGCTCACAAAGTCCTAGTGCAGCCTAAGCCAAAGGGCTCGCACACACGAGCGTATACATCGGATGAGTGCTATCCGATTTTATTGGATAGCACTCAGACCAATGTTATTCTATGGAGCAGTGCTGATCAAATGCTACGTAAATCGTATTGCACTCACCCATTCAAGGCTATGGGTGTGTGGAAATCATCGGACTGCACTCGGATGTCATCTTAGTGCAGTCCGATTTCCGCAGACTCACACAATGGAGAAGATGGAGAAATTTTGTTCTCCATCCTCTCCTTACTTGTGCTACGATTCTCTCCTCTGAGAGAATCAGATCACACTAAGCTGACACACTGATCAGAGTTTGATCCAAGTGTCATTTACACGACTGATCTGATTCTCTTGCATGAGATAATCTACGCTCATGTGACCACGGCCTAAAGGTGATAAAACGCTAATCATTGGAGGTTCAACCACTGCGATTCCTTCAATCACTACAATGGTGGTCCTGAGTCCTGCATTTCTTAGCAGTGGACATCCGCAGGGAGGAGGATTCTGGATGATGTTATGGATAAGAATGCTCCCTGCTGTTCACCATCCCCCATTCTGGTGATCAGTTGAGGTCTATACGGTTGCACACCTTCTGATCTAGTAATTATCACCTATCCTGTGGATTCATTTTAATGGATTATCCATACCAAAAGTTATGGGCTGCAGCACTAGGCATGATGGACCATGGCGAGCTGCTGTGCTGCAGGCCAGACTAGTCCAGTAATGCTCTCAGGCATCAAGCACAGTTCAGTATGGCATTTTCATATCTATCCAGGGAACAATGATGTGGTTACCAAAAAATCTTCTATTAAGGAAAAAGGTGATCCAACATATTGATAGGACTCCAGTATCTCACTCAGGGGTGTACAGATTCGTAATAAATGGACATATTTTATGGCCTTGGTACCTATTTATAACACTTTGGTATTTTCATAACATTTTATTGCCATTGTATTGTCGAAGATTCCCAGCCACTTCCTTTACTCCTGTTTCTGTGCTTCATACACTTGTTTTTCTCTGCATTTCCTGCAATTCTAAGTCTATTGTGCCTTATATTATGACCTGTACGTCAGCAGCAATTATCCTATGAGGATGTGACATCTATCTCATGAAAACAAGAAGGTCTCTGATTCCTCCATTATGCCATATGGAGAATAACCTTCCTTAAGAGTTTGTTTGCTGTTAGGGTCTAGTAACTACAGGAGAGCAGAGTTTGCTTAAGATTTATGCAGTTTATTGACTTTATATTTTGTAGTCTTTTCATCTTTGTAATATTTTTTTCTGATACGTAGAAGACCATGTACCAGATATCTTGTATGCACATGGGTGATTTCTATTAACTTGAACTGCAAACAATTTTCAAAACAAAGGTACTCTATGCGTAAAGATTTATTCACATCTTTAGAAGTTATCGCTTATCCATATGATAACTTGCTGATCAGTGGGGGTCCAATCGCTATATCCCCCACCAATCCTGAGAATGGAGCACTACAGAGTCCTGTCTGAATGGAGCGGATATGCACCCACCGCTCTATTCATTCTCTTTGCCACTGCTGGATACAGTCAAATGCAGCACCCTGCATATCCCAGCAGCCCCATAGAGAATTAACAAGTACGACTATGTTCCCCCAATGAGTTTTTAGTGCGGTTTTAACGCTGCATATTTTTGTTGCGTCAGAAACGCAGTGTCTTACAGTTCCAGCAAAGTGGATGGGATTTATAGAAATCTCATATAAACTGTGCTTCTTTTTAACCCAGCTTAAACTGACCTGCGGTGCTTATATCACATCCACAACACGTACATTTGTCTTGCAGGTACGCCGAGTTTTCTGTGCGGAATTTCCCCATAGACTTGTATTAGGTGCGGAAATTTTGCAGGTAAAAAATGCGCATATGTTTTTAGTGCGTTTCTGCTGCAGCATGTAATCCACACGTAAGTATGTCAAATACCATGAAGTATCAAAAACAAAGCAGCTTTATTTAAAGGCTGATACACCAACAAGAGACAAAAACCACGGAGTCAAAAACGCGATAAAAACGCATGTTAAAAAAACGCAAGTAACCTAACTTAAATAATAGGTGCAGAAATGGTGCCGAAATACTGCAACATCAAAACCTCAACAAAAGCTCATCGTGGGAACGTAGCCTAAGAGGTTGTTAAGGGACAGAAAAAGATTTCTTTATTTTGCAAAAGTTTTAAAATAAAATGTACTAATAAAGTTAATTACAAATAGTTGCCAGTACAGGGGTCCTGTCATCTCCACTTTCACATACGTTCTGACACAGCAGAGAGGTACAGCTGTACTTTTCACATCCCCCACTGTTCTCGCACCAGCGATTCCCTAGTTCCACGCTAGTCTTGACATATGTTTACACCAGCCAGTAAATGGTGACACGAATAAGGGTAACACGCCACCAATGTGACCAGTAACTGGATGCCAACGACATGCCTCTCGAGAGACATAACTAAAGTAAAAAAAAGTGTTTTTGGTCATTTTAATCCATGTTTAGTTTATTTAAAGCATCTTCTCATATAATATTATAGGGTATTGCAAGTTCCAGCTATTTTGTGTCCCAAAAATGTTAAGATTGTGTTTTCAAATTTCTATGGTGACTCCTTTTCCTTTACATTTCATTTTGATCAATGACTCATCCCTGTTTACTACGCCTTCCTTCCTCTCTTTCCGGCATGTAGGCCACGACTTCCATCTGTCCAGTGCACATCATAGATATTTTCCATGTATTTCATGTTTCTTGTTGTAGGAGAATATATAAAATAGATCATTTTAGAAGGACTGTAGTGAAACACAGATATATGTTATATTTCAGAGTTACCTCTCGTAGAGATTACATAATTACATATTTCTACTAATTATGTTCATATTATTTGGATAGTTTCTGCTGCACCTCTTCCCTCTCTTCAATAAGTAATCAGAAGTCAAATACTTGCAGATATTGTATTCCTGATAGGTATTTTCCAGGACTTTATCATCGACGGGAAATCTGCAGGACAAGCCATCAATATTTGGTGCAGGTCTGACTCAGAATACATCCACGGTTTAGCTAGATGGAGGTACCTTAGCACTTGCTGGTTAACCAGGAACAGCACTATACATATGCCATGCCTGTGCCTGGTACTGGAGTGTGCGCTACATTCCTCAACATGGGCCAAATGTGTACACAATCCACACTTCTAGCCATTGCCAGGTCACAAATACACTGCTCAAAAAAATAAAGGGAACACTCAAATAACACATCCTAGATCTGAATGAATTAAATATTCTCATTGAATACTTTGTTCTGTACAAAGTTGAATGTGCTGACAACAAAATCACACAAAAATCATCAATGGAAATCAAATTTATTAACCAATGAAGGCCTGGATTTGGAGTCACCCCCAAAATTAAAGTGGAAAAACACACTACAGGCTGATCCAACTTTGATGTAATGTCCTTAAAACAAGTCAAAATGAGACTCAGTATTGTGTGTGGCCTCCACGTGCCTGTATGACCTCCCTACAACGCCTAGGCATGCTGCTGATGAGGTTGCGGATGGTCTCCTGTGGGATCTCCTCCCAGACATGGACTAAAGCATCCGCCAACTCCTGGACAGTCTGTGGTGCAACGTGACGTTGGTGGATGGAGCGAGACATGATGTCCCAGATGTGCTCAATCGGATTCAGGTCTGGGGAACGGGCGGGCCAGTCCATAGCTTCAATGCCTTCATCTTGCAAGAACTGCTGACACACTCCAGCCACATGAGGTCTGGCATTGTCCTGCATTAGGAGGAACCCAGGGCCAACTGCACCAGCATATGGTCTCACAAGGGGTCTGAGGATCTCATCTCGGTACCTAATGGCAGTCAGGCTACCTCTGACGAGCACATGGAGGGCTGTGTGGCCCTCCAAAGAAATGCCATCCCACACCATTACTGACCCACGGCCAAACCGGTCATGCTGAAGGATGTTGCAGTCAGCAGATCGCTCTCCACGGCGTCTCCAGACTCTGTCACATCTGCTCAGTGTGAACCTGCTTTCATCTGTGAAGAGCACAGGGCGCCAGTTGCGACTTTGCCAATCCTGGTGTTCTGTGGCAAATGCCAAGCGTCCTGCACGGTGTTGGGCTGTGAGCACAACCCCCATCTGTGGACGTCGGGCCCTCATATCACCCTCATGGAGTCGGTTTGTGCAGACACATGCACATTTGTGGCCTGCTGGAGGTCATTTTGCAGGGCTCTGGCAGTGCTCCTCCTGTTCCTCCTTGCACAAAGGCGGATGTAGCGGTCCTGCTGCTGGGTTGTTGCCCTGCTACGGCCCCCTCCACATCTCCTGGTGTACTGGCCTGTCTCCTGGTAGCGCCTCCAGCCTCTGGACACTACGCTGACAGACACAGCAAACCTTCATGCCACAGCTCGCATTGATGTGCCATCCTGTACAGTCAAGCTGTTTTCTCCGTCACACGGATCACATATGCGTTTTCAGAAAATACTGCCATTTTTGGCCTCCATTCCAATTATTTTTCACTGCGTCAGCGAAGTTTTTGACACCGGTTTTCTGTTCAAACTAGTTACCTACAGGCCAGGTACTTTAAACTCTGTTTTCTCCATCACACGGATCATATAAACGTTGTCAGAAAATACTGCCATTTCTGGCCTCCATTACAAATTTCTTTCTGTGTGTCAATGAAGCAATTCACACCAGTTTGCTGTTCAAACTAGCTACCTTCAGGCCAGGTATTTAAAACTCTGTTTTCTCCGTCACATGGATCACATATAAGTTCGCTCCAAACTCAATAATTTGTAGTCAGCGTGGAAGATACTGTCCTTCATTTAAAATTGGTAAAGGCACGTGGCAAGGGACGGGGAACTGGACGTGATGGTGATGGTGCATGCAGAGGCCGAGCACAAGGCCGTGGGCAAGCTGAAATTGTGCCACAACAAACACCAACATCTTCTCGCCCGACCTTCCTGTCCCAATTCCTAGGGGACCGCAGCACACCACTATTGAACCCAGAGCAGTGTCAAAAGGTTGTTGGTTGGATAGCGGATAATGCTTCCAGTCACTTAGCCACCACCACCACTACCCTGTCTTCCACACGGTCAAGTCTCACTAGCCGTGAGTCTGGACCGCATATTCCTGACCCTGATCATCCTTCCTCCCACCATGCCGAGTCCCCAGAGACAGCTGATCCCACACTTGGACACTCTGAAGAGCTGTTCACTTTTCCATTTATAGATTCCAGCCTCTCACCCGGTCCACTTGAAGCAGGGCAAGAGGAGATCGCATGTAGCGATGACCAAATATTTGAGCAGCCACGGTCACACGAAGGCGACGGTGGGAAAGTGTCACAAGAGGTGGACGATGATGAGACACAATTGCCAGAAAGTCAGGAGGAGGACCAGGGTACGGAAGTGGAAGACGAGGTGGTGGATGATATAGTAACTGACCCAACCTGGCAGGAGGACATGCAGAGCGAGGACAGTAGCACACAGGGGGAGGGAGGCAGAGCACCCCAACAGGCAGGAAGAAGCAGTGTGGTGGCCGCAGACAGAAGGCAGGCAACTGTTCCCCGTAACACCAACATGAAGGAAGTTGCCAGTACAACTGTTAGGTCTTCCCGAGTCTGGTTGTTTTTTAAAGACTCTGCCGATAACCCCAAAAAGGCCATTTGCACCACCTGCCAGGCCAGCATCAGCAGGGGTGGCAAAACGACCAGCCTGACCACCACCAGCATGATCAGGCACATGGCAGCAAAGCACCCGACTTTGTGGGCCGAACCCCAAGGTCCAGGAACAGTGTCTGCGGGTGGCACCATTGCTTCTTCCACTGTTGTGCATGCAAGCCAATCCCCTGTCCATGGTGCATGCGAAGATGCCTCCTGCCCTGCACCTGTCATTGCACACGCTCAAGTAGCAGCATCAGGAAGCATGTCCACGTCCTTGTTTCAGCGCAGCGTTCAGTGGTCCATACCCCACTCCTTGGAACACAAGCGCAAATACACAGCCAACGCCCAACAGGCCACACTACTAAATTCTCAAATTTCATGACTGCTTGCGCTCGAAATGTTGCCTTTTAGGCTCGTGGAGACGAAAGCATTCCGCAACCTGATGGCGGCGGCAGTCCCTTGGTACTCGGTCCCCAGCTGCCACTATTTCTCCCTGTGTGCCGTCCCCACATTACACAAGGACGTGTCCCAAAATATTAGCCATGCCCTCAATAACGCAGTTACCGGGAAAGTCCACCTAACCACGGACATGTGGACAAATGCTTGTGGGCAGGGACGTTACATCTCGCTGACGGCACACTGGGTTAACATAGTGGAAGCCGGGACCCAGTCGGACCTTGAGACGGAACACGTCCTCCCGACGTCAAGGATTGAGGGACCTAGGTCAATCAGGATTGCTCCCATGGTCTACAGCTCCTGCACCTCATCCTCCTCAGCCTCCATCTCCGAAATGACCCCATCAGTCACAAGCTGGAAGCACTGCAGCACTGCCTCGGCCAAGTGGCAACAGGCTGTGCTGAAGCTAATATGCTTAGGTGACAAACCGCACAATGCTGAAGAGTTGTGGACAGCTCTGAAAGAGCAGGCAGATCTGTGGCTCACACCGCTGAACCTACAGCCAGGCATGGTCGTGTGTGACAATGGCCAGAACCTGGTGGCAGCTCTGAGGCGAGGCGAGCTCACAAACGTACCATGCCTGGCCCATGTGCTTTACCTTGTGGTTCAGCTGTTTCTCAAATCCTACCCGGAGCTGTTTGTTAAAGTACGCCGCCTGTGTGCCCATTTTATAAAGTCACCTACAGCTTCCGCCGACCTTGCCGTGTTTCAGCAGCGTTTGCGTTTCCGGCTCACAGACTGGTGTGTGATATCCCCACGCGTTGGAACTCTACACTGCAGATGTTGGGAAGGATTTGTGAGCAGAAGAGGACAGTTGTTGAGTACTAGAATCAACAAGGCCGTCGGTATTCAGTTCAGACTCCACACATAAGACCTCAGGAGTGGACATGGATGTCAGACATATGTACCATCCTTCAAAACTTTGAGGACTCCACCAAGATGGTGAGCGGCGATGACGCCATAATTAGCGCCACCATCCCGCTTCTCTGTCTTCTGAAATGCTCTCTGCTCACAATCAAAGAGGATGCATTGCAGGCGGAGCACAATGAGATGGAGCAAGGAACCATGCAGAGTGATTACACACAGCCCAGCCTCATCTCATCCCAATGTGGATTGGGTGACAATGAGGAAGAGGAGGAGGAGGAAGGACAGGAGCTAGTTTCATCCGCTATAAACGGTACTACCTGCACAGCTGTCATACCGTCTGTTCAGCGTGGATGGCCAGAGGACACAAAGGAGGAGGAGGAGAGCATGGTCAGTCATCCTCTTGGTGAGGACACAGAAGTCTTGCCTGTTAGTAGTCTGGCAAGCATGGCTGAGTTTATGTTGCACTGCCTTTCACATGACTCTCGCGTTCTCAAAATTTTGGGTGACAGTCATTACTGGTTGGTGACACTTCTAGACCCACGCTACAAGGAGAACGTTATATCTCTTACTCCTGAGGCGGACAGGTCTACAAAAATAGGGCAGTACCAGACGGCCCTTGTTGCGGAACTATTAAAAAAATTCCCATCTGAAAACGCTGGCGGCAGAGGACACAACTTCAATCCAGCAGAGGCAGGGAAACACTGTCAAGGTTCTGGGAGAGTTTTCTCAGCCCCTGCCATCGCACAGGCCCTGAGGCGTGGGGTACTCTCACAAGGAGTGCAAAGTTTGGGAAGATGCTGAGGGAGTACCTTGCCAACCGTACAAACGTCCTCCGTGATTCCTCTGTGCCTTATAATTATTGGGTATCCAAGCTGGATACGTGGAATGAACTGGCTCTCTATGCCTTGGAGGTCCTGGCCTGCCCTGCCGCCAGCGTTTTAACAGAGCGGGTTTTTAGAGCCGCTGGTGGAATTATAATCGATAGACGCATCTGTAGCACCCTGAGGACTCGGCTGCTACAGGGGTATTACACCTCAAGCCAGAGGTGTGGTATTCCACTCCCGGGTAAGGATGGAGTGTGGAACTGAGCTCAGATAGCTGCATACACTACATACATCTCATTTCCGGGGGACAGACCGACGGTACTCCCACCAATATATGTGCAGGTACGATAGTGTCTGTCCCTGGCTGGAGTGGGAGGGGGGTGGAACATCCCAGTAGTGTAGGGGCAGATAGGGGGAGCAGTCTGGGTAATTCTAGGAGCTCATTGGGTGCTGGTCACCTGAGCTCACACATAGAGGGAGTATATAAGGTGGGCACCATCTTAGGACAGGGTCTTTTGTAGAGTGAGTCAGTCTGTCAGAGTTTAGCCTGAGGAGCAGAGCAGAGAAGCTCAGCCAGAAGGGCTGACAGGGAGTTGTGGTTCCGGCTGGGCCCAGCTCCAAGGCCAAGTCTGAGAGAGAGAGAGAGGAGTCAGAAGGACCCAGAGAGAAGAAGAAGGAACCCCAAGACCCCAGAATACAAACAGCAGGGTGAAGGGTTGGCACCCAGGGTACCGGATCCCAAGCTGGTGGAGGCCACTAATCTTCAGCCAGAGACCGGAGGTCGTGGGCAGGATCTGCCACGACCCTCACTAAATCCACTAGGAAGGCATACCAAGTATAGGGTCAGGGAACCCAGAAGAGGTGTACCCACCAAGAGACCCGAGGGAGCCGGACATAAGTGGATCCCTGGTGAGAACGGCCAGAAGAGAGGGAAAGTCAGACAGGAGCTCAGGACCACGCTCCAGAATTGCTTGGGGGTTGGCCGAGTCCAGGACCTGGTGGACGCAGCACGGCTCGGGTGGTCGCTTCAGGCCAGAGTGACCATAAGAACACCCGTAAGTAAAAACCCCTGAACTGCACAGCCCGACTCTGAGTCTTCTTGCTTGATCATCCTGCACCTTCACAACCACCATCCTCTACATCTGACCCCCTGAGGCTATACCCCTCCCGTTGGGGGTTATACTACCACAGCTGCACACATACCAACAGCCTCAGCGGACCCTGCTGCAGCGGCGGCCTTTTGACCGCAAATCAACGGGTGGCGTAGTCGACATTAAGAACATTTAACAACATCTGTAAAGACTGCCACACACTGAGTTTGACACCCTGGGCACGGACCGGGTCGCCGCCACTCGGAGACTACAACCCCCATCTGATCCGGCTCCGGGTAATCCCCAAACAGCACTGGCCCAGGGGGCGCGTCACATCCACCTGTCAACTGAAAATGCTGACAGGCTGACTCTTATTAAAATGAACAAGGGCTGGATTGGGCCAGACTTCTCAACACCACCGAATGAGAGCAGCGTAACATAAAATCAAATCCAGTGTCTTTTCTTGGGAGGTGTATTCCCAGGCACCTTTTCACACCCAGACATTGGTATACGCTTCCTGATTTTGGCTATTTGCTCTTGTCCTCCTCATCCTCCACCACCATATCACCTGGGTAACCGTGGTCCGTGATGCAACATCCACATAATTTTTTTAAAGGGTGTTTATGATACCCGTAAAAAAATTTTTTTATATAGTATGTTCATGTATACCCCCCAGGGGTAAATGTTTGTCAGCCCATACACTTAGTGCATGGGCATTACAAGTATAGGAGGCCTGCTCCTTTCTAATGGGAACATTTTTTTATGAGGCCCTCCTCCATGTCTCTTCCAAGGGGCATTGGAGTGCCTCCCAATTTTTGGCAGCCCTTGCATTCACTGAATAGGCCAACACAATGGGAGACCCACTTCGTAATAATGGGAATATTTTTTTATGAGGCCCTCTACGTCTCTTCCAAGGGGCATTGGAGTGCTTCCAAATTTTTGGCAACCCTTGCATTCATTGCATATGCAAACACACTAGGAGACCCACTTCCTAATAATGGGAACATTGTTTTCAAGAGGCCCTCTGACCTCCACGTCTCTTCCAAGGGGCATTGGAATGCCGCCAAATTTTTGGCAACCCTTGCATTCACTGCATAGGCAAACACAATGGGAGACCCACTTCCTAATAATGGGAATATTGTTTTCAGGAGGCCCTCCTCTAAGTGTCTTCAAAGGGGTATTGGGGTGCATCCAAATTTTCAAAGTGGTATTGGGGTGCTTCCAAATTTTGGGAAGCCCAGGCACTCACTGCATACGCAATAATAGTATAGGAGACCCACTCTTTAGTAATGGGAACAATAAAACATAGCCGGCTGATGGCTCTCGAAGAATAGTGAGGGCCGACTGCTGGCCCTTTAAGAGTATTAAAGGCCGCCTGATGGCCCTATAAAAATAGGCTTTGTGACTCTCAGAGTCCCTCCTTCATAAATGAAACACAATGTGCCTGATGATATCTCACACACCACATGGCCAGATAAGGTTGTAAAACGTTAAAATGACATTTCCTGGTGAATGCATTAGTCACGGCTGAAAGCAACGCAAAAGTGAAAAAAAAAAAAATCGCATCAAAAACGCTATGTGTGAACATAGCCCAGGGTGTGGAGGAGCACTTTTGTTTTTGGTTATTTATTTTTCTTTATATACAAGTCATTACCCTGGAAAGGATGTTCCTTCACAGATTTCCCAGGAAAATCCATTTTGGTTTTGTTTTGGTATGTTTTATTGTGAGTCCGTAAAAATGGCGTAATACCTCTGACAACATTGTTGACAGCAGTGACCTGGGAGTCAGAAATGCTTCCAGGGGTCTTCCCCATGCTGTCCCCATGTAATTCGAGCACTGTTCCCATCGATTTGGGCAATTTTTAGGCCCTCTGCAGACCGCCGGGGGGAGCCACTAGAAAAATGCTCGAGTTTCCCATAGACTTACATTGGGCTCATTACTCGGGTCGAGCACCCGAGTATTCCAATGTGCTCGACCCGAGCATCGAGCACCCGAGCATTTTAGTGCTCGCTCATCACTATGTAGGACCCATTATACTGTATACTGGGTGGCCCATGACTTTGTCCAAGTTTTTCATTTTGGCCCTCTGCATGTTTGAGTTTGACATCCCTGCTTTAGGGTATGTGCACACAACATCTTTTTCAGTTGGGTCCACTCTGAAACCTACCTAAGTGCTCAAAAGAATGAACATATGCATTCTTATGTAAAAATTACTTGCTGTTCGTACATATATTCATTATTTTGAGCGCCTTTTAACTGCCAATGGTTAAATGAAGGGAGCTGACCATTCTTCCGGCATTTTCCATTCTAAAGACGCTGTATAATTTATAATAGCAAATAACAAATAAGAGCATGTGCACACGGCCTCATTTAGACACCTGTGCAGCCTCTGAGTTTTTCCAGGTGAAACCGCTTCTGGAAAGCATTGGCGGTCATTTCCCAGAGGCGGCTTAGCAGCGAGTACTGCCCGTTGTTCTTGTGGCGACTCTGCCAGCCGCAGCATTCACTCTACACTGCCATGTGCACACGTTCAGTATTTGGTCATTTTTTTACCTAAGCATTTGTATGCGAAAACCAGGACAGTCTCCAACACACAGAACAGGTGTCAGTCTTTCAATTATAGTTTTTCTCTGTAAGTTCTACTCCTGGATTTGGCATAGAAACATTGATGCAAAATACTAATGTGTGCATAAGGCCCTAATGGGGTTGTCCAGTCTGAGAGAACACGTTTGCGGTTGCTCTCTGACTGTAGACTTGTGATTCCTCTCGGCATGTGCCTTGTGCACTGTGAGGATTTTCTGGGGTCGGCGCAATTCACATACATGAAGTCACGTAAGGTCTAGACGCATCCGGCCTCGCTCAATACACTTGCATTGCGAAGCTGTGCCCACCTAGTCAGTACGTGACGGCATGTACAGTACAGACCAAAAGTTTGGACACACCTCATTTAAAGATTTTTCTGTATTTTCATGAATTTGAAAATTGTACATTCACACTGAAGGCGTCAAAACTATGAATTAACACATGTGGAATTATATACTTAACAAAAAAGTGTGAAACAACTGAAAATATGTCTTATATTCTAGGTTCTTCAAAGTAGCCACCTTTTGCTTTGATGACTGCTTTGCACACTCTTGGCATTCTCTTGATGAGCTTCAAGAGGTAGTCACCGGAAATGGTTTTCACTTCACAGGTGTGCCCTGTCAGGTTTAATAAGTGGGATTTCTTGCCTTATAAATGTGGTTTGGACCATCAGTTGTGTTGTGCAGAAGTCAGGTGGATGCACAGCTGATAGTCCTACTGAATAGACTGTTAACATTTGTATTATGGCAAGAAAAAAGCAGCTAAGTAAAGAAAAACGAGTGGCCATCATTACTTTAAGAAATGAAGGTCAGTCAGTCCGAAAAATTGGGCAAACTTTGAAAGTGTCCCCAAGTTCAGTTGCAAAAACCATCAAGCGCTACAAAGAAACTGGCTCACATGAGGACCGCCCAAGGAAAGGAAGACCAAGAGTCACCTCTGCTTCTGAGGATCAGTTTATCCGAGTCACCAGCCTCAGAAATCGCAGATTAACAGCAGCTCAGATTAGAGACCAGGTCAATGCCACACAGAGTTCTAGCAGCAGACACATCTCTTTAACAACTGTTAAGAGAAGACTTTGTGCAGCAGGCCTTCATGGTAAAATAGCTGCTAGGAAACCACTGCTAAGGACAGGCAACAAGCAGAAGAGACTTGTTTGGGCTAAAGAACACAAGGAATGGACATTAGACCAGTGGAAATCTGTGCTTTGGTCTGATGAGTCCAAATTTGAGATCTTTGGTTCCAACCACCGTGTCTTTGTGCGACGCAGAAAAGGTGAATGGATGGACTCTACATGCCTGGTTCCCACCGTGAAGCATGGAGGAGGAGGTGTGATGGTGTGGGGGTGCTTTGCTGGTGACACTGTTGGGGATTTATTCAAAATTGAAGGCATACTGAACCAGCATGGTTACCACAGCATCTTGCAGCGGCATGCTATTCCATCCGGTTTGCGTTTAGTTGGACCATCATTTATTTTTCAACAGGACAATGACCCCAAACACACCTCCAGGCTGTGTAAGGGCTATTTGACCAAGAAGGAGAGTGATGGGGTGCTACGCCAGATGACCTGGCCTCCACAGTCACCAGACCTGAACCCAATCGAGATGGTTTGGGGTGAGCTGGACCGCAGAGTGAAGGCAAAACGGCCAACAAGTGCTAAGCATCTCTGGGAACTCCTTCAAGATTGTTGGAAGACCATTTCCGGTGACTACCTCTTGAGGTTCATCAAGAGAATGCCAAGAGTGTGCAAAGCAGTCATCAAAGCAAAAGGTGGCTACTTTGAAGAACCTAGAATATAAGACATATTTTCAGTTGTTTCACACTTTTTTGTTAAGTATATAATTCCACATGTGTTAATTCATAGTTTTGATGCCTTCAGTGTGAATGTACAATTTTCATAGTCATGAAAATACAGACAAATCTTTAAATGAGAAGGTGTGTCCAAACTTTTGGTCTGTACTGTATATAAATCACATACTTGTGGTCAGGTGCCCCCGCGCCGGAGAATCCTCACATATCTACATAAAAACTATGCTGTGTGCACATAACAAATGCTAGAAAACCACTCAAAATACCCAACGGTGCTCAACAACCTCAAACAAGTGCTCAGGTAATGACCAAACTGAAGTAAAAAATTGCTTCAGGATAAAACCACCAACAGTTCCTGAAGTGTCTCCTGGGAAAAACATAAGAAAGCAGTGTCACAGGTGATTAGTACCACGTTTATGGAACAGACTCTGGACACTTCTGAGTTGTGCTGGCAGCAGAGACATTGGCATAAACATGCGACATTGCAGCCTGCCAGCAGAGATACAAACCCTGCCAGCGCTGCTGGTAACCCTGGGCCGTCACCATGCTTTCCCTGGGGTCGGGGAACTTTCCTTTCCCTTTTGCCCGTCACCGTTATGCAAATTCCGCCCGAGACTTCACACCAGGAAGTAAAGAGAAAAACCTCCCGAGTAACTGAGCGAAGTTCCTCATAGTGAGCGGCTGCAGGGCGCAGCGTCCACGGGTCCGGAGGAGCTGAGCAGTCACCTGGCGGAGAAGGAGCTCTGCTCCCCGGGGAGGACACGTAGGTGAGTGTGGCCCCCTCAGCCCTGAGGGTAAGGCTGCTGTAATCAGTCAGCTATGGCTCCATTACTGGGTGGGAGTGATAAGCCACAGCTGAAATTAGAGGAGTACTACTACCCCCATCTGCTGCCTCTGCCCCATTCTGTACCCATGTACTACTGCCACTCAGCGCTGTGCATTATAAAGTGTTGTGCACTGATATGTTTTATTATATTTGGGGCATTGTATCTTGTAAGTCACAATATTTGATATTTGTGTGATATTTGACTACTTTCTGCGCTGCCCTTGTTGCTTCCATACCAGATCACCGGCATGTTGTACGTGGTGTGCGGCCCCCGGTGCTGTGGATCTGTGGGACCGCCGTGAGCCTTATAGGAAACGTGCCATCAGGGCTTGTAGACGCCATCATTGGAGGTTTATGGTACTTTTATAGTTGACACAATATAATCTACATTAAAGGGGTTTTCAAAAGAGTAGACGCCAAATGCTGACCGGCATTCACTCTCCCCCCAATCCTTGCCCTCCTCTGGTCTAAGTATTTTGGCCGCAGCAGTGATGTCATGTTGACAGCACAAATCACCGCTGCAGCCAATCGCTTAGCTCAGCAGCTTGTTCTGTCTACATTGTCAGAGCCAGTGATTGGCTGCAGCGGTGATGTGCTTTGTTAAGGTAACATGGTGTCATTTCAGCCAAAACAGTGAGACCGGAGCAGAGGTCTGGAAGACACTGGGCTCGGGAGGGAGAATAACATTTTGGCTTTGTTATTTTACATGTCTGGCAGAGTTTGTGGTCCATTTTGCTGAAAGTGGACAATCCCTTTAAGAGTTGAGTAACTTTGTAAATGTATTACTTGTTTTATACTGCTTTGAGTTGTAGACGGTCACATATCCACAGGCTTCAGAGCTGCAGTCTCCCAGCGTTCATTGGTCTGCTGCTTGCATGCTGAAAATGAGGTGTGAAATCACCGACACTACAGTAATCTAATGAAAACGTGAAGGGTTATTCCCATTTTTAGAAGTTACAATCTATCCATAAATTAGGTGGTGACTCACTGATGGGTGGAGGCTGGAAGCTGAGACCCGACCAGTCCCGAGGCCGAGCCCCGGGATATGTGCACCACACTTCACCCATTCTCTATGGCGCTGCCGGAGATATGCGAGTACAGTGCTCGACTTTTTCCAGCAGCAACATAGAAAATGAATTGAGTGGTGGCGGGTCAGTGGGGGTCTCTGTGATCCTACCCCCACCAATCTTGTTACCGCCTAGCCTATGAATGGGATGGGAATAAGGCTGCTTTCACATTACATTTTCTCCAAATTCGGTGGTCCCGTCGGGCTTGCATCTGAATCCCCCTCCCCTGCAAAAGCGGGATTTGGATGTATACGCAGATGGAGCCATAGACTATAATAGTGTAGGTAGAGCGAACCTGCGCTCTGTCGTGCATCATTTTCGGGCTTATACGCCTACTGTAGGCGGACACTCAGACGTAGTAGACTGCGCCTTGCTCTCCGCCTCCAGTAGGCGTATACACCCAAAAATGACGCACGACAGGGCGCAGGTTCGCTCTGCCTGCACTATTATAGTCTATGGTTCTGTCAGCGTGTACGTCCGAATCCCATATTGCGGACTGTTTTAACGTAAGCCCCGATGGGACCAACAAACGGGTGCCAAGATATGGCAATAATAAGGGATCATAATAACATGGCAATGATAAGGGGTCGTTGTTGCCTGGCTGTAATAATGGTTAGTGTGTAATTATATAGAGAGGATTATATCGAAGTGCATATGTAAATATCTCATAATGTGAATGGTTATTATTAATGCACGACTTTCTGTGAAAAGGAGAAGTAGAGAATCTTTGCTGGAGCAGTTTGTGCAATACCATGACATCTAGATACTGCTGCTGATGTTCTTTGGGGGAAAAAAAAAACCTTAAAGAGACAGTCACCTGTTTCCTTTTTTATTAAGAGCTTCTAAAACCTGACACCTATTATGTTGTTGATAATAATTAATTTAGTACATTTCAATCACTGTGTAGTTATGTGTGGATGGCTGAGTCATGATATCATTGCTGTTGATGGCGTCCTATCCATATCCCTTTTAGAGTAGGAATAATTTCCTCTGGAGTTGTATGTGCTGTCGCATAGGTAAATTGATTATCGTGGTGTTTTAATGGTTTAGATCTATTAATAAAAAATTCCCTTTTTGGCGCACACTATATTCTCCATTTTTGTTGCACTAGTCATTAAAATTTGATGTACAATTACTGTTACATTGAAGACTTGTATTTACAGGTTGACTTAATGTAGAGGTAGTGTAAATGTATGTATAATCTCATGCAGGGGCTTATATGTATATAGTATATGGTGTAGTGGTGGGGCGTGTATTCTGCAATAGAAATAGCACCACTGCTTCCCATGTAATGAAGCTTTTGTCTGGAGCTCTCCCTTCACCTGTCCTGCCACTTTCTTATCAGGACTGTAAAGATATGAATGGTTGACTGGTTACTACTCAACGCCTTGGCTTTAGGAGACAGCTGCTCATAGAAATGAAACTATTTTCTGCTGAACCCATGAAACTGTTAAAAAAAACAAAAGCCCCCTGGACTCCAGTAGGATCAGGCCTGGGGGGGGGGGAAGCCTGAAACTATGCATGATCAAATATGGCAGCATCAACTATATGAAGAACATTAATATTTCTCAATATTTTGTTTAGCGGATAATACAAATATAAATAATACATAAAACATCCACAGCAGATTACTTCCTAACAAACATTACCTGAAAATAAAAATCCTTTATGTGAGCAACCTTTTTGACTTTGTTTTATGTTAGCCTAGTGTCTACTTAAAAGGAACCTGGCAGAAACTTTTAAGACAAAATCCTTAATCTGATTGTGTAGCCCCTTTAAAAGATAAGTAAGCCAGGCGATCCTTTTATGACTGCAAAGAATTGCTCCAGCAGCTGAGAAATGGCATTGACAGGTCTGGTACACACCATTCACCTGTCAATCAGCCAAGGTCGGGTGGTGCTAGGTAGGAAATCCAGCTTCGCAGCCGCTAGCTGGAAGTGCATCCTCACGCCCCAGAGCTCCTCCAGGCTCAACTTGAAAATGCCAGTTTTCCTTTGCTTGTGGGTCATAAAAGGATCAACTGGCTTTTATTTTAAAGGCTTACCCATTCATATAAATGCGTTTCTGACAGGTTTCCTGTGTACCAAGTTTAGAAGTTATCCCCTATCGGATTGGGGATAACTTTCCAATTGCAGGATGATTGATCAATTCCAAGAACTGGAGCTTTGAAGAGTCCCATGTGAATAGGGCAGTGGTCGATCATCGCAAATTCCCTCCATTTATTCTTAAAGAAGTACTCCAATGAATATTTTTTTCATTAAATGTGTGTATACGTGTTTAATATACTCCCCTATCTGCGTCTTCTCCGGAATCCAGCGCCGTTCCTCTTCTCTTCTCAGTGACGTCACCGGAGATCAGACTCTTCGGATCACTTTGTGCCCTATGTGTGAGCCGAAGTCTCTTTTACAATGAAAGCCTATGGAGCCTCGTTCTGACGCTCCATAGACTTACATTGTAAAAGCCACTTGCAGAGCGCAGAATGACCCGAAGGATCTGTAGAGCGGTGACGTCACTGAGAAGAAAAGCAGAATGGCGCTGGATTCCGGAGAAGACGGAGGTAGGGGAGTATATACACTGACACTACATTACATGTACATGGGGATCTCGGTAGTGGGGACTCTCAGCAGTTGGACTCCCAGCGAACAAGAAGTTGCCTTCTATCTTATGGAAAGATAACTTCTAAATTTAGTACAACCCTTTTAACTTAAAGTGTAACTGTGGTCTCAGAAGAACTTGCAGCAAAATGTCTGTCTACCTCTAGCTTCTCCCTCCATAGAACTTTAAGAGCACCAACTGCCATCTCCAATCTCAACAATGGGAAAGTCTTTATTCACTGAATACAGATTTTGCCTGTGAACTGAGAATTTTGAGAATGAAAGATCAGTCCAGGATGACAATGAAGTGGATTTCTCTGATGATATATATTACAAAGTTTCTTATTTTCATGTGTACTATTGATTTAGGAGAAAAAAAAACACAATTAAAATGAGTTATTCTTTAAGTTTCAGCCGGCCCAGCAATCAGCGAGGTTCTGCTTCATAAACCCCTGCTATCACTGCTTATCGCCAAAAGAAGCTGCAATTGACCACAGATTTACCTTACAGGGGCAATGTAGTATTACATGCTGCTCAGACAAATAAATTGTCCAACTATGTAATATTAACATGTAAGTAGTGTTGAGCCACCCCCGTAGTGTTCGGGTTCGGTTCGTCGAACACCGGGATGTTCGTGGAACTGTTCGTCGAACACTGTCGAACACTGTTAAAACCAATGGCAGGCAAACAAAAACACATAGAAAACACCTTCAAAGGTGTCCAAAAGCTGACAAACTGCTCAGAAGACGCTCTCTTTAAAAAAGCCGGCCGACAATTTAGAACAGAAAGAATAGAGCTTCACACATAGATTAGATAGATAGAAACATGTCTGTCACATATATAATAAGTACAGTGATAGTGTTGATTACTGTACTTGTCATTTAGTGTTAAAATAAAGGATTTATTACAAAAAAAAAATTGGCCTGGGGTTCCCCTTAATTTTAGTCTCTAGCGGAGGTTAAGCAGACGGCTGGGGCAGATGTTTGAAGCCTGGGAAGGGGGTAATACCCACGGAGCTTCCCAGGCTACTAATAACAGCCCCCAGCTGAATACCTAGCCTTTACTAGCTATTAAAATGGGGGACCCCAAAAAAAATGACGTGAGGTCCCCCCTATTTTAATAGCTAGAAAAGGCTAGGCAGACAGCTGGGGGCTGATATTAATAGCCCAGGAAGGGTGCCATGAATATTGGCCCCCTCCCAGGCTAGAAACACCAGCCGTCAGCCGCCCCAGAAATGGCGCATCCATTGGATGCGCCAATTCTGGCACTTAGACTCGCTCTTCCCACTGCCCTGTAGCGGTGGCAGTGGGGTAATAGGGCTGGGGTTGATGTCAGCTTATAATGCCAGCTGACATCAAGCCCAGCTTAGTAATGGAGAGGCGTCTATAAGACACCCCCATTACTAACCCCATAGTCAAAGTTAAAAAAAAAACACAAACACCCAGAATAAAGTCCTTTAATTGAAATAAACACACAATTCTTTATTGTTCTAAATGAAACCATACTTATCGTCACGCACATTCCAGCTGAAGCCAACGATCTCCTGCAATAAAAATAAAATAATAAACCAACCTCATCCTTAACTTTCCATGGTTCCTAAGACTGCTCCAGCTCTGCTACATTCACATGACAGGCTGGATCGCAGCCGAAACCTGCCATGCCGCAGACACTGAGAAGCGCAGGCATGCTTGCGCTCCTCAGTGTCTGGCTGTGACGGCATCCAGATGAGCCGAGTTCATGTCCTATGACCTCTGCTCACCTCATGCACGTCACTGACAGCGTGGGAAAATTCTCCTGCGCTCACGGCAAGCGCAGGAGAATTCTCCCACGCTGTCAGTGACGTGCATGAGGTGAGCTGAGTTCATTGGACATGAACTCGGCTCATCTAGATGCCGTCACAGCCAGACACTGAGGAGCGCAAGCATGCCTGCGCTTCTCAGTGTCTGCGGCATGGCAAGCTGGATGGCAGCTTTCGGCTGCGATCCAGCCTGTCATGTGACTGTAGCAGAGCTGGAGCCGTCCTGGGAACCATGGAAAGGTAAGGATGAGGTTGGTTTATTATTTTAATTTTATTGCTGAAGACATTGGCTTCAGCTGGAATGGGCGTGATGGTAAGTATGGTTTAATTTAGAACATTAAAGAATTGTGTGTTTATTTCAATTAAAGGACTTTATTCTGGGTGTTTGTGTTTTTTTTAACTTTGACTATGGGGTTAGTAATGGGGGTGTCTTATAGATGCCTCTCCATTACTAACCTGGGCTTGATGTCGGATGGCATTATAAGCTGACATCAACCCCAGCCCTATTACCCCACTGCCACCACTACAGGGCAGTGGGAAGAGCGAGGCTAAGTGCCAGAATTGGCGCATCCAATGGATGCGCCATTTCTGGGGCGGCTGACGGCTGGTGTTTCTAGCCTGGGAGGGGGCCAATATTTATGGCACCCTTCCTGGGCTATTAATATCAGCCCCCAGCTGTCTGCCTAGCCTTTGCTAGCTATTAAAATAGGGGGGACCTCACGTCATTTTTTTTTTTTTGGGTCCCCCATTTTAATAGCTAGTAAAGGCTAGGTATTCAGCTGGGGGCTGATATTAGTAGCCTGGGAAGCTCCGTGGGTATTACCCCCTTCCCAGGCTTCAAACATCTGCCCCAGCCGTCTGCTTAACCTCCGCTACAAACTAAAATTATGGGGAACCCCACGCCAATTTTTTTTTTTTTTTTTAATAAATCCTTTATTTTGACACTAAATGACAAGTACAATAATCAACACTATCACTGTACTTATTATATATGTGACTGACATGTTTCTATCTATCTAATCTATGTGTGATGCTCTATTCTTTCTGTTCTAAATTGTCGGGTAGCGGTGTATGCCGCTGCTGAATTGCCGGCGTTTCACTGTGAGCACTGTTCCCATCGATTTGGGCAACCACTGTAATGCCACAACCACCATGGCTGTGGTATTACAGTGAGTGGCAGACAATCCCTGCATGATGTGAAAAAATCCAGTTACGCTTTTGGTGCACAAACAGTTATCGAACATAACCTTGAACAGCCGAATTTTTTGCAAATCGTTCGCGTTCGTCGAATGACTCGAACACCGCCCAAAACAGCTCGAATTTGAGATTGGCGAACAGTTCTAGTCGAACATCGCTCATCTCTACATGTAAGTGATGGGTCCTTCATAGCAACTTTCCTTACGAGAACATCTATAAGCCTTTTTTATGTTCTCCAGTTCTTTTAAATCAATGGCCTATCCTTAGGACAAACCATCAACGTTTGACCTGACTCGTTATCCTTTAGGTCACATCTTTGGAGGTTCCATTGTTTTAAATTCTGGTTCTGAATTTTACAGAGATGTCACAGGTTGGAGAATGTCACCATGGAGGTTGTCAGTTGCTTTGTTTGATGGGGCGATGGTGCTTCCCTTCGTTGTTTACTAGTCATGGCTATTTTCTTTTAGGGCTCATGGAGACATCAGTGAATTTTCTTGTACACAAAATGGAAAAAAAACGATTTGGTCAATGTTTTTACGATGTTTCATTACCTTTTTACGCATGAGAAGCTAAAAAAACCTCTTATCAAACAAGCATGAAAATTGGACATGCACTAGGTTGCAACTAGTATGTTGACCTAGTGTGGGGTTTTCTTTAGACTCAAAGACCTGCATTGGCGGGTTTGACCCATGTTTCCAATCAAAATTGGACATATCTATGTGTTTTTGTGCGGACCACTGAGTCAACAAAAAAATTAACTTGTGAACAGCGCCATAGATTATAATTGAAATACTGTACGTGAAAAACTGATATCTGAATGAGCCGTTAGTTGAAGCTCTGCCTGATATTAGAAGAACAGAGCAGCCTCGTCCTATTCAAGATACTATGATTGAGTTATAATATCAGACATGGCTGTTTATGAAAAGTAAGGTGCTCACCACAGCCCCTTCAAAACAGTTTTTTAAGAACTTGGCAATCCCTAAAGGGTTTCTACTAATATAGGAAGTTATTACCTATCCATATCCTTGTGACTGGCACCGCTCCTTTTGATTTTAGCCCAGTGTTCCCTGGAAGTCTCTTGACATTAACAAAGTCTCATGACTCCTGCATCCATTTAGCAGGTGATGATCAGCTGCCATCTTCAAATTTCCATCCTAGCGGAAGAAACACGTCTTTTCTGCTCAGGCCAAATCGGACCGACTGCCGCTAATCAGTGGCCGCTTATTATCTGCAACAGTCACGTGAAGTTGTTTATATCAGTAGCCATGGAGGTGGGGGGAGGCACAGGGCTGAAAATGGAGAAATTGATCTGGATGTTTAAGATATCTTCTGATGAGACATGATGTTTTTCACAGAGGGAAATAGAGGTAAAATTTGTTTTTAGGGAAAAAAAAAAAATCCACCAATGAGATGGTGAGTTTAAAACGTCACATTTAAGAAATTGATTTAAAATACCAGGTAGTGGTAAAGGCAAAACCACAAAGAATATGGTTTGCCTTTACTACTACTGTATATAGTATTTTATTCAGTTTAATAAATGTGAAGTTTTATACTCCCTATCTCACCGCTGGAGAACTCCTTTTCCAATGTTTAGCTTGTTGCAGCCCTGACCTGGGCGGCTCCGAGCGATGGCTCCTTGCCGCGGCTCCGAGCGATGGCTCCTTGCCGCGGCTCCGAGCGATGGCTCCTTGCCGCGGCTCCGAGCGATGGCTCCTTGCCGCGGCTCCGAGCGATGGCTCCTTGCCGCGGCTCCGAGCGATGGCTCTTTGCCGCGGCTCCGAGCGATGGCTCTTTGCCGCGGCTCCGAGCGATGGCTCCTTGCCGCGGCTCCGAGCGATGGCTCCTTGCCGCGGCTCCAGAAGTGTTAAATGATGGTGAGCTGACTCTCCTTCTATAATTGTCCCATGTTTGCCATATCCATTAGATATTTGATCTTACCCACTTCTCTGCTGGACTATCAGATACAAATAGTTATCAAGCAACTCCTAATTCATGAATAAAGTTTACTTTGTAGATTTTCCCAGCTTATAAAGCTAATTAAACAATTGGCTCATCACTTTATCATCCCTGTCTATAGGTTGTACTTCCTACATTTTGGGCTACAATTTCCCAAATTCACCAGACCATGTGCCAGTTATTGCTGCCGGAACTATGTAGTATCCTCAGGGTTCTCCAACTCTGATGAAAGTTATCTTTTACTGAAAACAGCAGATGTGTGAAGATGTCAAGTGTTTGCTCACAGCTGATCTGATATCAGTAGCCAACCCTAGGGATAGGCAATTAATATCTTAAGCCGGAACAATAGAATCCTTGTGCCATGTCTGTTCATAACATTGAGTGTTTGGTACAACTTTCTTTCATCTTACAAACTGAAGAAAAATGGGGTCACAAATTTATCATATAAAAATAACAACTTTATTATATCGATAACCGTATCAAGGTCCCAAAAGGAGGATAGGAAATACAAGCCGCATATCAACATGATCAAGGGCTGTCTCGTGGAGACGAGCGTATAAATCGGATGTGTGCCATGTGATTTTTAATCAGATAACACACTGACCCTTCTTATCCAGGTCTGTTCAGTTGAACGATTTTTCACTACTTTCTTATGCATCTTGGAGGAGACTCAACCATTCAAGTTTATAGGTGCATTAAAAAACCCCAAAAAACAACAGATCCCACACGGAACATCTAAGTGGAATCTGATATACGGCTGCATTACTATTGTAAATCCAGAAAACTGTATGTGATCATGTGCATTTTTTAATGTAGTTGTATGAAAATGGATCACACACTGATGTCACATGGAAATAAAAAACAGACCTATGAATGACACATGGCTGACAATTAGAAAAAAATGTGTGTTTGTGGAGAGCAGGTATAAAGTGCAAGTGCAGTTCTAGGGAAAATACCCCAATACAGCTCCTGTCAAGTACAATTCAAAGGTGCTGGTACATAACCACAATACATGTGAAGTTCAGTAAAAGCAAGTATAAATCTTACCCATCGTACCCACAACAAAAGTGCAGCATATGTAAGCCACTGCCCTGACGTGCGTTTCATATGCCTGCTTTTCTTAAGGGTTTCTTTTTCATCTTGCCATCAGCAACCTTGTAATATACTGCAGCCCTTCCACCCCCTAATATTCCCTATTTACTTTAGTCCACAATGAGGTTTTGTATTAGATGTTAAGTAATTTTCTGTATCAGACATAGGTCTATGTCTTGTATTCATGGCTGTTCCATGTTAGTAGGCTCACAATATCAGTAATTCTTGAATTTTACTCTTGAGGGTTTTATATATATATATATATATATATATATATATATATATATATATATATATATATATATATATATATATATATATATATATATATATATATATATATATTATAATATTTTTTTTTTGTTTGTTTTATAGAGTTTTTGTATGTATTTTTATGTAGTCAGATTTTATATATAATTTTTTTTTTTGCTTTTTACTATCTGTTTTATGCATGCTAGTTCATATGAGGAAATTTCCAATATTTTTCTATTGAAATTATTTTCAAATTTGCTTAATTTTAGATGCATAATGACGAAAAAAAAATTGTTGTGAATATAGTCTTAAAGGGTTTCTTGCCTAAAGTATTGTCCAGGACTTTGACAAACCTGAGCCCAGCGTTGCTCCTGGTTAAATCAGAAGACCTGAGAGGGGATGAGACTCCACCCTGAGACATCTATACTTGTTATAGTTATACAAGCCATCATCCAAAACGTGCAGCCTATGGGATTTATTGATGTCTCAGATTTCAGTCACCATAAGGGCATTTATTTCCTTTGCTCCTGAGCTGATTGTGCTGTTGTATTGCATACAAATAGCACATTTTCATATGCAAATACTTATATTTTACAACAACTCTGTGACTTTTTAATGAGTTTTGCAGTCAAATTTTATGAAAATTACTTTATACCCCTGGATACATGCAGATGGGCTTGGACCCTTCAAGGTCTGCAGTAAAGGCCTCGTCCCATAAAATTAATTTCTTACTAGGTCTATAACCAAGGCTAAGACCAGGCAGAACATGTTCACTGACAGTGGATAGGCCACAGCATAAAACTACACAATAAAAACATACACTGCTCAAAAAAATAAAGGGAACACTCAAATACCACATCCTAGATCTGAATGAATGAAATATTCTCATTGAATACTTTGTTCTGTACAAAGCTGAATGTGCTGACAACAAAATCACACAAAAATCATCAATGGAAATCAAATTTATTAACCAATTGAGGCCTGGATTTGAAGTCACCCCAAAAATTAAAGTGGAAAAACACACTACAGGCTGATCCAACTTTGATGGAATGTCCTTAAAACAAGTCAAAATGGACTCCGTATTGTGTGTGGCCTCCACGTGCCTGTATGACCTCCCTACAACGCCTGGGCATGCTCCTGATGAGGTTGCGGATGGTCTCCTGTGGGATCTCTTCCCAGACCTGGACTAAAGCATCCGCCAACTCCTGGACAGTCTGTGGTGCAACGTGACGTTGGTGGATGGAGCGAGACATGATGTCCCAGATGTGCTCAATCGGATTCAGGTCTGGGGAACGGGCGGGCCAGTCCATAGCTTCAATGCCTTCATCTTGCAAGAACTGCTGACACACTCCAGCCACGTGAGGTCCTGGCATTGTCCTGCATTAGGAAGAACCCAGGGCCAACTGCACCAGCATATGGTCTCACAAGGGGTTCTGAGGATCTCATCTCGGTACCTAATGGCAGTCAGGCTACCTTTGGCGAGCACATGGAGGGCTGTGCGGCCCTCCAAAGAAATGCCACCCCATACCGGTGGGTAATGACTGACCCACTGCCAAACCGGTCGTGCTGAAGGATGTTGCAGGCAGCAGATTGCTCTCCACGGCGTCTAAAGACTCTGTCCTGTCTGTCATATGTGCTCAGTGTGAACCTGCTTTCATCTGTGAAGAGCACAGGGCGCCAGTGGCGACTTTGCCAATCCTGGTGTTATGTGGCAATTGCCAAGCGTCCTGCACGGTGTTGGGCTGTGAGCACAACCCTCATCTGTGGATGTCGGGCCCTCATACCACCCTAATGGAGTCGGTTTCTAACCGTTTGTGCAGACACATGCACATTTGTGGCCTGCTGGAGGTCATTTTGCAGGGCTCTGGCAGTGCTCCTCCTGTTCCTCCTTGCACAAAGGTGGATGTAGCGGTCCTGCTGCTGGGTTGTTGCCCTGCTACGGCCCCCTCCACATCTCCTGGTGTACTGGCCTGTCTCCTGGTAGCGCCTCCAGCCACTGGACACTATGCTGACAGACACACCTGCAGAACCACTCCTTTATTGAGTGTGTCTTGATAATTGCCAATAATTTCCATCTATTGTCTATTCCATTTGCACAACAGCATGTGAAATTGATTGTCAATCAGTGTTGCTTCCTAAGTGGACAGTTTGATTTCACAGAAGTTTGATTTACTTGTAGTTATATTCTGTTGTTTAAGTGTTCCCTTTATTTTTTTGAGCAGTGTATATTGCATACGTGATTTTGCTGTGACCGGCTGCAATGGTTTGTAAGGTCTAGGGTGAGTTCCTCCCATCTGGTTCTTCCACCCTCCTCTGCTCATGTTGTAAAGTCACTCACCACTTAGGGTTTGAACAGAATAAAGCTAGCTGTAGGCCGAATAATCGCTAAAATGACTGCTATCTCCCCCAATACACATCTGAGTGTTCCGGTTATTTCATGGCGTATAAGTCTCCTCACTCTGACATACCAGACCTGGCATGTCACTCTCCACAAGGAGAAACGTTACCCCTTAGATACTTGTGGGAGAGAGGTGCTGCAAGACACCTCTGGCACCAGATTATAGTTCTGCCAAAAAAAGGCTATTTCTCTGAATTGAAAGTGGTCTTTTACTTCTCGCCCACTACGCATCATGGGGAGGTACTGCAGATCCGCTCCAATTATATGATTAATTGTATCCGTCAGTGGCCTCTACACAATGTGAGGGTGCTGTGCTGTTCTGCTCCATACACTGTTTGCAGGCTGCTGGAGCTGGTAACAGCTGGTCAGATGGGGAGCGGGATGTTGGACCCTGACCAGTATTGATTATTGTTGACCTGTTCTAGAGATGGGTCATCGATATCATACTTAGGAAAAACCTACTTGACGACATTTTTTAGCTGGAATGAGTTATACTTTAAATGTTGTCTAACAGTTTCTATTATTTTTTAATTGTTATATATGCTGTTGCCTGAGGTATGCAAACCAGTCTTGTAAGAAATGGGACATTATCAAGCATTCCTTTTAGGCCGATTTCACACATTAGTATTCCTTGGTACATGTACCGCCCATTATTTTTACGGATCAAGGACACATTTCAATGAATGTGACTTTTCACATGTCCATACTTATTTTGGTGGACTGATTGTCAGCCCCCAAAAAAAATGTTGCAATGAAATAAAAATTGCACACAGAAGCCGTCCATGTGTTGTCGGTATTTTCTGGTTCTTTGGGACGAAGAGTTTTTTTTTTTTTTTTTTTCATTTTTTTTCCATATATGAAAAATGGATGAAATTAGGATTGTGATTGTATAAAACATCCATTATCTCGAGTGTGTGTGTAATAATCCATATCGTTAATCGTGGACATGGAAGTTAACAATTTACAACTTCCTCATCTGGGATACTTGCCCACTAAAAAGAAATTTCAGCCTATAACAGACACTCTCCATCTGGAAATGCAATAATTATTATTAATTATTAATAGACACTAGTAATTAACCATTAGTTATTACAGCATGCTTTTATTGCATAATCATGGGGACTACAAGGATGTAAAATCCAGTTCCTGTTTTATTGCACATGTTATAATGCCTAGAAGACTGACTTGTTTTAGTACATGAACTTTATAAGCTAATTAAACATTTTTTTAGAAGTCTTTTTGCTGATATTACTACTTTTATATAATACAAAGTTGGCTCTTCTAAATGTTACTAAGGCTGCGTGCCCACGTTGCGGATTACAAGCGTTTTTGATGCGGATTTTCCGCAGCGGAAACGCTTGTAAAACGCTTGGTAATCCGTCCTCCATGGTCCCCAATGAGAATCCGCAAGTTCTATGCCCATGCTGCGGATTTTTCCACAGCGTTTATGCTGCGTTCAAAAATCCGCAGCATGTCCATTAATTTTGCGTTTCCGCATGCGGAATTGCCTTATTCAATGCATGAAAAAACGCAAGGCAATTCCGCATGTCGAAAACGCGCGATAAACTCTTGCGGAATTCTGCATGCGTTTTTCCGGGAGAGGACATGCGGAAATGAAGCAGAAATTTTCTGCTTCATTTCCGCAACGTGGGCACATAGCCTAAGAGCCTTGCCCACGACTGCTCAGTCATACTGTTTTTTGCCCAGGAAAGATCCCATAACTGAAGAGTTACAACCTGTTTATATGTAAATCTGTATAAGCTCCACAACTTGCCTATTCCATTTGTGGGACAGTCCTGTGAAACATGTTTGAGAGATCAGATCAAACAATTCATTTTTTTTTTTTTTCAGAATGGGTAATATTTTGTTTTGTGTCGGGAAAATTCATGAATAGCTGATATTTTTTTATACTCTGCTGCAACTTTCAGCTTTCCTAAACTCACATGTTGTGAAATTTACAAGACGCAAATGACGTTCTCTTCTAGTAAATTTTCGTGAGCCTCTACGTGTACTTCTCTAAAATAGATCTAGTACTTTTCCATTAAAGTACAGCTGCTCTCTCTACATATGTCACAGAAACGTGTTAAGTTTTCATGGATGGGGCTCTGGGTGCTGAGACCCCTCTGAACACCAAAATGAAGGGGGAGCATCGCTCAACTGTGGACTTTCTCTCTGCGGAGGCTGAAGAGGGGCACATTGGCCCTGATTAATCCAGAACAGTGTGTTATATGCCAGTGTTGATGATAAGTTCGATGGAATAAGATGCGCTAAATTCAGTAGGAGACACATGAACTTGGTGACTCTTCTAGCTTCTGTTCACCACCACAAGAAATGTACTCCAGTCCGGGACTGAAGAACGTTTATTTTGTAATTATGATGAATTTGTTGGCCATGCTCAGCCATGCCCTTGCTCGCAATTTTTTTTGCTTATCTGAGGTACTCAAAACATTTGCAACATCTCAGTTAGTGTCACAATAGAATTCTGCCTAAAACTCTTTGATGAATCGGGGCGAACGTTCCATTGGGTTTTCAGTCTTGAAAGATAGCAGCGCTCAACTGAGCACTTCTGCCCCTTCAATTAACATCCCGACGTATCAATTTAACGAAAGCCGTGACAGTCTAATATTGCAAATTGTCACCTAAACTTTATATTAGTATCTATTTAACTGATGTCATGGGCTTTGTATAATGTATATATTAAATAGTTAGCATTATAGCCAATCGGTTATGAATGCTTCTACTAAGCATTCGTCACAGACATGTATTACCCATAGACTCTAATGGCAACTGTGTATTAGATACTTATCAAAAGCTGCTGAAGAAAAGTTTTAATGGGTGTCTATGGTGGATGCCAAACAGTGGAATCCATCACCCAAAGTCTTCTAGTCTTCCATGTTTTAAAAGAAGTGCACATTTTAACATATACTTTTTTATGAGTTCCATAAGATAGAATACTATAATCTACTATGATATTCCATACCTTGAGGACAAAAGTCTATGAACATGGCCCTATGGACAAGCTTGGCTTAAATGTCGGAATCTTACATGGCCTACACACTAATTGTAAAAAGACCATAATAATATTGATTTCTATATACAGCAGACAAAATATTTATTTCCAGCAGAATTTGACATGTAATACTTCTTGATGAAATAGGAGGTAGATAGACGTTCAGTAAGAGGACTCGTGCTTCTTTTAGAAAGCCCTTTTATGGCTTTTTATGAAACGGCAACAATGTGACAAGCCAAACAGCCTGAATTGATATATAGTTTTTTGTAATCAGGGCTGTGGAGTCAGTAAGCCAGATTTCCGACTCCACAGCCCTGCCTCACTACTGAGCATGTACATAAAGTGCAGCACAGATTCATCTCACTACTGAGCGTGTACATAAAGTGCAGCACAGATTCATCTCACTGCCTCACTACTGAGCGTGTACATAAAGTGCAGCACAGATTCATCTCACTGCCTCACTACTGAGCGTGTACATAAAGTGCAGCACAGATTCATCTCACTGCCTCACTACTGAGCGTGTACATAAAGTGCAGCACAGATTCATCTCACTGCCTCACTACTGAGCGTGTACATAAAGTGCAGCACAGATTCATCTCACTGCCTCACTACTGAGCGTGTACATAAAGTGCAGCACAGATTCATCTCACTGCCTCACTACTGAGCGTGTACATAAAGTGCAGCACAGATTCATCTCACTGCCTCACTACTGAGCGTGTACATAAAGTGCAGCACAGATTCATCTCACTGCCTCACTACTGAGCGTGTACATAAAGTGCAGCACAGATTCATCTCACTGCCTCACTACTGAGCGTGTACATAAAGTGCAGCACAGATTCATCTCACTGCCTCACTACTGAGCATGTACATAAAGTGCAGCACAGATTCATCTCACTACTGAGCATGTACATAAAGTGCAGCACAGATTCATCTCACTGCCTCACTACTGAGCATGTACATAAAGTGCAGCACAGATTCATCTCACTGCCTCACTACTGAGCGTGTACATAAAGTGCAGCACAGATTCATCTCACTAGTGAGCGTGTACATAAAGTGCAGCACAGATTCATCTCACTGCCTCACTACTGAGCGTGTACATAAAGTACAGCACAGATTCATCTCACTACTGAGCATGTACATAAAGTGCAGCACAGATTCATCTCACTGCCTCACTACTGAGCATGTACATAAAGTGCAGCACAGATTCATCTCACTACTGAGCATGTACATAAAGTGCAGCACAGATTCATCTCACTGCCTCACTACTGAGCATGTACATAAAGTGCAGCACAGATTCATCTCACTGCCTCACTACTGAGCGTGTACATAAAGTGCAGCACAGATTCCTCTCACTACTGAGCGTGTACATAAAGTGCAGCACAGATTCATCTCACTGCCTCACTACTGAGCATGTACATAAAGTGCAGCACAGATTCATCTCACTGCTGAGCGTGTACATAAAGTGCAGCACAGATTCATCGCAACTAAAAGCCCAGATCCTTAGATCAGGAACAGAACAGACATTTATAGGACATTTCATAACTTTCCCAAATTCTTATGAAAACATTTACAGCACATCCTGCATTTTACTACTGTAGCCAAATGTATTATATATTTTAGGAGTCGGTCCATTTTATACTGACTCCACCAAAATCGACTCAGACTCCATAGCCCTGTTTTGTAATATACTTTAACCATAACTAATTGTATATGTCATAGATTTATTCAGTTGACTATAGAGATGATATTCAGCTATCCAAGTAAGTGATAAGGTAATGATTTCTGGAGATCCAATTGCTGGGATCCCCTCTACCGCTGAGAACAAGGCTCTGGCGTGACCTCTCTGAATAGAGAAGTGACAACCTTTTACAGTCTTTGGATTGATATGAAAAGCTGAGACCTGATTGTTATAGGCAAGCTCAGTGTTTTTTAAAGCCATGGTGCTCCTAAGCACCTTATAGAACCACAAGCTCACTCTTCTGCAGTGCTGCAACAATGTGATAAAGATTCGGAGAATCGAAACGTCACTACTGCTGGTCGCAGTCAAGACGCACTGTCTGAATTTCTACTAAATGTTCCATTCACTTGATTCAATTCTTCATTTTTGCTGGAAAACAGCGTGCAGTGAATATTTCACTATTTTTTGACCTGACATCCCCCCTCAATCATTGTGAAAAAATGTTTTTGTCTGTAATCAGTGTTCCTGCTCTTTTTCAATGTGATGATTTTGTATTGTCCGTGTTTTCTAACATACAACCCCTCCTGATATGATAATAAATATATGGTAATGCATTCCCGCTGAAGGACCTGGTAAAGCATCCTGACTACATGTTGTTCCAGTGCAATTTAACTTGCACATGAAAATGTTATGGTTGTTAATAAGTAACCTTTAAAAGTCTCCAATGTTGTAAGAAAGGGAGAACATTATTTTTTGCAATGTACTTGAACTAAGTCACTTCCTAAAGCAGAATTTGCAATGACCAATAATTCTCCAGAATGTCCCTTCCAAGTTGCATAATGGCAATTTTTGTCTTGGTGGCTGTACTTTTAAGCTACATTTTTGCATTTATAGATTAAACTTGCTGGTTCTATACTTACAAATATGCAAAAATATATCAAAGTTTATTCCTAATATTGTCATCTACTGTTTCAGTATTCAAAGGCCATATGGCAACTCCTATTTATGCTAGTTTGCTAATCACATACAGATGCATCTCGCTAAATTAAAATATCATCAAAAAGTTAATTTATTTTAGTTCTTCAAAACAAAAAGTGAAATTCATATATTATATAGAGTCATTACAAACAGAGTGCTCTATTTCAAGTGTTTATTTCTGTTAATGTTGATGATTATGGCTTACAGCCAATGAAAACACAAAACTCATTATCTCAGTAAATTAGAATACTTTATAACAACAGCTTGAAAAAGGTTTTTAAAATCTGAAATGTTGGCCTACTGAAATGTATGTTCAGTAAATGCACTCAATACTTGGTCGGGCTCCTTTTGCATCAATTACTCCATCAATGTGGTGTGGCATGGAGGCGATCAGCCTGTGGCACTGCTGAGGTGTTATGGAAGCCCAGGTTGCTTTGATAGCAGCCTTCAGCTCATCTGCATTGTTGGGTCTGGTGTCGCTCATCTTCCTCTTGACAATACCCCATAGATTCTCTATGGGGTTAAGGTCAGGCAAGTTTGCTGGCCAATCAAGCACAGTGATACTGTTGTGTGTAAACCAGGTATTGGTACTTTTGGCAGTGTGGACAGGTGCCAAGTCCTGCTGGAGAATGACATTTCCATCTCCAAAAGCTTGTTGGCTGAGGGAAGCATGAAGTGCTCTAAAATTTCCTGGTAGACGGCTGCACTGATTTTGGTCTTGATAAAACACAGTGGACCTACACCAGCAGATGACATGGCTCCCCAAACCATCACCGATTGTGGAAACTTCACACTAGACCTCAAGCCGCTTGGATTGTGCCTCTCCCCTCTTCCTCCAGACTCTGGGACCTTGATTTCCAAATGAAAATTAGAACTCTGGGACCTTGTGGAGTGTCAATGACTGCCTTCTGGACATCTGTCAAGTCAGCAGTCTTCCCCATGATTGTGGAACCTACTGAAACAGACTAAGCGACCTTTTTAAATGCTTAGGAAGTCTTTGCAGATGTTTTTTGTTAATTATTCGAACTTACTGAGATAATGACTTTTGTGTTTTCATTGGCTGTAAGCCATAATCATCAACATTAACAGAAATAAACACTTGAAATAGATCACTCTGTTTGTAATGACTCTATAATATGAGTTTAATTTTTTTGTATTGAAGAACTGAAATAAATTAACTTTTTGAGTATATTCTAATTTAGTGAGATGCATCTGTATGTGATACTAGTCCAGCAAGCGTTCGAAAAGTAATATAGTGTTTTTAAAGTAAAATCAACCAGGGTTGGAAATTATGCTTAGAATTTTATAATTTTCCCAGAAGTATCTCCTTGCCTGCTGTATATAGTATATACTGTGTGAAGACTGCACTTGTCACACTAAATATGTTTGGTAAAATTTGCTTTAGGTTAAGTTAACGCAATACGTTTTTTGATGCAGCTTTTTTTCTGCCCCGGAAACGCATTAAAACCGCTTGGTAATAGGTCTGCCATGTATTGCAATGGTGATCCGGATGTGTTGTGCACATCATGCTGAAATTTCCGCTCCGGATTACCATTGCGGCAAAAAAACGCAGTATTACCATTTATTGTGCGATTCCGTCGTGAATTCGCACCCATGGACTTGCATTGAATCGCAGCAAACCCGCAGGTATAATATCTATAGCTGCGGATTTTGCTGCGTTTCAATAAAACACACAAAAGCTACAGAAACAGGGAATGTAGTCCTTGTAAAATTAAATATATTTTATTTCAAGAAAAAAATGAATAAAAACAAACACGGAAGGGGGTTCCACACAGTATGTATATAATTAAATGGAGGTACAATATATAATAGTATAATATCCATCAGAAATAAGTCTCATTATAAAAATTAGCACTGCATACATAACATATAAATCACAAAATTGCATCATATGAAAAAAGTATACATAATGCAATAAATAATATACCAGTAAATTATATATGTATACAACCAGATATTAGATAAGAATAATAAAGTGCTTTAGTTCAAAAGAGTCAAGATCTGGAGCAGCATAATAGGTAATGAGGTATATCATATTTAGGTTCAGGTAGTAAAGTGTATTTTTTTAAAAAGTGCAATCGGTGCATAATCTAAGTTAGTAAATGAGACAATCATGGACGACCCACATAGCAGATGTTATATATTTATACTGACCTCACATAAGAGCAATCCCGTACATTTCGCCTACCTGGCTTTTAAAAGGGAGGTTTCAATAAAAGTCAATGGGCTCGAATTCGCGTCAAAAACATGCTGCGAGTGGTATCCGGGTCGGGAGAGGAGGCTATTACACGTTTCATCCGACCGCTGCCCTGGCTGATAACAGCAAGAGCAGCGTGGATGGGAGGGGCAGCGTGGATGGGAGGGGCAATCTGCTCTTCTGTGCCTGCGGTAGTAAAAAAAAAAAACCTCTATACTCATCTGTCCGGCGGCCCCCGATGTCCTCCTGGTCCCCGTCAGCGATGTCTTCAGCCCGGCGGCCAGCGGTACACTGAGGGAGCTAAGTATACTGTGCTTCCAGGACCTGCGCTGACATCATCGATCAGCTGATGGTCACGTGACCATCAGCTGATCGCAGACGCCGGCAATCAGCTGATGGTCACCTGACCCTGGGAACATTCGCAAGAATGATCCCATGGTGGTAAGTTCACCGGGGCTGATCAGCTGATCAACTTCAGTGACCTCCTGCAGCATGTATACTGACAGGGGTGAATTTACACCACTGTCAGTATACAGTAATGTATTCTACAGCTGTGACATCAGTGATTGTTGATGTCACAGCTGTAGAAGTGACCTAGATCGTCGTGGGACACTCTTTGGCAGTACGTGGACTGCGTCGTTGACAGCGGACAGGTGAGAAATATGGTTGTTTTATGTTTTTTTCAGGATATCGAGGGCTTCGCGGAGGCGTACAATAAATTAAAAAAAAAAAACGTTTTTTTTTTTATTTCATTAAAATACACTGCTCAAAATAATAAAGGAAACACTCAAATAACACATCCTAAATCTGAATGAATGAAATATTCCCATTGAATACTTTGTTCTGTACAAAGTTGAATGTGCTGACAACAAAATCACACAAAAATCATCAATGGAAATCAAATTTATTAACCAATGGAGGCCTGGATTTGGAGTCACCCCCAAAATTAAAGTGGAAAAACACACTACTGGCTGATCCAACTTTGATGTAATGTCCTTAAAACAAGTCAAAATGAGACTCAGGATTGTGTGTGGCCTCCACGTGCCTGTATGACCTCCCTACAACGCCTGGGCATGCTCCTGATGAGGTTGCGGATGGTCTCCTGTGGGATCTCCTCCCAGACCTGGACTAAAGCATCCGCCAACTCCTGGACAGTCTGTGGTGCAACGTGACGTTGGTGGATGGAGCGAGACATTATGTCCCAGATGTGCTCAATCGGATTCAGGTCTGGGGAACGGGTGGGCACTCCATAGCTTCAATGCCGTCATCTTGCAGGAACTGCTGACACTCTCCAGCCACATGAGGTCTGGCATTGTCCTGCATTAGGAGGAACCCAGGGCCAACCGCACCAGCATATGGTCTCACAAGGGGTCTGAGGATCTCCTCTCGGTACCTAATGGCAGTCAGGCTACCTCTGGTGAGCACATGGTGGGCTGTGCGGCCCTCCAAAGAAATGCCACCCCACACTATTACTGACCCACTGCCAAACCAAATACTGAAGGATGTTGCAGGCAGCAGATTGCTCTCCACGGCGTCTCCAGACTCTGTCACGTCTGTCACATGTGCTCAGTGTGAACCTGCTTTCATCTGTGAAGAGCACAGGGCTCCAGTGGCGACTTTGCCAATCCTGGTGTTCTGTGGCAAATGCCAAGCGTCCTGCACGGTGTTGGGCTGTGAGCACAACCCCCATCTATGGATGTCTGGCCCTCATACCACCCTCATGGAGTCGGTTTCTAACCATTTGTGGAGACACGTGCACATTTGTGGCCTGCTGGAGGTCATTTTGCAGGGCTCTGGCAGTGCTCCTCCTGTTCCTCCTTGCACAAAGTAGGAGGTAACGGTCCTGCTGCTGGGTTGTTGCCCTCCTATGTCTCTCTCCACATCTCCTTGTATCTGCTCCATGCTCTGGACACTGTGCTGATAGACACAGCTACCCTTCTTGCCACAGCTCGCACTGATGTGCCATCCTGGATGAACTGCACTACCTGAGCAACTTCTGTGGTTTGTACTGTAGACACCGCCTCATGCTACTGTACTTCTAGGAGTGAGAGCAGTGGCAAAATGAAAAAGTGACCAAAACAGCCTAAAAGGATGAGAACAGAGAAATGGTCTGTGGTCCCCACCTGCAGAACCACTCCTTTTATAGGGGGTATCTTGCTAATTGCCTATCATTTCTACCAGTTGTCTGTTCCATTTGCACAACAGCAGGAGAAATTGATTGTCAATGAGTGTTGCTTCATAACTGGACAGTAGATTTCAAAGAAGTGTTATTGACTTGGAGTTACATTGTGTTGTTTAACTGTTCCCTTTATTTTTTTGAGCAGTGTTCTGACCATGTTTTTATTGAAAAGGCGGCGAATATTTTACCACGCGGTTAGTAATGGGGGCGTCTTATTGATGCTCTCCATTACTAACCTGGGCTTCACATCAGCCGCGAATACAAGGCTGACTTGAACCTCAACCCCATTACCCCACCCACCACCACTACAGGGCAGTGGGAAGAGCGAGGCTAAGCTCCAGATTTGGCGCATCTTATGGATGCGCAATTTCTGGGACTGTTGAGGGGTGATATTAATAGCCGCGGAGGGGGCTAGTATACATGGCCCCTTCCCTGGCTATTAATATCAGCCCGCAGCTGTCTAGTTTAGCCTTTGCTGGCTAGATTTTATAGGGGGACCCCACGTAAAAAAAAATTTCTGGGGTCCCCCTGTAATCTAGCCAGTAAAGGCTAAACAAACAGCTGTGGGCTGATATTAATAGCCAGGGAACATTTTTGGCTCATGGCCCCTTCCCCGGCTACTAATATCAGCCCGAAGCGGTCCACATTCCCTCTGCTGGTTATAAAAATGACGCTGGAGCCCATGACATTTTTTTTATTTTATTTTAGACTCTGTACCCCCAATCCGGACGTAGCAGCACTTTGGATGCATATTTCTTGCTGCGTCCAAAACTTTGCATTCTACTGAACGCATGTAAATCCACATGTGTTCACTGAACCATGTGGATTTATCGCATTCAATATTTTCTAGTGGTCAAATTTCTGTTGCGGAGACTAGCGACTCTGTAAGAGAATTTGACATGCTGCGGTCCTGAAAGACGCACCGCATGTCAGTGTCCATGGGTGATTCGCAACCTCTGATGCACGTATAGTGGACATGGGATTTCTAGAGATCCCATCCATTTATGCTGTAACATCTGGACACTGCGGGTTTGATGCTGTGTAAACGCAGTGCCAAACCTGCAGTGGCTCCTGACCGTGACCACGTACCCAAACTCACTCGCAGCTTGTCAATTTCTGTAGCGGACATGCTATTCTCCGCTGCAGATTTTGACAGACTGAAGTGTCATTATATGCAGTGGATTCACATGTACCGACAACAAAAGTGTGGTATTAGAACACCGCATTTTGGACGCAACAAAAATGCGTTGTGTCCAAAGCGATGCTGAGTGCTGATCGGGGGGACGTAGCAGCTAACGAACCAGAAATGAGATGTTCACTATGGCCAGGGAAAATGTTTGCCTAATGGCACCTTCCCAGGTTAAGAATAACAGCTCACAGCAGCCACATAAATTACATGAATAGAAATGCTAATGAAGATTGGGCGAATGGGACTAGCTGACACCCAGCTATTTTGTTTGGTGATGACAAGGTGTCTATCAGACCTTTTCATGACCAAACTTAAAGTAAAAAGAGTTAAATCTAAACCTTCTCTTTTTCTTGGAGGAAAAAAAAACCTGATGCCACTCTCATCAGTCTGACCAGTATAATCGGACCATTTTTCTCGGATGGAAAGAAACCGGCGATTTGAACCTCAGACTGAATTTCTGCTGCTGCTTAGCATGGGAAACACATTTTCTTCCAGAGTCTGGGAAGGGAGGGAATTGGGGATCAATGAAGATAAGTCATGTCCTTTACAACAGGAGAGGGGAGATACCCACGTGTTCACAATGCAGAATATAAACAGGAGCATGGTCATGTAACTCATCAGAAGACCGAATTTCAAACACACATATTAGTTCACATGTTGCATTTTTGCTGCGTTTTTTTTTTTTCTTCAGCAAAACCTGCTCTCTTGGCAGTCAACAACCTGCCTCAAAAAAGCATGCTTTCTTGCTTTTTTGCTGCGTTTTTGTCAGTGTTCATTTGTCTCTTGTGCTTGCTGATAAAGTTTAGTGCAGAAATAAATATCCTAATTCAACGTCGGCAGGTTTTGGCACCAAAAACGCATCAAAACCTGATACCTTTTTTTTCCACCACACATTGCTTTCAATGGGTAAAACACGCTGCAAAAACACTGACCTGCTGCATTTTGCAAAAAACAAGATATTTCACAAAATACTGAGGATATAAAAACCAAGCTGTGTGCATTAGATTTCTGAAATCTCATTGACTTTGCTGGTACTGTAAAACGCAGGTAAAAAATTGTATAAAAAAACGCTGGAAATAAACGTGTGTATGTAGCCTTAAAGTAAGTCTATATAAAAAGGATATAGCAGAAGTGTAAGAGATTAAGAGTTGCTGTATAAATACATCAAACAAGTGAATTAATAAATAACTTGTACAGTAGAAATACCATGCATATATCAGATGGCAGAAATACCATAGGTAAGAGATATCAACACAGAAGTAAAGACCCCACGACTCCTAAGGGCTGCAGGAAGGGAATGAATGCACACTTGTTGCATGAGCACTACTGATTCGAACAGATAAATATTGTCAGCGAGTCTAAATGTAAAAATGAGTAACCATACCATTTTCTATATAGTAATGGGAATCTGTCAGTAGGACCAACCCTGCTAAGCCGTTTATATGGACATGTAGGTCATAGGAAGCTAAATAAAATGATACCTTCATATCTGTGATCAGTTGTTTTATTCCAGAGAAATCCAAGTTTTTCTTTTCTGTAAATGAGCTGTTAAAATTTATGGGCCGGACACAGATCTGCCTCCAGAGATTATAGTAAATGAGAGGGCATAACCAGTGTGAGACATGTAATGACTGACAGTGTGCTCTCCTGATCTACATGTCTCACACTGGTAATGCCTCTTGTCATTTAGGCTGAGTGCCCACGATGCGGATTTAATGTGTTTCTGCGGCGGCGTTTCTGCCGTAGAAACGCATTAAAATCTCTTTTTAAGAGGTCTGGGATGTATCCCAATGATGATGCGCATGTGCTGTGCACATGCTGCGGAAATTTCCGCTGCGGATGATCATTGCGGAAAAACCCGCAGCACAACCAATTTGGGCGACATTTTTCGGCAAAATCGCGCCCATTGACTTGCATTGAACCACATAATATCCGCTTGTATACATGCAGATGTTATGCAGTTCAATGCGCGGATGGTACCCGGGTCTGGGGAAGAGGAGATTCTCATCCAACCCAGGTACCATAGTACCTGCAAGTTAAAAAAGAATTATAAAGTAAAAAATAAAAAAAATATTCATAGTCACCTCTCCGGCGGCCCCCGGTCTCCTCCCGGCAGCGTCCTCTCTTCTCGGCGTCCCGCGGTGTGCTGGCCGGACCTGCGGTGACGTCATTTAGTCAGCTGATGGTCAGGCGACCGCTGACATCAGCGATCATGTGATGGTCGTGTGACCATCAGCTGATTGACGTCACCGCATGTCCTGCCAGCACACCGCGGGACGCCGAGAAGAGAGGACGCTGCCGGGAGGAGACCGGGGGCCGCCGGAGAGGTGAATATAAGGTTTTTTATTTCTTCCTTTTTTTTTACTTTTGATGCAGCATTTTATAGTAGAAATTTCCTCTAAGTTGGTCACACAATATAAATCCATGCCAGTTGCACGGATTTATATTGTGTGACCAACTTGTCAAGCCCTTTTTCCAAGTGATGCTCAAAATCGCTTGGAAAAACGCTTGAAAAAAACGCATGTAAAAATGCTGAAAAAACGCATGTAAAATCCACATGCGTTTTTTTTTTCTGCCAAGGAGATGCAGAAACGCTCAGGAAATTTCTGCATCGTGGGCACATAGCCTTAGAATAATCTCTGGAGACAGATTCTCATATAGATCTATGTTCAGCCCAGAAATCTTAACAGCTCATTTATATATTAAAAAAATGTGGATTTCTCTGGAATAAGACATCAGATCGTAGATCTCAAGGTGTGATTTTATTCAGCTTCCTATGACCTACATGCCCATATAGACTGCTTAGGAGGGTTGATCCTAATGACAGATTCCCTTTTAGGCTATGTGCCCACGATGCAGAAATGCTCAGGATTTTTTCCTGAGCGTTTCTGCATCTCCCTGGCAGAAAAAAACGCATGTGGATTGTACATGCGTTTTTCCTGCCAGGGACATGCGGATGTGAAGCGTTCTTCACATGCATTTCCGCATGCGGGTTGACAAGCGCTTTCCAAGCGATTTTAGCATCACTTGGAAAGTGCTTGTCAACTTGGTCACACTATATAAATCTATGCAAACGGCATGGATTTATATAGTGTGACCCGAGAGAATGTCAAAAAATAAAAAAATAAATGTATACTTGCCCTCCAATGGCCCGCGCTGTCTTGCTTCACCGTCCCTGCTGCTGGCAGCGGTACACTGAAGGACCTGCCGACGTCAGTGTTGCGTGACCCGTCACATGACTCTGGCGTCAGCGCAGGTCCTTCATTCCATCGCGAACTGCTGCCAAGCAAGGAGGAGCGCACCGCGGGCCGCCAGAAGGTAAGTATATATTTATTTTTTATTTTATTCTTTTTTTTACAGTTTTCAGTGGTACCCAGGTCCGGAGGAGAGTCTCCTCTTCTCTAGACCTGGGTACCATCTGCACATTAGAACGCATAGAATGCGCATCTACAGATGCAGTTATGCGGAATCCATGCGTTCTAATGCAAGTCAATGGCGGCGAAAACGCAGCACCTCCGCAAAATAATTGGTAGTGCTACGTTTTTTTCCGCAATGATAATCTGCAGCGGAAATTTCCGCAGCATGTGCACAGCACATGCGGATTATCATTGGGGAACATGGCAGGCCTTCTACCATGCGTTTTTCAAGCGTTTCTGCAGCGTTTTTACCGCTGCGGAAACGCTTAAAAAACGCATCGTGGGTACATAGCCTAAAAGTTTAACGTTAGTGTCATATGTGACTTATCACTTTTGACCCGTGATTGATCTGTTCAGTTTTGTACTCCCTGCTAGGTTCAGAAATAGCTGTGTCAGGAGCTATCTTCCCTAGCAGCTTGTATTTATTTCCTTATTTGCATTCTCAGAAAGTGAGCTCCTTCATTTTCAGTTGGCGCATCAATAGTAATTATACATAGTGCATGGGGAAAGGGAGTGTTCAAAAGTGCAAAAGCTCTAGTCTACCCTGAATGTCACCACACTAGGGTTTGTTCACACTTAAGCAAAATAAATATTTGTTTTACTAACTATTTACTGTTAGTTTTTCCTTTCACAGGAACTAAAAGGTTCCTCCTTGGGGAAACTGATATCTAACTTAAAGCCTTTGCTTACATTTTATTTTATTTTTTTTGTGTTCACTTGGTATTCACAAGGATCCTAATACAGGGTTTGTCCTACTTTAATGTGAAGTCTTGAGTCACAGTGGACCAACTGTTAGCCCCCCAGTCATTGACTTACTGACTGACTCGCTCCTATACGTTAGTGTTGTCAAAAGGAAATGCAGCATTTGCATTAGGCAGTATATATTAGAAAAAATACACATTTAGTAAATGCAGTATAAACCAAGCACTTTAAAGAGAATCTGTTAGCAGGTTTTTGATATTTAATCAGAGAGCAGCATGATGTAGGGGCAGAGATCCTGATTGCAGTGATTTGTTACTAACTAAGGGCTAAGTGTCATGTGCATGTTAGACCAGCTAATCTGTGTAATCCTGCCCCCACAACTGATTGTGAATTGTCAGAAAGCTGCCAGTGTACACAGGAAGCTGCCAATCAGTGGTGTGGGGGGGCTATACACAGCTCAGCATTCATAGCACTGCTATGTCTACTGCAGGGAAAACAGTGATTATATCATACACCTAGATCCGATTAGAAAATCAGACCGTTCACCATAGCCTGTGCACGGCAACGTCACCCTTCACCAAGCCAAAATCAAATCCAATATGCTATCACATAGTCTTTAGTTCTTCATATTAAAATTTTTTATACAGAGTAAATATACAGAAAAGACAGTTAAAGTATCAGCATGAAAAAAATGCCAATTGGCTGACGTGTGTCAGACGACTATTAAGATTTTTTTTTATATATATATCATGTGTCAAGTGTTAGAAAATGGCTTCATGGAGCAGCTAAAACGGTGCTCTCTGAAGCTTCGGTGAATAAATAGCACTTTATTTCCTGAAGTTTGGAGTGCTGCTCTCCTATTTCTCTTCTTAAAAGATAGCAGAGTAGTTATGTGTTTAATTAAATCTAACCATGTAATTGTAGGTCAGAATGAAAGCGAAGACTATAAGTAGCATTTAATGTAACCATCCAGCGGGCTTCTCTATACAGAAGCAGGGCTGTGGAGTCAGTAAGCCAAACCTCTGACTCCAACTCCTCAATTTCCACAACGCCGACTCCACGACTCCGACTCCCTCATACATGGCTCATGTTTAAGTGATAAATTTACTGTAGGACACATTTTTCTCAGCTAAAAGTCTAGACCCTTAGATCAGGAATAGGACAGACATTTATAGGACATTTCATAACTTTCCCAAATTCTTATGAAAAAATATTCCCCACAAACTGCATTATACTACTGTACCCAATTTATTATATATTTTAGGAGTCGGAGTTGGTCCATTTTATACTGGCTCCGTCTCCACAGCCCTGTACAGAAGCCCCTATCACTAAAGGGGTTGTCCAGGCCATGTATAAAACTAGGGAGAGGATGTAACTTCCTGTGTATTATTCTGTTAGGATTCCGCTGCTTCCCACTCTTGGCGGCCATCACACCACTCATGTGATTTACCGATTTGCAAACACATGCTGACCTCTTTCTATAATACTTTTCTAGATGGTCTGAACCTTTCTATTTCTCTCTCTCTCTATACCAAAAAGAGAGAAACCTATGCAGTCACCCACATGCATAGTATAGAATTTTTGGGATAAATTCGAAGGAATATGACTCTGGATTACTGGAGTCTCCGATATTGTCACGGGTGTGTCAGGGTTGACATACAGTCATACGGTGGGATTCTAGTAGTCGGCTAGAATTACCTTGGAGTTTCTTCGTGGATTGTTTGTGCTTTCTCCGGTGTCATCTTGGAGCTACAGTGGTGGCCAAAAGTATTGGCACCCCTGCAATTCTGTCAGATAATACTCAGTTTCTTCCTGAAAATGATTGCAATCACACATTCTTTGGTATTATCTTCATTTCATTTGCTTGCAAGGAAAAAACACAAAAGAGAATGAAGCAAAAATCAAATCATTGATCATTTCACACACAACTCCAAAAATGGGCCAAACAAAAGTATTGGCACCCTCAGCCTAATACTTGATTGCACAACCTTTAGCCAAAATAACTGCGAACAACCGCTTCCGGTAACCATCAATGAGTTTCTTACAATGCTCTGCTGGAATTGTAGACCATTCTTCTTTGGCAAACTGCTCCAGGTCCCTGATATTTGAAGGGTGCCTTCTCCAAACTGCCATTTTGAGATCTCTCCACAGGTGTTCTATGGGATTCAGGTCTGGACTCATTGCTGGCCACCTTAGAAGTCTCCATTGCTTTCTCTCAAACCATTTTATAGTGCTTTTGGAAGTGTGTTTTGGGTCATTGTCCTGCTGGAAGACCCATGACCTCTGAGGGAGACCCAGCTTTCTCACACTGGGCCCTACATTATGCTGCAAAATTTGTTGGTAGTCTTCAGACTTCATAATTCCATGCACACGGTCAAGCAGTCCAGTGCCAGAGGCAGCAAAGCAACCCCAAAACATCAGGGAACCTCTGCCATGTTTGACTGTAGGGACCGTGTTCTTTTCTTTGAATGCCTCTTTTTTTTTTTCCTGTACACTCTGTTTATGCTTTTTCCCAAAAAGCTCTACTTTTGTCTCATCTGACCAGAGAACATTCTTCCAAAACGTTTTAGGCTTTCTCAGGTAAGTTTTGGCAAACTCCAGCCTGGCTTTTTTATGTCTCGGGGTAAGAAGTGCGGTCTTCCTGGGTATCCTACCATACAGTCCCTTTTCATTCAGATGCCGACGGATAGTACGGGTTGACACTGTTGTACCCTCGGACTGCAGGGCAGCTTGAACTTGTTTGGATGTTAGTCGAGGTTCTTTATCCACCATCCGCACAATCTTGCGTTGAAATCTCTCGTCAATTTTTCTTTTCCGTCCACATCTAGGGAGGTTAGCCACAGTGCCATGGGCTTTAAACTTCTTGATGACGCTGCGCACGGAAGACACAGGAACATTCAGGCCTTTGGAGATGGACTTGTAGCCTTGAGATTGCTCATGCTTCCCCACAATTTGGTTTCTCAAGTCCTCAGACAGTTCTTTGGTCTTCTTTCTTTTCTCCATGCTCAATGTGGTACACACAAGGACACAGAACAGGTTGAGTCCACTTTAATCCATGTTAACTGGCTGCACGTGTGATTTAGTTATTGCCAACACCTGTTAGGTGCCACAGGTAAGTTACAGGTGCTGTTAATTACACGAATTAGAGAAGCATCACATGATTTTTCAAACAGTGCCAATACTTTTGTCCACCCCCTTTTTTAGGTTTGGTGTGGAATTGTATCCAATTTGGCTTTAGGACAATTCTTTTTGTGTTTTTTTTCATTGAAGACAAATTAAATGAAGATAATAATACCAAAGAATTTGTGATTGCAATCATTTTCAGGAAGAAACTGAGTATTATCTGACAGAATTGCTGGGGTGCCAATACTTTTGGCCACCACTGTAAGTGTATTCCCCTGTTTGTTTCCCCTGTGTGTACTTTAGCTTGTAGTGGGGCTGACTTCATGCTCACCCCTCCCACTCCTTACCTAGGGCTTAGCCTTACGGTCAACTAGGGTCAGGTTTCGTGCTTGGAGATAGGTTCTGCACCTATTTAGGGTCTATAGGGGAGTTTGGGGTTTGTTGTTTAGATCTGTTTAGGGGTCTTCACTCTCCCTTTCCCTAGTGGTAGTGCTCCCTCCCCTTTTCCCGTCATTATGCGCTGGGTTCTCTCCATACTTAGCGTGACAGATATGCTCCTGAATTCTAGCTGTTATTTTTTTCGAAGTGCATGTGACATAAATTACATTGCATAATAGGCCTCATATTTTATATGTCCCATAAGTGATTTACAGTTTATTGCCCATTAGATTTTCTAATTCAATAGTATTATCAATATTTTTTTCGTTTTTAACATATTAACACAAGCATTTTTTACAGCATATTTCCATTGGACTTGAAAAAGTGTTAGTACTTTGTTAACCATCTGCTCCTGTTTCTTTTTTTTTCTTTTTTTTTTATAATGAAACTAGGGTATAACATACTCTTATATTAAAAGAGTTATTTTAATTGAAAAAATACACCAATTGCTAATTATTATTTTAGTACATCATCCTGATGTAACAATTTAATATCTTAATGATATTTTTTTGTTCATTTTCCTTGCTAAAAGTGGTAACAAATATAGGCTTATTTATATTTCTTCCTGAACTTTTTTTTCATATATTTTATCAAATCCACTCTTTCTGATTTTGTACAACACATTTTTCCTTATTAACTAGTTTGTTGCATACGTTCTTGTTCTTGTTGAAAGGAATAACTAGCTGAGTGATTTGTATTTTGCTCTTGTCACTTCACCAACTGGAATCCTTTTTAAGTACAATATCGACCCTACGTGCTTCGGATGACATGATTTTGCACTTACAATGGTGTTTCCTGCTGTAGATTTACAGAATGTTTTATTAGTCGTCCTCCTATCTCATCATCTGTTAGTAGTAAATCTAGAAATGTAATTTCATGATAATTCCATGAATATGTAAAGGACAAGGTAAAAGGATTCTCCTTAAGTAATTGGACATATTGTGGCACGGCTGCTACATCTCCAGACTAGACGATAGCCACTATGGTATATCATCTGTGTAGCGACCCTACCAAGTCATGTACATAAGGATTGCTGCTGCAGGCAAAATGATTTTCAACATAAATGTTTTTAAAAAAAATGTTATGAATTGCTCTGATATGTACCAACTACATGAGCGTCGTGATAGGCCAAGTACACCCCACTCATATCCACAATATTCACTAATGGCACTGGACTATTTCAGTGGGGTAACGTGACCTGCCATGCTGCACTGTTCAGGAATGGTTTGAAGAACATAACTCGGCCTATATATTCTCCGGATGTCAATCGAATTGCTCATCTGTGGGAGGTGCTGGAAAAGCAAGTCCAATCCATGAAGGCCTCCTCATCATGCAGAACCTTCTTCTAATGTCTTAACGTCAGATACCTCAGAGCACCAGAGATATTGGGGAGTCTGTTCCTCAAAGGGTCAGAGCTATGGGTGACACAGGTGGAACCTTCACAATATAGGTTTAAAGGGGAACATGTCAGCCCTTAGAGCTATATTTTACTCAGAAATGCTGCAACCTTTCAGAGAAAACTGCTAAAAAAAAAAGCTAACTGGGCACAAGTAACAAGTGGTTGATGGGGAAAGAACTATTTGTATGTAAGGAGAGACATTTTAACCAATCAGAGTCTGGTGAAGAGCAGCCGAAGAGAGATGCCTTGTGGACTCGTCTTCATGCCCGGCTTGTTTCCTGTGAAACATTGCAGCGTTTCTCAGCAAGACCTAACTTTCTGTAATGAGGGAGCCCGTCTGTGGTTTGGGCAGCATGAAATGAGAAATAACTAAGTGCCCACGATGCAGAAATGCTGCTGATTTTTTCTGCATCTCCCTGGCAGGGAAAACGCATGTGGATTTTACATGCGTTTTTCCTGCGAGGTAGAAGCGTTTGTCAAGCGTTCTTCACATGCATTTCTGCATGCGGGTTATCAAGCGCTTTTCCAAGCGATTTTAGCATCACTTGGAAAGTGCTTGACAACTTTGTCACACTATATAAATCCATGTAACCGGCATGGATTTATATAGTGTGACCAAGTTAATAGTTAAAAAAAAAAGAATAAAAATGGTAAAAAAAAAAAAAAATTATACTCTCCTTCTGATGGCCTGCGGTCTTCTCTCCGGTGCGTCCGGTCTCTTGTACGGCTCGCGGTGGTGTAAAAGGACCATCCATGACGTCATTTAGTCATGTGACAGGTCACGCGACCACCGACGTCAGCGGTCGCGTGACCTGTCACATGACTAAATGACGTCATGGAAGGTCCTTTTACACAATCGGGAGCCAGGATGCACCGTACAGGAGACGGGGGGGGGGGGCCATCGGAAGGTAAGTATAATGTGTATTTTTTATTTTAAATTCTTTTTTTTTAAACAGGTTCTATGGTACCTGGGTCTGGAGGAGAGTCTCCTCTTCTCCAGACCCGGGTACCGTCCGCACATTGAATCACTTAATATCCGCATGTGCACATATAGTCATGTGGATATTAAGCGATTCAATGCAAGTCAATGGTGGCAATTACGCTGCGTGTCCGCAAAAATAATGGACATGCTGTGGATTTTTCCGCAATGATAATCCTCAGCGGAAATTTCGGCAGCATGTGCACAACACATGCGGATTACCATTGGGGACCATGGGGCATGTATTACCAAGCGTTTTTTAAGCGTTTTCGCTGCAGAAATTCTGCGGCAAAAACACTTGAAAAACACATAATGGGCACGCAGCCTTAGAGATGATCGGCCACTGGGGTTATATGGTGCTCATGGTATTCAAGTTATCAGTCACATGAACAATAAATGCAGCTCTGAGTGTGAAAGCAGAAGACCTGATGAAGGTCAGGACTAGAATTGATGAGTGCGCTACGTGATGGAAATGACTGCTCTCATTTTATTATTTTCTTTTATTTCTACTCTCTTATACTACGCCATTAATTCCATAGCGCTTTGCATATCTCATCATCGCTGTCCGCATTAACCCCTTTACCCCCCAGGGTGGTTTGCACGTTAATGACCAGGCCAATTTTTACAATTCTGACCACTGTCACTTTGAGTTAATTACTCTGAAACGCTTCAACGGATCCCACTGATTCGGAGATTGTTTTTTTTCGTGACATATTGTACTTCATGATAGTGGTAAAATTTCTTCAATATCACTTGCGTTTATTTGAGAAAAAATTGGAAATTTGGCGAAAATTTTGAAAATTTCACAATTTGAATTTTTATTCCGTTAAATCAGAGAGATATGTTACACAAAATAGTTAATAAATAACATTTCCCACACGTCTACTTTACATCAGCACAATTTTGGAACCAAAATTTTTTTTTTAGTGCGCTATAAGGGTTAAAATTTGATCAGCAATTTCTCATTTTTCCAACAAAATTTTAAATTCTAAAAACTGCACCCCTCAAGGTGCTCAAAACCAACATTCAAGAAGATTATTAACCCTTCACGTGCTTCACAGGAATTTTTGGAATGGGGAAGAAAAAAATGAACATTTAACTTTTTTCACAAAAATGTTACTTTAGACCCCATTTTTTTTTATTTTTGCAGGGGTAACAGGAAAAAATGGACCCCAAAATTTGTTGTGCAATTTCCCCTGAGCACACAGATACCCCATACGTGGGGGAAAACCACTGCTTGGGCGTATGTCAGGGTTCGGAAGGGAAGGAGCGCCATTTGACTTTTTGAATGTAAAATTTGCTTGAATAATTAGCGGACGCCATGTTGCGTTTGGAGAGCCCCTGATGTGCCTAAACAGTGGAAACCCCCCACAAGTGACACCATTTTGGAAACTAGACTCCTCAGGGAACATATCTAGATGTATGGTGAGCAGCTTGAACCCTCAGGTGCTTCACAGAAGTTTATAACATGGAGCCATGAAAATTAAAATTTTCACCTTTTCCCCCAAAAATGTTTTTCAGCCCCCAGTTTTGCATTTTCATAAGGGTAACAGGAGAAATTGCACCATGCAACTTGTTGTGCAATCTCTCCTGAGTAAGCCGATACCCCATATGTGGGGAAAATACACTGTTTGGGCGCACGTCAGGGTTCAGAAGGGAAGGAGCACTGTGTGACTTTTTGAACGCAAAATTGACTGGAATCCAGAGCGGACGCCATGTTGCTTTTCGGGAGCCCCTGATGTGCTGAAATAGTGGAAACCCTCCACAATTGACTCCATTTTGGAAACTAGACCCCTCAAGGATTTTATCAAGGGGTATAGTGAACATTTTGAACCCTAAGGTACGACAGAATTTGATAACATTAGGTCATCATATTGAATAAGTTGTCATTAGTCTTGAGCGCATGTGCTCGCTACTTGAGTTTGCATAGGGTACTCGGGTATGCACCAAGTATTGCGGGTGCTCGAGTGACATTCTTGAGTCCCTGCCCCGCATGTTTCATGGTTGTTAGACACCCCAAAAAAACATGCGGGGATCGCTCGTGTATGGCAGGCGATCCCAGCAACGTTTTTTTTTTGGCCGCGAAGCATATGGGGCAGAGACTCGAGCATGTCACTCGAACACCCGCGATACTCAGTGCATACCCGAGCACCCGATGCAAACTCAAGTAAGCGAGCACTTGCGCTCAACACTGGTCGCCTTATTGTCGTCATTTTTTTTTTTCTTTACTTTTGAAAAAATCCCAACCTCAACTCTAATACAACCCTAACCCCAACCCTAACCCTAGCAGAGCCCTAACCCTAGAGTTTATTTTTTTACACTGTTCCTCGTGTGGTATAAGTGATTAGACGACTTTATTCTTTGGGTCGGTGCGACTACAGCGATACCAGATTCATATCTTTTTTTTTTTGCAAAGACTAGTTTTTGCATCACCATATATTGAGAGCTATAATTTTTCCATATTTTGGCCGACAGAGTCATGTGATGACTTGTTTTTTGGGGAACAAGTTGACGTTTTTATTGGTACCATTTTCGGGCATGTGACGTTTATTGATCGCTTTCTATTCTGATTTATGGGAGTCAGAATAAACAAAAACCAAATTCAGGATTTTTTTTTTTTTTTAATGCCATTCCACGTGTGGTAAAATGATAATGCAGCGTTATTCTTCGAGTCAGTACGTTTACAGCGGTACCGCATTTATATAGTTTTTTTTATGTTTTGGCGCTTTTACAGAATAAAAACAATTTTCTAGAAAAAATAATTTTTTTGTATCGCTTTATTCTGAGAGCTATAACTTTTTTTTATTTTTCGCATGATGGAGCTGTGTGGCGGCTTGTTTTTTGCGGGACAAGATGACGTTTTCAGCGGTACCATTTTTATTTACATTCGTCTTTTTGATCGCGTGTTATTCCATTTTTTGTTTGGCGGTATGTTGATAAAACATTGTTTTTTGCTTCGTTGTTTATTTATTTTTTTTACCGTGTTCGCTAAAGGAGTTAACTAGTGGGACAGTTTTATAGGTCAGGTCATTCCGGACGCGGCAATACCAAATATGTGTACTTTTATTGTTTGTTTTTTCATAATAAATAAATATTATGGGTTCAATATATTTTTATTTTTGGGGGATTATTTTTTTCATTTTTTTTATTTTTTTTTTTATAATTTTACAATTTGTTTAATTTTTTTTTTTTTCACTTTTCTACTTTTTTTTTTTTTTTTTTTACTTTTACACATTGTCCCACTATGGGACTTTCACTTTTTGCAGCCTGATCGGCTACATGGCATAGAGAGCAGCAGCTCCCTATGCCATGCAGCCTGTCAGCACTGCACACAGGGGAGACATTACTCTGGTCGCGCACTGCGCATGACCAAAGTAACGTCCTGCCTCCTGGTGACCCGGATGTTGTCATGACAACATCGGGTCATCATGGCAACATCCGGAAGCCGCCGCAGACATAGCTGGACGCCGGCAGGAAAGGTGAGTATAACGATCACCTCCCCCTTGCCACCGCAATGCTGCGATCGACTTCAATCGCAGCATTGCAGGGGTTAATGTGCCGGGAGCGGTGCGGGACCGCTCCCTGCACATATCACTGGGTGTCAGCTGTGACAATCAGCTGACATCCGGCGGCGATCGCCATGCACCGCTTGTGTGCGGGCGCGATCGCAGCGCTCGTAATAATACGTGGCTGGTCCCTAATTCCCAGGGCACAGCTGTTACTGAAAAGGTCGGAGAGGGGTTAAAGGGGTTTTCCCACAAACTAAAGTTCATTTTAATCTATAGCTCCTGGAATAAAAATAATTTCCACAATTGGATGTGTTTAAATAAAATACTCCTGTGCTGATATAATCTTATAAATGTGCCCCTGCTGTGTACTGTGTAATGGCTGTGTCTGACCGTATAGGAACATGGTCTGATCATACAACATTTCCTGGGCAGGGGAGGACGCAAAAGAGTATACAGACATTACAGCCGGGGATCACAGCTGATTCTTTTTGTGAGGAAAAACATTTCACTGCCTGTTTTTAAACAATGGTTTAGTTTCCGAGAAAGTATCAGCTATGATCCCTGTGCTGTAATGTCTGTATACTCTTTTCCTTCCTCCCCTGCCCAAGAGATATGGTATGATCAGACCATGTCCCTGTACGGTCAGACACAGCCATTACACAGTACACAGCAGGGGCACATTTATAAGATTATCTCAGCACAGGAACATTTCATTTAAACACATCCAATTGTGGAAATTATTATTATTCCAAGATCTATTGATTTAAAACTTTTGTTTGTGGGAAAACCCCTTTATGACTAAATTCCCTATCCATATGTCTTGGAGTGTGGGAGGAAACCAGAGCACTCTGACAAACACAGGGAGAATATTCAAACTTCTTGCAGATGTTGTCCTTGGTGGGATTTTGAACCCAGGACCCCAGTGCTAACCACTGAGCCACTGTGCTGACAATTTCTGAAAATTCAGTTTGTGCCTTCTTGAGGACTTGATTAACTGTAAGAAATCTTTCAACTAAACTTGGAGCAGTGTTCTCTTGGCCAGGTGACGAGTGTCGCCGTTACCTAGCATCAGCAAGAACGCTCCGTGCTGCATTACCTATTGTGAGTATCACTTCGGGTGCCATTTACAGATTGTGTGAGACAAACATAATCTGTGTGCAAATGTTTCTCATGAAGTCATCATGAAAACATCTGACCTTTTTAATGTCTACTCTATGAAATATTTTCTGACACTTATTTCCTTAACCAGATATTCCCTTTCTTTCTGCGGCGTTCTACATGGTATGTGTCGCAGAACTGGTTCCACTAGTTTTAGAAGTTTCAGGTGACACAGATTACCAGAAGCCCTTCAGCACACTGTGTAACCCTCCCTGCATAGTAGGCTATTGTATCTAATATGTCATTTTGTTTGTACAGTATATAGATGGGTAGCTCTTTCCAGTATTGTGAATAGTTAGGGGAAAATTTGCTGGGAAATTCTAAAACCTTGTAAGATATGTCCTTTTAAAAACACATGTTGCTACAACATATCTTGTAATTAAAGAACACAACTATGACTTAATTTACTAAAACGACCCTCCAGGCTCAAACATACTAAGACTAATTTGCCTCCGTATATGTGCAGAAATGACCTGCCATTCGTTTCTCCAGAATCATTGTGCTCTCTCTCTCTCTCAAGTGTTTATTTCTGTTAATGTTGATGATTATGGCTTACAGCCAATGAAAACACAAAAGTCATTATCTCAGTAAATGAAAATAATTAACAAAAAACATCTGCAAAGGCTTCCTAAGCATTTAAAAAGGTCCCTTAGTCTGTTTCAGTAGGCTCCACAATCATGGGGAACACTGCTGACTTGACAGATGTCCAGAAGGCAGTCATTGACACACTCTACAAGGTCCCAAAGTTCCAATTTTCATTTGGAATTCAATGTCACAGAGTCTGGAGGAAGAGTGGAGAGGCCACAATCCAAGCTGCTTGAGGTCTAGTGTGAAGTTTCCACAATCAGTGATGGTTTGGGGAGCCATGTCATCTACTGGTGTAGGTCCCCTGTGTTTTATCAAGACCAAAGTCAGCACAGCCGCCTACCAGGAAATTTTAGAGCACTTCATGCTTCCCTCTGCCGACAAGCTTTTTGGAGATGGAAATTTCATTCTCCAGCAGGACTTGGCACCTGTCCTCACGGCCAAAAGTACCAATACCTGGTTTTAAAACAACAATATCACTGTGCTTGATTGGCCAGCAAACTCGCCTGACCTTAACCCCATAGAGAATCTATGAGATATTGTCAAGAGGAAGATGAGAGACACCAGACCCAACAATGTAGAGGAGCTGAAGGCTGATATCAAAGCAACCTGGGCTTCCATAACACCTCAGCAGTGCCACAGGCTGATCGCCTCCATGCCACGCCGCATTGATGCAGTAATTGATGCAAAAGGAGCCCCGACCAAGTATTGAGTGCATTTACTGAACATACATTTCAGTAGGCCAACATTTCGGATTTTAAAAACATTTTTCAAGCTGTTATAAAGTATTCTAATTTACTGAGATAATGACTTTTGTGTTTTCATTGGTTGTAAGCCGTAATCATCAATGTTAACAGAAATAAACACTTGAAATAGATCACGCTGTAAGGCTGTGTGCCCACGATGTGTTTTTTAAGCGTTTCCGCAGCGGCAAAAACGCTGCAGAAACGCTTAAAAAACGCATGGCAAAAGGCCTGCCATGTTCCCCAATGATAATCCGCATGTGCTGTGCACATGCTGCGGAAATTTCCGCTGCGGATTATCATTGCGGAAAAAAACGTAGCACTACCAATTATTTTGCGGAAGTGCTGCGTTTTCGCCGCCATTGACTTGCATTAGAACGCATGGATTACGCATCACTGTATATGTAGATGCGCATTCCATGCGTTCAATGTGCGGATGGTACCCGGGTCTAGAGAAGAGGAGACTCTCCTCCGGCCCTGGGTACCATAGAAAAATGTGAAAAAAAGAATAAAATAAAAAATAAAGATTATATTTACCTTCTGGCGGCCCCCGCTTTCCTTGTCTTCACTTGCCGGCAGCTAGCGATGGACTGAAGGACCTGCGCTGACGTCATAGTCATGTGACGGGTCACGCGACGCAGACGTCGGCAGGTCCTTCAGTGTACCGCTGCCGGCAAGGGAGAACTTAGGGAATCAAGACACCGGGGGCCATCAGAAGGAAAGTATATAATTATTATTTATTTTTTTTTTACCATTCTTTCGGACACTATATAAATCCATGCCGTTTGCATGGATTTATATAGTGTGACCAAGTTGACAAGCACTTTCCAAGTGATGCTAAAATCGCTTGGAAAGCGCTTGTCAACCCGCATGCGGAAATGCAAGTGAAGAACGCTTCACATCCGCATGTCCCTGGCAGGAAAAACACATGTACAATCCGCATGTACAATCCGCATGTACAATCCACATGTACAATCCACATGCGTTTTTTCTGCCAGGGAGATGCAGAAACGCTCAGGAAAAAAAACGGAGCATTTCTGCATCGTGGGCACATAGCCTAATAATAATATAGGAGTTTCACTTTTTGTATTGAAGAACTGAAATAAATTAACTTTTTGATGATATTCTAATTTAGTGAGATGCACCTGTAGTTTGTTCCTCACATGTCCACAATAGTTCAGAATATTTTTTTTTTATTTTTCCTCTAACAGAGGGGCTTGGCGGAGATGGTTTACATTGTGATTCCCACTTGGTAGGGTCCTATAAATATACTTAAAACACTAGTGCTTATGAGCCCACATTTTTTCATCTTTGTTATAAATTGATATGTTGTTCTCCAGTCCTGTCAGGTTAAAATTTAATATGGGGTGTCCTATGAAAACTGCTTCTAACTTTTCCACAGCATAGGTGATCACTGATTGATGATGGGGAACTGCTGGGACTCGCACCGATTGGCAGAATGAAGAATATTTATCTCCGATAAGGCACTTTTAGCCCCAATAGAATTGAGTGGCAGTGCGCATGTCTGACCACTGCTCAGTTCATTCTCCTTGGGGCTCCCGGAAAAACCCAAGCACAGTACTAAGCAGTCCGCTAGGGCATGAATGGAGCAGTGAGGAAGCATGTGCACTGTTGCTTAAAGGACAATTGGTGCTGGTCATAGTGGCTATACCCCCTTCGATCCTGTGGATAGGTGACATCTAGTGGTGGGCGAACCAGAACCGTAAAGTTCAGGGTCCGTACCGGACACCGTGTCCATGCACTGACTCCGAACACGGACTTCTTCAGCCAATCAACAAGCTTTTCCTGTGTGGGCACTTCTGGCCCCATCACTTATTGGCCTGCACAGAATGTTACAAAAAATAAATAAAAAACAAGTGCAGGTAAAGCAGACTGCTGTGGGCTGCAGCCCTCAGCTGTCTGCTTTACCTTGGCGATTATCATAAATAGAGGGGGCCCCCATGCTGTTTTTTGTAATTATTTAAATGATTTAAAAAAAAAATGGCGTGAGGTCCCCTTTATTTTTGATAATCAGCCAAGGTAAAGCAAACGGCTAGGGGCTGGTATTCTCAGGTTGGGAAGGTCCATGGATATTTGGCCCTCTCCAGTCTAAAAATAGCAGCCCACAGCTGCTCCAGAAAAGGCTCCCAATTGTGGCTCTTTGCTTGCCTCTTCCCGCTTGCACTGGTGAGTTGGCAAGCGGGGTTATATTTTGGGGTTGATGTCAACTGTGTAATGTCCACTAGCATCAAGCCCAGGGGTTAGTAATGGAGAGGCGTCTATAAAACACCCCCTTTACTAACCCTGTAGTCAAAAGCAATAAGCACACAGAGAAAAGTCCTTTCATTGTAAAAAGCACTCCCCGATAATTACCCTCTTTTTACCCATTGATTACCTTTTTAACAAATAAAATAGAGTCCCTTGGGCTTGATGTCACAGCTGACATCAACCCCAAAACAATTACCCTGCTTGCAAACGCACCAGGGCAAGCGGGAAGAGCGAGGCTAAGTGCCAGAATTGGCGCATCTAATGGATGAGCCATTTCTGGGGCGGCTGAGGGCTGATGTTCTTTGCTTGGAATGGGGCCAATATGCATGATCCTATTGCAGTCATACGGACATGTTCGTTGGCCATTGCTGTAGCCAATGATCATGATCTGCAGGAACCGCACGAGAATGAGGGTGAAGAGTTTCCCTTTTGAATAGAGCTTCAGATAACCATGCACACTGGACTCGATGGCCAAGTACAGTACCCTATCTTTGGCAGTCCCCTAAGCTTTGAATGAAGTAGTACGCAGGATCCACCACTGTTCCTTTCAAACAGTCTCTGCATAACTCGGCTTGTAATAGTATCTCATCTCATGTGACCGTGGCAGGTAATCGCAGGCTACAGTGGTAAGTCACATGAGATGTTGCACAGAGAACAGAGGGCCACCCCAAGGAGTCACAGATCCTCAAACAAATCTGATGCGGATTTGGAGCTGTAGATGTCTCTGTGATTTCTGGTGCAATTTTCCCATTGCAGTTCAGCCCCTTGTGAGCCCTTCTCTCCTGCTAAAGTCAATAGTTACAGTACTTGCAGCTAATAATCTTCCTTTATTGGGTGAGTTGGTGACGTTTTTGTTTTTATCCTAATGTGGAAATGTCCTTTTAACTATAATACTTTTAGTTGAGAGCAAAACTTCCTGTTTCAGGGCTGTCAACCCTATCGGCTCAACAAAACAAAAAAAGGAATTGAAAATATTTTGTATGAAACATTTGCATGTACACAGAATGGTGAAAAACAGGGTGTGGAGAGAACTTGCCAAAGTTGATGTTGGCGAGATCGTGACTTACAAGAGATGTATATTATGTCTTTTTAAAACCTTGATGTAGTAAGTATCTTATTCTTTTGGATCAAGTTAAGTGTTCGAGGAGATAGAAGCTTAGTGTCTGTGTGCATTTAGGGTCATGTTGTAGATCTCCTAACACTGACATGTTTTTATAGGTAACCATTGCAGTTGTAAATGCCTTATAATTCTCTGTAGTGCCTTCATTGAACTGCTGGTATTTGATAGTAAGGTATGTAGCGTGAGAACGTGTAACATGAGGAACAAGATAACTGTTCACAGATCATTGATGGGAGTTTAAAGTGTAACTGTCGTTTCGATTTTTATTCAATAAATCAGTACTGCACATGGAAATGAGCAACTATGTAATACATCTTATCAGAGAAATCTGCTTTTTCTATCCTACTTGATTGATCTTCCCTCTCATTTCTTGGGGTAAAATCTGTATTCAGTGAAGATGGATGTTCACATTACTGAGATAGGAGATGGCATTTGGTGCTTTTAAAATTCAGTGAAGACGGCCGACACAAACATTGTGCTGCAAGTTTATCTGAAATGCCTGTTACTGTTCTCCATAGAATTTTATGAACACCAACTGTCATCTCCTGTTTCAGTAATCTGTCACCACTAAAGTCAGATTTTTCCCATGAATATTTACTTTTTTCATTTATTTTCCCCACTTATATAGCGCCATTAACTCCACAGCGCTTCATAGACAATATCGGCACTGTCCCCATTGGGGCTCACAATATAAATTTCCTATCAGGATGTCTTTGGAGTGTGGGAGGAAACCAGAGAACCCAGAAGAAACCCAAGAAAACACGGGGAGAGCATCCAAACTCCTTGCAGGTGTTGTCCTTGGTGGGATTTGAACACAGGACCCCAGTGCTGCAAGGCTGCAGTGCTAACCACTGATCCACCGTGCTGCCCCTATTTTATAAATTAATTATGTCATTCAGAAGGAGAAAGAAGCAAATTCCAGTGATAAGATATGTTACAAATTTCTTATTTTCATGTGCACTATTGATATACAGTAATACCTTGACTTACTAGTTAAATTTGCTGTGACCGAGCTCTTAACTCAATTTGCTCATATATCAAAGTAAATGTCCCCATTAAGATGAATTGAAATGCTATTAATCCATTCCAGCTCCCCAAATTCCACACCAATTTTTTTAAGGTGTGTTTAAATAATAATAAACTTTATTAATAACAAATACAGTAATCTACAGTATGAAAAACTATTAAACATGTAAAACTATTGTACTGTACTTTTTTTTTTTAATAACTTCACTTAATCATCTTCACTGAGTGTTGCCTTTTTCGCCTGAAGCCGACACTCCAAAGAGTCAGAGAGTGCATATAATAGTGCCGTATACCTTGCCGCACATGTAAAATAAGGTACTGCCACAGGAAAAACAGAGAGACAGAGATGCTTGCACGGCAGGATAACAACGTGACGCAAGCTCTCTCGTAACTCCGAGCTCGGCTCGCATCATAAAACAAGAAATCGACCGAGCGACAGCTCTTAAAATTCGGCTTGGAAAATTTGTAAGTAGTTAGGGTATTAATGTATTAAAAAAAAAAATGATGGTAACTCTTTAAGGATAGATTACGATGGGGCGAATGCTAAGTGTATTTCCCTATTCGGATTTGCGAGTGGAAAACCTTAAGGTCTCACTTATGTTCACATTTGAACACCGAAGGTGGGTTTAGATGGGCACATTTCTTCCCATAATGCGTGGCAATTGGCAGTATTACGAGTTGATCATTTCTTGCTCACTTGTCAGCTGAATGCGGCCATGTATGTACATGGGCCCGTTATCGGAGCAAGCTTTATTAAGAATGCTCAATCAGATATTTTTTATTTTTTTTTGGTAACGGAGAGTATTTTTTGTATAGATATAATCTCAAAGGTGGCAAAGCGATTTGTTTTAATTAAGTTAGACATACACATTAGATGAATGTTGGCAAAATTCACTTATTTTGGCCAGTGAGCTAACCATCTAATGTGTGTGGAAGACCTCAGGAGCAGACTCGGACAGAAGAAGGCTCCTGAGTAAGAACAATATATGGGCCTATTGCAGCCCAATAGCTCATCATAATGTACAATTCCTTCTGCTTTGGAGGTGGAAATGTGCCCGAATGCTGATGTCGGATGAAAGGCACATTGTATTTTTCATGGGAGATAAGTGGGTGCCAAAAGTTTTTATTGCAGTGCATGTGATCTGTAATTGCCAGGATACTGGGTATTACTCTATACACGCCTCATGTTCTATGGGAAGTAGGTTGTGGTGCTCATGGGGGGAAAATTATTATACAGGCTTGTTCTTTTTTTTTTTTTGACTGATACTATTAGGGCACTATTTTAAGGCTCCAGTGGAACCTTAAGCAGAATCTGACAGCATATCCATGCTTGAGTTAAAGGCAGCGTGAATCAGACATTGGTTGCATTATTACAGCCTTGTCATGTTACTCTGAAACTTTGCAGCGTTTCATAGAAAACTTTGAACAGTTGGACAAGGACTATGGCCCTGAATCATCATTTTTCATGCCGTTCTTAATGAGGGGTCGTACTGGAGTCAAACGCGTCTGATTCATTAAGAGGCGCACGCCTCTTAATGAACCAGGAGCATCTGCCAAGTGACATGTGCCTCACCACAAATCTTCAGTTGGGGTAAGGAACACCACCACTCGCCATTAATAAATTGGGCGAGTGAAAGTTTCCATGCCTTCATCCCGGCCAAGCTCTGCCCACTTTGGTGACGCTGGGCGAAAATGGCCTGACAATGGCAAAAGTCACAAAATTTTAGTACAACTTGGTGGCAAAATTTTGCAAGTTCAGAGCTTTTTACACCAGAATCCTGGCATAAAAACTTTAATCAATTGAGCCCTATGTATGTTGGATGACTAGTCCAGAGGCCGGTCTCCTTCTACTTCTCTCTGCACCAAGTCCCTTGACTGACAGATCTTTGTGTATGTTGAGGGAGAGATCTGTCAGATATAGGAAGCAGATGGCTTTTCAATGTATGTTTTCTTTAAAATGTCAGTGTTTCAAAGTAATACATACACTGCTGCAATAATGTGTTATGAACGTAACACACATTCACTCACGGGTAATGGAAAAAGGAAGACCTACTACAGGGAGACTCCGTACCCACACCCAGCTGGTCCCTGTATAGATAAGAAAAGACCCTAGCCGCACAACTCAAAAACCCCATCTCAGACCTGGCTCCCTAAGGCTATGTGCCCACGATGCAGAAATGCTGTATATTTTTTCCGCTTCTCCCTGGGAGGAAAAACCCATGCGGATTTTACATGCGTTTTTCCCGCCAGGTAGAAGCATTTGTCAAGCGTTTTTGCATGCATTTCTGCATGCGGGTTATCAAGCGCTTTTCCAAGTGATTTTAGCATCACTTGGAAAAGTGCTTGACAACTTGTTCACACTATATAAATCCATGCAACCGGCATGGATTTATAGTAGTGTGACCAAGTTAGTTAAAAAAAAAAAAATAATGAGAATGGTTAAAAATAAGAAAAAAAGATTATAACTTACCTTTCGATGTCTTCCCGGTGTTTTCTCCGCTGCGTCCGGTGTCTTGGGCGGCTCGCGGTGGTGTGAAGGACCTGCGGTGACTTCATTGGGTCATGTGACAGGTCACATGACTCAATGACGTCATGGCAGGTCCTTCACAACACCGCGAGCCGCCCAAGATACCGGACGCAGCGGAGAAAACACCGGGAGGACATCGGAAGGGGGGTATAATCTTTTTATTTTTTATATTTTAAATTCTTTTTTTAACAGGTTCTGTGCTACCTGGGTCTGGAGGAGAGTCTCCTCTCCTCCAGACCTGGGTACCATCCGCACATTGAACCGAGTGATATCCGCATGTACAGATACAGTGATGCGGATGTCATGCGGTCCAATGCAAGTCAATGGCGGCGATTACGCTGCGTGTCCGCAAAATTAATGGACATGCTGCGTATTTTTCCGCAATGATAATCCGCAGCGGAAATTTCCGCAGCATGTGCACAGCACATGCGGACTATCATTGGGGACCATGGGGCACGTATTACCAAGCGTTTTTTAAGCGTTTTCGCTGCGGAAATTCCGTGGCAAAAACGCTTAAAAAACGCATAGTGGCCATCATACCTTCTGAGGAACCTGAGGGGATGCCACAACACACTGCCAACAAAAGGAAAGTAAAGTGTGCAGAAAAATACGAAAACCCAGGGTGAGAAAATTAAAACCTGTTCCTACCGGGTAGAGAGGGAAGGCAAAGAGAACCAAAAGTAAATGGAACAAGTATAACCTCCCAGAACCTAAAGAGGTAAAAGGAAGAAGAACTGGGAAGGAAATCAAACAGATTTCCTGCAGGAATTTAACTGGTGTTTACCGTGCAAAGTAAACCCATTAGCTGAAGGGCTGGAACTCCTAAACCCAAGTCAACCTAGAGGTATAGCCAGCAAGGAAGTGCAGTGAAAGGTGAACCTCTAAAACACAACCCAGCATGTGATAGGGCAGACCGAAACGGGAAATGGAAAACACCTGGAAAGGAGCAAACCAAGGGAGGGAACAAAGAAAATATGAGCCATCATCATTAGGACAGGGAAGAAAAGGCAATAGCCCAGAAGACAGAGGAACCAACCATGGAGCAGGTCAGCAGATCGAATCTCAAAACTGAGCCATGTCATAATGCAACTGAACACTGATTCAAGCTGCCTCTAAGTCCTAGGTTTCCATCTGTATCCCTTAGTAATTCTTAAACTGGTCTTAATGGTTTATTCCATATTTTTATAATCTAAGTTAAATGATCCATGAGAGGTGATTTTTGGAAGCCATTAATTGCGTATCTAAAAGTGTATCTTAAAATATTGTTCCTTGAAATCTACACTTGAAGTTGTTTTTACTCACAACAAATAAACCTTGGCTTTTAGCAGTGTTGATCCTGAGCTTTTTGGTTCATAAATTGAATGTCAGATCTACAGTCAAGTCTATAATTTATGTAGGCAATACAGTAAGGTCAACAACTCCTGCTAATAAGATGAAAAATACTATGAGTGGTCATGGCAGCAATGAAAGGTTGTCGCTAAGAGTCTGTTAGATATTAGGTTTGTTTTGTTAGTGGTATTGTCAAAGAAGATGGCCTCTATGCATTATACATAGTCACAGGAAATCTAGTCTGGATAAAGTGGTGGTCTTTTTGGGAAGGTTTCACTGTATTTCATGTGGTTGTCTCCTAATAGAAAATCCCTTGAAATATGAGTACAGCCACGTGTTAGCTTGTCACTCGGACTTGTACATTGGTTCCCAGCGAGAGACACCTCCACCCCCCCCCCCCCTTACCTCCGTGACCTCATATGCCATAATAGGACAATTGGATAAAGTTTGTCTTGATGGGACAAATGCTTTTAACGATAGAAAGATATATAGATGTGATTCTCCAGTGTCCTATGATCTTTACATGCGTGTGTCTAAAATCAATTTCATTGCTTTTATTGTTGCAGGAAAAATGGGATGTATCAAATCAAAGACGAAAGACCCAAACTCTACGATTGGAAACGATACCAAGAGCTATCCAGTACGTAAACCTGAACGAACTATTTATGTACCAGATCCAACGTCCAATAACCAGCAAAGGCCAGTAAGTAGATAGACGAGGAAAGAATGAATTCAGTGGTGCCCCATATTTTTTCATACTGCTACCATTCTTTTCTTATGTGTAGGATTTTTGAGCAATATCTGGCTGTCTAGCTGCTGGTGCTTTTGTCTTTACGGGTTGTATTCTAATCTCTCTATATAAATGCGTAATCACTGAATCTCTCTAGTCAAAGGTATCTCAGCTACACCTATAATACTTGGATCATTGAAAAAAAAAACCTTCGCACCACATTTTATTTGGCTGTAGGTGACTAAGAACTCCTATTGTTAGTAGTCAGAATTCAGTTTGTTAGTTAAAATTCAACTTTGATAGCTGATATCCTCATCCATCCGTGCACTATTCATTGAATAAAGAAAACAAAAAGCAAAAACCAAGATAAAAACATAATAAGCAAATAGCCTGCAATAAATAAATGGCAACAGGGCATGAAAATAACATAGGGTGCTTAGTTAACATAATTTTGATCAAAAAAAGGTAAAAGCCATCCCACCACGTCACAATAATCCTATTCGGGAAGGTCCTAACATCTGGCATTAAAACCTTACCGTTTGTGAAGTAACGTACATGTGGATAAGGGCTGAGAAGGACTAGGATTAGTCAGGAGAAAATAACACCCCCACGACTAGTCGCCCACAAATTAGCATATCACATGCCAAGTTATAAAAATGAATTTATTATGGTTATAGACAATGCAATAAACTTCTAAAAGGGGCTTGTTTGAAAGTATGTAAAGGGTTGAATAAAGACATGGTGGCAGTTTCGGGGGCCTGTGGACGCTGACCGGCTCCCTCCAAAATTGTATAGTAATTAGTTGCAAGTGCAATGGGCGGGCACTGCACTTGCAGCTCTCTGGCTTCTCTGCCTTGGTGACTTGGTGTCACATGCATTTTGGCCACCCTGGTGCTGTATGAATCTCAGGAAACAGCTGGCAAGGCTCTTTAATGCGGCTTCTATTAACTACTTTCAAGTGGCTGAATCTTGGCTGTTTTGTAAGTTTGTGTAAGGGAAGAAGACTCCAAATTAGGACCATGGAGGAAATAAGTATCATTGTGTGGACACTGTGGTTGTGCATGTGGTTCTGCTTGGTACGGTCATACATGCACTGGCTGGAGTATTGGCATTGCACACACATTCTTATAGCAGTAAGTAATGTGCTCACAACTATACGATTGGAAATATTTTATGGCTGCCTTTAATCTACCACTACTACAATCTCTCCCATGGTCACACTAGTGGGGGACATCTCTGCGGTGGCACCAGTGTATAAGCACCAGTGTTTGGGGCCATTTTGAGGATAAAAATGTTGTAAGATCTACTTTTTTAGAAAATGTCAGCAGTGTCCTTTGCATGTATAAGCCATTCTGAGAAGTAAGGGTTAAGCTTCGTAAGGAGAATATATGAAAAACTTGCACATATGCTGTGTTTCTTTGACTGGCAGCTAGTTATTATTGTAGCTCCCAAAATTAACAGTGTGTTCTTCACCAAACAAGCGGTGATCGTTTAATAATTAGTACAAACAATTATTATCAGCCTATGTAAATCGGCCTTTACTTGTTCGAACACCCCTGCAGCAGCATATCTAGACAAGGGTCTCTCATCAATCGTGTTTGTTCAGGAAAACACTGTTTTTTGCAGTGCTTCTGGACTTTCCAGGGACACTGTGTCCTATTGATGTTTAGGGATAAGTCAGCCATCCTGCCCCAGTTGGAGCCAGTTTCCATTGCAAAAATTACTTTTCTCTAATTTGAAATGAAAGTGCTTTGCAATATGCCTTATCCTTCACAGCCGTCACCAACTTCCCGTGTCAATGACCACACACTCTTTGCATAGAATAGGCACTATAGCTGTGGTCATGCGCATCCTGTGTGCCCGGCCAGGACTAGAAGAAGAAGCCTGGTGAAGTATGAGTTATGCAGACTGAGTTGTGAAAATATCTGCAATTTTTTTAACCCTAAATTCTGGGATTTTCTATTTCACAAATTGAAGCCTTAGCTGGTGTATATTTAGCAGATTGCTTTCATTTCCCAGCACAAAAGAGGAACAACTTCTAATCTTACGAAGGAAGTACCGTATGTTTTTTTCCACTATGCAATAAATACGTATAACATTAATTTCACCATAAGACTTATTAGTGGCCCCGTGAAAATATATTGACCTCAATGAGACCCATCACTTATCAAAACATTGCGTTCTCAGGGTATGACCTTTTATATATTTCCTTCACTGTCTGAACCTGTAATTGTGGGGTAAAAACATTGGTTTCTTCTTTTTAATAGACTTTGTACAGAAGTCTAGTCTGTATGGCATTTACAGTATATGCCCAAGTAGAGCAAACTCATAGGGGTTATTATCATAAGACATTCTACTGGGAAATATCTGGAAATATAATTCATGGGCCGTATCCAAAAGAGAGGAATAGCAGCTTTTCATTCTGGTACAAGGGAGCTGAGTCGCAGACCTATTCTCGGATATTTTTGTCTTTAATAAGGGACATGGACAGGAGTTGTGTGCTTTAAATAATCCCTACTTCTTAGACGGATCCCTTTTGAAATAAGCTGATCACAAAGTGTTAAATCCACAGCAGTTGTTCAATTTTCCAGTACCTCCATAACATGGAAAATCAATGTGTGTAATGAAGGATGAACAGGTCCTCCAGACCTAGAGAAACTCTTTGTACCTGCTCTCCAGTCTGACCTAGATATGAGGATCCTGGACAGTGGACTTCCTCTATTAACTCAGAATTCCCCAACAGAATGTATGAAAAATTGGTTTCCTAAACTGGAGATCCCTTTTTAAAATGTGTGTTCATCTTTTGGAAGGAGATGACCAAATGCAGATGGTCACTTAGAAGCTCAGACATGGTTGATTGAATTACCCTCACACAACTATGACTGCTGACTTTGTTTTTTCCTAAGAATCAATGATAAAGTCCGGCCTTCACTTATGGTTACTATTTATGAATTTGCTTGACACCTTTTCTTGAAATGGACAACCATAAACTTGTCTACTAGACAATAATAAATAGGAAAGAATGGTATAAGAAAATGGCATTACTATAACTGGTATTACTACTACCATCATTTCTATAATGGTTGACGGTAATAAAATATCTTTGCATCAGTTATGCGCCTCAGGAAAGGGGGTCAAATACTTTGTCACGGCAATTTTTATTTTATTCTAAGCCACTTCTGTAACCTTGCCCAGTCCATTATAGGTGTCCACACAGAAATATTTCTCTTAGTGAATGCCATTAGTGCTTCCACACAGTCTGGTATCTGTTACATTGCCCCAATATTGCTCTCCACACAGTATGATGCCTCCCCCTGTCTCTCCCCCCCCCCCCCCCCCCCCCCCACAGTATGGTAATCCTTTCATTGCCCCCAGTCAACCCCCACAACACACAATATAATGCCACACAATCTCCCTTCACACAATATGGTAACCCTTTCATATCCTTCATAGTATCCCCTCCCTACACGCATGCACAGTATGAAGCTCCCCAAACAGTATAATGCGCTCAGTCATCCCCACCCTCCCAATATGATTAACCCCACACACACAGCGTGATGCCAACCCACTTATTTGTGTGTCCGGTCACATCTTTGTTCCTCTGGTCTCTGCTGCCCAGTCACTTGATCTGAGAATGTCAAATGTCCTGAAGGTCCTTCAGTATCACTTAGAAAAAATGGTGCAGGGATCTGACCTTCCTGCTCCACCATTATTTTCAACTCTTTCTGTGTTTGGAAGACAGATACAGTTGAAGCTGGGATGCACCCCTGACCTCCTGAGATAGCTCCCCAAATTCAGGATTTTCCCCCAGGATCCAGGATGTTTACGAGATATGGCATCATTAACGCTTCTAAAACAACTCTAGTCAAACTTAGACAAGTCAGAAATGCTGAAGTATTAGTGGATGTTCATATCAGAACCCCAAACAAACAAACCGAACATCCAGGTCATAATGCAAAAATAAATAAAGAATTAGCCAAACATTGTGTTAGACTAAAAAACCTTTATTACAAAAATCAATAGGTCTTGGTGGCACTAAAGAAAAAGTGCATACACGGATCTACAATAAACACATAATGTCTTAATATAAAATACAAACGTTGAGACACTGGACCAAATTGCACCATGGTACGTTGATGCTGCAGATGTAATATGGGATATACATTGTGTTACATCCACCACTTAATATGCACAAGTGAAGTAAGTGCAAAGTGGCCCTATCAAACTTTAATTATGTATGTGATCAGTAACCAAAGGGCAGCAAGGGCATCCACCCATAAAGCTGGATCATGACTGGTGTAAAAATACTGAGTGTGGAATCACAATCTGTTTAGATTCTATTCATCTAAACAGATTGTGATTCCACTCTCAGTATTTTTACACCAGTCATGATTTTGATAGGGTCACTGTGCACTTACTTCACTTGTGCATATTAAGTGGTGGATGAAACACAATGTATATCCCATATTACATCTGCAGCATAAACGTACCATGGTGCAATTTGGTCCAGTGTCTCAACGTTTGTATTTTATATTAAGACATTATGTGTTTATTGTAGATCCATGTATGCGCTTTTTCTTTAGTGCCACCAAGACCTATTGATTTTTGTAATAAAGGTTTTTTAGTCTAGCACAATGTTTGGCTAATTCTTTATTTATTTTTGCATTATGACCTGGATGTTCGGTTTGTATGTTTGGGGTTATGATTAGTTTTCCGAATGGTCGTTTCATAGTCTGACACATATGTATGTCACACAATACATCCCACGATTGTAATGTATGGGATATTTATTGCATGGACGTACATTATATGTGAATTCCAGGAATTGTTCTAATTAGATGTTCATATCAGGTAGACTTGTTGCAGAGGTTTTTGTTAACTGTACTATACATCTGCAAAATTAGATGGAGCCCTACTGTCTAATTGCATGTTCAGAGGGAAGCAGGGAACCGTCCGCAAAATGGCACATGGAAATGGGTGAAGCTCGTTAACAGCACCCGATGTGCAAATCTGACTTGTGATGAGGACAGCATGCTTTAAGTGACACAAAAATTAAAATTTGTGATGTACTCCATAGACAATTAATGATATTTATTTATATAGCACCATTGTATTCTGCAGCACTTTACAGTTTAGAGAGGACATGTACAGACAACATCAGACATTACTGCATTTCACATGTTCAAACGAGGAGTGAAGGCTCTGCTCACAAGAGCTTATTGTGAAATGCTTTTAGCTCGCTTAAAAATCTGTATATGCTCAGCAGCACGTAGTCCTGTGTAAACAAGACCTGTGCTGCCAAGAACAATACATTACTGATTGTTCTGTGCGCATGTTAGTAAGCGTTCTGCCTGTCTGGCTAGTCAGTTAGTAGCCTATTTAATCAGCGAATATGTACTGATCGGCAGTTTTTAATGTCACAGATTGCATAACGTAAAAGGCCCCTAGGACCCTTACTTTACAGTGGGTACGGAAAGTATTCAGACCCCTTTTAAATTGTTCATGCTTTGTTTCATTGCAGCCATTTGGTAAATTCTAAAAAGTTCTTTTTTTTTCTCATTAAAGTACACGCTGCACCTCATCTTGACTAAAGAAAACGGATGTAGAAATTTTTGCAAATTTATTAAAAAAGAAAAACTGAAATATCACCTGGTCATAAGTATTCAGACACCTTTGCTCAGACACTCATATTTAGGTCACATGCTGTCCATTTCCTTGTGATCCTCCTTGAGATGGTTCTACTCCTTCATTGGAGTCCAGCTGTGTTTAATTAAACTGATAGGACTTGATTTGGAAAGGCACACACCCGTCTATATAAGACCTCACAGCTCACAGAGCATATCAGACCAAATGAGAATCATGAGCTCGAAGGAACTGCCCAAGGAGCTCAGACACAGAATTGTGGCAAGGCACAGATCTGGCCAAGGTTACAAAATAATTTCTGCAGTACTCAAGGTTCCTAAGAGCACAGTGGCCTCCATAATCCTTAAATGGAATAAGTTTGGGACCACCAGAAGTCTTCCTAGACCTGGCCGTCCTGCCAAACTGAGCAATCGTGGGAGAAGAGTCTTGATGAGAGAGGTAAAGAAGAACCCCGAGATCACTGTGGCTGAGCTCCAGAGATGCAGTAGGGAGATAGGAAAAAGTTCCACAAAGTCAACTATCGCTGCAGCCCTCCACCAGTCAGGCCTTTATGGCAGAGTGGCCTGACGGAAGCCTCTCCGCAGTGCAAGACATATGAAAGCCCACGTAGAGTTTGCTCAAAAACACATGAAGGACTCCCAGACTATGAGAAATAAGATTCTCTGGTCTGATGAGACGAAGATAGAACTTTTTGGTGATAATTCTAAGCGGTATGTGTGGAGAAAACCAGGCACTGCTCATCACCTGCCCAATACAATCCCAACAGTGAAACATGGTGGTGGCAGCATCATGCTATGGGGGTGTTTTTCAGCTGCTGAGACGGGACGACTGGTTGCAATTGAAGGAAACATGAATGCGGCCAAGTACAGAGATATCCTGGATGAAAACCTCTTCCAGAGTGCTCTGAACCTCAGACTTGGCCGAAGGTTCACCTTCCAACAAGACAATGACCCTAAGCACACAGCTAAAATAACAAAGGAGTGGCTTCAGGACAACTCTATGACCATTCTTGACTGGCCCAGCCAGAGCCCTGACCTAAACCCAATTGAGCATCTCTGGAGAGACCTTAAAATGGCTGTCCACCAACGTTCACCATCCATCCTGACAGAACTGGAGAGGATCTGCAAGGAAGAATGGCAGAGGATCCCCAAATCCAGGTGTGAAAAACTTGTTGCATCATTCCCAAGAAGACTCATGGCTGTACTAGCTCAAAAGGGTGCTTCTACTCAGTACCTGGCAAAGGGTCTGAATGCTCGTGACCATGTGATATTTCAGTTTTTCCTTTTTTAGCAAATTTGCTAAAAATTCTACTTTTTTTTTGTTTTTTTTTCAGTCAAGATGGGGTGCAGAGTGTACATTGATGAGAAAAAGAGTTTTTTTTAGAATTTACCAAATGGCTGCAATGAAACAAAGTGAAAAATTTAAAGGTGTCTGAATACTTTCCGCACCCAGTGTATATCTGCTTAGATAACAATCAGATCACGACAGCTGATGATCTACTGAAGGCCCCCAGTGCTCGCCATCTTAGTACTTCTTTGAAGCCCCAAAATGGTACCAATAGAACTGTTTTTTTTTTTTTTTTTTTTTTAGCATACACTGAATTCTATAAATATAAAACTTCTAAAACAATGGCAGGATTTCGTTTTTTTTCACCATTTCACCTTACTTAGAATTTGTCATTTAAAACTACAACTCTTTTCACAAAATACAAGCCCCATGTGGCTATGACAATGGGAAAATAATAAGATATGCCTCTTGAAGGAAAGGAATAAAAATTAAAAATGGCCCTGTCAGAAGGGGTTAAGATTCCTCTAAGGGTTTGTGCACACATCTTTTTCAGTCTTATTCCACCTGAAAAAAAACACTAAAAAAAGTAAAGAATGAACATGTGCACAGCAATGTCAAAGCAACTTGCTGTGTCTATGTTCTTTATGTTCTTCCTTTTGTCGCTTTTAGCAGCTTCAAAGCGACTAAAAGAAGTGACCTGTCCGTTCTTCTGGCTGCTTCCACTAAAAAGCCGCCACTATTTTTTATATATAGAATGTAAAAAACAAAAAAAAGAAACATGCCAGCCGCAAAGCTTCCGCAAAAGACGTCCAGAGACATCAGAAAAGACGCTTCAGGAAAAACACTGCCCGAGTTTTCCTAAAGTGTCTTTTGATTCAAAAACAATGCAGGTACGCCGGTATCTATAAGTCACCTTGTGCCCAAACCATAAGAGCTTAATGGGCAATCCTAAAGGAGTTAAGAAAAGCCCCAAGGGTAACGGCAAACCGCCCACGGAAGACCCTATAAACAGCAGAATCCCTTATTCATGTGTCCACTGTTAGAAAAACACCACTATCCAAATAAGTTATTGCAGCCTGTCTCAAGTTCACCCTAGTCCACTAGGAAATAAGAAACGCGACTGATGATAAAACTCACATGTGCACAAAGCCTTGGATCAGTGAGTATAAGTCAGCTATAGATCGACTGTGTATACTTGTATTTGAGAATCAAAATAATTATTACCTAATGTCCATTGTGAGAAAGTGGCCATACGCGTGATCTCAGATGGCCTTTTTCCTGAACATCTTGTCGGGAGGTCTGTGACGGTTATTTTTGTGTGTTACTTTCTGTGATTCTCTTTTGGGCTTCCACTTAGGGCATGAAGATCTGTCTCCTCAACCATATAGTAGGGTCTATTTACTGGCGAGAGCAGTGTAAAACTGGACCAGAAATACAAGCTGGGACTATAAACTGGGATATACTTCTTGGCACAGTGACAGAAATCTATAAAAAGTGACGTTATTGTCCATTCTGCGATATTCTGTATTGGTGTATCTGGAGAGTTATCTGGAATATGTCACTGTTTGTTCCCCTTGTGAATATAACCTGCATCGCGTTTGGTATGTGGTTTGGTTACATGTCAGCAGACATTTAATTTTCAGGGTACTTTCCACAGATTATCTGCCATGACACTTCCTGTGGTAAATACAGAGCGTTATAATTTATGGTATTAATCAGAATTAGGTGTAAAGTGTCATTAATGACTATATGAGTGGTCACAGTCAGGAATACCAATCTATTTCTGGATTTATTTGGACGGTGAATACCATAAAGAGGGCCATATGCAAAATGCCGGGATGATGGAAGAAGGGATAGGGGATTCTAGCTATGGGGTGAATGAATATTTGGAGCGCCTCGTCCCTATAATTTGGAATGTATAAAAACACCAGAGTCTTTCCTCACTCCTGAGTTATCAGTTAGCTTTCAGCATGTGATACCTTTTGGACTAGTGCTTTTTCTTAAATCTTGGCCTCCTTTTGGTGGATTGGGTTACTTTTCCTTTCTAATAGTCTCCTATGCATTTTAATAGCCACATCATTGCCCCTTGCTCCATAGTTACCATGTTGAATTTATTTTCTAGCCACAACGTGCGGGAAGCCTGTTACCTGGGCAAAGGATTGCAGGTAAGTTTGGGTATTTTGCCTAAACCTACAGTATCCACAATGCCTTGTATTCATTTGCCACATGTAATACAACGCTCCTTGTTTCATCCCTTTCAGAAGCGGCGGAAGAGTCTGGGAATTTAGTAGTAGCTTTATATCCATATCAAGGAATCCATCAAGATGACTTGTCTTTCAAGAAGGGAGAAAAATTGAGAGTAATTGAAGAGTAAGTACTATTAGGCTATGTGCCCACGATGCAGAAATTAAGCAGAAATTTTCCTGAGCATTTCTGCATCTCCTTGGCAGAAAAAAATGCATGGGGATTTTAAATGCGTTTTTTCTGCCAGGGAGAAGCGGTTTAAGCGTTTTTGCATGCATTTCCACATGCGTTTTTTCAAGCGCTTTTCCAAGCGATTTTGAGCATCACTTGGAAAAGTGCTTGACAAGTTGGTCAAACAATATAAATCCATGCAACTGGCATGGATTTATATTGTGTGACCAACTTATGCTGCTTTAAATGCAGCATCAACAGTAAAAAAAAATTAAAACGCTTAAATATATATATATATATATATATATATATATATATATATATATATATATATATATATATATATATATATATATATATATATATATATATATATATATATATATATATATATATATATATATATATATATATAAAATTATACTTACCTCTCCGGTGGTCCCCGGTCTCCTTCTCCGGTGGCGTCCTCGGCCTCCCGCGGTCCTTCTGAAAGGACCTGCGCTGACGTCATTTAGTCAGCTGACAGGTCACATGACCGCTGATGTCGGCGGTCGCGTGATCATCACATGACTAAATGACGTCACCGCAGGTCCTTTGAGAACACCGCAGGATGTCGAGGACAGAGCACGCCACCGGAGAGGAGACCCGGGGCCACCGGAGAGGTAAGGATAATGTTTTTTTTTTACGTTTTAATTCTTTTTTTACTAATGGTACCCGGGTCTGGATGAGAGTCTCCTCTTCACCAGTCCCGGGTACCATCCGCGCATTGGATCGCATAACATCCGCATTCATACATGTATACATGCGGATGTTATGCGGTTCAATGCAAGTCAATGGCGGCGATTTCGCCACGTTTACGCACAAGAAATGGTTGTGCTGCGGATTTTTCCGCAATGATAATGCGCAGCGGAAATATCCACAGCATGTGCACAGCACATGCAGATTGTCATTGGGGAACATGGCAGACAACTTAACATTCGTTTTTAATGCGTTTTTGCGGTGGAAATAGGGCTGCGGAAACTAATTAAATCCACATCGTGGGCACACAGCCTTAATGATTGGGGTATTTGTGAACACAGGCAGATTAATAGCTCACATTCTAAAGGTTTTTATTTAAAATGTAGTGTAGGACATATTAAGGGATTACTTCTAAAGGAAAAAATAATTAAAATTTAGAGACGAAGAACCTTTGCAAAAATCCATGAAATCAAAAATGGATGTTATAAATGGTGTAGAATCAAATTTGGGGCAATGATGAATATTTTAATAGAATATACTGACTAACTTCCCTTTTCAGTTGTTTTGATATACTATGTTTTTTTTTTCTTTTGTAATATAATTTAGTTAGTGGTAATGCCAAGAGTTTTGTTTTATTTCCTAAATGTCTATTTGTTAATTCATCTGTCTGTTTGTTGCAAGTCATTCCTCCCTGTGTTTTTTTGTTGTTGCTTTTTTTAAAGACTTTATCACTTTTTCATCTCTGATTATTTGATAATTTTACAGACAAGGAGAATGGTGGAAAGCAAAGTCCTTATCTACAAAAAAAGAAGGATACATACCAAGCAACTACGTGGCCAAAGTTAACACTTTAGAAACAGAAGAGTAAGTTCTGTGGATTTGTGTTTACAGCCATTTCTTATTGATCACCCTCATGCTGAATTCATCATTTATTTCTCAGATGGTTTTTCAAAGATATAACCAGAAAAGATGCGGAACGACAGCTGTTGGCTCCAGGAAATGCTGTCGGAGCTTTTCTCATCAGAGAGAGTGAAACCCTCAAAGGTAAGTCCAGTGACCATTCATAGTAATGATACGAGGAATAACCTGAATAGTGACTCCGTGGTTGGCTCCATCACTTTGCAAAGCTAGAGTTCAAATCAGATGAAGGACAACATCTGCGTGGAGTTTATGTTCTCACGGTGTTTGCACAAATTTCTTAAAAGTACTTCGGTATCCTTCCACATGTCAAAGTATACACTGTACATAGAGGAATTTGTAACTCCTCTAGAGATTGTGAACACAAAGGAGGATAGTGACTGATGATGTCAAGTAGAGCGCTGTGCAATATGTTGGTACTATGTAAGCACCTTAAATGAATAAATATCATGCTAACAGCAACTGCCCACACAGACTGCCAAAGAATGAAGTCGTTTCTTGATATGGCACCATGATTGGGAGATTTAGCTGGAAAACTTCCGAACATTTTCACACCAACCTTCCGATCACCTAACATTGTAGCTGGTGGAAGGCTGTATACCTGGTATTGTGCCATTACAGATTTTCTCTGATTATTGTTACAGATCATTCATTATTACTATTTCCTCTAAGCCTACCTACCATTAAAGCTAAGTTAGCAGAAAATGGCTTATTATTTACATCAGGATTTGTGTTAAATAGGTGTTCCCATGAACAAAGTTAATTTTAATCAACCATTTTAATCAATAGAACTTGGAATAATAAAATAACTTCCACAATTGGATATGATTAAATAAAATGTTCCTGTGCTGAGATAATCTTATAAATGTGCCCCTGCTGTGTACTGTGTAATGGCTGTGTCTGACCGTACAGGGACATGGTCTGATCATACCACAGCTCCGGGGCAGGGGAGGAAGCAAGAGAGTCTACAGACATTACAGCAGGGGATTGCAGCTGATTTTTCCTTAGATGTGAAACATTTTGCTTCACAAAAAGAATCAGCCGTGATCCCCTGCTGTAATGTCTGTATACTCTTTTGCGTCCTCCCCTGCCCAGGAGCTGTGGTATGATCAGACCATGTTCCTGCACGGTCAGACACAGCTATTATACAGTACACAGCAGGGGCTCATTTATAAGATTATCTCAGCACAGGAACATTTTATTTCAACACATCCAATTGTGGAACTTATTATTCCAAGAGCTATTAATGAAAATGTAATTTGTTCGTGAGAAACCTTTTTAAATGTACATATATACACGCCCCCATATAACAATCTGTAAGAAAGATAACAAAGGCTGTGTGCCCACGATGCGTTTTTCAAGCGTTTACGCTGCGGAATTTCCGCAGCGTAAACGCTTGGTAAACCTTCCCCCATGGTCTCCAATGCAATTCCTCACTTTCAATGCCCATGAAGCGGATTTTTCCGCAGCGTTTATGCTGCACTCAAAAATCCGCGGCATGTCCATTAATTTTGCGGAAGTGCTACGTTTTCACCGCCATTGACTTGCATTAGAACGCGCCAATTCCGCAAGACTTCATCTGTAATTGCCGCGTTCTAATGTGCGGATGGTACCCGGTTGTGGAGGACAGGAGACTCTCCTCCACACCCAGGTACCATTAAAAGCTGTAAAAAAAAAAAGAATAAAATAAAAAATAAAGATTATATTCACCTTCCGACGGCCCCCGGACTCCTTCTCTGTGCTTGCCGACAGATCGCGCAGGACTGAAGGACCTGCGCTGACGTCAGTCATGTGACGGCAGGTCTTTCAGTGCAGTGTACCACGATCTGCCTGCAGCCAGCTCAGGAGCGCAGCAAGACTGCAGGGGCCATCGGAAGGTAAGTATAGGTTTATTTTTTTTATTTTTAACCATTCTCTCGGGTCACACTATATAAATCCATGCCGTTTGCATGGATTTATATAGTGTGACCAAGTTGTCAAGCACTTTCCAAGTGATGCTAAAATCGCTTGGAAAGCGCTTGTCAACCCGCATGTGGAAATGCATGTGAAGAACGCTTCACATCCGCACGTCCCTGGCAGAAAAACGCATGTACAATCCGCATGTACAATCCGCATGCATTTTTTCTCCCAGGGAGATGCAGAAATACTCAGGAAAAAATCTTGAGCATTTCTGCATCGTGGGCACATAGCCAAATAGAAATCTTGCAACTTTCACACAGGCCACTGGGGCTTTTTTAGACCCTAATCTCCTTTTTCAGGAAACAACAAATGTACATACTGTAGCTACAATGACCAGACTGTGCCCCTATCTCTTGTGTTGAAACATTTAATGAGCAAAGGTCATTGTGAAGGGTGAGCTGTGACGTCGCCTACTATGATTGGTGGATCCGGTGTTAGCTGTGTATAGAGGTGTTACCTGTCATTGTAATCCTGCCACTGATTATAATGAGTCTACTGACTTTTTTTAATCCTATTTCCTGTCCTTTCAAAAAGTTTTCAGCAGTCAGAGTGAAAATTGCAAGATTAGTAATGTTAATTTTTTTTTTATAAAAGTTCATAATATGGAGAAAGAAAACATTGCTAACATTAAAATAAATAAATAAATGTAACACAAAAGCATGATTTCAGCAATAGGTCATTCTCTGATGTTGGCTTCCTTTAACCCCTTCACGATCTTTGACGTAAGTTTACGAGGGACTGATCGTTGCCATGGCAACCTGATGTCGTCATAGTGACCTCCAGAGGTCGTCATGATGACCTCTGGGTCTGCCAGCTATGGTGGCCTTGTTAGGTCATGGCAGGAGCATGGTCTAAGAGGCTTGTGTCAGTGCAGCACTAACAGGTATAATGCATTGCAATGCATTGTACCAGCAATCAGAGTAATGAAAGTTAATGTCCCATAGAAGGACTAAGTAAAATAAAAAAAAATCTGAAAAAAAACATTATACCAATAAATGCATATATTTATTTAAAACCAAAAATAAATAAAAAAGTACACATTTTGGTATCACTGCGTCCGTAATGACCTGAACTATAAAACTGTCATACTAGTTAAGCCTTTCAGTGAATAACGAAAAGAAATAAATAAATTACGTGGCAAAAATTGATGCTTTTGCATCATACCACCGAATTAAAAAGGGAATAAAACTGAATCAAAAAGTCAAATGTAAATAAAATGTAAAAAAAAAAATGGGATCACTGAAAACAGCATCTTGTCCCGCAAAAAAATGAACCAAATATGGCTGTCAGCAAAGAAATAATAGTTGTAGCTCTCAGAAAATAGCGATGCAAAAACATTTTTTTCTAATAAAAAAAAAAGTGTAGAGTAAATGCACCAAAACATAAAAAAATTATATAAATGTGGTATCGCTGTAATCTTATTGACCCAAAGAATAAAGCTGCCTTATCAATTTTACCGCACGCAGAACGACATAAAAAAATAAAACCAAATTTTGATCTGCTCTTGACTTTATTCTGCCTCCCCAAAATTGAAGTACGGCTCGGCTCACATTTATCCTGCGCTCTGCGCTTACAACGTGGTTTCCGTGTAAATCTCTGAAATACGTGATTCAGACGGAACCCCCAGCAGAAGATTCCCTATAGTGAGGCAGATGGAGGCACTGTGGACGCTGTCTGACCTGTCATCCAGCAGTGTCAGTCTTTTTAGCCATGCACAAAAGCACGGTCGACCACAGTTTTGTGTTCATCTGAACAGAAGGACACTGCTGAACAGAGGCCAGACACAGTCCAGAGTAACATTATAGTGAATGGGATCCATCAGGGGTTTCATCTGAATCATGTCATTCGGAAATTTAGATGGAACTCCTCATATAAGCGCTCAGCGTAGAGCACACGATAAATGTGATCTAAATTTTTTTGTAAAATATTTCTATTATAAGCTTCAACTCAATCCACAAAAAAAGTCCCCACTCAGGTCAGTCTGTCAATGGAAATACAGGGGGCTTCCATGTTACTTGTAGCAAAATGGCTACTCACCCCACAAAAGAAATCTACTGACTTCTGCACTCCCAAATCCTAATGCCCCCCTCCCTTCTGAGCCCCAGTGTGCCTAAACCGCAGTTAGCATCCACAATTGGCATTTCTGTAGCGATGAGAGTCCGCATTTCTTTGCAGGGTCCATGTCTTAAGAAGCACAAGCTGGGCACTACAATTTACTGGAGTCAAAATTGTCACTACACCTGTAGATAAATTCCTATAGGGGTGTAATTAACAAAATGGGGTCACTTGAGGGGGTTTCTGCTCTTCTGGCACTTAGGGGCTCTGTATATGGAGTCCGCAAACTATTCTATGAACATTTTGTTCTCCGTCAAATAGCTCTCCATCCTTCCCGAGTCTCGCCTTGTGGCTAAGCAGTACTGTACAGCCACATACTGGGTATTGCCACATTCAGCAGACATTGTGTGACAAATTTTGGTGCCATTTTTACCCATTTCCCCATGTGGAAATGTAAAACCTGGGGCTAAAACAACATTTTTGTGGTAAAAATGTAATTATTTTTTTCATCACCACCATATAAAATTCTGTGACACACCCATGGTGTCAATATGATCACTGCACCCCTAGATGAATTTATTCAGAGGTGTAGTTTGTAAAATGGGGTCACTTATGGTGGGATTCTGATGTTCTGGCACCTCAGGGGCTCTGCCAATGTTACATGGCACCCTCAAACCATAACAAAATCTGCACTATAATATGGCGTGCCTTCTTTTCTGAGCTTTCCACTTTGTCTGAAAAGTATTTCCCTATTTACATCTAGGGTATTGGCACACAACAAAATGAGATCCATTTTTTCCTATTAGCCCTTGAGCTTTGCACTGTGCCTCCAAAAGTAGTTTCTACCACATATGTGGTATAGGTTTACTTTGGAGAATTGCGTAACAAATTGTAACATTCATTTTCTCCTATTACTTCTTTTGAAAATTAAAAATTTGGGGCCAAAGCAACATTTTAGTGGAAAAAATTTTAATTTTTCATTTACTCATCCCAATGTTAAACAATTCTGTGAATCGCCTGAGGTTTAAAAATGCTGACTACACACTTAGATAAATTTCTTTAGAGTTGTAGTTTCCAAAATGAGGTGATCTGTGGGGGGTTTCTAGTGATTAGGCACATGAGTTCTAGCCAATTTTGCACTCCAAAAGTCAAATGATAGTTTTTGGGGTTTTTTTACCATGTGTGGGGAATCTGTGTACTCAGGAGAAATTGCTTAACAAATTTCAGGGTCCATTTTTTCCTGTTACTTTAAAATTTGGGGCTAAAGCAACATTTTTGTTGGAAAAATAAAATTTTAATTGTTTCCTTCCAAATTGCTTTAATTCCTGTGACACACCTGAAGGATTAACACATTTATTGAATGTGGTTTCAAGCACTTTGGGGGGTGCAGTTTTTAAAATGGTGTCACTTTTGGGTATTTTCTGTCACGTAGGCCCTCAGAGCCACTTCAAATGTGATGTAGTCCCTAAAAAAATTGTTTTTCCAGATTTTGTTGGAAAAACGAGAAATTTGCTGATCAACTATTAACCCTTCTAAATTCCTAACAAAAAAAAAATGTTTAAAAAATAATGCTGATGTTAAATAAAGATGTGATACATGTTAGTTATCACACAAAATAGTTAATAAATATCTGGTTTAAGGTCCTAAAAATTAAAAGTTTGAAAATTGCTAATTTTTCTCCAAAATTCCAATATTTTCACAAATAAGCACAAAAAATATTGATCTACATTGACCACTTACATAGAGTAAAATGTGGCATGAAAAAACAGTCTCAGAATCACTGGGATATATGGGAGCGTTACAGAATTGTTACCACATAAAGTGACACTGGTAAGAATTGTACAATTTGGCATGGTCAGGAAGGTGAAAACAGACTGGGAGAGGAGGGTGAAGAAGTTAAACGAATTCTGTAAGCCTGGCTGTACCACAATGTGTGCAATGCATCTATACACTTTAACACTGTGCTATGGGAAATAAGTATGCACTTGGCCGACTGCTGTTAGGTAAAGGGGTGCCCATCTGTTTAGGTGCTATTGAAGTGACATGACTTGTCTCATTCAGAAGATCACAAATGCTGTAGCAAGTTGCCTAATCTTTTCAGAGAGCTGCCCTAATTACTTTTATCCCATATACAAATGCAATATTAAAAGAGGAATTGTATATCATTAGTAGTCTAGTTATCTATTCAGCGGGCTGAATTACTTCAAGGGAATCTGTCAGTAGGTTCAACCCTCCTATGCCATCTATATGTGCATGCAGGTCATAGGAATCTGAATAAAATGATATTTTAAAATCTGCTATCTGATGTGTTATTACTGAGGAATCCACGTTTTTTTATATGTAAATGTCCTCTTCCAGGCTATGGGGGGGTTGCTGTCTGGAAGATTACTGCCTCCAGAGATTATTATACATGAAGGGGTAGTTATCAGTGTGAGACAAGTAACTAGCACAGAACAGGAGAAATTAAATTTGTCTTCTTGCAAACACATTTTTTGCAGCTCTCGGAGCTCTACTGTATAGTAACAATATTACAGCCCTGTCTGCCTGTGAGCTGGAGGCTGAGAGTAACCTGCAGATGTGTCAGGTATAATCACACACAGCTCTGCAGTGAGATCAGGAGAGCAGAAAGCGGCCATTACATGTCTCACACTGGTAACTCCCCCTTCATGTAATATAATCTCTGGAGGCAGCGTTATCGTCCAGGCAGCGTCCTCCCCAGAGCCTGGAAGAGGTCATTTACATAAAGTGATAAAAGATGATTTCTCCACAACAAGACATCTGATATGACGCATATATTTATCACTCTTCTCAGCAGTCTATATAGTTTACATAGGTCAAATGTGGTGACAGATTCCCTTTATCAAAAATAGATTGTTTTTACATCTTATACATTGTATTATCTATTTTGTTTTATCCTCACTTGACTTTCTAAGGATTTGCAGCCCATTTCCTTGCAGTATAGTACATGATAAATCTCCGAACACTAGAGCGCTATCAGGTTTATAGTGCACCTGCTGTCAGCTACTGTTGCCCGCTAACTCAGTGTAAACCCATATTTGTCTCCTTATCAGGCAGCTACTCCTTGTCAATAAGGGATTTTAGTGCAGATTCTGGTGATGTCATCAAGCACTACAAAATCAGGACCCTCGACAACGGCGGATTTTACATTTCTCCCAGGATTACATTCCCGTGCATCAGTGACATGATCCAGCATTACCAAAGTGAGTGGTTTATGATCGGGTTTTATGTGAACCTGCCTTGGTCATCAGATAATGTGAATCATGCAGTAAAGCTGGTTTATGGTTTTTAGTGTACTTTAATATAAAATAACTTTGGAAGTGACTGTTTGTAGATGTCTGCTGTGCTCTTTCACACACTGCATGCAGACCTGTTTCTTTTTTTTTCTTACACTTTTGTGATGTCTCATAAAATAGAAAGTTTATCATGTCTTCCAACTTCATTGATCTCAGTCTGTTGACCTCTTCCAGGAGGTTAGCTGAAGATCCGTAAAACCCAGCACCGTGCAATTCATATGTATATATAGTAGTCAGTCATTTGTCATAAGAAAGGCCCAACATTTCAGGACCATGATGTTTTTTGGCACGGAGTTCTTCAATTTTTCAAGCTTTATGCATCTTTCCTCTTTCGCATACTGTCTGTATTTTATAGTGCCTTGATTTTTGAACCATTGTCTACTTTGATGTTTTAGAACAACCAGACGGATTATGCAGGAAATTAGAAAAACCCTGTTTTAGTCCCAAACCACAAAAACCATGGGATAAAGATGCTTGGGAGATTCCAAGAGAGTCAATTAAACTAGTGAAGAAACTTGGAGCTGGGCAGTTTGGTGAAGTCTGGATGGGTGAGTATGCAAACGTATTTGGAAATGCTTACAAAAATGAAGCAATGGCAAAAATAAAAATGCAGTAATGCTAAAAGCAAGCACATGGCCGGGGACCATAGCTAGAGACCAGACTACTCCGGCTCCACCCCCAGACGGCTTTAATCACCGCCATTCTAGGTGATTGACAGGTCTCTCGCTATGGGAATGACCAGTCAGTCACCTGCAGAGGCGCTGGGAAAAGGCGGCTAGGGGTGTAGATGGACAAGTCTTGTCTCCAGCTATGGTCCCAAGCTGGATCTTTAAAGTAGTTGTCTGAAACTCATGAGCATTTCAGAGAAAAAAAACTGTCAGCAGTTGTGCAGTCAGGCTCTGATTCATGCTGCCCACAGTTTGGACAGCATGATTCAGGTGATGGGTTCCCTTTAATGAATGCTGCTGTCAGATCCTGAGGGCTGTATATAGATGCTGATTACATCTATGTGTAAGTATTCAGGGTTTTTGTTCCTTATCTACTTTCTTCAGGGAAGAAAGACTATTTAGTTGGAATTAGAGGAATTGAGAATAAAATGTTAATACCTTTTTGTGTGTGTAATGGATGGATATGGACTCTGTCTAAAAAAAATTATTTTCTGAACTTGAAATTATTAATTGATAAAGATTTATAAATAAATTAGTAGGTTGCAGACAGAGTTGTGTTTCAAAACCTAAATTTGTAGAAGGTAAAGTTGGATAAGCTCCAAAAACAAATGACTTTGAGGAGCTACGCCATTTGTAAAGTCTGTGTGACAGACTGCAGTGAGTGGCCAGACTGCCAAAATAAAGGGTTGCAGAGAGAACTCATCTAGAAAACTAAAAATATCCCAGTAATTCATCCAAGTGGCACTGCCTCAAGGGGTTAGCTAAGGGCAATTTTAATGACTACATCATATAAAATAGAATTCATCAGAGCTCAGAAACATGGCAACTAGTGTTCCTCAAACAGTCATAAAGGTGAAGTTCTTTGGACAATACTTGTGCCTTTGTGACTACCATCAGTCAAGTGCAGCATTCAAGAAGACATTAAAAGGCTTTTTAAAATAGATCACCAGAAGATAAGAGAGGAGTCTAGTTATCTGTGCACCAAATGATAACTGGGAAGCACAGCCTGATCCAACCACAGAAGAAATGAATGGCCTGTAATACTTACAGTATGTTAGTGCTACTTAACCCATCTTCCCATTCATCTCTTAGGATGCAGATAAAGCGGTCAATCCCTTTAATTGGCCTAATCCACAATTTAAAGAAAAGTATACATTTTGTGACCGGCCAGAAACCATTTGAGCATGGCCATAAACTTACCAATGTGATAGAATTAGAGTGGGCTAAAAATGATCTGCCATGTACAAGAATGCGATCATATTCTTTCCACAGCACGGAGCTCCTGATGACTGTAATGCTTGATGTGGGTGAGCGTGAGGCCACATTCACAAACTAGTATTTTGGGCAGAACTGTGCATCAGTATTTGTAAATCACAACCAGGGAACTTAATGGAAAGATCCACAATGTTTTGGATCCTTTTCTTTTTTTGACTTGCAAACACTGGTGTAGAACATTGATCAAAATATGAAAGTGGCCTTAAAGTAAAAAAACACTTAACCCAGAAAGGTTGTGAACAATGAAATCTAATTGTCTTCAAAATACATCAATATTTTGAATATGATTTCCTTTGCAAATGCCAATTGTAAATGATGCAGTCCCATTAGGAAGTATTATAATTAACAAACATTAAAATATTATTAATATCCTAATAATGAGGTTAACATAATAATGAAGATAAAGGTATCACTCATTAAACAACCCCAAAGCCTGTATTGGGATGTAAAGGACATTCACTGCTTCTTCCTTTCAACATTTACAGAACAGGAAATGACGTGGACAGTTTTGCAAATAGTCTGAAATATGAGTTTCCTTTTGCTATGTATGGAGATTGACGTTCTACACAAAATATTGTGTCATTCATGTTAAAAAGGTTGCTTTATTAGGGCATATGGACCTCATAGAGGAGTGATCCTATATTTTATCCCAGCATCTCTCATTCTGACATACTTGAATTTCACAAGCTGCTGTTTATCAGAATGGCTGCCATGTAAAACATTCAAGCCTCAATGGCTGGTGGTGGTCTTTCCTGGCAAAATCATCCGTTTGCTGAGAGAACCATCAGGGGGGTGAGACAACTTTGTTGTAGTACAACCGTTCATAGGGTTGCAATGTATTTTATATGTTCTTAATAATAACCCTTGTTCCAAGTACCCATAACTTTTTTTTTTTATTATTATTATTTCTGCTCATCTTTCAATATTCCACTTTAGGTTTTTATAATAACAATACAAAAATCGCAGTTAAAACCTTAAAGCCAGGATCCATGTCTGTGGAAGCATTCATGGAGGAAGCCAACTTGATGAAGACTCTCCAGCATGACAAACTAGTGAGACTTTATGCTGTGGTCACTAAAGAAGAACCAATTTACATCATTACCGAATATATGGCAAAGGGTAAGTAATCTGCCTACAGATAAGTCCAATTTCTATAAAACAGAACTGAGTACTGAAGCTGATACATTAATATGTATTTACTTTATTTAATGGTTACATTATTTAGTATAATAAAAAATTAATTTGGCACGCCAAGGAAATGCAAAAAATAAAGTTTTTATTGCACAGATTTTCTTCTGTTTGCATTAATTTATAATGTTTCAGCCTGTTGTGGCCTTCTTCAGAACAGTCTATAGTTCAGCAACAACAGGCTGAAACGTTGTAAATTAATGCAAACAGGAAAATCTGTGCAATAAAAACTTTATTTTTCGCATTTACTTGAAGTGCCAAATTCATTTTTTATTATTTAATCTGGAGTGGAATCCTATATGAGCACCCATCACAGGAGTGCCGCATAACCTCAATTTTTGTAACTATTTAGTATATTGCATACTTTATATTAAAGGTGTTGTAGATTGGCTTATATTCACGGGATATGGCGCTGATCTGCAGTACTCTGCAGCGTTCATTACATGCAGAACACACCTGTGCAGTACAACTCTGATCAGTGTTACTATGTGGCCGCTAGCAGAGCAAATAACAGCCCATCTGCCAGATGTTGGACCTCCACCAATCTAATATTGATGACAAATCCACTATATAGGTTTTCAATATCAAATGAACATCAACCCCTTTCATTCTCTGTGCACTATAGCAATAATGTGTTATCACTGGATAATCTTTTTTGTAACCTCTTGTTACTTGTCAGGAAGCCTGCTAGATTTTCTCAAGAGCGATGAAGGTTCTAAAGTTCTTCTTCCAAAGCTGATTGACTTCTCTGCTCAGGTATGCATAATATGGTGTCCGCATTGTGGAGTTTATTTTATTTCTATGACTATTGGATCTTCCTAAGGCTGCTACTGGGTCCACATGTTACAACCACACAACAGCCGAACCTTTATCAACATGCATTGAGTTTCATGCAATCCTGTGGACTGCAGCAGTCATGAAGCCACAATTCCTAAGTTTTCCTTTAATTTAACGCTGCATTGGTGCCACTAATCTAAGTTCCCTACACTTAGTCTCACACTCACCAGCCGCTTATACACCACAATTATCGGGAAATGAGCATTCCTATAAACTCTCGTTCCCAATGATCCTGAGGTATAAATCACTCTAAGGGTATGTGCACACAACCCATTTTTCTAGATCCCATTGAACCCATCAAGTTTTTCAAACTGAAGACCCTTCAGGAAAAATGCCATCTGCGTTTTTCCTGAAGCCTTTTTTTTGGGGTATCTTTTCTGATTTTTTTTGTCTGCGTGTTTTGTTTTTTTTTTACTATGTGTAACAGAGAGCGGCTTCAGCCCCCTTAAGAAAGGTCAGGCCTCCTCTTTTAACTGCTTTTGTGTCTTTCAAAGCTTGAAGCGGTTAAAAAAAAGCTGAAAAAGACGACATATGCACACGGGCATTTTGACATTGCAGTTGATATGTTCTTTATTTTAAGCATTTTTTAAAGCGCTTTTTTAGATAGTTTCAGAGTGGACCCTCCTGAAAAAGATGCCTTGCGCACGTACCCTTAGTTCGGATTACCCTGGAAAAGCTTTTTGTGTTATAATGACCTCTCCTGGCAGAAGAGAATGATTTACATGATTGGCAGATTCTTACCCGCTGTTTACGGTACAGAAAACTGTTTATAGGGAAAATAATAATCTATCTATTAGAGAGGAGGCCGTAGTCCGCTCCTTTAACCACTAATATTACTGTGAGTGTCAGGCTTTGGCTCCCAGCCACCAGTTTATATAAACCTAGGATGCAAACTTTAGTGCTCTACCTGTCCTCACATTCAATGGGTCATTGTGTGCTGCGTGGGCCGCGGCGGTCCCGTATTGTGCCCTCAACGAGATGTTGTCTGTTTATATGTAAAGGAGAATACACAGATGCCCAGACAAAGGGCTCGCTGTAAAGTTTTAGCTGAGAAACTAGGAAGTGGAGATAGGCATGCAAATTATACATGTAATGACCCACAAAAATGTGGAGGTTTGATAAAACATGGAGGAAAGCTTGTCTCCATTATCTCCGCTAACTCAAGTGGAAAGGAATGAAGTTTCGGCCCCTCTTTATCCTGGGTTAATAATTGTCTGCTATTGATTCATGTTTGTTCCTGTACAGTGTTCATTGCACAACTTTGTGTCTGACCGGCTGATGTCTTCTACACATCCGCATTCATAGGACACTCTACTAATGTTCCCTTTTATATTATATTAAGGTATAATGGAAATAATTTCTGAAATATCATACAGACTAACCAGATATAATTTCTATATATGCTCTGCTGTGTTGTGTACTGGAGGCATTCAGGGCTATGGTGTAAGGGCTGAAAATCCCAATCACACAGAGTAATAGTTTACACATCATGCAATGTATGGTTTTTATATGATGACATGTATTTTCAGATACAGCTCAATCTAGTGTCATAGAAATTCTGTCAGTTTTCGTGTCCTTTATCATCATTGCCAATTTGTACTATTGGGGGAACCTTGGAATCCTCAGTGTCCAGTAAGGAATGTTGGTATAGTTAGCCGACCACAGATCTCAATTAGTCCTCACCGCGCACCTCCCTATAGTCACATACCGGAGCAGACGAATATTCCTGTCTGCTGTCTCCCATTGATGTGTGTCCTGACCCTTCCTTCCTCAGTTCTCTGGGTCTATTTTTTCCCATTATATGTCGGAGTTCATGTTTGCTTTGATCAGAAGGAAGAAGAGGATAGAGGGAATAAAAAGTAGCTAGAGAGAGGGAGCCATGTTGAAGAAATTTGGCAAGCAATTCCTGAATGACATTAGATGGAGTTATGCTGACTAGGATTGCCCCTTAATCCATGAGGTGGAAGCTATTTTAGTTCTGTTCTTCTGGGCTTTTTAAAGTGACAGTGCGTAGGTAAAGATTATATTAGACCAGAGACTCCAACTAAGGTCCATTATCACAATGTGTGGAGGGCACCAGCAATTCTAGTAGCCAAACAATAGCAGTTATCTACAGCTTTCACCCTCAGAGTTGTAGAAGGTACCACGGACACAAAATGATAAAATCCTGTGGCACATCTAGTAGTCAAGGAACGTAAGTTTTTCTTCTGGGAAATTCTAAGTGGCAGTGCCTAAGCGCCTCACTGACCCATGGAGGTGCCTTCTTTGTGGCTTATAAGCTCATGCAGGGTTTGAGGGAGATGACTGAAGTGGTTGAGGGCCTCATAACCTGTTAATCACCTTCTCCACCTCTATTAAGCTGTTGTTATGACCGATACTCCTAGTTGCGTCAATAAGTTTGATATAAATTTTTGTTAGGGGCCACAAATTCCTTGGTGGCAAGTGGTTGTAAAGCCCCAATAAATGTGCACCCAGAGCTGAGCGTGGATGTTTCTCTGGATAAGGACGAATCATTGCAGCTAAAATTGGCACGTTTCACCACGTTTTATCTAATGTGTGTTTGTTTTGAATCTTCTGTCCTGTGGTGTCTACTAGGTGGTAATTTAATCTGAGAGATAGGAAGTAGTGCCTAGGGGTTGCTGATGGGGATTCGTAAGGCCTTCATACACATTAGATGGCTGTCAATCGACCAACAGCTATCTCTCCTGACTTCCCCATACAGCTCAGCTGAACGTTCATATGTTTTCATAAGGGAGAGCGGAGAAAGCCTCTACCAAATCACTCTGGCAGTGGCTTCTCTCCTGAAAAAGGTTGGGCAGAAATACAAAATGCCCAACCCTCATCTCCCCCTCATCATTTGTGAGGAGGGCTCCATACACATTATACTGTCTGATCCTGACCATATCGGCTGGTTCAGCCAACGTTAATCTAAAGTGTATGGAGGCCTTTAGTGGTGATAAGATCTAGTTTACATAGTATAATGAAGGCGATAAGGTGACATTTGGCTTCATCATTACTATAAAAGCAGCAGTATGAAAGAGGAACTGAGAGTCTTCACGGTCAGCATGTGAAAAAATATAATGCAACCCTGGTAGGGGAACTAACAGACACTATGCTGCAAAAGCTGAATGTGTTCATATTTTATATATATTCTGTGTGACAAATTATAAAAGCTACACCTAAAATTGCTCATTTAGATGTTAAGCCTATAACTCTATTAGTGGAACTAATGCTAGCCATACCTGACACAGCTGCTGGATGAACTCTACATCCAAACTCCATCATAAATGCGCATCGGGAGCTGAGCATGAATGTATATCTTAATAGGGTGAAATCAGCGCAGCTTAAAGGGATTGTCCAGAATTCAGGACTCCATAGAAAAAAAAGCAACAATCTCTACTCCCCTCCTGCAGTGGCAATGTTCAGCGATATTGGTGGCACTATTCATGGCGGTCAAATGACATTGTCACTTAACTGCTGCAGCTAATCGACTACTGATGATCAGCGGTGGTCATCCGCCCTGATGGAATATTGATGAGCTACACCCAATTAGTGGTTTTAGCTATCGCTGATTGGCTGAAGCTCATCAGTGTTACATCGAAGCCGATGTCTGCTCTGACGAAAAAAATAAAGGTTGCAGCTGATTGGCTACTGCAGTTACATAACACAAGAGTGTCATGTGACCTGCCAGGAATAATGGCACCAACATTGCAGGTCCGGCACCGTTGCAGGAGTTGAGTATAAATTTTTTTTTATTTTCTAAAAGTGTATGGTTATTTTTTATCTTCTGTTTGGTGGTATCCACTTGGTGGAAATTTACGGCTTCCTGAAACTGGTGGCCTCTACAAGCAGAACAAAGACTTGGTTTTGTTAAAATCCAACATGTTCGATTCGCATTTCCCCATTGTCTGCTGTTAGGAGGAATTTACATTAGATTACACTGAGGTTTTGTGTGTATGAATAGTTTTAAACTTGCCTTGTGAACTGATGCTTGTAGTGCATGGGTGATTAAAAAAATATATATCTGGTTACATTGCCCTATTTATTTTAGATATTTTCTTTACATGTAGTTTATAGATTTTCTTTCCGCATATTTCACTTCATTCTGGATTCTTAAAGTTACTAGAAACGTGTTTTACCAGATCACAAAAATATGAAGTGAGCTGTGGGTCAGGTTTCAGTAGATCTACCAGGTTCTGGCTGGGAAATAACCCATCAAGGTATCAAGAATAACACAGTTGGGGAAAAAGAAATAATGGAGAATTGTACAGCACATCACATCCGGTTACTGTAGCTGCCTTATTAATACTGTGCTAATCAGAAGAATCTGCCCTATAGTGCGTCAGTCAGTGAGAAGGTGTCATTTATGAGTAAAGTACAACATATGCTCTCATTATGTAATCCTTTACAGATTGCCGAAGGAATGGCGTACATTGAAAGGAAAAACTACATCCACCGTGATCTTAGAGCAGCGAACGTGCTGGTGTCCGAGGCTTTAATGTGTAAAATAGCGGACTTTGGTCTGGCTCGTGTTATTGAAGATAATGAATATACAGCGAGGGAAGGTATGGCCTAATCATTGTTGAATATCATGAAACCTATTCAAAAATACACTGTACACCAGGGGTCTCAAACTCTGCCAAATAAATGGGCCACACAGAAAAAAATTGCAGTTGACTAGCTGCTTTCCTTCCCATTTTTTTTTTCGATACGACTTGTTGATCACTTTTTATTGCATTTTTATGTCCGTATAATGAAAAAGCTACATTTTTTGCATATTTTTTTAAGGTGTTCAACATATAGGCTGTAGTACAGTTTAATAACTTTGGTCGTTCCAGACACATTTAATTACATTTTTATATAAAACAGAATTTTCGTGGCAAAATATTTTCAGTTATTTTATACTTTCATTTTTTTTTATTTTTCGTTATTTTCTTCCTTAGTCCCTATGTGGAACATTAACTTTTAGTTGGCTGATCGCTGATCTAATATAAACTTTTGTACTGCAGGATATTAGATCTGTCAGTTTTACTGACACTTCACATGTTAGGCCCTGTTTGTTGCAGGACCTTACAGGCCACCGTAGCTGGCTGACCCAAATCCTCCTCTCCATATTCACCTACCATCACAGACCCAGCATTGTGGGAAAGAGACGCCTCCCCACCAGCGCACTGCGCTCTGAAGCATTGTGCTCCAGCGTGATGTCCTTGATGGGTGCTGGCACGCTCCTCTGTTAGCTCGGTCTCTACCGTCCTGAGAATGTATCGGGTTCTTGGGTGCCCCGTGGGCCACAGATGACTGCCACAGGGGCCATAAGTGGCCTTTGGGCTGCGTCTTTGAGACCCCTGCTACACACTTTAACTGTCTGATACACTTTTGTGTCTGATATTTTCCACATTGGATAATCTAGCACCCTTGTAGGATGCATGGCATATTAATGCTGGTGGCAAATGTTTAGGAAGATGGCACACATCAAGCTCAACATTTTCCCCAAAGAAATTATGAAAATATATACTTACATTTATTTCCACACTCTTAAAATGTTGCAGTGTATTATATGTAGATCAACTGGAAAAGGACTTGCAGCCACTACTGCTGGCACAAGATAACATGACAGTCAGGCCAACAAATGTACCCCACCAATAGTCATGTCATTTAATTATAGATCAACCTCCTTATATTTAAAACAGTCAATAACTTGGGCCCATCCAGCCACAACCATTTACTGCTGCCGTAAGCCACAAGGATGTGCCGTCATGTGATGGAATAAAAATGTTGCACACTCTTAAAAGATTTTCTTGCAGATTTGCTGGCAATGTAAACATTATGCATTGGAAATATCTCATGCACCTTGATGCTACTGTAATATGCCACCGATTTTTCTGCCCAGGAATTTGGGCAGAAAATCTGCAGAACTACTTCCCAAGAGTCCGAAGTGAGAAAAGCTCTATAGAAATATAGTATTGTACTATTTACCAGCACACAAGGACTCTTATGCTCGTCCTTCTATTTTGTATAAGTCTTTTTTTCTCCCCCGTGTGTAATTGATAGATTTGCTGTTTCAGGTGCAAAATTCCCTATCAAATGGACCTCCCCTGAAGCCATCAACTATGGTTCATTTACCATTAAGTCAGATGTGTGGTCATTTGGCATTCTGCTGTATGAAATTATAACATATGGAAAGATACCATATCCAGGTAAGTTACAGGTTGGTGGGTGTTAAAGGGGTTAACAATTTCTTTATAGTGGATAATAATCTCGGCAACTATGTGTAGCTTCCTACTTTCTAGAGTCATTTGCAATAAAATCTATTCTTTGCAGAAAAAAAAAAAATGCAATGCAAATGTAATCCCTCAAACATTTTGAAGAAATTGTCTTCGTTAAGCAACCACTTATAAAATGGCCATTTATAAAGAGACTAGATGTTGGCCCGATTCTAACGCATCGGGTATACTAGAATATGTATGCGGCCGACCGGGCGCAATCAGCAAAGCAGTGTTTAAATTTGGCGCCAAAATCGCTGATTGGTCACGGCCGGCGGCCGCGACCAATCAGCGAACTGTATTAGTGAGGACCGGAGAGCGTGTTTAAATTTGACGCCAAAATCGGATTGGTCGCGGTCGCCAGCCGCGACCAATCAGCGATTTTGGCGCCAAATTTGAACAGCGCTTTGCTGATTGGTCGTGGTTGCGGCCGTCGCCCGCGACCAATCAGCAAAGCTGTGTTTAAATTTGGCGCCAAAATCGCTGATTGGTCGCGGCCAGTGAGGACCGAGGAGCGGCGCTGCCTGTGCGGGTACTTCCGCTGCGAGCAGCTGGGAGATGAGCGGCTGCTCGCAGCAGAAGTATCCTGACCGGTGGCGCTGCTCCCCGGTCCTCCCTTCACACTTGCCGTCGGGAGCCGCATGGAGGTCAGCGGCGCCGCCGGTCGGGGTAGTCCTGCTGCGAGCAGCCGGGAGATGCGCCAGTCATCTCCCGGCTGCATCGCCGCTGACCTCCGTGCGGCAGATGAGCCACTAACGGCGGCCATCTTTTTCTGAAATCCCGCGTCGCTGATTGGTCTGGCCGCGGCCAATCAGCGACGCGGGATTTCCTGGACAGACAGACAGACAGACGGGGTAAGACGATTATATATATATATATTAGATTGGTCCACTGAGGCGACACGTTACACATGTAATAAAATAAGTAGACTGCCCTTCCATTTCTAAAGGTCCATAGATTTAAAGGGATCCTGTTACAAGGTTTTTGCTACCCTATCTGAGAGAAGCATGATGTAGGTGCAGAGATGCTGATTCCAGCGATGTCACTCACTAGGCTACTTGCTATATTTTGTTTTATAAGATCCCTGTTTTCTCTGCTACAGATCTATCAGTTCTCTGTTGAGTTCTGTATATCCCCACCCACACCACTGATTAGCAGCTTTCTGCGTACACTGTGCATAGGCAGAAAGCTGCCACTCAGTGGTGGGGCGGGGTTATACAGAGTTCATGGAGGAGTACATGGCAGCAGATTTTACTAGTCCTCTGGTGATAATCTTCTGCTGATGATACTTTGATTTTATCAAAACTATATTAAGCAGCCAAGTAAGTGATACAGGTCTATCATGCTGCTCTCAGATTAGGTGGCAAGAACTTGATGACAGATTCACTTTAAGGTTGAAAGAAGACACGTCCACCTGATTTCAACCAATAACCTAATGTGTGGTCCCAAAGGATGCTGTTGGATATTAGCCTGCCATCAGTTACTCGTCTAGGCATCCAACAAAATAACTAGTTACCCCATTAAGGATACAACAAAGTAGGACTACATGCAAAAGAAGGTGACAAACCACAGGAAAGTTAAGAAAACTATGCAGCTAATATGATTGTAAATTATCATCATGTACCTTTTTTCTTTTTCTTTTTGTAGGAATGAGCAATACAGACGTGATGTCTGCGCTGCAGCGCGGCTATCGATTGCCACGCATGGACAGCTGTCCAGAAGAACTGTATGACATCATGAAACAATGCTGGAGGGAGAAAGCTGAAGAGAGACCGACATTCGATTACTTGCAAAGTGTCTTGGATGACTTCTACACAGCAACAGAAGCGCAATATCAACAGCAGCCATAGATCACGGACAATCCCTCTGATTACTGTGTGCAAATCCTGGAGATTCCCTGGATCCCCTCATCCAGTCGTGTACTGTTCTTTACAATGGCTTTCTGATGTGCAAGCGTCAGAGGTTATATGGGTACATTACATGCGGCCCTCAGCGTCAGATTCTTTCTATGTGTGTATATAATGGACTAATTTAATCCTGTTTTCTTTATCTGAGTATTTAAAAGATTTTCTAAGGCCTAGCTGTGAATTTCCACCGGTCACCTATTACAGCCGTCTGATGTGTTACTGCAATGTACAAGATAACGTCATTCATTCTCCAGTGATCAGCTTCTGTTAATATGTAAGCTGAATAGAGATACATGTAAGGTATGCTTATCGGGCAATATCCCTGTTCCATGACGCCGCACTATTACATAAGAGTGGCCAAACTGTCCGAGCGGCTCACCCAGATACACAATACGTGTGTCATATGTATGTCTGTCCGAGCGGCTCACCCAGATACACAATACGTGTGTCATATGTATGTCTGTCCGAGCGGCTCACCCAGATACACAATACGTGTGTGATATGTATGTCTGTCTGAGCGGCTCACCCAGATACACAATACGTGTGTCATATGTTATGTCTGTCCGGGCGGCTCACCCAGACACATAATACGTGTGTCATATGTTATGTCTGTCCGGGCGGCTCACCCAGACACATAATACGTGTGTCATATGTATGTCTGTCCGAGCGGCTCACCCAGATACACAATACGTGTGTGATATGTATGTCTGTCCGAGCGGCTCACCCAGATACACAATACGTGTGTGATATGTATGTCTGTCCGAGCGGCTCACCCAGATACACAATACGTGTGTCATATGTTATGTCTGTCCGGGCGGCTCACCCAGACACATAATACGTGTGTCATATGTTATGTCTGTCCGGGCGGCTCACCCAGACACATAATACGTGTGTCATGTGTTATGTCTGTCTGAGCGGCTCACCCAGACACATAATACGTGTGTCATATGTATGTCTGTCCGAGCGGCTCACCCAGACACATAATACGTGTGTCATATGTTATGTCTGTCTGAGCGGCTCACCCAGACACATAATACGTGTGTCATATGTATGTCTGACCGAGCGGCTCACCCAGATACACAATACGTGTGTCATGTTATGTCTGTCCGGGCGGCTCACCCAGACACATAATACGTGTGTCATATGTTATGTCTGACCGAGCGGCTCACCCAGATACACAATACTTGTGTCATGTTATGTCTGTCCGGGCGGCTCACCCAGACACATAATACGTGTGTCATATGTATGTCTGTCCGGGCGGCTCACCCAGACACATAATACGTGTGTGATATGTATGTCTGAGGTTGCAGCATACACCATGCACGTAGAGAGAAACATAAAATAAGGCTGGCGGAGACAATGCAGTTGGTTTATCTGCAGTCCTATGCAAAACTATTAATTACATATTGTGAGTGTGCCGAGACACACTCTTCTGTGTTGGAATTTCCCCAACATGTAAATCTGCAAGTCAGATTAAAGATGTGAGATTTTCTAAGTGTTATACTCAGGGACTGTAATAGCAAAACATTTGTTAATACCCATAATCAGTGACCACCCGGTTATTATATCAGAAGAACTAAGTGGTTTACAAAGGTCGTGCAGTGGAGATGTAACTGCTTCTTATTTTATTTTCATTTTTATTATGCACTTAATAGCAAAGTGTCTTTAAACATATTGGGGCCGAACAATCCTTTACTGCCTCTTCCCCACAATCCATATTTCTTTTTTAAGACCGTTCCACTTTCCATGTATTTCTCTTGCCTTTGGAACCAACATTTGGTTTATAGAAGGGCTCTTGTATATTTAAGGGTGCCGTCCTTTTAAATACAAGTGGGGTACAGTAAGTAGTCCCATCCTACTTAATGTCTTTTCATTAGATGCCTGGTATGAAATACAGGGAAAATATATATATTTTTGTACCGTGTTAGCCAGTAGATAGAAAAATATTTAGATTGGAGAGTCCTCAGTGGTTGATACCTTTTAATGGCTAACTGAAAAGATGGTAACAAGTTGCAAGCTTTCGAGACTACTCAGGTTTCTTCATCAGGCATTGTCTCAGAACTATGATACTATGCTTGATGAAGAAACCTGAGTAGTTTTGAAAGCTTGCAATCTGTTACCATCTTTTCAGTTAGCCATTAAAAGGTATCAACCACTAAGGACACTCAAATCTAAATATTTTGGTATGAAATAGTAATGGAGTTGCTGTGTAGAGCAACTTAGAGTCCACAGCCGTGCTATTTTTGCAGCGATAGTGAGAAGAGTCCCATATAATCTACAGACACTGGCTGCTCATATTATGAAGCTTAGACTTATGGGGAGAACTTGTGCTGCCTGTATTCCTTTTACATGTAGGGTAGGATGCACTTAGGGGTATGATCTGAAAGCACAGCTTAGTTCCCTATGTATGTGTTGAGCAGAGAGAGGCTATAAAGGATGAATAACAGTCTATAGGTAACTGATGCCACTGATATGGGATCCATTTAACTGATTGGTCTTAAGATGCCACAATTAGCATCCAAAAATGTCAGAAAATCAAATTGTGGCAAATTTGAATCACATAAGAGTACGACTGCCCCATTCTTCTTATATAATCTACCACTATTCCAAGTCAAACTACTCCTACAACATCTCCTCTGCCAATGAACAAAGTGGGGTGTTCTGCAGCAGAGACTGGCAGCCAGTGTTGCCCACCTCTACTAAAATGAGTATTGTGCAGCAGATTGTAATTCTAAGCATCCCGTCCGCATACTGTATGTGATACCTTTTCTTACTGGAGGACCATTATGTGTATATTTTATTACTTAGCTGTTTTGCTTTGGTTGTGAGCTACCTGAATTAATCACAGTCTCAGCGACTTTTCTAGACTTCAATTGAAAGTAATGTATATAATGTTTTTCATTGAGTATTGTGAAATATTAACTTTGTTATGGAAGTAATGCTATTTTATGTTGATTTATAATATACATCGTGCTGTATAAAAGGCTTGTTCAATTAAAAACACCGACTGGTAAAGTAGGAGAGAGGACACGGCCCGCGAGGGCTCACAATGTACAAGGGATGGATGAGGGTAAAGCTGGTTGTGCAGCGGTATGGTGGAGCGGTGGTTACTGCACGTTGTAGGCTTGTCGGGAGAGGTGGGTCTTATTTAATTGGACTGTGCTTAAAATTAATCTGTAATGATGAATAGTTTAAAGGGGTTGTCTGGCTCTATGTGACCGCTGACTTATGAATCCCCACACCGTGCGTACTGTGAGGATTCTCCTCTGTGGGCGCCTGACTGCATCATGTGGTTTGCATACATGTGGTCACATGCTAACTAGATGGGCACGGCCTCACTCAGTGTAAGTGTATTGAGCCAGGCCAGACAAGTCTAGTCACAATGTATATGGAAGTATGCAAATCACATTATGCAAATTATTTATATAAAATGCACTGCAAATAACTGACAATATTTAGAGGTCAGTGTCCTGAGACCCCCAACCGATCGCACAAGATACCACTCTAAAGTGCACAGCTCTTGTCTGTCTGTACACCATTTCACAGAATTGTGAGCGGACCCATAGACTTCCTACTTAGCCCGTACTGCTGTGTGTGCGGTCTGCATCCAAGAGCTGTGCACCTCAGAGTGTTGTATTGGGACCCGGACCCATAAATTGTATAATTAAGTTACACTTCAAAGCACACTTTATTTTCATAAAACAGTAGTGTTTGAGATTGTGCTACCTTTATTAATTCAAGTATGTGAACAATGTGCACTTATCAAAAGGAATTGTTTTTCAATTGGGCAACCTTTCTAATAACAAGGTATACATGACTGTGTTATCTATGACTAGTTATATAGTTGATGCTAATTTATTTGTAAATCCCATTCCATCAGCCAAGACAGTAGTCTGTGGCCGTAACACTGGAGCTTGAATTCTGTTTTTTGCCTGGATAGTATTCTTTAGATTACCTATCCTAGTGCAATGTTATCGTTGTGGTGTGATGCACATGTAATATTGTGCCTGGTCAACTAATCAAAAGAAGAGCCACAGATGTCCTCAGGTAAAAGGTGTTGCTTCCTCTCCCATCCAGCATTCACAGACTACTTTTGTAGTCGATGGATTGAGACTTGTAAATCAATTCAAACCAACTCTGCTACTCTTGACTGTATTGTTTAGAGAGTTTGCGCAAAGCACCATACATGTACAGAGCAGTGATGGTGTGGGCTCAGGAGCTGAGATTGCAGTGATGGTAGTTCATATCAGTTGCCTTTAACATGTTGCTGTAACGTGGCGCGGGACCATGTCCGTGGGCGAAGGTACTCTTCTCTTAAGCCCTGTCACGTTACATGAAGGTGGGGGTTATGGCTGAGTGTGTTGACTTGTGCTATGGGGGCACTACTCCCTTGCAGGCCGCATGCTGCCGATGACTTTGGTTGGCCAGGATCAGATGTTGAGGACGTCAATGACCAGTCAAAAATAAACTTTTTACTTAATGACTTTATGGGAATTATGTACAGTAGGTAGCGGGTACACAACGTTTTGAACGTTTCCTTCACAATATGGAGCATTTTCCTCTTTACTCATTTGTTCTTTATCTCCACTGTTTCACTTTCCATCACCACAGCCCACCTCAATACTACAGTCCAGTTAGCAAGAGTCCTATTCTCAACCCACGGTTGAGCGTCTTCTATGTTGCCAATATAGCCAGTACTCAGCGTCTCTGCTATTGACGCCTTGGAACTCCTGCCCGAAACATACTCTTCTTCTCACGTACTCTGTCCCATCTTGGTCTGTTACCACCCTGAGTTCTAAGCTCTAGGCCATACTGCTAGGCGTCCTCTCCCAGGACTCGTCTACGATTGATCACTTCGTCCTCCTGTTGGTTTTCCTTTTCTCTTACTCCAGTTCATGCTAACCACCATAGTGTTCTCCCCCCACTTCGGGAAACACCCACGTCATGCAGCACTGCTTACTGTCCAGACCTTAGGTCTACTTCAGATGCACACTGGGCCTCAACTGAAATCTTGAGTGAAAACGGTCTCTCTCCCTTCACCTTAGCCCCTCCCACTTCTTGCTAGTCCCAATCATTAACTCTCCCTACTGCCGGGCGGTACACAATACCAGCACTATTAACGCATGTCTCAGTTCACATTACACAATACAACAATTTGTGTGTTCTTGAAGGGGGAACGTGGGCAGTATGTTCTTCTCCCACATTGCAAAGCTGGGATCTGAGAAAACTTTGATCCCCCAAAGTTTACCCCTTTACATGGGATAATTGGGTGTTGAATATAGATGAGAAAACCCATACGTGAAAGATCAACTTCAAACAGGATCTTCCCTCAAAAGTCTTCTCCCAGAAGTCGATTCATGCTGCACAAACCATAGTCTGAACCAGAGCGTGGCTGCCTTATTGCAGCTAGATATGTTTTTCTCTGAAATGCTCTGGCATCCAAAGCCTGAGACAAGACTAGTAGGGGGACCATACCCGGAGACCAGATTCATCTGGTGCTGATGCTGGTGATTAACAGGTCTCTCACTATGGGAGAGACTTGTTAATTGCCTCTAGCAGCGCTGCAGAAGCTAGCTGGTAACGGTGTCAGACAAGTCTCATCTCCAGCTATGCTCTCTGGCTGGATCTTCTAACTGTATTTTCTCTGAAACACCATTGTGTTTCAGATAAAAAATATTCCTAGCTGCAATTGTGTAGCCAGGTTTTGATTTGTACTGCCCTTGGTTTGGGCAGCATGGATCAGGTGTCCTCTCAGAAAACCACACTATTTACCTGCAGATATAGGGTCAATTTATAGGTGAATAACATTACAATGCTTCACGGCCACCTTAATGAAAATGCAGCTACTGGGAGAAAATAAACTTATTTCCACCTCGGAACCTTCACCTTTCAGTCGTAGCGGGATGCACAGAGCGGCTTCCGTCATTGCTCACTCTATTGTGTGTGGCGGCTGTGCGCACACCCAACACTTGACAACTCGCTTTGCACATATGCGATGTAGAGCCAGCTGTCAATCAAAGTACCAGACCGTGCTTACTGTACTGTGAGTGCAACCTTAGTTGCTCCATGCACCGCCCCCATGACTGAAAGCCAGCGGCTCCCAGGAGAAAATAAGTTAATTTTCTCCCAGTAGCCACACTTTCGGTAAGGGAAACATTGTAATGCTATTTATTTGCAAATGAATCCTATATCTGCAGATAATTAGCATTCTCTGACGTAACAGGTTCCCTTTAAACATGGTCAGTCCTCCAGTAAAAATTAATCCCTTGCACAGCTTGGTTGTCAGAACAATAAACAAGTTCTGACTCTCAAAATATGGCAACACAAAACAAGCCCCTGTATTTTATGCTTAGTATGAGAAGGACATCAAAGAAGAATAGAATGACCAAGGCGAAGAGGAAGACCAGCAAGCCGATAGTATCAAGCCATCAAGATAATAGCAGAGAAGACCCTGGTGGAACTATTTAGGCTTTGACAAGATCGATCTTTCTACAGATCGTTCATCCATCAAGTCATCATGGTTTGAGATCGGGCAAAGGCTGTTACAGAAAAAAAAGGTATGACGTATCCTAATAGTTCATTTTAGTTTGCTGTGAATAGTAACTGATTACAAAATCACAAATTCACAACACATGTAGAATTCCTAACAGGTTCATATAATCTAGACAGTCAGATAATCTGTCATTGTGCTCCTTCTCACCTGAGTTTATACCTCTTCACTTCCTTCTGAGGTTTCAGCTGATTTATGACCACGAAATTCAGCTTAACTGTCATGTGGTCATAAATCAGTTCAGAGGAGCTAAGAAAAAGGAAGTAACAATCTCTCCTGTCAAAACATGCTCACTGATGGATTCTTAGGTAACTCAGAAGAGCGACCACGGCAGTAGTCCATGGTCTATGGACAGGAGCCTTGAGAACCGCCTCTTACCTGCTGGCCTTCCTGGTGCCTCTTCTGATTAGTAGGTCCAGTGTCACGTCATGCCTCAAAGATGACATCGCACTAGGCCTTCAAATCAGTAGAGGTGCCGATATTTTGGCAGGTAGGTGGTTGTTCGCATGGTTGCTAGGTTTCCTATTTGCTCATCTTAAAGTAATTCATTCTGAAGCCAGCAATAGAAAATACGATGCACTAAAGTAAAATATAAAAATAATGGGGATGTCCAGTTATGGGCTTAAAATTATTATTTGCTATTTCTGGATATCTGTTACATGCTATTCATTATCTTTTTAGCCTTTATATGGCAAAGTTGAATTTTTAAAAAGTGTTGGTTCTCTGTTATGGGTATTATTTTAATCATAAGTAAATCAAACCCATTGATCATTCCTAAAAAGATGTAATTTAATGATTTTTACTTTTGAGTACTTATAAACAATTACATCAGTCTGAAGATAAAATTCCCCAGAAAAGACAAAATGTCCCATACGTGCGCCTCCCAGTTCACAAAGAGGCTTTTAAGAGAGCCTGTCAGGTCCCACAAGCCTCCCAAACCACTCCTGATTTTGGCTTACAAATACTAAGGTAAAATACTGACCAAATACTGAACATGTGATCCTGGTGTTAGTCACGTGCTGACAAGCTGCTTTTCCTAATTCTCTCAATGTTCAGTGAAATACTACAACCCCTGCTTCACTGAGAGAGGCAAGAAGAGAAGCTAGTTGTCACTCGATCGTAAGTATAACAATCGCGTATGAGTGGTCAGATAATGACTGCTAGAACCAGCAAGCAAAGCTGAATCCTGACAGTGAGTATATTACATGCTGTCAGGATTGGCATGCTACATTGCATAATGTTATATTTAAAGGGGTTGTCCAGGCTTGTGATGAAAGTCTGTAGTCACTCTATGTGACTGCAGACTTCTGAGTTCTCAGAGCATGTACTGCACATTTCCAAGTTTGGCTGTGTGCCCACAATGCGAATTGAATGCGTTTCTGCGGCACCATTTCCGCCGCAAAAACGCATTAAAAATGCATGTTAAGTTGCCTGCCATGTTTCCCAATGATAATCCGCATGTGCTGTGTGCATGCTGCGGAATTAAAACGAAAAAACAAAAACAAAAAAAACATACTTACCTCTACCGTGGCCCCCGGTCTCCTCTCCGGTGGCGTGCTCTGTCCTCGACGTCCCGCGGTGTTCTGAAAGGACCTGCGGTGACGTCATTTAGTCATGTGATGGTCCTTTCAGAACACCGCGGGATGTCGAGGACCGAGCATGCCACCGGAGAGGTAAGTATAATTTTTTTTTTTTTTTTTACGTTTTAATTATTATTATTTTTTTTCTATTGATGCTGCATTTAAAGCAGCATTTGTTGGTCACACACTATAAATCCATGCCAGTTGCATGGATTTATACTGTGTGACCAACTTGACAAGCACTTTTCCAAGTGATGCTCAAAATGAAAAGCGCTTTAAAAAAACGCATGCAGAAATGCATGCAAAAACGCTTATCCCTGGCAGAAAAAAAACATCTAAAATCCGCATGCGTTTTTTCTGCCAAGGAGATGCAGAAATGGTTAGGCTATGTGCCCACGATGCAGAAATTTCCTTTCTCCCATGCCGACGGCAAAAGTGCATGGTCATTTGAGTTCAATTTGCATACTTCCGGCCACATTCCGACTAGACGTGTCCAGGCTCGCTCAAGTCACTTGTATTGAGCAAGGCAGCACATATCTAGTCGGCACGTGACCGCATGTATGCAAATCACATACTTGCGGTTTCATGATATGCCACTCTCACCACTGGCACCAGCACCATACTTCTGTGAGAATTCAGAAGTATGCAGTCAATTAGAGTGACTGCAGACTTAATGGGTTTGCAGACTTGCATCACAAACTTAGACAACCTCTTTAATGCTCCTAACATACAATAGGGACAAATAAGTATTTCATACACTGCCGATTTTGCAAGTTTTCCCACCTACAAAGAATGGAGAGGTCTGTAATTTTTATTGTAGGTATTGTAGGGATGGTACTCACTCAGGTGCAGTTTGTTCCTTTAAATGTCCATAGTAACAGTTTTTAAGGTTGAGGGAAGACTAAGTCCATCTAGTTCAACCCATAACCTAACGCAGTGGTGTATTGGCTTCATAAACCGTTCAAAAGAAAAACGCAAACACAACAGCCTTTAGTGCAGGCAAAAGCAAAGATAAGTCCTTATACCAAAGCTTCTGGATGGCCAGCACTATGGTCACACAGGCTGGTGTAGCGTCCAGTGTCCTGGCTTGGTCTGGAGGCAAAACATACACAGGAGGCCTTCTCCCTCCAAACACACAGACCATGTGACAAACAGCCTCCATTATATAGGCTGGAAATCACACCCAGAGGTGAGGTATGTGGGTTGCTGGACCCTCCCATCTCTCATTGCAACCCGTACCCCTTCTCCCCGACGTGCAGTAGAGAAAATACACCGGGTTACATCACAGAAAATCTCTGCTATACATACCTCCCATCAACTACATGACCATTAGCCACCTTGCATACCTCCGCTCTCTGCCTAAAGCCGTGGGGCTTGACACCTTCTACCACTAGGCAGGGGATTCTCGAGAGGGCATCAGCATTACTATGTAGCTTCCCTGCTATATGTTCTACATGGAAGCTGAAATCCTATAGGGCTAAAAACCAGAGGGTGACCCTGGCATTTTTCCCCTTTGTTTCCCTAATCCATTTGAGTGGGGCATGGTCGGATACCACTCTAAATTTTCGACCTAGCAGATAGTATCGCAACGTGTCCACCGCCCACTTTATGGCCAAGCACTCCTTCTCTATGACCGCATAATTTTTCTCACAGGAGGACAGCTTCCTACTCAGGTAGAGGACAGTGTGCTCCTACCCGTGTATCTCCTGGCAAAGGACTGCTCCCAAACTGACATCTGAGGCATCTGTCTGAAGTATAAACTCTTTCTTGAAGTCAGGAGCAACCAGGACTGGTTGCCTACACAAAGCCACTTTCATCTCTTGAAAGGCTGTCTCCGCCTCTGTAGTCCACTTGGCCATGGCTGATTTTGTCCCCTTAAGAAGGTCAGTCAGGGGTGCGGCCATCATGGCGAAGTTTGGGATGAACCTTCTGTAGTATCCCACGATCCCCAGGAAGGCTCTAACCTTTTTTTGACAGCAGTTTTGGCCAGGTTTGGATTGCCTCCACTTTACTGATTGGGATTTGATCTCGCCTCTACCGACCACATAACCCAGGTATTTGGTTTCTTCTTTCCCCATGGCACATTTCTTCGGGTTTATTGAAAACCCTGCCTTCCTGTGAGCATCAAACACCGCCTGGACCTTTTCCAGATGACTCTCCCAGTCCGGGCTGAAGATAATATCATCCAGATATGCCGTGGCGTATTGCTTATGGGGTGCAAGAACTCAATCCATAGCTCTCTGGAAGGTTGCAGGGGCCCCCTGCAGTACAAACGGCATCTGGACATACTGGAAGCATCCAACTGGCATAGAAAACGCAGTCTTCTCTTTGGCTCCCTGTGCCATGGGGACCAGCCAATATCCCTTCGTCAAATCCAAGGTGGTTATGTACCTTGCTGACCCAAGTCGCTCGATCAGCTCATCAACGCGTGGCATCGGATACACATCGAATTTGGAGACCTCATTCAACTTCCGATAGTCATTGCAGAACCTCTATTCCCCATCGGGCTTTGGGACCAGGACAATCGGGCTCGACCACCCACTCTTGGATTCCTCAATGACTCCGAGCTTCAGCATACGAGCCACCTCTTTGGAGATCAACTCTCGTCGGGCCTCAGGTATCCGATAGGGCTTCAAGTTCACCCGCACATGTGGCTCCATCAGAAACTTGTGTTCTATGACCCCTGTGCAGCCCGGTAGTTCCGAAAACAGATCCCGGTTCTTCTGTAGCAACTCCCGACACTACTGTTTCTGGGCCTTCGGTAGTGTTTCCGCTATTGCGACTCCTTCAACGTCACCTTCTGGTTTTCCAAGCAAGCATGGAGTCTCCACCGCCTCTCTGTCTTGCCAGGGCTTGATGAGATTAATGTGGTATATTTAATACAGCTTACGGCATCCTGGTTGATGAACCTTGTAGTTCACTTCACCAACTTTTTCCACCACTTCATATGGCCCTTGCCATTTGGCCAAGAACTTACTCTCCACCATAGGTATTAGCACGAGGATTTGGTCTCCCGGATTGAATTGCCTCACCCTGGCTGACCAGTTGTAGACCCTGGCCTGAGTTTCTTGTGCCTGGAGGAGATGTTCTTTCACGATGGGCATCACCTTCGCAATCCTTTTCTGCATCAGAGTAACATGCTCGATGACGCTCCTGTGGGACATGACTTTGGCTTCCCAGGTTTCCTTTACGACATCCAGGAGACCCCGCGGATGTCTGCCATACAGGAGTTCGAAGGGCGAGAACCTAGTAGAGGCCTGCGGAACCTCTTGGATGGAGAACAATAAATACAGAAGCAGACAGTCCCAGTCTCTACCGTCCTTTTCTATGGCCTTCCTGAGCATACTCTTCAGAGTCTTGTTAAATCTTTCCACAAGGCCATCTGTCTGGAGATGGTATACTGAAGACCTCAGTTGGGAGATTTGCAGGACTTTGCATAGCTCTCTCATCACCTTACTCATAAAGGGAGTTCTCTGGTCAGTCAGTACCTCCTTTGGTAAGCCTGTTCGAGAAAAATGTGGACCAACTCGCGGGCTATACTCTTTGCAGAAACGTTTCTTAGTGGAATCGCTTCAGGATAGCGTGTGACAAAGTCGAGGATGACCAATATATATTGATGCCCACGAGCAGATTTAACCAGGAGACCGACCAGGTCTATAGCAATCCTCTCAAACGGCACTTCAATAATGGGCAATGTCACGAGGGGACTTCGAAAGTGAGAGGTGGGGGTGGTTAACTGACATGTAGGGCAAGACCTGCAATACTTCAGTATTTCCCGGTGACACCCGGGCCAATAAAACCTTTGCCTGATCCGTTCCTGCGTTTTTTCCACTCCCAGATATCCCCCCCCCCCCAAGACATGTGAATGGGCCATGTCCAACACCTTTCGTCTTTTGGGTCCTGGCACTATTAACTGCTCCACACGCTCCTCCCTCACTTTCATACAACAACTCCCCACTCATCATAAAATGGGGAAACCTTGTATCAGCCCCTGGCTCCTGTGTAACCCCATTTATGACAGTGACATTATTAAAAGCTTCCTTCAGAATTAGGTCCCTATGTTGTGTAGACCCCAAATTTTCGCTGGTCACCCCTAACTTTGGAACGTCAGGCTCAGGGGACACTACCTCCTCATCCCCCACAGAAAACACAAAAGGGAAACCCGTCTGCTTCTGGGTGTGGTGATACCGCTTCACGGTTACCTGCCTTCTCAACCGCGCCAGTGAACCCTGAACCCTTCCCCCACAGATCCCAAAATAAACAAAAGTTCCGGCCTATAATGATAGGGTGCAACAAGTCCTGAACTACGCTGACCTCGTGTGACTCTGTACCGTGGGCTGTTTCAATGTCCACTCTAGCCATCGGATAGTCCTTAGCTTCTCCCTGAATGCACCGTACGCCGACTTTTTCCCCTGGGATTAGTTGGAGAGGGAAGAGTGGCCCTCACAAGGGTCACCAGACTCCCGGAGTCTAGCAGTGCTGTTACCTGCCACCCGTTCACTTTCACAGGACTTGCTTGTAGCCACTCATGGGGTGGACAGTTCACACTTCAGGCCAGATACGCATAATAGGAACAATGGCGCCCTATGCTGCAGTCCATCTGCTCGGGGGTCCTGGGACAACGGGCTTCTATATGGCCTGGGCCGTGGCACCTCCAGAAGATCACATCACCCGTAGGAACCTTGGGCACCACCTCCTCCGCCACTTTGGACCTTGGACGCCCCACCCCCTTTTGGGCCTCCACCCCTAGCTGGGCTCCACAGTGTGGAGTGGGCTGCCTCCCCAAGGAACCCTCAACCCCCTGGTATCTCTCGACCAGTCCAATTAATCCATCAGCATTTCGGGGATCACCCTGGGCAACCCAAGTCAGTATGGGCCTCGGCAGGGAATGCACAAAATGGTCCCTCACCACCCACTCTACCATTTGCGCAGGCATAGAGGACTCTGGCTGCAGCCACTTCTGGACCAGGTGTAACAGGTCAAACATTTGGGAGCATGGCGGTTTGTCCCAGTAATACACTCAGCTATGAACCCGCTGCGCCCTGATAGTCATTGTAACCCCCAAACGTGCAAGAATCTCAGTTTTTAGCTTGCCGTACTCTTTGGCGTCCTGCAAAGCTAAATCATATTATGCCTTCTGGAGCTCTCCCGTCAAGTATGGCTTCAACATCATCCCCTGCGGTCATTTTCTGCAAAGCCCGTCTTACCGCCTTCCGGACATGGGAGTCATCAGCTGGACTCGGGGTTGGGGCGCTCGTCCTGCCCTGGACGGCATCTGCTGCCGCTGTTCCTGCTGGTGCTGCTGGATCTGCTGTAACAGCTGGTTGGTCTCCTGCTGTGACTGGACCAAGTGTTTCAGCAGGACCTCCATTTTGTCTGGCGATGTTTGCTGGCTTGCGACAGACTTGACCCAGGACATGCAGCCCTTCCTGTAGCAGTCACACGTCTCTGCTGGGAACTCTGCCCTCATTCTCCACCAATTGTAGTGATGGTACTCATTCAGGTGCGGTTTGAGGCAAACAGGAGCCATGTTCCTTTAAATGTCCATAGTGGTTTATTGGCTTCATAAACCGTTCAAAAGGAAAATGCAAACACAACAGCCTTTAGTGCAGGCAAATGCAAAGATAACAGTCCTTATAGCAAAGCCTCTGGATGGCCAGCGCTGTGTTCACACAGGCTGGTGTAGCGTCCAGTGTCCTGGCTTGGTCTGGAGGCAAAACATACAGAGGAGGCCTTCTCCCTCCAAACACACAGACCATGTGACAAACAACAGCCTCCATTATATAGGCTGGGAACCACACCCAGAGGTGAGGTATGTGGGTTGCTGGACCCTCCCATCTGTCCTAGCAGCCCGAACCCCAGCTACCAAGTGCAACAATGAGACCTCTTAGTGCAGGCGTGCACTAGAGAAAATACATCGAGTTACATCACAGAAACCAGCTATCTCTGTGATACATACCTCCCATCGACTACCCGACCATTAGCCACCTTACAGTACATTTCAACTGTGAGAGACAGAATCTAAAAATAAAAAAAACAGAAAATCACATTATATGATTTTTAAATAATTAAATTGCTTTTTATTGCATGTAATAAGTAGTTGATCACATATCAACCAGCAAGAATTTTGGCTCTCACAGACCTGTTAATTTTTCTTTAAGAAGCCCTTCTACTCTGCACTCATTACCTGTATTAATTGCACCTGTTTGAAGTTGTTACCTGTATCATAGACACCTGTCCACACACTCAATCACACTCCAACCTCTCCACCATGGCCAAGACCAAAGAACAGTCTAAGAACACCAGGGACAAAATTTTAGACTTGCACAAGGCTGGGATAGGCTACAGAACAATAGGCAAGCAACTTGTTGAGAAGGCAACAACTGTTGGTACAATTATTAGAAAATGGAAGAAACACAACATGACTGTCAATCTTCTTCGGTCTGGGGTTCCATGCAAGATCTCTCTTCGTGGGGTAAGGGTGATTCCGAGAGAGGTTATGAATCAGCCCAGAACTACACAGTAGGACCTAGTCAATGACCTGAAGAGAGCTGGGACCACAGTCTCAACCATTACCGTTAGTAACACACTACACTGTCATGGATTAAAATTCTGCGGAGCACGCAAGGTCCCCCTGCCCACGCCAGCACATGTCCAGGCCCGTTTGAAGTTCACCAATGACCATCCTGATGATCCAGAGGAGGCATGTGGTCAGATGAAACTCCACTAGCCGTGTTTGGAGGAAGAAGGATGAGTACAACCCTAAGAACACCATCCCAACTGTGAACCATGGTGGGGGAAACCTCATACTTTAGGGGTGCTTTTCTGCAAAGGAGACAAGAAGACTGCACCATATTGAAGGGAGGATGGATGGGGTTATGTATCGCAAGATTTTGGCCAACAACCTCCTTCCCTCAGTAAGAGCATTGAAGATGGGTTGGGGCTGGGACTCCCAGCATGACAATGACCTGAAACACACAGCCAGGGCAACTAAGGAGTGGCTCCATAAGAAGCATTTCAAGGTCCTGGAATAGCCTAGCTAGTCTCCATACTGGAACCCCATAGAAAATCTTTGGAGGGAGCTGAAGCTCAATGTTGCTCAGCGACAGCCCCGAAGTGTTTCTTTGGTTCCGGTGTGACCACAGGTGACCTCACTCACTCGTGTGCACTTTTTAAGCTGACGCTTCCGTTTCTTAGTAGAGCTCACTCCAGGCAGAAATTCTATGTGCAGTATTGTTTACTCTCTCAGGAGCACTAATTTACACCTGGCTCCAGGTAATCTTATTAATTTTCCTTTTTCCGATGTCAGCTCCACAAAAAAGGAAAATGAAAACAAGACAAAGGCTTTGCTGTACCTGTGATCAATCTTTACCTGACTACTGTGCTTAGGATGCACAGTCGTCCTGCTCATTGTTATTAGCTCCCATGAAGTGAAAGTACATATTGTGGAATATCTCCTGAAAATGATTCAAATGAAACAGTTTTTTATATTAAATTAGTATGGAAACACATTTTGACTCAACTGTGATTAATTGTCGGAGCCCATGTGACATGAATTAGCCAATGAATGATGACTCTAGTGTTTTAAAAAGCCACATGGTAGGCCCTGTTCCTTTGTCACAATGGGGAAGACAAAGGAGCTGTCTGAGGACATAATAACTATTATTAGCAAACACAAGACTTCCAAAGGGTATAAGGCCATCTCCATAGACCTTGGTATCCCAGTTTCAACAGAGCACAATGTTAAGAAGTTTGCCAAGCATGGAACCATCAAGAACCTCGCTGGACATGGGGAAAAGAGGAAAATTGACAAGAGATGTCTTCATAGGTTGGTGCGAATGGTGGCAAAAACACCACGTTAAACATCCAAAGACCTGAAGGCCAACCTGGAACAGTCTGGGGTCATGGTTTCAACAAGTACAATACGCTGCACACTAAACCAAGCGGAGCTTTATGGGAGAAAGCCAAGGAAGAAACCATTGCTGAAGAAAATACATTATAAGGAACAACTGATCTTTGCCAAAGAGTACCTTGAAAAACCACCATCCTTCTGGGAAAATGTTCTATGGACAGATGAATCAAAAATAGAGCTTGTTGGCAATGCAAAGCAACAGTTTGTTTACAGACAGCGCAATGAAGCTTATAAGGAAAAGTACACTTAACCAACAGTTAAGCATGGTGGAGGATCCATATTGCTGAGGGGTTGCTTTGCTGCAGCCGGTACTGGAGGCTTTGACCGTATCACAGGAATCATGAAATTAGAGAATTATAAAGCGATTTTAGAGCGAAATGTCCTACCTAGTGTAAAAAAACTTGGTTTGAGTCGAAGATCATGGGTCCTCCAGCAAGACAATGACCCAAAGCACACATCCAAAAGTACACAGGAATGGTTGAAAAAGGAAAAATAGACTGTTTTAAAATGGCCAGCAATGAGTCCTGACTAGTGATGAGCGAGTATGTTCTGTTAACCCTTTCGGCGAGTATGCCCGGGCCGAGCACCGAGTATTTACAGCTGCTCGGTGATATGTTTGAATCACTCCCGTGTGCATGATTTGCGACTGTTTGACAGCTTCAATACATGTGAGGAATGTGTAAGAAATAGACATTCCTTACATGTACTAAAGCTGTCAAACAGTCGCAACAAGATTCTTCCAGGGGAATGGAGCCTCAACGACAAAATATTTCTTCAAATCATCAGCAAAATGGGGTCTCCCAATCTGGATGCTATGGCCACACATCAGAATGTGAAGATCCTCCATTTTTGCTGTCTCTGAGGGTGCGACTATCCATGAGCTCTGGACGGTCTTTCTCTTCCCTGGGTGGGCATGCTGGTGTATGTATTCCCACCACTGCCATTAATTCTGAGTGTTTTGATCAAGATCAAGGAAGAGGCAGCGGAAGTAATAACAATTATTCCCTTCTGGCCTTTGAAGAAATTGATTTCCTCTCATGTGGCATCTATCGAAAGGTTGGAAGCTTCCACCATTTCTGGATCTTTTGAGCCAAGGTAACAACTTCCACCCAGACCCAGCCAGGCTACATCTGACGGCATGGAGATTGTCCAGGAGAATTTAGTTGCTCGTGGTCTATTAGAACAGGTCATTCTAACTTTGTCTGCAGCTAGAAAACCAACAACACTCATAGAATAATAGAATGTTAGAGTTGGAAGGCACCAGGGTCATCGTGTCCAACCCCCTGCTCAATGCAGGATTCACTAAAGAATCTCAGACAGATGTCTGTCGAGCCTATGTTTGAAGAATTCCATTGAAGGAGAACTCACCACTTCCAGTGGCAGCCTGTTCCACTCATTGATTACCTTCCCTGTCAAAAAGTTTTTTCTAATATCTAATCTGTATATTCTCCCTTTCAGTTTCATTCCATTGCTTCTTGTGTTTCCATGTGCAAATGAGAATTATGATGAACTTTCTACACTGTGACATTTCTTCAGATATTTGTAGACAGCCATTAAGTCTCCTCTTAACCTTCTTTTTTGCCAGCTAAACATTCCCAGATCCTTTAATCGTTCCTCGTAGGACATACTTTGCAGTCCGATCACCATCCTGGTAGTTCTTTTGTGAACTTGCTCCAGTTTTCCAATGTCTTTTTTAAGATGCGGTGCCCAGAACTTGACACAGTATTCCAGATGAGCCCTGAACAAAGAGGAGTAGAGGGGGATAATTACTTCACGTGATCTAGACTATATGCTTCTCTTAATACATCCTAGAACTGTGCTTGACTTTTTTTGCTGCTGCATCACACTGTTGACTCATGTGCAGTCTATGCTAGAATATGGAGAATCTATAAAATCTGGTGCTTGGTGGAAAAATCTGATATAAAATCCATAGCCTCAGTATTGAAGTTCCTTAAAGCGGGGTTTGATAAGGGGTTGAAGATAAACACTCTCAATACTCATTTTCCTGCCATCAATGCCCACCTGGATTGCTCTTTCTCAAGCACTCATCTGATAAAGCAGTTTTTTAAGGCCATCAAATACCTGAGACCGCCCTTTGTAGCTCTATTGTCCTCATGGGTTTTAAGGTTAGTTCTTAAAGCTCTACGGCTCCCTCTTTGAGCCGGTGGATGAGGCATAGATTAATATATCTGTCTTGGAAGGCCCTATTTCTAGTGGAAATCATAACAGCCAAACGTATGGGAGAATTCCAAGCAATGTCGTCCAGGGATCCATACCTACATATATTTCCAGATGACGTGACTCTAAGGCTCATTTCGGTATTTATACTGAAAGCAGGTTCTTCCTTCAATGAGCAGCTACTCCTACCGGCCCTATGTTTTAATCCAAGGAATGATGAGAAGCGTAGCCTTCACTTACTGTCTTGATGTCAAAATAATTCTTCTTTATCTTCATAATACTCATCCTTTTAGGAAAGATGAAAATATGTTTCTTCAGTTTGGAGGTCCTAATCTGGGATGGATGGAAAGCTAGCAAAAGCACTTTAGCCAGGTTGATCAGGAGTTTAATTTGTTATACTTACCTGCTGAATTAGCAATAGCCACAGCTTCCTGTTAGAATTCCATTCATTCCATTGGGGCAGCCTCCACATCCTGGGCCGAGATGCGCACATGCCATTCGGTCACTTCTGCAGGGCTGCTACCTGGACGTCAGTATCCACGTTTGTGAAGTATTACCATCTAGACATCTCTGCTACAGATGGTTCAGCAAAAGAGTGCTAGAGCAAGCAGTGGGGTCCTGTACCCAACCATAGAAATATGATGGTTGCCTATTGCTCGTCAAATCTCATTGTGTGCTGCCGTAGGATGACCAGAAAAGACCAAAATGTATTTACCTCAAATTTTCATTTCCTGAGGTCAGTAGGCAGAACAGACTTCCCTCCTTGTTTTAATTAAATATATTATTACTGCAAGAAACTTACATGGTATAGGGTCTTCTTACTCCTACGGGTTGTGGGAGTATCTGCTTAATTAAGTATTAAGCCATCGTGTGCTGCCTACGGACCCCAAAAAATGAAGATTTCAGGTAAATTAATATATATAAATACAGTATATATATCTATATACATACACACACACACACACACACACACGGTCAAAATTGTTGGTACCCCTTGTTTAATGAAAGAAAAACCCACAATGGTCACAGAAATAACTTGAATCTGACAAAAGTAATAACAAATTAAAAATCTATGAAAATGAACAAATGAAAGTCAGACATTGCAAAAATGTCTGACATTGAAAAAATCCTGCTTCCACATAATTAAAAAAAAAATTAAACTCATGAAATAGGCCTGGACAGAAATGATGGTACTCTTAACATTTAATATTTTGTAACAACCTTTTGAGGCAATCACTGCAATCAAACGATTCCTGTAACTGTCAATGAGACTTCTGCAACTCTCGACAGGTATTTTGGCCCACTCCTCATGGGCAAACTGCTCCAGTTGTCTCATGTTTGAAGGTTGCCTTTTCCAGACGGCATGTTTCAGCTCTTTCCAAAGATGTTCAATAGGATTTAGGTCAGGGCTCATAGAAGGCCACTTCAGAATAGTCCAATGTTTTCCTCTTAGCCATTCTTGGGTGTTTTTAGCTGTGTGTTTTGGGTCATTATCCTGTTGCAAGACCCATGACCTGCGACTGAGACCAAGCTTTCTGACACTGGGCAGCACATTTCTCTCTAGAATCCCTTGATAGTCTTGAGATTTCATTGTACCCTGCACAGATTCAAGACACCCTGTGCTAGATGCAGCAAAGCAGCCCCAGAACATAACAGCCTCCTCCATGTTTCACAGTAGGGACAGTGTTCTTTTCTTGATATGCTTCATTTTTCCATCTGTGAACATAGAGCTGATGTGCCTTGCCAAAAACTTCCATTTTTGTCTCATCTGTCCATAGGACATTCTCCCAGAAGCTTTGTCGCTTGTCAACATGTAGTTTGGCAAATTCCAGTCTGGCTTTTTTATGATTTTTTTTCAACAATGGTGTTCTCCTTGGTCGTCTCCCATGAAGTCCACTTTGGATCAAACAACGACGGATGGTGCAATCTGACACTGATGTTCCTTGAGCTTGAAGTTCACTTTTAATTTCTTTAGAAGTTATCCTGGGCTCTTTTGTTACCATTCGTATTATCCTTCGCTTTGATTTGTCATCAATTTTCCTCCTGCTGCCACGTCCAGGGAGGTTGGCTACAGTCCCATGGATCTGTATGTCAAAAGTAAAAGAAAAGTCAAAGATGCGATAGGATTTTTACAGGATGAAAATAGGGAAATGGTAAGAAAGGATGTTGAGAAGGCCGAACTTTTTAATTCCTATTTTGCATCTGTTTTCTCTCAGAAAGAAAATGTAACATCAACTGATCTTCACTGTCCTATTAAAGGAATAGAAGAATCCAAGTTATCTGTAAACAGAGAGATTGTGAGGGAATATTTAGCTAACATAAATGAGTTCAAGTCTCCAGGTCCAGATGAATTACACCCCAGAGTACTGATGGAGATCGCAAAAGAAATTTTAGAACCACTCTCCACAATCTTTGAAAATTCTTGGAGAACAGGAGAAGTCCCAGAAGACTGGAGAAGAGCAAATGTTGTTCCTATCTTCAAAAAGGGGAAGAAGGTGGACCCAGGGAACTATAGGCCAGTGAGTCTGACTTCTATACCAGGAAAGATCTTTGAACAAATTATTAAACAACATGTATGTAAGTACCTGGATAAGAATGAAGTGATTAACCAGAGTCCGCATGGGTTTGTAACTAACAAGTCATGTCAGACTAACTTAATTTCCTTCTATGACAGAATCACTGACTGGGTGGATCAGGGAAATGCTGTAGATATAGTATATCTTGACTTCAGCAAAGCATTTGACAAAGTATCTCACACCATCCTTATTGAAAAAATTACCAAGTATGGAATGGACAAGGCAACTGTTAGGTGGATTCATAACTGGCTTAGTGATCGGACTCAGAGTGGTCGTAAATGGCTTCACATCCAGTTGGATGAATGTCTCAAGTGGGGTACCACAGGGGTCTGTCCTTGGACCTTTATTGTTCAACATCTTTATCAATGATTTAGATGAAGGAATTGAGGGTAAACTGATTAAATTTGCTGATGACACAAAGCTAGGAGGGATAGCTAATACTAGAGAAGAGAGAGAGGATTCAAAAAGACCTAAATAAACTGGAGCAGTGGGCAGTAACTAACAGAATGGTTTTTAACAGGGAAAAATGCAAAGTACTACATCTGGGCAATAAAAATGAAAAAAGCATATACAAAATGGGAGGAATAGAGCTAAGCAACAGTACATGTTAAAAAGACTTAGGTATACTAATAGATCATAGACTGAACATGAGTCAACAGTGTGATGCAGCAGCAAAAAAGGCAAATACAATTCTGGGATGTATTAACAGAAGCATACAGTCTAGATCACGTGAAGTCATTATCAGACTTTACTCCTCTTTGGTCAGACCTCATCTGGAATACTGCGTCCAGTTTTGGGCACCACATTTTAAAAAAGACATCGACAAACTGGAGCAAGTTCAGAGAAGAGCGACCAGAATGGTGACCGGTCTGCAAACCATGTCCTATGAGGAACAGTTACAGGATTTGGGAATGTTTAGCTTGCAAAAAAGAAGACTGAGAGGAGACTTAATAGCTGTCTACAAATATCTCAAGGGCTGTCACATTGTAGAAGGATCATCTTTATTCTCATTTGCACAAGGAAAGACTAGAAGCAATGGGATGAAACTGAATGGAAGGAGACACCGATTAGATATTAGAAAAAACTTTTTGACAGGGTGATCAATGAGTGGAACAACCTGCCACGAGAGGTGGTGAGTTCCCCTTCAATGGACGTCTTCAAACAGAGGCTGGACAGATATCTGTCTGAGATGATTTAGTGAATCCTGCTTTGAGCAGGGGGTTGGACCAGATGACCCAGGAGGTCCCCTCCAACTCTACCATTCTATGATTCTATGATCTTAAATTTCTGAATAATATGTGCAACTGTAGTCACAGGAACATCAAGCACCTTGGAGATAGTCTTATAACCTTTACCTTTAACATGCTTGTCTATAATTTTCTTTCTAATCTCCTGAGAAAACTCTTTCCTTTGCTTCCTCTGGTCCATGTTGAGTGTGGTACACACCATGTCACCAAACAGCACAGTGAGTATCTGTAGCTCTATATAGAGGCCCACTGACTGATTACAAGATTGTAGACACCTGTGATGCTAATTAGTGGACACAACTTGATTAAACATGTCCCTTTTGTCACATTATTTTCAGGGGTACCATCATTTCTGTCCAGGCCTATTTCATGAGTTTAATTTTTTTTTAAATTTTGTTCATTTTCATAGATTTTTAATTTATTATTACTTTTGTCAGATTCAAGTTATTTCTGTGACCATTGTGGGTTTTTCTTTCATTAAACGAGGGGTACCAACAATTTTGACCACATGTGTATATAGACATAATAAAGGGAACACTCAAATAACACATCCTAGATCTGAATGAATGAAATTGATTACTTTGTTCTGTACAAAGTTGAATATGCTGACAACAAAATCACACAAAAATCATCAATGGAAATCAAATTTATTAACCAATGGAGGCCTGGATTTGGATTCCCCCCCCAAAATTAAAGTGGAAAAACACACTACAGGCTGATCCAACTTTGATGTAATGTCCTTAAAACAAGTCAAAATGAGGCTCGGTATTGTGTGTGGCATCCACGTGCCTATATAACCTCCCTACAATGCCTGGGCATGCTCTTGATGAGGTTGCGGATGGTCTCCTGTGGGATCTCCTCCCAGACCTGGATTAAAGCATCCGCCAACTCCTGGACAGTCTGTGGTGCAACGTGACGTTGGTGGATGGAGCGAGATATGATGTCCCAGATGTGCACAATCGGATTCGGGTCTGGGGAACGGGCAGGCCAGTCCATAGCTTCAATGCCTTCATCTTGCAGGAACTGCTGACACACTCCAGCCACATGAGATCTGGCATTGTCCTGCATTAGGAAGAACTCAGGGCCAACCGCACCAACATATTGGCTCATAAGGGGTCTGAGGATCTCATCTCGGTACCTAATGGCAGTCAGGCTACCTCTGGCGAGCACATGGAGGGCTGTGCGGCCCTCCAAAGAAATGCCACCCAACACCATTACTGACCCACTGCCAAAACGGTCATGCCGATGGATGTTGCAGGCATCAGATCACTCTCCATGGCGTCTCCAGACTCTGTCACGTCTGTCACATGTGCTCAGTGTGAACCTGCTTTCATCTGTGAAGAGCACAGGGCGACTTTGCCAATCCTGGTGTTCTGTGGCAAATGCAAAGCATCCTGTACGGTGTTGGGCTGTGAGCACAACCCCCATCTGTTGACGTCAGGCCCTCATACCACCCTCATGGAGTCGGTTTCTAACCGTTTGTGCAGAAACATGCACATTTGTGGCCTGCTGGAGGTCATTTTGCAGGGCTCTGGCAGTGCTCCTCCTGTTCCTCCTTGCACAAAGGCAGAGGTAGCCGTCCTGCTGCTGGGTTGTTGCCCTCCTACGGCCACCTTCACATCTCCTGGTGTACTGGCCTGTCTCCTGGTAGCGCCTCCAGCCTCTGGACACTACGCTGACAGACTCAGCAAACCTTCTTGCCACAGCTCGCATTGATGTGCCATCCTGGATGAGCTGCACTACCTGAGCAACTTCTATGGGTTGTAGAGTCCGTCTCATGCTACCACGAGTGTGAAAGCACAACCAACATTCAAAAGTGACCAAAAAATCAGCCAGAAAGCATTGGTACTGAGATGTGGTCTGTGGTCCCCACCTGCAGAACCACTCCTTTATTGAGGGTGTCTTGATAATTGCCAATAATTTCCATCTATTGTCTATTCCATTTACACAACAGCATGTGAAATTGATTGTCAATCAGTGTTGCTTCCTAAGTGGACAGTTTGATTTCACAGAAGTTTGATTTACTTGGAGTTATATTCTGTTGTTTAAGTGTTCCCTTTATTTTTTTGAGCAGTTTATATATATATATATATATATATATATATATATATATATATATATATATATATATACATAAGTACGTATATATATATATATATACAGTACAGACCAAAAGTTTGGACACACCTTCTCATTTAAAGATTTTTCTGTATTTTCATGACTATGAAAATTGTACATTCACACTGAAGGCATCAAAACTATGATTTAACACATGTGGAATTATATACTTAACAAAAAAGTGTGAAACATCTGAAAATATGTCTTATATTCTAGGTTCTTCAAAGTCAGGTTTAATAAGTGGGATTTCTTGCCTTATAAATGGGGTTGGGACCATCAGTTGTGTTGTGCAGAAGTCAGGTGGATACACAGCTGATAGTCCTACTGAATAGACTGTTAGAATTTGTATTATGGAAAGAAAAAAGCAGCTAAGTAAAGAAAAACGAGTGGCCATCATTACTTTAAGAAATGAAGGTCAGTCAGTACGAAAAATTGGGCAAACTTTGAATGTGTCCCCAAGTGCAGTTGCAAAAGCCATCAAGCGCTACAAAGAAACTGGCTCACATGAGGACCGCCCCAGGAAAGGAAAACCAAGAGTCACCTCTGCTTCTGAGGATAAGTTTATCCGAGTCACCAGCCTCAGAAATTGCAGGTTAACAGCAGCTCAGATTAGAGACCAGGTCAATGCCACACAGAGTTCTAGCAGCAGACACATCTCTTCAACAACTGTTAAGAGGAGACTTTGTGTAGCAGGCCTTCATGGTAAAATAGCTGCTAGGAAACCACTGCTAAGGACAGGCAACAAGCAGAAGAGCCTTGTTTGGGCTAAAGAACACAAGAAATGGACATTAGACCAGTGGAAATCTGTGCTTTGGTCTGATGAGTCCAAATTTGAGATCTTTGGTTCCAACCGCCGTGTCTTTGTGAGACGTAGAAAAGGTGAATGGATGGACTCTACATGCCTGGTTCCCACCGTGAAGCATGGAGGAGGAGGTGTGATGGTGTGGGGGTGCTTTGCTGGTGACACTGTTGGGGATTTATTCAAAATTGAAGGCATACTGAACCAGCATGGCTACCACAGCATCTTGCAGCGGCATGCTATTCCATCCGGTTTGCGTTTAGTTGGACCATCATTTATTTTTCAACAGGACAATGACCCCAAACACACCTCTAGGCTGTGTAAGGGCTATTTGACCAAGAAGGAGAGTGATGGGGTGCTACGCCAGATGACCTGGCCTCCACAGTCACCAGACCAGAACCCAATCGAGATGGTTTGGGGTGAGCTGGACCGCAGAGTGAAGGCAAAAGGGCCAACAAGTGCTAAGCATCTCTGGGAACTCCTTCAAGATTGTTGGAAGACCATTTCCGGTGACTACCTCTTGAAGCTCATCAAAAGAATGCCAAGAGTGTGCAAAGCAGTCATCAAAGCAAAAGGTGGCTACTTTGAAGAACCTAGAATATAAGACATATTTTCAGTTGTTTCACACTTTTTTGTTAAGTATATAATTCCACACGTGTTAATTCATAGTTTTGATGCCTTCAGTGTGAATGTACAATTTTCATAGTCATGAAAATACAGAAAAATCTTTAAATGAGAAGGTGTGTCCAAACTTTTGGTCTGTACTGTTTATTGTAGGGATTTGTACTCACTGAGCCGCATTGGGGGTAGGCATAGGTTCACACAGTGATGCAGTCCACGGGTTCAAACAAACTGGTGGTTTATTTAGTGTCCATACACCAATGAAGAAACAAAAGTAACAGCCTTTTCCTGGCACAAAAAGGAATAACAGAACAAAGCTCAAAATAACAAGTCCATGCAGCACAGCCTCAGCCGTTTAAACAAAGTGCTTTTTCTCTGCCTCCAGCAGGCTCTGAGAAGCACATGCAAGGTCTGCTCACCTTGCCCAACACACACAGCCAGCCAGAGAAAGGCGCAGCTGTCTTAAATCAGCCTTCCAAGATCTGGACTGGAAGTAAGTGAGCAGCTGTCCCCCCCCCCCCCAGCTCTTTCAGCGGCTCGTAAAACCCAGCCCTGTAATCCAGGCCCATTAAATTCCTCTCAGCACTATGTGTGCTGGAGCTGCTTCTCCGGGTCCTACATCACCAAAGCTTGACACTTAGAGGACACATACCTCCCGTCCACGAGCTGTCCGGCAGCCACCTTACATACCCCCCTCTGCCCAAAGCCGGGGGGGCTTGGCACTTTCTGTCACCTTACAATAAACTCTTGACAAGGCATCAGCATTCCCATGTTGTTTCCCAGGCCTATGCTCTACCCGGAAACTAAAATCTTGTAGAACCAGGAACCACCTAGTCTCTCTGGCATTGTTCCCCTTCTTTTCTCGCATCCACCTCAGTGGGGCATGGTCTGACACTAACCTGAACCTTCTACCTAACAGGTAATACCTCAGAGTGTCTAACGCCCACTTAATGGACAAACATTCTTTTTCTACAATGGAGTAGTTCTTCTCACAAGTGGAGAGCTTCCGACTGAGGTATATTACTGGATGTTCTTCTCCGTTAATCTCCTGGGACAACACTGCTCGCAGCCGGACATCCAATGCATCCGTCTGGACCACAAACTCCTTGAAGAAGTTGTGCGCCACCAAGATAGGCTGTTTACAGAGGACCAGTTTCAATTCCTGGAAGGCCGCTTCTGCTTCCGGGGACCACTTGGCCATAGCCGACTTTGTCCCTTTCAGAAGATCCGTCAGTGGGGCTAGTATCGGGGCAAAGTTAGGGACAAATCTTGGATAGTAGCCCACAATGCCTAGAAACTCCCTGACCTGCTTCTTCGAGAGGGGCTGTGGCCAGTTCAAGATCGCCTCGACCTTATTTATTTGTGGTTTTATTTCCCCTCTACCAACCACATACCCTAGGGACTTGGCTTCCTCCATCCCCATGGCACATTTCTTCGGGTTGATAGTAAAGCCCGCCTTCCTTAGGACATCAAGTATGGCTTGAACTTTGTCCAGATGACTTTCCCAGTCCTGACTGAATATGACGATGTCATCTAGGTAGGCTGCTGCATACTTTTTGTGGGGTGCTAAGATCCGGTCCATGGCTCTCTGGAAGGTGGCCGGAGCTCCCTGCAAACCAAATGGCATCCTGATGTATTGATAACATCCGTCTGGCGTCGAGAAGGCTGTCTTCTCCTTGGCCTCTTTGGACAGGGGAATTTGTCAATATCCTTTGGTGAGGTCCAGAGTGGTGATGTACCGAGCGGGTCCTAGCCTTTCGATAAGCTCATCTACCCTAGGCATTGGGTAGGTGTCGAACTTTGAGACCTCGTTCAGCTTCCTATAGTCGTTGCAAAACAGCCATTCCCCATCTGGTTTCGGCACTAAGACTATAGGACTGGACCATCCACTTTTGGACTCTTCAATGACTCCCAGGTTAAGCATCTGCCTCACTTCTTTTGAGATCACCTCTTTGTGGGCCTCGGGGATCCGGTATGGTTTTAGATTGACGCGAACATGAGGCTCTGTGAGAACCTCATGCTCTATGACCTGGGTGAGTCCTGGCAACTCCGAAAACAGGTCTTTATTTCGCTGTAGCAACTCTTTGCACTGTTGCTTTTGGGCACGTGACAGTGACTCTGCCACCTTGACCTCTTTCACATCGGCCTCAGCCACTAAACAGAGAGCTTCCACGGGCTCTCTATCTTGCCATGGCTTAATCAAGTTAGCATGGTAAATTTGGTAGGGTTTCCTCTTCCCCGGTTGGTGGATTTTATAGTTGACTTCCCCCCACTTTCTCTACCACCTCACAGGGGCCCTGCCACTTGGCCATGAACTTGCTCTCCACTGTGGGCACTAGCACAAGCACTCGATCTCCTGGGTTGAACTATCTCACCCTGGCCGACCTATTATACACCCTGGACTGTGCCTCTTGTGCCTTGAGGAGGTGCTCCCTCACAATGGGCATCACGTGGGCAATCCTCTCTTGCATCTGGGCAACGTGCTCCACCACGCTCCTATAGGGAGTGGTCTCAGCTTCCCAGGACTCTTTCGCCACATCCTGGAGTCCTCGAGGGTGTCGTCCATAGAGTTGTTCAAACCTGTGGAAGCTTGGGGAACTTCCCTCATGGCGAACAACAGATAGGTAATCAGACAGACCCAGTCTCGACCATCCTTTTCCATTGCTTTCCTCAACACTGCTTTCAAGGTTTTGTTAAACCTCTCGACCAGTCCGTCCCTCTGGGGATGGTACACGGAGGTTCTCAGTTGTGCAATCTGCAATGTCTTGCAAAATTCCCTCATGACCTTCGACATAAATGGAGTTCCTTGGTCAGTCAGGAACTCCTTAGTAGCGTTGAGCCACCCCCGTAGTGTTCGAGTTCGGTTCGGTTCGTCGAACACCCGTATGTTCGTCGAACACCTTCGAACACCGCTAAAACCAATGGCAGGCAAACAAAAACACATAGAAAACACCTTCAAAGGTGTCCAAAAGCTGACAAACTGCTCAGAAGACACAACTAACACATGGAAAAGTGACAAGTACATATAGTCATGAGAAAAGAAAAGAGGTGGAGGAGTAAAAGGAGGGGGAGACACAGACACAGGCATGTCATGCCCTTCTAAAACCAAAAAAGTGCGAAGCTGACACGGCCAGTCCGTTCCTGCCCGTGCAACCTCCGTGTCGCCGGGTTTGTGCCAGAGCTGCGGTGGATCCTGACGGCCAGCCCCCCTCTCCCAATACTGGTGCCTGTCCGCTGGTGGGTCGAGCGAGCCCCCCTGCGGTGGAGTCAGGTCTAAGCTTTTTAATTTAAATTGTCTCTGTAATTTAAATGAGTACACTTTAAATCCTTTTACAAGGATCTATTGGAGGGCAAGTCTGATGCCAGCAGCCGCGGGAATTCCAGCTCCAGTAGCGTCCACTAAAGCTGCTGCAGTTAAAAAGCTTTTATAAGGATCGAGCTTGGCGGTCCACAGCAAGGCGTCCTACCGCCAGTCCCAGCCCCTGTGCCTTGGGGTGCCTCCCCGATGCTCTTCACTGAGTGTCCCGGGGGCCCGAAGCATTTCCTTTGAAAAAATTAAGTGTCCAAACTACAAGTGGTGTAGCTTGCTTAACAGGTGGGATAATCCGCTGACTAGCAGACACTGCTACTAGGTCCAAAGTATTTCCTGGGTTAGATGCAGTTAAAAATTTGTAATTAGATCTACAGGTGGTGGCTACTCTGCTGACTAGCAGACACTGCTACTAGGCCCAAAGTATTGCCTGGGCTAGATGCAGTTAAAAATTTGTAATTAGATACTCTCGTTGGATGCTGAGAAAGCATTCCATAGAGTCTCCTGGCACGCAACATATCATTCTCTTAAAAAGCTTGGGGTAGGGGTCTAGGGGACCCTTTTATAGCCAAAATCATGGCCCTGTATCGCAATCCGTCAGCTAGGCTGAAGATAAATGGAACATTTTCATCACCTTTCATAATCACCAATGGGACAAGGCAGGGATGTCCTCTGTCCCCTCTCTTATACATCCTAGTGATGGAGCACCTGCTCTCATCATTTTGCGATAACCCCAATATTAGGTGGATTGAGGTGGGAGGCACCGAGTACAAGTGCTCTGCATTTGCTGATGATGTCCTAGTATATATCACTCAATCACATATATCCCTGCTGTTATGAATGAAATAGATCACTTTGTTACATGGTCAAATTTTAAAATCAATGCAGCGAAGTCTGAGGCCCTCGATGTCTCCCTCCCCAAATCCAGGCCCTCACAGGGTATCAAATACTTAGGAATTCGTATTCATAGAGACCTCTCCCGTCTATTTTATCTTAATTTTGGGCCCTTTATTGAACAACTCCATAAAGATCTTACTACTTGGACAGTGAAGGATTTTTCCTGGTTCGGCAGAATAAGTATACTAAAAATGAACGTCCTACCTAAACTCTTATACCTCTTCCAAACCGTTCACGTGGTAATTCCCTCAAATTTTTGGAAAAGACTACGCAGTAGCTTTTAGTCTCCCCAGGATGACACAGGTGGGGCAGATGGTGGTTGTCCCGGCCCGCTAGGCCGCATTGTAGCACAGTGAGCTTCGCACTGCAATTTATGCTTCATATCCATGTGACGGTTCATGCATGAAGTACTCAAACTATGGATTTTTTGGCCTCTACTTAGCTTTTGGTGACAAATGTTACAGATAACACGAGTTAGGTCATCCTTAGCGATCTGAAAAAATGCACAGGCTATGCAAGGTTTAGAGCCCATGCGACTCTGCTACTAGCAATACTATCAAATGATTGGCTGGGTTAGATGCAGAGCGTCTGGGTTTGGTTGGCTGTCCCCACAGTCTGCCTAGGCTAGATGCAGTTAAAAATTCTCATTAGATACACAGGCGGTGCAGCTTGCTTCGCAGCTTGGCTAATACGCCCAAAGTATTGGTAGACTCTATACTAAATAAGGAAGGATTCACTGACTGTGGTGGCCCCTCCGTGGGCCGTGGCGATTGGTGGAGATTTGGTGGATGATTATAGGAGAAAGCTCCTTAATAGAGAAAGTTGGTGGATTTATACTTTAAATACACGTGTACCAGCGGGTTTAAACATCAGACATGATTTGATGTATCATTATGAGTGATCATTTATAGATATTATATATGTGTTCCTTTTTTCTTCTTTTCAAATATTTACATTTATATGCATTGTTTCTATGTTATACGATTTTAACATGGTATGTGTGTTTAAATTTCTGATTAACTCAGCCTTGAACAGGTGCATAGCAGGACATGACATATACATACCATTTCCTTGCTGTTTTTTTGCTATGCAATGATTAAGAACTCGTATATATATTGTGCAGAAAGAAGGGTGAAAGTACGCACAGGTGGGAGGAAATTGGAGTTTCATAACACATATTTGAACTGGAGAGGTATTAGAGGCCTGCAATGGCCACAGGTACTAATGGAGGTAATCAAGGTAGGGAGAGAGGCAAGAGGTCTGGTCATCTTAGTTATACAGGCCGGGGGAAACGACATAGCTTATCACAAGAGCGCATAACTGATGGCAATAATGAAACTAGACACTGAGCGCTTCAGAGAACTTTTCACAAAACTAACTATAGTATGGTCAGAGATTGTGCCGAGAACGGTATGGCAAGGTGCGTGAGACATCACGGCCATCGAACGGACAAGGCAGGTAATAAATATTCGGATGGCAAAATTTATAAGAGACAGAGGCTGTGTAGTGATACGACACCGACAACTGGAAGGAGATAAAGCAGGCCTCATACGGCCCGACGGTGTTCACTTAATGGATATTGGACTGGACATATTACTGTCAGGACTCCAGGACGGAGTGGAACAAGCGTTAAGAGTGATGGATGGGGGTCGGAGTCCTGCATACGAGTAAGCAGGATCCTCCGTGGCCTAGAAATAGAAAGGACATGTTGGAGAGTTACACTTGTTGGCCAACTTGCCGTTGTGGAGACTGGAGACACAGGGCATGCTGCAACAAGCTGAATTATTTTAGAAATAAACTGCATTTCTAATGGAATGAGTATAAACAGTTAATAAAGCTGTGACCGATCCTCACCCATCCAGTTGTAAGAGTTACATGATTGTATTGTCAATGAAAGGGGGGCGTTAGGGGGCTGAGCGTCTGGGTTTGGTTAGGGGTCCCCACAGTCTGCCTAGGCTAGATGCATTTAAAAATCATTATTAGATACACAGGCGGTGCAGCTTGCTTCGCAGCTGGGTTACTACACTGACTAGCAGACACTGAAGCTTTGGGGCAGACCTATGAGTAAACAGCTCTTCAGACTCAACCATCTGTGTTACCCCAAGCCATAGTGTATGTATTTTCTTACGGTTAAAAGGGGCAGGGGGGGGGGGACCCAATCCACCTCTAATTGATGATGGCAACGTCACGTAAAACAAAGCAAGGGGACTCCAAAAAGAGTCTCCATTTTTTCCAAAAATTTGTGGCACAGACACCACTTAAGTGGCATCAATTGCCCCAGAGTTGTTTAAAACGGTTGGTTAGAATGAGTACCACACACTGCTACTATGCCCAAAATTATTTTCCAGACAAGATGCAGCTAAAAATTATTAGTAATTTGCAAGCTGGTGGAACTTAGTATAGATGGCATAATAGAATGAGTACCGCACACTGCTACAGGCCCAAAATTATTTTCCAGACAAGATGCAGCTAAAAATTATTAGTAATTTGCAAGCTGGTGGAGCTTAGTATAGATGGCATAATAGAATGAGTACCGCACACTGCTACAGGCCCAAAATTATTTTCCAGTCAAGATGCAGCTAAAAATTATTAGTAATTTGAAAGCTTAAAACGGTTGGTGAGGTGATTTTACGAAATCCTCAAGCTTTTACTCTCCCCAGGATGACACAGGGGTAGAAAAGTCCTTGCGGATCCATGATTTGTTCATCTTTATGAATGTGAGTCTGTCTACATTCTCAGTGGACAGCCGCGTGCGCTTATCTGTCAGCACACCACCAGCAGCGCTGAACACACGTTCAGAGAGAACGCTGGCTGCGGGGCATGACAAGATCTCCAAGGCGTAAGTGGCGAGCTCCGGCCATTTATCCAGATTGGAAGCCCAAAAAGAGCAAGGGTCCAGTGACACGGTCATGGCTTCAATGTTTACTTGGAGATACTCCTGTACCATCGTCTCTAGGCGTTGACTATGTGTCAGACTTCTTGTCTCCTGTGGCCTTGCAAAGGATGGGTTAAAAAAGCTGTGAAATGATTCCGCAAAATTGCTGTTACCAGCAGATACTGTGTTTCTGTTACAGTTTGAGTGCTGAACACTCGACAGTCCCACGGTTGGCAAGTTAGAACTGTGAGATTCACTACGTGCACCACTGGTGTTTTGTGGAAAAGCACATGTAAGATTCTGCAACAGTCTCTGCTGATACTCCTGCATGCGTGAATCCCTTTCTATGGCAGGAATTATTTCGGCAAATTTACTTTTGTACCGGGGATCTAAGAGTGTGGCAACCCAGTAGTCAGGATTATTTCTAATTCTCACAATTCGAGGGTCATGTTGCAGGTAGTGCAGCAAGAAGGCACTCATGTGTCTTGCGCATCCAGGAGCACCAAGTCCCTGTTGTGTTGGTGGCGAGGTAACAATCATGCTTCCTTCCTATGCCCTCTCCCCCCAACCTCGCACAACAGAAATGTGATCAAGGTCTCCCTCATCTGATGAGTCTTCCATCAGTTCGTCCTCCACTTCTTCCTGGGCTCCTGCACCTTCCTCACTAGTTTGGCTGCTACCATGCACCCTGGTAAATCCTTCTCCCCCACCCTCCCATGCCTGCCGCCTTGGTGCTGCCGACAGTCTGGACCTTGCAGATGTTAGCCCTTCCGCATACAACTCCTCCTCTACTTCCTCCACCTCCTCTTGTCGCACCACCTGACTCCGAATTCTGTTTAACATGTGCTTCAGCATGTAAATCACCGGAATAGTCATGCTGATAATGGCATCGTCACCACTAAACATCTTCGTAGCCATTTCAAAACTGTGCAGAAGGGTGCATAGGTCCCTGATCTGAGACCACTCCTCCAGCGTGATTTGCAACCGGGCGTTAGGTGTGTTTGAAACTGGACCTCAGCAGAATTCTGGCATGGATACAGCTGACTCAGATTTTCATGCACTTACTAAGGAATTGACTAATATGCATAAATCTCTTACGAAAATATGGTGGAATGTCAGGAGCCTAGAGGAATATAAAAGACTTGGGTTGGTATCCCGGGGTCTCCGGGTGCAGATTTTCCCTGCGTGGGAAGTAACAGAACCCTTCCAAAAAACTTGGGAAACTGGGCTCTTAAAATGTTTAACAATCCTGATCGATATGTTAATAGAGCATGATCAGGTTATGCTTAATAGATTAAAAGAGGATATTAGAGGGCGGGGGGATAAATTGAAGAACTTTGATAATGAGAAGTTGGTTACCCCGTTTAAAGAACGGTTGAAAGTCTCTATTGATCAATTCGAGAAGGAGATCATTAATAGGAAGAAATATAAATTCCAGAGAGATAAGATGGACTTTGACAGCGGGAGAAGCTTCAAGTGGGGCCACAGGGGCAATAGACGCCGGGGTACTATGGAGAAAAATCCTCCTGTGGATACTAACACAAGACAGGAGCTATCGTCGAGCGATTTTTTTATCCTCAGACCCAAGCGACATCGAAGGGGCCGCCGGGGGACAAGAGGTACCACCAGTCAAAAAAGGAAAAAGGAACAGAGGCTACAGAGTGTAGTCCCCGTCTTACAAACGGGAGACCAGGAACAACAGGAGACACCAAAACTAAATACAGGTAACATGGATATGGACAATATTGGTGAATTACAAATCATCAATTTGTCCACATACGTATTATCCGACGTCGAAAAATCTGTTTTGACACGTGGTCTTTCCTTCTCACCCATGAAAACTCTGAATAAGTTTGAGTTGATTAAGGATACATATTTATTCTGTCGACAGCTCACTTTTAAATTGTTATATCATCAACCCTCCCTTATCGACAGTCTCCCATTGGATGAGAGACAGACCTTCCAGGATCTTCTAGATCTCTTGCAGGAAAATGAGAACCCGAGGTTCCAGAATAGGTTCTCAGGTAGACTCTTATCCCAGGCTACACCAGCATTTTCTATGTTTCCTGCGGTACAGATTTTCTTTGATAATATGTGCAGAGATATTGATAATCTAAAATCCAATAAACATAAATTTAATAATCTGAGCCGAGAGGAAAGGGATGCACTTACGAGTCTAATGGCGAACCAAGAATTCATCATTCAGGAGGCAGATAAGGGTGGGAATATTGTTCTATGGCCATATTCATTGTACATTAAGGAAACTGACCGCCAGTTATCAAACACCATTTGTTGCCATCTGATCCCACCTCTTTTTTTAAGGACAAGCTGGATACATTGATTCAGAGGGCGGGCCATAACAATATCCTGAACAAGAAAGAAATGGACTTCCTGACTACTACACACCCGGTTGTACCAACTTTCTACCTTCTGCCTAAAGTGCATAAGTCATTGGTGGAACCACCAGGTAGGCCGATTGTCTCGGGCATAGGGGGATTGTTTGAACGCCCATGTATTTATTTGGACTACTGTCTCCAACCATTGGCTCAATCTTTAAAATCTTTTGTTAGGGACTCCTCCTCCCTAATTCAACACATTCAGGGATTGGTTATACCTGAAAACACCATTCTTGTGTCATTAGATGTGGAGGCCCTTTATACAAGCATATCCCATGATTTGGGTATACAAGCAGTCTCTTATTTCCTGGACCAACACACCACGGGGGATCGTAGACAGGACTCATTCATTTTGGAACTACTGCATTTCGTTCTGGACAAGAATTATTTTGTCTTTGACCGGAAATTCTATCGGCAAATAGCTGGTACTGCGATGGGCGCACGTTGTGCGCCTTCGTATGCAAATTTATTTTTGGGATGGTGGGAGAAGACCATAGTCTATAAACACGAGGCTTATTGCAACCATGCATTTGCATGGCTTAGATTTATAGATGGTGTTTCTTCTATGGACTGGTAATGTGGAAGATTGCGATACATTCATTACGGACCTTAACAGGAATGCTCTGAATATTTGTCTTACATCTAAGATCTCAGATTTGGAGATTGATTACCTTGATGGGTATTGATTGCCCATCTACTCCATCCCTGTTCAGGCTCCTCCACATTTGGGAAATAATGACCCTATTGCTATTAGGTACAACAGGGGCACTACTAGCATGAATGGGGTGGATATTATGGTTCAGATATTGCTTTCCATAGGAATTTGCCATATGTGACCCATGTGACTTGCCTTGTATTTTTGTGGTTGGCTATCTGTGTTCTATCAGACTAATGCCCTATACATGTGTGGTCTGTTATTTATGACTTATTAAGTCCTGCACTCATGTGATTTGTTTTTGGGATCTTTGTGAACAACATTGTTGGTGGTGAGTGGCTACAATTAATGTACCAATGTGCAATATTGATCACCAGGGACAGCCTTTGTGAGAGTCCTGTTTTTCTATTATCTGACTTATTGTGATTATGTTGTTTAGGGGATGGTTTTCAGTAGATGGGTGTTCTAACAGTGGGTGACTCCACTATAAATAACAACTTTGGCTTATGTTTTACTTAACTATATTGTGACGTTGTTTATATTTAAAATAAAACTTATTTATATGGATTGATGTATTGTTTATATTGGGTGATCAATGCATAAAAGAATACCTAATTGACAACTCTGAAGTTGTTTGCACAAAAAACGATGGATGGGAACCGAGCAGAGCTGAGTGGCCAAACTGTGGTATTAGCCCAAATGGATTGGCTGGGTTAGATGCAGTAAAACAATTTTATTACATACACAGGTGGTGGAGCTTAGTATAGATGGACTAATAGAATGAGTCCCACACACTGCTACAAGCCCAAAATTATTTTCCGAGCTAGATGCAGCTAAAAATTATTTGTAATTTGCAAGCTGGTGGAACTTAGTATAGATGGACTAAGAATAAGTCCCACACACTGCTACAAGCCCAAAATTATTTTCCGAGCTAGATGCAGCTAAAAATTATTTGTAATTTGCAAGCTGGTGGAGCTTAGTATAGATGGACTAAGAATAAGTCCCACACACTGCTACAAGCCCAAAATTATTTTCCGAGCTAGATGCAGCTAAAAATTATTTGTAATTTGTAAGCTGGTGGAGCTTAGTATAGATGGACTAAGAATAAGTTCCACACACTGCTACAAGCCCAAAATTATTTTCCGAGCTAGATGCAGCTAAAAATTATTTGTAATTTGCAAGCTGGTGGAGCTTAGTATAGATGGACTAAGAATAAGTCCCACACACTGCTACAAGCCCAAAATTATTTTCCGAGCTAGATGCAGCTAAAAATTATTTGTAATTTGCAAGCTGGTGGAGCTTAGTATAGATGGACTAAGAATAAGTCCCACACACTGCTACAAGCCCAAAATTATTTTCCGAGCTAGATGCAGCTAAAAATTATTTGTAATTTGCAAGCTGGTGGAGCTTAGTATAGATGGACTAAGAATAAGTCCCACACACTGCTACAAGCCCAAAGTTATTTTCCGAGCTAGATGCAGCTAAAAATTATTTGTAATTTGCAAGCTGGTGGAGCTTAGTAAAGATGGACTAAGAATAAGTCCCACACACTGCGACAAGCCCAAAATTATTTTCCAAGCTAGATGCAGCTGAAAATTATTTGTAATTTGCAAGCTGGTGGAGCTTAGTATAGATGGACTAAGAATAAGTCCCACACACTGCTACAAGCCCAAAATTATTTTCCGAGCTAGATGCAGCTAAAAATTATTTGTAATTTGCAAGCTGGTGGAGCTTAGTATAGATGGACTAAGAATAAGCCCCACACACTGCTACAAGCCCAAAATTATTTTCAGAGCTAGATGCAGATAAAAATTATTAGTAATTTGCAAGCTGGTGGAGCTTAGTATAGATGGCCTAATAGAATGATGCTATGCCCAAAAGGTTTTACTTGGCTCGGTGCAGTAAAAAAAATTGTATTCTATACACAGGTGGTGTAGCTTGCAACACAGATACGCTACTCCACTGACTAACAGACACTGCAAGAGGCCAAAAAGGATTTGCTTAGCTAAATTTAGCCAAATGCTGTGAAAAACACTTGCACAGCACTGGCACAGACCTGCCTGGCAAAAAGTCCTAGGAAATGCTGTAACCTAGTCCTCAAAAGGACTGCAATCACAACTATTCCCTACTCCTAAGCTATCTGTATATTTCTGAGAAAATTGGCTTGAAATTAACACTGAAAGTATAGCGCACACAGCAACAGCGGTGCCGTCTAACACACAGCTGCAGCAGTGAGAAAATGGTGGCGACGGGGAATATGGCTGGGTCTTATAGGGCAAGGACATGTGACATACACAGCCAATGACACATGCCCTTGCTTGTGTGAAAAAAAGCAGTTCGCTCCGTGTGTGCGCTGCTGATAGGCTGACAGACTGCACCTCCCCACTGTAAATGCGGGAAAGAGAAAAAAAAATGGAGATCTTCATTATTTATGCAGAGATCCATCCCCTGCCCCTCCCCCCGCCCCGCTGTACACTCAAACTGCGTATTTACATTGATTATCAGCATTACTGTGAAAAAATCCAGTTATGATTTTGGTGCACGAACAGTTATCGAACATAACCTCGAACAGCCGGATTTTTTTCAAATCGTTTGTGTTCGCCGAACGGCTCGAACACCGCCCAAAACAGCTCGAATTTGAGATTGGCGAACAGTTCGAGTCGAACACTGCTCATCTCTACTCCTTAGGCAACCCCGTTCTTGAAAACATGTGGACTAACTCCCGGGCTATACACCTGGCGGAGGAGTTTCGTAGTGGTACGGCCTCCGGATACCGTGTAGCATAATCTAATACCACCATGATATACTGATGCCCTCGGGCGGACTTGACCAGAGGCCCCACTAGATCCATTGCTATGCGTTCGAATGGAACCTCAATGACAGGTAGGGGCACTAGGGGACTGCGGAAGTGGGCCACTGGGGAGGTTATCTGGCATGTGGGGCAGGAACGACAATAACTCTTTATTTCTCTATAGCAACCTGGCCATTAGAATCTCTGGAGGATCCGTTCCTGAGTCTTGTCTGCACCCAGGTGACCACACAACACATGAGAATGAGCCATGTCTAACCCTGCGTCTATAGGGCCCTGGCACCAGAAACTGTTCTATTACCGCACGCCTTGGCTTGCTTAGTCTGTACAGCAAATCCCCATTCACAGCAAAATGAGGGAACTGAGTGTCAGCCCCCAGTTTCTGAGCCCCCCCATTTAACATAGTAACATTTTCAAAGGCCCCTTTCAGAGTTAAATCCCTGAGTTGGGCAGTTCCAAAGTTTCCCTCGAACACCTCCAGCTCAGGGATATTGGCCTCAGGGGATGTTGCCTGATCCTCATCGCCCACAAACACACACATGGGAAACTCATCTACCATGTTCTGCGGGTAAGTTTTCTTAGGGGCGATCTGGCTGTTGTTCGAGCAACCAGGTGTCCCCGCTTTGCCCCACATTTCCCAGAATAATGCAAAGTCACGTCCAATTATTATGGGATGCAATAGGTCCTTAACAACTGCCACTTCATGAGATGTGGTGCGACAGTCCGTGTTCACATCCACCTGGGCCACAGGATAGTTCTTAGCGTCCCCATGGATACACCGGACACCCACCACCTTCCCAGAAACCAGTCGATGAGGGAGTGTGACCCTTATCAGGGTCACCAAACTTCCTGAGTCCAATAGTCCAGAGACTTGTGCCCCGTTTACTGACACTGAGCATGCCTGAGGGCCCTCGCCATGTTGAGGAACCGCGCTGCAGGCGGGGTAGGCAAAATAAGAGCAACGTCGGCCCATGTTGCAGTCTATTGGCTCAGAGTTTACGGGACACCGGGTGGCAATATGGCCAGGGGTATGACATCTCCAACACACTATATTATGGGGTGGGACCTTGGGCAGCAACTCAGACCCCTCCTGAACTTTAGGACGGCCCCCAGGTGTGGTGCTAGCTCCCTTCTTTTGGGTGTCCGTCACCTTTTGGGAACCCCAGTATTGAGAGGCTACGACCCCTTGTTTTCCTAAAGGACTCTCAACCGCCTGGTATCTTTCCACCAACCCCACCAAGTCATCGGCATTATGGGGATCTCCCTGGGCAACCCAGGATTTCACTGACTTCGGGAGAGAGTGTATAAACCTGTCTATAACGACCTTCTCCACCATCTGTGATGGGGAGGAAGATTCAGGTTGCAACCACTTTTGGACCAGGTGTAGGAGGTCGAACATCTGGGACCAGGGAGGTTTGTCACTGCAATAGGCCCAGTGGTGCATCCCTTGCGCCCTGACAGCCAGAGTCACTCCTAAGCGTGCCAAAATCTCACTTTTCAACTTAGCGTACTCTTTCGCGTCCTGCAAGGCCAAGTCATAATAGGCCTCCTGCGGCTCGCATGTCAAATATGGCGCCAGCACATCCGCCCACTGCTCCGGAAGCAATTTCTCTGCCACACTTTCAAAGAAAGTCAGGAACGCCTCAACGTCATTTGTAATGCTCTTCTTACCGCCTTCCTGACGTATGAGTCATCACCTGGATCTGAGAATGTGGCGGTCGTCCTGCCACGGATCTGATCTGCCAAGATTTCCATTTGTCTTTGCTGCTGTTGGATCTGCTGCATCAGAAGTTTATTTGCTTCCTGCTGCTGCAGCATGCTCTGCTGGCTCTGCAGGTACTGCTGCTGGTGTTGCGCTTGCCTGTACTGGTGCTGCACTTGTTGTGCCTGCTGTGCCTGCAACAGATGTTTAAGCAGGTCCTTCATTTTGTCCGGCGACACTTGCTGACTTATGGCCGACTTCACCCAGGACATATACGTCTTCTTGTAGCAATCACACTGCCGCTTGGGATCTGTGCCCGTGCTTCTAGCACCAATTGTAGGGATTTGTACTCACTGAGCCGTGTTGGAGGTAGGCACAGGTTCACACAGTGATGCAGTCCACGGGTTCAAACAAACTGGTGGTTTATTTAGTGTCCATACACCAGTGAAGAAACAAAAGTAACAGCCTTTTCCTGGCACAAAAAGGAATAACAGAACAAAGCTCAAAATAACAAGTCCATGCAGCAAGGCCTCAGCCTTTTAAACAAAGTGCTTTTTCTCTGCCTTCAGCAGACTCTGAGAAGCACATGCAAGGTCTGCTCACCTTGCCCAACACACACTGACAGCCAGAGACAGGCGCAGCTGTCTTAAATCAGCCTTCCAAGATCTGGACTGGAGGTAAGTGAGCAGCTGTTCCCCCCCCCAGCTCTTTCAGCTGCTCGTAAAACCCGGCCCTGTAATCCAGGTCCATTAAATTCCTCTCAGCACTATGTGTGCTGGAGCCTTCTTCTCCGGGTCCTACATCACCGATGCCTGGCACTTCGGGGACATATATCTCCCATCCACGACCTGTCCGGCAGCCACCTTTTATATATATATATATATATATATATATATATATATATATATATATATATATATATATATATATATATATATATATATACAGTTCAGATCAAAAGTTTAGCATTTTGTTTTAAAGTGTGATTACTTCTGTCTGGTTGTTGTGATGCCATTTCCCTGGTGATGAATTGAAAGTGCATGAAGTTGTCATCATGCAAGACCTTAATTTTAACCAAAACGCTTTTGAATATAGGTATGGTCATTTAATTGAAAAAAACTGACTGCCAAAAGTTTTGCATATACTATTTATTGATCACAATTTAGAGAGTAATTCATTCTTTACAGTGCCATAACTTAGTATTTTGTAGCATAACCTCTTGCTTTAATTACTGCACCACACTGATGGGGCATTGAAGCCACTAGGGTATTCAAGACATCTTGAGGGATCTTGCTCCATTCCATTTGCAAATCTGCAAACAATTCATCTGTATTGTTATGGGTACGAGCCCCAACTCGTCGCCCTAACTCATTCCAAAGGTGCTCTATAGGGTTTGAATCAGGTGATTGGTTTGGCCATTGCAACAGGCGAACATTTTTCTTTGCTAACCAATTTTTTACTAAATTGGATGTGTGCTTAGGATCATTGTCTTGCTGGAATTTCCATCCCCTGCCTGCTTTGGTTTTACCATGTGGCAGCATTACATTTACCAGTATATCCTTGTACATGGTAGCATTCATATTTCCATCAATTCTATGCAGAAGGCCAATGGCTGATGCAGAAAAGCAGCCCCAAACCATGACATTGCCACCACCATGTTTCACTGTAGGTGTTTGGTACCTTACATCATTATGTTTTCCAATTGGGCGGCATATATAGTGTTTGTCACCACTACCAAACAGATTGAACTTGGATCCATTCGACCACAAGACCTTAGGCCAATCTGTCTCTTTCCATTGGCTGTGTTCTTTGGCAAACTCAAGTCGGACCTTCCGGTTCTTTGCAGAGATGAAAAGATTCTTGACTGGAACGCGTGCATTCAACCCTACTGCTCTTAGGCTATGTGCCCACGATGCATAAATGAAGCAGAAAATGTCTGCAGCATTTCTGCATCTCCCTGGCAGAAAAAACGCATGCAGATTGTGCATGCGTTTTTCCTGCAGAATACATGCGGAATACATGCGGATTCACATGCGTACCCACATGCGTTAACGCATGTGTTTCCGCATGCGGACTGACAAGCACTTTCCAAGCGATAGCATCACTTGGAAAGTGCTTGACAACTAGGTCACACTATATAAATCCATGCAACCGGCATGGATTTATATAGTGTGACCGTAAAAATAAAAAAATAAAGCTATACTTACCCCCGATTCCCTGCCGCGTGTGCTGTCGCGCTCGTCCTGGCTTCTTCCGGGTTGCCGGCATCTCGCGAGACAGCCTGCGGTCACATGACCGCGACGTCATCTCAGGTCCTGGAAGGAGAAGCGCTGCAGGGGCCGCCGGACAGGTGAATATAAACTTTATTTATTATTTTATTCTTTTTTTTACAGGTACAATGGTACCCAGGTCTGGATGAGAGTCTTCTCTCCTCCAGAACTGGGTACCATCCGCACATAGAGACGCATAGTATCCGCTTGTACAAATGTACAGACACGGATTCTATGCGTCTCAATGCAAGTCAATGGCGGCGCTTCCGCTGCGCTTCCGCAAAATGAATAAACATGCTGCGGATTTATTTGCGCTGCAGAAACGCTGTGGAAAAATCCACTGCATGTGCATTGACATTGCGGAATGCCATTGGGGACCATGGGGTGGGAATTACCATGCGTTTTTGATGCGTTTCCGCTGCGGAAATTCCGCAGCATAAACGCATGAAAAACGCATCGTGTGCACGCAGCCTTAGCCGTCGCACCACAGTTTGGCGACTCAATTTTACCCCATATTCTTCGTTCATTTGATACGAAATCGGTAGAGCACTTTTATGGACATCAGATATTGACTTTTTTTTTAATAATGTGATCAACTTTGGAGGAAGTTTTCCATGGTCGTCCACTTTGAGGTTTGCCAGCTGTTCCATAACCTTAAATCCATAAATCTTTTTCTTTCTTTAGGCTGTGTGCCCACGATGCGTTTTTTAAGCGTTTCCGCAGCGGCAATTCCACTGCAGAAATGCTTAAAAAAAGCTTGGTAGAAGGCCTGCCATGTTCCCCAATGATTATCCGCATGTGCTGTGCACATGCTGCGGAAATTTCCACTGAAGATTATCATTGCGGAAAAAAACGCAGCACTACCAATTATTTTGCGGAAGCGCTGCGTTTTCGCTGCCATTGACTTGCATTGGAACGCATGGAATCCGCATCACTGGATCTGTACATGCGGATTCCATGCGTTTCAATGTGCGGATGGTATGCGGGTCTGGAGAAGAGGAGACTCTCCTCCGAACCCGGGTACCATAGTACCTGTAAAAAAAAAGAATAAAATAAAAATTAAATATTATACTTACCTTCTGATTGCCCCCGGTGTGCTCATCTTGGCTTGCCGGCAGATCGCGGTTAGTGTTGAGCCACCCCCGTAGTGTTCGGGTTCGGTTCGTCGAACACCGGGATGTTCGAGGAACTGTTCGTCGAACTGTTCGTGGAACACCTTAGAACACCATCGAACACCGTTAAAACCAATGGCAGGCAAACAAAAACACATAGAAACACATAGAAAACACCTTCAAAGGTGTCCAAAAGCTGACAAACTGCTCAGAAGACGCTCTCTTTAAAAAAGCCGGCCGGCAATTCAGCAGCGGCATACACCGGTACCCGACAATTTAGACAAGAAGGAATAGAGCCTCACACATAGATTAGATAGATAGAAACATGTCAGTCACATATATATGAAATACAGTGATAGTGTTGGTTACTGTACTTGTCATTTAGTGTAAAGGATTTATTAAAAAAAATAATAGTGTTTTCATTCACCGTCTCTTTAAAAAAGCCGGCCGGCATTTCAGCAGCGGTACCCGACAATTTAGAATAGAAAGAATAGAGCATCACACATAGATTAGATAGATAGAAACATGTCAGTCACGTATATAAGAAGTACAGTGACAGTGTTGATTACTGTACTTGTCATTTAGTGTTAAAATAAAGGATTTATTAAAAAAAAATTGGCATGGGGGGCCCCATAATTTTAGTCTCTAGCGGAGGTTAAGCAGACGGCTGGGGCAGATGTTTGAAGCCTGGGAAGGGGGTAATACCCATGGAGCTTCCCAGGCTACTAATATCAGCCCCCAGCTGAATACCTAGCCTTTACTAGCTATTAAAATGGGGGACCCCCAAAAAAATAACGTGGGGTCCCCCCTATTTTAATAGCTAGCAAAGGCTAGGCAGACAGCTGGGGGCTGATATTAATAGCCCAGGAAGGGTGCCATGAATATTGGCCCCCTCCCAGGCTAGAAACACCAGCCGTCAGCCGCCCCATAAATGGCGCATCCATAGGATGCGCCAATTCTGGCACTTAGCCTCGCTCTTCCCACTGCCCTGTAGTGGTGGCAGTGGGGTAATAGGGTTGGGGTTGATGTCAGCTTATAATGCCAGCTGACATCAAGCCCAGGTTAGTAATGGAGAGGCGTCTATAAGACACCCCCATTACTAACCCCATAGTGAAAGTTAAAAAAAAACACAAACACCCAGAATAAAGTCCTTTAATTGAAATAAAGACACAATTCTTTATTGTTCTAAATTAAACCATACTTACCATCACGCCCATTCCAGCTGAAGCCAACGATCTCCTGCAATAAAAGAAAAACAATAAAGCAACATCATCCTTACCTTTCCATGGTTCCCAGGACAGCTTCAGCTCTGCTACATCGAGATGACAGGCTGGACCGCAGCAGAAAGCTACCATCCAGCCTGTCATCCCGCAGACACTGAGAAGCGCAGGCATGCTTGCGCTCCTCAGTGTCTCGCTGTGACGGCATCCAGATGAGCCGACAATGAACTCAGCTCACCTCATGCACGTCACTGACAGCGTGGGAAAATTCTCCTGCACTCAGCGCTTCAGCGTGAGAATTCTCCCACGCTGTCAGTGATGTGCATCAGGTGAGCTCATGTCCAATGAACTCAGCTCACTTCATGCACGTCACTGACTGCGTGGGAAAATTCTCCTGCACTCAGCGCTTCAGCGTGAGAATTTTCCCACGCTGTCAGTGACGTGCATGAGGTGAGTTCATGTCCAATGATCTCAGCTCACCTCATGCACGTCACTGACAGCGTGGGAGAATTCTCACGCTGAAGCGCTGAGTGCAGGAGAATTCTCCCACGCTGTCAGTGACCTGCATGAGGTGCATGAAAACACTATTATTTTTTTTAATAAATCCTTTACACTAAATGAAAAGTACAGTAAGCAACACTGTCACTGTACTTCATATATATGTGACTGACATGTTTCTATCTATCTAATCTATGTGTGATTATCTATTCTTTCTGTTCTACATTGTCGGGTACTGCTGTATGCCGCTGCTGAATTGCCGGCTTTTCATGTTTCACTGTGAGCACAGTTCCCATCGATTTGGGCAATCACTCTAATGCCACAACCACCATGGCTGTGACATTACAGTGAGTGGCAGACAATCCCTGCATGATTGGTGCTCTAAATAGCGCCAGACATGCAGGACACGCTTTTGGTGCACGAACAGTTATCGAACATAACCTCGAACAGCCGAATTTTTTGCAAATTGTTCGGGTTCGTCGAACGGCTCGAACACCGCCCAAAACAGCTCGAATTTGAGATTGGCGAACAGTTCTAGTCGAACACCGCTCATCTCTAATCGCGGTGTACTCAAGGACCTGCGCTGACGTCATTTAGTCATGTGACGGCAGGTCCTTCAGTGTACCGCGAGCTGCCGGCAAGCCGAGACGCATCGAATAAGGACTCCGGGGTCCATCAAAAGGTAAGTATGATATTTATTTTTTATTTTTTAACATTCTTTAGGACACACTATATAAATCCATGCCGTTTGCATGGATTTATATAGTGTGACCAAGTTGTCAAGCACTTTCCAAGTGATGCTAAAATCTCTTGGAAAGCGCTTGACAACCCGCATTCGGAAATGCATGTGAAGAACGCTTCACATCCGCATGTCCCTGGCAGGAAAACGCATGTATAATCCGCATGTACAATCTGCATGTACAATCCGCATGCGTTTTTTCTGCCAGGGAGATGCAGAAACGCTCAGGAAGAAATCCGGAGCATTTCTGCATCGTGGGCACATAGCCTTAATATACGTGACACTTGACTCTGAGAACAGTTGAATTCCATAGCTACCTCTTTTTGGTTTTTGCCTGACTTCACTTTGGTGATAAATTTGGTTTTGTCTTTGCCATGTTTTAACCTAAAAACACACACACACAAAAAAAATAATTTTAGGCAAAATTTGACTACCCATGACAAAATATGCAAAACATTTGGCCCAGCAAATGTTGAAAACTAACACATAAAGGGATAAAACAATGTCAAACACAATTTTCATCCTTATATCTGACAACCATTTGCTTCTGTTTTACTAAAATCACCAGGAAAATGGCATCACAACAACCAGACAGAAGTAATTACACTTTAAAAAAAAAAATTTGGTCGCTACTGTATATATAAAATATATTAATAATCCAGAAATAGATTAATGTATCAAAATTGTGAAGATACGAGAAGAGAATAATAAATCATCACTGTACCTCATTACTCACCACTTGCTCACACAAAGGCTATGTTCACATGACCGTAATTTCAGTCCCAGTTCTGTCTGTCGAAAGAACTGACCTCAAACGGACAGGACTAGGATCGATGTTATTCAATATAGCTGTTCAGATGAAAGTTTGTTAACATGGACTGAATGTTAGTGTGAAATAAAAAGCAGTATGCACCAGTGCCTCCCGTATTTCAGACGAGACTTGCTTATTTAAGTCAATGGGTGCATGAAAAAAAATCACATTCTATAAGGATCTACCATATAGCATCCGATTTTTATGGATACGTTTTCATTATTAACATAGGAAACTAGTTTATTCACTGCTAATGTACAAAGACGAATGCCATACGGATGACAATGCAGATAAAAAATGGTCCACTTTTTATCCAGAAAAAAAACAGTTGATTTTTATAGGTTCGTGTGGATGTAGCCGAATGGTAGGATTGTTATCTGTGGCAACAAAGCAGACCTTGGTATCTTATTAGAGGCGGATTAACCCCTTAACGACCAAGGACAGAGATAACCCGTCATGGCTGGATGCTCGTTCGCGCACCATGACGGGTTATCCACGTCATGACTTTGAACTGTCACTGCGTGTAAACACGCAGTGACAGTTCAGTGCCGACAGCTGTCACAGACAGCTGAGCGGCAGGGGCAGAGGTGCAGGGACCCATGCCGGAGGTCCCTGCACCCAGACCGCTGCGTTCGGACAGTCAATCTGACTGACTGATCACAGCACGATCGCGCAGGAGAAACTGAAATATCAGCATCTCCTGTCCGATCACAGCTGGAGCTCAGCGCTACTGGTGGCTGAGCTCCTGCACTAAAAGCAAGGAGTGGTGTCAGCGCCGCCCCTGGCTGTTAAACCCCTGAATGCTGCGATCGAGTGCAATTGCAGCGTTCAGGAGGCAGGCAGAGGGACGGGATCTCTGCCTTCAGATCGGCACCCCCGCGATAACGACAGTTGCCGTGGTGAACCGGGGTCGGACGACCCCCTGGTCACCAAGCTACAGAAAGCTTCTGAGACCATGTTCATAGCATGGTCTCAGAAGTATTCTACACAGGTTTAATGTACTACAATGCTAGTGCATTGCAATGCATTATACCTGTGGAAAAAGTGAAAAAAAGTGAAAGTCCCATAAAGGGACTAAGTAAAAAAAATTGTAAAAATCGAAAAAAAAAAAAATAAATAAAATATATTACACTAATAAATCCACATTTTTATGTAAAAAAATAAAACTAAACAAAAAAAGTACACATATTTGGTATCACCACGTCCGGAACGACCCGCTCTATAAACGTGTCACACTAGTAAACCCCTTCAGTGAACAGCGTAAAAAAAAAAACACATGGGAAACTATGCCTTTTCATCATGCTGCTGGGAAAAAATGGAATAAAATGCGATCAAGACGGATGTAAATAAAAATGGTACCGCTGAAAACGTCATCTTGTCCCACAAAAATCAAGCCGCCATACAGCTCCATCGTCCGAAAAATAAAAAAGTTACAGCTCTCAGCATATAGCGATGCAAAGATAATTATTTTTTCTATAAAAGTTTTTATTATGTAAAAGCGCAAAGCATTAAAAAATTACATAAATGTGGTACCGCTGTAAACGTACTGACACGAAGAATAAAGCTGCCTTATCAATTTTACCAGACAAGTAACAAAAAAAAAAAAAAAAAAAATTCCAAAATTGCTGTTTTTTGTTCATTCTGTCTCAAAATAGAAAGCGATCAAAAATGTAATTTGCCTAAAAATGGTACCAATAAAAATGTTAAATTGTCCTGCAAAAAACAAGCCATCACATGACTCTGGAAAAATATGGAAAAATTATAGCTCTCTAAATATGGTGATGCAAACATTATATTTTGCAAAAAAAGCGTCTTTTAGTGTGTGACAGCTGTCAATCATAAAAATCCAGTATAAATCTAGCTTCGCTGTAATCGCACCGACCCGAAGAATAAAGTCGCCTAATCACTTTGATACTGCATGAAGAACAGCGTAAAAAATAAATAAAAGCAATTCTTGACCTGCTGCTGATTGTTTATTCTGCCTCCCAAAGATCGCAGTAAGGCTCAGCTCACATTTATCCTGCGCTCTACCCTGAGAGCTTGCACCGGGGTTTCCATGTAAATCTCTGAAATAAGTGGTTCAGACTGAACCCCCGGGGAAGATTCCCTATAATGAGGCAGATTGAGGCACTGTGAACGCCGTCTGGCCTATGAATTGCCGGTGTCCATCTTTTTAGGCGTAGATAAAAGCGCGGTCGGCCACAGTTTTGTGCACCTCTGAAAAGAAGGACAGCGCTGAACAGAGGCCAGATGAAGTCCAGAGTAACTCTGCTGCCTCATCTCATTATAGTGAATGGATCCCTCAGGGGTTTCATCTGAATCAGGTCATTCAGAGATTTAGATAGAAACCCCAAAGTAAATGCTCAGCGAAGAGCGCCGGATAAATGTGATCTAAAATGTTATGCAAAATGTTCCCAATAAAAGCTTCACGTAAAAAGCCCCCACTCAGGTCTGTCATGTGTAAATGGAAATATATATTTCTTCCTCATTGCATCAGTTCCTGTGAAGCACCTGAAGGTGAAGCTGTGAAGCACCTAAACTTCTTTAATGTGGTTTTGCGCACCTTGATGAGTGCAGTTTTTGGAATGGTGTCACTTTTGGGTATTTTCTGTCATATAGACCCCTCAAAGTCACTTCAAATGTGATGTGGTCCCCAAAAAAAATGTTTTTGTAAATTTTGTTGGAAAAATGAGAAATCGCTGGTCAACTTTTAACCCTTCTAACAAATTTTTTTTAAAACAATTGCGCTGATATAAAGTAGACATGAGGGAAATGTTATTTATTAACTATTTTGTGTGACATAGCTCTCTGATTTCAGGGCATAACAATTCAAAGTTTGAAAATTGCTAAATTTTCAAAATTTTCACCAAATTTCCATTTTGTTTTTTTTTTTACAAATAAACGCAAATCATATTGAAGAAATTTTACCAGTATCATGAAGTACAATATGTCATGAAAAAACATTCTCAGAATCAGGGGGATCCGTTGAAGCGTTCCAGAGTTATTACCTCCTAAAGTGACAATGATCAGAATTGAAAAAAGTGCCTCGGTGCTTAAGGGGTTAAGAGTAGCCAGGGCCCTGGGCAGTTCAGAGGGTGTGAGACCCCAGAACCCTATGTATCACATGACATGTCACATGTACCTCATCTGATTTCAAGCCTTTTTCTTCATCTTGTTCAACCTCCATGTCCACGTCCTAATGTCGTGACTCAGCCACTGCAGTTTGCCGCACTCATCATCGTGCCCCTGAAGATAAAAAAGGTCACATATATGTATACGTTTCCTGAATACGAAATCGACCCACACTGCACCACTGAATAGACATTTTCCTACCATTAATATATAATTAGCTATTATGCAAGCCACCATTACAGATATAAATTGATAATCCACCACTATGCCCCCTGTTAACTATAATTAGTCACTTTTCCCAGCCCATTAAATATATAAATTAGCCACTGTACTCTTTCCCCCAATACATTACCAATCACTTGTGTCCTCAATGCCCCACCACTGTGCACCTTCAGCTGTCCAAATCATAATTGCATGCGCCCCACCCTCCCTCTAATTCATTGTTATGTCCTCTTGTAAGGGGTAGACCGGGGTGTAAGTACTTTCAGAACAAGGGATCCGGAACTGTCAGGGCCGTACCTCTGGTTGCAGGGGGAAGACAGACTGCGAGCACAGGAGTCAGGTGACCCGGAAGCTGGGGGCGTGTCCAGAGCCAGGCGTCAGGTGATCGGGGAGCTGGGGGCGTGTCTAGGAAGAGGGAGAAAAAGGAGTTTTGCGTGGAAAAGCAGGTAGTTGACAGTTGGAGTCAACGACAGGGGCCTTGTGGGGAACAAGAGTCAGCTAAGTGTAAAACTGCCGATTACAACCGTTTCGACTCTGCTACATCTAGCCAAACTGTGGCTTGTCGGTTATAGCCTATTACCTGCTACTCCCCTTGTTGTCCCCACTTGTTGTACTGAGTCGCCTACAGAGTCATGGCCTAAAGGAGAAGCCCCAGAAGTGCCACCTGTTCTGCAAACAGATCGAATATCTCGGTCATATTGTGTCCGGTGAAGGAGTCAGGCCCACCCGGGAAAAGGTGGCCGCCGTACAGGAGTGGCCTACCCCGAAGACAGTGAAAGACATTCGGGCCTTCTTGGGACTTGCCGGGTACTACCGAAGATTCGTGAACAACTTCAGCCGCATAGCCAACCCATTGCTGGAGCTACTTAAGGGAGTGCCGGCGGGCTCCAAGAATCGGGCGATTCGGTGGGGAAGCAGCCAGGAAGAGGCCTTCCGGGCCCTAAAAATGGCCCTGACCGATGCCCCAATACTTGCCTATGCGGTTTTCTCCCAACCATTCATACTCCACACTGATGGGAGCCTACATGGTCTGGGAGCCGTTTTGTTCCAAGTACAGGAGGAGAAAGAGCACGTGATTGCGTACGCCAGTCGCTCCCTTCACGACTCTGAGAGGAACCCAGATAATTATAGCTCTTTCGAATTAGAGTTGCTGGCTCTGGTTTGGGCAATGACCGAAAAGTTTGCAGAGTATTTATCCGGGTCCGAAGTACTGGTGAGAACAGATAACAACCCACTGGCTCACCTGGAGAATGCGAAATTGGGGGCCCTGGAGCAGCGATGGGTGGACCGCATGGCCAGGTACCGGTATAAGATCGCCTACCGGTCTAAGGCAGAGAATACTCATGCCGACGCCCTCTCCAGAGTGACATATGAATAGCCTGATCATGACCGCGATGAAGATTTGGAGGCGGATGAGGTCCCTAGCTTTCCGAAGTTTCGTGGGACCGCTGGTTGCGGAGCAGGGACAGATCGGAGAGACATCAGAAGAACAAGTGCTAGGGCAGCCAAGAGATGACTGGGTCCGACTTCAACAGACTGACAAAGAAATTGCCCAATTACGTCAATGGGTGGCTTTGAGACAGGTCCCCAGTCGAGAGGAGAGGAGTACCCTGTCCCGGGGGGCACTGAAAATGCTGGGACAATGGGAGAGACTTTGTTTGCGAGACGGGCTGCTGTACCGACGGGTACAGCTTCTGCGAGAGTTCGGGATCACCTGGCAAGTGGTGATCCCAGAGAAGTTGGTCGGAGTAGTGGCTAAGGAGGCTCATGAACGAGGGGCTCACTTCGGACCAGAGAAGACATTTCAGTGGTTGCAGAGGCTGGTGTATCACCCCCAACTGGGAGCAACAATAGAAGACACTTGTCGAAGATGTCGTAGCTGTGAGCTGGTTAAGCCCCCGGAGCTGGGGGTCCCCATACAAACCATTGTGACTTCTGCCCCCTTGGAGGTGTAGATGATCGACTATTTGACTGTTGGACCAGCGCATCTCGGGTATGACCATTGCCTGGTGATGACAGACCACTTCACAAAATTTGCGGAGGTGACCCCGACCAGAGACCAGACCGCCGAATCAGCTGCGCAGGCCATCTGCCGAGACTTCATTCGGGTGTACGGCTGCCCAAAGAGGATCCATTCCGATCAAGGCACCTGCTTCCAGGTCCGGGTGATGGAAGAGCTGCACCGGTTGTACAGGATTGAGAAGTCACGGACTACTCCTTACCACCCTCAAGGAAATGGGGCCTGTGAACGCTTTAATCAGACACTGATCCAAATGCGCCGCATGTTGGAGAAAGATTGGAAGGTACGATGGCCTGAGTTTGTGGCCGAGCTGGTGTGGGTCTACAACAACCGAGTGAATAATACGACGGGGTTCACTCCTTATACCTTACTGTTCAGGCAAAAGGGGCGAGAGATTACAGAGTTAGAGCTGGACGCCGAGGAGGACTACCCATGGACGGGGATGTCTTCCTGGGTCTGGGAACACCGGCATCGACTGCAGACCCTCCGACGGTTGGTACAACAAAAGTTTCGGGAGCTCAAACATCATGAGACATTGCCTCTTCGAGGGACAGCTCTGAGGCCCGGGGAGCGGGTGTTGGTTCGAGACAGGCGCCCCCGGGGCAAATTGAGTAGGCAGTGGGAACGGACACCGCACCGAGTGAAGTGCAGGATTGGCTCTAAAGGACCTGTGTATGAAGTTCAACCCCAGGGGGCTGATGGAGCCCCTACCAGAGTGGTTCATCGTAGTATGCTGCGGCCCTGTCTGTCTAAAGATGACGAAGATGAAGAAGGATCACCTGCTTCTAGAGAGAGTCCTGTCACAGTTGCCCCAAGCCACAATGTGTATGAAGAAGAATTGTTGATTCTACTTCCGAGCCCCAGCACTCGATTACCTGCAGTCGGCAGCGCAGGCGGCGAGGGAACACCATCGGTTGAAGCCACCAGGCAGGCAGAGATTGGGAATCCAAGTGACCCTGCACCACCCATCGGTCAAACTGAGTTACGCCGGTCAGAACAGACAACAGCAGGAGTGCCTCCTCACCGTCACGAACAAGATCAGTTTATATGGCAACATATCGTCCAGGAAGTCCAAGAATGTTAACGTTTGGTGAAGGAACTTTCGCCCGTGGAATGGCGAGTTAAAGGAGAGCGGGATTGTAAGGGGGAAGACCGGGGTGTAAGTACTTTCAGAACAAGGGATCCGGAACTGCCGGGGCCATGCCTCTGGTTGCAGGGGGAAAACAGACTGCGAGCACAGGAGTCAGGTGACTGGGAAGCTGGGGGCGTGTCCAGAGCCAGAGATCAGGGGTCAGGTGACCTGGGAGCTGAGGGAGTGTCTAGGAAGGAGAAAAAGGTCAGCTTTTCTGGGAATAATTGCATTATCTAGCAGTTATATAACTGATCACTATATGTGCTGTAACCTTCCGATATACTCACTGCGGTCCTCATCACTAGGGTCTCTTCTGTAGGTGGAGGACAGTGTGCACAATGCTCGGCCATAGAGAGTATATTACAGGTAAGGGCAAGTCTAGAGATCAGTTCTATACATTTTAATTAACCTGGAGAAGCCATTTATCACTTACAGTATCGCTACAACCTATTTTCTCTCTACAGTTTTACAGTCTCTTATTTTACTACCTGTGTGTTTAAGGGTTAACTACATTGCACTTAAATCCTGAGGTGTAACTATACTCACAAGGGGTTAATTAAGGGTGAGGGGTCATAATTAAGGGTTTATAAGTGGCAGCTGGTTGGGGCTTCCAGACCCTTGGAAGTGCATTGAGCTGTAGGTTGGATTGCTTCTAAAGGGAAAAAAAACAAACAAAAAACACTCTTTAAATCTTCTTCCTTAGCGAGTGTGACCAGAGCGTAAGTGCGAACGGAAGTAAGTGTGTGACTTGTGATTCAATGACTTTGGATTCAGGGAGTTTGGAAGGGAGGAATTTGGACTGAATTGCTGTCTGTATTTTATTAATTCTTTACATTTCTTTTTACTTAACATTTCTGTCTAGGGCAATCCCCATTAGGAAATGAGCTCCATTAGTGACAGTGCTATCCAGTGTACATCTTGCCACATGTATGCAATTCTTGAACAGCCGGCGTGGATGCATACTGCTGTGCGAGATGTGAGCACGTTGTGCATTTGGAAGCCCAGGTACTGGATCTAAATGAGCAGCTGGCAACACTGAGATCCATAGACAATACGGAAAGGAGTCTGCTGCTCACTGAGCAGCTGCTCACTGGGGTAGATGTGGGGGAGGGTGGTAGTATGGAGCTGCAGGACAGTGAGGCAGCTAGCTGGGTGACAGAAGGGGGGGGTAGAGGGAAGCGCACAAGGGAGGCTAGTCCTGATCTGGCACACTCCAATAAGTTTGCAAAGTTGTGAGATGAGGGGGGTGTCTGTACAAGGGTAGCACTGCTGCAGCAAGGCATGTCCTCTGAAAGCTGGGGGAGTGTCAGCTCCAGTAAGGGGGCAAATAGGAGAACAGGGCAGGCCAGGCAGATGCTGGTAGTGGGGGACTCAATTATTAGGGGAACAGATAGGGCAATCTGTCATAACAGTGTGCTGCCTACCTGGCGCTCGAGTCAGGCACATCGCTGATCGGGTTGACAGATTACTGTGAGGGACTCGTGAGGACCCAGCGGTCATGGTGCACATTGGCACAAATGACAAAGTTAGAGGTAGGTGGAAGGTCCTTAAAGATGATTTCAGGGAATTAGGCTGCAAGCTTAAAGCAAGCACCTCCCAGGTGGTATTCTCTGAAATACTGCCTGTACCATGTGCCATGCCAGAGAGGCATCGGGAGATAAATAAGTGGCTCAGGAATTGGTGTAGGAAGGACGGGGTTTGGGTTCCTAGAGAACTGGGCTGACTTCTCAGTTGGCTACAGGTTCTACGCTAGGGATGAGCTGCACCTCAATGGGGAGGGTGCAGCTGTGCTGGGGGAGAAAATGGCTAGAAAGTTGGAGGAGTGTTTAAACTAGGGATTGGGGGGAGGGTATTCATTTTATAGGTGGGGAGGATAGTGACCTGGGCACAAATAAAGAAATTAGTGCAGATAGTGACCTGGGCACAAATAAAGAAATTGGGGGTGGGGTTAGAACAGTCAATATAGTAAGAATAGAGGTACAGAGAGATGCATAAAATGCATGTACACTAATGCCAGAAGCCTCACCAACAAAATGAAGGAATTAGAATTAATTTTGTTGGAAAATAATTATGACACTGTGGGAATATCTGAGACATGGCTGGATGAGAGCCATGACTGGGCAGTTAACGTACAGGGCTATAGTCTATTCAGAAATGACCGTACAAACAAGCGAGGGGGGGGGGGTGTTTATATGTAAAATCATCCTTAAAACCCATGTTGCGGGAGAATATATGTGAATCTAATGAAAATGTAGAGTCCCTGTGGGTGGAGATAAGGGGAGGGGGAAAAATAAATTACTCATAGGGGTTTGTTATAAGTCTCCAAAAATAATGGAAGCAGCGGAGAATATCCTCATAAAGCAAATAGATGAAGCAGCGACTAAAGGAGAAATCATTATTATGGGGGACTTTAACTACCCTGAAATACATTGGGGAACAGAAACCTGTAGTTCCAGCAAAGGTAATAGGTTTTTGAGAAGGGGGGCACTGCTAGACCTAATATTAACCAACAGGCCAGACCGCATATCAAATATACGAGTTGGGGGTCACTTGGGTAATACGGATCCCAAAATAATGAGTTTTCATGTATCCTTTAAAAAGATGTGTAGTAGAAGGGTTACAAGGACACTAAACTTCAGGAAGGCAAATTTCCAATGGTTGAGAGATGGTCTTGGTGCAATAATCTGGGACGATATCCTGAGACATAAAACTACACAAAGCAAATGGGAGACATTTATTAGCATCCTGAATAGGATGGACCAAGGAAATGCAGGGGATGTTGTGTATATGGACTTTTCAAAAGCTTTTGATACGGTTCTACACAAAAGGTTGATACATAAAATGAGAACAATGGGATAGGGGAAAATATATGTAAGTGGGTTAAGAACTGGCTCAGTGATAGGAAACAAAGGGTGGTTATTAATGGAACACACTCAGACTGGGACACAGTTAACAGTGGGGTTCCACAGGGGACAGTATTGGGCCCGCTTCTTTTTAACATATTTATTAATGACCTTGTAGGGGGCATACAGAGTAGTATTTCAATATTTGCAGATGACACTAAACTCTACAGGGTAATCAATACAGAGGAGGACAATTTTATATTACAGGAGGATCTATGTAAACTAGAAGCTTGGGCTTATAAATGGCAAATGAGCTTTAATGCGAATAAATGTAAGATAATGCACTTGGGCAGAGGAAATAAAATGTATAATTATATGCTTAATTGTAAAACACTGGGCAAAACCGTCACTGAAAAAGACCTGGGTGTATTGGTAGACGACAAGCTCACGTTTGGTGGCCAGTGTCAGGCAGCTGCTGCAAAGGCAAATAAAATAATGGGATGCATTAAAAGAGGCATAGATGCTCATGAGGAGAACATAATTTTACCTCTATACAAGTCATTAGTGCGACCACACTTAGAATACTGTGTACAGTTCTGGTCTCCGGTGTATAAGAAAAACATAGCTGAACTAGAGCGGGTGCAGAGAAGAGCGACCAAGGTTATTAGAGGACTGGGGGGTCTGCAATACCAAGACAGGTTATTACACTTGGGGTTACTTACTTTGGAAAAAAGAAGGCTTAGGGGTGATCTTATTACTATGTACAAATTTATGAGGGGACAGTACAAAGACCTTTCTACTGATCTTTTTACTCTGAGGCCTGAGATGGGGACAAGGGGGCATCTTCTACGTCTGGAGGAAAGAAGGTTTAATCATAATCACAGACGGGGATTCTTTACTGTAAGAGCAGTGAGACTATGGAACTCTCTGCCGCATGATGTTGGAATGAGTGATTCACTACTAAAATTTAAGAAGGGCATGGATGCCTTTCTTGAAAAGTATAATACGACAGGTTATATATACTAGATTCCTTGATAGGGCGTTGATCCAGGGAACTAGTCTGATTGTTGTATGGAGTCAGGAAGGAATTTTTTCCCCCAATGTGGAGCTTAGTGTTTGCCACATGGTTTTTTTTTTTGCTTCCTCTGGATCAACATGTTAGACTGTGGGTTGAACTAGATGGACTTCGTCTTCCTTCAACCTTAAAAACTGTTACTATGTTACAATACTTCTACCTGTTCTATAGGAGCTTCATGTAAAGCGGCGTATAGCACGGTTCACTGTAATGATTTATACAATATAGCATAAAGGCACAATGAAGTGCACATACATATTGTAACAAATGAGGTGGATCACCACCTAACCCAAGCACAGTTTGGTTATTCGACACTGAATCATGATGTGTCTTCATTTCCTCCATACGTCAGGGTAGACATCACTTTGTTCTGAAGTGGGACAATGTGATCCTGTTCTCTGAAGATGACGACATGTGCCACATACTACATTAATATCTCCTCTTATACAATAGGTCTTCGTAGAAAAACCTTTGAATGAGGTCACCATAATAGGGAAAAGGGTGAACAATCAAAGTTGAACCTCACGTTTATAACTGAAGTCAGTGATATTTATCACAGGAGACCTGTCATATAGGACTTTCACGCTCTGCGATCAACACATTTAAAAAAATGGACACAATAGAATTCGTTCCAAATTTGTAAGGCCCTCTCCTATTCCATTTGGTAGGTAGGTATTTCACATTAGTGTAATACAGAAGCATTTCTGGAATTGTATAACATTAACAAAATCCTGACCCATCTTTAGGTTTCTTCACGGATCATCCAGACACCATCAGGAGGTTTAATAATGTTGAGAGAAGAAATTACAGCACTCGCCAAGCTGCATATAAAACTTTATTTCCAAAATAAGTTCATATCGCGGGAGAGTGTTAAATGGTGTTACACTGGGTAACAGCCAGGCCCGGACTGCTAATTTTCCTTATCGGGCAGATCTTTTAGGTCATAAAATGGGCTGCCCGGCTACTGTGGTCAGTGCACCATTGTGTATCAGTGAGTCATGCATTCTGTGTGGAGTCTGAGGTTATCTGCTTATCTACTTATCTTTATGGTAGGCAAATAAACAAAAGGACTGGACAACTCCGTTCTAAGGCTGTGTGCCCAGGATGCATTTAAGCCTTCCCACAGCGGCAAAAACACTTAAAAAACGCATGGTAGAAGGCCTGCCATGTTCCCCAATGATAATCCGCATGTGCTGTGCACATGCTGCGGAAATTTCCGCTGCGGATTATCATTGCGGAAAAAAACGCAGCACTGCCAATTATTTTGCGGAAGTGCTGCGTTTTCGCAGCTATTGACTTGCATTAGACCACATGGATTACGCATCATTGCATATGTAGATGCGCATTCCATGCGTTGTTATGTGCGGATGGTACCCAGGTCTAGAAGAGAGGAGACTCTCCTCTGGACCTGGGTACCAAAACTGTAAAAAATAAAATAAAAAATAAATATATACTTACCTTCTGGTGGCCAGCGGTGCGCTCCTCCTCGCTTGGCAGCAGTTAGCGCAGGTCCTTCATTCCATCGCGGACATCATAGTCATGTGACGGGTCACACGACGCTGACGTCGGCAGGTCCTTCAGTCTACCGCTGCCGGGACGGTGAAGCAAGCCAGCGCGGGCCATCGGAGGGCAAGTATATATTTATTTTTTGACATTCTCTCAGTGACACTATATAAATCCATGCCTTTTGCATGGATTTATATAGTGTGACCAGGTTGACAAGCACTTTCCAAGTGATGCTAAAATCGCTTGGAAAGCGCTTGTCAACCCGCATGTGGAAATGCAACTGAAGAACGCTTCACATCCGCATGTCCCTGGCAGGAAAAACGCATGTACAATCCGCACGCGTTTTTTTCTGCCAGGGAGATGCAGAAACGCTCAGGAAAAAATCCTGAGCATTTCTGCATCGTGGGCACATAGCCTAAGAGTTTAGGATGGGCAATCCAGACAGATTTGACTCGGAAAAGCTGGTCTTGTATATTGTGCACTAATTAATAACTTCTAATGCCTCTAACTGCAGAGTTTGCTCTGAAGAGTTTGTCATTGTCAGAACAGCCATTCACACAGGTACCATTCCTCCAGTATTCACTGGTAAAATACTAATGTGGTTACAAAATGACAGTATTCATGAAGCAGAGCTGGGCTATGTTAAGGTGGCAAGGGTTCCAGAAGTGACAAGGTGACAGGCTGAGACCATGCAAATCTAAGTATCTGTATATACACACACTGCACAGTACCACTCCTCCCGTCCTGTACATACACACACACACACCACTCCTCCTGTCCTGTATATATACACTGCACAGTGCCACTTCTCGAGTCCTTTTGTCAGAGGTGTCAACATTGGTTTAGTATTTTTAATATTACTATGGCCAAATAAATATAAATATTGGAAAACCTGTTTAAATTGATTTTAAGTAGTCCCCTCTCCTCTGGATAGCTGATAACTGTCCAATCGCTGGCAATCCAACTGTTGAGACCCCCATGATCCTGAGAATCTGAGCTCAGTAGAACACCATGTAAATGCAGCTGTGGCCGATCATACGCACTGTAGCGCCATTCACATGCGGCTCTTCAAATAACTCCTTTCAGGAGAGTGAGGGGCATGACAAAGTAAAGCTAAATTCACTGATTGGAGGTAATGAGTGTTAGGGCATGTGCACACGATCAGTAATTGCAGCAGACTGCATGCAGTGCACTTGTGCTGCGTGCAATTTACAGCGGACAGATGTTACAGCATAGTGGATGGGATTTGTAGAAATCCCATGTCCACTCTGCATCTGTGCTCCTGCGGATCACCTGCGTACACGGATATGTGGCGCGTCTTTCCAGACTGCAGCATGTCAATTTCTCTTGCGGAGATGCTAGTTATTGGAGTGGACGCTAGTCTCCGCAAGAGAAATGAAATCAGTGCAATGTATAGGTTCAATGAACACATGAGGATTCACCTGCGTGCAGCGCTTTGGAAGCAGCATAAAGTATACTGCGTTCAAAGCGCTGCCCATACTGACCGTGTGCACATACCCTTATATTATACGGGCTGGTGGGGTTTGTGTGGAACGGCTGCTTTTTTTGACCTAGTCTGACCCTGGTTAGCAGCCATTTAAAAAAATAAATCAATTGCAAGCAGGACCCCACTGCTGTCTGTATTTAACCAGATACTCTCCTTCATGGAATTACTGTCCGTAAACAACCAATGCTACAGCTGTAAATTACCTAAAGGGAATCTGTCACCAGGTTTTGCCACCTAATCTGAGAGCAGCATAATGTAGAGACAGATACCAGCAATGAGTGACTTCTTGTGCCGCTTGCTGTAGTTTTGATAAAATCACTGTTTTATCAGCAGAGCACCACTAGAGATTAGTAAACCTGATGCAATGTAGAACAATGCCATGAACAGTGTCATGAACCTACCAGAGGGAGTCTACGCTAAAATACACAAAATCACATCCACTTTGCTTGTAATGTTGAACATCGTGCAAGAAAAACACAAATTATATTATCTGGAAACTTAAAACAATGGTAGAATTTCTATTTTCCCACCCAGTTCCTTTGATGAAGCAATAATGTCGCAAATTTTCACTTGTCAGCAGGAAAGCAAAGCTCACCCTTGTACATTTATCATGAAAGATGATATGAGGAAAGGTTCAGCAACCAAGCAAAAAACATTAAAAGTTGAATTATTTTTTATTTAATTACATCTAAAACATACATACATATAAATACATAGCCGGTTTATATATACAAATAGTTTAAAATAGACTCCTCATTTACGAGCCAGCAAAGGTTTTTTCCTAGCCAGGCCAGTAGATTCCTCCGTTTTTTCCACACCTTTCATCTTCTTTGGAGTGGCACTCATGGAATTTTTAATACTAGACAACAAGCCTCTTTTGGGTTTTGGTTCACCCACGGCAGACATGAGCTTTCTACTTTCATCCAGCTGCCCCTGAAGTTCTGTTATTGAAGCCTCCAGCTGGATAGCCCGCTCCGCCAGACTCTGGAGACCTCGGATTTCCTGGTCCTGTGAAAAGCCAGCATTTATCATTTACACTTTATCATGTTTAGGGTAAAACAATACGCTAATCATAAGTATATATTAGGCATACTTTGATTTTCAAATGCTGCTTCAAGATCTCATTTTCTTCAGTCAATTGTCTTCCATTCAGGTCGGCTTCATCCTTAATGTTCTGTATCTGCACCCTTAAACCGATTATGATCTGTAAAAGTGACAAAAACACGTCTGAAGATGTATCCTACACACATGAACACCAACATTTTCTGAAACAAGCAAGGTGGATATAGATATTTCTCTAAACCCTGGGCCCAAATATCTAGTTTGTGCCCAGTACTACACCCATGTAATATAGGGTAGGTACATTCCATCCTACAGAACATGGGCCGCTATTAGCAAGGCTTGAAGAACAACCAGGCCGCAGATCTATTAGCCATCTCTCTACTATACAGAAAAGGGGAGATTACGACAAGATACTGGCATTTCTCACAATGTCATTAGGTAAAATGTTTAACCCCCTTCCGACATGGACAATTTCTGGTTTTGCGCTTTTGTTATTTTCTTCCCCCGTCTTCCAAGAGCCATATATACATTTTTTTTTCTATTTTTCTGTCCACAGACATATGAGGACTTGTTTTTTTTGCAGGACAGGTCGCACTTTTAATTGACACTATTCATTCTACCACAGTGTTAATGGAAAAAAAGAAAAAATTCCAAGTGTGGTAAAATTGCGAAAAAAAAAGCAATTCTGACATTTTTTTTGGTAATTGTTTTTACAGCATACATTGTGTGGTAAAAAATTTTCTACTAATATGATTCTATTCATCAGTAGTGATGAGCGAACATGCTCGCCACTGCTCGGTACTCGCCTAAGCATCACTTTGCTCGACAAGCTCGGCGAGTATTTCCGGGTTGCTCGGGTGGGAACGCTTGTCCCCTCCCTGCATGTTGGTCACTCTTTAGAGAGCCAATGAACATGCAGGGATTGCCTGCCACTCACTGTAATGCCGTAGCCATGTTGGTTGTGGCATTACAGTGATTGGCTGGTCGCACAGCATCATCAGGTGTATAGAAGACCAGGCTCCGCTATGCTTGTCAACTCCGGAACACATTAATTATAGGCACGGAGTGTATGTGGCAGACTGCAGTGCATATAGTGCAAGAGGGTCCATTGAACATTCCTGCTGCTGCTGCTGCTTACAGATATTTGTAGACATAGCTCCAGATATCAGGGCCTAGGGAAATTTTTTTTATCTTAATCCTGGTTATTTGCTTAAAAAGCAGTCCAGAGTACACAATTTTTCTGCTCCATTTGCTTGTTCTCACTGCAAAATAAAGCCAGATCTGTTCCATATTTCAGCGATAAAAATTCAGAAATTTAAACTGAATGTGGAAAATATTGGCCTCCTTTTCCATTCCGTTGCAGTGTGTCGGTCAAGCTATTCACACTAGGTGTCTGAAGAAGAGTATTAGCAAACTACAGGCTTGCTATTTAAAATTGTGGTTCTCTGTCAGATGTATCACATCACTGCGTTCCAAAATCAGCCATTTCTCGTGAAGGTGGAAAATATTGTCCTCCATTAAAAATGGGCAAGGTGCATGGCAAGGGACGGGGAAGTGGACGTGATGGTGCATGCAGAAGCAGAGGACGTGGCCGTGGTCAAGCTGAAATTGTGCCACAACAAACACCCACATCTTGTCGCTTGACTTTCCTGCCCCAATTAACAGGGGACCATAGAACACCACTATTGAACACAGCAGTGTCAAAAGGTTATTGGTTGGAGAACAGATAATGCTTCCAGTCACTTAGCCACCACCAGCACGTCATCCACACGGTCAAGTCTCAGTAGCCATGAGTCTGGACCGCATATTCATCACCCTGATCCTCAGGACAAAACCAGGGGAGGAGTCCTGAGGAGATAATTTGCATATTCCCACTGCACTTTGGGGTAAGTGAAGAGTCTCCGCGAGCTCAAAGAACACTGGATTTTGGCTGTTGGAGCTGAAAAGAGGACATCGGTAAACCGCGCGCCGACTGGCGCGCGCATTTTGAAGCTTTTTTTTAAGCTTTTTTCACTGTTTTCAGAACATTAACAATAAGAACATGGAAGAGTCCAGGAGCCATTTGGTGAGCTGCATATCCTGCTACATGTTCACAGACTTGCCAGTGGAAAAGCCAGACTTCACATGCCAGAAATGCAAGCTTGTGTCCCTGTTGGAGGAAAAGTTGCGAAATCTAGAAGAGAGGTTAACTACCTTGAAAATCATTAAGGAAGGTGAAGAGTTCTTAGACAGAGCAGAATTATCTCTTCATGATTCAGAAAGAGAAGAAATTCAAACTGCACCTGACGAAACAGAGGAATGGAAGCATGTGACCCACAGAAGCAGGAGGATCGAGAGGCAGTCAGCACCCATACTGCTCAGGAACCAGTACCAGGCTCTCACACAGGAGAACCATGAAGAAATACAGCAAGATAAGACTTTGCCAGCAATGAATAACCTTGTAAGCCCTCAGAATCCTCCTGGATGGAGAAAGAAGAATGTTGTGAAGAAAAAACGGAGAGTGGTGGTCATGGGGGATTCCCTGTTAAGAGGAACAGAGGCCGCTATCTGCAGACCAGACATAACCTCAAGAGAAATGTGCTGTCTTCCAGGTGCAAAAATTAAAGATGTATCTGACAGGATATCAAGACTCTTCAGACCTACAGATCACTACCCATTCCTGCTAATACATGTGGGGACAAATGACACCGCAAGAAAGGACCTGGAAACCATCTGCAGTGACTTTGAAGACTTAGGCAAGAAAGTGAAAGAATTGGGAGCGCAGGTGGTCTTCTCATCCATCCTCCCAGTGGATGGCCATGGAACAATGAGGTGGAATAAGATTCTACAGGTGAACAACTGGCTACGTCGATGGTGCCGTCAACAAGGATTTGGATTTCTGGATCACGGAATGAATTACCTATACGATGGACTACTTGCTAGAGATGGGGTGCACCTTACAAAGACTGGAAAACATGTATTTGGAAGTCGCCTTGCTACACTCATCAGAAGAGCTTTAGGCTGTGTTCACACGATGCGTATTTCATGCGTTTCCGCGGCGTTTTTGCAGTTGCGTAAACGCCGTGGAAACGCATGAAAAACGCATGGTAGAAGGGAAGCAATGTTCCCCAATGGAAATCCGCATGTGCTGTGCCCATGATGCGAATTTTTCCGCAGCGTTAACGCTGCGGTCAAAAATCCGCAGCATGTCAATTAGGGTATGTGCACACGATGCAGAAATGAAGCAGAAAATTTCTGCATCATTTCTGCATCTCCCTGGCAGAAAAAACGCATGCAGATTGTGCATGCGTTTTTCCTGCAGAATACATGCGGATCCACATGCAGATTCACATGCGTTTCCGCATGCAGATTGACAAGCGCTTTCCAGGCGATGTTAGCATCACCTGGAAAGTGCTTGATAACTAGGTCACACTATATAAATCCATGCAAACAGCATGGATTTATACAGTGTGAACCGAGAGCGTGTATATACTTACCTCCGATGGCCCGCGCTGTCCTGCTCAATCTGTTCTCCCGGCTGCCGGCAACTTTGAATTGAAAGATACAAAGCATGGGCAACAAACAAGGAGAATTGGAACTACTAATGCAGGAAAAGGAATATGATGTCATTGGAATCACTGAAACTTGGTGGGACGATACACATGATTGGAATAAAAGGCTAAAAGGATACAACTTATTTGCAAGAAACAGACTTGATAAACGAGGAGGAGGTGTCGCATTGTATGTTAGAAAAGCATATATCTGCACAGAGATTGAAGCTTCAGAGACTGGGAGTTCTGTGGAAACTGTTTGGGTAAGAATACAAGGGGAGAACAACGGAAAGGACACCATTGTAGGCATTTACTACAGGCCACCTGGGCAAGCTGAAGATATGGATGAACTCTATGTATCAAATGACCAAGTTCTCCAAAAAATATGACGTAGTGGTCATGGGAGATTTCAACTATCCAGACATTTGTTGGGAATCTCTCTCAAGTAAAACTAACAGGTCAAGCAAATTCTTATCCTCTCTTGCTGACAACTTTATCTTCCAAAAGGTAGGGGAGAAAACAAGGGGATCTGCTACTTTGGATCTAATCCTTATAAACAGGGAGGAAATGGTTGAGGAGGTAAAGGTGGCTGGGACCCTAGGAGGCAGCGATCATGCTATTATAGAATTTTGGATAACTAGAGGAGGAAGACATGTGAAGACTCAAACTTCAAGGTTAGATTTTAGAAAGGCAGATTTTAAGAGACTCAGAAAGAGAATAGGAGGGATCCAATGGCTGGATGTCCTTAAGGACAAATGTCCAGGAAGGATGGGAAATTTTTAAAAATGAGATTCTCAAAGCACAATCGTTAACAATCCCGAAAAGTAGGAAGAATGGGAAGCATTTAAGGAAACCAGGATGGATGAACACAGAACTTAAACACATGCTAAAAAGAAAGAAAGAAATGTTTATTAAATGGAAAGAGGGAGGCATATCTAAAGAAGATTATAATGCAGTCTGCAGATCCTGCAGGGCACGTATCAGGTTAGCTAAAGCTGACAATGAATTAAGGCTTGCAAGAGATGTCAAAAGCAATAAAAAAGGATTTTGGGGGTATGTCAAAAGTAAAAGAAAAGTCAAAGATGCTATAGGATTTTTACAGGATGAAAATGGAGAAATGGTAAGAGAGGATGTTGAGAAGGCCGAACTTTTTAATTCCTATTTTGCATCTGTTTTCTCTCAGAAAGAAAATGTAACATCAACTGATCTTCACTGTCCTTTTAAAGGAATAGAGGAATCCAAGTTATCAGTAAACAGAAAGATTGTGAGGGAATATTTAGCTAACATAAATGAGTTCAAGTCTCCAGGTCCAGATGAATTACACCCCAGAGTACTGAAGGAGATTGTAGAAGAAATTTTAGAACCACTCTCCATAATCTTTGAAAATTCTTGGAGAACAGGAGAAGTCCCAGAAGACTGGAGAAGAGCAAATGTTGTTCCTATCTTCAAAAAGGGGAAGAAGGTGGACCCAGGGAACTATAGGCCAGTGAGTCTGACTTCTATACCAGGAAAGATCTTTGAACAAATTATTAAACAACATGTATGTAAGTACATGGATAAGAATGAAGTGATTAACCAGAGTCAGCATGGGTTTGTAACTAACAAGTCATGTCAGACTAACTTAATTTCCTTCTATGACAGAATCACTGACTGGGTGGATCAGGGAAATGCTGTAGATATAGTATATCTTGACTTCAGCAAAGCATTTGACAAAGTATCTCACATCATCCTTATTGAAAAAATGACCAAGTATGCAATGGACCAGGCAACTGTTAGGTGGATTCATAACTGGCTTAGTGATCGGACTCAAAGGGTGGTTGTAAATGGCTTCACATCCAGCTGGATGAATGTCTCAAGTGGGGTACCACAGGGCTCCGTCCTGGGACCTGTATTGTTCAACATCTTTATCAATGATTTAGATGAAGGAATTGAGGGTAAACTGATTAAATTTGCTGATGACACAAAGCTAGGAGGGATAGCTAATACTAGAGAAGAGAGAGAGAGGATTCAAAAAGACCTAAATAAACTGGAGCAGTGGGCAGCAACCAACAGAATGGTTTTTAACAGGGAAAAATGCAAAGTACTACATCTGGGCAATAAAAATGAAAAAAGCATATACAGAATGGGAGGAATAGAGCTAAGCAACAGTACATGTGAAAAAGACTTAGGTATACTAATAGATCATAGACTGAACATGAGTCAACAGTGTGATGCAGCAGCAAAAAGGCAAATACAATTCTGGGATGTATTAATAGAAGCATACAGTCTAGATCACGTGAAGTCATTATCGGTCTTTACTCCTCTTTGGTCAGACCTCATCTGGAATACTGTGTACAGTTTTGGGCACCACATTTTAAAAAAGACATAGACAAACTGGAGCAAATTCAGAGAAGAGCGACCAGAATGGTGACTGGTCTGCAAACCATGTCCTATGAGGAACGGTTGCAGGATTTGGGAATGTTTAGCTTGCAAAAAAGAAGACTGAGAGGAGACTTAATAGCTGTCTACAAATATGTCAAGGGCTGTCACATTGTAGAAGGATCATCTTTATTCTCATTTTCACAAGGAAAGACTAGAAGCAATGGGATGAAACTAAAAGGGAGGAGACACAGATTAGATATTAGAAAAAACTTTTTGACAGTTAGGGTGATTAATGAGTGGAACAGGCTGCCACGAGAGGTGGTGAGTTCCCCTTCAATGGACGTCTTCAAACAGAGGCTGGACAGACATCTGTCTGAGATGATCTAGTGAATCCTGCTTTGAGCAGGGGGTTGGACCAGATGACCCAGGAGGTCCCTTCCAACTCTACCATTCTATGATTCTATGATTCTATGATTCCTTCCTCCCACCATGTCGAGTGCCCGGAGACAACTGATCCCACACTCTGAAGAGCTGTTCACTTTTCCATTGATAGATTCGGGCTTCTTGCCCGGCCAACTTCAAGCGAGTCAAGAGAACACGTGTAGCGATGCCCAAATATTGGAGCAGCCACGGTCACACAAAGGCGACGGTGGGTAAGTGCAATTACGGTCGCAGAGGTGAATGATTATGACCAGACAATTGCCAGAAAGTCAGGAGGAGGACCAGGGTGCAGAAGTGCAAGATGAGGATGATATAGTAACTAACCCAACCTGGCAGGGGGACATACAGAGCGAGGACAGCAGCACACAGGGGGAAGGAGGCGTAGCACCACAACAGGCAAGAACAAGCAGTGTGGTGGCTGCAAACAAGGCGGGAAAGCGTTCCTCGTAACACCAACACGAAGGAAGTTGCCAGTACAACTGTTAGGTCTTCCCGAGTCTGGTTATTTTTTAAAGACTCTGCAAATCACCCCAAAATAGCCATTTGCACCACCTGCCAGGCCAGCATCACCAGGGGTAGAAAAACTAGCAGCCTGACAACCACCACCAGCCTGATCAGGCACATGGCAGCAAAGCACCAAACATAGTAACAGTTTGTAAAGCCGAATAAAGACTTGCGTCCATCAAGTTCGACCTGTTAGTTCTGTAATTGCTAAAGTTGATCCAGAGGAGGGCAAAAACCCCAAATGATTTAGCCAATCTTCACCTGAGGAAAAATTCCCTCCCGACTCTGAAACCAGCAGTCAGCATAAATCCCTGTATCAACCTACCATTTTATTTTATTTTTAATTATATGCTGAAATCTGCCTGGTATCTAGAAATGCATCCAGTCCCCGCTTGAAGTGGTGTAGTGAATCCGACATTACCGTCTCCTCACTCAGTGAATTCCATATTCTCACTGCTCTTACCGTAAAGAACCCCTTCCTATGCTGGTGCTGAAACCTTTTCTCTTCCAGTCTTAGTGAATGCCCTCTTGTTACCGTAATATCCCTCCTTTTGAACAAATCCCGGGCAAGATCTCTATACTGTCCCCTAACATATTTGTACACATTTATTATGTCCCCCCTCAACCTTCTCTTTTCCAGGCTGAATAGTCCTAGTTTTGCCAACCTCTCTGGGTATTGCAGTCCCTCCATTCCCTTTATTAATTTTGTTGCCCTCCTTTGTACCTTTTCAAGCTCATTTATATCCTATCCTTTCTATATATTGGGGCCCATAACTGAGCACAGTATTCCAAGTGTGGTCTGACCAGTGCTTTGTACAGTGGAAGAACAATGTTCTCATCCTTTGCAGCTATACCTCTTCTGATACAGCCCATTACCCTGTTTGCCCTTACAGCAGCGGCCTGACTTTGGGCACTCCAATTTAGTTTGCTATCAATCAAGATGCCCAAGTCCTTCTCCATCTCTGAATTCCCCAATGATTTCCCATTCAGTGAGTACTGGTGACTTCCATTTTTCCTTCCCATATGTATGACCTTACATTTCTCCTCGTTAAACCTCATTTGCCATTTAATGCTCCACCTACCCAGCTTATCCAAATCCCTCTGTAGGTCTTCACTATCCTCTTTTGTATTAATTGTTTTACATAACTTTGTGTCATCTGCAAATATTGATATTTTACTATTTATCCCGTTGACTATGTCGTTAATAAAGATATTAAATAACATTGGGCCTAGTACAGACCCCTGTGGTACCCCACTAGTGACGCTTACCCAATCTGAGTATATTCCATTTATAACCACCCTCTGCCTTCTATCCTTTAGCCAGTTAGCTACCCACTTACAGACATTTTCCCCCAGCCCCATCATTCTCATTTTGTATACCAACCTATTATGTGGCACGCTATCGAACGCTTTTGAGAAGTCGAGATACACGACATCCACTGGTTCCCCCTGATCTACTAGAGAGCTAACCTCCTCGTAGAAGTCAATCAGGTTTGTTTGGCAGGAGCGATTCCTCATGAATCCATGTTGGTTCAGGATTAAAAGATTATTAGCATCAAGATGCTCCGTAATTGCCTCTTTAATGAAGCTTTCAAAAATTTTGCCCACAACGGACGTCAGACTCACCGGCCGATAGTTTCCGGCGTCACTTTTCGCTCCCTTTTTGAATATTGGCACTACATTCGCCTGTCGCCAATCGAGTGGCACAGACCCAGTCTCAACAGTCCTTAAATATAAGATATAACGGTCTGTCTATCACATTACTTAGTTCCCTTAGTACCCGTGGGTGTATGCCATCAGGTCCTGGTGATTTGTTTATTTTAATGTTACTGAGGCATTTCTGTACCCCAGCTTGGGTTAGATTACAACAAAGTGGGCCAAACCCCAGGGTCCAGTAACAGTGTCTGCGGGTGACACCACTGCTTGTTCCGCATGCACCCCAATCCCCTGTCCATGGCGCATGCCAAGATGCCTCCCGCCCTGTACCAGTTGTTGCACACTCAACTAGCACGTTCATGTCTTTGTCCCAGCGCATTGTTCAGTTGTCCCTACCCCAGTCCTTGGAAATATGCAGCCGATGCCCTCAACAACGCAGTTACTGAGAGAGTCCACCTAACCACAGACACTTGGACAAGTGTTTGTGAGCAGGGACGGTACATCTCGCTGACGGCACACTGGGTTAATATAGTGGAAGCAGGGACCCAGTCAGACCTTGGGACAGAACACGTCCTCCCGACGTGGAGGATTGCGGACCCTGGGTCAATCAGGGTTGCCCCCACATTCTACAGCTCCTGCACCTCCTCCTCCTCCTCCATCTCTGAAATGACCACAGTCGCAAGCTGGAAGCACTGCCTCGGCCAAGCGGCAACAGGCTGTGCTGAAGCTAATATGCCAACGCTGAAGAGTTGTGGACAGCTCTAAAAGAGCAGGCAGATCTGTGGCTGACACCACTGAACTTAGAGCCAGGCATGGCTGTGTGAGACAATGGCCGGAACCTGGTGGTGGCTCTGAGGCGAGGTGAGCTCACACACATACCATGCCTGGCCCATGTGCTTAATATCGTGGTTCAGCGGTTTCTGAAAACCTACCCGGATCTGCTTGTCAAAGTGCACCGCCTGTGTGCCCATTTTAGAAAGTCAGCTACAGCTTCCGCTGCCCTTGCCGTGCTTCAGCAGCATTTGCAGCTTCCAGCTCACCAACTGATCTGCGATGTCCCCATGCGTTGTAACTCTACATTGCAGATGTTGGGAAGGATTTATGAGCGGAAGAGGGCAGTTGTTGACTACCAGCATCAACAAGGCGGTCGGTATTCAGGTCAGATTCTACACATAAGACCTCAGGAGTGGACATGGATGTCAGACATCTGTGCCATCCTCCAAAACTTTGACTCCTCCACCAAGATGGTGATCGGCGATGATGCCATAATTAGCATCACCATCCTGCTTCTCAGTCTGCTGAAATGCTGTCTGCTCACAAGTAAAGAGGACGCATTGCAGGCAGAGCACAATGAGATGGAGCAAAAAAACCATACAGGGTGTTTCCACACAGGCCAGCCTCATCTCATCCCAACGTGAATTGGGTGATGAGGAGGAGCTGGTTTCCTACGCTATAGATTGTACTACCTGCACAACTGTCATACCGTCTGTTCAGCATGGATGGCCTGGGGACAGGGAGGAGGAGGATGAGGAGGAGAGCATGGTCAGTTGTCCTCTTGAGGACATGGAAGTCTTGCCTCTTTGCAGCCTGGCACACATGGCTGAGTTTATGCGAACTCCGGAGAAATTTCACAGCAAATTGTATGGTCCATTTTCTGCTGTTACAGTTGTGAAAATGAACAATTTAGGGCTAAAACATTTGTGGGAAAAATTAGTTTTTTTTTAATTTTCAAGACTTCACTTAAAATCCTGTGAAGCACCTGCAGGTTCAAATTCTCACCACACCTCAAGATAAAATTCCCTGAGGGATGTAGTTTCCAAAATGCGGTCACTGGTGGGGGGTTTCCACTGTTTAGTCACATCAGGGGCTCTGCAAATGTAAAAGTCTAATGGTGCTCCTTCCCTTCCAAGCCCTGCCGTGCGTCCAAACAGTAGTTTTCCACTACATATGGGGTATCTGTCTACTCAGGATAAATTGCACAACAAATTGTATGGTCCATTTTCTCCGGTCACCCTTGTGAAAATGAAAAATTTGGCTGTAAATGAACTTTTTCGTGGGAAAAATTAAAATGTTAATTCTTCCTTCGACGTTGCTTTAATTGCTGTGAAGTGTTTAAAGGGTTAATAAACTTCTTGAATTTGGTTGAGTACTTTGAGGGGTGCAGTTTTTAGAATGATGTCACTTTTGGTTATTTTGTGTCACATAGGCCCCTCAATGTCACTTCAAATGTGATGAGGTCCCTAAAAAAAATGTTTTTGTAAATGGTTAGAAAAATTAAAAGTTGAACAGCAATTTCTAATTTTTCCAACATCCTAACAAAAAAAAATGTCTCAATAATGATGCAGATGTAAAGTAGACATATGGGAAGTGTTATTTATTAATTATTTTTCACAGCATGACTTACTGTTATAAGGATATAAAAATTGAAAGTTTGAAAATTGCAACATTTTCACAAAGGCAAAAAATATCGGCCTAAATTTATCACTAACAAAGTACAAAGTACAAGGTGTCACGAAAAAACACTCAATCACCGGGATACGTTGAAGCGTTCCAGAGTTATTACTACATAAAGTGACACTGGTCAGAATTGTAAAATTTGGCTTGGTCAGAAAGGTGAAGATAGGCTCAGGTTGAAGGGGTTATACAGAAAAAAAAAAAAAAAAAAGTCGCTGGCAGAATATATAATGATGGCGCCCAAGTGGTAGCCGCCTAAAATCTGGTCAGATCAGTTCTTTTAGCTAACTTCACCAATTTGGAAACCTGAAGCGATTAAAATGTTTTACAAATGATGGAACATATGCACTGCATGTTCATTATTTTTAATAGATATTGAACGCTTTTTTAGGTAGATTCTAAATGGAATTCAGCCTGAAAGAACAGCCAAGTGCACATAACCTTAAAGTAACTTTTCTGAAGTTGGATACAAAGTTGTTCACAGCATTTTTGTGTGCATTCATTGAAGGCAAAAGGAAAACATTAACAAACATTTACAGAGTAACCGCCGGTTTAAATTTCGTTTAACCCCTTCACGCCATGGCTATTTTCTGTTTTTACGTCTGTTTTTTCTCTCCTTCTTCCAAGAGCAATAACTTTTATTTTTCCATCAATATAGCCATTTCAGGGCTTGTTTTTGCTGGTAGAGTTGTACTTTTGGATGGCACCATTCATTCTACCACAGTGTACTGGAAAATGGGAAAAAAAATTCCAAGTTTGCTCTTTTTTTTGCAATTTCAACAATTTCATAATTGTTGTTGGAGTTTATTTACCATGGTTCACTATATGGCAACACTGACTTGACAATATGGTTGTCTAGGTCAGTATGAGTCCGCAGATAAACAGTTTTTTTCAAGATTTGAAAGAAATTTTTTTGCTTTTGCCACCATTTTCTGAGACCTGTAACATTTTCATTTTTTGGGATCTGGGGCTGTGTGAAGACTTATTTTTTGCATCCTGAGTTGACATTTTTATTGATACCATTTGGGGGTAGATAAGAAGTTTTGCTCGCCTCTCATTGCATTTTATTACAATTTTGCGATGGCCAAAAACCCGCAAGTCTGGAGTTTTGATTTTTTTTTCCTTTACACCGTTTAACAATCAGATTATTATTATATTTTGATAGCTCGGACTTGGTTTTATTTTTAATAGGGCAAAAGGGAGTGATTTGAACTAGTGTTTTATTTTTTTTCATATTTGTAAACTTTTTTTTTTTCACTTTTTACTGTATTTAATAGTCTCTTCAGGGAACTTGAAGATACAATCTTCAGATCGCTTGCACTATACATAGCAGTGCATCCGTACTGCTGTCTATAGTGAAAATCACGATCTATGAACGCCAGCCAGTGACTGGCTTTCACAGGAGGATCGTAATGACAGGCACAGGGTTCAACAGATCATCAGCTTTCATGACAACCCATCGGCGCCCCACAATTACGTCATGGGCTGGTTGGAGCATGGAACAAATCATTAAATCAACAGTCTTTTGACGGAAAAGATGCAAGTTTGGCATGTGAGCCTACATCAAAGTCAGGGGGACGGCATATGACGTAAGCTCACATTGTATTTCGTGAAGGGGTTAATAAATCAGTAGTACACAAGAAAATAAGCAACTTTGTAATTTATCCTCAAGAAATAGTCTTTTTCCTCCAGTAATGATCATTCATTCTCAATTCACAGAAAATCTGCTTCTGTCACTTCATTGAGGGAAACAGGAACCATGGATTAGTCTACTGCCACCTAGAGCCCGACACTAACAATACATCTTAGCAAAAAAAAAAAAAATGTTGGATCCTCCCCAGTAGACTATTCTTCGTCAGCTAGCACCAGAGTGTCTTAGTTTAGCTTGCTGTCATCTGGAGCCAGACATGGGTCAGTGTCTCAGACCAGTCTTCGCTTTAGTAGGTTAGATTAAGCGCCAACCTATTCTTGTGAATCCCACCCACAGACAGCGTTAGGGCGACTCATGTTTTTTGTCCCCCCCAATGAGGAGTCTGAGAAATGAAGATTTTTTGATACTCCGTATAAAATCTTTGTAGTCTTCATTGGGGGACATGGAACCCACCCTTGGCTGCCCAGTTGGGCATGCATTTAAAGTTGTTGTTTTTCTCTCGGGGTGGTTATACTTTCTATTATTCATTAACGCTTTAGTTTTTTTTCCTTGTTAAGATGCATCATTCGTGTAAGCCGTCTGGTGGAGGTAGACTAGCCCATGGTTCCTTTGTCCTCTGATGAAGACTATGAGAAAGATTTTATACAAGGAGTACAAGAAATCTTCATATTCATTGAGGACAGACGTTTCCATTACTGAGATAGTAGATGGCAGTTGTTACTGATAAAATTGTATTGGGGGGCTATAAGCAGAGCTCCTCCTCCACTGCCTCCTGTAGTTCGGTAATGTAAAAATCTGTCTTCACTGAATACAGATTTTACCCCAGTATTGAGAATTTTGAAAAAAAATGTTTATATGTAAATCAATGTTACCTTTTCTTTAGCTTGACACCGTTTGGTCAATGCATCTATGGCCACAGAGGCAGAATCTATTAGGGAAGGAACAAAACTATTACATCAATCATGATATTCTGGTCTAGACATACTGCCTTAGCCACATCTTGAATAAGGACATTTGTAATAAACATATTATGGATTTATAGACCTTGGAAAACTTCTATAGTTTTTAGTTTTTTTTTACCCCCCCCCCAACCCCCTCTTTTCACATAGAATTTAAGGGGTTTTCCAACCGCAATGTGTTTTTTTTTTTTCAACTTTCAAATTGATGTGGCTGTGTAAAAAACTATACTAGTATCTTGACAGCTTGTGCTATCTTGCTCAGTCACAGGCAAAAAGCATTTACTATTTCTCACACACAGCGTAAACCACGCGTTAAGAAAATTCCACATTTGGCGTTACAATAGTGATAGATTACGCTCATATTGCTCGACTTCTACTGCCATCATAGATGCTCTAGATACCTCGATAGTAAGAAAACCCAAAAATCATGAACTTGAGCAGAAGCTAGAGGTATACTAATCAAGCTTCAAAGACTTGACACAGTGTTCATTGTAGTTTGGAGGAACGGTGCGGCTCAGATTACACCAAGTGAACAAATGTGTAAAATGTGGAAATTGATGTTTTGGAAGTTGCCAAAGTTCTCCAATCAGTCAAATAGGGGAAGAATCCCTTATTCTTAAAGACAGGTTAAAAGATGCGAAAATAAAGAATATATTTTCCAGTAACTGTACATAAAGGGAGAAATGTGGCAAACTTCAGTATCCTTGTAAGGCTATGGCCCCACTATCAGAATTTGATCAGTATTTCTCAGCAGTGGGAGCCGAAACCAAAAGTGGGTCAAAAATGCAAAATCGGTGCACTTGTTTCTCTTATACCTTTTCTCTGATTGTTCCTCACCTGGTTTTAGCTCCCACTCCTGAGAAAAAATACTGACCAAATACTGACCGTGGGGCCGTGGCTTAAGGCCCTAAATTATGAGTCCTACCTATCCGCAGAGGCTGACACCCTAATTGTCAACAATCACTAGTACAGTTATTGAATCAACTGCGAGAACAGTTTGATGTATATGAGGAAAAAGCGCTCACCATTTCTGAAAAAAAAAAAAAAAAAAAAGTATGTGAGCGTTATCAAAAGCATTCGATTCTCATGAAACTTCAATCTGATGAGACATGTAATGGTGTAGTTAGTTTAAGGCCAGTTTCATAAGTCCGGATATTTCCATAAAAAACCCGTACCGGAGATATCCATGTCCATGTGTAATTTGTGTGTGGCACACGTGTGCTGCCTGTGAGCTGCATCAGAGTCACAAGTGCTGGCGTTTGGGAATCAGTGGTACAATTAGCGCTGCTCCCAGCTGAACGCTGCCCTCATCATTGTTCCCTGCCGGCGCCGCGATCAGCCCCAGCAGGGACAATGATGAGTAGTAGTCTGCTCCCGGTGTCTCAATCTGTAAAAATAAGAAAATAAAAAAATCCATATACTCACCTGTCCCAAGTGTCCCCCCGCTGTAATCCATGCGACCGCTCAGCAGAGGAGCCATGGAAAATGAAGCGCTGCAGCGGACGAGCCCCGGACGTCCGCTGCGTTAAGCGAGTGACAGGACAGCACAGCTCCGGGGCCTCTCACTGCAGGAGTTATTCTCCCCGGCTCCTTGGTGTGAGCAGTTGCATGGATTACAGCGATGGACACTTAGGACAGGTGAATATAAGCATTTTTTTTATTTTATGCTTATTTTTACAGGTGGAGACACCAGGAGCAGACACTACAACTCTCCTCATTAACCCCTGCTGGTGCTGATTGCAGCGCCAGCAGGGGACTATGATGAGGGCAGCATTCAGCACCCGGCGCTTGGGAACAGCGCTAACTGTACCGCTGATTTCCAAGCACCAGTACGTGTCACACAGATGGCATTAGTGTGCGGTACGTGTTTACACGGACCCAATGTCTTGAATGGGTCCGTGTGATTAGTGCTGCTGGCCAAAAACGGACATGTCTATGTGTGGATCACACAGACACACGGTCCATGGAAACACACGGACATGTGCACAGACCAATTTATTTGAATGGGTCTACATGTTTTAGTGTCTCCGGTACATGTGGAAACTGTCACCACACGTACTGGACATATTGACGTGTGAAAGAGCCCTAAGAAGGAGTGACAACTTTGGAATCAATACATTTCTAAATCAACTTTTTGAGGGGGGGGGGGGGGGGGGTCAGAGGGAAGGCAGAATTATGAACTTTGGCCTAGGGTGTAGAAATGTGTAAATCTGGCCCTGTACACCCAGATCTAGAGAGAATTGTATGCTGAAAATGTTGCATACCTGTGCCACTTTCACCATCTCCCGACTGCTTCTGTAGACCAAGCACAATCTCCAGTTCTTCTATTCTTCGGTCTCTCTCCTGTCGGGATATAATTGTATTAGAGTACATTTCAGTTATCAAACACAAATAGGAAGACATTTATATCTTAAACACACTGTTTGCTCAGGACCATAATGTGGTAGAAGGGTGCGACAATCACACAAGATCAAGTAATACAAGCCCAAGAATTTATACATTAAGAAAAGTTCAGGTGGAGAGCAAAAACAAATGGCACCACAAAAATGGTACAGATGCAAATATTGTATTGAAAATACAACTATGCTGAACAGAGAGGACAGTCAGGGTAAAGATTGACTGCAAGTACAAAGTTAATCTGGGCACGACTGGAGGACTTTTGACTGCTAGTTGTACAAAAGAAGCACAACAACCTCTTACTTTTATATTTTAGATGTCAAGATTGCAGTATCTAAACATCCAGTCACAGCAGCATGTCTGCTGGTGTTCACATGGGCAAATTGCACCATACAAAAGACGTTTAGACATCTAGCATTACTGTACAAACACCTCACAGACATCTATACATGGCGGATCCACCAACCTCAACTTTTTCCTGTTCAGCCTGAAACTCATCTAGTGAAACATAATCCTCTTCAAGTTCTTCTTTTGCTTGACGACAGGCATGGTTTTTAATGGCTTTCTTGTACATTTCAAGCCTGTTCTCCAGTTGTTCCTCTGTAGTTTCTCTGAAATCTTCAAATCGCTGGCTAGAAGCACAGGAATAAAATTAATTCCCCAAGAAATGTAAATTTCAAAATGTGGCAAAATTTTTTTCCTACTGACTTGGCACCCAAAGAGGTCTGGTAAATTGCGCCCGTAAATTATTCCACCATAATCTGCACTCCTCCAAAAGTCAAATAGCGCTCCAACCTCCTAAGCCGGCCAGGTGGCCAAAATATACTGTACGACTATATCCATATAGTGCATTGCGGCACTCGTGAGAAATTATGGGAAAAAATTGTGGGATTAATTTTCTACTCTTAAACCTTGTGAAAATGAAAAGTTTAAAGATAAATGCAACATGGCATCTACAAACTTAGTCAAATTTGCACTTCAAAAGTCAAACAGCGCTCCTGCCCTACCTAACCCTGTCATGCACAACCACCAGTAGTTTCAAACTAAAAAAAAAATACCTATTCAGGAAGAAATTGCATGATTTGTGATGTCCATTTTCTTCTACTATCACTTATGAAAATGAAAGATTTTAGTCGAAGAAAAATGTAATTTTTCATTTTTTCATTCCATTCTGTGTTAGTTTTGTTAAGCGCCTAAAGGGTTAAACTTCCTGAATGTAATGAGGGGTGTATTGGTTAAGATGAGGTAAATTTTTGAGCATTCTAATATATAGCCCCTAAAAGTCATTTCGAAAGTGAATAGGTCCATAAAAATACAGGTTTTTGATATTTTCTTCAAATAAGTTACTGCTAAACTTTTAAACATTCTGACATCATAAAAAAATGAAAGGACATTTAAAAAAAAAAAAAAAAAAAAATTAAGCTGATGTAAAGTAGACAAATGAGAAATGCCATTTATTAACCATTATGTGTGGGAATATAGTTTTAAGGTCTTAAAAATTCAAAGTTTAAAAATTATTAACTTTCAAATGTTCTACAAATTTCAGATATTTTCATGAAAAGCAAAAATTTAAAAAAAAATCTCACCAAATCACATTGTGTAGAGAGATTTAAAAAACAAAACAGTCACTGGCACATGTGTAAGGGTTAATCACAGTTCACTGTATTGTTGGAGATTTGTGATGTAACATGATCTGGCCAGTAGAGGGCAGCGGAGAGGCAAGAGTTGCAGTGCAGGGGTTTGGCAGTTGGTGACAGTTGCTAAGGGAGTTCAAGGTGGAAATGAAGCTGCGCATCGTTGGTAGAAGGTCTGGATAGAGCAGCGCAACCTTGGATTTGTTTTTTGGCGACTGGCACGCATTGTTCGGCTTCACATAAGCTGACTCTGGGAAGACAACCAAGGACAAAGCATCTTGGGCTAGGCCACGCCAGACCTTATTTCTAGGGGCTTAGAGAAGCCCTTTGGAGAGATCGGTATTCTCTAATAGTCAAAAAACGCTGACTTGAAGCTATTTGGGACGCAGTCCAGCAAGGACCCTTCTACTTCAGTACAGGTACTTCCTGAGACTGACAACTGAATATATATGCGCATATATAAATAACTTTATAGAGGTTTAGTTAGGAGAAAAGGCCTCTTCTGAAAGGGACTTCAAAAACTGCTTTGAGTAGGCGATTACTAAAGTACTGGCACAACACGATTTTGTGGATTTATGCATAGAAAGGGTTAATCGTGTGTATTTTGCTCATACCTAGAGATGAGCGGTGTTCTACTCGAACTGTTCGCCAATCTCAAATTCGAGCTGTTTTGGGCGGTGTTCGAGCCGTTCGGCGAACACGAACAATTTGAGAAAAATTCGGCTGTTCGAGGTTATGTTCGATAACTGTTCGTGCACCAAAATCATAACTGGATTTTTTCACAGTAATGATGAAAATTAATGTTAATACGCAGTTTGAGTGTACAGCGGGGTGGGGGGAGGGGCAGGGGATGGATCTCTGCAGGAACAATGAAGATCTCCATTTTTTTTCTCTTTCCCGCATTTGCAGTGGGGAGGTGCAGTCTGTCAGCCTATCAGCAGCGCACACACGGAGCGAAGTGCTTTTTTTTTTTCACACAAGCAAGGGCATGTGTCATTGGCTGTGTATGTCACGTGTCCTTGCCCTATAAGACCCAGCCATTTTCCCCGTCGCCACCATTTTCTCACTGCTGCAGCTGAGTGTTAGACGGCACCACTGCTGCTGTTAGCGCTATATTGTGTAACTGAATTGCAAGCGAATTTGCTCTTAAATAGACAAAGGTTTAGGGAGTAGGGACTAGTTTGTAATTGCAGCCCTTTTGAGGGCTAGGTTACAGCAGTTCCTAGCACTTTTAGCAGGCAGGTCTGTGCCAGTGCTGTGCAAGTGTTTTTCACAGCATTTGGCTAAATCTAGCTAAGCAAATCCTTTTGGGCCTCTTGCAGAGTGTGTTAGTCAGTGGAGTAGCCTATATGTGTTGCAAGCTACACCACCTGTGTATAGAACACATTTTATACTGCACCTAGCCAAGTAAAACCTTTTGGGCATAGTAGCAGTGTGTGGTACTCATTGCATTAGGCCATCTATACCAAGCTCCACCAGCTTTCAAATTACTAATAATTTTTAGCTGCAATTTGCCTATAAAATTATTTTGGGCATATTAGCAGTGTGTGGTACTCCTTGTATTAGGCCATCTATACCAAGCTCCACCAGCTTTCAAATTACTAATTTTTAGCTGCATCTTGCCTATAAAATTATTTTGGGCATATTAGCAGTGTGTGGTACTCATTGTATTAGGCCATCTATACCAAGCTCCACCAGCTTTGAAATTAATAATAATTAGCTGCATCTAGCCCGGAAAATAATTTTTCTTCCCAATAGTGGTAGCAATAGAAATATGGGGCGCGCGCCTGGCTAACAAAGATATACGCTTCATAACAAAAAACACCAGCCTAGCGCACTGCATTAATAAGATGGCATCATAGTCTCTCCACCCATCAGGCAACAGTTGCCCACCCTCCCTATGGGATCTAGTGGCGAATAGTGGATGCCATTAATCAGAGCGTCAGTTGCCCAGTCGACGTGGCAAGCATACGGTAAAGCATGGGAAGAGTGGACACGACTAGTAGCAGGCAGACTGGTTGACCAATGTGAACAAGCCACAACACATCTGCATCTCTGGCAGCTATGTGCATAAAAGGAGACAAACTTATGGTGTGGCACCCATGCTCCCCTGACCTCAACCCCATTGAGAACCTCTTGATGATGCTCCAGGAGTGTCTATGATGGCGGGAGGCAGTTCACATCTAAGCAACAGCTCTGGGAGGGTAGTCTGTCCTCATGCAAAACAATTAAAGCAGAAACCATCCAAAACCTGACAAATTCAATGGACGAGACAGTTCAGAAGCTCCTTTCGAGCAAGGGGTCCTATGTGCAAATGTAACATCACCTAGAATAAAGTTTTGAGTTGAAAACTGTTTGATTTCAGTTTGTAATAACCTGCTAATGCTTATAATTTCAAAATGACCATTTTTTTTATTCTTTATTAAAATGAAAAGGTTGAAAACTCTGCTGTGCATAATAATTTGGAGCATGCATTTTGAGTGCAGTTTGAGTTTATTTTTTAAAAAATATACTGTTATCATAGGCAGTTTGTACAAAAACCTTTCAATTGTACTCTAATAGTTATTTGACTGGAAAATGACAATGACTGCAATTCATATAGGTAATTTGGGAAAATCTGAGAAAATATTATTTGCATAATAATTTGGAACAGTGTATAGTATGGTCAGAGATTGTGCCGATAACGGTATGGCAAGGTGCGCGAGACATCACGGCCATCGAACGGACAAGGCGGGTAATAAATATTCGGATGGCAAAATTTAGAAGAGACAGAGGCGGTGTAGTGATAAGACACCGACAACTGGAAGGAGATAAATCAGGCCTCATACGGCCCGACGGTGTTCACTTAATGGATATTGGCCTGGACATATTCCTGTCAGGACTCAAGGACAGAGTGGAACAAGCGTTAAGAGTGACGGATGGGGGTCAGAGTCCTGCATACGAGTACGCAGGATCCTCCGTGGCCTGGAAATAGAAAGGACATGTTGGAGAGTTACACTTGTTGGCCAACTTGCCGGTGTGGAGACCCAGGGCCTGCTGCAATAAGCTGAATTATTTTAGAAATAAAATGCCTTTCTAATGGAATGAGTATAAAGAGTTAATAAAGCTGTGACCAATCCTCACCCATCCAGTTGTAAGAGTTACATTATTGTATTGTCAAGGAAAGGGGGGCGGTAGGGGGGGGCTGAGCATCTGGGTTTGGTTGGGGGTCCCCACAGTGTGCCTAGGCTAGATGCATTTAAAAAATCTTATTAGATACACAGGCGGTGCAGCTTGCTTCGCAGCTGGGTTACTACGCTGACTAGCAGACACTGAAGCTTTGGGGCAGACCTATGAGTAAACAGCTCTTCAGACTCAACCATCTGTGTTACCCCAAGCCATAGTGTATGTGGTTTCTTTTAGTTAAAAGGGGGGGGGGCGACCCAACCCACCCCCAACCCACCTGGAATTGACGATGCCAACGTCACGTAAAACACAGCAAGGGGACTCCAAAAAGTCTCCATTTTTTCCAAAAGTTGTGGCACAGACACCACTTAAGTGGCATCAATTGCCCCAGAGTTGCTTAAAACGGTTGGTGAGGTGATTTTACCAAATCCTCAAGCTTTTAGTCTCCCCAGGATGACGCAGGGGTAGAAAAGTCCTTGCAGATCCATGATTTGTTCATCTTTATGAACATGAGTCTCTCTACATTCTCAGTGGACAGCCACGTGCGCTTATCTGTCAGCACACCACCAGCAGCGCTGAACACACGTTCAGAGAACGCTGGCTGCAGGGCATGACCAGATCTCCAAGGCGTGAGTGGCGAGCTCCAGACATTTTTCCAGATTGGAATCCCAAAATGAGCAAGGGTCCAGTGACACAGTCATGGCTTCGATGTTCACTTGGAGATACTCCTGTACCATCCTCTCTAGGCGTTGACTATGTGTCAGACTTCTTGTCTCCTGTGGCCTTGCAAAGGATGGGCTAAAAAAGCCGTGAAATGATTCCGCAAAATTGCTGTTACCAGCAGATACTGTGTTACTGTTATGGTTTGAGTGATGAAGACTCGACAGTCCCACGGTTTGCAAGTTAGAACTGAGATTCACTATGTGCATCACTGGTGTTTTGTGGAAAAGCACATGTAAGATCCTGCAACAGCGTCTGCTGATACTCCTGCATGGTTAAATCCCTTTCTATGGCAGGAATTATTTCGGCAAATTTACTTTTGTATCGGGGATCTAAGAGTGTGGCAACCCAGTAGTCGGGATTACTTCGAATTCTGACAATACAAGGGTCATGTTGCAGGTAGTGCAGCAAGAAGGCACTCATGTGTCTTGCGCATCCAGGAGGACCAAGTCCTTGTTGTGTTGGTAGCGAGGTAAGAATCATGCTTCCTTCCTCTGCCCTCTCCCCCCAACCTCACACAACAGAAATGTGATCAAGGTCTCCCTCATCTGATGAGTCTTACATGCCCATCGCCAGTTCGTCCTCCACTTCTTCCTCGGCTTCAGTTTGGCTGCTACCATGCACCCTAGTTAATCCCTCTCCCCCACCCTCCCATGCCTGCCGCCTTGGTGCTGCAGACCGTCTGGACCTTGGAGATGTTATCCCTTCCGCATATGACTCCTCCTCCTCCTCCAGTCCCACCACCTGACTGAATTCTGTTTAACGTGTGCTCCAGCATGTAAATGACCGGAATAGTCATGCTGATAATGGCATCGTCAGCACTAAACATCTTCGTCGCCATTTCAAAACTGTGCAGAAGGGTGTGTGGCGCCCCTGAGGGTTCAATTGCCACAGAGGTACTGCATCTCACCCAGAGGTGTGGTATCTCACCCTCAGGTAAGGAAGGAGTATGGCTCGGGACCCTAACACCTGCATCCAACACATACCCGCAGTGGGGGTAGGGCGAGATTGCTCCTAAGGGAGAGCACAGTCCCAGGTCCCTAGCTGGCGGGAGGGTCCTATGTAGTGGGTGTGGGTGAGGAAAGCAGCTTAGGAGAGCACATGACAGGGAGAGTATAAATAGGAAGCCATCTTAGAAAGAGCAAGCCAGTCAGAGGAGGAGAAGTGACAGGAGCAGAGGCTCTGCATGAGCTCTGCTCCGGAGGCGGGCCTAGCCTGGGAGGCCCAGGACTGAAGGAGAGAAGAGAGGAGTGGGAGCAGGAAGGCTCCAGGAACCGAAGGGACCCTAGGGGTACGGGCCGTGCAGAAGGCCACCCGTACGCCCGCTGCTACCAGGAGGTAGAGGGGTCAGGCCAGATAAGGGGAACCGGTCCCTCAACTAGCGGAGAAACAGCAAGGCTCAACTAGAAACCGGAGGCTGCAGCATTTCATGTACTGCAGGCCAAAGTCCACACCAGTCTCACTAAGAAGGTAGCCACATAGGACCCAGGGGACGGAACACGTCGCCCGCCAAGGCCCGAGGATACCGGATAGAAGTGTCACTGGGTGTGAGGTGCAGGGAGAAGGCCAGAGAAAGGACACACAGAAGGTGGTCCTGCCAAGTACTCCGGAGCTATCTGGGGGTGGACTGGGCCCCTCACTGAGTACGCACAGCACGACGGGGGAGATTGCTCTGGTACCTGTAATCTGGACTGCAACAACTGTGAGTAAAGATCTTGGGACTGCATCACACGGACTCTGTGTTCATTACCGACTCCCTGCACTACAACCACCATCATCCACCCACACTGCCCTGAAGCTACACTCTTCCTGTGGGGAGTAATACCATTGCTGCAAAACCACCAGCTTCAGAGGACTGTTCCGCAGCGGTGGCCCCTTTGGCCGCACTCCACAGGTGGCGTAGACAGACATTACAAAAACCCATATTACCCTTGGATTGACCGCCCTGGGTCACAGACCGGGTCGCCGCCACAGTGACTACAACCCCCAGCGTCTACCGGCCCGACTCTGGGTACCCCACGGCCCAGGGGGGCGGGTCAACTTCATAGGTCCCTGATCTGAGACCACTCCTGCAGCGTGATTTGCCCCACCTCTGGATCTTGTTGGCCCAGGATATAGGTCAGAACGTATTGCACCAGGGCTCGTCGGTGCTGCCACAGTCGCTGCAACATGTGCAGAGTTGAATTCCACCGTGTCGGCACATCGCATTTCAGCCGGTGAACTGGCAGGCCCAACGACTTCTGTAGAGATGTAAGTCGTTGAGCTGCGGGATGAGAACGGCGGAAGTGAGCACACAGCGACTGTGCCCTCTGCAGAAGGCCATCTAGTCCGGGATTGTGGGCTAAAAACTGCTGGACAACCAGGTTCAAACACGTGAGCCATACAAGGCATGTGTGTGACATTGCCCCGGCGAAGGGCCGCACCCAGGTTTGCAGCATTGTCGCACATGGCCTTCCCTGGTTGCAGGTCCAGTGGAGACAACCATTCATGAAACTGAGTCTCCAGAGCTGACCACAACTCCTCAGCTGTATGACTCACATTTCCCAGACATTTCAAAGTAAACACCACCTGATGCCGTTGAGCCCTGCTGCCAGCATAGTAAGGAGGTGTGCAGAATTCCTTCTGCGCAGTTAGAAAGCGGGTGGCATTACGAGACAGGCTTTGGGTGCAGGTGGAGGACCGAGAGGAGGTTAAGGAGGCAGAAGCAGTGGAGGAACTTCTAGATAAAGAGGATTGATGCACAACTCGTGGGGACGGCAAGACTTGGACAGCAGCCCCTTGTCCTGCTGTCACCATAGTTACCCAGTGCCCAGTCAGCGGCATGCAACGCCCCTGTCCATGCCTACTCGCCCAAGTGTTTGTGGTGAAATGCACCCTGTCACACACAGTTTCTCAAAGAAGCGGTGATGTTGTGCGAGACACCTTTCTTTGAGAAGTAGTGCCGACTGGGCATCTCTTACTGGGGCAGTGCGACGGACAGAAGGTCTCGAAAATCCTCTGTGTCCACCAGGCGGAAAGGCAGCATTTCTGTAGCCAACAGCTTGCAGATGGTGAAATTCCACCTCTTCGCTTTCTCTTGGCTAGGAGGAAATGGTCTTTTACTTGTCCACATCTGAGGGACCGAGGGCTGGCTGTTGTGCTTAGACAGGGTTGAGTAGGGTGTCCCCGGCAAACTGCCGGTCTGTGAGGAAGATGCAGGCGGATAAGTTAGGTTGCCTTGATCCAAAAGGTGGTGCTCTCGATGTCGGAGAGCGCTCAACACCAGCTGGTGTTTCCACTTCCAAATGAAATGATGACCTGCCAATCACACTGGCTGTTGCGGGTAAAGAGGTGGCAGGTCTGCGTCCAAAAACATGTGTGACTGCTGTCCCCCCAGTCACAGAGGATGAAGAGGCCGCAGATGCACAAGATGGGGCAGACGGTGGTTGGCCCGGCCCGCTAGGCCGCATTGTAGCACAGTGAGCTTCCCACTGCAACTTATGCTTCATATCCATGTGACGGTTCATGCATGAAGTACTCAAACTATGGATTTTTTGGCCTCTACTTAGCTTTTGTTGACAAATATTACAGATAACACGAGTTGGGTCATCCTTATCGATCTGAAAAAATGGCCAGGCTATGCAAGGCTTAGAGCCCATGCGACCTGAAGAGCCACTACGACTTGTGGTCAGAGGCAGAGTTGTGGTTGAGGATGCAGTTGTTGACATGCTTCCAGTACTCAGTCTCTGTCCAGGAAGGCGCAACCTAACATCGTCGTCAATAGCATCTGTGACGCCCAGCTGCGCTTGGTATCACAGATCCTAGAAGTGTGCATTGATTTATTCTTCCACAAGAGGCCCCCATAAACATTCACACATCTCCACCTTCCACCTCAGACTAGCAGAGGGAGCCCGTTAGGGATATAAATAGGGAAGGTGGAGCTAGGCAGTTCAGTTCCTCTGAAGAGTTCCTGCAGTAGAGAAGCCTAAGAGAGGTCAGTCTGCAGTGGAGCTCAGTCTAGTCTAGAGAACTCCATTAATAGTTCAGCAGTGGAGCACGAGGCTCCTGCTAGCTAGATTCAGGGAGCCCAGTTAGAGCTTAAGGTGTTCCGGCGCCATAAGATCGGTGAAGCGCGGCAAGCTGCTGTTAGTGTATAGCCTAGTGAGGGCCCGAGTAGGCCGAAGGCGAGTGGAGAGTTAGTACATAGGGGGCAGAGGAGCTTAACCAGCTCACCCTGAAGCATTTACCGGAAACCGGATCCGAGCTTACCGGGATCTCTATGACCCAGTAAGGCATAACCAGAATCCCTGGAGAACTACAAGTCCCAGGATCGCTAAGGTGCTGATACATAACAGAGCCAGGAGACGCTTAGGCCCTGCATACTGGGAGCGTGAACTCCAAGAGAAGGCCCTACCACAAGGTCAGCCAGCGCAGGACAGAGACAAAGTTAGGCCTAGCTCTAGGCAGGTCAGAAACTTACTACACAGAGGCAAGAAACAGGAGGCCCTACACCCGCTCATTGGGGAGGATCCTGATATGCACCCTTCACCCTACAGTGCTCCGGGATGTGCCTGAATTTCCACCAGTAAAAGGTACTGAAGTGACTACCGTGTCCGTTCCCGTTCTTGCTCTGACCCAGCTGGGTCTCGCCTGTCCTGCATTCCCCCTGCATACACTGCCCTGAGGCCTAGCTCCACCTGTGGGGAGCTATACCATTGAGCAGCCTTATCACCGGCCTCAGTGGACTGCTGCAGCGCTGGTGCTTCTCACCAGATACCACAGGTGGCGTCACGAACTCTTATAAAATTAACAATTATCCACCCTTTAAAGAGTGACCCCGGGGTACGGGCCCGGGAGCCGACCACCGCGACATCCCCAAGGCCAGGCAAAGGCCCGGGTACAGAGTCATCCCCATCCCCTGGGCTAGTCACATCCTCCTCCACCTCCTCTGCTGACCTAATCGACTGGTTGACAGTAAGTAGGATCTCCAACCTCGTCATCATCACCCTGTGTGTTCTCACACCAGTCGTCCTCAGAGCCAACCTCTTCCTGCCCTGACCGAAAAGTCAAGTTGTCTCTCCAATCAGGTATCTGAGTCTCATCATAGTCTTCCTCATTGTCTCCACCAACAGGAGTTACAGTTTGGGAACGAGGGTCTACATTATGCTCAGAACCGTCTTCATCTGGTCCTGCATCTGACTCAAAGATTCTGGGCATCAGTGCAGATCATTTCCTCGTCTGGATTAACAGAAGCTCTGGAGCAGACCTCTGATTCCCAGGCTATAGTATGAGTAAACAGCTCTGCAGACTCAACCATCTGTATTACCCCATACTCAGACGGGCAGCTGGAGACTTGGGAGCTGTGAGGAAGCAAGTGCGATTGAGGTGACACCTCTGAGGACTGGAGTATTTGTGATGTTGAGGTGGAGGAGAGCCCACTCAAAGGAGCACTTGATATCCGTTGAAGCACCTGCTGCTTTTGTGCCTCATCTGGAATTTGTAGCGATGGGCGTGTCCGTAAGAAAGGGATCATATCACATTGTCCACGAAAAGAAGTAGACATCTTAGTTTGGCTGGAAGATGGTCTTTCTTCTGCAGATGTTACTCCCCCCCACCACGGGGGGGCTCGACCCACCAGCGGACAGGCACCAGTATTGGGAGAGGGGGGCTGGCCGTCAGGGTCCACCGCAGCTCTGGCACAAACCCAGCGACACAGAGGTCGCAAGGGCAGGAACGGACTGGCCGTGTCGGCTTCGCACTCCAGCGTATTCCCTCTGCCCGCTCGCGCCCGTAACCTCAAAGGGATGCGCAAGCGGCTTTTCTTCCCAGGGCTGTTCCCCGCCCAGCAGGAATGTGGGGGAGCTCAGGTCGGCCTTCCACTGTACTCCCTTACCTCCCTCGCCCTCTTTCCTTCTTCCGTTCTCCATCTAACCCCTTGGCTCTGTGGTGTCCGCTCTCCCTCCAGCTCTCTCCTTCTCACAGGTGGACTATCGCGTGTATTCACACTGTGGCGAATCTTTTGGGCCCAGGCATAAGAAGTTGTCGAGATAATGGATAATATGTGCCCCCTTAGAAACGTCCATTACAACCCATTCGAGGAAGCCACTAAACGCCTCAAATAGTGAGCAGGATCTGGAGCACCCCATGGGCAAACAGCGATCTATATAGTATGCTCCTTCCCAGAAGCAGCCCAATAGGTGGACACTATTCGGAGGCACAGGTAGTAAGTAACCGGAATGCCGCATCAATGTTTTGGCCATTAGGGTGACCCTTCCCAACTTCTTGATCCGCCTGATTGCCTTGTCAAAGGATGTACAGTATATACTACTGTACTTGGTTCCGCGTCGATGTTGTCGTTTACGGACCTGCCCCTTGGATATGACAAATGGTGGAGTAGTCCGAATGTATTGGGTTCCGTTTCTGGCACAACTCACAACAGGGATACCACTACGTCTTGTAAGGAAAGTGTTCTGAATGGAACCGCCATTCTAGCTAAATATATTTCTTTTTTTAATTTTCTTGTCACGACGTCTGGGTGGTTGTAGGCAGATTTTAGATTTTTACTCCAGCCTTTCTTGATTTTAGAAGGGCATGACATGCCTATATCTGTGTCTCCCCCTGCTTTTACTCCTCCACCTCTTTTATGACTATATGTACTTGTCACTTTTCCATGTGTTAGTTGTGTCTTCTGAGCAGTTTTTCAGCTTTTGGACACCTTTGAAGGTGTTTTCTATGTGTTTCTATGTGTTTTTGTTTGCCTGCCATTGGTTTTAACGGTGTTTGAAGGTGTTCGGCGAACATACGGGTGTTCGACGAACAGAACCGGACTCTAACACTACGCGGGTGGCTCAACACTACTCATAACTGCTAATTCTGTTAAGCGTAACTGTGTATACTCAGTCTGTTATTTAGAGTAACTCCTGTCATCCTATTTCTTATTCATACACTTTATCTACCATGCTTTCATTTGTTTTATAAACTGGTTAATACATTTTTATATTATTTTATCTAATCTTTGCGTGTGTCTGCTGATCGCTGCTGTACCTCTCGTCCTGTGGCCATCCCTCATCCACATTTTATTTGGTGCTGTGAGCAGGGTACATGCAGCATCACAATGCAGAATGCAACCCGGGATGGTAGTATGGTACAGGCTGCAGGGTCCACAAGAGCACCTGTCCCAGTCGTTCTCCCACAGATTCTAAATGCTCCGAGTCGGAGCTTGTCAGCAGGGTCCATACTGAGAAATTGCAAAATTTGACGGCAATAACATGCCAATCGAAGAATGGGACGATCGCATGCAAAGTATATACAGACTGTACAACCTAGCTGAGGAGCTGCACTCTGTCACCCTGCACGCACTAGAAGGGGAAACGGTGATGCGGCGTCCCGGGTCAACACGAAAAACTCTAGAAGACATTGTGGCCATATTAGAGGAGGTTTTATTGTGAGAGAGTCTCAGCCGCTAGTTTCTAGAAACGCTTCTTTAATCGGTGTCAGCATTAAGACGAAAGCATCTCCCAGTACATAAATGTTTTACAGAGAATGTTCCAGACCTACCAAAAAAAAAAAAAAAAAAAATGCAAGGTTAGAGGCTCTATTTTCACAGATTCTGACTCCATCCTGAAAGAAGTTGGTTCAGGGAATGATTGATACATCGCTGAGACAGACATTGCGGGATCAGATATGGGCAAATGAGACACTTCTGTTTGCACAGGTTGCCGCAGAAGCTTTGGCTCGTGAAGGCGAGGATGATTTGGGCTCCAGCACTATGCGGATTTATGGCCCCAGAGGACTGGGAGTCCACACTGAAAATCAGCAGTCCGACTCCTTGGCTGAGATGAGGGCCGCAATCCAGGAACTGACCTGGCAAGTGGATCATTTAAGGTCTCACGCCCCTTCGACCTGTCAAGTGTTGTGGGGAAAGTCAGGCAATTCAACGTATGACCAGTCGCCCTGACAGATGGGGTGGGAAGAACTGAGACATAAGACAAACATCCCTTCGTATAGGTCACCAGAAGAAATCCAGGACCGGACAGCCCCAGCATGGCCTGATCCACTCCCAAGGACCATCTCAACCAAACCAGGACCAAACCCGAGAACACTTGAACACGTTCTACACCGGGGCCCAATATGCTGGAGTTGCCAAGAAAGAGGGCATGTCTCCCGGAACTGCCCCCAGCTCAGACAACGGATGGGAGTGCACGCCAGGACATTTAAACGAGGAACACAGCCAATGGTAGGGTGCACTGCAAGGAATGCCCCATGTAGACAAGGCCTGAAATGCCCCAAGAACCTGGTGTCCCAAAGTCAAGTAATTGACATACTTAATACAAGACCATGTGTGGCCTAGAAACCCATTCTGGTCACTTTATCAAAGCCAAGCAAGGAAAACTGATTAAGCTGACAGCCATTAACCAGGCGAAGATTCTAGTCCACGGGATAAAGTGGATGCATGTGAAGATTGGAGACCTGGACGTGGGTCCAAAAAAAAAAAAAAAAAAGGTTGTGCTGGTGGATGGGGATTCACGGTCAGGAACCTCAATTATATTAGGAATGAATATCCTGCGTGATCTGGATAGGTTGGTGTTCCACAAAGATAGCCCAGGATACTGGCAGAAAGTCACCAAAACATCTGCCTACACAAGGCATTCCAGAGAATGAGCCGGGTATTTGGGATTCGCTACAGGGTTCCCGAAGATGAAGTGGTGGGGATTGAGACTGTCCCACCTGGGCATCAAAATATTCTCTCGCCTCGTCAGGAGTAGATCGTTCAGCTGGATGAGGGTAGTCACCGAAGACCCAACGGAATAGAGGTGATTGAGCCCCAGAAGCCAACAGGAATTGACAAGGCATGATGATCGCACGTACTATGGCAACAGTGGTGGATGGACAAGTGGCAGTCTGTTGTGCCAATGTACATGATTCTCCTGTCGTGGTTCATGTAGGCAAAAAAGTTGCGGATTTGTACGTGTATGGAGGAGAGACGGTCTCCGACATACAACTGGCCTGAATGCTGAGAAACAGGAACTGTGAACTGCGTCTGTGTCCGAAGTTACAAGGACAAAGGGCCGGAAGATCCTCAAAATACTACAACTGGACACCAGTGAGTTCTCCTCTCAACAGATTCAGCTGATAACAAGTTTTCTATGGGAGTTTCAAACTGCTTTCTCCAGAAATGAAGATGATTTTGGATGTAAACACACATTGAACACTTGATTCTGATGGGAGACACCTCCAATCCGTGAGCGATCTACAAATTCCCCCTTAACCTGTTGCAGGAAGTAAAAGCCATGCTCTCAAAGATGCTGAGTAGTTGAGTAATGCGGGAGAGTTAGTCCATGGGCCGCACCGATCGTGCTCATCCAAACGGATGGAAGCTTGAGATTCTATGTCGATTATCGCAAGTTGAATAGTGTCACCGTCCGAGACGCTTACCCTTTGCCTAGAGTCCCTGATGGCACTTCGACAGGCCTAGTATTTTGCCACCTTAGATCTGTCAAGTGGCTACTGGCAGGTTCCGGTGTCTGAAAGACAAGTCAAAGACAGCTTTCTTTTTACCATTGGGCCTGTACGAGTTCAATAGAATACCTTTCGAATTGCACCTGGGACGTTTCAGCATTTAACAGAGCACTGTTTGGGAGAACTGAATTTTGAATCCATCTTTATCTGGATGACGTCATCGTTCATGCACCCACCTTCGAAGACTACAACAAGTGTTGACCTGTCTGCAGGCCCACAGTCTGAAGCTGAAGCCCCGAAAGTGTAATTCGTTTCAGACAGAAATAGAATATTGGTTTGTTCGGATGGAGTCAGCCAGGCTGGAAGCTGTAATGAACTGGCCTCCGCCACAGACTCTTTGAAAGCTGCGAGCCTTCCTGGGACTAACAGGATATTATCAACGTTTCATCTCGAACTTCACTAAGATAGCCGAGCCTCTTCACAAGTTACTGAAGGGGACCGTAAAAGGCTGAAGGAATTGGCCCATTGTTGGGGACCCTTGCAGCAACAAGCCCTGAATCTGCTGAAAAATGCCTTGACCAATGCCCCGGTGGTGGCATATGCTCAACAGGATTGTAAATTCATTTTATATATGGATGAAGTTTTCAGATTGGGAGCGGTTCTGGCCCAGGAGCAGGGGGGCCAGAACGAGTAATAGCATACGGCAGTCGGTCTTTGAGAAACTCCAAAAGAAACCCAGATAACTACAGTTTCTTTAAGCTGGAGCTGTTGGCATCATCTGGGCCATGACCGAGAAGTTCGCCAAATACCTCAGTGGAGCACAGGTCTCGCTCCGGACTGACAATCAATTGCAGATGAGCCAATGCAGTGGTCTGATCAAAAACAAACAAAAAAATCCCTAATTAAAATCATATTGACACTTGGACATCAAAAATTAATCAAGAATATAGGTAGCAGTAAATCCACAGATATGTTCATCAATGGTGTACAAACAGGAATAAATGTCAATAATATCTATAAAAGGCATTGGTAAGGTGCAAGTGCAATCAAAATAAAGTCAGGAAAAAATCCCACTACTTAAATATTAGTGAATAGAAGTCACGAACTGGACAGTAGATCATAATAGATAGCAGCATATCCACAATGATGAACAACAAGAGGTATATTACCTGAAATAGATAACCACCAGAGGAGAAAAAAGTGCAAGTGCAGTGTCGCCCTACCCCAACGCAGTTTCACTTTCAGCTTCTTCCGGGGTGCTTTAAGAGCCCCTACCACATGACAACCTTATTATCCATTATATTGTACCAACTTGGAGATACCACCACATAAATTCATTCATCTTTAATCATGCTTGTGTCTCCCCCTTTGTTGGGGGTTTTGCCCTGTCCATTTTTGTTTTTAACTTTATTGATTCAATAAACATTTTATATTAAGCTGCAATCTCTTTATATCCTTCAGCATATTGATTGAGTGATAAGGATATTGGCTGTATATTGACTACAATCTGTCTAGCATTACACAATTCCTTTTGGGACATATATGACTAACACAGTAACATGTCAGATTTGAAATATGAGGCTTGCTCATTAAAGTCCAAACAGGCTGCCAGGGAGCAGTGTTAAGTTTTACACTATTCTTGTTCTGCACAAAAAGATACATACATACGTCTTATTACTTTTACACAATTAAGAGAATATAAAATTTGTTTTTGTGACTCCATCTTTTTATATTTCCATAGAATTATGAACCCTTGTTTATTCCAGGAGGAAAAGTTGAAGTTTTTACAGGTGCCATTTTTTGCCTGTACATGATGTTCATGCATTTCAACAATATTTGTTAGTCCAACAAAGGAACTTGAACATGCAGTACTCTGATCACAGATAATACACTGCACTACTTAAGTAGCACAGTGGATCATTCAGCCTGTCAGTGTTATCAGGGCCGCCATCAGGGCATTACTGCCCTTACTGATGTATGGGGCCTGGAGAACAGCAGTAAAGAGCGGGGGCCACCCCTCTTGTGTTTCTGCTCACCGGGCCCTGGGGTATCGCGTGCTGGGGTGCCTCTGATGCCGGCATTCATCTCAGAGCAGGGAGCTTCAGTCTTGGCGCTCTCATGCAGCTCCAAAGGAGTCCCTCCGCCTCTTCAGTGACACGCTGGAAAGAGGTCACGCGTATTCGCCGGCATCGAGCACCAGGATACCAGCCCTACCGCGGGCCGCTCACAGGCATCACATGACCCGCCACTGTTGACACGTCAAGTGAGGCGTGACATCAGTGACATAGTCCCTGTGTCACTCCCAGCATCCACCACTCACTTTCCCAGTGAATGGGGAGAGGGAAAGAACGCGCTGGATGCCAAGTGTGACGTGCAGGATAACCCCGCCAACAACCCAGCATCCACTGGTGTAACGCAGAAGAGACCCAAGGCTGCATCCGGAATCATGACATGACATGAGCGAATGTCAGAGTCGGCTGCAGCCGGTGGTCACGTGATGCCAGTGAGCGGCCAGTGATAGCACACCGCAAGGTAATTACAAAACCACCTAGCGGCCCTGGGAGAATACAATGGAGGGGGGGGGGGGGGTAATAAAATGTAGTGAACAACCCCTTTAATTAAATGGTCTTGGAGTGGAAGCACGTGATGAACTGGGAGTGGGGGGGGGGGGAGAACATTATGAACTGGGAGAGCATATGATGAACTGAGTGGGGGTGAGGAAAGCACATGATTAACTAGGAGTGGAGGGGGGAGAGCAAATGACGACTGGGGCATGGGGAGAGCAAATGATGAATTGAGACTGGGGTGGGGAGTGCAAATGATGAATTGAGGGTGGGGGGACAACAAATCATGATAAATTTGGAGTGGGGGATAGAAGACATGACCAAATAAATTGGGGCAGAGGTGGGTATGTAAATATAATGAATTGGGAGATGGGGCATTGAGGATGATTGAGTGTGACTGCTAATGAATTGGGGGAAAGGGTACAGGATCTAATTTATATTTTTATTAGGTGGGGAAAGTGGCTATTTACAGTTAGTGGGACGCATTGGTGGATTATAGTTTATATTTGGAATGATGGGTTGCATAATAACCAATTATATATTAATGGTGGGTGCACATCGGTATTCAGCTGCGTAGTGTGCAAGTTGGAGAATGTGCGCTAGATAATTTATTTTATGCAGGGATGAGTCCTGGCTGGAAGAAGTACTTCGACTAGAGACGTCACGGTGAGTCTGTTATCTGTACACTGACATATAATGTCACTGGTGATCCCTGTACACTATTATACAGAGCTCCAGTGTATAATGTCACTGGTGATCATTGTATTACCTGTACACCGACTATACACTGTATACTATGTACAGAGCTCCTGTGTATAATGGCACTTATGGTAAATTTATTAGTATTGTGGGTTTTTTTTTTTGTTTTGTTTTTTTATGATCAGTATTATAGTATCCGGTCACCATGTGGTGGCAATATGTGGTCTGATCATGGTGTGGAGGCATTTGTCCCTTGTACTTGGTATTTTTCGGTCACTATGAGGTGGTAATATGTACTTCAGTCATGGTGTGGCAGTATTTGTTCCTTGTATGTAGTATCATTCGGTCACTATGTGGTGGTAATATGTGGTCTGGCCATAGTGTGACAGTATTTGTATCTTGTGATATTATTGGTCATTTTAAAAAAGGTGACACATTCCCTTAAAGAAACATACCTAAAAAGAGTACTGGATATTTTAAGAAAGGTTTAATAGATTACAGTAGAGTAAGATCCAGCCAGAAGAGTCTACCTTGTGCTGGCTTAAAAAAAATCTTTCTGCCAAAACAAAAGCTGATGGCTATATATGTCATATGGTTTTCGATGGGCACTATTAATGTGCGATTGGTGAGGACGTGGTGCAGAAGGGGAGTTTTTCCAAGAGTGGGTGGTGTGACTGTGGAAGGTTCAAGGGATGGAGGCGGAGCAGGGGTGGAGACTGGGCAGAGTCTCAGGGGGGGCCAGAAAATTTTTGCCAGTATGGGGCCCTGAAATTCCTGGTGGTAGCCCAGAGAGTGTTATACTGACAGACCAACCATTTGACCTCTAGCTCATCGGCACCCAAATAGGCAGCATACGAGGAGTTCAACTTTGGCACCAAACCTAGATCTGATCGCAATAGTTGCAGGGGGAGCCAAGCTGTAGATTACAGCTGGCTCCCACTGCAGATGGCACAGGTACAACTCGTGTCCATGCCATCTGCAATCAGAGCAGGCTGAAATCTACTCTAATGAGAACTAGATTCGATGCCAGAAGCCCAACTCCTCATATGCCACCCATTGGAGCTTATTCACACGACCTTATACCAGCAGTAGGGGCCATATTAAGGTCCCAATTGCTGGCCTGACATAACTGCATTATATATGCCTAGGAGGCTGTAAGTTAACGTGAGGAGACCTGCGTTTGATTTGGGAATTACAGTTCAAACATTGTTTGGAAATATGGATTCTACACAATTGTGCGAGTAAGCCCTTACTTCTAAAACAGTGAGGGGAAGGCTATTGGCAATGATTGACCAGGCTAGGAAGAGGCTGCAAACAATATACCAAGATCTAATATCGAATGAAGATTGTATACTGAAACTTAAAAGGGTAACCACTCCGATGTAAAAAATATTTTTCCAATTCAATATCTTAATTTAAAAAAAATTTAAGCCCTATACCATGCCATATTAATACTAAACTGAAAATGTCTGTTTATTACAATATTAGTAGAATGCATTATGGCTAGAAATTGAGTTACAGAGGTGATTTTATTTGGCTGCATCTCTGAATATATTGGCAGTATGGCATTGGAGTTAAGTGGATGTAGGAAGTATTGGTGAGGTTTACGAATGTTGGTTTTTCCATGATTGTTATCACAATTCCATCTGCATTAGCATTTAGTATTATTGGACACTACGGAGAGGAAAAAACAACAAATGAAAACTCTTATACCTCCAAGTCTCATCGAGCTGTACCATCTGCTGATACATTGCTTCCCCCATCTCTTTTCTTATCTGCATTTCAAGGAGCAGTTTGTTTTGCCTTTCAGACATCAGCTTCTCTTTCAGCTCTTCAGTTTTTCTCAAGAGATCCTATAAGATTAAGAGAAGTGTGCGAACTACAGACAGCTTTAGGGATCGCACAGAAAACAGCTTGAGGCTGCCTCCCAAGTGTTCCTCCAGAAATACACATCGCTTGTACACATGCGCTGAGGAGCCAGATAGATCAAAGAAGTACTGTTCCACCATGGCAATACATAGCCATTTTATACATTGGATATGGAATAATGGAGATTAGGAAAGGGAGACTCATAGTATTTTGCTTTGTACCCTTATTAGGTGGCATTACTGAGGCAGAATTTTAGGCAGGGGCATTACTTGAGTAACATTAGGCAATAGTTACCTCTGTACTCAGGACTGAGATATCAATTTCCTCATCTTCATCCTCAGAAAGAAGATCCTCCACTGACACATCAGCATCATTTTCTGTTATAACCTTGCCATCTTTGCCAACAATTCTTGGGCTCATGAAATCAAAGCTTCGGGGTTGAATTGACTGAACAATCTAAAATTGAACATACAAGATTGCAATTTCATAAGCAAACACCACATCAAATCACATTCTATCAACATAATCCTATTGTCAGACTCTAGCCAATACTTCTGATGGGTGTCAGGTTATACAATCAAATGTTACATAATTCTGGCGATTTGACTTTTTTCGTTCTTTACAGTATTTAACATAAGGGTTAATTTTATATTGTGATAGTTAGATCGCACTATTAGGATGTGGCGATAAATAAATAAGTGCATATGTCATGCTGATTGATCGCCAGCTCCCCACTGCATAACTGCAGGAAGTCAGCGGTTAATCAGCATGATGTTGGCAGTCACGCCCCATCAATAGAGCTGCTCTGTTGATGTGAAGAAGCAGAATTGCTGGCAGGGGCAGTCCATGAACACTCTGAGCCAGCGCCTGGCAGGACAGGCAGATAGTTAACTACCTTTCAGTTCTTTACCCAATAGGAAAAATATATAAAATCAACCTGGAACACTCCTTTAAAGCCTACTCAATAAAAGTTATTTCTCCATTGAACTTTATGCCTAATGAGTTTTCTGGCATACTTACTTGTTTAGCAACAGCTGAAAACTTCATGACATGCAGCGTCTCATCATAGGTAGAAGCGCACTGATTGATATTCACAATCATACAAGCTTTTCCCTTCCCACAGAAAAAAGGCTGAAACAATCTGGTGAGCTTACTTTCCCTGAATGGGACATAGTTTGCTTTCCTAGAGGTGGAGAGAATGCAGAATAGGAACACGCATCTATAATGAGTGAATAACACCACCCCAACCAATTGTTAAGTTTATGCCCCTTGCAGTACCCGTATGGGTATTTGTGCTCACATCCTTACTTTGGGTTCTGGCTATGCTTCAGGGCTGCAATGCATTTACCAAGGATGAGGAGAGAGTTATTTATATTTCCAGCTTCTTTCAATCGGTCACCGACAGTTTGAGTTTTATTACAACGTTCAGATCCGGCTAAGTCACACAAAGACATCCTGCACAGGGGACGAGGCAGAGAAGACGTGTTGAGTGTCCATTGTGCCAGCCAGAATGATACAAGTTTACACCGCTTTACAAAAGGTCCAACATAAGACTAAGGCCTCATTCAGAGGTCCGTGCTGCAAGTATACGTTCTAACCAAGATTTTCATGGATAGAACATGTACCCATTATAATCTATGCAGCTGTTCACATCTGATTTTTTGGAGGACCAAGTGGTCCAGAACAGTCATAATTAACCGTGTTTTTATATTCGAGAAAAATCAGACATCTAAATGAATCTTAAGGTCAGCATCATGTGGCCAAGTTTTATGGACCAAGTGTGGGCTGTGATGCACAGACCAGCCGCAGCTCTTCTGCCCCAAACTCAAAAACCTCAAATACCTAAAAGCCATCGAGTTCTGTTCAGGAAACCTGTGGTCGAACTGGCAATCAAAAACTGTACATGGACAGTGAAATGTGGATGCTTGAAGCTGGCCTAAATGCTGTGGTGCTGAAGTAATAAATCTCTCCATTTTAAAAGAAGTAACCTTTACATCATCGAAAGCGAGATATTATGCTTTCACTTACTCTGACACTCCGAGGACACTGGGGTCTTCACCATGGCTTAATTTGAGAAGTCGAATGGTAAAAATACTGTGACTAAAACAAAATAAAGATATTAAAAAATATTAGTACATAATCACAGTCCAACACAAAGCAATATACACACTTTAGAAAGTCCGATTTTTAATTCACTCATTTGCTACTAAAAACCCTCACATTCTGCAAGATATTCACAGAACCATCTTGTAAGATAATTGCAGAGAACATAGGTTTTGTTCCTGATCTCGCCCAGGTTTAGCTGAGGGAAGTATGAGGTGCAGCTTAGCCAAAGATTGTGGCTTGAACGTATTCTTAAACTGGCTATACACTATAGATGACTGTTGGCGGAATGATGGTTCGGACAACAGACATCTCACCCAACTCTCCCAAGCACAGGAGCGCTCGTTTCGACCAAGTGCTTGTGTGTTCTCTATGAGAAAGTGACTAACATTGGGCAGTGGATTATCTCAGGGAAAATACAATCGGCAGTCTGAAATCAGAAATGAGCGATTGACATATCTCCCCAACCACCGGTGGGCCTGCGCCCCCATACACAGACCATCGTCCAAACCCGTTGATAACAGCAGGTTCAGCCAACTTAAGTCTAATATGCATGGGGGCCCTTAGTCTCTTATTGTAGGCAGCAGTATTGGAAGACAGCAGCATATTACAGCCAGTTTTTGTTCTCCCGAGTTTGCCATGATGCCCCCTCCACTCCCCCCGTTTTATTAAAATCTGCCATACAGTTCCAGAGCTATGGACCTTTTTGTTTTGTGCAAATTTTTATGGTCTTTACCAAGGGGGCATAGCTCTCACGATTTTTAGAGGCTCGTCTTAAGTTGCTCCGTACTACCCTGTGAGCAACACCCCCTTCGTAAAAGCCAAAAATTAGCAGTACATAAAGAGGCCCATATCTTTTGAACAACAACAACACACCATTACTCAGGGAGCCGTGAATTATATAAGAACAAAAACTGGTCACTTTAGACTTAGTCATGGGTCCATTTTAATTTATGCCAACCATAGCCTTGTGTAATAATGCAGAGGAACAAACCAACAATTAACAGGCTAAAGCCCCCATAGACTGATATTGGCTGAACCCGTTGAGATCGATGGGTTCAGGTGACAATCTATTGTGCATTGGTCTCCAGACAGAAGATTGTCAGAGTTAAAGATCCAGCAAGTTTGATTTTGAACAGTTGATCCTTTCGTTCTTCAAGATAAACCTCTGCCAGTCTGTAGCTCTCAGAGAACATAGGAGCGCTCGGCAAAGTGAACAGACCAATGGGAGAGACTACGAGGCAGCTGCCAGCTGATAGATAAGAAAAATCATTGTTTGGCTGATAGCCTTCTAAAGGTGTACAGGTGACTGACTGGCAGATTAGAGAAACCATTCAAACAAAGTGCACACATTACTGCGGACTAGGGCAAAGGATTGACCAACCATGGCATAAAATTGTATTTTTAGCCGAAAGAGAAGAAAGAAATTTCAATCAAAAGATCACTTTTTTTTTTTTTTTACAGACAATAATTGACCATAGTAAACTAGCATCAGAGTTTAATTTTCAAACTATGGTCGTTCAGAATATTTAAATCTGCTAGAATTAAAGATTTTATCAGCGTGAAAAGTAAGGTGGTGGTGGTGGGGGGCTTAATGGCTGAAACAGAAAAGTATTGATTGTAAAAAGACATAACATCCTTTCACATGCTCCATTTATATCAGGAGGGTATTCCCATTTTGGCCATTTTAGGCATATTCACCACTGTGACCCTGACATATTGGGAGTACTGTGCCATAACCTCCTATTCGAAAAGGAGGGGGCAGTATTGTGTATTATAAGCAGCAACAGAGCCTAAAATATCAAAATGTGTTTGCAGCAGCTGAGATTTTATTGAACAAAATTATAAAACATAATGTAAAAGGCAAGAGCCCAGCCAAACAATCCACAAGTCTTGACAGCGTCCTACCTTCTACTGGACTGCTGATTCATTTTAGTTGATGCCAAACTTCGATTCTTGTTGCCGATTTGCAGTATTTTACATGCTTCCTCTGTACTCGTGATATTAAACCATTTCAAATCTAAAAACAAAAGTGGTAAAATACATTTTCCATGTACAAGTGAATAGCTAAACAAAGCCTACATCTATGTATAGATAACCAGAACAAAGCACCAATTAAAAAAAAAAAAAAAAAAAAAAAAAAAAAAAAAAACACACACACTACAGTAAAAGTTGGCTTTATAGACTATTCACAAAGTTATTACGTGGGTCTATGACTTCAACTTAGCTGGCAGCACTGAGGATCAAAGGACATATGAAAGGAATTTACAGTGCCTTGTGAAAGTATTTGGCCCACTTGAACTTTTCTACCTTTTGCCACATTTCTGGCTTCAAACAAAGATATGAAATTCTAATTTTTTGGGGAAGAATCAACAAGTGGGACACAATCGTGAAGTGGAATGAAATTTATTGGATATTTTAAACTTTTTAAAAAAATTAAAAACTGAAAAGTGGGGCGAGCAATATTATTCGGCCCCTTTACTTTCAGTGCAGCAAACTCACTCAAGAAGTTCAGTGAGGATCTCTGAATGATCCAATGTTGTCCTAAATGACTGGTAATGATAAATAGAATCCACCTGTGTGTAATCAAGTCTCTGTATAAATGCACCTGCTCTGTGATAGTCTCAGGGCTCTGTTTCAAGTGCAGAGAGCATCATGAAGACCAAGGAACACACCAGGCAGGTCCGAGATACTGTTGTGGTGAAGTTTAAAGCCGGATTTGGATACAAAAAGATTTCCCAAGTTTTAAACATCTCAAGGAGCACTGTGCAAGCGATCATATTGAAATGGAAGGAGTATAAGACCACTGCAAATCTACCAAGACCAGTCCGTCCCTCTAAACTTTCATCTCGAACAAGGAGAAGACTGATCAGAGATGCAGCCAAAAGGCCCATGATCACTCTGGATGAACTGCAGAGATCTACAGCTGAGGTGGGAGAGTCTGTCCATAGGACAACAATCAGTCGTACACTGCACAAATCTGGCCTTTATGGAAGAGTGGCAAGAAGAAAGCCATTTCTCAAAGATATTCATAAAAAGTCTCGTTTGAAGTTTGCCACAAGCCACCTGGGAGACACACCAAACATGTGGAATAAGGTGCTCTGGTCAGATGAAACCAAAATCGAACTTTTTCGCCACAATGCAAAACTATATGTTTGGTGTAAAAGCAACAGCTCATCACCCTCAAAACACCATCCCCACTGTCAAACATGTTGGTGGCAGCATCATGGTTTGGGCCTGCTTTTCTTCAGCAGGGACAGGGAAGATGTTTAAAATTGATGGGAAGATGGACGGAGCCAAATACAGGACCATTCTGGAAGAAAACCTGTTGGAGTCCGCAAAAGACCTGAGACTGGGATGGAGATTTATCTTCAACAAGACAATGATCCCAAACAGAGAAATCTACAATGGAATGGTTCAAAAATAAAGGTATACAGGTGTTAGAATGGCCAAGTCAGACGTGAATCCAATTGAGAATCTGGAAAGAGCTGAAAACTGCTGTTCACAAACGCCCTCCATCCAACCTCAATGAGCTCGAGCTGTTTTGCAAGGAAGAATGGGCAAGAATTTCAGCCTCTCTATGTGCAAAACTGATAGAGACATACCCCAAACGACTTGCAGCTGTAATCGCAGCAAAAGGTGGCGCTACAAAAGTATTAACTCAAGGGGGCCGAATAATATTGCTCACCCCACTTTTCAGTTTAATTTTTTTTTAAAAGTTTAAAATATCCAATAAATTTCGTTCCACTTCACGATTGTGTCCCACTTGTTGTTGATTCTTCCCCCAAAAAAATAGAATTTTATGTCTTTGTGTTTGAAGCCAGAAATGTGGCAAAAGGTAGAAAAGTTCAAGGGGGCCCAATACTTTCACAAGGCACTGTATATGTTCTTCCTGAGCACACTTGTTGACTCACATCCATCAGACATTTGCGGCATATCCTATTGTTAGGTCATAAATAGAGTTGAGCAAATCTCCAAAAATTCTCCCCCTATTACACTGTCGTAGGGCCCTCCCCCATGCGACCACTGCAGCTCTCCGCCTGGTCCTCCAATCGCTCCTCTTCAGACATCTCCTCGTTCTGGATCTTTGGCACTGCTGATTATGCTCCTCAGAGTGACAAGACCATGTGGATCCTAGTCAGCAATGGTGATTCTGGAAGCCCAGGAACAATGAGAAAGCCAAAGAGGAGCAATCGGAGGACAGGACAGAGCAGCAGAATTGTTATGGAGAGGGCTGAGGAGAGTTAGATATTTTATTGTAACCCTCTCCCGCGTGTAATCTTCATGTCTATGTAATTCATGACCATTTTTTGCTGCTGTGATACTGTACAATAAAGTATTATATCGTAATCTAGCAAGATAGCAGCTAGCTGGGTACAATTTTAAAAAAAAAAAGTTAAAAAATTAAATTTGTTCGTCTGTATTCATAAATATTCCATATGAGACAGCCCCCTTTAAAACAGCAGATGTGGAGCATTACCTTTCACATAAGATGCACCTAACTGGTCATCACATATCTTCAAGGCTGGCCTCTTTTGGTTCTTTGATGTGGGGAGCTGGTCCAGGAGGTCATACACATACTCATTGTAGATTTCAAAGAAGGACATCCAAGCGGAGAACTGATTATGCTCATTACCACCTAGAAATAGGTCAGAGGATTAAACGGATAGAGGATTATTCACATAATCAAAATGGCTTAATATGCAAGAACATAACCAGTGGTCTGATTCACCTTGATCATCGGGTGAGGGGTCTTCACACACCAGACTTCTCAGATTGCCAGAATTTAGAACAGTTTTCATACTATCCTGGAACAAAACAAAGTTTTATTAACAGCAGCTATGGATTATATTTTACTGCAAAGTGAGTCTTAAGGAGTTAGTGTTTAATTCCTACTGAATTCAGAGGCATCAGTGACAAAACATCCAATGTTCTTGCATACGATCTGCTCCATCTCCAAAATCTAGATCTGTTCTAATATCCTATATTGCGTATCGGAAGATAAATGCACGGCAACTCCACCGCCACCTTGTGGACATCACAGCAACAGTCAACCCCTAAGCTTTACGTTTGTAAGTACAGACCGACCTCCTTTATGCTTGAAAAGAGGGACGCTTTCATGGCTTCTTCTTGTCTTACTTGAGCAGCATCCAGCATCATAACGTCATTACCAAGATAAGGCTTGAGATTCATCTTGACGTAATGCCGCCCTTTAATATGATCAAAGACCACATCCAGTGATCTGGGCAGAATACCTCCATCTTTTGGTGTTCCTAGGGGATGAAATAATTCTTTGTGACTGATCAAGCCATCTCCATACCAAAAGATTTAACATTCCACAATATACAAAATGACTATTTAAAAAGGTGTTGATTGGCTGCAGCGGTCATGTCACTCACTGAGAAAAACAGAGTCAGCATCTCTGGAACAGCGCTACTTCATGAGGTCAGTATATGTACATCATTTTAATTTTCTATAGGGCACTGAAATAATTAAGCTGGGGTTGTCCAGTAGTGGAAACCCCCTTTAACATTTTGCCGTTCCCCATTGTCAACTAATACATTCCAGAGCGGTTAGGTGTAATATTGTGATTAAATCTGCCTAGGTTTTTTCATAACCCCCCCATTTGACTAGACCCACATTATAAGTGACGGTGACCACACTCCAAACACATAATATCAAACAAAATCCTGAGCCCTCAAACTCCGGTGAGAACGATAATCTCCAGATTTCTTAAGACTTTTTATTGAACAGACAAAATAAAAACACAGTAGAGCAAGACAAGGTAGGTCAAAGAATGGGACATTAATAATCCAGAATATGTATAGAAGTAGGCGTTCGTAATAGTAAATTAATATTGTAAATCATATACACGCACAAATATATAAATAGGTAGATTGTAAGATATTGATTGTATTATCCATGGAGGCCTCGAGGTACATACACTAAATGAGGAGTATGAGCTTCACCAACAAAGGAAATAGCCACAGACTCAAAAAAAGGCCCTGGGTGTATGAGAGAAACATACTTAGCTGCTACCTGGAATAGATGTCTCACTGATGCTTATGTTTTTTATGCAGAATTTGACAAACAAAAATAATATAATATACTATATATATTTTTACATAAAACAACAAAAGATATAGGAACATAGAAATTGCATCCAATTAAACACTGACAATATCATGTGGACTTCTGCTTCCAAGAGGTCATACTAGATTAAATACCTTGAATAGTAAAGGTTTTCCCAGCATTCGTGACACCATAAGTGAAGACAAGTCCATTCAGCCCGTTGGCAAAAGAGACCACCAGGTCCTTCATTGTGCCTTCAAAAAAATCTGCTTGTGTTGTGTCCTCGCCGAAGATCTGCAGAATAAAGAATATTGTGCAGATACATATGTAGTCAAATGTGCATCAGTAATCTGGTGAGAGCAGTCCTACCACTTACCCTCGTGAAAGTAAACTTGTGCACTGACTGCCCAATGCCTCGCTCACAGTTTTTCATTGTAGAGGAGTCTTTAGGAGCACGTAGGGACACAACCTCAGCGTTCTCAATAGTCACACAATCCTAAAACACAGACAATGACATGCTACAGAAAACCTGAAGCTGCATTCCCCTCAGAAATTTTAACAGCTGCTGTGTTTCCCTTTAAAGACTAACAGTAGTTTTATTCTTTTATAAACCAATAGTACCTGTGAAAATAAGAAACTGATGTAATACAGTACAGACCAAAAGTTTGGACACACCTTCTCATTTAAAGATTTTTCTGTATTTTCATGACTATGAAAATTGTACATTCACACTGAAGGCATCAAAACTATGAATTAACACATGTGGAATTATATACTTAACAAAAAAGTGTGAAACAACTGAAAATATGTCTTATATTCTAGGTTCTTCAAAGTACACACCTTTTGCTTTGATGACTGCTTTGCACACTCTTGGCATTCTCTTGAGGAGCTTCAAGAGGTAGTCACCGGAAATGGTTTTCACTTCACACTTGTGCCCTGTCAGGTGTAATAAGTGGGATTTCTTGCCTTATAAATGGGGTTGGGACCATCAGTTATGTTGTGCAGAAGTCTGGTGGATACACAGCTGATAGTCCTACTGAATAGACTGTTAGAATTTGTATTATGGCAAGAAAAAAGCAGCCAAGTAAAGAAAAACTAGTGGCCATCATTACTTTAAGAAATGAAGGTCGGTCAGTGCGAAATATTGGGCAAACTTTGAAAGTGTCCCAAAGTGCAGTTGCAAAAACCATCAAGCGCTACAAAGAAACTGGCTCACAAGAGGACCGACCCAAGAAAGGAAGACCAAGAGTCACCTTTGCTTCTGAGGATAAGTTTATCCCAGTCGCCAGCCTAAGAAATCGCAGCTCAGATTAGAGACCAGGTCAATGCCACACAGTTCTAGCAGCAGACACATCTTTACAACAACTGTTAAGAGGAGACTTTGTGCAGCAGGCCTTCATGGTAAAATAGCTGCTAGGAAACCACTGCTAAGGACAAGCAACAAGCAGAAGAGACTTGTTTGGGCTAAAGAATACAAGGAATGGACATTAGACCAGTGGAAATCTGTGCTTTGGTCTGATGAGTTCAAATTTGAGATCTTTGGTTCCAACCACCATGTCTTTGTGCGACGCATAAAAGGTGAACGGATGGACTCTACATGCCTGGTTCCCACCGTGAAGCATGGAGGAGGAGGTGTGATGGTGTGGGGGTGCTTTGCTGGTGACACTGTTGGGGATTTATTCAAAATTGAAGGCATACTGAACCAGCATGGCTACTACAGCATCTTGCAGCGGCATGCTATTCCATCCGGTTTGCGTTTAGTTGGACCATCATTTATTTTTCAACAGGACAATGACCCCAAACACACCTCCAGGCTGTGTAAGGGCTATTTGACCAAGAGGGGGAGTGATGGGGTGCTACGCCAGATGACCTGGCCTCCACAGTCACCAGACCTAAACCCAATCGAGATGGTTTGGGGTGAGCTGGACCGGAGAGTGAAGGCAAAAGGGCCAACAAGTGCTAAGCATCTCTGGGAACTCCTTCAAGATTGTTGGAAGACCATTTCCGGTGACTACCTCTTGAAGCTCATCAAGAGAATGCGAAGAGTGTGCAAAGCAGTCATCAAAGCAAAAGGTGGCTACTTTGAAGAACCTAGAATATAAGACATATTTTCAGTTGTTTCACACTTTTTTGTTAAGTATATAATTCCACATGTGTTAATTCATAGTTTTGATGCCTTCAGTGTGAATGTACAATTTTCATAGTCATGAAAATGCAGAAAAATCTTTAAATGAAAAGGTGTGTCCAAACTTTTGGTCTGTACTGTATATCTTTGCTTCCTTCTCCTGGTTTCAATCTCAAAATTTGCAGTTCACAGGTAACATTTGTCTTCATTTCTGAGACATGAGATGACAGATAAAGGGGTATTCCCATTCCCAATATGCAGTAGGTGTAATAATATTAGCAAATACCTCCAATTAGAAATGTAGTATAGTTCTTCTGATTCGCTATGTCTCTTTCCTCATGTGCCAGGCTTTGCAGGACCTTCAGTATCCATGGTTATTACCGCTGATATAGTGACAGTTAGCTAGTTGCTAGTGGTCAAAACCATGGATACCTAAAGTCCTGCAATGTTTGCACATGAGGAAGGACATAGTGAATCAGAAGAACTGTACTACATTTCTAATTGGAGGAATATGCTAATATTACTATTATACCTACTACATGTTGGGATAGGATCTTGGAGATTGGAATACCCCTTTAAAGCTTAAAGTTCCATGAAGACCCAACTCCTTCCAGGTGAACTTACAGCAGAATACCAGTATCTGCCTCTAGCTCCTTCTCCGTAATGGGAAAATTGTCATCACTGAATACGAATTTTACCAGCGAGTTGAAGTGACTGATCAGTCCAGGAGGAGAAAGAAGAAAAATTCTTTACATATATTACAAAGATCCTTATTTTCATATGTATTATTCATGTAATAAAAAGACGTAGTTACTTACCGGTAACAGAATTTCTCAGAGCCCATGATGGCACCACGGAGAGAGGGGATCCGCCCTTCAAGGACAGGAAACCTACAGATAAAAAGGGCGGCACCTCTCTCCCGCATCAGTTGTTTACAGAGCATGAGAGGACCACCAGGTTAGGAACAAAAAATTTTACAATTTAAGACCTCAGACACACCACGTGGCTACAATAATTAACTAATAAGTGTGCGCACCCACACGTGAAGGGAGGGAATGTACGGGTGCCGTCATGGGCTCTGAGAAATTCTGTTACCGGTAAGTAACTACGTCTTTCTCCTTCCCCCATGACGGCACCACGGAGAGAATTACAGAAAAGTGACTCATTAGGGGGGGCCACAGCTTCCAGAACCCTTCTCCTGAAAGTAAGGTCCGAAAAAGAGGTTAAGACTAGCCGGCAGAGGTTAAAGAAGGTAGAGGGGGAAGATCAGGTTGCCGCTCTACATATCTGCTCTATCGTACCCCCGGCCTTCTCCGCCCAGGAGGTTTCTTATTGTTCTGCCATGGATTCCCTGGATTAGCACAGAAAGTAGGGTGCATAATTTCCTGACTTCTATAGAAATTGGAAGCCATCTTCAGAAGATCAGGTAGCTCCGGAACCGACCCATCTTCTAGGATCTGTATAAACAAAGGATTAACCGACAAAGCTTGAATGTCATAACTTACCATGCTGAAGTCAGGGCCACCGGGATAATAGTCTTTATTGTGAAGACCCTGAATCTATGGGTTCAAGCAAAGGCTTGTTACAGCCGTAAGCACTGGATTCACATCCCAGGGTGCCATCTTTGGACTGAAAATGGGCCTAGATCCAAACTCACTTTCACATTCCTTGCTTATTCAATGAAGGTTGGACACTGTTCCAGTAGTTCACGGCTAAAAAGGTCCACTTGCAATTCTCTCTCTCTTTATATGAGGTGCTGTTAAAGATAAAAGGTGAGACTTCGCCATCTGAACTGATTAGACATAAGTGTCATTAGGGATCTTGGCAGAGTTCCTCCATAATGGTTTATGCAAGATAAAGCTACTCTATTGTATGACAAGACCTTTACATGGTGACCATGTCCTACTGGAATGTAAGAGATTACTTATTAACAGCAATATTGCCTTGTTCACAGTTGTGGCCAGACTACTTATTAATTTTGACATATGGCAGGACTCCTTATTCTACCTTGGGAGACTACGGCTCTTACTCACTGCCCAGTGAGTTTTGCAGCACTCGATGGGTCTGCCGATAATCTTGAAATAGTTGAGGTAAACTATTGTCAATGCCTCTTCCTTCGATATGAGAGTTGTCCTAACTACTATAATCCTCCATAAAGCCTTAAGGATCATTAACATCTGAATGGAAGGACACAAACTGAAAGCCTAAATCTTCATTTATACCAAGAACTATTCTCAGGAATTTGATGTTTCATGTGAATTGGAACCTGATTGTATAGCTCCTTAAATGCGTATACTACTATATTGCAATCTGGAACTGCAGATTCACTAGCAGTTCTTCTAGAGTCCATTTCCAATGGTCTGACTCAGGAATCTCAGTAGCCCCTTTGGGTTGAAGCAAACCCAGGTAGGACTGGGTTAAATAATAGCTTTACCAGTCTTGATTAGGGCCCCTGGAGAGCTAAGCACCAGAGCAGGCTAAGCATTCACCTTAGTCAGACTGCTGGAGAGCAGAGCAGATGGTATGTGTCTTGGAGCTAATCAGAGACACAGACCAGACTCCACAAGTATCAGTGGTTACCTTGGATAAATATTGTTTTGTTTGATCAAGCTGGGTTAGCTGAGCAGTATATGAGTAGTCAGGGTCTGTCCTATTTAGTCAGTACTTGGACAAGACCAGAAATATTAAAGTTAAGGACTTCTGTGCAACATGTAAAAAGCAAGAAAACTGCGCTTGATTGGACCAAACCCACAATGGCTGTATGAGCACTACATGATGCCTCTTACCTTTAAGGGTGAAAACGTACAAGGTTTATTATTAGCTTGCAAAACTAAGGAAGCGCTCTTGTTACCTGCCTCCAATCGGCATTTCACCGAGCCAGCTGAGCACCAGCCAGGAATACTGCTACCCTCAGTCTCAAAACAGAGGCTAGGATATATATTTTTTTTTTTCTTCTTTTTTTACAGTTGCTGACCTGGTTTTGTTAGACAAACTTAGTTGTGGAACCAGTACCCTTACGAAGAGGGACTATGAGGCACAGACACCCTATAAAAAACACTACAAGGCACAGGGGCACCCTGAAGCACAGAGACACTATGAGGTCCCATTAGGTACTAAAAAGGCATTGACAAGAGGCACCGCGCCATAAAGTGCCGTGGGGCACCGCGCCATAAAGTGCCGTGGGGCACCGCGCCATAAAGTGCCCGCGCCATAAGGCACCACGCCATGATGTGCCATGAGGCACCACGCCATGATGTGATATAAAGAGCTATGATGTTCTCTTTGTGAGCGCAAAGAGGCTTATAAGGCACTGTGCTCAGATAAAGGTTTTAAAAAAAGAAATCCATCTGAATGAAGGATAAACCTTTCCTTTGGGTGGTAAATCTCAATTGTCAGACTAGCCCCACCCGAAGGAGCCAACTGATGATACGCAGCTGGACAGCAGACCTTCACAGAGACCATGTGCTGTATTAACACCATGTGCCGTCCTATGGATGGATTAAACAGACTGGAGGACAACAGTAAAAAAAAAAAACCTCAGTGTTTAGTTTAACATTTACTGAGCAGATTGAGGCTTTTTTTTTTTTTTTTTTTTTTGGTAAATTCTGAAATCTAATCATGAGGCTCCGTGTGACCCAGACATGTGGCCAACTTTAGCCTAGAGGTCTAAGGTCCAGCCGATTTTTAAAGCCCTTAGCCCAGATGGGGTCTTACAGAGCGCACCCACACCCAATTTTGAGTTTTGCGCTAACATCCTTCAGAACTTCCCTAGACCAAACAAGGAAAGGGCCCCATAACAAGGTAAACATTCATGACGATCACTCACCACCAGCTGTACGGATTCGGGGGCTGGAACGAGTCACAGGCCTGTTCCTCCCTCCGTCCATGCCTGAGCAATACTGCTCCCACTGATGTGCAGAGCTGGAGCTGCGCAGTTCCACAGCAGCTTCTCCACTGATGCACGGAGCTGGAGCTGCCGACCCCAGACAGGGGCGCTGGTCCACAGCTGCTCTCTCACGGACGTGCAGAGCTGGAGCCACCCACGGCAGCCTCTCCCACCAGAGAACGTGCATCAGGAGAGTTCATAGCTCTAAGGTGAGGTCGTGATCCACTCCTCGTCTGGACCTCCCTTCGCACACCCTAAAGGCCCACTGACCATAGTGGTGGCGCCTCAGGACACCGCACCAGCCGAGGCAGGGGGACTCCCGCTGCCTGTGTCGGACTGGCCAGGCCTGGCATCCCACGACGTCCACTTCTGTCTTCTGGCACCCCGCAGGTATGCCGGACTGTAGGATCCCATCAAGGACAGGAAACCAACTGATGCGGGAGAGAGGCACCGCCCTTTTTATCTGTAGGTTTCCTGTCCTTGAAGGGCGGATCCCCTCTCTCCGTGGTGCCGTCATGGGGGAAGGAGAAATAATGGTTACTCTTTTAAGCTGTGACCTGCAAACATATACAATTCATACCAAGTCCAAACATTTCCTTAGAACATACATTTGGCTTTTTAGGCTTGGTTAAAGGGTTCGCCCAGGATTAGATCTATAAAGGGATGTGTGCGGTATTGCTGAAACTGACAAGCTGGGATCCATTATAGTGGCCAGGCTGGAAACCTTAGGATCTGCTAAAAAATGGCTTCATCATACCAATCAAGGAGCAAAAAGCCAGTATAGACTGAGCTCTGCAATAAGAAATGACACCAACCTGAGATTCATTGTTACCAAGTTCTGCCTTTGAAAAAGGTCGCACTCGCAAATATACTTTCAGGGGATGTGACGCCTGGGAGCTCTGCGAGACACGGAGAGAGAAAAAATTATGCAAGTGAAAATACACTGGTTATTGTGAACACACTGAAGTAAAAGACGCCACAAGAACTAAATGGGCGCCTACAGCATTTTACACAAAATGCTCAAAATTGGTTAAAAGTAAATAAATGAATGCAAACTACCCTCGCAGCCTGTACCCCGCCAGTCTACACACTGCTGCACATAGGACATCATCCCAACAGCCTTTGTAAGGGACTCCTGGCTTTGGCGCAATAAAAAGCATCCTAAACTGCATGTGTGATTGCAGCCTTAATTCCCCTATTATAAAACCTTCAAGACATGCTTCCTAAATACACAGTCCTATCACTAGGACCCCCAGCTAACAAGGATGACTGGTTCTTTGAGAGGAAACTGAAAACAGTTGTGAAATATAGAAAATAAAAATGCTCTAAGTTTGTGTCCACAGCTCCGAGGCAGACCCATGCATCTCCATGGTTAGACTGCAACAAACCCTAGGTGTAGTCTGATCCTGCAGTCATCCTTCCATCTAACCTCCCCTTGTGCCATCCTGCAGGTTAGGCCATTCTCACACTATCAGTATTTTACATTGGAGCAGAAAGGTGGCTCAGTGGTCAGCGCTGCAAAGCTACAGTGCTGGGGTCCTGGGTTTAAATCCCACTAAGGGCAACATCTGCAAGGAGTTTGTACGGGTTTCCTCCAGGTTCTCCGGTTTCCTCCCACACTCCAAAGACATCCTGATAGGGAATGTAGATTGTGAGCCCCGATGGGGGCAGTGATGATAAAGTCTGTAAATAGTCTGAATTGTAAAGCGCTGCGGAATATGTTGGCGCTATATAAATAAAAACATTATTAATATTTGTGAGCCAAAATCACAATCAGAAGAAAAGTATAATAAAGTGATTACGTCTGCATTTATCACCCACTCCTGGTTTTGACTTACAAATACTGTCCATGTGAATGTGGCCTTAGAGGGAGTTGAGGAAGCCATCACTGCAGGATCTAACTAAAGTTTTTTTTGTAGTCTATAACCATAGATACACAGGTTTATAAGGCTTTATTCACACATTGGTATTTAATCAGTATTTGGATGCCAAAACCAGGAGAGTCTCCAAAACACAGAACAGGTGTCAGTCTTTCAATTATAGTTTTTCTCTGTAAATTCTACTTCTGTTTTTGGCATACAAACACTGATGTGTGAATGAGGCTTTACGCTGGACCTGTAGACACAAAACATTGAAAGAAAAAATTAATAAAATTTGAAGTGTAGAAAGCCCTCGCTCCTTTGCTGCAGGACTGAAAGGTGGGATACTGGAAAGGACTTACCAGTCTTGAGGAGTCAGAGGTAAGCGTGTCCCCTGCAGCGCTGCACATTGTGGGATCCAGCAGAGAGCTTTGCTCTGCAGACAGCACGGCTCCGTCGTCCCTAGCGTCCATCAGGGCAGCGTTTAGACTTGGCTTTCTGCAGCAGGAACTGTTAAAGGGATTCCTCCTTCAGATGAATAGTAAGAAAAAAAAAAAGCACAATGTCCACCAAGATACTCAGTGAGGACTTCTTATAGTAACACTCTGACGGTAGTAATGCATGATAGGCGACTGCAAGGTGTGAACACAGTGTTATATAGCAGCGCATCAGTAGATCCGTATTGCAGAATATTCACAATTACACCACCCAATATTGCCAGTAATCCTATATTCCAACAGTCAGGGCACAGAGCTTTGTCTGGATCATTGTTCGCTGTATCAGTTTTTTTTTTAATCTAATCATGTGCAATTGTTAGATTGAGGTTGAAGGGGATGATCACAGGCTGAATGATTATATTACACGCCATTTCATTACATTCGTGATGTATCTTTGCCCCCTGCCTTGCCCAGCCTTCAGTCCTGTCCAGACTACTCTCCGGTCCATAGGATGCCAACTGACGGAGGGCAAAGTGATCAGACGCACCATTCAGTCGTCTCACTAATGCAATGAAGTAGATTTCCTTTATTCCTGGTTGTGACTCGTGACCTTTCCTAGTCTGACAAAACTTCTGTGAATGCTTAGGCTTATTTCCTACTCTTCTTAGGCTGGCCTCCTAAGTCTATGTTCACACATTGCATTTTTGCAGAGACTTTTTGGTGCATTTTTTTTTTTTTTTTATGAAAAGGCTGCTCCTTGAATTACCAACAAAAACTGAGATTTCAGAAATCTACACATGCATGGTTCTCTGCATTTGAAGTCTGCAGAATGTCACTTTTCTGCTTTTTTGCAGCGTTTTTTTTTCACCCATAGAAAGCAATTAGAGTGAAAAAAAAAACAAAAGACACCACAACGGTGTTTTTAGTTGCATTTCTGTAGCGTTTTTTGCTTAATAAAACTAGTTTTATTAAACATGTACTGTAGATAGAACAAACATGTAATCTCCACCCAATAAAAGGCACAAAAATGTAAAATAAAAACTGTGAAAATATTGAAAAATAGGCGTTTTGAACACATTTTTCCTGCCAAGAGAGTAGGTTTGGCTGCAGACAAAAACTCTTCATGTGAACATGGCGTAATGCACCATTTTACTCTTTTGGTTTATTGCCAGCTAGCAACAATGTAGCAATGGTTAATACTCCTGTTTCAGTTTAACAAAGTTACTGACCTGCACTGTGGCTGCACCAGGGTGTGTCTGATCTCACCTTGTAAGAGGCAAGCTAGCACCCTCTAGTGGTATATAGAGAATCCTGCAAAGGATTCTGGGAGTTTCCATGTGTATAAAAGGTCACAATTAACCCCTTCCCGACTGAGCCTGCATCATTCCCAGCAGATGATGGCTGTCAATTTCTGACATTTAAAGTGGACAAATCACGTGTCCGATTTAGTTTTACCGGCTAAAATAAAAGCGATACATGTTTGGTATCACTGTAATCACACTGACCTCTGATCTGGAGAATCATGCTATCAAGTCATTGAAACCCAAAAAAGAGTGTCAGACTTGCGCTTTTTTTTCACCTTATAACGGCACTTGTACGTAAAAAAAAAAAAAACACTCCATGGTAAAAATTAATGGTGACTCACAAAAAGCGAGACCTGGTGCAAATGTATCAGGAGAACAAGTGGAAACCAACTAAAGCACAAAAGCAAATAAATATCCAAATTCTTTGAAGCATGTAAAACTCAACACCGCAGGCCAAATCTGGCCAGCAACGTAATTTAATGTGGCCCACAAAGCTGACGATGCCTCCTCTACTAGACAGTGGCTGTGTCCTGGACAAAGCCAGTGTCTGGCATAGATGCAGCCAACATTTGGCAGAGAGTGAGGCACCAGCACAGGGATTGGGTGCCATCTTGCACCTCTACACTGCTTTGTTCAGCAACTCACAGGTGGTGGCATATCTCTGAGAGCCCAACCTAGGGCACAGCTCTGAGAGCCCAACCTAGGGCACAGCTCTGAGAGCCCTACCCAGGGCCCAGGTCTGACAGCCCTACCTAGGGCCCAGGTCTGAGATCCCCACCTAGGACACAGCTCTATGAGCCCTTCCCAAGCATAGCTCTAAAACCCTACTCAGTCACAGCTCTGAGAGCTCTGTCCAGGACACAGCTCTACGAGCCTTTCCAAGCACAGCTCTAAAGCCCTACTCAGTCACAGCTCTGAGAGCTCTGTCCAGGACACAGCTCTACGAGCCTTTCCAAGCACAGCTCTAAAGCCCTACTCAGTCACAGCTCTGAGAGAACTACCCAGGGTGCAGGTCTGAGAGCCCTACCCAGCACACAACTCTGAGAGCCCTACCCAGGCACAACTCTGAGAGCCCTACTTGGGGCACAGCTCTGAGAGTCCTACCTAGACACAGCTCTAGAGCCCTACCCAAACACAGCTCTGAGAGTACTACTCCAGTACAGCTCCGAGAGTCCTACCCAGCACACAAGTCTGAGAGCCCTTCCAAAGCACAGCTTTAAAGCAATACTCAAGAACAGCTCTGAAAACGCTACCCATGACATAGCTCTGAGAGCCCTACCCAGGATGCAGGTCTGAGAGCCCTACCTAGGACACAGCTCTATGGGCCATTCCCAAGAATAGCATAAAGCCCTACCCAGGCACAGCTCTGAGAGCCCAGCCCATGAAAAGCTCTAAAGCCCTACTCAGTCACAGCTCTGAGAGCACTACCTGTGGCACAGCTCTGAGAACCCTATCCAGCACACAACTCTGAGTGCCCTACCCAGGCACAGCTCTGATAGCCCTACTCAGGCATAGTTTGAGAGCCCTACCTGGGGCACAGCACTGAGAATCCTACCCAGGCACAGCTCTAGAGCCCTACACAAGCACAGCTCTGATAGCATTACCCAAGCACAGCTCTGAGAGTACTACCCCAGCACAGCTCTGAGAGTCCTACCCAGGACACAGGTCTGAGAGCCCACCCCAGGAACAGCTTTCGCAGAGGATGAGGCATCAGCAAAGGGATTGAGTGCCATCTTACACCTCTACACTGCTTTGTTCAGCAACTCACAGGTGGTGGCACATCTCTGAGAGCCTTACCCAGGCACAGCTCTGAGAGTCCTACCCAGTGCACAGCTCTAAGAGCCCTGCCTGGGGCACAGCTCTGAGAGTCTTACACAGAACACAGCGCTGAGAGTCCTACCTAAAGCACAACTCTGAGAGCTCTATCCAAGCACAGTTCTGAAAGAATTACCCAAGCACAGCTCTAACAGTACTATCCAAGCACAGTTCTGAGAGTCCTACCCAGGACACAGGTCTGATAGCCCTACCCAGGAATAGGGTTTGGCCGAGGGTGAGGCACCAGCACATGGATTGGTTGGCATCTTCACCTCTACACTGTTTTGTTCAGCAACTAATAGGTGGTGGCACATCTCTGAGAGCCTTACCCAGGCACATCTCTGAGAGTCCTACCCAGGGCACAGATCTAAGAGCCCTACCCAGGGCACAGCTCTGAGAGTCCTACCCAAGGAATAGCTCTGAGAGCCCTACCAAGAGCACATCTCTGAGAGACCTGCCCTAGCAGAGCTCTGAGAGCCCTACCCAGGGCACAGCTCTGAAAGCCCTACTCAAAGCCTATTGATTCTGCACCCTTAAGCCAGGGGAATGTTACTCAGGTCGTTAGAGATATATGTCTGCAGGTGGGGGCCATGCACTTGGAATCTATTGATTGCTATGTGCTAGAGGGCTTACCCTCCCCTGTGGTTGTTGGACTACCTTGGCTGACGTTGCACAATCCTGTGGTGGACTGGCAGTCTCGGGAGGTAGTAAGGCGGAGCAAATACTGTCAAGGACCCTGAATGTGCACCCTTTTCAGTCGGAATACCTGTCTGATTTTGAGGATGTGTTCTCTGAACAGGGGTGTCAAGAACTTCCGCCTCATCAACCATATGATTGCTTCATTAATTTTATTCCTGGGGCCAAATTGCCTAAGAGCAGGTTATATAATGTTTCAGGTCCAGAGTGGCAGGCCATGAAGGACTATATCAAAGAGAGTCTGGCTAAGGGTCATATCAGACCCTCCTCATCTGCCGTTGCAGCAGGGTTTTAAAAAGATGGGGGTTTATGCCCCTGCTTAGATTTCTGGGAACTTAATCAGATCACAGTACAGGATCCATATGCTCTCCCTCTCAATCTGGACCTCTTTAACCCCTTAAGCCCCGCGGGTGGTTTGCACGTTAAAACCGGGCCAATTTTTACAATTCTGACCACTGTCACTTTATGAGGTAATTACTCTCGAACGCTTCAACGGATCCCCCTGATTCTGAGACTGTTTTTTCGTGACATATTGTACTTCATGATTGTGGAAAAATTTCTTCGATATCACTTGCGTTTATTTGTGAAAAAAACGGAAATTTGGCGAAAATTTTGAAAATTTTGCAATTTTCAAAATTTGAATTTTTAAGCCCTGAAATCAGAGCGATATGTCACACAAAAGAGTTAATAAATAACATTTCCCACATGTCTACTTTACATCAGCACAATTTTGGAACCAAAATTTTTTTTTGTTAGGGAGCTATAAGGGTTAAAAGTTGACCAGCGATTTCTCATTTTTCCAACAAAATTTACAAAACCATTTTTTTAGGGACCACATCACATTTGAAGTCACTTTGAGAGGTCTTTATGACAGAAAATACCCAAAAGTGACACCATTCTAAAAACTGCACCCCTCAAGGTGCTCAAAACCACATTCAAGAACTTTATTAACCCTTCAGGTGCTTCACAGGAATTTTTTGAATGTGGAAGAAAAAAATGAACATTTAACTTTTTTCACAAAAATGTTAATTTAGACCCAATTTTTTTTATTTTCACAGGGGTAACAAGAAAAAATGGACCCCAAAATTTGTTGTGCAATTTCCCCTGGGCACGCAGATACCCAATATTTGGGAAAAAAATACTGTTTGGGCGCAAGGCAGGGCTCGGAAGGGAAGGAGCGCTATTTGACTTTTTGATTGTAAAATTTGCTTGAATAATTAGCGGACGCCATGTTGTGTTTGGAGAGCCCATGTGTGCCCAAACTTTGGAGCTCCCCCACAAGTGACCCCATTTTGGAAACTAGACCCCCCAAGGCACCTTTCTAGATGCATAGTGAGCACTTGGAACCCCCAGGTGCTTCACAAATTGATTCGTAACAATGAAAAAGTGAAAAAAAAAAACACTTTTTCATTTTTATGAATCAATTTGTGAAGCACCTGAGTGTTCCAAGTGCTCACAATGCATCTAGATAGGTGCCTTGGGGGGTCTAGTTTCCAAAATGGGGTCACTTGTGGGGGAGCTCCAATGTTTGGGCACACAGCGGCTCTCCAAACGCAACATGGTGTCGCTAACAATTTGAGCCGATTTTCCGTTAAATTTGTTAGAGGACACCATGTTGCATTTAGAGAGTCCCTGTGTGCCCAAACATTGGAGCTCCCCCACAAGTGACCCCATTTTGGAAACTAGACCCCCCAAGGCACCTATCTAGATGCATAGTGAGCACTTGGAACCCCCAGGTGCTTCACAAATTGATTCGTAACAATGAAAAAGTGAAAAAAAAAACACTTTTTCATTTGTATGAATCAATTTGTGAAGCACCTGAGGGTTCCAAGTGCTCACTATGCATCTAGATAGGTGCCTTGGGTGGTCTAGTTTCCAAAATGGGGTCACTTGTGGGGGAGCTCCAATATTTGGGCACACAGCGGCTCTCTAAATGCAACATGGTGTCCACTAACAAATTTAACGCAAAATTGGCTCAAATTGTTAGCGACACCATGTTGCGTTTGGAGAGCTGCTGTGTGCCCAAACATTGGAGCTCCCCCACAAGTGACCCCATTTTGGAAACTAGACCCCCCAAGGCACCTTTCTAGATGCATAGTGAGCACTTGGAACCCCCAGGTGCTTCACAAATTGATTCGTAATAATGAAAAAGTGAAAAAAAAACACTTTTTCATTTTTACGAATTAATTTGTGAAGCACCTAGGGGTTCCAAGTGCTCACTATGCATCTAGATAGGTGCCTTGGGGGGTCTAGTTTCCAAAATGGGGTCACTTGTGGAGGAGCTCCAATGTTTGGGCACACAGGGACTCTCCAAATGCAACATGATATCCGCTAACAATTTGAGCCGACAATTTGTTAGCGGATATCATGTTGCATTTGGAGAGTCCCTGTGTGCCCAAACATTGGAGCTCCCCCACAAGTGACCCCATTTTGGAAACTAGACCCCCCAAGGCACCTATCTAGATTCATAGTGAGCACTTGGAACCCCAGGTGCTTCACAAATTGATTCATAAAAATGAAAAAGTGTTTTTTTTTTCACTTTTTCATTTTTACGAATCAATTTGTGAAGCACCTGGGGGTTCCAAGTGCTCACTATGCATCTAGAAAGGTGCCTTGGGGGGTCTAGTTTCCAAAATGGGGTCACTTGTGGGGGAGCTCCAAAGTTTGGGCACAGAGGGGCTCTCCAAACGCAATGTGGTGTCCGCTAACAATTTGAGCCGATTTTCCATTTAATTTGTTAGCGGATACCATGTTGCATTTAGAGAGTCCCTGTGTGCCCAAACATTGGAGCTCCCCCACAAGTGACCCCATTTTGGAAACTAGACCCCCCAAGGCACCTATCTAGATTCATAGTGAGCACTTGGAACCCCAGGTGCTTCACAAATTGATTCATAAAAATGAAAAAGTGTTTTTTTTTTCACTTTTTCATTTTTACGAATCAATTTGTGAAGCACCTGGGGGTTCCAAGTGCTCACTATGCATCTAGAAAGGTGCCTTGGGGGGTCTAGTTTCCAAAATGGGGTCACTTGTGGGGGAGCTCCAATGTTTGGACACACAGGGGCTCTCCAAACGCAACATGGCGTCCGCTAACAATTTGAGCCGATTTTCCATTCAATTTGTTAGCGGACACCATGTCGCGTTTGGAGAGCCCGTGATGTGCCTAAACAGTGGAGCTCCCCCACAAGTGTCCCCATTTTGGAAACTATACCCCTCAAAGATTTTATTAAGGTGTATAGTGAACATTTTGAACCCAGAGGTACGGCACATTATTTGTTTACATTAGGTCATCATATTGAATAAGTTTTCATTATTCTTGAGCGCAAGTGCTCGCTACTTGAGTTTGCATCGGGTACTCAGGTATGCACCATGTACAGCGTGTGCTCGAGTGACATGCTCGAGTCCCTGCTCCGCATGTTTCACGGTTATTAGACACCCAAAAAAAAACATGCGGGGATCGCTCGTGCATGGCAGGCAATTCCCGTAAAGTTTTTTGGCCGCGAAGCATATGGGGCAGAGACTCGAGCATGTCACTCAAATACCCACGATACTAAATGCATACCAGAGCACCCGATGCAAACTCAAGTAGCGAGCACTTGCTCTCAACACTAGTCGCCATATCGTCATCTTTTTTTCTTACTTTTGAAAAAAATCCCAACCCCAGCCCTAACCCTAGCACAACCCTAGCCCCAGCACAACCCTAGCCCCAGCACAACCCTAGCCCCAGCACAACCCTAGCCCCAGCACAACCCTAGCCCCAAACCCAGCCCTAACCCTAGCCCAATCCTAACTCAAGAGTTTATTTTTGACGCCGTTCCTTGTGCGGTATAAGTGATTAGACGACTTTATTCTTCGGGTCGGTGTGATTACAGCAATGCCAGAATCATATGGGGTTTTTATGACTGACAGCTGTCACACACTAAAAGACGCATTTTTTGTAAAATCTAGTTTTTGCATCGCCATATTTTGAGAGCTATAATTTTTCCAAATTTTGCAGACAGTCATGTGGCAGCTCGTTTTTTGCGGGATGACTTGACGTTGTTATTGGTGCCATTTTCAGGCACGTGACATTTTTTGATCGCTTTCTATTCCGATTTTTGGGAGGCAGAATAAACAAAAACCAACAATTCAGGAATTGTTTTTTTTTTTTATTCTGTTCCGCGTGTGGTAAAATTGATGAGGCAGCTTTACTCTTCGGGTCAGTACGTTTACAGCGGTACCACATTTGTATAATTTTTCTATGTTTTGGCGCTTATACACAATAAAAGCTATTTTATAGAAAAAAATATTTTTTAGTATCGCTTTATTCTGAGAGCTATAACTTTTTTATTTTTCGGCTGATGGAGCTATATGGCAGCTTGTTTTTTGCGGGACGAGATGACGTTTTCAGCGGTATCATTTTTATTTATATGCGTCTTTTTGATCGCGTGTTATTCCACTTTTTGTTTGGCGGTATGGTGATAAAGCATTGTTTTTTGCTTGTTTTTTTTTTTTTTTTTTTTACCGTGTTCACTGAAGGGGTTAACTAGTGGGACAGTTTTATAGGTCAGGTTGTTCCGGACGCGGCGATACCAAATATGTGTACTTTTATTGTTTTTTTTTAATTTTTTTTATAGTAATATTTATTGATGGGTACATTATATTTTTATTTTTGGTGTATTATTTTTTTTATTTTTTTATAATATTTTTGCACATTTTTTTTTTTTTTTTTTCCACTTTCACACAGTTTATACACTTTATTACTTTGTCCCACTCTGGGACTTTCACTTTTTTTTTTCTGATCGCCTGCATGGCACAGGAATGGAGCACCATCCCTATGCCATGAAGGCTGTCAGAAGTGCACAGTGTGAAGATTGCTTGGAGATGCACTGCGCATGTCCAAGCAATCTTCCTGCTCTCTGGTGACCCGGATGTTGTCATGACGACATCGGGTCGTCATGGCAACACCCGGGAAGCCTTTGCAGACTGCGCTGGAAGCCGGAAGAGGAGGTGAGTATCGGCGATCACCTCCCCTTGCCCCCGCAATGCCGCGATCGACTTCGATCGACTTCGATCGCAGCATCGCGGGGGTTAATGTGCTGGGAGCGGTGCGTGACCGCTCCCTGCACATAGTACCGGGTGTCAGCTGTGACAATCAGCTGACACCCGGCGGCGATCGCGCCCGCACAGCCTGTGTGCGCGCGCGATCGCCATGACGTACTAATACGGGTCTGGCTCTTAAGTCCCAGGGCACAGACGCGTATTAGTACGTCAGATGTTATTAAGGGGTTAATCAGATCATTAGAGCTAAGTGGTTTTCCAAACTGGACCTCAGGGGGGCATATATTCTCATCCAAATAAAGGAGGGGGTTGAGTGGAAGACAGCTTTTAATACACCAAAGTGACACTACGAAAACCTCATAATGCCATTTGGCTTAACTAATGCTCTCGACATTTTTCAATACTTTTTAAAATACATTTTCTGTCATCTGGCAGGTAGATTTGTGGTAGTCTATCTGGATGACATATTGATTATTCGTCGGACCTTGATTCACATAAGGTACATGTCAGCAGTTCTTACAAATACTCAGGAACAATAAATTATATGTTAAATAAGAGAAATGTATGTTTTCGGTTCAGGAGATCCCTTTTCTGGTGTATTTCTTATCATCCACCGGTTTTCAGATGGATCCAGCGAAAGTCCGGGCGGTACTGGAAAGGGAGCGTTCTGAAAACTTAAAAGCTTTAGAAAGGTTTACAAAGGTTTTTGGGTTTCGCTCATTATTACCGTAAGTTCATCAAGAACTTTTCGGTAGTGGCCAAACCACTGACAGATATGACCAGGAAAAGGACAGACTTTTCTAAATGGTCCAGTTTGGCCAGTGCTACCTTAAAGTGATGTTTTGCTTCTGCACCAATTCTTATACAGCCTGACGTCACTCAGCAGTTCATTGTAGAGGTTGATGCATCAGAGGTGGGGATTGGGGCTATATTGTCGCAGAGTTCAACTCCAAGTAAATGGTGTCTGTGTGCATACATCTCCAAGAAATTGTCGTCCGCCTAGAGGAACTATGACATTGGTAATAGGGAACTTTTTAACAATAAAGTGGGCCTTTGAGAAGTGGTGTAATTTTTTGGAGGGGGCAGTTCATCCAGTCACGGTAATCACCAATCGTAAAAATCTTTTTTATCTAGAATTAGCTAAATGTCTGACACCTAGACATGCAAGATGGTCATTGTTTTTTTTACCAGATTAAAAATTTTTGTGACTCTGAGAGCCCTACCCTGGGCACAGCTCTGAGAGCCCTACCCAAGGCACAGCTTTAGGAGCACTCCCCAAGCACAACTCTGAGAGCTAACCAGGCACAGCTCTGAAAGCCCTACCCATGGCACAGCTCTGAGAGCACTACCCATGGCACAGCTCTGAGAGCACTACCCATGGCACAGCTCCGAGAACCCTACCCAAGGCACAGCTCTGGGAGCCCTACCCAGGCCCAGCTCTGAGAACCCTACCCAAGGCACAGCTCTGGGAGCCCTACCCAGGCCCAGCTCTGAGAACCCTACCCAAGGCACAGCTCTGAGAACTCTACCCAAGGCACAGCTCTGGGAGCCCTACCCAGGCCCAGCTCTGAGAACCCTACCCAAGGCACAGCTCTGAGAACTCTACCCAAGGCACAGCTCTGGGAGCACTCCCCAAGCACAACTCTGAGAGCTAATCAGGCACAGCTCTGAAAGCCCTACCCAAGCACAGCTAAGAGCACTACCCATGGCACAGCTCTGAGAGCACTACCCAAGGCACAGCTCTGGAAGCACTCCCCAAGCACAACTCTGAGAGCTAATCAGGCACAGCTCTGAAAGCCCTACCCAAGCACAGCTAAGAGCACTACCCATGGCACAGCTCTGAGAGCACTACCCAAGGCACAGCTCTGGAGCCCTACCCAGGCCCAGCTCTAGGAACCCTAAGCAGGCAAAGATCTAAGAGTCCTACCCAGAGCACAGCTAAAGAGGTAAGCATTTTTAAAATCTTAAATTAAAAATATAATGAAAAGAAATTCAACCAAGAAATCTAGTCAAATTCCATTTCAACCCTACATTTGTATGCTTGCATTTTGTTTTGTGTTTGCTGCTATTTTCAGAACACGATCAATGGATGCAGACAGTGTGTGATCTGGTATCTCAGGTTATTATTATTATTATTATTATAGCGCCATTTATTTCATGGCGCTTTATATGTGAAAAAGGGGGTATACATAGCAAAAACAATTACAATGATCTTTAACAAAACGTGACGACGACTGGTACAAGAGGAGCGAGGACTCACAGTCTACAAGGGATGGGTGAGGATACAGTAGGTGGGGTTTAACAATATGTCAAGGAGTAGTTACTTTTGTACAATCTTACAATTGCAAATGGCCACAGGCAGCCATGAGTTTGACACTGCTGCATTGGGGGTTAAAAGGACCAATTATGAGTCAGTTTGGTTAGATCTGGAGCCTGGGTGGTGTATCATTGTAGTGGAGGGGCTATAAAACTAATGCAAAGAATTAGCCAGTCATATGCACATTGAAGGTGAAAGCTCCTCTGTAAATAGTCCTGGTTATTGCTCCAGGGCATGTTATAAAGTCAATGATAGCCAATGACCACTGCTTCGCTTTACTACTACTCGAATTGTCAGTGTATTTCTAGCATCAGATGGTGGTAACACTCACATCAAGTACACTGAATCCTTCGCTGCCATCCTCCTGCATCACGTCACTGATGTCACTGACCAAAAAAATAGTTTTTATATGAAAACCAAAACAGTCCACAACTTACCAAAAATAAGTGTATCTGCATACAAAAACAATATTACACAATGTTATGGGTTTGTGCGGCTTTCAATCAGCCTGTGACTGAAAAGTCCAAATGTGCAATCCCGGATCTCCACCATGGTATACACCACTCGGCACTGGTCACTCCTGCTGCCAGCAAACTACTGCTTTCCAGCTTCATATTTACCACCATTCATGTGATCGCTGTAACTAACGATCCTACAGTGTAATGTGTCTGCCTATCAAAATTTGGCATAAGGGATCATTCCCGCCCGGTTCTGACTGCCATAGTTACGTTAAATTACAAGTGTGCATGTTATTTCCACCTTCTACGTTTAAAGTGACTGCTGTATGGGATATCATATCAGTACAAAGTATCCACATTGTAAAGACTTCTGCTGCATATTTATCAGATACTACTAGTACACTGTATTTCCGTTATAAGGGCTCCCCCTGCTGGATATTTATAGGATTTTTGTACATGGGCTTCCCCTTCTGGCTATTATGAGATACTAGTATAATGTATTTCCTTTATAAGGGCACCCTCTGCTGGATATTTATAGGATATTTGTACATGGCCTCCCCATACTGGATATTTATGGGATATTTGTACATGGGCTCCCCCTACTGGATATTTATGAGATATTTGTACATGGGCTCCCCCTACTGGATATTTATGGGATATTTGTACATGGGCTTTTCCAGCTGGATATTTATAGGATATTTGTACATGGCATCCCCCTACTGGATATTTATGGGATATTTGTACATGGGCTCCTCCTACTGGATATTTATGGGATACTACTAGTACAATGTATTTCCTTTATAAGGGCTCCCTCTGCTGGATAATTATGGGATATTTGTACATGGGCTCCCTCTACTGGATGATTGGTAGCTACAATATAAAAGTACTTGCTGCTGAATTTCATGTGGTTGCTGTGACTTGTTGTTCTTTTTAGTAACATAATCAGTGATTAATCACATAATTCTGTGATCTCCGAACTAATAAATCACTTTGTTTTGTAACCTGTAAAAATGAACACGGACATCTGTTTTCTGTGGGAAACCATTTAATTTTTTTATATAATGGTTTGTTTTTTTCAAACAACCCTCATATCAAGGAATGTCCCAATAGGGACCCCAGAAGTGCATGCGAGTCCCCCAAGAAGGTTATAATTGATCAGCTAGAGCCATCAGTCAATGACCCAGTTTTCCATCCATATTACAGACAAAATACTTTCCTGACCATGGGTCTCGTGACCCGAACTAACCGTGTCATAGGGATAAATAAGTAAGGTCACTATATGGCCCTTGGAATTAACCCTTTGGAACATTTCCTGCAGAGATGATGCTTGCATTTTTTCTCCCTGTTATACTTTAGTATTTTGAAATTTGGCTGTAAAAAAAATGTGCAAAATTACCAACAATGCACAAGTCAGACACTACACACTGTGAACTGCAAATATCGCAGGCTCATAGACCACCATCTTCTAGACACACCAGAGCTGTGTAGCTCCAGGGTTATGTGGGCCCTTGGGTGACGGCGTCCCCCTAGGCCCATATTAATCTTTCTTCCAAGAGTTATAACATTTTTATTCCTCTGTCAGTTGTATGTGGGCTTATACAACCCCTGGCAAAAATTATGGAATCACCGGGCTCGGAGGATGTTCATTCAGTTGCTTAATGTTGTTGAAAAAAAGCAGATCACAGACATGGCACAAAACTAAAGTCATTTCAAATGGCAACTTTAGGGCTTTAACCCCTTAAGCCCCGGAGCATTTTTCGTTTTTGCATTTTCGTTTTTGCTCCTTGTTCCCAGAGCCATAGCGTTTTTATTTTTTGGTCAATATGGCCATGTGAGGCTCATTTTTTGCGGGACGAGTTGTACTTTTCAACGCCATTACTAGTTTTACCATATCCTGTACGGGAAAAAAATTCCAAGTGCGGTAAAATTGCAAAAAAAGTGCAATACCACAGTTGTTTTTTATTTATTTTTTTTACCACGTTCACTGAATGCTAAAACTGACCTGCCCTTCTCATTCTACAGGTCATTACGAGTTCATAGACACCAAACATGTATAGGTTCTTTTATATTTAAGTGGTGAAAAAAAATTCCAAAATTTGGTAAAAAAAATAAATAAAAAAATAGCGCCATTTTCTAAGACCCGTAGCGTCTCCATTTTTCGTGATCTGGGGCTGGTTGATAGCTTATTTTTTGCGTGCCGGGCTGACGTTTTTATTGATAACATTTGGGGTAGATTCGATGTTTTGATCGCCCGTTATTGCAATTTTGCGGCGACCAAAACACGTAATTCTGGCGTTTAGAATTTTTTTCTCATTACGCCGTTTACCGATCGGATTAATTCTTTTTTTATATTGATAGATCGGGCGATTCTGAATGCGGCGATACCAAATATGTGTATGTGGGGTTTTTTTTTTTTTTTATATATATATATATTTATATATTTATTTTGAATAGGGCAAAAGGGGGGTGATTTAAACATTTATATTTTTTTATTTTTTTTTAATATTCTTAAAAAATTTTTTTTTTTTTTTTTTTTTTTTTTTACTTTTTACATGCTTCTATAGTCTCCATAGGAGACTAGAAGCAGCAACTATCCGATCGCCCCTGCTACATACAGGGGACGAGCAGGTCCCCTGCATGCAGCAGAAATGGTCCTGTGCTATGAGCGCCGACCACTAGGTGGCGCTCATAGCGACAAGATCATGACAACCACAGGCGTCTGCTGCAGACCCTGGGTTGTCATGCACGCCCATCGGCGACCCGCGATCACGTGACGGGGTCGCCGGGGCTTATGACGCGCTACCCAGAAGCGCGCGTTAAATGCTGCTGTCGGAGATTGACAGCGGCATTTAACATGTTAACAGCCGCGGGTGGATCGCGATTCCACCCGCGGCTGTTGCGGGCACATGTCAGCTGTAAGAATCAGCTGACATGTGCTCTGTTCAGTGAGGGCTCAGCGCAGCAGCCCTCACTGAACGGGCAGTACGCAAATATGCGTACTAATACGTCCCCGCTAAGTAAGGGGTTAAGAAACACTAAAAGAAATCAAGATTAAAAATGTGGTACTTAGTAAGGGTAATTTTTTTCAGACCAAGCAGAGGGAAAAAATTATGGAATCACTCAATTCCGATAAAAGGATCGGCTCTATGAAGCACATAGACACAGGGTCTTCAGTAGGTCCTCAGCTGCCAGGAAAATGCCATTGCTCCTCATTGACCGCATCATCTAAGGGGTTAAATGGCTACGGATCAGAGCTAGTAAGCAGTTAGATCAAAGATTCCCTTCTAACGCAGTTGGGACCACACTGTATGGAGAAGGCTCTGCTCTTGAGGCTGCTCTGTATATGATGTCACCAATGGAAATCTCAGCCCAAATTCCCCGGCCCCTCTCTCCACCATTAAAAACAAATATACATACCATGCTATGAAGAGTCGAGAGATATGTGGGGCACAATCCTGCCAAACGTGATCCCAAACATTAACTGACCCTAACCCTACTGACCTTTCTGAAGTTTCAAACCCTTAGGCTATGTGCCCACGTTGCAGAAATGAAGCAGAAAATTTCTGCTTCATTTCCGCATGTCCTCTCCTGGAAAAACGCATGCGGAATTTGGCAAGCGTTTTTCACGTGTTTTAGAAGCGTTTGGGACATGCGGAATTGCCTTGCATTTTTATTGCATTGACAAGGCAATTCCGCATGCGTAAACGCAAAATGAATGGACATTCTGTGGATTTTTGAGGGCATCAAAAACGCTGCGGAAAAACCCACAGCATGGGCATTGAAATTGCGGATTCTCATTGGGGATGGATTACCAAGCGTGTCACAAGAGTTTACACTGCGGAAATTCCGCAGCATATATGCTTGTAAAATGCTACGTGGGCACATACCCTCATAGATGAAACATACACACTACTCGTAAAACATATATACAAAACATCTTCCAATATTAACCAGTAAATGTTCTGCCTCTATTACCACACAATATTCACCAAATGACCTAAAGTCCATGGACACCTCACCATCACACCTACCAGATTGTTGGAGATCCAATCCCAAAACTATGGTGTTAATATGGAGTTAGATCATCTTTCATGGCCTCCACCAATCTGAGTAGACTTTGTGTCTATGAACATGTGTGAAGTTGGGCACCAATAGAAAAGATCCCCTCATCACTTCCTCCTCTGAAGACAAGCGAGGTCAGTGATAGCATGTGTACAGACGGGCATCGTGCACCTGCCCCTTTGTAATGACTAGGACTGGTACATGATACCCGCTACTTATAAGCAGTTTATGCTTATGTCAGGTCTGCACATGTGGGTCCCAGAAGGATGTTATGCGGCTGTCAGCGATGAGATGGCTCCTTCTTCCATTTGAACACTGGTGCAGAGAAAGCGCTCATCAGCCCCCACCCCAACCTGCAGCAGCATGATGAGCTGAGTACATTGCTGATGTCATCGCACAGCTGCCTGCGCTGCACAGGCAGAAAAGTCAGGCACTGGTAAGCACTCCATGGAGGAGCCGAAGATTAAATGTTATCTTAAATGAGGGGGTCAGGGGAGGAAAGTGTTATTACTACGAGGGCACATAATTTGGGGTGATGTCTGAAATGAATGGCACTATACAAGCAAAATAAAAAATTATGGGGACGTTAAGGGGATTGTGATAGGGGCATAGTATAGTAAGGGACAGTGGGGGGAGCACATACTGATGGCGGTTCTGGCAATGTATTCACGTACTGACTTATGATCTTGTACACATGTAGCATCCATAATGTGTTTCATGGCAATGTTAAACAAAAATCACACTAAAAACAAAACAGGTGTCAAAACGTCAAGATTTGAGATGAGAATTTGGAGTTTCTGCTCTAAAAAAAAAAAACACCTTTAAGTTAGTGTGTTCATACTTATTTTTGGAGCAAAAGCTCTGCAAATCCTTCTCAAAATTTGGTTCTGGTGATCGATTAATGTACTGATGGTGGTTTTGGCGATTATTCATGTAACTAGCCCTTTAAAAAAAAAAAAAAATTGCAGCCCTTGCGATTGGTTCAGTATGGAATTGTGGCCCTTGACTGAAAAGCGCAGTGCACCTCTGCTTCATTTGAATAGGTTACCTAAATGTAAGACAATGGTGAAGTCTTCTCTAAGAGAAGGGTAAGTGGAATGGATCTGCAAGGCTGGTGCAAGTACAGTATTTCCAGACATCACTTCTTTAAAGTCAGAGCCAAAACATACTGGCTACATGCACATGTCAGTGTACAGAATCTCAGACTGACCACCAGTCTCCTGTGCCAAATTAACTTCAAGAGACCCAGTTATATGAGGCTGTTAACAGGTTCAGAGAGCCACAGCCAGTCTCAAACAGGTTGTATCAGACATTGCCCACATTACAGCTTGCCACTCCATGCAATACAGCATTGAAGCCAGCGATTAGCTGAAGTAGGCTGTTGGTCAGTATGTGAGCACTGCATCACTACTGCAGCGGATAGATCAGGCGATTAGTGGGACTTTTAAGCCTCTGCAGATCCCCTTTAATACCCCTTAATTTATATCTTCAGATATTTAAGAGTTGCTTCTAGGCAAAATACTTACTCCATAAATTTAAATAGAAAACCCACAAAGTCATTATAGTCAAGATGTTTTATTCAGGAAACGTGGCATTTATGCATCAGCAATGGTGACTTCAACTTCTACACCAGGCTCAATGCTGATGGACGTGATCTGTTTCACGATCTCAGAGGGACTGTGCAGATCAATTAGGCGCTTGTGGATACGCATCTGGAAGCGATCCCAAGTCTTGGATCCCTCACCACAAGGGGTTTTTCTCGTAGTGATACGCAGAGTCTGAAAAAGAAAAAAAACAAGTCATTTAGTAAACAGTTAATTGACTCCGTCATTTATTAAGCAGCATTTTTTTTTTAAAATAGTCTTTTATGGTTTAATTTTAGGCGTGGAGAAGTTTAGGCACGGAGAACTGCAGTCAGGATCCTACAATAATTACAGAAGTGGCGCTGAAAGATTTTAAAAATTAAAGGCTGAACCCCTGCGGTTCCAGCACAGGGAGCTCTAGGAGTCTTATCCACAAAGGATTAAGTATTCTTTACCTCAGCAGTTACATGACTGGAATAGCGAGTCCTCACAGGCCTCAGAAGTCAAGTGACCAAAGAACAGAAAGCAGTGGCTTCAGCCGCAGACAACCATCAGGTTCAGAGCAAGACTGCCTGTCACATTAAAATTATTGCTTATTTCTTACACATAGGACATCCCTGGCCAAGAAAGGCTTCACATGCCTGGATTTAACACTGGAAAAAACCTGCAAGGTTCACATCTGCATGGGAGGCCAAGTGCCACCATAGCACATTATGGGGAGTGTCAGCACAGAATGGCTGCTCAAGCCAAGTTCAGATACCTTGGCAAGACTCAACATTTACATGCACCTTCCCAAATACTTGTTTTCCCTCTTTGATTGGTTTTAGAGTCATAAAATGGTGCAGAGCTTGAAAACAAGTAGGTCAGAAGGTACATTTAAATGTTTGGCCCATAATGCACCAAGCAGCCGCACTTGGTTTGAACAGTCATTCTGTGCTGACTGACCCCAAGGCAAGAGTGCAGTACAACAAAAATCTGCAGTAATTAGCACATAGTCCAATATACTAATTATTGTAGAATTTTCAGTTCCAAAGTACACAGCCATTTCACCAACTGCTTACGTAATCTTATAATTATATTTTGGGATTATACTATAATACACATATATCCCTTTTGTTACTTGTGACCCATTTGTAATCACCAATGACCTACTTACAGCCAAAGCTAACAGACAATTCTCTGTACTCCTTCTACTTGACCTGTCTTCTGCTTTTGATACAGTTGACCACTGCCTCCTACTGCAGATACTCTCTTCCTTTGGCGTCAAAGACCTTGCTCTATCCTGGATCTCCTCATACCTTTCTAACCGCACATTTAACATCTCCCACAATACCTTCTCATCCCTCCCCCTCTCTGTTGGGAGTCCCTCAAGGCTCTGTCCTAGGACCTCTACTCTTCTCAATCTATACCCTTGGCCTGGGACAGCTCATAAAATCCTATAGCTTCCAGTACCATCTGTACGCTGATGACACCCAGATCTACCTCTCTGGCCCAGACTCCCAGCGTGTCTAGCAGCCATATCCTCCTCCTCCTCCCGCTACCTCAAGCTCAATTTGGACAAAACTGAACTCATTATCTTTCCCCCATCTCGCATATCTTCCCCACCTGATCTATCCATCACAATAAAAGACATCACTCTTTCCGCTGTACCGACAATCTGCTGCCTCGGAGTAACCCTTGACTCTGCCCTGTCCTTCAAACCCCACATCCAAGCTCTCGCCACCTCCTGTCGCCTCCAGCTCAAAAACATTTCCAGAATCCGTCCTTTCCTCAACCCTAACTCTATTAAACTGCTTGTGCATGCCCTCATCATCTCCCACCTCGACTATTGCAACATCCTTCTTTGTGGCCTCCCTGCTAACACTCTCGCACCCCTCCAGTCCATCCTCAACTCTGCTGCACGACTCGTTCATCTCTCACCTCGCTACTCCTCTGCTACCCCCCTTTGCAAATCGCTTCACTGGCTCCCAATTGCCCAGCGCATCCAGTTCAAATTACTAACACTGACCTACAAAGCCATCCATAACCTCTCTCCTCCGTACATCTTTGAACTAATCTCCCGATATATTCCCTCACGTAACCTCCGGTCCTCCCACGACCTCCTTCTCTCCTCCACACTTATCCGTTCCTCACGCAATCGCCTCCAAGATTTCTCCCGAATATCCCCCATCCTATGGAATTCTGTGCCTCAACATGTCCGATTATCCACCACATCCAGATCCTTCAGACGGAACCTGAAAACCCATCTCTTCAAGAAAGCTTACAGCCTGCAATGACCCCGCTGCCTCCTCAACAATGCCGAAGCTACTACTGCAACCCCCCAACCTACTGTCTCCTCCCTATTCCCGTAGAACGTAAGCCCGCAAGGGCAGGGTCCTCTTCTCCCCGTACCAGTCTATCTTTGTTAGTTTGTTTACTGTAGTGATATTCCTATTTTGTATGTAACCCCTTATGTACAGCGCCATGGAATCAATGGCGCTATATAAATTCATAATAATAATAATTTGTATACACCTATGTGTATGTTGCACCTTTGATCTATCCATTCAGGAGCTGTTGGTGCCCGACAGGTGACATCGAAGTGCTAAGATTCAGTTCCGATAAAGGTACAGAACGCAAATAGCGCAGACATGAACGGAGCATGTTAGCAGGTTCCTGATCCCATTACCTTGGTAGGCATGCGTACAGGTCCCTTCACCTTCAGATTCTTCTCCTTGGCTCCACGGATCAGATCAGCACAGACTAAAAAGTCAAATTTACATTTCATTAGTCGTCTTATTTGCATCATTGGCATTAATGCTAATATTCTATCCACAGCCCTGATAATAGGCTATAATGTGAATCACTGAAATATAATCAGTATTGCCAATCCAAGTCCATAAAAAAAAATTTTTTTTTTACATGCACTATTACAAACATGAATACTAGATCACAATTCTTTATACCACACATTACCACCGATACGGTGCTCCAGACATGTTAAATCTGCCATATGAATACGTTAATACAATGGCAAATACACCAGTCGGAAGGGTTTAAAGGGGACTGCAGTCAGTGGGTGTATGGAAGCGAGGCCACGCTCACTAGTCAGACTCTGGCCAGGAGTATGTATAACACATACATACCCTCCAGTCCCAGCTCAGCAAATCTCTGCAGCACTGGGGGACTCACAAGTCTACAGTCACAGTGTGACTGCAGACTTATCAATTTGGACAGGACAACCCCTTTAATAAACGTGCTGCCTTTCGACAAAATTTGTCTAAAAGATAAATATCTAATAAGGTTAAGGCATAAGCCCAAAAATAAGGCTATACTTATTTATGAAACTTGTTTGGCTTTTTACAGAATGCTAATAAAGTGAATGGAGAGTAGTGTGCCCACAGCCACCGCTCCATTCAGAGGCCACGTCACCAGACAGCAAGGGAGTGAAGACGGCTCAAGTCTGTAGATCATACCTGGGGAACCTGCACATCTGACATTTACTGCACACTCTAAATTCTGGGTACGGGGCACATAAGGCACATTGGACAGCAGCATGTTCAATATACAGGCAACTAACCTTTCTCCAGCGATTTCACATTGCGGCTTGTGAGTGTAATTCGGATACGATGAATGGCCACTTCCTGTTCAACAGGTGCTTTGCCAGTATCTTTAAAAGCCTAAAGGAAAAAAAAGATAGAATATATGAATATATACATACATACCAGCAGCTTCAATGTTCTGCTATAACCATCCATGAAGAACCTTGCCTGGTTAACAGATCTACAGTTTCAGCTCTTCCAGGATCACAAACCTGTAGTCACTTGTGTTACTGCTCCCGCATCCAATTACTGCAGAGTCACCCCAGTGTCTGTAACCAGTCATAATACATAGGCTTGTATGGGAGCCACGTGCCAAAGCCGCCATCACCTAGTCATAGCTACATAGGCATGTATGTTAGCCAAGTGCCACAGGCGCCATCACCCAGTCATATCTACATAGGCTTGCATGGGAGCCACAGCCACCATCACCTAGTCACAGATGCATAGGCTTCTATGGGAGCCACAGCCACCATCACCAAGTCATCTACATAAGCATGTATGGTAGCCAAGTGTCAAAGGCGCCATCACCCAGTCATATCTACATAGGCACGTATGGTAGCAAAGTGTCAGGCACCATCACCCAGTTATATCTACATAGGCTAGTATGGGAGCCACATCACTGGCAATCTGCTCCACTATAATAGCAGAACAAGGAGACTGCAGCTCCAGCAACGTCCACCAGGATAGTCCCAGCTCTACAACACACCAGAGGGGCTCCAGGACCACCGATCTAGAACATGTCCACCGCTATAAGCCAGAATACCACATCACCCGAGACCCCCATGATAGAGCTGCAGGACCACAGCAGTCACATTACAGCAGGCGGAATAAACCCACAGAGCTGCCTCACAGCTGCAAGACTGAGAAGGGATCACCACAGTACAGCCTGACATCTGCAGGCAGAAGACCACAGTCTGCACAACCCCCGGCTGATAATGGGGTCAGAGTACCCACAGCTCAGGCCTCCTCCCCGGACACCACAAGCATCACCCCGCGCCGAACACACGGGAACAGTTATGTCAGCAGCTGCCCACAATAACGGGCCATATTAGTCCATAGACCGGACATTGTGTTACCGCAGCCCATAGCATTTAACACACATAAGGATGTCCTGTACTGCCCAGTAGTGGCGCAGGGACTACGGCCGCACCGTCCCAGCATGGCCTCCCTCACCGCACACTCACCATGTCTAATCACCTTCCTGACCGACTTATTCGTGTACGATGAGAGCGAACAGCGGTGAGCCAGGAGCAGGCGCTCAGCACGGTGCACACACCACAAGGGCTGTACTGAAAGAGAGCGAACACGCCCGCCACCCTCCTATTTATACTACACAGGCTTCCGGCCTACAGGAAATACGTCATCACTACAGAGCCGGTGTTACCGGCCGCCATGTTTAGTCAGGGCAGACATCCCTTACTTTACAAGTTATAGGCATGTACGTCTAACAAGCGAGGTCCGTGCTGCTGTTCAGGCATTCACCACAGACATAGCGCCCATAGTTGGAGTTGCTTCTTGTAACATAAGGGGGTTACTACTACGCTCCTGCTATTACCACCAGGCTGTTGTAGTTCACCTTTATCAATTTAAAAAAGCTCCGCCCATGAACTGACCCCGCCCACAATCATTGGTCCTGTGTGCCTGGTGCCGCCTCCAATGATGGCTGTCCGACAGTGCGATTACCATTGTATTTTTTTTTTATACAAGTTACCTTTCTCATGTGGGTTATGGTGATATTAAATTATTATATTATGGCTACTGGCATCATGTAATTTTTTAGTACTTGAAGTACGGCAGATGATAAGGGGCGCTGTTTATCTGAATCACCTTTACAGCACTGAGAATTAAATATATAATACAGCGTCCCCCGGAGGTTTAAACCGTATATTACAGCTGACATCTTGTGGCAGCGGCCCGTATCAGTGCTAGCGACAATTGTGGGTGTTCAACCCTCGGTATGCTGTTAATAGCAATAGAAGGAGGGGGCTCCCTCACCCCATGGGCACCCATATGATGTAATCGCGGGGTGCGATGGTTGCAATAACGGACCTGGGGGTCTACCAGCCCGTTAGGACATGCCATAAACCGGGTCTAATAGGACATGTGTCAGTGTAAGGACTCATGCAGACGAGCGTAGAAAGCGGCCGTGTGCTGTCTGATTTTTGATCGGACAGCGCACTGACCCATGTTTTGTAGTAGGACTCTTCACATGAACGATTTTTCTCACGGTCCGACGGTCCACGAGAAGAAATGTCACAGCATGCACTACTTTCTTGCACGTATTAGGTAAGACTCACACATTCACGTGTACGGGTGTGTAAAAAAATAAAATTGGATTCCACACCGAACATCCGCGTGACATCAGATTTTTACGAATACATTTCTGTTATAAACGTAGGAAACTGTACTTGACAATGTGCACATTGTCATGTAGATTTATCAAAATGGATCGCACATGGATGTCACACGGACATAAAAAAATGGATGAAAATTAGTTGAAAATCGTCAAAGTTTTCTGGACGAAACTTAAACAATTTTTTATACACACGGCTATAGCCGACCTAAAAGTGACAGGCCTGATTCACTGTAATACACAGGTCAAAAATGGTCAAGGCCCTTGGTGGGATTAATGGGAAAATGTCTCCAGGTTTTTGCTACCTCGTCTGTCAGCAGCATAATGTAGGTAAAGAGACCCTGATTCCAGCGATCTATCACTTACCATATTTTTTTGGTCTATAAGACACACTTTTTTCCCGAAAGTTGGGAGGAAAATGGGGGTACGTCTTATAGTCTGAATGTTGCCTGTAAGCTACAGGATGATGGCGGTGGTGGAGCAGGGTCACAGGAGGCAGGAGTAGGGTCACATTTCCGTCATTTGACAGCAGGCTCTGGGCTGGGAGGAGGAGGTGTCCCAGCGGTGCAAGACAGGAGAGGAGTCCACGCTGCACACATTGACCTCGTGGTGGGCTTCGGAAAATGTCGCCGGTTGTCAGGACATGCCCAGATTTAGATCTTGGGTCAATGACGAGCCGAGATCTCAATCTGCGCATGCGCCGCCTCCGGTTACATTTTACTGCAGACCGCTGGGAGAGCAATGTGTGCAGCGGGGACTCCGCTCCTGCCTCGCACCGCTGGGACACCTCCTCCTCCCAGCCCAGAGCCTGCAGCATCACCCCACTCCTGCTGTCAAATGACGTAAATGTGACCCTACTTCCCGTGACCCCCACTCCACCACCGCCCCCCGGTAAGCTACATTCGGACTGTAAGACGCACCTGTGACCCCCGACATGCCTGATCCGGATGACAGGTGTGAAGAAATGGCAGCAGAGAGACCCCGCAGAATCCCACCGCTGCCACCAATATGAAGAAATTGTTATGATCTGCAACATGTACTAAGGAAAGATAGGAGAAAACTGTCCCTACAGTAAGACTAAGCTGAATCCCTATGATGTAGCGGGCTACCTGTTCCTAGCGAACAGACCCGCCTTAGTCCTCGGCTAGTCTGAACGAAGACCTATTGCATATGGGGAGGGGTCCCTAAAAGAACTAAGGACTGGAACAAAAATGGGACACCTCCTAAACAGAGAAGTTGTTGCAGAACACAAAAAGAAAAACTGACAAAAAGGTACTAGAGGTCCCAGAAGGACCAAGCGAACTGACAGAAAGGCACCAAAGCACCTGGCTAGCAAAACAGTCAAAAAACACTGAAGTCCAGCACAGCCAAAAGGGCGGAGCTGCAATATAAAGGCAGGTGGTGACGTGACCGCAAAACACAAGATGGAAAAAGCAAACAGGAGGGTTCTAACAGAAATGGCACCAGAGAGACCCCGCAGAATCCCACCGCTGCCACAAATATGAAGAAATGGCGAGAGAGACCCCGCAGAATCCCACCGCTGCCACCACTTGTGATGGATCCACACCCCGCCACCTGCCTGACGTCACTATTAGGTCAGACAGATTACGTGATACGGATCTGCCTTTTGCAACAACGTGACGTACCGCACCCCCTCGAGGACGCGTAAGGTCAGATTGGTACAGTTCTACACAGACAACCCCTGTCCACACGGGTACAAGAAGGCACCAGGGAGTGAGAAGAGGTGGCCCACTCTGTCACTGACACGCTCACACCCCTGACAGGCTGAGAGGTTCCTTCACTAGCTCCAGTGAAGCAGAACCTTGTCGGCCTAGGAGAGCTGCCACCCGTTTCTATTAGATATAACAGGACTTATATCGGGCTAGAAACCAGCCCAGTAGCGTGTTCGTTGGACCGAACAATGGATGTGAAAGTTCGTGGATTGAGATAAAAGAGCAGACAAAGGTTAAATTATATATTTAATCGCCTTAGGGGCACACTAGACAATACACTATATACATAAGGGTTATACATACATAATGGTCAGAGATGCAAACACAATAGCCGTGGCACAAAAGATATAAGCAGAACTTAAGAGTCAGTTACCAGTCAGATGGAAGGCCTGGCTTTTGGTGGAGGGGCTGCCACATGGGAGGCTTGTAGGGCCCTCTCTCGTTGTTGCAGGACTTCGCCCACACGATGTATCCTCGTGACCTCCCAGGGACAAAGACACTGGGCTCCAACTGCAGGGTGTAGCGCCGGCGTCCCTGCCCTCTGCTAGGCAGGGACGCTGTTCCCCTCACCTCTCTGCTCCGTGCCCGGCGTCCTCCTCCCGCTCTGCTGGCAGCGCGCGCTCCTTCCCGGCCACTGAGCTTAGGGCGCGCGCGCGCGCTCTCCCTCCCTCTTAAAGGGGCCGCGCGCGCCGTCCTAAGGAGTCCCCGTCCAATGGCCGGAGGACTTCACCATATATAAGGCACCTCCTCCAAAATGGAGGTGCCCGAGCAATGTTGTTGCACCGTTCACTACTCTGCTTCAGCCCTCAGGTCCCGTTGCCAGTTACCTGCCAGATACCTGCCAGATTCCTGCCAGCTTGCTGTCTTATTCCTGCCTGATATTCTGCTACCTGCCTGCTAGCCTGAGGTCCGACGGTCTGCCTTACTACTCCTGTCAGTCTGTCTATGGACCAGCTTGCCCGCTCACCTGGGAGCGCACATCTGCTACCTGCCTGCTAGCCTACCTGGAGGCTCTGCCGTCACGTGCTGTGACCACCTGCCTGTCCAGTGACTCCTGCCCGCTTACCTGGGAGCGCTCATCTGCTGCCTGTCTGCTAGCCTACCTGGAGGCTCTGCCGTCACGTGCTGTGACCACCCGCCTGTCCAGAGACTTCTGCCCGCTCACCTGGGAGCGCTCATCTGCCGCCTGTCTGTTGGTCTTCCTGGAGGCTCTGCCGTCACATGCTGTGACCACCCGTTTATCCAGAGACTCTCGCCTGCTCACCTGGGAGCTCACGTCTACCATCAGCCGCCACAGGTCGTACCAACCCTTTACCCAGAGACTGCCCCGGTCACTTGCCGTGACCATCTGCCCGTTCACCCAGAGACTGCCCCGGTCACTTGCCGTGACCATCTGCCCGTTCACCCAGAGACTGCCCCGGTCACTTGCCGTGACCATCTGCCCGTTCATCCAGAGACTGCCCCGGTCACTTGCCGTGACCTCCTGCCCGTTCTTCTAGAGACTGTCCCGGTCACCTGCTGTGACTGCCTGCCTGGTCGCCACCCGCTCCCTTACAAGGACCGCCCCCTTGTATAGTAGCTCAGAGGTTCCGCCTCCCAGACCCGTTACAGTTTGCTCAGGCCATGGAACCCGGTGGCACCCAAGCTCCCTCGCTCTCGGACCTGTGTCATGAACTGTCCCGTCAGAGGTCCCAACAGGAGTCCATCCTGGGTCACCTGCGGAATGTCAATTCTCGCCTGGACACTCTGACTGCTCCGCCAGCAACCTCCGCCAGTGCCATGACTCGCAATCCGGCAGCTCCGCTGTCCACTAATACCATGGTATCCTACCCCGGACCCCGGCTTTCTGCACCTCCTCGCTTCGGAGGCGACTCCGCCCAGGCTCGGGGCTTCATAAATCAGTGCACCCTGCACTTTGAACTCCTGTCCCACCAGTTTAACTCCGACCGGGCCAAAATTGCCTTCATCATGTCCCATCTCACCGGGGAGGCCCTGGCCTGGCTAAATCCTCTATGGGAGAGAGGAGACCCCCTGGTGTCCGACTTGCCTGCCTTTCTCATGGCTTTCCGGAAAGTCTTCGACGAACGCGGACGGAAGACCTCATCCGCATCATCACTGCTACGCCTCCGTCAGGGAAGTCTCACCGTGGGCCAATATGCCATACGGTTCCGTACCCTTGCCTCGGAGCTGGCCTGGGATAACGACGCTCTGGTATCCGTCTTCTGGGAGGGTCTGTCCGGCCGTATTAAAGATGAACTTGCCGGTCGGGACATTCCTACCACTCTCGATGACCTAATAACTCTTGCCACCCGGATTGACCTACGGTTCCAGGAGCGTGCCAAAGAGGTCACCCGTGAGAGGAGGTTTCCACGTCTAGCTCCTACTTTTCAGAAATCCGTCTCTCCCCAGGTACACTCTCCTGAGCCTATGCAGGTCGACCAGACCAAGATGGTCAAAACCCGTCAGGACTTACGCCGTGCCGAGGGGAGCTGCTTCTACTGTGGCATTAAGGAGCACCGGATCCGTGCCTGCCCGGAGAGGTCGGGAAACGCCTGTGTCTAGGTTCGCTCAGAGAGGTCGACCTAGACAAGAATAAATCCTCTCCATCTCTGCTGCTGTTAGTCTCAATCGTCTGCGGGGAGAACCGTTATTTCGAACTAGCCCAACTTGACTCTGGAGCAGCCGGGAATCTTATTTCACAGTCCCTGGTAGAGAAATACCGCATCCCCACCAAACCTCTGGCTGTACCCTTGTCTGTTGCTGCCGTGGATGGGGGTCTCTTACCACGCCCCATCCAACTCATCACCGAATCCATTACTCTGCAGGTGGGAATGCTGCATTCTGAGAGTATCTCCTTTCATGTTCTGCCTGGACTCTCTCACGCCCTCTTGCTAGGTCTACCTTGGCTCCAGAGACATGCACCCGTGCTTGACTGGCAGACCGGAGAAGTCCTTCGCTGGGGACAGGACTGCCATAAGACCTGTCTGGTTCCCGTCCATCCCGTCCGTCCTTCTCCTACCCCAGCTAATCTACCTGGACTTCCGATTCCTTATTGGTCTTATGCTGATGTCTTTAATAAAAAGGAGGCAGAGACACTACCCCCTCATAGACCATACGACTGCCCTATCGACCTGTTACCTGGTACTACTCTTCCCCGTGGGCGTATTTATCCATTATCCGCTGCTGAGACCCGGTCGATGTCCGAATATATTGAGGAGAATCTGGCCAGGGGATTCATCCGGAAATCTACCTCCCCGGCGGGAGCAGGCTTCTTTTTCGTCAAAAAGAAGAACGGCTCTCTCCGTCCCTGTATAGACTATAGAGGCCTTAACCAGATCACGGTGAAGAATAAGTACCCCCTTCCGCTCATTCCGGAGTTATTTGATCGTCTGAGGGGGGCTAGAATCTTCACCAAACTGGACCTCCGTGGGGCGTACAACCTGGTTCGTATCCGTCAGGGGGATGAATGGAAGACGGCATTCAACACCCGGGATGGCCACTATGAATATCTGGTAATGCCCTTTGGTCTCTGTAACGCTCCTGCCGTCTTTCAAGAGTTGGTCAATGACATCTTCCGGGACCTTCTCTACTCCTGCGTAGTGGTGTACCTGGACGACATCTTGGTCTTCTCTCCGGATCTCCAGACTCACCGGAGGGACGTTCGTCAGGTCCTGCTCAGGCTCAGGCAGAATCACCTCTTCGCTAAATACGAGAAGTGCCTCTTTGAGCAGACCTCGCTTCCGTTTTTGGGCTACATTATTTCTCAGACCGGCCTACGAATGGATCCAGAGAAACTGTCTGCCATCGAGAAATGGCCTCGACCGGAGGGGTTGAAGGCCATTCAGCGGTTCCTGGGCTTCGCCAACTACTACCGCCTCTTCATACCGCACTTCTCTTCCCGGACTGCCCCAATTTCCGCGCTCACCCGTAAGGGTACTAATCCCAAAGAGTGGCCGCCCGAAGCAGAGGAGGCCTTTCTTTCCTTAAAACAGGCCTTCTCTTCCGCCCCGGTGCTGCATCGCCCGGACGGCAACAAGTAGTTCTTCCTGGAAGTTGACGCCTCCTCCTCTGGAGCCGGAGCGGTACTTACTCAAAAATCATCTTCCGGGAGGATGGTAACTTGCGGCTTCTTCTCTAAACTCTTCTCCTCTTCAGAGCGCAATTATTCCATAGGAGACCGAGAGTTATTGGCCATCAAACTGGCATTGGAGGAGTGGCGTTACCTGCTCGAGGGGGCTCTTCACCCGGTAATAATTTACACTGACCACAAGAACTTGGCTTACCTCCAGCATGCCCAGAGACTTAACCCGCGCCAAGCCCGGTGGTCCTTGTTTTTTGCTCGCTTTGATTTTGTTCTTCATTTTTGCCCGGCTGACAAAAACGTCAAGGCGGACGCCTTGTCTCGATCCTTTCTGGTGTCTGATCTCGAGGAAGATCCGAAACACATCATCGATCCCGCCAGAGTAATGCAGGTGGCTCCCGTGAGTCTAAATCGTCTCCCTCCCGGAAAGACGTTCGTATCAGTACCTGATCGGGAGAAGATCCTTCACTGGGGTCACTCGTCTAAACTGGCTGGCCACGCCGGTCAGAAAAAGACCCTCCAGCTTATTACCCGGCACTACTGGTGGCCTACCCTGCACAAGGACGTAATAGACTTTGTTTCTGCCTGTGTGTCCTGCGCCCGCAACAAGGTTCCGAGACATCTGCCAGCCGGTCGCCTCCTTCCGCTTTCTGTACCTGCTGCCCCCTGGCAGCATATAGCAATGGACTTTATAACTGACCTCCCAGTCTCTGCCGGTTGTACGGTCATTTGGGTGGTCGCTGACCGCTTCTCCAAGATGGCTCATTTCGTTCCCCCGCCAGGCCTCCCGTCTGCACCCGAGCTAGCTAAAGACTTTATTCGTCACATCTTTCGTCTTCATGGCCTGCCCCTCCACATTGTGTCGGATCGTGGGGTACAGTTCACCTCACGCTTCTGGAGAGCCACTTGTAAACTGCTAGACGTCACCCTGGACTTCTCTTCCGCTTACCACCCACAGTCCAATGGTCAAGTGGAGCGGATCAATCAGAACCTGACCAGTTACCTCCGGCACTTCGTTAATGCCCATCATTCAGACTGGGTGGATCTCCTACCATGGGCCGAGTTCTCTTATAACAATCACGAGAGCGAATCCTCCTCCAAATCCCCGTTTTTTGTAGTCTTCGGTCAGCATCCTCGGATTCCTTTTCCTGTCTCCACCTCTGTGGACAACCCGGCTGCGGAATCTCTCGTTAGCAAATTTTCCTCCATTTGGGAGAGTACCCGATCCGCACTCCTTCAGTCGTCCGAACGGATGAAAAGACACGCTGACAAAAAACGCCTGGATCCTCCACAATTTCGTCCTGGAGATAAAGTCTGGCTCTCATCTAAATATGTCCGACTCAAGATACCTTCTTACAAGTTAGGGCCTCGGTTCATCGGTCCTCTGGAGGTCATCAGTCAGATCAACCCGGTGGCCTATAAATTGAAACTCCCGGCCAACTTACGGATCCCTAACTCCTTCCATGTATCTCTCCTCAAACCTGTGGTACTTAACTCTTTTTCCAAGTCTACAGGTATGCCTCCTGCTCCGGTTTCTGCTGAGGACGAGTTTGAGGTAGAGAACATTCTTGCCACCAAAAGGGTAAGAGGAAAGACCTTTTTTCTAGTAGATTGGAAGGGGTTTGGTCCTGAGGAGAGAACGTGGGAGCCCCGGGAGAACATCCATGCCCCGCTCATCCTTGCTAAAATTCTGTCTGGCCTAAAAAAGGGGGGGCCTAAAGGGGGGGGGTACTGTAGCGCCGGCGTCCCTGCCCTCTGCTAGGCAGGGACGCTGTTCCCCTCACCTCTCTGCTCCGTGCCCGGCATCCTCCTCCCGCTCTGCTGGCAGTGCGCGCTCCTTCCCGGCCACTGTGCTTAGGGCGCGCGCGCTCTCCCTCCCTCTTAAAGGGGCCGCGCGCGCCGTCCTAAGGAGTCCCCGGCCAATGGCCGGAGGACTTCACCATATATAAGGCACCTCCTCCAAAATGGAGGTGCCCGAGCAATGTTGTTGCACTGTTCACTACTCTGCTTCAGCCCTCAGGTCCCGTTGCCAGTTACCTGCCAGATACCTGCCAGATTCCTGCCAGCTTGCTGTCTTATTCCTGCCTGATATTCTGCTACCTGCCTGCTAGCCTGAGGTCCGACGGTCTGCCTTACTACTCCTGTCAGTCTGTCTAAGGACCAGCTTGCCCGCTCACCTGGGAGCGCACATCAACTACCTGCCTGCTAGCCTACCTGGAGGCTCTGCCGTCACGTGCTGTGACCACCTGCCTGTCCAGAGACTTCTGCCCGCTCACCTGGGAGCGCTCATCTGCCGCCTGCCTGTTGTTCTTCCTGGAGGCTCCGCCGTCACATGCTGTGACCACCCGTTTATCCAGAGACTCTCGCCTGCTCACCTGGGAGCTCACGTCTACCATCAGCCGCCACAGGTCGTACCAACCCTTTACCCAGAGACTGCCCCGGTCACTTGCCGTGACCATCTGCCCGTTCACCCAGAGACTGCCCCGGTCACTTGCCGTGACCATCTGCCCATTCACCCAGAGACTGCCCCGGTCACTTGCCGTGACCATCTGCCCGTTCACCCAGAGACTGCCCCGGTCACTTGCCGTGACCATCTGCCCGTTCATCCAGAGACTGCCCCGGTCACTTGCCGTGACCTCCTGCCCGTTCTTCTAGAGACTGTCCCGGTCACCTGCTGTGACTGCCTGCCTGGTCGCCACCCGCTCCCTTACAAGGACCGCCCCCTTGTATAGTAGCTCAGAGGTTCCGCCTCCCAGACCCGTTACACAGGGGCTCTTAACCTCTCTTGGTCACTCCCCTTACTGCCCCCTGGCTGCCCCTAAATCTCCACCCCTGGCCTCTCAGCTAAAAACTAAAATGGGCTATACAGTATCTCCTTAATGGACTGTCCTAAGGATTCGGTTCTGGTGTCATTGGATCCAGCCGGACCCCTGCTACGCGTGGATACCAAGCACCGGGGCCCTAGGGGCTCCCACAAGGCTGTGCTGTGTGTCTCCCTTTCCCTACGCGCTGGACTGTCCTGAAAGCCAGGATGACATTCCCCATTCTCTTGGTTTTCCAAAAATCTATTTGGTGTGTCACTGGGATGTATCGTATTCCCATAACTCGGTGTTGAATTATAATATCTGACACAAAGGACCGCATGGCTTGGGGTCCACAGGGGGTCGTCATATGCAGCTCACAGCTGCTGTGAGGTATGTCACTCCCTGCCTCTCAGCCCCCTCCCTTGCTGGAGTGTCGAATTACACTGTACATTGAAGATCTCTATAATCCCCGTCAAACAGGGCACAATGATTGACATGGGATGGTCTTGAATATTCTTCAAAACAAGTTAAACATTTTTTTTCCTATTTTCATCATCTAAACTTTGGATGCGTCTTACGGTCCGCTGCGTCTTTTAATCCGGAAAATACAGAAATTTACTGGGTGCAGCAGTTGAAGCACATTCAGAGTTTTTAGTTGTAGCATGTAGCAGAGCTGAGAAAGCTAACCTCGCGCACACCATACTTTTCAGTTTACATTGTATATTGACAGCTGCCTATAGAAGAGGGGGTGTGGTCAGACCACTTGGCAAGAGGGATTTAGTCTGGGCAGTGATAATATCCTGCTGATAAAACATTCATTGTGTGGAAACAACAACACACAGCCTAATATGTGACACATCGCTGAAATCTGTGTCTCAGCCGCTACCTCATGCTGCCCTCAGATTACATAGAAAAAACTGCAGGTTTTATGTAAAAACAAAAATTAAAAAAAAAGTGTCTATATTTGGTATTGTTGCATCTGGAAAAAGCACAATATATGAAACTGTCACATTGTTTAACCCATATGATGGAAAAAAAACAAATAGAAAGTGAGCAAAAATTTCATATGAAAAAAATATATATTAATGGTATCTAAAAATGTCATCTCATCCTGTAAAAAACAGACCGTCATACAGGTTTGTCGGCAGAAAAATAAAATAAAAGTTATAGCTCTCAAAATATAGTGATGCAAAAACAATTTTTTTTAATTGTAAAAAACAGCTTTTTTTAATGGGAAAAAATTAACAAGCCGTAAAAAACTATATAAATTTGGTATTGCTGTAATTGGACTGACTCGAAAAACAAAGTTTTCTGATCACTGGTACCAACCTGTGAACAGGGCAAAAAAATAAATATTATACAAAACCATCCAACATAAATAAGACCTCATACAACTTTGTTGGCTAAAAAATAAGAAAATATTGTGATTTAAAAAATTTTTTTGTACAATAAAAGTGTTTTCTAAAACTACAAGTGGTACCGCTAATAGCGGCAGACCATGGTGCTGCTATGGGCCTGTGAGTGAGGGGGCTTCCTGCCTGACGTCACAATTTCAATGCTACCTTGAATACAATTGGTAGAGGAGGGAGCAGTTGGCTCCCTGTTCCACCTTTCATCCTGAGGCTGAGTCTCAGTGCAGCAGGCGCCATGACATCACTAGATCATGCCTGCTGCATGGTGGCTCACTCCATAGGCTGCACATCCCATAGCAGTGCTTTGGGGGAACAGGGCTAGGGAAGTAGTTTAGATTTATTTTTTAATGTCAGTATATGTGACCGCACTGTACTGCGTGAGAGGCTTCGGATTTCATGATACTCCGCTGCGTTGGCAGGGGTGGGGCTTTGGAGACCATGATAATGTCTGCGGAGGGCCATCATACTGTGTGGGGGGTGACATTGTAGTGGGCAATATTGCTATATGCACTTTTTTTGTGCAGATAATGATATCTGATAGTTATATGATAGATAGCTACGTTCCCACAATGAGCTGTTGGAGAGTTAATGATGTTGCAGATTTTCTGCACCCATTAAGTAAAATAGGTTACTTGCAGTTTTTCAAAAGTAAAAAAAATAATAATAATCATCACCAAAAACTCACAGTAGGAATGTAGCCTAATGGTTAAAAACAATATGTACTTTGCCTGGGCACCTATACCACCATGAACAGTGTAGTGGGTGATTTGTTTACTCATATTTTTCCAGGTTGATAAATTATTCATAGGACTGACCTAAAATGGAACGTTATCACTTACCTTTTGATTATTTTGAGGCTAAAAAAGGTGCAAGTGACCATTTAGGAAAATATACTTCCATTATGGATATAATCATCTCACAGGCTTTGGATTGACACTGATTTTAAAGGTGTTTTCCACTACAATGATACTTGTGACCTAAGGATATGTCATCAGTATCATTGTAGCGCCCCCCTACCACCACCAATCAGCAGTCACCAGCTCCGTCAGCAGTTGGCTATAAACAGTGTGTGGTGCAGAACAGCACAGTGCCGTCACACTTTAGTGGCCGAAACCCAGTACTGCAGATCAGCTCCTATTCAAACAACCACCACTGATCTGACACTTGTGACCTACTCGAGGACAGGCCATCAACATCATTGTAGTGGAAAACACCTCTAAGGAACGTATGGAACAGATTCAGATTGGTAGAATATGTGGCTATAAGAGAAAACACGTCATCAAAGTAGATTAATATGCAAACATGTAATTAAAATAGCTTCTAATGTAAAAATGACCACTACCGCGTTTACCACATTTTATCAATTAGACGTCAGTTGGAATGAAAATAAATGAAGTAACGGATATATAAAAAAAGTTTTTCTGTAACTAACCTCACAATACTGGTCTTTAAATAAAGTCAGTTTCTAAAGAAACATTATTAAAATCTCCCCTGTTATAATCAAGACATTATGTATATGAATGCACATAATGAGCACCACATGTTGGGCCGTGGTTACAGCCCTGTACCTGACAACATGAAGGGAGCAGCCTGCGACCTCCATACTAGAGCTGTGCTTCCCATAGCGTCCATGTAGTGTTTTTTCAGGGCAGATCCTCCAGGTATATCAGCTGATGGTCTGTTATAAGTCCTCATATGTAGGAGCAAAGACAGACATCAGAAGAGGATCGAATGAAAACTGTATATAGGTCTCTTGTTCTTGAATATGTTCCCCCTCATTGACTCCCTAACAAATCACCAACAACTGTGCTCCGTGAAGTTCATTAGCCCAGACACTTGTATGTAGTCTAAGGCCATGTTCACACGTTATTTGTTGAGTTTTTTACATCAGGATTTGTAAGCCAAAATCAGGAGTGGAACAATCAGAGGAAAAGTATAATAGAAACACGTCACCACTTCTGTATTTATCACCCACTCCTGGTTTTGACTTACAAATACTGATGTAAAATACTGACCGAATACGGAACGTGTGAATGTGGTCTAAAAGTAGGAACTAGAGTTGGTGCAAATCAATTTGCAGGACTCAGTCCATTGGTCACGTCAGTAATGTGTGGCCACTGGACAACAGCCATGTGAACTACCTCGGCACCTGCAGCTCTTTTGATTAGCCGACCTAGGGCGACATCATTGTTGCAGAGTTATGCACATGTGACAGCGCGCCAGGTCGACCAATCAATAGAACGGCGGATACAGCTCCATCAGCGGAGAAATGCAAAAGTTATAGCTCCCAGAATAAAGCAATGTAAAAACAATTATTTTTTTCTAAAAAATTGTTTTTATTGTATAAAATTGACAAAACATAATAAAAATGATATAAATGTGGTTTGTCTGTAAATCGCACTGACCAGAAGAATAAAGCTGCCTTATCAATTTTAGCACACGGTGAACAGAATAAAAAAAACAAACAAACCAAGAATCAATTCCTGAATTGCTGGTCTTTGTTCATTCTGCCTCCAAAAAATCAGAATAGAAAGAGATTAAAAACTGTTATGTGCTCGAAAACGGAACCAATAAAAATGTCAACTTGTCCTGCAAAAAACATGATGGAACCCCCACTGGAAGACCCCGTAGTAGAGGCAGATGGAGGCACTGTGGACGACATCTGACCTGTGATCCGGCGGTGTCTGTCTTTTTAGGCGTGCATAAAAGTGCCATTGGCCACAGTTTTGTGCACTTCTAAAAAGAAGAACACCGCTGAACAGAGGCCAGACGGGGTTCAGAGTAACTCTGCTGTCTCATTATAGTGAATGGATGCCTCTGGAGTTTCATCTGAATCACATCTTTCAGAGATTTAGATGGAAACCCTGGTGTAAGTGCTCAGTGTAGAGCGCAGGATGAATGTCATCCAAAATGCTATGTAAAATGTTACCAATAAAAGCTTCAACTCAATCCATAAAAAAGAAAAAAAAAAGAAAAACGAAAAAAAAACACTCCCACTCAGGTCCGTCATCTATCAATGGAAATATAGGGGCTTCCACATTACTGGTAGCACAAAGGCTCGTGAAAAGCTAAATGGCGCCTCGCCCCCAAAATAAATTCAGTGAATTCTGCGCTTCCAAGTCCAAATGCCCCCATCCCTTCTGAGCCCCACTTTGCCTAAACCACATTTAGCGTCTACATGTTTGGCATTTCTGTAGTGATGAAGCACAAGCTGGGCACAATGTATAGGCACTACAACGTACTGAGCACTACAGCGACAGATTTGCAATTTTCACTCAGTAACATCTATTGCTGCTTGTTTCTGGAAGACACCAATGGAGTCAAATCATCACTACACCTGTAGATAAATTCCCAAAGGGATGTAATTTCCAAAATGTGGGCAATTGAAGGGGGATTCTGCTCTTCTGGCACTTAGGGGCTCTGTATATGGAGTCCACAAACTATTCTATGAAAAATGTGTTCTCCAAGAGTCAAATAACGCTCTGTCCCTCCCAAGTCTCGCCGTGTGGCTAAGCAGTACTGTACAGCCACATATGAGGTATTGCCACGTTCAGCAGAAATTGTGTGACACATTTTCTTCATCGCTTAATGGTATAAAATTCTATGACACACCCACGGTGTCAATATGATCACTGCACCACTATATGAATTCATTGAGAGGTGTAGTTTGTAAAATGGGGTCTCTTATTCTGCTGTACTGGCACATGAGGGGCTCTCCCAGTGGGTCATAGCAACCGCAAACCATAGCAAAATCTGAACTTTTAATATGGCGCTACTTCCCTTCTGAGCTTTCCACTGTGCCTGAAAAGTATTTCCCGATTACAACTAGGGAATTGGTGCACTCAGGAGAAATTGCACAGCAAACTATGAGGTCCGTTCTTTACTATTAGCCCTTACAATGGTAATAATTATGTAATTATCCTTCCTTCAGCGCCCAATGGTATACAATTCTGTGAGGCACATGTAGTGTCAATATGCTGACAGCACCCTTAGATGAATTCATTGAGGGGTGTACTTTGTAAAGTGGGGTCACTTATGTTGGGGGTCTGCTTTTTTGGCATGTCAGGGGCTCTGCCAATGTGGCATGGCACCCTCAAACCATTCCAGCAAAATCAGCAAGCCAATATGGCGCTCCTTCCCTTCCAAGCTTTTTACTCAGGAGAAATTGCATAACAAATTGAAACGTTCATTTTCTCCCGTTACCCCTGCTGAAAATTAAAAACTTGGGGCCAAAGTAATATTTTAGTGGAAAAAAATTGGTAATTTTCCACTCTTTGCCCAATGTTATACAATTCTGTGTAGGGGTAGTTTCCAAAATGTGGGGGTTTCTGCTGTTTTGGCATGTCAGGGGCTCTTCAAATGTGACATGGCATCCACGATCTATTCCAGCCAAAATGGTGCTCCAAAATTTAAATGACGCTCCTTCCCTTCAGAGCTTTGCCGTGCACCCAAACAGTAGTTTTCCATTACATATGAGGTATCAGTGTACTCAGGACAAATTGCACAATAAGTTGTAAAGTCGATTTTCTGCTGTTACCCTTGTGAAAATGAAAAATTTGTGACAAAAACATTTTTGTGGGAAGAAATTTTTTTTTAATTTTCATGGCTCAACCTTAAAAGCACCTATGGGTTCAAGGTGCTCACCACACCTATAAATAAATTCATTCAGGGGTGTAGTTTTCAAAATGGGGTCACTTGTGGTGGGTTTCCACTATTTAGGCACATCAGGATCTCTGCAAATGCAACATAGCATCCGTTATCTATTCCACAAATTTTGCAATACAAAAGTCAAATGGCGCTTCTTCACTCCCCGATGTCCGCCCAAACAGTAGTTTTCCACCACATATAGGGTATTGGTAAGCTCAGGAGAAATTGCACAACAAATTTTGGTATCCATTTTCTCCTGTTACCATTGTGAAAATGCAAAATTTGGGGCTAAAGCAACATTTTTTGTGGGAAAAATTAAAATGTTCATTTTTTCCTTCCAAATTTCTAAATTGCTTTAATTCCTGTGAAGCACCTGGATTAATAAACTTCTTGAATGTGGAGTTGAGCACTTTGAGGGTTTCAGTTTTTAAAAGGGTGTCACTTTTGGGAATTTTCTGTCATATAGGCCCATCAAAATCACTTCAAATGATATGTGGTCCCTAAAAAAATTGATTTTGTAAATTTTGTTGGGAAAACGAGAAAATGCTGATGAACTTTCAACATTTCTAACTTCCTAACAAGAAAAAAAAATGTTTAAAAAATAATGCTGATGAAAAATAGATATATGTTAAATGTTATTTATTAACTATTTTTGGTGCTATAACTGTCTGATTTAAGGGTATAAAAATTAAAGGCCTGAAAATTACAAAATTTTCATAATGTTCGCCAGAACTTTCCTTCATCCACGATCTTTTCATTACAAACAAACTCTCCTTCCTCGCCATCACCGAAACCTGGCTCACCCCCTCTGACACAGCCTCCCCAGCTGCCCTTTCATATGGCGGATTCCACCTTTCCCACACCCCCCGCCCCAATGGCAAACATGGTGGAGGCGTAGGTTTCCTCCTATCAGAACTCTGCGCTTTCATCAAAATCCCACTGCCACCCTCCGTTACACTCCCCTCTTTTGAGGTGCACTGTGTGCGCATCTATTCCCCCTCCAACCTCCAACTGGCCGTCGTTTACCGAACCCCAGGGCAAGCCACCACCTTCTTAGACCATTTCACTGCCTGGCTGCTTCACTTCCTTTCCACTGACATCCCCACTATCATAATGGGTGACTTCAACATCCCCATTGACACTCCCCACTCGTCTGTCTCTAAGCTCCTATCCCTCACTTCCTCATTTGGACTCACTCAATGGTCTTCCACACCCACCCACAAAGATGGCCACACACTGGACCTCATCTTCACCCGCCTCTGTTCCCTATCTAACCTCTCTAACTCACCTCTCCCTCTCTCTGACCATAACCTCCTCACATTCTCTACCCTCTCCTCTCCGGGTGCACAATCCCCACTCCACAAACTCACACACCCTCGCAGAAACCTCAAACACCTTGACCTACACTCTCTCTCTGAATCCCTCCTTCCTCTCACAGACAAATTCCTTACACGATGCAGACGTTGCTGCTGCTTCATATAACACCACAATAGCTTCAGCTCTAGACTCGATCGCCCCTCTCACACACACCACACCTCGCACATTCAACAGGCAACCCTGGCACACTAAACTTACCAAAGAACTGCGCCGGGCCTCCAGGGTTGCGGAGCGGAGATGGAAAAGGTCTCACTCCATCGAGCACTTCATCGCATTCAAGCAATCCCTCACTAATTTCAAGTCCGCACTCACTACAGCAAAACAAACCTACTTCTCATCTCTCATATCCTCCCTATCTCACAACCCTAAACAGCTATTTAACACTTTCAACTCTCTCCTTCGTCCCCCAGCACCTCCTCCCTCTTCTCTCATCTCAGCCGACGACTTTGCCTCATTCTTCAAACAGAAGATTGACACCATCAGACAAAACTTTGGCCTAAAGTCCACACAACCCCTCCTCATACCTACTCAACCCTCCTCCTCCAAACCCCACTTCTCCACCATTACAGAAGGTCAAGTCTCCTCTTTACTCTCCAAATCACACCTCACCACCTGCGAACTTGACCCAATCCCATCCCACCTCATCACTAACCTCACCTCAGTCTTCATCCCAACCCTAACCCACCTCTTCAATCTATCACTAACAACCGGAGTCTTCCCCTCATGTTTCAAACATGCCGCAATCACACCCATCCTCAAAAAGCCCTCCCTTGACCCTTCCTCTCTGACCAGCTACCGCCCCATATCACTCCTCCCCTTTGCCTCAAAACTTCTAGAACAACATGTCCACCTTGAACTGTCCTCCCACCTCTCCTCCTGCTCCCTCTTCGACCGTCTACAATCTGGCTTCCGACCGCATCACTCGACTGAAACTGCCCTGACCAAAGTCACCAACGACCTACTAAATGCCAAATCCAAGCGACACTACTCCATCCTCCTCCTTCTGGACCTGTCATCTGCCTTTGACACAGTGGACCATTCCCTCTTACTCCAGATTCTCTCATCTCTTGGCATCACGGACTTGGCTCTATCTTGGATCTCCTCATACTTAACAGACAGGACATTCAGCGTCTCCCACTCACGCACCACCTCCTCATCTCGCCCCCTATCTGTCGGTGTCCCCCAAGGTTCAGTTCTAGGACCTCTGCTCTTCTCCATCTACACCTTCGGCCTGGGACAGCTCATAGAGTCTCACGGTTTTCAGTATCACGTCTATGCTGACGACACACAGATCTACCTCTCTGGACCCGATATCTCCTCCCTACTAACCAGAATCCCACAATGTCTGTCCGCCATCTCATCCTTCTTCTCCGACAGGTTTCTAAAACTCAACATGGATAAAACAGAGTTCATCATCTTTCCACCCTCTCATTCCCATCCCCCATCCGACCTATCCATCAACGTCAATGGCTGTTCACTCTCCCCAGTCCCACAAGCTCGCTGCCTTGGGGTAACCCTGGACTCTGATCTCTCCTTCAAGCCACATATTCAAGCCCTTTCCACCTCCTGCCGACTCCAACTCAAAAACATCTCCCGGATCCGTGCATTCCTCAGCAAAGACTCTGCAAAAACACTAGTGCATGCCCTCATCATATCCCGCCTCGACTACTGCAACCTCCTGCTCCGTGGCATCCCTTCCAACACTCTTGCACCTCTCCAATCTATCCTAAACTCTGCTGCTCGACTAATCCACCTGTCCCCCCGCTATTCCCCGGCCTCTCCTCTCTGTCAATCCGTTCACTGGCTCCCTATTGCCCAGAGAATGCAGTTCAAAACTCGAACCATGGCATACAAAGCCATCCACAACCTTTCTCCCCCATACATCTGTGACCTAGTCTCCCGGTACTTACCTGCACGCAACCTCCGATCCTCACAAGATCTCCTGCTCTACTCCCCTCTTATCTCCTCCTCCCACAATCGTATACAAGATTTCTCCCGTGCTTCCCCCCTACTCTGGAACTCTCTACCCCAACATATCAGACTCTCGCCGACCGTGGAAACCTTCAAAAGGAACCTGAAGACCCACCTCTTCCGACAAGCCTACAACCTGCAGTAAACACCACTGCACGACCAGCTCTACCCTCACCTAATGTATCCTCACCCATCCCTTGTAGACTGTGAGCCCTCGCGGGCAGGGTCCTCGCTCCTCCTGTACCAGTCGCTGACTCGTTTTGTTAAGATTATGTAAATGCTTTTGTTATGTATATCCCTATCACATGTAAAGCGCCATGGAATAAATGGCGCTATAATAATAAATAATAATAATAATATTTTCACAAATAAATGTAAAAAATATTGATCGAAATTTACCACTAACGTAAAGTAGAATGTGTTATGAAAAAACAACATTAAGAAATCACTGGAATACATTGAAGAGTTCCAGTTTTATTACCTCAAAGTGACACATAATGGCTCTATTTAAGTGCTTGAGGTAGCCAAAAATGTACATCTGCGGCAAATCAACATACAACCTATGCAGATTTTGCCATTCTTTGCGTTTTTCTTGTTGGTAGATAACCGCAAACAAATATCTCATAAAAGGTAATAGCCCAGTACAATCACTGCTATCAGTGATCTGGGGTTAGAGTATAAAAAAAGGAGACTCACAATCAACAGAAGCGCTGGTGGGACTGAAAATGAAGTTCCAGGCCTTTTTTTACTATGAATAGGTCAATGCATTTCAAGATTTGTCTAATGTCTTCCTCAAGTCCATACAAATACTAGTAACATATGCTTGTTGGGCAGCATTCCCTTGGCCTACAATACGATCCTATATCTGGAATAAGCAATTTAATGTATCTACTTATGCACTGGAAGCATCTTACCCTGTATGAATATATCTGAAAGCCAAGTATCCTCGTCTGGTAAATGCTTATGATGACCTTTTCTCTTGTTAAGGTTCCTTGTTTAGTATGTACTTCTGATGAACCTATTTAGGGGAAACGCATAAAGTATGTATGACATACTAGGTATATTAGGCGAACTTATTTTGATATGGGATTGTTCATATCTGTGGCAAACTGAATACTATGATGATGTATACCTGTCAACATATACATTTCTTGTGATCTTTGTGTGGGTACCATCCTTCATGCTTGTGCTACTTTATGCCTAATATGTATTAATATTATTGACACTTTTCTACTTTAGTGTATGGATGGCTATAGTGGGTCGTGCTAGATCTATTTATTGCATTTGATTGATATTTATGGAAGTCAATTTGTTTCTATTATATCAACCTCATCAGTTTTTAGACATGGCTTGCAGGTCTTTATAGAGCACATCAGTGTAAGCCTTTGTTGAGCAGTGGTGCCAATTGCATCTCTAGGGTGTTAACTGAAGAGAAGGCGGAGGAAAAGCCCCTATCTTTCCACGGAGGATGATTTAATTAATCTTTTTGCTACTGTAGGGGGTCAGCTCCTGTGGATATTCTGCAAACATCTCCATCTTGGCCCACACAAGGCAAGGAGTTCCAGGCGGAAGGAGCTGTAGTTGTGAGGGTTTTGCTCCATATCCCGTAAGGACCTACTAGCGTAGACAATAACCCTTTCATGTCCATCCTGTATCTGCGAAAGGACTGTCCCAAGTCCATAGAGACTGCCATCAGTGTATAAGAGGAACGAACTATCGAAATCTTCATAAGCCTGCATGGGGGCCGATGTCAGGGCTTCTTTCAGAGTCTGGAAGGCCTGCTCCTGCTTCTGTTCCCAGGGTATGCTTTGATTCTTGGGTATCCCAGCTGTCCTTCTTAGCAGCTCATTCAAAGGGTCCACTATTTTGGTATAGTCTTTGATGAACCACCAATAGTACTCAGCCAATCCAAGAAAGGCTTTCAACTCCTGCAGGGTTCTGGGTGCTGGTCATTGATGTATCGCAGATACTGTTTCTAGGAAAGGGAGGACTCCGTCCTGGGACTCAATCTCCTTCTTGAACAGATGACACTTCTTTGGCTTCACCTTCAGGCCATGGGCCTGTAATCGCCCAAGTACCTGCCCAAGTCTGTTCAGGTGTTCTTGGAAGGTAGCGGAGTACACAACGATATCATCCAGATATATCAGAGTCGCGTCAAGGTTCAGGTCACCCAGGCATTTCATCAGCCGCTGAAACGTGAAATTCAAAATTGTCCCATGAGGAGTATAAAACGCTGTCTTTGCCTTGTCTTTTTCTGCCATTGGTACCTGCCAGTACCCGCTAGCTAGATCCAGAGTGGAGAAGTATTTAGCCTTCCCAAGGCCGTCAAACAATCTTTGATGCGGGGCAAGGGGTGTGAGTCTCGCACGGTGCATGCATTCAACCACCAGTAGTCCATGAAAAAAATTAATGGTTCCGTCCTTCTTGACAAGCACCACTGGGGCTGCCCATGGACTGAATACTCTGCACCACTCCCGAATCCAACATCTGTTTCAAAAAGGTCTTCACCTCCCGGTACAGCTTGGGAGGTATCTGTCGATAGCTTTCTCGGATCAGAGAAGTGTCCTCCGTCGGTATCTCATGGGTGATGGCATCTGTGCAGCCAAAGTTGTCGGCATGGCAGGAAAACGCGGCCTGATTCTCCCACTGCATTGTTTCAACTGCTTGTATGTGATCTGGATCAAGAGCCTTCACATCCACCTCCATTTGGGCCAAAATGGCTTGCCCATTCCATTCCGGGGCCTCTTCCGTTTTGCCCGTGACTGCCAGGGTCCAGACAGCATCATCATCTACCGGGGCCAGGGTCACTTCTTTCTGACTCAACACTTCACTTTGATGTAGGCAAACATGAGCCAGTTCCACTCCTGGGGTTAAGCAGACTTCTCTCTGTCCCACATTCACGGCTGATAGCAGTAGTCCATAATGGACGAGTACCTAATGTACGGGTTACCATTCTGGCCTACCTCTCCTAGGCCCACGGGTTCGATGACCACCTTCATGCCTTCAAGGTTGCGGAAGGTTACCATGGGCAGTGGCAGGATGGTCTGCCGAGAAGCACATTCATCCACATAACCCCATGACAGGGATCGGTTGATGATTAGCCGCTGTTACACGGCTCAACGTCTCCCGCTCTGGCTTGGCCATCATTTGAAAGTAACTGTTGAAGTAAGACTCAGGCATGGTAGTTACCTGTAACCCGGTATCCACTAGGCAAGTTCACTGGGATTCCTTTGAACTCAGCTCGCAGGATGGGACTCTCTGCAACCAGGTGTTCAGAGTTATTCTGGGTGGTTTGTCCCTCTACCTCCCCTGCAGTATGTCCCACTACTGCGGGGGCCGGAAGTTTAATGGCGATTCTGGGTGTCCTTGCAAATCACTCCAAACACCCTCTAGCGAAGTGTCCTCTACATCCACACCGCCAACACTGTGTCCTGACGATCATCTCTTAGTCTGTATGTATAAGGCGCCCTTAGAACCTCACCAACTGGCCTTGGTGGAGGACGCTGGGGTCCCAGATAGATCCGTTCAGACAGAGGGCCCGCTGGTGGATGATATTGAGGAACTTGGTAGGATGATCCACACCCAGGCGTAGTAGGTGGAGGACCGTAGGGGTTCAGCACACTTGCGTATGGAGGCTCAGTTTCAGGAACCTGAGGCAAGGCCCGATATGGAGTTTGTAGGGCTGGGTAGGTGGCCTCAGAGGCGGGACCGGTCCCTATCCGCTTTTCTATTTGAGTCAACTTTTCTTGAATACCATTCAGGGAACTCTGCAGGTTTTCTACTACTCTAATCAGTGCCTCTTCATTCTTTACGGCCCTGAGGTTTGCGACTGTCTGGGTCCAGATAAATTGTTCTCATAGTATCCGGTCCACAGATCCCATGCCGCCTACTCCATCTGTCTCTTTATTTTGTACTTCTGCTAGTAATTCCTGTAACACGGTGGCATATTGGGAGACCCCTTCCCCTTCCCACTGCAGACGGTAGAAGAACTTTGCCCGGAGGTGCCCCACACTTGCTGTTTCACTGTATATCTCCTCCAGAAATGTCACCATCTCTTTCAAGGTGTTACGCGTCGCTTCCGGTTGCAGGGAGGCCTCACCCTCAAGGGTGGCCAGAGCGATCTCCACTTGTAAGTTCTGGGCTGACATTATAAATCTTCGCAGCGCTCTGCAATCTGGTCACCCAGTCGAACAGTGGCATATTCTGGACATCAAATTTGGCTAGCACACTACACAACGTGCTCATAGGGAGGGCCCTTAAAGGGGTTCCACCATTGTCTGCTGTACTCGCATGAACACCACCACCATAGCTGTCGGCCGCCTCCATCTCTGTGACCGTACTCTGCTCGCAGCGCCACTTGTAGGGGTGCCTGAATGACACCGCCAGGCAGGACTCAAGTACGGTTACAGTAGACGAGGAGGCAGAAACAAAAGACCGGCTTTAATGAGAGAGAGGATTATATGCTGGAAAATAAAGATTAACAGTTATTCTAATGATAATGACAATAGTAGATACAAGAAGAGATGGCTGGAGCGTGTCACACAAGCAGTGCTCCAGCTATGACAATGCAAAGTACAATATAAACAGAATAAACAATTTCTACCAACTACTCTCTGCTAAATTCCTACCAGGCTTACGATAATTGGGCCGTGCTGCTACAGCGCCCTAGCTAGAGAAACCTGCTGTAAACCCTAACACAGTTGGACATCGGTGTCACACTTACAGTTTTGTAGGCTTAGAAGAAGGTCTTGTAGCTGCTGCTTGGTCCTGATGTAGTAGAGTAGAGTTTGTTGTGATGAGCTCTTCCTTCAGGTTAATGGATCCGTCCTCTTCCCGATCCGGGCAAGTCTCATTCCCACTTTAAATGTTGAGGGATTACTGGTACCACAGAGTTGTTTCTTTCCTTCAGGTTACAGGTGAGCGGGGAGAATTACCCTGGATGTGCAATGCGCCTCTTTCCTTCCTCTTTTCCCAACCAACACACATCAGGCAGCAGTGGGGGGGAATGGACTAGTCCAAGTGTACAAAAATCAGAGGGGAGCATTGTCTCTGAAAGTCACAGTGTAATTCAGTTGTTAGGCTAACAGGGGCTGACCCCCTATACCACCATAGATCTGCATGACCAATTCGGGGCGAGCATGCTCATTTAACTCTTTAACCGAGCATGCTCAGGTGCTTACACAGTAGCTTCAGCATGCTGGTATATTATGTTCGAGTACCTGCGTCTGCATGATTTATGGCTGTAAGATTGCCTCAACACATGTGAGGATTCCCAAACAAATAGGCAATCCCTGCATGTCTTGAGGCTGTCTAACAGCCGTAAATCATGTAGACGCAGGGACTCGAAAATAATATACGAGCACGGCAAAACTACTCGGTAAGCACCCGAGCATGCTTGGTTAAAGGTTTAAACAAGCATGCTCGCTCATCACTGGTAGCAAGTGTTGAGCGAGTATGTACTAGTAGTCATATATACAGCAGGTGAAATAAGTATTGAACACATCACCAATTTCCTAAGTAAATATATTTCTAAACGTGCAATTGACATAAAATTCTCACTGAATGTCGGTAACAACTCATCCAACTCACACAGGCAAAGAGATCAAACCATAGATGTCCACTAAATAAGTTATAAGTAACAACGAGAAATTACACAGGGAAAAAAGTATTGAACATGCTTACTGATATGTATTTTTTGATTACTTTTATCAATTTTCTTTAAAATATTAAATGTATAATATTTTAATATAGTGGCTGTTCTGTAAACCTAACATACGGGTATATGCTTTACATAGTGTTTGGTTACCTGGATATAAAAAAAATTCAAGGGTCATGTGAAAACAAAGTAGCAAAATAGAACATTAGTCACCAAATATTTGTTAAAAACATTCACAATTAATTTACAGTACCTTTATAACATTTAAAATTAATAAATGGTCATGTTTCTGAGAAAAAGGACCCGACTACAGAGTCAGTCTTAGGCGAAAATCAAATAATGTTAATTATGGCTACACAAATTAAATGTCAAGTTCAAAATGGCTAAATTAAAAAGAAAGGCATCTTTGGGAAGAAACAGATACTTAGTCAGCTGAAAAGTGCCAAGAAGGGCTGTATTGATATCTAAATTGAAGGGAGATAAAGCAACCTACAAGCTTAGCAGAGCATTAGACAGCATTGCTAAATCTCCACAATGTGTTAAGCATACAATTTTAGAATAGAAGAGCACAAAAGCATGGTTGTGGAACAGAGCAGCGCGGGTTTCATTCATTGTATTGTGCCAGCTAAATTGGGCAGTTGAGTTCAGGAAATAGGACATTTAAAGTTATTGGGGGTTTATAAATAATGTGCTTCCTCCGCAGAGAATAATGTTTCCTTAGGTCAAGACTGAGGTCAGTAAAAGGTTATTAAAAGGAAACATGCATTGGGCTGTGTCAGTCAGAAATGCCAATAGTTGGTACTGAATATCATATGCAGCGCAGCAGTCTGGACAGACAGCGATGTTCTACTCTAAAGTATACAATGAGGTGCTGTGTGTGTCATGTACATTGTATAATGCACGTTACCATCTAACACAATAAATCATCACAGTAAATCTGATATGTGCTCCCATGGCCTCTGTGATCCCCATGAATACATAATTGATACCACATTTTTGGAAGAACTGCACTAAACATGCCCAGAGGGCATCTAGCAGGGCTAACAGTGCTTTAGATTAGGCTGACAAGTTTAAAAGGCTGGAATGGATTTTCACATAACATTGATGTACAATTATTATTTTGCATGTATATATGACTTACTATGTTTATTTCTAGTTTTCTCATGTCTTTACTATTGTTTTGGCTCTTTGACATGGAGTGATCGGTCACTTGCATTATAAACGTACATTGCATCATGCGAGTGCATGACCCTAGATCACTTTAAGGTCATCCATTTCCATTGTGTGAGGTTTGATCAGCTCTAAACTATTCTGACATCCCTTTTTACAACCACCTTGCTCTTCTTCATAAATAGATCTCCCCGATTAGTCAGCCGTCTATAACCTTCTTGTGAACTCCTAACCTTGCATGGAATAAAAACTTTGCCTCTGTCATAAATAGAACAATTAGGATAACTTTTATTTATATCACCTCCCATCATTCGTGAAGGTTTGGGTAGATAGCCCATAAAAGCATCCTATAACTGTGCCTCAGGTTTGCCCTAATAGCTGCCCGTGTTCTATTAGTATAGAGAAAAACACTAAACAAGTTGTCCCCCCCCCAATAAAAAACAAACAGAAAACTTAAATGTGCATTAAAATGTAAGTTATATATGGTATTAGAGCACATCAGTTTTGCCAGGTCTTCCAACATTTGAGTGTCCACTCAAGTGACTCCACTTCTGGTTGTGTGTTTGATGCAGGAACGTGTTTCCATTATCATCATATTCATCAATATTCAGAGCGAAGGCTGACTACTTAATTCAATAGTTTAACCAACCCCCTTCTGTATCTCAGCCTAGATGAGGAGAGGGACTTGCTTAGAGCTGATGGTAAAGCCCCCGTCTCACATAGCGAGATCGCTAGCAAGATCGCTGCTGTGTCACGGTTTTGGTGACGCAACAGCGACCTCACCAGCGATGTCGCTATGTGTGACACTTTGCAGCGATCAGGCCCCTGCTGTGAGGTCGCTGATCGCTGCAAAGTGTCCAGGACCATTTTTTGGTCGTTGCCCTCCCGCTGGTCAGCACACATCGCTGTGTGTGACTAGCGGGAGCAGCGATCAGGCTGATAACCATGATAAACATCGGGTTACTAGGGGCACACGCGCACCTAGTAACCCGTTGTTTATCATGGTTACGAGCCTGCTAAAGTGAGCGGTAACCTCCGGCTCACCATAGCAGAGTGGTAACCATGATAAACAACGGGTTACTAGGTGCGCGTGTGCCCCTAGTAACCCGATGTTTATCATGGTTACCAGCCTGCTCCTGCTTCAGCAGGCTGGTAACCAGGAGCAGGACATCGTGGAAAGATTCTTTCCACGATGTCGCTGCTCCCCTGATCGTTGGTGAGCCTGCCTGTTTGACAGCTCACCAGCGACCACATAGTGACGCAGCAACGATCCCTGACAGGTCGTATCGTTGTCGGGATCGTTGCAGCGTCACTAAGTGTGACGGGGCCTTAAGTCAAAAAAAGAAACTCATTTGTGATAAGGAGGTTGTCCACCTTTTGGGGATTTTTTTTTATTTTTTTACTTAAATGTATACATTTTGGGTTAAAATTTTTCGCAATTGGATTTTATTACACATTTTGCATTGTTTGGCTTTTACCTTTTACGGGCTCTTTACTTCCGGTCACATTCAACTTTAATGTAGCCTGTGGCCAAAAATCAGCTGAGAGCTCAGAAAGAGACAGGTAGAAGTTAGAAACTTTCCTGTTAGACTGTCAGAACGAGCTTATTGACAGGTTCTCAGGTGAAGAGGTCACCACTTTCTCTTGTTAGGCTGTGTGCCCACGATGCGTTTTTTAAGTGTTTCCGCAGCAGCAAAAAAGCTGCAGAAATGCTTAAAAACGCTTGCTAGAAGGCCTGACATGTTCCCCAATGATAATCCGCATGTGCTGTGCACATGCTACGGAAATTTCCGCTGCGGGTTATCATTGCGGAAAAAAACGCAGCACTACCAATTATTTTGCGGAAGCACTGCGTTTTCACCACCATTGACTTGCATTGAATCGCTTGGATTCCGCATCACTGCATCTGTACATGCGGAATCCATGCGTTTCAATGTGCGGATGGTACCCGGGTCTGGAGAAGAGGAGACTCTCCTCCGGACCCGGGTACTATAGAACCTGTAAAAAAAAAAAGAATAAAATAAAAAATAAATATTATACTTACCTTCTGATGGCCCGCGGTGCACTTGTCTTCTCTTGCCAGCAGATCGCGGTGGACTCAAGGACCTGGGGTGACGTCATAGTCATGTGACGGCAGGTCCTTCAGTGTACCGCGAGATGTTCTGTTACAGACTTCTCTCAAATTAAACGCCATAGGAAGTAAAATATAAAAAACAGATATAGGGAAATGTTATAATAAACCAGATTGCAAAAGTTGTTTATGGCTTAAAGATGGTATTTATAAAGTGTATTATAGGTATCTGACCACCCCTTTAATTTTACTGTTAACGTATAATATAAAAAACGAAAATGCCAGCTGGTCCGATTCATCAGAGTTGCTACAATATTGTACAATACAAAGTTTTGGGCATTTTCCTGGCCAGCTTCACCAAAGTGGGCCGATCATGGTAGTGCCCGCCTTCCAAATTCTTTAAAGGGAATCTGTTGGCAGGTTTTTGCTATGTAATCTGCGAGCAGCATAATATAAGGGCAGAGAGCCTGATTCCAGCAATGTCACTTGCTGCACTGCTTGGTGCAGTTTTGATAAAATATCTGCTTTCTATGTAGTAGATGTGGTCAAAATGTGAAGTCCTGTATGACCCTGTCCACAGCACTGATAGGAAGCTTCCTGTGTACACTGTGCATTGTGAGCAAGCTGATAATTAGTGGTGGGGGTGGGGTTACACAGACCAGCTGGACTAGGCTACACATGAGAGCTAATCAGGCAGCTGATAATTTGCTGATAAAACTCTGATTGTATTGAACGTACAGCACACAGCCTAGTGAGTGACACATTGCTGGAATCAGGCTCTCCACTCCTACCTCATGCTGCTCTCAGATTTAATGGCAAAAACCTGCTGACAGATTCTGTTTAATGGTAACTCCACTTTAGACATCTGACTCCAGTTCCTCTTAAAGAATTTGGCACATCTTACCACACCACCCTCCTTTAGTAAAGCTGGTATGTACAATGCCAGTCTTAATGAATTGGCCCCAATGTGGTTATGTAACAACTGTGTATCAGTAGAATATTTTAATAACATGAACAAAATAATTCACATAAAAAAAACCTTGTATACTTACAAACCATACCAAAACTACATCTCATTTCTCATTTTATAAAGAGGTTGTTTTTTTTTTTTTTTAGCTAGATATTAATGATTTTTATTTATATAGCACCAACATATTCTGCAGCACTTTACAATTCAGACAATTTTTACAGACATTATGGGCACTGTCCCCATTGGGGCTCACGATCTACATTCCCTATCAGGATGTCTTTGGAGGCTAGATGATTGACCGTTTGGATGAGGCTGATGGCCTGGTTATATGCTCTTCCACCAGCTGCCATTGTAGGGACAGAGGTGCCGGTCAGTGTGAGGAAAGATGGACTTAGGCTGTGTGCCCACGTAGCATTTTTCAAGCGTTTTTGATGCGGAATTTCCGCAGCGGAAACGCTTGTAAAACGCTTGGTAACCCGCACCCCATGGTCCCCAATGTGATTCCGCAAGTTCTATGCACATGCTGCGGATTTTTCCGCAGCGTTTATGCTGCGTTCAAAAATCCGCAGCATGTCATTTAATTTTGCGTTTCCGCAAGCAGAATTGCCTTTGTCCAATGCATAAAAAACGCAAGGCAATTCCGCATGTGGAAAACGCGTAATAAACGCGCGAAAAATGAGCGATAAACGCGTGCGGAATTCCGCATGCGTTTTTCCGGGAGAGGACTTGCAGAAATGAAGCAGAAATTTTCTGCTTCATAAATGCAACGTGGGCACATAGCCTGAAGCTATGTGCCCACGATGCAGAAATGCTCCGGATTTTTCCTGAGCGTTTCTGCATCTCCCTGGGAGAAAAAACGCATGCGGATTGTACATGCGGATTGTACATGCGGATTGTACATGCGGATGTGAAATGTTCTTCACATGCATTTCCGCATGCGGGTTGATAAGCGCAGAATAAATTAAAAATTTCAATCAGCATTACTATGTATAGTGAAATTCACGATCTATGAACGCCTGCCGCAGGCTGGCTTTCATAGGAAGATCGTAATGACCGGCCCCCTGCTGTTATGACAACCTATCGGCATCCCGTGATCACGTCACAGGTGCACTGATGGGAGCATGGAATGACGCACCCACTTGCCGGCGCATATTAAATCCTGCTGTCAAGAGATTGACAGCGGGATTTAAACAGGTTAACAGCCGCGGGCCAAGTTCCGTTAAATTTGCGGCTATTAGAGGAACATAATGGCTGAATAAATTAACCTTCATTTGCCAGGAAAGATGCGGGCACGGTGTGCAATCCTACATCAAAGGCAGAGACAAGACATATGACGCAAGTTTATATCATAAAGGGGTTAACATGGAGGCAACAGTGAAGCATGATGGAGGTTCTCTGCAAGTTTGAGTTGCATTTCATAGAATCATAGAATCATAGAATCATAGAATGGTAGAGTTGGAAGGGACCTCCTGGGTCATCTGGTCCAACCCCCTGCTCAAAGCAGGATTCACTAGATCATCTCAGACAGATGTCTGTCCAGCCTCTGTTTGAAGACGTCCATTGAAGGGGAACTCACCACCTCTCGTGGCAGCCTGTTCCACTCATTAATCACCCTAACTGTCAAAAAGTTTTTTCTAATATCTAATCTGTGTCTCCTCCCATTTAGTTTCATCCCATTGCTTCTAGTCTTTCCTTGTGCAAATGAGAATAAAGATGATCCTTCTACAATGTGACAGCCCTTGACATATTTGTAGACAGCTATTAAGTCTCCTCTCAGTCTTCTTTTTTGCAAGCTAAACATTCCCAAATCCTGCAACCGTTTCTCATAGGACATGGTTTGCAGACCAGTCACCATTCTGGTCGCTCTTCTCTGAACTTGCTCCAGTTTGTCTATGTCTTTTTTAAAATGTGGTGCCCAAAACTGTACACAGTATTCCAGATGAGGTCTGACCAAAGAGGAGTAAAGACCGATAATGACTTCACGTGATCTAGACTGTATGCTTCTGTTAATACATCCCAGAATTGTATTTGCCTTTTTTGCTGCTGCATCACACTGTTGACTCATGTTCAGTCTATGATCTATTAGTATACCTAAGTCTTTTTCACATGTACTGTTGCTTAGCTCTATTCCTCCCATTCTGTATATGCTTTTTTCATTTTTATTGCCCAGATGTAGTACTTTGCATTTTTCCCTGTTAAAAACCATTCTGTTGGTTGCTGCCCACTGCTCCAGTTTATTTAGGTCTTTTTGAATCCTCTCTCTCTTCTCTAGTATTAGCTATCCCTCCTAGCTTTGTGTCATCAGCAAATTTAATCAGTTTACCCTCAATTCCTTCATCTAAATCATTGATAAAGATGTTGAACAATACAGGTCCCAGGACGGAGCCCTGTGGTACCCCACTTGAGACATTCATCCAGCTGGATGTGAAGCCATTTACAACCACCCTTTGAGTCCGATCACTAAGCCTGTTATGAATCCACCTAACAGTTGCCTGGTCCATTGCATACTTGGTCATTTTTTCAATAAGGATGGTGTGAGATACTTTGTCAAATGCTTTGCTGAAGTCAAGATATACTATATCTACAGCATTTCCCTGATCCACCCAGTCAGTGATTCTGTCATAGACGGAAATTAAGTTAGTCTGACATGACTTGTTAGTTACAAACCCATGCTGACTCTGGTTAATCACTTCATTCTTATCCATGTACTTACATACATGTTGTTTAATAATTTGTTCAAAGATCTTTCCTGGTATAGAAGTCAGACTCACCGGCCTATAGTTCCCTGGGTCCACCTTCTTCCCCTTTTTGAAGATAGGAACAACATTTGCTCTTCTCCAGTCTTCTGGGACTTCTCCTGTTCTCCAAGAATTTTCAAAGATTATGGAGAGTGGTTCTAAAATTTCTTCTACGATCTCCTTCAGTACTCTGGGGTGTAATTCATCTAGACCTGGAGACTTGAACTCATTTATGTTAGCTAAATATTCCCTCACAATCTTTCTGTTTACAGATAACTTGGATTCCTCTATTCCTTTAAAAGGACAGTGAAGATCAGTTGATGTTACATTTTCTTTCTGAGAGAAAACAGATGCAAAATAGGAATTAAAAAGTTCGGCCTTCTCAACATCCTCTCTTACCATTTCTCCATTTTCATCCTGTAAAAATCCTATAGCATCTTTGACTTTTCTTTTACTTTTGACATACCCCCAAAATCCTTTTTTATTGCTTTTGACATCTCTTGCAAGCCTTAATTCATTGTCAGCTTTAGCTAACCTGATACGTGCCCGGCAGGATCTGCAGACTGCATTATAATCTTCTTTAGATATGCCTCCCTCTTTCCATTTAATAAACATGTCTTTCTTTCTTTTTAGCATGTGTTTAAGTTCTGTGTTCATCCATCCTGGTTTCCTTAAATGCTTCCCATTCTTCCTACTTTTCGGGATTGTTAACGATTGTGCTTTGAGAATCTCATTTTTAAAAATTTCCCATCCTTCCTGGACATTTTTGTCCTTAAGGACATCCAGCCATTGGATCCCTCCTATTCTCTTTCTGAGTCTCTTAAAATCTGCCTTTCTAAAATCTAACAATGAAGTTTGAGTCTTCACATGTCTTCCTCCTCTAGTTATCCAAAATTCTATAATATTATGATCGCTGCCTCCTAGGGTCCCAGCCACCTTTACCTCCTCAACCATTTCCTCCCTGTTTATAAGGATTAGATCCAAAGTAGCAGATCCCCTTGTTTTCTCCCCTACCTTTTGGAAGATAAAGTTGTCAGCAAGAGAGGATAAGAATTTGCTTGACCTGTTAGTTTTACTTGAGAGAGATTCCCAACAAATGTCTGGATAGTTGAAATCTCCCATGACCACTACGTCATATTTTTTGGAGAACTTGGTCATTTGATACATAAAGAGTTCATCCATATCTTCAGCTTGCCCAGGTGGCCTGTAGTAAATGCCTACAATGGTGTCCTTTCCGTTGTTCTCTCCTTGTATTCTTACCCAAACAGTTTCCACAGAACTCCCAGTCTCTGAAGCTTCAATCTCTGTGCAGATATACGCTTTTCTAACATACAATGCAACACCTCCTCCTCGTTTATCAAGTCTGTTTCTTGCAAATAAGTTGTATCCTTTTAGCCTTTTATTCCAATCATGTGTATCGTCCCACCAAGTTTCAGTGATTCCAATGACATCATATTCCTTTTCCTGCATTAGTAGTTCCAATTCTCCTTGTTTGTTGCCCATGCTTTGTGCATTTGTATAAAAACATTTTAGTTTGTGATTGGTTTCTCTTCCTCCCATATTTTTATTATTTAAATTGTTTTGTCTTTGTTCTTCCTTTCCACTTCCAGTAGCAGAGATCTCAATAGTATTTGTCAGCTGTATGGCTTTTTCTGGCCTTTTGTTTCCCTTCCCACATTGTTCTAGTTTAAAGCTTTTCTGATGAGTGTAGCAAGGCGACTTCCAAATACATGTTTTCCAGTCTTCGTAAGGTGCACCCCATCTCTAGCAAGTAGTCCATCATATAGGTAATTCATTCCGTGATCCAGAAATCCAAATCCTTGTTGACGGCACCATCGACGTAGCCAGTTGTTCACCTGTAGAATCTTATTCCACCTCATTGTTCCATGGCCATCCACTGGGAGGATGGATGAGAAGACCACCTGCGCTCCCAATTCTTTCACTTTCTTGCCTAAGTCTTCAAAGTCACTGCAGATGGTTTCCAGGTCCTTTCTTGCGGTGTCATTTGTCCCCACATGTATTAGCAGGAATGGGTAGTGATCTGTAGGTCTGAAGAGTCTTGATACCCTGTCAGACACATCTTTAATTTTTGCTCCTGGAAGACAGCACATTTCTCTTGAGGTTATGTCTGGTCTGCAGATAGCGGCCTCTGTTCCTCTTAACAGGGAATCCCCCATGACCACCACTCTCCGTTTTTTCTTCACAACATTCTTCTTTCTCCATCCAGGAGGATTCTGAGGGCTTACAAGGTTATTTCAGCAAATGGAGTTGGGGGATGTCATTAATGGTGTCCTGGTGTGCTGAGAAATACAGGCAGATACTTATCTCTCATGTAATACCATCAGGGAGGCATTAGGTTGGCTTCAAATTTATTCGGCAGCAACACAAAGACCCCAAACATACAGCCAATGCCAGTAAGAAATATCATCAGCATATAGAAGTGATATGGCCCCTATAGAGCCCTTATCTCAACATCGAGTCTGTTTGGTATTGCATGAAGAGACAGAAGGATTTGCACAAGCGCCATCCACAGAAGATCTGTGGTTAGTTTTAAAAAAAAAAAAAAAATGTTTGGAACAACCTCCCAGACGATTTTCTTCAGTACCTGTGTGCATATATGAAAAAAAAAACATATTTTTCGGACTATAACATGCATCGGATCATAAAACGCACCTGGAAAAAAAATGTAAAAAAAAATGTGGTCATGATGCACGATTATGGGGAGGGGGTCTGCTGCTGACACTGGCATAGGGATAATGTTCCCTAATTCTGTTAATATCATCCATCCTGGTATTTATGGCCCCTCCCTCATCCTGGTATGCATGGCCCCAACACCCCCCCATCCCTCTTCCTGGTATGCATGGCCCCAACCTCCCCCTCCTATCCCTCTTCCTGGTATGCATGGCCCCAACCCCCCTCCCATCCCTCTTCCTGGTATGCATGGCCCCAGCCCCCCCTCCCATCCCTCTTCCTAGTATACATGGCCCCAGCCCTCCCCCTCCCATCCCTCTTCCTGGTATGCATGGCCCCAACCCCCCCCTCCAATTCCTCTTCCTGGTATGCATGGCACCAACCCCCCCTCCCATCCCTCTTCCTGGTATGCTTGGCCCCAACCCCCCTGCCATCCCTCTTCCTGGTATGCATGGCCCCAACCCCCCCTCCCTTCCTTCTTCCTGGTCTGTATGGCACCAACCCCCCCCTCTTCCTGGTCTACATGGCACCAACCCCCCCCCCATCCCTCTTCCTGGTCTGCATGGCCCCAACCCCCCCCTCCCATCCCTCTTCCTGGTATGCATGGCCCCAACCCCCCCCTCTCATCCCTCATCCTGGTACGCATGGCCCCCCCCCCACCCCTTTCCTAGTATGCATGGCCCCAACACTCCCCCATCCCTCTTCCTGGTATGCATGGCCCCGACACTCCCCCATCCCTCCTCCTGGTATGCATGGCCCCAACACTCCCCCATCCCTCTTCCTGGTATGCATGTCCACCCTCCCCCCATCCTATGCTGCACACAAAAAAAATAAATACTTCTACTCACCTTTCTTCCCTGTACTCCAGCGCTGCGTCCTGCTCTTCTGCCAGCACTGATCTCACAGTGTGAGCTGCGCATGATGTCACTGCCATGCGCCCTCACACAGATGCTGTGTCGGAATAGTCGGGACTGTGTGCGTGGGGAGCAGTGACCGTTCATTCTCCCCAATAGTGCGCACACTGTACACGCAGCGCGGCTCCTGCAGCAGCCGGCGGTCAGTGTGCCCGCTATTAAAGAGCATGAATATTCACTACAACCCATGGGAGAGTGTTGTAGTGAATATTCATGGACTTTAATAGCAGGCACATTGACCGCCGGCCACTGCAGGAGCCGCGCTGCGGGTACAGTGTGCGCACTATTAAGGAAAATGAATATTCACTGCTCCCCACTCCCCAGCAGTGAATACTCATTTTCTTTAGTAGCGGGCACAGTGGTAGCGGCTGCAGCAGGCAGACCCCCCCCCCCCCCCCACAGCCACCCATATACATTCGAACTATAAGACACGCCCCCCACTTTCCTCCAAAATTTGAGGGAAAAAAGTGCGTCTTATAGTCCGAAAAATAAGGTAATAACCATGGTATTGGCCCCATAAAAGATGACCATAGTGATAATTGTAGACAAAGAAGGACGAGATTTTAAAACACTTAGGCCCAATCCATCAAGACCGGACTTGATAAGGGGGCACGTTAGAGTGAATAGCTCATTATAGATTAGAAAAGCAGAAATCATCATAATCATCTCACCCATTTTGGCAGAGATAATCGAAACTGCCAAAAGTCACAATTTTTGCGGAAAAATGTTGCAAAATTCAAAGCTATACTTTTCATCTTCATTTATCAATGTGGTGCAGCAGGCAAGATTCACCACCCAATAACACTAAACACAAGAAATACAGATGCAACTGACCAAACTAAATATTGAAAAAGTCAGAACTAGACTATATTTATCCATGAATATTGACGGAGCTGAGCTCAGGAATAGACCGCTGTATCTCATCTTACACTCATGTAACCAGGTCAGTACCACAAGAATGGCTGACATGGTAGTAATATTCAAAAGGGGTAAGAAGGTGGATCTGTGCAAATACCATCCGGTGAGATTCACATCAGTGGTGTCCAGAATTTGAGGGCATTATAAGAAATTAACTGCAAAAATGTGCTGAGTTTCTATGAAGTGGAAAGGGCAAATCTGGATGTTGGTAATGCGGCTGATGTGATATCTGGATTTTGTGAAAGCATTTAATACTGTACCACAAAACAGCTTTAAACTGAAGTTCCAGAAGCAAGGACTGGGGGGACACCATTTGCAGATGGGTTAAAAAAAACAACTGGTTAAAGGGCAGGAAACAGTTGCTGTAAATGGTACAAAGTCAGCAGTGGGGACCACAAGGATCAGCATTAGGACCGGTTCTTCTTGTTCTCTTTACTAATGACTTTTGAGGATGGGTTGAAAGTCTTAGCTGATCACTAGTGTTGAGCATTCAGATACTGAAATATCGGGTATCGGCCGATATTCGCGGTATCGGAGTTCCGATACTTAATGCCGATACTTTTACAATATCGAATACCGGAATCGGAAGTTCCCATAATGCCTGCGCTCTGCAGTGTCTCTGAAGGATGACAAGCTGGATGGCAGTGCTCAGCTGCGATCCAGCCTGTCATCAGAATGCCATCCCAGCATGGGAGAATTCTCCTGATTGTTTAAAAGCCGGCGGGTGGTAAAAAGCCGGCGGGCGGTAAAAAGCCGCCGGCTTTTAAACAATCACACAGCCCCATACTGCTTCCCCGCAGCCTCCCACCCCGATCCTCCGCTCCCCCCATCCTGATCGTAAGTTAGGACCAGGCGGGGAGCACAGCACCAAGGGGCGGGGAGCACAGCACCAAGGAGCGGGGAGCGAAGGACCCGGGCGGGGAAGCCGGCAGTGAGAAGACTTCACCGCCGGCTTTCCCATTCTGTGCTGCGCTTTCCCGCCGGTTATTTCAAATGAACAGCTGAGGTATCAGGTGATGCCGATCAGCTGTTCATTTGAAGTAGCCGCGGTGCCCTCAGAGGGTTCATGTGAGTTCATGCTTGACTGCATTGCATGAACTCACATGAACTTTCCCACGGCCGCACAGGTCAGCCTCACCTCCCAGACCATGAGCCCGTCATGATTAGTGTGTGCGGGGTGTCTGTGCGATGTCTGCGGGTGTGTGCGGGGTGTCTGTGCGATGTCTGCGGGGTGTCTGTGCGATGTCTGCGGGGTGTCTGTGCGATGTCTGCGGGTGTCTGTGCGATGTCTGCGGGTGTCTGTGCGATGTCTGTGGGATGTCTGCAGGTGTGTGCGTGCAGGCAGACATAGGCCGATGTGACACTACTACTCCCATCGGCCTATGTCTGTCCCCCGTCCACTCGTGCCAGCAGGATCAGCTTGATGGGAGCAGTAGTTCCCATCAGCCTGATCCTGCTATTTAAACTGCCCCATATGTTATTTTTGCCCCTATACATCTTTTATTCTTTTAGGCCCCCATATATATTTGTTTTTGGTCCCCAATAAATTTTAAATACATTTCATTGGTGGCCAGAGGTTACCTAAAATAAATTAGTTTATACATTACCTGTCCCCGCCGATCGCCACCTAAAATAAAGTAAAAAATAAAAAACTACACCTATACTCACCTAGACACCTAATTCCCCGAAGCCATCGATCTCCTGTAATAAAATATAAAATAATAAACCACAACCTTATCCTTACCCCTCCGTAGTAGTCCACGAGTGTCCCACGATGATCTCCAGTTTAGAGCAGCCACATAGAATGTGACCGCTCTGAACCGCCGCCGCCGCTAGAATGACTGGGCCGTAAAGCAGCCCCGTCATTGCATAAGCGGGTTCGCCGGAGTTCAGGCAGCGCTGCTCCGGTTAGCTCCTTTATGGCCCTGCTGTACCGTGAGAAATTCCCACGGTACAGCAGTGCCGTAAAGGAGGTCTCCGGAGCTGCGCTGACTGAATGCACTCCGGTGACCTCAGTCAGGGGCTCATGCTGCCGGGAGCGGACGTGTTCCCGGCAGCGTGAGCTTACAGCAGCCATGCACAGCTGTCACCATCTCCAGATGTGACAGCTGTGCATGGGAGATCAGCGCAGGAACGTGGACAGGTAACTATTTTTTTTAGTAAACTAAGAATTAAATAAAATGGTGTGTTTTATTTCAAATAAATTATTTTTTTCTGGGTATAGTGTGTGTTTTTTATTTTTAACACTTTGTAGGTTAGTAATGGGGGTGTCTAATAGACGCCCATCATTACTAACCTGGGCTTCATGGCAGCTGGCGCTGACATGAACCCCACCACTATTACCCCCTGCCACCGCACCAGGGCAGCGTGGAAAATGCGCCATTTCTGGGGAGGCTGACGGCTGGTGTTTCTAGCCTGGGAGGGGGCCAATATTCATGGCACCCTTCCTGGGCTATTAATATCAGCCCCCAGCTGTCTGCCTAGCCTTTGCTAGCTATTAAAATAGGGGGGACCCCACGTCATTTTTTTTTTGGGGGGGGGGGGGTCTCCCATTTTAATAGCTAGTAAAGGCTAGGTATTCAGCTGGGGGCTGATATTAGTAGCCTGGGAAGCTCCGAGGGTATTACCCTCTTCCCAGGCTTCAAACATTTGCCCCAGCCGTCTGCTTAACCTCCGCTAGAGACTAAAATTATGGGGGATCCCACGCCAATTTTTTTTTTTTTATAAATCCTTTATCTTAACACTAAATGACAAGTACAGTAATCAACACTGTCACTGTACTTATTATATATGTGACTGACATGTTTCTATCTATCTAATCTATGTGTGATGTTCTATTCTTTCTGTTATAAATTGTCAGGTACCGCTGCTGAATTGCCGGCCGGCTTTTTTAAAGAGACGGTGCATGAAAACACATATTTTTTTTTAATAAATCCTTTACACTAAATGACAAGTACAGTAACCAACACTGTCACTGTACTTCTTATATATGTGACTGACATGTTTCTATCTAATCTGTGTGTGAAGCTCTCTTCTTTCTGTTCTAAATTGTCGGGTACCGGTGTATGCCGCTGCTGAATTGCCGGCTTTTCATGTTTCACTGTGAGCACTGTTCCCATCGATTTGGGCAACCACCTACACCAATAAATTCTACATTATTGTTAGTTGTTTTCCTTCATGTAGAATTAACCTACAAGGAAAGAAAGGGTTTATTTTCATTCCGATATTTGTGTCCCATTGACTTGCATTGGTTTCCGGCATCGGAATTGGCGATATCCGATACTTTTTGGGTATCGGCCCGATCCAATCCGATCCGATATTTCCTGATATCGGAAGGTATCGCTCAACACTACTGATCACACAAAACTACAATGACTTGCAAAAGTATCCTCCACCCCCCCCACAGCTTTTTACCCATTTTGTTACATTTACAAAATGTGTGTAAATATTTTTGTAATCCGATGTGTGATACATCAGCACTAAATATTCTAAGTTGGTAAAGTGAGAAAAATATAGGCATAAATTAAATTTATAGGATCAAAACTAAAAATTGGCATGAGCATATGTATTCACCCCTTTTGCTATGAAGTCCCTAAAAACTTCTGGTGCAAGCAATTCCCTTCATAAGTCACATGCTTAGTGAAAGGAAGTCTCCCTGTGTGTAATCTAAGTATCACATGGTCCGTCAGTATATACACTTTACCTTTTCTGAAAGGCCAGAGGCTGCAACACCATTAACCAAGAGGTACCACTAACCAAACACCATGAAGACCTAGGAGATCTCCAAAAAAGTCAAGGACAAAGCTGTTGAGAAGTACAAGTCAGGGTGGGGTTATATAAAAAAAAAAAAAAAAAAAAAAAAAAATATCCCAATCTCTGATGATTCCCCGGAGCATCATCAAATCCATTATCATCAAATGGAAAGAACATGATACCACAATAAACCTGCCAAGAGAGGGCCACCCACCAAAACTCTCAGCCCGGGCAAGGAGGCAGCACAGTGACCAAAAGATAACCCTGAAGGAGCTTCAGAGTTCCTAAGCAGAGACTGGAGTATCTGTCCATACAACCACAATAAGCCGTACACTCCATAGACGTGGCAGTTATTGAAGAGTGGACAGAAAAAAAGCCTTTACTTGCACACAAACTAACACTGTGTGCACATGTTGCAGATTTGGTGCGATTGTGGCGTTTTTTTTCTGCACAGATTTGTGACAAAACCGGATGCCAGCAAAGTGAATGAGAAACCCGAAGTGTCATGCACACGAAGAGTATTTGTGACTTGCAGATTTGGTGCAGAAAATAATCTGCGGCATGTCAATTCTCTGTGCGTTTTTGACCTGTGTTTTTCACCATTGACTTCACTCAAACAAGTAAAAAAAAACGCATGTATTTTCCGTTGCATTTTTGCTGCCAACAAACTCCTAGAGACACAGAAACGTTGCAGAAATTTCTGCAATCAAATACTCAACGTGTGCACATAGCCCAAGGCTTGTTTTGAGTTTGCCAAAAGAAATGTGGGAGACTAATGTCACGTACTATGCTAATGGTTAAAACAGGGGATGGATACTTTTGTCTCAACAAATGGCATTGTGGATTCTAAATAATCTAGTGATAACTAATTACACAATCTAATCTATCAAACTCAGTTGTATTGGGCAAATGTAGGTGGGCACAGCATGCTAGGTTGGTATTACTTGTGGATCGAATTACAATTAAGCTAGTGTTAGACTAAACCATAACACTATAATGCCAGTATTAGCCACAAGAGGTTTCTGCTGTTTTGGCATGTCAGGGACTCTTCAAATGTGACATAGCATCCGCAATCTATTCTAGCCATCAATTACGCTCCAGAATTCAATTGGCGCTCCTTCCAAGCTCTGCTGTGCGCCTAAACTGTAGTCTTACACCATATATGGGGTATCTGTATGCATTTTCTTCAGTCATTATTTTGAATATGAATAATTTGGGTCTGAAGCAACATTTGAGGGAAAAATTTTCCTTCATTTTCACAGCTCAACGTTATAAAATTCTGTAAAGCTCCTCTGAGTTTAAGGTGCTCACCACACCTCTAGATAAGTTCCTTGAGGAGTTTTTACTGTTTATGCACATCAGGGGCTCTCCAAACACGACATGGTGTCCTCTATCAATTCCAGACAATTCTGCACTCCAAAAGTCAATTGGTGCTCCTTCCCTTCCAAGTGCCCCAACAGTTGTTTTTCACCACATATGGGTATCTGTGTACTCAGGAGAAATTGTACAAACTGTATGGTCCATTTTATCCTGTTTCCCTCATGAATATGCCAAAATTAGGGCTAAAGTAACATTTTTTAGGGAAAAGTAAAATTTTAATTTTATCTTTCCACATTGCTTCAGTTCCTGTGAAGGACTTGAAGGGTTAATAAGCTTATTGAACGTGATTTTGAGAACTTTAAGGGTGCACTTTCAAAATGGTGTCACTTTGGGGTATTTTCTGTCATATAGGCCCCTAACAGTAACTTCAAATGTGATGTGGTCCCTAAAAAGTTGGTTTTATAAATTTTGTAGGGGAAAAGAAAAACAAAACAAAAAAAAACAAACTTGAGAAATTGCTTATCAACTTTTAATTCCTTTAACTTCCTAATCCCCCCCAAATAAATTATGTTCAGTAAAGTAGGCATGTGGAAAACTATTAACTATTTTGTATGATATAAAACTCTGGTTTAAAAAGACATAAAGGTTAAAGGTTTGAAAATTGCAACATTTTCCCTAAATTCCAATATTTTCACCTAAATTCACCACTACCATAAAGTACAATGTGTCATGAAAAAAAAAAAAAAATATCTCAATCACTGGGACACGTTCCAGCGGTATTACCTCATAAAGTGACACGGGTCAGAATTGTAAAATTTGGCCCGGGCAGGAAAACAAGTTCGGGTATGTAAGAACCACTCCTATCAAAAGTTTTTATCCTCTTAATATATTGCAGTCATCATATTGTGTAGTATAGAGTAACCTCGGCACTCAAAAGTTCATTAAAGTAAGATTTTAATGCAGTCCACAAATTAACAAAAACGTTTCGGTCAAACAGACCTTCATCAGTAAACTGTTGGACATAAATAAAAGAAAATAACGTAAGAAAACATAAAATAACTCAGAGAAAATATAAATTAAATTGAACATGGACAATAAAGCCACAGAGCAGGACTATCTAATATATAAAGGGGTGTGTGTGTGTGTGTGTGTGTGTGTGTGTGTGTGTGTGTGTGTGTGTGTGTGTGTGTGTGTGTGTGTGTGTGTGTGTGTGTGTGTGTGTGTGTGTGTGTGTGTGTGTGTGTGTGTGTGTGTGTCATCTGCACCATCGCAGCTACAGCCGCAAAATTTTGCACAGTCACACGTCTGGACCCCGAGAGCGTCATAGGCTATGTTGTGAGGCAAAGTTTTAACCCCGCGCGTTCCAATTCACCAAGCAATTTCGCCCCTATCTACATAATGGGGAAAAAGTGAAAGGAAAAGTGTTGGAGGCAAATTGACAGCTGCCACATGTGAACAAGGGAGAATTAAAGAATGAGAGCGATGGCGCCAAAGAGTATATACCGTACAGTTGCTAAGGTGGGGCCCCGACATGGGATACTCATACTCACCACACACGGGGATATGAACACACACACACAAAATGCCCCACACACTACCACGTGCTTGAACACATATACCACCCTCAGCACACACAAAACGCATCTCACAAAGATTTATCAGGCTGCCAATAGCAACCAATCACAGCTCAGCTTCTATTTTGCTACAGTTAATTAATCTGAGCTGTGATTGGTTAATATAGGCAACAAAGGACATTCTCAGTATAACAAAGCTTGTGTAAGGTAATAAGATGTCACTTAGGGTGTGTTGGTGGAAAGGCTGATGTCAGTCATATTACTTCTATGTGAGAGGATATAGAAACTGCCAGTTACAGACTACTTTTACCACAATAATGCCTCATAAGAAAAGGAATTTCATGGCACGAATGTCAGCTGATGCGAAAAGAAAAGCTGCATTATGGGCCAATGAAAAATGTGAAGACCGAGAAACAAGGCTGACACACATGAGAACAGCAGCTGCTTCCTCAAGAGCCAATGAACTTTCTGAGCAGAGGGAAGCGAGGCTTGCAGACATGAAAACAAGAGCTGCTTCCTCAAGGGCCAATGAGTCATCTCAGCAGAGAGAAGGCCGACTTGCCACTAAGAGAATTGCTATTTCTTCCACCAGGGCACAGGAAATGGTTGGAGATTTGAAACATGCTGCCTTTTGTTACCAGTCAGACATAAACTATCAGGATAATCCTAAAGTTCAGATAGGAAAAATGGATGTGGTCTGCATGTACTGCAGTGCCCTGAAATGGAAAGATGAACCGCCAGGTTTATGCTGTGCAAATTGCACCTCTCCTGTCACCACTAGATCCCCTAAAGTCTCTGATGACAGGTACCAGTACAATATCAAAGCATTTCTTGGACAACATTAGGAAGTACAACTCCTGCTTCCAAATGACATCATTTGGTGCAACAAAAGAAAGGTTTACAACAGGATTTATGCCGACATTTTAAGTTCAAGGACAGGTTTACCACTCAATTGGCTCACTGCTTCCATTACAAGGAGAAGCACCTCAATTTCTTCAACTCTTCTTTATGGGAAATGCAGAAGCAGAGGCTCAGCGGAGATGCTCTTTAATTCCTAACACTCGCCTTGATATTGTAACTATTTTGCAGCAGTTCCTTCACTCCAACAATCTATATGTTCAACTTTTCAAGACTGCACTTGAATGCATGCCAAATGACGATTACAAAGTTGTCATTCGAGCTGACAAAACACCACAAGGTGAACATCAGTGACGTTTCAATGCTCCCACATTTGATGAGGTAGCCATCTTGATTGTAGGTAATGATTTTCAAAGCCGTGACATTGTGCTTTAGAAAAGGAACAATAGTTTGCAACGAGTAGCAGAAACTCACAGGTCCTATGATGCTCTGCAATATCCAATCATCTTTTGGCAGGGACAGGATGGCTATCACTTTGAAATACCTCAGACAGATCCAACAACAGGCAACCCTTCAGGAAAAAAAGTGTCTGCCATGGACTTCTATGCATATAGGATCATGACAAGATTTGCAGAGGAAAGTCACATCTTGAAATGCAAACACCTCTTCCACCAATTTATTGTTGACATGTATGCAAAGATTGAGAGTGAACGTCTTTTATATATCCGACTAAATCACAAGCAGCTCAGGGCAGAGGAATATATTCACCTTAGAGATGCTGTTGCAAATGATGCTGATCCAAAAGAGTTGGGGAAAATGGTTATTCTTCCATCAACTGTCACTGGAAGCCAACGACACATGCATGAATACACACAGGATGCAATGACTTATGTCAGAAAGTATGGCCGTCCAGATCTTTTCATCACCTTTACTTGTAATCCTGCCTTGGAGGAAATTGGAGGCACCTGTTGCCGGGCCAAAAAACAGTGAATCGCCATGACCTTATTGCTCGGGTTTTCAAACAGAAACTTTCAAAGATGACTAATCTCATCACAAAATCACATATTTATGGTGAGACGCAGTGCTGGATGTATTCAGTTGAATGGCAAAAAAGAGGCCTTCCTCACGACCACATCTTGATTTGGCTGAAGCAAAAAAATACAGCCTACCAAAATTGACAATATCATCAGTGCCGAATTGCCAGACCCTCAGATTGACCCATTGCTGTTTGACACCATCACAAAAAACATGATCCATGGTCCGTGTCGGAGTCTGAACAAAAATTCTCCCTGTATGATTGATGGCAGGTGTTCAAAGCATTACCCACGATCCCTGGTCCAAGAAACCCAAACAGGACAGGATGGATATCCAGTCTACCGAAGAAGAAAGCCAGGGGATGGTGGTTTCATAGCAAAGCTCAAAATGCGTGTTGGATCATCACTCCAAGAGATAGAAATTAACAACAGGTGGGTAGTGCCTTACAACCCTTTGCTCTCAAAAATCTTCCAGGCCCACATAAATGTCAAATCTTGCCACTCTGTGAAATCAATCAAGTATATCTGCAAATATGTCCACAAAGGAAGTGATCAAGCAGTTTTTGAACTCCAGAAAAATGGACCTATTATTGATGAAGTGGAGGCGTTCCAGATGGGCAGGTACATAAGCAGCAATGAAGCTGTTTGGAGCAGCAGCTCCTAACACCACCTAAGACCTAATGTTACCAAAGTACTATACTTGGAATGCCTCCAGAAAAACACTGGAACGGAGGAAACGGGGGCTTGATATTGAATGCTATCCAAGGGTGAAAGCAACTGATACTTTTGGTCGCGTCTACACTGTTCATCCGTCAAATGCAGAGAGCTTCTACCTGCACATGTTACTTCATGTTGTCAAAGGCCCTACATCATTTTCTGACCTGAAGACAGGCAAAGGCCATGTGTGTGAAACATTCAGGGAAGCTTGCCAAAGAAAAGGACTTTTGGAAAATGATGGACACTGGGACATGACCCTCAGTGAAGCAGCAGCCACACAAACCCCAAAGCGACCAAGACACCTCTTTGCTATTATTCCAACAACCTGTAGCATTTCAAATCCTCTTGAGATTTGGACAAAGTACAAAACTGATCTCAGTGAGGACATCCTCATGTAGATTAGCAGGGAAAATCATCAGCAACTCATCAACTTCACTGAGGAAATGTTCAATGAAACTTTAATGCTCCTTGAAGATCAGTGCATAGCAATGTCAGGAAAAGCCTTACAGTTGCTTGGTTTGCCTGCTCCAATAAGAAATCCTGAAGGCACCCAAATGTGTAGGGAGATTTTCCTAGAAACAAACTACAGTATTGATGAACTGACAGCATTTGTGTCTCAGAACGAGCCAATATTGGTACCAGATCAAAGAGATGCCTATAACTACATTTTAAGTTTCAGTGAAACCAACAAAGGTGGGATTGTCTTCCGTGATGCTCCAGGTGGAACAGGAAAGACATTTGTAATCAACTTGCTCCTGGCAAAATTTTGACAACAAAAAAAGATTGCACTTGCAGTGGCATCTTCTGGAATTGCAGCTACGCTTTTAAAAGGTGACAGGACAGCACATTCGACATTCAAACTACCACTTAACCTGTCTCATAGTGACAGCCCCGTGTGTAATATTGCCAAGGGATCAGGACTGGCCAAGTTGCTTCAAAAATGCAGTGCCATCATTTGGGATGAATGCACCATGTCACACAAAAGGGCTCTGGAAGCAGTTGACAGACTGCTGCAAGACCTGCGTAGCAACAAATATATCATGGGAGGAGTAGTTGTTGTTTTGGCAGGTGACTTCCGCCAAACACTACCTGTTATTCCAAGATCAACCCCTGCAGATGAACGGAATGCCTGTCTCAAAGCATCGTACCTTTGGAGAAAAGTAAAGAAAATGTCACTGAACACAAAAATGAGGGTCTACATGACAGGCAATGTTTCTGCTGGACTGTTTTCGAGCCAGCTGTTGACTATTGGAGATGGCAAGGCACCAGTAAACTCAACCACTGGACAGATCACCTTCCCAAGCAACTTTTGTTGCATTGTGACTTCCATTGAGGAGTTGAAAGCAAAGGTTTTTCCAAACATTCAACTCCACTTCAAAAATTCTGGTTGGCTGTGTGAAAGGGCTATTCTAGCTCCAAAAATGACAGTGTCAACAAGATCAATCTTCAAATTCTAAATCTCCTTCCAGGTGTGTGCACAACCTATAAGTCAGTGGATACAGTAATAGACCCTGCTCAAGCATTATTTTATCCAACCGAGTTCCTCAATTCCTTGGAGCCACAAGGACTTCCTCCTCACAACCTCTTTCTGAAACCTGGAGCACCTATTCTGCTATTGAGAAATTTGGATCCACCAAAGCTGTGTAATGGAACAAGACTCTTGATTAAGAACCTGTTTCCACATGTAATTGAGGCAACCATTTTCACAGTAGGTGCCACAGGAGAAGATGTTTTCATTCCAACAATTCCTCTCATTCCATCTGATTTGCCTTTTGATTTTAAACGCCTCCAGTTTCCTGTTCGACTGGCATTTGCTAAGTCCATCAACAAGGCTCAGGGACAGTCCTTGAAAGTAGTTGGAATCGATTTACAATCTCCATGCTTTTCTCATGGTCAACTTTATGTGGCCTGTTCAAGAGTTGGAACAGCCTAAAATCTGTTCGTGTTTGCACCTGAAGGAAGAACTAAATGTCGTTTATCAAAAGGCTCTCGAATAAGGAGTAGACGATTACTTCACATTACTTGGCCAATTTAGTTAAATCTGTGTGGAATATCTCTGGTATTGAAATATATGTTGTGAAATGCTTCTATTAGCTTAGTTTTTGCCTTTTAATAATTACATTTCTATATATTTGTTTTGTGGTTTTTGTGTGGAGAATACATTTTTGTTAACATATTCTATTTTGCTAACAGCAGTTATTAACCTGGGTAGTACAGCTAGTTTAACATATCAGTTCTGGTGTCAAGCCTGTGAAAGATCATGTAGCATCCTCCTAATGACGCAGATAAATACAATGGGTCAAAACCAGAGATTACCTACCAGACTGCTTGTGGGAGCTAAAGCATAGATGCAGAGGAAGAGGACTCAGTGTCTCAGATAGCGTAGATCTATATGGGGAGCAGAAATGTAAGGCTGAGTTCACATGTAATGTGACTGTATATCCAAGCAGTAGTGTAGGAATAGTATACCTTTGGTAGAGTATATATCTGTAGCTGGAAGGGAACGCGGTACCCACCGCTAGTTCCTGGTACTGTGTGGGTAATGGTGGGAGGGTCCCTAGTTAAAGAAGAGGGGTGGGACTGCTGGTGAAGCCCAGCCAATCACCGCAAAGCGGCGGTATGCTGGCCGCGCTGGCTGGAAATGCCGTATTGCTAGTGAGGTGTGTGCGTTCCAAGCGCTCAGAGATTGCGTTCCACAGGGCCGGAAGTAAGCGTGCCTGACCCTGGAGACATGCGTTCCACAGGCTGGAAGCATGTGTATGTCTGGGCATGGTTAGAGATGGGTGAATCCCTGAGGAAGGGACCAGAAGATGGTATATATGTAACAGGAGGAGGAGGAGAAGGGGGGAAAAGGAGAAAAAAAAAAAAAGAAGGGAAAAACAAAGTCATAGTATTCAGAATTTCTCATCAGCATTAACAACAGTAATGACAAGACACCCGCAGAGAATAAATAAATTAGACATGCAGAAATAAGCATATGAAGTTCTAAATAGGTTGTCAACAGTGGCATTAATAATAGCGTAAAAACCTGCTACATAATTTGCAACATGGAGTAAGAAAGCAAATCATATTCCCTATTCAATCCCTTAGGTGATGGGGATTCCAATTCATGTATCCAATAGGCCTCCCTTCGTTTCAGGAGGCGGACCCGGTCGCCTCCCCGGCGTGGTGGCAGTACCTGTTCCAAAACCTGGTATTTGAGTTGGGATATGTTGTGGCCTGCAGGATCAGGTTCCCCGTTACATCGTAGGGATCTAGTTTAGTTCTATTGTAGGGACAGTTCTCCTGTCTTTCCTTAGTCCCTGTAGCAGATCATAACACAAGGTCCATTAAGAAATCCATACCCAAATCTCAATTACAAAGGGTTGAATGGATTGTGACCAATGAATCCACCTGTAACCAGAGACTACAAGAAATGCGCTCTAAATTTAGCAAACAGGGATACCCGTCCTCCATATTACAACAACAGACGGAGGATCCCAAGAGGGTCCGCTCCAACAATAAAGATCATATTCCTTTTGTCCACACGTTCCACCCCTACGCTTATATCTTACACAAAACCATTCAGAAACACTGGAACATATTACGGACAGGGTACCCCAATATCACTTCCTTTCAACAGCCGTTCATTCCATGCTTCAAGAGAGCCCCCAATCTTAGGGATTCTCTGGTACGTGCAGACATTGGCACAACAAACCAGGGACCGAAACAACGATTCCTTCAGAAACCTAAAATGGGAACCTTCTCTGCAATGTAATAACATTTTAAAGGGCAATATTGTTTATCATCCTCACACAGGCAAGAAATACAATATTAAAAACTACTTTACCTGCGACAGTGCATTTGTCGTATATCTCATCAAGTGTCCATGTGGTCTGATCTACATAGGCAAAACTACTCAGCCCGTAAAAGATAGAATCTCCAAACACAAATCTACGATTCGGTATAAGAATCTGCTACTACCCATTCCCCATCACTTCATTTCAGCAGGCCACAACATATCCCAACTCAAATACCAGGTTTTGGAACAGGTACTGCCACCACGCCGGGGAGGCGACCGGGTCCGCCTCCTGAAACGAAGGGAGGCCTATTGGATACATGAATTGGAATCCCCATCACCTAAGGGATTGAATAGGGAATATGATTTGCTTTCTTACTCCATGTTGCAAATTATGTAGCAGGTTTTTACGCTATTATTAATGCCACTGTTGACAACCTATTTAGAACTTCATATGCTTATTTCTGCATGTCTAATTTATTTATTCTCTGCGGGTGTCTTGTCATTACTGTTGTTAATGCTGATGAGAAATTCTGTATACTACTATAATGACTTTGTTTTTCCCTTTTTTTTTTCTCCTTTTCCTCCCTTCTCCTCCTCCTCCTGTTACATATATACCATCTTCTGGTCCCTTCCTCAGGGATTCACCCATCTCTAACCATGCCCAGACATACACATGCTTCCAGCCTGTGGAACGCATGTCTCCAGGGTCAGGCACGCTTACTTCCGGCCCTGTGGAACGCAATCTCTGAGCGCTTGGAACGCACACACCTCACTAGCAATACGGCATTTCCGGCCAGCGCGGCCAGCATACCGCCGCTTTGCGGTGATTGGCTGGGCTTCACCAGCAGTCCCACCCCTCTTCTTTAACTAGGGACCCTCCCACCATTACCCACACAGTACCAGGAACTAGCGGTGGATACCGCGTTCCCTTCCAGCTACAGATATATACTCTACCAAAGGTATACTATTCCTACACTACTGCTTGGATATACAGTCACATTACATGTGAACTCGGCCTTACATTTCTCCTCCCCCTATAGATCTACGCTATCTGAGACACTGAGTCCTCTTCCTCTGCATCTATGCTTTAGCTCCCACAAGCAGTCTGGTAGGTAATCTCTGGTTTTGACCCATTGTATTTATCCGCGTCATTAGAAGGATACTACATGATCTTTCACAGGCTTGACACCAGAACTGATATATGTTAAATAGTCCTGCTCTGCCCTGTGGCTTTATTGTCCATGTTCCATTTAATTTAATTTATATTTTCTCTGAGTTATTTTATGTTTTCTTACGTTATTTTCTTTTATTTATGTCCAACAGTTTACTGATGAAGGTCTGTTTGACCGAAACGTTTTTGTTAATTTGTGGACTGCATTAAAATCTTACTTTAATGAACTTTTGAGTGCCGAGGTTACTCTATAGCACAGTACGGGTTCGGCCCCTACTCAAGCACCAGTATCCAGCAGTGCAGCGATTTTTCTACTATCATATTGTGTAGCACTGTGTACTTACAATTACTCATTTTGCCCTTCTACCCATTTCTCTATGTAGAAACAGGAAGTCTCTTGTCCCTGCATTTATCATTCCCCTCTTCAACTCCTGATCCAGCTGCTCCACCCCTCCCCCCTACCATAGACTTCTGCAGTGATTACTTGTGCAGACAAAAGTGACCTCCTGTGTCTACATGGAACTTAAATATGCAAATTGTCTCTTCTGAGAGGAAAAGGACTTGAACTCTAGCGCCACCTATTGAAAGCAGCAATCCTACAAGTCAATATTGGCCCTTTTACGAGCCTTGTAATATGATTTATGCAGATAGGATAAAAGCCCATTTAATTTTCCAGAGATGCATGCAAGGCGTTTAAGCCTCCTCCTACTGGTGTGCCAGACCTGGCATGTCACTCTCCATAAAGGAGAAAACTTACCCCTTAGATACATAGGATTCAGCTAGTCAGTTTTTAATCACATGATGTCATAGACCTAATGGAAAGGAATTACCTGGGCTGAAGGTCAAAATGAGCAATTGTAAGTACACAGTGCCATATAATATGATGATTGCAATATATCAAGTGGATAAAAACTTTGATGGGAGGAGGAGTGCTTCTTTAAGTAGGCATACTTTGTGGCTGGTACTATAATGCAGCTAGTATTAGACAAAACTACAGGCACATGGCAGCACCAGCCACAAAAGTATTAGCCACCATACATGCTCTGTGACTGACAGCTATCAACCACCAATGAGTGACGCGAAGAGTAGATTTTTTTTTTTTTTTTTTAATCCCTGCTCAATATTTTCTTAAAAAGGGAACCAGTCACCAGTTTCGTGATATAGGAACTGACTTTATTTAGCGCTTGTGCTGCATTCTATAAATGCTCATACAACCCCTTTTTTTAAGCCCCAACCCTAGAGGCAAAGAATGAAAGATTTTTTTTTTTTTTTTATTTATTTCTTAGGGGAAGATTTAATTATTGGCTTTTGATCACTGGGATAGGGTCAATCACAGTGATCAAAAGGAACCAATAGGAAAAATCCTTATTACCGGGTGCCGGACGATTTCAGCCGGCATACTGCGCATGCACCCGCCATTTTTTTTCCACCAGGAATAGGAAGCGGAGGCCGGGGGACATCATTTGTCTCTCCTATGACATGTATATCACTTCAGAAGAGAGAAACGTAAAAAAAAAAGTGTGACCGCTATTAACATGATTGCTGTTTTTCATTCAATAACAGTGATCACGTGATCGGGGCCCTGATAGTGTTCTCCAGGGTCTCAGCTACCCAAGGTAGCCGAGACCCCAGAGATTTTCCAACTCTGGGGGGCGTTATACCCTTATTCACAATCACAGTTTTAAACCGCCAATGAGGGAATAAGGCCCCATAGCGGTGGTCGTTAAGGGATTAAAGCACCACTCCAGCATTTTGTTTTCCAGCTCTGAAGTGGCGCTTTAAATCTAAGCCCCGTTACATACTCGCCCCCCGAGCCATCCTGTGACACTAGCATCTGACTGGAAGTCAGAAGTACATCAGAAGCTCTCAAATATGTCTGAGAGCCGGAAAGAGGCTCTCAGACTTGTATTAAAAAGTTTTACCTCCAGCTCACTCCATGAAACATTGGAGCTGTGAGCAGGTCACTTTTTTCCGGAGACAGACGCGGAAAACAGATGAAGGTGGCAGGTAACTTGTATATAAAGCAGCACTCCAGTGTGTTATTTTAAATATTATTTCACCGCTGGAGTGGTGCTTTAAATACTTTTGGGCCGGTTTTCTTTTTCCATGTGGTTTGTACAGGGGGATGATGGCCCTGTGATTTCAGTGTATCTGCACTCAGATTCCGTATTTCCATCATCTTTGATGGTGAGCTGATGAATTTTTTTCCTTTTTGAACATACCAGGTCAGGTCATTTAAAAAAGTAAACATATGCATTTCTACAATCTTTTGCATGCACTTAAACATGCCTGCAGATCTGTGGGGGTTCAGGTCGAGACCCCACCCAATTAATAGTTCAGAATACAGCAGAGAAGTACACAGCTGAGTGTTCACACTAAAGTACAAGGATAAAGGGCAACAAGCAGATTTCCTGATATAGGAAAGTAATAGTTAACACAGCAGCAAAATGAACTGTTATCTGTAAAGTTTTATTAATTTTATGGTGCATTTTAAAATGTGTCACATACATACAAAATGCCAATACTTCATGGGCTAATTGCCATAAAGACATAGGGCCTGATTCATTATTGAATTTGCACTTTATAGTTTATTTTTTTAATTTGCACCCCATTACTTTCACTTGCACCTTTTTGAAGCTTATTTCACGTGTTCGCCTGTTTTTTTGTGCATTAGTTATAGTGAGCAGAGTTTGCAGCCGATCCATCAATTGTAACAAAAAAAATATATATATTTTATGCATTCCTGGAATTTTGGCAACATTCTGGCAGAACATGTCTTTTACCGCTAAAGTCCCTTATTTTGGCAAGATTCATGAACTATATGTGCCATTTTTTTTTTTAAGAATTTGGTGCAAAAAATACCAGTGTATACGACAAAACAGTGACATCCAAAAAAGTGAAAGTGATGAATCAGACCCATTGCCACAAAATAAAAAAAAAACAAAAACATCCTTTGTACTTCAGTGTTCCATTAGTTTTTAAAACAGAACTATTGCTAATAGTCTATGGATGATTAAAAGGAAAGAGGTTACCTACTTTAGTGTATATATAAAACAAAACAAAAAAAAAAACGTATACATGAATGTGTGAATGTAGCGTCACCATAAGACTTAGGCTGTGTGCCCACGTAGCGTTTTACAAGCGTTTATGCTGCGGAATTTCCACAGCAGAAACGCTTGGGAAACACTTGGTAATCCGCCCCCCTATGGTCCCCAATGACAAGCCGCACTTTCAATGCCCATGTTGCGGATTTTTCCGCAGCGTTTATGCTGCGCTCAAAAATCCGCAGCATGTCCATTAATTTTGCGGACACGCAGCGTAATCGCCGCCATTGACTTGCATTGGACAGTGTGACATCCGCATCACTAGATGTGCACAAGCGGATATCACACTGTTCAATGTGCGGATGGGTACCCAAGTCTGGAGTAGAGGAGACTCATCCAGACCTGGGTACCATAGAAACTGTAAAAAAAAGAATTTGAAATAAAAAATAAAGTTTATACTCACCTACCGATGTCTTCCCGGTGTTTTGTCTGCTCCCTCCGGTGTCTTGCAATGTTCGCGTAGATGTGAAGGACCTGCCATGACGTCACTGAGTCATGTGACCCATCACATGGCTCAATGACGTCACCGCAGGTCCTTCACCCAGCGCAAGCAATGCAAGACACTGTACGGAGCAGACAAAACACTGGGAAGACATCGGAAGGCGAGTATAAACTTTATTTTTTTTAATTTTCACCATTCTTATTCTTTATTTTAACTAACTTGGTCACACTACTATAAATCCATACCGCTTGCATGGATTTATATAGTGTGAACAAGTTGTCAAGCACTTTTCCAAGTGATGCTAAAATCGCTTGGAAAAGCGCTTGATAACCCGCATGCGGAAATGCATGTGAAGAACGCTTCTACCTGGCGGGAAAAATGCATGTAAAATCCATGTGCGTTTTTTCCTGCCAGGGAGAAGCGTAAAAAATATGCTTCATTTCTGCAACGTGGGCACATAGCCTTATGGGACATCATCCCATTTTGCTTGGATAACATAACATGGATTTAGGTTATACATAAAGTGTAAAGATAGGGCGCCTGCCCTGTAGCTACCCAAGGTTTTCATACTCAATTTAGTTGTACGCATCTTACGCCAACTAATACAGAAGGAGAGAGGATGGCGTCCCATCCCACTGTGAACAGAGAGAAGCTTGCATGGCCAGTTTCGAAACTTGTACAGAAGTTAAAGGAAACAGCCATGTGCTGCCACCCTTCTATTCACCAACCGATCTGGCATGGCACTCTAGTGGTTCTCTAGAATGATAGCATGACCCACATCTGACATCTTATGGTATATTCTGTGTATATGCCATAAGTGTCTGAGGTAAGAATATCTCCATCACTCGCTGGCAACTGAATAACAAAAAAAAACTAACAAAATGATTAAAGAGGTTGTCCACTATTTTTACATTGAAAGGCCATGTCTGATCTGCCAGGGTCCAACATCTGGCACCCCCGCTGATCAGTGTTATCGGTATCGATGGCCGCCAGTACTCACTAGCCAAGCTGTTCCGTCTACTTGTAGTGGCCGGGGCTGGGTACTGCACATCCGTTATTCAAAATAGGAGGCGAATGTGCAGTGCCCACTACAAGTAGACGGAGCAGCTCGGCAAGTGAGTACTTCCAGTCGGTGGCCACTGACACAGTTAACAGCTGATCAGCAGGGGTGTCGGACCCCGGCCGATCAGACATTGATGACCTGTCCTAAGGATAGGCCATCAATGTAAAAGCAGTGGACAACAGCTAAGAAACAAGTTGACTTAACATTTGAGTTTACATTTCAGTCCCCGTCAAATGAGCAGAAAGTGAAGGAATGCCAGATCGCTGACATGACAATAGCTTTGAAGGGTGCACTGTGTCCTGCACGCTGCACTAATCTTCCCATCAAATATAAACAGTCTTAGGGTGCAGTCAGATGACCATATAAAATCAAGCCTGCAATGCCCAGAATGGCCGGCGGATCTCCCAACCCGAGTGTGACAGCTTTATATATTTCTATAGAGCAGTCACGCTTGGGTTGGGAGACCTGCCAGCCAGTCTGTGCATTGCGGTCTGACTTATATGGTCATCTGACCAGGCCGTTAGAGGGAGGCTCCGTACTGAGCCTTGAACAAGGAATGGATTCACTTTTCAGTCAAATTCTATGAGAATATCTCATGTATACATACCAGTACAAATCCCTCCTCCACAGGCTGCCTGTAAGTGAACATAATGCCCTCAGTGACCAGGACAGGTTTTTGCTAATTAAAAGGAGATGTCTGGTCTAAAATGACAAGTCTGCAGCCACTATATACACTAGTATTGCACGAGGCGGGAAGCAGTCTAGCCAGGTACTGGCTGGGAGGGTACACACATACTGCGGTCACGCGACGGCCGCCCGGCGGATCCTCAGAGTGCAGTGAGCGCGCTGGGAGGATTCACAAGTCTGCAGACTTGTCATTTTAGAGCGGAAAACTCCTTTAACAGTGGAGGGCACAAGTCTGATGACAGATACAACCGGAAAAACACAAATCCCACAACATAGAAGAAAGCACCAGGACCATCATACATCACACCACAAGACAGGTTAGACTGCAGAGATGTAAAGCATTACTCTGCCTGTAACAGTGTATATGCTGTACATAAGAGTCAGTGTTACACCTATTTCGCTAGAGTATATCGCACATTAATGTTTCAACAAGTTCTCATTTCGATAACTGGAATAAATATATTCTTTGTAGAACAGAAAACAACCAACCCCTTTAATCACCTATCCATAGGACAAGTAATAACTTATTGATCATGGGGTCCAAACATTGAGACACACACTGACAGAACGGGGAACTTTAAACCCCATTAAGTAGAGTAAGTCAGATGGCTGACCTCCGGTCTATTCATTCTCTATGGGGCTGCAGGAAAAAGCACATTGCTCAGCAGCTCCACAGGAAACAAATGGCCCTGTGGTGGAGCAGGTGCACTGCTGCTCAGTGCCAACGTGGATACAAGGGCCCCGCTGTGCCGTAGTGTTGTGCCCCCACTGACGTACAAGTCACCACCCATCCTGTACATAGTTGATTTAATGCCCAGCTTGAATATCTCTGCTTGCTGTCAGATGGACAATTTGATGCCTGTACCTCGTCAGGAGCTATAGACCGGAACAGAGCAAGTCTCTTGAAACAAACAGTCTGACCAGGAGTAAGTCAGGCTGGAATATTAGACATCTTAGACAACTAACCTCATGCCCTACCAATATTGAGGTCATGGTTGATAAATTTGGCACAAAGAAGCCAGTTAGTCTGCGAATGACATCAGCACCGCAGGACAAGTGTTAGACCAGAGAATATATTATTATTCTAGCACAATAGCTGTGATGTACATAGAATTTATTTTGATCCACTGACAGCAGGCAGAGATGTGTACATCATTACCAGCAGAAGCCCGGACCACCCACCCTGTAGGTCAATACCAGAAGAAGCCCAGACCACCCACCCTGTCCAGGGGCTCGGCAGGTCAGTACGTTATTACCAGCAGAAGCCCAGGCCACCCACCCTGTCCAGGGGCTCCGCAAGTCAGTACGTCATTACCAGCAGAAGCCCGGTCCACCCACCCTGTCCAGGGGCTCCGCAAGTCAGTATGTCATTACCAGCAGAAGCCCGGTCCACCCACCCTGTCCAGGGGCTCGGCAGGTCAGTACGTCATTACCAGCAGAAGCCCGGTCCACCCACCCTGTCCAGAGGCTCGGCAGGTCAGTACGTCATTACCAGCAGAAGCCCAGTCCACCCACCCTGTCCAGAGGCTCGGCAGGTCAGTACGTCATTACCAGCAGAAGCCCAGTCCACCCACCCTGTCCAGAGGCTCGGCAGGTCAGTACGTCATTACCAGCAGAAGCCCAGTCCACCCACCCTGTCCAGAGGCTCGGCAGGTCAGTACGTCATTACCAGCAGAAGCCCAGTCCACCCACCCTGTCCAGGGGCTCGGCAGGTCAGTACGTCATTACCAGCAGAAGCCCAGTCCACCCACCCTGTACAGGGGCTCCGCAAGTCAGTACGTCATTACCAGCAGAAGCCCAGGCCACCCACCCTGTCCAGGGGCTCCGCAGGTGAGGAGACCATGGGCCATTGATCGGCTCTGCAGGGTTGGACACAGCATCCTGCTCTCAATTCTCCACATCTCATTTATTAAAGAGTCTTGTAAAACACAAAGAATATAAATATTAACATCAGACATAACGGACACTGAGCCGCCATCTTTAGGTGCCACCATCACTAGTCACCAGGGCACAATGGCAGCTCCAGACCCCAGTCACCCATGGGAGACAACCAGCTGCAGTCACTTGTATGTAGGAGGCCTCTCTGGAGAACCCAAGAGTCAAGGTCAGGACTACTACACTCATCATTGGCGCCTGACTAAGCAGTGCTCCCTCCTGCCCCACTAGCAGGGCTCTGGTCTCGTGTAGGATGCGGTTTCAGGCGAGCACTGGGGAGCGTCCTGGGAACAGTCCCTTTCCAGCGGCACAGAGGACGCCGCGCAGTCCTCCTCCACCAGCGGCACAGAGGACGCCGCGCAGTCCTCCTCCACCAGCGGCAGGCTGTGCAGCACCTCCTCGGCGCTGGGCCGCTCCTCCGGCCGGGGCACCCAGCAGCTCTGGATGATGCCCCCCAGCGCCCTGCCGGCCTCTGTAGCACTGAACACCTGTCCGATTTCCGGGCGCCGGTCATAGGCGACCACGGCGTACAGCACACACTGGCGGTCCCCAGTGTACGGCAGCTCCCGGGTCACCATCTGCCACACGGTCACCGCGTAGGAGTAGATGTCCGCCTTCACCGTGACGGGGTCCCCGCGGAGCAGCTCCGGGGCCCGGTGGGTGTAGGTGCCCCCGATGTGGCGGAGCTGGGTGCTGCACGGATCTTCCCCGTCCCGCAGCCGCTGCGAGCAGCCGAAGTCTCCGATCTTGCACAGGTCGCCGGGGGCGAGCAGCACGTTGGCCGGCTTCAGGTCCAGGTGCACGAGCTTCTCCCGGTGCAGGAAGCACAGGCCGTCGGCGATGTGCCGGGCGTAGCGCACACAGCGCTCCCTCTCCAGCGGGGGTCCGCGGCCGTAGATGCGCTGGTGCAGGGTGCTGCTGCCCGCGTACTCCATGATGATGGTGCCGGGACTGCCGGGCTCCCCGGGGCAGCAGGCGCTGGCGGCCACGACGCGCACCACATGCGGGTGCCGGAGGCAGGCGGCGTTCAGCTCTCCCCAGAAGCTCTGCCGGGAGGCCAGGCGGTTCTTGCTGCAGCGCTTCACCTTCTTCAGCGCCACCGTTTGGCCGCAGTATGTGGCCCGGTAGACGGAGCCGAAGCCCCCGGAGCCCAGCGGCTCCAACACCCGCACCTGCTCCCAGTCTATACTGCACCAGGCCAGGCGAGGAGGGAGGACGGCCAGGCGGCGGGAGCAGGCTGCGGGCAGGAATGCGCGGGGTTTGCTGCGGCTCAGCTCCAGCGGACTACTGCACGGACGGAGGTCAATGGAGGGGGACAGGTCCCGGGGCAGGAAGCGCTCCACAGGGATGGGGGACGGCATGTTACGGCCGCTCCGGGGATACTACGGACACTGAGCAAGCAGCGAGTGGTACTACTGACGGCAGAGGCGCACCGAACACACGTGTGGCCACTGACAGCCGCTACCTGCACCTATAGGCGGCGACCACTGCAGCACAGCCGCTGATTGGACGACGCGCAGACACATGGTCCTGTACACGTGCGCTGGGTCCTCAGTGTGTACTGCAGCCACAAGCACTGACAGCGTGAGGAGGAGGAGCTGCTGCTGGGGACTGTACCATGTGACATCTCGCGCATACCATGTGACATGTGGTGGGGGGTGTTTCTGTTCCCTGCAGTCACAAGTAGTGCGCCCTGGAGCTGGCAGAGATAGCAGGAGTGGCGTCTATGCCAGAATAGGGCTGTGTTCACACGGAGCAGATCCTCTCTACAATCTTCAAAAATGCTTGGAAAGCTCTTCATGTGTATGGGAAATCCACTTTGCTCTTCATATGAGGTTTTAACATTCACTGGTGAGGAAAAAAAAGACCATGCCTGTCAGTCTGAAGCAGATCCTGATGTACAATGAAAAGGCTGCAAAAAAAACTCTTCCAAAACTTTCTAAGCCTGTGTTCACACTGAGTTTTTTATCTTGAGTTTTCAGAGCAGAAACTCCCCCAGCATAGCCGGTTGTATTTCAGTTCCTTCTGCTGAAAAAAAACCCCCTGAAAAAAACGAAAACCCTCAGTGTGAACATACCTTAAAATTGCTTCCGGAAAAGAAGAACTCCTCTCAAAACCCCTAAAGAATTAGTGTTTCCACTTGAAAGACTCATCGAATTTGTGTGAACATAGCCTAAGACGCAAGCAGAAGCTTCATACGGCTACGCCAGTCACTGTGCCCAGGGAACAGGACCCACATACATCAGGGGAACCATACACACTGCCCACAAGGCACGGGGCTCCCAGGGGCGGTGTGACTGCGAGCGAGCATGGGTGGGAAGGGGACCCCCGATGCCAGCTCCTTGTTCAGCTGGGTGTGTAGCCTCGGTTGCACATTCAGTTGAAATATGGAGCAGAGAATCACCGGCTCTCTGCACCGCAACATCTACAAGCCACAGCAAATCATAGGCCGCAGCTGACATCGGCATGACGTCACAGGAGCCGACCCATCGTGGGAGCGGGGATAAGTGAGAAAAATAATTTGTTTAATGTGTATGTGAGGAGCAGCAGGGCGGAGGACATTATTACAGGATGAGGATATTATTATAGGGTAAGTATCAGGACAGAGGGCATTATTACAGGATAGGAGCCAGAATGTGGAACATACATTATTTGTTTGTGAGGGACATAATTACTATAGTGAGTCAACAGGGGAACATTATTACAATATAGGACCAATTGGGGGACAATATTACGATATAGGACCAATTGTGGGACAATATTATGATATAGGACCCACTGGGGAACCTTATTACAATATAGGACCAATTGGGGGACAATATTACGCTATAGGACCAACTGGGGGACAATATTACTATATAGGACCAACTGGGGGACAATATTACTATATAGGACCAACTGGGGGACAATATTACTATATAGGACCAATTGGGAGACAATATTATGATATAGGGCCAATTGGGGGACAATATTACTATATAGGACCAATTGGGGGACAATATTATGATATAGGACCAACTGGGGGACTATTACTATATAGGACCAATTGGAGGACAATATGATATAGGACCAACTGGGTGACAATATTATTATATAGGACCAATTGGGGGACAATACTACTATATAGGACCAGTTGGGGGACAATATTACTATATAGGACCAATTGAAGGACAATATTACTATATAGGACCAATTGGAGGACAATATTACTTCATGGTGGCGAGAATGGCGGACACTATTACTCCACAAAGGGGGACGTTATTAAAATTGCCCATTGGGGCCTATACATTATTGATTCATAGAGTCACAATATGGGATGTCCCAACGGTATAGAGGCATTTAATTTGGACGCTATTACTGTATGGGGGCAATAATGGTGTTAATATGCACAAGGGCCACAAAAGGAGACATATGAATTAATATTGTTTGGGGACCACAGAGGGGAACATTTCTCCTTTGAGGGGGTCACAAAGGGAGACATCACTATTGTAATATATTTTATTTTTGGTAATACTGTTACAGTATTGGGAACAAAAGGGAGGTACTGTTGCTGTGTAGAGCACCAGGGAGGCACTATGGCACTTATTCATCTGTCGCGGTGTAGGTGGGGGGATGGGACATTTTATCTTTTTTTTTTTATTAATTGGGGGGACATATTTGTCTTTATAGGATGTAGAATCCCAGAGGGGTCCATACATGTGACCAACATGCTATTGGGGGTTCTGGTCCAAATTTTGCCTAGAAAGCAGGCTGAAAGAGGAGCACAGCAGGGCCCCTTAATGGCATCACGCTGGAGCACAGTGTGTCAGGGCAGAGGCGTCTTATTTCTTGCACTGCTGGATCAGTGATGGTAGGTGAATATAGAAAGGAGGATTTTTTTAACCTCTTCCTGATATCTGCCATACATGCAGGGCTGGACTGGGATTAAAATACAGCTCTGGCGCACAAACCTCAGCAGCCCACATATAATATTGCTTAACGATTTCTTCTATCAAGGAAAATTAGCTACAGCAAATTTTTCACGTCTGTTTTATTTTTTTTACAGACCAACGGTATGCAAAAAGTCACAGAATTAAGATTTGTCCAGTTTGCCCACCAAACTCACATTTCAGTGAATAGGTCTGTAATTTAAACAGATCACATCCAGACTAGACATCTAAAAAATTTTATTGGAGGGCCCTATAAATCTGGAGGTCCACTGAGGGGCAGTAATAAAATAGAGGGTATTGCTGGAGCCTATAACCACTTTTGGTACCTGTTGTCTAACAGGTAGAATATATTCCGCTATAGACTATGGACATGTTTACATCTCTATTTTTTGTGTACGGTTGATCTACAATCAAAACAGAGACAGTTCCGATTCTCATCCGATTTGTAGATAAAGGTCATCTATTGAGTCTGTTAAAAAAAATGGACAAAGCCAACCATGTTACTTGTACTGCCTGTTTTCCAGTGTCTACAGGTAGGGCAAGCTAGGCTAGGAAACCTTTCGCTATTTACTTTGCATATGAGAAAAATACGCCAAACTGAAAAGAATAATACAATGACCAAAATCGGATGAAAATTAGAAAAAACCCTGATTAAAACTTGACATGTCAATGGACCTTAGGCCTTAATCAGATGTCAGTGACTTTTCATGTATGAAAAAAATTGTCTGATTTTGGTCAGTTTTGACCATCAGTTTCATTAGTTTTTCTCATATGTAAAATAAATACATAAATTGAAAAGCTTATCCTATGATAACAGTGTTTAAAACAGACAGCACATGGATAGCAATGCGTGCTGTCGGTGATATCACAGATCCATAGACTTGATTGGAGAATTTTGAGCCATGAATAGGATAAAAACAGACTCCACACGGTCCTCAAATAAATAGGACATGTGAACTGCCACACAGATTATATTTGGTATGTGTTCTAACTAGGGGCTGGCTGGTAAATTTTAGCCTGGGGGGTAAGCACATAGCACTGGCCCACGAGTTGCATCAGACAATCTCTAACCTGCTTACCTCAGTCTGCTGTATAAATCGCAGAGGTAGCAAGGCTTTAAAAATGGTGGTTGGTGCTGTTTTCATATATAGATCACACACACATTTGCAATTCTATGTACATTATTGAGCTGTTAGTAACCGTTCGATCATTTAGAAGGTCAAAGATTAGTATTGTCATTTATTTTGCATTAGATGTAGTTGGTGCAGCGTATTACAGTGATATAACACCATAGTAATATTATGGTATAACTAGTCTCAAACATGGAAAATCAGCAACCCAACTTAAATCTAGTAGTCCACTACACCAAAGTCACCATCGAGCGGACTACATACATAGAAATATCTTCACCAAAGATGCGACACTTACTACATAGATACAGAAACAGAACCAAGCTTACCACATAAATACGTTAACAGAACCAAGTTTGATATGGTAACAGAAACAGGCTTACTACATAGATACAGGAACAGCACTGAGCTCACTACATAGATACAGGAACAAGACCAAACTTACTACATAGATATGGAAAGAGAACTGAGCTTACTACATAAATACAGGAACAGAACTGAAGCTTACTAGATAGATACAAGTACTTCTCACTAAATTAGAATATCATCAAAAAGTTAATTTTGATTTCCGTTCTTCAATACAAAAAGTGAAACTCATATTATATAGAGTCATTACAAAAAGAGTGATCTATTTCAAGTGTTTATTTCTGTTAATGTTGATTAAAGCTTACAGCCAATGAGAACACAAAAGTCATTATCTCAGTAAATTAGAATACTTTATAACAACAGCTTGAAAATTGTTTTTAAAATCCGAAATGTTGGCCTACTGAAATGTATGTTCAGTAGATGCACTCAATACTTGATCGGGGCCCCTTTTGCATCAATTATGGCATCAATGCGACGTGGCATGGAGGCGATCAGCCTGTGGCACTGCTGAGGTGTTATGGAAGCCCAGGTTGCTTTTATAGCAGCCTTCAGCTCGTCTGCATTGTTGTGTCTGGTGTCTCATCTTCCTCTTGACAATATCTTATAGATTCTCTATGGGGTTAAGGTCAGGCGAGTTTGCTGGCCATTCAAGCACAGTGATACTGTTGTTTTTAAACCAGGTATTGGTACTTTTGGCAGTGTGGACAGGTGCCAAGTCCTGCTGGAGAATGAAATTTCCATCTCCAAAAAGCTTGTTGGCAGAGGGAAGCATGAAGTTCTCTAAAATATTCTGGTAGACGGCTGCGCTGACTTTGGTCTTGATAAAACACAGAGGACCTACACCAGCAGATGACATGGCTTCCCAAACCATCACTGATTGTGGAAACTTCACACTAGACCTCAAGCAGCTTGGATTGTGTGCCTCTCCACTCTTCCTCCAGACTCTGTGACCTTGATTTCCAAATGAAATGCAAAATTTACTTTCATCTGAAAACAACACCTTGGACCACTGAGCATCAGTCCAGGTCTTTTTCTCCTTGGCCCACGTTAGACGCTTCTGGCGTTGTCTATTGGTCATGAGTGGCTTGACACAAGGAATGCGTCACTTGTAGCCCATGTCCTGGAAACGTCTGTGTGTGGTGACTCTTGAACTAATGACTCCAGCAGCAGTTCACTCCTTATGAATCTCCCCCAAATTCTTGAATGGCCTTTTCTTAACAATCCTTTGAAGGCTGCAGTTATCTCGGTTGCTTATGCTCCTTTTTCTGCCACACTTTTTCCTTCCACTCAACCTTCCATTAATATGCTTGGATACAGCACTCTGTGAACAGCAATCTTCTTTAGCAATGATCTTTTGTGGCTTACCCTCCTTGTGGAGTGTGTCAATGACTGCCTTCTGGACATCTGTCAAGTCAGCAGTCTTCCCCATGATTGTGGAGCCTACTGAAACAGACTAAGGGACCTTTTGCCCAGGGCGACCATCTGAACGCCGACGACGTCGTGGGCCTGGTAGAGAGGTACCAAGTGGTCTAAACATCCCTCACGAAACTGGACATAGTCACTTTGCCGTACTGGAGTACCCAAAGGGGGCAGGCTCACCACGTAAGGGGTCTAGAGTCACAAACGGGGGTCGTCCCAATCCAACTGAGGGCCCGGCAAAGACTGCTGTGAGGGATGTGGTATGTTGGCGGTGTTATAATCCTGGACATATAGCCGCCTGGTTCCATATGTCCCCTGAACCAATGGACTGCAGCCTAGGCCGGCGTTGCTCCTTTTATGTCTATCCGGCCTGTAGCGTGGATGGTCAACCTGGTGAGTGGCCGCAGGTGTGTGCTGTGTCCATTAATGGGTTGTTGGTGCTTGGACTACTGGACTCAGGGAGTCTGATGACCCTTATCAGTGCCAGCCTTCCCCACTAGCTGATCCCTGCCAAAACTGTGGGTGTTCGCTGCATACATGGGGACGCCAAGAACTACCCTGTGGCCAGAGTAACAGTGGGAACAGACTGTGGTGCCCAATCCCACGAGGTCGGAGTGGTCGAGGACCTGATACATCCCGTCATATTGGGTGCAATTTGGGGGAATTTTGTGGGGGAAAGGAACCGGACTGAGTCAAGTGGTTAAAAGCCAGGTCCCTAGGGAAATACCCTCGTCAAAATCTGAAGGGGATGAGTTCCCATTGTGTGTCCTTGCCGGCGAAGAGGACAAGACTGTGACTGAGGAGGCCGACCTCCCTGAGTTAGAGGTGCCCGGGGCGAACTTTGGGTCTGCTCAAGTTTGAGACTTGACCTTGAAGGGGGCATTGGACAATGTTACTGTCTGTAATGGGGTTGCTCAAGAGCCGGGGGCAGACACCAGGTACCCACACTTCGCAGTTCAGGGGGAGTTATTATATCAGGTGACCAAACCAAGGGTTGATGAGATTGTGGAGCAGATGTTAGTTCCAGGGCCATACCGATGGAAGGTATTATATATGGCCCATTCACATGTTCTGGGGGGACACCTGGGGTTCGAGAAGACTCAGAGGATATTGAGGAGGTTTTATTGGCCAAGGTGTTACCGGGAGATCCTAAACTACTGTAATCCCTGCCCCACCTGCCAGATAACCGCACCCTCTTCCCACTTCCATAGTCCTTTAATCCCACTACCTATGATAGAAATCCCCTTTGAGAAGATTTCCATGGACCAAGTGGGGCCCTTAGTTAAATCAGCACAGGGCCACCAATACATCCTGGTGGTCATGGACTATGCGACCCGGTACCCGGAAGCAGTACCAGTAAGGAACTCGTTTAGTAGGAGCATAGCCCAGGAACTTGTCCATATATTTGCCAGGACCGGACTGCCGAAGGAGATACTAACAGACTAAGGAACCCCATTCATGAGCAAGGTAATGAAGGAGCTGTGTAAAGTCCTCCAAATTACCCTGCTTCGAACCTCTGTTTACCATCCACAGACAGACGGCCTGGTGGAGCGCTTTAATAAAACCTTAAAAGCAATGCTCAAAAAGGTCGTAGAGAAGGATGGTCGTGACTGGGACTACCTGCTACCATTCCTGCTCTCCTTGATAAGAGAGGTTCTGCAAGCATCTACTTGTTTCTCCCCGTTTGAGCTACTGTATGGACGACATCCTGGATTTTGCCAAGGAAACCTGGGAAGCCGAGGTTACGCCCCACCGGAGCATCATAGAACATGTCGCCCAGATGCAGGAGAGAATGGTGAAAGTGATGCCGTGAAGGCGCATCTCCTCCAGACACAAGAGGCCTAGGCAAGGGTCTATAACCGATCAGCGAGGCTGAGACAGTTCCAGCCTGGGGATCGTGTTCTGGTGCTTATCCCCACCATGAAGGGCAAGTTCCTGGCCAAGTGGCAAGGCCCGTATGAGGAGGTGGAGACACTCAGCGAAGTGAACTACAAAGTCCACCAGCCTTGCCGAAGAAAGCCTCACCAAGTGTACCATGTGAACTTGCTCAAGCCCTGGCGAGATCGGGAAACATTGGGGGCTCCTTGTTTGGAAGCCAGTCCCAAAGTCGAGGAAGCACAGAAGCTACAGTGTAGAGAGCTGCTGCAACAAAATCGTGATCTGTTCTCGGAGTTGCCGGGGCATATGCAGGTGGTCGAGCATGACGTGCTGACAGAAGAGCATATTAGGGTAAACCTTAAGCCCTATAGGATTCCTGAAGCCAGCCGTGAGGTGATCTCAGCCGAGGTGAAGAGGATGATGGACCTCGGTGTGATAGAGGTATCAAAGAGCGGATGGTCGAGTCCCATCGTTCTCGCACCAAAGCCCGACCGGGAGTGGAGATTTTGTAACAACTAAAGCAGGCTGAATGAGGTATTCAAGTCTGATGCATACCCGATGCCCCGTGTCGAAGAACTCATAGAGAGGCTTGGACCTGCGAGGTATATTACCACCCTCGACTTGATGAAGGGCTACTGGCAGATCCCCATGTCCCAGAGGGCGAAGGAGAAGACTGCTTTCTTAATGCCTGATGGCTGTTACCAATACACCCGAATGCCTTTCGGACTACAGGGGGCACCAGCCACCTTCCAGAGGGCAATGGATCGGATCCTCGGCCCACATGAAAAGTATGCCGCAGCCTACCTTGATGACATTGTCATCTTTAGCCCAGACTGGGCTAGTCATCTGCCACAGATACAGGCGATTCTGGATGCTCTGAGGATGGCGGGATTTACTATAAATCCGAATAAATACGCCATTGGAAAGGAGGAGGCAAAGTACTTAGGCTATGTCATTGAAAGAGGCGAAATAAAGCCACAGGTCAATAAAATTGAGGCAATTCAGAACTGGCCGCAACCGCTCTCCAAGAAGCAGGTGAGAGCATTTCTGAGATGGTGTTCCAACAACTGAAGCTGGCGCTGTTAGCCGCTGGTCCTGGTCGCACCAGACTTTACTAAAGAATTTGTGGTCCAGACATGACTCAGAAGTTGGCCTAGGAGCTGTGCTGTCCCAAGAGATAAATGGTGAAGAGCATCCCATCCTGTATATGAACCATAAGCTCTTGTCCTGCGAGAAAAATTATGCCATTGTGGAGAAAGAGTGTGTCAGGGAAATATTAATGTCAGGAAAATGTTCTTCCATATCTTCCTGACATAGATGTTCACCCCCCTCCCTTATTCCCCTTCTGCTCAGCACAAAAGCCCCAATTAACACACACCTGAGAAATTGCTTACACAAACAAAGGCCAGCCAAGGAGTGTTATAACTTCATTTAGAAGAAAGCATCTTGTCCCTGGTGCACACGGGGGGTAATTACTGGCAGGGTTGCACTAATTCGTGTGTAACTGGGAAAGTTGCTTTCCCAAGCTTCAAAGACAGTTTAACAGAAATTTCTAGCTGCGCCGACTCCGAAATGAAATCTGAAATATTGTGAGTTCCATACGTCTGACAGTAACGGGACCCATATGTTTAGTGACCAAATCAGCCCAGGAATATATATGTAGTTTTCCATGGCTGTAAGCAAAATCAGGGAGCTGTAGCGCAAAAACACCAGAATAGCAGACTGCAGCTATGCGGTGTGTGGTCTTTAACTGAAGAGAAAATCAAAAGAGAAAAAATGGCGTCATTTGCAAGCTTCTGCGATCAACGAGCGATGAGTTATTGCAGAAGTTAGCGTTTTTAATAAAAATGAACAGGCTGGAGACCGGCCCACATGATGTCACCACAAGGGGCGTGTGGCCAGATCTCTCCTTAGGTATAAGAGAACTCATGGACAGTACAGAAGCACTCATTGCCAGGGGGAAATAAGAATTATAAGCAATGAGTCGCGTTCGATAACGCTCAAATAAACTGGGGGGCCCCTCCACCTATATTAAATCGTGTCAGCGATCGTATAGTGTAAGTTATCTTCTTTTATCCTGTTTATTTTATGTAACTGCCTATGTATTTTAATGTCTCTTTTGTAACATACTTGTATATATTTTTCTTGAATACTGCCTCCCTTTTGGATTAAATATAAAATTTAATAGTCCTGTTTCTTTTGTTCTGTAATAGTTCCCTTCCCCGAAGCCATACCCGTTACCAAAACGCAGGTGTCCGGCCAGGCCTGTATTATATTTCAAACTCAGCTGGTGGTGGCAGAGAATAGTAATAATTGGGCTATCGTGAAGCTGACAGTGACCGTACGGAGGGCGTTAAACACGGATTCCAGGCTTTTGGAACCCAGAGGTGTGATGCCATACGCTCATTGGTCGCTTACCGATACCTACGCAGTGAGTAGTCTGGATCGCGTGCTCACATTCCAGACGAAATACTGACAGCGTGTCGGCACGGTGAGATATCGCGTGATCTCCCCGATGTCATCCCTCTGTGTGTGTTAGAATCCCTGACAGAGTGCTTAGCCATAAAATGGGCCGTAAACACGCTAAGATATTACCTACTTGGTAGAAAGTTTAAACTGGTGTCAGACCATGCCCCTTTGAGATGGGTGAGGGAAAAGAAGGGTAAGAATGTCCAGGTAACTAGGTGGTTCTTAGGTCTCCAAGACTTTAATTTTCACATGGAGCATAGACCCGGGAAGTTACATGCTAATGCTGATGCCCTCTCCAGAATTCCCTGTTTAGTGTCTGAAGGTGCCCAAACCCCCGGCTTTGGGCAGAGGGGGAGGATATGTGACAGAGTCACTGGAGTTATATGTGAGGGGAGGTATGTTTCACTATGGCTGCTAGCCTTAGTGAACTGAACCTACAACTTTTCTCCAGCATGTTATATGTTGGGGGTTAAATCACCATTGTGAAGGGAGTTGTTTTTTGTGAATGCCATAGAGACTGGAGGCAAGTCATTCACCATACCTCCACCTCAGGGTGTGGCTGATCAAGGTTAAATGCTCAGTCACTGTTTTTTTTTTCTATGTTGGGAGTTTGGAGAGTCAAGACTCCAGGCTGTGGAGTTTCAGCTCAGGAGGAGCTGAAGTTTGCTGCAAAGTGGTGCAGACGAACTCGCACACATATGAACTGTGTTATCCTTTGTCTTTTGTTTTATGCCAGCAAGCCTGAGTTTTATGCTGTTAAAATAAACCTGCAGTCGAAACCGTTTCTGTGTCTACTTCCGACTGCAGTCGAGTGAGTCATCTTGCCACAATATATATATACACTTAAAATAAACCTGCTGCCGAAACCATTTCTGTGTCTACTTCCGACTGCAGCTGAGTGAGTCATCTTGCCACAATATATATACACTGTATATATATAGGTTAACAGCAGCTCAGATTAGAGACCAGGTCAATGCCACACAGAGTTCTAGCAGCAGACACATCTCTTCAACAACTGTTAAGAGGAGACTTTGTTCAGCAGGCCTTCATGGTAAAATAGCTGCTAGGAAACCACTGCTAAGGACTGGCAACAAGCAGAAGAGACTTGTTTGGGCTAAAGAACACAAGGAATGGACATTAGACCAGTGGAAATCTGTGCTTTGGTCTGATGAGTCCAAATTTGAGATCTTTGGTTCCAACCACCGTGTCTTTGTGCGACGCAGAAAAGGTGAACGGATGGACTCTTCATGCCTGGTTCCCACCGTGAAGCATGGAGGAGGAGGTGTGATGGTGTGGGGGTGCTTTGCTGGTGACACTGTTAGGGATTTATTCAAAATTGAAGGCATACTGAACCAGCATGGCTACCACAGCATCTTGCAGCGGCATGCTATTCCATCCGGTTTGCGTTTAGTTGGACCATCATTTATTTTTCAACAGGACAATGACCCCAAACACACCTCCAGGCTGTGTAAGGGCTATTTGACCAAGAAGGAGAGTGATGGGGTGCTACACCAGATGACCTGACCTCCACAGTCACCAGACCTGAACCCAATCGAGATGGTTTGGGGTGAGCTGGACCGCAGAGTGAAGGCAAAAGGGCCAACAAGTGCTAAGCATCTCTGGGAACTCCTTCAAGATTGTTGGAACACCATTTCCGGTGACTACCTCTTGAAGCTCATCAAGAGAATGCCAAGAGTGTGCAAAGCAGTCATCAAAGCAAAAGGTGGCTACTTTGAAGAACCTAGAATATAAGACATATTTTCAGTTGTTTCACACTTTTTTGTTAAGCATATAATTCCACATGTGTTAATTCATAGTTTTGATGCCTTCAGTGTGAATGTACAATTTTCAAAGTCATGAAAATACAGAAAAATCTTTAAATGAGAAGGTGTTTCCAAACTTTAGGTCTGTACTGTATATATATATTTATATATATATATATATATATATATATATATAAAATTTATAAGCGAGAGGACTATACAGATATAGGAAAACAATTGGATGTCAGAAACATAAGTACGTGGCTTGAAAATTTGCATGAAATCCTCAAAGTTTTTGCCTTATTCAAACTGCATGCTTTCACACTCACTTCGCTTGACACTTGACCACTTCATATATGATGCAGACTTACAATCAGAAGCCGACCTTTCTTTTCCACGTCTCTCAGTTTTTACCACAATAGTCGGCCCGTGATCAGCTGTATGCAAACTGAATAGTTGTGACAAGCATGATGAGAGTGAAAACAATGGAATCCTAACAGTATATTACAAATAGGGAAGGAGAAAGGAAAGAATCTGGTACAAACCATCCACTGTTAAAATTCAGTTTATTCATAAGCCATTAAAAACAAGGATCCAAGGAAACCGTATTATAGTTCCTCCCTTCCTCCTCCTCTTCATGGCTGTGCCTCACCAGCAGAATCGACACCTTCAACGTGTATCTCCATCCTGGACATCGATCACCTAACAGCGTGGTGAGCACCATCCATTTTCCCTGTTCTGTCTACAAATAGGATTCTGCAGGTCAAAGTCAGTGTCAAATCCAACAAATGTCTCAGACAACCAGTTTCAGCGACAACATTACACAATCAAAAGAAATACATATCTACTATCATGGTAAAACATAAAAACAAATGTATCTGAAACAGTCTATAGTTTACATGCAGTGCATATCCTTGTATGTACGAAACTTGGGATACAATTAAAAATGTGGCTTGAATCTAGAATAAGGGGTTTTCTACATTATAATTGCTGCATCATACAACTGAATATATTTGGAAAAATACACAAAAAAGGTTTTCAAAGATAGTGCTCTGCAGACAGAATCAATCACACCAATAATGCTTAAGCCCAACTGTCTTTATATCAGATATATGAGGTTTTTAGCAGTTTAGTAAATGATGTTTTTACTATACTTTTATAACTAAATGTATACCTGGCGCAGAGGTGTATCTAGGTATTCTGGCACCTGGGGAAAGAATTCAGTTTGCCCCACCCCACTTCCCTCCAAGCACATATGCGATTTGAACACTTAGCCTCGGCCCCACTATCAGTATTTGGTCAGTATTCGGTCAGTATTTTTTCTCAGGAGTGGGAGCCAAAACCAGTTGAGGAACAATCAGAGAAAAGGTATAATAGAAACAAGTCACCTATTCTGCATTTATCACCCACTCCTGGTTTTGGCTCCCACTCCTGAGAAAAAATACTGACCAAATACTCATAGTGGGGCCGTGGCCTAAGTCACTTGCTGACGAGCTGTTCTTCCTAATTCTCTCAATGTTCAGTGAAAAACTGAGAGAAGCAGGAAGAGAAGCTCATTGTCACGTGACCGTAAGTATAAATCGCATATGAGTGAAGGGGCCATGTGGTGACTGCTGGAACTTGCAAGCAGAACTGAATCCTGACAGTGAGGATATTACACGCTGTTAGGATCGGCATGCTGCAGGGCTTCATTTTTATTAAAGGGCTCATCCAGGTTTAAGATGAAAGTCTGCAGTCACTCTATGTGACTGCAGGCTTCTGAATTCTCACAGTGCATGCACTGCACACTTTTAGAATTCTTCCCTGCACAAGTACGCGATTTGTATATTTCTGGCCATATTCCGACTAGACTTGTTCGTCTCAATCAATTCATTTTCATTGACTGAGGCCATGTATATCTAGTCGGCACATGACCGCATGTATGCAAATCGCTGGCATCAGAGAATCCTAACAGCGTACAGTGCGGAGTGTGAGAATTCAGAAGTCTTCAGTCACATAGAATGACTGCAGACTCATCACAAACGTGGACAACCCCTTTAATGCTCCTAACTAGTGTTGAGCGATACCTTCCGATATCGGGAAATATCGGATCGGATTGGATCGGACCGATACCGAAAAAGTATCGGATATCGCCGATTCCGATACCGGAAACCAATGCAAGTCAATGGGACAGAAATATCGGAATGAAAATAAACCCTTTCTTTCCTTGTAGGTTAATTCTACATGAAGGAAAACAACTAAGAATAATGTAGAATGTATTGGGGGAGGTGGGGGAGACAATAAAGGCATAGAGGTTTAGCCCAATCAAATGGAATAGCAGGAATTAATATTGTTTTTAAGACGTTCTGAGTTACGGAAATATTGACTATGTTAAGTATTTTTATATTTTGTCAGATATTTATGTTTCACTACTTCCATGCTCTTCACCTTCTTTTTTACTTCTCCCACACTTTCTCCTTCATCATCCTCAGCATCAGCATCTTTTTCATCCACTTCTTCTTCATCTTCTTCTTCTTCTTCACCTTCTTCGTATTATTCTTTTTTTTTACATTCTTCATATTCTACTTCTTCATCTTCTTCATCTTCTTCTTCTTCATCATATTCTTATTTGTGGCAGGCATTCCTGTAGTTGTTATCTCTAAAAGGTTGGACATTACACCTTTCGTTCTGCCCGTCACAAAAGATTTACAACAGGATTTGTCCGCGTTCAGTTTGGCCTGCAGCAGCAGGTCTTTTCCAGGGGCACCACGAGGAGGAACGGACTCACCCCCATACACTGCTTAGTCATCTTCTGCTTATAATTTAGATATTATCTTTTGCTCTGATTTTTAGTCTTATGCTTAATGTTTTTCCGCTTTTTGTTCTGCAGCTTCTTGTATTTCTGCTTCTTGGTTTTCTGTCTCTTGTTCTTCTGCATCTTGGTGCTTGTCTTCTCTTCTTTGTCCTCTTGGTCAACTTCTTCAGGGTCATCTTCTTGGTCTTCTTCAGGGTGGTCTTCAGGGTCGTCGTCTTCGGGGGTCCTTGTCTTCGGGGTCCTCATCTTCATCGGGTTGGTCTTCTGGGTCCTCGTCTTCGGGGTCCTCGTCTTCTTCGGGGTGGTCTTCAGGGTCCTCGTCTTCTTCAGGGTGGTCTTCAGGGTCCTCGTCTTCTTCGGGGTGGTCTTCAGGGTCCTCGTCTTCAGGGTCGTCGTCTTCGGGGTCCTCGTCTTCTTAGGGTTGGTCTTCAGGGTCCTCGTCTTCAGGGTCCTCGTCAGGGAGATCTAGAGTGATTACCAAGAACCATTTCAAAAAGCTTGAACTTGGAAATGTAGCAGAAGGTACAAGAAAGCTGAGGAACTACCGAGGGCCAGCTGACGGTACTGGAACCCGGATGGGTAGCAGAAGGTACAAGAGCCAATGGAACTGCCGAAGACCAGCTGACGGTACTGGAACTCGGTTACTAAGCAGGAGGTACCTTGCCAGAAAGCACTACCAAGGACCAGCAGACATTGGTGGAACTTGGATACCGAGAAGGAGGCACCTAATCCAAAGGCACTGCCGAGAACCAGCTGACGGTACTGGAACCCGGATGGGTAGCAGAAGGTACCCATGTAAAAAAAAGTTCAAGGCCGCGAGCCGGCCGCAGTTACCAAAACCCACAGTCCTACAGGGGGTGCTTGTCCTATTGGCACTATGGAACCAGCCTTCATTGCCAGATCCCGCAGCCCACATAGGAGTCACCTAAACTGCAGGCACCATAGAGTCGGCTAACCCGACCGCAACACGACAGGACAACGCATTGGAGGCAAAGTGACGTTGACACTACCCGGAAACAGCTGGCGTGCTGGAACCAGGCTGGGCAGGAGGGAGTACCCGTGCCAAAGTCACTGCCGAGAACCAGCTGACGGTACTGGAACCCGGATGGGTAGTAGAAGGTACAAGAGCAAATGGAACTACCGAGGACCAGCTGACGGTACTGGAACCCAGATGGGTAGCAGAAGGTACAAGAGCCAATGGAACTGCCGAACACCAGCTGACGGTACTGGAACTCGGTTACTAAGCAGGAGGTACCTGTGCCAGAAAGCACTACCAAGGACCAGCAGACGTTGGTGGAAGTTGGATACCGAGAAGGAGGCACCTAATCCAAAGGCACTGCCGAGAACCAGCTGACGGTACTGGAACCCGGATGGGTAGCAGAAGGTACCCATGTAAAAAAAAGTTCAAGGCCGCGAGCCGGCCGCAGTTACCAAAACCCACAGTCCTACAGGGGGTACTTGTCCTATTGGCACTATGGAACCAGCCTTCATTGCCAGATCCCGCAGCCCACATAGGAGTCACCTAAACTGCAGGCACCATAGAGTCGGCTAACCCGACCGCAACACGACAGGACAATGCATTGGAGGCAAAGTGACGTTGACACTACCCGGAAACAGCTGGTGTGCTGGAACCAGGCTGGGCAGGAGGGAGTACCCGTGCCAAAGTCACTGCCGAGAACCAGCTGACGGTACTGGAACCCGGATGGGTAGTAGAAGGTACAAGAGCAAATGGAACTACCGAGGACCAGCTGACGGTACTGGAACCCAGATGGGTAGCAGAAGGTACAAGAGCCAATGGAACTGCCGAAGACCAGCTGACGGTACTGGAACTCGGTTACTAAGCAGGAGGTACCTGTGCCAGAAAGCACTACCAAGGACCAGCAGACGTTGGTGGAACTTGGATACCGAGAAGGAGGCACCTAATCCAAAGGCACTGCCGAGAACCAGCTGACGGTACTGGAACCCGGATGGGTAGCAGAAGGTACCCATGTAAAAAAAAGTTCAAGGCCGCGAACCGGCCGCAGTTACCAAAACCCACAGTCCTACAGGGGGTGCTTGTCCTATTGGCACTATGGAACCAGCCTTCATTGCCAGATCCCGCAGCCCACATAGGATTCACCTAAACTGCAGGCACCATAGAGTCGGCTAACCCGACCGCAACACGACAGGACAACGCATTGGAGGCAAAGTGATGTTGACACTACCCGGAAACAGCTGGCGTGCTGGAACCAGGCTGGGCAGGAGGGAGTACCCGTGCCAAAGTCACTGCCGAGAACCAGCTGACGGTACTGGAACCCGGATGGGTAGTAGAAGGTACAAGAGCAAATGGAACTACCGAGGACCAGCTGACGGTACTGGAACCCGGATGGGTAGCAGAAGGTACAAGAGCCAATGGAACTGCCGAAGACCAGCTGACGGTACTGGAACTCGGTTACTAAGCAGGAGGTACCTGTGCCAGAAAGCACTACCAAGGACCAGCAGACGTTGGTGGAAGTTGGATACCAAGAAGGAGGCACCTAATCCAAAGGCACTGCCGAGAACCAGCTGACGGTACTGGAACCCGGATGGGTAGCAGAAGGTACCCATGTAAAAAAAAGTTCAAGGCCGCGAGCCGGCCGCAGTTACCAAAACCCACAGTCCTACAGGGGGTGCTTGTCCTATTGGCACTATGGAACCAGCCTTCATTGCCAGATCCCGCAGCCCACATAGGAGTCACCTAAACTGCAGGCACCATAGAGTCGGCTAACCCGACCGCAACACGACAGGACAACGCATTGGAGGAAAAGTGACGTTGACACTACCCGGAAACAGCTGGCGTGCTGGAACCAGGCTGGGCAGGAGGGAGTACCCGTGCCAAAGTCACTGCCGAGAACCAGCTGACGGTACTGGAACCCGGATGGGTAGTAGAAGGTACAAGAGCAAATGGAACTACCGAGGACCAGCTGACGGTACTGGAACCCAGATGGGTAGCAGAAGGTACAAGAGCCAATGGAACTGCCGAACACCAGCTGACGGTACTGGAACTCGGTTACTAAGCAGGAGGTACCTGTGCCAGAAAGCACTACCAAGGACCAGCAGACGTTGGTGGAAGTTGGATACCGAGAAGGAGGCACCTAATCCAAAGGCACTGCCGAGAACCAGCTGACGGTACTGGAACCCGGATGGGTAGCAGAAGGTACCCATGTAAAAAAAAGTTCAAGGCCGCGAGCCGGCCGCAGTTACCAAAACCCACAGTCCTACAGGGGGTACTTGTCGTATTGGCACTATGGAACCAGCCTTCATTGCCAGATCCCGCAGCCCACATAGGAGTCACCTAAACTGCAGGCACCATAGAGTCGGCTAACCCGACCGCAACACGACAGGACAATGCATTGGAGGCAAAGTGACGTTGACACTACCCGGAAACAGCTGGTGTGCTGGAACCAGGCTGGGCAGGAGGGAGTACCCGTGCCAAAGTCACTGCCGAGAACCAGCTGACGGTACTGGAACCCGGATGGGTAGTAGAAGGTACAAGAGCAAATGGAACTACCGAGGACCAGCTGACGGTACTGGAACCCAGATGGGTAGCAGAAGGTACAAGAGCCAATGGAACTGCCGAAGACCAGCTGACGGTACTGGAACTCGGTTACTAAGCAGGAGGTACCTGTGCCAGAAAGCACTACCAAGGACCAGCAGACGTTGGTGGAACTTGGATACCGAGAAGGAGGCACCTAATCCAAAGGCACTGCCGAGAACCAGCTGACGGTACTGGAACCCGGATGGGTAGCAGAAGGTACCCATGTAAAAAAAAGTTCAAGGCCGCGAGCCGGCCGCAGTTACCAAAACCCACAGTCCTACAGGGGGTGCTTGTCCTATTGGCACTATGGAACCAGCCTTCATTGCCAGATCCCGCAGCCCACATAGGAGTCACCTAAACTGCAGGCACCATAGAGTCGGCTAACCCGACCGCAACACGACAGGACAACGCATTGGAGGCAAAGTGACGTTGACACTACCCGGAAACAGCTGGCGTGCTGGAACCAGGCTGGGCAGGAGGGAGTACTCGTGCCAAAGTCACTACCGAGAACCAGCTGACGGTACTGGAACCCGGATGGGTAGTAGAAGGTACGAGAGCAAATGGAACTACCGAGGACCAGCTGACGGTACTGGAACCCGGATGGGTAGCAGAAGGTACAAGAGCCAATGGAACTGCCGAAGACCAGCTGACGGTACTGAAACTCGGTTACTAAGCAGGAGGTACCTGTGCCAGAAAGCACTACCAAGGACCAGCAGACGTTGGTGGAACTTGGATACCGAGAAGGAGGCACCTAATCCAAAGGCACTGCCGAGAACCAGCTGACGGTACTGGAACCCGGATGGGTAGCAGAAGGTACCCATGTAAAAAAAAGTTCAAGGCCGCGAGCCGGCCGCAGTTACCAAAACCCACAGTCCTACAGGGGGTGCTTGTCCTATTGGCACTATGGAACCAGCCTTCATTGCCAGATCCCGCAGTCCACATAGGAGTCACCTAAACTGCAGGCACCATAGAGTCGGCTAACCCGACCGCAACACGACAGGACAACGCATTGGAGGCAAAGTGACGTTGACACTACCCGGAAACAGCTGGCGTGCTGGAACCAGGCTGGGCAGGAGGGAGTACCCGTGCCAAAGTCACTGCCGAGAACCAGCTGACGGTACTGGAACCCGGATGGGTAGTAGAAGGTACAAGAGCAAATGGAACTACCGAGGACCAGCTGACGGTACTGGAACCCGGATGGGTAGCAGAAGGTACAAGAGCCAATGGAACTGCCGAAGACCAGCTGACGGTACTGGAACTCGGTTACTAAGCAGGAGGTACCTGTGCCAGAAAGCACTACCAAGGACCAGCAGACGTTGGTGGAAGTTGGATACCGAGAAGGAGGCACCTAATCCAAAGGCACTGCCGAGAACCAGCTGACGGTACTGGAACCCGGATGGGTAGCAGAAGGTACCCATGTAAAAAAAAGTTCAAGGCCGCGAGCCGGCCGCAGTTACCAAAACCCACAGTCCTACAGGGGGTGCTTGTCCTATTGGCACTATGGAACCAGCCTTCTTTGCCAGATCCCGCAGCCCACATAGGAGTCACCTAAACTGCAGGCACCATAGAGTCGGCTAACCCGACCGCAACACGACAGGACAACGCATTGGAGGCAAAGTGACGTTGACACTACCCGGAAACAGCTGGCGTGCTGGAACCAGGCTGGGCAGGAGGGAGTACCCGTGCCAAAGTCACTGCCGAGAACTAGCTGACGGTACTGGAACCCGGATGGGTAGTAGAAGGTACAAGAGCAAATGGAACTACCGAGGACCAGCTGACGGTACTGGAACCCGGATGGGTAGCAGAAGGTACAAGAGCCAATGGAACTGCCGAACACCAGCTGACGGTACTGGAACTCGGTTACTAAGCAGGAGGTACCTGTGCCAGAAAGCACTACCAAGGACCAGCAGACGTTGGTGGAAGTTGGATACCGAGAAGGAGGCACCTAATCCAAAGGCACTGCCGAGAACCAGCTGACGGTACTGGAACCCGGATGGGTAGCAGAAGGTACCCATGTAAAAAAAAGTTCAAGGCCGCGAGCCGGCCGCAGTTACCAAAACCCACAGTCCTACAGGGGGTGCTTGTCCTATTGGCACTATGGAACCAGCCTTCATTGCCAGATCCCGCAGCCCACATAGGAGTCACCTAAACTGCAGGCACCATAGAGTCGGCTAACCCGACCGCAACACGACAGGACAACGCATTGGAGGCAAAGTGACGTTGACACTACCCGGAAACAGCTGGCGTGCTGGAACCAGGCTGGGCAGGAGGGAGTACTCGTGCCAAAGTCACTACCGAGAACCAGCTGACGGTACTGGAACCCGGATGGGTAGTAGAAGGTAAGAGAGCAAATGGAACTACCGAGGACCAGCTGACGGTACTGGAACCCGGATGGGTAGCAGAAGGTACAAGAGCCAATGGAACTGCCGAAGACCAGCTGACGGTACTGAAACTCGGTTACTAAGCAGGAGGTACCTGTGCCAGAAAGCACTACCAAGGACCAGCAGACGTTGGTGGAACTTGGATACCGAGAAGGAGGCACCTAATCCAAAGGCACTGCCGAGAACCAGCTGACGGTACTGGAACCCGGATGGGTAGCAGAAGGTACCCATGTAAAAAAAAGTTCAAGGCCGCGAGCCGGCCGCAGTTACCAAAACCCACAGTCCTACAGGGGGTGCTTGTCCTATTGGCACTATGGAACCAGCCTTCATTGCCAGATCCCGCAGTCCACATAGGAGTCACCTAAACTGCAGGCACCATAGAGTCGGCTAACCCGACCGCAACACGACAGGACAACGCATTGGAGGCAAAGTGACGTTGACACTACCCGGAAACAGCTGGCGTGCTGGAACCAGGCTGGGCAGGAGGGAGTACCCGTGCCAAAGTCACTGCCGAGAACCAGCTGACGGTACTGGAAACCGGATGGGTAGTAGAAGGTACAAGAGCAAATGGAACTACCGAGGACCAGCTGACGGTACTGGAACCCGGATGGGTAGCAGAAGGTACAAGAGCCAATGGAACTGCCGAAGACCAGCTGACGGTACTGGAACTCGGTTACTAAGCAGGAGGTACCTGTGCCAGAAAGCACTACCAAGGACCAGCAGACGTTGGTGGAACTTGGATGCCGAGAAGGAGGCACCTAATCCAAAGGCACTGCCGAGAACCAGCTGACGGTACTGGAACCCGGATGGGTAGCAGAAGGTACCCATGTAAAAAAAAGTTCAAGGCCGCGAGCCGGCCGCAGTTACCAAAACCCACAGTCCTACAGGGGGTGCTTGTCCTATTGGCACTATGGAACCAGCCTTCTTTGCCAGATCCCGCAGCCCACATAGGAGTCACCTAAACTGCAGGCACCATAGAGTCGGCTAACCCGACCGCAACACGACAGGACAACGCATTGGAGGCAAAGTGACGTTGACACTACCCGGAAACAGCTGGCGTGCTGGAACCAGGCTGGGCAGGAGAGAGTACCCATGCCAAAGTCACTGCCGAGAACTAGCTGACGGTACTGGAACCCGGATGGGTAGTAGAAGGTACAAGAGCAAATGGAACTACCGAGGACCAGCTGACGGTACTGGAACCCGGATGGGTAGCAGAAGGTACAAGAGCCAATGGAACTGCCGAACACCAGCTGACGGTACTGGAACTCGGTTACTAAGCAGGAGGTACCTGTGCCAGAAAGCACTACCAAGGACCAGCAGACGTTGGTGGAAGTTGGATACCGAGAAGGAGGCACCTAATCCAAAGGCACTGCCGAGAACCAGCTGACGGTACTGGAACCCGGATGGGTAGCAGAAGGTACCCATGTAAAAAAAAGTTCAAGGCCGCGAGCCGGCCGCAGTTACCAAAACCCACAGTCCTACAGGGGGTGCTTGTCCTATTGGCACTATGGAACCAGCCTTCATTGCCAGATCCCGCAGCCCACATAGGAGTCACCTAAACTGCAGGCACCATAGAGTCGGCTAACCCGACCGCAACACGACAGGACAACGCATTGGAGGCAAAGTGACGTTGACACTACCCGGAAACAGCTGGCGTGCTGGAACCAGGCTGGGCAGGAGGGAGTACCCGTGCCAAAGTCACTGCCGAGAACCAGCTGACGGTACTGGAACCCGGATGGGTAGTAGAAGGTACAAGAGCAAATGGAACTACCGAGGACCAGCTGACGGTACTGGAATCCGGATGGGTAGCAGAAGGTACAAGAGCCAATGGAACTGCCGAACACCAGCTGACGGTACTGTAACTCGGTTACTAAGCAGGAGGTACCTGTGCCAGAAAGCACTACCAAGGACCAGCAGACGTTGGTGGAACTTGGATACCGAGAAGGAGGCACCTAATCCAAAGGCACTGCCGAGAACCAGCTGACGGTACTGGAACCCGGATGGGTAGCAGAAGGTACCCATGTAAAAAAAAGTTCAAGGCCGCGAGCCGGCCGCAGTTACCAAAACCCACAGTCCTACAGGGGGTGCTTGTCCTATTGGCACTATGGAACCAGCCTTCATTGCCAGATCCCGCAGCCCACATAGGAGTCACCTAAACTGCAGGCACCATAGAGTCGGCTAACCCGACCGCAACACGACAGGACAACGTATTGGAGGCAAAGTGACGTTGACACTACCCGGAAACAGCTGGCGTGCTGGAACCAGGCTGGGCAGGAGGGAGTACCCGTGCCAAAGTCACTGCCGAGAACCAGCTGACGGTACTGGAACCCGGATGGGTAGTAGAAGGTACAAGAGCAAATGGAACTACCGAGGACCAGCTGACGGTACTGGAACCCGGATGGGTAGCAGAAGGTACAAGAGCCAATGGAACTGCCGAACACCAGCTGACGGTACTGGAACTCGGTTACTAAGCAGGAGGTACCTGTGCCAGAAAGCACTACCAAGGACCAGCAGACGTTGGTGGAACTTGGATACCGAGAAGGAGGCACCTAATCCAAAGGCACTGCCGAGAACCAGCTGACGGTACTGGAACCCGGATGGGTAGTAGAAGGTACAAGAGCAAATGGAACTGCCGAGAACCAGCTGGCGGTGCTGGAACCCAGGGTAAATACTAAAAACGGAGGAGCCAGAGGTGTAATTGGAGCAAGTTTTAAATCCGTAGTACAGTGGATGTGGACAAAGCAGGAGAATTTGCCGGACACACAGCTGGGGATCAGCTGACGTTACTGAACCCCAATAACACTGGAGCAAGCGTTGACTGTGCAGACGGCACTTCTGAGCAGCAACTAGCGGTATTGGAGCCCAGGGTAAATACTAAAAACGGAGGAGCCAGAGGTGTATTTGGAGGAGGTTTTAAATCCGTAGTACAGTGGATGTGGACAAAGCAGGAGAATTTGCCGGACACACAGCTGGGGATCAGCTGACGTTACTGAACCCCAATAACACTGGAGCAAGCGTTGACTGTGCAGACGGCACTTCTGAGCAGCAACTAGCGGTATTGGAGCCCAGGGTAAATACTAAAAACGGAGGAGCCAGAGGTGTATTTGGAGGAGGTTTTAAATCCGTAGTACAGTGGATGTGGACAAAGCAGGAGAATTTGCCGGACACAGAGGGGGATCAGCTGACGTTACTGAACCCCAATAACACTGGAGCAAGCGTTGACTGTGCAGACGGCACTTCCGAGCGCCAACTGGCGGTGTTGGAGCTCAGGGATAATACTGAAAACAGAGGAGCCAGAGGTGTAATTGGAGAAACTTTCAAATCTGTAGTAGTGAGAATGTGGACAGAGCAGGAGAAATTGCCGTCCGCACAGCAGGGGAACAGCTGACGTTACTGAACCCCAATAACACGGCAGCAAGTGTTGACTGTGCAGACGGCACTTCCGAGCGCCAACTGGCGGTGTTGGAGCTCAGGGATAATACTGAAAACAGAGGAGCCAGAGGTGTAATTGGAGAAACTTTCAAATCTGTAGTAGTGAGAATGTGGACAGAGCAGGAGAAATTGCCGTCCGCACAGCAGGGGAACAGCTGACGTTACTGAACCCCAATAACACGGCAGCAAGTGTTGACTGTGCAGACGGCACTTCCGAGCGCCAACTGGCGGTGTTGGAGCTCAGGGATAATACTGAAAACAGAGGAGCCAGAGGTGTAATTGGAGAAACTTTCAAATCTGTAGTAGTGAGAATGTGGACAGAGCAGGAGAAATTGCCGTCCGCACAGCAGGGGAACAGCTGACGTTACTGAACCCCAATAACACGGCAGCAAGTGTTGACTGTGCAGACGGCACTTCCGAGCGCCAACTGGCGGTGTTGGAGCTCAGGGATAATACTGAAAACAGAGGAGCCAGAGGTGTAATTGGAGAAACTTTCAAATCTGTAGTAGTGAGAATGTGGACAGAGCAGGAGAAATTGCCGTCCGCACAGCAGGGGAACAGCTGACGTTACTGAACCCCAATAACAAGGCAGCAAGTGTTGACTGTGCAGACGGCACTTCCGAGCGCCAACTGGCGGTGTTGGAGCTCAGGGATAATACTGAAAACAGAGGAGCCAGAGGTGTAATTGGAGAAACTTTCAAATCTGTAGTAGTGAGAATGTGGACAGAGCAGGAGAAATTGCCATCCGCACAGCAGGGGAACAGCTGACGTTACTGAACCCCAATAACACGGCAGCAAGTGTTGACTGTGCAGACGGCACTTCCGAGCGCCAACTGGCGGTGTTGGAGCTCAGGGATAATACTCAAAACAGAGGAGCCAGAGGTGTAATTGGAGAAACTTTCAAATCTGTAGTAGTGAGAATGTGGACAGAGCAGGAGAAATTGCCGTCCGCACAGCAGGGGAACAGCTGACGTTACTGAACCCCAATAACACGGCAGCAAGTGTTGACTGTGCAGACGGCACTTCCGAGCGCCAACTGGCGGTGTTGGAGCTCAGGGATAATACTGAAAACAGAGGAGCCAGAGGTGTAATTGGAGAAACTTTCAAATCTGTAGTAGTGAGAATGTGGACAGAGCAGGAGAAATTGCCGTCCGTACAGCAGGGGAACAGCTGACGTTACTGAACCCCAATAACACGGCAGCAAGTGTTGACTGTGCAGACGGCACTTCCGAGCGCCAACTGGCGGTGTTGGAGCTCAGGGATAATACTGAAAACAGAGGAGCCAGAGGTGTAATTGGAGAAACTTTCAAATCTGTAGTAGTGAGAATGTGGACAGAGCAGGAGAAATTGCCGTCCGCACAGCAGGGGAACAGCTGACGTTACTGAACCCCAATAACATGGCAGCAAGTGTTGACTGTGCAGACGGCACTTCCGAGCGCCAACTGGCGGTGTTGGAGCTCAGGGATTACAGTTCAGGTGGTAGAAACATGAACAGAACAGGAGACCTGGATACTGTTGCCAACCAATTATTTATTCTGGAAGAGGACTGGCAAATTCATGAGAGATCCAGGCCTTGTTCATTTTGAGAAAAGTAAGCCGGTCAACGTTATCGGAGGATAGTCGCATGCGACGGTCTGTTAGTACACCACCTGCAGCACTAAAGACGCGTTCCGATAATACACTAGCAGCAGGGCAAGCTAGCACCTCCAATGCATACTGACTAAGCTCTGGCCATGTATCCAGCTTATAGACCCAAAACTTGAAGGGAGAAGAGCCGTCTGGGAGTACACTAAGAGGGCAAGATATGTAGTCTGTCACCATCTGACGAAAACGTTGCCTCCTGCTGACTGGAGCCGTCTGTGATGGTGTAGACATTTGTGGCGGCGGGGACACAAAACTTTGCCACATTTCGGCCATACTGGTCTTGCCTTGTGCTGAGGCGCTGCTTCTGCTCCCTCTTTGTGCAGAGCTTCCTCCACTGCCTCGACGCACTGAGCTGCTTTGGAAAGCACTAGCAGCACTGCTCTCGGTTGGAATGGAGAACATGATGGAATGCACCAGTGCGTCTTGGTACTCCCGCATTTTATGCTCCCGGTTCAACGGTGTTATGAGGCTTTGTAAGTTGTCCCGGTAGCGAGGATCTAGGAGGGTGGACACCCAATAATCAGCCGTGTTGAGAATGTGGGTGATATGGCGGTCGTTTCTCAGGCACTGCAGCATGAAATCAACCATGTGCTGCAGACTGCCAACTGGCCAAGAAACACTGTCCCCTGCTTGAGGCGTGATCTCTGCCTGCTCTGCATCACCCCACCCTCGCTCTAGATACTGACTACTAGAGCATTGTGTACCTCCCTCCTCTGGACAGATGTCTTCCTCATCCATTGACTCCTCCTCATCCTCCTCACAAAGTGTCCCCTGCCTAGGCCTTTGTGAGGAACCACGTTGCGCAGACTGTAGAGAAGCAGATGGCATTTGTGACTCCTCATCCTCCACCTCTTCCAAAACCTCGTCCCTTAGTACTTGCAGTGTTTTTTCAAGCAGGCAGATAAGGGGGATAGTCATGCTGACTAGTGCATCATCTGCACTCGCCATCCGCATGGAATAATCGAAGGCACGCAAAACGTGGCAAATGTCCTTCATAGAGGCCCACTCGGTGGTGGTGAAGTGCGAACGGAGCGCACTGCGACTTGTTTGCGCCTGCTGCAGCTGGTACTCCATTACTGCTGCCTGCTGCTCACACAACCTCTCCAACATATGTAACGTTGAATTCCACCTGGTGGGTAGGTCACATATGATGCGATGTTCCGGAAGACGTAATCGGCGCTGCAGAGCTGCAATGCGTGATCTTGCATTGCTGGAACGCCGCAAGTGAGCGCACTCTATGCGGACCTTGTGAAGCAGTGCATCAAGATCCGGATAGTCCCTCAAAAAACTCTGCACGACCAAGTTGAGCACATGTGCCAGACATGGGATGTGAGTGAGGTTGCCTAGGCCCAGAGCTGCCACCAGATTTCGGCCATTGTCACACACTACCATGCCTGGCTGGAGATTCGCTGGCACAAACCACACGTCGCTCTGCTGCTTGATGGCATTCCAGAGCTCCTGCGCTGTGTGGCTTCGATTCCCCAAAGAAATTAATTTTAATACGGCCTGTTGACGTTTGGCCACGGCTGTGCTCATATCGGTCATCATAACAGGTAACCAACCGTTCACGGGTCGATGTGGAGGTAGACCGTGACGGCTCCTGCAGCGCTGATTCAGAGGAACTGGAGTATGAGGAGGAGTCAATGTGTACAGACTGGATTCCTGCAATCCTTGGAGTTGGCAGAACACGTACAGCGCCACTCTCAAGATTTGTACCCGGCTCCACAACATTTACCCAATGGGCAGTGAGGGAAAGGTATCGTCCCTGTCCATGCTTACTGGTCCACGCATCGGTGGTCAGGTGGACCTTGCTACTGACGGCGTTTTGTAGCGCATGTTTAATTTTTCCCTCCACATGATGTTGCAGGGCAGGGACGGCTTGCCTGCTGAAATAAAAGCGGCTGGGCACGTTGTATTGTGGGACTGCCAATGCCATAAAGTTACGGAATGTGTCAGTCTCCACCAGCCTGAATGATAGCATTTCAAGGGCCAGTAGTTTAGCAATGCCAGCATTCAGAGCCTGTGCTCGGGGGTGGTTTGCCGAGTATGGGCGCCTTTTCTCCCATGCCTGTGCTAACGATGGCTGTAGACTGGCCTGGGAGTGTGAGGATGACTGGGAAAGTGGTGCTGTGGGTGGAATTACACTGTGTCTCTGTACAACAGTGCCAGAGATTCTTCCATGGCGATCCTGTGAGGAAGCCGAACCAGCTGTGTGTGAGCTGGAGGAAGAGGCTACAACACGAGCTGAAGAGGTGGTAGGTGGCGCTGTAGGTTGGCCTAGGTCTTCAGTGTGTTTTTGTAACTCCACCACGTGCTTGGTCCGCACATGTTTCCACATATTTGTGGTATTGAGGTTGCTGACACTTTTCCCTCTTTTCACCTTCTGATTACACAGCTTGCATTTGACAAAGCAAATGTCATCTGCAACTGTGTCAAAAAAGGACCAGGCACTGCAAGTCTTGGGAGAGCCCGCTTTGGATTTTGGAAGAGCCATGCTCCTAATGGGTGCCGAAGTGGAGGCTACAGGCAACCAAGTCTGCCCCCTCCCTCTCCCTCCTTTTTGGGCCGTTCGGGGAATCTCTTCCTCAGAGCTGCTCCCACCACCTTCCTGTCCCTCACGCCATGATGGGTCAAGGACCTCATCATCTACACCACCCTCTTCAAACAACTGCTTCTCCTGGGTAGTCTCGACAGCACAGTATGCACCAGAAAGTGGCACCTGAGTCTCATCATCAGATGCGTACTGAGGTGTGCTGCTGACCATAGGCACTGGCCCACCCGCCTCTTCAGATTCAGAGAGACAAAACGGTTGCGCATCACTGCATACTACCTCTTCTTCAAATTCTAGAATTCTGCTTGGCTGGCCCCCTCTTTCCAAGCCAAGAGATTCAGAGAACAGAAGTAGAGATAGCTCCTGTCCAGGGCTCTCTGACTGCCTGGGCAATTTGGCAGGTGGTGAAGAGACAGATGGGTGCTCTTCAGTGCTCAGGACCTGAGAGGATCTGGAACTAATTGAAGTCGATGCGTTAGCTGCCATCCATCCGACAACGGCTTCAATTTGGTCCTCGCGCAGCAGTGGGGTACGGCTAGCTCCTACAAAGCTGCGCATAAAGGACTGTTCCCTGGTAAAACTGGGGGATGCTGAGTCACTGGTGCCCGCAGCAGGCACAGAATCCCCACGTCCTCTCCCTGCAGGCACAGAATCCTCACGTCCTCTCCCTGCAGAAACTCCACGCCCACGACCACATGCCTTACTCCCTGCCTTCTTCATCTTGGTAGACTGATAAAGATAGGCAGAAAAGTACTAAGGGCTTAGTGTGCTTATTCCTGAACAGCTGCTAACAGGTATAAGAAACACTAATTTTATAAAGTGTGGACTAGACTTTAATATGAGCTAATGTGGCCTACACAACTGTAAACTGGAGTGTTTGGTGAACTTTATTTGGGTTTTTTTGTCACAAAAAGACACTGGATATGCCTAAAGATGTAATAACGATAGTATCACAAACTTTTTGTAGCTATTACAATGTAGGAAGGTAACCTACAATGCAATAGATGAGGCTGCAAAAAATAGGCTAATACTAATCTGGCTGGGGCTGCAGGGCCCAATGCTGCAGAAAGGCTCCTCTATCTACTCCTATATAGTGTGTTTGGAACCAATTTAGCTGAATACGGATGGAACCACCACACTAATAGGAGATATCAGGAAAAATTCTGAATTGGCAAAAAAGGACAATGTATGAGGCAGTGACACACACTGAGTACACTACAACCAGACGGGGTTGAAGCACACACTACAGGGTGAGCTGCACTCACACACCAGACCTTGCAGACAGCGGTGAACAGTACAGATGCAGAGCACTGTGCACTAGCGCTGCAAGACCAAAAAAATTTCTCTATCTACTCCTATATAGTGTGTTTGGAACCAATTTAGCTGAATACGGATGGAACCACCACACTAATAGGAGATATCAGGAAAAATTATGAATTGGCAATAAAGGACAATGTATGAGGCAGTGACACACACTGAGTGCACTACAACCAGACGGGGTTGAAGCACACACTACAGGGTGAGCTGCACTCACACACCAGACCTTGCAGACAGCGGTGAACAGTACAGATGCAGAGCACTGTGCACTAGCGCTGCAAGACCAAAAAAATTTCTCTATCTACTCCTATATAGTGTGTTTGGAACCAATTTAGCTGAATACGGATGGAACCACCACACTAATAGGAGATATCAGGAAAAATTATGAATTGGCAATAAAGGACAATGTATGAGGCAGTGACACACACTGAGTGCACTACAACCAGACGGGGTTGAAGCACACACTACAGGGTGAGCTGCACTCACACACAGAGACCTTGCAGACAGCGGTGAACAGTACAGATGCAGAGCACTGTGCACTAGCGCTGCAAGACCAAAAAAATTTCTCTATCTACTCCTATATAGTGTGTTCGGAACCAATTTAGCTGAATACGAATGGAACCACCACACTAATAGGAGATATCAGGAAAAATTATGAATTGGCAAAAAAGGACAATGTGCACTACAAGCAGACGTGGCTGAAGCACACACTACAGGGTGAGCTGCACTCACACACACAGACCTTGCAGAAAGCGGTGAACAGCACAGAGAACTGTGCACTAGCGCTGCAAGGCACAGCGATTTATAAAGTAGCTTGGGTAAAGCAGAATAGACCAAATAGGTAGCTAAAACTGTCCCTCAGAACAACAGCGTCCTATTCCTAACTGAATTCACAGCAGAGTGAGCTCAAAATGGCGGCGGCGGCTTTTATAGTGCATCATGACATCATTTCAGCAGCCAATCACAGCCATGCCATTAGTTAAGATGCCTACATGCCTAACAGGATGTGCCCACACTTCTTAGGATCCTCATTGGCTGAATAAAATGAAAATGGCTCATTGCATTATGGGAACTTCCGATTCTGGTATACGATATTGCAAAAGTATCGGAATTAAGTATCGGAATTCCGATACTGCGAATATCGGCCGATACCCGATATTTCAGTGTCGGAATGCTCAACACTACTCCTAACATAAATAAAAATAAAAATTAGTCAGTATCACAAAAACATTTACATCCAGGTACCTGATAGATGACGTTGTCTCTGATTGGAGTTTCTCTCTTTCTTTTCTTCTTCATCTTGTCCAGATGCCATGATGACTTTTCTCATCCACAGCTCGTCTCTGCAGACTTCCATCTTCTCCGGTCTTCTGCAGCACATCCCCACACGATGCCCTTAAAGATAGCAGAGTTATTATAATGCTCCTGAATCGAAATATCTGCCCTACACTGAGTCCCTGAATAAATAATTGCCTCTCACTATATTTCCTGCACAAAATATGACCCACACACTGTCCCTTATGGAACATGCTCCCCCTCACTGCTCCCTCCTTTCCATACTGGGCCCCCTCTTCACACTATCCTCTCACACTGAGTCCCCCCTATAGGGGCCAGTCTCTATACTGTGCCCCCCAAACTGTGTCCTCAAATCCCATTTCCTCTCCCCCCCCCCCGCCCAAACTGTGTCCTCAAATCTTATTTCTCCTCCCCCACCCCACAATAAATCTTCTACAGCGCTGTCTGCGCCCAGTGCAGATGCCCCCCACTAGATACGTCGCTGACCTGGCATAAGTATGGGTGCTCTATGTGTGACCATCACAGTCAATGACTCAGCCGTGCCTCTGAATACATCATTTGTATTTTTTCAAACTACCATGTTCAGCCAAAGCGAGATCATAATGTCTTTAGTATTTTAGGAATAAATCGGTGGAATTGATGTGAGAAACTGTGAACCTCACAGCTTACATTTGTACCAGTTATACAAATGTAGAAGTTATACAATGGTTTTGTGCATTTATTCCACTTGTCTGTTCCTAAAACAGAAATAACGAATTACCTAAGGCTTCATTCACACATCTGTGTTTAAACCCATACGTGAAAAAATGGTACCTGTGTCATCAGTGTGTCTGTTTTTATGATCAGTCATCAGTATTTTTCACGTATGAATAAATGATAAAGCTTCTCCTATACTTTGCAATGTATGATGCCACTGATGCCATCCGTGTGCTGGACGGGTTTTTCACTGACCCATAGACTTGCATTGGCCAATGTCATCCGTGATATTGGAGAAAAACAGACATTTCTCCCTTGTTTTTGCATGGACACACTGAAAAAAGACGAACATGTGAATAGCACCATAGATTATAAAAGGTACGTTTTGTATTTGTGAAAAAAAAAGGATACAACGCAGACATCTGAATGAGGTCTTAGGCAGATGCATAAGAGTCTATACAGATTTAGTGAATATGCCCCAAACATCCAAATTTGATTTTACACTCACTGTTCTAACCACACGTATCCTCACACCACAATACACTGTTCCACACACAGACGCACATGCTACACACAGGTATGGAAACAATTCAGAGTCAGACTGGAACTAAGGAGCTGTTCTAGAATATAAACCCACAACAGTCCACATACAATATCACCACTGCATAACGCATGGTGCAAAAAAAGCGTTGTATTTGGTCATTTACCCAGAAACAAAGATAATTTAAAAAAAATGGATAATTTAGATGAAGTGCTTTGCTATCTCCGGCATTTGCATTAAGAATGAATGGAGCAGAGGTGCACATGCTCGAACTCCACTCCTTTTAGATGGGTCTCTTTACAGCACCATTCTCAGTATTGGTGGAGATCCAGTGGTCAGTCTCCCAGCGATCAGGAAGTTATTCCCAATCCAATGATTACAGGATAACTTAAAAACTTGGCACAACCATTTTAAACGTATCCAATGCACAGGGTAATACTGTATTTCCCCTGCCCCTAACAGTAGACAGTGCAACACCTCTCGCCCACCATACGCACAGGGTATAAAATGTTCCAGCCCCCCCAGCCCCACATAATATACAGCCCTTCATACATTGCAGCAGACCCCCACAGCCCCTCATACGTTGCAGCAGACCCTCCCAGCCCCTCATATGTTGCAGAAGAACCCCATTAGCCCCTCATACATTGCAGCAGACCCCACCCCCCTTCTTAGCATCTCATACACTCATACATTGAAGCAGACCCCCCCAGCCAGGGCCGGCGTCAGCACCCGGCGTACCCGGGCAAGTGCCGGGGCCCTGGAAAATCAGAGGGGCCCAGCCGCCCACTCACTGTCCGGGCCCGGGCCCACACACCCACCCGCCCACTCACTGTCGGGGCCGGGCCCACACACTGTCGGGGCCGGGCCCACACACCCACCCGCCCACTCACTGTCGGGGCCGGGCCCACACACCCACCCGCCCACTCACTGTCGGGGCCGGGCCCACACACTGTCGGGGCCGGGCCCACACACCCACCCGCCCACTCACTGTCGGGGCCCTGGCCGCTTCCTCGGCACCTGTTCAGGGACGCAGGCGCTGCTTGATTGCCGGCACTTCCCCCAGACATGGCCGCGCGCTGTCCGGCTGTGTCTGCTAGTAATGACACGGCAGGGTCGACGGCACTGCACCTTTAATTGTGCTTGTGTGACACCCCAGGGGTCTGGTTGCCACAGTGATAGAGATGTTATGTCTGAGAGCAGGTGGGAGGTCCTTTGGTCAGGGATCCTGTGCATGCCACACCTCCTGCCCAGTCTTGGGAGGGGAAGAACTTCCCCTATATAAACCCGGGGCTGAAGCAGGGTTAGGAGTGAAGGAGAGTAGAGACAAGAGACAGTCATAGGAAGAAACAGCTGGAGCTCAGTGGGAGCAATACTACTACGAGTCAGGGGCTGGCAGCTGCAGAGCTCGCCCTGACTGAGAAGCTTTCTTACCGGACCCGGCGTCCGAGGCTGTGGGGACTAACTCTTACCCAGCAGCAGAAGCCGACCGGCAGGGGATTTCAGGTCCTCAGGCCCAGAAACCCGAAGGCACGGTCACACGTGTGGGACCAGCACCGCCATCGTGGAGCGGAAGCCAATAGAAGGCCCCGAGTCACCGGCCATACGGGTGAGCACCACACGGTACACTCAGGGACGTGGGCTACTTATATCCGCTTCTAGCAAGGTAGCCAGAAGAGTACAGTCAGTTTGGGAGGCCTACAACTCCGCCTGGCCAGGGGAGATCCCATCTGCTCAAGGACTGACCAGGCCCCGTTCGCTAGCAAGTACTCCGGGAGGGTCTATCGTTGTTACCAGTAAAGACCCTGAATTACACAGCACCGTCTCTGAGTGGTTCCTGCTACCCCCATCTTCCACGTCGGCTGCCCTGAGGCCATACCCCTCCCGTTGGGGGTTATACTATCCCGCTGCACAATTCTACACCGGCCTCAGCGGTCTGCCCTGCAGCGGCAGCTCCATAGCTGCAAATCAACGGGTGGCGTAGTCGACACTCAAATAACATCTATCAAGACTGCCACACACTGAGTCTGACCCCCTGGGCACGGACCGGGTCCCCGCCACTCGGAGACTACAACCCTCATCTGATCCGGTTCCGGGTAAGCCCCCGTGCGCGAGACGCTGCGCGACACAGCAGGCCCAGGGGCGCGTCAACTTTGGCGTAGTCGGCAGGATTTCGTGCCCGCAACCACCGGGTACTGCGTGCCTGAAAAGCAAAGACTGTTCAAACTTACCAGTGGTGAGGTTTCCCGCCATCCGGCGCCATCTTCTGCCTTCTTCCCGCCATCCGCGAAGTTTTCCCGCCATCCGGCGCCATCTTCGGCCTTCTTCCCGCCATCCGTGGAGTTTTCCCGCCGTTGGACGCCATCTTGAGGACGCCGCGCGGGAAGAAGAGGGGCGTGGACTTCGAAAGCGCGCGAGAACTGAAGCCCCGCCTCACGTCCGGACGTTGCGTGAGGTCCTGGAAGGAGCCCAGCAGACGCCGACGTCACCGGAGCGCGACGGAAGGTCCTCAACCCTGACGATCTACTGCGGAGCCGCGGCCTACGGAACAGGATCATCGCAAGGTAGGCCACGGTCCACTAGGGGGGAGGAAGATGTCGGATACGGAGGAGAGCTTCACTGCCTCAACCCCCGCCAGCGCCACCGCTGCTGCAGTTATGCCCTTCACCATGCCCTATATCCCGGGAGCAGCTTGGCTACCCCAGTACTCAGGGGAGTCACATACCCTGCATGACTTTAGAGAAAAGCTGGATAGCCTCTTCCAGGTGTACCCCCTCACAGAAGAGCAAAAAGTGAGCATCCTGGTGGCCCAACTAACCGGGGCAGCTAAAAGGGAAGTAAAATCCTGGCCACCTGGGAGGAAGACTGTCGCAGGGATACTAACCCGGCTGAAGGATACCTTTGATACCCGCACCTCAGCCGAGATTAAGCTTAGATTCTACAGGTGCAAGCAGCGAGCGCATGAGAGTATAAGGGACTATGCACTAAACCTACAAGAGGCCCTGAGGGCCATTAAGCAGACCGACCCTGATGGAGTGGGAAACGAGGACAGGCTGTTGACTGAACAATTTATAGAGGGACTGTATTGTAATGCCCACCGAACCCAGTTGCGGGCGATGGCCTTACAGGATCCCCATCTGGGCTTTGCACACTTCAAGGACAGAGCCATCCGGGTGCTCCGAGAACCGGCACCGGGTGGCGTTATGACCCACAGGCGCCCAGCTATTACTTACCACCAGGAGGCGGCGCCCTTGTCGGCAGGGCCTGTGGGAGCTGATGCGCAGGCTTTGGACAATGACCCGGCTCCAGACCTACACCATCAGGTCCAAGAGCTAGCTAAGAGCGTTGCTGCGCTAACCCGAACTGTGCAGTCTTTACAGGTTTCCACCCCAGGGAAGATCCAGCTGGCATCCGGACCGGAGGACATCCCGTGGCGTCGACCAAGGAGGACCCCACCGGCCAGAGGAAGACCCAGTGACCGATACAGCGAGGACGGACGACCCATCTGCCGCCGCTGCAATCAACCCGGACATATGGCAAGGTACTGTTCTTTAAACGGGCACAACCTGGGGTAGAGGGCCAACCCCCAGGAAAAAGATCACCAGGCCCATCGAACTGGCGCGACAGATATGTGGGAGGACGTTCAGTCTTGCCGGTGGTACTGGATGGCATTCCCATGAGTGCCCTACTGGACACCGGGTCGCAGGTCACCACCATCCCGTACGTGCTCTTTAAGCAGTACTGGAATGACTCGGATATTACCCGCTACCCTGACGACGACTTGAGTATCATCGCCAGCAATGGCCAGCCCGTGCCACAGATCGGATTTAAAGAGGTGACCATCAAAATCGGTAGAGTCGAACTGGCAGCACAGGGACTGATCATTGTAGATATTGACAAACATGAGAGTCACCCAAAAATAACTCTAGGAACTAATGTAATTGAAAATTGTCTTGCAGAGGTGATTTTCTTTTTACAGCAGGTTGCCAAGAACGCCAGCTCCGGCGAGCAGCGGGTGCTCCAGAAAGAGATCCGGGCACTGATGCGACGGCAACAGGTGGAACTCTCCGGCGGTGAGATTGGTAGCGTAAGAATGTGTGACCCTTTTCCTATTGCCATGCCCCCAAAAAGTGAAATGATGATTTGGTGCCGGGCAGCTATTGGTCTGAGAGGTAGGGATTACCAGGCAATGGTAGAACCAGTTTACTCAGACAGTAGGCCCACCATTTTGACAGCACGGGGGGTGGTTGATGTACGCCATGGGAGGGTGCCCGTTCGCATAATAAATATCGGGGAGAGGGAAGTGTACCTGCCCCGGTATGCCACGCTAGCCAAATTATATACCATTAACCAAAATTCTATACAATCTGTGGAACCCTTGCCTCCATCTCACCCGGAGGAAGGTAACGGCTCTAAGAAAAACATGGAGGACTGGTGTCAGCAACTACATCTGGGTACTGACTCCACTCCCTCACACCAGAAACAAGGAGTCTATCGGGTGGTTCAGGAGTACGAGAGAGTGTTCAGTAAACACCCGTTAGACTTCGGGCGAGTCAAGGGGGTAGAACACCACATCCCCATGGGAGACCATCCTCCTATAAAAGAGAGGTATCGACCCGTACCCCCTGCCCACTACCAACACGCCAAGGGGATGCTTAGAGACATGAAGGAGGCTGGGGTGATCAGGGATAGCTGTAGCCCCTGGGCAGCTCCACTAGTCTTAGTCAGAAAAAAAGACAACACCATGAGGATGTGTGTAGATTACCGGAAAATCAACCGTATCACACACAAGGATGCGTACCCCTTACCAAGGATAGAGGAGTCATTGGCTGCTTTAAGATCTGCTAACTTCTTCTCTACCTTGGATCTCACTAGCGGGTACTGGCAGGTTCCTGTAGCAGAGGCGGACCGGGAGAAGACCGCATTCACCACCCCAATGGGACTTAGCGAGTTCACCTGCATGCCGTTCGGACTCTGCAACGCACCAGGAACCTTACAACGACTAATGGAGTGTTGTCTGGGCCACAGAAACTTCGAGACGGTCTTGTTGTACCTGGACGATGTCATCGTATATTCCAAGACGTATGAGGACCACCTGAAACACCTGGCGGAAGTGTTCGAAGCTCTGGCGAGTTACGGCCTAAAGGTGAAACCCTCCAAGTGTCACCTCCTGAAACCAAAGGTGCAGTACCTGGGACACGTGGTGAGCGCTGACGGAGTGGCTCCCGACCCTGATAAGATCACCGCAATTAAGGAATGGCCAAGCCCCTCCAGCGTAAAAGAAGTGCGGCAGTTCCTCGGGTTGGTAGGCTACTACCGAAGGTTTATTCCCGGTTTCACCAAAAAGGCAGCACCTATGCAGGACCTCCTGATAGGCCAGTCCCGGAAGGCCAAGAACCAGAAGCCGCCCTTCAAATGGGAGGAGTTGGAAGAAGAGTCCTTCCGCCAGCTGAAGATGGCCCTCACGGGGGACGAAATCCTGGCGTACCCGGATTATAGCCAGCCATTTATCCTCTACACCGACGCCAGTAACATCGGGCTAGGAGCCGTACTGTCCCAGATCCAGCAGGGGAAGGAACGAGTAATCGCCTACGCCAGCCGAAAACTGCGACCCACCGAAAGGAACCCCGAGAATTACAGCTCATTTAAGCTAGAGTTCCTGGCCGTAGTATGGGCAGTCACCGAGCGCTTTAAGCATTACCTCGCTTCTTCCCGGTTCACCGTGTACACGGATAACAACCCGTTGACACACCTGGACACGGCAAGACTCGGTGCCCTGGAGCAGAGGTGGATGGCCCGTCTGTCCAACTACGAGTTCACAATCAAATACCGGGCCGGACGCTCCAATACCAACGCGGATGCCCTGTCCAGGATGCCCAACCTGCCGGACGAAGGAGAAGATCCGGAGGGACTGGAAGAAGTTGAACTCCCTGCGTTCCACCGTCATGGGACTATCCAGTATTCCCACCGGGTAAGGAGTAAGCAGGCTGCTACGTTGAACCCCTTACCTCACTACAACTGGGCGGAAACGCAAGACAGCGACCCTGCCGTCCGACTGGTGAAGGAGATGCTGACTCGCCCGGAGGCTTGCCTTGAACCAGACGCTCCGGAGGAAGCCAAACAACTATGGGCAGAGAAGAGTCGACTGTTCCTTTACAAGGGGAAGTTGTGCCGCAGAATGGTTAACTCCCGGACGCATGAACTACTCTGGCAAGTAGTGGTGCCACGAAGAGACGCAGCCATGGTGATGGAGGCATACCACGACGGAGCTGGACACTTCGGGTGGAAGAAGCTGGAGTTCCTGCTGCGCGAGCGATTCCACTGGGTAGGCATGAGGGGAACCATTGAGAAGTGGTGCAGAGACTGTGGCCCGTGCAACCTGAGAAGGAAGGACCGTGCCAGCCAGAAGACTCCCCTGCAGTCCATCGTCACCCGGCAACCGTTGGAACTGGTAGCCTTGGATCATGTAAAACTGACCCCAAGCAGAAGTGGCTACGTCTACGCGTTAACCATCGTGGATCATTACTCCCGGTTCTTGGTTGTCGTCCCCGTCAAGGACTTAACGGCTCAAACAGCAGCTAGAGCCTTCCAGCAGCACTTTTGCCGTCCACACGGGTACCCGGACCAAGTGCTGACGGACCAGGGACCTGCCTTTGAAGCGGAGGTCTTCCAGGAATTCTGCAATCTGTATGGCTGCCGGAAGATAAGGACGACACCCTACCATCCGCAAACTAATGGACTTTGTGAGAAAATGAACCAGGTGGTAATGGATCTTTTAAAAACGTTGCCCCTGGAAGAACGCAGTCTGTGGCCTGAGAAGTTGCCCGATCTGGTGGACCTATACAACCACATCCCGGTAGGTTCCACCAACTGTACCCCGGCTTACCTAATGAGGGCAAGACCTGGTAAGTTACCTGTTGACCTGGAAATGGGAGTCCTGACACCCGAGGACACTTCACCAGAAACAGACTGGGACACGGAGAGGCAGCAGCAGTACCGGAGAGTACAGGAGAGCGTGGAGCGAAGTCTCTGTCAGGCTAGGGAAAGATAAGAGAAAACTTACAACCAGTATGCTCCCGCTGTTCCCCTGGTACCCGGAGAGCAGGTCTTGAAGAGGAAGAGACGGCTCCACAAGTTGGACGACCAGTGGGAAAAGGACCCGTACACCGTACTGCCCTCAAGCCACGAGAACCCGAAGGTTTGTACCATCAGTAAAGACGGAGGGGAAACCACAGCTATTGTATCCCGGGACCACCTGAAGAAGTGTCCCGAACAACTGAGGAACCCTGAAGAGGAACAAGAAGACCATCGACCCGTAGAGGAAAGGGAAGATATGGTTAGTACTGTGCTCGGGGACTTCCCTCGGTCTTGGACTCAAGTCAATGGTGCAGTTGTGGTACCCGTACTCACCTTCCTCCAACCAGCATCCCAAGCACCTACGGAGCAACAGGTAGAGCTGGAAGAACAGCCGGTCCAGGAGGCAGAAGACCCCACACCCGCAGACCAGGAGGATCAACCCTCTGCTTGCAGTGAGCCTGCCATATCCCTAGTGAGCCAAAGAGCCGGTAGACAGCTGCCCAGTTTACCCTTGACAGCTCCTACACCCTGTAGTTCAGGGCTAGGCAGTCAGCTCCGTAGGTCCACTAGGGCCACTAGAGGCCAGTTACCCGCACGGTGGAGGATTTGAAGTGTATAAATTGTTTTATTTATGTTTACCTGTGTATTGTTGCTTGTGTATAATTTTGTGTTTCTAGTTATTTGTAGGAGTCCTTGGTGGATTTACCGGGAATCCTTGTACATAGTTGGAGCGTAACCCAGGACGGACTAAAGACTGTTAAGGACTCGGGGTAGGACAAACCCCTACCTGGTTACGTCTCCCTGTTTTGGTGAAATGGACACCTTGCTTTTCTTCAAAGACTGCACCCGGTTACGGACATGCCGTAACCATCTTTATATGTTTTTCTTATTGTATTATTATTGTTTTTATCTTGTTATGTTTTTCTAAAATATGTTTAGTCCCGGAGTACTAAATTTCACTAGGGGGGAATGTAACACCCCAGGGGTCTGGTTGCCACAGTGATAGAGATGTTATGTCTGAGAGCAGGTGGGAGGTCCTTTGGTCAGGGATCCTGTGCATGCCACACCTCCTGCCCAGTCTTGGGAGGGGAAGAACTTCCCCTATATAAACCCGGGGCTGAAGCAGGGTTAGGAGTGAAGGAGAGTAGAGACAAGAGACAGTCATAGGAAGAAACAGCTGGAGCTCAGTGGGAGCAATACTACTACGAGTCAGGGGCTGGCAGCTGCAGAGCTCGCCCTGACTGAGAAGCTTTCTTACCGGACCCGGCGTCCGAGGCTGTGGGGACTAACTCTTACCCAGCAGCAGAAGCCGACCGGCAGGGGATTTCAGGTCCTCAGGCCCAGAAACCCGAAGGCACAGTCACACGTGTGGGACCAGCACCGCCATCGTGGAGCGGAAGCCAATAGAAGGCCCGGAGTCACCGGCCATACGGGTGAGCACCACACGGTACACTCAGGGACGTGGGCTACTTATATCCGCTTCTAGCAAGGTAGCCAGAAGAGTACAGTCAGTTTGGGAGGCCTACAACTCCGCCTGGCCAGGGGAGATCCCATCTGCTCAAGGACTGACCAGGCCCCGTTCGCTAGCAAGTACTCCGGGAGGGTCTATCGTTGTTACCAGTAAAGACCCTGAATTACACCGCACCGTCTCTGAGTGGTTCCTGCTACCCCCATCTTCCACGTCGGCTGCCCTGAGGCCATACCCCTCCCGTTGGGGGTTATACTATCCCGCTGCACAATTCTACACCGGCCTCAGCGGTCTGCCCTGCAGCGGCAGCTCCATAGCTGCAAATCAACGGGTGGCGTAGTCGACACTCAAATAACATCTATCAAGACTGCCACACACTGAGTCTGACCCCCTGGGCACGGACCGGGTCCCCGCCACTCGGAGACTACAACCCTCATCTGATCCGGTTCCGGGTAAGCCCCCGTGCGCGAGACGCTGCGCGACACAGCAGGCCCAGGGGCGCGTCACTTGTGTGTCGCTCCTGCCGCGTCATTACTAGCAGACACAGCCGCACAGCGCGCGGCCATGTCTGGGGGAGTGCCGGCAATCAAACACCGTCGGAGCGGAGGTCCTGCACAGATGGGCGGGAGGGGCCCGGACCCGACCGCAAGTGGACCCCTCTGATGTTCCAGGGCCATGAAGTCTGTGACACGCCGGGGGCCCTGCACTGCCCCATACCCGAGGAGCTGCTGGACAGGTCACTGGACCTGGGACAGGTGAGTGAGGCTTCCCCAATCCCCATATTAAAAATATTAGTAATGGGTCTGTGTGAGTGCATGTATGTGAATGTCAGTGTATATGACTGTGTATATATATTTGTCTGTTTTATCTATGTGTATGTCTGTATGTGTACATATGTCTGCGTACCGTGTGTGCGCGCGCATATGTCTGCGTACCGTGTGTGCGCGCGCATATGTCTGCGTACCGTGTGTGCGCGCGCATATGTCTGCGTACCGTGTGTGCGCGCGCATATGTCTGCGTACCGTGTTTGCGCGCGCCTATGTCTGCGTACCGTGTGTGCGCGCGCATATGTCTGCGTACGCGCGCCTATGTCTGCGTACCGTGTGTGCGCGCGCCTATGTCTGCGTACCGTGTGTGCGCGCGCCTATGTCTGCATACCGTGTGTGCGCGCGCCTATGTCTGCGTACCGTGTGTGCGCGCGCATATGTCTGCGTACCGTGTGTGCGCGCGCCTATGTCTGCGTACCGTGTGTACGCGCGCCTATGTCTGCGTACCGTGTGTGCGCGCGCCTATGTCTGCGTACCGTGTGTGCGCGCGCATATGTCTGCGTACCGTGTGTGCGCGCGCATATGTCTGCGTACCGTGTGTGCGCGCGCATATGTCTGCGTACCGTGTGTGCGCGCGCGCATATGTCTGCGTACCGTGTGCGCGCGCGCATGTCTGCGTACCGTGTGTGCGCACGCATATGTCTGCGTACCGTGTGTGCGTGCATATGTCTGCGTACCGTGTGTGCGTGTGCATATGTCTGCGTATGTGAAGGATGAGGGGGCAGGCTGGGCCATGTGTAATAAATAAATAAATAAATAAATATATATATTTATATATTTATTTCTCCGCCGTATCTGTGCATCATGAATCGTGTATGTGTTAAAAGGGCCCACTGAGACTCTTTCGCCCGGGGCCCAGAAAAACCTGGAGCCGGCCCTGCCCCCAGCCCCTCATACGTTGCAGCAGGCCCTCCCAGCCCCTCATACGTTGCAGCAGACACCCCCCTTAGCCCCTTATACACTGCAGCAGACCCCCCAGCCCCTCATAAATTGCAGCAGACCCCCCTTAGCCCCTCATACATTGCAGCAGACCCCATCCCCCCTTTTGCACCTTACGCACTGCAGCAGACCCCCCCAACACCTCATACATTACAGCAGACCCCCCTTAGCACTTCATACATTGCAGCAGACACCCCCCAGGCCCCTCATATTATTCGCTGTAGCAGACCCCCCAGACCCTCATAGTATGCATTGCAGCAGACCACCATATTTGCCCTCCATCCAGCCCACCACAGTGCACAATAACACATACCCTGAAAACCTGTCACAAACATCCATCTTGATCTTACCATTAATTCAGGGGCCAAGAGCTCCTTGTACGAAAGGAGGGAAGTCCTGAGACAGCTCAGGAAGAGGGAGGAGGCAGCAGTCCTGCTCCGCACAGGGCCTGGACTGCATAGAAGAGAGCGGGAATCCCCTCCAACCAGCCGCTCTGTGACAGGACGTGGCCAGGCACAGCATGCTGCGTAGGCTCGTCTGATAAGGTCAGTCAGAACATTTAAAGGTACAGTGTCGCCAAGGAGCTGCTGAAGCAGTAGGCGGCCTGGCGGCCCTAAAGAGCTATTGGGCGATCGGCCTGGGGGGCATATACCCTCTGCCCCCCAGCCCAGCCCGCCCCTGGTTCTAACCGTGAAAAATACATGAAACACAAACATGAAAACAGACATCTAAATGAGGCCTAAAACATAAGTTTACACACTGATAAGGGAGCTAAAAAAATCAATTTCAGATTTGCGAATGAGTCCATTGGCGAAACTTCCAGTTAAAGTTAACCTGTAGACTAGGAAAACCCTATTTACCTGCAGTATTTAATTGTGGAAATAGGGCAATCTGCAGGTTAATAGCATTACAATCAGAGCTGTGGAGTCGGTAAGCCAAACCACCAACTCCTCAATTTCCCTGACTTCCGACTCCAACTCTGACTCGAACTCCACAGCACTGGAGTCTGTCCCTGATCTAAGGATCTAGGTTTTTAGTTGAACCTGTGCTGCACTTTATGTACATGCTCAGTAGTGAAGCTCCTTCTACTGAGCATGTACATAAAGTGCAGCACAAATTCAACTAAAAGCCTAGATCCTTAGATCAGGAACAGAATAGACATTTATAGGATGTTTCATAACTTTCCCAAATCGTTATGAAAACATTTACAGCACAACCTGCATTGTACTACTGTACCAATTTATTATATAATCTTGGAGTCAGAGTCAGTCCATTTTATACTGATTCCAACTCCAACAACACGACTCCAACTCTACAGCCCTACTGGTTACAATGCTGTCCTACTACCTGAAAATGCAGCTAGAGGAAGAAAAATAACCCATTTCCTCCCAGGAGCCGGCTTTCATCCATACAGATGAACACAGAGCAGAGAGCAACACAGAACAGCGAGCCCGGTCCACTCCAGCAGCATCTGTGCCGGACCGCCAGCGCTGCCTGATTGCTGTCACTTTACCAGACATGGCCATGCGCAGTGCGCTGTGCGGCTGTGTCTGGTAGTAATGACATGGCAGGGTTGGCACTGCGCCTTTAATTGTGCTTGTGTGTCGCCCCTACCATGTCATTACTAGCAGACACAGGCGCACAGCGCACTGCGTGTGGCCATGTCTGGTAAACTGAAGCCCATCAAACAGTGCCAGAGGTCCTGCACAGATGCTGGGAGAGCGGCCCGGGCCCCGACGGCAAGTGGGCCACCCTTGATGGTTCAGGGCCATGTCTGTGACGGCTATCAAACACACACTGGCGGCCCTGCACAGCCTCATGCCTGAGGAGCTGGACGGGACAGAGGCTGGGGGAAGGTGAGCGACACTTGTTTTCAGCTTCGCCAATCCCCATATTAAAAATATTTCTAATATGTCTGTGTTTATGTATGTGTGTGTGCTTGTATGATGTGAATGTCTGTGTATGTCAGTGTGTATGACTGTGTATATATATTTATGTCTGTTTTGTATGTGTTTTTAAGAATTTGTGTTTATGCGTGTGTGTGTACATGTCTGCTTACTGTATGTGTGTGCATGTCTGCATACCGTGTGTGTGGGAATGTCTGCGTACTGTGTGCGTGTGCATGTCTGCGTACTATGTGTGTGCGTGTGCATGTCTGCATACTGTGGGTGTGCATGTCTGCGTACTGTGTGTGTGTGCTTGTGTGCATCTCTGCGTACTGTGTGTGTGCATGTCTGCGTACTGTGTGTGTGTGCTTGTGTGCATCTCTGTGCACTGTGTGTGTGCGCATGTCGGCGTACTGTATATGTGTGCATGTCTGCATATGTGAAGGATGAGGGGACAGCCTGGGCCCTGTGTTGTTTACCTATATTTCTCTGCTGTATCTGTGCATCATGAATCGTTATGGTATGTGTTAAAGGGGCCCACTGAAACTCTTTTGCCCGGGGCCCACGAAAACCTGGAGCCAGCCCTGGTTACAGGTTCCCTTTAACCCTTGGATTTCTGCAGCACAGCTACAGTGTGTTCATGTGTTGTGGAATCTGATTCAATGTGGCTAATACATGTGGAATCCACACGTCGTTTCACACAGAATCCGCTTCAATAAGTCACTTGACACATTTTTTCCTGCGACATAGAAAGATTTGACATACTTCAAATTTCAAACTCCATATTGGTTGTCAATTTTTTGCATGGAAAATTGATAATCTTATCTGTTTGGCCAGTGTTATAGTACGGTGCTGAAAAACTGCAGAAAATATGGAAAGTAGGCATTTATCCAACGAATGCACATAGCTTATTGAAATTATACACTGCTCAGCATAAATGAGTACATCCCCTTTGGAAAATAAGATTTTAATCAATCTGTCACTGAACCATTTCCAAAATTAAGTTTAAGTTAATAATATAACTTTCAGTACAAAATCTTGAGATTTACTCAAATTAATTGATGCAAAAAACGAATCCACCCCACATCAAAAACTACAACATCTAGTATTTTGTATGACCTCCATGATTTTAAGGATAGCACCAAGTCTTCTAGCCCTGGAATAAACAAGTTGGTGACATATTGCAACATCTAACTTTTTTCATTCTTCAAGAACGACCTCTTTTAGAGCCTGGATGATGGATGGAAAGTGAAGCTCAACTTGTCTCTTCAGAAGTCCCCATAGGTGTTCGACTGAGTGTAGATCAGGAGTGATGTTCATTCACTTGGAATGTGGGCTTTGATGACCTATCCTAAAGATACACCACCAATGTAAAAGTAATGGACAACCTCTTTAAGCACTACTAAATGCATAAATGCACAATATGAATACAGAGCAGTCCTATAAAGAATGAACTTGGATGAACTTGGAAGCAGGCTTTTTTGTACCTTGGCTTTAGGAATGGCTTCCTTTGTGGACGACATCCATACATGCCATTCCTCTGCTGTATACGCTGTATTGTGTCATGGGAAACACTCATCCCGGTTTGGCTTTCTACTTCTTTAACAGCATTGACCTCCATATCATTCATTATCAAATCCGACACAGATAACAGCAGATCCGTGGAAGTGCCTGGTGTCGGATTCCGGCCGATCAGACATTGATGACCGATCCTAAGGATAGGCCATCAATGTAAAAGCAATGGACAACCTCTTTAAGGGAATTATGGTGCTTGTTACACATCAAATCTGTAGATGCGCTCATTAATTAGACTTCGGTTAGGGAAACTTTAAAATATAATAATGATAATAGTCCTGCCTAGGGCCAGATTATTTTACAGACTTCTGGAGAAAGGCACAACGCCAGTCATTCAAGGGTTAATTCTTTTGAACACTGAGAGGAACTTTCTACCCAGTGAAGCATCAGTAATAAGCAACTGTGGTAACTATGGCATCTGTGCTGATGTCATAAACACATACATCTATGATATAGAAAATTCCGGAATCACAGGTCATTCAGCCATATGAGGCGCCATACTTGATGTGTCTGGAGATCCTGGAGCTCCATTACTCCACAATCTATATGTGAGGAAGGGGATACCGCCTAGCCAGCCAGATCAGCCATACCGCCTAGCCAGCCAGATCAGCCATACCGCCTAGCCTGCCAGATCAAACTAACCCAAGCGATCAATGGGGTAACAGATGTTGCAGCCAGATCTCCCTCACATCCGGTACTATCCGCCTCTACCTTTATGTATACTTCCTGGAGAGCTCGGATTAGGCTTCTCCATATGGCGCTCGCACAGGGCATCTGCTTTGACCTTCTCCATTACTGTCTGTTTTCTGCTGATGTAATGTGTAACCTGTGTGACTATGTGATGTCACTGCGTTCATATCTATAGTGGATGTATATTATGTCTTACTGTAAATATGATACAATGTACAAATTCTTATACAATTTGTGTTGGCATTAACCTTCTAAGCCCAAGGGAAGGGCAATCCTTTAGCCACGGTTCCCTAGAGGTTTCCTCCACAGGGGGTTTTCCTCTCCTGAGTGCTGAAGGATGATTCTTCGTGAGTCGGAGGTTTGCCATTTCCAGTGTCTTTTTCATAGCAATTAGCTGATTCTAAATTTCAGACACTGAATGAAATAATAATAGTGTGATTTGTAATAAAATTCGGTCTATTTAACATCCAATAAATGTGTTTTGTGCATTTGTTTCGCAATTTTGGGTTGGTGGGATATTCTTGGGAATCAGAATCCAGCATCTATGATCAAGCCATGAAGCCAGATATGGAGTCAGAGCATTTTTAACCATGTGCTGGAGGACAGGACGAAGCAGAGATCACAAAGTGTTACTGCACAATTAGCACAAGTTCACACTTTTCCTTGCATTCAGATAATGGGGTTGTACATGTATGGCCCCACGGGAGGTGACTTGCTGCAAGCTGCCATAGATGCCTTATGTGATGATGTCGTTGGCTGACAGTCAGTGATAGCACCATGATTGGCAAGTGTCAGCTGTATATCATAGCTACAGCAACTCTGCAGTAATGATCATGAATGGTATTCGCACAATCACGGCCATGCTGTCAATAGTATCCAGATGGTTAGTTGAGGGAAGGGGCTCTCTCTTTAAGCCTATCGGCACCCTGCAATTGTGAGTGTCAGTAGTTGTCATGGCAACCTGAGATCAAGTAATGGACTTTAGGTCAGCCAGCTACAGTGGCCTGTAAGGCCCTGCAATAAGAAGGATATAACAGGCAAAGAGTCAGAGTAAAACTGACAGATCTAATATTCTGCAGTACAGAAGTATTGTAGGATATTAGCCCAATATAGGGACTAATTAAAGAAGTAAAAAATGAAATAATAAATACAATTTTTTTAAAATAAAGCATGAAAATATAATAGGAACTATTTTACCACTAAAAACACAGTTTAATGTAAAAATTAAAGTAAACAAAACAAGTAAAAGTTTGGTATTACTGCATCCAGAACGACCCAAGCTAAAAAACACTATTGTAACCCATACGATGAACACCATAAAAAAAATTAAAAACACAAAAAACTGAGTTTTTACGTTATATTGACAAAAAAATGGTATCACTGAAAACGTCATCACCTGCCAAGAATGAGGCACATCAAAATCAATCTTTTTCTATGTGGGGCCCATTTACCTGTCCGGGTTCCCTGCACCAGATGGTCATATTTTTCACAAATGCACTTTATGGGAGGAGAGTAATTTTGTCACATTGTCCTGCAGTAGTTACAGTATGTCATCTTTTTTGGGCTACAGTTTGACACATCTCCTCAACATCACTGAATATACAGTTCATTTAGACACAAGTCATGGAGCAGCTCTGTGTACATACTGTCTGGATGTGCCAACTCTTCTGAGACTTTAGGAGGTCTCCTATTTTTCCAAGAAAGTTGACAAGTGCATACTTTAATAGCCGCCATGGACAGAACCGCATGGGTGATTAGTCGAAAATGCTGGTCTCTGGCAGCTCCTCCTCACCTGTTGACCTTGAGTGACAAGTCTCTCTCTGCATGCGTGTATAGGAAGAGACCTGTGAGTCACTGGCAGAGGGTGGGGAGAAGCCGATAGGGACTGTCCTTTTGGCGTAGTCTCCTGTGTGCCTAAGTCCCTTGTGGCTTTTAAAGAATGATTTTGTCTGAAAGTCAATCATATATGGCTGAAATCATACAGTCAGTGTCTGATACATGCTGCCATGGATCGAGTAACATAGGAGGGGTTGTCTAATACTTGGGCAACCCCTTCTCAACTACTATATTTCTCCGAAGTAAAACAATAACACTAATATTCACCTTTGGTGTCTGGGCCATTTCAGCGGTGTCAGCACTGGCTCTCCCGGAGCTACCGAGACATTGTTATGTTACATTATCCCTGTGGCCAATCCTCGGCCACTTCACAGTCCCCTCCTTCGGACATAACTGACATCTGGAGGGGGTGAGAGGGCAGCCGCAGCTCTCACACCGGATGTCTGATATGTCTGAAGGAAGGAACAGTGAAACAGCCGCTGATTTGCTGTAGGGGACGTGTGACATAGTTAGCCAGTGCCGACACTGCTGGTACAGTGTCAACACTAGAGTTGAGAATAGGTGTTATTATTTTATCTGGGGAAACATAGTTATCGAGAAGGGGTTGTCCAGTACTCGGAAAAGTTTAAGTTTATCAGGCAGTACAATTGGAAAGCAGCACCAAATTTTTATGCTATTGACTTGAAAAAGTTAGTAAGGTATTTCCCATGATTAGAGCAACCCTAGTGTAGACTGTTGGCACTGATGTCCCATTCACAATCCACAGGCCAGGGATGAGGCATTGTGCGCAAGCGATGCAATGAGAACCTAACTTGCCTGTTTCCAGCAATAGGTTTACAACTTGACTTGCATGGGGGGCAGGCACAAACTGGCACGTGTGGAAGTACTGGAGGTGGAGGGAATGTCCCATTCACATCTCATATAATTAGTGTGCTGTAAAATAATACACTGTTATTAATTTTTCATTAAAAAAAAACTGTTAAAACACATTTTGTATTAAAAAGAATCATTAGCATAAGGGTAGTGGAGAGGAGTGGGTGGCAAATAAGCACCAGGATCTTCTGTTCTAGACAGCTGGAGGATTAGTGAATGTGTGCACACAGTTTTTTTAAGGAGTTTTCTTGCAACATGTCCACTTAAAAAAATGCTTGAAAGAGTCTTCCTATTCATTTCTATTATAAAACCAATTTGCTGTTCATATGTTCAAGTCTTTTGAACATTGTTTTTTCTGCTTCAGTTTTTGATAATCGCCTGAAGGGAAACAATAACGTACACGTCACTTTTTTGAAGCATTTGCTGATGGAAAACACTCCAAACTAAGCACTGTCCAATCAAAAAGCTGTAAAAAATGCTGCAGGAAAAAAATGCTTCAAAATGTTTCCGGAAATAAAAACTCCCCTAAGAAAGAGTGTTTACTGAAGTGGTTTCCACTATAAATTCTTTTAATTTTTTTCAGATAGAACACATACCTATTATAGTCCATGAGACTGTTTATAGGTCCATGTTCCTTGCAGACCATGTATCCGTGGAAAAATCATGGAGACATGTCTGTTTTTTACTGGCTGAAAAGTACCAATACAAGTCTATGGGTCTGTGAAAACCATGGACAGCTCACGAGTGGCATTAGTGTATAGTCTGTGTGCTGTCCGGGATATTGTAATGTATACGAGAAGCTTTACTTTATCTATATATAAAAATCACTGATGACACACTGATGGTCAAAACTGACACACTGACCACACACTGCTGAAACTCGGATCCAAAATATTGATGACTCTCTTACTGTTTTTGGCATATATTGAAACAACACTAACATCTGAATGAGGTCTAAGGCTATGTTCACACCTTGCGTTTTTGCTGCGTTTTTTTTCTGTAGCAAAACCTGCTCTCTTTGCAGTGAAGTTACTATCTCAAAAAAGCAGGTTTTCTTGAGATTTTGCTACGTTTTTTGGTGCGTTTTTTACTGCGGTTTTGTTAGTGTTCATTTGCATCTTGTGCATGCTTATAATGTTTAGTGCCAAAAAAATAACCTAATTCAACTTCCTCAGGTTTTGGCACCAAAAACGCAGCAAAACCTGATACCTGCATTTTTCAGCGTTTTTTCCACTACCAATTGCTTTCAATGGGTCAAAAACGCTGAAAAAACGCTGAAAGAAGTGACATGCTGTATTTTGCGAAACCCAAGGTTTTACACAAGATACTGAGGACAAAAAAAACAAGCTGTGTGCATGAAATTTCTGAAATCTCATTGACTTTGCTGGTACTGTAAAAACACAGGTTAAAATTTGCATAAAAAAAGCATAAAAAATTGCTGAAAAAAGGCAACGTGTGAATATAGCCTTATAGTGACATGAACTAGGACCAATGTAAGCAGATCGACAAACTGCCCACGCTCCCCCTTGAAGAACAAGTACATTGTTATATCGTGTAATGTGAATTTTGTGATGCGTTAATGGTGTTACTGAGGTGTGTAGTTTGACAGTAGGTAAAGTTAGGCAAAGTGAGAGTTAATGGTTGGGACTAGCCCATAGTGGGCGGGGCTAAGCTGAAGGGAGAGAGACAGAAAGGGCCCAGTGTACATAGAGAAAAAACCTAAGGTCTGATATGAGCATTGTGGCATGTTGTGAGTGCCCCTAACCTGAGAGAAAACAGAGACAGAGGATATCAAGATCCTGAGCAGAGGAGCAGAACAGAAGTGAGTGAAGGAACAGAGTGAATGATCGGAGACGGGTCCTGGTTCAGGACATCTAGCAGTACGGCCTAGAGTTTATAACGCACAGAGGTAACGGGCCTAGATGGGATATAGTACGTAAGACAAAGAGAGTGCCCCAGGTGGGAGTTCCAGAGCATTGGAGACAGAAGAGATAAGTAACGGCCATAGTGGCAAAGTAGCTCCCCTAAGAGGAAAAGGATGCGGAACCGCGGGTTGAGAATAGGACTCTTACAAACTGGACTGTAGTACTGAGCTGGTCTATGGTGTAGAAAAGACGAAAGGTGAAAATAGAGGACAAGCATGTAAAAAGGAGAGAATTAAAACAGTGTGTGGAAAATGCTCCGTATTGTTAAAGAAACATTCATCAAGATATGTGTCTTTCATGTCATGTACAAGTGCTTCTCACTAAATTATATCATCAAAAAGTTAATTTATTTCAGTTCTTCAATATAAAAAGTGAAACTCATATATTATATAGAGTCAGTACAAACAGAGTGATCTATTTCAAGTGTTTATTTCTGTTAATGTTGATGATTATGGCTTACAGCCAATGAAATCACTAAAGTCATTATCTCAGTAAATTGGAATACTTTATAACAACAGCTTGAAAAATGTTTTTAAAAGCCGAAATGTTGGCCTACTGAAAATGTATGTTCAGTAAATGCACTCACTAATTGGCCGGGGCTCCTTTTGCATCAATTACTGCATCAATGCGGCGTGACATGGAGGCGATCAGCCGGTGGCACTGCTGAGGTGTTATGGAAGCCCAGGTTGCTTTGATAGCAGCCTTCAGCTCGTATGCATTGTTGGGTCTGGTGTCTCTCATCTTCCTCTTGATAATACCCGATAGATTCTCTATGGGGTTAAGGTCAGGCGAGTTTGCTGGCCAATCAAGCACAGTGATACTGTTGTGTGTGTTACGGGTCCGGGTGGTGGAACCTCTGTGCCGAGGTGCAAGGAGGGACCCAGAGGGGTGTGACTAAGTATCCACCCGAACCGACACTGGTCGTACGGCAGCTAACGACACCGTGACCAGGGAGGATCCGGGCTGAGGGACCAGGTGCTACTCTGGGGACGACCTTGTAAGAGAGCAGGTGGCTCCCACGGGTCAGATGGCTGGGACTGACCGGTATGGCGGATGGACACGGCAAGCAGGCGGAAGTCTCTGGTAGCTGACAGGTGGTCACAGTTCGAGAAAGCAGGGCAAGTAGCAGTCTTTAGGTTTACCAGGAAGGTGGTCACAGCAAGTGACGGCAGGGTCTCCAGGCAGGCTGGCAGGAAACAGGCAGGTGCTCCCAGGTGAGCGGGCAGACAGACGAGGCGGGTAACTGGCAGGTAACTGGTTGGCGCTCCCAGGTGAGCGGGCTGACGGACACAGCAGGTATCCGGCGGGTGCTCCCAGGTGAGCGGGCAGACAGACGAGGTAGGTAACAGGCAGGTAACTGGTGGACGCTCCCAGGTGAGCGGTCTGACAGATGAGGCAGGTAACAGACAGGTAACTGGTGGACGCTCCCAGGTGAGCGGTCTGACAGACAGGGCAGGCGGATGCTCCTAGGTGAGCAGACAGATAGCCAAGGCAGGTAACAGGCAGATAACAGGCTGGCAGGCAGGACGAGAAGTCAGGCTAGCAGCGGGACCTGAGGGCTGAAGCACAGATCAGACACAGTGCAAACAACTTTGCTCGGGCACCTCCATTTTGGAGGAGGTGCCTTATATACGGGAAGTCCTTCGGCAATTGGCCGGGGACTCCTTAGGACAACGCGCACGGCCCCTTGAAGAGAGGGGGAGCGTGCGCGCGCGCCCTAAGCACAGTGCCCGGGAAGGAGCGCGCGCCGGCAGCAGCGACGGAAGGAGCGCTGGAGGACGCCGCGCGCTGAACAGGAAGGTGAGAGGGACGGCGTCTCTGCCTAGCAGGAGGCAGAGACGCCGATGCTACAGTACCCCCCCCCCCTTTAGGCCAGAGAGAAATTTCTCAAGGAGAAGCGGAGCGTTGATGTTCTCCCTGGGTTCTTTCCTCAGGACCAAACCACTTCCAATCCACCAGAAAAAAGGTTCTCCCTCTTACCCTCTTGGTGGCCAGGATACTCTCCACTTCAAAGACGTCCTCAGCAGAAACCGGAGTAGGAGGAGTACCTGGATTGTCGGAAAAAGTGTTAAGGACAACGGGTTTGAGGAGGGATACGTGGAAGGAGTTGGCAATGCGTAGGGTGGCCGGGAGTTTTAATTTGTAGGCCACTGGGTTAATTTGCCTGAGGACTTCGAAGGGTCCGATGAACCGAGGGCCCAACTTGTAGGAGGGTACTTTGAGCCGCACATATTTGGAAGAGAGCCAAACCTTGTCTCCCGGACGGAATTGAGGTGGATCCAGACGTCTCTTATCAGCATATCTCTTCATCCGCTCGGAGGACAGAAGAAGAGCGGACCTGGTACTCTCCCAAATAGTAGAAAATTCGCTGACAAGAGACTCTGCGGCAGGGTTGTCCACAGAAGCGGAGACAGGAACTGGAATCCGGGGGTACTGACCATAGACAATAAAGAACGGGGATTAGGAAGAGGATTCACTCTCATGGTTATTATAAGAGAACTTGGCCCATGGTACTTGGCATTAACGAAGTGCCGGAGGTAGCTGGTCAGGATCTGATTGATCCGCTCCACTTGACCATTGGACTGTGGGTGGTAAGCGGAGGAGAAATCCAGGGTGACGTATAGCAGCTTACATGTGGCTCTCCAGAAGCGTGAGGTGAACTGAACCCCACGATCCGACACGATGTGGAGGGGTAGGCCATGGAGACGGAAGATGTGGCAGATAAAGTCTTTAGCCAGCTCGGGTGCAGATGGGAGACCAGGCAGGGGAATGAAGTGGGCCATTTTAGAAAAGAGGTCAACGACCACCCAAATGACTGTACAACCGGCAGAAACAGGAAGATCGGTGATAAAGTCCATAGCAATGTGCTGCCATGGAGCAGCAGGTACGGGCAGGGGCAAGAGATGGCCAGCTGGTAGATGTCTGGGAATTTTGTTACGGGCACAGGATGAACAGGCCGCGACGAAGTCAACAACGTCCTTACGCAGGGTAGGCCACCAGTAATGCCGGGCAATGAGCTGGAAGGTCTTCTTTTGGCCAGCATGGCCAGCTAGTTTAGAAGAATGTCCCCAGCGAAGAACCCTCTCCCGATCTGGTACTGCTACAAACGTCTTACCAGTTGGAAGACGAGTCAGATCCAAGGGGGCCACATTCATCACCTTGGAGGAGTCAATGATGTGCGTAGGCTCCTCCTCTTGATCGGAGGACAGGAAGGACCGGGACAAGGCATCAGCTTTGATGTTCTTGTCCGCCGGGCGGAAATGAAGAATGAAGTCGAAGCGGGCAAAAAACAACGACCACCGGGCCTGGCGAGGATTGAGTCTCTGGGCATTTTGGAGATATGCCAGGTTTTTGTGATGCGTGTAGATGATTACCGGGTAAAGAGCACCTTCTAGCAGATAGTGCCACTCCCCCAGTGCCAATTTGACGGCTAGCAATTCACGGTCTCCTATGGAGTAGTTGCGCTCAGACGAGGAGAAGATTTTGGAGAAGAAGCCGCAGGTTACCATTCTCCCGGTAGAAGATTTTTGGGTGAGTACCACTCCGGCTCCGGAGGAGGAGGCATCAACCTCCAGGTAGAATTGTTTATTACAGTCCGGACGATGCAGGACTGGGGCAGAGGCGAAGGCTCGCTTTAAGGAAAGGAAGGCCTCCTCGGCTTCAGGCGACCATACTGTAACATACCTGGCGGCGTCCTTGCATAGTGGTCCATCTCCCACTGTGCAAGAGCGCGCACTTTATCTCCAGTCCAGTCTGCTAGCCTGGCTTCCCTCCATGCTGTCTGCTTGCCTCTGTTTCTGCTGCTTAAGGGCGGCGCCTGATCACTTCCTGCTTCTTGTAGCTGCTGCAGGCACACCCCTTGTGCGTCCTCAGCCTATTTCTGTCTGTCACTTGGTATTTAACCCAGCTCCTCCCTGGAATCCATGCCTGAGCATTGTGTTCTGTCAGTTGGCGTCTTGTCACTGATGTGCCAGGTCTTGTCTATGCTTCCTGCCTTGCGGTATCAGTTCCCGTGTCTGAACTGTGTCCTGTCTGAACTATCTTCTAGCCTGTTGTCTTCTGCCTATCCTGGAGGCTGTATTTCCAGGCCAGTGTCAACACGCTCCTAGCCTGTTCTTTCCGCCTTCTAGGGGGCCGCATACCTAGACCCATTCCTGTATCTTGCCTGTTCCTGTCTGAACACGCTCCTAGCCTTTTCGTTCCGCCTTCTAGGGGCCGCATACCTAGACCCGCTCCTGTATCTTGCTGCTGTGTCTGTTCTTGTCTGAATACTCTCCTAGCCTGTTACCTGTTTTTCTCTATGTCCATACCTTCCCTTTTCCTGCAGAATCTAATCCCGTGCCTAACTCCTACTCGTTGTCCCTGTACTCCCGTTTGTGAGTTTAGAGTCCACTCGCTACTTCATTGCAAGTATCCTGTGTGTACCTGGTTCTGCCTTTCCCTTCCAGTCTGTTCCGTGTGAACAGAGCCCTGTCCCCTCTGCTCTGCCTTGCGCACCGCTCCGGCGGTTCTTGCCTGCTTTGCCTTGCTCACTGCTCCTGCGCTTCTCGCTCTGCTCTGACCCTTTGCTCGCTGCTCCGGCAGTCTCGCTCTGCTCTGACCCTTTGCTCGCTGCTCCGGCAGTCTCGCTCTGCTCTGACCCTTTGCTCGCTGCTCCGGCAGTCTCGCTCTGCTCTGACCCTTTGCTCGCTGCTCCGGCAGTCTCGCTCTGCTCTGACCCTTTGCTCTCTGCTCTGACCCTTTGCTCGCTGCCCCGCCAGTCTCGCTCTGCTCTGACCCTTTGCTCACTGCTCCGGCAGTCTCGCTCTGCTCTGACCCTTTGCTCGCTGCTCCGGCAGTCTCGCTCTGCTCTGACCCTTTGCTCGCTGCTCCGGCAGTCTCGCTCTGCTCTGACCCTTTGCTCGCTGCTCCGGCAGTCTCGCTTTACTCTGACCCTTTGCTCGCTGCTCCGGCAGTCTCGCTCTGTTCTGACCCTTTGCTCGCTGGTCCGGCAGTCTCGCTCTGCTCTTACCCTTTGCTCGCTGCTTCGGCAGTCTCGTCCTGCTCTTACCCTTTGCTCGCTGCTTCGGCAGTCTCGTCCTGCTCCTCTCTCGCTCACCGCTCCAGGCGGCCTTGTCCTGCTCTTCTCTCGCTCACCGCTCCAGGCGGTCTCGTCTTGCTCTGCTCTTGCTCACAGCTCTGGGCAGCCTCACTCTGCTGTTTGTCCACCGCATCTGCGGTTCTGTTCCTGAGTCCCAGTCTGTACTGGGTCCTATCCACTCGGTGCTCCAACCTGTCGTACCTGCCAGTACCTCCCTGCCTGCATACCAGTCATGCTTACCAGCACCCGCCAGTCTGCATACCAGCCGTGTCTGCCTATACCCAGCAGTCTGTGTGCCAGCCTAACCTGCCTGTTCCTGTATTCCCCTGTGTGGGTCAACAGCCGTGTCCGGGGTCTGTCCTGGAGTAGCACCTGGTCCCTCTGCTCGGGTCCTCCTTGGTGCACCGGCGTCGTATGCCGTCGTGCGACCCTGGTCGGATCGGGTGGATACTTAGTTACGCCCCTCCAGGCATTCACTCTCCGGCACGGTCCAGTGGAATCACTACATAAACACGCACACGCCACACAGCCTGGGCGTGTGCATTACACATACCTTGGGATTTGCCCCCTTATGGGTAAGCGCAGATATGGGAGCAGTCCGGGACGAGAAGTGTGGGATGAAAAGACGATAGTAATTAGCGAAGCCCAGGAATCGCTGTATCGCCTTCAAACCTTCTGGACGGGGCCATTTTAGAATAGAAGAGAGCTTCTCTGGATCCATTTGTAGACCTGTCTGGGAGATAACATAGCCCAAGAATGGAAGGGAGGTCTGGTCGAAGAGGCACTTCTCGTATTTGGCATAGAGGTGGTTCTGCCGGAGCCTAAGCAGGACCTGACGAACATCCCTCCGGTGTGTGGGGAGATCCGGAGAGAAGACCAATATATCGTCCAGGTAAACCACTACACAGGAGTACAGGAGGTCACGGAAAATGTCGTTGACCAGCTCTTGAAAGACAGCGGGGGCGTTACAGAGACCAAAGGGCATCACAAGGTACTCATAGTGACCGTCCCGGGTTTTGAATGCTGTCTTCCACTCTTCTCCTTGACAGATACGGACCAGGTTATATGCTCCTCGTAGATCCAGCTTGGAGAAGATCCTGGCGCCCTTGAGACAGTCAAACAATTCGGAGATGAGCGGCAGGGGGTATTTGTTTTTTACAGTGATTAGATTGAGTCCTCTGTAGTCAATACAGGGACGTAGCGAGCCGTCTTTCTTTTTGACAAAGAAGAATCCGGCTCCAGCCAGGGAGGTAGATTTTCGGATAAATCCCCTAGCCAGATTCTCTTCAATGTATTCCGACATGGCCCGGGTTTCGGCCGCAGACAACGGGTAGATACGCCCACGGGGAGGAGTGGCGCCAGGTACCAGGTCTATCGGACAGTCGTATGGCCTATGGGGTGGCAACGTCCCTGCTTCCTTTTTACCGAAGACGTCCGCATAGGGCCAGTATGGAGCCGGAAGACCGGGTAGATTAGCTGGAGTAGACGAAGGGCGAGCTGGGTGGACCGGAACCAGGCAGGTCTTATGGCAGTCTGGACCCCACTGGAGTACTTCGCCGGATCGCCAGTTCAATATGGGGTCATGTGTCTGGAACCAAGGTAGACCCAGCAACAGGAAGTGAGAGAGTCCAGATAGCACATGGAAGGAGATCTTCTCAGAGTGCAGCATTCCCACCTGCAGAGTTAAGGGTTCAGTGACGAGCAGGATGGGTACTGGAAGGAGTTTACCATCCACGGAGGCAACTGACAAAGGTTCAGTGAGAGGCTTGGTGGGAATACGGTATCTCTCTACTAAGGACTGGGAGATGAGGTTCCCAGCCGCTCCAGAGTCCAGGTGAGCGTTTTCAAAGTGCCGATCCTCTCCCCAGGAGAGAGAGACAGACAAAGTCAGGGAGGGAGAGGACTTACTTTTGTCTAGGACGACCTCTCTGAGCGATCCTAGACACTGGCGTTTCCCGGCCTCTCCGGGCAGGAACGGATCAGGTGCTCCTTGCTGCCACAATAGAAACAGCTCCCCTCGGCCCGGCGTGACTCCTGGCGGGATTTGACCACCTTGGTCTGGTCGACCTGCATGGGCTCGGGTGAGTGCGCCCGGGTAGTGAATGAAGAAGAGACAGGTCTCTGGAAGTTAGGAGCAAGGTGGGGAAACTTTCTCTCACGGGTGGTTTCCTTGGTACGTTCCTGGAACCGGATGTCAATCCGGGTAGCAAGTGACACCAGGTCGTCCAGGGTGGTAGGGATGTCCCTACCGGCAAGTTCATCTTTAATCCGACCGGAAAGAACCTCCCAGAAGACGGACAGCAGGGCATCGTTATCCCAGGCAAGTTCAGAAGCGAGGGTACGGAACCGTATGGCATATTGGCCTACGGTGAGACTCCCTTGGCGGAGACGTAGCAGAGAGGAGGCTGACGAGGTCCTTCGTCCCGGTTCATCGAAGACTTTCCGGAAAGCAGTGAGGAAAGCTGACAAGTTGGATACTAGGGGATCCCCTCTCTCCCACAGGGGATTTAGCCAAGCCAGTGCTACCCCAGTGAGATGGGACATGATGAAAGCCCTTTGGCCCGGTCAGTGGTAAAGTGATGTGCCAAGAGTTCAAAGTGCAGGGTGCACTGGTTTATGAAGCCCCGAGCTTGAGCGGGGTCGCCTCCGAAACGAGGAGGTGCAGAAAGCCGGGGTCCGGAGCAGGATGCCATGGTATTGATGGGCAGCGGCGCTGCCGGGGTGCGAGTCGTGCAACTAGCGGTGGTTGCTGGTGGAGCAGTCAGTGTGTCCAGGCGGGAGTGGACATTCCGCAGGTGGTTCAGGATGGACTCCTGCTGGGATCTCTGATGGGAGAATTCCTGGTATAGGTCAGAAAGCGAGGGAGCTTGGGTGCCACCGGGTTCCATGGCCCAAGCAAACTGTTACGGGTCCGGGTGGTGGAACCTCTGTGCCGAGGTGCAAGGAGGGACCCAGAGGGGCGTGACTAAGTATCCACCCGAACCGACACTGGTCGTACGGCAGCTAACGACACCGTGACCAGGGAGGATCCGGGCTGAGGGACCAGGTGCTACTCTGGGGACGACCTTGTAAGAGAGCAGGTGGCTCCCACGGGTCAGATGGCTGGGACTGACCGGTATGGCGGATGGACACGGCAAGCAGGCGGAAGTCTCTGGTATCTGACAGGTGGTCACAGTTCGAGAAAGCAGGGCAAGTAGCAGTCTTTAGGTTTACCAGGAAGGTGGTCACAGCAAGTGACGGCAGGGTCTCCTGGCAGGCTGGCAGGAAACAGGCAGGTGCTCCCAGGTGAGCGGGCAGACAGACGAGGCGGGTAACTGGCAGGTAACTGGTGGGCGCTCCCAGGTGAGCGGGCTGACGGACACAGCAGGTAACCGGCGGGTGCTCCCAGGTGAGCGGGCAGACAGACGAGGCAGGCAACAGGCAGGTAACTGGTGGACGCTCCCAGGTGAGCGGTCTGACAGACGAGGCAGGTAACAGGCAGGTAACTGGTGGACGCTCCCAGGTGAGCGGTCTGACAGACAGGGCAGGCGGATGCTCCCAGGTGAGCGGACAGATAGCCAAGGCAGGTAACAGGCAGGTAACTGGTGGACGCTCCCATGTGAGCGGTCTGACAGACAGGGCCGGCGGATGCTCCCAGGTGAGCGGACAGTTAGCCAAGGCAGGCAACAGGTTGGTAACAGGTGAGCGCTCCAGGTGAGCAGGCTGGCAGGCTCGGCAGGTAACGGGCAGATAACAGGCTGGCAGGCAGGACGAGAAGTCAGGCTAGCAGCGGGACCTGAGGGCTGAAGCACAGATCAGACACAGTGCAAACAACTTTGCTCGGGCACCTCCATTTTGGAGGAGGTGCCTTATATATGGGAAGTCCTCCGGCAATTGGCCGGGGACTCCTTAGGACGATGCGCGCGGCCCCTTTAAGAGACGCGCGCGCCCTAAGCACAGTGCCCGGGAAGGAGCGTGTGCCGGCAGCAGCGAGGGAAGGAGCGCTGGAGAACGCCGCGCGCTGAACAGGAAGGTGAGAGGGACGGCGTCTCTGCCTAGCAGTAGGCAGAGACGCCGATGCTACAGTGTGTAAACCAGGTATTGGTACTTTTGGCAGTGTGGACAGGTGCCAAGTCCTGCTGGAGAATGAAATTTTCATCTCCAAAAAGCTTGAGGGCAGAGGGAAGCATGAAGTGCTCTTAATTTCCTGGTAGACAGCTGCGCTGACTTTGGTCTTGATAAAACACAGTGGACCTACACCAGCAGATGACATGGCGCCCCAAACCATCACTGATTGTGGAAACTTCACACTAGACCTCAAGCAGTTTGTATTGAGGCCTCTCCACTCTTTCTCCTGACTCTGGGACCTTGATTTCCAAATGAAATGCAAAATTTACTGCTCCTGGTATCCTAGATAGTAATCTCCATTAAACCCTACAGGTTGCAGTTTTATCTGAACTCTATCAGTTGCTGAGGGGAAAAAATAGCAGTGGTGTGTTTTGAGGCCGTTGCTGATGCCCGAAGACCCCTGCGCTGCTGTCGGGAGGACCTCGGCCTGTGGCGTGCTGTGAGGTAAGGGCAGCCATCTTAGGTGCCCTGTCCCGGTGGTGTGAGGGGAAGCAAGATGGTGGGAAGAGAACACAGTGAGGCAACACTTATCTTCCCTGTGAAGGTGCTTTGGATCCCTGACGGTCAGGAGTCCGCTGCCTGGGTGCAATGCTGATTCCAGTGGAGCCCATGGGAATGCGGTTGTGAACTCCCCTGGGTCATAAAGCCTGCACTCCCCTGCACTCAGAGTCTTATGCTTGGGCATACAAAGCTCTGCAGAGGGGGAGAAGAAGTATCTGACTGTCTGAAGTGGGTCTTGAGCTGAGATGCTGCTATGGCCCGCAGAAAATGGATGGGCCAGGAAGATGGAGGGTCACAGACTGGGTCCCAAGATGGCACCTGTGCATCTTACAGAAAGAGGCAAAAGGATGTCTCGGGGGACATAGTGGCCAGGCTGGGAAAATAAGAGCATAATGTCCACCCTGAAGTCTCTGGGTGACAGGGGTCAGGGGTGCACCTGCAGGGGCTGCAAAATACATACCCAACAGGATCACGCTATTCGGCCTTGGCACAGGAGGAGGTGGAAGATGATGGTCCCCCTGAGCCAGCCCCATCTTCTCAGCAACCTTCGGTGGCAGGTAAATCTCTTAAGGGAAAAAATTTAATTCTGGTGGAAAACTCATAGGGGAATACCGCCTCCATGCTGGATGTCTTTAAAGCAGTAACCAAAACCAACTCCACACTTGATGTGCTGATAGGTCAGGTTGGTCACATACAGGAAACTATTGCTATAATATGACACAATGTCCATAAAGTTGCGGAGTGCACTATGTTAGGAGAGTTGACGAGATGGAGGGTGCTCTTCCCCCATTCATAGGGACATTCAAATTCATTCCCAGGCAGTGGCATCTCTACTTGCTAAGGTTAACGACATGGAAAACTGTCAAAAACGCAATAACATCAGGCTGGTCTGGGTACTGGAGAAAGTAGAAGGGAGTGACCCTGACAGTTTTTTTGAGAAATGGCTGATGGACACTGTAAAAGGAAGTGCCCCAAGTTGTACATATATATATACATATGTATTTGCATGCTAGCCATGTATGCTAATACATATATACAGTGGTTACAGAAAGTATTCAGACCCCTCTAAATTTTTCACTCTTTGTTTCATTGCAGCCATTTTGATTTCCAAATCAAGTCCTATCAGTTTAATTAAACACACATGGACTCCAATGAAGGAGTAGAACAATCTCAAGGAGGATCACAAGGAAATGGACAGCATGTGACTTAAATATGAGTGTCTGAGCAAAGGGTCTGAATACTTATGACCATGTGATATTTCAGTTTTTCTTTTTAAATAAATTTGCAAAAATTTCTACATTTCTGTTTTTTTTCAGTCAAGATGGGGTGCAGAGTGTACTTTAATGAGAAAAAAATGAACTTTTTTAGAATTTACCAAATAGCTGCAATGAAACAAAGAGTGAAAATTTTAAAGGGGTCTAAATGCTTTCCGTACCCACTGTATATGTATATAAGGTCCTCTCTGGTTCCCTTTGTGCCCCTACACAAGTATATGCCCCCCAACATATATATATTCCCCCACATTTCACATATTATATTGTGCCCCACCTGTATATAACAATACCCCCACTTGTAGATATGTTTAGGACAAGACCTGCCTGGGCATATCAAAGAAGATGGACAATTGTCCATCTGTTGTCTGTGTCCAAATGCTGACATGGTTAATTACCATGTCAGGAGATATTCACAGACTGCTAGGACAAAGGATCAAAGTAACATAGTAACATAGTTTTTAAGGTTGCAGGAAGACTAAGTCCATCTAGTTCAACCCATAGTCTAACATGTTGATCCAGAGGAAGGCAAAAAAAAACCCATGTGGCAAACACTAAAGCTCCACATTGGGGAAAAAATTCCTTCCTGAATCCATACGGCAATCAGACTAGTTCCCTGGATCAACGCCCTATCAAGGAATCTAGTATATATAACCTGTAATATTATACTTTTCAAGAAAGGCATCCAGGCCCTTCTTAACTTTTAGTAGTGAATCACTCTTTTACAACATCATGCGGCAGAGAGTTCCATAGTCTCACTGCTCTTACAGTAAAGAATCCCCATCTGTGATTATGATTAAACCTTCTTTCCTCCAGACGTAGAAGATGCCCCCTTGTCCCCGTCTCAGGCCTCCGAGTAAAAAGATCAGTAGAAAGGTCTTTGTACTGTCCCCTCATTTACTTGTACATAGTAATAAGATCACCTCTAAGCCTTTGTTTTTCCACAGTAAATAACCCCAAGTGTAATAACCTGTCTTGGTATTGCAGACCCCCCAGTCCTCTAATAACCTTGGTCGTTCCTCTCTGCACCCGCTCTAGTTCAGCTATGTCTTTCTTATACACCGGAGACCAGAACTGTACACAGTATTCTAAGTGTGGTCGCACTAGTGACTTGTATAGAGGTAAACTTATGTTCTCTTCATGAGCATCTATGCCACTTTTAATGCATCCCATTATTTTATTTATCTTTGCAGCAGCTGCCTGACACTGGCCACTAAACGTGAGCTTGTCGTCCACCAATACACCCAGGTCTTTTTCAGTGACAGTTTTGCCCAGTGTTTTACAATTAAGCATATAATTATACATTTTATTTCCTCTGCCAAAGTGCATTACCTTACATTTATCTCCATTAAAGCTCATTTGCCATTTATCAGCCCAGGCTTCTAGTTTACGTAGGTTCTCCTGTAATATAAAATTGTCCTCCTCTGTATTGATTACCCTACAGAGTTTAGTGTCATCTGCTAATATTGAAATACTACTCTCTATGCCCCCTACAAGGTCATTAATAAATATGTTAAAAAGAAGCGGTCCCAATACTGACCCCTGTGGTACCCCACTGTTAACTGTGACCCAGTCTGAGCGCGTTCCATTAATAACCACCCTTTGAATCCTATCATTGAGCCAGTTCTTAACCCACATACATATATTTTCCCCTATCCCTATTGTTCTCATTTTATGTATCAACCTTTTGTGTGGACCCGTATCAAAAGATTTTGAAAAGTCCATATACACAACATGCACTGCATTTCCTTGGTCTAGTCCGGAACTTACATCTTCATAAAAGCTGATCAGATTAGTCTGACAGGAACGGTCCCTCGTAAACCCATGTTGATATTGGGTCATGAGGTTATTCTTCTTCAGATACTCTATTATAGCATCTCTTAGGAAACCCTCCAGGATTTTACCCACAGTAGAGGTTAAGCTTACTGGCCTATAATTTCCAAGTTCGGTTTTTGTCCCCTTTTTGAATATTGGTACCACATTTGCTATACGCCAGTCCTGTGGTACAGACCCTGTTATTATGGAATCTTTAAAGATTAAAAATAATGGTCTATCGATCACGTTACTTAATTCCTGCAGTACTCGCGGGTGTATCCCATCCGAGCCCAGGATTTGTCAACTTTAGTGATTTTTAGACGCCGCTATACTTCTTGCTGGGTTAAGCAAGTGACATTTAATGGAGAATTTTTGTCATCACTGATCATGTTTTCTGTCATGCGATTTTCTTGTGTAAATACTGTTGAAAAAAAATCATTTAGCATATTGTCTTTTTCCTCATCCTCATCCACCATTTCACCCAGACTATTTTTAAGGGGGCCAACACTATCATTTTTTAGTTTTTTTTACTATTTATTTAGTTAAATAATATTTTGGGATTATTTTTATTTTCTCTGGAAATGAGTCTCTCTGTCTCAATCTTTGCTGCCTTGATTTGGTTTTTACAGAATTTATTTAATTCTCTGTATTTATTTAATGCCTCATCACTACCTACTTGCTTTAGTTCTCTAAATGCTTTCTTTTTGTCACTTATTGCGCCCCTTACAGCTCTATTTAGCCATAGTGGTTTCCTCCTATTTCTAGCATGTTTATTCCCATAGGATATATATTGTGCACTGGTTCTATTCAGGATGCTAATAAATGTCTCCCATTTGCTTTGTGTAGTTTTATGTCTCAGGATATCGTCCAAGTTTATTGCACTAAGATCCTCTCTCAACCGTTGGAAATTTGCCTTCCTGAAGTTTAGTGTCCTTGTAACTCCTCTACTACACATCTTATTAAAGGATACATGAAAACTTATTATTTTGTGATCACTATTACCCAAGTGACCCACAACTTGTATATTTGATATGCGGTCTGGCCTATTGGTTAATATTAGGTCTAGCAGTGTCCCCCTTCTTGTTGGGTCCTGAACCAGTTGTGAAAGGTAAATGTCTCTCATAGTTGTCAAAAACCTATTACCTTTGCTTGAACTACAGGCTTCTGTTACCCAATGTATTTCAGGGTAGTCAAAGTCCCACATAATAATGACTTCTCCTTGAGTCGCTGCTTCATCTATTTGCTTTACGAGGATATTCTCCGCTGCTTCCATTATTTTTGGAGACTTATAACAAACCCCTATCAGTAATTTATTATTTTCTCCCCCTCCCCTTATCTCCACCCACAGGGACTCTACATTTTCATTAGATTCACATATATTCTCACGCAAGATGGGTTTTAAGGATGATTTTACATATAAACCCCCCCCCTTGCTTGTTTGTACGGTCATTTCTGAACTGACTATAGCCCTGTATATTAACTGCCCAGTCATGGCCAGCCATGTCTCAGATATCCCTACCATGTCATAATTATTTTCCAACAAAATGAATTCTAATTCCTCCATTTTGTTGGTGAGGCTTCTGGCATTAGTGTACATGCATTTTATGTATCTCTCTGTACCTCTATTCCTTCTTACTATATTGACTGTTCTAACCCCACCCCCAATTTCTTTATTTGTGCCCAGGTTACTATCTGCACTATCTTCCCCACCTATAAAATGAATACCCTCCCCCCAATCCCTAGTTTAAACACTCCTCCAACCTTCTAGCCATTTTCTCCCCCAGCACAGATACACCCTCCCCATTGAGGTGCAGCCCGTCCCTAGTGTAGAACCTATAGCCAACTGAGAAGTCGGCTCAGTTCTCCAGGAACCCAAACCCCTCCTTCCTATACCAGTTCCTGAGCCACTTATTTATCTCCCTAATCTCCCGTTGCCTCTCTGGCGTGGCATGTGGTACAGGCAGTATTTCAGATAATACCACCTTGGAGGTCCTTGCTTTCAGCTTGCAGCCTAATTCCCTGAAATCATCTTTAAGGACCTTCCACCTACCTCTAACTTTGTCATGTGTGCCAATGTGCACCATGACCACTGGGTTCTCACCAGCCCCTCCCAGTAATCGATCAACCCGATCAGCGATGTGCCAGACTCGAGCGCCAGGTAGGCAGCACACTGTTCGACGATCCCTGTCTTTGTGACAGATTGCCCTATCTGTTCCCCTAATAATTGAGTCCCCCACTACCAGAACCTGCCTGACCTGCCCTGCTCTCCTATTTTCCCCCTTACTGGAGCTGACACTCCCCCGGCTTTCAGAGGACATGCCTTGCTGCAGCAGTGCTACCCCTGTACTGACACCAACCTCATCTGCCAACTTTGCAAACTTATTGGGGTGTTCCAGATCAGGACTAGCCTTCCTGGCACTCTTCCCTCTACCCCCCCCCCTTCTAACTGACACCCAGCTAACTGCCTCACTGTCCTGCAGCTCCCTACTACCACCCTCCCCCACATCTACCCCAGTGAGCAGCTGCTCAGTGAGCAGGAGACTCCTTTCCATATTGTCAATGGATCTCAGTGTTGCCAGCTGTTCATTTAGATCTAGTACCTGGGCTTCCAAATGCACAATGTGCTCACATCTCGCACAGCAGTATGCACCCACGACTGGCTGTTCAAGGATTGCTTTCATGTGTCAAGATGTACACTGGATAGCATTGTCAATAATGGAGCTCATTTCCTAATGGGGATTGCACTAGACAGAAATGTTAAAGGGGTATTCCCATCTCCAAGATCCTATCCCAATATGTAGTAGGTGTAATAATAATAATATTAGCAAATACCTCCAATTAGAAATGTAGTATAGTATTTTTGATTCGCTATGTCTCTTTCCTCATGTGCAGGCATTTCAGGACCTTAGGTATCCATGCTTACGTCCACTGATAAAGTGACAGTTAGTTAGCTAGCTGCTAGTGGTCGTAACCGTGGATACCTAAGGTCCTGCAATGCCTGCACATGAGGAAAGAGACATAGTGAATCAAAAATACTATACTACATTTCTAATTGGAGGTATTTGCTAATATTATTATTATTACACTTACTACATATTGGGATAGGATCTTGGAGATGGGAAAAACCCTTTAAGTAAAAAGAAATGTAAAAAATTAATAAAATACAGACAGCAATTCAGTGCAAATTCCTCCCTTCCAAACTCCCTGAATCCAAAGTCAATGAAAAACAAGTCACACCCTTACTTACTTTGCACTTGCGCTCCGGTCACACTCAGCTCGTTCACACTCGCTAAGGAAGAAGATTTAAAGAGTTTTTTTTCTCTCCTTTAGCAGCAATCCAACCTACAGCTTAAAGCACTTCCAAAGTATCAAAGTGACCCTTTGTCCTGGCAGCAGCCACTGCCTTCAGGGGTCCGGATGCCGACACTGATATAATCATATCAGTGCAGGTGCCCGGCACTTCAAAGAACCCTGCTGCTGGGACACGCACAGGTTCAAGCAGGGATGCATGTGCTGGAGCAGTGACATCACATCACCGTTCCAGCACTTGTGTCCTGCAAGTATACGTGCCCTGCAAGCACACGTGCAGGGAGGTGTCCACACGGGAATTTAGCCCAGCCAAGTTTAAATATCCGGCGGGAGCAGCGCTCACTCTCTCATCTTCTTCCTGCTCCTGTCCCTCAGCCCTACTGTTATAGCCTCTCTGTGTCACCTACCTCTCTGTCCTCCATGTCCTCAGCCCTGTCTGCCACCATCACCAGCCCACCGCAGCCCTCTTTGTCTCCTGCTCCCCTCCCGTACTGCTCTCTCTCCCTGTTCCATCAGCTGCTGCTGCTACTCTCTTCTTCCTGCTCTGCCCTCTACCTCTCTGCCGCAGCCCCTCTGTCAGCCCTCGGTCCCTTCTCTCTCTGCACTGTCCCTCTGCCTTCTCCTCTTCAGACACAGCCAGCATCCTTACCATACAGTCCTAAGTGTACTCATCTCTCTTGTCCTGCTTTTGCCCCTTTTTTTCTCCCCACACAGCCCCACTCAGTGTCTCCTCTCAGCTCCTCAGCCCCCTCCTCTACAGATACAGTCACACTCACCTGCCTAACTGTTCCTCCCTAGGGATAGCGAGTGATAGCCGGGAGGGCTGTAATTATTGTGTGTGTGGTTTTTAGGTAACGTGGGTGGGAAATATAATTAGGTAATTGTGGGTCTAATTGTATATTAGTATTGTGTGCTATTATTGTATACGGTGTTAATGTGGTAATTTAATAGTCTAATAACTGCGCAATTATGTGTAATAAATATCCTTTATTGATATATGGTTTTGTCTCAGTTAGTCGCCGTTATATATTTTATAGCAAAGGAACCAGATAATGTTAAGGAGTGAGGTATTAGCCGAATATTGGTTATTGATAGTCAAGCTTGACATTAATAATTAATATACGGAATACCCCATTTAACATTTTGGCTAGCCAGGCCCTATTGTTGCTATTTTGTTTTTCGTGTTTTGCTCTGTGAAGACCTGTGGTCATTGTCTGTGGACAGATAGTATTGATACACGGTGCAGTGCTGTGTTATTCTGTGCGTTCGGTGCCCTGATAGTTCAGACAGGTGATGTTGCTTCTTCAACCTGAACAATACATGAGACAAAATCCACAACAGAAGAACCCAATCTTTTGTTTTGTCAGATTTTTAGCATTTTTGTGATTCCTTTGCACGCTCACTACAATGTGCATATATACCGGAAGATCATAATGTCACATACTTCGAAGACCATCAACGTTCGGGACAAAAGGACCTTTTTCCAAGCAGCGCTAGAAGGACGGAGGAACAGACAACACCGAATGAATGAGTATGAACTTCTCCACACTCAAACACCTGTCTAGCAATAGCACATTTAACCCCATATTTCCCAACACTTACAAAACCACAGAGATGCTCTGGTCAGCTTTGCTGGACGAGGCATACACACATGACAAACTGTGTATCAGTAGAAGCTTTTTCTACAAAACAAACGCCTCTAAATGCTGGCTAAATTAGTGTATACCTTTGGGGATTGCATTTGCAGGCCTGAACATGAAGAAAAACTTGTTAGCACAGGAAAGGCAGAGGCTCTCGGAGAAAGAGACCTATTATTCCAACACGGACAGAGAGCTCCTCTGACTGTACAGTGACATCAATCATTTTAAGAACAGAGCCGCATCCACGAATGCTCTGGTTAGTACATTCAGAGGGAATCTGGCTGCAAAGACGCAAACCATTACGGATTTGCAACAGGTCATCTCTAATCTGTCACCGCCTGGTATGAATAGTGTGTTACCCTTGCCCACAAAACAGGTTTATGTTTCGGGAACAGCATAGGAGGAGACGCTGGGAACAGTGTCCACGTCTCCCATGGATCAAAGATCCAGAGCTTCAGATAACAGGGGACAGGTGGAATGGTCACTACAGTTCACTCCAACTCCGTTAGAGCACAGACTTAGCAGCCGCTTCCAGGGTCAGGATGGCAGTTGGGGATATATGAGCGGGTGGGAAATGGATCACACCACTTCCAATCCTCCAAATCATCCGTAAAGACCAGAGGAATTTAATCCTAAACATAATATGAAAAGGATAGATTTCCTGTTACAGATCTGCAAGGAGATCCTGAAATATGTTCCCTATGTAGATACGATTACTTCATGAGATATCTTTGAGGGTCATTGCAATAAATATTCTGTGGCCCTGAATATCGTATGGAGTTATTCAAATTGTGGTTGCCTTTCCTTACTCATGAGACTGGCAATGGGATACTGTGACGTTACTCCGGAAATCCTGACAAAGGTCAAGCAGACTATACACGATGAGCCTTTGTCTCTTTGTAGTCGGTTTGAAGCTATGTACAGGAAAGTTACCAAGGCTCCAGGTATCGGAATTCCACAAGGCATGATCAACATGTTTGTGGAAAAATTCCCATACCTCGACTGTTATGATCTGCAACATGTACTAAGGAAAGATAGGGGAAAGCTGTCCCTACAGTAAGACTAAGCTGAATCCCTACGATGTAGCGGGCTGCCTGTTCCTAGCGAACAGACCCGTCTTAGTCCTCGGCTAGTCTAAACGAAGACCTATAGCATAAGGGGAGGGGTCCCTAAAAGAACTAAGGACTGGAACAAAAATGGGACACTTCCTAAACAGAGAAGTTGTTGCAGAACACAAAAAGACAAATTGACAAAAAGGTACTAGAGGTCCCAGAAGGACCAAGCGAACTGACAGAGATAGGCACCGAAGCACCTGGCTGGAAAAACAGTCAAGCAACACTGAAGTCCAGCACAGCCAAAAGGGCAGAGCTGGAATATAAAGGCAGGTAGTCACGTGACCGCAAAACACAAGATGGAAAAAACAAACAGGAGGGTTCTAACAGTACCCCCTCTTTTATGAGGATCCTCCGGATCCTCCAGGCCCAGGCCTATCCGGAAACCTCTTGTGGAAAGCTCTAACAAGCCTAGGAGCAGAGACATCATCCGCCCTAACCCAGGAGTTATCTTCGGGACTGAAACCCTTCCAAGAGACAAGATACTGTAATCTCCCTCTATGCCATCTAGAATTCAAGATACGAGAAATTTCATATTCACCGTCTTCCACCACAGGAGGAGCTGTGACAGTGGAATCCCTATCTGGTACATCAGCCTTTTTCAACAAGGAAACATGAAACACAGGATTAATCTTCCAGGAAGTAGGGACATCCAACCTAACCGCAGACGGGTTAACAACCTGAAGCACTTTAAATGGACCCACAAAGTTAGGACCCAGTTTTTTAGAGGGAATTCTCAACCGCAGGTTCTTTGAGGACAACCAAACCATGTCACCCACAGTAAACAAAACCTCCTTACGTTTCCTGTCAAAATACTTCTTGGACTTCTTGTTAGCCTCTTGAAGGTTGCAACGTACATTAGTCCGAACTCTCTCCAAATTACCAAAAAAATTCTCCTCTTTCGGCACCGCCGACCCCAACTCGGCGAACGAACCAAAAGACGGATGTCTCCCAGTACAACAAAAAAAAGGAGAACACCCAGCAGAGGAGGATGTATGATAGTTAAGAGCAAATTCTGCGAGAGGCAGAAACTCAGACCACACTTCTTGATTGTCCGCCACAAAACAATGCAAAAAACTGTTCTACATCCTGGTTCTTTCTTTCGGTCTGTCCATTAGACTCAGGATGATACCCAGACGAAAATGACAAATGGACTCCCAACCTATCACAAAAAGCATGCCAAAAGCGAGCCACAAACTGAGGTCCTCTACCAGAAACAATATCCGTGGGAACGCCATGAAGCTTGACAATCTCCTTAACAAACACCTTAGTGAGTGTCTTGGTGCAGGGCAACTTAATGAATGGAACCAAATGACACATCTTACTAAAATGGTCCACGACCACCCAGATGACAGTAAAACCCTCGGACACAGGAAGATCAGTAATAAAATCCATTGTGAGATCCGTCCAAGGCACACTCGTAACCTCCAGAGGGCAAAGCAACCCCGCAGCAGGAGTATGTGAAGCCTTTGACCTAGCACACACCGTACTTTGACGCACCCACTTGATGACTTCTTTCTGCCATCCAGGCCACCAAAAACTGCGACTGATAAGTCTCTTAGTCTCTGAAATTCCTGGATGACCTGCCAACCGAGACTCATGACACTCCACAAGCAAATCTCTCCTAAAGGTTTTAGGCACGAACAACCTCCCATGGGGAGTGTTAGATGGAGCATCATCTTGAGCTTTCAGAATCCTATTCTCCAAAACGGAGTCCAATGCCGCCACCTCACCTCCTTTCTGTAAAATGCTCTCCTCTTCCTCGGCACCGACCGTAGGAGAGAAGCTGCGAGATAAAGCATCGACTTTAACATTCTTAGTACCAGGGATATAGGTAACAGAAAAATGAAACCGAGAAAAAAAAAGTGCCCACCTAGCTTGACGGGCATTCAAGCGCTTGGCAACATCCAGATAGATCAAATTCTTATGATCTGTGAAAACCTGAATAGGAAATCTAGCGCCTTCCAAATGATGACGCCAATGTTCAAACGCGAGTTTAATAGCCAGCAACTCCCGATTTCAAAAATCATAATTCAGTTCGGTTTCCGAAATTTTTTTCGAAAATCAGACACAAGGATGTACTCCATCCCTATTCTCCTGAGACAAAACTGCTCCGACCCCCACCGATGAAGCATCGACCTCGACCAAAAAAGGCTTGGTCTCATCAGGCTGCATAGGGATAGGGGCAGAACTGAACCTCTCTTTGAGATACTTAAACGCTTCAATAGCCTCAGTAGTCCACTGGACCGTATTCGTACCTTTCCTGGTAAGATCGGTTAGAGGCTTAACAATTACAGAAAAATTCTTAATGAATTTCCTGTAATAATTGGCAAAACCCAAAAATCTCTGTATACATTTCAAACCAATAGGCCTAGGCCATTCCTGCACAGCCTGAACCTTCACCGCGTCCATCTCAAAGCCCTCGCTAGAGACAATGTAGCCCAAAAAACTAATTTTCTGCACAGCAAACTCACATTTCTCCAGCTTAGCAAAGAGTGAATTATCACTCAATAACTGCAAAACTTCACGTACACTCTGCCAATGGGACTCTAGATCTGGTGAATAAATCAAAATGTCATCCAAATACACAACCACATTCTTACCAATCAAAGGTCTCAGGATGTGATTAATAAGGTTTTGAAAAAATGCAGGTGCATTGGTAAGACCAAAAGGCATCACTAGATTCTCAAAATGACCTACCGGAGTGTTAAAAGCAGTTTTCCATTCATCACCCTCCTTCACTCGTAACAAATTGTATGCCCCCCCGGAGATCAATTTTAGAGAGCCACTTGGCCCCAATCAACTGGTTAAACAAGTCAAGAATTAATGGCAATGGGTAGGAATTGTGTACGGTAATCTTATTAATTTCACGAAAATCATACATGGACGTAAACCCCCGTCCTTTTTTTTAACAAAGAAAAATTCAACTGCCACAGGCGACTTAGAAGGTCTAATGTGACCAGCAGCCAGGCTAGTCTGTATGTACTCCTCCAAGGCCTTCCTTTCAGGGATAGTCAGATTAAACAAGCGACTCTTGGGAAGAGTAGCTCCCGGAACAAACTCAATGGCGCAATCATAATCCCTATGAGGAGGTAAAACTTGCGACTCCTCCGAAAAAAAACTCCAAAAATCTTGAATAGGTACCAGTAATTCCCCTTTTTCCACAGCTGCAATGCGACCATTACAATATTTATCATAGCACTTCGGACTCCAAAACGTAATCACATTAGTAGACCAGTCCAGTAAAGGATTGTGCAGTTTTAACTAAGGCAAACCTAGAACGACCGGAGAGGGTAAATTATCTAATACAACCAAGTCCAAAATTTTTTGGTGAACTCCATTGATAGTGAGGGGAAATGCAACAACCTTGCGAGTAATACATTTCAAGGGAGTGTTATCAATTGCAATCACAGAAATAGGTGATGACAAAGGTTTGGATTTCAATTTAAGTTTTTCCAAAAACCCTTTATCAATCACATTAAGTGTTGAACCACAATCCACAAATACCTGAAATTCAATCAAATTTTCCTGCAAAGTAGTACTCCCTGAAAGAAATACTCCTGCAGAGCGTAAACAAGCTATAAGGGCGTACCTGACCTTTTTTTTTTCTTTACTTAAACGAAGCTCACAATACTTAATCAAATGGTAAGCTTTACCACAATAAAGACACAATCCCTCGGCGAGCCTCCGATCTCTTTCCTGAGAGGGGAGTGACTTCATCCCAACCTCTATTGGTTCTACGCCATCAGAGCAGAATTTCTGGGGATTAGGACCTGGCATTACAGGAGTCTTTACCTCATTCTTCCTAAATTTCAGCCTCCTATCCACACAAACAGCTAATTGCATGGCATCCTGCAGAGTTTCAGGTGCGGGGAATGCAATTAGCAAATCCTTAACCCTTTCACTCAGACCAGCAAGAAATAAACATTTCAGAGCAGGATCATTCCATTTGACTTCTGAAGCCCATCTTCTAAAGTGTGTGCAATAATTTTCAACATCACCTGACCCCTGATTCAAACGCCTGAGTTCTGCCTCAGCAGATGAGATTCGATCAGAATCGTCATATAATAGACCCATAGCCGAAAAAAAATTCTTCTACAGCTTCTACAGACCTTGAGCATGGATCATTAGGTTGGAGAGAAAAGGCCCACCCCTATGGTTCTTTGTGCAAAAGTGACATAATAAAACCATTGCGCTGTGATTCATTCCCAGAGGAACTTGGTCTCAAACGAAAATATAACAAACAAGCATTTTTAAAGGAAAAAAAATCTTGCTGTTTACCATAAAAAACATCAGGCAGTCCTACCTTGGGTTCCACAAAATGTGCTCCAGAACAGCTACTCACTTCTTGCTGGAGCTCGGCCACCTCCAGAGACAATCCCTGCAAGCTTTGAGCCAAAACTTGGATGGAAGCCATACTGATCCCCGAATTTCTTTCCTTTCGTTTTTTTTTGGGCTGGACTTACTGTTATGATCTGCAACATGTACTAAGGAAAGATAGAGGAAAGCTGTCTCTACAGTAAGACTAAGCTGAATCCCTACGATGTAGAGGGCTGCCTGTTCCTAGCAAACAGACCCGCCTTAGTTCTCGGCTAGTCTGAACGAAGACCTATAGCATAAGGGGAGGGGTCCCTAAAAGAACTAAGGACTGGAACAAAAATGGGACACTTCCTAAACAGAGAAGTTGTTGCAGAACACAAAAAGACAAACTGACAAAAAGGTACTAGAGGTCCCAGAAGGACCAAGCGAACTGACAGAGATAGGCACCGCAGCACCTAGCTAGAAAAGCAGTCAAACAACACTGAAGTCCAGCACAGCCAAAAGGGCGGAGCTGGAATATAAAGGCAAGTGGTCACGTGACCGCAAAACACAAGATGGAAAAAACAAACAGGAGGGTTCTAACATTGACACTGCAATTCGGCTGAATGCAGCGAGGGAACTATCGCTTACTGATGTGGCCATAATTATTGAGCAGTGTAGACAAGATCTGCACCATAAGAAGTCCGTTAAATTTAGGGAGCATGTGCCAGCACATGTTAGATTGCAAGATGAATATGTACACCATGATAAAAATAAATCAACTGTTCGCCCCACGGCTCTGCCTTTGGAAAGGACAGGGAGCATTCGATGCTTTTTGTGTTTACAACATAGACACATGAGGAGAAATTGTCCTCAATGGATACGGAACCATAACGACCCTGAAAAATCTGACAATAGTAATGGCTTCAAGATGAAACCTAATTATTCCAGAACAGGGTGGGAATAGGCAGATAGAAATCAGGGACATTTATAAGGCCACCGAAACATGTGTCCATTGTAAATGCCCCAGCCCATGAAACAGTGGGTGTGGATTCTAATGATTCCACAAAAAAAACTATGGTTGATAACCCACAAGTGGCAATATGTACTTCACAGATACTTACTGGGAGTCTTGGCAACGTCGATGAAGTGATCGTCCAGATTGCTAAATCCATAATCCTCAGGATCCCAATGTGGTATTACTCCAGTTCTGAAAATTATCGGAACTGATGTAATCTCCAAAAATGGATAGATCCTAGATTTGGCAAACTTCATTGTATGGAAGGGACCCAGACAATCCAAGGTGTGTGTCATTCAATGCCAGTGTCTGGGACCACCCTTGTCAGCAATGGAAAGTTTAGCAGATGCACTCAAACACAAATGGCCAGAGGTCTCGCACAACATAGACTTTGAATCCATTGTGTACAAACATCCTGATCTGTGGTCCCAGAGTAAAAACGACAGTGTCAGATTGATTGGTGTTCAGGGCCAGACCCACCGCCTTAACGCCAATACTGCTTCACACCAGAAGCGACCCAGTCAATGCACAAGGAGTGCGGTCATAGAGGGAAATTCAAAGTGCAACAACCCTCTATGGCCGGTGAAAAAGAAGGACACCAATGCGTGGCGTCTCACAATCGACCTACGTGTCCTTAACAAATACACCCTGATGTCTGCCCTGTAGTTGCACAGACTCCCGACATAATGGCGAGGATAAGTGGCAAAAGCCGTGTATTCTTGACAATCGATGTCGCTAACAGGTTCTTTTCAATTGAACTCACTGAGAACTGTAGGTACAAACTTGCCTTTACAGTGGGGAACAAATAGTACATGTTTTGTGTACTTCCCCAGGGTTTCCACAGCAGTCCTACGTATTTTCGCCAGGCATTGGCGGCTGTACTGAGCGTGTTTTCTCGGCCGGAATGTCTCAAGCAATAGATCGATGACTTGCCCCTGCACACAGAAACCATGGAAGAACACTTTGTTCTGTTAAGGGAGCTCTTGGGACTCCTAGCTAAATCTGGACAAAAGCTGAGTCCTCACAAGGCAAATTTGGACAGGGCAGAGGTGACTTTCCTTGGGGTCCAGATTTAATTTGGAGTCAAAGGAATTGTGGCGGCCGGAGTGAAAGCCATGGTTAAGTTACCTCGGCCAGGCTCTCTGCAGGACTTGCAAAAGTTCCTGGGAGTGGTGTTAGAATCTATGTTGTTTTACTTTTCGGCCATCTTTTTGTGGTTTGCTGGCTTCTAGTCTTTTCCTCTGGTGCTGGTTGTCTTGGTCACGTGATCTCCTCACTCTTTATTACTCAGCACCTGTCTCCCATTCCTCGCTGGAAATCAGTGTTGTTACGCTTGTGCTCTGGCTAAGTTGCCTTGTTAGTTCTTTGTGATTAGGACAATTGATACCCTGGGACTTCTTGTTCCACCAGTTTTGTTTCTTTTAATCTTCGTTTCTGCAACTAACTTTTCTGTTAGGAGGTCACCTGTTTTTGCTCCCAGTCCTTAGATCTTTTAGGGACACCCTTTCCCCTTCCTTTAGGTCTTCGGTCGAGTTCAGTGCAGGATCGTCGGTGGGGCTATTCACAAGGAATAGGGCACCCACCCGAGCGTAGGGTTTAAGCAGAGTCTCAGTGCAGGGACAGCTTTTCCCTCCTATTCCTTAGTTCTTAGTTGCAGAACATAACAGTATGTCCAGCCCCGTTTAAAAAAAATAAATAAAATAAATTTTTTTTCCTCCTCTCCTTTTCCTGGGTTTTCTTCAGTATGAGTACCATCCAGTAGCTTGCTCAACGCTTGCAAGGGTTGACTCTGGAGGTTGCCGGTCTTCAGCAGCATGTGAGTAAATACCCTGCAGAACGCTATGAAGAATCTAAGGTAGGATTACCTGAGTGTTTCTCGGGGATACAACAGGATTTTTTTTCATTTAAAAATGCTTGTTTGTTGTATTTTTGGCTCAGACCTAGATCTTCTGGGAGTGATCTACAGTGTGTAGGGATAATTATGTCTCTATTGCGTAAAGAACCTCAAATCTGGGCGTTTTCCTTGTCTCCTGATGATCATTATTTGAGGTCTGTGGAGGCATTTTTTGATGCCATGGGTTTGCTGTATGATGATCCTGATCGGGTTACATCAGCTGAGGCAGAGCTCAAGTCGTCTCAAACAGGGTTCTTTTGATGCTGAGAGTTATTGCACCCTGTTCAGACGATGGTCTGCAGAGGTCAGGTGGAACAACCCTGCACTCAAGTTTCAGTTTCTGGCAGGCTTGAGTGAAAGGGTTAAATATTTGCTCATTGCATTCCCTGCACCTGATACTTTGCAAGTTGCCATGCAGTTAGAAATCCGTGTTGATAGAAGGTTGAGGGCCAGACAGAATGAGGAGAAGTTTCCTATATTGCTGGATTCTGTTTCTCACGATAATCCTGCCGACAATGGGGAACCTATGCAGGTGGGGGCTATGTCATCCCGTTCCAAGGAGAGGGACAGGAGGTTCTCTGAGGGACTTTGCTTGTATTGCGGTAAGGCTGATCATTTTTTAAAGCAATCCGAGGTTCGCTTAAGAAAAAAAAAATGGTCAGTAGAAATAGCACTCCCGTTCGCATTGCGTTTTTACGTTCTGATGGGGTGTTTTTTCCTGGTAATACCACCTGCCAGGGTCGTTCAACTGAGTTTCAGGTAATGGTGGATTGTGGTTCTGCACTTAATTTGATTGATCAACAATTTTTTGAAAAGTATAAGTTCGGTTCTGAACCTTTGTCGTCTCCTTTTCCTGTGGTGGCGATTGATAATACTCCCCTGGAGCATGGGAGCATTCTTCGAAAGGTCACTGGGTTTCCGCTTACTATGAATATGGAAAATCAGGAGCAGATTGACTTATTTGTACTTGCTAAATTGCCTTCCCTGGTCGTCCTGGGGTTGCCCTGGTTAAAAATGGATAATCCTTTGCTGGACTGGTCGTCTGGTTCCATAAGATCCTGGGGTCAGGGGTGTTATAGTAAATGTTATAATGCTCACATTGCAGCTGTTGTGAAGGGGGAGTTACCTGAACCCATTCAGGATTTTTGGAGGGTTTTTTCAGAGGTGGAGTCGAATGCTTTACCGCCTCATAGAGATTACGATTGCGCTATTGAGTTCGTCCCTGATGCTAAGCTCCCAAAGAGTCGGTTGTTTAATCTGACAATTCCCGAGAGGGAGGCTTTGAAAGAATACCTTCAGACTAGTTTAGCTGCAGATCACATAAGACCCTTTAAGTCTCCTGTGGCGGTTGGGTTCTTTTTGTCAAAAAGAAGGATGGGGGTCTTAGTCCATGTCTGGATTTTCGGGAGTTGAATAAAATCACTGTGCGCAATCCTTACCCGTTACCACTTATTCCGGATTTGTTTAACCAATTGACCGGAGCTGAATGGTTTTCTAAGATTGACCTTCGTGGGGACAGCTTTTAACACCACGGAAGGTCATTTTGAGTGTTTGGTGATGCCTTTTGGGCTTACTAACGCTCCTGTATTTTTTCAAAATTTCATCAATGACATTCTGAGACCTTTGATCGGTAGAAGTGTTATTGTATATCTGGATGATATTTTGATTTATTCATTGAATCTTGAGTCTCGTTGGCAGAGAGTCCGCAAAGTTCTTCAGATACTGAGAGATAACACACTCTTTGCTAAATTGGAGAAGTGCCAGTTTGCTGTCCAGAAAATTAGTTTTTTGGGTTACTTTGTCTCTTGTGATGGTTTTGAGATGGACCCGGTGAAAGTTCAGGCTGTGCTGGAGTGGTCGAGGCCTGAAGGTTTGAAGTACGTACAGAGGTTTTTGGGGTTTGCCAATTATTACAGGAAATTCATAAAGAATTTCTCTGTCATCTCTAAACCCATTACTGATCTCACCAAGAATGGTGCTAATACAGTCCAATGGTCTACTGAGGCTATTGAAGCTTTTGAGTATCTCAAGGAGAGGTTCAGCTCTGCTCCTGTTCTTATCCAGACGGATGAGACCAAGCCATTTTTGGTTGAGGTGGATGCTTCATCTATAGGCGTAGGGGCAGTTCTGTCCCAGGAGGGAGAGGATGGGTTGCATCCCTGTGCTTTCTTTTCAAAATAATTAAACTCGCATTCGAGCATTGGCGACATTTTTTGGAGGGGGCTCAACATCCTATACAGGTTTTCACTAATCATAAGAATTTGATTTATCTGGACGCAGCAAAATGTTTGAATGCCCGTCAGGCTAGGTGGGCACTGTTTTTTGCCCGGTTCAATTTTTCCGTAACCTTTGTACCGGGGACAAAGAATGTTAAGGCTGACACTTTGTCTCGTAGTTTCTCTCCAGCAGTGAATGCTGAGAGGGAGGAGTGTATTTTGCAGAGAGGGGTGGTGGTGGGTCATTGGATTCAGAGTTGGAGAAGAGCATCCTAGGAGCTCAGAGTGCAGCACCAACTAACACTCCGTGTGGTAAATTGTTTGTGCCTAGAGCCTTGAGGAGAGTGTTGTTTGTTGAATGTCATGAGTCTTGGTTGGCGGGTCATCCAGGGATTTCGAAAACTAGAAAGTCTATAGGTCGGAGTTTCTGGTGGCCAGGGTGGCAAAGAGAAGTCATCAAGTGGGTGCGTCAGTGTTCTGTGTGCGCTAGGTCGAAGGGCTCTCACACTCCGGGTGCGGGGTTGCTGTGCCCCTTGGAAGTTCCTAGTTCACCATGGACGCACCTTTCCATGGATTTTATCACCGATCTGCCTGTATCGGAGGGTTTTTCTGTCATCTGGGTTATTGTGGACCGGTTTAGTAAAATGTGTCATCTGGTTCCATTCAACAAGTTACCTTGCGCCAAGACTCTTGCTAAGGCTTTTGTGAAGGAGATTGTCAGGCTCCATGGTGTTCCCACATTGTTTCAGATAGAGGACCACAGTTTGTGGCTCGCTTTTGGCGTGCTTTTAGTGACAGATTGAAAATTCATTTGTCATTCTCGTCGGAGTATCATCCAGAGTCCAATGGACAGACTGAAAGAAAGAACCAGAATGTCGAACAGTTTTTGAGATGTTTTGTGGCGGAAAATCAGGAAATGTGGTCTTATTTTCTACCACTTGCGGAGTTTGCCCTTAATAATCATACTTCTTCCTTGGCTGGGTGTTCTCCTTTTTTTGTTGTACTTGCAGGACCATCTTTTGGTCCATTTTCCAAAGTTGGGGCTGCTGTACCTGAGGAGGTCAATTTTTCTGGTGATTTGGAGATGGTTTGGACCAGTGCACACCTGAATCTTAAAGAGGCTAACAAGAGATCAAAAAGGTATTTTGACAAAAAAAAGAAAGGAGTCCTTGTTTGCTGTTGAGGACATGGTTTGGTTGTCCTCTAGGAATCTTTGTTTGAAAATTCCTTCTAAAAAACTGGGGCCTAAATTTTTGGGTCCTTTCAAAGTGGTTCAGATTGTCAACTCTGCAGTTTTGAGGTTGGGCATTCCCTCCTCCTGGAGGATTAATTCTGTCTTTCATGTGTCGTTACATAAGAAGGCGGACACGCCTGATAAGCAGGCTCATCATCTACTACGGCTCACTGTCTGTAAAATAACTGTTGTTTTTAATTGTTTGTCAGCATATATGTAAAGCAAATGGATTTATACTTTTTTACAAAAATTGCTGCATGTGTAATTACTCTGTTTTTCTAAGTAAAATAAGAAGGCGGACACGCCTGATAAGCAGGCGAAGCCTGCTGTTTACTGTTCCTCCTGTTGATGAGGATGGTGAATTTGAGATTTCTCACATTTTGGATTCCAGGTGGCATAGAGGGAGATTACAGTATCTTGTGTCCTGGAGAGGTTTTGGCCCTGAGGATAATTCCTGGGTGAAGGCCGAGGACGTCTTGGCCTCAAGGCTAATTAAGGCTTTTCACAGGAGATTTCCTGGTAAGGCTTGGCCTAGAGGGTCCGGAGGATCCTCGTAAAAGGGGAGGTACTGTTAGAATCTATGTTGTTTTACTTTTCGGCCATCTTTTTGTGGTTTGCTGGCTTCTAGTCTTTTCCTTTGGTGCTGGTTGTCTTGGTCACGTGATCTCCTCACTCTTTATTACTCAGCACCTGTCTCCCATTCCTCGCTGGACATCAGTGTTGTTACGCTTGTGCTCTGGCTAAGTTGCCTTGTTAGTTCTTTGTGCTTAGGACAATTGATATCCTGGGACTTCTTGTTTCACCAATTTTGTTTCCTTTAATCTTCGTTTCTGCAACTAACTTTTCAGTTAGGAGGTCACCTATTTTTGCTCCCAGTCCTTAGATCTTTTAGGGACACCCTTTCCCCTTCCTTCAGGTTTTCGTTTGAGTTCAGTGCAGGATCGTCGGTGGGGCTATTCACAAGGAATAGGGCACCCACCCCAACGTAGGGTTTAAGCAGAGTCTCAGTGCAGGGACAGCTTTTCCCTCCTATTCCTTAGTTCTTAGTTGCAGAACATAACAAGTGGCCAAGTTCATGAGGCAATTCATAGAGGATTTTGCTGCCAAAGCAAAACCCCTCTATGAACTCCTCAGAGGAGAGGAACCCTCACTTAAGGGCTGGTTGGAAGCACAGGAAGAGGCCTTCTCAATTCTGAAAAGAGACCTCTCCTCTGCACCTGTATTGGCCACCCCCAACTCAGATGGGGAAATGGCCATCCAGGCGCACGCTGGGACTGAGTCTATCTTTTTTTTCCTTCTATAGCAGATAGGACATGACAGTAGGCCACTGGGATACTTTTTCTCACTCCTCTCGCCTGTCGAACGAGGGTTTGACGAATGTCAGAAGACAATTGTCTGCCATACTTTATGCTTTCAAAACCACAGAGCATATTCTAGGCTTCAGACCCCTCACTTTACAGACTACGTTTTCCCCTTTGGTCCTCATGCTCCAAGATATACTCCCCGGAGTCTCCCAACACACATTTGGGAGGTGGATCATGCAACTCAGTGGCTGGAATCTGAAAGTGGACCACAAGGCGAAGTATGTTCTGTCCCAGTTGTTGAACATGACAGGGACCGGACATGACTGTGGACAATCACCACAGATCGCTCTACCAATATTAAGGACCGACAGCCATCCGGAAGACAGGGTCATCTTTGTTGATGGCTCTCGATTCTGTCTGGATGGCACCTATGTGACAGGATTTGCGGCGCTTGATGAGACCACAGGCACCCAGCAGTCTCATCAGGTTGCCAGCAGGGCTGTGGAGTCGCAGTCGGAGACATGGAGTCGGAGCCCATTTTGGTGGAGTCGGAGTCGGTATAAAATGGATCGACTCCGACTCCTAAAATATATAATAAATTGGGTACAGTAATTAAATGCAGTTTGTGGGGAATATTTTTTCATAAGAATTTAGGAAAGTTATGAAATGTCCTATAAATGTCTGTCCTATTCCTGATCTAAGGGTTTAGACTTTAAGCTGAGATTAATCTGTGCTACAGTAAATTTATCACTTAAACATGAGCCATGTATGAAGGAGTTGGAGTCGTGGAGTCAGAGTCGGTGTCATGGAAATTGAGGAGTCGGAGTCGGAGTTTGGCTTACCGACTCCACAGCCCTGGTTGCCAGGTCACATGTCAGCACAACGGGCTGGACTGGAGGTTGTGAAGGAGGCTCTCCTTCTTCAACCTCCAGGGAATCGAACTATATATAGTGTAACGGGTCTGGGAGGCGGAACCTCTGAGCTACTATACAAGGGGGCGGTCCTTGTAAGGGAGCGGGTGGCGACCAGGCAGGCAGTCACAGCAGGTGACCGGGACAGTCTCTGGAAGAACGGGCAGGAGGTCACGGCAAGTGACCGGGGCAGTCTCAGGATGAACGGGCAGATGGTCACGGCAAGTGACCGGGGCAGTCTCTGGGTAAAGGGTTGGTACGACCTGTGGCGGCTGATGGTAGACGTGAGCTCCCAGGTGAGCAGGCGAGAGTCTCTGGATAAACGGGTGGTCACAGCACGTGACGGCGGAGCCTCCAGGAAGACCAACAGACAGGTGGCAGATGAGCGCTCCCAGGTGAGCGGGCAGAAGTCTCTGGACAAGCGGGTGGTCACAGCACGTGACGGCGGAGCCTCCAGGTAGGCTAGCAGGCAGGTAGCAGATGTGCGCTCCCAGGTGAGCGGGCAAGCTGGTCCATAGACAGACTGACAGGAGTTGGAAGGCAGACCGTCGGACCTCAGGCAAGCAGGCAGGTAGCTGAATATCAGGCAGGAATAAGACAGCAAGCTGGCAGGAATCTGGCAGGTATCTGGCAGGTAACTGGCAACGGGACCTGAGGGCTGAAGCAGAGTAGTGAACGGTGCAACAACATTGCTCGGGCACCTCCATTTTGGAGGAGGTGCCTTATATATGGTGAAGTCCTCCGGCCATTGGCCGGGGACTCCTTAGGACGGCGCGCGCGGCCCCTTTAAGAGGGAGGGAGAGCGCGCACGCGCGCCCTAAGCACAGTGGCCGGGAAGGAGCGCGCGCTGCCAGCAGAGCGGGAGGAGGACGCCGGGCACGGAGCAGGGAGGTGAGGGGAACAGCGTCCCTGCCTAGCAGAGGGCAGGGACGCCGGCGCTACAGTACCCCCCCCCCTTTAGGCCCCCCCTTTTTTAGGCCAGACAGAAATTTAGCAAGGATAAGAGGGGCATGAATGTTCTCCCGGGGCTCCCACGTTCTCTCCCCAGGACCAAACCCCTTCCAATCTACTAGAAAAAAGGTCTTTCCTCTTACCCTTTTGGTGGCAAGAATGTTCTCTACCTCAAACTCGTCCTCAGCAGAAACCGGAGCAGGAGGCGTACCTGTAGACTTGGAAAAAGAGTTAAGTACCACAGGTTTGAGGAGAGATACATGGAAGGAGTTAGGGATCCGTAAGTTGGCCGGGAGTTTCAATTTACTGTATAGGCCACCGGGTTGATCTGACTGATGACCTCCAGAGGACCGATGAACCGAGGCCCTAACTTGTAAGAAGGTATCTTGAGTCGGACATATTTAGATGAGAGCCAGACTTTATCTCCAGGACGAAATTGTGGAGGATCCAGGCGTTTTTTGTCAGCGTGTCTTTTCATCCGTTCGGACGACTGAAGCAGTGTGGATCGGGTACTCTCCCAAATGGAGGAAAATTTGCTAACGAGAGATTCCGCAGCCGGGTTGTCCACAGAGGTGGAGACAGGAAAAGGAATCCGAGGATGCTGACCGAAGACTACAAAAAACGTGGATTTGGAGGAGGATTCGCTCTCGTGATTGTTATAAGAGAACTCGGCCCATGGTAGGAGATCCACCCAGTCTGAATGATGGGCATTAACGAAGTGCCGGAGGTAACTGGTCAGGTTCTGATTGATCCGCTCCACTTGACCATTGGACTGTGGGTGGTAAGCGGAAGAGAAGTCCAGGGTGACGTCTAGCAGTTTACAAGTGGCTCTCCAGAAGCGTGAGGTGAACTGTACCCCACGATCCGACACGATGTGGAGGGGCAGGCCATGAAGACGAAAGATGTGACGAATAAAGTCTTTAGCTAGCTCGGGTGCAGACGGGAGGCCTGGCAGGGGAACGAAATGAGCCATCTTGGAGAAGCGGTCAGCGACCACCCAAATGACCGTACAACCGGCAGAGACTGGGAGGTCAGTTATAAAGTCCATTGCTATATGCTGCCAGGGGGCAGCAGGTACAGAAAGCGGAAGGAGGCGACCGGCTGGCAGATGTCTCGGAACCTTGTTGCGGGCGCAGGACACACAGGCAGAAACAAAGTCTATTACGTCCTTGTGCAGGGTAGGCCACCAGTAGTGCCAGGTAATAAGCTGGAGGGTCTTTCTCTGACCGGCGTGGCCAGCCAGTTTAGACGAGTGACCCCAGTGAAGGATCTTCTCCCGATCAGGTACTGATACGAACGTCTTTCCGGGAGGGAGACGATTTAGACTCACGGGAGCCACCTGCATTACTCTGGCGGGATCGATGATTTGTTTCGGATCTTCCTCGAGATCAGACACCAGAAAGGATCGAGACAAGGCGTCCGCCTTGACGTTTTTGTCAGCCGGGCGAAAATGAAGAACAAAATCAAAGCGAGCAAAAAACAAGGACCACCGGGCTTGGCGCGGGTTAAGTCTCTGGGCATGCTGGAGGTAAGCCAAGTTCTTGTGGTCAGTGTAAATTATTACCGGGTGAAGAGCCCCCTCGAGCAGGTAACGCCACTCCTCCAATGCCAGTTTGATGGCCAATAACTCTCGGTCTCCTATGGAATAATTGCGCTCTGAGGAGGAGAAGAGTTAAGAGAAGAAGCCGCAAGTTACCATCCTCCCGGAAGATGATTTTTGAGTAAGTACCGCTCCGGCTCCAGAGGAGGAGACGTCAACTTCCAGGAAGAACTGCTTGTTGCCGTCCGGGCGATGCAGCACCGGGGCGGAAGAGAAGGCCTGTTTTAAGGAAAGAAAGGCCTCCTCTGCTTCGGGCGGCCACTCTTTGGGATTAGTACCCTTACGGGTGAGCGCGGAAATTGGGGCAGTCCGGGAAGAGAAGTGTGGTATGAAGAGGCGGTAGTAGTTGGCGAAGCCCAGGAACCGCTGAATGGCCTTCAACCCCTCCGGTCGAGGCCATTTCTCGATGGCAGACAGTTTCTCTGGATCCATTCGTAGGCCGGTCTGAGAAATAAGGTAGCCCAAAAACGGAAGCGAGGTCTGCTCAAAGAGGCACTTCTCGTATTTAGCGAAGAGGTGATTCTGCCTGAGCCTGAGCAGGACCTGACGAACGTCCCTCCGGTGAGTCTGGAGATCCGGAGAGAAGACCAAGATGTCGTCCAGGTACACCACTACGCAGGAGTAGAGAAGGTCCCGGAAGATGTCATTGACCAACTCTTGAAAGACGGCAGGAGCGTTACAGAGACCAAAGGGCATTACCAGATATTCATAGTGGCCGTCCCGGGTGTTGAATGCCGTCTTCCATTCATCCCCCTGACGGATACGAACCAGGTTGTACGCCCCACGGAGGTCCAGTTTGGTGAAGATTCTAGCCCCCCTCAGACGATCAAATAACTCCGGAATGAGCAGAAGGGGGTACTTATTCTTCACCGTGATCTGGTTAAGGCCTCTATAGTCTATACAGGGACGGAGAGAGCCGTCCTTCTTTTTGACGAAAAAGAAGCCTGCTCCCGCCGGGGAGGTAGATTTCCGGATGAATCCCCTGGCCAGATTCTCCTCAATATATTCGGACATCGACCGGGTCTCAGCAGCGGATAATGGATAAATACGCCCACGGGGAGGAGTAGTACCGGGTAACAGGTCGATAGGGCAGTCGTATGGTCTATGAGGGGGTAGTGTCTCTGCCTCCTTTTTATTAAAGACATCAGCATAAGATCAATAAGGAATCGGAAGTCCAGGTAGATTAGCTGGGGTAGGAGAAGGACGGACGGGATGGACGGGAACCAGACAGGTCTTATGGCAGTCCTGTCCCCAGCGAAGGACTTCTCCGGTCTGCCAGTCAAGCACGGGTGCATGTCTCTGGAGCCAAGGTAGACCTAGCAAGAGGGCGTGAGAGAGTCCAGGCAGAACATGAAAGGAGATACTCTCAGAATGCAGCATTCCCACCTGCAGAGTAATGGATTCGGTGATGAGTTGGATGGGGCGTGGTAAGAGACCCCCATCCACGGCAGCAACAGACAAGGGTACAGCCAGAGGTTTGGTGGGGATGCGGTATTTCTCTACCAGGGACTGTGAAATAAGATTCCCGGCTGCTCCAGAGTCAAGTTGGGCTAGTTCGAAATAACGGTTCTCACCGCAGACGATTGAGACTGACAGCAGCAGAGATGGAGAGGATTTATTCTTGTCTAGGTCGACCTCTCTGAGCGAACCTAGACACAGGCGTTTCCCGACCTCTCCGGGCAGGCACGGATCCGGTGCTCCTTACTGCCACAGTAGAAGCAGCTCCCCTCGGCACGGCGTAAGTCCTGACGGGTTTTGACCATCTTGGTCTGGTCGACCTGCATAGGCTCAGGAGAGTGTACCTGGGGAGAGACGGAGGGAGTGACGGGTTTCTGAAAAGTAGGAGCTAGACGTGGAAACCTCCTCTCATGGGTGACCTCTTTGGCACGCTCCTGGAACCGTAGGTCAATCCGGGTGGCAAGAGTTATTAGGTCATCGAGAGTGGTAGGAATGTCCCGACCGGCAAGTTCATCTTTAATACGGCCGGACAGACCCTCCCAGAAGACGGATACCAGAGCGTTGTTATCCCAGGCCAGCTCCGAGGCAAGGGTACGGAACCGTATGGCATATTGGCCCACGGTGAGACTTCCCTGACGGAGGCGTAGCAGTGATGATGCGGATGAGGTCTTCCGTCCGGGTTCGTTGAAGACTTTCCGGAAAGCCGTGAGAAAGGCAGGCAAGTCGGACACCAGGGGGTCTCCTCTCTCCCGTAGAGGATTTAGCCAGGCCAGGGCCTCCCTGGTGAGATGGGACATGATGAAGGCAATTTTGGCCCGGTCGGAGTTAAACTGGTGGGACAGGAGTTCAAAGTGCAGGGTGCACTGATTTATGAAGCCCCGAGCCTGGGCGGAGTCGCCTCCGAAGCGAGGAGGTGCAGAAAGCCGGGGTCCGGGGTAGGATACCATGGTATTAGTGGGCAGCGGAGCTGCCGGATTGCGAGTCATGGCACTGGCGGAGGTTGCTGGCGGAGCAGTCAGAGTGTCCAGGCGAGAATTGACATTCCGCAGGTGACCCAGGATGGACTCCTGTTGGGACCTCTGACGGGACACTTCATGACACAGGTCCGAGAGCGAGGGAGCTTGGGTGCCACCGGGTTCCATGGCCCAGCAAACTGTAACGGGTCTGGGAGGCGGAACCTCTGAGCTACTATACAAGGGGGCGGTCCTTGTAAGGGAGCGGGTGGCGACCAGGCAGGCAGTCACAGCAGGTGACCGGGACAGTCTCTGGAAGAACGGGCAGGAGGTCACGGCAAGTGACCGGGGCAGTCTCAGGATGAACGGGCAGATGGTCACGGCAAGTGACCGGGGCAGTCTCTGGGTAAAGGGTTGGTACGACCTGTGGCGGCTGATGGTAGACGTGAGCTCCCAGGTGAGCAGGCGAGAGTCTCTGGATAAACGGGTGGTCACAGCATGTGACGGCGGAGCCTCCAGGAAGACCAACAGACAGGCGGCAGATGAGCGCTCCCAGGTGAGCGGGCAGAAGTCTCTGGACAGGCGGGTGGTCACAGCACGTGACGGCAGAGCCTCCAGGTAGGCTAGCAGACAGGCAGCAGATGAGCGCTCCCAGGTGAGCGGGCAGGAGTCACTGGACAGGCAGGTGGTCACAGCACGTGACGGCGGAGCCTCCAGGTAGGCTAGCAGGCAGGTAGCAGATGTGCGCTCCCAGGTGAGCGGGCAAGCTGGTCCATAGACAGACTGACAGGAGTTGGAAGGCAGACCGTCGGACCTCAGGCAAGCAGGCAGGTAGCTGATGTGCGCTCCCAGGTGAGCGGGCAAGCTGGTCCATAGACAGACTGACAGGAGTTGTAAGGCAGACCGTCGGACCTCAGGCTAGCAGGCAGGTAGCAGAATATCAGGCAGGAATAAGACAGCAAGCTGGCAGGAATCTGGCAGGTATTTGGCAGGTAACTGGCAACGGGACCTGAGGGCTGAAGCAGAGTAGTGAACAGTGCAACAACATTGCTCGGGCACCTCCATTTTGGAGGAGGTGCCTTATATATGGTGAAGTCCTCCGGCCATTGGCCGGGGACTCCTTAGGACAGCGCGCGCGGCCCCTTTAAGAGGGAGGGAGAGCGCGCGCGCCCTAAGCACAGTGGCCGGGAAGGAGCGCGCGCTGCCAGCAGAGCGGGAGGAGGACGCCGGGCACGGAGCAGGGAGGTGAGGGGAACAGCGTCCCTGCCTAGCAGAGGGCAGGGACGCCGGCGCTACATATAGCAACAGTTCATAAATAGTTCGATCTCTCATCCTGCACCTGGACACATGGAAGAGATGAGGATTCTTGGACAGCCAGAATAAACCTCTGTCCCACGTTATCGAAAATTACTCTGTTATAGTGAAACTCCTTACTGACATGACTAAGAAGGGGTCTGATTTTTCCAAATGGTCGGATGCTTCCCTCCAGGCTTTTTCTTCCTTAAAGAATCATTTTGCTACTGCATCTATACTCAGTCAACCCAATGTTTATAAACCCTTTATTGTGGAGTTTTATGCATCAGATGTCAGGGTTGGGGCTGTGTTGTCTCAGGGTTCGTCCCCTGGTAAATGGCGTCCATGCGCCTTCTTTTCTAAAAAATTGTCTTCAGCTGAGAGAAATTATGACGTGGGTAATTATGGTGAACTTTTGGCGATCAAATTGGCGTTCGAGGAATGGCGACATTGGTTGGAGGGGGCTGTTCAGCCTATTACTGCTATTACTGACCGTAAGAACCTGTCATATCTCTAGTCAGCTAAACATCTCAACCCTAGGCAAACCAGATGGTCCCTGTTTTTTACTAGGTTCAATTCTGTTGTCACTTTTTGTCCAGGGGTCAAAAATGTCAAGGCTGATACTTTGTCCCGGAGCTTCACTGGTGGTGGTGACCATGAGAACCCTGCCCCAATATTACAGAGAGGGGTAGTCATTTCTGCACTTTATACTGAACTGGAGGGTGAGGTGTTGGAGGCACATGGGGGTTTGCCCCTGCCTCCTGCCCTTCAGGAAAGTTATTTGTACCATCTAATCTGCGCTGAAAAGTAATTAAGGAACATCATAATTCAGTGCTTGCTGGGCATCCAGGTGGTAAGGCAACCCTGGACCTCCTCTCTTGTCATTTTTGGTGGCCGGGATGTAATTGAACACATAGCAGCTTGTAGTACTTTTCTCGCGTTCTAAGGTTCCGCATACCCGTCCGTCTGGTACTCTTCTTCCGCTTCCTATCCCTAGTACACCATGGACACACTTGTCGATGGATTTTATTACTGTCCTACTGGTTGCTGCAGGCAAAACGGTAGTTTTGGTGGTAGTAGATAGGATCAGTAAAGTGGTTCATTTTGTCGCATTGCCTGCGCTGCCAAATGCCAAGACACTTGCCCAGGTGTTCATAAATGAGATTGTGAAGCTTCACGGGGTTCCCTCCGATGTGGTGTCAGATCGGGGGACCCAGTTTGTTTCCAAGTTCTGGAAGGCATTCTGTTCACGACTGGGAGTGCAGCTGTCCTTTTCCTCTGCCTTGTACCCTCAGTCAAATGGACAGACCAAGCGTGTCAATCAGAATTTGGAGACCTACCTCATGTGTTTCGTTTCTGAAAATCAGGAGGATTGGACATCCTGCTGTTGGCAGAATTTGCCATTAATAATCATCGTCAAGAATCCATTGGCAGGTCACCATTCTTCAGTGCATACGATTATCACCCACAGTTTGGCACCTTTAGTGGGGGAGGAGCTTCAGGAGTTCCTGAGGAGGAACGGTTTGCTTCTTCGCTCTCCTCGGTATGGCAGGGTGTGCTGAGTAATTTAAAAATCATGGGAGACAGGTATAAATGTATGGCTGACAGAAAACACTTGCCTGGTCCGGACCTGAATGTGAATGACTTTGTGTGGTCGTCTACCAGGAATATAAGATTGAAAGTTCCTTCTTGGAAGCTGGGACCTAGGTTTATTGGTCCCTATAAAATAACCGCCGTCATTAACCCAGCAGCGTTTCGTCTTAAACTTCCTCAGTCCCTTAAAGTCCACAACATGTTCCATAGGTCCTTAATTAAAAAATATGTGGAACCTCTTGAGCTCTCACCTCTACCACTACCCCCAATAATGGTTGATGTTAATCTGGAGTTCCAGATTTTGAGGATTGTAGATTCTCATCTCCAACATCATTCTCTACAATACTTGGTGCACTGGAAAGGCTATGGTCCAGAGGAGAGGATGTGGGTTTCAGCGTCAGAGGTGAACGCTCCCAGATTGGTTTGCTCATTTCACACCTCTTTTCCTGAGAAACTCGGTCCAGAGTGTCCGGAGGCCACTCGTAGAGGGTGGGTACTGTCATGGGTATGTCAGAGGTGACAGACAGTCGCCCTAGAGTTGGTTGCAAGAGATCTGTACGTTTGGCATTACAGACATCTTCTTAGAGGCTGGCTGTCTCTAGAACCCAGCGGCTACTTCCCTCTGGGTAATTAGCTCCCTGGCCTGGGTGTGTAAATACCTGGTGTGTCTGAGAGGGAGGTGCTGGTGATATTCATTACTATTTGCGAGGCTTTAGCAAGAGCGGTACTTCGTCCTCTCTGGAGCTTGAGGCCGTGTGCGCATTTGTCTAGAGTCATCTAAAGCTAAGCAATCCCCTCCTGTTTGTCCACCCATGTTGTCTATAGAGTTTAGTGGAGATCGACTAGTGCTCATCTCCTCCCATCCCTAGCCTTAGCCATACGCCAGGGAAAGTCAAGGCGAGGCACGCGTGCGGCGATTGGTGAAGAGCCAATATAGGGACGGTAGTTGAAACAGGGTGACACTAGACCAGACTAGGAGGTTGAAGCCTTCCCCCTTTCCCTAGAGTCTGGGCTTCCTTTCCCTCTTCCCTTTGTGTTGCACTAAGTTTTTCCCACACCTGGCGTGACAATAGACCATCATCTTGGCTATCTCATACATAAATTTGACTTACAACTATTTAGCATATGATTAGTTATTTATATTCCTGTCATGTCACTGTATTGATATTGTTTTGCTCCTACAAATCTAAATTTAAATTTTCATTATTTTGTTGGTATTTTGGAAATCCACCTTTGGCTTTCAACACTGCCTGAATCCTTCTGGACATGCTCTCGATCAGATTCAAGTGTGTCTCGACCGACATCTGATCCCAGGTCTCTTTCACATGTTCCCAAAGTTGGTGCATACTGGTACTCACTTGGGTATATATACAGTTTTTTTCTTCAACTCTACTCACAAGTGTTCAATTCGTTTTTTTCTGCAACTCTACTCACAAGTGTTCAATTCGGTTGAGATCTGAGCACTGTGGGGGCCAATCTAGCACCTCTACTTCATTGTCATTGAACCATTTCTTCACCAATCTCAACGTATGCTTTGGGTCATTGTCCTGCTTTAACACTATGTCGTGTGCTGGGTCTGCAATACTCCATGCTAAGTTGAGAGTGGTGGATCTGGGATCTACTACATTGTATGAGAATTCAAAGGATGCCCTTAGATGGCTGGACACTCATGAGCGTCAGATCCATCAAGAAATGAGGGATGGAAGATCTTAAATCTTAGATGCTTTCAATGAAAGAAGATGATTCACTTATATAGAATAAGTGCTGCGCCTCTGGGTTTTCAAACAATTTGAGTTGTTATAAGCCTGAGGTCCTGGTCTTTTCTGAATATAGGCTCTTCTTGTCACCTGTTTTTTTTGAGAGGTGGGGGGGGGGTTCAATAACTGAGTGAACTCTGCTTTAGATGTCTCTTTTTCAGTGTGTTTGCTGGTTGGTCACACTCAGCATGGGAACGTATTGGATGGATAGGTGCTATTATGAACCTTAATGGTAAGAGTAGGGTTATGTCATTTGGGTTAAGGGAATATTCTGGGTTGAGGGAATGTTCTGGGTTGTGATGGGTTGGTTTTCTCTTGGTGTGCAAATGTAAAGATTTCTGGGTACCTTCTAGTATGACTTCCTTGCGGTACGATGCTTTGTTAACAGTATTTGCTATTATTTTTTCTCCTTCTACATGGGTTTAACAGTTAAAGGGGTTTTCCCACAAACAAAAGTTCATTTTAAAAATTGACTTTGTGTAAGGAACATACCACAGCTCCTGGGCAGAGGAGGAAGCAAAAAACAATACAGACATTACAGCAGAGGATCACAGGGATTAATTTTGTGAGGTAAAATATGGTTTAAAAACAGGCAGGGAAATGTTTTACCTCACAAAATGAATCCTCTGTGATCCCATGCTGTAATGTCTATGTTATCTTTTGCTTCCTCCCCTGCCCAGGAGCTGTGGTATGTTCCGTACACATTCAGGCACAGACAATTTTTAAAATGAACTCTTGTTCATGGGAAAACTCCTTTAAAGGGGTTGTCCACTACTATTTAAAATATGCCAAAGCGTTTTTGATGATGAAAAGCAGCTTCTTTGTAATTGCCTGCCTCTGCCTTTTCTGCCTGTGAGTGGCGCTATCACTGGCCGCTCACAGGCATCATGTGACCCAGGGCTGCAGCCGGCTCTGACATTCGCTGATGTCACGACAAGTCCAGGCTGCAGCCGGGGGTCTCTCTCTTCTGCGTTTCACGGTGGCTGCTGGGTTGTGGCGTGGTTATCCCCACGCGTCACACCCGGCATCCACCGCGCGCTCTCCTTCTCTCCATTCATTGGGAAAGCGCGCGATGGATGCTGGGTGTGATGTGGTGGGGTAAACCCGCACACAAACCAGCGGCCACCGCGGGGACCCCAGCGCTGAGTCACACCTCAATAAACGGGACGTCAGCGCGGGGTCACGTGCTGCCTGGGAGCGGCCAGTCTTAGCGCCGCTCACAGGCAGAAAAGGCAGAGGGAGGTAATCATAAAGAAGTTGCTTTTCATCATAAAAACGCTTTGGCATATTTTAAATGGTAGTGTACAACCCCGTTAATTGTCTCTCGTGGAAAATCCGGTGGATAAGAGACAGTGCTAAAAGACATGCAATTTTTGAATACATTTGGAAATCTAATTCGGCGATTGTTGGACTGCAGGAGACAGACAAGACAAATGAGTCCATTAACACTCTACATAGATCTTGGATGGGGTTTTCTTTACACTTTGTGTATTTTAGTTACTTGAGGGGGGTTAGTCTTTTTGTTCATGAGAGAATTCCCTTTAAATGCATAGATTCATTAAGAGATGAGGGCTGGTTTGATGGCGTGCGTTTTACAGTGTCCCACTTATGAATGAATGTATCATTGTTGTCCTATATATTCCACCTCCATATTCTAACACCCCACTTAAAAACATTATAGTAAAACTCGCTGGGTGGCCTGATATCCCCTTAATAACTATGGGTGACTTTAATAATATTTGTAATACTCATTATGATAAGTTTTCGGGAGGGGAAGACTGTATATCTTCATTTGGACGTCTTATTACTGAAGTGGGCCTGATAGATATTTGGAGGAAGAGGTTCCCCTCCGCAAGGGCCTTCTCTTGTGCCTCGTCAGCATATCAATCTCTTTCAAGAATGGATATGATATGGTGTTACACCTCTATGGTACTGCTTTTGTCGGATATTGAATATGCCCCTAGGTCCTTGTCAGATCACTCCCCTCTAATGTTCCGGATGCAAGTAGATCCTATTAGGGCTAAACACTCCCTTGACTGGAAACTTAATCCCTTCTGGCTCAAATTTATTAATTGTGACAACATCAAGGGGAAACTGTTGGAATTTTTTAGATTAATTTGGGTTCGGTGTCAATTAATGTGGTATGGGATGCTATGAAGGCTTTTCTTAGGGGGGTTCTTATAAGTGAAATAAAGATAGTAAAAGAGGTGGAACTGGAAGATAGAGTGGTTTAGTGAATCCTGCACTGAGCAGTTGGTTGGAACAGATGACTCTGGAGGTCCCTTCCAACTCTAACATTCTATGATTCTATGAAGACTGAACTACTGTATATACAAAATAACCTTGAGAATCTGGGGGGCTCAAAAGCAGTTGCGGTCATTTCAGCTGAAACAAGCAGATAATAAGCGTATATTCTTAAAGCCTTAGTTTTATGAGGAGGGAGAGACTACTGGCTGCCTATTAGCCAATCTGGCAAAGGCTCAGAGGGAAAATGCTTATATTTATCATCTGAAAGATAGAGAGGGGAATGTCTGTACTCAAACTTCTAAAATACTGGAGATTTTACATGCCTATTACTCCAGATAATACTCCTCCAGGGTTAACTACCCACAGGAGGAACTCTTGGAGTATTTGGTTGGGATAGGCCTCCCTACAATGGGGGATAATGATAGGGAATTTCTAGAAAGACCAATCTCATTGGAGGATGTTCAACAGGCAGTGGGACAAGACACCCGGGTCGGATGGCCTCCCAATAGAAATATACAATCTGTTTGTGGAGGTATTAGTGCAGCAATGCCTGGATATGATTAACAATGCATTTATAGTGGGGAGACTTCCAAATTCCCTAAGTCACGCAATAATTGTGGTTATACCTAAGGAGGGGTAGGAGAAGGAGCTACAGGATTCATATAGACATACAGTTGAAACCAGATACTCAATACTGAAGCATGCAGCTTATTTATACCTTTTCCGGTGCTAGTAGTGGATGGTGCTCATTTGCATATCAATTACTTTCAGAGCACCTCTTTTTTTCAATACCTTTCCTTAATTTCTTTCCTAAATCGTATGTGTCTATGTATATATATATATATATGACTCACCCCCTGGGCCGCGTGGTGAACCCGGAACCGGGCCTTTTTGTGGGATGCTGGTGGTTGTAGTCACCGTGGCGGCGACCCGGTCCCATGGCTCAGGGGGGGTCAAACCAGTGGCAGTCTATTTATGGGGTTTTTATGGTTTAATGTCCGACTACGCCACCCGTGGATTGCGGTCAGGATGATCCGCCGCTGCAGGGCAGACCGCTGAGGCTGGTGTTGTGGGTGCAGCAGAGTGTAGTACAACTCCCCACGGGAGGAGTATAGCCTCAGGGCAGTGTAGAGTGATGATGGTGGTTGTGGTGTGGGGCTTCCCAATACTAGTAGTGCTGACACGGTGAGAAAGTACAGAGACAAGGTGTTGCAGTTCAGGTTCTTTACTCACAGTTCTCATCCAGGTCACTTGTGCACAGGTAGGACCGCCTGAGCCGTGCTGCATCCACCAGGCAGGGGGCTCGATCAACCCCCAGGCAATTCCGGAGTGTGGCACAGGACTCCCTTCTATCCTTTCGTCAGCCGTGCCCCACCAGTGACACTACTTCTGTCCAGCTACCTCGGGTCTTCTCCTGGGAGGACTGGGTGTCCACTTCCCTGACCCTATGTGGTGTGCCTTCCTAGTAGGTGTAGTGAGGGGTCGCACCAGTAAATGATCACGACCTCCGGTTCTTGGTTAAGGATTAGTCACCTCCACCAACTTGGGATCCGGTACCCTGTTCTGCCAACCCGTCACCCGTAATCTCCTGGGTCCTTAGGGTTCCTTCTGCCTTCATGTCTCTGGGCCTTTCTACACTTTGGGTACTTCTCTTTCTTTGCTGTTCCTTTCTGTTTCTGTTCCTTTCTGTTTCTGTTCCTCTCTTCTGGCTCCGGCCTTCACCCTAGGCCTGCCTCGTGGAGCTGGGCCCAGACTGAGCCACAGCTCCCTGTCATCCCTCTCTGGCTGAACTCCTTCTCTCACTGAACTGAACTTCTTCTCTCTGAACCAAGATGGTGCCCACCTTATATACCCTCCCCTAGTGTATGAGCCCAGGTGACTTGCAACCAATGGGCTCCTACCTATGCCCAGAAACCGTCCCCTCCTGCTCCTACATCACTGGGTTTTCCTCCCCCCACCCCACTCCAGCCAGGGACAGGATCTGTCGTGCCTGCATTACTGTACTAATGGGAGCACCGTTGAGCTGTCCCCCGGAAATGGGGTGTGTGTGATGCATGCAGCTAACTGAGTCCCGGTCCACACACCATCCTTACCCGGGAGTGGGACATCACACCTCTGGTTGAGGTGCAATGCCTCTGTAGCGACCGAACCCTCGGGGCGCTACATATATATATTTACACATTCATATACAGTTGAAACCAGAAGTTTACATACACTATATAAAAAGACACAAATGCATGTTTTTCTCAATATCTGACATGAAATCAGAATAAACCTTTCCCATTTTAGGTCAATTAGGATTACCATACTTTTTAATATTTGCCAAATGCCAAAATAATGAGAGAGAGGGAATGTTTTAAGGCATTTTTATTACTTACTGCAAAGTCAAAAGTTTACATACACTAAGATTACTATGCCTTTAAACAATTCTGGACTGCCCATATGGTGATGTCATGTGTTTAGAAGCTCATAATAGGTTTTTTGGCAACATCTGAGTTAATTAGAGACACACTTGTGGGTGTATTTTAATGCACACCTGAAACACACTGCTTCTTTGTGTAGCATCATGGGAAAGTCTAATTAAGTCAGCCAAGATATCAGGAAGAGAATTGTGGACTTGCACAAGTCTGGCTCATCCTTGGGTACAATTTCAAGATACCTGAAGGAGCCTTGTTCATCTGTACAAACAATTATACGCAAGTACAAACTAGATGGGAATGTCCAGCCATCATACCGCTCAGGAAGGAGATGGGTAAACTTCTAGTTTCAACTCTATATCCTGGACAACGTCATCTCCTCAGTAATACATTCAGATCAAGCTGAGTTTATGCCCTCAAAATCAACAGCCTTTAATTTTTCTTAAATTTGCAAGGGGCACAGGCTGACCCAAGAAATAAATCAATTATTTTCTTAGATGCTGCAGAGGTCTTTGACAGTGTGGAATGGGGCTATATGTGGGCGGTACTAAAAAAATGGATTATGCAATTATGTAAGACCCCGACGGCTAGAATAAGGGCTAATGGGGGGATGAGTGAGAGAACATCAATAAAGAAAGGGAGGATGCTTACAAATAGACATAGATTACTGCAAAAGTGCAGTCATAGATCAAGGTATGATAGCCATAGGTGACGTGTAAATACACATAGAGGAGAAAGGACACCCAACCCCACGCGTATCGCCACTAACACCGTGGCTTCATCAGGGGAGGAATGGAAGTGTCATTGACTGATCTATGACTGCACTTTTGCAGTAATCTATTTCTATTTCTAAGCATCCTCACTTTCTTTATTGATGCTCTCTCACTTATCCTGTGAATTGTGCTTACAGCATGGTATTTTCATATGCTTCATTATGTGAGTATTATTTTACATATGGATACTATGTGATTATTGAGCTTTAATATTAATTGGATGTGTTAGTGTATATGTAGCACCCTGAGGATTCGGCTGCTACAGGGGTATTGCACCTCACCCCAGAGGTGTGATATTCCACTCCCGGGTAAGGATGGAGTGTGGACCTGAGCTCGGTAGGCTGCATGCACTACACACATCCCATTTCCGAGGAACAGACCAACGGTACTCCCACTTAGAAATGTGCAGGTACGACCGAGTCTGTTCCTGGCTGGAGTGGGAGGGGGGTGGTACATCCCAAGTAGTGTAGGGGCAGATAGGGGGAGCAGCCTGGGTAAAGATAGGAGCTCATTGGGTGCTGGTCACCTGAGCTCACACATAGAGGGTGTATATAAGGTGGGCACCATCAAAGATCAGGGTCAGTCAGTCAGTCTGCCAGCCTTTTGCAGAGAGAAGTCAGAGGAGGAAGAGGAGCAGAGAAGCCCCAGAGAAAGAGAGAGTGGAGCAGAGAAGGAAAGACCCAGAGGAGACAAAGAGAGGACTCTGAGAACCCAAATTCAATCCCCGGGTGAAGAGTCGGCAATAGGGTACCGGATCCCAAACTGGTGGGGGCAAAAGCACACCCTAGCCAGAGACCGGAGGCCGTGGGCAGGATCTGCCACAGCCACCCACCACATCCACCCCGAAGGCATACCACGTGGAGGGTCAGGGAACCCAAGGCCAAGGGTCTCCCAGCAGAAGGCCCGAGGGAGCTGGACCTAGGTGGATCACTAGTGGGGACGGCCAGAGGAAAGGACAGAAGGAGAGCTCAGGGTCACGCTCCGGACTTGTTTGGGGGTTTGCTGAATCCAGGACCTGGTGGACGCAGCACGGCTCGGGTGGTCACTTGAAGCTGGAGTGACCGGAACATCAGCAGTGAGTAAATACCTTAAACTGCACAACCCGACTCTGTCTTCACTTAACATCTATGCTGCACCACCACAACCCCCATCCTCTGCACCTGACCCCCTGAGGCTATACCCCACCCGTTGGGGGTTATACTACCAAAAGCTGCACCAACACCATCAGCCTCAGCGGACCCTGCTGCAGCGGCGGCCATAGTGACCGCAATACAACGGGTGGCGTAGTCGACATTAAGAACTTTATAACATCTGTAGGACTGCCACATACTCTGAGCTTGACACCCTGGGCACGGACCGGGTCACAGCCACTCGGAAGACTACAACTCCCATCTGATCCGGCTCCGGATATTTCCCCTAAAGAATATGGCCCAGGGGGCGCGTCAACTTTGGCGTAGTCGGCAGGATTACGTGCCCGCAACAACCGGGTACTGCGTGCCTGAAGAAAAGAACGAGTTTACCTCAAAAAGAAGTCTCCTGCCGGTTCCGGAGGGTCCCCGCCATCGGACCCCATCACAGGTCGATTCCCGCCGGTTGTCCGCCATTAACAGCTTTTTCCCGCCATCTGCAGAGTTTCCCGCCACTGGGAGACGATTCCCGCCATTTCCAAAGGTTTCCCGCCTTGTCAGAGCGGACGCCATTATGGGCGTGCCAGAGGGTGGCAAGAGGCCGCCTCCCATCGTGGGCCAGGACCGAAAATGGCGCCAAAAGTGGAAACCGCCCCCACCAACAGAGACTGTGATGCTAGAGGTGTCTGTCAGCATGAAAGAACTGCCCCTGGAGCTGACAATCACCAAGTGGCCCCGGGACCGCCCTCGAAGTGGGAGGACTGAGAAGAAGAGAACAAAGATGGGTGTCGCTTGGAGCAGTCTGGAGAGAGCGCACCCGGAGGCAAGAAGCCTGGAGAAGAGTATCGGAGGAGCTTACCCGGAGATGGCGAGAAAGCAGAGCAGCACCGGCCCGTTGGCCAGGAGCCTGCTAGAAACAGAGGAGGGAGAGCAGAGCAGCACCGGCCCGCTGGCCAGGAGCCTGCTGGAGACAACAGAAGGAGAGCAGAGCAGCACCGACCCGTTGGTCAGGAGCCTGCTGGAAACAACGACCCCACTAGGCCTAGTGGAGGTCCTAGCACAGCTCCCCCGAGACCGGGAGTGTGCACAGACCGCTCTGGAGGGCCTCGCAAGGAGGATGGCCCGGGTGCAGCGAGAGACGTTGGCAGAGTGGAGCCGTGAGATGGCCCAGCAGACCGAGACCTGTCAGCGGAGCACGCCACCCAAGACGAGGAGACAGACCGCCTCTGAGGATGGCGCGGGAGGACTGAAGGCCGGAGACGGCGCCGAGAAGGGAGCCGAACGAAAGGAGGCAGGTAAAGGGGACGTCTATACCCCAAACCGGGAAACCGCGTACCTGCCCCAGCTCCCCGTCGCAGAGCCCGAAGTCTATCCTGCCGTGCCCGTCGCTGCAACGTCACCGCCGCAGACTAGGCCTCAAACGGGAGCCGCGACCCCTGTGACGTCACACGCCTCGACCCCGAGCGTGACCAAGCAGGAAGTACCACCAGCCTGGTCGCAAGGCCTAGTACCCCCGGGCGCCGCAATACCAACAGCGCCCCCTACCTCCGCGGAGCCACCGGCCTGGTCGCAGGGCCAAGTAGCCCAGGGTGCCGCCGTCCTTACGGTGCCCTTCACCTTCCAGATACCCCAGGCCTGGCCGCAAGGCCCGGGCAACCCGGGCGCCATCACCACCGCGCCCATAAAACCAAGAGTGCCGCATCTGGGAGAAGACCTGTTCGCCCAGCATACGTGCCCGGACGGGTCTGAAACTGAAACTGAAGCTAAAGGTAACCACAAAGAAAGAGCAGGAGGACGTCGTTGTTAAGTACAGCAGAGTAGAAGCTGTATATAGTTGCCCGTCGGGGCACCGTGAACTGTAACTGTTGCTAATATAGTCCCCGTTGGGACCAGCAAGTGTGAACTGTTTACCCGTTTAACCCTTAAATCCCACTGACCGAGGACTGAGAGCGGTCATTCCTCCCTAATACCTGGCCGAGGACTGAGAGCGGCCACCTTCCCTTTTGTAAATAGCTGCGCTTCCTAAAGCGCCCCCTACCGGTTTTATAGGAAAACCATTTTTCAAGAAAAGACTGTCGCACTTTACCCGGTCACACGTTGCACAGTGACCGGAGGAGGAGCCAGAGGCGACGAGAATGTTTTATATGAAAAGTTTTATGATGCTGCTAATATATGTTGTTTTATATGTTTTTATTATGTTGTTTATATGAAAAAAAAAATTGTATGTTTTGTGGTGTTTTGTTCTTACAGCCCGAGGACGTGCTGTGATTTACCAGGGGGGAATGTAGCACCCTGAGGATTCGGCTGCTACAGGGGTATTGCACCTCAACCCAGAGGTGTGATATTCCACTCCCGGGTAAGGATGGAGTGTGGACCTGAGCTCGGTAGGCTGCATGCACTACACACATCCCATTTCCGAGGAACAGACCAATGGTACTCCCACTTAGAAATGTGCAGGTACGACCGAGTCTGTTCCTGGCTGGAGTGGGAGGGGGGTGGTACATCCCAAGTAGTGTAGGGGCAGATAGGGGGAGCAGCCTGGGTAAAGATAGGAGCTCATTGGGTGCTGGTCACCTGAGCTCACACATAGAGGGTGTATATAAGGTGGGCACCATCAAAGATCAGGGTCAGTCAGTCAGTCTGCCAGCCTTTTGCAGAGAGAAGTCAGAGGAGGAAGAGGAGCAGAGAAGCCCCAGAGAGAGAGAGAGTGGAGCAGAGAAGGAAAGACCCAGAGGAGACAAAGAGAGGACTCTGAGAACCCAAATTCAATCCCCGGGTGAAGAGTCGGCAATAGGGTACCGGATCCCAAACTGGTGGGGGCAAAAGCACACCCTAGCCAGAGACCGGAGGCCGTGGGCAGGATCTGCCACGGCCACCCACCACATCCACCCCGAAGGCATACCACGTGGAGGGTCAGGGAACCCAAGGCCAAGGGTCTCCCAACAGAAGGCCCGAGGGAGCTGGACCTAGGTGGATCACTAGTGGGGACGGCCAGAGGAAAGGACAGAAGGAGAGCTCAGGGTCACGCTCCGGACTTGTTTGGGGGTTTGCTGAATCCAGGACCTGGTGGACGCAGCACGGCTCGGGTGGTCACTTGAAGCTGGAGTGACCGGAACATCAGCAGTGAGTAAATACCTTAAACTGCACAACCCGACTCTGTCTTCACTTAACATCTATGCTGCACCACCACAACCCCCATCCTCTGCACCTGACCCCCTGAGGCTATACCCCACCCGTTGGGGGTTATACTACCAAAAGCTGCACCAACACCATCAGCCTCAGCGGACCCTGCTGCAGCGGCGGCCATAGTGACCGCAATACAACGGGTGGCGTAGTCGACATTAAGAACTTTATAACATCTGTAGGACTGCCACATACTCTGAGCTTGACACCCTGGGCACGGACCGGGTCACAGCCACTCGGAAAACTACAACTCCCATCTGATCCGGCTCCGGATATTTCCCCTAAAGAATATGGCCCAGGGGGCGCGTCATATATACTGGTGACTTACAATGAAGGATTGGCCAAAACAATATCATGTCATGGTCTAATGCATTGTTAAGCGGTATGCTTTTATAATTGTTTTTATTTTTTGATTGTTTGTCCAGTCTATATTAATAAAATTACGCAAATACTTTTTACGTTATTGGTGATCCCTGTCTTTACATACTACTTTCCTTCTTTTTTGGTTCTCTAGTAATTGCTATAGTATGTGTCGGGTAGATCCCTATGCTATGTTATTTGGTGGTGCCCTCCATCCCTTTAACTTTTTTAAAATTTGGTGGACATGTAAAAAATGTCTGGGAATGCTCGAAGTATACCCCTCTTTGGGATAATCCTAATTTGAGGGAACTGTGACATCTGGAAGGATTTGAGGAATGGAGAAATCAGGGCTTGAAATACGTATATGTCAGTTGTACTTAGATGGCCATTTCTGCTCATTTGACCACTTGAAGCAAGAGTTTAATTTGCATACCTCATATTTTTTTAAATCCCTGCAATTAAGACATGCAATATGGGCTCAGGAAACCATTTCTGATCTTACCATTTCCACCAGTGGGTTGATGGGCTTTGTGGTGCATGCTAAAGCTACAAAGGGAATTATATCACTATTATATAACTCCTTGTTATTAAAAATTCTTGGAGATCCAATGGCATTGGTCAGGGCTAGATGGGAGAGACACGTGAGCAATACTTTCACTGAGGAGTGGGAGTCTGTGCTAGAATCGACAGGACTGGTCTCAATTGATAAAGCGCAGAGGAGGTCCCAACTGTTTCTCATACACAGAGTTTACAGAACTCCAAAAGTATTATATAGGATGGACCTTTGAACTGATGCCTGCTGTCCATGTTGTAGGGAAGAGGGTGCGGAATTAATACATATGTTTTAGTCATGCTATCAACTAGTCACGCTATGGAAAAGTATTGTCAGATTGGTGATGGAGGTTTATAACATTAGAATTCCTCTTAGCGCAAACTTCTGTGTGTTACGCTTGCTGGGGAACGTGGTCGGTTCTGTCCAAGTACAGTTGGCCATTGCCAAAATATTCTATCAAACCAGAAAGTCTGTTGCCAAGCATTGGTTGGCAAACGGTCCTCCCTCGGTAGAGAAAATGGTTCAGAGCTTGAACAATACTATTTTAATGATAAAAAGGTCTATATAAGTGGAGAGCAATCGCCAAGTTTGGAAAGCAATGGGTTGACTGGATTAGATACCCAGCTGTAGTTTCGGACGCACAGGCAAGTGATGTTGTCTTCAATCTGTTGGAACTATGAGAAGTTTTTAATTCCTGTCGTAGCTAGGAATATGAAATACCCAATATCTTATCCTTAGGTTTTAGCTTTTTTTTAACTTTGTTTGGTTATGTCTCATTGCACACCACAAAGGGAAATGGAGAGAGTTGGTGGGGGTGGGGGGGATGTTTTTTGGAAAGGGAAGAGGGGGAGGGGAATTTGGTCTGAAACATGTATGAATGTTTGTTTATTCGCTTGCTACTCATTTACAGTACTTGGATTGTATAAGGCTCTGATCACTGCAAACTGTTCTGCTGTAAATTATGACATTGGTTTCAATAAAGGTTTTTTTGATTAAAAATAAAAAGGTGGCAGATACTTTTTAAAGAGAGTCTCTCAGCCTAAACTGACAATAAAAACTAAGAACACTGTCCTCTATGGGGTATAACCCTTATAAAAATCGCACCTAGGCTGGCACTATCACTCAGTAATCTTGAGGTTGTACACAGATTTGTAGTGCTCATAACTTTGACCCTTTCCCTTGGTGGCATGTACATGTACATGAGTTAAGGGAAAGAAGCTTAATTATCAAAAAATCAGGTTACAAAGTTCATTTATGTGTTTTAACATTGTAGGAACTGATCACCAGTGGTACACAAACATTTAAAGGGCATATGCAGAATTTTTATCAAATTTGCCTAATTTAATAAATGTGATGAAATCATGGAAATCAACCAATTCTCATTTGGTACATTGCCTACTACTTTAGCATCAAAACTCTGAAGGCCACACATCTCTTTATTTACTTTGTTGCCGCAGCATCATTGTGCTGTTTATGCATCTGACTTATAGAGAATCACTGGGTTCAAAGCTAATTCCTGCATGTATGACAGTGATTGGCTGCAGTGGTCACATGCAGGAATCAGTTCAGCAAAGTAAACAATGAATGGCCAGAATAAGAGCAGTGCTGGTGTTGGTGCTAAGTCGGATTTAACAAGTAATAGTTTCTTTTTTCTTCATGTCAATACATTTTCTGCTGTTAGGCAAATTTTTTTTAGATTCCCCCGACAAATCATGGCAAGTGCATCTCATAGATGCTCTATGGGAATTACACCAGCAGGTGCCGCCCTGCATCCCTGTTTGGGTCACAGTTTTAAAGGAAAATTCAGAAGAATTTTCACTTTTCTACTAATTGTGTAACTGTACAATGCATAAGAATAACTTTGTAAACATGTCCATGTGGAAATCTGAAGTTTGACTACAGTCGTGGCCAAAAGTTTTGAGATTGACACAAATTTTTCACAAAATGTGCTGCTTCAGTTTTTAGAAGAAATATGCATTAACTCTAGATTGTTATGGAGAATGATTAGATGAATTGCAAAAAATTGCAGTTAATCGTTACCATGACAACTAACTTACAAAAACTTCATTTCCACTTAGTTTCAGACCCACCACAAAATGACCTGCTTCCATCATTTTAGTGATCTTCTCATTAGCTCAGGAAAAAGTGATATCTAGGACAAGACATCTGATATGACTCTGTTATGCTGATTGAATTATAAGAAGAAGCTGGTTGCTTTAGAATGGTGCTTGTGCTTTAAATCATTGTTTTCTTCTGTTAACCATACTTACCTCCAATTAAAAATGTGCAGTCATCATTGCTTTGCATCAAAAGAGCTTTAAAGGAAAGGACATTGCTGCTTGTAAGACTGCCCCTTAGTCAAGCATTTACAGTTATATGAAAAAGTTTGGGCACCCCTATTAATCTTAAGCTTAATGTTTTATAAAAATTGGTGTTTTTGCAACAGCTATTTCAGTTTGATATATGTAATAACTGTTGGACACAGTAATGTTTCTGCCTTAAAATGAGGTTTATTGTACTAACAGAAAATGTGCAATCTGCATTCAAACAAAATTTGACAGGTGCATAAGTATGGGCACCTCACCAGAAAAGTGACATTAATATTTAGTAGATCCTCCTTTTGCAAAAATATCAGCCTCTAGTCGCTTCCTGTAGCTTTTAATGATTTCCTGGATCCTGGATGAAGGTATTTTTGACCATTCCTCTTTACAAAACAATTCCAGTTCAGTTAAGTTTGATCGTCGCCGAGCATGGACAGCCCTCTTCAAATGATCCCACAGATGTTCAATGATATTCAGGTCTGGGGACTGGGATGGCCATTCCAGAACATTGTAATTGTTCCTCTGCGTGAATGCCTGAGTAGATTTGGAGCGGTGTTTTGGATCATTGTCTTGCTGAAAGATCCATCCCCTGCGTAACTTCAACTTTGTCACTGATTCTTGAACATTATTGTCAAGAATCTGCTGATGCTGAGTGGAATCCATGCGTCCCTCAACTTTAACAAGATTCCCGGTGCCGGCATTGGCCACACAGCCCCAAAGCATGATGGAACCTCCACCAAATTTTACTGTGGGTAGCAAGTGTTTTTCTTGGAATGCTATGTTTTTTTGCCGCCATGCATAACGCCTTTTTGTATGACCAAACAACTCAATCTTGGTTTCATCAGTCCACAGGACCTTCTTCCAAAAAGAAATTGGCTTCTCCAAATGTGCTTTTGCATACCTCAGCCGACTCTGTTTGTGGCGTGCTTGCAGAAACGGCTTCTTTCGCATCACTCTGCCATACAGCTTCTCCTTGTGCAAAGTGCGTTGTATAGTTGACCGATGCACAGTGACACCATCTTCAGCAAGTTGATGCTGCAGCTCTCTGGAGGTGGTCTGAGGATTGTCCTTGACTGATCTCACCATTCTTCTTCTCTGCCTTTCTGATGTTTTTCTTGGCCTGCCACTTCTGGCCTTAACAAGAACTGTCCCTGTGTTCTTCCATTTCCTTACTATTTTCCTCACAGTGGAAACTGACAGGTTAAATCTCTGAGACAGCTTTTTGTATCCTTCCCCTGAACAACTATGTTGAATAATCTTTGTTTTCAGATCATTTCACAGTTGTTTTGAGGAGCCCATGAAGCCACTCTTCAGAGGAGATTCAAACAGGAGAACAACTTGCAAGTGGCCACTTTAAGTAGCTTTTCTCATGATTGCATACACCTGGCTATGAAGTTCAAAGCTCAATGAGGTTACAAAACCAAAAAAAGAGCTTTAGTAAGTCAGTAAAAAGTAGGTAGGAGTATTTAAAACAATAAAATGATAAGGGTGCCCATACTTATGCACCTGTCAAATTTTGTTTGAATGCAGATTGCACATTTTCTGTTAGTACAATAAACCTCATTTCAAGGCAGAAACATTACTGTGTCCAACAGTTATTACATACATCAAACTGAAATAGCTGTTGCAAAAACACCAATTTTTATAAAACATTAAGCTTAAGATTAATAGGGGTGCCCAAACTTTTTCATATAACTGTATCTGTGAAGAAGGCTTCAGGGCACCCAAGGCTTGAAGCTCATCAAGAGAATGTCAAGAGTGTGCAAAGCAGTCATCAAAGCAAAAGGTGGCTACTTTGAACAACCTAGAATATAAGACATATTTTCAGTTGTTTCACACTTTTTTCTTAACTATATAATTCCACATGTGTTAATTCAAAGTTTTGATGCCTTCATTGTGAATGTACAATTTTCATAGTCCTGAAAATACAGAAAAATCTTTAAATGAGAAGGAGTCTCCAAACTTTTGGTCTGTACTGTATGTCACAAAGCAACAGCAAAGGAAAAAAGTCTCATATAGCTAGGTCCCAATAAAAAAAAATCGAAAGTGGTAACTATTTATGGTCCATAAGTCCAGAAATTACTTGGTCTTTAACCCTTTCAGTCCGTAGCCTGTTTTCATCTTCCTGACCAGGCCAAATTTTACAATTCTGTCCAGTGTCACTTTATGAGGTAATAACTCTGGAACGCTTCAACGTGTTCCAGCGATTCTGAGAATGTTTTTTTTTGGTGATATGTTGTATTTCATGTTATTGATAAAATTAGGCCGATATTGTTTGCGTTTATTTGTGAAAAAAATCAGAATCTTAGTGAAAATTTAGAAAATGTTGCAATTTTCAAATTTTTATGCCCTTAAACCAGATAGTTATATCACACAAAATAGTTCATAAATAACATTTACCACATGTCACCATACTTTTTAAAAATGTAATTGAAACATATTTTTTTTGTTATAAAGTTAGAAGGGTTAAAAGTTTATCAGCAATTTCTAATTTTTCCATTAAAATGTACAAAACCATTTTTTAGGGACCGCATCACGTTTGAAGTGACTGTGAGGGGCCAACGTAACAGAAAATATCCAAAAGTGACACCATTTTCCCCTGAATACACAGACACCCCATATGTGGTGAAAAACTACTGTTTTGGCGCACAGCATGGCCCATAAGGCCGTTGGACTTTTGGAGCGCAAAATTGGCTGAAATAGATAGCGGACGCCATGTTTATCCACAAGTGACCTTATTTTGGAAATTACACCCTTCAAGGAATTTATCTAGAGGTGTGGTGAGCACCTTAAACCCTCAGGCAGGTGTTTCACAATATTTTATAATGTTGCGTCGTGAAAATGAAAAAGTACATTTTTCACACAAAAATGTTGCTTTAGCCCAAAATTTTGAATTTTCACAAGGGTAACAGGAGAAAATAGACAGGGCTCGGAATGGAAGGAGCACCGATTGAATTCTGAAGCACAATTTTGGCTGGAATAGATTGGGGATGTCATGTCACATTTGAAGAGCACCTGACGTGCCAAAACAGCAGAAACCCCCACAAGTGATCCATTTTGGGAAAGTACAGCTCTTGAGGAATTCATCTAGTGTTGTATTGAGCATTTTAACCCTCAGGTGATTCACAGAATTGTATAACATTGGGCTGAGTCAATGGAAAATTACTATTTTTTTCCACTAAAATGTTGCTTTGGCCCCAAGTTTTCAATTTTCAAAAGGAATAATAGGAGAAAATGAACTATACAATTTGTTACGCAATTTCTCCTGAGTATACTGAGTACGCTAATACCCCATATGTGGTCTTAAACTACTTTTGAGGCACAGTGCAAAGCTCAGAAGGAAAGAGTGCCATAGTAGAGTTAAGATTTTGCAGGAATGATTTGAAGGTGACATGTCACATTGTTAGAGCCCCTGAGGTGCCACAACAGCAGAAATCCCCATAAGTGACCCCATTTTTCAAACTTCACCTCTAAATGAATTCATCTATGGGTGCAGGAAGCATAGCATGTTGACACCACAGGTGGCTCACAGAATTTTATACCATTGAGCGGTGAAGAAAGAATAATTACATTTCTACCACTAAAATGTTTTAGCGACAAGTTTTATATTTTTAGAAGGTCTAATAAGAAAAATGCACCTCACAGTTTGTTGTGCAATTTCTCCTGAGTGTGACAATATCCGACATGTAATCAGGAACTACTTTTGAGGTACAACAGAAAACTCAGAAGGGAAGGAGAGCCATATTATAGTGCTGTTATGTCATAACCCACTGGAAGAGGCCCTGAGGTGCTAGAACAGCAGAACCCCCCATAAATGACCCCATTTTACAAACTACACCTCTCAATGAATTCATGTAAGGGTGCAGTGATCATATTGACACCACAGGTGTGTCACAGAATTTTAAACCATTGGGCAGTAAAGAAAAAATACAGTATTTTTCGGACCGTAAGACGCACCTAGGTTTTAGTGGAGGAAAATAGAAAAAAAATTGACGCAAAAATTGTGGTCATGATGCACTGTTAAGGGGGAGTGGGTCTGCTGCTGACACTGGTATAGGGGAAATGTTCCCCAATTCTGATAATATCCCCCATCCTGGTAGATATGCCCCCCCTTCCTATTATACGTGACCCCCATCCCTATCCTGGTATGCATGGCACTCTTCATCCCTCTCCTGGTATGCATGGCACCCCTCATCCCTATCCTGGCATGCATGGCACCCCTCATCCCTATCCTGGAATGCATGGCACCCCTCATCCTTATCCTGGTATGCATGGCCCCCTCATCCTTATCCTGGTATGCATAGACCCCTCATCCTTATCCTGATATGCATGGCCCCCCTCATCCTTATACTGGTATGCATAATCCCCCTCATCCTTATATATGGCCCCATTATCCTTATCCTGGTATGTATGGCCCCCTCATCCTTATCCTGGTATATATGGCCCCCTCATCCTTATCCTGGTATGTATGGCCCCCTCATCCTTATCCTGGTATGTATGGCCCCCTCATCCTTATCTTGGTATGTATGGCCCCCTCAATCTTACCCTGGTATGTATGGCCCCCTCATCATTACCCTGGTATGTATGGCCCCCTCATCCTTATCCTGGTATGTATGATCCCCCTCATCCTTATCCTGGTATGTATGGCCCCTTCATCCTTACCCTGGTATGTATGATCCCCCTCATCCTTATCCTGGTATGTATGGCCCCCTCATCCTTACCCTGGTATGTATGGCCCCCTCATCCTTATCCTGTTATATATGGCCCCCTCATCCTTATCCTGGTATGTATGGCCCCCTCATCCTTATCCTGGTATGTATGGCCCTCTCAATCTTACCCTGGTATGTATGGCCCCACTCATCCTTATCCTGGTATGTATGATCCCCCTCATCCTTATCCTGGTATGTATGGCCCCCTCATCCTTACCCTGGCATGTATAATCCCCCTCATCCTTATCCTGGTATATATGGCCCCATCATCCTTATACTGGTATGTATGGCCCCCTCATCCTTATCCTGGTATATATGGCCCCCTCATCCTTATCCTGGTATATATGGCCCCCTCATCCTTATCCTGGTATGTATGGCCCCCTCATCCTTATCCTGGTATGTATGGCCCCCTCAATCTTACCCTGGTATGTATGGCCCCCTCATCCTTATCCTGGTATGTATGATCCCCCTTATCCTTATCCTGGTTTGTATGGCCCCCTCATCCTTATCCTGGTATGTATGATCCCCCTCATCCTTATCCTGGTATGTATGGCCTCCTCATACTTACCCCGGTATGTATGGCCCCCTCATCCTTACCCTGGTATGTATGGCCCCCTCATCCTTATCCTAGTATGCATGGTCCCCCTAATCCCCATCACGCTGCACATAAAAAAATAAACACTCCTACTCACCTTTCTTCTCTCCTCCAGCGCTGCGACCTGTCTGCCCGCACTGATCTCTCCAAGGAGAGGTCAGCTGCCGGAAGTCACTGCTCCCCATGCTGGGACTGTGTGCGCGGGAGCAGTGACTTCATGCTGCTTAATAGCCGGCACACAGTGTAGTCGCAGCGCGGCTCCTGCTGCTGCCGGGCGATCGCGTGTGCCCGCTATTAAAGGGCATGAATATTCACCCCCTCCCCTTGCCCATGGGCGTGGAGAGGGAGAGAATATTCATACCTTTTAATAGGGGCACACACGATCGCCCGGCAGCAGCAGGAGCCGCGCTGCTGATACATTGTGTGACGCTATTAAGGAGCATGAATATTCAGTGCTCCCCACGCCTATGGGCGTGGGGAGCACTGAATATTTATTTTCTTTAGCAGCGGGGACAGTGTAGGCTGCAGCAGGCGGCTGCTGCCTCCTGTGCCCCGCTCCTCTGCTGCAACTGCTCCCCCATATAGTATATATATATATATATATATACAGTACAGACCAAAAGTTTGGACGCACCTTCTCATTTTAAGATTTTTCTGTATTTTCATGACTTTGAAAATTGTACATTCATACTGAAGGCATAAAAACTATGAATTAACACATGTGGAATTATATACTTAACAAAAAAGTGTGAAACAACTGAAAATATGTCTTATATTCTTGGTTCTTCAAAGTAGCCACATTTTGCTTTGATGACTGCTTTGCACACTCTTGGCATTCTCTTGATGAGCTTCAAGAGGTAGTCACCGGAAATGGTCTTCCAGCAATCTTGAAGGAGTTCTCGGAGATGCTTAGCACTGGTTGGCCCCTTTGCCTTCACTCTGTGGTCCAGCTCACCCCAAACCATCTTGATTGGGTTCAGGTCTGGTGACTGTAGAGGCCAGGTCATCTGGCGTAGCACCCCATCACTCTCCTTCTTGGTCAAATAGCCCTTACACAGCCTGGAGGTGTGTTTGGGGTTATTGTCCTGTTGAAAAATAAATGATGGTCCAACTAAACGCAAACCGGATGGAATAGCATGCCGCTGCAAGATGCTGTGGTAGCCATGCTGGTTCACTATGCCTTCAATTTTGAATAAATCCCCAACAGTGTCACCAGCAAAGCCCCCCCCCCACACCATCACACCTCCTCCTCCATGCTTCACGGTGGGAACCAGGCATGTAGAGTCCATCCGTTCACCTTTTCTGCGTCGCACAGACACGGTGGTTGGAGCCAAAGATCTCAAATTTGGACTCATCAGACCAAAGCACAGATTTCCACTGGTCTAATGTCCATTCCTTGTGTTCTTTAGCCCAAACAAGTCTCTTCTGCTTGTTGCCTGTCCTTAGCAGTGGTTTCCTAGCAGCTATTTTACCATGAAGGCCTGCTGCACAAAGTCTCCTCTTAACAGTTGTTGTAGAGATGTGTCTTCTGCTAGAACTCTGTGAGGCATTGACCTGGTCTCTAATCTGAGCTGCTGTTAACCTGCGATTTCTGAGGCTGGTGACTCGGATAAACTTATCCTCAGAAGCAGAGGTGACTCTTGGTCTTCCTTTCCTGGGGCGGTCCTCATGTGAGCCAGTTTCTTTGTAGCGCTTGATGGTTTTTGCAACTGCACTTGGGGACATTTTCAAAGTTTGCCCAATTTTTCGGACTGACTGATCTTCATTTCTTAAAGTAATGATGGCCACTCGTTTTTCTTTACTTAGCTGCTTTTTTCTTGCCATAATACAAATTCTAACAGTATATTCAGTAGGACTATCAGCTGTGTATCCACCAGACTTCTGCACAACACAACTGATGGTCCCAACCCCATTTATAAGGCAAGAAATCCCACTTATTAAACCTGACAGGGCACACCTGTGAAGTGAAAACCATTTCCGGTGACTACCTCTTGAAGCTCATCAAGAGAATGCCAAGAGTGTGCAAAGCAGTCATCAAAGCAAAAGGTGGCTACTTTGAAGAACCTAGAATATAAGACATATTTTCAGTTGTTTCACACTTTTTTGTTAAGTATATAATTCCACATGTGTTAATTCATAGTTTTGATGCCTTCAGTGTGAATGTACAATTTTCATAGTCATGAAAATACAGAAAAATCTTTAAATGAGAAGGTGTGTCCAAACTTTTGGTTTGTACTGTACATATATACCCCCCCCAGCAACATTCAGACTATAAGACCCACCCCCCAAAATTTTGGAGGAAAAAAGTGTGTCTTATAGTCCGAAAAATACGGTAATTACATTTTTGCCACAGAAATTTTGTTTTATTGACAGATTTTACATTTTCACATGGGGAAATGGGTAAAAAAGGGTAAACTTGACACCAAAATTTGTGACACAATTTCTGCTGAATGTGGCAATACCCCATATGTGGCTGTACAGTACTGCTTAGCCACACAGTGAGACTTGGGAGGGACAGAGCGCTATTTGCATCATTGTGGGCAGATTTTTCTAGAATAGTTTGCAGACTCCATATACAGCGCCCCTAAGTGCCAGAAGAGCAGAATTTCCCTTCAAGTGACCCTATTTTGAAAATAACACACCTCTGGGAATTTATCCACAGATGTAGTGATGATTTTGACTCCATGGGTGTTTTCCAGAAACAAGCAGTAGTGGATGTTGCTGAGTGAAAATTGCAAATGTGCCATTGTAGTGATCAGTACGTTGTAGTGCTCATACATTGGAAACACGCACCCCGTAAATTAAGAGGGTTGTCATGGAAACAAATACCAAACATGTGGACACCAAATGTAGTTTAAGCACATTGTGGGGCTTAGAAGGGAGGGAGGCATTTTGAATTGGGATTACATAATTCACTGGATTTCTTTTGGGGGTGAGGAGCTATAGCACTTTTCCAGAGCCTTTGTGCTACCAGCAACGTGGAAGCCCCTTATATTTCCATTGACGAATGGCAGACCTCTTATATTTCCATTGCCGAATGGCGGACCTGAGTGGGAATTTACTTTTTTTTGCTCTATGCTAAGCACGTACGTTGGGGTTTACATCTAAATCTCCGAGTGATGTGATTCAGATGAAACCCCCAATGAATCCATTCAGTATAATGAGGCAGCAGAGTTACTTTGGAGTCTTCTGACCTGTTCTCAGTGGTGTCCTTCTTTTTAAAGGTACACAAAACTGTGGTTGACAGCCCTTTTATGCACTCTTAAAAAGACGGACACTGCCATATCATAGGCCAGGTGGCGTCCACAGTGTCTACATCTGCCTCATTATAGGGAATCATCTGCCGGGGGTTCCCTCTGAATCACATATTTCTGAGATTCACATGGAAATCCCAATGTATGCGCTCAGCGGATAAATGTACAGGATAAATGTGAGCTGAGCCTTACTGCAATCTTTGGGAGGCAGAATAAATAAATCAACAGCAAGTCAAAAATTGGTTTTATTTATTTTTTACGCCGTTGCTCGTGCGGTATAAGTGATTTGACGACTTTATTCTTCGGGTCGGTGCGATTACAACGATACCAGATTTATATAGTTTTTTATGTTTGGCTGCTGTCACACACTAAAAGACACTTTTTTCTTTGCAAAACAAAGTTTTTGCATTGCCATATTCTGAGAGATATAATTTTTCTATATTTCGGCCAACAGAGCCATGTTAGGGCTTGTTTTTTGCGGGATGTGTTGATATTTTTACTGTTACCATTTTTGGTCACATAACATTTTTTGATCGCTTTCTGTTTTGATTTTTGGGAGGCAGAATAAACAAAAACCAACAATTCAGGAATTTTTTTTTACTTTATTTTATAACGTTCACCATGTGGTAAACTTGTTAAGACCACTTTATTCTTTGGGTCAGTACGATTATAGCGATACCACATTTATATAATTTTTATTATGTTTTGCTGCTTTGACACAATAAAAACTATTTTATAAAAAAATAATTATTTTTGCATTGCTTCATTTTGGAGCTTTAACTTTTTTATTTTTCTGCTGCTGGAGCTGTATGTTGGCTTGGTTTTTGCTGGACAAGATGAGATTTTCAGCTATTCCATTTCTATTTACATTCGACTTTTTGATCTCGTTTTATTCCACTTTTTTCGGTGGTATAATGAAAAGGCATAGTTTTTTGATACGTTTCATTTTTTTTTTTTATGATGTTCACTGAAGGGGTTAACTAATGTGAAAGTTTTATAGGTCTGGTCAGTCCTGATGCAGCAATACCAAATATGTGTACTTTATTTGTTTATATTTTGTTTTTACATAAATTTATGCATTTATTGATATAATATTTTTCTTTTATTTTCTTCTTTATTTTGTGATTTTTTTAAATTATTTAAAAAATTTTTTTTTACCTTTTTTACCCTGCTCTGATCACTGATCTAATACTTTGCAATGCTTTTGCATTGTAGGCAATTAGATCAATGCATGACAGTCAGGGAGTAGGTGTGTCAGCTCCTGCTCTCAGCAGGAACTTACAGGCAGGCCACCGTACCTGGGTGACCCTGCGGCCATCTTTCTACCTGGGGTTGCCATTGAGACCATCGGCACAGTCGCTTTTATGCCGCTCAGAGTAGAGAGGAAGCTCCCTCCCTCTGCAATCTGATCACTATTGAGTCATTATCAGAGGGGTTAAACGCCTTCGATTGGTGCCATCACCGATCGTGGGCATTGCTGCAGAGTATCATATAGTGCTGGCACCTGCTGATGAGCGCCGGGAGTGAACCGTACATGTAGGACGGTTGTGGCTTTTTTTTTTGAAAGTTTCATTTATTATAGCAACTCTAAAATGGAAATAAAATACAAGTTCCATACTTGTTTTTAAAAAGGTCAAACTTCTCACTCTTGTAATGTACAACTAAAGTGATATTCCCAAATTAGTAAGTGGTGGCATATCGCTGGAGGTCAGTGATTGTCGAAGGTCACCCACTGATCTTGAGAATGACCTGGCACTCTTCTAACAGAATAGAAAATGGAATATAAATCCCGACATGTCCTATGAAAATCCAGTTAACATTCTTCTAATGTGTACAGCCACGTTTATGTATTTACTCATAGCCTATAAAATCATTGACAGAATCAGCCTCAAATAGCACCATAGAACTTTGACTTGAAATTTTGCCATCTAAATTGTTGAAACAAATATGCCGTATACCTCTTCCGACAAGCCTACAACCTGCAGTAACCCTCCTCCACCATACCGCTGCACGCCCAGCTCTACCCTCATCTACTGTATCCTCATCCATCCCTCGTACATTGTGAGCCCTCGCGGGCAGGGTCCTCTCTCCTCCTGTACCAGTCAAGGACTTGTTTTGTTCATGATTATGTTACCTGTTGTTTATTATGTATATCCCTTTCATATCTAAAGCTCTATGGAATAATTGGCGCTATAATAATAATAATGTGTGAACCCAGCCTTGATCGGATGATGAGTATATTTGCTTCAACATTTCAGATAGCGGAATTTGACACCAAATTTCGGTGGTGCTATTTTATATTTTAGGATGTTTCTAGTAACTCTTTTATACACTATGAGTATAAAATACTCATAGCACCATATACACATTTCTAGAAATCATCATGTTTGTATACTTCAAAGAAAAATATTTTTGTAGTGAAAATGAACTCTTTGGAGAATTAAAATGTTTAACCCCTTAATGACCGCCAATACACGTAAAAACTGCGGCCGCTAAGGGGCCTTATTCCCTCATCGTCGTTTTAAAATGGTGTTCGGGAATAAGTGTATAATTCTCTCTAAAGTCGGAAAATCAGGCCCAAAATATTCAAATATTGCTCCTTCCATTCAGAGCCTTGCTGTGTGTTCAAACAGAACTTTTTGGCGACATGTTTGGTATTGCCGAACTCGGAAGAAAGTGGGTAAAAAACTGAGGGGTCCACTTTTTGGTGTTACCTCTTGCAAAAGTAAAAAAAAATTGGGGCTAAAGCAACATTTTAGAGGTAAAGTTTAAAACTTTTTTTTTATTCACTTTGCATTAATTCCTGTGTAGTACCTGAAGGGTTAAAAAAAAATCCTGACAACAGTTTTGAAGTATTTGAGAGGTGCAGTTTTTAAAATGGTATCACCTTTGGGGAGTTTTCAATATATAGAGCCCTCAAACTCCATTTAAATCTGAATAGGTCCCTAAAGAAACAGGTTTTGAAAATTTGTTAAGAAATGATTTTTGAAAAATGATGCGATGTAAAGTAGACATGTGGGAAATGTTATTTATTAATTATTTTGTATAGCATGTCTAACTGGTTTAGGGACATAAAGATGAAAAGACGAAAATATTTGCAATATTTTCACAAATAAATGCAACAATATCAGCCTAAATTCATGAATACCATGAAGTACAGTGTGCCGCGAAAAAACAATCTCAGAATCACTGGGATACGTTGAAGCGTTCCAGGGTTATTACCTCAAAAGTGACACTGGTCAGATTTATAAAATTTGGCCTGGTCATTATGGCCACGTTCACACGTTCAGTATTTGGTCAGTATTTTACATCATTATTTGTAAGCCAAAACCAGGAGTGGAACAATCAGAGGAAAAGTATAATAGAAACACGTCACCACTTCTGTATTTATCACCCACTCCTGGTTTTGGCTTATAAATACTGATGTAAAATACTGACCAAATACTGAACGTGTGAACGCGGCACTTAAAGTCTAATTTAGTTTGGTAAGCAAGAGATTAAAAGAATCTTAAATTGATTCACTGTGTACCCACATGTTTCAAAGACGTCATTTAAAACATACATTCAGGTTAGTGTCTCTTGCTGATGACAATAAAAATCATTGTCATTTGTTAATTCTAGAAAAGATTTTTTTTTTTCAAAATATGTAAAATAACAAAAAAAAAATAGATTATAAATTAAGAAAGTTCCACACTGGAATAAACACAGAACAAACCACCCTACTAATGCTCCCATCCACATGGCCTTATATCTGTTTTTAAGGTTTGAAAATATCCTAGATTTTACTAGTCTTAAAACATATGAACAACGCCAATAGAACTGATTCCCCGATTTATGAATTTTCTCTCTATACAGAACTGCTCACTTCATTTCATGGCTTCCTAACTTGTTTGATGATCAGAAAAAGAAGCATCAATATGGGTTTTAGGTACTTTGAGACAAAGTCATATTTTGCAGGTTTACTAAGGTTTTTAACATCTGCTAGCATGCTCTGAATAGATCCACTAACCCTATTCTACATTCCTTCTTAGATCCTAACTTGAAGTTTATGAACTGTGTAGAAAATACCTTCCCATGGTTTCTAGTTACATTTTTGGAGGAGGGGAATGAAATACGCCTGAACTATTTATTCTAGCTTTGTGTTCTTAGTAGGAACCCAAGGCATAGATTTGTATAGATTGTATGGTCATTAAGAAGCACACATTCAATAGTCACTAAAATTGTGCAAACAGACGCATGCTCTGCAACCTGATGCATTTCACTGCAGATTTTAGGCAGAAGTCAGAAGTGTGATACTGGGAGGAGGCTTATTTGTAAGTAAGAAGTACTGAGCTATTTCATGATTAATAGGGGGTTACCTCCCAAGAATAAACTTCCATTAGAGGTGGCAGATGGTAAAGCAGTAGGAATGCCAAATACGTTAATTTGACTTAGTGCTCTCTTGAAAGTAAAAATAGATATACTAATGTAGTCTGGAGTTTAAACTCAGCCCAGGGACAGGTCTGTTTACAATAAAAAAAAAATTCTGAAAAAATTCCTCATATATTAAGATATTATGTTACACTGAACTGTACAGTCATGGCCAAAAGTGTTGGCATCCTTGAAATTGTTCCAGAAAATAAAGTATTTCTCCCAGAAAATTATTGCAATTACACATGTTTTGTTACACACAAGTTTGTTTCCTTTGTATGTATTGGATCAACACAAAAAAGCAGAGAAAAAAAGGCAAATTGGACGGGCAATATGAAAATCACACCTGAAACCAGATAAAAGGGGAGATGTTGACTAAATCTCTGCATTATGTGTCTGTGTGTGCCACACTAAGCAATGAGAACAGAAAGAGGAGAAGAGAACTGTCTGAGGACTTGAGAACCAAAATTGTTGAACAATATCAGGAATCTGAAGATTTCAAGTCCATCTCCAGAGATCTTGATGTTTCTTTGTCCACAGTGTGCAACATAATCAAAAAGTTTACAACCCATGGCACTGTAATTAATCTCACTGGACGTGGATGGCAGAGAAAAATTGATGGAAGGTTGCAATGCAGGATAGTCCGGATGGTGGATAAGCAGTCCCAATCAAGTTCCAAAGAAATTCAAGCTATCCTTCAGGCTCAGGGTGCATCAGTGTCAGCGTGAACTATCCGTTGACATTTGAATGAAATTAAATGCTATGGCAGGAGACCCAGGAGGACCCCACTGCTGACACAGAGACATAAAAAATGCTAGACTGCAGTTTCCTAAATTGCATGTGGGTAAGCCAAAATCCTTCTGGGAAAGCGTCTTGTGGTCAGATGAGACCAAGATAGAGATTTTTGGTAAAACACATCATTCTACTGTTTACCGAAAATAGAATGAGGCCTACAAAAAAAGAACACAGTACCTGCAGTCTAATATGGTGGAGGTGCTAAGATGTTTTGGGGTTGTTTCACTGCCTCTGGCACTGGGGACTTTGACTGCATTCAAGGCATCATGAAATCTGAAGATTACAAAAGGATTTTGAGTCGCAACATGGTGCCCAGTGTCAGAAAGCTGGTGTTGCTGAATTCAGAAATGTCTGATCTATCAAAATATAAAATAAATTAATCCAATGGTAAATGGTGTAACGAAAAAAAAATCAAGACGCTAGAATTATGTTTTTTGGTCGCTGCAACACTGAAATAAAATGTAATAAGAGGCGATCAAAACATCCTATGTGCCCTAATATTATATCAATATAAATGTCAGCTCATGGTGCAAAAAATAAGCCCTCACCCAGTCCTAGGTCTGGAAAAATAGAAACGCTACGAGTCTCGGAAAATGGTGACAAACACAAAAACGTTATTTTCATACAAACGTAGGAATTTTTTTTCACCACCTCAATAAAAAAGAACCTATACAAGTTTGGTATCTGCGTACACGTACTAACCTGGAGAATCATATGGGCAGGGCTGTTTTACCATATAGTGAGTTCTGTGTAAACTGTTTGGGTAAGAATACAAGGAGAGAACAATGGAAAGGACACCATTATAGGCGTTTACTGTAGGCCACCTGGGCAAGCTGAAGATATGGATGAACTATTTATGCATCAGATGGCTAAGTTATCAAAAAAATATGATGAAGTGATCATGGGAGATTTCAACTATCCAGACATTTGTTGGGAATCTCTCTCAGGCAAAAGTGACAGGTCCAGCAAATTCTTATGCTCCCTTGCTGACAACTTTATCTTCCAAAAGGTAGAAGAGAGAACAAGGGGATCTGCTACTTTGGATCAAATTCTTACCAACAGGGAGGAAATGGTTGAGGAAGCAATGATGGCTGGGGCCCTAGGAGTCTGCGATCATGCTATCATAGAATTTTAGATAACTAGAGGAGGAAGACCAGTGAAGAGTCAAATTTTGCTTTGATAGCAGCCTTCAGCTTGTCTGCATTGTTGGGTCTGGTGTCTCTCATCTTCCTCTTGACAATACCCCATAGATTCTCTATGGGGTTAAGGTCAGGTGAGTTTGCTGGCCAATCAAGCACAGTGATACTGTTGTTTCTAAACCAGGTGTTGGTACTTTTGGCAGTGTGGAGAGGTGCCGAGTCCTGCTGGAGAATGAAATTTCCATCTCCAAAAAGCTTGTCAGCAGAGTGAAGCATGAAGTGCTCTAAAATTTCCTGGTAGACGGCTGCGCTGACTTTGGTCTTGATAAAATACAGTGGACCTACACCAGTAGATGACATGGCTCCCCAAACCATCACTGATTGTGGAAACTTTACACTAGACCTCAAGCAGCTTGGATTGTGGCCTCTCCACTCTTCCTCAAGACTCGGGACCTTGATTTCCAAATGAAATGCAAAATTACTTTCATCTGAAAACAACACCTTGGACCACTGAACAACAGTCCAGGTCTTTTTCTCATTGGCCCAGGTTAGACGCTTCTGGCATTGTCTATTGCTCATGAGTGGCTTGACACAAGGAATGCGTCACTTGTAGCCCATGTCCTGGATACGTCTGTGTGTGGTTGCTCCAGCAGCAGTCCACTCCTTATGACTCTACCCCAAATTTTTGAATGGCCTTTTCTTAACAATCCTTTCAAGGCTGCAGTTATCCCGGTTGCTCGTGCACCTTTCTCTACCACACTTTTCCCTTCCACTCAACTTTCCATTAATATGCATAGATACAGCACTCTGTGAACAGCCAGCTTCTTTAGCACTGACCTTTTGTGGCTTACCCTCCTTGTTGAGTGTGTCAATGACTGCCTTCTGGACATCTGTCAAGTCAGCAGTCGTCCCCATGATTGTGGAGCCTACTGAAGCAGACTAAGGGACCTTTTTAAATGCTTAGGAAGCCTTTGCAGGTGTTTTTTGTTAGTTATTCTAATTTGGTGAGATAATGACATTGGTGTTTTCATTGGCTATAAGCCATAATCATTAACATTAACAGAAATAAACACTTGAAATAAATCACTCTGTTTGTAATGACTCTATATAATTTATGAGTTTCACTTTTTGTATTGAAGAACTGAAATAAATTAAATTTTTGATGATATTCTAATTTTGTGAGAAGCACCTGTAGTATAGCTTGACTTCAGCAAAGCATTTGACAAAGTATCTCATACCATTCGTATTGAAAAAGTGACCAACTATGGAATGGACAAGGCAACTGTTAGGTGGATTCATAACTGGCTTAGCGATCAAACCCAAAGAGTGGTCATAAATGGTTGCACATCCAGTTGGAAGAATGTCTTAAGGGCTGTGTCCTGGGCCCTGTGTTGTTCAACATCTTTGTCAATGATTTAGATGAAGGAATTGATGGTAAACTGATTATATTTGCTGATGACACAAAGCTAGGAGGGATAGCTAATACTAGAGAAGAGAGAGAGAGGATTCAAAATTATCTAAACAAACTGGAACTGTGGACAGCAACTAACAGAATGTTTTTTAAGTAGGAGAAATGCAAAATCCTACATCTGGGAAAGAAAAATGAAAAAAGCATATACAGAAAGGGAGGAATAGGGCTCAGCAACAACACATGTGAAAAAGACTTGGGTATACTAATAGATCACAGACTGAAAATTAGTCAACAGTGTGATGCAGCAGCAACAAAGGCAAACACAATTCTGGGTTGCATTAACTGAAGCATAGTCTAGATCATGTGAAGTAATTATCCCTCTCTACTCCTCTTTGATCAGACCTCATCTGGAATACTGTGTCCAGTTCTTGGCACCACATATTTAAAAAACATGAAGAAACTGGAGCAAGTACAGAGAAGAGCGACCAAAATGGTGACCGGTCTGCAAACAATGTCCTATGAGGAACGGTAAGGCTATGTGCACACAATCCTTTTTGGCAGCTCTTTGAACGCAGCATACTTGTGCTGCGTCCAAAGCGCTGCACGCAGGTGAATCCGCATTTGTTCATTGAAATCCCATCCACTATGCTCTAACATCTGGCCGATGCGGATTGCACGCAGCGCAACTCCGATGCGTCCAATCCAAAGCGTTTACTGACCATTTGCATGAACCTACAGAGGATTTGGGAATGTTTAGCTTGCAAAAAAGAAGACTGAGAGGAGACTTAATAGCTGTCTATGAATATCTCAAGGGCTCTCACACTGCAGAGGGATCAGCTTTATTCTCATTTGCACAAAGAAGCTTTTATTGGGAACATTTTACATAACATTTTAGATCACATTTATCCTGCACTGTACGCTGAGCACCTACTTTGGGATTTCCATCTAAATCTCCAAATGACGTGATTCAGATGAAACCCTGAAGGGATCCATTCACTATAATGAGATGAGGCAGCAGAGTTACTCTGGACTCCGTCTGGCCTCTGTTCAGCGTTATCCTTCTTTTCAGAGGTGCACAAAACTGTGGCTGACCGCGCTTTTATTTACGCCTAAAAAGATGGACACCGCCGGATCATAGTGCCTCCATCTGTCTCATTACAGGGAGTCTTCCGTCAGGGGTTCCGTCTGAATCACGTATTTCAGAGATTTACACGGAAACCCCAGTGTAAGCGCTCTGCGCAGAGTGCAGGATACATGTGCGCCGAGCCTTACTGCGATCTTTGGAAGGCAGAATAAACAAATCTGCAAGAGGTGAAGAATTGGTTTTGATTTTTTACGCCATTCCTCGTGCAATATAAAAGTGATTAGACGACTTTATTTTTTTCGGGTCGGTGCGATTACAGCGATGCCAGATTCATATGGGGTTTTTATGATTGACAGCTGTCAAACTAAAAGAGACTCATGTGACAGCTTGTTTTTTGCGGGACGAGTTGACGTTTTTATTGGTACCCCTTTTGGGCAAATTACATTTTTTGATCACTTTCTATTCAGATTTTTGGGAGGCAGAATGAACAAAAAACAATTCAGGAAATTTTTTTGTTGTTATTTGTGTGGTAAAATTGATAAGGCAGCTTTATTCTTTGGGTCAGTATGTTTACAGCGGTACCACATTTATGTAATTTTTTTCTTTTTGCGCTTTTACATAAAACTTTTATAGAAAAAATAATTATCTTTGCATAGCTTTATTCTGAGCGCTGTAACTTTTTAATTTTTCGGATGATGGAGCTGTATGGCAGCTTGATTTTTATGGGACAAGATGACGTTTTCAGCGGTACTATTCTTATTTACATTCATCTTTTTGATCGCGTTTTATTCCACTTTTTTCCAGTGGTATGATGAAAAGTCATAGTTTCTCATGTTTTTTTTTTATGCTGTTCACTGAAAGGGTTAACTAGTGTGACACGTTTATAGATCGGGTCGTTCCGGACGCGGCGATACCAAATATGTGTACTCTTTTGTTTATTTATTTATTTATTTTTTTTACCTATAAATCTGTATTTATTAGTGTAATACTTTTTTTTTTTTTTAGGTTTTTACAATTTTTTTTTTTTTTTGCTTTTTTACTTAGTCTCACTATGGGACTTTCACTTTTTTCATAGATATAATGTATTGCAATGCACTAGCATTGCAATACATTATACCTATATTGAAAGCTCCTGAGACTATGCTGTGCATTGGTCTCAGGAGCTTTCCGTAGCTTGGTGACCTGGGGGTCGTCATGATGACCCCTGGTCACCATGGCAACGGTCGGGCCCCCGCGATGACGTCACGGGAGCGCTGACCTGAAGGCAGAGGGAGCTCCCAGCCCTCTGCCTGCCTCCTGAACACTGCGATCGCGCTCGATCGCAGCATTCAGGGGGTTAACAGCCAGAGGCGGCGCTGACACCGCTCCTGGCTGTTTAGTGCCGCAGCTCAGCCACTGGCAGTGCTGAGCTCCGGCACTGATCGGGCAGGAGAGGCTGAAATTTCAGTGTCTCCTGCTCCATCATGCTGTGATCGATCAGTCAGATTGACTGATCGATCTCAGCGATCTGGGTGCAGGGACCAACGGCATGGGTCCCTGCACCCCTTCTCATGCCGCTCAGGTGTCATGGACAGCTGTCGGCACTGAACTGGCAGTCCCTGGGTCTGAAGCAGCCGGTCGAAGGGTCAGAGGCTCGGTACAGGAGGGCAAAGACAAAGTGTGGTCAAACGTTCCAAGGTAAGTGCCGTCAGCACAGGATCAGTGTGAATAGCCAGGGTCAGGAGCGGAGAGGTCAGACAGGACGGTAAGGAGAATCAGAATACGGTCTAGCATGCAGGGGAACAAATGAGGTAGGAACCAAACGTTCGGGCAAGGAGTGGTGGTAGTTGCTGCCTTATATTGAACCTGCTTGCATGAGATAGGCTGGGGATCTCTGCAGGACACAGCAGGGTAAAACTGCAGAGACCGGCCACGTCCCCTAAGGACAGATGGAAACACCATGCAGTAGCAGCCATGTAGGGGAGTGCAAGGGACAAACTTTAGCCGAATGGCCTGCTGCGAAGAGAAACCGGTGAGTGGGGCGGCGCTGAGGAGCCATGCAAGTTGCCGCCATGACAGTTTACAAGGTATCAATACTTTTTCAAGGCACTGCACATATATATACTGTATATTAGAAAAGCAAAAACTGGATGGAGCAAATATATATCAAACCAAAAGGAGAGTATCAAATGTCTGGTATCAAAGAGTGGTGACATATACTTGCTAAGATATGAATGGCAGGCCATTCGGAAATAATCAGAAAACCCAAAGCAGAAACACCGAACATAAGGTTATAAAAGGTCAGAAATGTGAAATTGAGAAAGTAAAAATCTTTATTTAAAAAAAAACCCTTTTATCCTGATGAAGGATCACTCCGAAACGTGCATCGGGGTGTGTGCCACACCCAGTACCCTGGGCCACTTAGGTAATATGACTTATACTTTTGCCTAACTTTGTTCCACTGTTTTTCTTTTTTACAGTTTTTAATGCAGCCCAAAGTTTGAATACTACTTACAACATCTAGCCAGCATCTCCTGGGCACTCCTCTTCACAGCTTGTCATCTTAGCACCTTTGGATGAACTGTCTGTTATATATAACTTTGTTTGCCATTGATTTTGTGTTGTGTGCACTTACCCCACTCCCCTTTTTTTTTTTAATTACTCAGTACCCAATATTTCACTTTTATTACTAGTCAGCAACTTTGTCCATTCACTTTTTTTACTATAGGGATCTTTTGCTGATTTCAACATTTGGCTTGCTTATGTAGGGTCACTTTATATCTACAATTGTTTTATGCTATGTGTTCAAGGCCATATTATACCCAATTGTTTTTAGGCTACCTTAGGTTCATTGACATGTTACACTAGGCATATTGCACTACACGCTTGGCCTTACCCTACTTGTACATACTCGCCCCTTTGTGGTTCAGGATACATATATATATTTTTTAACCATTTGTGTACTCATATAATCACTGTATTGTATGTAGTGTGGGCATCAGCTTCTGTAGTGCCACCATGTAACCAATTGCTTGTGAAATAAAGTTTTTTTACTTTCTCAATTTCCCCTTTGGGTTTTATATATATATATATATTTTTAGCAAAGCCAGGTAGGACTGTGTTAAATCCTAGCACTGCAGGCCATAAGTAGATGCACCTGGCTAGCTTTGACTAAGAACCAGGAAATGAGTTCAGTCTGCTGAATGTTGAGCAGAGTGCAGTATGTTGAAGCTGATGAGTCACCAGTCAAACATGTGAGCTGTAGCTGGGAAAGGGACAAGCCAAGGTCTCTCTCTGAATGGAGACTGCACAGGTCAGCTAAGAAAGCTGAGCAGTCTGTGTGTTGGAGCTGCAGAGTAACGTTTGAAAGCTGCAGCCTGTTCTGTGTGAACTGTCCATGGAGTTGAACATTTTTGATTGTCGCTAACAGCTGCACTGCTGGAACACAGGCTGAAGGTTATGACCACTAGCAGACAACTAACTAACAATCTAACTGTCACTATATGAGTGGTCATAACCATGCATACCTAAGTTACTGCAATGCCCTGCACATGGGGTAAGCGACATAGAGAATTATAAGAATTATAAGAACTATACAACATTTATAATTGGAGATACTTGGTAATATTATTATTATTATTATTATTACATCTACTAAATAATGGGATATAATCTTGGAGATGAGAAGACTCCTTTAAATGACTTCTGGTCAGTAAAGGATAACCTATCGGTAGTTGTATCATGCTGGTGGTTGGTCAGTGTTAATGGACCCATAGAGTGTTATACAATTGTGAGTATGATATAATTTACACTTTGGTTGTAAAGAAGATTGTACTTAAAGCTCCTACGTTGCATATAACTTGAACATGCAACTTTTGGATGCTCAAATTTTTACAATTATTTACTTATGTATGTTTTCGTTTACTCGTTTAAATAACATAAAATTAAGAAAATGTGTTCAAGGCTTCTATTGAAATTATTTAGTTGATTTCAGAACAGACAGACAGCACCAAAGTTGCAGCTCAGTGAGGTGAATTTCCACAATTGAAATAGATTGCACATATTGCATTACTGTTAATGCTTTTGGCATGGGAAAAAAGTTAGTTCAGGGTTGGAATAAAAGATTTGGCCACAATACAATAAAAGCTGTGATTTTTTTAATTAAAGGTTTGTCTTGTAGGGAACAAAACCATGACATTTTGCACAATGTGAACTATTTTTCCCATGACAAATTACTCATGTACAAAATACCATGTATTTGCATTGCCTTGCATATGTTTTTTGTCCCACAGGTACCAATTTTACTAAACGATTGTGGACTCTGCAGCGCTATACATGAGATTTGCTTTTATTATTGAATCCACATTATTGTAATAAGTATTATAATGCATATCTAAGATTTTATATATATATATATATATATATATATATATATATATATATATATATATGTGGCACCCGCATAGAGCAAGGTAGCCAGGAAAGAGTGCAGATAGTTGGGGAGGCCTACAACTCCACCTGGCCAGGGGAGATCCTACTGCTTACAGACTGACCAGGCCCCTACTGCTAACCAGTACTCCCGGGAGGGTCTGCGTTATTCCATCAGTAAAGACCCTGAACTGCACCACACGTCTCTGTGTTTCATCGCCGCACCAGCACCATCAGTACTGGGACGCTCACACCATCACTCCCATCATCCACACTAGCTGCCCTGAGGCAATACTTCTCCCGTGGGGAGTTATCCCATACTTGGCTGCGCATACAACATCAGCCTCAGTGGTCTGCAGCGCAGGGGCGGTCCCCACTGACCGCAATCCACGGGTGGTGTAGTCGGACATTTGTCACATTACTAATACTGCCACTGGTTTGACCGCCCTGGGCACGGACCGGGTCACAGCCACGGAGGACTACAACCCCCAGCGATCCGGCTCCGGGTATCCCCTGCACAACACAGGCCCAGGGGCTGCGTCAACTTTGGCGTAGTCGGCAGGATCTCGTGCCCGCAACCACCGGGTACTGCGTGCCTGAAAAAGACTTTTATACTTACCTGTGGTGAAGTTTCCCGTCGTCCGGAGTCGTTTCCCGCCATCGGACGCCATCTTGGACCGTTTCCCGCCGTCTTCTGCCGTCTTCCCGCCATCCGCAGCTGCTTCCCGCCATCGGACGCCATCTTCAGGACGCCGCGCGGGAAGAAGAGGGACGTGGACGCCGAAAGCGCGCGAGATCCGAAGCTCCGCCCCACGCACCGACGCTGCGCAAGGTCCTGGAAGGGAGAAAGAGCGACGCTGACGTCATCGGAGCGCGACGCCAGGTCCTCGACCCCGACGATTGACTGCGGAGCCGCGGCCTACGGAAGAAGAGCATCACAAGGTAGGCCACGGTCCACTAGGGGGGAAGAAGGATGTCGGACACCGAGGGGAGCTCCACTGCCACAGCCACCGCCAGCGCAACCGCTGCAGCGGTCATGCCATTCACAATGCCCTATATCCCGGGGGCAACCTGGCTACCCCAGTACTCATACCCTAAGTGACTTTAGGGAAAAACTGGATAGCCTCTTCCAGGTATACCCCCTCATGAAAGAGCAAAAAGTAAGCATCTTGGTGGCCCAGTTAATCGGGGCAGCCCAAAGGGAGGTAAAGTCCTGGTCACCTGGGAAGAAGAGGACAGTCAGAGAGATACTAGCCCGTCTGAAAGACACATTTGACACCCGAACCTCAGCCGAGATAAAACTAAGATTTTACAGGTGCAAACAACGGGCACACGAAAGTATAAGAGACTATGCTCTAAACCTACAAGAGGCCCTGAGAGCCATTAAGCAGACAGACCCTGACAGTGTGGGAAATGAAGACAAGCTGTTGACCGAACAATTTATTGAGGGTCTACTGTGCAATGCCCACCAAACCCAGTTGCGGGCAATGGCCTTACAGGACCCTGACCTGGACTTTGCACAGTTCAAGGACAGAGCCATCCGGGTGCTCCGAGAACCGGCACCAGGTGGCGCTGTGACCCACAGGCGCCCTGCTATCACTTATCACCAGGACACGGCGCCCTTGTCTGCAGGGCCTGTGGGAGCTGATGCGCAGGCTTTGAACAATGACCCAGCAACAGACCTGCACCATCAGGTCCAAGAGCTGACTAAGAGCGTTGCCGCGCTAACCAGAACTGTGCAGTCTTTACAGGTCTCTTCTCCAGGAAAGATCCAGCTGGCATCCGGACCAGAGGACGTCCCGTGGCGCCGACTGAGGAGGACCCCACTGGCCAGAGGAAGACCCAGCGACAGATACAACGAGGACGGACAACCCATCTGCCGCCGCTGCAATCAACCCAGACATATGGCAAGGAACTGTCATTTAAACGGGCACAACCTGGGGTAGAGGGCCAACCCCCAGGCATAAGATCATCAGGCCCATCGAACTGGCATGACAAATACGTAGGGGGACGTCCGGTCTTGCCTGTGGTACTGGACGGCATTCCTATGAGTGCCCTACTAGACACCGGGTCACAGGTCACCACCATCCCGTACGTGATCTTTAAGCGGTACTGGAATGTCTCGGAGATAACCCGCTACCCAGATGACGACCTGAGCATTACCGCCAGCAATGGTCAGCCCGTGCCACAGATAGGATTTAAGGAAGTGACCATCAAGGTCGGTAAGGTTGAACTGCCGGCACAAGGACTGATCATTGTGGACATTGACCGTCGCGAGAGTCACCCAAAGATAACCCTAGGTACTAACGTAATTGAAAACTGTCTTGCAGAGGTGATTCTTATTTTGCAACAGGTTGCCAAGAACGCCAGTTCCAGCCAGCAGCGTGTGCTCCAAAAAGAGATCCGGGCACTGATGAAGCGGCAACAAGTGGAACTATCTGGTGGTGAGATAGGTAGCGTGAGAATGTGTGACCCGTTCCCTATTGCCATGCCCCCGAAAAGTGAGATGATGATTTGGTGCCGGGCAGCTATTGGTCTAAGAGGTAGAGACTACCAGGCAATGGTAGAACCCATCTACTCAGACAGTAGGCCCACCATTTTGACAGCACGGGGGGTGGTCGATGTACGCCATGGGAGGGTGCCCGTCCGCATCATAAATATCGGGGAGAGAGAAGTATACCTGCCCCGGTATGCCACGCTAGCCAAATTGTTCACCATCAACCAGAACTCTGTACAGGCCGTGGAACCCTTGCCTCCATCTCAACCAGAGGAAGGTAACGGCTCTAAGTAACCAATGGAGGACTGGTGTCAGCAACTGCATTTGGGTACTGACTCCACTCCCTCACACCAAAAACAGGGAGTCTATCGGGTGGTCCAAGAGTACGAGAGAGTGTTTAGTAAACACCCGCTGGACTTCGGGCGAGTAAAGGGGGTAGAACATCACATCCCCACGGGAGACCATCCTCCCATAAAGGAGAGATACCGACCCGTACCCCCTGCACACTATCAACACGCCAAGGGGATGCTAAAAGACATGAAGGAGGCTGGGGTAATTAGGGACAGCTGTAGCCCCTGGGCAGCTCCACTAGTCTTAGTGAAAAAGAAAGACAACACCATGAGAATGTGTGTAGACTACAGGAAGGTCAACCGTATCACACACAAAGATGCGTACCCATTACCAAGGATAGAAGAGTCCTTAGCTGCATTAAAATCTGCTAACTTCTTCTCTACTTTGGATCTCACTAGCAGGTACTGGCAGGTTCCTGTAGCAGAGGCGGACCGGGAGAAGACCGCATTCACCACCCCGATGGGACTCAGCGAATTTAACTGTATGCCGTTCGGGCTCTGCAACGCACCAGGAACCTTCCAACTGTTGATGGAATGCTGTCTGGGACACCGGAACTTCGAGACGGTCCTATTATACTTGGACGACGTTATCGTCTATTCCAAGACCTATGAGGACCATCTGGAACACCTGGCAGAAGTGTTTGAAGCCCTGGCGAACTATGGCCTAAAGGTAAAACCCTCAAAGTGTCATCTACTGAAGCCAAAGGTACAATACCTGGGACACGTGGTGAGTGCTGACGGAGTGGCTCCCGATCCTGACAAGATCACCGTGATCAAGGACTGGCCAAGACCATCCAGCATAAAGGAAGTGCGGCAGTTCCTCGGGTTGGTAGGCTACTACCGAAGATTCATTCCCGGTTTTACCAAGAAGGCAGCTCCTATGCAGGACCTCCTGATAGGCCAGTCCAGGAAGGCCAAAAACCAGAAGCCACCCTTCAAATGGGAAAAGCTGGAAGAGGAGTCCTTCCGCCAGCTGAAGATGGCCCTCACAGGGGATGAAATCCTGGCGTACCCTGATTACAGCCAGCCCTTTATCCTCCACACGGACGCAAGCAACATCGAGCTAGGAGCCGTACTGTCCCAGATCCAGCAGGGGAGAGAACGGGTAATGGCTTACGCCAGCCGAAAACTGCGACCCATGGAAAGAAACCCTGAGAATTACAGCTCGTTCAAGCTAGAGTTCCTGGCAGCGGTGTGGGCAGTAACCGAACGTTTTAAGCATTAACTTGCCTCTTCCAGGTTCACCGTGTACACGGACAACAACCCGTTGACACACCTGGACACTGCAAGACTGGGTGCCCTGGAGCAGAGATGGATGGCCCGCCTGTCCAATTTTGAGTTCACGATCAAATACCGGGCAGGACGCTCCAATACCAACGCGGACGCCCTGTCCAGGATGCCAAACCTACCGGACGAAGGGGAGGATCCAGAAGAATTGGAAGAGATCGAACTCCCTGCGTTTCACCGTCATGGGATTACCCAGTATTCCCACCGTGTGAGGGGCCAGCGATCCGCTACGTTCAACCCCTTACCCCACTACAACTGGGCGGAGACGCAAGACAGTGACCCTGCAGTCCGTCTGGTAAAGGAGATGCTGACCCAGGCTGATGCCCGCCTGGACCCAGATGCTCCAGAAGAGACCAAGCAACTGTGGACGGAAAAGAGCAGACTGTTTCTCTATAAGGAGAAGTTGTGCCGCAGAATGGTCAATTCCCGGACACATGAACTGATCTGGCAGGTGGTGGTACCGAGACGGGACGCAGCTATGGTGCTGGAGGCCTACCACAATGGGGCAGGGCACTTCGGATGGAAGAAGCTGGAGTTCCTGCTGCGTGAACGGTTCTACTGGATAGGCATGAGAGGAGCCATTGAGAGGTGGTGTAGAGACTGTGGACCGTGCAATCTAAGAAGAAGGGACCGTGCCAGCCAGAGGACTCCCCTACAGCCCATCATCACCAGGCAACCGCTGGAACTGGTCGCTCTGGACCATGTTAAACTGGCTCCAAGCAGAAGTGGGTATGTCTACGCCCTAACCATCGTGGATCACTACTCCTGGTTCCTGGTGGTGGTCCCTGTCAAAGACCTGATGGCTCAGACAGCAGCCAGAGCCTTCCAGCTGCACTTCTTCCGCCCACACGGGTACCCGGACCAAGTGCTGACGGACCAAGGACTAGCCTTCGAAGCGGAGGTCTTCCAGGAGTTCTGCAACCTGTATGGCTGCAAGAAGATAAGAACAACGCCCTATCACCCCCAAACCAATGGACTCTGCGAGAAAATGAACCAGGTGGTGATAGATCTGCTAAAAACATTGCCCCTGGAAGAACGCAGTCTGTGGCCTGAGAAACTGCCCGATCTGGTGGACCTGTACAACCACATCCCGGTAGGTTCCACCAACTGTACCCTGGCTTACCTAATACGAGCAAGACCTGGTAAGCTGCCTGTTGACCTGGATATGGGAGTCCTGACACCTGAGGACACCTCGCCAGAGGCAGACTGGGATACAGAACAGCAGCAGCAGTACCGGAAAGTACAGGAGAGCGTCGAGCGAAGTCTCTGTCAATCAAGAGAAAGGCAGGAGAGGACTTATAACCAATATGCTCCCGCTGTTTCCCTGGTACCTGGAGAGTAGGTCTTGAAAAGAAAAAGGCGGCTCCATAAGTTGGACGACCAGTGGGAAAAGGACCCGTACACCGTACTGCCCTCAAGCCACAATAATCCAAAGGTGTACGTCATCAGCAAGGATGGAGGAGAGACCACAGCCACTGTCTCCAGAGACCACCTGAAAAAGTGCCCCGAGAAGTTGCAAAGCACGGATGAAGATCAGGAAGACCCTCAACCCGTAGAAGAAAAGGAGGAAATGATCAGCACCGTACTCGGAGACTTTCCCCGGTCCTGAACACAAGTAAACAACGCTATCGTGGTGCCCGTCCTCACCTTTCTCCAGCCAGCCCCTCAAGTGCCTACAGAAGACCAGGTAGAGCTGGAAGAACAGCCGGCCCAGGGGGCAGAAGAATCCACACCAGCAGCCCAGGAGAATCAACCCTCTGCTAGTAGTGAGCCTGCCGTGCCCCTAGTGAGCCAAAGAGTGCGCAGACAGCTGCCCAGCTTGCCCATAACACCTCCTACACCCTGTAGTGCAGGACCAGTTAGTGAGCTCCGTAGGTCCACTAGAGTCGCTAGAGGTCGGATGCCCGCTCGCTGGAAAATCTAAGCTAATGCACTGTAAATTTACCTGTTTCTTGAAAATGTTTATGTTTTTTGTTGTTGCCTGTTATTAATTATGTTTCTCAGTTACCCTGCAGATTTATTTGGACTAACAGGTTATGGACACTGGATAACCGGAACAGTTTTGTAGATAGTTGCACATTGTGCCTCTTGCGAAGACGGCCGCAGAAGAGAAAACCTGTCTGGCGTGGCCTCCTTGAGGCCCGAAGTAGTTAGCTTCAGCCTTGCAGCCACGCCCAGGGCCAACGCAAGGGGTTTGCTTTGGACAGGTCCCCTACTTCGCTTAAAGCTTCACCTTGGGTGACATGGACGCCCTCTTGTTTCACAAACTTCACCTTGGGTGATATGGACACCCGGTTACGGACACGCCGTGACCTTTAAAGAACTAAAGCTTCTTGTAAATATGTTATTGTATTATTGTTATACCCTGCATTTATGTTTCTTTAAAAATATGTTTAGTCCCGGAGTACTAAAATTTACTAGGGGGGAATGTGGCACCCCAGGGGTCTGGTTGCCACAGTAATAGAAATATTATGTCTGAGAGCAAGTGGGAGGTTTCTCTGGTCAGGAGCCCTAAGCATGCAACACGGCCCACCCAGACCTGGGAGGGGAGGAATCTGCCCTTATAAACTGGGTCTGGGGCGGGATTAGGACAGAGACAGAGCCTGCAGAACAAGTAGAGCAGTCAGAGCCTGGAAAGGGAAAGTGACAACAGGAGCTCTGTAGGAGCAGGAGCAGGAGTGCCAGAGGCTGGAAGCTAGAAAGCTCGCCTTGGCTGAAGACACTAAACCCGGACACGGAGTCCGAGGCTGTGGGGACATCCAGGTCCAGCAGCAGAATCCAACCGGCAGGGGATTCCATGTCCTCTGGCCATAGAAGCCCGGAGGCACGGTCACAAGCAAGGGACCAGCCCCGCCATCGTGAAGCGGAGGCTAACGGAAGGCCCCAAGTCACCGGCCATACGGGTAAGCACCACACGGTATACTCAGGGACGTGGGCTACTTCTACCCGCATAGAGCAACGTAGCCAGGAAAGAGTGCAGATAGTCGGGGAGGCCTACAACTCCACCTGGCCAGGGGAGATCCTACTGCTTACAGACTGACCAGGCCCCTACTGCTAACCAGTACTCCCGGGAGGGTCTGCGTTATTCCATCAGTAAAGACCCTGAACTGCACCACACGTCTCTGTGTTTCATCGCCGCACCAGCACCATCAGTACTGGGACGCTCACACCATCACTCCCATCATCCACACTAGCTGCCCTGAGGCAATACTTCTCCCGTGGGGAGTTATCCCATACTTGGCTGCGCATACAACATCAGCCTCAGCGGTCTGCAGCACAGCGGCGGTCCCCACTGACCACAATCCATGGGTGGCGTAGTCGGACATTTGTCACATTACTAATACTGCCACTGGTTTGACCGCCCTGGGCACAGACCGGGTCACAGCCACGGAGGACTAGAACCCCCAGCGATCCGGCTCCGGGTATCCCCTGCACAACACAGGCCCAGGGGGCGCGTCATATATATATATATATATATATATATATATATATATACATATATATATACAGTACAGACCAAAAGTTTGGACACACCTTCTCATTTAAAGATTTTTCTGTATTTTCATAACTTTGAAAATTGAACATTCACACTGAAGGCATCAAAACTGTGAATTAACACATGTGGAATTATATACTTAACAAAAAAGTGTGAAACAACTGAAAATATGTCTTATATTCTAGGTTCTTCAAAGTAGCCACCTTTTGGTTTGATGACTGCTTTGCACACTCTTGGCCTTCTCTGGATGAGCTTCAAGAGGTAGTCACCGGAAATGGTCTTCCAACAATCTTGAAGGAGTTCCCATAGATGCTTAGCACTTGTTGGCCCTTTTGCCTTCACTCTGCAGTCCAGCTCACCCCAAACCATCTCGATTGGGTTCAGGTCTGGTGACTGTGGAGGCCAGGTCACCTGGCGTAGCACCCCATCACTCTCCTTCTTGGTCAAATAGTCCTTACACAGCCTGGAGGTGTGTTTGGGGTCATTGTCCTGTTGAAAAATAAATGATGGTCCAACTAAACGCAAACCGGATGGAATAGCATGCCGCTGCAAGATGCTGTGGTAGCCATGCTGGTTCAGTATGTCTTCAATTTTGAATAAATCCCCAACAGTGTCACCAGCAAAGCACCCCCACACCATCACACCTCCTCCTCCATGTTTCACGGTGGGAACCAGACATGTAGAGTCCATCCGTTCACCTTTTCTGCGTCTCACAAAGACACAGTGGTTGGAACCAAAGATCTCAAATTTGGACTCATCAGACCAAAGCACAGATTTCCACTGGTCTAATGTCCATTCCTTGTGTTCTTTAGCCCAAACAAGTCTCTTCTGCTTGTTGCCTGTCCTTAGCAGTGGTTTCCTAGCAGCTATTTTACCATGAAGGCCTGCTGCACAAAGTCTCCTCTTAACAGTTGTTGTAGAGATGTGTCTGCTGCTAGAACTCTGTGTGGCATTGACCTGGTCTCTAATCTGAGCTGCTGTTAACCTGCGATTTCTGAGGCTGGTGACTCGGATAAACTTATCCTCAGAAGCAGAGGTGACCCTTGGTCTTCCTTTCCTGGGGCGGTCCTCATGTGAGCCTGTTTCTTTGTAGCGCTTGATGGTTTTTGCAACTGCACTTGGGGACACATTCAAAGTTTGCCCAATTTTTCAGACTCACTGACCTTCATTTCTTAAAGTAATGATGGCCACTCATTTTTCTTTACTTAGCTGCTTTTTTCTTGCCATAATACAAATTCTAACAGTCTATTCAGTAGGACTATCAGCTGTGTATCCACCTGACTTCTGCACAACACAACTGATGGTCCCAACCCCATTTATAAGGCAAGAAATCCCACTTATTAAACCTGACAGGGCACACCTGTGAAGTGAAAACCATTTCCGGTGACTACCTCTTGAAGCTCATCAAGAGAATGCCAAGAGTGTGCAAAGCTGTCATCAAAGCAAAAGGTGGCTACTTTGAAGAACCTAGAATATAAGACATATTTTCAGTTGTTTCACACTTTTTTGTTAAGTATATAATTCCACATGTGTTAATTCACAGTTTTGATGCCTTCAGTCTGAATGTACAATTTTCAAAGTCATGAAAATACAGAAAAATCTTTAAATGAGAAGGTGTGTCCAAACTTTTGGTCTGTACTGTATATATATGTATATAGTACAGACCAAAAGTTTTGACACACCTTCTCATTTAAAGATTTGTCTGTATTTTCATGACTTTGAAAATTGTACATTCACACTGAAGGCTTCAAAACTATGAATTAACACATGTTGAATTATATACTTAACAAAAAAGTGTGAAACAACTGAAAATATGTCTTATATTCTAGGTTCTTCAAAGTAGCCACCTTTTGCTTTGATGACTGCTTTGCACACTCTTGGCATTCTCTTGATGAGCTTCAAGAGGTAGTCACTGGAAATGGTCTTCCAACAATCTTGAAGGAGTTCCCAGAGATGCTTAGCACTTGTTGGCCCTTTTGCCTTCACTCAGCGGTCCAGCTCACCTCAAAGCATCTCAATTGGGTTCAGGTCTGGTGACTGTGGAGGCGAGGTCATCTGGCGTAGCACCCCATCACTCTCCTTCTTGGTCAAATAGCCCTTACACAGCCTGGAGGTGTGTTTAGGGTCATTGTCCTGTTGAAAAATAAATGATGGTCCAACTAAATGCAAACCGGATGGAATAGCATGGCGCTGCAAGATGCTGTGGTAGCCATGCTGGTTCAGTATGCCTTCAATTTTGAATAAATCCCCAACAGTGTCACCAGCAAAGCCTCCCCACACCATCACACCTCCTCCATGCTTCACGGTGGGAGCCAGGCATGTAGAGTCCATCCGTTCACCTTTTCTGCGTCGCACAAAGACACGATAGTTGGAACCAAAGATCTCAAATTTGGACTCATTAGACCAAAGCACATATTTCCACTGGTCTAATGTCCATTCCTTGTGTTCTTTAGCCCAAACTTGTCTCTTCTGCTTGTTGCCTGTGCTTAGCAGTGGTTTCCTAGCAGGTATTTTACCATGAAGGCCTGCTGCACAAAGTCTCCTCTTAACAGTTGTTGAAGAGATGTGTCTGCTGCTAGAACTCTGTGTGGCATTGACCTGGTCTCTAATCTGAGCTGCTGTTAACCTGCAATTTCGGAGGCTAGTGACTCGGATAAACTTATCCTCAGAAGCAGAGGTGACTCTTGGTCTTCCTTTCCTGGGGCGGTCCTCATGTGAGCCAGTTTCTTTGTAGCGCTTGATGGTTTTTGCAACTGCACTTGGGGACACTTTCAAAGTTTTCCCAATTTTCCGGACTGACTGACCTTCATTTCTTAAAGTAATGATTGCCACTCGTTTTTCTTTACTTAGAATTTGTCTTATGGCAAGAAAAAAGCAGCTAACAGTCTATTCAGTAGGACTATCAGCTGTGTATCCACCTGACTTCTGCACAACACAACTGATGGTCCCAACCCCATTTATAAGGCAAGAAATCTCAGTTATTAAACCTGACAGGGCACACCTGTGAAGTGAAAACCATTTCCGGTGACTACCTCTTGAAGCTCATCAAGAGAATGCTAAGCGTGTGCAAAGCAGTCATCAAAGCAAAAGGTGGCTACTTTGAAGAACCTAGAATATAAGACATATTTTCAGTTGTTTCACACTTTTTTGTTAAGTATATAATTCCACATGTGTTAATTCATAGTTTTGATGCCTTCAGTGTGAATGTACAATTTTCATAGTCAAGAAAATGCAGAAAAATCTTTAAATGAGAAGGTGTGTCCAAACTTTTGGTCTGTACTGTATATGTATATATAAGTGCATCTCACTAAATCAGAATATCATCAAAAATTAAATTTATTTCAGTTCTTCAATGCAAAAAGTGAAACTCATATATTAGATAGAGTCATTACAAACAGAGTGATCTATTTCAACTGTTTATTTCTGTTAATGTTGATGATTATGGCTTACGCAGGATAAATGTGATCCCAAATGTTCTGTACCCCAAAATGTCTCGAATAAAAGCTTCTACTTAACCCACAAAAAATAAGTCCCCACTCAGGTCCGTTATCTGTCAACAGAAACATAGGGGGTGTCCACATTACTGGTAGAAGAAAGGTTCTAGAAAAGTTATGTGGCTCCCACCAAAAGAAATCCAGTTAAATCTGCACTCCCAAATCCAAATGCCCCTTCTTCCTGAGACCAGTGTGTCTAAACTGCAGTTAACGTTCACATGTTTGGCATTACTGTAGCAAGGAGAGCCCACTTAATTTACTTCATGCATGTTTCGAGAATCACGAGCTGAGCACAATGTACGGGCAATGCAATGTATGGGCACTGCAATTTACGGGCACTACAATGACATATTTGTATTTTTACTCTGCAACGTCCATTGCTGCTTGTTTCTGGAAAACAACCAGGAGTCAAAGTCATCACTACACCCGTAGATGAATTCCCAGAGGGGTGTAATTTCTAAATTGGGGTCAACTGAGGGAGGTTTCTGCTCTCCTGGCACTTAGGAGCTCTGTATATGGAGTCCACAAAGTATTCTACAAGAATGTGTTCTCCAAGAGTAAAAAAGCGCTCCTCCCCTCCCGAGTCTTGCTGTGTGACCAACCAATACTGTACAGCCACATATGAGTATTGCCACGTTCTTTAAAAATTGTGTAACAATTTATGTAGTCATTTTTACCTATTTCCCCTTGTGAAAATGCAAAATCTGGGGCTAAAATAACATTATAGTGGTAAAAATATAGTTTTTTTTTCTCACCGCTCCATGGTATAACATTTTTTTAATCACATGTGGTGTCAATATGCTCACTGCAGCTCTAGATGATTTCATTAAGAGGTGTAGTTTGTAAAATGTGGTCACTTATGGGAGGTTCTGCTGTGCTGACACCTCAGAGGCTCTGCCAAAGTGACATGGCACCCTCAAACCATTCCAGGCAAATCTGCACTCTGATATGGTACTCATTCCTTTCTGAGCTTTGCACTGTGCCTACAATGTGGTTTTTGATCACATAAGGGGTATTACCATACTCAGGAGACATTGTGTAACAAATGTTGTGGCCCATTTTCTCCTATTAGCCCTTTTGAAAATTAAAATCTTTAAGCTAAAACAACATTTTAGAGGAAATAATGTAACTTTTCATTTTCACAGCCCAATGTTATACTATTCTGTGAAATAATGGGGGGGTTTAAAATGCTCACTACACCCCTAGAGGAATTCTCGAGAGGTGTAGCTTCCAAAATTGGGTCACTTGTGTGGGTTTCTGCTGTTTTGGAACCTTGGCGGCTCTCCAAATGCGACATGATGTTCACAACCTATTCCAGATAATTTTGCTCTCCAAAACTCAAAAGCACTCCTTCCCTTCGGAGCCCTGCTGTGTGGGCTATCACTTCACTCCAGAAAAATTGCACTTACCCTTACCATTGTGAAAATGAAAAATTTGGGGCTCAAACAACATTTTTTGGGAAAAAACATAATTTAAAATTTTCACGGTCCAATGATTTAAAATTCTGTGAAGCACCTGTGGGATCAAGATGCTCACCACACCTCTAGATAAATTTGTGAAAATATAAAATTTGGGGCTAAAGCAACAATTTGTGGTAAAAATGAAAATTTACATTTTTTCCTTACACATTGTTTGAATTCCTGTTATGCACCTAAAGAGTTAATATACTTCTTTTATGTGGCTTTGATAACCTTGAGGGGTGCAGTTTTTAAGATGGTGTCACTTTTGGGTATTTTCTGTCATATAGGACCCTCAAAGTCACTTCAAATGTGCTGTGGTCCCTAAAAAAATAGGTTTTGTAAATTTTACTGGAAAAATGAAAAATTGCTGGTAAACTTTTAACATTCTAACTTCTGAACAAAAAAAAAATGTTTTTTTTTAGAAAAAGTACAAGAAATTGGCACTTCCACTCTGTTTCCAGGATTCTTCAATACGGTTTGTTAAAATGCCAAGATAAAAACACAACGCGTTTCGGCTGGGTCAGCCTTCATCAGGTGATAGCTCAATACAGAAACATGCAGCTTATTTATACCTTTTCAATGCTAGTAGTGGGTGGTGCTCTTTTGCATAACAATTACTTTCAGAGCACCTGTCTTCACTTTTTCTTTTTTCTATATGTGTGTGTATATATATATATATATATATATATATATATATATATATATACTAGATGGTGGCACGATTCTAACGCATCGGGTATTCTAGAATACCGTGTTTAGTACATGTGACTGAACTATGTCACACTGTGACTGACAGAACGTATTCATTAAACGTGACAGAGGTACATCACACACTGTGACTGACAAAACATGCTCAGTACGTCATGGGCAGTTGGTGAGTCACATGACCACATGGGCGGAGTCAGCCCTGCTATCTCCCGACGGTGGCGTACTTATTTTAAATCCCGCGGCAATTGGCCGGAGAGCGTGTTTAAATTTGGCCGGCGGCCGCGACCAATCAGCAGAGCGGTGTTTAAATTTGGCGCCAACATCGCTGATTGGCCGCGGCCGGCAGCCGCGACCAATCAGCGAACCGTGTTAGTGAGGACCGGGGAGTGGCGCTGCCTGTGCGGGTACTTCCACTGCGAGCAGCCGGGAGATGACTGGCTAGTGCCGGTCATCTCCCGGCTGCATCGCTGCTGACCTCCATGCGGCTACCGTCGGGAGATCAGCGGCTAGGGCCGCTGATCTCCCGACGGCAAGTGTGAAGGGAGGACTGGGGAGCGGCGCCGCCTAGGTCGCCGGTCGGGGTACTTCTGCTGCGAGCAGCCGGGAGATGACCGGCTAGCGCCGGTCATCTCCTGGCTGCATCGCCGCTGACCTCCGTGCGGCAGATGAGCCGCTAAGGGCCACCATCTTGTTCTGAAATCCCACGTCGCTGATTGGCCGCGGCCGGACCAATCAGCGACGCGGGATTTCCTGGACGGACAGACAGACGGGATAAGCCGATTATATAGTATATATATATACAGTACAGACCAAAAGTTTGGACACACCTTCTCATTTAAAGATTTTTCTGTATTTTCATGACTTTGAAAATTGTACATTCACACTGAAGGCATCAAAACTATGAATTAACACATGTGGAATTATATACTTAACAAAAAAGTGTGAAACAACTGAAAATATGTCTTATATTCTAGGTTCTTCAAAGTAGCCACCTTTTGCTTTGATGACTGCTTTGCACACTCTTGGCATTCTCTTGATGAGCTTCAAGAGGTAGTCACTGGAAATGGTCTTCCAACAATCTTGAAGGAGTTCCCAGAGATGCTTAGCACTTGTTGGCCCTTTTGCCTTCACTCTGCGGTCCAGCTCACCCCAAACCATCTCGATTGGGTTCAGGTCTGGTAACTGTGGAGGCCAGGTCATCTGGCGTAGCACCCCATCACTCTCCTTCTTGGTCAAATAGCCCTTACACAGCCTGGAGGTATCCCAAGGATATATGGAAACTTTGGTGTAGTAGTTTTTGTCTGAAAGAATATTCAATGCCTATTTCACATAGTCCTCCCTATCTTGTATTACCCCCCCCCCACCTTGTCCGCTTGTCTGATTACTAGCGTTTGTCTGTAGTGTTTTTAACGTTCTCCTCTCCCCTTTGTTCAAATTGTCAGGATCCCCCGCAAATGCATCTAACCTCTCAAATTCTTCCATTACCAGGGAATAAAAAGTCTCCAAATTGTGTCCCCTATGATGTAAAGGGTAGAAATTGTATTGGGGGTTGAACCTCTTGTTGGATAGAGGAGAGGGCTGGAGATACAATGCAGCATCTGTGACAAATCATCAATACTCACTAGTGAGTTCAATTCCAAACAAAGAAATATGGTCCAAAAAATTAAACAAAATTACTCCAACAAATAGCTTAGCAAAATTGAAAGGTAGATAAAAAGGGAAGCAAGCCCATGGATACTATTTGACAATAAACTGGATAAAACAAGTATATGAAGAATATATAAAAAATAGGAACATAATTTAGTTTATTAATTTATCAATCATCCTGTTTTTTATACAAAAAATTAAGAAATAAACAAAATCCAAACATTTATAAAGGAAGAAAAAAAGAAGAAAGAAAAACAACATCACATCACCTATCCCTTATGCAAAAGAGATGGTTTGTATAAAATTCATGTCTGTAATAGAGCTGTATTAGTATTTTATAAAATAATATATTTTTTTAAATAAACCTTTCAACACTATATATATATATTGTGGTCAAGGGCTGGCTATGGCAAATGTTAGCCTGGGAGGCAAGCACACAGCGGTGGCCCATGAGTCGCGGCTTATCATTATCATATTTACCTCTGGCTGCTTCATAAATTAGAGGTAACAAGGCTTTAAAAAAAAACTAAAATTGGTGTGATATTGGGATGGCACACACCTATGCAATTACAGATAGTTTGCTGTCTGTAAGGCTATGTTACACATTGTGTTTTTTGATGCGTTTTTTTATGTAAATTTTTTGCTGCGTTTTACAGTACCAGCAAAGTCTGAGATTCCAGAAATCTCATGCACACACCTTGGTTTTTGTGTCATCTCATCAGTAATTTGTGCTTTGCATGTTTTTTTGCAGAATAGAGCATGTCATTTCTTTCAGCTTTTTTTCACCCATTGGAAGTAAAGGGTGGTGAAAAAATGCTGAAAAAATGCATCAAAAATGCAGGTATCAGGTTTAGCAGCGTTTTTTGTGCCAAAACCTGATGAAATAGAATGAGATTTTTTTTTTCCACTAAACTTTATGTACATGGATAAACAGACAAAAGGACAGTGAAAAAATGCAGCAAAACCGCAGCCAAAAAAAACAAGCAAAATCCTGAACAAACCTTCCTGGCAAGAGATTAGGTTGTACTGCAGAAAAAAAAACCTGAAAAAACACCTAGTATGAACATAGCCTAGCAAAGCAGAACATGAATAAAACACTTTTCTGTAGGTATGCAGAGGCATCTAGGAGGGTATAAAGGGGCTGTAGGAACCCTGTTTACATGCATTTAAAGGTGATGGGCAGGGTTTATAAGGTATAAAACTGGTGACAGGTTCCCTTTGTTCCTAGGAATCCTCATTCATGATAATTGTAAATGGACAATAACTAAAGAAGGTCTGTCATCCTCAAAACTCAATTTAAACTATTTAAACAGCCATAGAAGGACTTAGTCCCATATAAAGAAAATCAGACATGTAGTGTAGATTTCACTTCTTTTTTTATTTCATATGCAAATGAGGTTGCCTCAGTGTACTGTTGGTGTGGCCAAGGGCTCACACACCGCTCCGCCCTCTCGATTAGCATGTCTCATACCTCCTCTTAGCTTGATTGACCATACGCGTCTGCCCAGAGCAAGCACTGCCTGAGTTGAATCCTTTCCCTTTCATCTCTGCATTGACACTGCAAGAGCCCAGCTTGGGCGCACACCATGTCAGTGCGAGTGTGCGCACACCATGTCAGTGCCGGTGTGTTTTCATCCCCCTCTCCCTTCTGCAGTTCCTATTCACTGAACTCAAGAATCACATAGTAATGGGTGGTTGATGAAGAGAGGTGAGAGGGATGAGCGTGCACCTGCACTGACCCAGAGATTAAATTCAGACAGTTCTCGCTCTGGGCAAGTGAGCTCTGTCAATCGAGCTTAGAAGAGGTGCGCAGCATCGTGACTGAAGGGGTGAAATAGTGCACTGAAACCTTAGCCATGCCAAAGGTGCACCGAGGAGTCCTCATTTACATTTAATTTTTTTTTTTTCTGGAAAAACTAAAAAAGTGAAATCTATACATCAGATTTTATAGGGGCTATGGACCCTGTAGAAATGTATAAGTAGCTTAAGTTGTGTTTTGGGGGTGGTAGATTTTCTTTAAGCAGGATATATACAGTTAGGTCCATATATATTTGGACAGAGACAACATTTTTCTAATTTTGGTTCTAGACATTACCACAATGAATTTTAAACAAAACAATTCAGATGCAGTTGAAGTTCAGACTTTCAGCTTTCATTTGAGGGTATCCACATTAAAATTGGATGAAGGGTTTAGGAGTTTCAGCTCCTTAACATGTGCCACCCTGTTTTTAAAGGGACCAAAAGTAATTGGACAATTGACTCCAAGGCTATTTCATGGACAGGTGTGGGCAATCCCTTCGTTATGTCATTCTCAATTAAGCAGATAAAAGGCCTGGAGTTGATTTGAGGTGTGGTGCTTGCATTTGGAAGGTTTTGCTGTGAAGTAAACATGCGGTCAAAGGAGCTCTCCATGCAGGTGAAACAAGCCATCCTTAAGCTGCAAAAACAGAAAAAACCCATCCGAGAAATTGCTACAGTATTAGGAGTGGCAAAATCTACAGTTTGGTACATCCTGAGAAAGAAAGCACTGGTGAACTCATCAATGCAAAAAGATCTGGGCGCCCACAGAAGACAACAGTGGTGGATGATCGCACAATAATCTCCATGGTGAAGAGAAACCCCTTCACAACAGCCAACCAAGTGAACAACACTCTCCAGGAGGTAGGCGTATCAATATCCAAATCTACCATAAAGAGAAGACTGCATGAAAGTAAATACAGAGGGTTCACTGCACGGTGCAAGCCACTCATAAGCATCAAGAATAAAAAGGCTAGACTGGACTTTGCTAAAAAACATCTAAAAAAGCCAGCACGGTTCTGGAAGAACATTGTTTGGACAGATGAAACCAAGATCAGCCCCTACCAGAATGATGGAAAGAGAAAAGTATGGCAAAGGCGTGGTACAGCTCATGATCCAAAGCATACCACATCATCTGTAAAACACGGCGGAGGCAGTGTGATGGCTTGGGCATTCATGGCTGCCAGTGGCACTGGGTCACTAGTGTTTATTGATGATGTGACACAGGACAGAAGCAGCCGAATGAATTCTAATGTATTCAGAGCCATACTGTGTGCTCAGATGCAGCCAAATGCAGCCAAACTGATTGGTCGTTGTTTCATACTACAGATGGACAATGACCCAAAACATAAAGCCAAAGCAACCCAGGAGTTTATTAAAGCAAAGAAGTGGATTATTCTTGAATGGCCAAGTCAGTCACCTGATCTCAACCCAATTGAGCATGCATTTCACTTGTTAAAGACTACACTTCAGACAGAAAGGCCCACAAACAAACAGCTACTGAAAACCACCACAGTGAAGGCCTGGCAGAGCATCAAAAAGGAGGAAACACAGCGTCTGGTGATGTCCATGAGTTCAAGACTTCAGGCAGTCATTGCCAACAAAGGGTTTTCAACCAAGTACTAGAAATGAACATTTTATTTACAATTATTTAATCTGTCCAATTTCTTTTGGTCCCTTTAAAAACAGGGTGGCACATGTTAAGGAGCTGAAACTCCTAAACCCTTCATCCAATTTTAATGTGGATACCCTCAAATGAAAGCTGAAAGTCTGAACTTCAACTGCATCTGAATTGTTTTGTTTAAAATTCATTGTGGTAATGTCTAGAACCAAAATTAGAAAAATGTTGTCTCTGTCCAAATATATATGGGCCTAGCTGTATTTTTTAACTGTAGTAAAGCATGGTTCGCTGTGCTTTTCTACACTTCTAAAATGTATTAAAAATTATACATGTACTCAGTGTAAAGGTGGTGAAATGTAAGTATAGGAAAGAAAAAATCTGAGACTATTAATTGACAGTTTAAGAAGAGATCTATGATAATGTAAAACTCTTCTTTAACTGTGACTTACCATAATAGTCTCAGATTTTTTCTTTCCTATGCATTAATGAAGTGCGATATTTACATTTGGGGACATATAGTTCTAAAAATGTAAGTATAGGTCTACTGCATCTGACCATTGTAGAATGACTCTGCAAAGCGGTAGCTCTGAATAACCTGTCCTGTATGACATCTGATGTCTGTATACACTACCGTTCAAAAGTTTGGGGTCATTTAGAAATTTCATCCTGGTATGCATTTCTCCCTCATCCCCCAATCCTGGTATGTATGGCACCCCTCATCCCCCAATCCTGGTATGCATGGCACCCCTCATCCCCCAATCCTGGTATGTATGGCACCTCTCATCCCCCAATCCTGGTATATATGGCACCTCTCATCCCCCAATCCTGGTATGTATGGCACCCCTCATCCCCCAATCCTGGTATGCGTGGCCCCCTCATCCCCCAATCCTGGTATGTGTGGCCCTATCAGTGCACACACAAAAAAATAAACACTTATACTCACCTTCCTTCCTCACCTCTGCTCCAGCACTGAGTCCTGTCTGCCAGGCAGCTCATGTCGGCATCTGAGCCGCGCGCGCTCTCAGATGCCGAGGTGAGCTGCTGCTGCAGGCATATTCACTCTTCTCCACGCCGGGACTATGGGCATGGAGAAAAGTGAATATGCATTCTCTTTAGTAGCGGGTATTGTCAACAGGAGCCGCGTCTCAGCGCTCCTCCGTGTTCGCTACTAAAGAGAATGAATATTCATTCTTCTCCACGCCCATGGGAGTGGAGAAGAGGGAATATTCATGTCCCATTAGCAGCGGTAACACATGGTAGCTGCTGCAGCGGCTACTGCGTGTGCACCACTCCTCCGCCGCCGCAACCTCCCTCCCCCCCATTACTCACCTATCCTCCTCGTTCCCCCGCTGCTTTAGGGCCCTCCCAGCTCACGGGCCCCATAGCAGTGGCATGGCCTGCTGCCACTGGCGGTACGCCGCTGCCTTGAGGACTTACCTAGCAGTGGTGGCTTGCACAAAGTGCGTCTGTGACTGCGCTTTTGCTGGTCCGATGGGAATCGCTAAAGAGTAGCTATTCCTGCGCATAACATAAGTAACCTCATTTTACAAACTACACCTCTCAATTAATTCATCTAGGGGTGCAGTGAGCATATTGACACTACATGTGCCAGAAATGTATACCATTGGGCGGTGAAGAAAGAATAATTAAATTTTTACCTCTACAATGTTGTCTAATAGGAAAAAATGGACCTCAGTTTCTTGTGCAATTTCTCCTGAGTGCGCCAATGCCCTACATTTAATCGGGAACTACTTTTGAGGCACAGTGCAAAACTCATAAGGGAAGGAATGCCATAATTTAGTGCAGATTGTATTGTTATGGTTTGACCCAATGGGAGAACACACTGCTTCTTTGTGTAGCATCATGGGAAAGTCTAAAGAAATCAGCCAAGATATCAGGAAGAGAATTGTGGACATGCACAAGTCTGGCTCATTCTTGGGTACAATTTCAAGATACCTGAAGGTGCCTCGTTCATTTGTACAAACAATCACACACAAGTACAAAAAAGATGGGAATGTCCAGCCATCATACTGCCCAGAAAGGAGACGGGTCCTGTGTCCCAGAGATGAACGTGCTTTGGTCCGACATGTGCATATCAACCCAAGGACAAAAGCAAAAGACCATGTGAAGATGATGGCGGAAGCTGGTAAGATTGTGTCAATATCCACAGTGAAACGAGTACTGTATGAACTTGGGCTAAAAGTCCGCTCTGCCAGGAAGAAGTCATTACTCCAAAAGAAACATAAAAAAGCCAGATTAATGTTTGCAAATGCACACAGGAACAAAGACCTTAAGAGACATTTTGGAGACGTATCCTGTGGTCTGATGAAACTAAAATTGAACTTTTTGGGCATAATGACCATTGTTGGGTTTGCCAGGGACTGGTGCACTTCACAAAATAGATGGCATCATGAGAAAAGAAGATTATGTGGCAATACTGAAGTAACATCTCAACATCAGCCAGGAAGTTAAAGCTTGAGCGGAAATAGGTCTTCCAAATGGACAATGACCCGAAGCATACTGCCAAAATGGAAACAAAGTGGCTTAAGGATAACAAAGTCAATGTTTTGGAGTGGCCATCACAAAGTTCACTTTTCAATCCTATTGAAAATTTATGGGCAAAGCTGGAAAGACAGTTGGGAGCAAGGCGACCTACAAAACTGGATCAGTTACACCAGTTTTGTCCGGAGGAATGGGCCCAAATTCAGACCAAGTATTGTGAGAAGCTTGTTGAAGGATATTCCAAACGTTTGACCCAAGTCATTCAGTTTAAGGGCAATGGTACCAAATACTAATGAAATGTACTTTTGACTTTGCAGTAATAAAAATGCCTTAAAACATTCTCTCTCTCTCATTATTCTGGCATTTGGCAAATATTAAAAATTATGGTAATCCTAATTGACCTAAAACGAGAAATGTTTATTCTGATTTCATGTCAGATATTGAGAAAAATATGCATATGTGTCTTTTTTATTGTGTATGTAAACTTCTGGTTTCAACTGTAGCGAGTGTTGGGCTTAATCAGTCCTGAATTTTTCCAGCCAAGTAAAAAGGCTTTCTTTTAAGTATGTAAATGTGAAAGGTCACCTATTCTCTGTTAGCCAATGGTGGATATCACAACCCTCTTTTCCTCCAGTTTATCCTTTTACCTTTCATGCTATGAAGCAGAGACTTTATGATGAAAAACTGGAATGTGGGTTTGGAGGTCTTAATGCCTAGAAAAAAACTAAGGCTGGTCTATGAACATTTTCCTGAGCCAAAAAAGTAATTGGGACTTTGGCCAAATAAAATAAAAAGTCTTGGCTATATTTTTTTTAACCATTAATTCACACTTGATTAAATACAATTCACACTCAGAAATGTCTCAGCAATATACTTTAAAATCCTAAAAAGCCACAGAAGATAACTCAAAAATAAGTCTGTCTTCTAAAATAATCGAAACAATGAAAAAGTATTGTGCAGGCTTAATCAATTAGTATTGAAAGTTCCAGAGTTCTCAAAGTCATTGAGTATTAAATGGAATGGATACAGCACAAACTTTCCTTGGGCAAGCTTCACTCTATGCTGTCTTTATTAGGGGTTCATTTATCATCCTAATGAAATGAAGAATAGAAAACAAAAAGTGGCCCATGATATTGAAGTACTGCATATAACCAGGCTCTCAAATGCAGAGTATTTATTCTACTCACAAAAGATCCACTGTCATGTAGTTCACTGCCCGACTTATGTTTCACTAGATTGCTTGATCAGGGTGTGGTGAAACATTCTACAAGTTTGAGCCTTTTAATTAGTTCTTTGACCACACACTGTTTCTCTCTCACAATGTTGAGAAAAGTGCAATGCACATTGTTGTTAATTGTGTACAGCAGTGTAGGAAAGTGCATGAGAAATATGTGTGCATAATATTAGTGGTTCCTAAACAAGGGAGATTGCGTGTTAGAATTTACTTGTACAATACATCACAACTGCAACCAAGTATATTTAATGAGAGGCATCAAGTATTCGAATAACCCCATATGCATTACATTTTAAAAATCCCACTGATATCATCAGGATTAGTTGAATAAGGTGAATGGGTAACTCCCAATTCTCGCCTGACAAATTGTAATTTTGTAATTGCCTAATCAGTTTGTGATTTGGAAACTAGTTGCAGACCCCAAAAAAGGGAACATTTCTCACTCCTGGTTGAGAAGCCATAACTTCTTTACATTTAAAACAGTGCAACTGTTTTGTCACCAGAAACAAGTGGATAATTTTTGGACAGATTGACAAAAAGCCTTTGTAATTGCCTAATCATTTTCTGCTTATTAATCATTGTAACCGTCAAAAAGGGAATTTTTTTTTCACTCCATGTTCAGAGGCCATTACTTTTTCACATTCAAAATAATACAGTTCACCCGTTTTGTCTCCAAAATTAAAGGGATAATTTTTGGAAAATGTATAAAATTGCCATCGCTTTTTCATTTAGCAAAGTGCAAAGCTCTTACGCCCCAAACAAGGATAATTGTTGTACCCAACCATGTGAAAATTCCACAACGTCTTCTGTTTGCACAACCTACCTATAACAGAAATGCATGCATATGCCCCCCAAAAGGGATACATTCTAGACCATTTATACAATTTAGGAAGCCAAAAAAGTATGATGTTGCTGTGTGTTGTTAAATGTGCTGCTGGTTACCTCTAGTCCGTTTTCCCCTAGCAAGATAGGTTAAAGTCATTTGTACATTGCATTTGCATTACAGAGCTAAAAACATGTTCATTTGACTCCAAGAGGAACTCAGCGTTGTTCACATATTTTTCCAGAAAATTAGAGGCACTTTAATTATGCGATTGACACAAATTTATTCAGCCGGGATTGAATGTTGGTAGAAAAATTGGCAAATTTAAATTTCAAAACATTCGCTCATCTCTCGGTAGAAGGTATTTCATAATAGCTAGGATCTCTTTAATAAGATCTTTGGACCAATAATTCAGCTTCTGTGATGCTATGATGATCACATGAATACATTCAATTTGCTTTTAACTATGCTTAAAATAAATATGTTGTGCCAAGTTTGGAAAATATAAGTTCTCTTGTGCTGGGGGTCCAACTATTGGGCCCCCCACTGATCCCAAAAATGGGGTTCTGAAGAGAATGTCGAGCATGCGCATCTTCAATTCATTCATTCTCAAGATAGCCGACCACTGTGATCTCCTTTCTGCAGCACTCCACCCCATTCTAGCAGGACTCTACAGGACCCCATTCTCAGGATCAGTGGGGTACCCAGCTTTCAGATCACCAGTGATAGGGACGTTATTTCCCATCCAATCTTATTTCATATAGTCGTCCAGTCTAAGGTTGTGCCCCCATGATCGCAATCGGGAGCTTGACTTTAATGATAGTAAGCGGTGCCCATGCTCGGTTGTTTAACCCCCTACATGCAGCGATCAATAGCGACCACAGTATTTAGGAGGCTAAGAGAGGGAGGGGGCTCCCCCTCCCGTACGATCGGCATCCCTGAGACGTCATTGCGGGCTGCCCATCGCTACCGTGGCTGCCTCCAGGTCAGCCAGCTATGGCGTGCCTGTTAGACCATGCTAAGAGCATGGTCTAAAAGGCGTTCTGTCAGTGTCTCACTGACAGGGATTATGCATTGCATTGCAATGCATTATACCAGCGATCAGAGTAATAAAAGTTAAAGTTGCATAGAGGGACTAAGTAATAAAGTATAAAAAAAAAAGTTTTAAAAAATTGTAAAAATATTTTTGTTTAAAAAATCACGAAACCAATAAAAAAAAAAGTGAAAAAATATACAAATTTATGTAAAAACAAAAATAAATAAAAAAAAGTATACATAATTGGTATTTCCGTGTCTGGAATGACCCAATCTATTAAACTGCCACACTATTTAACCCCTTCAGTGAACACCGTAAAAAAATAAATAAAAGTGGCAAAAAACTATCCTTTTTTTATCAAACATCCGAAGAAAAAGTGGAATAAAACGCAATCAAAAGACGAATATAAATAAATATGGTGTCGCTGAAAATGTCAACTTTTCCCGCAAAAAACAAGCCACCATACAGGTCCATCAGTGGAGAAATAGAAAAGCTATAGCTCTCAGAATAAAGCGATTCAAAAACAATTATTTTTTCCACACGCAGAACAGCATAAAAAAAATCCATAAACAATTCTTGAATTGCTCGTTTCATTCTGCCGCCCAAAAATCGGAGTAGAAAGCAATCAAAAAATATGATGTGCCCGAAAATCTTCCCACGAACAACAAGACTGTCGGCAGAAATATAGAAAAATTATAGCTCTCAAAATATGGTGATGCAAAAACTTTTTGTAAAAAGAACGTTTCATAGAATGTGATAGCAGCCAAACATAAAAAAACTATATAAATCTGTTCTCTCTGTAATTGCACCGACGAGAAGAAAAAAGCTGTCTTATCACTTACACCGCATGAGGAATGATGTAAAAAATAAATAAAACCAATTCCTGTCCTGCTGTTGATTTTTTATTCTGGCTCCCAAAGATTGCAGTAAGGTTCAGTGCACATTTATCCTGCGCTCTACGCTGAGCGCTTACACCCGAGTTTCCATGTAAATCTCTGAAATACATTATTCAGACGGAACCCCCGGCGGAACATTCCCTATAATGAGGCAGATGGAGACACATTGGCCACCGTCTGGCCTATGATCCAGTGGTGTCCATCTTTTTAGATGTCTTTTTAGGCGTGCTCAAAAGCGTGGTCGGCTAGAGTTTTTTGCACCTCTGAAAACTTGGACATCGCTAAACAGAGGCCAAATGGAGTCTGGAGTAACTTCGCCTGCCTCGTTATTGAATGGATCTGTTGGCGGTTTCATCTGAATCACGTGTTTCAGATATTTAGATGGAAACCCTGATGTAAGTGCTCAGCAATAAGCACGGGAAATGCGAACTGATCCAAAATGTTCTCTACCAAAAATGACACCACTAAAAGCTTCAGCTCAACCCACAAAAAACAAGTCACCACTAGGGTCCGTTACCTATTAACAGAAATATAGGGGGTGTCCAAGTTACTGGTAGCACAAATACTCTGGAAAAGCGGCATGGCTCCCGCCAAAAGAAATTTAGTGAAATCTGCGCTCCTAAAACCAAATGCCCCCCCTCCCTTTGGAGCCCCACAATATGCCTAAACTGCAGTTAGCATCTACGTGTTTGACATTAACGCAGTGAGGAGAGCCCGCTTAATTTATGTATGTGTGTCTCCAAAAGCTGGGCACAATGTATTTGGTACTACAATGGCATTTGCAATTTTCACTCTGCAACTTCCACTGTGTGTTTGTTTCTGGAAAACCTCCATAGCGTAAAAATCATCACTACACCTACTGTATAGATGAATTCCCAGAGGGGTGTAAATTCCACTAAAGGGGGGTTTCCACTGTTTAGGCACATCAGGGGCCTTGCAAACGTAGTCCACAAACTATTCAAGAAAAATCTGCACCCCAAAAGTCAAAATAGCGCTCCTTCCCTCCCGAGCCTTACCGTGTTGCCAAACAGTACTGTATAGCCTTATATGGGGTATTGCCACGTTCAGGTAAATTCTTCATCAGAGGATGGGATAAAATTCTGTGACTCACCTGCGGTGTCAATATCCTCACTGCATCACTAGATGTATTCCCAGAGGGGTGCAGTTTGTAAAATGGGGTCACTTGTAGGAGGGGCCTGCTGTTTTGGCACCACAGGGGCTTTGTCAATGTGGCATGACGCCCGCAAACCATTCCAGCAAAACCTGCATTTCAATACGGTGCTCCTTCTCCTCTGAGCTTTGCACTTTGCCTGAAAAGTAGTTTCCAAAAATAGGATATTGGCGAACTTGGGAGAAATTACATAACAATTTATGTGGTTCATTTCCTCCTAATAGCCCTTTTGAAAGTTAAAAACTTGGGGATTTTAGTGGAAAAATGTTATACCCACAGATGTTACACAATTCTGTGAATTATCTGTGGGTTTAAAATGCTCACTACACCCCTAGACAAATTCCTCAGGAGGTGTACCTTCCAAAATGAAGTCACAAGTGGCTGGTTTCTGCTGTTTTTGGCACCATAGCAGCTCTTCAAATGCAACATGGCGCCTGCAGTCTATTCCTGCCAAATCTGCGCTCGAAAAGTCAAATAGCGCTCCTTCCCTTCCGAGCCCTGCCATTTGCCAAAACAGTTGGGGCATCTGCATACTCAGGAGAAATTGCACAACAAATTGTATGGTCCATTTTCTCCTGTTACCTTTATGAATATAAACAATTTGGTGAAAAGCAACATTTTTGTGGGAAAATATGAGTTTTTTATTTTCACAACTTAACTTAATAAAATTGTGTGAAGAACCTGTGGGTTCAAGGTACTCACCACATCTCTTGATAAATCCCTTGAGGGGAGTAGTTTCCCAAATATGTTCACTTTTGGGAAGTTTCCACTGTTTAGGAACATCGGGGACTCTGCAAACACGACATGGCGTCCGACATCTACTGCAGCCAATTTTGCACTCCAAAAGTCAAATGGTTATCTTTGCCTTTCAAGCCCTGCCGTGCATCCAAACAGTAGTTTTCCCCCACATTTGGGGTATCGACATACTCGGGATAAATTGCACAACAAATTGTATGGTCCAATTTCTCGTGTTACCCTTGTGAAAATGCAAAATGTGGGGTTAAAGCAACATTTTTGTGGGAAAAAGTAACATTTTAATTTTTTTCCTTCCATTTTGCTTTAATTCCTGTGAAGCACCTGAAGGTTAATAAACTTCTTAACTGTGGTTTTGAGCACTTTTTTGAGGGGTGCAGCTTTTAAAATCGTGTCACTTTTGGGTATTTTCTGTCACATAGGCCACTTAAAGTTACTTCAAATGTGATGTGGTCCCAAAAAAATGGTTTTCAAAATTTTGTGTGAAAAATGAGAAATTGCTGATGAACTTTTAACCATTCTAATTTCCTAACAAAGAAAAATTATGTTTAAAAAATGATGGTTATGTAAAGTAGACACGTGGTAAATGTTATTTATTAATTATTTTTTACAGCATGAATAACTGGTTTAAGGATATAAAAATTTAAAGTTTGAAAATTGCTAATTTTTCAGCAAAATTCCGAAATTTTCACAAATCAACGCAAATCATATCGACCTAAGTCACCACTATGATAAAGTACAATGTGTCACAAAAAAAAAATCTCAGAATCACTGGGATCTGTTAAAGAATTCCAGAGGTATTACCTCATAAAGTGACTGTTAGGTGTCAGTCTGGTGCTGGATTTGAAATGGGTCCAGGACCTCCTGTGGTCTCCCATTTCAGTCCAGCCAGGGCTGATGCTGCTCAGCATCACTGTCAGCCCCAACGCCTAGCTGATCCGCCAGCACTGTTTGTCTCCCAGGTAGTTGTGCCTAGCAATGTTAAGCCTGGGTTGCAGAGGGAGACAGGGCTTGTGGAATCTAAGTCCAGGATTTGCCGCACTGAGCATGTCCGTGACTTGGCGGATCATGATTGGTGGGTTGGCACCCACCTGACCTGGTGACCTGGCATCGCTTGATTGGTCCACGGGTAACGTCACCAATGGCGCGTCGGTGGGCAGGGCTTAATCTTTAAAAGGCCCGCCCACAAACATGGCGACGCGCTCAGATCATTTGAGCTGGCTGTTTGTGGTGTGCACGCTTACTCTTGGGCTCCTCATAGAGCCATAGCTTTAGTTAGGCAGGTTAGAAAAAGTCTGTTCCGCCTGTGAGCTATATAGAGCGGGTTTGCTCAGTCCGGTAGCACGCCGGCTGAGTGCTCGAATACCTGGCGGGAATCACACCCGCACACTAGCGCCATCTCCTATAGCGTAGCGCCTGTATCGAAGTCAGGGCTACTGCTTCTCCTACGGTCACACGTCTCCCTGCGGTTCTTGGAGATTGTGTGAACCGTTATACTAGCGCCAAACCCCATTGCGTAGCGCCTATATCAAAGACAGGGCTACTGCTTCTCCCACGGTCGCACGTCTCCCTGCGGTTCTTGGAGATTGTGCGAATCGTCTTACCCTTCCGTGTGCATTAACACGAAGGGTTAAGATAGTTGATAGGTGCGTCGCCGGTCGCTCTCCCTCCGTGCAGTTAACGGAGATAGAGCGTACCGCTTTACCCGTTCCTGTGTGAAGAAACACTGAAGGGTTTTACATTTAAGTTGTCGCTTGCCTTTCCACCCGGAAAGTGTTCGGCAGCAGTCCTCCAGGCTGCATCGCGGACCCCGGGGTCGGTTGCGTTCCATTAAAATAAAGTTGTCTGCAACCGCCCTCCTAATAGTGACACTGGTCAGAATTGTAAAATTTGGCCTGGTCAAGAAAGTGAAAACAGGTTGGGGAGTGAAGGGGTTAAAAATTGTTATTGGTAGAAAACAGGACTTGTGCTGATGAGAATAATAATTATCATTCTGTGTGCATGAGGGTGTGGCTGGCCTGTCTAAACAGGCTAATAAACAACTGAATGTCAGCTTGCATGTAGTCGATTGGCAGTTGTTTAACGGCCATAAATCGGGAAATAAAACCTACTCTTACATAAAAACTAAAAATCTTTCCAATAACTTTTCTTGAAACAATGATAACTCTGAAGAAGATGCTATGTTTAATTGCAGGAGTCATTATTAGGAGAGGCGCTTTCAGTAAGTTTGTAAAGTTTCCTGAATTAGCATATGCAGTTTCTAACTCAATATTGGCCAAAAAGGAAGTATTATTTTTCCAATCCCATGCATGAAGGTACAGGCAGGCTAATACAACCTGATGAAGGGGAAATTAATATCGCCTTCTTCTTTAGAGAGTATACGTCTTTCCAACAATACTATGAACTTTCTATTTCCCCCACAGCAATAACTTATAATGTAGCCAGTAAAAAAACAACCTATATTTTTATTTAGAGGCGTTTACCCATCAATGAAGGGTCTCCCATCTCTAGGTGATTCTCTTAAGAGGGACATAGTTTAATATGTAAATAATCTCTGCTATTCTCATAATCTTGACCCTCTGAATAAATTACCTGACGTTCTAAATTCCTTTAATATTGTCCAGTTTCTGATGGTTGTTTCATCAAAATTTAAAACTTTTCTTGAAGGTTCTAAATAATTCAGCATTGAGTGATATAAAATCAATGTTGATGCACAAGATTCTTCTTTTTTTTTTGCTGGACAAGGCACTTTTAGGGTCAGCGGTGTCTAGGTAGGATCCTACTCCATACACTCAATTATAAAACAGAATCTAGTATGCATATTGGTGCTTTGAAGAGGACCTTTCACCAGTTTGAAGTTAAACTGGCCACATCAAGGAATAGTGACTGCACAGTTAAATAATAAAAAAAAATAATAATTTCTCTTTTCCGGAGATATTAGCTTGTCAGAATTTTCCAATTTATATTTTTAAAATATTTAGAAAACCATGTAAAGTCATGATAGTCATACTTTCGTATATGACTATCATTTCCTTTACACTTCACAAATACTTGCTACTTTGTGTTTGTACAGGGTCGGACTGGGGTGCCTAGGGCCCACCAGGGGAACTGACTCTAGGGGCCCACACTACAGCCCACCATAAACGGTTTTATTACTTGTTATGCTTTTCTATAATGCACTATAGTTACATGATTGGCCGCGGTGTGGAGTACCAAGCGGCAGGACTTTGCTCGAACAGTCATTCCGTACTGCCAGAGTCCCTTTAATGGTAACTTGCCACCTTGAAAAACGCTATTTATCTGCAGATATAGGGGTAATCTGCAGGTAAATAGGGTTTAAAGCCTGGTTAGACGGTTTATTGGAAAAGCGTTGGCTACACGGAGAAAATTACATTTTATTCTCCCTGTCACCACTCGCTTCCTGTTATTGGGTCGGTGCAAGGAGGCAGACATTACAGTCACCGCGAACTACAAAGTGAGGGTGCTGCAATAACGTCCGGCACCTTGATTGTGACACTTCCATGGAGCCCAAGCTCAGGCTGAGCTTCATTGAATGACTAACTGCCGCAGTCAGTGATTGACAAGGGCACTTAAATACTCAAAACAGCAGCAATCAAGGCAAGCTCTGATCACTGCTGTTACAGGCAGACGCCGGCTATGTAACACAGCCGACATCTGCCCGGTATGGAGCAGGCTCAGCTCCTGAACCCGCTTCATACAAGCACATCCCAATGGTGACAGTTATGACAAGGTTAGCTAATTTCACTTGTCTGTTCCTAAATGTGGAAAGACAAATGGAATTCCCTAACACATGTGAAAGAGACCTAATAGATTTAGTAAAGGTGCCTCAAGCATATGAATGTTATTACACACCACAATGCACAGTTACATACACACATCTTACAAAAATACATATTATTCCAGACACGCAGAGGCGCACAAACACACAGACACGCACAAACACATCAGTACATGAATACATCATCTGAACCACCATCAATTGTAATGTCAGGTCAGACCCATATATCTTTGTATCGCATAAACCTACAACTCCCAGTATGTAATTAACAATAGAAATACTGGGAGTTGTTACCAGTCATCATCAGACTGAGGACCATACAGGAACCACAGTACTGATGAGACACAGGCAGGATCACAAATGAACATTTACATCCAGGTATCTTACCTGAGACTTCTTCTCTGATTAGAGTCGTTCTCTTTCTGTTCTTCCTTTTGTCCAGTCTCCATGATGGCTTTTCTCATCCACAGCTCGTCTCTGCAGACTTCCATCTTCTCCGGTCTTCTGCAGCACATCCCCACACGATGCCCTTAAAGATAGCAGAGTTATTATAATGCTCCTGAATAAAAATATCTACACTGAGCCCCTGAATAAACCTAACTCTTACAATGCTCCCTGCACAAAACATGACATACACTCTACCCCTCTTATGGTACCTGCTCTCCACACTGTCCTCTCCTTACCATACTGGGCCCCCTGTTCACACTGTCCTCTCACACTGTGTCCCCCCTATACTGCCCAGTCTCTATACTGTGCCCCTTAATCACACTCCCCCTCCTCAGCATACTGTTCCCTCCTTTCTGTGCCCTCACACTGTTTCTCCCATACTGCCGTATCTCTATACCTTCCCCCACACTACCTAGTCTCTGTGCTGTGTCACCTCACACTTTTCTCCCTCCATACTGTCTCCTCACACTGTTCCCCCACTCTCCATACTGTTTCCTCATACATCCCCCTTCCCCATTCTGTTCCCGCACCCATTCCCACCCCTCCTCTAGTTCACCATACTGTTTCTTCACACATCTCCCCATTCTGTCTCCTAAAATTTCTCTTCCATCTCTCCCCAAATATAATAAATCTTCAGAAGACCACACAGACATGCAGAAGCACACTTACACACACGAAAACAAGCGCACACAGACATATACTAAGGGCTCTTTCACATGTCAGTACGTGACAGTTTCCACACGTACCAGAGACATTGGTACACGCAGACCCATTCAAATGAATGTGCACATGTCAGTGTGTGTCCACTTTCCACAGACCATGTGGTGTCCGTGGGCAAAACACGCTGACATGTCTGTTTTTTACCTGCTGCACCTCCCGCAAAACGTCCTGCACACTGATGACAGTTAGCGCTGTTCCCAAGCACCGGGTGCTGAGCGCTGCCCTCATCATAGATCCCTGCCGGCGCTGCAATCGGCAGCAGCAGGGTCAATGATGAGCGTAATAGTCTACTCCCGCCGTGTCCAACTGTAAAAATAGGAATAAAATAAAAAAATCCTTATACTCACCTCTCCTAAGTGTCACCCAGTGTAATCTGTGCAAGCGCTCACGCCGAGGAGAATAACTCCTGCAGCGAGTGGACCCCGGAGCTGCGCTCAACAAGCGTTGCCCTGTCAATCACTGAGCGCAGGTCCGGGGCCCACTCGCTGCAGGAGTCATTCCCCTCAGCGTGAGCACTTGCACGGATTACAGCAGGTGACACTCAGGAAAGGTGAGTATAAGGATTTTTTTTATTTTATTCCTATTTTTACAGTTGGACACGGCGGGAGTAGACTACTACTCTCATCATTGACCCTGCTGCTGCTGATCGCAGCACTGGCAGGGATCTATGATGAGGACAGCGCTCAGCACCCGGCTCTTGGGAACAGCGCTAACTGTACACTGATTCCCAAGCGCCGGTATGTGTCACATGGATGACACACAGGTGGACACATATCTCCAGTCACATAAATATCAGGACATGTGAAAGAGCCATAATATACACACACAGATACACATACTCACAGAAATGGGGACACGTACACACACAGGCAAGCACACACAGAAATGCACACGCAGTCATGCACAGACACACTCAGACAATCACACACAAAAATGCAGACACGCAGGGAAGCACACACACGTGTGAAGACACATATACACACGCAGACATGCAGGCACTCAAATACATACACACAAACACATGCTGGCATATACACACACTACACACACACACATGCATGCAGGCATATACACACACACGCATGCAGGCATAAACACACCACACACACGCACACATGCAGGCATATACACACACTACACACACATATGTAGGTATATACACACATACACTGTACACACATGCAGGCATATACACACACTGTACACACATGCAGGCATATACACACACACACACTGTACACACACGCAGGCATATACACACACACACACAGGCATATATATACACACACACACAGGCATATACACACACAGGCATATATATACACACACACAGGCGTATATACACACACATGAAGGCAGCATATACACACAAATTCATCAAATTCATACAAACACACACAAATATTACACTACCTGTACTGTACAGACGCGCTCCTAAGGCGGGAGACTGCAGTGCAGGGCGCACTGTGATGTCACTTTTAGCAGACGTGCGGCCCTGTCTGCTGAGTGTGACGCTGCAGTGCAGCCCCTGCTCTGCTCTTCGGCTCTCCTGCTCCCAGGCCCCTCCCGCTACTGTCCTGGGCATCGCGGCGGTGAGAGTGCGTGCGCACGCCCTTAAAGGGCCCGTGACCACTTTTTTTTTCCTTTTTTTTAAATTCTCCTCTGTATTCTCTGCAGGGGGCCCGGGACCCACCGGGAAATTTCCCGGCACCCTGCCAGGCCAGACCGAGCCTGTGTTTGTATATCACATAAAATACATCTAAGTTTGTGGGCATAATATGAATAGATGTGGAAAAGTTCATGGGGTATGAATACTTTTTCGAGTATGATGCTGATGTCATCACACTGCTGCCGGGGCTGCAGAAGCAGAGGAGACGTTGGGCGATCCATGGAGGAGCCGAAGCTTAAAGGTCATGTTATTTTAGATGCGGGTACGGGGGAGGACAGGGTAGTGTAACTACGAGGGCACATAATATGGCAATTTGCGACATTATGGGGGACATTGTAGAGCAATTAGGGACATTATGGGGGACGTTATTATGGAGCAATTTGGGACATTATGGGGCAATTTGGGCAAATAGGGAGGATTGTGAAAGGGAGCATGGTATAGTGAGGAGTAGTGGGGTGGGGGGACTTGGAAAGGGGCAGTTTGGAGGATATATGGAAAGGGGGGATATTATGGAGAGGGGTTTTGTGGGGGATATATTATACAGTGTGGGGGGATATTTTGGAGAGGGGCAGTGGGGGGTATATTATATAGATGGGGCAAAGTGGGGGGATATTTGGAGGTGTGTGTGTGTGTGTGTGTGTGTGTGTGTGTGTGTGTGTGTGTGTGTGTGTGTGTGTGTGTGTGTGTGTGTGTGTGTGTGCGCGCGCGTGGGGGGGGAGTATTTTGTGCAGGAAGCACAGTGAGGGGAAATTATTTATTCAGGGGAAGAGCATGGGAGATAGTTTTAGTTATGGAGCAGTATAATGATACTTTTGTTTTTAAGGGCACAGTGTCAGGATGTGCTGCTGAAGAAGATTAAGAGGCAAGTCTAGAGAGGGAAGCTCTGGGCATGAAATCTCATCATGGCGTCTGTGCTACATGTAGACAAAAGGGATGGGAATGACTCCAATCAGAGAAGATGTTACATATAAGGTGCCTGGATGTAAATGTTTTTTTGTGTTACTGACTAAGTCTCATCAGTGCTGTGGTTTCTGTATGGTCCGCAGTCTGATGATCGCGGGTAACAACTCCTAGCATCTCCTTACCATTGTTAAGGACACACTGGGACTTGTAGGTTCATGCAATACAAATGTATATGGGTCTGACCTGGCATTACAATTGAACACTGTTCTAAGTTTGGAGCTGCATTCATGTACTGAAGGAGATTATTTTGCTGCATACATGTATTGATGGTATTTGTGGTGCTTCTTTCAGGTTCTGACGATGTTTTTGGCACTGCATTCATGTACTGATGGTATTTATTTAGCTGCATTTATGTATTGACAGTGTTTCTTGCATTGCATTCATGAACTGACGGTGGTTCTGACATTGCATTCATGTACTGATTGTATTTATTTAGCTGCATTTATGTATTGACGGTGTTTCTTGCACTGCATTCATGTACTGATAGAATCATAGAATGTCAGAGTTGGAAGGGACCTCCAGGATCATCATGTTCAACTCCCTGCTCAATGCAGGGTTCACTAAACCATCTCAGAGACATGTCTATCCAGCCTCTGTTTGAAGACTTCAAATGAAGAACTAACCACCTCTCGTGGAAGCCTGTTGCACCCATTGATCACCCTAACCCGTCAAAAGGTTTTTCTAATATCTAATCTGTATTTTCTCCCTTTCAGTTTCATTCCATTGCTTCTCGTGTTTCTATGTGCAAATGAGAATAAGAATTATCCCTCAACACTGTGACATCCCTTCAGATAATTGTGGACAGCTATTAAGTCTCCTCTTAGCCTTCTTTTTTGCAAGCTAAACATTCCCAGATCCTTTAACTGTTCCTCATAGGGCATAGTTTGCAGTCCGCTCACCATCCTGGTATGATGGTATTTCTAGTGTTCAATTCATCTAATTAAGGTGGTTCTGATGCTGCATTCACATACTAATGGTGGTTCTGGTGTTGCACTCATGTAGCAATCCAGAACATGTTTCATGGCTGTCAAAACTTAGATTTGAGATTATGAGGAGGATTTGGCAAGTTTCTGCTCCAAAAAACTCAGTTTAACTTAGTTGATTTTTTTTTTTTTTTTAGCAGAAACTCTACAAATCCTTCTCAAATACTCAAAATATGGTTCTGGTCATGTATTAATGCACCGATGGTGGTTCTGGTGATTTATTCATGCAACTACCCCTTTAAAAAAATTGCATCCCTTGGGATTGGTTCAGTATGGCAATGTGGCCCTTGGACCAAAGAATGTTGTGCACCTGACATACCCATTTCCATACTGGGCACCCTCTTCACAGTGTGTCCCCCTTAAAGGGCTCAGTCTCTATACTGTTTCCCCTAATCAAATTTCCCTCCTGGCTGTGCCCTTACCCTGTGCCCATCACACTACTCACTCTATTCTGTGCACTCACACTTTTCTCCCCCCATACTATCTCCTCACACTATTTCCTTCAATAGTCTCCTCACGCATTTCCCCCTTCCTCCTCACATATTTACCCCCTCGCTCTCCATAATGCCTCCTCACACACACATCCCAATTCCCCATACTGTCCACACCCATCCCATCTCCCTTGCACCACATACTGTGTCCGCCTACATTCTTCCCCTCACTCCCCATACTGTCTGCACCATCCTTCCAATTCTATATCTGTATACATTCCCCCCTTCGCTTCTCATACTGTCTGCATTCATCCCCTCCCTCGATCCCCATACCCTCCCTCACTTTCCCATACTGTATCTGCATACATTCCCCCCTTCGCTCCCCATACCGTGTCCAGACCCATTCTATCCATGTACATTCCCCCCTCATACATGCCCCCCCACTACTCATAATGTCTTTAAATTTCTCCAGCTCCCAATATTGTGTCTGCACCCATCCCTTCCTCCCTCCCCAAACTGTGTCCTCAAATCTTCCCCATCCCTGTTACAATAAATCTTCGGTGTCTTCAGTTCCACTGGAGCACTTACCACCAATGTTGTTTGCGCGGTCGGCAAATTATGTGATCACACTGCTAACATGACCTGATAACACTGCTTACGTCGTCCTGACCCGGCTTCAATTGTACTCGCGTCTGAAAGATGCAAGTACAATTGATCACTGGGAGCTGGCGCATTGCACCCTGTCAGAGGCGGCTGTCAGCTTGAATAATAAGCTCTAGAGGCAGATTATCAGGGCTCGTGCAGACAACTGTATTATTGGTTGCAAATACGAGTGCAATTCATTTTCCACTGATTGACACAATGGAGAATTTATTTTTCTCCATCTTCTCCTCAGTGTGCTCCAATTCGCTCATCCGAGAGAATCAGATCACACAACGCTGACACTCTGATCAGAGTGTGGATTGTGTAATCGACCAGATTCTCTTGGATAAGAGAATATAGGGCGGTCCGCCCTCAGGGAGCTCAGTGTCCGTCCGAGAAATCTTAACAGCTAATTTACATATAAGAAAAACATGGATCTCTCTGGAATAAAACACAGATATCAAGGTATCATTTTATTCAGCTTCCTATATAGCCGGTTTAGGAGGGTTCATCCTACAGACAGATTCCTGTTAAAAGTGATTAGCAGGAAGTGAGCAGACAGCCGCGGCTCTCACTTCCCGTTCGTTACATATATATGTCTGAAGGTGAGGACAGGGACCCGGCACTGATTGGGCTCAGGGCTCACCTGACATAACCTCATGTTAGCCCCGGGACAGCGAGTACCGACATGGGAGGGGAGTATAATCTTTTTTTTTATTTTAACAGGGCCAAACATGGGGAATGAGAAGGGATTGTCCCAGTAGTGGACAACCCCTTGAAGAGTTTACCCCTTTTTACAGTCAAGTATCGTGTAGCCTGCAGCAGTATTCTTGTAGTCAAAATGATAAGACCCTGACGAACCCTAATGGGTCTTCTTCAATCTGCTGGTTGGCAGATATGTCACAGCATTATAAATGTAAGCCTTGTGCCAATGTGATCATAGCTGTAGGACAATGACAAAAGCCAACCAACACACAACACACACAAAAACCACACCATTAAAGAGCCAGGCACATGTGTATATGTTATCTAAACCATTCTGTAATTTTATTGATTTTGTGGAGTTCACATATTTTGTACAGCAAACACTGTAGGCCTCGAGAAGCTGCAGCTCTATTGTTTAAAATAGCAGCAAGGTATCTTTTAATATCAGAGAATCTGGACAATAAATAGTCTGTCTCTTTGGATGTAAATGCTCAACAACATGTCAACCTGCTGCAGCTTCGTATTGTGATTGCTATTTTACAGAGCTTATACACAAAAATATATATGCAATCTTTTTGTCTATATTTATACAAATACAACAGTAGTTTGTGAATACATTGTAAGTACATTTACATGATAAGCAACACATATTCCCATATCTCTTGATAACTTTTTTTTAAATGCAAGATACAATAAAATTCAGTCTGGAATGCAATTTCATCCACTTTGACATTTAAAACCTTTTATTGTATAAACTATTTTTTTTTTTTAGCACTTGTAAATCCAAAACATGTTTTTTTTTTCCCCACTGAATAGAAAATATCAATTTCATCAAGAAGTCAGAAGAGATTTATCTGTTCCAAAAGGTTTTCAAAATACAGAAATGCAAATGGCACTTCCTAATATACAGTGTGATCTTCACTCTACACTATATATTCTGTCCATTTTCAATTATTGTATATTTATTTTAGTGAACTAAAATCTGGGTGTGTTTGAAGAAAAAAATATATATATAAAAATTGGCATGTTTGCCGCCTTTTTTTTTTTATTTAGCTTTTTGCTCTTTTTTTTTCTGCAAGTGCATATTAATACGCTGTGGTGTTGTACAAAGTTCAATAAAAGGGTAAACTAGATCACAGTATAAAAATATATCATACAACTATTGCTATAATAAAATAGTCCTTTTTCTATGGTAAAAATACATCTGTAAGTGAAAGGAAGGTTGTAGCACCATTAAAGAACGGTTTCCCTAGTTACATTAGCAGCATGATGATCCGATAGAACAATATTGCAGGAGTGTTTTTGAGAAGATAAACATTCATTCTGGTTGCATTGTACCAATGAAGCTTATACTGAAAATGTTTCCACATGATTAGTAACAGTATGGTCACTTCCATGACAAGAAAGCATCTCAAGACACGTTGCCTTCGACCGAGGCAAGACAACACGGCAGCCTTTTAACGACCACCATTTGTTAAATGAGGTTTGCCTGATGCTCATCAATAACAGGTCTATAGGTCTGAAGAATGATGGACAAGCAATTTATTGAACTGGTAAATACCTAATATAGAACCAATCCATTAACATATGTTGGTACTTGTCCATTAGATCCTAGCGTGACGTGAAATAATTCACATGGGTGGAAAATGTACTTTAAGAAGAAAAAAAAAAAAGAAGAAGTTGGTACTTGTGTTTGAGGTAAAGTGGTGTTTCATTCTTAAGTGATGAAAACATGGTTTATAAATACATTATGGCAGGTATCTTTAACAGGTTACATCCTTTATAAAGAGAGAACTGCTGTGCAGTTACTTAGGTTCTTTTAATATTTTATATTTTTAATATTTCATGCTAAAAATAAGTGCATACAAAAGGGTAAAACTAGAGGATAGTAGACGGATAATTTGGAGCTTCATTTTGGTCAACTCAAATGTACATATGCAAGATTAAAACTATGCCTTAAAGGGACTGTCGGCACAGAATGACTGTTCAAACTAAAGTGCAGGCTCTCGGTGAATCATGGCGGGGCCAAACATTTAAGTGCACTTGCTCACCTGCTGGTTTTCCATCCATATCTGAGCCGGAGCTGTCAAAGTAGAAGAGATGGTGGAGATGGAAAGAAAACGAGCAGGTCGGAAGGTACATTTAAATGTTTGGCCATGCCATGATGCACTGAGCACCTGTACTTACTTTGAACAGTCATTCTGTGCTGACAGAGTCCCTTTAAGGGCACATCACCCCCTCACTCGTCTTTGATTGGCAGCTTTGGCTTGAAAAGAAGAATGGCAAAGATAGGGGGAAAACAAGTAGGTGGGAAGGTGCATTTAGATGTTTGGCCACACATAGGGTGCACTGAGCGCCAGTACTTGGTTTAAACAGTCATCCTGTGCTGACAGAGTCCCTTTAAAAGCATTGTCTGGTTAAGACCACCCCTACCATTCTGATAGATTGGCCAACAATGTGCCGATTGTGGAACGGCCAGTATAAGAGCTGACTAGTGTGCATTTTCCCTGCCCGTAGAATATCGGTAAGTGCCTCCTAAAATCTAATGGGTATGAGGTCGGCATGGCTCTCTCCTGACAGTTACAATTGGTTGGGGAAAAGGGGATAAAAATGTTTAGTTTTAACATGCCTATTTTTTTTTTTTTAATGGGAGATACGGACAAAGGTGTCTGACAGCAGCTCATCACCCATTTTCTATAAATGCATTTCTAACACAAACATTAATGTTTATGGGGAAGTCATGTATGGAGCCAGTTTGATAAATGAGCATTTATGTGACAGATAACAGTTGTGTATGTTTAATAAAATGTTCCTATTGTAGTGGGGGCATGTGTAATGGTGGATACTTTAAAACAAAAGAATACAATAGCATCTGATTGTTTTTGCCTTTTATGCACTTCATGTAATGTTAAACATGTTGGGGAAATATCGCTTGCGATGATCAGAAGCTGCTTTTGCACAAGGAAGTTTTCAAATGTTTAAAGGGAATCCGACAGCAGGTTCTTGCTATGGAATCTGATAGCAGCATGATGTAGAGACAGAGCCCCTGATTCCAGCAATGTGTCACTTACTGGACTGCTTGGCGCAGTCTTAATAGAATCCCTGTATTCTCCAACGTAGCCGTAGCAGAGCTAAGACTTCTGGGCTGTGTATAACCCCGCTCACACCCCTGACTGGCAGCTTCCTGTGTACACTGTGAATTGTCAGCAAGTAGCCAATCAGTGGTGGGGGCGTGGTTTCACAGATTAGCCTGACTTGTCTGCACATGTGACCTAGTCCTCTAGTGATAATCTTCTACTGGTAAAACATTGATTGTATTGAAACTACAACACACAGACTAATAAGTGACACATAGTTGGAATCATGCTCTCTTGCTCTATTTTATGCAGCTTTCAGATTAAATAGCAAAAACCTGCTGACATATTCATTTAAGAAAAAACACTTAATGTTCTTAAGTAAAAAAAAAAAAAAAAAAAAGGTAAAGTCCCCCTTTCATGTCTCTAAGATAACTTGTATAGTACAGGTGTATATAGCATTCAATAGCTGACTTTATTTAGGTTTTGTGATGTAATGTGCTGATAAAAAAAAAAAAATTCTGCAAAGGTTTCTCCAATAAGGACCACTAGATTTCTACTAAAGATCACGTGGTCTATACATTTGTATTTGGGGGAGGAAGAGGGGGAAGCCCAGTTAAGACTGTAGTACAGAAGCAACTAGGTGGCAACATGCAACTTGTAGTGTCATAGATCCAAAACATGCTAAAATTGCTTGTGCATGCCTCCTTATATTGTACTGAAGAAGGCAGAGTGTCTTGAAATGTATAATAGTTATCCGTAACCACTGAAAATAGCGATAACACTTGTGTGATTGGAATCCACTGAGAAATTCGGCAACGCTCCACAAGTTTCTCTGGCAGCAAAACTGAAAAAAATAAAAATAAAAACAAACAAAAAAACCCCAAAAAACACAGATAGAGACATTGGTTTGTGCAATATAGCAAACTGATAAGCAAACACTGTAAATAAAGTTGTACCTGTGTTTATCATTTTGTACACAAAGCATTATTACTAAAAGTCCTACATACTTTTCATCTAATGGAAACTGAACACATTATTAAGAAAGAGTCTATAATAAAAAGCATTACCCTAATTTTTTCAAGAAAAAAAAAAAAGTTTCATTGTTTTTAGCTTTTTTTTTTTTTTTAAACTTTCCCAAAAAGTGCTATATCTCAAAATATGTGTAACCAAGCTTAGTTATTTATTTATTTTTTTTTTTACAAAATATTGGCCTATGACACACATTAAGCTAACTAGTAAATGATTCCGAAATTAGGTCTTCTTAACATTCATATCCTCAATGCAAAAACAGCTCTGGCTCATGTATCACTCAGCATACGATAATGCAAAAAAAAAATAAAGTACTGGCTAAATGAATTAAGTCATTGTAATCCACAAATTAGAGCTTGGCCATGCAACAAACGTACAGAATAGCATAGAAGAAAATATGGCGATTAACCCTTTCTGTAATGGACTCATCCAGTGATCCTATAAGTATTAGAATGCATGTCCACTACTTAAAAGAGGCATAAGTAGACAAGAAAAAAAGTTATTGGAAAATAAAAATATGGATATGATGCAGAGTGGGGCTAATTATTAAGGCATTATGAAATTAATTGCTTAGATATTTTTCATTTAGGGTAAGACAACTGTTACATAGCCCACCTTAAGCCATGATGACCTATTAAAAAGGTTCAACATATTGTCTTTTTTTTCTGAATGAAATACAATTCTTTGAAAGAAAAAAAAAAAAATATTCTTTGAATAAAAATGCAACAATTTGGCTATTTATTCCTTTAAGGGCATTGGCGCAAGTTTTATATATATATAAAATATATATACATACAAATACATAAAAAGTTCTATATCCACATAGTAACTGTAACATAGTATACTATTATAATATAAATATATGGCACTTTTTATTTTATTTGCCCCCCCCCAAAAATCCAATATAAAAGGCCATGAAGCAGACACGTGGAAACATTTTTAATTTAGCCCACATAAAGGTGGCATATAAAAAAAAATGTTTTTTTTTAATTTTTTTATGAGATCTGACTAATATCTGGATACAAATAAATGGGAATGAAAAAGAGTCTGAAACTGGGAAATATTTGTTATACTCTAAACCATCTTGTGCACAAAAAAATAAAACAAATAAAAATATACCTAAAAACCTACAATTATTAATTTCAAACAAAAATACCAAGCACATATCACAATGTGTACTATGTAGAAATTAAAGTACGAGCAGTAGGGCAATATGAGCACGTATTACCACAAGAAAAAAAAAAAAACAAAAAAAAAACCTTCCTGCAAAATGGTTACTAACAAATATTTCAGATATTCCCTTCTATATTTTATTTTTACTTTGAAAAAAAAAAGAAAAAAAGAAAAGAGGCAACGTTGAACACTACTTGCTCAATGAAGGCCTTTAATTTGTTTCATAGAAACTATAGGATGAAGTTTTAATCAGAGCTGTGTGTGCAATTCATAAGCACAGATTTTCTTATTTTTGTCTTTTTTTACTTTTAATTTTTGCTTTAAAAACTCTGAAACACAAAAAGCTATTTGCATTTTAAAAATACTATTCCTACTATATAATGCCTTTAAGAGAAAATACTGTTAGACATACACTGAATATTTACAGTTACAGGAAAAATATAGCTAAAACGTCTTACTAAGAAAATAAAATGGAAATCTTTAAAATTTCCATAACGTTTATATTTATGCCCTGCCACATTTCATCTGGTATGCATTATTATATCTAATTTATTTTTTATATATATATATATATTCATATATATTAACCATGTAACTCTTCGGCTATAGACTCTGTTTTTCTTCCTAATGCCTAACAGATAGCGGAGCATGTTGATGGGGCATGATATAACAGTTACCAAGCAAAGTGGTGTAAGCAATATGCTTTTACGCAACTCCATCGAGTCCTGATTTGAAATCTTGGTAATGAGAAAAAAGTATATTATATTATATTATATATATATATATATATATATATATATATATATATATATATATATATATATATATATATATATATATATATATATATTTGCAAGTGCTGGCAGCGTATATCTGATGAATGGCAGTACAGTACCATTCAAAAGGATAGTCGCATAGAATAAAACATATATAGGTATAAAGGACACTGGCTTATTGAAGGCACATATGTAGTAGTCAAATACTACCGGTTGAGGCATTTTCATACAATCTTCGGGCAAAAATTGGTATTTAGAAAAAAAAAAAAAATTAGATTTAAAAAACAAGGCACACGAGAATTTAAATGCCAAACGAGGGACGTGAAGAAAAAATTTTGCCGAAGAATTAAATTCCTAAATCTGTTTCATGCAAAAGTGCAACCAACATTTTACAAACGATTGTATTGCATAATACTGAAGTTGCTTGCCGGCCGAGTGCATATCATCCCTTACATTTTGCCAATTGAAAAAAAAAAAAAAAAAAAAGAAAAAAAAAAGGAGATGGATTTGACTCATCACCGCTGATATTAAAGTATAGTAGGTGTTTTCATAAAACCATTGAATTTTCGGCCACAGATTCTTCTTCACGTGGAATTTCACTGCTAGGAAGTTGAACCCAAAAGATCTATTTCTACAGGTAAAAACAAAAATGAAAACCAAGACACAGCTGGCAGTATAAAATACGACCACATATAGTAAGGCGTCTAATACCAAAGTAAACAATTAAGACAATGTACTGGCTTAACGAGATTGTTAATGAATAGACTATGAGAGGTGTTTCAAAAGCCGTTTCATTGGCACTAAGATTAAAAAAATAATAATAGCAATCCATTGTATTTAGTCCTACTGGAAAGCTTGATGAAATCGTGGCAATGTCGTGGTTGTATTTAGGTTGCTTGTAAAAGCAGAGGATAGTGAGTGTAAAGAACCAAAACATATATTATTGCTCGGGTCTTGAGGATCCTGTGCTTGTGGGGGCAGCTGGGCCATTGAAGAACTGGCCTCCTCTTGTGAGTATCCCATTCCTAAACTCCCAATGGATACAGGCGCACTGTAAGGTGGACCATTGGCTGGTATGAAATTAAACAGCTGATTAAAGTCCAATGAAGATGTATTAAGGGGTTCGCTAATCGATACAGAACTTTTAGAGAGGGATACTCCATCAGAACCATCATCTAATGGCCCTACTTGAGCCAAACCTAACTTAGATGATGACGGAGACTCCTGGGAGGAGGGCGTCATGCCACTTTGCAATTCCATAAGGTAACTTTCAATCTCCACTTTCAATGGTTGTTCCTTATCGGGCATTGAAACTGCATATGAGGTAGAGTTGAGTGGATACTTCAGCGAAAGCTGGTGAGAAGGATGGACAGGATCCATATCTATAGGGCATGGCATGCCTAAAGACATTGGTGGAGCAACCATTTGGTGTGTTGCTGCAGAACTCTGCATGGACTGAATGTGTGTGTTATAGAGGTTCAACTGTAAACTGTTTGTAAATGGCTTTGATGTCAGCTCACTGGAAGATAAGGACATCACGGGAAGCAGCTCATCTTTTATAGGAACACTGCAGGTGAAATGATCCAACAGATCCATAGGTTCTGTTTTCACTTTCAGCAGTTCTTGATTGTGACTTTTCTTCATATGACGGGTTAGATGATCCTTACGCCCAAACCTCTGTGCACAATACTGACATAGGAAGTCTTTTCTCCCAGTGTGCACTACCATGTGTCTGCGGACGTCTTTGCGGGTGTAAAAGCGACGATCACAATGCTCGCATTGGTGTTTTTTCTCCTTAACACCACTGGAAGATTTGCCTGCATGGGTCTTTAGGTGCTCTAGCAGCACCACTGTGCTTTCAAAAGTCTGCAGACATACTTTACACGTGAGGTCTCCACTTGTAGCAGCGTGCAAGGCCAAGTGACGTTTAAACCCCAGCTTTGTATTGTAGTTCTTCCCACATTCGTCACACTTAAATGCTTCTTTGTTGGGATCATGAGTATGAAGGTGATTCTTTAGGTGATCTTTCCGGTGAAACATTTTCTCACAATAATTACACTTGTGGGTTTTCTCTGGAGAATGTGTAGCCATATGCCTTCAAATACAGAGAAAAATACATAAACAACTAATCAAAACGAAGCAGAAAAACATCAATTTGTATTAGAAACTTTTTAAAGGGAACCTACTATAGAAGTATGGGTGCAGATTTCTTTATTGTAACAATGTGCTTTGCTGCAGTGTTGAAAAACGTACTTTTAATCTGAGACATACATTTGTAAATGTAGACGGACTAGTCCTGCCTCTGATCATCTCATCACAGCTTCCTAAACGTGACTGCCAGACGGCATAATGTTCCTATCCTACCAAAAATTGTATGCAGACAGTCAATCATGCCCAAGGCAGGACTAGTTTGGTGGAAGCAATTCCCGCTAAACTAGTACATCTTCATTTGTACATGTAATTCTAAAGATGAAATTTACATTTGTCAAATACTATAGAATTAGTATTGCACATAAAAAACCTTGACAGATTAAAGAAATCTGCAGACATCACGCTATAATAGCAGTTAGGGACAATCAGGGGACCTGTCAGGTTTCCTTTAAGGCACAGTTTTACCCTTCAGCATCCTGTTTTTCCTTGATAAAATCTTAATATATTGACATTTGAAAGATAATTCAATGTACAGCTTGTAAAGGCTGAAAGTGTGCAGAAACAAATTAAAAATACTGGGCAATACTAAAAAAAAAAAAAAAAAAAAAAAAAGAAGAAGTAATTGTTGTGCCAAAAGTATTGGGTTTCTCCCTACCTCCAAACACAGACTCATTCTGGTATCGTGTTTTAAAGTTGTACCAGGTTCATACGCTGCTAAATATCTCATCACAGTACTTTTCTCCTCAGGCCATGTGCTAAAGGGTTGGTCCAAAACTACTGTCTTTTTCCATTAACAAGACGCACCGAAACCTAAAATGCACCCCAAGTTTAGAGGAGGAAAATAGCTTAAAAGTTTTTTTTTTCCGTGCGTCTTACGGTCCAAATACAGCTTACTGGAGTGTGGCAGCGGTGGAGTGGGGTCATCGGAGGCAGGAGCAGGGTCACATTTACATCATTTGACAGCAGGAGTGGGGCGATGCTGTGGGCCCTGGGCTAGGAAAAGGGGGGTGTCCCGGCGGTGCGAGGCAGGAGCAGAGTCCACGCTGCACACATTGACCTCCTGGCAGTCTACAGTAAAATTGCACTGGAGGCGGTGCATGCGCAGATTGAGATCTCGACTCATCACTGAACAGAGATCTAAATCTGTGCATGCGCCGAAACCGCCATTTTTCTTAAGCCCACTGTGAGGTCAGTGTGAACAGTGGGGACTCCAGCCTAGCACCGCCGTGACACCCCCTCCTCCCAGCCCAGGGCTCGCGGTATCGCCCCATTCCTGATGCAGTCAACTTCCGGGAGCCGTGACCCTGCTCCTGCCTCCTGTGACCCTACTCCACCACTGCAGACCCCCCCCTCCTCCTGTAAGCTACATTTCGACTATGAGACGCACACCCATTTTCCTCCCAAATTTTTGGATAAAAAAGTGCATTTTATAGTCTGAAAAATAAGTTACATTTTATTTTAATCCTAAGTCTCCCTTGTGGGGGTGGCGCTGGCCTTTGCTCTCTCATTCCCTTCTTATAATGTGTAAGGACAGTGCACTCTGTTGCCAGCTTGTCAATTCTGATCAGAGCAGGTGAGAAAGCACACTGTCACTGTGCACCGAGAGGAACAGTGCACAGTGACAAGATCCTACTGAGCAGCCGTCTGAATTGACAACTAACGCATGCTCATTAGAGCAGAGACTTGCCCAGCCGCTGAAGCAGGCGTCACTGATGATGCTTTGTTACAGGATGTGGGCAGAGGCTGCGGCAGTGACGGCAGCTTCTGCCCGATGACGACTCATTTAAAGTATTCCAGCATACACTAGGATTCTCAAATAAAGCGTTATCACAAAGAAAGTAGTAAAAAAAAATAAAGACGTCGTTAGAGCATAGTGAGGGAACGATAGAGATTTTTTAAATTTAAGTATACTGGAAAAAAAAGATTAGATTATGCCAGTAGATAAAGATATAGAAATAAAATAAAATTTAGTTTCGGACCACACCTTTAAGCACATTTCACTTAACTGTATATGAAACTTAAAGTGACCCTCCATCCTAACAATGAAAATGACAATACATTTTTCAGTCATTGCCTAGTGCCCTGCTTGTCTCCTCCGCTGAGATGGACATTCTGGTCTTCCTGCACCCAAGATGGAAGTTGGCATGAGGAATGCATTGTAAGTCTGAACCTCGCCTCCTCCATATTTCAGATACTGTGGAGGCATGGATTAGACCTGCCACACCTCCCTGTGCCAGCAGTTTCAATGGGGGAGCCAGTGGGAGGGCACCAGGCAGTGTGATTATACATGAGAAATGTAGGGAGGGTCCCTTTAACAAACTCCCTTATACTGTACATAGTTGAGCCATAATATTATTTTAGCTCCGGTTTCTCAACTCATCATACATGTACTATTTTATAATATGTCTTTTTATCTGGCAGAGTGGCTTTTGGACCTTACATACCAAAGACAAAGTAAGCCTGCTAGCACTAAACTCTAATTAACGACAACTCTGAGGGTAGGCACATGAGTTAAAGGGGTTATCCGGCCTTAGGCTACAAGTTCGCAGTCACTATGCAACTGCAAACTTGTGAATCTTCAGAGCGCGCACACTGCATGCTGTGAGGCTTCTCCACTGCTGGGTGCGGCGGACACGTGACCACAAGTATGTGATTTGCATACATCTGGTCACATGCCGACTAGATGGGGGCGGCCTTGATCAATGCAAGTGTATTGAGAGAGGCTGGACAAGTCTAGGCAGAATGTGGTTGGAAGTACGCAAATTGAATACTTGCGTTCACCTGACCGCCAGCTCCCAGGACCAGAGAATTCTCATAGCGCACAGTGCGCGCGCTGTGAGGATTCACAAGTCTGCAGTTACATAGATTGATTGTAGACTTGTAGCCCAAAGCCAGATAACCCCTTTAATTACAGGCATTTCATTCTAATATATCCACAAAGGGCACCCGAATGAGACAGAGTTCAGAGGTACAAGGAGTTCCCAACACTTTAATCTTTAATGTAAGTAGAAAGATAAATAAGAACGTATACCTTAATAATTTGTATTTAGAAACAAAGGCCTTGGTGCAGTCTTGTTGCGTGCACTTGTAGGGCCTCTCTCCTGTGTGAGTGTAAGAATGGACTTTTAATTTTTCAACACTGTTAAATGCCTTGTCACACAGTTGGCAAGGGAAGTTTTTTCTTGGTTTTGTTTCACCACGTTTACGCTTCCCTGAAGGGATTTTCTGGGTATCTCTTACTTCTGTGAAATCACCCGGAATGACAGTGGCCATCGCAGCCTAAACCAGGCCTTCTTGTTGGACAACTGGCAACTGCCCAACTCCACTAAGTGACAGCGTTTTTGGTGGCTTCGCAAGTTCCATGTGGTCGAAAAAAAAAACAAATTGGGACTGAAAAAAGAAAAAATATAAAATAACTATGATATAATGGAGCTGTAAGCTAAGAAATGCTGCTGTAAGCATTAGAAAAAAAAAGAAACCAATAAAAAAGAAAAACTTACACATACACACAGAATTTTTGGTTCCAATCAAAGTATTATAATGTATTCATGATTAAGATACTACACAAGTTTGGTAATGCTAATGGTTATAAATACATAGACTTGTAATACAATACCATATTTATAGTTCTCAAAAGGCATTACACATGGCAAAATAGCTAAAGCTCTCCAGTATCTATCTAGGCATCGACCAAACACTAATCCATCCAACACCTATTTCATTGGATTCCGCCATAAATGTGTATGTTTATTTCAATGTGGAAAAACTGTTGACTCAAGGTGTGTTTACACTAGCCGATCATCATAAATGAATGTTCCTTGGATAATCGGCCATTGTAAACCGGCTGCCAATCACCTGACAAATGAGCAAAACACTCCTTAGTAGGGTAAAATTATTTTTGAGCCTGCTTAAAAATAATCGTTCTCGGCAGCACATATTTCTATGTAAACAGGACCCATGCTTCTGAGAACAATGAAAGTCTATGTGCCCAGAACAATCTATTACTGATCTTTCGGTGCGTATCGAAAAAGTGGTTGGTCTGTCTAAAAAAGCAATTAAATGACTGACAATTAGAAAACATGTAGCTGACCAGTGGTCGTTTAATGCCACAAGTTGCCCTTTGTAAACGAGCCTTGGAACCTATAGCTGGATCTTATCTCACATGGGAACAATGGAATAGGTATTTTACTACCTTTTAGTTTATGTGTATAGCTAGATTTAAATATATTGTTAAATGCCCCAAGACTAGTGCAGCAAATGATGTTGGATCACTTTAAGGCTAGAAAAAAGGCAATGGCTCTAAGGCCGGCCCAAGAGTGCTTATTTGACAGCTACGCTTTCTAACCACCACACTCTGGTGGAATCTGTCTGACAAGCATGTGGTTGGCATGGGGGAGGCAAGTAAGTCGCTGGCAGACTCTTCTGGCAGTAGATTACTTTCATTGAGAATAAAAGGACTGGGCATGTAGAAATCCAACATCACTATTTTCTCCCCTGACATTTGCCATCAGCGGGAAATCAGGGGATTTTATACACATCAGATGGTCGGATGGACCCGCCAAAATCATTGGGTATGGTTGACATTGATTGAACATCTATGGCCAGCTTTTGATGCCTAGAAACCAATCCAGAACCGCTCACTTACTGGAGGCCTTTGAAACCATGTTTAAAATTTTCCATTAAAAATTAACAGAGCTTTGTTTAGTGTGTTAAATCCAGAGATTATAAAAATCTCATGAGTCAGAGCTATAGAGTTTTGTGAATCAGCAAAAGTACAAAAGTTTAAGGACTATGATGTGATCTACCAATAAAACTCCATGACATGTCAAAAAAGGTCAAAGTGTAAAAACCGCAACAACATGATGTAAACAGATAAAAGACACGTAAAAATATAGTGGTGGTGTGCTGTGTGGGCAAAAGAAGCAGAATAATTGATTGGCAGTTGTTCCTAGAGCAGCTTATTCCTAGGTGCTTGTAGGGGCACCCAACTACACATAAAGATGCCTGACATCATGCGAGTTATCCTACAGTTGTAATGTATTGCATTTTATTTGTATTAGCCATATACTACTTATGATGCAATATAAAATAAAGCAGAAGCAAAATGAAAAAGACCTGATGCAAATAAAATTACTATGATCGTGTATTTAAGAAAGTCTATAATAGGTAATCTATTAGGGTATGCGCACACGGTCTTGCAGCCAAAGAGTTTTCCCAGGCGAAGCTGCTTTCCCTCTATACTGTTAAAAGAGTAACCCGGTTTAATTTTTATTTCATAAATCAATAGTACAAATGAAAATAAGCAACTTTGTAATATATCTTATCAGAGAAATCTGCTTCTTTCTCCACCAAAATTGGTCATTATCAAAATTCAATTCAATTCTGAGGTAAAATCTGTCAGCAATGGGAAAGTCTGTCTTCACTGAATACAGATTTTACCTCAGAATTGAGAATTTTTATAATGATCGATCAAAAAGAATTGGATTTCTGTAATAACATATTTCAAAACGAATAAAATTTATTATATAGGTTGGAACATGTACACAGCAATGTTGTCTTGACATGGCTGTACATTATGTACATTTTAGAAGGTTCTTTTGCAACGTATTTTCAGGCGAATTCTCATTGGAAACTGCCTTAAAAAAAATACGCCGTGTGCACATACCCTTAAGGGTACCTGTACAGGAGCAGATTTTTATTATTTTAAGCTTCTTTATGAAGTTTTTCAAGCCAAAAATAGGGGTGTGATCAACATTAGCAGTCATCTACACTTTCTTCCATTTTAGGTTATACTCTTGATTTTGGCTTCAAAAACGGCATGAAAAAAACTGAATAAAACCTGCTGTGAAGAAAAGCTGACACTTCTCATTAAGTAACACTTAAAAAAGTATTTTCTCTTAGCTCTGTATTGTGTGGTTCCTCTGGTTAAAACTTTTGGAATAAACGGACAACTGGATGTTTCAATTTTTCTGGCAAAAGGGGTATTCCCATACCAAAATTGGTACCACCTTGAGATGGCCTTATTTATTCAAGTGGACTTGATTTATACTCTAATTCTACAAAAATCCTTATTGTCCAAAATACGGATTTATTCTCATTTGCTAGCAGCCATTTTGCTGAACCACAGAGGGCTGACAAAAGGTTAACAAAAAGAACAAAAACACAACTAATACGCCCCTCATCGCTCACCTCTATGGCCACCCCGATATGATCCTCGGCGCTTCTTACCATTGCTGTGTGCCGATTCCGCAGCCCTCTTCACTGACATCTCTGTGTATGCATGTCATCACAATTTATCAATAAGCATGCTCAGGGATCCCAGGGCCTGGTCACAGCCACATGTCCCAGTGTGATGAGGTTTCAGCATGGGGTAGTGGTAAGAAGAGGTCCCCAGGACTATTAGGCTATGTGCCCACGATGCGGAAATGCTCTGGATTTTTTCCTGAGCGTTTCTGCATCTCCCTGGCAGAAAAAACGCATGCGGATTGTACATGCGGATTGTACATGTGTTTTCCTGCCAGGGACATGCGGATGTGAAGCGTTCTTCACTTGCATTTCCGCATGCGGATTGACAAGCGCTTTCCAGGCGATTTTAGCATCACTTGGAAAGTGCTTGACAAATTGGTCACACTATATAAATCCATGCAAACAGCATGGATTTATATAGTGTGACCGAAAGAATGGTAAAAAATAAATATTATACTTACCTTCTGATAGCCTCCGGTGTCTTTATTCGATGCGTCTCAGCTTGCTGGCAGCTCGCGGTACACTAAAGGACCTGCCGTATTCAGCGGTCGCGTGACCCGTCACATGACTATGACGTCACCGCAGGTCCTTGAGTCCACCGCGATCTGCCGGCAGGCCAAGACAAAGACACCGGGGGCCATCAGAAGGTAAGTATAAATGTTTATTTTTTATTTTATTCTTTTTTTTTTTTTTACAGGTTCTATGCTACCCGTGTCCGGAGGAGAGTCTCCTCTTCTCCAGACCCGGGTACCATCCGCACATTGAAACGCATGGATTCCGCATGTACAGATGCAGTGATGCGGATTCCATGTGTTCCAATGCAAGTCCATGGCGGCGAAAACTCAGAGCTTCCGCAAAATAATTAGTAGTGCTCCGTATTTTTCCGCAATGATAATCCGCAGCGGAAATTTCCGCAGCATGTGCACAGCACATGAGGATTATCATTGGGGAACATTTCAGACCTTCTACCAAGAGTTTTTTTAAGTGTTTCTGCAGCGGAATTGCCGCTGTGGAAACGCTTAAATGCATCGTGGGTACACAGCCTTAGAGGGACAAAGAGCAGCAAGGGTGGTCGGTGAGGTGAGCAGTGACGTATTAACTGTTTCTTTTTCTACATCTTACGATTATTCTGTTGTGGGGTTTATCCAGACCCTAAAGTATAATATGGGACATTCAATTCGGGGAGAATAAATTCACTGCGAATTGGAATTCAATTTAAAAATCTGCGCAATTCACCAAATTTGAATCTCGGCAGATCGGCTCATGTCTAGTACCATCCCTTTGTCAATATATCCATTCATTTTCAAGATATTAGAGGAACAGCATAACACAGTGTTCCAATGACAGTATTTAGTAAAACAAACATATTCGGAGAGGTGACTTTGAGATTCACTTTAATTGGCTGATTTTTGGATCTCATAAGAGAAATTAGCTTCATGGGTTTCTGTCACATTTGGTTGAGTATCATTGTTCTCTATCATAAAGGGTTAAAAAAGTCCTCAATAGTTATGAAATACTATCCTATTTAGAGAAATAAAAATCATACTTAAAATTTTGTATTTGGATAAATTCCGATGCATTCACACCTGGATTCGCTTTAGCTGGTTACTGGTCTTAACCTGTCCCGCTAGCACTTCTTGGAGGAGACCATACGGTAGAAGTTTCCATTTTCTTAGATCTGTAAAAGGAAAATAAGAACACTTTATATATTGTAAAAAAAAATATTCATTAAAGCAAAGCTTTACAAAACGCAGAATGTCTATTATTAATAGTCATCTTAAAACCACATAAAAAAAGAATGTTAGACAGAAAATAGCCACTTCAAGTCCTGTCACAATGAGGTCATTAAACGAGTGTAAAAGCACATTGGCCATTAAAAGAAACCAACAAGATACCCACCTGATTTCTTTTTACCCTTGTGCAGGGACACACAATTTTTACAAGCTGCAAAAGCCATGATCCTGTCTGAAACTCAATATAAAGCAATGCCTTTCCTTTAGAAGCTTGGTAGTTAACATGTTAAATATTGTGCGATATAGATCATACATACATACATACACACACACACACACAATGGAGACGATAAGTATTTGATACACTGTCGATTTTGCAAGTTTTCCCACCTACAAAGAATGGAGTGGTCTGTAATTTTTATCGTAGATACAGTTCAACTGTTTAAAAAAAAATCCAGAAAAATCACATTGTGTGATTTTACATATTTCATGCAATAAAATGCAAATTAAGTATTTGATACAATAGAAAAACAGAACTTAATATTCGGTACAGAAACCTTTGTTTGCAATTACATAGGTCAGACGTTTCCTGTAGTTCTTGACCAAATTTGCACACACTGCAGCAGGGATTTTGGCCCACTCCTCCATACAGATCTTCTCCAGATCTTTCAGGTTTTGGGGCTGTCGCTGGGCAACATTTAGTTTCAGATCCCTCCAAAGATTTTCTATTGGGTTCAGGTCAGGAGACTAACTAGGCCACTCCAGGACCTTGAAATGCTTCTTAAGGAGGCACTCCTTAGTCCTGGTTGTGTGTTTCAGGTAATGGTCATGCTGGAAGACCCTGCCACAACCCATCTTCAATGCTCTTACTGAGGGAAGGAGGTTGTTGACCAAAATCTAGCGATACATGACCCCATCCATCCTCTCTTCAATACAGTGCTGCCGCCCTGTCCCCTTTGCAGAAAAGCACCCGCTAAGTATGGTTTCCCCTCACCATGCTTCACGGTTGGGATGGTGTTCTTGGGGTTGTACTCATCCTTCTTCCTCCAAACACAGAGGGTGGAGTTGATATCAAAAAGTTTTATTTTGGTCTCCTCTGACCACCAACCTTCTCCCATGCCTCCTCTGCATCATCCAATTGGTCATTGGCGAACTGCAAACGGGCCAGGACATGTGCTGGCCTGAGCAGGGGGAAACCTTGCGTGCCTTGCAGGATTTTAATCCATGACAGTGTAGTGCATTACTAAGGGTACTGTTTGAGACTGTGGTCCCAGCTCTCCTCAGGTTATTGACCAGGTTATTCCATGTAGTTATGGGCTGATTCCTGACCTTACCCCACAAGGCGAAATCTTGCACGAAGCTCTAGACCGAGGAAGATTGACAATCATCTTGTGTTTCTTCTATTTTCTAATAATTGTACCAACAGTTATTGCCTTCTTACCAAGCTGCTTGCCTATTGTCCTGTAGCCCATCCCAGCCTTATGCAGGTCTACAATTTTGTCCCTGGTGTTCTTAGACAACTCTTTCGTCTTGGCCATGGTGGAGAGGTTGGAGTGTGATTGATTGGGTGGACAGGTGTCTTATACAGGTAACGAGTTCAAACAGGTGCAATTAATACAGGTAATGAGTGAAGAGTAGGAAGGCTTGTTAAAGAAAAACTAACAGGTCTGTGAGAGACAGAATTCTTGCTGGCAGGTAGGTGATCAAATACTTATTTCATGCAATAAAATGCAATTTAATTTTAAAATCATTCAATGTGATTTTCTGTTTTTTATTTTTAGATTCTGTCTCTCACAGGTGAAGTGTACCTACGATAAAGAATCACAGACCTCTTCATTCTTTGTAGGTTGGAAAACTTGCAAAATCGGCAGTGTATCAAATACTTATTTTCCCGTGTGTGCATATGTATAATATATTATACACACACACACACACACACAAAAGATACTCAAAAAAGTGAGAATTGTCTATTTACATTTTTTTTATTCAGAACTTGAAAACAGTAATCCCCTTAAAAATACTGTCCATCAGATGATTTGCACTTGTCCCCAATGGTTTTTCCACTGTTCTAAACATTTTTATATTCTTGAGAACTAATGCTGTTAAGTGCCTCCAGCTATTTTTTCTTAACCTCTTCTACAGCCTAAAAACACTTTCCCTTTAGGTTTTTCTTCATTCTTGGGAATAAGAAACAGTCACAGGGGCCTAGGTTGGGCAAGTAAGGGGTGTGGGCATAACCACGATATAGTCTTAAAATAATAATATATATTTAAAAAAAAAAAAGTCAAGGGGAAACATTGAGAATAATCAGGGAACCATTAATTAGGCTATGAACACATGCTGAGTATTTAGTTGCAAAAATTTCTGCAAGGTTTCTGCATCTCGTCAGCAAAAACGCTACGGAAAAAAATGCTTTTTTTATGCGTTTTTGTACAGCAATGAAGGCTTTTTGGAGCTAAAAAATATATGAAAAAAGAAATGTGGGACATCACTTTAACCCTTGGATTACCGTCAGACCTGAGGTGAGTATATTGGTTAATTTAAATGATTAAAGAATGTGTCTGTTTTATTTCAAATAAAGTGTTTTATTCTGTGTGTGTTTATTTAACTCTTTACTTACAGGTTTAGTAATGACGCTGTCTGACTGACACCTCTTCATCATTAAACCTATGGCTTGGCGTCAGCAACACCTCCTAATCCCATTCAAATATGAAGTGCCATTTCTGGGGTAGCTGAGGGCTGCTATTTTTAGCCTAGGAAGGGGCCATTAGGCCAACATGTTCCCTGGCTATTAATAACAGCTCACAGATGTTTGGTTAGCCTTCATGGCAAGTCAGGAACCAGCATCGCTTTAGAAGCAGCATATCTTCTCTGCGTCCAAAACGCTGCGTTCTAATGTCGCACATGTTTTGTCAGTACATGCGGATGCACCGCATGTAATGACATTTCAATCTGTCAAAATCTGCTGCAGAGACTTGCGTCTCCGCGACAGAAAATGACATGCTGAGGGTGAGTTTACACAGCGCCAAAAACAAGTACAGTGGGCATGGGGTTTCCTATAAACGAAATAAAATGAAAAATGAAATTAAAAAAATGTTGTGGGCTCCAATGTCCTTTTCATAACCAGCAGAGGGAAAGCCAATCGCTGGGGGCTGATATTACTAGCCTAGGAAGGGGCCATTATCCCAAAATGTTCCTTCACTATTAATAGCTGTTTGTTTAGCGTTTCCTAGCTAGATTACAGGGAAACCTCAGAAAAAAAATTAAATGTAGGGTCCCCCTATAAAATCTAACCAGCAAAGGCTAAACAGACAGCTGTGAGTTTATATTAATAGCCAGGGAAGGGGCCATGGATACTGGCCAACTCCGAGGTTAATAACATCAACCCTGAGGAGCCCCAGAAATGGCGCATCCATGAGATGCGCCAAATCTGGCGCTTAGCCTCGCTTTTCCCACTTGCCCTGGTGCGGTTGCAAGTGGGGTAATAGGGTTGGTGGTTCATGTCACCCTTGTATTGGCAGCTGACATGAAGCCCAGGTTAGTAATGGAGGGAGTCTATAAAATGCCCTCAATTACTAACTCCATAGTAAGAGTTTTGAAATAAACACACGGCCTGAAAAAATCCTTTATTTGAAATAAAAATCCACATTGTTTTAATCATTTTTTTAAAAATAAAAAAACACAGTATACTCACCTGATGCCTAATCCCCTGTAAAAAAACAGAAAAAATTAAGACGTAGTTACTTACCGGTAACAGGATTTCTCTGAGCCCATGACAGCACCACAGAGAGAGAGGGGATCCGCCCTTCAAGAACAGGAAACCTACAGATAAAAAGGGCGGTACCTCTCCCAGAATCAGTTGTTTACAGAGCACAAGAGGACCTTCTGGTTATTACACCAAAAACAACGTCATTGTCATGCTTATCAGGAACACCTTGTGATTAAAACAAAATTAACAAATAAGTGTGCTCATCAAGCGTGCAGGGAGGGAATATACGGGTGCCATCATGGGCTCAGAGAAATCCCGTTACCGGTAAGTAGCTACGTCTTTCTCCCTCCCCCATGACAGCACCATGGAAAGAATTGCATAGAATTGTATACTAGGGAGGGACAATCGCCTCCAGAACGCTTCTCCCAAAGGGGAGTTCAGAGGAAGAAGTTAAATCCAAACCATAATGTTTGTAAAAGGTAGAGGGTGAAGACCATGTCACCACCTTACATATTTGCTCTATGGAGACATCATATCTTTCCGCCCAGGAAGTTGCCACTGCTCGGGTTGAGTTAGCTCTTATACCATCCGGAGCAGATCCCCCACTTGAAGAGTATGCCAGAGAGATAGCGTCCCTTATCCACATCGCCAACGTACCTCTTGAGGCTTTTAGCCCCTTTCTAAGACCCTGAAAACAGACAAAAAGAGCCCTATCCTTCCTACACTCTCTTCCTTTATTTTTAGGATTAGGCAAAAGGATGGTAAAATAACCTCCTGGAACCTATGGAATCGAGACGTCACCTTAGACAAATAGACTGGGTCTGGCCTAAGAATAACTATCCTCCAGGATCTGTGTAAAGGGAGGGCCAGCGGATAGGGCCTGGATATCGCTGACCCTGCGGGCCAAAGTCAACGCTACCAACAATGCTGTTTTGAGGGACAAATTCTTAAGAGAAGATTTATCTAAAGGTTCAAATGGAGGCTTGAGTAAGGCTAACAGGACTAAATTTAAATCCCAAGGTGGTACTCTCTGATTAATGATGGGTCTACATCTAGTGGAAGCTTTTATGAATCTAGCTACCCAGCGATCTTCTGCTAAATTATAATTGTACAGGGCCCCCAATGCAGCAACCTGGACTTTCAGTGTAATTGTGGCTAAACCTTGTTCTAAACCATTTGTAGAAACTCTAAGATCGCTAGGATAGGAATCTTCCCTTTGGGATTTGCCCCTGAAGTGGAAAGGAATTTTCTCCAGGTTTTCCCATAGGCTCTAGTGATGACACGTTTTCTGCTCTGGAGGAGAGTAGAGACCAGATTCTGGGAAAACCCTCTATCCCTCAGGAGAGTCCCCTCAAATTCCAGGCTGTCAGGTGCAGATTTGATACCTGGGGATGACAAACTGGACCCTGGGAAAGAAGATCCGTAAGCTCCAGGAGCACCCAAGGATCTGTAATGGACATCACTCTTAGCCAATAAAACCATGTTCTTTTTGGCCAAAATGGAATGATTAGGATTACCCTGGCCCTGTCTGCCATGATCTTCCTTAGAACAGCAAGTATTAGGATGACCGGAGGAAAGGCGTAAGCTAGGCTGTGATCCCATGGAATCATGAAGGCACCCAGAGCAAAGGGGTTCCCCCCTGGGTCTATCAAGCAGAACTCATCTACTTTCGTCTTTAGACTGGTGGCGAAGAGATCTATTACAGGAAGACCCCACATCTCCATGATAGGGGGAAAAAATGGACTGATTCAGCACCCATTCGCCCTGCTTTAAAGGAGTCCTGCTTAAGAGGTCTGCCTTCTGGTTCTCTGTGCCCTTAATGTGGAGTGCTGAAATGGACATGAGATTTCCTTCTGCTAACTGGAAAATTAAGTCTGTTACCGCCATCAAAGTACGGGTACGAGTTCCCCCGGGTGATTCAGATAAGCTACCACCACCCGGTTGTCTGAAAACACTCACCTGATGACCCCGAAGAGTGTCTAGAAATTCTAAGAGGGTGAACTTCACTGCCAGTAGTTCCTTCATGTTTGAGGAAACCGATCTGAGCTCCTTTGACCAGACCCCCTGAGCTATTTTGTCCCCCAGATGAGCTCCCCATCCGCTGGGACTTGCATCTGTAGTGAGAGTCTGAGTAATCCTGCTCACCCATGGAACCCCTCTGGATAACCTGTCTGTCTCCAACCACCAACCCAGAGAGAGAACAGCCTTGCCGGATAGAGTTAACTGCCCTTTTAAGTGCCCTCCTAGGCAAATCTCTGCATCCAAAACTTCCCACTGTAACCCCCTGGTGTGGATTTGGGCCCATTGAACTGCCGGTGTGCAGGAGGTCATGGAACTTAGAAGGGACATCGCCTTTCTCAGAGTCATCGAGGGGAGATCTATCACTCGGGACATCTGGCTCATAATCTTTAGTTTTTTCTCCTCTGAAAGGCGGCATTCTTGTTTCTCAGAGTTCAGTAAGAGACCCAAGAACTTCTGCACTCTTTTTGGCTTGGTTCTTGATTTTTTCAGGTTTAAAAGCCAACCTAACCCTACTAAGGAGTTCATGACCTCCTCTAGCTGTTCCTTGCACTGCTGTATGGAGTAACCCATAATCAAAAAATCATCCAGGTATGGGACAATCAGGATGTCTCACTCACTCAGATGTGAAATTACTTCTGACACCAACTTGGTAAATACTCTGGCGACAGCCAGACCGAACGGTAGAGCTGTATCCTGATAGCGTCCGGTCTAGTCTTTGTGCATGGGGACGTGATAGTAAGGGTCCTTCAAGTCCAGAACGGCCATAAAACAATCTGGAAACAAGATTTTTATAGCTGTCTTTATTGTCTCCATTTTGAAAGTTTGAGATTCCAGTGACTTGTTCAGCTTCTTTAAGTTTATAATCGTCCTGAATATACCATCTGGTTTCTTCACCTGGAACATCAGGGAGTTGAAATCTTCTCCTCTTTCCCATAGGTGGACTTCCTGTAGGACTGCTTTGTCTAAGAGACCTAACACCTCCTGTTCTAGGGCTAACTGCTACTTTACTGAGGTCCGTAAGGGAGTTACTAAAAAGTTTTGTCTGGGAACTGTCATGAAATGTAATTTTAGACCTGATTTTATCAGGCCCAAAATCCAGGCACTGCTGGAGATCCTTTCCCCGGCCGGAAGAAAGAGGGATACCATTCCTCCCACCTGGGGAAAAACTTCATTGGGAGGGCTTCCAATTATCATTGGAGGGACCCCCAAACATGAATCCTCTGTTCTTTTTCCTCCTATCTTCCCATTTATTTTGCTCTTTAGGGGACTTCCTACAGATAAACCTCCTAGTCCGAAAAGATCTTTTATATGATGGGATGGAGAGTGTGGGAAAATGCTTTTTATGATCCCCTGCTTTATCCAGAATGTTGTCTAGAGTGGGGCTGAACAAATAATCACCCTCACAGGGAATAGAACATAACTTGGACTTTGTCTAAAAGGTCCCCCGGCCAGCACTTAAGCCACAGTGCTCGTCGGGCCGAATTGGAAAAGGATGCGGATCTGGCTGCCAACCTGACGGAGTCAGCTGAAGCATCAGCCAGAAAGGCAGCCGCACCACACATTAAGGGGATGGTATTCAAAACCTTATCCCTAGACTTATCAAGGAGCTGGGACTCCAACTGACTAAGCCACACCATAAGGGACCTAGCCGTGCAGGTGGCGGCAATAGTGGGTTTGAGCCCACCCATCCCCCCTCCCCGAGGCTTCCCAAGATCCCTTCAAGAAGGAGTCAGCCTTCTTGTCTAGGGGATCCTTCAGTACTCCCATATCCTCGAAGGGAAGGGCAAATTAGCAATGGCCACTTCTAATTTTGGGGCTTTTTCCCAAAAAGAACAGACAGGGTCATCAAATGGATATTTCCTTTTAGGGGGTAGAAAGATTCTCTTTTTCTGGTCAGTCCCTTTCCTTTTTAATTAGGGACCGGGCTTTCTCATTTAGTGGAAAAGCTCTAAGTTTTTTCTGATGCAACCCACCAAACATGATGTCTTCAATGGATTTCTTTGGATGTGCATCTATCAGCCCCATAGTGGATCTTACTGCTTTAACCAAACTATCGGTTTCATCTATGGAGAAACAATTCCACCCACTCTTATGTTCCTAAGACGAGGAAATATGCGAGAAGAGCTGGAAGATTGACCCCCCCATCGTTCTCTGAATTACTGGATGCATTAACGGGGGAAGTGGCACTACTCTTTATGCTTCCTATTTTTACCCCCTTGAAAAGATCTAAAGGTATTCTCCACCTATGATCTCACTATCAGATGAAAATCTTGGGGTTTCTTCAGAGATCGTCTGCTCTATGCAAGAACTGCAGAGCCTTTTTACGTATTACGTATGAAGCGGGCAGTTCTTCAGGGCAGAGGGCACAAATCCTGTGCTTAGTCTTGCCTGTGCTTTTTCTTCCCTAAAAAAACAAAAAAGGGGGGGCCTAATTAAAAAAGGTGAACATTCACGGAGATCTCTTACCAATCTGACGCAACCAGGAGGGGGGGGGTACCGGGGTAGGTGAAGGAACCAGGCCTGCCGAAGGATCTCCTCTGGAGGTTGAAGGTGCGCTAGAACCTTTGCTATGCTGGGTAGACCTTCCAGATCTTCTGCTCCCGCTGCCATGACCATGGTGATGTGAAGGGTCCTTGCGTGGTTGGGATGAGGGCTTCTGTAGCATGTATAGCATCTCCAAGCGCTCCATGCTCTCTTTTAAAGCCTCCACCATATTTCCAAAGAAACATTTTTTTTTCTTCTTTCCCGGCTCTGTGCCGGGTCAATTCCAGTCACGCCCCCATTGCCGCGTCATGAGGGAGCGACTTCCGGTGCATGCGCAGATGGTACTCCCGGAACCAACAGCATGGTGCCACGGCTGCGCTTCTCCGCTCACCCTGTAGGCCCACTGGGAACTGCCTGGTTCGGACCAGCCAGGCCTGGATCTTCTTTAAATGTAACTTTCTTTCTTTCTTTATGCAGGTACCGCGCACTGCAGGTCCCCAGTCAAGGACAGGAAACCAACTGATGCGGCGAGAGGTACCGCCCTTTTTATCTTTTGGTTTCCTGTCCTCAAAGGGTGGATCCCCTCTCTCCATGGTGCTGTCATGAGGGAGGGAGAAAAACAACCATATCCCTCACCTGACCGCTGTGATGAAATAATCCAGAGTGTTCCACGAAGATCTGGGTCACTTCTAGAGCAGTCACATCCGAAATCACTGATGTGACTGTTCTGTGTCAGTGTATAGCCTGCTTTCCTCTAGAACTGTAATCACTCCTGTGTCAGTGTATAGTGCTGAGCTGCCGGGAGACAGGTCACCGGAGTTCAATTAGCTGATGAGCCCCGATGTCCTCACTTACGGCACCACTGTTGTGTGAGAATTTTCTCACACAGCGTCGGTGCAGTGAGGTCACCGGAGCTCATCAGCTGATTGAACTCTGGTGACCTCTCTCGGCAGCTCAGCGCTATACACTGCCGGAAGCGATCACGCTCCTGTCAGTGTATAGAGTGCTGACGGGTGATCGGATCACCATGGTACACTTGGGATTACGGCGGATAGGTGAGTATAATGTGTTTTTTATTTTAACTTTTTTTTTTTTTTTTTTTTTTTACACTATGCGCACAGACCCCAGCTGAAGACTGCTCCCATCAGCGGCAGCAGCCGTAGGCTGATGGGAGGACTACTCTTTCATCAGTCGACACCTGTGACCCGCGATCAATTCTTTGTGCGTTTTTGACCTATTGACTTCAATTGAGTCAAATACACAGCAAAAAATTGCAGCAAATCTGCAAATATTTTTATTCCTCAGACTGTAAGCTTGCGAGCAGGGCCCTCACTCCTTTCGATATGAGATATGCTTATTCTGTATTATCTGTACAAGTCCCCCCTAAAATTTGTAAAGTGCTGCAGAATATGTTGGCGCTATAAAAATAAAAATTATTATTATTATTATTACCACCTGTTTTTTTGCTGCGGATTTGACTGACTCAAAGTCAGTGGGTGAAAATCGCGGCAAAAACGCACAAAGAATTGACATGCTGCAGATTTAAACGCAATGACAAGCCTGACATGAAAATGCCTGATCATGTGCACAGCACTTCAGGATTGTCATTGCATTAGCTGGCACAAGCATTCCCTAGCGTTTTTGGCCCATTTGCGCACAGAAATATCGCCGCGAAAAAGCACCGTCTGCACACAGCCTGTTATAGCACAATGGATATCTACTTTACCTACGGTGATTTTTGAAAAAGGACAATTTCTACATGCCTCTTTCTATCCCATTGATCATTAGAAACCCCCTAATAGTACTGTACTAAAAAAGACAAAACAGTATTCTAAAAGTGATATCTTTATTCGGTAATCATAAAAGCTATATTTGAAAGTCTTTGGACCACAGAAGCATGGTATCATGCTATTTTTTTTGCTACACACTGGTTTTTTAACTTTTATGAATTCTTCAAAAATGTTTAATTTCTCTGCATAAATTGGACCTAAAACGATAACATTTTCACACAAGTCCTAAAAGTAAATAAAGAAAACCAAATAAATCAACAAGTTATTATTTATTATTATAGTGCCAATCATTCCATGACGCTTTACATGTGAAAGGGATATACATAGCACAAACAATTACAATAAATTTGAACAATACAAGTATGCGACTGGTACAGGAGGAGCGAGGACCCTGCCCGCGAGGGCTCACAATCTACAGTAGGTGAGGGTAGAGCTGGTCGTGCAGCGAATGGTGGAGCGAGGGTTACTGCAGGTTGTAGGCTTGTGGGAAGAGGTGGGTCTTCAGGTTCCTTTTGAAAGTTTCCATGGTAGGAGAGAGTCTGATGTGTTGGGGTAGAGAGTTCCAGAGTAGGGGGGATACACGGGACAAATCTTGTATACGATTGTGGGAAGAGGAGATAAGAGGGGAGTAGAGAAGGAGATCTTGTGAGGATCAGAGGTTGCGTGTAGGTAAGTACCGGAAGACTAGGTCACAGATATATGGGGGAGACAGGTTGTGGATGGCTTTGTAAGCCGTGGTTAGGGTTTTGAACTGGAGTCTCTGGCAACGGGGAGCCAGTGAAGGGATTGATAGAGGAGAGGCCGGGAATAGAGGGAGGACAGGTGGATTAGTCGGGCAGCAGAGTTTAGGATAGATTGGAGGGGTGCGAGAGTGGTAGAAGGCAGGCCACTGAGCAAGAGGTTGTAGTAGTCGAGGCGGGAGATGAGGGCGTGCACTAGTGTTTTTGCAGATTCGTGGTTGAGGAATGTGCGGATCCGGGAGATATTTTTGAGTTGGAGTCGGCAGGAAGTGGAAAAGGCTTGGATATGTGGTTTAAATAAGAGGTTAGAGTCCAGGGTTACCCCGAGGCAGTGGGCTTGCAGGACTGGGGAGAGTGGACAGCCATTGACTTTGATGGATAGGTCAGTTGGGGGGGTTGAGTGAGATGGTGGAAAGATGATGAATTCAGTTTTGTCCATGTTAAGCTTTAGAAATCTGTCAGAGAAGAAGGATGAAATAACGGACAGACATTGTGGGATTTTGGTTAGTAGGGAGGAGGTATCGGGTCCAGAGAGGTAGATCTGTGCGTCATCTGCATAGAGGTGATACTGAAAGCCATAGGACTCTATGAGCTGTCCCAGGCCAAAGGTGTAGATGGAGAAGAGCAGGGGTCCTAGGACTGAACCCTGAGGGACACCGACAGAAAGGGGGCGAGATGAGGAGGTGGTGTGTGAGTGGGAGAAACTTAATGTCCTGTCAGTTAGGTATGAAGAGATCAAAGAAAGGGCCAAATCCGTGATGCCAAGGGATGAGAGAGTCTGTAGTAAGAGGGAATGGTCCACTGTGTCAAAGGCAGAGGACAGGTCCAGGAGGAGGAGGACAGAGTAGTGTCGCTTGGATTTGACAGTAAGTAGGTCGTTGGTGACTTTAGTCAGGGCAGTTTCAGTGGAGTGGTGCGGTCGGAAGCCAGATTGGAGGCAGTCAAAGAGTGAGCAGGAGGAGAGGTGGGAGGACAGTTCAGAATGGACATGTTGTTCCAGTGGTTTTAGGGGAGAAGGGATATGGGGTGATAGCTAGACAGAGGATGGTCAAGGGATTGCTTTCTGAGGATGAGTGTGATAGAGGCATGTTTGAAGCATGAGGGGTAGACACCAGTTAGTGACAGGTTGAAAAGGTGGGTTAGGATTGGGACTAGGATAGTGGTAAGGTTAGGGATGAAGTGGGACGGGATTGGGTTAAGTTTGCAGGTGGTGAGGTGTGATTTGGAAAGTAAAGAAGAGAGTTGATCTTCCGTAATCGTGGAGAAGCTGGTTTTGGAGGAGGAGGAGGATTGAGTAGGGGCTGTGGGGACTTTAGGCAAAAGCTTTGCCTGATGTTATCAATCTTCTGCTTGAAGAATGTGGCAAAGTCTTTGGCATAGAGGAGAGGGAGGAGGTAATGGGGGATGGAGGAGAGAAATGAAAGTTTTGAATAGCTGTTTAGGGTTGTGAGACAGGGAGGATATGAGAGATGAGAAGTATGTTTGTTTTGCTACAGTAAGTGTGGACTTGAAGGTAGTGAGGGACTGTTTGAATGCAATGAAGTGCTCGTTGGCATGGGACCTTTTCCATTTCCGCTCAGCAACCTTGGAGGCCCTTCGCAGTTCTTTAGTCAGGTTGGTGTACCAGGGTTGCCGCTTGAGTGGGCGAACTGTGTATTGTGTGAGGGGGGCGACCGAATTGAGAGTTACAGCTGTTGTGGTGTTATATAAAAGTGGCAGCAGCATTTGCATCGTGTAATGAACATATCCCTGTGAGAGGGAGAAGGGATTCAGAGAGTGAGTGTAGGTCAAGGTGTTTGAGATTTCTGTGAGGGTGTGCAAGTTTGTGGAGTGGGGCTTGAGCACCTGGAGAGGAGAGGGTAGAGAATGTGAGTAGGTTGTGGTCAGAAAAAGGGAAAGGTGAGATAGGAAACAGAGGTGGGTGAAGAGGAAGTCCAGTGTGTGGCCATCTTTGTGAGTGGGGGCAGAAGACCATTGAGCAAGGCCGAAGGAAGAAGTGAGGGAAAGAAGCTTGGAGACAGATGAGTGAGAAGTGTCAATGGGGATGTTGAAGTCACCCATGATGATAGTGGGGATTTCAGCGGAAAGGAAGCAGCCAGATGGTGAAGTGGTCAAAGAAGGTGGTGGCTAGTCCTGGGGGGCGGTAAACGACGGCCGGTTGGAGGGGGAGGAGATGCGCACACAGTGCACTTCAAAAGAAGGGGAGAGTAATGGAGGGTGGCAGTGGGATATGGGTGAAGGAGCAGTTGCTGACATGAGAAAACCTACTCCTCCACCATGCTTGCCATTGGAGCGAGGGGTGTGAGATAGATGAAATCCACCGTACGAAAGTGCAGCTGGGGAGGCCGTGTCAGAGGGTGTGAGCCAGGTTTCGGTGATGCCGAGATTAAAAATATTAGGACTTAAGTCATAAATTGAATGAGGAAAATTATCCAATATCACATGTCTTGAGTGGCAAAAATATGTGAACCTTTGCTTTCAGTATCTGGTGAGCCCTCTTATGAAGCAATAAAACTGCATCTAAATATTTCCGGTAATTGGAGTTTAGTCCTGTAAATAAGCTTGTAGGAATTGTAGCCCATTCATCCATACAAAACAGCTTTAACTCCGTTTTGATAGTGGGTTTTCTCCTATGAATTGCTTGCTTCAGGTACTTCCGCAACATTTTTTCTAGGATTGAGTTCAGGGACTTTGACTTGGCCATTCCAAAACATTAACTTGATTCTTCTTTAACCGTTCTTTCGTAGAATGGACTTTTATTTGTGGTTTGGGTCGTTGTCTTGTTGCATGACCCACATTCTCTTGACATTGAGCTCATGAACAAATGTCCTCCCATTTTCCTATAGAATTTGCAGGTAAAATTCAGAATTCATTTTCCACCAATGATAGCAATCCGTCCTGACCCAGAAACTGCAATACAGTATCAAACCATGGCAACCATGGTATTTCACAGATTGTATGTGGTTGATATGCTGCAACGCAGTATTTTTCCTTTCTACAAACATAACGCCGCTTAGGCTATGTGCCCACGATGCAGAAATGAAGCAGAAAATTTCTGCAGCATTTCTGCATCTCCCTGGCAGAAAAAACGCATGCAGATTGTGCATGCGTTTTTCCTGCAGAATACATGCGGATTCACATGCGTATCCACATGCGTTAACGCATGCAGACTGACAAGCACTTTCCAGGCGATAGCATCACTTGGAAAGTGCTTGACAACTAGGTCACACTGTATAAATCCATGCAAACAGCATGGATTTATATAGTGTGACCGTAAAAATAAAAAAATAAAGCTATACTTACCCCCGATCCCCCGCCGCGTGTGCTGTCGTGCTCGTCCTGGCTTCTTCTGGGTTGCCGGCATATCGCGAGACAGCCTGCGGTCACATGACCGTGACGTCATCTCAGGTCCTGGAAGGAGAAGCGCTGCAGGGGCCGCCGGACAGGTGAATATAAACTTTATTTATTATTTTATTCTTTTTTTCACAGGTAAAATGGTACCCAGGTCTGGATGAGAGTCTTCTCTCCTCCAGAACTGGGTACCATCCGCACATTGAACCGCATATAATGCGCGTGTACAAATGTACAGACGTGCATTATATGCGTCTCAATGCAAGTCAATGGCGGCAATTCCGCTGCGCTTCCGCAAAATTAATGAACATGCTGCGGATTTATGAGCGCTGCAGAAAAATCCACAGCATGTGCATTGACATTACGGAATGCCATTAGGGACCATGGGGTGCGGATTACCATGCGTTTTTAATGCGTTTCCGCTGCGGAAATTCCGCAGCGGAAACGCATGAAAAACGCATCGTGGGCATGCAGCCTTAAACTAAAAGTCCCGATTTTGGTTTCAACCATCAACAAAACATTGTTTCAATATTCTTCTGGCTTCTCTTGAAGACCTTTAGTAAACTGCAGATGGGCAGCAATCTTTTTTTTTAATTTTTTTATAAAGCAGTGGCTTTCTCCTTGTAATCCTGACATACACACCATTGTTGTTCAATATTCCAAAGACATACTGATAGGGAATTTAGATTGTGAGCCCTAATGGGGACAGTGCCCATAATGTCTGTAAAGCGCTGTGGAACTAATGGCGCTATATAAATTAGTAAAATAAATAAATAAAATATCCTCCTAATGGTGGACTCATAAATATTAAACATTGACTAATGTGTGAGAAGCCTTTAGTTGTTTAGAGGTTACCTTCGGCTCCTTTGTGACCACAGGACAACCCCTTTAAAGGTACACATAATTTTGCCACTGAGAGTACAGTGGGTGCAGAAAGTATTCAGACCCCTTTAAATTTTTCACTCTGTTTCATTGTAGCCATTTGGTAAATTCTAAAAAGTTCATTTTTTTCTCTCATTAAAGTACACTCTGCACCCCATCTTGACTGAAAAAAAACAAATATAGAAATTTTTACTAATTTATTAAAAAAGAAAAACTGAAATATCACATGGTCATAAGTATTCAGACCCTTTGCTCAGACACTCATATTTAAGTCACATGCTGTCCATTTCCTTGCGATCCTCCTTGAGATGGTTTCTACTCCTTCATTGGAGTCTAGCTGTGTTTAATTAAACTTATAGGACTTGATTTGGAAAGGCACACACTAGTCTATATAAGACCTCACAGCGCATGTCAGACCAAATGAGAATCATGAGCTCAAAAGGAACTGCCCAAGGAGCTCAGAGACGGAATTGTGACAAGGCACAGATCTGGCAAAGGTTACAAAAGAATTTCTGCATTACTCAAGGTTCCTAAGAGCACAGTGGCCTCCATAATCCTTAAATGGAATAAGTTTGGGACCACAAAAAGTCTTCCTAGACCTGGCCATCCAGCCAAACTGAGCAATCATGGGAGAAGAGCCTTGGTGAGAGGCAAAGAAGAACCCCAAGATCACTGTGGCTGAGCTCCACAGATGCAGTAGGGAGATGGGAGAAAGTTTCATAAAGTCAACTATAACTGCAGCCTCCACCAGTCGGGCCTTTATGGCACAGTGGCCCGACGGAAGCCTCTCCTCAGTGCAAGGCATATGAAAGCCCGCATAGAGTTTGCTCAAAAACACATGAAGGACTGCCAGGCTATGAGAAATAAGATTCTCTGGTCTGATGAGACATAGGTAGAACTTTCTGGTAATAATTCTAAGCGGTATGTGTGGATAAAACCAGACAGTGCTCATCACCTGCCCTATACAATCCTAACAGTGAGCATGATGTGTGTTTTTCAGGTGCAGGGACAGGACGACTGGTTGCAATTGAAGGAAACATGAATGCGGCCAAGTACAGAGATATCCTGGATGAAAACCTCTTCCAGAGTGCTCTGGACCTCAGACTTGGCTGAAGGGTCACATCCCAACAAGACAAAGACCCTAAGCACACAGCTAAAATAACAAAGGAGTGGCTTCAGAACAACTCTGTGACCATTCTTAACTGGCCCAGCCAGCGCCCTGACCTAAACCCAATTGAGGATCTCTGGAGAGACCTGAAAATGGCTGTCCACCAACGGTCACCATACAACCTGATGGAACTGGAGAGGATCTGCAAGGAGGATTGGCAGAGGATCCCCAAATCCAGGTGTGATAAACTTGTTGCATCATTCCCAATACGACTCATGGCTGTACTAACTCAAAAGGGTGCTTCTACTCAATACTGAGCAAAGGGTCTGAATACTTATGACCATGTGATATTTCAGCTTTTCTTTTTTAATAAATTTGCAAAAATTTCTACATTTCTGTTTTTTTCAGTCAAGATGGGGTGCAGAGTGTACATTAATGAGAAAAAAAATGAACTTTTTAGAATTTACCAAATGGCTGTAATGAAACAGAGTGAAAAATATGAATACTTTCCGCACCCACTGTATATTGAATAATTTTCTGCATTTAAAAAAAGGACAAGGTCTAAAATGTTTGACTCACTAATTTTATATAGATTTTTTTTATCTAGTTTTAGGACTTGTGTGAAAAGCGGATGTATGTTGTATCAAATTTATAAAGAAAACTCTGAAAGGAGTCACAAACTTTCAAGCATCCCGTATACATGTGCACTTTTGTTTACAGTACTGTGCAAATTTTTAGGCAGATGTGGAAAAAAAATGTTGCAAAATAAAAATGCATGAAAAAAAATCAATTCTTTTCAGTACATTTGCACACAGTTTTTGAAGGCAGGGAGGTTATTCCAAACATCTTGGAGAACTAACCACAATCATCTGTGGATGTAAGCTTGCACAAAGCTTTCTGGTCTTTTCATGTAGTCGTTAACAGACTTGATGTTGACATCAAGACTCTGTGGAGGCCATATCACTTCCGACACTCCTTTACACTAAAGATAGTTCTTAATGACATGGATGTATGTTTGGGGTCGTTATCCTGCCGCAGAATAAATTTCGAGCCAGATATCTCTGTAATGGTATTGCATGATGGGTAAATATCTGCCTGTATCTGCCTCAGCATTGAGGACACCATTAATACGGATTATATCTCCATTTGCTGAAATGCAGCCCCAAAACTTTCAAGAAACCTCCACCATGCTTCACTTTTGCCTACAGACACATTATGGTACAGTTCAACTGCACTACTGCAAGTTGCCTTATGTTCTAGCCAAATATTTCAAATTTTGATTCAGTTTAGAGAGCCTGCTATCATTTTTCTGCACTCCAGTTCCTATATTTTCATGCACATTTAAGCCGCTTGGCCTTGCTTCCATGTCAAAGGTATGGCTTTTGGCCACAATTCGTCCTTGCAGTCTTCCTCGTACCATGCTTCTCTGAACAAAAGATGTAGCAAGTCCTGAGCTGATGGCACTGCTGGACACCTTCCAATTTTGAAGGAAGGGAAGTAAGCATGATGCGTCTTTCATCTGCAACACTAAGCTTCCTTGGCCGACCAGTGTGTCTATGGTTACCAATGTGTGTCCACATGCTGAGAAACATACAGGCAGATACTTCTACATCATGCAATACTACCCCTAATGGTATTGCTGCTTCCCACAAAAATATTTCAAAAAAAAAAAAACAAAAAACCCCCCACTAACAATAAAGCAAAACGCTGTATGTAAGACCAGTCTTCAGGTAAATCTATCTTTAATTCTTTCCAAGTAATAGGCAGAGTTATGATATTATGGACTAGGGAACTTTGAGGGTGTTTCTTTATGAAGTTACGCTCATTTGTAGTACAAGGTTAGTATATAAAGGGTTTAAAAGTAAAGTGGCTTTTTCCACTGTTGCTTTGAGGGTATGCTGCAGACTTTCAATTCTCATCATGCCTATTATGTTGCAAATTTGCAATACAAAGGGTCCAATCCATCAAATTCCCAGCACAAAAATGTGCATGTTAAAACATGAAGATTTTGACTTGGATTCACAGCAAAATCACAAATGCATCAATAGCATTTAAAAATGTGTGCCAAATGAAATGTTGGGTGCAAAGAACTTTATGACATGAGCAAAATAGTCTCTAAAGTAGAGCAGCACAAAATCAGTCAATTTAACTGCAGGTTGACAAACCACTGCTCATCTGTCATGCCTGGCCATGTTTACTACAACCCTATAGTTAGCACATATTAAAGCAGGGTGGATTTGATTTAAATCTAACTGATTTAAATCACGATTTAAATCACGATTTAAATCACTAGTCAGTAAGGCTTGATTTAAATCAGTGATTTAAATCAAAGTTTCTACCTAAACTAGTTCTTGCTACTTTAACATGCAAGTAGATGAAGATTTTTAGAATCACTTTTTATATTACTTTTTTCTCCCCAGTTTAATGGGTTAATCATTCATATTTGGACACCACTGTTCTGTTGTACTTAGGAAGGAGAAAAATAATCCTGACCTTAATAACAATTTAAATAGATTTATTCAACTGAAACAATAACAACATTACAGCATAAGTTATTTGCTTAAACAAACATCCATGTTTGTTAACTAATTTGGCTAAACAAAATATATATATATTTTAAGAAACTTAGACTGTCAGCCCAGCCGACACATGAAAAACTTAAATACTACTGTCCCTGCTGTCCTCTGTAGCTCACTCGTCGTCATCTTCATCATCATCTTCTTCTTTGTTCTTATTCATAATCTGGAAAAGAAAAACAAGCTTTCCTGCTTTATTGGGTCTCAACCGATTTCTCAATTTAGAATGAATGAGTCCAAAGGAAGAGAATATTCTTTCAACGCCTGCAGAAGAAGCTACTGCTGTTAAAAGTGAAATCATTACTTGAACAGTCTCTAAATCCAAGCGCTTAAGTGACTTCCACCAGTTTACTGGTGTGACCTTCCTTAAAATATCTTCAGCAAACATATATTTCTTGAATGGTTCCCCCTTAGCTCTGAAGTTTATTATAGTTGGCATTAAAGATGGATGATTGCTGGATACCCATGTCATAGCTAACTCCTCATCATCAGCACTTAGGTTTTGACCCTGATATTGGATATTGACAATATTTGCCAAAAAATGAGCTGGAGTCAGTGCTTGTCCCATTCGTTTGTTTACTGCTTGTAATTTAATTCTGTCCATGTGTAGTTCTGTTTTTAAGTGTTCACTCAGTTCCTTCCAAATTTCAACAGCATCCGCAATAAAACAGCTATTTTTCTGTATTTTGTTTAAAGCTTGAGAGATGGGTTTCAGGAAGCTCAGCATATGTTCAACATTTCTCTTAAGCCCAATGTTGAGGATTTTGGCCGTGACAGTGCCATCTATTTTATCTCGATTTTCTTCACAAAGTGTCATCAGAATAGGCCAGTTTTTGATATACTGCTCAAAACAGTCCACCACAGAGTTCCATCTAACATCTTGTGGGAGCGTTAGCTTGGTTCCACCCATCCTTTTCAGAGCTGCTGCAGCAAAATGATTATTACGGAAGTATTTAGCAATTTCAACAACATTAGCCTTTATTTCTGGAACACTTAAGTCTTTGGCTAAGAGGTGCAGCAAATGAGCACTGCAACCATATGTTATTATATAAACAATAGAAACGAATTCTATGATAATGTAACATCCACATATTTGGTATTACGGGTACTCTACTGTATAACACATAGCCTATAAAGAATATAGAGTATCTACCCAAACAGAGACAATTCTTCAATGATATATAAATGATATTAAAACATCAAGATTTATTAGAACATTTAAAAGACATATCAATATAGATAAAAATAGCAGGCCATCAGGGGTTGAATACACACGAACAGTGCAGCAAACAGAAGTAAGTCCTCATGGAGAGATCTGACCAAGAATACACAGGCTTGCAAGGTGATGTGTATTTGTTACGAATCAAGAATAAATTACATACATGTACAACGAGGTACAAAATTACAAACTGTAGAGCCACCAAAAACACAAGCCTGCAAAACATCAAAGGTCAGTAAGAAAGCCTCACTATGTACTCAATAATCACGTGATCATATTGCTGATCACACAAACAAGTTTGTTTGTGAGGCTCACCCATGCAGGTATAGGGACCAATAGCAGCACTGAAGCCCCGACGCGCGTTTCGCGTTGCTTCTTCGGGGGGCAAACCTCTGGAAGAGCATGGCATTGTGAATGTTACACATATACAGCCTTTATTCTACTGAGTTAAACAACTCAGCTTTATCTCATGATGGAAGAACCTTTGGATGGTAAAATATTTTCCTCAAAAAGCAGTTTATTGAAAAAAATCCGATTTAAATCAAAAAAATCCGATTTTTTTGATTTTTAAAAAAAAAACATTGATTTTTATCCACCCTGTATTAAAGTATGTGCATATTTTAAAATGTCTGGAAATACTGGAACTTTTAAAGTGTACATTGTGCTTGTAATGCTTACAATACCCCTTTCCAGGGTAATTCTTCAGCACTACTTTGCTATGAATAGTTTAGATCGAGCTAGCCATCTCACATTTCTCATCAGGAAATGTTTCACAAAAATGAAAGGAACTAGGTCTTTTGTTTTTTACTAAACAAAAAAATATTAAAAAACAGCTAATAGCTGGGGGGCATCTTGTTTAAAAGGCACCCTCCCCAATAGGGGCATTTAATTAATTAGTGTGTTAGTATTGCAACTAGTGAGTTGTTAGGTCCCCAGGTCCTGGTGTGGCCAGTGTCCTGAACCTGAGTCACTGCTCCTTGTATGGCTAGTACTGAACAGAGCCAGAGTCCGTGTCAGTAACTGTTCTGCAGAGGATCCAGAACCTAGTAGTCTGAACGGAGGCCGAGTCCTATCCGTGTCTGCGTACCTTACCTCTGGGGTCAGCAACTGTATTACGGGGACTGCCTAGGAGTGGTACCTGGCGGCAACCTGCAGCTCAAGCCTGACTCCACTATCAGGATCTCCAGTCAACACCAGGTAGCTGCTTAGCTACACCCCTCCTAGGTAAGCCCGTGCCTGTGGCCCCATGCGCCACGAACCATGTGCGCCACCTGCATGCATAACAGTTTGCAATGAACAGATCAGTGGTATATGTTAAACTATCATTCGTGTCATTGTTTGGATCCAATGCTTCCCAATGGAACGCAGCCCAGGGCATCATGCTGTCTTTGCAGGCTCATCTTTTACCCCATAGTGCATCCTTGTAAAATCTTTTCCTCCCTAAATAATATGCACAATTGGCCATTCACATGACTTAAAAAGAGCGATTCATCAAACTGCGCCACCTTATTTTATTATTCTATCATCCAGCTTGATGCCCATTGAAGATGCTTTCAGTGGTGGGCACAGTTTAGAATAGGTCCTTTGACCAGTCTACAGTTACACAATCAAATACACAGCAAGTGGAATTTTCTGTACTAGCCCGTATTAACTTCTTCAACAATTTACTCTTCAGTAGGGATCAGACCAGATGGGCTTGGTCTTCACGCCTTATTTGGAACAATAAAAAAAAAACCTTGGGAGTCCATCACTCTGTTGTCAGCTCACTGGCTCTCCATCTTTGGACTACTTAACAATTGTAACATCCCTGGCGGCGTGCTGGCATGGCTTCCCATCTCCCACCATGCAAGACCGCCGACTTACCCACCAGTCCAGGCAGCGCACTGTGTTCCTCTACTTGCTGTGTACATGTCTCTTGTCTGCGGGCCTAGGGCGGCGGCGCCAGAACTTCCTGAGTCTTACAGGAACAGTGCGCACAGTCCTAATCTGTCCCCAGCCTATTGCTGTGAGCACTGGATACTTAAACCACCTCCACCCATTGAGAGGTGCCTGAGTAACACTTTCTCTCAGCGTGTTATGTGCAATCGCTTAGTTGCCAGGTCCTGTCCTGTATCTATCCTGTTCTGCCACCCTGGGGGCTGAGTACCCAGACCTGTACCTGTGTCCTGTATCTAGTCTGTTTCCACCATCCCGGGGAATGAATGCCCAGACCCATACCTGTATCCTCGCTCCTGTGTCCGTTCCTGTCTGAACTGTATCCTAGCCCGTTACTTGTTTGCCTCTATGTCTGATCCTGCCCGTTCTCATGTCTGTTTAAGTACCTTTTTCATATCCTGCAGTGTCTGTACCAGAACCTATCTCCTACCTGTCGTCTCTATACTTTAGTTTGTGTGTCCACTTGCTACTTCATGGTAAGTACCTTGTGTGTATCTGGCTCTGCTTGTCCCGTTTCCCTGCCCCTGTATCTATCTTCTGTGTTCTAGCAATCTTCCTGCGCTTTCCTGACCCTGTCTGTTCCATGTGAACAGACCCCTGTTCCGCCTGGCCGCGCTCTGCAGAATTCCCGCCTGGCCGCGCTCTGCTCCCGTCTGCACTGGTCCCTATTCAGCCTGTCTACCGGCATGCCTGCATACCAGCCGTGCCCGCCAGTACCTGCCTGCCTGCATGCCAGCCGTGCCCGCCAGTGCCTGCCTACCAGCCGTGCCGCCAGTACCTGCCTACCAGCCGTGCCGCCAGTACCTGCCTGCCTGTATACCAGCCGTGCCCGCCAGTACCTGCCTGCCAGCCGTGCCCGCCAGTGCCTGCCTACCAGCCGTGCCGCCAGTACCTGCCTGTATACCAGCCGTGCCGCCAGTACCTGCCTGCCTGCCTGTATACCAGCCGTGCCGCCAGTACCTGCCTGCCTGTATACCAGCCGTGCCGCCAGTACCTGCCTGTATACCAGCCGTGCCGCCAGTACCTGCCTGCCTGTATACCAGCCGTGCCGCCAGTACCTGCCTGCCTGTATACCAGCCGTGCCGCCAGTACCTGCCTGCCTGTATACCAGTCGTGCCGCCAGTACCTGCCTGCCTACCAGTCGTGCCGCCAGTACCTGCCTGCATACCAGCCGTGCCCGCCAGTACCTGCCTGCCTGTATACCAGCCGTGCCCACCAGTACCTGCCTGCCTTTCTGTATACCAGCCGTGCCTACCAGTACCTGCCTGCCTTTCTGTATACCAGCCGTGCCTATCTGCATTCCCGTTGGACCTACCGCACCTGCCGATGCTTATCTACATACCAGCCGAACCTGCCCGTTCCTGCATACCCTGGCATAGGTCAACAGCTGTATGACAGTTCTGCCCTGGAGTAGCACCTTGGCCACCCTCCCTCGTCCCTCCTCGGATCGCGGAGTCATTAAGCCGCCGTGCGTCCGGGGTCGGATCTGGCGAGGTCCCTAGTCACGCCCCTCCAGGCACTCCTCGGTTCGTGGCCCAGTGAGACCACAAACCATGCTCACGCCAAACAGTCCAGGCGTGAGCGTAACTGTTTGCTCAGGCCATGGTCCCTGTTGAGTTCCACAGTCCTTCGCCCTCGGAGACATTTGAATCCTGATCAGGCGAATATACGCGTCAATAAAATGTTTTTTTTCCGAGCTGAAGTCCAGATGATTTTTGCACCAGCCCAAATGGAGCTATCTGCACTAGTTCCTGCAAATCCACCACGGTACCATGAGGATCCAAAACAAAGCCGTGCGTTCGTAGAGCAATGCATGCCGCATTTCAAGTTCTATGCTAATTATTTTCCCACCGATAGGATTAAAGTGGCATTTTTTATGTCCTACCTAGCAGATGATGCCTTGAATTGGGTCTCCCCCTATAGGAAGCAAGGGATCCTATCATCTCTGACCTGCAGGCCTTATTGGTGGCCTTTCTAATGGTCTTTGATAACCCTAACCCTAAGTCTTCTGCAAATACTTCCCTTCCTAATATCCAGGAGCAGTCCAGATGGATGACGCACGCAGGTAGCCCACCAGTTCCCCAGCCTGAAGAGGCAGCTAACCGCGCAGAATCCACGGAGGATGACAATACTCAGCAGACAAAGCAGAATACTCCCCTTCCTAACCTCAAGAGGCAGTCCAGATGAGCGAGAAGTAGAGGATAACAGTCACGTCAGGTCCTGTACTCCCAAAGACCTGTTTCCCAGCCTGTAGAGGCAGCTACCCACGCTGAATCTATTAAGGTTAACCATTTTCAGCAGGCAAAGCTGACACCGGAACGCAGTCATAAAATCGGATTGCGGAATCACTGTGGTTGTATGGAACACCATAATGGTCTTTGTTCTGCGAAGTTTGGGCAGTCCCAAAGCCTCAGGCCAGTAGGAGAGGCTGCCTTGGGCGTTCGTGTTCCCTCTCCACAGATGACTGTGACTGTGGCAAGTGGAGGCCTCGGTTTAACTGGAAGTTTTGGGCTGAAAGCCGTGAAGAGTCAGTGTCTGATTCCCGTCCGACAACTCCACAATCCGGTTTCAGCATTGTCAGGGGAAGGACGAGCCCTACTCAAAATATGTCTGTACAAATTAAGCTCCAGATAGGAGCATTACACATGAAGATTACATTCCATGTGTTGTCTGGTATGCCCACAGTTCGTCCAGAGCCGAGAGCTCTAGTGCCCGCTCAGGTCTGGAGACCCTGCAGCATGTTTCTTGGTGGACTGCTGTGTTACAAGAGGTGTCCGGTCCCCAAACATTCAGGTCAGTCAGCAAGGTCTTCATCTTCTTCGCCAGATCTGCTAGTCACCGACTCGCTGTGCGCTGAAGTCTCCGAAGGAAGGGAAGCAGAGGCGCTGTCCCCACACAGTCCCGACGATTGTACCAATGATCTGGCTTCAGGTAACCCCCCGCCTCGTAGACGTGTCGTCTTAGAGACCAGACTAAAGACGGTCCCTGAGCAGGTATCTTCCGTCTCTAATAAGTCTGGCAAAGAGTATGTCAAGGCGATGGCTACCCCAAGTCTCTGCACCCCTCCAACCCGGCGGAGGACCTTCAGTTGTCTATTGAATCTATTATTGCTACCTAAGTCTATTGCTACCTAGTATTAACAAATTGAGAGAGACTTTCCTATGCCCTGTTCCTGGTACTTTGCCGGCTTCATCTGATGCAGAGGATGGCTTGATGGGAAGAAGCATCCTAGTCACCAAGATGTCTAGCTCTTTCCAGTGGACAGAGGAGGTAGTCTTTTTGTAGAGAAGTCTTGGGAGTCAATTGAGAAGGATCGGCCTCCAACTTCTCTGCAGAAAATCCTCGCGGGCTTGAAGAAGAGGGGGCGTAAGGGGGGTGGGGGTACTGTAACATCCCTGGCAGCGTGCTGGCATGGCTTCCCATTTCCCACCATGCAAGACCGCCGACTTACCCACCAGTCCAGGCTGCGCACTGTGTTCCTCTACTTGCTGTGTGCATCCCTCTTTTCTGCAGGCCAAGGGCGGCGGCGCCAGAACTTCCTGAGTCTTATAGGAATAGTGCGGCTCTGTGGAATTCGCGCCTGGCCACTCTCTGCTCCGCTCCCGTCCGCACCATATTTCACTGTTGGTATGAGGTTCCTTTTCTGAAATGCTGTGTTACTTCTATGCCAGATCTAATGGGACATACACCTAGCAAAAGTTCAACTTTTGTCTCTTCAGTCCACAGAGTATTCTCCCAAAAGTCTTGGCAATCATCAAGATGTTTTCTGGCAAAACTGAGATGAGCCTTTCTATTCTTTTTTACTCAGCAGTGGTTTTCGTCGTGAAACTCTGCCATGCATGCCATTTTTGCCCAGTCTTTTTCCTATAGTGGAGTCATGAACACTGATCTTAACTGAGGCAAGTGAGGCCTGCAGTTCTTTGGATGTTGTTGTGGGGGGGTCTTTTGTGACCTCTTTGAGGAGTAGTCATTGGGCTCTTGGGGTAAATTTGGTTGGCCAGCCATTCCTGGGAAGGTTAACCACTGTTCCATGCTTACGCCATTTGTGGATAATGGCTCTCACTGTGGTTCGCTGGAGTCACAAAGCTTAAGAAATGGCTTTATAACCTTTTCCAGACTGATTTAAATCTATTACTTTGTTTCTCATTTGTTCCTGAATTTCTTTGGATTGCAGCATGAAGTCTAGCTTTTGAGGATCTTTTGATCTACTTCACTTTGTAAGGCAAGTCCTATTGAAGTGATTTCTTGATTGAGAACAGGTGTGGCAAGGGAAATTGAACTCAGCTTCCCAAAGATGTGATAAACCACAGTTAAAACATAAATTAAGTGGAGGGGCTGGGCAATCACTTTTTCACACAGGGTCCTGTAGGTTTGGAATTCTTTTTCCCTTAATAATACAGACCTTCATTTAAAAACTGCATTTTGTGTTTACTTGTGTTATCTTTGTTTAATATTTAAATTTGTTTTGTGATCTGAAACATTTAAGTGTGACAAACATGCAAAAGAATAAGAAATCAGGAAGGGGCAAACACATTTTTCACACCACTGTTTATATATATATATAAAAACAAAAAATTTAGACTCTTACTTCTTGTCCTTTCAAGAAGTTTACTGCAATTTCCTTATCAGCAGGGGCAGGATTACAATGACCAGTAACACCTCTCTATACAGCTGATAACTCAGGATCTACCATTCACAAGAGTTGATGTTACAGCTCACCACTTCCCCTTCTCTTCACAATGACCTTTACAAATGCACATTAGATTGTTCAATATAAAACAGAAGGGTCAAAGTCTCTTCATTACTGTTAATGTTCCTTTAGGAAATAAACATGTACATTAAGTTAGATTGTAAAATAGCCCCAGTGGACAGTGTAAAAATTGCAAGATTTCTACTTTTTCTTTTCAAGACAGATCGGATTTGTGATCTAAGAAAACACAAACAGCCAAAATTTGAATAGAAAAACTTAAACACGAAAACCTGATTTAAACAATAGAACATTTTCTGATGACAGATTCCTTTGAAAGTGGAATTGGATAAACAACTATAACGAAAAATGAATAACCCCCTATATCCTAATCTGCCGTAGATGGTGATCACAAACTGTGTGACAAGTAAAGTAAAAAAGTCACTAGTAAACCACAGGTTACCCTAACAATTCTATGTCCATGAGCCGTGGATTTTTATTTTTATAGCATTATAATTTGTAATTGACGTTTAACATTTTAGTAAAACATATACATTAGAAGTAATTGCTAGACATAAGTTTTTTTGGCCAGAAATTCCCTTACTCAATCACCTCTCACTCCATTAACACGTTCAGCAAAACGAGGATATTAACCTTCATGGAAGAGGAAGGGCGAGAAGCTGCCAGATACCTCGGGTGCCACTTTTAAACAGGTGGGGTGCTGATAAACAATCATATAATCATGATTTTTAGATGGCATATTATAAAAGGTGTGGAAACTTAATGCTCAATTAAAATATCCACTGTATACAAAAGCTAGAAAACACTTTTTAGGGACAATTATACATATATTCACACTAGCAGCCAGAAAAACACAAGATAAAAAGAAGATCTAGCTTAAATGCAAAACTTACTAGTGCAAGGACATTTCTCATTTTGCCCAATTTCAATTATTTTATCTTTTTTTAAAATCACAACTGAAGCTTTATTTATGCTAAAAACATTTCTAAAACACATTTCAAGAATAACTGTTTTTTAATCTAAAACCGATGAGCATTTTGTACAATTAATCAAACCGAATTAGAAGTGAAATGGGGCATAAAGATAACTATGCGGAAATTCCTTCTAATTTCAATAAATATGTATTATATGACAAACACTATTATTTTCTAATATATGATCATCTCTGATAAATCTAGCCAGCATTAAACAATGCAGCTTCAAATGTTTTACACCGTCGGATAAAACTTTAGCATCTCACATAGACGTCTACCTAGAACTGGACGCTAACCAGATATCAGGACAGCTGATCCAGAACTAAACATATTAAATCTGTATTACAGCAGAAGTTCATGTTCACAGTTTTGACAACCTGTGTTCGTAGTAGCCATCTTTAACTCTGAATGATCATATCACTGAATAGTTTAGCAGAATTAAGAATCATTACCTTCTAAAAACTAGAGAAAAGTCTTAATGAGCCATCACATTCCAGAACAATGCAAATTTCTAGGTCATCTAGGAAAAACTGGGCGACAACCCAAACGTGAGCCGGTTTGGGTGCGACACGGCATCTTTGTAGAAATACAACGCAATAACAACTAAACCGGATATTAAAGAGTTCACAACAGAGAAAAATTAACCGACTTCTATTACCAGCAGATATATTTTAGAGCATTATACTATTTTAACAAGGTAATAGAATGACAGTATGAATGGAGGCTACCGTATATTATGGTATGCACAGAAATTACTGAATTGTTAAAATATTTAACACTCTCCATTGATTATGTATCCTACATTGTGCTTGTTCTCTGCTTTGCCATAAGTCAAATGAAAAAAACGTGGGTCAAAATACTAAAAGTCAAAAGACAGCCAAGAGCCCTTGTTCCTGAGCGCAAGAAGTTTAGGTCACAGCATAGCATCTTGGATATCCTAAACCAGAGGTTGACAAAATACTACAGACTTTAGGACCAATTTGGATCCATTCTGTAAGAATTTGTCAGTGCAGGCAAAATAACTCTATAGAGCATAAAAGAAAACAAACGATTAACACTTAACAAAAGACATGAGCGAATCTTCTGAAATACGAATTCGCTAGCTTCGCCAAATTTTTCCCCAAAATTGGATCCATGACACATAGCAAATACTGCCAAGCCTTCGATTGCCCTGAAAAGACAGTGTAACACTCTGAGGTCTACTGGGACTTTATCCAACCCCTTTCAAGCTCTTTAACACAAACACAGCCTTACTAATGTCAATATAACCTCATAATATATGGATATGGGGAAATATCTGGTGGTAACCAACAGCCTGTTCCTCACACACTAATCTTCACTATTCAGCAGTCGAACACACTATCTGTACAATTTCTTTAGTGTCTATGGCTTTTGTCATCTTCTCACTATCCAGAGTCACAAGAAAATGTCAGCTGCATTCCCTGCTTCTGTTTTTATACAGCCTATGATAGTCCCTCTGACTGACTGTCCTATCTCATATGATGTGAGAGCTGCAATACATTATGGGTGAAGCCTGACCAGCCACGCTTGAGGTCAAGTGAGCCTTCTCTGGCTGATGCAATGTTCTTCAATGAGTAAGATGGAAGTGGCCATGTTAGGCAAGTCACTCACAGGAAATGGAAAATTGTTAGGACTCACCGGTTTCAGCAAATTCCTAAAATTTAGACACAAATTCTATTTCCATTGAACTGATTAGTTGATCTCTATTCAGTAGCTATTTTCTAAGAATACTGATGCTGTATTTATTCAGTCCTGCTTTAAACACATTGTAGAGTAGGGAGAGAAAGTATGTTAGGAACTTAACATTTTTTAATGATACAAAATTGATCAGAATACAAAAGGATATATGTCCAGGATAAGTTATCTTTCATTCTAAATAAAGCAAAATTTTCACTTGAAAAATAACCTGGATTATACATAATGATAGAAAACCTGTCCAATCTGCATTTACTTAAAGCATTGCATTGGTTTCTCTCTGAAGGACATGACTACTTATAGCAAGAGCTGCATTCCGTAATGTAGTAATTGCAGCCTTCATGAAGAATATGGATTATCTGCAGTTATTCAATTATTTCATATGCTCATTTGCTATGCAGAAATAGATACCCTATTGATAATACTAATATTTTAATACTTTGGAATTTCAACAGCTCCTTAGTCTTATGCTTTAAACTTGTAAAATTGTCACAAAACAGTAAATGATTGCAGAAGAATGTTACTATAAAACTCCAATGCTTAAGTCCTAAATCAAAATATAATCTTATACCTTCATAACTGACTTCTGCACAATCACAATATTAAGTCTCTTAAATGCAAATTTTATCTGTTAATTTCTCAAGTCTTGATTCTGAAATCTGCTGAGCAGTTAGGAAATCAATGGATACTTAAATTAGTAAAACCTCCCTTGGCCCTAATAAAAAACCCCCACAAAACAAAGACTAACTAAAGAGTCACTAAATGATGAGCCCATCCTGACAAGTGTCCTGAGCAATAAATGTTTTTCATAGAGTAGCAAACTTTCAATAAAGTTTATAGGTAATTCCAACCCTCGTTGACATGCTTCAGAACAAATGTGCAGGTAGAAAGATGCAGATTGTAGTGGAAATTGTCATTTTACAAGGAGCAAATATAGCTGTCAGTAACAATATTGCAATCTGTAACAGACTGGCTAAAGTCTGGAAGTAGAGAGAAAACATCATATATCCCTTAGATATTAAAATATATCTAACAGGGTCGTAGTTGAGAAAATAAACAGATATTTTTCTATACAAATCAAAGCTCATTGAAATAGCATCTGTTGAATTAGCTTGGTCCCCATAGAGGTTCCTAATCATTCTTTAGCTATGGTACCCTTAACCACCTCTCAATAGTAAATCAATGTCTGGATCTTCTGCAATAGAGAAGAACAAAACAAAGATAACAGAGCAGAGTAGACCTCCTTCTAAGACACAAATAATTACAGAAAGTGTCTAAAACTGTATTTGCATAGGACTACAAGATTTTTTTTTCATGGGGTGACTATGTAGCTTACACAAATATTCAAAAAAATGTATAAGATAAGGAAGTAATAAGAAAAAAGCAAAAAAAAAAATACAACAAAGCGTTCTAAACAAAAGCAAAAAGTGCTGTGACCCTTCTCTACAGACTACAATTTATGGTGGCAAATTGTCTGATGTGACTCTGGGCAATTATTCACATGGTCTCATCAACACATCTATACAATCTTTTATTATCGTCCACTGAATATGAACATTCGAAAATCATTCAAACATTTCATTGATACATTTCTTACTATTATTCTGATTCGTAGGATAACCACTAAAATCTTCAGTGTCTTTTATTATTTTTTTTTTTAGATACAATAGTACATCAGTACCAGTTTATGAACATATATATGAGAGTTGGGAAGTTTTAGTTACATACTTTTCAATAGAAATAAAATCATATTAAAGTGTTAAGTACTGAACAGACACATTTGTTATACCCCACTGCTCAACAAATGTATTTTTCGCCTTACTTTATATATAAAAATGTATTTCTATGTGAGCAGAATCATGTACTATTCTAAGCTTCTTACATAACTAAAGAAATTCTGCATTTTGCTCTTTGTGGATTTAAAGCTCAACAATTTCTCAACACTGAGCTGCCATTATAGAGGAATATACATTATAAAAGAATTAATATTATGGGCACCATATGCAAACTTTCAGGACCCTTATGTAAAACCCCTACTTTTACTACTGTATGTTCTCTTTTAAGATCTTGGCACCCATTGTAAAGAGGTTTGATAAAACGCCATAAAACCCATATTATTTTATAGAGAACTGTCATCAATAAAGAAGCCACCCAGGATAAACTTCTATTCTTTAATATGTTTGTGAACCTACATTTTCACTTGCATATATTGTATTTTTAGACCTAAATTATAGTGAAGATGCTTGTTTCTGCCAGAGGAAATCATTTTCAGCATTTCACATAGACAAACAGTCTACTACACCTTTATAAGCTTTAAAAGGCTCAAAATTGTGTTTGTTTTCTCTGTCTGGGGAATAATAAATATGGGCACTGTATCAGCCCTCCCATTGCACTTGAATGCTATAAAATTCTTTAACTTAAGAAGTTTGGAGAAACAAGTTTTCCTTATAGAAAAGATCCAATACAACTATAAATGTGTTATTTGAACACAAATATAATGCTCAGTTGTGTCTTGTCTAGAGAGCCATACTTGGACTTTAGGTTTTTATTTGTCTTTTATCACTTCCAACTGCAATAACTTTAATAGTGTAAGATACAATCATGATCACTACAACTACTGATGCTTAGACAATGAATGACAAACAATAGCAAAAAGTACAATTTGCAGTAAACTCTTGTGCAACATATTAATAAAAAGAACATTATGTAAAGCGATGTACAAAAAAAATTATAATGATATTGGGAGCAGAATTTAACAGCTTTTATCTACATGCAATTTATTGTATAAGTATGAATATTTTTTTTACATTAGATTTCAGATTCTTAAATTAATAGGAATACAGATGAATAGACGTGATTTAGTAATGAACGATCAATGCTGCACAAGCCACAGAACGATTTAACAGGGCAATAAATGATCAACTAGTCTCCTTTACAAGAATATATTATATGCCTCAATAATGAGATGATTGCTGCTTTACCACAGAATAATGATAGTGTACAAAAGGAAACGGCTACATTTATTGGTAAAAAAAAATAAAAAATTACGTAATTAAAACATGTAACGCAAAGGACAATGAGGGACAGTTACAAGCGTCACATGATGCACAGATCTGGTTTCCAGTCCCTGTAGCATGACTGATAGGCAACTTTCCATGAATACAATGATGCCGAATGCCCCGCCCAGTGGCTCTGTGCTCCACTTTTTGCTCTACCATGTTGCAGCAGTGTCACATTACCAAACTCACACCACTATCTGATTGGTCAGGGAAAGCTGCAAATTCTCATCTGAACGCCACCAATCAAATCTGAGCTCAGATCTAAAATAGGTTCCTCATACCCTGAACAATCGCAATACACAGGACTAGAAGACAAACAATATGCCTCGGTGATCACCATAGATCCCATGTCTATTCTTTCTAGAAATGACAAACAATGCCTTATTTTATTCAACAACTTTACAATGTTTCGATATAAAATTCCTCCAATGTTCATTTGATCCAATAATAAAGAAAAAAAGAATTATTAGTAGACATTTCTTTACTCTCTAGTCTCTATTTCAATCTGGAAATTCTTAAGTCAATTCATCACCATCCGATAGTTTTAGGAGGCAAATGTAATGTACTAATGGGATCCTTTAAAACTTAAATTTGGTATTAAAGCGATAAGTTCAATATTTCTCTTATTTCAATTTGAATAAAGATGAAGATTAACACATTAAGGATAATATGTAACCATAGCAATTTCTAATTCAGGATACAGACAATATTGATTTAAACCTGTCTATAGCAAGTGGACAAACTGTAAAGATTTCATCAGAAAACATCTCAAATCCAACATAAACTGCTTAGAATAAAGCAAATAAATTGTTAGGCTAAATCTAACATTTTATCCAATTCTATAGGGCATCTCTCAATGTGGTTTGTATTGTAACAGACTCAAGAGTTATTTTATACAGGTCTATTATACTTTTACTATTTAAAACAACTGGATTTAGGAACCTCCAGCAAATTGATGAATCAATATTTAAAAACACAATATAATAACATGAGATAATTACAATAAAACAATCATTTATTGATCAAAGATAGGGCAACAATATTCTTAGAAAATCCTTTTTTGCTTTAAACAATTTCCAAAACAATACAATGCTTCCCGCCTGTACATATGATCATCATTTAGTCATGGTGCCTGTAATGCAGGTCACCTATAAATGGTTGCAATTAAAGGAATTGGAACAGGCCCAACTTCACATGGATATTTAAAACATGTCACTCAGTCAATACAAAGCACAGACAGAAATGTGTACACATTACAACACACAAAGGCTGAAACCAGCAGAAAAAAAAACCCTCAATGCAACATTGTTGCATCACCAAAGTAAAAGGAAGGAACATTGCTAACAGATTACTACCCATATAGATGGCGGCTATTTGGCATACTATGACGTGCAAACAAGGCTATAAGTTATATCCTTTAATGAATGGAATTGTTAAAGTTCAGCTGTAACTTCTTATAGATATTGAACATTAATAAAACACTTGGTAAAATTTATGGCATAAATGTTATAAACAACAACACAGAATAAATAAACGATACATTCAGGAAACCTTTTTAGAACGTTCATTGAAATATTATATTTCTATTAAATGTCAGAACTAATAATATACTTTTTTATCAAGTTTCATTACTATCTGTATGAATTCTTCTGAGCCATTTAAAGAGACAGTATAACGCATTTGTGATTAAGGTCACCAGGGTAGCATTGCTAAACAATGACATGGCTCTTAAGCGCTACACAGTCATATTTCAGCATTTTTACTTTGAAATATTATAAGCAGCACATCTGACCAGTTTTACATGCTTTTCGGTAAAACATGGGAGGCAGTATCCCCTGTCACTAGATTCCCACCAAGAACACAGAAGTTAATCATAATCTTTTTAAGAACTGAGCATCATACCAGTAGAAGAACCCAAAACAGTTTACAAAGAATAATTGGTTAATGCAACATAAAAAAAATACAATATGCAAATGTAACAGAGTGCATGTATCAATGGGGCATAAAACATGGATGGCACAGAATATACTGGCATTGTTATAGAGGGATTCACAGTAGCACACATGGAGCTTATGGTAGCACTTGTCCTGGATGTCTGGGATCACACAGAAGCAGTCAAGTGCACATGAGAAAGTTACATAATGTGAAAAAGATCCCCAACCCCAGGAGGGAGCAGCATCAGCAGCACCACATCTTGCAGACAATCCACTCTGCAGCTCATTCTGCAGACACAGGAAGGTTATTACAGAAGCTGAACAAGTAGCAGAGGATTGTTCCAGCAGGTGTAATGTAGCAGGGGCAGAAACATTAAACAAACACTTGAAGATGCCACTTTCCCCAGCTCACATCAGCTCAGACCTCCACTATCAAGAACACAGGCCGCAGCACAGCAATGCAATGGCTGAGTGTTTCACAGCAGCAGCAGCAGGGGTGGGGGGAGGCAAGAGCTTGCTTTGCAAAGATAAGTTTTTTTTTTAGCCTGTAGAAAAGTGACAAGGGAGATAATTTACATCACCTCCAAAAAAAACAAAACAAAAAAAAACACTTAAAAACACATTCATTAATTATTGCTCTTATGCCTGTACCTTGCCCAATCAGAGAAGTCCAGAGTATTACAAAAAAGAAATAAATAAAATTAAAACCCAACAGAGATCCTCACAATGAACAAAAAATTACCACGAAAAGCCACAACAGAAACTTTGCTCTCAGGTCTGAAACTTATATAAACTTTTCACAAGGGTAAAAAAAAAAAATGCAAAAAATATTTTTATAAAAAAACGAGCAGCCTCCAGTGACTCCTAAACAGCAGGGGGTCACCCGGGACCATGATCCATTCACAAAAACTCCCTACAGGAACCAATTGGAGATTTTTAACTATTTTTTAGGATTTTTATTTGGTTTCTGCCTGTATTCTCCCTCCATTTTGGTTGTTTATGATACTGACAACAAGCTGTCCCAGTAACCCGTCCTCCATCCCCCCTCTCTGCCAGAATCCAGGCACAAATCCACTTTCAAAGGGTTTTGGGGGGTATCTAGTGAAATCAGCGACCCCCCCTTAATAAAGAGGAGGGGGGCAGCCAGCTTTCCTGACCTAACCTAGCTCCTGCACCCCCCTCCTGGGAAGAGCAGGAAAGAGAGCAGAAGCCCCCGGGGGATGTGGATTTACACTGCACAGGGTGAAGGTGAAGCCCCCAGAGAAGCACCGTGGGAGGTTTGGGGACGGTGCGGTGTCCGTGCGATTTTTGGGGAATTTCTTGCGGATTTTTGCCCCTGCTCGCTCAGCCTTGCTCTCATGCCTTCCCCTCCTCTCCCCGCTCCCAGCTCCGCTCCTGCTGTCACAATATTCAGTGAAAGAAAAACAAAAACTTCCAGCAAACTTTTGTTTTTTTGTTGTCAAAGTTTACAGAACTTCTCGCAATTAGCTCCAACCCCCCCAAAAAGTGCAGGAAACCCCGGAACCAGGCGAAGTAATAACAAATGAGCCCCTTCTGCTGCAGATCTCCGCAGCCCTCAATCATTGCTTTATAAATACAGATTCGGACTTTTTCTCGGATCTTTCTCCCCGGGACTTTTCTCCCAATAAAGTCCGTGCACCCCGAGCAGAGGAGGGAGGGGGGTTCCGATAACTTTTTTCCTCCTCTCTCTTTCTCCCCCCTCCTTTTCTCGTCCCCCCTTTCCCATAATTTAAATAACCCTGATTTTTTATGCTTCAGAGGCGGCAGCTCCAGCCCAAACCCCCTGCAAACTCACCGCGGGAGCCTTAACATCCTTCCTGCGGTCGATTTCCGGGGTTTAGGTGCCTTTCCGATTTTTTAATAATTTTTTTCCCATATTTTTGCCTGGACGCTGCGGGCCTGGAAATTGTTTGCTTTCCCCTCTCTCCAGCAGCCATTGTAGTGTATGCGCTGCGATGCAGCCCAACTTGCCGCGGGAGACGCGCCCACCGCTATCCCCGCCTCTTTCTCCCTCCAGGTCACGCCCCTCGGCTTGATGCCTCCAAAGCCTCCACCAATCCGCTTTGCAGTGCTGTCACCGTATCTGCTTGTGATTGGCTACTAGGGACGTCGGTCATCTGCGAGCTCTGTTTTGAGGCGGTGCTGAGGCGGAGACCTGGGAGAGGCGGTGCCTTGTTTAATTGGGTGCGATAGCTGTCAGGTTAAAATTACTGTTAGTTGATAGGCTAGCCGAGATGTCAACGCTTCATGGGCGGGGCTTAGCTAGCAGGTTAGTATGTCCTACTACTTAATGGGTTGCGAGACTAAAAGTTGACGTATTTCGAATTGGAGTTGTCCGGCTTGTTAGAGGGTGTAGTTGTCACCTTCCAGGCCGGCGGTCTTGTCACCGGTCTCAGGGCCACCCGCGGCTGCTGGGACACAGCTGGGAGGTGAGTGCGGACGCTCCTCTGCACGGCTCCTCGCTGCACACAATGACACCCGGCCAGGCCATGTGTGCTGCTGCTGCTGCTGCACATGTCTCCTTCAGTCACAGCGCTGCCCTTGCTGCCTGTGTCAGGGTCATGACTCGTGGAGCTGCTCATGGCTGCTGTGTCCCGGCCTGGCCTCGCTGACAGAAGCTTGGTGCTCGGACGTTGCTGCAGGCTGTCCGTAGTCATGTCTGCCCCACACACCGACAGTGTCAGTGCTTGGCGCTGTGCACACAGGGGCCGGTGCGGTTTGTGCTGTGATCATGTTGGGTTTATTCTTATTCTTCATCATTTTTGGAAAGTTTATTATTTTCTTGGTGAGAGCTGATATTTGTCCCATGCTCCATCTTTCCGCCACGTCTGTATTGCGTGTGTGCGATTCTTCGTACCGCGAGGGTGGAGCAGACGCCGCCCCGTGTTCTGTCCTCTGGAATAATCAGAAGTTACGTTCTCCTTGGACTGCACCATCCGTGTTTATTGTCCTGCAGGGGGCGCCCATCCAGCTTAGCCCCCGAGGGCCGACTGTGGACAGTATATACATAGCATTCTCTATGCGCTCAGTAATCTCACCCTCCCCACATTTATCACCCAACTAAATTGCTGACCGGTGAGGTGAATGCTATCCATTACCCAGTGACATCTGTGGCACCCAGTGATCACTCAGTTCTTAAAGGGGCAATCTGACCCCACTCACTTCCACATTGGACGGTGACATCACATCTACAGATATTGTCCTATTCCAATGGAGAGATCAATGCACCATACCTGCCGCTCGTGTGTTCGAGCCGGCAGAGCTGTATAGATGTGAACTGCAAAAAACTGACCAGCACCTCCATATAGTGTGAACAAGTGCAAGCTGCAATGACTGCACAACATGCAAGTAAAAAAACAGCAACATGCTGTAAGGGCCAAGATATATGCACATACTGAAAACATGAGGCAAACTGCATTATTGCTAAATAAAATGTACTTACAAAAAATGAAGGTTCTTGGCACATAAATTGGCCAATTCATGTATGCCCATCAACCACGGCAAGGTGACCTTTCTCTGATGGGTACCTAACCTAATACTTATCAAACATGCCTCTCCCAGGCTATAAGCCTACATTTAAATGTGCAGGTAGGAACTAGCACTAATTGGGCAAGTGTGAGGATCTGAGCTAATTTGACAATGGCCTAATTGTGGTTAGACTGGGTCACAGCTCCTCTTGTGAGGTGATTACAGTATACAGTGGTTAGTACCAAAAAATGGTCCAAGGAAGAGCAATCTGTGAGGCAGGAAAAGGGTCCTGGGCACCATGACTTGTTGATTTACATGGGGACTGAAGGCGAGCTTAACCAGACATATACTAGAAGAGCTGCTGTAGCATGGGAAGTTAGATCTGGCTTTGAGAGAATTGTGTCAGAACACAGAGTACACACAGTACACAATATTAGCAAGAATAAAGATGTGATCAGCCCACCCATCCACGAGTGCACAGGATCCCAAATCCAAGGAAAAGTAGTCCATAAAAAGAAGGTAGTTGATCCAGCACTTCAGGTAAAATGCAGATTTTATTCCATCAGTAAAAACATGGTTCAAAGGAAAACCCACATCGTAAGGCCACAGCCCCACTATCAGTATTCGGTCAGTATGTTTTCTCAGGCGTGGGAGCCAAAACCAGGTGAGGAACAATCAGATAAAAGGTATAATAGAAACAAGTTACCAATTCTGCATTTATCACCTACTCCTGTTTTAGCTCCCACTCCTGAGAAAAAATACTGACCGAATACTGACCAAATACTGATAGTGGGGCCGTGGCTTTAAATGGATAAATGTATCCTCCGAGGAGAAAGTCCAAAGAGAAAAATTCAAAGTCCTGGTTGACGCGTTTCGAAGTGACACTTCTTATCCATAAGGATAAGAACTATCACTTCGAAACGCGTCAACCAGGACTTTGAATTTTTCTCTTCGGACTTTCTCCTCGGAGGATACATTTATCCATTTAACCATGTGGCTTTTCCTCTGAACCATATTTATACTAATGGAATAAAATTAGCATTTTACCTGAAGTGCTGGATCAACTCCCTTCGTTTTAGGGACTGCTACACAATATTAGGCAGCAGGGTAATGTTATTGCTGAAGGGCGTGCACATCACAGCCATACTGGGCAGACTTTGTTGAAGCAAACTTGGCCAATGCAGCTTCTTTAGTGCACTAGAGTCAACAGCTTAATTTAAGGTTTGTGCAGATATTTTCCAAAGGTGAAGAGTTATAGTTCAGATCTTAGGAGTATTGGGACTCTGAACGTTTATCCTGATATATACTTTTAAATGTATCACATTTACCATGTTCCTCCAAAAAAAAAAAAAAAAAACTCCTGGCGTTCTTTAAAGTTTCATTCAGAAGTAAGTTTTCACATACATTATATCCGAGTTTTGAACAGCCAAGGCACGTACCCATTTAAGTCTAAGCAGCTGTTCACGTGTGGCATGTTCTCATGAGCTATTTCTATTTATTTTTACTATTTAAAGTGGGTGTCCCCTACTTTGACAGCTCCTTCTCAATCCATGTGTTTTCCCCAGTAAAAGAATAACACCTATACTCTCCTCCAGTGTCGGCGCCATTTGAGCGGTCTTTGCACTTGCTTTCCCGAGATTCCTGCAGTCAATCAGCGCTGGCTTCACTCTCCTCTCCTTTGGTCGTAATTGACAGCTGGAGGAAGTGAGAGCTGTGGCTGCTCTCTCACTTCCTCCGGATGTCTGAAGGAGAGTGAAGACAGCGCTGATTGGCCTCCGGGATCGTGTGACATGTGTCTTATGAGCCCCGGGAGATCAATGCCGACACCGCTGGAATGGCTCAGTAGTTGAGTATGTGTAACTATTTTACTTGGGGGGGAGACAGGGATTGAGAAGGGGTTGTCAGAGTAGTGGACAACCTCGTTTAATAGGTAGGAGAAGCATAAAAAAAAATCAGTCTGAATGAGGCCTAAGGTGTAACTCTAGTTAAAACTGGTGTTCTGCCAGGATCAGCTGATATCATCAGGGGGGATAAGTGAGGGACATACTTCCAAAGCGGCTACCTTTTATCATAGTGGAAAGTCCCACTAATCCCCTTTACCCCTCCATGACGTCCATATGTCCTATAAGGTCTTACGGACAGCTATTGACTTTAATATAAGCCATTAACCTCAATATCCCTCTGTGTCATAATTGGGAAGGTATCTCTGTTTAGGCAGCTCCTGTGCTATGTTGGAAGTTATGGCTTAATGAAAAGTCACCTGTAATTCCATGTTGGAGCCATGTTGCATTCTGAAGTGACCGTCTTCTATACATCTTCTTTAATTAAAAATAAGCTTAGATTCCAGCAAAATTATTTCTGTATCCTGTGCAAGGATCAGCCGGTATGATTCTCCTCAGAGCTGCATAAATGTTTTGGGTTTATTTTCCAAAAGCTTTCCCTATATGTCCTGCAGGGCTGTGGAGTCGGAGTTGTGAAATCGGAGTCTGTGTCCGTTTTGGTGGAATTGGTATAAAATGGACCAACTCCTAAAATATATAATAAATTGGGTACAGTAGTTCAATGCAGTTTGTGGGGAATATTTTTTTATAAGAATTTGGGAAATTTATGAAATGTCCTATTCCTGATCTAAGGGTCTAGACTTTTAGCAGAGATGAATCTGTGCTGCAGTAAATTTATCACTTAAACATGAGCCATGTATGAGGGAGTCGGAGTCGTGGAGTCGGTGGTATGGAAACTGAGGAGTCTGAGTCGAGGTTTGGCTTACCGACTCCACAGCCCTGATGTCCTGACTGAGAATCTGGGTCATGGCTCCACGCTTGTCCTTAAAGAAGTTGTCCAGTACTTTATATTACCCCCCCAATGTATCCCCCCGGGGCCCCTAAGACTTTTTGTAATTACCTTATGTTGCAGATACTGCCTGTGAGTGGCACTATCAAAGGCTGCTCACAGGCATCACGTGACCCCACACTGACATCACGACAAGTGAGGCGTGACTCAGCGCTGGGGTACCCGTGGTGGCTGCTGGGTTGTGGGCGGTGTTACCCTACCTTGTCACACTCGGCATCCACCGAGCTCTTTCCCAATGAATGGGGAGAGGCAGAATGCGCGGTGGATGCCGGGTGTGACGCACAGGGTAACCCCGCCCACAGCCTGGCATCCACCTGGAACCAGGAGGACAAAGACCCCCGGCTGCTGCCAGAACTTGTCGTGACATCAGCGGATGTCAGAGCTGGCTGCAGCTGGGGGTCACGTGATGCCTGTGAGCGGCTAGTGATAGCTCCACTCACAGGCAGTAACGGCAACGTAAGGTAATTACAAAAATCCTTAGGGGCCCCAGGGGCTTCATTGGGGGGTAATATAAAGTACTGGACAGCCCCTTTAAACCACAAGTGTGACCTGGGGAGGACGGATATCTGGGTTACTTGGCATTGCTTCTGAGTTCACACATTTTGTGAAGTTAAAGAGGTTTTTAGACTCACACATTCATTTATTCTGTTTAATAATTTAAAACATTTTCAATTGCAGTTCTTTAAAATATTCTGAGGAAGAGTAAAAACACTGGAGAGGGGTCATAGCAAGTGTGTAATGGCAATATCCAGACATGGGAGCAAATTGTAAAAAAATATTCTAATTGTGAAATTTTTTATTTTATGGAAGAGTTTTAAAGTCAGTTTGAAATTATTTGATCTGAACATAAATTGTTTTGGTTTCTGTATCTGATTTGGGATACATTTGTTTTTCTGGACTAGCAATGGTCCCATTCTAAAACCCTAGTTAGCCTGTGTGCCCACGATGCGTTTATTAAGCGTTTCCGCAGCGGCAATTCCGCTGCAGTAAAGCTTGGTAGAAGGCCTGCCATGTTCCCCAATGATGATGCGCATGTGCTGTGCACATGCTGCGGAAATTTCCGCTGCGGATTATCATTGCGGAAAAAAACGCAGCAGTACCAATTATTTTGCGGAGGTGCTGCGTTTTCGCCGCCATTGACTTGCATTGGAACGCATGGATTACGCTTCACTGCATCTGTACGTGCGTAATCCATGCGTTTCAATGTGCGGATGGTACCCGGGTGTGGAGGACAGGAGACTCTCCTCCAGACCCTGGTACCATAGAACCTGTAAAAAAAAGAATAAAATAAAAAATAAATGATACTTACCTTCTGATGGCCCGCGGTGCGCTTGTCTTCGCTTGCCGGCAGATCGCGGTGGACTGAAGGACCTGCGCTGACATCATTTAGTCATGTGACGGCAGGTCCTTCAGTGTACCGCGAGCTGCAGGCAAGCCGAAACGCATCGAATCAAGACTCCGGGGGCCATCAGAAGGTAAGTATATATTTTATTTTTTTATTTTTTACCATTCTTTACGGTCACACTATATAAATCCATGCCGTTTGCTTGGATTTATATAGTGTGACCAAGTTGACAAGCATTTTCCAAGTGATGCTAAAATCGCTTGGAAAGCGCTTGTCAACCTGCATGCGGAAATGCATGTGAAGAACGCTTCACATCCGCATGTCCCTGGCAGGAAAACACATGTACAATCCGCATTCATTTTTTCTGCCAGGGAGATGCAGAAACGCTCAGGAAAAATCTGGAGGATTTCTGCATCGTGGGCGCATAGCCTTTAACTCTTTTCTGCACTTTTGAAGTTTAAGAATTTAATAATGAATATAGTCCATGTGTCGTTTTGTGGAAGAGAAGGTGTATAAAGGAACTAAACATTTATTTATTTATTTTTAATATTTATGCAGCATGAAACTTTGTAAATTACTTGATTAGGGGATTTGTCTTCATTTCTGTGTTTAGATATAAAAATATGCATGCATGCAAGCGGCTTCTAAATCCCTGCTTTCCCTCAGTCCATTTGCCTGCCTTAATCTGCAATGATATTAGAACTTACACATACTGGCAGTGAAAGGGTCAGCACCTGTGTCCTCCTCTGAGCCTTGTACTTATCTTAGGAGTTAGGGCTCATTCAGATGTCTGTTTTTTGGAGTATCAGGGTTTTAAGGCCCCGTCACACTTAGCGACGCTGCAACGATCCCGACAACGATACGACCTGTCAGGGATCGTTGCTGCGTCGCTATGTGGTCGCTGGTGAGCTGTCAAACAGGCAGGCTCACCAACGATCAGGGGAACAGCGACATCATGGAAAGAATCTTTCCACGATGTCCTGCTCCTGGTTACCAGCCTGCTGAAGCCGGAGCAGGCTGGTAACCATGATAAACATCGGGTTACTAGGGGCACACGCGCACCTAGTAACCCATTGTTTATCATGGTTACCACTCTGCTACGGTGAGCGGGAGGTTACCGCTCACTTTAGCAGGCTCGTAACCATGATAAACAACGGGTTACTAGGTGCGCTTGTGCTCCTAGTAACCCGCTGTTTATCATGGTTACCAGCCTGATCGCTGCTCCCGCTGGTCACACACAGCGATGTGTGCTGACCAGCGGGAGGGCAACGACCAAAACATGGTCCAGGACACTTTGCAGCGATCAGCGACCTCACAGCAGGGGCCTGATCGCTGCAAAGTGTCACACATAGCGACATCGCTGGTGAGGTCGCTGTTGCGTCACCAAAACCGTGACACAGCAGCGATCTCGCTATGTGAGACGGGGGCTTTATACTGATGGCACTTGTACCTATGATAGTGAATGGAGCCGTTCATTTGCCATGTCGGATTGTCTTTCCACCGCCTCTAACACTATGTCCTCACTCTATCTAAAACTGAATCTGTCAAAAACTGAGCTCCTTGTGTTTCCTCCCTCTGCTAACCTACCTATGCCTGATATTGCCATTTCCGTGTGTGGTTCTACCATTACTCCCAAGCAATATTTCTGCTGTCTTGGGGTCATACTTGATTCAGATCTTTCCTAAACTCCCCAGATCCGATCACTCGCTCGTTCATGTTGCCTACACCTCAAAAACATCTCTAGAATTTGACATTTTCTCACCTTTGACTTTGCAAAAACTTACTGTTGCTCTTATTCATTCTCTGAAAATCTCTGCTGATCGGTCTCCCTCTTACTAAACCCTCTCCAATCCATCCTGAATACAGCAGCCAGGATCATATTCCTTTCCAACCACTACACCGATGTGTCTACTTGTGCCATTCTTTGCACTGGTTGCTCATCTGATACAGAGGCCAATATAAATGTATCACTGTCACCCATAAAGCGCTCCACCCTACATCTCCTCCCTCGCCTGAGTCTACCACCCTTCCCGTGCCCTCTGTTCTGCTAATGACTTAAAACCAAAATCCTCAATGCCACCTATGTTACCTAGCCCCGCACTACTAGATGCATTATGTTAAATAGGAGGCAGGTCAGTGAAGGCACAGTGAGCTGACATAAGAGCATACAGATGAATATGTAAGCATAGCACCAGATAGAGCGCCCCCCACAGGCCGCCCTGAAGCAAGAGCATATCATTATCTCCAAATTGAAAGTAAAGATTACACAAGAACCACAGCACGGATTTAATCAACCAAGGTATCATATTAATCAGTGTCGCCCACCTGACAGTGTATGTAGTTTACTGAGCACAATCCTGCTGACAGGTGTTCTTTAATAGCCCTCTGTGTCTTACTTGTACAGATACTGGCTCGTGACTGGTTCATGCAGCATGATCTGCATACCATATTGGGTATATTATGGCTATATTGTACAATATAACATTTTACCATGTACCTTTCGTGTCTCCCCTATTTCCACATAGATTGTAAGCTTGCTAGTAGGGCCCTCCCTCCTTTTTGGTATCTGAGTTGTGTTATTCTGTAATGTCTTTATTGTCTGTACAAGTCCCCGCTAAAATTGTAAAGTGCTGCGGAATATGTTGTGCTATAAAAATAAAAATTATTAAATTATAAAAATTGATGATGCCATCCAAGTGCTGCCTGTGTTTCACAGACTGCTAGATTAAGAAACCATAGAGAAACTTTTTTTTTCTCATCCGAGAAAAACTGACGCAACTCTGACCAAACTTGGATGGTAAAAACTGACACTGACCACAAACTCTGATGAAACGCTGACAAAAAAACACTGATCAAACTAGGACTAACTTTCTCGTACAAGAAAATCACTGACTTCTGAATGAATGTATCCTGGTGCTGATCCCTTCACTGCCATCATCAGCACTCTGAATGAGTTTGTTCTCTTATCAGTGCATCTAAAGGCAGGCAAATAGACTGGGAAAAATCAGGACATGGAAGCCTTTTATATGCAGTTTTTTTTACAGGACTAATGACAAATCTCCCTAATAAAAAAAAAAATAAAAATTCATTTTCCATGCTCGATAGAAAAAAAAAGAGTTTAGTTTACTCTTTCTTTTCAATAATTTTTATTGAACTTTTTACGGTAAAATATGGGGAAGGAAAGTAGGGTGGAGGAAAAGTAAGGATAAAAGGAGGGAGGAACGAAAAATAAGGGAAATGGGGAAGGAAAAATTGAGGGAGAACTCTATTTATATAGTTGAAATGTTACATTTAAAAAAAAAACCTCCACATAATAAAGTCAACAAATGGGTACAGACAGTGAATTCCACATAGTAAGAAGAGTACAAAGATATGAGGTAATATCAAAACAAACTCAGAGGTTTAGTAAACTTTAGGGGAAAGCAGAAACCCAACAATCCCCCCTTTTTAATGTATTTCCTGTAGAGATTATTAATAATATCCTATCTAAATTCAAGTGATTTATCAAGTGAAATATGTTCAAGAATGTCTGAAAGTTTAGGTGGAGAAAAGCGATTTGAGTTTTTTACCACAGGGAAGATATGGTTTAAATTGTATGTGAAAGAGGGGTCTATATTTTCCATATTGATTGAAAGGAGAGCCATCTGTGAAATGATTAATTTTTTTTAAGTAATTTATAAATTAAAGAAGGTACTTGATTCCATAAATTTCGAATCTTTGGACAACTCCAAAATATATGGCGAAGAGTACCAGGATGACCACAGTTTCTCAAACACAAGGAAGAATAGTCTGGGCTTATGTGGGCTAACCTATCAAACATTTTGTAAAAGGATTTGTGCAGTAGCATGGAGATGTTGAAGGCGTAATAGAATTTAAGGGCATTCTCTCATTGATCTGGAAGAAACAAAATTTTTAGGTCAATTTCCCATTTGGGCATATAGGCATTTTTAACGAAAGTAGTGTCATTGTTGAACAATTGTATAGATTTCTTGTACTCCACACATTTTTTGGATTAATATTACTTAGAAGAATGCCTACTTTCAGATAAAGGAGATTTACTAATTAGCAGCTTTTGCACAAATTCTTTCAGTATCAAAAAGTGTAGAAAATCCATAGCCGTGAGGCCATGCTTGATTTTGAGGTCTTGAAAAAGGTAAAAAGTTATCTCCGTTGTGTATCTCTGATTTTTTTGAGACCCGAGCAAAAGCTAAGGTGGTGGGAATTAGAGATTTGTTCTGCGATGCAATGGAAGACAGAGAGATTCTTAATTTGATCAAATTTTTTAGTTCTTTTGCTGGGTTTTGCCAATTTTTTCCAATCGTTTACAATGGTTTGGAAGATGGGGTGGGTTGACTCCTGGAAAGATGAGTTAATTAAATGATTATATAACAGATCCTAAAGAGGAAAATTGCCATTTTGGGCTAATTCCAATTCTAACCAGGAGGGAGCAATATCTTGCCCTAGCCAGAATACACTTTGTTTAATTAAATTGGCTAGATAATGGGCTGTTAAGTTAGGAAGACTCAAACCTCCATTTGATTTGGGTTGTAAAGATAGACACATTTTTAGGAAGGATGAGTATCTTAATTACCATTGTTTCCTACCTAGGACAAGTCTGAATTGCCAAAACTTCCTAAGTTTTTAGATATGATTTTGATAATGGTTTCCATATTAGAAGAAATCATGGATTTTAATTTTTTTGGTAGTTATACGTAGGTATGAAATTTCTTCATCCTCCCAACTAAAAGACGAGATTTCCTTTGTTATTTTTCAGTGTATCATCCAGGTAAAAGTGTAAAATTTTAGATTTGGCCGAGTTGATCTTAAAATAAGAAATAAAAAAATAAAAAATAAGAAAGGGTCTGAGAGTGACAGAAGCAAATAGTTGGCGAATAAGCCAATCTTAAAATGGCGGGTTCGAATCTAAATTAATTTGATATTTTTATTAAGGAAAGTAGTCTGTAATGTTTTACCTGGTTGGGCTACCCTTTCGATTTGGGAATCAGAATAATTGTAGCTTCAAGCATTTCTGCTGGGAAAGAACTCTGATCAGAGGCCATATTGAAGACTTTGACAAGATGAGATGCTATATGTGAGCTAAAATTTTTAAAATACTCGTTATTTAAGCCATCCGGCCCTGGAGATTTCATTACCTTCAAATTTTTGAATAGTATATAACATCTTTTAGAGACAGGGACTGTTAAAAGATCTAAGTCACTTTGTTTAATTTTAGGGAGATTGATGCCTGAGAGAAACTTGTTAATGGAGTATTCCTTCGGATGAGTGGAGGAAGAATCAAATTTTAAGTTACTTTTGCTGAATATTATTATAATTTATGTATCTGCTATATCCTTAGGGTGAAATTTTCTCTATCCTTTTAGAGGATGTTATTCTATAAATCCTACATTTGAGTCAGTTGTGTTGTAGACGTTGTGCCATGTATCTTGTCGGTTTGTTAAGCGACGAATAAAAATTCAATTTTGAGGTTTTGATGTAGGAATCATGTGATGAGAATAATTAATTTTTAAGCTCTTGTCTTGGTTTCAGAATATCAAGGTCAACATTTGGGGAGAGAGAAGTAAAGAAGAGATTCAATCGAATCTTTGCTTTAATTTGGGATTGAAGCCGCTTAATTTTTTCACTTTTTTTCATATGTCTAGAAGAAAGTTGCATCAAGATTCCTCGGACTGCCTTATACATATTCCACACAGAAAAAGGGTTTATCTTTTCAGATGAATTTTTGGCAAAGTAATTTTTAGTGCAGTTTAAATTTCAACTTTATATTGGGGAATTTGTAAAAGAGTGGAATTACATTTCCACATTAAATTATTCTGCAAAACGGGACCTAAAGAAATTTGCCCTAGAACCAGAGAGTGATCCGAAATAGACCTGGGGAGTATTATTACTTCTTTAAATTTAGATAATGTGAAAACCTCAGTAAATAATAAATCTATGCGAGAGGAAGACTTATGGAAATCTGAAAAATGTGTGAATTCTTTAAATGAAGTGTTGATACAATGAAATACGTCAAAAAGTTCATTTTTATTAAGTCAGTTGTGTAAGGTTGGAGATAAATGGCGAGTAGCGAATGTTGAATCCATATGGCAATCGGTCACCAGATTAAAGTGTCCGAGAAAAATTATCTCTCCCTTTCTAATAGTTTGAATCTTTTTCATTAGTTTATTTAAGAATTAAAGATGTCTTTTATTGGGGGCATAGACATTGATGATGGTACTTAGCTGTTTATTGAGGTAACAAACTAAAATGTGATATCTCCCCTGAGAGTTGCAATATTCTTCCACCAGTTTAAAAGGGATAGAGTTTTTGATGATAGTGGCAACCCCTGCCTTCTTTTTAGTGTTAAGGGACTAAAAAATGAGGGTTGTTTCTATGGTAAAATTTAGGATGCTTGTCTTTGATGAATTTGGTCTCCTGTAAGCAAATCAAATCTGCATGACTATTCTATCTCTCTTCAAACGATATATCTCTTCTTTGGGTTATTCAAACCTCTAACATTGTAAGTTAACATTTTAGTACTCATAGTATGTAACAATTCCGTAAGGATTATAGGAAAAACCGTAAAAGATTATGGAGGACTATCATAACAATAACCTAAATAAAAAAAAAACAAGAAATAATAATAATAATAAAAAAATTAAATAACAAAGATACTATAGTATGTAATCTGAGATAACTACAAACGAGAGTCCTCCCGAAGGAACCCAACTCACCGGTGGGTTCTCTTCTTTTTTTTTTGTGGGGGGGGGAAGCGTGATAGAGGTCCTTAAAAAAAACATCCAGAAGAGTTTAAGAAGACTATAACGGAACAAGAAACAATAAGTTTCAAATTACACAAGTATTATGATACAAAATTAGTCCTATTGAGTATTCAAAGCAAACAGTAAATACAAACATCAGAAATAATTTTGAAGCAAGTCTATGTAGCTTAGGGCAAAGGTAGGTCCAGGGCCTAATGATGAAGCCATTTTTAGATGAAGCTCACGATAGAAAGTCAGAAGGTAACGATCAGGTAGTGAACCTTTAATAATATTAATTTTGTTTTACACATCTAAGTGAATGGAAAAGAAAACCAGGGAGATGCAAATCTACCTTAATGTTTAGCTTTAGGGACTGAGTCATCCTGTAAAGAAGAGATGAACTTCATCCCTTCTTCTGCTGTGAAAATAGGCATAGTCTTTTCCTTGGAAAAAAACAAAAGTTTAATTGGAAACCCCCCCCATCTATATGGGATTCCCATATTCTTCAAAGTGGCAGTTACTTATTTGAATGATCTCTGCGCGTCAATAGTGTCTTTGCACAGGTCTGCAAACAGGCTGTATGGATCCGGGAAGGATTTTTTCTCTTTAACCCCTTAAGCCCCGCAGGTGGTTTGCACGTTAATGACCGGGCCAATTTTTACAATTCTGACCACTGTCAATTTATGAGGTAATTACTCTGGAACGCTTCAACGGATCCCCCTGATTCTGAGATTGTTTTTTCGTGACATATTGTACTTCATGATTGTGGAAAAATTTCTTCGATATCACTTGCGTTTATTTGTGAAAAAAACGGAAATTTGGCGAAAATTTTGAAAATTTTGCAATTTTCAAAATTTGAATTTTTAAGCCCTGAAATCAGAGCGATATGTCACACAAAAGAGTTAATAAATAACATTTCCCACATGTCTACTTTACATCAGCACAATTTTGGAACCAAAATTTTTTTTTGTTAGGGAGCTATAAGGGTTAAAAGTTGACCAGCGATTTCTCATTTTTCCAACAAAATTTACAAAACCATTTTTTTAGGGACCACATCACATTTGAAGTCACTTTGAGAGGTCTTTATGACAGAAAATGCCCAAAAGTGACACCATTCTAAAAACTGCACCCCTCAAGGTGCTCAAAACCACATTCAAGAACTTTATTAACCCTTCAGGTGCTTCATAGGAATTTTTTGAATGTGGAAGAAAAAAAATGAACATTTAACTTTTTTCACAAAAATGTTACTTTAGACCCAATTTTTTTTATTTTCACAGGGGTAACAAGAAAAAATGGACCGCAAAATTTGTTGTGCAATTTCCCCTGGGCACGCAGATACCCAATATTTGGGGAAAAAACACTGTTTGGGCGCACTATAGGGCTCGGAAGGGAAGGAGCGCCATTTGACTTTTTGATTGTAAAATTTGCTTGAATAATTAGCGGACACCATGTTGCGTTTAGAGAGCCCCTGTGTGCCCAAACATTGGAGCTCCCCCACAAGTGACCCCATTTTGGAAACTAGACCCCCCAAGGCACCTTTCTAGATGCATAGTGAGCACTTTGAACCCCCAGGTGCTTCACAAATTGATTCGTAATAATGAAAAAGTGAAAAAAAAAACACTTTTTCATTTTTACGAATCAATTTGTGAAGCACCTAGGGGTTCCAACTGCTCACTATGCATCTAGATAGGTGCCTTGGGGGGTCTAGTTTCCAAAATGGGGTCACTTGTGGGGGAGCTCCAATGTTTGGGCACGCAGGGACTCTCTAAATGCAACATGGTATCCGCTAACAAATTGAATGGAAAATCGGCTCAAATTGTTAGCGGACACCACATTGCGTTTGGAGAGCCCCTCTGTCCCCAAAGTTTGGAGCTCCCCCACAAGTGACCCCATTTTGGAAACTAGACCCCTTCAGTGTACCGCGATGTGCCGGCAGCCGGGACGGTGAAGCAAGACTGCGGGGGCCATCGGAAGGTAAGTATAGATTTTTTTTATTATTATTTTTTACCATTCTTTGGGGTAACCGTATATAAATCCATGCCTTTTGCATGGATTTATATAGTGTGACCAAGTTGACAAGCACTTTCCAAGTGATGCTAAAATCGCTTGGAAAGCGCTTGTCAACCTGCATGCGGAAATGCAACTGAAGAACGCTTCACATCCGCATGTCCGTGGCAGGAACATGCATGTACAATCCGCATGCGTTTTTTCTGCCAGGGGAGATGCAGAAACGCTCAGGAAAAATCCAGAGCATTTCTGCATTGTGGGAACATAGCCTTATATTTGAATGAAAGGCGTATAGCTGGGGAATTAAAATTCAACTGCAGAAAAATAGCTACACCTCATGAGTACTTTCAAAGCAGATTTCCATCAAGTTCACTGTAAATTTCAGAGGATACTAATAATTATAGAATAAGTAGAATGAGTCAGCAAAAATTTCCTTGAAGGTATTTAGAAGGATTTACTTCCTGATTTTAGAGGGATGTGGATAAAGCATAAAGTAACACAATAATAACCTCCAGATCAAGTTAAAGAAGTTATTTCAGCTATAAATTTGTTTGTATAAGAATGGAAGTCCCAAGTCACAATGATTTCTTGTGCTATAGAAACCTTATAAGGCAGAAGTGCTGAGGTACTATAGAAGTCCCAAATATGTTTTCAACCCACAATCTCTGGCCAGACCACTAAGAAAAAAAAGTAAAAATTGTACATTCACACTGAAGGCATCAAAACTATGAATTAACACATGTGGAATTATATACTTAACAAAAAAGTGTGAAACAACTGAAAATATGTCTTATATTCTAGGTTCTTCAAAGTAGCCACCTTTTGCTTTGATGACTGCTTTGCACACTCTTGGCATTCTCTTGATGAGCTTCAAGAGGTAGTCACCGGAAATGGTCTTCCAACAATCTTGAAGGAGTTCCCAGAGATGCGTAGCACTTGTTGACCCTTTTGCCTTCACTTTGCGGTCCAGCTCAACCCAAACCATCTCGATTGGGTTCAGTTCTGGTGACTGTGGAGGCCAGGTTATCTGGCTTAGCACCCCATCACTCTCCTTCTTGGTCAAATAGCCCTTACACAGCCTGGAGGTGTGTTTGGGGTCCTTGTCCTGTTGAAAAATAAATGATGGTCCAACTAAACGCAAACCGGATGGAATAGCATGCCGCTGCAAGATGCTGTGCTAACCATGCTGGTTCAGTATGCCTTCAATTTTGAATAAATCCCCAACAGTGTCACCAGCAAAGCACCCCCACACCATCACACCTCCTCCTCCATGCTTCACGGTGGGAACCATGCATGTAGAGTCCATCCGTTCACCTTTTCTGCGTCGCACAAAGACACTGTGGGTGGAACCAACGATCTCAAATTTGGACTCATCAGACCAAAGCACAGATTTCCACTGGTCTAATGTCCATTCCTTGTGTTCTTTAGCCCAAACAAGTCTCTTCTGCTTGTTGCCTGTCCTTAGCAGTGGTTTCCAAGCAGCTATTTTACCATGAAGGCCTGCTGCACAAAGTCTCCTCTTAACAGTTGTAAAGATGTGTCTGCTGCTAGAACTCTGTGTGGCATTGACCTGGTCTCTAATCTGAGCTGCTGTTAACCTGCCTTTTCTGAGGCTGGTGACTCGGATAAACTTATCCTCAGAAGCAGAGGTGACTCTTGGTCTTCCTTTCCTGGGGCGGTCCTCATGTGAGCCAGTTTCTTTGTAGCGCTTGATGGTTTTTGCAACTGCACTTGGGGACACTTTCAAAGTTTGCCCAATTTTTCGCACTGACTGACCTTCATTTCTTAAAGTAATGATGGCCACTCATTTTTCTTTACTTGGCTGCTTTTTTCTTGCCATAATACAAATTCTAACAGTCTATTCAGTAGGACTATCAGCTGTGTTTCCACCAGACTTCTGCACAACACAACTGATGGTCCCAACCCCATTTATAAGGCAAGAAATCCCACTTATTAAACCTGACAGGGCACACCTGTGAAGTGAAAACCATTTTCGGTGACTACCTCTTGAAGCTCATCAAGAGAATGCCAAGAGTGTGCAAAGCAGTTATCAAAGCAAAAGGTGGCTACTTTGAAGAACCTAGAATATAAGACACATATTTTCAGTTGTTTCACACTTTTTTGTTAAGTACAGTGGTGGCCAAAAGTATTGGCACCCCTGCAATTCTGTCAGATAATACTCAGTTTCTTCCTGAAAATGATTGCAATCACAAATTATTTGGTATTATTATCTTCAATATGATCACTTCACCCTTAGATGAATTCATTGAGTGGTGTAGTTTATAAAATGGGGTCACTTATGGGGGGGTTCTGCTGTTCTGACACCTCATGGGCTCTCGTAGTGGGTCATGGCACCCGCAAACCATAAGGGTATGTGCCCAAAATGCAGAAATTTCCTGAGCGTTTTTTCCTCTCCCTGGCAGAAAAAAACGCATGCAGACTTTACATGTGTTTTTTTCTGCCAAGGAGAAGCGTTTTTACATCCGTTTATGAATGCATTTTTTTCAAGCGCTTTTCCAAACTATTTTGAGCATCACTTGGAAAAGGGCTTGACAAGTTGGTCACACAATATAAATCCATGCAACTGGCATGGATTTATGTTGTGTGATCGAGATTTCTGCTTAAAATACTGCACCTATAGTAAAAAAAAATAAAATAATTATAAAGTAAAAAAAAAAAAAATACACACACACACACACACACACACACACACACACACACACACACACACACACACACACACCTCTCCGGCGGCCCCCGGTCTGCTCCAGGCAGCATCCTCTCTTCTTGGCGGCCCACGGTGTACTGGCAGGACCTGTGGTGACTTCATTTAGTCACCTAACCGCTGACGTCAGCGGTCGCGTGACTATCAGCTGACTAAATGACATCACCGCAGGTCCTGCCAGTACACCGCGGGCCTCCTGGAGCAGACCGAGGGTCGCCGGAGAGGTGTATATGAATATTTTTTTTTTTATTTTTTGCTATATAAATATATATTTTTAACTTGCAGGTACCATGGTACCCGGTTTGGAGGAGAGTCTCCTCTTCTCCAGACCCGGGTGCCATCCGCGCATTGATCCACATAACATCCGCATGTATACATGCGGATATTATGCTGTTCAATGCAAGTCAATGGCGGCGATTTCACCGTGAAATCGCATGATAAATGGTTGTGCTGCGGATTTTTCCGCAATGATAATACGCAGTGGAAACTTCCACAGTATGTCCACATCACATGCGGATTATCATTGGGAAACATGGCAGACATCTTAACAAGCGATTTTAATGCGCTTCCTCAGCGGAAATGCATTAAATCCGCATCGTGGGCACACAGCCTAACAGTAAAATCTGCACTATAATATGGCGCTTCTTCCCTTCTGAGTTTTGCACTGTGACTCACAAATGGTTCCCGATTACATGTAGGGTATTGGTGCACTCAGGAGAAATTGCACAACAAACTGAGATGTTCATTTTTTCCTATTGGCTCTTATAAAAATTAAAAATTGTGGGCTAAAATAACATTTTAGGGGTAAAATATGATTTATTTTTTCTTCACCTCCCAATGGTATAAATATCTGTGAGGCACATGTGGTGTCAACATCCCCACTGCTCCCCTAGATTAATTCATTGACAGGTGTAGTTTGTAAAATGGGGTCACTCATGGGGGGGAAGGTCTGCTGTTCTGGCATCTCAGGGGCTCTGCCAATGTGACATGGCACCCTCAAACCAGTCCAGCAAAATCTGAACTCCAATACGGCGCTTCTTCCCTTCTGAGCTATGCACTGTGTCTCAAAAGTAGTTTCTGAACACATGTGGGGTATCTGTCTACTCATTGTATGGTCCATTTTGCTCCTGTCACCCTTGTGAAAGTAAAAACATTGGAGCTAAAAGAACATTTTTGTGGGAAAAATGTATGTGTCATTGGTTTTTTTAATTTATTTTATTTTCACAGCTCAACTTCTGTGAAGCACCTGGTGTTTCAAGGTGCTCACTACACATCTAGATACATTCCTTGAGGGATCTAATTTCCAAAATGGCATCATTTGTGGGGGGAGTTTCCACTTTTTAGACACAGCAGGAGCTCTCAAAACCCGACATGATGTTTACAATGTTAACAATCCAAGCCAATTTTGGATTCAAAAAGTCATACCTCATAAATTGACAGTGGTCAGAATAGTAAAATTTGGCCTGGTCATGAAGATGAAGGGGTTAAATTTTTTTTTTTTTTTTTTTATAAAAGTTGCTTAGGTTACCTGACAATTTTTACTGAAAGAAACTTGATGTCCCAGCTCCTTAGAATGAAATCTAGCATTTATTTAGTCCATTTAAAAAAAAAAAAAAAAAACATTAACAAGCTCCTAAAATGTCACCCATGTGAGAAGCATAAGGCGACGTGTTTCGATCGCAATCCTGTGACCTTTATCTGTGCCAGGCTCAGCCATTTAGTATCTGGTGACCAATAGAGGTGTATGGACAGTAACAGAATGTTAATAATTTTACATATGAAATAAAAGCCTAAAAATGTGATTGAGGTGTAGACTTCTGGTTTTAATTCTAGAGGTATTTGTTGAAAGAAACATTACTTGTTTAGAAATTCCAGCCATTTTTTATCCAAAGTCCTTTCCGTTTCTGAAGCTCATAAGTAATTGGCAGTTGAGTGATGAGCCAATCTAATCCGTACCTTGTCCATCCACTTCTGAGCCTGGTATTAGCCCCACTGTGGCCCAGTATGGATTGTCTTATTATTTCATTAACCATTTAAAAAGATAAATCTCACCTGACCGCAACACAATTGAAGATATGGCAAACCATCACAGTAGACAAGTTTTTAGCAATGTCTGTGTGTTCCAGACTTCAGCCGATCATTTGATGCAAATTGTTTGCATCTGACTATTAAATATATTATTTAAATTCATTTTTATTGTCCAATCAGTTTTGAGACTGAGAAAATGGAGGCAATATGTGTATTTTAAAAAAAAAAGTGTAATTCCTAAGCAGTTGGTGGAATATTTTTGTAAACCTCTTAAACTAATGCCGGAAGTCCACACTAGAGTCTCATCTTGATGGTTTGTCCATTGTGCTGGTAAAGATTGATGACATTTTCATAATTTAGGCTTTCTGTCACAAAACCCGCTCATTGATAGCTGTTTTCATAATGTAGATTTTTTTTTGTATCTATTCTTTTCACTTACTGATCCTAGCTGAGACATTGGAGTTTGAAATGTATGGGAGGTTTTTATATTTACATGGTTTTTGTCCTTAATCTTTTGGTGTTTTTTCTTACTTTTTATGGAGGGAGGTAGTTTTGAGGCACTTAAACTTTTATAGACACTAATGTGATTTGAAATTTGAGAGTTTTTATTTATTTTGTTTTAGTTCTTGAACAAGATGTCTTCACAAAGAAACATGAGAGCTAGTGATATCAATCCATGTTTGGAGGTTGGTTGAGATCTTTGTATTGAGATGTTTATACTGCTGTGACTCTCGTAGTAGTAAATTATCTATATCACTCTAACAATTGAAATAATCACCTGTTTTTTACCCCCTGGTAGTCTTTTCTGCTCTTTATTTAGAGGGGTGTTCTGGCTTTGCTCACCTCAGCATTGAGGGGGGAGTGGGGTCATTGATGGCACATCTACTGATACTTGGCTAGTATTTTGCACCTGTCCTAGAATAATAAAGGGGCAAGTACATGATACCTGCCAGTCTCACATGAAGGCAGTGAGTATAACTTGATGGGACATCACTGGCTGCACTTGTGTAAAAATGAGCAGAGCTAGAGTACCCCTTTATTGCTTGGTTACACACATCTGATTATCTGTGGTCTGTTTAGAGGAAATTTGCTGTATTTAAAGCCGTTATAAATATTTGCAAAATACAGACCTCCGATAGTAATGGAATCGAGAGCAGACGTCATGTTCATTTACTCAGTGGTTTTGTACCTGAATGAAAGTTACCTTGTGAATAATGAAGTTCTTTCCAATCTCTCTTAAAGGAAACCAGTGCTTCATCAAAGTGCATGGATCAAAACAACTACCAAAGAGAACTGTGTTCTTTATATTTTCAGAGATATAAACAGTGTCGGAAGTTTTGGGTAAGTTCAGATGTTTTAAAGGTAATCTAAAATATGATGTATTTTATATCCTATAAATGGGAATAAAAATGTCCTGTTTTGTGTGTATGTACACAAATGGTGATTAAAGGACAAAAAAAATAGGTACAATATACTTAAGTTGGGGGTTTGCTCTTCTTATTTCTATTAAAGAAAAATATGACCATTTTGTGGTGCTGGTCTGTCTTGTGGTACTTCCACATTGGCTTTATTGGGGCTTCCATCTGATGCACTGCAAAGACAGGGTTTGAGTGTAACCCCGGATGGGGCTATACACTTTAGTGGGGCAGAGGGAGGCACTTTATGCTCTGTCTGCCTCACTAAAGTCAATGGCCCCATCGAGGGGTTACATCCGAGTCCTGTTTTTCAGAGCTTCAGATGGAAGGCACACAAACCCACCGATGTGTAGCCCAAATGCAATGTGATACTGGCCTTAGAAACGCCACTACACGTCAGTGGAGGTTGCTGTGTATTTGTGAGGCTAGTTGTCATTTTGGTCACCTTTTTATATGTAGCCACCACCATTTTATTGGACTCCTTCCATTTATTATACCGAGCCTAGTAGCTGCTGCCTTTACTGATTAGTGTGAGATGTCAGCAGCAGCAGAGAGGTTGACAACATCTGTGTCTATCAGTCTGAATGGATGCAGATTGACCAACGTTCACAAAGGATTATCCAGTGATGTGGAAATGTAAGTACACCAGCCTCAGTGGGTCTATGATCTATTCAGTAGTATAGAGATGGTTTTGTAAAACCTGGTGCCGGATCCGCTTTAGGCCGTGTGCTCGCGAAGCATTTTTGTCTTTTGTGTATTTTCACAGTGTCTTACAGTTCCAGCAAAGTGGATACGATTTATAGAAATCTCCTGCGCACTGAACTTCTTTTTTACGCAGCGTAAACTCGTCTACAGTGTGTGTGTTTCAAATCTGCCAACTTGTCAATTTCTCTTGAGGGTGCGTTGAGTTTTATCTGCAGATTTTTCCCATAGACCTGCATTAGATGTGGAAATCCGCAGGTAAAATAACCACACATTTTTAGTGCATGTTTGCCACAGAAACATAAAAAATGCATATAATCCGCACATGGCTGTATCAATAAAGTTTTGACAAAGCCAAATACCAGAAAGCGTCAAAAACAAAGCTGCTTTGTTTAACACCTTACTGGCCTGGGGCATATTAGTACACCCCAGGCCATCACCCCCATTTCACTGAGGGCTCCGGTGCTGAGCCCACACTGAACCGGGCACATGTCAGCTGATTATTACAGCTGACATGTGCCCGCAACAGCTGCGGGTGAAATCGCAATCCACCCGCGGCTGTTAACCAGTTAAATGCCGCTGTCAATCTCTGACAGCGTCATTTAACAGCGCCGTTCCGGAAGCGCGTCACTTACCCCGCCCATCGGTGACCCCGTCACGTGATCTCGGGTCACTGATGGGTGGGCATGACAATCCTGGGTCTGCAGCAGACCCCAGTGGTTGTCATGTAAAGATCGCTATGAGCGCCACCTATTGGTCGGCGCTCATAGCACAGCAGCAATTCTGCTACATAGAGGTGATCTGTTCATCACCTCTATGTAACAGAGGCGATCAGACAATTGCGCTTCGAGTCTCCTATGGAGACTATTGAAGCATGCAAAAAGTGTGTGTGTGTGTATGTATGTATATGTATATATGTATGTATATATATATATATATATATATATATATAATATATATATATATATATATATATATATATATAATATATTAGTTTAAATCACCCCACAAAATAAACCCCACATACACATATTTGGTATCGCCACGTTCAAAATCACCCGATCTATCAATGTAAAAAAAGAATTAATCCGATCGGTAAACGGCGTAATGAGAAAAAAAACTCCAGACGCCAGAATTCCTTTTTTTTGGTCGACGCAACATTGCAATAACGGGCGATCAAAACATTGTATCTACCCCAAAATGGTATCAATAAAAACGTCCGCCCAGCGCGCAAAAAATAAGCCCTCACCCGGCCCCAGATCCCGAAGAATGGAGACGCTACGGGTCTCGGGGAAAATGGTGCCTTTTTTTTTTTTTTTTCTTTTTAGCAAACTTTGGATTTTTTTTTCACCACTTAAATAAAAAAGAACCTATACATGTTTTGTGTCTACGAAATCGAAATGACCTGGAGAATAATGATGGCAGGTCAGTTTTAGCATCCAGTGAGCGTGGAAAGAAAAAAAACAAAAACCAACTGTGGAATTGCATTTTTTTTGCAATTTCACCGCACTTGGAATTTTTTTCCCTTTTTCCAGTACACGATATGGTAAAACTAGTAATGGTATTTAAAAGTACAACTAGTCCTGCAAAAAATAAGCCTCACATGGCCATATTGACCAAAAAATAAAAACGATATGGCTCTGGGAACAAGGGAAGCAAAAAACGAAAATGCAAAAACGGAAAATCCCAAGGTCGTAAAGGGGTTAAAGCTTAACATATCAACGAGAGAGACAAAAAAAAGAGAAAAAAATGCAAGTAACCTAGTTTACATAATAGGTGAAGAAATGGTGCAGAAAATCTGCAACATCAAAAACTCACCAAACACTGATTGTGGGAACGTAGCCTTTTAACACACTTTTGAGTGTGTAGGTAAAATGTGCTCTTAATTGCCTCAGTTGCAGGAGGCTCCATTGATGCTACTGCTCGGGATTCCCATAGATCAAACCAGGCAATCCTTATACTGTGGTATTATGCATTAAGGCTATGTGCCCACGATGCAGAAATGCTACATATTTTTTCCGCTTTTCCCTGGCAGGAAAAACGCATGCGGTTTTTACATGCCTTTTTCCCGCCAGGTAGAATCGTTTGTCAAGCGTTTTTGCATGCATTTCTGCACGCGGGTTATCAAGCGCTTTTCCAAGCGATTTTAGCATCACTTGGAAAAGTGCTTGACAACTTGGTCACACTATATAAATCCATGCAAACGGCAGGAATTTATAGTAGTGTGGCCAAGTTAGTTAAAAAAAAAAGAATAAGAATGGTAAAAAATAAAGATTATACTTACCTTCCGATGTCCTCCCGGTGTTTTCTCCGCTGCGCCCGGTGTCTTGGGCGTCTCGCGGTGGTGTGAAGGACCTGCGGTGATGTCATTGGGTCATGTGACAGGTCACATGACTGTGACGTCATGGCAGGTCCTTCACAACACCGCGACCCATACAGCAGACCAGACGGAGGGGAGAAAACACCGGGAGGACATCGGAAGGTAAGTATAATCTTTTTTTCTTTATTTTAAATTCTTTTTTTTAACAGGTTCTATGGTACCCAGGTCTGTATGAGTCTCCTCTCCTCCAGACCTGGGTACCATCCACACATTGAACCGTGTGATATCCGCATGTACAGATGCTGTGATGCGGATGTCACGCGGTCCAATGCAAGTCAATGGCGGCGATTACACTGCGTGTCCGCAAAATTATTGGCATGCTGTGTATTTTTCCGCAGTGATAATCCGCAGTGGAAATTTCCGCAGCACGTGCACAGCACATGCGGATCATCATTGGGGACCATGGGGCACGTATTACCAAGCGTTTTTTAAGCGTTTTCGCTGCGGAAATTCCGCGGCAAAAACGCTTGAAAAACGCATAGTGGGCACGCAGCCTAACACATTGTTCTAAAGGTGATACGTCAGTTTCTGCAAATAAGATAAAACTAGATTGTAGTCAAATATTTTGGGTTGTTTGGATGGAAAATTGGCAGTTCATTTTTTTTCCCCCTCAATTTCTGAACTAAGTTCTTTCTGCTCATTGTGTCTGGTTATAGCTAATCTACATCCGTAAGGCCTTTTTCAGATGTCCATGGTTGTATTCATATTTTTCATGGATAGATCATGCACCCATTATAGTCTATACGGTCACTCTTTTGTAAACTCAGTGGCTTGTTCATTTTTGATCCAAATCATGGTTCAAACTTGTCAACGCAAGTCTATGGGTCTGTGATAAACGTGGACATCACAACGATGGCATCTTAGTGGCATCATTGTGGTGTCTGATTATAACTGTTTGCTAGGAGAAGCTTGAGAAATCTCCCATTAGTGTTTTTGTTTTGTTTTTTATAATACAAGAGAAACTGATGAAACACTGGTGGCAATAACTGATTGGAAGTTGATCAATTTTTTCACATATGTAAGTGAAACCCAAGATGTAATTTCTTACTTGGCCATTAAAAAAAGGGTATTCCCATCTCCAAGATCCTATCCCAATATGTAGTGTGTATAGTAGTAATAATAATAATATTAGCAAATACCTCCAATTATAAATGTAGTATAGTTTTTCTGTTTTGCTATGTCGTTTACCTCATGTGCAGAAGACGCGCCCCCCTGGGGCCGTGGAGTACTCGGCGCCGGGCGGTCAGTAACAGGAGAATAAAGTTTTGGGGATAAAGTTTCGTGACGCCACCCGTGGTAAGCGGCTATAGGCGGCCGCCGCTGCTGTTCAGATCCACTGGGGCTGTTGGTGACGCAGCAGAGATGGTTAAGCTCTCCACGGGTAGAGCTAGGCCCCAGGGCAGTTAAAAAGGTAGCTTTGTTGTTGGTGTATTGCAAGGCAGGTGACGCAGCAATTAAGTCAAGGATACAGCGGGGTGCAGTCTTCAAGTTTTTACTCACAGTTCTTATGATGTTCCAGGTTACAACTGCCAGCAGGTAACAGCCCACCGAGTCCTGTGTCCTCGGGGAAGTGATCCAGCCAACTCTCAGATAACTTGGGTGCACTTGATCGGGACCCCCTTCTTGTGTACCTTTCCCGGGTTGTCTCTCTCTGCGCTGGCTCTCGCCCTGTGCCTCACACACAGTGTCGCGAGCCAGTGACCGCGTGCCTGGTCTGACGACGTCCTAAATGGCCACCTTTTCAGCGAATGTGTGTGGTTTTGGCTACGGCACTTAGAGATACCGCAGCCTCCAGTTTGCTAGCTGAGTCTCGCAGTCCTCCACTAGTCTGGGGCCGGTCCCCTACTGCGACCTGATCCCTTCTCCTGACTACGGTCAGCGTGAATTCTGGCGCACGGGTGGACTCCGCACTTCCTGTGCCCCTAGGATCCCTTGTCTGTCTCTGGAGCCCTTCTCTGACTTACTCGCTCCTCTCGTTCTCTCTCCTACTGGGCCCCTCTGACTGGGACGTCACTCTGTCTGGACCCTACTCCTCAACGGTCCTCACTCACTGGGCCCTTCTAGATGTTTCTATCTGTCTTTTTATACTGTCTGTCATGTGACCCACGTCACTAACTGTCACTCTACGTGGTCCCCTCTAACTTCAGTCCTTCCTTGTGTGCTCCCCTAAACTACTTCCTCCACCCACCTCCTCTACCTAGTTCCCTCCTCCAGACAGAGACTGTGCTCTCCCTCAGGAGCAATCTCGCCCTTCCCTACTGGCGTCATGTGGTGTTGGATGTGGGTGTGTGGGTCCCGGGTAGTGCTCCCTTCTTACCCGAGAGTTGGGGTACCACACCCTTGGCTGAGATGCAGTACCTCTGTGGCGACTGGACCCGCAGGGGCACCACACAGACATTGCAGGACCTTAGGTATTCATGGTTACGACCACTAGCAACTAGCTAACTGTCACTATGAGTGGTCGTAACCATGGATATGTGGTGCCCCTGCGGGTCCAGTTGCCACAGAGGTACTGCATCTCAGCCAGAGGTGTGGTACCCCACTCTCAGGTAAGGAGGGAGCACTACCTGGGACCCAACCACTCACATCCATCACTACACCATTCCCTAGGGAGGGTCCAGATAGCTCCTAAGGGAGAGCACAGACCTGGTCTTGTCTGAAAGGTGGAACTAAGTAGAGGATGTGGGTGGAGGAAGAAGTTTAGGGGAGCACTGAAAGAAGAGTATAAAAGTAAGAGTAGAAACATCTAGAAGGGGTCCAGAGGAGTTGAGAGGAGTTCAGTGAGAAGTAGAACCCAGTCAGAGAGGCCCAGGAGGAGAGCGAGGAGAGAAGACCAGAGCAGTGAGAAGGGCTCCAGAGATGGAAGGGATCCTAGGGGCACGGCGAGTGCGGGATGCCACCTGTGTGCCCGAGTTCACACTGACCGTGAAGGGATCAGGCCACAGTAGGGGACCGGCCCCAGACTAGTGGAGGACTGCAAGACTCTGCTAACAAATCGGAGGTTTTGGTATCTTCATGTGCTGTAGCCAAAATCCACACACATTCGCTGAAAAGGTGGCCATATAGGACAAAGGGGACAGAGAGGATGTCGCCCCCAACAAAAGACCCGGGGTCACTGGCTCGGGACACTGTGTGTGAGGCGCAGGGCTGGAGGACGAGAGCCAGCGCAGAGAGACGACCTGGGAAGGTACACAAGAAGGGGGTCCCGATCAAGTACACACAAATTATCTGAGAGTTGGCTGGATCACTTCCCTGGAGGACACAGGACGACGTGGGCGGTTATAATCTGGCAGTTGTAACCTGTAGCATCTTAACAACTGTGAGTAAACACTTGAAGACTGCACCCCGCTGTGTCCTTTACTTAATTGCTGCGTCACCTGCCTTGCACATCCCCAACATCCTAAGCCTCCTATTTAACTGCCCTGGGGCCTAGCTCTACCTGTGGAGAGTTGAACCATCTCTGCTGCATCAGCAACAGCCCCAGTGGATCTGAATAGCAGCGGCGGCCACCTATAGCCGCATACCACGTGTGGCGTCACAAACTTTATTTCCCTAATTGACTTTTCTTATTGACCGCCCTGGGCCACGGACCGGGTCACTACCCCAAATAGAACCAACCGGCCTGGCTACCGAGTACCCCATGGCCCCAGGGGGCGTGTCAGATACCTAAGGTCCTGCAATGCCCTGCACATGAGGAAAGACATAGCAAATCAGAAAAACTATACATTTCTAATTGGAGGTATTTGCTAATATTATTATTATTATACCTGCTACATATTGGGATGGGATCTTGGAGATGGGAATACCCCTTTTTAAGTCTAATTAAGCAAACTGTCCTTTCAGCACTCTGGGGTATTGGAAGAATCCCTTCAGGATTCCATGGGACACCGAAACCTAGCTGAAATAATATGGTTATTTGCTGATCCTACTGGTTTAGTAAAACAGCAGGAAACCTGGGTATTGTGACTGTAATACCATGCACCCTTATTACAGGCAGGTAAAGGCAGCCTAGCTACCCATTTAAAGGGGCTGCTTTCTTCTCCTGAACAAACACTGACCATATACAAGTCATGCAGCTTTCACTTAATGGCCTGTACACACTGTCTGCCTCACGGGGATGTGCTGCTAACAACAGTGATAAAGTGGCCTGAATGAATGATCTTATCGGCCGATGAAGGAGCGCTCATCCCCAATTTTACCCTTGTATATGAGTCTTTAGGTCTTTATTGTTCCCTTTCTATTTTGCATCAGGATTGTATCCTATATAGTGAGGCCATGGCCTTATATTTTCTCAATCAGTATTTGGTCCGTATTCGGTCAGTATTTTTTCTCAGGAGTGGGAGACAAAACCAGGATTGGGTGATAAATGCAGAATTGGTGACTTGTTTCTATTATACCTTTTCTCTGATTGTTCCTCACCTGGTTTTGTCTCCCACTCCTGAGAAAAAATACTGACCAAATACTGATAGTGGGGCCGTGGCCTTATGGAGATTCACACTTCCTCTATGGCTTACAAATACTGATGTAAAACACTGACCAAAGTATAGCAATGTGCATACTTGGGCTCGATGACCTTGGATTATCTATAATCCTGTTATACATGGTAGGAGCATTAATCTTAGACATCTTTTATTGCAGCACACGATTATGATGAAAAGAAGAGGCGATGGTGTGAGTCCTGCAATGCCCACTGCCGATGAAAGGAAGCAAATCCTGGCGTCTCTGGATAAGCTGCCGTACTGAAGGACCATTTGCCTTTTTCTTGCATTTTATCCTATTTCATTTGCTTTTTACAAGATTTATTTTTTTTGTATGAGGAAAAGTTTTAACATGTGCAATTAAAGCACAGTGTATAACGTCGTTATGTGTGACTTACAATCTGACAAACACCTATAGGCCAAGTATACAAGCATCGCTCAGCATGTACTTGTTTTATTTACGACTGTGTTTACATGGTGACTTTTCTATAATTATTGTAGGTAATAATGCTGAAATGTTCCCAAAATATCTGTCTGTATGAGATGAGTAGTATAGATGATGGTTCTAGTAATGACATACAGGATCTCCAAATGATTCTAGCTGAATCCAATCCTGTAACCCAGCAGTTGTATTCAGGTTGTGCATTATGTTCTATAGGTGGGACTATGGGGCAGATTTAGAAAAATTGTCTTAAACCCCCACAAAAAGTCTTTCTTGTCCATAGTAACCAACCACAGCACAACTCAATTAAAGTTCCCAGGACAAGAGACCTAATCACACCCTGTGTGTAAGGACCTCAATCAAGCCACATAGGGCAATGATGAAACCTATAGAAAGATAGTATAGACCTCTCCAGTACTGGTAGTTGTTGGGTAGGATACTCACCTTATATTATGGGAAACTTCCCAGCCGGCGGTGATGAGGAGACCGGCGTGTGCTGCACTGCCCTGTGGCAGAGGAGCGGGTCACAGGAGGCAGGAGCAGAGGCCCAGAGGTAGAAGTTGGAGCTGGGGCTAACACTGTGCCCGCTGATAAAGAGAATGAATATGCGCTGCTCCCCACGCCCCTAATTCCGCCCACCCCTCTGCACTGAAGCTGGCATGGAGAGGTGGGCAGGACTATGAGCGTGGGGAGAAGTGCATGTTCATTTTCTTTAATACTTCCTATGTGCCAGGCAGGGATCTGCAAAAGTGGCAGCATTTCTTCCGCTAGAAATGCTACTACAGACCCTAACATTTCTGGCAAGATACATGGAGCCGCATGCCATTGAGAAGATGCACCAAATTCATTAAGTGGCATGCGCTGAATTTGGAGCGTCATACTCCCAACAAGCCCTTCATTTAGACACTGTCTGCAAATTTGCAAATACATTGTCTTCAATAAAATGGCTCCGTATAGCGCGGTATGCATGAGATGACTGCGGCACCATTTTATTGAAGTAATGTACTACAACATCAACAAAGCAGTGCGCATGCACCGCTCATCACCACTATCTCTATGACCGGCGCGTGCGCACCACTATATTGATGTTGTATCTTACTTCAATAAAATGGCTCCAAAGTCAGCGCGTGAGCATGCCGCAATCTCCGGCGCCGTTTTATTGAAGACACTGTATATGTGAATTCGCAATCGGTGTCTTAAAAAGAAAATGGCACCTGAAATGTACCAATAAAAAAATGCCTGCACCCGGGTGTAGAACGGGTTCAATAGCTAGTGTTATAATAGCACGTCTGCTCCGATCCCACAAAAGACATTCTGTAGCAAAAACTGCTACAAACGTTAATTCTAACTTTGTTAGAAAGGTGTCGGACCACACAGTGCATCATAACTATAATAATAAATAATAATAATAATAATAATAACTTGTTGTATAGTCACAGATCAGAGTCAGAGGTCCTATACTGACCCCTGTCTACAGCTAAAAGTGTTCATATTAAGCATGTACACATCAGAACTGGAGTAATTGAAGAAGGTGGCTTGGGCTAAAGAATTGTGTTATCTTTAACACCACATGTGTTAAAGGATTTAGAAGATCTGTTATCTTCTTGGTGCCAGATATGGCAGGACCTCTTCAGAGGTTTTGTGGCGCTCATACCACAGTAAGAACAACACTAAGGGAACCTATATAGTAGCAGGAAGATGCCTTTAATGGTATTGCAGATCGTTGTAAACCACCACTTCACTAACTGGAAACAATATCTTGAGTGCTTGTCAACTAGGTCACACTATATAAATCCATGCAAAGAGCATGGATTTATATAGTGTGACCGTAAAACAATGCTTAAAATAAAGCTATACTCACCCCCGATGCCTCGTCGTGTGCTGCAGCGCTCGTTCCTGTCTGGTTCCTGGCTGCCAGCATTTCGCGAGACACAGCGGTGAAGGGCCTGCGGTCACATGACTGTGACGTCACCGAAGGTCCTTCAGTGCTGCCGGCATGCAGAGAGCCGTCGGAAAGGTGAATATAAACTTTATTTGTTATTTTATTCTTTTTTTCACAGGTAGAATGGTACCCAGGTCTGGATGAGAGTCTTCTCTCCTCCAGAACTGGGTACCATACGCACATTGAAACGCATATTATCCGCGTGTACAAATGTACAGACACTTATTATATGCGTCTCAATGCAAGTCAATGGCGGCCCTTCCGCTGCGCTTCCGCAAAATTAATGAACATGCTGCGGATTTATGAGCGCTGCAGAAACCCTGCGGAAAAATCCGCAGCATGTGCATTGACATTGCGGAATGCCATTGGGGACCATGGGGTGCGGATTACCAAGCGTTTTTGATGTGATTCCGCTGCGGAAATTCTGCAGCGGAAACGCATGAAAAACGCATCGTGGGCACGCAGCCTTAAGGCAGCTTTTTTTTCTGAATTCAAAATCTGCTGTCTTGGCAGTAAAAACACAGCTGCACTTTTTTTTTTTTGCATGTTTGCTTTTATTATTTTTATTGCTGTTATTTTGGATTAACGTGTGATTTGCATACAGTACATGTTTTAATAAAGTTAGTTTATTCACCAAAAATGCAGCAAAACCTGTTTGCTGTGCTTTTTGCAGCATTTTCACATTTTCTCATTGCTTCCTATGGGTGAAAAAGAGCTGTAAAAAATGCTGATAGCATTGAAATGCAGCAAATTTAAAAAAACACTGCAGTTCCCATGTTCAGCAGGAAAAAAGTGTGCGCATGAGATTTCTGTAATCTCGTAGCTTTTGAAGGTGCTGTAAAACGCAGCTTCTTTGCAGAAAAAAATTCAGTAAAAAAATCTCTTCAAAAACTGTGTGTGAACTTGGCTTCAAAAACTGTGTGGGAACATAGCTTTGCAGTACTATTAGAATTGCATCCTACAGCGCTGTAACTTGGTTTACTTTCGCCTTGCGCAAAGTTAATTTGCTGGGCACTCTACAGTACTTAGTTACTCCTCCCCCACTATTTGATGACCCTGCAGAATTTTCTTCGATTCCAATTTTTTTGCAGCTGCAATCCAAACAGCTGCAGTGGAGTCAGCACAAGCCATTGACCACATGGTGAATTGGTGGCTGGCACTGTTGTCTTGTTGCAAGACTGGGGAACTAGTAGTCCAACTGATATATTAACTAGCTTCCTAATAAACTGCTTCTAGTGTGTGTGTGTGTGTGTGTGTGTGTGTGTGTGTTCCACTGAGGACAGCACTGTAATATGTTGGTGCTATATGAACAAAAAGAAATACTTACACATGGCCTAATCATTTTTCCTGATTTTGTAGAATCAATTTGCCTGTTCTTTTTTGACATTCACTAAAGTTGAATCACACGCCTGGATGTCCGAGGCATTCCAATGCCAATGCCACTGAATCTGACATGGAAATCGCCAAAACTCGAAGAAAAAGACTGACTGCTCCTGCCCTGTGCATAAAAGACCATAGGGACTGCATCCTTGCATATGGACTGTCTGTATGCATGAGCCTGTTTACTACTGAGCCAAATGCGCCAGAATTTGTAGCACAAATTGCGTTAAAAAAGTAAGCGTGCATTGCCTGCTCCAATTCTATTATGGATTTTAGACGTTTTTGCTTCTCCCTCAACAACTTTGAAAAGTGTCTAAAAAATATTGGGTTATCTGTAAATGTGTAAATGATGTGGTGGTGGTGGTAATAGAGAGAAGTAACTAACATCGCACTCCACTGTGATTGTTTTATGTTTTATTTTGGTTCTTTTTGTCTTAAATTGTAAATCTCTTCCAATGTTTAAATCATTTTCTTATAGGGAACCTGAAAGCAGATACATGCTGCTTCATCCCTGTCTATATGATTTCAGCCATATATGTTCAACTTTGATATTCTGCGTGTTTCATATGTGGCAGAGTCACTGGTGAAGTATGTGAGGGGAGATATGTTTCACTACGGCTACGAGCCTCAGTGAACTGAACCTAGAAGTCTTCCACTCCTGCCCAGAGGGTCGAACGGGTGGTGATTGATAAATTCATGCACTTCCTTCCCAGGTCGGTACAGACTTGGGTTGCCCAGGGTGACCACCAGAACGCGGACGGCCTAGTGGAGAGGTACCAGATGGTTGAGAAATCCCTCGGGAAACCAGACATAGTCACCTTCCCGTAATGCGATACCCAAAAGGGGGCAGGTTCACCACGGAGGGGGTTTAGAGCCTACAACTGGGGAGAGTCCCTCTTCCACTGAAGCTGCTGCAAAAGCATGTTAAGGATGTGGTCTGTTGGTGGTGTCAAAATCTTGGACACATAGCCGCCCAGTGTCATATGTCCCCTGAGCCAATGGACTGCATCCTAGGCAGACTGTTCCTATTATGCTTATCCAGCCTGCAGTGTGGACTGTCAACCCGCAAGGCGTGTGCTGTGTCCATTAATGGAGTAAAGGTGCTTGGATTGTTAGACTCCAGGTGTCTGGTGACCCTAATCAGAGCTACCCTTCCCCACCAATTGGTCCCTGCCAAAACCGTGGGCGTTCGGTGCATACATGGGGACGCCAAGGACTACCCTGTGGCCAGAGTGACAGTGGGAACAGACTGTGGTGCCCAGTTCCACGAGGTCGGGGTGGTCAAGGATCTGATAAATCCCATCATATTGGGGCACAATTTCTCTTTGTTTTGGGAAAAGCGAACTGTACTGAGTCGCCTGGACAAAAGCTAGGTCCCTAGGGAAGAACACCCGTCAATCTGAAGTGGATGAGTTGTGAGCCTGTGACTGAGGAGGCTGACCTCCCTGAGTTAGAAATGTCCAGAGAGAACTTTGGGACTGCTCAAGTTCGGGACCTGACCATAAGGGGGGCATTTGACCAGGTTTCTTTCTGTAATTGGGTTGCTCAAGAGCCGGGTACTGACACCAGATAAACCTACTTTGCAGTTCAGGGGGAGTTGTATCGGGTGACCAAATTAAGGGGTGATGAGGTAGTGGAACAGCTCTTAGTTCCAGGGCCATACCGGCTGAGGGTACTAGATATTCACATGTTCTGGGGGAACACCTAGGGGTGGAGAGAACTCAGGAGAGGATTTTGAGGAGGTTTTATTGGCCAGGGTGTTACCGGGAGATCCTAAACTATTGTAGGTTCTGCCCCACCTGCCAGATAACCTCTCCCACTTTCATAGTCCTCTAATCCCGCTACCTGTGATCGACGTCCCCTTTGAAAGGATTGCCATGGACCTAGTGGGCCCCTTAGTTAAATCGGCATGGGGCCACCAATACATCCTGGTATTCCGCTACCCAGAAGCGGAACAACTAAGGAACTTATCGAGTAAGAGCATAGCTCGGGAACTTGTCCATTTATTTGCCAAGACCGGACTGCTGAAGGAGATGCTTACTGACCAAGGAACCCCATTCATGAGCAAGGTAATGAAGGAGCTGTGTAAGATCCTCCAGATTGCCCAGCTGCGAATCTCCGTTTTCCAGCCGCAGACAGACGGCCTAGTGGAGCGCTTTAATAAAACCTTAAAAGCGATTATCAAAAAGGTCGTAGAGAAGGATGGTCGTGACTGGGACTACCTGCTACTGTTCCTGCTCTTCTCAGTAAGGGAGGTTCTGCAAGGCTCTACTGGATTCTCCCCATTCGAGCTACTGTATGGATGATATCCACGAGGGCTCCTGGATATTGACAAGGAAACCTGGGAGGCCGTGGTTACGCCCCACATAGAACATAGAAGGCATCATAGAATATGTCGCCCAGTTGCAGGAGAGAATGGCGAAGGTGATGCCTATCGTGAAGGTGCATCTACTTCAGGCACAGGAGGCCCAGGCAAGGGTCTATAACCGATCAGCAAGGCTGAGGCAGTTCCAGCCTGGGGACAGTGTTCTAGTGCTAATCCCCACTGTCGAGAGCAAGTTCCTGGCCAAGTGGAAAGGCCCGTACGAGATGGTGGAGAAACTCAGTGAAGTTAATTATAAAATTCACCAGCCAGGCCGAAGAAAGCCGCACCAGACTTGCTCAAGCCGTGGCGAGATCGGGAACCCATGGAAGCTCCTTGCCTGGGAGCCGGTCCTGAAGCAATGGTGGAAGATGTCACAATAGCGGAGGCTCTATCGCCATCCCAGAAGCAACAGTGTCAAGAACTGCTGTAGCGAAATAGTGACCTGTTCTCAGAGTTGCCAGGGCAGATGCAGGTGGTAGACACGATGTGTTGACGGAGCCGCATATAAAAGTGAACCTGAAGCCCTATAGGATCCCTGAAGCATGCCGGGTGGGTTCTCAACCGAGGTGAAGAGGATGTTAGACCTTCGGCATGATAGAAGAGTCAAAGAGTGGATGGTTGAGTCCCATCATTCTTGTGCCAAAGCCTAATGGGGAATGGAAGTTTTGCAATGACTACCGCTGGCTGAATGAGGTATCCAAGTGTGACGCATACTCGATGCCCCGCATCGATGAACTTATCAAGAGGCTTGGACCTGCGAGGTATATTACCACCCTTGATCTGACGAAGGGCTACTGGCAAATCCCCATGTCCCAGAGGGCCAAGGAGAAGACGGCGTTCTCAACACTTCATGGGTTTTTCCAATTCACACGAATGCCTTTCAGACTGCAGGGGGCCCGAGCCACCTTCCAGAGAGCCATGGATCAGATCATAGCCCTACATAAGAAGTATGCCGCAGCCTACCTTGATGACATTGTAGTCTTGTAGAGTGGGCTAGTTATCTGCCAAAGGTACAGGTAATTCTGGATTCTCTGAGGAAGGCGAGATTTTCTATAAATCCAAAAAAATGTGCCATTGGGAAGGAGGAGGCCAAGTACTTGGGCTATGTTGTCAGGCGAGGCAAAATTTAAGCTGCAAGTCAATAAAGTCGAGGCAATCCAGAACTGGCTGTAACCGCTCTCCAAGAAGCAGGTGAACTCGTTTCTTGGAATTGTGGGGTATTACCGGCGGTTTATCCCAAATTTTGCCATGAAATGGAGACTGCATTCCAACATCTGAAGCTGGCACTGTGTAAGTAGCCGGTTCTGGTTGCACCAGGCTTTAATAGAGAATTCGTGGTCCAGACAGACTCTTTAGAAGTTGGCCTAGGAGCCGTGCTCTCTCTCGAGATAAATTGGGAGGAACATCCCATTCTCTATCTGAGCTCTCTTCCTGCGAGAAAAACTACGCGATAGTGGAAAAGCGGGCAGGGAGAAGCCGCTGAGGACACGCCTGTCCAACTAGTCTTCCATGCGACTTGATCCCCGGCGGCCATTAAAGTATACTTTTCACTGAAACGCTGCAGCATTTCAGAGGTTAACATTCCTGGGGGAAATCAAGCAGCCATTGTCTGATACATGCTGCCTGTGGAACGGGCAGCCGGTATCGCTGTCAGGTTCCTTTTTAAGACTGAGGCCCACTTTATCACGACTGAGCCTCATAATGAATTTTAGTTGCGTTTTTCCACCACTAATAATCTAATCCAGTCGGGCACTGGATTACATTTCTGTAGTAATATAGACCACTTCTCTGGCTGCGCAGGACTTTATACATGGTTTGTACACTCCTATGTTCAGTGTGATGAAGGGGACCTGCTCCCCGAAACACCTTACTAACATTTTAAATAAAGGAAAAAATTCTTTAAGTCGCTGCTTCAGTGAAATTACCATCTGTTGTACAATTTTGCAATCTCATTTGTTGATACGTCTTTTTTGCATTTTCTGCATACCACAATATCATAGATTCTATTGTTGAATGTACAATATGTCCCTGATAGTCTTTGACAAAGGATCCTGTACTCGAACATCAGGCAGCAGCAGCATCAGGACCTCTCATATCACTATGTGTGTGATACATGCAGTTAGTTTTTATCCGTTGCGAAGGTACCTGTCCACCCCCACTTGATGGATCCTATTCAGAAACTTTTTACTTATGTTCCACCCTAGTAAAATTGGAATTAGGCCTGATTTTGCACCTTCCATTTTTGGATGATAAATTGAACAGTACTCTCTGAGATGTTCAGAGCTTGGGCTATTATTTCTTATGACCTAACCCTGCTTTAAGGAAATAGGAAAAAACCTGGCACTCTTATGTGGATATAAAATAAAAAAACAACTTAAAATCATCCATCACATGGAAAGGAAAGCAATTCTGGCGCGTTATGAGTGCAATATGTGGTTTTAGTCGTAGCATAGTTGGTAGTGTTGAGCGAGTATGAATTGTTAACCGTTGAATTGTTATTTGCAGCGTCCTCGGCATCGATAAGTGTCGCCGCGGCTGCATGTTTCACATCTGTCATACACCTGTGACACATGCTGGGATTGTCTGACAAAATTTACGTATTATAGTACATATAGAGGAAAACCTGTTACTATATGATATTGAAAAAACTGCCTGATGAATAATATTTTCTTTGTTGCGGTATTTTAATAATGAATTGTGTTTTTTATGAGAAACTATGTTTTTAGGACGACTAATAGACCATCTTTGGTAGCCTCTTTGAGATAGACGTGTTTTCTAATTTTTTACACTCAGTTTTACAGTTGCTATTATTAGAACAATTTTGCTTAATTCCCCTACAGGTATGTTTTTTGTTACATGTTTTGAGTGACAGGATGTTGGCAGTAAAATTGTGTTCCCTGCCATGGAAGTGGAAACAATTTTATGACAAATCACTTCAAATTGGGTTTGGGTCTCTGGTTATTAGGTTTGGGCCAATTATACACCATGTCCGTCTTATAGTCTTGCATATCTCGCATGAATTTAGATTGTTTAAGGTGTGTGATGGATGCTTCCAGTTAAATTATTCTGGATCTTTAAATGGGTTGATGGGTCCAAATCGATAAGTCTGCAGATCGGACGGTATGTATGAGTTATACATACTCACGGGCAGTGGATGTAGCCTCACTCCTATGCACCTGTATTGATGAGGCCACACCCCGACTAGTGACGCGGCTGTCCAGTGTGCCTGGGAGTATGTATAACTCATACATACCCCCCTGTCCCGGCTCAGAAACCAGCGAATCCCCTCAGCACGCAGTTCATGCTCTGGGGGGATTCATAAGTCTGCAGTCACACAGACTGACTTATCGATTTGGACTGGATAACCCCTTTAAGTCCAAATCTTTAAAAACAGTATTGCTATCTGATGGTGGCATGGATGTCTAGATATCTTTTATTTTAGATTGCAACTCCACCAGTTTGAGCTCCGCATGTGTAATTAGTTCAGTCAGTTTAAGTGAGCATTCACTTTAGTTTAAATCCATCAGAATAAATAATAGATGGGAATTTGCAAATTCTCAGACGTCTGAGGATCATATTGCTCTCCTTGTATTTAATTAAATTGTTGTTAAATCCCACTATATCTTGAGTTCCTGTACACTCAATTTCTCTAATTAAGCCATGGTCATTTTGACATTTAGAATGTCATGCGTAGTATCTGACCTGTTGTCAAAAATTAAGGCCTCTTGTTTAAAACTATCTTTATAATTAAATGTAGATGAAGTATGTGAAGGATCAGAATCTTATTCCATAGTATGTGGATTTGAAATACCTGGATTATTGTTTCTGGTGCCTGTCATTGTCATCAACTCCTCGGAGCAAGGCAACCGAAGACTAGTAGCAAAGCAGGAGGACATCCAGCTCATCTAGGGTGCAGGTGCACGGATCCAATACGGAATCGCTCACAGTAAGGAAATAGGAAAAAATCCAGCACTTTTATGTGGATAGAAAATATAAATCCACCTTTTATTTAAAAAAAAAAAAAAACAACAACTTATAAAATCATACAGCACATGGAAAGTTATCATGATCGTTTTTAATTGGTCTGTTACATGTATATGAATCCAGTATTGAGCAGGGGGGTGGACAATATGACACTGGAGGTCCCTTCCAACTCTAACATTATTCTATATATATATATATATATATATATATATATATATATATATATATATATATATATATATATATATATATGTGATCAGAGATATGCCAGCTTTGCTATTGCTAAGAGCGCGTATTGCATTCAAAATGCGTCAGATTTGCTTTCTTCTCCATGTGCTGGATGATTTTATAAGTTGTTTTTTTTTAAATAAAAGGTGGTTTTATATCTTCTAGTCACATAAAAGTGCCATATTTTTTCCTATTTCCTTAAAGCAGGGTTAGGTCATAACAAAAATAGCCCAAGCTCTGTTCAATCTATCAACCAAAAATTAAAGGTGCAAACCTACCAAGACATGGCTGTCCACCTGAACTGACATCCCAAGCTAGGAGAGCACTAATGAGAGATGCAGCCAAGAGGCCCATGGTCACTCTGGAGGAGCAGTAGAGATTCACAGCTCAGGTGGGAGAATCTGTCCACTGGACAACTATTAGTCGTATACTCCACAAATCTGGAATTTAAGTAAGAGTGGCAGGAAGAAAGCCATTTTGAAAGCAAACCATAAGTCCCGTTTGCAGTTTGCCAAAAGCCATGTAGGAGACACCACTAGTATGTGGAAGATTGTGCTCTGGTCAGATAATACCCAAGTAGAACATTTTGGGCTAAATGCAAAATGCTACGTGTGGCAGAAAACGAACACTGCACATCATCCTACCCATCAAACATGGTGGTGGCAGCATCATGCTGTGGGGATGCTTTTCTTCAGCAGGGACATGGAAACTGGTCAGAGCGGATGGGAAAATGGATGGAGCTAAATACAGGGCAATCCCGGAAGAAAACCTGCAAAAAACGTAAGACTGGGTCGTAGGTTCACCTTCCAGCAAAACAACCCTAAATATACAGTCATGGCCAAAAGTATTGAGAATGAGACAAATAGTAATTTTTCCAAAGTTTACTGCTTCATTTTTTGTATTGGCAATTTGCATATACTCCTGAATGTCAAAGAGTGATCAGCTTAACAGCAATTACTGTACTTGCAAAGTCAATATTTGCCCAGAAAATGAAGTTTAACCCCCAAAACACATTTCAAAATCATTGCAGTCCTGCCTTAAAAGGAGCAGCTAACATCGTTTTAGTGATTGATCCATTAACACAGGTGTGGGTGTTGATGAGGACAGGGCTGGCAATCAATCAGTCATGATTAAGTAAGAATGACATCACTGGACACTTTAAAAGGAGGCAGGTTCTTGGTATCATTGTTTCTCTTCAGTTAACCATGGTTATCTCTAAAGAAACACGTGCAGCCATCATTGCACTGCACAAAAATGGCCTAACAGGGAAGAGTATCGCAGCTACAAAGATTGCACCTCAGTCAACAATCTATCGCATCATCAAGAACTTCAAGGAGAGAGCTTCCATTGTTGTCAAAAAGGCTCCAGGGCGCCCAAGAAAGACCAGCAAGCGCCAGGACCGTATCTTAAAACTGTTTCAGCTGCGGGATCGGACTACCAGCAGTGCCGAGCTTGCTCAGGAATGGCAGCAGGCTGGTGTGAGTGCTTCTGCACGCACTGTGAGGCGGAGACTCTTTGAGCAAGGGCTGGTTTCAAGGAGGGCAGCAAAGAAGCCACTTCTCTCCAGAAAAAACATCAGGGACCGACTGATATTCTGCAAAAAGTACAGGGAGTGGACTGCTGAGGACTGGGGCAAAGTCATTTTCTCTGATGAATCCCCTTTTCGATTGTTTGGGACATCTGGAAAACAGCTTATTCGGAGAAGAAGAGGTGAGCGCTACCACCAGTCTTGTCTCATGCCAACTGTAAAGCATCCTGAAACCATTCATGTGTGGGGTTGCTTCTCAGCCAAGGGAATCGGCTCACTCACAGTCTTGCCTAAAAACACAGCCATGAATAAAAAATGGTACCAGAATGTCCTCCAAGAGCAACTTCTCCCAACCATCCAAGAGCAGTTTGGCGCCCAACAATGCCTTTTCCAGCATGATGGAGCACCTTGCCATAAAGCAAAGGTGATAACTAAATGGCTCATGGAACAAAACATAGAGATTTTGGGTCCATGGCCTGGAAACTCCCCAGATCTTAATCCCATTGAGAACTTGTGGTGAATCATCAAGAGACGGGTGGACAAACAAAAACCAACAAATTCTGGCAAAATGCAAGCATTGATTATGCAAGAATGGACTGCTATAAGTCAGGATTTGGTCCAAAAGTTGATTGTGAGCATGCCAGGGAGAATTACAGAGGTCTTGAAGAAGAAGGGGCAACACTGCAAATACTGACTTGCTGCATTAACTCATTCTAACTGTCAATATAACCTATTGGTGCTCATAATATGATTGCAATTATATTTCTGTATGTGATATAAACATCAGACAAACACTAATAAAAACCAGAGGCCAGCAGATCATGTGAAAATATAATTTTGGTGTCATTCTCAAAACTTTTGGCCATGACTGTACTGTCTGCGCTACAATGGAAGTGTTAGATCAAAGCATATTCATATGTGTGAATGGCCCAGTCACAGGCCAGACCTAAATCTCATTGAGAATCTGTGGCAAGACTTGAAAATTATTGTTCACTGATGCTCTTCATCCAATGTCACTGAGCTAGAGTTAGTTTGCAAAGAAAATTGGGCAAAAATTTCATCCTCTAGATGTGCAAAGCCAGTAGAGACATACCCCAAAACACTTGCAGCAGTAGTTGCAGTGCAAAGTGTTCCTATAAAGTATTGATTCGGCGGGCTGAATACAAATCCACGTCTCAATTTTCAGATTTATATTTTTAAAATAATTAGAAAACCATCTATAATTTCCTTTACATTTCACAAATACTTTGTGTTGGTAGATCCCAATAAAATACTTTTAAGTTTGTGGATGTAAAGTGAAAAAATGTGGACATGTTCACATGGTATGAATACTTTTTCAAGGCACTATATCACCTCTGGAGGTGGCCAGACATAAACAGTGTACTGAGCGGCCGCTGCCCGGAACTACAGATCAGCTCCTATTCACTTCCCTATTTTATTCTTATTGTTTGATGGAATAACGATAATACATGAAACTGTGGGGAAATTTCCTAAATAATAAAATGATTTTACCTCTTTATATTACCTCTTTATATTACCTCTTTATCTTACTTGAATGGTTAATTTAACTATCGATCCATAGAAGCAGCACCAGCAAAAAAGGTTCCTCCAATATATAAATAAGATAATGGAGGCAGCACACCAATTGAAAATTAGAAAAAACTTAACCTATGATATTAATAGCCCATATTGACGCCATTATGGGCTAATAAAACCACAAGTATTTTCTATTTTTCAAGTGATGTGCTGCCTCTATCTGTCTATTTTAGTTTTCAAGAATAATCTTTCTCACACTTACTGTATAAAGAGAAAGCAGGTCCTTTAGTGGTGGTCATTTTATTAATTAGCCACTAGATGGCGACATAGCTCTTTTTGCTAATCTATGATATTAAGTAATCCCTTACATTTTGCTAAACGTAACATCTGGTGAAAGTAGTTTAATTTGCATGGTCCTATAGTACTGTGCAAACATTTAGGCAAGTGTGGAATAAATGTTGCAAAGTAAGAATGCTTTAAAAAATAGAAGTGTTAATAGTTTTGTTTTTTTTAATCACTGAATACAATTGAAAGTAAGTGAACAAAAGAGAAATTAAATCAATATTTGGTGTGATCACCTGCAGCATTCCGGTGGCAAGAGGAGGTAAGCGCTATACTTACCTTCTCTGCCGGCGTCCAGCGGCGTCTGAGTCCGGTCCCGGATGTTGCCATGGTGACCCGACGTCATCATGACAACATCCGGGACACCAGGAGGCAGGAAGTTGCTTTGGTCATGCGCAGTGCATGACCAAAGCAACTTCTCCCTGTGCAGCGCTGACAGGCTGCATGGCAAAGGAAGCTGCTGCTCTCTATGCCTTGCAGCTGATCAGGCTGCAAAAAGTGAAAGTTCCATAGTGGGACAATGTGAACAAGTAATAAAAATGTCAGAAAGTGGAAAAAAATAAATAAATTGTAAAAATATGAAAAAAAATAAAAATAATAATAATATAAAATATATATATATATATATATATATATATATATATATATATATATATATATATATATATAGTACCCATAAATAAATAATCTTATGAAAAAAAAAAAAAAAACAATAAAAGTACACATATTTGGTATTGCCGCGTCCAGAACAACCTGACCTATAAAACTGTCCTGCTAGTTAACCCCTTTAGTGAACACGATAAAAAAAATCAATAAAAAAACGAAGCATAAAACTATGTTTTATCATCATATCGTCCAACAAAAAATGGAATAAAACGCGATCAAAAAGACGAATATAAATAAAAATGGTATCACTGAAAACGTCATCTTGTCCCGCAAAAAACAAGCCGCCATGCAGCTCCAACGGCCAAAAAATAAAAAAGTTATAGCTCTCAGAACAAAGCGATGCAAAAACAATTATTTTTTCTATAAAATAGTTTTATTGTGTAAAAGCGCCAAAACATTAAAAAAAATATAAATGTAGTACCGCTATAAACGTACTGACCCAAAGAATAAAGCTACCTTATCAATTTTACCACACACAGAACGGCATAAAAAAAAACCTCAAAAAAACAATTCCTGAATTGTTGGTTTTTGTTTATTCTGGCTTCTAAAAATCAGAATAGAAAGCGATCAAAAAATGTCACATGCCCGAAAATGGTACCAATAAAAACGTCAACTTGTCCCGCAAAAAACAAGCTGCCACATGATTCTGTTGGCCGAAATATGGAAAAATTATAGCTCTCAAAATATGGCGATGTAAAAACTAGTCTGCAAAAAAATGCGTCTTTTAGTGTGCGACAGCTGTCAATCATAAAAAAACCTCTATAAATCTGGTATCGCTGTAATCGCACCAACCCGAAGAATAAAGTCGTCTAATCACTTATACCGCACGAGGAACGGCGTAAAAAATAAACTTTAGGGTTAGGGTTGTGCTAGGGTTAGGGTTGTGCTAGGGTTAGAGTTGTGTTAGGGCTAGGGTTGGGGTTGGGCTAGGGTTAGGGTTGGGCTAGGGTTAGGGTTGTGCTAGGGATTGGGTTAGGGTTGTGCTAGGGTTAGGGTTGGGGTTGGGCTAGGGTTAGGGTTGGCCTAGGGTTAGGGTTGTGCTAGGGTTAGGCTAAGATTAGAGTTGGACAAGGGTTGACCTAGGGTTGGGGTTGGGATTTTTTCAGAAGTAAAGAAAAAAAAATGACGATATGGCGACTAATGTTGAGCGCAAGTGCTCGCTACTTGAGTTTGCATCGGGTGCTCGGGTATGCACCGAGTATAGTGGGTGCTCGAGTGACATTCTCGAGTCTCCGCCCCAAATGTTTTGCAGCTGTTATACAGCCAAAATAACCTTGCGGGGATTGCCTGCCATGCACGAGCGATCCCCGCATGGTTTTTTTTGGGTGTCTAATAACCGTGAAACATGCTGGGCGGGGACTCGAGCATGTCACTCGAGCACCCACGATACTTGGTGCATACCTGAGCACCCGAAGCAAACTGAAATAGCAAGCACTTGCACTCAAGACTAATGACAACTTATTCAATATGATGACCTAATGTTATCAAATTCTGTGTTGTACCTCTGGGTTCAAAATGTTCACTATACCCCTTGATGAAATCCTTGAGGGGTGTAGTTTTCAAAATGAGGTCACTTGTGGGGGGTTTCCACAATTTAGGCACATCAGGGACTCTCCAAAGGCGACATGGCATCCGCTCTCGATTCCAGCCAATTTTGCGTTCAAAAAGTCACACAGTGCTCCTTCCCTTCTGAACTCTGCCGTGCGCCCAAACACTGTATTTTCCCCACATATGGGGTATTGGCGTACTCAGGAGAAATTGCACAACAATTTTTGGGGTCCATTTTCTCCTCTTACCCTTGTGAAATTAAAAAATTGGGGCTAAAAGATAATTTTTGTGGAAAAAGTTTGATTTTTTTATTTTCATGGCTCCATGTTATAAACTTCTGTAAAACACTTGGGGGTTCAGGATGCTCACCATACATCTAGATAAGTTCCCTGAGGGGTCTAGTTTCCAAAATGGTGTCACTTGTCGGGGGTTTCTACTGTTTAGGCACATCCGCTAATTATTCAAGCAAATTTTACATTCAAAAAGTCAAATGGTGCTCCTTCCCTTCCGAACCCTGCCGTATGCCCAAGCAGTAGTTTTCACCCACATATGGGGTATCGGCTTACTCAGGAGAAATTGCACAACAAATTGCATGGTGCAATTTCTCCTGTTACCCTTATGAAAATGCAAAATTGGGGGCTGAAAAACATTTTTGTTGAAAAAATGTGAAAATTGTATTTTTACGGTTCAATGTTATAAACTTCTGTGAAGCACCTGGGAGTTCAGGGTGCTCACCACACATCTAGATAAGTTCCCTAAGGGGTCTAGTTTCCAAAATCGGGTCACTTGTGGGGGGTTTCCACTGTTTAGACACATCAGGGGCTCTCCAAACGCAACATAGCGTCCGCTAACTATTCAAGCAAATTTTACATTCAAAAAGTCAAATGGCGCTCCTTCCCTTCCGACCCTGCTGTGCGCCCAAACAGTATTTTTTCCTCACATATGGGGTATCTGCGTGCTCAGGAGAAATTGTACAACAAATTTTGGGGTCCATTTTTTCCTGTTACCTCTGCTAAAATAAAAAAAATTGGGTCTAAAGTAACATTTTTGTGAAAGAAGTTAAATGCTAATTTTTTTCTTCCACATTCCAAAAATTCCTGTGAAGCACCTGAAGGGTTAATAAACTTCTTGAATGTGGTTTTGAGCACCTTGAGGGGTGCAGTTTTTAGAATGGTGACACTTTTGGGTATTTTCTGTCATAAAGGCCCTTCAAAGTCACTTCAAATGTGATGTGGTCCCTAAAAAAAAAAATTTTTTTTTTTTAAATTTTGTTGTAAAAATGAGAAATCGCTGGTCAACTTTTAACCCTTATAGCTCCCTACTAAAAAAAAAATTTTGGTTCCAAAATTGTGCTGATGTAAAGTAGACATGTGGAAAATGTTATTTATTAACTATTTTGTGTAACATATCTCTCTGATTTAAGGGCATAAAAATGAAAATTTTAAAAATTGCACAATTTTCAACATTTTTGCCAAATTTCTGATTTTTTCACAAATAAACGCAAGTGATATCGAAGAAATTTTACCACATTCATGAAGTACAATATGTCACGAAAAAACATTCTCAGAATCCGGGGGATCCGTTGAAGCGTTCCAGAGTAATTACCTCAGAAAGTGACGGTGGTCAGAATTGTAAAAATTGGCCTGGTCATTAACGTGCAAACCACCCTCGGGGGTAAAGGGGTTAATATTGTCCGCTATGTTCCCAGGGCCGGCTCCAGGTTTCTGTGGGCCCTGGGCGAAAGAGTCTCAGTGGGCCCCTTTAGCACATACCATGATTCATGATGCACAGAAACCACAGAGAAATATATATATATATATATATATATATATATATATATATATATATATATATATATATTACAACTTCACTTATTACATTACATGAGTGATATTTATTGTAAATTCTACAATAGCTCAGAAACCGGCGAATCCTCACAGCACACAGTGCAGACCGGACAGTATAGTCCTCCATATAGTATAATGGACCCCATAAAATGCTCCATACAGGATACTGGTCCCCATATAACGCTCCATACAGAATACTGTCTCCCATAAAATGCTCCATACAGGATACTAGTCCTCATATAAAGCTCCATACAGGATACTGGTCTCCATATAAAGCCCCATACAGGATACTGGTCCCCATATAACGCTCCATACAGGATACTGGTCCCCATATAAAGCTCCATACAGAATACTGACCCCCATAAAATTCTCCATACAGGATACTGGTCCCCATATAAAGCTCCATACAGGATACTGGTCCCCATATAACGCTCCATACAGGATACTGGTCCCCATATAACGCTCCATACAGGATACTGGTCCCCATATAACGCTCCATACAGAATACTGGCCCCCATAAAATGCTCCATACAGGATACTAGTCCCCATATAAAGCTCCATACAGGATACTGGTCCCCATATAAAGCTCCATATAGGATACTGGTCCCCATATAACGCTCCATACAGGATACTGGTCCCCATATAACTCTCCATACAGGATACTGGTCCCCATATAATGCACCATACAGAATACTGGCCCCCATATAACGCTCCATACAGAATACTGGCCCCCATATAACGCTCCATGCAGGCTGTTCCCCCCTTATAGTGCCCCATGCAGGATGTCACCCCCCTTATAATGCCCCATGCAGGATGTCACCCCCCCTTTTAATGCCCTATGTAGGATGTCACCTCTCCCCCCTCCATATAGTGTCCCATGCAGGATGTCACCTCCCCCCCATATAATGCCCCTTGCAGGATGTCACTCCCCCCCCTTTAATGCCCCATGCAGGATTTCAGACCACCCCCTCCCTTATAATGCCCCATGCAGTATGTCACACACCCACCCTCCTTATAATGCCCTATGCAGTATGTCACATACCCACCCTCCTTATAATGCCTCATGCAGGATGTCACTTCCCCTCCCCCTCTTATAATGCCCCATGCAGGATGTCACTTCCCCCTTCCCCTCTTATAATGCCCCATGCAGGATGTCACTTCCCCCCTCCCCCTATTATAATGCCCCATGCAGGATGTCACCCCCCCCCTCACCTTATAATTAATGCCCCATGCAGGATGTCACACCCCCCCCCCTCCCTTATAATGCCCTATGCAGGATGTCACCCCCCCCACCATATAATGCCCCATGCCCCCATACATGAAAAAAAAAAAAAAAATCCAATACTCACCTCACTTCTTACCTGCTGCTGGCGCTGCTCCAGACTCCAGCGTCGCCCGCGTCTTCCCGTTCTGCACTGTGACAGGTCAGGAGAGAGCGCGCGCGGCGTAAAGACGTCACCGCGCCCTCTGACCTGAGACGTCACAGTCAGAGGACGCAGAAGACGCTGCGGAGGCACGGGGAGGGGTAAGTATTGTGCCGGCTGCCGGGGCCCTGAGCAAGCGGGGGGTGGCGGGCGCTGACACCGGCACCGCATCGCTCATGGGTCCCATAGCGTGGCAGGTGCCCAATGGCAGTGGGCCGCTCCGCCTGCTCAGGGCCCCGGCACTTGCCCGGGTGCGCCGGGTGCTGACGCCGGCCCAGTATGTTCCCCTAAAAAGTAATAGTGGCCCCTTAGCAAATAAGAATTCCTGAAGTGCTTCAGCAAAAGTAATAATGCCCCCTAAGTCCCCACCATACTGCAAGAATGAATCAGTTTCCTGCATATATAGTAATAACATCCCCTGAGCCCCAATAAAATAAAGTATTAATGACCCTTGAGCACCACAACATAAAATAATGATAGCCCTAGAGTTCATACAGTAATAATACCCATGAGTCCCTCCACATATACTAATAATGCCCCTGAGTTCTCCACAAAAATTAATAGTGCTCTAGAAAATAATAATAACAAAAAATAAAATACATATATTTATACAGCCCCCACCCAGTATGATGGCCCCCAAAGCTGCCAGCACAATGAGCGCACCAGTGTAGGTGGAGCATCACGGTGACATCATTGCGCCGCATGCATTGGTATCCTGATGTCCTGTGCATGCTCCTGCCATTCTGTAGGCCCCAGGCCTAAAGCGACTTGTGGCATACAGAACTGACAGCAGCAAGGCAGGGAAAACATGACTCACTGCTCTATCGCAGAGTTCAACTGTACAGTTCAGAGTGGTGGTCACCTCGGACGAGCCCCACTGAGTGAGTGGGCCTGGGGCTCCTGCATGAATTGGGGAAGAATTCTGAGACTGTAGTAGTCAGTAGCAGTGGAATTCTTGTGATGAATTTGGAGAAACCACTTCTTATATTAGTTGTGTTCAGAGATTTAAATTGTTCTTGTTTCTTAGGTTTATAAGCAAAATTTTAAATTTTTCTGCTGTTTGTAATAAACCAAATTTGTAATAGGGGTGAAATAATTTTTATTGCAACTGTATGTCCTGTGACAAAATGCTAATCCTGTAAATTACCGGCTATAATTGAGTGATTTCATGTTTATACAAGGTTGATAGAAATAGTTACCTGTTGGTGAAGCGCTGGTGAGCTGAGGATCAGGACTATTATCCCCATCTCTCTATTTGAGAGCATAGCTCCATCTTGTGGAGTGCTAAAGTTATTACGTTATTACTGTTTTTTCACCATATTTACTAGTAATTACCAACCTTATTACAGTGAGAAAAGTCCAGGAAAATGTATTCAACTCCGGATAATCACTACCTCTATTTCTGCATGAAAAATCTCAGTGAAGAGATGAGAAAAATATTGTACTATGTTTGACTACAATAAGTGAGATGTAGACTTCTTTGTCAAGCTTCCTCAGCAGACAGAAATCAGTTTACTATCTCTACTGTAGAAGTGACAGGTCTTGCTGTGTTCTGGGCATTTCTTAAACAGGTTTAAATGGAATCTGTCAGTAGGATCAACCCTCCTAAGCATAAGGGCACGTAGGTCATGGAAAGCTGAAAAAAGTGATACCTTAATATCAATAGGAGGCAATGTGTAGTACCCTGCCGCGGCCACAATCAGAAGATTGAGTAGGTCCGACATCGCCACCACAGAGAACAGCTGATCGGTGGGGGTGCTGGGTGTAGGACCCCGGCCGATCAGACATTGATCACCTAGCCTATGGATAGATCATCAATGAAAAAGTAGTGGACAATCTCTTTAACACATCAGTGTTTTAGTCCGAATTTGGCATTAGTTTTCTAAGTCAAAATGATTTGTGGGTAGAGGTGTGAATCCTCCTAGTATACCTTCTCTCAGTAGGTTTTATTCCTGATTTTGGCTTATAATTATTCCTGCAAAATACTGACAACATTTCTGCCATCTGATTGAGGCCAGATGTAGTACTTTATGGTGGGCTGATGTTACATTAAAGTGAACAATGCAGTTGATAAGATATATTTTTTTAAGGTCAACAATTTTGGGTACACTGATAAACTTATGGGAAGTGGAGAATGAGAAAAAGCTATTCTGCAGTTGTTTTCTGGGATTTATTTTTACGACGTTCACTGGGCAGAATAACATCCCAATGCTCATTATATTTTTGAATTTTTCCTTCGATATAGCTTTATAAGGCGCGTTTCAGACGTCCGGATATTTCCGGTACTGGAAAAAACACTGCCGGAGATATCCCTGCCGGCCCTGCGATCAACGCGAGCAAGGGACAATGATGAGAGTAGTGTTTTGCTCCCGCTGTGTCCTGATTTAAAAATAAGAATAAAATAAAAAAAATCCTTATACTCACCTGTCCGAAGATGTCCCCCGCTGTAATCCACCTGACTGCTCACGCCAAGGAGCCGGGGAGAATGACTCCAGCGAGCAAGCCCCAGATCTCCACTGAGCTCACCGAGCGGTGTCCTGTCACTCAGGGAGCTCAGCGGAGGTCCGGGACCTGCTCGCTGTCGTGAGTCATTCTCCCCGGCTCCTCGGCATGAGCGGTCAGGTGGATTACAGCGGAGGACATCTTCAGACAGGTGAGTATAAGGATTTTTTTATTTTATTCTTATTTACACCAGGACACAGCAGGAGCAGAACACTACTCTCATCATTGTCCCTTGCTCGTGCTAATCGCAGAGCCGGCAGGGGACAATGATGAGGGCAATGTTCAGCACCCGGCGCTTGGAAACAGCGCTTACTGTACCTCTGATTCCCAGGCGCCGGTATGTGTCACACTGATGACACACGGATGTCATCTGTGTGTCATCACTGTGCACGTGTGCGGTACGTGTTTAAACTGACCCATTGTCTTGAATGGGTCCATGTGATCCATGCTGCAAGAAAAACACGAACATGTCAGCGTGTTTTGCCCACAGACACACGGTCCGTGGAAACACACTGACATGTGTCAGTGCATGTGTCAGTGTCTCCATTACGTGTGGAAACTGTCACCAGGTACTGGACACACTGACGTGTGAAAGGCTCCTAAGGGTGTGCTGATTGAGGAGTAGCTAGCTTTTATTAATACTATTTTGGAATATAGAAGATTTTTGTTACCTTTTAGTTCTGTTTTGGAGAGAACCAAGAACAGTTATTCTGACATGTATTCTTTATTTTTTTTTTCACGGCGTCCACGATGTGGGCTAATTCTTTTAATTATATAGTATGTGTCATTTCAGATGTGGACATGCCAATTATATGTACTGTAATTTTTCTTCTTTTTGTTTTATTCCTATAACAATACATTGTGTAAGGGGAAAAAGAGTTTATTTTCTGCAAAATATTAAATTGTTTTACAGTCATAGTCCCACTAGGGAACGTCACTCTGTGATCCTTTATATAGCTTTCATATGACACTGCAGTGCTTACTTGTTGCAATATATTATGCTTGTCAGGTTGTCATGTCCATCGTCAGGTGGAAACTAATAGGTTTGGATACATGGGATATCTAGAGACTTATATTGCGTTGTTAGGAGTTCATCATGTTAGCTGAAAAATCTGGTGTGGAATACCTAAAAGAAAGGCAGCCATAGGAGAAGAGAACATGGTGCAAGGATAGGTGAGCAACACATTCCAGCAACAATAATGAATGACATGGTGTGAGAAGGGCTTAAGGTATGCATATGCATTATATTTAATATACAAAGTGACATATAGCTGTCAGTTTGTACAATACTGCTATCAATCCTGACACGTATAGTGACTGAACACAAAGGGGCAGGTTCATCAAGACTGTAGTAGTGCTCGCTCGTGGTATGCTAGTCTTGATAAAGTACAAGAGGCGCTGAATTAATTGAAAAGCGCATGCCATTTAATGAATTTGGTGCCTCTTCTGAGTGGCGTGCTCCTCCGTACACCTCCAGGGCTTGAAGTAGCATTTCTGCCATGCAAAATGATAGCCGTTTTGATGAATTGGACGGGAGGGTGTGCCCATTCCTTGTCCTACAATGTCTTTCCCCCAGCTCTGCCCATTTCAACTGAGCCGATTCAAACTGTCGGGAAAACGCCAAAAGGACTTTTCAAAGCTTTTACACCACTTCTGTGACTTCATTGGGTCCTCCCTTATTCTATTTTTTTTTTCAAATACAAGCTCCACATTGTTCCATGTTACTGTATATTTAGACTGATCGGCACAATATAGGATACGGCCGTTCAATGCATTCACACTTGGATTTACTCTTCATGTGGAATTTGTTGGTACAAGACGCATTCTGCAAGTAGTGGCCTGGGCAGCGCTTCAAAGTGCACATGTACCAGCATTACATTACATCTTTTTTTCTTATGGACATCAAATTGGCGAGTTTATCTTTGGTTGACTAAACATACACATTCCACTGGCTGCTCCATCATTTCCTGTGGCTGGAGCTGAAACAAAACCTTTCTGTTCTGCTCACATTGTTCTGATTAACAAGTCTCTTTGATACTGAATAATTCTGAATGCACAGAAATGTAGCACATACGTCTATGACTTCTCAATAATTGGCTTTATACATTTGCTGTTAGAACTCTTTTTATGCTTATCATTAACAGCACAACTCTGGCCGTACATCTGGTTCTCATGAAGTTTACGCTACTTTCTACCTTCTCGCTGTTCCTTGGACGAGTCCCTGAGAACAATTTCCTTGACTCATTCATAAAAAGTGTTTTTAGTCCAGGCAGCCGTGTGCAGGGAGTTCACGAGCGCTGAGTGCTGCAATTAGAAACATATAGGATATTGTTAGGAAGTATGTGAGTAATCACTGCAGCCAACTAAACTACCGTGAAGGACTCCTGGTTTATAAATATAACCCACAAGCAATTTACGGCCGTTTACGTCTAGGACACTTGGCTTGGTTCCCTTCTTCCCAAACTTGTAAATGGGTTCATCCTTTAATGATAAAAGAGGAAACCTATTAAATTCTCATTAAAATCCACTGAGGAAAGCATTAAAAGTGCAACAACTACAATGTACTGACCTTCTGCTTTTTACTATTATTTTCAAAGAGAAACCGTTGTCAGAACAAGTCTATCAAATCTGAACAAGTCAAAGCAATTATTACAGTATTAAGCAACCTCCTAAAGTGCATGTCGAGGGTGCAAAGACACAACTCATGACTTCTGATTCAAATGGTCACATATTAATAAGACAGAGATCACTAAAGTTACATTGGCTATAATTTAGAACATTTTTGACATATGACTATTCTCTGGTCCATTGTAACTTATAACCACATTTACGTTACCGTGTCACAAAGTGCTGATAATACTGGACATGATTAGTAAAACCCCTTAAAATGTCCTGAATCAGTACAGATTGGAGGACAATCAGCACTGCTTTATTATTGAAGTGCTTTGACCGATAGTATCACTTTTCTGCAGTTCAGTAGTCAGTGTGACAAAGTCACTGTCAAAGTACTGGCGGGGAGATCTGTATCACTGAGGCTGTTAGCTTCAGTGATATGAACCTAGAAAAATGCTCCAGCACATTAAGTGCTGAGAGGGGTTAATCGGCCATGTTTAGGGCTAGGTTGATTGAACATCTGTAGAGTGGATGGGAGGCTGTTCAACATATCTCTGCCCCAGGGTGGGGTCCAGAGGATAAATACACATCCTTCTGGCTGATTCATAGTTGGGTGTGTCTGGAGATGTGAGCTCCAGAGCTGAATGTTTGTGTTAAGGAAAGCTGAACCTTTATATGTTAGTTCCTTAGCGGGCAGATCCCCACAGCAACACAGACTGTGCCATACGTTATGTTTTGTTTTCTCGTTAGCCCAGAAAGGCTGTGTTTATTTTGCTAATGTTGCACTTTTTTATGCCATATATTTAATAAACCTGTGTAAGATTTAAAGCGTCAGCGTTCCTGTGTCTACCTCTATGTGCAGCCGAGTGAGCCGATCTACCACATCAGCTACATGTAATTCATCAGCCATGACTGTATGATCAGCGAGGGTCTGACTTCTGGGCCCCCATCAATTCTGAAAACAGTGGTTTATTACTGCCTCCCTTTGTAATTTTTCCCTGTATGGTAGTGCTTGGGACCACCTGCCTGTGGGACCACCCTGAAATTTCCTGCAGATCAGGGACACCGAGGGCAGCCATGGAGAGGAAAAGACAGAAGGGATTACTTTATAAGAAAACCTTTAACAGTAAATTTGCACAACACATGGGTACACTGTTAGTGCCGTGAGATCCACGTGCTAAAAATATACGTCATGGTGCAACAGCTGGCAGCCACACATAAGCTACGTTTTCATCATATATCAAGAACCAGTTAATATTGTGATTTGATATTGTGATTGTGAAGGACCTCTATTATCGAGGTATCAGCTGAGGAATGCTAGAGAAACTACTAGAAAAACATAGGTTATTAATGATGGCAATGAAGCATTTAGGCCTCATGCACAAGCCGCATAATGGATTTCTTTTGTATAGATCCATAATACAGTGTCCATAGAAATCAATGCAAGAGAAATTCCAGCACTCACGGAATATGAACGTTTCAGTCCATCCTATGCTTTCATTAGCTTTCAGATTGCTGTGGAAAGTTCGGGATGGGCTGAAACGTTCAGTTAGATCAGTGTGATGTAATAAAGATATAAGGCTACTGTGGCGCCCATGTCTATAGCGCCCCAAATGCCTGCATGTGTAATATAATTCAGATATATTGCCAGCAATGGTAAGGGATAAGTTGGAGGAGGTGCTTAGTTGTAGTTTGTAGTGTGTGAGAAAGAAGCAGCATCTTGGAGTTCACTGTGAAAGAGAGAGAAGTCTGTTCTCTGCATGTTTAAGCGGCACAAGGCAGGGTCCAGTCCCTAGAGCACAGAGACTTCCAGAGTCTCGGCTAAACTGTGAGCCTGCTCGGTATTCATATAACGAGCAGTGAAGTGTTTTCCCGGGAGCTCAGAAACCGCATGGAGTCACAGAGACACTGCTGCAATAGAAAGTGAGTGTTCTGACCGGATTCATGTTGCCTGATCGCTGGAAGGGATCACAGATCCAGTAACTGTTTACCTTGGACCCCTGGGGATCCAAGGAATCGTCTAACAGAGGTAAAATTAGCATCAGGAAGGCTACACAACCTCACAGCAGAGAAACTGAACCCTCACCATGCAGGTTGGTCCAAACCCCTGTATGTGAACTGTGCAGAAGCTGTTGGAGCTGTGTGCTGGATTCCAGTAAAAGGTACAAACTGGTTATCACCCTGTCTCAAGCTGATTATTTCCTGCTGCGCCATTCCTGCTCCATCTCCATCTCCCCAGGGAGCCAGCCCTGGTTGGGAAGGGTTAATCATCTGGCACTGCTCATCACCACCAAACTCCCAGGGACCCTCATCAGTGCCCGGCCATACCGGGCCGAACATCCCAACTCGCGTCACAAACCTTTTTATTATTTTATTAAACCCCCCCCCCCACAATTGATAAAGACTGGCGCGCTCCCCCGGTCGGACCACACCAGCACCGCCTTGCACCAATATCGTGACTAGAGATGAGCGGTGTTCGACTCGAACTGTTCGCCAATCTCAAATTCAAGCTGTTTTGGGCGGTGTTCGAGTCGTTCGACGAACTCGAACGATTTGCAAAAAATTCTCCTGTTCGAGGTTATGTTCGATAATTGTTCGTGCACCAAAAGCGTAACTGGATTTTTTCACAGTAATACTGTTAATCAATGTTAATAGACAGTTTCAGTGTAGAGTGGGCGGGGGAAGGGGCAGGGGATGGATCTCTGCAGAAATAATGCCGATCTCCATTTTTTTTTCTCTTTCCCGCATTTACAGTGGGGAGGTGCAGTCTGTCAGCCTATCAGCAGCGCACACATGCAGCAAAGTGCTTTTTTTTCACACAAGCAAGGGCATGTGTCATTGGCTGTGTATGTCACATGTCCTTGCCCTATAAGACCCAGCCATTTTCCCCGTCGCCACCATTTTCTCACTGCTGCAGCTGAGTGTTAGACGGCACCACTGCTGCTGTGGGCGCTATACAGTATAACTGTGTGAATTGCGAGCGAATTTCCAGTTACATAGAGAGATAGGTTTAGGGAGTAGGGACTAGTTCTAATTGCAGCCCTTTTGAGGGCTAGGTTACAGCAGTTCATAGCACTTTTTTGCCAGGCAGGTCTGTGCCAGTGCTGTGCAAGTGTTTTTCACAGCATTTGGCGAAATGTAGCTCAGCCAATCCTTTTGGGCCTGTAGCAGTGTCTGTTAGTCATTGGAGTAGCCTATCTGTGTTGCAAGCTACACCACCTGTGTATCTAATACCAATTTTTTACTGCATCTAAGCCAACCAATCCTTTTGGGCCTGTAGCAGTGTCTGGTAGTCAGTGGAGTAGCCCATCTGAAGCAAGCTACACCACCTGTGTATCTAATAACAATTTTTTACTGCATCTAACCCAGTAAATCTTTTTGGGTCTAGGAGCAGTGTCTGGTAGTCAGCGGAGAAGCCCACCTGTGAAGAAAGCTACACCGCCTGTGTATCTAATTCTAATTTTTTACTGCATCTAACCCAGGAAATCCTTTTGGGCATAGTAGCAGTGTCTCGTAGTCAGCGGAGTAGCCCACCTGTGAAGGAAGCTACACCGTCTGTGGAACTAATTCTAATTTTTTACTGCATCTAACCCAGGAAATCCTTTTGGGCCTAGTAGCAGTGTCTCGTAGTCATTGGAGTAGCTCAGCTGTGAAGCAAGCTACACCGCCTGTGTATCTAATAAAATTGTTTTACTGCATCTAACCCAGCCAATCCTTTTGGGCTAGTACCACAGTTTGGCCACTCAGCTCTGCTCGGTTTCCATCCATCGTTTTTTGTGCAAACAACTACAGAGTTGCCAGTTAGTTAACCACCAAAATGAGTGGCAAAAGGCCTGCTGCTTGTGGAAAGGGGAATAGACATTCTTTCCTTCTTTTCTCATGCAACTTTATCACACTGACCTTTTCTCACAAGAACATTCTGCGAGACATCCTGTTCCCGTTATCTGACAAGTCTGAGCCGGGATGTACGACCTTGTAAATTTCCAGTGTGCTTCGAACTAACGATAATATGACCATATATGTGTTTCCGTAATAATTACACTATCATTGGCTTAAGCCTGTAGTACGGCAGTAGATGATTGGACATTAATAAACTCAAAATAATATAAAATGCTAAGCAAAATAAACGGGATCAGGGATTGTTTGAATCCTCCCATACAGAGCATTGCCTCCGTTTGGTTTTCTGTGGATTGCAATCAACATAATAATTTGACACTCACTTGGTCAATCGTGAAGGGCTATTGCCCTCCCTTAACATTGGAAAGGGAAAAAAAGGTTGTGTCCGTGGGGTAGGTGGTAAAGCAACAGTAACATCTGCAGAAGAAAGACCATCTTCCAGCCAAACTAAGATGTCTACTTTTTTTCGTGGACAATGTGATACGATCCTTTTCTTACGGACATGCCCATCGCTACAAATTCCAGATGAGGCACAAAAACAGCAGGTGCTTCAACAAGCAATGATCTGCACTGATGCCCAGAATGTTTGAGTCAGATCCAGGCCCAGATGAAGAAGGTTCTGAGCATAATGTAGACCCTCGTTCCCAAACTGTAACTCCTGTTGGTGGAGACAATGAGGAAGACGATGATGAGACTCAGATACCTGATTGGAGAGACAACTTGACTTGTCGGTCAGGGCAGGAAGAGGTTGGCTCTGAGGACGACAGGTGTGAGAACACACAGGGTGATGATGACGAAGTTGGAGATCCCACTTACTGTCAACCCACAGTCAGCCAGTCGATGAGGTCAGCAGAGGAGGTGGAGGAGGATGCTAGTGACGACGAGGTTAGGTTGCGCCTTCCTGGACAGAGACGGAGTACTGGAAGCACGCCAACAACTGCATCCTCAACCACAACTCTGCCTCTGACCACAAGTCGTGGTGGCTCTTCAGGTCGCATGGGCTCTAAGCCTTGCATAGCCTGGGCATTTTTTGAGATCGCAAAGGATGCCCCAACTCATTTTATCTGTAACATTTGTCACCGAAAGCTAAGTAGAGGCCAAAAAATCCATAGTTTGAGTACTTCATGCATGAACCGTCACATGGATATGAAGCATAAGTTGCAGTGGGAAGCTCACTGTGCTACAATACGGCCTAGCGGGCCGGGCCAACCACAGTCTGCCCCATCTTGTGCATCCGCGGCCTCTTCATCCTCTGTGACTGGGGGGACAGCAGTCACATGTTTTTGGACGCAGACCTGCCACCTCTTTACCCGCCACAGCCAGTGTGATTGGCAGGTCGTCAGTTCATTTGGAAGTGGAAACACGTGCTGGTGTTGAGTGCTCTCCGACATCAAGAGCACCACCATTGGATCAAGGCAACATAACATGTCCGCCTGCATCTTCCTCACAGACCGGCAGTTTGCCGGGGACACCCTACTCAACCCTGTCTAAGCACAACAGCCAGCCCTCGGTCCCTCAGATGTGGACAAGTAAAAGACCATTTCCTCCTAGCCATGACAAAGCTATGAGGTAGAATTTCACCATCTGCAAGCTGTTGGCTACAGAAATGCTGCCTTTCTGCCTGGTGGACACAGAGGATTTTCGAGACCTTATGTCCGTCGCAGTGCCCCAGTACCAGGTGCCCAGTCGCCACTACTTCTCAAAGAAAGCTGTGCCTGCGCTACACCAGCATGTCACACACAACATCAACGCTTCCTTGAGAAACTCCGTGTGTGACAGGGTGCATATCACCACAGACACTTGGACGAGTAGGCATGGACAGGGGCGTTACATGTCACTGACTGGGCACTGGGTAACCATGGTGACAGCAGGACAAGGGGCTGCTGTCCAAGTCTTGCTGTCCCCACGAGTTGTGCGTCAATCCTCTTTATCTAGAAGTTCTCCACTGCTTCTGCCTTCTCAGCCTCCTCTCGGTCCTCCACCTGCACCCAAAACCTGTCTGGTAATGCCACCTGCGTTCTAACTGCGCAGAAGGAATCCTGCACACCTCCTTACTACACCGCGTGCAGAATTATTAGGCAAATGCGTATTTTGATCACTTCGATACTTTTTATACATGTTGTCCTACTCCAAGCTGCATAGGCTTGAGAGCCAACTACCAATTAAGTAAATCTGGTGATGTGCATCTCTGTAATGAGGAGGGGTGTTGTCTAATGACATCAACACCCTATATAAGGTGTGCTTAATTATTAGTCAACTTCCATTCGTTTGGCAAATTTGGTCAGAAGAGAGATTTGACGGGCTCTGAAAAGTCCAAAATTGTGAGATGTCTTGCAGAGGGATGCAGCAGTCTTGAAATTTCCAAACTTTTGAAGCGTGATCACCGAACAATCAAGCGTTTCATGGCAAATAGCCAACAGGGTCGCAAGAAGCGTGTTGGCCAAAAAAGGAGCAAAATAACTGCCCATGAATTGAGGAAAATCCAGCGTGAAGCTGCCAAGATGCCATTCGCCACCAGTTTTGCCATATATCAGAGCTGCAACGTTACTGGAGTATCAAAAAGCACAAGGTGTGCGATATTCAGGGACATGGCCAAGGTAAGGAAGGCTGAAAAACGACCACCTTTGAACAAGAAACATAAGATAAAATGTCAAGAATGGGCCAAGAAATATCTTAAGACTGATTTTTCAAAGGTTTTATGGACTGATGAAATGAGAGTGACTCTTGATGGGCCAGATGGATGGGCCAGAGGCTGGATCAATAAAGGGCAGAGAGTTCCACTCCGACTCAGACGCCAGCAAGGTGGAGGTGGGGTACTGGTATGGGCTGGTATCATCAAAGATGAACTTGTGGGACCTTTTCGGGTTGAGGATGGAGTGAAGCTCAACTCTCAGTCCTACTGCCAGTTTCTGGAAGACAACTTCTTCAAGCAGTGGTACAGGAAGAAGCCGGTATCGTTCAAGAAAAACATGATTTTCATGCAGGACAATGCTCCATCACATGCATCCAACTACTCCACAGCGTGGCTGGCCAGTAAAAGTCTAAAAGAAGAAAAAATAATGACATGGCCCCCTTGTTCACCTGATCTGAACCTCATAGAGAACCTGTGGTCCATCATAAACTGTGAGATCTACAGGGAGGAAAAACAGTACACCTCTCGGAACAGTGTCTGGGAGGCTGTGGTGGCTGCTGCACGCAATGTTGATCGAAAACAGATCAAGCAACTGACAGAATCTATGGATGTAAGGTTGTTGAGTGTCATCATAAAGAAAGGTGGCTTTACTAATCACTAATTTTTTTATTTTTTGTTTTTGCATGTCAGAAATGTTTATTTCAAAATTGTGTGCACTGATATTGGTTTACCTGGTGAAAATAAACAAGTGAGATGGGATTATATTTGGTTTTTCTTAAGTTGCCTAATAATTCTGCACAGTAATAGTTACCTGCACAAACAGATATCCTCCTAAGATAGCCAAATCTAAAAAAAAAACACTCCAACTTCCAAAAATATTAAGCTTGGATATTTATGAGTCTTTTGGGTTGATTGAGAACATAGTTGTTGATCAATAATAAAAATAATCCTCTAAAATACAACTTGCCTAATAATTCTGCACATAGTGTATGCTGGCAACAGGGCTCAACGGCAGCAGGTGGTGTTTACTTTGAAATGTCTGGGAAATGTGAGTCACACAGCTGAGGAGTTGTGGTCAGCTCTGGAGACCGAGTTTCATGAATGGTTGTCTTCACTGAACCTGCAGCCAGGGAAGGCCGTGTGTGACAATACTGCAAACCTGGGTGTGGCCCTTCGCCGTGGCAATGTCACACACGTGCCTTGTATGGCTCACGTGTTGAACCTGGTTGTCCAGCAATTTTTAGCCCACTATCCCGGACTAGATGGCCTTCTGCAGAGGGCACGGTCTCTGTGTGCTCACTTCCGCCGTTCGCATCCCGCAGCTCAACGACTTGCATCTCTACAGAAGTCTTTGGGCCTGCCAGTTCACCGGCTGAAATGTGATGTGCCGACACAATGGAATTCAACTCTGCACATGTTGCAACGACTGTGGCAGCACCAACGAGCCCTGGTGCAATATGTTATGACGTATAGCCTGGGCCAACGATATCCAGAGGTGGGGCAAATCACGCTGCAGGAGTGGTCTCAGATCAGGGACCTATGCACCCTTCTGCACAGTTTTGAAATGGCGACGAAGATGTTTAGTGCTGACGATGCCATTATCAGCATGACTATTCCGGTCATTTACATGCTGGAGCACACTTTAAACAGTATTCGGAGTCAGGTGGTGGGACAAGAGGAGGGGGAGGACGTACAGGAGGAGTCGTATGTGGAAGGGATAACATCTCCAAGGTCCAGACGGTCGGCAACACCAAGGCAGCAGGCATGGGAGGGTGTGGGAGAGGGATTAACGAGGGCGCATGGTAGCAGCCAAACTGTTGAGGAAGGTGCAGGAGCCGAGGAAGAAGTGGAGGACGAACTGGCGATGGGCATGGAAGACTCATCAGATGAGGGAGACCTTGATCACATTTCTGTTGTGCGAGGTTGGGGGGAGAGGGCAGAAGAAAGGAGCATGATTCTTACCTCACCACCAACACAACAAGGACTTGGTCCTCCTGGATGCGCAAGACACATGAGTGCCTTCTTGCTGCACTACCTGCAACATGACCCTCGGATTGTCAGAATTCAAAGTAATCCCGACTACTGGGTTGCCACACTGTTAGATCCCCGGTACAAAAGTAAATTTGCCGAAATAATTCCTGCCATAGAAAAGGATTCACGCATGCAGGAGTATCAGCAGAGGCTGTTACAGAATCTTACATCTGCTTTTCCACAAAACACCAGTGGTGCACGTAGTGAATCCCACAGTTCTAACTTGCCAACCGTGGGACTGTCGAGTCTTCATCGCTCAAACCGTAACAGTAACACCGTATCTGCTGGTACCAGCAATTTTGTGGAATCGTTTCACCAATTTTTTAGACCATCCTTTGCAAGGTCACAGGAGACAAGAAGTCTGACACATAGTCAACGCCTAGAGAGGATGGTACAGGAGTATCTCCAAGTGAACATCGAAGCCATGACTGTGTCACTGGACTCTTGCTCATTTTGGGCTTCCAATCTGGAAAAATGGTCTGAGCTCGCCACTCACGCCTTGGAGATCCTGTCGTGCCCCGCAGCCAGCGTTCTCTCTGAACGTGTGTTCAACGCTGCTGGTGGTGTGCTGACAGATAAGCTCACGCAGCTGTGCACTGAGAATGTAGACAGACTCACGTTCATAAAGATGAACAAATCATGGATCCGCAAGGACTTTTCTACCCCTGTGTCATCCTGGGGAGACTAAAAGCTTGAGGATTTTGGAAAATCACCTCACCAACCATTTTAAGCAACTCTGGGGCAATTGATGCCACTTAAGTGGAAAATCAGCTCAATTTGTTAGCGGACACCATGTCGCGTTTGGAGAGCCCCTGTGTGCCTAAACATTGGAGCTCCCCCACAAGTGACCCCATTTTGGAAACTAGACCCCCCAAGGCACCTATCTAGATGCCTAGAGAGGATGGTACAGGAGTATCTCCAGTGTACAGGAGTATCTCCAAGTGAAAAAGTATTTTTTTTCCACTTTTTCATTTTTACGAATCAATTATTGAAGCACCTGGGGGTTCCAAGTGCTCACTATGTATCTAGATAGGTGCCTTGGGGGGGTCTAGTTTCCAAAATGGGGTCACTTGTGGGGGAGCTCCAATGTTTAGGCACACAGGGGCTTTCCAAACGCAACATGGTGTCCGCTAACAATTTGAGCCGATTTTCCATTCAATTTGTTAGCGGACACCATGTCGCGTTTGGAGAGCCCCTGATGTGCCTAAACAGTGGAAACCCCCCACAAGTGACCCCATTTTGGAAACTAGACCCCTCAAGGATTTTATCAAGGGGTATAGTGAACATTTTGAACCCAGAGGTACGACACAGAATTTGATAACATTAGGTCATCATATTGAATAAGTTGTCATTAGTCTTGAGCACAAGTGCTCGCTACTTGAGTTTGCATCGGGTACTCAGGTATGCACCATGTACTGGTGTGCTCGAGTCCCTGCCCCGCATGTTTCACGGTTATTAGACACCCAAAAAAAACATGTGGGGATCACTCGTGCATGGCAGGCAATCCCCGCAAAGTTTTTTGGCTGCAAAGCATATGGGGCGGAGACTCGAGCATGTCACTCAAATACCCACGATACTCAATGCATACCAGAGCACCCGATGCAAACTCAAGTAGCGAGCTCTTGCGCTCAATACTAGTCGCCATATCGTCATCTTTTTTTCTTACTTTTGAAAAAAATCCCAACCCTAACCCCAACCCCTACCCCAGCCCTAGCCCTAACCCTAGCCCAACCCTAACCCTAGCACAAACCTATCCCGAGAGTTTATTTTTTACGCCGTTCCTCGTGCGGTATAAGTGATTAGACGACTTTATTCTTCGGGTCGGTGCGATTACAGCGATACCAGAATCATATCGGGTTTTTATGACTGACAGCTGTCACGCACTAAAAGACGCATTTTTTGTAAAATCTAGTTTTTGCATCGCCATATTTTGAGAGCTATAATTTTTCCAGATTTTGGCAGACAGAGTCATGTGATGGCTTGTTTTTTGCGGGATGAGTTGACGTTTTTATTGGTGCCATTTTCAGGCATGTGACGTTTTTTGATCGCTTTTTAGTCCGATTTTTGGGAGGCAGAATAAACAAAAACCAACAATTCAGGAATTGTTTTTTTTTTCTTTTATTCTGTTCCACGTGTGGTAAAATTGATAAGGCAGCTTTATTCTTTGGGTCAGTACTTTTACAGCGGTACCACATTTATATAGTTTTTCTATGTTTTGCACTTTTACATAATAAAAGCAATTTTATAGAAAAAATTATTTTTTAGCATCGCTTTATTCTGAGAGCTATAACTTTTTTACTTTTCAGCTGATGGAGCTGTATGGCAGTTTGTTTTTTGCGGGACGAGATGACGTTTACATCGGTACCATTTTTATTTATATTCGTCGTTTAGATCGTGTGTTATTCCATTTTTTGTTTGGCAGTATGGTGATAAAGCATTGTTTTTTGCTTTGTTTTTTTATTATCTTTTTTACCGTGTTCACTGAAGGGGTTAACTAGTGGGACAGTTCTATAGGTCAGGTTGTTCCGGACGCGGCGATACCAAATATATGTACTTTTATTGTTTTTTTTTTCATAATAATATTTATTGATGGGTACATTATATTTTTATTTTTGGTGGATTATTATTTTTATTTATTTTTTATATTTTTACAATTTTTTTTTTTTTTTTCACTTTCTGACCAGTTTTTTTACTTTTATACTTTGTCCCACTATGGGACTTTCACTTTTTTTTCTCTGATCGCCTGCATGGCACAGGAATGGAGCACCATCCCTGTGCCATGCAGGCTGTCAGCGCTGGAGAAGGAGAAGATAGTTTGGAAATGCACTGCGCATGTCCAAAAAATCTTCCTGCTGTCTGGTGACCCGGATGTTGTCATGACGACATCGGGTCGTTATGGCAACATCCTGGAAGCCGCAGCAGACACCGCTGGAGGCCGGAAGAGGAGGTGAGTATACGATCACCTCCCCTTAGCCACCGCAATGCTGCGATCGACTTCGATCGCAAAATTGCGGGGCTTAATGTGCCGGGAGCGGTGCGGGACCGCTCCCTGCACATAGTACCGGGTGTCAGCTGTGACAATCAGCTGACACCCGGCGGCGATCGCGCCTGCACAGTCTGTGTGCGCACGCGATCGCCATGACGTACTAATATGTCCCAGGCTCTTAAAGCCCAGGGCACAGACGCGTATTAGTACGTCATAGGTTGTAAAGGGGTTAAAGTGTACTCATTCAAATTACAGAGCCAATTTAAATTACAGAGCTTAGACCAGCCTCCACCGCGGGGGGTCTCGACCCACCAGCGGACAGGCACCAGTACTGGGAGAGGGGGGCTGGCCGTCAGGGTCCACAGCGGCTCTGGCACAAACCCGGCGACACGGAGGTCACACAGGCAGGAACCGCCTGGCCGTGTTGGCTTCACACTCCAGCGTAGTCCCTCTGCCCGCTCACGCCCGTAACCTCAAAGGGATGCGCAAGCGGCTTTTCTTCCCAGGGCTGTTCCCCGCCCAGCAAGAACGTGGGGGAGCTCAGGTCGGCCTTCCACCATGCTCTCTTACCTCCCTCGCCCTCTTTCCTTCTTCCATTCTCCATCTAACCCCTCGGCTCTGTGGTGTCCGCTCTCCCTCCAGCTCTCTCCTTCTCACAGGTGGACTACCGTGTGTATTCACACTGTGGCGAATCTTTTGGGCTCAGGCATAAAAAGTGGTTGAGGTAATGGATAATATTTGGGCCCCCTTAGAAACGTCCATGACGAGCCATTCGAGGAAGCCACTAAACGCCTCAAATAGTGAGCAGGATATGGAGCACCCCATGGGCAAACAGCGATCTATATAGTATGCTCCTTCCCAGAAGCAGCCCAATAGGCGGACACTATTTAGAGGCACAAGTAGTAAGTAACCAGAACGCCCCCTCAATGTCTGTTTTGGCCATTAGGGTGCCCCTTCCCAACTTCTTGACCCGCCTGATTGCCTTGTCAAAGGATGTACAGTATATACTACTGTACTAGGTTCCGCGTCGATGTTGTCATTTACTGACCTGCCCCTTGGATATGACAAATGGTGGAGTAGTCCGAATGTATTGGGTTCCGTTTTTGGCACGACTCCCAACGGGGATACCACTACGTCTTGTAAGGAAAGTGTTCTGAATGGAACCGCCATTCTACCTAAAGATATTTATTTTTTTTATTTTTTTGTCATGACGTCTGGGTGTTGGTAGGCTGATTTTAGATTTTTACTCCAGTCTTTCTTGATTTTAGAAGGGCATGACATGCCTATATCTGTGTCTCCTCCTCGTTTTACTCCTCCATCTCTTTTCTTTTCGCATGACTATATGTACTTGTCACTTTTCCATGTGTTAGTTGTGTCTTCTGAGCAGTTTGTCAGCTTTTGGACACCTTTGAAGGTGTTTTCTATGTGTTTTCTATGTGTTTTTGTTTGCCTGCCATTGGTTTTAACGGTGTTCGATGAACCGTTCTGCGAACATGTCGGTGTTCGATGAACCGAACCGAACCCGAACACTACGGGGGTTGCTCAACATTAACCGTGACTGTAGCGGACCTGCCGGGGCAGCACACTACACTGTCACGGGGTTCCAGAGAGCGGCAGCGTTCTGGGCATAGTTCACACACACTGGGCCGAAGCTCCTCTCTAGTTTATTAACTGCTTTTTGCCAGCAGTGCAGGAGTTAATCTGGGTTTTCCTGAGATTCTGGTCTCTCAGCTGATTTGGGTTAACTACTCTTTCCTTCTATATAGACTGGGCTCTGACTTCCTAGGGTGTCAGTGATCAGTTCTTCTGCCTGGCTTGGAGAGTGAAGGAGGAGCGTTGTGTATAGGAGCTTGGAGGTTTATTTAGCTATCCCGGTTGCTGTTTTGCTGCATGTTTACCTGCTTTCTCTCATTTTTGGTTTCCACTCCTTAATTCCCTTGTGTTTCCTCTGTGGCTGAGTGAGCATTTCGTGTGACTGCTATTTCTGTTTACCCTGTCTGTATTTCCCTGTCTTGTCACAGTTTCATTATTTTGTAGTTTTCCTCCCTGGAGGGAGAGGGGGTCACTGTCAGGCCTGCGCAGGAGATAAGGAGTAGTGTTGAGCCACCCCCGTAGTGTTCGAGTTCGGTTCGGTTCGTCGAACACCCGTGTGTTCGTCGAACTGTTCGTCGAACACCTTCGAACACCGTTAAAAACAATGGCAGGCAAACAAAAACACATAGAAACACATAGAAAACACCTTCAAAGGTGTCCAAAAGCTGACAAACTGCTCAGAAGACATAACTAACACATGGAAAAGTGACAAGTACATATAGTCATGCGAAAATAAAAGAGGTGGAGGAGTAAAAGGAGGGGGAGACACAGATATAGGCATGTCATGCCCTTCTAAAATCCAAAAAGTGAGAAGCCGACAAGGCCAGTCCGCTCCTGCCCGTGCCACCTCCGTGTCGCCGGGTTTGTGCCAGAGCCGCGGTGAACCCTGACGGCCAGCCCCCCTCTCCCAATACTGGTGCCTGTCCGCTGGTGGGTCGAGCGAGCCCCCCTGTGGTGGAGGCAGCTCTAAGCTTTTTAATTTAAATTGTCTCTCTAATTTGAATGAATACACTTTAAATCCATTTACAAGGATCTATTGGAGGGCAAGTCTCATGCCAGCAGCCGCGTAATTCCAGCTCCAGTAGCGTCCACTAAAGCTGCTGCAGTTAAACAGCTTTTATAAGGATCGAGCTCGGCTGTCCACCGCAAGGCATCCTACTGCCAGTCCCAGCCCCTATGCCTTGGGGTGCCTCCTGATGCTCTTCACTAAGTATCCCATGGTCCCGAATCATTTCCTTTGAAAAAATTAAGTGTCTAAACTACAGGTGGTGTAGCTTGCTTAACAGCCGGGATAATCCGCTGACTAGCAGACACTGCTACTAGGCACAAAGTATTTCCTGGGCTAGATGCAGTTAAAAATTTGTAATTAGATACTCTCGTTGGATGCTGAGAAAGCATTCCATAGAGTCTCCTGGCACGCCATATATGATTCTCTTAAAAAGCTTGGGGTAGGGGTCTAGGGGACCCTTTTATAGCCAAAATCACGGCCCTGTATCGCAATACGTCACCTAGGCTGAAGATAAATGGAACTGTAGCACCCTGAGGGCTCGGTTGCTACAGACGTATTGCACCTCACCCAGAGGTGTGATATCTCACTCTCAGATAAGGATGGAGTGTGGATCAGGACCCGACACCTGCATGCATTACACCACATTGCCGTGGGGCAGGGCGACCAATATGCCCCTGAGATGGGCACGACAGTCCCTGTCCCTGGCTGGAGTGGGGGGAGGGAACACTGAGGAAGGGGAACCCTGTAGTGCAGGAGCAGGGAGGAAGCAGTTCCTGGGTGCATTGAGAAGGGAGTATAAAAGGTGGGCACCATCTTAGTTCAGTGCAGAGAAGTCTGAGCAGAAGTGGCAGGGAGCAGGGGCTCTGCATGAGCTCTGCTCCGGAGGCGGGCCTAGTAACAGAGGCCCAGGCCTGGAAGAGGGAGAAGGAAGGAAGAGGAGCGGAGAAGGCTCCAGGAACGAGGAATGAAGGGATCCCAGGGGTGCGGACGGGCGAGTCGCCACCGCACGCCCGAATCCACCTGCGTGGAGGGGTCAGGCCAAAGGGGGAGACCGGTCCCCGAACTAGTGGAGGCAGGAAACGACCCTCAGCTAGAAACCGGAGGCTCTGACATTTTATGTGGCGCAGCCCCTCGCTACACCCGCTAGGAAGGCACCACATAGGGTCAGGGAAACTGCCGCCAAGTTTACCAAGAGGAGGCCCGAGTCAGCCGGACAGAAGTGTTGGTAAGAAAGGCCAGACAAAGGACACACAAAGGGGGTCCTGTGAAGTGCTCCAAAGTTATCTGGGAGTTGTCTGAGCCCCTCACCTGGTGAGCACAGTACGACGTGGGCAGCCGTTACCTGCAGACGTGGTCTGGATAATAAGAACTGTGAGTAAAGGCCCTGGACTGCATCACTGACTCCGTGTCGTTACTGCTGCTGCCCTGCACCATCACCCCCATCCTCCGCATACACTGCCCTGAGGCTATACTCCTCCCGTGGGGAGTTATGCTACGCTCTGCTGCACCCACAACACCAGCCTCAGCGGTCTGCCCTGGAGCGGCGGTTCACTCTGACCGCAATCCACGGGTGGCGTAGTCGGACATTTAAACATCAAAACCACATAAATAGTTCCGCCACTGGTTTGACCGCCCTGAGCCACGGAACCGGGTTGCCGCCACGGAGACTACAACCACCAGCATCCATCAAAAAGGGTCCGGCTCCGGGTGTCCCAAGGCCCAGGGGGCGCGTCAGAACATTTTCATCACCTTTCACAATCACCAATGGGACAAGGCAGGGATGTTCTCTGTCCCCTCTCTTATACATCCTAGTGACGGAGCACCTGCTCTCATCAATTCGCCATAACCCCAATATTAGGTGGATTGAGGTGGGAGGCACCGAGTACAAGTGCTCTCTATTTGCTGATGATGTCCTAGTATATATCACTCAATCACATATATCCATCCATGCTGTTATGGCTGAAATAGATCACTTTGTTACATGGTCAAATTTTAAAATCAATGCAGCGAAGTCTGAGGCCCTCGATGTCTCCCTCCCCAAATCCATATAGGATTCCATCCAGTCCAACTTTCCCTTTGCCTGTCCCTCACAGGGTATCAAATACTTAGGAATTCCTATTCATAGAGACCTCTCCCATCTATGTTATCTTAATTTTGGGCCCTTTATTGAACAACTCCATACAGACCACGGTTGGCAAGTTAGAACTGTAAGATTCACTACGTGAACCGCTGGTGTTTTGTGGAAAAGCACATGTACACTGCGTTCCAAATTATTATGCAAAAAGTGTTTAGGAGTGATAAGGGAAGAATTTGTTTGTTTGTCAGTTAAACTCATTGATGGTGATGTGTGTCAGGGCTCTTTATATCACTGTAAGCAATTGCAGACACCTGTGCTAATTAGTTTGGCAGGTGTGTCCAATGAAAGGCAAGACTACTTAAGAAGGCTCTCTCATATTATTAAGCAGCCTACATTTTCTGCCAAAATGGGAAAGAAAAAGGATGTGTCGGCTGCTGAGAAGCAACAAATTGTGGAGTGTTTAGGTCAAGGCATGACTACAATCAACATTGTGCGATGATCAGGATGAAGTGTCTTGGCAATCAAGAAGTATGTAGCTGATTCACAGTACACACGTGTGCGTGCTGATAAGGGCAAATTGAGGACTCTTTCCTACAGGCAATTACGTCAGGTTGAAAGAGCAGCGGCCAAAAAGCCTTGTCATAGCAGCAGACAAGTTTTTGAAGCTGCTTGTGCCTCCAACGTCCCCCGAACAACAAGATGCAGGGTCCTTCAGAGGTTTGCAGCTGTGCATACGCCATCCTGTCGACCTCCTCTATCCACTTCACACAAGCAGAAACGGCTCCAGTGGGCCAAACATTACATGAAGACTGATTTCAAAACAGTTTTGTTCACGGATGAGTGCCGTGCAGCGCTCGATGGTCCAGATGGATGGAGTGGAGGATGGCTGGTTGATGGACACCCCACGCAAACACGGCTACAGCGCCAACAAGGAGGAGGTGGAGTAATGTTTTGGGCTGGAATCATGGGGAGAGAGATTGTCGGCCCCTTTAGGATCCCTGAAGGCGCTAAAGATGAACTCCATAATGTATGTGGATTTTCTCAAACAGCACTTCCTGCCATGGTTCAAGAAGAAGAACCGTGTATTTCACAGCAAGATCATTTTTCTGCATGATAATGCACCATCTCATGCTGCACATAAAACATCTGCATCTCTGGCTGATATGGGCATAAAAGGGGACAAACTTATGGTGTGACCCCCATGCTCCCCTGACCTCTACCCCATTCAGAACCTTTGGAGCATCATTAAAAGGAGTGTCTATGATGGCGGGAGGCAGTTCACATCTAAGCAACAGCTCTGGGAGGGTATTCTGTCCTCATGCAAAACAATTGAAGCAGAAACCATCCAAAACCTGACAAATTCAATGGACGAGAGAGTTCAGAAGCTCCTTTCGAACAAGGGGTCCTATGTGAAAATGTAACATCACCTAGAATAAAGTTTTGAGTTGAAAACTGTTTGATTTCAGTTTCTAACAACCTGCTAATGCTTATAATTTCAAAAATGACCATTTTTTTGGTCTTTATTAAAATGAAAAGGTTGATCGAAAAGTTTGGGGGATCTAAGAGTGTGGCAACCCAGTAGTCATGATTACTTCGAATTCTGACAATATGAGGGTCATGCTGCAGGTAGTGCAGCAAGAAGGCACTTATGTGTCTTGCGCATCTCGGAGCCCCAAAATTATTTTCCGGGCTAGATGCAGCTAAAAATTATTTTTAATTTTAAATCTGGTGAAGCTTTAGTATAGATGGCCTAATAGGATCAGTGCTGCACACTGCTACAAAGCCCAAATTATTTTCCAGTCAAGATACAGATAAACATGATTAGTAATTTGAAAGCTTAAAACGGTTGGTAGGGTGATTTTAACCAATCATCAAGCTTTTACTCTCCCCAGGATGACACAGGGGTAGAAAAGTCGTTTCGGATCCATGATTTGTTCATCTTTATGAACGTGAGTCTGTCTACATTATCAGTGGAGAGCCGCGTGCGCTTATCTGTCAGCACACCACCAGCAGCGCTGAACACACGTTCAGACAGAACGCTGGCTGCGGGGCATGACAAGATCTCCAAGGCGTAAGTGGCTAGCTCCGGCCATTTATCCAGATTGGAAGCCCAAAAAGAGCAAGGGTCCAGTGACACAGTCGTGGCTTCAATGTTTACTTGGAGATACTCCTGTACCATCGTCTCTAGGCGTTGACTATGTGTCAGACTTCTTGTCTCCTGTGGCCTTGCAAAGGATGGGCTAAAAAAGTGGTGAAATGATTCCGCAAAATTGATGTTACCAGCAGATACTGTGGTTCTGTTACGGTTTGAGTGCTGAACACTTGACGGTCCCACGGTTGGCAAGTTGGAACTGTGAGATTCACTACGTGCACCACTGGTATTTTGTGGAAAAGCACATGTAAGATTCTGCAACAGTCTCTGCTGATACTCCTGCATGCGTGCATCCCTTTCTATGGCAGGAATAATTTCTGCAAATTTACTTTTGTACCGGGGATCTAACAGTGTGGCAACCCAGTAGTCAGGATTATTTCTAATTCTCACAATTCGAGGGTCATGTTGCAGGTAGTGCAGCAAGAAGGCACTCATGTGTGTTGCGCATCCAGGAGCACCAAGTCCCTGTTGTGTTGGTGGCGAGGTAACAATCATGCTTCCTTCCTCTGTCCTCTCCCCCCAACCTCGCACAACAGAAATGTGATCAAGGTCTCCCTCATCTGATGAGTCTTCCATCAGTTCGTCCTCCACTTCTTCCTGGGCTCCTGCACCTTCCTCACTAGTTTGGCTGCTACCATGCGCCCTGGTAAAACCATCTCCCCCACCCTCACATGCCTGCCGCCTTGGTGCTGCCGACCGTCTGGACCTTGCAGATGTTAGCCCTTCCGCATACAACTCCTCCTCCTCTACTTCCTCCACCTCCTCTTGTGCCACCACCTGACTCCGAATTCTGTTTAACATGTGCTCCAGCATGTAAATCACCGGAATAGTCATGCTGATAATGGCATCGTCAGCACTAAACATCTTCGTCGCCATTTCAAAACTGTGCAGAAGGGTGCATAGGTCCCTGATCTGAGACCACTCCTCCAGCGTGATTTGCCCCACCTCTGAATCTCGTTGGCCCAGGCTATACGTCAGAACGTATTGCACCAGGGCTTGTCGGTGCTGCCACAGTCGCTGCAACATGTGCAGAGTTGAATTCCACCGGGTAGGCACATCGCATTTTAGCCGGTGAAGTGGCAGGCCCAACGACTTCTGTAGAGATGTAAGTCGCTGAGCTGCGGGATGCGAACGGCGGAAGTGAGCACACAGCGACCGTGCCCTCTGCAGAAGGCCATCTAGTCTGGGATAGTGGGCTAAAAATTGCTGGACAACCAGGTTCAACACGTGAGCCATACAAGGCACGTGTGTGACATTGCCCCGGCGAAGGGCCGCACCCAGGTTTGCAGCATTGTCGCACACGGCCTTCCCTGGTTTCAGGTCCAGTGGAGACAACCATTCATGAAATTGGTTCTCCAGAGCTGACCACAACTCCTCAGCTGTGTGACTCACATTTCCCAGACATTTCAATGTAAAAACCGCCTGATGACGTTGAGCCCTACTGCCAGCATAGTAAGGAGGTGTGCAGGATCCCTTCTGCGCAGTTAGAAAGCTTGTGGCATGACCAGACAGGCTTTGGGTGCAGGTGGAAGACCGAGAGGAGGTTGAGGAGGCAGAAGCAGTGGAGGAACTTTGACATAAAGAGGATTGACGCACAACTCGTGGGGACGGCAAGACTTGGACAGCAGCCCCTTGTCCTGCTGTCACCATAGTTACCCAGTGCCCAGTCAGCGACATGTAACGCCCCTGTCCATGCCTACTCGTCCAAGTGTCTGTGGTGAAATGCACCCTGTCACACACAGAGTTTCTCAAAGAAGCCGTGATGTTGTGTGCGACATGCTGGTGGAGCGCAGGCACACCTTTCTTTGAGAAGTAGTGCCGACTGGGCATCTGGTACTGGGGCACTGCGACGGACATAAGGTCTCGAAAATCCTCTGTGTCCACCAGGCGGAAAGGCAGCATTTCTGTAGCCAAGAGCTTGCAGATGGTGAAATTCAACCTCTTAGCTTTCTCATGGCTAGGAGGAAATGGTCTTTTACTTGTCCACATCTGAGGGACCGAGGGCTGGCTATTGTGCTTAGACGGGGTTGATAAGGGTGTCCCCGGCAAACTGCCGGTCTGTGAGGAAGATGCAGGCGGACATGTTAGGTTGCCTTGATCCAAAGGTGGTGCTATCGATGTCGGACAGCGCTCAACACCAGCTGGTGTTCCCACCTCCAAAGAAAATGATGACCTGCCAATCACGCTGGCTGTTGCGGGTAAAGAGGTGGCAGGTCTGCGCCCCAAAACAGGTGTGACTGCTGTCCCCCCAGTCACAGAGGATGAAGAGGCCGCGGATGCACAAGATATGGCAGACGGTGGTTGGCCCGGCCGGCTAGGCCGCATTGTAGCACACTGAGCTTCCCACTGCAACTTATGCTTCATGTCCATGTGCCGGTTCATGCATGAAGTACTCAAACTATGTATTTTTTGGCCTCTACTTAGCTTTTGCTGACAAATGTTACAGATAACACGAGTTGGGTCATCTTTATCGATCTGAAAAAATGCCCAGGCTATGCAAGGTTTAGCACCCATGCGACCTGAAGAGCCACCACGACTTGTGGTGAGAGGCAGAGTTGTGTTTGAGGATGCAGTTGTTGACGTGCTTCCAGTACTACGTCTCTGTCCAGGAAGGCGCAACCTGACCTCGTCGTCACTAGCATCTTCCTCCACCTCCTCTGCTGACCTCATCTCTTGGCTGACTGTGGGTTGACAGTAAGTGGGATCTCCAACCTCATCATCATCACCCTGTGTGTTATCACACCCGTCGTCCTCAGAGCCAACCTGTTCCTGCCCTGACAAAAAACTAAAGTTGTCGCTCCAATCACGTATTTGAGTCTTATCATCGTCTTCCTCATTGTCTCCACCAACAGGAGTTACAGTTTGGGAATGAGGGTCTACATTATGGTCAGAACCTTCTGCGTCTGGTCCTGGATCCGACTCATAAAGATTCTGGGCATCAGTGCAGATCATTTCCTCGTCTGGATTCACAGAAGCGCTGGAGTCGACCTCTGATTCCCAGGCTATAGTATGAGTAAACAGCTCTGCAGACTCAACCATCTGTTCTACCTCATACTCAGACGGGCAGCTGGAGATTTGGGAGCTGTGAGGAAGCAAGTGCGATTTGGGTGACACCTTTGAGGACTGGAGTATTTGTGATGTTGAAGTTGATGTGGAGGAGAGCCCACTTAAAGGAGCACTTGATATCCGTTGAAGCACCTGCTGTTTTTGTGCCTCATCTGGAATTTGTAGCGATTGGCGTGGCCGTAAGAAAGGGATCTTATCACATTGTCCGCTAAAAGAAGTAGACATTTTAGTTTGGCTGGAAGATGGTCTTTCTTCTGCAGATGTTACTGTTGCTTTAACACCTACCCCACGGACACAACCTTTTTTCCCCTTCCCAACACGCCTATTCCCCTTTCCACCAGCAGCAGGCCTTTTTCCACTCATTTTGGTGGTTAACTAATTCACAACTCTGGAGTTGTTTGCACAAAAAAACAATGGATGGTAACCGAGCAGAGCTGAGTGGCCAAACTGTGGTATTAGGCCAAAACTATTGGCTGGGTTAGATGCAGAAAAAAATTATATTCAATTTGCAACCTGATGGAGGTCAGTATAGATGGACTAATACAACAAGTCCCAGACACAGCTAGAAGCCCAATATTTTTTCAGAGGTAGATGCAGAAAAAAATATATTCAGTTTGCAACCTGATGGAGGTCAGTATAGGTGGACTAATAGAACAAGTCCCACACACTGCTAGAAGGCCAAATATTTTTTCAGAGCTAGATGCAGAAAAAAATTATATTCAGTTTGCAACCTGATGGAGGTCAGTATAGATGGATTAATAGAACAAGACCCACACACAGCTAGAAGCCCAATATTTTTTCAGAGGTAGATGCAGAAAAAAATATATTCAGTTTGCAACCTGATGGAGGTCAGTATAGATGGATTAATAGAACAAGACCCACACACAGCTAGAAGCCCAATATTTTTTCAGAGGTAGATGCAGAAAAAAATATATTCAGTTTGCAACCTGATGGAGGTCAGTATAGATGGACTAATACAACAAGTCCCACACACAGCTAGAAGCCCAATATTTTTTCAGAGGTAGATGCAGAAAAAAATATATTCAGTTTGCAACCTGATGGAGGTCAGTATAGGTGGACTAATGGAACAAGTCCCACACACTGCTAGAAGGCCAAATATTTTTTCAGAGCTAGATGCAGAAAAAAATTATATTCAGTTTGCAACCTGATGGAGGTCAGTATAGATGGATTAATAGAACAAGACCCACACACAGCTAGAAGCCCAATATTTTTTCAGAGGTAGATGCAGAAAAAAATATATTCAGTTTGCAACCTGATGGAGGTCAGTATAGATGGACTAATACAACAAGTCCCACACACAGCTAGAAGCCCAATATTTTTTCAGAGGTAGATGCAGAAAAAAATATATTCAGTTTGCAACCTGATGGAGGTGAGTATAGATGGACTAATAGAACAAGTCCCACACACTGCTAGAAGGCCAAATATTTTTTCAGAGCTAGATGCAGAAAAAAATTATATTCAGTTTGCAACCTGATGGAGGTCAGTATAGATGGATTAATAGAACAAGACCCACACACAGCTAGAAGCCCAATATTTTTTCAGAGGTAGATGCAGAAAAAAATATATTCAGTTTGCAACCTGATGGAGGTCAGTATAGATGGACTAATAGAACAAGTCCCACACACTGCTAGAAGGCCAAATATTTTTTCAGAGCTAGATGCAGAAAAAAATTATATTCAGTTTGCAACCTGATGGAGGTCAGTATAGATGGATTAATAGAACAAGACCCACACACAGCTAGAAGCCCAATATTTTTTCAGAGGTAGATGCAGAAAAAAATATATTCAGTTTGCAACCTGATGGAGGTCAGTATAGATGGACTAATACAACAAGTCCCACACACAGCTAGAAGCCCAATATTTTTTCAGAGGTAGATGCAGAAAAAAATATATTCAGTTTGCAACCTGATGGAGGTCAGTATAGGTGGACTAATAGAACAAGTCCCACACACTGCTAGAAGGCCAAATATTTTTTCAGAGCTAGATGCAGAAAAAAATTATATTCAGTTTGCAACCTGATGGAGGTCAGTATAGATGGATTAATAGAACAAGACCCACACACAGCTAGAAGCCCAATATTTTTTCAGAGCTAGATGCAGAAAAAAATTATATTCAGTTTGCAACCTGATGGAGGTCAGTATAGATGGATTAATAGAACAAGACCCACACACAGCTAGAAGCCCAATATTTTTTCAGAGCTAGATGCAGAAAAAAATTATATTCAGTTTGCAACCTGATGGAGGTCAGTATAGATGGATTAATAGAACAAGACCCACACACAGCTAGAAGCCCAATATTTTTTCAGAGCTAGATGCAGAAAAAAATTAGATTCAGTTTGCAACCTGATGGAGGTCAGTATAGATGGACTAATAGAATGATGCTATGCCCAAAAGATTTTACTTCACTAGGTGCAGTAAAAAAATTGGTATTCTATACACAGGTGGTATATCTTGCAACACAGATAGGCTACTCCACTGACTAACACACTCTGCAATAGGCCAAAAAGGATTAGCTTTGCTAGATTCAGCCAAATGCTGTGAAAAAAACTTGCACAGCACTGGCACAGACCTGCCTGGCAAAAACTGATAGGAACTGATGTAACCTAGTCCTGAAAAGGACTCCAATTACAATTAGTCTTTACTCCCACAACCTATCTATTTAAGAGCACAGACCTGCCTGATAAAAGTCGTAGGAAATGCTGTAACCTAGTCCTTAAAAGGACTGCAATCACAACTATTCCCTACTCCCAAGCTATCTGTAGATTTGTGCGAAAATTGGCTTGAAATTAACAAGGTATAGCGCACACAGCAACAGCGGTGCCGTCTAACACGCAGCTGCAGCAGTGAGAAAATGGTGGCGACGGGGAAAATGGCTTGGTCTTATAGGGCAAGGACATGTGACATACACTGCCAATGACACATGCCCTTGCTTGTGTGAAAAAAAGCACTTCGCTCCGTGTGTGCGCTGCTGATAGGCTGACAGATTGCACCTCCCCACTGCAAATGCGGGAAAGAGAAAAAAAAATGGAGATCTTCATTGTTCCTGCAGAGATCCATCCCCTGCCCCTCCCCCCACCCCGCTGTACACTCAAACTGCGTATTAACATTAATTTTCATCATTACTGAGAAAAAATCCAGTTATGATTTTGGTGCACGAACAGTTATCGAACATAACCTCGAACAGCCAAATTTTTCTCAAATTGTTCGTGTTCGCCGAACGGCTCGAACACCGCCCAAAACAGCTCGAATTTGAGATTGGCGAACAGTTCGAGTAGAACAACGCTCATCTCTAATAAGGAGATGCTGGCAGCTCAGGCTTCCTCACCTTCGGTGGTACCCCTGAGATAAGGGACAGTCAGGGCCCCCCTAGTGTGGCAGGGACATGTGCTGGTCCCAACACTCAGCCATTTCCCGGTTTTGCCGTTAACGGTGTGACATACACCTTCTGTGATTGTCGGGACTTTGCATTATTTACCCTCCTCGTGCACCATCGCTTCAGTGGAGTTCACTATTATTTTGGAATTCTATAGAAATCAATGGACCTTTAATTTTACGCAAGGGCAAAGCGACATTGTTTAGGAACTTTGTGAGGATTTGCAATAAAAAAAAATCATAGCTGTCTCCATCACATGCTGTATTACTGCACTATTTTAAAGGAGTATATTCGACATACAGCAGCAGGGGCACTACAGAATATTTAAAGGCATTTCCAAGATTACTGGTGGTCTGTTAGTCAAATAGTAATAAGAATCACAGAAAAGTGGATTAAACCTGCTTGAAATCACAGAAAAAGGCCATACTGGTAGAGACTGGATGAAACAAGTTCAGCATGCAGATAAGACAATGGTGTATGGGGGAGGAGAAAAAAGCTGAGGAACAGACACTAGCACTAGTACTGTTCACGAGGGGGTGGCAATATGAGCTAAGCAGCTGAAGGAAATTCCACACAATTAACTCAAGGACCTTTCATGAAGGACCTTTCATTCAGCTGATCTGCAGCCTACATTCAGATCCCGATCAGGAACTGCAAGATGTGAGGAGGAAAGTCTACTCTGAAACCCGTTGCATGAATAGTTTAGTTTCATACTCACTGATTCCATCGTCCTGTCAGTGGCAGTGCCCAGGACTTACTGAATCCTCATTTTCTTTTTCAAAAGAATCCTCCTCTTGCCTTTACACAGTATTTCCATATAGTTACATGATAATATTCAGTAGACATGCAGTCATCACTAGAGGGAGCTGACTCACTGCATATGAATTTTTACAGATTTCTTTAAAAGAACACTAAACACAAAAAAAATACCCCAGCAATTCCTCCCTCAATCTTATCATCTTTGATCATATTCTCATATTTTAATTACATCTGAGAAATATATAAATAAGTCTGTTCCCATTTCTCATGAGCTCTGCCATGCCCCCATCCTCTTCATTGTTTTGTGTCTGGCTGTTAGACAACTGCTTGTTGTGCCCTGCAGGCAGTAAGATAATAGATTGCTAAGCCCTACCAAATTGCTAATGGACATAGAAGGGCAAAAGCAAAGATGGAACTGTTCAGCAGACCAAACCTTATGTGTAGGATTTCTGCAGGTTTCGAAGTCATGCAGAAAATGCTGCAGGCTACCAAACAATGCTGGCAACAATATTTTTTTAATATTAAATCCATCTGTAGTGAGTTCCTAAAATTTGTGACAGTAAGAATTTCATCATTTAAAGGGAATCTGCCACCAATTTTTTTGCTACTACATCTGAGAGTAGCATGCTATGGGGCGGAGACTTTATTTGAATGTAGAGTGAAACCAGCCCATCCTCACTATAGCCTCTACAGTTCTCGGCTTGGAGGAAGCCACTCCTGTCCGATATGGCACCAGAGACTTGATTCCAGCAGTATATCACTTACTGGGCTGCTTGCTATAGTTTTACTAAAATCACAGTTTTATCTGCTACAGATCTACTAGTTCTCAGAATTCTGACCTGTCACCAGGTTTTCCATATATAAACTAAAAGCATCCCCTTTAAGTCCACCTCTGTGTATAAGCCCCCCACTCCACCCTCAGATCCATGAAAATACCTTTATCACCTGCGGGGAGAGAGGAGGTGCCAAGTTCAGACCTGCAAGCAGGGGTCTTATACACAGAGGGCTTAAAGTGGTGGTTCAAAGTCCAAATTAATTTTCCTCCTAGATCCCTATCTATTTCATGCTATAACCTAAACTATTTTCTAATATAATTGAATTAAAATTGCCCTATCCTTTTCTAACAACACTATTTAACTGATTTTCTTTTTTTCCACTTACTTTTTGATGATGCTTCATTTAAGAAACACAGTGCATGCTGGAATACTCAAACGAAGTGTCATCAGTGATGCCCGTTCCAGGAGCTGAGCTAGTCCCTGCAACATGTGCACTGTGCTACGTGCACAATGACAGCGCACTTTCGGTTGCCAACTCAGATTAGCAGTAACGAGCAGGCAAAAGAACGCGTTGTCAGAATGCTCAGCGTTCAGAGATGAGCGCCACCCTTGCAAGTGGCGTCACTGGTCTCTGCACATCAGGTATTCTGACAACACGCTCTGTTGCCAATCCATTACAGCTGATCTGAGCGGGCAACAGAGAGCGCGCTGTCATTGCGTGCATCGCACAGTGCACTGGGATTCTCAAACAAATCGTCATCAAAAAAGTAGTTTAGATTATGGCATTATATAGATAGGGATTAAGTAGAACAGCTAATTTGGACTTCAAAGCACCCCTTTAAAGATGGTGCTATTAATTTATATGGGGAAAACCTAGTGGAATGTTTCCTATAAAAGATGAGCGCAACAACGTACCACTGTGTGTTGTGATAGTGTAAATACTGACATCACATTTATTTTCTTTGTGCGGCCCGTTCATCTGTTTCTCGTTGCATGGAATTTCTGAGGTCCAGTTTCACAATATTGGAAGAGAAGACGCTTGCAATGACACGGAGACTCGCTAGAGATCTTGGTTTGAACCTCATCATTGTGAACATGGACCGTTTGATAGCGATTCTCCACACATTGCTGCATTAAATTGTCAGCACTATATTGAAATCACACATAATGATGATAACAGCAGCAGATTAGTTCCAGTGTGGGGCACATGGTGAGCTGCACTTCATGCTTTGTTTTACAGGAAATCATTTAGGCAAATGAGCAACTGTTTTCTGCTTTCCATATGCTTAGAATTTACACAGACACAGCAGAAAGCTTCAGCATTACATCACTGACAGCCACATTAGAGTCACTAGAGTCGGGATCTGAGGAAATCCCTCATTTCCTTGAATTAGATTTTCTGGCAAAAAACTCACCATGTTTTAATGCACAGATAAATGGTAAACAAAACGTATCCAGCGTTGGACCCTTATATGAGCACATATGCAAAATAAAAAAATCACATAAAACCTCACAGCTAGGAATGCAATGAAAAGTAAAAGCATTCACAAAAGATGATGGATTGGTCACAGTCAGAATCATAGAATGTTAGAGTTGGAGGGGCTTCCGGGGTCATCGCGTCCAACCCCCTGCTCAATGCAGGATTCACTAAACCATCTCAGACAGATGTCTGTCCAGCCTCTGTTTGAAGACTTCCATTGAAGGAGAACTCACCACCTCTCGTGGCCGCCTGTTCCACTCATTGATCACCCTCACTGTCAAAAAGATTTTCTTAATATCTAATCTGTATCTTCTCCAATTCAGTTAAATCCCATTGCTTCTCGTGTTTCCATGTGCAAATGAGAATAAGGATAATCCCTCTACACTGTGACTTCAGATATTTGTACAGCTATTAAGTCTCCTCTTAACCTTCTTTTTTGCAAGCTAAACATTCCCAAATCCTGTAACCGTTCCTCATAGGACATACTTTGCAGTCCACTCACCATCATGGTAGCTCTTTTGTGAACTTGTGAGCTCCAACTTTTCAATGTCTTTTTTTTAAAATGTGGTGCCCAGAACTGGTCACAGTATTACAGATGAGGTCTGACCAAAGAGGAGTAGAGGGGGATTATTACTTAGTGTGATCTAGACTCTATGCTTCTCTTAATACATCCCAGAACTGTGTTTGGCTTTTCTGCTGCTGCATCACACTGTTGTGCAGTCTGTCATCTATTAGTATACCCACGTTTTTTTTTCACACGTGCTGTTGCATAGTTCTATTCCTTCCATTCTGTAGATGTAATTTTTGTTTTTCTTACCCAGTTGTAGAATCTTGCATTTCTCCCTGTTAAATAGAATTCTATTAGTCACTGCCCATTGTTCAGGCTTATCTAGATTCTTCTTAATCCTTTCTGTCTTCTCTAGTGTTAGGGCCCCGTCACACTTAGCGACGCTAAAGCGATCCCGACAACGATGCGACTTGTCAGGGATCGTTGCTGCGTCGCTATGTGGTCGCTGGTGAGATGTCAAACAGTCAGATCTTCCCAACGACGCAGCAACCCGTAGCGACCTGTATAACGATGCACGCATATATGTTTCTGTGTCTGAGTCGTCAACAAGGTCGTTGGTAAGGTGTCAAACAGACCGATGCATGCTATCCAGCGGGGCTTCAACGATCAAAAAAAGGTCCAGATCATTCCGACATGACCAGCGATGTCACAGCAGGGGCCTGGTCGCTGCTAAGTGTCAAACGTAGCGAAAACGCTACTGAGGTCGCTGTTGCGTCACAAAACTTGTGACTCAGCAGCGATCTCGCTAGCGATCTCGCTTAGTGTGACGGGGCCTTTAGCTATCCCTCCTATCTTTGCATCGTCTGCAAATTTGATTAGTTTACCTTCAGTTCCCTTATCTAGATAATTTCTAAAAATGTTGAATAACACTGGTGCCAGGACAGAGCTTTGTGGTACCCCACTTAAAACATTCTTCCAATTGGATGTGCAACCATTTATTACCACACTTGGAGTACGATCAATGAGCCAGTTATGAATCCACCTAACCGTAGCCTTGTCAATCCCATATTTGGTCATTTTTTCAATAAGGAATGGTATGAGATACTTTATCAAATGCTTTGCTGAAGTCGATATATAGTACAACCCCTGGCAAAAATTATGGAATCACCGGGCTCGGAGGATGTTCATTCAGTTGTTTAATGTTTTTGAAAAAAGGCAGATCAGACATGGCACAAAACTAAAGTCATTTCAAATGGCAACTTTAGGGCTTTAAGAAACACTAAAAGAAATCAAGATTAAAAATGTGGTACTCAGTAAGAGTAATTTTTTTCAGACCAAGCAGAGGGAAAAAAATATGGAATCACTCAATTCTGAGGAAAAAATTATGGAATCACCCTGTAAATTTTCACTTCCAAAACTAACACCTGCATCTAATTAGATCTGCTCGTTAGTCTGCATCTAAAAAGGAGTGATCACACCTTGGAGAGCTGTTGCACCAAGTGGACTGACATGAATCATGGCTCCAACACGAGAGATGTCAATTGAAACAAAGGAGAGGATTATCAAACTCTTAAAAGAAGGTAAATCATCATGCAATGTTGCAAAAGATGTTGGTTGTTCACAGTCAGCTGTGTCTAAAATCTGTACCAAATACAAACAACATGGGAAGGTTATTAAAGGCAAACAAACTGGTAGACCAAGGAAGACATCAAAGCGTCAAGACCGGAAACTTAAAGCAATATGTCTCCAAAACAGGAAATGCACAACAAAACAAATAAGGAAGAATGGGAGGAAACTGGAGTCAATGTCTGTGACCGAACTGTAAGAAACCGCCTAAAGTAAATGGGATTTACATACAGAAAAGCTAAACAAAAGCCATCATTAACACCTAAACAGAAAAAAACAAGGTTACAATGGGCTAAGAAAAAGCAATCGTGGACAGTGGATGACTGGATGAAAATCATATTCAGTGATGAATCGCGAATCTGCATTGGGCAAGATGATGATGCTGGAACTTTTGTTTGGTGACGTTCCAATGAGATTTATAAATATGACTGCATGAAGAGAACATAGAAATTTCCACAGTCATTGATGATATGGGGCTGCATGTCAGGTAAAGGCACTGGGGAGATGGCTGTCATTACATCTTCAATAAATGCCCAAGTTTACATTGATATTTTGGACAGTTTTCTTATCCCATCAATTGAAAGGATGTTTGGGGATGATGACATCATTTTTCAAGATGATAATGCATCCTGCCATAGAGCAAAAACTGTGAAAACATTCCTTGAAAGAAGACACATAAGGTCAATGTCATGGCCTGCAAATAGTCCGGATCTCAATCCAATTGAAAATCTTTGGTGGAAGTTGAAGAAAATGGTCCATGACAAGGGTCCTGTAACATCCCTGGCGGCGAGCTTGCATAGTGCACCACCTCCCACTATGCAAGACCGCAATCTTACCTGTCAGTCCAGCCTGCAAACCTTGCTCTAGTTCATGCTGTGTGCATGTCTCTTGTCTGATTGCTTAGGGCGGCGGCCCGGTTACTTCCTGATTCTTATAGCTGCTGTGGGCACACTCCTAATGTGTCCCCAGCCTATTGCTGTGAGTCACTGGATATTTAAACCCCCTCCACCCAGAAGGAGGTGCCTGAGCAACACTATCTATCAGTGTTCTCCTTGCCTCTGAGTTGCCAGGTCTTATCCTGTATCTTGTCTGTTTCTGCCACCCTGGGGGCTGCATACCCAGGCCTGTTATCTCTGTCTTCTAGTCTGTTTCCGCCACTCTGGGGGCTGTATACTCAGGCCTGTTATCTCTGACTTCTAGTCTGTTTCCGCCTCTCTGGGGGCTGTATACCCAGGCCTGTTATCTCTGACTTCTAGTCTGTTTCCGCCACTCTGGGGGCTGTATACCCAGGCTCGTTCTTGTATCTCATTGCAGTAGCAGTTCCTGTCTGAACTGTATCCTAGCCTGTTACCTGTTTGTCTCTATGTCCGTACCTTCCCTTTTCCTGCAGTATCAGAACCTGCACCTAACTCCAACTCGTTGTCTCTGTACTTCTGTTTGTGAGTTTTGTGTCCACTCGCTACTTCATAGTAAGTACCTTGTGTGTATCTGGTTCTGCTTGTCCCTTTTCCTTTCCTCCGTATCTACCTCCTGTGTTCTAGCCATCTTCCTGTGCTTTCCAGTCTGTTCCATGTGAACAGAGCCCTGTCCTCTCTGCCTGCACCTTCAGCCCTGTTCCGCTCTGCTTGCTCACTGCGGCAGTGGTTTCCCTCTACTCTGTCTTGCCCACCACTCCGGCGGTTCCTCTCTGCTCTGCCTTGTCCACTGCACCTGCGGTTTCGCTCCGCTCTGCTTGCTCACTGCGTCAGTGGTTTCCCTCTGCTCTGTCTTGCCCACCGCTCCGGAGGTTCCTCTCTGTTCTGCCTTGTCCACGGCACCTACGGTTTCGCTCCGCTCTGCTTGCTCACCGCGTCAGCGGTTTCCCTCTGCTCTGTCTTGCTCACCTCATCAGCGGTTTCCCTCTGCTCTGTCTTGCTCACCGCACTAGCGGTTTCTCTCGGCTCTGCCTTGTTTACCGCTCCATCGATTTCGCTCTGCTCCGCCTTGTCCACCGCACCAGCGGTTTCGCTCTGCTCTGCTTGCTCACCGCACCGGCGGTTCCTCTCTGCTCTGCCTTGTCCAAAGCTCCGGCGGTTCTGCTCTGCCTTGTCCTCCGCTCCGGCGGTTTCGCTTTACTCTGCTTGTCTACCGCATCCGCGGCTCTGTTCCTGTCTCCCAGGCTGTACTGGACCCTATCCAGCCTGCGCTCCAACCTGCTAGTACCTCCCTGTCTGCTCCCCAGCCGTGCTTGCCAGTATCTCCCTGTCTGCACTCCAGCCGTGCTTCCCTGTGCCCACCTGTCTGCATACCAGCCGTGCTTACCAGTACCCACCTGTCTGCATACCCGCGTGTGCTTACCAGTATCCAACTGTCTGCATACCAGCCGTGCCTGCCAATACCCACCTGTCTGTATGCCAGTCTAACCTGTCTGTTCCTGCATTCCCCGGTGTGGGCCAACAGCTGTGACCGGGGTCTGACCTGGAGTAGCACCTGGTCCCTCTGCTCGGTTCCTCCTTGGTCCACGGAGTCGACTGAGCCGCCGTGCGACCTTGGTCGGATCGGGTTGATAGTTACGCCCCTCCAGGCACTCCTCGGCTCATGGTACCGTGGGATCACTAATCACGCTCACGCCAGTCAGTCCAGGTGCGAGCGTAACGGCTCCAACCTGCAAAGCTGATCTGGCAACAGCAATCAGAGAAAGTTGGAGCCAGATTGATGAAGAGTACTGTTTGTCACTCATTAAGTCCATGCCTCAGAGACTGCAAGCTGTTATTAAAGCCAGAGGTGGTGCAACATAATACTAGTGATGTATTGGAGTGTTCTTTTGTGTGTGTTTTTTTTCATTATTCCATAATTTTTTTCCCTCTGCTTGGTCTGAAAAAAATTACCCTTACTGAGTACCACATTTTTATCTTGATTTCTAATAGTGTTTCTTAAAGCCCTAAAGTTGCCATTTTGAAAAGACTTTAGGGTTGTGCCATATCTGTGATCTGCTTTTTTTCAACAACATTAAACAACTGAAAGAACATCCTCTGAGCCCGGTGATTCCATAATTTTTGCCAGGAGTTGTATATCTACTGCATTTCCCTGATCCACCCAGTCAGTGATTCCATCATAGAAGGAAATTAGATTAGTCTGGCATGACTTATTTGCTACAAACCTATGCTGGCTCTGGTTAATTACTGTATTCTTATTCAAGTAATTACATAGATGCTGTATAATAATTTGTTCAAAGATCTTTCCTGGTATAAAAGTAATGCTCACTGGTCTGTAATTTCCTGGTTCCATCTTCTTTCCTTTTTTTGAAGATAGTGACATTTGCCATTCTCCATTCTTCTGGGACTTCTGTTCTTCAGGAATTTTTAAAGATTCGGGCTAGTGGTTCTGCAATTTCCTCTGCCATCTCTCTTTTTATTCCTTCGATAGCACAGTGAAGATCAGTTGATGTTACATTTGCTTTCTTGGAAAACACAGATGCAAAATAGGAATTTAAAAGTTCAGCCTTCTCAACATAATTTTTGACCAATTCACCATTATTATCCTATAAAAATCTTATAGCATCTTTGACTTTTCTGGTGCTCTTGACATACCCACCAAATACTTTTTTTATCGCTTTTGATCTTCCTTGCAAGTATCACTTCATTACTGGCTTTAGCTCTTATAACGCTTGCCCTCCATTCCCTGCAGAAAGCATTATATTCTTCTTTAGATATGCCTCCCTCTTTCCATTTGATATACATTTCCTTTTGCATATCGCATACCTGACCTCCATTCCTGAGGCGGAGAATGGCGAATCCTCGCAGCACAAAATGCGTGCACTAGGATTCACAAGTCTGCAGTCACATGGACTGAGGAAAGAGGACCTTTCACCAAAATTTTCATTCTGAACTGGACACAGTATCTAATAGCATCTGCATAGTGGAATAAAATGTTTGCTATTTTTTAATTTCACCTCTCCGTTGTGGAGATATTAGCAATGAAAGTATTTGGCACCTTGTGAGCTATCTTTTTTAAGTCCAAGTGGGTGTTATCAGACAGTTTTCATTTGAAGCATGTACTTCTCCCTATATGATGGTGATCTATCTTAAGCAGGCAGCAATTACAGGAAAGAACACGTCCACACCACAGCTTAGCGCAGGTTTCAATGTGTGTGAGATGTAATCACACTGTAACGGGTCCGGGAGGCGGAACCTCTGAGCTATTATACAAGGGGGCGGCCCTTGTAAGGGAGCGGGTGGCAGTCTCTGGGTGAACGGACAGGGAGTTACGGCAAGTGATCAGGGCAGTCTCTGGGTAAGGGGTAGGTACGACCTGTGATGGCAGAGCCTCCGGGTAGGCTAGCAGGCAGATGGTAGATGTGTGCTCCCAGGTGAGCAAGCGAGAGTCTCTGGAATAGCAGGTGGTCACGGCACGTGACGGCGGAACCTCCGGGCTGGCAGGCAGGTAGGTAACGGAGAAGCGCTCCCAGGTGAGCGGGCAAGAGTCTCTGGAATAGCTGGTGGTCACCGCACGTGACAACGGGACCTCCGGGCTGGCAAGTAGGCAGGTAACGGAGATGCGCTCCCAGGTGAGCGGGCAAGAGTCTCTGAGATAGCTGGTGGTCACAGCACGTGACAACGGAGCCTCCGGGCTGGCAAGCAGGCAGATAACGGAGAAGCGCTGTCACGGGTGTGTTGCCACGAAGATCGTCACGAGTACACAGCCTGACTTCTCGCAGCTGACTTGTTGGTGCTTTGTGTTTTCTCGGCAGTGTAGGAGTTAATTCTCTCTCTCTCTGGGCTAGCTGAGGTCCAGCCTCGCCCAGCTGCAATCAATGCTTCTTTAGTGAGACTCCTTTATATTCCTGCAGGTCTGTTTGGGAGGTGTCGGTGAAAGCTTTTCATTCAGACTTACAGAGCGGATCGTGGTGTTTGGAGTTGCTGAGATAAGTGTATTTGGAAGTGTTTTTTCCCTTTCCTCGCTTTATCATTTATCTCCTTTCCCGTTGGTGTTCCCTCTGTTGTAGTTGTGTAGAAGTTGTATGCAAGGTGGTTTTGGTTTTTCCCTTGTACTGTCTCGTTCGTCTAAATACTGTGTGTGGGCATATTATTTCTGGTTCCCTATTGTTGTGATCGGGGTCCTTCTCAGGACTAGATTACTTAGGTGCAGGGATCCTCAGGAGGTAGGGGTTACGCTGGCGGCCTGGACCTCTGTACTTTTAACAGTACCTCCAGGTTGAGGGGTTAGTCAGGGTCCCAGCTTAGGGTCAGCTTAGGCCCCCTACCTCCAGTATTCTGTGACAGTGTGACATTTTCACCGACCCACTTAGTTTTCTCCAGCTACCATGGATCCAGTAGCCGGTCTAGCTCGGCAGTTGCAGAGTTTGTCCATGGGGCTGGCGGACGTTAAGTCCAAGGTTTTGCATCCTCTGGAGCAAGCCGGACCAGAACCTAAAGTAGCTCTCCCTGACAAGTTCACTGGGGGGCGGGACAAGTTTTTTGTTTTCCGGGAGGCATGCAAATTGTACTTTCGGCTGCGGCCTCGGTCATCGGGCAGTGAAGAACAAAGGGTGGGAATTGTCATCTCGCTCCTACAAGGGGACCCTCAATCTTGGGCGTTCTCTCTTCCCCCAAGCTCCCCGGTTCTCCAGTCAGTGGATAGGTTTTTCGCTGCTCTGGGACTCGTATATGATGACCCAGATCGGATCTCCCTTGCTGAGTCTAAGTTACGTAGGATTCAGCAGGGAGATCGTCCGGCGGAGGAATTCTGTTCGGAGTTCCGTAGGTGGGCCACGGACACCCAGTGGAATGACCCGGCTCTTAGGAGCCAGTTTTGTCATGGTTTATCCGACAAATTACAGGATGTGTTGGCACAGTATGACTCTCCCGCGTCACTGGAAGCCGCTATGGCCCTTGCTATTCGTGTTGACAGACGGCTTCGGGAGAGGTGCGGGATAACTCTACCCCCTGTAATGTCTCCACCTCCTACAAGGTCCCCTCATATGGTGGTTCCCCTGGTCAGTCCGGAGGAGCCTATGCAATTAGGAGGGACATCATTTCGGGGAAGGGGACCGGTGGTGTGCCATAAGACAGGAAGGTGTTTCCTCTGCGGGAAAAAGGGACATTTTATTGGGGGGTGTCCATCCCGTCCCTTGCAGAGTAAAGAGTCGTCGAAAAAACTGTTGATCCCAGGTTGTGTGGTGGACGGCAATCTGGGAGTAGGTATTTCGTCCCTAGGTTCGTCTCAGTTTCTCGTACCGGCGGAGGTGGTGGTGGGTACGAGAACTGAGAGGATATCTGTTCTTCTGGATAGTGGGGCCGGGGCTAATCTGGTTGATGCTCGGTTTGCCCGGGTTCAAGGTATGCGATTGAGTGAGTTGGCTAAACCCATCCCCATATTCTCGATCGATGCCAGGCCTCTCGGTCAGGGAAGTTTTTTGCAAGCTGTGCATGGTGTAAAACTTCAAGTGGGGGCAATACATAAAGAACTGTTGTCTTGCTACGTGTTGGAGGGTCTTCCCACTCCTATAGTGTTGGGCCTTCCTTGGTTAGCTAAGCATAACCCGGTTATTAATTGGCAAACCAGAGAGATAAGCCAATGGAGTAAATTCTGTAATAAAAACTGCATGAACACGGTCATCGGTGCGGTTACTCCTTGGGTCTTACCTCCATTTCTGGCGGACTTTGAGGATGTATTCTCGGAGAATGGGTGTCAGGAACTACCTCCTCATCGCGAGTATGACTGTTCTGTAAAACTGCTCCCTGAGGCCAAGTTACCTAAAGCTAGGTTGTATAACCTTTCTGGTCCTGAGAGGCAGGCCATGAAGGATTATATTTCTGAAAGTCTGGCTAAGGGGCATATTAGACCTTCATCTTCACCGGTGGCCGCGGGGTTCTTCTTTGTTAAGAAGAAAGATGGAGGCCTACGCCCTTGCCTGGATTTCCGTGAACTTAATCGGATTACGGTCCGAGATCCGTATCCGCTCCCACTTATTCCCGATCTCTTTAATCAGATCGTGGGCGCCAAATGGTTCTCTAAGTTGGATCTCAGGGGGGCGTACAATCTGATTAGGATGAAGGAGGGGGATGAGTGGAAGACGGCGTTTAACACTCCGGAGGGGCATTATGAGAACCTTGTCATGCCATTCGGTCTGACTAATGCCCCGGCGGTGTTTCAACACTTTGTTAATGATATTTTTCGCCACCTGGTGGGACAGTTTGTTGTCATATATCTGGATGATATCTTAATTTACTCGCCGGATCTGGTGTCTCATCAGGAGCACGTTAGACAGGTGTTACAGATCTTGCGGGATAATAAACTGTATGCCAAGTGGGAAAAGTGTGTGTTCGCCGTACAGGAACTCCAGTTTTTAGGCTTCCTGGTTTCAGCGTCCGGTTTTCGTATGGACCCTGGGAAAGTGCGGGCAGTTCTTGAGTGGGATCGGCCGGAGAATCTTAAGGCACTACAACGTTTCCTGGGGTTTGCTAACTATTACCGGAAGTTCATTCGTAATTTCTCGTCCATGGTTAAGCCTCTCACAGACATGACTAAAAAGGGGACGGATTTTTCTAGGTGGTCTGACAAGGCTTGTCAAGCATTCTCCTCCTTGAAAAAATGTTTTGCCTCGGCACCCATACTCATTCAACCTGATGCGTCTCAGCCATTCTTTGTAGAGGTAGACGCTTCCGAGGTAGGGGTGGGAGCAGTATTGTCACAGGGTTCGTCCCCTGGTAAGTGGCATCCGTGCGCCTTTTTCTCTAAAAAGTTGTCGTCCGCTGAGAGGAATTACGATGTCGGCAATAGGGAACTCTTGGCCATTAAGTTAGCTTTTGAGGAGTGGCGCCATTTTTTGGAGGGGGCAGTTCATCCGGTCACCGTCATCACCGATCACAAGAACCTGCTATATCTGGAGTCCGCTAAACGTCTGAATCCCAGACAAGCTAGGTGGTCATTGTTTTTTACCAGGTTTAATTTCGTCGTTACATATCGTCCTGGGTCTAAAAATGTAAAGGCGGATGCCTTATCTCGCAGTTTCCCTGGGGCCGGGAATACGGACGACCCGATTCCTATTCTTCAGGAGGGGGTGGTGGTTTCGGCAGTATGCTCTGAGCTGGAGGAGGAGATATTGGAGGCTCAGGGGGACGCCCCTGTTGGACCTTCGGGGAGACTGTTCGTTCCAGATCAGTTGCGACAAAAGGTGATCGAGGCACACCATAACTCAGTTTTTGCAGGACACCCGGGGAGTAAAGCAACTGTGGATCTCCTCTCGCGTCGGTTTTGGTGGCCTAACTTACATAAAGAGGTGGTAACTTTTGTCGCGTCCTGTGGGGTTTGTGCGCGCTCTAAGACCTCACATACCCGTCCGTCTGGGGCCCTCTTACCTTTGAAGATCCCGGAGCGTCCTTGGACTCATCTGTCTATGGACTTTATTACGGACCTCCCTCCGTCTTCGGGTAAAACGGTCATACTCGTTGTAGTGGACAGGTTCAGCAAGATGGCACATTTTATCGCTCTTCCGGCTCTCCCTAATGCTAAAACTCTTGCGCAGGTGTTCATTGGGGAGATTGTGAGGCTTCACGGGGTACCCTCCGAGGTGGTGTCTGATCGGGGGTCTCAGTTTGTGTCCAAGTTCTGGAAGGCGTTTTGTGCTCGGCGGGGGATGCATTTGTCATTCTCGTCGGCTTTTCATCCTCAGACCAATGGTCAGACGGAACGTATGAACCAGAGCTTGGAGACATATCTTCGGTGTTTTGTGTCAGAGAACCAGGAGGACTGGGCTTCTTTCCTACCTCTGGCAGAGTTTGCTCTCAATAATAGGCGGAGCGAGTCCACTGGTAAGTCCCCGTTTTTTGGGGCATATGGTTTTCACCCCCAGTTTTGTACTTTCAGTAGGGGGGGCTCTTCGGGGGTTCCGGAGGAGGAACGATTTTCCTCATCTCTCGCTTCAGTATGGAGAGGGGTGCTGAAGAATCTGAATACTATGGGGAACCGATACAAACGTATGGCTGATAGGAGGAGAGTGTCTGGTCCGGACCTAAGTGTGAACGATCAGGTATGGTTGTCTACCAGGAATATTAAACTTAAGGTTCCCTCCTGGAAACTGGGTCCCAGGTTCATCGGGCCGTACAGAATCAGTTCTGTTATTAATCCGGTGGCATTCCGTCTTGACCTCCCCCCTACGTTTAAAATTCACAACGTGTTTCACAGATCATTGCTTAAGAGGTATGTGGCGCCGGTGGTACCGTCACCTTTACCTCCCCCTCCTGTGGTTGTCAATGGTAACTTGGAGTTCCAGGTATCGAGGGTCATTGATTCACGCTTTAATCGCCGGTCCCTTCAGTACTTGGTTCATTGGAAGGGGTATGGTCCTGAGGAGAGGATGTGGGTTCCTGCATCGGATATTAACGCAGACCGATTAGTTCGGGCCTTCCACTCGACTCACCCGGATAAACCTGGCCCTGAGGGTCCGGAGGCCCCTCGTAGAAGGGGGGGTACTGTCACGGGTGTGTTGCCACGAAGATCGTCACGAGTACACAGCCTGACTTCTCGCAGCTGACTTGTTGGTGCTTTGTGTTTTCTCGGCAGTGTAGGAGTTAATTCTCTCTCTCTCTGGGCTAGCTGAGGTCCAGCCTCGCCCAGCTGCAATCAATGCTTCTTTAGTGAGACTCCTTTATATTCCTGCAGGTCTGTTTGGGAGGTGTCGGTGAAAGCTTTTCATTCAGACTTACAGAGCGGATCGTGGTGTTTGGAGTTGCTGAGATAAGTGTATTTGGAAGTGTTTTTTCCCTTTCCTCGCTTTATCATTTATCTCCTTTCCCGTTGGTGTTCCCTCTGTTGTAGTTGTGTAGAAGTTGTATGCAAGGTGGTTTTGGTTTTTCCCTTGTACTGTCTCGTTCGTCTAAATACTGTGTGTGGGCATATTATTTCTGGTTCCCTATTGTTGTGATCGGGGTCCTTCTCAGGACTAGATTACTTAGGTGCAGGGATCCTCAGGAGGTAGGGGTTACGCTGGCGGCCTGGACCTCTGTACCTTTAACAGTACCTCCAGGTTGAGGGGTTAGTCAGGGTCCCAGCTTAGGGTCAGCTTAGGCCCCCTACCTCCAGTATTCTGTGACAGTGTGACAAGCGCTCCCAGGTGAGCGGGCAAGCTGGTCCATAGACAGACTGACCGGAGTAGTAAGGCAGACCGTCGGACCTCAGGCAAGCAGGCAGGTAGCTGATATGCGCTCCCAGGTGAGCGGGCAGGCTGGTCCTTTAGACAGACTGACAGGAGTAGTAAGGCAGACCGTCGGACCTCAGACTGGCAGACAGGTAACAAGTATTCAGGCAGGAATCAGGCAGGTAACTAGCAGGAAACTGGCAGGAAACTGGCAGGTAACTGGCAGGTAACTGGCAACGGGACCTGAGGGCTGAAGCACAGGTGAGACACAGGTGCAAACAACATTGCTCGGGCACCTCCATCTTGGAGGAGGTGCCTTATATATGATGAAGTCCTCCGGCCATTGGCCGGGGACTCCTTAGGACGGCGCGCGCGGTCCCTTTAAGAGGAGGGGAGCGCGCGCGCGCGCGCCCTAAGCACAGGGGCCGGGAAGGAGCGCGCGCTGAGAGCAGAGCGGGAGGAGGACGCCGGGAAGGAGCGCGCGCTGACAGCAGAGCAGGAGGAGGACGCCGGGACGGAGCGCGCGCTGACAGCAGAGCGGGGAGAGGACGCCGGGCACGGAGCAGAGCGGTGAGGGGAGCAGCGTCCCTGCCTAGCAGAGGGCAGGGACGCCAGCGCTACAGTACCCCCCCCTTTAGGCCCCCCCTTTTTTAGGCCAGACAGAAATTTAGCTAGGATGAGAGGGGCATGGATGTTCTCCCGGGGCTCCCACGTTCTCTCCTCAGGACCAAACCCCTTCCAATCTACCAGAAAAAAGGTCTTTCCTCTTACCCTTTTGGTGGCAAGAATGTTCTCTACCTCAAACTCGTCCTCAGCAGAAACCGGAGCAGGAGGTGTACCTGTAGACTTGGAAAAAGAGTTAAGCACTACAGGTTTGAGGAGAGACACATGGAAGGAGTTAGGGATCCGTAAGTTGGCCGGGAGTTTCAATTTATAGGCCACCGGGTTGATCTGACTGATGACCTCCAGTGGGCCGATGAACCGAGGCCCTAACTTATAGGAAGGGATCTTGAGCCGGACATATTTGGACGAGAGCCAGACTTTATCCCCAGGGCGGAATTGAGGAGGGTCCAGACGTTTTTTGTCAGCGTGTCTTTTCATACGCTCGGATGACAGAAGGAGTGCGGACCGGGTACTCTCCCATATGGAGGAAAATTTGTTAACAAGAGATTCCGCAGCCGGATTGTCCGCCGAGGTGGAGACGGGAAACGGGATCCGAGGATGCTGACCGTAGACTATAAAAAACGGGGATTTGGAGGAAGACTCGCTCTCGTGATTGTTGTACGAGAATTCGGCCCATGGCAGGAGATCCACCCAGTCAGAATGGTGGGCATTAACGAAGTGCCGAAGGTAACTGGTCAGGTTCTGATTGATCCGCTCCACTTGACCATTAGACTGTGGGTGGTAAGCGGAGGAGAAGTCCAGGGTGACGTCCAGCAATTTACAAGTGGCTCTCCAGAAACGGGAAGTGAACTGTACCCCACGATCCGACACGATGTGACGGGGCAGGCCATGAAGACGGAAGATGTGGTGGATAAAGTCTTTAGCCAGCTCGGGTGCAGACGGAAGACCTGGCAGTGGAATGAAGTGAGCCATCTTGGAGAAGCGGTCAGCGACCACCCAAATGACCGTACAACCGGCAGAGACGGGTAGATCAGTAATGAAGTCCATCGCTATATGCTGCCAGGGGGCAGCAGGTACTGGCAGAGGTAGGAGGCGGCCGGCCGGCAGGTGTCTCGGAACTTTGTTGCGGGCGCAGGACACACAGGCAGAAACAAAGTCTATTACATCCTTGTGCAGGTTAGGCCACCAGTAGTGCCGGGTAATAAGCTGGAGGGTCTTTTTCTGACCGGCGTGGCCAGCTAGTTTAGACGAATGACCCCAGTGTAGGATCTTCTCCCGATCAGGTACTGGTACGAACGTCTTACCAGGAGGAAGACGATTTAGACTCACGGGAGCCACCTGCATTACTCTGGCGGGATCGATGATATGTTTCGGATCCTCCTCGAGATCAGACACCAGAAAGGACCGAGACAAGGCGTCCGCCTTGACGTTTTTGTCAGCCGGGCGAAAATGAAGGACAAAATCAAAACGAGCAAAAAACAAGGACCACCGGGCTTGGCGCGGGTTAAGTCTCTGGGCATGCTGGAGGTAAGCCAAGTTCTTGTGGTCAGTGTAAATTATTACCGGGTGAAGAGCCCCCTCGAGCAGGTAACGCCACTCCTCCAATGCCAGTTTGATGGCCAATAACTCTCGGTCTCCTATGGAATAGTTGCGCTCAGAGGAGGAGAAGAGTTTAGAGAAGAAGCCACAAGTTACCATCCTCCCGGAAGATGATTTTTGAGTAAGTACCGCTCCGGCTCCAGAGGAGGAGGCGTCAACTTCCAGGAAGAACTGTTTGTTGCCATCTGGGCGATGCAGCACCGGGGCGGAAGAGAAGGCCTGTTTAAGGGAAAGAAAGGCCTCCTCTGCTTCGGGTGGCCACTCTTTGGGATTAGTACCTTTACGGGTGAGCGCAGAAATTGGGGCCGTCCGGGAAGAGAAGTGTGGTATGAAGAGGCGGTAGTAGTTGGCGAAGCCCAGGAATCGCTGAATGGCCTTCAACCCCTCCGGTCGGGGCCATTTCTCGATGGCAGACAGTTTCTCAGGATCCATTTGTAGGCCGGTCTGAGAGATAATGTAGCCCAGAAACGGAAGCGAGGTCTGCTCAAAGAGGCACTTCTCAAATTTAGCGTAGAGATGGTTCTGCCTTAGCCTGAGCAGGACCTGACGAACGTCCCTCCGGTGAGTCTGGAGATCCGGAGAGAAGACCAAGATGTCGTCCAGGTACACCACTACGCAGGAGTAGAGAAGGTCCCGGAAGATGTCATTGACCAACTCTTGAAAGACGGCAGGAGCGTTACAGAGACCAAAGGGCATTACCAGGTATTCATAGTGGCCGTCCCGGGTGTTGAATGCCGTCTTCCATTCATCCCCCTGACGAATACGAACCAGGTTGTACGCCCCACGAAGGTCCAGTTTGGTGAAGATCCTAGCCCCCCTCAGGCGATCAAATAATTCTGGAATGAGCGGAAGGGGGTACTTATTCTTCACCGTGATCAGGTTTAGGCCTCTATAGTCTATACAGGGACGGAGAGAGCCGTCCTTCTTTTTGACGAAAAAGAAGCCTGCTCCCGCCGGGGAGGTAGATTTCCGGATGAATCCTCTGGCCAGATTCTCCTCAATATATTCGGACATTGACCGGGTCTCAGCAGCGGATAAAGGATAGATACGCCCACGGGGAGGAGTAGTACCGGGTAGCAGATCGATGGGACAGTCGTATGGTCTATGTGGTGGTAATGTCTCTGCCTCCTTTTTATTAAAGACATCTGCATAAGACCAATAAGGAATCGGAAGTCCAGGTAGATTAGCTGGGGTAGGAGAGGGACGGACGGGATGGACGGGAACCAGGCAGGTTTTATGACAGTCTTGTCCCCAGCGAAGGACCTCTCCGGTTTGCCAGTCTAGCACGGGTGCATGTCTCTGGAGCCAGGGCAGACCTAGCAAGAGGGCGTGAGAGAGTCCAGGCAGAACATGAAAGGAGATACTTTCAGAATGCAGCATTCCCACCTGCAGGGTAATGGATTCGGTGATGAGTTGAATGGGGCGAGGTAAGAGGCCCCCATCCACGGCAGCGACAGACAAGGGTACAGCCAGAGGTTTGGTAGGGATGCGGTATTTCTCAACCAGGGACTGTGAAATAAGGTTCCCGGCTGCTCCAGAGTCAAGTTGGGCTAGTTCGAAATAACGGTTCTCCCCGTAGATGATCGAAACTGACAACAGCAGGGATGGAGAGGATTTATTCTTGTCTAGGTGGACCTCTCTGAGCGAACCTAGACACAGGCGTTTTCCGACCTCTCCGGGCAGGCACGGATCCGGTGCTCCTTACTGCCACAGTAGAAGCAGCTCCCCTCGGCACGGCGTGAGTCCTGACGGGTTTTGACCATCTTGGTCTGGTCGACCTGCATAGGCTCAGGAGAGTGTACCTGGGGAGAGATGGAGGGAATGACGGGTTTCTGGAAAGTAGGAGCTAAACGTGGAATCCTTCTCTCACGGGTGACCTCTTTGGCACGCTCCTGGAACCGTAGGTCAATCCGGGTGGCAAGGGTTATTAGATCATCGAGAGAGGTAGGAATGTCCCGACCAGCAAGTTCATCTTTAATACGACCGGACAGACCCTCCCAGAAGACAGATACCAGAGCGTCGTTATCCCAGGCCAGCTCCGAGGCAAGGGTGCGGAACCGTATGGCATATTGGCCCACGGTGAGACCCTCCTGACGGAGGCGTAGCAGAGAGGATGCGGATGAGGTCTTCCGTCCGGGTTCGTCGAAGACTTTCCGGAGAGCCGAGAGAAAAGCAGGCAAGTTGGACACCAGGGGGTCTCCTCTCTCCCATAGAGGATTTAGCCAGGCCAGGGCCTCCCCGGTGAGATGGGACATGATAAAGGCAATTTTGGCCCGGTCGGAATTAAACTGATGGGACAAAAGTTCAAAGTGCAGGGTGCACTGATTTATGAAGCCCCGAGCCTGGACGGGGTCGCCTCCGAAGCGAGGAGGTGCAGAAAGCCGGGGTCCGGGGTAGGATACCATAGTATTAGTGGGCAGCGGAGCTGCCGGATTGCAAGATATGGCACTGGCGGAGGTTGTTGGTGGATCAGACAGGGTGTTCAGGCGAGTATTAACATTCCGCAGATGACCCAGGATGGCCTCCTGTTGGGACTTCTGACGGGACAGTTCAAGACAGAGGTCCGAGAGCGAGGGAGCTTGGGTGCCACCGGGTTCCATGGCCCGAGCAAACTGTAACGGGTCCGGGAGGCGGAACCTCTGAGCTATTATACAAGGGGGCGGCCCTTGTAAGGGAGCGGGTGGCAGTCTCTGGGTGAACGGACAGGGAGTTACGGCAAGTGATCAGGGCAGTCTCTGGGTAAGGGGTAGGTACGACCTGTGATGGCAGAGCCTCTGGGTAGGCTAGCAGGCAGATGGTAGATGTGTGCTCCCAGGTGAGCAAGCGAGAGTCTCTGGAATAGCAGGTGGTCACGGCACGTGACGGCGGAACCTCCGGGCTGGCAGGCAGGTAGGTAACGGAGAAGCGCTCCCAGGTGAGCGGGCAAGAGTCTCTGGAATAGCTGGTGGTCACCGCACGTGACAACTGGACCTCCGGGCTGGCAAGTAGGCAGGTAACGGAGATGCGCTCCCAGGTGAGCGGGCAAGAGTCTCTGAGATAGCTGGTGGTCACAGCACGTGACAACGGAGCCTCCGGGCTGGCAAGCAGGCAGATAACGGAGAAGCGCTCCCAGGTGAGCGGGCAAGCTGGTCCATAGACAGACTGACCGGAGTAGTAAGGCAGACCGTCGGACCTCAGGCAAGCAGGCAGGTAGCTGATATGCGCTCCCAGGTGAGCGGGCAGGCTGGTCCTTTAGACAGACTGACAGGAGTAGTAAGGCAGACCGTCGGACCTCAGACTGGCAGACAGGTAACAAGTATTCAGGCAGGAATCAGGCAGGTAACTAGCAGGAAACTGGCAGGAAACTGGCAGGTAACTGGCAGGTAACTGGCAACGGGACCTGAGGGCTGAAGCACAGGTGAGACACAGGTGCAAACAACATTGCTCGGGCACCTCCATCTTGGAGGAGGTGCCTTATATATGATGAAGTCCTCCGGCCATTGGCCGGGGACTCCTTAGGACGGCGCGCGCGGTCCCTTTAAGAGGAGGGGAGCGCGCGCGCGCGCGCCCTAAGCACAGGGGCCGGGAAGGAGCGCGCGCTGAGAGCAGAGCGGGAGGAGGACGCCGGGAAGGAGCGCGCGCTGACAGCAGAGCAGGAGGAGGACGCCGGGACGGAGCGCGCGCTGACAGCAGAGCGGGGAGAGGACGCCGGGCACGGAGCAGAGCGGTGAGGGGAGCAGCGTCCCTGCCTAGCAGAGGGCAGGGACGCCAGCGCTACACACACTAATGTCTGCTGTGCTCAAGTAACTTATAATTGCCCTGCAGTGAGACCAAGGGTGACATTACATATCATACAGGAGCAATCTGTCCTGGGCTTCTCCTGTGTGAGATGTAATAAGACCCTGCTCTGATCTCACTGCAGAACAAGTACAAATTGCCTGAGCACAGCAGACATAAGTGTGATACTGACAGATCTCTAGACAGGCAGCATGGGAAGAGGGACAGTACAGCAGAGGTGACCATGCTATGAAAGGAGAGTTAATAAAGATATTTGTAATGTGACAGAGCTCAACTCAGATGTGCTGCGCCTCCCCCCACAGGGACTTTATCTGAAAGGTGTTAGTCATCTGTTACTAATCATGAAGGAGGTTAGACCAGGAGATCATCTCTGTCTGACATTACATCTCACACACTCCGAAACCTGCTCAATACTATGATGGGGTGCTTTTTTTCAGCGGTATTGCTGCCAGCTTATAATTGTTCAGCATCATCCAGGGAGAAGCAGTACAAGCCCTCAGTGAAAACTGTCTAACACCCATATGGCTTAAAAAAGTTGACTCATTAAGTGCCAAATACTTTGACTGCTACTAATATCTCCATACTGGAGAGGTGAAATAAAAAAAAAAAAAAAAAAGTTTTATTTTGCTCTGCAACCACTGTTACATTGTGTGTTCAGTTCAATATGAAAAACAATGAGAATCCTAGTAGACAGCAGCACTGACTTTGGTCTTGATAAAACACAGTGGACCTACACCAGCAGATAACATGGCTCCCCAAACCATCACTGATTGTGGAAACTTCACACTAGACCTCAAGCTGCTTGGATTGTGGCCTCTCCACTCTTCCTCCAGACTCTGGGACCTTGATTTCCAAATGAAAATTGGAACTCTGGGACCTTGTGGAGTGTCAATGACTGCCTTCTGGACATCTGTCAAGTTTCAATCTTGTGGAGGCTACTGAAACAGACTAAGGGACCTTTTTAAATGTGTAGGAAGCCTTTGCAGGTGTTTTTTGTTAATTATTCTAATTTACTGTGATAATGACTTTTGTGTTTTCATTGGTTGTAAGTCATAATCATCAACATTAACAGAAATAAACACTTGATATAGATCACTGTTTATAATGATTCTATATAATAAGAGTTTCACTTTTTGTATTGAAGAACTGAAATAAATTAACTTTTTGATGATATTCTAATTTAGTGAGATGCACCTGTATATTAAGTACTAAAGAAAAACACTTGTCTTGAAGGGATTGCATAATTTTGAATTTACAGTAGTAATTAAAGCGAATCTGTCAGCAGGATTGTGCTTAGTAAACCACATACACTGTCAGGTGGGCACCGTTACACTGAGTAAAATGATACATTTGTTGATGAAATCCGTCCAGTGGTTCTTTTATAATCTTTATTTTCTGTTCTACCATAATGATATGCTGGTGCTCTGGGTCGGGACTTTAGGGAGGGGCTGTAACTGGTGCTCTCATTATGTATGCCTATCTCTGGCCTCTGACAGGTCACTGTGCTTTCAGTGACCTGCCTACTATTTTAAATACTGCCAGTGTAATTTCTCCGCTAATGTGAAATTTACATATCCCAAAATGGCCACATGCGCAGTAGCATCTTTCGGCAACCGACAAATGCTACTGCGCAAGCGCGGGCGCCCATATTGCTGCAGGCAAATTTTTCCTCTAACAAAATGGCGCCCGAGCGTGCACAGTACCATCTCTCGGCAACCGAAAGATGCTACTGCGCATGTGTGGGCGGCGGCAGCCCTTTTGGGGATGTAAATTTCACATTGGCAGAGAAATTACAAAGGCAATATTTAAAATAGTAGGCAGTCACTGAAAGCACAGTGACCTGTCAGAGGCCAGAGATAGGCATACATAATGAGAGGACCAGTTACAACCCCTCCCTAAAGTCCCGACCCAAAGCACGAACATTTCATTATGGCAGAAATGAAAATAAAGATTATAAAAGAACCACAATCCTGCTGACAGGTGCGCTGTAAAAGTGGCACTTGGTGTTAACTTTGGAGAAGTCATTAGTTGCTTTAGTTGTGTGAGCTTTTTAAACTGTTCTTTTTCAGTTTATTGCAAACAACAGAAAGTGTACTAATAAATCTGATATGCAAAGGGGGGAGGGGTAGAATAATTTTGAGTGCAACTGTGTTTGCGTTATTTACAGGAATAAATGGACAGCACATAAATTGTCTCTGATTCAAGCTCTGTCCGACATTCATGGTCCTAACTTTAATGTCCGGGAGTCGCCTCACCCGAATTTAGCCTCCTAGGCATATATAAGGCTGTTGAGTTTGGGCCAGGAGACCCACTTCTAGTCCAGACATCAGAGTCTATACTCAATCAGATGTGATAAAAAACAGGCTCAGGCCATGTTCACATGTTCAGTCTTTGGTATTTTACATAAGTATTTGCAAGCCAAAACAAGGAGTGGAACAATCAGAGGAAAAGTATAAGGGCTCTTTCACACGTCCGTGTCTCCAGTACGCGTGGTGACAGTTTCCACACGTACCGGAAAAACTGATACACGCAGACCCATTAAAATCTATGGGTCTGTGCACGTCCGTGTGTTTTCACGGACAATGTGTCCGTGTGCTCCACCCACTGACGTTCATTTTTTTTACGGATCTACAGTCCGCAAAATGTACCACACGGATGACATCTGTGTGTCACGTTCCCGTGCCTCGGAATCAGTGATACAGTTATAGCGCTGTTCCCAAGCACCAGTGTTGAATGCTGTCCTCATCATGGCTCCCTGCCGGTGCTGTGATCAGAGTGGCTCATTCTCCCCGCCGTCATCGGTCGCATGGATACAGCAGGGGACATTTCCGCACAGGTGAGTATATGGATTTTATTTATTTTTATTTTTTTTACACAGGGACACTGCGGGAGCAGACTACTACCCTCATCATTGTCTTTGCTCGTGCTGATCGCAGCGCCGGCAGGAACCATGATGAGGGCAGTGTTCAGCACTAGCGCTTGGGAACAGCATTAACTGTAGCGCTGATTCCCAGGCGCCGGTACATGCAAACCTGATGTGGCACATGAATGCAACACGTAAAACACACACGGACATCTCCGGTACCGAAAACATACGGATGTGTGAAACTGGCCTAATAGAAACAAGTCACCACTTCTGTATTTTTCACCCACTCCTGGTTTTGGCTTACAGATACTGAGGTAAAAAACTGGCTAAATTTTAAATATGCATACAATTTAGTGATAACATTTGGTCATAGTACAAATTATGAACATTTTTCCGATAAATAGCGTGTATAAAACCTTTTTCTGTAAATTCATAGCTTTAAAAAAAAACGACACACCACACTGAACATGCTTATAAAATATTTTTAATAAAACTTTTTTTTATTAATAAAACTCTTACAAGATGCAGCAGAAATATGCAACAATCAAAAGACTTAGCAATTAAAAGTCTCCCTCTTCCAACATAGATTGTCTGTGGAGCTGGAATATGGATAAAGCCTCGCTGTATACTACACGCACATCTATGTATAGGTAGAGCCATACAGCATGGAGGACAGTGTTATTACAGCAATTAGACAGCAAGCATTTCTCCATCATGAAGGACTGTAGACTGAGGATTATATATAAAAGGAAGCCATCATCAGAAAATTATCTATGTATTAATTCAAGTTTTTGTGTTAAATGTATTTTTAAAATAAAATTAGTATTTTTTTTAATATCACAATCTGCATGACAAATTTAAAAATATCAATCTTGCAAGTTTTACACTACTGGGGCTTTTTTTTAGAGTCCCATCACCTGTGTCAGAAAATGGCACATATGGATTGCCACAATGGATGGATCACTGACCCATCGTTTGTACTTATTAGGGACTCAAAATGACTGTTCAAACCAAGTCCCGCTGCTCGGTGCTTCATGGTGGGGCCAATCATTCATATACACCTTCCCACCTGCTTGTTTCTATCACCACCCACCATCTTCTTTGATTGACAGCTCTGGCTTCACAGAGCCAGAGATAGAAGGGAAACCAACCAATTGAGTCCCTTTAAGTTCCTATGAAAAGGAGCGGGGTCAGCTGTGACATCTCTTATTGTGAAAGGTGGATCCTGTGTTTTCCAGCCATTTATAGAGGGCTTATCGGTCATCGTAAGGCCGGGTCCCACTAGCGTATGGCATGCAATGTAAGAGCATCGGATGCGATATGCTAATGACATTCGGCTCCTGCTCTGCTGCGAGTGGGAGCCGAATGTCAGTGCTCCGATCCGCTCGCACAGAGAGGATCGCAGAACAGCTGCGGAGGGGATGGAGAAATCAATTCTCCATCTCTTCTGTTGCTGGCATCGGCAGGTATCGCACTGCACTTGGGTGATATTTGAGTGAAGTGCGATGTTTCCACGCACCCATAGGCTTATATGGGTGCATGCGATCCGAATGCAGCATGCAATCGCAGCATGATACAATTTTCTTCCAGCCCGATAGCAATCCGATCAGAGCTGGAAAAAAAAAAAAAAAAGCCACTGAGCACAGAAACATAGGATTAAATTGGTTCGAATGCAATCCGCTTTTTTTATCGGATTGCATTCGTCCGATTTAATCGCAAGTGAGAGCGAGCCCTCTGTTGATCAGAAAATGCCTGTAAACTCTTCCTGGAAAGGAGAGGAGGTAAGAGTCTGAAAATGCTCTAGTGGCCAGTGTGAAAATTGCAAAACCACTTTATTTTGCTATAAATGTTGTAATATGAAAAAAAAAAAAAAAAATCACCCGAACATTGGCAATTTGAAAAAAAAAGGTAACTAAAACCTGATATTAACAATGGATCAATTTCTGGTGACAGCTTTGCATTAAAACAGGTCTCGCCGTTAGTTGATGCAGCACATGTTATCACGGAAATAGAAAAGTGGAGACCGGTGGTGGTGAAGAAGAAGACTGGTGCATAGTGACCATACCTGCATTGTGCACATTCAGATTAAATTATCCAGATAAGTGTGGGTATAAAGGCATAGCTACACCTTTGTGCCTAGCGACACTTCATCTAGAGTTTGCTGCCCACAGATCGCGCAGTATAAGGCTCTGATCACAGCTGCATTGTCAATTCCATTTTAGGACAGAAACCAAATTCATGTATAAACTAGTTACAAAACAGAAGTAAACTGAAGAAGGTCCCCACTGACCACAATGGGGTCCACCTGGCTACTGTTTTGTGAATGGAAGAAAAAAGTTCTCCATGCTGTGCGTCTTGTTCCATTTATATCACAAGACAAAACCGAAATATCCCATTATAGTTACAGGGGTCCTTCTGCATCAGTTTTGTATCAGATTCATTTTCCACATGAATTTTGTTTCTGCTCAAAGAGCGTTCGTTAAATAGTCATGTTATATGTTCAGAATCAAATACCCTACAGATATGTGTCACACAAAAAGCCCTCAATTTACTTTTACTAATTCAATACTCCGTTCTACAGTTTACGTGGTCCCTGAACAATGGATGACGTGGAATGTACAGGACTGCTGCAGTCACTGACCACTACTGCATCATAATAAGAGTCTATTCATACTGCATTTCTGACACATGCCTCAGATGGCACGGTATAGGCCTACAGTGGTAGCTGTCATCCATAAGGCTCCCACCAAGTTTACTGCGCAATATACTTATTTGCAAGGAGACTTTATAAAGGAATGGTGCAGAAGACTGCAATATTCTGTACAGCAGGAAACAAAGCATGCTACCATATACCAGCCCAACAGAAGCCATAAAGACACCTTTTGGTCTGTCAAGTTAATAGGGGCCCTATGGATACTTTCTTGCACAAGTAAAAAATGGACACCTGTGTGGCTGTACCCTAAAAATGCCATGTGCTCCTCCTTCACCAACCTACATTCATGAAGTCAAATGCAGAAATCTACATATAGTGTTAGAAAGAATAAGGCACATATGGGATCTTGCAGAAGGGAGCAAGAAGTGAAAAATCCAGTTTCTACAAGGAATGGGGACTCTGTTTTTACTACCAGGGCTCGGATCTGACTATACTTCACGTCATGAGCATAGACTAGTTGCTGTGCGTTGGAAAAACTTTGCATAAAATTCTTCAGATTGGGTGGACCTATCCTTACAGTGTGTTGCTCACACCTAAATGTTTGTGCTGTTATTTTTAGTTAGCAAAGATACCGTATGTTTCAGACTTAAAAGACGCACTATAAAATGCACCCCCCCGCACTTTCCTCCAAAATTTTGGAGGAAAAAAAGTGGTGTCTTATAGTCCAAAAAATACGGTATGTTATTCTCTGGAGTTTGTATTCAGGAAGTTGACTTACTATATATTGCAGAGATTTCCATATACAGTATTTTTCGGACTATAAGACGCACCGGACCAAAAGATGCACCCCAAATTTTTATGGTGGAAAATAGAAAAAAAATATTTATAGGATGGGGGTCCATCTTATAGTCTGAATAGTTATGGTGTCTTACCTGGGAAGCGGTGGAGCGAGGGTCACAGGAGGCTGGGTCCCTCAGGAAGCAAGACGCTGGTGCTCCAGCAGCGGAGGGAGGGTTGAGGCGGTGGTGGTGGAGCAGGATCGCAGGGCCCTTCATTCCCTCCCTCAGGAACCCGGTGGCGGCTGCAGAAGAGCTGAGATGCTGTGAAGCCTGTGCCTGGCTGGGGCCCTTCGCCAGGCCGGTTCCTGTGCTGACGCCGGGCTGGGACCTGTGGCTGATGCCGAAGTTTCTGGCTGGGGCTGATGCCGTTGCCGGGCTGTGAGCAGCGAAGCAGCGCGGCCTGCGCAGCTTTCCGGTGTGCACGGTCATCTTCCTAGAGCTGTGATCTACAGGAAAACGGCTGCTGGAGCTCCCAGTCTGTATGCGCCGGCTCGGGGGGTCGTTTTCCTGTAGATCACAGCCTCAGGAAGAGGGCGGCGCAGACTGGAAAATTGCGCAGACCGCCCGACGCCGCTCACAGCCCGACACCGGCCCCTGTATCGGCCCAGCACAGCTCCTGGCCCCAGCCGCTCTGCCTCACCTCTTCTTCTGCTGCCGCCGCTACCACCAATGCATTCCTGAAGGAGGGAGGGCCCTGCGATCCCGCTTCACCACCACCGCAAGTAACGTTCAGACCATAAGACGCACCCCCCATTTTCTTACCAAATTTGGGGGGGGGGGGAGAATGCATCTTATGGTCCGAAAAATACGGTATATCTATATATGATATGTGTAAGGGCTGTTGAAATTTCTAAAGCCAGGTAAGATTGGTCTGACTAAGGTATTAGTTAATTATAAGTAATGTGCAGATCTGAAGAATAAAGTTACTACAGACATGAATATTTTTGTTCACATGCTCCCATAAGTTTGCTATATTATATAAAGCAAAGAAGTGAGGATCATAAGGTAATATTCTACACTGAGAATCTCAGAAATGAAGATCAATATAGCTAGAATAAAAAACAAACAAAAAAAAAAAAAAACACACTAAGCAAAACAACTAGAATATGCATTACAATGCTTAACCAGCAGCGGAGTTAGTTAAAGGGAACCTGTCATGTCCTAGCTGCCCTCTACACTGCCCCCATAGCGTTGTTAGTGATGCAATGTGCATCACTAACAAGCTGTTTTCATGAAAATTGGTGCAGCTATAATGAATTTATAACGTTTAATATACTTAGATCCTACCTGCTTGTTCAGTCATAGGGTGTGATTCTCATATTCAGTCATGGGCGGTCGCAGCATTCAGTCACTGCTGGCACCGCCCATGTATTTCAATCCTGCTCCCGGCAAGCGCTATTATTGTGGGGCGCAGGCGCACTTGTATATGTCCGGCCACCTGCGCAGTGAGGCTGTGTGGTCACACAGCCTCACTGCGCATGCGTAGGAATAAAGCATCATAGTGCATGCGCAGTGCAGCTGCGAACTACACAGCTTCACTGCGCAAGCGCTATGATGCGCTATTTTCCCGGCGCATGCGCAATGAAGCTGGTAATAACACAGCCTCACTGCGCAAGCGGCCAGACATATACAAGTGCGCATGTGCCCCACAATAATACCGCTTGCTGGGAGCAGGATTCAAATACATGGGCGGAGCCAGCAGTGACTGAATGCCACGACCGCCCATGACTGAATATGAGAAACACACCCCTATGACTGAAAACGCAGGTAGGAGCTAAGTATATTAAACGTTATAAAATCATTATAGCTGCACCAATTTTCATGAAAACAGCTTGTTAGTGATGCACATTGCATCACTAAGAACGCTATGGGGGCAGTGTAGAGGGCAGCTAGGACGCTACAGGTTCCCTTTAACTTTGTGTTGCCGGGTTTTCCATTTTCTACAGCTCAAATCTGCAAGGTTGCAACCTAATGCCCTTCATATTAATGCAGGTGATTGAGCTAGATCTGAAGAAAAAAACAAAACAAAAAAACATCTGTGTAGATTCAGCAGTGATTAATATAAAAATTCTGTAAAGAAAAACAAAAAAAGGGACAGAAAAAAAATTTAAATCACAACAATATCAAAAATTATTCACCTGTAAGTACAAAATGGTACATTTAAACATGTTCTTTTTGGTATGAAAACAATGTTAAACTTTCTGGAGTTTCCTTTACAGGTGCATAGAATCCCAATGCAAAATAAAAAGATTAGACAAATTTAATTACATTTTATCAAAGTGAAACTTTAGAGTCCTTTTGGGTTTGAACTGCTTGATCCAAGTGATTATCGATTGCCTTCACAGATCATCCTAATGCTGGCAGCTGTGTAGGCAAAATTTAGTCCTTCTTGACACGACCCTTAAAATGATCCATGAAATGAAATGCCCCAAAGTAGTCCCCAAGTACAACTCCCAGTTTTGCAGATATGGTACTAAAAAGGCAAGAAAAGAAAGAAGGGGATTATTATAAAAAAAAAAATATTATATATTTTTTTTAATTATGCTCAGAATTTTCAGCATTATGTAAATGTATAACTCACTTTTTTAATGCAAATATGATGTAGAGACTTCGAGGCATCACCAAGTACACTTGCTCTTTTAGGATGGCATCAACAATCTTCTTGGTCGCATATTCTGGCTCTAATATTGGCATAAATCTAGGCCATCTTGAGGACAGAAAAAGAAAACTTCAATGAAAATGCTCCATGCATTAAGTTAATTTTTGCTACTTTATTCACTACAGGGAAATTCTGTAAAGATGATTTATTTAATGGATACAATAGTGCAGGTAAGAACTGGACAGGTTGCCCATGGCAAACAATCTGGTCACTGCTTTCATATTCAAACCTGCTGTAAAAATAGTAACCATCAGATTTTGGGTTTTCTATGAACGGTCAATACATGTTTGCAATGATCATCATTAACCCCTTTATGACACCTGCAGTAGATGCATAACTCTACTGAGAAGTACGTCATAAATGTGTAGCGTTAGGGACGCAGGAGCTCAGCCCATGCTATCTGATCGATAATCTACGAGAACTGAAGAGGATGTAGTCAACAGCAACTGAGACGTCCAAGTGCATGGCTCCCCATGTTGACCATCTTCGTACATCTATAGGAAGCTTGCCACCAACAGGCACTTAAAGGATTATTCCCAAAATCTCAATGTGGCCTTATCATGTACACCAATATCATTCATTGTTAAATCTGTTTTTCACATATCATTCCCCTAAGTATGCCCCATCAGTTGCCATTGGATCCATCATGCGGTCGTTCCGCTACTCCTCGTAGATCATGCGCAGTGACTGCAGTCTCTCAGCTGTTAGTCAGTGGAGGCACAGCAGACTATGCTGGGAGTGTATTCTATAGTTAGAATACACTATGCTCCTGTGCACTGAATGGTCCTAAACAGTACCCTTCTTGACAGATTTTACCTGCTACGTCAAAGTTACAGTGTGATTTTACATCACTGCTGTTACTGGTTTCCAGCAGAACTCCACTGTCCTGCTCTCTTCTTTGCCTGCATAAGGGAATTTGAAATGACTCGGTAGAGCCAAGCAAGGCTAAACTGTGTTTGATGCCTGCTACTGTCAGATAAATGATGCAAATCTGTAAATACTGTACTGTTGAAGATAAATCCTTTGCCATATGCATCAGAGGAGCATTTGCAGTTTCACATCACTGATCTGCCAGCAGAAGGCATCCAACACAGCTCGGCCTTAGCTGTGCCTAGTTATTTCAAGCTCCATGTTTGAGGCAGAACAGATAACGGGACAGCTGAGCTCTACTTGAAACCAGCAATGATGGAAAAACACCCACATGTAGCTATGATGATGTAGATTGAACATAAAATCCTTCAGGAAGACCATTCTTCTGTACACTGCATGATCCAGTACAATAGAGTATTGTAAACAGATTAGCTTGATGACTAGCCAAAATTTCTGTGGTGGAGGCTGCAGAGCAGAGTATAGCAGAGCTGTGCTGGAAGCCTGTGTGATTTTATTTTTGTCAGCCAGGTTCAAGCACAGTTTTGAGTCAACTTAGAGGTGGGTCTAATCAGGAGCAAACAAAAGAGGAATGGAAGGGTTTGAAGCACTAAGGAGAAGCAGTGTGCTGCTTAGAAATGCAGTGTAAGAATAGGACTAACCATTCAGCAATGTGAAACTGGATTCACAGTGGGGGCAGTTTGAGAAGGAAAAAAAGGGCACAAAAAGATACAAAAAAAGAATCTTTATGTTGGGCTTAGTCTTAGCAATAGGTATGCATTTACTGTACTTTGTGAAAAATAATGTAATTGTGGGAGTAAACCTTTAATACAGTGTGCTACAGAAAAGTATTTTTTTGTAGCTATGTTTTGGGATATCAGGCCATCACCATTCTCAGAACAACAGTCAGAAGTCCATGATCTGAATTGACTTGCGCCTTCTAATGTCAGGCTAAACATGTTTTAATTCGAGACTGTATTGGCCATAATAGGGTGGTGTGCATTCTGATAGGAAATTGGTGTGCTCTGCCATCATGAGGCAGATAATGAGATTTCATTAGCTTTACTAGCATTATTTGTCTGTCCTTCTTCATAAATCTGCTCTTTGTACCACTAATCCGCCTTGTCTTATTGATTAATCTCAAGCACTGCTTTGGGATTTTGAAGTTACTGACAATAGTTGCTTCCTTTCTGAATAAGACACTGAAAAAGTTATATATTAACATCAAATAATATACCAATACAAAGAGTACATACTTGGAAGTACATCCGTCAAACATGCCAGTGTTAATAAAATATGGGCATACAATTGTGGTCTTCACGCCAGTCTTTCCCAGAGCCAACATTTCTAGCCCAACAGATTCTGCAAAACCAACGGCTGCAAATTTACTAGCACAATAATCTGCAAGAGAACATATTTACATATAATTTAATACAAGGCAAACAGACATGAGGTGCGTGATCTAAAGTTAGAAGAAATGGACACAAGAGGACAAAAAAACAACAACAAACTTTGGCGCTGTACAAGTGTCTGTAGCTTGGAATCTTAGTCTGACCATATACCGCATATGGCAGTGATGCGAAAATGTGATGGAATGATGTGATGGAAAATAGCGTGCACAGTTGTGACCAGTTTTTTTTGCCTAGGTTGTTGAGAAATTTTCCTTTCTTACTCCATAGCTCACAACATGGATTATCATTAAGTACTATATATAATCAGTATACAGCAAGCTCCTAGGTTCCCTGTAAGGATGGATTGGGGGGTAACTTGGAGCTATGATTTACAAAGAAATGGAGGAACAACCACTACAAAAATATATCATTTAATCAACACTCGAGCCCAAAATACAAAATAGAAAGCTGTCTGAACAATCACAGAGTCCCCTATACACAGGAACGCTCAGCTTGAGAAAGTCAATGCCAGACTCCAATGGCTGTGGCTCATCTCCCAAAAAACAAAAGGATCAGCCATCTAAAATGGGGAGTTATGGATTATTCTCTCGCTCGACATCATACATAGCTGGGTAGGGTAGTAAAAGACCAGTTCAAACACTCACTCCTGGCCACAAATGTTCTGTTCCTGTGACAAACATTTATGTTAAGTTCACACGTAGCGTCTTTGCAGCGTTTTTCCGGCCGCGAAAACGCTTGGTAGTCGGTTTGCCATGCATAGCAATGCGAATTTGGATGTGCTGTGCACATGATGCGTTATTAACACGCCGAATTCGCATTGCGTTGCAAAACGCAGCAGGACCATTTCTAGACCGATCACGCCGCAAATTCGCGGCCATTGAGTTACATTGAAACGCAGCAAACCCGCAGGTAAATGTGGATTTGCTGCGTTTCAATTAAATTCAATGGCCGCGAATTTGAGGTGCAAACGTGCTGCGTGTGGTACCCGGGATGAAGAGGAGACTACAACTCCTCTCCTCCTCCTCCCTCTTTACTTTTTAAAAAAGTAAAAATATAAAAATAAACCTCTATACTCACCTGTCCGGCGGCCCCCGGCAGAAATCTTCTCCTCTCGGCGGTATACTACTGGGAGCGGGCTCTGCGGTGATGTCTGCGGTGATGTCAGTATCAGCTGATGGTCACCTGACCATCAGCTGATACTGACGGCACCGCTCAGCTGATCGTCAGCTCACTGGGGCTGATCAGCTGATCAACCTCAGTGACCTCCTGCAGCATGTATACTGATAGGGGGTGATTTTACACTCCTGTAAGTATACATTGCTGGTCTTCTACAGCAGTGACATCAGTGATGGCTGATGTCACGGCTGTAGAAGTGACACAAATAGTCGTGGGACACTCGGTGGTACGTTGATTGCGTTGTTGATGGTGGACAGGTGAGGAATATGGTTGTTTTTTATTTTACTTTTTTTTTTTTTTCAGGAGATTGACGGCTTTGCGGAGGCGTGTAATAAAAAAAAAAATTGTAGAACCGTGTGTTTTATTTCATTAAAATACTTTATTTTCGCCGTGTCTTTTATTGAAAAAGCGGCGACCATTTTACTACGCAGTTAGTAATGGGGGTGTCTTATAGACGCCCTCCATTACTAACCTGGGCTTCACGTCAGCCGCCAATACAAGGCTGACGTGAACCCCAACCCCATTACCCCACTTGCCACCGCTACAGGGCAGTGGGAAGACCGGAGGCTAATCTGGCGCATCTTATGGATGTGCCTTTTCTGGGACTGCTGTGGGCTGATATTAATAGCAAGGGAACATTGTTGGCTAATGGCCCCCTCCCTGGCTACTAATATCAGTCCCCAGCACTCGACTTTCCCTCTGCTGGTTATAAAAATTCCGTAGGAGCCCACGCCATTTCTTTTTAAATTTTCGGCTCTGTGCCCACGATCCGGACGTAGCAGCACTTTGGGCTTATATTTTTTGCTGCATCCAAAACATTGCATTCTATTGAACGCAGGTAAACCCACATGTGTTTACTGAACCATGCGAATTTACCGCATTCAATACATTCTAGTGGACAAATTTCTGTTGCGGAGACTAGAGACTCCACACGAGAATTTGACATGCTGCGGTCCTTAAAGACGCGCCGCATGTTATTTTCCACGGGTGATTCGCAGCCTCTGATGCACGCATAGTGGACATGGGATTTCTAGAGATCCCATCCACTATGCTGTAATATCTGGACGCTGCGGGATTGACGCTGTATAAACACGCAGCATCAGACCTGCAGCGGCTCCTGACTGTGGCCACGTACCCAAACTCACCCACAGCATGTAAATTTCTGTAGTGGACACGCCAGTCTTCGTTGCAGATTTTGACCGATTGAAGTGTCATTATATGCGGTAGATTCACATTTACAGACAACAAAAGTGCGGCATTAGAACACTGCGTTTTGGACACAGCAAAAATAAGCTGTGTCCAAAGTGCTGCTGAGTGCTGATTGGGGGGACATAGCGGCTAACGAACCAGCTGTGAGATGTTATTTCCTAGGATAAAACTAACAGCTCACAGCAGCCACATAAATTACGTGAATAGAAATGCTAATAAAGATTGGGTGAATGGGACTAGCTGACACCTAGCTCTTTTGTTTGGTTATGACAAGGTGTCAATCAGACCATTTCAGGACCACTTAATTAAAGTAAAGTAAAGAGTTAAATAAACACACAGACACAGAGCAAACACTTTATTTGAAATACAACAGACATATTCTTTCATCATTCAAATTAACCAATATACTCACCCCAGGTCTGATGGTAATCCAAGGTTTAAGCAATGTCCCACCAAATAACTTTATTTAGCTCCAAAAATCATTCATTGATGTACAAAAATGCTTCAAAAAACGCATGCGTTTTCCCAGCCAAGGAGAAGCAGAAACGCACAGAAACTTTCTGCTTCAAATACGTATTGTGCCCACATAGCCTAAGTCTTCATGTAAATGAGGCTTCAAGTGCAATCGGGGCCAGGCAAAATGCAATAGCCTGAAACTGTGCCAATCTCTGAGACTGCAAGTGCACATTTGTAAAAAAAAAAATCCTAGTAGCTTTTCTCAGCAATGGAGAATCCATTAGCGTCCAGAAATATATATTCAATTGAGCCTAATGTATTTAGTTAGACACGAAAACTCAAAACCCATGAGTCTCACTTAACTTCTTCATGACATACGAGTCAATCACATATTGGGTAATGGTGTATGTTCAGGTACTGAGCCCACTCCACACGGCAGCATGCTGGCTGTATTGTATAGCTGGCATTTACCTCCAATAGCAGCGGTTGAAGCCAACTCCGGTAGCTGCTGTTAATCCTTTAAATGCCACTGTCAACCTAAGGAGTGTAATAATGGAATTGTTCAGTTTCGGGTGGCCATGATTGTGGGGTACTAATAAGTTGTCACAGCAACCAGGTGCCTACTGAAGGCCCCCCTACGGCTACCATGTTGGTACTTTTGTGGGGGAAAAAAAAAAATCCCACACACAAAATACCATACATTCAAATGTACCAATACCAAATTGACTGTTACAACATAATAAAAAGATAAAATTAACCAGTAAATGCCATAAAACAAAAATCCATAAATTACAGACAAAATGAGAAAACAAATCCTGAAAATCACATTGTCTGATTTGGAAAGAATTTTTCAAATTTTGGTGGAAAATAAGTATTTGGTCAATTACAAACAAGCAAGATTTCTGGCTCTCACAGACATGGAACTTCTTCTTTAAGGCCGAGTGCCCACTATGCATTTTTCAAGCATTTTTTGCCGTGGAATTTCTGCAGCGAAAACGCTTAAAAACGCTTGGTAATACGTGCCCCATGGTCCCCAATGATAATTCATATGTGCTGCGTACATGCTGCGGAAATTTCCGCTGCGGATTATCATTGCGGACAAATACGCAGCATGTCCATTAATTTTGTTGACACGCAGCGTAATTGCCGCCATTGACTTGCATTGAATCGCTTAATATCCCCATCACTACATGTGCACATGCGGATATTAAGCGATTCAATGTGCAAATGGTACCCAGGTCTGGGGAAGAGGAGACTCTCCTCCAGACCCAGGAACCATGGTACCTGTAATAAAAAGAATTTAAAATAAAAAATAAAGATTATACTTACCTTCCGATGGCCCCAGACCTCCTCAGCGATGCGTCCGGTGTGTTGGGCGGCTCGCAATGGTCTAAAAGGACCTTCCATGACGTCATTTAGTCATGTGACAGGTCACGCGACCGTCATTTAGTCATGTGACTAAATGACATCGTGAAAGGTCCTTTCACACCACAGCGAGCAGTGCAAAAGACTGGACGCAGCGGAGAAAACACTGGGGGCCATCGGAAGCATGCCAGATGCATGGATTTATATAGTGTGACCACGTTGTCAAGCACTTTTCCAAGTGATGCTAAAATCGCTTGGAAAAGCGCTTCATAACCCGCATGCAGAAATGCATGCAAAAACGCTTGACAAACGCTTCTACCTGGCAGGAAAAATGTATGTAAAATCCGCATGCGTTTTTTCCTGCCAGGGAGATGCGGAAAAATGCATAGTGGGCACTTAGCCTTAGAGGCTCCTCTGTCCTCCACTCATTACCTGTAGTACTGGCACCTGTTTGAACTTGCTATCAGTATAAAAGACACCTGTCCGCAACCTCAAACAGTCACACTCCAAACTCCACTATGGTGAAGACCAAAGAGCTGTCGAAGGACACCAGAAACAAAAAATTGTAGCCCAGCACCAGGCTGGGAAGACTGAAACTGCAATAAGCAAGCAGCTTGGTGTGAAGAAATCAACTTTGGGAGCAATAATTAGAAAATGGAAGACATACAAGACCACTGATGTTGGGCTCCACACAAGATTTCACCCCGTGGGGTCAAAATGATCTCAAGAACGGTGAGCAAAAATCCCAGAACCACATGGGGGGACCTAATGAATGACCTGCAGAGAGCTGGGACCAATGCTACACAGGCTACCATCAGTAACACACTACGCCGCCAGGGACTCAGATCCTGCAGTGCCAGACGTGTCCCCCTGCTTAAGCCATTACATGTCCGGGCCCGTCTGAAGTTTGCTAGAGAGCATTTGGATGATCCAGAAGAGTATTGGGAGAATTTCATATGGTCAGATGAAACCAAAGTATAACTGTTTGGTAGAAACACAACTTAGCATATTTGGAGGAGAAAGAATGCCGAGTTGCATCCAAAGAACACCATACCTACTGTGAAGCATGGGGTTGGCAACATCATGCTTTGGGGCTGTTTCTCTGCCAAGGGACCAGGACGACTGATCCGTGTACAGGAAAGAATGAATGGGGCCATGTATCATGTGATTTTGAGTGCAAACCTCCTTCCATTAGCAAGGGCATTGAAGATGAAACATGGCTGGGTCTTTCAGCATGACAATGAGCCTAAGCACACCGCCAGGGCAACAAAGGAGTGGCTTCGTAAGAAGCATTTCAAGGTCCTGGAGTGGCCTAGCCAGTCTCCAGATCTAAACCCTATAGAAAGCCTTTGGAGGGAGTTGAAAGTCCGTGTTGCCCAGCGACAGCCCCAAAAATCACTGCTATAGAGGAAATCTGCATGAAGGAATGGGCCAACATACCAGCAACAGTGTGCACCAACCTTGTGAAGACTTACAGAAAACGTTTGACCTCTGTCATTGCCAACAAGAATATATAACAAAGTATTGAGATGAACTTTTGTAATTGACCAAATACTTATTTGCCACCAAAAATTTTAAAAAAATTCTTTCCAAATCAGACTGATTTTCAGGATTTGTTTTCTCATTTTGTCTCTCATAGTTGAGGTCTACCTATGATGTCAGTTACAGGTCTCTCTCATCTTTTTAAGTGGGAGAACTTGCACACTTGGTGGCTGACTAAATACTTTTTTGCCCCACTGAGGGGGGCTAGAATCTTCACCAAACTGGACCTCCGTGGGGCGTACAACCTGGTTCGTATCCGTCAGGGGGATGAATGGAAGACGGCATTCAACACCCGGGACGGCCACTATGAATATCTGGTAATGCCCTTTGGTCTCTGTAACGCTCCTGCCGTCTTTCAAGAGTTGGTCAATGACATCTTCCGGGACCTTCTCTACTCCTGCGTAGTGGTGTACCTGGACGACATCTTGGTCTTCTCTCCGGATCTCCAGACTCACCGGAGGGACGTTCGTCAGGTCCTGCTCAGGCTCAGGCAGAATCACCTCTTCGCTAAATACGAGAAGTGCCTCTTTGAGCAGACCTCGCTTCCGTTTTTGGGCTACATTATTTCTCAGACCGGCCTACGAATGGATCCAGAGAAACTGTCTGCCATCGAGAAATGGCCTCGACCGGAGGGGTTGAAGGCCATTCAGCGGTTCCTGGGCTTCGCCAACTACTACCGCCTCTTCATACCGCACTTCTCTTCCCGGACTGCCCCAATTTCCGCGCTCACCCGTAAGGGTACTAATCCCAAAGAGTGGCCGCCCGAAGCAGAGGAGGCCTTTCTTTCCTTAAAACAGGCCTTCTCTTCCGCCCCGGTGCTGCATCGCCCGGACGGCAACAAGCAGTTCTTCCTGGAAGTTGACGCCTCCTCCTCTGGAGCCGGAGCGGTACTTACTCAAAAATCATCTTCCGGGAGGATGGTAACTTGCGGCTTCTTCTCTAAACTCTTCTCCTCCTCAGAGCGCAATTATTCCATAGGAGACCGAGAGTTATTGGCCATCAAACTGGCATTGGAGGAGTGGCGTTACCTGCTCGAGGGGGCTCTTCACCCGGTAATAATTTACACTGACCACAAGAACTTGGCTTACCTCCAGCATGCCCAGAGACTTAACCCGCGCCAAGCCCGGTGGTCCTTGTTTTTTGCTCGCTTTGATTTTGTTCTTCATTTTCGCCCGGCTGACAAAAACGTCAAGGCAGACGCCTTGTCTCGATCCTTTCTGGTGTCTGATCTCGAGGAAGATCCGAAACACATCATCGATCCCGCCAGAGTAATGCAGGTGGCTCCCGTGAGTCTAAATCGTCTCCCTCCCGGAAAGACGTTCGTATCAGTACCTGATCGGGAGAAGATCCTTCACTGGGGTCACTCGTCTAAACTGGCTGGCCACGCCGGTCAGAAAAAGACCCTCCAGCTTATTACCCGGCACTACTGGTGGCCTACCCTGCACAAGGACGTAATAGACTTTGTTTCTGCCTGTGTGTCCTGCGCCCGCAACAAGGTTCCGAGACATCTGCCAGCCGGTCGCCTCCTTCCGCTTTCTGTACCTGCTGCCCCCTGGCAGCATATTGCAATGGACTTTATAACTGACCTCCCAGTCTCTGCCGGTTGTACGGTCATTTGGGTGGTCGCTGACCGCTTCTCCAAGATGGCTCATTTCGTTCCCCTGCCAGGCCTCCCGTCTGCACCCGAGCTAGCGAAAGACTTTATTCGTCACATCTTTCGTCTTCATGGCCTGCCCCTCCACATCGTGTCGGATCGTGGGGTACAGTTCACCTCACGCTTCTGGAGAGCCACTTGTAAACTGCTAGACGTCACCCTGGACTTCTCTTCCGCTTACCACCCACAGTCCAATGGTCAAGTGGAGCGGATCAATCAGAACCTGACCAGTTACCTCCGGCACTTCGTTAATGCCCATCATTCAGACTGGGTGGATCTCCTACCATGGGCAGAGTTCTCTTATAACAATCACGAGAGCGAATCCTCCTCCAAATCCCCGTTTTTTGTAGTCTTCGGTCAGCATCCTCGGATTCCTTTTCCTGTCTCCACCTCTGTGGACAACCCGGCTGCGGAATCTCTCGTTAGCAAATTTTCCTCCATTTGGGAGAGTACCCGATCCGCACTCCTTCAGTCGTCCGAACGGATGAAAAGACACGCTGACAAAAAACGCCTGGATCCTCCACAATTTCGTCCTGGAGATAAAGTCTGGCTCTCATCTAAATATGTCCGACTCAAGATACCTTCTTACAAGTTAGGGCCTCGGTTCATCGGTCCTCTGGAGGTCATCAGTCAGATCAACCCGGTGGCCTATAAATTGAAACTCCCGGCCAACTTACGGATCCCTAACTCCTTCCATGTATCTCTCCTCAAACCTGTGGTACTTAACTCTTTTTCCAAGTCTACAGGTACGCCTCCTGCTCCGGTTTCTGCTGAGGACGAGTTTGAGGTAGAGAACATTCTTGCCACCAAAATGGTAAGAGGAAAGACCTTTTTTCTAGTAGATTGGAAGGGGTTTGGTCCTGAGGAGAGAACGTGGGAGCCCCGGGAGAACATCCATGCCCCGCTCATCCTTGCTAAATTTCTGTCTGGCCTAAAAAAGGGGGGGCCTAAAGGGGGGGGGGTACTGTAGCGCCGGCGTCCCTGCCCTCTGCTAGGCAGGGACGCTGTTCCCCTCACCTCTCTGCTCCGTGCCCGGCGTCCTCCTCCCGCTCTGCTGGCAGCGCGCGCTCCTTCCCGGCCACTGTGCTTAGGGCGCGCGCGCTCTCCCTCCCTCTTAAAGGGGCCGCGCGCACCGTCCTAAGGAGTCCCCGGCCAATGGCCGGAGGACTTCACCATATATAAGGCACCTCCTCCAAAATGGAGGTGCCCGAGCAATGTTGTTGCACTGTTCACTACTCTGCTTCAGCCCTCAGGTCCCGTTGCCAGTTACCTGCCAAATACCTGCCAGATTCCTGCCAGCTTGCTGTCTTATTCCTGCCTGATATTCTGCTACCTGCCTGCTAGCCTGAGGTCCGACGGTGTGCCTTACTACTCCTGTCAGTCTGTCTAAGGACCAGCTTGCCCGCTCACCTGGGAGCGCACATCTGCTACCTGCCTGCTAGCCTACCTGGAGGCTCTGCCGTCACGTGCTGTGGCCACCTGCCTGTCCAGTGACTCCTGCCCGCTCACCTGGGAGCGCTCATCTGCTGCCTGTCTGCTAGCCTACCTGGAGGCTCTGCCGTCACGTGCTGTGACCACCCGCCTGTCCAGAGACTTCTGCCCGCTCACCTGGGAGCGCTCATCTGCCGCCTGTCTGTTGGTCTTCCTGGAGGCTCCGCCGTCACATGCTGTGACCACCCGTTTATCCAGAGACTCTCGCCTGCTCACCTGGGAGCTCACGTCTACCATCAGCCGCCACAGGTCGTACCAACCCTTTACCCAGAGACTGCCCCGGTCACTTGCCGTGACCATCTGCCCGTTCACCCAGAGACTGCCCCGGTCACTTGCCGTGACCATCTGCCCGTTCACCCAGAGACTGCCCCGGTCACTTGCCGTGACCATCTGCCCGTTCATCCAGAGACTGCCCCGGTCACTTGCCGTGACCTCCTGCCCGTTCTTCTAGAGACTGTCCCGGTCACCTGCTGTGACTGCCTGCCTGGTCGCCACCCGCTCCCTTACAAGGACCGCCCCCTTGTATAGTAGCTCAGAGGTTCCGCCTCCCAGACCCGTTACACCATATACCAATAAAAATGGTCGCCACGGACGTAGAAGGGGTTCAATAGCTAGTCTCTATATACACACACACACACACACACACACACACACACACACACACACACACACACACGTTATGGTTCTTAGAAGCGACGAAAATAAAAGCGCAAAAATGAAAGGTTTTTCTGCTGTCCACCTTCCTGACTGCAGCTTATTGAATCCTAAAAATGTGCAATACGCATGCGGCCAAGATTCTACTTTGTTTGCCTACTGGAGCGGTCGTTGAGCATATGAAGGCGGAAGAAAAGCAAATGGGAGGCCGAACTGCACTTGCTTTAATCTTTTTAAATGGTGTAGTTGAGATAAGTGGGGGTAAGGATAGAAAATATATATTTTTTCTGAAATACTTCTATATAGAGGAGCTCACTACTCTGGCTGAGGTGCCAGGTGTTGGCTATGACAATCTGCCGTTACCAGCTCTGTAAACAGTCAGACGTAAACTGTGTATGCAGCGGACAGCACAGCTCGGTCACACTGTTTAGTGGCCGTTCCTGGGTACTGCAGAGCAGCTCTTGTTCATCCAACTAATGATAATTAAATATAAGCTGATCTGTGCTACCCACTGAACAGTGACGGAGCTGTAGTGTTTTACTCCATATACTGTTTACATCCCGGCTTATAGCAGATGATCGCTGGGGGTGCCAGGTGTTGGAACCCCACCTTCTGATGTTAGAAAAGCACTCCCATGAAACTTATGCCTTAAACCTGTGTAAATGTTTATGTAATGAAGTGCAAATGTGTTAATATACGTTACTTACTGATCGCAGTCTTTTCCTGTTTACAGCACTGCTCTGCTCCTCTTCTCAGTCACGTGACCTATATTCTGACTATGTGTGAGCCGGATGTCACTTTTACAGTGTAAGCCTATGAAGTGTCAGAACGAAGCTCCATATGCTAAAATTGTAAAAGTGACTTCTGGGTCACACACAAACCCCATTGTAATCCAGCGAGTGAGAATTGCAGTTACTTGACCCAGAAAAGGATCGGAGCGAAGCTGGAAAAGGGGACGATTGCATCAGTAAGTATATTATTGCACTTATCACTATGTTACATACACATTTACACAGGTTTATGGTATGAAATTTTCATGGGAGTGCTTCTTTGATGACCTATTTTAAAGGATACGTCATCAGTATCATAGTAGTGGACAACCATGTTAAGCAAGTGACTAATCTATACATCTCTTTTGAATCTGATGAGGTTGGTGTACTTATATGAGAATAACTGTATACATCTAAAATTAAGAGGTGTATTCTGTGTCTCCAGCAAGAACAATAGAACAAGACTAAAATGTTCAGTTTAATGTTGGGCAGGGGAACTTTCAAAGGATTATGCAGATATGGATTTTCTAAATAATTATACGAGCCTCAGATATAAGGCTTCTGATAATGTATGCAGTTTGCATTGCCAAGTCTGATAACATTATTCGTTTAAGAGTCTAAGGGACAAGGACGAGTAAAACAACCAGTGACACAGGTTTTATAGGACAAGTCATCCTACACTTTGCTCTGCATTTGTGGCTTATGTACTTTAGCCTTGACATAACTTTGCATGATAAGATATTCGTTGCAATGATATCAAAGGTCACTTTTTTTTTTTTTTTTTTTTTTTACTAATCCCAGTCTGCAAGCAACACAATTTACTGATAAGGTCTTCCATGAAAATACAGAGATTCTCCTGAATCTCTAGGAAGGCAGATAAGAATTTTGATCCAGGCTACGACTGCACGAAGGAGCAGATGGGTAAGCCATACCTGTATTACATTATACAGTCCTAGGTTTTTGTAACCTACTAATAAAAACAGGCTTGTTGTTGATGAACACCCTAGTTAAAGCCGAGTGTAAACACTGAATTGAGGTGCAATGTGTATCTCCATTCAAAGTATAGTGACCACTGCCATGTGCTGCAGGACAGCTTCTATTCAAGACAATAGGAGCTGTTCTGCAGTAACTGGCAGCGGCCACTACGCATTGGAGATGCAAAGTATATAGGAGTGAATGAGCCGGCAGCAACATAGCTGGCTCCTTCAATAGAGGACACAGTCAACTGGGACACCTCCAGCCAACAAGAATGGTGGAGGTTATTGGTGCCATAAAAAAGTGAATAATAATAAAAATGATTAATATTTAATAAGTACCAATGATGAATCTACTGGTGGCGAGTGCTACCTTTTTCGATTGCTTGGAGCTGCGTAGTGCAGATCTGATCAATGTGCTTACATCCAGCCACTATGACTAATAAGCCCCAGGAGAGGTCATCACTATCTTGTGACCGGACAGCCCCTTGGAAGCATTTATAAAAGGTAATATGGAGTGGTTGTTGACAATTTATGGAAATACCAGCCTGGACAATTCTAAGGCCCAAGACTACGTCTAGAAAACAATAGGCCAAAATATTGAACAGTGGGGCAAGACACATCTCGTGAAGCAGTCATTGCTAAAAACTTTAAAAAAAAAAAACAAGAAAAAAAAACAAAAAACAAACATACAGTAGCAATGTAACCAAAAAATGTCTGGCTTCATAAACCACCCTAGTAGTCACATTAGAGCTCACCTTGTTAGTCACTGAGCAGGCACTTCACCCACTAGTCACAGAAGGCTTCAATTTCACCTCCCTATTAGTCACATTAGTCAGCCTTAAAGAGCAGCCAGACCAAAATCGGAACCCAGTGCACTGACTTGCCAGCTCTCCTGACCCCAGAGTAACAGCTTCATGTACTTCTATGCAGGTGTCATGCTCGAATCGGGAGAGCCACCAGCCAGTTCAAGAATTGCATTCCAATCTCCATCCGATTAATATGGCCATCTGACTGCGCCCTTAGTGATCATGGTATTGCCACCATTACAACTTCAGCAAGGAATCACAGTAGGACCTCCACCAGAAAATCCATTGCCTAGCAATGCATAGGGACCAGGTCTGTGATTATCAAAGTATATTTCAGGGGCTGTCCATACTTTAAAAGCTAGCTATCTATATGTACACACACACACACACACACACACACACACACACACACACTAAAGCCAGTCTTGTGGCATCAACATCTTGTGTGGGATAGTCATCGGTCAAGGGCATCACCGATCGACAGTAGTCTTCACATTCTGTCCGAACAGGAAGAAACATTTCTCCTCTTGTTTGAAAGAAAAGTGAAGGCTGCAGCAGATCAGTGGCAGCTGATCGGCTTCATGTGACCACTCCAACCATTTACCCTCTACTCCTTTTATTTTATGAAACTTATTGAGCCCAGAGTGATGTAACCCCCTTTAAAGATGAACAACCCCTTCAGACATTTCTCACCTGCTAGTCCATTGACTCCAATCAGTCCAGCAGAACTTGCAATGCTCACAAGATGGCCATGATTGGAGGCCATCATTGCAGGAAGGAAAGCTTTATAAGTCTAAAAGTAAAGAAACAGATATTTTTCCCACTAATATATAAAAAGATTATACCTGAAATCAAAAGCTTTTCAGACAAAAAAAAAATGCACATCTAGATATACCGTAAGTAGAGAAAGAAATTAGTAGACCAACTGAAGATCAAAGCATTAGATAATTATTAGTATCGGTAATAAAAAATAATATTATACCTATGGTGGTCTAGGCATTTGAGTGTCTATATTGTCAGAGGGAAAAAAAATCTCAACAATAAAAATATATGAATACAGTACAAGGAGCAGGATAAAAAGTAATGTCTGTGTAACACTTCTGACTAAGAAAATGTGTTCACTTGATCATTCCCAATGGCTGTTTCCATGGTACACAACATAAAATGTAATTTTGAAAATCCTGTAAATCTGAGCGGTTTTATTAAAAGAAATGAAAAACATAAAAGTCAGACAATGGCTCTTGAATACAAGATGTTATTGTGAAAAGGCAGAATAAGAACTTTTAAAAAAAACTTTGACCCCAAATCTGGTTTTCGTTGATGTGAGCTAGAAATGTGGCCTCAGTGGAGCATTTCTAACTCTGTATAGTCCAAAGGGAAAAAAAAAAAAAAAAAGAAGAAAAACCCAAATTGTTGGGTTTCTGAAATTTGTCACAAATATCCTACACATTAGAAAGATAAATACTTTAACACTGTGACCTTATTAACTGGGAAAAGGGGCAAACAACCTTTTCTGGTTTTGGGGCCACATTGTCTGACTGAACCAATGCGAGGAGCAGCAAGAGTATTAGCATCTGAGATATTTGTGGCATACTGAAAGTATATGTCAAATGTCAGATATAGTGCCACATCCAATTCCAGGTCTCCCACCGAAACAATGGGGTCCCCTTCCTCCCTGTCTGCTCTCAAAGGGGAAGACAATGGGGGTAAAGACACTTGCACATTGTCTTGTGTGACTTGTTAAAACTGCTAAGTGGTTCACTACACCCATAAAATACAATGATGATAACACCCCACATGCATGGCCAACTGGGAGTTCCAGAATCGCCACACCATTAGCACTCTCATCCCAGCCCCCGTACTACATGCCACTCATCTTCTCTCTGACATTAAAAATTCATCTTTAGGATCAGATGGCTGGGCAATATGTGGCCCTGGGAGCCACTAAATGTTCACCCCTAGCAAACGGTGAACAATGACCAAGTGAAAAGCTGTCCCGTCAAGTATGTTATGTGCCGATTTCTAACCTGCCTTTGTAGTAGCAATGCCCACGCCAGAAGGTGGAGCAAGTGACCCGGGCCACAATACAATAACACACTTATCCACAGCTTGTGTCTGGTCTGATTTCTAGTGGGCAGCACAGTTGCTCAGTAGTTAGCACTATTTCTTTGCAGCACTGGGGTCAAATCCCATCAAGAACAACATCTGCAAGGAGTTTGTATGTTCTCTCTACAGGGAAAATATTATTTCGTCTGATCACAGCAACAAAGATATGAAATTACTGGTATTAAAAGGTAACTTCAAATCTCAGAGACAGTAGAGTCTCGGAATATAAACTCATAATGACCTTTGACACCTTCAGAGCAGGAATGAATGTCACATGCATTTATGCCACTCTACATCAACTAAGGAATGTGCTCATCAGACCTGTGGGGTCATCACAACCCTGGACCAAGACACAGGACAATAAAACTTTCACACTCCTTATCTATGAACTGCTAAAATATTTATAGCCAGAACTGTTTCTCTCTCCCATAGTAATAGCTCTGCTTTCCGTCACCTGCCTCATCTATTGCATTATTTCTGTGTCCTACTGTGTATAAATATGTAACTCTTCAGATTTTGTGGTATATTATGCCTGATGAAGAGACCTGAGTAGTCTCGAAAGCTTGCAATTTGTTACCATCTTTTCAGTTAGCCATTAAATGGTATCAACCATTGAGGACTCTCAAATCTAAATATTTTTTTATGTTCTCTCTGTGTTTGAGCGGGTTTTCTCCAGTTTCCTCCCACACTCCAAAGACATACTGAGAGGAACTTTAGATTATGAGCCCCAATGGGGACAATATCTGTAAAACTCTGCGGAATATGATCGCACTATATAAGTAAGCATAATAAATAAATGGGCTTTATTGTGGTATTGTAGAGCTGAGCTGCCATGCCACAAACCACCTGAGGACATATGTACCACAAATCAATGGAATGGACTAGTCATGTTTCCTAAGTCAGGATAACACTTATAATTTTTATCTCTCTAGCGCCAACATATTCTGCAGCATTTTATTGCCTGTACAATTCCCTCTGTAATTTAAAGACATAACAGAGTAAACACACATAATTTAACGGATGCCAAGAGTGAGGGCCCTGCTCGCAAGCTTACAATCTATGAGGAAACAGGGGAGACATGAAAGGTAAATGTAAAAAGTGCTTGTATTGTATGGTCAAGTCATCAATATAATAAATTGGGTATTTACATAACGCTGCATGAACCGGTCACCAGCCAGTATATGTACAAGTACAGGTATAGAGGGCTATTAAGTGCATGGAGGGTGTAAACAAATGCTACGATGGACCAGATTTGGAAGAAAATTTTGTAAGGGCAGAACTGGAATAGTTACATAAGTGAGGTGAAGTGATAGGCCAGTCTAAAGGAATGCATTTTTAGGGCACTCTTAAAAATGTGGGTATTGGGAAATAGAAATGTCTGGGGTAGTGCATTCCAAAAAAGTGACGCAGCTCGTGAGAAGTCTTGGAGACAGGAGTGGGAGGTTTGGAATATTGAGGATGTTAGTCTTAGGTCATTAGCAGAACGGAGGGCACGGGTAGGGTGGTAGAAAGATGAGGAGGAGATGTAGGGTGGTGCTGAACAGTGGAGCGCTTTGTGGGTGAGTGTAATAAGTTTATATTGGACCCTGTAATGGATGGGCAACCAGTGCAATGACTGGCACAGGGTAGAGGCATGGGTGTAGCGGCTGGAAAGGAGTAAGATACTGGCCGCTTCATTCATAACAGATTGGAGAGGGGAGAGTTTAGTAAGAGGGAGACTGATCAGCAGAGAGTTGCAGTAGTCCAGACAAGAATGAATAAGAGCAACAGTAAGAGTTTTTGCAGAGTCAAAGGTAAGAAAAGGTCAAATTCTAGAAATGTATTTTATTTGAGGTGTAGGTGACATGAGCGAGCGAGTGATCGGATGTGGGGAGAGAAAGAAAGATCTGAGTCAAGTATAACCCCAAGACAGCGAGAATGTTGCTGTGGAGTAATGATGGAATCACATCCGGAAAATGGCAATATTGTGTTTAGGAAGGTTCGGAAAGGAAGGAAAAACAAGGAGTTCAGTTTTTGACAGATTCAGTTTTAGAATATGCTTACACTAGCATAGAACACAGCGGAGTGCTATGCGATATTTTATCAGATAGCACTCGGTCCAATGTTATACTATGGGGCAGTGCATATCTGCGATTGTCTTCTCATGCCAAATCTGCATGAGAAAACAATCGCAATATGCTGCAAGTGGCTCTGATAATCGGATTACAAGCATCCATACAAGCCTATGGGTAAGTGTGAAACATTGGACTGCTTTTGGATGTCATGCGAGTGCAGTCCGATGTAAGCTCAGAGACAATGGAGAACTTACCTTCAGCTTCTCCACACCTGCGAGAGAATCAGATCACTCGGATCAAACTCTGACAGAGTTTGAGAAGAGTCATTAGCATAGTGGCCTGATTCTCTAGCATGAGAGAATATATGCCAGTGAGAGAGTACCCTTAGATATTTTGGGCAATCACTGATATTTTGTAGTAATGCAGGAATGATGTCACGAGACAATGTGTATGATTGGGTGTCATCAGTATATACAGGTGCATCTCACTAAATTAGAATATCATCAAAAAGTGAATTTATTTCAGTTCGTCAATACAAAAAGTGAAACTCATATTATATAGTCATTACAAACAGAGTGATCTATTTCAAGTGTTTATTTCTGTTAATGTTGATGATTATGGCTTACAGTCAATGAAAACACAAAAGTCATTATCTCAGTAAATTAAAATAATTAACCAAAAACACCTGCAAAGGCTTCCTATGCATTTAAAAAGGTCCCTTAGTCTGTTTCAGTAGGCTCCACAATCATGGGGAAGACTGCTGAATTGACAGATGTCCAGAAGGCAGTCATCGACACTAAGTAAATGCAAAGTAAATTTTGCATTTCATTTGGAAATCAAGGTCCCAGAGTCTAGAGGAAGTGTGGAGAGGCCACAATCCAAGCTGCTTGAGGTCTAGTGTGAAGTCTCCACAATCAGTGATGGTTTGGGGAGCCATGTCATCTGCTGGTGTAGGCCCACTGTGTTTTATCAAGACCAAAGTCAGTGCAGCCGCCTACCAGGAAATTTTAGAGCACTTCATGCTTCCCACTGCTGATAAGCTTTTTGGAGATGGAAATTTCATTCTCCAGCAGGACTTGGCACCTGTCCACACGGCCAAAAGTACCAATACCTGGTTTACACACAACAGTATCACTGTGCTTGATTGGCCAGCAAACTCGCCTGACCTTAACTCCATAGAGAATCTATAGGGTATTGTCAAGAGGAAGATGAGAGACATCAGACCCAACAATGCAGACGAGCTGAAGGCTGCTATCAAAGCAACCTGGGCTTCCATAACACCTCAGCAGTGCCACAGGCTGATCGCCTCCATGCCACGCCGCATTGATGAGGTAATTGATGCAAAAGGAGCCCCGACCAAGTATTGAGTGCATTTACTGAACATACATTTCAGTAGGCCAACATTTCAGATTTTAAAAAAATTTTTCAAGCTGTTGTTATAAAGTATTCTAATTTACTGAGATAAAGACTTTTGTGTTTTCATTGGTTGTAAGCCATAATCATCAACATTAACAGAAATAAACACTTGAAATAGATCACTCTGTTTGTAATGACTCTAAAATATATGAGTTTCACTTTTTGTATTGAAGAACTGAAATAAATTAACTTTTTGATGATATTCTAATTTAGTGAGATGCACCTGTAGATGGTACTAATAACTGAATCTGCTGATGGTTATACAATAGGGGCAGTATATAGGTTAGAAGAGAAGAGGACATAGAACTAAAACCTTACAGTAAATGGTGGAGGAGTTAGCAAAAGATACAGTGAAGAAGCGGTCAGAGGTAGAAGGAGAACCAAGAGCGAGTAGTATCCTTGAAAATATGGGACTAAAAATACATACAAAACAAAAGTTGTAACTATGCCATATACGCATCTTTACATAACACGAACATGCTAAAACAAAAATTACCCAGAAATGTGCCATTGTGTTCACTTGCATTGTTTTCTCCACGAGGGCATCAGGAGAATCGATGAACTTCTTTCCAGTCACAATGCCTGCGTTATTAATTAAGATCGTGATATCTCCAACCTCTTTTTTCACCTGATGGATTGAGAAAAGAAACACTGATTATATCACACACACTACGTATACAGCAGTCAGTGAGAGTAAACTACGTATTACCTTTGAAGGCACAAGTGACATCCATGTAAGTTATCTATATATCTATATGCAGGTAGTGGAATGGTCTCTCTTCAGAAAGTCTTTAAAAAAGAAAAAGGGTTGACCATTACTTTTTTTTTTTTTTTTAGGCCCATAGGGAGAAAACAAAATCCTTTAAGGCTGCGTGCCCACGATGCGTTTTTTTGCTGCGGAATTTGCGCAGCGTAAACGCTTGCAAAACGCTTGGTAATCCGTCCCCCATGGTCCCCAATGTCAATCCGCATGTTTTATGCCCATGCTGCGGAATTTTTCGCAGCGTATTTTATGTGCGGAAAAATCCGCAGCATGTCCATTATTTATGTGTTTACGCATGTGGAATTGCCTACTCAATGCATTTGAAAAACGCATGGCAATTCCGAATGTCCAAAACCCTTCAAAAACGCACGAAAAACGCGTGTTAAATTCTGCAAGCGTTTTCCGGGCAAGGACATGCAGAAATGAAGTGGAAATTTTCCGCTTCATTTCTGCATCGTGGGCACATAGCCTAAGAAGAAGAAGGAAGAAGAAAGAAAAAGTCGACAACCTTGCTATATTCTTAAAGAATGAAGGGAAAGTAACAAATATGAAGTTCACTGCCCACTAATGAAGATGAAGGGAATATAATCCCACATAGGTGGAGTTAGGCCACCCATCCATTTATGCTACATTTTTGAAGCACATTGTGGTTTATAGACCGGAACAAGATGACCTAATGTGACCATATGGCAAACATCTTCAGAATTATTGCTAATCAAATGGGAACAAAACAGCAATATCTAGGAAAAAAAGATAAATATTTAGGATTGTAAGGCGTGTTAAGCATTAAGTGGCAGAATAATACAGATCGATCCTGGAGGTAAATTGGGACCATACAAGCTGGCAGGTTTATGCCATGGGGACTATATATGTGCGGTTTGATGAGCTTTTCCTTGACATGGGCAAAAAGAGTGATCAATTCTAAATATACTGTGTGTTAGACCGATTAGATTAGAATAACTGGCCAAATCCCCCCATAAATCACTCTGCACTGGCCAATTATCTGATTTTCCTATGTCATAGTTATATTAAGAGAGTCTGACTCAGATCTGTCTTTCTAGGAATCTGTACATTGTGCAATCAATAACATCACAGAGAAGAAACAGAGGAAAAAACACCAAGCCAAATGTGTCAGCTCGGCCAATTCTCTGCGCGTCTCTGGAGCTGCAGCCTGGATATATCGCTGCCAGGGATCTACATTGGGTTGGTCTAAAAATTACACTTTTAAAACAAAACCGCAGTTATGTAAGACACTTTTGGAAAATTCCAATTGAATCCAAGTCAAGGACAGTGTTAGCCAGCATACGTTGTTTTATTACATCCATGTAATTAATGCTAGGCCAAGTTCACATGTATTGCATAAGGTTATGTTCATGTTTTTGCAGCATTTTTTTTTCGGCAGCCAAAATCTGCTCTCTGAAGTAAAAATGTCTGTTTTTCAGCCTTACCTACACAGGTTTAATAAAGTTAATTTTATTCATCAAAAATACTGCGATAAACGTTGTGTTTTTGAACGCTTTGATTTCTATGGGTAAAAACGCTGAAAGAATAGATCATGCTGCAGATTACAAAAATGCTGCAGTCTTAAAATTCAGTCAGAAAAATTAAAAAAAAAAACAAACAAAAACCCAACAAGCATTCAAATGAGATTTCTAAAATCGCATTGGTTTTGCTGCTACTGTAAAAAGCAGCTTTTAATTTGCATGAAAAAAAATAAATAAATCCAAAACCACTAAAGCTTTTTTTTTTATTAATCCTTTAGAGCTTTCTGATGCCTGAAAAATAAGGGAGACCAAATAGTAAAATGAAAAAAAAACGTATGCCTCAATGATTACAAAAAACAAAAAACACAGATAGCAATGCACCGAGGTAGGGTGAGTACTGTCTCTCCATTCTCCATGTATTGGCTGCAGCGGTGCTGTCCACATTTGCTGATGTGGATGATATTAGTTGCTGCTCCCTGATTGACTGCACCCACGATCTGAGCTGTAGTTGTAACTTCACTGCTGCAGCCAATACATAGACACCTGAGCACTGGCAAAGAGCCAGCACTGGACCTGGGGAGGGTGAGAACTATCTGGATTTGTCATTTTACAAGTATGCAAATAATTTGAGCTCTAGTCTTTTTTGAAAGTGGAAAACCCCTGTACATTGTTGTATTTGGGTTTAGGGACAGTCAAGCCAAAGCTGCTGCTCCAAGATGCAAAATCCGTGAACTGCTGACGACAGCAGCCACATAACACAAGAAAGCAGTTAAAGGGGAAAGAGGAAAAAAAAACAACAAAAAAAACATTACTTTTTCAGGCACTTTTTGCAGCGTTTTAGAATTTTGAAAAGTGGCTACAAAAAGGTGATGAAGTCGAGAGGGGGTCCCCCCTTAGTGACCACCAATACAACTTTTTACTGACAAGAGAGAAGTGAATAGCATCCCCCTGACGGGTGAAAATGCAGCAGGTGTCAGCTGTACACTACAGCCGACACACTGCTGCATCAGCCAAGACTGTTGTTAGCACCGACCATGGCAGTTTAACCCCCTAGATGCTGCTGTCAATGATGACAACCGCCTCAGGATGGTAAACAGAGTATGGGGGCTCCCTCTTTAACCCCATCGCAACCCTGAGATCATGATTCGGTGGTCCTGATGGTTGCCATCATAACCCAAAGCCAAGTAAAGGCCAGTAGTGGCCTGTACAAATGTTAGCAACATTTTAGTGGTAAGAAAAACATTTTACATTACTGTCATTTTTTTTTTGCGTTAATTACTGAAAAGCACCAGAAAAGGTTAATAAACTACATGACAGCAGTTTTGAATATGTTGAGGGGTGTTGTTGTTTTTTTTTTTAAAGTTAATCACTTTTGGGTTTTTTCCAAGATATACAGTACAGACCAAAACTTTGGACACACCTTCTCATTTAAAGATTTTTCTGTATTTTCATGACTTTGAAAATTGTACATTCACACTGAAGGCATCAAAACTATGAATTAACACATGTGGAATTATATACTTAACAAAAAAGTGTGAAACAACGTCTTATATTCTAGGTTCTTCAAAGTAGCCAACTTTTGCTTTGATGACTGCTTTGCACACTCGTGGCATTGTCTTGATGAGCTTCAAGAGATAGTCACCGGAAATGGTCTTCCAACAATCTTGAAGGAGTTCCCAGAGATGCTTAGCACTTGTTGGCCCTTTTGCCTTCACTCTGCGGTCCAGCTCACCCCAAACCATCTCGATTGGGTTCAGGTCTGGTGACTGTGGAGGGCAGGTCATCTGGCGTAGCACCCCATCACTCTCCTTCTTGGTCAAATAGCCCTTACACAGCCTGGAGGTGTGTTTGGGGTCATTGTCCTGTTGAAAAATAAATGATGGTCCAACTAAACGCAAACCGGATGGAATAGCATGCCGCTGCAAGATGCTGTGGTAGCCATGCTGGTTCAGTATGCCTTCAATTTTGAATAAATCCCCAACAGTGTCACCAGCAAAGCACCCCCACACCATCACACCTCCTCCATGCTTCACGGTGGGAACCAGGCATGTAGAGTCCATCCGTTCACCTTTTCTGCGTCGCACAAAGACACGGTGGTTGGAACCAAAGATCTCAAATTTGAACTCATCAGACCAAAGCACAGATTTCCACTGGTCTAATGTCCATTCCTTGTGTTCTTTAGCCCAAACAAGTCTCTTCTGCTTGTTGCCTGTCCTTAGCAGTGGTTTCCTAGCAGCTATTTTACCAAGAAGGCCTGCTGCACAAAGTCTCCTCTTAACAGTTGTTGTAGAGATGTGTCTGCTGCTAGAACTCTGTGTGGCATTGACCTGGTCTCTAATCTGAGCTGCTGTTAACCTGCAATTTCTGAGGCTGGTGACTCGGATAAACTTATCCTCAGAAGCAGAGGTGACTCTTGGTGTTCCTTTCCTGGGGCGGTCCTCATGTGAGCCAGTTTCTTTGTAGCGCTTGATGGTTTTTGCAACTGCACTTGGGGACACTTTCAAAGTTTTCCCAATTTTTCGGACTCACTGACCTTCATTTCTTAAAGTAATGATGGCCACTCGTTTTTCTTTACTTAGCTGCTTTTTTCTTGCCATAATACAAATTCTAACAGTCTATTCAGTAGGACTATCAGCTGTGCATCCACCAGACTTCTGCACAACACAACTGATGGTCCCAACCCCATTTATAAGGCAAGAACTCCCACTTATTAAACCTGACAGGGCACACCTGTGAAGTGAAAACCATTTCCGGTGACTACCTCTTGAAGCTCATCAAGAGAATGCCAAGAGTGTGCAAAGCAGTCATCAAAGCAAAAGGTGGCTACTTTGAAGAACCTAGAATATAAGACATATTTTCAGTTGTTTCACACTTTTTTGTTAATTATATAATTCCACTTGTGTTAATTCATAGTTTTGATGCCTTCAGTGTGAATGTACAATTTTCGTAGTCATGAAAATACAGAAAAATCTTTAAATGAGAAGGTGTGTCCAAACTTTTGGTCTGTACTGTATGTTCCTCAAAGTCACTTCTAAATTGACTAGGTCCCAAAAAAAAAAAAAAAAAAGTTTTGTAAATTTCCAGAAGGAGGGGGAGAAATTGCTGCTAAATTTTTAAACCTTCCAACAAAATCAGAAGACATGATAATGTAAGTTAGATGTTATTAGCTATTTTGTGTGGTGTGTCGATCTGGATTAAAAAAGTATAAAACATTCAAGTTTAATAATTGCAATTTTTTTTTTTTTTTAATTTGTCAAATGTCTGATATTACGGTCTTATTTTGGGCATCTAATAACCCCTGACTTCCATGGAAGAATGCTGTCAGTGTGCCCTTGGACATATGTAGAAGTCACTGTGCAGTGATGATTTGACAGGGACAAGGTGGGGATTGAGCCGACCATTACTCCCCACTCCTTTAGTAATAAACAGTCCCACAGGATAAAACAGGGTTTCAGTTTTCATTTTTGATTTTTTTTTTTTTTTTCTAAACAATCAATTGCCAGGTATAAAATGGCAGAAAAATTACATATGTTTATGTGGGGAAATCACTCTTAAGGAAGAGTCAGATGGGCACACACCTTGGACGAGGATCGCAACACAGTGCATGGACTGGCCGGTGGCTCTCCTGACCCGAGCGTGACAGCTGCATAGAAATACATGCTGTCACACTTGGGTCGGAAAAGCTGAAGGCCAGTCCGTGCACTGCGTTGCGATCCTCAGAGTTATGCGGCCATGTGTGAAATTTCAGCCAGGGAAGGCACACTGATGAAAAAGCATAGACCCGACAAGTCAGAAACTAGAAGGCGGCCAGGGAAGTGCAACATCGAGCCCCGCTGCATCTGCTCCTTATTAGCATAAAACTTTGATTACAGAAGAACGAGAACATAGATTCCTTAAAAATAAATAAATATTTTAATCCGTTTCAAAAGCACCACTGCAAGCTATGTGTTTAGTTAAGAATCTAACATCCTGCAGAAAGGTCCTCGAACCTGAGAGAAATGAAATGATTCTTTCTTAGGTGTCATCCTAGTCGCTTCAGTTTTCCTCAATAAGGAGGCGTGCTTGTTCTCAAGCCAATAAAACCAAACCACCACACAAAACAAAACACACCTTGGAAGATCATCGGTCATTATTCAAGTTTGCTCACGATGCAACAGATCCCTCAGACATGGATGCAAAATAGAAGGAAACAAATCGCAAGCCTCCTGCTTTGCATCCGTGTCTCACGGATTCTCAGACTTGAATGGCCGAGGGTGGTCCACAAACTGAATCAGAACAGAACATGATGGGTCTCATGGAGCTCACTCTCCAATTTTAACAAATGTGTAAATACAGCCAATCTACTTTATGGGTCCAAATGCTGTCCAGAAAAAAAAAAAAAATTATAAAAATAATCAGGCAGCACTTGGACGTGTCACATGGATGTGTAAAGGTAGCTTTATTTGTAATCACTTATTATAATGCTACCTGTAATGATGAGATGACTGCTAACAAGTGATCGTCATTCATAATTGCATATCCTAAAAGGATGGCTATTTAGCCTTTAAAAGCTCCTGAATGTCCAATGTGCCCATTTATACAGCGGCACCTTCCCTGCTCTTGCATAGTGGCATAAAGAGGCTGGCACTGTCAATCAGGAGTCTAGAAATCCCAGAGACAATCCCTCCCCCATGTGATTGCCATTTTGTGCAACCATTAACCCTTCCTAGAAAAATATCTGATAAGAAACTTAAAACAGCTTGACAGAAGAGAATACGTGTTTTACATGCTTTTTGGACTAAAATCATGTTAAATTAGAAAAAAAAAAAAAAAAAAAACACAAAAAAAACCATACCTGATCTGCAACTCTGTAGACGTCTTCCCTCTTGCTGCAGTCACATGTATATGTATGCACCCGGACTGCGCCATTTTTCTTTGCTAATCTGCTTGTTTCCTTATTGCCCTCTTCATTGATATCCCACAACACCAGGGTAGCGCCAAGACGGGCAAACTGAAGTGCCATAAGACGGCCTATGCCACTTCCAGCTCCAGTAATAAGCACCAGTTCACCGGCAACATTCTTTCTTCTAGATGGGATGAACCATAAGATGATAGACTCAAAGAGCAAATAAATTGTAAGAAGCAAAACTTTCAGCGTCTCCAAGAAAAAGTTCATGATGGAAGAAGGTTTGTAGGAGTTTTATGAAGGGAAAATCTGCAGAAGAAAAGGGACAAAATTACCACAAAGGACAACACAAACATTAGCGCATTGCTTAGGACGGCTTCAACTATCCGTGAAACATGGACTGTGCATGGGTGACAATTCCCAGCCTGATGGCCGGCTCTCCAGACCGGTGTAGAGAATCATAAGTACATGAAGACGTGCGAAGCCGGACTGTCAGAAATACAGAAAATCCACCATGTTAGGCTTGGGTCTCATTTTTCAGGCAGGTTTGGGGTGTACTCTGTGGGTATTCCGCAAAGTATGCACTAACATATTTCATTGCATGGCATACAGTGGCATCTGATGGCCATTTACTCCCATTAAAAAATACAAATAAAAAAAACAAAAAAAAACACAATAAAATGGTATTTATGCCCCAATGTGGTACAGCAATATTTTCTATCCAGTTGTAAAATGTATGTCAATGTATACAGCCTTGGGGTATGCCAAAAAGGACACTCTTGGAATAAAGTGGTTTTATGGGGAGCAAATCGGAGTATAAATCGGGAAACACTGCTGGTGCATACCTCAACGCGCCTGAATAATGATGTGAACAGAGCCTTAGTACACAAGTAGTAGAGCTGCAGTAAAGGGTGAAATCTGCTATGAAAGTTTGCCATTTGTGCAAAAGAAAGGGCATTATTAGAATTATTTCCCCCGCACTAATTTTTACCCACATCTATGTGTGGATTGGGTTTTGCAAACTGTATAACAAACTGCAACAGGCCATGCACCAGAAATCCATGGTGAAATCCAATGCTGACAAATTAAACACTGCCTTTGGCCCCCTTCACACATCCATATAAAACCGGTACCAGAAAAAAAAACAACCCCAAAAAATAACAGTACTGGTGCCAGTGTTTTTCCAGTATGGCAAAAGGAAAAAAAAATGACAAAGAGTCTGCTATTCTTTGCAATGTTAAACACGTAGCACATATATGATACACTGATGCCACCCGTGTGCATTACGTGTTTTACATGGACCCATAGACTTGTATTGGCACTTGTCATCTCTGCTTTTGGTAAAAAACGATGTGATTTATACGACCACATGGTCTGCATAAAAACACGGACATGTGCACAGCAGCATAGGTTATAATGGGTACATGGGGTATCTGTGAAAACCCCCCCGGATACAACACGTTCTGCAATCACGGCCATGTGAAGGAGGCCTTACACTGGTACATCTTCAACAACGTTATGGCGGAGCTCAGGTCAGATCCCTGTACTGTAAAAGCACCATTATCTTCCATAATTCTGTACATTGTGAAACCTGAAAATGTATTACAGAAAGCCCTTCAATTTACAATACATACATAATGGGAAGATAGTGTATAGTATCATCAAGACGTGGTAAATACCATAGTTTACTGTTGTCATCAGCAAAAAAAGTCAGCTGAAACCCTAAAGATAATAATTAATACCCCCCTCAATTCTGATGAGCGAGGCTCCTGTCCAACAAATGCAAATTATATCAGGGATCTAATATTTGCAGATTTTTGCAGAGGAGGTCGAGCTTTTTTTGGGTAAGTTTAGATTAAAGTCAGTGAAGTACAGCTTCTCCATTTTCTTCCACTTCTGGGTTTTCACATTCAGTAGCTGATAAAATATTTGAGTCAAAATGACAAAACTAAGGGGCAATTAACCATCTCCTAGCCAGTATCCTAGTCCCCTGGCATACAAGAACAGTTTTTTTCCTGATGAGTGGGGAATAGTGCCAAACTTTCTCACTTATTTTAGAGGAAATAAATAGAAATGAGGAAACAAAGCCTGCTATCCATCCCCCAATCCACCCATTCCTGTAATCAGTTTATACATTATAGTAAAAGGAACTGTTTAGCTGACTGGGGTCATATTTGCAACCGTCATATCTATTTTAGAAAATTGCTGATGTGTAACACTATGAGAAGAAGTAATTCAGCACAATTAAATCTCCAGACCCCTCCTTATTAAAGGCCCCCATACACATTACACTAAAGCCAGCTGAACCCCCCCCGATATCGATGGATTTAACTGACAGTAACGTTGGTCGGGAGAGAGGACTGCATCGTTCTCCCTGAGATCATCCGCAGTCCAAGGTGTCAGTCGGCAGCTTTATTACTATATTAGTAAGGACAGAATGGTGTACTCCGGACCCTCAGGAGGGGAACAGATGGCATTATTGTGGCGCCCTGCTACGCACAGGTGCCACAGAACCCAGTAGGGTGCATGGATGGACTTCTCCACAAGAGGCCCTCACACATTCACACACCTCCGCCCTACCACCTCAGACCACCAGAGGGAGCCCGTTAGGGATATATATAGGTAGGTGGAGCCAGGCAGCTCAGGAGTTAGTCAGAGTTTAGTGTTCAGTCGGATTGAGAGATAGTTGGAGAGCGGGCTCACGCTGAGAGCAGTGAAGACTCAGCTCGTCTGCTGCCGCCATAGTGAGGGCCCTGAGTGTGGCCGAAGGCAGGGAGGAAGGGAGAGAGGAGTTGAGGGGGCAGAGGAGAGTACCAGGCTCGCCCCGAAATATACACCGGACGCTGGGTCCGCGCCTACAGGGTCCTTCACACCCAGTAGGGACCACCAGATACCTGGAGGACTACAAGTCCCAGGCCGACCAACGCTGACTATTGTACCAGGGCTAGGAGTCACGGAGGCCCCAGCATCCAGGGAGAGTGATCTCCAGGAGAAAGCCTTACCACCAGATCAGCAGATGCAAAAGAGAAAGAGAGACAGTAATAAAGCCAGGCCTAGCTCCAGGCAGGTCAGAAGCTTAGCAAGTGGAAGCAACGGATCAAGAGGCCCTACACCCGCTCACTGGGGAGAGTCCAGAAGTGCACCCTGCGTACCGAGTACCCTGGACCATACCTGCATCAAGACCAGTAAAGGTACCGAAGCGAACCCCCGTGTGAGTGTCCGTCATTTATTCCTGAACCGCCCTGGCCATCTCTCCCCTGCACCACTATCCATTACCCCACGCTGCCCTGAGGCCCGCTCCACCTGTGGGGAGCCGTTCCATCACAAGCTGCCCTACCATCTGCCTTAGAGGACTGCTCCACAGCGGCGGCCCCCTTTAGCCGCATTCCACAGGTGGCGTCACGAACTTTCCAAATCCCCTATAAATAATTCCCCTTTTGGGTGACCGCCCTGGGCCACGGACCGGGCCAGCCACCGTCATATCCCCCACCGGCACCCAGAGGCCCGGCTGCCGAGTACCCCACGGCCCTAGGGGGCAGCGTCAACTTCTGGCGTCACGAACAGGATTCCGTGCCCGTTGCCACTGGGTACTGTGCGCCTTAAAAGACTAACACTTACTGTGATGAAGGTTTCCCGCCATTATCTGCCATTTTCCTGTCGCCGCGCGGGAAGAAGAGGGGCGTAACCGCGGGAATCGGAGAGGCGTGACCGCTGGAAGCACGTGAAACCAAGGACACGCCCCACCCTTGACGTCGAACAAGGAAGCGTCAGGTCCTGGAAGGAGTCCAGTGGACGCTCTGACGTCAGACGCGAGCGACGAAAGGTCCTGGAAGAAGATGTACTGGACATGTATTCTGTGACTGGTAGGCAGAGAGCCGCTGTTGTGCTGGGACAATTGACTGGTGCCGCAGAGCGGGAAGTTGAAACCTGGCCAGCCGCAGACCAGGAATCAGTATCCACTATCTTTAAGAGACTGCAAACTGTGTTTGAAAACCGCACTGAGACAGAACTGAGGTTCTACCATTGTGTCCAGAAACCTGAGGACAGTATCCGGGACTATGCCTGGTGCTTACAGGAAGCCCTGTGGGCCCTGAAACAGGTTAGTCCAGCCAGCATACAAGATGAAAATAAAATGCTGACGGAACAGTTCATCCGGGGGTTGAGGTCCCAGGAGGAGAGCAGAACTGTACGGTGGTGGGCTTTAGATCATCCAGACGCCACCTTTGACACCCTGAAGGACATGGCTATTAAGGGTCTACAGCCCCTGGAAACATCAGGGACTGCTATCCAGCACTACCAGGGTGGGGCCACCCCAGTGCCTGCAGCTCCCACTGCTCCTTCATTAACGGCTGAAACAAAGATGCAAACAGTGCCCCCTAGCGAGCTGGACAGCCTGCGCTCTGAAGTGCATCAGCTAAGTAAAACCTTGACCACTGTCCTGAGCACCCTGCAGCTACAGACGGAACCCGAGCCGGAAGGAAGGATCCTACTCGCTGACAGCCTTGAGGATGTCCCATGGATGAGGAGAAGAAGGTGGACAACGCCACCCCGGAGGAGGACAACGCCATCCCGTGGGAGGACTAACGACCCGCGTCGACCTCCAGGAGACTTCATCTGCTACCGTTGCCACAAGGCAGGCCACACAGCGCGGAACTGTCCTTTAAACGAGCAAACCCTGGGGCCGGGGGCCGACACCCAGGAGTAAATCAAACAGGCCCATCAAGCTGGTACCATCGGATCGTAGGAGGGAGGCCTTTCCTGTCCATCGTGCTGGACGGCATTGCTACACCAGCGTTATTGGACACCGGCTCACAGGTAACCATCATACCTGATGTCCTCTATAAAAGGTACTCTCGGTGTATGCCTCTAACGGCCTTCCTCTTAACCTAGTAGGGGTTAAGGACGTGAAAGTGAAGGTGGGGAGAGTGGAGTTAAAGGACCAAGGACTAATTGTAGTAGAATCTAACCCTGGTGATACAGACTTGTATATAATACTTGGTACGAATATTGTTGGCAACTGGGAGAAGTGTTGTTTTTGCTCCAACAGATTGCTGACACTGCCAAACCAGGGCAGAGGAAGGTGCTCCAGAGAGAGTTTCGAGCCCTCCTGTACCAGCAACAGGTAAAGCTAACAGGTGGTGAGATTGGTAATGTACGGGTGACTGACCCGATACCCATTGTGATTCCGTCAATGAGTGAGATGCTGATTTGGTGTAGGGCAGCAATAGGTCTCAAGGGACAGAACTACCAGGCGGTAGTGGAGCCCATTAGCTCAGAGCACAGACCTACACTCTTAACTGCTAGAGAGGTAGTTGATGTATGCAATGGGAGGGTACCCATACGTCTCTTAAATTGTGGGGAGGAGGAAGTTAAATTAGCAAGATACGCCACTGTTGCCAGATTGTATACTGTGAATGATGACGCCATACACACAGTAGTGTCTTTAACCTCATCAGACACAGTGGAGGGTAATGACTCAGAAACCCACGTGGGGGATTGGTGTCAACAGCTCCATGTTGGGACTGACACCACTCCTGTCCATCAAAAACAAGGTGTACACAGGGAGGTCCAGGAATACGAACAGGTATTCCGGAAACACCCACTTGATTTTGGGAGGATTAAAGGGGTACAACACCATATACCCACAGGTGACCATCCATACCGTTACAGACCCATACCACCAGCACACTACCAGAAATAGAAGGAAATGTTGCATGACATGAAGAAAGCAGGGGTAATAACAGATAGCTGTAGCCCTTGGTCAGCTCCCCTGGTTCTGGTCAGGAAAAAGGATGGAAGCATGAGGATGTGTGTAGATTACAGACAGGTAAACCGCATAACACATAAAGATGCATACCCTTTGCCCCGTATAGAGGAATCCCTGGCTGCATTAAAGTCTGCAAATTACTTCTCTACCCTTGACCTCACTAGTGGGTACTGGCAAGTAACAGTTGCTGAGGAGGACCGTGAGAAGACGGCCTTCACTACCCCCATGGGGCTCCGAGAGTTCAACAGTATGCAGTTCGGACTCTGCAACGCCCCTGGAATGTTCCAGAGATTGATGGAGTGCTGTTTGGGACACCGTAACTTTGAGACCGTGCTGCTATACTTGGATGACGTGATAGTGTACTCCAAGACGTATGAGGACCATTTGAAGCATTGTCCCGGTATGGGATGAAATTGAAGCCTTCCAAGTGCCACCTGCTCAAACAGAAGGTTCAGTACCTGGGGCACATTGTCAGTCCAGAAGGAGTAGCACCAGACCCAGAGAAGGTCACTGCCATCCAGAAATGGCCGGAACCGAAGAATCTCAAGGAGGTACGTCAGTTCCTGGGACTGGTCGGGTATTACCGGAGGTTTGTAAAGGACTACACCAAGAAGGCAACGCCTTTGCAAGATCTCCTGGTAGGACAGTCCCACAGAGGCAAAACCCCCCCTTCCAGTGGGATAAAGAACAGGCTGAGTCCTTTGCAGTGATGAAAGATTCTCACTGGCGAAGAAATCCTGGCCTACCCTGACTACAGCCAACCATTCCTGCTGTACACTGATGCCAGCAATGAGGGACTAGGAGCTGTGTTAAGCCAGAAGCAGTATGGCAAAGAGAAGGTGATTGCCTATGCCAGCAGGAAGCTCCGTCCTACCAAGAGGAATCCAGAAAACTATAGCTCCTTCAAGTTGGAGCTCCTGGCCTTGATCTGGGCCATCACTGAACAATTCAAGCACTACCTGGCCTCCACCAAGTTCACGGCCTATAACGACAACAACCCCCTGACACATCTAGAGACAGCCAAGTTGGGAGAAATGGAACAGCGTTGGATGGCCTGACTGTCAAACTATCAGTTCACCATCAAGTACCGGGCAGGCCACAAGAACGGCAACGCCCTATCCAGAATGCCTCACCAGTCGGACACTGAAGAAGAAGTGCATGACCTGGAGGAAATTGAGCTACCTGCCTTCCATAGAAATGGGATGGTCCACGAGCAGCGTACCTCCAGGAGGTATCGTGGTAAGACAATAAACCCTTTACCTCACAGTTGAAAGGAGACCCATGACAGCGACCCGGTTGTCAGCCGTATCAAAGAACTGATAACCCAGGAAGGTTCCTCCCTGGAGAAGGACGCTCCTCCACAAGCCAAGTAACTGTGGAATGAGAGAAGCCGGCTGTTCATCTATAGAGAGAAGCTGTGCCGAAAGCATGTCAACCCTAGGAACCATGAGATGGTACGGAAGATCGTAGTGCCCAGGACAGACATCCAGATGGTGTTGGAGGCCTACCACGATCAAGCAGGGCACTTTGGCTGGAAGAAGCTGGAAACCCTCCTGAAGAGTCGGTTTTATTGGGTTGGAATGCGGAGTTCCATAGAGAGGTGGTGCCGGGATTGTGGACCCTGTAGCCTCAGAAAAAAAAGACTACAGCAGCCAGAAAGCACCCTTGCAGTCCATCAAGACAACCCAGCCCCCTGAGATCGTCGCTCTGGATCACATCAAGCTGTCACCCAGCAGGTCAGGCTACTCTTATGCTCTGACCATGGTGGATCACTACTCCCGGTTCCTGGTGGTAGCCCCCGTCAAGGATCTGACAGCAGAAACAGCAGCAAGGAAGTTCCAAGCATACTTCTGCAGGCCCCATGGATACCCGGATAAGGTGCTGACGGATCAAGGCCCTGCCTTTGTTCAAAGAGTTTTGCCATCTGTACGGGTGCAAGAAGATTCGGACTACGCCGCACCACCCACAAACCAATGGTCTATGTGAAAAGATGAACAATATCGTCATAGACCTGCTGAAGACCTTACCTCTAGAAGAAAGGAATCAGTGGAGAGACAAACTACCTGATCTGGTAGATCTCTACAATCACATACCTGTGAGTTCCACCAATTGTACTCCAGCGTACCTCATGAGAGCAAGACCTGGAAAGTTGCCCATGGACCTGGAGCTTGGAGTGGTAGAGCCAGAAGCAGACATGTCCACTGAAGACTGGGATACGACCCGACAGGAGCAGTACAAGAGAGTACAGGCCTGTGTCGAAGACAGTCTAAATAGGGTAGATAAGCAGGAAGCACAGTACAACAAGAGTGCACCCGCAGAACCCTTAACACCTGGAGAAGTTGTGCTGAAGCGAAAGAGAAGAAACCACAAGCTTGATGACCAGTGGGAAAGAGAGCCTTACACTGTGTTGGATTCCAGGTTCAACAATAGAAAAACCTGTCTAATCAGTAAAGATGGAGGTAAGACAGTTGCAGCAGTCTCAAGAGACCATTTGAAGTTGTGCCCAGGTCTATTGAAGCCACAGGAAGAAGTACCTCCTATCGTGACTGAAGAACCCAAAGAAGATGTACTCCATACAGTCTTAGGAGATTTCCCGGCAGATTTGCCTCAACTGGATGGAGCCGTAATAATACCTGTGATGCACTTCTACCAACAGCCAGAAGACCCTCCACTGCAAGTAAGACCTGTAAGTGCCCCAGAAGAGCCTGCTCAGGAAGAATCCCCGGAAGAAGGATCACCGGTAGAAGCAGAGCCAGTAGGCCCAGTAACCCATCAAGAGGTTAAGACAGTTTTACAATTTGCCCACACGTAGATCTGATCGGGTATCAGACAGTGCAAACACAGACATCAACAACACCCCAGTACTACGTAGGTCAACACGCAGTATAAAAGGCCAGATCCCTGCCAGGTACAAGGAATAAGTTAGAAATGCCTGCAGTGTAAATAGTTATCCAGTTGGGTATTGCCTACTACTGTTTATTGGATAAACTGAAATTAAATATATGTGTTTACTTAGTTACCCGTCAGGGTATAAAGACTTGTAGGCGGAGGACTGTGAGCAGCCAAAAACTGTCCCTGTGAATAGTTGCACTCATCAAAAGTGCCCCCCTTTTATTTGACCACAGAACAAAAACCCGTTTGGCGTGGCCGAAGACGTGGTCCAGCACCTGGATCACTTATGCCCTGTAGCCACGCCCAGGGCCTACGTTGAGGGTTTTCAGGCGGGTCTCTCATGTTCATTCATCGGTGAAATGGACACCAGGTTACGGGACATACTGTTGTCATACTTATTGTTATTATTATAATTGTTATTTGTTAACCTGTTACAAAATGCTTCAGTCCAGGAGTACTGAATTGTATTAGGGGGGAATGTGGCGCCCTGCTATGCACAGGTGCCACAGAACCCAGTAGGGTGCATGGATGGACTTCTCCACAAGAGGCCCTCACACATTCACACACCTCCACCCTACCACCTCAGACCACCAGATGGAGCCCGTTAGGGATATATATAGGGAGGGTGGAGCCAGTCAGCTCAAGAGTTAGTCAGAGTTTAGTGTTCAGTCGGACTGAGAGATAGTTGGAGCGCGTGCTGACGCTGAGAGCAGCGAAGACGCAGCTCGTCTGCTGCTGCCATAGTGATGGCCCTGAGTGTGGCCGAAGGCAGGGAGGAAGGGAGAGAGGAGTTGAGGGGGCAGAGGAGAGTACCAGGCTCGCCCCGAAATATACACCGGACGCTGGGTCCGCGCCTACAGGGTCCTTCACACCCAGTAGGGACCACCAGATACCTGGAGGACTACAAGTCCCAGGCCGACCAACGCTGACTATTGTACCAGGGCTAGGAGTCACGGAGGCCCCAGCATCCAGGGAGAGTGATCTCCAGGAGAAAGCCTTACCACCAGGTGCAAAAGAAAAAGAGAGACAGTAATAAAGCCAGGCCTAGCTCCAGGCAGGTCAGAAGCTTAGCAAGTGGAAGCAACGGATCAGGAGGCCCTATACCCGCTCACTGGGGAAGTCCAGAAGTGCACCCTGCGTACCGAGTACCCTGGACCATACCTGCATCAAGATCAGTAAAGGTACCGAAGCGAACCCCCGTGTGAGTGTCCGTCATTTATTCCTGAACCGCCCTGGCCGTCTCTCCCCTGCACCACTATCCATTACCCCACGCTGCCCTGAGGCCCGCTCCACCTGTGGGGAGCCGTTCCATCACAAGCTGCCCTACCATCTGCCTCAGAGGACTGCTCCGCAGTGGCGGCCCCCTTTAGCCGCATTCCACAGGTGGCGTCACAAACTTTCCAAATCCCCTATAAATAATTCCCCTTTTAGGTGACCGCCCTGGGCCACGGACCGGGCAAGCCACCGTGATATCCCCCACCGGCACCCAGAGGCCCGGCTGCCGAGTACCCCACGGCCCTGTGGGCGAGTCATTACCATTGTGCCTGGTGTTCCTCCCTTGAAGGGGATAAATGGCGGGAAAAGATGCCTTTTCTTGTCACTTATAGTCCTGCACGTCCACCAGATGCCTGGGCTGTGGACTGGAGGATAATGCTGGCCATCAGGTGGCCATCGCAGGGGAAGGTAAACTTCGCTGCCCCCGCGCCAGCCTGTGATTGGTGGCAGTATTGGTAAATAAAGAGTCTGAGGGATAAAAGGGTGGTGCCGCCGAGGGGTCTGAGTCTGACCCCCGGCGTCTCCTGGAGGAGCTGCCTCTCCCCCCCCTTCCTTGTTCATTGTCACAGCCTTGGGGTTAGTCATTCAGGTAACTGAATGGACAGAAAGTTTTTGTTTAACAGACTTGAGCTTTTGCTAAGCTGCGGTCATTGGTTGTAACCTGTTGGATAAGGGAAGTCTAGAAAGGTTGTTGGATATAAACATTAGATTTGTATGATTCTAAATTATAAATAAAGGCCGTGGCCAAATCCACCCAAGTCAACATGTCTAAACGTTTATCTGTGCGCTGTATAGGCAAGCTCTTAGGCTGTGTGCCCACGATGCGTTTTTTAAGCGTTTCCGCAGCGGCAAAAACGCTGCAGAAACGCTTAAAAAACGCATGGTAGAAGGTTTGCCATGTTCCCCAATGATAATCCGCATGTGCTGTGCACATGCTGCGGAAATTTCCGCTGCAGATTATCATTGCGGAAAAAAACGCAGCAGTACCAATTATTTTGCGGAAGTGCTGCGTTTTCGCCGCCATTGACTTGCATTAGAACGCATGGATTCCACATCACTGTATATGTAGATGCGCATTCTATGCGTTCTAATGTGCAGATTGTACCCAGGTCTAGAAGAGAGGAGACTCTCCTCCGGACCTGGGTACCATTTAAAACTGTAAAAAAAAGAATAAAATAAAAAATAAATATTATACTTACCTTCTGACGGCCCCCGATGCGCTCCTCCTTGCTTGGCAGCAGTTCGCGATGGAATGAAGGACCTGCGCTGACGTCAGAGTCATGTGACGGGTCACGCGACCCTGACGTCGGCAGGTCCTTCACTCTACCGCTGCCGGCAGCCGGGACGGAGGAGATCAAGACTGCGGGGGCCATCGGAAGGCAAGTATAGGTTTATTTTTTATTTTTTGACATTCTCTCGGGTCACACTATATAAATCCATGCTGGTTTTACAAAAAGTGATAAAAGATGATTTATCCACAACAAGGCGGCTGACACGAGGCATACAGGGAGGACTTTTTTCAGCAATCTATAACCTGTATGCCCATATTAACAGTTTAGATATGGTCAAATGTGACAAATTCCCTTTAAAAGGGAACCTGACATGTCCCCCATGCCCTTCAACATTAGACTGTTGCTAAATACCCTGCCCAACAAGTCCTCAATATAGTGTTTAACACATAGACCCATGTTTATAAAGCAGTGGATTTTTTTTTTTTTAACTTTGTATTTCATATGCCAATTAGGCCTTTGACTAGTCGATGGGGCATTATTTTCCCCAGACAAGTCGACCTACTCAGCATGTTATCACGGGCGTGAAAACATGATTTGCAAGAGCCAGCTTCATCACCAGCTCCCTGCAAATCTTGCGCATTGTTTTTTTTCAATTGCCCCTCTGAAGCTGGGTGCATGCTCCAAACTTCAGAGGGGCTCTGCACATGCACATAAATGTGGCTATAATCTTATTACTTTTACCTCACTGTGAATGGCTCAAAAAAAAAAAAATATATATAAAATATACAGTACAGACCAAAAGTTTGGACACACCTTCTCATTTAAAGATTTTTCTGTATTTTCATGACAATGAAAATTGTACAATCACACTGAAGGCATCAAAACTATGAATTAACACATGTGGAATTATATACTTAACAAAAAAGTGTGAAACAACTGAAAATATGTCTTATATTCTAGGCTCTTCAAAGTAGCCACCTTTTGCTTCGATGACTGCTCTTGGCATTCTCTTGATGAGCTTCAAGAGGTAGTCACCGGAAATGGTCTTCCAACAATCTTGAAGGAGTTCCCAGAGATGCTTAGCACTTGTTGGCCCTTTTGCCTTCACTCTGCGGTCCAGCTCACCCCAAACCATCTCGATTGGGTTCAGGTCTGGTGACTGTGGAGGGCAGGTCATCTGGCGTAGCACCCCATCACTCTCCTTCTTGGTCAAATAGCCCTTACACAGCCTGGAGGTGTGTTTGGTGTCATTGTACTGTTGAAAAATAAATTATGGTGCAACTAAACGTGAACCGGATGGAATAGCATGTCGCTGCAAGATGCTGTGGTAGCCATGCTGGTTCAGTATGCCTTCAATTTTGAATAAATCCCCAACAGTGTAACCAGCAAAGCACCCCTACACCATCATACCTCCTCCTCCATGCTTCACGGTGGGAACCAGGCATGTAGAGTCCATCCGTTCACCTTTTCTACGTCGCACAAAGACACGGTGGTTGGAACCAAAGATCTCAAATTTGAACTCATCAGACCAAAGCACAGATTTCCACTGGTCTAATGTCCATTCCTTGTGTTCTTTAGCCCAAACAAGTCTCTTCTGCTTGTTGCCTGTCCTTAGCAGTGGTTTCCTAGCAGCTATTTTACCATGAAGGCCTGCTGCACAAAGTCTCCTCTTAACAGTTGTTGAAGACATGTGTCTGCTGCTAGAACTCTGTGTGACATTGACCTGGTCTCTAATCTGAGCTGCTGTTAACCTGCGATTTCTGAGGCTGGTGACTCGGATAAACTTATCCTCAGAAGCAGAGGTGACTTTTGGTCTTCCTTTCCTGGGGCGGTCCTCATGTGAGCCAGTTAACTTGTAGCGCTTGATGGTTTTTTGCAACTGCACTTGGGGACACTTTCAAAGTTTGCCCAATTTTCCGGACTGACTGACCTTCATTTCTTAAAGTAATGATGGCTACTCGTTTTTCTTTACTTAGAATTTGTATTATGGCAAGAAAAAAGCAGCTAACAGTCTATTCAGTAGGACTATCAGCTGTGTATTCACCTGACTTCTGCACAACACAACTGATGGTCCCAACCCCATTTATAAGGCAAGAAATCCCACTTATTAAAACTGACATGGCACACCTGTGAAGTGAAAACCATTTCCGGTGACTACCTCTTGAAGCTCACCAAGAGAATGCCAAGAGTGTGCAAAGCAGTCATCAAAGCAAAAGGTGGCTACTTTGAAGAACCTAGAATATAAGACATATTTTCAGTTGTTGTTTCACACTTTTTTGTTAATTATATAATTCCACATGTGTTAATTCATAGTTTTGATGCCTTCAGTGTGAATGTACAATTTTCAAAGTCATGAAAATACAGAAAAATCTTTAAATGAGAAGGTGTGTCCAAACTTTTGGTCTGTACTGTATATATACACACTGCTCAAAAAAAAATAAAGGGAACACTTAAACAGACTATAACTCCAAGTATATCAAACTTCTGTGAAATCAAACTGTCCACTTAGGAAGCAACACTGATTGACAATCAATTCAATTTCACATGCTGTTGTGCAAATGAAATAAGACAGTAGATGGAAATTATTGGCAATTATCAAGACACACTCAATAAAAGGAGTGGTTCTGCAGGTGGGGACCACAGACCACATCTCAGTACCAATGCTTTCTGCCTGATGTTTTGGTCACTTTTGAATATTGGTTGTGCTTTCACGCTTGTGGTAGCATGAGACGGACTCTACAACCCATAGAAGTTGCTCAGATAGTGCAGCACATCCAGGATGGCACATCAATGCGAGCTGTGGCAAGAAGGATTGCCGAGTCTGTCAACGTAGTGTCCAGAGGCTGGATGCGCTACCAGGAGACAGGCCAGTACACCAGGAGACGTGGAGGGGGCTGTAGGAGGGCAACAACCCAGCAGCAGGACCGCTACCTCCGCCTTTGTGCAAGGAGGAACAGGAGGAGCACTGCCAGAGCCCTGCAAAATGACCTCCAGCAGGCCACAAATGTGCGTGTGTCTGCACAAACGGTTAGAAACCGACTCCATGAGGGTGGTATGAGGGCCCGACGTCCACAGATGGGGGTTGTGCTCACAGCCCAACACCGTGCAGGACGCTTGGCATTTGCCACAGAACACCAGGATTGGCAAAGTCACCAATGGCGCCCTGTGCTCTTCACAGATGAAAGCAGGTTCACACTGAGCACATGTGACAGACGTGACAGTCTGGAGACGCCGTGGAGAGCGATCTGCTGCCTGCAACAACCTTCAAAATGCAGCAGCAGGGGTTTTAGAAATAACTACACAAAAAGATAAATATAAACACAAGCAGGTGTAGTGCTATAGAAATATAAAACTTAACATTTATTACCACTAGATAAAATATATGCAATATACAAGGACCTAAAAAAACACAGATATACTGTCTGTGATATTAGATAGACAAAATACTTCCATGTATTGTTGCGTCCAAAGATATAAATATATGTCATATAAGCATATTGTATCTCCGACGCAACCAAGAAAGTGTGGCAAAAAGAAAATGATGGAGCCTATGGGACACTATGACAACTTATTGTGTCTCAATATATGATAACGCAGAAACATTAACCCTATCAATGGTAACCATTTAACTTTGCTATATATAGAAATGGAACATCCTCACCAATTTTGATATCCGTTCCTGCTCTCAGACTTCAAAGAGAGCTCCATATAATGGGGGCAGACCAAGTCTCATAGGGTCACCAGCCCATCACAAAATACCGCTCCCGACGCGTTTCTTTGCCTTAGCTAGTCATCAGGGGAAAAAAGAGAAGACATGCGGTATGCACGCTGCCCACAATCGCGCAGCTCATTCACCAGACAGCGCCATTTGACACTCTGATAAGTCCTCTTTTAAATCCTAGTCGCGCTATACTCGCGATCGTGTCACTTCCGGTTCCGGTCAGCTGACATCCGGTATGTGGAACGCAGGTGCCGGCCGTGACATGCAAGCGTCACATCCGGTGTGCGCATCACAAACAGGGAAAACCGCACACTACGGAGTGACGATTAAGGGGCACACAAGGTAACCAACTGACATCTTGTGTTGGATGGTGACATGAAGCCCTCCCATCCATAAGTACCCCAGGCCAGGGCAAATGTCCAAGTTATACAGTAACTGACACCCATCCAGGCACATACCGTATGTACCGCGGTATATACTAACCGCATATATTCTGCCCCAATGGTTTATGAGCTGGAAATACCTCATAGGTCAAAACCGCACAGTGGTGCCACGGCCCAAGGTCAAGAGCGCACTTAAAGCCCAAACAATAAATTATTATGAAAATAAAAATGGAAATCAAGGAAAAAAAAGGGGGATATGAAGAAATGTGGAGAAACATGAAGAGAAATGGGAGGGACCGCACCTCACAGAATTAGAGGGAGAGAAATGAAGGGGGCCAGGGGACCTATAAAAAGCCCTATTGAGCAACTAGAACAACATCACCCTACCTGGCAGTGGAGGTTGGCACCCTAAAACCTGCGCAAATGGCGCCCCCACTCCTCGACGGCTGTCCCTACACTCCTTTCCCTAATTTACCCTACACTTATAGGAAGGACCTATAAGACAGCTGTTCATTGAGGCCGTGAGGAGCCATTGTCCGCAGCCTAAAGATCCACTTCGTCTCCCTTTGCAGAATCAGTTTGTCCCAGTCACCCCCTCTTGGCGGGACCATTACTTTGTCAATTCCCATGAATCGTATCATATCCCTACTATTCGGGTGGGCGTTATTCACATGTTTTGCCAGGGGGGGGGGGTGTCTCTTTTCAGGATGATATCCCTTTGATGTTCCCCCACTCTTCTCCTCAATTCCCTCCTTGTTTTCCCCACATATTCCATTCCACAAACACATTTGGCCATATAAATGATTCCCTTGGATCTACAGTTGATAAAATGTTTGACAACAAATGTTTTCCCGGTGACATTACTTGTGAAGTCTTTTCCTTGTGTGATAACTTTACATGATACGCATCCGCTGCATCTAAAGCAGCCATTAATAGAACTTCTCAACCAGTTGTTCCCCAGATGGCCCATATAATGACTATGGACCAATCTGTCCCTAAGGGATCTACCCCTTTTGTAGGTAATCATGGGTCTTGAATCGACCACGTCACCAATGTCCTCATCCATTAGTAAAATAGGCCAATGTTTTTGTAGTATCCTACGGACTGTATATGACTGATTGGAGAAGGTAGTGATGAATCTGCAGAAAGTATTATCCTTATCCAAATTCGGGGATGGATGTAGCAAGGAGGAGCGGTCCCTGACCAAAATCTCTTCATAAGCCTCAACTACTACCTTCTTTGGATAACCCCTCTCATAAAATCTTTGACAGAGGTCGGTAGCCTGGGCTTTAAAAATGGCATCGTCCGAACAGTTCCTCCGGACCCTCATGAATTGCCCCTTCGGTATGCCCCTCTTGAGGGGGACTGGATGGTTGCTTTCCCATCTGAGGAAGGAATTCGAGGCAGTCGTTTTCCTATAGGTGCTAGTTCCTATTTCTCCATCCTTCCCTATCCGTATCAGAATGTCAAGGAAGGGCAACTCATGGGGGCCAAACTCAAAAGTAAAATGTAGGTTGAGGTCATTGTGATTAAGCTTTTCCACAAAGTCTCCAAAGGATGTTTTGTCCCCCTGCCACAGTACTAAGACATCGTCAATATAACGAACCCATAGCAAAATGTTTTCACCACCCTCAATGGGGATGTCTCCAAACACAACGGTTTCCTCCCACCAACCCAGGTATAGATTGGCATACGATGGGGCACATGGGCTCCCCATCGCAGTACCCCTGAGTTGGTGGAAGTATTTTCCACCAAAGAGGAACACATTTTTTGTCAAGCAAAACTGAAGAGCCTCCATTACAAAGCGATTGTGTCGCTCAAATTGTTTGCCTCTCCCCATAAGGAAAAAGCGTATCGCCTCCAAACCCCTATCATGAGGTATTGAGGAGTATAATGACTCGACATCGATGCTCGCTAGAGTCACGTCTTTATCGACCGTCATACCTTCCAGTTTACGGAGCAGGTCATTGGTATCCCCGATAAATGAGTTCAAGCTTAAGACAAAGGGTTTAAGTACCTTCTCCAAGTATATTCCCAAATTTTGGGTTAGATTGTTTACCCCCGATATAATGGGGCGTCCCTTAAGTGGATTCAGGCCCTTATGTACCTTTGGTAAACTATAGAAGGTAGACATAACTGGATGGACTGGACAAACAAAGTCTCTCTCCTGTTTGTTTAGGATGCCATCCCTCATAGCCCCATTCGCCAGTTCCTCCAGCTCTTGAGAAAATCTCCTCGTGGGGTCCGCATTTAAAGTGCTATAACACTCCTTGACGTTTAGTATTACACTGCACATCGAGTGATAATCACTGGTATCCATGATCACCACATTACCCCCTTTGTCCGATGGTTTTATGGTGATGTGTTGATCATTTTCCAGTGACCTCAGTGCTTGCATCTCACAACGGGTAAAATTATGTCTAGAGCGTCCGGGATCATTCTCCAGATCTCTCAAGTCCTTAGTTACTATGTTCAAGAATACGTCAATGGGACTCAAATCACTCTGTGGGGGTGGCATTTTAGTGCTCTTCAGTTTCAGATTGGTGAATGGACCATTACCCTCAAGGTTGGGATCGACATCACCAAGGTGAAAAAGGGTTCTAATATCGGGTAGGAGTTCTTCACGAACCCCCAATTCTGCACATGCCTGTTTATCAATCTTAATGAAGTGCTTGCGCCACTTCAACTTGCGCACAAATAAATTTACATCCTTTATGACCTCAAAAGGAGTTATAATCTGTTGTCGGTACAAAAGTCAGACCCCTACCCAAGACCTCCAACCCCAAGGAAGTGAGGCTCCTCGAGGATAGGTTTATGATTTGAGGATTCATAATGTCGGTGTGGGGTTGCTCAGATTGAGGCGATTGCGTAGTGGATAACCCTCCTCTAAAAAATGGGTCCTAGGGGGGGGGGATCTCCTGTTACTATTAATTCTACCACGGATCCTTCCACCTCCTCTTCCCCTCTGTCTACCACGATGTGCTTTAGATCTGACCTCTGACTCAGATAGATCAGTGTCAGTGGACGAAATGTCTGTGTCTGGGTATCTTGGACTCCTACTACAGAGAAAGTTGTAAGCCTTATTTTCCTTGAAATCTTGTAAATCTTTAATAAAGAATTTATGCTTCCGTTCCTTCAGGTGATATTGAAATCTTTCTATTGTATTCTGGAGTAGCGTTTCCTTAGCATTAAATTCAGGTTCCAAAGAGAATTTTTTTGTTAATTCCACTTGTGTTCTCAATGATTCATTCAAAGCGGCTAATGTAATTCTCTCCTCATCTAAAAGCAATTTCATAAACCTCAGGGAACTCGCGGTCGCCTCCTTTTCCCAGAGGCCCAGTAGGGTCTGACTCTTGTACCGAAATGAAGGAAACAATGTGATCCGAAGGTTCCTCGGGACGATGCCTGCCCTTAAGTAGTGAATGAGCTGCGCGATTGTGGGCAGCGTGCATACCGCATGTCTTCTCTTTTTTCCCCTGATGACTAGCTAAGACAAAGAAACGCGTCGGGAGCGGTATTTTGTGATGGGCTGGTGACCCTATGAGACTTGGTCTGCCCCCATTATATGGAGCTATCTTTGAAGTCTGAGAGCAGGAACGGATATCAAAATTGGTGAGGATGTTCCATTTCTATATATAGCAAAGTTAAATGGTTACCATTGATAGGGTTAATGTTTCTGCGTTATCATATATTGAGACACAATAAGTTGTCATAGTGTCCCATAGGCTCCATCATTTTCTTTTTGCCACGCTTTCTTGGTTGCGTCGGAGATATAAATATATGTCATATAAGCATATTGTATCTTTGGACGCAACAATACATGGAAGTATTTTGGCTATCTAATATCACAGACAGTATATCTGTGTTTTTTTAGGTCCTTGTATATTGCATATATTCTGCAACAACCTTCAGCATGAACGGTTTGGTAGTGGGTCAGTAATGGTGTTGGGTGGCATTTCTTTGGAGGGCCGCACAGCACTCCATGTTCTCGCCAGAGGTAGCTTGACTGCCATTAGGTACCGAGATGAGATCCTCAGACCCCTTGAGACCATATGCTGGTGCGGTTGACCCTGGGTTCCTCCTAATGCAGGACAATGCCAAACCTCATGTGGCTGGAGTGTGTCAGCAGTTCCTGCAAGATGAAGGCATTGAAACTATGGACTGGCCCGCCCGTTCCCCAGACCTGAATCCAATTGAGCACATCATGTCTCACCACAGACTGTCCAGGAGTTGGCGGATGGTTTAGTCCAGGTCTGGGAGGAGATCCCACAGGAGACCATCCGCAACCTCATCAGGAGCATGCCCAGGCGTTGTAGGGAGGTCATACAGGCACGTGGAGGCCACACACAATACTGAGACTCATTTTGACTTGTTTTAAAGGACATTACATCAAAGTTGGATCACTACAGCCTGTAGTGTTCTTTTCCACTTTCATTTTGAGGGTGACTCCAAATCCATGCCTCCATTGGTTAATAAATTTGATTTCCATTGATGATTTTTGTGTGATTTTGTTGTCAGCACATTCAACTTTGTACAGAACAAAGTATTCAATGAGAATATTTCATTCATTCAGATCTAGGATGTGTTATTTGAGTGTTCCCTTTATTTTTTTGAGCAGTATATATATTTATTTCTGTTAATGTTGATTATGGCTTACAGCAAATGAAAACACAAAAGTCATTATCTCAGTAAATTAGAATACTTTATAACAACAGCTTGAAGGGTTTTTGAAATCCGAAATGTTGGCCTACTGAAATGTATGTTCAGTAAATGAACTCAATACTTGGTCGGGGCTCCTTTTGCATCAATTACTAAATCAATGCGGCGTGGCATGGAGGCGATCAGCCTGTGGCACTGCTGAGGTGTTATGGAAGCCCAGTTTGCTTTGATAGCAGCCTTCAGCTCGTCCGCATTGTTGGGTGTGGTGTCTCTAATCTTCTTCTTGACAATACCCCATAGATTCTCTATGGGGTTAAGGTCAGGCGAGTTTGCTGGCCAATCAAGCACAGTGATATTGTTGTTTTTAAACCAGGTATTGGTACTTTTGGCAATGTGGACAGGTGCCAAGTCCTGCAGGAGAATGAAATTTCCATCTCCAAAAAGTTTGTCGGCAGAGGGAAGCATGAAGTGCTCTAAAATTTCCTGGTAGACGGCTGCGCTGACTTTGGTCTTGATAAAACACAGTGGACCTACACCAGCAGATGACATGACTCCCCAAACCATCACTGATTGTGGAAACTTCACACTAGACCTCAAGCAGCTTGGATTGTGGCCTCTCCACTCTTCCTTCAGACTCTGGGACCTTGATTTCGATATGAAATGCAAAATTTACTTTCATCTGAAAATAACACCTTTGACCACTGAGCAACAGTTCAGGTCTTTTTCTCCTTGGCCCAGTTAAGACGCTTCTGGCGTTGTCTATTGCTCATGAGTGACTTGACACAAGGAATGCGACACTTGTAGCCCATGTCCTGGATATGTCTGTGTGTGGTGGCTCTTGAAGCAATGACTCCAGCAGCAGTCCACTCTTTGTGAATCTCCCCCACGTTTGAATGACCTTTTCTTAACAATCCTTTCAAGGCTGCGGTTATCCCAGTTGCTTGTGCACCTTTTTCTACCACACTGTTTCCTTCCACTCAACTTTCCATTAATATGCTTGGATACAGCACTCTGAACAGCCAGCTTCTTTAGCAATGACCTTTTGCGGCTTACCCTCCTTGTGGAGTGTGTCAATGACTGCCTTCTGGACATCTGTCAAGTCAGCAGTCTTCCCCATGATTGTGGAGCATTCTGAAAGAGACTAATGGACCTTTTTAAACGCATTAGAAGCGTTTGCAGGTGTTTTTTGTTAATTATTCTAATTTAATGAGATAATGACTTGTGTTTTCATTGGCTGTAAGCCATAATCATCAACATTAACAGAAATAAACACACACATATACATACATACACATATATATATATACATACACACATACATACACACACTTCTCACAAAATTAGAATATCATCAAAACGTTAATTTATTTCAGTTCTTCAATACAAAAAGTGAAACTCCTATATTATATAGAGTCATTACAAACAGAGTGATCTATTTCAAGTGTTTATTTCTGTTAATGTTAAGGATTACGGCTTACAGCCAATTAAGTCTACACACACCTCCATACACAGAACCATGTGTCACAAACAGGTCCCATTTTTCAATGTGAACCACACCCAGGGGTGCAGGTATGACACGCCTTAACACTTCAGCTGCTGTCACGGGTGTGTTGCCACGAAGATCGTCACGAGTACACAGCCTGACTTCTCGCAGCTGACTTGTTGGTGCTTTGTGTTTTTTCGGCAGTGAAGGAGTTAATTCTCTCTCTCTCTGGGCTAGCTGAGGTCCAGCCTCGCCCAGCTGCAATCAATGCTTCTTTAGTGAGACTCCTTCATATCCCTGCAGGTCTGTTTGGGAGGTGTCGGTGAAAGCTTTTCATTCAGACTTACAGAGCGGATCGTGGTGTTTGGAGTTGCTGAGATAAGTGTATTTGGAAGTGTTTTTTCCCTTTCCTCGCTTTATCTCCTTTCCCGTTGGTGTTCCCTCTGTTGTAGTTGTGTAGAAGTTGTATGCAAGGTGGTTTTGGTTTTTCCCTTGTACTGTCTCGTTCGTCTAAATACTGTGTGTGGGCATATTATTTCTGGTTCCCAATTGTTGTGATCGGGGTCCTTCTCAGGACTAGATTACTGAGGTGCAGGGATCCTCAGGAGGTAGGGGTTACGCTGGCGGCCTGGACCTCTGTACCTTTAACAGTACCTCCAGGTTGAGGGATTAGTCAGGGCCCCAGCTTAGGGTCAGCTTAGGCCCCCTACCTCCAGTATTCTGTGACAGTGTGACAGCTGCTCACAATAAGACCTGACCATAACATGGACGATTAACCCCTTCTAGTACTATGCGTACTAAAGAATTACTCCAGGTTTTTATCACAGAGAACATGTACCTCTGTGATACATATCTCCCATCCACTATGTATCTGGCAGCCACCTTGCAGTATATACTGAATTGATGTTTTTTGTTCATTCTGGGTCTGAAAAATCTGAATAAAAAGCGATCGAAAAACATTATGTACTTTAAAATAATACCAAAATAATCTCCAACTCTTTGCACACAAAAATAAGCCCTCAGAATATAGCGACAAGACAATTTTTAAAAAAAACAACTTTTTTTTACTGTGAGATAGTAGCTAAACATAAAAAACCCTATATAAATATCGTATTGCTGTAATCGTACCTACTCAAAGAAGAAAGCCGTCTTATCACTTAAAAGCCTAAAAAGATGGCTACCATTGAAAAGACGCCAAATGGACTCCATCTCCTTTGGCTTCATTATGGTGGGTGGTTGCATCGGGTGCCTGAATTGTATTTTTTTGTGGAATTTACAAGGAAACCCTGACATAAGTGCTCAGCGTAGAACACAAGAATGTGATCCCAGCCTTATTCTGGGAGCATCAAAAAATATTATGTACCCAAAATGTTACCAATAAAAACCCCAACTTATCCTGCACAGAACCAGCTCCCATTCAGGTTCATATAGGGGGTTCCCACTTTACTGGTAGAACAAAGACTATGGAAAAGTGACATCAACACCCCCTCATAAAATCCAGTGAAATCTGCGCTCCCAAATCCAAAATGTCCCCCTCCTTCTGAGCCCCACTGTGCCTAAACCGAAGCAAGCAGGCACATGTTTGGCATTATTGTATTGGGGCGAGCGCAATTAATTCACAGGGTGCATGTCGCCAGAAGCAAAAACTGGCACAATGTATGGGGGCGCTACAATAAGTGGAAAAAAAGTAATTTTTTGTTTTCACATCTAAATGTTTTAAAGTTTTTTGAATCACATGTAGGCTAAAAAAAATGCTCAGTACACCCATAGATAAATTCCTTGAAGGGTCTAGTTTCCAAAATGGGGTCACTTGTATGGGGTTTCTCCTGTTTTGACACCTCAGGGCTTGACAAATGGAGCCCACAATCTGTTCAAACAGAATCTGTTTTCTAAGAGGCAAGTATCGCTGTGTGCAAACTGCATCAATTTGGGGTTTTGTTTTCACCTATTTTCCATTGTCAAAATTACAAATTTGGGGCAACAACATTTTAGTGGAAAAAAAAACAACCCAAAAACAAGGTAATTTTCACATCTACATTTTAAAAAGTTCTGTGAAGTACCTATGAGTTCAACATGCTCAACGCAGCCCTTGATGTTTCTAGTTTCCAAATGTCGCTTTTTCCCTTTCAAGCCATGCCATGCGTCCAAACAGTACTTTTTGACTACATGTGGGGTAAAGCTGGGCTCAGAAGAAAGTGTGTTAGAAACTGTAGGGTCCAATTTTTAGGTTTTTTACTCTTGAAAAAAAAAAAAAATTAATAATAAATAATAATAATAATAATGACCTAATGTTATCAAATTCTGTGTCGTACATGTGGGTTCAAAATGCTCATTATACCCCTGAAAAAAATCATAGAAGGGTGTAGTTTCGAAAATGGGGTCACTTGTTGGAGGCCTCTGCTGTTTAGGCACCTTAGGGGCTGTGCAAATGCAAAATGGTGCCCGCAATCTATTTCAGACAAATTTGTATTCCAAAATTCAAAATGGTGCGCCTTCCCTTCAGAGCGCTGCCGTTTGTCCAAATAGAGGTTTCTTACCACGTTTGATATCAGAGAGCTCAGAAGAATCTGGGTAACATATTTTGGGGTCCATTTTCCTCAGGGCTGTGGAGTGGACTGACTCCAACTCCTAAAATATATAATAAATTGGGTGCAGTAATTCAATGCAGCTTGCGGGGAATATTTTTTCATAAGAATTTGGGAAAGTTATGAAATGTCCTATAAATGTCTGTCTTATTCCTGATCTAACGGTCTAGACTTTTAGCTGAGATGAATCTGTGCTACAGTGAATTTATCAGTTAAACATGAGCCATGTATGAGGGAGTCGGAGGTTTGGCTTACCGACTCCACAGCCATGATTTTCCGTTGTCATTTTTTGTAAAAATTTAAAAAAAAAAAACCTAAAGAATCAGGTTTTGTAAATGTCTTGGGGGAGGGGGGGGGGGAGGAAATTGCTGCTAATCTTTTAACCCTTCTAACAAAATAAAATTACATTTGAAAAATGATGCAGATATAGACATGTGGGAAGTTATTTATTAATCATTTTGTACAGCATGACTAACTGGTTTAAGGATAAAAAAAATTGAAGCTTCAATATTGTGAATTTTTCAAGTTTGTCGCCAAAACGCCAATATTTTCAAAAATAAAACGCAAAACATATCGAGCTAAATTTACTAAGTACAAATGTGTCCCGGAAAAAAAAATATATGTTTCTTCCTTTCTAAGTGATGGACTCCTCTGCAACCCAGTTGGGTCTATCCTATGACAGATGGGGTAAGGAGTCACAATTTTGTCTCTTAGTAGGCCCAGCGTAACCTCTCATTGTGGCGTGACACATGGATGGTGTTGTGCATTGCCTACTAATCAGAAGAAGCTCCAGGAATGCTGGTGGATAGGAGCTCTGGTCTGGTGGCATGGACTGTGAATCTTTATTCAACTCCAATTATGAAGTGAAAAAGTCTAAAAGAAATAGATCAATCAATATATTGCAGAAGCCTGTGGCATCTAACAATTGCCACAAGAACTGTACATTGTGAGCTTTATAGAAGGAGTTTCCAGGAGGAGCAGTGGAACACAAATCTAAGCTCACCTTGTACAATGATAAGACTCAACTGGAGGGGGTGTAAAAAGTGCAGAAACTGGATTTTGGAGTAGTGAAAGTAGTGTTCTCTGGAGTGATGAATCACATTTCACTAGCTGGCAGTCAAAAGGATGAATCTGCGATAAGAAGATAAAAGGAGAACGCCAACCACAGTAATGAAATATGACGATATTTTGTGGAGGAAGGACATGGGCATGAATCTGGTTTCAAGTGATTAGGCAAGATCCCTTGTTTCCAGTGAAGGCTAATCTTAAAAGAGGTGGTCCACTACATTGTGTAATGCGCCCATTGATTTACACCTTTTAAATTAAGTATTTTTGTAATTATCTTCTGCTGCCATATGTGCCTGTTAGCAGTGCTGGGCTGCAGTGAAACGTTATCAGTCAGTCAATCAATGGGGGTGCGTGCAACTGAGTCACGCCTGGGTGAATCCAGGAAATCCGGAAGTCGACGTGACATCAGCAGCGGCTGCAGCTCGGGGTCACATGATGCAAACTGAGCGAGAAGCGATAGCGCCGCTCATAGGTACATATGGCAGCAAAAGGTATTTACAAAAATACTTTATTTAAAAGGTGTAAATCAATGTGCGCATTATACAATGTAATGGACCACCTCTTTAAGGAGATATTTGGGTTACCAAAAATGTTGTCTAAAAGCCACCAAAACAACCACTATTTACCTACTGAATACCTTAAGGAGCAGACTGACAGGAGGTTTGTTACGCACATGCCTCGGTCTGTTAAGATTTTCTTGTGCTCCACGTTTGGCTTTGTAAATAGCCCAGCGTGCTCCCATGTGTTGAGTCTCCTGGGCCTATTTAAGGCATCCCAAGATTTGGTATTGCTCAAAGACTTGCTAGTATCTCTTAGTTGTTGGTGCAAGGTTCCAGTCCCCAGTCATCAGAATATTTCCTGGCTGTCTCTGGATCCCCGTCCATAAGTTGCTTGTCTGCAGTTTCCAGTAACCTTGTTACCAGTCAATGGAGGACCTCACCTATTTACCGGTGGTTTCCAGTAAACTTGCTCATCTACCTGACTGCAGTTTTCAGTATCGCAACATGCCTGCCATTTCCAGGACATCTTCCTTGCTGCCTGCGACTTCCAAACTTTCTAGTTTCCCCGGCGTTCTGTCTACGTCTCTATGACGCCTCCTTTCTGCCCAAGGTCTTCAGCAACTGTTTGCCTGGGATCTCCTGCATGTTCCCTGAATGCCTGTAGTGTCCAGCATCCCGCCTGTGTGCCTTTGGCCTCCTGGATGTCTCCCGCCTGCTAGTGGTTTCCAGCATCCGGCCTGCATGCCTATGGTCTCCTGGATGACTTTCGCCTGCAAGCGGTTTCCAGCGTCCCGCCTGCTTCTCTATGGTTTTCAGGACTTTAAACTTTTAGTTTGTATTTTTCGTGTCCACCTGGCTGCTGCACCGACACCCATGTGCCCACCAAGACCTTGGGCTTAGAAAATCCACCTCACCGTGTGAGACCACTATGTGTAACAGGGTTAATCAAGAAAGTAAGGTGGATGTCATTTTATGGAATTTACTGCCTTAGCGACATTAGTTAATCCCAGTAAACTCTTCTACTGCTAAAGCATAAAAACACATTTTAGACAGTGGTCTATAATAGTAAATGGGGTCTACCAGCTGAGCCGAAGCCGAGTGCTACAATGTAGAGGAGTCAGAAGACAAACTTATGTTCTGTTCCATCTTAAGCTACCCCTCTCCCCCGTACATAATGGATATCTGTTGGCCTTATGATGTTATAGCTGACCGCTATCTACTGTGTGCAGGGGGCTTAAAATGGAGCAAATAAACCTAAATGATAAGCGAAGATGTGAACAAAGCTTTAGAAGCCTTATTGCAATCTATACTTTAGGTAAATATTCTGAGCCATGTGAACTACAAGAAAATACTACCCGTGTTAAGTCCAAGGCACCAAGATAAGAGTTCTACTATTTCTAAGTCTACGAAATAAGCAGCTTGAGATCTTATTACTCCTAAACCTCAATAAAGAATCTTGCATCCTGTTGTCTCCTTAATGCTGGACACACAAAGAACATCAATCTAAATCAAATCAGTATCACCTGGCGATCAATAAGGAAATGGAACTTACTTTAAACATTTTGGGCCTGATCCATCAAAGCTATTACACCAGTATTCGGTTGTAAAAAGATTTTAAAAGTCGCATAATTTTGGCTCAACTGAAAGCTCTGCTAAAATTATGTGACTTTTGGCGTTCTCACACAATTTTCGCCCAGCTCTGAGAAAGTGGCTAGAGCTGGGGCAGGACTGGGCAGGGTGACCACAGCTCGCCAAATTCATCATGACGAGTGGCGGCGTTTGATACACCACAAATCTTACTCCAGCAGAGACTGTAGTAGGATTTGTGGAGATGTGCACAGACTTGTACACCACATCTCCTTATCAAAACTAGTGTGAACAATGCCAGTCTTAATGAATCAGGTCCTTTGTCTCAAAAATTCAAAGTGGGATTGTGGTGCTTAGATCTTTATCTGAAAGACCTATAACCTACAGGGAATAGAACATTGAGCTGCCATTTACATTGCAACATTATTGTGAATGAGCATTTGCTCATTTCACAATAATCCTGCCAATCACCCAATAAATGAGCAAAATAAAATCGGATGAAATAATCTTTTGAGCAAAAGATATTTTGCACTGTTTGGTATAAACAGTACCTGTGCTGTTGAGGACAATGGCAACTAAAGTGCTGTCTGCCAGTGTAAACAGGATATTAAACGTCCACCGATCAGCAAATGTGTATATTCACCTTAAAATGTGCTCTTTAAATTTCTGCCATCTACGTTAGGCTACGCTGGCGCCATCCCACCAACTTTAATTTTTTCTTTTTTTAAACTGGAGCATGCTCAATTTATGGTGCTTTTCTGTAAACTGAAATTAGTTCATCCCTTCATTAATATATGGAACGTTAAACGAGTTGTCCAGTGTTATAACACTTATAATAACCAGTGGCGAAAAAAAAACAAAAACAATAAGCAAGAACACAGACGCGTACTCGTCTGCTGTCACCCACGTGGATCCATCACATGCCACTCCGGTGATCAGCGCCAGTTCTAGAAGCGACCAGAAAAAAAACCAAAAACCACTGCAGCCAATCTCAAATTCCAACAATCCAGAGGATGACCACTCGAACCGCTGATGCTGGAGTCACAGGAGATGACAGCAAGTGAGTATGCCTTCATTTGTTATTTTACAATGCCCCATGCCCAAGAAAAAAAACATTTTTTAATACCAGACAAGCCCTTTACATTTAGGGCTACACAGCGGCACTGGTCGAAATTATCAAACATTTCTGTGATTTTCTTGGGAGGGACTACTTTAGAGCTGTGAAAAAGATATTTGTATACATTTATTAGTTACATATTTGTTAGTTGTGCTATAGTTGCCATGTGACATCACTGAGAGTCATTAGAGCGGATGGTGCAATGCAATACATGCCATCGTGTAGGCCTAGCCTTGTCTATTGTTGCCATAGGGTACGTGGTCACACAAAATACCTGTTGCTGGTCAAAGTGCAAATGGTTAAAATCTCGAAAACCTTATAAAATAGAAGTTAAAACGGTTGTTGAGTACTTAAAGGGGTTTTCCCATGAACAAAAGTACATTTTAATCAATAGATCTTGTAATTATAATAATTTCCACAATTGGATGTGTTTAAATAAAATGTTCCTGTACTGAGATAATCTTATAAATGTGCCCCTGCTGTGTACTGTGTAATGGCTGTGTCTGACCGTGCAGGAACATGGTCTGATCATACCACAGCTCCGGGGCAGGGGAGGAAGCAAAAGAGTATTTTGTGAGTTAAAACATTTCACTGCCTGTTTTTCAGCACTGTTTTACCTCAGAGAAAGAATCAGCTGCAATCCCCTGCTGTAATGTCTGTATACTCTTTTCCTTCCTTCCCTACCCAGGAGCTGTGGTATGATCAGACCATGTTACTGTACGGTCAGACACAGCCATTACACAGTACACAGCAGGGGCACATTTATAAGATTATCTCAGCACAGGAGCATTTATTTTATTTAAACACTGATGTCATGAGTCTCCTGACACATGACATCAGGATCTTGCCTGAATTCCAGCAGCTGATCTTTTAGTTCCCGTGTGAGATAAGCTTCCACCAGAGAAGTATAAGGCTATGTGCCCATGATGCAGAAATGCTCTGGATTTTTCCTGAGCGTTTCTGCATCTCCCTGGCAGAAAAAACACATTTGGATTTTACATGCGTTTTTTTGGCCAGGGACAAGCGTTTATCATCCGTTTTGCACATGCGATTTCGCATGCAGGTTGTCAAGTGCTTCCCAAGTGATTTTAGCATCACTTGGAAAAGTGCTTGACAACTTGGTCACACTATATAAATCCATGGATTTTATATAGTGTGACCAAGTTAGTAAAAAAAAAAAAAAAAAAAAAAAAATAGAATAAAAATGGTAAAAAATAAACAAAAAAAAATTATACCTCCGATGGCCCCCGGTCTCCTTCTCCGATGCGTCCGGTCTCCCCGGTGTCGTAAAAGGACCTTCCATGACGTCATTTAGTCATGTGAGAGGTCATGCGACCGCCGACGTCACATGACTGAATAACGTCATGGATGGTCCTTTTACTCCATCGCGAGCCGCCGGGGAGCCAAAAGATGTATGGGATAGAAGACAGGGGCTATTAGAAGGTAACTATAATTTTTTTTTTTTTTTTTTTTTACAGATATCATGGTACCTGGGTCTGGAGGAGAGTCTCCTCTTCTCCAGACCCGGGTACCATCCGCGCATTGAATCGCTTAATATTCACATGTAGTCATGCGGATATTAAGCGATTCAATGCAAGTCAATGGTGGCAAAAACGCAGCGATTCCGCTAAATAATTGGTAGTGCTGCGGATTTTTCCGTAATGATAATCCGCAGAGGAGATTTCCGCAGCATGTGCACAGCACATGCGGATTATCATTGGGGAACATTGCAGACCTACGAACAAGCGTCTTTTTAAGTCTTTCATGCGGCGGAATTGCTATGTGCCCATGATGCAGAAATGAAGCAGAAATTTTCCGGAGCATTCTAGCATGTCCTTGGCAGAAAAAAACGCATGCGGATTTTACACGCGTTTTTGAAGCGTTTTTACTTGCAGATTTGCCATGCGTTTTTCCAATGCATTGTATAGGCAAATCCACATGCGGAATCGCACAAGAAATGGTCATGCTGCATTTTTTTTCCGCACCTAAAATCCACGCAGAAAAAATCCTGACCATGTGCACAGAACTTTCAAAATGTCATAGGAAGTCATGGGATAAGATGTGCAACGCGTTTCTGCTGCATTTCTACACGGAAAAAAAAACGCACAAAAAACGCACCAAATTCGCATCGTGTGCTCATAGCCTTACAGTGAGTGGTTCTAGAAGACCCAGGAGCACTCCGCTGTGCCGACCGCTCCTGTGTACAGGTGAGTCGGGAAGGACAGTCGTCAGCCAAATGATGGCTTATGGGGGCCTGTAGTAGAGGTCCTCACCAAGTAGCGGACAGCACATTTACACTCATGCTTGGTCACTATTAATCTTATCTGTGGGGCCCTGGCTGTTGCTCGCTGATATCTGTAGACACAAGTAAAGAGCAAAGTTCCTCTACATTCTTTCCTGGAGATACAATATGTTGCAATCTGTCTGATTGGGTAATCACTTTCTTCATCCTACAAGTAATAGACACTGAGGAAAATGCAAAAAAAAAACATGTTGAAATACAGACAAAATACGCTATTCACACATATCTTTCGAAGGACCGCACTTCTATACATGGTCATACTGGAGGTCGCTAACAAGGACTGGTGAGCAGCGCCTGCCCCAACTCATGAACAACTCCCGACATTATCTGGAGTAGAACTGCAACAGTTTTATCCTAGGGGAAAATAGGCACAAATGACAGCCTGCACCGATCATACAATAATCCATAGATATGGACGACCATAATCAATGTTTGATCTCCATATAGTAATAATGGATAAAGTGCTAAAATACCTAATGCCGGCTATACACAAGCCATCTGTGGAAAGCCAGTTTTTATATTAGTCTTACATGAAAGATAAGCAGCAACAGAGAATATGTGAATATGGTGGCTACTTGTCCATCAACATATAAAAAGAACAAGTCTCACGTGATCATGATGGATGGGGAAGGCAAATAAAGGAGTGACTCCCAGTTAAGCCTTCATACACAGACTACTGTGAGGCATTGAACGATTTGGCAGATACTATAATGTGTACATGGGCCTGTCAGATTTCAGACTGACAATCACTTTGCTCTCCCATTGTCTGGCGACGGCTCCCTCATAGAGAACGCAGGAAAGCTTGGCAAACTAAGTGCTCCCGCGTTTGTGATGGATGGCAGAGATAGCTGTTGGCCAAAAAACGGCCATGTGCATATTGTGTGTATGGGGGTCTTTAGGCTAATGGTGTATGTAGACAAATAAATCATCAACAAACGACTGCTTGTGGGTAACCGGGATTATCTACTTGTGTAGACATGCCATGCATTGTCCGACAAACTAAATGTTTGCTCGCTGGGTGATCTGAAAGTTTATAAATTGGGGAAAAATAAAAAATAAAAATCATCTTTATCCTGTATTTACATGAGCAAAATTTGACCAATCAATAAACCATAGACAATCCTATCACCAGATGAACAAGCATTTTGGTTTTCAGGGGATCGCCATAATGCTTACAATGGTGGATAATCGAGAATGGGGCTGTGCAGCCACACAGGTTGCACCAATGCGACATACTGCCAATACCATGTACTGTATGGGGACAGAACAATGGTATTAGCAATCATTCTGCAGCCAGTCTGTGTAAAGAGCCAGGTAAATGACCGGCAAACGATTGGTATCTAGTCAGAGCTCATTTAATACTCTGAAATCAGCCAAGTGTACACACAACATAAGGATACAAAGCAAATTTAGATGCAAAATAGAAAGTCTCATACAAGGTCTGTAATAAAAAAAAAAAATAAGAAAAAGGGGAATCATATATAGTCGTGGTCACAGATGACTTACTAAGCAGTATAACCAGTCAAAGTCGTATGATTTGCGACCAAAAATCCAACTGGAGTGTATTTTTTCAATATCCATCGCATGTTTTAATATGACCACACTGACAATCATTAGATGTGATGTCACATTGTGATCTTTATTTCACACGCAGCTGAGGTATTAAGGCTAAAGGTAAGGTGGCTAGTGACGCCTGGGCTAATAACACAGCTTCAACAGCACATCGATTTCCTAAGTGAACTTGTGATTATGGAAAAAGTCTGACAAGATGCGACAAGGGCACACAGCCACGCGTGACGAGCAGCGCGACAAGGGCACACAGCCACGCGTGACGAGCAGCGCGACAAGGGCACACAGCCACGCGGGACGAGCAGCGCGGCAAGGGCACACAGCCACGCGGGACGAGCAGCGCGGCAAGGGCACACAGCCACGCGGGACGAGCAGCGCGGCAAGGGCACACAGCCACGCGGGACGAGCAGCGCGGCAAGGGCACACAGCCACGCGGGACGAGCAGCGCGGCAAGGGCACACAGCCACGCGGGACGAGCAGCGCGGCAAGGGCACACAGCCACGCGGGACGAGCAGCGCGGCAAGGGCACACAGCCACGCGGGACGAGCAGCGCGACAAGGGCACACAGCCACGCGGGACGAGCAGCGCGACAAGGGCACACAGCCACGCGGGACGAGCAGTGTGATGAATTCACATACAGCTATAAGAGGAGCAAAATAACATATGCACAGACATAAGATGAGTGGGGTAATGAATGCACGCAGGTATTTATGATGAGCAGTGCGATATATGTCTATAAGATGAGCAGTGTGATAAGAGCATATAGAGCTATAAGATGAGCAGTGTGATAAGAGCATATAGAGCTATAAGATGAGCAGTGTGATAAGAGCATATAGAGCTATAAGATGAGCAGTGTGATAAGAGCATATAGAGCTATAAGATGAGCAGTGTGATAAGAGCATATAGAGCTATAAGATGAGCAGTGTGATAAGTGCATATAGAGCTATAAGATGAGCAGTGTGATAAGTGCACACAGGGCTATAAGATGAGCAGTGTGATAAGTGCACACAGGGCTATAAAATGAGCAGTGTGATAAGTGCACACAGGGCTATAAAATGAGCAGTGTGATAAGTGCATATAGAGCTATTAGATGAGCAGTGTGATAAGTGCATATAGAGCTATAAGATGAGCAGTGTGATAAGTGCACACAGGGCTATAAGATGAGCAGTGTGATAAGTGCACACAGGGCTATAAGATGAGCAGTGTGATAAGTGCACACAGGGCTATAAAATGAGCAGTGTGATAAGTGCATATAGAGCTATAAGATGAGCAGTGTGATAAGTGCACACAGGGCTATAAGATGAGCAGTGTGATAAGTGCACACAGGGCTATAAGATGAGCAGTGTGATAAGTGCACACAGGGCTATAAGATGAGCAGTGTGATAAGTGCATATAGAGCTATAAGATGAGCAGTGTGATAAGTGCATATAGAGCTATAAGATGAGCAGTGTGATAAGTGCACATAGAGCTATAAGATGAGCAGTGTGATAAGTGCACATAGAGCTATAAGATGAGCAGTGTGATAAGTGCACATAGAGCTATAAGATGAGCAGTGTGATAAGTGCATATCGAGCTATAAGATGAGCAGTGTGATAAGTGCATATCGAGCTATAAGATGAGCAGTGTGATAAGTGCATATCGAGCTATAAGATGAGCAGTGTGATAAGTGCACATAGAGCTATAAGATGAGCAGTGTGATAAGTGCACATAGAGCTATAAGATGAGCAGTGTGATAAGTGCATATTGAGCTATAAGATGAGCAGTGTGATAAGTGCATATCGAGCTATAAGATGAGCAGTGTGATAAGTGCATATCGAGCTATAAGATGAGCAGTGTGATAAGTGCACATAGAGCTATTAGATGAGCAGTGTGATAAGTGCATATAGAGCTATTAGATGAGCAGTGTGATAAGTGCATATAGAGCTATAAGATGAGCAGTGTGATTAGTACACACAGGGCTATAAGATGAGCAGTGTGATAACTGCACATAGAGCTATTAGATGAGCAGTGTGATAAGTGCACATAGAGCTATTAGATGAGCAGTGTGATAAGTGCACATAGAGCTATTAGATGAGCAGTGTGATAAGTGCACATAGAGCTATTAGATGAGCAGTGTGATAAGTACACACAGGGCTATAAGATGAGCAGTGTGATAAGTACACACAGGGCTATAAGATGAGCAGTGTGATAAGTACACACAGGGCTATAAGATGAGCAGTGTGATAAGTGCATATCGAGCTATAAGATGAGCAGTGTGATAAGTGCACATAGAGCTATAAGATGAGCAGTGTGATAAGTACACACAGGGCTATAAGATGAGCAGTGTGATAACTGCACATAGAGCTATTAGATGAGCAGTGTGATAAGTGCACATAGAGCTATTAGATGAGCAGTGTGATAAGTGCACATAGAGCTATTAGATGAGCAGTGTGATAAGTGCACATAGAGCTATTAGATGAGCAGTGTGATAAGTGCATATCGAGCTATAAAATGAGCAGTGTGATAAGTGCACATAGAGCTATAAGATGAGCAGTGTGATAAGTGCACATAGAGCTATTAGATGAGCAGTGTGATAAGTGCATATAGAGCTATTAGATGAGCAGTGTGATAAATACACACAGAGCTATTAGATGAGCAGTGTGATAAGTGCACATAGAGCTATTAGATGAGCAGTGTGATAAGTGCATATAGAGCTATTAGATGAGCAGTGTGATAAGTGCACACAGGGCTATAAGATGAGCAGTGTGATAAGGGCACACAGGGCTATAAGATGAGCAGTGTGATTAGTACACACAGGGCTATAAGATGAGCAGTGTGATAACTGCACATAGAGCTATTAGATGAGCAGTGTGATAAATACACACAGAGCTATAAGATGAGCAGTGTGATAACTGCACATGCATCCAGGACATTATCAATCCATGTCAGACAGCACAGAGTAAACTCCTGTAATCTCGCTGCTCTTAATCACACGCCTGCAGCTGTCCTGCACAGTAATGTTTCCTCCTTCATGTGTTACAGAGCAGCAGACTCACCAGACAGAGCACAGATGACACACACGGCTCCGGGCACGGTAGACACACACAGCTCCGGGCACGGTAGACACACACGGCTCCGGGCACGGTAGACACACACAGCTCCGGGCACAGTACAGCTGTGTAATGTCACTTATACAGGAAACTGTTCGCAGTGCGCAGGCGCAGGTGAGGCGCCACTTCCCTATCCCAGTTATCGGCACGGACTCCTCCAATCCTGTGCGGGGAGCGACGTGAGAGAGAGTGGAAGAGAAGGGGGCGGGGCTTTACAAGGAAGGAAAAGTGACCGAGAGCCAGAGATGACGGAGGGATGAGCAACTATAGCAGTAACTCACAGGAGGCACAGACTGGAGCAGGTGGCAAACATAACAATACTCACAGGTCCCGGAGTCACATACTGGAGCAGGGGGCAAACATAACAGTACTCACAGGAGGCACAGACTGGAGCAGGTGGCAAACATAACAATACTCACAGGTCCCGGAGTCACATACTGGAGCAGGGGGCAAACATAACAGTACTCACAGGAGGCACAGACTGGAGCAGGGGGCAAACATAATACTCACAGGTCCCGGAGTCACATACTGGAGCAAGGGGCAAACATAACAATACTCACAGGTCCCGGAGTCACATACTGGAGCAGGGGGCAAACATAACAATACTCACAGGAGACACACACTGGAGAAGGTAGCAAACATAACAGTACTCACAGGAGGCACAGACTGGAGTAGGGGGCAAACATAACAATACTCACAGGTCCCGGAGTCACATACTGGAGCAGGGGGCAAACATAACAGTACTCACAGGAGGCACAGACTGGAGTAGGGGGCAAACATAACAATACTCACAGGTCCCGGAGTCACATACTGGAGCAAGGGGCAAACATAACAGTACTCACAGGAGGCACAGACTGGAGTAGGGGGCAAACATAACAATACTCACAGGTCCCGGAGTCACATACTGGAGCAAGGGGCAAACATAACAATACTCACAGGTCCCGGAGTCACATACTGGAGCAGGGGGCAAACATAACAATACTCACAGGAGACACACACTGGAGAAGGTAGCAAACATAACAGTACTCACAGGAGGCACACACTGGAGAAGGGAGCAAACATAACAGTACTCACAGGAGGCACACACTGGAGAAGGGAGCAAACATAACAGTACTCACAGGAGGCACAGACTGGAGTAGGGGGCAAACATAACAATACTCACAGGTCCCGGAGTCACATACTGGAGCAAGGGGCAAACATAACAATACTCACAGGTCCCGGAGTCACATACTGGAGCAGGGGGCAAACATAACAGTACTCACAGGAGGCACAGACTGGAGTAGGGGGCAAACATAACAATACTCACAGGTCCCGGAGTCACATACTGGAGCAAGGGGCAAACATAACAATACTCACAGGTCCCGGAGTCACATACTGGAGCAAGGGGCAAACATAACAATACTCACAGGTCCCAGAGTCACATACTGGAGCAGGGGGCAAACATAACAGTACTCACAGGAGGCACAGACTGGAGTAGGGGGCAAACATAACAATACTCACAGGTCCCGGAGTCACATACTGGAGCAGGGGGCAAACATAACAGTACTCACAGGAGGCACAGACTGGAGTAGGGGGCAAACATAACAATACTCAGGTCCCGGAGTCACATACTGGAGCAAGGGGCAAACATAACAATACTCACAGGTCCCGGAGTCACATACTGGAGCAGGGGGCAAACATAACAGTACTCACAGGAGGCACAGACTGGAGTAGGGGGCAAACATAACAATACTCACAGGTCCCGGAGTCACATACTGGAGCAAGGGGCAAACATAACAATACTCACAGGTCCCGGAGTCACATACTGGAGCAGGGGGCAAACATAACAATACTCACAGGAGACACACACTGGAGAAGGTAGCAAACATAACAGTACTCACAGGAGGCACACACTGGAGAAGGGAGCAAACATAACAGTACTCACAGGAGGCACACACTGGAGAAGGAAGCAAACATAACAGTACTCACAGGAGGCACACACTGGAGAAGGGAGCAAACATAACAGTACTCACAGGAGGCACACACTGGAGAAGGGAGCAAACATAACAGTACTCACAGGAGGCACACACTGGAGAAGGGAGCAAACATAACAGTACTCACAGGAGGCACACACTGGAGAAGGGAGCAAACATAACAGTACTCACAGGAGGCACACACTGGAGAAGGGAGCAAACATAACAGTACTCACAGGAGGCACACACTGGAGAAGGGAGCAAACATAACAGACGGCGCCCTTGTCTGCAGGGCCTGTGGGAGCTGATGCGCAGGCTTTAAACAGTGACCCGGCTACAGACCTGCACTATCAGGTCCAAGAGCTAACTAAAAGCGTTGCCGCGCTAACCCGAACTGTGCAGTCTTTACAGGTTTCTACTGCAGGGAAGATCGAGCTGGCATCCGGACCGGAGGACATCCCGTGGCGCCGACCAAGGAGGACCCCACCGGCCAGGGGAAGACCCAGCGATCGATACAACGAGGACGGACGACCTATTTGCCGCCGCTGCAATCAACCCGGACATGTGGCAAGGTACTGTCATTTAAACGGGCACAACCTGGGGTAGAGGGCCAACCCCCAGGCATAAGACCATCAGGCCCATCAAACTGGCGTGATAAATACGTAGGGGGACGTCCAATCTTGCCTGTGGTACTGGATGGCATTCCTATGAGTGCCCTACTAGACACTGGGTCACAGGTCACCACCATCCCGTACGTGCTCTTCAAGCAGTACTGGAATGATTCGGACATAACCCGCTACCCAGACGACGACCTGAGTATCATCGCCAGCAATGGTCAGCCCGTGCCGCAGGTGGGATTCAAGGAGGTGACCATTAAAATCGGTAAAGTCGAACTGGCGGCACAAGGACTGATTATAGTGGACATAGACCGTCATGAGAGTCACCCTAGAATCACCCTGGGAACCAATGTAATTGAAAATTGTCTTGCAGAGGTGATTCTCATTTTACAGCAGGTTGCCAAGAACGCCAGTTCCGGCCAGCAGCGTGTGCTCCAAATAGAGATCCGGGCACTGATGAAGCGGCAACAGGTGGAACTATCTGGTGGTGAGATAGGTAGCGTGAGAATGTGTGACCCGTTCCCTATTGCCATGCCCCCAAAAAGTGAGATGATGATTTGGTGCCGGGCAGCTATTGGTCTAAGAGGTAGAGACTACCAAGCAATGGTAGAACCCGTCTACTCAGACAGTAGGCCCACCATTTTGACAGCACGGGGGGTGGTCGATGTACGCCATGGGAGGGTGCCCGTTCGCATCATAAATATCGGTGAGAGAGAAGTACACCTGCCCCGGTATGCCACGCTAGCTAAATTGTTCACCATAAACCAGAATTCTGTACAGGCCGTAGAACCCTTGCCTCCATCTCAACCAGAGGAAGGTAACGGCTCTAAGAAACCAGTGGAGGACTGGTGTCAGCAACTACATCTGGGTACTGACTCCACTCCCTCACACCAGAAACAAGGAGTCTATCGGGTGGTTCAAGAGTACGAGAGAGTGTTTAGTAAACACCCGTTAGACTTCGGGCGAGTAAAGGGGGTAGAACACCACATCCCCACGGGAGACCATCCTCCCATAAAGGAGAGATACCGACCCGTACCCCCTGCACACTACCAACACGCCAAGGGGATGCTTAGAGACATGAAGGAGGCTGGGGTAATCAGGGACAGCTGTAGCCCCTGGGCAGCTCCACTAGTCTTAGTGAAAAAGAAGGACAACACTATGAGAATGTGTGTAGACTACAGGAAGGTCAACCGTATCACACACAAAGATGCGTACCCGTTACCAAGGATAGAAGAGTCCTTAGCTGCATTAAAATCTGCTAATTTCTTCTCTACTTTGGATCTCACTAGCGGGTACTGGCAGGTTCCTGTAGCAGAGGCAGACCGAGAGAAGACCGCATTCACCACCCCGATGGGTCTCAGCGAATTTAACTGTATGCCGTTCGGGCTCTGCAACGCACCAGGAACCTTCCAACGGTTGATGGAATGCTGTCTGGGACACCGGAACTTCGAGACGGTCCTGTTATACCTGGACGATGTCATCGTCTATTCCAAGACCTACGAGGACCACCTGAAACACCTGGCAGAAGTGTTCGAAGCTCTGGCAAACTACGGCCTAAAGGTGAAACCCTCCAAGTGTCACCTCCTGAAACCAAAGGTGCAATACCTGGGACACGTGGTGAGTGCTGACGGAGTGGCTCCTGACCCTGATAAGATCACCGTGATTAAGGACTGGCCAAGACCCTCCAGCATAAAAGAAGTGCGGCAGTTCCTCGGGTTGGTAGGCTACTACCGAAGATTCATTCCCGGTTTCACCAAAATGGCAGCCCCTATGCAGGACCTCCTGATAGGTCAATCTCGAAAAGCCAAAAACCAGAAGCCGCCCTTCAGGTGGGAAAAGCTGGAAGAGGAGTCCTTTTGCCAGCTGAAGATGGCCCTCACGGGGGATGAAATCCTGGCATATCCAGACTACAGCCAGCCCTTTATCCTCCACACGGACGCAAGTAACATCGGGCTAGGAGCCGTGCTGTCCCAGATCCAGCAAGGAAAAGAACGAGTAATCGCTTACGCTAGCCGAAAGCTACGACCCACCGAGAGGAACCCTGATAATTATAGCTCATTCAAGCTGGAGTTCCTGGCAGTAGTGTGGGCAGTGACCGAACGTTTCAAGCATTACCTTGCCTCCTCCAAATTCATCGTGTACACGGATAACAACCCGTTGACACACCTGGACACTGCAAGGCTCGGTGCTCTGGAACAGAGATGGATGGCTCGCCTGTCCAACTTTGAATTCACCATCAAATACCGGGCAGGACGCTCAAATGCCAACGCGGATGCCCTGTCTAGAATGCCGAACTTACCGGACGTAGGGGAAGATCCAGAAGACCTGGAAGAAGTTGAGCTCCCTGCGTTCCACCATCATGGGATTACCCTGTATTCCCACCGTGTGAAGGACAGGCGCTCCGCGACGTTCAATCCCTTGCCCCACTACAACTGGGCGGAGACGCAAGACAGTGATCCTGCAGTCCGTCTGGTGAAGGAAATGCTGACCCAAGCCGATGCCAGTCTGGACCCAGACGCCCCAGAGGAGACTAAGCAACTGTGGAAGGAGAAAAGTAGGCTGTTCCTCTAAAGGGAGAAGTTGTGCCGGAGAATGGTTAACTCTCGAACACATGAGTTGACCTGGCAGGTAGTGGTCCCCAGACGAGACGCGGCTATGATTCTGGAGGCGTACCACAACGGAGCAGGACATTTCGGGTGGAAGAAGCTGGAGTTCTTGTTGCGTGAACGGTTCTACTGGGTAGGCATGAGAGGAGCCATCGAGAGGTGGTGCAGAGACTGTGGACCGTGCCACCTAAGAAGGAAGGACCGTGCCAGCCAGAAGACTCCCTTGCAGCCCATCATCACCCGACAGCCACTGGAACTGGTAGCCCTGGACCATGTGAAACTGGCTCCAAGCAGATCTGGGTATGTCTACGCCCTCACAATCGTAGATCATTACTCCCGGTTCCTGGTGGTGGTCCCGGTCAAGGACTTAACGGCTCAAACAGCAGCTAGAGCCTTCCAGCAGCACTTCTGCCATCCACACGGGTACCCGGACCAAGTGCTGACAGACCAAGGGCCAGCCTTCGAAGCGGAAGTCTTCCAGGAGTTCTGCAACCTGTATGGCTGCACGAAGATAAGAACAACGCCCTATCACCCACAAACTAATGGACTCTGCGAGAAGATGAACCAGGTGGTGATAGACCTCCTGAAAACATTGCCCCTGGAAGAACGCAGTCTGTGGCCTGAGAAGCTGCCTGATCTGGTGGACCTATACAACCACATCCCTGTAGGTTCTACCAACTGTACCCCGGCTTACCTAATGAGAGCGAGGCCTGGTAAGCTGCCTATCGACCTGGATATGGGAGTCCTGACGCCCGAGGACACCTCGCCAGAGGCAGACTGGGATACAGGACGGCAGCAGCAGTATCGGAAAGTGCAGGAGAGCGTGGAGCGAAGTCTGTCTCAAGCTAGAGAAAGGCAAGAGAAGGCTTATAATCAGTATGCTCCCGCTGTTCCCCTGGTACCTGGAGAGCAGGTCTTGAAGAGGAAAAGACGGCTCCACAAGTTGGACGACCAGTGGGAGAAGGACCCGTACACCGTACTGCCATCAAGCCATGAGAACCCAAAGATTTGCGTGATCAGTAAGGATGGAGGAGAAACCACAGCCGTTGTCTCCAGAGACCACCTGAAGAAGTGTCCCGCGCAGCTGCAAAACCCTGAAGAAGAAGATCAAGAAAACCCTCGACCCGTAGAGGAAAGGGAAGAAATGATCAGGACTGTACTCGGAGACTTCCCCCGGTCTTGGACACAAGTAAACGGTGCTGTCGTGGTACCCGTCCTCACCTTTCTCCAGCCAGCCCCGCAAGTGCCTACAGAGGAACCAGTAGAGCTGGAAAAGCAGCCGGCCCAAGAGGCAGAAGAGTCCACGCCAGCAGTACAGGAGGATCAACCCTCTGCTAGTAGTGAGCCTGCCGTGCCCCTAGTGAGCCAAAGAGTGCGCAGAAAGCTGCCCAGCCTGCCCATAACACCTCCTACACCCTGTAGTGCAGGACCAGTTAGTGAGCTCCGTAGGTCCACTAGGGTTACCAGACGCCAGATGCCCGTACGTTGGAGAATCTAAGTTGGCTAGTTGCTTTAACTATTTTATGTTTACCTGTTTTGTTGTAGCCGTTGCTAATTATGTTTTTCAGTTACAGATTTCTTTATATGGACTGACAGGTTATGGACAGTGAGTAACCGGAACTCTGTTGTAAATATGTTTGGAGCGTAACCCAGGAATGGACTAAAGACTGTTGAAGACTCGGGGCAGGACAGACCCCTACCTGGTTACGGCTCCCTGTTCTTTGGTGAAATGGACACCCTTATTGCTTCCCGGTTATGGACACGCCGTGACCATCTCATGTATTTAATTGTTATTGTTTATACCCTGTTATGTTTTGAAAAAAAAAAAAAAAATAGGTTTAGTCCGGGAGTACTAAATTTCACTAGGGGGGAATGTGGCACCCCAGGGGTCTGGTTTCCACAGTAATAGCAGTATTACGTCTGTGAGCAGGTGGGAGGTCTCCTGGGCAGGAATACTAAGCATGCCACACCTCCTGCCCAGTCCTGGGAGGGGAAGAACTTCCCCTACATAAACTGGGGCTGAGGCAGGGTTAGGAAGAGGAGTTCCAGACAGAGACGGAGTCTGGTCTGGACACGCAGAAACAGGGACAGAGAGACAGCAGGAGCTCTGTAGGAGCCAAGGAGAAGCGCCAGGGGCTGGAGCTGTGCAGAGCTCGCCCTGGGAGAAGGTACTAAAACCGGACACAGGAGTCCGAGGCTGTGGGGACTAAGATATACCCAGCAGCAGAATCCATCCGGCAGGGGATTCCAGGTCCTCTGGCCATAAAAGCCCGGAGGCTCAGTCACAACGAAGGGACCAGCACCGCCATCCCGGAGCGGAGGCTAACAGGAGGCCCCAGGTCACCAGCCATACGGGTGAGCACCACACGGTATACCCAGGGACGTGGGCTATTTGTAACCGCCGAAAGCAGGGTAGCCAGGAAGGGTACAGACTAACGGGAAGGCCTACAACTCCACCTGGCCAGGGGAACTCCGGCTTACTCGCAGAATAACCAGGCCCCAACTACTAGCCAGTACTCCCGGGGGAATTTGCCTTGTACCATCAGTAAAGGCCCTGAACTGTACCCTTGCGTCTCCGTGCTTCCTTGTCGCACCGTTAGTGCTGGGACATCCACACCATCGCTCCCAACATCACCCACATCTGCTGCCCTGAGACCATACCTCTCCCGTTGGGGGTTATATCAACATTGCTGCACACCTATACCACCGGCCTCAGCGGTCTGCCCTGCAGCGGCGGTTTCATAACCGCATTCAACGGGTGGCGTAGTCGGACACTAATACCATCATACCAATAACTGCCACTTAGTTTGACCACCCTGGGCGCGGACCAGGTCACCGCCACACGAAGACTACTACCCCCATCGGATCCGGCTCCGGGTATCCCCCGCGCGCACGCGCGCCGCACTACAGCACTGGCCCAGGGGGTGAGTCACGAGCTGTGGCAAGAAGGTTTGCTGTGTCTGTCAGCGTATTGTCCAGAGGCTGGAGGCGCTACCAGGAGACAGGCCAATACACCAGGAGACATGGAGGGGGCCATAGGAGGGCAACAACCCAGCAGCAGGACCGCTACCTTCGCCTTTGTGCAAGGAGGAGCACTGCCAGAGCCCTGCAAAATGACCTCCAGCAGGCCACAAATGTGCATGTGCCACAGATGGGGGTTGTGCTCAGCAGCACAGCATCATACGACCCATAAACCCGTACCCACTGCTGAATTGTCTAAAGGGAAATGTAAACAGTGAATAAAGGAAGAGGCAGGGCAAGCTTGAGTGAATAGGGAATGGACTGTGGGCTATATTCATATACGACTATAAGCATAAGTGTGCCACAACAAAATCATGAGCCCACAGTCAATATACAACATTAGCCTTACCATAGTTGGAACAGGGGAGTTGTAGGGTGCTGTGTGTAAAAGGATCAGTGGCAGTGAATGCCTCAACACGTGTTTTGTCTGAGGATGTCTGGCTTTCTCAAGAGGCTCTTGTCCTTGCAAAGATTATACTATTTATTATGATGTGTTATATTATCTGATGTAATAAAATTGCCTCTTTTCTACCATTTAAGCTCCCTTTGTTCTCCGTTTTTTGATTGCTTCTTAAATCTGGCATACGGACTTTTCCTCCTTAACCTCCATAGAACCTGGTGAACGTCCCTCCTGTATGTAGGCGGATCGGGAGAGAACACCAAGATGTCATCCAGGTAAACTACCCCAGACGTGTAGAGAAGGTCCTGGAAGATATCGTTTACCAGTTCTTGGAAGACTGCGGAAGCATTACAGAGTCCAAAGGGCATATTCGTAATGGCCGTCGCGGGTATTAAAGCCGTCTTTCATTAGTCTGCCTGGCGAATTCGAATCAGGTTATACTCTCGGAGATGAGAGATAGAGGATATTTATTTTTGATCGTGATTTGGTTGAGACCCCTATAATCAATGCAATGTCACAGAGAACTGTCCATTTTCTTCACAAAGAAGAAACCTGCTCCTGCCTGGGTGGGAGACTTCTGGATAAATCCCCTTGCAAGATTCTCTTCACTGTACTCTCACATGGCACGAGTCTCAGCCTGCGACAGGGGAAATGCTTGGCAGTAGGTCAATCGGGCAATCATACGGCCTATGTGGTGGTAAAGTCTCAGCCTCCTTTTTATCAAAGACGTCAGCATACATCCAATACACTGCAGGCAAGCCAGGCAAATTAGCTGGAGAAGCCGGAGATCAAGCAGGAGGAATGGGAAGTAAACATCTCTTGTGGCATTCTTGCCCCCACCAGAGTACTTCTCCAGACTTCCAATCCAAGACTGTTTCATGTTTTTTCAGCCAGGGCAAAGGGTGAGACAGATCCGACAGCACATAGAGAAAGATGTTCTACGAATGTAGCTTTCTTAATTGAAGTTCCGCTGGTTCGATAACGAATAGGATGGTCTCGGAAAGAGGCTTACCATCCACCAAAAAAAACGGCAACAGAATCGGAAGATGTTGGATCGGGATCGGATACCGCTACACAATGGCCTGTTGGATGAGATTACCTGTCGCACCGGAGTCCATGTAGGTACACTCGACAAAATGGGTGCTGCCGTACGATACGGACACTGACAGTGTCAGCGATGGAGAGGAATCATTCTCGCCCAGAGTGACCTCTCCAACAGGCCTTAGGGTCTGGTGTTTCCTGGTCTCTCAGGGCACAATAGAAGCAGCTTCCCTCGGCCCGACAGTCCTCCAGTCGTTGCTTGGACACCTTCACCTTGTCTACCTGTATGGTCTCTGGAGAGGGTGCCGGAGCTCAGTCTTGCTGATTGACTGGTCTTTGGAAGGTGGGGGCCAGGTGAATAGGTCTTCTCTTGCAGTTCACCTCACAGGAACACTCCTGAAATCTGATGTCTATGCGTGTTGCCAGCGACACCAGATCATCCAGTGAGGTGGGTATTTCACGATCGGCCAGCTCGTCTTTGATTCTCCCAGAAAGGCCTTCCCAGAAGTTTACCACCAGAGCCTCATTATTCCAGGCGAGTTCAGACAAGAGGGTGTGGAAACGTACAGCGTATTGGCCGACAGTGTAGTTTCCCTGGAGCAGTCGGATGAGAGAAGATGCTGCTGAGGACTAGAGTTGAGCCACCCCCGTAGTGTTCGGGTTCGGTTCGTCGAACACCGGTGTGTTCGCCGAACTGTTCGTCGAACACTGTCAAACACCGTTAAAACCAATGGCAGGCAAACAAAAACACATAGAAACACATAGAAAACACCTTCAAAGGTGTCCAAAAGCTGACAAACTGCTCAGAAGACACAACTAACATATGGAAAAGTGACAAGTACATATAGTCATGCGAAAAGAAAAGAGGTGGAGGAGTAAAAGGAGGGGGAGACACAGATATAGGCATGTAATGCCCTTCTAAAATCAAGAAAGGCTGGAGTAAAAATCTAAAATCAGCCTACCAACAGCCAGACGTTGTGGCAAGAAAATTAAAAAAAGAAATATCTTTAGGTAGAATGGTGGTTCCATTCAGAACACTTTCCTTACAAGATGTAGTGGTATCCCCATTGTGAGTTGTGCCAAAAACGGAACCCAATACATTCGGACTAATCCACCATTTGTCATATCCAAGGGGCAGGTCAGTAAGCGACAACATCGACGCGGAACCAAGTACAGTAGTATATACTGTACATCCTTTGACAAGGCAATCAGGCGGGTCAAGAAGTTGGGAAGGGTCACCCTAATGGCCAAAACAGACATTGATGCGGCGTTCCGGTTACTTACTACCTGTGCCTCCGAAGAGTGTCTGTAGCGCCTCGAGGGTTCGGCCGCTACAGGGGTATTGCACCTCAACCAGAGGTGTGATATTCCACTCCCGGGTAAGGATGGAGTGTGGACCATGGCTCGGTTAGCTGCATGCATCACACACACCCCATTTCCGGGGGACAGCTCAACGGTGCTCCCATTAGTACAGTAATGCAGGCACGACAGATCATGTCCCTGGCTGGAGTGGGGAGGGGGAAGGAAAACCCAGTGATGTAGGAGCAGAAGTGGACGGTCTCTGGGCATAGGTAGGAGCCCATTGGTTGCAAGTCACCTGGGCTCATACACAGAGAGGGAGGTATATAAGGTGGCACCATCTTAGGACAGCAGACAGTTGGGGGAGAGAAGGAGTTCAGCCAGGAGGGCTGACAGGGAGCTGTGGCTCAGTCTGGGCCCAGCTCCACGAGGCAGGCCTAGAGTGAAGGCCAGAGCCAGCAGAAAGAACAGACACAGAAAGGAACAGAAACAGAAAGGAACAGAAACAGAAAGGAACAGAACATCAAGAGAGGCCTAGAGACACAAAGGCAGAAGGAACCCTAAGGACCCAGGAGGTTGCGGGTGACGGGTTGGCAGAACAGGGTACCGGATCCCAAGTTGGTGGAGGTGACTAATCCTTAACCAAGAACCGGCGGTCGTGACCATTTACTGGTGCGACCCCTCACTACACCTACTAGAAAGGCACACCACACAGGGTCAGGGAAGTGGGCACCTGTTATGCACACGCCCGGGCTGAGCGGCGTGTGCGTGTGATTGTAGTGATTCCACTGGACCATGAACCGGAGAGTGCCTGGAGGGGCGTGACTAAGTATCTGGCCGATCCGACCAAGATGGCACGACGGCATACGACGCCAGTGCACCAGGGAGAAACCGGGCAGAGGGACCAGGTGCTACTCCAGGTCAAACTCCGGACACGGGGGTTGACCCACACAGGGATTACTGGATCAGGCTGGTTAGGCTGGCGCACAGACTGGAGGGTATAGGCAGGCACGACTGGTATGCAGGCGGGATAGGACCCAGTACACACTGGGACTCAGAACCGCAGATGCGGTAGACAACCACAGCAGAGAGGGAACGCCCGAAGCGGTGGGCAAGAACAGAGCAGGACAGGGCTGCAGGAGCAGCGAGCACAAGCAGGGCAGGACAGGACTGCCGGAGCAGCGGGCAGAAGCAGGGCAGGACAGGACGGCCGGAGCAGCGGACAGAAGCAGGGCAGGACAGGACGGCCGGAGCAGCGGGCAGAAGCAGGGCAGGACAGGACTGCCGGAGCAGCGGGCAGAAGCAGGGCAGGACAGGACTGCCGGAGCAGCGGGCAGAAGCAGGGCAGGACAGGACTGCCGGAGCAGCGGGCAGAAGCAGGGCAGGACAGGACTGCCGGAGCAGCGGGCAGGGCAGGACAGGACTGCCGGAGCAGCGGGCAGAAGCAGGGCAGGACAGGACTGCCGGAGCAGCGGGCAGAAGCAGGGCAGGACAGGACTGCCGGAGCAGCGGGCAGAAGCAGGGCAGGACAGGACTGCCGGAGCAGTGAGCAAGGAGTCAGAGCAGGCTAGAACCGCCGGAGCGGTAAGCAAAGGAGTCAGAGCAGACTAGAACCGCCGGAGCGGTAAGCAAAGGAGTCAGAGCAGGCTAGGCTGAGTAGGGGGGACAGGGCTCTGTTCACACGGAACAGACAGGAAGGGAAAGGCAGAGCCAGACACCCACAGGGTACTTGCAGTGAAGTAGCGAGTGGACCACAAACTCACAAACGGGAGTACAGAGACAACAAGCAGGAGTTAGGTACGAGTTCAGACTCTGAAGAAAAAGGAAGGGAACGGACATAGAGGCAAAACAGGTAAAGGATAGGAGAGAGTTCAGACTGGAACTGAGTGTACGGAGGAGACCGACACTGCAGCGGGATACAGGAGCGGGTCTGGGAATACGGCCCCCAGAGAGGCAGGACGAACAGGCAAGGAGCGTGTTCAGACAGGACAGACAAGATACAGGAGCGGGTCTAGGTAATCAGCCCCTAGAAGGCGAGAGGAACAGGCTAGGAGCGTGTTCAGACAGGTCAGACAAGATACAGGAACAGGTCTAGGTAATCGGCCCCTAGAAGGCAGGAGGAACAGGCTAGGAGCGTGTTCAGACAGGCCTGGAAATACAGCCTCCAGGATGGGCAGACAAGAGAACACAGAACGGGACCTGGCACCTTCAGAGTGCAAGCACACACTGAAAGAAACACTATGCTCAGGCAGGGATAGATGGCCGCAGCTGAGCTATATACCAGGTGACAGACAGCAATAGGCTGAGGACGCACAAGAGGTGTGACCCACAGCAGGTACAAAAAGCAGGAAGTGATCGGGCGCCGCCCTTAAGCAGCAGAAACAGACACAAACAGACAGCATGGAGGGAAGCCAGAGAGACATTCTGGACAGGAGATCAAGTGCGCGCTCTTGCACAGTGGGAGATGGACCACTATGCAAGGACGCCGCCAGGTATGTTACAGTACCCCCCCCCTTACGCCCCCTCTTCTTCAGGCCTGCCAGAATCTTCCGCAGGGAATTCGAGGGCCAATTCTTCACTTCGAAGAGATCACTTCCACTGTCCACCGGAAAAACTGGTCTCCTCTGGGTAGCTAGGATGCTACCTCCCATCCAGCCACCCTTAGCAACAGACGAAACGGGTGGAGTACCAGGAACAGCACACAAGGAAGTCTCTCTCCACATATTTTCAGGTGGCACCCCAGAGGGTACAGGAGACAACTGGAAGTCCTCCACCGGGTTGGAGGGGGACAGAGACTTGGGGGTAATCTCTGCTTCGAGGTACATCTTGTCAAGCTCACAGGAAGAAATAGACGGGTTATCAGGTACATAATGAGGAAAAGTCACTGTCTCTTTGTTTTCTGGTGGTACCCCGGAGGATTCAGGAAACAACTGGAGGTCCTCCGCCGGGTCAGAAGAGTGCAGAGGCTCAGAGAAAACATCTGCTTCAGAGTACACTAGGTCGGACTCACTGGACGAAGCAGGCGAGGTATCGGGTACTGAGTATAGGAAAGTCTCTGTCCATTCTCCACCAGGTGGCACCCCGAAGGGTTCTGGAGACAACTGGCGGTCCTCCGCCTGGTCAGAGGGGTGTAGAGACTCACGGGTAACCTCTGCTTCAGAGTACACTAGGTCGGACTCACTGGACGAAGCAAGCGAGGTATCAGATCCAGGATATAGGAAAGTCTCTGTCCATTTACCACCAGGTGGCACCCCGAAGGGTTCTGGAGACAACTGGAGGTCCTCCGCCTGGTCAGAGGAGTGTAGAGACTCGGGAGTAACCACTGCTTCAGAGTACACTAGATTGGACTCACTGGACGAAGCGAGCGAGGTATCAGGTACAGAGTATAGGAGAGTCTCTGTCCTTTCGCTACCAGGTAGCACCCCGAAGGGTTCAGGAGACAACTGGAGGTCCTCCGCCTGGTCGGAGGGGTGTAGAGACTCGGGAGTAACCTCTGCTTCGGAGTACACTAGGTTGGACTCACTGGACGAAGCGAGCGAGGTATCAGGTACAGAGTATAGGAGAGTCTCTGTCCTTTCGCTACCAGGTAGCACCCCGAAGGGTTCAGGAGACAACTGGAGGTCCTCCGCCTGGTCGGAGGGGTGTAGAGACTCGGGGGTAACTACCACTTTGGGGTACCCATTGTCAGGCTCACAGGACGAAGCGGACAAAGTATCGAGTACCGGGTGTAGAGAATTCTCTCTCCATTTGTCATCGAGTGGTATCCCGGAGGATTCAGGAGGCAACAGGGGGTCCTCCGCCAGGTAGTAGAGGTGCACAGACTCTGAGGTAACCACAGCTTTGGAGCATCCTTGGACATGCACACCGGTTAAAGTGGGTGAAGCATCTGATGCCGGGTGCAGGAAGTTCTCCTGTGTGGAGTCTGGATGGGCAGAAGTCTCTTCGGGCAGGAGAACTGGTGCACTACCCACGCACATTACCCGTTGGGGCTGCTCCGGGATACAGGGAGATGAAGCTTCAGTAGGGACTTCAAGGTTGGGGTCAGGAGGTCTCAGGGAGGACAGACCCTGGCGTGACGGCTTGCCTCTACGTCTAGCACGTCTGGACTGCCTCTTGAGGTTGGGAGAAGTATTCCGGAAAGCGTAGTCACCCTGTGAGGATTCTGGGTGGGCAGTAGTCTCATTGGGCTGGAGGACTATTGCGCTACCCACACACATTACCCATTGGGGCTGCTCCGGGATATTGGGAAGTGAAGCTTCAGCAGGAGCCTCCGGGTTAGGATCATCGAAGACCATTAGAAAGGCCACCAGGAAGGCCATTAGGTCCAGGAGGATCGGATCCTGTGTTTCATATAGGGGGTTGATCCATTCCAAGGCATCACCCGCCAGGTAAGACATAATGAATGCCACCTTAACCCGATCGGTGGGAAAACATAGAGGGTAGAACTTGAAGTGTAGCATGCATTGCTCCACAAATGCACGACTTTGTCTAGGATCCCCATAATAACGTAGCGGATCCGCGGGAACGAGAGCAGATAGATCCATCTGGACGGGTGCGTAATTCGCCTGGAACTCAGCTAAAGGGAAAAAAAAAATATTTATTTATTTATTTTAATGCATGTATTCGCTGGAAAACTTCTCAGAGAGCGAAGGCCGTGGGGCTCAACGGGAACCATGGCCTGAGCATGCTGTTATGCACACGCCCGGGCTGAGCGGCGTGTGCGTGTGATTGTAGTGATTCCACTGGACCATGAACCGGAGAGTGCCTGGAGGGGCGTGACTAAGTATCTGGCCGATCCGACCAAGATGGCACGACGGCATACGACGCCAGTGCACCAGGGAGAAACCGGGCAGAGGGACCAGGTGCTACTCCAGGTCAAACTCCGGACACGGGGGTTGACCCACACAGGGATTACTGGATCAGGCTGGTTAGGCTGGCGCACAGACTGGAGGGTATAGGCAGGCACGACTGGTATGCAGGCGGGATAGGACCCAGTACACACTGGGACTCAGAACCGCAGATGCGGTAGACAACCACAGCAGAGAGGGAACGCCCGAAGCGGTGGGCAAGAACAGAGCAGGACAGGGCTGCAGGAGCAGCGAGCACAAGCAGGGCAGGACAGGACTGCCGGAGCAGCGGGCAGAAGCAGGGCAGGACAGGACGGCCGGAGCAGCGGGCAGAAGCAGGGCAGGACAGGACGGCCGGAGCAGCGGGCAGAAGCAGGGCAGGACAGGACTGCCGGAGCAGCGGGCAGAAGCAGGGCAGGACAGGACTGCCGGAGCAGCGGGCAGAAGCAGGGCAGGACAGGACTGCCGGAGCAGCGGGCAGAAGCAGGGCAGGACAGGACTGCCGGAGCAGCGGGCAGAAGCAGGGCAGGACAGGACTGCCGGAGCAGCGGGCAGAAGCAGGGCAGGACAGGACTGCCGGAGCAGCGGGCAGAAGCAGGGCAGGACAGGACTGCCGGAGCAGTGAGCAAGGAGTCAGAGCAGGCTAGAACCGCCGGAGCGGTAAGCAAAGGAGTCAGAGCAGACTAGAACCGCCGGAGCGGTAAGCAAAGGAGTCAGAGCAGGCTAGGCTGAGTAGGGGGGACAGGGCTCTGTTCACACGGAACAGACAGGAAGGGAAAGGCAGAGCCAGACACCCACAGGGTACTTGCAGTGAAGTAGCGAGTGGACCACAAACTCACAAACGGGAGTACAGAGACAACAAGCAGGAGTTAGGTACGAGTTCAGACTCTGAAGAAAAAGGAAGGGAACGGACATAGAGGCAAAACAGGTAAAGGATAGGAGAGAGTTCAGACTGGAACTGAGTGTACGGAGGAGACCGACACTGCAGCGGGATACAGGAGCGGGTCTGGGAATACGGCCCCCAGAGAGGCAGGACGAACAGGCAAGGAGCGTGTTCAGACAGGACAGACAAGATACAGGAGCGGGTCTAGGTAATCAGCCCCTAGAAGGCGAGAGGAACAGGCTAGGAGCGTGTTCAGACAGGTCAGACAAGATACAGGAACAGGTCTAGGTAATCGGCCCCTAGAAGGCAGGAGGAACAGGCTAGGAGCGTGTTCAGACAGGCCTGGAAATACAGCCTCCAGGATGGGCAGACAAGAGAACACAGAACGGGACCTGGCACCTTCAGAGTGCAAGCACACACTGAAAGAAACACTATGCTCAGGCAGGGATAGATGGCCGCAGCTGAGCTATATACCAGGTGACAGACAGCAATAGGCTGAGGACGCACAAGAGGTGTGACCCACAGCAGGTACAAAAAGCAGGAAGTGATCGGGCGCCGCCCTTAAGCAGCAGAAACAGACACAAACAGACAGCATGGAGGGAAGCCAGAGAGACATTCTGGACAGGAGATCAAGTGCGCGCTCTTGCACAGTGGGAGATGGACCACTATGCAAGGACGCCGCCAGGTATGTTACAGCACCCAGCCCTCCCAGGAGAAGATCCGAGGCAGCTGGACAGAAGTAGTGTCACTGGTGGGGCACGGCTGACGAAAGGACAGAAGGGAGCCCTGTGCCACACTCTGGAATCACCTGGGGGTTGGCCGAGCCCCCTGCCTGGTGGACGCAGCACGGATCGGGCGGTCCTACCTGCGCACAAGTGACCTGGATGAGAACTGTGAGTAAAGAACCTGAACTGCAACACCTTGTCTTTGTGCTTTCTCACCGCATACAGCACTACTAGTGCTGGGACGCCCGTGCACCATCACCCCCACCATCTACTACACTGCCCTGGGGCTGCACTCTTCCCGTGGGGAGTCACACTACCTCAGCTGCATACACCATCAGCCCCAGCGGTCTGCCTTGCAGCGGCGGTCCGCACTGACCGCAATCCACGGGTGGCGTAGTCGGACATTAACCCATAAAAACCCTATAAAAGACTGCCACTGGTTTGACCCCCCTGAGCCACGGGACCGGGTTGCCGCCACGGAGACTACAACCCCCAGAGACCCGGCTCCGGGTAACCCACACACGTGCACACGCGGCCCAGGGGGCGAGTCATGTCCACCTATTGGGCTGCTTCTGGGAAGAAGCATACTATATAGATCGCTGTTTGCCCATGGGGTGGTCCAGATCCTGCTCACTATTTGAGGCGTTTAGTTGCTTCCTCGAATGGGTTGTAATGGACGTTTCTAAGGGGGCACATATTATCCATTACCTCGACAACTTCTTATGCCTGGGCCCAAAAGATTCGCTACAGTGTGAATACACGCGGTAGTCCACCTGTGAGAAGGAGAGAGCTGGAGGGAGAACGGACACCACAGAGTCAAGGGGTTAGATGGAGAACGGAAGAAGGAAAGAGGGCGAGGGAGGTAAGGGAGTACAGTGGAATGCCGACCTGAGCTCCCCCATGTTCCTGCTGGGCGGGGAACAGCCCTGGGAAGAAAAGCTGCTTGCGCATCTCTTTGAGGTTACGGGCGCGAGCGGGCAGAGGGACTACGCTGGAGTCTGAAGCCGACACGGCCAGTCCGTTCCTGCCCGTGCGACCTCTGTGTTGCCGGGTTTGTGCAAGAGCCGCGGTGGACCCTGACGGCCAGCCCCCCTCTCCCAATACTGGTGCCTGTCCGCTGGTGGGTCGAGCCCCCCCCGCGGTGGGGGGGGGGGGGAGTAACATCTGCAGAAGAAAGACCATCTTCCAGCGAAACTAAGATGTCTACTTCTTTTCGTGGACAATGTGATACGATCCCTTTCTTATGGACACGCTCATCGCTACAAATTCCAGATGAGGCACAAAAACAGCAGGTGCTTCAACGGATATCAAGTGTTCCTTCAAGTGGGCTCTCCTCCACCTCAACTTCAACATCACAAATGCTCCAGTCCTCAGAGGTGTCACCCCAATCGCGCTTGCTTCCTCACAGCTCCCAAGTCTCCAGCTGCCCATCTGAGTATGGGGTAACACAGATGTTTGAGTCTGCACAGCTGTTTACTCATACTATGGCCTGGGAAACGGAGGTCTGCTCCAGAGCTTCTGTTAATCCAGACGAGGAAATGATCTGCACTGATGCCCAGAATCTTTATGAGTCGGATCCAGGACCAGATGAAGAAGATTCTGAGCATAATGTAGACCCTCGTTCCCAAACTGTAACTCATGTTGGTGGAGACAATGATGAAGACGATGATGAGACTCAAATACCTGATTGGAGCGACAAGTTGACTTTTCGGTCAGGGCAGGAAGAGGTTGGCTCTGAGGACGACGGGTGTGAGAACACACAGGGTGATGATGACGAGGTTGGAGATCCCATTTACTGTCAACCCACAGTCAGCCAGTCGATGAGGTCAGCAGAGGAGGTGGAGGAGGATGCTATTGACGACGATGTTAGGTTGCGCCTTCCTGGATAGAGACGGAGTACTGGAAGCACGTCAACAACTGCGTCCTCAACCACAACTCTGCCTCTGACCACAAGTCGTGGTGGCTCTTCAGGTCGCATGGGCTCTAAGCCTTGCATAGCCTGGGCATTTTTTCAGATCGATAAGGATGACCCAACTCGTGTTATCTGTAATATATGTCAACAAAAGCTAAGTAGAGGCCAAAAAATCCATAGTTTGAGTACTTCATGCATGAACCGTCACATGGATATGAAGCATAAGTTGCAGTGGGAAGCTCACTGTGCTACAATGCGCCCTAGCGGGCCGGGCCAACCACCGTCTGCCCCATCTTGTGCATCCACGGCCTCTTCATCCTCTATGACTGGGGGGACACCAGTCACACATGTTTTTGGACACAGACCTGCCACCTCTTTATCCGCAACAGCCAGTGTGATTGGCAGGTCATCATTTCATTTGGAAGTGGAAACACCTGCTGGTGTTGAGCGCTCTCCGACATCGAGAGCACCACCTTTGGATCAAGGCAACCTAACTTTTCCGCCTGCATCTTCCTCACAGACCGGCAGTTTGCCGGGGACACCCTACTCAACCCTGTCTAAGCACAACAGCCCGCCCTCGGTCCCTCAGATGTGGACAAGAAAAAGACCATTTCCTCCTAGCCATGACCAAGCTAAGAGGTTTAATTTCACCATCTGCAAGCTGTTGACTACAGAAATGCTGCCTTTCCGCCTGGTGGACACAGAGGATTTTCGAGACCTTATGTCCGTCGCAGTGTCCCAGTACCAGATGCCCAGTCGGCACTACTTCTCAAAGAAAGGTGTGCCTGCACTACACCAGCATGTCGCACACAACATCACCGCTTCTTTGAGAAACTCTGTGTGTGACAGGGTGCATTTCACCACAGACAATTGGACGAGTAGGCATGGACAGGGGCGTTACATTTCACTGACTGGGCACTGGGTAACTATGGTGACAGCAGGACAAGGGGCTGCTGTCCAAGTTTTGCCGTCCCCACGAGTTGTGCGTCAATCCTCTTTATCTAGAAGTTCCTCCACTGCTTCTGCCTCCTCAACCTCCTCTCGGTCCTCCACCTGCACCCAAAGCCTGTCTGGTAATGCACACCTCCTTACTATGCTGGCAGCTGGGCTCAACGGCATCAGGCGGTGTTTACTTTGAAATGTCTGGGAAATGTGAGTCACACAGCTGAGGAGTTGTGGTCAGCTTTGGAGACCCAGTTTCATGAATGGTTGGCCCTTCGCCGGGGCAATGTCACACACGTGCCTTGTATGGCTCACGTGTTGAACCTGGTTGTCCAGCAATTTTTAGCCCACTATCCCGGACTAGATGGCCTTTTGCAGAGAGCACGGTCGCTGTGTGCTCACTTCCGCCGTTCGCTTCCCGCAGCTCAACGACTTACATCTCTATAGAAGTCGTTGGGCCTGCCAGTTCACCGGCTGAAATGCGATGTGCCGGCACGGTGGAATTCAACTCTGCACATGTTGCAGCAACTGTGGCAGCACCGACAAGCCCTGGTGCAATACGTTGTGATGTATAGCCTGGGCCAACGAGATCCAGAGGAGTGGTCTCAGATCAGGGACCTATGCACCCTTCTGCACAGTTTTGAAATGGCGACGAAGATGTTTAGTGCTGACGATGGCATTATCAGCATGAATATTTCGGTGATTTACATGCTGGAGCACACATTAAACAGAATTTGGAGTCAGGTGGTGGGACAAGAGGAGGTGGAGGAAGTAGAGGAGGAGTCGTATGCGGAAGGGATAACATCTCCAAGGTCTAGACGGTCGGCAGCACCAAGGCGGCAGGCATGGGAGGGTGGGGGAGAGGGATTAACGAGGGCGCATGGTAGCAGCCAAACTGTTGAGGAAGGTGCAGGAGCCGAGGAAGAAGTGGAGGACGAACTGGCGATGGGCATGGAAGACTCATCAGATGAGGGAGACCTTGATCACATTTCTGTTGTGCGAGGTTGGGGGGAGAGGGCAGAGGAAGAAAGCATGATTCTTACCTCGCTACCAACAAAAGGACTTGGTCCTCCTGGATGCGCAAGACACATGAGTGCCTTCTTGCTGCACTACCTGCAACATGACCCTCGGATTGTCAGAATTCGAAGTAATCCCGACTACTGGGTTGCCACACTCTTAGATCCCCGGTGCAAAAGTGAATTTGCCAAAATAATTCCAGCCATAGAAAGGGATTCACGCATGCAGGAGTATCAGCAGAGGCTGTTGCAGAATCTTACATGTGCTTTTCCACAAAACACCAGTGGTGCACGTAGTGAATCTCACAGTTCTAACTTGCCAACCATGGGACTGTCGAGTCTTCATCACTCAAACCGTAACAGTAACACCGTATCTGCTGGTAACAGCAATTTTGTGGAATCGTTTCACCACTTTTTTAGACCAGTACTCCGTCTCTGTCCAGGAAGGCGCAACCTAACCTCGTCGTCAATAGCATCCTCGCTCCCCCCCCCCCTTTTAACCGTAAGAAACCACATACACTATGGCTTGGGGTAACACAGATGGTTGAGTCTGAAGAGCTGTTTACTCAGAGGTCTGCTCCAAAGCTTCAGTGTCTGCTAGTCAGCGTAGAATTTTTAACTGCATCTAGCCTAGGCAATACTTTGGGCGTAGTAGCCCAGCTGTGAAGCAAGCTGCACCGCCTGTGTATCTAATAAGAATTTTTAACTGCATTTAGCCCAGGCAATACTTTGGGCGTAGTAGCCCAGCTGCGAAGCAAGCTGCACCACATGTGTATCTAATAAGAATTTTTAACTGCATCTAGCCTAGGCAGACTGTGGAGACTCCCAACCAAACCCAGACGCTCAGCCCCTCTACTGCCCCCCTTTCCTTGACAATACAATAATGTAACTCTTACAACTGAATGGGTGAGGATTGGTCACAGCTTTATTAACTCTTTATACTCATTCCATTAGAAAGGCATTTTATTTCTAAAATAATTCAGCTTGTTGCAGCATGCCCTGTGTCTCCACATCGGCAAGTTGGCCAACAATTTTAACTCTCCAACATGTCCTTTCTATTTCCAGGCCACGGAGGATCCTGCGCACTTGTATGCAGGACTCTGACCCCCCATCCATCACTCTTAACGCTTGTTCCACTCTGTCCTGTAGTCCTGACAGGAATATGTCAAGTCCAATATCCATTAAGTGAACACCGTCGGGCCGTATGAGGCCTGCTTTATCTCCTTCCAGTTGTCGGTGTGGTATCACTACACCGCCTCTGTCTCTTCTAAATTTTGCCATCCGAATATTTATTACCCGCCTTGTCCGTTCGATGGCTGTGATGTCTCGCGCACCTTGCCATACCCCATTGGCACAATCTCTGACCATACTATAGTTAGTTTTGTGAAAAATTCTCTGAAGCGCTAAGTGTCTAGTTTCATTATTTCCATTAGTTATGCGCTCTTGTGATGACCTAGGTCGTTTCCCCTGGCCTGTATAACTAAGATGACCGGACCTCTTGCCTCTCTCCCTACCTTGATTACCTCCATTAGTACCTGTGGCAATTGCAGGCCTCTAATAACTCTCCAGTTGAAATATGTGTTATGAAACTCTAATTTTCCCTCCTGGGTGGACTTTCGCTCTTTTTTCTGCCCAATATATATGCGAGTGGCCTATCACCCACACTGTTGGCCTAACGTCACCTGTAAAAGAAACAAACCACGTTAGGATAACAAGTCCGGTCTTATGTATCTCGCCAAACACATGGATCGCCATCTCCCTATCCTCTGAACTTCCGTTTCTGACAGTCCTGTTCTTGCTGCTTCCGTGGCCGCGCCTATGCGGAATGAGTGTGTCCCGTAATCTTTGGGGTGGTTCCCTGCCGATGTTAGGCATTTATTAAATATAGCTTGAAACTGGTATGTTGATAATGGCGTTCCATCAATGTGTGATAGGAAGAAATTACTTTGTGATCTGATTGTTATATATGTTTTTACTATTGTTACCCGACTCAGTGTACCGTTTGTGGGTTGTAGAAGTACCCAAGTGCCCCTGCCCACTGGAACCGTTTTCGATTTGCGTATGCGTAGACGTATTGCATTATTGGCTATTACTACGTCCTGGTGTAATAAGCCTCCACTGGTGGTAATTTTGGATTGAGGGACTAATTCGCTTATGCATAGCACCCCGAAGAAGGCGATCGCAAATGCAGTAGACAGTAGTGTTGCTTCAAATTGTGAGTGTCATGTTAATGGTGTAAGGGATATGATGTGAGAAATCAGTTTTAATGACACGGGACGGGATGTCTACACTCCTGGCTTGGCTGACCCCTTTTCCTCCCTTTTATGGATTGTCTGATGATGAATCTCTTTGTCACAGCTTCCCAATTCAGTAGTTGGAAGTGAAATGCTACTCCGGTCAGACACCGCTGCGCTGACGCCCCTGATATGCCCCTCATCATTAGCTGGTGGAGAAATTCTATGGTGACTTGTAATCTGGCTTGTTCACATTGGTCAACCCGTCTGCCTGCTATTAGTCGTGTCCACTCTTCCCATGCCTTACCGTATGCTTGCCACGTCGACGGGGCAACTGACGCTCTGATTAATGGCATCAACTATTCGCCACTAGATCCCATAGGGAGGGTGGGCAACTGTTGCCCAATGGGTGGGCGTTGGGGAGGAGCTCTGTGAAAATCTGCCAATTGAATTGTGATAAAGCGTTAGCAGCAGCGTTAGACCCCTCAGCATCGTGGGTAGCGGTGACCCATACATTGCGTTTTAGGCACAGGAAGGCTAGCCGGCGTAGTAGGCCTAGCACTGGGAGAGACGATGATGCCATCTTATTAATGCAGTGAGCTAGGCTGGTGTTTTTTGTTATGAAGCGTATATTTTTATTAGCCAGGCGCGCGCCCCATATTTCTATTGCTACCACTATTGGGAAGAGTTCCAAGAGTGTCTGTTTTTTTGTCAGCACTTGTTCTGCCCAATACGGAGGCCATAAGCTTGTGCACCATTGGTTATTTAGTATCGCTGCATATCCGTACAGATGGGCTACTCCAATGAGTAACAGACACTGCTACAGGCCCAAAAGGTTTTACTTGGCTAGATGCAGTCAAAAATTGTTATTAAATACAAAGGTGGTGTAGCTTGGTACAGACAGGCTACTACAATGACTAACAGACACTGCTACAGGCCTAAAAGGTTTTACTTGGCTAGATGCAGTAAAAAATTGTTATTAAATACAAAGGTGGTGTAGCTTGGTACAGATGGGCTACTACAATGAGTAACAGACACTGCTACAGGCCCAAAAGTATTTACTGGGCTAGATGCAGTAAAAAATTGTTATTAAATACAAAGATGGTGTAGCTTGGTACAGATGGGCTACTACAATGAGTAACAGACACTGCTAGAGGCCCAAAAGGATTGGCTTAGCTAGATTTAGCCAAATGCTGTGAAAAACACTTGCACAGCACTGGCACAGACCTGCCTGGAAAAAAGTGCTAGGAACTGCTGTAACCTAGCCCTCAAAAGGGCTGCAATTACAACTAGTCCCTACTCCCTAAACCTATCTGTCAATTTAAGAGCAAATTCGCTTGCAATTCACACAGTTACAAAGTATAGCGCCCACAGCAGCAGCAGCAGTGCCGTCTAACACTCAGCTGCAGCAGTGAGAAAATGGTGGCGACGGGGAAAATGGCTGGGTCTTATAGGGCAAGGACATGTGACATACACAGCCAATGACACATGCCCTTGCTTGTGTGAAAAAAAACACTTCGCTGTGTGTGTGCGCTGCTGATAGGCTGACAGACTGCACCTCCCCACTGTAAATGCGGGGGAAAAAAAAAATGGAGATTGGCATTATTTCTGCAGAGATCCATCCCCTGTCCCTCCCTCCGCCCACTCTACACTGAAACTGTCTATTAACATTGATTAACAGTATTACTGTGAAAAAATCCAGTTACGATTTTGGTGCACGAACAGTTATCGAACATAACCTCGAACAGCCGGATTTTTTGCAAATCGTTCGGGTTCGTCGAACGGCTCGAACACCGCCCAAAACAGCTCAAATTTGAGATTGGAGAACAGTTCGAGTCGAACACCGCTCATCTCTACTGAGGACGCCCGTTCGGGTTCATCAAAGACATTCCAAAGGCTTCTAAGAAGGACTGGAGGTTCGACACAAGAGGGTCCCCTCTCTCCCACAGGGGGTTGAGCCACGCCAAAGATTTGCCGGTGAGATGGGACATAATAAAGGCTATCTAGGACCGATCTGAAATGAAATGATGAGCCAAGAGCTCAAAGTGTACCGTGCATTGATTTATGAACCCCCGACATAGAGCGGGATCCCCGCCATAGTGTGTGTGTGTGTGTGGGGGGGGGGCGGACAGCCGGGGACTGAAGCTGGGTACAACAATGGCAGGCTGTTGAGGCACTACTGAGGTAGTTGCTGCTTGGGTAGTCGCGGGTGCGGCCAGAGATATCAGCAATTCCAGGCGGATGTTTACGGTCCACAGGTAGGACAGGATCATGTCTTGTTGGGTTTTCTGTGTGCAAATTGAAGTGGTCAGTGGGGCGCTAGAAACTGGATAAGGCGCTGGAAAAGGATAAAACAAACCTCTTTATTGAAGTTCTAATGCCCACAACGCGTTTCTGCAGCGGTCTGCTGCCTTCATCAGGTGGAGTTATGGGAAAATGGCAGAAACAGGCACTTTTATACATAAAGCAAAGGAACTCAATGGGAGGTACCGAGGAAGAATTTGGTACTTAACCCCTTAATCACCATTAAAAAAGACAATTACAATTTAATAACAAGGGGGACTTAAAAAAGCATTACGGGTCAATAACTACACATTATAAACTTACTATGAAGATACAAGATGCAGAATTAACGGCAGTGCTTTAAAAATACATACATATAAAAATGCATATATAAATGAGGGTAAATAAGCATATTACATAAAAATAAGTGAGGCATATCCTAAGTATACACCTCAACCAGTTTTTATCCCCCCAAAAATATATATATATTAATATTAATAATTCATCTGCACACATTATCAATCGCTAAATTCAAACCTTCCGGATATAATGTACCCAATTTAAAAATCCAAAAATTCTCTCTCTTCAAAAGATAATTAAGCCGATTTGTTACATTATCAGTGACTTGTTCTAAAATCGTGAGTTTCAAGCTAATGGGATCTATCTGGTGGGCAGTCAGAAAGTGCTTGGAAACACTATGCTGCACATACCCATTCTTAATATTAGAGCGATGTTTATTAAGGCGGGCCTGCATTCTTTGTATAGTTCGGCCCACGAGAACTGGATACAATTTCAGCTGCAGGACCTGTAGGACCTGCGATGATGTTATCACCCACGTGACCCCACCCGGAATCACATGATTGGAAGCTCCATCTGCTAACCCAGAGGAGACGCTGAAGGCATCGTGGCAGCGCTATCAGCGCCAGTAGCTGTTTAACCTGGGTTGTGAGGTCTGCACAACCCACTCAGGTGAGCAGACCACTGTATCTCCACGCATATTCCACTTCCATACAGGTTCACACAAGCACTGCGCTTTTCCACCGCACCCCCTTTTTGTCTTTGTTGGGTTTTCTGGCTGGAGACCTCCTGGTATAGGTCAGAGATAGAAGGAGCCTGGGAGCCAGCAGATTCCATGGCCTATGCAAACTGTTATGAACTGGGTGGTGGAACCACTGTGCCGTGATCCAGGGAGAGCCCGGAGGGGCGTGACTAGGGACCTCACCAAAACCAACCTGAGATGCTTGGCGGCTTGACGATACCATGATTCAGGGAGAGACGAGGGATGCCTGATGCTACTCTGGGACTGATAACGGGTGGATGGCAGCTAACCTCCAAGGGACAGGAGGCAGGAATGGCCAGGAATGGTAGATAGGCTGACACCGCTGGTAAAGTGACAAGTACATCAGACACACGAACAGGCAGGTACAGGCGGGCACATCTGGTGTATAGGCAGGCTGGTACAGGTGGTCACATCTGATAAACAGACAGGCATTGCGGGCACGGCAGATGGACCGGCAGGCGGGCATGGCAGATGGACAAGCAGACTGGCATGGCTGATGGACAGGCAGGCTGGCATGGCTGATAGAGAGGCAGGCGGGCACGACTGATAGACAGGCAGTTATGCAGGATACAAGCACTGGACCTGAGAACTAGCAAGCATGTTCATAACAAACAAACAACGTTGCACAGGCACCTCCCATCAGGTGGGGGTGCTTGAAATAATAAGTGTCTTCCAGTCATTGGCTGGGACACTTTAGGAGGGCGCACACTGTCCCTTTAAGAGGATGAAATCACGTGCACCCCCTATGCACAGTACCCGGGAATCTGCGCGCCATGCTCGCACCCTAGGCTGCAGCAGAACAGGAAGAGGAAGGAGGAGCCGAACATGCAGGACGGGAGCCGCGGCGGTGAGTGGATCGGCATCTCTGCCGGGGGAGAGAGGAAGAAGGCAGAGACACCAGCGCTACATCGCGGAAGTCAAGGCATCTGAGGTCAAAAGTCAGGAGGGTACGTCATAAACAGAGGGGTGAGACAAATGCGTAGTCAGGTCACAGTCCAGGATCAGAATTCCAAGAAGTCAGTGGATCAAGACAAAGGCTCTAGCAAACAGATGGTCAAAGGCTAATCCATGGTCGGGTAACAAAGGTCAGAATATAAGAACTCAGAGCACAGAGCAATAACACACCACTTGTGCAAAGCTACAACTGGCAATGTTCTAATCATTGCCAGCAAGGTAATCACCCAGAATGGGTGACACCTGGAGAAAACCTCACAGATATCGCCAGATTAGACAGCTTAGCTGTCATTCACAATACTGACAACTCAGCACGCCCTGGATCCTATAGAGCGGCTGAGCTGTCACTCACAGCAACCTTAGGACACTGTCAAAGGTGGAATCATGACATTGTGCAGTTCTAGATTTCCGTCACACATAGCGTTTTGCATTTAGCCCAATAAGTTCTACTTTGGTCTCATCTGACCACAGCACATTTTCCGCATTCTAGCTGTGTACCCTACATGGCTTTCTGCAAACTGCAAACAGGAATTTTTATGGCTTTCTTCTTGTCACTCTTCCATAAAGGCCAGATATGTGGATTATATGACTAATAGTTGTCCTGTGGACAGATTCTCGCTACTGAGCTGTGGATCTCTGCAGCGTCTTCAGTGTGGCCATGGGTCTCTTGGCTGCTTCTCTAATTAGTGCTTTTTTGCTTGGGATCTCAGTTTAGGGGGATGGTCATGTCTTGGTAGGTTTGCAGTTGTGACATACTCTTTTAATTTTTGGTTGATGGATTGAACAGTGCTCCATGAGATGTTCAGAGCTTGGGCTTTTTTTTTTAACCCAACCCTCCTTTACTCTTCTCTACAACTTTATTCCTGACCTGTCTGGTGTGTTCCTTGGTTTTCTTGATGCTGTTTGTTCCCTAATGTTCTCAGACAAACCTCTGAAGCCTTCACAGAACAGTTGTAATTATACTGAAAATAAACTGCACACAGGTGGACTGAATTTACTAATTATGTGACTTCTGGAGGCAATTGGTCATTAAGGATTTTTTTAGGGCTATCAGACTGCAGGGGGATGAATGCAAAAATGCACATCATAGTTTTCAGATTTATATTTTAAAATTATTTAGCAAGCCATGTATAATTTCCTTTACACTTCACAAATACTTGCTACTTTGTTGATATATCACATAAAATCGCAATATAATATTTTGCAGTTATTGTTATTTTCATGCACTATTGCTGTTTAATTATTTAATGCACGGTATTTGCTCATTTTGTTTTTAATGTTAGAAAAGAGATAAATGATTCTCGTCTCTACTAGTGATGGGCGAGCACTAAAATGCTTGGGTACTCGTTGCTCTGGTCGAACACATTGGAATACTCGGGTGCTCGACCCGAGCAACGAGCCCAATGTAAGTCTATGGGAAACTCGAGCATTTTTCAGGTGGCTCCCTCCGGCGGTCTGCAGAGGGCCTAAAAATTGCCCAAATCGATGGGAACAGTGCTCAAATTACATGGAAACAGCATGGGGAAGACCCCTGGAAGCATTTCTGACTCCCAGGTCACTGCTGTAAACAACGTTGTCAGAGATATTACGCCACTTTTACAGACTCACAATAAAACATACTAAAACGAAACCAAAATGGATTTTCCTGGGACATATGTTAAGGAACATCCTTTCCAGGGTAATGACTTGTATATAAGGCAAAATAAATAACCAAAACCAAAAATACTCCTCCACACCTTGGGCTATGTTCACACGTAGCGTTTTTGATGCGTTTTTGCACTTTTGCATTGCTTTCAACCGTGACAAATGCATTCACCGGGAAATGTCATTTTAACATTTTACAACCTTATCTGGCCATGTGGTGTGTGAGACATGATCAGACACATCCTGTTTTATTTCTGAAGGAAGAACTCTGAAAGTAACAATTCTTATTTTTATAGGGCCATCAGGCGGCTTTTACTATTCTTAAAGGGCCAGCAGTCGGCCCTCCCTATTCTTAGAGAGCCATCAGCCAGTATGCTTTGTTGTTCCCATTACTAAAGATTGGGTCTCCTATACTGTTATTGCGTATGCAGTGAGTGGCTGGTCTGCCCAAAATTTGGACGCACCCCAATACCCCTTTGAAAATTTGGAAGCACCCCAATACCCCTTTCAAAATTTGGATGCACCACAATATCCCTTTGAAGAGACTTAGAGGAGGGCCTCCTGAAAACAATGTTCCCATTATTAGGAAGTGGGTCTCCCATACTGTTTGCCTATGCAGTGAATTCAAGGGTTGCCAAAAATGTGGACCTACTCCAATGCCCCTTGGAAGAGACGTAGAGAAGGGCCTCCTGAAAAAAAATGTTCCCATTATTAGGAAGTGGGTCTCCCATTGTGTTTGCCATGCAGTGAATGCAAGGGTTGCCAAAAATTTGGAGGCACTCCAATGCCCCTTGGAAGAGACATGGAGGTCAGAGGGCCTCCTGAAAACAATGTTTCCATTATTAGGAAGTGGGTCTCCCATAGTGTTGGCCTATGCAGTGAATGCAAGGGTTGCCAAAAATTTGGAGGCACTGCAATGCCCCTTGGAAGAGATGTGGAGGTCAGAGGGCCTCATGAAAAAATGTTCCCGTTATTAGGAAGTGGGTCTCCCATAGTGTTGGCCTATGCAGTGAATGCAAGGGCTGCCAAAAATTTGGAGGCGCTCCAATGCCCCTTGGAAGAGACGTGGAGCAGGGCCTCATAAAAAAAGTGTTCCCATTATTAGGAAGTGGGTCTCCCATAGTGTTGGCCTATGCAGTGAATGCAAGGGCTGCCAAAAATTGGGAGGCACTCCAATGCCCTTTGGAAGAGACGTGGAGGAGGGCCTCATAAAAAAAATGTTCCCATTATTAGGAAGTGGGTCTCCCTTAGTGTTGGCCTATGCAGCGAATGCAAGGATTTCCAAAAATTGGAAGGCACTCCAATGCCCCTTGGAAGAGATGTAGAGGGCCTCATAAAAAATTGTTCCCATTATTAGGAAGTGGGTCTCCCATAGTGTTGGCCTATGCAGTGAATGCAAGGGTTGCCAAAAATTGGGAGGCACTCCAATGCCCCTTGGAAGAGACGTGGAGGAGGGCCTCATAAAAAAATGTTCCCATTATTAGGAAGTGGGTCTCCCATAGTGTTGGCCTATGCAGTGAATGCAAGGGTTTCCAAAAATTGGAAGGCACTCCAATGCCCCTTGGAAGAGACGTAGAGGGCCTCATGAAAAGATGTTCCTATTATTAGGAAATGGGTCTCCTATACTAGTAATGCCCATGCACTAAGTATACACCCTTTAAAAAAATTATGTGGGTGTTGCATCACGGACCACGGTCACACTGGTGATATGGTGGTGGAGGATGAGGATGAAGAGACGGAGGAGGACAAGGGCAAATAGCCAAAATCAGGAAGCGTGTACCCATGTCTGGGTGTGAAAAGGTGCATGGGAATACACCTCCCAATAAAAGACACTGGATTTGAGTTTATGTTACGCTGCTATCATTCGGTGGTGTTGAGAAGTCTGGCCCAATCCAGCCCTTGTTCATTTTTATAAGAGTCAGCCTGTCAGCATTTTCAGTTGACAGGCGAATGTGCTTATCAGTTATAATTCCACCAGTGGCACTAAAAACCCGCTCTGATAAAACGCTAGCGGCAGGGCAGGCCAGGACCTCCAAGGCATAGAGAGCCAGTTCATTCCATGTATCCTGCTTGGATACGCAATAATTATAAGGCACAGAGGAATCACGAAGGGCGTTGGTACGGTCGGCAAGGTACACCCTCAGCATCTTCCCAAACTTTGAACTCCTTGTGAGGCCTGTGCGATGGGAGGGGCTGAGAAAATTCTCCCAGAATTTTGACAGTGTTCCCCTGCCTCTGCTGGATTGGAGTTGTGTCTCTCTCGCCTGTAGTCCTTGGTTGTCCAACGAACTGTGACCTCTGCCGCCAGCGTTTTCAGATGGGAATTTTTTTAATAGTTACGCAACAAGGGCCTTCTGGTACTGCCCCGTTTTTGTAGACCTGTCCGCCTCAGGAATAAGAGATATAAAGTTCTCCTTGTATAGTGGGTCTAGAAGTGTCACCAACCAGTAATGACTGTCACCCAAAATTTTGAGATGGGTCATGGAAAAGGCAGCATAACATAAACTCCGCCATGCGTGCCAGACTGCTAACAGGCAAGACTTCCGTGTCCTCAACAAGAGGACGAGTGACCATGCTCTCCTCCTCCTCCTCTCTGTCCTCAGGCCATCCACGCTAAACAGACGGTATAACAGTTGTGCAGGTAGTACCGTCTATAGCGCAATAAACTAGCTCCTGTTCTTCCTCCTCCTCCTCTTCCTCACTGTCACCCAATCCTTGTTGGGATGAGATGAGGCTGGGCTGTGTGTAATCACCCTGTATGGTTCCTTTCTCCATCTCATCGTGCTCTGCCTGCAATGCATTCTCTTTGATTGTGAGCAGAGAGCGTTTCAGAAGACAGAGAAGCGGGATGGTGATGCTAATTATGGCGTCATCGCCGCTCACCATCTTGGTGGAGTCCTCAAAGTTTTGGAGGATGGTACATATGTCTGACGTCCATGTCCACTCCTGAGGTCTTATGTGTGGAGTCTGAACTGAATACTGACGGCCTTGTTGATGCTGGTACTCAACAACTGCCCTCTTCTGCTCACAAATCCTTCTCAACATCTGCATTGTAGAGTTCCAACGTGTGGGGACATCACACGCCAGTCTGTGAGCCGGAAGCTGCAAACGCTGCTGAAACACGGCAAGGGCGGCGGAAGCTGTAGGTTACTTTCTAAAATGGGCACACAGGCGGCATACTTTAACAAGCAGATCCGGCAGCTCCGTGTAGGATTTGAGAAACCCCTGAACCACAAGGTTAAGTACATAGGCCAGGCATGGTACGTGTGTGAGCTTGCCTCAGAGCCGCCACCAGGTTCCGGCCATTGTCACACACGACCATGCCTGGCTGTAGGTTCAGCAATGTGAGCCACAGATCTGCCTGCTCTTTCAGAGCTGTCCACAACTCTTCAGCATTGTGCCGTTTGTCACCTAAGCATATCAGTTTCAACACAGCCTGTTGCCGCTTGGCCGAGGCAGTGCTGCAGTGCTTCCAGCTTGTGACTGATGTGGTCATTTCGGAGATGGAGGCTAAAGAGGAGGAGGAGGCTGAGGAGGATGAGGTGCAGGAGCTGTAACTATGGGGGCAACCCTGATTGACTTAGGGCCTGCGTCGGGAGGACGTTTTCCGTCCCAAGGTCCGACTGGGTCCCGGTTTGCTCTATGTTAACCCAGTTTGCCGTCAGTGAGATGTATCATCCCTGCCCACAAGCACTTGTCCACGTGTCCGTGGTTAGGTGGACTTTTCCAGTAACTGCATTGTTGAGGGCACGGCTAATGTTTTGGGACACGTGCTTGTGTAATGCGGGGATGGCACATCGGGAGACATAGTGGCGGCTGGGGACCGAGTACCGAGGGACGGCCGCCGCCATCAGGTTGCGGAATGCTTCCATCTCCACGAGCCTAAAAAGCAACATTTTGAGCGCAAGCGTGGGAATTTAGTAGTGTGGCATGTTGGCTGCGTATTTGCGCTTGCGTTCCAAGGACTGGGGTATGGACAACTGAACGCTGTGCTGGGACAAGGCATGGTGGGAGGAAGGAGGTTCAGGGTGAGGAATATGCGGTCCAGACCACGGCTACTGAGACTTGACCGTGTGGAAGACAGGGTGGTGGTGGTGGCTAAGTGACTGGAAGCATTATCTGCTATGCAACCAATAACCTTTTCACACTGCTCTGTGTTCAATAGTGGTGTTCTGCGGTTCCCTATTAATTGGGACAGGAAGGTCGAGCGAGAAGATGTGGGTTTTGTTGTAGCACAATTTCAACTTGCCCTCGGCCCCTGCATGCACCATCACCATCACCATCACGTCCAGTTCCCCGTCCCTTGCCCGTGCCTTGCCCATTTTAAATGGAGGACAATATCTTCCACACTCACTACAAATAGCTGAATTTGGAGAGAACTTATATGTGATCCGTGTGATGGACCAACCAGTTTTAAATAGCTGGCCTGTAGGTAACTATTTTCAACAGCAAACTGGTGTCAATAGCTTCACTGACACACTGAAATAAATTTTTAATGGAGGCCAGAATTGGCAGTATATTCTGAAAACGTATATGCGATCCGTGTGACAGAGAAAACACAGTTTTAAATTCCTGGCCTATAGGTAACTATTTTGAACAGCAAACTGGTTTCAATATTTTCACTGACACACTGAAACAAATTTTTAATGTAGGCCAGAAATCAGCGCAATTATATGTGATCCGTGTGACGGACAAACCACAGTTTTAAATAGCTGGATTTTTAGTGCTGTAATATGGAAAGGATCTGGATGTATTCTGCAGTGCCAACAAGCAAATGGCGCAGAAAAACTTTGTTCTCTGGATTGCTTTTTAAGCAAATAATGAGGATTAAGATCCAAAAAAAAATTATTCTTGGCCCCTGAGACCTGGGCCTATGTCTAGAAATATCTAACAGCAGCAGCAGCAGACAAGACTGGAATGGAGCCTCTTGTGCTATATGCACTGCAGTCTGCTATATACACTGCCTGCCTATATATACTGCCTCCCTGATATCTCTGCAGATGGATTAGTCCTCAGAAGGACTGTTTGTTGAGATGGATATGTGTCTCTAATATAGTTTGGTACACCTACACTACCTAGAAACAAGCAAATCTCTCCCTAGTTCAGCAGCACCTCTCCCTACACTGTCAGATTCCGGAGTGACTGTGATGAGCATGGCGGCGCCAGGTCTGATATAGACCTGATGACGCTGTGCGGCCAGCCAATCACTGTAATGCTACAACCAACATGGCTACAGCATTACAGTGAGTGGCAGGCAATCCCTGCATGTTCATTGGCTCTGTAAAGAGCGCCAAACATGCAGGGAGGGGACCCGAGCTCCCGCCGTGCAACCCCGGAAATACTCGGCGAGCGCCGAGCATCTTGAGCAGTGAGATACTCGGGTGAGCACCGAGCAGTAGCGAGCATGCTCGCTCATCACTATTCCCTACTGAAGAAATGCACTCAAATCATAATGATCTTCAGTCCCAGTCTTCTGTAGCAAGATCCATTTTGCTTCCCATCTGAGAAGTAACTAGTGAAAGTCACTACCTGTTCATGGTACGGGTAGTCTACCAATTTCTGCAATCTGTAGAACACCAGAAATCAGTGCAGCTCTGCTCAATGTTGGGTAATCCGGTCGCCGGAGCTTATTACAGCTGATTGTTGGGGGCTCTGAGTGTTGGCCAACCACATAATATTGACTACAGCTTGGTAAAGGACATACATTTAGCACTAAGTAAAAAGTCCCATATCTCTGGAACCATATCGTGGATTTAAAAAATTACCAAATTCCAGCAGACTCAGGGAAGAAGGAAGGATAAAATATGGGCAAAATCTGGCCACTTTTGACCTGGTGACAGGTTCTTTTTAACTGAACCCTTAGCTGACGTTGTTGGTTGGCTTCTATGCCCCGCCTTACCTAAGAGACCTAACTGCTTTTTGGAAATTATCGAAGAGATTACTTGGCAGGGTGGTTATGTTTCACTGTAGGCACAATTCATTTAAAAAATTGAATATAGAATTGAGTGTTTCCCTTTTCTCAGGTGTGGTAACTCAGAATTTTGTTAAAGGTAACATTCATCCACAAATCGAGTAAGTTTTGAGATCAGACGTCTTTTTACATGCACCGCAGATTTTGCTGTGTATGTTCAAAGTCTATGGATCCATAAAAAATCTGACAGTACTCAGATGCCATCTGTGTGCTGACTGTTTATCATGGACAGTTTGATACGAGAAGGTTGAAAAACCTCCATCAGTTTTTTTTTTAATTCGAGAAAAACTGATGAAACTTTGATGACACTCTGATCAAAAACACTGATGAAACTCAGACCATTTTTTACATACGAGAAACATCACTGTCTGAAGTGACCTTACATTGGGATACCCAACAAGACCTAGAAAATGACAGGAAAGTAATTGTTTTTCTTTTTCGTTTCAATACAGCCCAATGGTTGCAGTAATAAAGTCAGCGTTGTTGAACAATTAGCACATGATAGAAAGGGACCTAATCATTACGTTTAGATGCAGTGGCAATTTAAAGGATGCCTTGGTGAGAAGTAGATTAGGAAAACCTACAGAGGAAATAAATCATCATTGTGGTCATTGTAACCAATGGAGCTTTCATTGATAAAAAGGTTGTTAAGGATGGGTGGCAGGACTTATATTGTTCATGACTTTATAAATTGTAGAGCGAATTATATGGTATAAAGTTTATAGTGTTTTGTTGCTGCGGTTATTTCTATATTGGCAAGACTATACAATCCATGAATGTGAGATTCTGGAAGCACATGAACTCGATCATGACAAGTATGAAGACCTAGATTAGTAAACCATGCCAGAATACAGCATCAGGTGGATGACAGTGTTCTATCGTTTGCAGAAACTGAAAGAGTACCTGTACCGCAGACAATGATTTCAGTGTGTTTCTTCAATAAAGATATGAAAAAATTAGCTATTTTCTAGAATTGTGGAAGTGGAGTGACCATCTGTTACAAATTTTGGATAAGCTAATAATAAAAGATTACTGCTGTTCTCCTGTACATATTTGTTTATGGTTGTGTGTTTTTTATTTTTTATAAGGCTGTGAGTGGTACACTGTATTATTACCTCTATAGGGGATGTGGTACATGCATAAAGTAGGGTGATGTCATTCAACGTTTGTCAGAGGCCCGAGGAAGCGCTTTATAATGCGAAACCGCCGTCACCATACATCTGCACTTCCTGCCTTGCCAATTTGCTTGTTTGTAATGCTGGATGTTTAAAGAGGTTGTCCACTACCATATGAAATGCCCCAATGTATTTAAACGGTGGAAATAAGTGTTTTTGTAATTACCATCTCTTGTGCGTCTTGCTTGTGAGTGGCACTATTGCTGTCCACTCACAAGCATCATGTGACCCCCGGCTGCAGCCTCCTCTGACATCCGCTGATGTCACGCCAAGTCGGGCATCACCCAGTGACAAGCTCCCCCCTGATTGATGGGCTGTGGGTGGGGTTTCCCCATGCATCACAGCCCAGCATCCACCATGCGCTTTCCCAATGAATGCAGGAGAGAGAAAGCGAGCGGTGGATGCTGGGCTGCGACATGCGGGTTATAAATGGTACAGAATTCGTGCACTTGTTTCTATTATACCTTTTCACTGATTGTTCCTCACATGCTTTTGTCTCCCACTCCTGAGAAAAAATACTAACTGAATACTGACCAAATACTGATAGTGGGGCCGTGGCCTAACTCGTGATATATTGGGTTGGATCAAGAGTACAGCCAGGATTCCAGTCTTTAATTTCAACTGCGTTCCAGACTGAGATGTGGCCATTAGTAGCCAGGACGTATCTCTTATGTCCATGGAAACTGAGTTGCCGAACTAAACAAAAACATACGAAATATGTATTTGGCATGGGAAAGAGTTAATTTGGCAAGTCTGTTACTGCTTTTACAGTGTTTGGGCCCACACTGAGGAATTTTGGGGTGTTCACTAAACCCTTTCACCACCTTGGGTTTTTCCATTTTTGAGGTTTTGTTTTTTGCTCCTCTTCTTCCCAGAGCCATAACTTTTTTAATTTTCCAATATGGCCATGTGAGGGCTTATTTTTTTCCAGGACGAGTTGTACTTTTGGACACCATTGGTTTTACCATATCATGTACTGGAAAATGGGAAAAAAATCCAAGTGCGGTTAAATTGCAAAAAAAGTGCAATTCCACAATTGTTTTTTGGGTTTTTCTTTTACCATGTTCATTAAATGCTAAAACTGACCTGCCATTATGATTCTCCAGGTCGATACAAGTTTGAAGATACCAAACATGTATAGGTTATTTTTTATATAAGTGGTGAAAAAAAATCCAAAGCATAATTTTCCGAGCATCATTTTCCGAGACCCATGGTGTCTCTATTTTTCGGGATCTGGGGCCGGGTGAGAGCTTATTTTTTGTGCACTGAGCTGACGTTTTCATTGATACGATTTTGGGGTAGATACGATGATTTGACTGCCCGTTGTTGCATGTTAATACAATGTTGCGACGACCAGAAAAACATAATTCTGCCATTTTGACTTTTTTTCTCATTACGGCGTTTACCGATCAGATTAATTATTTTTTTTATATTGATAGATCGGGCGATTTTGAGTGGTGATACCAAACGTGTATTTTTAATTGATTTTTAATTGTTTTACACTGTGTTCCAAATTATTATGCAAATAATATTTTCTCAGATTTTCCCAAATTACCTATATGAATTGCAGTCATTGTAATTGTCCAGTCAAATAACTATTAGAGTACAATTGAAAGGTTTTTGTACAAACTGCCTATGATAACAGTATATTTTTAAAAAAATAAAAAACTCAAACTGCACTCAAAATGCATGCTCCAAATTATGCCCAGCAGAGTTTTCAACCTTTTTTATTTTAATAAAGAACAAAAAAATGGCCATTTTTGAAATTATAAGCATTAGCAGGTTATTACAAACTGAAATCAAACAGTTTTCAACTCAAAACTTTATTCTAGGTGATGTTACATTTGCACATAGGACCCCTTGCTCGAAAGGAGCTTCTGAACTCTCTCGTCCATTGAATTTGTCAGGTTTTGGATGGTTTCTGCCCCGTCTCATGCTGCACAAACACATCTGCATCTCTGGCTGCTATGGGCATAAAAGGGGACAAACTTATGGTGTGGCACCCATGCTCCCCTGACCTCAACCCCATTGAGAACCTCTGGAGCATCATCAAAAGGAGTGTCTATGATGGCGGGAGGCAGTTCACATCTAAGCAACAGCTCTGGGAGGGTATTCTGTCCTCATGCAAAACAATTGAAGCAGAAACCATCCAAAACCTGACAAATTCAATGGACGAGAGAGTTCAGAAGCTCCTTTCGGACAAGGGGTCCTATGTGCAAATGTAACATCACCTAGAATAAAGTTTTGAGTTGAAAACTGTTTGATTTCAGTTTGTAATAACCTGCTAATGCTTATAATTTCAAAAATGACCATTTTTTTGTTCTTTGTTAAAATGAAAAGGTTGAAAACTCTGCTGTGCATAATAATTTGGAACATGCATTTTGAGTGCAGTTTGAGTGTTTTATTTTTTTAAAAATATACTGTTATCATAGGCAGTTTGTACAAAAAACTTTCAATTGTACTCTAATAGTTATTTGACTGGAAAATGACAATGACTGCAATTCATATAGGTAATTTGGGAAAATCTGAGAAAATATTATTTGCATAATAATTTGGAACACAGTGTACTTTGAATGGGGCGAAAGGGGGGTGATTTGAACTTTTATTTATTTTTTATTTTTTTTTTATATTTTTAAAAACATTTTTTTTTTTTGCTTCACACTGGCTTCAATAGTCTGATCGCCTGTGTTACACAGGGCTTCAGCTGGGCGACGCTCATAGCAGATCGCTTATGACAATCACAGGGGTCTCCTGCGGACCCCGGGTTGTCATGCCAACTCATCGGCGGCCCGCGATCATGTGACGCGCACCGAGGGGCGGATTGAATGACGTGCTTCTGGAGCATGCATGTTAAATGCCCCTGTCAGAGTTTGACAGCGGCGTTTAACATGTTAACAGCCAAAGGGTGGATCGCGATTCCACCCTCAGCTGTTAGTTGCACATGACAGCTGATCAGATCAGCTGTCCTGTGCCCAAAAAGGTGCGGGCTCATCGCCAGAGCCTGTGCCAAAGAGGGGGATGCGAATTTGGACGTACCTATACATCCAAGATTGTAAAGGGGTTAAACTATTATTGTTGCCTCATGCCTGATTTCCCTAGTTTCATTTATGTTGAGATACTGTTCTATTTGTTGCTTTAAAGGGAATCTGTCAGCAGGTTTTTGCTATGTGTTTCCCTTTAAGGAATTTTTTGATTATACCTTTCTGTGCATATTATGGTTGTACACTGCCCTCTACTGCCCTTTTTCTATCTCTTGTAAGTTCAGAATTCCATTGACTCTTTAGTTTCTTTTAATCACCATATTCACTATGACTTGCAATGTATTGATCATGTGCATCCAGATATTATGGACAGCTTTAATAGTGCACTGGAAAGTATGGATGATTCCTGGAAATTTCAAAGTCTTTATTTACTTTACACATGAACTATCTTCCCATAATAGTTTGAGTTAATAGATTCCGATATATCATTAAATCATGGCAAAAAACACGTATAAAGTACAGGAATTTTACTTTTATTCAGAATTTTTTTTATACAAATATTTAGAGATGGAGTAGGACTTAAATTCAGACTTAGCACTAATGCCTCATTAGCCCACATACATATACTAAATATTTCACATAGTGATTGACAACCTTCTGAATCAGTACATACACAACAGTAAATCATTATTTAAAATAATAAATTCCAAGTTATCCTTAATCTTTCTCCACAAATCTATATAACAATAGTTAACGGGAGTAAATTGTATGTCACCTTTATGTAATATTGTGACAGTCTGCTTCATGTCACCTACTGTTTCTGTTCTCTATCTCTTGTGGCTTGTAAGCCCTTGCAGGCAGAGTCCTTTCTTCCTATGTAATAGTTTTTCACTCCTTTGGTCATCTTTAACCCCTTAGTGACCCAGCCAATTTTCACCTTAATGACCAGGCCAAGTTTTTGAAATTTGACCAGTGTCACTTCATAGGGTAATAACTGTGGAACGCTTCAACGTATCCCAGTGATTCTGAGGATCTTTTTTCGTGACACACTGTACTTTATGTTAATGGTAAATTTAGGTCGATATGTTTTGTGTTTATTTGTGAAAATATCGAAATTTTTGTGAAAATTTAGAAAAAATTCGCAATTTTCAAACGTTGATTTTTTATATCCTTAAACCAGTTAGTCATGCTGTACAAAATAATAAATACAATTTTCCTTGTCTACTTTACATCTGCATCATTTTTCAAACGTTATTTTATTTTGTTAGGTTGTTAGAAGGGTTAAAAGTTGAGTAGCAATTTCTAATTTTTTCCAGACATTTACAAAACCTGTTTCTTTAGGGACCTGTTCAGATTTAAATGTACTTTGAGGGGCCTATACATTGAAAACTCCCCAAAAGTGATACCATCTTAAAAAAAATGCACCCCTCAAATACTTCAAAGGAATTTTTTTTAACCCTTTAGTTGCTACACAGGAATTAATGCAAATTGGATAAGAAAAAAAACTAAATTGTAATTTTTCCTCTAAAATGTTGCTTTAGCCTAAATTTTTTCACTTTTACAAGGAATAGCATGAGAAAATGGACCCCAAAATTTGTTACCCAGCTTCTTCTGAGTGCGTTGATACCCCACATGTGGTCAGAAACCTTTATTTAGACAAACAGCAGGGCTCAGAAGGGAAGGAGTACCATTTGAATTTTGAAACAAAAATTTGGCTGTAATAGATTGCAGGCGCCATGTCAAATTTGCAGATCCCCTAAGGCAGGGTTCCCCAACTCCAGTCCTCAAGGCCCACCAACAGGTCATGTTTTCAGGATTTCCTTAGTATTGCACAGGTGATAATTCCATCATCAGCACAGGCAATAGTTACATCACCTGTGCAATACTAAGGAAATCCTGAAAACATGACCTGTTGGTGGGCCTTGAGGACTGGAGTTGGGGAACCCTGCCCTAAGGTACATAAACAGCAGAAACCACCAACAAGTGACACCATTTTGGAAACTACACCCCTCAAGGATTTTATCTAGGAGTATAATGAGCATTTTGAACCCACAGGTACTATACAGATTTTTGATAACATTAGGTTGTCATATTGATAATTTTCATTTTTGGAACGAAAATGTTGCTTTATCCTCAATTTTTTCACTTTTGTGTGAGGAACTATGAAAAAGCGGATGCCACAGTTTGTTACCCACTTTTTTCTGAGCTCAATGTTTGGATACACAGTAGGGCTCGGAAGGAAAGAAGCGATATTTGATATTTGGAATGTAAATTTGGCTGGAATAGATTGCTGACACCATGTCTCATTTGCAGAGCCCCTTAGGTACCAAAACAGCAGAAACCCCTACAAGTGACCCCATTTTGGAAACTAGGAAGGAAGGAACTATCAAGGAATTCATCTAGGGTTTTGTCGAGCATGTTGAACCCATAGGTGCTTCACAGAACTTTTTAAAATCTAGATGTAAAAACGTCAATGTTGTTTTAGCCCCAAATTTGTAATTTTGACAATGGATAGGAGAAAACAGACCACATAATTTGTTATGCAATTTCTCCTGATACTACCCTTTATGTGGGAAAAAAAATGCTATTTGGCACATGGCAAGGATCAGAAAGGCAAGAGTGCTATTTGATTTTCGGAGCGTAAATTTCTCTTAAATAGAATGTGAATGACATATCGCATTTTCTGACCCCCTGACATGCCAAAAAAGCATAAACCCCACAAAAGTGATCCCATTTTGAAAACTAGATCCCTCAAGGAATTCATCTCGTGGTGTACTGAGCATTTTTAGCCTACAGGTGATTCACAAAACGTTATAATATTTGGATGTGAAAAAAAAAAAATTTTTTTCCACTAAAATGCTGTTTTAACACCAAATTTATAATTTACAGTCATGGTTGAAAGTGTTGGCACCCTTGAAATTGTTCCAGAAAATGAAGTATTTCTCCCAGTAAATTATTGTAATTACACATATTTTGCTGCACCCAAAAAGTTATAGGCACAGAAATGAAAACACCTGGGTTAAGCTAAGCAAACTGCAGCCAGAAGAGCACAACCCAAACACCCTGAGAAAAGGTGTGTCTCCTGTGGCTCTGCAGAAAGAGAAGATGACCACAGAACACAAACTCAAGGGATCGAATCCAGGAGCATGACAGTCGACATGTGAATGAAATGAAAAGCTATGGCAGGAGACCCAGGAGGACCCCACTGCTGATAGAGACATAAAAAAGCTAGATGGCAGTTTGCCAAAATGTACGTGAGTAAGCCAAAATCCTTCTGGGAAAGCATCTTGTGGTCAGATGAGACCAAGATAGACCTTTTTGGTAAAGCACATCATTCTACTGTTTACCAAAAACGAAATGAGGCCTACAAAGAAAAAAACACAGTAATTACAATCAAATATGGTGGCGGATTCAAAGATGTTTTGGGATTGTTTTGCTGCCTCCTGCACTGGGTGACTTGACTGTGTGTAAGGCATCATGAAATCTGAAGATTACCAAAGGATTCTGGATCGCAACATAGTGCTCGGAGTCAGAGAGCAGGGTTTGAGTCTTACTTAGGTCATGGATCTTTCAGCAGGACAATGACCCCAAACAGTCTTCAAGAAGCACCAGAAATGGATGGAAACAAAGGGAAAGGGCTGGAGAGTTCTGAAGTGGCCAGCAATGAGTCTGAATCTAAATCCCATTGAACACCTGTGGGGAGATCTTAAAATTGCTGATGGGAGAAGGCGCCTTCAAATATGAGTTACCTGGAGCAATTTGCAAAAGAAGAGTGGTCCAAAATTCCAGTTGAGAAGTATAAGAAGCTTGTTGATGGTTATAAGAAGCGATTGATTGCAGTTATTTATTCCAAGGAGTGTGCTTCCAAATATTAAGTTGAGGGCGCAAGCAATTTTATCCGGTTTTGTGTGAAATTATGTCCAATTTACCTTTTTCACTCTGTTTTTTGTGTTGTTCCAATACACACAAAGGAAATAAACATGTGTATAACAAAATGTGTGTAATTGCAATAATTTTCTGGGAGAAATAGTTCATTTTCTGGAACAACTTCAAGGGTGCCAATACTTTCAGCCATGACTGTACATGAAGGGTAATAGGAGAAAATGGACCCCATAACTTATGCAATTTTTACTGAAAGTGGCATTACCTTAAACGTGGTTGTACACGACTGTTTGAGCACACGGCAGGGATCGGATGGGAAGGAGCGCTACTTGGCTTTTAGAACGCAGATTTCGTTTGAATAGATTGTGGGCTCAATTAGCCGAGCCCCTGAAGTGCCAGATCAGCAGAAACCCCCCAGGTGACCCCATATTAGAAACTTCAGTGCTTAAGGATTTCATCTAGGGGTGTAGTTAGTATTTTGAACCCACAGGTGCCTCACAGAATTTTATAACATTGGGACGTGGAAATATAACATTTTAGCGGTAAAAATTAAATTTTTTATTTGCTGCAAATTTGTCAGTTAATAGGTGAAACTGGATCCCACAGTTTATTGCGCAATTTCTCCTGAACTTGGTGATTCCCTATATGTCATCAGAAACTACTGTTAGGCCACATATCATGGCTGAGAGGGAAGGAGCGCTATTTGTATTTTGGAGCACAGATTTTGCTAGAATAGTTTACGAGCAACATTTGCAGAGTCCTTAAGGTGCCAGATGGGCAGAATAACTCCAAAAGTGACCCCATTTTAAAAATTGCACCTCTCAATTAATTAATCTATGGCTGCAGTGAATATTTTGTAACATCTACACCTTGCTTTATTCTGGTGAATTGCAAATATGCCAGTTTAGTGCCCATACATTGTTCCCTCATACAGTGTAGTGCCCCCACATATTGTAGCAACCCCATACATTGTGCCCAGCTTGTGCTTCTGGAGACTTGCATCCTGTAAATTGTTAAGTGCTCTCTCCCCACTAAAATGCCAAACATGTTGCCGATTACTGCCGTTTAGACACAATGAGGCTCAGAAGGTGGGGGCACTTGAATTTGGGAGCGCAGATTTCACAGGATTTTATTTGAGGGGGTGGGAACACTTTTCCAGAGTCTTTGTTCTACCAGTAACGTGGGAATCCCCTATAGTTCCAGTGACAGATGACAGACCTGAGTGGGGGGCTGGTTTTGTGCGGGATAAGTTACGGTTTTTATTGGTAACATTTTCGGGTACATAATATTTTTGATGCTTCCAGAATAAGGTTGGATCACATTCTTGTGCTCTACGCTGAGCACTTATGTCGGGGTCTCCATGTAAATTCTACAGAAATGCGATTCAGATGAAACCCGCAACAGAATCACCCACCATAATGCGGCAGATGGAGACACTTTGGACTCCGTTTGGCGTCTGTTCCGGTCGAATCCATCTTTTTAGGCGTGCACAGATCTGTGGTCGCCCACACTTGTGTGCAAAAAAGACACCTAAAATAGTGTGACACTCACACCACCAGAACAGAGACCAGTCTAAAGGGACTCCATCTGCCTCATAAGTGAATGGGTCCGTTGAGGGTTTAGTCTGAATCGTGTTTTTTGGGATTGTCAGAATTCCTGTTGTCCTTCTACAGTTTGACCACTAGTGGCTGCTATTGTTCACCTTAATAATTGTGCTGCAATTCCACTCCTTACCACTGAAGGCTGCTCTTGTGTTCTGCAATTGCCTTTTACTAAGATGGCAGATTCTGAATCTGTGGGATCCACTTGTTTCCTGTTTGGGCCTACTTAAAGCCACATGGATCTGTCACTCATTGCTTGAGTATTGTGTTTAGCTGTTAGCCTAATTCCAATCTCCAGCTCTGAACATTCTTACTCAGACTGTTCGCACCTATCTACAGGTTGTTTCCTACAACTCTTTTGCTAACTCCAAGAACTTCTACCACCGCTAGCTGTTTCTGCTAGTGCTCCTTCGGCCGCTGGTTCCCAGCAGTATTACGTCAGTATCATAACAGGGATTTACATGAAAATCCCAACGTAAGAACTCAGTGGATAGCGCAGGATAAATGTGAGCTGAGCCTTATTCTGATTTTTAGGTGGCAGAATGAACAAATAGACAGCAGTACAAGAATAGTTATTATTTTTATTCTGACACCATTTTTCGTGTGGTAAAAGTGATAAGACAGCTTTATTCCTCGGGTCAGTGCAATTACAGCAATACCAGATTTCTATCTTTTTTATGTTTTGTTGCTATCACACACTGCAAAATGCTTTTTTATAAAAAATAGTTATTTCATCGCGATATTCTGAGAGCTGTAACTTTTTTAAGTTTTGAGGAACACAGCTGTATGAGGGCTTATTTTTTGTGCGATGAGTTAGAGATTTTTCTGGTACCATTTTGAGACACATAACCTTTTTTGATCACTTTTTATTCAGATTTTTCAGACACAGAATGAACAAAAAACAGCAATTCAGTTATTATTTTTATATAATGGGTCAGTATGATTACAGAGATACCAGATTTATATTTTTTTATGCTTTCTTACTTTTACAGACTAAAAACAATATTTTACAAAAATGAATTTGTTTTTTTCATCACCATATTCTGAGAGCTGTAACTTTTTTATTTTTTTTTTGTTGAATGAGCCATATAAGGGCTTGTTTTTGTGGGACGATTTGGCGTTTTTATACAAGTTATGCAATTTTTAAATATATGACTTTTATCACATTTTATCACATTCCCAGGTCATTTGTTTACTGCACAATGAATTGGTGGAATTGCTCTGTTTTCACCATTTCAGTACAGTTCAATTTTTTTTGCCATTTTGCCTTACTCTATATAGTAAAATTAGGGTAGTAATCCCACAAAAAGCTAGCCATCATATGTCTATGTCAGTGCAAAAATAAAAATGTTATGGCTCTTTAAAGGGAACCTGTCACCAGCAAAAATGCTATTAACCTGCCCCCGGCCCTGACTGACACTGGATCTGCATTAGGGTCAGCTGTCAGTCATGACCGGGGGCGCAGTTACAGCTGCTGCTCTGTATACTCAGAGCGGTGGCTGAACCAGTGCCGCCTCCATGACTGGGACCGAATGCTGCCGAGGAGAATAAAGAGAATTTTCTTCCCGCAGCATTCGGCTACGTGCAGGCGCCGGGCAGCTTAGTAATGCTATTAACGTCTAGATTAACCCCATATCTGCAGGTTAATAGCATTTTTGCTGGTGACAGGTTCCCTTTAAAAAAAGGAGGTGAAAAATGAAAACCCAAAAATGTAAATTGGCGGAGGAAGGAAGTCAATAAACAAGTCAGTGTTTATTAAGTAGTAAAGTACCTGAGATCTTTACAGACCTTAATAGAGTAAAGGTGCTAAACTCAACACATTACAGGATTCTTAAAGAGGACCTTTCACCAATTTTTGTCTAATAAACTACATTCCAGCACATACTGTAGTAGCAGGAATGTACATAAACACGTTTTTTTTCTCCACTCGGTTGTAGAGATACAGGACACTGAAATTACTGGCACCTAATGTGTTAATGTGATGCAGTGATATAGAATTGTAGGTTTAATGATGACTCATGCACAGAAAAGAGACTTCCTGTTTCTACATAGAGCATAGAAGGATTTGACTAGTCTGTTTTTAATCAAGTGATATCCTAAACCTAATGGAAAAGAGAAGAATTATCTGAGTTAAAGGGCAAAATGATAAATTATAAGTACACAGTGCTATATAATATGCTGATTGCAATATATTAAGACGATAACAATTTTGATGGGAGAAGTGCTTCTTTAATCATGCAGAGCACTCAGACTACGCACTGATACCATATGCGTGTCCATGATTTTTATGAAACCATAGACTTGTAATTTTGATCCACGATCAAAAACGGACATGTCTCTATGATTTTTGGTGCACACATGGTACGTAAAAAAACATGGGCAAGTGAACAGCTCCATAGTTTATTAGGGGCATGTGTTCTGTTTGACGCACTTTTTCCCCCAAATTTGGGAGGAAAATTGGAGTGCGTCTTTTAGTCCGAATGTAGGTTACCGGGGGGGGGGGCGGCGGTGGAGCGCGGTAACAGGAGGCAGGGCCGCTGGTGCAGGAAGGTGGCAGTGGCAGGAGTGGGGTGATGCTGTGGGCCGCAGGCTGGGAGGAGGGGTGTCCTGACTGTGTGAGGCTGCAGGTCTTGGGCTTCAAGAAAATGTCAGCTGTGAGGCAGAAGCAGAATCCCTGCTCTGCCCATTGATTTCCCAGTGGTGGGCTTCAGGAAAGTGGCCGAGGGGGTGTGAGGGGATGTGAGGAACATCATAAGGTTTGTGGGGGCTGTGAGATTCATAATAGTGTATAATAGTGTGTAGGGAGCTGTAAGGAAATCATACTGTTTGGAGGGCTGTGGGGACATCATACTGTGTGGGGGCTTTGGAGACATTATAGTGTGTGGCTGCAGTTTGACCACTAGTGGCTGTTATTGTTCACCCTTAATAATTGTGCTGCAATTTCACTCCATACCACTGGAGGCTGCTGTTGTGTTCTGCAATTGCCCTTTACTAAGATGGCAGATTCTGAACCTATGGAATCTATCTTGTTTCCTGTTTGGGCCTACTTAAAGCCACATGGATCTTTCATACATTGCGTGACTATTGTGTCTAGCTGTTTAGTCTAGCTCCAGTCTCCAGCTCTGAACTGTCTTACCCAGACTATTCTTACCTATCTACGGATTGTTTCCTACAACTCCTTTGATAACTCCAAGAACATCTACTAACACTTGCTGTTCCTGCTCGTGCTCCTTCGGACACTGGATTCCAGCAGTGCTACGCCAGTATTGTATCAGTGGGGGGGCTGTAGGGACATCATACTTTTTGAAGTGCTGTGGAGATATCATACTGTGTGGAAACTGTGGGGACATCACACTGTGTAGGATGCTGGAGGACATAATACTATGTAAGAGGCTGGGGGACATCATACTGTGTGCTGTTTATTAAGGTCAAAGGCGTAGATAAGGGTTCAGCTCAGGGGGGCCAAAACATTTGAGTGGGCAGGTAACCCTGATTACAACTATTGCGGCCCACCCTAATTGTGGGTATAGGAAAACCTCAGCAGATGACCAGGCTGTTACTGAAAATACGTCTCTACGCAGAGACCAACACTTATATTCCCGCCATATGGTGACCATACAGTGATATAAATATCAGTCCTGTGGAACATAAAACTGATTACAGTACAGTTACAGATAGTGACTTACAGCTGACATTCTTTCTGACGGACCCACTCATTTTTCCAGTCCTCTCCATCTGGGCCAGACTGACATGACAGCTTCTTCAAGCCAGGACCCATCTGCAGAGTTTACAATAAAGACACATATGATTTCTCACATTTCTAGCATAGTCGCCATCTATTCCCAATCAGCACAAACTCGTCATCTTACTGATTCCCCAATACTGAGCCACGGCTGCCGTATGTGTCCCTATTACTGCACCTGCGGTTTGGCACAATAATAGTGCCAAACTTAATTCCCAATATAATAATATAATAATACCTATCACTGTAACTCTTACAAATTAATAATGCTTAATTTGTGCCCTCTAGATGATAAAATTTCCCCCTAGAAAATATTAATGCCCTGTAAAAGTGCCCTAGAAAATAGTGTCCACATTTTGTCCCTAGAAAATAATAATGCCCCATGTGCACCTTTAACGGTCACAGTTCTGAGTGCCCTTTTGACAATAATTTAATAATGTCCCCTGAGTCCCCTAGTTTCCTATGCACAGTGTGATAGGCCCACAGCTCCCCTATATACAGTATAATGCCCCACAGCTCCCCTATACACAGTATAATACCCCACAGCTCCTCTAAACACAATATGGTGGGCCCACAGCTCCACTATACACAGTATAATGCCCCACAGCTCCCCTATACACAGTATAATGCCCCACCGCTCCACTATGCATAGTATAATGCCCACAGTTCCCCTATTCACAGAATGATGCCCCACAGTTCCTCTTTGCACAATATGGTGGGCGCACAGCTCCCCTATACACAGTATAATGCCCCATATCTCCCCTATACACAGTATAATGCCCCACAGCTGCCCTATACACAGTATAATGCCCCACAATTCCTCTATACACAATATGGGGGTCACACAGCTCCCCTATACACAGTATGGTTGACCCACATACACAGTAAGGTGGGCCCACAGCTCCCTTATACAGAGTATTATGTACCCACAGCTCCCTATACACAGTATGATGGGACCACAACTCCCCTATATATAATACAATATAATATAATGCCCCCACAGCTTCACTATACACAGAATGGTATCCCACAGTTCTCTTTTACACAGTATGATGGGTCCACAGCTCCGCTATAAAGAGTAGGATGGGCCCACAGCTCCTTTATACACACTATAATAGGCCAACAGCTCCCTTATACAAAGTATAATGCCCCCACAGCTTCCATATACAGAGTATAATGCCCCTACAGCCCCCCATACACAGTATGATGGGCCAACAGCTCCCCTATACATAGTATAATGTCCACACTGCTCGCCCACAACACAGTATAATGACCCCCACAGTAGCGCTCACACTATATAATGGCCCCCGCACACTGTATAATAGGCCCCACACTGTATAATGGCTTTCACAGTAGTCCCCACACACAATAGCCCTCAAACTGTATAATGGCCCACGCATTATAAGAAAAATATAATTAGCTTCTTGCCCCATAAATTGTAGGCTTTTTAGTCCATGAGAGGTTTCTTATCAGGACAGGGATCCAACAACGAGGTACACTTTGACGTTAGCTGTTGGGCTCATATACATTAGCCAATTTATGTGCTAAGTACCTTTTTTCTACTGTAACATTTTTCTAGAGCAATATTGTGGTTCCAGTTTTCCAAAATCCATATGTACATAATGTATCACTTATCCTTTTTTTCACGGCAGTTATGTAGTTCCAGTTGTCTAAATTTACCATTCTAGCAACCTAGAGTGCAGCTATATATATTTTTTTACAATTGTTTAAGCTGGCACCTGTTCACACTAGCTAGAAGGTGCTGGTCAGTTTTTCTGTTTGTAGCAAACTCCTTTGACATGTGCACTCCTATTCCCATCAGCCGTAGTTGATTTTAATTAGCTGGTTCCTTCCTGCCCCATAAATTGTAGGCCTTTTAGTCCAAGAGAGTTTACTTATCAGGACAGGGGCCCAACAACAAGGTGCGCTTAGATGTTAGCTGTTGGGCTCATATACATTGGACAATTTATGTGCTAAGTACCTTCCTTCTACTGGAAAATTTTTCTAGAGCAATATTGCCACTCCAGACAATTGGGAAAGCCAGGATTGTGACCCTTTGGTCACCTGGTCCCTGGGATATGTTCAGAGAAGCCAGGTTGGGACCATCTGGTTGCCTGGCCCCATGGAGATGTTTGGGAAAAACAGGATTGTGGCCCTCTGGTCACATGGTCCCAGGGATATGTTCGGAGAAGCAAGGTTGGGTCCGTCCGGTCACCTGGAACTCATGGATGCGCTCGGAGAAAGCCAGGTTGGGACCCTCCGGTCACCTGGTTCCATGGATATGTTTGGAGAAGCCAGGGTGGGACCCTCGAGTCTCCTGGCCTTGTACCACAATGGACTGTCAGCTTCCTAAACTTGCCGCTACCTCCTCTCTGTGGGTGTCCACCAAAAGTGGAGTGCCACTGGTTGAGGTAGTTGGCCCTGGAAGTCCCAAAGTCGCAGCTACTCTATTCCCAGTGGGCCAGCGGAAGGGTGAGACTGTGTAATTTTGGCACCATCTTGGGTATTTGCTGGGACTGTTCTATATGTTTATTGTCTGTTTGGTGGTTCAATAGAGTATTACCACACTGTTTTACCCTCACCCTGTGTAGTCTGAGTAGTATTATGCCCACTGAAGACCCCGTGTCTTCACATTGGATAGCAAAAAGTTCTACCTTGGTCTCATCTGACCACATGACCTTCTCCCATGCCTTCTTTGGATCATCCAGATGGTCATTTGCGAACTTCAAATGGGCCTGGACAATGTGCTGGTGTGAGCAGGGGGACCTTGCGTGCCATGAAGGACTTTAATCCATGACGGCGTAGCGTGTTACTAACAGTAATGTTTGAGACTGTGGTCCCAGCTCTCTTCAGGTCATTCACCAGGTCCTCCCATGTAGTTCTGGGCTGAGTCCTGACCTTTCTCAGAATCATCCTAACCCCACGAGGCGAGATCTTGCATGGAGCCCCAGTCTGATCAGGATTGACAGTCATCTTGTGTTTCTTCCATTTTCTAATAATTGTGCCAACAGTTGTTGCCTCCTCACCAAGCTGCTTGCCTATTGTCCTGTAGCCCATCCAAGCCTTGTGCAGGTGTAACACGGGTACTTTAGATGCAGCGACACAGAAACACAGAGCAGCCAATACAGGGTTAATAAACAGGGGAAGTTTATAATAACAGGGTAAATCTCCACGCAGGGAGTATCAGGGGAAAATATGGGGGAAAACAAGGGAAGTAGCAAGTAAAAGTCTTTAACTGACAGTTCACAGTTTAACTAGATATAGAGCAGAGTCGAACCGGTTGTAAATGACAGTTTTTAAACTTAGCTGACTCTTTTCCTCCACAAGGCAGTTGCCAGCTGATGCCGGTGCTGATTTCTTCAGGCATCACCGCCCAAACAATGCTCTGTCTTCTGGCGGCAGCGGGCTGTCTCCCTTTTTACCCGCTGAGCCCCTAGTCCATAACACGGCACCTGACGTGCTCGGTTCCACAGACCCTGCGTCTCTTCTCCCTCTAATCGGCATGACTCCTCCGGTCCACTGCACTCGGCTCTTGCTCCCAGTCCTGGAGCCAGGAGCCTGGACCCTCTCGCACTGCTCTGCTGAGCAGCACCCAGCTCCGCTTTCCTGCGCAAATGTCCTCGTCTCTTCCTCTCTCTACCCACGTCACCAGTCTCTCGGTCACCTGACCTCCCAGCTCTCACTCTGGACACGGCCCCAGCTTCCCAGTCACCTGACTCCTGTGCTCGCAGTCTGTCTTCCCCCTGCAACCAGAGGCACGGCCCCGGCAGTTCCGGATCCCTTGCTCTGAAAGTACTTACACCCTGGTCTTCCCCCTTACACTCCTGTTCTCCTTTAACTCGCCATTCTACGGGCGAGAGTTCCTTCATCAAACGTTCACATTCTTGGACTTCCTGGACGATACGGTACCATATGAATTGATCTTGTTTGTAATGGTGAGGAGGCACTCCTGCTGTTGTCTGTTCTGACCGGCGTAACTCAGTCTGACTGGGGGGGTGCAGGGTCACTCGGATTTCCAATCTCCGCCTGCCCGGTGGCTTCAACCGATGTTGTTCCCTCGCCGCCTGCACTGAGGACTGCAGGTAATCGAGTGCTTTGGCTCGGAGGTAGAATCAACAACTCTTCTTCGTCCACATCGTGGCTTGGGGCAACTGTGACAGGACTCTCTCTAGAAGCAGGTGATTCTTCTCCATCCTCGTCATCTTTAGACAGACAGGGTCGCAGCGTACTACGATGAACCACTCTGGTAGGGGCTCCTTCAGCCTCCCCAGGTTGAACTTCATACACAGGTCCTTCAGCGCCAATCCTGCGCTTCACTCTGTGCGGGGTCCGTTCCCACCGCCTACTCAGTTTTCCCCAGGGCTGCCTGTCCCGAACCAACACCTGCTCCCCGGGCCTCAGAGCTGTCCCTTGAAGAGGCAATGTCTTATGATGTTTGAGCTCCTGAAACTTTTGTTGTACCAACCGTCGGAGGGTCTGCAGTCGATGCCGATGTTCCCGGACCCAGGAAGACACCCCCGTCCATGGGTTGTCCTCCTCGGGGTCCAGCTCTAACTCGGTAATCTCTCGCCCCTTTCGCCCGAACAGCAAGGCATAAGGAGTGAACCCCGTCGTACTATTCACTCCTCCAACATGCGGAGCATTTAGATCAGTGTCCGATTAAAGCGTTCACAGGCCCCATTTCCTTGAGGGTGGTAAGGAGTAGTCCGAGACTTCTCAATCTTGTACAGCCGGTGCAGCTCTTCCATCACCCGTCCTTGGAAGCAGGCGCCTTGATCGGAACGAATCCTCTTTGGGCAGCCGTACACCCGAATGAAGTCTCGGCAGATGGCCTGCGCAGCGGACTCGGCGGTCTGGTCTCTGGTCGGGGTCACTACCTTTAACTTTGTGAAGTGGTCTGTCATTACCAGGCAATGTTCATACCCGAGAGGCGCCGGTCCAACAGTCAAATAGTCGATCATCAGCACCTCCAAGGGGGCAGAAGTCACAATATTTTGTATGGGGACCCGCTGCTCCGGGGGCTTAACCAGCTCACAGCTCCAACATCTTCGACAAGTGTCTCCTATTATTGCTTGCAGTCGGGGATGATACACCAGCCTCTGCAACCACTGAAATGTCTTCTCTGGTCCGAAGTGATCCCCTTGTTCATGAGCCTCCTTAGCCAATACTCCAACCAACTTCTCTGGGATCACCACTTGCCAGGTGGTCCCGAACTCTCGCAGTAGCTGTACCCGTCGGTACAGCAGCCCATCTCGCAAACACAGTCCCTCCCATTGTCCCAGCATCTTCAGTGCTCCCGGGGACAGGGTACTCCTCTCTTCTCGACTGGGGACTTGCCGCAAAGCCACCCATTGACGTAATTGAGCAAATTCCCTGTCAGTCTGTTGAAGTCAGATCCAGTCATCTCTTGGCCACCCTAGCACTTGTTCAGCCTCCAAAGTATCTCCACAGTATGACCGAGATATTCGATCTATTTGCGAAATAGGTGGCACTTCTGGGGCTTCACCTTTAGGCCATGACTCTGTAGGTGACTCAGTACTTGCTCCAGTCGCTGGAGGTGCTCCTCGAAGGTGGCGGCATAGACAATTATGTCGTCAAGGTAAATCAGTGTCGCCTCGAAGTTTAAATCGCCCAGGCACCTCTCCATCAGACGCTGGAATGTCCCGGGGGTGTTTGTCAGGCTGAAGGGCATCCGATTGAACTCGAACAGTCCCATGGGTAATATGAACGCCGTCTTCGCACGGTCATGTTCGGCCACAGGCACCTGCCAGTACCCACAGGCCAGATCCAAGGAGGAGAAGTATCTTGCCTTCTCTAAGGCCGACAGGGACTCTTCGATTCGGGGTAGTGGGTAAGAGTCCCGTACTGTACAGGCATTCAGTCGTCTATAGTCCACACAGAACCGCAGGCCCATCTTTCTTCCGGACCAGGACAATCGGGGCTGCCCACGGACTCTGACCCTCCCGTATCACACCATTCTGTAACATATGGGCTAGCATCTCCTTAACCTCTTTATACATCTGGGGAGGTATCTGCCGGTATCTCTCCCGCACTGGGGCAGCGCTCCCCATGGGAATCTCGTGGGTAATGGCTTTGGTGCAACCAAAATCATCCTCATGGCGAGTAAAGACTTCCTGGTACCGCTCCAGCACCTCTTCAACCTGCTGCACTTGTCGAGGTGTAAGTCCCGTGTTACACTCGCGCCCGGACTGACTGGCGTGAGCGTGATTAGTGAACCCACTGTATCATGAACCGAGGAGTGCCTGGAGGGGCGTAACTAAGTATCTACCCGATCCGACCAAGGTCGCACGGCGGCTAACGACTCCGTGAACCAAGGAAGAACCGAGCAGAGGGACCAGGTGCGACTCCAGGTCAGACCCTGGTCACAGTTGTTGACCCACACCGGGGAATGCAGAAACAGGCAGGTAGACTGGCATACAGGCAGGTGGGTATTGGCAAGTACGGCTGGTATGCAGACAGGTGGGTACTGGGAAGTACGGCTGTTATGCAGACAGGTGGGCACTGGCAAGCACGGTTGGTATGCAGACAGGGAGATACTGGCAAGCACGGCTGGAGTGCAGACCGGGAGGTACTAGCAGGTTGGAGCGCAGGCTGGATAGGGTCCAGTACAGACTGGGAGACAGGTACAGAGCCGCAGATGTGGTAGACAGGCAGAGTAAAGCAAAACTGCCGGAGCAGAGGACAAGGCAGAGCAGAGCGGAACCACAGGTGCGGAGAACAGGGCTGTGCAGAGAGGAACCGCCGGAGCGGTAAGCTAGGCAGAGCAGAGAGGAACCACCTGAGTGGTGGGCTAGGCAGAGCAGAGGGGAACCGCCGAAGCGGTGAGCAAGCAGAGCAGAACTAAACCGCAGGTGCGGTGAACAAGGCCCAGCAGAGAGGAACCGACGGAGTGGTGGGCTAGGCAGAGCAGAGCGGAACCACCGGAGCGGTGAGCCAGCAGAGCAGAACTAAACCGCAGGTGCGGTGAACAAGGCAGAGCAGAGAGGAACCGCCGGAGCGGTGGGCTAGGCAGAGCAGAGGGGAACCGCCGGAGTGGTGAGCAAACAGAGCAGAACTAAACCGCAGGTGCGGTGAACAAGGCAGAGCAGAGAGCAACCGTCGGAGCGGTGGGCTAGGCAGAGCAGAGGGGAACCGCCGGAGCGGTGGGCAAGTCAGAGCAGAGAGAAACCGCCGGAGCGGTGGGCAAGTCAGAGCAGAGAGAAACCGCCGGAGCGGTGGGCAAGTCAGAGCAAAGAGAAACCGCAAGTGCGGTGGACAAGGCAGAGAGGACGGGGCTCTGTTCACATGGAACAGACTGGAAAATATAGGAAGATACGGAGGAAGGGAAAAGGGACAAGCAGAACCAGATACACACAAGGTACTTACAATGAAGTAGCGAGTGGACACAAAACTCACAAACAGAAGTACAGAGACAACAAGTTGGAGTTAGGTGCAGGTTCAGATACTGCAGGAAAAGGGAAGGTACGGACATAGAGACAAACAGATAACAGGCTAGGATGCAGTTCAGAAAGGAACTGCTACTGCAAGGAGATACAAGAACAGGCCTGGGTATACAGCCCCCAGAGGCGGAAACAGACTAGAAGTCACAGGTAACAGGCCTGGGACCTGGCAATACAGTTTCAAAGACAAACTGAGTGAAGGAGTTGCTCAGGCACCTCCTACTGGGTGGAGGGGGTTTAAATATCCAGTGACTCACAGCAAAGGCTGGAGACGCATTAGGGGTGCGCCCACAGCAGCTAAAAGAATCAGGAAGTAACCGGGCCGCCGCCCTAAGCAGTCTGTCAAGGGACATGCACACAGCATGAACTGGAGCAGGAATAGCAGACTGGACAGACAGGTAAGATTGCATAGTGGGAGGTGGTGCACTATGCAAGCATGCCGCCAGGGATGTTACATCCCATCACTTCAGCCCGCATTCGTTCTAGGATTCTTCGTCCCCCCTTCACACTAGCCCGGTGGGATTCCGGCGGCACGGTGACCGCCAGAGTCCAGGGGTCTCCTCGTACAGCGGACAGCTGTACCACATCAGGTTGCACCAACTTCTCTGGCATTCCCAGAATCTGGGCTGTTTCTCCTGAGCCTGGGCAGCTCGGATTAGTTGTTGAAAGACCCTCCTTTGGGGGGTTCGCGGGTCCCACTGGTCTAGAGGCATCTCCTTCGGCTCACTAATCAGGATTTCTCTTTCAGCACATTCATTCTAAGGGTCACCGGGGGTCCACTTCCGGTTCCCCCTGCGACCAGGACGACTCCTTTTTTTCCCACATCTTTTCCACACACTCGGATCTTCATCCACACCACCCCTGCGACCGGGATGGGTAATTGATTAGCTGCCGTGAGTCTAATTACTGGTCCCCATTCAGGCTGCGCTATCTCTGGAAATCGCTGTTGGAAGTAGGCTTCTGTCATCGTAGTCACCTGGGATACTGTGTCAATCAGGCAGTGAACAGCCCGACCACTTATTTCGGCCCAGACAGTCGGGCTTGTGGAAACCAGGTCCTTGGGACTTCCTCTTTTTCTTTCCCCTTCCTCAGGCTCCGGGCTGTTTCCCCCAAACACGGAGCCCGCTAGTTTAACGGCTGCCGCGACAGGGGCCACCCTCGGCTACCACAGCCCCTGGCGTAATGTCCTGCGCCTCCACACTTCCAGCAGGTCATGTCTCTGTCTGTGTAGGGCTGCCTCACTCCCCTACAGAACTCTCCTGCAGGGGGGTCCTGAATTAAATTATTTTCATAACTGGAGCAATCGATCTGGGTATCTCTGGTGTCGGGGCAGGGGTCTTCTTGAGACTGGACCATTCATCCCACATCTCCTGTATCTCCTTTCGCATCTCTCGAGCCCATTTCAGTTCAGCTGCAGACGGGGTGGGTACCTCGTTACTCCGGACCATCCCTGCCAGGGCAGTCACCCCCATCTCCTACTCTCTCACACTTGCCTCCGCCCTCACTTCTAGAAAATTCATACGTGGGTTGGCGCGCAGGCATTCCCGCAAGGCCTGCTTCAGCTGCACGTCCCTGAGGCCTGCCACAAACTGGTCCCTTAAGATCACGTCAGGGGGGCCCATTCCCAATTTCCCCATGTCGTCTTTTCTAGTGATATAGGCATGCACCCTCTGTAAGGCATTAACGTACTGCGTCACAGTCTCCCCCTCCTGCTGCACTTGGTGAAACAGCCGTATCCTCAGCTCTCCTACATTGGTGGGATCCCCATGCATCTCCTCCAGTATCCGCACCACTTTTTCTACAGTATCCCGGTCATGGGGAGGGCGGTACATCACGGATTGTCAGGCCTCGCCGTCCAGGGCCAGTAAGGCTACTTCGGCTTGCATAGCTGGGGTCATCGGATGCATATGTAACATACTCCTAACTCTCTCAATCCAGTCCCACAGCATCATATTGTCCCCGGTGAACTTTGGGAGATTGCTGAGCATGGCCCCCAGCGGCAAGCTAGATTTAGGGGCTCCCAGCATGGACTGTTCTGCAGTGTCTGTGTCTAACGTCCTCCTGCCGACTGCGCAAAATGTAACACGGGTACTTTAGATGCAGCGACACAGAAACACAGAGCAGCCAATACAGGGTTAATAAACAGGGGAAGTTTATAATAACAGGGTAAATCTCCACGCAGGGAGTATCAGGGGAAAATATGGGGGAAAACAAGGGAAGTAGCAAGTAAAAGTCTTTAACTGACAGTTCACAGTTTAACTAGATATAGCAGAGTTGAACCGGTTGTAAACGACAATTTTTAAACTTAGCTGACTCTTTTCCTCCACAAGGCAGTTGCCAGCTGATGCCGATGCTGATTTCTCCAGGCGTCCCTGCCCAAACAATGCTCCGTCTTCTGGCGGCAGCGGGCGGTCTCTGGTTTTACCCGCTGAGCCCCTAGTCCATAACACGGCACCTTGCGTGCTCGGCTCCACAGACCCTGCGTCTCTTCTCCCTCTAATCGGCTTGACTCCTCCAGTCCACTGCACTCGGCTCTTGCTCCCAGTCCTGGAGCCAGGAGCCTGGACCCTCTCACACTGCTCTGCTGAGCAGGACCCAGCTCCGCTTTCCCGCGCAAATGTCCTCGTCTCTTCCTCTCTCTACCCACGTCACCAGTCTCTCGGTCACCTGACCTCCCAGCTCTCACGCTGGACACGCCCCCAGCTTCCCAGTCACCTGACTCCTGTGCTCGCAGTCTGTCTTCCCCCTTCAACCAGAGGCATGGCCCCGGCAGTTCCGGATCCCTTGCTCTGAAAGTACTTACACCTTGGTCTTCCCCCTTACTCAGGTCTACAATTTTGTCTCTGGTGTCCTTGCACAGCTCTTTGGTCTTGGCCATGGTGGAGAGGTTGGAGTGTGGTTGATTGAGTGTATGGACAGGTGCTGAGTAGGAGGGCTTCTTAAAGAAAAAGTATCAGGTCTGTGAGAGCCAGAATTCTTGCTGGTTGGTAGGTGATCAAATACTTATTTCCTGCAATAAAATGCAATTTAATTATTTAGCAATCATACAATGTGATTTTCTGGTTTTTATTTTTAGATTCTGTTTCTCACAGTTGAAGTTTACCTACGATAAAAAATACAGACCTCTCCATTCTTTGTAAGTGGGAAAACTTGCAAAATCGTCAGTGTGACAAATACTTACTTTCCCCACTGTACATATGTGTATATATATATATATATATATATATATATATATATATATATATATATATATATATATATATATATATATAAATATATACTTTATATAAAATCTTTATATTTAAAGGGAACCTGTCATGTCCTAGCTACTATCTACACTGCCCCCATAGCGTTGTTAGTGATGCAATGTGCATCACTAACAAGCTTTATTCATTAAAATCGGTGGTAGTATAATGATTTTATAACCTTTGATATACTGTGTCCTACCTGCTCGTTTTCAGTCATAGGGATGTGATTCTCACATTCAGTCATGTTCCCCGCGCGTGCTTATTGAAGCTGTATAGTGTGACCCACTATAATACAAACAATTTTAATGGAAAACACTTGTTAGTGATGCACATTGCATCACTAACAACGCTATGGGGGCAGTGTAGATAGTAGCTAGGACGTGACAGGTTCCCTTTAATATGAGCATCATTTTAAGAAAAGGAGCCTTATTTCAACATTGACAAACCTCTTCTAAAATCACCAGGTGGTATTATATTCTATGTATAAGCTCTGGCGTGGCCATTGTCCACAGGTAAATACTTTAGGTAAATACTTTTTTCTCTATGATAAACTCATATCTGCTATCATAGTTCATTACCGAGTGTTAGTGTATGCTGATTGTATCCAACTGCTGTGTACAAGTGTTGATTGACACAGGAAAAATCCTCCTGTTCTTGCTTTCATTCCTGTTTTTTTCTGCTATTATCTATTTCTCATTTCCAGACTGCACACTTCAGCTTTCTTTCCAATTATATTCCTCCTAATCATACCCTGAACTCGTGTCTTCTCGACGTTTGAAGTACATCTAGAACAGAGATATATCGCATTGTACAGCTAATAAAACTCTCCTGAGTGACAATTGAAAATGCCTTCTGTTACATTCTAGTGACTTTCACCTCTGCAGAACTACACTACATGGAGTTGATCATTTGAATGGCCAGGTAATTAAGGTAATGTGTTTGGACCATCATTTTTATTCCAGGAGGCTTTCATTCTGACCTTAAAATTGCTTTTGAAGTCAAGCTTTTATTCTTCGACTAGCAAGTATAAGTTTGGTTTTTCAAACTCTTCATGTATCATTTCTAGTTTTTTTTTATATTGTTTACAAAAAGTGCTATCTATACAGTAACTATATGACCTTGCTTCCAAATAAGTCATTTTTACCAACAATGTAAAAAAATGTAACTAGCCATGTCCAAGATTTTTCTTTAGAATTATTTATGTGTCTGCCCAGGATGTAGACGTGTTTTATCTGTTACATATTGTTGTGCTCTACCAATGGACCTCTATCAAGGGATGTGGAATATCCGTAGAATGTCTTGTAGGACAGATCCCAATGGCGCCAAATAGACTCTTACCAATAAAATTTGTTATAACTTTATGGAGTCTAAAAGTTGCTGCCACTTTTTCAAATCAACCAAAAATCCTAGCATATAACATTTAAAAAAAGAAATTGTATCTCGATTGACTGGATTAACTTTGAAAAAATTTGCAAGCTGCTCAATGTGTTTATATGGAAAGCCGTAAATGAAGACCGAGCCTTACAATGGTAGCATGTAATTGCTAAAAGTTAGTCTTTTTGTTTTATACCATTGTGATTGACCTGTTGAAGACCTTGTCTTTGTTCTTTGGCTACTACCTGCTGATTCTGTGTTACTATTATCACTCCACTAATGATTTTTTTCCTTGACTTGACAATATCAAGTCTGTCTCTATTCAGACCTGCTTTCTTGGTCCACCTTTCATAATGTACGGTTATGTCCTACATAACAAAATAATCATAATACCTATTGTATAATGTTTTAATAACCTTCAATTCAGTAAGAAGTTCAGCCATCCAATCTAGGTCTGGAGCGTGCTGAGCTGTCAGTCTGGTGATGGACAGCTCATCTGTCCAATCAGACAAACGCTGGGGTGTGCTGAGCTGTTGGTGTATTGAGTGATAGTCCAGCCGCCCACTCAGGGCCATGGGGTGAGAGGGTTCCTCCATCTGTCTCCTGTTCGGCGTGACTACCTGGCTATTTAGCCAGTTCTCTGTCTCCAATTACAGCCAGTTGTAACTTAGCTCAAGTGGTGTATGTATGTGCTCTGTGCTCTGAGTTCTTGTATTCTGATCTTTGTTGCTCAACCTTGGATTTACCTTTGACCATCCGTTTTCCTAGCCCCTTTTGTCTACCTCCCTGGAATTCAGACCTCGGACTGTGACCTCACCAAACCTCTGTCTTTCCCCTTAGTTTATGATGAGATCTCTTCTATCTGACCCTGGGCATCTTGACTACTGAGTAGTGACCAGCGTCACAACAATGATACAAATTTGTATTTTTTCTTCTTTTATTAACAAAGATTTAACAATTATCATAAAATATAGCCTTACAATGTGTACATATATCTAGAGCCAGTACATATATCATCTTATCTTTTTACTCCAACAACTCGTCCTCAGTGGGTGGCACTGCTGTCCCTCTCCCTGCATCTGTCACTGCCCCCTGATGATGTCTCTTTTCACAATAAGAAGCTGTGGCGGTGGGGACAGAAGCAGAGTGCTGGCACTTCACTTACCTCTCTCACAGCGTTTATCAGAGCCATAGATTCAGGAGAACTTCAGAGAGTAGCAATGAAAGAACTGTGGTAAGTAACTGCAGCGCCTCCCCCTGATGATGGCCTGTTCCAACAGGGGTGATAGAAGCTGCAGGGAAGTGATTAAACAAAATATGTCCACTGGGTACATTTTTTCAAATAACTGATTCAGTCAAGGGAACCTTAAATATTTAATTATAGGTGATAGCTATCTCCACTCTGATTTTGAACCAAAAAGGAGTTTTTATAGCTACAATTATTGCTTTCTTGATTATACACATATAGCAAACAGAGTAATTCAATGCAAACAGTACTTATGATGTAATATGATTAGTTATAAGAAATATGTGCATTAATATGAAAGTATGAAGCAAATAGGTCCTGAATAATAGACACAGTGGTCAAAGTGTTTGCAGGGAAGTGAGTGCAGCCCCAGCCTCCTGTCATGTCCCATTTGAGACTCCTCTCAAATGAAACGTCACAGTAAGTGAAGTAAAAAAAACACATTTAGGAATTAGATACATAGAGTGAAGTGTAGGGCATTTTATAATAAAGCAAATGGCAAAATTGCTTTGCGTGTAAAAAATTATATTTGTAAAGGACATTTTAGGTATTGGGCCACCCTTTTAAGGGTTTTCTACAAGATTTGACCTTTTTCAATCTTCCTTTGTTTCCGAGTTGCATCAGTAGGGTCAATTGGGAAGTGACATCCCATAGCAGAAAGTTCCCACCACAGTCATGCGATGTAATACATGCAGATTTTTCTGGATATGAACATTTGAATACCATGTCTGCAAGCTCATTTGAGAAGCTGATCATGAAAAATGTTTAAAACATCCCTTGTGAATCGAGATTATTTTATGAAGGAAACATGAATTAACTTGTCTGTTAATGATACAGAAGCGGTAGGTGTGTCTCTAAAATGTGCTTCTTATCATTAAGTCCCAGACAGAAGTGGAAATATCTATATTGTCCAGCAGGAACATGAATGCAGAATTATAAATAGTAGACCATATACTGACTAGAACAGGACAAGCAAACAGAAAGCAACAAAATGTTATGTATTGAAATAAATAAGTGTTTATTGGCTTAAGTACAGGTTCACATGACTGTTTGCGCAATAGGTCTCACACAAACTGCATATTGACCAGTGTCAATGTGTTCGTGCACGAGTGATTCTCCACACTGACCTAAGACCTAGGGGAAAAAATGTGCACTATGCACTACTCTCATCTGTTTTACGGTTCATAATTGTGCATGTAATGGCAGACAGCTCATGCGCCTGTCTACATTGAGCAAAGGGGTTACATCAAGTTGTAACTATATTATGTTTGTGAAATAATACAAAAGATATCTGATATTTCATGAAAACTATTATCTATTAGTTGTTTGTATTACAGGGCTATAGTGAATATTCGCTATTTAATCCTGTTATATTCCTTGCTTAGGTAAAAATCCTTCATATTGCCACTAGGTGGTGGAAGAGCACAGAGTAGTGAGTTTCTGAAAAATAACTTCATATGAGTAGATGAAGATACAGTAACTCCAAATTCAACGATTAACTATATGCGCATTGTTTAAGCATCAGATAGGTGATAGGTACTGTATGTGAACCCAATCATAATGCCATGTTCTCTAGGTCAGTGGATAACACTTTTATTATATATATTTGCAGGCCAGAGGATTGCAATAAGTTACATCCAACTCAATGTGTTAATTTGGAAAGCAGTTGTAGATCCATGGGTAAGATTGAAAAACCTCACTACAGAACTTCTATGTGAACTTAGCTTTGAAATAATAGATGAAAAACTGCTCCATAAAAGTAAAATTACCTATTACATAAGTGACAACTGGGCTTTCCTTATTGTTTATAATGCTGAGTAGTCTCATTATTAGAAGATTGCAATGTGATATATAAATAATGTACTGGGGCAGTGCTGAGAGGGAATGGAACTTCCATCAGCATTGTAAGACATCAATAATCTAATTTTTAACCAAACATCCTGAACATATGTAAAGTGACAGAAGCGCTAGCCGTGGATGATCTGCTGCTCCAGTACTTTACAGGAAAATCGTGTCCAATCCCAATGTGCTGTCAGCAGAGTCGGACTGGCCTGGCGGGGTAGCGGGGAATCCCCCGTGGGCCCTTGCTGAAGAGAGAGGGAATATACATAAATATATATTTGCGGCTGCAGGCCCTTTAAAACTACAGGGGCGCGCGCGACGCTCAGGACAGTAGCCCGAGAGCAAGGGTCGCGTGCACGGCCACGGGCCCTTTTGCTGCGCCTGGCCACATGCACAGAGCTCAACAGCCGGGGGGGGGGGTTAGCGAGCACGGCCGCGGGCCCTTGTGAAGCGCCTGAGCGCACGCGCAGTGCTTAGCGGCCGGGAAGGAGAGTGGGAGGAGTGCGCACGGTCAAGGGCTCTTTTGAAGTGCCTGGAAGCGCGCACAGGCCTAAACAGCCGGAGGGGGTCGGGGTCTCATGCACGACCTCATCACTTCTAAAAGTGATGTCACACCGTGCTCCTCGCCTTGGCTTTCTGCCATAGAATAATCAAGCCAAGGTAGAGTAATAATATTAACACCCCTAATATTTGTATATATTTATATGAATATGTGTATATGTTTGTATGTGTGTGTGTGTACACGTGCGCGTCTACCCTGGGAATGCATGCCTACATCTACGTGCGTGTTTGCATGTACATTTCTGTGTGTGTAGTGTGCACATGTGTTTAAGTGTGCATTTCAGTGTGTGTGTGCATGTCTTTGTGTGCCTTTGAGTGCATATGCGCGTGTCTGCACCTGTGTGCATGTTCTGCACCTGCATGCTTGTGTCTGTGCCTGTGTGCATGTGTCTACGCCTGCGTGCATGTGTCTGCGCCTACATTCATGTTTCTGCACCTGCGTGCTTGTGTCTGTGCCTGCGTGCATGTGTCTGCGCCTGCGTGCAAGTCGGCATGCCTGTGCTTGTCTGAGTGTGCATTTCTGTGTGCATATCTGTGCGTGCCTGCGTGCACGTGTCTGTGTGTGTGCATGTCTGCGTGTGTTTACATGTGCATCTCTGTGTATGTATGTGCGTGTCTGAGTGTGCATTTCTATGGGCGTATCTGCATGTGAATGTGTGTGCATGTCTGCACGTTCGTGTGTTTGCCTGTGCTGCGTGGGTCTGTGCATGACTGTGTTTTCATTTTTGTGCATGTGCATGTCTGCAAGTGTGTTTGCCTGCGCTGCGTGTATATGTGTGCGTGTCCACATATCTGTCTGTGTGCGCGTGTGTGTCTGCATGTCTGTGTGTGCATATGTGCTTATCTGCACACACATATATGTGTGCATGTGTTTATGTGCGTTTCTGCATGTCTGTGTGTCTTTGTGCATGTCTGCGTGCTCTACCGAAGATTTATTATAATTGGGGAGAGATGGGGTGAAATTTTAAAAGACAGTATGGGGAGAAGGTCTGAAGAAACCATATAGTGCATGGGTGTGGGAACAGAATGGGGAAGGGGGATGTATGAGGAGACAGTATGGAGAGCGGGGGTGATGTGTGAGGAGACTATTGAGGGGAATGATGTGAGGAGACAACATGGGGGAGAAAAGTGTGAGGGGACACAGAACAGAGACTGGGTAGTGGGGGGGATGTATAGACATATGGCAGTACGAGGGGGACAGAGTGAGCTCACAGCAAGTAGGGAACAGTATGCTGAGGAGGGGTAGTGTGATCAAGGGATTCAGTATAGAGACTGGGCAGTATAGGGGGGACACTGTGTGAAAGGACAGTCTGAAGAGGAGACCCAGTATAGAAAAGAGAGGACAGTGTGGAGGGCATGTACACTAAGAGGGGTAGAGTGTGTGCGTCATATTTTGTTTTAGGAGCATTGTGAGAGTTAATAGTCTATACAGGGGTTCAGTGTAGGGTAGATATTTTTTACTCAGGAGCATTATAATGACTATGCTGTTTTTAAGGGCACCGTGTCAGGATGAGCTACAGAAGAACGGAGAAGATGGAAGTCTGAAGACATGAGCTGTGGATGAGAAAAGTGTGGACAAGATGGAGACGAAAAGAAAGAGAACGACTCTAATCAGAGAAGACGTCTCAGGTAAGATACCTGGATGTAAATGTTTATTTGTGATACTGCCTGCGTCTCATCAGTACTGTACTTCCTGTATGATCCACAGTCTGATGATGACTGATAACAACAACTCCCAGAATCTCCCACTATCTCCATTTTAAGGACATACTGGGAGTTGTAGGTTCATGCTATACAACGGTATATGGGGTTGTGCTCACATTACAATTGATGTACCATGTACTGATGGTGATTCAGGTGATGTATTCATGTACTCATGTGTGTGTGCACGTGTCTGCGTGTTTGTGCGTGTCTGCATATATGTCTGTGTATCTGGAAAATCTGGAATTCTATGTATTTTTATACGATGCGTGTATGCAACAGTGCATCTTTGTGTGTAAACACATTCATATGCTTGGGGCACATTTACTAAATCTATTAGGGCTCTTTCACATGTGTTAGGGATTTCCCGTTGTCTTTCCATGTTTAGGAACAGACAATTGAAATTTGCTAACCTTGTCATAACTGTCACCATTTGGTCCAGAAACCTTTGTTTGCAATTACAGAGGTCAGACGTTTCCTGTAATTCTTGACCAGGTTTGCACATACTGCAGCAGGGATTTTGACCCACTCCTCCATGCAGATCTTTTCCAGATCTTTCAGGTATCGGGGCTGTCGCTGGACAACATTGAGTTTCAGCTCCCTCTAAACATTTTCTATTGGATTCAGGTCTGGAGACTGGCTAGGCCACTCCAGGACCTTGAAATACTTCTTACGGAGCCACGACTTAGTTGCCCTGGCCACGACCATCTTCAATGCTCTTACTGAAAGAAGGAGGTTGTTGGCCAAAATCTTGTTATACATGCCATCCATCCTCCCTTCAATACGGTGCAGTCATCCTGTCCCATTTGCAGAAAAGAACGCCCAAAATATGATGTTTCCTCCACCATGCTTCATGGTTGGGACAGTGTTCTTGGGGTTCTACTCATCCTTCTTCTTCCTCCAAACACGGCGAGTGGAGTTGATACCAAAAAGTTCTATTTTGGTCTCATCTGACCACAATACCTTCTCCCATGCCTCCTCTGGATCACCAAGATGGTCATTCGTGAACTTCAAACGGGCCTGGACATGTGCTGGCGTGAGCAGGGGGACCTTGCGTGCACTACAGGATTTTAATCCATGACAGCATAGTGTGTTACTAATGGTAATGTTTGAGACTGTGGTCCTAGCTTTCTTCAAGTCTTTGACCAGGCCCTCCCATTTACTTCTGGGCTGATTCCTGACCTTACTCAGAATCATTTTTACCCCACGAGGCGAGATCTTGCATGGAGCCCCAGACCGAGGAAGATTGTCAGTTATCTTGTGTTTCTTACATTTTAACAAAAAACACTTTGATATAGTTGATATATAGTTGATATAGTGCAGTGCACATTACGGTTCTTTTGCATACTGTATAGTTTGCTAAAAGGCACACGTTTTAGTGAGAGAGGGCAAAAAATGAACAAGTAATAAAACCATTTATGGTAGCTATCGTGTGGGGCCCCGGAGTCAATTCCCCTGATCGGCCCTAGGCATCCCAGTCCGACCCTGGCTGTCAGGTGTGGGGTTCATCACACTCACTTGTAGGCCACAGGCCTCCGCTGTCTCCAGGCCTCCATCTTCACACATAACTGAGGGGATACGCAATTCGTTTTACCAAATGAATGTTTACTTCACAGTTCAGGTTCATCAGATTGTAACACGCAGTATTGGGCACAATACTTCTTATTCCTTGCTTCCTTAATACAGTATGTTTCCAGCATCATTACTATCCCTACGTTTACTGGCTCTGTCAGCCCCAGGGATTTTATGTCTAGTTCCGCAGTGTACCCGGGACCTTCCCTTCACACAGTTCTGCATCCATCGTCCTATGTACGCCAGAGGATAAGGCATTCTTCGTAGTACTTGTATCAAGCAATGAGCTTCTGAAGCTGCAGGAATGTCCACAAGGGATCCCAGTAAGACCTCCCAGTGCCCCGAATGGTACATGCTTGCCCACTGCCATGTGAACTTGACCTTGATTACTGTACTTCCCTATCTGACCATCTATTAGGAAGTAGTTTTCTTTTTCTTAATCAGAGTTTACACATTCTTGAGCTGTTTTCTGGTTCAAATGCATTGTTATCTGTTTGTGCAAATATAGTGTAAACTCAGAACAATGAGTGTAGCAGAAGGAATCTAACAAAAACTGTCACTTTAGGGGCAGTGCCCCCCCTCAGCAAATAGGAAGTATGAAGACAGGAGAGCTGTATGCTGATTAAGACAGAACTTGAAAATACCCATTTATCCTATTCCTACATATGTGTCTGAGGCTTCCTTTAAAGCTTTGTTTGCAGATGCAGCCATATTTCCAGAGAAAAAGAAGGTTTTATATAACCTATTTTCCCTATCAAAACGAGATACACATCAGAGGAACTTGTCACTTTCTATTGTAAGTCAATCCGGTATTATCATTTGTGTGATGGATGAATTCACTACCATCATGGTCAGAACCGAACTGGAATTGAAATTTAGTTCAGGAATTTGAAAGCACACAGGTTCATGCTGCCTCCTCAATACCCAATTCCCCAGATGGGGGTGTCAACTGTAGTGCCCCAACGTTGTATGTGTATGCCCCTTTAAGTTGTAGCAGATATGGAAGCTCAGAACTCTGGTGTATGAGAGACCACAGTGGCAGCTGCAATCAGCTGTGTGATAAGGACTGTACAGATAAGCAGAAGCTAGGACTCAGGAGTAACTGCACCCTTTATGTATATGCATTCTCATACTGGAAAGTAACTGTGCTTGCTGCATTGAAAGAGAAACTCCGCTGAATCATCTGTCTGGATTTACCTGTATTTGTTTGCAAGAAGTAACGTTTACCAATAGCCCATCCGTGTCTCTGTTTTCTGGACAATCGGGTGCACAACATACCATCTCACCAGGAAACAGAAGTTAATACAGTGCACCCTGGTGTCACGAACTACATTTTCTTTTATTCCTGCCTTACTGAAGTGGTAATACCCGCACACCACATGTGTGTGATCTATGGCAGAGTAGTGTATTACTGGCAGTACACAACTACAACTTTGTCTGTCTGACACTGGGGAATATCAAAATTAACTGCAAGACTAATAGTAATTATAATAATGCTAATTAAGACTATGCAATGCCGCCACACTATGACCACATAATACTCTATATATTGCCAGAATAATGCCACCAGATTGATCATTAAAAACCACAACTGTGCCAAGTCAAATATTAACACCAATACTGCAGTATAAGAAATATATAAATACACATATACAAGTGCATCTCAGTAAATTAGAATATCATCAAAAAGTTAATTTATTTTAGTTCTTCAATAAAAAAAAGTTAAACTCATATGTTATATACAGTCATTACAAACAGAGTGATTTATTTCAAGTGTTTATTTCTGTTAATGCTGATGATTATGGCTTACAGCCAATGAAAACACAAAAGTCATTATCTCAGTATATTAGAATAATTTCACAAAAAAAACACCTGCAAAGGCTTCCTAAGCGTTTAGAAAGGTCCCTTAGTCTGTTTCAGTATTCGCCACAATCATGGGGAAGACTGCTGACTTGACAGATGTCCAGAAGGCAGTCATTGACACACTCCACAAGGAGGGTAAGCCACAAAAGGTCATTGCTAGCTGTTCACAGAGTGCCGTATCCAAGCATATTAATGGAAAGTTGAGTGGAAGGAAAAAGTGTGGTAGAAAAAGGTGCACAAGCAACCGGGATAACCGTAGCCTTCAAAGGATTGTGAAGAAAAGGCCATTAAAAAATTTGAGGGAGACTCACAAGGAGTGGACTGCTGCTGGAATCATTGTTTCAAGAGCCACCACACACAGACATATCCAGGACATGGGCTACAAGTGTCGCATTTCTTGTGTCAAGCCACTCATGACCAATAGACAATGCCAGAAGCATCTTACCTGGGCCAAGGAGGAAACCTTCTTATAACAATGCCCCAATTGTGCTTCCTTATGATAATTCTCCCTTTGTGCCTCCTTGTAATAATGCCCATCATGGTGCCTCCTTGTAATAATGCCCTTCATTTTGCATCCCTATAATAATGTCCCCATTATGCCTCCTTATAATAATGTCCCCATTATGCCTCATTATAATAATGTCCCCATTATACCTCCTTATAATAATGCCCCATTATGCCTCCTTATAATAATGCCCCATTGTGCCTCCTTATAGTAATGTATCCATTATGCTTCATTATAATAATGTCCCATTGTGCCTCCTTATAATAATGTCCCCATTATTCCTCATTACAATAATGTCCCCATTGTGCCTCCTTATAATAATGTCCCCATTATGCCTCATTATAATAATGCCCCCATTGTGCCTCATTATAATAATGTCCCATTATGCCTCATTATAATAATGTTCCCATTATGCCTCATTATAATAATGTCCCCAATGTTCCTCCTTATAATAATGTCCCTATTATTCCTCATTATAATAATGCTCCCTTTGTGCCTCCTTGTAATAATGCCCCATTGTGCCTCCTTCTTACAATAATACCCACATTGTGCTTCCTTATAATAATGCCCCAATTGTCCTTCCTTATAATAATACCAACATTGTGCTTCCTTATAATAATGCCCCCATTAATTCAACTTATAATAATGCCACCAATGCGCCTCATTGTAATAATGCCCCCATTGTGCTTTCTTATAATAATGCCCCCATTGTGCTTCATTGTAATATTGCCCCCATTGTTCTTCCTTATAGTAATGCCCACATTATTTCTCCTTATAATATTGCCTCCATTGTGCCTTTTTATAATAATGTCCACCATCGTGCCTCGTTATAATAATGCTCACATCGTGCTTCCTTATAATAATGTCCCCATTGTGCATACCTATAATAATGCCTCCATTGTGCCTCCTTATAATAATGCTCCCATTGTGCCTTCTTGTAATAATGCCCCATTGTGTTTTCCTGAAGTGTCTTCAGCTTCAAAAACTACCCGGTTACGTCGAAGTCTAGAAGATGTACCCTCAGTCGGGTTTCCTTCCGGAAGCATTTTTTTCCTGCAATCTCTACTGCATCCCCTAATTAGGGGTCTTTTTTCAACCTATGTAATTATATTCTTACCATCAAGAAGAAAATGAAGACCAAGGAAAAGAAATAAGGTTTTGTTCACATTGCGTTTTAGGCAACTGTCTGTGGCTCAGTTAGGACTTGCGCCTGAACCTTTGGAAAACAGAATTCGAACGTTTGCGCTGATGCCTCATTGACTCTAATGAAGCGGACAAAGTCACATCGTGCATTGTCAGACTTCATTTTTGCCAATTTTCGCCTATTTGAAATGGACACTAAAGCGCAGTCAGCCTTATTTTAGTGTTTGCTTCAAATAGGCAGATACTGCTAAAAATGTTGTCTGACAGAACAGAATGTGTCTCCATCTACATTATTAAATTCAGTGTTTCTGTAAGCGTAAGGTGCCCGAGCGAGGTAGTCGTGGGCGAGCTGCTATGGTTTAGGCATGCTCTGGCACCCTACAGGAAAATCAAGTCCCATTCCCTGTATGCTGTTAGGTGTGGGGTGCATCACACTCACTTGTGGGCCTTAGGCCTCCGCTGTCTCCAGACTTCCATCTTCTCGAACTGCTGCACACAATCCAGGGGACACCAAATGCTTTTCAACAGTAGTGTTGAGCCACCCCCGTAGTGTTCGAGTTCGGTTCGGTTCGTCGAACACCCGTGTGTTCGCCGAACTGTTCGTCGAACTGTTCGTCGAACACCTTCGAACACCGTTAAAACCAATGGCAGGCAAACAAAAACACATAGAAACACATAGAAAACACCTTCAAAGGTGTCCAAAAGCTGACAAACTGCTCAGAAGACACAACTAACACATGGAAAAGTGACAAGTACATATAGTCATGCGAAAAGAAAAGAGGTGGAGGAGTAAAAGGAGGGGGAGACACAAATATAGGCATGTCATGCCCTTCTAAAATCCAAAAAGTGAGAAGCCGACACGTTCAGTCTGCTCCTGCTCGTGCCACCTCCGTGTCGCCGGGTTTGTGCCAGAGCCGCGGTGAACCCTGACGGCCAGCCCCCCTCTCCCAATACTGGTGCCTGTCCGCTGGTGGGTCGAGCGAGCCCCCCTGTGGTGGAGGCAGCTCTAAGCTTTTTAATTTAAATTGTCTCTCTAATTTGAATGAATACACTTTAAATCCATTTACAAGGATCTATTGGAGGGCAAGTCTCATGCCAGCAGCCGCGTAATTCCAGCTCCAGTAGCGTCCACTAAAGCTGCTGCAGTTAAAAAGCTTTTATAAGGATCGAGCTCAGCTGTCCACCGCAAGGCATCCTACTGCCAGTCCCAGCCCCTATGCCTTGGGGTGCCTCCTGATGCTCTTCACTGAGTATCCCGTGGTCCCGAAGCATTTCCTTTGAAAAAATTAAGTGTTAAACTACAGGTGGTGTAGCTTGCTTAACAGCCGGGATAATCCGCTGACTAGCAGACACTGCTACTAGGCACAAAGTATTTCCTGGGCTAGATGCAGTTAAAAATTTGTAATTAGATACTCTCGTTGGATGCTGAGAAAGCATTCCATAGAGTCTCCTGGCACGCCATATATGATTCTCTTAAAAAGCTTGGGGTAGGGGTCTAGGGGACCCTTTTATAGCCAAAATCACGGCCCTGTATCACAATACGTCACCTAGGCTGAAGATAAATGGAACTGTAGCACCCTGAGGGCTCGGTTGCTACAGAGGTATTGCACCTCACCAAGAGGTGTGATATCTCACTCTCAGGTAAGGATGGAGTGTGGATCAGGACCCGACACCTGCATGCATTACACCACATTGCCGTGGGGCAGGGCGACCAATATGCCTCTGAGATGGGCACGACAGTCCCTGTCCCTGGCTGGAGTGGGGGGAGGGAACACTGAGGAAGGGGAACCCTGTAGTGCAGGAGCAGGGAGGAAGCAGTTCCTGGGTGCATTGAGAAGGGAGTATAAAAGGTGGGCACCATCTTAGTTCAGTGCAGAGAAGTCTTAGCAGAAGTGGCAGGGAGCAGGGGCTCTGCATGAGCTCTGCTCCGGAGGCGGGCCTAGTAACAGAGGCCCAGGCCTGGAAGAGGGAGAAGGAAGGAAGAGGAGCGGAGAAGGCTCCAGGAACGAGGAATGAAGGGATCCCAGGGGTGCGGACGGGCGAGTCGCCACCGCACGCCCGAATCCACCTGCGTGGAGGGGTCAGGCCAAAGGGGGAGACCGGTCCCCGAAACTAGTGGAGGCAGGAAACGACCCTCAGCTAGAAACCGGAGGCTCTGACATTTTATGTGGCGCAGCCCCTCGCTACACCCGCTAGGAAGGCACCACATAGGGTCAGGGAAACTGGCGCCAAGTTTACCAAGAGGAGGCCCGAGGCAGCCGGACAGAAGGGTTGGTAAGAAAGGCCAGACAAAGGACACACAAAGGGGGTCCTGTGAAGCGCTCCAAAGTTATCTGGGAGTTGTCTGAGCCCCTCACCTGGTGAGCACAGTACGACGTGGGCAGCCGTTACCTGCAGACGTGGTCTGGATAATAAGAACTGTGAGTAAAGGCCCTGGACTGCATCACTGACTCCGTGTCGTTACTGCTGCTGCCCTGCACCATCACCCCCATCCTCCGCATACACTGCCCTGAGGCTATACTCCTCCCGTGGGGAGTTATGCTACGCTCTGCTGCACCCACAACACCAGCCTCAGCGGTCTGCCCTGCAGCGGCGGTTCACTCTGACCGCAATCCACGGGTGGCGTAGTCGGACATTTAAACATCAAAACCACATAAATAGTTCCGCCACTGGTTTGACCACCCTGAGCCACGGAACCGGGTCGCCGCCACGAAGACTACAACCACCAGCATCCACCAAAAAGGGTCCGGCCCCGGGTGTCCCAAGGCCCAGGGGGTGCATCAGAACATTTTCATCACCTTTCACAATCACCAATGGGACAAGGCAGGGATGTCCTCTGTCCCCTCTCTTATACATCCTAGTGACGGAGCACCTGCTCTCATCAATTCGCCATAACCCCAATATTAGGTGGATTGAGGTGGGAGGCACCGAGTACAAGTGCTCTCTATTTGCTGATGATGTCCTAGTATATATCACTCAATCACATATATCCATCCATGCTGTTATGGCTGAAATAGATCACTTTGTTACATGGTCAAATTTTAAAATCAATGCAGCGAAGTCTGAGGCCCTCGATGTCTCCCTCCCCAAATCCATATAGGATTCCATCCAGTCCAACTTTCCCTTTGCCTGGCCCTCACAGGGTATCAAATACTTAGGAATTCCTATTCATAGAGACCTCTCCCATCTATGTTATCTTAATTTTGGGCCCTTTATTGAACAACTCCATACAGACCACGGTTGGCAAGTTAGAACTGTAAGATTCACTACGTGAACCACTGGTGTTTTGTGGAAAAGCACATGTACACTGTGTTCCAAATTATTATGCAAAAAGTGTTTAGGAGTGATAAGGGAAGAATTTGTTTGTTTGTCAGTTAAACTCATTGATGGTGATGTGTGTCAGGGCTCTTTATATCACTGTAAGCAATTGCAGACACCTGTGCTAATTAGTTTGGCAGGTGTGTCCAATGAAAGGCAAGACTACTTAAGAAGGCTGTATCACATTATTAAGCAGCCTACATTTTCTGCCAAAATGGGAAAGAAAAAGGATGTGTCGGCTGCTGAGAAGCAACAAATTGTGGAGTGTTTAGGTCAAGGCATGACTACAATCAACATTGTGCGATGATCAGGATGAAGTGTCTTGGCAATCAAGAAGTATGTAGCTGATTCACAGTACACACGTGTGCGTGCTGATAAGGGCAAATTGAGGACTCTTTCCTACAGGCAATTACGTCAGGTTAAAAGAGCAGCGGCAAAAAAGCCTTGTCATAGCAGCAGACAAGTTTTTGAAGCTGCTGGTGCCTCCAACGTCCCCCGAACAACAAGATGCAGGGTCCTTCAGAGGTTTGCAGCTGTGCATACGCCATCCTGTCGACCTCCTCTGTCCACTTCACACAAGCAGAAACGGCTCCAGTGGGCTAAACATTACATGAAGACTGATTTCAAAACTGTTTTGTTCACGGATGAGTGCCGTGCAGCGCTCGATGGTCCAGATGGATGGAGTGGAGGATGGCTGGTTGATGGACACCCCACGCAAACACGGCTACAGCGCCAACAAGGAGGAGGTGGAGTAATGTTTTGGGCTGGAATCATGGGGAGAGAGATTGTCGGCCCCTTTAGGATCCCTGAAGGCGCTAAAGATGAACTCCATAATGTATGTGGATTTTCTCAAACAGCACTTCCTGCCATGGTTCAAGAAGAAGAACCGTGTATTTCACAGCAAGATCATTTTTTTGCATGATAATGCACCATCTCATGCTGCACATAAAACATCTGCATCTCTGGCTGATATGGGCATAAAAGGGGACAAACTTATGGTGTGACCCCCATGCTCCCCTGACCTCTACCCCATTCAGAACCTCTGGAGCATCATCAAAAGGAGTGTCTATGATGGCGGGAGGCAGTTCACATCTAAGCAACACCTCTGGGAGGGTATTCTGTCCTCATGCAAAACACTTGAAGCAGAAACCATCCAAAACCTGACAAATTCAATGGACGAGAGAGTTCAGAAGCTCCTTTCGAACAAGGGGTCCTATGTGAAAATGTAACATCACCTAGAATAAAGTTTTGAGTTGAAAACTGTTTGATTTCAGTTTCTAATAACCTGCTAATGCTTATAATTTCAAAAATGACCATTTTTTTGGTCTTTATTAAAATGAAAAGGTTGATCGAAAAGTTTGGGGGATCTAAGAGTGTGGCAACCCAGTAGTCATGATTACTTCGAATTCTGACAATATGAGGGTCATGTTGCAGGTAGTGCAGCAAGAAGGCACTTATGTGTCTTGCGCATCTCGGAGCCCCAAAATTATTTTCCGGGCTAGATGCAGCTAAAAATTATTATTAATTTTAAATCTGGTGGAGCTTAGTATAGATGGCCTAATAGGATCAGTGCTGCACACTGCTACAAAGCCCAAATTATTTTCCAGCCAAGATACAGATAAACATGATTAGTAATTTTAAATCTGGTGGAGCTTATTATAGATGGCCTAATAGAATCAGTGCTGCACACTGCTACAAAGCCCAAATTATTTTCCAGCCAAGATACAGATAAACATGATTAGTAATTTGAAAGCTTAAAACGGTTGGTAGGGTGATTTTAACCAATCATCAAGCTTTTACTCTCCCCAGGATGACACAGGGGTAGAAAAGTCGTTTCGGATCCATGATTTGTTCATCTTTATGAACGTGAGTCTGTCTACATTATCAGTGGAGAGCAGCGTGCGCTTATCTGTCAGCACACCACCAGCAGCGCTGAACACACGTTCAGACAGAACGCTGGCTGCGGGGCATGACAAGATCTCCAAGGCGTAAGTGGCTAGCTCCGGCCATTTATCCAGATTGGAAGCCCAAAAAGAGCAAGGGTCCAGTGACACAGTCATGGCTTCAATGTTTACTTGGAGATACTCCTGTACCATCGTCTCTAGGCGTTGACTATGTGTCAGACTTCTTGTCTCCTGTGGCCTTGCAAAGGATGGGCTAAAAAAGTGGTGAAATGATTCCGCAAAATTGATGTTACCAGCAGATACTGTGGTTCTGTTACGGTTTGAGTGCTGAACACTTGACGGTCCCACGGTTGGCAAGTTGGAACTGTGAGATTCACTACGTGCACCACTGGTGTTTTGTGGAAAAGCACATGTAAGATTCTGCAACAGTCTCTGCTGATACTCCTGCATGCGTGCATCCCTTTCTATGGCAGGAATAATTTCGGCAAATTTACTTTTGTACCGGGGATCTAACAGTGTGGCAACCCAGTAGTCAGGATTATTTCTAATTCTCACAATTCGAGGGTCATGTTGCAGGTAGTGCAGCAAGAAGGCACTCATGTGTGTTGCGCATCCAGGAGCACCAAGTCCCTGTTGTGTTGGTGGCGAGGTAACAATCATGCTTCCTTCCTCTGTCCTCTCCCCCCAACCTCGCACAACAGAAATGTGATCAAGGTCTCCCTCATCTGATGAGTCTTCCATCAGTTCGTCCTCCACTTCTTCCTGGGCTCCTGCACCTTCCTCACTAGTTTGGCTGCTACCATGCGCCCTGGTAAAACCATCTCCCCCACCCTCACATGCCTGCCGCCTTGGTGCTGCCGACCATCTGGACCTTGCAGATGTTAGCCCTTCCGCATACAACTCCTCCTCCTCTACTTCCTCCACCTCCTCTTGTGCCACCACCTGACTGCGAATTCTGTTTAACATGTGCTCCAGCATGTAAATCACCGGAATAGTCATGCTGATAATGGCATCGTCAGCACTAAACATCTTCGTCGCCATTTCAAAACTGTGCAGAAGGGTGCATAGGTCCCTGATCTGAGACCACTCCTCCAGCGTGATTTGCCCCACCTCTGGATCTCGTTGGCCCAGGCTATACGTCAGAACGTATTGCACCAGGGCTTGTCGGTGCTGCCACAGTCGCTGCAACATGTGCAGAGTTGAATTCCACCGGGTAGGCACATCGCATTTTAGCCGGTGAAGTGGCAGGCCCAACGACTTCTGTAGAGATGTAAGTCGCTGAGCTGCGGGATGCGAACGGCGGAAGTGAGCACACAGCGACCGTGCCCTCTGCAGAAGGCCATCTAGTCTGGGATAGTGGGCTAAAAATTGCTGGACAACCAGGTTCAACACGTGAGCCATACAAGGCACGTGTGTGACATTGCCCCGGCGAAGGGCCGCACCCAGGTTTGCAGCATTGTCGCACACGGCCTTCCCTGGTTTCAGGTCCAGTGGAGACAACCATTCATGAAATTGGTTCTCCAGAGCTGACCACAACTCCTCAGCTGTGTGACTCACATTTCCCAGACATTTCAAAGTAAAAACCGCCTGATGACGTTGAGCCCTACTGCCAGCATAGTAAGGAGGTGTGCAGGATCCCTTCTGCGCAGTTAGAAAGCTTGTGGCATGACCAGACAGGCTTTGGGTGCAGGTGGAAGACCGAGAGGAGGTTGAGGAGGCAGAAGCAGTGGAGGAACTTTGACATAAAGAGGATTGACGCACAACTCGTGGGGACGGCAAGACTTGGACAGCAGCCCCTTGTCCTGCTGTCACCATAGTTACCCAGTGCCCAGTCAGCGACATGTAACGCCCCTGTCCATGCCTACTCGTCCAAGTGTCTGTGGTGAAATGCACCCTGTCACACACAGAGTTTCTCAAAGAAGCGGTGATGTTGTGTGCGACATGCTGGTGGAGCGCAGGCACACCTTTCTTTGAGAAGTAGTGCCGACTGGGCATCTGGTACTGGGGCACTGCGACGGACATAAGGTCTCGAAAATCCTCTGTGTCCACCAGGCGGAAAGGCAGCATTTCTGTAGCCAAGAGCTTGCAGATGGTGAAATTCAACCTCTTAGCTTTCTCATGGCTAGGAGGAAATGGTCTTTTACTTGTCCACATCTGAGGGACCGAGGGCTGGCTATTGTGCTTAGACGGGGTTGATAAGGGTGTCCCCGGGAAACTGCCGGTCTGTGAGGAAGATGCAGGCGGACATGTTAGGTTGCCTTGATCCAAAGGTGGTGCTATCGATGTCGGACAGCGCTCAACACCAGCTGGTGTTACCACCTCCAAAGAAAATGATGACCTGCCAATCACGCTGGCTGTTGCGGGTAAAGAGGTGGCAGGTCTGCGGCCCAAAACAGATGTGACTGCAGTCCCCCCAGTCACAGAGGATGAAGAGGCCGCGGATGCACAAGATATGGCAGACGGTGATTGGCCCGGCCGGCTAGGCCGCATTGTAGCACACTGAGCTTCCCACTGCAACTTATGCTTCATGTCCATGTGCCGGTTCATGCATGAAGTACTCAAACTATGTATTTTCTGGCCTCTACTTAGCTTTTGCTGACAAATGTTACAGATAACACGAGTTGGGTCATCTTTATCAATCTGAAAAAATGCCCAGGCTATGCAAGGCTTAGCACCCATGCGACCTGAAGAGCCACCACGACTTGTGGTGAGAGGCAGAGTTGTGTTTGAGGATGCAGTTGTTGACGTGCTTCCAGTACTACGTCTCTGTCCAGGAAGGCGCAACCTGACCTCGTCGTCACTAGCATCTTCCTCCACCTCCTCTGCTGACCTCATCTCTTGGCTGACTGTGGGTTGACAGTAAGTGGGATCTCCAACCTCATCATCATCACCCTGTGCGTTATCACACCCGTCGTCCTCAGAGCCAACCTGTTCCTGCCCTGACAAAAAACTAAAGTTGTCGCTCCAATCAGGTATTTGAGTCTCATCATCGTCTTCCTCATTGTCTCCACCAACAGGAGTTACAGTTTGGGAATGAGGGTCTACATTATGGTCAGAACCTTCTGCGTCTGGTCCTGGATCCGACTCATAAAGATTCTGGGCATCAGTGCAGATCATTTCCTCGTCTGGATTCACAGAAGCGCTGGAGTCGACCTCTGATTCCCAGGCTATAGTATGAGTAAACAGCTCTGCAGACTCAACCATCTGTTCTACCTCATACTCAGACGGGCAGCTGGAGATTTGGGAGCTGTGAGGAAGCAAGTGCGATTGGGGTGACACCTTTGAGGACTGGAGTATTTGTGATGTTGAAGTTGATGTGGAGGAGAGCCCACTTAAAGGAGCACTTGATATCCGTTGAAGCACCTGCTGTTTTTGTGCCTCATCTGGAATTTGTAGCGATTGGCGTGGCCGTAAGAAAGGGATCTTATCACATTGTCCGCTAAAAGAAGTAGACATTTTAGTTTGGCTGGAAGATGGTCTTTCTTCTGCAGATGTTACTGTTGCTTTAACACCTACCCCACGGACACAACCTTTTTTCCCCTTCCCAACACGCCTATTCCCCTTTCCACCAGCAGCAGGCCTTTTTCCACTCATTTTGGTGGTTAACTAATTCACAACTCTGGAGTTGTTTGCACAAAAAACAATGGATGGGAACCGAGCAGAGCTGAGTGGCCAAACTGTGGTATTAGGCCAAAACTATTGGCTGGGTTAGATGCAGAAAAAAATTATATTCAATTTGCAACCTGATGGAGGTCAGTATAGATGGACTAATAGAACAAGTCCCACACACAGCTAGAAGCCCAAATATTTTTTCAGAGGTAGATGCAGAAAATTTTTTTATTCAGTTTGCAACCTGATGGAGGTCTGTATAGATGGATTAATAGAACAAGTCCCACACACAGCTACAAGCCCAATATTTTTTCAGAGGTAGATGCAGAAAAAAAATTTTTTTAATTTGCAACCTGATGGAGGTCAGTATAGATGGACTAATAGAGAAAGTCCCACACACTGCTAGAAGGCCAAATATTTTTTCAGAGCTAGATGCAGAAAAAAATTATATTCAGTTTGCAACCTGATGGAGGTCAGTATAGATGGACTAATAGAGAAAGTCCCACACACAGTTAGAAGCCCAAATATTTTTTCAGAGGTAGATGCAGATAAAAATTATTTTTAATTTGCAACCTGATGGAGGTCAGTATAGATGGACTAATAGAGAAAGTCCCACACACTGCTAGAAGGCCAAATATTTTTTCAGAGCTAGATGCAGATAAAAATTCTTTTTAATTTTCAACCTGATGGAGGTCAGTATAGATGGACTAATAGAGAAAGTCCCACACACTGCTAGAAGGCCAAATATTTTTTCAGAGCTAGATGCAGATAAAAATTATTTTTAATTTGCAACCTGATGGAGGTCAGTATAGATGGACTAATAGAGAAAGTCCCACACACTACTAGAAGGTCAAATATTTTTTCAGAGCTAGATGCAGAAAAAAATAATATTCAGTTTGCAACCTGATGGAGGTCAGTATAGATGGACTAATAGAACAAGTCCCACACACAGCTAGAAGCCCAAATATTTTTTCAGAGGTAGATGCAGATAAAAATTATTTTTAATTTGCAACCTGATGGAGGTCAGTATAGATGGACTAATAGAGAAAGTCCCACACACTGCTAGAAGGCCAAATATTTTTTCAGAGCTAGATGCAGATAAAAATTATTTTTAATTTGCAACCTGATGGAGGTCAGTATAGATGGACTAATAGAGAAAGTCCCACACACTGCTAGAAGGCCAACTATTTTTTCAGAGCTAGATGCAGAAAAAAATTATATTCAGTTTGCAACCTGATGGAGGTCTGTATAGATGGATAAGTAGAACAAGTCCCACACACAGCTAGAAGCCCAATATTTTTTCAGAGGTAGATGCAGAAAAAAAATATATTCAGTTTGCAACCTGATGGAGGTCTGTATAGATGGATTAATAGAACAAGTCCCACACACAGCTAGAAGCCCAATATTTTTTCAGAGGTAGATGCAGAAAAAAAATATATTCAGTTTGCAACCTGATGGAGGTCTGTTTAGATGGATTAGTAGAACAAGTCCCACACACAGCTAGAAGCCCAATATTTTTTCAGAGGTAGATGCAGAAAAAAAATATATTCAGTTTGCAACCTGATGGAGGTCAGTATAGATGGACTAATAGAAGAAGTCCCACACACAGCTAGAAGCCCAAATATTTTTTCAGAGGTAGATGCAGATAAAAATTATTTTTAATTTGCAATCTGATGGAGGTCAGTATAGATGGACTAATAGAGTAAGTCCCACACACTGCTAGAAGGCCAAATATTTTTTCAGATCTAGATGCAGATAAAAATTATTTTTAGTTTGCAACCTGATGGAGGTCAGTATAGATGGACTAATAGAGAAAGTCTCACACACTGCTAGAAGGCCAAATATTTTTTCAGAGCTAGATGCAGAAAAAAATTATATTCAGTTTGCAACCTGATGGAGGTCAGTATAGATGGACTAATAGAACAAGTCCCACACACAGCTAGAAGCCCAAATATTTTTTCAGAGGTAGATGCAGTTAAAAATTATTTTTAATTTGCAACCTGATGGAGGTCAGTATAGATGGACTAATAGAGAAAGTCCCACACACTGCTAGAAGGCCAAATATTTTTTCAGAGCTAGATGCAGATAAAAATTATTTTTAATTTGCAACCTGATGGAGGTCAGTATAGATGGACTAATAGAGAAAGTCCCACACACTACTAGAAGGCCAAATATTTTTTCAGAGCTAGATGCAGAAAAAAATTATATTCAGTTTGCAACCTGATGGAGGTCAGTATAGATGGACTAATAGAACAAGTCCCACACACAGCTAGAAGCCCAAATATTTTTTCAGAGGTAGATGCAGATAAAAATTATTTTTAATTTGCAACCTGATGAAGGTCAGTATAGATGGACTAATAGAGAAAGTCCCACACACTGCTAGAAGGCCAAATATTTTTTCAGAGCTAGATGCAGATAAAAATTATTTTTAATTTGCAACCTGATGGAGGTCAGTATAGATGGACTAATAGAGAAAGTCCCACACACTGCTAGAAGGCCAACTATTTTTTCAGAGCTAGATGCAGAAAAAAATTATATTCAGTTTGCAACCTGATGGAGGTCTGTATAAATGGATTAATAGAACAAGTCCCACACACAGCTAGAAGCCCAATATTTTTTCAGAGGTAGATGCAGAAAAAAATATATTCAGTTTGCAACCTGATGGAGGTCTGTATAGATGGATTAATAGAACAAGTCCCACACACAGCTAGAAGCCCAATATTTTTTCAGAGGTAGATGCAGAAAAAAAATATATTCAGTTTGCAACCTGATGGAGGTCAGTATAGATGGACTAATAGAGAAAGTCCCACACACTGCTAGAAGGCCAAATATTTTTTCAGAGCTAGATGCAGAAAAAAATTATATTCAGTTTGCAACCTGATGGAGGTCATTATAGATGGACTAATAGAACAAGTCCCACACAGCTAGAAGCCCAAATATTTTTTCAGAGGTAGATGCAGATAAAAATTATTTTTAATTTGCAACCTGATGGAGGTCAGTATAGATGGACTAATAGAGAAAGTCCCACACACTGCTAGAAGGCCAAATTTTTTTTCAGATCTAGATGCAGATAAAAATTATTTTTAATTTGCAACCTGATGGAGGTCAGTATAGATGGACTAATAGAGAAAGTCCCACACACTGCTAGAAGGCCAAATATTTTTTCAGAGCTAGATGCAGAAAAAAATTATATTCAGTTTGCAACCTGATGGAGGTCAGTATAGATGGACTAATATAACAAGTCCCACACACAGCTAGAAGCCCAAATATTTTTTCAGAGGTAGATGCAGATAAAAATTATTTTTAATTTGCAACCTGATGGAGGTCAGTATAGATGGACTAATAGAGAAAGTCCCACACACTGCTAGAAGGCCAAATATTTTTTCAGAGCTAGATGCAGATAAAAATTATTTTTAATTTGCAACCTGATGGAGGTCAGTATAGATGGACTAATAGAGAAAGTCCCACACACTGCTAGAAGGCCAACTATTTTTTCAGAGCTAGATGCAGAAAAAAATTATATTCAGTTTGCAACCTGATGGAGGTCTGTATAGATGGATTAATAGAACAAGTCCCACACACAGCTAGAAGCCCAATATTTTTCAGAGGTAGATGCAGAAAAAAAATATATTCAGTTTGCACCTTATGGAGGTCTGTATAGATGGATTAATAGAACAAGTCCCACACACAGCTAGAAGCCCAATATTTTTTCAGAGGTAGATGCAGAAAAAAAATATATTCAGTTTGCAACCTGATGGAGGTCAGTATAGATGGATTAATAGAACAAGTCCCACACACAGCTAGAAGCCCAATATTTTTTCAGAGGTAGATGCAGAAAAAAAATATATTCAGTTTGCAACCTGATGGAGGTCTGTATAGATGGATTAATAGAACAAGTCCCACACACAGCTAGAAACCCAATATTTTTTCAGAGGTAGATGCAGAAAAAAAATATATTCAGTTTGCAACCTGATGGAGGTCAGTATAGATGGACTAATAGAGAAAGTCCCACACACTGCTAGAAGTCCAAATATTTTTTCAGGTCTAGATGCAGATAAAAATTATTTTTAATTTGTAACCTGATGGAGGTCAGTATAGATGGACTAATAGAGAAAGTCCCACACACTGCTAGAAGGCCAAATATTTTTTCAGATCTAGATGCAGATAAAAATTATTTTTAATTTGCAACCTGATGGAGGTCAGTATAGATGGACTAATAGAGAAAGTCCCACACACTGCTAGAAGGCCAAATATTTTTTCAGAGGTAGATGCATAAAAAAATTATATTCAGTTTGCAACCTGATGGAGGTCAGTATAGATGGACTAATAGAACAAGTCCCACACACAGCTAGAAGCCCAAATATTTTTTCAGAGGTAGATGCAGATAAAAATTATTTTTAATTTGCAACCTGATGGAGGTCAGTATAGATGGACTAATAGAGAAAGTCCCACACACTGCTAGAAGGCCAAATATTTTTTCAGAGCTAGATGCAGATAAAAATTATTTTTAATTTGCAACCTGATGGAGGTCAGTATAGATGGACTAATAGAGAAAGTCCCACACACTGCTAGAAGGCCAACTATTTTTTCAGAGCTAGATGCAGAAAAAAATTATATTCAGTTTGCAACCTGATGGAGGTCTGTATAGATGGATAAGTAGAACAAGTCCCACACACAGCTAGAAGCCCAATATTTTTTCAGAGGTAGATGCAGAAAAAAAATATATTCAGTTTGCAACCTGATGGAGGTCTGTATAGATGGATTAATAGAACAAGTCCCACACACAGCTAGAAGCCCAATATTTTTTCAGAGGTAGATGCAGAAAAAAAATATATTCAGTTTGCAACCTGATGGAGGTCTGTTTAGATGGATTAGTAGAACAAGTCCCACACACAGCTAGAAGCCCAATATTTTTTCAGAGGTAGATGCAGAAAAAAAATATATTCAGTTTGCAACCTGATGGAGGTCAGTATAGATGGACTAATAGAAGAAGTCCCACACACAGCTAGAAGCCCAAATATTTTTTCAGAGGTAGATGCAGATAAAAATTATTTTTAATTTGCAATCTGATGGAGGTCAGTATAGATGGACTAATAGAGTAAGTCCCACACACTGCTAGAAGGCCAAATATTTTTTCAGATCTAGATGCAGATAAAAATTATTTTTAGTTTGCAACCTGATGGAGGTCAGTATAGATGGACTAATAGAGAAAGTCTCACACACTGCTAGAAGGCCAAATATTTTTTCAGAGCTAGATGCAGAAAAAAATTATATTCAGTTTGCAACCTGATGGAGGTCAGTATAGATGGACTAATAGAACAAGTCCCACACACAGCTAGAAGCCCAAATATTTTTTCAGAGGTAGATGCAGTTAAAAATTATTTTTAATTTGCAACCTGATGGAGGTCAGTATAGATGGACTAATAGAGAAAGTCCCACACACTGCTAGAAGGCCAAATATTTTTTCAGAGCTAGATGCAGATAAAAATTATTTTTAATTTGCAACCTGATGGAGGTCAGTATAGATGGACTAATAGAGAAAGTCCCACACACTACTAGAAGGCCAAATATTTTTTCAGAGCTAGATGCAGAAAAAAATTATATTCAGTTTGCAACCTGATGGAGGTCAGTATAGATGGACTAATAGAACAAGTCCCACACACAGCTAGAAGCCCAAATATTTTTTCAGAGGTAGATGCAGATAAAAATTATTTTTAATTTGCAACCTGATGAAGGTCAGTATAGATGGACTAATAGAGAAAGTCCCACACACTGCTAGAAGGCCAAATATTTTTTCAGAGCTAGATGCAGATAAAAATTATTTTTAATTTGCAACCTGATGGAGGTCAGTATAGATGGACTAATAGAGAAAGTCCCACACACTGCTAGAAGGCCAACTATTTTTTCAGAGCTAGATGCAGAAAAAAATTATATTCAGTTTGCAACCTGATGGAGGTCTGTATAAATGGATTAATAGAACAAGTCCCACACACAGCTAGAAGCCCAATATTTTTTCAGAGGTAGATGCAGAAAAAAATATATTCAGTTTGCAACCTGATGGAGGTCTGTATAGATGGATTAATAGAACAAGTCCCACACACAGCTAGAAGCCCAATATTTTTTCAGAGGTAGATGCAGAAAAAAAATATATTCAGTTTGCAACCTGATGGAGGTCAGTATAGATGGACTAATAGAGAAAGTCCCACACACTGCTAGAAGGCCAAATATTTTTTCAGAGCTAGATGCAGAAAAAAATTATATTCAGTTTGCAACCTGATGGAGGTCATTATAGATGGACTAATAGAACAAGTCCCACACAGCTAGAAGCCCAAATATTTTTTCAGAGGTAGATGCAGATAAAAATTATTTTTAATTTGCAACCTGATGGAGGTCAGTATAGATGGACTAATAGAGAAAGTCCCACACACTGCTAGAAGGCCAAATTTTTTTTCAGATCTAGATGCAGATAAAAATTATTTTTAATTTGCAACCTGATGGAGGTCAGTATAGATGGACTAATAGAGAAAGTCCCACACACTGCTAGAAGGCCAAATATTTTTTCAGAGCTAGATGCAGAAAAAAATTATATTCAGTTTGCAACCTGATGGAGGTCAGTATAGATGGACTAATATAACAAGTCCCACACACAGCTAGAAGCCCAAATATTTTTTCAGAGGTAGATGCAGATAAAAATTATTTTTAATTTGCAACCTGATGGAGGTCAGTATAGATGGACTAATAGAGAAAGTCCCACACACTGCTAGAAGGCCAAATATTTTTTCAGAGCTAGATGCAGATAAAAATTATTTTTAATTTGCAACCTGATGGAGGTCAGTATAGATGGACTAATAGAGAAAGTCCCACACACTGCTAGAAGGCCAACTATTTTTTCAGAGCTAGATGCAGAAAAAAATTATATTCAGTTTGCAACCTGATGGAGGTCTGTATAGATGGATTAATAGAACAAGTCCCACACACAGCTAGAAGCCCAATATTTTTCAGAGGTAGATGCAGAAAAAAAATATATTCAGTTTGCACCTTATGGAGGTCTGTATAGATGGATTAATAGAACAAGTCCCACACACAGCTAGAAGCCCAATATTTTTTCAGAGGTAGATGCAGAAAAAAAATATATTCAGTTTGCAACCTGATGGAGGTCAGTATAGATGGATTAATAGAACAAGTCCCACACACAGCTAGAAGCCCAATATTTTTTCAGAGGTAGATGCAGAAAAAAAATATATTCAGTTTGCAACCTGATGGAGGTCTGTATAGATGGATTAATAGAACAAGTCCCACACACAGCTAGAAACCCAATATTTTTTCAGAGGTAGATGCAGAAAAAAAATATATTCAGTTTGCAACCTGATGGAGGTCAGTATAGATGGACTAATAGAGAAAGTCCCACACACTGCTAGAAGTCCAAATATTTTTTCAGGTCTAGATGCAGATAAAAATTATTTTTAATTTGTAACCTGATGGAGGTCAGTATAGATGGACTAATAGAGAAAGTCCCACACACTGCTAGAAGGCCAAATATTTTTTCAGATCTAGATGCAGATAAAAATTATTTTTAATTTGCAACCTGATGGAGGTCAGTATAGATGGACTAATAGAGAAAGTCCCACACACTGCTAGAAGGCCAAATATTTTTTCAGAGGTAGATGCATAAAAAAATTATATTCAGTTTGCAACCTGATGGAGGTCAGTATAGATGGACTAATAGAACAAGTCCCACACACAGCTAGAATCCCAAATATTTTTTCAGAGGTAGATGCAGATAAAAATTATTTTTAATTTGCAACCTGATGGAGGTCAGTATAGATGGACTAATAGAGAAAGTCCCACACACTGCTAGAAGGCCAAATATTTTTTCAGAGCTAGATGCAGATAAAAATTATTTTTAATTTGCAACCTGATGGAGGTCAGTATAGATGGACTAATAGAGAAAGTCCCACACACTACTAGAAGGCCAAATATTTTTTCAGAGCTAGATGCAGAAAAAAATTATATTCAGTTTGCAACCTGATGGAGGTCAGTATAGATGGACTAATAGAACAAGTCCCACACACAGCTAGAAGCCCAAATATTTTTTCAGAGGTAGATGCAGATAAAAATTATTTTTAATTTGCAACCTGATGGAGGTCAGTATAGATGGACTAATAGAGAAAGTCCCACACACTGCTAGAAGGCCAAATATTTTTTCAGAGCTAGATGCAGATAAAAATTATTTTTAATTTGCAACCTGATGGAGGTCAGTATAGATGGACTAATAGAGAAAGTCCCACACACTGCTAGAAGGCCAACTATTTTTTCAGAGCTAGATGCAGAAAAAAATTATATTCAGTTTGCAACCTGATGGAGGTCTGTATAAATGGATTAATAGAACAAGTCCCACACACAGCTAGAAGCCCAATATTTTTTCAGAGGTAGATGCATAAAAAAAATATATTCAGTTTGCAACCTGATGGAGGTCAGTATAGATGGACTAATAGAGAAAGTCCCACACACTGCTAGAAGGCCAAATATTTTTTCAGAGCTAGATGCAGAAAAAAATTATATTCAGTTTGCAACCTGATGGAGGTCATTATAGATGGACTAATAGAACAAGTCCCACACACAGCTAGAAGCCCAAATATTTTTTCAGAGGTAGATGCAGATAAAAATTATTTTTAATTTGCAACCTGATGGAGGTCAGTATAGATGGACTAATAGAGAAAGTCCCACACACTGCTAGAAGGCCAAATATTTTTTCAGATCTAGATGCAGATAAAAATTATTTTTAATTTGCAACCTGATGGAGGTCAGTATAGATGGACTAATAGAGAAAGTCCCACACACTGCTAGAAGGCCAAATATTTTTTCAGAGCTAGATGCAGAAAAAAATTATATTCAGTTTGCAACCTGATGGAGGTCAGTATAGATGGACTAATAGAACAAGTCCCACACACAGCTAGAAGCCCAAATATTTTTTCAGAGGTAAATGCAGATAAAAATTATTTTTAATTTGCAACCTGATGGAGGTCAGTATAGATGGACTAATAGAGAAAGTCCCACACACTGCTAGAAGGCCAAATATTTTTTCAGAGCTAGATGCAGATAAAAATTATTTTTAATTTGCAACGTGATGGAGGTCAGTATAGATGGACTAATAGAGAAAGTCCCACACACTGCTAGAAGGCCAACTATTTTTTCAGAGCTAGATGCAGAAAAAAATTATATTCAGTTTGCAACCTGATGGAGGTCTGTATAGATGGATTAATAGAACAAGTCCCACACACAGCTAGAAGCCCAATATTTTTTCAGAGGTAGATGCAGAAAAAAAATATATTCAGTTTGCACCTTATGGAGGTCTGTATAGATGGATTAATAGAACAAGTCCCACACACAGCTAGAAGCCCAATATTTTTTCAGAGGTAGATGCAGAAAAAATATATATTCAGTTTGCAACCTGATGGAGGTCTGTATAGATGGATTAATAGAACAAGTCCCACACACAGCTAGAAGCCCAATATTTTTTCAGAGGTAGATGCAGAAAAAAAATATATTCAGTTTGCAACCTGATGGAGGTCTGTATAGATGGATTAATAGAACAAGTCCCACACACAGCTAGTAGCCCAATATTTTTTCAGAGGTAGATGCAGAAAAAAAATATATTCAGTTTGCAACCTGATGGAGGTCAGTATAGATGGACTAATAGAGAAAGTCCCACACACTGCTAGAAGGCCAAATATTTTTTCAGAGCTAGATGCAGAAAAAAATTATATTCAGTTTGCAACCTGATGGAGGTCAGTATAGATGGACTAATAGAACAAGTCCCACACACAGCTAGAAGCCCATATATTTTTTCAGAGGTAGATGCAGATAAAAATTATTTTTAATTTGCAACCTGATGGAGGTCAGTATAGATGGACTAATAGAGAAAGTCCCACACACTGCTAGAAGGCCAATTATTTTTTCAGAGCTAGATGCAGATAAAAATTATTTTTAATTTGCAACCTGATGGAGGTCAGTATAGATGGACTAATAGAGAAAGTCCCACACACTGCTAGAAGGCCAACGATTTTTTCAGAGCTAGATGCAGAAAAAAATTATATTCAGTTTGCAACCTGATGGAGGTCTGTATAGATGGATTAATAGAACAAGTCCCACACACAGCTAGAAGCCCAATATTTTTTCAGAGGTAGATGCAGAAAAAAAATATATTCAGTTTGCAACCTGATGGAGGTCTGTATAGATGGATTAATAGAACAAGTCCCACACACTGCTAGAAGCCCAATATTTTTTCAGAAGTAGATGCATAAAAAAAATATATTCAGTTTGCAACCTGATGGAGGTCAGTATAGATGGACTAATAGAGAAAGTCCCACACACTGCTAGAAGGCCAAATATTTTTTCAGAGCTAGATGCAGAAAAAAATTATATTCAGTTTGCAACCTGATGGAGGTCAGTATAGATGGACTAATAGAACAAGTCCCACACACTGCTAGAAGCCCAAATATTTTTTCAGAGGTAGATGCAGATAAAAATTATTTTTAATTTGCAACCTGATGGAGGTCAATATAGATGGACTAATAGAGTAAGTCCCACACACTGCTAGAAGGCCAAATATTTTTTCAGATCTAGATGCAGATAAAAATTATTTTTAATTTGCAACCTGATGGAGGTCAGTGTAGATGGACTAATAGAGAAAGTCCCACACACTGCTAGAAGGCCAAATATTTTTTCAGAGCTAGATGCAGAAAAAAATTATATTCAGTTTGCAACCTGATGGAGGTCAGTATAGATGGACTAATAGAACAAGTCCCACACACTGCTAGAAGCCCAAATATTTTTTCAGAGCTAGATGCAGAAAAAAATTATATTCAATTTGCAACCTGATGGAGGTCAGTATAGATGGACTAATAGAATGATGCTATGCCCAAAAGATTTTACTTCACTAGGTGCAGTAAAAAAATTGGTATTCTATACACAGGTGGTATATCTTGCAACACAGATAGGCTACTCCACTGACTAACACACTCTGCAATAGGCCAAAAAGGATTAGCTTTGCTAGATTTAGCCAAATGCTGTGAAAAAAACTTGCACAGCACTGGCACAGATTTGCCTGGCAAAAACTGATAGGAACTGATGTAACCTAGTCCTGAAAAGGACTGCAATTACAATTAGTCTTTACTCCCACAATCTATCTATTTAAGAGCACAGACCTGCCTGATAAAAGTCGTAGGAAATGCTGTAACCTAGTCCTTAAAAGGACTGCAATCACAACTATTCCCTACTCCCAAGCTATCTGTAGATTTGTGCGAAAATTGGCTTGAAATTAACAAGGTATAGCGCACACAGCAACAGCGGTGCCATGTAACACGCAGCTGCAGCAGTGAGAAAATGGTGGCGACGGGGAAAATGGCTTGGTCTTATAGGGCAAGGACATGTGACATACACTGCCAATGACACATGCCCTTGCTTGTGTGAAAAACAGCAGTTCGCTCCGTGTGTGCTCTGCTGATAGGCTGACAGACTGCACCTCCCCACTGCAAATGCGGGAAAGAGAAAAAAAAATGGAGATCTTCATTATTCCTGCAGAGATCCATCCCCTGCCCCTCCCCCCACCCCGCTGTACACTCAAACTGCGTATTAACATTAATTTTCATCATTACTGAGAAAAAATCCAGTTATGATTTTGGTGCACGAACAGTTATCGAACATAACCTCGAACAGCCGAATTTTTCTCAAATCGTTCGTGTTCGCCGAACGGCTCGAACACCGCCCAAAACAGCTCGAATTTGAGATTGGCGAACAGTTCGCGTAGAACAACGCTCATCTCTATTCAACAGTCAAACTTTTACTAAACAGTTCAGTCATTACAGTGGAGCATGTGGGATAGGGTAAAACAGGTTACAGTCTTTCTCTGAGGTACCGGACATAACTTCAGCCCTAGAACTCGTTCCCGATAAAGCATCCCTTCTCCTACTGTCTTCACTACCTCTAGGGATTGAGGTATACCAAGATTCCATCATCCTCCACCTTTGAGGATCCGTGTCCATCTGCCCCTGCAAGCCTACAGGTGCGATGTGCCCGATGGCCCTGGCGCCAATCTCGAGGTCACGAGCCCGATGAATGGATTCCCATGGAAGAGTTGTATGGCAATCCACTGCCCCGAGTGATAGGCCCATGTTGGCACCCAGCAGCCCATTGCACTTGAACGCCACAAAGAACTTGCTCAAACCTTCCACTACTCCTAACCACACATATCAAGGAAATATCTCTCCTTTTATCAACACTACTTCCCTCCCATCTGTGGGCCTGTACCTAACATTAACTATTCCTTATCTATTTCCTAATAATCAATGTTCCCTTTTATCTATAAAACACTTATCTTTATACACTATCATGGGGTTTCTACATTTGCTCCTCTATTCTATACATTACCTCGACACATTATATATGGATTATACACATACACATTAAATGCATAAAACACATAACACTGTTCACATTACATATATGCATACGGCGGTTGTCTTCAGGGTAGGGGTGGGGTAAGACAGTCCACATCCTCATGTAAGCACAAATGTCCGAGTCCCATTTACCAAGACATCAGAATTATGCCCCTACAGAGCCACTGACAGTAGCCTAAGACACAGTGTGAACACAGCCTAACTAAAAGGGGTCGTAAGTAGATTATCTTCACACTGGAGTTCTAGTTTTGATTTTCACAGTAACCAGGGTAAATATGAAGAATTCCTCATGAACTGTTATAATCTGTCTTTCTCACTCCTGTTGAGTCTATGTTAACTTTTTTTTTTTACAGTGAAGGCAATGATCTTAGGCTATGCTCTCACCATACCATATCTCCAGCCAATATGAAATATATATGTTTTTTGAGTATGCTCTCACTAGTGTTGTGTTCTGATTTATTTTTTTTGTAAAACATTATGCCAGATGCATTGGACAATGGACACTGCTTGTGCCTTCCTCTATTGACCTCTTTGGTCTGTAATACTATATATAAAAACTGAGGATTTGCGGTGCAGCCTCTGAAGAAGCCTGTGCTACAAATGTATATATAGCCGTAATGAAACGCAATTCTCTTAAATCAGAGGTATGCAAAAAGTCCTCATGCTCTGAAAGACACAGTTCCTTTTAGGTTATCCCCAATTTGGACTAAACCTTAAATAGGTATTTCCATTTCACATATTTATGGGATGCCACAAATGTATAGTGTGACGATACAACTTAAAATCTTAATTAGCCAGACGATTAGATTTGTTAATCCAAGAGAAATACATTATTGTGTTTTATTAGAGATTACTGCCTGTTAATGTTCTTCTTGCTGGTCAGTTTATGTACACTATTTTAACTTGTAAAGTGTCCAGCATTCCACTAATCTCATTATTATCTCAGGAGCTTGTAACCATTGTTCAAAAAATCGTCTAGGCCCATTGTGTAAGTGTTGAAAGACGATCCGGCGGACCTTTCACCACAGGGAGTCTCACATGTAGACCCAGGTGATGAGGTCACCTGAGAAAGATACCTCCACTAATGCACACTTAGATTTGAGGAGGAGAGTAAGAGCAGTTCTGCCATTCAGGGGGCTGAGCCCAGAGAAGCAGAAGGGACATGTGTTTTTGTAGCAGTCAGACTTGGGAAGCAGAGAATCAAGGGGCATCTGAAGGACTTTACTAGGAGAATGAGAGACATCCTTTAGGACAGCAGATGGATTGCATGGCGTTACCCAAAGAGACACAGATTTGAATTCTATATGATTCTAATCTAAGGGTATCGGCCCTGACTGGATAGATTCAGATCTGCTCCATTGACCATCAGAGAGACATGGATACATTTTGGGGAGACCAGGTTGGAACGAAGAAGTCACCTGACCCCATGGATATGTTGTTTGGGGTTGCCAGGCGGGACCCACCGGTTGCCTGCAACCCACGGAGATATTCGGAGAAGCCAGATTGGGACCCGCCGGTCATCGGGCTCCATGGAAACTCTCGGAGAGGCCAGGTTGGAATTCTCGGGTCTCCTGGCCTTGTACCTCGATAGACTGCTAGCTTCCTAAGCTTGCCACTATCTTCTCTCTGTGGGGGCCCACCAGAAGTGGAGGGCCACTGGTTGAGGTAGTTGGCCCTAGAAGTCTCCAAAGTCGCAGCTGTTCTATCCCAGGTGGGTGGAGAAGGAAGGGTGAGACTGTGTAATGTATCATCTTGCGTATTTGCTGGAACTGTTCTGTGTGTTCATTGTCCGCTTTGTGGTTCAATAAAGTATTGCCACGCTGTTTTACCATCACCCTGTGTTTTCTGAGTAGCGTTACGCCCACGGAAGACCCTGGGCCTTCACATATAGTATATACAGTGGGGAAAATAAGTATTTGATACAATGCCGATTTTGCTAATTTTCCCACCTACAAAGAATGGAGAAGTCGGTAATTCTTATCGTACACTTCAACTATGAGAGACAGAATCTTAAAATAAAATCCAAAAAATAACATTGTTCACATAATTAATTAGCTTTTTTTTTTTGCATAAAATAAGTATTTGATATAATAGTAAAACAGAAGTTAATTGTTACCAGTCCGTGTGGTGGAACCTCTGTGCTTCGGTGCAAGGAGGGACCAGAGGGGCGTGAATAAGTACCTACTCAGCCTGACCCAGGTCACACAGCGGCTTAGTCAACTCTGTGAACCAGGGAGGGACTGGGCAGGTGAACCAGGTGCCACTCTGGGACCGACCTTGTGTGAGAGCAGGTGACTCCCACGGGTCAAATGACAGGAACTGACCAGTACAGCGGATGAGCACAGCAGAAAGGCAGACGGGTGGTCCGAGTAGATCAGCAGGCAGGTACGGCAGATAGCCAGACAGGTGCTCCGGGTATGCAGTTTGGCGGGCATGGCAGGTAACTGGCAGATGCTCCAGGTAGGCAGGCTGGCGGGCATGACAGGTAACTGGCAGGTACTCCAGGTAGGCTGGCTGGCGGGCACGACAGGTAACTGGCAGGTGCTCCAGGTAGGCAGGCTGGCGGGCACTCCAGGTAACTAGCAGGTGCTCCAGGTAAGCTGACTGGCGGGCACGACTATTAGACAGACTGGCGGGCTGGACTGTAGACAGACTGGCGAGCAGGACTGACTGGCAGCGGGACCTGAGGGCTGAAGCAAGTGTTAGCACACGGAACAGCAACCTTGCACAGGCACCTACATTTTGGAGGAGGTGCCTTATATAGGAGAAGTCCTCCGGCCATTGCCGGGGACTCTTTAGGACGGCACGTGCGGCCCCTTTAAGAGGGAGGGAGGGAGCGCGCGCGCGTGCCCTAAGCACAGTGACCGGGAAGCTGCGCGCGGTGGCCGCCACAGCAGAGGGGAGAAAGAAGACGCCGGACCAGGACCGCGGCGGTAAGTGGAACGGCGTCTCTGCCCAGCAGGAGGCAGAGACGCCGATGCTACATTAATATTTGGTACAGAAACCTTTGTTTGCAATTACAGAAGTCATACATTTCCTGTAGTTCTTGACCAAGTTTGCAGATTTTAGCCCACTCCTCCATACAGATCTTCTCCAGATCTTTCAGGTTTCGGGGCTGTCGCTGGGTAACATTAAATTTAAGCTCCCTCCAAAGGTTTTCTATGGGGTTCAGGTCTGGAGACTGGCTTGGCCCCTCCAGGACCTTGAAATGCTTCTTACGGAGCCACTCCTTAGTTTCCCTGGCTGTGTGTTTCAGGTTATTGTCATGCTGGAAGACCCAGCCATGACACATCTTCAATGCTCTTACTGAGGTTGTTGCCCAAAATCTCATGATACATGACCCCATCCATCATCCCTTCAATACGGTGCAGTCGTCCTGTCCACTTTGCAGAAAAGCACCCTCAAAGTATGATGTTTTCCTCACCTAGCTTCACGGTTGGGATGGTGTTCTTGGGGTTGTATGCATCCTTCTTCTTCCTCCAAACATGGCGGGTAAAATTGATACCAAAATGTTCTATTTTGGTCTCATCTGACTACCAACCTTCTCCCATAACTCCTCTGAATTTGTCTAGATGGTCATTGGCGAACTTCAGACAGTCCTGGACATGTGCTTACGTGAGAAGGGGGACATTGCGTGCCTTGCAGGATTATAATCCATGGCGGCGTAGTGGGTTACTAACAGCAATGTTTGAGACTGTGGTCCCAGCTCTCTTCAGGACATTGACCATGTCCTCTCGTGTAGTTTTTGGGTGATCTCTGACCTTTCTCAGAACCATCCTTACCCCACGAGGCAAGATCTTGCATGGAGCCCCAGACCAAGCAAGATTGACAGTCATCTTGTGTTTCTTCCATTTTCTAAAAATGTTAAGATTTGAGAGTCCTCAGTGGTTGATCCCTTTTAATGGCTAACTGAAAAGATGGTAACAAATTGCAGTTTTGCAATTTGTTACTATCTTTTCAGTTAGCCATTAAAAGGTATCAACCACTGAGGACACTCAAATCATAAAATGTTTCTATCGACTGGCTACCACAGTATATAAATATATCTTTTTCCATTTTCTAATAATTGTGCCAACAGTTGTTGCTTTCTCACCTTGCCTATTGTTCTGTAGCCCATCCCAGCCTTGTGCAGGTCTACAATTTTGTTCCTGGAGTCCTTACATAGTGTTTTGGTCTTGGCCATGGTGGAGAGGTTGGAGTGTGATTGATTGAGTATGTGGACAGGTGTCTTTTATACAGGTAACAAGTTCAAACAGGTGCAATTAATACAGGTAATGAGAGCAGAGTAGGATGGCTTCTTAAGAAAAACTAACTGGTTTGTGAGAGCGAGAATTCTTGCTGGTTGATAGGTGATCAAATTCTTACAATATTTCATGCAATAAAATGCATATTAATTATTTAAAATCATACAATGTGATTTTCTGGTTTTTATTTTTAGATTCTGTCTCTCACGGGTGATGTGTACCTACGATAAAAATTACAGACCTCTCCATTTTTTGTAGGTGGGAAAACTTGCAAAATCGGCAGTGTATCAAATACTTATTTTCCACACTGTATATGTATGTATAGGATATGCCATAAATGTATAGTATAGGTGAGTTTCACCAATAGGACCTGATTCTACCTTGAGAACAGGGCTTTGATGCTCAGCGCTGTCAGTGAAGAGGTGGTCGGAATTCCCATTAATTTGTATGAGAAAACAGCACAAGATGGGGCATGGTCTCTTGATAGATGTCCATCTCATAGATAGGACCAGCATCTACTATACATTTATGACATATCCTGTTAATATGCCAAAAATGTACCAGAATATCCTCATTGACCTCATTGACTGGACTTGACTCCGATAAGTTTATGCTGTGGTGTCCGTCCTATTACCTGACAATGGTGAAGCCTCTAATGCAGATGTGAATATAGCCTTATATGTCATAAATAATTCAGTTCAATATTTTTATACCAGGAAATTAAATGTTTTTTTACCAAAATAATAGCTTTTCTGTCATGTGCAGAACATATTTCTACATCTCTGTAGTCACTGCGTGCCACTATCTTTTTATGTCAAAGATACAATAGCTTTCAGTGCATTTGACATAAAACTTCTGTCTTTGATATATTAGCATTACTTACATCATTTTGCCACAAGACTTTTATCATTTAATGATATTTTGTGTTCTTGGTCTCTGGGTGCCTCTTCTTTTTAAATTATTGATTGGTTTGCAGAGATTTCGTTTTTTTGATACCTTAGGCTCTTATACATGCAAGTCCTGGGTATGAATAACGGCAGTGTTTTCCCTGCTTATACTAGAATATGTAATTCATTTGACAACCTTATCTTCAATCATTTGTCTTCTATCTTACCACTGGGAATAAAGTAAATGTGCCAACTACATTAACTTAGCATTAAAAATGAATTTGGTGACAGATGAAATCTCTCTCTGAAAGGCAAAACCTTATAAATTACCATTGTGTGAGTTCCATTGTATAATAAATGCAATTTTACAAACAAGGCAATGGACTTTAAGATATAGTGATAAATGTGACTTATGGGAAATACGGTATTTCACACTTTCTTGTGTATTATCTTGTATGTTGTGTGTCTATTAAAAACTCCTTCCTATAGATGGGTGTACCATTAAGTCCAAGTTATAGTGTTCTTATAACAACGGGATGTATTGGCATGTCCAGTGGATGGCACAAGCACAAAAGTGATATCTATGATAAAAGGAAGTTCCGGCTATAATATACAGCCAATAAACAACCAGGATCAGAGTTACCTCCAATTCAGGCAGCTTAATCCTGTAAATGCAACAGTCAATAGTGACTGAAGCAGCCAAGGAGTTTGACAGAGGGAGAGGACACATTCTGTTGGACCCATTATCACTCAACTGAAAAAAAGTTTCCATTGCAGCTGTAAGTCTTTAAAATGACATTGTCTAATACATTTTTAATAATTGATCAATTATCAACTCCACCCCTTTCCCAAAGTGGAGAAGATATAAGATGATAGTATGTTGCATTTTTTCCAGACTCCTGATGAAGGCTCTTTTATAACCGAAACACGTTGTGTTTTATTTGCTTCATATACATTTTTATTAAAGAAATCATCGGTGAGCAATGATCTAATACGATTCCTATTTCTCACTTTAAAAAAAAAAATGTTGTAAATATCCTTCAATCCTCTAATCATTTTACTTCTACAATGAAACCCCTTGTGGTGGACGCGCCGATCACCTGGATCCTTGCTGCTATTCATCTGTGGTTGGAACTCCATTGGAAACATTTCCATGGTTCACCAGGCTGACTGCGATGCGCAACACGGAACCTTTTTTGGTGCCTTTCCTAGTGCTGATTACTACGCTTAGATAGCTCTCCTATTTTTCCCCTATTCCTTAAACCTATTCACCTGCAAGATATTTTTCATGATTTTTTTTTATATTGCATACTTCTTTCGAGGGTAAAAACATCAAATTGTACTTTATTTACCTACCGCTACTCCAGTGCCAGATCCCTGCTGCTGCCCCCTTTCTTGTTGAAGGATACAATGGGGATGTCATGGCTGCAGCCAATCACTGGGCTCAGTAGTCTTGTGCCAACTAACCTGTCATTATCGCTGAGCATAGTGATTGGCTGCAGCAGTTATCATATCTGTAGCTCTGACGCCATTATTGTGGAAAACCCCTTTGAGTTGCTTCTTGTCTGAAGCATCCACTAGAGAAAGCATTAGAGTGTATTGAATACTATTCTGTATAGAATTTTGTGGTATATTAGTATTTTTTAGTATATGTTGCTTATATAACAATATTTTCTGCAGGGCTGTACCCAAGAGGACTTACAATCTAGTTGATTATTCTCAGATAATACACGCAGTACGGCTAATTGTATATCAGCCAACCTACTATTATCTTTTTTTGGATTGTGGTAGTAAATCCAATAAGTATATGGGGTGACGTACAACTCTGTGCAGTTGTTGATCTTGACTGGATTACAAAAAGTAACCGAGCATTGCAAAGGAACATTGCTGACCACTGAGCCACCGGGCAATAAGCAGTTGGCTCCCATGTCCTCTATCTTGGTGACGGCAGATAGCCGGCATGGCATCTGTAAAATCTATGTCAAAGCATCTGATTTGGGGTTCTGTATAAAAAAGGCAGAGCTACTTCTTTAAAGATATATTAGGAAACATATTGGAGCAGAACTTTGGCCCTAATATCATGAAGCTATTCTATAAATGCTTGAGATATGTAGTTTTCAAACTCAAGACTCATTCTGCATTCATTGAGTACGCCTATGCAGTTGTAAGATTAGTGCTGCTCATATTAGAAATGCTAGTAAAAATTCTAATGGATGATTATATCCAGTTGGCTAATCTGAATGTGCAGACGCTGCAAACTGTATTCATGTTTGCACGAAAGTGAATTGAGTTATATCACACACATCGCATTCTCTAAGGTTAGATAATACTTTATTCATGAATTGCAAGTCAAAATGTAGAGGAGGGCATTGCATTATACATGGCTCGTATTGTTTTACACAGCTAAGTTCTCTTTAGACTAGAAAAAAATATGAATCATTTATTAGTTTTCACTCCCAGCTCATTGGATGCTGCCAATGATCATCCTTAAGCAAGTCACTGAGTTGAGAGAAGTTTATTATAGCAAAGTAGTTTAATATTTCTTCATTGAGATTCATTATTGTGACAAACAGCAATTACCAAAAGTTTCACATAAGGGAATTACAGTTTACTCCTTCCTTGTTGCAACTGGGAATGCTTCCTAAACAGCTGACAATATCACTTAGTAGATAATGAATAAGTTATTAAAATGATAATGGGATAGCATACTCAAACTGATACTCCAACAAATGAAAAGCAGGCTCATGGTGGTCATTGTAGGAAAAGATTCTGGACAACAGCGTTAAAGGGATTGTCTGGGCATAAAATAAGGATATCCTATTCTTACAATAGCTCATTAATATCGAAATGGTGGGATCAGATTGGTGGGGGTACAAAACCTGGCACTCCCACCAATCAGCTATTATTAACTTCTGTGGCTGCCGGGTGTAAGCATTGAACAGAGATGAACAGCACAGCTCCCTTTAATGTGTGGGGGATGTTAGTGTATAATAAAGATCAGCTACTATTTACACAAATTGAAGAGCATCTGCAGTTTTTGGCAGTGGACGCAATAAAAAGGATAGGAGTTGCCTTGTTCAGGTATGTGGACACCTGACCATCACATCTACATGATGTAGAAGTATGTGGACACCTGACCATCACATCTACATGATGTAGAAGTATGTTGACACTTGACCATCACATCTACATGATGTAGAAGTATGTGGACACTAGACCATCACATCTACAGGATGTAGAAGTATGTGGACACTAGACCATCACATCTACATGATGAAGTATGTTGACACCTGACCATCACATCTACATGATATATAAGTATGTTGACACCTGACCATCACATCTACATGATCTATAAGTATTTGGACATCTGTCCATCACATCTACATGATGTAGAAGTATGTTGACACCTGACCATCACATCTACAGGATGTAGAAGTATGTGGACACTAGACCATCACATCTACATGATGAAGTATGTTGACACCTGACCATCACATCTACATGATGTATAAGTATGTTGACACCTGACCATCACATCTACATGATCTATAAGTATGTGGACATCTGTCCATCACATCTACATGACGTAGAAGTATTCTGACACCTGACCATCACATCTACAGGATGTAGAAATATGTGGACACGTGACCATCTCAATTATATGACCTTGTATGACATCCTATTCATATAACATAAGAGCACATGGGGAGTTGGACGCACTTTTGAAGCTATTATTCTTTTGGGAATGCATCATAAAGTGTGTTCAATGACATTGGTGTAACTTGGGTCCAAACATTCATACGAAATGTTAAAGGCTGCAGTCGATCAGCAGGCGGTAATTGGCTATAGCAGTCATAAGACATCCACTGCCAAAAGAAACATTGGACCTGATTCATAAAGACCGGGGATGTTCACGCCAGTCTTGATGAGGGTGGTGGGGAGCCTGAAGCAAACACTCCTGATTCATGAAAAGGCATATCCTTCTTCCTGATTCAGGAGCAACAAACATGCGATGAATATCTCAGAATGAGCATCGCCAGAAATCCTACTTCAGCCCCTGTGGTATAGCAAATCCTGATGCTCGTTATGAATTTGAAAAGTGGCGTTCGCCATGCTCCTCTCCTTACCCAGCTCTGCCCATTTTGTCAGAGCTGGGTGAAAATGGAGTGAGAACACCAAAAGTAACATAATTTTAGCACAGCCACCAGTTGCGCTGTACCCAAATTGCAGATAAGAGAGGTAATATAGTAATGTTGTAGGATATAGAATAGATTTGGATCGGCCCTGAAAAAAGTTTTCTTTTTGTATGTAGCAGCACCAAGGACTGTTATTTAATCAACCCTGCTGAGTAATATAGTGTAGTGATTTACATCTACTCAGCCTGATATGAAGACCAGGATCTTCTGTACTTACTGTACAAAGTCTCTTGTCCTGGCTGTGAAATCCTGTCTGCACTGTGAGAACTCCCTATGTGGCGACCAACTGACAGCCCACAACAAGGCACTGGATCATATACTAATAGAACCCACTGACTCTTTAGGTTTCCAAAAATGTTATCTCAGCTAGAAGGTGGAGCCTCAGAAAAGATTTTTTTCACATTAACAAGCAGTGAGTCTCCTAGACTGGCAAAGCGTATGCACTAAATGCAAGGGATGCCAAAAATTAGAAGGAGGCACTCCAATACCCTTTTGACGACATGTCGTGGAGGGCCTCAGAAAATAGTTTTTCGCATTATTAAGGAGTGGGTATCCTAGACTGGTGATGTGCTTGCACTAAGTGCATGGTCTGGAAAACATTTACACCGGGGGGGTGTACATATCTATAAAGAAATGTTAGAGGTAGGCCTCCATAAAAATTATTAATGCAGGCATCATAAACACCCTTCAAAAATGTATAGCAAGGGTAACATGATCACCCTGTTGATATAGTGGTGGTGCAGGTGGGGAAGGAGGAGGACGACACAAAAAAGATGAAATCCTGAAGCGTATACCCATGTTTGGGTGGGAAGGGGTTCATGGGAATAGTCCAGAAAAAAACAAAACAAACACTGGATTTGAGTTTATGTTCCACTGCTGTTATTCGGTGGTGTTGAGAAGTCTAGTCATTTTCAGCCCTTGTTCAGGGCAGGGCAGGCCAGAACCTCCAAGGCAATATGCTACTAAAACATGGAGTCAGACATCCAACATTATATAATAACTTAATTTTTATTAGATAATGGAAAAAGATTGGCAACAATTATAATAATACATGTAAAAGATAAAAAACGATAACTGTGACTCAGGTGACAAAAAGCATGTAGTACACACACAAGCTATTGGAGAGGGAAACAGAAAAATCACAACTATAAGGTGTCAGTGCTACATGATGATATTTATTGATATCCCAGTTAATGCATGTATATCTATTCATCATGTATTCAGAACTTCAGGTAAAGTTCTAGTATAAATATAGCAAACAGTAACAGTTGCAGTAAATTCAAATACTATCTTTCTGAGCAATTAAATAGAAGATACAAACTAGTGATCTCAACATGTAAGTAAAGATATTTCTTACCTATATCTCTGCTCACAGCCCCAACGCTCGTTTCGCATGGGCTTCCTCGGGGGGATGTCTTGGGACCACCATGGGAAGGAGAGATGGAAAGTTCTCCTTGTAGCATGGGTCTAGAAGGGAGACCAACCAGTAATTAGTATTGGCCAAAATGTGTACAACACGAGGGTCACGGGAAAGGCAGCATAACATAAACTAAGCAATGTGTGCCAGACAGCCAACAGCCAAGACTTCCCTGTCCCCACCAAGAGGACAACTGTCCATCTCCTCCTTCTCAACCTCCTCGTCTTCAGGCCTTCCACGCTGAACAGACAAGATGAAGGAGGTGTGGGTAGTATTGTCTGTAGCGCAGGCAACAAGCTCCTGTTCCTCCTCCTCCTCCTCATTATCACCCAATCCGCGTTGAGAAGATGAGATGAGGCTTGGCTGAATAGCATCACCCTGTATAGTTTCTTTCTCCATCTCAACTTGCTCTGCCTGCAAAGCCATCTCTTTAATTGTGAGCAGTGAGCATTTCAGTAGACAGAGAAGCAGGATGGTTACACTGGTTATGGCGTCATCGCCGCTGACCACCTTGGCAGAGTCCTCAAAATTTTGGAGAACGGTACAGATGTTAGACATCCATGCCCACTCATCAACTCTTATGTGCAGAGGCTGACCGGAATAATGACGGCATGTTGGAGCTGGTATTCAGCTACTGCCCTCTGATGTTCACAAAGCCTTGTCAACATATGTAATGTTGAGTTCCATCGCACACCAGTTGGTGAGCTGAAAGTTGCAAGCACTGCCTGGGTGGCAGAAGCTGTAGCTGACTTGATGGAAATGGGCACACATGTGACATACTTTCAAAAGCAGCCCAGGCTCATCAGGGTAGGTTTTGAGAAAACGCTGATCCACTCAGTTGAGCACGTGGGCCAGGCATGGTACATGTGCGAGGTTGCCAAGCTTCAGAGCCGCCACCAGGTTATGGCCATTGGCTAATGTTGATGTTCCGGAGATGGTGGGTGAGGAGTAGGAGTTGCAGGAACTACTATAGAACGAGGGAGCAACCCTGATTTAACCTGGGCCCGCAATCCTCGGTGTCGGTAGCACATGTTCCATCCCAGGATCTGACTGGTTCTCGGCTTCCACAATATTCACCCAGTGTACTGTCATGGAAGTGTTGTGTCCCTGGCCACAAGCACTTGTCCGTGTATCGGTGGTTACGTGGACGTTCCCAGTAACAGCGTTGTTCAGGGGACGGCTGATGTTATGAGACACGTGGTTGTGTAAGGCAGGGACGGCACACCGGGAGAAATAGTGCCGGCTGGGGACCGAGTACTGAGGGACGGCTGCTGCCATGAGGTTGGAAGCTGTCTGGAAGTGTGGCTAATTGATATTGTGGCCTGTGGGTTTGCGACTGCGTATTTACATTTGTGTTCCAAGGATTGGGGTAAGGAAAACTGAACGCTGTGCTGGGACAAAGATGTGGACATGGTTGCTGATGGTGGTTGCAAGTGTGCAATGACAGGTGCAGGGTGGGAGGCATCTTCGCCTGCATCATGGACAAGGCATTGGTGTGCACGTAGAACAGGGGAAAGAGGAAGTGGTGTCACCCACAGACACTGTTTCTCAACCCTGGCGTTCGGCCCAACTAGTCTGGTGCTTTGCTGTCATGTGCCTGAGCATGCTGGTGGTGGTTGGGCTGGTAGTTTTTCTGCCCCTGCTGATGCTGGCATAGCAGATGTTGCAAATGACCTTTTTTGCGTTAACTGGAGAGTCTTTAAAAAAGCACCAGACTCGGAAAGACCTAACCCTTGGACTGACCACTTCCCTCGTGTTGGTGTTCTGGGGAAGTTTGCTGCCTTGTGTCTCTAGTCACCCCACAAGCCTCTTCCTGTCTGTTGTGGTGTTGCAGATCCCTACACCTCTGCGTTGCTGTCCTCGCTCTGCATGTCACCTTCCCAGGTTGGGTCAGTAACTTCATCATCCACCACCTCGTCTTCCACTTCCGCACCCTGGTCCTCCTCTTGACTTGCTAGCAATTGTGTCTCATGATCATTCACCTCTTGCGACAATAATTGCACTTTCCCACCATCGCCTTCTTGTGACCGTGGCTGCATGCAATCTCCTCATGTCCTGCTTGAAGCGGGCAGGGCGAGAGGCCAGAATCTATAAATGGAAATGTGAACAGTGCTTCGGAGTGTCGGAGTGTCCAAGTGTGAGATCACTTGTCTCCGGGCACTCGGCATGGGGGGAGGAAGGAGGATCAGGATGAGGATTATGTGGTCCGGACTCACGGCTACTGAGACTGGAGCGTGTTGAAGACAGGGTGGTGCTGGCAAACTGACTGGAAGCATTATCCGCTATCCAACCAACAAGCTTTTCACACTGAAAAAACCTACAAGAAGCTATGAGTAAATCTGCGGTCATGTGGCGAGTCACATGACCACACTTGGGGTCGTATTTAAAGGTCCTTGTACCCATAATCAAATCAGCCTCTTGAGAAAGCCAGAAATCTCTAGGCGAAACACGCGTTGAAGCCTTTCTTTCCATGGATCCTTTTTTCACAGCACCTTACAGCCCTTCTATTCCATCTTTGGTAAGGATAATGATGTTTATTGACTGTGGGCTCATGATATTGTTGCAGCATATTGATGCCTATAAATGTATATGGATATAGCCCACAGCCATTTCCTATTTATTTAGTTTGCCTTGCCCTTTCCCCTTATTCACTGATCACACCTCTCATGCAGTGGGTACGGGTTTGTGGGCCATAGGGTGCTGTGTCTCCTGACACTATGCACTCCTTCTGTCTATGCAAAGATTATACTATTTATTATGTGGTGTTAAATTATCAGATGTAATAAAATTGTCATTGTTTTCTACCATTTAAGCTTCCTTGTTTCTCCTTTTTGACTATGTTTCTGAAGTAGGTATATTCATGCTGATTCTGGCATTGCCCAGTTTGTCAGCAATGTTCCTCTTTTTTTGAGTATGTATAAAGCCAGTTTGTGTATACGAAGAAGCAAAATAAACATAAACCGTGCTGTAAATAAATAAATAAAAAACAAAAGTACATTTAAATAACATAGGGTTCTTAGTATCACTGTTTTTGATCAAAAATAGCATAAAAGCCATACCACCATGACAAGGTGACCCCATATGGGATGGTCCTACTCTGTCTATTATTAAAAACCTTACCATGTGTCAAAGTTGACCTCAGTGTGTGAATAAGGGCAGACAAAGGACAAGGTCCCGACCTGTGGACACCAGCCTTAGGAAGCTATTTAAATGTAATTTCCAGCTCAAGGAAGGGAGGCTACCCCCTGGCTTGCACAGAATGCAAAGATGCAAAGAAAAAAGCACAAAAATTGAGCTTAGTTTAAGTTGGTATACATGAAGCACATAAACGCATGTTCACAATGGCCATAAATCAGAAGAAACCTAAAAGAAGCAAAATGAACATAAACCCTGCTGTAAATAATTAAATAAATAAATAAAAAGCAAAAGTACATTTAAATAACATAGGGTTCTTAGTAACACTGTTTTTGATTAAAAATAGCATAATAGCCAGACTGAACTGCATTATCTGCTATCCAACCAACAACCTTTTCACACTGGTCTGGCTTCAAGAGTGGTGTTCCATGCCCCCCTAAAATGTGGGACAGGAAGCTGGGTCGACATGATGTGTGTGTTTGTTGTGCTCCCGCAGCAGGCACAGTTTCACCTTGCTCATGGCCTCGGCCTTTGCGCTCACCATCAGCATCACTTTTACTTCCCCATCCCTTACCACGCGCCTTGCCCATTTTAAAGAATGTATGATATTTCCCTGCTGAGAAAACTGTGCAGTATTTTTATCGCAGTAAAATTTACCGACCTCAGAAGGACTTGTTATAGTGCAGTAGCAATATAGCAATGCTACTGGTTACCGACCAAGTCTGGAGTGATGTTTTGAATGCACTACTGCTGCACTTTAAATAGTGTAGAATTTTTGGATGCTGAGAAAACTGCAGTATTTATATCGCAGTAATATTTGCCCACCTCAGATGGACTTATTACAGTGCAATAGCAATACAGCGATGCTACTGGTTACCGGCCAAGACTGGTTTTATGTTTTGAACGCACAACTGCAGCAGTTTAAGTAGCGTAAATGTTTTGATTTTGAGAAAAATTTTCAGTACTTGTATCACAGAAAATTTAGCACACCTCAGATGGACTCTTTGCACTGCTTGCACTTTATGGCAATGCTATTGCAACCAAACAAGTTTGCCTGTATGCTTTTAATGCACAAATGGAGCAGTATTTCTGGCATAGAAGATTTTGATGCTGAGAAAAGTTTGCAGTATTTGTATCACAGAAAATTTAGCACACCTTAGATGGACTTTTTTTACTCTTTGCACTACAACCCCTGGCAAAAATTATGGAATCACCGGGCTCGGAGGATGTTCATTCATTTGTTTAATGTTGTTGAAAAAAAGCAGATCACAGACATGGCACAAAACTAAAGTCATTTCAAATGGCAACTTTAGGGCTTTAACCCCTTAATAACATCTGACGTACTAATACGCGTCTGTGCCCTGGGACTTAAGAGCCAGACCCGTATTAGTACGTCATCGCGATCGCGCGCGCACCGCACACAGGCTGTGCGGGCGCGATCGCCGCCGGGTGTCAGCTGATTGTCACAGCTGACACCCGGTACTATGTGCAGGGAGCGGTCCTGCACCGCTCCCAGCACATTAACCCCCGCGATGCTGCGATCGAAGTCGATCGAAGTCGATCGCGGCATTGCGGGGGCAAGGGGAGGTGATCGGCGATACTCACCTCCTCTTCCGGCTTCCAGCGCAGTCTGCAAAGGCTTCCCGGGTGTTGCCATGATGACCCGATGTCGTCATGACAACATCCGGGTCACCAGAGAGCAGGAAGATTGCTTGGACATGCGCAGTGCATCTCCAAGCAATCTTCACACTGTGCACTTCTGACAGCCTTCATGGCATAGGGATGGTGCTCCATTCCTGTGCCATGCAGGCGATCAGAAAAAAAAAGTGAAAGTCCCAGAGTGGGACAAAGTAATAAAGTGTATAAACTGTGTGAAAGTGGAAAAAAAAAAAAAATGTGCAAAAATATTATAAAAAAATAAAAAAAATAATACACCAAAAATAAAAATATAATGTACCCATCAATAAATATTATTATAAAAAAAATCAAAAAAAAACAATAAAAGTACACATATTTGGTATCGCCGCGTCCGGAACAACCTGACCTATAAAACTGTCCCACTAGTTAACCCCTTCAGTGAACACGGTAAAAAAAAAAAAAAAAAAACGAAGCAAAAAACAATGCTTTATCACCATACCGCCAAACAAAAAGTGGAATAACACGCGATCAAAAAGACGCATATAAATAAAAATGATACCGCTGAAAACTTCATCTCGTCCCGCAAAAAACAAGCCACCATACAGCTTCATCAGCCGAAAAATAAAAAAGTTATAGCTCTCAGAATAAAGCGATACTAAAAAATATTTTTTTCTATAAAATAGCTTTTATTGTCTATAAGCGCCAAAACATAGAAAAATGATACAAATGTGGTACCGCTGTAAACGTACTGACCCGAAGAATAAAGCTACCTCATCAATTTTACCACACGCGGAACAGAATAAAAAAAAAAAAAAAAAAATTCCTGAATTGTTGGTTTTTGTTTATTCTGCCTCCCAAAAATCGGAATAGAAAGCGATCAAAAAATGTCACGTGCCTGAAAATGGCACCAATAACAACGTCAAGTCATCCCGCAAAAAACGAGCCGTCACATGACTGTCAGCCAAAATCTGGAAAAATTATAGCTCTCAAAATATGGCGATGCAAAAACTAGATTTTACAAAAAATGCGTCTTTTAGTGTGTGACAGCTGTCAGTCATAAAAACCCCATATGATTCTGGCATTGCTGTAATCACACCGACCCGAAGAATAAAGTCGTCTAATCACTTATACCGCACAAGGAACGGCGTCAAAAATAAACTCTTGGGTTAGGATTGGGCTAGGGTTAGGGCTGGGTTTGGGGCTAGGGTTGTGCTGGGGCTATGGTTGTGCTGGGGCTAGGGTTGTGCTGGGGCTAGGGTTGTGCTGGGGCTAGGGTTGTGCTAGGGCTAGGGTTGTGCTAGGGTTAGGGCTGGGGTTGGGATTTTTTTCAAAAGTAAGAAAAAAAGATGACGATATGGCGACTAGTCTTGAGAGCAAGTGCTTGCTACTTGAGTTTGCATCGGGTGCTCTGGTATGCATTGAGTATCGTGGGTATTTGAGTGACATGCTCGAGTCTCTGCCCCATATGCTTCGCGGCCAAAAAACTTTACGGGGATTGCCTGCCATGCACGAGCGATTCCCGCATGTTTTTTTTTGGGTGTCTAATAACTGTGAAACATGCGGAGCAGGGACTCGAGCATGTCACTCGAGCACACGCTGTACATGGTGCATACCTGGATACCCGATGCAAACTCAAGTAGCGAGCACTTGCGCTCAAGAATAATGACAACTTATTCAATATGATGACCTAATGTAAACAAATTCTGTGCCGTACCTCTGGGTTCAAAATGTTCACTATACACCTTAATAAAATCCTTGAGGGGTATAGTTTCCAAAATGGGGACACTTGTGGGGGAGCTCCACTGTTTAGGCACATCACGGGCTCTCCAAACGCGACATGGTGTCCGCTAACAAATTGAATGGAAAATCGGCTCAAATTGTTAGCGGACGCCATGTTGCGTTTGGAGAGCCCCTGTGTGCCCAAACATTGGAGCTCCCCCACAAGTGACCCCATTTTGGAAACTAGACCCCCAAAGGCACCTATCTAGATGCATAGTGAGCACTTGGAACCCCCAGGTGCTTCACAAATTGATTCGTAATAATGAAAAAGTGAAAAAAAAAACACTTTTTCATTTTTATGAATCAATTTGTGAAGCACCTGGGGTTCCAAGTGCTCACTATGAATCTAGATAGGTGCCTTGGGGGGTCTAGTTTCCAAAATGGGGTCACTTGTGGGGGAGCTCCAATGTTTGGGCACACAGGGACTCTCCAAATGCAACATGATATCCGCTAACAAATTGTCGGCTCAAATTGTTAGCGGATATCATGTTGCATTTTGAGAGTCCCTGTGTGCCCAAACATTGGAGCTCCCCCACAAGTGACCCCATTTTGGAAACTAGACCCCCCAAGGCACCTATCTAGATGCATAGTGAGCACTTGGAACCCCAGGTGCTTCACAAATTGATTCATAAAAATGAAAAAGTGTTTTTTTTTCCACTTTTTCATTATTACGAATCAATTTGTGAAGCACCTGGGGGTTCCAAGTGCTCACTATGCATCTAGAAAGGTGCCTTGGGGGGTCTAGTTTCCAAAATGGGGTCACTTGTGGGGGAACTCCAAAGTTTGGGCACAGAGGGGCTCTCCAAACGCAATGTGGTGTCCGCTAACAATTTGAGCCGATTTTCCATTCAATTTGTTAGCGGATACCATGTTGCATTTAGAGAGTCCCTGTGTGCCCAAACATTGGAGCTCCCCCACAAGTGACCCCATTTTGGAAACTAGACCCCCAAGGCACCTATCTAGATGCATAGTGAGCACTTGGAACCCCTAGGTGCTTCACAAATTGATTCGTAAAAATGAAAAAGTGTTTTTTTTTTCACTTTTTCATTTTTACGAATCAATTTGTGAAGCACCTGGGGGTTCCAAGTGCTCACTATGCATCTATAAAGGTGCCTTGGGGGGTCTAGTTTCCAAAATGGGGTCACTTGTGGGGGAGCTCCAAAGTTTGGGCACACAGGGGTTCTCCAAACACAACATGGCGTCCGCTAATTATTCAAGCAAATTTTACAATCAAAAAGTCAAATGGCGCTCCTTCCCTTCCGAGCCCTGCCGTGCGCCCAAACAGTGTTTCTTCCCCAAATATTGGGTATCTGCGTGCCCAGGGGAAATTGCACAACAAATTTTGGGGTCCATTTTTTCTTGTTACCCCTGTGAAAATAAAAAAAATTGGGTCTAAAGTAACATTTTTGTGAAAAAAGTTAAATGTTCATTTTTTTCTTCCACATTCAAAAAATTCCTGTGAAGCACCTGAAGGGTTAATAAAGTTCTTGAATGTGGTTTTGAGCACCTTGAGGGGTGCAGTTTTTAGAATGGTGTCACTTTTGGGTATTTTCTATCATAAACACCTCTCCAAGTGACTTCAAATGTGATGTGGTCCCTAAAAAAATGGTTTTATAAATTTTGTTGGAAAAATGAGAAATCGCTGGTCAACTTTTAACCCTTATAGCTCCCTAACAAAAAAAAATTTTGGTTCCAAAATTGTGCTGATGTAAAGTAGACATGTGGGAAATGTTATTTATTAACTCTTTTGTGTGACATATCGCTCTGATTTCAGGGCTTAAAAATTCAAATTTTGAAAATTGCAAAATTTTCAAAATTTTCGCCAAATTTCCGTTTTTTTCACAAATAAACGCAAGTGATATCGAAGAAATTTTTCCACAATCATGAAGTACAATATGTCACGAAAAAACAATCTCAGAATCAGGGGGATCCGTTGAAGCGTTCCAGAGTAATTACCTCATAAAGTGACAGTGGTCAGAATTGTAAAAATTGGCCCGGTCATTAACGTGCAAACCACCCGCGGGGCTTAAGGGGTTAAGAAACACTAAAAGAAATCAAGATTAAAAATGTGGTACTCAGTAAGGGTAATTTTTTTCAGATCAAGCAGAGGGAAAAAATTATGGAATCACTTAATTCTGAGGAAAAAATTATGGAATCACCCTGTAAATTTTCATTTCCAAAACTAACACCTGCATCAAATTAGATCTGCTCATTAGTTTGCATCTAAAAAGGAGTGATCACACCTTGGAGAGCTGTTGCACCAAGTGGCCTGACATGAATCATGGCTCCAACACCAGAGATGTCAATTGAAACAAAGGAGAGGATTATCAAACTCTTAAAAGAAGGTAAATCATCACGCAATGTTGCAAAAGATGTTGGTTGTTCACAGTCAGCTGTGTCTAAAATATGGACCAAATACGAACAACATGGGAAGGTTTTTAAAGGCAAACATACTGGTAGACCAAGGAAGACATCAAAGCGTCAAGACTAGAAACTTAAAGCAATATGTCTCCAAAACAGGAAATGCACAGCAAAACAAATGAGGAACGAATGGGAGGAAACTGGGGTCAATGTCTGTGACCAAACTGTAAGAAACTGCCTAAAGGAAATGGGATTTACATACAGAAAAGCTAAACAAAAGCCATCATTAACACCTAAACAGAAAAAAACAAGGTTACAATGGGCTAAGGAAAAGCAATCGTGGACTGTGGATGACTGGATGAAAGTCATATTCAGTGCTGAATCGCGAATCTGTATTGGGCAAGGTGATGATGCTGGAACTTTTGTTTGGTGCCGTTCCAATGAGATTTATAAAGATGACTGCATGAAGAGAACATGCAAATTTCCACAGTCATTGATGATATGGGACTGCATGTCAGGTAAAGGCACTGGGGAGATGGCTGTCATTACATCTTCAATAAATGCCCAAGTTTACATTGATATTTTGGACAGTTTTCTTATCCCATCAATTGAAAGGATGTTTGGGGATGATGACATCATTTTTCAAGATGATAATGCATCCTGCCATAGAGCAAAAACTGTGAAAACATTCCTTGAAAGAAAACACATAAGGTTAATGTCATGGCCAGCAAATAGTCCAGATCTCAATGCAATTGAAAAATTGAAAATCTTTGGTGGAAGTTGAAGAAAATGGTCCATGACAAGGCTCCAACCTGCAAAGCTGATTTGGCAACAGCAATCAGAGAAAGTTGGAGCCAGATTGATGAAGAGTACTGTTTGTCACTCATAAAGTCCATGCCTCAGAGACTGCAAGCTGTTATTAAAGCCAGAGGTGGTGCAACAAAATACTAGTGATGTATTGGAGTGTTCTTTTGTGTGTTTGTTTTTCATGATTCCATAATTTTTTCCTCAGAATTGAGTGATTCCATAATTTTTTCCCTCTGCTTGGTCTGAAAAAAATTACCCTTACTGAGTACCACATTTTTAATCTTTTTTTTCTTTTAGTGTTTCTTAAAGCCCTAAAGTTGCCATTTGAAATAACTTTAGTTTTGTGCCATGTCTGTGATCTGCTTTTTTTCAACAACATTAAACGACTGAATGAACATCCTCCAAGCACAGTGATTCCCTAATTTTTGCCAGGGGTTGTATATAGTGATGCTGTTAGAACCAAACAAGTCTTCCTGTATGCTTTTAACACATAAATGGACTACTATTTTTTGCGTAGGATATTTTGATGCTGAGAAAACTTTTCAGTATTTGTATCACAGAAAATTTAGCACACCTCAGATGGACTCTTTTCACTCTTTGCACTATATAGCGATGCTATTCCAATCACCAAAGTCTGGCTGTATGCTTTTAATGCACAATTTGAGCAGTGTAAATGGCGTATAATATGTCTTTTCACAACAATTTGCAGGATTAAGAGCAAAAAAATTATTAGTAGTCCTCAGAAGGGTTATTAGATATGAGTTCCAGCCCAGAAAGGATGTGTAATGAACCCTATCCTGTCCTACCATGTGCATCTGGCACAATCTCTCCCTAACTACTGCTAACAGCAGTATTAATATTCATTAGAATGAGCCCTTATAAGGGCTGTTGTTGCAGATTTCTAAAATAAAAGTGGTGTGGAATCCCTGCCTAAACGCAGCTAAAATTCTCTCCCTCACTCAGCAGCAACTCTCCCTATTATGCCTGTTTTCGGGGTAGACTGTGAGGAGCATAGGGTCCTGGGTCTTATGCGGCCAGCCATTCACAGTAATGCCATCACCAACATGGCTACAGCATTACAATGACTGACAGGCAATCCCCGCATGTTTTTTCACTGTCACCAACATGGGGGACGGGGACTCGAGCTTCTGCTCGAGCTTTAAAAAAAATATTAGCCAAGTAACGAGCATCTTGAGCACAGTGATGGTCGGGCGAGTAACGAGTAATGACAAGCACACTCGCTCATCACTAGTGACATTCTCTAGACATGTAATAGATATGTAGTTTACAGGAACAAAGAAAATAAACTTGACATTGAATTAAGAACTATAACAATCAATGTGGGCAAATTTACTCAGGTCACATTGGCATATCGCTGTAAACTAGCAGGCTGGGTTGAGCAAATGACGTCACATTGAATCAAAGTAAAATTAATCCCTTCAAGATTTTCTTAAAACAGCCAAAGGCATAAAATTGCCCAGATTCACCGGACTAAAGCTTGTGACATCACCACCTTCACATTGACATCACATCATATAATAAAAGAATAAGAAGCAAGGGTGCCCCATATGTGAAATTGGCAGGATAAAATAGAAATAAAGACTCAAGGGAGTCGCTCCACTGGTAAAGTTGCGCAAATTGCAAGCACACACTGTGTGGCGACCCTGAGGGTTCAGTCGCCATAGAGGTACTGCACCTCAGCCCGAGGTGTGGTATCTCCTCTTCCAGGTAAGGATGGAGCACTTCTCAGGACCCTACTTCACGACTCAACACTACACCACTCCTGTCCTGCAGGGGTCCTAAATGCACCAGGGTGCTGCCCCGTCCTGGGATATAGAAGATGGGGGTAACCAAAGATAGGGGGAACCATGTAGTGGGTGAGGGTGGAGGACACACTTTTAGGGTACACTTACTAATTCATATTTAATCTACGGCCATCTTAGGGTCAAGGTCCCTAGCTAAGAAGGCCTGGAGGGGAGCAGTGGCGACAAGCTCCACAGGCAAAAGGATCTCAGGGGGATGCGGACGGAGCAGCATACGCCACCTGTATTTCTTACACTGGCCTAGTCAGAGGGACTCCTGCTGCAAGAGGGGTGACCGGCCCCCGATATCTGACTTTGTTATTTCACGTCTCAGTCAGAAAAGCCCGGAGGCTTAGTGGATCCCAGGAGGGATACGGACGGAGCGGCATACGCCACCTGTACCTTTCTACCTGCGTTTATCCAGTGGGACCCGGCCTTACACCTAGTTCTAACCACACATACAGTCAGGAGAAGACTTAGAGGGAGAACTCACCAAGGAGAGGAACACACACCAGAGGGGTCTCGACAGGTGCTCCTTATCTACCTGGAAAGTGCTGGACCCCCTTCCCGGTGGCCGCAGTACGCCGCGAGGAGCAGAGGGAAGCTTTGTGGCTAAAGTTCATCTGAATGTGAGTAAAAACCCTAGATGACTTCACACCCCGCTTCAGCCTGTTATTTCCTGCACGGCACTGCACCCACCATTCCTCATCACACTGCCCTGAGGCCTGCTCCGCCTGCGGGGAGCCGTCCCAGCTAAGCTGCCTTTAACACCGGCCTCAGTGGACTGAAGCAGCGCTGGTGTCTATCACCGGAAACCGTAGGTGGCGTAGTTGGAAAATACCACTCAACCCTGAAAGCCCATTAAATCTTTTATGTGACTGCCCTGGGCACGGACCGGGTCCGGGCCACGACTGCAACCCCGAGACACCTACACTACCCGGCCCCGAGTAACCCCATTTCCCAGGGAGGGCTGTGAGCGTCACAACTGCATAGGGATTTAGGAATGGTAAGACATGGCTTCTGCTCTACCTGATGGACCTGACCAAGTCAGGCACAATACTTGAGGAAAAATGGAAACCTGATGAAGGCGTTAAAACAACTCCGAAATAAAATTGTCCATAAAATTCCGTTCTTTCTAATCTCCTAGTCACCCTGTTTTCTCTGGACTCAGCAGCTTATTCACCGCATTTTTCATTTTTTTTTCATCAAGTCATATAAAATACTCAAAAGCTTACTGGGCTGAGCATCACAATCTCCTCGAGCAGCAGGCCTCACAAGGGACCTGTTGTACATTGGTTATTAACACACACATGATTATGTTGTCTTTAATAATTTCACTGAATATTTGGTCATTGCATTACCTCAAAACTCAACATTAACATTAACATTATATCCAAATGCAGCAAGATATACAAGCACAATGCAATATAATCTCAATGCTTGTTACTAGAGTAAAATAAACGAAAGTAAAATGAAAGTAGTATGAGAGTATAAGTTAGTATACATGCAATGGTAGGAGCATGTTCACACTGACCATTAAACAGACAAAACCTAAGATAGAAACAAAATGAACATATTCCCTTCTCTAAGTAAGTAAAAAGCAATAGTGCATATAAATAGCATAGGGTACTTAGTAAATACTGTTTTTGATCAAACAAAGCATTAAAAGTCATCCCACCAGCACCAAGGTGTACCCAGTAGGGACCGTCCTAACCTCTAATATTAAAACCAAAAATTCTCGCTCTCCAGCACTGATATCCTACTCCTCCACACTCCAGGACACAGTGATACATTTGAAAAAGACCTAGGATGGGTAGAAACATCACTCATCTAGCACTACTTGTCACTTTTCTGTCCCCTTACCCAGCACTATGATGAACTATTGTGTTTAAATAAACCAGCATCAAACTGAAATTCTTTGTGTGAGTGCGGTTGATTTTCTACAAGTCTACTACTTGGGTCTCCCAATTCAACTTGCACCCCCTCATCAACGCTGAGTGTGCTCCATATTTCTCTACTTAAAAATGAATTCAATGTGAATAAGGGCCGAGCAGGCCACTGAAGCACACAAGGGCGTGGCCTCCCTTTCTTTGAGCCTGACATTACGTTTATATAGCTTCCCATCGCTGGGTGTCCATAGTTGGCCCCTGGTCCTGCTGGCCCCTTATTCATGTTGAGGTAATTTTTTGACAGATGGTAAAGTTTTAATACTAGAGGTTAGGACTAGTGATGGGTCGACCCCTGGATGTTTTGTCTGGAGGGTTTGGTTGAACATCTATTAAAAGTTCGGATTCGGGTACTGTTCCGTGTACTGTTTCAGACCCCATTCATATGAATGGGGAGTCCGAAAATCCGTGGTTTCCCATGCCGTCATCTGCTTGACAGCGCAGGAAAAAGGGGCTCTGATCGGAGGTAAGATTGTTACCACTGGTCAGAGCACTGCGGGATCACACTGTTAGATGTGAACGTGATCCTGCAGCTGTCAGTGTGACTGTGAGTAGTCATCAGCAGGCGCCTGTGCTCCAAGTAAAAAAAAAATTAAAATAAATACATTTTGAAATAAAAATAAAAAACACAGTTATACTCACCTAACACCTTAAGCCCTTGTCCCCTGTAAAAATAAAAAACAAAAAACACCATGATACTCATCTTAACACCTAATCCCTGAAGCCCATGTCATCTGTAAAAGAGAAAAAATAATAAACCACCATAATACTCACCTATTTGCCATAATCCATACTATCCCACGACAATCTCATTTGTAGAATAGTCACATCAGCAACCTGTGTCAGTGTGTAGCCAACTGTCATGTAGAGCAGTCACATTAGTGACTGAAGACATTGTCCCCTGAAAATAAAAAGAAAATTTATACTCACCTAACACCTAATCCCAGAAGCCATTGTCCCCGTAAAAATACAAAAATAAAAAACAACCATATCCCTCACATGTCTGACGTGATGAAATAATCCATACTGTCCCACGATGATCTAGACCAGTTGTAGAGCAGTCACATCAAAAGTCATTCATGTGACTGCTCTACAGGACAGCAGGATACACACTGACACAGGCAGTGAGCTGCTGTGAGAGAGGTCACAGGAGTTCATCAGCTGATGAACTCCTGTGACTTCTCTCATGGCAGCTCAGCGCTATACTGTTAGGAATCGTGGCTCTGTGCTCCCACCTGGGAATGGAGCAAGTCCGGTGCTACGCTACTCCGGTTGCAGGCGCCACCATTGTCCTGACCCTGGAGGCAGAGCTACTATATGTGCAAGGAGACTGTCCCAATCTTATGGAACATCACGTTCTGGTGTTGTAGGATGTGTGAGGACATGGGACGCCGTGTCTCTGACTGATTTCTCTGGTTGCCAGGCAAAGCAGGACGCTGCTATGTCTGGCACTGTGCAATGGTTGGATGTTGTCCATTCTGCTGTTCAAACTAGCAGGGACTGTTTGTCTCGGGATGACTGGAAGATATTCAACACATGATCATTAGGCGTGCTATTTAATCCTGCTCCCTGCTCAGTTCTTTGCTGTTTATTACAGTTAATATGTGCTTGGTTGTGAGTGGTGCTAGCATTAGTGCTGCTATCTTTCAGGGGTTTTCTCATTTTCTCTTATGGTTTCACTTCCTGGGGTTCTTGCAGAGGTACTCTCCTGGTTCTTGACTAGGCACCAGACGTGTCAACAGACGCCAGCTGCCGGGCGACAGTGGCCCTGGGAAAGGCTCTGCCAAAGTCACCCTTGCATTTACTGGGAGCTGGGTGAAGAGTATTCCCAGCCATCAAGGGTTCGCCTAGATGGGCAGTTTGTGCCAAGTGCATATGTGACTGCGCCTTTGTTGCTTTGGTATCAGTCTTGCTGGGTCCCCCTGCACAGAACATACCATATACATTGTAGGAGCAATTACACTCCTGTCAGTGTGTAGCTCGCTGCTGGGTAGAACAGTCACATCTGCTGACGTGACTGTTCTACAAGTGAGATCGTCATGGGACACTATGGATGACGTGGATTACGGTGGATAGGTGAGTATTATGGTGGTTTATTATTTTTTTCTCTTTTACAGGTGACATGGGCTTCCGGGATTAGGCGTTAATGAGAGTATTATGGTGTTTTGTTTTTACAGGGGACAAGAGCTTAAAGGGGTTTTCCCACGAACAAAAGTTAATTTTAAAAATTGGCTGTGTCTGACTGTGTACGGAACATGGTCTGATCATACCACATCTCCTGGGCAGAGGAGGACGCAAAAGAGTGTACAGATATTACAGCAGGGGATCGCAAAGGATTCATTTTGTGAGGTAAAATATTGTTTAAAAACAGGCAGTGAAATATTTTACCTCACAAAATGAATCCTCTGCGATCCTCTGCTGTAATGTCTGTTTTGTCTTTTGCTTCCTCCCCTGCCCAGGAGCTGTGCTATGTTCCGTACATGGTCAGACACAGCCAATTTTTAAAATGAACTTTTGTTCGTGGGAAAACCCCTTTAAGGTATTAAGTGTTAGATGAGTATAACTGTGTTTTTTATTTTTATTTCAATATGTATTTATTTATTTAACCTTTTTTTTCTTACTTTGAGCACAGGCGCTGGCTGATGACTATTCCCATCAACGGCGCGGCTCTGTTATCAGTGACAGCAGGTGTAGGCTGGTAGTGGTAGTAGTACTCTCATCAGCCTACACCTGTGACTAGCGGTAAGCTTTTTACTGGGGGTCACAGTCACAGCTGCAGGATCACGCAGACCTCTGACAGAGTGATCCCGCAGTGCTCTGACCAACAGTAACGCTCTTACTGCCGATCAGAGCCGGGAAACAGCCGGTGCTCTGGCTGCCGAACCCAAACAGTAACACGGAAGTTCATGTTCGGGGTCTGTGCCCGAACACTAGGTGTTCGGTACGGACCCCGAACTTTACTGTTCCAGTTCGCCCATCTCTAGTTAAGACTAGTGTTGAGCCACCCCCGCAGTGTTCGAGTTCGGTTTGTCGAACACCCGTGTGTTCGCTGAACTGTTCGTCGAACTGTTCATCGAACACCTTCGAACACCGTTAAAAACAATGGCAGGCAAACAAAAACACATAGAAACACATAGAAAACACCTTCAAAGGTGTCCAAAACCTGACAAACTGCTCAGAAGACACAACTAACACATGGAAAAGTGACAAGTACATATAGTCATGCGAAAAGAAAAGAGGTGGAGGAGTAAAAGGTGGGGGAGACACAGATATAGGCATGCTATGCCCTTCTAAAAGCAAAGAAGTGCGAAGCCAACACGGCCAGTCCATTCCTGCCCGTGCCACCTCCGTGTTGCCGGGTTTGTGCCAGAGCCGCGGTGGACCCTGACGGCCTGTCCCCCCTCTCCCAATACTGGTGCCTGTCCGCTGCTGGGTCGAGCCCCCCCGCGGTGGGGGGGGGGGGGACATCTGCAGAAGAAAGACCATCTTCCAGCCAAACTAAGATGTCGACATCTTTTCGTGGATAATGTGATAAGATCCCTTTCTTACGGCCACGCCAATCGCTACAAATTCCAGATGAGGCACAAAAACAGCAGGTGCTTCAACGGATATCAAGTGCTCCTTCAAGTGGGCTCTCCTCCACCTCAACTTCAACATCACAAATACTCCAGTCCTCAGAGGTGTCACCCCAATCGCACTTGCTTCCTCACAGCTCCCAAGTCTCCAGTTGCCCGTCTGAATATGGGGTAACACAGATGGTTGAGTCTGCACAGCTGTTTACTCATACTATAGCCTGGGAAACGGAGGTCTGCTCAAGAGCTTCTGTTAATCCAGACGAGGAAATGATCTGCACTGATGCCCAGAATCTTTATAAGTCGGATCCAGGACCAGATGAAGAAGGTTCTGAGCATAATTTAGACCCTCGTTCCCAAACTGTAACTCCTGTTCGTGGAGATAATGAGGAAGATGATGATGAGACTCAAATACCTGATTGGAGCGACAACTTGACTTTTCGGTCAGGGCAGGAAGAGGCTGGCTCTGAGGACGACGGGTGTGAGAACACACAGGGTGATGATGATGAGGTTGGAGATCCCACTTACTGTCAACCCACAGTCAGCCAGTCGATGAGGTCAGCAGAGGAGGTGGAGGAGGATGTGACTAGCCCAGGGGATGGGGATGACTCAGTACCCGGGCCTTTGCCTGGCCTTGGGGATGTCGCGGTGGTCGGCTCCCTGGCCCGTACCCTGGGGTCACTCTTTAAAAGGGTGGATAATTGTTAATTTAATAAGAGTTTGTGATGCCACCTGTGGTATCTGGTGAGAAGCACCAGCGCTGCAGCAGTCCACTGAGGCCTGTGATAAGGCAGCTCGATGGTATAGCTTCCCACAGGTGGAGCTAGGTCTCAGGGCAGCGTATGCAGGGGGAATGCAGGACAGGCAAGACCCAGCTGGGTCAGAGCAAGAACGGGAACGGACATGGTAGTCACTTCAGTACCTTTTACTGATGGAAATTCAGGCACATCCCGGAGCACTGTAGGGTGAAGGATGCATATCAGGATCCTCCCCAATGAGCGGGTTTAGGGCCTCCTGTTTCTTGCCTCTGCGTAGTAAGTTTCTGACCTGCCTGGAGCTAGGCCTAACTTTGTCTCTGTCCTGCGCTGGCTGACCTTGTGGTAGGGCCTTCTCTTGGAGTTCACGCTCCCAGTATGCGGGGCCTAAGCGTCTCCTGGCTCTGTTACGTATCAGCACCTTAGCGATCCTGCGACTTGTAGTTCTCCAGGGATTTTGGTTATGCCTTACTGGGTCATAGAGATCCCGGTAAGCTCGGATCCGTTGCCCGGTAAATGCTTCAGGGTGAGCTGGTTAAGCTCATCTGCCCCTTATGTACTAACTTTCCATTTGCCTTCGGCCTACTCGGGCCCTCACTAGGCTATACACACTAACAGCAGCTTGCTGCGCTTCACCGATCTTATGACGCCGGCACACCTTAAGCTCTATGTGGGCTCCCTGAATCTAGCTAGCAGGAGCCTCGTGCTCCACTGCTGAACTATTAACTGAGTTCTCTAGACTAGACTGAGCTCCACTGCAAACTGACCTCTCTTAGGCTTCTCTACTGCAGGAACTCTTCAGAGGAACTGAACTGCCTAGCTCCACCTTCCCTATTTATATCCCTAACGGGCTCCCTCTGCTGGTCTGAGGTGGAAGGTGGAGATGTGTGAATGTTTATGGGGGCCTCTTGTGGAGGGTTCCATCAATGCACTCTTCTAGGATCTGTTATACCAAGCGCAGCGGGGCGTCACAGATGCTACTGAGGATGAGGTTAGGTTGTGCCTTCCTGGACAGAGACGGAGTACTGGAAGCACGTCAACAACTGCATCCTCAACCACAACTCTGCCTCTGACCACAAGTCGTGGTGGCTCTTCAGGTCGCATGGGCTCTAAGCCTTGCATAGCCTGGGCATTTTTTCAGATCGATAAGGATGACCCAACTCGTGTTATCTGTAATATTTGTCACCAAAAGCTAAGTAGAGGCCAAAAAATCCATAGTTTGAGTACTTCATGCATGTACCGTCACATGGATATGAAGCATAAGTTGCAGTGGGAAGCTCACTGTGCTACAATGCGGCCTAGCGGGCCGGGCCAACCACTGTCTGCCCCATCTTGTGCATCTGCAGCCTCTTCATCCTCTGTGACTGGGGGGACAGCAGTCACACATGTTTTTGGACGCAGACCTGCCACCTCTTTAGCAGCAACAGCCAGTGTGATTGGCAGGTCGTCAGTTCATTGGGAAGTGGAAACACCTGCTGGTGTTGAGCCCTCTCCGACATCGAGAGCACCACCTTTGGATCAAGGCAACCTAACATGTCCGCCTGCATCTTCCTCACAGACCGGCAGTTTGCCGGGGACACCCTTCTCAACCCCGTCTAAGCACAACAGCCAGCCCTCGGTCCCTCAGATGTGGACAAGTAAAAGACCATTTCCTCCTAGCCAAGAGAAAGCTAAGAGGTTGAATTTCACCATCTGCAAGCTCTTGGCTACAGAAATGCTTCCTTTCCGCCTGGTGGACACAGAGGATTTTCGAGACCTTATGTCCGTCGCAGTGCCCCAGTACCAGATGCCCAGTCGGCACTACTTCTCAAAGAAAGGTGTGCCTGCGTTCCACCAGCATGTCGCACACAACATCACCACTTCTTTGAGAAACTCTGTGTGTGACAGGGTGCATTTCACCACAGACACTTGAACGAGTAGGCATGGACAGGGGAGTTACATGTCGCTGACTGGGCACTGGGTAACTATGGTGACAGCAGGACAAGGGGCTGCTGTCCAAGTCTTGCCGTCCCCATGAGTTGTGCATCAATCCTCTTTATCTCAAAGTTCCTCCACTGCTTCTGCCTCTTCAACCTCCTCTCGGTCCTCCACCTGCACCCAAAGCCTGTCTGGTCATGCCACAAGCTTTCTAATTGCGCAGAAGGGATCCTGCACACCTCCTTACTATGCTGGCAGCAGGGCTCAACGTCATCAGGCGGTTTTTACTTTGAAATGTCTGGGAAATGTGAGTCACACAGCTGAGGAGTTGTGGTCAGCTCTGGAGACCCAGTTTCATGAATGGTTGTCTCCACTGGACCTGCAACCAGGGAAGGCCTTGTGCGGCAATGCTGCAAACCTGGGTGCAGCCCTTCGCCGGGGCAATGTCACACACATGCCTTGTATGGCTCACGTGTTGAACCTGGTTGTCCATCAAGTTTTAGCCCACTAGCCTTCTGCAGACGGCACTGTCTCTGTGTGCTCAGTTCCGCCATTCGCATCCCGCAGCTCAACGACTTACATCTGTACAGAAGTCGTTGGGCCTACCAGTTCACCGGCTGAAATGCGATGTGCCGACTCGGTGGAATTCAACTCTGCACATGTTGCAGCGACTGTGGCAGCACCGACAAGCCCTGGTGCAATACGTTCTGACATATAGCATGGGCCAACGAGATCCAGAGGTGGGGCAAATCACGCTGCAGGAGTGGTCTCAGATCAGGGACCTATGAAGTTGACGCGCCCCCTGGGCCGTGGGATACCCGGAGCCGGGCCGGTAGACGCTGGGGGTTGTAGTCACTGTGGCGGTGACCCGGTCCGTGACCCAGGGCGGTCAATCCAAGGGTAATTTGTATATATGGGTTTTATAATGTCAGACTATGCCACCTCTGGAGTGCGGCAAAAGGGGCCGCCGCTGCGGAACAGTCCTCTGAAGCTGGTGGTTTTGCAGCAATGGTATTATTACTCCCCACAGGAAGAGTGTAGCTTCAGGGCAGTGTGGGTGGATGATGGTGGTTGTAGTGCAGGGAGTCAGTAATGAACATAGAGTCCGTGTGATGCAGTCCCAAGATCTTTACTCACAGTTGTTGCAGTCCAGATTACAGGTACCAGAGCAATCTCCCCCGTCGTGCTGTGCGTACTCAGTGAGGGGCTCAGTCCACCCCCAGATAGCTCTGAAGTACTTAGCAGGACCCCCTTCTGTGTGTCCTTTCTCTGGCCTTCTCCCTGCACCTCACACCCAGTGACACTTCTATCCGGTATCCTCGGGCCTTGGCGGGCGACGTGTGTTCCGTCCCCTGGGTCCTATGTGGCTACCTTCTTAGTGAGACTGGTGTGGACTTTGGCCTGCAGTACATGAAATGCTGCAGCCTCCGGTTTCTAGTTTAGCCTTGCTGTTTCTCCACTAGTTGAGGGACCGGTTCCCCTTATCTGGCCTGACCCCTCTATCTCCTGGTAGCAGCGGGAGTACGGGTGGCCTTCTGCACAGCCCATACCCCTAGGGTCCCTTCGGTTCCTGGAGCCTTCCTGCTCCCACTCCTCTCTTCTCTCCTTCAGTCCTGGGCCTCCCAGGCTAGGCCCGCCTCTGGAGCAGAGCTCATGCAGAGCCTCTGCTCCTGTCACTTTTCCTCCTCTGACTGGCTTGCTCTTTCTAAGATGGCTTCCTATTTATACTCTCCCTGTCATGTGCTCCCCTAAGCACCCACTGCATAGGACCCTCCCGCCAGCTAGGGACCTGGGACTGTGCTCTCCCTTAGGAGTAATCCTTCCTTACCTGAGGGTGAGATACCACACCTCTGGGTGAGATGCAGTAACTCTGTGGCGACTGAACCCTCAGGGGTGCCACACACCCTTCTGCACAGTTTTGAAATGGTGACGAAGATGTTTAGTGCTGACGACGATGCCATTATCAGCATGACTATTCCGGTGATTTACATGCTGGAGCACACATTAAACAGAATTCAGAGTCAGGTGGTGGGACAAGAGGAGGTGGAGGAAGTAGAGGAGGAGTCGTATGCGGAAGGGATAACATCTCCAAGGTCCAGACGGTCGGCAGCACCAAGGCGGCAGGCATGTGAGGGTGGGGGAGAGGGATTAACCAGGGCGCATGGTAGCAGCTAAACTGTTGAGGAAGGTGCAGGAGCTGAGGAAGAAGTGGAGGACGAACTGGCGATGGGCATAGAAGACTCATCAGATGAGGGAGACCTTGATCACATTTCTGTTGTGCGAGGTTGGGGGGAGAGGGCAGAGGAAGGAAGCATGGTTCTTACCTCGCTACCAACACAACAAGGACTTGGTCCTCCTGGATGCGCAAGACACATGAGTGCCTTCTTGCTGCACTACCTGCAACATGACCCTCGGATTGTCAGAATTCGAAGTAATCCTGACTACTGGGTTGCCACACTCTTAGATCCCCGGTTCAAAAGTAAATTTGCCGAAATAATTCCTGCCATAAAAAGGGATTTAACCATGCAGGAGTATCTGCAGACGCTGTTGCAGAATCTTACATGTGCTTTTCCACAAAACACCAGTGGTGCACGTAGTAAATCTCACAGTTCTAACTTGCCAACCGTGGGACTGTCGAGTCTTCATCACTCAAACCGTAACAGTAAAACAGTATCTGCTGGTAACAGCAATTTTGTGGAATCGTTTCACCTCTTTTTTAGACCATCCTTTGCAAGGCCACAGGAGACAAGAAGTCTGACACATAGTCAACGCCTAGACAGGATGGTACAGGAGTATCTCGAAGTAAACATTGAAGCCATGACTGTGTCACTGGACCCTTGCTCATTTTGGGATTCCAATCTGGAAAAATGGCCGGAGCTCGCCACTCACGCCTTGGAGACCTTGTCATGCTCCGCAGCCAGCGTTCTCTCTGAACGTGTGTTCAGCGCTGCTGGTGGTGTGCTGACAGATAAGCGCACGCGGCTCTCCACTGATAATGTAGACAGACTCACTTTCATAAAGATGAACAAATCATGGATTCGCAAAGACTTTTCTACCCCTGTGTCATCCTGGGGGAGACTAAAAGCTTGAGGATTTCGTAAAATCACCTCACCAACCGTTTTAAGCAACTGTGGGGCAATTGATGCCACTTAACCCTAGAACGCATGACCATAAAAATCTACACTTTCACATACCTGGGACCTTTTAGGCCCGTGTGCAAATAACATGGAATAACTCAAAGTCAAATGACAAACAACTATATACATGAAGAATACCTAGAGTTTCAAAATTCTAACTAAAGTAATCTTGCAGAAAATAGAAAACATCAGGGCGGGCCTGCGAGGCCCCTGGTATGCGTTCTAGGGTTAAGTGGTGTCTGTGCCACAATTTTGGGAAAAAATGGAGACTCTTTTTGGAGTCCCCTTGCTGTGTCTTACGTGACGTTGGCATCGTCAATTCCAGGTGGGTTGGGTCGCCCCCCCCCCTTTTAACTGTAAGAAACTACATACACTATGGCTTGGGGTAACACAGATGGTTGAGTGTGAAGAGCTGTTTACTCAGAGGTCTGCTCCAAAGCTTCAGTGTCTGCTAGTCAGTGTAGAATTTTTAACTGCATCTAGCCTAGGCAATACTTTGGGCGTAGTAGTCCAGCTGCGAAGCAAGCTGCACCGCCTGTGTATCTAATAAGAATTTTTAAATGCATCTAGCCTAGGCAGACTGTGGGGACCCCCAACCAAACCCAGACGCTCAGCCCCCCTACCGCCCCCCTTTCATTGACAATACAATAATGTAACTCTTACAACTGGATGGGTGAGGATCGGTCACAGCTTTATTAACTCTTTAACTCAATCCATTAGAAAGGCATTTTATTTCTAAAATAATTCAGCTTGTTGCAGCATGCCCTGGGTCTCCACTCCGGCAAGTTGGCCAACAAGTGTAACTCTCCAACATGTCCTTTCTATTTCCAGGCCACGCAGGATCCTGCGTACTCGTATGCAGGACTCTGACCCCCACCCATCACTCTTAACGCTTGTTCCACTCCATCCTGGAGTCCTGACAGGAATATGTCCAGTCCAATATCCATTAAGTGAAAACCGTCGGGCCGTATAAGGCCTGCTTTATCTCCTTCCAGTTGTCGGTGTCTTATCACTACACCGCCTCTGTCTCTTCTAAATTTTGCCATCCGAATATTTATTACCCGCCTTGTCCGTTCGATGGCCGTGATGTCTCGCGCACCTTGCCATACCGTTCTCGGCACAATCTCTGACCATACTATAGCTAGTTTTGTGAAAAATTCTCTGAAGCGCTCAGTGCCTACTTTCATTATTGCCATTAGTTATGCGCTCTTGTGATGACCTCGGTTGCTTCCCCCGGCCTGTATAACTAAGATGACCAAACCTCTTGCCTCTCTCCCTACCTTGATTACCTCCATTAGTACCTGTGGCCATAGCAGGCCTCTAATACCTCTCCAGTTGAAATATGTGTTATGAAACTCTAATTTCCTCCCGCCTGGGCGGACTTTCGCCCTTTTTTCTGCCAAATATATATACGAGTGGCCTATCACCCACACTGTTGGCTTAGCGTCACCTGTAAAAGAAACAAACCACGTTAGGATAATAAGTCCGGTCTTATGTATCTCGCCAAACACCTGGATCGCCATCTCCCTATCGTCTGAACTTCCGTTTCTGACAGTCCTGCTCTTGCTGCTTCTGTGGTCGCGCCTATGTGGAATGAGTGTGTCCTGTAATATTTGGGCTGGTTCCCTGCCGATGTTATGCATTTATTAAACATAGCTTGGAACTGGTATCTTGATAATGGCGTTCCATCAATGTGTGATAGGAAGAAATTACTTTGTGATCTGATGGTTATATATGTTTTTACTATTGTTACCCGACTCAGTGTACCGTTTGTGGGTTGTAGAAGTACCCAAGTGCCCCTGCCCGCTGGAACCGTTTTCGATTGGCGTATGCGTAGACGTATTGCATTATTGGCTATGACTACGTCCTGGTGTAATAAGCCTCCACTGGTGGTAATTTTGGATTGAGGGACTAATTCGCTTATGCATAGCGCCCCAAAGAAGGCGATCGCAAATGCAGTAGACAGTAGTGTTGCTTCAAATTGTGAGTGTCATATTAATGGTGTTAGGGATATGATGTGAGAAATCAGTTTTAGTGACACGGGACGGGACGTCTACACTCCTGACTTGGCTGACCCCTTTTCCACCCTTTTATGGATTGTCTGATGATGAATCTTTGTCACATGTCCCCAATTCAGTAGTTGGAAGTGAAATGCTACTCCGGTCAGACACTGCTGCGCTGACGCCCCTGATATGCCCCTCATCATTAGCTGGTGGAGAAATTCTATGGTGACTTGTCATCTGGCTTATTCACATTGGTCAACCCGTCTGCCTGCTACTAGTCGTGTCCACTCTTCCCGTGCCTTACCGTATGCTTGCCACATCGACGGGGCAACTGACGCTCTGATTAATGGCATCAACTATTCGCCACTAGATCCCATAGGGAGGGTGGGCAACTGCTGCCCGATGGGTGGGCGTTGGGGAAGAGCTCTGTGAAAATCTGCCAATTAAATTTTTATAAAGCGTTAGCAGCAGCTTTACACCCCTCAGGATAGTGGCTAGCGCGGACCCATACATTGTGTTTTAGGAACAGGAATACTAGCCTGGGTAGTAGGCCTAGCACTGGGAGAGACGATGATGCCATCTTATTAATGCAATGCGCTAGTCTGGTGTTTTTTGTTATGAAGCGCATATTTTTGTTAGCCAGGCGCGCCCCCCATATTTCTATTGCTACCACTATTGGGAAGAAAAATTATTTTCAGGGCTAGATGCAGCTAAAAATTATTATTAATTTCAAAGCTGGTGGAGCTTGGTACAGATGGCCTAATACAATGAGTACCACACACTGCTAGAAGCAGAAAGATTTTTTCAGAGCTAGATGCAGAAAAAAATTATATTGAATTTGCAACCTGATGGAGGTCAGTATAGATGGACTAATAGACCAAGTCCCACACACTGCTAGAAGCCCAAATATTTTTTCAGAGTTAGATGCTGAAAAAAATTATATTCAATTTGCAACCTGATGGAGGTCAGTATAGATGGACTAATAGACCAAGTCCCACACACTGCTTGAAGCCCAAATATTTTTTCAGAGCTAGATGCAGAAAAAAATTATATTGAATTTGAAACCTGATGGAGGTCAGTATAGATGGACTAATAGAACAAGTCTCACACACTGCTAGAAGCCCAAATATTTTTTCAGAGCTAGATGCAGATAAAAATTATTTTTAATTTGCAACCTGGTGGAGGTTAGTATAGATGGACTAATAGACCAAGTCCCACACACTGCTAGAAGCCCAAATATTTTTTCAGAGCTAGATGCAGATAAAAAATATTTTTAATTTGCAACCTGGTGGAGGTTAGTATAGATGGACTAATAGACCAAGTCCCACACACTGCTGGAAGCCCAAATATTTTTTCAGAGCTAGATGCAAAAAAAAATTATATTGAATTTGCAACCTGATGGAGGTCAGTATAGATGGACTAATAGAACAAGTCCCACACACTGCTAGAAGCCCAAATATTTTTTCAGAGCTAGATGCAGATAAAAATTATTTTTAATTTGCAACCTGGTGGAGGTTAGTATAGATGGACTAATAGACCAAGTCCCACACACAGCTAGAAGCCCAAATATTTTTTCAGAGGTAGATGCAGATAAAAATTATTTTTAATTTGCAACCTGATGGAGGTCAGTATAGATGGACTAATAGAGAAAGTCCCACACACTGCTAGAAGCCCAAATATTTTTTCATAGCTAGATGCAGATAAAAATTATTTTTAATTTGCAACCTGGTGGAGGTTAGTATAGATGGACTAATAGACCAAGTCCCACACACTGCTGGATGCCCAAATATTTTTTCAGAGCTAGATGCAGAAAAAATTATATTGAATTTGCAACCTGATGGAGGTTAGTATAGATGGACTAATAGACCAAGTCCCACACACTGCTTGAAGCCCAAATATTTTTTCAGAGCTAGATGCAAAAAAAAATTATATTGAATTTGCAACCTGATGGAGGTCAGTATAGATGGACTAATAGAACAAGTCCCACACACTGCTAGAAGCCCAAATATTTTTTCAGAGCTAGATGCAGATAAAAATTATTTTTAATTTGCAACCTGGTGGAGGTTAGTATAGATGGACTAATAGACCAAGTCCCACACAGTGCTAGAAGCCCAAATATTTTTTCAGAGCTAGATGCAGATAAAAATTATTTTTAATTTGCAACCTGGTGGTGGTTAGTATAGATGGACTAATAGACCAAGTCCCACACACTGCTGGAAGCCCAAATATTTTTTCAGAGCTAGATGCAGAAAAAAATTATATTGAATTTGCAACCTGATGGAGGTCAGTATCGATGGACTAATAGACCAAGTCCCACACACTGCTAGAAGCCCAAATATTTTTTCAGAGCTAGATGCAGAAAAAATTATATTGAATTTGCAACCTGATGGAGGTCAGTATAGATGGACTAATAGAACAAGTCCCACACACTGCTAGAAGCCCAAATATTTTTTCACAGCTAGATGCAGATAAAAATTATTTTTAATTTGCAACCTGGTGGAGGTTAGTATAGATGGACTAATAGACCAAGTCCCACACACTGCTAGAAGCCCAAATATTTTTTCAGAGCTAGATGCAGATAAAAATTATTTTTAATTTGCAACCTGGTGGAGGTTAGTATAGATGGACTAATAGACCAAGTCCCACACACTGCTGGAAGCCCAAATATTTTTTCAGAGCTAGATGCAGAAAAAAATTATATTGAATTTGCAACCTGATGGAGGTCAGTATAGATGGACTAATAGACCAAGTCCCACACACTGCTTGAAGCCCAAATATTTTTTCAGAGCTAGATGCAGAAAAAAATTATATTGAATTTGCAACCTGATGGAGGTCAGTATAGATGGACTAATAAAACAAGTCCCACACACTGCTAGAAGCCCAAATATTTTTTCAGAGCTAAATGCAGATAAAAAATATTTTTAATTTGCAACCTGGTGGAGGTTAGTATAGATGGACTAATAGACCAAGTCCCACACACTGCTGGAAGCCCAAATATTTTTTCAGAGCTAGATGCAGAAAAAAATTATATTGAATTTGCAACCTGATGGAGGTCAGTATAGATGGACTAATAGACCAAGTCCCACACACTGCTAGAAGCCCAAATATTTTTTCAGCGCTAGATGCAGAAAAAAATTATATTGAATTTGCAACCTGATGGAGGTCAGTATAGATGGACTAATAGAACAAATCCCACACACTGCTAGAAGCCCAAATATTTTTTCAGAGCTAGATGCAGATAAAAATTATTTTTAATTTGCAACCTGGTGGAGGTTAGTATAGATGGACTAATAGAACAAGTTCCACACACTGCTAGAAGCCCAAATATTTTTTCAGAGCTAGATGCAGATAAAAATTATTTTTAATTTGCAACCTGGTGGAGGTTAGTATAGATGGACTAATAGACCAAGTCCCACACACTGCTGGATGCCGAAATATTTTTTCAGAGCTAGATGCAGAAAAAATTATATTGAATTTGCAACCTGATGGAGGTTAGTATAGATGGACTAATAGACCAAGTCCCACACACTGCTTGAAGCCCAAATATTTTTTCAGAGCTAGATGCAGAAAAAAAAATTATATTGAATTTGCAACCTGATGGAGGTCAGTATAGATGGACTAATAGAACAAGTCCCACACACTGCTAGAAGCCCAAATATTTTTTCAGAGCTAGATGCAGATAAAAATTATTTTTAATTTGCAACCTGGTGGAGGTTAGTATAGATGGACTAATAGACCAAGTCCCACACACTGCTGGAAGCCCAAAGATTTTTTCAGAGCTAGATGCAGAAAAAAATTATATTGAATTTGCAACCTGATGGAGGTCAGTATCGATGGACTAATAGACCAAGTCCCACACACTGCTAGAAGCCCAAATATTTTTTCAGAGCTAGATGCAGAAAAAATTATATTGAATTTGCAACCTGATGGAGGTCAGTATAGATGGACTAATAGAACAAATCCCACACACTGCTAGAAGCCCAAATATTTTTTCAGAGCTAGATGCAGATAAAAATTATTTTTAATTTGCAACCTGGTGGAGGTTAGTATAGATGGACTAATAGAACAAGTTCCACACACTGCTAGAAGCCCAAATATTTTTTCAGAGCTAGATGCAGAAAAAATTATATTGAATTTGCAACCTGATGGAGGTCAGTATAGATGGACGAATAGAACAAATCCCACACACTGCTAGAAGCCCAAATATTTTTTCAGAGCTAGATGCAGAAAAAAATTATATTGAATTTGCAACCTGATGGAGGTCAGTATAGATGGACTAATAGAACAAGTCCCACACACTGCTAGAAGCCCAAATATTTTTTCAGAGCTAGATGCAGATAAAAATTATTTTTAATTTGCAACCTGGTGGAGGTTAGTATAGATGGACTAATAGACCAAGTCCCACACAATGCTAGAAGCCCAAATATTTTTTCAGAGCTAGATGCAGATAAAAATTATTTTTAATTTGCAACCTGGTGGAGGTTAGTATAGATGGACTAATAGACCAAGTCCCACACACTGCTGGAAGCCAAAATATTTTTTCAGAGCTAGATGCAGAAAAAAATTATATTGAATTTGCAACCTGATGCAGGTCAGTATCGATGGACTTGTAGACCAAGTCCCACACACTGCTAGAAGCCCAAATATTTTTTCAGAGCTAGATGCAGAAAAAATTATATTGAATTTGCAACCTGATGGAGGTCAGTATAGATGTACTAATAGAACAAGTCCCACACACTGCTAGAAGCCCAAATATTTTTTCACAGCTAGATGCAGATAAAAATTATTTTTAATTTGCAACCTGGTGGAGGTTAGTATAGATGGACTAATAGAACAAGTTCCACACACTGCTAGAAGCCCAAATATTTTTTCAGAGCTAGATGCAGAAAAAATTATATTGAATTTGCAACCTGATGGAGGTCAGTATAGATGGACGAATAGAACAAATCCCACACACTGCTAGAAGCCCAAATATTTTTTCAGAGCTAGATGCAGAAAAAAATTATATTGAATTTGCAACCTGATGGAGGTCAGTATAGATGGACTAATAGAACAAGTCCCACACACTGCTAGAAGCCCAAATATTTTTTCAGAGCTAGATGCAGATAAAAATTATTTTTAATTTGCAACCTGGTGGAGGTTAGTATAGATGGACTAATAGACCAAGTCCCACACAGTGCTAGAAGCCCAAATATTTTTTCAGAGCTAGATGCAGATAAAAATTATTTTTAATTTGCAACCTGGTGGAGGTTAGTATAGATGGACTAATAGACCAAGTCCCACACACTGCTGGAAGCCAAAATATTGTTTCAGAGCTAGATGCAGAAAAAAATTATATTGAATTTGCAACCTGATGCAGGTCAGTATCGATGGACTTGTAGACCAAGTCCCACACACTGCTAGAAGCCCAAATATTTTTTCAGAGCTAGATGCAGAAAAAATTATATTGAATTTGCAACCTGATGGAGGTCAGTATAGATGTACTAATAGAACAAGTCCCACACACTGCTAGAAGCCCAAATATTTTTTCACAGCTAGATGCAGATAAAAATTATTTTTAATTTGCAACCTGGTGGAGGTTAGTATAGATGGACTAATAGACCAAGTCCCACACACTGCTAGAAGCCCAAATATTTTTTCAGAGCTAGATGCAGATAAAAATTATTTTTAATTTGCAACCTGGTGGAGGTTAGTATAGATGGACTAATAGACCAAGTCCCACACACTGCTGGAAGCCCAAATATTTTTTCAGAGCTAGATGCAGAAAAAAATTATATTGAATTTGCAACCTGATGGAGGTCAGTATAGATGGACTAATAGAACAAATCCCACACACTGCTAGAAGCCCAAATATTTTTTCAGAGCTAGATGCAAATAAAAATTATTTTTAATTTGCAACCTGGTGGAGGTTAGTATAGATGGACTAATAGAACAAGTCCCACACACTGCTGAAAGCCCAAATATTTTTTCAGAGCTAGATTCACATAAAAATTATTTTTAATTTGCAACCTGGTGGAGGTTAGTATAGATGGACTAATAGACCAAGTCCCACACACTGCTAGAAGCCCAAATATTTTTTCAGAGCTAGATGCAGAAAAAAAATACATTGAATTTGCAACCTGATGGAGGTCAGTATAGATGGACTAATAGACCAAGTCCCACACACTGCTAGAAGCTCAAATATTTTTTCAGAGCTAGATGCAGAAAAAATTATATTGAATTTGCAACCTGATGGAGGTTAGTATAGATGGACTAATAGACCAAGTCCCACACACTGCTTGAAGCCCAAATATTTTTTCAGAGCTAGATGCAAAAAAAAATTATATTGAATTTGCAACCTGATGGAGGTCAGTATAGATGGACTAATAGAACAAGTCCCACACACTACTAGAAGCCCAAATATTTTTTCACAGCTAGATGCAGATAAAAATTATTTTTAATTTGCAACCTGGTGGAGGTTAGTATAGATGGACTAATAGACCAAGTCCCACACACTGCTAGAAGCCCAAATATTTTTTCAGAGCTAGATGCAGATAAAAATTATTTTTAATTTGCAACCTGGTGGAGGTTAGTATAGATGGACTAATAGACCAAGTCCCACACACTGCTGGAAGCCCAAATATTTTTTCAGAGCTAGATGCAGAAAAAAATTATATTGAATTTGCAACCTGATGGAGGTTAGTATAGATGGACTAATAGACCAAGTCCCACACACTGCTTGAAGCCCAAATATTTTTTCAGAGCTAGATGCAGAAAAAAATTACATTGAATTTGCAACCTGATGGAGGTCAGTATAGATGGACTAATAAAACAAGTCCCACACACTGCTAGAAGCCCAAATATTTTTTCAGAGCTAAATGCAGATAAAAAATATTTTTAATTTGCAACCTGGTGGAGGTTAGTATAGATGGACTAATAGACCAAGTCTCACACACTGCTGGAAGCCCAAATATTTTTTCAGAGCTAGATGCAGAAAAAAATTATATTGAATTTGCAACCTGATGGAGGTCAGTATAGATGGACTAATAGAGCAAATCCCACACACTGCTAGTAGCCCAAATATTTTTTCAGAGCTAGATGCAGATTAAAATTATTTTTAATTTGCAACCTGGTGGAGGTTAGTATAGATGGACTAATAGAACAAGTCCCACACACTGCTGAAAGCCCAAATATTTTTTCAGAGCTAGATGCAGATAAAAATTATTTTTAATTTGCAACCTGGTGGAGGTTAGTATTGATGGAGTAATAGACCAAGCCCCACACACTGCTAGAAGCCCAAATATTTTTTCAGAGCTAGATGCAGAAAAAAAATATATTGAATTTGCAACCTGATGGAGGTCAGTATAGATGGACTAATAGACCAAGTCCCACACACTGCTAGAAGCTCAAATATTTTTTCAGAGCTAGATGCAGAAAAAATTATATTGAATTTGCAACCTGATGGAGGTTAGTATAGATGGACTAATAGACCAAGTCCCACACAGTGCTTGAAGCCCAAATATTTTTTCAGAGCTAGATGCAAAAAAAAATTATATTGAATTTGCAACCTGATGGAGGTCAGTATAGATGGACTAATAGAACAAGTCCCACACACTGCTAGAAGCCCAAATATTTTTTCAGAGCTAGATGCAGATAAAAATTATTTTTAATTTGCAACCTGGTGGAGGTTAGTATACATGGACTAATAGACCAAGTCCCACACAGTGCTAGAAGCCCAAATATTTTTTCAGAGCTAGATGCAGATAAAAATTATTTTTAATTTGCAACCTGATGGAGGTTAGTATAGATGGACTAATAGACCAAGTCCCACACACTGCTGGAAGCCCAAATATTTTTTCAGAGCTAGATGCAGAAAAAAATTATATTGAATTTGCAACCTGATGGAGGTCAGTATCGATGGACTAATAGACCAAGTCCCACACACTGCTAGAAGCCCAAATATTTTTTCAGAGCTAGATGCAGAAAAAATTATATTGAATTTGCAACCTGATGGAGGTCAGTATAGATGGACTAATAGAACAAGTCCCACACACTGCTAGAAGCCCAAATATTTTTTCACAGCTAGATGCAGATAAAAATAATTTTTAATTTGCAACCTGGTGGAGGTTAGTATAGATGGACTAATAGACCAAGTCCCACACACTGCTAGAAGCCCAAATATTTTTTCAGCGCTAGATGCAGATAAAAATTATTTTTAATTTGCAACCTGGTGGAGGTTAGTATAGATGGACTAATAGACCAAGTCCCACACACTGCTGGAAGCCCAAATATTTTTTCAGAGCTAGATGCAGAAAAAAATTATATTGAATTTGCAACCTGATGGAGGTCAGTATAGATGGTCTAATAGAACAAGTCCCACACACTGCTAGAAGCCCAAATATTTTTTCAGAGCTAAATGCAGATAAAAAATATTTTTAATTTGCAACCTGGTGGAGGTTAGTATAGATGGACTAATAGACCAAGTCCCACACACTGCTGGATGCCCAAATATTTTTTCAGAGCTAGATGCAGAAAAAATTATATTGAGTTTGCAACCTGATGGAGGTTAGTATAGATGGACTAATAGACCAAGTCCTACACACTGCTTGAAGCCCAAATATTTTTTCAGAGCTAGATGCAAAAAAAAATTATATTGAATTTGCAACCTGATGGAGGTCAGTATAGATGGACTAATAGAACAAGTCCCACACACTGCTAGAAGCCCAAATATTTTTTCAGAGCTAGATGCAGATAAAAATTATTTTTAATTTGCAATCTGGTGGAGGTTAGTATAGATGGACTAATAGACCAAGTCCCACACAGTGCTAGAAGCCCAAATATTTTTTCAGAGCTAGATGCAGATAAAAATTATTTTTAATTTGCAACCTGGTGGAGGTTAGTATAGATGGACTAATAGACCAAGTCCCACACACTGCTGGAAGCCAAAATATTTTTTCAGAGCTAGATGCAGAAAAAAATTATATTGAATTTGCAACCTGATGCAGGTCAGTATCGATGGACTTGTAGACCAAGTCCCACACACTGCTAGAAGCCCAAATATTTTTTCAGAGCTAGATGCAGAAAAAATTATATTGAATTTGCAACCTGATGGAGGTCAGTATAGATGTACTAATAGAACAAGTCCCACACACTGCTAGAAGCCCAAATATTTTTTCACAGCTAGATGCAGATAAAAATTATTTTTAATTTGCAACCTGGTGGAGGTTAGTATAGATGGACTAATAGACCAAGTCCCACACACTGCTAGAAGCCCAAATATTTTTTCAGAGCTAGATGCAGATAAAAATTATTTTTAATTTGCAACCTGGTGGAGGTTAGTATAGATGGACTAATAGACCAAGTCCCACACACTGCTGGAAGCCCAAATATTTTTTCAGAGCTTGATGCAGAAAATTTTTTTATTGAATTTGCAACCTGATGGAGGTTAGTATAGATGGACTAATAGACCAAGTCCCACACACTGCTTGAAGCCCAAATATTTTTTCAGAGCTAGATGCAGAAAAAAATTACATTGAATTTGCAACCTGATGGAGGTCAGTATAGATGGACTAATAAAACAAGTCCCACACACTGCTAGAAGCCCAAATATTTTTTCAGAGCTAAATGCAGATAAAAAATATTTTTAATTTGCAACCTGGTGGAGGTTAGTATAGATGGACTAATAGACCAAGTCTCACACACTGCTGGAAGCCCAAATATTTTTTCAGAGCTAGATGCAGAAAAAAATTATATTGAATTTGCAACCTGATGGAGGTCAGTATAGATGGACTAATAGACCAAGTCCCACACACTGCTAGAAGCCCAAATATTTTTTCAGAGCTAGATGCAGAAAAAAATTATATTGAATTTGCAACCTGATGGAGGTCAGTATAGATGGACTAATAGAACAAATCCCACACACTGCTAGAAGCCCAAATATTTTTTCAGAGTAGGATGCAAATAAAAATTATTTTTAATTTGCAACCTGGTGGAGGTTAGTATAGATGGACTAATAGAACAAGTCCCACACACTGCTGAAAGCCCAAATATTTTTTCAGAGCTAGATGCAGATAAAAATTGTTTTTAATTTGCAACCTGGTGGAGGTTAGTATAGATGAACTAATAGACCAAGTCCCACACACTGCTGGAAGCCCAAATATTTTTTCAGAGCTAGATGCAGAAAAAAATTATATTGAATTTGCAACCTGATGGAGGTTAGTATAGATGGACTAATAGACCAAGTCCCACACACTGCTTGAAGCCCAAATATTTTTTCAGAGCTAGATGCAGAAAAAAATTACATTGAATTTGCAACCTGATGGAGGTCAGTATAGATGGACTAATAAAACAAGTCCCACACACTGCTAGAACCCCAAATATTTTTTCAGAGCTAAATGCAGATAAAAAATATTTTTAATTTGCAACCTGGTGGAGGTTAGTATAGATGGACTAATAGACCAAGTCTCACACACTGCTGGAAGCCCAAATATTTTTTCAGAGCTAGATGCAGAAAAAAATTATATTGAATTTGCAACCTGATGGAGGTCAGTCTAGATGGACTAATAGACCAAGTCCCACACACTGCTAGAAGCCCAAATATTTTTTCAGAGCTAGATGCAGAAAAAAATTATATTGAATTTGCAACCTGATGGAGGTCAGTATAGATGGACTAATAGAACAAATCCCACACACTGCTAGAAGCCCAAATATTTTTTCAGAGTAGGATGCAAATAAAAATTATTTTTAATTTGCAACCTGGTGGAGGTTAGTATAGATGGACTAATAGAACAAGTCCCACACACTGCTGAAAGCCCAAATATTTTTTCAGAGCTAGATGCAGATAAAAATTGTTTTTAATTTGCAACCTGGTGGAGGTTAGTATAGATGAACTAATAGACCAAGTCCCACACACTGCTGGAAGCCCAAATATTTTTTCAGAGCTAGATGCAGAAAAAAATTATATTGAATTTGCAACCTGATGGAGGTTAGTATAGATGGACTAATAGACCAAGTCCCACACACTGCTTGAAGCCCAAATATTTTTTCAGAGCTAGATGCAGAAAAAAATTACATTGAATTTGCAACCTGATGGAGGTCAGTATAGATGGACTAATAAAACAAGTCCCACACACTGCTAGAACCCCAAATATTTTTTCAGAGCTAAATGCAGATAAAAAATATTTTTAATTTGCAACCTGGTGGAGGTTAGTATAGATGGACTAATAGACCAAGTCTCACACACTGCTGGAAGCCCAAATATTTTTTCAGAGCTAGATGCAGAAAAAAATTATATTGAATTTGCAACCTGATGGAGGTCAGTCTAGATGGACTAATAGACCAAGTCCCACACACTGCTAGAAGCCCAAATATTTTTTCAGAGCTAGATGCAGAAAAAAATTATATTGAATTTGCAACCTGATGGAGGTCAATATAGATGGACTAATAGAACAAATCCCACACACTGCTAGAAGCCCAAATATTTTTTCAGAGCTAGATGCAGATAAAAATTATTTTTAGTTTGCAACCTGGTGGAGGTTAGTATAGATGGACTAATAGAACAAGTCCCACACACTGCTGAAAGCCCAAATATTTTTTCAGAGCTAGATGCAGAAAAAAATTATATTGAATTTGCAACCTGATGGAGGTCAGTATAGATGGACTAATAGAACAAGTCCCACACACTGCTAGAAGCCCAAATATTTTTTCAGAGCTAGATGCAGATAAAAATTATTTTTAATTTGCAACCTGGTGGAGGTTAGTATAGATGGACTAATAGACCAAGTCCCACACAGTGCTAGAAGCCCAAATATTTTTTCAGAGCTAGATGCAGATAAAAATTATTTTTAATTTGCAACCTGGTGGAGGTTAGTATAGATGGACTAATAGACCAAGTCCCACACACTGCTGGAAGCCCAAATATTTTTTCAGAGCTAGATGCAGAAAAAAATTATATTGAATTTGCAACCTGATGGAGGTCAGTATCGATGGACTAATAGACCAAGTCCCACACACTGCTAGAAGCCCAAATATTTTTTCAGAGCTAGATGCTGAAAAAATTATATTGAATTTGCAACCTGATGGAGGTCAGTATAGATGGACTAATAGAACAAGTCCCACACACTGCTAGAAGCCCAAATATTTTTTCACAGCTAGATGCAGATAAAAATTATTTTTAATTTGCAACCTGGTGGAGGTTAGTATAGATGGACTAATAGACCAAGTCCCACACACTGCTGGAAGTTCAAATATTTTTTCAGAGCTAGATGCAGAAAAAAATTATATTGAATTTGCAACCTGATGGAGGTCAGTATAGATGGACTAATAGAACAAGTCCCACACACTGCTAGAAGCCCAAATATTTTTTCAGAGCTAAATGCAGATAAAAAATATTTTTAATTTGCAACCTGGTGGAGGTTAGTATAGATGGACTAATAGACCAAGTCCCACACACTGCTGGAAGCCCAAATATTTTTTCAGAGCTAGATGCAGAAAAAAATTATATTGAATTTGCAACCTGATGGAGGTCAGTATAGATGGACTAATAGACCAAGTCCCACACACTGCTAGAAGCCCAAATATTTTTTCAGAGCTAGATGCAGAAAAAAATTATATTGAATTTGCAACCTGATGGAGGTCAGTATAGATGGACTAATAGAACAAATCCCACACACTGCTAGAAGCCCAAATATTTTTTCAGAGCTAGATGCAGATAAAAATTATTTTTAATTTGCAACCTGGTGGAGGTTAGTATAGATGGACTAATAGACCAAGTCCCACACAGTGCTAGAAGCCCAAATATTTTTTCAGAGCTAGATGCAGATAAAAATTATTTTTAATTTGCAACCTGGTGGAGTTTAGTACAGATGGACTAATAGACCAAGTCCCACACACTGCTAGAAGCCCAAATATTTTTTCAGAGCTAGATGCAGATAAAAATGATTTTTAATTTGCAACCTGGTGGAGGTTAGTATAGATGGACTAATAGACCAAGTCCCACACACTGCTAGAAGCCCAAATATTTTTTCAGAGCTAGATGGAGATAAAAATTATTTTAAATTTGCAACTTGGTGGAGGTTAGTATAGATGGACTCATAGACCAAGTCCCACACACTGCTAGAAGCCCAAATATTTTTTCAGAGCTAGATGCAGAAAAAAATTATATTGAATTTGCAACCTGATGGAGGTCAGTATAGATGGACTAATAGACCAAGTCCCACACACTGCTAGAAGCCCAAATATTTTTTCAGAGCTAGATGCAGAAAAAAATTATATTGAATTTGCAACCTGATGGAGGTTAGTATAGATGGACTAATAGAACAAGTCCCACACACTGCTAGAAGCCCAAATATTTTTTCAGAGCTAGATACAGATAAAAATTATATTCAGTTTGCAACCTGGTGGAGGTTAGTATAGATGGACTAATAGAATGATGCTATGCCCAAAAGGTTTTACTTCACTAGGTGCAGTAAAAAAATTGGTATTCTATACACAGGTGGTGTAGCTTGCAACACAGATAGGCTACTCCACTGACTAACTCACAATGCATGAGGCCAAAAATGATTCGCTTTGCTAGATTTAGCCAAATGCTGTGAAGAAAACTTGCACAGCACCGGCACAGACCTGACTGGCAAAAACTGATAGGAACTGATGTAACTTAGTCCTGAAAAGGACTGCAATTACAATTAGTCTTTACTCCCAACCTATCTATTTAAGACCACAGACCTGCCTGATAAAAGTCGTAGGAAATGCTGTAACCTAGTCCTTAAAAGGACTGCAATCACAACTCTTCCCTACTCCCAAGCTATCTGTAGATTTGTGCGAAAATTGGCTTGAAATTAACAAGGTATAGCGCACACAGCAACAGCGGTGCCATCTAACACGCAGTTGCAGCAGTGAGAAAATGGTGGCGACGGGGAAAATGGCTGGGTCTTATAGGGCAAGGACATGTGACATACACTGCCAATGACACATGCCCTTGCTTGTGTGAAAAAAAGCAGTTCGCTCCGTGTGTGTGCTGCTGATAGGCTGACAGATTGCACCTCCCCACTGTAAATGCGGGAAAGAGAAAAAAAAATGGAGATCTTCATTGTTCCTGCAGAGATCCATCCCCTGCCCCTCCCCCCGCCCTCTGTACACTCAAACTGCGTATTATCATTAATTTTCAGCATTACTGAGAAAAAATCCAGTTATGATTTTGGTGCACGAACAGTTATCGAACATAACCTCGAACAACCGAATTTTTTTCAAATCGTTCGTGTTCGCCGAACGGCTCTAACACCGCTCAAAACAGCTCGAATTTGAGATTGGCGAACAGTTCGAGTCAAACAACGCTCATCTCTAGTTAGGACCATCCCGACTGGGTACAATTTGGCGCTAGTGGGATGGATTTTATGCTTTTTTTTAAATCAAAAACAGTGTTTACTAAGTACCCTATGTTATTTATATGCCCTGTTGCTTTTTTACTTACTGCAGGGTATATGTTCATTTTGTTTCTTTGTTAGGTTTTTACTAGAGTAAAAAGTGGCATCATGTAATTCAGTGGATGATGAACAGTTTCTATACTTTTCTACACTTTAACTCTGATATCTACGTCAGGTATAGGATTTATACCATAATAAATCAATGAATTTCAATTTGAAAAGAGGAGAAACTGCATCAATAGCAGACAAAACCATTTTAAGTCTTCCACAGTAATGGAATTCCAGGTTTTTTATATCTGTGTGCTAAGAGTATTGGTCATAAATGTAACAATTCATCAAACATGGCAGACGATAAATAGATATGTTGGCCGTATTACTCTGAGAATATCAACATTAATGTATCTCATTTTGACATTTAAGATAGCGTATAGCTTTGTAGTGAAGATGATTATTAGTAATGTCATTAATGTTTTCCATTGTCCACTCTCTAATGTATATAAACATTACTTAATGTCGTGTTTGTTCTCCCAAAAGGAAGAACAGTAATTTTTGATTGATTCAAAGAATCACAGAAGTCACAGATTCCATTATCTTCTGGATTGATGATGTGATTTTCTAGATTTACATTACAGTTTGGTTAGTTGTGGTTGAGGTAGAACATTATTCATGATATAATGCAAAATTGAAGCTTAGCAGGTCCTTAGCGACAATCCCTTTCCTTCCGATATCATCTATAGTCATAGGTCAAGAATAAAAAATGTTCTTTGTAGCATAAATATAACTCTAAAAAAGAGATCTTTCAGTTAGGAAAATGTTTTTTTTATTCAAGATCATGTCTTAGTTAGAAGATATTTATGTTATTTAAATAAGTATGATGACATCATTTTAAAGCATTGTCTAATCTACAGGGTGGGCCATTTATATGGATACACCTAAATTAAATGGAAATGGTTGGTGATATCAACTTCCTGTTTGTGGTTCATTGGTATATGGGAGGGTGAAAACTTCTAGATGGGTGGTGACCATGGCGGCCATTTTGAAGTCGGCCATTTTGGATCCAACTTTATTTTTTTCAATGGGAAGAGGGTCATGTGACACATCAAACTTATTGAGAATTTCATAAGAAAAACAATGGTGTGCTTGGTTTTAACGTAACTTTATTCTTTCTTGAGTTTTTTACAAGTTTATGATCACTTATAAAATGTGTTGAAAGTGCTGCCCATTGTGTTGGATTGTCAATGCAACCCTCTTCTCCCACTCTTGACACACTGATAGCAACACCACAGAAGAAATGCTAGCACAGGCTTCCAGTATCCATTGTTTCAGATGCTGCACATCTCGTACCTTCACAGCATAGGCAACTGCCTTCAGATGACCCCAAAGATAAAAGTCTAAGGGGGTCAGATCGGGAGACCTTGGTGGCCATTCAACTAGCCCACGACGACCAGTCCACTTTCCAGGGAACTGTTCATGTAGGAATGCTCGGACCTGACACCCATAATGTGGTGATGCACCATCTTGTTGGAAAAATCTCAGGGAACGTGCCATCTTCAGTGCATAAAGAGGGCAACACATCATCATGGTGCAATTTCAGATATCCAGTGGCATTGAGGTTTCCATTGATGAAGAATGGCCCCACTATCTTTGTACCCCATATACCACACCATACCATCAAGATACGAGATGTGCAGCATATACTAATGTGCCACAAACAGGAAGTTGATATCACCAACCATTCCCATTTAATTTAGGTGTAGCCATATAAATGGCCCAGCTTGTACTTATACCAATAGATCAAAAATGATATTAGGAATTATATATTGGTTGTACACATTAGATAAATGAAGGCAAACCTGTCACGAATACGCCGCTCACTGTGTCCTAGGGATGCAGTGAGTGACAGCTCAACCACCCAATAGATGGCAGGGGCAAACTGGACTGTCAGAATTGTTCATGGGATAGTCCAGCTGCCCAATCAGGGACAGGAACGTACTGATTAACCTCATTCTAGGGCAGCATGGTGGCTCAGTGGTTAGCACTGCAGCCTTGCAGCGCTGGGGTGGGTTTCCTCCGGATTCTCCTGTTTCCTTCCACACTCCAAAGACATACTGATAGGGAATTTAGATTGTGAGCCCTGATGGGGACAGCAATAATTATGTATGTAAAGCGCTGTGGAATATGTTAGCGCTATATAAAAATAAAGATTATTATTATTCTAATTAGGGATAGTCCAGCCGCCCAATCAGGGGCTGGGATGTGTTGGGCTATCCCCATGCAAATTATAGATTTCCCAGCAGCCCAATCACAGGTTGGGCCTGTTGGGCTTCTTCCAGGTGTCAGCCTTTCAGGGTGAGTGCCTGTTATTTAGCTGACTGACAATGGTCATACCATTGCCAGTTGTAGCTTTGCTCGGTGGTATGCCTGTCTTTTCCTTCTGTGTTCTGCTCTTCTGATCTTTTGCTGGCTGACCTCGGATCTTGCTTTCGACTATTCATTTGCCTAGCCCCTTTGTCTCAATGCGCTACTATTTTGTAATTGTGACCTCAGACTGTGACCCGTTCACACTCTTTGTCTTGTCTCCCTGCATTTGACATATCCTCTTGGTATTTGACCCTGGACTTCTTGACTCCCGTTTCTCGGCTTGTCCGTGAGACGTGACTATAGCCAGTGTCACAAAACCCCTTTGTAATCATTAGGATGTACCTCCATCTACTGTTTATAATGCCTCCTAACCAGGGTTGCCAGCTAGACTTTTTATCTTTTCTGGACAGCTTATCAAAAAATCACGGACAGACAATATTTTTTATGGACACACTTGAAAAACATAATAAATCATTATGATTATAAGCGATACATGTCTACAGCCCATAATTCTGATATGAAGACCTAAGCTGCAGTCACTGTAAACTGTAAAATGATGATAATTATGGTCAAGTTAATCTGCATAATTTTCTTCAGCTTCAAAAAAATCATGGACGCCTTACATTTTTTTTACGGACTGGTCAAAAAAGAGCCCTATTTTTACGAACTTTCCTGGAATTTCTGAATGGTTGGCAACCTGCTACTGACCTTCCCCAAGACATTTTTCTGCCGGGAAATAATTTGTCTCCAGAATTATTTGGCAGTAACTTGTCTACCTTTTCCCAACTGAGTAAACATGCAAATTTGACTGATCTTACATATAAATGGGAAAGCTAGGTGAGATAGATGTCAGACAGACATGCATTTTTCCAACAAATATCTTTCAATATTGTATGGCCATCTTTAGTGTGGGTACAGACATGCCAATAATTTAGCAGATCTATTTCATAATAAGTGTTGAAAATGGTATAATGTCACCATCTCAAAATGGGCTTTCAAGTTCAGACATGATACAGGACACTCTGTTTAGTAAAATCTAAAAGCTATGTGTTTTTCACCCCTTTACACAGATTCAGACTTAACAGTTTTATTACATGTGAGGATTGTCTATTTCTTACACATTCTTCACATGTAATAAAGCTGTCAAACAGTTGCAAATCATGCACACGGGAGCAATTCAACCATATCACCGAGCAGCTATAAATACTCGGAGCTCGGCCCGAGCGTACTCGGACAGAACATACTTGCTCAACACTAATAATTAGTGAACAATACAAGAGTTATTTGGATTTAGCTTAAAAGTGGAGGATTTTACATTGAAATAATACTTGCTATCTATAGAAGATCCACAGATTGGACTGGACTGTTTGTCATCGTGAAGTCTTGCATGCGTCATACGGATTTTCGGTGTATATTGTTTGTGTTGCGAATATTAAACAGCCGGCAAATGATATGTCATATGTGCTCCTGAGTCTGGATGATCTCCCAGTGCAGTAAGCATTTGCTACATATTAATAAATTGTTTTCAGTCAAGCTTCATTAATCTTTACCGTAAAATTACCCCAACATTTTTCATCTGCACAGCCATTTCAACACGATGTTTCCTGACAAATAATCACCATAAGCTCTTAAAAGATGAAAGCAGCAGCAGGAGCTATTCACATATTTGCACAACTCATTACTATATTAGTTGAAGAAATGGTAGGCTAGAATTAGGCCACTTGAAATGCTTCTGAAAGACTGGATGACTTCTGAATACTGTGCAAACATCAGAAATTGCAAAAATGTAATGATTTTTTTTAATATAACATTATTAGAAAGTATTAATACGGCCCTGATAATGGCAAGACTAAAATTAATGATTTGTACTTGAAAAAAGTGTATCATAATGCAAATTGTTTAAATTAGTTTTGCTTGTAGCAGCGTTGTCTTTATTTGCGTCAAATTTATCAAAGCGCTGCATGATGTTTGGTAAATTTGCGGCATCTTTAGGTATAACAGAGCTGTCATTGCACATTATATATCATTGACCTTTTTGCAATGAGAATTGTAACTTTTGCAAGACTTTTTAAAAAGTTGCAATTCATAAATCTGGCTTAGGGTGCTTTCACACTGCGTTTTGGCACCCATTCGTTGGTTCTGTCGGGGCTTACGTCCGAATCCCCCCCACTATGGTGCCGACAGAGTGAACGTTGTTGTGCATCATTTTCTGGGGTGTACGCATACTGGAGATGCACACCCAGTGTCTTATGTCTTAGTGTCAGCCTCCGGTAGGTGTATAAGCCCGAAAATGATGCATGACAGAGCTCATGTTCACTCTGTCGGCACTATTATAGTCTATGGCCCCATCAATGCATACGTCCAAATCCCGTTTTATGGAGGTTCAGACGTAGTGCACATTCACGCTGTTGGCCCCATAGCAGGGGTATTCGGATGTAAGCCCTGACGGACCAACAAACGGGTGCCAAAACGCAGTGTGAAAGCACCCTTAGACTTATTTGCTCAGCTAACCAGGCCTACTTTCCTACCCACATTTCAAAAGTGGCGTGTGGCATAAAAATCACAATTTTTTGAGCATAACAACTTGCAATTAAATTTGTAATTATTTGAATCTTAAAATCTGTCAAATAAACTTGATAAATTTGGATCTAAAGCCCTGATTCTTTAAAGGGAATCTGTCAGCAGTTTTTGCAATGTAATTTGACAGAAGTATTAGGTAGGGAAAGAGACCCTGATTCCAGTGATGTATCATTAAGTTTACTGGGTGCAGCAGTTATAATCTAATCACAGAATGCTGAGCTGTGTATAACCCCGCCCACACCACTGATTGGCAGATTTCTGTGTACATTGTATAGTGAACTGCTAATCAGTGCTGGGTGCGTGGTTGGACTACAAGGAATGAGGCAGCTTGTCCTGTAATGATAATCTCCTGCTGATAAAACACTGATTGTATTGAAACAGCAAAACAAAGCTCAGTAAGAGGCACATCACTGGAATCAGGGTCTCTGCCCCAACATCATGGTGCTGTTAGATTACAAACAAAAACCTGGTAACAAATTCTGCACGCCAGTCTTAATGAAGGAAACACCGGAGTAAGATGCACTTTTCTAATAGTTGGTGAAGCTGGCTAAGAGTGGCATAAAAAATGCCAAATGTCATAGCGTTTTTGGCAACATCAACTTGAGCAAACATGCTACATTTTTGCTCAAGTTGCTCATTTTTGCTACATTTCAGGCAGTTTTACCCCAGAATTCTGTTGAAAGCTGCTTGATGAATTAAGCTCTAAATGTTTCAAACTTTTGCTTTCATCAAGAAATCCTCCACCTGCAACAGATGTGTCCTTGCTTACCTTTCCTTTTTAACTGACATATCCCAAGATGGTTGACACGAAATGACCAGATTTGAAACATTATATTCTAACAGGAGACATACAGGTGCTTCTCAAAAAATTAGATCATCAAAAAGTTAATTTATTTCAGTTCTTCAATTCAAAAAGTGAAACTCATATATTATATAGATAGAGTCATTACAAACAGAGTGATCTATTTCAAGTGTTTATTTCTGTTAATGTTGATGATTATCTCAGTAAATTAGAATAATTAACAAAAAACACCTGCAAAGGCTTCCAAACCTTTAAAAAGGTCCCTTAGTGTGTTTCGGTAGGCTCCACAATTATGGGGAAGACTGTTGACTTGACAGATGTCCAGAAGGCAGTCATTGACACACTCTACAAGGAGGGTAAGTCACAAAAGGTCATTGCTAAAGAAGCTGGCTGTTCACAGAGTGCTGTATCCAAACATATTAATGGAAAGTTGAGTGGAAGGAAAAAGTGTGGTAGAAAAAGGTGCACAAGTATCCGTGATAACCGCAGCCTTGAAAGGATTGTTAAGAAAAGGCCATTCAAAAATTTGGGGGAGATTCACAAAGAGTGGACTGCTGCTTGAGTCATTGCTTGAAGAGTCACCACACACAGACGTATCAAGGACATGGGCTTCAAGTGTCGCATTCCTTGTGTCAAGCCACTCATGACCAATAGACAATGCCAGAAGCATCTTACCTGGGCCAAGGAGAAAAAGACCTGGACTGTTGCTCAGTGGTCCAAGGTGTTGTTTTCAGATGAAAGTAAATTTTGCTTTTCATTTGGAAATGAAGGTCCCAGAGTCTGGAGGAAGAGTGGAGAGGCCACAATCCAAGCTACTTGAGGTCTAGTGTGAAGTTTGCACAAGCAGTGATGGTTTGGGGAGCCATGTCATCTGCTGGTGTAGGTCCACTGTGTTTTATCAAGACCAAAGTCAGCACAGCCATCTACCAGGAAATTTTAGAGCACTTCATGCTTCCCACTGCCGACAAGCTTTTTGGAGATGGAAATTTCATTCTCCAGCAGGACTTGGTACCTGTCCACACTGCCAAAAGTACCAATACCTGGTTTACACACAACAGTATCACTGTGTTTGATTGGCCATCAAATTCGCCTGACCTATTGTCCAGAGGAAGTTGAGAGACACCAGACCCAACAATGCAGACGAGCTGAAGGCTGCTATCAAAGCAACCTGGGCTTCCATAACACCTCAGCAGTGCCACTGGCTGATCGCCTCCATGCCACGCCACATTGATGCAGTAATTGATGCAAAAGGAGCCCCGACCAAGTATTGAGTGCATTTACTGAACATACATTTCAGTAGGCCAACATTTTGGATTTTAAAAACATTTTTCAAGCTGTTGTTATAAAGTATTCTAATTTACTGAGATAATGACTTTTGTGTTTTCATTGACTGTAAGCCATAATCATCAACATTAACAGATTTAAACACATGAAATAGATCACTCTGTTTGTAATGACTCTATATGAGTTTCACATTTCGTATTGAAGAACTGAAATAAATTAACTTTTTGATGATATTTTAATTTTGTGAAAAGCACCTGTATATGCTATGTGTCGATATGTGGCCACACTATGGTTGTACAGTAAATGGCAGCCGATCAAGGATTTTGCTTGCATGTCACAATAATGTACTGAATTTGTCTTGTGTCTTGAAATTTGTTAATTGTTTTGGCCAATTCTTTATAGAGAGAATTAAGCTGAAAGCTTCTTTCCTAAAAAGTTCTTCAAAAATCTGCAACATTGCTTTGTGTCATTGTCCTTTTGTAGGATAAAAACCGTTCCAAACTTCATTTAACATTACATACTGTTGCAAAATGGAGTGATAGCTATTGGTGATTGAGATTCTGTTTGACAAGTATGTAAGGTGCCAGAGGACGGTAGTTGTGGTTGAGTTGCTGCTCACATCAGGGGACACCTAGTTCGTTTCAACATTCAAAAGTTTACTGGCCAGTTCAAGTAGATCAGATTGTAACACGCAGTATCGGGCACAGCACCCTCCGGTTCTAGTTTCAGTAATACTGTACATTTTCCGTTTCACTTTTAGTTCCGCCTGAAACATCCCTACTCTTACTGGTTCCTTCAGTCCCAGGGATTTCCCTTCCGGCCTCACAATATTGTGGAGATCCACTACTTTTCCCACACACGGTTCCACGTCCATCTTCCTCTGTATGGAAGGGGTTATGGTACTCTCCATAGCATCTGTTTCGAGCCTTAGGCTTCGAACGTTGCCGGAATGTCCGCAGGGCATGTTGTAAGGTCTCATATCACCCAACACCAAATGTACTCCTCTAGCTGTCAGCCCACTGCTCCTTGAACTTTACCATGTCACTGTCACCAAAGAACTTTCTCACTAACTAACTAAAACAGGAAGTGATTCCATTTTTACTTGCCCCACCCCCTCCCATTCTGGGCTAGTCCCAAAACATTAACTGTATCCTGCCCTAATGTACCTATAGTCATGATCTATTTCTAACCTAAGAAACTAAACTGTGTGTTATGCTATGCTTACCATATACTGATGCTGGAGAGTACCTTACTCAAGCTAGGCATTATCGTCACAGTACCTACACAGCAGCACCATTACCTTAATACATTACATTCCTTAAAACCGCATGACATAGTTCACACTTCACATATCATAATACATGTATAAAAACGCATGACACTTTACTCGATTGTTGTCTTCAAGGGCAGGAACACGACACTACAATCCACACCCTTACATGCACACCCCCAGTCTAACCTCAAACTCATCTGATTTAAATCGCTCAAACTTCGATAGGTCAATTAAACTTTAGTGCAAAAATTATGGATAATCATTCAGTTGTTTAATGTTGTTGAAAAAAAGCAGATCACAGACATGGCACAAAACTAAAGTCATTTCAAATGGCAACTTTATGGCTTTAAGAAACACTAAAAGAAATCAAGATAAAAAATGTGGTACTCAGTAAGGGTAATTTTTTTCAGATCAAGCGGAAGGAAAAAATTATGGAATCACTCAATTCTGAAGAAAAAAATATGGACTCACCCTGTAAATTTTCATTTCCAAAACTAACGCCTGCATCAAATTAGATCTGCTCGTTAGTTTGCATATAAAAAGGAGTGATCACACCTTGGAGAGCTGTTGCACCAAGTGGACTGACATGAATCATGGCTCCAACACAATTGATCATGTCAATTGAAACAAAGGAGAGGATTATCAAACTCTTAAAAGAAGGTAAATCATCACGCAATGTTGCAAAAGATGTTGGTTGTTCACAGTCAGCTGTGTCTAAAATCTGGACAAAATACAAACAACATGGGAAGGTTGTTAAAGGCAAACATACTGGTAGACCAAGGAAGACATCAAAGCGTCAAGACCGGAAACTTAAAGCAATATGTCTCCAAAACAGGAAATGCACAACAAAACAAATAAAGAACGAATGGGAGGAAACTGGAGTCAATGTCTGTGACCGAACTGTAAGAAACCGCCTTAAGGAAATGGGATTTACATATAGAAAAGCTAAACAAAAGCCATCATTAACACCTAAACAGAAAAAAACAAGGTTACAATGGGCTAAGGAAAAGCAATCGTGGACTGTGGATGACTGTATGAAAGTCATATTCAGTGATGAATCGCGAATCTGCATTGGGCAAGGTGATGATGCTGGAACTTTTGTTTGGTGCCGTTCCAATGAGATTTAAAGATAAATAAAAAAAATATAAAGATGACTGCATGAAGAGAACATGCAAATTTCCACAGTCATTGATGATATGGGACGGCATGTCTAGTAAAGGCACTGGGGAGATGGCTGTCATTACATCTTCAATAAATGCCCAAGTTTACATTGATATTTTGGACAGTTTTCTTATCCCATCAATTGAAAGGATGTTTGGGGATGATGACATCATTTTTCAAGATGATAATGCATCCTTCCATAGAGCAAAAACTGTGAAAACATTCCTTGAAAGAAGACACATAAGGTCAATGTCATGGCCTGCAAATAGTCCGGATCTCAATCCAATTGAAAATCTTTGGTGGAAGTTGAAGAAAATGGTCCATGACAAGGCTCCAACCTGCAAAGCTGATCTGGCAACAGCAATCAGAGAAAGTTGGAGCCAGATTGACGAAGAGTATTGTTTGTCACTCATTAAGTCCATGTCTCAGAGACTGCAAGCTGTTATTAAAGCCAGAGGTGGTGCAACAAAATACTAGTGATGTATTGGAGTGTTCTTTTGTGTGTTTGTTTTTCATGATTCCATAATTTTTTCCTCAGAATTGAGTGATTCCATAATTTTTTTCCCTCTGCTTGGTCTGAAAAAAATTACCCTTACTGAGTACCACATTTTTAATCTTGATTTCTTTTAGTGTTTCTTAGAGCCATAAAGTTGCCATTTGAAATGACTTTAGTTTTGTGCCATGTCTGTGATCTGCTTTTTTTCAACAACATTAAACAACTGTATGAACATCCTCCGAGCCCGGTGATTCTATAATTTTTGCCAGGGGTTGTACAATAAAGAAATCATGTATGAGACAGAGGGAAATGTGTTAATTTTAGTTGTAAGGATCCAAAAGGGCCAGGCTGGAGTAAGTTCTTTGTTATATGGGGTTTTCTTGTCCAAAATTAATGAATCTGGGGAAACTTTATAATTATGATTTATTTATTTTATTATTGCCTGTTCTAAGTGCATGAAAGATGAGTAATAAAGGATGACATTTTTTGTGCATACATTAAAAACATCATCACTGTCAATGGTGTCAGCAGATGGCACTAATCTGACATTTACAATACATGTCACTACAAGTTCTTCAATTCCAACAGGGCAGAAGCTGAAGTGGATGCCGACGTATCAGTTACACCCAGGCCCTGGTGTCTGAGGGAGTCCAGAGTCCTCTCCTGTACATAAGAAGAATTCAGTATTATCAGTGAAACATACTAGATGGGGGGCAGGAGGGAGGGTGCATTAACAATTTTGCATTAAGGTTTAGGAGCCTTAGGATACACATAAGTGTTAAAAAATAGCAGCATATGTATGTTGATGATTTGAAAAATTGCTATAAGTTAATACAGCTTTAAAGGTACCCATCATATTGTATATTCAGTCCTATCCTTGGGCAGCATTGTATATGTTACACACCTGTCTAGGGTCCAGGCTCTGCTCCTCTCATCCCAGTCCACTGAATTCTGCTGTGCTTCACGTCAGGCTTTTGCAAGTGGCCCGATGTGCTCCTATGTGAGTCTATATAAGGCGTACCAAGACACACACCTGTTTCTAGGTATTACGACTTTTAGTGTTTCTGAGTCCTGTTTGAGTGCTACCTGTCTGCAGCCTCCAGGACATCTGCTCTCTATCTGCGGCCTCCAGAACCCCTGCTCACTGACTGCGGCCTCCATGAACTCTGCTACCTGACTGCAGCCTCCAGGACCTCTGCTCTCTATCTGCGGCCTCCAGGACCTATGCTCCCTGACTGCGGCCTCCAGAACCTCTGCTCCCTTTCTGTGGCTTTCTGAACCTCTGCTACCTGTCTGCGCTTTCAGGACCTCTGCTCCCTGTCTGCGGCCTCCAAGATCTCTGCTACCTGTCTGCGGCCTCCAGGACCTCTGCTACGTGTCTATGGCCTCCGGGATCTCCGTCTCCTGTCTGCGGCCTCCAGGACCTCCGCTACCTGTCTGTGGCCTCCAGGACCTCTGCTACCTGTCTGCAGCCTACAGGACCCCTGCTACCTGTCTGCGGCCTCCAGGACCTCTGCTACTTGTCTATGGCCTCCGGGACCTCTGCTACCTGTCTGTGGCCTCCAGGACCTCTGCTACCTGTCTGCGGCCTCCAGGACCTCTGATACCTGTCTGTGGCCTCCAGGACCTCTGCTATCTGTCTGTGGTCTCCAGGATCTCTGCTACTTGTTCCCGGTCTCTTGTCTGTCTACGGTCCTTAGTACTTCTGCTATCTGTGCCCACCTGGACCTTGGCCTGAGGGATACACTTCACTAGGTGAGCCAAAACAGTATAGAGAAAGAGGAGTCGATCAACTTGATATTTCGTTTTGTGGAAAAAAGTTCAATACAACTTGTATTATTCATTCACTGTAAATTCATGCTCATTCTACATTTAGGAGTCCAGTGGGTGGTCCTGTTTAGCGATTGATAATTATCTCTTTATGCACAGTCATATAGAGAAGCCTACTGTACATTTATGTGTCTGCAAGATAAGGTTCCCTTTAAGGAGAACATGTGATCATAACCTGTAGATGGAAAAATGACAAACCATAAACTGTGCAGATAAGATGAATAATTTATTTATATACAGTAAGCATTGGTAGATGTATTCTGTTTAAAAGAAATAAAATACAGTAACAAAAATATTTTCAGCATAAGACCTACAGTATAAACCAAAAGTGTGACAAACTGATTCTGTTGTTGAGTTGTAAAGAACACAAAGCCTGGTGTAACAGATTACAAGTTGCATTGTTAACTAAGACAGTAAAAAACTGTACAGTGCAGGCAACACATTACAATAAAATATGGTCAATGAGGCAGTCTTTTTGATAATTGGATAACGGGGCTAAAATCTCATAAATCCGCCATATCTCTTATCCATTTCTGGGGTCTCTTTGGAATAGCTTTCACCATCTTCATCTGAAGGGAGAAGAGAATCTGCAAAGCGCCTCATGAACCCTCCATATCTTTTCTGGTAGTCTTGCCACCATTCTGGCCTGCCTACTCTTCTCATAAAGCCTCCATATCGCTTCTGTAGTTCCCTTCCTTCATCTTCTATGTCTGAACTTCTTCGGTAATCTCTCATGAACCCCCCATATCTTTTGTTGATCTCTCCTGGTGTCTCACTGTTGTTTTCACGATAAAGACCAGATTCAGGATCCACACCAGTGCCCAGAAGCTCCCTTAGGAGATCTGATGTGTCACTATCGTACTCTTTCTTCATGAACCCTCCATATTTCTTAGCAAGAATTTCTCCACCATTGGATTCCTCTTCTGGTTCAACATGGTACAGCTCATCCATTTTCTTCTTCATGAAGCCGCCATATCTTTTCATAAAACCTCCATACTTTTTGGCAAGTAAATGGCTATCGATGCCTTGTTCTTTCTCCGCCTCTTGAGAGTTATCTTTGGCAGTTTGCAGAAACTCTTTGCAGGAATTCCATGCTCTGGCTGTTGGTAGCTTACCCTCACATTCCAACGTGCAAGCCTAAAAAGAGGGAAAAGTCATTTAATGAAAAACAGTCATTTTACTTTTCATATTTGTGAAGATTAGCTTCAACTCAACCCAGCCATGTGAGAGATTAGTTATGACTTTCTGATTGTATCAAAAACTATATTTTAACACTTATAGTAATTAGATATTTCTTTTTCTGGTAGATGTTCCGTAATGCCTCTTTTGAAGAAGGATTTATTAAATTATAAAGTTTAAACTCTAAGTACATGTCCTATAGAACACTCTCATATGTCACCCTAAAATGCATTCTGACATCTTTTTAATAAACCGTTTTGAAGAACTGAATAAGTTGGAAGCAGATCTGTTCTCTAATTGCCCTGTTTTTTTCAAATGAAGTGATAATTCATATTCATGTTTACACAGGCAGACTGCAGTAAGTGATGCACACTGGATGATAAGTAGTAGATCACTCAGTGTGCATACTGCCATTTTTCCCGGCAGTGCGAGTACTGTTTAGACATGATACACTGCCGAGAAAGATGATCTTTTGCTGTGAACAAAAGTTCATTTCACCTGATGGACGTGCGTTTTGCTCATTCATCGAGTGATTGAAGAATCATGGAAGGACATAGACTCAGAACCTGGTCAGAATCCTCAGTGAGCAATCAAGACTTAAAGGGGTTTTCCCACGAACAAAGTTAATTTGAATCAACATTTTAATCAATAGATCTTTGAGTAATAATATTTTCCACAATTTGATGTGTTAAAAAAAATGCTCCTGTGCTGAGATAATCTTATAAATGTGCCCCTGCTGTGTACGGTGTAATGGCTGTGTCTGACCGTGCAGGAACATGGTCTGATCATCCCACAGCTCCTGGGCAGGGGAGGAAGCAAAAGAGTATACAGACATTACAGCATGGGATCACAGCTGACTCTTTCTCTGAGGTAAAACAGTGCTGAAAAACAGGCAGTGAAATGTTTTACCTCACAGAAAGCCTCAGCTGTGATCCCATGCTGTCCTGTCTGTATACTCTCTTTTGTGTCCTCTCCTGGCCTGAAACTTTATTCATGGGAAAACCCCATCCACCCAATCCCCTAAACTGAGAAACATTCACATCTGTGGGGCTAACTGTAGGACCACTGTGTAGTTTACGTCTGGCCCAGATGCCAGTGTAAATTTATACAGCCTCCATAGAGTAACATGGAATATAAAGAAAAAACTATGTAAAGCACATAGGCAAGATTTAGCTAGGCTTTCCTTCACTACCCTAGCCAAGTATCTAAATATGACTGCTATGGCAAAGTTGCTTACTCTCTCCCCTCCCCCAATTTCCCACCACCCAGCACTTACATGCCCCACAAGACACCTCCAACTATGTCCCTCAGCATGCATGCTCAAACCAAAAGAAGAGGAATGCATTTTTTTATTATCCTCAAATGTGTTACCATAATTCTTAGCATTTACCTGTCAGCTATAAATTCATATATCAGAAATAAGCAGAGATGCCATCTTGATTTTTTTTTTTTCTAGACAGCTTATGGAAGAAAAATTATGGACATACTAATTTTTTTATGGACACATTGGAAAACCATAATCGAGTTTAAGTGATCCATGTCCACAGCCTGTAATTCTTATACGAAGACATTAGCTGCATTCGTTGTGAACTAGAAAATACTGATAACTGCAGTGATAATAATCTGCACAAGTTTCTCCATCATGGACCCATCATTTTATTTTTAAGGACAGAGGAAAAAGGTGCTCAATTTTTAAGGACAGTCCAGAAATATCTGGATGGATGGCAACACTGGGCCTGAGGTTGTCACTGTTTCACTGCTACTGCCCAATACAACTCATTGATGCCATGTATGCTGATGTACAATTCTTATATTATCCATTTGTTAAGGCAGAGATGTACTTACAGCTTTGTTTCCTATGGGGCAAAGTACCAAAAATCAGTGTGCCCCGCCTGGTACTGCTATTAGGGGGTTGCCCTGCAAAACCAGGGGAGGAGTCCTGAGGAGATAATTTGCATATTCCCACTGCATTTTGGGGTAAGTGAAGAGTCTCCGCGAGCTCAAAGAACACTGGATTTTGGCTGTTGGAGCTGAAAAGAGGACATCAGTAAACCAGGGGAGGAGTCCTGAGGAGATAATTTGCATATTCCCACTGCATTTTGGGGTAAGTGAAGAGTCTCCGCGAGCTCAAAGAACACTGGATTTTGGCTGTTGGAGCTGAAAAGAGGACATTGGTAAACCAGGGGAGGAGTCCTGAGGAGATAATTTGCATATTCCCACTGCATTTTGGGGTAAGTGAAGAGTCTCCGCGAGCTCAAAGAACACTGGATTTTGGCTGTTGGAGCTGAAAAGAGGACATCGGTAAACCGCGCGCCTGCCGGCGCGCGCATTTTGAAGCTTTTTTCTTAAGCTTTTTTTCACTGTTTTCAGAACATTAACAATAAGAACATGGAAGAGTCCAGGAGCCATTTGGTGAGCTGCATATCCTGCTACATGTTCACAGACTTGCCAGTGGAAAAGCCAAACTTCACATGCCAGAAATGCAAGCTTGTGTCCCTGTTGGAGGAAAAGTTGCGAAATCTAGAAGAGAGGTTAACTACCTTGAAAATCATTAAGGAAGGTGAAGAGTTCTTAGACAGAGCAGAATTATCTCTTCATGATTCTGAAAGAGAAGAAATTCGAACTGCACCTGACGAAACAGAGGATTGGAAGCATGTGACCCACAGAAGCAGGAGGATCGAGAGGCAGTCAGCACCCATACTGCTCAGGAACCAGTACCAGGCTCTCACGCAGGAGAACCATGAAGAAATACAGCAAAATAAGACTTTGCCAGCAATGAATAACCTTGTAAGCCCTCAGAATCCTCCTGGATGGAGAAAGAAGAATGTTGTGAAGAAAAAACGGAGAGTGGTGGTCATGGGGGATTCCCTGTTAAGAGGAACAGAGGCCGCTATCTGCAGACCAGACATAACCTCAAGAGAAATGTGCTGTCTTCCAGGAGCAAAAATTAAAGATGTGTCTGACAGGATATCAAGACTCTTCAGACCTACAGATCACTACCCATTCCTGCTAATACATGTGGGGACAAATGACACCGCAAGAAAGGACCTGGAAACCATCTGCAGTGACTTTGAAGACTTAGGCAAGAAAGTGAAAGAATTAGGAGCGCAGGTGGTCTTCTCATCCATCCTCCCAGTGGATGGCCATGGAACAATGAGGTGGAATAAGATTCTACAGGTGAACAACTGGCTACGTCGATGGTGCCGTCAACAAGGATTTGGATTTCTGGATCACGGAATGAATTACCTATACGATGGACTACTTGCTAGAGATGGGGTGCACCTTACGAAGACTGGAAAACATGTATTTGGAAGTCGCCTTGCTACACTCATCAGAAGAGCTTTAAACTAGAACAATGTGGGAAGGGAAGCAAAAGGCCAGAAAAAGCCATACAGCTGACAAATACTATTGAGATCTCTGCTACTGGAAGTGGAAAGGAAGAACAAAGACAAAACAATTTAAATAATAAAAATATGGGAGGAAGAGAAACCAATCACAAACTAAAATGTTTTTATACAAATGCACAAAGCATGGGCAACAAACAAGGAGAATTGGAACTACTAATGCAGGAAAAGGAATATGATGTCATTGGAATCACTGAAACTTGGTGGGACGATACACATGATTGGAATAAAAGGCTAAAAGGATACAACTTATTTGCAAGAAACAGACTTGATAAACGAGGAGGAGGTGTTGCATTGTATGTTAGAAAAGCGTATATCTGCACAGAGATTGAAGCTTCAGAGACTGGGAGTTCTGTGGAAACTGTTTGGGTAAGAATACAAGGAGAGAACAACGGAAAGGACACCATTGTAGGCATTTACTACAGGCCACCTGAGCAAGCTGAAGATATGGATGAACTCTTTATGTATCAAATGACCAAGTTCTCCAAAAAATATGACGTAGTGGTCATGGGAGATTTCAACTATCCAGACATTTGTTGGGAATCTCTCTCAAGTAAAACTAACAGGTCAAGCAAATTCTTATCCTCTCTTGCTGACAACTTTATCTTCCAAAAGGTAGGGGAGAAAACAAGGGGATCTGCTACTTTGGATCTAATCCTTATAAACAGGGAGGAAATGGTTGAGGAGGTAAAGGTGGCTGGGACCCTAGGAGGCAGCGATCATGCTATTATAGAATTTTGGATAACTAGAGGAGGAAGACATGTGAAGACTCAAACTTCAAGGTTAGATTTTAGAAAGGCAGATTTTAAGAGACTCAGAAAGAGAATAGGAGGGATCCAATGGCTGGATGTCCTTAAGGACAAAAATGTCCAGGAAGGATGGGAAATTTTTAAAAATGAGATTCTCAAAGCACAATCGTTAACAATCCCGAAAAGTAGGAAGAATGGGAAGCATTTAAGGAAACCAGGATGGATGAACACAGAACTTAAACACATGCTAAAAAGAAAGAAAGAAATGTTTATTAAATGGAAAGAGGGAGGCATATCTAAAGAAGATTATAATGCAGTCTGCAGATCCTGCAGGGCACGTATCAGGTTAGCTAAAGCTGACAATGAATTAAGGCTTGCAAGAGATGTCAAAAGCAATAAAAAAGGATTTTGGGGGTATGTCAAAAGTAAAAGAAAAGTCAAAGATGCTATAGGATTTTTACAGGATGAAAATGGAGAAATGGTAAGAGAGGATGTTGAGAAGGCCGAACTTTTTAATTCCTATTTTGCATCTGTTTTCTCTCAGAAAGAAAATGTAACATCAACTGATATTCACTGTCCTTTTAAAGGAATAGAGGAATCCAAGTTATCTGTAAACAGAAAGATTGTGAGGGAATATTTAGCTAACATAAATGAGTTCAAGTCTCCAGGTCCAGATGAATTACACCCCAGAGTACTGAAGGAGATCGTAGAAGAAATTTTAGAACCACTCTCCATAATCTTTGAAAATTCTTGGAGAACAGGAGAAGTCCCAGAAGACTGGAGAAGAGCAAATGTTGTTCCTATCTTCAAAAAGGGGAAGAAGGTGGACCCTGGGAACTATAGGCCGGTGAGTCTGACTTCTATACCAGGAAAGATCTTTGAACAAATTATTAAACAACATGTATGTAAGTACATGGATAAGAATGAAGTGATTAACCAGAGTCAGCATGGGTTTGTAACTAACAAGTCATGTCAGACTAACTTAATTTCCTTCTATGACAGAATCACTGACTGGGTGGATCAGGGAAATGCTGTAGATATAGTATATCTTGACTTCAGCAAAGCATTTGACAAAGTATCTCACACCATCCTTATTGAAAAAATGACCAAGTATGCAATGGACCAGGCAACTGTTAGGTGGATTCATAACTGGCTTAGTGATCGGACTCAAAGGGTGGTTGTAAATGGCTTCACATCCAGCTGGATGAATGTCTCAAGTGGGGTACCACAGGGCTCCGTCCTGGGACCTGTATTGTTCAACATCTTTATCAATGATTTAGATGAAGGAATTGAGGGTAAACTGATTAAATTTGCTGATGACACAAAGCTAGGAGGGATAGCTAATACTAGAGAAGAGAGAGAGAGGATTCAAAAAGACCTAAATAAACTGGAGCAGTGGGCAGCAACCAACAGAATGGTTTTTAACAGGGAAAAATGCAAAGTACTACATCTGGCAATAAAAATGAAAAAAGCATATACAGAATGGGAGGAATAGAGCTAAGCAACAGTACATGTGAAAAAGACTTAGGTATACTAATAGATCATAGACTGAACATGAATCAACAGTGTGATGCAGCAGCAAAAAAGGCAAATACAATTCTGGGATGTATTAACAGAAGCATACAGTCTAGATCACGTGAAGTCATTATCGGTCTTTACTCCTCTTTGGTCAGACCTCATCTGGAATACTGTGTACAGTTTTGGGCACCACATTTTAAAAAAGACATAGACAAACTGGAGCAAGTTCAGAGAAGAGCGACCAGAATGGTGACTGGTCTGCAAACCATGTCCTATGAGGAACGGTTGCAGGATTTGGGAATGTTTAGCTTGCAAAAAAGAAGACTGAGAGGAGACTTAATAGCTGTCTACAAATATGTCAAGGGCTGTCACATTGTAGAAGGATCATCTTTATTCTCATTTGCACAAGGAAAGACTAGAAGCAATGGGATGAAACTAAATGGGAGGAGACACAGATTAGATATTAGAAAAAACTTTTTGACAGTTAGGGTGATTAATGAGTGGAACAGGCTGCCACGAGAGGTGGTGAGTTCCCCTTCAATGGACGTCTTCAAACAGAGGCTGGACAGACATCTGTCTGAAATGATCTAGTGAATCCTGCTTTGAGCAGGGGGTTGGACCAGATGACCCAGGAGGTCCCTTCCAACTCTACCATTCTATGATTCTATGATTCTATGATTCTATGTCTTACCATGAAAAGTACAGTGGGTACGGAAAGTATTCAGACCCCTTTAAATTTTTCACTCTTTGTTTCATTGCAGCCATTTGATAAATTCTAAAAAGTTCATTTTTTTCTCATTAAAGTACACTCTGCACCCCATCTTGACTGAAAAAAAACAGAAATGTAGAAATTTTTGAAAATTTATTAAAAAAGAAAAACTGTTATATCACATGGTCATAAGTATTCAGACCCTTTGCTCAGACACTCATATTAAGTCACATGCTGTCTATTTCCTTGTGATCCTCCTTGAGATGGTTCTACTCCTTCATTGGAGTCCAGCTGTGTTTAATTAAACTGATAGGACTTGATTTGGAGGAAAGGCACACACCTGTCTATATAAAACCTCACAGCTCACAGTGCATGTGAGACCAAATGAGAATCATGAGCTCAAAGGAACTGCCCAAGGAGCTCAGAGACAGAATTGTGGCAAGGCACAGATCGGGCCAGGGTTACAAAAGAATTTCTGCATTACTTAAGGTTCCTAAGAGCACAGTGGCCTCCATAATCCTTAAATGGAAGAAGTTTGGGACCACCAGAAGTCTAGACCTGGCTGTCCAGCCAAACTGAGCAATCGTGGGTGAAGAGCCTTGGTGAGAGAGGTAAAGAAGAACCCCAAGATCACTGTGGTTGAGCTCCAGAGATGTAGTAGGGAGATGGGAGAAAGTTCCACAAAGTCAACTATCACTGCAGCCCTCCACCAGTCGGGCCTTTATGGCAGAGTGGCCAGACGAAAGCCTCTCCTCAGTGCAAGACATATGAAAGCCCGCATAGAGTTTGCTCAAAAACACATGAAGGACTCCCAGACTATGAGAAATAAGATTCTCTGGTCTGATGAGACGAAGATAGAACTTTTTGGTGATAATTCTAAGCGGTATGTGTGGAGAAAACCAGACACTGCTCATCACCTGCCCAATACAATCCCAACAGTGAAACATGGTGGTGGCAGCATCATGCTATGGGGGTGTTTTTCAGCTGCAGGGACAGGACGACTGGTTGCAATTGAAGGAAACATGAATGCGGCCAAGTACAGAGATATCCTGGATGAAAACCTCTTCCAGAGTGCTCTGGACCTCAGACTTGGCCGAAGGTTCACCTTTCAACAAGACAGTGACCTTAAGCACACAGCAAAAATAACAAAGGAGTGGCTTCAGGACAACTCTGTGACCATTCTTAACTGGCCCAGCCAGAGCCCTGACCTAAATCCATTTGAGCATCTCTGGAAAGACCTGAAAATGGCTGTCCACCAACGTTCACCATCCAACCTGACGGAACTGGAGAGGATCTGCAAGGAAGAATGGCAGATGATCCCCAAATCCAGGTGTGAAAAACTTGTTGCATCATTCCCAAGAAGATTCATGGCTGTACTAGCTCAAAAGGGTGCTTCTACTCAATACTGAGCAAAGGGTCTGAATACTTATGACCATGTGATATTTCATTATTCCTTTTTTAATAAATTTGCAAAAATGTCTACATTTTTGTTTTATTTTCAGTCAAGATGAGGTGCAGAGTGTACTTTAATGAGAAAAAAATGAACTTTTTAGAATTTACGAAATGGCTGCAATGAAACAAAGAGTGAAAAATTTTAAGGGGTCTGAATACTTTCCATACCCACTGTAAATCTGCTGTGAAAATAGTATATTGTATATTGCCATTATTATATAAATGATGTTACAAGAGATACTTTTCTAGACACAGTGCCCCTCTTTTCCATAGGTTTTGTCTGGTATTACACCTCAGCGTTTTTCACTAGTTGCTGTAAAGGTAGTAAGAACCCATGGTAAGGACGCTGATTCTAGCAAACATTGTAGAACTAGATGGCATGCACACAAAACCTTTACATATCCCCTTGCAGACACATTGTGCCAAACTTAGATCAGCACCTTTATATCACTATATGGTATAACTTCTTATTAATTTGCCTAATGATAGCAGTTTTTCATTCCTTTTCATGAATAATATATCTGAGTAATTTTTCATAGCTTTGGGATATGAAACATCTGTTCTATGGATACAGTTGCAGCTTAGCAACTCAGGGCACGGAAAAGACCCAAATTTGTATTTTACTTATAATACGGAGCTCAAAGCACAGAACAAAAGAAATAATAAAGTGTAATAAAACAAATGATGAATGAGATTGCATTAGTGTGTATTGGGAGCACAATGGTAGAGCGGGAGTGTGATTTCTCTTTCTAGCTCCGTCTTTAGGTCTCTCTTTTTTCACTCTCTTTTTATACTTATTATTGTATCAAGTAACACAATGATGCCACTCTTTCTGCGTACAGGATATAGCATGATGTATGCATCAGTTGCCATATATCTCATGAAGATATATACGGCTTGAAAGCATCTGTTTTTTTTTTTAATACTAAAAATAATATTCATAGTTTTATTTGACCAGTATGTTATTTTGTAAGTAACCGATCTCTTACGTTATGTTCACACTGGTCTCTATTATTTTCAAACCTGGTCTCTTGGCAGTAAAAAAGCAGCGTCAAAAAAGCTGGTTTTGCTGAGATTTTGCAGTGTCTTTTGCTGCGTTTTTGCATTTACTCATTGCTTTCTATGGGTGAAAAATTGCTTGAAGAAGTGACATGGTACATTTTGCAAAAACACAGCTGTTTGCCAAATCATTCAGGAAAAAAAACCCAATGTGTGTGCATGAGATTTCTGAAATCTCATAGCCTTTACTGGTACTGTAAAACGCAGCTTAAAATTTGCATCAAAAAATGCAGCAAAAAAACCCGCAGCAAAAACACAACGTGTGAACATAGCCTTAAAGGGTTAATTTAGCTTCTGGCATAAAGACATTTCAGAAGAAAAGGTGGAGAGAGCTGAGTTAAATTTCAGATATCACATGTTGGATACTTGATGGTAGAGTGTTTCTTTATAATGGAAGTTTTGTCATGTTTTAGCTAATTTATCTGTCGTGACTTTTTACAGACAGTTTAGATTTTATGATAGTGAAGGAAGAAGATAGAGGATTTGGGTTGTGAGCCATGAATAAGGAAGTTCTCTTCCGAAACGCGTTGGATGTTTGATGACCTGTGTTAAGTGGTTTTAGCACGTATGGAATAAAGTTACAAGAAACACTGAGTTTCTCAAGAAGGACGGAGTGCTGGCTTTTCTCTAAGGGTATGTGCACACGGTCGGTATTGGCAGCGCTTTGAACGCAGCATACTTTGCGCTGCGCATAGGTGAATCCGCATGTGCTCATTGAACCATGCGGATTTACCGCATCCTATCCATTACAGTGATATAATTTTTGTTGCGGAGACTAGTGTCTCCGCAAGAGAAATTGACTTGCTGCGGTCTGTAAAGACGCACCGCATGTCCGTGTCCGGGGGTGATCTACAGGAGCATGGAGACACATAGTGGGCATGGGATTTCTTGAAATCCCATCCACTATGCTCTAACATCTGGCCGCTGCGGATTGCACGCACCGCAAGTGCGCTGCGTCCAATCCGCAGCAATTACTGATCGTGTGCACGTACCCTTACAGGATTGTGTTCTGATAGACTGCTGGATGATTTATCAGGGGCTTGGGATATAAATTAATTGCAGATATCAATCTCTACCACGATATTATTTGCTAGACTAAGGACTGAACTGCGTCACACTTTTTATAATTGATGACTTAATTCACAATTTGTATTTTTTTTTTTTTGTCTATTAACAACATTGATATAAAACTAAGTACTGTAGCAAAAAACTATATAGAAAATAAATGTATACTGCATTACAGGAGTTAAACTGCCCAATCTATGAAATGCTCCAAAAGCAAAACATATACGAGCTGCAGTATTCAAATGGGCATTAATCAAATCAGTAATGTTATCTCATGGGGGTTAATGTATTATTATGGCAAACTACAATGCCGGCTGATCAGAATTGACTCATTATAGACAGTAATGTTGTATTTGCATAAGACAATATGATAGATAATTATGTTTTTTAGGGTGAGATACAAATGTTGCTGAGTCAAATGTGTAATTTTTTTGGTGGAGGAGTATGGGGGTGATCACTTTGATTTCCATATTTAATGTTAATGATGACAATGGACATTGTAATTTCTTTAAAATATAGCGTGAGAAAAGGCAGCATGGTAGCTCAGTGGTTAGCACTGCAGTCTTGCAGCATTGGGGTCCTGGGTTCAAATCCCACCAAGGAAACATCTGCAAGGAGTTTGTATGTTCTCCCCATGTTTGAGTGGGTTTCCTTCGGGTTCTCTGGTTTCTTCCCACATTCCAAAGATATTCTGATAGGGAATGTAGATTGTGAGCCCCAATGGGGACAGTACCAATAATGTCTATAAAGTGCTGTGGAATTAATGGTGCTATATAATGAGTAAAGTAAATTTACTAGATAAAAAGAATGCAGCATTTATAAGTCCATGAGAAAGGATTCCTTATAGCTCTATGGGATCCAGATTGTTTTCTTAGTAAAGTCTAACGTATGAAAATGAAACCGTTATCAGAAACTACATAGTCATATTGCTACAGGGTAACTGTGCCCATCGAAAAAAGTAAGAAGACAGAAAGCTGGCTGTAGTGCACCCTGCCCGCAGCAGTAGTGATAGTGCTGACAGGAGCGTTTAACACAGTTACATAGTTAATAAGGTTGAGATGAGACATATGGCCACAGTCCATCAAGCCCAACGATGGGATAGGAGAGGTGTGGATAAAGGGAATGGGCATTAATAAGGTTCCTAATCAAACAGAATCCTGAAATAGTATTCATTTTATATTAAACAGCAAAAGAACATTTCCCAATATTACTTGTTATACTTGCTAGTGTACTACATCCGTGCATGCAGCAGAGCTGATTTTGTCATATGGTCATTGTAATCTCAGGGTTTATTTTGCATTTGTTTTACAGGTAAATCTATTTAATCAACTTGAGGACTTAGCACCAAGCACAAGTAATGTAGAGTTTCATTACAAATTCAGCTCTGCTACATCTGTACAAGAATACAATTATAACTAACAACCTTACGCTTGCAGATTATTTTCACTAAATATCCACTCATTTAACCTTTTTATTTAGCGTGATAAATAATTAATTAAAATATGTCCATTCTATATCTGTTTTATCTGTACATTCATTACAAGTAGTGAATGACAAGTGAGGTTCAACTCTCCCATTGCTGCTATATCTAATAGTAACAGAAAGCTTATCAATATGGTCCATTTTTCCATTTATCAAGTCATCTAATGCTAGTAATAAATGTACAGATTGATTATGAACAGTAAGATTATAGTAAGAATATAATTTATTTTAGATATACTGTTAATTTGTTTTAGAATTAATCTTAGTAAATATATTTGACTAATGCTATAGTATAAACATTATACTACACATCTTAATGTGTCATGACATGTGGACTAAGATGTACTAAGTAATCTAAATAAAGGTCAATACATACATACAGTTTATAGATTGCATTTTAGTATTTAAAAATGATGTAAGATTGCATGCACTTATCTATCTATCTCTCTCTCTCTCTCTCTATCTCTCACTCTATCTATCCATCTATCGCTTTCTGTATCTATAGTCTACACGTCCAGCAGTTAATACACTTTCCAGTAAGGCACTTTATTTTAATTTAGAATTCTTCTTCATCCTTTCCTCTAAAGAGTGAATCTTGTTAAATATATTCCTGTTTAATCTTATCTCTGATTTGCTTAAATTGTAATTATCCTGTATTATTTAGTAATTCATGGGGATTCTGCACTATTTGATCCATTCCTACTAATGATCACATGTGTCTGTACAATCTGATATACATCATGGGCGATTCACAGCAATAAAGTAACAACCAAAGAATAAAATATACTCATCTATGTGACTTTATGACTCTTTCAATTACTACAAACTTTGGGATTGATAATAAATTTATCTGACTCCTCCATCCATAGTTGACTGTGTTTTGTGCCTAATAAATTCGTGTTAGCAGATTGTGAGTTCCTCTGACCATACAGACAGGAGTGAGTGAGTACATAAGTGCATCAGTAGTCCTATATAGTATTTATGTATATCTACATACCTGCACCACGTTAAAATGTAACTTTCCTCCTCTACATGATTCTGACATGATTGAGCAATTCTGCTGTCCAAGGTGCTGAACTGTTATCCGAGTTGAGTTGAGCACAAGTTGCACAGTATGTATGTAATAGTATATTGTAGAAGAAACTTACCAAAGAGTTGATTTCAGTTGTTTGTCCCATATGATAAGCACAAGACACACAGTCCTTGCTACAGTCTGCTCGGATTGCCACAGCAAGATATGTGGTTATAGCCAGGACTAGACAGTAGTATCTAGCAACCAGCTCCATTGACTGTAATACAAAAGTGGATAATCAGGAATACAGAACACTATTCTGCAAACTTCTAGAGTGCATGAACACAGGGCTAAAGTAATAGTATTGTAAATCTATCACATAATATAGCACTTGTCACACTAATAATATATGTATATATACAGTATATATATATATATCATATGTATGTACGGTATATATATCACATAATATAGCACTTATCACACTAATAATATATGTATATATATATTATATGTATGTACAGTATATATATCATATATATATGATAAAATAGGATTCGTCACAAGTCTATCTATCTATATATACATCGCATAATATAGCACTTATCACACTAATATCTACATAATATAGCACTTACACTAATATCTACATAATATAGCACTTATCACACTAATATCTACATAATATAGCACTTACACTAATATCTACATAATATAGCACTTACACTAATATATACATAATATAGCACTTACACTAATATCTACATAATATAGCACTTATCACACTAATATCTACATAATATAGCACTGATCACACTAATATCTACATAATATAGCACTGATCACACTAATATCTACATAATATAGCACTTATCACACTAATATCTACATAATATAGCACTGATCACACTAATATCTACATAATATAGCACTGATCACACTAATATCTACATAATATAGCACTTATCACACTAATATCTACATAATATAGCACTTATCACACTAATATCTACATAATATAGCACTTATCACACTAATATCTACATAATATAGCACTTATCACACTAATATCTACATAATATAGCACTTATCACACTAATAAGTGCTTGCAGTGAATTAGTGTAAAACTCTCCTAAACTCTCCTAACACTCATTCTCAGCAGTATGATATGATACTTACTTGCATGGCAGCTTTGCGGACGATCCACAATAAATAGTCTGGCAGCAAAGTGTGTAGAGAGGAGCAGGACAGGTTTCTAGTGGCTGATGAGCAGCAGAGATGGCGAGCAATAGCCCAGGTTGTTGTCTGTCAGCAGCAAGCCTTGCAGCCACCTCTTGTAGATGTGAGCTAGAGAGAGAGCAGCAATCCTCTCCCAGCCCTCAGCTTTCTTGCAGGACTTGTGCCTGGTTGGAGGCTTGTTAGAAGAATCCCAGAGCTGGGCTACTTTATAATTACTTAAAAAAAGAGAGCAGGGAGCTTCCCCCAATAGCCTGTGGGCTCCATCTGACGCAACTGCTACGTTTCCTACTCTCTGTCCCATAACTTCCAATAATTAAGCACAGTCATGATCACCATCAGCATTTCTGGGGGAGGACAGACTCTCCATACCTGCTGGGGATGATGTATATGTTGCAATATGATGGCATGCCTGTAGAATCCTTAATAACTTCATATGGGGAATTTACTATCACATCTACCTGTACAATAAATGAGAAAGTCATACATGTTAAAGAACACAAAACATACAAAGTGAATGCAAGCACTACTATTACTAATATACATGTATAGTACAATGCAAGTGGTTTTATATGCTATATAATAAGTATGATCTTTGTTTTACATGTTTGCCTTAAAATTGTCGGATTATACAGAAGTTACAATGCTCTATAGAATATAACAGTTGTCCTCTAGGGGGCGCCCAACACCTTATTCAGGCAATGATGACATTGGTGAGGCTTACACTACATATATACATATGGACTCATACCTGTCTATCATTATATTGAATAACATAATCCGTAATATATTGTTTTTTTTTGCATTAAGGAATATATATTTTAGAAATAAATGAATATATATATATACATATACAGTATACACATACACATGTACGCACGCACGCACACCCATATATTACAACTATTCCTTACATAAAGGGTCTTCATAGCGGGTCCTGCAGTATACAATAACTGAATGAATGATGTGTGTGATCTAACCTTTAACATGCGCACCACAACTTTAATTACTGCAGTTTGGACACAAGTAGATGCATTCAAAACCCCCTGTGGCTGCAGTCCATACATAATTGTTTTCATAGAATATAGCTTGAAAATGTGCAAGAAATATGTATACAGTGAAATATATTGTTATATAAATATGGATAAAATAAGACAGTATATCTAACTGTACATCTGACTAGTGTAAACCAGACTTTCTGGTTTTTCTAGGTTGGGGCTAATATTTGTTTTTCTGCCATAGCCATGTAGCTACACAAGCCAACGCAGGAAGACTTATTGGTGCCCCTCAGTGTAGCACCCAGGTGCAAAAACGTTGGCTGCATGAGCGCCAGTGCTGTATGACATACACATGCATATATATATATATATATATATATATATATATATAGTACAGACCAAAAGTTTGGACACACCTTCTCATTTAAAGATTTTTCTGTATTTTCATGACTTTGAAAATTGTACATTCACACTGAAGGCATCAAAACTATGAATTAACACATGTGGAATTATATACTTAACAAAAAAGTGTGAAACAACTGAAAATATGTCTTATATTCTAGGTTCTTCAAAGTAGCCACCTTTTGCTTTGATGACTGCTTTGCACACTCTTGGCATTCTCTTGACATGACAGATAAGTGAGGTCATAACATCACTGACACTACTCACATCCACACCCGCTGATAGTTATATTTGCATTAACATTACATAGACATATGTGTCCACATACTATAATATAAAGAAGTGTATATGTGTATGCAATAACGATACTAATTTTATTTCTATATATCCAACATATCCCGCAGCACTTTACAAATCAGGATAGAGGAATCACTACTCACTTACTGCTTTTATAGTCTTCTAGTAGAGAGGTATAAATCCTCTTTAAAGCAATGTGATATAGCCTACGCAGAATAAGTGCCTGTTTGAAAAGCGAACAAGAACAAATCGGGTTCACTTTCTTTTTCATGTGTCTACAATAGGTTTGCTTGGTTAAAATGCTGCAGACTTTCTGATCTGCTTTTGAGATTGTGTCGTAGTAAATGTGCAGATGACAGGGTCAAAATTTGGGGTTTTCAGGATCTAACAGGCATTTCCGTAACCTATATAGTGTGACGAAGATCAAAGGAAATTCACATCTCATATTCACGTCTCTGATATGATCTGATAGTATAATATATAACTTGAAATGGGCTGAAAAATTCTCCACCCTGACATGAAGAGAGAAGGATTTCACAAGTGCAGAGCCGTGTGCGTCAGTGCTCAGCAGTTATTAAAGTGACGATGTGAGTGAGCTCCTCATAGCGGTTACTTAACAAGGATAGATTTATATGTTTATGCCTCTAACTACTTTATAGGGTGGCAGCATCATGGGGTAATGGTGCATCAACTTGAACCGACCATTTGTTCATTAAAGGAGTGGTCCAAAACTAACACTGATTTAATCCTAAATGCCTGTCTAATTTATGTAGTAATCCAATTGCTTTTCTAGTTAATTAAAAATTCCCTATCGTTCCTTCACTACACTATCCAACTGCTTTATTTTCTTTTGCACCGACTTCCTGTTTGATGATGCTTCGCTTGAGAACCCGCAGTGCAGTCACTGCTGCAGCCTCTGCCCCCACACTGAATCGAAGGATCATTAGTGTCGTCTGTTTCAGGGACTGGACTAGTCTCTGCTTTAACTGCTCGTCGGTTTATCTCCTGACAGTGCGCTCTCTTGCTGGCTCATCACTTCTCATCAGAGCTGGTGAGGAAGTGCACTGTCACTGTGCTTTTAAAGGGACTCTGTAACCAGGTTGTTGCTACCTCATCTGAGAGCAGCATAGTGTAAGCAAAGAGACCCTGATTCCAATGGTGTATCACTTAGCTTACTGGGTGTAGTTGTCTAAAACAATTTGAGTTTTTATATTTAGCAATACAGTAGAGCTGAGAAAGTTGCCCCCAGCTACACCAGGTTCTCTGTGTACATAGCTATAGACCCTGTCAGAGACAAGATGCTTTCTCTCAGGTAGAATGATCTGCATCGGTAACCAGGCTGGTTGATGAAGACTAAACAATAAAGACATGCACACCAGGAAGTCTCGTTTATTATAACATGAGCCTATCTTTTATAGGGGACTCTGATTACATAGACTATTTTACAATATTACACAATGTTTGCCAGGGATATTGGTAAAAACAATCATTTGGCAGAGACCATGACTTTGATATGATGGATTATATTTGTGGTGCCATCATGACTCCTAGAATATGTCTCAAAAATAACAATAAACAGTTAGTCCTTGACTAGAATAGAACATTTCTGTGCTTTCTCATGGATTGTAAGTAAAAGGGTGTTTTGTACAGCCAAAGACTCCCATCCTGTCAAGGTGAACTATTGCTCACTTTTAGGAGAAAAGAATGCTTATAGAAACATAGATGATAACCACAGAAAAACTAATTTATTCTGAAAAACAGATTTTAACCATTTCTTTAACAACCCTGAGCTGTTTATCACAGAAGGAGGCGGAGTTGGACTACCAGGCATGTGCTGCTGTGTCCAGCAATGATAATCTCCTGGTGTAAAAACAATCATTGCAAGTAAACAAAACCAGGAGCTTGATAAGAGAGGCATCCCTGAAATCTGAATTTTAACCCCTGCATCATACTATCTTCAGATTACATAGCAAAAACCTGCTGACTAGAGGAATAGCTAGGGGTTCAGCTCGGGGTGGGGGCGGGGACATCTGAGCGAGCCCCAACCCCTGACTACAACTATGGTGGCACACTCTAATCATGGGTATAGGGGAACCTCAGCAGATGACCGGGCTGTAACTGGAAAAAAATCTCCACAAAGACCGACACTAATATTACTGCCATACGGTGACCATATAATGGTAGATACCAGTCCTGCAGAACCTGTAAGAAATTACAGTACAGCACAGTTATAGATGATGACTAACAGCTGACGTTCTTCTGGTGGAGTTGTTCACTTTTCCCGTTTTTTCCATCTGGCCCAGACCGACATGACGAGTTCTCCAGCCAAGACTCATCTGCAGAGATTGCAACAAAGACACATCTGACTTCTCACATTTCCAGCACCATCCCCATCTATTCCCAACCTGCACAATCTACTTATCCTGCTGATACCCCAATAATGTCCTTATTACTGTGGTACAAAAGCAATGCTCCTTATACTGCCCCACATAATAATGTCACTTCTGTGCCCCTTACATAGTAAAATGTCTCCTTTGTGCCCTCACACTTGTCTCCAAACTCTTTAATGGGCCCTACAGTAGCCCCTACACTGTATAAAGTCCCCCACACTGTATAAGGGCCCCCACAGTAGTCCCCACACTGTTATATGACCCCCCACAGTTTATCATAATCCCTCACAGTAGCTCCCACACTGTATATAGGACCCTAAACTGTATGATAGCCTCCACAGTAGTCTTCAAACTGTATAATGGTCCTCGTATTAGCTCCAATGCCTTCTGGTCTCTGTCTGTCCCTTTTTGAGGGCTGCAACTTGCAGAGCCATGATATATATGACAAAGAGATAAATAGAAGAAAATAGAAACAGCTAGTAGGTGCGTATAGAGGCCCACACATGGGTACAGCTCCATGAATGTATCCAGATAACCCTAAAAGGAATACTCTTGTATCGACAAGACCCCAAAAAGGGAACGGAAAGAAAGAAGGAATCAGAAAAAAGAAAAAGAGGTAGAATATTACACATTCAAAGAAGAAAGTGCACCCCCTGGTACATCTTCTTTTTCCTTTCTCTCCCTTTGCTTGTCTTGCTGTCCAGACTGAGTATACATTCAGGGGCCTGCACTTATATGTGATTGTCTATACGCACCTAATGGCTATTTCTATTTTCTTCTGTTTGGCTGTTTATCATATACAGTATATTCATCCTCAACTTTGTGGGGATTTATTTTTTTAATAAAACATTTTATAATGGGATTTTTTTTGTTTGTCACCCTGGAGTTACAATATGAGATGATACAAATACTGCACTGATAGGACCCTGACCCCGGCTACAGGACTACCTCACATGGTATACAGCTCTGGCAAAAATTAAGAGACCACTGCAAAATTTTCATTTTCTCTGATTTTTCTCTTTGTAGGTATATTTTTGAGTAAAATGTACATTGTTGTTTTATTCTATAAACTACTGACAACATGTCACCGAAATTCAAAGCTAAAAATTTTGTATTTATTTGCAGCAAATGAGAAATCGTCAAAATAATAAAAGAGAAACAGTGCTTTCAGACCTCAAATAATGCAAAGAAAACAAGTTCTTATTCATTTAGAAACAGCAATACTCATGTTTTAACTCAGGAAGAGTTCAGCAATCAATATTTGGTGGAATAACCATGATTTTTAATCACAGCTTTCATGCGTCTTGGCATGCTTTCCACCAGTCTTTCACACTGCTTTTGGGTGACCTTATGCCACTTCTAACGCAAAAATTTAAGCAGTTCTTCTTTGTTTAATGGCTTGTGACTATCCATCTTCCTCTTGATTACATTCCAGAGGTTTTCAATGTAGTCAAGGTCTGGATCTGGAGATTGGGCTGGCCATGACAGGGTCTTGATGTGGTGCTCCTTCATCCTCACATTGATTGACCTAGCTGTGTGGCATGGGGCATTGTCCTGGAAAAAACAGTCCTCAGAGTTGGGGAACACTGCCTGACCAGAAGGAAGCAAGTATTTTTCAAGGATAACCTTGTATGCGGCTTGATTCATACGTCCTCCGCAAAGATTAACCTGCCCAATTCCAGCCTTGCTGAAGCATCCCCAGATCATCACCGATCCTCCACCAAATTTAATAATGGGTGCAAGACACTGTTGCTTGTATGCCTCTCCAGGTCTCCGTCTAACCATTAGACGACCAGGTGTTGGGCAAAGCTGAAAATTAGACTCATCAGAGAAGATTACCTTACTCCAGTCCTCTATGGTCCAATCCTTAAGGTCTTTGGCAAACTTCAGCCTTGCTCTCCTTTGCTTCTCATTGATGAAAGTTTTTTTTTCTAGCTTTACATGACTTGAGGTCTGCCTCTAGGAGCCTGATACGAACTGTTCTTGCCGTGCACTTCACCCCAGCTGCCATTTGCCATTCCTTTTGTAGGTCACTTGATGTCATCCTGCGGTTGCTGAGTGACATTCGACTATGATGACAGTCATACCGGTCAGTGGAGAGTCGCTTTCATCCTCTGCCGGTCTGTAGCTTTGTTGTCCCCAATGTCTGCTGATTGACCTTGTTGTAATGGACTGCCGTCTCCGAAATTTTAAGGATGGAGGCAACATGATGCTCACTGTATCCCTCTACTAGTAAAGCCAGAATTGAGCCCTTCTTTTCCTCACTCAAGACTTTTCTTTTCAACTCCTTTGGCATGGTTAAAAGTTATTTTTTCACTCAAATTACTTTTGGGCTATTCCTGGCACTTGTTTTTCCATCCAGCTTGTTCTATTGGTAGAGGATTGTGAAGACCACAGTAGTGTTTCTTATACTTTACCTCGTTACATAAGATTTGGTTCAGGTAATCACCTAATCAGAAGCACATTAAGTAGAATAAGGTGTAATTTGGTTGGAATTCAACTGACACTGGAATGGAATGGCTGTCAGACATGTAGAGATGGGGATTTTTAGAAAACTGTGCAGTGGTCTCTTAATTTTTGCCAGAGCTCTATATGTATAAATGAAGAGGGAAAGAGACATATTTAAATCAGTGGTGTCCTGCAGCCAGGGTAACTTTTATCAGTGCAGTGCACAATACTGACCAGTCACGTCTGCCCTGTCTATCTGATACAGGATGAGATTTATGGCAGCTGCTTTGAAGTCTTTTACAGATCGGGTGATGCTCGGACAGATCGGGTGATGCTCGGGCAAATCGCATGGACAGTGACCCGATCTGTTTAAAAGTTCAAGCAGCCCCCATAAATCTCCCTGTACCCCAGATAGCAAGACCACAGAAAAAAGACAAGTCCTGCCACCTCCTCCCTGCACAATGCAGACACCTCGGGCCCGGGTGCAGGCAGCAACCTGAGCTGTTACTTACAGCTCCACAGCGTCTCCTGTCCTGCTCCTCTCTGTAGGGAAGAATCAGCACTGTGTGTCCTAACGTCTCTGCAGCAGACGCCCACACAGCGTGCAATGTAGGCATACAGGTACAGTGCCGGCACCCAGCGTCCCAGGGGGTATATGCTCTTGTGCCGCCCAGCCCGCCCCTAGGTCTAAAGAACAGACTACGGTAGTGCAGGGAGATTATGTCTCCCTGCTCTACCACGGAGATGAACTATGTCATCGTGCTGCGCACGCTTATATAGTTAAGTGTAGCGTAGCTCCGGGTGGGCCCCTCTAAGCACAGGGCCCGGGGTGACCGCACCCTCTGCCCCTCCGGTAGCTACACTACTGCTGCTGACAGATTGCCTTTAAAAAGAATATTGCACAGTGATAAGATCCTACTGAGCAGACATGGGAATTGACACTCCCACATGCTCAGTAGTAGTGACCATAGCCTCTGACCCCTGATGATGTCTAATTTGAGTATCCCAGCATGCACTGGGGATTCTAAAATGAGGCGTCAAACAAAAAGTAGGTAAAAAAGAATAAAGCAGTTAGATAGAGAGAGGACGGTAGGGAATTTTTAATTAAAGTATTTTAGAAAAGATATTAGATTATTACATTAAATAGATGTTTAGGATTAAATCAGTGTTAGTTTTGGACCACCCTTTTAAAGGGAGTCTATCAGAACAAAATGAGTGTCCAACCTCTGCACAGCACCTTCAGATTGTTTTAATCCACTACTGTGTTTGCCTGAAATCCCCCTTTATTAAAATTGCTAATAAGGTGCTCGGTGCATTGCCAAGTGGTTCAGAGCATCCTCTTACCTACTTGTTATATATGTATCTCCGACCCTTCCTCCTTAATTAGCGGTGCTGGCTCCTGTAAAAGGTATATTTAACACGTTGGTGGGAAGGAGCACTGAACCACTTGGCCACATCATTGGTGCACCGATCATCTCATTAACATATTTGATTAATTTGGTTTCCACAAAAAAAGCAGCAATGGATTAAAACACTGAAGGCACAGGTTTTAATTATGACTATGTGCCCTACCCATTGTTATGCTTATTTTGGACTCTCATTTTGTACTGACAGAATTCCTTTAAAGGGAATCTGTCACCAGGTTTTTGCCACCTATTCTGAAAGCAGCATAGTGTAGAGATGGAGATGCTAATTCTAGTGATGTGTCACTTACTGGGCTGCTTGCTGTAGTTTTGATAAATTCACAGTTTTATCAACAGGAGATTATCACTAGAGGACTTATAAACCTGCTGTCATGTAGACCTCCATATTCATGAACTCTGTATGACCCCGCCCCCACCACTGATTGTAAGCTTTCTGCCATTGCACAGTGTACACAGAAAGCTGCCAATCAGTGGGGTGTTCGGGGTTATACAGAACTCAGCAGTAGAGATGAGCGTTGTTCTACTCGAACTGTTCGCCAATCTCAAATTCGAGCTGTTTTGGGCGGTGTTCGAGCCGGTCGGCGAACACGAACAATTTGAGAAAAATTCGGCTGTTCGAGGTTATGTTCGATAACTGTTCGTGCACCAAAATCATAACTGGATTTTTTCTCAGTAATGATGAAAATTAATGTTAATACGCAGTTTGAGTGTACAGCGGGGCGGGGGGAGGGGCAGGGGATGGATCTCTGCAGGAACAATGAAGATCTCCATTTTTTTTTCTCTTTCCCGCATTTACAGTGGGGAGGTGCAGTCTGTCAGCCTATCAGCAGCGCACACACGGAGCGAAGTGCTTTTTTTCACACAAGCAAGGGCATGTGTGATTGGCAGTGTATGTCACATGTCCTTGCCCTATAAGACCCAGCCATTTTCCCCGTCGCCACCATTTTCTCACTGCTGCAGCTGCGTGTTAGACGGCACCGCTGTTGCTGTGTGCGCTATACCTTGTTAATTTCAAGCCAATTTTCGCACAAATATACAGATAGCTTGGGAGTAGGGAATAGTTGTGATTGCAGTCCTTTTAAGGACTAGGTTACAGCATTTCCTACGACTTTTATCAGGCAGGTCTGTGCTCTTAAATAGATAGATTGTGGGAGTAAAGACTAATTGTAATTGGAGTCCTTTTCAGGACTAGGTTACATCAGTTCCTATCAGTTTTTGCCAGGCAGGTCTGTGCCAGTGCTGTGCAAGTTTTTTTCACAGCATTTGGCTGAATCTAGCAAAGCTAATCCTTTTTGGCCTATTGCAGAGTGTGTTAGTCAGTGGAGTAGCCTATCTGTGTTGCAAGATATACCACCTGTGTATAGAATACCAATTTTTTTACTGCACCTAGTGAAGTAAAATCTTTTGGGCATAGCATCATTCTATTAGTCCATCTATACTGACCTCCATCAGGTTGCAAACTGAATATAATTTTTATCTGCATCTAGCTCTGAAAAAATATTTGGGCTTCTAGCGGTGTGTGGGACTTGGTCTATTAGTCCATCTATACTGACCTCCATCAGGTTGCAAACTGAATATAATTTTTTTCTGCATCTAGCTCTGAAAAAATATTTGGGCTTCTAGCGGTGTGTGGGACTTGGTCTATTAGTCCATCTATACTGACCTCCATCAGGTTGCAAATTAAAAATAATTTTTTTCTGCATCTAGCTCTGAAAAAATATTTGGGCTTCTAGCAGTGTGTGGGACTTGGTCTATTAGTCCATCTATACTGACCTCCATCAGGTTGCAAATTAAAAATATTTTTTTTCTGCATCTAGCTCTGAAAAAATATTTGGGCTTCTAGCAGTGTGTGGGACTTGGTCTATTAGTCCATCTATACTGACCTCCATCAGGTTGCAAACTGAATATAATTTTTTTCTGCATCTAGCTCTGAAAAAATATTTGGGCTTCTAGCGGTGTGTGGGACTTGGTCTATTAGTCCATCTATACTGACCTCCATCAGGTTGCAAATTAAAAATAATTTTTTTCTGCATCTAGCTCTGAAAAAATATTTGGGCTTCTAGCAGTGTGTGGGACTTGGTCTTTTAGTCCATCTATACTGACCTCCATCAGGTTGCAAATTAAAAATATTTTTTTTCTGCATCTAGCTCTGAAAAAATATTTGGGTTTCTAGCAGTGTGTGGGACTTGGTCTATTAGTCCATCTATACTGACCTCCATCAGGTTGCAAACTGAATATAATTTTTTTCTGCATCTAGCTCTGAAAAAATATTTGGGCTTCTAGCGGTGTGTGGGACTTGGTCTATTAGTCCATCTATACTGACCTCCATCAGGTTGCAAATTAAAAATATTTTTTTTCTGCATCTAGCTCTGAAAAAATATTTGGCCTTCTAGCAGTGTGTGGGACTTGGTCTATTAGTCCATCTATACTGACCTCCATCAGGTTGCAAACTGAATATAATTTTTTTCTGCATCTAGCTCTGAAAAAATATTTGGGCTTCTAGCGGTGTGTGGGACTTGGTCTATTAGTCCATCTATACTGACCTCCATCAGGTTGCAAATTAAAAATAATTTTTTTCTGCATCTAGCTCTGAAAAAATATTTGGGCTTCTAGCAGTGTGTGGGACTTGGTCTATTAGTCCATCTATACTGACCTCCATCAGGTTGCAAATTAAAAATATTTTTTTTCTGCATCTAGCTCTGAAAAAATATTTGGGCTTCTAGCAGTGTGTGGGACTTGGTCTATTAGTCCATCTATACTGACCTCCATCAGGTTGCAAATTAAAAATAATTTTTTTCTTCATTTATCTCTGAAAAAATATTTGGGCTTCTAGCAGCGTGTGGGACTTGTTCTATTAGTCCATCTATACTGACCTCCATCAGGTTGCAAATTAAAAATAATTTTTTCTGCATCTAGCTCTGAAAAAATATTTGGGCTTCTAGCAGTGTGTGGGACTTGGTCTATTAGTCCATCTATACTGACCTCCATCAGGTTGCAAATTAAAAATATTTTTTTTCTTCATTTAGCTCTGAAAAAATATTTGGGCTTCTAGCAGTGTGTGGGACTTGTTCTATTAGTCCTTCTATACTGACGTCCAGCAGGTTGCAAATTGAATATAATTTTTTTCTGCATCTAGCTCTGAAAAAATATTTGGGCTTCTAGCGGTGTGTGGGACTTGGTCTATTAGTCCATCTATACTGACCTCCATCAGGTTGCAAATTGAATAAAAAAATTTTCTGCATCTAGCTCTGAAAAAATATTTGGGCTTCTAGCGGTGTGTGGGACTTGGTCTATTAGTCCATCTATACTGACCTCCATCAGGTTGCAAATTAAAAATAATTTTTTTCTGCATCTAGCTTTGAAAAAATATTTGGGCTTCTAGCAGTGTGTGGGACTTGGTCTATTAGTCCATCTATACTGACCTCCATCAGGTTGCAAATTAAAAATAATTTTTTTCTTCATTTAGCTCTGAAAAAATATTTGGGCTTCTAGCAGTGTGTGGGACTTGTTCTATTAGTCCTTCTATACTGACGTCCAGCAGGTTGCAAATTGAATATAATTTTTTTCTGCATCTAGCTCTGAAAAAATATTTGGGCTTCTAGCAGTGTGTGGCACTTGGTCTATTAGTCCATCTATACTGACCTCCATCAGGTTGCAAATTAAAAATATTTTTTTTCTGCATCTAGCTCTGAAAAAATATTTGGGCTTCTAGCAGTGTGTGGGACTTGGTCTATTAGTCCATCTATACTGACCTCCATCAGGTTGCAAATTGAATAAAAAAATTTTCTGCATCTAGCTCTGAAAAAATATTTGGGCTTCTAGCGGTGTGTGGGACTTGGTCTATTAGTCCATCTATACTGACCTCCATCAGGTTGCAAATTAAAAATATTTTTTTTCTGCATCTAGCTCTGAAAAAATATTTGGGCTTCTAGCAGTGTGTGGGACTTGGTCTATTAGTCCATCTATACTGACCTCCATCAGGTTGCAAATTAAAAATATTTTTTTTCTGCATCTAGCTCTGAAAAAATATTTGGGTTTCTAGCAGTGTGTGGGACTTGGTCTATTAGTCCATCTATACTGACCTCCATCAGGTTGCAAATTAAAAATAATTTTTTTCTGCATCTAGCTCTGAAAAAATATTTGGGCTTCTAGCAGTGTGTGGGACTTGGTCTATTAGTCCATCTATACTGACCTCCATCAGGTTGCAAATTAAAAATAATTTTTTTCTGCATCTAGCTCTGAAAAAATATTTGGGCTTCTAGCAGTGTGTGGGACTTGGTCTATTAGTCCATCTATACTGACCTCCATCAGGTTGCAAATTGAATAAAAAAAATTTCTGCATCTAGCTCTGAAAAAATATTTGGGCTTCTAGCGGTGTGTGGGACTTGGTCTATTAGTCCATCTATACTGACCTACATCAGGTTGCAAATTAAAAATAATTTTTTTCTGCATCTAGCTCTGAAAAAATATTTGGGCTTCTAGCAGTGTGTGGGACTTGGTCTATTAGTCCATCTATACTGACCTCCATCAGGTTGCAAATTGAATAAAAAAATTTTCTGCATCTAGCTCTGAAAAAATATTTGGGCTTCTAGCGGTGTGTGGGACTTGGTCTATTAGTCCATCTATACTGACCTCCATCAGGTTGCAAATTAAAAATAATTTTTTTCTGCATCTAACCCAGCCAATAGTTTTGGCCTAATACCACAGTTTGGCCACTCAGCTCTGCTCGGTTACCATCCATTGTTTTTTTGTGCAAACAACTCCAGAGTTGTGAATTAGTTACCCACCAAAATGAGTGGAAAAAGGCCTGCTGCTGGTGGAAAGGGGAATAGGCGTGTTGGGAAGGGGAAAAAAGGTTGTGTCCGTGGGGTAGGTGCAGAAGAAAGACCATCTTCCAGCCAAACTAAAATGTCTACTTCTTTTAGCGGACAATGTGATAAGATCCCTTTCTTACGGCCACGCCAATCGCTACAAATTCCAGATGAGGCACAAAAACAGCAGGTGCTTCAACGGATATCAAGTGCTCCTTTAAGTGGGCTCTCCTCCACATCAACTTCAACATCACAAATACTCCAGTCCTCAAAGGTGTCACCCAAATCGCACTTGCTTCCTCACAGCTCCCAAATCTCCAGCTGCCCGTCTGAGTATGAGGTAGAACAGATGGTTGAGTCTGCAGAGCTGTTTACTCATACTATAGCCTGGGAATTAGAGGTCGACTCCAGCGCTTCTGTGAATCCAGACGAGGAAATGATCTGCACTGATGCCCAGAATCTTTATGAGTCGGATCCAGGACCAGACGCAGAAGGTTCTGACCATAATGTAGACCCTCATTCCCAAACTGTAACTCCTGTTGGTGGAGACAATGAGGAAGACGATGATAAGACTCAAATACCTGATTGGAGCGACAACTTTAGTTTTTTGTCAGGGCAGGAACAGGTTGGCTCTGAGGACGACGGGTGTGATAACGCACAGGGTGATGATGATGAGGTCGGAGATCCCACTTACTGTCAACCCACAGTCAGCCAAGAGATGAGGTCAGCAGAGGAGGTGGAGGAAGATGCTAGTGACGACGAGGTCAGGTTGCGCCTTCCTGGACAGAGACGTAGTACTGGAAGCACGTCAACAACTGCATCCTCAAACACAACTCTGCCTCTCACCACAAGTCGTGGTGGCTCTTCAGGTCGCATGGGTGCTAAGCCTTGCATAGCCTGGCCATTTTTTCAGATCGATAAAGATGACCCAACTCGTGTTATCTGTAACATTTGTCAGCAAAAGCTAAGTAGAGGCCAAAAAATACATAGTTTGAGTACTTCATGCATGAACCGGCACATGGACATGAAGCATAAGTTGCAGTGAGAAGCTCAGTGTGCTACAATGCGGCCTAGCCGGCCGGGCCAACCACCGTCTGCCATATCTTGTGCATCCGCGGCCTCTTCATCCTCTGTGACTGGGGGGACAGCAGTCACACCTGTTTTGGGGCGCAGACCTGCCACCTCTTTACCCGCAACAGCCAGCGTGATTGGCAGGTCATCATTTTCTTTGGAGGTGGTAACACCAGCTGGTCTTGAGCGCTGTCCGACATCGATAGCACCACCTTTGGATCAAGGCAACCTAACATGTCCGCCTGCATCTTCCTCACAGACCGACAGTTTGCCGGGGACACCCTTATCAACCCCGTCTAAGCACAATAGCCAGCCCTCGGTCCCTCAGATGTGGACAAGTAAAAGACCATTTCCTCCTAGCCATGAGAAAGCTAAGAGGTTGAATTTCACCATCTGCAAGCTCTTGGCTACAGAAATGCTGCCTTTCCGCCTGGTGGACACAGAGGATTTTCGAGACCTTATGTCCGTCGCAGTGCCCCAGTACCAGATGCCCAGTCGGCACTACTTCTCAAAGAAAGGTGTGCCTGCGCTCCACCAGCATGTCGCACACAACATCACCGCTTCTTTGAGAAACTCTGTGTGTGACAGGGTGCATTTCACCACAGACACTTGGACGAGTAGGCATGGACAGGGGCGTTACATGTCGCTGACTGGGCACTGGGTAACTATGGTGACAGCAGGACAAGGGGCTGCTGTCCAAGTCTTGCCGTCCCCACGAGTTGTGCGTCAATCCTCTTTATGTCAAAGTTCCTCCACTGCTTCTGCCTCCTCAACCTCCTCTCGGTCTTCCACCTGCACCCAAAGCCTGTCTGGTCATGCCACAAGCTTTCTAACTGCGCAGAAGGGATCCTGCACACCTCCTTACTATGCTGGCAGTAGGGCTCAACGTCATCAGGCGGTTTTTACATTGAAATGTCTGGGAAATGTGAGTCACACAGCTGAGGAGTTGTGGTCAGCTCTGGAGAACCAATTTCATGAATGGTTGTCTCCACTGGACCTGAAACCAGGGAAGGCCGTGTGCGACAATGCTGCAAACCTGGGTGCGGCCCTTCGCCGGGGCAATGTCACACACGTGCCTTGTATGGCTCACGTGTTGAACCTAGTTGTCCAGCAATTTTTAGCCCACTATCCCAGACTAGATGGCCTTCTGCAGAGGGCACGGTCGCTGTGTGCTCACTTCCGCCGTTCGCATCCTGCAGCTCAGTGACTTACATCTCTACAGAAGTCGTTGGGCCTGCCACTTCACCGGCTAAAATGCGATGTGCCTACCCGGTGGAATTCAACTCTGCACATGTTGCAGCGACTGTGGCAGCACCGACAAGCCCTGGTGCAATACGTTCTGACGTATAGCCTGGGCCAACGAGATTCAGAGGTGGGGCAAATCACGCTGGAGGAGTGGTCTCAGATCAGGGACCTATGCACCCTTCTGCACAGTTTTGAAATGGCGACGAAGATGTTTAGTGCTGACGATGCCATTATCAGCATGACTATTCCGGTGATTTACATGCTGGAGCACATGTTAAACAGAATTCGGAGTCAGGTGGTGGCACAAGAGGAGGTGGAGGAAGTAGAGGAGGAGGAGTTGTATGCGGAAGGGCTAACATCTGCAAGGTCCAGACGGTCAGCAGCACCAAGGCGGCAGGCATGTGAGGGTGGGGGAGATGGTTTAACCAGGGCGCATGGTAGCAGCCAAACTAGTGAGGAAGGTGCAGGAGCCCAGGAAGAAGTGGAGGACGAACTGATGGAAGACTCATCAGATGAGGGAGACCTTGATCACATTTCTGTTGTGCGAGGTTGGGGGGAGAGGACAGAGGAAGGAAGCATGATTGTTACCTCGCCACCAAAACAACAGGGACTTGGTGCTCCTGGATGCGCAACACACATGAGTGCCTTCTTGCTGCACTACCTGCAACATGACCCTCGAATTGTGAGAATTAGAAATAATCCTGACTACTGGGTTGCCACACTGTTAGATCCCCGGTACAAAAGTAAATTTGCAGAAATTATTCCTGCCATAGAAAGGGATGCACGCATGCAGGAGTATCAGCAGAGACTGTTGCAGAATCTTACATGTGCTTTTCCACAAAATACCAGTGGTGCACGTAGTGAATCTCACAGTTCCAACTTGCCAACCGTGGGACCGTCAAGTGTTCAGCACTCAAACCGTAACAGAACCACAGTATCTGCTGGTAACATCAATTTTGCGGAATCATTTCACCACTTTTTTAGCCCATCCTTTGCAAGGCCACAGGAGACAAGAAGTCTGACACATAGTCAACGCCTAGAGACGATGGTACAGGAGTATCTCCAAGTAAACAATGAAGCCACGACTGTGTCACTGGACCCTTGCTCTTTTTGGGCTTCCAATCTGGATAAATGGCCGGAGCTAGCCACTTACGCCTTGGAGATCTTGTCATGCCCCGCAGCCAGCGTTCTGTCTGAACGTGTGTTCAGCGCTGCTGGTGGTGTGCTGACAGATAAGCGCACGCGGCTCTCCACTGATAATGTAGACAGACTCACGTTCATAAAGATGAACAAATCATGGATCCGAAACGACTTTTCTACCCCTGTGTCATCCTGGGGAGAGTAAAAGCTTGATGATTGGTTAAAATCACCCTACCAACCGTTTTAAGCTTTCAAATTACTAATCATGTTTATCTGTATCTTGACTGGAAAATAATTTGGGCTTTGTAGCAGTGTGCAGCACTGATCCTATTAGGCCATCTATAATAAGCTTCACCAGATTTAAAATTAAAAATAATTTTTAGCTGCATCTAGCCCGGAAAATAATTTTGGGGCTCCGAGATGCGCAAGACACATAAGTGCCTTCTTGCTGCACTACCTGCAGCATGACCCTCATATTGTCAGAATTCGAAGTAATCATGACTACTGGGTTGCCACACTCTTAGATCCCCCAAACTTTTCGATCAACCTTTTCATTTTAATAAAGACCAAAAAAATGGTCATTTTTGAAATTATAAGCATTAGCAGGTTGTTAGAAACTGAAATCAAACAGTTTTCAACTCAAAACTTTATTCTAGGTGATGTTACATTTTCACATAGGACCCCTTGTTCGAAAGGAGCTTCTGAACTCTCTCGTCCATTGAATTTGTCAGGTTTTAGATGGTTTCTGCTTCAATTGTTTTGCATGAGGACAGAATACCCTCCTAGAGCTGTTGCTTAGATGTGAACTGCCTCCCGCCATCATAGACACTCCTTTTAATGATGCTCCAAAGGTTCTGAATGGGGTAGAGGTCAGGGGAGCATGGGGGTCACACCATAAGTTTGTCCCCTTTTATGCCCATATCAGCCAGAGATGCAGATGTTTTATGTGCAGCATGAGATGGTGCATTATCATGCAGAAAAATGATCTTGCTGTGAAATACACGGTTCTTCTTCTTGAACCATGGCAGGAAGTGCTGTTTGAGAAAATCCACATACATTATGGAGTTCATCTTTAGCGCCTTCAGGGATCCTAAAGGGGCCGACAATCTCTCTCCCCATGATTCCAGCCCAAAACATTACTCCACCTCCTCCTTGTTGGCGCTGTAGCCGTGTTTGCGTGGGGTGTCCATCAACCAGCCATCCTCCACTCCATTCATCTGGACCATCGAGCGCTGCACGGCACTCATCCGTGAACAAAACAGTTTTGAAATCAGTCTTCATGTAATGTTTGGCCCACTGGAGCCGTTTCTGCTTGTGTGAAGTGGATAGAGGAGGTCGACAGGATGGCGTATGCACAGCTGCAAACCTCTGAAGGACCCTGCATCTTGTTGTTCGGGGGACGTTGGAGGCACAAGCAGCTTCAAAAACTTGTCTGCTGCTATGACAAGGCTTTTTTGCCGCTGCTCTTTCAACCTGACGTAATTGCCTGTAGGAAAGAGTCCTCAATTTGCCCTTATCAGCACGCACACGTGTGTACTGTGAATCAGCTACATACTTCTTGATTGCCAAGACACTTCATCCTGATCATCGCACAATGTTGATTGTAGTCATGCCTTGACCTAAACACTCCACAATTTGTTGCTTCTCAGCAGCCGACACATCCTTTTTCTTTCCCATTTTGGCAGAAAATGTAGGCTGCTTAATAATGTGAGAGAGCCTTCTTAAGTAGTCTTGCCTTTATTGGACACACCTGCCAAACTAATTAGCACAGGTGTCTGCAATTGCTTACAGTGATATAAAGAGCCCTGACACACATCACCATCAATGAGTTTAACTGACAAACAAACAAATTCTTCCCTTATCACTCCTAAACACTTTTTGCATAATAATTTGGAACGCGGTGTACATGTGCTTTTCCACAAAACACCAGTGGTTCACGTAGTGAATCTTACAGTTCTAACTTACCAACCGTGGTCTGTATGGAATTGTTCAATAAAGGGCCCAAAATTAAGATAACATAGATGGGAGAGGTCTCTATGAATAGGAATTCCTAAGTATTTGATACCCTGTGAGGGCCAGGCAAAGGGAAAGTTGGACTGGATGGAATCCTATATGGATTTAGGGAGGGAGACATCGAGGGCCTCAGACTTCGCTGCATTGATTTTAAAATTTTACCATGTAACAAAGTGATCTATTTCAGCCATAACAGCAGGGATGGATATATGTGATTGAGTGATATATACTAGGACATCATCAGCAAATAGAGAGCACTTGTACTCGGTGCCTCCCACCTCAATCCACCTAATATTGGGGTTATGGCGAATTGATGAGAGCAGGTGCTCCGTCACTAGGATGTATAAGAGAGGGGACAGAGGACATCCCTGCCTTGTCCCATTGGTGATTGTGAAAGGTGATGAAAATGTTCTGACGCACCCCCTGGGCCTTGGGACACCCGGAGCCGGACCCTTTTTGGTGGATGCTGGTGGTTGTAGTCTTCGTGGCGGCGATCCGGTTCCGTGGCTCAGGGCGGTCAAACCAGTGGCGGAACTATTTATGTGGTTTTGATGTTTAAATGTCCGACTACGCCACCCGTGGATTGCGGTCAGAGTGAACCGCCGCTACAGGGCAGACCGCTAAGGCTGGTGTTGTGGGTGCAGCAGAGCGTAGCATAACTCCCCACGGGAGGAGTATAGCCTCAGGGCAGTGTATGCGGAGGATGGGGGTGATGGTGCAGGGCAGCAGCAGTAACGACACGGAGTCAGTGATGCAGTTCAGGGCCTTTACTCACAGTTCTTATTATCTAGACCACGTCTGCAGGTAACGGCTGCCCACGTCGTACTGTGCTCACCAGGTGAGGGGCTCAGACAACTCCCAGATAACTTTGGAGCGCTTCACAGGACCCCCTTTGTGTGTCCTTTGTCTGGCCTTTCTTACCAACACTTCTGTCCGGCTGCCTCGGGCCTCCTCTTGGTAAACTTGGCGCCAGTTTCCCTGACCCTATGTGGTGCCTTCCTAGCGGTTGGAGCAAGGGGCTGCGCCACATAAAATGTCAGAGCCTCCGGTTTCTAGCTGAGGGTCGTTTCCTGCCTCCACTAGTTCGGGGACTGGTCTCCCCCTTTGGCCTGACCCCTCCACGCAGGTGGATTCGGGCGTGCGGTGGCGACTCGCCCGTCCGCACCCCTGGGATCCCTTCATTCCTCGTTCCTGGAGCCTTCTCCGCTCCTCTTCCTTCCTTCTCCCTCTTGCAGGCCTGGGCCTCTGTTACTAGGCCCGCCTCCGGAGCAGAGCTCATGCAGAGCCCCTGCTCCCTGCCACTTCTGCTCAGACTTCTCTGCACTGAACTAAGATGGTGCCCACCTTTTATACTCCCTTCTCAATGCACCCAGGAACTGCTTCCTCCCTGCTCCTGCACTGCAGGGTTCCCCTTCCTCAGTGTTCCCTCCCCCCACTCCAGCCAGGGACAGGGACTGTCGTGCCCATCTCAGGGGCATATTGGTCGCCCTGCCCCACGGCAATGTGGTGTAATGCATGCAGGTGTCGGGTCCTGATCCACACTCCATCCTTATCTGAGAGTGAGATATCACACCTCTGGGTGAGGTGCAATACGTCTGTAGCAACCGAGCCCTCGGTGCTACAGTTCCATTTATCTTCAGCCTAGGTGACGTATTGTGATACAGGGCCGTGATTTTGGCTATAAAAGGGTCCCCTAGACCCCTACCCCAAGCTTTTTAAGAGAATCATATATGGCGTGCCAGGAGACTCTATGGAATGCTTTCTCAGCATCCAAGGAGAGTATCTACTTACAAATTTTTAACTGCATCTAGCCCAGGAAATACTTTGTGCCTAGTAGCAGTGTCTGCTAGTCAGCGGATTATCCCGGCTGTTAAGCAAGCTACACCACCTGTAGTTTGGACACTTAATTTTTTCAAAGGAAATGCTTCGGGACCACGGGATACTTAGTGAAGAGCATCAGGAGGCACCCCAAGGCATAGGGGCTGGGCCTGGCACTAGGATGCCTTGCGGTGGACAGCCGAGCTCGATCCTTATAAAAGCTTTTTAACTGCAGCAGCTTTAGTGGACGCTACTGGAGCTGGAATTACGCGGCTGCTGGCATGAGACTTGCCCTCCAATAGATCCTTGTAAATGGATTTAAAGTGTATTCATTCAAATTAGAGGGACAATTTAAATTAAAAAGCTTAGAGCTGCCTCCACCACAGGGGGGCTCTCTCAACCCACCAGCGGACAGGCACCAGTATTGGGAGAGGGGGGCTGGCCGTCAGGGTTCACCGCGGCTCTGGCACAAACCCGGCGACACGGAGGTGGCACGGGCAGGAGCGGACTGGCCGTCTCGGCTTCTCACTGTTTGGATTTTAGAAGGGCATGACATGCCTATATCTGTGTCTCCCCCTCCTTTTACTCCTCCACCTCTTTTCTTTTCGCATGACTATATGTACTTGTCACTTTTCCATGTGTTAGTTGTGTCTTCTGAGCAGTTTGTCAGCTTTTGGACACCTTTGAAGGTGTTTTCTATGTGTTTCTGTGTGTTTTTGTTTGCCTGCCATTGGTTTTAACGGTGTTCGAAGGTGTTCGACGAACAGTTCGACGAACTGTTCGGCGAACACACGGGTGTTCGACGAACCGAACCGAACTCGAACACTACGGGGGTGGCTCAACACTACTCAGCAGTCAGAGAACTGATAGATCTGCAGCAGAAAAAAATGTGGTTTTATTAAAACTGTAGCAACCAATAAAGTAAGCACAAATAATGCATCGCTGGAATCAGTGTCAGACTTAGGTGCCAAGGGCCCACCAATAACATTGACTCCGGGGGCCCACTATTCAGCTATATGCAAATATTTCATTACCCTCATTCACAAATTTATCTATGCTTCTGTATAATAATTCACTGGGTAGTTTGTTGATCAAGTATATTGTGCCAACTACAGCTCATATACAGTGGGGAAAATAAATATTTGATACACTGCCGATTTTGCAAGTTTTCCCACCTACGAAATAAATAGAAAATCTTTAGAGGAAGCTGAAACTCAGTGTTGCCCCGCGAAAGCCCCAATACCTGAAAGATCTGGAGAAGATCTGTATGGAGAAGTGGACCAAATCCCTGCTGCAGTCTGTGCAAACTTAGTCAAGAACTACAGGAAACGTCTGACCTCTGTAATTGCAAACAAAGGTTTCTGTACCAAATATTAAGTTAAGTTTTTCTATTGTATCAAATACTTATTTCATGCAATAAAATGAAAATTAAGTATTTAAAAATTATACAGTGTGATTTTCTGTATTTTTTTAGATTCTGTCTCTCACAGGTGAAGTGTACCTATGATAAAAATTACCGACTTCTACCATTCTTTGCAGGTGGAAAAACGTGCAAAATCGGTAGTGCATCAAATACTTATTTTCCCCACTGTAGAGTGGTGCTTACTAGTGATGAGTGAGCATGCTCGCTACTGCTCGTTGCTGGCCCGAGCATCTCCATGCTTGAGATGCTCAGCGCTCGCCGAGTATTTCCGGGTTGCTCGGGCGGGAACTCCGGTCCCCTCCCTGCATGTTTGACGCTCTTTAGAGAGCCAATGAACATGCAGGGATTGCCTGCCATGCACTGTAATGCCGTAGCCATGTTGGTTGTGGCATTACAGTGATTGGCTGGCCGCACAGCGTCATCAGGTGTATATCAGACCTGGCGCCGCCATGCTCGTCACAGTCACTCCGGATCAGACAGTGTAGGGAGAGCTGCTGCTGCGTCAGGGAGAGATTTGCTTGTGTATTAGGTAGTCTAGAGACAAAAAATGTACATTACACATATCCATCTTAACAAACAGTCCTTCTGAGGACTAATCCATCTGCAGAGATATCAGGCAGGCAGGGTGTATAGGCAGGCAGTGTATATAGCAGACTGCAGTGCATATAGCACAAAAGGATCCATTCCAATTCTGCCTTCTGCTGCTGTTAGATATTTCTATACAAAGGCCCAGGTCTCAGGGGCCAGGAATACTTTTCTTTGGATCTTAATCCTCATTATTTGCTTAAAATGCAATCCAGAGAACACCGTTTTTCTGCGCCATTTGCTTGTTGCCACTGCAGAATACAGCCAGGTCATTTCCATATTACAGCGCTAGAAATCCAGCTATTTAAAACTGTGTTTTCTCCGCCAAACGGATCACATATACGTTGTCAGAAAATACTGCCATTTCTAGCCTCCATTAAAAATTTCCTTTAGTGTGTCAGTGAAGCAATTCACTGACGGACTGACGGACACTCACACAGGGGATTCGCTTCAGTACCTTTACTGGTGTAACGGCAGGTATGGTCCAGGGTACTTGCTAGGAAGGGTGCACTTCAGGACTTCTCCCCAGTGAGCGGGTATAAGGCCTCCTGATCCATGTCTCCCTCTCTCTCTAAGCTTCTAGCCAGCCTGAAACTTGGCCTAGCTTCTGTGTTGTGCTGCTCTCTCACCTGACCGCTTGGTAGTAGGACCTTTCTTTGGCAACCACTATCCCTGGATGCCGGGGCCTTTGTGGTTCCTAGTCCAGTTATTGCTGGTAGCTTCAGGATGACCAGGGGTCTGGAAGCCTCCTGGTAAGCCGGTTGTCCCTACTGGGTATAGAGGACCCTGTAGGCGCGGACCCGGTGTCCGGTTTGTGTCTTGGGATGAGCCTATGATGCTCCTCTGCCCCCTCAACTCCTCTCTCTCTTCTCCTTACTGCCTCAGGCCACACTCGGGGCCCTCAATTCAGCAGCAGACATGCTGCGTCTTCACTGCTCTCAGTGGCAGCACACTCTCTGAACTCTCTGACTGAACTGCCTGGCTCCACCCTCCATATATATATCCCTATCAGGGCTCCCTCTGGTGGTATGAGGTGGAAGGGTGGAGGTGTCTGTATGTAATGAGGGCCTCTTGTGGAGAAGTCCATCCATGCACCCTTTTGGGTCCTGTGGTACCTGTGAACAGCAGGGTGCCATAGAAGCAATTCACAGCAGTTTGCTGTTCAAACTACTTACCTACAGGCCAGGTATTTAAAACTCTGTTTTCTCCGTCACACGGATCACATATACGTTGTCAGAAAATGCTGCCATTTCTGGCCTCCATTAAAAATTTCTTTCAGTGTGTCAGTGAAGCAATTCACAGCAGTTTGCTGTTCAAACTACTTACCTACCGGCCAGGTATTCAAAACTCTGTTTTCTCCGTCACACGGATCACATATACGTTGTCAGAAAATACTGCCATTTCTGGCCTCCATTAAAAATTTCCTTTAGTGTGTCATTGAAGCAATTCACAGCAGTTTGCTGTTCAAACTACTTACCTACAGGCCAGGTATTTAAAACTATGTTTTCTCCGTCACACGGATCACATATAAGTTCGCTCCAAACTCAGTCATTTGTAGTGAGCGTGGAAGATACTGTCCTGCATTTAAAATGAGCAAGGCACGTGACAAGGGACGGGGAACTGGACGTGATGGTAATGGTGCATGCAGAGGCCGAGGACAAGGCTGTGGGCAAGCCGAAATTGTGCCACAACAAACACCCACATCTTCTTGCCTGACCTTCCTGTCCCAATTTCTAGGGGACCGCAGCACACCACTATTGAACCCAGAGCAGTGTCAAAAGGTTGTTGGTTGGATAGCGGATAATGCTTCCAGTCACTTCCACCACCCTGTCTTCCAAACGGTCAAGTCTCAGTAGCCGAGAGTCTGGACCGCATATTCCTCACCCTGATCCTCCTTCCTCCCACCATGCCGAGTACCCAGAGACAACTGATCCCACACTTGGACACTCTGAAGAGCTGTTCACTTTTCCACTTATAGATTCGGGTCTCTCGCCCGGTCCACTTGAAGCGGGGCAAGAGGAGATCGCGTGTAGCGATGCCCAAATATTTGAGGAGCCACGGTCACACGAAGGCAACGGTGGGAAAGTGTCATAAAAGGTGGACGATGATGAGACACAATTGCCAGAAAGTCAGGAGGAGGACTAGGGTGCGGAAGTGGAAGACGAGGTGGTGGATGATATAGTAACTGACCGAACCTGGCAGGAGGACATGCAGAGCGAGGACAGCAGCACACAGGTTGAGGGAGGCAGAGCAACCAAACAGGCAGGAAGAAGCAGTGTGGTGGCCGCAGACAGAAGGCAGGCAACTGTTCCCCGTAATACCAACACGAAGGAAGTTGCCAGTACAACTGTTAGTTCTTCCCGAGTCTGGTTGTTTTTTAAAGACTTTGCCGATAACCCCAAAAAGGCCATTTGCACCACCTGCCAGGCCCGCATCAGCAGGGGTGGCAAAACGACCAGCCTGACCACCACCAGCATGATCAGGCAAATGGCAGTTAAGCACCCGACTTTGTGGGCCGAACCCCAGGGTCCAGGAACAGTGTCTGCAGTTGGCACCATTGCTTCTTCCGCTGTTGTGCATACAAGCCAATCCCCTGTCCATGGTGCATGCGAAGATGCCTCCTGCCCTGCACCTGTCATTGCACACTCTCAAGTAGCAGCATCAGGAATCACGTCCATGTCTTTGTCCCAGAGCAGCATTCAGTTGTCCATACCCCAGTCCTTTTAACGCAAGTGCAAATACGCAGCCAACGCCCCACAGGCCACACTACTAAATTCTCACATTTCATGACTGCTTGCGCTCAAAATGTTGCCTTGTAGGCTCGTGGAGACGGAAGCATTCCGCAACCTGATGGCGGCGGCCGTACCTCGGTACTCGGTCTCCAGCCGCCACTATTTCTCCCGATGTGCCGTCCCCGCATTACACAAGCACGTGTCCCAAAACATTAGCCGTGCCCTCAACAATGCAGTTATCGGTAAAGTCCACCTAACCATGGACACGTGGACAAGTGCTTGTGGGCAGAGATGGTACATCTCGCTGACGGCACACTGGGTTAACATAGTGGACGCCGGGACCCAGTCAGACCTTGGTATGGAACACGTCCTCCCGACGCCAAGGATTGTGGGCCCTAGGTCAATCAGGTTTACCCCCACGGTCTACAGCTCCTGCACCCCATCCTCCTCAGCCTGCTCCTCCTCTTCAGCCTCCATCTCCGAAATGACCACATCAGTCACAACCTGGAAGCACTGCTGCACTGCCTCGGCCAAGCCGCAACAGGCTGTGCTTAAGCTAATATGCTTAGGTGACAAACCACACAATGTGGACAGCTCTGAAAGACCAGGCAGATCTGTGGCTCACACCGCTGACCCTACAGCCAGGCATGGTCGTGTGTGACAATGGCCGGAACCTAGTGGCGGCTCTGAGGTGAGGCGAGCTCACACACATACCATGCCTGGCCCATGTGCTTAACCTCGTGGTTCAGCGGTTTCTCAAATCCTACCCGGAGCTGCCGGATCTGCTTGTTAAAGTACGCCGCCTGTGTGCCCATTTTAGAAACTCAGCTACAGCTTCCGCCGCCCTTGCAGTGTTTCAGCAGCGTTTGCAGCTTTCGGCTCACAGACTGGTGTGTGATGTCCCCACGCGTTGTAACTCTACACTGCAGATGTTGGGAAGGATTTGTGAGCAGAAGAGGGCAGTTGTTGAGTACCAGCATCAACAAGGCCGTCGGTATTCAGTTCAGACTCCACACATAAGACCTCAGGAGTGGACATGGCTGTCAGACATATGTACCATCCTCCAAAACTTTGAGGATTCCACCAAGATGGTGAGCGGCGATGATGCCATAATTAGCATCACCATCCCTCTTTTCTGTCTTCTGAAATGCTCTCTGCTCACAAGCAAACTGGATGCATTGCAGGCGGAGCACGATGAGATGGAGAAAGGAACCATACAGGGTTATTACACAGAGCCAAGCCTCATCTCATCCCAACGTGGATTGGGTGATAATGAGGAAGAGGAGGAGGAGGAGGAAGGACAGGAGCTAGTTTAATGCACTATAGACGGTACTAACTGCACAGCTGTCATACCGTCTGTTCAGCGTGGATGACCAGAGGACAGAGAGGAGGAGGAGGAGAGCATGGTCAGTCATCCTCTTGGTGAGGACATGGAAGTCTTGCCTGTTAGTAGTCTGCCACGCATGGCTGAGTTTATGTTACGCTGCCTTTCCCATGACCCTCGCGTTCTCAAAATTTCGGGTGACAGTCATTACTGGTTGGTAACACTTCTAGACCCACGCTACAAGAAGAACTTTATATCTCTTATTCCTGAGGCGGACAGGTCTACAAAAATAGGGCTATAACAGAAGGCCTTTGTTGCGGAACTATTAAAAAAATTCCCATCTGAAAACGCTGGCGGCAGAGGGTACACTTCGTCGGACAACCAAGGTGTACAGGCAAGAGAGACACAACTTCAATCAAGAAGAGGCAGGGGAACACTGTCAAAGTTCTGGGAGAGTTTTCTCAGACCCTCCCATCGCACAGGCCCTGAGGCGCGGGGTACTCTCACAAGGAGTGCAAAGTTTGGGAAGATGCTGAGGGAGTACCTTGCCGACCTTACCAACGTCCTCCGTGATCCCGCTGTGCCTTATAATTATTGGGTATCCAAGCTGGATACGTGGAATGAACTGGCTCTCTATGCCTTGGAGGTCCTGGCCTGGCCTGCCCTGCCGCCAGCGTTTTATCAGAGCGGGTTTTTAGTGCCGCTGGTGGTATTATAACTGATAAGTGCATCCGCCTGTCAACTGAAAATGCTGACAGGCTGACTCTTATAAAAATGAACAAGGGCTGGATTGGGCCAGACTTCTCAACACCACCAAACTCAAATCCAGTGTCTTTTCTTGAGAGGTGTATTCCCATGCACCTTTTCACACCCACACATGGGTATATGCTTCCTGATTTTTGCTATTTGCTCTTGTCCTCCTCCTTCTCCTCATCGTCATCATCCACCACCATATCACCAGGGTGACCGTGATCCGTGATGCAACACACACCTAATTTTTTTAAAGGGTGTTTATGATGCCTTAAAAAATTTTTTTTATACAGTATGTTCATGTATACCCCCCAGGGGTAAATGTTTGTCAGCCCATACACTTAGTGTATAGGCATTACAAGTATAGGAGGCCCGCTGCTTTCTAATGGGAACATTTTTTATGAGGCCCTCCTCCACGTCTCTTCCAACGGGCATTAAAGTGCCTCCAAATTTTTTGCAGCCTTTGCATTCACTGCATAGGCCAACACTATGGGAGACTCTCTCCTTTCTAATGGGAATTTGTCGTTACTGTGGCCCTGCTCTATGTGTTTTTAAATTCTTAGTGGGGTTTTTCCTAAAATTGGTCAGCCTTTGGACTCACTGCGTACCCTATAACTGTATAGCAGACCCTCTCCTTTTAATGGGAACATGTTGTACTCGTTACTGTGGCCCTGCTCTGTGTGTCTGTAAATTCTTAGTGGGGTTTTTCCTAAAATTGGTCAGCCGTTGAACTCACTGCATACCCTATAACTGTATAGCAGACCCTCTCCTTTCTAATGGGAATTTGTCGTTACTGTGGCCCTGCTCTATGTGTCTTTAAATTCTTAGTGGGGTTTTTCCCAAATTTTGGCAGCCGTTGCAGTCACAGCATGGGCATTACCACTATTGGAGAGTCGCTCCTTTAAAATGGGAACATTTTTTACTGAGACCCTCCTCTATGTCTCTTCAAAGGGGTATTGGGTTGCGTCCAAATTTTTGGCAGCCCTTGCAGTCACTGGATATGCAATAACAGTATAGGAAACCCACTTGTTAATAATGGGAACAACAAAGCATAGCCGGCAGATGGCTCTCTAACAATAGCGAGGGCCGACTGCTGGCCTTTTAAGAATAGTAAGGGCCGTCTGATGTCCCTGTAAAAATAGGCTTTATGACTTACAGAGTCCCTCCCTCATAAATAAAACAGGATGTGTCTGATGATGTGTCACACACCACATTGCCTGATAAGGTTGTAAAATGTTAAAATGACATTTCCCGGTGAATTCATTTGTCTTAAAAAATAGCATAAAAAACCCAAAACAATAGCATCTTTCTTTAGTATAAAAAACAGCATCACCAATTTAACCTCAATGTAATCACATTGTTCAGCTCATGCACCTCCTCCTCCATCTCCGAAATGACCACATCAGTCACAAGCTGACAGCACTGCAGCACTGCCTTGGCCAAGTGGCAACAGGCTGTGCTGAAGATAACATGCTTAATGCTTAATTGACAAACTGCCCAGCGATACAGAGTTGTTGAAAGCTGTAACACAGCAGCCTGATCTGTGGCTCTCACCGCTGAACATATAGCCAGGCATGCTCATGTGTGACAATGGGCGGAACCTGGTGACGGAGAAATGACAGCTGGAGTAGATACGGTTTCCCTCTATGCCAGTACTTTCACCGAGCAAAATACAACTCTCAGCAAAAAAAGTTGTGGACTGGCTCCGTACCATCCCTGGCCACATTGACCTCTCCACGTGTTTGTGGTCCTTCCGAGTAAGTGCACTGGGGAGGGCACGGGTAATGTTGTGGGACCCGTGCTTGTGGAAGGCGGAGACGATACCGGGAGAAACAGTGGCGGCTGGGGACCGAGTAAGGACACCCGGCCGCCGCCGGCATGAGGTTGTGAAAAGCTTCCGCCTCCACGAGCTTTAAAGGCCATATTTCAAGTGCAAGCAGCTGCCCAGAAATCTGGCAGTTTATTGTTGCGGCCTGTGAGTGGGTGGGTGGCTGGCTGCATACTTGCACTTGCATTCCAAGTAACAGAAAACTAAGCAGATGGTGGCCTCTATCATCGTCATGGCCTCACCTCGGCACTATGAACTCTCCTGAAGGAGAAGCCAGGGCCCACTGGAGGAGTCTCCGGTTTTCTGGTGGGCCCGTCCACCCCTGCTGAGAAGCAGCCCTGGCTAAGAAAAGTGTGGCGGAAGGTTCCTGGACACTCTGTGGCTGCTTTTTTATGTGGATCGGCCATGGTTATGCATATTGTTTCTTAAACCGCATTACAGATCAGGCCATTGTCCAACTCTGTATTCAAGAAATTAAATGCGCAAAGAAAGATGTGTGTGTGTCAAAACACCACCGACAAATGCGAGTTGATGTTGGACGGGCTGCCATTGCTTCTGCAACAAGCTGCATTAGAGGACTTCCTGGGAGAAATGACACGCAAGGTAGACACGGTTTCCCTCTATGCCAGTCCTTTCACCGAGCTAAATACAACTCCCAGCAAAAAAAGTTGTGGACTGGCTCCCTACCGTTCCTGGCGCCATTCACCTGTCCACGTGTTTGTGGTTAGGCGGTCCTTCCCAGTAAGTGCACTGGGGAGGGCACGGGTAATGTTGTGGGACCCATGCTTATGGAAGGCGGAGGCGACACTGGGAGAAACAGAGGGGACCGAGTATGGACACCTGGCCGCCGCCGGCATGAGGTTATGAAAAGCTTCCGCCTCCTTGAGCCTAAAAGGCCACATTTCAAGTGCAAGCAGCTGTCAAAAAATTGGCAGTATAGTATTGCAGCCAGTGGGTGGGTGGGTGGCTGGCTGCATATTTGCGCTTGCATTCCAAGGAATGGGGTAGGGACAACTGAACGCTGCACTGGGACAAGGACGTGGACCGTGATTGTTGCAAGTCTGCAACGACAGGTGCATGGCGGGAGGCATCTTCACATGCGCCAAGGATCACTTAAGATGGGCACACTTTTAGGCAGTGACCTGGGAGTCAGAAATGCTTCCAGAGGTCTTCCCCATGCTGTTCCCATGTCTTTTCAGCACTGTATGCATGTGTCTGATGATGTGTTACACACCACATGGCCAGATAAGGTTGTAAAATGTTAAAATGACATTTCACAGTGAATGCATTTGTCTATGTTGAAAGCAATGCAAAAGTGCAAAAACGCATCAAAAATGCTATGTGTGAACATAGCCCAAGGTGTGGAGGAGTATTTTTGTTTTTGGTTATTTATTTAGCTTTATATACATTGTACATGTCATGGAAAGGATGTTCCTTAACATATTTTCCAGGAAAATCCATTTTGGTTTCGTTTTGGTATGTTTTATTGTGAGTCCGTAAAAGTGGCGTAATACCTGTGACAACGTTGTTGACAGCAGTGACCTGGGAGTCAGAAATGCTTCCAGGGGTCTTCCCCATGCTGTTCCCATGTCATTTGAGCACTGTTCCCATCGATTTGGGCAATTTTTAGGCCCTCTGCTGACCGCCGGGGGGAGCCACCTGAAAAATGCTCGAGTTTCCCATAGACTTACATTGGGCTTGTTGCTCGGGTCGAGCACCCAAGTATTCCAATTTGCTCGACCCGAGCAACAAGTACCCGAGCATTTTAGTGCTCGCTCATCACTAGTGCTTACTTCTGCAGAGGGGCCCACAGGAGGATTCTTCTGTTCTCCTATGGGTCAGTCCGAGCCTGGCTGGATTCAGGGTCTATGCCATGACATTATGTTGCTCTCAGTTGGGGTATTAAAAAACTGGTGAAAGATTCTATTTAAGTCTGAGAATTCTCATCATGTTAGATATTCAGATAGCATATGTTGCTTGCTCATATGATGTTTTTTCTCCAAAAATGGTGAATGGAATGGCATGGGATGTTCTCTGGAAAGTCTGGCACACACCTTCCCTCCCTTTTCATAGGTGTCTCTTTCACCAGGATCACCCACCCACTTCCACACTGCAAAAAATGCTGAATACAGTGTAGAGTATATATCATGTTTTTCTACAGGAGAATTGCTAGTAGTTTTCAGAGAATAGTCTCAGAGCATACAATCAAGCACTTGATTTCTAAATCACTGGTTGCTTCTACAGACCAATAATTACATATTTTTCAGTTCAGAACATAAGCAATACATGACAAACTGACCTTTATTATCTCAGAAACCCACCTGAAAATTGGTGTAGTTTTTCTTTTGGACTACATGGAGAACACTTTATAAGCACCTTATCCTAATATAGAAATTGTACTTTGGTTAGCAAATGGTCACAGGTAAAGTTAAAAAATATTTATTTGTTTGGGATTTATAAGATCAATATAAAATTCTATGTGAAAACAATGTGTCATCCAACGTCTTGAATAACCTGATGCTTTTCCCAAACTTTTATCCTTCTTATGTGTGAATTTATGTTTCAATGCTGGCAATTATGTTTGTTCAATATATTTACCCTTAAAGGGGTTGTCCAGGTTTGGAGCTCAAGTCTGCAGTGATTCTATGTGACTGTAGAGTTGTGAAATCTTTACAGCGCGCATCGTGCGTGCTGTCAAGATTCTCCGGCAGCAGGCGGTTGACCGCAAATATGCAATTTGCATACATGTGGTCACATGACGACTAGATGTGTGTGACCTCACTCAATACAAGTGTATTGAGTGAGGCTGGACATGTCTAGTTGGAATGTGGCCGGAAGTATGCAAATCACATATTTGTGGTCACATGACAACCTGCTCCCTTTGCCTGCACCAGAGAATCCTGACAGCACGCACACAGAGTGACTGCAGACTGGTGCCCCAAGCCTTTCATACGAATGAGAGAATCTTCTGACTACAAAGTTTCGAAATGACTTCTTGATAGTAGTGATGGCCAGTCATTGGTGATGGCGAGTCATTGGTGATGGTGATAATGGCGAGTCATTGGTGATGGTGATGATGGCGAGCCATTGGTGATGATGGTGATGGCGAGTCATTGGTGATAATGGCAATTCATTGGTGATAATGGTGAGTCATTGGTAATGGTGATGATGGAGAGTCATTGATGATGGTGGTGATGGCGAGTCATTGGTGATGGTGATAATGGTGAATCATTGGTAATGGTGATCATGATGATGGCGAGTCATTGATGATGGTGGTGAATGGTGAAGGTGAGTCATTGGTTAGGTAAACTGGTCATTCGTAATGGTTGAAATTTTCAAATATTAACACACACTGGATACTGGTGGCAATTTTCTCAGGAAGCAAATAAATTAGTTTGTTAGTATAATATACTAATCAATTTATACTATATTAATACAATACCACAATGTTTTATTTTACAATATTGCACCCTTTGTTTATAGATCAACACAATGTCCTTCTTGTCTTGTGTAATGATTATGTGTCACGGCTATCCACTGACAATGTCTACCCTTACCCCAAGGCAAACATTTCCTAGAAAAGTACTTAGTTAATTGTTAATGTAATGTAATGTCTCTTTCACACATCAGTTTTTAGGTATGTGTACTATCTGTTTGTTTAATGGGATAGCTCACAGGCCCATTATAATTAATGTTCCTTTCCACATGTCTTTTTTCTGTAGACTAATTAGAGACCTGTCCATATTTGATGTGTGTTTCGATAAAATGTCACCCATTCAAGTGAACGGGCCCGTGAAAAAAACAGCACTCAGATTCCATCTATGCGTTATATGAGTGCCTTCCATTTTTTACTGTGTCATTTGTTGAAGCTTTGACAATTTATTTTGTTTGTACGGAAGCCACACAGATTGCAAACTGACACATAGATCAAAAATGGATCCAGCACACATGGTCTCTATTTCATGTATGATGAAAAAAATAAAGTTCTGTTCGCACCGTACGAGAGTCCACAACTCTCTGCACCTCATACTCTAAATTGTCATTAACAGTGATTGGAGGAGGCGGGGACAAGGGCGACACCACCGAGGGGACAAACCCCGTCAACAGGGATCTATGGAAGACGTTAGGGATGCGGAGAGATGGAGGAAGCCTCAGCCTAAAGGCTGAGGATTAACCACTTCCAGAATTTTATTGGGACCAATGAACTTCGGACCCAACTTCGCCTATGGTAAGTTTAATGTTTCTGGATTTCTGCCAAACCCTATCACCAACCTTAGAAACAGGACGCACTGAACTTTTTCCATCGGCCTTCCATTTTTGGTGAATCTGAGCGGTGCCAATATTCTTTTGAACCTCCTTCCAGACATCGCCAAGACTCTGCACAGCGACTTCCACCCCAGGACATCCAGAAATAAGTAATCACTGGAACATAGAACACCTGAAGGGAGCTCAGCACCTCCAAAATTCAGATTGGATGGCCAAGCTGTCAATCACTGCACAGACAGCTCAGCACGCCCCTGCAGCAGACTAGACGACTGAGCTGTCAATCACCGCATCCTAAGACACACTGAGGGTGGAATTGTTAAAATAGACTTCTGAAAACAGTCATCTCTGTATGCCTCATATGAGATGCCTTGTTGATAAATCATCTTTTATCACTTTATGTAAATGACCTCTTCCAGGCTCTGGGGAGGACGCTGCTTGGAAGATAACTCGGCCTCCATAGCTTATTTTAAATATAAGGGGGCAATTTTTTCAGCAGTCTATAACCTGTGTGCCCATATTAATAGTTTAAAGAGGTCAAATGTGCTGACAGATTCCGTTTAAGATCTACCTTCAATATAAAGAAGGAAGTCCTGCAAGTGGTGATATGGCCCCCACATAGCCCTGATCTTAACATGATCAAGTATTTCTAGGGATTACTCAAAGAAACAGAAGGATTTGTGAAAGCCTACATCCACAGAAGATGAGTAGCTAGTTATCCAAGATGTTTGGCACAATCTCCTTGTTAGATTCCTTCAAAAAGTGTGTGCAAGTACCCCCAAGAGAATTGATACTTTGCTGCTATTTTGAAGGCAAAGGGAGGTCACAGCAAATATTGAATGGATTCAGAGTTCTCTCTTATTCATTCATTTTACATTTCATTCATTCACTTCTATTTTTGAAAACATTCTTAATTTATAGCATTTTTTCCATACCAGCCTACAACTTTTGCACAGTAGTGTATATTTTTACATGGCAGTTACTTGTTAAAAAGATGTATCATATGCAATAAATATGTCTCTCATAATAATACTATATCATAAAATGAAATAAAATACATGTTAAAACAGTAAGGCTAAGGATACATGACGGCTTGTGGGCCGAAATTGAGGTTGTAATTTTGCATTGCGACATCGCATTTAATGATTTTCTATGGTGTTACATTGTGACCTACCTCGACTGTGATAAAGAGTCACAATTATTTCCAAATGTGTTAATGTGTTGGATTTTCTGTCATTAGTTGCAGGTCGCACATGACTTACTTGTCATAGATTTCAATACAAATCACATGCACCTTTTTCTGGCAGACTTTCTCACTGAAAAATTGCGGCTCTTAAATAGTTATGTGACAGCAAGTTGCAGAGAAGTTGTATAAATCTTTTTGGTCTTGTGACCTGTTTGAGAATTCTTACCACTTTACACGTTCCTCAGCCTAAATGGTATCAAACTTAGTTTTCGTAGTAATATTAGTTCTGGAGATATATGCACATGCCAATCAGCTGTTTGAAAAGGCTGCAGCACTAAAAGTGCTTTAGCCTCTTCATTTTTTACATTTCTCTTTATTATCAAGTAGAACCAACTATGAAACATCTGGCGTTCTTGTATATGGAGCAATATTAACATTGGAGAGACTGTAACACTTGCCTGAGTGCCATAGTCCCTTAAAACTGCTGATCAGAAGAGATGCCAAGCAGGGGTGGACATACCTTTGGTGCAAGTCCAAGCCCAAGTGGTAAGGTGGTCCTCTTCCACCTCTAAAATAGGTGAAATAGTACATTATTATGAGATATTGGTCTGCAAAGGGCCCATATGTTGTACTTGCAGAGGTGCCCTCTACTGTCCGTGTCCACTCCTTATGCCATGAATCGGACCCGTGCTAATATAGTATTAATATATAATAAACCATCAATTTTGAAAACCTGAACAAGAGACATCACTAAAAGAACCCTTTTTCAAGTCTATGTTACAAAACTGTGACTGCCCAGTCTCGCCGCAGACACCAGAGAATCCTGACAGCGTGCACTGCGCGCTCTGTTAGGATTTAGAAGTCTGCAGTCTCAAAAAGTGACTGTAGACTTTTAGCAAAAGACCAAACAATCCTCTTTACTGCTTTGCCATCAATTGTTTTCTTAATAAGTTTTGGGGAACATCTGTATTCATTTATTATATCCTTTATACAAAATTATTTAATTTACATATTGTATTGAACATTCCCCTTTGGCTTTTATCATTTATCATGTAACATTTCCTTGTTAAGTAACAATGTTTACTCTATGTTCAGTGTAAAGATCTGAGGTTGTGGGTTGTAAGTAATCACCTAGGCAGGTTAACGATGCAACAATATTTTATTAATCACATCCATGGTAATGTAGCAATTCCAAGTAAATGGCCAAAATACAGTTCTCTGAGTTCTTAAATTCCCAATCTGGGTTCCGTAGTTCCACTTGCTTTGTATCAGGCCATACTCACTGTCTCCCAAATTTTGGTTGGCCCACAGATTTTTTATCTCCAGCCAGTATAGTCTGTTGCCAAAGTCAATGATCCTCCAGATGACGGATAAAACAATGAAAGCACAGATATCCAGTAGCAACAGTCCTAGAATAAAGTTTATATCCAACGACATATCCACAACTGTAGTACATTTATCCAGCCCAGTTGATAACTGATCTCCAACACTCCATAAGCCATCCATCCATCAGCTCCACGTCCACAGCCATAGGTCCTATCCCTCCAGTGTCCTTCCATCCACCCCTCCACTAAAACATGTCTCTCCTCTACATCTCTGGGGTCAGCCCCCTCCCAGCACAGAAGTGATCACCCTGCCACTCAAGCATTTACTGTAAGCCATAAACAATGAAGAATATTCTAGAAGCCTTCATTTGAGACTGCCTGCAAGACCCCATGTGGTGACGGCTCCACTGTGTCTCAATCCAAACTCACCTAATGAGACCATTGGCTGTTGAAACAATGGACTCCTGAGATAAAGATGTCCTGAGATACAGATTAGAGGAATGCTGGACATTTTACAAGCGAATCTTACATACTGACAAGTAAGCAGAACTATATAAACATAACAAGTAAATCACTAATAACACACAATAGTAATATTGACAAAAATGGTGGTCCGTTGCTGGAAAAGTATCATAGTCTTTAGTAAGAGGGCAGCTCCTCACATTCAGCATTATATTATTCTTTGCAATTGTACTGTTGCTATCTCTCAGGTAAAACTTTAAATAAGTTACCATGTCTAATATATTGACAAGGGTAAATATTAGGAAGTTATTTACTATTGAAAAGTTTTGTCTGTAAAAAAATGAGCAAGAAACAGCATTATTACTGGATATGATTAGTTTGCCATTAGTTTGCCATTTAGAATATCATGTGAGTCACAATTATGGATTACAAAATATGATGAAACAGATGCATTTACAAAGTCAGAGAAGCAATCGTGTAAATCAAATGGAAAATAAACACTGATTTAGGAAAGCTTAGCCGAGTTTCAATTTCATTTAGGATAGAAAAAAACAAGGAACATGACAATGGCTTTCTACTCATACCATATGTTTTACTCTCTCTGCCTCTCTGCTCTGTTTTTGAGTGTACAGTGATTGCATAATAACAGCATAAATATTATATAAAATATATATGTTTGCATACGTCTTAGTGCTGCTGTATTCTTTTGTTTGTGTATTATGCAGTCATGGCAGCTTGTACCTGTTCACACTTGCTTTGTTCTGTTTGCAGGTGTGGCTCAGTTTTTTTTTTTGTAGCATACTATTGAAGGTTTTGATTGCCTCATTTTCTGACTGTGCACCCCTCCCATCAGCTTTAGGCCCCTTCACATGTCCTGATGTTTCTGATACTTGAAAAACCAGTAGCGGTGTTATCCGTGTCCGTGTGTACGTGTGTGTCATCCATGTGACACGTACCGGAATAGAAAGGTGTTAAAAATGTGTAAAGATAGAGATAGATAGATATGGGGTAAATAGATGATAGATCAATAGATTAATAGATACAGGTGCTTCTTACAAAATTAGAATATTATCAAAAAGTTAATTTATTTCAGTTCTTCAATACAAAATGTGAAACTCCTATATTATATAGAGTCATTACAAACAGAGTGATCTATTTCAAGTGTTTATTTCTGTTAATGTTGATGATTATGGCTTACAGCCAATGAAAACACAAAAGTCTTTATCTCAGTAAATTAGATTACTTTATAACAACAGCTTGAAAAATGTTTTTAAAATCCAAATTGTTGCCCTACTGAAATGTATGTTCAGTAAATGCACTCAATACTTGGTCGGGGCTCCTTTTGCATCAATTACTGCATCAATGTGGCGTAGCATGGAGGCGATCAGTCTGTGGCTCTGCTGAGGTGTTATGGAAGCCCAGGTTGCTTTGATAGCAGCCTTCAGCTCGTCTGCATTGTTGGGTCTGGTGTCTCATCTTCCTCTTGACAATACCTCATAGATTCTCTATGGGATTAAGGTCAGGCGAGTTTGCTGGCCAATCAAGCACAGTGATACTGTTGTTTTTAAACCAGGTATTGGTACTTTTGGCAATGTGGACAGGTGCCAAGTCCTGCTGGAGAATGAAATTTCCATCTCCAAAAAGCTTGTCGGCAGAGGGAAGCATGAAGTGCTCTAAAATTTCCTAATAGACGACTGCGCTGACTTTGGTCTTGATAAAACACAATGGACCTACACCAGCAGATGACATAGCTCCCCAAACCATCACTGATTGTGGAAACTTCACACTAGACCTCAAGCAGCTTGGATTGTGGCCTCTCCACTCTTCCTCCAGACTCTGGGACCTTGATTTCCAAATGAAATGCAAAATTTACTTTAATCTGAAAACGACACCTTGGACCACTGAGCAACAGGAATGGCTTGACACAAGGAATGCGACACATGTAGCCTATGTCCTGGATACATCTGTGTGTGGTGGCTCTTGAAGCAATGACTCCAGCAGCAGTCCATTCCTTGTGAATCTCCCCCAAATTTTTAATGGCCTATTCTTAATAATCCTTTCAAGGCTGCTTTTATCCCAGTTGCTTGTGCATCATTTTCTTCCACACTTTTTACTTCCACTCAACTTTCCATTAATATGCTTGGATACAGCACTCTGTGAACAGCCAGCTTCTTTAGCAATGACCTTTTGTGGCTTACTCTCCTTGTGGAGTGTGTCAATGACTGCCTTCTGGACATCTGTCAAGTCAGCAGTCTTCCCCATGATTGTGGAGCCTACTGAAACAGACTAAGGGACCTTTTTATTGCTTTGGAAGCCTTGGCAGGTGTTTATATTAATTATTTTAATTTACTGAGATAATGACGTTTGTGTTTTCATTGGCTGTAAGCCATAATCATCAACATTAACAGAATTAAACACTTGAAATAGATCACTCTGCTTGTAATGACGCTATATAATATATGAGTTTCACTTTTTGAATTGAAGAACTGAAATAAATTAACTTTTTGATGATATTCTAATTTTCTGAGAAGCACCTGTATCTGTGAGATGTATAATTAGTGCCTAATACTTAAAGGGAAACCGGCGCACTACTGGATAGGTGCACGAGTAGGGTCCAAAACCGAATACTTATGAAATAACCTTGGAACTCAAAATCTGAATTTCTGTGAAGTTTAATGCAGTCCAAAATCAAGATCCAAATGGATCAAAACAAAAACAAACGTTTTGGCCTAAACATACGGCCTTCATCAGTGTAGTCAGACTGCTCGGACTTGAGTGTGCAGAGAGGGAACGGGCGATGTGCCTCTGGTAATTTACATCACTGACCTGTGATACCGTGTGCAGGGGTCCTGGTGCTTGAACACGGTATCCACGGCTGGTTCAGTGTTGTCCCAGACCCCTGCACATGGTATCATAGGTCAGTGATGTAAATTACCAGAAGCACATCGCCCGTTCCCTCTCTGCACACTCAAGTTTGTTTAGGCCAAAACGTTTGTTTTTGTTTTGATCCATTTGGATCTTGATTTTGGACTGCATTAAACTTCACAGAAATTTGTATCATTAGTGCCTTGATGTGTTGGTTACTGTTTATGTATTAACCCCTTTACAACCCAAGGTGGTTTGAACGTTAATGACCAGGCCAATTTTTACAATTCTGACCACTGTCACTTTATGGGGTAATTACTCTGGAACGCTTCAACGGATCCCTCTGATTGTGAGATTGTTTTTTCATGACGTATTGTACTTCATGATTGTGGTAAAATTTCTTCAATAACACTTGCGTTTATTTGTGAAAAAAATGGAAATTTGGCAAAAAATTAGAAAATTTTGCAATTTTCAAAATTTTTATTTTTATGCCCTTAAATCAGAGAGATATGTCACACAAAATAGTTAATAAATAACATTTACCACATGTATACTTTACATCACCACAATTTTGGAACCCAAATTTTTTTTTTTTAGGGAGCTATAAGGGTTAAAAGTTGACCAGACATTTCTCATTTTTCCAACAAAATTTACAAAACCATTTTTTTAGGGACCACATCACATTTGAAGTCACTTTGAGGGGTCTTTATGACAGAAAATACCCAAAAGTGACACCATTCTAAAAACTGCACCCCTCAAGGTGCTCAAAACCACATTCAAGAACTTTATTAACCCTTCAGGTGAATCACAGGAATTTTTGGAATGTGGAAGAAAAAAATGAACATTTAACTTTTTTCACAAAAATGTTACTTTAGACCCAATTTTTTTTTATTTTTGCAGGGGTAACAGGAAAAAATTGACCCCAAAATTTGTTGTGCTATTTCCTCTGGGCATGCAGATACCCCAAATAGTGGGAAAAAACACTGTTTGGGCGCACGGCAGGGTTCGGAAGGGAAGGAGCGCCATTTGACTTTTTGAATGAAAAAATTTGCTTGAATAATTAGCGGATGCCATGTTGCTTTTGGGGAGCCCCTGATGTGCCTAAACAGTGGAACCCCCCCCAAGTGACACCATTTTGGAAACTAGACCCCTCAGGGAACTTATCTAGATGTGTGGTGAGCACCTTGAACCCCCAGGTGCTTCACAGAAGTTTATAACATTGAGCCGTAAAAATAAAATTTTCAAATTTTCTCCCACAAAAATGTTTTTCAGCCTCCAATTTTGCATTTTCATAAGGGTAACAGGATAAATTGCACCATGCAGTTTGTTGTGAAATTTCTCCTGAGTAAGCTGATACCCCATATGTGGGGGAAAACCACTGTTTGGGCGCACGGCAGGGTTCGGAAGGGAAGGAGCGCCATTTGACTTTTTGATTGTAAAATTTGCTTGAATAATTAGCGGACGCCATGCTATGTTTGGAGAGCCCCTGATGTGCCTAAACAGTGGAAACCACCCACAAGTGACACCATTTTGGAAACTAGACCCCTCAGGGAACTTATCTAGATGTGTGGTGAGCACGTTGAACCCCCAGGTGTTTCACAGAAGTTTATAATATTGAGCCGTAAAAATACAATTTTCACATTTTTCCCACAAAAATGTTTTTCAGCCCTCAATTTTGCATTTTCATAAGGGTAGCAGGAGAAATTGCACCATGCAGTTTGTTGTGCAATTTCTCCTGAGTAAGCAGGTACCCCATATGTGGGGGAAAATTACTGCTTGGGCGCACGGCAGGGTTCGGAAGGGAAGGAGCGCCATTTGACTTTTTGACTATAAAATTTGCTTGAATAATTAGCGGACGCCATATTGCGTTTGGAGAGCCCCTGATGTGCCTAAACAGTGGAAACCACCCACAAGTGACACCTTTTTGGAAACTAGACCCCTCTGGGAACTTTATCTAGATGTGTGGTGAGCACCTTGAACCCCCAGGTGCTTCACAAAAATTTATAACATTGAGCCCTAAAAATAAAATTTTCACATTTTTCCCACAAAAATGTTTTTCAGCCCTCAATTTTGCATTTTCATAAGGGTAACAGGAGAAATTGTACCATGCAATTTGTTGTGCAATTTCTCCTGAGTAAGCAGATACCCCATATGTGGGGGAAAACCACTGCTTGGGCATACGGCAGGGTTCTGAAGGGAAGGAGCACCATTTGACTTTTTGAATGTAAAATTTGCTTGAATAATTAGCGGATGTGCCCCTGATGTGCCTAAACAGTGGAAACCCCCCACAAGTGACACCATTTTGGAAACTAGACCTCTCAGGGAATTTATCTAGATGTGTGGTGAGCACCCTGAACACCCAAGTCCTTTACAGAAGTTTATAACATAAAGCCGTGAAAATAAAAAAATCTAACTTTTTCCACAAAAATGATGTTTTAGCTCCAATTTTTTTATTTTCACAAGGGTAAAATGGACCCCAAAAACTTTTGTGAAATTTATCCTAAATACGCCAATACCCCATATATGGGGAAAATGCAGTGTTTGGGCGCACGGCAGAGTTCAGAAGGGAAGGAGCACTGTGTGACTTTTTGAACACAAAAAAATGGCTAGAATCGAGAGCGTACACCATGTCACTTTTGGAGAGCCCCTGATGAGCCTAAATAGTGGAAACCCCCCACAAGTGACCTCATTTTGGAAACTACACACCTCAAGGATTTTATAAAGGGGTATAGTGAACATTTTGAATCCAGAGGTGCGACACAGAATTTGATGACATTAGTGACATTAGGTCATCATATTGAATAAGTTGTCATTAGTCTTGAGCGCAAGTGCTCGCTACTTGAGTTTGTATCAGATACTCAGGTATGCACCATGTATCACGGGTGCTCGAGGGTCATGCTCGAGTCCCTGCCCGCATGTTTCACGGTTATTAGACACCCAAAAATACATGCGAGGATCGCTCGTGCATGGCAGGCAATCCGCGCAAGGTTTATTTGGCCGCGAAGCATATGGGGCGGAGACTCGAGCATGTCTCTCGAGCACCCGCGATACTCAATGCATACCCGAGCACCCGATGCAAACTCAAGTAGCGAGCACTTGCGCTCAACACTAGTTGCCATATCTTCATCTTTTTTTTTTATGAAAAAAATCCCAACACTAACCCTAGACCAACCCTAGCCCAACCCTAACCCCAACCCTAGCACAATGCCAACCCCGACCCCAACCCTATCCCAACCCTAACCCCAACCCTAACCCTAGCCCAACCCTAACCCTAGACCAACCCTAGCCCCAACCCCAACCCTAACCCTAACCCTAGCCCAACCCTAGCCCAACCCTAGCCCAACCCTAACCCCAACCCTAACCCTAGCTCAACCCTAACCCTAGCACAACCCTAACCCGAGAGTTTATTTTTTACGGCGCTCCTCGTGTGGTATAAGTGATTAGACAACTTTATTCTTTGGGTTGGTGCGATTACAGCGATGCCAGAATCATATCGGGTTTTTATGATTGACAGCTGTCACACGCTAAAAGACGCATTTTTTTGTAAAATCTAGTTTTTGCATAGCCATATTTTGAGAGCTATAATTTTTCCATATTTTGGCCGACAGAGTCATATGATGGCTTGTTTTTTGCGGGATGAGTTGACGTTTTTATTGGTGCCATTTTCAGGCACGTGACTTTTTTTAACCCTTTCTATTCCGATTTTTGGGAGGCAGAATAAACAAGAACCAACAATTCAGGAATTGTTTTTTTTTTTAATTTTTATTCTGTTCCGCGTGTGGTAATATTGATAAGGTAGTTTTATTCTTCGGGTCAGTACGTTTACAGCGGTACCACATTTATGTCGTTTTTCTATGTTTTGGCGCTTTTGCACAATAAAAGCTATTTTATAGAAAAAATTATTTTTTTGCATCGCTTTATTCTGAGAGCTATAACTTTTTTATTTTTCGGCTGATAAAGCTGTATGGCAGCTTGTTTTTTGCCGGACGAGATGACGTTTTCAGTGGTACCATTTTTATTTATATTCGTCTTTTTGATCGCGTGTTATTCCATTTGTTGTTTGGCGGTATGATGATAAAGCATTGTTTTTTGCTTCGTTTTTTATTTTTATTTTTACCGTGTTCACTGAAGGGGTTAACTAGTGGGACAGTTTTATAGGTCAGGTCGTTCTGGATGCGGTGATACCAAATATGTGTACTTTTAGTAGTTTTTTTTCACAATAATATTTATTGATGGGTACATTATATTTTTATTTTTGGTGGATTATTATTATTATTTTTTTTTAAATATTTTTTTTTTTTTTTTCACTTTCTGACACTTTTTTTACTTTTATACTTTGTCCCACTATGGGACTTTCACTTTTTTTATTCTGATCGCCTGCATAGCACAGGAATGGAGCACCATCCCTGTGCTATGCAGGCTGTCAGCGCTGCACAGGGAGAAGATAGTTTGGTCATGCACTGCGCATGACCAAGCTATCTTCCTGTTGTCTGGTGACCCGGATGCTGTCATGATGACATCGGGTCGTCATGGCAACATCCGGGAAGCCGCGGCAGACTGGAGGCCGGAAGAGGAGGTGAGTATTGCGATCACCTCCCCTTGCCACCGCAATGCTGCGATCGACTTTGATCGCAGCATTGCGGGGCTTAATGTGCCGGGAGCGGTGCGGGACCACTCCCTGCACATAGTACCGGGTGTCAGCTGTGATAATCAGCTGACACACGGGGGCGATCGCGCCCGCACAGCCTCTGTGCAGGGGCGCGATTGCAAAGACGTACCAATACGTATCAGGCTCTTAAAGCCCAGGGTGCAGATACGTATTAGTATGTCTTAGGCTTTAAAGGGGTTAAGCTAATACATAAATAAATTTAAAAAATTATGTGGGGTCCCCACTATATTTGATAACCAGCAAAGGTAAAGTAATATAAGGCTGGGAAAGTCCAAGGTTATTGGGCCCTTCCCAGCCTATTAATACCAGCCTGCATCCGCTCCAGAAGTTTCACATTACATTAGATGCGCTTCGCATTTGCTCTTCCCAATTGCCGTGGTGCGGTGGCAATCGGGTTAATGGTAGTTGGAGTTGATGTCAGCTGTGATTTGTCAAGAATGGCATCAAGCCCCGGTGTTAGTACTGGAGAGGTGTCTATCAGACACCCCCGTTACTAATTCAATAGTAAAGAAAAACCACACACACAAAAAAACACTTTTTTTGAATAAACACTCCTCGACACTTTTCCTGGTTCTCTAATTTATTAAAAAAATCAACCCACGCAGGTCCGATGTAGTCCAGGAAATTCAATGTAGTCCACAAATGGAAACCTGAAAAATATAAAAAGAGAGAAATAAAAACAAAACACTGTCCTTCGTTCACTAGTTTGTTAAAGTTCCCATGCAGGTCCGAAGTAGTCCAGCAAATCCCACGACATTCCCCGAATCTGTGAAAACACAGACATGTGCGCAGCCCCATAAATTATAATGTGTGTATTAGGCTATTAGGCTAGGGTCCCAACAAAGCAAGGTATGCCTTGTCGAGACTAATGGGCTCTCATGAATTGGTCAATTTATGCGCTAAGTACCTTCATTTTTAGAAGTATATTCTACGACTATATAGCAGTAATGCAGTCCAAATTAAATTTATTCAATGTTTGCATACTTCGCAGCGCTTATAGTGTGCTGCTGCACTCTTTTGTTTGTATATATATGTATACATTTGATTGCTTTTTATGTTTTTCAAATCACAAACAAAATGAGAAACAAATATTTGTTTAGAGCTTGACATAATGCGGTGGGATCTGGGATCTCTTTTTAATCACTCTCATGGAAAACTGGTGACTGCTTTTAGAGCTGAGTCATATGTTTCTAACAAAGCTGGGTGACAAGCAATCACCAACTTTACTGATGTCGGACAGATTATCATTCAGGTTTCCCGGTTTACAAAATGGCATACCTTTGCCACATACACTTTAAACAAGTACTCATTAAAGGGAATGTGTCATCAGAAAATAACCTATTGTTTAAATAAGGCTTTTAAGCTAATTATTTTTTTTTATTCTTCGTATTTTTTTTTCAATATTGATCTTTGTCAAAAATTAGTGATGAGCTAGAGTGCTCATTTAACCCTTTCGCCGAGCACGCTCGGGTGCTTTCCAAGTATCTTCGGCGTGCTTGTATATGAAGTTCGAGCCCCTACGTGTGCATGATTTATGTCTGTTAGTCAGCCTCAACACATGTGAGGTTTCCCTAAGAAACAGGCAATCTCTGCATGTGTTGAGGCTGACTAACAGCCATAAATCATGCAGACGCAGGGACTTGAACTTAATATATGAGCACGCCGAAAATACTCGGAAAGTACCCAAGCGTGCTCGGCAAAAGGGTTAAACGAGCACGCTCGCTTATCACTATTAAAAATATAAATTAGTAATCTTGCCACAGGGCTTTTCAGATTTTAACTTCATATTGTTTTATGAAATTCACATGTTAGCAGCAATAAACAAACTTTGACCCAATCTTTTATGTTGAAACTAGTGATGAGCGAGCACTAAAATGCTCGGGTACTCGTTGCTCGGGTCGAGCAAATTGGAATGCTCGGGTGCTCGACCCGAGCAACAAGCCCAATGTAAGTCTATGGGAAACTCGAGCATTTTTCAGGCGGCTCCCCCCGGCGGTCTGCAGAGGGCCTAAAAATTGCCCAAATCGATGGGAACAGTGCTCAAATGACATGGGGACAGCATGGGGAAGACCCCTGAAAGCATTTCTGACTCCCAGGTCACTGCTGTTAACAACGTTGTCCGAGTATTACGCCACTTTTACGGACTCACAATAAAACATACAAAAATGAAACCAAAATTTCCAGGGTAATGACTTATATAGAAGGCAAAATAAATAACCAAAATCAAAAATACTCCTCCACACCTTGGGCTATGTTCACACGTTGCGTTTTTGATGCATTTTTGCACTTTTGCATTGCTTTCAAACAAGACAAATGCATTCACTAGGAAATGTCATTTTAACATTTTACAACCTTATCTGCCCATGTGGTGTGTGACACCTCATCAGACACATGCATACAGTGCTGAAAAGACATGGGAACAGCATGGGGAAGACCTCTGGAAGCATCTCTGACTTCCAGGTCACTGACTAAAAGTGTGCCCATCATAAGTGATCCTTGGCGCATGTGAAGATGCCTCCCGCCTTGCACCTGTCGTTGCAGACTTGCAACAATCACCGTCCACGTCCTTGTCCCACTGCAGCGTTCAGTTGTCCCTACCCTTTCCTTGGAATGCAAGCGCAAGTATGCAGCCAGCCAGCCAGCCACCCACCCACCCACCCACAGGCTGCAATACTATACTGCCAAATTTTTGACAGCTGCTTGCAATTGAAATGTGGCCTATTAAGCTCGTGGAGGTGAAAGCTTTTCACAACCTCATGCCGGCGGCGGCCGGGTGTCCATACTCGGTCCCCAGCCGCCACTATATTTCCCGGTATCGCCTCCGCCTTCCACAAGCACGGGTCCCACAACATTACCCGTGCCCTCCCCAGTGCACTTACTGGGATGGACCGCCTAACCACAAACACATGGACAGGTGAATGTGGCCAGGGACGGTATGGAGCCAGTCCACAACTTTTTTTTGCTGACAGTTGTATTTAGCTCGGTGAAAGGACTGGCATAGAGGGAAACCCTATCTACCCTGCATGTCATTTCTCACAGGAAGTCCTGTAATACAGCTTGTTGCAGAAGCAATGGCAGCCCTTCCAACATCAACTCGCCCTTGTCGGTGGTGCTTTGACACACACACACACATCTTTCTTTGCGCATTTATTTTCTTGAATACAGAGTTGGACAATGGCCTGATCTGTAATGCGGTTTGAGAAATAACATGCATAAGCATGGCCGATCCACATTAAAAAAGCAGCCATAGAGTGTCCGGGAACCTTTCCACACACTTTTCTTAGCCAGGACTGCTTCTCGGCAGGGCTGGACGGTCCCACCAGAGAATCCTCTGGTGTACCTTGGCTTGTACTTCAGGAAAGTTCACAATAGCGCTAACTTTGCAGCTGCTATGGGGCTCTTGAGCTGGGGAGAAAGGTTAGCCCTCAGAATCAAATCTTCTGGTGGGCACAATGTTTTTCAATCTGAAACAGCTTCTCAGTGTGAGTTGTATTTCACCACAGCCATATTCTTTAGCTCGGTGAAAGGACTGGCACAGAGGGAAACCGTATCTACCCCGGCTGTCATTTATCCGTCACCAGGTTCCGCCCATTGTCACACACAACCATGCCTGGCTGTATGTTCAGTGGTGAGAGCCACAGATCAGGCTGCTGTGTTACAGCTTTCAACAACTCTGCAGCGCTGGGTGGTTTGTCAATTAAGCATTAAGCATGCTATCTTCAGCACTGCCTGTTGCCGCTTGGCCAAAGCAGTGCTGCAGTGCTGTCAGCTTGTGACTGATCTGGTCATTTTGGAGATGGAGGAGGAGGTGCATGAGCTGAATAATGTGATTACATTGTTGTTAAATTGGTGACACTGTTTTTTATACTAAAGAAAGATCCTATTGTTTTGTTTTTTTTAAATTTTTTTTAAGACAAATGCATTCACCGGGAAATGTCATTTTAACATTTTACAACCTTAGCTGGCAATGTGGTGTGTGACACATCATCAGACACTTCCTGTTTTATTTATGAGGGAGGGACTCTGTAAGTCATAAAGCCTATTTTTATAGGGACATCAGACGGCCCTTACTATTCTTAAAAGGCCAGCAGTTGGGCCTAACTATTGTTAGAGAGCCATCAGCCGGCTATGCTTTGTTGTTCCCATTATTAACAAGTGGGTCTCCTATACTGTTATTGCGTATTCAGTAACTGCAAGGGCTGCCAAAAATTTGGACGCAGCCCAATACCCCTTTGAAGAGACATAGAGGAGGGTCTCAGTAAAAAAAATGTTCCCATTATAAAGGAGCGGGTCTCCTATATGTGGTAATGCCCATGCTGTGACTGCAAAGGCTGCCAAAATTTGGGAAAAACCCCACTAAGAATTTAAAGACACATGGAGCAAGGCCACAGTAACAAGGTACGACATGTCCCCATTAGAAAGGAGAGGGTCTGCTATACAGTTATAGGGTATGCAGTGAGTCCAAAGGCTGACTATTTTAGGAAAAACCCCACTAAGAATTTAAAGACACACAAAGCAGGGCCACAGTAACAAGGAACCACAAATTCCCATTAGAAAGGAGAGAGTCTCCCATAGTGTTGGCCTATGCAGTGAATGCAAGGGCTGCCAAAAATTTGGAGGCACTTCAATGCGCATTGGAAGAGACGTGGAGGAGGACCTCATAAAAAATGTTCCCATTAGAAAGGAGCGGGCCTCCTATACTTGTAATGCTCATGCACTAAGTGTATGGGCTGACAAACATTTACCCCTGGGGGGTATACATGAACATACTGTATCAAAATTTTTTTTTACGGGCATCATAAACATCCTTTAAAAAAATTAGGTGGGTGTTGCATCACGGACCACGGTCACCCTGGTGATGTGGTGGTGGAGGATGAGGAGAAGGAGGAGGACAAGAGCAAATAGCCAAAATCAGGAAGCGTATACCCTTGTGTGGGTGTGAAAAGATGCATGGGATTACACCTCTCAAGAAAAGACACTGGATTGGAGTTTATGTTACGCTGCTATCATTCGGTGGTGTTGAGAAGTCTGGCCCAATCCAGCCCTTGTTCATTCTTATAAGAGTCAGCCTGTCAGCATTTTCAGTTGACAGGCGGATGCGCTTATCAGTTATAATTCCACCAGCGGCACTAGAAACCCGCTCTGATAAAACACTGGCGGCAGGGCAGGCCAGGACCTCCAAGGCATAAAGAGCCAGTTCATTCCACGTATCCAGCTTGGATACCCAATAATTATAAGGCACAGCGGAATCACAGAGGACGTTCGTACGGTCGGCAAGGTACTCCCTCAGCATCTTCCCAAACTTTGCACTCCTTGTGAGAGTACCCCGCGCCTCAGGGCCTGTCCGATGGGAGTGTGGCACCTCAGGGGTCTGGTTACCACAGTAATAGAAATATTACGTCTGAGAGCAAGTGGGAGGTTTCCTGGTCAGGAGCCCTTAAACATGCAACACCTCCTGTCCCAAACCAGATAGGGGAGGAACCTGCCCTATATAAACTGGATCTGGGGCGGGGTTAGGCAATCAGAGCCTGGAGTTAGTTCCAGACACAGGGAAAGTAACAGCTAGGAGCTCTGTAGGAGCAGAAGCTGAAGACCAGGGGCTGGAGCTAAGCAGAGCTCGCCCTGGCAGAAGAATCTAAGAACCGGACACCGGATTCCGAGGCTGCCACGATCTTTAAGTCCAGCAGCAGAAACCAGCCGGCAGGGGATTCCAGGTCCTCTGGCCATAGAAGCCCGGAGGCTCAGTCACGAGCAAGGGACCAGCACCGCCATCGAGGAGCGGAGGCTATCAGAAGGCCCCAAGTCACCAGCCATACGGGTGAGCACTACACGGTACACTCAGGGACGTGGGCTACTTCCACTCGCTTACAGCAAGGTAGCCAGGAAGAGTGCAGACAGAAGGGGAGGCCTACAACTCCACCTGGCCAGGGGAAATCCTATTTGCTCACAGACTGACCAGGCCTCTTATGCTAGCCAGTACTCCCAGGAGGGTCTGCCTTATTATCATCAATAAAGACCCTGAACTGCACTGCAAAGACTCTGAGTCATTCCTGCTGCGCTCGTGCACCATCACTCCCATCATCCACACTCACTGCCCTGAGGCTATACTCCTCCCGTGGTGAGTCATCCCATTCTCTGCTGCGCATACAACACCAGCCTCAGCGGTCTGCCTCGCAGCGGCGGTACACCCTGACCGCAAACCACGGGTGGCATAGTCGAACAATTAGCCTAAAACCTATAAAAGACTGCCCCTGGTTTGACCACCCTGAGCCACGGAACCGGGTCGCCGCCATGGAGACTACAACCCCCAGAGACCCGGCCCCGGATATCCACACACACGTGCACACATACGGCCCAGGGGGCGCGTCAGGAGGGTCTGAGAAAACTCTCCCAGAACTTTGACATTGCTCCCCTGCCTCTGCTGGATTGAAGTTGTGTCTCTCTCGCCTGTACTCCTTGGTTGTCCAACAAAGTGTGCCCTCTGCCGCCAACGTTTTCAGAAGGGAATATTTTTAATAGTTCTGCAACAAGGGCCTTCTGGTACAGCCCCATTTTTGTAGACCTGTCCGCCTCAGGAATAAGAGATATAAAGTTCTTCTTGTAGCGTGGGTCTAGAAGTGTCACCAACCAGTAATGGCTGTCACCCAAAATTTTGAGAACGTGAGGGTCATGGGAAAGGCAGCATAACATAAACTCAGCCACTGCTAACAGGCAAGACTTCCATGTCCTCACCAAGAGAATTACTGACCATGCTCTCCTCCTCCTCCTCTCTGTCCTCTGGCCATCCACGCTGAACAGACGGTATGACAGCTGTGCAGGTAGTACCGTCTATAGTGCATGAAACTAGCTCCTGTCCTTCCTCCTCCTCCTCTTCCTCATTGTCACCCAATCCACATTGGGATGAGAGGAGGCTTGGCTGTGTGTAATCACCCTGTATGGTTCCTTGCTCCATCTCATCGTGCTCCGCCTGCAATGCATCCTCTTTGATTGTGAGCAGAGAGCATTTCAGAAGACAGAAAAGTGGGATGGTGACGCTAATTATGGCATCATCGCCACTCACCATCTTTGTGGAGTCCTCAAAGTTTTGGAGGATGGTACATATGTCTGACATCCATGTCCACTCCTGAGGTCTTATGTGTGGAGTCTGAACTGAATACCGACGGCCTTGTTCATGCTGGTACTCAACAACTGCCCTCTTCTGCTCACAAATCCTTCCCAACATCTGCAGTGTAGAGTTCCAACACGTGGTGACATCACACACCAGTCTGTGAGCTGGAAGCTGCAAATGCTGCTGAAACACTGCAAGGGCGGCGGAAGCTGTAGCTGAGTTTCTAAAATGGGCACACAGGCGGCATACTTTAACAAGCAGATCCGGCAGCTCCGGGTAGGATTTGAGAAATCGCTGAACCACGAGGTTAAGCACATGGGCCAGGCATGGTACGTGTGTGAGCTCGACTCGCCTCAGAGCCGCCACCAGGTTCCGGCCATTGTCTCACACGACCATGCCTGGCTGTAGGTTCAGCAGTGTGTGCCACAGATCTGCTTGCTCTTTCAGAGCTGTCCACAACTCTTCAGCATTGTGCGGTTTTTCGCCTAAGCATATTAACTTCAGCACAGCCTGTTGTCGCTTGGCCGAGGCAGTGCTGCAGTGCTTCCAGCTTGTGACTGATGTGGTCATTTTGGAGATGGAGGCTGAAGAGGAGCAGGAGGCTGAGGAGGATGAGGTGCAGGAGCTGTAGACCATGGGGGCAACCCTGATTGACCTAGTGCCCGCAATCCTTGGTGTGGGGAGGACATGTTCCGTCCCAAGGTCCGACTGGGTCCCGGCTTCCACTATGTTAACCCAGTGTGCCGTCAGTGAGATGTACCGTCCCTGCCCAAAAGCACTTGTCCACGTGTCCGTGGTTAGGTGGACTTTACCGGTAACTGCGTTGTTGAGAGCACGGCTAATGTTTTGGGACACGTGCTTGTGTAATGCGGGGACGGCACACTGGGAGAAATAGTGGCGGCTGGGGACCGAGTGCCGAGGGACGTTGGGTATGGACAACTGAACGCTGCACTGGGACAAGGACATGGACGTGCTTCCTGATGCTGCTACTTGAGAGTGTGCAACCACAGGTGCAGGGAAGGAGACATATTCGCATGCACCATGGACAGGGGATTAGCTTGCATCCACAACAGTAGAAGAAGCAATGGTGCCACCCGCAGACACTGTTCCTGGACCCTGGGGTTCGGCCCACAAAGTCAGGCGCTTTGCTGCCATGTGCCTGATCATGCTGGTGGTGGTCAGGCTGGTCGTTTTGCCACCCCTGCTCATGATGGCCTGGCAGGTGGTGCAAATGGCCTTTTTGGGGTTATCGGCAGAGTCTTTAAAAAACAACCAGACTCGGGAAGACCTAACAGTTGTACTGGCAACTTCCTTCGTGTTGGTGTTGCAAGGAACGGTTGCCTGCCTTCTGTCTGCGGCCACCACACTGCTTCTTCCTACCTGTTAGGGTGCTCTGCCTCCCTCCCCCTGTGTGCTGCTGTCCTCGCTCTGCATGTCCTCCTGCCAGGTTGGGTCAGTTACTATATCGTCCACCACCTCGTCTTCCACTTCCGCACCCTTGTCCTCCTCCTGACTTTCTGGCAATTGTGTCTCATCATCGTCCACCTCTTGTGACACTTTCCCACCGTCGCCTTCGTGTGACCGTGGCTTCTCACCTATTTGGGCATCGCTACACGCGATCTCCTCTTGCCCCGCTTCAAGTGGACCGGGCGAGAGGCCCGAATCTATAAATGGAAAAGTGAACAGCTCTTCAGAGTGTCCAAGTGTGGGATCAGTTGTCTCTGGGTACTCGGCATGGTGGGAGGAAGGAGGATCAGGGTGAGGAATATGCGGTCCAGACTCACGGCTACTGAGACTTGACCGTGTGGAAGACAGGGTGGTGGTGGTGGTGGTGGCTAAGTGACTGGAAGCATTATCCGCTATCCAACCAACAACCTTTTGACACTGCTCTGGGTTCAATAGTGGTGTGCTGCGGTCCCCTAGAAATTGGGACAGGAAGGTCAGGCGAGAAGATGTGGGTGTTTGTCGTGGCACAATTTCGGCTTGCCCACGGCCTTGTCGTCGGCCTCTGCATGCACCATTACCCTCATGTCCTGTTCCCCGTCCCTTGCCACGTGCCTTGCCCATTTTAAATGGAGGACAGTATCTTCCACGCTCACTACAAATGACTGAGTTTGGAGCGAACTTATATGTGTGCCGTTTGACGGAGAAAACACAGTTTTAAATACCTGGCCTGTAGGTAAGTGGTTTGAACAGCAATCTGGTGTCAATTGCTTCACTGACACACTGAATTTTTTTTTTAATGGAGGCCAGAAATGGCAGTATTTTCTGAAAACGTATATGTGATCCGTGTGACGCAGAAAACACAGTTTTAAATACCTGGCCTGTAGGTAACTATTTTGAACAGCAATCTGGTGTCAATTGCTTCACTGACACACTGAAATTTTTTTTTAATGGAGGCCAGAAATGGCAGTATTTTTTGAAAACGTATATGTAATCCGAGTGACGGAGAAAACACAGTTTTAAATACCTGGCCTATAGGTAACTGTTTTGAACAGCAAACCAGTGTCAAAAACTTTGCTGACACACTGAAAAAAAAATTAATGCAGGCCAAAAATGGCAGTATTTTCTGAAAACGTATATGTGATCCGTGTGATGGAGAAAACACAGTTTTAAATAGCTGTATTTTTAGCGCTGTAATATGGAAAGGACCTGACTGTATTCTGCAGTGCCAACAAGCAAATGGCACAAAAAAACGGTGTTCTCTGGATTGTTTTTTAAGCAAATTATGAGGATTAAGGTGCAAAAAAAATTATTCCTGGCCCCTGAGACCTGGGCCTATTTCTAGAAATATAACAGCAGCAGAAGGCAGAATTGGAATGGAGCCTCTTGTCATATGTGCACTGCAGTCTGTTATATACCCTGCCTGCCTGCCTATATACACTGCCTGCCTGATATCTCTGCAGATGGATAATTTAGTCCTCAATAGGACTGTTTGTTAAGATGGATATGTGTAATGTACGGTTTTTCTCCCTATTTCTCCCTACACTACCTAATACACGATTAAATCTCTCCTTGACACAGCAGCAGCTCTCCCTACACTGTCTGATCCGGAATGACTGTGACTAGGATGGCGGCGCCAGGTCTCATATAGACCTGATGATGCTGTGCGGCCAGCAAATCACTGTAATGCCCACAACCAACATGGCTATGGCATTACAGTGCATGGCAGGCAATCCCTGCATGTTCATTGGTTCTCTAAAGAGCGCCAAACATGCAGGTAGGGGACCCGAGTTCCTGCCTGAGCTACCCGGAAATACTCGCCGAGCTTGTCGAGCACCATGATGCTCGGGCGAGTACCGAGTAGTGGCGAGTGCGTTCGCTCATCACTAGTTGAAACGTCTAACCAGCGTGTGCAATGTTTATTGTGAAAGGAAGGGTTGCAGATTCAGATCCACCTATTGTGATTGGTGGATTTTACGTTATCAGCTGAGCTTAGAGATTTTACCAGTAATTGTAATCCTCCCTCTGATGACAAGGAAACTGCTGGAAACTTTTCCTGGATGGACGGGACATTAGAGTCTAATATAGCCCACCATAGCCAGTTTGAAAATTCTAAGATTACTATGGTAATTTTTTTTTACGAAGATAGTGATATGAAAAAATATGATGTAAAGTTTCCAAACGATATTTTTTGTGACTTAGACAATAAATACCTCTTGGACACTGTGCATCATACATTTTCAGTGTGCAGTGAATTTTTTAGTATCTATGGGACTAGGGTTACAGTCCCTATCTCACTTGCACTTCCTTTTATATTATCGAGTGCACTCCAAATTAACTGGATATAACATTTTTCTAGGGTCAGTACAATTACGGTGATACTAATAATTATCTTTTCTATTTAATTGGTGAAAAAGAATTCAAAAGTTTGTAAAAAAATGTTGGTTGATGTCACCATTTTTTGAGATCTGTCACATTTTTATTTTACCATAAATTGAGCTGTGTGAGAGATTATTATTATTTTTTTGCAGAAGGAGCTGACAGTTTTATTGATACCAATTTGGGGTAGATATGATATTTGATTGCTCTTAACATATTTTTTAGGAAGGTGTGATGACTTATAATACACATTTCTGGTGCTTCCGATTTTTTTCTCCTTACGGTGTTTACTAATCGGGTTAATTCACTTTATATTTTGATAGTACAGTCCTGCTCATCGTTATTGGCACCCATGAAGTTTAAGTACATAATGTGGAATATCTCCTTAAAAAAATGAATCAAGTGAAACTGATTTTTTGTATAGAGCCCTCGTGTTAAATACAAAAGAGCAAATGATAAACAATAATTTAAATGAAAAACAATGGGAGGGAGAAATAGAACAACCTAAAGCTTGCTGTGACATTGGTATTGGCGTCCTTTACATTAATTTAGTATGGAAACATATTTTGACTCGCCTGTGGTAAAATCACAAAAGAGATTCACCTCTGATTGTCGGTGCCCATGTGACATGAATTAGCCAATGAATGATGACTAAAAAGCCACATGGTAGGCCCTATTAATTTGTCACAATGGTGAAGACAAAGGAGCTGTCTGAGTACATCAGAACTGCTATTATTAGCAAACACAAGACTTCCAAAGGGTATAAGGCCATCTCCAAAGACCTTGGTATCTCAGTTTCAACAATGCGCAATGTTATTACGAAGTTTGCCAAGCATGGAACCATCATGAACCTCCCTGGACATGGGGAAAAGAGGAAAATTGACAAGAGATGTCTTTGAAGGTTGGTGTGAATGGTGGAAACAAAACATGCCAAACATGCAAAGATCTGAAGGCCAAACTGGAACAGTCTGGGATCATGGTTTCAACAAGTACCATATGTCGCACACTAAACCAAGCAGAGCTTTATGGGCCAAGGCCAAGGAAAAAAACATTGCTGAAGAAAAGACATAAAAAGGAAAGAGTCATCTTTGCCAAACAGTACCTTGACAAACTACAATCCTTCTGGGAAAATGTTCTGTGGACAGATGAAACAAAAATACAGCTTTATGGCAATTTACAGTTTGTTTACAGATGGCGCAATGGAGCTTATAAGGAAAAGAACACTTTACCAACAGTTAAGCATGATGGACGATCCATGATGCTGTTGGGTTGCTTTGCTGCGTCTGGTACTGGAGGTTTGCCGTATAACAGGAATCATGAAATCAAAGAATTATCAAGAGATTTTAGAGCGAAATGTCCTACCCAGTGTAAGAAAACTTGGTCTGAGTCGAAGATCATGGGTCCTCCAGCAAGACAATGACCCAAAGCACACATCCAAAAGTACACAGGAATGGTTGAAAAAGAAAAAATGGACTGTTTTAAAATGTCCAGAAATGAGTCCTAACTTCAATCCCATTGAAAATCTTTGGGGTGAGCTGAAATCTGCCATTGAGAAAAAGAACCCTGCAAACATTCAAGAGCAAACTGCAAAGGATGAGTTGGAGAAAATTCCAGCTGAGAAGTGCAAAAAGCTTATAGATGGCTAAAAGAAATGTTTGGAGGCAGTCAGCAATGCCAAAGGGTGCAACCAAGTATTAATTAGGGGTGCCTTTATTGCTACACATGCTGTTTATTCTGCTTTTTCTTTGAAATTGCAACATGGAAGTTAAAAAACAATGTTTTATTGTTGTATTACTTTGGACCACTTGTTAAAAAATCCTGAGGATATAACTTTGGTACATTTCCATTTATTTCTGAAGATATTGTACACTCTATGAAAAAATGAAGGGGTGCCAATAATGGTGAGCAGCACTGTATGAGTAACCCAGAAAGTAAAAACCCTCTCTCTAGGAAATGCTTGCCCTGTCCTTATTTTGTACTTCTAACGTGCTGTGGAGTAAATGTGTTAAGGCTCATCTGGTGAGGCAGATTCAATAAGCTGCAGGTCACGGTGAATATTTGGAACAAAATCGATGACACAGCAGGTAGGACTTGCCAGGTAGTACATTGAGCAGCGAAGACCAGTACAACAGGGTAAGTTTTATGGCAGACAAAAAGGAGAAAAAATCCAGCTTCATAGATAAAAACATCCAAGTTTATTTCTGAGACAGCTACAAAAGGTAAAAATCCACAATAGGTACAGCAAACGCATTATGCTGACACCCATAATGTGGTGGTGCACCATCTTGTTGGAAAAACTCAGGGAACATGCCATCTTCAGTGCATAAAGAGGGCAACACATCATCATGTAGCAATTTCAGATATCCAGTGGCATTGAGGTTTCCATTGATGAAGAATGGCCCCACTATCTTTGTACCCCATATACCACACCATACCATCAGTTTTTGTGTTCCAACAGTCTTGGAGGGATGTATCCACTGTAGGTTAGTGTCAGACCAATAGCGGTGGTTTTGTTTGTTAACTTCACCACTCACAAAAAAGTTTGCCTCATCACTGTACAATAATGTTGTGTGTAAACTGAGGGTCCTGTTCCAATTTTTGTTTTGCCCATTCTGCAATTTCAGTGCGCCGATCTGGGACATCCTCATTAAGATGCTGCAGCAGCTGGATTTTGTAAGGGTGCCATTTGTGAGTAGCTAATATCCGCCGAAGGAATGTTCGACTGATGCCACTCTCTAGTGACATGCGGCGAGTGCTACTCTGTGGGCACTTGCTGAATGAAGCTAGGACAGCCACTGATGTTTCTTCATTAGTGACAGTTTTCTTGCATCCACATTGTGGCAAATCCAACACTGAACCTGTTTCACGAAATTTGGCAAGCAGTTTGCTAACTGTAGCATGGGAGATGGGTGGTCTCGTAGGGTGTCTTGCATTGAAATCTGCTGCAATGATCCGGTACTGTGTTCTCCAGACATCAACACAATTTATATCCGCTCCTCACGTGTTAACCTCTGCGACATGTCAATGGCTGTAAACAAAGAGAAACTTATAAATAACTCATGAAATAATAAAGTTACGTTAAAAACAAGCACACCATTGTTTTTCTTGTGAAATTCTCAATAAGTTTGATGTGTCACATGACCCTCTTCCCATTGAAAAAAATAAAGTTGGATCCAAAATGGCTGACTTCAAAATGGCCGCCATGGTCACCACCCATCTGGAAAAGTTTTCCCCCTCCAATATACTAATGTGCCACAAACAGGAAGCTGATATCACCAACCATTACCATTTTATTTAGGTGTATCCATATAAATGGCCCATCCTGTATTATGGATTTTTGCCTTTTGTAGCTGTCTCGGAAATAAACTTGGATGTTTTTATTTATGAAGCTAGATTTTTTCTCCTTTTTCTCTGCAATACTGCCAAGTGGTCTACAGTGGCATGTAATAGTTTGGACACCCCTGATCAAAATTACTGTTATTCTGAATAGTTAAGCAAGTTGAAGATGAAATGATCTCTAAAAGGACTAAAGTTAAAGATGACACATTTCCTTTGTATTTTAGGCAAAAAAAATATATATATAGTCATTTTTTTACAATTTAAAAATTACAAAAAGGAAAATGGGCCAATGCAAAAGTTTGGGTATCCTTGGAGATTTGTGTTCTCAGATACAATTGACCAAGGTTTCAGACCTTAATTAGCCTGTTAGGCTTATGGCTTGTCCACTTTCATTGTTAGGAAAGGCCAGGTAATGCAAATTTCCCAGCTTTGTAAAAACCCAGCCACCTCTTACCTTATGCCAAAAAAACTGCAGCCATGGGTTCTTCTAAGTAACTGCCTAGCACTCTGAAAATGAAAATGATGGAGACACACAAAGCAGGAGAAGGCTATAAGAAGGTAGCAAAGTGTTTTTAAGTTGCCCTTTCCTCAGTTTGAAATGTAATTAAGAAATAGCAGTTAACATGAACAGTGGAGGTCAAGCTAAGGTCTGGAAGACCAAGCTAAAATTCAGTGAGAGCAGTTCGTAAGATTGCTACCTAGGCAAAAATGAAACCCCACATTGACTGCAAAAGACCTTCAGAAAGATTTGGAACACTCTGGAGTTGTGGTCAATTGCTCTACTGTTTAGAGACACTTGCATAAATATGGCGTTCATGGAAGAGTCATCAGATAATACCTAACCTGCATCCTCACCATAAAAATCAGCATCAGAAGAATGTAAAACAACATCTAAACAAGTTTGATGCATTTTGGAAACAAGTCCTGTGGACCGATCATGTTAAAATATAACTCTTTGGCCACATTGATCAAAGGTATATGTACAGAAAAAAGGGCACAGTATTTCAGGAAAAGAACATCTCGCCAACCATTAAGCATGGGGGTGGATCAATCATGCTTTGGGGTTGTGTTGTATCCAATGGAACATTTCACAGTTAGAAGAAAGAATGGATTCAATGAAATTTCAACAAATTCTCGATGCAAACATAACACCATCTGTAAAAAAGCTGAAGTTGAAAAGAGGATGGCTTCTACAAATGGATAATGGTTCTAAACACTCTTCAAAATCCACACTTGACTACCTCAAAAGCCGAAAGCTGAAAGTTTTACAATGGCCTTCACAGTCCCCTTTTCTGAACATCATTGAAAATCTGGGACTAGACTTCAAAATAGTAGTGCATGCAAGATGACCCAGGAATCTCACAGAACTTGAAGAATTTTCCAAGGAAGAATGTATGAAAATCCCTCAAACAAGAATTAAAAGACTCTTGTATGCCTACAAAAAGTGTTTACAAGCTGTGATACTTTCAAAAGGGGGTGCTACTAGGTACCAACCATGCAGGATGCCCAAACTTTTGCATCGGCCCATTTTCCTAATTTTTAAAATGTAAAAGATGAATACAAAGGAAACTTTTACATGACACTGTATATCAGACCTAAAAAACTTTGGGTGATGATGTCGCTGAAGTTCACTGGGTAACTTGTGAAGTTCAACATGGAGCCCAGCAAATGATGGAAGTCATAAGGATAGGGAGCAGAGTCAGGCTCTATAGCTTAGACAGGTGGATAATAATACACCCATTGTAAGGCCGCTCCCAGAAGAGTAGTAGAAGAGGGAAGCTTGGTATGAAATCTTTTGAGCAAGACTGGAGTATTATTGTCCTTCTAGGGTAGCAAAGATGAGGAGGCAAATTTGTTCATAGAGAAGATACAATCTGATGTAGGCACATTTGAAGTGTGAACAACTCCATATAACAGTTCATTATGCTTATTTCAGACAAAGGGTTAATCTGCACATCTGAGCCAGGAAATAGATGGAGTTTGTAGAAACCTTAGGAGTTTGCAGAGATGATTGCAGCTGAGAGAACTCGATGGTTGAAATCTCCAAAGCCAAAAACATGAGTGTCTAAGTTGGCCTTAAAATGCGTTGGCTGGTGATTTTACCAAAATCCACCAGGAAAATTGTGAAACTTGATGTGTAGCACAGCAAAGGTTGATGGCCACTGGGGAAGAAAGCAGAGCCCAGCCTTGGAGTGAAGACATGTGCTTAACAAATTGATCATAGCTTTGTGGGTAATTTAATATTCGGGGTAATCAGTCAACACTGATTATTTGTCTAGTACAGTTAATGTTATAAAGAGGATCTCTTCGATTTCCTGACTTGTCTGTAATAAAAAATAATTTGCATTCCCCATGAAATAACAATTTATTTGAATTATCAAACTTATGAAAATTCCCTTGACCATACTGAAATTGCCTCACAATTATGGTGCATTTCCTCTCCACAGGATAATTGATGTGTCTGATCATTAGGAATCTAACCTCTCGGGCCACCATTGATCATGATAACACAGCACTCAGATATCTTTGTCAGACCCATAGACAATAGATTGAGTGCTAGAGTGCATAGTCAAACCCCACTCCATTTAGATATTGGAAACAGGTCCACCATTCTCAAAATATCTGGGGGTTCCAACATTCCCCAGGTAATAAATTGTGTTTTTCTGACAACCCTATAAAAATATTATGCAGGTTAGTGCACCAAACAGCTTTTCTTTTACAAGTTACCTACAAACAGCACTAAGAGGAAGGGTAGGCAGGGCCAGGTGCTAGGGTGCCACCTCTCTGCAAGAGAGCTGTGCTCTACTGCTTTGTTCAGTAGTGTATCGGCGGGATGGGGAAGAGCAATCAGAACATTTTCCCTGGACACAGCCACCAGGGGGTGCTGTTGGGTTGCCTGATGCAGTGGTCCAAGGTGTCTCCTAGGTGGCTGCATTTTTCCGCCCTGTGAGGTGGGATACAGCCATTCTCTGAGCCAGCTGTCAAGCTGACAGCCAGCTCAGCCAAGGTGTGAAATGCCAGGTCCCTGAATTAAATTGTACTCAAGTCTTTCTGGTGTGAGTGCAATTGAAGTCTGGCACTTATGGGTTTCGGCCACATCAGCAGCATGATCAGGTCAGCTGATCATGCTGCTGACATTATTTTCCTGCACCGCATAGGCTGTGAACGTCAGTGCGGTAAGCAGTCCAATAGAGCTGAAGAAACCAAAGTTTTATTGTCATGGGGAATCTCATATGGGGAGTATAGAGGGGGAGGAGGAGTTTGAGGAGTCAATATGCGAAGGGGGAAATTTGTGGAGAGACAGTATGGGGAGTGAGGAGGGATGTGTGAGGAAACAGTATAGGGAGTGGAAGGATTGTGGGTGGAGACAGTAATGGGAGGGTGGGGGAAATGTGTGAGGGGACAGTAGAGGGGAGAAATGTATGAGAGGTCAGTAGGGGAGTGAGTGTGAGTAAACAGTATGGGTGGAGAAAACTGTGAGTGGGCATAGTATAGAGACTAGGTAGTGTTGGGGCAGTATAGAGAGGGAGAACGTGGGGGACAGTGTAAGGGCACAGTATTAAGGGGGACAGTATGCAGAAGGGGGGAGTGTGAGGAGAGGTCACAGTATAGAGACTGCCCTCCACCGTAGGGCAGATATTTTTATTCAGGAGCATTATAATCATGCTATCATTTTTAAGGGCACTGAATCGGAATGTGTTGCAGAAGACTGGAGAAGACTGAAGCCTGCAGAGATGAGCTATTGTTATGAAAGGTCATAATTGCATCTGGACAAGATCGAGAAGAAAAGAAAGAGAACAACTCCAATCAGTAAAGACATTGCCTGTAAGGTCAAGGCATGGAAATGTTAATTTGTGACAGTGCCTGCGTGTCACGCAAGATGAGTGAAGGAATAAGTGTACAATGACAGGAAGAGGGGGAAGGAAGCCCAACAACTAGGGAAAGGGGGAGTGGAGACCCCTAGCCAGACCTAATATCACCCTGCCTACCCTACCATCCCTATATAGGCTCTTCACCTATCGCTGAGCTGGAACCTAAATCCTGAATGTCCTTAGAGCTAGGCCCTAGATAGGGAGGGGACAGGGTGAGCACTAGTCAGGCCCCACTTACAAACTAAAGACAACAAGGTAAACAAACAAAGGGGGGACACTTACCTTGGGCAGACGCCAGAGAGATAACGCCAAATGTCCTCCAAGGGCACCAAAGACCAAACTAGCCGACTGCTAGTACTCCAAGTCTGCACAGAGGTACATAGAACTATCACCGGCGATTCTCTGGAGAAACTGAGGGTTTTTAACTACCAAGCAAGGGTGTGTCAATCAGCAGCAGAAGGTGGAGGTCACTGCTGGGTCCCAAAGGAAGAAGGATATAACTATACAACAGAAATGATAGGATCAAGAAGGTGTCTGCAATGCCAAGCGCAGTGACCTTCTACAGCCGGATCCAGAGCGACTGTCTGTCCCACCTGACACACCCATAACACTGTGTCTTATCAGTACTGTGGTTCCTGTATGGTCTGCAGTCTGATGACAGCTGGTAACAACTCCCAGTATCTCCTTACCATTGTCAAGGTCAAATTGGAGTTGTAGGTTCATGCAATATAATTGTATTTGGGGTTGACTTTACATTACAGCCCTATACTGATGATGGTTCTGGCGATGTATTCATGTACTGATGATGGTTCTGGTGTGGAATTTGTCTTCTGATGGAGGTTCTCGTGATGTATGTCTTGACTGATGGTGATTCTGATTATATATTTTTGTACTGATGGTAGTTCTAGTGATGTATTTCTGTAATATTGGTGGTTCTGGTGATATATTCCTGTATTGTTTATAGTTCTAGAGATATATTTCTCTGATGGTGGTTCTGGTGATGTATACATCTACTAATGGTGGTTTTGGCAATGTAATTGACGCGCCCCTGGGCCTGTGCTGAGTGGCGTTGCGCACGCGGGGACCTACCCGGAGCCGGGTCCGATAGGGGTAGTACTCTCGTGGCGGTGACCCGGTCCGTGCCCAGGGAGTCAAACTAAGTGGCGGGGCTTGGCATAAGATGTTATATTGTTCGACTACGCCACCCGTTGAATGCGGTCATGAGACCGCCGCTGCAGGGCAGACCGCTGAGGCCGGTGGTACGGTCGTGCAGCGTCGATGGTATAACCCCCAACGGGAGGGGTATGGCCTCAGGGCAGCGGACGTGGATGATGAAACACTCAGAGACGGTGCGGTGTAATTCAGGGTCTTTACTGGTGGCAAAGATAGACCCTCCCGGAGTACTGGCTAGCGATCGGGGCCTGGTCAGTCCGTGAGCAGATGGGATCTCCCCTGGCCAGGCGGAGTTGTAGGCCTCCCCAACTAATTGTACTCTTCTGGCTACCTTGCTAGAGGCGGGTAAAAGTAGCCCACGTCCCTGAGTGTACCGTGTGGTGCTCACCCGTATGGCCGATAACTCGGGGCCTTCTGGTAGCTTCCGCTTCACGACGGCGGTGCTGGTCCCTTGCGTGTGACTGTGCCTTCAGGTTTCTTGGCCAGAGGACCTGAAATCCCCTGCCGGTCGGTTTCTGCTGCTGGGTAAGGATTAGTCCCCACAGCCTCGGACTCCGGGTCCGGTGTGAACTCTTCAATCAGGGCGAGCTCTACAGCTTCCAGCCCCTGACCTCTTTTAGCACGGCTCCCACAGAGCTCCTGATCTCTCTTTCCCTATAGCTGCCTCACTCCAGACCAGACTGTGTCTCTGTCTGGGACTCCTCTTCTTCTCTTTCTCTCTTCCCTAACCCTGCCTCAGCCCCAGTTTATATAGGGGAAGTTCTTCCCCTCCCAGGACTGGGCAGGAGGTGTGGCATGCTTAGGATTCCTGACCAGGAGACCTCCCACCTGCTCTCAGACGTAATATTGCTATTACTGTGGAAACCAGACCCCTGGGGTGCCACATTCCCCCCTAGTAAAATTTAGTACTCCGGGACTAAACATATTTTTTTAACATAACAAGTTATAAACAGAAACAGCACAATAAAGAAAAACACATTAGGATGGTCACGGCGTGTCCGCAACCGGGTGCAGTTTTTGAAGAAAACAAGGGTGTCCATTTCACCAAAGAACAGGGAGCCGTAACCAGGTAGGGGTCTGTCCTACCCCGAGTCTTTAACAGTCTTAGTCCTTTCCTGGGTTACGCTCCAAACATATATACAAAGGATTCCGGATAATCCATAAAAGACACCTATAAAATAACTAGAAATACATAATTATTTACAAGCAACTATAAACAGGTACATACAAATAAAACAGTCTAAACACTTTAGATCCTCCAACGTACGGGCAACTGGCCTCTAGTGGCCCTAGTAGACCTACGGAGCTGACTGACTGGTCCTGAGCTACAGGGTGTAGGAGCTGTCAAAGGTGAGCTGGGCAACTGTCTACGGGCTCTTTGGCTCACTAGGGGCACGGCAGGCTCACTATAAGCAGAGGGTCGATTCTCCTGGTCTGCTTGTGTGGGGTCTTCTGCCTCTTGGACCGGCTGCTCTTCCAGCTCTACCTGTTTTTCCGTAGGCACTTGGGATGCTGGCTGGAGGAAGGTGAGGACGGGTACCACAACAGCGCCATTCACTTGTGTCCAAGACACAAGTCTCCGAGTACAGTACTGACCATCTCTTCCCTTTCCTCTGCGGGTCGAGGGTTTTCTTGATCTTCTTCAGGGTTTCGTAGCTGCTCGGGACACTTCTTCAGGTGATCTCGGGAAACAATGGCTGTGGTTTCTCCTCCGTCCTTACTGATTGTGCAGACTTTTGGGTTCTCATGGCTTGAGGGCAGTACGGTGTACGGGTCCTTCTCCCACTGGTCGTCCAACTTGTGGAGCCGTCTCTTCCTTTTCAAGACCTGCTCTCCAGGTACCAGGGGAACAGCGGGAGCATACTGGTTGTAAGTCTTCTCCTGTCTTTCTCTTGCTTGACAGAGACTTCGCTCAACGCTCTCCTGTACTTTCCGGTACTGCTGCTGCCTCTCTGTGTCCCAGTCTGCTTCTGGTGAAGTGTCCTCGGGTGTCAGGACTCCCATATCCAGATCAACAGGCAGCTTACCAGGTCTTGCTCTCATTAGGTAAGCCGGGGTACAGTTGGTAGAACCTACAGGGATGTGGTTGTATAGGTCCACCAGATCAGGCAGTTTCTCAGGCCACAGACTGCGTTCTTCCAGGGGCAATGTTTTCAGAAGGTCTATCACCACCTGGTTCATCTTCTCGCAGAGTCCATTGGTTTGCGGATGATAGGGTGTTGTTCTTATCTTCCGGCAGCCATACAGAGTGCAGAACTCCTGGAAGACTTCCGTTTCAAAGGCAGGTCCTTGGTCCGTCAGCACCTGCTCTGGGTATCCGTGTGGACGGCAGAAGTGCTGCTGGAAGGCTCTAGCTGCTGTTTGAGCCGTTAAGTCCTTGACGGGGACTACAACCAAGAACCGGGAGTAGTGATCCACGATGGTTAACGCATAGACGTAGCCACTTCTGCTGGGGGTCAGTTTTACATGATCCAAGGCTACCAGTTCCAACGGCTGCCTGGTGACGATGGACTGCAGGGGAGTCTTCTGGCTGGCACGGTCCTTCCTTCTTAGGTTGCATGGGCCACAGTCTCTGCACCACCTCTCGATGGTTCCTCTCATGCCTACCCAGTGGAACCGCCCGCGCAGCAGGAACTCCAGCTTCTTCCATCCGAAGTGCCCAGCTCCGTCGTGGTATGCCTCCAGTACCATGGTCGTGTCTCTTCTTGGCACCACTACCTGCCAGATCAGTTCATGCGTCCGGGAGTTAACCATTCTACGGCACAACTTCCCCTTGTAAAGGAACAGTCGACTCTTCTCAGCCCACAGTTGCTTGGTTTCCTCCGGAGCGTCTGGGTCAAGGCGAGCATCTGGCTGAGTCAGCATCTCCCTCACCAGTCGGACGGCGGGGTCACTGTCTTGCATTTCCGCCGAGTTGTAATGAGGTAAGGGGTTGAACGTAGCGGATTGCTTACCCCTTACACGGTGGGAATACTGGGTAGTCCCATGACGGTGGAACGCGGGGAGTTCAACTTCTTCCAGTTCCTCTGGATCTTCCCCTACGTCCGGTAGGTTCGGCATTCTGGACAAGGGATCCGCGTTGGTATTGGAGCGTCCTGCCCGGTATTTGATTGTGAACTCATAGTTGGACAGGCGGGCCATCCATCTCTGCTCCAGGGCACCGAGTCTTGCAGTGTCCAGATGTGTCAACGGGTTGTTATCCGTGTACACGGTGAACCGGGAAGAGGCGAGGTAGTGCCTAAAGCGTTCGGTGACTGCCCACACCACTGCCAGGAACTCTAGCTTGAATGAGCTGTAATTCTCAGGGTTTCTTTCGGTGAGTCGTAGTTTTCGGCTGGCGTAAGCAATTACCCGTTCTTTCTCCTGCTGGATCTGGGACAGTACGGCTCCTAGCCCGATGTTACTTGCGTCGGTGTAGAGGATAAAGGGCTGGCTGTAATCAGGGTACGCCAGGATTTCATCCCCCGTGAGGGCCATCTTCAGCTGGCGGAAGGACTCTTCTTCCAGCTTCTCCCATCTGAAGGGCGGCTTCTGGTTCTTGGCCTTCCTGGACTGGCCTATCAGGAGGTCCTGCATAGGAGCTGCCTTTTTGGTGAAACCGGGGATGAATCTTCGGTAGTAGCCTACCAACCCGAGGAACTGCCGCACTTCCTTTACGCTGGAGGGTCTTGGCCATTCCTTAATCGCGGTGATCTTATCAGGGTCGGGAGCCACTCCGTCAGCACTCACCACGTGTCCCAGGTACTGCACTTTTGGTTTTAGCAGGTGACACTTCGACGGTTTCACCTTCAGACCGTAGTTTGCCAGGGCTTCAAACACTTCCGCCAGGTGTTTCAGGTGGTCCTCGTAGGTTTTGGAATAAACTATAACATCATCCAGGTACAGCAGGACCGTCTCAAAGTTCCGGTGTCCCAGACAGCATTCCATCAATCGTTGGAAGGTTCCTGGTGCGTTGCAGAGTCCGAACGGCATGCAGGTAAACTCGCTAAGTCCCATCGGGGTGGTGAATGCGGTCTTCTCCCGGTCCGCCTCTGCTACAGGAACCTGCCAGTACCCGCTAGTGAGATCCAAAGTGGAGAAGAAGTTAGCAGATTTTAAAGCAGCCAAAGACTCCTCTATCCTTGGTAAGGGGTACGCATCTTTGTGGGTGATACGGTTGATTTTCCGGTAATCTACACACATTCTCATGGTGTTGTCCTTCTTTTTAACCAAGACTAGTGGAGCTGCCCAGGGGCTACAGCTATCCCTGATTACTCCAGCCTCCTTCATGTCTCTAAGCATCCCCTTGGCGTGTTGGTAGTGTGCAGGGGGTACGGGTCGGTATCTCTCCTTTATGGGAGGATGGTCTCCCGTGGGGATGTGGTGTTCTACCCCCTTTACTCGCCCGAAGTCTAACGGGTGTTTACTAAACACTCTCTCGTACTCTTGAACCACCCGATAGACTCCCTGTTTCTGGTTTGAGGGAGTGGAGTCAGTACCCAAATGTAGTTGCCGACACCAGTCCTCCATTGGTTTCTTAGAGCCGTTACCTTCCTCTGGATGAGATGGAGGCAAGGGTTCCACGGTCTGTACAGAATTTTGGTTGATGGTATACAATTTGGCTAGCGTAGCATACCGGGGCAGGTACACTTCCCTCTTCCCGATATTTATTATGCGAACGGGCACCCTCCCATGGCGTACATCAACCACCCCCCGTGCCGTCAAAATGGTGGGCCTACTGTCTGAGTAGACTGGTTCTACCATTGCCTGGTAATCTCTACCTCTCAGACCAATAGCTGCCCGGCACCAAATCATCATTTCACTTTTCGGGGGCATGGCAATAGGGAAAGGGTCACACATTCTCACGCTACCAATCTCACCACCGGAGAGTTCCACCTGTTGCCGTCGCATCAGTGCCCGGATCTCTTTTTGGAGCACTCGCTGCTGGCCGGAGCTGGCGTTCTTGGCAACCTGCTGTAAAATGAGAATCACCTCTGCAAGACAATTTTCAATCACATTAGTTCCTAGAGTTATCTTTGGGTGACTCTCGCGCTTGTCAATGTCCACAATGATCAGTCCCTGTGCTGCCAGTTCGACTTTACCGATTTTAATGGTCACCTCTTTAAATCCGATCTGTGGCACGGGCTGACCATTGCTGGCGATGATACTCAAGTCGTCGTCAGGGTAGCGGGTTATATCCGAGTCATTCCAGTACTGCTTGAAGAGCACGTACGGGATGGTGGTGACCTGTGACCCGGTGTCCAGTAGGGCACTCATAGGAATGCCATCCAGTACCACAGGCAAGACTGGACGTCCTCCCACATATTTGTCACGCCAGTTCGATGGGCCTGGTGATCTTATTCCTAGGGGTTGGCCCTCTACCCCAGGTTGTGCCAGTTTAAAGGACAGTACCTTGCCATATGTCCGGGTTGATTGCAGCGGCGGCAGATGGGTTGTCCGTCCTCGTTGTATCGGTCGCTGTGTCTTCCTCTGGCCGGTGGGGTCCTCCTTGGTCGTCGCCACGGGATATCCTCCGGTCCGGATGCCAGCTGGATCTTCCCTGGAGTAGAAACCTGTAAAGACTGCACAGTTCGGGTTAGCGCAGCAACGCTTTTAGTTAGCTCTTGGACCTGATGGTGCAGGTCTGTATCTGGGTCATTGTTTAAAGCCTGCGCATCAGCTCCCACAGGCCCTGCAGACAAGGGCGCCGTCTCCTGGTGATAAGTGATAGCAGGGCGCCTGTGGGTCACAGCGCCACCTGGTGCCGGTTCTCGGAGCACCCGGATGGCTCTGTCCTTGAACTGTGCAAAGTCCAGGTCAGGGTCCTGTAAGGCCATTGCCCGCAACTGGGTTCGGTGGGCATTGCACAGTAGACCCTCAATGAATTGTTCAGTCAACAGCTTGTCTTCGTTTCCCACGCCGTCAGGGTCGGCCTGCTTAATGGCTCTCAGGGCCTCTTGTAGGCTTAGTGCATAGTCCCTTATATTCTCATGTGCTCGCTGCTTGCACCCGTAGAATCTAAGCTTGATCTCGGCTGAGGTACGGGTATCAAAGGTGTCCTTCAGCCGGGCTAGTATCTCTGCGACAGTCCTCCTCCTCCCAAGTGGCCAGGACTTTACCTCCCTTTGGGCTGCCCCTGTTAATTGAGCCACCAGTATGCTCACTTTTTGCTCCTCTGTGAGGGGGTACACCTGGAAGAGGCTATCCAGCTTTTCTCTGAAGTCATTTAGGGTATGTGACTCCCCTGAGTACTGGGGTAGCCAGGCTGCCCCCGGGATATAGGGCATGGTGAAAGGCATGACCGCTGCAGCGGTGGCGCTGGCGGTGGCAGTGAAGCTCTCCTCCGTATCCGACATCCTCCTCCCCCCTAGTGGACCGTGGCCTACCTTGCGATGATCCTCTTCCGTAGGCCGCGGCTCCGCAGTGGATCGTCAGGGTTGAGGACCTTCCGTCATGCTCCTGTGACGTCGGCGTCTGCTGGGCTCCTTCCAGGACCTTACGCAACGTCCGGACGTGAGGCGGAGCTTCAGTTCTCGCGCGCTTTCGGAGTCCACGCCCCTCTTCTTCCCGCGCGGCGTCTTCAAGATGGCGTCCAACGGCGGGAAAACTCCACGGATGGCGGGAAGAAGGCAGAAGATGGCGTCCAATGGCGGGAAAACTCCACGGATGGCGGGAAGAAGGTAGAAGATGGCGTCGGATGGCAGGAATCTTCACTACATGTGAGTTTAACAGTCTTTTTCAGGCACGCAGTACCCGGTGGTTGCGGGCACGAAATCCTGCCGACTACGCCAAAAGTTGACGCGCCCCTGGGCCTGTGCTGAGTGGCGTTGCGCACGCGGGGGCCTACCCGGAGCCGGGTCCGATAGGGGTAGTAGTCTCGTGGCGGTGACCCGGTCCGTGCCCAGGGAGTCAAACTAAGTGGCGGGGCTTGGCATAAGATGTTATATTGTTCGACTACGCCACCCGTTGAATGCGGTCATGAGACCGCCGCTGCAGGGCAGACCGCTGAGGCCGGTGGTACGGTCGTGCAGCATCGATGGTATAACCCCCAACGGGAGGGGTATGGCCTCAGGGCAGCGGACGTGGATGATGAAACACTCAGAGACGGTGCGGTGTAATTCAGGGTCTTTACTGGTGGCAAAGATAGACCCTCCCGGAGTACTGGCTAGCGATCAGGGCCTGGTCAGTCCGTGAGCAGATGGGATCTCCCCTGGCCAGGCGGAGTTGTAGGCCTCCCCAACTAATTGTACTCTTCTGGCTACCTTGCTAGAGGCGGGTAAAAGTAGCCCACGTCCCTGAGTGTACCGTGTGGTGCTCACCCGTATGGCCGGTGACTCGGGGCCTTCTGGTAGCTTCCGCTTCACGACGGCGGTGCTGGTCCCTTGCGTGTGACCGTGCCTTCGGGTTTCTTGGCCAGAGGACCTGAAATCCCCTGCCGGTCGGTTTCTGCTGCTGGGTAAGGATTAGTCCCCACAGCCTCGGACTCCGGGTCCGGTGTGAACTCTTCAATCAGGGCGAGCTCTACAGCTTCCAGCCCCTGACCTCTTTTAGCACGGCTCCCACAGAGCTCCTGATCTCTCTTTCCCTATAGCTGCCTCACTCCAGACCAGACTGTGTCTCTGTCTGGGACTCCTCTTCTTCTCTTTCTCTCTTCTCTAACCCTGCCTCAGCCCCAGTTTATATAGGGGAAGTTCTTCCCCTCCCAGGACTGGGCAGGAGGTGTGGCATGCTTAGGATTCCTGACCAGGAGACCTCCCACCTGCTCTCAGACGTAATATTGCTATTACTGTGGAAACCAGACCCCTGGGGTGCCACATAATCATGTATTGATAGGGGATCTGGTGATTTATTTCTGTTCTGATGGGGGTTTTGATGCTGTTTTTCTGTGCTGATGGTGGTTCTAGTGATGTATTTCTGTACTGCTTGTGGTTCTAGTGATGTCATTTTCTTCTGCTGATGGCTTTGGTAATGTATTCATGTGCTGTTATTGGTTTTGATCCTGTTTACATGTAACAATGCATAACTTGTAAGATTAAATGATACATGGCTGTGTTAATAAAGTAATGTGCCATTTGAGAAGTTAAGGGTTACTACATTTATATTTATGTTAGGAGCATTAAAGGGATTGTCCAGGTTTGCAATTATAGTCTGCAGTCTCTCTATGTGACTGCAGACTTCTGAATCCTTGCAGCATGCACGCTGCATGCTGTCAAGATTCTCCTGTTCAGACGGTGAGAGCAGGAGGTTACGTACCAGCAAGTGTGCAATTTGCATACATGCTGTAATGTGCCAACTAGACATGTGCTGCCCCACTCAATTCACTTGTCACTTACATCATTCACATGATTGCTGCAGTCTATCACTGCCTTCAGTTGTGATGCTTGCATATACAAAATGTGTCCAATTAAGCTAATAATAGGCTGCCGCAGTCGGGTAAATGATGTACTTAGCATCAAAGCTACAGGACAGGCAAGGACCATTGGAGTTGAAATAATGGGTGATTTGATTGGTGACTGAGGGGGAACGTTTCTCCTTGTGGAGAGTGCCAAGCTGGAAATTTATATTCCTATGGGAATTTAAATATGCAAATATCCTCTTCAGATAAGGAGTGGATTGCTGATTGGTGAAAATAGTTCTTTTTATTTCATGCCATATTTTCTGACAACTTTCTAAAAATCCCTGGCAACCCTAATTAAGATATAATGCAGATCCAAATAACAAACCCATGTATTTTTATGCACAATGAAGTTGGTGAGAAAATAACACCAAAATGATATGACCAATAGTGAATGCTGTAACGAATCATTACACATCAGGAGAGGGCAGAAAAATGCACAATTTCTGTTATGTATACAGTGCTCGGCTTTAATGAGAACACCCCAAAAGATTTGTCAGAAAACTTTTAGTTTCCTTTCAGAGTCAACATTTTCTATGGGATACCATACTACAAAATGCTCCCACATATTTGGGACAATGATTGCAACAAGATTTGTTATTTTGCATAGAATAAAAATTGCAAAAATGAGTACACCACAATGAAAGTCTTAGGAGCAAAGCTAAAGTTTAGACTACAAAATTCTTATTAACAAGAATTCATCCACAGGTAGATCTAATTAAACAGGTATCCAGCAGGCAGTTGACTAAAAAGGGCTTTACTTAACAATGAAAACCCTTCCCATTTCATGCTATCAGCAATGGCACCACATGGAAGAGAAATGTCATTAGACCTGAGGAAAAAAATAATTAGTTTACACAAGAATGGTGATGATCAGCAAAGTTGTACATTCCAGTCAGAATAGGGTAGCAAAAGTAATAAAAAAAATTAACAAAGATGGAACTGCAACCATCTCACAGAGATGTCCAGGTTGCCAGGCTAAAAAATATAAAGACTACTGGGACTCTATACTCTGGAGTGATGAGACTAAGATAAATGTTTTTGGAACTTTATGCTTCAAAATTTTATGGTGTTGCAAAGTTGAGGAGTACTAAAATAATGCATGGCACACACAGTGAAACATGGTGGTGACAGTAACCTTATGTAGGGCTTCATGAGTGTTGCTGGTGTCAGGGAGTTACATTTCATTGATGGCATTATGAATTATACTGAAAGAGAAGATGCTACCATCACTCAGTGCCCTTGCTATATATGCACTTTTTCAACATGACAATGATCCACATCTAAGGCCAATGTTGTTTTTCTGAAGAAGAACAGGGTGAACGTGATTCAGTGGCTGTCTTTTGAACAGAATTCCCCATAGTTGTTTTGTTGAATTCAGAAGAGACAAGTTGTCATCACTCTTTATCCAGCATTCAGGCTCTAAAAGATGTCGCTTTTGAAAATTGTAAAAAGATAGATGTTGCAATATGTCACCAACTTGTTCAATCAATGCCTAGAGGACTTGGTGCTGTCCTTAAAAATCATGGAGGTCATACCAAATACTAGATGTAGTTGTTTTTGATGTAGGGTATATTTATTTTTGCATCAACTAATTTGAGTAAAACTGGTGATTTTATAATGAAAGTTATATTATTAATCCTACTTTCATGGTGAGTTATAAAATGTTCTATGAAACGCAGTCTTGTCAAATTTTTGGAAATTGTTCTTGTGTTCAGTGAGATGTTATTTAAAACTTATTTTTCAAAGGGGCATGCTGATCACTGTATGAATCAAGTCTTAATATGCTTAAAACTATTTTCCAAATTGCATCCAAGCCAAGAAAATAACGTGGCAGCTTCCACAAATGACACTAGATAGAATAGGGATGATAAACAGAACATTTCCTTAAAGTTAATCTGTAAGCACTAAGCAGATTTTTGCTATTGAATCTGATAGCAGCATAATGTAAAAACAGATAGCCTGATTCTAGTGATGTATCACTTACTAGACCCAAGGCCGGCTCCAGGTTTTTGTGGGCCCTGGGCAAAAGAGTCTCAGTGGCCCCTTTAACAAATATCATGATTCATGATGCACAGATACCGCAGAGAAATATATATATATAGTACAATGCCGAAGATTTCAATACTTACATTAAATGAGGGATATCTATTGTAAATTCTACAATAGCTCAGAAACCGGCGAATTCTTTCAACGCACAGTGCAGACCGGACAGTATAGTCCTCCATACAGAATTATGGGCCCCATATATTGCTCCATGCAGAATACTGGTCCCCATATAATGCTCCATACAGGATACTGGTCCCTATATAACCCTCCATACAGGATACTGGTCCCCATATAACGCTCCATACAGGATACTGGTCCCCATATAACGCTCCATACAGGATACTGGTCCCCATATAACGCTCCATACAGAATACTGGCCCCCACATAATGCCCCATGCAGGATGTCATCCCCCCATATAATGCCCCATGCAGGATGTCACCCCCCCATATAATGCCCCATGCAGGATGTCACTTGTCCCCCCCATATAATACCCCATGCAGGATGTCACTTGTCCCCCCCTACCATGTAATGCCCCATGCAGGATGTCACTTGTTTCCCCCCCACCATATAATGCTCCATGCAGGATGTCACTTGTTCCCCCCACCATATAGTGCCCCATGTAGGATGTCACTTGTTCCCCCCTCACCATATAATGCCCCATGCCTCCATACATATAAAAAAAAACAAATACTCACCTCACTTCACACCTGCTGCCGCTGCTCCGGGCTCCTCACCCGCGCTGGCGTCTTCTCGCTCTGCGCTGCCTGTGACGGCTCAGTAGAGAGCGCGGTGTAAAGACGTCACCACACCATCTGACCTGAGGCGTCACAGTGCAGCAGCCGCGGAAGAGACCAGAGCTGCTGCGGAAGCACGGGGAGAGGTAAGTATTGTGCCGGGGCCCTGAGCAAGTGGGGGGAGCAGGTGCTGACACCGGCACCGCACCGCTCACTGGTCAAGACTTCTGGGCTGTGTATAACCCTGCCCACACCCCTGACTGGCTGCTTCCAGTGTACCTTGTGAATTTTCAGTAAGCTGCCAATCATTGGTGGGGTTTAAGTTACACAGAATAGCCTCACAGGTCTCCATGAGACAAGTAGTCAGGCAGTGATAATTTCCTGCTGATAAAAGACTGATTATATTGAAAATACAGCGCACAGCCTAATTATTGACACATCCCTATAATCAGGTTCTCTGCCCTCACATTATGCTGCTCTTGGATTAAATAGCAAAAACCTGCTAACTGATTTCCTTAAAAGTTTTAAAACATTATAAAAAATACATTGAACTGTATATATAAATCATTATAAAATTGTGATATCCCTTTAAATATGCTGCTGTATTAATTTCAGTGGCAGTTGCCACACTCAACAACCAATAGGATTGCAGGGTTTCAATTTAAAATAAGATAAAAACATCAGTTGGTGCCAGTCCGTGAACGCTCTTTCTAGAGATAAGATCAGCGCCTTCTTTTTTGCACCAAAGCAACTTGGGACCTTTTTATCTACTGAGACCCGGATTTACATCATCAAGATGGGAAATTTACTGGCAACTGCGACTACAGAAAGGTAAAATGCTAAATTTCAGAAACTGAGTTCTTGTTATATGTTATTTCAGTTGGATGCTTGGTTGACCGCTACTTACTCTTTTTATTAATAAGAAATTGACATGGATTATTAACTTTGAGTCAAAATATGAAAACATTGGGTGATTATGAACAAATATGTGGCTATTTGAGTGATTGTAAATCCATATGGGGATATATGGGTGACTAAATAAATATCAACATATTTTGGTTACTAATATTAAAAATAAGATGTTTGTATGGCAGTGAACAAATATGGAATTAGTTGTCAAAAAATAAGGAAATAATTAATGATGGTGAATAAATATAGAGATACTGTATTTGGGTGACTATGAATAAATGTGTAGATATTGTATTTGAGTGATTAATGGATAAATATGGAGACACTGTATTTGGGTGATTATAAATAAAGGCGGAAATATTTTTTTAAGTTGAAATCCTTTAAAAAATGTCTTATAAACTGTGCTGGTTTTCTATATATTATCTGTACTGCATATTACTTTTAGTTTCGGTTATTCAGGGAAGGTCTAGGGATGCAGTGTCAGCAACAGCTTTAACCCCTTAATGACCGCTGTAACGCATTTTTACGGCAGTCATTAAGGGTACTTTTGCCTTAGCGCCGTGAAAATGCGTCGCTGAGGCATACACGAATAGCGCCGCCCTGCGGCAGCGATTCCCGCGGGTGTCAGCTGTATATGATAGCTGACACCCTGGAGTATCGGCCCCAACCGGTTTTGATGCGGATCGGGGCCGAATAACCCCTTTAAATACCGCTGTCAATCGTGACAGCGCTATTTAAGTGGTTACAAGGGGGTCTTGTGACCCCCTTAGTAACCATCGGACCCCCATGATGAGTATCGCTGGTCCCGATGGTTACCATGGTACCCTGAGATCATGTGATGATCCAAGGGTACTGTGGCCTGTGAGATCCAGCAATAAGCTGGGTCTCACAGGCACAGTCAGTGAGTCAGTGACTCACAGACAGGTTTCATGCACTGCAGTACACGAGTACTGCAATGTATGAGATCAGTGATCAGAATAAAAAATATACATGTCCCACAGTGGGACAAAAGTGAATTAAAATATGTAAAAAAGGAAAAAAAAACACAAAAAAAGAGCACACGAATCACTAAAATCTGTTTCGCTGCTCAAAAATAAGCGAAAAAACATCACTTAATTGGTATCACCGCGTCCGGAACGACCCACTCTATAAAACTGTCACATTATTTATTTTGTTTGGCGAATGCCGTAAAAATATAAATAAAAAACATGCTAAAAATTACGCTTTTTCATCATACAGACTCACAAAAAAGTGAATAAAAAGCGATCAAAAAGTCGTATGTAAAAGCAAAATTAAAAATCTAAACGCCAAACCATCCGGCAAAAAACAAGCCCTATTATGGCTCATTCACAAAAAAATAAAATAAAATAAATCTGGTATCGCTGTAATTGTACCGACCCGGCGGACAAATCAGTCTTATCAGGCTGAACAGGCAGGGAGCTGGATAACAGTTAGGAGGGATAGAGGGAAGAAGTATAGGAAGTCTGGTTCAGAACCGGCATTATTGGAGCACGACAGATCCTCTGACCGCCGGGGGAGTGTATGCTCCAGTAATGAGGGGGAGGGGGGAAGTGTAGGGCAGGCAAGACAGGTTCTGGTAGTGGGTGACTCTATTATTAGGGGGACAGACAGGGCAATCTGTCACAAAGACCGGGATCGCCGAACGGTGTGCTGCCTCCCTGGCGCTCGAGTCCGGCACATCGCGGATCGGGTTGACAGGTTACTGGGTGGGGCTGGCGAAGACCCAGCGGTCATGGTCCACATCGGCACCAATGACAAAGTGAGTGGTAGATGGAGGGTCCTTAAAAATGATTTCAGGGACCTAGGTAGGAAGCTTAGGGCAAGGACCTCCAAGGTAGTTTTCTCAGAAATACTACCAATCCCGCGAGCCACACAGGAGCGCCAACGGGAAGTTAGGGAGGTGAATAAGTGGCTAAAGAGTTGGTGCAAGGCAGAAGGGTTTGGGTTCATGGAGAACTGGGCCGATTTCGCGGTCGGCTACAGGCTCTACCGTAGGGACGGGCTGCACCTCAATGGGGAGGGTGCAGCGGTGCTGGGGAAGAAGATGGCTAATAGGTTGGAGGAGTTTTTAAACTAGAGACGGGGGGGAAACCAAGGAAATAAGTGGGATGTGAGGCAAGCAAGGGGGAAGGGGAGAAGTGAATATAATGAGGGTGGAGAGGGGGGTGGGGATAGTACAGTTAGATCGTTAGAGAAGAATAGGATGCTAAATAACCCCAAAGTTTTATCTTGCATGCTGACCAACGCAAGAAGCCTGACCAATAAGGCGGATGAGCTGCAGGCGCTTATATCGGAGGAGAGGTATGACATCGTAGGTATAACAGAGACTTGGCTAGACGATAGCTACGACTGGGCGGTAAATTTATTAGATTATAGTTTATTTAGAAGGGACCGGAAACAGGGGAAAGGCGGAGGAGTCTGCTTATATGTAAAGTCATGTCTAAAACCCAGACTAAGGGAAGATATAGGAGAGGGAGAAGAGGGGGTCGAGTCCATGTGGGTAGAGATAGAGGGAACTAAAAATAATAATAAAATATTACTGGGGGTCTGCTATAAGCCACCCAATATAACAGAGGGGAATGAGAATCTGCTATTAGGACAAATAGACAAAGTAGCAAAACATAATGAAGTGATTGTAATGGGGGATTTCAACTACCCGGATATTGACTGGGAAACAGAAACCTGTAGATCTCAGAAAGGAAAAAGGTTCTTGACAAATATTAAGGATAATTATCTCTCCCAACTAGTGCAGGAACCAACGAGAGGGAAGGCCGTGTTGGACTTAATATTGACTAATAGGCCTGATAGAATAACTGAGGTACAGATAGGGGGGCACCTAGGTAATAGCGACCATAATATTATCGACTTCAAAATGCCCTTCAGTAGGGTTATCAATAAGGGAACAACAAAAACATTAAACTTTAGGAGGGCGAAGTTTGATCAGCTGAAAGAAAGCCTTCAACTTATTGACTGGGACAAAGTTCTTAATCAAAGGAATACGAATAGTAAATGGGAAACCTTCAAAAGAATTCTGAATACTCAGTGCGAGAGATATATACCGTATGGGAATAAAAGGGCCAGAAATAAGAGGAAACCAATATGGTTGAACAAGAACGTAAAAGGGGCGTTAAATAGCAAAAAAGAGGCATTCAAGAGATTAAAACAGGAAAACAGTAAGGAAGCACTAATGTGTTACAAGGAAAAAACGAGAACCTGTAAAAAACAAATAAAAATAGCGAAGGAGGAAACAGAGAGACGTATTGCTAGGGAAAGTAGATCAAATCCCAAACTGTTCTTTACGTATATAAATAGTAAAAGGATTAAATCGGATAATATTGGACCGATAAAAAGTGAGGAAGGCAAAATCATAGAGAAAGATGAGGATAAAGCTAATCTATTAAATAATTTTTTTTCGACAACTTTCACAAAGGAAATAGAACTAACAGGAGAAATGAGAAGTGACAAGCTTAATCCTCCACTAAGTATGACTAATCTAACCCAAGCTGGGGTACAGAAACGCCTCAGTAACATTAAAATAAACAAATCACCAGGACCTGATGGCATACACCCACGGGTACTAAGGGAACTAAGTAATGTGATAGACAGACCGTTATATCTTATATTTAAGGACTCTGTTGAGACTGGGTCTGTGCCACTTGATTGGCGACAGGCGAATGTAGTGCCAATATTCAAAAAGGGAGCAAAAAGTGACGCCGGAAACTATCGGCCGGTGAGTCTGACGTCCGTTGTGGGCAAAATTTTTGAAAGCTTCATTAAAGAGGCAATTACGGAGCATCTTGATGCTAATAATCTTTTAATCCCGAACCAACATGGATTCATGAGGAATCGCTCCTGCCAAACAAACCTGATTGACTTCTACGAGGAGGTTAGCTCTCGAGTAGATCAGGGGGAACCAGTGGATGTCGTGTATCTCGACTTCTCAAAAGCGCTCGATAGCGTGCCACATAATAGGTTGCTATACAAAATGAGAATGATGGGGCTGGGGGAAAATGTCTGCAAGTGGGTAGCTAACTGGCTAAAGGATAGAAGGCAGAGGGTGGTTATAAATGGAATATACTCAGATTGGGTAAGCGTCACTAGTGGGGTACCACAGGGGTCTGTACTAGGCCCAATGTTATTTAATATCTTTATTAACGACATAGTCAACGGGATAAATAGTAAAATATCAATATTTGCAGATGACACAAAGTTATGTAAAACAATTAATACAAAAGAGGACAGTGCAGACCTACAGAGGGATTTGGATAAGCTGGGTAGGTGGAGCATTAAATGGCAAATGAGGTTTAACGAGGAGAAATGTAAGGTCATACATATGGGAAGGAAAAATGGAAGTCACCAGTACTCACTGAATGGGAAATCATTGGGGAATTCAGAGATGGAGAAGGACTTGGGCATCTTGATTGATAGCAAACTAAATTGGAGTGCCCAAAGTCAGGCCGCTGCTGTAAGGGCAAACAGGGTAATGGGATGTATCAGAAGAGGTATAGCTGCAAAGGATGAGAACATTGTTCTTCCACTGTACAAAGCACTGGTCAGACCACACTTGGAATACTGTGCTCAGTTATGGGCCCCAATATATAGAAAGGATATAAATGAGCTTGAAAAGGTACAAAGGAGGGCAACAAAATGAATAAAGGGAATGGAGGGACTGCAATACCCAGAGAGGTTGGCAAAACTAGGACTATTCAGCCTGGAAAAGAGAAGGTTGAGGGGGGACATGATAAATGTGTACAAATATGTTAGGGGACAGTATAGAGATCTTGCCCGGGATTTGTTCAAAAGGAGGGATATTACGGTAACAAGAGGGCACTCACTAAGACTGGAAGAGAAAAGGTTTCAGCACCAGCATAGAAAGGGGTTCTTTACGGTAAGAGCAGTGAGAATATGGAATTCACTGAGTGAGGAGACGGTAATGTCGGATTCACTACACCAGTTCAAGCGGGGACTGGATGCATTTCTAGATACCAGGCAGATTTCAGCATATACTTAAAAATAAAATAAAATAGTAGGTTGATACAGGGATTTATTCTGACTGCTGGTTTCAGAGTCGGGAGGGAATTTTTCCTCAGGTGAAGATTGTGTTATGTTCTGCTACCAAAGCTAAGGAAAGAGAGGAGATCTGTCCCTACTATAAGACTCAGCTGAATCCCTACGATGTAACAGGGAACCTGATCCTGCGATCAGACCTGCTAAAGTCCTAATCTAGTCTGTACGGAGACCTATAGATTTGGGGAGGGAATCCCTACAAGTACTAAGGACTGGGAGGAATATGGGACACCTCCTAACAGAAATAGTAGCAGAAAGACGAACAAACAAAATAGATAGAACATAGAGGTCCGTAGACCAAGCAAACTAACAGAGTTAGATACAGAGCACAGGCTAGCAAGAAAGTAGATATACAATGAAGTCCAGCAAAGCCAGAAGGGCGGAGCAGGATTAAATAGGCCAACAAGGTCATGTGACCAGCAAAGGAAAAAAAAACCTAACAGCAAGGTTCTAACAGTACCCCCCCTTCTAAGAGGATCCTCCGGATCCCCTAGGACCAGGCTTATCAGGAAATCTCCTGTGAAACGCTCTGATAAGTCTGGACGCGGAAACATCATCTGACCTCACCCAAGAGTTATCCTCGGGTCCGAAACCTTTCCAGGCCACAAGATACTGCAAACTACCTCTATACCGTCTAGAGTCAAGGATGCGAGAAATTTCATATTCCCCGTCCTCCACCACCGGAGGAACAGAGGCAGAGGCGTCACCATCCGACACAACAGCTTTTTTTAACAGGGAGACATGAAAGACCGGATTAATTCTCCAGGAGGTAGGAACCTCCAACCTAACAGCAGATTGGTTGACAACCTGAAGCACCTTAAAGGGCCCTACAAACTTGGGACCCAATTTCTTAGAAGGAATCCTCAACCGCAGATTCCTAGAGGACAACCAAACCATGTCACCAACAGCGAACAAAACCTCCTGTCGTTTCCTATCAAAGTAGTCTTTAGATTTTCTGTTGGCCTCCTGAAGATTACCACGCACATCCGTCCAAACTCTTTCCAAATCACCGGAAAAATTCTCCTCCTCAGGCACGGCAGATCCCAACTTGGAGAACGACCCAAACGACGGATGTCTCCCAGAACAACAAAAAAAAGGCGAACAACCAGCAGAAGAAGATGTATGATTGTTCAGAGCAAATTCGGCAAGTGGCAGAAACTCAGACCACCCCTCTTGATTGTCTGCCACAAAACAACGCAAGAACTGCTCAACATCCTGGTTTTTCCTTTCTGTCTGGCCATTAGATTCAGGATGATATCCGGACGAAAACGACAAATGAATTCCCAACCTGTCACAAAAGGCACGCCAAAAACGAGCCACGAACTGAGGACCCCTATCAGAAACAATGTCAGTAGGAACGCCATGAAGTCTGACAATTTCCTTGACAAAGGCCTTAGCGAGAGTTTTAGCGCAGGGCAGTTTGACGAAGGGAACCAAGTGACACATCTTGCTAAAACGGTCCACGACCACCCAGATGACAGTAAAACCCTCAGAGGGGGGAAGGTCAGTTATAAAGTCCATAGCCAAATGTGTCCAAGGAGCACTGGGGACCTCCAAAGGACAAAGCAACCCCGCAGCAGGAGTATGTGAGGACTTAGATCTAGCACATATAGTACATTGGCGCACCCACTTAATGACTTCCTTCTGCCATCCAGGCCACCAAAAACTGCGACCCACCAGTCTCTTGGTCTCAGAGATTCCGGGATGACCTGCCAACCGAGATTCGTGACACTCAACAAACAAATCTCTCCTAAAGGTCCCAGGCACAAACAACCTCCCATGAGGAGTGTTAGATGGGGCATTCTCCTGAGCTTTAAGAATCTCATCTTCCAAAACGGAGTCTAAAGCAGCTATCACAACACCTTCTTGTAAAATGTTTTCCTCTTTCTCAGCACCGACTATGGGAGAAAAACTGCGAGACAAGGCATCCGCCTTAACATTCTTAGTACCAGGGATGTAAGTAACGGAGAAATTAAACCGCGAGAAAAACAGTGCCCACCTAGCCTGACGGGCATTCAGGCGCTTGGCAGCGTCAAGATATATCAGATTTTTATGATCCGTAAGAACCTGAACGGGAAATTCCGCACCTTCCAAGAAGTGGCGCCAGTGTTCAAATGCGAGTTTAATAGCCAATAATTCCCGATTACCAATATCGTAATTCAATTCAGTCTCCGAAAATTTTTTTGAAAAAAATGCACAGGGATGTAATCCATCCCCGTTATCCTGAGACAATACTGCGCCAACCCCCACAGAGGAAGCATCAACCTCAACCAAAAACGGCCTAGTAACATCAGGCTGCATAAGGATGGGAGCAGAGGTGAACCTCTCCTTGAGATACACAAAAGCTTCAATGGCCTCAGAAGACCACTGAACCGCATCAGCACCTTTCCTGGTGAGATCAGTCAGAGGTTTGACAATACTAGAAAATTTTTTTATGAATTTTCTATAGTAATTGGCGAAACCCAAAAACCTCTGTATTGATTTCAAACCAATAGGCCTAGGCCATTCCTGCACAGCCTGAACCTTAACCGGATCCATCTCAAAACCTTTGCTGGAGATAATGTAGCCCAAAAAACTAATTCTCTGTACAGCGAACTCACATTTCTCCAGTTTAGCAAAAAGCGAATTGTCCATTAATAACTGTAATACCTCACGCACGCTCCGCCAATGAGACTCCAGATCTGGCGAATAAATCAAAATGTCATCCAAATACACAACCACATTTTTACCGATCAAAGGTCTAAGGATGTCATTAATCAGATTCTGAAAAAATGCAGGAGCATTAGTAAGACCAAAAGGCATAACCAGATTCTCAAAATGACCCACAGGAGTGTTAAAAGCAGTCTTCCATTCATCACCCTCCTTCATGCGCAACAGATTGTATGCCCCCTTAAGGTCAATTTTAGAGAACCACTTGGCCCCCAATAACTGGTTAAACAGATCAGGAATCAATGGCAGTGGGTAAGGATTGCGTACCGTAATTTTGTTAATCTCACGAAAATCCAGACAAGGACGTAAACCGCCGTCCTTTTTTTTTACAAAAAAAAATCCAACCGCCACAGGAGACTTAGAGGGCCTAATGTGACCGGCGGCCAAACTTGTCTGTATGTATTCCTCCAAAGCCTTCCTCTCAGGAATAGTAAGGTTAAATAAACGACTTTTAGGAAGAGTCGCTCCAGGGACAAATTCAATAGAACAATCATAGTCTCTATGGGGAGGCAAAACCTGCGATTCTTTCTCAGAAAAAACTCTCCAAAAATCCTGAATAGGAACAGGCAATTCTCCCCTATCCAAAGCTGCAATACGCCCGTTACAACACTTGTCATAACATTTATGGCTCCAGGATTTAATTTCACTGGTAGACCAATCCAGTACAGGATTGTGAAATTTTAACCAGGGCAAACCCAATATTACTGGAGAAGGCAAGTTATTCAACACTACCAAATCCAATTTCTCATGGTGAACACCATTAATAGTGAGAGGAAATTCACTGACCTTGAGAGTAATATTCTTCAAAGGGGAGCCATCCACAGAAACCACAGCAATGGGGGATGATAAAGGTTCAGGTTTTAAATTGAGTTTTTCCACGAATCCCCCATCAATAACATTCAGTGTAGACCCGCAATCAACAAACACCCGAAATTCCATTAATTTTTCCTGAGCAATCGTGGAAGCAGCTAAAAATATACCCTTGGAATTTAAACAGGCAATACGGGCGTGACTGACCATTTTTTTTTCTTTCTTCATACGAAGCTCACAGCCTTTAATCAAATGACCAGATTTCCCGCAATAGAAACACAAGCCTTCTGAAAAACGACGGTGTTTTTCTTGAGAGCGAGGTGCCACCGATCCAATCTCCATCGGTTCACCACTGTTAGTACACACATTATCATAACCAGAAACTGACATAGCAGAGGATTTGCTCTCATTAACCCTAGCACGCAGTCTTCTGTCCACCCGTATAGCTAATTGCATAGCCTGTTGCAAATCCTCAGGTGTAGGATAAGCAATTAGCAGGTCTTTAACCTTTTCACTGAGCCCAGCAAGAAATAGACTTTTCAGAGCAGAATCGTTCCACCCTGTTTGAGTGGACCAACGACGAAAATGTGTACAATATTTTTCCATATTACCTGATCCTTGTTTTAAACGTCTCAACTCAGTCTCAGCTGATGCCACACGGTCAGGATCATCATATAATAGTCCTAAAGCAGAAAAAAAACTATCCACTGATCTGAAGCATGTATCACTAGGTTGCAAAGAAAAGGCCCACTCCTGAGGCTCTTTGCGCAAAAGTGACATTATGAACCCTACGCGCTGGGATTCATCCCCAGAGGACTTGGGTCTCAAACAAAAATACAATAAGCAAGCATTTTTAAATGAAAAAAATTCTCGATGTTCACCAAAAAATAAATCCGGCAAACATACCTTAGGCTCCAAGAAATATGCTCCAGGACAGTTACTCACGTGCTGACGGAGCTCGGCCACTTCCAGAGAGAGTCCCTGCAGGTGTTTAGCCAAATCCTGAACCGACACCATGATGGAACAAAAAAAAAATCTTTCCTAAGAGAATTTACAGGCTGGACTTACTGTTATGTTCTGCTACCAAAGCTAAGGAAAGAGAGGAGATCTGTCCCTACTATAAGACTCAGCTGAATCCCTACGATGTAACAGGGAACCTGATCCTGCGATCAGACCTGCTAAAGTCCTAATCTAGTCTGTACGGAGACCTATAGATTTGGGGAGGGAATCCCTACAAGTACTAAGGACTGGGAGGAATATGGGACACCTCCTAACAGAAATAGTAGCAGAAAGACGAACAAACAAAATAGATAGAACATAGAGGTCCGTAGACCAAGCAAACTAACAGAGTTAGATACAGAGCACAGGCTAGCAAGAAAGTAGATATACAATGAAGTCCAGCAAAGCCAGAAGGGCGGAGCAGGATTAAATAGGCCAACAAGGTCATGTGACCAGCAAAGGAAAAAAAAACCTAACAGCAAGGTTCTAACAGATTGGCCAAATCATTTGGGGTTTTTGCCCTCCTCTGGATCAACTTTAGCAATTACAGAACTAAAAGGTCGAACTTGATGGACGCAAGTCTTTATTCGGCTTTACAAACTATGTTACTATGTTACTTTTACCGCACGGCGAACGGCGCAAAAAATAAAAAATAAAAACAATACCTGAATTGCTGTTTTTTGTTCATTCTGTGTCTGAAAAATCTGAATAAAAAGCGATCAAAAATTACTATGTGCCCCAAAATGGTGCCAAAAAAATCTGCAACTCGTCCCGCAAAAAATAAGCCATCATACAGCTCTGTTCACCAAAAAATAAAAAGTTACGGCTCTCAGAATATGGCGACGAAAATAACTACTTTTAATAAAAGAAAACATTTTTACTGTGTGATAGCAAGAAAACCTAAAAAATCCCATATGAATCTGGTATCGCTGTAATTGCACCGACCCGAAGAATAAATCCGCCTTATCACTTATACCACACAGTGAACTGTGCAAAAATAAAAGCAAGAACTATTCTGGTACTGCTGTCTATTTCTTCATTCTGCCTCCAAAAAAATCGGAATAAGGCTTGGCTCACGTTTATCCTGCACTCTCTGCTGAGCGCTTACGTTGGGGTTTCTGTGTAAATTCACCAAAACCGCAGTTCAGACAAAAAACCGAGATGGAGCCACTCATTTATGAGGCCGATGGAGTCCCTTTGGACTGGTTTCTGTTCCGGCGGCATACTATCATTTTAGGCTTTTTTTTAGCGCACAAGTGTGGACGACCACAGATCTGTGCACGCCTAAAAAGATGGAGACCACGGGAGCAGACATCAAACGGACTCCAAAGTGTCTCCATCTGCCTCTTTGTGCTGGGTGCTTCCATTGGGGGTTTCGTCTGAATCGCACTTTGTGGGATTTACATGGAAACTCTGACATAAGTGCTCTGCGTAGACTGTCGATCCAGTCTTATTCTGGAAGCAATCGAAAATTATGTATCCCAAAATGTTACCAATAAAACTCCTAATCCCAGACAAAACCAGCACCCTCTCAGGTCCATCATCTGTCACTGGGACTAAAGGGAGTCCCACGTTACTCATAGAACAAAGACTCTGGAAAAGAGCTCCCACCTACTCAAATAAAATCCAGTGAGTTCTGCGCTCCCAAATCCAAATGCCCCACTGTGCCAAAACCGCAGTCAGCAGCCAAATGTTTGGCATTATTATAGTGGGGAGAGCACTTAGCAATTTACGGGATGTGTGTCACCAGGAGAAATGTATGGGGGCTCTACAATATATGGGGGCACTAGATTTTATGGGCACTAAACTGGCATATTTGCAATTTTCCAGTAGAAAGCCTGGCTTGGATGTTACATAAGTCACTGCAGCCGTAGATGAATTCATTGAGATGTGTAATTTCTACAATGGGGTCACTTTTGTTTTGTTTTTTTCCAAAAAAAGTACATTTTTGTGGAAAAAAATTGGATTAGTTAATTTCACAGCTCTACGTTATAAACTTCTGTGAAGCACCTGGCAGTTCAAGGTGCTCACCACACATCTAGATAAATTCCCTGAGGGGTCTAGTTTCCAAAAATGGGGTCACTTGTGGGGGATTTCCACTGTTTAAGCACATCAGGGGCTCTCCAAATGCAACATGACGTCTGCTCTTGATTCCAGCCGTTTTTGCATTCGAAAAGTCAAACAGTGCTCCTTCCCTTCCGAACGCTGCCGTGTGTCCAAACAGTAATTTTACCCAACATATGGGGTATCAGCATACTCAGGAGAAATTGCACAACAAATTTTGGGGTCCATTTTCACTTGTTACCGTTGTGAAAATAAAAAAATTGGGTCTGAAGTAAACATTTTGTGAAAAAAAGTTAAATGTTCATTTTTTCCTTCCACGTCGCTTCAGTTCCAGTGAAGCACGTGAAGGGTTAATAAACTTTTTGAATGTGGTTTTGAGCACCGTGAGGGATTCAGTTTTTAGAATGGTGTAAGTTTTGGGTATTTTCTGTCATATAGATCCCTAAAAGTCACTTCAAATGTGATATGGTCCCTAAAAAAATGGTTTTATAAATTTTGTTGGAAAAATGAGAAATCGCTGGTCAACTTTTAACCCTTATAGCTCCCTAACAAAAAAAACATTGTTTCAAAAATTGTGCTTATGTAAAGTAGACATGTGGGAAATGTTATTTATTAACTATTTTGTGTGACATATCTCTCTAATTTAAGGGCATAAGAATTCAAAGTTTAAAAATTGCAAAATGTTCTAAATTTTTGCCAGATTTCCATTTTTTTCACAAATAAACGCAAGTAATATCAAAGAAATTTTAACACAGTCATGAAGTACAATATGTCATGAAAAAACAGTCTCAGAATCAATGGGATCCCCTGAAGCGTTCCAGAGTAATTACCTCATAAAGTGACAGTGGTCAGAATTGTAAAATATGACCTGGTCATTACTGTAAGGACATAATTGGCTCCGTCCTTAAGAGGTTAAAAATAAGTAAATAGTAATATATGAGGATATAATTATAAACAGTATATGCATACACTGTTTATAATTATATCCTCATATATTACTATTTACTTATTTTTAAGATGCCCATAAGAAAAAGGAAGAACCACCCAGAAGGGGAAGCTCATCAGTCTATATAAAGAGACGTAAGTGTATCATTTAGGAGGGCCCCGCACAGTGTATTACATTGTCTCCCATTAATTGACCTGATCATCAGAGTGGATTTATATGCAAAGGAAACAATCCCTTTGAAAAATTGAAATATTTTTGTATATATAGAAGTCATAGAGTGGGCCAGACACAGGAAAATCATGCACCCTAAAGCTGTGCTGTTCATATACTCCACAGCTGGCCATTTATTTTATTGACTGAAATTTAGTTCCACAGGATAAATGTATAGCCAGACAAGGCTGATAAGTAAGCGAATCTGGACCTGCAATGATCAGCTGTTTACCAGATAAGCATTTTTTTTTAATTCTTTGTTCATGAAATAAATTTGTTTTTAAGGCTTCATTGTGCTGTAAAACTAACGTGGCAATATGATTCTCCAGGTCATTACAATTGCTGCAATACCAAACTTGTAAGGTTTTTTTTATTTTATGTCACTATTTTCTGAGGCCTGTACCTTTTTTATTTTTCCATGAATGGACCTGTGTGTTGATACCATTTTGGGGTGTATATGATGTTTTAATTTCCTTTTATTACATTTTTGGGGGAAAAAACGGCACTCCTGTAGTTTCAATTTTCTTTTTTCTTCAAAGTTCATTGTACAAGTTAAATAATTTTTATTTTGATAGACCTTTACAATCACAATGATACTAAATCTATATATTTTATAAATGTTTTATTTTTGAATAGGAAAATACAAGTTGGTGTGCATAAAACTTTTATCTTTTTTATTTTTTAAATATTTTTACAATTTTATTTTTACAGTCCCCTAAGGGGACTTGTTCCTGTGATTGTTTGATCACTTATACTGTAATAATGTACATCAATTAACAAAATTGCTATATTCAAAATACTTCCTTCTCTTCCATATTCTGCCAAGGCTTTGATTTCTGTGTCAGGGCTACAACCTGCTGTAGTTCTTTTTCATTAATTAGGTCAGGCATGCACAAATTGAACTATGCACCATTGCAGGGTGGGCATGCCATTGAGTACTCAGCACAGATTCTCCAGTCTTTTCCACTACATCTCGCATGCGCTTTTGAGCACCCCTCTTCCCCCAATGTTTGTGATTCTGGGAGACACATTGAGGAGCAGTGAAATGAGAAAGTGGTATTGCGCAACCTTCAGCATTACTTCACTTTTCCATTACTCCTCATTACTCCTCACTGCCGGGAAGAGAAGAGCACCCCACCTCATGGTCAAACAGTCTCTTGGCAGACACAGTGAGGAGTAATAATCTGGGAGGTCTGGAGCACAACCAGCCTTTTCCTTCACACCTGCTTCGCTCCTGTATGGATCTGTCAAATTAGTAATTTAGTTATTCATTTTTTTCCTTATTTTAATCTTGTAATTTCTTACACTTCTACCATAGTACTTCCTCCATCCAAGAAGAGAACCAGAAGAGAAGGAATGAAGACATGACCTTACAGCAGGAGGCAATAGCTGCTTTCTTCAGTATTCTCAGTAAGATTAATTGCTCCTTCCAGTGGTTCCAGTCTTGAACTAGGGACAAGTGCGAATACACAGTTATCAACAATCTCCGAGATTCCTATAAGAAAAGGAATGGAATAGCAGGACATTCACACTGCAGTACCAGTCCTCCATTCTGGTGACAGGTGAGGGTCTCAGTGGTCGGACCCCCACCCATCTAGCATATCTTGTGGATAGGTGATTGTGACAACCTAGCTTTTTGTCTTAATTATGCCAGACATACATTTCATAGGCCAGGAATCATACACCTTTATTGTTATGTTGACTTTTGAACTTGTGTTCTTTGGTTGCTAAACCCAGACTATTGTTCGTATAAACCTGAATGTTGATCACTTGAGTCGATATTTGGTAATTGATGAATGGCTGCTATTCACATCCTATATCAGCTCCTACAACGTATTGTCTGCCAGTTTTGCGATACAGGGACTCTGAATAATGGATGTTTGCTAGATATGTTAAATACCATTGTAGGGTGTTTGCCAGTCAGTCTTGTGGGATTAGCTGTGGATACTCGAGCCCTGTGGAATAATATCATCCCTAATCCTTGACCTGTGGATGTGTGCTTGAAAGGACAATTGTGAACTATTTTAGGGACATAGGCCTCTGTAGCAGGGAGACTTTACAAAGAGACAGCTAAGAGAGACTCTTCAGGACAGCAACCAGAACACATGGATCCATCAAGCCATCAAGAGGAATACAGATCTGTTCCATTGAATATCACTGAACTCTCAGAGACGTTATGAAGAAATCCAGGTTGGGACAATCAGGTCACCTGGACACATATCTCACTGGTCTATTTCCCGCAGGCCAGCAGAAGGGTGAGACTCTGTAACTTGCACCATCTTGTGTATGTGCTGGGACTGTTCTATATGTTTATTGTCTGTTTGGTGGTTCAATAAAGTATTGCCACACTGTTTTACCATCAGCCTGTGTTGTCTGAGTAGTATTAAGTCCACAGGAGACCCCGTGACTCCACAGTGATCATTTGTTTTTGATGGATTACCCAATTATATTGAAACTTATGAACTAAAATGATCATTGGAATTATGGCACCTCTGCTCATTTTTTTAGGGGATAAATTCATTGGGGAGTTTCTTGCCCGGAAGCGCTGCATGAGGATTTCCGACAAGGCATTATAAAAAAAATAGAAACACTTCCAGATTACAGAATATCCACGCTATTTAAATATAAGGTCTCATGCTGGAATAATAGTCATTATTAGATTTAAAGAAACATACAGTGTAGCTACTGCACATAGTTTATTTATCAGTGGTTACAACAATATATTGACCACATATATAATAAGTTTGAAGTTATTTGGAAAGTAAATCTACTATCTGCCTCTAACTGAACTTCTCAACCCACCAGGATCTCCTGGCGATGGTCCTGGCATACTTTAGGATGCCCGAACTATGTACTGAGGCGTACAGAAAGAACTTCTTTCCAGTTCTGTAAGTTTCTCATATTAAAAATATTATTTGAATTCATAATATTAAAGTATGTAGAATGTCCAAAAGAAGTGTGGAGAGCATACATAACATACTATTGTTTATTAGCTTTCTACTTTTCCCGTCTCTGATTATTTTAGATAAATTCTTCATTATAGTGTTTTGACATTTTCTATTTATTTGGTGTAATATTTTCTGCTAGGTTCTTTGCAAACCAATTTGAGGAGGAAAAAGAAACATTTCGGAAAAAGATCTACCCATGGGCCTTAGGATGGAAGTGGATTCTGAAGAAGGAATAACTACTCCGTGATCGCAGTCTGTTGCTCCTCAGGAATGGATTTAAAGCTTGGGTGGACTGCGACATCTGTGATCTGGTTAGTAAAAATAAAACAAAACATTACAATTTATGACAAAGAGTCAGTGGTGATAATATGAAAATTTATATTCTGTTTAATTCTAGATCATGGCTAAAAACCCTTTTGCATTGGTGATGGAGAATAGGAAGGTAGGTCCATCATGGCTCAGATGTTCACAACTTCAGGAAAGATCCTTGGGAGCTTACAATCCAAGGCCAAAGTAGTGTCCTTGTATCCTGCTTACTCTGTGAGTACAACCATCTCCATCCATGCAAGGTAAAAAGGCTGAAAGCCAGACATAAAGGAGGATCCGACACCACAGAATTATACACATCTCTAGTAAGAAAACAAGGAGAAAAGAACCGACCAAAAAGTCCAGGATCGAAGTAATATTAAAATTATTATTTTATTACAAAATCAGGGAGATAACAAAAAGTACAACAAGGAAAAGTATATACTACATTGTGTAATCAAACCACATGTAATACACATGTATACTGCATCATATTTCTATGACATTGTATGTAATCCAAGTGTATAACTCCAGTAAATACAGAGTGTAGTGATACCAGAATTAGATGAGGTAAAGCAATAATGTAAACTACACTCACTGCAGTAGGATAATCAAGAGACCCCAGACAGACTGGTGTCCAACCCGATGCACGTTTTGGCGTTGGCCTTCGTCAGGGGGTGGGTACCACGCTGTCTGGGGTCTCTTGATTATCCCACTGCAGTGAGTATAGTTTACATTATCGCTTTACCATACCTTATCTATTTCTGGTGTCACTAAACTCTACCACTAGAAAAATATTTTTATACTCCTTTGATATTTTGCACATGCGCCCTTTTCCTTGTTGTACATTTTGTTATCGCCCTGATTTTGCTGATTTTGTAATAAAATAATAATTTTAATATTACTTCCATCCTGAACTTTTTGGTCAGTTCTTTTCTCCTTGTTTTCTCAGCAATTTTTACTGACTGTCTAGATTGCCACTACTATCTCACATAAGTTATCATATGACATACTTACTTTAGGTCACACAAGTTACCGATAGGATACCGAAGCTCATCAGTTCCAAGGATGTCCACCCATTTCTTCTGATACATGTTAGCACCAATGACACGGCAAAGAAGGACCTACCGACAATCTGCAAGGACTTTGAAGCATTGGGGAAGAAAGTAAAAGAACTGGATGCGCAGGTAGTTTTTTCTTCTATCCTTCCAGTAGACGGGCATGGCGTCAGGAGATGGAACAGGATCCTTGATGTGAACCACTGGCTGAGACGATGGTGCAGACAACAAGGATTTGGATTCCTGGACCACGGTGTGAATTACCTCTATGACGGACTCCTTGCCAGAGACGGACTACACCTCAACAAACCCGGGAAACACACATTCGCCAGGAGACTCGCAACACTCATCAGGATTGCGTTAAACTAGAAGAAGAGGGGATGGGAAGAAAAACGCCGGACACGAACATGCAACCAGAGAACATACTAATGAAAGATATGAAGTGCGACAAAGAAGGTCCAAGACAAGATACTTGGAAGGGAGGTAAGAAAATTTCTAATACAATCCACAGGGAGAAGATTGGAACAAAACAAAATCGTGTAAACTGCGTGCTAGCAAATGCCAGGAGCCTGACAAACAAGATGGATGAACTGGAAGCAGAAATATCTACAGGTAACTATGACATAGTGGGAATAACCGAGACATGGTTAGATGAAAGCTATGACTGGGCAGTTAACTTACAGGGTTACAGTCTGTTTAGAAGGGATCGAAGAAGTCGGAAAGGGGGTGGAGTCTGTCTATATGTAAAGACGTGTCTAAAGCCTACAATACGGGAGGATGTATGGGAGGGAAATGAGGAGGTCGAGTCCTTATGGGTGGAGATACATGGGGCAAAAAACAATAATAAAATTATCATAGGAGTCTGTTATAAACCACCAAATATAGCAGAAGCCCTGGAAAGTCTATTAATGAGACAAATAGACGAAGTAGCAAAAAATAACGAGGTGATTATTATGGGGGACTTCAACTACCCCGATATAGACTGGGAAACCGAAAGCTGTAGATCTCAGAAAGGAAACAGGTTTCTGTCAATTATCAAAGACAATTATTTGTCACAACTTGTGCAGGAACCAACTAGGGGGATGGCCCTTTTAGACTTAATATTAACTAACAGGCCAGACAGAATAACTGAGGTGCAGGTCGGGGGGCACCTGGGAAATAGTGACCACAACATTATACAATTCCACATGTGCTTCAGTAGGGTGCCCAGCAAGGGAGTCACAAAAACACTGAACTTCAGGAGGGCAAAGTTTGATCAGCTAAGAGATGCCCTTCACCTTATAGACTGGGATAGTATCTTCAGTAATAGGAGCACGGATAGAAAATGGGATATTTTCAAAACAGTCCTACATAGTCACTGTAGAAGGTACATACCTTATGGGAATAAAAGGGCTAGGAATAGGAGGAAGCCAATGTGGCTAAATAAGGAAGTCAAGAGGGCAATGAAAAGCAAAAAAAGGGCTTTCGGTAAACTTAAACAAGAAGGTAGCGAGGAAGCGCTAATATCTTATAGGGAAAAAAACAAAATCTGTAAGAAACAAATAAGAATAGCAAAAGAGGAGACAGAGAGACTAATTGCCAAGGAAAGTAAAACGAATCCCAAACTGTTCTTTAACTATATAAACAGTAAAAGGATTAAAACTGATGGCGTTGGCCCATTGAAAAATAACCTGGGTAAAATCATAGAGGGCGATGAGGGTAAAGCAAACCTACTCAATAGCTTCTTCTCCACTGTTTTCACAAAAGAAAACAATTTATCGGAGGAAATGCAGAGTGATAAAGTAAACCATCCGCTAAATATCACCCACCTAACCCAGGAGGAAGTTCAGAAACGCCTAAATAATATCAAAATAGACAAGTCACCAGGCCCAGATGACATACACCCCTGGGTACTAAAAGAATTAAGTAATGTGATAGACAGGCCGCTGTATCTTATATTCAAGCACTCTTTATGGACAGGGACTGTCCCACTAGACTGGCGCCAAGCAAACGTGGTACCAATATTCAAAAAGGGGTCTAAAAGTGACCCTGGTAACTATAGACCAGTAAGCTTAACGTCTGTTGTGGGTAAATTGTTTGAAGGATTTCTTAGAGATGCTATTGTAGAATATCTTAATGATAATAACTGTCTAACTCCATATCAACATGGATTCATGAGGGATCGCTCCTGCCAAACAAACGTGATCGCCTTCTACGAGGAGGTGAGCTCACAGCTGGACCGGGGAGAGTCAGTGGATGTTGTATACCTTGACTTCTCCAAAGCGTTTGATACCGTGCCACACAAAAGGTTGGTATATAAAATGAGAATGCTTGGTCTGGGGGATAATGTGTGCAAGTGTGTAAATAGCTGGCTGAGTGATAGAAAGCAGAGGGTGGTTATCAATGGGGTAAGCTCAGGGTGTGTCAGGGTTACTAGCGGGGTGCCTCAAGGGTCTGTCTTGGGCCCTATATTATTTAATATATTTATTAATGATCTAGTGGAAGGGTTGCATAGTAAAATAGCAATATTTGCAGATGATATTAAACTTTGTAAGGTAGTTAATACAGATGAGGATAGGGCACAGCTACAGGAGGATTTAGATAAATTGGGGAGTTGGGCCAAAAAATGGCAAATGGGGTTCAATGCCGATAAATGTAAGGTCATGCACATGGGAAAGAAAAACAGCAGTCACCCATACATATTAAATGGGAAACCGTTGGGTAAATCTGACATGGAGAAGGACCTGGGCGGCTTGGTTAATAGCAAATTAAATTGGAGTGCCCAGTGTCAGGCAGCAGCTGCGAAGGCAAATAGAGTCATGGCATGCATCAGAAGAGGAATAGGGGCATATGATGAGAACATTGTTCTTCCTCTGTATAAAGCGCTGGTAAGGCCGCACTTAGAATATTGTGCACAGTTCTGGGCTCTGGTGCTCAGGAAAGACATATTGGAGCTAGAGAGGGTACAAAGGAGGGCGACTAAGGTAATAAAGGGAATGGAGGGACTAGAATACCCAGAGAGGTTGTCAAAATTAGGCCTATTTACATTGGAAAAGAGAAGGCTTAGGGGAGACCTCATAAACATGTATAAATACATCAGGGGGCAGTACAGAGATCGCTCCCATGACCTGTTTATACCAAGGATGGTGACAAAGACGAGGGGGCACACTATGCGTCTGGAGGAAAGGAGGTTCCTGCACCAGCATAGAAGGGGATTCTTTACGGTCAGAGCCGTGAGACTCTGGAACTCTCTGGGAGAGGAAGTGGTGATGTCCAACTCACTTAAAGAGTTCAAGAGAGGCCTGGATGCCTTTCTTGAGAACAATAAAATTACATCTTATGCTTAGTTAATTAATCCAGGGATTTAATCTGACTGCCAGATTGGTGTCGGGAAGTGAATTTTTCCTCAATGATGTAAATTGGCCTATACCGCATGGTTTTTTGTTGCCTTCCCCTGGATCAACGCTGCGGAATAGCTGCAGTGCACAAGAAATAGGCTGAACTGGATGGACGCTTGTCTTTTTTCGGCCTTATAAACTATGTAACTATGTAACTATGTAAGTGTTTCACATTGATTGCTATCTCTATGCCATACGCCTATGTGCTCCCTTGGTCTGAATTTATGACATCTCTAGTAAGTATAAGGCTTGAGTGAAAAATATGACTTAAAGGGAACCTGTCACCAGATTTTTCCCATATAATCTACAGCCACCACCTGTTAGCCCTGTTCTGTGCATGCGCCATCATTCTTTGGCTTTTCCCCGCGCATGCGCAGAACAGTACTTTGCTCTGCCCTCAGCAAGGCAGGTGACCGGTTCCCTTATAGTCAAACAGAAGATTTTACTTACCAAACCTATTTCTCACTGAAGATCTGGCTTGTATATATTGAACTAAGTTTATATACAAGAATATGAAAGTTGTTAGGACATCTGTCAGAATTCTCAGCAATGTGAAATACATAGTTTCACCTCTACTTGTTAACGAGAAATTCATATAGAAGAGAAAAAGACAAAAATTAGAATATAAGGATTGTAACATCTGACATAGTTACTGGAGGAACATTATAAGAATCAGCAAATGCAGCAGATTCATAGAGTAGATAGATGGGCAAAATCTCAATGTATTTTATTATATTTTCAATCCTGTTAATGGAAACACAGAGAAATGAGATGATATCAGGATGTGGTAAAGCGATATGCCAATACTATATTATTACGCCTATAGAATCTTCATTATTTTCTTTTTATTATTAGTTTATGGGTTATAGTATCACATCACATTAATGTTTTGGACTCTAGTAAAATTATTATTCAACTTCTTTTTTATCTTTTAACTTATGAAGATGGACAGCTGCCATGATGGGGAAAGGCAATTGCAAGACCACCAGGAGAAGAAGAGCTAGAAGAAAGGATGAGTATGTCACACACATACCCACATGGCACATACACACACACTATCACAGTATTAAGTCACTTGCAGTCACTTTTGATAGTTACATACACCTGCACCACACACGTAATACAGTATTACCCTCCTTTAGTATGCCTGGAGGAAGGGCAGTACAGCGGCCATGGTTTCCCTACAGGTTTCCTCCACTGGGGTTTTTTCCTGTCCTGAGTGTTTCTGTGCGCTCTTCGTGAGTGATGGGAGGTAACAACCACTTATATATTAGACATACACATATACTGTAATAAACTTTTTATATTGTTAACACTACTTATTTAGTCTGAGTCATTTCTTTTATTTATATGGGTGAAAATATCATTAATAAAATGATTGATCTAACAATTAGGAAAATAAAGACTGTGTAATATTGATGGTGAATGGAGATATAAAACATTGTGTTGTGAGTATAGAAAAAGCAATAATTTGTTTACTTTCACACTATTCTTCCATTATGTGTCTCCCCATCTCTATGAGGTCAGCATTTTTCATTTATTTACTTTACTCATTATATAGCTCCATTAATTCCACAGCACTTTACAGACATCATCATCACTGTCCCCATTGGGGCTCACAATCTAAATTCCCTATCAGTATGTCTTTGGAGTGCATGTGTGATTAATGTGTGAACAGTCAGAGGTGCATGTCAGTAAATATCAAATTGGTCCTTGTACAAGATGTCATTTCACTACACGTCTCTGTGGTTTCTTTTCATTTCAAACGTTATGAATAAAAAAATGGAAAAAAAGTTGCTTTATTCCCCCTAGAGAATGAATGAAGCTGTGGCAAACATGTGCAGCCACCACCCAATTTTGACTGGTCATTTACGATGCTCGTTTTTTGGGATCAGTGGGAGTCCCATCAGTTGGACCTTGGCCAATAAGGAAGTCACCACCTTTAGTTGGGTGATAACTTTCAATGTTGGGAACAATCCTTTATGATCAGCCTGTTTTTGCGATGAAGGTTTTTAAATATTTAAAAGAAATGTGAAGTTTTTTTATTATCTAAAAAATATTTTTTTTTTATTACTGGATTTTTTTTACCTTTTTGTATAAATTCTTTGGGAGATGTCTATAGCAGACTGAAATTCTGGTACGTGCACTTCCATTTATTTAAGTCATTTGAGCCCCTTTTTTGCTGCACTTCTAGTTCACACAGAAATGCCCCTAAAAGAACATGTAAATGCCCTTTATATGTATTAGACCCATCCCTTTTCACTCTATGAAAAACTGTTTTGGCAGCTATGTCTTTTCTATGAATTAAGAGTTTTTCCTTAGATGCCACTCTGTATTCTTCCTTACTGAATGCTTTCAACCACCCTTATTATTTGCAAGACATTGGAGTTTGAAGTGAGAGGGTCACAGCAGAAATTTTATTGGTGCCTGACATAATTTATTGTCTTTACTACAAGGCAGGAAAAATTTGTAGTCCATGATGTCCAGAGTCGAACTGAGGCTCCCCATATCAGATGACCCAATGACAATGTGTGCCAACCACAGAGTAAAGCGGTGTTACGAATACAACTACATCGATGATCTGCTAATAATCTGGACAGGCTCAAAAGATGATCTGCTGACCTTCCACGATAACTTCAACAGGTTTCACCCAACCATCAAGCTCACCCTCAACTTCTCAAAATCCCAAATACATTTTCTGGACACGACCATATACACCAAAGACAAAACCATACAAACATCAATTTACCAGATACATTCGAGATCTGTTCAGACAGTAAGGACAGAAAACTGCAGCTGCTATCACTGAGGAATACATTCCTACAACAAGGATACCATCCACTGGAAACAGATGAACAGATCCACAGAGCTACAAGAATCCCAAGAAGCAGCCTCCTGGATTACAGATGGAGGACAACAACAGGGTTCCTCTTGTGGTCACATACAACCCCCACATGAAGATCCTAAGGAAAACTGGTGCTGATCTCCAACCCATATTCTACTGAAAGAAATATTCCCAGAGCTACCATTTCTCTCCTACAAACAGCCCCCTAACTTAAGGAACCTCCCTGTCAGCAGTGTCCTCACATCACCATCAGTTACGGGCACATTTCCATGTAAAAACAAAAAATGCAAAACTTGTACCTACATATTACCATCAAATACAGTCTGCATACCAAAGACAAATCAGGACTACAAAATCATGGATGTCTTTTCATGTACATCCTCCAATGTGGTGTACATGATACAATTTACAAGGTGCCCGGAATGAGTTTATATTGGAGAAACTATGCAAAAACTGCAAACGAGAATGAATTTACACAGACACACAATTAGGAATGAACTGGACACGCCTATGGGAAAACATTTCTCTAGCCCGGGACACTGTATGACAGATCTAAAAGTCTTAATATTGAAAGGTCATTTCAAGGACGAAAGGGAGAGAAAAATCTGGGAATTCAAATTGATAAGGATGTTCAATTCCTTGTCAACAGGTCTCAATATAACACCTGGGTTTATGACTCACTACTTGGACACAATTCACACCTCCAGATAATTAAACATTCCCACAGCCTTTTCATTTGCAACATAAAAAAGCTAATTTCATGTCCTTGACTTATCAGTAGGAGGCATCACCCCTTACACCTCATGAACAAATATCTTGCTGTAACATCTCTTAAATGTTGTGCCCATTGTCTTATGAATTCATTTGTAATATTGCCTGAAGAAGGAGCCTCTGTGCTCTGAAAGCTTACATGTATATATTTTTTCTGGTTAGCCAATAAAGGTATCACTTCGAAAATACTTTTGTCATTTTTTGGCATAAAAGTATTTACATCGATTTTTCTGGCTAACACGGTACCACAATATAACTTTGTATTGTACATCACGAATACAACTCCGAATTATGTAGCAGAAACAGATGTCTGACACTGTTTGCTAGCAAGAGATGACCCCTCAGCCACAAAATCTCCTTAATTTTTATCAGAATGCTAAGACCCTTAAAGCAGCCATGTGCTGCCCACTCATAGTCCTTTGAGAGACAAACCTATGTCATTAGCTGACACCAAGGAGGGTGAAAAATAAATGCATAGCTTTACATATCAGGACATAATGAAAAACATCTGGTCCGTAGAAGATCTGAAAATTAGGTACTTACAACCTCAGATGAACAACAAGGCAGGAAAAATTACTTCATGTCATTACTTATTTTACCGAAAACTAGGATAAAATAGAGAAGCAGTGTGTGAAAAATTAAGTGCACCCTTACTGTTTGTTTTGGAATTAAGAGGGTGAGTAGCAGCTTGCTGCTGCTAATCAAAAGCCATTGATTGATTGTTTATTAGCAAGTGTGACCACTTCTATAAAAGCAGAAGTTTGGGCAGCTTGCTGATCTGGAGCATTGAATCGTGTGTTAGTACAAAGACAAGGTGGAAATGAGCAATGATCTTAATAAAGCAATTGTTGCTGCCCATTAATCTGCAAAGGGTCATAAGACCATTTCCAAAATATTTAGACTCCATTATTCTACAGTGAGAAAGATTATTCACAAGTGAAAAACATTTGAGGCAAGTGACAATCTGACCAGTAGTGGACATCCTTGCAAATTTACTCCAAGGTAAGACCTTGCAAGGCTCAGGAAAATTACAAAAGATCTAAGCTACAGCTCAGACTCTAGAGGCCTCAGATAGCAGGTTAAGGTGAATGTGTAACCAGATTTTTGCTACCTGATCTAAGAGGCGCAAAATGCTGGGGCAGAGACCCTGAGCAAGTGATGTCTCACTTACTGGGCTGCTTGCTGTAGTTTTGATAAAACAACTGTTTTATCAGCAGGAGATTATCTCTAGAGGACTAGTAAACCTGCTGTCGTGTAGTCCTCCATATTCATAAGCTCTGTATAACCCCACCTATACCACTGATTGGCAGCTTTCTGTGTACATTTTGCACAATTAGTGGTGTAAGCGGGGTTTTATAGAGCTCAGCATTCTGAGAACTGGTAGATCTGCACCAGGTTTTAATCAAAACTGTGGCATCCAGCAAAGTAAGTAATACATTGGTGGAATCAAGGTCTTTGTCCCTACATCATGCTGCTGTCAGATGGGGTAGTGAAAACCTGATGACAGATTTCCTTTAAATGTTCAAGATTATGACAGTAGAATAATAAAAAAAAAGACTGGAGGAGTACAGGTTGCCAGAACACAGCCTCTTATTTTTAAAAAGAGCAAACCGCAAGACTTCCGGAACAATGTCCTTTGGGCAAATTGAACAACAGTGTAGATGTTTGGCTATAATATCCTGCAGCACATTTGGTGAAAACCAAACACAGCATATCAGCAAAAAAACGCATGCCAGCGCAAAAAAATGCATACCAACTGTCAAACATGGTGGTGGAGGGATGATAATTTGGGCTTGTTTTGTAGCTAAATTACCTTTGACTCTTGCAGTGATTGAGGCAACCATGAACTCCTCTGTATAGCAAAGTATTCTACAGGCAAATATGAGACTATCTATCAATTAGTAGCAGGTTATGACCCCTAACTTAATTTAAACCCCAGCCTACACTATATACTTGCTTTCACCTCATCCATCACACCTGAAGGCATCCATCACTTCACGGCCGAAATATTAATCATGTAACATTACCACTCTCTTCTGTTAGAATATGGTGAGGGGAGCCATATTTAGGGGGTAACTACAATGTGTGCAGGGGTTGCAACTACAACTGGAGCCTAAGTGGCCCAAAAGTCCCTTAGGCCTATATGAAAAAACAAATATTATTAATGACTTGCAATAATTGGGGCCCCATTAGAGCTTTAGCATTGGGGCCCATGAGCTTCAAGTTATGCCATTAGTCATATCCATTAATTTGGGGAGCCCAATGGTGCTTTAGTTGGGCATTCTGGGAATTGTAGTTCTAAAACTAAAGACAAACCAGATGGCCTCAATGCTAAATAAAAATGAACAATTAAAATACAAATTATGTACTATTTTATGCAGCATGGTGGTTATAGGGGTTATGAATAGTATAGAACCCCCACTAAGATTTAATGAAAGGTAGAAGCCCTCACCCTGGACACTTTCTCCTTTCAACTCAGTGTCCGCAGAATTTTCCCATGTCCTGTACCAGCACTCTTATGTACACTATAGGCTTTCGCAGCTAAGGCTTGGGCTACACTGTGACATTTGTTGTATGACTCTGAAATCACAGTGCTGCATTGTGATATCATATCTAATGATTTCCTATGATATCGTATTGCGACCTGCGGCATCCTGTGACTGCGACACAGGGTTGCAACTGTTTCCAAATAAGTTGGATTTTCTGCCGCAAGCGACTCATTGGCCATGGACTTTAATGCAAGTCACAAGGGACTTGTCACTAGTTGCAATTTGACTGTTTTATTTTACTACTAAATCAGACCTCTAAAATCGTACGACAGCACGACGCAGGCAATTTGCACAGATGTTTTTGTCGTGCGACAAAATATCACGCGGCAAATGTCGAAAGTAGCCATAGCCTAAAAGAGACAAATCTAGTGACCAGTAAACAAGGTTCAATATTTTCTCACAATATACCAAAGGTTTATTAACATTATATTTACATATTTTAATTATAAAATTGATTATCTCTAGTTGCTGCTACAAAAGCAAGGGTTGCCTGACAGCTCCGGCTCACTGCATCAGAATAGATTTTGGGGCGGCCCTCCATGCACATTTCCAGACACCCACATGTGACTTGCCTTTGATATCTATTACTCATCACAAGTCCGGAAGTTCTGGCAAATAACGTATAATCCCTATTCATTAAAATTACTGAACAAAGTCATTATACTTAGCACTGGTGTATTAATTGAAACATTCTAAAATTGATATAGTTAGGTTCCTGTCTATGGACAGAGGCCAGCAGCTTATTGCATTAGTCTTTATGTAGCTGAGCCTCTGCTTTCATGTTACAATGTTTAATTGAACCCCGTATATTGATGATATTTTTAATGATACTGAAGGCAGAAGTAGCAGTAAATGAATCGGCCGAAATTTAAATTGCACCAAACTTAATCTATGAATGTTCTTTATTGATCACTGGGGTCTTTCTAGACCAACAACATAATAAAACAAAAGCCCTCAACGTGATGCTCACTTATACTACTGCTGCTGCCCCTGTCCAGTTTTCTGCTTGTCTTGTGTTCAGCGACTCCTATTTGGCTCTTATGTCATCTTCTCTTAGTATAATGGAACCAAGTAGGCCACAGATATCACCATGTCAGGTCTTATGTTTTCCAAAGAATGTCAGCACCAGACAAGGGGGCTGCAATGGCAAGACAGGTGAGTGTTTTTTTTTTCTACATCTACAATTTAACAAAATGGCAGGCTGCTGGCCACCATTATGCTAAATTTGCCCATCCTGAATCATAAAAAATTTTATTCATGAGAATCTGTTTTTTTGTAAAATTTGAGGCAAATTCAATTCACCTTGAGCAAATTTGTTCATCTCTGCATGCAGAGCTTCAGGAAGGTGATGGCGATGATGAGAAAGCTGTTTTCAGGACTGTTGACATTGTGCTGACATTGTGAGGGACTGAGTTATCTGTTCTTCTGGGGTCGTTGACCAAAAAGGACTGGCGGCCATAAAGAAGACATCCTGAAACACAAGGCTTCATTCAAGAATATAATTTATAAATTGTGAATTATCGTATTTGTGATAGCTCCTGGATTTCCACAGATGGCAATAATTAAAGAGGGGGGGTGTACATGCAGGGAAACCACCTCCTGCCAACTACGCCAATTGAGTTGCAAGGGGGGATTTCATCCAGCTCCTATATCCGTGCCCCTAAACACCTTCTTTAGGGGTTTATGAGTATATGTGTTTGGTTATGTTGCTGTTGCAGACACCTTCAGGTTCAGTTCTGCCACAATTTGTATAGAACCTTACCCCTTTAAGCCCTTGGTGAAGAAAACAGGCAAGTTTGCGAAAATAAAGTCCTTTTTACTAACGATAAAACTTATGTACAGAAGGTAGCAGGAATAAAGCATATTTTTTCTTCTGCATAATACTGATGCACATTCTTAATGGTCTTGGACGAGGGCACAATAATTGTGATGAACATTGATGAGGAACAAAAGGGCAAATTGGGTAACTCCATCTCCCTGGTACAGGGCCACACAGGTCAATGTGTTTCACATGTAGCAGGGTTAAAGCTCTTGCTACTGCAACCTAACAGGAACTAGTCAGGTCTCTAGCAGATCTAGCAGACAGCCAGGGACCCTGGGGGGAAGACAGAAGCAGTTTATTACTGGGTGTCTGCCATCATAGCAGAGTTGCTGGGTCCTAACAGTCCCACATCAGCTCTGCCAGTGACTTATGTCTAGAGTTGGTGCAAATCCAGTCACAGGACTTATTCCATTGGCCACGTCAGTCTGTCATCGGAGGACAGGAGCCTTAAGAACTGCTTCATCCGAGGCTCTTCTTTTGTTTTCGCTGGCCCAGCATGACATCACATGTGCATCACACCACAATGATGACATCTTGCCAAGCCACAAGTTCTCACCAGAAAAAGAAAAACAAAAAAAAAATAACTGATTTTTTTTTCATATATGTAAAAAAAAAGCTACATATTATTGCTCCATAAATTTACAATGACATGAGATTAAAACCCAGGAACAAGTACTGTAAATTTTCATAATGTGGTCTTTATAACGCTAATATTAGAGTAGGAACCCATAGTATATATAAGAGGTTGCAGTGATGTAACCAGAAAGCTTATAAAGTTTGATTACAATGTAAACTAATAATTTTTGTTTCGATTCAATAGTTCACTTTAATTATTGTCATGTATCCTTACTTTCAATGTTGGTAATAACCCTTTAAGCTAAAAGTCTACACTTCAATCAGATCTTTATGGCTTTGTTTCCAATCCATTGTACTCTTGTATGGTGATTAAAGTATGAAAATTGTCACTGACAAAATACTTCTGGACCCAACAGTATATATTTATTTTATTTTTAAGTCGACAAGCTCCATCTTATAGGCTCATTCAGAGATTTGCAGTTCCCTTTTCATCTACATGAAATTTTTCTAAACATAAGGGACAATATATTTGTTTTACTACATATTCCTATGCAAATATGTTAGCATCTTTAATACTCAACAAAACAATGCCAGATGCTCCATGAAATGCTGTCAGATATATTAATGCAAGTGTGACCTAGTGTGACATATTTGGAAAGGTTTGTTTGATCATGAGATTCACTTGGATTACATGAGAACTGTAATTATCAGCCTTAATATCCATTTCAGCATTAAATGAAGCATGGCTATTAGATTTTAATCCTACTATGATCATGAATGGGAGCACATCTATTATCAGGACTTATATACAATACGGACAATAAAGAGCTATTATTGTCTTTCATTTTTTCTCTCTGGACATCACATTGATCAGATTCCTTATATAAATACCCAGTCTCTTCTTTCTATAGTAGACACAATTATATTTAGTCTTTATGCTTTCTGTAGACTTTTAAGTAGAGAATCATTAATCCCCAACATATAATGCCAATCACACTTCTTGGTAATTGTCATGAAACATGCTATAACATTGAGGAACATTTAGCAATACCATAAGATAGATCAGTTACAGGTCGGTGAGAATGGCATCAATTCTAGCACTTTTATCAAAATGACACATAATAAATAATAATAATGTTTTTATTTATATAGCGCCAACATATTCCACTCCGCTTTACAATTCAGACAATTTACAGACATTACGGGCACTGTCCTCATTGGGGCTCACAATCTACATTTCCTATCAGTATGTCTTTGGAGTGTGGGAGGAAACCGGAGAACCCGGAGGAAACCCACACAAACACGGGGAGAACATGCAAACACCTTGCAGATGTTGTCCTTGGTGGGATACATGTGGTATGATAAATTTGGCAAAACTCCATTGTCATGTTAGACAGATTTCCAATTCTTATGCCAATTGATGACTGGCATAATTTTCAGCAGCATGTAAAAATAATACATGCTATGAATCAATACTTTTTGCCAAGTCCTTCTTTATAGACACTTTTTAAAGGGAACCTGTCACCATGAAAATGCACTCAAATCTGCAGGCATCATGTTATAGAGCAGGGAAGTGGTAGAGTAGATTGATATATAGTTATGTGAAAAAAGATTCAGTATAACTTGTGATTTCGTAATTTAATCCTCTGCTCTTTCTGGGATTTTGGGTCCAGTGGGCGGTCCTATCAGTGACTGACAGCCATCTCTATACACACTTATACAAGGACAGCTGTCAGTCACTGATAGGACCGCCCACTTGACCCAAAATCCCGGAAAGTTGTGGCTTAAAGGATGAAAACACAAGTTCTACTGAATCTTTTCACACAAAACTATATCTCAATCTACTCACTTCCTCCTGTCCTATAACAATTCCCTTTTTATGGAGACAGGTTCCCTTTAAAGCTGTTGAAAGAGGCATAAAAAGTGTCTAAAATAAATAATACATTATGTGCACAGCTTTATTTTTTTTTGCTGTCTTTTTCTTTATACACTTTTCCGAATATTCTTCATTTAGATGGTTCATAATATGTTGTGACTTTAATGCACTATAATATACCATAATGTAATGTAAAGGCCCTAATGACAGGCTGTGGATAGCATTCCTGCAAGTGAACATAGGGTGCCCATCCTGACATGGATGACTGTATTGTTGACCATGCCCGGTGCATGAAATCCAGCAGGAAAAAGGCCTTTGTATGAGCATAGTATGGCCCATGTACCTCTATTGGTGCCTATTTATTGTCCTATACAAAATAGCCATAAGGATACCTTCACATTGCCTTTAGTGAACATGTTCTGCTTATCTGCTGTGTAAGGCACATACTCTGATTATTGTCATAGTCCCTATTCACCTAATGGTGGCCAAAGTAGTATTCTTTCTTCCTCCATTGGGGTAATATGAGCCACCATACTTTTCATTGTACAGTGTGAGAAATTGCATCAAATTGCATTTTTTGTCCATTTGCTAGCCAAAAAAAATACCACAAGCTATATATTGTAGCCAATGGCCAACAGATGCCATTCTGTTACTTTACAGTAGCATATAGAATATAGAATGTAAGCCTGCAAGGGCCGGGTCCTCTCCCCTCTGTTCCAGTCTATCATTGTTAGTTTGTTTACTGTAAGTGATATCTGTATTTTGTATATAACCCCTTCTCATGTACAGCACCATGGAATCAATGGCGCTATATAAATAAATAATAATAATAATAATAATATGTTTGAAATATATGTCAGAAGTATTTGCTTGGAAATCAACCTATACTTACAAAATATAGCAGCAACGTAATGTGAGCAGAGCGATATTCTGCTGATCATATTAGATCATAATCTTATATAAACATATTTTACCTCCTTACAAGGGTCTTCAGGGACCAGATATGGAGCCTAGTGATAGAAGTGTATATTCAGAGATAATATTATCAATTATATGATACAAATCCAGGGTACCAAGAATGCACAATGGCGACACATATTTAGGGGAAAAATGCCACTCAAACACCTCCCATGCTCTCCCTTCTCTGTGATGGTTCATGATATTTTCACATTATAGCCAGGACTGTCAGGAGAAGCTTCAGTTTTGAGTCAATAGAAGTTTGCAGATAATGCACAAAAATAACGGGATTGTCTGTCATTTCAAGTTGGTTTCCCTGCAAGTAACTTCTGCTCCTTATCTTACTGAATTCCATTTGAAAAAAAAAATTGTAAGGTTTAACATTGAATACAGACTTGTATCATGAGAAAGTTTGGATCAGTTGGATGGAACTTTTAGACCTAGTATTTCTTTTTAAATGCTAGAATTGTTGCCTATAAATTAATCTAATTTCAATAATAATTTACTGCTTACTTTTGTGAGAAAATGTCTGTCCTAATCATGTAATAATGATTATTGTAATAATACTACTACTACTAATAATAATACAAATTATTATTTGCAATAATAATAGCAATAATAATAATGATCTGTTCTAATCATCGATGTAACCGCAGTTTACAGTTACAGTAGAGTTATGAGAGCTGTGCAACTAAGTGATTATCACATGACCAGGACAGGATTTTACAGACTTTACTGAAATTATCTAAATCAGTGTAATAAAATGTTTTGGTGTTGGAGCAATGGCTATTTGTACAATACAGTGCGCACAATCTGATATAAGTGATAGTGTTTCTCATCTTTGTGCTAAATGGTAGGGTTATTTTTTTTACTCTTGTACCAATTGCTGTGACGCAATGAAATTCCCTGTGCTAATACTACTGTGGTAACATAGGGTTTCTCGGCAGTTTAGCACTAATTGTGCTGCGCTAATCTTAGTACCAAGCAGCTATGTTAGTATAACCCTGTTGAAAACTTGGTATGGCTCCTCATTCCATTTCTGGATCCCTGAATTCACTTGATCCTCTATCCAAGACACTCCATAATATTATTAAAAACATGCATATATGAAAAAAGCATGTACAGAATGTGAGGAATAGGGCTAAGCAACATCACATGTAAAAAAGACTTGGGTATACTAATAGATCAAAGACTGAACATGAGTCAACAGCGTGATGCAGCAGCAAAAAAGGCAAACACAATTCTTGGTTGGTTGCATTAACAGAAGCATAGTCTAGATCATGTGAAGTTTTTATCCCCCTTTACTCTTCTTTATTCAGACCTCATCTGGAATACTACTGTGTCCAGTTCTGGGCACCCCATCTTAAAAAAGATATGAATAAACTGGAGCAAGTTCAGAGAAGAGCGGCCAGAATGGTGACCGGTCTGCAAAGAATGTCCTATGAGGAACTGTTAGAGGATTTGGGAATGTTTAGCATGCAAAAAAGAAGACTGAAAGGAGACTTAATAGCTGTCTACAAATATCTCAAGGGCTGTCCCACTGTAGAGGGATCAGCTTTATTCTTTATTATTATTTGCACAAAGAAAGACTAGAAGCAATGTGATGAAACTGAATGGGAGAAGATACAGATTTTTGACAGTGAGGGTAATTAACAAGTGGAACAGGCTGCCACAAGAGGTGGTAAGTTCTCCTTCAATGGAAGTCTTCAAACAGAGGTTGGACAGACATCTATCTGAGATGGTTTAGTGAATCCTGCATTGAACAGGGGGTTGGAACAGATGACCCTGGAGGTCCCCTCCAACTATAACATTTTATGATTCTATGATTTTTATCTTATTTTTTTAAACTATACACATGGTAGTGCAGATTTGTCTATATAACGTTTGACTTAATTGTTTTACAGGTGATCTGCTCATGCTTCATCAATGCTACTAGGTTGGGCATTTGAAATACAGATGTCCTAGGTGTCCCTGATATGGTGACACAGTAGGCAGTACACCCAAATATGATTTGGGAATGGGAAACTATAATTTGCTTAATAGAGCCCACTTATATGTGCACCTCTTTAAAGGGAATCTGTTAACCCATTGGACGTATGTAACCTATTAATATTGGCATACAAGTTATAGAATGGTTAAAATAATCATACCTGTATGCGCATATCTGTGGTCTTGTTGTGGAGAAATCGTCTTTTATTCGTTTATGGTAGAGAGTTCTTCTAGGCTCTGGGGCATGCAGTGCCTGAAAGAAAACCTTTGCCTCTGGTCTTCATTATCGTACCAGTCCCCCCAATCAGTGTCACACTGCCCTGTGTCGTATAGTGGTGGCCCCAGAATCCAGAGCAGGCATCCTGAAATAGCGCAATTACACTTGACATTTCCTCCCTTCTATGGGCATTTGCTTCTTCTTTCTTTTACCCAGGCACCGGCGAGTCACGGTAAGTAGAAGTAGCAGTACGAAACGTGCGTCAGAGGTGGTAGGACTCTGCCAACTCCTTGCCACAAGTATAGGATATTTTTTGGGTATCTATTATGTGATTTGTTAATTGTATCTAATAAGTACTTTGTGTATTACATAGGAGGCCTACTTAGGCATAGCATTATTGAGCACGTTCCTCCTCTATTATACCTACAAGTGACTGGCTTGTTTTACAGGAGGCTTATTTAGGCATTATACTATTTTAATCTACTCTTAACATTACAATAAACTTCCTGTTTTGGTGACCCATATTCAAATCAAAATATATATTGTGGTAGATCACTCACTCAGCTGCACACGGAGGTAGACAACGATATGCTGTCTCTTTAAAAAACTTCTGGTTGGTTAATTAAAATGCAGCATAAACCAACATTGAGTCCATAAAAGAAAACACAGCCCACTGGGCAAAACGGTAAAAAGCAATACAAACTGGTAACACAGAAGCACAGTCTTTGTGGTAGCAGGGATCCGCCTGCTCAGCGTTCAGCAACTCCACGTGCTTCAGCCTAGCACCACACAAACATGTCTGGAGTTCCTCTCTCCAGACCTACTGAACACTGAATGCCTCAGCTGGCTGAGTATTTAATCCCCATACCACACCCTGGGGTGGAGATATGGTGAATGGCCTCCCGCCCTGCACTATGGCCATTCACATAAAACTGGGCCATTTAAATATACCTGATTAACCCTCTTAGCACATACCATGCAGGAGAAGACTTCCAGTTTCACATCACTGAAGCTAATAGCCTCGGTGAAACATATCTCCCCTCGGACACTCTGACTTTGTCACAATATATATTCCCTTTCTTATTTAGCAAGGTACTAAATCTATTGGTAGTTGTCCCCCATTTTTTCATTACCTGTGATGTTTCATTCTTTCTTATATGGTTTATAGACTGTTCTGTGTGTATGCATTAAATAAAAATTTGTATAATCATTTTAAATGGCTTGCATTTATCTTTAATTTGATGTTTCTCCTTTTGGGGAGCCAATCATAGAATTTTTTGGTTGGTAGTCTAGAGGCACTAGACAGAAACTGGAAAACAGACAAGTTTTCCTAAGCTTTGGCAACTTTGATGAATTATTGTGGTGCTTCTGGCTGGAAAGTTTGGGAACAAGTCAGGCACCGTCTAATTTTAGAAGGAACTTCCATTAGACTACATAATGAGCACTTTTTCTTGGTGTACTACACTTTTTTTGGCACTTGAGAATCACAAATCATAATCTTGGGCTTTTAAAAATGTTCCCATTTTATTCATCTGTTAAAGGATTCTTCCCATCTATTTTAATTTGTAAATTTAAGTAGCCAATTTTAAAATAAGCAATTTTGTAAATTGCTTCATGTTTCTATCTGCCTTTTCCTTGAGGTCGAGGTCACATGAGTGATGATTCTCTCTCGTGTGAGAGAATCGGATCAATTATGTAAATGACACTCGACTCGAACTGTCAAAGTTTGACCCGAGTCTCAGTTTATTGTGATCCAATTCTCTCAGATTACAGAATTGTATCGCAGGTGCGGAGAAGATGGAGAACTTAATTTCTCCATCTTCTGCATTGTCTGTGTCCACATAAATTGGACTGCACACAGATCACATCCGAGTGCAGTCAGATATTTTACACGCACCCAAAGACTTTATTGGGTGCACATGGTCCAATTTGCGGAGATACTCGCAGTATGCTGCAATCTTTTTCTCATGCCATATTGGCATGAGAAAAAAAATGCAGATCTGCACTGTCCCATAGTATAATATTGGGCCGAGTGCTAGCCGATAAAACATCGGATAGCACTCGGCCGTGTTATATGCCTGTGTGAATGAGCCCTAATAGTTCTGTTCTCCTTTTTCATTGCTTACTGCTTGCTGTAAAGTTGACTGTCCATTTCTGCCATCTAGGAGCAGTGCCCTCCCATCAGTAATCAGGTAGTCAAAAAGCTGTAGAGTGGTGCAATTCTGCTTACTAAGATGGGTTAAATCCTTTAAAAGTCTTTTAAATGGATCCTGAAGTTGTTGTATCTTTGAAATAAAAACTTAAAAGTTTTTCTTCAGCATTTATCATCTTTATGAAATTTGCAAAGCACCAACAAGAAAGAAAATATTATCTTTTGGATGAGTCCTAAATGGCTTTTGAGACTTGTAATTTCAAAAGTATTTACACCACCTTAGTGATGCATTGTTTATGTACGAGCCGCAATACAAAATTACACATGGCAAATAAAGATTAAATCACTTGTGGAGCAGTTTGCAGAATATTACATCCATTAATCTACATTTCCGAGTCATAATCTTTCAGCCTAGCGCCATCTACAGGCACTTTAATTATTAATCTAAGCTTTAACTAGGCGAGAACTTAGAGCCATTTCACAGATACAGCATCCTCAGTAAATGTTTTCATACGCTGAATCATATTCTCGGTCACCGATTTGTGTAATCATGCATTGAACAGGGCTAAGTGCAGAACTGTTAGTCTCTATCACAAGAAAGAACAACACATTGCTTGCAGTAAATTCACTAAGCAACATTAGATGAGGATGTGATCCTTTATTGCCAAACCTTTGTATAATACTTTACTACATTTATGTACTGCTGCTGCATACCGTAAACGGGTGCTGACAAGCCCTAGACTCAGTCTAGATATAGATAGATATATTCTTAATAGTATGTGAATATAAAATATGCAAGAACAGTTTTTTCTATGGTTATGTTCAGCATTTTCACTGTAGAGAAAAAAACATCAATTCTTTCCACTTTCTAACTATGTTAAATTGCACTTCCAGTTAAGAAAAAAGAAGAAAAACACAACCATATGCACCCATCATTTACATTATGTAAGAGAACACATTATTCATCAGACCAGGCTACTGCACCTTCTTCTACTGTTCCATCGTCCAGTTCTGGTGCTCATATGCTCATTGTAGGTGCTTTTTTTATGGGAACTGTAACCTGACGGTATCTACATTTTGCACAGCCCAAAACAGAGCAAGCTGCAATACACTGTGTATTCTTCAAATTCCCTATTTAGAGAGGAAGAGCACTTAATCCCTAGTGCCACCTATTGGATGTAGCAATCCTAAAAGTCTATATCAACCACTTAAGGTGCCTTGCCACATGACTTTGGATAAGAAGTCAAACCAGAAGCTCCATTTACGACACGTATTTTGGGGTGTTTGCTCCTCCTTAGTGCAAATCTTGAGATGTGATTTGGCTGCTTTTTATTGAGGGGGGGGGAGGGTGGCAAACACCCAGAAACATGTGTCTGCAAATGGAGTTTCTGGTTTGGCTTCTTATTCTAAGTCATAAAGTCATATGGCAAGGCTCATTAAAGAAATTAAGTCTAAATACAGTACTCTCGGTAGAGTCTATTTGAATATTTAAATTTCCAGAAGAGCATTGCATGAATCTTAAGTCTCTTTACACTGACTTGGCACTGTCCACAAGGAAAAATGTTTCCCTTTAAACTTTGTATTCGGAAACCTCTTTTTCACAGCCAGCAAATGCCAGTTGTTCTTTCTTGGACCAGTTTTGTTAGATACTAGATACTAACTATTGTAAACCTAGAACACCCATAAGATTTGCTATTTTGGACATGCTTTAACTACACAGTGGTATATACATTACAATTTGACCCATGTCTGAGTTGTTTAGATCCTTATTTTTGCCTATCTTTCTTGCATGCAATAAATTAACTTCAATAACTGTTTTCTTGCTGGCTAATTTATTCTTGATAGATGCCATTTTGACAAGATAAAATGCTATTTACCTGCAGATATAGTGGTAATCTGCAGGTAAATAGCATTTAAATCTAATGTGGAAGGTTTACAGGAGCAGAAGCTACAGAGAGAAAAAGAAGTTATATGATCCCTGCAGCCGTCCGCATCCAGTCATCGGGGGAGGAGACCAGGGATATTTTTTTTTTTTCTTAAGAGCCTGAGAACTGTGAAAAATGAGCACTGGGATACAGTCAATCGTAGCCCTCTCCAACAGGGAAAAATCCCCCTATAAATGTATAAACCTACCCCCGTTTCTCAAGGCCAAAAGACCACAGGAAGGGTCAGGGGTTAGTATCCTCCCCTAGCCGAAGCCAAGGCTGACCCAATCTTGATCCCAGCATCTACCTGGACTCCTATGCAAGCAAATCTAGGAGCCATTAAAGTTGGCTACACTCCTGAGAGAGAAGAGGCAGGGGTCAGGGGGAAATGGAACCTGATGGCCACACACTCCCCCCTTAGACCTATCAGAAGGGTAACATACAAGTGAAAAACTATTACAAAGTGAAGGTTTTCTAGTATAATACTAGCCGGCCTAATACCAGGAATTAAAAAATTCTCCATCCTAGCCAAAACGCCTGGAAAAGGGTGTGTGCTCAAAAAGTCTTAAAAAGTGAAGTGCAGTACAAATGTGTCATAAACTCAAGTGGGTTTCCCACACCCAGTGAGTTAAGGCACCCAGGGTCACCTCTCCTGGGGCACTTCACATCTTGGGCTCTCAAATTTATCCAACCTAATGACCTTAATCCTGGAGGGCCAGGGTCTCCTCCGGATGACTATATAAGCCAGCTGGCGTACTACTCAGTGCATTGTATCCAGGGTGCATAATGTATTGATCTACTGGGATGGCCCCTGGACAAAAGTCGCCTTTTTGAACGATACAACGCTTGATCTTTGCTAAAAGGCTTAATATACAGAGTGTGCAGAGCTGGTTGTCAGACAGGAAGCAGCGGGGGTGATTACAGTGCACTCACTATTGTTATGGTTAATATTTATACTTTGCTTTGATTATTATTTAGACAATTCATATATCTTTGATAATTTTGTATTCTTAAAAGCAATAACATAGGGAATTGTCTCTGATATAGAGGTGTCTTTCTGTTAAGTTTTCTTTGTTACAAGAAGGCATAGGAAAATTCTAGATACAGCCAGTATTCAAGGACGACCTTGTTATTCCCAATTAAAATACTTTCTTTCCCCAATTAAAATATCTACTCCGTTAGGTAATGTAAAGTCTGTAAAGCCATCCCCCTTTTCATATCTTTGTGGTTGTAATAAAGATTTGTGACTGGGCATCTGAGAGTCAGACAAGCAACTACACTGACAATGGCTGTGTGCTCTTGTCTCTGATCGATCGACTCTCTGATTTGATCAAAACTGGCAAATGTGTGAAACCTTTTGAGTTTCTCCTAAAACATTCGGTGTAGGTTTCCACATCACTATGTAGTGAGCAGTGACTGTTACAGCCCCCTGAACTGCCTGATGACTGGAAGCGAGCAACTACAAGGAGAATATGTAAGTTCATTTTCTCTCTGCAGCCCCTCTTCCAATAAACCAGCCTAACATAAATTTAATGCTATTTATCTACAGATTACCACTACATCTGCAGGTAAATAAATTTGTTGTAGTTGACAGAATCTTTTTTTATTATTTCTTATCTGTATACAGTTTTTGCGAATGTGTCCAACACGTCACATTTAATTTAAGAAAGAATTGTAACCAATGGAGTCCTATGTACACACAGAGGACCACAGAAACATACAACTGTTTTACTGATCAATTCACCCAACCCTCATTCCAGAAAAAAAACAGCATACAAGGTTTCCCACATAAGTTGCATAACACAGGATAAGTGGCTGATGCCAAAAAACATGGACACGTTATTGTTGCAGACATGCAGGTGATTATTATAAGAAGCCTGAGGAGCTCAAATAAACCTTTTTTTGAATGCATACTTAAAGGGGTTGTTCCAAGAACAAAAATTCATTTTATTCACTAGATCTTGGAATAAAAATAAGTTCCACAATTGGATGTGGTTAAAAAATTGCTCCTGTACTGAGATAATCTTATAAATGTGCCCCTGCTGTGTACTGTGTAATGGCTGTGTCTGAGCGTGCAGGGACATGGTCTGATCATACCACAACTCCTGGGCAGGGGAGGAAGCAAAAGAGTATACAGACAGGACAGCACGGGATCGCAACATCCGTCTTACAAAGTTCAATTTTAGGCAGCATGTATCAGCTGACAGGTTCCCTTTAAGTAAAAAAAGCCCCAAATGTGGCCAACCCTGTTAACTATTTCTGTTTGGCAGGACACAAAGACCCCAGAGAACGTGATTTATGTTTCTTCGAAATATTGCAACTGAAAATCAATTCTATACATGTGAATCAGGTTGTTCGAATCACATGGATGTCTGCAAGCCCTAATCAGATGAGTAGGAAAGTTGGTGCCATAAATCTGCTGCTTCTGAATATGCCCATACAGCTTCTCCGCAACTCACAACTGGCCACAGGGAATATGTCTTTCTATGAATTGCATAGAAAACATAGGAAAGTTTTGTATGAGATTGATGTGTGTTGTCAAACACTTGCAAATGCATACAGATATATTGTTATTGTCAACTTACACATAATAATAATAATAATAATAAGAAGAAGAAGAAGAAGATGAAAAGTCACCTATAATTTAATATATGTGCATATTTCTGCATTCAAAATGTTTTTATTTGGAGCAAATACATTGTAGGTTTTAATAGTAAAGTAGTAGTAACACCAGAGATGATGGATTTTTGTTCCTTTCCCCATTTATTCTATATCTGACATCTCATAGAGCCCCTATGCCTGGAGTGAAGTGCTGGCGACTTTAACATGAATCTGTAATCGCACGCCTGCTTTATGCTGCCCATTATCTCATGGTTATCATTCAACTGGCTGTGTTTCTATTGTAATGATTGATCACCCACATTTCTTCCTAGAGAGAAGCAAAAGCTTTTTTTCCTTTAGAATTTCTGATCCATTTCAGCTGATAAAGGTGTAGGCAGTGTGAACAACGGCTGCATTCTGTAAAATGAAGCTTAATAAAATAAACAGTCCTGACACTAGTGATGCCTCAGGAATTGCATTTCTTTTGTTGGCAGGATCCATTCTGACAGGTGGTATTTACATCTCTCAGGTTCCTGCATATTTTGTATTATTCTGTCGGAGAAAAGTGCTCGGTTGGAACAATTTATACTAAACTTTTTCTTATGAAAGATTTTGTTCTCCATTTGTGTCTTTATAATTTTATAGATTCGCTATTAAAACAACTAGACGTGAAATGTCATAAAGCAGAGAAAAATTACTATTTACTATCTGGATTTTTTTATGTTTCCATCACTCAAGTCATGTCATGGATGTATTTTTCTCTCTCTTGCTAGTAGATTAGTAGCAACAAATATAAAGTATAACTATTGAGAAAGTTTTTGACTTCTTGATAAAAAAAGATCCTGTTCATGGCAATTAAGAGACTGAGGCCAAGGCCCCACTGTCAGTATTTGGTCAGTATTCGGTCAGTATTGTTTCTCAGGAGTGGGTGATAAATGCAGAATTGGTGACTTGTTTCTATTATACCTTTTCTCTGATTGTTCCTCACCCTGGTTTTGGCTCTCACTCCTGAGAAAAAATACTGACCGAATACTGATAGTGGAAACGTAGCCGTAAAGCGAGTGTGTAATTAAAAATATTTTTAAAACAAGTTTTTATGTTAAATGTATTTTTAAACATTTTTGGTATTTTTTTTTCATTTCACAATCTGTATTAAAAAATAACAATGAGAAATGTTGTAATATTCACACTAACCACTGGGGCTATTCTAGATTCACACCTCTTATTCTTTCAGGAAATTCACTTGTACATTAGTGGCAGTAGACAGACGCCGACCCTTTTTCTGTGTTGAAGCATATAGTGGGCATGTGCAAAGGTCGGGGAGGAGCCGTGATATCACTTAATGTGATTATTGGATCCTGTATTTTCACCTGTGTACAGAGTTGTTATTTGTCATTGTAATCCTGTCTGTGAAACTAATGGGATTGCTTCTTGAAAAACAGGAAGCAAAAGTCTAAAATAGCCCCAGTAGCCATTGAAAAAAATTGCAAGATTTCTACTTTTATTTTAACACAGATTGTATTATGAAAAAACATTGCAAACAAGGTTTTTATTAAATACATTTAACACAAAACCATGTTTAAACATTAAGTCATTTTTAGATGACACATTCACTTTAATGGAGTTCCCTCTATGTGTTTAAATGACCAAGGTCAGTAATGTTTTTAACAGCACATTGCTTACTCTATTTTCTCTGCATGATTATAGAGGAAGCCATATTTTCTGTGCTGTTACTTTTCTTTGTTAACAGCAGTTTTGAGATACTTTACAATAGCCATATGGAAACGGAAAACTGACATCTGGTGGAGTGGCATAACTAGAGTACTATGGGCCCCAATGCAAAAATTGGACTGGGCCCCCTCATCCTGGTATATATGTCCCTCATCCTGGCCCCATCCTGATATATATGTTCCCATTCTTGGCCCAATCTTGATATTATTGTCCCTTATCCTGGGCCCCATCCTGTTATATACACTGCTCAAAAAAATAAAGGGAACACTTAAACAACAGAATGTAACTCCAAGTAAATCAGACTTCTGTGAAATTAAACTGTCCACTTAGGAAGCAACACTGATTGACAATCAATTCAATTTCACATGCTGTTGTGCAAATGGAATAGACAATAGATGAAAATTATTGGCAATTATCAAGACACCCTCAATAAAGGAGTGGTTCTGCAGGTGGGGAACACAGACCACATCTCAGTACATGGGCATACCCAGGATAAAAACTAGGAGGGGCAAGCCATGGTCACAGATACCGAAGAGAAATATATATATAGTACAATGCAAAAATTTCACTTCTTACATTACATGAATGATATCTATTGTAAATTCCACAATAGCTCAGAAACCGGCGAATCGCTCCACACAGTATACTGGCCCCCATAAAATGCCCCATACAGGATACTGGTCCCCATATAACGCTCCATACAGGATACTGGCCCCCATATAACGCTCCATACAGAATACTGGCCCCCATATAACATAGTAACATAGTTTTTAAGGTTGAAGGAAGACTAAGTCCATCTAGTTCAATCCATAGCCTAACATGTTGATTCAGAGGAAGGCAAAAAAAAAAACATGTGGCAAACACTAAGCTCCACATTGGGGAAAAAATTCCTTCCCGACTCCATACGACAATCAGACTAGTTCCCTGGATCAACGCCCTATCAAGGAATCTAGTATTTATAACCTGTAATATTATACTTTTCAAGAAAGGCATCCATGCCCTTCTTAAATTTTAACAGTGAATCACTCATTACAACATCATACAGGAGAGTTCCATAGTCTCACTGCTCTTACAGTAAAGAATCCCCATCTGTGATTATGATTAATGAACAAATAAAGTAGCACACTGTAACACTGAGTATATAGATGTGAAATATGAAATATGAATAGCATAACTGCTGTAAAAAATAGAAATAAATGAAAAATTTTTTTTGAAAAATTTTTTTAGCGCATGAAATATGAAGTATGGAAAATGAATAGCATTACTGCTGTAAATAAATGAGAAATCTTAGCGCATAAATTGGCCAATTCATGTGTACCTGACAGCCGCGGTAAGGCGTTTCTCGATGTCAGGACCTACCAATGTGAATACCTCTCTAAGAGACCTCCGTCTGCTTATGTGTGGGAAAGACAGATCCTGATGCATTTAAAACCACCTGCGGCATGGGGGTGGGGGTGGAGTGCTCAGTCAACGCTAAATCTAGTAACAAAGAGAATGACGGCACTTCCACTACAAAAACTGGTGTGAACAGGTGCTTACTAAGAGCAGCTACCTCCATATATAATGAACAAATATAGTAGCACACTGTAACACTGAGTATATAGATGTGAAATATGAAATATGAATAGCATAACTGCTGTAAAAAATAGAAATAAATGAAAAAATTTTTTTGAATTTTTTTTTTAGCGCATGAAATATGAAGTATGGAAAATGAATAGCATTACTGCTGTAAATAAATGAGAAATCTTAGCGCATAAATTGGCCAATTCATGTGTACCTGACAGCCGCGGTAAAAAAATTTTCATTTATTTCTATTTTTTACAGCAGTTATGCTATTCATATTTCATATTTCACATCTATATACTCAGTGTTACAGTGTGCTACTTTATTTGTTCATTATATATGGAGGTTGCTGCTCTTAGTAAGCACCTGTTCACACCTAGTTTTTGCAGTGGAAGTGCCGTCATTCTCTTTGTTACTAGATTTAGGGTTGACTGAGCACTCCACCCCCACCCCCATGCCGCAGGTGGTTTTAAATGCATCAGGATCTGTCTTTCCCACACATAAGCAGACGGAGGTCTCTTAGAGAGGTATTCACATTGGTAGGTCCTGACATCGAGAAACGCCTTACCGTGGCTGTCAGGTACACATGAATTGGCCAATTTATGCGCTAAGATTTCTCATTTATTTACAGCAGTAATGCTATTCATTTTCCATACTTCATATTTCATGCGCTAAAAAAATTTTTCAAAAAAATTTTTTCATTTATTTCTATTTTTTACAGCAGTTATGCTATTCATATTTCATATTTCACATCTATATACTCAGTGTTACAGTGTGCTACTTTATTTGTTCATTATATATGGAGGTAGCTGCTCTTAGTAAGCACCTGTTCACACCTAGTTTTTGTAGTGGAAGTGCCGTCATTCTCTTTGTTACTAGATTTAGCGTTGACTGAGCACTCCACCCCCACCCCCATGCCGCAGGTGGTTTAAAATGCATCAGGATCTGTCTTTTCCACACATAAGCAGACGGAGGTCTCTTAGGCTGTGTGCCCACGTAGCGTTTTTCAAGCGTATATGCTGCGGAATTTCCGCAGCGTAAACGCTTGAAAAACGCATGTATATCCGCACCCCATGGTCCCCAATGGCATTCCGCAATGTCAATGCCCATGCTGCGGATTTTTCCGCAGCGAATATGCTGCGGTCAAAAATCCGCAGCATGTTCATTAATTTTGCGGAAGCGCTGCGGAATCAATGTGCGGATGGTACCCAAATCTGGTTGAGAGGAGACTCTCATCCAGACCTGGGTACCAAAGAACCTGTAAAAAAAAGAATAAAATAAAGTTTATACTTATCTTCTGATGTTTTCCCTCCGTCGCGCTGTTGTCTGAAGGACCTGCCACGTCATTGAGTCATGTGACCCATCACATGACTCAATGACGTCACCGCAGGTCCTGCACACAACAGCGTGAGCCGCTCAAGACTCCGGACGGGGCAGAGAATGCATCAGAAGGTGAGTATAAAGTTTATTTTTTTATTTTTTACCATTCTGAACAAGTTGTCAAGCACTTTTCCAAGTGATGCTTGGAGAAGTGCTTGATAACCCGCATGCGGAAATGCATGCAAAGACGCCTCACAAACGCTTCTACCTGGCGGGAAAACCGCATGTAATATCCGCATGCGATTTTCCCGCCAGGGAGAAGCGTAAAAAATATGCTTCAGGTCCGCAACGTGGGCACATAGCCTTAGAGAGGTATTCACATTGGTAGGTCCTGACATCGAGAAACGCCTTACTGCGGCTGTCAGGTACACATGAATTGGCCAATTTATGCGCTAAGATTTCTCATTTATTTACAGCAGTAATGCTATTCATTTTCCATACTTCATATTTCATGCGCTAAAAAAATTTTTCAAAAAAAATTTTTCATTTATTTCTATTTTTTACAGCAGTTATGCTATTCATATTTCATATTTCACATCTATATACTCAGTGTTACAGTGTGCTACTATATTTGTTCATTATATATGGAGGTAGCTGCTCTTAGTAAGCACCTGTTCACACCTAGTTTTTGTAGTGGAAGTGCCGTCATTCTCTTTGTTACTGTGATTATGATTAAACCTTCTTTCCTCCAGACGTAGAAGATGCCCCCTTGTCCCTGTCTCAGGTCTCAGAGTAAAAAGATCAGTAGAAAGGTCTTTGTACTGTCCCCTCATATACTTGTACATAGTAATAAGATCACCCCTAAGCCTTCTTTTTTCCACAGTAAATAACCCCAAGTGTAATAACCTGTCTTGGTATTGCAGACCCCCCAGTCCTCTAATAACCTTGGTCGCTCTTCTCTGCACCCGCTCTAGTTCAGCTATGTCTTTCTTATACACCGGAGACCAGAACTGTACACAGTATTCTAAGTGTGGTCGCACTAATGACTTGTATAGAGGTAAAATTATGTTCTCCTCATGAGCATCTATGCCTCTTTTAATGCATCCCATATTTTATTTGCCTTTGCAGCAGCAGCCTGACACTGGCCACTAAACGTGAGCTTGTCATCCACCAATACACCCAGGTCTTTTTCAGTTACAGTTTTGCCAAGTGTTTTACAATTAAACATATAATTCTACATTTTATTTCCTCTGCACAAGTGCATTACCTTACATTTATCCCCATTAAAGCTCATTTGCCATTTATCAGCCCAAGCTTCTAGTTTACATAGATCCTCCTGTAATATAAAATTGTCCTCCTCTGTATTGATTACCCTGCAGAGTTTAGTGTCATCTGCAAATATTGAAATATTACTCTGTATGCCCCCTACAAGGTCATTAATAAATATGTTAAAAAGAAGCGGGCCCAATACTGACCCCTGTGGTACCCCACTGTTAACTGAGACCCAGTCTGAGTGTTTTCCATTAATAACCACCCTTTGTTTCCTATCACTGAGCCAATTCTTAACCCACATACATATATTTTCCCCTATCACCATTGTTCTCATTTTATGTATCAACCTTTTGTGTGGAACCGTATCAAAAGCTTTTGAAAAGTCCATATACACAACATCCACTGCATTTCCTTTGTCCAGTCCAGAACTTGCCTCCTCATAAAAACTGATCAGATTAGTTTGACAGGAACGGTCCCTCGTAAACCCATGTTGATATTGGGTCATGAGGTTATTCTTCTTCAGATACTCTATTATAGCATCTCTTAGGAAACCCTCCAGGATTTTACCCACAGTAGAGGTTAAGCTTACCGGCCTGTAATTTCCAAGTTCAGTTTTTGTCCCCTTTTTGAATATTGGCACCACATTTGCTATACGCCAGTCCTGTGGTACAGACCCTGTTATTATGGAATCTTTAAAGATTAAAAATAATGGTCTATCTATTACATTACTTAATTCCTGCAGTACTCGCGGGTGTATCCCATCTGGGCCCGGGGATTTGTCAACTTTAGTGATTTTTAGACGCCGCCATACTTCCTGCTGGGTTAAGCAAGTGACATTTAATGGAGAAATTTTGTTATCACTAATCATGTTTTCTGTCATGCGATTTTCTTGTGTAAATACGGTTGAAAAAAAATCATTTAGCATATTGGGTTTTTCCTCATCCTCATCCACCATTTCACCCAGACTATTTTTAAGGGGGCAACACTATCATTTATTAGTTTTTTACTATTTATGTAGTTAAAAAATATTTTGGGGTTATTTTTACTTTCTCTGGCAATGATTCTCTCTGCCTCAATCTTTGCTGCCTTGATTTGTTTTTTACATAATTTATTTAATTTTCTATATTTATTTAATGCCTCATCACTACCTACTTGGTTTAGTTCTCTAAATGCTTTCTTTTTGTCACTTATTGCGCCCCTTACAGCTCTATTTAGCCATAGTGGTTTCCTCCTATTTCTAGCATGTTTATTCCCAAAGGGTATATATTGTGCACAGGTCCTATTCAGGATGTTAATAAATGTCTCCCATTTGCTTTGGGTAGCTTTATGTCTCAGGATATCGTCCCAGTTTATTGCACTAAGATCATCTCTTAACTGTTGGAAATTTGCCTTCCTGAAGTTTAGTGTCCTTGTAACCCCTCTAGTACACATTTTATTAAAGGTTACATGAAAACGTATTATTTTGTGATCACTATTACCCAAGTGACCCCCAACTTGTATATTTGATATGCGGTCTGGCCTATTGGTTAATATTAGGTCTAGCAGTGCCCCCCTTCTTGTTGGGTCCTGAACCAGTTGTGAAAGGTAATTGTCTCTCATAGTTGTCAAAAACCTATTACTTTTGCTTGAACTACATGTTTCTGTCCCCCAATGTATTTCAGGTAGTTGAAGTCTCCCATAATAATGACTTCTTCTTGAGTCACTGCTTCATCTATTTGCTTTACGAGGATATTCTCCGCTACTTCCATTATTTTTGGAGACTTATAACAAACCCCTATCAGTAATTTATTATTTTTTCCCCCTCCCCTTATCTCCACCCACAGGGACTCTACATTTTCATTAGATTCACATATATCCTCCCGCAAGACAGGTTTTAAGGATGATTTTACATATAAACACACCCCCCTCCTCGCTTGTTTGTACGGTCATTTCTGAACAGACTATAGCCCTGTAAATTAACTGCCCAGTCATGGCTCTCGTCCAGCCACGTCTCAGATATCCCTACCATGTCATAATTATTTTCCAACAAAATTAATTCCAATTCCTCCATTTTTTTGGTGAGGCTTCTGGCATTAGTGTACATGCATTTTATGTATCTCTCTGTACCTCTATTCCTTCTTACTTTACTGACTGTTCTAACCCCACCCCCAATTTCTTTATTTGTGCCCAGGTCACTAGCTGCACTATCTTCCCCACCTATAAAATGAATACCACACCCCCAATCCCTTGTTAAACACTCCTCCAACCTTCTAGCCATTTTCTCCCCCAGCACAGCTGCACCCTCCTCATTAAGGTGCAGCTGGTCCCTAGCGTAGAGTCTGTAGCCAACTGAGAAATCGGCCCAGTTCTCCAGGAACACAAATCCCTCCTTCCTACACCAGTTCTTGAGCCACTTATTTATCTCCCTAATCTCCCGTTGCCTCTCTGGCGTGGCACGTGGTACCGGTAGTATTTCAGAGAATACAATCTTGGAGGTCCTTGCTTTCAGCTTGCAGCCTAATTCCCTGAAATCATCTTTAAGGACCTTCCACCTACCTTTAACTTTGTCATTTGTGCCAATGTGCACCATGACCGCTGGGTCCTCACCAGCCCCTCCCAGTAATCTGTCAACCCGATCAGCGATGTGCCGGACTCAAGCACCAGGTAGGCAGCACACTGTTCGACGATCCCTGTCTTTGTGACAGATTGCCCTATCTGTTCCCCTAATAATTGAGTCCCCCACTACCATCACCTGCCTGGCCTGCCCTACTCTCCTATTTCCCTCTTTACTAGAGCTGACACTCCTCCGGCTTTCAGGGGACATGCCATGCTGCAGTATTGATACCCCTGTACCGTCACTGCCCTCATCTGCCAACTTTGCAAACTTATTGGGGTGTGCCAGATCAGGACTAGCCTCCCTGGCACTCTTCCCTCTACCCCCCCCTTCTAACTGTCACTCAACTAGCGACCTCACTGTCCTGCTGTTATGATAGGCTACAAGCACTAAGGAAAGACAGGAGATCTGTCCCTACAATAGAACTAAGCTAGATCCCTACGATGTAACGGGGAACCTGATCCTGCGATCAGACCCGCTAAAGTCCTCAGCTAGTCTGAACGAAGACCTATAGATGTGAGAGAGGGATCCCTACAAGAACTAGGGACTGGGAGAAAGATGGACACCTCCTAGCAGAAATTGTAGCAGTAAAAAGACAAACACACAACATAGAACATAAAGGTCAAAAGACCTAGCTAAACTGACTGAGAAAGGTTACAAAGCACCTGGCTAGCTTAAGAGTAGAAATTACAATGAAGTCCAGCATGGCCAGAAGGGCGGAGCAGGATTAAATAGGCAAAAAGGTCAAGTGACCAGCAAAATAGAAAAAACCTAACAGGAGAGTTCTAACAGTACCCCCTCTTCTAAGAGGATCCTCCGGATCTCCTAGGCGCAGGCTTATTCGGAAACCTCTTGTGAAACGCTCTGACAAGTCTGAAAGCAGAAACATCATCCGCCCTCACCCATGAGTTATCCTCGGGACCGAAACCCTTCCAAGCGACGAGATACTGCAAACTCCCCCTATACCGTCTAGAATTAAGGATGCGGGAAATTTCATATTCCCCGTCCTCCACCACCGGAGGAACAGTGGCAGTGGCGTCTCTATCTGATACATCAGCTTTTTTCAATAGAGAAACATGAAACACCGGATTAATCTTCCAGGAGGTAGGAACCTCCAACCTAACAGCAGATTGGTTAACTACCTGAAGCACCTTAAAGGGCCCTACAAACTTGGGACCCAATTTTTTAGAAGGAATCCTCAACCGCAGATTCTTAGAGGACAACCAAACCATGTCACCAACCGTAAACAAAACCTCTTGACGTTTCCTGTCAAAGTACCTCTTAGATTTTTTGTTAGCCTCCTGAAGATTACCACGCACATCCTTCCAAACTCTCTCCAAATCACCGGAAAAACTCTCCTCCTCAGGCACAGCCGATACCAATTTGGAGAATGACCCAAAAGACGGATGTCTCCCAGAACAACAAAAAAAAGGCGAACACCCAGCAGAAGAGGATGTATGGTTGTTAAGAGCAAATTCAGCAAGTGGCAGAAACTCAGACCACCCCTCTTGACTGTCTGCCACAAAACAACGCAAGAACTGCTCAACATCCTGATTCTTCCTTTCTGTCTGGCCATTAGACTCAGGATGATATCCAGATGAAAACGACAAATGAACTCCCAACCTGTCACAAAAGGCACGCCAAAAACGAGCCACGAACTGAGGTCCCCTATCAGAAACAATGTCAGTAGGAACACCATGGAGTCTGACAATTTCCTTGACAAAGGCCTTAGCGAGTGTCTTAGCGCAGGGCAGTTTGATGAAGGGAACCAAGTGACACATCTTGCTAAAACGGTCCACGACCACCCAGATGACCGTGAAACCCTCAGAGGAGGGAAGGTCAGTAATAAAGTCCATAGCCAGATGTGTCCAAGGTGCACTAGGAACCTCCAGAGGGCAAAGCAACCCCGCAGCAGGAGTATGAGAAGACTTAGATCTAGCACACACAGTACATTGACGCACCCACTTAATGACTTCCTTCTGCCATCCAGGCCACCAAAAACTGCGACCCACAAGTCTCTTGGTCTCAGAAATTCCTGGATGACCTGCCAACCGAGACTCATGACACTCAACAAACAAATCTCTCCTAAAGGTCCTAGGCACAAACAACCTCCCATGGGGAGTGTTAGATGGGGCATTCTCCTATGCTTTAAGAATCTCATCTTCCAAAATGGAGTTCAATGTAGCAATCACAACACCTTCTTGAAAAATGCTCTCCTCCTCCTCAGCACCGACCATGGGAGAAAAGCTGCGAGACAACGCATCAGCTTTAACATTCTTGGTACCCGGGATGTAAGTAACGGAAAAATTAAAGCGCGAAAAAAAAAGTGCCCACCTAGCCTGACGGGCATTCAAGCGCTTGGCAGCATCAAGATAGATCAGATTTTTATGATCAGTGAAAACCTGAATGGGAAATTCAGCACCTTCCAAGAGATGACGCCAGTGTTCAAATGCGAGTTTAATAGCCAGCAATTCCCGATTACCAATATCGTAATTAAGTTCAGTCTCAGAAAATTTTTTTGAAAAAAAGGCACAGGGATGTACTCCATCCTTGTTTTCCTGAGACAACACCACACCGACCCCCACAGAAGAAGCATCAACCTCAACCAAAAACGGCTTAGTCACATCAGGCTGCATAAGGATGGGGGCAGAGCTGAACCTCTCCTTTAGAAACACAAACGCTTCAATGGCCTCAGTAGTCCACTGAACCGTATTAGCACCTTTCCTGGTGAGATCGGTCAGTGGTTTAACAATAATAGAAAATTTTTTAATGAATTTTCTGTAATAATTGGCGAAACCCAAAAACCTCTGTATCGATTTCAAACCAATAGGCCTAGGCCATTCCTGCACAGCTTGAACTTTCACCGGGTCCATCTCAAAGCCCTCGCTGGAGGTAATGTAGCCCAAAAAACTAATTCTCTGTACAGCGAACTCACATTTCTCTAGCTTAGTAAAAAGCGAATTGTCAATTAATAACTGTAATACCTCACGTACGCTCCGCCAATGAGACTCCAGATCAGGCGAATAAATCAAAATGTCATCCAAATACACAACCACATTTTTGCCGATCAAAGGTCCAAGGATGTCATTAATAAGATTCTGAAAAAATGCTGGTGCATTGGTAAGACCAAAAGGCATAACCAGATTCTCAAAATGACCCACAGGAGTGTTAAAAGCAGTCTTCCATTCATCACCCTCCTTCATGCGCAACAAATTGTATGCCCCCCGGAGATCAATTTTAGAGAACCACTTGGCCCCCACTAACTGGTTAAACAAATCAGGAATCAATGGCAGTGGGTAGGGATTACGTACAGTAATTTTATTAATCTCGCGAAAGTCCAGACAACCGTCGTCCTTTTTTTTAACAAAAAAAAATCCAACAGCCACAGGTGACTTAGAGGGTCTGATATGACCGGCGGCCAAGCTCGTCTGTATGTATTCCTCCAAAGCCTTTCTCTCAGGAATAGTAAGATTAAATAAAAGACTTTTAGGAAGAGTCGCTCCAGGGACAAATTCAATGGTACAATCATAGTCTCTATGGGGAGGCAAAATTTGCGACTCCTCCTCAGAAAAAACTTTCCAAAAATCCTGAATAGGTACAGGTAATTCCCCTTTATCCACAGCAGCAATGTGCCCATTACAACACTTGTCATAACACTTCGGTCTCCAGGACTTAATTTCATTAGTAGACCAATCCAGTACAGGATTGTGCAATTTTAACCAGGGTAACCCCAAAATTACTGGAGAAGGCAAATTATTTAATACTACCAAATCCAAATTTTCTTAGTGAATACCATTAATAGTGAGTAGAACCACAATCCACAAATACCCGAAATTCAATTAATTCTTCCTGAGCTGCAGTAGTAGCAGAAAGAAATACCCCCTTAGTGTTTAAACAGGCTATATGGGCGTAACTGACCTTTTTTTTTTTTCTTTGTTCATACGAAGCACACAGTTCTTAATGAAATGGTCAGATTTTCCGCAATAAAAGCACAAACCTTCAGAAAACCTGCGGTCTTTTTCCTGAGAGCGGGGTGACCTTGCCCCAATCTCCATCGGCTCTCCAATGTCAGTACAGACCCTCTCAAGACTAGGAGCTGACATGGCAAAGGATTTACTCTCATTAACCCTTGCACGCAGTCTCCTGTCCACCCGTATAGCTAATTGCATTGCCTCCTGCAAGTTTCCAGGTGTAGGATAAGCAATAAGCAGATCCTTAACCCTTTCACCTAGCCCAGCAAGAAACAAACTTTTCAGAGCTGAATCGTTCCACCCCACCTGAGCAGACCACCGACAGAAGTGAGTACAATAATTTTCCACATTACCTGAACCCTGTCTCAAAAGTCTCAATTCCGTCTCAGCTGATGAGACACGATCAGGATCATCATACAACAACCCCAAAGCAGAAAAAAAACTATCCACTGATCTAAAGCATGGATCACTAGGTTGGAGAGAAAAGGCCCATCCCTGAGGTTCTTTGCGCAAAAGTGACATTATGAACCCTATGCGCTGTGATTCATCAACAGAGGATCTGGGTCTCAAACGAAAATACAATAAACAAACATTTTTAAAGGAAAAAAAATCTTGTTGTTCACCAAAAAATAAATCAGGCAATCATACCTTTGGCTCCACAAAATGCGCTCCAGAACAGCTACTCACGTGTTGTTGGAGCTCGGCCACCTCCAGAGAGAGTCCCTGCAGGCGTTGAGCCAAATGCTGAACCGACACCATGATGGAAACTGGAGGTCTTTCCTTAGAGATATTTTTGGGCTGGACTTACTGTTATGATAGGCTACAAGCACTAAGGAAAGACAGGAGATCTGTCCCTACAATAGAACTAAGCTAGATCCCTACGATGTAACGGGGAACCTGATCCTGCGATCAGACCCGCTAAAGTCCTCAGCTAGTCTGAACGAAGACCTATAGATGTGAGGGAGGGATCCCTACAAGAACTAGGGACTGGGAGAAAGATGGACACCTCCTAGCAGAAATTGTAGCAGTAAAAAGACAAACACACAACATAGAACATAAAGGTCAAAAGACCTAGCTAAACTGACTGAGAAAGGTTACAAAGCACCTGGCTAGCTTAAGAGTAGAAATTACAATGAAGTCCAGCATGGCCAGAAGGGCGGAGCAGGATTAAATAGGCAAAAAGGTCAAGTGACCAGCAAAATAGAAAAAACCTAACAGGAGAGTTCTAACACCTGCAGCTCCCGATTACCACCCTCCCCCACATCTACCCCAGTGAGCTGCTGCTCAGTGAGCAGCAGACTCCTTTCCATGTTGTCAATGGATCTCAGTGTTGCCAGCTGCTCATTTAGATCCAGTATCTGGGCTTCCAAACGCACAATGTGCACACATCTCGCGCAGCAGTAAGCAACCCCGACCGACTGTTCAAGGAATACATACATGTGGCAAGATGTACACTGGATAGCATTGTCAATAATGGAGCTCATTTCCTAATGGGGATTGCACTAGACAGAATACTGGCTCCCATATAACGCTCCATACAGGATACTGGCCCCCATATAACGCTGCATACAGAATACTGGCCCCCATATACCGCTCCAGGCAGGATACTGGCACCCATATAACGCTCCATGCAGGATACTGGCCCCCATATAACGCTCCATACAGAATACTGGCCCCCATATAACGCTCCATACAGAAAACTGGCTCCCATATAACGCTCCATACAGGATACTGGCCCCCATATAATGCTCCATACAGAATACTGGCCCCCATATAATGCTCCATACAGAATACTGGCCCCCATATAATGCTCCATACAGAATACTGGCCCCCATATAACGCTCCATACAGGATACTGGCCCCCATATAATGCTCCATACAGAATACTGGCCCCCATAAAATGCTCCATACAGAATACTGGCCCCCATATAACTCTCCATACGGAATACTGGCCCCCATATAACACTCCATACAAGATACTGGCCCCCATATGTCACCCCCCCTTATAATGCCCCATGCAGGATGTCACACACCCCCACCTCACCCCCCTCCCTTATACTGCCACAGGCCTCCATATAATAAAAAAAAAATCAAATACTCACCTCACATCTCACCTGCTGCCGCTGCTCCAGACTCCTCAGCGTCGCCGGCCTCATCCCACTCTGCGCTGTGACTGCTCAGGAGAGAGCGCGGTGTAAAGACGTCACCACACCCTCTGACCTGCGATGTCACAGTGCGGCAGCCACGGAGGATGCAGGAGCTGCTGCGGAGGCACGGGGAGGGGTAAGTATTGTGCCGGGTGCCGGGGCCCTGAGCAAGCGGGGAGGAGCAGGCGCTGACAGTAAGGGGCCCCCCGCCTGCTCAGGGCCCCGGCATTTGCCTGGGTGCACCGGGTGCTGACGCCGGCCCTTGTGTGTGGCTTGTGTGTCTGATTCTAGAGGGGGGGGCAGCTGCCCCCACCTGCCCCACAGTGGGTATGCCCATGTCTCAGTACCAATGCTTTCTGGCTGATGTTTTGGTCACTTTTGAATGTTGGTTGTGCTTTCACACTCGTGGTAGCATGAGACGGACTCTACAACCCACAGAAGTTGCTCGGGTAGTACAGCTCATCCAGGATGGCACATCAATGCGAGCTGTGGCAAAAAGGTTTGCTGTGTCTGTCGGCGTAGTGTCCAGAGGCTGTAGGCGCTACCAGGAGACAGGCCCGTACACCAGGGGACTTGGAGGGGGCCGTAAAAGGGCAACAACTCAGCAGCAGGATCGCTACCTCCACCTTTGTGTAAGGAGGAACAGGAGAAGCACTGCCAGAGCCCTGCAAAATGACCTCCAGCAGGCCACAAAAGTGCATGTGTCTGCACAAACGGTTAGAAACCGACTCCATGAGGGTGGTATGAGGGTCCGACGTCCACAGATGGGGGTTGTGCTCACAGCCCAACACCGTGTAGGACGCTTGGCATTTGCCACAGAACACCAGGATTGGCAAAGTCGCCACTGGCGCCCTGTGCTCTTCACAGATGAAAGCAGGTTCACACTGAGCACATGTGACAGATGTGACAGAGTCTGGAGACGCCGTGGAGAGCGATCTGCTGCCTGCAACATCCTTCAGCATGCCCGGTTTGGCAGTGGGTCAGTAATGGTGTGAGGTGGCATTTCTTTGGAGGGCCACAGAGCCCTCCATGTTCTCGCCAAAGGTAGCCTGACTGCCATTAGGTACCGAGATGAGATCCTCAGACCCCTTGTGAGACCATATGCTGGTGCGGTTGGCCCTGGGTTCCCCCTAATGAAGGACAATACCAGACCTCATGTGGCTGGAGTGTGTCAGTCGTTCCAGCAAGATGAAGGCATTGAAGCTATGGACTGACCCGCCCGTTCCCCAGACCTGAATCCGATTGAGCACATCTGGGACATCATGTCTCGCTCCATCCACCAACGTCACGCTGCACCACAGACTGTCCAGGAGTTGGCAGATGCTTTAGTCCAGGTCTGGGAGGAGATCCCACAGGAGACCATCCGCAACCTCATCAGTAGTGTTGAGCCACCCCCGTAGTGTTCGGGTGCGGTTCGGTTCGTCGAACACCGGGATGTTCGAGGAACTGTTCGTCGAACTGTTCGTCGAACACCTTAGAACACCATCGAACACCGTTAAAACCAATGGCAGGCAAACAAAAACACATAGAAACACATAGAAAACACCTTCAAAGGTGTCCAAGAGCTGACAAACTGCTCAGAAGACGCTTTCTTTAAAAAAGCCGGCCGGCAATTCAGCAGCGGCATACACCGGTACCCGACAATTTAGACAAGAAGGAATAGAGCCTCACACATAGATTAGATAGATAGAAACATGTCAGTCACATATATATGAAGTACAGTGACAGTGTTGCTTACTGTACTTGTCATTTAGTGTAAAGGATTTATTAAAAAATATAATAGTGTTTTCATGCACTGTCTCTTTAAAAAAGCCGGCCGGCAATTCAGTATCTGTACCCGACAATTTATAACAGACAGAATAGAGCTTCACACATAGATTAGATAGATAGAAACATGTCAGTCACATATATATGAAGTACAGTGATAGTGTTGGTTACTGTACTTGTCATTTAGTATTAAAATAAAGGATTTATTATTAAAAAAAATTGGCGTGGGGTTCCCCTTAATTTTAGTCTCTAGCGGAGGTTAAGCAGACAGCTGGGGCAGATGTTTGAAGCCTGGGAAGGGGGTAATACCCACGGAGCTTCCCAGGCTACTAATATCAGCCCCCAGCTGAATACATAGCCTTTACTAGCTATTAAAATGGGGGACCCCCCAAAAAAAATTAGGGTCCCCGCTAATTTAATAGCTAGCAAAGGCTAGGCAGACAGCTGGGGGCTGATATTAATAGCCCAGGAAGGGAGCCATGAATATTGGCCCCCTCCCAGGCTAGAAACACCAGCCGTCAGCCGCCCCAGAAATGGCGCATTCATAGGATGCGCCAATTCTGGCACTTAGCCTCGCTCTTCCACGCTGCCCTGGTGCGGTGGCAGTGGGGTAATAGGGCTGGGGTTGATGTCAGCTTATAATGCCAGCTGACATCAAGCCCAGGTTAGTAATGGAGAGGCGTTTATAAGACACCCCCATTACTAACCCCATAGTCAAAGTTAAAAAAAAACACAAACACCCAGAATAAAGTCCTTTAATAGAAATAAAGACACAATCCTTTATTGTTCTAAATTAAACCATACTTACCATCACGCCCATTCCAGCTGAAGCCAACGATCTCCTGCAATAAAAGAAAAATAATAAAGCAACATCATCCTTACCTTTCCATGGTTCCCACGACAGCTTCAGCTCTGCTACATCGAGATGACAGGCTGGACCGCAGCAGAACGCTGCCATCCAGCCTGTCATCCCGCAGACACTGAGAAGCGCAGGCATGCTTGCGCTCTGCAGTGTCTGGCTGTGACGGCATCCAGATGAGCCGAGTTCATGTCCAATGAACTCGGCGCACCTCATGCACGTCACTGACAGCGTGGGAGAATTCTCGCGCTGAGTGCAGGAGAATTTTCCCACGCTGTCAGTGACGTGCATGAGGCTGATATTTAAATTTGGCGCACAAATCGGTGATTGGTCGCGGGCAGCGTCCGCGACCAATCAGCACAGTAGTGTTTAACTTTGGCGGCAAGATCAGTGATTGGTCGCGGTCAAGACGGCGACCAATCACCGATTTGTGCGGCACATTTAAATAGCGGCCGCGACCAATTGGATGTCAGCGCCGCTCCCCGGTCCTCCCTTCACACCCTAGCCGCATGGATGTCAGCGGCGCTGCCTGGTTGGATACTTCCGCTCCGAGAACCCGGGACATGAGCGGGTACTCGCAGCAGAAGTATCTCGACCCGCAGCGCCGCTCCCCGGTCCTCCCTTCACACCCTAGCTGCTGATCTCCCCACAGTATCCGCATGGTGTTACAAAGGTCCGGACATTTGTGTTAAAAATCGCTGATTGGTCGCTGGCGCTGCCCGCGACCAATCACCGATTTGGGCGCCAAATTTAAATATCGGCCGCGACCAATCACCCATCTTGGCTCCACATTTAAACACCGCTGTACTGATTGGTCGCGGACGCTATTTAAATGTGGCGCCAAAATCGGTGATTGGTCGCGCCCAGCGTCGGCGACCAATCAGCTCAGCGGTGTTTAAATGTGGAGCCAAGATCGGTGATTGGTTGCGGCCGATATTTAAATTTGGCGCCCAAATCGGTGATTGGTCGCTGGCAGCGCCAGCGACCAGTCAGCGATTTTTAACACAAATGTCCGGATCTTTGTAACACCATGCGGATACTGTGGGGACATCAGCGGCTAGGGTGTCAAGGGAGGACCGGGGAGCTGCGCTGCGGGTCGGGATACTTCTGCTGTGACCAGTCGCTCATGTCCCGGGTTCTCGCAGCGGAAGTATCCAACCAGGCAGCGGCGCTCCCCGGTCCTCACCAATACGATTAGCTGATTGGTCGCGCTCTCCGCACGCGACCAATCAGTGATCTTGGCGCTAAAGTTAAACACCGCTCTGCTGATTGGTCGCGGACGCTGCCCGCGACCAATCACCAATTTGGGCGCCACATTTAAATAGCGGCCGCGACCAATCAGCGAGCTTGGCGCCAAATTTAAACAACGCTCTGCTGATTGGTCGCGGACCCCAGACGCGTCCAATCAGCGAGATTGGCACCAAACTTAAACCCCGCTCTGCTAATTGGTCGCGGATGCCGGCCGCGACTAATCAGCATTATTGGCGCCAAATTTAAACACCGCTCTGCTGATTGATCGCGATCGCCGTCCGCGACCAATCAGCAGTATTGGCGCCAAATTTAAACCCTGCTCGGCTGATTGGTCACGGTTGCCGGCCACGACAAATCAGCAGTATTGGCGCCAAATTTAAACCCCGCTCTGCTGATTGGTCACAGTTGCCGGCCGCGACCAATTAGCGATTTTGGCGCCAAATTTAAACCCCGCTCTGCTGAATGGTCGCGGTCGTGACCAATCACCATTATTGGCGCCAAATTTAAACACCGCTTTGCTGATTGGTTGCGACGGCAACCAATCAGCATTATTGACGCAAAATGTAAACACCGCTTTGCTGATTGGTCGCGACCGCGACCAATCAGCATTATTGGCGCAAAATTTAAACCCCGCTCTGCTGATTAGTTGTGACCGTCGGCCGTGACCAATCAGCGATATAGTCGCCAAATTTCAACACCGCTTTGCTGATTGGTCGCGGTTGCTGGCCGCGACCAGTCAGCGATTTTGGCGCCAAATTTAAACACCGCTCTGCTGATTGCGTCGGGTCTGCCGCATACATATTCTAGAATACCCGATGCGTTAGAATCGGGCCACCATCTAGTTTCATGAAATAATTTAAAAAAAAATTGACGTGGGGCTTCGCCCTATATTTGTGTCCAGCCAGGTCCAGCAGGCAGGAACGGGCTGCCCCCAACCACCAGCTGCCTATTTGTACCTGGCCGGACACAACAATATAGGGAAGCCCTTTTTTTCTTAATTATTTCATTAATTTCATGAAATAATTAAAAAAAAAAATACGTGGGGCTTCGCCCTATTTTTGTGTCCAGCCAGGTACAACTAGGCAGCTGGGGGCTGGAATCTGCAGCGCAGGGAGGCCCAAGCTTTCTGGGTCCCCCCCGCTGCAAAATGCAGTCCGCAGCCACCCCGGAAAATGGCGCATTCATAGAAGCGCCATCTTCTGGCGCTGTACCCAACTCATCCAGGGCCCTGGTGCGGTGGCTCACTGGGTAATAAAGGGGTTAGGGCCAGCTTGGCATTATCAGCTGGCCCTAAGCCCGAAATTCATGGGGTCACGCCAATATTAGAAATGACCGCCATGAATTTCTAGTAAAGTATTTAAAAAAAACACAAACACCCAGAAAAAAGTCCTTTAATTGAAATAAACACACAATTCTTTATTGTTCTAAATTAAACCATACTTACCGTCACGCCCATTCCAGCTGAAGCCAATGTCTTCTGCAATAAAAGTAAAATAATTAAGCATCCTCATCCTTACCTTTCCATGGTTCCCACGACAGCTTCAGCTCTGCTACATCGAGATGACAGGCTGGACCGCAGCAGAACGCTGCCATCCAGCCTGTCATCCCGCAGACACTGAGAAGCGCAGGCATGCTTGCGCTCTGCAGTGTCTGGCTGTGATGGCATAAAGATGAGACGAGTTCATGTCCAATGAACTCGGCGCACCTCATGCACGTCACTGACAGCGTGGGAGAATTCTCCTGCACTCAGCACTTCAGCGTGAGAATTCTCCCACGCTGTCAGTGAAGTGCATGAGGTGAGCTCATTCATGTCCAATGAACTCAGCTGACCTCATGTACGTCACTGACAGCGTGGGAGAATTCTCACGCTGAAGTGCTGAGTGCAGGAGAATTCTCCCACGCTGTCAGTGACGTGCATGAGGTGCGCCGAGTTCATTGGACATGAACTCGGCTCATCTGGATGCCGTCACAGCCAGACACTGCAGAGCGCAAGCATGCCTGTGCTTCTCAGTGTCTGCGGGATGACAGGCTGGATGGCAGCGTTCTGCTGCGGTCCAGCCTGTCATCTCGATGTAGCAGAGCTGAAGCTGTCGTGGGAACCATGGAAAGGTAAGGATGAGGTTGCTTTATTATTTTTCTTTTATTGCAGGAGATCGTTGGCTTCAGCTGGAATGGGCGTGACGGTAAGTATGGTTTAATTTAGAACAATAAAGGATTGTGTCTTTATTTCAATTAAAGGACTTTATTCTGGGTGTTTGTGTTTTTTTTAACTTTGACTATGGGGTTAGTAATGGGGGTGTCTTAGAGACGCCTCTCCATTACTAACCTGGGCTTGATGTCAGCTGGCATTATAAGCTGACATCAACCCCAACCCTATTACCCCCTGCCACCGCACCAGGGCAGCGTGGAAGAGCGAGGCTAAGTGCCAGAATTGGCGCATCCTATGAATGCGCCATTTCTGGGGCGGCTGACGGCTGGTGTTTCTAGCCTGGGAGGGGGCCAATATTCATGGCTCCCTTCCTGGGCTATTAATATCAGCCCCCAGCTGTCTGCCTAGCCTTTGCTAGCTATTAAATTAGGGGGGACCCCACGTCATTTTTTTGGGGGGGGTCCCCCATTTTAATAGCTAGTAAAGGCTATGTATTCAGCTGGGGGCTGATATTAGTAGCCTGGGAAGCTCCGTGGGTATTACCCCCTTCCCAGGCTTCAAACATCTGCCCCAGCCGTCTGCTTAACGTCTGCTAGAGCCTAAAATTAAGGGGAACCCCACACCAATTTTTTTAATAATAAATCCTTTATTTTAATGCTAAATGACAAGTACAGTAACCAACACTATCACTGTACTTCATATATATGTGACTGACATGTTTCTATCTATCTAATCTATGTGTGAAGCTCTATTCTGTCTGTTATAAATTGTCGGGTACAGATGCTGAATTGCCGGCCGGCTTTCTTAAAGAGACGGTGCATGAAAACACTATTATTTTTTTTAATAAATCCTTTACACTAAATGACAAGTACAGTAAGCAAAACTGTCACTGTACTTCATATATATGTGACTGACATGTTTCTATCTATCTAATCTATGTGTGATTCTCTATTCCTTCTATTCTAAATTGTTGGGTACAGATGCTGAATTGCCGGCCGGCATTTTTAAAGAGACGGTGCATGAAAACACTATTATTTTTTTTAATAAATCCTTTACACTAAATGACAAGTACAGTAATCAACACTGTCACTGTACTTCATATATATGTGACTGACATGTTTCTATCTATCTAATCTATGTGTGAAGCTCTATTCTGTCTGTTATAAATTGTCGGGTACCCTGCTGAATTGCCGGCCGGCTTTTTTAAAGAGACGGTGCATGAAAACACTATTATTTTTTTTGATAAATCCTTTACGCTAAATGACAAGTACAGTAAGCAGCACTTTCACTGTACTTCGTATATATGTGGCTGACATGTTTATATCTATCTAATCTATGTGTGAAGCTCTATTCTTTCGGTTCTAAATTGTCGGGTACCGGTGTATGCCGCTGCTGAATTGCCGGCTTTTCATGTTTCACTGTTGGCACTGTTCCCATCGATTTGGGCAATCACTGTAATGCCACAACCACCGTGGCTGTGGCATTACAGTGAGTGGCAGACAATCCCTGCATGATTGGTGCTCTAAATAGCGCCAGACATGCAGGACACGCTTTTGGTGCACGAACAGTTATCGAACATAACCTCGAACAGCCGAATTTTTTGCAAATCGTTCGGGTTCGTCGAACAACTCGAACACCGCCCAAAACAGCTCCAATTTGAGATTGGCGAACAGTTCTAGTCGAACACCGCTCATCTCTACTCATCAGGAGCATGCCCAGGCATTGTAGGGAGGTCATACAGGCACGTGGAGGCCACACACAATACTGAGCCTCATTTTGACTTGTTTTAAGGACATTACATCAAAGTTGGATCAGCCTGTAGTGTGTTTTTCCACTTTAATTTTGGGGGTGACTCCAAATCCAGGCCTCCATTGGTTAATAAATTTGATTTCCATTGATGATTTTTATGTGATTTTGTTGTCAGCACATTCAACTTTGTATAGAACAAAGTGTTAAATGAGAATATTTCATTCATTCAGATCTAGGATGTGTTATTTGAGTGTTCCCTTTATTTTTTGAGCAGTGTATATATCTCCCATCCTGGTTTTTATGTCCCTTATCCTGGGCCCCATCCTAGCATATATATCCCCGATCCTGGTATATATGTCTCTTATCCTGCCTGGGCTCCAACTGTGGCACCCTGCTGCGCACGGTGCCACAGAACCCAGAAGGGTGCATGGACGGAGCAGAGCGAGCCCTGATAGGGATATATAGAGGGAAGGTGGAGCCAGGAGTCAGTCAGTCGGTTAGTTGGAGTCAGAAGTTAGTGTTCAGAGAGGAGCACGCAGGCTGCTGTGTGAGGCAAGCTAGGCCTCCAGCAGCACAGAAGCCTAGTGAGGGCCCCGAGCGTGGCCGAAGGCGAGAGGAAGGAAAGAGTGACAAAAAGGGGGCAGAGGAGCATACCAGGCTCACCCCAGTATATACACAGGACACCGGGTCCGAGCCTACAGGGACCCTTTACACCCAGTATGGATAACTGGAATCCCAGGAGGACTACAAGTCCCTGGCAAACCTGAAGCTAGACATATACAGGACCAGGAACCACGAAGGCCCCGACATCCAGGGAAAGTGGTTACCAACCGGAGGTCCTACTTCAGAGCAACAGGTGGAGTAGAAAAAGCAAGACACATAAGCTAGGCACAGTTGCAGGCTGGCCAGGAGCTTACACAGAGGCAGACACGGATCAGGAGGCCTTATACCCGCTCCCAGGGGAGAAGTCCAAAAGTGCGCCCTTCACCTAGAGTACCCTAGACCGTATCTACCAGCTGTACCAGTAAAGGTAACGAAGCAAAACCCCCTGTCTCTCTCCGTTACTCCTGCTGCGTTCTGTACCTGCACAACAACACCCAGCGCACCCACCATCTATCTATCTACACTGCCCTGAGGCCCGCTCCACCTGTGGGGAGCTGTACCATCTTTAGCTGCCTTGACACCTGCCTCAGAGGACTGTTGCAGCGCTGGTGACCATCACCAGACACCACAGGTGGCGTCACGAATTCTCTGAACTATTATTAGCATTTGCTACCACTTTGTGCACTGACCGCCCTGGGCCAGCCACCGTGATATATTACCCCGAATAGTAAGGCCCCTGGGGGCGAGTCACAACCTGGTATATATATCCCCCATCCTAGTATATATGTCCCTTATCCTGCCTGGGCTCCAACCTGGTATGTATATCCCCATTCCTAGTATATATGTCCCTTATCCTGCCTGGGCTCCAACCTGGTATATATATCCCCCATCCTAGTATATATGTCCCTTATCCTCTCTGGGCCCCATGCTGGTATATATATCCCCCATCCTGGTATTTATGTCCTTTATCCTGGGCCCCATCCTGGTATATATATCTCCCATCCCTCTTCTGACTTCTGCGTGCAAGCAACGGGAACACATAACGTCACTGCCATGTGCCACCAATCACGTGCACTCCGACGTCAGCTGCTAGCCTCTGATTTGCCGGCAACATGTATTGCCGCGCATGAACCCAACGAGTTTCTGTGCCGCTGTAGACCATGTACCGGGGTGGTCTCTCTCAGAATACAGCGGGCCAAGGACAAAGAACATGACCAGGCAATTTGTTAAGAAACTAATTTTTACTAACCACAAAAACAGTGTTACCCTGGAAACGTAAGAAAGAAACACAGATAAATATCACACACACCTAGCCCAGATCAGCTAGGACCCGTGCGCTGCACAACCAATAGGCCCAGTATTTTTTATCAGATACACTATAATTTGCCTGACCTGTGGTTATGGCTAATGCGGTAACCGAGAGTTTCCCAGAGCAAGGGTGTAATTAGATGAGTGCAAGAGGCAGCCCCTGCAGTGGTGCAGCACAGAGATTTACAAACTTAACAATTCTCTAAAATTACAATTCAGTTATGCTCTCTATACACAAGCTCACCCACTGAGGGGAGTATCTAGCTAATATTCACACAGCCCTATTAGCAAACAATGTCTCTAACTTAGAATTTATGTTTGGCGCCAAACTCTCTCTATAGACTGCATGCATACGCCCACCGGGATCCCTGTGTTGGGGCCTGAGCTCAGGACTTACCGGCCGTTAACTGATCACTGAAAAGGCTGTCTGATCGTCCTAACGGCCGTTTAACTGTGAGACAGTGGAAACTCAAGCGCAGTTTTAGCATGAAAGGCTAGCAGAAGACCATTCACGTCACAGCCGATACTTTTGGGGAAAACCAACTCTGCATCCAACCGTAGTCGTCCCCCCAATGTGTTTCTTCTTCTCTGACAAGAATTACAGGAACAGTCTGTCTCTGACAGGAACCTTCGTCTTTATTCACTGTCTTTACAACTGCACTCTAAGATGGCCGCCTTTAACCCTCAGAAATGCTTCAATTTTCAACTGTCGCTTGGGGCGCCTCAAACCTGTTATTTTCCTGTGTGCCAACTGACACACAGGTGACAGTAGTATGAACGTGAAAACCACTACCATCTAATGGTGAAAACCCAAATAACATCTCTTATGTTTATACATATAATACATATCTGTTAAACACCAATAACATCTTTTATGTTTACACAGGTAATCACATCTACTAAAACAGCTTTAGATGGGAGTGGAATCTTCAACCACCCCCTCACACCGCAATACACTTCAGCTGAATGTGCGTCCGAGGACGCACATCCAGTTAATGATTGTGCTGCTGTCGGCGGGTCCCCACCCGCACGGGCCCTGTCGCTGTCGCAACCTCTGCAGCCGCAGTCGTTATGCCCCTTGTCTGGCGATGATTAATTCACTTCACTAATTGACTTGACTTCAGTGCATGCACTGTATCCATTGCTGAGGTCAATGATCAGGAAAGGGCAGTAGGTGATCAATTTTCTTAACCTATTGTCAGTGGTGTGATCCTATATTATCTGCATCTAGTTTTATGTTAGAGCTGTTACCTTTCATTGCTATCCTCCCTGTGATGGTAATGAGGTGACTACTGTAAAATGATGAGCTCAGTGTGGACGATGGTCTTAGATACAGAGAGTTGCCATAACCTGTGACCAGAGTAGTGCAGTGGTCTGTAATGCCGAGAGGTGCCTGAGATCTGCAAGTAGCGGTGGTCTGGACTGTGACTTTCTGCACTATCCTTGACTGGGAGACCTCAATAGTGTGAGTCTCCAATAGTGCTCTCTCCCGCATACGTGAGTATACATTTCTGTATCAGGTGCGGTTAATGATGCCATGGGTGGCCTACCGCAATGTGTTCCATATTAATTGCCCTTAACCCAAAGTTAGAGAACACAGAGCCCTTTAATGCTATGTGCCCACGATGCAGAAATGCTGCATATTTTTTCCGCTTCTCCCTGGCAGGAAAAACGCATGCGGATTTTACATGCATTTTTCCCGCCAGGTAGAAGCGTTTGTCAAGCGTTTTTGCATGCATTTCTGCATGCGGGTTATCAAGCGCTTTTCCAAGCGATTTTAGCATCACTTGGAAAAGTGCTTGACAACTTGGCCACACTATATAAATCCATGCAACCAGCATGGATTTATATAGTGTGACCAAGTAATAGTTTAAAAAAAAGAATAAGAATGGTAAAAAATAAAAAATAAAGATTATACTTACCTTCTGATGGCCCCCGGTCTCCTTCTCCGATGTGTCCGGTCTCCCCGGTGTCTCGCGTTTGTGTAAAAGGACCTGCCATGACGTCATTTAGTCATGTGACAGGTCACGCAACTGCCGACGTCAACGGTCACGTGACCTGTCACATGACTAAATGACGTCATGTCAGGTCCTCACACCACCGCGAGCCGCCCAACACACCGGACGCATCGCTGAGGAGGCCAGGGGCCATCGGAAGGTAAGTATAATCTTTATTTTTTATTTTAAATTCTTTTTTTTACAGGTACCATGATACCCGGGTCTGGATGAGAGTCTCCTCTTCTCCAGACCCGGGTACCATCCGCACATTGAATCGCTTCATATCCGCATGTGCACATGTAGTGATGCTGATATCAAGCATTTCAATGCAAGTCAATGGCGGCAATTACGCTGCGTGTCCGCAAAATTAATGGACATGCTGCAGATTTTTCCGCAATGATAATCCGCAGCGGAAATTTCCGCAGCATGTGCACGGCACATGTGGATTATCATTGGGGACCGTGGGGCATGTATTGCCAAGTGTTTTTTAAACGTTTTCGCTGTGGAAATTCCGCTGCAAAAATGCTTGAAAAACACATAGTGTTTCAATTAGAAAATACCTCCAATTAGAAATGTAGTATAGTTTTTCTGATTTGCTATTTCTCTTTCCTCATGTGCAGGCATTGCAGGACCTTGGGTATCCATGGTTACGACCACTAGCACACTGTCACTATATAAGTGGTCGTAACCATGGATACCTAAGGCCCTGGAATGCCTGCATATGAGGAAAGAGACATATCGAATCAGAAAAACTATACTACATTTCTAATTGAGGGTATTTTCTAATATTATTATACCTACTACATATTGGGATAGGATATTGGAGATCGAAATACCCTTTTAATGTAAACAATTAATGAAATAGAAAGGATATTGCACATAACACTCATCTGATATTATAGATCTATGCCTAGATATTATTGTCTGTCCTGGCGGAGGGAAGTAGGTTGTCATTCAGGATTTTACAGTACATAGCTCCATCCATTCTCCCATTGATGCGGTGAAGTAGTCCTGTGCCTTTAGCAGAGAAATATCCCCAAAACATAATGTTTCCCCCTCCATGCTTGACAGTTGGGACGATGTTCTTTGGGTCATAGGCTGCATTTCTCTTCCTCCAAACACAGCGAGTTGAGTTAATGTCAAAGAGATCAATTTTTGTCTCATCTGGCCACAGCACCTTCTCCCAATAACTCACAGAATCATCCAGGTGTTCATTGGCAAACTTCAGACGGGCCTGGACATGTGCCTTCTTGAGCAGGGGGACCTTGCGGGCACTGCAGGATTTTAAAACTTTAAGGCGTAATGTGTTACCAATGGTTTTCTTGGTGACTGTGGTCCCAGCTGCCTTTAGATCATTAACAAGTTCCCCCTGTGTAGTTTTAGGCTGATATCTCACCTTCCTCATGATCAAGGATATCCCACGAGGTGAGATTTTGCATGGTGCCCCAGATCGATGTCGATTGATAGTCATTTTGTATTTCTTACATTTTCTTACTATTGCACCAACAGTTGTCTCCTTCTCACCCAGCTTCTTACTTATGGTTTTGTAGCCCATTGCAGCTTTGTGCAAGTCTATGATCTTGTCCCTGACATCCTTAGAAAGCTCTTTGGTCTTGCCCATGTTGTAGAGGTTAGAGTCTGACTGATTAATTGAGTCTGTGGACAGGAGTCTTTTATACAGGTGACTATGTAAGATAGCTGTCTTTAATACAGATAACGAGTTGATTAGGAGCGACTAACTGGTCTGTAGGAGCCAGAAGTCATAATGGTTTGTAGGGGGTCAAATACTTATTTCTCACTGCAAAATGCAAATAAATTTATCTAATTTATGCAATGTGATTTTCTTGATTTTTTTTAGATATTCTATCTCTCAATGTTAAAATTAACCTGCCATTAAAATTATAGACTGTTCATGTCTTTGTCAGTGGGCAAACTTACAAAAACAGCAAGGGATCAAATACTTATTTCCCCCACAGTATATTTATTTTACTCATTTATGTTGCACCATCATATTCCATAACCTACCCTTAAAATTATAGACTGTTCATGTCTTGTCAGAAATGATATTGCACATAAAACTCAAACCCAATGGGTCGTGGCTGGGTCTTCCAGCAAGACAATGACCCAAAACATACAGCCAAGGCATCAAAGGAGTCGCTCAAAAAGAAGCACAGTAAGGTCATGGAGTGGCCTAGCCAGTATCCAGACCTTAATCCCATAGAAAACTTATGGAGGGAGTTGAAGCTCCGAGTTGCCAAGCGACAGCCTCAAAATCTGAATGATTTAGAGATGATCTGCAAAGAGGAGTGGACATGTGTGTAAACCTCATCATTAACTGCAAAAAACGTCTGACTGCTGTGCTTGCCAACAAGGGTTTTGCCACCAAGTATTAAGTGTTGTTTGCCAGAGGGATCAAATACTTATTTCTCACTGCAAAATGAAAAATAAATTATCTAATTTATACAATGTGATTTTCTTGATTTTTTTTGGATATTCTATCTCTCAATGTTAAAATTAACTTGCCATTAAAATTATAGACTGTTCATGTCTTTGTCAGTGGGCAAACTTACAAAAACAGCAAGGGATCAAATACTTATTTCCCCCACAGTATATTTATTTTACTCATTTATGTTGCACCTTCATATTCCATAATGATTTACAGACAGGGGGGGGCACATTTCGGATAAAAGAAACACTGACATTGCTAAATGCATGCGGCTGCCCATCATCTTCCTCCGGCCAAAGGTATTCAGCACAGTAATGGCTAGGGCGCAGGCTATCTCTGCCTGCGCCCCAGCCGTCGCTCCTTCCCAGCACTCCATTGTATTTGCGTCTGTAAAAGGCACTGTCCGGGACAGAAGCAAAGGAGTTGTAATCAGCTCACTGCTCTGTCAGGAACTCCAGTAAACGCAGAGGACGTCGGACGTCGTAATGCAGTGACATCATCGCGCCATCCAGCGCCCACTGCTGCAACAGATGGAAGAGGAGACGGAGCTGCACTGGACAGGGAGCCTGAATTAGGTGAGTATAAGCTTTTTAAATTTTTATTCTAGTATTCTATTCTATTGAATGGGGGCTAATATACCTAGGGCCTGTGGGGACGTCACAAAAGGAGCTGGCTATTGGGACATAAGGGGCTTGCTATGGGGACATAAGAAAGGCTGTGGGTACATCACAAGAGGGGCTAGCTATGGGGACATAAGGGGGTGGCTATAAGAGGGCTGTAGGGACATTACAAGATGGGCTGACTGTGGGGACATTACAAGAGGGGCTAGCTGTGAGGATATTACAAGAGGAAGACATAAGGGGCTGGCTATAAGAGGGGCTGTGAGGACATTAAAAGAGAGGTTGGCTGTGGGGAAATTAGAAGAGTGGGGAGCAGTAGGTACATTACAAGAGGAGGCTGGCTATGGAGACATAAGAGGGGCTGTGGGGACATCACAAGAGAGGCTGGCTATGGGGACATAAGAGGGGCTGTGGGGACATTACAAAAGGTCCTGACTGTGGGGACATTACAAAAGGAGGCTGACTATGGGAACATTACAAGAGGGGCTGTGGGGACATAAAAAGAGGGTTACCATACTGTGTTGGGGACCATATATTGGAAGTTGTGGTGACCATATTATATAGAAGGCTGTGTGGGACATTATACTGAATATTGGGGGCTGTAGTGGATATCATGCTGTGTGGGTTGCTGTGAGAGACATTATACTGTATATAAAGGGCTGTGTGGCCATTCTGCTGTATTGTGACTGGGGTGCCATGATACTGTATGGGGTGCTGTTGGGACCATCATACTATATAATGAGGGCTGTGGTGGACATCATAATGTATATTGGGGGCTGTTGTGGATATTGTACTGTATGGGAGGCTGTGGTGACCATCATACTGTGTAGGAGGTCAGTGTTAGGAGGGGGTGCAGTTTGGAGTGGACAATGTGGTGAGCAGAATGAGGACATATTGTTAAAAAAGGGTACAGTATGAATATGGAGAAGGGGCTGCATGAAATGGGGGTACTGGATGGATAGAGGTTAGCATAGCGGAGGGACAGTGTGGAGCTATAGAGAGTGTAAGAGAAAACAGTGGAGAGTGGACAGCCATGGTATAAGCCATGGTTCATAGGTGTGGCGGTTATAGCTGATAATGGCAGACAGTGGGGCGATTATACAGTGGCATGTAAAAGTTTGGGCACTGCTGTTCAAAATTACTGATATTGTGAACAGTTAAGCAAACTGAAGATGAAATGATCTGTAAAAGGTCTAAAGTTAAAGATAACACATTTCCTTTGTATTTTAGACAAAAAAAATATTTATATATTTTCATCTTTTACCTTTTAAAAATTACAAAAAGGAAAATGGGCAGATGCCAAAGTTTGGGCACCCTTGAAGATGTGTGTGCTCAAATAACTTAGACCAAGGTTTCAGACCTTAATTAGCCTGTTAGGGTTATGACTTCTTCACTGATGATATTCATGTACTGATGATGGTTCCGGTGATGAATACAGCACCACAACCATCAACGCTATGTGAATATATCACCAGAGTCATTAATAGTACATGAATATAGTACCATAACAACCATCACTACATGAAGATGTCACCACAACCACCATCAGTAAAGGAATAAGAGACAAGAACCACCATCAGTACATGAATACGTCACCAGAACCGTTATCCATACAGGAATATGACACAAGAACCACCTTAAGTTTTGTTGCAAACTGTATTTGTTGCATGATGGATATTAAAACCATCATATGTATCCCTTTATAATGGGGAATGGTTTCTGTTTAGCTTCTAGCCAGGTATCCACCAAAATCTGCACACCTTAATTGAAGCCAAATGGTCCTCATTATAGTTAAGTAATATTAGGTTCCATGACTGTCCTTGTTTTTACTTTTACTGGAATGTTTTGGTGAAACAGTTAACAATTCTAGTGGAAGTGGTCATCAGAGCAGGGATCTGCGTTATTGGTCCTGTTACCTTAGTCTCTGACCCATTCCTTTACATGTCATTGAGGGTTCACGTGGGGGAGGGGGCATCATTGGCTTCCTCTACCCGGGGCACCAAAGTACCTTGTCCTGGCCCTGTTAGAGACAGTATTATCACTGTCCTCATTGTGGCTCAAAATCTAAATTCCATAGCACGATTATGTCCTTTCTATTCTTTTCTGTACTTCGGGCTACTATGCTCCTACTAATACCCGCAACTTATGCCATGTACACTAAAGATGGCTTCATGCCCTGCCCACTACCTAGCATGAGAGAGTAAAACAAACTACCTTATAATTAGTGGAAAGTTAGAAAATATATTGATAGAGAACTTCATTTACAGATGTAAACACGGCAGTTCTTGAAAAGTATTTTTTCAATTCCTGTAGCAGATAGAACACAATATGATGAAGGAATGCATTCATTCTGAAGCTGATGACTGAAAAGACTCCTGTTTTGCAGTGATCATAACAAGCTGGCTTGTCTGACAACACAAATTTTGATGGCGATTATAATGGCATTGATTACCATATACTGAAGACTTCTACAATTCCATTGTCTTTTATAATAGCTTTACTGTTAATCTCACTCTGGTTTGATAATGCTCTTACTAGTGAGGAGACTTATGTATCTGACTCGCCCCCTGAGCCGTGGGGCACGCGGAACTGTGCAGTAGGGGGACGCTGGGAGTAGTAGTGGCGGCCCGGTCCCGCGGCTCAGGGTGGTCAGACCAATGGTAGTCTGCTACGTGCTTTAGATAATGTCCGACTACGCCACCCGTGGATTGCGGTTATTAGGAACCGCCGCTGCAAGGCAGTCCGCTGGGGCTGATGATGTGTGCAGCTGGGATGGTGTGACTCCCCACGGGAAGAGTGCAGCCCCAGGGCAGTGTAGCGGATGGTGGGAGTGATGGTGGTGAGAGTCCCTGTACCGGTAGTGCTGGAGGAGCGAAAGAGCACACAGACAACGTACTGCAGTCCAATGTCTTTTACTCACAGTTCAGGTACTCCAGGTCACTTCTGTACAGGTAGTGACCGCCCGAGCCGTGCTGCGTCCACCAGGTGCGGGGCTCGGTCAACTCCCAGGCAGTTGAGGAGCATGGCACAGGACCCCCTTTAATCCTTTCTCTGGCCTGTCTCACCAGTGACCCACTTTTGTCCAGCTGTCGCGGACTTGTGCGGTTAAACGTGGGCCCCGTCCTCCGCTGTCCTATATGGTGCCTTCCTAGCAGGTTTGATGAGGTGTCGCACCAATAAATGATCACGACGACCGGTCTTTGGCTGAGGGCAGTTTCTCCTCCACCAACTTGGGATCCGGTACCCTTAATCTGCCTGACCCTTCACCCTGGATTCTCGTGGGTTCTTAGGGTCCCTTCCACCTTCTTGTTCCTGAGCCCTTCTGTTTCTCTGTCTCTCCTTCTCCTTCTTTCCTGTTCTGTCTTCTCCTCCTTCCCTTGGCCTCTTCTCCAGGCCCACTTCTCCTTCTCCTCTCAGGCTCCGGCCTCTTCTCTAGGCCTGCCTCTGGAGCAGCACTCAGCCTGAGCTGCTGCTCCCTGTCAGCTCTCCTCTCCTCACAGACTGAACTGAACACTGTTCTAAGATGGCTCCTCCCTTTTATACTTCCCTCTAGCCATGAGCCCAGGTGACCAGCAACCAATGAGCTCCTTCCTACGCTCAGGAACCAACCCCTATCTGCCCCTACAGCACTGGGTGTTCCACCCCCCCCCACTCCAGACAGGGACATAGTCGGTCGTGCCTGCACTTCTGTCTAGTGGGAGCACCGTTGAGCTGTCCCTCGGAAATGGGGTGTGTGTGCTGTATGCAGCTAACTGAGCCCTGGTCCATACTCCATCCTTACCTGGGAGTGGAATACCACACCTCTGGCAGAGGTGCAATACCCCTGTAGCGGCCGAGCCCTCGGGGCGCTACATTCCCCCCTGGTAAAGCACAGCACGTCCTCGGGCTGGAAAAGAGCAAAAACAGGTAATTACAGGACATGCAAAACTTTTTAAAACTTTTCACATCAGAAAACAGGCAACATGGTTCAATTCCCTTTATGGGAAACACTTTTCTTTTCTTGTCACTATTATAAAACACTTTGCTAATGCCTCTGGAACTCTTTTGTCATATAAAACACCTTGTAAAACATTTGCATTATCACCTAGCAGCATATTAAACTTTCTCATGTAAAACATTTTTAAGTAAAGCACATTCTTGGATTCTTGGATCATGGCCGCGGTGCAACTTGCGACCAGGTAAAGGTGCAACAGTCCAGTAAATCTTGAGGTAGATGTTGCGGTTTTTGTATAAAACCAGTAGGGGGCGCTTTAGGAAGCGCAACTATATACAAGGGATTTGACCGCTCTCAGTCCTCGGCCAGTTTTGGGAAGAGGAATGGCTGCTCACAGTCCTCAGCCTGGTAGGGGTACAGTTCAATATTTGTCCCAACCGGGACCACACTTTCAAGACGGGAACAGTCCCAAAAACAGTTCTCTGTACCCTGAAGGGTAGCTATGTACAATTCCACTTTACCGTTCACTGGTAACGGTGTCCTCCTGATGCTCCATCTTCCTCATGATCTTCAGGCCCGTCCGGGCCCTCTTGGTACTCAGAGTCCAAGTGGTACTGCTCCTCCTCTTCTACCACTCTGTGAACGTGCAGGGCGTACCATCCCTTCACGCCTTGGTGTCGGGTGTAGGACACCACGTCCCCTGGAAACAGATCTCGCCCTCGATGACCCTCAGGCAGGTGGCTCTCCACATCTCTCCTCATCACGAACACATCGCTGATGGTCTCAGGGTCTCGGATGAAACCGCAGCCATGTTCCATGTGAAATTTCATGACAGTCCCGGTGACTCAGGGACCGCGGGCAGCTCGGGGATCTCGTCGGGCCTTCATCTTCTGCTCCACACTTTGGGCCTGCAGCTTCTCCTGTTTCATGCGCCGCTCCCGCTGCTCCCTCTCGAACACCACCAGCTGTTGGCGGCAGTACTCCCGTCGACGGGCGGCGTCCGGGGGTACGCGGCCTTGCGACCAGGCCCGCGCTGGGCGTTTCCTAGTTGCACCCTGGGGTGGTACAGCGGGTGCAGGGGGCGCTAGGCCTTGCGACCGGGCCTGCGTTAGTGGATTACTAAGCACGCCCGGGGTCAGAGGGCACGGCGTGGGGCGGGGTTCTCTGGCAGCATCGACGGCCTGGGGACCGGTTGGTGGCGGTGGAGGCACGGTGTCGACGGCGGGTCCAGGTACGTTGGGCTCCGCAACAGGGTGCAGGGGCAGGTCGGCGGCCCCAGGGTTCGGGGTAGGGGCGTCTCCGTTACCTGCCTCTGCTGTCGCGGCCTCCTCCGCGGCGTCGTCTTCAGCCTCCGCTCTGCCGTCACTGTCCCCGGTGGCTGGTGTGCTGTTGGACATCAACGGCGCCTCCTGCTGCAGGGTCACAGCCCGCCGGGCCACTTCTTCTTTCCACCCGGCGATCACGTCCTGCTGCGCCCGGACCATTCTCCGGTCGAACTCCTCCAGCGCCGCCTGCGCATACTTGGGGTCCTCCTTGGGGAGATGGGCTAGCAGCTCGGTGAGGCTGTATGGTGGTGTGGCTTGCAGCAGGCCCCTTGCCAAAGTGCTGGAGCTGGTTCCTTTCTCCATCTCCGGGTGCGGCCTGGCCAAACTGATCCAGACCACCCCCTGCCCCGCAGTTTTCTTCTCTTTCCGCCCCCATTGGGGGTGGTTCTGGGGCATTCTGCTGACAATCACTCTCAGGGGCAGCCCCCCCACGTTGACGGACATTTCTACAGCCGTGCTCATGGTTGTTGGGGGCGGGCTTCCTCTTTGGCGCCATTCTGGGACCTGGCCCACAATGGGAGGCGGCCTCCTGTGGTCTTTTGGCGCGCACATTATGGCGCTCGTTCTTCTAGGGCAGGCGCCTGTCACGCTGTCTCTGTATACTGGAGGTAGGGGGCCTAAGCTGACCCTAAGCTGGGGCCCTGGCTAATCCCTCAACCTGGAGGTACTGTTAAAGGTACAGAGGTCCAGGCCGCCAGCGTAACCCCTACCTCCTGAGGATCCCTGCGCCTAAGTAATCTAGTCCTGAGAAGGACCCCGATCACAACAAAAGGGGACAAGTAATAATATGCCCACACACAGTACTTAGATGAACGAGACAGTACAAGGGAAAAACCAAAACCACCTTGCAGACAAAAACTACACAACTACAACAGAGAGAACACCAACGGGAAAGGAGATAAATGATAAAGCGAGGAAGGCAAAAAACTCTCCGAATACACTTATCTCTGAAACTCCAAATACCACGATCCGCTCTGTTAGTCTGCATGAAATGCTTTCACCGACACTTCCCTAACAGACCAGCAGGCATTTGAAGGAGTCTCACTACAGCAGCATTGATTGCAGCTGGGCGAGGCTGGACCTCGTCTAGCACAGAGAGAGAGAATTAACTCCCTCACTGCCGAAAAACACAAAGCACCAAAAAGTCAGCTGCGAGAAGTCAGGCTGTGTAATCGTGACGATCTTCGTGGCGACACACCCGTGACAGTACCCCCCCTTCTACGAGGGGCCTCCGGACCCTCAGGGCCAGGTTTATCCGGGTGAGTCGTGTGGAAGGCCCGAACTAATCGGTCTGCGTTAATATCCGACGCAGGAACCCACATCCTCTCCTCAGGACCATACCCTTTCCAATGAACCAGGTACTGAAGGGACCGGCGATTAAAGCGTGAATCGATGACCCTCGATACCTGGAACTCCAAGTTACCCTTGACCACCACTGGAGGGGGAGGTAAAGGTGACGGTACCACCAGCGCCACATACCTCTTAAGCAACGATCTGTGGAACACGTTGTGAATTTTAAACGTAGGGGGGAGGTCAAGACGGAATGCCACCGGATTAATAATAGAACTGATTCTGTACGGCCCGATGAACCTGGGACCCAGTTTCCAGGAGGGAACCTTAAGTTTTATATTCCTGGTAGACAACCATACCCGATCGTTCACACTTAGGTCCGGACCAGACACTCTCCTCCTATCAGCCATACGTTTGTATCGGTTCCCCATAGTATTCAGATTCTTCAGCACCCCTCTCCATACTGAAGCGAGTGATGAGGAAAAACGTTGCTCCTCAGGAACCCCCAAAGAGCCCCCCCTACTGAAAGTACAAAACTGGGGGTGAAAACCATATGCCCCAAAAAACGGGGACTTACCAGTGGACTCGCTCCGCCTATTATTAAGAGCAAACTCTGCCAGAGGTAAGAAAGAAGCCCAGTCCTCCTGGTTCTCTGACACAAAACACCGGAGATATGTCTCCAAGCTCTGGTTCATACGTTCCGTCTGACCATTGGTCTGAGGATGAAAAGCCGATGAGAACGACAAATGCATACCCCGCCGTGCACAAAACGCCTTCCAGAACTTGGACACAAACTGAGACCCCCGATCAGACACCACCTCGGAGGGTACCCCGTGAAGCCTCACAATCTCCCCAATGAACACCTGCGCAAGAGTTTTGGCATTAGGGAGAGCCGGAAGAGCGATAAAATGTGCCATCTTGCTGAACCTGTCCACTACAACGAGTATGACCGTTTTACCCGAAGACGGAGGGAGGTCCGTAATAAAGTCCATAGACAGATGAGTCCAAGGACGCTCCGGGATCTTCAAAGGTAAGAGGGCCCCAGACGGACGGGTATGTGAGGTCTTAGAGCGCGCACAAACCCCACAGGACGCGACAAAAGTTACCACCTCCTTATGTAAGTTAGGCCACCAAAACCGACGCGAGAGGAGATCCACAGTTGCTCTACTCCCCGGGTGTCCTGCAAAAACTGAGTTATGGTGTGCCTCGATCACCTTTTGTCGCAACTGATCTGGAACAAACAGTCTCCCCGGAGGTCCAACAGGGGCGTCCCCCTGAGCCTCCAATACCTCCTCCTCCAGCTCAGAGCATACTGCCGAAACCACCACCCCCTCCTGAAGGATAGGAATCGGGTCGTCTGTATTCCCGGCCCCAGGGAAACTACGAGATAAGGCATCCGCCTTTACATTTTTTGACCCAGGACGATATGTAACGACAAAATTAAACCTGGTAAAAAACAATGACCACCTAGCTCGTCTGGGATTCAGACGTTTCGCGGACTCCAGATATAGCAGGTTCTTGTGATCGGTGATGACGGTGACCGGATGGACTGCCCCCTCCAAAAAATGGCGCCACTCCTCAAAAGCTAACTTAATGGCCAAGAGTTCCCTATTGCCGACATCGTAATTCCTCTCAGCGGACGACAATTTTTTAGAGAAAAAGGCGCACAGATGCCACTTACCAGGGGACGAACCTTGTGACAATACTGCTCCCACCCCTACCTCGGAAGCGTCTACCTCTACAATGAATGGCTGTGACGCATCCGGTTGAATGAGTATGGGTGCCGAGGCAAAACATTTTTTCAAGGAGGAGAATGCTTGACAAGCCTTGTCAGACCACCTAGAAAAATCCGTCCCCTTTTTAGTCATGTCTGTGAGAGGCTTAACCATGGACGAGAAATTACGAATGAACTTCTGGTAATAATTAGCAAACCCCAGGAAACGTTGTAGTGCCTTAAGATTCTCTGGCCGATCCCACTCAAGAACTGCCCGCACTTTCCCAGGGTCCATACGAAAACCGGACGCTGAAACCAGGAAGCCTAAAAACTGGAGTTCCTGTACGGCGAACACACACTTTTCCCATTTGGCATACAGTTTATTATCCCGCAAGATCTGTAACACCTGCCTAACGTGCTCCTGATGAGACACCAGATCCGGCGAGTAAATTAAGATATCATCCAGATATATGACAACAAACTGTCCCACCAGGCGGCGAAAAATGTCATTAACAAAGTGTTGGAACACCGCTGGGGCATTAGTCAGACCGAATGGCATGACAAGGTTCTCATAATGCCCCTCCGGAGTGTTAAACGCCATCTTCCACTCATCCCCCTCCTTCATCCTAATCAGATTGTACGCCCCCCTGAGATCCAACTTAGAGAACCATTTGGCGCCCACGATCTCATTAAAGAGATCGGGAATAAGTGGGAGCGGATACGGATCTCGGACCGTAATCCGATTAAGTTCACGGAAATCCAGGCAAGGGAGTAGGCCTCCATCTTTCTTCTTAACAAAGAAGAACCCTGCAGCCACCGGTGAAGATGAAGTTCTAATATGCCCCTTAGCCAGACTTTCTGAAATATAATCCTTCATGGCCTGCCTCTCAGGACCAGAAAGGTTATACAACCTAGCTTTAGGTAACTTGGCCTCAGGGAGCAGTTTTACAGAACAGTCATACTCGCGATGAGGAGGTAGTTCCTGACACCCTTTCTCCGAGAATACATCCTCAAAGTCCGCCAGAAATGGAGGTAAGACCCAAGGAGTAACCGCACCGATGACCGTGTTCATGCAGTTTTTATTACAGAATTTACTCCATTGGCTTATCTCTCTGGTTTGCCAATTAATAACTGGGTTATGCTTAGTTAACCAAGGAAGGCCCAACACTATAGGAGTGGGAAGACCCTTCAACACGTAGCAAGACAACAGTTCTTTATGTATCGCCCCCACTTGAAGTTTTACGTCATGCACAGCTTGCAAAAAACTTCCCTGACCGAGAGGCCTGGCATCGATCGAGAATATGGGGATGGGTTTAGCCAACTCACTCAATCGCATACCCTGAACCCGGGCAAACCGAGCATCAACCAGATTAGCCCCGGCCCCACTATCCAGAAGAACAGATATCCTCTCAGTTCTCGTACCCACCACCACCTCCGCCGGTACGAGAAACTGAGACGAACCTAGGGACGAAATACCTACTCCCAGATTGCCGTCCACCACACAACCTGGAATCAACAGTTTTCCGACGACTCTTCACCCTGCAAGGGACGGGATGGACACCCCCCAATAAAATGTCCCTTTCTCCCGCAGAAGAAACACCTTCCTGTCTTATGGCGCACCACCGGTCCCCTCCCCCGAAATGATGTCCCTCCTAATTGCATAGGCTCCTCTGGACTGACCAGGGGAACCACCATATGAGGGGACCTTGTAGGAGGTGGAGTCATCACAGGGGGTAGAGTTATCCCGCACCTCTCCCGAAGCCGTCTGTCAACGCGAATAGCAAGGGCCATAGCGGCTTCCAGTGACGCGGGAGAGTCATACTGTGCCAACACATCCTGTAATTTGTCGGATAAACCTTGACAAAACTGGCTTCTAAGAGCCGGATCATTCCACTGGGTGTCCGTGGCCCACCTACGGAACTCCGAACAGAATTCCTCCGCTGGACGATCTCCCTGCTGGATCCTACGTAACTTAGACTCAGCAAGGGAGATCCGATCTGGGTCATCATATACGAGTCCCAGAGCAGCGAAAAACCTATCCACTGACTGGAGAGCCGGGGAGCCCGGGGGAACAGAGAACGCCCAAGATTGTGGGTCCCCTTGTAGGAGCGAGATGACAATTCCCACCCTTTGTTCTTCACTCCCCGATGACCGAGGCCGCAGCCGAAAGTACAACTTGCATGCCTCCCGGAAAACAAAAAACTTGTCCCGCCCCCCAGTGAACCTGTCAGGGAGAGCTACTTTAGGTTCTGGTCCGGCTTGCTCCTGAGGATACAAAACCTTGGACCTAACGTCCGCCAGCTCCATGGACAAACTCTGCAACTGCCGAGCTAGACCGGCTACTGGATCCATGGTAGCTGGAGAAAAACTAAGTGGTCGGTGAAAATGTCACGCTGTCTCTGTATACTGGAGGTAGGGGGCCTAAGCTGACCCTAAGCTGGGGCCCTGGCTAATCCCTCAACCTGGAGCTACTGTTAAAGGTACAGAGGTCCAGGCCGCCAGCGTAACCCCTACCTCCTGAGGATCCCTGCACCTAAGTAATCTAGTCCTGAGAAGGACCCCGATCACAACAAAAGGGGACAAGTAATAATATGCCCACACACAGTACTTAGACGAACGAGACAGTACAAGGGAAAAACCAAAACCACCTTGCATACAAAAACTACACAACTACAACAGAGGGAACACCAACGGGAAAGGAGATAAATGATAAAGCGAGGAAGGGAAAAAACTCTCCGAATACACTTATCTCTGAAACTCCAAATACCACGATCCGCTCTGTTAGTCTGCATGAAATGCTTTCACCGACACTTCCCTAACAGACCAGCAGGCATTTGAAGGAGTCTCACTACAGCAGCATTGATTGCAGCTGGGCGAGGCTGGACCTCGTCTAGCACAGAGAGAGAGAGAATTAACTCCCTCACTGCCGAAAAACACAAAGCACCAAAAAGTCAGCTGCGAGAAGTCAGGCTGTGTAATCGTGACGATCTTCGTGGCGACACATCCGTGACAGCGCCATCTTTAGTACAATGAAACAGTCTCTTTTCAGGCGCGCAGTACCCGTTGTTAGCGGGCACGAAATCCTGCCGACTACGCCAAAGCTGACTCGCCCCCTGAGCCGTGGGGCACGCGGAACTGGGCAGTAGGGGGACGCTGGGAGTAGTAGTGGCGGCCCGGTCCCGCGGCTCAGGGTGGTCAGACCAATGGTAGTCTGCTACGTGCTTTAGATAATGTCCGACTACGCCACCCGTGGATTGCGGTTATTAGGAACCGCCGCTGCAAGGCAGTCCGCTGGGGCTGATGATGTGTGCAGCTGGGATGGTGTGACTCCCCACGGGAAGAGTGTGGCCCCAGGGCAGTTTAGCGGATGGTGGGAGTGATGGTGGTGAGAGTCCCAGTACCGGTAGTGCTGGAGGAGCGAAAGAGCACACAGACAACGTACTGCAGTCCAATGTCTTTTACTCACAGTTCAGGTACTCCAGGTCACTTCTGTACAGGTAGTGACCGCCCGAGCCGTGCTGCGTCCACCAGGTGCGGGGCTCGGTCAACTCCCAGGCAGTTGAGGAGCATGGCACAGGACCCCCTTTAATCCTTTCTCTGGCCTGTCTCACCAGTGACCCACTTTTGTCCAGCTGTCGCGGACTTGTGCGGTTAAACGTGGGCCCCGTCCTCCGCTGTTCTATATGGTGCCTTCCTAGCAGGTTTGATGAGGTGTCGCACCAATAAATGATCACGACGACCGGTCTTTGGCTGAGGGCAGTTTCTCCTCCACCAACTTGGGATCCGGTACCCTTAATCTGCCTGACCCTTCACCCTGGATTCTCGTGGGTTCTTAGGGTCCCTTCCACCTTCTTGTTCCTGAGCCCTTCTGTTTCTCTGTCTCTCCTTCTCCTTCTTTCCTGTTCTGTCTTCTCCTCCTTCCCTTGGCCTCTTCTCCAGGCCCACTTCTCCTTCTCCTCTCAGGCTCCGGCCTCTTCTCTAGGCCTGCCTCTGGAGCAGCACTCAGCCTGAGCTGCTGCTCCCTGTCAGCTCTCCTCTCCTCACAGACTGAACTGAACACTGTTCTAAGATGGCTCCTCCCTTTTATACTTCCCTCTAGCCATGAGCCCAGGTGACCAGCAACCAATGAGCTCCTTCCTACGCTCAGGAACCAACCCCTATCTGCCCCTACAGCACTGGGTGTTCCACCCCCCCCCCACTCCAGACAGGGACATAGTCGGTCGTGCCTGCACTTCTGTGTAGTGGGAGCACCGTTGAGCTGTCCCTCGGAAATGGGGTGTGTGTGCTGTATGCAGCTAACTGAGCCCTGGTCCATACTCCATCCTTACCTGGGAGTGGAATACCACACCTCTGGCAGAGGTGCAATACCCCTGTAGCGGCCGAGCCCTCGGGGCGCTACATATCCTCTGTGCATAAAGTGCTCTGGTATAAAGGGAGCCTTAAAGGGGTTGTCCACTACCTTCACTCTCTTTAATAAATGAAGTAGAACTCAATATAAAATAAAAGTAACAGATTCTTACCTCCAACACTGGCGCTGTTTCAGCCTTGTTGGCGCCAAGGCTCCTAAGGCACACGTGACAATGTTATGCCCAAAGGCATAACGATCATGATTGGAAAGGTTGACCGGCGGCAGGCAGATGAGGGGCCCACCGACATCAGCACAATCTTCAGTGTGGCATATAGGACTAAAAGGGGTTAATCAGTCATGAAAGGTTGATTATGAGCCGCTGAATGGCTGCTCACCATATCTCCACCACTGGGTGGGATTCACTGCAAATTGAGAGCTGTTTGTCTCACACATGCTGGGGAGTATGGAGGTTGCATATCTCCTGGATTGTGTTCCTTTGCTAAAGGACTAAGAAGCTGGACTCCGAGCCAGGCGAGATAGCCAGCACTACTGTATGGACTTGACACTTTATGTTTTATTTTATACTGGACAAGAACTGTATTTAAGTTTTCTGTGATGTGGTTTATGAGGACTGAAACCAGCTAGACTTTAAATAAAAGCAGTTCCTGTTATACCTCCGATTGCTCCCAAGTGAATAGCATTGTTACAGTAGTCAATGGAAATAAGTGAAAATAAATTTTTGTATTAACTTATTAGGCATGGTGAGTTTTTGGTGAGTTTTTGACGCTGTGTATTTTCACTGCATCAAAAAAGCAGCGTCTTACAGTTCCAGCAAAGCGGATGGAATGTATAGAAATCTCATATAAACTGTGCTTCTTTTTTACTCAGTGGAATCTGACCTGCGGTGCATGTTTCAAATCCGCAACATATCAAGTTTTATTGCAGGTACGCTGAGCTTTATTTGCAGATTTTCCCTATAGACTTACATTAGATGCAGGTAAAAAACACACGAGCATTTTTGGTTGATTTCCGCTGCGGAAACTCATCAAAAATGTATGTAATCCCCACATGACTATACTGTATCAATAAAATTTTTTCAAAGCCAAATACCAGGAAGTATAAAAAACAAAGTGACTTTATTTAAAACAGGACATACCAACAAGAGACAAATAATGCAGTGTCAAAAAAGATAAAAACGCATGTAAAAAACATACTCAAAACGCAATGAAAAAACACAATAACCTACAATAATTTACTTAAAAGATGCAGAAAATCTGCACCATCAGAAACTCACCAAAAGCTCATCTTGGGAACGAGCCTTGGAGTTTTCTTTTGCAGTTGACATTGTGAGTGTAAGTTTTTTATTAACGTTATTCTGAAAATCAATAAAAAGTAACAAAATACTAAATTTATAAATCTTTATGTTTGCACTTGAGACATAATTAGGGATGAGTGAAACCATAGAAGTTCAGGTTCATTGGGTTTGGCCGAACTTGAGTCCAAAGTTCGGTCCAGGTACCAGAACTTGACCCAAACTTGACCCTGGACCCGAACCCCATATAAGTCAATGGTGACCTGAACTTTGGTGCTGTAAAATGGCTGTAAAATGGTCATGGTAATGGCTAGAATAAGGTTTCGTAAGAGCAGAACAATTGCCCTGCAAACAAATGTGGATACGAAAATGGCTTAAAATAACATAGAAAAAAACTAAAAAGTAATCTTGAACCAGGAGGTGGAGGTTCAAGTGAAGGAGTGGAACAGTGGCTTGCATGAGTAGTTTACTGTACTTGTTAATAAATAAATAAATGAAAAAAATAACGTGGGGTCCCCCCTATTTTTAATAACCAGCCAAAGGAAAGCACACAGCTGTGAGCTGGTCTTATTATGCTAGGAAGGGGCCAATATCCATAGACCTTCCCAGCCTATTAATATCAGCCCCAGCTATCTGCTATACCTGGTTATTAAAAATGGTGGAACCCTAAAAAATGACATGGGGGCCCCCTTATTTTTAATAACCAGCTAAGGCAAAGAAGATAACCAGTGGCTGATATTAATAGGCTGGGAAGGCCCATTTATATTAGTCCCTTCTCAGCCTAATCAGACCAGCCTTCAGCCTTACTGATGTCACCTCAGTTCACAACCACCTGGTCTCGAGGAGTGTAGCAGTGCCACGAGTGCACCAGTTTATGCAGCTTCGTTCTCTGAACGGGGTTCCATACACTGGATGAAGAAGACGGAGATTGTCTTGGGACCTCCATTTGGATTATGGCGGACCAGTGTGGATTATTTTTTTTTTAATAAATGGGTAAGAAAGGGACATTGAGTGATTTTTTCAAATAAAAAACTTTTGAGTGTGTGTTTATTTCTTTTGACTACAGGGTTAGTATTGGGGATGTCTGACAGACACCTTTCCATTACAAACCCACGGGCGATAGCTGTTGACATCAACCCCACAATTCCATTACCCCGATTTCCAATGCACCAAGGAAATCCGGAGGAACTGAGGCAAAGTGCCAGAATTGGTGCATCATTTCTGGGGCAGTTGAGGGCTGGTCTATTAGGCTGGGAAGGGGTCAATATCCATGGACCTTCTCAACCTATAAATATCAGCCCCCAGGTGTTTGCTTTGCCTTAGCTGCTTATTAAAAATAGGGGAGACCCGGCGTCATTATTTTTAGGGTCCCCCCATTTTTAATAACCAGCAAAGGCAAAGCAGACAGCTGATGGCTGATATTAATAGGCTGGGAAGGTCCATGGATATTATCCCCTTCCCAGCATAATTAGATCACCTCACTGCTATCTGCTTTCCCTTGGATGGTTATTAAAAATAGGGAGAACACCACGTTTTTTTTAAATTATTTATTTATTTTACACTGTCAGGCCGGGTCATGTGATGCGCCAGCCAATCACAGCCATGTCATTACTTGGCATGGCTGTGATGGAACCGGAAGTTCTCACAGTCTTAAATCTTGTTGACTGGCTATGCTGCAGCCTTTCAACAAGCTTTATTAGACTGCTGAACCCGAACAGTAATATGGATGTACAGTAAGAGGTCTGAGTTCGGGCTTAGGCACCGGATACTAGGTGACTGGTACGAACCCCGAACTTTATCATTCGGGTTCGCTCATCCCTAGACATAATGTTTTCTTTATTGATGGAGCTGCATGAGGTCTTCTTTTTTGGCAGGATGAGTTATAGTGGCTAATGGTACAATTTTGGGGTTTATGTGACATTTTAATCAGTTTTTATTCCATTTTTTGTGAAACACCGTAACATAAAATCAGCGATTCTGAATTTTTTTTATGGTGCTCATGATATTCCTATTGATACCATCGACTTTGTTGGAACTGCCAGATGCTGCTCTTTTTTGGCGTATTGAAAATATGCAGAAACAAAAACTCTCCAAAAACTCATCATGGGAACCTAACCTTATAGTTTGAGTCATTACAGACGTGGCAAAGCCAAACATATGTTTTTTTTTCAATAATAAAGGACTTAAAACAGAAAAAAGTTTTCTTTTTTTGTTAAATGTTTACTTTGCTGCTGTGATACACACCTACTGTGACACAGGGACAGAAGGAGATCAAACATCATTTCCCTCCTGACTCTGCTTGTTAACTGCCCCTCATCTCGCCAGCTCTCTTGATTCACACTGGCTGAAGGGGTAAGGTTGGCCTTTAAAAAACTGTATCTAAGCCTGAATCACAGCTACATAGGATATCCATGACTCATTTTGAAGCTGAGATTGTCTGTAGCCACCACCCAGCAAAACGTCCTGGGTTAAATTGAGAGTTGTGAATGACAGCCATAGACATCTAAAGCTCTCAGTTTAACCCCTGATATCTTAGTCAGGGTTAGCTTCAAATTGAGCTGTGGATTGCCTCTGTATCTGTGATTCAGGTTGAGATATGGTCATTAGTAGCTGGGACATATATCATATGTCCTTGGCTAATGAGTTACCACACTGAAAGGATATATGAGGTATGTCCTTGGCAGGGAAAGGGTTAACCTATATCTATGTATAATGGTTTGTATTGTACAGTCTTATTTAAGATCACGACATGCCACTGTAGTGCCATGGACTTTAAATTGAGCTTTTAAACTGGAAGTTAGTGACAGTGTGTGGCTGAGACCATATGGAGTGCATGGAGAGTCCATGTAGCCCCATGGTTTTGTGTCTGGGTGTTATGCTGTAGAGAGAAGTTGCTTGGAGAAATGCTAAGGAGAAGCATGACTGAGCTGAGAAAGGTCAGGACACAGTCCTCTGGACCAAATTAGGACAGACTGCTTGGGAAAAGTGAATTCTGTCTATGCAAAGCCATTTGTGGTCAGGTGGGCTTGTAATAAACTGCAATAGTGAAGTGCTACTTCGTTGATCCCCATCAGTCCAATAATTAATAGTGAAGGAACCTTTTATGCTTAAAACTGACCCTTAAATAGGGAGATAGTCACCACTAAGTCAGTTGTATTCAGATGGTGTCAATCATGTCAGCAATTGATTGATTAAGTACCACAAGCGGAAATGGTTCCATAAAAACACTGAGGACCATTCCATACTTTGAGAGATGGTGTTTGTAAATACCACTCCTAGGCAATTACCCTCTTTTGCCCATTTGTTAGCAAAAAAAAATCCACATGGTCCGCTGTAAATCCATAATAATGCATCTGGAGGCTGTGATGCGCGGTGAAATCAGTAACGTAACTGCTCACCATGGTTGCTGGAACACAGTGAGAGTAATAGTCTGTGAATCTCCATGGATATTGGCCCCTTCCCAGAATAATAACACCAGCTCACAGCTGTCTGCTTTCCCTTAGCTGGTTATTATCAAAATGTAGGCCCCACATAATTTTTTATTTATTTATTTCATTAGCTGAATTCATGTACAGAAAACTACACATACAAAGCACTGATTATATATCTCATTGACATATTTCTGTCTATTCTATTCTGACAGTTCAGACTGTGAGTTTACTGTACTTCACTGATGAAATGTCGGGTGTCCGTTAAGATGTGTGAGTAAAAATCGGAAGGCACACGTATTTTCCGTGTGCTGTGCGATTCTCTTTCTCGCACCCATTGATTTGTATTGGCGAGTGCGATCCAATTTCTTGCAGACAATTGCAGCATGGTGCGATTTTTTTTTCATTCCGATCCGAGCTGAGAAAAAATTCGCAAGTGAGCACTGACTCATTTACTAACATTGGTCAGAGTGCAATGCAATGTTTTCTCGCATTGGACTAGTCCGATTTATACGCCAGTGAGATCGAGCCATAATAGTTGTGCCAAACTTAATGTAACATTATTGTAATGTTATTACCAATAATTGTGCCTTGTTTCAAAATAAAAAACCTTGGTTTCCTTACCATTTGACATCTTACAGTAAGTACCAGCAAAATAGTATTTGGTAAGGCCAATACCTAAAATCATTATTAGGTCAGTGTATTGAATAGTATAATTTGAAAATGATAGCTCACTTGTCAAAAAAGCTAATCCCTTAGGCGGGGAACTTAATGGTAGCTTTTTAGTACTGCTTGAGTTGCAGAATAGCAACACACAGATTGGACTCTGTTCTTATCACATTAAAATCCTAATATGGGAGAATTTGTTAAGAGGATCATCCGACGTATACTTCAGACAGAAGGCAGTAAAGCATCTCTGTGTAGAGCCATATGATAGGATACAGTTGCAATCAAAATGAATCAACCCCATTGCAAATTAGATTTATTAGCAACATTTTCAAATCTTCTGCAGTTCTAATAACCAATCAAACAAGATCATAGTAACATAGTAACATAGTTTCTAAAGCCGAATAAAGACTTGCGTCCATCAAGTTCGACCTCTTAGTTCTGTAATTGCTAAAGTTGATCCAGAGGAGGGCAAAAACCCCAAATGATTTGGCCAATCTTCACCTGAGGAAAAATTCCCTCCCGACTCTGAAACCAGCAGTCAGAATAAATCCCTGTATCAACCTACTATTTTATTTTATTTTTAAGTATATGCTGAAATCTGCCTGGTATCTAGAAATGCATCCAGTCCCCGCTTGAACTGGTGTAGTGAATCCGACATTACCGTCTCCTCACTCAGTGAATTCCATATTCTCACTGCTCTTACCGTAAAGAACCCCTTCCTATGCTGGTGTTGAAACCTTTTCTCTTCCAGTCTTAGTGAGTGCCCTCTTGTTACCGTAATATCCCTCCTTTTGAACAAATCCCGGGCAAGATCTCTATACTGTCCCCTAACATATTTGTACACATTTATTATGTCCCCCCTCAACCTTCTCTTTTCCAGGCTGAATAGTCCTAGTTTTGCCAACCTCTCTGGGTATTGCAGTCCCACCATTCCCTTTATTAATTTTGTTGCCCTCCTTTGTACCTTTTCAAGCTCATTTATATCCTTTCTATATATTGGGGCCCATAACTGAGCACAGTATTCCAAGTGTGGTCTGACCAGTGCTTTGTACAGTGGAAGAACAATGTTCTCATCCTTTGCAGCTATACCTCTTCTGATACATCCCATTACCCTGTTTGCCCTTACAGCAGCGGCCTGACTTTGGGCACTCCAATTTAGTTTGCTATCAATCAAGATGCCCAAGTCCTTCTCCATCTCTGAATTCCCCAATGATTTCCCATTCAGTGAGTACTGGTGACTTCCATTTTTCCATCCCATATGTATGACCTTACATTTCTCCTCATTAAACCTCATTTGCCATTTAATGCTCCACCTACCCAGCTTATCCAAATCCCTCTGTAGGTCTGCACTGTCCTCTTTTGTATTAATTGTTTTACATAACTTTGTGTCATCTGCAAATATTGATATTTTACTATTTATCCCGTTGACTATGTCGTTAATAAAGATATTAAATAACATTGGGCCTAGTACAGACCCCTGTGGTACCCCACTAGTGACGCTTACCCAATCTGAGTATATTCCATTTATAACCACCCTCTGCCTTCTATCCTTTAGCCAGTTAGCTACCCACTTGCAGACATTTTCCCCTCAGCCCCATCATTCTCATTTTGTATACCAACCTATTATGTGGCACGCTATCGAAGTAGCTCAATACAACTAATATACAAAGTGGTTTCTCCAAATACAACACAAAATGCCACTTTTAGTGATTATTGCAGTATCAGAATTATTCATTCCTTAATGACAAGAACCTTAGTAATTAGTAGAGCACCTTTGTCTATTATGACCTGCTGCAGACGTGATGTATAGTCAGACACCAGCTTCTGGCAGCGTTCCTGAGGATTCTTAGCCCACTTCTCATGGGCAATGGCCTCCAATTCACTAACATTCTTTGATTTATGTTGTGCAATCGCCTTCTTTTAAAGGGACTCTGTCAGTAGACTCAACCCTCCTAAGCCGACTATATGGGCACGCAGGTCATAGAAAGTTGAATTAAATGATACCTTGATATCTCTGATTCGACAACCTGCATAGAGGTTTTACCCTTCATAAAATAGCTGACTTTCTTGGCTAGAATGAACATCCCCGAGGTTTTCCTCATACAGTAATAACTATTGGGCCTCTGCGCCAGTTTAACATTCTTGATGGATGAATGCTGGTATTGAATAAATGTTGTTACATTTATTGACCACTTCTGATTGACTGTGTGATATTAGTTATACATACAAGGGTTTAGAAATGAGTTTGTTTTGTTATTGAGTTATAGACATCCCTTTTGAAGTATTGACAATATTGACACAATTCTACTTTACTCATTGTCATGGAAAGGGAATCTACAACTAAATATAGAACTTGTCAATTAGTGAGAAGAATGCCCTTTCAGCTGAGAAGTTGTTTTCAAGAAACCACCAAATGCCACACACTTGATTTATGGATTGAATTTTAGCATTTTACATAAATTAAAAAAATTCAGTATCTGATGTTTTGTTTTTTGATTTTTATTTTATCTGTTTTATTCGTGTTAGTATTTATAATCGCTGGACTTGTTACAGTTTTATGGCTGTGTGCTTCAATGCTGATTATAATGTCAATTTCTATACTACATTCATTTTTAGCAATGTTTTATGGTAATTTTTTTATATTTTCAATACTTTCTACAAATCTTACCACCCCCGTACTCCATCCTCCACACATGACATGCCGTTCACGCTCTCACAGTATGGTATTTAACTCTTGGCTCTGTTATTTTCAGACTAATGTACATTGTACTGAGTAGTGAAAATGAATTTACTTAGAAGTAGTTGAAAGCTGAAAGTAGATTGGCGGCAGCTGGAATATAAAAGATGTCTGGTAAGCTTATTATATTATTGACCTTATAAACTCTGCTGCATCTCTAGAAACCAATAAAAAATGTCCGTTTTTCCTGAGTGACTACTTTATTTCAGTGGCAGACACACAGTATAATTTTTTGCAATCTTTGCAGATGCATGAGGGCCCATTGTGTAAGGGACCCATTATCACCTTTAGGGCTGCCATCAGGGCATTACTGCCCTTACTGCTGTGTGAGGCCCCTGTCAGGGCCGCCATCAGGGCATTACTGGTTGGGCCCCCATTCTTCTGCTCACCGGGCCCCAGTTCACCAGGACGCACGTTCACTTTAAATCTATTGCCGTGCGGGAAGCTTCCCACACGGAAATAGTTAACAGCTGATGGGATGATGGGAGAGCCCGGCGCTGCTGGAGCGCTGCAAGGTAAAAAGAAACTTTTTTTTTTACTTTTTTTTTTAAAGCTGTACCGGCAGGATGGGGGACAATGGGGGCAGGATGGAAACATGGGGGCAGAATGGGGGACAATGGGGACAGGATGTAGAGACATGGGGGGCAGAATGGGTGACATGGGGGCAGAATGGAGAGACATTGGGGCAGGAATGAGTCATGGGGGCAGGATGGAGACACATTGGGGCAGAATGGAGAGACATGGGGGCAGGATGGAGACATGGGAGCAGAATGGAGACATGGGGGCAGAATGGAGACATGGGGCAGAATGGAGAGACATTGGGGGCAGAATGGAGACATGGGGCAGAATGGAGACATGGGGCAGAATGGAAACATGGAGGCAGAATGGGACATGGGGACAGAATAGAAACATGGGGGCAGAATGGAAACATGAGGGCAGAATGAAGATATGGGGGCAGAATGGAGACATGGGGGCAGAATGGAATCATGAAGGCAGAATGGAGACATGGGGGACAGAATGGAGACATGGGGCAGAATGGAGACGTGGGGACAGAATGGAAACATGAGGGCAGAAAGTAGACATGGGGGACAGAATGGAGACATGGGGCAGAATGGAGACATTGGGCAAAATGGAAGCATGGGAGCAGGAAGGAGACATGGGGCAGAATGAAAACATGGAGGCAGAATTGGAGACATGGGGGCAGAATGGAAACATGGGGGCAGAATGGGAGACATTGGGGCAGAATGGAAACATGGGGCAGAATGGGAGACATTGGGGCAGAATGGGAACATGGGGGCAGAATGGGAGACACATGGGGGGCAGAATGGAAACATGGAGGCAGAGTGGAAACATGGAGGCAGAGTGGAAACATGGAGGCAGAATGGAGACCGGAGGGCAGAATGGAGACATGGGGGCAGAATGTAGGCTTGGGGGCAGAATGGAAACATGGCTGTAGAATGGAGCCATGGGGCAGAATGGAGACATGGAGGAAAAATGGGATACATTGGGGGCAGAATGAAAACATGGGGGCAGAATGGGAGACATTGGGGGCAGAATGGAAAAATGGGGGAAGAATAGAAACATGAGGGCAGAATGGGAGACATTGGGGGCAGAATGGAAGCATGGGGGCAAAATGGAAACATGGGGGCAGAATGGAGAGACATTGGGGCAGGATGGAGACATTGGGGCAGGATGGAGACACATTGGGGCAGAATGGAGAGACATGGGGGCAGGATGGAGACATGGGAACAGAATGGAGACATGGGAGCAGAATGTAGAGACATTGGGGCAGAATGGAGACATGGGGGCAGAATGGAGACATGGGGCAGAATGGAAACATGGAAGCAGAATGGGACATGGGGACAGAATGGAGATATGGGGGCAGAATGGAGACATGGGGGCAGAATGGAATCATGAAGGCAGAATGGAGACATGGGGGACAGAATGGAGACATGGGGCAGAATGGAGACATGGGGGCAGAATGGAAACATGAGGGCAGAAAGGAGACATGGGGGACAGAATGGAGATATGGGGCACAATGGAGACATTGGGCAAAATGGAAACATGGGGGCAGGATGGAGACATGGGGCAGAATGGAAACATGGAGGCAGAATTGGAGACATGGGGGGCAGAATGGAAACATGGGGGCAGAATGGAAACATGGGGGCAGAATGAAGATAAGGGGGCAGAATGGATACATGGGGGCAGAATGGAATCATGAAGGTTGAATGGAGACATGGGGGATAGAATGGAGACATGGGGCAGAATGGAGACATGGGGGCAGAATGGAAACATGGAGGCAGAATGGAGAGACATTGGGGGCAGAATGGAGACATTGGGGCAGAAAGGAAACATGGGGGACACGATGGAGAGACATGGGCAGAATGGAGACTTGTGGGCAGAATAGAAACACGGAAGCAGAATGGGAGACATTAGGGCAGAATGGAGACATGGGGGCAGAATATAGACAATGGGGCAAAATAGAAACGGAGGCAGAATGGAAACATGGAGGCAGAATGGAGAGACATTGGGGGCAGGCAGAATGGAGACATTGGGGGCAGAATGGAGACAAATGGAGACAATGGGGGCAGGATGGAGACATTGGGGGCAGAATGGAGACATTGGGGGAAGGATGCAGACAATGGGGGCAGAATGGAGACATGGGGGTAGGATGTATAACATTATTACTGTATGGGCTAATTAAAGGATATTATTACTGCTGTGATGCATTTTATTTTTGACGATACTATTTTCAGTGAGGGAGTGTCCTGTTACTGTGGAGGGCGGCACTATGTTGCTTTTTTTTCTTCATCTGGTGTAATGTAGAAAGAATTGGGGAATGTGCTCTGTAAGCTGCTCTAGAGAACTGTGTTATTTTATGCAGAGACGAGTCCTGGCTGGAAGAAGTGATGGCGGTCTGCACTGGATGAAGATGCTAGAAGAAGTGATGGCGGTCTGTGCTAGATGAAGAGGAAAAACGAAGATAAAGGACTTCACTAAGAGACGTCACCGGTGAGTCAGTGTTTTATCTGTACACTGACACTTTACACTGTATACTATGCACAGAGCTCCTGTGTATTATGGCACTTATAGTAATATTAGTATTCTGTTTTTTATTAATGATCAGTATTGTAGTATTCGGTCACTATGTAGTGGAAATATGTGATCTGGCCACGGTGTGGCGGTATTTGTCCCTTGTATGTGGTATTATTCGGTCACTATGTGGTGGTAATATGTGGTCTGGTCATGGTGTGGAGGTATTTGTCCCTTGTATGTGGTATTATTCGGTCACCATGTGGTGGTAATATGTGATCTGTTCACGGTGTGGTGGTATTTTTCCCTTGTATGTGGTTTTATTCGGTCAATATGTGGTGGTAATATGTGGTCTAGTCATGGTGTGGCGGTATTTGTTCCTTGTATGTGGTATTATTCGGTCACTATGTGGTGGTAATATGTGGTCTAGTCATTGTGTGATGGTATTTGTCCCTTGTATGAGGTATTATTGGTCATTTAAAAAAAATATACTAATATATTAAAGAAAAATAATTAAAAATATACCTAAAAAGTGTATTGGATATTTTAAGAAATGTTTAATAGGTATCACGGGTGTGTCAGGTGTGACAGACAGTCATTCTGGATCCAGCTGTAGAAGGTCATTGCGCTTGGCTCTGCAGGCACCTTCTTGATCTTTTCATCTCTATGTTGTAGTGATATCCTTCTCCTTCTAGGACCTAGCAGTGACCTCCACCTCCTGCTGCTAATTGCCACACCTTTTCTGGATGTTTAAATACCTTCAGTCTCTCCAGAGAGTCGCCAGTGATAGCTCTATTTTCCTCTGTCCAGGCTTGAAGTACTAGTAGTTGACTAGTGTCTTCTTGGGGTACCCTTGGAGGATAGTTGGCGTGATTTCTCTGGTGTCTTTTCAAGCTAAGTGTTTACCTGTTTGTCTTTAGCAGCAGTGGGGGCTGACTAGTGCTAACCCTATCCCCTCCCTATCAAGGGCCTACTGCTAGGGGCAGTCAAGGACTAGGTTTCCTGCTTGGTGATAGGTGCAGAACCTATTTAGGGACATTAAGGGAGTCAGAGTGTTGCTTGATCTGCCTAGGTGTCTCCACTCCCCCTTCCCCTAGTGTTTGGGCTTTCTCCCCCTCTTCCCATTGTTGTGCACTTACTCTTTCCCACACCTTGCGTGACAATAGGTTAGGGAAGAGTAGGGCCCAGCCAAAAGAGTTTACCTTGTCGTGGTGGTAGCTTAAAAAATCTTTTGGCCAAAACAAAAGCTGATGGCTATGTATATGATCTGGTGTCCGATGGGAGTCTCAAGGGGGCCCAAAAATTTTCCCAGTATGGGGCCCTGAAATTCCAGGTGGCAGCCCTGATCACCTTACAGCAGTGTCCTACTGTTTATTACATGTAAATGCCATGAATGTTAAATTTTATGGCTATCATTTACTGATTGATTGTTAGAAAGTCATAAGGGTGCCCTGTGATACAATTTTGGAACGCAAGGGGCCTATACATTTTTCCCCCATGGAGGCCCTCTCCTGTATGTGTCCACCATTATTCTATAGAAAACTGGTAATGTTATCTCTGGTAACCAATCTTAACACAACTTTCATTTTTCCAGAGCAGTTAAAAAAAAAGAGAAAAACTACTTCTACTTGCGGCCACTAGATGTGAACTTACAAAAACAGTCACGCGCATCTGCATTGCAAAAGTGAGCTCTGCTGTTTGTAACATTCGAGCTATGGAAACATCTTAACTCTCTTTTTCTGTAACTCCCATTCATTTACAGTCATGGCTGAAACTGTTGGCACCCTTGAAATTGTTTCAGAAAATGAAGCATTTCTCCTAGAAAATTATTGCAATTACAAGTTTTGTTATACATATGTTTATTTTCTTTGTGTGTATTGGAACAGCACAAAAAAAAAAAGAGAAAAAAGGCAAATCAGACATTTCACAAAAGATAACAAAAATAGGCCTTACAAAATTGTTGGCACCTTTTCAAAATTGTGGGTAAACAACTTTGTTTCAAGCATGTGATGCTCGTTCAAACTCACCTGTGGCAAATAACAGGCATGGGCAATATGAACATCACACCTGAAACCAGACAAAAATACAAGCTGACTCAATCTTTGCATTATGTGTCTGAGTGTGCTAAATATACTTATTTTGTATATTTATTTATACAGGACTTCTTACAAGATGTGATTCTTCAAAGAACATGTCACAATAAATCTTATATAAAAAAGTAGAAGTTTATTCAATTGTCCATCGAAAAGAATCATTGTAGCAAAACATAAAATAGTTGAAGTAGTTACAAAGAAATTTTCCATTTGTCCATAATTAGAATGGTAGGTTGTGTTTGTCTATGTTGAGCACATGTGTCCAGGCCTTCATGTCAGCTGCTCCCTCAGTGTACAAACTCTCCAAGCTGTGTCAGTGGAAAGTGGAAAGGCAAGCCCTCTCCGTGTCTCACGTGGGTTATATATGTCCCACATAGCACCTGTTTTTCATATATGGCCTTACCCATCTACTCTGAGCTAAATGTACAAGAATAACACATGTAATGTCAGCTAAACCCTACCATGAGGCTGATGCAATGTACGAGTACAGAATTGAGATTAGAAATCAATATTTGATTATTTAAGAGTGTACCACACTAAGCATGGAGAACAGAAAGAGGAGAAGAGTACTGTCTGAGGACTTGAGAACCAAAATTGTTGAAAAATATTAACAATCTCAAGGTTGCAAGTTCATCTCAAGAGATCTTCATGTTCCTTTGTCCACAATGCGCAACATAATAAAGAAGTTTACAACCCATGGCACTGTAGCTAATCTCCCTGGACATGGACGGCAGAGAATAATTGATGAAAGTTGCAATGCAGGATAGTCCGGATGGTGTATAAGCAACCCCAATCAAGTTCCAAAGAAATTCAAGCAGGGTGCATCAGTGCAGTGTGTCATCATGAAATATCCGTTGACATTTGAATGGAATTAAATGCTATGGCAGGAGACCCAGGAGGACCCCACTGCTGAAACAGAAACATAAAAAAGCTAGATTGCAGTTTGCCAAAATGTATGCGAGTAAACAAAAATCCTTCTGGGTAAGCTTTTTGAGGACTGATGAAACCAAGATAGAATTTTTTGGTAAAGCACATCATTCTGTTTACCGAAAACAAAATGAGGTCTACAAAGAAAATAACACAGTATCTACAGTCATATATGGTGGAGGTTCAAAGATGTTTTGAGTTTGTTTTGTTGCCTCTGGCACTAGGTTCTTTGACTGTTTTCAAGTCATCGTGAAATCTGAAGATTACCAAAGGATTTTGGGTCGCAATGTAATGCCCAGTGCCAGAAAGCTGGGTTTGCCTCCTGGGTCATAGGTCTTCCAGCAGGACAATGACCCCAAACATACTTCAAGAAGCAGCCGGAAATGGATGGAAACAAAGCGCTGGAGAGTTCTGAAGTGGCAGCAATGAGTCTGTATCTAAATCCCATTGAACACCTGTGGAGAGATCTTATGTGTAAGAAGCTTGTTGATGGTTATAGGAAGCAATTGCAGTTATTTATTCCAAAGGGTGGCATTAAGTTGCGGGTGCCAACAATTTTGTCCGGCCCATTTTTGGGGTTTTGTGTGAAATGATGTCCAATTTTCCTGTTTCTTTTGTGTTGTTCCAATACACACTATGGAAATAAACATGTGTTTAACAAAACATGTAAGTGCAATAATTTGGGAGAAATACCTCTGGAACAATTTCAAGGGTGCCAACACTTTTTGCCATTACTGTATATCTGAGCTACACCAACAGCATTGGTATGTACTTACATATAGCGATGACTCCACCCCCTTCCGGCCCGTCAATCCCGGACTTCCGGTTTCCGTTTCTCCGTGCTCATGGTTAAACCGCTTACAACGATTGGCCAGTCACCTGTATTTAAACCTCCCAGTTCAAAGGATCGGTACCCCCTGACGAAGGTCCTCAGCGTCCGAAATGCGCGTCGGGGTGTGCTCCGCATTCTACCTTACCACCCTCATCAGGTAACATACGGCATCTTCGTACCTTTCCTTGCTACAACATTTATTCCTCACCAGGTGGCCACATCCTTGAGCTTTCAACATTCCCCTTTTTCGGGGTGTGAGTTTATGATTGATATTTATTTGATGGTACTTACACGGTAGTTATCCTTGGATGTTATATTTATTATAATGATTTCTATTGCTCTTAACATAATATAATGTATGGACATTTTATACTACCCTATGTGCTTTATAGGTATATGTAGATCGATTGTTGTGGCTTTCATTCATTATACATGACTGATTTGTGCATATATGCCTGTGCAGGTGTGATGCTTTTTGTATGTATATATATTTTCTTTTATGAATGCGGACACTCTTGTGTTCTTTCTACCACTGTAACCATAGTTTAATAAAGGTTTCTTATTATACCTTATGTGTCATATGATATCCTTTTGGACATAACATTCGGCAATTTCTCTTGGTTGTGGCGTGTTTAGCCGAATGGTCTGCCATTCTTCGTCCATATAGCACACATTCTTTCATCATTTGGATGTTTTATATTGACCAACTGGTCTCTGATGAAACTCCTATACATGTGGCTATATCCTATGTGTCTGTATATTCAGCTACACCAACAGCGTAGCTCTCTTTACCATTATGTTTCCTTAATGGGAATCTGTCATTGGATTTTTGGCTACCTAATCTGAGAACAGCAAGATGTATGGGCAGAGATCTTGATTTCAGCAATGTGTCACTTTCTGGGCTGCTTGCTGTAGTTTTAATAAAATCACTGTTTTATCAGCAAGAGATTATCACAATAGGAGTACAAAACCTGCCATGTAGCCCTACATGTTAATGAGCTCCCCCCCCCCCACTAATTTTCTGTTTTCTACATATGCACAGTGTACACAGAAAGCTGTCAATCAGTGGTGTAGGCGGGGTGATACAGAGATCAGCATTCAGGGAACTGGTAGATCTGCAGCAGAGAAAACATTGATTTTATCTAAACTGCAGCAAGCAACCAATAAGTGACACATTGCTGAAATCAGGCTCTCAGATGGGGTAGCAGAAAGCTGCTGACAGATTCCCTTAAACTCCTATGAGTTAATGTTAGCAGAGGATTAATCCGCGTAACATCCAGAGTTTAGAACACAGAATGTAGGTTTATTCATATCCAGCATAGGCACAGCATGGAGTCTGGTGTTACTGCAGCATGAGGAAATCAAATACATATATAACAACAACACAGGAAGAGAAGAAGGGGGCATCCTGTCTGTGGGAGTTTTTTTTTTTTTTAACTAAACTTTGTTAACAACCTCACAATATGCACAACATATGAAACAGCACAGTAGTTGTTGCAATACACATACAGATTAATATGTATTATTCCAACACCCCCACTCAACAACTACTTATCCTCTTAGTCCCATTGTGGTTCTCAATTCTTGGAACCTAGCTCATGGCAATGGCTTTGTCATAATGTCAGCTACCATCTTATCAGTTTCACAATAGACAAACTGAATTATCCCACGATCTATCAAATCACGTAGATGATGATGTCTGACGTCAATGTGCTTGGTTCTAGCACTGATCTTTTCACTGCATGCAAGTTTAATGCATCCTTGGTTGTCCTCATAAATCACCGTCGGCTGAGTTGTCGGTTTGCCAAGATCGTCCATCAATTGTCTTAGCCAAACAACCTCCTGGCTTTCATAGGCTGCGGACACATACTCCGCTTCTGTAGATGACAAGGCAACAGACATTTGATTCCTACTAGACCAGGAGATTGAACTTTCTCCAACTTTAAGCAAGTATCCACTTGTGGATTTACGATCACGCGAATCACCAGCCCAATCCGCATCTACATAGCCGGTAAATTCTAGATCTCCTGCTGCAGATAGTTTTAAATTCACATCTTGCGTTTCTTTCAAATATCAGAGAAGTCTCTTAACAGCATTCCAGTCTCTTTGGCGCAGTTTTTCCACATATCTGCAAAGGATTCCAACTGTTGTTGTGATATCCGGTCGAGTTATAGTTGATATGTATAGAAGTGCCCCCACTGTCTGACGATATTTCTCATTGTTAGGCAACAGGTCATCTTCTCCTTCCAGCTTCAGGTAGGATGGTTCCATTGGGGTTGATATACCTTTGGCCTCTGACATTTTAAACTGATTCAGAATCAAATTAATTTTTGCACTTTGGTTTAGAAGAAAACTTCCATCTTCCTCTCTCTGGATTTGGATTCCTAGATAATATGTCACACTTCCAAGGTCTTTTGTTTCAAAGTGCTGATTCAGAATTTCAGTCATTTTTCCAATTTCTGCGTCGTCTTGATGAACAACAATCACGTTGTCCACATATAAGAGAATATACATCCACTTTCCATCTGTATATTTTGTGTATAAGCACGGATCTGCTTGACCTCTTTTAAATCCTTCTTCCAACAAGACTTTATTCATCTTGGTGTTCCATGCTCTAGCTGATTGCTTAAGACCATAGAGAGATTTTTGTAGTTTGCAAACAAGATTCTCTTCACCTCTTTTTACATAACCTTCAGGTTGAGTCATGTATAAGTCCTCCTCAACGTCATCATTTAAAAAGGCAGTTTTTATATCCAAATGTCTGACATACATCTTTTGTACAGCAGCTACAGCTAACAAAGCTCTGAACGTGGTCTGTTTAGCGACTGGAGCAAATGTAGCATCGTAATCTTCGCCATACTTTTGAGAATATCCTTTTGCGACCAACCTTGCTTTGAATCTGTGGACTTTACCTTCAGAGTCATATTTGGTTTTGAAGACCCACTTGCACTTGATTGCCTTTTTGCCCTGTGGTAGCTTGGTGAGTTTCCAAGTTTGGAGTTGATGAAGCGATTTGATTTCCTCATTAGCGGCATCGATCCACTCTGTTCTTTCATGGACAGGTAGTGCTTGCATTTCATCCCATGACTGCGGCTCTGACTCAGGTAGTGTCTTGACAATGTAGGATAGACGTTTAGCTGGTATACCTTTATTTGATCTTGACGATCTCCTGATTTCAGATTCACCTGATTTTTCTGTTGTTCCTTCATTAGTTGAAGAATCCAGCCAGACCTCTACATCCTCCTTGTTGCTGTCTTGTAATTGTGACTTCAGCTAGACTACTGGCGTGATGTCACAAAACTTGGGTGATACAAAGTTCTCATCAATCACTACATCTCTACTTATTGTGATCTTGTTTGTTTCTGGGTGTAGAATCCTATAACCTTTCTGGGTTTCGCTGTAGCCTACCAGGATACCTTCTTTAGCGTGAGATTCCCACTTAGTTCGCTTTTCTTTGGGAACATGTACAAATGCTTTACTTCCGAATATTCTTATGTGATGTAGTTTTGGCTTTCTGCTATTCCATTGCTCAAATGGAGTTTTCTCTGTAGCTTTACTTGGTAGTCTGTTCTGAAGATAGCAAGCTGTCATGATTGCTTCACCCCAATATGCTGTGGGCAGATTTGCATCAAATAACATGCTTCTTCCACTTTCACATAGTGTTCGGTTCCTTCTTTCCACGACACCATTTTGCTCTGGGTTGTACGGTACAGTGGTCTGAAATAGGATTCCATTTTTCTTTAAAATGCTCTGTGTCTCATTACTTGTATATTCAGTCCCATTATCTGCACGTAGAATCTTTGGCATTCTTCCAAATTTATTATATACTTCAGATAGGTATATTTCAAGTTTCTCTGGAGCTTCCTTCTTGCTGTGAAGCAGGTGGACAACTGTATATCTTGAATGATCATCAATAAATGTGAGAAAATATCTCTTCTTCCCTGGAGTCAGAGTGCTCTTTGGACCACATACATCTGTGTGTATTAAATCTAGTGGCTGTGCTGTTGTTGTACTAATTCTCTTAGGAAAAGCTTTCCTAGACATTTTCCCTTTGATGCAGCTAGTGCACTTCATTGTCTGGTTACATAGATCAATTGTAATATCCTCAGCTAGTTGCTTTTGGACTAACTTTCTTATTGCTTCTGGGTCTCTGTGTGTCAGACGCCTATGCCACACATGAATACAGTTTTTATGCTCTTCTTGTTGCGCTGTATACACACACTCTTTGCATTTCAGCTGATAAAGTTCATCTGTGATGTTTCCCTCTGCTAGTGTGTGACCTTCCTTTGAGATGATGCAGCTATCATGCTTAAATGTAACTTCATTTCTTTGTTTTGTGAGTTTCTTCACAGATAGTAGATTACTTTCAAGACTAGGCACATACAGCACATCCTTTACTGGGATCTTCCTGCTTTGTGTTGGTGAGATTTGACAATCAATATAACCATCTCCTATGCCTTCTGAAGTCATGTACTGACCATTAGCCATAATCACTTTCTCTGATTTACTTTGGTCAAGCTTAGAAAAGAAGTCTCTGTTATTAGTCATGTGACTAGTTGCTCCAGATTCTATACACCATGCATGCTTTGATGTATTTGCACTGACAGTAAATGCAGTTTCAGTATTCACAGAATCATTTTCTCCAGATACAGCACTTTTAACCCTTTGATGACTGCTTTGCTTTTTCAGCTGATTCATTCTAGCTTTCCAGACTCTGCAGTCAGCTTTCAAATGTCCTGATTTCTTGCAAACAAAACATTCACGTGTTTCTTTTATGTGCTTCCTGTTATCAGTTAGGTTTTGTGTCTGTAAAGCAGATTCTGTGTTGCATGTCCTACTGTTTACACCTTCTGCCTTTCGCTTATATTCATCTATGAGCTTCCCCCTGACATACTCCAGTGTAAGCTCATCATCTGGACGCACATCTAGTGCGGTTACAAGCGTATCATAGCTCTCTGGAAGGCCACTAAGCAGTAATGCAGCCACATGAAAGTCCTTTAGATCTTCCCCAATGCCTCTCAGGCATTCTACAATTTCCAGAACACTTCTTATGTAATCCTGCATATCCTGGCCTTTCTGTAGCTTAGACTGGTACAGCTTTCTCATGAGATAGAGCTTATTGCTTACATTTATCCTCTCATGTACCTTTTGCAACTGCTCCCACATTTCCTTTGCAGTATTACATTTACACACATGCACAATCTGGTCATCATCTATACTGAGTGATATGGTACTTTGTGCTTTCTGATCCATCTCTGTCCACTCCTGTGGCACTGGGTCAGGTTTAGGCTCCTGTGTGTATTTCCACGTACCTTCTCTTATCAGCAGCATTTTCACTTTGAATTTCCAGGATTGATAATTCTGGTTAGTGAGACTTGGCACTGTAAATTTCATGGAGCTGCTGCTGGTGGCCATCTTTGCTTCTTCTCAGTTTGCTGTCTTTCTTTCTTTTCTTTCCTCTGTGTTCTGGGGATCTGTGACTCTGGGACTCAGGTACATCTGGGCCCATAACCTGTTAGCAGAGGATTAATCCGCGTGACATCCAGAGTTTAGAACACAGAATGTAGGTTTATTCATATCCAGCATAGGCACAGCATGGAGTCTGGTGTTACTGCAGCATGAGGAAATCAAATACATATATAACAACAACACAGGAAGAGAAGGAGGGGGCATCCTGTCTGTGGGAGTTTTTTTTTTTTTTAACTAAACTTTGTTAACAACCTCACAATATGCACAACATATGAAACAGCACAGTAGTTGTTGCAATACACATACAGATTAATATGTATTATTCCAACAGTTAATATGGAAGGGACACAAACAGCATAGCGCAGCTACACCCAGCTGTTTTCGTAACCATTCCTTTATTGGTCAGGACTTAGAAGCAGTTACTTTATCTCAGTCAGAAAAAAGGCAGAGATGGGAATAAAGGTCCCATACACAATTGTTGAAAGCTGACTGAATCTACCAAAATCCATCTAATGTGTATGGGAACCTCAATACTCTCCCCTGACATCATATGTAAGATAAGGATCCAATTTTGTCCAATTTTGAACTGACGATCCTTTTGTTCTTGGTAAGATAAGCTGTGTCTAAAGGAGTCAGGCAGTGGCTCTCTCATTGAGAACAAAAATGTGTTCAGTAGAGAAATAGCTGTTGGCCTGAAGGATCTTTCACCTGGGGGTATTTAGCCTTTAAAGGGAATCTGTTATAAGGTTTTTGCTACCTCATCTGAGAGCAGCATAATCTAGGAAAAACCTTGATTCCAACGATATATCACTTAGTTTACTGGGTGCAGCAGTTGTGACAAAATCAGAGTTTTTAGATGTAACATGTAGCAGAGTTCAGAAAGATAACCCTGCCCACACCACAGCTTTCTGTGTACATTGTCTACTGACAGTGATCTGCTTATCAGAGGCGGGGGCATGGTCGTACAACCTCTTATGGAAGCACGAGTCCTGGCAGTGATAATGTTCTAGTGATAAAATATTCATTGTATGGAAACAATAGCAAACAGACTAATAAGTGACACATAGTTGAAATCAATGTCTCTGTCTCATGCTGTCCTCAGATAACATAGCAAAACCTGCTGACAGATTCCCTTTAAGTATTATTAAATCTGACCTTTTTATCTTTTCTTTTAGCCACTATCAAGCTGTACATTCTGCTTCTTGTATGTGCTTTCTCACTATATGTCTTATGCTCTTTTTATATTTGAAAATCCCAAGAAATAAATATTGAATAAAAGGATCAAAAACTAGTAGAATGATAAACTGCCACAATAGGTATGAAAGTTTCCTTTACTAGTGTCGGACCTCATCTATAATATTTAGCTCTTTAACACAATGAGTACACTGGCATACAGTGATTTTGGTACCAATGATGTCTGAACGGTTTTAAATTAAGTTTATGGTGCTGATTAACAATAAGATTTCAGTTTTGCCAGATTGGCTCTAGTTTATGAGATATTTAATAGTTAATTAATTACAGTAGAATTCTGGCTTCAAAAAGTCGCCTTTATAGCATTGTAAGCCTACAAATTGAAATACAAAATAATTATATGGGATAATTCATTACCTAAGACAGTGTTAAAGAGTCAAAAGACAGACCAAAACAAGTCACTTTGGGGAAATGCATTGTTTTCATGGATGAATTATCTTAAAAACTACAACCAATTCAGCAAATGTAATGGGATTTTTTTAAATTCAGCACCCTCAAATGACCCTAAATCCATTAAAAAAATCATTGGCACCTGAATTTTTTTTTTTTTGTAGACCTGTGTTTTTTATTTGATCCTTTCCAACCCTGTGTGAACATCCAGGTGGTATGAATAAATGGTGAACATCCATAAATGTAATGTTCACACTTCTGCCAGGATTTTATGCAAGGTTAGCATGAAGCCACCTTTATTATAATTGGCTACTAATTATAGAGACTTGTTATGTTTTATAAAGACTATTATATGTTTTATATTTCTAAAGTCTGGTATTGAAGGTAGAAACTAAGTTATTAGACTGTTTCATAATGTAGAATATAATGAGAATATAATGCCACAACATTTAAAAGGAGCATTTCATTAACCCCTTCCCACATCCTGACTCAATAGTACATTGTTACATAGGTTGAAAAAAGACCTAGGTCCATCATGTTCAACACCATTCTCCACCAAGAATACATTTATTATCACTAAATTATCTATAACCCACAATTGTTATTACGAGTAGATATGAGCGAACATGTTTGAAAAAAGATCACTAATTTCAAATTCGGCATTGCACATTTTGTAATCGGACACACGAGCATTTTTACTTAAAATAGGCAAAATTCGGTAAAAGTATGGGAAATTATTGCATTTCCCCTACTGTATTTTTATCACTTTGGCTAGGATAGTGGTGTTGTATGATGAGCGGGGAGGACGTGTTTGATGAGGGGAGCGGGTGGGGAGAGGTCAGTGCGTGCTTGTAATCTAATTTTTTTCCCCCTACCTTTATGTGTGCAAATTGCGTCTAGCCGATCATGGCACAGGAACTATCCACAATGTTCAGGCAAAAGGGCTTGTCCCATTGGCTGCTGAAATCACATGTCCCTCTCTACTGTATATAAAGAGCAGATATGTTGTTTTAGTGCCATGTTGTGACTATAGCAGGTCAGCGAGGCAGCTCCTGGTCTGCTCCTGGATACTGAAAGATTTTAGCTAGTTAGCTAGACAGTTGCTTCTAAGTCAGATACTTTGGATAGCTAGTGTCCTGTGTGGCTGTGAAATTGACCTTCCAGCAGTTTATTTTTTCTTGTGCTATTAGTGAGGTCCAGACAAAGACAGCAGGGCACATTTCAGCATAGACCTTTGCTGTGCACTGCTTCTATTGTACTCCATGCACGAGTACACCGTTAAAAATCTAATTTTGCCTGTTACAAACATGATACAGCCTGCCATATCTCAGTTTGTCATTTTGTGGCTGTGAAATTCAGCTGTATGCAGAACACATTCAGAGTCTTTTTCTATTACTAACGTGATGCAGCAGGCCAGATCTCAGTTTAAAATTCTTGGAGCATATATTCTATGTTATACAGGCCTCAAGCACAGTAAAAAAAATTCTTCTTTTACTAACGTGATAAAGTAGACCAGATCTCAGTTTGAACCTATTTGGAGCATATATTCTATTTCATACAGGCCTCATCCACAGTAAAAAAAATAATTTCTTCTGTTACTAACATGATAAAGTAGGCCAGATCTCAGTTTGAAATTTCTTGGAGCATATATTTTATGTTATACAGGCCTCATACACAGTAAAAAAATAATTACTTCTTTTACTAACATGATAAAGTAGGCCAGATCTCAGTTTGAACTTGTTTGGAGCATATACACTGTGTTCCAAATTATTATGCAAATAATATTTTCTTAGATTTTCCCAAATTACCTATATGAATTGCAGTCATTGTAATTTTCCAGTCAAATAACTATTAGAGTACAACTGAGAGGTTTTTGTACAAACTGCCTATGATAACAGGATATTTTTAAAAAAATAAAAAACTCAAACTGCACTCAAAATGCATGTTCCAAATTATTATGCACAGCAGAGTTTTCAATCTTTTCATTTTAATAAAGAACAAAAAAATGGTCATTTTTGAAATTATAAGCATTAGCAGGTTATTACAAACTGAAATCAAACAGTTTTCAACTCAATACTTTATTCTAGGTGATGTTACATTTGCACATAGGACCGCTTGTTTGAAAGGAGCTTCTGAACTCTCTCGTTCATTGAATTTGTCAGGTTTTGGATGGTTTCTGCTTCAATTGTTTTGCATGAGGACAGAATACCCTCCCAGAGCTGTTGCTTAGATGTGAACTGCCTCCCGCCATCATAGACACTCCTTTTGATGATGCTCCAGAGGTTCTCAATGGGGTTGAGGTCAGGGGAGCATGGGTGCCACACCATAAGTTTGTCCCCTTTTATGCCCATAGCAGCCAGAGATGCAGATGTGTTATGTGCAGCATGAGATGGGGCATTATCATGCATGAAATGATCTCGATGGTCCAGATGGATGGAGTGGAGGATGGCTGGTTGATGGACACCCCATGCAAACATGGCTACGGCACCAACAAGGAGGAGGTGGAGTAATGTTTTGGGCTGGAATCATGGAGAGAGAGATTGTCGGCCCTTTTAGGATCCCTGAAAGGGGTAAAGATGAACTCCATAATGTATGTTGAGTTTCTCAAACAGCACTTCCTTCCATGGTTCAAGAAGAAGAACCGTGCATTCCGCAGCAAGATCATTTTCATTCATGATAATGCCCCATCTCATGCTGCACATAACACATCTGCATCTCTGGCTGCTATGGGCATAAAAGAGGACAAACTTATGGTGTGGCACCCATGCTCCCCTCTGTAGAGGGAAAAAGTGCAACAATTTGACTACTACATGCATGAACCTTCACATGCGCAATCAACATGCATTACTCTGGAAATCTCATTGCGATAAAATGTGGAACAGCGGACCTCAACAACCATCAGCCCCCCCATCAACTGCATCTGTTGCTTCTTCCTTCTCGTCTGTAACTGTGCCAAGTGTTGTCACGTAGGTCTCCGACCGCAGAACCACCAGTTGTTTACCCTCTCCAGTCAGGCTGAGTGAGAGCCTGTCAGCTGTAATGGAAACGGATATGCCTGCTGTTTTTGACCTATCTCAGAGAACGAGCACACCACATCTTTATCAATCCGCCGTAACATCTCCGCCTGCACCTCACTCACGGTTCAGCAGTTTGTCTGGTTCACCGTACTCCGCCCTCTCTTAGCACTGCAGCCAGCCCTCGGTCCCGCAGTTGTGGTCATGTAAAAGATTGTATCCTCCTACACATGACAAAGGTAAGAGGTTGAATTCCACCATCTCCAATCTGTTGGCCACAGAAATGCTGCTTTTCCACCTGGTAGATACAGATGGTTTCCGAAATCAGATGGCTGTCGCAGTCCCCCAGTACAAGTTGCCCAATCATCATTACTTCTCTAAGAAAGCTGTGCCTGCACTACACCAGCATGTCGCCCGTTCCTTGACTAAATTTATGTCTGCCAAGGTGCATTTTACCACAGACACCTAGACGAGTAAGCATGGCCAGGGGCATTACATCTCACTGACTGGGGACTGGGTGACTCTGGTGGCTGTGGTGGCAGAAGGGGAAGGGGCTGCTCCACAAGTCTTGGAATCCCCAAGGCATGCGGGACAAACCTCTGCATTTCACACTTTCTCCACTGCTTCTGCCTTCACCTCCTCTAGGGCCTCCACCTGCTCCCTCAACCTCTGCCTTAATGAGACATGTGTTCCAACACTGCAGAGCGAATCCCCACAACCTCCGTACTGCGCAGCCAGGGCTCACCGCAATCAGGCAGTCTTAAAATTAATATGCCTTGGAGATCGCTGAAGAGTTGAGGACAGCTATCCAGGCCGCGTTTAAGCAATTGCTGTCTCCACTGAACCTGGAGCCAGGGAAGGCTGTGTGTGATAACAGTGCAAACCTTGTGGTGGCCCTATGTCGAGGCAAGCTCACACACGTGCCTTGCATGGCTCATGTCCTCAACCTGGTGGTACAGCAATTTCTCCGCCACTATCCTGGCCTGGATGAGCTACTGCAGAAAGCATGGAAGCTGTGTGCTCACTTCCACCGTTCGCACCCCTCATGTCATCGACTTGCATCGATACAGAGGTCTTTGTCCATGCTAGTTAACTGGTTGTTATGCGATGTGCCGACACATTGGAATTCCACTCTGCACATGTTGCAGCGACTGTGGCAGCAGCAACGAGCCCTGACGCAGTATGTCATCTCGTATAGCCTTGGCAGTACGGACATGGGGCATATCACACTACTAAGATGATCAGCGTCACTTTTCCGGTCATCTACATGCTGGAGCAGACATTGAATAGCCTGCGGGAGGAGGTGGTGGTCCCAGAGGAAGAGGAGGAAGCAAAGGAGTATGCAAAAGGCATAACAATGTCTCAAAGTTCCAGACCGTCATCACACAGGCGGGTGCCAAGGGAGGGTGGATTACAGCGATCAAGGTGGGGTTGGTGATACCAGACAAACTGTTACTGAAGGTGCAGGAGCTGAGCAACAAATGGAGGAGGAAGAGTTGATGAGCAAGCAACAGTCAGGAGATGAAGATGATAATCATACCCTCTCTGTTGTTTGTGGTTCGTAGGAGGGGACGGAGGAAGCAAGCATCAGTGTTACCCAGCCGCCAACACAACATAGCCGTAGACCTCACGGGAGAGCCCGACATATGAGTGCCTTCTTGCTGCACTATCTGCAACATGAGCCCTGTATAGTTAGGATTCAAAATAGTGCTAACTACTGGGTTGCCACTCTGTTAGATCTATATTATAAAAGTAAATTTTGCCAGATGCTTCCCGTCTTGGAAAGGACCCGCGAAGGCTGGAGTATCGAAACACGCTTTTACACACCCTTAAGAGAGGTTTTCCCCTAGACAGCAGTGAGGCACACAGTGTGCATCGCAGCTCTAGCCTTCCAACCTTCGGAACTTCAATTTGTCAACACCAAAACATTTGCTGCAGCAGAAGCAGCAGCAGCAGTGTAAGTGGCAGAAGCAATTTCTGTGAGACCTTTCACACAGTTTTTACACCAGCTCGTGCATCAGCACAACAGAGTACAAGTCTGACATGTGGTGAGCGACTGGAGAAGATGGTGCAGGAGTATCTAGAGCTCAATATCAAAACCATCAGGGAGGGTGTAGACCCTTTTACATTTTGGTCTAAAATGGAAGAGTGGCCTGAGGTCGCCTGTCACGCCTTGGAGGTTTTATCATGCCCGACAGCCAGACTTCTCTCAGAACATGTCTTCAGCGCTGCTGGTGGTGTTCTTTTAGTGTGCTGCATTGATCTCGCGAAATTGCAGTCTGTGATATCTTTAGCGTGGCTTCTGTGCCTGCTATTGCTGCTGCAGATATTAGCAATAATTTTTGGAAATGTGAAGACTTGTGGTTGGGACTCCATCTGCTGGGTTGACTGTAGTGGAAGAAGTGTCGACCCCCATTATACAAGTTCTACTCTAGTTAAATTGATGCCACTTTGGTGGTCTCAACCCCTAATTTAGGGAAATGTGAACAATCCTGGTTGGGTCTCCATCTGCTGGGTTGGCTGTAGTGGAAGAGGTGTCAGTCCTAATTATACTATTTCTACTCTTGTGAAATTAATGCCACTTTGGTGGTGTCTGCCACTAATTTTTGGAAATCTGGAGACTCCTTGTTGGGTTTCCATCTGCTGAGGTGGCTGTAGTGGAAGATGTGTCGGTCCCCATTATACTAGTTCTACTCTACTGAAATTGATGCCACTTTGGTGGTGTCAGGCCCTAATTTAGGGAAATGTGAACACTCCTGGTTGGGTCCCCGACTGCTGGGTTGGCTATAGTGGAAGAAGTGTCGGTCCCCATTATACTATTTCTACTCTGGTGAAATTGATGCCACTTTGGTAGTGTAAACCCCTAATTTTTGGAAATGGGGAGACTCCTGGTTGGGTCTCCTTCATGTGTGTTGCCAGTAGCAGTAGGCCTCCACTTACTTTCAGTCAACTACGTGTATTGCTATCCTTAAATTTTTGTACCAATACTACTCTATGAAACTGATTTTTCTGCCATCTGAGTGTGGCTGAGCATAAAAACAGCTTGAGCTGTTGCATGTGGTATTGTCACGCCAGGTGTGGGAAAGACTTAGTGCAACACAGAGGGAAGAGGGAAAGGGAGCCCAGACACTAGGGAAAGGGGGAAGTGGAGACCTCCTAGTCTGGTCTAGTGCCACCCTGTCTCAACTACTGTCCCTATATTGCCTCTTCAGCAATCGCCGCATGCGTGCCTCGCCCTGTCTTTCCCTGGCATATGGCTAAGGCTAGGGATGGGAGGAGATGAGTACTAATCGATCTCCACTAAACTCTATAGACAACAAGGGTAGACAAACAGAGGGAGAATGCTTAGCTTTAGACAACTCCAGACAAATGCGAACTCGGCCTCAAGCTCCAGAGAGGACGAAGTACTGCTCTTGCTAAGCCTTCATAAGTAGAAATGATTATAGCCCTTCCCTCTCAGACACACCAGGTATATATACACCCAGGTCAGGGAGCTAATAACCAGGGGGAGGTAGCCGCTAGGTCCTAGAGACAGCCTCTCATCTAAGAAGATGTCTGTAATGTCAAACGTAGAGATCTCCTGCAACCAACTGCAGGGCAACTGTCTGTCACCTCTTATACACCTCTGACAGGTATCAGGGCTCCCAGTACAGCATTATTACTGTATGGGCTATTTAAGGGATATTATTACTGCTATGATGTATTTTTGAGGATACTGTTTTCAGTATGGGGGAAAGGCCCTGTTACTGTGCAGGGCAAAACTGTCGCTTTTTTTCTTCATCTGGCATAGTGTAGATGTTGGGGAAAAATTGGGAAATGTGCTCTAGATAACTGTGTTATTTTTTTGCAGAGACGAGTCCTGGCTGGAAGAAGTGATGGTGGTCTGCACTGGATGAAGAAGCAAAGTGAAAATTTATTTTTCTTCTAGTGTTACCTGTACACTTACACTATACACGGACACTATATACAGAGCTGCTGTGTATAATGTCTCTTGTGATCCCTATATGACCTGTACACTGACACTATACACTGTATGCTATGTACAGAGCTCCTGTGCATTATGGCACTTATGATAATAACAGTATAGTGTTTTTTTTTTATTAATGATCAGTATTGTAGTATTCAGTCACTATGTGGTGATAATATGTGATCTGGTCATGGTGTGTCCGTTGTATGTGGTATTATTCAGTTACTATGTTGTGGTAATATGTGGTCTGATTATGGTGTGGTGGTTTTTGTTCCTTGTATGTGGTATTATTCGGTCACTATGTGGTGGTGATATGTGGTCTGGTCATTGTGTGGTGGTATTTGTCCCTTGTATGTGGTATTATTGATTATGTTAAAAAATGTATGTGACACGTTCCCATAAATAAAAATATAACTAAAAAAAGTATTGGGTATTTTAACAAATTTTGAATAGCTTAGAGTAGAGTAGGATCCGGCCAGAAGAGTTTACCTTGTCAGGTGGCAGCTTAAAAAATCTTTTGGTCAATACAGAAGCTGCAGGCTTTGTGTGTGATATGGTGATCAATCGGAACTGTTTTTTCAAGAGTGGGCAGTGGAACTGTGGAAGGTTTTGAGCTGTAGAGGCGGAGCTGTGGGCCTGGGGGCCTGGGAGGCCTGAGCGGAGTCTCAAGGGGGCCTGAAAATTTTGCTAGTATGGGGCCCTGAAATTCCTGGTGGCAGCCCTGCCCATCTGTATATTGTTTCCCCGTCCCTGTTTCTGGAGCTTCAGTATAAAGCTGTTATGTTGTGCAGTATCAAATGCCTTTGCAAAGTCCAGATAAATCACATCACCGCATTACCAACATCTAAATTTGCACTTACCTCCTCATAGAAACATGTTGGTTAGACACAACTTATCTTTCATGAATCTATGCTGGTTGTCAGTTATTATATTGTTCTCTGCAATATATTTCTGCAGGTCATCTCTTATAATGTCCTCAAAAACTTTGCACACTACTAATGTCAGACTTACTGGATGGTAGTTGCCTGGATCCACCTTCTTACCTTACCTTAAATATCGGTACCATGTTAGCCATCCACCAATACTATGGCACCAACCCTGTTACAAGAGAGTCTAAGAAAACGAGAAACATCGGTCTGTCAATTAATGAACTCAATTCCCTCAATATTCATGGATGAATGCCATTTGACCAGGGGATTTGTCAATGTTTAATGTTTTTAACTAGCTTTATCAGGTGGTGAACTTTGATTTATGTCTTGTTGAATGATGAACAGTCAGTTCATTGGTGAACACGGATGAAAAGTGCCTGTTTAATATCTCAGCCTTTTCTTTGTCCTCTATAATTATATTGTTATTATCATCTTTTAAGGGGCCGATACCATCAGTTTTTTCTTTTAGGCATTGATGTATTTATAAAATTTTGGGGGATTTATTTTAATGTTGCTGACAATTTGTTTCTCTGCAAATAACTTTCCTAGTTTCATTTCTTTTTTACATTTCTTATTGAGATCTTTGTACTCATGAAATGCTATTTCTATATTTTCAGCCTTCAAGATTTTGAATGCCTTTTGCTTTTGTCTTATTAAACGTAATAGTGTCTTATTTATCCATAATGGTTTCTTTTTATTCCTGGACCTTTTATTACCAAAGGCTATACGTTTTCTACAGGATTCTAGTAGTATGTCCTTAAACATGCACCATTTATGTTTGGCATCCCCAGCTGCCATGACATTGTCCCAGTCTACAAGATTTAATTTTTCCCTTAATTTGTTGAAATCAACTTTCCTAAAGTTCCAGGTTTTTGCATTTCCCCTTTGAAATGTTTTATTGAATATCACATTGAAACTTACCATATTATGGTCACTGCATCCCAAATACTCCCGGACCTGTAGATCTAAAATTTTTACCTGGTCTATTTGACAGGACCACATTCAGCTGATTATCTCCCCTGGTTGGTTCATCTATCAACTGAGAGAGGTAATTGTCTTGAACTGTGGATAAGAACTTGCAAATTTTAGCACAACCAGAAGATTCTATGTCCCATTGAAGGTCTGGATAGTTAAAAATCCCCCACAATAAGGAGCCTATTATTATTATCTGGTATAGCATCATTTTAATATACCTCTCTGCCTCAGTAAGGAGAGATGCAAGGTTCTCCTTGTAGTGTGGGTCTAGCAGGATGAACAACCAGTACTCTTTTATGGCCAAGATGAATGTAACGCGAGGTTCACGGGAAAGGCAGCAGTACATAAAGTCGGCCATATGTGCCAAGCTCCCTACAGCCAACACTTTCCAGTCTCCACCTTGATGACTATTCTTCATCTCCTCCTCCTCAATCTCTTGCTCCTCATTAGCCACCTCAGCCCATCCACCTAGGAGAGACGGATGAAGCTTGTGTGAATACTAGCCTCTGTTGCGCTAGCAACCAGCTCCTGTTCCTCCTCCTCAGACTCCACCTCCTAATTGTTACTCAATCTGCGCTGAGCAGATGAGATGAGGTTGGGCTGGGTAGTATCTTCCTGTCTCATGTCTTTCTCCATCTCCACCTGGTCCGCATGCAAAGCTTCAGCTTTAATTGCGAGCAGCAATTGTTTAAGTTGGCACACAAGCAGGATAGTTGCGATGACTATGGTGTCATCGCCGTTCAGCATCTTTGTGGAGTTCTCAAAGTCTTGGAGAACCACACAAATGTCAGACATCCATGTCCACTCTTCAGTTGTTTTGTGCGGAGGCTAACCAGAATACTGACAGGCGTGTTGGAGCTGATATTCGACAACTGGCCTCTGCTGCTCACAAAGCCTTCCCAGCATGCGCAGTATGGAGTTCCAGCGCGTGGTGATGTCGCACACCAGTCGGTGAGCTGGCACTTGCTTGTGCTGCTGCAGCACTGCCAGAGCGGGGGCAGCTGTAACCGACTTGCGGAAATGGGCGCTGATGCGGCGTACCTTGACCAGAAGTTCAGGCAAATCTGGGTAGGTTTTCAGAAACTGCTGAACCACAAAGTTTAGCATGTGGTTCAAGCATGGTACGTGTGTGAGCTTGCCAAGCTTCACAGCCGCCAACAAATTACGGCCATTGTCACACACAATCATGTCTAGTAAGTCACGCCCACCGCGCAGGGGCACTGAGGCCGGGGAGGTCACAAAGGAGGAGAATTAGGTTAAATAAAATCCTATTTATTCAATCGTATATTAAAAAGTAAAAAATATAGAAATATGTATGCACAGTGCAAATAATCTCAGTTGGTCAGTTCACAGAGGTCCAAAAAGAGGGTGGGTGGGGGTGTGGAGACTTATATGGGATCCAGAGCCAGTGCTGACCTGTAAGAGATAAGGTCCATTAGTAGGCTGGTTTTAGATACATACAAAAGGGTACTATTTGGATTATTAGGTGTGTACCTGGTATTGATGTTCAGCGAGAATGGGAAAGATGAGTTGAGAAGTAAATGTTCAGGGGGGGTTTAGTCCCACCGTAGCTGTAGGATGTTTATGTAGGAATTGCTAAAAAACAGAGAGTGTTAAGTTAGGAGAGGTACAGATCCCCTTTATTTAGTAGGACCTGAATAGAAGGAAGTTATACCTGAGCAAGCAGTTCTAGGGATTTTGAATCTGAGATCCGGATTCTTCCAGGTATTGGTATGGGAACTGGTAGAATTATGTCTCTGAAACAAGAACTAAATGAATATTTAGGCTATTGCACAGTGGAGGGCAAGGAGTTAATCACGGGAAAAATGCATTTAGGTTCACGCTTACATGGATGGTTGCTACCGGAGCTTGTTTCTCCTAGGCAGAATTAAGGTTATAGCTAACACTAGTCACGGTGATAGTGCTGTAATAGTGTTCCCGGTATTTGGCTTATTAATTGAAGTCTGGGTTTGCTGAGCCAGGAGTTTTATGGCAATATTCTTGTAGTGATCATATACAATTTACTTCAGGAGGCAAAGAGAGTCAGCACAGGGAGCTCTTGTATGCATCCCAAAGGTCAGAGCAATAGTTGGTGCAGACCTTCACTGGATAGTGACTGGTCTGGGCAATGATTCGTTGGTGATACAGAGGTGTACCTTTACTAGGGTGGTGATTTCACAGCGTCAGCTGTATGCCGGTTCCTGCATCCTGGTTCCAAGGATGGAGGTTGGCGGTGGCCGTCTGGGGAACGGCTGCTGGCTGAGCAGGCATCTTGAGGGAGGTGAGTATCGGAGTCCCAGCCGGAGACACCAACACAGCCGCACACTGTCTGGTAGGTGCGCTTGGAGCAGGAGGACCTGCTTCACATCACGTCATGTGCGTTCACGTGACACAGTACGGACGGAGAGTAAGGAGGACCAATTTAAGTTCCTACGCATTTTGGATAGCATGGTAACCTTCGTCAGGGATGGTCCTTTGTTCCTTTGGGCTCCTTTATATACCGTGGTCAGGGGGTGGTCTACAGCGGTGATAGTTATTGATTGAAGTCAAACAGCTCAATCCCGCTGTTGAGACCTCTTGGTCTCATAGAGTCTAGCTTAAAAATCCAGTTAGTTTCAGCTCTTGATATCTGCTTGATGTAATTTCCCTGTCTCCAATGTTTTTGTATGGTCTGGATGCCTGTCACTTCTATACCACTTGTTGAGCCCCATGTTTAACTTTCAAATGTTTGGATAGAGGGTGGCCCTCAAATTTATTATTAATATTCCTGATATGTTCCCCTAGTCTTTTGTTCAGTGGTCGTATAGTACGTTGCACATACAGTTTTTTACATAGGCATTTTAGGCCATATATGACCCCTTTACTAGTGCATGTGATATAATTTTTTATTGGAAATTTGATGTTTCCATGTGTAATTATTTTCTGTTTTTTTTTGTATGAAGGATTTTACACATTTTCTGCAATGGAAGAAACCGATGATATTAAAGGGGGGAAGAGTGGGCAGATTATTTATTGATGGAGCCATGATGTTGCCTATATTCCAGGCCTTTCTGAAGATGAGTTTGGGGAGCAGGGGTATTTGATCTCCTATGATTTTATCATAAGAATGTCCCAGTGTCTTTTGATGATATTCTTAAGTATATGTGTGTTCGAGTTTTAGGTAGTGATGATGGGGGTCTCTAGTGTAGGATTGCCCGGTATTTGATTTATTGGGTTTGCCCTATTTGCCAGTAATTGAGAGCGGGATATTGCCTTTACTTGTGTTTTTGTTTTGTTTAGGAATTGATGACCATAACCTTTATTGAGGAATTTAGTTGTGAGAAGTTCTGCCTCAATGTTAAAATTTTGCAGTTGTGAGCAGTTCCTCTAAAGTTGCATGTATTGGCTTCTTGGTACGTTGAGAAGCCAATTCGGGAGGTGGCAGCTATCCATGTGGATGCAGCTATTTGTGTCCGTTGGTTTAAAAATGGTATGTGTGCACGATTGGCCTTGGTGAATAAAAATGTTAAGATCTAAAAAATTGATTTTAGGTTCCGCAGCGAGAGCCACGTATCTGTCTGGTCTGTTATTTCTTTCAATAACTCTGGTGCGGTGTGCGGTTAGCAAAGCCTGAAAATTTAGCTTCGGCAAAGTCTGTTGCCGCTTCGCTGAGGCAGTGCTGCAGAGCTTTCAGCTTCCGGCTGATGTGGACGATGTGCTCTGAGATAACATATCGGAGATGGAGGAGCAGAAGTAGCAGGAGGGAGTGCAGGAACTGGTGTAGGAGGTGAAGGAAAGCCTGATAGAAGTAGGGCCAGCAATCCTCGGTATCGGTAGCACATATGCTTTTCCAGGGTAGAACTCAGCCACAGCCTCCACAATGTTCACCCACTGTGCCATCAGGGAAATGTAGCGTCCCTGGCCACAAGTGCTTGTCCATATGTCGGTCGTTAAGTGTACATTCCCAGTGACTGCATTGGTAAGGGCACGGGTGATGTTTCTGGACACGTGCTGGTACAAGGCAGGGATGCCACACCGGTAGAAATAGTGGTGACTGGGGACCGAGTACCAAGGTATGGCTGCCACCATGAGCCGTGAGGTAATCCTCCGTGTTTACAAGCCTAAACACCAACATTTCCACGGCAAGTAGCATGGAAATGTGCCCGTTTAGCATTTGGGCCTGTGGGTGGGTGGCTGGGAACTTTCTTTTTCATTCCAAGACCTGGGGTAGCAACAGCTAAATGCTGTGTTGGGACAAGGATTTGGAAGTGCCTGATTTTGGTGCCTCAGAATGTGCAAGGACATGTGCAGTGCGCCAGTGTCATGGACATGGAATTGAGAAGCACCTAGCACAAGGAAGAGGCAGTAGTGTTACCCGCTGGCACCAATTGTGGACCCAGACGTTCGGTCCACCGAGTCGGGAGGTTAAATAACAAGTGCTGAGCATGTTGCTGGTGGTTAGGCTCTTAGTGGTCAGGCCCCTGCTGATTTTGGAATGGCACAGGTTGCAAATGACCATTTTTTTGTCTCAGAACTCTGTTTAAAAAAATCCTAGACTGGGGAACGCCTAACTCTTTGACGGAGAAATTCATGAGTGTCAGTGCTCTTCGGAACAGTTGCCCGCCTTCTCCCTCTGGTCACCCCACTGTCTCTTCCTGACTGTTTCTTTGGTGCTGCTGATCCCTCCCCTTTAAGCTGCTGGCCTCACTGTGCATGCTAGCTTCCCAGGTTGGGTTGATGACTTCGTCATCCACAACCTCGTCTTGCACCATGGTCCTCCTGACTTAGTGACTTAACAGCAACCTGATTTATGGGCAAATGTGTCTCATCATCTATCTACTTAGACAAAATTTACTGTTCCCCACCGTCGTCTTCTTGTGACCATGGCTGCTCTAAGTTTTGTGCATCACTTGTCACGGGTGTGTCAGAGGTGACAGACAGTCGCCCTGCAGTGGTTTGCAGGAGATCTCCACGTTTGGCAATGCAGACAGCTGCCTAGATAGGAGGCTGTGTTTAGGACCCAGCGACTACCTCCTTTTAGACTGGGTGTATAAATACCTGGTGTGTCTAGGTGGGCATCGCCGGTTATACTCATTTCTACTTGGAACTTGGCTGAAGCAGCATCACGTCCTCTCTGAAGTCTTGAGGCCGTGTGCCCTGTTGGAGTTCTTCTAAAGCTAAGTTGTTATTCCCCTGTGTTGTCTTCCCCTTTTGTCTTTAGAGTGCTAGCGGAGGTTGACTAGTGCTCATCTCCTTCCACGCCCAGCTATAGCCTTACACCAGGTATAGTATGGCGAGGCACGTGATCGGCGACAGCTGCGGAGGCTGCATAGGGACGGTAGGGGAAGTCAGAGTGACGCTAGTCAGTTTAGGAGGTCACCACTTTCCCCTTTCCCTAGTGTCTGGGCTCCCTTTCTCTACCCCCCCATCCTGTGTTGCACTCACGCCTGACATTATAACCGGCCGAGCACGTTTTAAAAAAAAAAAAAAAGACACAAATCTGACACTTTGGGTTCCTTTTTTTTTCCTTTTTGTGTTTTTGGGTGTGTATCTTTTTTTTCCTTTCTCCCTTGGTATGGGATCGGTTTCAGAGCTTGCAGAGCCCAAGATTGCCCTTCCGGACAGGTTTTCAGGAGGTGGAGACAGTTTTTTGTGTTTAAGGAGGCATGCAAATTATATTTCAAGCTTCGTCCCTACTCCTCCGGTAATCAGGAGCAACGGGTTGGTATTGTGATCTCTCTGTTACAGAGTGATCCTCAGTCATGGGCGTTTTCATTACCACAAGACTCCATTTGTCTCCAATCTGTGGAGGTTTTTTTTTTTGCAGCTCTTGCTCTCATCTATAATGACCCGGACCTAGTCGCCTTGGCTGAGTCTAAGCTACGTCGTCTTCAGCAAGGGATTCGGTCATTGGAGACGTACAGTTCGGAATTCCGTAGATGGGCAAAGGATTCCAAATGGAATGACTCAGCGCTCAAAAGTCAATTTTGTGAGGGGCTTACTGAAAGGTTGAAAGATGCCTTAGCGGTATATGAAACCCCTCAGTCCTTGGAGGCTGCCATGTCCTTGGCCATTTGTCTGAATAGGCACTTTTGGGATAGACAGGTCCGACCTTCTTCTCCGGGGCCTTCTTGTCAGGGTTGTGTACCTGTGCCAAGGGAGCGGTCTGGGGGTGAATCAGTAGTGGGGGAGGTGGAGGAACCTATGCAGTTAGGGGTTGTCTCTACATCATACATCTCCCCAGAGATTCACAAGAAAAGAGGCGTGTGTTTTTTTGGGGGAAAAAGGGACACTTTGTTGGGACCTGTCCTTCAATTTCTAAACAAAAGAAGACTCGTTTAACTCTCAGTAGTCTGGAGTTGGATAAACAAGTGGTGCATTTGTAGGCAAACTGCAGTTCCCGCTTTGTCCTGAATAGCAGAGGTGGTGCTAGAGAGCGGAACCGAGAAAATTTCTGTGCTTGTTGACAGTGGAGGCTGGGTCAGCATGGTTGATGCTGAGTTTGTGAAAACTCATGGTCTTGCTTGCTGTGCTTCAGCTGAATTTATTCCCATCTTTGTCATTGATTCGGCGCCACTTGCAAAGAACGCATTTACTCAGATTGTGCATGGTGTAAAACTGTGGGTGGGGTCAGTTCATTATGAAATCATCCCTTGCTATGTTTTGGCAAATCTCCCTACTCCGATTGTTTTACGTATTCCCTGGCTTGTTAAACATAATCTGTTGGTGGATTGACAAAACGGGGAGATTACTGAATGGGGAGATTACTGCCATGAGAACTGTCTGAATGTTTCTATTGCTGCTGTCTCTACAGAGATACTGCCTGCTTTTCTGTCTGGTTTTGAGGACATTTTTTCTGAAAGGGGTGTCAGAAATTGCCTCCTCGGAGCTAAACTACCACCAAAGTCCAGACTGTATAATTTTTCTGGCCCTGAGAGACAAGCCATGAAATTTTTCATTACAGAAAGTCTGGAGAAGGGACATATCAGAGCCTCATCTTCGCCCGTGGCGGCAGTGCTCTTCTTCGTGAAGAAAAAAGATGACGGTCTACGTCTTTGTTTAGATTTCTGGGAATTAAATCAAATTACCATCCGTGATCCATATCCTCTACCTCTGATTCTTGATTTGTTCAGCTGGGTTGTGGGAGCTAAGGTATTCTCCAAGTTGGATTTAAGGGGAGCCTACAATCTGGTTAGAATCAGAGAGGGGGACGAATGGAAGACAGCGTTCAATACCCCGGAAGGTCATTACGAGAGTCTGGTTATGCCTTTTGGTTTGACCAATGCACCTGCGGTATTCCAGCATTTCATAAATGACATTTTTCATAATTTGGTGCTGAGGTTTGTGGTGGTCTATCTGGACAATATTTTGGTTTATTCACCTGATTTTGAGACCCATGGAGGGCATGCTAAGCAGTTGCTCCAGATATTAAGAGTAGAGATGAGCATTGTTCTACTCGAACTGTTCGCCAATCTCAAATTCGAGCTGTTTTGGGCGGTGTTCGAGCCGTTCGGCGAACATGAACAATTTGAGAAAAATTCGGCTGTTCGAGGTTATGTTCGATAACTGTTCGTGCACCAAAATCATAACTGGATTTTTTCTCAGTAATGATGAAAATTAATGTTAATACGCAGTTTGAGTGTACAGCGGGGTGAGGGGAGGGGCAGGGGATGGATCTCTGCAGGAACAATGAAGATCTCCATTTTTTTTTCTCTTTCCCGCATTTGCAGTGGGGAGGTGCAATCTGTCAGCCTATCAGCAGCGCACACACGGAGCGAAGTGCTTTTTTTCACACAAGCAAGGGCATGTGTCATTGGCAGTGTATGTCACATGTCCTTGCCCTATAAGACCAAGCCATTTTCCCCGCCGCCACCATTTTCTCACTGCTGCAGCTGCGTGTTAGACGGCACCGCTGTTGCTGTGTGCGCTATACCTTGTTAATTTCAAGCCAATTTTCGCACAAATATACAGATAGCTTGGGAGTAGGGAATAGTTGTGATTGCAGTCCTTTTAAGGACTAGGTTACAGCATTTCCTACGACTTTTGTCAGGGAGGTCTGTGCTCTTAAATAGATAGATTGTGGGAGTAAAGACTAATTGTAATTGGAGTCCTTTTCAGGACTAGGTTACATCAGTTCCTATCAGTTTTTGCCAGGCAGGTCTGTGCCAGTGCTGTGCAAGTTTTTTTCACAGCATTTGGCTGAATCTAGCAAAGCTAATCCTTTTTGGCCTATTGCAGAGTGTGTTAGTCAGTGGAGTAGCCTATCTGTGTTGCAAGATATACCACCTGTGTATAGAATACCAATTTTTTTACTGCACCTAGTGAAGTAAAATCTTTTGGGCATATCATCATTCTATTAGTCCATCTATACTGACCTCCATCAGGTTGGAAACTGAATATCATTTTTTTCTGCATCTAGCTCTGAAAAAATATTTGGCCTTCTAGCAGTGTGTCGGACTTTCTCTATTAGTCCATCTATACTGACCTCCATCAGGTTGCAAATTAAAAATAATTTTTATCTGCATCTACAGTACCTCTGAAAAAATATTTGGGCTTCTAGCTGTGTGTGGGACTTGTTGTATTAGTCCATCTATACTGACCTCTATCAGGTTGCAAACTGAATATATTTTTTTCTGCATCTACCTCTGAAAAAATATTGGGCTTCTAGCTGTGTGTGGGACTTGTTGTATTAGTCCATCTATACTGACCTCCATCAGGTTGCAAACTGAATATATTTTTTTCTGCATCTACCTCTGAAAAAATATTGGGCTTCTAGCTGTGTGTGGGACTTGTTGTATTAGTCCATCTATACTGACCTCCATCAGGTTGCAAACTGAATATATTTTTTTCTGCATCTACCTCTGAAAAAATATTGGGCTTCTAGCTGTGTGTGGGACTTGTTGTATTAGTCCATCTATACTGACCTCCATCAGGTTGCAAACTGAATATATTTTTTTCTGCATCTACCTCTGAAAAAATATTGGGCTTCTAGCTGTGTGTGGGACTTGTTGTATTAGTCCATCTATACTGACCTCCATCAGGTTGCAAACTGAATATATTTTTTTCTGCATCTACCTCTAAAAAAATATTGGGCTTCTAGCTGTGTGTGGGTCTTGTTCTATTAATCCATCTATACAGACCTCCATCAGGTTGCAAACTGAATATAATTTTTTTCTGCATCTAGCTCTGAAAAAATATTTGGCCTTCTAGCAGTGTGTCGGACTTTCTCTATTAGTCCATCTATACTGACCTCCATCAGGTTGCAAATTAAAAATAAATTTTATCTGCATCTACAGTACCTCTGAAAAAATATTTGGGCTTCTAGCTGTGTGTGGGACTTGTTGTATTAGTCCATCTATACTGACCTCCATCAGGTTGCAAACTGAATATATTTTTTTCTGCATCTACCTCTGAAAAAATATTGGGCTTCTAGCTGTGTGTGGGACTTGTTGTATTAGTCCATCTATACTGACCTCCATCAGGTTGCAAATTGAATATAATTTTTTTCTGCATCTAACCCAGCCAATAGTTTTGGCCTAATACCACAGTTTGGCCACTCAGCTCTGCTCGGTTACCATCCATTGTTTTTTTGTGCAAACAACTCCAGAGTTGTGAATTAGTTAACCACCAAAATGAGTGGAAAAAGGCCTGCTGCTGGTGGAAAGGGGAATAGGCATGTTGGGAAGGGGAAAAAAGGTTGTGTCCGTGGGGTAGGTGTTAAAGCAACAGTAACATCTGCAGAAGAAAGACCATCTTCCAGCCAAACTAAAATGTCTACTTCTTTTAGCGGACAATGTGATAAGATCCCTTTCTTACGGCCACGCCAATCGCTACAAATTCCAGATGAGGCACAAAAACAGCAGGTGCTTCAATGGATATCAAGTGCTCCTTTAAGTGGGCTCTCCTCCACATCAACTTCAACATCACAAATACTCCAGTCCTCAAAGGTGTCACCCCAATCGCACTTGCTTCCTCACAGCTCCCAAATCTCCAGCTGCCCGTCTGAGTATGAGGTAGAACAGATGGTTGAGTCTGCAGAGCTGTTTACTCATACTATAGCCTGGGAATCAGAGGTCGACTCCAGCGCTTCTGTGAATCCAGACGAGGAAATGATCTGCACTGATGCCCAGAATCTTTATGAGTCGGATCCAGGACCAGACGCAGAAGGTTCTGACCATAATGTAGACCCTCATTCCCAAACTGTAACTCCTATTGGTGGAGACAATGAGGAAGACGATGATAAGACTCAAATACCTGATTGGAGCGACAACTTTAGTTTTTTGTCAGGGCAGGAACAGGTTGGCTCTGAGGACGACGGGTGTGATAACACACAGGGTGATGATGATGAGGTTGGAGATCCCACTTACTGTCAACCCACAGTCAGCCAAGAGATGAGGTCAGCAGAGGAGGTGGAGGAAGATGCTAGTGACGACGAGGTCAGGTTGCGCCTTCCTGGACAGAGACGTAGTACTGGAAGCACGTCAACAACTGCATCCTCAAACACAACTCTGCCTCTCACCACAAGTCGTGGTGGCTCTTCAGGTCGCATGGGTGCTAAGCCTTGCATAGCCTGGGCATTTTTTCAGATCGATAAAGATGACCCAACTCGTGTTATCTGTAACATTTGTCAGCAAAAGCTAAGTAGAGGCCAAAAAATACATAGTTTGAGTACTTCATGCATGAACCGGCACATGGACATGAAGCATAAGTTGCAGTGGGAAGCTCAGTGTGCTACAATGCGGCCTAGCCGGCCGGGCCAACCACCGTCTGCCATATCTTGTGCATCCGCGGCCTCTTCATCCTCTGTGACTGGGGGGACAGCAGTCACACCTGTTTTGGGGCGCAGACCTGCCACCTCTTTACCCGCAACAGCCAGCGTGATTGGCAGGTCATCATTTTCTTTGGAGGTGGGAACACCAGCTGGTGTTGAGCGCTGTCCGACATCGATAGCACCACCTTTGGATCAAGGCAACCTAACATGTCCGCCTGCATCTTCCTCACAGACCGGCAGTTTGCCGGGGACACCCTTATCAACCCCGTCTAAGCACAATAGCCAGCCCTCGGTCCCTCAGATGTGGACAAGTAAAAGACCATTTCCTCCTAGCCATGAGAAAGCTAAGAGGTTGAATTTCACCATCTGCAAGCTCTTGGCTACAGAAATGCTGCCTTTCCGCCTGGTGGACACAGAGGATTTTTGAGACCTTATGTCCGTCGCAGTGCCCCAGTACTTCTCAAAGAAAGGTGTGCCTGCGCTCCACCAGCATGTCGCACACAACATCACCGCTTCTTTGAGAAACTCTGTGTGTGACAGGGTGCATTTCACCACAGACACTTGGACGAGTAGGCATGGACAGGGGCGTTACATGTCGCTGACTGGGCACTGGGTAACTATGGTGACAGCAGGACAAGGGGCTGCTGTCCAAGTCTTGCCGTCCCCACGAGTTGTGCGTCAATCCTCTTTATGTCAAAGTTCCTCCACTGCTTCTGCCTCCTCAACCTCCTCTCAGTCTTCCACCTGCACCCAAAGCCTGTCTGGTCATGCCACAAGCTTTCTAACTGCGCAGAAGGGATCCTGCACACCTCCTTACTATGCTGGCAGTAGGGCTCAACGTCATCAGGCGGTTTTTACATTGAAATGTCTGGGAAATGTGAGTCACACAGCTGAGGAGTTGTGGTCAGCTCTGGAGAACCAATTTCATGAATGGTTGTCTCCACTGGACCTGAAACCAGGGAAGGCCGTGTGCGACAATGCTGCAAACCTGGGTGCGGCCCTTCGCCGGGGCAATGTCACACACGTGCCTTGTATGGCTCACGTGTTGAACCTGGTTGTCCAGCAATTTTTAGCCCACTATCCCAGACTAGATGGCCTTCTGCAGAGGGCACGGTCGCTGTGTGCTCACTTCCGCCGTTCGCATCCCGCAGCTCAGCGACTTACATCTCTACAGAAGTCGTTGGGCCTGCCACTTCACCGGCTAAAATGCGATGTGCCTACCAGGTGGAATTCAACTCTGCACATGTTGCAGCGACTGTGGCAGCACCGACAAGCCCTGGTGCAATACGTTCTGACGTATAGCCTGGGCCAACGAGATTCAGAGGTGGGGCAAGTCACGCTGGAGGAGTGGTCTCAGATCAGGGACCTATGCACCCTTCTGCACAGTTTTGAAATGGCGACGAAGATGTTTAGTGCTGACGATGCCATTATCAGCATGACTATTCCGGTGATTTACATGCTGGAGCACATGTTAAACAGAATTCGGAGTCAGGTGGTGGCACAAGAGGAGGTGGAGGAAGTAGAGGAGGAGGAGTTGTATGCGGAAGGGCTAACATCTGCAAGGTCCAGACGGTCGGCAGCACCAAGGCGGCAGGCATGTGAGGGTGGGGGAGATGGTTTTACCAGGGCGCATGGTAGCAGCCAAACTAGTGAGGAAGGTGCAGGAGCCCAGGAAGAAGTGGAGGACGAACTGATGGAAGACTCATCAGATGAGGGAGACCTTGATCACATTTCTGTTGTGCGAGGTTGGGGGGAGAGGACAGAGGAAGGAAGCATGATTGTTACCTCGCCACCAACACAACAGGGACTTGGTGCTCCTGGATGCGCAATACACATGAGTGCCTTCTTGCTGCACTACCTGCAACATGACCCTCGAATTGTGAGAATTAGAAATAATCCTGACTACTGGGTTGCCACACTGTTAGATCCCCGGTACAAAAGTAAATTTGCAGAAATTATTCCTGCCATAGAAAGGGATGCACGCATGCAGGAGTATCAGCAGAGACTGTTGCAGAATCTTACATGTGCTTTTCCACAAAATACCAGTGGTGCACGTAGTGAATCTCACAGTTCCAACTTGCCAACCGTGGGACCGTCAAGTGTTCAGCACTCAAACCGTAACAGAACAACAGTATCTGCTGGTAACATCAATTTTGCGGAATCATTTCACCACTTTTTTAGCCCATCCTTTGCAAGGCCACAGGAGACAAGAAGTCTGACACATAGTCAACGCCTAGAGACGATGGTACAGGAGTATCTCCAAGTAAACATTGAAGCCACGACTGTGTCACTGGACCCTTGCTCTTTTTGGGCTTCCAATCTGGATAAATGGCCGGAGCTAGCCACTTACGCCTTGGAGATCTTGTCATGCCCCGCAGCCAGCGTTCTGTCTGAACGTGTGTTCAGCGCTGCTGGTGGTGTGCTGACAGATAAGCGCACGCGGCTCTCCACTGATAATGTAGACAGACTCACGTTCATAAAGATGAACAAATCATGGATCCGAAACGACTTTTCTACCCCTGTGTCATCCTGGGGAGAGTAAAAGCTTGATGATTGGTTAAAATCACCCTACCAACCGTTTTAAGCTTTCAAATTACTAATCATGTTTATCTGTATCTTGGCTGGAAAATAATTTGGGCTTTGTAGCAGTGTGCAGCACTGATCCTATTAGGCCATCTATACTAAAGCTTCACCAGATTTAAAATTAAAAATAATTTTTAGCTGCATCTAGCCCGGAAAATAATTTTGGGGCTCCGAGATGCGCAAGACACATAAGTGCCTTCTTGCTGCACTACCTGCAGCATGACCCTCATATTGTCAGAATTCGAAGTAATCATGACTACTGGGTTGCCACACTCTTAGATCCCCCAAACTTTTCGATCAACCTTTTCATTTTAATAAAGACCAAAAAAATGGTCATTTTTGAAATTATAAGCATTAGCAGGTTGTTAGAAACTGAAATCAAACAGTTTTCAACTCAAAACTTTATTCTAGGTGATGTTACATTTTCACATAGGACCCCTTGTTCGAAAGGAGCTTCTGAACTCTCTCGTCCATTGAATTTGTCAGGTTTTGGATGGTTTCTGCTTCAGTTGTTTTGCATGAGGACAGAATACCCTCCCAGAGCTGTTGCTTAGATGTGAACTGCCTCCCGCCATCATAGACACTCCTTTTAATGATGCTCCAAAGGTTCTGAATGGGGTAGAGGTCAGGGGAGCATGGGGGTCACACCATAAGTTTGTCCCCATTTATGCCCATATCAGCCAGAGATGCAGATGTTTTATGTGCAGCATGAGATGGTGCATTATCATGTAGAAAAATGATCTTGCTGTGAAATACACGGTTCTTCTTCTTGAACCATGGCAGGAAGTGCTGTTTGAGAAAATCCACATACATTATGGAGTTCATCTTTAGCGCCTTCAGGGATCCTAAAGGGGCCGACAATCTCTCTCCCCATGATTCCAGCCCAAAACATTACTCCACCTCCTCCTTGTTGGCGCTGTAGCCGTGTTTGCGTGGGGTGTCCATCAACCAGCCATCCTCCACTCCATCCATCTGGACCATCGAGCGCTGCACGGCACTCATCCGTGAACAAAACAGTTTTGAAATCAGTCTTCATGTAATGTTTGGCCCACTGGAGCCGTTTCTGCTTGTGTGAAGTGGACAGAGGAGGTCGACAGGATGGCGTATGCACAGCTGCAAACCTCTGAAGGACCCTGCATCTTGTTGTTCGGGGGACGTTGGAGGCACAAGCAGCTTCAAAAACTTGTCTGCTGCTATGACAAGGCTTTTTTGCCGCTGCTCTTTCAACCTGACGTAATTGCCTGTAGGAAAGAGTCCTCAATTTGCCCTTATCAGCACGCACACGTGTGTACTGTGAATCAGCTACATACTTCTTGATTGCCAAGACACTTCATCCTGATCATCGCACAATGTTGATTGTAGTCATGCCTTGACCTAAACACTCCACAATTTGTTGCTTCTCAGCAGCCGACACATCCTTTTTCTTTCCCATTTTGGCAGAAAATGTAGGCTGCTTAATAATGTGAGAGAGCCTTCTTAAGTAGTCTTGCCTTTCATTGGACACACCTGCCAAACTAATTAGCACAGGTGTCTGCAATTGCTTACAGTGATATAAAGAGCCCTGACACACATCACCATCAATGAGTTTAACTGACAAACAAACAAATTCTTCCCTTATCACTCCTAAACACTTTTTGCATAATAATTTGGAACGCAGTGTACATGTGCTTTTCCACAAAACACCAGCGGTTCACGTAGTGAATCTTACAGTTCTAACTTGCCAACCGTGGTCTGTATGGAGTTGTTCAATAAAGGGCCCAAAATTAAGATAACATAGATGGGAGAGGTCTCTATGAATAGGAATTCCTAAGTATTTGATACCCTGTGAGGGCCAGGCAAAGGGAAAGTTGGACTGGATGGAATCCTATATGGATTTGGGGAGGGAGACATCGAGGGCCTCAGACTTCGCTGCATTGATTTTAAAATTTGACCATGTAACAAAGTGATCTATTTCAGCCATAACAGCATGGATGGATATATGTGATTGAGTGATATATACTAGGACATCATCAGCAAATAGAGAGCACTTGTACTCGGTGCCTCCCACCTCAATCCACCTAATATTGGGGTTATGGCGAATTGATGAGAGCAGGTGCTCCGTCACTAGGATGTATAAGAGAGGGGACAGAGGACATCCCTGCCTTGTCCCATTGGTGATTGTGAAAGGTGATGAAAATGTTCTGACGCACCCCCTGGGCCTTGGGACACCCGGAGCCGGACCCTTTTTGGTGGATGCTGGTGGTTGTAGTCTTCGTGGCGGCGACCCGGTTCCGTGGCTCAGGGCGGTCAAACCAGTGGCGGAACTATTTATGTGGTTTTGATGTTTAAATGTACGACTACGCCACCCGTGGATTGCGGTCAGAGTGAACCGCCGCTACAGGGCAGACCGCTGAGGCTGGTGTTGTGGGTGCAGCAGAGCGTAGCATAACTCCCCACGGGAGGAGTATAGCCTCAGGGCAGTGTATGCGGAGGATGGGGGTGATGGTGCAGGGCAGCAGCAGTAACGACACGGAGTCAGTGATGCAGTTCAGGGCCTTTACTCACAGTTCTTATTATCCAGACCACGTCTGCAGGTAACGGCTGCCCACGTCGTACTGTGCTCACCAGGTGAGGGGCTCAGACAACTCCCAGATAACTTTGGAGCACTTCACAGGACCCCCTTTGTGTGTCCTTTGTATGGCCTTTCTTACCAACACTTCTGTCCGGCTGCCTCGGGCCTCCTCTTGGTAAACTTGGCGCCAGTTTCCCTGACCCTATGTGGTGCCTTCCTAGCGGGTGTAGCGAGGGGCTGCGCCACATAAAATGTCAGACCCTCCGGTTTCTAGCTGAGGGTCGTTTCCTGCCTCCACTAGTTCGGGGACCGGTCTCCCCCTTTGGCCTGACAACTCCACGCAGGTGGATTCGGGCGTGCGGTGGCGACTCGCCCGTCCGCACCCCTGGGATCCCTTCATTCCTCGTTCCTGGAGCCTTCTCCGCTCCTCTTCCTTCCTTCTCCCTCTTCCAGGCCTGGGCCTCTGTTACTAGGCCCGCCTCCGGAGCAGAGCTCATGCAGAGCCCCTGCTCCCTGCCACTTCTGCTCAGACTTCTCTGCACTGAACTAAGATGGTGCCCACCTTTTATACTCCCTTCTCAATGCACCCAGGAACTGCTTCCTCCCTGCTCCTGCACTACAGGGTTCCCCTTCCTCAGTGTTCCCTCCCCCCACTCCAGCCAGGGACAGGGACTGTCGTGCCCATCTCAGGGGCATATTGGTCGCCCTGCCCCACGGCAATGTGGTGTAATGCATGCAGGTGTCGGGTCCTGATCCACACTACATCCTTACCTGAGAGTGAGATATCACACCTCTGGGTGAGGTGCAATACCTCTGTAGCAACCGAGCCCTCAGGGTGCTACAGTTCCATTTATCTTCAGCCTAGGTGACGTATTGCGATACAGGGCCGTGATTTTGGCTATAAAAGGGTCCCCTAGACCCCTACCCCAAGCTTTTTAAGAGAATCATATATGGCGTGCCAGGAGACTCTATGGAATGCTTTCTCAGCATCCAACGAGAGTATCTAATTACAAATTTTTAACTGCATCTAGCCCAGGAAATATTTTGTGCCTAGTAGCAGTGTCTGCTAGTCAGCGGATTATCCCGGCTGTTAAGCAAGCTACACCACCTGTAGTTTGGACACTTAATTTTTTCAAAGGAAATGCTTCGGGACCACGGGATACTCAGTGAAGAGCATCAGGAGGCACCCCAAGGCATAGGGGCTTGGACTGGCAGTAGGATGCCTTGCGGTGGACAGCCGAGCTCGATCCTTATAAAAGCTTTTTAACTGCAGCAGCTTTAGTGGACGCTACTGGAGCTGGAATTACGCGGCTGCTGGCATGAGACTTGCCCTCCAATAGATCCTTGTAAATGGATTTAACGTGTATTTATTCAAATTAGAGAGACAATTTAAATTAAAAAGCTTACAGCTGCCTCCACCACAGGGGGGCTCGCTCGCCCCACCAGCGGACAGGCACCAGTATTGGGAGAGGGGGGCTGGCCATCAGGGTTCACCGCGGCTCTGGCACAAACCCGGCGACACGGAGGTGGCACGGGCAGGAGCGGACTGGCCGTGTCGGCTTCTCACTTTTTGGATTTTAGAAGGGCATGACATGCCTATATCTGTGTCTCCCCCTCCTTTTACTCCTCCACCTCTTTTATTTTCGCATGACTACCGGTTTCTGCAGACAAAACGGTGGTTTTGGTAGTGATAGGTTCAGTAAAATGGTTCACTTCGTCGCTTTACCTGCACTTCCCAATGCTTAGACACCTGCTCAGCTGTTCATAAATGAGATTGTGAAGCTTCACGGGGTTCCCTCCGATGTGGTATTTGATTGGGGGACCCAGTTTGTTTCCAAGTTCTGGAAGGCATTCTGTTCTCGACTGGGGGTGCAGCTGTCCTTTTCCTCTGCCTTCCACCCTCAGTTGAATGGTCAGACCGAGCGGGTCAATCAGAACTTGGAGACATACCTCAGGTGTTCTCGTCTCCAGCTTCCTCCTCTGCAATACTTGGTGCACTGGAAAGGTTATGGTCTGGAGGAGAGGACGTGGGTTTCAGCGTCAGAGGTGAACGCTCCCAGATTGGTTCGCTCTTTTCACACCTCTTTTCCTGAGAAACCCGTTTCTGAGTGTCTGGAGGCCACTCGTAGGGGGGGGGCTACTGTCACGGGTGTGTCAGAGGTGACAGGCAGTCGCCCTGCAGTGGTTTGCAGGAGATCTCCACGTTTGGCAATGCAGACAGCTGCCTGGATAAGAGGCTGTGTTTAGGACCCAGTGACTGCCTCCCTTTAGCCTGGGTGTATATATATCTGGTGTGTCTAGGTGGGCGTCGCCGGTTATACTCGTTGCTACTTTGAACTTGGCTGAAGCAGCATCACGTCCTCTCTGGAGTCTTGAGGCCGTGTGCTCTGTTGGAGTTCTTCTAAAGCTAAGTTGTTATTCCCCTGTGTTGTCTTCCCCTTTTGTCTTAACAGTGCTAGCGGAGGTTGACTAGTGCTCATCTCCTTCTACCCTCAGTTATAGCCTTACGCCAGGAATAGTAGGGCGAGGCACATGATCGGCGTCAGCTGCGGAGGCTGTATAGGGACGGTAGGGGAAGTCAGGGTGACGCTAGTCCAGTTTAGGAGGTCACCACTTCCCCCTTTCCCTAGTTTCTGGGCTCCCTTTCCCTTTTTCCCCTGTGTTGCACTCACACCTGGCGTGACATCACTAAACAGCATCTCCTCCTATCCCTCTTGAAACAATTTTTTTTATTATTATTTTTTTTCACATTCTGATTCTTTTTTTTAGTTTTACACCTTGTCCCACTATGGGACTTTCACATTTTATTTTCAGATCGCCTGTATAGCACAGGAATGCAGCAGCATCCCTTTGCTATACAGGCTGTCACTGCTTCAGAGGGAGAAGATACTTTGGTAATGCATGACCAAAGTATCTTCCTGCTGTCTGGTGTCCCGGATGTTGTCATCGGGTCATCATGGCAATATCCGGGAAGCCGCGGCAGACAGCATTGGACGCCGGCAGGAGAGGTGAGTATCGGCGATCACCTCCCCTTGCCCCCGCAATGCTGCGATCGACTTTGATCACAGCATTGAGGGGGTTAATGTGCAGGGAGCTGTGCGGGACCACTCCCAGCACATAGCACTGGGTGTCTGCTGTGACTATCAGCTGACACCCAGCGAGAATCGCCCTGCACCGCTTGTGTGCGGGCGCGATCGCCATATTACCTAATAGTACGTCATTGGTCCAATCGGCCCAGGTCACCATGATGCACTATTAGGTCACACATCAGAAAGGGGTTAAACCACCATAATTTTACACAGAGCACGTTAAACTCTATGGATGACAATAGTCAATTTTTGAAACAAAAAAAATATAGTTACCTGTAGCAGGCCAAGCGGTTTTTAATAATTTTAAACCACCGCCATTTTACACAGAGTACATTAATCTCTACGGATCACAATGCAGTATACTGTTTTGAAGATTTTGATTGCGGTTAATACCACGCTAATTTCACAGAGAACACATTAATTTCTATGAATCACAATACAGTTAACTGTTTTGAAGATTTTTTTTGCTGTTAAAAGCACGGTAATTTGACATAAAGCACGTTAATCTCTATGGATCACAATGCAGTAAACTGCTTTGAAGGTTTTTTTGCAGTTAATACCACGCTAATTTCACACAAAGCACGTTAAACTCTATGCATCAAAATGCAATAAAGTGATTTGAAGGTTTTTTTTGCAGTTAATAGCTTGCTAATTTTACACAAAACATGTAAATCTCAACGGATCACACTGCAGTAATCTTTTTTGAAGGTTTTTTTTTTGTGGCTAATACAACTAATTTCACACAGAGAACATTATCTATATGGATCACAATGCAGTAAACTGTTTTGAAGGGTTTTATTCTGCATAATACCATGGTAATTTCACACAGAGCACGTTAATCTGTATGGATCACAATAAATTTAGAAATAAAAAAAAAATGTACTGGTCACGTGCAGCAGCTATATATTTAGCAACGGACTGCAAAGCCCTAAGCCCTGCCTAGGGGCTGTATTTTGCCACTCTCCCTGCTCCTGTAGCTGTCCCTAGGCTAAATGCAGAATGTATCTGATGCAAACAGCAAAGCACAGGATTAGCCCTTAGAAGGAGTGTTAGTATGATGGTTTAGCATCAGCACCAGTATCACCACTAGAGGACTCTGATTAGTCAAACTGTGCACACACAGGCCTAGACAACTGCTCTCTCTCACCAATCACAACTGTCCCTGAGCTGTGCAATGGCATCAGCGTGTCCAGCGTGGCAGCGCCAGTCCTCTGATGAGGTAATGGGACCAGCCAATCACATTAATACCACTACCAAGATGGTTATGGCATTACAGTGACTGACAGGCAATCCCTGCATGTTTATTGGCTGTGTAGCAGGCACCAAACATGTAGGATGGGGATTCAAGCGTCAAATCTGAGCACCAGCCAATGCTTGGCGAGTGCCGAGCACATCCAAGCACCCAGATACTCGAGTGATATCCAAGTATCATCGAGCATGTTCGCTCTTCACTAATCATTACACATTATATATATGTATATACACTGCTCAAAAAAATAAAGGGAACACTCAAGTAACACATCCTAGATCTGAATGAATGAAATATTCTCATTGAATACTTTGTTCTGTACAAAGCTGAATGTGCTGACAACAAAATCACACAAAAATCATCAATGGAAATCAAATTTATTAACCAATGGAGGCCTGGATTTGGAGTCACTCCCAAAATTAAAGTGGAAAAACACACTACAGGCTGATCCAACTTTGATGTAATGTCCTTAAATGAGGCTCAGTATTGTGTGTGGCCTCCACATGCCTGTATGAACTCCCTACAACGCCTGAGCATGCTCCTGATGAGGTTGCGGATGGTCTCCTTTTGGGATCTCCTCCCAGACCTGGACTAAAGCATCCGCCAACTCCTGGACAATCTATGGCGCAACGTGATGTTGCTGGATGGAGCGAGACATGATGTCCCAGATGTGCTCAATCGGATGGTCTCACAAGGGGCCTGAGGATCTCATCTCGGTACCTAATGGCAGTCAGGCTACCTCTGGCGAGCACATGGAGGGCTGTGCGGCCCTCCAAAGAAATGCCACCCCACACCATTACTGACCCACTGCCAAACCGGTCATGCTGAAGAATGTTGCAGGCAGCAGATCGCTCTCCAAGGCATCTCCAGACTCTGTCACGTCTGTCACATGTGCTCAGTGTGAACTTGCTTTCATCTGTGAAGAGCACAGGGCGCCAGTGGCAACTTTGCCAATCAAGGTGTACTGTGGCAAATGCCAAGCGTCCTGCACAGCGTTGGGCTATGAGCACAACCCCCATCTGTGGACATCGGGCCCTCATACCACCCTCATGAAGTCAGTTTCTAACCGTTTGTGCAGACACATGCACATTTGTGGCCTGCTGGAGGTCGTTTTGCAGGGCTCTGGCAGTGCTCCTCCTGTTCCTCCTTGCACAAAGGCGGAGTTAGCGGTCCTGCTGCTGGGTTGTTGCCCTCCTATGACCCCCTCCACGTTTCCAGGTGTACTGGCCTGTCTCCTGGTAGCGCCTCCAGCCTCTGGACACTACGCTGACAGACACAGCAAACTTTCTTGCCACAGCTCGCATTGATGTGCCATCCTGGATGAGCTGCACTTCCTGAGCAACTTCTGTGGGTTGTAGAGTCCGTCTCATGCTACCACGAGTGTGAAAGCACAATCAACATTCAAAAGTGACCAAAACATCAGCGAGAAAGTATTGGTACTGAGATGTGGTCTGTGGTCCCTACCTGCAGAACCACTCCTTTATTGAGGGTGTCTTGATAATTGCCAATAATTTCCATCTATTGTCTATTCCATTTGCACAACAGCATGTGAAATTGATTGTCAATCAGTGTTGCTTCCTAAGTGGACAGTTTGATTTCACAGAAGTTTGATTTACTTGGAGTTATATTCTGTTGTTTAAGTGTTCCCTTTATTTTTTGAGCACTGTATATTTATACAGTGGTGTGAAAAAGTGTTTGACCCCTTCCTGATTTCTTATTCTTTTGCATGTTTGTCACACTGAAATGTTTCAGATCACAAAACAAATATAAACATTTGACAAAGTTAACACAAGTAAATACAAAATGCAGTTTTTAAATGAAGGTCTTTATTATTAAGGGAAAAAGAAATCCAAACCTACAGGGCCCTGTGTAAAAAAGTGATTGCCCCTAAACCTAATAACTAGTTGGGCCACCCTTAGCAGCAACAATTGCAATCAAGCGTTTGTGATAACTGGCAATTAGTCTTTTACAACGCTCTGGAGGAATTTTGGCCCACTTATGTTTGCAAAATGTTTGCAAAATTGTTGCAATTCAGCCACATTGGATGGTTTCCGAGCATGAACCACTTTTTTAAGGTCATGGCACAGCATCCCAATCGGATTAAGGTCAGGACTTTGATTAGGCCACTCCAAAGTCTTAGTTTTGTTTTTCTTAACCCATTCAGAGGTAAACTTGCTGGTGTGTTTTGGATCATTGTCCTGCTGCATAACAGCTTGAGGTCACGAACAGATGGCCAAACATTCTCCTTCAGGATTTTTTAGTAGACATCAGAATTCATGGTTCCATTTACCACAGCAAGTCTTCCAGGTCCTGAAGCAGCAAAACAGCATCAGACCATCACACTACCACCACTATATTTTACTGTTGGTATGGTGTTCCTTTTATGAAATGCTGCTTTACTTCTACGCCAGATGTAATGGGACACACACCTTTCAAAAAGTTCAACTTTTGTCTCGTCATTCCACATAGTATTCTCCCAAAAGTTTTGGCGATCATAAAGATGTTATCTGGCAAAACTGAGATGAGCCTTTATGTTCTTTTTGCTCAGCAGTTGTTTTTGTCTTGAAACTCTTTCATGCATTCCATTTTTGCCCAGTCTCTTTCTTATGGTGGAGTCATGAACACTGACCTTAACTAAGGTAAGTGAGGCCTGCAGTTCTTTGGATGTTGTTGTGGGGTCTTTTGTGACCTCTTGAATGAGTCGTTACTGCACCCTTGGGGTAATTTTGGTTGGTCTGCCACTCCTCAGAATGCTCACCACAATTTTCGTCATTTGTGGAAAATGGCTCTCACTGTGGTTCCCTGGAGTCCCAAAGCTTTAGAAATGGCTTTATAACCTTTTCCAGGCTGATAGATTACTTTATTTCTCATTTGTTCCTGAATTTCTTTGGATCGCAGCATGATGTCTAGCTTTTGAGGATCTTTTGGTCTACTTCACTTTGTCAGGCAGGTCCTATTTAAGTGTTTTCTTGATTGAGAACAAGTGTGGCAGTAATCAGGCCTGTGTGTGGCTAGAAAATTGAACTCAGCTTCCCAAAGATGTCATAAACCACAGTTAATTTATGTTTTAAGTGGAGGGGCAATCACTTTTTCACACAGGGCTCTGTAGGTTTGGATTTCTTTTTCCTTAATAATAAAGATCTTCATTTAAAAACTGCATTTTGTGTTTACTTGTGATATCTTTGTTTAATATTTAAATTGTGATTTGAAACAGTTAAGTGTGACAAGCATGCAAAAGAGTAAGAAATCTGGAAGGGGGCAAACACTTTTTTCACACCACTGCACATTTATATAAATACACACATACTGTATATACAGTACAGACCAAAAGTTTGGACACACCATCACATTTAATGATTTTTCTGTATTTTCATGACTGAAAATTGTACATTCACACTGAAGGCATCAAAACTATGAATTAACACATGTGGAATTATATAGTTAACAAAAAAGTGTGAAACAACTGAAAATATGTCTTATATTCTAGGTTCTTCAAAGTAGCAACCTTTTGCTTTGATGACTGCTTTGCTCACTCTTGGCATTCTCTTGATGAGCTTCAAGAGGTAGTCACCGGAAATGGTTTTCACTTCACAGGTGTGCCCTGTCAGGTTTAATAAGTGGGATTTCTTGAATTATAAATGGGGTTGGGACCATCAGTTGTGTTGTGCAGAAGTCTGGTGGATACACAGCTGATAGTCCTACTGAATAGACTGTTAGAATTCGTATTATGGCAAGAAAAAAACAGCTAAGTAAAGAAAAACGAGTGACCACTATTACTTTAAGAAATGAAGATCAGTCAGTGCGAAAAATTGGGAAAACTTTGAAAGTGTCCCCAAGTGCAGTTGCAAAAACCATCAAGCACTACAAAGAAACTGGCTCACATGAGGACCGCCCCAGGAAAGGAAGACCAAGAAGTCACCTCTGCTTCTGAGGATAAGTTTATCCGAGTCACCAGCCTCAGAAATCGCAGGTTAACAGTAGCTCAGATTAGAGACCAGGTCAATGCCACACAGAGTTCTAGCAGCAGACACATCTCTTCAACAACTGTTAAGAGGAGACTTTGTGCAGCAGGCCTTCATGGTAAAATAGCTGCTAGGAAACCACTGCTAAGGACAGGCAACAAGCAGAAGAGACTTGTTTGGGCTAAAGAACACAAGGAATGGACATTAGACCAGTGGAAATCTGTGCTTTGGTCTGATGAGTCCAAATTTGAGATCTTTGGTTCCAACCGCCGTGTCTTTGTGCGACGCAGAAAAGGTGAATGGATGGACTCTACATGCCTGGTTCCCACCGTGAAGCATGGAGGAGGAGGTGTGATGGTGTGGGGGTGCTTTGCTGGTGACACTGTTGGGGATTTATTCAAAATTAAAGGCATACTGAACCAGCATGGCTACCACAGCATCTTGCAGCGGCATGCTATTCCATCCGGTTTGCGTTTAATTGGACCATCATTTATTTTTCAACAGGACAATGACCACAAATACACCTCTAGGCTGTGTAAGGGCTATGTGACCAAGAAGGAGAGCGATGGGGTGCTACGCCAGATGACCTGGCCTCCACAGTCACCAGACCTGAACCCAATCGAGATGGTTTGGGGTGAGCTGGACCGCAGAGTGAAGGCAAAAGGGCCAACAAGTGCTAAGCATCTTTGGGAACTCCTTCAAGATTGTTGGAAGACCATTTCCGGTGACTACCTCTTGAAGCTCATCAAGAGAATGCTAAGAGTGTGCAAAGCAGTCATCAAAACAAAAGGTGGCTACTTTGAAGAACCTAGAATATAAGACATATTTTCAGTTCTTTCACACTTTTTTGTTAAGTATATAATTCCACGTGTGTTAATTCATAGTTCTGATGCCTTCAGTGTGAATGTACAATTTTCAAAGTCATGAAAATATAGAAAAATCTTTAAATGAGAAGGTGTGTCCAAACTTTTGGTCTGTACTGTATATAAATATATATATGTACCTGCAACAGCCACAGGTGGAATCGCGATCCACCCGCGGCTGTCAACTAGTTAAATGCCGCTGTTAATCTCTGACAGCGGCATTTAACAGCGCTGTACCGGAAGCACATCACTAACTCCGCCCATCGGTGACCCTGTCACATGATCGCAAGTGACCGATGGGTTGGTATGACAACCTGGGGTCTGAAGCAGACCCATGTGGTTGTCATGTACAGATTGCTATGAGCACTGCCCAGTGGTCAGCGCTCATAGCAAGTGAGCACATCTGATGTATACAGGCGATCTGCTCATCGCCTGTATGCAGCAGAGCCGATCAGGCAAGTGCTGCTTCTAGTCTCCCATGGAGACTATAAAAGCAAGCAAAAAGTAAAACAAAAAATGTTTTTAAAAATATAAAAAAAAATATATATATATAAAAGTTTAAATCACCACCCTTTCGCCCCATTCAAAATAAAATAATAAAAAAAAACCTCACATACACATATTTGGTATTGTCGCATTCATAATCGCCCGATCTATTTATATAAAAAAAGAATTAATCCGATCGGTAAACGGCGTAATGAGAAAAAAATTCGAAACGCCAGAATAACGTTTTTTTGGTTGCCGCAACATTGCAATAAAATGCAATAACGGGCGATCAAAACATCTACCCCAAAATGGTATCAATAAAAACGTCAACTCGTCGCGCAAAAAATAAGCCCCCACCCGGCCCCAGATCACGAAAAATGGAGACGCTAGAGGTCTCCGAAAATGGCGACTTTTTTTTTTTAAGCAAATTTTGGATTTTTTTTTCACCACTTAAATAAAAAATAACCTATACATATTTGGTGTCTTCAAACTCATAATGATCTGGAGAATAATAATGACAGGTCAGTTTTAGCATTCAGTGAACATGGTAAAAAAACAAAAACGACTGCGGTATTGCCCTTTTTTTGCAATTTCATCGCACTTGGAATTTTTTCCCATTTTCCAGTATACGATACGGTAAAACCAGTGATGGAGTTCAAAAGTACAACTTGTCCCGCAAAAAAATAATCACTCACACGGCCATATTTACCAAAAAGATAAAAAAGTTAAGGCTCTTGGAACAAGGGGAGCAAAAAACGAAAACGCAAAAACGGAAAATGCTCTGGTCATGAAGGGGTTAATAAACCAACCCAAAACTTAAAGAGTCAGTCTTCCGTGTCTATATCCGTGTACAGCCGAGCAATTCGCTTTACCACACATGGTATATATTCAGTATCTACTGTAGACTCACATTAGGTGCCATATATAGTTTTCATTACATAGTATTTATATGTCAGGGGATAATGCGGTGGAAATGTGACAACTCTATGACCAATGTGGATGCAGTGTGGAGCATAGTGATCAGTGCTGCACTTCTACAGATGAGAGGACCAAGATCATGCTCTGTCATCTCCAGTGCTGGGATGAACGATAGAGGTCAGTGCTGCGGCAGATTACTAACAGCCTAAAAGTGTGTAGTGGATGGGCAGAGGGCAGGGCTGGACACTTAGGCCAGGCGGTGCTACCTCTGGCTGTGAGGTTAGAAAAAAAAGCCCAGGAAACGTTGGACCATATCTGTTTTGACTCCTTGCTGGATCAAAATAAATAACACTGCAGCAAGACATACAATAACATTTTCTTTTTGTGGTGCTGAGGTTTCCACCTCAATATGTAAGCTGCCTGGTCTCGAGTGCATGTAAACAAACTGGGTCCAGGTAGTAAAGCAAAATTCAGGAGAAACAAAAGGTAGAAACAAAAAATAAGATGTATAGGGCTGTTGTTCATTGCAATACAACACAGGTTAGCTTAAAAAAAGAATTTAGGATTTCTGAATCAGACAGCCTCTTTAACCCCTGCTTTTTCGTGACACATTTTACTTTATTATTGTGCTAAATTTAGGTCAATATTTTTTTGCATTTATTTCTGAAAATATCAGAATTTTGGCGAACCTTTTGAAAAATTTCCCAATTTTCAAACTTAATTATTATGCCCTTAAACCAGATAGTTATACCACACAAAATAGTTAATAAATAACATTTACTACATGTCTACTTTACATCAGCATCATTTTTTAAACATACATTTTTTGTTAAGAATTTAGAAGAGTTAACATTTTATCAGAAATTTCTCATTTTTCAAAGAAAATTTTAAAAAACATTTTTTTTAGAGACCACATCACATTTGAAGTGACTTTGAGGGGCCAAATGACAGAAAATACCCAAAAGTGACACCATTTTAAAAACTGCACCCCTCAAAATGTGTAAAACCACATTTGAGAAGTGTATTAACCCTCCAGCTGCTTCACAGGAATTATAGCACTGTGGAAGAAAAAAATGAAAATGTTGCTTTTTCCTATAAAAATGTTGGCTTAACCCCAAATTTGGCACTTTCACAAGAGTAACAGGAGTAAATGGACCATAGAATTTGATGTGCAATTTCTCCTGAGTACGCCGATACCACATATGGTATACTTTTATAGGGGTAATGTCCCTCAATTCTGTTAATATCCCAATCCTGGTATATATGGCCCCCTTTCCTGTTATACGTGGTCCCCATCCACATCCTGGTATGCATGGCACCCTCCATCCCTATGCTGGTATGCATGGCACCCCAATCCTTCATCCTGGTATGCATGGCACCCCAATCCCCATTCTGGTATGCATGGCACCCCAATCTCCCAATCTGGTATGCATGGCACCCCTCATCCTGGTATGCATGGTACCCCTCATCCTGGTATGTATGGCAACCCCCCATCCTGGTATGTATGGCACCCTGCTTCCCCATCCTGGTATGCATGGCACTCCTCATTCTGGTATGCATGGCACGCCTCATCCTGGTATGCATGGCACCCCTCATCCTGCTTTGCATGGCACCCCTCATCCCTCATCCTGGTAAGCATGGCATCCCCCATCCTGATATGCATGGCACCCCTCATCCTGGTGTGCATGGCACCCCTCATCCTGGTATGCATGGCACACCTCATCCCTCATCCTGGTATGCATTGCACCCCTCATCCCTCATCCGGGTATGCATGGTACCCATCATCCCTCATCCTGGTATGCATGGCACCCTTCATCCTGGTTTGCATGGCACCCCTGATCCTGGTATGCATGGCACCCCTACTGATCCTGGTATGCATGGCACCCCTCCTGATCCTAGTATGCATGGCAACCTCCATCCTCATCACGCTGCACACAAAAATATAAAGGATTCTACTCACCTTCCTTTCCTCTGCTCCAGCGCTGCATCCTGTTCTGCTGCCAGCAGCTGATCTCACCGTGTGAGCCGCGCATGATGTCACTACCATGTGCCCTCACATGGTGAGATGAGCTGCAGGAATAGTCACTGCTCCCCACGCTTGGACTATTGGGCGTGGGGAGCAGTGACTTTATTCTCCTTGATAGCGGGCGCACACTGTAGCCGCAGCCACGACTCCTGTAGCAGTTCGGCGATCACGTGTGCCCGCTATTAAAGAACATGAATATTCACTACTCTCCATGTCCATGGGAGTGGGGCATAGAAAATATTCATGCTCTTTAATAGCGGGCACACGTGACCGCCAAGCTGCTGTAGGAGCCGCGGCTGCAGCTACACTGTGCGCCCGCTATTAAGGAGAATGATTATTCAGTGCTCCACATGCCCATGAGTGTGGGGAGCAGTGAATATTCATTTTCTTTAGCAGCGGACAGTGTTGGCTGCAGCAGGCGGTTCCTGCCTCCTGTGCCCCACTCCTCCGCTACTACCGCTCCCCCCACATACCCCACCAGTTATGGCAACAGTATAATATACTACATTCGGACTATAAGGCTATGTGCCCACGATGCAGAAATGATCCGGATTTTTCCTGAGCGTTTCTGCATCTCCCCTGGCAGAAAAAACCCATGCGGATTTTACATGCGTTTTTCCTGCCAGGGACATGAGGATGTGAAGCGTTCTTCACATGCATTTCCGCATGCGGGTTGACAAGCGCTTTCCAAGCGATTTTAGCATCACTTGGAAAGTGCTTGTCAACTTGGTCACACTATATAAATCCATTCAAACGGCATGGATTTATATAGTGTGACCCGAGAGAATGTAAAAAAATAAAAAATAAATCTATACTTACCTTCCGATGGCCCCCGCAGTCTTGCTTTGCTCGGTGCTGACTGCCGGCAGATCGCGGTACACTGCACTGAAGGACCTGCCGACATCAGCGTCGCGTGACCCGTCACATGACTATGACGTCAGCGCAGGTCCTTCAGTCCATCGCGACTTGCCGGTACGCAGCACTTCCGCAAAATAATTGGTAGTGCTGCCTTTTTTTCCGCAATGATAATCCGCAGCTGAAATTTCCGCAGCATGTGCACAGCACATGCGGATTATCATTGGGGAACATGGCAGGCCTTCTACCATGCGTTTCTGCAGCGCTTTTACCGCTGCGGAAACGCTTAAAAAACGCATCGTGGGCACACAGCCTAAGACGCAACCCCCAATTTCCTCCAAAATTTTGGAGGAAAAAAGTGCATCTTATAGTCTGAAAAATACGGTACATTTTTACCACAAAAATTTTGTTTTAGCCCCATATTTTACATTTTCACACAGGAAAATGAATAAAAATGGCACCAAAATTTGTTACATAATTTATGCTGAACATGGAAATACCCCATATGTGGCTGTATAGCACTGCTTAGCCACATGACGAGACTCGAGAGGGATGGAGCACTATTTGACTCCTGGAGCACAGATTTTCCTAGAATAGTTTGCGGACTCCATGTATAATGCCCATAAATGCTAGAAGGGAAGAATCCCCTCCTCAAGTGACCAGATTTTGGAAATTATACCCATTTGGGAATTTATCTACAGAAGTAGTGACGATTTCACTCCAATCTGTGTTTTCCAGAAACGATTAACAGTGGATGTTGCTGAGTGAAAATTGCAAATCTGCAATCTGTTGTGCCCATATGCTGTAGTGCCCAGTATGTTGTAATGCCTAGTACATTATGCCCAGCTTGTGCTTCTGGAGACATGCACCCATAAATTAAGCAGGCTCTCATTTCTACAGAAATGCCAAACATGTTGGACGTTAAATGTGGTTTAGGCACACTCTCACAAGGAATGGGGCATTTGGTTTTGGGAGCACAGAATTCACTACATTTCTTTTGGGGGGAACCATTTCACTTTTCCAGAACCTTTGTGTCACCAGTAACGTGGAAGTCCCCTATATTTCCATTAACATCTGATGGACCTGAGTTGAGACTTGCTTTTTTTGTTGATTGTGTTGAGCTTTTATTGGGAACATTTTACTAACATTATGGATCACATTTTCCTGCGGTCTATGCTTAGCACGCACATCAGGGGTTTCCATCTTAATCTCCGAATGATGTGATTCAGATGAAACCCCTGAGGGATCCATTCACTAAAATGAGGCAGCAGAGTTACTACACAGTTTTTAAAAAATAATAACTTTTTTTTCATGGAAAAAATAATTGTTTTTGCATTGCTGTATTCTGAGTGCTATATATATTTTTATTTTTCCACTGATGAATCTGTACGACAGCTTATTTTTCAGAGATACTATTTTTATTTTTATTCGTCTTTTTTATTACGTTTTATTCCACTTTTTTTCGGTGGTATGATGAAAAAAGCATAGTTTTTTGCCTCGCTTTTTTTTTTATTTTTACGGTGTTCACTGAAGGAGTTAACTAGTGTGACAGACAGTTTTATAGATTAGGTTGTTACGGATGAGGCAATACCAAATATGTGTACTTTTTTGTTTTTACAAAAAAGTGTAATTATGGGTATAATATATATATTTTTTAATTATTATTTTGTGATTTTTTTTTTTTTAAATAATTTTTTATAATACTTCTTTTTATGTTTTTTTTTAAACTTTTTTTACTTAGTCACTCTATGGGACTTTTATCACTATGATCGCTGGTATAATGCATTGCAATGCACCAGCATTGCAATGCTTTATACCTTTCAGTATTACACTCACAGAAGCCTCTTAGACCATGCTCTCAGCATGGTCTAACAGGCGTGACATAGCTGGCAGACCTGGGGGTCATCATGACGATGATCAGGCCCTCGCGATGGTGGTGCAGGCACTTCTCCTGGCTGTGAGAGCCAGGTCCCGGCTATCATGTAAGCCAAGCTCCCGGTGGAAATCTCGTGGGTACAGCTCCTGTGCCACGCACAATCACCATGACGTACTTATACATCATCGGTCGGGAACCCCTATCCGACCATGACGTATAGGTACGTCAAATTCCCTGTGTAATTTTTTTTAATATTACTATATATTTTTTCATAATTATGATCTTTTGATATGAGATTTGTATTACTCAATAAAGGATATACATTTTTTCTTTTTTGTGGTGCGCTCTAGGAATGTAGGTAATAATTTACATTGCAGCTCTACATCTTCACATTAACTACTATGCATAAAGCACACAAACTCTCCAAGAAGTTAATCTGACCTATACTGCAATAGAAATAATAATAATAATTATAAACTACAAGTAACTAAACAGTTAAAGAGAATGAATATCAGTCAAACACAGAACATGGACTGAAGCTAATAAGCATTATTATGTGTGGAATCTGGAGTGCTGCTTCTGTCCAGAAAGTCACTGAATATGAGATTCACATCTCTGACACGTTCTTGCATACAGAAGTAAAAATGAATGCATAAATATGAGTTTACTTTGTATTCTGTAATCTTCCTTCAGAATAGTTGGAAATATTATTCAGAGGAATCTGAATTGATTCTGGGTAAAATATCTTTTGATCCTCGTGCTTGATACAACCTCCCAGGTAAATTGCTAATGCACAATTTGGCTTCCCATTTTATATAATCTATTCTATTCTTTGATAAAGAAGCTTTAGCATAATGGACCAATGAAGGAATTTTCATTTGCTCAATAATGGACCAATGAAGGAATTTTTCATGTGATTTATTGACTAAAACAGACTTACTGAAAACTACCTAATTACACTTCTTGGTAGCTGTCGGTAATCTGACCTTTAAATCCTCATGAGCGTTGTAGCAAAATTTTCTTTAGTTTCATCGTCATACTACATTGAGCAATCTTTGAAATATTGTACAATTTATTGGCTGACATTTAAAGGCAGCACTTCAGTTTCTACTATTAAAAATGTAAGAATGATGTCAGGTAAGACTCAATATACTTCATTTTGTTCTGGGCAGCACGATGGCTCAGTGGTTAGCACTGCAGCCTTGCAGTGCTGGGGTCCTGGGTTCAATCCCACCAAGGACAACATCTGCAAATGTGGCGCCCTGCTGCGCAGTGGTGCCACAGAACCCAGAAGTGTGAATGGATGGACTTCTCAACAAGAGGCCCTCACACATTCACACACCTCCACCCTACCACCTCAGACCAGCAGAGGGAGCCCGTTAGGGATATATATAGGGAGGGTGGAGCCAGGCAGCTGAGATTAGTTCCTGCTTAGACACAGAGAGGAAAAGAGCTCAGAGTTGAGCAGAGGGCATGCTGACGCTCAGAGAGCAGCGAAGAGGCAGCAAGCTGGCTGCAGTGCTTAGGCGAGTCAAGGCCTACAGCATGTGGGAAGGCCTAGTGAGGGCCTTGAGTGGGCCGAAGTCGAGAGGAGAAGGAAGAAGTAGCAAGGGGGCAGAGGAGCATACCAGGCTCACCCTGATATATATACCAAACACCGGGTCTGCGCCTACAGGGACCCTTTATACCAAGTAGGAACCCCTGGAGGACTACAGGTCCCAGGTTCACCAAACGCTGACTACAGTACCAGGGCTAGGAGTTACAGAGGCCCCAGTGTCCAGGGAGAGTGATCTCCAAAGAGAAGGCCCTACCACCAGGTCAGCAGGTGCAGAGAGAGACAGTAACCAAGCTAGGCCTAGTTCCAGGCATGCCAGAAGCTTAGAGAATAATGTAACGGATCAGGAGGCCCTATACCCGCTCACTGTGGAGAGTCCAAAAGTGTGCCCTTCGCCTGGAGTACCCTGGACCGTGCCTGCAACATCACCAGTAAAGGTACTGAAGCTTACCCCCGTGTGAGTGTCCGTCTTTCCTCCGGGACCGTCCTGCCGTCTCTCCCCTGCACCACCATCCATTACACCCCACGCTGTCCTGGAGCTAGCACTACCTGTGGAGAGCCACACCATCCCTGCTGCCGTAACACCAGCTCCAGAGGACCGCTCCGCAGCGGCGGCACCCCTTAGCCGCATTCCACAGGTGGCGTCACGAACACTTAAAACCCTTATAAATACCCCCCTTTTTACTGACCGCCCTGGGTCACAGACCGGGCCAGCTACAGTGATATCCCCCAGCAACCAGAGGCCCGGCTGCCAAGTACCCCACGGCCCAGGGGGCGCGTCACAAGGAGTTTGTATGTTCTCCCATTGTTTGCGTGGGGTTCTCCGATTTCCTCCGAAATTCCAAAGACATACTGATAGGGAATTTAGATTGTGAGCCCCAATGGGGACAGTGGCAATATTGTCTGTGAAGCGCTGTGGAATTAATGGTGCTATATACGTGAGTAAAATTAATAAATAAAAAAAAATCTGTTGTGCTATTTGACTCCGGGACCATGAAGTCATAAAGCCCACAAATGATAAACATACTTAAATTAATAAAAGAACCACACTACTATTATATATGGAGTAAAACTTATTTATTGGTCGGGTACCTTTGTCAAGTTTAATAAAATAATCAATATAGTAAATCCATGAATAATCAAATACATTAAATATTAAAAGTGCTCCAGACATAAATAAATAATTTAATAAACAACTCATTAATAATTATCTCCATACGGATCCACCCAAGTATCTGGGTGACCCATCCACCAGGACTCTGCTTAAAAAGCAGAGGCCCCCCCCACAAAGCCACCCGACCAATGCTCAATCATAGTCTGAAAGTCTAAATTCAAAATGTCATAACCGACATCAGAAAGATGAACGGAATCTCTACTATACATCCCCACTACATATCCCTCCAACTCTCTGTGCCTATAGCAAAAACCGTTGAGGCTTGGCAAAAATTTGGAAAGATCTCTATTCGCTTTACGCTTGATCTTTTCAAGAAAAAATATCCCATCCGATTTCCAACGAAGGCGGGATATTATCTCCAAAAAGGCAATCGTAGCAGCAGGAAAAAAACTGGTAATCCAAAGAAGATCCTGTTTGACTTGCCAGAGCAGATCAGAAGACCGAAACTTGCCAATATCATTACCCAATAAATGTAAAATTAAAAAATCAGGTATAGGATAACGCAAAGATAAATCTAATAATACTTTCTTCAACTGTGACCAACGCATACCACGAATACCATGCCAGAAGATTTGAAATTCGGATGAACTGAACGATAAATTTTCAGAATAATTTCTTTTACTCGCCCTTCTCTGCGCCCAATAAACATAAGAGTGCCCAATAATCCATATACATCTGGGCCCTACAAAATAAAAATAATCAACATGTAAATAACAAGTCAGGGCGAACATACAACTGGTATCGATTTGACTTCCACCTCCCTAATTGCTTAATCAAATTCTCATCTAGGCCAGCTTGGGCAGCCATAGTTGCTGCCCCTATCCTAAACGAATGACCTGTAATATGTAAATTCCCCAGTTTCACATCACCCAAGCATTTCCTCAATATGAAAGAAAATTGGAATTTAGTTACTGGGCTACCATTTTTATGAATGAATAGAAGGGAAAAACCAAGGGGGCGAATTGACAGCCATCGTCTCATGTTAGACACAGGGCATAAGGGAGAATCGCTGATTGCCCTTACTATGATTTTAGTGCCCCTGCCCAATTGATCTGTCTTAGACCTCCTCAAGAAAAGGACCATACTGTGCTGTAGTACTGAAACGTCAGAAAACAGAAGCCCCGTAGGCCGAAGCCCATTATCTGACAATAACTCCCCCGTCCTCATTGCTGAAAAAAATAAAGTAATAAAAATGGCCCTAAAAAGAGTTGCTTCAAAAAGGTTGAAACAAACCTCAGAAACCACTGAACACAATTTGGACAAAAGTTCAATCGTAACTGGTCGTCTGGTATCTGCAGAAAAAGAATTACGCTTAAAAGCCTTTAAAAATTGCTTTACTACAAATAATGACGACAAGGGAGCTGACCCATATAACTTTAAGAAAAATGATATCCCTGCTATACTTTTTGCCAAAGCTGAGTGAGACAACCCTTCATTCACTAACATGTCTAAAAATGACAAGGCTGAAGTAGCAAAACATGCATGAGGATCAAAGCCATTAACTTGACAAAATCCCCGCCATCGCTCCCACGCGCATGTATAACCAGCCCATGTGCGCGGAGCTAAGGAATGAATAATGTATTTAGGAACATGAATTAAACCAGATCCCACAGGGACATGGGAAGCCTCGTTCTGTCCGCTTCTGCCTCTGGATACCGCGCAAGGAATTCTTCCACCCGCTGCTGAGACAGAAGATCCGCCATTACATTACTATATTCTGTAGAAACGCAGGCTTTAAGCCAAATGTTGAACTGAAGTAATAATAACATCAAATGCCTCAAAATTTTAGAGATCAAAACGTTTCTAGAAGACATAGTGTTAAGTGAAAAACAAAGACCCGTAGATCTGGAGCGCAACAAAATTCTACAATTATCGAGACGAGAACTCCAAATGGAAAAAATAGCAAAAACTGCAAAGACTTCAAAAAATGATATAGTAAAATCCTTACCGCAGAAGAAACCCGGCCAAAGCTCTGAAATCCATGCACCGCGGAAAAATCCCCCAAAACAGGAAAGACTAGCTGCACAAAACAATTGCAGTTTATCCGCTGATTGAAATTCTGACTGCCAGCAAGACACACCATTATACTCGTCCAAAAACCGGGCCCACACCCATAAATCCTCCTTCAGATCAGGAGAAATAATAATCAAGGACGTCGGGGAGGTGTGGCCTTTGATAGCATCGTACAAACGCCTCAAAAAAAATTCTCCCAACAGGTATTATGCGCAAAGCAAAATTTAATGCTCCTAGTAAAGATTGAAAATCCCTCAAAGAAGCAGTGTCCCGTCGCAGAAAAAGGTAGACTAGTGATTTCAGCTTAATCACTTTATCCAATGGCAGCCTACATACCATTTCATTGGAATCTAACTCTATCCCTAAAAATTCCAGTTTCGTACAAGGAAAAACCGTCTTATCTGCGGCAATGGGGACCCCAAAAATAGCCATAATGGACAAAAAAAGTGTCAACAATTGAGAACAAATGTCAGAACCAGAGGGGCCTAAGAATAAAAAATCATCTAAATAATGTAACACATGTCCTTGTGGAAAAATAGATTGAAGACACCATTGCAAAAAGGAAGAAAACATTTCAAAATAAAAACAGGATAACGAAAAACCCATTGGGAGACATCGGTCAAAAAAATAAAATCCCTCAAAAACAAAACCCAATGAACAATAACCAGACGGATGAACAGGAAGCAGGCGAAAAGCCGCTTGAATATCCGTCTTAGCTAGCATGGCATTGCCGCCGACATTCCGTAATAAATCTACGGCCATGTCAAATGAGGCATAATGGACAGATGCTTTAGTCTTATCCACCTGGTCATTCAATGAATCGCCGGAAGGGAAAGATAAATGATGTATAAGGCGATAGGAACCCCGCTCTTTTTTTGGAACAACCCCTAATGGGGAGATCCTAAAATTCAAAAAAGGGGGATCAATGAATGGACCAGAACACCTACCGAGCTGAATTTCCTTAACAATTTTCTCTCTCACTACCTCAGGAAAACGCCTGGCTGAAGGTAAATTCTCAATTACCTTGCAACCAGACCCTTCAAAACTAGGTACAAAAAAACCCTCTATGAAACCTTTAAACAGTAGCAGGGATTTCTCCCTGTCGTGATATTTGTTTAGAAACGGTAGCATTTCTACCACCTTCACCGGTGTCTTTGCCATTAAGAAATGGCTCTTTTGCAATAGCCCTTTGAGGCGACTGAGTAAATTTCTTGAAGCATTTATTCATTGGGTGAGCCCCCCCGCAAATGGAACACTCATGCTTATAACGACAATTGTGCAGCCATCTGCAGGAGGACTCATTAAACGCGAAACATAACCCTTTCCGAATCTGTTGAGAAACCGGGTTTTTAAGAATATTAGGTTGCCTCTGTGGGACCATCATTTGTAGCCATAGGCCTACGTCTTTAACCCCCCATTTTAATGAAGGGTGAACAGACAATTTTTGCCTAAAGGCTTCATCATACAGCAGCCAAGCAGTACCGCCAAAATGGCGGTAAGCCTCCAATACAATATCTATATGTTGAAGGAGTCCACAGCAAAGAGACGCGGATTTCTCCCCCAACACGGCCGCATAAATTAAGAAGGCCTGTAGCCACGAATGAAAAGATTTAAAAATTTTCTTTTTTTCCTCATCCGATTTATCGGTCCGAAAAGCATCTTTACCGGGAAGCAGGGAAAAAACATCCAAATACTCCCCAGCCCAGATCCTTTCTTTCACCGACGCAGACAAGTGAAAACCCAAAGGGGAAACCTCGCAGGACAATGCTTCCTTGAAGCAAGCTGCAGGTACATGAGGCCTCTGAGAAACCTTAAGGGAGGACCCCATATCAAACTTAGAAAATCCCCTAAGGGCATCCTGCACAGCAATATTAATTATCTCTTTAAGAGAGGCTGAGCTAGAAATAACATTATCAATTAAACTGTCATTATGCATTAGTATCTCACCATCCGAAGATCGTGCCGGAGATGTCTGCATCTGTCCTTGCGTTACTGATGTCTTCTCTATTCTCCCACCAGACCCCTGAGCGGTCTCAGTGAAAGGGGCCATCCCGGTACTAGCCACAACCGCTGGGCTCCAGGCCTGGGACACAGCTGCAGCCGCCTGACAGCTCTTTTGCTGCGGCTGCAAGCTGGCGCCCCGGCTCCACGGAGCGGTCGTGACCACTACCGCTGCACCGCTGTCTTCATCCGTCCTGCGCTCCGGGGACCCGGATGCCGGCTGGCTCACGGAACCACGCCCCCTAGTAGGACTACGCGAGAGCCTGCTGACAGGCTCCCCGCTTAGCGATGCCGCTGGCCTCTTCCTGCCTTGGCTCCGCCTGCCTCCTGATGGCGGCAGTGATGGGGACCAGCGTCGCAGCTTCCTGGGTCTCGCACTGCGACGGGGAACCGGCGCTCCGTCCTGTATCTCGCCATCTTCGGGCTCTTCAATCGCCCCCTCAACAGCCTCTTCCTGTGCCACTGAATCTTCCTCCAGGCACCGCAGAAGCCAGTCCCGACCTCCCCCAGCGCTCGCCTTCTCCAACAGCCGGCTCAGGAGCTCCTCCATCCCGTCTTCAGGCTTCTTCAGCTCTTGAGCTAAAACTGACTCCTCCTGACAGGAGCGTCACCTTATATAGGCATATGCCCCCACTCTCCCCCCCTTACAGAACCAATCAGCTGTTCTCCATTTCCCGCTCAAAAACCAGTTAAGGCCAGATTTGTACCACTTCTGAAAGTCCCCAGTAATATTGTCAGTTACCTCATAACCTGACTTGACCATGTGATACATTAGGGGCTTATTCCCTCATGATGTCCCCATTTAAGGCAATGTGGCCATCTCATTCTGATTGGGTGCACCTTGTTGTGGTGAAATGGATTTTACTCTCTTTTCGCTAAAAAAAAGTTAACCATGTACAACATCTTTTTTTTTCATGTGTCACTATTTATTTAGCTGCTGTAGTATGCCTCATGTTTTAACTCTAGCTCATATTTGTTTATGGCCACATGTGCACCTACATACTACACTAATTCTAACAGGTATGCAGGCCTTTTTGGGGGGTTTTGCAAAAGTTTCTTTAGTCTTTAATCGTTATACTACATTGAACTTTCTTTGATTCACTGTACAATTTATTGACTGACATTTAATGAGAATCTGTCAGCAGATTTTTGCAATGTCATCTAGAGCCCCTGATGGTGTGTTTAGACTTGAACTCAGGTAGACGCCAGGTACTACTCCCGGAGAGCCCCATGAGGCACGGCAGCTAACCCCCAAAGGGGCAGGGAAGCAGGACCAGCCAGGAACTGGATCACAGGAGGATGTGCTTCTAGTAGACAAAATAGGTACTGGATCAGGAACACAGGACGGCCTCAGGTCCAGGATCACAGGTGCACGTTAAGACTGGACTGGTGAGGGTAGCGGTATAGGTGCGTAAATGATGGATCAGGCTCAGGACTTAGTAGAGGCAGGACGGACTCAGTAGAGGATGGACTCAGGAACAGGATGTGGTAGGGCCTACAGGAACCTGTTCAGACAGGGAAGACAGGGAAGACAGGATCGGCTGCAAGCAGGACGGACAGGCTCAAGTCAGACAGGGCAGGCAGGATGGACAAGGGTCGGGTTCAGACTGGGCAGGCAGGATGGACAAGAGCCGGGTTCAGACAGGGCACAGGTACAGGGACCTTACAACTTGGCAGCAGAAAACAGACTGAATTCGGAAGTTGCTAAGGCACCTCCCAACAGAGGAGGGTGCTGTAACTATCAGGCATCTCCAAACTATTGACTGGGGATGTATTCAGAAGTGTGCACTGGCTATTTAGGAGGCAGGAAGCAAGAGCACCCTAAGCACACTCCCTGGAGACCTGTGTGCAGGTGCTGGGAGGAAACAGACACCAAGGGAGCATGGACGGGTAAGTGAACACGCCGGCGTCCCTGCAGGGAGGGAGCAGGGGTTTGTGCAGGGGTGCTAGAGCTGTTCTAACTGAGATTATCATTACAGAACAACTTGGCACTTGCAGGGTAGTCCAACCACACACCCAACAATGATTAGCAGCTTTCCGTCACTATGCAATGTACACAGAAAGATGCGGTGTGAATGGGGTTATACACCGCCCAACAACTGAGCTCTGCTAGATCTGTAATGGAGATTTTATCATCACTGCTGCACCCAGTAAACTAAGTCATACATCAGTGGATTTAAGATCTCTCCCTACCTCATGCTGCTGTCAGATTCATAGCAAAAATCTGCTTCCAGATTCCCTTTAAGGCAGCACTCCGATTTCTACCACTATTAGAAAAGTAAGAATGATATCAGGTAAGATTCAATGTAGGTCTCTCTTGCCTACTAAGGATGTGTTTCCTTCCCTTAATATAACAAGATTATAGTGAACTCTGATGCCATTCTAAATGTGTGTAATATTCTACTGTATGCATTATCTGTCAAATATGGAATCACTTTTTGTATTCTTTTTGTGCTAAAACATCACTGCATGCATTATATCAGCATGGTGACATAATTATTATTTTTTTTATGGTGCTGTGATGTCGCAGTCTGCATTATCCCCTTATTGTGGAGGAAACGCCAGCTCATCACTCAGGAATGGGGTCCAGTGTGCGGGGAACAACGTTCTGACCAAACGCAGCAATATTCAGGAAGAAAAATAGGAAGTTCCAGCTACCGGTAAAATATTGAATATCAGTCCATCATTATTGGGTTAAAGATCCATATCAGAAAATTGGCTTTGAAAAAGAATACTGGATTGCGTTTGAAACGAGTCACTTCGTCTTTGTCTCTACCACTTTTTTTCTGATATGGCTTTTTAACCCTATAAAGGTGGACTGATTTTCAATATTTTACCAGAAGCTGGAACTTCCTATTTTTCATCGCCTTATTGTACCTGTGTGGTGACATCATTATTAGTTATGAGCAAGCACTAAAATGCTCGGGTGCTCGTTGCTCGGGTAAAGCAAATCATAATGCTCGGGTGCTCGACCCGAACAACGGGCCCAATGTAATTTAATCGAGCATTTTTCCAGCGGACCCCCCCCCCCGGAGGTCTGGAGGGGGCCTAAAAATTGGCCAAATCGATGGAAACAGTGTTCAATTGATATGGGAACAGCATGGGGAAGACCCCTGGAAGCATCTCTGACTCCTAGGTCACTGCTGTGAACAAAGTTGTCAGAGTATTACGGACTTTTACAGACTCACAATAAAACATACAAAAACCAAGCAAAAATGGATTTTCCTGGAAACAAATGTTAAGGAACATTCTTTCCAAGGTAATGACTTGTATATAAGGCAAAATAAATTACCCGCAAACAAAAATGCTCTTCCACACCTTGGGCTATGTTCACAAGTAGCATTTTTGATGCGTTTTTGCACTTTTGAATTGCTTTCAATGATGAAAAATACATTCACCAGTAAATGGGATTTTAACATTTTCCTACCTTATCTGGCCATGTGGTGTGTGAGACATGATCAGACACATCCTGTTTCATTTATGAAGGATGGACTGTCACAAAGCCTATTTTTACAAGGCCATCAGTTGGCCCTTACTATTGTTAGAAGGCCAGCAGTCGTCCCTCACTATTGTTACAGGGCAATAAGCCAGATATGCTTTGTTGTTCCCATTATTAACCCCTTCCCGACCCGTGTCACACCGTTTGTGACATGGAAAATAGTTCCTTCCCGACCTGTGTCACACCGTCTGTGACATGGAGGGAAAGAGCCCCTGCAGCGCCTGCGAGCGGGGTCGCTCAGGTGTCACAGTTGCTACTGCAACTGGACATCCTGAAGTCGACCCCCCGGGGGGTGGATTAACCCCCCCCGTGCCTGGGACCCCTCCGATTGGCTGTTTCATTTTCACTTTTAGTGAAACTGCCAATCGGTATGAATTAAATATTTCACCAATGAAAATTGGTGTAATATTTAAATCTGGGCATTGCCTGATGCTTACAGCATCAGCCATTGGCTGGGGGGAGTGTCACCTCTGCCCCCCCTCCCCCCAGATCTGATTGGGGGGCTAGCGTCACATGGATACTAGCCCCAATCAGATATGGAGGGATGGCTGAAACCTCCCAGCACCTTCCCAACCCTGGATCGTCTGCTGCGGACCCCCTGCTGCAGACCCCCTGCTGCGGACCCCCTGCTGCAGACCCCCTGCTGCAGACCCCCTGCTGCAGACCCCCTGCTTGGACCCCCTGCTGTGGACCCTGTGGATCGCGTCTGCCGCCGCCGCCGCTGATCAGCAGGTAGTATTGCCCCCACTCCCCCCGACCCCCCCACCCTCCACCAACCCCCCCCACCCTCCACCCCCCCCGCGACTCCCCCGCCCCCCTCTCCACCCCCCCTCCACTTTCATACCTGCACCCCGACCTCCGCTCCCTCTGCTCCCTCTCCCACGTCTTCATCCACCGGCTGCTGCTCTCCTTCTGACAGCCGGTGGACTGTGATCACACCCACCATCCCCCAGTCCCAGTGATATCACCCCCCACCTCCCAATAATCACCCCCTCCCCCAGTGTTCACCCCCCCCTGTTCCCAGTGATCAACCCCCCCCCCCGCAAACCCAGTAATCACCCCCCTGCTCCTCCCGGCTCCTGCTCCCCTTTCTGCCCCAGTAATCACCCCCCGATGCTGTCGACCTCCTACCCCCCCTTGCTGCTGCCGGCTCCTGCCCCAGTGATCACCCCCCTTGCTGCTGCTGCTGGCTGCTCCATCTCCTCAGCCCCCTCCTACGTCTGACCGCCCCATACGTCTGACCGCCCCATACGTCTGACCGCCCCCTACGCCTGACCGCCCCCTACGCCTGACCTGCCCCTACGCCTGACCGGCCCCTACGCCTGACTGCCCCCTACTCCTGACTGCCCCCTACTCCTGACTGCCCCCTACGCCTGACTGCCCCCTACGCCTGACTGCCCCCTATGCCTGACTGCCCCCTACGCCTGACCGGCCCCTACGCCTGACCGCCCCCACACGTGACTGCAGAAGGTTACACCAAGCACACACACGTACACTCACACTATAATAAAGTTTTGATTTTTTTTTTTTTTTTACACACGCACAAAGCACACAAAATGTCCCGCCCGTCCCGCTCATCCCAGTCTAGGGCGTACTCAGCTGAGGAGGCTATGTCAGGTTGGTGTGTGTGTGTTGTAGTGTATGAGATTGTGTGTGTGTGTGGTGTATGCACTACAATATACCACACCGCACACCAACCTGACATGCACTACACAATGGTGTCCGCTAACAAATTGGAACCATGTTGCGTTTGGAGAGTCCCTGTGTGCCCAAACATTGGAGCTCCCCAACAAGTGACCCCATTTTGGAAACTAGACCCCCCAAGGCACCTATATAGATGCATAGTGAACACTTGGAACCCCCAGGTGCTTCACAAATTGATTGATAAAAATGAAAAAGTGAAAAAAAAAACACTTTTTTATTTTTACGGATTAATTTGCTAAGGACCTTGGGGTCCCAAGTGCTCACTATGCATCTAGATAGGTGCCTTGGGGGGTCTAGTTTCCAAAATGGGGTCACTTGTGGGGGAGCTCCAATGTTTGGGCACACAGCGGCTCTCCAAACGCAACATGGTGTCTTCTAACAATTTGAGCCGACAATTTGTTAGCGGACACCATGTTGCATTTGGAGAGCCGCTGTGTGCCCAAATATTGGAGCTCCCCCACAAGTGACCCCATTTTGGAAACTAGACCCCCAAAGACACCTATCTAGATGCATAGTGAGCACTTGGAACCCCCAGGTGCTTCACAAATTGATTCATAAAAATGAAAAAGTGGAAAAAAAAACACTTTTTTATTTTTACGGATTAATTTGTGAAGGACCTGGGGGTTCCAAGTGCTCACTATGCATCTAGGTAGGTGCCTTGGGGGGTCTAGTTTCCAAAATGGGGTCACTTGTGGGGGAGCTCCAATGTTTGGGCACACAGCGGCTCTCCAAACACAACATGGTGTCTTCTAACAATTTGAGTCGACAATTTGTAGCGGACACCATGTTGCTTTTGGAGAGCCGCTGTGTGCCCAAACATTGGAGCTCCCCCACAAGTGACCCCATTTTGGAAACTAGACCCCCAAGGCACCTATCTAGATGCATAGTGAGCACTTGGAACCCCCAGGTGCTTCACAAATTGATTCATAAAAATGAAAAAGTGGAAAAAAAAAACTTTTTTGATTTTTACGGATTAATTTGTGAAGGATCTGGGGGTTCCAAGTGCTCACTATGCATCTAGATAGGTGCCTTGGGGGGTCTAGTTTCCAAAATGGGGTCACTTATAGGTGAGCTCCAATATTTGGGCACACAGCGGCTCTCCAAACGCGACATGGTGTCCGCAAACAAATTGAATGGAAAATCGGCTCAAATTGTTAGCGGACACCATGTTGCGTTTGGAGAGCCCCTAATGTGCCTAAAAAGTGGAGCTCCCCCACAAGTGACCCCATTTTGGAAACTAGACCCCCCAAGGCACCTATCTAGATGCATAGTGAGCACTTGGAACCCCCAGGTGCTTCACAAAATGATCTGTGAAAACAAAAAAGTACTTTTTTTTTCACAAAAATTTTCTTTTAGCCTAAATTTTTTAATTTTCACATGGGTAACAGGATAAAATGCATCCTAAAATGTGTTGGTCAATTTCTCCTGAGTACACTGATACCTCATATGTGGTCATAAACTACTGTTTGGGCGCATGGCAGGGCTCAGAAGAGAAGGAGTGCAATTTGACTTTTGGAGCTAATTTTCCATTCAAAAAGTAAAATGGCGCTCCTTCCCTTCTGAGCCCTGCCGTGTGCCCAAACAGTGGTTTATGACCACATATGAGGTATCAGTGTACTCAGGAGAAATTGACCAACACATTTTAGGATGCATTTTATCCTGTTACCCATGTGAAAATTAAAAAATTTAGGCTAAAAGAAAATTTTTGTTAGAAAAATAAAAATGTTCATTTTTTTCTTCCATGTGGCTTTAGTTCCTGTGATGAACATGAAGGGTTAATAATCTTCTTGAATGTAGTTTTGAGTAGCTTGAGGGGTGCAGTTTTTGGAATGGTGTCACTTTTGGGTGTTTTCTGTCATAAAGACCCCTCAAAGGGACTTCAAATGTGATGTGGTCACTAAAAAAATGGTTTTGTAAATTTTGCTGGAAAAAAGATAAATTGCTGATGAACTTTGAACCCTTCAAACTTCCTACCAAAATTTTTTTTTTTCAAAAATTGTGCTGATGTAAAGTAGACATGTGGGAAATGTTATTTATTAACTATTTTGTGTCACATCACTCTCTGGTTTAGTAGAATAAAAATTCAAAATTTGAAAATTGCAAAATTTTCAAATTTTTTCCCATATTTTTGATTTTTTCACAAATAAACGCAAATATTATCGACCTAAATTTAATACTAACATGAAGCCCAATATGTCACGAAAAAACAGTCTCAGAATCACTAGGATCCGTTGAAGTGTTCCAGAGTTTTTACTTCGTAAAGGGACACTGGTCAGAATTGACAAAAATGCCAAGGTCTTTAGGGTCAAAATAGGCTGGGTCCTGAAGGGGTTAAGGAGTGGGTCTCCTATACTGTTATTGCATATGCAGTGGCTGCAAGGGCTGCCAAAAATTAGGACTCACTCCAATACCCCTTTGAAGAAATGTAGAGGAGGGCCTCATTAAAAAAATGCTTCTATTATTAAGGAGTGGGTCTCTTATAGTGGTAATGCCCATGCAGTGACTGCAAGGGCTGTCAAAAAATTGGATGCACTCCAGTACCTCTTTGAAGAGATTTAGAGGAGGTCCTCATTAATTTTTTTTTAGGATTTTTAAGGAGTGGGTCTCCTATACTGTTAATGCCCATGCACCAAGTGCATTTGGTGCATGGGCTGAGAAACATTTATCCCTGGGGGATAAACATGGACATACTGTATAAGGCTATATGCCCACTATGCATTTTTTAAGCCTTTCCGAAGCGGCAATTCCGCTGCAGAAATGCTTAAAAAACGCTTGGTAGAAGGCCTGCCATGTTCCCTAATGATAATCCGCATGTGCTGTGCACATGCTGTGGAAATTTCCGCTGCAGGTTATCATTGCGGAAAAAAACGCAGCACTACCAATTATTTTGCGGAAGCGCTGCGTTTTCGCCGCCATTGACTTGCATTGGAACGCTTGGATTCCGCATCACTGCATCTGTACATGCGGAATCCAAGCATTTCAATGTGCGGATGGTGCCCGGGTCTGGAGGAGAGGAGACTCTCCTCCGGACCTGGGTACCATAGAACCTGTAAAAAAAAGAATAAAATAAAAAATAAATATTATATTTACATTCTGATGGCCCGCGGTGTGCTTGTCTTCGCTTGCCGGCAGCTCGCGGTGGACTGAAGGACCTGCGCTGACGTCATTTAGTCATGTGACGGCAGGTCCTTCAGTGTAGTGTACAGCGAGCTGCCGGAAAGCCAGGACAGATCGAATAAAGACTCCGGGAGCCATCAGAAGGTAAGTATAGATTTTTTTTATTTTTTTTTTTACCATTCTTTACTGTCACACTATATAAATCCATGCCATTTGCATGGATTTATAAAGTGTGACCAAGTTGTCAAGCACTTTCCAAGTGATGCTAAAATCGCTTGGAAAGCGCTTTACAACACCCATGTACAATCCGCATGCGTTTTTTCTGCCAGGGAGATGCAGAAACGCTCAGGAAAAAATCCAGAGCATTTCTGCATCGTGGGCACATAGCCTAACATACAGAATGTTAGAGGTAGGCCTCTAAAAAATTTCCTATGGGCATCATAAACGCCCTTAAAAAATTATGTGGGTGTTGCATCATGTTCACCCTCATGATATGGTGGTGGAGGATGAGGAGAAGGAGAAGGAGGAGGACAACAGAAAATAGACCAAATCAGGAAGCATATACCCATGTCTGGGTGTGAAGAGGTGCATGGGAATAGACCACACCAAAAAAAACCACTGGATTTGACTTTGTTCCGCTGCTATCATCCGGTGGTGTTGAGAAGTCTGTCCCAATCCAGCCCTTGTTCATTTTGATAAGAGTCAGCCTGTCAGCATTTTCAGTTGACAGGCGGATGCACCTATCAGTTACAATACCCCCGACTGCACTAAAACCCCTCTCTGACAAAAGGCTGGCGGCAGGGCTGGACAGGACCTCCAAGGCGTAGAGAGCCAGTTGATGCCACATGTCGAGCTTGGATACCCAATAATTATAAGGCACAGAGGAATCACGGAGGACGTTGGTATGGTCAGCAAGGTGCTCCTTCAGCATCTTCCAAAACTTTTCCCTTCTTGTCAGAGTACCCTGCACGTCACGGTCTGTGCGCTGGGAGGGTCTGAGAAAACTGTCCCACACCTTTGACAATGTTCCCCTGCCTCTGCTGCATCGTATTTGTGTTTCCCCGCCTGTACTCCTTGGTTGTCCAATGAACTGTGACCTCTGCTGCCAGCGTTTTCAGATGGGAATTTTTTTAATAATTCCTCAACAAGGGCCTTCTGGCACTGCAACATTTTATTAGACCTCTCCGCCATGGAAAGGAGAGATCGAAAGTTCTCCTTGTAACGTGGGTTTAGAAGTGTGACCAACCAGCAATTACTGTCGTCCAAAATGCATACAATGTGAGGGCCACAGGAAAGGCAGCGAAACATAAAGCCAGCCATGTGTGCCAAACTGCCAACAGCCAAGAATTCACTGTTCTGACCAAGAGGATGACTGTCCATACTCTTCTCCTCATCCTCCTCCTGGTCCTCCTCCTCTTTCTCCCTCTCCTCCTCCTCATTCTCCCTCTCCTCAGGCTATCCACGCTGAACAGACGGTATGAATGTTGTGTGGGTAGTACCGTCTGTTGCGCAGTATACCAGCTCCTGTTCCTCCTCCTCCTCATTATCACCCAATTCGCGTTGAGATGAGCGGATTCTGGGCTGTGTGGCATCACCCTGTGATGCTAATTATGGCATCATCACCACTCACCATCTTGGTGGAGTGCTCAAAGTTTTGGAGGATGGCACAGATGTCAGACATCCATGTTCACTCGCCAGCTCTTATGTGCGAAGGCTGACTGGAATACCGACAAGCGTGTTGAAGCTGGTACTTAACAACTGCTCTCTGCTGCTCACAAATTCTTCCCAACATATGCAGCGTTGAGTTCCAATGCGTGGTGACATCGCACACCAGTTGGTAAGCTGGAAGCTGCAAACGCTGCTGAAGCACGGCGAGGGCGGCGGAATCTGTAGCTGACTTTCTGAAATAGGCGGACACACGGCGTACTTTGACAAGCTCAGGTAGATCCGGGTAGGTTTTGTGAAACTGCTGAAGCACTTGGTTGAGCACATGGGCCAAGCATGATACATGTGTGAAGTTGCCAAGCTTCAGAGTCGCCACCAGGTTCCAACCATTGTCACACACGACCATGCCTGGCTGTAGGTTCAGTGGTGACAGCCACAGATCTGCTTGCTCTGTTACAGCTCTCAACAACTTTGCAGCGCCATGGTTTTCGATTTGTCTCCTAAGCATATTAGCTTCAGCACAGCATGTTGCCACTTGTTGTGCTTCCAGCTTCCGACTAATGTGGTCATTTTGGAGATGGAGGCTGAAGAGGAGGAGGTGCAAGAGCTGTAGAATGTAGGGGCAACCCTGATTGACCCAGACCCCGCAATGCTCGGAGTAGGGAGGATGTGTTCCGTCCCAGGGTCCAACTGGGTCCCTGCTTCCACTATATTAACCCAGTGTGCAGTTAGCGAGATGTATGGTCCCTGGCCACAAGCACTTGTCCATATGTCCGTGGTTAGGTTGACCTTCTCAGTAACTGCGTTGATGAGGGCATGGCTAATGTTTTGGGACACATGCTTGTGTAAGGTGGGGATGGCGCACCGAGAGAAATAGTGGCAGCTGAGGACAGAGTACCGAGGGACGGCTGCCGCCATGAGGTTGCGGAAAGATTCTGTCTCCACGAGCCTAAAAAGCAACATTTCAAGTGCAAGCATTCTATAAATGTGGCAGTTTACTGCTGTGGCCTGTGGGTTGTTGGCTGTGTTCAAAGGACAACTGAACGCTGTGCTGGGACAAGGACGTGGATGTGGTTGCTGATTGTGGTGGTTGCAAGTTTTTAACGACAGTTGCAGGGTGGGAGGCATCTTCACCTGCACCATGGACAGGGAATTGGCGTGCACGCACAACAGCAGTACAGGCAGTGGTGTCACCTGCAGACACTGTTTCTGTAGCCTGGTGTCCGGCCCAACTAGTCGGGTTGTTTGCTGTCATGTGCTTGAGGTCAGGAGGCTGGTAGTTTTGCTGCCCCTCCTGATGCTGGCATGGCAAATGTTGCAAAAGGCCTTTTTGGGGTTAACTGGACAGTCTTTAAAAAAGAGCCAAACTCTGGAAGACCTACCAGTTGAACTGGCAACTTCCCTCATGTTGGTTTTCCGGGGAACAGTTGCTTGCCTTGTGTCTGTGGCCACCCCACTGCTTGTTCCTGCCTGTTGTGGTGCTACGCCTCCCTTCCCCTCTGTGCTGCTGTCCTCGCTATGCATGTAACCTTGCCAGGTTGGGTCAGTTTTAATACACCAAAGGTATGTTTTTTTATAGAGGATAAGTCCCTTTTATCGCAATGTACTCTGTTTAATTTGTGTTTGCGGTATTAAAGACTACCTTTGTAATATAGTCGTCGGAACCCAATAGCCTATGACTGATTATTATCTATGACAATATACCTCCTGCTACTGCCATGACAACAGAAGTGTAGGGAATACTATTTTATAAAACTATCTATGAATAAGGATCAGGAGAACATCTGCTCAAGAAATACAAGTTTTGCTCTCGAAGGTTCAGTAATATGCATTTTAATGTTATTTTGCCATTTTTTGTGAGAAGACAATTGGAAGAACAGCTGCTGCTACAAGTGTCCAATGCCGCCTAGTAAAAAGATGCTGTAAGAGTCAGACGACTTTATTTTTAATGTAGCGTGTTATTAAATAAGCGCTGCAGCATGACTTGTATGTGTCTATTGGGCATTGGAGTGGCAATTAGATTACAACATTTATCATACAGCAACAGCTGTGGGTTCGCACTGTTTGTTCTGAGCTGAAATGTGCGGTATCTAGGAGAGACAAATAAACAATTATAACTACTGCTTATTCAGATATTGATACCTCGATGACATTAATCACAACTGTTGCTAACTCGTTCCTATGAGACAATGGAGACAGGTGAAGATTAGTGATGAGCGAGCATGCTCGCCACTGCTTGGTACTAGCCCGAGCATCTAAGTACTCGAGATGCTCGGAGCTCGCCGAGTACTTGCGCGATGCTCGGGTGGGAGCTCTTTTCCCTGTCCTGCATGTTTGGCGCTCTTTAGAGAGCCAATCATGCAGGGATTGTCTGCCACTCACTGTAATGCCACAGCCATGGTGGTTGTGGCATTTCAGTGATTGCCCAAATCGATGGGAACAGTGCTCACAGTGAAACATGAAAAGCCGGCAATTCATCAGCGGCATACACCGGTACCCAACAATTTAGAACAGAAAGAATAGAGCATCACACATAGATTAGATAGATAGAATGTCAGTCACATATATAATAAGTATATTGACAGTGTTGGTTACTGTACTTGTCATTTAATGTTAAAATAAAGGATTTATTTAAAAAAAAATTGGCGTGGGGTTCCCCGTAATTTTAGTCTCTAGCGGAGGTTAAGCAGACGGCTGGGGCAGATGTTTGAAGCCTGGGAAGGGGGTAATACCCACGGAGCTTCCCAGGCTACTAATATCAGCCCCCAGCTGAATACCTAGCCTTTACTGGCTATTAAAATGGGGGACCCCCCCAAAAAATGACGTGGGGTCCCCCTATTTTAATAGCTAGCAAAGGCTAGGCAGACAGCTGGGGGCTGATATTAATAGCCCCGGAAGGGTGCCATGAATATTGGCCCCCCTCCCAGACTAGAAACACCAGCCCTCAGCCGCCCCAGAAATGGCGCATCCATAGGATGTGCCAATTTGGGCACTTAGCCTCGCTCTTCCCACTGCCCTGTAGGGGTGGCAGTGGGGTAATAGGGCTAGGGTTGATGTCAGCTTATAATGCCAGCTGACATCAAGCCCAGGTTAGTAATGGGGAGGCATCTATAAGACCCCCCATTACCAACCCCATAATGAAAGAAACACCAACACCCAGAATAAAGTCCTTTAATTGAAATAAACACACAATCCTTTAATGTTCTAAATTAAAGTCTACTTACCGTATCGCCCATTCCAGCTGAAGCCAATGTCTTCTGCAATAAAAGTAAAATAATAAACCAACGTCATCCTTACCTTTCCATGGTTCCTAGGAAAGCTTCTCCCTGAAACCATCTTGTTTGTCACTGAGCCTGTAACTCTTCAGGTGGGGATGCTGCACTCAGGGAAGATCTCCTTTTATGTGCTGTCCGGTCTCTCTCATCCCCTCTTGCTTGGTCTGCCTTGGTTACAGAGACATGAGCCTGTCCTGAATCGGAGCTCGGGTGAGGTGCTCCGTTGGGGTCAGGAATGCCATAAGTCCTGTCTGGTTCCGGTTCGTCCTGCTCGACCACAGACTACTAAGGCTAACCTTCCTGGCCTGCCGGCACCCTACTGGTCATTTGCGGACATCTTTGATAAAAAAGAGGCAGAGACACTACCACCTCATAGGCCGTATGGTTGCCCCCTCGATCTAATACCTGGTGCTTCACCTCCTCGCGGATGAATCTACCCCTTGTCGCTGGCTGAGACCCGTGCTATGTCTGAATACATAGAAGAAAATCTTGCTAGGGGATTTATCCAGAAATCCACCTCTCCGGCTGGAGCAGGATTCTTCTTCGTCAAAAAGAAAGACGGCTCTCTTAGTCCTTGTATCGACTATAGGGGCCTAAACCAGATTACCATCAAAAATAAGTACCCCCTGCCCCTCATCTCGGAGCTGTTTGACCGCCTAAAAGGCGCGAAGATCTTCACTAAGCTCGTTCGTCTGCATTTGCTTAGTTAAGGGGCAGCATTTATGCGGGGGCATTTATGCATATAGCATTTATACATACTTTATCGAAGTGCCATAATTTAGCAAAGTGCCCTGGCAGTTAGAAAATGGCATTGCTAATATTCATCTTTCTTCTCTTCTTACAGGTATATATTTTTCACTGCTTGTGTGATCTGTCCTGAAAACTGCATTATATCTCCATGCAATGCTCTGCAGCCTATCAATTTCTGGTATATATTTTTCACTGCTTGTGTGATCTGTCCTGAAAACTGCATTATATCTCCATGCAATGCTCTGCAGCCTATCAATTTCTGGTATATATTTTTCACTGCTTGTGTGATCTGTCCTGAAAACTGCATTATATCTCCATGCAATGCTCTGCAGCCTATCAATCTCTGGTATATATTTTTTCACTGCTTGTGTGATCTGTCCTGAAAACTGCATTATATCTCCATGCAATGCTCTGCAGCCTATCAATTTCTGGTATATATTTTTTCACTCCTCTAGCTTTTTTATTCCATGATACTTAAAGGTCATCACACTTACTTTAAGAGTTTATGATCCATGCCGAGTTTACTAGTCTGTTTTTTTTTTTTTTTTTTTTTCCCTGCACTTTATGGTCTCCTGTTGTCTTTTAAGCTAGTGATTGATTGTTAATGAGTTAAATCTGTGCAGATCTAAGCAGATACGTCCCTATATATTGAGACTTAGTTAAGGGGCAGCATTTATGCGGGGGCATTTATGCATATAGCATTTATGCATACTTTATCGAAGTGCCATAATTTAGCAAAGTGCCCTGGCAGTTAGAAAATGGCAGTTGGACAGGGCAGGAGACAGGTAAGACATGCAAGACAATTAAACAAACTTGCTTCCAGGTCATCATTTTGTCAAACAGTATTCACCATTTGTATCTGTGCCATTTATACTCTGGTTGCTACAATCATCCACATTCACCGTTCACCCACAAATGCGGCACACTTCATCCATATTAATCCCTCACTCCTCTCTTCTCCTATGTACAGTTGTCATGCTCTCTTCACAATGTTATACCACGCAGATCCATTCATTCCCACCATACAACGCAGGAAACGCTCTCACAAATCACTCAATCATCTGCACACTCTCTGTATCTTCCTTCTATTAGTCGCAGGTGATATTTCTCCCAACCCAGGACCCTCCAGTAATAATAACACTAACTCTTTCCCTGTTACATTCAGAAACCCTGCTAATCTCATTAATATTCCCTGCATATCTTCTGTCTCATTCAACTGTGCCCTTTGGAATGCACGCTCAGCTTGTAATAAACTCTCTTACATCCATGACTTTTTCCTCTCTAATTCCCTCAACCTTCTGGCTCTCACTGAAACCTGGATCCAGCAGTCGGACACCACCGCCGCTGCAGCTCTCTCCTATGGTGGCCTACATTTCTCTCATACCCCGCGACCTGACAACAGATCAGGTGGAGGTGTTGGTCTGCTTCTTTCAACAAAATGTACTTTTCAGGTTATCCCCCCTGTACCCTCCCTTATCTTCCCATCCTTTGAGGCCCACACAGTCAGACTCTACCGGCCCTTCTCCCTGCGAGTGGCGGTTGTCTATCGCCCCCCAGGTCCCCCCCGTCAATTCCTGGATCACTTTGCTGCCTGGCTTACAAATTTTCTATCCTGCGACATCCCCACGATAATCATGGGAGACTTTAACATCCCAATTGGCGATCCTCTTTCCCCATCTGCCACGCATCTTTTATCATTAACCTCCTCCTTCGGCCTTTCACAGCTTGCTAATTCTCCTACACATGAGGACGGGAACACATTGGACCTGATCTTCTCCCGGCTTTGCTCAGTACATGACTTTACTAACTCTCCCCTTCCACTCTCTGACCATAATCTTCTTTCATTCTCTGTCAAGAACTGTGACTCTACTCAAGACACTCCCACCGTCCACACTTATAGAAATTTACGCGCCATTAACACCCAGAAATTTATAAAAAGGTTGCAATCATCATTGGCCCCAATCTCCTCCCTCTCATGTCCCGACTCTGCATTGAAGCATTATAACAAAATAATGCTATGCGCCCTGGATGAAGCCGCACCTCCTACACAAAGAACAATTCGGCATAGACGGCGACAACCCTGGCACACGCCTCAAACACGTCTTCTCCAGAGGTACTCCAGGTGCGCTGAACGACTGTGGAGAAAATCAAATCTGCCCGAAGATTTCCTCCACTATAAATTTATGCTGAAAACATATAACTCTGCCCTTCACCTCTCCAAACAAACCTACTTTAACAACCTCATCATCTCACTTTCCAATAATCCTAAACGACTCTTTGACACGTTTCATTCTCTCCTCAATCAAACAGCACAGGCCCCGACCACCGACCTCAGCGCTGACGATCTGGCTAACTATTTCAAAGAAAAAATTGACCATATCCGACAGGAAATTTTCTCCCAATCCCCAAATGTTATGCATGCTCCCCCCCGCCACATTGTATCTTGCTCATTTTCTGACTTCGAACCAGTCACGGAAGATGAAGTGATCAGGCTCCTTGCATCTTCTCGCCCTACCACCTGCACCAGCGACCCTATTCCCTCACATCTCCTTCAGTCCCTTGCTCCAGCTGTCACCTCTCACCTAACTAAAATTTTCAACCTTTCCCTCTCATCTGGTATCTTTCCCTCTTCTTTTAAACACGCCAGCATACAACCATTACTTAAAAAACCATCCCTCGACCAGAACTGCACGGCCAACTACAGACCTGTTTCCAATCTTCCCTTTATCTCTAAACTCCTGGAACGCCTGGTCCACTCCCGTCTAATCCGCTATCTCTCAGACAATTCTCTTCTTGACCCTTTACAATCTGGTTTCCGCTCTTTACATTCTACTGAAACTGCCCTCACTAAAGTCTCTAATGATCTACTAACAGCTAAATCTAATGGTCATTACTCCCTGCTGATTCTCCTGGATCTCTCTGCAGCATTCGACACTGTGGATCACCAGCTCCTCCTCACTATGCTCCGCACTATTGGCCTCAAGGACACGGTTCTCTCCTGGTTCTCCTCTTATCTCTCTGACCGCTCCTTCTCTGTGTCTTTTGCCGGCTCCTCCTCCCTACTTCCTCTTACTGTCGGGGTTCCTCAAGGATCAGTCCTAGGCCCCCTTCTTTTCTCCTTATACACCGCTCCTATTGGACAAACAATCAGTAGATTCGGTTTTCAGTACCATCTCTATGCTGATGACACCCAATTATACACCTCTGCTCCGGACATCACCCCTGCATTACTACAAAAGACCAGTGATTGTCTTTCTGCTGTGTCTAACATTATGTCCTCCCTCTACCTAAAACTGAATCTGTCAAAAACTGAACTACTCGTCTTTCCTCCCTCCACTAACCTACCTGTGCCCGATATTGCCATCTCCGTTTGTGGCTCAACCATTACTCCCCAGCTACAAGCCCGCTGTCTTGGGGTCATTTTTGATTCAGATCTTTCTTTCACTCCTCACATAAAATCACTCGCTCGTTCATGTCATCTACACCTCAAAAACATCTCAAGAATCAGGACTTTTCTCACCTTTGACTCGGCAAAAACTCTTACTGTCGCTCTTATTCATTCTCGTCTTGACTATTGCAACGCTCTACTAATCGGTCTCCCTCTTACTAAACTCTCCCCTCTCCAATCCGTCCTGAACGCAGCAGCCAGGATCATATTCCTCGCCAACCGCTACTCAGATGCCTCTTCCCTGTGCCAGTCATTGCATTGGTTGCCCATCCAATATAGAGTTCGTTTTAAACTTATCACGCTTACCCACAAAGCGCTCCATGCTTCAGTACCCCCCTACATCTCCTCCCTTGTCTCAGTCTACCACCCTACACGTGCCCTCCGTTCTGCAAATGACTTGAAACTAAAATCCTCCATAATCCGAACTTCCCACTCCCGTCTCCAAGATTTCTCGCGTGCTGCGCCAATTCTCTGGAATGCACTACCCAGGACAGTTCGATTAATTCCCAATACCCACAGTTTCAAGCGAACCCTAAAAACACATTTCTTTAGACTGGCGTATCACCTAAACACACTCTGTCCATCCCAGCTTTCCCCCATATTAAAATCTTCAACTTCGGGTTCAAACCAACCATGCACATAAAAGCCTCTGTCAGGGCTGCACACATACTGGCTGGCGACCAGTCCATGTATTATTATTTATCCTATTCAGTATATCAAGGCTGCATTATACAATATATGTACTTTTTACCTTTTGTCTCCCCCACTTCCTCATAGACTGTAAGCTTGCGAGCAGGGCCCTCACTCCTTTCGATATGAGATATGCTTATTCTGTATTGTCTGTATATGTCCCCCCTAAAATTTGTAAAGTGCTGCGGAATATGTTGGCGCTATAAAAATAAACTATTATTATTATTATTATTATTATTATTATTTGCTAGGGAGATGAGTGTAAGACGGCATTCATCACTCCGGATGGTCTCTCTATTGCTCCAGCCATCTTCCAGGAGTTAGTAAATTACATCTTCCAAGATCTCCTGTATTCCTGGGTGGTGGTGTACCTGAACGATATCTTGGTGTTCTCCCCTGATCTGCCCTCTCACTGGAGGGATGTTTGTCAGGTCCTGCTGAGGCTCCGGAAGAACCACCTGTATGCTAAGTACGAGAAATGCCTCTCTGAGCAGACCTCCCTACCATTTCTGGGGTATATCATCTTTGCGACCGGACTGCGGATGGATCCCGAGAAGGTGTCTGCTGTCTTAAAGTGGCCCCGACCCGAGGGGCTGAAGGCTATTCAGTGGTTTCTGGGATTCGCTAACTATTACCGCCTCTTCATTCCTCATTTCTCCTCCCGGACTGCTCCCATCTCTGATCTCAACCAGTAAAGGAGAAAATCCCAGGGAATGAATTTCCGAGATGGAGAATACCTTTGTTTCTCTTAAAAAAGCCTTCTCCTCTTCTCCAGTGCTACATCGTCCTGACTGCAATAAACAGTTCTTCCTGGAGGTTGATGCCTCTTCCTCCGGGGCCGGAGCTGTGCTCACCCAGAAATCCTCGTCTGGGCGAATGGTGACCTGCAGGTTCTTCTCCAAACTCTTGTCTCCGTCCGAGCGCAGTTACCCCATAGGGGATCGAGAACTGCTGGCCATCAAATTAGCGCTGGAGGAGTGGCGTTACTAGCTTGAGGGGGCTCTGCACTCGGTGGTCATCTACACTGACCATAAAAACCTTGCTTATTTGCAGACCGCCCAAAGACTAAATCCGCGTTAGGCCTTATGATCTTTGTTTTTTGCTCGATTCTGCTTCACTCTTCATTACCGCCCGCAAGAACATTAAAGCTGACTCTCTATCCCACTCATTTCTGTCTACCGACCAAGAGGAGGAGCCTCTACACATCATTGACCCCTCCAGAATAATGACTGTTGCTCCATTCGACCTGTCTCATCTACCTCCTGGTAAGACCTTTGTAGCGGCTCAGGATCGGAAGAGGGTCTTACTCTGGGGTCATTCGTCCAAACTGGCTGGTCATGGTCTTTCTCTGACGATCCACGTACCACTGCAGCTCCAGTCTCCGCTGAGGACGTCTTTGATATAGAAAACATTTTGGCCATCAAGAGGGTAAGAGGAAAGACTTTCTTTCTTGTGGATTGGAAGGGGTTTTGTCCTGAGGAAAGGTCTTGGGAGCCCAGGGAGAACATTCATGAACCTCGTCTTCTAGAAAAATTTCTTGTGGGCCTAAAGAAGAGGGGGCGTAAAGGGGGGGGTACTGTAGCGTCGGCGTCTCTGCCTCCTGCCGGGCAGAGACGCCGTTCCCCTCACCGTTATGGTCCCCATCCGGCGCCCTCCAGCTCCCCTGCTGCTGCCCTGGGTGCACACACCATGCGCAGCTTCCCAGACACTGTACTTAGGGCGTGCTTGCGCGCGCTTCCTCCCTCTTAAAGGGGCCGCGCACGCCAGTCCCCAGCCAATGGCCGGAGGACTACTCCTATTTAAAGCACCTCCTCCAAAATGGATGTGCCTGTGCAAGGTTGGTGTTTGTGTGCTAACACTCTCCTCAGCCCTCAGGTTCCAGTGCCCGCCAGCCTGTCTATCAGCCGTGCCCGCCTGCCTTTTTATCAGCCATGCCCGCCAGCCTGTCTACCTGCCGTGCCCGCCTGCTTGCCTACCTGCATCACCTGTCAGTCTACCTGCCGTGCCCGCCGGCTTGCCTACCTGCATCACCTGTCAGTTTACCTGCTGTGCCCGCCGGCTTGCCTACCCACATCACCTGTCTGTCTACCGGCCGTGCTCATCCGCTGTACCTGTCAGCTTCAGCCATCTGACCCGTGGGAGTTGCCTGCTCTCACACAAGGTCAGTCCCAGAGTGGCACCTGGTTCACCTTACGGGTCTCTCCTTGGTTTACGGAGTTGACTAAGCCGCCGTGTGGCCAGGGTCAGTCCGGGTAGGCACTTAGTTACGCCCTTCTGGTCCCTCCTTGCATCACAACACAGAGGTTCCACCACCCTGATCCGTAATAATAGATACCATTTATTGTTATTAATGGTCTATCTAAGGATGCAGATATGTCTTCCCTCCCTCCTCCCCCCTCCTTTTGTTATGTGCCTGGGACCATTTTTGTCTATCTTTGTCACACCTTCGGTTTTGTTCTAATTTATTGATGAATTTGTGTCAAGCCGCTTCCTGTGCTGCATGTCACCTTGACATGCATATCTGGTGTGGGCAGTCTTCCCCGGCCCCTGCTGCTACCGCTATCGCATGCCATTGTGACATGCATACCAGATGTGGGCGGCCCCCATTCACGATTGCCGCTTCCATGACTGCGTGTCATGGTGATACGCATTCCGGATGTGGGCAGCCCTACTGGTATTTTCCAGCGGGGCGGTTACCTTGCGCGATGTGGCTCAGCATGACACGCATGCCACCCGCTGCTTCACGCCCTTCTTTGATTTATCTACATAGTTGTGGGAGGACGATATGGACCTACTGCCTTTTGGACCTGGATCGCCGTAGTTGATCTTTTGAGTGTGAGGCTTTATTCATCTTTGTCCCACACCAGTGCAGATTTTCCCTCTGTCCACTCTTCTATTAGCTAACAGGTGGGTTTATCCAATATATATTTTCCCCCATTCAACACCAACACTATACCCCTGAGGAAGCCATGGTAGTGGCGTAACGCGTGGGGCTTCTGTTTTGCACTGTCTTCCCGCTATCCTCCTGTCTCCCCGTCGGTGCATTTTTTCTGTGGTGGGTATAGTATCTGCTGTATACCTTCTATTGAATACATACATTTGGCTAAGATAGCAATGTGCCCACATATGCACTGTTTGAATGGGAGTAATTTCATTCTCTCATTTAACTAATGCAACTGCGTATACCTTTATATAGTTGTTTTACAAGGGAGCATCTATAATTGCAGCTACTCATTAGATCGATATATTCCTAGGCTGATCCTGGGGAATAATATGTATTGCCTCTCTAGCATTATATTTATTGTACTTACATTTTGATATATTATACACCTTAACGGGTATTTGCTACATGTTTTTAAGTATGTTTTAATTGGAGTGTGTTTAGTGTTCCAAATAAAATTCATATATAATTTTTCAATCCTTGTGATTTGATCTTCACTGTTTATTTAGAATACTTGGTGCCTATCATATGTATCCCTTGTTCTCTCTGTAGTTTCCATACAGCAAGCCATATCTTACCTTGTCATTTAGTGCCGCTGAAATTCAGGTGTGTGCAGAGCTGTTGCAGAGGAAAAAATCTATTTTTATTTTCCTAATAGCGTACTCCTACTACAGTATCTGAGCAACATGAGTGGGAAAAAGAGAGGTTGTGGTGGAAGGGAGAATACACTTGGTGTCCAAGGTATATGTGGTGTAGGTGGTAATGTTAGTGAAAGCACTAGTGAACCAACACCGTCATGTCCTATCCAAAGACAACTGACAACTTCTGTTACTGGACGGACTACTCCACTCCCTTTTTTTTGCAGCCACATAGCGATACACCTTGTTGATAAGGGCCAGAAAGAGCAGGTGCTCCAGTTGATGGCAAACGCTGCTTAAAGTGGCCTCTCCTCTTCTTCCTCCACCTCAACATCACACACAGTACAGTCCACAGAGGTGGCACCCCAATTACCCTTGCTTCCCCCGTGTCACAACTGTCCAAGCACCCAACTGACTGTAGCGTACCACAGATGGGCGAGTCTGTAGAACTGTTCACCCATTCTATACCATGGGCATCAGAAGTGTACTCCAAACATTCACAGAGTCAAGAACAGGAGGAAAGCCTCTGCACCGATGCCCAAAATTTTTTTACGTTGGATTCAGGGCAGGACTGAGTAGGATCCGAGCAGGTTCCTGACCTTCATCACCAGACGTTAACCATCGGGGAGGGAGGTGATCCTGATGAGACTCAGATACCTGAGGTTCACGCGGACTGTACTGTGCTGTCAGGGCAACAAGAGGAGAAGGGTCACTCTGAGGGCGAGGAATGGGATAACATATTGGAAGATGACAAGTTTGAAGAGCCTACTTGGTGTGAACCCAGAGTCACGCAGCCGAGTAGGTCATCTGAGGAGGTGGAGGAGGAAGACGGGGAGGTTACCTTCTGCCCTACGGTGCAGACATGAAGTGATGTAAGCACTAGGAGCACTGCATCCTTAGCCACAACTGTGGCTATGGCAGCAGCAGTCGCAGGTCTGCAGCTCGCAGGGGTGGCAAGGGTTGCCTAGCCTGGGCCTTTTTTGAGACCACAAAGGATGAGCCAACTCACATTATCTGCACACTTTGCAAGAAAAAACTAAGTAAAGGGAAAAAGTCCAAAACTTGACTACTACATGTATGAACCTTCACATGCTTACACAACATGCGTTATGCTGGGAATCTCACTGCGCTAAAATGCAGACCAGCGCACCTCAACAACCATCAGCTGCCCCATCAACTGCATCCACTGCTTCTTCCTCCTCCTCTGTTACCGTGCCAAGTATTGGCACGCAGGTCTCCCACTGCAAAACGTCTGGTTCTCTTCCTGCTCCAGTCAGGCTGAGTAAGAGCCCTTCAGCTGTAACGGAAGCGGACATGCCTGCTGTGTTTGTTTCACCGAGCACACAACACGTTTCTCAATCCTCCGTAACATCTGCGCCTGCACCTCACTCACAGTCCAGCAGTTTGTCAGTTTCACCATACTCCGCCCTCTCACAGCACCGCAGCCAGCCCTCGGTCCAGCAGTTGTGGTCACGTAAAAGATTGTTTCATCCTACACATGACAAAGCTAAGGGGTTGAACTCCACCATCTCAAATCTGTTGGCCATGGAAATGCTGCCTTTCCACCTGGTAGATACAGACCGTTTCCAAAATCTGATGGCCGTCGCAGTCCCCCAGTACCAGTTGCCCAGTCGCCACTACTTCTCTAAGAAAGCTGGCCTGCGCTACACCAGCATGTCGCAGACAACATCACCTGCTACTTGACTAAATCTATATCTGCCAGAGTGCATTTCACCACTGACTCCTGGACGAGTAAGCATGGCTAAGGGCCTTACATCTCGCTGACTTGGCACTGGGTGACTCTGGTGGCTGTGGGGACAGGCGGGGAAGTGGCTGCTCCACAAATCTTGGAATCCCCAAGGCTTGCAGAAGAAACCTCTGTATTTCACACTTCTTCCACTGCTTCTGTGTCCTCCACCTCCTCTAGGGCCTCCACCTGCGCAATCAACCTCTGCCTTAACGAGACACACGTTCCAACAGTGCAGAGTGAATCCAGACCCCCTCCGTACTGCGCAGCCAGGGCTCACAGCAATCAGGCAGTCTTCAAATTAATATGCCTTGGAGATCGCAGTCATACAGCTGAAGAGTTGTGGACAGCTCTCCAGGCTCAGTTTCAGCAATGGCTGTCTCCACCAAACCTGGAGCCAGGGAAGGCGGTGTGCGATAATGGTGCGAACCTGTTGGCGGCCCTACGCCGAGGCAAACTGACACTTGTGCCTTGCATGGCTCACGTCCTTAACCTGGTGGTACAGCGATTTCTCCGCCACTATCCCGGCCTGGATGAGCTTCTTCAGAAAATACGGAAGCTGTATGCTCACTTCCGCCGTTCGCATCCCTCATGTCATCGACTTGCATCAATACAGAGATCTTTCTCCATGCCAGTTAACAGGTTGATGTGCGATGTGTCGACGTGGTGGAATTCCACTCTGCACATGTTGCAGCGACTGTGTCAGCAGCAATGAGCCCTGACGCAGTATGTCATGTTGTATAGGCTAAAGGAACGCAGTACGGTCATGGGGCATATCAAGTTTATGGAATGGGAAGAGATTAAGGACCTCTGCACCCTTCTGCACAGTTTTGAAATGGCTACTAAACTAGTTAGTGCTGACAATGCCGTCATCAGCATCACTATTATTATTATTATTTATTATTATAGCACCATTTATTCCATGGCGCTTTACATGTGATAGGGATATACATAACAAAAGCATTTACATAATCTTAACAAAACGAGTCAGTGACTGGTACAGGAGGAGCGAGGACCCTGCCCGCGAGGGCTCACATTCTAGAAGGGATGGGTGAGGATACATTAGATGAGGGTAGAGCTGGTCATGCAGCGGTGGTTACTGCAGGTTGTAGGCTTGTCGGAAGAGGTGGGTCTTCAGGTTTCTTTTGAAGGTTTCCACCGTCGGCGAGAGTCTGATGTGTTGTGGTAGAGAGTTCCAGAGTAGGGGGGATGCACGGGAGAAATCTTGTATACGATTGTGGGAGGAGGAGATAAGAGGGGAGTAGAGAAGGAGATTCCGGTCATCTACATGCTGGAGAAGACTTTGAATAGCGCGCAGCAAGAGGTGGTGGTCCCAGAAGAAGAGGAGGATGCGAAAGGGATAAGAATGTCTCAAAGTTCCAGACTGTTGTCACACAGGCGGAAACAAAGTGATGGTGTCTTCCTGCGATCGAGGGGGTTTGGTGATACCAGACATACTGTTAGTGAAGGTGCAAGAGCCGAGGAATAAATGGAGGAGGAAGAGGTGATGGGCAAGCAACAGTCAGAAGATGAAGAGGATAATCATCCTCTCTCTGTTGAACGTGGTTGGCAGGAGGGGACGGAGGAAACATGCATCAGTGTTATGCAGCCAACAATAGAGTCTAGCTTTGGGCCACCTGGAAGAGCCCGACATATGAGTGCCTTCTTGCTGCTCTTTCTGCAACATGATCCCCGTATAGTTAGGATTCAAAATAATGCTGACTACTGGGTTGCCACTCTGTTAGATCCACGTTAGAGTAAAGTTTGCCAGATCCTTTCCGCCCTGGAAAGGGACATGTTGGAGTATCGAAACAAGCTTTTAAGCAACCTTAATAGAGCTTTTCCCCAAGATAGGAGTGAGGCACACAGTGTGCTTTGCAGCTGTAGTCTTTCAACCTCTGGCACGTCAGTTATTCAAAGCCAAAACATTAGCAGCAGAGAAAGTGGCAGAAGCAATTTCTGTGAGTCATTTCACACATTTTTTAGACCAGCTCGTGCAGCAGCACAACAGAGTACAAGTCTGACACGTGGAGAACGACTGGAGAGGATGGTGGAGGACTATCTAGCACTCAATACAAATACCATCAGTGAGGATTTTGACCCTTTCACATTTTGGTCTTCAAAAATGGATGAATGGCTTGATCTCTCCTGTCACACCTTGGAGGTTTCATCATGCCTGGCAGTCAGCGTTCTCTGAACGTGTATTCAAAGCTGCTGGTGGTGTCATGACGGATAAGTGCACCCGGCTGTCCCATGAAAGTGTTGACAGCCTAACTTTCATGAAGATGAACAAGTCATGGATCTCAAAGGACTTTTGCACCCCAATTGCGGACTGTACAGAGTAGGCGATGTTGTAGTTTTCTGTGTGCTGCATTAATCTTGTGGAATTGCAGTCTGTGATATGGCTTGTGTGCCTGCTCTTGCTGCGGTTTCAGGTTTTAGGCCCTAATTTTTGGAAATGTGGGGAATCCTGATTGGGTCTTCATCTATTGGGCTGGCTATAGTGGAAGAGATGTTGGTCCCCATTATACTACTTACACTCTAGTGAAATTGATGCCAGTTTGGTAGTTTTAGGCCCAAATGTTTTCAAATGGGAACAGTCCTGATTGGGTCTCCATCTACTGTGTTGGCTGAAGGGGAAAAAGTTCGTTCCTAATTATACAATTGCTACTGTACTGAAATTGATGCCACTTTGTTGGTGTCTGACAGCAATTTTTAGAAATGTGGGGAATCCTGATTGGGTCTCCCTCTATTGGGTTGACTGTAGTGGAAGAGGTGTCGGTCCTAATTTTACAATTTCTATTGTACTGAAATTGATGCAACGTTGTTGGTGTCTGCCAGGAATTTTTGGAAATGTTGGGAATTCTCATTGGGTCTCCATCTATTGGGCTGGCTGTAGTGGACGAAGTGTCGGTCTCCTTTATACTACTTATACTCTAGTGAAATTGATGCCACTTTGGTGGTTTTAGGCCCAAATGTTTTCAAATGGGAACAGTCCTGATTGGGTCTCCATCTACTGTGTTGGTTGTAGGGGAAGAACTGTCGTTCCTAATTGTAAATTGCTACAGTACTGAAATTGAAGCCCCTTTGTTGATGTCTGCCAGTAATTTTTGGAAATGTGGGGAATCCTGATTGGGTCTCCATCTATTGGGTTGGCTGTAGTGAAAGAGGTGTCGTTCCTAATTGTACAATTTCTACTGTATTGAAACTGATGTAACATTGTTGGTGTCTGCCAGGAATTTTTGGAAATGTTGGGAATCCTCATTGGGTCTCCAAAATATTCGGTTGGCTGTAGTTGAAGAGGTGTCGGTCCTCATTTATACTACTTATACTCTAGTGAAATTGATGCCACTTTGGTGGTTTTAGGCCCAAATGTTTTCAAATGGGAACGGTCCTGATTGGGTCTCCATCTACTGTGTTGGCTGTAAGGGAAGAGGTGTCGTTCCTAATTGTACAATTTCTACTGTACTGAAATTGATGCCACTTTGGTGGTATTAGGGTCTAATTTAGGGAAATGTGAGCACTCCTGATTGAGTCTCCATGTGCTGGGTTAGCTGCAGTGGAAGAGGTTTTAGTTTCCTTTACAATAGTTATACTCTAGTGAAAATAGTTTTTTGGTGCAGATATTGATCTCCACACAGGGGTACACAGACCTGATAAACTCAACATGGGTATACAAAGCAGACTGCATCTCAGCTTAAAATTGTTTGGAGCAGATATTCTTCTCCACACAGGGAAAAAAAAAGGTTGGGTCCGAGCAGCTTCCTGACCCTTGACTGTACTGTGCTGTCAGGGCAAGAAGAAGAGGAGGGTGACTCTGAGGGCGAGGAATGGGATATCACATTGAATGATGATGAGGTTGCACATCCAACTTTGTGTGAACCCATAGACACGCAGCTGAGTAGCTCATCTGAGGAGGTGGAGGAGGAAGACTAGGAGGTTATGTTGCATCTTATGGCGCAGACACGGAGTGATGCAAGCACGAGGAGCACTACATCCTTAGCCACAACAGTGGCAGTGACCAGCAGTGGTCACTGCTCTGTGGCAGCAAGGGTTGCCTAGCCTGGGCCTTTTTTGAGACCGCATAGAATGAGCCAACTCACATTATCTGAAAACTTTGCAATAAAAGACTCAGTAGAGGGGAAAAAGTGCAATAATTTGACTACTACATGCATGAACCTTCACATGCGCAATCAACATGCGTTACTCTGGGAATCTCACTGCGATAAAATGCGGACCAGCGGACCTCAACCATCATCAGTTGCCCCATCAAAAGCATCCGCTGCTTCTTTCTCCTCCTCTGTTACCATGCCAAGTATTGGCATGCAGGTCTCCCACTGAAGAACCTCTGCTTCTCTACGTGCTCCAGTTAGGCTGAATGAGAGCCTGTCAGCTGTAATGAAAGCGGACAAGCATGCTGTGTTTGTTTCACCGAGCACACCACACTTTTCTCAATCCACCGTAACATATCCCCCTGCACCTCACTCACAGTCAAGCAGTTTGTCCGTTTCACCGTACTCCACCCTCTCTCAGCACCACAGCCAGCCCTCGGTCTCGCATTTGTGGTCACTAGTGTTGAGTGAGCACTAAAATGCTCGGGTGCCCGAAGCTCGGGCCGAGCTCACCGTGATACTCGGGTGCTCGACCCGAGCAACGAGCCCAATGTTAGTCTATGGGAGACCCGAGCATTTTTTGCGGCGGCACCCCCGGCAGTCTGTAGAAAGCCTAAAAAGTGCCCAAAACGATAGTGACAGTGCTCAAATGACATGGGGACAGCATGGGGATCACCCCAGGAAGCATTTCTGACCCCCAGGTCACTGCTGTCAACAACGTGGTCAGAGGTATTAAGCCACTTTTACGGGTTCACAAGAAAATGTTCAAAAACTAAACTGAAACTGTTTTCATGTGAAATATGTTAAGGAGCATCCTTCCAGGGTAAAGACTTGTGTATAAGGTAAAATAAATATCCAAAAACAAAAATACTCCTCCACACCTTGGGCTATGTTCACAAGTAGCATTTTTTATGCGTTTTTGCACTTTTGTATTGCTTTCAACCGTGACAAATGCATTCACCGGGAAATGTCATTTTAACATTTTACAACCTTATCTGGCCATGTGCTGTGTGGCACATACATACAGTGCTGAAAAGACATGGGAACAGCATGGGGAAGACCCCTGGAAGCATCTCTGACACTCAGGTCACTGCCTAAAAGTGTGCCCATCAGAAGTGATCCTTGCCGCATCAGAAGATGCAGACTTGCAACTATCCCCGTGCAAGTCCTTGTCCAACGGCAGTGTTCAATTTTACCTCCCCCATTCCTTGCAATGCAAGCGCAAATATGTAGCCAACCACCCACCTACCCGCAGGCTGCAATACTATACTGCTAGCTTGCACTTGAAATGGGGCCTTTTAGTTTGGAGGAGGCCGAAGCTGGCCACTACCTCATGACTTCTTCGGCAGCAAGGTCTCAATACTCAGTCCCCAGTCACCCCTATTTGTCCCGGTAACCTTCCCCACACTTTTCTTAGCCTGGCCTGATTTAGGGCAGCATTGGATGAGCCCACCAGACAACCAGACTCCTCCTGTGGGCCTTGGCTTCTCCATCAGGGGAGTTGAGAGTGCCAAGGTGAGGAGCATGATGATGATGATAGAAGTTAGCATCTGCTTTGTTTTCTTGGAATGCAAGCGTAAGTGTGCAGCCTGCCACCCACCCACCCCCAGGCTGCAATACCATACTGCTAGCTTGCTTGCACTTGAAATTAGGCCTTTTAGGCTTGTTGAGGCAGAATCCGGCCACCATGTCATGGTTGCGTCAGTGGTCTGGTATCCATACTCAGTCCCCAGCCGCCCGGCGGCCGGGTGTCCACACTCGGTCCCCTGCCACCAGGGGGCGGCTGGGTGTCCATACTCGGTCCCCAGCTGCCCCTATTTGTCCCGGTGCGCCTTATACACAAGCGCGCATACCAAAACATTACCTGTGCCCTCCCCAGTGCATTTAGTGGGAAGGACAGCCTATTCTGCTGTAGTGTGTGCACGCCAAACCCCTGTTCATGGCACATGCGATAATGCCTCCTGCCCTGCACCTGTCGTTGCAGACTTGCAACTATCCCCGTTCAAATCCTTGTCCCAGGGCAGTGTTCAATTGTACCTCCCCCATTCCTTGCAATGCAAGCGCAAGTATGCAGCCTGCGACCCACCCACCCCCAGGCTGCAATACCATACTGCTTGCTTGCACTTGAAATTGGGCCTTTTAGGCATGTGGAGGCGGAATCTGGCCACCACGTCATGGCTGTGTCGGCAGCCTGGTATCCATACTCAGTCCCCAGCCGCCCGGCGGCCGCGTGCCCACACACGGTCCCCAGCTGCCTGGGGGCGGCCGGGTGTCCATAAACGGTCCCCAGCCACCCCTATTTGTCCCGGTGCGCCTTATACACAAGCGCGCATGCCAAAACATTACCTGTGCCCTCCCCAGTGCATTTAGTGGGAAGGACAGCCTAACCACAAACACGTGGACAAGTGAATGTGGCCAGGGATGGTCCATCTCACTGACGCCTTCACACTGGGTTAATATTGTGGAAGCCGGGACACAGTTGGACACTGGGATGCAACACGTCCTCCAGACATAGAGGATTGCAGGTCCTGGGTCAATCAGGCTTCAACACAAAGTTCAGAAGGTAGACAGCAGCAGTGGTCGGCCTCCTACACAACGTGTAAATTATTCATGATCATGAGGCCATCCATCTCCTTAGCTTTCTGTTCCTTGGAATGCAAGCGCATGTGTGTAGTAGCGGCTAGGCCTGAGGTGGTCAGCGTTTTGGCGCATATCCTTCCTCCTCCGAGGATTGCTGGATGTTTTCCTGCTACTATCCCAGTTCGATGACTCCCCTTAAAACAAAGCTTCAGGTGATGAATGATGGATGAGGTGGTGGCAAAGGAGAAAGAGCAGGAGGAACAGGGACCATTCACATCAATATCAGGCCAGTCAACCACACATGTCTTGTAGGATATGTTTCTGTACCAAAAGGAGCAGTTCGGCTACACAGTTATAGGGCATACAGTGAGTGCAATGCCTACCAAAAATTTCGAGGCACTCCAATGCCCCTTGGAAGTGACATGGAGGTCAGAGGGCCTTAACTAAACCGTTTTTTCCATTTATAGCAACTGGATCTCCTGTACACTGTTGGCCTAAGCAGTGGATGGAAGGCTTTCCAAAAATTATGAGGAACTGCAATGCCCCTTGAAACAGACGTGGATTACAGTGTACTAAAAACCTTCTACCCATTATTGGGGAGTGGGTCTCCCTTAGTGTTCGCCTATGCATTGAAAAGCAAAAGCTGACTAAAATTAGGAGGAAATGCAATGCCCGTTGGAAGAGTCGTGGAGGTTAGAGGTAATTAAAAACAACATTTCAATGCCCCTTGGAAGAGCTGTGGAGTTCAGAGTGGTTTAACAAGACGGTTTTAATGCCACTTGGAAGAGACGTGGAGGTCCCAGTGGAATAAAAAGACAATATCAATGCCCCTTGGAAGAGTGGTGGAGGTTGCAGTGGAATAAAAAGACAACATCAATGCCCCTTGGAAGAGTGGTGGAGGTCGCAGTGGAATAAAAAGACAATATCAATGCCCCTTGGAAGAGTTGTGGAGGTCCCAGTGGAATAAAAAGACAATATCAATGACCCTTGGAAGAGACTTGGAGGTCACGGTAGCTTAACAAGACGATTTTAATACCCCTTGGAAGAGACGTGGAGTTCAGAGTGGTTTAACAAGACGGTTTTAATGTCCCAGTGGAATAAAAAGACAATATCAATACCCCTTGGAAGAGTGGTGGAGATCCCAGTGGAATAAAAAGACAATATCAATGACCCTTGGAGACACTCAAACTGTTTTTTTTTATGTAAAAAAGGCAAAAAGGTGGATTACACCCAGATTTGAACCGTGGAAGAGGAAAACCACAGTTCTATTTCTCTGGCCTACACCAGAATCTTTTAAATAGATATATTTGTGTCTGAACAGTCAGTGAGACACTCAAACTGTTTTTTTTTATGGAAAAAAGGCAAAAAGGTGGATAACACCCAGATTTGAAACGTGGAAGAGGAAAACCACAGTTCTAATTTCCTGCTGTATACCAAACTTTTTGTAAATATATATATTTGTGTATGAACAGTCAGCGAGACAGACAAACTGTTTTTTTTAATGGAAAAAAGGCAAAAAAGTGGATAATACAGAGATTTGAACCGTGGAACTGCAAAACCACAGTTCTAGTTATCTGGCCGAAACCAGACTCTTTTAAACAGATATATTTGTGTCTGAACACTCACAGACACACTCAATTTTTTTTTTTGGATGGAAAAATACCAAAATTTAATAAGATGGGTATTTGTACAGTCTGACTGAGGAAAAAAAAAAAGAGAATTTAGATGAAAAAAAAGGACTTATCCTGGCCCCTGAGACCTGGGGCTAAGTCTAGCAATTTGAGCCGCAGCAGCACACATGACTGTAATGCAGTGTTTGTTGGTATAACCACTGCGTCTCCTATACAGCCTGCCTGCCTGCCTGATATCTGGGATGGATATTAGTCCTCAGAAGGACAGTTTATTTGATTTTGCAGGCTTTAGAGACCCTACACTACCTATTTCGCAGTATAAATCTCTCCCTAGCTCAGCAGCACTCTCCCTACACTTTCTGATCCGGAGCGACTGTGTCCAAGATGGCGGCACCCGGTTTTAAATACTCGAGGTGACGCTGTGCGGCTAGCCAATCACTGTAATGCCCACAACCAACATGGCTGCTTCATTACAGTGACTGGCTGGCAATCCTTGCATGTTCATTGGCTCTGTAAAGAGCGCCAAACATGCAGGGCGGAGACCCGAGCTCCTGCCCGAGTGACCCGAAAATACTCGGTGCTCGCCGAACATCCCGATTAGTGAGATGCTCGGGCGAGTACCGAGCAGTGTTGAGCATGCTCTCTCAACACTAATGGTCACGTAAAAATTGTTTCATTCCACACATGACAAAGCTAAGAGGTGGAAATCTACAATCTCCAATCTGTTGGCCACGGAAATGGTGATGTAAGTCCCTAATTTTTTGATTTGTGAATACACCTGTATGGCTGTTTTTTTTTACTGAGGAGGTAACCGAAGAATCTGAAGGAAACCCCCGCAAACACGGGGAGAACATACAAACTACTTGCAGATGCTGTCCTCTATCATCATAAAGGAGTTAGCTCGTTGTCTAGGAGACCAACCACTGCTGCTGTCCACCTTGTGAACATTGTGTTGAAGCTTGCAAGGTGTCACGTTTACCGTGACAGAAAGGAGCCAGAAGACCGCAGCGTCTGATTCCTCCCACTCCTGCAGTCATTAAAAAGAAGCCTTACACCCTCATATTAATCAGTGCAGGGGTTAATCTGCTCAATTGTGAGCTCCTGGAAGCTTAACGTTATTTAGGCTCTCTACAGATTTGTCCCGTGCATCTTCCCTACTGTGATAACGCTGTACCCCAACACATCAGACTGTCACCTACAATGGAAACCTTGAAAAGGAAGCTGAAGACCCACTTCTTCTGACAAGCGTACAATCTGCGGTAACCCTTGCTTCAGCATACCGTTGCACGACTTGCTGTACCCTGACCTTCTGTATCCTCACCCATCCCTTGAGAGGCAGGGTCCTCTCTCCTCTTGTACCTGTCGGTGACCCCTTTTGACATATAATGCGCCACGGAATAAATGTTGCTGTAATAGTAATAATAATTATAGTACTTGTACTCTGGGTCAATTGATGGCACTTTCCAGGTGTCTACCCCTAATTTGATGTGTTTTAGCAGCTTTTGGACCTGCTTTAACCCCTTAACAATGCATGACGTCTTAGTACGCACATTTGGCCTCCCCCCTGTTCAGTGAGGGCTGCTGCACTGAGCCCTCATTGAACCGAGCACATGTCAGCTGATTCTTACAGCTGACATGTGCCCACAACAGCCGCGGGTGGAATCGCGATCCACCCGCGGCTGTTAACATGTTAAATAACGCTGTCAATCTCCGACAGCGGCATTTAACACGCGCTTCCTGGAAGCACGTCCTAAGCCCCGCCCACCGGCGACCCCGTCACGTGATCGTGGGTCACCGATGGGTGGGCATGACAACCCAGGGTCTGCAGCAGACGCCTGTGGTTGTCATGATCTGGTCGCTATGAGCGCCACCTAGTGGTGGGCGCTCATAGCACAGGACCATTTCTGCTGCATGCAGGGGACCTGCTCGTCCCCTGTATGTAGCAGAGGTGATCAGTTAATTGCTGCTTCTAGTCTCCTATGGAGACTATAGAAGCATGCAAAAAGTGAAAAAAAAAAGTTTTTAAAAATATAAAAAAAATAAAAAAAATATAAAAGTTTAAATCACTCCCCTTTCGCCCCATTCAAAATAAAATAATAAAAAAAAAACCCACATAGACATATTTGGTATCTCCGCGTTCAGAATCGCCCGATATATCAATATAAAAAAAGAATTAATCCGATCGGTAAAAGGCGTAACGAGAGAAAAATTCTAAACTCCAGAATTACGTCTTTTGGTCCCCGCAACATTGCAATAAAATGCAATAATGGGTGATAAAAACATCGTATCTACCCCAAAATGGTATCAAGAAAAACTTCAGCTCGGTGCGCAAAAAATAAGCCCTCACCCAGCCCCAGATCCCAAAAATTGGAGACGCTACAGGTCTTAGAAAATGGCGCTATTTTTTTTTTTTTTAACCAAATTTTGGAATTTTTTTTCACCACTGAAATAAAAAAGAACCTATACATGTTTGGTGTCTACGAACTCATAATGACCTGCAGAATCAGAATGGCTGGTCAGTTTTAGCATTCAGTGAACGTGGTAAAAAAATAAATAAAAAACAACTGTGGTATTGCACTTTTTTTGCAATTTCACCACACTTGGAATTTTTTTCCCGTTTTCCCGTACACGATATGGTAAAACTAGTAATGGCGTTGAAAAGTACAACTCGTCCCGCAAAAAATAATCCCTCACACGGCCATATTGACCAAAAAATAAAAACGCTATGGCTCTGGGAACAAGAGGAGCAAAAAACGAAAATGCAAAAACGGAAAATGCTCCGGGGCTTAAGGGGTTAATGTGTTGCGTATGCTTTTTTTTTGTCCCCACCATTGAATCCTATGGCGTTCGGTAACGTTCGGCGATCATTTGACGAATAAGTGGGCAAATATCGCAAATTCGGCAATCGTAATCCGAACCGAATATTGAAACATTCGCTCACCTCTACCCACATCACCTAGGCAATGTGAAGAGATGTCAAAAGTCTTCAAAAAGATGGTGCTCATCTTATACTTTGAGCTTCTTCAAAATGGAAACAGTAACTGCACAATAGACTATAATATACTAGAATAGACCTATATTGGATAATGGCCTCAAGAATCATTTAAAGGGATGACACTCACTTGATATAACCATCATTTAAAGGGATATCGCTCGCTTAGTAATTATTTGAAGAGATAGAAAGTGCAATTCCACAATGTTTCTTTGGGTTTTTTACTTACCATGTTCACTATATGGTAAAATGACCCGGCAATATGATTCCCTAGGTTAGTATAAGCACGCAGATACCTGAACTGTATAGTTTTTTTTTCAAGTGGTGATGAAAAATTTTGAAATTTGTCAAAAATGTTTTTTTTTGCTTTGTCACCATTTTCCCGCAACCTGTAATGTTCCCATTTTTCAGAATCTGGGGCTATGCTAGGGCTTAGTTATTGCGCTCTGAGCTGAAGTCTTTACTGATACCATTTTGGGATAGATACAATGTTTTGATCGCCTCTTATTGCATTTTATTGCAACGTTGCGGTGAACAAAAAAACTTAATTCTGGCTTTTTGATTTTTTACTCCATTTACTGATCGGATTTATTTCATATTTTGATAGATCGGACATTTCTGAACATGGCGATACCAAATATGTATATTTTTTTATTATTATTTTATTTTTAATGGGGCAAAAGGGGGGTAATTTGAACTTTTGGATATTGTTAAAAAAATTTTTTATATTGTTTTACATTTTTTTACTGTTTACTGTATTTAATAGTCCCCTTAGGAGACTTGAAGCTGCGATCGATTAATCACCTGTGCTATACATAGCAGTGCTTCAGCCCCGCTAAGTATAGCAGAAATCATGATCTCCTATGAACACGAATCGGTGTTCACAGGAGGAACGTGATAACAGGCACGAGAATCTTCAGCAGATTCCAAGCTGTCATGATAACCAATTGAAGCCACGCGATCACCTCATACATGCGCTGATGGGCGGGATCAATGATGCGCTTCCTGTCTGCGCATGTTTGATGCCACTGTCAGTGGTTGACAGCAGCATGTAACAGGTTAACAGTCTCTGATTCGCCCACGGGGGAGAAAGATGCGGGCTCATACGCTCACAGGCAGGGACACAGCTGATGATGTACATGTACGTCAACGGTCTTGAATGGGTTAAAGCTGTATTTAATCATGGCATGAGTGCACTGGCTCAATAGCATACCTGTGACCAGCTAGTGGTAGGTGCTTTGCGCACTGAGATGTATGGGAGAGCACAAGGGGAGTGTGTGGTGATGTAGGGAGAAGAGGAAGGACGTCTGGCTCAAGAAGTACATGATAGATGGGAAGGGCATTACTACTGGATATGTCTTAAACCACCCACTAGTAACCAAGGAGCATGCCAATCCGGAAACGAGGAATTTGTAGCATTAGCGGTGCATGCACTGACTACCAGGCGAGCACCTCTAATAGAATTTGGTATTTTCTCACAGGCTAAATTTAATTACACTGCACGCCAGATTTTGTCTGCGGGTCTGAGTTTGTCATGTATGGTCTACAGGAATACTCATAAAAAGGCTGAGAAAGTAAAGCCTTCATTAAGACCCTGTGGGGACTTGGATTTGAGCCTATAGATCCATCTTGCTTCCTTCTGAAGAAGTTGTCTATCCAGATTGCCCTTCCTAGAGTTAATTTCTGTATGCCCCAAAATGGACAGTAGAGGTTTCCTTATGAAAAAAATCTCATATATCTAGACACAGGGATATCCAATTAATTATTTATTGAGATAAGATATTGTGAAATCCGTCAGCAGAATTCTTGAATCGTTTTATCCACATGCAGTTTAGGAGAGATCCACTTAAACAATACCTGGTGTTACAATTTATAAACTCAAAGATTGTGTAAGAGCGTCCATCTACGCAATTAATACATTGCCAGACTGAAGACAGATATTGACTAGTGATGACCGAGCACTAAAATACTCCTGTACTCGTTGTTTGAGTTGAGCAAATTGGAATGCTCGAGTGCTCGGTCCGAGTAACGAGCCCAATGTAAGTCTATGGAAAACTCGAGCATTTTTCAGTCAGCTCCCCCCTGCGGTCTGCAGAGGGCCTAAAACTTGCCCAAATCGATGGGAACAGTGCTCAAATGACATGGGAACAGCATGGGGAAGACCCCTGGAAGCATTTCTAACTCCCAGGTCACTGCTGTCAACAATGTTGTCAGAGGTATTACGCCACTTTTACGGACTCACAATAAAACATACAAAAATTAAACCAAAATGTATTTTCCTGGGAAATATGTTAAAGAACATCCTTTCCAGGGTAATGACTTGTATATAAGGCAGAATAAATAACCAAAAACAAAAATGCTCCTCCACACCTTGGGCTATGTTCACATGTAGCATTTTTGATGCGTTTTTGTACTTTTGCATTGCTTTCAATCAAGACAAATGCATTCACTGAGAAATCTCATTTTAACATTTTACAACCTTATCTGACCATCTGGTGTGTGAGACATCATCAAACACATGATTACAGTGCTGAAATGACATGGGAACAGCATGGGGAAGACCCCTGGAAGCATTTCCGACTCCCAGGTAACTTACTAAAAGTGTGCCCATCATAAGTGATCCTTGGCGCATGTGAAGATGCCCCCCGCCATGCACCTGTCGTTGCAGCTGCTTGCATTTCAAATGTGGCCTTTTAGGCTTGTGGAGGCAGAAGCTGTCCACAACCTCATGGCGGCGGAAGCCGGGTGCCCATACTCGGTCCCCTGCCGCCACTATTTCTCCCAGTGTCGTCTCTGCCTTCCACAAGCACGGGTCCCACAACATTACCCATGCCCTCCCCAGTGCACTTAGGTGGGAAGTACCCCCTAACCACAAACACGTGGAAAGGTGAATGTGGTCAGGGATGGTACGGAGCCAGCCCACATTAAAAATGCAGCCATAGAGTGTCCGGGAACCTTCCCAAACACATTTCTTAACCAGGGCTGCTTATCGGCAGGGTTGGACGGGCCCACCAGAGAATCCTCATTCTGTACAGACGGTATGACAATTGTACTCCTCCCTCTTCCTCATTGTCACCCAATCCACATTGGGATGAGATGAGGCTGGGCTGTGTGTAACCACCCTGTATGGTTCCTTGCTCCATCTCATCGTGCTCCGCCTGCAATGCATCCTCTTTTATTGTGAGCAGAGAGCGTTTCAGAATACAGAGAAGCGGGATGGTGACGTTAATTATGGCATCATCGCACTATCTTGGTGGAGTCCTCAAAGTTTTGGAGGATAGTACAGATGTCTGACATCCATGTTTTATGTTTGACATCTTGACGTTTTATGTGTGGAGTCTGACCTGAATACCGACGGCCTTGTTGATGCTGGTAGGAAACAACTGCCCTCTTCTGCTCACAAATCCTTCCCAACATCTGTAATGTAGAGTTCCAACGTGTGGAGACATTGCAGATGCTGCTGAAGCACGGCAAGGGCAGCGGAATCTGTAGCTCACTTTCTAAAATGGGCACACAGGTGGCGTACTTTGACAAGCATATCCGACAGATCCGGGTAAGTTTTGAGAAATCGCTGAACCACGAGGTTAAGCACATGGGCCAGGCAGGGTACGTGTGTGAGCTCTCCTCACCTCAGAGCCGCCATGAGATTCTGGCCATTGTCACACACGACCATGCCTGGCTGTAGGGTCAGCGGTGTAAGCCACAGATCTTCCTTCTCTTTCAGAGCTGTCCACAACTCTTCAGCGTTGTGTGGTTCACCTAAGCATATTAGCTTCAGCACAGCGTGTTGCTGCTTGGTCAAGGCAGTGCTGCAGTGCTTCCAGCTTGCGACTGATGTGGTCATTTCGGAGATGGATGCTGAAGAGGAGGAAGAGGAGGAGGAGGTGCAGAAGCTGTAGAATGTGGGGGCAACCCTGATTGACCCAGGGTCCGCAATCCTCGGCGTCGGGAAGACGTGTTCCATCCCAAGGTCCGACTGGGTCCCGGCTTCCACTATATTAACCCAGTGTGATGTCAGTGAGATGTACCGTCCCTGCCCACAAGCACTTGTCCACATGTCCATGGTTAGGTGGACTTTCCCGATAACTGCGTTGTTGAGGGCACGTCTAATATTGTGGGACACGTGCTCGTGTAATGCGGGGAAGGCACACTGGGAAAAATAGTGGTGACTGGGGACCAAGTACCGAGGGACGGCCGCCGCCATCAGGTTGCGGAAAGCTTCCGTCTCCATGAACCTAAAAGGCAACATTTCGAGAGCAAGCATTCGTGAAATGTGTGAATTTAGTATTGTGACCTGTGGGGCGTTTGCTGCGTATTTGCGCTTGCGTTCCAAGGACTGGGGTATGGACAACTGAATGCTGCACTGGGACAAGGATGTGGACGTGCTTGCTGATGGTGCTAGGTGAAAGTGCTCAACGACAGGTGCAGGGCGGGAGGCATCTTGGCATGTGCTATGGACAGGGGATTGGCGTGTATGCATAAAAGCAGAACAAGCAGTGGTGTCACCCGCAGATGCTGTTGCTGGACCCTGGGGTTCGGCCCAGTTAGTCGGGTGCTTTGCTGCCATGTGGCAGATCATGCTGGTGGTGGTCAGGCTGCTAGTTTTGCTACCCATGCTGATGCTGGCCTGGCAGGTGGTGCAAATGGCCTTTTTGGGGTTATCTGCAGAGTCTTTAAAAAATAACCAGACTCGGGAAGACCTAACAGTTGTACTGGCAACTTCCGATGTGTTGGCGTTACGAGGAATGCTTTCCCGCCTTCTGTCTGCGGCCACCACACTGCTTCTTCCTGCCTGTTGTGTTGCTATGCCTCCCTCCCCCTGTGTGCTGCTGTCCTCGCTCTGTATGTCTGCCTGCCAGGTTGGGTCAGTTACTATATCATCCACCACCTCGTCTTCAACTTTCGCACCCTAGTCCTCCTTCTGACTTTCTAGCAATTGTATCTCATCATCATCATCCACCTCTTGCAACAGTAATAGCACTTTACCACCCTCGCCTTCATGTGACCTTGGCTGCTCCAATATTTGGGCATCACTACATGCGTCCTCCTCTTGACTCGCTTGAAGCTGGCCGGGCGATAGGCCCGAATCTACAAATGGAAAAGTGAACAGCTCTTTTGAATATCCAAGTGTGGGATCAGTTGTCTCCGGGCACTCGGCATGGTGGGAGGAAGGAAGATCAGTGTGAGTAATATGCGGTCCAGACTCACAACTACTGAGACTTGACCATGTGGAAGACAGGGTGGAGGTGGTGGTGGCCAAGTGACTGGAAGCATTATCTGCTATCCAACCAATAACCTTTTCACACTGCTCTGTGTTCAATAGTGGTGTGCTGCGGTTCCCTAGTAATTGGGACAGAAAGGTCGAGCGACAAGATGTTGGTGTTTGTTGTGGCACAATTTCAGCTTGCCCAGGACCACGGCCTCGGGTAAAATCAGGATTTGTACCGCAATTATATTGAATACGTCTGATGGACACCCACAGTTTTAAATACCGGCCTTGTAGTTTACAATTGTGGCACAATTTCAGCTTGCTCACAGCCTTGGCCTCTGCTTGCACCATCACGATCACGTTCATTTCCTCGTCGTTTGCCATGCGCCTTGCCCATTTTAAATGAAGAATAATATTTTGCACGGTCCCTACAAATGGCTGGATTTGAGCTATATGGAATACGTCTGACGGACGCCCACGGTTTTAAATAGTTGTAGTTTACAATTATTGGCAGCAATCACGTGTGAGTAGCTTTACCGACACACTGCTGCCTAACTGTAAAATCAGGATAATATTTTGTACGATCCCTGCAAATCTCTGGATTTGTACCGCAGTTATATGGGATACGTTTGACGGATGCCTCCGGTTTTAAATACCGGCCTTGTAGTTTACAATTATTGGCAGCGACCATGAGTGAATAGCTTCACCGACACACTGCTGCCTAACTGTAAAAGGAGGATAATATTTTGCACGACCCCTACAAATGGCTGGATTTGTACTGCAGTTTTATGGGATACGTCTGATGGACGCTCACGGTTTTAAATACTGGCCTTGTAGTTTCCTATTATTGGCAGTGACCATGTGTGAATAGCTTCACCGTCACACTGCTGCCACTGTAAAAGGAGGATAATATTTTGCACGGTCCCTGCAAATTACTGGATTTGTACCGCAGTAATATGGGATCACGTCTGATGATGGAAAAGATCTGGCTGTATTCTGCAGTTCTAACAAGCAAATGGAGCAGTAAAATGTTGAACACTTACTTTTTTAGAAAATAATCAGGATTAAGAGCAAAAAAAAGCCCTCATATCTAGTGTTGAGCCACCCCCGTAGTGTTCGAGTTCGGTTCGGTTCGTCGAACACCCGTGTGTTCGCCGAACTGTTCGTCGAACTGTTCGTCGAACACCTTCGAACACCGTTAAAACCAATGGCAGGCAAACAAAAACACATAGAAACACATAGAAAACACCTTCAAAGGTGTCCAAAAGCTGACAAACTGCTCAGAAGACACAACTAACACATGGAAAAGTGACAAGTACATATAGTCATGCGAAAAGAAAAGAGGTGGAGGAGTAAAAGGAGGGGGAGACACAGATATAGGCATGTCATGCCCTTCTAAAATCCAAAAAGTGAGAAGCCGAGACGGCCAGTCCGCTCCTGCCCGTGCCACCTCCGTGTCGCCGGGTTTGTGCCAGAGCCGCGGTGAACCCTGACGGCCAGCCCCCCTCTCCCAATACTGGTGCCTGTCCGCTGGTGGGTCGAGAGAGCCCCCCTGTGGTGGAGGCAGCTCTAAGCTTTTTAATTTAAATTGTCCCTCTAATTTGAATGAATACACTTTAAATCCATTTACAAGGATCTATTGGAGGGCAAGTCTCATGCCAGCAGCCGCGTAATTCCAGCTCCAGTAGCGTCCACTAAAGCTGCTGCAGTTAAAAAGCTTTTATAAGGATCGAGCTCGGCTGTCCACCGCAAGGCATCCTAGTGCCAGTCCCAGCCCCTATGCCTTGGGGTGCCTCCTGATGCTCTTCACTAAGTATCCCGTGGTCCCGAAGCATTTCCTTTGAAAAAATTAAGTGTCCAAACTACAGGTGGTGTAGCTTGCTTAACAGCCGGGATAATCCGCTGACTAGCAGAAACTGCTACTAGGCACAAAGTATTTCCTGGGCTAGATGCAGTTAAAAATTTGTAAGTAGATACTCTCGTTGGATGCTGAGAAAGCATTCCATAGAGTCTCCTGGCACGCCATATATGATTCTCTTAAAAAGCTTGGGGTAGGGGTCTAGGGGACCCTTTTATAGCCAAAATCACGGCCCTGTATCACAATACGTCACCTAGGCTGAAGATAAATGGAACTGTAGCACCGAGGGCTCGGTTGCTACAGACGTATTGCACCTCACCCAGAGGTGTGATATCTCACTCTCAGATAAGGATGGAGTGTGGATCAGGACCCGACACCTGCATGCATTACACCACATTGCCGTGGGGCAGGGCGACCAATATGCCCCTGAGATGGGCACGACAGTCCCTGTCCCTGGCTGGAGTGGGGGGAGGGAACACTGAGGAAGGGGAACCCTGTAGTGCAGGAGCAGGGAGGAAGCAGTTCCTGGGTGCATTGAGAAGGGAGTATAAAAGGTGGGCACCATCTTAGTTCAGTGCAGAGAAGTCTGAGCAGAAGTGGCAGGGAGCAGGGGCTCTGCATGAGCTCTGCTCCGGAGGTGGGCCTAGTAACAGAGGCCCAGGCCTGCAAGAGGGAGAAGGAAGGAAGAGGAGCGGAGAAGGCTCCAGGAACGAGGAATGAAGGGATCCCAGGGGTGCGGACGGGCGAGTCGCCACCGCACGCCCGAATCCACCTGCGTGGAGGGGTCAGGCCAAAGGGGGAGACCGGTCCCCGAACTAGTGGAGGCAGGAAACGACCCTCAGCTAGAAACCGGAGGCTCTGCCATTTTATGTGGCGCAGCCCCTTGCTCCACCCGCTAGGAAGGCACCACATAGGGTCAGGGAAACTGGCGCCAAGTTTACCAAGAGGAGGCCCGAGGCAGCCGGACAGAAGTGTTGGTAAGAAAGGCCAGACAAAGGACACACAAAGGGGGTCCTGTGAAGCGCTCCAAAGTTATCTGGGAGTTGTCTGAGCCCCTCACCTGGTGAGCACAGTACGACGTGGGCAGCCGTTACCTGCAGACGTGGTCTGGATAATAAGAACTGTGAGTAAAGGCCCTGAACTGCATCACTGACTCCGTGTCGTTACTGCTGCTGCCCTGCACCATCACCCCCATCCTCCGCATACACTGCCCTGAGGCTATACTCCTCCCGTGAGGAGTTATGCTACGCTCTGCTGCACCCACAACACCAGCCTTAGCGGTCTGCCCTGTAGCGGCGGTTCACTCTGACCGCAATCCACGGGTGGCGTAGTCGGACATTTAAACATCAAAACCACATAAATAGTTCCGCCACTGGTTTGACCGCCCTGAGCCACGGAACCGGATCGCCGCCACGAAGACTACAACCACCAGCATCCACCAAAAAGGGTCCGGCTCCGGGTGTCCCAAGGCCCAGGGGGTGCGTCAGAACATTTTCATCACCTTTCACAATCACCAATGGGACAAGGCAGGGATGTCCTCTGTCCCCTCTCTTATACATCCTAGTGACGGAGCACCTGCTCTCATCAATTCGCCATAACCCCAATATTAGGTGGATTGAGGTGGGAGGCACCGAGTACAAGTGCTCTCTATTTGCTGATGATGTCCTAGTATATATCACTCAATCACATATATCCATCCTTGCTGTTATGGCTGAAATAGATCACTTTGTTACATGGTAAAATTTTAAAATCAATGCAGCGAAGTCTGAGGCCCTCGATGTTCCCTCCCTAAATCCATATAGGATTCCATCCAGTCCAACTTTCCCTTTGCCTGGCCCTCACAGGGTATCAAATACTTAGGAATTCCTATTCATAGAGACCTCTCCCATCTATGTTATCTTAATTTTGGGCCCTTTATTGAACAATTCCATACAGACCACGGTTGGCAAGTTAGAACTGTAAGATTCACTACGTGAACCACTGGTGTTTTGTGGAAAAGCACATGTACACCGCGTTCCAAATTATTATGCAAAAAGTGTTTAGGAGTGATAAGGGAAGAATTTGTTTGTTTGTCAGTTAAACTCATTGATGGTGATGTGTGTCAGGGCTCTTTATATCACTGTAAGCAATTGCAGACACCTGTGCTAATTAGTTTGGCAGGTGTGTCCAATGAAAGGCAAGACTACTTAAGAAGGCTCTCTCACATTATTAAGCAGCCTACATTTTCTGCCAAAATGGGAAAGAAAAAGGATGTGTCGGCTGCTGAGAAGCAACAAATTGTGGAGTGTTTAGGTCAAGGCATGACTACAATCAACATTGTGCGATGATCAGGATGAAGTGTCTTGGCAATCAAGAAGTATGTAGCTGATTCACAGTACACACGTGTGCGTGCTGATAAGGGCAAATTGAGGACTCTTTCCTACAGGCAATTACGTCAGGTTGAAAGAGCAGCGGCAAAAAAGCCTTGTCATAGCAGCAGACAAGTTTTTGAAGCTGCTTGTGCCTCCAACGTCCCCCGAACAACAAGATGCAGGGTCCTTCAGAGGTTTGCAGCTGTGCATACGCCATCCTGTCGACCTCCTCTATCCACTTCACACAAGCAGAAACGGCTCCAGTGGGCCAAACATTACATGAAAACTGATTTCAAAACTGTTTTGTTCACGGATGAGTGCCGTGCAGCGCTCGATGGTCCAGATGAATGGAGTGGAGGATGGCTGGTTGATGGACACCCCACGCAAACACGGCTACAGCGCCAACAAGGAGGAGGTGGAGTAATGTTTTGGGCTGGAATCATGGGGAGAGAGATTGTCGGCCCCTTTAGGATCCCTGAAGGCGCTAAAGATGAACTCCATAATGTATGTGGATTTTCTCAAACAGCACTTCCTGCCATGGTTCAAGAAGAAGAACCGTGTATTTCACAGCAAGATCATTTTTCTGCATGATAATGCACCATTTCATGCTGCACATAAAACATCTGCATCTCTGGCTGATATGGGCATAAAAGGGGACAAACTTATGGTGTGACCTCCATGCTCCCCTGACCTCTACCCCATTCAGAACCTTTGGAGCATCATTAAAAGGAGTGTCTATGATGGCGGGAGGCAGTTCACATCTAAGCAACAGCTCTGGGAGGGTATTCTGTCCTCATGCAAAACAATTGAAGCAGAAACCATCCAAAACCTGACAAATTCAATGGACGAGAGAGTTCAGAAGCTCCTTTCGAACAAGGGGTCCTATGTGAAAATGTAACATCACCTAGAATAAAGTTTTGAGTTGAAAACTGTTTGATTTCAGTTTCTAACAACCTGCTAATGCTTATAATTTCAAAAATGACCATTTTTTTGGTCTTTATTAAAATGAAAAGGTTGATCGAAAAGTTTGGGGGATCTAAGAGTGTGGCAACCCAGTAGTCATGATTACTTCGAATTCTGACAATATGAGGGTCATGCTGCAGGTAGTGCAGCAAGAAGGCACTTATGTGTCTTGCGCATCTCGGAGCCCCAAAATTATTTTCCGGGCTAGATGCAGCTAAAAATTATTTTTAATTTTAAATCTGGTGAAGCTTATTATAGATGGCCTAATAGGATCAGTGCTGCACACTGCTACAAAGCCCAAATTATTTTCCAGTCAAGATACAGATTAACATGATTAGTAATTTGAAAGCTTAAAACGGTTGGTGGGGTGATTTTAACCAATCATCAAGCTTTTACTCTCCCCAGGATGACACAGGGGTAGAAAAGTCGTTTCGGATCCATGATTTGTTCATCTTTATGAACGTGAGTCTGTCTACATTATCAGTGGAGAGCCGCGTGCGCTTATCTGTCAGCACACCACCAGCAGCGCTGAACACACGTTCAGACAGAACGCTGGCTGCGGGGCATGACAAGATCTCCAAGGCGTAAGTGGCTAGCTCCGGCCATTTATCCAGATTGGAAGCCCAAAAAGAGCAAGGGTCCAGTGACACAGTCGTGGCTTCAATGTTTACTTGGAGATACTCCTGTACCATCGTCTCTAGGCGTTGACTATGTGTCAGACTTCTTGTCTCCTGTGGCCTTGCAAAGGATGGGCTAAAAAAGTGGTGAAATGATTCCGCAAAATTGATGTTACCAGCAGATACTGTGGTTCTGTTACGGTTTGAGTGCTGAACACTTGACGGTCCCACGGTTGGCAAGTTGGAACTGTGAGATTCACTACGTGCACCACTGGTATTTTGTGGAAAAGCACATGTAAGATTCTGCAACAGTCTCTGCTGATACTCCTGCATGCGTGCATCCCTTTCTATGGCAGGAATAATTTCTGCAAATTTACTTTTGTACCGGGGATCTAACAGTGTGGCAACCCAGTAGTCAGGATTATTTCTAATTCTCACAATTCGAGGGTCATGTTGCAGGTAGTGCAGCAAGAAGGCACTCATGTGTGCTGCGCATCCAGGAGCACCAAGTCCCTGTTGTGTTGGTGGCGAGGTAACAATCATGCTTCCTTCCTCTGTCCTCTCCCCCCAACCTCGCACAACAGAAATGTGATCAAGGTCTCCCTCATCTGATGAGTCTTCCATCAGTTCGTCCTCCACTTCTTCCTGGGCTCCTGCACTTTCCTCACTAGTTTGGCTGCTACCATGCGCCCTGGTTAAACCATCTCCCCCACCCTCACATGCCTGCCGCCTTGGTGCTGCCGACCGTCTGGACCTTGCAGATGTTAGCCCTTCCGCATACAACTCCTCCTCCTCTACTTCCTCCACCTCCTCTTGTGCCACCACCTGACTCCGAATTCTGTTTAACATGTGCTCCAGCATGTAAATCACCGGAATAGTCATGCTGATAATGGCATCGTCAGCACTAAACATCTTCGTCGCCATTTCAAAACTGTGCAGAAGGGTGCATAGGTCCCTGATCTGAGACCACTCCTCCAGCGTGATTTGCCCCACCTCTGAATCTCGTTGGCCCAGGCTATACGTCAGAACGTATTGCACCAGGGCTTGTCGGTGCTGCCACAGTCGCTGCAACATGTGCAGAGTTGAATTCCACCGGGTAGGCACATCGCATTTTAGCCGGTGAAGTGGCAGGCCCAACGACTTCTGTAGAGATGTAAGTCGCTGAGCTGCGGGATGCGAACGGCGGAAGTGAGCACACAGCGACCGTGCCCTCTGCAGAAGGCCATCTAGTCTGGGATAGTGGGCTAAAAATTGCTGGACAACCAGGTTCAACACGTGAGCCATACAAGGCACGTGTGTGACATTGCCCCGGCGAAGGGCCGCACCCAGGTTTGCAGCATTGTCGCACACGGCCTTCCCTGGTTTCAGGTCCAGTGGAGACAACCATTCATGAAATTGGTTCTCCAGAGCTGACCACAACTCCTCAGCTGTGTGACTCACATTTCCCAGACATTTCAATGTAAAAACCGCCTGATGACGTTGAGCCCTACTGCCAGCATAGTAAGGAGGTGTGCAGGATCCCTTCTGCGCAGTTAGAAAGCTTGTGGCATGACCAGACAGGCTTTGGGTGCAGGTGGAAGACCGAGAGGAGGTTGAGGAGGCAGAAGCAGTGGAGGAAAAATGACATAAAGAGGATTGACGCACAACTCGTGGGGACGGCAAGACTTGGACAGCAGCCCCTTGTCCTGCTGTCACCATAGTTACCCAGTGCCCAGTCAGCGACATGTAACGCCCCTGTCCATGCCTACTCGTCCAAGTGTCTGTGGTGAAATGCACCCTGTCACACACAGAGTTTCTCAAAGAAGCGGTGATGTTGTGTGCGACATGCTGGTGGAGCGCAGGCACACCTTTCTTTGAGAAGTAGTGCCGACTGGGCATCTGGTACTGGGGCACTGCGACGGACATAAGGTCTCGAAAATCCTCTGTGTCCACCAGGCGGAAAGGCAGCATTTCTGTAGCCAAGAGCTTGCAGATGGTGAAATTCAACCTCTTAGCTTTCTCATGGCTAGGAGGAAATGGTCTTTTACTTGTCCACATCTGAGGGACCGAGGGCTGGCTATTGTGCTTAGACGGGGTTGATAAGGGTGTCCCCGGCAAACTGCCGGTCTGTGAGGAAGATGCAGGCGGACATGTTAGGTTGCCTTGATCCAAAGGTGGTGCTATCGATGTCGGACAGCGCTCAAGACCAGCTGGTGTTACCACCTCCAAAGAAAATGATGACCTGCCAATCACGCTGGCTGTTGCGGGTAAAGAGGTGGCAGGTCTGCGCCCCAAAACAGGTGTGACTGCTGTCCCCCCAGTCACAGAGGATGAAGAGGCCGCGGATGCACAAGATATGGCAGACGGTGGTTGGCCCGGCCGGCTAGACCGCATTGTAGCACACTGAGCTTCCCACTGCAACTTATGCTTCATGTCCATGTGCCGGTTCATGCATGAAGTACTCAAACTATGTATTTTTTGGCCTCTACTTAGCTTTTGCTGACAAATGTTACAGATAACACGAGTTGGGTCATCTTTATCGATCTGAAAAAATGCCCAGGCTATGCAAGGCTTAGCACCCATGCGACCTGAAGAGCCACCACGACTTGTGGTGAGAGGCAGAGTTGTGTTTGAGGATGCAGTTGTTGACGTGCTTCCAGTACTACGTCTCTGTCCAGGAAGGCGCAACCTGACCTCGTCGTCACTAGCATCTTCCTCCACCTCCTCTGCTGACCTCATCTCTTGGCTGACTGTGGGTTGACAGTAAGTGGGATCTCCAACCTCATCATCATCACCCTGTGCGTTATCACACCCGTCGTCCTCAGAGCCAACCTGTTCCTGCCCTGACAAAAAACTAAAGTTGTCGCTCCAATCAGGTATTTGAGTCTTATCATCGTCTTCCTCATTGTCTCCACCAACAGGAGTTACAGTTTGGGAATGAGGGTCTACATTATGGTCAGAACCTTCTGCGTCTGGTCCTGGATCCGACTCATAAAGATTCTGGGCATCAGTGCAGATCATTTCCTCGTCTGGATTCACAGAAGCGCTGGAGTCGACCTCTGATTCCCAGGCTATAGTATGAGTAAACAGCTCTGCAGACTCAACCATCTGTTCTACCTCATACTCAGACGGGCAGCTGGAGATTTGGGAGCTGTGAGGAAGCAAGTGCGATTTGGGTGACACCTTTGAGGACTGGAGTATTTGTGATGTTGAAGTTGATGTGGAGGAGAGCCCACTTAAAGGAGCACTTGATATCCGTTGAAGCACCTGCTGTTTTTGTGCCTCATCTGGAATTTGTAGCGATTGGCGTGGCCGTAAGAAAGGGATCTTATCACATTGTCCGCTAAAAGAAGTAGACATTTTAGTTTGGCTGGAAGATGGTCTTTCTTCTGCACCTACCCCACGGACACAACCTTTTTTCCCCTTCCCAACACGCCTATTCCCCTTTCCACCAGCAGCAGGCCTTTTTCCACTCATTTTGGTGGTTAACTAATTCACAACTCTGGAGTTGTTTGCACAAAAAAACAATGGATGGTAACCGAGCAGAGCTGAGTGGCCAAACTGTGGTATTAGGCCAAAACTATTGGCTGGGTTAGATGCAGAAAAAAATTATTTTTAATTTGCAACCTGATGGAGGTCAGTATAGATGGACTAATAGACCAAGTCCCACACACCGCTAGAAGCCCAAATATTTTTTCAGAGCTAGATGCAGAAAATTTTTTTATTCAATTTGCAACCTGATGGAGGTCAGTATAGATGGACTAATAGACCAAGTCCCACACACTGCTAGAAGCCCAAATATTTTTTCAGAGCTAGATGCAGAAAAAAATTATTTTTAATTTGCAACCTGATGGAGGTCAGTATAGATGGACTAATAGACCAAGTCCCACACACCGCTAGAAGCCCAAATATTTTTTCAGAGCTAGATGCAGAAAAAAATTATATTCAATTTGCAACCTGCTGGACGTCAGTATAGAAGGACTAATAGAACAAGTCCCACACACTGCTAGAAGCCCAAATATTTTTTCAGAGCTAAATGAAGAAAAAAATTATTTTTAATTTGCAACCTGATGGAGGTCAGTATAGATGGACTAATAGACCAAGTCCCACACACTGCTAGAAGCCCAAATATTTTTTCAGAGCTAGATGCAGAAAAAAATTATTTTTAATTTGCAACCTGATGGAGGTCAGTATAGATGGACTAATAGACCAAGTCCCACACACCGCTAGAAGCCCAAATATTTTTTCAGAGCTAGATGCAGAAAATTTTTTTATTCAATTTGCAACCTGATGGAGGTCAGTATAGATGGACTAATAGACCAAGTCCCACACACTGCTAGAAGCCCAAATATTTTTTCAGAGCTAGATGCAGAAAAAAATTATTTTTAATTTGCAACCTGATGGAGGTCAGTATAAATGGAGTAATAGACCAAGTCCCACACACTGCTAGAAGCCCAAATATTTTTTCAGAGCTAGATGCAGAAAAAAATTATTTTTAATTTGCAACCTGATGGAGGTCAGTATAGATGGACTAATAGACCAAGTCCCACACACCGCTAGAAGCCCAAATATTTTTTCAGAGCTAGATGCAGAAAAAAATTATATTCAATTTGCAACCTGCTGGACGTCAGTATAGAAGGACTAATAGAACAAGTCCCACACACTGCTAGAAGCCCAAATATTTTTTCAGAGCTAAATGAAGAAAAAAATTATTTTTAATTTGCAACCTGATGGAGGTCAGTATAGATGGACTAATAGACCAAGTCCCACACACTGCTAGAAGCCCAAATATTTTTTCAGAGCTAGATGCAGAAAAAAATTATTTTTAATTTGCAACCTGATGGAGGTCAGTATAGATGGACTAATAGACCAAGTCCCACACACCGCTAGAAGCCCAAATATTTTTTCAGAGCTAGATGCAGAAAATTTTTTTATTCAATTTGCAACCTGATGGAGGTCAGTATAGATGGACTAATAGACCAAGTCCCACACACTGCTAGAAGCCCAAATATTTTTTCAGAGCTAGATGCAGAAAAAAATTATTTTTAATTTGCAACCTGATGGAGGTCAGTATAGATGGACTAATAGACCAAGTCCCACACACTGCTAGAAGCCCAAATATTTTTTCAGAGCTAGATGCAGAAAAAAATTATTTTTAATTTGCAACCTGATGGAGGTCAGTATAGATGGACTAATAGAACAAGTCCCACACGCTGCTAGAAGCCCAAATATTTTTTCAGAGATAAATGAAGAAAAAAATTATTTTTAATTTGCAACCTGATGGAGGTCAGTATAGATGGACTAATAGACCAAGTCCCACACACTGCTAGAAGCCCAAATATTTTTTCAGAGCTAGATGCAGAAAAAAATTATTTTTAATTTGCAACCTGATGGAGGTCAGTATAGATGGACTAATAGACCAAGTCCCACACACTGCTAGAAGCCCAAATATTTTTTCAGAGCTAGATGCAGAAAAAAATTATTTTTAATTTGTAACCTGATGGAGGTCAGTATAGATGGACTAATAGAACAAGTCCCACACGCTGCTAGAAGCCCAAATATTTTTTCAGAGATAAATGAAGAAAAAAATTATTTTTAATTTGCAACCTGATGGAGGTCAGTATAGATGGACTAATAGACCAAGTCCCACACACTGCTAGAAGCCCAAATATTTTTTCAGAGCTAGATGCAGAAAAAAATTATTTTTAATTTGCAACCTGATGGAGGTCAGTATAGATGGACTAATAGACCAAGTCCCACACACCGCTAGAAGCCCAAATATTTTTTCAGAGCTAGATGCAGAAAAAAATTATATTCAGTTTGCAACCTGATGGAGGTCAGTATAGATGGACTAATAGAATGATGCTATGCCCAAAAGATTTTACTTCACTAGGTGCAGTAAAAAAATTGGTATTCTATACACAGGTGGTATATCTTGCAACACAGATAGGCTACTCCACTGACTAACACACTCTGCAATAGGCCAAAAAGGATTAGCTTTGCTAGATTCAGCCAAATGCTGTGAAAAAAACTTGCACAGCACTGGCACAGACCTGCCTGGCAAAAACTGATAGGAACTGATGTAACCTAGTCCTGAAAAGGACTCCAATTACAATTAGTCTTTACTCCCACAATCTATCTATTTAAGAGCACAGACCTGCCTGATAAAAGTCGTAGGAAATGCTGTAACCTAGTCCTTAAAAGGACTGCAATCACAACTATTCCCTACTCCCAAGCTATCTGTATATTTGTGCGAAAATTGGCTTGAAATTAACAAGGTATAGCGCACACAGCAACAGCGGTGCCGTCTAACACGCAGCTGCAGCAGTGAGAAAATGGTGGCGACGGGGAAAATGGCTTGGTCTTATAGGGCAAGGACATGTGACATACACTGCCAATCACACATGCCCTTGCTTGTGTGAAAAAAAGCACTTCGCTCCGTGTGTGCGCTGCTGATAGGCTGACAGATTGCACCTCCCCACTGCAAATGCGGGAAAGAGAAAAAAAAATGGAGATCTTCATTGTTCCTGCAGAGATCCATCCCCTGCCCCTCCCCCCGCCCCGCTGTACACTCAAACTGCGTATTAACATTAATTTTCATCATTACTGAGAAAAAATCCAGTTATGATTTTGGTGCACGAACAGTTATCGAACATAACCTCGAACAGCCGAATTTTTCTCAAATTGTTCGTGTTCGCCGACCGTCTCGAACACCGCCCAAAACAGCTCGAATTTGAGATTGGCGAACAGTTCGAGTAGAACAACGCTCATCTCTACTCATATCTAGTCCATTGGCTGTCTGTAACAGGCAGCAGCAGCAGACAGAACGTGCAATGGACACTGTTGTGCTGTATAGTGTTCACAAATTTCTCTACCTGCCTAACTCCTGCTATCACCACTGAATATATGCAGCTGGATTAGTCCTCAGAAGGACTGTTAGTTCCGATGGATATGTATCCAGGTGTGGAATACCTATATCTAACTATTACACCGCCAATTCTGTCCCTCACACAGCAGCACCTCTCCCTACACTGCCTGTCTGAAGGTTAGACTGTGACGAGCATAGCGTCACCAGGTGTTATATAGACCCGATGACGCTATGCGGCCAACCAATCACTGTAATGCCACAACCAACATGGCTACATCATTACAGTGAGTGGCAGATAATCCCTGCATGTTCGTTGGCTCTGTAAAGAGCGCCAAACATGCAGGGCAGGAACCCGAGCTCCCGCCCGAGCATCCCAGAAATACTCGCCAAGCATCTCAAGCAATCTCGGGTGAGTACCGAGCAGTGACGAGCACGCTCGCTCATCACTATTCCCTATACGTCTGATCATTTCTTTATTTGAGGCCATTAATCTTTCATTTCATGGATTATTCCTATCACTATATTTAGCCCTATGAAAGGCCTTATGCAAGACCTTCTTAGGGTAGCCCCTATCTTTTAAATTTTGTAAAGTGCCATTTTCTGCTAAGGAGGTTGTCTCTCGTGAACAAATAAGTCTGGCTCTCAAATATTGTTTTGTTGGAATGCCACTTTTGAGAAAGGATGGATGCCAACTCACCCAATGTAGAAAGTTATGGTTTATGAAATACCTTCGTCTGCACACTGTCGTCAAAACCAATAGAAATTTTTGAGTCCTGAAAGTTAATATTTCGGTAAACACAGAAAATGACAGCTCACCAAGCCGGCATCACTTGCATCTTGGCTGAACGACAGTCTGAGCAGGCACGGAGGTATAACCGCAGAAGAAAGTCGGCACTCAGTCTTCCTTGGTTCAATGCTTTATTGGAATCCATGTGCATAAATGACATACTGTGCGGTCTTCAATACATCTGACGTGTTTTGGAATATCATTCCATAAAAAAAATCCCTGTTAACATGGTTTTCCAAACCATCCTTCCCCTTCTGCATACTCCAATTACAACGTAGTTAATCAGCAGGAGTGGAATAGACATTTAACCCAACATGTTGAAACAGTGAAACAAATAATATAAAAATAATTTGTGTATAAAAATGAGAATAGTCATAAGACCTACCTCACTCTCATGGTTAATGGTAAATTATATCTTAACATGAGTTCATACCATTAAGCTGTCTTGTTTGCAGAATAAATGTCTAATATACTTCTCAGCTTAAAAGCTGTCTCCTCTTACACAGGTTTTAACTATTTCAATGGCTCTAACTTCCAAACCAGTATGTCATTATATACAGTACAGACCAAAAGTTTGGACACACCCTCTCATTTAAAGATTTTTCTGTATTTTTATGACTATGAAAATTGTACATTCACACTGAAGGCATCAAAACTATGAATTAACACATGTGGAATTATATACTTAACAAAAAAGTGTGAAACAACTGAAAATATGTCTTATATTCTAGGTTCTTCAAAGTAGCCACCTTTTGCTTTGATGACTGCTTTGCACACTCTTGACATTCTCTTGATGAGCTTCAAAAGGTAGTCACAGGAAATGGTCTTCCAACAATCTGGAAGGAGTTCCCAGAGATGCTTAGCACTTGTTGGCCCTTTTGCCTTCACTCTGCGGTCCAGCTCACCACAAACCATCTCGATTGGGTCCAGGTCTAGTGACTGTGGAGGCCAGGTCATCTGGCGTAGCACCCCATCACTCTCCTTCTTAGTCAAATAGCCCTTACACAGCCTGGAGGTGTGTTTGGGGTCATTGTCCTGTTGAAAAATAAATGATGGTCCAACTAAACGCAAACCGGATGGAATAGCATGCCGCTGCAAGATGCTGTGGTAGCCATGCTGGTTCAGTACGCCTTCAATTTTGACTAAATCCCCAACAGTGTCACCAGCAAAGCACCCCCACACCATCACAAAGTTTGGGATAAACCTCCTGTAGTATCCCATAATTCCCAGAAAGGGCTTCTTCGACAGTGGTCTCAGCCAAGTTTGGATTGCCTCCACTTTAGTGATTTGGAGTTTTATCTCGCCTCTACCCACTACATATCCCAGGTATTTGGCTTCTTCTTTCTCCATGGCACATTTCTTTGAATTTATTGAAAATCTCGCCTTCCTCAGAGCATCAAACACCGCCTGGACCTTTTCCAGATGACTTTCCCAGTCTGGGCTGAAGACCACAATATCGTCCAGGTATGCCGCGGCGTATTTCTTATGGGACGCAAGGATTCAATCCATGGCTCTCTGGAAGGTGGCAGAGGCCCCCAGCAGACCAAATGGCATCTGTACATATTGGAAGCATCCATCCGGCATAGAAAACAGTCTTCTCCTTGGCTCCCTGTGCCATGGGGATCTGTCAATATCCCTTTGTCAAATCCAAGGTGGTTATGTACCTTGCTGGCCCAAGTCTCTCGATCAGCTCATCGACACATGGCATGGAATATGCACAGAATTTGCAGACCTCATTTAACTTCCAACAGTCATTACAGAATCTCCATTTGCCATCGGGTTTTGGGACCAAGACAATCGGGCTCGACCAACAGCTCTTGGATTCCTCAATGACCCCGAGTTTCAGAATACAACTCACTTCTTTGGAGATCAACTCTCGTCGGGCCTTAGGAATCCGCTAGGGCTTCAAGTTCACCCTCACATGTGGCTCCGTCAGAACCTCGTGTTCTATGACCCTTGTGCACCCTGGAAATTCCAAGAACAGATCCCTGTTCTTCTGCAACAACTCTCGACAATGCTGTTTTTGGACAAGGTGCAACAGGTCAAACATTTGGGAGCAAGGGGGTTTATCCCGGTAATACGCCCAGCGGTGGACCCGCTGTGCCCTGACAGTCATCGTCACACCCAAGCGCGCCAGAATTTCGGTTTTTAATTTACCATACTCCTTGGTGTCCTGCAGAGCTAAGTAATAGTAAGCCTTCTGGGACTCCCCCGTCAAGTATAGCACCAGGACCTCTGCCCACTGCTCTGGCGGAAGTTTCTCCCTCTTGGCGACCCTTTAAAACAACGTAAGGAAGGCCTCTACGTCATGCTCCAGGGTCATTTTATCCAAGGCCTGTCTTACCGCCTTCCGGGCATGGGAGTCATGGCATTTGGCAGAAGCTGCATCTGCTGCCGCTGTTCCTGCTGGTGCTGTTGGATCTGCTGTAACAACAACCTGTTGGTCTCCTGCTGGTGCTGCTGCGCCTGCACCAAATGTTTCAGCAGGTCCTCCATTTTGTCTGCCGTCACTTGCTTGCTTGTAGCAGACTTCACCCAGAACATGTAGTCCTTCATGTAGCAGTCACATGTTTCTGCTGGGAACGCTGCCCGCACTGCTAACACCAATTGTGGGGTTTCTACTCACTTGGGTGCGTTGGACGGCAAGCAGGAAGCATGTTCCTTTAAATGTCCATGTCTGTTTATTGCTTCATAAACCCGGAAAAAAGCAAAAGGAAAACAAACAGCCTTTTGTGCAGGCAAAACAAAGTAAAGAGTCCTTAAGGCAAAGTCTTTGGTTACCAAGTCCGGTGGGCACACAGGCTGAATAGCATTCAGCTCACTGATTCAGTCTGGATACAACAACACACAGGAGGCCGCCTTCTCCCTTCAAACACAGACCATGTGCCAAACACCGGCCTCCATTTTATAGGTTAACCACACCCAGAGGTGAGGTATGTGGTTAGCGAGAACCGCCCATCTCTCATGGCTATCCGTAACCTGGTCCCAGATGCACCAAACAGTCCTATTAGTGCTTACGTGTACTAGAGAAACACTCCGGGTTACCTCACAGAGGACAGCAATCTCTGTGATACATACCTCCCATCCACTATGAATCCGTTAGCTTCCTTACAATATATATATATATATATATATATATATATATATATATATATATATATTGCAGGTGCATTTGCACAGCCCAATTTTTGGGAATCCCATTCCTAGGAACGCTTTTATCTCAATAATCGGGCAATGTAGACAGGCTACCAATCACCCAATGAACGAGTGGGTGAAATGATCTTTTAGTTTGCTTCAAAAATCATTATTCTCGGCACTGCAGCATATCATCCTTTGCATACAGGACCTGTGCTGCGGAGAACAATCTATTACTGATCGCACTAAACAGGTTATTAAATGACTGCCGATCAGCAAGCAAGTAGCTTATCGGTAGATGTTTTGTGCCAAACAATCGGGTGGTGTAAACTCACCTTAGACATACTCTATTGTTGTTTTACTTTTTTTCTATCATACATTTTGTTCTTTGGGAAAGCTTACATTGTGTTCACGCATATTGATTTTCTGATTAAATCATGGAATATATAGCTCAGTGAACATAATGCATTTAATACCCACATTCACATGCCTATGTAATTTTGTGCCAGGACTTTTTAAAGAACTGAAACTACAGCCGGTTATAGATTGATTATTTATTTGTGAGTATACAGTATGTCCTGTTCTACAGCTGCCATATGGCACTTTTAAGATACAACCTCAGCTTGATGAATGATACAGAAGATGTTCCGTTTTGACCCCTATGTGTCTTGATGTATTAAAAACATGCAAACATCTGCTACAAATATAAATGAGACTATTAAACATATGCTAAAATATGCACTAATAAACTGAGACGTACTGATTGAGAATATGAATAATGAATATAATCCGAAAAAATACAGTATACAGCATTCTTTTGCTGTGAATGAAGAACCTCTAAAAGTGCACTGCATTCTGTAGGGATAGCCTCTCCTCTGCTAACCATATGAGCACATGTACATAAATTGTAACATTAAAAATTAAATAAACGTACATCTTTAAAGGGAATCTGTCACCAGGTTTTTTGCTACCTCATCTGAGAGCAGCACAATGTAGGAAAAGAGACTCTGATTCCAGTGATATGTCACTTAGTTTACTGGGTGCTGCAGTTGTGACACAATCTAAGTTCTTAGATGCAGCAGAGCTGAAAAGCTGGTGGACAGAAGAGAACCAGATGGAGGGCAGCAAGCAGCGGTGCTGCTGGAGAAGTGATCGATGACGTATTAGGCTTTTTTTTTTACGTCTTATATTGTAACTATGAGTCATACTGAACATAAGTCAAATGTTTATATGTTTATATGCTGGGGACTGTCTACAGGCTGTAAGATATTGCATGCAGCGCCCTCACTCTGGAGCAAGTTCAGAGAAGAGCTACCAGGATGGTGAGCAGACTGAAAACACTGTCCTATGAGGAACGGTTAAAGGATCTGGGAATGTTTAATTTGCAAAAAAGAAGGTTAAAAGGAGACTTAATACCTGTCTACAAATATCTGAAGGGATGTCAAAGGATGTTGAGGGATCATTCTTAGGCTATGTGCCCACGATGCAGAAATTCTCTGGATTTTTCCTGAGCGTTTCTGCATCTCCCCTGGCAGAAAAAAACGCATGCGGATTGTACATGCGGATTGTACATGCGGATTGTACATGCGGATTGTACATGCGTTTTTCCTGCCAGGGACATGCGGATGTGAGGCGTTCTTCACTTGCATTTCCACATGCGGGTTGACAAGCGCTTTCCAAGCGAGTTTAACATCACTTGGAAAGTGCTTGTCAACTTGGTCACACTATATAAATCCATGCAAACAGCATGGATTTATATAGTGTGACCGTAAAAGAATGTTTAAAAATAAAAAAATAAATCTATACTTACCTTCCGATGGCCCCCGGTGTCTTGCTTCGCTCGGTCCTGGCTGCCGGCACATCGCGGTACACTGAAGGACCTGCCGACGTCAGCGTCGCGTGACCCGTCACATGACTATGACGTCAGCGCAGGTCCTTCAGTCCATGCATGGCATGAGAGGAGGAGCGCACCGGGGGCCGTCAGAAGGTAAGTATAACATTTATTTTTTATTTTATTCTTTTTTTTTACAGTTTTCTATGGTACCCGGGTCCGGAGGAGAGTCTCCTGTCCTCCACACCCGGGTACCATCCGCATATTGAACGCATGTATTATGCATGTGCTTATCCAGTGATGCAGAATCCATGCGTTCTAATGCAAGTCAATGGCGGCGAAAATGCAGCACTTCCGCAAAATAATTGCTAGTGCTGCGTTTTTTTTCGCAATGATAATCCGCAGCGGAAATTTCCGCAGGATGTGCACAGCACATGCGGATTATCATTGAGGAACATGGCAGGCCTTCTACCATGCATTTTTTTAGCGTTTCTGCAGCGTTTTTGCCGCTGCGGAAATGCTTAAAAAAAGCATCGTGGGTACACAGCCTTATTCTCATTTGCACATGGAAACACGAGGAGTAGTGACGAGCGAACGTGCTTGCAACTGCTTGTACTTGCCGGAGCATCTAACTGCTCGAGATGCTCGGCTAGTATTTCTGGGATGCTCGGGTGGGAGCTCGGGTCCCCACCCCGCATGTTTGGCGCTCTTTAGACAGCCAATCAACATGCAGGGATTGCCTGCCACTCACTGTAATGCCGTAGCCATGTTGGATGTGGCATTACAGTGATTGGCTGGCCGCATAGCGTCATCGGTTCGATATACGACCTGGTGACCCTATTGCTCATCACAGTCCACCCCTGAAACAGGCAAAGTAGGGAGAGGTGCTGCTGAGTGAGGGACAGAATAGGTGGTTTAAGGTATAGGTATTTCACAGCAAGATATATATCCATCTGAACTAACAGTCCTTCTGAGGACTAATCCAGCTGCATATAATCAGTGGTGATAGCAGGAGTTAGGCATGAAGGGTTTGTGGACAGTGTATACAGCACAATAGGGTCCATTGCACATTCTGTCTGCTGTGCTGCTGCTGTTACACTGTTACAGATATTCATAGCCCTATATATCAGGGCTATTTTTTTTTTGCTCTTAATCCAGATTATTTGCTTATAAAGAAATACAGTACACCATCTTACTGCTCCATTTGCTTGTTAGCAGAATACAGCCAGTTTTTTGTGATTTTATTCTCATTGCTGTATTGTGGAAACAGAGAAACTTTTCCATCATCAGACGTGATCCCATATTACTGCAATAACAATACAGACATTTTGTGGAGCGTGCCAAATATTACACTCCATTTAAAGTCAGCCAGCTGTGTTTTGTTGAACCTATTCACACTTGGTTGCTGACCAATACTATACTATAAGGCCACTGGCTAAAACCTTGGTCGTCACACGTGATCCCATATTACAGTGGTAAGAATTGTGACACTTTGCAGAGCATGCCAAACATTACACTCCATTTAAAGTCAGCCAGCTGTGTTTTGTTGAGCCTATTCACTCTTGGTCGCTGACCAATAGCACATCTATAAGGCCACGTCCTAAAACCGTGGGCATCAGACGTGATCCCATATTACTGCGGTAATAATACAGACATTTTGTGAAGTGTGCCAAATATTACCCTCCATTTAAAGTCAGCCAGCTGTGTTTTGTTGAAAATATTTACACTTGGTCACTGACCATTAATATACTACAAGGCCCCTGGCTAAAACCGTGGTCGTCACACGTTATCCCATATTACTGCGGTAATAATACAGACATTTTGTGGAGCGTGCAAAATATTACACTCCATTTAAAATGGGCAAGGCGCGTGGCAAGGGACGGTAAAGTGGACGTAATGGTGATAGTGCATGCAGAGGCCGAGTCCATGGCAGGATGAAACTATTCCTGCTGAGGTAGCACAACAAACAACCACATCATGTCGCCCTACCTTCCTGTCCCACTTTGTAGGAGGCTGCGGAGCACCACTATTGAAGACAAAGAAGTGTGAAAAGGTTGTTGCTTGGATAGCAGATAATGCTTTCAGTCAGTTTTCCACCACCACCACTACCCTGTCTTCCTCACGGTCCAGTCTCAGTAGCCGTGATTCTGTACCACATATTCCTCAAAAAACATCACAGTAAAACATAATGCCTTACCAACACCAGGTCAGATTACCAATGCACTGCAGGATGCAGCAAGCCTCCATGATAAAGGCAGGGCGAGCACATGTGCAAAATACTGATGCAGACAGCCACTCACTAACCTAACAATTCATGGAGGGGGTGGCTGTGTAGTATTATACATGCACACCGATGGAGTCTGCATAGGGCGCCAGTCACACTGATATGTGTGATGCACAATGTCTGGCTTGCAGCCTATTGATGATGCCCATACTATTAGATTAGGTGGGTTGCCCAGCACTATGTACGTCCACCCCCATAGGACAGATGCCCCAATTCACCTAGCCAACACTAAAGAGGCCCGGCCATATCCTGCAAAAAATTGTGCTAAAAAAGATGAAAAATACTGTATAAGATAAATACAACAAAAATGGTGAACATGTGGGGGTACACGTATATAGTGCTGGGCAACCCGCCTGATCTAATAGTATGGGCAGCAACACTACCAGCCTGACCCCCACCAGCATGCTCAGGCACATGACAGCAAAGCACCCGACTAGATAGGACGAATGCCAGGGTCCAGAAACAGTCTCTACGGGTGACACCACTACCTTTTCCGCTGTTGTGCGTGCATGGAAAATCCTCTGTCAATGGCGAAGATGAATCCCGCCCTGCACCTGTCGTTGCACACTTGCAACCATCACCGTCAGTGTCCACGTTCTTTTCCTAGTGCAGCGTTCAGTTGTCCCTACGCCAGTCCTTTGAACGAAAGCGCAAATACGCAGCTAATGACCCACAGGCCACAATACTAAACTCGCACATTTCTCAAATGCTTGCACTTGAAATGTTGCCTTTTAGGCTCATGGAGACGGAATCTTTCCGCAACCTGATGGTGGTGGCCGTCCCTCGGTACTCAATCCTCAGCCGCCACTATTTCTCCCTGTGTGCCGTCCCCGCATTACACAAGTACGCGTCCCAGAACATTAGCCATGCCCTCAACAACCCAATGACTGGGAAGGTCCACCTAACCACGGACACATGGACAAGTGATTGTGGCCAGGAATGGTACATCTCGCTGCCGGCAGACTGCATTAATATAGTGGAAGCCAGGACCCAGTCAGACCCTTGGACGGAATACGTCCTCCCGACTCCGAGGATTACGGGTCTTGGGTCAATCAGGGTTGCCCTCACATTCTACAGCTCCTGCATCTCCTCCTCCTCCTCATCCTCAGCTTCCATCTCCGAAATGACCACATTAGTCGGAAGCTGGAAGTACTGCAGCACTGTCTTGGCCAAGCGGCAACAGGCACTGCTGAAGCTAATATGCTTTGGTGACAAACCGCACACCGCTGCAGAGTTGTTGACAGCTTTAAAAGAGCAATCAGATCTGTGGCTGTCACCGCTGAACCTACAGCCAGGCATCGTGGTGTGTGACAATGGCCGGAACCTGGTGGCGGCTCTGAAGTTAGACAAGCTCGCACACGTACCATGCCTGGCCCATGTGCTCAACCTAGTGCATCAGTGGTTTCTCAAAACCTAACTGGATCTGTCAGATCTGCTTGTCAAACTACACCGCGTGTGTGCCCATTTTCAAAAGTCATCTACTGCTTCCGCTGCCTTCACCATGCTTCAGCAGCGTTTGCAGCTTCCAGCTCACCGACTAGTGTGCGAATTCACCACGCATTGGAACTCAACCTTTCATATGTTGGGAAGGATTTGTGAACAGCAGAGTACAGTTGTTCAGTACCAGCTTCAACACGTCCTTCGTTATTCAGGTCAGACTCCGCACTTAAGAGCTGATGAGTGGGCATGGATGTTAGACATCTGTGCCGTCCTCCAAAACTTTGAGGACTCCACAAAGATGGTGAGCGACGATGATCCAATAATTAGGTCACCATTCCGCTTCTCTGTCTACTGAAACGCTTGCTACTCACAATTAAAGAGGAGGCATTGCAGCCGCAGCACGATGAGATAGAGCAAGGAACCATGCAGGGTGATGCCACACAGCCCAGCCTCATCTCATCCTAATGCGGATGGGGTGATAATGAGGAGAAGGAAGAGGAGGAGGAGGAACAGGAGCTGGTTTCCTGCGCTACAGACGGTACTACACACACAACATTGAAACCGTCTGTTCAGCATGGATAGCCTGAGGAGAGAGAGGATGAGGAGGAGGAAAGCATGGACAGTCCTCTTTGTCAGGACAGGGAAGACTTGGCTATTCGCAGTCTGGCACTCATGGCTGACTTAATGTTTCTCTGCCTTTCCCGTGACCCTCACATTGTACACATTATGGTCAACAGTAATTACTGATTGGTCACACTTCTAGACCCATGCTACAAGGAGAACATTCTATCTCTCCTTCCTGTGGTGGAGATGTCTAATAAAATTTTGCAGTACCAGAAGGCCCTTGTTGTGGAATTATTAAAAAAATTCCCATCTGAAAACGCTGGCAGCAGAGGTTACAGCTCGTTGGACAACCAAGGAGTACAGGTGAGGGAGACAAAAATACAATGCAGCAGATGGAGGTGAACACTGTCAAAGGTGTGGAACAGTTTTCTCAGACCCTCCCAGAGCCCAGGCCCTGATGCGCGGGGTACTCTGACAAAGAGGGAAAAGTCTTGGAAGATGCTGAAGGAGTACCTTGCCGACTGTTCCAACATCCTCCGTGATCGCTCTGTGCCTTATGCTTAGTGCATGGGCATTACTAGTATAGGAAACCCACTCCTTAACAATGGTTCAATTTTTTTAACCCCTTTACCTCCGAAGGTGGTTTGCACGTTAATGACCAGGCCAATTTTTACAATTCTGGCCACTGTCACTTTATGAGGTAATAACTCTGGAATGTTTCAACAGATCCCAATGATTCTGAGAATGTTTTTTCGTGACATATTGTACTTCATGATAGTGGTAATATTTCTTCGATATGACTTGCGTTTATTTGTGAAAAAATTGGAAATTTGGCGAAAATTTTAAAAATTTCGCAATTTTCAAACTTTGAATTTTGATGCCCTTAAATCAGAGAGATATGTCACACAAAGTAGTTAATAAATAACATTTCCCACATGTCTACTTTACATCAGAACAATTTTGGAAATAATTTTTTTTTTGTTAGGAAGCTATAAGGGTTAAAAGTTGACCAGCGATTTCTCATCTTTCCAACAAAATTTACAAAACCATTTTTTTAGGGACCACATCACATTTAAAGTGACTTTGAGGGGCCTTTATGACATTAAATACCAAAAAGTGACACCATTCTAAAAACTGCACCCCTCAGGGTCCTCAAAACCATATTCAGGAAGTTTATTAACCCTTCAGGTGCTTCACAGGAATTTTTGGAATGTGGAAGAAAAATATGAACATTTAACTTTTTGTCACAAAAATGTTACTTTAGACCCCAATTTTTTATTTTTGCAAGGGTAACAGGAAAGAATGAACCCCAAAATTTGTTGTGCAATTTCTCCTGAGCATGCCAATAACACATATGTGGGGAAACACTACCGTTTGGGCACATGGCAGGGCTCGGAAGGGAAGGAGCGCCATTTGACTTTTTGAATGTTAAATTTGCTTGAATTAGGGGACGCCATGTTGCATTTGGGGAGCTCCTGATGTGCCTAAACAGTAGAAACCCCACACAAGTGACACAATTTTGGAAACTAGACCCCTTAGGGAACTTATCTAGATGTGTGGTGAGTACCCTGAACCCCCAGGTGCTTCACAGAAATTTATAACATTGAGCCGTAAAAATAAAATTTTCACATTTTTCCCACAAAAATTAGCCTCCAATTTTGCATTTTCATAAGGGTAACTGGAGAAATTGCACCATACCATTTGTTGTGAAATTTCTCCTGAGTAAGACAATACCCCATATGTGGGGGAAAACCACTGTTTGGGCACATGGCAGGGTTCGGAAGGGAAGGAGCGCCATTTGACTTTTTGAATGTAAAATTTGCTTGAATAATTAGCGGACGTGTTTGGGGAGTCCCTGATGTGCCTAAACAATGGAAACCCCCCACAAGTGCCACCATTTTGGAAACTAGACTCCTCATGGAACTTATCTAGATGTGTGGTGAGCACTTTGAACCCCCAGGTGCTTCAGAGAAGTTTATTACATGAATCCGTGAAAATAAAAAAAAAAAAACTTTTTCCACAAAAATGATCTTATAGCCCCAATTTTTTTATTTTCACAAGGGGAGGAATGAGCTGACACCCGGCGGTGATCTCCCCGCACGTGTGCGTGCGCGATCACATTGTGCGTAATAGTACGTACCTGGTCCAATACGCCCAGGTCAGTACGACGTACTATTACTGAGCACATCAGAAAGGGGTTAATGAGGACCTCCTCTACGTCTCATCAAAGGGGTATTGAAGTGCGTCCAATTTTTGGGCATCTCTTGCAGTCACTGCATGGGCATTACCACTATAGGAGACCCACTCCTTAATAATGGGAACATTTTTTTTACTGAGGCCCTCCTCTATGTCTCTTCAAAGGTGTATTGTTTTTTTTTTCCAAATTTTGAGCAGGCGTTGCAGTCACTGCATACACAATAACAGTATATCAGACCCGGTCCTTTATAATGGGAACATTTTTTAAACTGAGGCCCTCCTCTGTTTCTTCAAAGGGGTATTGTTTTTTTTTTCCATATTTTGGGCAGCCCTTGCAGTCTCTGCATGAGCAATAACAGCATATGGAACCCGCTCCTTAATAATGGGAACAACAAAGCATAGCCAGCTGATGGCCATCTTGCAATAGTGAGGGCCGACTGCTGGCCCTTTAACAATAGTAAGGGCCGCCTGATGTCCCTGTAAAAATAGACTTTGTGACTTTCAGAGTCCCTCCTTCATAAATGAAACAGGATGTGTCTGATCATGTCTCACACACCACATGGACAGATAAGGAAGTAAAATGCTAAAATTACATTTACTGATGAATGTATTTTTCACAGTTGAAAGCAATGCAAAAGTGCAAAAACGCATCAAAAACGCTACGTGTGAACATAGCCCAAGGTGTGGAGGAGCATTTTTTTTATTTATGTTGCCTTATATACAAGTCATTGCCCTGGAAAGAATGTTCCTTAACATTTTTTCCAGGAAAATCCATTTTGGTTTTGCTTTTGTATGTTTTATTGTGAGTCCATAAAAGTGGCATAATACTATGACAACATTGTTCACGGCAGTGACCTGGGAGTCAGAGATGCTTCCAGGGGTTTTTCCCATATCATTTGAGCACTGTTCCCATCGATTTGGGCAATTTTTAGGCCCCCTGCCGACGTCCGGGGGGGGGGCTGCCGGAAAAATTCTTGAGTTTCTCATTGACTTACATTGGGCTCATTGCTCGGGTCGAGCAGAGGTGTATGTAGGGGGGCGCAGCCGGCAGGGGGGCGCCGTGGGGCCGCCTAATTCGGCGTTCCAAAGTGTCTTCCCCGCAGCTGCATCCTGCCGCCCCCAAGACTGAGAGTCGGTAGTTATCTGAGCCGGCTGTCAAGCTGACAACCGGCTCAGAGAAGCTGCAGCGCAGCGGCTCCCAGTGTTCAATTTTACTAGCATCCTTCATCAGAGCGGGATCAAAGTGACGCCAGCAGCGTAGTCAGGTCATTTGATCACGCTGCTGACTTCACTCACCGGCACAGCAGTGGTGAAAACGGTGGTTAGTGCTCTGTGCTCTAGAGCTGAACACATCAAAGATGGGGGGGTGTATTCATTGCAGGGGGGTGTAATTACTGCAGGGAGGGGTGTAATTACAGCAGGTGGTGTATTTACTACCTGTGTATGCGGTGTATTTACTGCGTGTGTGGGGGGTGTATTTACTGCTCGTGTGTGGGGGGGTATTTACTGCTTGTGTGTGGGGGGTATTTACTGCTCGTATGTAGCCGGGTGGGTTGATTTAGCGTAATGGGCGAGGATGATTTGAGGACACAAGTTTGGGGAGCAAAGAAGGGATCGGTGCAGACACAATATGGGGAGCGGGAGAAATTTGAAGACACAATATGAGGAGCAAGGAGTGAGATGGGGGGCATATATGGGGGATGGGTGCAGACACAATATGGTGAGTGGGGGTATGGGTGTGGACACAGTATGAGGAGCGAGAGGAAAATGTATGGAGACACAGTATGGGTAGGGAGGGTGATGGGATGAGTGCATACACAGTATGGGGAGTTTGGGGAGTTGTAAGGAGGCAATATGTAAAGTGAAGTAAGAGGGTTAATGTGTGAGGAGACTATTGAGGGGAATATTGTGAGGAGACAGTATGGGGGAAGAAAAGTGTGAGCGGCCACAGAATAGAGACTGGGTAATGTGGGGGATAGCATGGGGGGACAGTGTAAGGGCACAGCCAGGAGGGGACAGTATACCAAGGAGGGGGAGTGTGGTGACGGGGCATAGAATAGAAACTGGGCCCTATTGGGGGGATCCAGTGTGAGAGGACAGTGTGAAGAGGGGGGCCCAGTATGGAAAGGAGAGAGCAGTGTGGAGGGCATGTACCATAAGAGGGATAGTGTGTGGGTCATATTTTGTGTGGGAAATATAATGAGGGGCAATTATTTATTCAGGGACTCAGCGTTGACAGATATTTTTATTCAGGAGCATTATAATGGCACTGCTATCTTTAAGGGCATTGTGTGGGGATGTGCTACAGAAAACAGGAGAAGATGGAAGTCTGGAGAGATGAGCTGTGGATGAGAAAACTCATCATGGCATTTGGACGAGAAGAAGAAGAAAAGAAAAGAACAACTCCAGAGGCAACATCGTCCATCAGGTACCTGGATGTAAATGTTATTTGTAATACTGACTAATGCTCATATTTTTATTTATGTTAAGAGCATTAAAGGGGTTGTCCAAGTTTGTGATGAGTCTGCACTCATTCTATATGACTGCAGACTTCTGAATTCTCACAGTGCGCACTTCACTTTGTCAGGATTCTCTGGTGTCGGCGATTTGCATACATGCATTCACATGCCGACTAGACATACATGGACTCACTCAATGAAAATGAATTGAGTGAGGCTGGACACGTCTAGTCGGAATGTGGCCAGAAGTATGCAAATCACATACTTGTGCAATGGAGAATCCTAAAAGTGTGCAGTGCATGCACTGTGAGAATTTAGAAACCTGCAGTCACAAAGAGTGGCTGTAGACTTTCATCTCAAACCTGGACAAGCCCTTTAATTATAAAATGAAGCCCTGTAGCAGGCAAATCCTAACAGTGTGTAATATACTCACTGTCAGGATTCAGCTCTGCTTGCTGGTTCCAGCAGTCATCACAAGCCACTTCACTCATATGCGATTTTCATACTTATGCTCATGTGACAACGAGCTTCTCTTCCTGCTTCTCTGTTTTTCACTGAACATTGAGAGAATTAGGAAGAGCAGCTTGTCGGCACGTGACTAAGTGTACAAATCGCATATGTGCTTGGGGAGGAGGGGGCGCCAAACTGAATTCTTGCCCCAGGTGCCAGATAGCCTATATACACCTCTGGGGTCAAGCGCCCGAGCATTACGATTTGCTTGACCCGAGCATTTTAGTACTCTCTTGAGGAGCAAAGGAATGAAACTGAAAGGGAGAAGATGCAGATTAGATATTATAAAAAACTTTTTGACAATGAAGGTGATCAATGAGTGGAACACTTCTTGAGAGGTGGTGAGTTCTCCTTCAATGGAAGTCTTCAAACAGAGGCTGGACAGACATTTCTCTGAGATGGTTTAGTGCATCCTGCATTGAGCAGGGGACGGACACGATGACCCTGGCGGTTCCTTCCAACGCTACCATTCTATGATCCTATGATTCTTGTAGGAATAGGTTTTCTGGAATTGAACATCTACCCAGGTTGCCGGCATTAGGTGCCCACTATATTTCTCTTATTTGAGGACTGCATACATTTGCATGCATTACGTTTTATACAAAGGGTTATTCAGCATATAGATCATACAGAGTGGATTGGCTGGCTCACTATCTGTATAAGGGAGTAGACAGTCCGGGTGCTCTGTATCTTAAATGGCCAGTACCTACAGTATATCACTTTTCTGTAATCAAGAAAACATGAAGACATGTAAGAACAAGACTCAGGTGAGCCAGTTGCTGTTGGGGTGTCAGTAGCCATAGAATGAACTGAGGTTATTACAGTGTGATTTTCTTTTTATTTCACTTGAAAATGCTCCATAAGGGTATGTGCACATGACTAGAGATGAGCGTTGTTCGACTCGAACTGTTCGCCAATCTCAAATTCGAGCTGTTTTGGGCGGTGTTCGAGCCATTCGGCGAACACGAACGATTTGAGAAAAATTCGGCTGTTCGAGGTTATGTTCGATAACTGTTCGTGCACCAAAATCATAACTGGATTTTTTCTCAGTAATGATGAAAATTAATGTTAATACGCAGTTTGAGTGTACAGCGGGGTGGGGGGAGGGGCAGGGGATGGATCTCTGCAGGAATAATGAAGATCTCCATTTTTTTTTCTCTTTCCCGCATTTACAGTGGGGAGGTGCAATCTGTCAGCCTATCAACAGCGCACACACGGAGCGAAGTGCTTTTTTTCACACAAGCAAGGGCATGTGTCATTGGCAGTGTATGTCACATGTCCTTGCCCTATAAGACCCAGCCATTTTCCCCGTCGCCACCATTTTCTCACTGCTGCAGCTGCGTGTTAGACGGCACCGCTGTTGCTGTGTGCGCTATACCTTGTTAATTTCAAGCCAATTTTCGCACAAATCTACAGATAGCTTGGGAGTAAGGAATAGTTGTGATTGCAGTCCTTTTAAGGACTAGGTTACAGCATTTTCTACGACTTTTATCAGGCAGGTCTGTGCTCTTAAATAGATAGGTTGTGGGAGTAAAGACTAATTGTAATTGCAGTCCTTTTCAGGACTAAGTTACATCAATTCCTATCAGTTTTTGCCAGGCAGGTCTGTGCCAGTGCTGTGCAAGTTTTTTTCACAGCATTTGGCTGAATCTAGCAAAGCTAATCCTTTTTGGCCTATTGCAGAGTGTGTTAGTCAGTGGAGTAGCCTATCTGTGTTGCAAGATACACCACCTGTGTATAGAATACCAATTTTTTTACTGCACCTAGTGAAGTAAAACCTTTCCATCTATACTGACCTCCATAAGGTTGCAAATTGAATATAATTTTTTTCTGCATCTAGCTCTGAAAAAATATTTGTCCTTCTAGCAGTGTGTGGGACTTGTTCTAGTAGTCCATCTATACTGACCTCCATCAGGTTGCAAATTCAAAATAATTTTTGTCTGCATCTAGCTCTGAAAAAAATATTTGGGCTTCTAGCAGTGTGTGGGACTTGTTCTATTAGTCCATCTATACTGACCTCCATCAGGTTGCAAATTAAAAATATTTTTTTGTCTGCATCTAGCTCTGAAAAAATATTTGGCCTTCTAGCAGTGTGTGGGACTTGGTCTATTAGTCCATCTATACTGACCTCCATCAGGTTGCAAACTGAATATAAGTCTTGCCGTCCCCACGAGTTGTGCGTCAATCCTCTTTATCTCAAAGTTCCTCCACTGCTTCTGCCTCCTCAACCTCCTCTCGGTCCTCCACCTGCACCCAAAGCCTGTCTGGTCATGCCACAAGCTTTCTAACTGCGTAGAAGGGATCCTGCACACCTCCTTACTATGCTGGCAGTAGGGCTCAACGTCATCAGGCGGTTTTTACTTTGAAATGTCTGGGAAATGTGAGTCACACAGCTGAGGAGTTGTGGTCAGCTCTGGAGAACCAATTTCATGAATGGTTGTCTCCACTGGACCTGAAACCAGGGAAGGCCGTGTGCGACAATGCTCCAAACCTGGGTGCCGCCCTTCGCCGGGGCAATGTCACACATGTGCCTTGTATGGCTCACGTGTTGAACCTGGTTGTCCAGCAATTTTTAGCCCACTATCCCGGACTAGATGGCCTTCTGCAGAGGGCACGGTCGCTGTGTGCTCACTTCCGCCATTCGCATCCCGCAGCTCAGCGATTTACATCTCTACAGAAGTCGTTGGGCCTGCCACTTCACCGGCTAAAATGCGATGTGCCTACCCGGTGGAATTCAACTCTGCACATGTTGCAGTGACTGTGGCAGCACCGACAAGCCCTGGTGCAATACGTTCTGACGTATAGCCTGGGCCAACGAGATCCAGAGGTGGGGCAAATCACGCTGGAGGAGTGGTCTCAGATCAGGGACCTATGCACCCTTCTGCACAGTTTTGAAATGGCGACGAAGATGTTTAGTGCTGACGATGCCATTATCAGCATGACTATTCTGGTGATTTACATGCTGGAGCACATGTTAAACAGAATTCGGAGTCAGGTGGTGGCACAAGAGGAGGTGGAGGAAGTAGAGGAGGAGGAGTTGTATGCGAAAGGGCTAACATCTGCAAGGTCCAGACGGTCGGCAGCACCAAGGCGGCAGGCATGTGAGGGTGGGGGAGATGGTTTTACCAGGGCGCATGGTAGCAGCCAAACTAGTGAGGAAGGTGCAGGAGCCCAGGAAGAAGTGGAGGACGAACTGATGGAAGACTCATCAGATGAGGGAGACCTTGATCACATTTGTGTTGTGCGAGGTTGGGGGGAGAGGACAGAGGAAGGAAGCATGATTGTTACCTCGCCACCAACACAACAGGGACTTGGTGCTCCTGGATGCGCAACACACATGAGTGCCTTCTTGCTGCACTACCTGCAACATGACCCTCGAATTGTGAGAATTAGAAATAATCCTGACTACTGGGTTGCCACACTGTTAGATCCCCGGTACAAAAGTAAATTTGCAGAAATTATTCCTGCCATAGAAAGGGATGCACGCATGCAGGAGTATCAGCAGAGACTGTTGCAGAATCTTACATGTGCTTTTCCACAAAACACCAGTGGTGCACGTACTGAATCTCACAGTTCCAACTTGCCAACCGTGGGACCATCGAGTGTTCAGCACTCAAACCGTAACAGAAACACAGTATCTGCTGGTAACATCAATTTTGCGGAATCATTTCACCACTTTTTTAGCCCATCCTTTGCAAGCCCACAGGAGACAAGAAGTCTGACACATAGTCAACGCCTAGAGACGATGGTACAGGAGTATCTCCAAGTAAACATTGAAGCCATGACTGTGTCACTGGACCCTTGCTCTTTTTGGGCTTCCAATCTGGATCTAATAACAAATTTTTAACTGCATCTAGCCCAGGAAATACTTTGTGCCTAGTAGCAGTGTCTGCTAGTCAGCGGATTATCCTAGCTGTTAAGCAAGCTACACCACCTGTAGTTTGGACACTTAATTTTTTCAAAGGAAATGCTTCGGGACCACGGGATACTCAGTGAAGAGCATCAGGAGGCACCCCAAGGCATAGGGGCTGGGACTGGCAGTAAGATGCCTTGCGGTGGACAGCCGAGCTCAATCCTTATAAAAGCTTTTTAACTGCAGCAGCTTTAGTGGACGCTACTGGAGCTGGAATTACGCGGCTGCTGGCATGAGACTTGCCCTCCAATAAATGGATTTAAAGTGTATTCATTCAAATTAGAGAGACAATTTAAATTAAAAAGCTTACAGCTGCCTCCACCACAGGGGGGCTCGCTCGACCCACCAGCGGACAGGCACCAGTATTGGGAGAGGGGGGCTGGCCGTCAGGGTTCACCGCGGCTCTGGCACAAACCCGGCGACACGGAGGTGGCAAGGGCAGGAGCGGACTGGCCGTGTCGGCTTCTCACTTTTTGGATTTTAGAAGGGCATGACATGCCTATATCTGTGTCTCCCCCTCCTTTTACTCCTCCACCTCTTTTCTTTTCGCATGACTATATGTACTTGTCACTTTTCCATGTGTTAGTTATGTCTTCTGAGCAGTTTGTCAGCTTTTGGACACCTTTGAAGGTGTTTTCTATAGGTTTCTATGTGTTTTTGTTTGCCTGCCATTGGTTTTAATGGTGTTCGAAGGTGTTCGACGAATAGTTCGACGAACAGTTCGGCGAACACACGGGTGTTCGACGTACCGAACCGAACTCGAACACTACGGGGGTGGCTCAACACTACACATGACGCCTTTAAAACTTGGACAAAGGTTTCTTCAAGCAGAAGACACTTCAGCAAAGTTGCAGCAGTGCAAAAGACCGAGGCGTCTTTTTTGGTACCTTCTCAGTCATTTTTTGCTGCAGCTTTGCAGCCGGCGTTTTTTTTAATTAATTGAATATATAAAATTGTAAAAGTCTAATGATCAGGTCACTTCTTTTTTCCGCTTCGCTGCTTTGGAAACCAGAATAAGTTAAAAAAAGCTCAAAAAACATTGCAGCGCATATGCTCAATTCTTTTTGTATTTCTTTAAAGCTTTTTCTGGCTTTTACAGAGCCAGAGCCAGAGTGTACATAGACCTCAAGTCATTAATCCCACAATTAGGATGTTCTTTAACAATATTTTAGCCCTTTAAACAATATTTTCTTAGAATCTAAAATGATTTTAATATTCTATCAGCTGCATTTCTATGAAACGGACTGCACGTTTGCTGATTTGCTTGAGAGAGGGGCACGTTTCAGAAACATCGCAGGCATGACTCCACGCTAGTTTTGTCTAGACATTGCCTTTTACGGCCATCTGGATTGCCTCGTTGAAACAGGGGTCAATACATTTTTAAATCACTTCATTTGCTGTACTATATGACGCTTGTTTTTATAAAATAGATTGGAATACAATTATTTTGTAAAAAAATAAAGAAGCTTTATTGTGAATCTTTGTCAGTTTTGGGAATTTAGTGATTTATGTTTGCAGAATTTAATATTGCTTTTTGTGTTGAGTTCATTGTTTTTCCCCCCCAAGTCCTTCACTTAAATATGCTTGTACAGTGTGACCTGGCATTGTGACATTCTCCTCTGTAATAACTGAAACACCTACAGCAAAGAACACACGCTGATTTGGAAACACTCAGTTCCCAAGCAGCAAATGACTAAAACCAAAAAAATACCAACAGGGAAAAACCTAGTATTATAGTCATCATTTACTTGTTCCCTTGTGTTCTCTTTGTGTTGGAGTTGTGCTTTTGATATGAGAGCTGGAAGTAGACAGTTAATAAGATAAAACTGTGCAATTACAGTGACCCGACCATTAAGATTAAAGACCATGCGTGTGTTTGTTCTTATTCTATATTAGCCAATATACATTTAATTCCGTCTAGTCGGAACATTCATAAAGTGATGACGCACATGAAAATCACCTAAAAAGAAAAAAAGACTCATGTCAAGTCCAATATTAACATGCAAGTACAGTACTGGCAGCCTCTGGCTTTCAGTCATAGAGGTGCAACTGTAGCACCCTGAGGATTCGGCTGCTACAGGGGTATTGCACCTCAACCCAGAGGTGTGATATTCCACTCCCGGGTAAGGAAGGAGTGTGGAACTGAGCTCAGATAGACTGCATGCACTACATACATCCCATTTCAGAGGAGCAGGCCGACGGTACTCCCACTTAGAAATGTGCAGGTACAACCGAGCCTGTTCCTGGCTGGAGTGGGAGGGGGGTGGTACATCCCATGTAGTGTAGGGGCAGATAGGGGGAGCAGTCTGGGTAGTGATAGGAGCTCATTGGGTGCTGGTCACCTGAGCTCACACATAGAGGGATATATAAGGAGGGCACCAACTTAGATCAGGGTCAGACGCTGAGAACAAGTCAGTTGGAGAGGAGAGAGAAGGAAACAGCAGCCCTGGAGAGAGAGAGAGGAGAAAGAAAGAGAAAGACCCAGAGGGGGAAGACTGAAGGGACCCAAGAACCCAAATTAGAGCATCGGGTGAGGAGTCAGCAAGAGGGTACCGGAACCCAAGCTGGTGGGGGCAAAAACAATCCCCAGCCAGAGACCGGAGATCGTGGGCAGCGTTTGCCACGGTCACCCACCACATTCACCCTGAAGGCAAACCACATGAAGGGTCAGGGAACCCAGGGCCAAGGGTGTCCCAAAAGAAGGCCCGAGGGAGCTGGACCTAGGTGAATCACTGGTGGGGACGGCTGAAGAAAGGACAGAGGGAGAGCTCAGGGCCACGCTCCGGACTTGTTTGGGGGTTGGCCGGATCCAGGACCTGGTGGACGCAGCACGGCTCGGGTGGTCACTAGCAGCTGGAGTGACCGAAACATCAGCAGTAAGTAAACTCCCTTAACTGCACAAACCGAGTCTGTCTTCATTGCCGGCTGCACCGCACCACCACAACCCCCATCCTCTGCGCCTGTCCCCTCTGAGGCTATACCCCTCCCGTTGGGGGTTATCCCACCAAGCTGCACATCCATCATCAGCCTCAGCGGACCCTGCTGCAGCGGCGGCCACAGTGACCGCATCACAACGGGTGGCGTAGTCGACACAAAAGAACTCTTATAACATCAGTAAGGACTGCCACATAACACATAGCTTGACGCCCTGGGCACGGGACCGGGTCACAGCCGCTCGGAGACTACAACCCCCCATCTGATCCGGTGCCGGGTATTCCCCTCAAAAAGGAATATGTCCCAGGGGGCGCGTCACAACGACGCGGTGATAGTCACAACTCAGTTCATAGTGAGTGGTGGCTGTAACCACACCGCTCGAACTGACAGGCTGCTGACTCAGCAGTGCATCAGTACAGATCCAGCTGCCAGTCAATGCCGGGGAGTGGTTACAGCCGCCGTTCACTATGTACTGAGCAGTGACTGAAGGTGCGCCGGCCGTGCCTCTCTGACTGAAAGGCCACAGCCACACTATCAGTATTTGGTCATTATTCAATCAGTATTTTTTCTCAGGAGTGGGAACCAAAACCAGGTGAGGAACAATCAGAGGAAAGGTATAATAGAAACAACTCACCAATTCTGCATTTATCACCCACTCCTGGTTTTGGCTCCCACTCCTAAGAAAAAGTACTGATCGAAAAATGACCAAATACTAATAGTGGGGCTGTGGCCAACGCCTGAGGCTACTGGGAGGAATAAAGTTCATTTCCTACCGGGAGCAGCTCTTACAGATTTAGAATGCTATTAACAAGCAGATTAACCGCATATCTGCAGGGTAATAGCTTTTTTGACATGACAGGTTCCCTTTAAATGCTAGAGATTATCACTGATAATGTGTCACTCGTTTCCTGGATTACCACTTGGAAGATGACTTTTCCATCTTTGGACTGGCAAGCAAGGCGAGTTGAGATGGCCATATACATAAAAATGTGGGAGATTTCGACAACTGTTCTCATAGTCTATTTGATATTCATAAAGGAGTCATAAATAAAATGATGTTTCCAACTACATGAGTGCTCATATTATGGTAAATATCATTACTATCTATTGCTGTCACTGAATAATAGTAGACTAAATGTTATGACTGCACAAGAGTTTAGCATCACGACTAAGAAAACTGTTTATGAAGGAAAGATAATCCAAAGTGCCTTTAAGGTAAATTCTTCTTCAAAGGAGTAGAAATTTCTGAAGCGGCATACTTTGTCTCCGTAATGGAGTTTTCATTTATCCTTTTTTTTTCTTTAAGGCTTAGTATTTGGGGAGTTGTTGAAGTTGCAGATTTTCTTCAGCATTTCTGCACCTATCAGGTAAATTATGTTACTTGCTTTTTAATCATTTTGTTTTTCAACATGCGTTTTTTTTGCATTTTTGATGCTGCAGTTGTTGTCTCTTGTATGTTGTGTTTTCAGTGAAGCTGCTTTGTTTTTAATACTTCTTGGCATTTGCCTCTGACAAAACTTTATCGATACAGTCATGTGCAGATTACATGCGTTTTTAGTGCATTTATGCAGCCGTAATGCATTTAAAACACATATTTTTTTTCTGTGGATTTTATGCATCAAATGCTATTCTATGGGGAAAATTTGAAAATATGACTCAGTGAACCTGCAAGTGGAATAGATATCTTGCACATTTCAAACATGAATCGCAGCTCAGTTTACGCTGTGTAAAAATAAAATAAAAAGCACAGTGGGCATGAGATCTCTATAAATCCCATCCACTTTTCTGGAACTGTAAGACGCTGAGTGTCAAAAACGCACCAAAACTCATTTTGGGAGCTTAACCTTAACGTGCATTAGCTTCAGCTGTTAACTAGTACAGATATGCAAATTTTCTCTTCAGAGAGGATGAGGACTAGAACGTTAGTGCCACCTACAGGAAGTAGCAATCCTAAAAGTCAATATCGATTCTCTAACGAGCCTTGTCACATGACTTAAGATTAAAGCCAAAACCAAAATCTCAATTTGCAGAAACTGTGTTTCAGGGTACTGCCTCTCATCAGTGCAAAGTGTGAGACCTGGTTTGGCTGGGTGAGAGGCGTCTAACTGGTATCCAAGGGGTAACATTTTTCCTTGTGGAGAGTGACATGTCAAGGTGAGGAGACTTTTAAGCCGCAATGCTCCTCTGGGAAATATGCAAATTGTCTCTTCAGAGAGGAAAAGGACTAGAACTCTAGTGCCACCTATACATGTCACTCTCCGCAAGGAGAAACGTTACCCCTTGGATCCCTCTCACGCCAGCCAAACCAAGAGATTTTGGTTTTGGCTTTAATCCTAAGTCATGTGACAAGGCTCATTAGAGAGTCAATATTGACTTTTAGAATTGCTACTTCCTATAGGTGGCACTAGAGCTCTAGTCCTCTTCCTCTCTGAAGAGACAATTTGCATATTTAATTTCCCAGAGGAGCATTGCGGCATAAAAGTCTCCTTATCTCAGCATGTCAGCAAGGAGAAACGTTACCCCTTGGATCCTAATATGGATACTAACTATTGATATTTTACAGGTATCTGGTGTAAACATTGTGTTTTCTCTCTACAAGAGCTATTATAATGGTTTTGCTATTGTGGATTTGTAAACACTTTTCTATTGCCCTTTGTGAACAGGTCAAGCTGTGCTCTGTCAAAGCCTGTTTACTGTTAGACTCGTGAATGACTGTGGTTTCAAATATATACAACGAACATTAAAGGACTTTATACTGTAAGCAGTTATATTAAGAAAAGTCTAAACAGTAAAACACAAATAATGTTTTGATGCATTGTAAAAAAAATTTTTGATTTTTGTTCTATTTAATTGCTAAGTTTTTTTAACTGAATTCTAAGGAAGAAAAACTAAACAATACTATACATCTGCAAACAACGACTAAGGAACTGCAGGATGCAAGAAGGGCTTATTTATTTATAGAGAGGATGTGTAACATTTCCCATTAGTTCTACAGTCAATCTTGGTGCAAACCACTTTGTTTAGAAGAATTTAATAGGGCACAAGAGTTTTCACATTTTAACCCCTATGGAAGAATCTTGACTTTGCAGAGACTCTCAGATTGTGTCTTCAGAGGACAGTAGTTGTTGACTGGTGGAGTGAGAAGAAAATCAACTAAACAAAAGCAATGGTCAAACCATATATTAAAGGGAATGTGTAATCTGAAAATGATCTGTTGTTTAAATCAGGTTTTTGAATGAAATATGTTTTTTTAAATGTTGTCAATTTTTTTCCCAGTACCATGATCTATATGACATATAAAAACTAGAAATCTTGAAATTTTTATCCTGTCCACTAGGGCTTTTTTACATTCCAGCTTTCTCCTGTTTGAGGAAATCCACATGTACTTAAGCAGCAATAGACTGACTCTTAGGCTATATGCCCACGAAGCTGAATTGATGCGGATTTTTCCTGAGCGTTTCTGTCTCTCCCTGGAGAAGCGGTTTTTAAGCTTTTTTGCATGCATTTTCGCATGCGTTTTTTCAAGCACTTTTCCAAGCAATTTTGAGCATCACTTGGAAAAGTGCTTGACAAGTTGGTCACACTATATAAATCCATGGAACTGGCATGGATTTATATTGTGTGACCAACTTATGCTGCTTTAAATGCAGCATCAACAGTAAAAAAAAAGAATTAAAACGTAAAAAATAAAAAAAAAACATTATACTTACCTCTCTGGTGGCGTTCTCTGTCCTCGGCGCCAGAGAGGTAAGTATAATGTTTATTTTTTACGTTTTAATTCTTTTTTTACTAATGGTACCCGGGTCTGGAGGAGAGTCTCCTCTTCTTCAGACCCGGGTACCATCCGCGCATTGGACCGCATAACATCCGAATGCATACATGTATACTTGCGAATGTTATGCGGTTCAATGCAAGTCAGTGGTGGAGATTTTGCTGCGATACGCACAATAAATGGTTGTGCTGCGGATTGTTCAGCAATGATAATCCGCAGCGGAGATTTCTGCAACATGTGCAGATTATCATTGGGAAACATGGCAGACAACTTAATAAGCGTTTTTAATGCATTTTCGCAGCGGAAACAAATTAAATCTGCATCGTGGGCACACAGCCTGACCCTATCTTTTGTGTTTAAGCATTTAATAAACTTGTGCAAAGTTAATTTTGAAGAGAGGGGAGCAAAGTCAGCTGGCATTGTCTATTTTGAATGGTCGTTCCTGTGCTATCATCTGTGCTGTATAGAGGTGTTACCCATGGGCGCACCTACCGTGGGGCAGCTGCCCCCCCTTGAAGCAGGCACGCAAGCCGCACACCAGGGCCGGCGTCAGCACCCGGGCAAATGCCGGGGCCCTGAGCAGGCGGGGAGGGCCCCTCACCGCCATCGCCCTCTTCCCCCCCCCGCTTGCTCAGGGCCCCGGCACCTGGCACAATACTTACCCCTCCCCGTGCCTCCGCAGCAGCTCCTGCATTCTCCGCGGCTGCTGCATTGTGACGTCTCAGGTCAGAGGGTGCAGTGACGTCTTTACACTGTGCTCTCTCCAGTCACAGCGCAGAGCGAGATGAGGCCGGCGACGCTGAGGGGTCCGGAGCAGCGGCAGCAGGTGAGACGTGAGGTGAGTATTTGATTTTTTTTTTTATTATATGGAGGCCTGTGGCAATATAAGGGAGGGGGGTGAGGTGGGGGTGTGTGACATCCTGCATGGGACATTATAAGGGGGGGGTGACATACTGCATGGGGCATTATAAGGGGGGGTGACATCCTCATGGGGCATTATAAGGGGGGGGGTGTGACGTCCTGCATGGGGCATTATAAGGGAGGGGGGGTAACATCCTGCATGGGGCATTTTAAGGGAGGGGGGGTGTGTGACATCCTGCATGGGGCATTATAATGGGGGGTGACATCCTGCATGGGGCATTATAAGGGAGGGGGGGTGACATCCTGCATGGGGCATTATAAGGAAGGTGGGGGTGTCATCCTGCATGGGGCATTATAAGGTGGGGTGACATCCTACATGGGGCATTATTTGGGGGGAACATCCTGCATGAGGCATTATGTGTGGGGAACAGCCTGCATGGAGCGTTATATGTGGGCCAGTATTCCATATGGAGCTTATATGGGGCCAGTATCCTGTATGGAGTGTTATATGGGGACCAGTATTCCGTATGGAGCGTTATATGGGGGCCAGTATTCTGTATGGAGCATTATATGGGGGCCAGTATTCTGTATGGAGCATTATATGGGGGCCAGTATCCTGTATGGAGCGTTATATGGGGCCAGTATTCTGTATGGAGCATTATATGGGGGCCAGTATCCTGTATGGAGCGTTATATGGGAGCCAGTATTCTGTATGGAGCGTTATATGGGGCCAGTATTCTGTATGGAGCATTATATGGGGGCCAGTATCCTGCATGGAGCGTTATATGGGGGCCAGTATCCTGCCTGGAGCGTTATATGGGGGCCAGTATTCTGTATGGAGCGTTATATGGGGGCCAGTATCCTGTATGGAGCATTATGTGGGAGCCAGTATTCTGTATGGAGCGTTATATGGGGGCCAGTATTCTGTATGGAGCATTATATGGGGGCCAGTATTCTGTATGGAGCATTATATGGGGGCCAGTATCCTGTATGGAGCGTTATATGGGGACCAGTATCCTGTATGGGGCATTTTATGGCGGCCAGTATACTGTGTGGAGCGATTCGCCGGTTTCTGAGCTATTGTGGAATTTACAATAGATATCACTCATGTAATGTAAGAAGTGAAATCTTTGCATTGTACTATATATATATATATTTCTCTTCGATATCTGTGACCATGTTTTGCCCCCCCCTAGTTTTGATCCTGGGTACGCCCATGGTGTTACCTGTCATTATAATCTTTCTTCTGATAAGGAGCCTGCTAAAAAATCTTTCTGAAAGGACAGGAAGTATGAGTATAAAATTTCCCCAGAAGCCAATGTGAAAATTGTAAGACTACTATTTTTGTTTAATAACCCCTTCACCACCTTATGATTTTCCATTTTTGCATTTTCGATTTTTGGTCCCCTTCTTCACAAAGCCATAACTTTTTTTTTTACTATGTAGTGTACCGAAAAACAGGAAAAAAAATTCAAGTGCGATGAAATTGCAAAAAAAGTGCAATTCCACAATTGTTTTTTTTTATTTTTATCTTGTTCACTAAATGTAAAACTGACCTGCCAATATGATTCTCTAGATCAGTACGAGTACGCAGATACCAAACATGTATAGGTTATTTTTTTTATTTAAGTGGTGAAAAAAATCCAAAGTTTGTAGGAAAAAAAAAATGTTGCTATTTTCCGAAACCCATAACGTTTCCACTTTTTGGGATCTGGGGCTGGGTGAGGGCTTATTTTTTGCACACCGAGCTGACGTTTTTATTCATACAATTTTGGGGTCGATGCGATCTTTTGATTGCCTGTTATTGCAATATCGTGGCGACCAAAAAAAACATAATTCCGTCATTTTAATTTTTTTTCTCATTACGCCGTTTAACGTTCAGATTCATTTACTTTATATTTAGATAGATCGGGCATTTCTAAAATGTGGCAATACCAAATATGTGTATTTTTTATTGTTTTATTTTGAATGGCGCAAAAGGGGGTGATTTGAACTTTTATTTTTTTTCTATATTTTTAAAACATTTATTTTTAGTTACGATCGTCTGATTGCATATGCTACAAATAGCAGGGTTTCAGCCCTGCTATGTGTAGCAGAAATCATGATCTCCTATGAATGCTGGCCTCGGGCCGGCATTCATAGGAGATTTACAATGACAGGCACGGGGGTCTTCTGCAGACCCCTGGGTGTCATGACAACCCATCGGTGCCCAATGATCACGTGACAGGGGCGCCATTGGGTGTGTCTTATGACACGCTTTCGGCTCACACTAGTTAAATGCTGTTGTCAGAGATCGACAGAGGCATTTAACATGTTAACAGCCACGGGTGGATCGCGGATCTAGCCACGGGTGGATTGCGGATCCACCCACAGCTGTTAGAGGCCCATGACTGCTGATCAGATCAGCTGTCATGTGCAGGGAAAGATGTGAGCTCGGCGACGGAGCCCACATCAAAGGCAGAGACACGACCTTGGACGTACCTATAAGTCAAAAGTTGTGAAGGGGTTATTATTAAGGATGAGCGGACCCGTGGAAGTTTGTGTTATTCGGGTTCGACTGAACTTTAAACGTTTGGTTCAGGTACCAGAACTGTACCTAAACTTGAACCAGAATACAAACCCAATGGAAATTAATGGAGACCTGAACTTTGAAGCTGGAAAATCTTTCTCTCTCCTCCCCGAATTCCCAAACTTCCAGGAGAAGTTCATGTTCGGAGTTCAGAGTGCCTGGTATGATCCCCAAGCTTTACAGTTCGGGTACGCTCCCCGAGCTTTACAGTTCGGGTACGCTCCCCAAGCTTTACAGTTTGGGTATGCTCATCTTTATGTTACATGCACGCCACTAGGTTCAGATAGGGCGAGACGGGTTTCATGAATTCTTTGAAATCCTGGGGGAACCGTTACTCAGGGCGACCATAGGCTGCAGCTTCTCTCAGAAACACGATAGATTCAATTGCTGAGCAGACACATCTGACAATAGTCTTTTTCAACAGTTTAACAGTGGAATTTAATCTGAAGCACGGCCAGTGCAATTCAAGGATATTACAGCAACAATCTTCATTACAGTACAGTCTGAGTTTCTTGAGCAACAGGCTCCAGTAACAGCATAATAGTTTCTTCACAAGGCACAGTATTAGGCTATGTGCCCATGATGCAGAAATGCTCTGGATTTTTCCTGAGCGTTTCTGCATCTCCCTGGCAGAAAAAAATGCATGTGGATTGTACATGCAGATTGTACATGCGTTTTCCTGCCAGGGACATGCGGATGTGAAGAATTCTTCACATGCATTTCCGCATGCGGGTTGACAAGCGCTTTCCAAGCGACTTTAGCATCACTTGGAAAGTGCTTGTCAACTTGGTCACACTATATAAACTCATGCAAACGGCATTGATTTATATAGTGTGACCTTAAAGAATGGTTAAAAATAAAAAAATGAATCTAAACTTACATTCTGGTGGCCCCCGGAGTCTTGCTTCGCTCCGTCCTGGCTGCCGGCAGATCGCGGTACACTGCACTGAAGGACCTGCCGTCACATGACTAAATGATGTCAGCGCAGGTCCTTCAGTCCACCGCGATCTGCCGGCAAGGGAGGACGAGCGCAGCGGGGGCTATCAGAAGGTAAATTTAACATTTATTTTTTATTATATTCTTTTTTTTTTTTTTTACAGGTTCTATGGTACCTGGGTCCGGAGGAGAGTCTCCTGTCCTCTAGACCTGGGTACCATTCGCACATTGAAACGCGTGGAATGCGCATCTACATATGCAGTGATGCGTAATCCATGCGTTTCAATGCAAGTCAATGGTGGCGAAAACGCAGCTCTTCCGCAAAATAATTGGTAGTGCTGCGTTTTTTTCCGCAATGATAATTCGCAGCGGAAATTTCCGCAGCATGTGCACAGCACATGCGGATTATCATTGGGGACCATGGCAGGCCTTCTTCCATGCGTTTTCAAGCGTTTCTGCAGCGTTTTTGCCGCTGCGGAAACGCTTAAAAAACGCATCGTGGGCACACAGCCTTACAGTCTCTTCAGTAGCATTCAGCATAGATTAATTCTCTTAGCAGCACACTTCTATGCACACACAACCACAGGCTTTTCCTTCACAAGGACACAATAGCACACAGCATTCTTTATTCTGCATGGAGATGGAGGGTGGGAGGGTTTGATGAGGGAGATGATGCCTGTGACACAATTCCTTCCAGTTCTTATTTTCCTGTCTGATAATACTCTCCACTGTTACTTCAGGGAGTTTATCTGACCTGTGTTTAGTTTCTCTCCTGATCTGAATCCTGTTCAGTTGCCTTCTGTCAGATCCAGATAACACACCACCTTTCTCTTCAGCTTCAGCCAGACTACAATAACAAGTTCCCCCCAATACCCCTTGGGCTCTGCTAAAACACTCCCTATCTCCTGTGACTGTGTTACCCCCTCTAGGTGCTGGATGCTTTTGAAGCAACAGCACTACTTCTGCATGTCACATTTAGTTAATATAAATCGGGATATGAATAAAAAATTTTTTTACAAACATTTAACTAAATATTAGTCTGGACTCTGTTTTTTACCTTCCAACTAATTCATATGTATGGCTGATTTAAAAAGTTGCACTTTGATAGGGCCTACTTGACCATTTAATTGAAATGTCAGTTGGAAAATGATCCTTTAAGGCCTTGGGAGCATATCACATGTGACAGTCTAAATATACTTATGTTTATTAATGTATAACATATACTAAATATAATATAAATTGCAGCTTCCGGCTTAGGTGACGTGAAGGGCAAAATCGACATTCCACACAGCCTTCCAAAGTTGAGTTTAAATTTAAAATTATTAAACCTTCAAAGCAGAGCTGTACATTAGGTATTTATGTTTACTATGATTTTAGGGTTTACAATGATAAAAATTCTGAACAATAACATTGTTGAAAAATCAAATAATAAATTGTATAACACACAACTTTTTTCAGCTACTAATAACTAGTGAATATATTGAAAAAGGTGAAGACAGGGGCGCAAATAGCGCTGCTATCCAATAACAACTATGAAGGTAAAAAGAAAAAACGCTCACCTTTATGAGTTGTATAATGCACAACTCATGGATAAAATGTGACGAAGTGCTGCAGCAGGCACAAATCCACTTGGGATCTTAGTAATTCTCAATAGTTGGATGAAGATGGTGCCAATGAAAAACCGCGCTCCTCCGTGAAGACATTGTTGACAAAGATGTATAATATTAACAGTATTTTATTTAGACAAATAAGAAGCTATAATTACTACGCGTTTCGTGGATGTCCCGTCCACTTCCTCTGGAATATAGCTGAGGAAGTGGACAGGACGTCCACGTAACGCGTAGTAATTATAGCTTTTTATTTGTCTAAATAAATACTGTTAATATTATACATCTTGGGCAACATTGTCTTCACGGAGAAGCGCGGTTTTTCATCGGCACCATCTTCATCCAACTATTGAGAATAATGAATATATTGTCATCCAGGAACATGCACCTATGATTTCCCCTCATTAATTTGATAGATGCTCAAGGTAATTATGTAGCTGAACGAGCCTTTTCCATTAATGATTGATGGTGACTGGAATGTAAAATCAACAAATAGCAGGTAATAACATACAAACATTATAGTAAAGGAAATTGACTAATTGATGTAGTTATTCATGTGTTTAAGTCGCCTTAGTTTTTTTTCTGTTTGACTGACAGCGATAGTGAGAATAAAAACTAATTTCACATCACCTATACTCACTACTTGGTTACTTTTACTTCACTGATCAACATTCATTGTGTGTATTTTCCCAACTAGCTGTAACTAAATTCACTGCATCGATAGTGTCACAGGTGTATCAGAGGTGACAGACAGTCATCCTGCAGTTGGTTGCAGGAGATCTCTACGTTTGGCATTACAAACATCTTCTTAGGGGCTGTCTGTCTCTAGGACCCAACGGCTACCTCCCTCTGGCTAATTAGCTCCCTGGCCTGGGTGTATAAATACCTGGTGTGTCTGAGAGGGAGGTGCCGGTGATATTCATTACTACTTGTGAGACTTTAACAAGAGCAGTACTTTGTCCTCTCTGGAGCTTGAGGCCATGTGTGCATTTGTCTGGAGTCATCTAAAGCTAAGCATTCTCCCCCTGTTTGTCCTCCCTTGTTGTCTATAGAGTTTAGTGGAGATCGACTAGTGCTCATCTCCTCCCATCCCTAGCCTTAGCCATACGCCAGGGAAAGTCAGGGCGAGGCACGCATGTGGCAGTTGGTGAAGAGCCAATATAGGGACGTTAGTGGAGACAGGGTGACACTAGACCAGGCTAGGAGGTCGCCCCTTCCCCCTTTCCCTAGAGTCTGGGCCCCCTTTCCCTTTTCCCTTTGTATTGCACTAAGTCTTTCCCACACCTGGCGTGACAGATAATCAGGGTATTTTTTACTTAAAATAGACAAGCTAGATAAAATAATACAGCTGTTAAACATAGTAGATTTTTTGCACATCAAAATGCAGCGGTAATGTAGCATTTACGCTATGTGAGAATACGGCCTTATAAACACTATTTCTTTCTCTAATACTTAGTGAATAGCTAAGGGCCCGATTTATTAAAGCTTTCACCCCAAAATTCTGGTGTAAAAGTTTTAAAGTGGCTAAATTTAGGCACAACTTGGAGTTCCATCTAAATGTTGTGACTTTTGGCTTCTTCATGCCAAAATGGGCGGATCTTGGGTGAGTGAGGGCATGGCAGATGCCACAGCCCCTCTAATTCATGATAACTGTGGTTTTCTTTACCCCAGAAATCTTACTCTAGTCCCTGACTGGTGTGAGATTTCTTGCGCAGTGCACAGAAGCACCCACCACTTGTCAGACACTCAAGATTCATGAAGACATGTGTACCTCTTCATTATTCTCAGCAGCACATCTCCTATTTAGACAGGATGTTGTGCTGCCAAGAATGCTGATCTTTGAGGCAAACCAAAAGATTATTTCACTGATGAATGAGCATATTTATTGCTTGTTTATTGGATGACCGGCAGCTTCTTTACTATGAATAATTATCAGAAAATGAGTGCTCCTAGGAATGCTTGTTCCCAACAATTGTGCAATGTAAATTCACCTTGACATAATTAATAGACTGTGTAAATGCAGCTTTACTCAATTTGCCCCAGCAGATATCTTTCCCGGCTCCTCCATACACTGGAGTGCCCACTTTGCTGAGTGTTCCTGTGTTCTCTATGAAAGTGCTGTTGCCAGATGCTTCTGGCGCAGCTTATCACACTAAGATCAAAAAGTCGTCAGTCCCTAAATCATCTGTTGAGGGAGAGTCAGGCGGCAACCATATATAATAGGCTGGACCCATAAGTATTGGAGGGTTCAGCCGACGTTAGTATAATGTGTATAGGGACCTTTACTGTCCTCAGAAAGAGCCCTATTTTAACTGGAAAATCAAAGGTTATTTTTAACTCTGTTTACACCATATCCATGCAGTGAATACAGTTACTTATACTTTGCCTAGATAAGATATTGATGTTGCAAAATAAGCTGAAAATCAGTATTACTATGAAAGGAAATATCATTGGTGGACTCCGACGCTTGACTTCTGTAAACTCAACTCCTACTTTCTAGTCCTATAAATAAAAGCAATTAATTTAAAATAACTAAAAATCCCCTAAAAATCACAGAAAAAAAGCAGCCATACTTGCCAATAACAAGTCCTTAAACCCCAATGCCCTGATTCATCAAGACCAGTGTTGTTGGGTAATTTAAACTCCTCTTCTCCCCCCTATATACATACACACTGTACATGAAATGCTCCCAGTACCTAAATAGTGGAATCAGAGCTGAATGGATCTTTTGAAATTTTAATTTGTTGGCTTCACCGAAATTTCTCCCAAAATTTGATTTGTGGTGAATAAATTTGCGTGAATTTCAATACTGGGAAGCTTGTAATTGCATGGAAAATACACGTGAGAGAGAGAGAGCGAAGAAGAGAGAGCGAGGACCCTGCTGATCATAAGAGCTTACACTCTACAGAAGAGAGAGAGGAACACTGACAATCAGAGCTTACACTCTATAGGAGAGAGAGAGGACCCCGCTGACCATCAGAGCTTGCACTCTACATGAGAGAGAGAGGACCCCACTGATCATCAGAGCTTACACTCTACAGGAGAGAGAGAGGATCCCGCTGACCATCTGAGCTTACGATCTACAGGACAGAGAGAGGACCCCGCTGATCATCAGAGCTTACACTCTACAGGAGAGAGAGAGGATCCTGCTGACCATCTGAGCTTACGATCTACAGGACAGAGAGAGGACCCCGCTGACCAGCAGAGCTTACACTCTACAGAAGAGAGATGTTAATCGTTTATCCTTTTGGAACTAGAAGCTTCAAGCAACATCTCTGCCAGGTCAATAATTGCTCCTGTCTATCCACCACATGTCAATTATAATTCTACAAAATACAACTGATTATCAAACTCATTTTAAATCATTGGAGGTTTTTTCACTATATTGATACTGATGATACTTAGAAGAGCTCATCAATACCAAACCTCGCTCAGATGCTAGCAGCTGCGGTAGCAACTGGATGTAAGTAGTAGTGATGAGCGAGCATGCTCGTTACTGCTCGATGCTCACCCCAGCATCTCACTGCTTTAGATGCTCGGCACTGGTGGAGTATTTCCGGGGTTGCTCGGCGGGAGCTCAGGTCTCCTCCCTGCATGTTTGGCGCTCTTTACAGAGCCAATGAACATGCAGGGATTGTCTGCCACTCACTGTAATGCTGCAGTCATGTTGGTTGTGGCATTACAGTGATTGGCTGGCCGCACAGCGTCATCAGGTCTATATCAGACCTGGCGCCGCTATGCTCGTCACAGTCTACCCCGGAATCAGACAGTGTAGGGAGAGGTGCTGCTGCGTCAGGGAGAGATTTGCTTGTTTCTAGTTAGTGTAGGTATACCAAACTATATTAGAGACACATATCCATCGCAACAAACAGTCCTTCTGAGGAATAATCCATCTGCAGAGATATCAGGCAGTGTATATAGGCAGGCAGGCAGTGTATATAGCAGACTGCAGTGCATATAGCACAAGAGGCTCCATTCCAGTTTTGTCTGCTGCTGCTGCTGTTAGATATTTCTAGACATAGGCCCAGGTCTCAGGGGCCAGTAATAATTTTTTTTTGGATCTTAATCCTCATTATTTGCTTAAAAAGCAGTCCAGAGAACACCGTTTTTCTGTGCCATTTGCTTGTTGGCACTGCAAAATACAGCCAGGTTTTTTCTATATTACAGCGCTAAAAATCCAGCTATTTAAAACTGTGTTTTTTCCGTCACACGGATCACATATAATTGCTGAAAATACTGCCATTTCGGCCTCCATTAAAAATTAGTTTCAGTGTGTCAGTGAAACTATTGACACCAGTTTGCTGTTCGCAATAGTTACCAACAGGCCAGGTATTTAAAACTGTGTTTTCTCCATCACAAGGATCACATATACGTTTTCAGAAAATACTGCCATTTCTGGCCTCCAGTACAACTGTTAGGTCTTCCCGAGTCTGGTTGTTTTTTAAAGACTCTACCGATAACCCCAAAAAGGCCATTTGAACCACCTCCCAGACCAGCATCAGCAGGGGTGGCAAAACTACCAGCCTGACCACCACCAGCATGATCAGGCACATGGCAGCAAAAAACCCGACTTTGTAGGCTGAACCCCAGGGTCCAGGAACAGTGTCTGTGGGTAGCACTACTGCTTCTTCTGCTGTTGTGCATGCAAGCAAATCCCCTGTCCATGGTGCATGCGAAGATGTCTCCTGCCCTGCACCTGTCATTGCACACTCTCAAGTAGCAGCATCACGAAGCAAGTCCATGTCCTTGTCCCAGCGCAGCGTTCAGTTGTCCATACCCCAGTCCTTGGAATGCAAACGCAAATACACAGCCAACACCCCACAGGCCACACTACTAAATTCCCACATTTCGCGACTGCCTGCACTCAAAATATTGCCTTTTAGGCTCATGGAGACAGAAGCATTGCACAACCTGATGGCGGCTGCCACTATTTCTCCCAGTGTGCCGTCCCTGCATTGCACAAGCACGTGTCCCAAAACATTAGCGGTGCCCTCAACAACGCAGTTACTGGGAAAGTCCACCTATCCACGGACACGTGGACAAGTGCTTGTGGGCAGGGATGGTACATCTCGCTGACGGCACACTGGGTTAACATAGTGGAAGCTGGGACCCTGTCGGACCTTGGGACGGAACACGTCCTCCCGACGCCAAGGATTGCAGGCCCTAGGTCAATCAGTGTTGCCCTCACAGTCTACAGCTCCTGCACCTCATCCTCCTCAGCCTCCTCTTCCTCTTCAGCCTCCATTTCTGAAATGACCACATCAGTCTCAAGCTGGAAGCACTGCAACACTGCCTCGGCCAAGCGGCAACAGGCTGTGCTGAAGCTAATATGCTGAGGTGATGAACCGCACAATGCTGAAGAGTTGAGGACAGCTCTGAAAGAGCAGGCAGATCTGTAGCTCACACCGCTGAACCTACAGCCAGGCATGGTCGTGTGTGACAGTGGCCAGAACCTGGTGGCGGCTCTGAGGCGAGACGAGCTCACACACGTACCATGCCTGGCCCATGTGCTTAACTTTGTGGTTCAGCGGTTTCTCAAATCCTACCCGGAGCTGCCGGATCTGCTTCTTAAAGTACGCCGCATGTGTGCCCATTTTAGATAGTCACCTACAGCTTCTGCCGCCCTTGCCGTGTTTTTAGCAGCTTTTCCAGCTTCCGACTCACAGACTGGTGTGTGATGTCCCCACGCGTTGGAACTCTACACTGCAGATGTTGGGAAGGATTCAAAACTTTGAGGACTCCACCAAGATGGTGAGCGGCGATGATGCCATAATTAGTGTCACCATCCTGCTTCTCTGTCTCCTGAAACACTCTCTGTTCACAATCAAACAGGATTCATTGCAGGCAGAACATGATGAGATGGAGCAAGGAACCATACAGGGTGATTATACACAGCCCAGCCTCATCTCATCCCAACGTGGATTCGGTGTCAATGTGAAAGAGGAGGAGGAATAACAGGAGCTAGTTTCATGTGCTATAGACGGTACTACCTGCACAACTGTCATACCGTCTGTTCAGCATGGATGGCCTGAGAACAGAGAGGAGGAGGAGGAGAGCATGGTCAGTCGTCCTCTTGGTGAGGACACGGAAGTCTTGCCTGTTAGCAGTCTGGCACACAAGACTGAGTTTATGTTACGATGACTTTCCCATGACCCTTGCGTTCTCAAAAGCTTGGGTGACAGTCATTACTGGTTGGTGACACTTCTAGACCCACACTACAAGGAGAACTTTATATCTCTTAATCCTGAGGTGGACAGGTCTACAAAAATGGGGCAGTACCAGAAGGCCTTTGTTGCGGAACTATTAAAAAAATTCCCATCTTAAAACGCTGGTGGCAGAGGTCACTGTTCGTTGGACAACCAAGGACTACAGGCGAGAGAGACACAGCTTCAATCCAGCAGAGGCAGTGGAACACTGTCAAAGTTCTGGGAGAATTTTCTCAGCCCCTTCTATCGCACATTCCCACAGAAAAAGTACCAGCAGTAATGTTCAGGGACCCGTGCTTGTGGAAGGCGGAGACAATACCGGGAGAAATAGTGGTGGCTGGGGACAGAGTATGGACACCCGGCCGCCTCCGGCATGAGGTTGTGAAAAGCTTCCGCCTCCACAAGCCTAAAAGGCCACATTTCAAGTGCAAGCAGTTTTAGAGGACTTCCTGGGAGAAATGACAGCTGCAGTAGATACGGTTTCCCAAAAGTCAGTCCTTTCACCGAGCCAAAAAATATGGCTGTGGTGAAATACAACTCACGACAAGCTGTGGATTGGCTCCGTACCGTCCCTGGCCACATTCACTTGACCACGTGTTTGTGGTTAGGTGGTCCTTCCCAGTGAGTGCACTGGGAAGGGCACGGGTAATATTGTGGGACCCATGCTTGTGAAAGGCAGAGACGACACCGGAACAAATAGTGGCGGCTGGGGACCGAGCATGGACACCTGGCCACCGTCGGCATGAGGTTGTGGACAGCTTCCACCTTCACGAGCCTAAAAGGCCACATTTCAAGTGCAAGCAGCTTTAGAGGACTTCCTGGGAGAAATGACAGCTGGAGTAGATACGGTTTCCCAAGTCCTTTCATCAAGCTAAAGAATATGGCTGTAGTGAAACACAACTCACCGACAAGCTGTGGACTGGCTCCGTACCGTCCCTGGCCACATTCACTTGACCACGTGTTTGTGGATAGGCGGTCCTTCCCAGTAAGTCCACTAGGGAGGGCACGGGTAATGTTGTGGGACCCATGCTTGTGGAAGGCGGAGATGATACCAGGAGAAATAGTGGCGGGTGGGGACCGAGTATGGACACCCGGCCGCCACCGGCATGAGGTTGTGAAAAGCTTCTGCCTCCACGAGCGTAAAAGGCCACATTTCAAGAGCAAGCAGCTTTAGAGGACATCCTGGGAGAAATGACAACTGGAGTAGATACGGTTTCCCAAAAGTCAGTCCTTTCACCAAGCTAAAAAATATGGCTGTGGTGAAATACAACTCACCGACAAGCTGTGGATTGGCTCTGTATCGTCCCTAACCACATTCACTTGACCACGTGTTTGTGGTTAGGTGGTCCTTCCCAGTAAGTCCACTGGGAAGGGCATGGGTAATGTTGTAGGACCCGTGCTTGTGGAAGGCAGAGACGACACCGGGACAAATAGTGGCGGCTCGGGACCGAGTATGGACACCCGGCCACTGTCGGCATGAGTTTGTGGACAGCTTCCACCGCCACGAGCCTAAAAGGCCACATTTCAAGTGCAAGAAGCTTTAGAGGACATCCTGGGAGAAATGACAGCTGGAGTAGATACGGTTTCCCAAGTCCTTTCACCAAGCTAAAGAATATGGCTGTGGTGAAACACAACTCACCGACAAGCTGTGGACTGGCTCAGTACAGTCCCTGGCTACATTCACTTGACCACGTGTTTGTGGATAGGCGGTCCTTCCCAGTAAGTCCACTGGGGAGGGCATGGGTAATGCGGAAGGCGGAGACGACACTGGGACAAATAGTGGCGGCTGTGGACGGAGTATGGATGCCTGGTCGCCACCGACATAAGGTTGTGGACAGCTTCTGTCTCCACGAGCCTAAAAGGCCACATTTCAAGTGAAAGCAGCTGTCAAAAATTTGGCAGTATAGTATTGCAGCCTGTGGGTGGGTGGCTGGCTGCATAGTTGCGCTTGCATTCTAAGGAATGGGGTAGGGACAACTGAACGCTTCACTGGGACAAGGACGTGGACGGTGATTGTTGCAAGTCTGCAATGACAGGTGCATGGCAGGAGGCATCTTCGCATGCACCAAGGATCACTTATGATGGGCACACTTTTAGGCAGTGACCTGGGAGTCCGAGATGCTTCCAGGGGTCTTCCCCATGCTGTTCCCATGTCTTTTCAGCACTGTATGCATGTGTCTGATGATGTGTCTCACACCACATGGCCAGATAAGGTTGTAAAATGTTAAAATGACGTTTCCCAGTGAATGCATTTGTCTTGGTTGAAAGCAATGCAAAAGTGCAAAAACGCATCAAAAACGCTACTTGTGAACATAGCCCAAGGTGTGGAGGAGCATTTTTGTTTTTGTAGATTTATTTTGCCTTATATACAAGTCATTACCCTGGAAAGAATGTTCCTTAACATATTTCCCAGGAAAATCCATTTTGTTTTTGTTTTTGTATGTTTTATTGTGAATCTGTAAAAGTGACGTAATACATCTGACAACGTTGTTGACAGAAGTTACCTGGGAGTCAGAAATGCTTCCAGAGGTCTTCCCCATGCTGTTTCCATGTCACTTGAGCACTGTTCCCATCGATTTGGGCAATTATTAGGCCCTCTGCCGGGGGGAGCCGCCTGAAAAATGCTCGAATTTCCCATAGACTTACATTGGACTCGTTGCTCGGGTCGAGCACCCGAGCATTCCAATTTGCTCGACCCGAGCATCGAGCACTCGAGCATTTTAGTGCTCGCCCATCACTAGTAAGTAGTGTAATGTAGCAAGACACCATCACTCACTACACTGTTTAGAGGCTGCTCTTAAGTACTGCAGAACAGCTCTTATTTAAAGGGAACTTGTCAGGTTCAATAATATTATTAACCTACAGATATAGGGTTAATATGCAAGGTAATAGCATTATGAAGGTGCCCAGTTGCTGCTCTGAAAGTATGGCACCCTGGAAAATTGAACTTTATTTCTCCCAGGAGCCACCGGCTTACAGCTTCAGTGCTCTGAGCGGTAACTGTAATTTCTCCGGGCATGCCTGCATGCCTGAAAACCAGCAGTTTGAGGGGGGGAAATAAAGTTAATTTGCTCCCTGGTGCCGCACTTTCAGTCCAGCACTTTCAGTGCGCTGTGGGGATTCGCCAGTTTCAGATGGAGGGTATGTATGAGTTGTACATACCCCCGGCCAGTGGGCATGACTTTGCTTCATGCACTTGTATAGAGCCGAGGCCGTGCTCCGTCTAGTGATGCGGCCAGCCTATGAGCATGTCCGACTAGAGGGCGCGGCCTTACTCAAAACAAGTGTATAGACAGCAAGCCTGCGCCCACTTGCCGGGGGTATGTATAATTCATACATACCCTCAATTACCAGGTCTGAAATCGGCGAATGCGCAGTGCATGCATTGGGGGGAGACTTATCGGTTTCGACCAGACAACCCCTTTAAGATGCATATTTTAAGCGTTTCCGCAGAGGCAAAAACGCTGCAGAAACACTTAAAAAATGCATGGTAGAAGGCCTGCCATGTTCCCCAATGATAATCCGCATGTGCCGTGCACATGCTGCGGAAATTTCCGCTGCGGGTTGTCATTGCGGAAAAAAATGCAGCAGTACCAATTATTTTGCGGAAGCGCTGCATTTTCGCCACCATTGACTTGCATTGAATCGCTTGGATTCCGCATTACTGCATCTGTAGTTGCGGAATTCATGCATTTCAATGTTCGGATGGTACCCGGGTGTGGAGGAGAGGAGACTCTCCTCCGGACCCGGGTACCATAGAACCTGTAAAAAAAAGAATAAAATAAAAAGAAATATTATATTTACCTTCTGATGGCGCTTGTCTTCGCTTGCCGGTAGCTCGCGGTGGACTGAAGGACTTGCGCTGACATCATTTAGTCATGTGACGGCAGGTCCTTCAGTGTACCGCGAGCTGCCAGCAAGCCAGGACGGAGTGAATAAAGACTGCGGGGGCCATCAGAAGGTAAGTATAGATTTATTTTTTTATTTTTTACCATTCTTTAAGGTCACACTATATAAATCCATGCCGTCCCACTCATCGTTATTGGCACCCATGAAATTTAAGTACATAATGTGGAATATCTCCTGAAAAAAATGAATCAAGTGAAACAGTTTTTTTTGTATAAAGCACTCGTGTTAAGTACAAAAGAGCAAATGATAAACAATAATTTAAAGCAAAAAACAATGGGAGGAAAAAATAGAAAATCCTAAAGCTTGCTGTGTTACTGTTATTGGCACGCTTTATATTCATTTAGTATGGAATCACATTTTGACTCACCTAAATCACCAAAGAGATTCCCTTGTGATTAATTGTCAGTGCCCATGTGACATGAAATAGCCAATGAATGATGACCTCACTGTTTTAAAAAAACACATGGGAGGCCCTGATCCTTGTCACAATGGTGAAGACAAAGAAGCTGCTACTATTAGCAAACACAAGACTTCCAAAGGGTATAAGACCATCTGCAAAGACCTTGGTATCCCAGTTTCAACAGTGCGCAATGTTATTAAGATGTTTGCCAAGCATGGAACTGTCAAGAACCTCCTTGGACGTGGGGGAAAGAGGAAGCTTGACAAGCGATGTCTTCGAAAGTTGGTGCGAATGGTGGAAAAAACACCACGTCAAACATGAAAAGACCTGAAGACCAACCTGGAACAGTCTGAGGTCATGACTTCAACAAGTACCATATGCCGCACACTTAACCAAGCAGAACTTTATTGGTGAAGGCCAAGGAAGAAACCATTGCGGAAGAAAATACATAAAAAGGAATGACTGATCTTTGCCAAAGAGTACTTGACAAACTATAATCCTTCTGGGAAAATGTTCTGTGGACAGATGAAACAAAAATAGAGCTTTTTTGGCAATGCAAAGCAACAGTTTGTTTACAGACGGCGCAATGAAGCTTATAAGGAAAAGAACACCTTACCAACAGTTAAGCATGGTGGAGGATCCATAATGCTGTAGGGGTGTTTTGCTGCATCTGGTATTGGAGGCCTTGACCGTATGACAGGAATCATGAAATCAGAGAATTTTGAAGAGATTTTAGAGCGAAATGTCCTACCCAGTGTAAGAATACTTGGTTTGAGTCGAAGATCATGGGGTCCTCCAGCAAGACAATGACCCAAAGCACACAACCAAAAGTACACAAGAATGGTTGAAAAAGATAAAATGGCCTGTTTTAAAATGGCCAGCAATGAGTCCTGACCTCAATCCCATTGAAAATCTTTGGGGAGAGCTGAAATCTGCCATTGGGAAAAAGAACCCTGCAAACATTCAAGAGCTTGAAGAAACTGCAAAGGAAGAGTGTGAGAAAATTCCAGCTGAGAAGTGCAAGACGCTTATAGATGGCTACAAGTAACATTTGGAGGCTGTCATCAATGCCAAAGGGTGTGAAACCAGGTATTAATTAGGGGGGCCTTTATTGCTGCACATGCTGTTTATTCTCCTTCTTCTTTGAAATTGCAACATGGAAGTTGAAAAACTATGTCTTATTGTTGTATTACTTTGGACCACTAATTAAACAATCCTAAGGATATAACTTTGGTACATTTCCTTTTATATCTGAAGATATTGTACAGTCTATGAAAAAAATGAAGGGATGCCAATAACGATGAGCAGTAGTGTATATACCATAAATCTCTAATAGGTACAAATTCTACTTCCAGGACTCTTACCTCTAACAATTAGCACTTTAAGGCTGTGTTCCCATGATGAGTTTTTGGTGAGTTATTGACACTGCGTATTTTTGCTGCATCAAAAACACAGAGTTCTACAGCTCCAGCAAAGTGGGTGGGATTTATAGAAATCTCCTGCCCTCCGTGCTTTTTATTTTGCGCAGCGTAAACTGACCTGCGGTGCGTGTTTAAAATCTGCAACATGTCAATTTCTCCTGCCGGTATGCTGAGTTTAACATGTGGATTTACCCCACAGAATTGCATTAGCTATGGAGAATCCACAGGTAAAAATAGATATAATCTACACATGACTTGTCAAAGCTAAATACCAGGAAGTATCAAAAACAGAGCAACTTTATTGGCATACCAAAAAGAGACAAAAACCGCAGCGTCAAAAATGCGATAAAAAGTGTGTAAAAAAACGCACTCAAAAACACAATGAAAAACCACAAGTTACCTAATTTATCTAACATGTGCATAAATGCTATAGAAGATCTGCTACATCAAAAACTCACTTAATACTCATTGAGGGAATGTAGCTTCATGGTAAGTTCACACAGAGTTTTTTGATGAGGATTAAAAAATACATTCCAAAACCAGATTCATAGCTGTGTAAAATACTCTTTGAATAAAATTCTCCATTAAATGTCACTTGCTTAACCCAGCAGGAAGTACGGCGGCGTCTAAAAATCACTAAAGTTGACAAATCCCCGGGCCCGGATGGCATACACCCGCGAGTACTGCAGGAATTAAGTAACGTCATAGATAGACCATTATTTTTAATCTTTAAAGATTCCATAATAACAGGGTCTGTACCACAGGACTGGCGTATAGCAAATGTGGTGCCAATATTCAAAAAAGTGGACAAAAACCGAACTTGGAAATTATAGGCCGGTAAGCTTAACCTCTACTGTGGGTAAAATCCTGGAGGGTTTCCTAAGAGATGCTATACTAGAGTATCTGAAGAAGAATAACCTCATGACCCAATATCAACATGGGTTTACGAGGGACCGTTCCTGTCAAACTAATCTGATCAGCTTTTATGAGGAGCCAAGTTCCGGACTGGACCAAGGAAATGCAGTGGATGTTGTGTATATGGACTTTTCAAAAGCTTTTGATACGGTTCCACACAAAAGATTGATACATAAAATGAGATAGGGGGAAATATATGTATTTGGGTTAAAAACTGGCTCAGTGATAGGAAACAAAGGGTGGTTATTAATGGAACACACTCAGACTGGGTCTCAGTTAACAGTGGGGTACCACAGGGGTCAGTAATGGGCCCGCTTCTTTTTAACATATTTATTAATGACCTTGTAGGGGGCATAGAGAGTAGTATTTCAATATTTGCAGATGACACTAAACTCTGCAGGGTAATCAATACAGAGGAGGACAATTTTATATTACAGCAGGATCTATGTAAGCTAGAAGCTTGGGATAATAAATGGCAAATGAGCTTTAATGGGGATAAATGTAAGGTAATGCACTTGGGCAGAGGAAATAAAATGTATAATTATATGCTTAATTGTAAAACACTGGGCAAAACTGTCACTGAAAAAGACCTGGGTGTATTGGTAGACGACAAGCTCACGTTTGGTGGCCAGTGTCAGGTAGCTGCTGCAAAGGCAAATAAAATAATGGGATGCATTAAAAGAGGCATAGATGCTCATGAGGAGAACATAATTTTACCTCTATACAAGTCACTAGTGCGACCACACTTAGAATACTGTGTACAGTTCTGGTCTCCGGTGTATAAGAAAGACATAGCTGAACTAGAGCAGGTGCAGAGAAGAGCGACCAAGGTTATTAGAGGACTGGGGGGTCTGCAATACCAAGACAGGTTATTACACTTGGGGTTATTTACTTTGGAAAAACGAAGGCTTAGGGGTGATCTTATTACTATGTACAAATATATGAGGGGACAGTACAAAGACCTGTCTACTGATCTTTTTACTCTGAGGCCAGAGACGGGGACAAGGGGGCATCTTCTACGTCTGGAGGAATGAAGGTTTAATCATAATCACAGACGGGGATTCTTTACTGTAAGAGCAGTGAGACTATGCAACTCTCTGCCGCATGATGTTGTAATGAGTGATTACTGTTAAAAGTTAAGAAGGGCATGGATGCCTTTCTTGAAAAGTATAATATTACAGGTTATATATACTAGATTCCTTGATAGGGCGTTGATCCAGGGAACTAGTCTGATTGTCGTATGGAGTCAGGAAGGATTTTTTTCCCCAATGTGAAGCTTAGTGTTTGCCACATGTTTTTTTTTTGCCTTCCTCTGGATCAACATGTTAGGCTATGGGTTGAACTAGATGGACTTAGTCTTCTTTCAACCTTAAAAACTATGTTACTATCTGTTACTATGTAATACTTTTCTGACTGATTTTAATGGGAAAATCTCCTTTAGTGCTAAAAGCACTGTTTTTTTCCTCGTTGTTTTGAACATTTCCCAGTAGTCAGTAGTGTTGATCGAGCACTGACATGCTTAAGTGTTCTTTACTCGAATCGAGCAAGTCGGATGCTCAGATGTGCTCAACTCGTGTAGCAAGCATAATAGAGGTGAATGTGAAACTTGAGCATTTTTCCAGAGGATCTCTCCCTCTCTCCCTCTCTCCCCTCTCTCCACTCTCCCTCCCTCTCTCTCTCTCCCTCTCTCTTCCTCTCTCTCTCTATCAAGTCTCAAGCAGTGCCGAGCACCCTCGCCCATCGCTGATGGGCAGGTTATTCAAAGAGTATTTAAAGCATTTTTTATGTGGATTTGCAGAAAAATCTAAATCCTCTTCTAAAAAAGCAATGGCAATATGCCCTAAAAAAGAAAGAAGTCATGCATGAACATGGCTCTGTAAAATAGATCATGGGTTTTGTGCTTGCCGCCTAATGTTTCAGAACTCCCATAAGTTTATGGGAGTAGAGTACAGTATAGTACAGTAGAGCGAACCACAGACACAGAAGGCCACCTGTCTAACTAATATGATCCAAACAGGTTAAGAGACCCCAATCTCCTGGTGTGTGAGGCATCCAGAGATGTCTACACCGTGCACCGTTAGTACTCGCTAGTCCCTGCTCCTCAGCTGCTGATACTACTCTAAGGTCACAGCCCCACTATCAGTATTTGGTCAGTTTCCGGTCAGTATTTTTTCTCAGGAGTGGGAGCCAAAACCAGGAGTGGGTGATAAATGCAGAATTGGTGACTTGTTTCTATTATACCTTTTCTCTGATTGTTCCTCACCTGGTTTTGTCTCCCACTCCTGAGAAAATATACTGACCGAATACTGACCAAATACTGATAGTGGGGCAGTGGCTTAATGTGTGTGACTGGTCAAATATAGTTAACTCGAACCGTGCTACCAATATTACTTCAGTATTACAATTTAATCACATAGAGACAAACCTAATAAAAATGCTGCAGTTTTGTTAGTCTTTTACGTTCAGTCAGTGCAGGCTCAGAGTCTTGTGTGATGAAGTTGTTAGTCTTTCAGTTATGTTTTTTTCAGCATTCTTTCCGAAGAAACATATTACACTTATGAAAAGAACAGTACTTACCAGATAACATTTCTGCATTAAACATTGTTTGGCATACCCAATATGACCTGACCCTGGGTTTCGCTTTCTATTTGGCTTCTTCCAGGGCATATGTAGCTTGTGATAATGTGTTTGTGAGCATAGCGGAATAGAATGTATTGTGGTAAAATCTCATCCACAATGCTAGTACTGTAATACCCAGCAAATTTAGATGGAAAATCCACTGCATATCCACCCCAAATGCACAGAACTTAATATCATCCGGTAAATGGTTTCCCAGATAAACAATGATATTGTTCAATCTAGACTACAGTTTGTAGCCACCAATTTTATCCTGTTTATCCAGTTTATGAGAGCATGAGGATTATTCCCATTATCTTTTTTTTTGGCTCTAATGAAGATGAAGTTCTGATAGCACCTGATAAGAAGAAATATGATGCTCGTTTATCTGCTCTAATTTGGTATAGTGTAGACAAGGGCTTCTCCTGAGGCAGGCCCCGCGTCGGCACCCGGGCAAGTGCCGGGGCCCTGAGCAGGCTGGGGGCCCCACTTGCCATCAGGCACCCGGACGCGCTATGGGACCCGTGAGTGGAGGAGCCCGATGCCAGCGCCCGCGACTGGGCCGCCTCCCACTTGCTCAGGGCCCCGGCATAATACTTACCTCTCCTCGTGCCACCGCAGCAGGTCCTGTATCTTCCGCTGCTCCTTACTGTGACATCTCAGGTCAGAGGGCACGAAGATGTCTTTCTACCATGCCCTCTGCGTTACAGTGCAGAGAACGGGAAGACGGCGGCGCGCCTGAGGAGCCCGAAGCAGAGCAGCGGGAGTAATGAGAGCAGCAGCAGCAGCAGGCGAGGAGAGGTGAGGTGAGTATTTCATTTTTTTATTTTTTTTTAATGTATGGAGACATGGGGCATTATATGGGGGCACAGCCTGCATGGGGCATTATATGGGGGCCCAGCCTGCATGGGGCATTAAATGGGGGCACAGCCTGCATGGGCAAATATATGGGGGCCAGTATTCTATATGGAGAGTTATATGGGGGCCCAGCCTGCATGGGGGCATTATATGGGGGCCCAGCTTGCATGGGGCATTATACTGTATGGGGCCCCAGCCTGTATGGGGCATTATATGGGGGCCCAGCCTGCATGGGGCATTATATGGGGGCCAGTATTCTGTATAGAGCGTTATATGGGGGCCAGTATATGGAGTGTTATATGGGGACCAGTATTCTGTATGGAGCATTTTATGGAGGCCAATATTCTGCATGGAGCGTTTTAGGGGGCAGTATCCTGTATGGAGCATTATATGGAGTCCATTTTCTCGTATGGAGTATTATATGGATTCCATTATTCTGTATGGAGCATAATACTTACAGGACTTAGAGGTGCCCATAATACTGTATGGAGGACTATATTGTCCGGTCTGCACTGTGCGCTGCGAGGATTTGCCGGTTTCTGAGCTATTGTAGAATTTACAATAGATATCACTCATGTAATGTAAGAAGTAAGTGAAATCTTTGCCCTTGTGTGACATGCAGAAGTAACACAAGCACATGAGACAGGAAGTGTTGTGCTCCAGAAGCATCCAGCAACTAGAGGGGTTAACACAGTCACAGGGGAAGGGTGAGTGTTTTAGCAAAGCCCCAGTGGGATTGTGGGGAAGTTGTTTACTGTATGGCTGGAGCCGAAGAGAAAGGTGGTGTGTGTGTTCTGTATCTCACAGAAGTGCCCCTGCAAGTGAAAAGGATTCAAGTCAGGAGTGAAGCTCAGCACATGTCAGGTAGAGTTCCTGAACTAGCAGTGCAGAGTATTGTCAGGCAGAATGATAAGGACTGGAAGAAATGGTGTCACAGGGATCATCTCCCTCAGCAAACCCTCCCCCCCTCCTCCATCTCACTGTGCTGTAAAGAATGCTGTGTTCATTAATGTGCCTTTGCATTAGAACTGTGCTATCCTGTACTACTGGGAAGACTGTGAACTGCTGTGCTGCTAAGGAAACTGTACTGTTTGTCACTGGAGCCTGTTGCTCATAAGACTTAACTTGCACTGGCTGTGCGGCTTCTTAATAAATGCTACTGTTTACCGTTTATGAGGACTCTTATAAGGTGTTTCTGGTCAGCAAGTGAAACAACCTACGTGTCTGTGCCTGAGGGTCAATACCCCTATGTGCCTGAGAGAAGCTGCAGGACATGGTCTATGGTCGCCCTGAGTACTAGGAATCCTGAGCAGGAATTAGCGTGTAGAGGGAAAAGAGAAAAAGTGTCTGGAAAAACACCGAAGCACAGCACCTCAACTCTACTCTGCTACACCAGTTAAAAGGGACCAGCCCTAAAGAAAAGCTCACTAGCAGCAATGGATGTGGAAATACAAATGGACAGAATTAGTGAGCTGCTTCTTCATTTAACCTGTGAAGAATTGAGAACAGTAGCAGTACATATAAAGATGTCAGTAGAACAGATTTCCAAAGCACACATCCACAGGCAACTGTTAGCTGCCATTAATGCAAAAATGGATGAGCTGGGGGAGAAAGAAGCTGAAGACGTCATAAGGACATTCCTCCAGGAACAAACACAGTTTCTAACCAGGTTGAAGTTGGAGGATGAAGGACCAATTACCAAAAGTGGGAATCTCCATCCATAGACTTCATTACAGGAATTCAAAGAACAAATCAAAGCCCTAACAACATCCTTGCAGGAATCTACCAAAACCTCTGAACGGGTGATAGATTCAGACTGTACCTTTAACCGGCTCGGGTTAGATAAATCAGGGAGACAGTCCTCTCTAACACCACAAATCACCATAAGGAAAGAATTTGAGATCCTGGGACAGATTGGAGAGTGTGAACAGAAAGAGAGACTATTTTATAGGAACGTGCTACACCAGATCGATGCAGGCTTACAGAAAGGCTAGCAGCCAGATGAGATCGTTGAGGGGGTGGTGAAAGCGATCAGCCCAGGACTGAACCTAAGTAGTATGCTAAAAATGAAGAGTCAACTGACCTTGCTGAAGATGATTTTAAAAAGGGCACTATAAAGAAGAGAGTACTTTCTTGTTCAGAGCAATTTAACTGAAGGATAGACTATTGTTTGCATCCAGAGATGTAGAGGCGGAAGAGAAGTTTGATGCTGGACAACTCCAGAAGAAGTTCTTGAGATCATTGGGAACGGGATTAATCAGCAAAGAAAGATATCAAGTTGCAGCTGAATCAGTACCTAGAAGATCCTGGCATTTTGGACAAAGTCCTAATTGAAAAAATGAATGAGGCAGCTAGTTTGGAGTCAGAGAGCGAACAGAAGTTAAAGAAAGGCTCTGCTCCTAAAATCACCAAAATGAGTCAGCTGAAGTAGGAGACCCCCAGTGGCCAGTCTGAAGATCATCATAGAGACAGTCCAGTGCCGCCTCCTAGAGGGAACCTTAAATCACCAACAAAAGAGAGGCCTGCCAGCGCTGGCTGGGAGAAAGTAATAGTAGAACTGCGAGACCAGTTGATTGAGGTGAAAAAGTTGATTCGTTACAGGCCAGAATCAGTATCCCTCAGACCCAGGCATGGGTTCCAAAACAGAATATACCCAGCTTGTGAAGCGTGCCGTTCATCAAATCAGAGTACGGTGTGTGTCCACTGTCTAAGATGTAGTGAGGAAGGACATTATACCAAGGAATGCCAATGATCACGGTCATTTGGCCTAAAAGACAGGAGGTTACCAGTGCAGGGCGACTGGTTACTGCGACACGGAGGAGGCCCCAGAAGCAAATCCAAATCTCACCAAACCCCAGTATGGTGCATGAGGTAAAACGGCTACGTCAGTACTATCCCCAAGTGTGTTCCCGTCTACAGCAGCTGCAAGGGAGACAGGGGCATCAGTTACTTAATGCCCAGTGGGGAGGTTAAACAATGTACTCCTGGGAGGAGAATTCATCGGTCAGTAAAGATAGCCTCATCAGCTTAATCGGTGAAAGGTGCTAGACTACCTGGTAAAACCACCCATCTTGGGATATCCTAATTTCAATTTACGATTTGTTCTTCATTGTGATGCTTCTTAAGTTGGAATGAGAGCTGCCCTATATCAGCATCAAGATGGAAAAATTAACGTCATCGGTTACGGTTCTAGAACGTTGACAGACGCCGAGAAGAATTACCATCTACATTCCGTAAAATTGGAGTTCCTGGCATTGAAATTGGCTATCTGTGATTTAGAGGTTATCTCTACTACAGAAAAGAGTTTGAGGTATATGTAGCGCCCCGAGGGTTCGGCCGCTACAGAGGTATTGCATCTCAACCAGATGTGCAATATCTCACTTCCAGGTAAGGATGGAGTGTGGATCAGGACCCTGACACCTGCATGCATTACACCACATTTCCGGGGGGCAGGGCGACCGATATGCTCCAAGTTGAGCATGACAGTCCCTGTCCCTGGCTGGAGTGGGGGGAGGGAACACCGAGGAAGGGGGAACCCTGTAGTGCATTGGAGGGAGAGGGCGGTTCCTGGGTGCATTGAATAGGAGGTATAAAAGGTGGGCACCATCTTAAGTTCGGTGTGGAGTTTAGACGGAGAAGAAGAGAGAGCAGGAGGTGGGGAGCAGAGGCTCAGACCGAGTTCTGCTCCGCAGGCAGGCCTGAGAGAGTGGCTGGAGCCTGGAGGAAGGAGAAGGAAGGAAGAGGAGCGGAGGAGGCTCCAGGAACAAGGAATGAAGGGACCCCAGGGGTGTGGACCGGCGAGTCGCCACCGCACGCCCGAATCTACCTGCGTAGGGGGGTCAGGCCAAAGGTGGAGACCGGTCCCCGAAACTAGTGGAGGCGGGGAATTACCCTCAGCTAGAAACTGGAGGCTGTGACATTTTATGTGGCGCAGCCCCTCGCTACACCCGCTAGGAAGGCACCACATAGGGTCAGGGAAACGGCACCAACGTTTACCGGAGAAGGCCCGAGGCAGCCGGACAGAAGCGAGGTCACTGGGGTATGACAGGCCAGAGAAAGGACACACAAAGGGGGTCCTGTGAAACGCTCCAAAGTTATCTGGGAGTAGGCCGAGCCTCTCACCTGGTGAGCACAGTGCGACATGGGACGTTATGACCAGCTGGAGTAACGTGGATAAAGAACTGTGAGTAATTACCCTGGACTGCATTACAGGACTCTGTGTCGTTACTGCTGCTCCCGAGCACCATCACCCCGAACATCTCCTCTCGCTGCCCTGAGGCTATACTCCTCCCGTGGGGAGTTATACTACCCTCTGCTGCACCCACAACACCAGCCTCAGCGGTCTGCCCTGCAGCGGCGGTTCACTCTGACCGCAATCCACGGGTGGCGTAGTCGGACATTTAATCGCAAAATCCTATAAATAGACCGCCATTTGGGTTGACCGCCCTAAGCCACGGGACCGGGTCCCCGCCACGCAAGGACTACAACCCCCAGCATCCACAACTGGTCCGGTTCCGGGTATCCCCACACACACGGCCCAGGGGGCGCGTCATATACATTGACAATAACCCTTTGACCTATGTCCTTACTACAGCCAAACTGAATTCAATGGGTCAAAGATGGATGGCTGAACTAGCTGACTTCAATTTCAGCATCAAGTACAGGCCAGGAAATTGCAATGCGGATGCTGACGGATTGTCAAGAATGCAACTAGAGCCTGAGGAGTGCATGCAAGAATGCTCGGAGGAAGTCAGTCTGAAAGCAATTGAGAGCACTACCCAAGCAGTACAAGCTTATCAGGAAGAAGACTCACTATTGTGGTGTCCGTTGATGGTGGAAACCACGATAAAAGCGAGAGAACAAGATCACCCCCGGTCTATTCAACAACTACCAAAAGGGAAAATCCGTAGAGAACAACTGGAAGATCAGATAATTGGTAGAATACTACTTTATGTGGACCAAAATCGGTTTCCAAGTATACGGGAGAGAGACAATGAGTCACCAGCAGTATCTGTTTTAATTAAAGAATGGACAAAGCTCTGCCTCAGTGAAGACGGTATCCTGTATCGTAAAGGAGGTTAAAACCGGCAGTTGGTACTACCCAGAGTATTCTGTAGGTTGGTCTTCAAAGAACTCCATGAAAACATGGGACACCTTGGAGTGGAAAGGACAACAAATTTGATCCGTGAATGTTTCTTCTGGTTGTACATGCAGAGAGACATTGAGAGGTACGTGACCAGGGAGTGTGGGTGTCTTAAAGATAAACATCCCATCACATCAAACCGAGTACCTATGGGCAATATCCAAACTACGTATCCATTTTAGATGGTCTCAATAGACTTTCTACATCTCGAGACGTTCAAGGGTGGTTACGAATACACCTTAGTGGTGATGGACCATTTCACTCGATTTGCTCGAGCATATGCCACCACCAATAAATCGGGTCGAACAGCGGCAGAGAAGATCTTCAATGATTTTGCTTTGAGGTTTGGGTTCCCTATGAGGTTACACCATGACCAAGGAAGAGAATTTGAGAACCAGCTCTTTGCCAAGCTAGGAAAGTACTGTAGAATTCAGAGATCCCACACACCGCCCTCTCACCCAGAGGGTAATGGACAAGTGGAATGTTTTAACCGGACATTATTGTCGATGTTGCACACTTTGGGATGTTCTCTGTCAAAAGTGGTACATGCCTATAACTGTACAAAGAGGGATGCAACAGATTATTCACCCTTTTTCCTAATGTATAGACGATCGCCAAGACTGCCAATCAACATCATGTTCGATACTCCGGTGTCAGAGACTTAGAGAACGTATCCGGAGTACGTTTGGAAATGGAAGGAACGGATGGCAGAGGCATACAACATAGCGTCCAAAGTGGTTGCGCAAGGACAGAGCAAGAGTAAGGAGTACTATGATCAAAAATGTTATGGAACAGAATTGGCACTGGGAAGCCAGGTGCTAGTCAAGAACGTACGTGAGAAAGGTGGTCCAGGATAACTTTGTTCGTACTTGGAAGACAAGGTGTATGTGGTCGTAAGGAGGAAAACTGATGACAGCCCAGTGTATGAAATCCAATTCTTGTCTCCGAAATGGGAGACAAGAAAACCAGAATAGTCCATCGGAATTTACTGCTACCCTGTGATTATCTCCCACCACAACAAGACTTCCCAGAAGTAGACCAACATCATCCAAGATCGACCAAGGGACCACAGACTGAAGCTCTGGAGGTGGATAGTGACCTTGAAATTTCCGATGGAGAAGAACACACCGTTGTGGTTCTTGGACCGGAAAGGAGAGGGAACAACCATCTTCAGGAGAGTGAACTAAGTCCTGAGGTTCCAGAGTTCATACGAAGGAGTACAGATGAAGTCCAGTTCAGATCTAATGATCGAACACCGTCCCCTTAAGAGACCGATCGACACTCAGGAGGAGCGGAATTACCAGACTGTGCGGAAACAAGCGACTCAGGAGAAGTACAGGAACTTACAGAGGCAGCTCCAAGAGCATCTGAGGAAGGACAGAAAATGAGTGCGGCGGAAGAAACTTCTGTGACCGAAGAACCCATGGTCTCTGAGGAACAACCCACCAAGAGGATGTTGACTCAAGAAGTGAGGAGGCCCATGATGCTGATGTATGAGACACTTGGTGAACCGAGTCAACTGCCAAGGACTGTCTACTGGAAACAGGTATCTCTGCCTGTGGACCAGGTAAGCCCACTTGAATGGTATTCACCACCAAGAGGCAGTATGGAAGATTTTGCCTGGTGGAAAGACTTGTTTTCATGCTTTGATTTTCCTTAAAAGACTTTGTAGAAACAAAGAACTGTTCAACCAGCTCTCTCTCTCTCTATGCTTTAAGACGTACGAAAAGCTCCAGCTGAAGAGATGCTGATTGTTTTGTGTTAATTGTAGTGTTGAGCCACCCCCGTAGTGTTCGAGTTCGGTTCGGTTCGTCGAACACCCGTGTGTTCGCTGAACTGTTCGTCGAACTGTTCGTCGAACACCTTCGAACACCGTTAAAACCAATGGCAGGCAAACAAAAACACATAGAAACACATAGAAAACACCTTCAAAGGTGTCCAAAAGCTGACAAACTGCTCAGAAGACACAACTAACACATGGAAAAGTGACAAGTACATATAGTCATGCGAAAAGAAAAGAGGTGGAGGAGTAAAAGGAGGGGGAGACACAGATATAGGCATGTCATGCCCTTCTAAAATCCAAAAAGTGAGAAGCCGACACGTTCAGTCCGCTCCTGCCCGTGCCACCTCCGCGTCGCCGGGTTTGTGCCAGAGCCGCGGTGAACCCTGACGGCCAGCCCACCTCTCCCAATACTGGTGCCTGTCTGCTGGTGGGTCAAGCGAGCCCCCCTGTGGTGGAGGCAGCTCTAAGCTTTTTAATTTAAATTGTCTCTCTAATTTGAATGAATACACTTTAAATCCATTTACAAGGATCTATTGGAGGGCAAGTCTCATGCCAGCAGCCGCTTAATTCCAGCTCCAGTAGCGTCCACTAAAGCTGCTGCAGTTAAAAAGCTTTTATAAGGATCGAGCTCGGCTGTCCACCGCAAGGCATCCTACTGCCAGTCCCAGCCCCTATGCCTTGGGGTGCCTCCTGATGCTCTTCACTGAGTATCCCGTGGTCCCGAAGCATTTCCTTTGAAAAAATTAAGTGTCCAAACTACAGGTGGTGTAGCTTGCTTAACAGCCGGGATAATCCGCTGACTAGCAGACACTGCTACTAGGCACAAAGTATTTCCTGGGCTAGATGCAGTTAAAAATTTGTAATTAGATACTCTCGTTGGATGCTGAGAAAGCATTCCATAGAGTCTCCTGGCACGCCATATATGATTCTCTAAAAAAGCTTGGGGTAGGGGTCTAGGGGACCCTTTTATAGCCAAAATCACGGCCCTGTATCGCAATACGTCACCTAGGCTGAAGATAAATGGAACTGTAGCACCCTGAGGGCTCGGTTGCTACAGAGGTATTGCACCTCACCCAGAGGTGTGATATCTCACTCTCAGGTAAGGATGTAGTGTGGATCAGGACCCGACACCTGCATGCATTACACCACATTGCCGTGGGGCAGGGCGACCAATATGCCCCTGAGATGGGCACGACAGTCCCTGTCCCTGGCTGGAGTGGGGGGAGGGAACACTGAGGAAGGAGAACCCTGTAGTGCAGGAGCAGGGAGGAAGCAGTTCCTGGGTGCATTGAGAAGGGAGTATAAAAGGTGGGCACCATCTTAGTTCAGTGCAGAGAAGTCTGAGCAGAAGTGGCAGGGAGCAGGGGCTCTGCATGAGCTCTGCTCCGGAGGCGGGCCTAGTAACAGAGGCCCAGGCCTGGAAGAGGGAGAAGGAAGGAAGAGGAGCGGAGAAGGCTCCAGGAACGAGGAACGAAGGGATCCCAGGGGTGCGGACGGGGTCAGGCCAAAGGGGGAGACCGGTCCCCGAAACTAGTGGAGGCAGGAAACGACCCTCAGCTAGAAACAGGAGGCTGTGACATTTTATGTGGCGCAGCCCCTTGCTACACCCGCTAGGAAGGCACCACATAGGGTCAGGGAAACTGGCGCCAAGTTTACCAAGAGGAGGCCCGAGGCAGCCGGACAGAAGGGTTGGTAAGAAAGGCCAGACAAAGGACACACAAAGAGGGTCCTGTGAAGCACTCCAAAGTTATCTGGGAGTTGTCTGAGCCCCTCACCTGGTTAGCACAGTACGACGTGGGCAGCCGTTACCTGCAGACGTGGTCTGGATAATAAGAACTGTGAGTAAAGGCCCTGGACTGCATCACTGACTCCGTGTCGTTACTGCTGCTGCCCTGCACCATCACCCCCATCCTCCGCATACACTGCCCTGAGGCTATACTCCTCCCGTGGGGAGTTATGCTACGCTCTGCTGCACCCACAACACCAGCCTCAGCGGTCTGCCCTGGAGCGGCGGTTCACTCTGACCGCAATACACGGGTGGCGTAGTCGGACATTTAAACATCAAAACCACATAAATAGTTCCGCCACTGGTTTGACCGCCCTGAGCCACGGAACCGGGTCGCCGCCACGGAGACTACAACCACCAGCATCCACCAAAAAGGGTCCGGCTCCGGGTGTCCCAAGGCCCAGGGGGCGCGTCAGAACATTTTCATCACCTTTCACAATCACCAATGGGACAAGGCAGGGATGTTCTCTGTCCCCTCTCTTATACATCCTAGTGACGGAGCACCTGCTCTCATCAATTCGCCATAACCCCAATATTAGGTGGATTGAGGTGGGAGGCACCGAGTACAAGTGCTCTCTATTTGCTGATGATGTCCTAGTATATATCACTCAATCACATATATCCATCCATGCTGTTATGGCTGAAATAGATCACTTTGTTACATGGTCAAATTTTAAAATCAATGCAGCGAAGTCTGAGGCCCTCGATGTCTCCCTCCCCAAATCCATATAGGATTCCATCCAGTCCAACTTTCCCTTTGCCTGGCCCTCACAGGGTATCAAATACTTAGGAATTCCTATTCATAGAGACCTCTCCCATCTATGTTATCTTAATTTTGGGCCCTTTATTGAACAACTCCATACAGACCACGGTTGGCAAGTTAGAACTGTAAGATTCACTACGTGAACCACTGGTGTTTTGTGGAAAAGCACATGTACACTGTGTTCCAAATTATTATGCAAAAAGTGTTTAGGAGTTATAAGGGAAGAATTTGTTTGTTTGTCAGTTAAACTCATTGATGGTGATGTGTGTCAGGGCTCTTTATATCACTGTAAGCAATTGCAGACACCTGTGCTAATTAGTTTGGCAGGTGTGTCCAATGAAAGGCAAGACTACTTAAGAAGGCTGTCTCACATTATTAAGCAGCCTACATTTTCTGCCAAAATGGGAAAGAAAAAGGATGTGTCGGCTGCTGAGAAGCAACAAATTGTGGAGTGTTTAGGTCAAGGCATGACTACAATCAACATTGTGCGATGATCAGGATGAAGTGTCTTGGCAATCAAAAAGTATGTAGCTGATTCACAGTACACACGTGTGCGTGCTGATAAGGGCAAATTGAGGACTCTTTCCTACAGGCAATTACGTCAGGTTGAAAGAGCAGCGGCAAAAAAGCCTTGTCATAGCAGCAGACAAGTTTTTGAAGCTGCTGGTGCCTCCAACGTCCCCCGAACAACAAGATGCAGGGTCCTTCAGAGGTTTGCAGCTGTGCATACGCCATCCTGTCGACCTCCTCTATCCACTTCACACAAGCAGAAACGGCTCCAGTGGGCCAAACATTACATGAAGACTGATTTCAAAACTGTTTTGTTCACGGATGAGTGCCGTGCAGCGCTCGATGGTCCAGATGGATGGAGTGGAGGATGGCTGGTTGATGGACACCCCACGCAAACACGGCTACAGCGCCAACAAGGAGGAGGTGGAGTAATGTTTTGGGCTGGAATCATGGGGAGAGAGATTGTCGGCCCCTTTAGGATCCCTGAAGGCGCTAAAGATGAACTCCATAATGTATGTGGATTTTCTCAAACAGCACTTCCTGCCATGGTTCAAGAAGAAGAACCGTGTATTTCACAGCAAGATCATTTTTTTGCATGATAATGCACCATCTCATGCTGCACATAAAACATCTGCATCTCTGGCTGATATGGGCATAAAAGGGGACAAACTTATGGTGTGACCCCCATGCTCCCCTGACCTCTACCCCATTCAGAACCTTTGGAGCATCATTAAAAGGAGTGTCTATGATGGCGGGAGGCAGTTCACATCTAAGCAACAGCTCTGGGAGGGTATTCTGTCCTCATGCAAAACAATTGAAGCAGAAACCATCCAAAACCTGACAAATTCAATGGACGAGAGAGTTCAGAAGCTCCTTTCGAACAAGGGGTCCTATGTGAAAATGTAACATCACCTAGAATAAAGTTTTGAGTTGAAAACTGTTTGATTTCAGTTTCTAACAACCTGCTAATGCTTATAATTTCAAAAATGACCATTTTTTTGGTCTTTATTAAAATGAAAAGGTTGATCGAAAAGTTTGGGGGATCTAAGAGTGTGGCAACCCAGTAGTCATGATTACTTCGAATTCTGACAATATGAGGGTCATGCTGCAGGTAGTGCAGCAAGAAGGCACTTATGTGTCTTGCGCATCTCGGAGCCCCAAAATTATTTTCCGGGCTAGATGCAGCTAAAAATTATTATTAATTTTAAATCTGGTGAAGCTTTAGTATAGATGGCCTAATAGGATCAGTGCTGCACACTGCTACAAAGCCCAAATTATTTTCCAGTCAAGATACAGATAAACATGATTAGTAATTTTAAATCTGGTGGAGCTTATTATAGATGGCCTAATAGAATCAGTGCTGCACACTGCTACAAAGCCCAAATTATTTTCCAGCCAAGATACAGATAAACATGATTAGTAATTTGAAAGCTTAAAACGGTTGGTAGGGTGATTTTAACCAATCATCAAGCTTTTACTCTCCCCAGGATGGCACAGGGGTAGAAAAGTCGTTTCGGATCCATGATTTGTTCATCTTTATGAACGTGAGTCTGTCTACATTATCAGTGGAGAGCCGCGTGCGCTTATCTGTCAGCACACCACCAGCAGCGCTGAACACACGTTCAGACAGAACGCTGGCTGCGGGGCATGACAAGATCTCCAAGGCTTAAGTGGCTAGCTCCGGCCATTTATCCAGATTGGAAGCCCAAAAAGAGCAAGGGTCCAGTGACACAGTCATGGCTTCAATGTTTACTTGGAGATACTCCTGTACCATCGTCTCTAGGCGTTGACTATGTGTCAGACTTCTTGTCTCCTGTGGCCTTGCAAAGGATGGGCTAAAAAAGTGGTGAAATGATTCCGCAAAATTGATGTTACCAGCAGATACTGTGATTCTGTTACGGTTTGAGTGCTGAACACTTGACGGTCCCACGGTTGGCAAGTTGGAACTGTGAGATTCACTACGTGCACCACTGGTATTTTGTGGAAAAGCACATGTAAGATTCTGCAACAGTCTCTGCTGATACTCCTGCATGCGTGCATCCCTTTCTATGGCAGGAATAATTTCTGCAAATTTACTTTTGTACCGGGGATCTAACAGTGTGGCAACCCAGTAGTCAGGATTATTTCTAATTCTCACAATTCGAGGGTCATGTTGCAGGTAGTGCAGCAAGAAGGCACTCATGTGTGTTGCGCATCCAGGAGCACCAAGTCCCTGTTGTGTTGGTGGCGAGGTAACAATCATGCTTCCTTCCTCTGTCCTCTCCCCCCAACCTCGCACAACAGAAATGTGATCAAGGTCTCCCTCATCTGATGAGTCTTCCATCAGTTCATCCTCCAATTCTTCCTGGGCTCCTGCACCTTCCTCACTAGTTTGGCTGCTACCATGCGCCCTGGTAAAACCATCTCCCCCACCCTCACATGCCTGCCGCCTTGGTGCTGCCGACCGTCTGGACCTTGCAGATGTTAGCCCTTCCGCATACAACTCCTCCTCCTCTACTTCCTCCACCTCCTCTTGTGCCACCACCTGACTCCGAATTCTGTTTAACATGTGCTCCAGCATGTAAATCACCGGAATAGTCATGCTGATAATGGCATCGTCAGCACTAAACATCTTCGTCGCCATTTCAAAACTGTGCAGAAGGGTGCGTAGGTCCCTGATCTGAGACCACTCCTCCAGCGTGATTTGCCCCACCTCTGGATCTCGTTGGCCCAGGCTATACGTCAGAACGTATTGCACCAGGGCTTGTCGGTGCTGCCACAGTCGCTGCAACATGTGCAGAGTTGAATTCCACCGGGTAGGCACATCGCATTTTAGCCGGTGAAGTGGCAGGCCCAACGACTTCTGTAGAGATGTAAGTCGCTGAGCTGCGGGATGCGAACGGCGGAAGTGAGCACACAGCGACCGTGCCCTCTGCAGAAGGCCATCTAGTCTGGGATAGTGGGCTAAAAATTGCTGGACAACCAGGTTCAACACGTGAGCCATACAAGGCACGTGTGTGACATTGCCCCGGCGATGGGCCGCACCCAGGTTTGCAGCATTGTCGCACACGGCCTTCTCTGGTTTCAGGTCCAGTGGAGACAACCATTCATGAAATTGGTTCTGCAGAGCTGACCACAACTCCTCAGCTGTGTGACTCACATTTCCCAGACATTTCAATGTAAAACCTGCCTGATGACTTTGAGCCCTACTGCCAGCATAGTAAGGAGGTGTGCAGGATCCCTTCTGCGCAGTTAGAAAGCTTGTGGCATGACCAGACAGGCTTTGGGTGCAGGTGGAAGACCGAGAGGAGGTTGAGGAGGCAGAAGCAGTGGAGGAACTTTGACATAAAGAGGATTGACGCACAACTCGTGGGGACGGCAAGACTTGGACAGCAGCCCCTTGTCCTGCTGTCACCATAGTTACCCAGTGCCCAGTCAGTGACATGTAACGCCCCTGTCCATGCCTACTCGTCCAAGTGTCTGTGGTGAAATGCACCCTGTCACACACAGAGTTTCTCAAAGAAGCGGTGATGTTGTGTGCGACATGCTGGTGGAGCGCAGGCACACCTTTCTTTGAGAAGTAGTGCCGACTGGGCATCTGGTACTGGGGCACTGCGACGGACATAAAGTCTCGAAAATCCTCTGTGTCCACCAGGCGGAAAGGCAGCATTTCTGTAGCCAAAAGCTTGCAGATGGTGAAATTCAACCTCTTAGCTTTCTCATGGCTAGGAGGAAATGGTCTTTTACTTGTCCACATCTGAGGGACCGAGGGCTGGCTATTGTGCTTAGACAGGGTTGATAAGGGTGTCCCCGGCAAACTGCCGGTCTGTGAGGAAGATGCAGACGGACATGTTAGGTTGCCTTGATCCAAAGGTGGTGCTATCGATGTCGGACAGCGCTCAACACCAGCTGGTGTTACCACCTCCAAAGAAAATGATGACCTGCCAATCACGCTGGCTGTTGCGGGTAAAGAGGTGGCAGGTCTGCGCCCCAAAACAGGTGTGACTGCTGTCCCCCCAGTCACAGAGGATGAAGAGGCCGCGGATGCACAAGATATGGCAGACGGTGGTTGGCCCGGCCGGCTAGGCCGCATTGTAGCACACTGAGCTTCCCACTGCAACTTATGCTTCATGTCCATGTGCCGGTTCATGCATGAAGTACTCAAACTATGTATTTTTTGGCCTCTACTTAGCTTTTGCTGACAAATGTTACAGATAACACGAGTTGGGTCATCTTTATCAATCTGAAAAAATGCCCAGGCTATGCAAGGCTTAGCACCCATGCGACCTGAAGAGCCACCACGACTTGTGGTGAGAGGCAGAGTTGTGTTTCAGGATGCAGTTGTTGACGTGCTTCCAGTACTACGTCTCTGTCCAGGAAGGTGCAACCTGACCTCGTCGTCACTAGCATCTTCCTCCACCTCCTCTGCTGACCTCATCTCTTGGCTGACTGTGAGTTGACAGTAAGTGGGATCTCCGACCTCATCATCATCACCCTGTGCGTTATCACACCCGTCGTCCTCAGAGCCAACCTGTTCCTGCCCTGACAAAAAACTAAAGTTGTCGCTCCAATCAGGTATTTGAGTCTTATCATCGTCTTCCTCATTGTCTCCACCAACAGGAGTTACAGTTTGGGAATGAGGGTCTACATTATGGTCAGAACCTTCTGCGTCTGGTCCTGGATCCGACTCATAAAGATTCTGGGCATCAGTGCAGATCATTTCCTCGTCTGGATTCACAGAAGCGCTGGAGTCGACCTCTGATTCCCAGGCTATAGTATGAGTAAACAGATCTGCAGACTCAACCATCTGTTCTACCTCATACTCAGACGGGCAGCTGGAGATTTGGGAGCTGTGAGGAAGCAAGTGCGATTGGTGTGACACCTTTGAGGACTGGAGTATTTGTGATGTTGAAGTTGATGTGGAGGAGAGCCCACTTAAAGGAGCACTTGATATCCGTTGAAGCACCTGCTGTTTTTGTGCCTCATCTGGAATTTGTAGCGATTGGCGTGGCCGTAAGAAAGGGATCTTATCACATTGTCCGCTAAAAGAAGTAGACATTTTAGTTTGGCTGGAAGATGGTCTTTCTTCTGCAGATGTTACTGTTGCTTTAACACCTACCCCACGGACACAACCTTTTTTCCCCTTCCCAACACGCCTATTCCCCTTTCCACCAGCAGCAGGCCTTTTTCCACTCATTTTGGTGGTTAACTAATTCACAACTCTGGAGTTGTTTGCACAAAAAAACAATGGATGGGAACCGAGCAGAGCTGAGTGGCCAAACTGTGGTATTAGGCCAAAACTATTGGCTGGGTTAGATGCAGAAAAAAATTATATTCAATTTGCAACCTGATGGAGGTCAGTATAGATGGACTAATAGAACAAGTCCCACACACAGCTAGAAGCCCAAATATTTTTTCAGAGGTACTGTAGATGCAGATAAAAATTATTTTTAATTTGCAACCTGATGGAGGTCAGTATAGATGGACTAATAGAGAAAGTCCCACACACTGCTAGAAGGCCAAATATTTTTTCAGAGCTAGATGCAGAAAAAAATTATATTCAGTTTGCAACCTGATGGAGGTCAGTATAGATGGACTAATAGAGAAAGTCCCACACACTGCTAGAAGGCCACATATTTTTTCAGAGGTAGATGCAGAAAAAAATATATTCAGTTTGCAACCTGATGGAGGTCTGTATAGATGGATTAATAGAACAAGTCCCACACACAGCTAGAAGCCCAATATTTTTTCAGAGGTAGATGCAGAAAAAAATATATTCAGTTTGCAACCTGATGGAGGTCAGTATAGATGGACTAATACAACAAGTCCCACACACAGCTAGAAGCCCAATATTTTTTCAGAGGTAGATGCAGAAAAAAATATATTCAGTTTGCAACCTGATGGAGGTCTGTATAGATGGATTAATAGAACAAGTCCCACACACAGCTAGAAGCCCAATATGTTTTCAGAGGTAGATGCAGAAAAAAATATATTCAGTTTGCAACCTGATGGAGGTCAGTATAGATGTACTAATACAACAAGTCCCACACACAGCTAGAAGCCCAATATTTTTTCAGAGCTAGATGCAGAAAAAAATTATATTCAATTTGCAACCTGATGGAGGTCAGTATAGATGGACTAATAGAATGATGCTATGCCCAAAAGATTTTACTTCACTAGGTGCAGTAAAAAAATTGGTATTCTATACACAGGTGGTATATCTTGCAACACAGATAGGCTACTCCACTGACTAACACACTCTGCAATAGGCCAAAAAGGATTAGCTTTGCTAGATTCAGCCAAATGCTGTGAAAAAAACTTGCACAGCACTGGCACAGACCTGCCTGGCAAAAACTGATAGGAACTGATGTAACCTAGTCCTGAAAAGGACTCCAATTACAATTAGTCTTTACTCCCACAATCTATCTATTTAAGAGCACAGACCTGCCTGATAAAAGTCGTAGGAAATGCTGTAACCTAGTCCTTAAAAGGACTGCAATCACAACTATTCCCTACTCCCAAGCTATCTGTAGATTTGTGCGAAAATTGGCTTGAAATTAACAAGGTATAGCGCACACAGCAACAGCGGTGCCGTCTAACACGCAGCTGCAGCAGTGAGAAAATGGTGGCGACGGGGAAAATGGCTTGGTCTTATAGGGCAAGGACATGTGACATACACTGCCAATGACACATGCCCTTGTTTGTGTGAAAAAAAGCACTTCGCTCCGTGTGTGCGCTGCTGATAGGCTGACAGATTGCACCTCCCCACTGTAAATGCGGGAAAGAGAAAAAAAAAATGGAGATCTTCATTGTTCCTGCAGAGATCCATCCCCTGCCCCTACCCCCACCCCGCTGTACACTCAAACTGTGTATTAACATTAATTTTCATCATTACTGAGAAAAAATCCAGTTATGATTTTGGTGCACGAACAGTTATCGAACATAACCTCGAACAGCCGAATTTTTCTCAAATTGTTCGTGTTCGCCGAACGGCTCGAACACCGCCCAAAACAGCTCGAATTTGAGATTGACGAACAGTTCGAGTAGAACAACGCTCATCTCTAGTTAATTGTTTATTTCTTACAGGCATTCTACAAGAAAAAGGTCGTAAGATTAGGTTGTTATCAATGTTTATGAACCTTATACCAATTTCACAATGACAATTTGCATATAAAGTTATCCAACTTTCACCACTATCTCAGAATTGGTCAGATTGACCAATTAAGATGAACGTCGAGGGCGACATTCAAAAAGGAGGGAAGAGTGTGACATGCAGAAGTAACACAAGCACATGAGACAGGAAGTGTTGTGCTTCAGAAGCATCCAGCAACTAGAGGGGTTAACACAGTCACAGGAGAAAGGAAGTGTTTTAGCAGAGCCCCAGTGGGATTGTGGGGAAGTTGTTTACTGTCTGGCTGGAGCCGAAGAGAAAGGTGGTGTGTGTGTTCTGTATCTCACAGAAGCGCCCCTGCAAGTGAAAAGGATTCAAGTCAGGAGTGAAGCTCAGCACATGTCAGGTAGAGTTCCTGAACTAGCAGTGCAGAGTATTGTCAGGCAGAAAGATAAGGACTGGAAGAAATGGTGTCACAGGGATCATCTCCCTCAGCAAACCCCCCCCCCCTCCTCCATCTCACTGTGCTGTAAAGAATGCTGTGTTCATTAGTGTGCCTTTGCATTAGAACTGTTCTGTCCTGTACTTCTGGGAAGACTGTGAACTGCTGTGCTGCTAAGGAAACTGTACTGTTTGTCACTGGAGCCTGTTGCTCATAAGACTTAACTTGCACTGGCTGTGCGGCTTCTTATTAAATGCTACTGTTCTACCATTTATGAGGACTCTTGTCAAGTGTGTCTGGTCAGCAAGTGAAACAACCTACGTGTCTGTGCCTGAGGGTCAATACTTCTGTGTGCCTGAGAGAAGCTGCAGGACATGGTCTATGGTCGCCCTGAGTAACGCTTCCCCCAGGATTCTAAAGAATTCATGTAACCTTTCTCACCCTTATCTGAACCTAGCGACGTGCTGGTAACACTTGTACTATATCTATATTTCTCTGCGGTATCTGTGCATCATGAATCGTGGTATGTGTTAAAGGGGCCCACTGAGACTCTTTCGCCCGGGGCCCACAAAAACCTGGAGCTGGTCCTGTTCGGAGGCCTCACCAGACAGGTCCACCCAGTGGATCCATTAGTGGTGCAAGGTTATGTAAAAAAAAATACCACAAAATATATCTTGTTTTCTGAACTCTGTATATCAGGGTTCCCCAACTCCAGTCCTCAAGGCCCACCAACAGGTCATGTTTTCAGGATTTCCTTAGTATTGCACAGGTGATGGAATTATTGCCTGTGCAGGTGATGCAATTATCACCTGTGTAATACTAAGGAAATCCTGAAAACATGACCTGTTGGTGGGCCTTGAGGACTGGAGTTGGGGAACCCTGCTGTATATTACTAACATAAGTACAAAATCAGGCATTTATGTTGTTAAGCTAGAGATTTCTGTAGGCAGTAAAAGCACTGTGCAGCCCATAATGATCTATGTGAACACTGACTCCCCAGCTAAGGGCTCATACTCATCTACGTGAAAAACGGACGAATGCAATCCGATAAAGAAATTGGATTGCACTTTGACCAATGTTGTTCTATGAGTTACAGCTCATCTGCGATTTTTTTCTCAGCTGAAATCTGGATGAGAAAAAAATGGCAGCATGCTGCGTATTGCCGCATATATTGGATGAGCCTCGCCAATGCAAGTCAATGGGTGCGAGAAAAAAAAACGGACTGCACATGGACCATCCGTATGGCATCCGATTTTTATGGATACATTAGCATTCTGTCCGTTTTTTTCGGTCCAGAAAACTGAACTTTTTTTCACACATATGGGTATGAGCCCTAAGCCTTACCAACAACTAGAGGGCACCTTAAGGCCACGTCCCCACTATCAGTATTTGGTCAGTATTTTTTCTCAGGAGTGGGAGACAAAACCAGGTGAGGAACAATCAAAGAAAAGGTATAATAGAAACAAGTCAACAATTCTGCATTTATCACCCACTCCTGGTTTTGGCTCCCACTCCTGAGAAAAAATACTGACCAAATACTGATGGTGGAGCCGTGGCCTAATAGTGAGGCTAGCCTCACAGTTTGGCCATGAGCCCATTATCAGTATTCGGTCAGTATTTTTTCTCAGGAGTATGAGTCAAAACCAGGTGAGGAACAATCATAGAAAAGGTGGGACCATGGCCTTAAAGAAATAAACATTAAATAAACATTTGCATCTGGCTGAGTACATCTGCTTAATAACTAAATAAAGCTAGCTGGCAAGACTTCAGCTGACATCTATTTTATTTTATGGAAAGCCATGACCCCAATATGAGTATTTGTTCAGTATTTTTTCTCAGGAGTGGGATCCAAAACCAGGAGTGGGTGATAAATGCAGAATTGCTGCACTTGTTTCTATTATACCTTTTCTCTGATTGTTCTTCACCTGGTTTTGGCTCCCACTCCTACTCCTGACCAAATACTGACCAAATACTAATAACGGTGCCGTGACCTTAGGATTACATTTGCAAGTTGCATAATTTTTACCAAAAGGAAAAGCCCAGCATGCATATAGTCAATGGTGGGACAGATCTGCATCTTGAAGTGGTTCTGTTTTGAACCTAGACTTACATGCTTTTTAACATTTTTGTAGTTTTGTGATTTTTTTTTAGTCCTGACTATAATTTTTCCAAGCACAAACTTTACCTGAAAAAAAATCAGATAGAACTGTATCATATGCAGCATTTCAAAAACAAGATAGATAGTTACAATACTGTATGTTATGTGGAGAGTATTGCCCATATGTACAATATTTTTTCACTGTCCGTATTATTTGTAACAATCTCAAGAATGCTAAATGATAATTAGGATCAAATCTTAAGAATTCAACAAAAAAAAAAGTTTTTGCAGTGTTACTTACACCCTGAATTATCAAAATATACTTAGACGGTTCTTCAGAATTTCTTAGTATTCCAAAAATGAACTGCATTTCTGTTCTGAATCTTAAATAAGTTATTAGCAAACCAGTAATTACCCCTAAATTAATTGCAAGGTGAGATCATAATGGTCAGAACAAGGGCCATGACCTATCTTTCTGCCAGTTTAGCTGTAATTGTTGCAAATTATAGGATCATTTTGGACGCCTCTACAGTCCTCTGCTTTATGTATCTAATTAATTCAAACATCTGCATTTGGCTTCTGCCAGATCTTTATTTTTATATGCAATTCTTCACTATTATTTGCAATCATTCTGCTAGATAAGGAGATGAATTATAATTACAAGATTAAAATAACAGTGTTGGAGTACTTCTCAATATCCCATGTAGATCAGCATAGTGGAAGGTCATTATATGCAGTATGTGAAGCAGAAAACAAGCCGCTACTTTACTGGGTAGTCAGCTCATAAAAGTTGCTTATTATGAAAAATTAGAAAACTGAACATTCACTGGTTAATGGTCGATGATGCAGAATTGGTCACTTAAAAAAATCTATCATTGTGTCACCTTATGAAATTGCAACCTGTCGAGAACATTGTAAATATTATTTTAGATATTATTTAAAGAAACACTCCCAACAAAGTTTTTATCCTCATAGTATATTGCAGTCATTATATTATATGGATATGGCACTGTGTACTTACTGTTTTTGCCCTTCTACTCAGTTAATTCCTCTCTTTTCCATTAGGTCTATGATATCACATGATAGAAAACAGACTAGATGAATCCTTCTAAGCTCTATGTAGAAACAAGAAGTCTCTTTTCCCTGCATGAGTCATCATCAGATCTACAATTCTACCTCATTGCAAAGTTTCTGGCAGGGGGTAAATTGAGTAGTGGAGTCAGAAGTAGTGATGAGCGAGCATGCTCACCACTGCTCGGTACTCGCCCGAGCTTCTCAGTACTCGAGATGCTTGGAGCTCACCAAGTACTTTCAAGATGCTTGGGCGGGAGCTCGGGTCCCCGTCCTGCATGTTTGGCGCTATTTAGAGCACCAATCATGCAGGGATTGTCTGCCACTCACTGTAAGGTCAGAGCCATGGTGGTTGTGGCATTACAGTGATTGCGCAAATCGATGGGAACAGTGCTCACAGTGAAACATGAAAGGCCGGGAATTCCTCAGCGGCATACACCGGTACCCGACAATTTAGAACAGAAAGAATAGAGCATCACACATAGATTAGATAGATAGAAACATGTCAGTCACATATATAATAAGTACAGTGACAGTGTTGGTTACTGTACTTGTTATTTAGTGTTAAAATAAAGGATTTATTAAAAAAAAAAATAATAGTGTTTTCATGCACCCGTCTCTTTAAAAGAGCCGGCCGGCAATTCATCAGAAGCATACATCGGTACCCGACAATTTAGAACCGAAAGAATAGAGCATCACACAAAGATTAGATAGATAGAAACATGTCAGTCACATATATAATAAGTACAGTGATAGTGTTGGTTACTGTACTTGTCATTTAGTGTTAAAATAAGGGATTTATTAAAAAAAAATTGGCGTAGGGTTCCCCGTAATTTTAGTCTCTAGCGGAGGTTAAGCAGACGGCTGGGGCGGATGTTTGAAGCCTGGGAAGGGGGTAATGCCCACGGAGCTTCCCAGGCTACTAATATCAGCCCCCAGCTGAATACCTAGCCTTTACCAGCATTTAAAATGGGGGACCCCTCCCAAAAAATGACGTGGGGTCCCCCCTATTTTAATAGTTAGCAAAGGCTAGGCAGACAGCTGGGGGCTAATATTAATAGCCCAGGAAGGGTGCCATGAATATTGGCCCCCTCCTAGGCTAGAAACACCAGCCGTCAGCTGCCCCAGAAATGGCGCATCCATAGGATAAAACTCATTTAATTGAAATAAACACACAATTTTTTAATGTTCTAAATTAAACCATACTCACCATCACGCCCATTCCAGCTGAAGCCAATGTCTTCTGCAACAAAAGTAAAATAATAAAGCAACCTCATCCTTACCTTTCCATGGTTCCCAGGACGGCTCCAGCTCTGTTACATTGACATGACAGGCTGGATCGCAGCCAAAAGCTGCCATCCAGCTTGCCATGCCGCAGACACTGAGAAGCGCAGGCATGCTTGCGCTCCTCAGTGTCTGGTTGTGACGGCATCCAGATGAGCCGAGTTCATGTCCAATGAACTCAGCTCACCTCATGCAAGTCACTGACAGCGTGGGAGAATTCTCCTGCACATGCGGTGTTGGCAAATGACGTCACCGCTTGAGCAGGAGAATTTTCCCACGCTTGGAAGGCATTGAGATGGCAGGCTGGACGGTAGCAGAACGCTGCCATCCAGCATGCCATCCTTCAGAGACACTGCGGAGCGCAGGCAATATCTCTGAAGGATGACAAGCTGGATGGCAGTGTCGCGCCCCCAGGGTAATGGGGTACTCGGAGTCCGGGCCGATAGTTGCTGGGGGAAAGGGATATGTCACAGTGGCTGGCCCGGTCCGTGGCCCAGGGCAGTCAACTAAAAGGGGGAAAAATTTATATGGGGTTTATAGTTCGATCATAACGCCACCTGTGGTTTCTGGTAAATTGTACCAGCACTGCTGCAGACCTCTGAGGCAGTTGATAAGGCAGCTGGGATGGAACGGCTCCCCACAGGTGGAGCGGGCCTCAGGGCAAGGTAGAGTTTGATGGTGGGTGGTGATGCTGGGACCTGTAGTGCAGGTGGAATGGCGCAGCAGGAGTAACTGACAGAGACAGGGGATTCGCTTCAATACCTTTACTGGTGCGGATGTCAGGTACGGTCCAGGGTACTCAATAGGATGGGTCCACTTCAGGACTTCTCCCCAGTGAGCGGGTATAAGGCCTCCTGGTCCGTGTCTGCCTCTCTGTATGCTCCTGGCCAGCCTGCAACTGGGCCTAGCTTATGTCTCGTGCTGTTCCTTCACCTGTCGCTTGGTAGTGGGACCTTCGGCTGGCAACCACTATCCCTGGTAACGCTGGGGCCTTCGTGGTTCCTGATCCTGTTAAGGGTTTAGCTTTAGGTCGGCCAGGGACTTGTAGTCCTCCTGGTATGCCGGTGATCCCTACTGGGTATAAAGGACCCTGTAGGCGTGGATCCGGTGTCCGGTTTGTATATTCGGGGTGAGCCTATGATGCTCCTCTGCCCCCTTCAACTCCTCTCTCCTCTCCTCCTTGCCGTCGGCCGCACTCGGGGCCCTCAGAACTCAGCAGCAGACATGCTGCGTCTTCGCTGCTCTCAGCGTCAGCACGCTCTCCGACAACTAACTGAACTGCCTAGCTCCACCCTCCATATATATATCCCTAACGGGCTCCCTCTGGTGGTATGAGGTGGATGTGTGGAGGTGTTTGTATGTAATGAGGGCCTCTTGTGGAGAAGTCCGTCCATGCACCCTGGGTTCTGTGGTACCTGTGAACAGCAGGGTGCCACAGCAGCGTTCTGCTACCAACCAGCCTGCCATCTCAATGCCATCCAAGCATGGGAAAATTCTCCTGCTCAAGCGGTGACGTCATTTGCCGGCACCGCATGCGCAGGAGAATTCTCCCACGCTGTCAGTGACGTGTATGAGGTGAGCTGAGTTCATTGGACATGAACTCGGCTCATCTGGATGCCGTCACAGCCAGACACTGAGGAGCTTCACTGAGGAGCTTCTCAGTGTCTGCGGCATGGCAAGCCGGATGGCAGCTTTCTGCTGCGATCCAGTCTGTCATGTCAATGTAGCAGAGCTGAAGCTGTCCTGGGAACCATGGAAAGGTAAGGACGAGGTTGGTTTATTATTTTACTTTTATTGCAGAAGACATTGGCTTCATCTGGAAAGGGCGTGACGGTAAGTATGGTTTAATTTAGAACATTAAAGTAATGTGTCTTTATTTCAATTAAAGGACTTTATTCTGGGTGTTTGTGTTTTTTTTAACTTTGACTATGGGGTTAGTAATGGGGGTGTCTTATAGACGCCTCTCCATTACTAACCTGGGCTTGATGTCAGCTGGCATTATAAGCTGACATCAACCCCAGCCCTATTATCCCACTGCCACCGCTACAGGGCAGTGGGAAGAGCGAGGCTAAGTGCCACAATTGGCACATCCTATGGATGCACCATTTCTGGGGCTGCTGACGGCTGGTGTTTCTAGCCTGGGAGGGGGCCAATATTCATGGCACCCTTCCTGGGCTATTAATATCAGCCCCCAGCTGGGTGCCTAGCCTCTGCTAGCTATTAAAATAGGGGGGACCCCATGTCATTTCTTTAGCTAGTAAAGGATAGGTATTCAGCTGGGGGCTGATATTAGTAGCCTGGGAACCTCCGTGGGTATTACCCCCTTCCCAGGCTTCAAACATCTGCCCCAGTCATCTGCTTAACCTCTGCTAGACACTAAAATTACGGGGAACCAGAAGCCAGTTTTTTTTTAATAAATCCTTTATTTTAACACTAAATGACAAGAACAGTAACCAACACTGTCACTGTACTTATTACATATGTGACTGACATGTTTCTATCTATGTAATCTATGTGTGATGCTCTATTCTTTCTGTTCTAAATTGTCGGGTAGCGGTATATGCCGCTGATGAATTGCCGGCCGGCTTTTTTAAAGAGACCAAAACACTATTATTTTTTTTTTTAATAAATCCTTTATTTTAGCACTAAATAACAAGTACAGTAACCAATACTGTCACTGTACTTATTATATATGTGACTGACATGTTTCTATCTATCTAATCTATGTGTGATGCTCTATTCTTTCTGTTCTAAATTATCGGGTACCTGTGTATGCCGCTGCTGAATTGCCAGCTTTTCATGTTTCACTGTGAGCACTGTTCCCATCGATTTGGGAAATCACTGTAATGCCACAACCACCATGGCTGTGACATTACAGTGAGTGGCAGACAATCCCTGCATGATTGGTGCTCTAAATAGCGCCAAAAATGCAGGACGGGGATCCGAGCTCTCACCCGAGTATCTCGAGTACTGAGATGCTCGGGCGAGTACCGAGCAGTGGCGAGCATGCTCGCTCATCACTACTTAACAGTATTACTGTGAAAAAATCCAGTTACGCTTTTGGTGCACGAACAGTTATCGAACATAACCTCGAACAGCCGAATTTTTTGCAAATCGTTCGTGTTCGTCGAACGACTCAAACACCGCCCAAAACAGCTCGAATTTGAGAATGGCAAACAGTTCGAGTCGAACACCGCTCATCTCTAGTCAGGAGTTGAAGAAGGGATGGACCTGGGCTGCCATGGACTTTGTAGTGATATAGAATTGTAGATCTAATGATGACTCATGCAGGAAAAAGAGATTTCCTATTTTAGCTTAGAATAATTCATCTAGTCTGCTTTTAATCATGTGATGTCATAGACCTAATGAAACAGAGAAGAATTAACTGGGTAGAAGGGCAAAATCAGCAATTGTGAGTACACAGTGCTATATAATATGATGATCGCAATTTATTAAGAGGATAAAAACTTTGATGTGAGGAGGAGTGCTTCTTTAATTGTATGCATCTTTTACACATCTACAAATTGCAAAATATCTTGACATTTGTCAATAACTGAAATTTTTGACATTTTTCAAAGTTTGTCATGGTGTATGCAAAACTTGAAGCAAGTTAAAAGCAACATGAGATCTTGTAAGTACAATGACACTAAGGGTTAGGGTGAGGGTGAAAAGACTGAACTTCAGACAGAAGAAATGACAGATTTATTGTGGTTAAAGGAAAGATAGTCATTACCAAAGGATATAAAAAAATATGTTTTTGTATTTCCATATCAGTAATGGTGCAATCTAATAAAACATTACATTATTTGACACAGTGAATGCCATAAAGCACAAAACAAAATGTATAAAACAGAATTACTGATCATAGTTAATCTCATCTGCAAAACCATATATACCCTGTACATTCTTTTTACATATCACAAAATTGCTTTAAAAAAGTTCATCAGCCATATAAAAGCTCTTACACTCAATAAAAATCTCTTCTATTATAAAAAAAATACTTTTCAAAATATGAGAGTGGGAGGAGGGGGTAGGGAAATAAATGTGCATTAAAATACCTTTAAAACATCTCAATAGAATAACATTTAACTGGTGAGACCTTTTTTAATCAGACTTCAGAATTGTATTAGAGAATGATTAAATGTTTAGTCCGAAATAACTTCTGGTCTAGTTAGTTACAATACACAGGAAGCAATAAACTACAATTGGCAAAAAAATGCAACTTTTTGAAAACTCGTAGGTAGTGATGGGCGAGCACTAAAATGCTCAGTGGCTTGTTACTCGAATTGAGCAATTCGTAATGCTCAGGTGCTCGTTTCAGGTAATGAGCATAATGGAAGTCAATGACAAACTTGAGCATTTTTCCGGCAAACCCTACCTTGAGGTCTGGGGGGGCCAGAAAAATCACTGAAATGGATGGAGACACCGCTGAAATGGAATGGGAACAGCGTAGCTAAGACCCCTGGACACATCTCTGACTCCCAGGTAGCTGCTGGGACCAATGTTGTCAGAGTATTACGCCACTTTTACAGATTGAAATTAAAACATATAAAATCAAAGATAAAATGGATTTTAAAGGAAGAAATGTTAGGAAACATTCTTTCCTTTATAATGACTTGTATATAAGGCAAAATAAAAAAGAGAATTAAAATAAAAACCGCCATCTCTCACCGTATTTCCCTGTCATTTTTAACAATAAATAATTTTAAAAAATGACATGGGCCCCCCTATTTTTAATAGCCAATTAAGGCAAAGCAGACCGCTAAGGAATGATATTATCAGGCTTGTAAGGTCCATGGTTATTGGTCCCTTCCCAGCCTAAAAATACCTACCCGCAGCTGCCCCTGAACTGGCACATCACATTAGATGTGCCAATTCTGGCTCCCTGTATCAGCTCTTTCCGATTGCCCTGGTGTGGTGGCAGTCAAAGTTATGGGATTGATGACAGCTTTGATTAGTCCGACGTACTACAGAGATTCCGCCAGGTCATGCGGACTGCGCTCTTCATGAACCAGCGGCTGTGAGGCCCGATAACCGCAAGGGAGACTTTAAGGTTGCTGGAGTTCACAGCTGCTGGGACACCTGGAGGCTGTGAACTCTGGCAAGCTTAGTTTAAGCCTCCAGGTGTCCCAGCAACTATTTACCGCGTTTTTGATTGAATTTTTTTCCTGAATTTTTGTACAGCCATGAATGCTGTTTAAAGCTGGTTGAAAAAAAGAAAAATAAAAAGGCTTAGTTAAAGCGAAGCGATAGGTAGGTAGAGAGATTGATATATTATATTAGATAGATAGAGAGATGGATAGATAGATTAGATATAGTGATGAGCAAGCATGTTTGCTTTTGCTCGGTACTCGCCCAAGAATTTCACTGCTCAAGATGCTCAGCGATCGGCGAGTATTTCCTGGATGCTCGGGTGGGGGCTCGAGTCCCCGCCTTGCATGTTTGGCGCTTTTTAGAGAGCCAATGAACATGCAGGGATTGTCTGCCACTCACTTTAATGCCACAAGCAACATGGCTACAGCATAGCGTCATCGGGTCTATATAAGACCTGCTGACGCTATGCGACGTGCTTCTGTGTGAGGGACAGAATTGGCAATGTAATAGTTAGGTATAGGTATTCCAAACCAGGATATATATAAATATTATCGATCTGAACTAAGTCCTTCTGAGGACTAATCCAGCTGCATATATTCAGTGGTGACAGCAGGAGTTAGGCAGGAAGAGAAATTTGTGAATACTATACAGCACAATAATGTCCATTGCACGTTCTGTCTGCTTCTGCTGCTGCTGCCTGTTACAGATGGCCATTGGACTAGATATGAGGGCTTTTTTTATTTTGCTCTTAATCCTGATTATTTTCTAAAAAAGTAATAGTGTCCAACATTTTACTGCTCCATTTGCTTGTTAGAAATGCAGAAAACAGCCAGATCTTTTCCATCATCAGACATGACCCCATATTACAGCGGTACAAATCCAGCCATTTGTAGCGAGCGAACAAAATATTGTTCTCCATTTACAGTTTGACAGCAGTGTGTCAGTGAAGTTATTCACACGTGGTCACTGGCAATAATAGGAAACTACAAGCCCGCTATTTAAAACTGTGGGCATCCGTCAGTCGTATCACATATAACTGCAGTTCAAATCCAGCCATTTGTTGCGACCATGCAAAATATTATCCTCCATTTACAGTTTGACAGCAGTGTGTCAGTGAAGCTATTCACATGCGGTCACTGGCAATAATAGGAAACTACAAGCCCGCTATTTAAAACCGTTGGCGTCCGTCAGACATATCACATATAACTACGGTAGAAATCCAGCCATTTGTAGCGACCGTGGAAAATATTTTCCTCCATTTAAAATTGGCAAGATGCGTGGCAAAGGACGGGGAAGTGGACATAATGGTGATGGTGCATGCAGAGGTCGAGGCCGTGGGCAAGCTGACAAACACCCACATCTTGTCACCTGACCTTCTTGTCCCAATTACTAGGGGACCACAGCACACCACTATTGAACCCAGAGCAGTGTCAAAAGGTTGTTGGTTGGATAGCAGATAATGCTTACAGTCACTTTGCCACCACCACCACCCTGTCTGCCACACAGTCAAGTCTCAGTAGCCGTGAGTCTGGACCGCATATTCCTCACCCTGATCCTCCTTCCTTCCACCATGCCGATTGCCTGGAGACAATTGATCCCACAGTTGGACATTCCGATGAGCTGTTCACTTTTTCATTTATAGATTCGGGCCTCTTGCCTGGCCAGCTTCAAGCAGGGCACGAGGAGAACGCTTGTAGCGATGCCCAAATATTTGAGCAGCCATGGTCACACGAAGGCAATGGTGGGAAAGTGCAATTAATATCGCAAGAGGTGAATGATGATGAGACACAATTGCCAGAAAGTTAGGAGGAGGACCAGGGTGTGGAACTGGAAGATGCGGTGGTAGACGATGAAGTCACTGACCCAACCTGGCAAGGTGACATAGAAAGTGATGTAGTGCGGTGGTGTTCACACTGTGCAGTAATGAGGCAGTGACCCAAGGAAAGTCCAACTTAAACAGCTTTATTCAGCAAAAACTCACAGTTCAAAACAAAAGCTGTCCTCCGGATCGCAGCCGGGATGTCCACACAGTTCGTCAGACCCTGATGCTGTGGGAGACGGCCGCGCCATATCACTCAGGGTGCGTCAGATGCCGAGCCGTCACAGGCCTGTGTTAAGCCTCACACAAGCCTGTACAGAGCAGAGCCTCTTGCTCTGCTGCTTGCAAACCAGAAACTGACACACCCAAACCTTTGCTGCAGGTTTTAAACAGGAATCTGTGGCCATGAGCCACCTGAAAGACCCGGGCTGGAGGGAGTGGACCGCCTCACTGCCATTCCTGTAGTCCACTCCAAGAATAAAAGCCCATGCCGGGTTTTGCCAATCTGACTTGGACAACTAGTTTGACCAAGTCCAAACTTACTTTTATTCTGCACTGCAATCACAGCTATCTCTGTGACTGCAATGCACTCGAGCGGGTTTAATATGCCTCTATGCACATTCTAGGAGGAACATACTGTCCCTTGCATATGATTCCCGTCACTGCCTCACATATCCCCCCCTCTGTTCAAACTTGTGGGGTTGAACACTTGTCACCATACAGGGTGCCTGTGACAGGGCATCTGCATTTCCCTGCGATTTCCCAGCCCGATGTTCCACCGAAAAACTAAAATTTTGTAGGGACAGGAACCATCTGGTGACCCCAGCATTCCTCTCCTTTGCGTTTCTCATCCAGACGAGGGGCGAATGGTCCGTGACTAAGCGAAACTGTCGCCCGAGCAAATAATAGCGTAGGGACTCCAAGGCCCACTTAATTGCCAAGCACTCCTTCTTCACTACGCTATAATTTTTCCCTGCCGGGGTAAGTTTCCTGCTCAAGTAGGTGACGGGATGTTCTTCTCCGTTCACCTCTTACGACAGTACCGCACCTAGGCCTACCTCTGAGGCATCAGTTTGCACGATGAATGTTTTCTTGAAGTTGGGGCTGATGGGCTGATAAGGACCGGCTGTCCACACAAAGCCAACTTCATCGACTTGAACGCTTCCTCTGCTTGAGGGTTCCACTGAACCATCACCGACTTCTTACCTTTTAACAGATCGGTCAGGGGCACCGTTCTCCCAGCAAAGTTAGGTATAAATTGTCGGTAGTACCCAACAATGCCGAGAAACCCTCTCACTTGTTTAGTACTCACAGGCTTGGGCCAGTTTTGAATAGCCTCGATCTTGTTTATTTGGGGTTTGATAACCCCACGGCCAATCACGTACCCCAAGTACCGGGCTTCCTCGAGGCCTAGCCCACATTTTTTTGGGTTCGCTGTCAGGCCTGCTACTTTGAGCGAATCTACTACTGCTTGTACCTGGGACAAGTGGGTCTGCCAATCAGTACTAAAGATGATAATATCATCCAAATATTCGGATGCGTAATTCTGATGGGGCTCCAAAACTATGTCCATCAGCCTCTGGAATGTTGCCGGGGCCCTATGTAACCCAAAAGGCAAGATGACATAGTGATAGAGGCCCTCCAGTGTTATAAAGGCGGTCTTCTCCTTCACCGATTCTGTCAGAGGTACCTGCCAGTAACCCTTGGTCAGATCAAGCGTGGTGAAGTACTGTGCCTGCCCCAGTCTCTCAATCAGCTCGTCCACCCGGGGCATTGGATAAAGGTCAAATTTTGACACCTCATTCAATTTTCGGAAGTCGTTACAAAACCGTAACGATCCGTCCGGCTTCAGGATCAGCACAATGGGGATAGCCCACTCACGTCTGGATTCCTTGATTACCCCTAGTTTGAGCATTTGTTTAACTTCTGCTGCAATGACTTGCCTCCGGGCTTCGGGTACATGGTACGGTTTCATTCACACCCTCACCTGAGCAACGGTAACAATGTCATGTTGGATGATAGAAGTATGACCTGGCAGTTCGGAGAATACGTCCCCATTCTGCTGCACTAATTTCCGAGCCTCCCGCCGCTGATGTTTAGTGAGAGCGTCACTTATTTTTACCTCTCCTCCGGCCTCCTCCAGGGCCGGTGTCGAAGGGTCCACAGATGATACGATCGGAGTTGCCTCCGTAATCATACATTCATAAAATCATAAAATCATAAAATCTTCTTCAATTTCAGGTTCATACCAACCATGCACATAATAGCCTCGGTCAGGACTGCACACATACTGGCAGACGACCAGTCCATGTATTATTTATCCTATATAGTATATCAAGGCAGCATTATACAATATATGTACATTATACCTTTTGCATCTCCCCATTTCCTCATAGACTGTAAGCTTGCGAGCAGGGCCCTCACTCCTTTCGATATGAGATATGCTTATTCTGTATTGTCTGTATAAGTCTCCCCTAAAATTTGTAAAGTGCTGCGGAATATGTTGGCGCTATAAAAATAAAAATTATTATTATTATTATTATTATTATTATTATTCCCAATCTTTCCAGGCTTTAAGCAAATTGACGTGGTATAACTGTTGGGGTTTCCTCTTCTCGGGCTGGTATACTCTATAATTTACCTCCCCCACCTTTTCCCAGACTTCATATGGCCCTTGCTACTTGGCCAAGAGCTTACTCTCTGCGGTGGACACTAATACCAATACTCGATCCCCTTCTTTAAATGACCTTACTGTGGCCCTTTTATTATACGTGCGACTCTGCTCTGCCTGGGCATCCATTTGATGCTCTTTTACTATAGGCATGACTGCTGAGACTCGATCCTGCATATTTGCGACGTGCTGAATTACACTCTTATGTGGAGTTGGCTCCTGTTCCCATGTCTCCCTGGCTAAGTCCAGCAACCCCCTAGGATGCCTGTCGTACAGTAGCTCAAAGGGTGAGAACTCTGTGGATGTTTGTGGTACCTCACAGATGGCAAACATTAAATAGGGCAGTAACATGTCCCAATCCCTCCCTCTGGAAACCACTTTTTTTAGCATGGACTTGAGGGTTTTATTAAATTGCTCGACTAGCCCGTCGGTCTGTGGATGGTACACCGATGTGCGCAACTGTTTGATTTTCAGCAGCTTACACAGTTCCTTCATCACCTTGGACATAAAAGGAGTCCCCTGATCTGTAAAGATCTCCTTAGGCAGTCCAAGGTGACAACAGAACATGGCAAACAGCTCCCGGGCAATAAGTTTAGCCGAGGTGTGGCATAGCGGAATGGCCTCTGGGTAATGGGTGGCATAATCGACAACCACAAGTATGTGTTGGTGGCCACGAGCGGATTTTACAATGGGCCCCACCAAATCGATCGCAATCCGTTCAAAAGGTACCTCTATAACCGGTAGAGGTACCAATGGGCTATGGAAACTTGAAGTGGGTGTGGTTAGCTGACATTCCGGGCTAGATTCACAATACCTCTGTACGTCAGCGTAAATCCCTGGCCAAAAGAACCGCTGCAAGATGCGCTCTTGCGTCTTTTTAACCCCTAGATGCCCCCCCCAGCAGGTGTGTGTGTGCCATCTCAAGTACCGCCCAGTGGTATGACTGAGGCACTACTAGTTGTTCAACGACCTCATCCTGGATTTTGTCAACCCTATATATTAAATCTTGGTTGACCGCCATGTGCGGAAAAACTGTTTCTGCATCCGGTTGCTGAGCCACCCCATTTACCTCTATTACCCTTTCCAGTGCCCGGATCAGAGTAGGATCCTGTAGCTGAGCTGTCCCAAATGCTCCCAGCTCTGGGATCGATGGGGTCTCCTCGACCTCTCCTGCCAATACATCTAGGGGGAACCTATCGGGGTTACACTCTGTCCCTAGTTTGGCGACCCCTACGGCAGGTATCCCTGACTCGGGATTTTCGGGTTCCACACCTGGACACACTTTTATTCTGGGTGGGTTAATTTTACTCTCCCACAAGGACAAAAACAGTGGCAAATCTCTTCCCAGCACAATCCCGTAAGGAAGAGCCTTTACCACTCCGACCACATGTTTAACGTCTCCACATGGAGTAGAAAAGGTAACCTCCGCTGTCGGATACTCGCGGAGTTCGCCATGAATGCATATGACCCCCACCTTTCCTCTAGTGGGTTCCAATCCAGAGATCAATGACCCATGGACGAGGGTCACTAGGCTCCCTGAGTCCAAGAGAGCCTCAGCTCGATGTCCATTGACGCGCACCTGGCACAGACGGGGTCTGCAGTGTAGACAGTCCAAGCATACATAGACAACCTGCGGTTTAACCCGCAGTCCATGGGTTCAGCAGTCAGGGGGGCAGTTGGCAGCCACATGTCCTGGCCCTTGGCATCGCCAGCACCTAATAGCGGTGGCACCGCCAGTCCTCGAAACAGATTTAGGGGAAACTGGTCTCCTGCCACCCTCACCCCGGGGTACTGCCTCAGTGTGGGCTTGGTTCTTACTGTCCCCAGAAGAGGAACATGACCTTTTCCTAGTCTCTGGGCTTGCAGGGGCCGGCGTGCTATTTGCACTGGGGCAGAGTCCTGAGAGGCTGTTTACCGCTCTATCTGGCTAACCACCTGGTCCAGGTTATCCGGGTCCCCTTGCCCCACCCAACGCTGTATAGCGGCTGGCAGACTTCGCACCAGCCGGTCCACCACCACCCTCTCTACCATTTTGGCTGGGCTCAAGGTCTCAGGCTGGAGCCACTTTTTGACCAACTGTAACGAGTCATATGCCTGAGACCTAGCGGGTCGGGACTCTGCAAAGGACCACTGGTACACGCGTTGGGCTCGCACATAAGTATTAACCCCCAGTCGGTCAAGGATCTCACCTTTCTGTTTCTCGCAGTCCTGGGCATCCTCCCGAATGAGGTCAAAGTAGGCCTTCTGAGCGTCGCCAATCAGAAATGGAGCCACCACTTCAGCCCACTGATCGGCTGGCAGGCACTCCTGCTCCACTGGGCGTTCGAAAACTGTGAGGAAGGGTTCCATGTCGGCCTCAGGACCCATCTTCCTCAACGCTGCACTTACTTTGTCCCGGGCCTCATGTCGGATCGGGATCGGCGTTGGGGCCGTTTCTCACAGGGCAGCAGTCTGTTGCAGAATCAGTTCATTAGTCTTTTGCTGCTGCTCGTACAGCAGCTGCTGCTGCTGATTGTGCTGCTGATCCCGCTCCTGCTGTTGCCGCTGGGTGAGTACCAACTGCTTTAGTAGCTCCTCCATTTTGTCTGCGGGCCTAGGCTGCAAGGTGGCAGGTCTAATAACAGACATGCAGCTGGCGTTCGGGTATGACTCAATTCAAACTGCCTGCATTCTCCACCATACTGCAGTGCAGCGGTGTTCATTCTGTGCAGTAATGAGGCAGTGACCCAAGGAAAGTCCAACTTAAACTGCTTTATTCAGAAAAAACTCACAGTTCAAAACAAAAGCTGTCCAGATCGCAGCCGGGATGTCCACACAGTTCGTCAGACCCTGTTGCAGTGGGAGGTGGCTGCGCCGTGTCACTCAGGGTGCATCCGATGCCGAGCCTTCACTGGTCTGTATTCAGCCTCACACAAGCCTGTACAGAGCAGAGACTCTTACTCTGCTGCTTGCAGACCAGAAACTGACACACCCAAACATTTGCTGCAGGTTTTAAACAGGAATCTGTGGCCATGAGCCACCTGTAAGACCCGGGCTGGAGGGAGTGGACCTCCCCACTGCCATTCCTGTAGTCCACTCCCAGAATAAAAGCCCATGCCGGGTTTTACCAATCTGCCTTGGACAACTAGTTTGACCAAGTCCAAACTTACTTTTATTCTGCACTGCAATCACAGCTATCTCTGTGACTGCAGTGCACTCCAGCGGGTTTAATATGCCTCTATGCACATTCTAGGAGATACATACTGTCCCTTTCATATGATTCCCATCACTGCCTCACAGCGAGGACAGCAGCACACAGGGGGAGGGAGGGGTAGTACAACAGGCAGAGTCGAGCAGTGTGGTGGCCACAGACACAAGGTGGGCAACCGTTCCCCAGAACACCAACATGACTGAAGTTGCCAGTACAACTGATAGGTCTTCCTGAGCCTAGTTGTTTTTTAAAGACTCAGCAGATAACCCCAAAAAGACCATTTTCACCATCTTTCTGGCCAGTATCAGCAGGGGTAGAAAATCTAGCTGCCTGACCACCACCAGCATGCTCAGGCACATGATAGCAAAGCACCCGACTTGGTGGGCCGAACGCCAGGGTCATGAAACAGTGTCTGTGGGTGACACCACTGCTTGTTCCGCTGTTGTACATGCACGCCAATCCCCTGTCCATGGCACATGCGAAGATACTTCCCACCCTGCACCTGTCGTTGCATACTCGCAACTACCACCGTCAGTAACTACGTCCTTGTCCCAGCGTAGCGTTCAGCTGTCCCTACCCCAGTCCTTGGAACACAAACGCAAATATGCAGCCAATGCCCACAGGCCACTACTAAACTCACACATTTCGCGAATGCTTGTGCTCAAAATATTGCCTTTTAGGCTCGTGGAGGCGGAAGCTTTCCGCAACCTGATGGCAGTTGCCATCCCGCGGCCGCCACTCTTTCTCTCAGTGTGCCGTCCCCACATTACTCATGCATGTGTTAAAGAACATTAGCTGTGCCCTCAACAACGCAGTTACTGGGAAGGTCCATCTAACCACACGTGGACAAGTGCTTGGCGGCAGGGACAGTACATCTCATTGACGGCACACTTGGTTAATATAGTGGAAGCCACGCCCCAGTTGGATCTTGGGATGGAACACGTTCTCCCGACGCCGAGAATTGCAGGCCCTGGGTCAATCAGAATTGCTCCCACATTCTACAGCTCCTGCACTTCCTCCTCTTCAGCCTCCGTCTCCGAAAAGACCACATTAGTCAGCAGCTGGAAGCACTGCAGCACTGCCTCGGCCAAGCAGCAACAGGATGTGCTGAAACGAATATGCTTAGGTGACAAACCGCATACCGCTGAAGAGCTGTGGACAGCTCTGAAAGAGCAGGCAGATCTGTGGCTATCACCGCTGAACCTACAGCCAGGCGTGGTTCTGTGTGTGACAATGGCAGGAACCTGGTAGCAGCTCTGAAGCGAGGCGAGCTCACACACGTACCATGCCTGGCCCATGTGTTCAACCTCGTGGTTCAGAGGTTTCTCAAAACCTACCCGGATCTGCCAGATCTGCTTTTCAAAGTACACCGCGTATGTGCCCATTTTAGAAAGTCAGCCAAAGCTTCCACCGCCCTTGCCTTGCTTCAGCAGTGTTGGCAGCTTACAACTCACTGACTGGTGTGCGATGTTCCCACACATTGGAACTCAATGTTGCAAATGTTGGGAAGGATTTGTGAGCAGCACAGGTCAGTTGTTGAGTACCAGCTTCAAAACGCCCGTCGGTGTTCAGGTCTGCCTCCACACATAGGAGCTCAGGAGTGGGCATGGATTTCAGACATATGTGCCGTCCTCCCAAACCTTGAGGACTCCACCAAGATGGTGAGTGGCAATGATGACATAATTAGCGTCACTATCCCGCTTCTGTCTTCTGAAACGATTGCTCCTCACAATTAAAGAGGAGGCATAGCTGACGGAGCATGATGAGATGGAGCAAGGAACCATACAGGGTGATTCCACATAGCCCAGCCTTATCTCATCCCAATGTGGATTGTGTGACAATGAGGAAGAGGAGGAGGAAGAACAGGAGCTAGTTTCTTGCGCTATAGACGATATTACCCACGCAGTCAGGCACACATGGCTGAGTTTATGTTACGCTGCCTTTCCCATGACCCTCTCGTTGTCCAAATTTTTGGTGACAGTCATTACTGGTTGGTGACACTTCTAGACCCACACTACAAGGAGAACTTTCTATCTATCATTCTCGCGGCGAACAGGTCTACTAAAATGGGGCAGTACCAGAAGGCCCCTGTTGCGGATTTATTAAAAAAAATTCCTGTCTGAAAACGCTGGCGGCAGAGGTCACAGTTCGTTGGACAACCAAGGAGTACAAGCGAGAGAGACACGAATACGATCCAGCAGAGGCAGGGGAACACTGTCAAAGGTTTGGGAGAGTTTCCTCAGACCCTCCTTTGCGCAGGCCCTGATGCGTGGGGTACTCTCACAAGGAGGGATAATTTTAGGAAGATGCTGAAGGAGTACCTTGCCAACCATACCAACGTCCTCCGTTATTCCTCTGTGCCTTATAATTATTGGGTATCCAAGCTGGACACTAGGCATGAACTGGCTCTCCATGCCTTGGAGGTCCTGGCCTGCCCTGCCGCTAACGTTTTGTCAGAGCAGGTTTTTAGTGCCGCCAGAATGGTATCTGAACTCAAACCTGAACCCGGACCCCATTCATATGAATGGGGGGCTCGAACATACATGGTTTCCCACTGTGTAATCTGCGTGACAGTATGATAAAAATGGGCTCTGATCGATGGTAAGATCGTTACCACCGGTCAGAGTGCTGCGGGCTCACGCTGTCAAATGACAATGTTAGCCCGCAGCTGTGACTGTGACCAGAGGTAAAAAGCTTACCACTGGTCACAAGCATCTGCTGGTGAGAGATTACTACTGATAACAGCGAGAGCAAGCGCTGCTGATGGGAGTAGCCATCAGCCAGTTCCTGTGCTCCAAGTAAAGAAAAAAAAAGTTAATGAAATATTGAAGTAAACACAATTATACTCACCTTAACGACTAATCCCTGAAGCTCTTGTCACCTGTAAAAAATCAAAAATAATAAACCACCATAATGCTCACCTATCTGCCATAATCCATACTGTTCCACGACGATCCGGATTACTTGTAGAGCAGTATCATAAGCTGACACAGGCAGTGTGTAGCTCTGAGCTGCCATGAGAAAGTTCACTGGAGTTCATCAGCTGATGAGCCCCAGTAATCTCATTTATGGCACTGCCGCTGCGTGAGACAGACATCTGTCTGAGATGGTTTAGTGAATCCTGCATTGAGCAGGGGGTTGGAATGATGATTCTAAATAAAAATGTCATCTAAAGAATGGGTGGAATAATACTAAGCAACAGCAGGTGTGAAAAAGACTTGGGTATACTAATGGATCACAGACTGCACATGAGTTAACAGTATGTTGCAGCAGAAAAAAAGGCAAACACAGTTCTGGGATGTATTAAGAGAAGCAAAGAATCTAGACCACATGAAGTAATTATCACCCTCTACTCCTCCTTGGTCAGACCTCACCTGGAGTACTGCATCCAGTTTTGGGCACCACATTTTAAAAAAGACATGAAAAAACTGGAGCAAGTTCAGAGGAAAGCTACCACGATGGTGAGGGGACTGCAAACTATGTCCTACGATGAAAGGTTAAAAGATCTGTGCAAATGTTTAGCTTGCAAAAAAGAAGGCTTTTCTTCAAGGGTAACGTGGGCAACATGTTCATCTCCTTACAACTGTATATGCCACATTTCTTTATGGCATTACAGTGAAAATAACAGCATGCTTTATATCACTATAATGAGAGGCATATCTGGTGGAGGGGGCAGGCGAGTACAATTAAAGCCCTGAGCAACGAGTCAGGGCGACATCAGCAGCGTAATCAGGTCATGTGATCATGCTGCTGATGTCACTCGCCGGCGCTGCAGAGGAGCGAAGAACATTGGTGGTAAGTGCTCCGGAGCTGAAGACACCAAAGATTTAGTGTAACTGGGGGAGATTTAGTGTGGTGAGTGGGGGAGATTAAGTGTGGGGGGCGTAGGGGAGATTTAGTTTAACAGGGGAAAGATTAGTATAATGGGGGTGGGGAAGATTTGAGGATACAGTTTGGGGAGCAAAGAAGGTACAGGTGCAGACACAATATGGGGAGAGGAAGAAATTTGAAGACACAATATGAGGAGTAAGGGATGATATGGGGGTCATGTATGAGAAAACAGTATGGAGGGATGGGTGCAGACACAGTATGGTGAGGGAAGATAGATGTGGACACAATATGATGAGTGGGGTTGGGTGCGAACACAGTATGTGGAGAGGGGGAATGTATGAGGGGGATCGTGTGCGCACATTGTATGGTGAGTTGGGGGATTGGTGCAGACACAGAATGGGGGAGATAGGTGTGAATGCAGTATGTGGAGTGAAAGGGGGGATGTATGCAGACACAGTATGGGAAGCGAGTGGGGGGAAAAGTGTATGCCAACACAGCATGGGGAGCAAGGGTGATGGTGATGGGATGTGTGCAAATACCATACTGGGATTCATGGGGATGTGTGAGGAGGCAGTATGGAGAGTGAGGGGGTAATTATATGAGGAGACAATATGGTTAGCAGGAGGGATGTGTGAGGAGGCAGAATGAGGAGGGAGGGGGAAATGTGTGAAGAGACTATTGAGGGGAAAAGTGTCACGCGACAGTATGGGGGAGAAAAGTGTAAGTAGGCACAGAATATAGACTGAGTAGTGTGGGGGTTTGCATGGGGGGACAATGTAAGGGCATAGCCAGGAGGAGACACAGTATAGAGAATGGGCCCTATAGCACATATGTGTGCTGACGGGACCATCCACTCTTGCCACCGGCAAGGGAGAGTCCTAAAAGTGTGCATGCGTTGTGAGAATTCAGAAGCCTGCAGTCACAAAAAGTGACTGCAGACTTTCATCTCAAACCTGGATGAGCCCTTTAGTTATTAAATGAAGCCCTGTAGAATTCCGATCTTAACAGCATGTAATATACTCACTGTCATGATTCAGCTCGGCTTGCTGGTTCCCTCAGTCATCACATGGCCACTTCACTCATATGCAATTTTCATACTTACGGTCACGTGACAACTAGCTTCTCTTCCTGCTTCTCTCAGTTTCACTGAACATTGAGAGAATTAGGGAGAGCAGCTAGTCGGCACGTGACTAAGACTATGTTCACACATCTTGCATACAAATTTGCAACTGCATTTTACAGTATCAGCCATGTTTATGAGATTCCAGAAATCTCATGCACACATCTTGTTTTGTTTTTAACCAGGATTTTGTGCTTTGCATGTTTTTTTGCAAAATAGAGCATGTAACTTCTTTTAGCACTTTTACAGCGTTTTTCACCCATTGGAAGTAATGGGTATTGAAAAAAGGCTGAAAAAATGCCTAGTGTGAACATAGCTATCAGGTTTTGCTACGTTTTTAGTGGAAATAAGAAAGTACAACAGTATGTGAAACATATTTATTTTTGTGATTTTACCATCTTGTCTTGGGCACTAGATGGTAGTTTGTATAAGAAGAGTTTACTTAAATTAATGATGTGTACAGTGTAAACATTGGCTGAGCTACTTGACAGATTGAACAATACTTGTGGCCCAGGGAGGTGTGAAATTGAACAATGCCTGTGCAACTGAATGGCAGACTAGAGTGTGAAAGTACAGTTGCATCACACTATATTAGAATATCATCAAAAAGTTAATTTATTTCAGTTTTTCAATACAAAAAGTGAAACTCCTATATTATATGTCATTACAAACAGTGTGTTCTATTTCAAGTATTTATTTCTGTTAATGTTGATGATTATGTCTTACAACCAATTAAAACACAAAAGTCATTATCTCAGTAAATTAGAATACTTTATAACAACAGCTTGAAAAATGTTTTTAAAATCCGAAATGTTGGCCTACTGAAATGTATGTTCAGTAAATGCACTCAATACTTGGTCGGGGCTCCTTTTGCATCAATTACTGCATCAATTCGGTGTGGCATGGAGGCGATCAGCCTGTGGCACTGCTGAGGTGTTATGGAAGCCCAGGTTTCTTTGATAGCAGCCTTCAGCTCGTCTGCATTGTTAGGTCTGGTGTCTCATCTTCCTCTTGACAATACCCATAGATTCTCTAAGGGGTTAAGGTCAGGCGAGTTTGCTGGCCAATCAAGCACAGTGATAATGTAGTTTTTAAACCAGGTGTTGGTACTGTGACACCCCAGGGGTCTGGTTGCCACAGTGATAGAGATATTATGTCTGAGAGCAGGTGGGAGGTCTCTTGGTCAGGGATCTTATGCATGCCACACCTCCTGCCCAGTCCTGGGAGGGGAAGAACTTCCCCTATATAAACCTAGGGCTGAGGCAGGGTTAGTGAGTAGAGAAGAAGTAGAGAAGAGAAGCAGCATAGGAAGAAACAACAGGAGCTCTGTGGGAGCAGTGCTACAAGGAGTCAGGGGCTGGCAGCTGCAGAGCTCGCCCTGACTGAGAAGTTATCACCGGACCCGGAGTCCGAGGCTGTGGGGATTAACTCCTATCCAGCAGCAGAAACCGACCGGCAGGGGATTGCAGGTCCTCTGGCCCAGAAACCCGAAGGCACGGTCACATGCGTGGGACCAGCACCGCCGTCGTGGAGCGAAAGCTACTAGAAGGCCCCGAGTCACCGGCCATACGGGTGAGCACCACACGGTACACTCAGGGACGTGGGCTACTTATACCCGCCTCTAGCAAGGTAGCCAGAAGAGTATCGTTAGTTTGGGAGGCCTACAACTCCGCCTGGCCAGGGGAGATCCCATCTGCTCAAGGACTGACCAGGCCCCAATCGCTAGCCAGTACTCCGGGAGGGTCTATCTTTGTCACCAGTAAAAGACCCTGAACTACACCGTACCGTCTCCGAGTGGTTCCTGCTACCCCCATCATCCACGTCGGCTGCCCTGAGGCCATACCCCTCCCGTTGGGGGTTATACTATCACGCTGCACAATCCTACCACCGGCCTCAGCGGTCTGCCCTGCAGCAGCAGCTCCTTAGCTGTACTCAACGGGTGGCGTAGTCGTCCAACATCTACCGCTGATACAGCGCCACTTAGTCTGACTCCCTGGGCACGGACCGGATCACCGCCAAGAGACTACAACCCTCAACAGATCCGGCTCCGGGTAAGCTCCCGCGTGCGCAACGCTGCGCGACACAGGCCCAGGGGCGCGTCAACTTTTGGCTTAGGCGGCAGGATCTCGTGCCCGCAACCACCGGGTACTGCGTGCCTGAAAAAGACTGTTCAAACTTACCTGTGGTGAATATTCCCGCCATCCGGCGCCATCTTCCGCTTCCTTCCCGCCATCGGTGGAGTTTTCCCGCCATCCGGCGCCATCTTCAGCCTTCTTCCCGCCACACGTGGAGTTTTCCCGCCATTGGACGCCATCTTGAGGACGCCGCGCGGAAAGAAGAGGGGCGTGGACTCCGAAAGCGCGCGAGAACTGAAGCCCCGCCTCACGTCCGGACGTTGCGTAAGGTCCTGGAAGGAGCCCAGCAGACGCCGACGTCACAGGAGCGCGACGGAAGGTCCTCAACCCTGACGATCCACTGCGGAGCCGCGGCCTATGGAAGAGGATCATCGCAAGGTAGGCCACGGTCCACTAGGGGGGAGAAGGATGTCGAATACGGAGGAGAGCTTCACCGCTTCAACCCCCGCCAGCGCCACCGCTGTTGCAGTCATGCCTTTCACCATGCCCTATATCCCGGGGGCAGCCTGGCTACCCCGGTACTCAGGGGAGTCACATACCCTGCATGACTTTAGAGAAAAGCTGGATAGCCTCTTCCAGGTGTACCCCCTCACAGAGGAGCAAAAAGTGAGCATCCTGGTGGCCCAATTAACCGGGGCAGCCCAAAGGGAGGTAAAGTCCTGGCCACCTGGGGGGAGGACTGTCGCAGGGATACTAACCCGGCTGAGGGACACCTTTGATACCCGCACCTCAGCTGAGATCAAGCTTAGATTCTACGGGTGCAAACAGCGGGCACATGAGAGTATAAGAGACTATGCCCTGAACCTACAAGAGGCCCTGAGAGCCATTAAGCAGACCGACCCTGACGGCGTGGGAGACGAGGACAGGCTGTTGACTGAACAATTTATAGAGGGTTTATATTGCAATGCCCACCGAACCCAGTTGCGGGCAATGGCCTTACAGGACCCTCATCTGGGATTTGCACAGTTCAAGGACAGAGCCATCCGGGTGCTTCGAGAACCGGCACCAGGTGGTGTTGTGACCCACAGACGCCCCACTACCACTTACCACCAGGAGGCGGCGCCCTTGTCGGCAGGGCCTGTGGGAGCTGATGCGCAGGCTTTGAACAATGACCCGGCTCCAGACCTGCACCATCAGGTCCAAGAGCTAGCTAAAAGCGTTGCTGCGCTAACCTGAACTGTGCAGTCTTTACAGGTTTCCACTCCAGGGAAGATCCAGCTGGCATCCGGACCGTAGGACATCCCGTGGCGTCGACCAAGGAGGACCCCACCGGCCAGAGGAAGACCCAGCGAGCGATACAACGAGGACGGATGACCCATCTGCTGCCGCTGCAATCAACCCGGACATATGGCAAGGTACTGTCCTTTAAACTGGCACAACCTGGGGTAGAGGGCCAACCCCCAGGAAAAAGATCACCAGGCCCATCGAACTGGCGCGACAAATATGTGGGAGGACGTCCAGTCTTACCCGTGGTACTGGATGGCATTCCTATGAGTGCCCTACTGGACACCGGGTCACAGGTCACCACCATCCCGTACGTGCTCTTCAAGCAGTACTGGAATGACTCGGATATCACCCGCTACCCTGACGACGACTTGAGTATCATCGCCAGCAATGGTCAGCCCGTGCCACAGATTGGATTTAAAGAGGTGACCATTAAAATCGGTAGAGTCGAATTGGCAGCACAGGGACTGATCATTGTAGACATTGACAAACACGAGAGTCACCCAAAGATAACTCTAGGAACTAATGTAATTGAAAATTGTCTTGCAGAGGTGATTTTCCTTTTACAGCAGGTTGCCAAGAACGCCAGCTCCGGCCAGCAGCGAGTGCTCCAGAAAGAGATCCGGGCACTGATGCGACGGCAACAGCTAGAACTCTCCGGTGGTGAGATTGGTAGCGTGCGAATGTGTGACCCTTTCCCTATTGACATGCCCCCGAAAAGTGAAATGATGATTTGGTGCCGGGCAGCTATTGGTCTGAGAGGTAGAGATTACCAGGCAATGGTAGAACCAGTTTACTCAGACCGTAGGCCCACCATTTTGACAGCGCGGGGGGTGGTCAATGTACGCCATGGGAGGGTGCCCGTTCGCATAATAAATATCGGGAAGAGGGAAGTGTACCTGCCCCGGTATGCCACGCTAGCCAAATTGTATACCATCAATCAAGATTCCATACAGTCCGTAGAATCCTTGCCTCCATCTTCCCCGGAGAAAGGTAACGGCTCTAAGAAAACAATGGAGGACTGGTGTCAGCAACTACATTTGGGTACTGACTCCACTCCCTCACACCAGAAACAGGGAGTCTATCGGGTGGTTCAAGAGTACGAGAGAGTGTTTAGTAAACACCCGTTAGACTTCGGGCGAGTCAAGGGGGTAGAACACCACATCCCCACGGGAGACCATCCTCCCATAAAAGAGAGGTATCGACCCGTACCCCCTGCACACTACCAACACGCCAAGGGGATGCTTAGAGACATGAAGGAGGCTGGGGTGATCAGGGATAGCTGTAGCCCCTGGGCAGCTCCACTAGTCTTAGTCAAAAAGAAAGACAACACCATGAGGATGTGTGTAGATTACCGGAAAATCAACCGTATCACACACAAGGATGCGTACCCCTTACCAAGGATAGAGGAGTCTTTGGCTGCTTTAAGATCTGCTAACTTCTTCTTTACCTTGGATCTCACTAGTGGGTACTGGCAGGTTCCTGTAGCAGAGGCGGACCGGGAGAAGACCGCATTCACCACCCCGATGGGACTTAGCGAGTTTACCTGCATGCCGTTCGGACTCTGCAACGCACCAGGGACCTTCCAACGATTAATGGAGTGCTGTCTGGGCCACAGAAACTTCGAGACGGTCTTGTTGTACCTGGACGATGTCATCGTATATTCCAAGACGTATGAGGACCACCTGAAACACCTGGCGGAAGTGTTCGAAGCTCTGGCAAGCTACGGCCTAAAGGTGAAACCCTCCAAGTGTCACCTCCTGAAACCAAAGGTGCAGTACCTGGGACACGTGGTGAGCGCTGATGGAGTGGCTCCCGACCCTGATAAGATCACCGCAATTAAGGAATGGCCAAGTCCCTCCAGTGTAAAGGAAGTGCGGCAGTTCCTCGGGTTGGTAGGCTATTACCGCAGATTCATCCCCGGTTTCACCAAAAAGGCAGCTCCTATGCAGGACCTCCTGATAGGCCAGTCCCGGAAGGCCAAGAACCAGAAGCCACCCTTCAGATGGGAGAAGTTAGAAGAAGAGTCCTTCCGCCAGCTGAAGATGGCCCTCACGGGGGATGAAATCCTGGCGTACCCTGATTACAGCCAGCCCTTTATCCTCTACACCGACGCAAGTAACATCGGGCTAGGAGCCGTGCTGTCCCAGATCCAGCAGGGGAAAGAACGAGTAATCGCTTACGCCAGCCGAAAACTGCGACCCACCGAGAGAAACCCTGAGAATTACAGCTCATTTAAGCTAGAGTTCCTGGCAGTGGTGTGGGCAGTCACCGAACGCTTTAAGCACTACCTCGCTTCTTCCCGGTTCACCGTGTACACGGATAACAACCCATTGACACACCTGGACACGGCAAGACTCGGTGCCCTAGAGCAGAGATGGATGGCCCGTCTGTCCAACTACGAGTTCACAATCAAATACCGGGCAGGACGCTCCAATACCAACGCGGACGCCCTGTCCAGGATGCCAAACCTACCGGACGTAGGAGAAGATCCAGAGGGACTGGAAGAAGTTGAACTCCTCGCGTTCCACCGTCATGGGACTATCCAGTATTCCCATCGGGTAAGGAGTAAGCAAGCCGCTACGTTTAACCCCTTGCCTCACTACAACTGGGAGGAAACGCAAGACAGTGACCCTGCTGTCCGACTGGTGAAGGAGATGCTGACTCGGCCAGAGGCTCGCCTTGACCCAGACGCTCCGGAGGAAGCCAAGCAACTGTGGGCTGAGAAGAGTCGACTGTTCCTTTACAAGGGGAAGTTGTGCCGCAGAATGGTTAACTCCCGGACGCATGAACTAATCTGGCAAGTAGTGGTGCCACGGAGAGACGCAGCCATGGTGATGGAGGCATACCACGACGGGGCTGGACACTTCGGATGGAAGAAGCTGGAGTTCCTGCTGCGCGGGCGGTTCCACTGGGTAGGCATGAGGGGAACCATCGAGAGGTGGTGCAGAGACTGTGGCCCGTGCAACCTAAGAAGGAAGGACCGTGTCAGCCAGAAGACTCCCCTGCAGTCCATCGTCACCCGGCAGCCGTTGGAACTGGTAGCCTTGGATCATGTAAAACTGACCCCAAGCAGAAGTGGCTACGTTTACGCACTAACCATCGTGGATCACTACTCCCGGTTCTTGGTTGTCGTCCCCGTCAAGGACTTAACAGCTCGAACAGCAGCTAGAGCCTTCCAGCAGCACTTCTGCCGTCCACACGGGTACCCGGACCAAGTGCTGACAGACCAGGGACCTGCCTTTGAAGCGGAGGTCTTCCAGGAATTCTGCAATCTGTATGGCTGCCGGAAGATAAGGACGACACCCTATCATCCGCAAACTAATGGACTTTGTGAGAAAATGAACCAGGTGGTAATGGATCTTCTGAAAACGTTGCCCCTGGAAGAACGCAGTCTGTGGCCTGAGAAGCTGCCCGATCTGGTGGACCTATACAACCACATCCCGGTAGGTTCCACCAACTGTACCCCGGCTTACCTGATGAGGGCAAGGCCTGGTAAGCTACCTGTTGACCTGGAGATGGGAGTCCTGACACCCGAGGACACTTCACCAGAAGCAGACTGGGACACAGAGAGGCAGCAGCAGTACCGGAAAGTACAGGAGAGCGTGGAGCGAAGTCTCTGTCAAGCTAGGGAAAGACAAGAGAAAACTTACAACCAGTATGCTCCCGCTGTTCCCCTGGTACCCGGAGAGCAGGTCTTGAAGAGGAAAAGGCGGCTCCACAAGTTGGACGACCAGTGGGAGAAGGACCCGTACATCGTACTGCCCTCAAGCCACGACAACCCAAAGGTTTGTACCATCAGTAAAGACGGAGGGGAAGCCACAACCATTGTATCCCGGGATCACCTGAAGAAGTGTCCCGAACAGCTACGGAACCCTGAAGAGTAACAAGAAGACCCTCGACCCGTAGAGGAAAGGGAAGACATGTTTAGTACTGTGCTCGGAGACTTCCCTCGGTCTTGGACTCAAGTCAATGGCGCAGTTGTGGTACCCGTACTCACCTTCCTCCAACCAGCATCCCAAGCACCTACGGAGCAACAGGTAGAGCTGGAAGAACAGCCGGTCCAGGAGGCAGAAGACTCCACACAAGCAGAACAGGAGGATCAACCCTCTGCTTATAGTGAGCCTGCCGTACCCCTAGTGAGCCAAAGAGCCGGTAGACAGCTGCCCAGTTTACCCTTGACAGCTCCTACACCCTGTAGTTCAGGGCTAAACAGTCAGCTCCGTAGGTCCACTAGGGCCACTAGAGGCCAGTTACCCGCACGTTGGAGGATTTGAAATGTATAAATTGTTTTATTTGTGGTTACCTGTTTTTCTTGTTGCTTGTAAATAATTATGTGTTTCTAGTTGTTTTTAGGAGTCCTTGGTGGATTTACCGGGAATCCTTGTACAATTGGTTGGAGCGTAACCTAGGAATGGACTAAAGACTGTTAAGGACTCGGGGCAGGACAGACCCCTACCTGGTTACGTCTCCCTGTTTTGGTGAAATGGACACCTTGCTTTTCTTCAAAACTGCACCCGGTTGCGGACACGCCGTAACCATCTTTATGTGTTTTTCTTATTGTATTATTATTGTTTATACCTTGTTATGTTTTTCTAAAAATATGTTTAGTCCCGGAGTACTAAATTTCACTAGGGGGGAATGTGACACCCCAGGGGTCTGGTTGCCACAGTGATAGAGATATTACGTCTGAGAGCAGGTGGGAGGTCTCTTGGTCAGGGATCCTATGCATGCCACACCTCCTGCCCAGTCCTGGGAGGGGAAGAACTTCCCCTATATAAACCTAGGGCTGAGGCAGGGTTAGTGAGTAGAGAAGAAGTAGAGAAGAGAAGCAGCATAGGAAGAAACAACAGGAGCTCTGTGGGAGCAGTGCTACAAGGAGTCAGGGGCTGGCAGCTGCAGAGCTCGCCCTGACTGAGAAGTTATCACCGGACCCGGAGTCCGAGGCTGTGGGGATTAACTCCTATCCAGCAGCAGAAACCGACCGGCAGGGGATTGCAGGTCCTCTGGCCCAGAAACCCGAAGGCACGGTCACACGCGTGGGACCAGCACCGCCGTCGTGGAGCGAAAGCTACTAGAAGGCCCCGAGTCACCGGCCATACGGGTGAGCACCACACGGTACACTCAGGGACGTGGGCTACTTATACCCGCCTCTAGCAAGGTAGCCAGAAGAGTATCGTTAGTTTGGGAGGCCTACAACTCCGCCTGGCCAGGGGAGATCCCATCTGCTCAAGGACTGACCAGGCCCCAATCGCTAGCCAGTACTCCGGGAGGGTCTATCTTTGTCACCAGTAAAAGACCCTGAACTACACCGTACCGTCTCCGAGTGGTTCCTGCTACCCCCATCATCCACGTCGGCTGCCCTGAGGCCATACCCCTCCCGTTGGGGGTTATACTATCACGCTGCACAATCCTACCACGGGCCTCAGCGGTCTGCCCTGCAGCAGCAGCTCCTTAGCTGTACTCAACGGGTGGCGTAGTCGTCCAACATCTACCGCTGATACAGCGCCACTTAGTCTGACTCCCTGAGCACGGACCGGATCACCGCCACGAGACTACAACCCTCAACAGATCCGGCTCCGGGTAAGCTCCCGCGTGCGCAACGCTGCGCGACACAGGCCCAGGGGCGCGTCAGTACTTTTGGCAGTGTGGACAGGTGCCAAGTCCTGCTGGGGAATGAAATTTCCATCTCCAAAAAGCTTGTCGGCAGAGGGAAGCATGAAGCGCTCTAAAATTTCCTGGTAGACGGCTGCACTGACTTTGGTCTTAATAAAACACAGTGGACCTACACCAGCAGATGACATCACTCCCCAAACTGTCACTGATTGTGGAGACTTCACACTAGACTTCAAGCAGCTTGGAGTGTGTGTCTCTCCACTCTTCCTCCAGATTCTGGGACCTTGATTTCCAAATCAAAATTGGAACACTGGGATCTTGTGCAGTGTGTCAATGATTGCCTTCTGGACATCTTTCAAGTCAGCAGTCTTCCCCATGATTGTGGAGCCTACTGAAACAGACTAAGGGGCCTTTTTAAATGCTTAGGAAGCCTTTTCAGGTGTTTTTTGTTAATTATTTTGATTTACTGAGATAATGACTGTTGTGTTTTCATTGGCTGTAAGCCATAATCATCAACATTAACAGAAATAAACACTTGAAATAGATCACTCTGTCTGTAATGACTCTATATAATATGAGTTTCACTTTTTGTATTGACCTGAAATAAAATAACTTTTGATGATATTCTAGTTTAGTGAGATGCACCTGTAAATAGTGTCATACAAACTCAATGCACTGCCAGTGTCTTAGGTAAAATATTCCTGAACAATTCACCTAACCCACTGTTATGCCAAAACCAGAATGAGATTTTTTTTTTTCACTGAACTTTATGAACATGCATAAAAGAGACAAAAGGACAGTGAGAAAAACGCTGAAAAAACGCACCAAAAAACAAGCAAAAAAGCAAGAAAAATCCTGAACAACCTCCTGGCAAGAGATCAGGTTTTTCTGTAAAAAACATGATGTGTGAACATAGCCTAAGAGTGCAAATTGCATGTGTGCTTGAAGAGAGGGAGTGACGTATAACTGAATTCTTGCCCTGGGTGCGGGAAAATCTAGATACACCTCTGACTATAATAGTATAGCAATGATGTTATTTGGCCTTATTTTACTGTCAGGACTTCTATTCACATTTGGCAAGTAATTATATGTCGCCCTGCAGCTAGAAACTGATTGGTTGAGTGTTTCAAGAGAACGGTTTCTCTGTGGTTGTAATTATAGTATGGGCAGAGAGATCAAGGTGGCAATTTGGCTACAATAACATTGGCCATGTAACCGGATGTGAAATTTGTTTTGATGTTTTCAGTCATGTAATAGTAATTGAATTCCCTGCACCATTCTCTTTCCAATCTCTAAATGTTTTCTTTGGTAGAAATTTCTCTAGATACAACAAGTTATAAGTTTTAAATTTCTACTGCAATGGGGTACAAAATGTCCTACACATAAACTTTGCTAGTTTCTATTGTTATATAAATGTGGATATGCTGTGTGTGTATGTGTATGTTTGTGTATGTACAGTACAGACCAAAAGTTTGGACACACCTTCTCATTTAAAGATTTTTCTGTATTGTCATGACTATGAAAATTGTACATTCACACTGAAGGCATCAAAACTATGAATTAACACATATGGAATTATATACTTAACAAAAAAGTGTGAAACAACTGAAAATATGTCTTATATTCTAGGTTCTTCAAAGTAGCCACCTTTTGCTTGGATGACTGCTTTGCACACTCTTGGCATTCTCTTGATGAGCTTCAAGAGGTAGTCACCGGAAATGGTTTTCACTTCACAGGTGTGCCCTGTCAGGTTTAATAAGTGGGATTTCTTGCCTTATAAATGGGGTTGGGACCATCAGTTGTGTTGTGCAGAAGTCTGGTGGATACACAGCTGATAGTCCTACTGAATAGACTGTTAGAATTTGTATTATGGCAAGAAAAAAGCAGCTAAGTAAAGAAAAACGAGTGGCCATCATTACTTTAAGAAATGAAGTTCAGTCAGTGCGAAAAATTGGGAAAACTTTGAAAGTGTCCCCAAGTGCAGTTGCAAAAACCATCAAGCGCTACAAAGAAACTGGCTCACATGAGGACCGCCCCAGGAAAGGAAGACCAAGAGTCACGTCTGCTTCTGAGGATAAATTTATCCAAGTCACCAGCCTCAGAAATCGCAGGTTAACAGCAGCTCAGATTAGAGACCAAGTCAATGCCACACAGAGTTCTAGCAGCAGACACAGCTCTACAACAACTGTTAAGAGGAGACTTTGTGCAACCGTCCTTCATGGTAAAATAGCTGCTAGGAAACCACTGCTAAGGACAGGCAACAAGCAGAAGAGACTTGTTTGGGCTAAAGAACACAAGAAATGGACATTAGACCAGTGGAAATCTGTGCTTTGGTCTGATGAGTCCAAATTTGAGATCTTAGGTTCCAACGACCGTGTCTTTGGGTGTCGCAGAAAAGTTGAACGGAGGGACTCTACATGCCTGGTTCCCACCGTGAAGCATGGAGGAGGAGGTGTGATGGTGTGGGGGTGCTTTGCTGGTGATACTGTTGGGGATTTATTCAAAATTGAAGGCATACTGAACCAGCATGGCTACCACAGCATCTTGCAGCGGCATGCTATTCCATCCAGTTTGCGTTTAGTTGGACCATCATTTATTTTTCAACAGGACAATGACCGCAAACACACCTCCAGGCTGTGTAAGGGCTATTTAACCAAGAAGGAGAGTGATGGGGTGCTACGCCAGATGACCTGGCCTCCACAGTCACCAGACCTGAACCCAATCGAGATGGTTTGGGGTGAGCTGGACCGTAGAGTGAAGGCAAAAGGGCCAACAAGTGCTAAGCATCTCTGGGAACTCCTTCAAGATTGTTGGAAGACCATTTCTGGTGGCTACCTCTTGAAGCTCATCAAGAGAATACCAAGAGTGTGCAAAGCAGTCATCAAAGCAAAAGGTGGCTACTGTGAAGAACCTAGAATATAAGACATATTTTCAGCTGTTTCACACTTTTTTGTTAAGTATATAATTCCACATGTGTTAATTCATAGTTTTGATGCCTTCAGTGTGAATGTACAATTTTCAAAGTCATGAAAATACAGAAAAATCTTTAAATGAGAAGATGTGTCCAAACTTTTGGTCTGTACTGTATATATATACATATTGCTTTATATCTGTGTAGCACCATGCACCTATTGGGTCGCTCCTCCCCATTTTATTTAGATTGCAGAGATCTCTCTCCATTTTCTCTTTGTTAATTGGTTTCATTTGTCATTTCACTCATTTGCTACTTCCCTAATAGTAAAGCACCTCAGAATATGCTGCTTTATTTAAATAAAGATTATTAGTATTAAAGAGTTATTCCCAAGGATAGGGCATAATTTACTGACCACTGGGGATCTGACTTTTGGGACCCCCTGTGAGCCCAGGATATGGAAAATGGTTGTCACGAGTGTGTTGCCACGAAGATCGTCACGAGTACACAGCCTGACTTCTCGCAGCTGACTTGTTGGTGCTTTGTGTTTCTCGGCAGTGAGGGAGTTAATTCTCTCTCTCTCTCTGGGCTAGATGAGGTCCAGCCTCGCCCAGCTGCAATCAATACTTCTGTAGTTAGACTCCTTTATATACCTGCTGGTCTGTTTGGGAGGTGTCGGTGAAAGCATTTCATTCAGACTGACAGAGCGGATCGTGGTGTTTGGAGTTGCTGAGATAAGTGTATTTGGAAGTGTTTTTTCCCTTTCCTCGCTTTATCATTTATCTCCTTTCCCGTTGGTTTTCCCTCTGTTGTAGTTGAGAAGTTGTTTGTATGCAAGGTGGTTTTGGTTTTTCCCTTGTACTGTCTCGTTCGTCTAAATACTGTGTTTGGGCATATTATTTCTTGTTCCCTTTGGTTGTGATCGGGGTCCTTCTCAGGACTAGATTACTGAGGTGCAGGGATCTTCAGGAGGTAGGGGTTACGCTGGCGGCCTGGACCTCTGTACCTTTAACAGTACCTCCAGGTTGAGGGATTAGTCAGGGCCCCAGCTTAGGGTCAGCTTAGGCCTCCTACCTCCAGTATACAGAGACAGCGTGACATTTTCACCGACCCGCTTAGTTTTTCTCCAGCTACCATGGATCCAGTAGCCGGTCTAACTCGGCAATTGCAGAGTTTGTCCATGGAGCTGGCGGACGTTAGGTCCAAGGTTTGGCATCCTCAGGAGCAAGCCGGACCAGAACCTAAAGTAGCTCTCCCTGATAGGTTCACTGGGGGGCGGGACAAGTTTTTTGTTTTCCGGGAGGCATGTAAATTGTACTTTCGGCTGCGGCCTCGGTCATCGGGGAGTGAAGAACAAAGGGTGGGAATTGTCATCTCGCTCCTACAAGGGGACCCACAATCTTGGGCGTTCTCTCTTCCCCCGGGTTCCCCGGCTCTCCAGTCAGTGGATAGGTTTTTCGCTGCCCTGGGACTCGTATATGATGACCCAGATCGGATCTCCCTTGCTGAGTCTAAGTTACGTAGGATCCAGCAGGGAGATCGTCCGGCGGAGGAATTCTGTTCGGAGTTCCGTAGGTGGGCCACGGACACCCAGTGGAATGACCCGGCTCTTAGGAGCCAGTTTTGTCATGGTTTATCCGACAAATTGCAGGATGTGTTGGCACAGTATGACTCTCCCGTGTCTCTGGAAGCCGCTATGGCCCTTGCTATTCGCGTGGACAGACGGCTTCGGGAGAGGTGCGGGATAACTCTACCCCCTGTGATGACTCCACCTCCTACAAGGTCCCCTCATATGGTGGTTCCCCTGGTCAGTCCTGAGGAGCCTATGCAATTAGGAGGGACATCATTTCGGGGGAGGGGACCGGTGCTGCGCCATAAGGCAGGAAGGTGTTTCTTCTGCGGGAGAAAGGGACATTTTATTGGGGGGTGTCCATCCCGTCCCTTGCAGAGTGAAGAGTCGTTGGAAAACTGTTGATCCCAGGTTGTGTGGTGGACGGCAATCTGGGAGTAGGTATTTCGTCCCTAGGTTCGTCTCAGTTTCTCGTACCGGCGGAGGTGGTGGTGGGTACGAGAACTGAGAGGATATCTGTTCTTCTGGATAGTGGGGCCGGGGCTAATCTGGTTGATGCTCGGTTTGCCCGGGTTCAAGGTATGCGGTTGAGTGAGTTGGCTAAACCCATTCCCATATTCTCGATCGATGCCAGGCCTCTCGGGCAGGGAAGTTTTTTGCAAGCTGTGCATGACGTAAAACTTCAAGTGGGGGCAATACATAAAGAACTGTTGTCTTGCTACGTGTTGGAGGGTCTTCCCACTCCTATTGTGTTGGGCCTTCCTTGGTTAGCTAAGCATAACCCGGTTATTAATTGGCAAACCAGGGAGATAAGCCAATGGAGTAAATTCTGTAATAAAAACTGCATGAACACGGTCATTGGTGCGGTTACTCCTTGGGTTTTACCTCCATTTCTGGCGGACTTTGAGGATGTATTCTCGGAGAATGGGTGTCAGGAACTACCTCCTCATCGCGTGTATGACTGTTCTGTAAAACTGCTCCCTGAGGCCAAGTTACCTAAAGCTAGGTTGTATAACCTTTCTGGTCCTGAGAGGCAGGCCATGAAGGATTATATCTCAGAAAGTCTGGCTAAGGGGCATATTAGACCTTCATCTTCACCGGTGGCTGCGGGGTTCTTCTTTGTTAAGAAGAAAGATGGAGGCCTACGCCCTTGCCTGGATTTCCGTGAACTTAATCGGATTACGGTCCGAGATCCGTATCCGCTCCCACTTATTCCCGATCTCTTTAATCAGATCGTGGGCGCCAAATGGTTCTCTAAGTTGGATCTCAGGGGGGCGTACAATCTGATTAGGATGAAGGAGGGGGATGAGTGGAAGACGGCGTTTAACACTCCGGAGGGGCATTATGAGAACCTTGTCATGCCATTCGGTCTGACTAATGCCCCGGCGGTGTTCCAACACTTTGTTAATGACATTTTTCGCCGCTTGGTGGGACAGTTTGTTGTCATATATCTGGATGATATCCTAATTTACTCGCCGGATCTGGTGTCTCATCAGGAGCACGTTAGGCAGGTGTTACAGATTTTGCGGGATAATAAACTGTATGCCAAGTGGGAAAAGTGTGTGTTCGCCGTACAGGAACTCCAGTTTTTAGGCTTCCTGGTTTCAGCGTCCGGTTTTCGTATGGACCCTGGGAAAGTGCGGGCAGTTCTTGAGTGGGATCGGCCAGAGAATCTTAAGGCACTACAACGTTTCCTGGGGTTTGCTAATTATTACCGAAAGTTCATTCGTAATTTCTCGTCCATGGTTAAGCCTCTCACTGACATGACTAAAAAGGGGACGGATTTTTCTAGGTGGTCTGACAAGGCTTGTCAAGCATTCTCCTCTTTGAAAAAATGTTTTGCCTCGGCGCCCATACTCATTCAACCTGATGCGTCTCAGCCATTCATTGTAGAGGTAGACGCTTCCGAGGTAGGGGTGGGAGCAGTATTGTCACAGGGTTCGTCCCCTGGTAAGTGGCATCCGTGCGCCTTTTTCTCTAAAAAATTGTCGTCCGCTGAGAGGAATTACGATGTCGGCAATAGGGAACTCCTGGCCATTAAGTTAGCTTTTGAGGAGTGGCGCCATTTTTTGGAGGGGGCAGTTCATCCGGTCACCGTCATCACCGATCACAAGAACCTGCTATATCTGGAGTCCGCGAAACGTCTGAATCCCAGACAAGCTAGGTGGTCATTGTTTTTTACCAGGTTTAATTTTGTCGTTACATATCGTCCTGGGTCAAAAAATGTAAAGGCGGATGCCTTATCTCGTAGTTTCCCTGGGGCCGGGAATACGGACGACCCGATTCCTATCCTTCAGGAGGGGGTGGTGGTCTCGGCAGTATGCTCTGAGCTGGAGGAGGAGGTATTGGAGGCTCAGGGGGACGCCCCTGTTGGACCTCCAGGGAGACTGTTTGTTCCAGATCAGTTGCGACAGAAGGTGATCGAGGCACACCATAACTCAGTTTTTGCAGGACACCCGGGGAGTAAAGCAACTGTGGATCTCCTCTCGCGTCGGTTTTGGTGGCCTAACTTACATAAGGAGGTGGTAACTTTTGTCGCGTCCTGTGGGGTTTGTGCGCACTCTAAGACCTCACATACCCGTCCGTCTGGGGCCCTCTTACCTTTGAAGATCCCGGGGCGTCCTTGGACTCATCTGTCTATGGACTTTATTACGGACCTCCCTCCGTCTTCGGGTAAAACGGTCATACTCGTTGTAGTGGACAGGTTCAGCAAGATGGCACATTTTATCGCTCTTCCGGCTCTCCCTAATGCTAAAACTCTTGCGCAGGTGTTCATTGGGGAGATTGTGAGGCTTCACGGGGTACCCTCCGAGGTGGTGTCTGATCGGGGGTCTCAGTTTGTGTCTAAGTTCTGGAAGGCGTTTTGTGCACGGCGGGGGATGCAGTTGTCATTCTCATCGGCTTTTCATCCTCAGACCAATGGTCAGACGGAACGTATGAACCAGAGCTTGGAGACATATCTCCGGTGTTTTGTGTCAGAGAACCAGGAGGACTGGGCTTCTTTCTTACCTCTGGCAGAGTTTGCTCTTAATAATAGGCGGAGCGAGTCCACTGGTAAGTCCCCGTTTTTTGGGGCATATGGTTTTCACCCCCAGTTTTGTACTTTCAGTGGGGGGGGCTCTTCGGGGGTTCCTGAGGAGGAACGATTTTCCTCATCACTCGCTTCAGTATGGAGAGGGGTGCTGAAGAGTCTGAATACTATGGGGAACCGATACAAACGTATGGCTGATAGGAGGAGAGTGTCTGGTCCGGACCTAAGTGTGAACGATCGGGTATGGTTGTCTACCAGGAATATAAAACTTAAGGTTCCCTCCTGGAAACTGGGTCCCAGGTTCATCGGGCCGTACAGAATCAGTTCTATTATTAATCCGGTGGCATTCCGTCTTGACCTCCCCCCTACGTTTAAAATTCACAACGTGTTTCACAGATCATTACTTAAGAGGTATGTGGCGCCGGTGGTACCGTCACTTTTACCTCCCCCTCCAGTGGTTGTCAATGGTAACTTGGAGTTCCAGGTATCGAGGGTCATTGATTCACGCTTTAATCGCCGGTCCCTTCAGTACCTGGTTCATTGGAAGGGGTATGGTCCTGAGGAGAGGATGTGGGTTCCTGCGTCGGATATTAACGCTGACCGATTAGTTCGGGCCTTCCACACGACTCACCCGGATAAACCTGGCCCTGAGGGTCCGGAGGCCCCTCGTAGAATGGGGGGTACTGTCACGAGTGTGTTGCCACGAAGATCGTCACGAGTACACAGCCTGACTTCTCGCAGCTGACTTGTTGGTGCTTTGTGTTTCTCGGCAGTGAGGGAGTTAATTCTCTCTCTCTCTCTGGGCTAGATGAGGTCCAGCCTCGCCCAGCTGCAATCAATACTTCTGTAGTTAGACTCCTTCATATACCTGCTGGTCTGTTTGGGAGGTGTCGGTGAAAGCATTTCATTCAGACTGACAGAGCGGATCGTGGTGTTTGGAGTTGCTGAGATAAGTGTATTTGGAAGTGTTTTTTCCCTTTCCTCGCTTTATCATTTATCTCCTTTCCCGTTGGTTTTCCCTCTGTTGTAGTTGAGAAGTTGTTTGTATGCAAGGTGGTTTTGGTTTTTCCCTTGTACTGTCTCGTTCGTCTAAATACTGTGTTTGGGCATATTATTTCTTGTTCCCTTTGGTTGTGATCGGGGTCCTTCTCAGGACTAGATTACTGAGGTGCAGGGATCTTCAGGAGGTAGGGGTTACGCTGGCGGCCTGGACCTCTGTACCTTTAACAGTACCTCCAGGTTGAGGGATTAGTCAGGGCCCCAGCTTAGGGTCAGCTTAGGCCTCCTACCTCCAGTATACAGAGACAGCGTGACAATGGTATACAGGAATCAGACTCTGTAGCGGCCTGTCTTGAATGGAGAAGAGGTGCACATGCTCCATTCATTATTTGAGGGACTGGGAATAAATCTTTAAGGGAATTTTCTGGGATTGACACATCAATGGCCTATCTGTGGGATTATTAATCCATTTCAGATTGGTGGAGTCCAGTACCCTGTACCCACCTGGGTTGCCATCCTTCCAGAAATTGCAGGACAGTCTGTAAAAATAAGGCACTTTTTTGCCCTGTCTGTAAAAATTTAAGGCTGAAAAAACTTAAGCAAATTATTTTGACCATAGTTATTATCATTTTACAGTTCACAGTGAATGCAGCTGATGTCATTATATCAGAATTATAGGCCGTACACATGTATCACTGATAATCTTAATGATTTGTTAGAGTTTTCCCAATTTGTCTGTAAATATTGTCTTTCTGTGATTTTTTGAAAAGCTGTCCAGAAATAATAAGTCAAGTTGACAACACTGGCACTCACATCAATCAGTTATCTGTGGCTGGATGTAAAGAATTTACTAGAAACGAGTAGCGTGGCTCTATACATTGTTTAGTGACTGTTAACATGTAGTTCTGTAATCTCCAGGTCACTTGAATAAGAGAAGATGTAGCACCAACTTACTTTATTGTTTACATCCTGCTGCCTCCAGATGTGATGATGACTGGTGGAAATGTTAAGTGTTGTCCTGGACAACCCCTTTAATTTTAATAGTGTGATAGCCTTTTGTATGTCCAGAATAAACACTTTACAATATTCTAATAATATTATTATAATTATAGCGTAGTGGAATATGATGGCACTCTATCAGCAAATATAATAAATAAATATAGTTTTTATATAGTAAATATTCTCAGAAAAAAAGATTACGAATATGAAGAAATGATCATGCTCTATGATCATATAAATCATTTTCTGCTTCACATCTCCAGATGGTGTTACATTTTAGTGCAGTGTAGATATTTGAATGTTTTGTCATATGGTACGTAAGATCATCACAAAGGCTGCCAGCTAAATGGAAGGTTTACACATCTTTTGGCTGGAAGTACAATATTCTCCTCCTCCTACTTGGTTTCCAGTCTTGGCCAAGAAAATTATAAATGCTTTAATAAAATTCTATATTTACTTACTTGCTGAGAGAAAATGATCCACTGCTTTCACATAATAGTGTGTCAACATTTTATGTCATGTGTAACAGTAAACCAGTACCAGGTCTATATACAGTGCTGGCCAAAAGTATTGGCACCCCTGCAATTCTGTCAGATAATACTCAGTTTCTTCCTGAAAATGATTGCAATCACAAATTCTTTGGTATTATTCTCTTCATTTAATTTGTCTTCAATGAAAAAAACACAAAAAGAATTGTCCTAAAGCCAAATTGGATATAATTCCACACCAAACCTAAAAAAGGGGGTGGACAAAAGTATTGGCACCCTTTGAAAAATCATGTGATGCTTCTCTAATTCGTGTAATTAACAGCACCTGTAACTTACCTGTGGCACCTAACAGGTGTTGGCAATAACCAAATCACACTTGCAGCCAGTTAACATGGATTAAAGTTGACTCAACCTCTGTCCTGTGTCCTTGTGTGTACCACATTGAGCATGGAGAAAAGAAAGAAGACCAAAGAACTGTCTGAGGACTTGAGAAACCAAATTGTGAGGAAGCATGAGCAATCTCAAGGCTACAAGTCCATCTCCAAAGACCTGAATGTTCCTGTGTCTTCCGTGCGCAGTGTCATCAAGAAGTTTAAAGCCCATGGCACTGTGGCTAACCTCCCTAGATGTGGACGGAAAAGAAAAATTGACGAGAGATTTCAACGCAAGATTGTGCGGATGGTGGATAAAGAACCTCGACTAACATCCAAACAAGTTCAAGCTGCCCTGCAGTCCGAGGGTACAACAGTGTCAACTCGTACTATCCGTCGACGTCTGAATGAAAAGTGACTGTATGGTAGGATACCCAGGAAGACCCCACTTCTTACCCCGAGACATAAAAAAGCCAGGCTGGAGTTTGCCAAAACTTACCTGAGAAAGCCTAAAACGTTTTGGAAGAATGTTCTCTGGTCAGATGAGACAAAAGTAGAGCTTTTTGGGAAAAAGCTTCAACATAGAGTGTACAGGAAAAAAAGAGGCATTCAAAGAAAAGAACACGGTCCCTACAGTCAAACATGGCGGAGGTTCCCTGATGTTTTGGTGTTGCTTTGCTGCCTCTGGCACTGGACTGCTTGACCGTGTGCATGGCATTATGAAGTCTGAAAACTACCAACAAATTTTGCAGCATAATGTAGGGCCCAGTGTGAGAAAGCTGGGTCTCCCTCAGAGGTCATGGGTCTTCCAGCAGGACAATAACCCAAAACACACTTCCAAAAGCAGTATAAAATGGATTGAGAGAAAGCACTGGAGACTTCTAAGGTGGCCAGCAATGAGTCCAGACCTGAATCCCATAGAACAGCTGTGGAGAGATCTCAAAATGGCAGTTTGGAGAAGGCACCCTTCAAATATCAGGGACCTGGAGCAGTTTGCCAAAGAAGAATGGTCTACAATTCCAGCAGAGCATTGTAAGAAACTCATTGATGGTTACCGGAAGCGGTTGTTCGCAGTTATTTTGGCTAAAGGTTGTGCAACCAAGTATTAGGCTGAGGGTGCCAATACTTGTGTCCGGCCCTTTTTTTTGAGTTTTGTGTGAAATGATCAATGATTTGATTTTTGCTTCATTCTCTTTTGTGTTTTTTCCTTGCAAGCAAATTAAATGAAGAGAATAATACCAAAGAATTTGTGATTGCAATCATTTTCAGGAAGAAACTGAGTATTATCTGACAGAATTGCAGGGGTGCCAATACTTTTGGCCAACACTGTAGCTACTGCCGCTCATGACATGTTGCTTTTTCCATTTTTATTTCATTACCCTACTTACTATATTTTTTAAACCAGCAGCACACAGCAAGGACAAAAATATCTTCCCCTTTATGGTGCTTGGTTTTCCTTTCCAGATATTGGGCCCTTGCATGATCCTTGTGTCAATTCTCCACCGTAGTGTTTGCTAACAATTCCTTTCAAAAGAGGGGTCTTTAATAGGCATCTTTCTGAGCACCCTTTAACAGTCGCATTGTATGGAATGTATGCCCTTGATTTCAATTTTTGTCCAACCTGTGCATTGTGTCATCAAAGAAAAGAATGTTTTTCCCTCATTACCATTTCTATGTACATATATAAAATTCTACACATTTTGTGCAATTCCTACCTAGGCAGTCGTACTCAGAGATGTTAATAGCTTATTCTGAAGTTGTGTCTTGAGCAGCTAACAACTTTGCCGTCTCCTTACTTCCTGATTTCTAATGGGGCGGGTTCTCCTGCTTAAGTGACAGTTCTGGTGAGTAGCAGAAGTGACAGTTCTGGTGAGTAGCAGAACTGTAGTATTACTATAACTTTAAAGCCCATCATAAGTTCTGTTATAACACATTCTGTGGTTTCCAGTGGTTTGCGCTGATGTGCACACTGATATCACTATATTTACTCATAGAGATAACAAGACATTTGATCAAGCACATGCATAAGAAAGTGACAGCTATGATTAGGAGAACTGCTCTAGAAGCAGCTGATGGTGGAAGCTGGTGATTTTTGCAAGATTTATAACAGCAGCTTGTCAGGAGCTGAGAGAGAGATGAGTAGCTAACTGTTGTATAGAAATCAATGGGCTAGGGTTCAGATTAAGGATAGCTGCCTCCTGGCTGTGTTTGATTACAGCAGAACATAGCTGGATCTTGCCTACCCTGAGCTAACTTCTGGAGGTCTAGGCCAAGAAGAAGTTACCTTATTGTTGGCAAAAGGATATAAACAAAAATCCTATTTATATGTACGTAAATATATCAGTAATGCAATTCAAAATGTATATCTATGATATTTAGGTATTTCGAGTGTTGCATCTATATTTTGTAATCAACATAGTCACTCACTATTATTACTTAAGCCATTCAGACTGATATGTATGGGTGTCACTCACCGTATGTTACTCGCATTGTCCCTCCCTGCTGGTAGGTGTGCCTTCCCAGGTTCCAGTCAGTCACTAAAGATTGACTTAAAGGGGTATTTCCATCTCCAAGATCCTATCCCAATATGTAGTAGGTGTAATAATAATACCTCCAATTAGAAATATAGTATAGTTTTCCTGATTCGCTATGCCTCTTTCCTCATGTGTAGGGCATTTGTAGGGCATTGTAGGACCTTAGGTATTCATGGTTACAACCACTAGCAACTAGCTAAGGTACTACAATGCTCTGCACATGAGGAAAGAGACATAGCGAATCAGAAAAACTATACCACATTTCTAATTGGTGGTATTTGCTAATATTATTATTACACCTACAATATATTGGGATAGCAGCTTGGAGATGGGAATATCCCTTTTACAATAAAGCTACTTCACTCAATGTTTCTGGCCCGTGCAATAGCCTCCGGCTGTGTCACATTATTTCAGAAACAAATTACCGTAAAATGGTCTTAGTGGGCCATTTTAAGTAAAATCCAGTATGGTGTTAATTGCCTATATAATATGATACTATTTTTAAGATACCAAGTGCCCAATTATTAAGGGCGTTTTTCCAGTGTTCTTGTGCAAAATGCCTTGAAACATAACAAAATGTTCGGTTAATTTAAGTTCAGCAAAAGTTTTGCCACTTTTATAATTTTTATGCAAGTCCAAGCCAGCCTTGCCAAAGTGGGTAGAGTTTTGGCAGGACAGGATGTGGTGAGATAAATTCAACAACAGTTCATCCAGGATGGCCCATCAGTGCAAGCTGTAGCAAGAAGGGTAGCTGTGTCTGTCAGCACAGTGTCCAGAGCATGGAGCAGATACCAGGAGACATGGAGGGAGCAATAGGAGGGCAACAACCCAGCAGCAGGACCGTTCCCTCCTACTTTGTGCAAGGAGGAACAGGAGGAGCACTGCCAGAGCCCTGCAAAATGACCTCCAGCAAGCCACAAATGTGCATGTGTCTGCACAAATGGTTAGAAACCGACTCCATGAGGGTGGTATGAGGGCCCGAAGTCCACAGATGGGGGTTGTGCTCACAGCCCAACACCGTGCAGGACGCTTGGCATTTGCCACAGAACACCAGGATTGACAAAGTCGTCACTGGCGCCCTGTGCTCTTCACAGATGAAACAGGTTCACACTGAGCACATGTGACAGACGTGAAAGAGTCTGGAGACGCCGTGGAGAGTGATCTGCTGCCTGCAACATCCTTCAGCATGACATGTTTGGCAGTGGGTCAGTAATGGTGTGGGGTGGCATTTCTTTGGAGGGCCGCACAGCCCTCCATGTGCTCGCAAGAGGTAGCCTGACTGCCATTAGGTACCGAGATGAGATCCTCAGACCCCTTGTGAGACCATATGCTGGTGCGGTTGGCCCTGGGTTCCTCCTAATGCAGGACAATGGCAGACCTCATGTCGCTGGAGTGTGTCAGCAGTTCCTGCAAGATGAAGGCATTGAAGCTATGGACTGGCCCGCCCGTTCCCCAGACCTGAATCCGATTGAGTACATCTGGGACATCATGTCTTGCTGCATCCACCAACGTCACATTGCACCACAGACTGACCAGGAGTTGGCAGATGCTTTAGTCCAGGTCTGGAGGAGATCCCACAGGAGACCATCTGCAACCTCATCAGGAGCATGCCCAGGCGTTGTAGGGAGGTCATACAGCAGGGGTCTCAAACACGCGGCCCGCGGGCCGCATGCGGCCCCTGAGGCTGCTTTATGCGGCCCGCAGGCACAGACCCCTTGATGATCCCGACCAGGTCCAGGAGGAGCCGCCGACAGCAGCGCTGCATTGCCACACAGAGACTGTCTCCCAGCACTGCATTTCCAATGCCAGCCGCCGGCCAATCAGAGGCCAGCAGCTGATATCTGCGTATCAGCGCAGCGAGTATGACGTCATTGCCATATGCAGATGTCAGCTGCTGGCCTCTGATTGGCCGACGGCTGACATTGAAACTGCTGTGCTGGGAGACAGTCTCTGTGCGGCAATGCAGCGCTGCTGTCAGCGGCTCCTCCTGGACCAGGTCGGGATCGTCAAGGGGTCGGACTCTGTGGTGCCTGCGGGCCACATCTGCAGGAAGGCCGCCGAGGGAACGGAGGACAGGTGAGAATCATCTTTTTTTTTTTTTTTTATGTGTGTGAAGAACAGCACAGGGGGCACATAGCCACAAGAGGGGACCTGGATGGGGCACATAGCCACAGGATGGGGACCTGGATGGGGCACATAGCCACAAGAGGGGACCTGGATGGGGCACATAGCCCCAAGAGGGGACCTGGATGGGGCACATAGCCACAGGATGGGGACCTGGATGGGGCACATAGCCACAAGAGGGGACCTGGATGGGGCACATAGCCACAAGATGGGGACCTGGATGGGGCACATAGCCACAGGATGGGGACCTGGATGGGGAACATTACTACAAGATGTTTGCCATTATTACTATATGATGCTAATTGTAAGACAATATTACTGAATGTGGCCAATTGGGGGAAACAAAATTGTAAAAATCAAAAAAATAAAAATAAAGCATGAAAAAATATTGTGTACTAAAAATGCTGTTTTATATGTAAACTAAACACAAAAAAGTGCACGTTTATTATCGCCACATCCATAACGACCCAAGCCATAAAAAAATAAACACGGAAAAAATGTTCAAAAGGTGTATACAAAAAAAAATGGTATCACTAAAAATGTCACATTGAACAAAGAATGCGGCCCCCCAAATTCAAATTTTTTCCATGTGCGGCCCATATACCCAGCCGAGTTTGAGACCCCTGTCATACAGGCACGTGGAGGCCACACACAATACTGAGCCTCATTTTGACTTGTTTTAAGGACATTACATCAAAGTTGGATTAGCCTGTAGTGTGTTTTTCCACTTTAATTTTGGGTGTGACTCCAAATCCAGGCCTCCATTGGTTGATAAATTTGATTTCCATTGATGATTTTTGTGTGATTTTGTTGTCAGCACATTCAACTTTGTACAGAACAAAGTATTCAATGAGAATATTTCATTCATTCAGATCTAGGATGTGTTATTTGAGTGTTCCCTTTATTTTTTTGAGCAGTATATATTAGATTGTATACATTTCATGAAATTCCTACCTAGATTTACATTATAGAGAGGCTTTTACACTTGTGTTTTCGGAAGTGAGCAGCATTAATGCATACATTTTCTCTGTGTTAGGGAATACTGTGAAGGAATCTGCAATGTACAGTACTCGTGTGCTGCCTCCTAGAGAATTGGTTATTAAGAAGACAAATGTACATAGCAATTCCAATAAAAGAGCATCCCCATAATTAGAGATGTAAGGAACACATATAAATACAGTTATTACGGTGCAGAAAACATGATTTATTTGGACTGCTGCCAATGCATTGGAAATGAGGTCAGCAATTTACAATGCAGGCAACAAAATACCCCCTTTTGGAATAGATGATGGAAGTTTACACTGTGAAATGTCAATATGAAAGATATCAGCAAATACTAAAAACGTACTATTCATAAAGGGGTCAGGGATTAGCGGAAAGGTTTAATCCTGTGATATAATCTCTGTAATATCTACAAACACATTTTATCCCTCTAATGTTAGAACTGAATGCTTTAGTAGTAATAAATGCCATGATCATCAGAATGGTATCATATTGCACAGAGAAATAAACATTCATTTGTGGTACAGCTGGATAGGCTAAATATTTACTGTCATACTGCTGTATTTATAATCAACATTGTGCACCTAAATTACAGCTCTTTTACTAAAACTGTTTTTCTGCTACTTAAAAACCACCTTTTATGTGCAACTGAGTTAAATGAAAAAATATTTCTTCAACCACTTGGGAAGCTCTGCATGAATTTATTACAGAGTTCAATGAGGACTGTATAAATTGCTGTGCAGCCAGTTCCCTATAGTGGTGGCTGCAAGTAGAAATAATTTTATCATGTAAGTCTACTGTTGTCAGAGTTTTACGCCACTTTTACGAGCTCACAATAAAACACACAAAAACTAAACCAAAATGGATTTTTCTGGGAAAAATGTTAAGGAACATCCTTTCCAGGGTAATGACTTGTATATAAGGCAAAATAAATAACCAAACACAAAAATGATCCTCCACACCTTGGGCTATCTTCACACATAGTGTTTTTGATGCGTTTTTGCACTTTTGCATTGCTTTCAACGGTGAAAAATGCACTCACCAGGAAATGTAATTTTAACATTTTACTACCTTATCTGGCCATGTGCTGTGTGACACATCATCAGACACATCGTGTTTCATTTATGAAGGAGGGACTCTGAAAGTCACAAAGCCTATTTTTATAGGGCCATCAGGCGGCCCTTACTATTCTTAAAGGGTCAGCAGACGGCTATGCTTTGTTGTTCCCATTATTAAAGAATGGGTCTCTTATACTATTATTGCGTATGCAGTGACTGTAAGGGCTGCCAAAAATTTGGACACACCCCAATACTCCTTTGAAGAGACATAGAGGAGGGCCTCAGTAAAAAAAATTGTCCCATTATAAAGGAGTAGGTCTCCTATAGTGGTAATACCCATGCAGTAACTGCAAGGGCTGCCAAAATTAAGCAAAAACCCCAATACCAATTTAAAGACACATAGAGCTGGGCCTCAGTAATGACATGTTCCCATTAGAAAGGAGAACGTCTGCTATCCAGTTATAGGGTATGCGAGTCCAACGGCTGCCAAAATTTTGGAAAAACCCAAATAACAATTTAAAGAAACATAGAGCTGGGCCACAGTAATGACATGTTCCCATTATTAGGAAGTGAGTCTCCCATACTGTTTGCCTATGCAGTGAATGCAACAGCTGCCAAAAATTTGGAGGAACTCCAATGCCCCTTGCAAGAGATGTAGATATGGTGATATGGTAGATATTTTGGTAATATGGTGGTGGAGGATGAGGAGAAGGAGGAAGACAAGAGCAAATAGACAAAATCAGAAAGTGTATACCATGTCTGGGTGTGAAGACAGAGGTGCATGGGAATAGAGTTAGACCTCCCAAAAAAAAGACACTGTATTTGAGTTTATATTGCGCTGCTATCATTTGGTGGTGTTGAGAAGTCTGGCCCAATCCAGCACTTGTTCATTTTTATAAGAGTCAGGCGCATTCACCTGTCAACTGGAAATGCTGACAGGCTATCAGTTATAATTCCACCTGCGGCACTAAAAACCCGCTCTGACAAAACGCTGGCGGCAGGGCAGACCAGGACCTCCATGGCGTAGAGAGCCAGTTCATGCCACGTGTCCAGATTGGATAGCCAATAATTATAAGGCACAGAGGAATCATGGAGGATGTTGGTACGGTCAGCAAGGTACTCCCTCAGCATCTTCCGAAACTTTTTTCTCCTTGTGAGAGTACCCTGCGCTTCAGGGCCTGTGCGATGGGAGAGTCTGAGAAAATTGTCCCAGAACTTTGACAGTGTTCCCCTGCCTGTGCTGGATTGCATTTGCGTCTCTCTCGACTGTACTCCTAGGTTGTCCAACGAACTGTGACCTCTGTCGCCAGCGTTTTCTGATGGGAATTTTTTTAATAATTCCGCAACAAGGGCATTCTCTTACTGCCCCATTTTATTAGGCCTGTCTGGCGTGGGAATAAGAGACAGAAAGTTCTCCTTGTAGCGTGGGTCTAGAAGTGTCACCAACCAGTAATGACTGTCACCCAAAATTTGGACAACGCGAGGGTCATGGGAAAAGCAGAGTAACATAAACTCAGCCATGTGTGTCAGACTGCTAACAGGCAAAACTTCCATGTCCTCAACAAGAGGACGACTGACCATGATCTCCTCCTCATCCTCCTCCTCCTCATCCCTGTCCTCAGGCCATCCATGCTGAACAGATGGTATGACATTTGTGCAGGTAGTGTACCATCTATAGCATGGGAAACTAGCTCTTGTTCTTCCTCCTCCTCCTCCTCTTCCTCATTGTCACCCAATCCACGTTGGGATGATATGAGGCTGGGCTGTGTGGAATCACCATGTATGGTTCCTTGCTCCATCTCATCGTGCTCCGCCTGCAATGCATCCTCTTTACACTGTGTTCAGAATTATTAGGCAAATGAGTATTTTGATCACATGATACTTTTTATACATGTTGTCCTACTCCAAGCTGCATAGGCTTGAGAGCCAACTACCAATTAAGTAAATCTGGTGATGTGCATCTCTGTAATGAGGAGGGGTGTTGACTAATGACATGAACACCCTATATAAGGTGTGCTTAATTATTAGGCAACTTCCTTTCCTTTGGCAAAATGGGTCAGAAGAAAGTTTTGACTTGCTCTGAAAAGTCCAAAAATGTGAGATGTCTTGCAGAGGGATGCTGCAGTCTTGAAATTTCCAAACTTTTGAGGCGTGATTACCGAACAATGAAGCGTTTCATGGAAAATAGCCAACAAGGTCGCAAGAAGCGTGTTGGCCAAAAAAGGCACAAAATAACTGCCCATGAATTGAGGAAAATCAAGCGTGAAGCTGCCAAGATGCCATTCGCCACCAGTTTTGCCATATTTCAGAGCTGCAACGTTACTGGAGTATCAAAAAGCACAAGGTGTGCAATACTCAGGGACATGGCCAAGGTAAGGAAGGCTGAAAAACGACCACCTTTGAACAAGAAACATAAGATAAAACTTCAAGAATGGTTCAAGAAATATCTTAAGACTGATTTTTCAAAGGTTTTATGGACTGATGAAATGAAAGTGACTCGTGATGGGCCAGAGGCTGGATCAGTAAAAGGCAGAGATCTCCACTCCGACTCCGAAGCCAGTAAGGTGGAGGTGGGGTACTGGTATGAGCTGGTATCATCAAAGATGAACTTGTGGGACCTTTTCGGGTTGAGGATGGAGTGAAGCTCAACTCCCAGACCTACTGCCAGTTTCTGGAAGACAACTTCTTCAAGCAGTGATACAGGAAGAAGTCAGTATCGTTCAAGAAAAACATGATTTTCATGCAGGACAATGCGCCATCACATGCATCCAACTACTCCACAGCGTGGCTGGCCATTAAAGGTCTAAAAGAAGAAAAAATAATGACATGGGCCCCTTGTTCACCTGATCTGAACCCCATAGAGAACCTATGGTCCATCATAAAATGTGAGATCTACAGGGAGGGAAAACAGTACAACTCTCGGAACAGTGTCTGGGAGGCTGTGGTGGCTGCTGCACGCAATGTTGATCGAAAACAGATCAAGCAACTGACAGAATCTATGGATGGAAGGCTGTTGAATGTCATCATAAAGAAAGGTGGCTATATTGATCACTAATTATTTGCGTTTTTTTTTTTGCATGTCAGAAATGTTTATTTCTAAATTTTGTGCACTGATATTGGTTTACCTGGTGAAAATAAACAAGTGAGATGGGATTATATTTGTTTTTTATTAAGTTGCCTAATAATTCGGGACAGTAATCGTTACCTGCACAAACAGATTTCCTTCTAAGAAAGCCAAATCTAAAAAAAACCCACTCCAACTTCAAAAATATTAAGCTTGGATATTTATGAGTCTTTTGGGTTGATTGAGAACATAGTTGTTGATCAATAATAAAAATAATCCTCTAAAATACAACTTGCCTAATAATTCGGCACACAGTGTAATTGTAAGCAGACAGCATTTCAGAAGACTTGAGAAGCAGGATCGTGATGATAATTATGGTGTCATCGCCGCTCACCATCTTGGTAGAGTCCTCAAAGTTTTGGAGGATAGTACAGATGACTGACATCCATGTCCACTCCTGAGGTCTTGTGTGTGGAGTCTGACATGAATACCGATGGCCTTGTTGATGTTGGTAGTCAACAACTGCCCTCTTCTGCTCACAAATCCCTCCCAACATCTGCAATGCAGAGTTCCAACGTGTGGGGACATTGCACACCAGTCGGTGAGCTGAAGCTGCTAATGCTGCTGAAGCACGACAAGGGTGGCCGAAACTGTAGCTGACTTTCTAAAATGGGCATACACACGGCGTACTTTGACAAGCAGATCTGGCAGATCCGGGTTGGTTTTGAGAAAGTGCTGAACCACAAGGTTAAGCACATGGCCAGGCATGGTTCATGTGTGAACTTGCCTCGCCTCAGAGCCGCCACCAAGTTCCTGCTATTGTCACACACGACCATGCCTGGCTGTAGGGTCAGCGGTGTCAGCCATAGATCTGCCTGCGCTTTTCAGAGCTGTCCACAACTCTTCAGCATTGTTCGTTTTGTCACCTAAGCATATTAGCTTCAGCACAGCCTGTTGTCGCTTGGCCGAGGCAGTGCTTCCAGCTTCTGACTGATGTGGTCATTTCGGAGATGGAGGCGGAGGAGGAGGATGAGGAGGTGCAGGAGCTGTAGAATGTGAGTGCAACTCTGATTTACCCAGGCCCCACAATCCTTGGCGTTGGGAGGATATGTTCCTTCCCAAGGTCCGACTGGGTCCCACTATATTAACCCAATGTTCCGTCAGTGAGATGTACAGTCCATACCCACAAGCACTTGTCCACGTGTCTGTGGTTAGGTGGACTTTCCCAGTAACCTGCGTTGTTGAGGGCACGGCTAATGTGGTGGGACACGTGCTTGTGTAATGCGGGGACGGCGCACTGGGAGAAATAGTAGAAGCTGGGGACCGAGTTCCATCACCATCAGGTTGCAGAAAGCTTCCGTCTCCAAGAGCCTAAAAGGCAACATTTCGAGCGTAAGCATTCGCGAAATGTGTGAATTTAGTAGTGTGGCCTGTGGGGCGTTGGCTGCGTATTTGCGCTTGTGTTCCTAGGACTGGGGTAGGGACAACTGAACACTGCGCTGGGACAAGGACACGAACGTGCTTGCTGATGGTGCTAGCTGAGAGTGTGTAACGACACGTGCAGGGCGTGAGGCATCTTCGCATGTGCCGTGGACAGGGGATTGGCGTGCATGCATAACAGCGGGAGAAGCAGTGGTGTCACCTGCAGACACTGTTTCTAGACCCTGGGGTTCAGCCCACTTAGTTGGGTGCTTTGCTGCCATGTGCCTGATCATGTTGCCAGTGGTCAGGCTGCTAGTTTTGCTACCCCTGCTGCAGCTGGCCTGGCAGGTGGTGCAAATGGCCTTTTTGGGGTTATCTGCAGAGTCTTTAAAAAACAACCAGACTCGGGAAGACCTAACAGTTGTACTGGCAACTTCCATCATTTTGGCGTTACGGGGAACGCTTTCCTGCCTTGTGTCTGCGGCCACCACACTGCTTCTTCCTGCCTGTTGTGGTACTGTGTGCTGCTGTCCTCACTCTGCATGTCCCCCTGCCAGGTTGGGTCAGTTACTATATCATCCTCCACCTCGTCTTCCACATCTGCACACTTGTTCTCCTCCTGACTTTCTGGCAATTGTGTCTCATCATCAACCACCTCTTGCGACAGTAATTGCACTTTCCCACTGTCGCCTTCATGTGACCGTGGCTGCTCAAATGTTTGGGCATCGCTACTTGCGCCATTCTCCTCTTGACTCACTTGAAGCTGGCCGGGCAAGAGACCCGAATCTACAAATGGAAAAGTGAACAGCCCTTCTGAGTTTCCAAGTGTGGGATCAATTGTCTCCGGGCACTTAGCATAGTGGTATTAAGGAGGATCAGGGTGAGGAATATGTGGTCCAGACTTACGGCTACTGAGACTTGACTTTGTGGAAGACAGGATGGTGGTGGTGATAGCAAAGTTATTGGAAGCATTATCTGCTATCCAATCAACAACCTTTTGACACTGCTCTGGGTTCAATAGTGGTGTGCTGCGGTCCCCTAATAATTGGGACAGGAACTTTGAGCGACAAGATGTGGGTGTTTGTTGTGGCACAATTTCAGCTTGCCCATGGCCACGTCGTCGGCCTCTGCATGCACCATCACCATCACATCCACTTCCCTGTCCCTTGCCATGGACCTTGCCCATTTTAAATGGAGCACATTATTTTCCATGTTCACTAGAAATGGATGATTTTGGAACGCTGTTATATGTGATACGTCTGACTGTGAACAACGGTTTTAAATAGCAGGCCTGTAGTTTGCTAATACTATTCTTCACAGACACCTAGTGTGAATAGCTTGACCGACACACTGCAACAAAATGGAAAAGGAGGCCAATATTTTGCACGTTCAGTTCAAATTTCTGGATTTTTATCACTGTAATATGGAAAAGATCTGGCTGTAAACTGCAGTGCTAACAAGCAAATGGAACTGAAAAATTGTGTACTCTGGATTGCTTTTTAAGCAAATAACCAGGATGAAGATAAAAAAAAAATTTCCCTGGCCCCTGATACCTGGGGCTATGTCTACAAATATTTGTCACAGCAGGATCACTCAGAAGTTGAACATGCAATGAACCCTCTTGCTTTATCATGCACTGCAGTCTGTCACATAACCTGTCTGCCTTGGTTTTTAAGCAAATAATCAGGATTAAGATAAAAAAAAAAAAAATTGCCCTGGCCCTTGATACCTAGGGCTGTGTCTACAAATATCTATAAGAACAGCAGCAGCAGGAACGTGCACTATATGCACTGCAGTCTGCCACATACACTGCCTGCCTGCCTGACTCCTGCTTTCAACACTGAATATATGCAGCTGGATTAGTCCTCAGAAGGGCTGTTAGTTCAGATGGATATATATGTATGTATTGTAATGCAGCAGGTTGCTAGCATTACTGTAAATGGTCCAGGATGTGCTTACTGGACCATGTACCTTCCCCTTTATCTGACTGGTCACATGACTGTGACATCACCCAGGTCCTGCATGCACAGTAAAGCTCTGTATACATGACTGGGACAGCACACAGGACCTATACACACAGCTGACTGATCACATGACTGTGACATCAGCAAGGTCCTGTCAGTATGAGGCTGTCTGTGCACAGCATATATAAACCTGCTTAATTTGAGACAGGTGTGTTCGGTGTGAGAGGCGTGAGGCCTGTTCCCCATGTGTGTGGGATACCGTGATACCGTGATACCGTGGAGCCTGGCAGCCTGAAGGCAAAGACTGGATCCTGTGCGGATACTAGTGGCCTTGGAAGGCAGCGGCTTTGAAGTGAAGCCTGGTACCTGAAAGGTCGAGCCTGGATCCTGTGCGGATGTCAGTGGCCTTTGAGGGAGAGCCGGCTTGAGTAAGAGTCCTGGAAGGCAGAGCCTGGATCCTGTGTGGATGTCAGTGGCCTTTGAGGGAATGACGGCTGGAGACCCCTACCTGGGAAGCCGCAGAGCCACAGTGGTGGCAGAGTAACGGACTGAGACAGCTATACCCGGCAAAGGTAATACCCGGTGCTATATGGACATTGTGATATGAACATTGCTACTTTATTACCTTGCCGTAAGCTGTACCCTGGAGCAAGTGGGCCGGTGTGCCACTTGGCTCATGAATTGTTTGTGTGTAAACCTGCCGGTGGCGGACTAAGATGAACTGTGTGTGAACAGCGGTTTATGAAGTGCCATAATAAACTGCAACACTGTGTGAAAAACGTAAAGACATTGCACGTGTGCATTGATTGACGCAGCGAAGCGAGTTACCCCCAGTATGATGACGAGCGCTGCCTTACAGTATATATATATATATATATATATATATATATATATATATATATATATATATATATATATATATATATATATATATATATATATATATATATATATATATATATATATATATGTTGTGGAATACTTTTTTTCTAATTATAAACAAGCACATCTCTCCCTGCCTCAGCAGCAGCTCTCTCTACTCTACCTGTTTCCGGGGTCGACTGTAACGAGCACAGCGGTGCCAGGTCTTATATAGACCTGATGACGCTGTGCAGTCAGCCAGTCACAGTGATGCCGACAACCAACATGGCTACTGCATTATAGTGCGTGGCAAGCAATCACTGCATGTTCATTGGTTCTCTAAAGAGCCCCAAACATGCAGGGCAGGGACCCGAGTTCCCGCCCGAGCAACCCGAAAATACTCGCCGAGCTTGTTGAGCACCATGATGTTCGGGCGAGTACCGAGCAGTGGCAAGCACCTTCGCTCATCACTAGTCACCAGGTCTTATATAGACTCGCTGACTCTATGCGGCCAGCCAATCACTGTAATACCACAACCAAGATGGCTACGGCATTACAGTGCATGGCAAGCAATCCCTGCATGTTCATTGGCGCTCTAAAGAGTGCCAAACATGCAGGGCTGGGACCCGAGCTCCTGCCGAGCAACCCCAGAAATACTCGCCGAGCGCCAAGCATCTCGACCAGTGAGATGCTCTGGCGAGTACCAAGCAGTAGCAAGCACGCTCGCTCATCACTATTCTTTAGAATTTAATTCTGGAAGAAACCATGATAAAAAAAATGATGTTTGCCTTCTCTGTGGGAAATCTGGCTCTGTCTGACAGATGACTCTCTGCCCTTACAGCTGTTGAATCTCTTGCAAGCTGCTAACTCTGCAAAGTGTGGACCACCTGGTCGTTTATAGTCTATTGATGGTCTAGAAGTAGTTAAACTACCAGGAATATTAGGTATGAAATAGGGATGAGAGGATTGTGCAAAATTTGAATTCACCTGTTCGCTTGGATTTTCTCGGGAAATTCGATTTGCGAAAAAGTTATTCTCCGGTAATTTAATGACCCTTATTATAGTGTGGGTCTCTCCAGACCCCAGAGTATGATAAATGGAAGATGGAAAAAATATATGTATTTATACTCCCCTTACTATTCACCTCTGCAGCCCCTCTGCTCCTCACTGCTACTACAGATTACCGCCACTCACATTGAAATCCCTAGGCCTCTCACGCTGGGCTGGGACTTCGGGCTTTGATGAAGCCCAGTAGGACTCTGTCCATGTGTGCGTAATTTCATGGCACATGCCTTGACTTTCCCTGTGTTTGTACAGGATTCTCCCAGGCCTCATCTGGATTTCAGCGTGATTAGTGGCTACTAGTGATGAATGAGCACTAAAATGCTCAGGTGCTCGAAGCTCAGGTCGAGCACATTGGAATACTCGGGTGCTCGACCCGAGCAACGAGCCCAATGTAAGTCTATGGGAAACTCAAGCATTTTTCTGGTGGTCCCCCCTGGCAATCTGCAGAAGGTCAAAAATTGCCCAAATCGATGGGAAAGGTGCTCAATTAAACGTCAGGCAGGCAGAATATATAGGCAGACAGGCAGGCAGGGTATATAGGAGGGTGCATGAAAAACATAGCAGGGCACTTGGAACACACTAGTGCCCTCCGATTTTCATGCACCCATCTCTTTAAAAAAGCCGGCCGGCAATTCATCAGCGGCATACACCGGTACCCGACAATTTAGAACAGAAAGAATAGAGCATCACACATAGATTAGATAGATAGAAACATGTCAGTCACATATATAATAAGTACAGTGACAGTGTTGGTTACTGTACTTGTTATTTAGTGTTAAAATAAAGGATTTATTAAAAAAAAAAATAATAGTGTTTTTGTCTCTTTAAAAAAGCCGGCCGGCAATTCATCAGCAGCATACACCAGTACCAGACAATTTAGAACAGAAAGAATAGAGCATCAGACATAGATTAAATAGATAGAAACATGTCAGTCACATATATAATAAGTACAGTGATAGTGTTGATTACTGTACTTGTCATTTAGTGTTAAAATAAAGGATTTATTTAAAAAAAAATTGGCATAGGGTTCCCCGTAATTTTAGTCTCTAGCGGAGGTTAAGCAGACGGCTGGGGCAGATGTTTGAAGCCTGGGAAGGGGGTAATGCCCACGGAGCTTCCCAGGCTACTAATATTGGCCCCCAGCAGAATACCTAGCCTTTACCAGCTATTAAAATGGGGGACCCCCCAAAAAAATGACGTGGGGTCTCCCTTATTTTAATAGCTAGCAAAGGCTAGGCAGACAGCTGGGGGCTGATATTAATAGCCCAGGAAGGGTGCCAAGAATATTGGCCCCCTCCCAGGCTAGAAACACCAGCCTCGCTCTTCCCACTGCCCTGTAGCGGTGGCAGTGGTGTAATAGGGCAGGGGTTGATGTCAGCTTATAATGCCCGCTGACATCAAGCCCAGGTTAGTAATGGAGAGGCGTCTATAAGACACCCCCATTACTAACCCCATAGTCAAAGTTAAAAAAAAACACAAGCACCCAGAATAAAGTCCTTTAATTGAAATAAACACACAATTCTTTAATGTTCTAAATTAAACCATACTTACCATGACGCCCATTCCAGCTGAAGCCAACGATCTCCTGCAATAAAAATAAAATAATAAACCAACCTCATCCTTAACTTTCCATGGTTCCCAGGACGGCTCCAGCTCTGCTGCATTCACATGACAGGCTGGATCGCAGCCGAGAGCTGCCATCCAGCTTGCCATGCCGCAGACACTGAGAAGCGCAGGCATGCTTGCGCTCCTCAGTGTCTGGCTGTGATGGCATCCAGATGAGCCGAGTTCATGTCCAATTCAGGAAATAATTCGTGAAATTCATGAAATAATTTTAAAAAAACTGACGTGGGGCTTCGCCCTATTTTTGTGTCCCGCCAGGTACAGCATGCAGGAACGGGCTGCCCCCAACCACCAGCTGCCTATTTGTACCTGGCCGGACACAACAATACAGGGAAGCCTTTGACTATGGGGTTAGTAATGGGGGTGTCTTATAGACGCCTCTCCATTACTAACCTGGGCTTGATGTCAGCTGGCATTATAAGCTGACATCAACCTCAGCCCTATTACCCCACTGCCACCGCTACAGGGCAGTGGGAAGAGCAAGGCTAAGTGCCAGAATTGGCGCATCCTATGGATGCGTCATTTCTGGGGCGGCTGACGGCTGGTGTTTCTAGCCTGGGAGGGGGCCAATATTCATGGCACCCTTCCTGGGCTATTGATATCAGCCCCCAGCTGTCTGCCTAGCCTTTGCTAGCTATCAAAATAGGGGTGACCCCACGTCATTTTTTTGGGGGGGTCCCCCATTTTAATAGCTGGTAAAGGCTAGGTATTTAGCTGGGGGCTGATATTAGTAGCCTGGGAGGCTCCATGGGTATTACCCCCTTCCCAGGCTTCAAACATCTGCCCCAGCCCCACGCCAATTTTTTTTAAATAAATCCTTTATTTTAACACTAAATGACAAGTACAGTAATCAACACTATCACTGTACTTATTATATATGTGACTAACATGTTTCTATCTATCTAATCTATGTGTGATGCTCTATACTTTCTGTTCTAAATTGTCTGGTACCGGTGTATGCTGCTGATGAATTGCCAGCCGGCTTTTTTAAAGAGATGGGTGCATGAAAACACTATTATTTTTTTTTAAATAAATCCTTTGTTTTAACACTTAATAACAAGTACAGTAACCAACACTGTCACTGTACTTATTATATATGTGACTGACATGTTTCTATCCATCTAATCTATGTGTGATGCTCTATTCTTTCTGTTCTAAATTGTCGGGTACCGGTGTATGCCGCTGATGAATTGCCGGTTTTTCATGTTTCACTGTGAGCACTGTTCCCATCTGTTTGGGCAATCACTGTAATGCCACAACCACCATGGCTGTGACACTACAGTGAGTGGCAGACAATCCCTCCATGATTGGTGCTCTAAACAGTGCCAAACATGCAGGATGGGGACCCGAGCTCCCGCCCGAGCATCGCGCAAGTACTTGGCGAGCTCCGAGCATCTCGAGTACTGAGATGCTTGGGCGAGTACCGAGCAGTGGCGAGCATGCTCGCACATCACTAGTGGCTACCTGAAGATGTTGTGAGAACCAGACTGGCGAAGCAGAGGGGTCAGAGAAATGAGCGGTAAGGTGAGTATAAGAATTTTTTCTTCAACATTTTGATGACCTGTTATGGTCCATAAAAATGGCAGCCAGCCATAGTTATGAGGAAAGATTAAAAGAATTATGGTACATTTATTTAGTTTTGAGAAGAGACATTTAAGAGGGAACATGATTAACTTGTACAAGCACATAAATGGCTAATATGAAAAGAATGGTCAAAAGCTGTTTCATGTAAAACCCCTTCAAAAGACAAGGTGACACTCCATGCACCTAGAGAAAGACAGGTTCAATCTCCAGAGGAGTCAATTTTTTTTTTTACCATAAGAACTATTAATCTGTGGAATTGTGTATCTCAGGAGCTGGTCACAGCGGTAACCATCAATGGTTTAAAAAATGGCTTAGATGCTATTTTACAAGAAGGCATAAATGCTAATATAAATGTGTCAAATTCTTCTCTGAATGTTTAGTCCAGTGGATAGACAATTGGGGTCAGGTGGAAAAGATTACCTCTTTTAAGGTTGTGGTTGTGCATATGCCCCTTGTTTTTGTCCTTTCCCATCTCTTGAATTAACTTGATGGTCATGTGTCTTTTTTCAAACATATTAGCTATGCAATTAAGTCTGTAGAGATGTATGAGGGCTTGTTTCTTGCACCCGGCAGTGATGGTTTTATTGATACCAATTTGTGGTTTTTGATCAGCTTTTACTGCATTTTTTTTTTACAGAAGTGTAGTGAATAGAAAATCACAATTGTGACGTTTTGAGTTTTTTCTCATTATAACATTTACCATATGAGTTAATTAATTTTATATTTTGATATTTTTGGACTTTTATGGATGCGCCATTACCAAACGTTTTAATTTTTTTTCGTTTCTTAACTTTTATTAGGGTAAAAGTGGGGTTATTCGATTTTTTTTTTTTTTTATATTTTTGAAAACTTTTTTTTATATTTTTTTTCTGTATTTTCTAGTCCCCTCAGGTTCTTTGAACCTGCAAACATCTGATCATTTATACTGTATGGGCCAATAATACAGTACACTATAGTATTGCACTATATTGTGAAAATCACAGTCTCCTATGAAGCTTAGCCTGTAGCTGAGCTTCACTGGAGAACCAAGATGACAGCAACTGCTGAAGGCCCCTAGATGCCATGGTAACCCATCGGTGCTCTGCAATTGTGTCGCAGTGTGCCAATGGGAACTGCTCCAAATTTGAAAGACTAATAGGTCTGGAAATGGTTAAGAGCCATGATTGGAACTCAACTCTGGCCACATCTGTTAGTGAAAGATACCAACTATGTGACATACAGGCATTTACAGTGTATGGAGGGAGCTTAGCTCCTTAGCCTCCACCACACACAGTCACCAAAGCCCTGATATACAGTTAGGTCCAGAAATATTTGAACAGTGTCTGAAACTTTGTGATTTCAGCTATGCATGCCACTATTTTTGATTTACGGCTATGGCCCCACTATCAGTATTTGGTCAGTATTTTTCCTCAGTATTTGTAAGCCAAAACCGGGAGTGGGTGATAAATGCGGAATTGGTGACATGTTTCTATTATACACTTTCTCTGATTGTTCCTCACCTGATTTGGCATACAAATACTGAGGAAAAATAAAATGAAGTAACTGAGATGGAATTGAAGTGTAGACTTTCAGATTTAATTAAAGGGGTTGAGCAAAAATATCCTGTGAAATGTTTAAGAATTACAATAATTTTTCTACAAAGACTCCTCATTTCAGGGGCTCAAAAGTAATTGGACAAATTACTTTTACCATAAATAAAATATTAATTTTTAATATTTGTAGATAATCCTTTGCAGGCAATGACTACCTGATGCCTAGAAGCCATGGACATCGCCAACTGCTGGGTTTCCTCCTTTATGATGCTTTGCCAGGCTTTTACTGCAGCTGACTTCAGTTGTTGCTTGGTTTGCAGGGGGAGAGACTTTTGTGTGCTGGACCTGATCATGTGACCCAGAGAGTTTCCTGGGTATAAAGGCCGTATGTGTCAGATTGCAGGGGCTTTTGGCGCCAAGAGAGTGCAGGGTGCGGATGTGCACCGGAGGAGACGCTGCAGCCAGAGATTTGGCGCCAAGCTGCAGAGTGGAGCAGACGTGCTCCAGAGGGACAGCAGAGCCCAGCGTGACATACCTCAGCCAGAGGGCTGCGCTACACCAGAGATGGACATCGCCTGAGAGGCTCCGCACTCCTCACAGAAGACCCACTGAGCCCTGCGCATGTTGGTCACAGTCAGGACCTGTGCCCCACACTGAGTAAGCCTGTCCCCCCCTTCCCCCAAGCATGAAAGACTACCATCGACGGTCAAGCCTAGAAGAGCTGAGAGAGGAACGCGACAGGAAAGACGCGCCAGCAGCAGCGGAGGAACTGCGCAAGTGAACAGAGCCGTCACTTACAACTCTCACCTACGGTACAGGGGACAGTTGGGATTGGGATCTCAGGTTGGGTGGGTGCCGTTTGGTGCGTGGGAGGCTAAACGGGATCTGATAGACTTTATCTGGAAGAGACTCGCGGCCTAGCGGGAAGGACCGGTGACCCCCCTAGGGCCATATAAAGAGAAAAAGAACTCGCGTGGTGTCTCCCACGACTGGGTGCATCACACTGTGGCAAAGAACTGTACTGTTATTCACTGAAATATTTCTAATTGTTATTCCAAGTTGCTGTTTATTACCCTTGCTACTAACCCCCTTTGTAGAATAGCTGTTATACATATAAAGTGGTTATATCAACCCCTGACTGTTCTTGTCTTGTGTCTCTGTGCGTTGCATTCTGGCACCTGCATTACACTCGTTGTGGTTGAGGTCTTGTGATTGACTCGGCCATTGCAGAATATTCCACTTCTTTGCCTTAAAAACTCCTGGTTGCATTCACAGTATGTTTTGGGTCATTGTCTATCTGTACTGTGAAGCGCCATCCAATCACCTTGCTGCATTTGGTTGAATTTGCGCAGAAAGTATAGCCGTGTACACTTCAGAATTCATCTGGCTCCTTCTATCTTTAGTCGCATCATTAAACACTAGTGACCCAGTGCCATTGAAAGCCATGTATGCCCATGCCATCACACTATCTCCACCATGTTTTACAGAGGATGTGGTGTGCTTTGGATCATGAGCCGATGCAAATCTTCTCCATATTTTTTTTCCATCATTGTGATACAGGTTGATCTTAGTTGCATCTGTCCAAAGAATGCTTTTCCAGAACTGGACTGGCTTCTGGAAATATTTTTTTTTCTGTATTTGCTCTCATAAAGTCTTCTCTATATAGCAAATCAAAAACCTGGCACTCAAGTAGACTTGAAGATTTTTAAAGAAATAATTGTTTAATGATAGCATAGTACAGTAAGCAGACGTTTCGGTCCCAAGGACCTTCATCGGTGTACTACGACAGAAGATAACACAAAGTATAAGTGTCACATAGACAATTGTAAACATGCAACATTTTGCATACAAAACATAAACATGGTGAAAAAACAAAGTAGAAAAACAACATAATTGGTCATGGATATACAGCATAGGGTTGACAACAAGGGGAAACGGATGGGAGAGAGGGAGAGGATGGGGCAGGGAATGAAAGGAAATGGAAATGTAATGGAACCTACCAGAAGATGTGGATCTAATGGATAAGGCAGAAGCCTGGATGTAGTGAACTGAGGAGAGAAAAGAGTGTGAGCCCCTGTGGAAAAAATGTAGGAAGGTAAAAGAGGGAGAGAGAGAACAAAAACAAACAAAAAAAACCTTTACCAGTGGGGTATAGTGACTAGTGTTGAGCCACCCCCGTAGTGTTCGAGTTCGGTTCGGTTCGTCGAACACCCGTGTGTTCGCCGAACTGTTCGTCGAACTGTTCGTCGAACACCTTCGAACACCGTTAAAACCAATGGCAGGCAAACAAAAACACATAGAAACACATAGAAAACACCTTCAAAGGTGTCCAAAAGCTGACAAACTGCTCAGAAGACACAACTAACACATGGAAAAGTGACAAGTACATATAGTCATGCGAAAAGAAAAGAGGTGGAGGAGTAAAAGGAGGGGGAGACACAGATATAGGCATGTCATGCCCTTCTAAAATCCAAAAAGTGAGAAGCCGACACGTTCAGTCCGCTCCTGCCCGTGCCACCTCCACGTCGCCGGGTTTGTGCCAGAGCCGCGGTGAACCCTGACGGCCAGCCCACCTCTCCCAATACTGGTGCCTGTCCGCTGGTGGGTCGAGCGAGCCCCCCTGTGGTGGAGGCAGCTCTAAGCTTTTTAATTTAAATTGTCTCTCTAATTTGAATGAATACACTTTAAATCCATTTACAAGGATCTATTGGAGGGCAAGTCTCATGCCAGCAGCCGCGTAATTCCAGCTCCAGTAGCGTCCACTAAAGCTGCTGCAGTTAAAAAGCTTTTATAAGGATCGAGCTCGGCTGTCCACCGCAAGGCATCCTACTGCCAGTCCCAGCCCCTATGCCTTGGGGTGCCTCCTGATGCTCTTCACTGAGTATCCCGTGGTCCCGAAGCATTTCCTTTGAAAAAATTAAGTGTCCAAACTACAGGTGGTGTAGCTTGCTTAACAGCCGGGATAATCCGCTGACTAGCAGACACTGCTACTAGGCACAAAGTATTTCCTGGGCTAGATGCAGTTAAAAATTTGTAATTAGATACTCTCGTTGGATGCTGAGAAAGCATTCCATAGAGTCTCCTGGCACGCCATATATGATTCTCTTAAAAAGCTTGGGGTAGGGGTCTAGGGGACCCTTTTATAGCCAAAATCACGGCCCTGTATCGCAATACGTCACCTAGGCTGAAGATAAATGGAACTGTAGCACCCTGAGGGCTCGGTTGCTACAGAGGTATTGCACTTCACCCAGAGGTGTGATATCTCACTCTCAGGTAAGGATGTAGTGTGGATCAGGACCCGACACCTGCATGCATTACACCACATTGCCGTGGGGCAGGGCGACTAATATGCCCCTGAGATGGGCACGACAGTCCCTGTCCCTGGCTGGAGTGGGGGGAGGGAACACTGAGGAAGGGGAACCCTGTAGTGCAGGAGCAGGGAGGAAGCAGTTCCTGGGTGCATTGAGAAGGGAGTATAAAAGGTGGGCACCATCTTAGTTCAGTGCAGAGAAGTCTGAGCAGAAGTGGCAGGGAGCAGGGGCTCTGCATGAGCTCTGCTCCGGAGGCGGGCCTAGTAACAGAGGCCCAGGCCTGGAAGAGGGAGAAGGAAGGAAGAGGAGCGGAGAAGGCTCCAGGAACGAGGAACGAAGGGATCCCAGGGGTGCGGACGGGCGAGTCGCCACCGCACGCCCGAATCCACCTGCGTGGAGGGGTCAGGCCAAAGGGGGAGACCGGTCCCCGAAACTAGTGGAGGCAGGAAACGACCCTCAGCTAGAAACAGGAGGCTGTGACATTTTATGTGGCGCAGCCCCTCGCTGCACCCGCTAGGAAGGCACCACATAGGGTCAGGGAAACTGGCGCCAAGTTTACCAAGAGGAGGCCCGAGGCAGCCGGACAGAAGGGTTGGTAAGAAAGGCCAGACAAAGGACACACAAAGGGGGTCCTGTGAAGCGCTCCAAAGTTATCTGGGAGTTGTCTGAGCCCCTCACCTGGTGAGCACAGTACGACGTGGGCAGCCGTTACCTGCAGACGTGGTCTGGATAATAAGAACTGTGAGTAAAGGCCCAGGACTGCATCACTGACTCCGTGTCGTTACTGCTGCTGCCCTGCACCATCACCCCCATCCTCCGCATACACTGCCCTGAGGCTATACTCCTCCCGTGGGGAGTTATGCTACGCTCTGGTGCACCCACAACACCAGCCTCAGCGGTCTGCCCTGGAGCGGCGGTTCACTCTGACCGCAATCCACGGGTGGCGTAGTCGGACATTTAAACATCAAAACCACATAAATAGTTCCGCCACTGGTTTGACCGCCCTGAGCCACGGAACCGGGTCGCCGCCACGGAGACTACAACCACCAGCATCCACCAAAAAGGGTCCGGCTCCGGGTGTCCCAAGGCCCAGGGGGTGCGTCAGAACATTTTCATCACCTTTCACAATCACCAATGGGACAAGGCAGGGATGTTCTCTGTCCCCTCTCTTATACATCCTAGTGACGGAGCACCTGCTCTCATCAATTCGCCATAACCCCAATATTAGGTGGATTGAGGTGGGAGGCACCGAGTACAAGTGCTCTCTATTTGCTGATGATGTCCTAGTATATATCACTCAATCACATATATCCATCCATGCTGTTATGGCTGAAATAGATCACTTTGTTACATGGTCAAATTTTAAAATCAATGCAGCGAAGTCTGAGGCCCTCCATGTCTCCCTCCCCAAATCCATATAGGATTCCATCCAGTCCAACTTTCCCTTTGCCTGGCCCTCACAGGGTATCAAATACTTAGGAATTCCTATTCATAGAGACCTCTCCCATCTATGTTATCTTAATTTTGGGCCCTTTATTGAACAACTCCATACAGACCACGGTTGGCAAGTTAGAACTGTAAGATTCACTACGTGAACCACTGGTGTTTTGTGGAAAAGCACATGTACACTGTGTTCCAAATTATTATGCAAAAAGTGTTTAGGAGTGATAAGGGAAGAATTTGTTTGTTTGTCAGTTAAACTCATTGATGGTGATGTGTGTCAGGGCTCTTTATATCACTGTAAGCAATTGCAGACACCTGTGCTAATTAGTTTGGCAGGTGTGTCCAATGAAAGGCAAGACTACTTAAGAAGGCTGTCTCACATTATTAAGCAGCCTACATTTTCTGCCAAAATGGGAAAGAAAAAGGATGTGTCGGCTGCTGAGAAGCAACAAATTGTGGAGTGTTTAGGTCAAGGCATGACTACAATCAACATTGTGCGATGATCAGGATGAAGTGTCTTGGCAATCAAAAAGTATGTAGCTGATTCACAGTACACACGTGTGCGTGCTGATAAGGGCAAATTGAGGACTCTTTCCTACAGGCAATTACGTCAGGTTGAAAGAGCAGCGGCAAAAAAGCCTTGTCATAGCAGCAGACAAGTTTTTGAAGCTGCTTGTGCCTCCAACGTCCCCCGAACAACAAGATGCAGGGTCCTTCAGAGGTTTGCAGCTGTGCATACGCCATCCTGTCGACCTCCTCTATCCACTTCACACAAGCAGAAACGGCTCCAGTGGGCCAAACATTACATGAAGACTGATTTCAAAACTGTTTTGTTCACGGATGAGTGCCGTGCAGCGCTCAATGGTCCAGATGAATGGAGTGGAGGATGGCTGGTTGATGGACACCCCACGCAAACACGGCTACAGCGCCAACAAGGAGGAGGTGGAGTAATGTTTTGGGCTGGAATCATGGGGAGAGAGATTGTCGGCCCCTTTAGGATCCCTGAAGGCGCTAAAGATGAACTCCATAATGTATGTGGATTTTCTCAAACAGCACTTCCTGCCATGGTTCAAGAAGAAGAACCGTGTATTTCACAGCAAGATCATTTTTCTGCATGATAATGCACCATCTCATGCTGCACATAAAACATCTGCATCTCTGGCTGATATGGGCATAAAAGGGGACAAACTTATGGTGTGACCCCCATGCTCCCCTGACCTCTACCCCATTCAGAACCTTTGGAGCATCATTAAAAGGAGTGTCTATGATGGCGGGAGGCAGTTCACATCTAAGCAACAGCTCTGGGAGGGTATTCTGTCCTCATGCAAAACAATTGAAGCAGAAACCATCCAAAACCTGACAAATTCAATGGACGAGAGAGTTCAGAAGCTCCTTTCGAACAAGGGGTCCTATGTGAAAATGTAACATCACCTAGAATAAAGTTTTGAGTTGAAAACTGTTTGATTTCAGTTTCTAACAACCTGCTAATGCTTATAATTTCAAAAATGACCATTTTTTTGGTCTTTATTAAAATGAAAAGGTTGATCGAAAAGTTTGGGGGATCTAAGAGTGTGGCAACCCAGTAGTCATGATTACTTCGAATTCTGACAATATGAGGGTCATGCTGCAGGTAGTGCAGCAAGAAGGCACTTATGTGTCTTGCGCATCTCGGAGCCCCAAAATTATTTTCCGGGCTAGATGCAGCTAAAAATTATTATTAATTTTAAATCTGGTGAAGCTTTAGTATAGATGGCCTAATAGGATCAGTGCTGCACACTGCTACAAAGCCCAAATTATTTTCCAGTCAAGATACAGATAAACATGATTAGTAATTTTAAATCTGGTGGAGCTTATTATAGATGGCCTAATAGAATCAGTGCTGCACACTGCTACAAAGCCCAAATTATTTTCCAGCCAAGATACAGATAAACATGATTAGTAATTTGAAAGCTTAAAACGGTTGGTAGGGTGATTTTAACCAATCATCAAGCTTTTACTCTCCCCAGGATGACACAGGGGTAGAAAAGTCGTTTCAGATCCATGATTTGTTCATCTTTATGAACGTGAGTCTGTCTACATTATCAGTGGAGAGCCGCGTGCGCTTATCTGTCAGCACACCACCAGCAGCGCTGAACACACGTTCAGACAGAACGCTGGCTGCGGGGCATGACAAGATCTCCAAGGCGTAAGTGGCTAGCTCCGGCCATTTATCCAGATTGGAAGCCCAAAAAGAGCAAGGGTCCAGTGACACAGTCATGGCTTCAATGTTTACTTGGAGATACTCCTGTACCATCGTCTCTAGGCGTTGACTATGTGTCAGACTTCTTGTCTCCTGTGGCCTTGCAAAGGATGGGCTAAAAAAGTGGTGAAATGATTCCGCAAAATTGATGTTACCAGCAGATACTGTGGTTCTGTTACGGTTTGAGTGCTGAACACTTGACGGTCCCACGGTTGGCAAGTTGGAACTGTGAGATTCACTACGTGCACCACTGGTATTTTGTGGAAAAACACATGTAAGATTCTGCAACAGTCTCTGCTGATACTCCTGCATGCGTGCATCCCTTTCTATGGCAGGAATAATTTCTGCAAATTTACTTTTGTACCGGGGATCTAACAGTGTGGCAACCCAGTAGTCAGGATTATTTCTAATTCTCACAATTCGAGGGTCATGTTGCAGGTAGTGCAGCAAGAAGGCACTCATGTGTGTTGCGCATCCAGGAGCACCAAGTCCCTGTTGTGTTGGTGGCGAGGTAACAATCATGCTTCCTTCCTCTGTCCTCTCCCCCCAACCTCGCACAACAGAAATGTGATCAAGGTCTCCCTCATCTGATGAGTCTTCCATCAGTTCGTCCTCCACTTCTTCCTGGGCTCCTGCACCTTCCTCACTAGTTTGGCTGCTACCATGCGCCCTGGTAAAACCATCTCCCCCACCCTCACATGCCTGCCGCCTTGGTGCTGCCGACCGTCTGGACCTTGCAGATGTTAGCCCTTCCGCATACAACTCCTCCTCCTCTACTTCCTCCACCTCCTCTTGTGCCACCACCTGACTGCGAATTCTGTTTAACATGTGCTCCAGCATGTAAATCACCGGAATAGTCATGCTGATAATGGCATCGTCAGCACTAAACATCTTCGTCGCCATTTCAAAACTGTGCAGAAGGGTGCATAGGTCCCTGATCTGAGACCACTCCTCCAGCTTGATTTGCCCCACCTCTGGATCTCGTTGGCCCAGGCTATACGTCAGAACGTATTGCACCAGGGCTTGTCGGTGCTGCCACAGTCGCTGCAACATGTGCAGAGTTGAATTCCACCGGGTAGGCACATCGCATTTTAGCCGGTGAAGTGGCAGGCCCAACGACTTCTGTAGAGATGTAAGTCGCTGAGCTGCGGGATGCGAACGGCGGAAGTGAGCACACAGCGACCGTGCCCTCTGCAGAAGGCCATCTAGTCTGGGATAGTGGGCTAAAAATTGCTGGACAACCAGGTTCAACACGTGAGCCATACAAGGCACGTGTGTGACATTGCCCCGGCGAAGGGCCGCACCCAGGTTTGCAGCATTGTCACACACGGCCTTCCCTGGTTTCAGGTCCAGTGGAGACAACCATTCATGAAATTGGTTCTCCAGAGCTGACCACAACTCCTCAGCTGTGTGACTCACATTTCCCAGACATTTCAATGTAAAAACCGCCTGATGACGTTGAGCCCTACTGCCAGCATAATAAGGAGGTGTGCAGGATCCCTTCTGTGCAGTTAGAAAGCTTGTGGCATGACCAGACAGGCTTTGGGTGCAGGTGGAAGACCGAGAGGAGGTTGAGGAGGCAGAAGCAGTGGAGGAACTTTGACATAAAGAGGATTGACGCACAACTCGTGGGGACGGCAAGACTTGGACAGCAGCCCCTTGTCCTGCTGTCACCATAGTTACCCAGTGCCCAGTCAGCGACATTTAACGCCCCTGTCCATGCCTACTCATCCAAGTGTCTGTGGTGAAATGCACCCTGTCACACAGAGTTTCTCAAAGAAGCGGTGATGTTGTGTGCGACATGCTGGTGGAGCGCAGGCACACCTTTCTTTGAGAAGTAGTGCCGACTGGGCATCTGGTACTGGGGCACTGCGACGGACATAAGGTCTCGAAAATCCTCTGTGTCCACCAGGCGGAAAGGCAGCATTTCTGTAGCCAAGAGCTTGCAGATGGTGAAATTCAACCTCTTAGCTTTCTCATGGCTAGGAGGAAATGGTCTTTTACTTGTCCACATCTGAGGGACCGAGGGCTGGCTATTGTGCTTAGACGAGGTTGATAAGGGTGTCCCCGGCAAACTGCCGGTCTGTGAGGAAGATGCAGGCGGACATGTTAGGTTGCCTTGATCCAAAGGTGGTGCTATCGATGTCGGACAGCGCTCAACACTAGCTGGTGTTACCACCTCCAAAGAAAATGATGACCTGCCAATCACGCTGGCTGTTGCGGGTAAAGAGGTGGCAGGTCTGCGCCCCAAAACAGGTGTGACTGCTGTCCCCCCAGTCACAGAGGATGAAGAGGCCGCGGATGCACAAGATATGGCAGACGGTGGTTGGCCCGGCCGCCTAGGCCGCATTGTAGCACACTGAGCTTCCCACTGCAACTTATGCTTCATGTCCATGTGCCGGTTCATGCATGAAGTACTCAAACTATGTATTTTTTGGCCTCTACTTAGCTTTTGCTGACAAATGTTACAGATAACACGAGTTGGGTCATCTTTATCGATCTGAAAAAATGCCCAGTCTATGCAAGGCTTAGCACCCATGCGACCTGAAGAGCCACCACGACTTGTGGTGAGAGGCAGAGTTGTGTTTGAGGATGCAGTTGTTGACGTGCTTCCAGTACTACGTCTCTGTCCAGGAAGGCGCAACCTGACCTCGTCGTCACTAGCATCTTCCTCCACCTCCTCTGCTGACCTCATCTCTTGGCTGACTGTGGGTTGACAGTAAGTGGGATCTCCAACCTCATCATCATCACCCTGTGCGTTATCACACCCGTCGTCCTCAGAGCCAACCTGTTCCTGCCCTGACAAAAAACTAAAGTTGTCGCTCCAATCAGGTATTTGAGTCTTATCATCGTCTTCCTCATTGTCTCCACCAACAGGAGTTACAGTTTGGGAATGAGGGTCTACATTATGGTCAGAACCTTCTGCGTCTGGTCCTGGATCCGACTCATAAAGATTCTGGGCATCAGTGCAGATCATTTCCTCGTCTGGATTCACAGAAGCGCTGGAGTCGACCTCTGATTCCCAGGCTATAGTATGAGTACACAGCTCTGCAGACTCAACCATCTGTTCTACCTCATACTCAGACGGGCAGCTGGAGATTTGGGAGCTGTGAGGAAGCAATCGCGATTGGGGTGACACCTTTGAGGACTGGAGTATTTGTGATGTTGAAGTTGATGTGGAGGAGAGCCCACTTAAAGGAGCACTTGATATCCGTTGAAGCACCTGCTGTTTTTGTGCCTCATCTGGAATTTGTAGCGATTGGCGTGGCCGTAAGAAAGGGATCTTATCACATTGTCCGCTAAAAGAAGTAGACATTTTAGTTTGGCTGGAAGATGGTCTTTCTTCTGCAGATGTTACTGTTGCTTTAACACCTACCCCACGGACACAACCTTTTTTCCCCTTCCCAACACGCCTATTCCCCTTTCCACCAGCAGCAGGCCTTTTTTCACTCATTTTGGTGGTTAACTAATTCACAACTCTGGAGTTGTTTGCACAAAAAAACAATGGATGGGAACCGAGCAGAGCTGAGTGGCCAAACTGTGGTATTAGGCCAAAACTATTGGCTGGGTTAGATGCAGAAAAAAATTATATTCAATTTGCAACCTGATGGAGGTCAGTATAGATGGACTAATAGAACAAGTCCCACACACAGCTAGAAGGCCAAATATTTTTTCAGAGCTAGATGCAGAAAAAAATTATATTCAGTTTGCAACCTGATGGAGGTCAGTATAGATGGACTAATAGAGAAAGTCCCACACACTGCTAGAAGGCCACATATTTTTTCAGAGGTAGATGCAGAAAAAAATATATTCAGTTTGCAACCTGATGGAGGTCTGTATAGATGGATTAATAGAACAAGTCCCACACACAGCTAGAAGCCCAATATTTTTTCAGAGGTAGATGCAGAAAAAAATTTATTCAGTTTGCAACCTGATGGAGGTCAGTATAGATGGACTAATACAACAAGTCCCACACACAGCTAGAAGCCCAATATTTTTTCAGAGGTAGATGCAGAAAAAAATATATTCAGTTTGCAACCTGATGGAGGTCTGTATAGATGGATTAATAGAACAAGTCCCACACACAGCTAGAAGCCCAATATTTTTTCAGAGGTAGATGCAGAAAAAAATATATTCAGTTTGCAACCTGATGGAGGTCAGTATAGATGGACTAATACAACAAGTCCCACACACAGCTAGAAGCCCAATATTTTTTCAGAGGTAGATGCAGAAAAAAATATATTCAGTTTGCAACCTGATGGAGGTCTGTATAGATGGATTAATAGAACAAGTCCCACACACAGCTAGAAGCCCAATATTTTTTCAGAGGTAGATGCAGAAAAAAATATATTCAGTTTGCAACCTGATGGAGGTCAGTATAGATGGACTAATACAACAAGTCCCACACACAGCTAGAAGCCCAATATTTTTTCAGAGCTAGATGTAGAAAAAAATTATATTCAATTTGCAACCTGATGGAGGTCAGTATAGATGGTCTAATAGAATGATGCTATGCCCAAAAGATTTTACTTCACTAGGTGCAGTAAAAAAATTGGTATTCTATACACAGGTGGTATATCTTGCAACACAGATAGGCTACTCCACTGACTAACACACTCTGCAATAGGCCAAAAAGGATTAGCTTTGCTAGATTCAGCCAAATGCTGTGAAAAAAACTTGCACAGCACTGGCACAGACCTGCCTGGCAAAAACTGATAGGAACTGATGTAACCTAGTCCTGAAAAGGACTCCAATTACAATTAGTCTTTACTCCCACAATCTATCTATTTAAGAGCACAGACCTGCCTGATAAAAGTCGTAGGAAATGCTGTAACCTAGTCCTTAAAAGGACTGCAATCACAACTATTCCCTACTCCCAAGCTATCTGTAGATTTGTGCGAAAATTGGCTTGAAATTAACAAGGTATAGCGCACACAGCAACAGCGGTGCCGTCTAACACGCAGCTGCAGCAGTGAGAAAATGGTGGCGACGGGGAAAATGGCTTGGTCTTATAGGGCAAGGACATCTGACATACACTGCCAGTGACACATGCCCTTGCTTGTGTGAAAAAAAGCACTTCGCTCCGTGTGTGCGCTGCTGATAGGCTGACAGATTGCACCTCCCCACTGTAAATGCGGGAAAGAGAAAAAAAAAATGGAGATCTTCATTGTTCCTGCAGAGATCCATCCCCTGCCCCTCCCCCCACCCCGCTGTACACTCAAACTGCGTATTAACATTAATTTTCATCATTACTGAGAAAAAATCCAGTTATGATTTTGGTGCACGAACAGTTATCGAACATAACCTCGAACAGCCGAATTTTTCTCAAATTGTTTGTGTTCGCCGAACGGCTCGAACACCGCCCAAAACGGCTCGAATTTGAGATTGGCGAACAGTTCGAGTAGAACAACGCTCATCTCTAATAGTGACCATATGTGGCTGCAATGGAGGGAGAACGCGGTGTCCACCGCTTGTTCAAGGCTGTAGGTATATGAGAAGATAGAGGGGTATATATGTGGCAGGGGGGTGGGTGTGAAGGGGCCAAGAACCAATCATTGGTGACAGTGGAGTAAATGAGAACGATAGGAGCCGCGCCGCAGGACCTGAAGGCCGGAAATGACGTCAGTCAGGTCCTGAAGCCTGCTTGCCGGTCACGTGACCGGAAGTGACGCGTGGTTGCGTTCCACTGTGCGGTTCAGTGTGTTCGGGGAGAGATGCAGAGAGGAGATCCAGCTAGAGGATGCAGGAGGGGTGGGAGCAGGAATAGGAACGTCATTGGGGTGGTATCTAAGGAAACAAAAACAAGTTTAAGTATATGGTATGGTTAGGTTCAACAATATATATACTAGAATAGGAACCATTAGGTCTCCAAACATGAAAAGGCAAAGGACATGTAGCATTATGAATCTTGGCAAAATACATATGAAGGTGGTCAAAAAATGACCAGCCCGTGCATAATGACAAGGTGTCAGAAAGAAGAGTAATGAAATAAACATTTGGCTGTTGAATCAGCATAAAAGATTTGTATATATAATATAATATAATAACGGTACAATCACACAAACAGGGTATTCAAATAAATGAACAGAGATCATATTCTCTGAGACCTTTCGGGGACAGGGACTGTAGCTCATGTATCCAGTATGCTTCTCTGAATTTCAATAAGCGGACACGATCCCCCCCGCGTCTTGGGGGGGCAACCTGTTCTATGACCTGGAACTTGAGCTGTGATACTGAGTGTCCCGCTGATGTAAAATGTGCCGGGATAGGTAGGAGCAGATTTTTACAGCGTATAGTGGACTTATGTTTTGAGATTCTGTCTTTGATGGATTGGGTCGTTTCGCCAACGTATATAAGGCCACAGGGACATTTGATGACGTAAATGACGTAAGAAGAGTTGCAGGTGAGGTAATCTTTGATCCTGTATTGTTTCCCTGATTGTGGATGACAAAAAATGCTGCCTCTGTTTATGTTGTTACATTGGTAACACTGTAGACATGGAAAAGTCCCCATTTTTTGGTGTTGATAAAAATCTTTGTCGAGGTCTGGTGTTTGTGGTGCCTATATCGGCATGTACCAGTCGATCACGAATGTTGGGTGCCCGTTTGTAGCAGGGTAAGAAGGGGACTGAGAAACCGGGGACGGAGGGGTACACAGTTTGGAGTATGTTCCAGTGTTGTCTGATTTTCCTGTGTAGTATGAAAGCCATGGGGTGGTAGGTATGTACAATGGGGATGCGGTTATTGGAGGGATGGCAGGGCGGAGTGGTTCCCTCCAGTGCTTTAGATAGAGTGTCCATCGGGTATCCTCTATCCACAAATTTATTCTGCATCTCTTGTAGTCTCTGGCTTTGAATGGCAGGGTTGCTGACTATACGCTGAACACGACGGAATTATGACTTGAGAATCGAGGAGAATATGGATCTGGGGTGTGAGCTAGAGAAATGTAGGAGACCATTCCTGTCCGTGGGTTTAATGAAAAGGTCAGTTGAGAGAGAGCCAGACTCATCTTTGATGATGGTCGTGTCTAGGAAATTGATAGATTCTTTATTAGACGTGATGGTAAACCGAAGGCCCTCCCAGGCAGAATTGAGTGATTCAAAGAATTCTGTAAGGGTTTCAGGGGGCCCCCCCCATATGCAAAAAATATCGTCAATGTAGCGTTTCCAGGCCACAGAATGGGTCTGGAAGAGAGGATGGGTGTATATCACCTCTTCCTCGAATGCAGCCATGTAGCAATTTGCATATGAGGGGGCCACGTTAGATCCCATAGCGGTACCCCGTTTTTGTAAAAAGAATGTGTCTTGGAAGAGGAAATAGTTCTTTGTTAAGACCAAGTTTAGGAGATCAAGACTAAGGTGGCTGACTTCAGCTGGTGTCTCTGAGTTGGCTAATAATTTTTTAACACATTGGATCCCTTTTGCATGTGGTATAGAGGTATATAAATTATTAACGTCCAATTTGACCAGTAAGGAATCAAGATTCGTCTGTTTAATGTCTCGAATGATGGTGAGAAAAGCACTAGTGTCCAGAATAAAGGATTTCGTTTTCTTGACTAACGGGGTCAGAATTTTTTCCAGAAAAATGGATAAAGGAGACAAGATCGATTCTGTGGAGGCCACAATGGGCCGGCCTGGGGGATTATCCAGGCTCTTATGAATTTTGGGCAATGTATAAAAGACCGGGATAATAGGGAATTTTTTTGTTAAATATTCACAGGTCTTGGAATCAATCGTCCCTTTAAGGGAATGAAATTTCAGGATCTGTGAAATGGAGTCCCTAGTCGTGGATGTGGGATCTTGTGTCAGTTTTTCATAAACTGAACTATCTTCCAGTTGTCTTAGAATCTCATTGAGATAGGAGGTTTTGTCCATAACGACAATTGCTCTGCCCTTATCTGCTGGTTTAATAATGATGGAAGGATCAGATTCGAGACTTTTTAATGCCTGTATGTCCAAAGGAGACAGGTTGTGGTGCTAATGTATTCGGCCCAAATTAATGTCAGACTGTAATTTTTGAAACATTTGATCAATGAATTGAATGAAAGTCTCGGCTGCATGATAGTATTGTGGTGGTCGGTAAGTACTTTTATTTTTTAATCCGAGACTAGCCGCCGTGATTTTGGCTGAGTCTGTAGTAAGGGTAGTGGTGTTAACAGTGTTCTCCTGAGAGAAATGTGCCTTTAATCTAATGGACCGGTAAAACCTCTGTAGTTCCATGTCAAGTCCAAATGTGTTACATCTATTAGACGGGCAAAATGACAAGCCTTTCTGTAACACTGACAGTTCAGCTATGCTGAGAGACCGAGAGGAAATGTTCACTACCAATGGGATCCTACCTGGGAGCGTGTGACCCTGGTAAAGTTCCTGTCGCTTCCGGTTGGTGCCGCCTCTCCTCGTCCTCCTCGTCTTTTGTTGTACTTCTGGCGAAAACCAAAAAAGCGAGCAGAGGTTGTAGGTTGGTCTCGTCTGTCCATCTCTGAGCCAGAGGAGGACAGGTCGGTAGAGGAGTGGCCGGGATAGATAGGTCCACGTCTGGTTGTGGAAGAATCGCGCCATTTGTACACACGATCTTTTTGGTAGTCTTCTGTGTCACGGATGAATTTTAATCTTTTTCTATTCTCGGTGTCACGTCGATGTTGTTCGATGTTTTGGTTGATCTTGGTCTTTAAAGAGCTGAGTTCTTCTGTAGAAAAAGTAGAGGCCAATTGAGATTCAATGCTGGAGATCTGTTCCTTGGAAGAGATAATTTCTTTCTGTAGAGATTCAATAGTTAGAGTCATTAAATCGAATGAACATTTATTCAAAATGCGTTCGAACTTAGTACAATATTCTTCTTGGTCGCTAAAAAGCGTAGGGCGTAGAGGGACCCTGAGTCCACGTGGGATACGTTGGACCCTGATATATTCGGAAAGTGTAGCGCAATGTAGTTCAATATTGGTAAGGTGATGTAATTCCTTCTCCCAATCCCTACCCCTCGTCTCCTTGGGTGGTACCTTCAAGAAGTCACACGGTAGGTTTGATTTGGAGATGATGTTGGAGGTTTCCTCGGCGTTGTACGAGAATATATTGATGGTCATGACACCCCAGGGTGCTGGTATATAGAAACCAGATGCAAAATAGAGAAACTACCGCACTCCTGGAGTAGTGAGGTGCTCAGGTAGGGTTGCAAGCCCGACCTAATATTAAATAAAAAAAATGGCACTCAAGTAGACTTGAAGATTTTTAAAGAAATAATTGTTTAATGATAACGTAGTACAGTAAGCAGACGTTTCGGTCCCAAGGACCTTCATCGGTGTACTACGACAGAAGATAACACAAAATATAAGTGTCACATAGACAATTGTAAACATGCAACATTTTGCATACATAACATAAACATTGTGAAAAAAACAAAGTAGAAAAACAACATAACTGGTCATGGATATACAGCATAGGGTTGACAACAAGGGGAAACGGATGGGAGAGAGGGAGAGGATGGGGCAGGGAATGAAAGGAAATGGAAATGTAATGGAACCTACCAGAAGATGTGGATCTAATGGATAAGGCAGAAGCCTGGATGTAGTGAACTGAGGAGAGAAAAGAGTGTGAGCCCCTGTGGAAAAAATGTATGAAGGTAAAGGAGGGAGAGAGAGGAAAAAAAGAGAAAAAAATGTGCTCCTACCCATCCCGGCACATTTTACATCAGCGGGACACTCAGTATCACAGCTCAAGTTCCAGGTCATAGAACAGGTTGCCCCCCCAAGACGCGGGGGGGGGTCGTGTCCGCTTATTGAAATTCAGAGAAGCATACTCGATACATGAGCTACAGTCCCTGTCCCCGAAAGGTCTCAACAGAGAATATGATCTCTGTTCATTTATTTGAATACCCTGTTTGTGTGATTGTACCGTTATTATATTATATTATATATACAAATCTTTTATGCTGATTCAACAGCCAAATGTTTATTTCATTACTCCTGGGGCAGTCCTCATGTGAGCCAGTTTCTTTGTAGCGCTTGATGGTTTTTGCAACTGCACTTGGGGACACTTTCAAAGTTTGCCCAATTTTTCGCATTGACTGACCTTCATTTCTTAAAGTAATGATGGCCACTCGTTTTTCTTTACTTAGCTGCTTTTTTCTTGCCATAATACAAATTCTAACAGTCTATTCAGTAGGACTATCAGCTGTGTATCCACCTGACACCTGACTTCTGCACAACACAACTGATGTTCCCAACCCCATTTATAAGGCAAGAAATCCCACTTATTAAACCTGACAGGGCACACCTGTGAAGTGAAAACCATTTCCGGTGACTACCTCTTGAAGCTCATCAAGAGAATGCCAAGAGTGTGCAAAGCAGTCATCAAAGCAAAAGGTGGCTACTTTGAAGAACCTAGAATCTAAGACATATTTTCAGTTGTTTCACACTTTTTTGTTAAGTATATAATTCCACATGTGTTAATTCATAGTTTTGACGCCTTCAGTGTGAATGTACAATTTTCATAGTCATGAAAATACAGAAAAATCTTTAAATGAGAAGGTGTGTCCAAACTTTTGGTCTGTACTGTACTTCCAGGAGAGTATTCTTCATTTGGGTGGATGTGTTGTGAAGGGGTTATTCTTCACCATGAAAAAGATTCTGTGATCATCCACCACTGTTGTCTTCCATAGGTGTCAAGGCCTTTTTGAGCTCCCAAGGTCACCAGTAGGCTCTTTTTTACAGAAAGTAACAAACGGTTGATTTGGCCACTCCTAACATTTCTACTATTTCTCTGATAGATTTCATCTTTTTTTGTCAGCCAAATTATGGTCTTTTTCTCTTACACTAAGAGCTCATTTGACCGAATGTTGTAGGATCACAGCAACAGCTTCCAAATGCAATTGCCACACCTGGCATCAGCTCCAGACCTTTTAACTGCTTAATTGGTGATGGATTAATGGGGGAATAGCCAATTAATATCCCGTGAAAGAGATTTTGAGATAAGTGTCCAATTACTTTTGGCACCTTGAAAAAGAAGCAACTGCATATTAAAGAGCTGTAATTCCTAAACCCTTACTCCAATTAGGATGTGAATACCTTAAATTAAAGTTGAGTCTGTACTTCAAGCCAATATTGATTATATAACTGTATCTTAAATATGTTTTGGTAAACTGCTAAAAGGCCAAACCTTATGTCACTTTGCAAATAATTCTGGACTTAAATGTACAAATACATCATTTTTCATAAGGGGTTAATGCATTTGTACTGGCTGTTGAGTCAGTTCTGATGATTTGGATACCATCTACAGTATGTCGCAGAAGGTTTTACATGAATCATAAAATAGTTTTGTAAGAACGAGTAGTTTCAAATCATGAAGGACAGGCGATTTTGGGAATGCAAATTTATGACATACTTAACAATTGTTTAAATGTGATAAACTTCATGGCGGCAGCATGCCATGTAATAAATCAGGTCAGTGTATTTCAGCAAGCGCTTCATTAGGACAAGCATGTGCTACGCCAGTCTTAATGAATCACACCAATTTGCATAGTACTAAACTTTTCTCTATTGACATTTTTGTAATGTAAACAATCAACATGTTCCCAATTTCAGTGCTGTCCATGGGCAGCATGTATCAGACAGTGGCTGCAGGATTCCAGCCAGGCATGTTATAGTTTGAAAAGCAACAAAAAAATGCTTTAAAAGCCGCTGGAAACCAAGCCACACGGGAGACCAACAGAAATCAGAAAGCCGGTGTCTGATACATGCTGATCGTGGATCGTGCAGGGTGTATCAGCTGTCAGGTTCAATTTAATAATAGATTTTTTTAATGTAAGACAAGTTCTGCAGCACTGGAGGCATGCAATTTGTTTTAATTAAATAGGTTGCTCTTAAAGACTCTTGTATATTTTCTCCTTTACAGCTTAGCAACATTATAGAGAAGACATCTACTCTAGTTGTCTTTCAACTGGACCTAATGCTTTCACAGGACTGTATCAGCCATGTATGACATGGTCACTTATTCTTGTTAAGAGATACTAAGCAATGCTGCACTTTTTACATTTCCTGCAACTTTTGGGTAAGGCTATGTTCCCACGATGCAGAAATGCTCCGGATTTTTCCTGGGCGTTTCTGCATCTCCCTGGCAGAAAAAACGCATGCGGATTGTACATGCGTTTTTCCTCCCAGGGACATGCGGATGTGAAGCGTTCTTCACATGCATTTCCGCATGCGGGTTGACAAGCGCTTCCCAAGCGATTTTAGCATCACTTGGAGAGTGCTTGTGAACTTGGTCACACTATATAAATCCATGCAAACGGCATGGATTTATATAGTGTGACCCCAAAGAATGGTTAAAAATAAAAAAATAAATCTATACTTACCTTCTGATGGCCCCCGCAGTCTTGATTCGATGCGTCCTGGCTGCCGGCAGATCGCGGTACACTGAAAGACCTGCCGACATCAGCATCGTGTGACCCGTCACATGACTATGACGTCAGCGCAGGTCCTTCAGTCCACCGCGATTTGCCGGCATGGGAGGACGAGCGCAGCGGGGGCCATCAGAAGGTAAATATAACATTTATTTTTTATTTTATTCTTTTTTTTCACAGGTTCTATGGTACCCGGGTCCGGAGGAGAGTCTCCTGTCCTCCACCCCCGGGTACCATCCGCACATTCAAACGCATGGAATGCGCATCTACATATACAGTGATGCGGAATCCATGCGTTCCAATGCAAGTCAATGGCGGCGAAAACGCAAAATAATTGGTACTGCTGCGTTTTTTTCCGCAATGATAATCCGCAGCGTAAATTTCTGCAGCATGTGCACAGCACATGCAGATTATCATTGGGGAACATTGCAGACCTTCTACCATGCGTTTTTTAAGCGTTTCTGCAGCGTTTTTGCCGCTGCGGAAACGCTTAAAAAGCGCATCGTGGGCACACAGCCTAAACGTGAACCTGGCAATATCAGCTAATTGGATTTCCAGGACTGTGTCGGCTGTCAGTCTTGGCCAGATAGCAGTTTAAAGTGGTTTTCCAGACCGAAGATATTGGTAACATACCCCTAGGTACTATCCCCGCCAAAAAACTGTTTTTAGCTTCGGTGATGGCTAGATGTAAACAGTGAATGGAGCCAAACAGCAAAGCTCTGTACACTGTGTAATGGCCATTCCTAGTTACTGCAGATCAGTTCCTATTTACTTCAATGGAAGGTGAGCTTCAGTACCTGAGAACAGACACTAAACTTTGTATAGACTTGTGCTGTTTGGCACTCTTCACTCTTTTTATCCAGTCATCACCAGAGTTCAAACAGTTGATTATGACGGGGGTGCAGAGTGTCAGACCCTTACCAATCTGATATGGATGACCTGTCTGAAGGATGGATCATCAATATAGCAAATCTGGAAACTTCTTTAAGGTATGGATTATACTAAATCTCTAAAGATTGATTTTTGCTACTAAAAAAAACTTAGTACTGCAACTTTGTTCTGTGGAGATTCATAAGTTTTAATTACTATAGAAAATAAAGAAGCTTAGATGGCATGCACGTCCAATCAATTTACAAGGGGAGATGGTTGTCAATTCCGTTGATGAGAAAACCTTCTAAATCTAGGTACACATGCACAAAGTCAGGGATTTTGTAAGTTTATAGTCAGGTGTATGAGTATCCAGTTATAGCGAACAAATGATAATGATCATCATTTTCATGTGTAGTTGAAACACAATCATTAAAGGGAACCTGTTATGTGCCTAAATTCTATTAACCTGCAGCTATGGGGTTATTCAGCAGGTTAATAGTGTTCTAAATTTGTGTGGCCACCGCACTAAAGGCTCGTCTACCAAGAGGAAATTATCTTTATTCCTCCTCATAACCTCTGCCTTTCATTCATAGAAGCGTGGCTTCAGTCACCGCTCAGTACATAGTGAGCCGCGTCTGTAACCACACCGCAGGCACTGACTGTCGGCTCAGCCGTGCCTCTATGACTGAAAGTGTAGGCTGCCGGGAGGAATATAGTTTCCTCCCAGTAGCCGCCGGGCCTTCAGAGCGGTGGCTGAACGGCTTTAGAACTCTATAAACTGGCAGATGCAGATTAACCATATATCTGCAGGTTAATAACATTTTTTTTACACGACAGGTTTCCTTTAACTGAAACAGAAACATCTGTGTAAAGATCTTAAAACTGGGTGAAAAACAGCCAAACTCTTCTACAAATTTTAGGTTATAGAAGAAAGGTTTATGTCACTGGTCATATACCATGGCTGAACACAGCAACATGTACTGCATCAGGAAGGTCTCTCCCAGACAATGATTACAAAGCAGACTGAGATTTCAAGATGTGCTGTTAGGGCTTTTTTGAAGAAGCAGCATGAAATGGGCAACATTGAGGACCGTACATGCTATGGCCAGATAATAAAATTTATTGCAACACACAAAAGCTACATCTTGCTTATGTCCCTTCTAAATTGGAAGTTCAGTAGTGCCATCCGCGCAGAACTGGTGTAAGGTGCCTGAGCAGCAGGGTAGTCGTGGACGAGCTGCTGTTTGTGCATGCACTGGCACCCTACAGGAAAATCGAGTCCCAGTCCTGGTGTGCTGCTATGTGTGGGGTGGATCACACTTACTTGTGGGCCATAGGCCTCCACTGGCTCCAGGCTTCCATCTTCCAGAACCGCAGCACACAATCCAGGGGACACCAAATGCTTTATAACAGTCAAACGTTTACTGAGCAGTTTACCATCATTACAATGAAGCATGTAGGATAGGGCACAGAGCAGGCTATAGTCTTTCCCACAGTTACCGGACATAACTTCAGCCCTAGCACTCAGTCTGGGTAGAACATCCCTTTTCTTACTAACTCCATTAGCACTGGGAACTCTGTTCCACCGAAGACAGTGCATCTTGATTCCATTACCTTCCGCCTCAAAAAGTCTGTCTCCCTGCAGTACCGCAGGCTTGATGTGCCCAAAAGCCCTGATGCCTATCTTGAGGTTCCAGGAACGAGAGACTGGTCTGCATGGAATGGTTATATGGCAATCCACTGCTCCGAGTAATAGGCTCATGTTGTCCCTATCAGTCCACTGTACTTGACCTTTGCAAACTTCACCACACTCTCTCGATCTGAACTGAATTTCCTGTTCTTAACGCTAACTCTGTTCTGCTTCCTGTCTAGGCAGCACTGCAGCCCAAGGAGGTTTGCCTTCAGATAACATACATTACTGTAAAATACATGTAACCACTTGGAGTGACAGAGAGCAGAACACTATCCCCACCACTCCCACATTGACAACAAGTTGGACCCCGCTACACCCATCTACTGTCCGAAGAAGTCTGACCAGAAGTGGTCTGCATTGTAGAATCATGGGCAAAAATCCATATGTTTGCCATTGCCAAGCCACTCAACTATGCAAAAAAATAGTAACTATTAATAGTGTCTTCAATGTAGAGAGATACAGACAAATACTTATTCATCATGCTATACCATTGGGGAGGTTTCTGATGAGTTCCAAATTTATTTTTCAGCAGGAAACTGACCCTAAATGTACAGTCAATGTCAGTAAAGAAGCCCTCCCATGAACCCCCCCCCTCAATCTGTATGTATGTGCATGTAGTGTACTGTCAGTGTTCTAATGTAATCACCTACTGACGACTTCTCCGGTATCCAACACCGTTCTACTCCTTTTCTGAATGATGTCACTGCTTATCAAACTCTCCAGGTCACAATGCACTGTGTGTGACCCAGAAAAGGCTTTTATAATGTAAGCCTATGGGGTGTCAGAACAAGGCTCCATAGGCTTGCTGTATTTTTCGGACTATAAGACACACGTTTATCCTTCAAAATTTTGGAAGAAAGTGTGGGGTGCGTCTTATAGTCCGGATGTACGGTCTGGATGTGGGTGGTGGGGGATGTGGGGGGAGCGGAGGAGTGGGGCACAGGAGGCGGGAACCGCCTGCTGCAGCTAACACTGTGCCTGCTGTTAAAGAAAGTGAATATTCACTGCTCCTCACGCCCATGGGCATGGGGAGTAGTGAATATTCATTCTCTTTAATAGCGGGCACACATGATAACCGAGCCACTGCAGGAGCCGACGGCTGCGGCTGTCACTGTGCATGCTATTAAGTAGAATGAATATTCAGTACTCCCTACGCCCATAGTCCGGGCATGGGGAGCAGTGAATATTCTGGCAGCTGACCTCAGTGTGTGAGGGCGCATGGCAGTGACGTCATGCGCTGCTCACACACTGAGATCAGCTGCTGGCAGCAGAACAGGATGCAGCACTGGAGCAGAGGGAAGGTGAGTAGAATTCTTTTATTTTTTTAATGTGTGTAGCTTGATGGGGATGAGGGTGCCATGCATACCAGGATGGGGGTGCAATGCATACCAGGATGTGAGTGCAAGGCATACCAGGATGGGGGTGCCATGCATACCATGATGGGGATGGGGGTGCAGTACATACCAGGATGGGGGTACCATGCATACTAGGATGGGGGTGCATGCATACTAGAATGTGGATGGCATGCCATGCATATCAGGATGTGCGTGCCATGCATACCAGGATGGGGATGGGGGTGCTATGCATACCATAATGGGGGACCATGTATACCAGGATGGGGATTTGGGCCATGTATAATAGGAAAGTGGGCCATACATACCAGGATGGGGGATATTAGTACAGAATTGGGGGATATTACCTCTATAAGGCTATGTTCCCACAATGCAGAAATGCTCCGGATTTTTTCCTGAGCATTTCTGCATCTCCCTGGCAGAAAAAACGCATGCGGATTATACATGTGGATTGTACATGCGGATTGTACATGCATTTTTCCTGCCAGGGACATGCAGATGTGAAGCGTTCTTCACATGCATTTCCCCATGCGGGTTGACAAGCGCTTTCCAAGCGATTTTAGCATCACTTGGAAAGTGCTTGACAACTTGGTCACACTATATAAATCCATGCAAACGGCATGGATTTATATAGTGTGACCTTAAAGAATGGTAAAAAATAAAAAAATAAATATATACTTACCTTCTGATGGCCCCCGTAGTCTTTATTCGCTCCTTCCTGGCTTGCCGGCAGCTCGCGGTACACTGAAGGACCTGCTGTCACATGACTAAATGACGTCAGCACAGATCCTTCAGTCCACTGCGAGCTGCCGGCAAGCGAAGACAAGCACACCGCGGGCCATCAGAAGGTAAATATAATATTTATTTTTTATTTTATTCTATTTTTTACAGGTTCTATCGTACCCGGGTCCGGAGGAGAGTCTCCTGTGCTCCACACCTGGGTACCATCCGCACATTGAAATGCTTGGATTCCGCATGTACAGATCCAGTGATGCGGAATCCAAGCCTTCCAATGCAAGTCAATGGCGGCAAAAATGCAGCGCTTTCGCAAAGTAATTAGTAGTGCTGCGTTTTTTTCCGCAATGATAACCGCAGCGGAAATTTCCGCAGTATGTGCACAGCACATGCGGATTATCATTGGGGAACATGGCAGGCCTTCTACCAAGCGTTCTTTAAGCGTTTCTGCAGCATTTTTGCCGCTGCGAAAGCGCTTAAAAAACGCATCGTGGGCACACAGCCTAACAGTGTCAGCAGCAGACCCCCTCCCCATAACAGTGCATCATGACTACATATTTTGCTTCAATTTTTTTTCTATTTTCCTCCTCTAAAATTTAGGTGCATCTTATGGTGGACTGGTGCGTTATAGTCTGAAAATCTAATATGTCTGGGATTTCATGAAGAGACAGAAGGATTTACACAAGCCTACATCCACAGAAAATCTATAGTTAGTTCTCCAAAATGTTTGGGACAAATTTCCTACTGATTTTTTTTCAATAACTATGTGCAAATGTACCTAGAAGAATTGAAGAAATGTGTATCCACTTCGGTTTTTTAACAATTAACAAAATAGAATTAACACTTCTATTTTTTAAAGCATTCTTACTTTTCCGCATTTTTCCCACATCTGCCTAAAACTTTTGCACAGCATTGTATAAATATAGATGTGTTCATGGCATACATGAATGCATTTCTTGACATTTCATCACTCAAGGAAAATATGAAAATAATCATCGTAGTCAATATTTGCCTATTATATTTTACCAACAAAGCTCAGCATGTCATCTGTAATTGCTAACCTAAGAATGTAATGTTAGAAAATGATTGCAATATTTTCTTTGCATGGATGAAATGTAGATAGAATTTTCATAATCACACTGGTTACTTCATTTCCCAAAAGATTCATTTGATTAAAAAAATGGGATAAAGGCTAAATCAATTTATAAATTTGGTTACAAATTTCCTTTCAGTCATTAAATTAATGCTATTAGATTAACTGAAACAAATGTTCATTAATTTCTTTTTCCAATAAACATGCTTTACCACTCAATATCATAAAACATTCAGATATGAAAATCTACTGGGTTTCTGGGCCAATTCAAATGCATAATTGTGCCCGTAAAATGATTTGTGTATGTGTGTTATAAAAAAAGTCAGAAATAAAATATATTAACCCCTTCACCACCTTGCGATTTTCCGTATTTGCCTTTTTCGTTTTTTTGCTCCCCTTCTTCCAAAAGCCATAACTTTTATATTTTTCTGTCAATATGGCCATATGAGGACTTGTTTTTTGTGGGATGAGTTGTAATTTTGAATTACACCATTGTTTTACCATATTATGTACTGTAAAATGGGAAAAAATCCAAGTACAGTGAAATTGCAAAAAAAGTGCAATTCCACAATTATTTTTTGGGAATTTTATTTACCATGTTCACTAAATACTAAAACTTACCAGCCATTATGATTCTCCAGATCACTACAAGTTTGCAGATACCAAACATGTATAGGTTCTTTTTTATTTAAGTGGAGAAAAAATATTCAGAAATTTGTAAGAAAAAAAAAATGGCGCCATTTTCCGAGATCCGTAGTGTCTTAATTTTTTGTGATCTGGGGCTTGGTGAGGGCTTATTTTTTGGGCTTATGTTTTATTGATACCATTTCGGGGTAGATACAATGTTTTGATCGCCTGTTATGGCATTGCTGAAGTGACCAAAAAATAATTAATAATTATTAACAATTCTGCCATTTTGATTTTTTTTCTCGTTACTAGTGTTGAGCGAACCTGCTCGACACTGCTCGGTACTCACCCGAGCATCACGCTACTCGGGATGTTCGGCGAGCACTGAGCATTTCCGGGTTACTCGGGCGGGAGCTCGGGTCTCCGCCCTGCATGTTTGGCGCTCTTTACAGAGCCAATGAGCATGCAGGGATTGCCAGCCAGTCACTGTAATGCTGCAGCCATGTTGGTTGTGGGCATTACAGTGATTGGCTGGCCGCACAGCGTCACCTCGAGTATTTAAAACGGGGCGCCGTCATCTTGGACACAGTCGCTCCGGATTAGACAGTGTAGGGACAGCGCTGCTGATTTAGGGAGAGCTATAAACTGCGAAATAGTTAGTGTAGGGTCTGTAAAGGCTGCCAGAACAAACAAACAGTCCTTTTCAGGACTAATATCCATCCCAGATACCAGGCAGGCAGGCTGTATAGGAGACACAGTGGTTATACCAGCAAACGCTGCATTACAGTCCTGTGTGCTCCTGTTGCTGAAATTGCTGGACTTAGCACCAGGTGTCGGGGGGCCAGGAAAAATCCTTTTTTCTTCATCTAAATCCTCCTTTTTTTTTCCTCCTTCACACTGTACAAATACTCGTCTTATTAACCTTTTGGTGTGTCCCCCCCCCCCCCCCCCCCCAAAAAAAAAAGCGTGTCTCTGATTTTTCAGACACAAATATAACTGTTGAAAATAGTCTGGTGTAGGCTAGAGAAACAGAAGTGTTGTTTTGCACTTGCACGGTTCAAACCTCTGTATTATCCATTTTGGGCCATTTGTATCTAAAAAAAAACCAGTTTGAGTGTGTCGCTCACTGTTCAGCCGCAAATATCTCTATTTAAAAAAGTGTGGTATACCCCAGTAAACAATAACTGTGGTTTTGCCATCCCACGGTAAAAAATCTCTATTATTCAGCTTTTGGTAGTTTTTTCCGTAAAGAAAAACAGTAGTGTCTCCTTACTGTTGTGACACAAAAATATATCTGTTGAAAATAGTCTTGTGTAGGCCCGACATCCCAGTGTGGTTTCGCAGTTCCACGGGTCAAATCGCTGTACTATCCAGTTTTTGGCCTTTGGTATCTAAAAAAAAGCAGTTTGAGTGTGTCGCTCACTGTTCAGCCGCAAATATCTCTATTTAAAAAAGTGTGGTATACCCCAGTAAACAATAACTGTGGTTTTGCCATCCCACGGTAAAAAATCTCTATTATTCAGCTTTTGGTAGTTTTTTCCGTAAAGAAAAACAGTAGTGTCTCCTTACTGTTGTGACACAAAAATATATCTGTTGAAAATAGTCTTGTGTAGGCCCAACATCCCAGTGTGGTTTCGCAGTTCCACTGATCAAATCGCTGTACTATCCAGTTTTGGGCCTTTGGTATCTAAAAAAAAAGCAGTTTGAGTGTGTCGCTCACTGTTCAGCCGCAAATATCTCTATTTAAAAAAGTGTGGTATACCCCAGTAAACAATAACTGTGGTTTTCCTCTTCCACGGTTCTAATCTACTCTTTATTACCCTTTTTCCATTGATAGTGCAAGTGTAAGCTATTTTACTTCATTTACAATGGGCAAGGCGCGTGGCAAGGGACGTGGAAGTGGACGTTCTGGTGATGGTTCGTGCAGAGGACGGGGCCGTGGCCAAGGTGAAAATGTACCACAACCAACAGCCACATCTTCTCGCTCCTACTTCTTGACCGAATTACTAGGGAAGCACAGAACAACACCAGTATTGAGAACTGATCAGTGTGAACAGGTTATTAATTGGATAGCAGATAATACTTCCAGTTACCTGGGCACCACCACCTCCGGTCTGTCTTCCACATGGTCAACTCTTAGTAGCCGTGAGTCTCGACCGCATACTCCTCCTCACCCTGATGCTCCTTCCTCCCACCATGCCGAGTGTCGTCAGACAGCAAGTGATCCCACACTTGGACCCTCTGAAGAGCTGTTCACTGGTCCATTTCCATATTTGGGCCCCTCGCCTAATACGCTTGAAGTGGTGGAAGAGGAGATCCCATGTTGTGATGCCCAAATATTTGAACAGCCACGGCCACAGGAAGTCGACGTTGGCAATCTGTCACAAGAGGTGGACGATGACGAGACACAATTGCCAGGAAGTGAGGAGGAGGATCGTGGTGAGCAAGTGGAAGAGGAGGAGGTTGTGGATGATCTAGTAACTGACCCAACGTGGAAGGAGGACATGCAGAGTGAGGCCAGCAGCACACAGGGGGAGGGAGGCAGAGTACCCCAACAGGCAGGAAGAAGCAGTGTGGTGGCCGCAGACAGAAGGCAGGCAACCGTTCCCCGTAACACCAACATGAGGGACGTTGCCAGTACAAGCGGTGGGTCTTCCAGAGTCTGGAATTTTTTTAAAGACTCTGCTGATAACCCCAAAAAGGCCATATGTTCCACCTGCCATGCCAGCATCAGCAGGGGTGACAAAACTACCAGCCTGACCACCACCAGCATGATCAGGCACATGGCAGCAAAGCACCCGACTTTGTGGGGCGAAACCCAGGGTCCACGACCAGTGTCAGCGGGTGTAACCACTGCTTCTTCCACTGTTGTGCGTGCAATAGAACCCCCTGTTGTGTGTGCAAGGCAATCCCCTGTCCATACTGCATGTAAAGATGCCCCCTCCTCTCAGTCTTCACTTGTTATGGCAGTTTCTCAAGAAACAGCATCAACGTCCACGTCCACGTCTCACCGCAGCGTTCAATTGTCCATATCCCAGAAAGCAGAAATTTTCAGCTAACGCCTGCTGCACGACTGCTTGCATTGGAAATGCTGCCTTTTAGGCTGGTGGAGACGGAATCCTTCCGCAATCTTATGGCGGTGGCCGTCCCTCGGTACTCGGTCCCCAGCCGACACTATTTTGCCCGGTGTGCCATCCCCGCACTACACAAGCACGTGTCCCAAAGCATCTGCCGTGCCCTCAACAACGCAGTTACTGGGAGAGTCCACCTGACAACGGACACGTGGAAAAGTGCTTGTGGCCAGGGACGGTACATCTCTCTGACGGCACACTGGGTAAACATAGTGGAAGCCGGGACCCAGTCGGACCTTGGGACGGAACACATCCTCCCCACACTGAGGATTGCGGGCCCTATGTCAGTCAGAGTTGCCCCCACAGTGTACAGCTCCTGCGCCTCCTCCTCCTCCTCCTCATGTTCAGCCTCCATCTCAGATATCACCACATCAGTTACAAGCTGGAAGCATTGCAGTACTGCCTCCGCCAAGCGGCAACAGGCTGTGCTGAAACTCATAAGTTTAGGTGATAAACCTCACACTGCTTGTGAGTTGTGGACAGCTGTGAAAGAGCAGGCAGATCTGTGGCTGAGAGAGCTGAACCTACATCCCGGCATGGTCGTGTGTGACAATGGCCGTAACCTGGTGGCGGCTCTGAGGCGAGGTGAGATCACACACGTACCATGCCTGGCTCATGTGCTTAACCTCGTGGTTCAGCGGTTTCTTAAATCGTACCCTGAGTTGCCAGATCTGCTCGTGAAAGTACGCCGCCTGTCAGCTCATTTTCGCAAGTCGGCTACAGCTTCCGCCGCCCTTGCTGCGTTGCAGCAGCGTTTGCAGCTTCCGGCACACCGACTGGTGTGTGATGTCCCCACACGTTGGAACTCTACCCTCCACATGTTGCAAAGGATTTGTGAGCAGAAGAGAGCAGTTGTGGAGTACCAGCTGCAACAAGTCCGTCGATATTCAGGTCAGACTCCACACATAAGACCTCAGGAGTGGACCTGGATGTCTGACATATGTACCATCCTGACCAACTTTGAGGAGGCCACCAAGATGGTGAGTGGCGATGACGCCATCATTAGTGTCAGCATCCCACTTGTCTGTCTTTTGCAACGCTCTCTGCAGAGAATTAAAGAGAAGGCATTGCAGCCAGAGTATGATGAGATGGATCAAGAAGCCGTAGCGGGCGATTACACACAGCCCAGCCTCATCTCATCCCAACGTGCATTGGGGGACAATGAGGGAGAGGAGGAGGAGGAGGAGGAGGAAGAACAGGAGTTGCTATCATGCGTTGTAGACCGTAGTACCTGTATAAGTGTCATACCGTCGGTTCAGCGTGGGTGGCCTGAGGACAGGGGGGAGGAGGAAGAGGAGGAGGAGGAGGAGAGCATGGCCAGTCGTCATCTTGGTGAGGACACGGAAATCTTGCCCGTTACCAGTCTGGCACGCATGGCTGACTTTATGTTACGCTGCCTTAACCGTGACCCTCGCGTTGTCAAAATGTTGGGCGACAGTCAATACTGGTTGGTGACACTTGTAGACCCCCGCTACAAGGAGAACTTTCACTCTCTTATTCCTGAGGTGGAGAGGTCTACAAAAATGGGGCAATACCAGAAGGCCCTTGCTGCAGAACTCTTAAAAAAATCCCATCTGAACACTGTAGCGGCAGAGGTCCAACCAAGGCGTACAGGTGAGAGAGATGCAACTCCAATCCAGCAGAGGCAGGGGAACACTGTCAACGTTCTGGGACAGTTTTCTGACACCCGCCCAGCTTACAGGCCCTGAGGCGCGGGGTACTCTCACAAGGAGTGGAAAGTTTCAAAAGATGGTGAGGGAGTACCTTGCCGATCGTATCAGCGTCCTCCGTGATTCCTCTGTGCCTTTTAATTATTGGGTATCCAAGCTGGACACTTGGAATGAACTCGCTCTGTATGCCTTGGAGGTCCTGGCCTGCCCTGCCGCTAGCGTGTTATCGGAGCGTGTTTTTAGTGCCGCTGGGGGAATTTTAACTGATAAGCGCTCTCGCCTGTCAACTGACAATGCTGACAAGCTTACCCTTATCAAAATGAACAAGGGCTGGATTGGGCCAGACTTCTCATCACCACCAAATGACAGCAGAGTAACATAAAGTCAAATCCACTGTGTTATTTCGGGAGGTGTATTCACATGCACCACTTCACACCCACACATGGGTATACGCTTCCTCGTTTCGGCTGTTTAATCTTCTTCTCCTTATCCTCAGCCTCCACCACCACTATACCACCAGGGTGCCAGCATTGCAAGTTCCTCTGTCCTTATTTTTGGAAGCTTTTGCTTGCAAGGCATAAGCAAATACTATGGGACACCCACTCCCCAATAATGGCACTTATGTTTGCAATATGCTGTACTGAATGGCTCTTGTAAGGGGCATTGCAAGTTGCTCCGTCCTAATTTTTGGCAGCTTTTGCTTGGAAAGCATAAGCAAAAACTATGGGACACCCACTCCCCAATAATGGGACTTATGTTTGTAATATGCTGTACTGAATGGCTCTTGTAAGGGGCATTGCAAGTTGCTCCGTCATAATTTTTGACAGCTTTTGCTTGGAAAGCATAAGCAAATACTATGGGACACCCACTCCCCAATAATGGGACTTATGTTTGTAATATGCTGTACTGCATAGCTCTTGTAAGGGGCATTGCAAGTTGCTCCGTCCTAATTTTTGGCAGCTTTTACTGGGAAAGCATAAGCAAATACTATGGGACTCCCACTCCCCAATAATGGGACTTATGTTTGTAATATGCTGTACTGCATGGCTCTTGTAAGGGGCATTGCAAGTTGCTCCGTCCTAATTTTTGGCAGCTTTTGCTGGGAAAGCATAAGCAAATACTATGGGACACCCACTCCCCAATAATGGGACTTATGTTTGTAATATGCTGTACTGCTTGGCTCTTGTAAGGGGCATTGCAAGTTGCTCCGTCCTAATTTTTGGCAGCTTTTGCTGGGAAAGCATAAGCAAATACTATGGGACACCCACTCCCCAATAATGGGACTTATGTTTGTAATATGCTGTACTGCATGGCTCTTGTAAGGGGCATTGCAAGTTGCTCCGTCCTAATTTTTGGCAGCTTTTACTGGGAAAGCATAAGCAAATACTATGGGACTCCCACTCCCCAATAATGGGACTTATGTTTGTAATATGATGTACTGCATGGCTCTTGTAAGGGGCATTGCAAGTTGCTCCGTCCTAATTTTTGGCAGCTTTTGCTGGGAAAGCATAAGCAAATACTATGGGACACCCACTCCCCAATAATGGGACTTATGTTTGTAATATGCTGTACTGCTTGGCTCTTGTAAGGGGCATTGCAAGTTGCTCCGTCCTAATTTTTGGCAGCTTTTGCTGGGAAAGCATAAGCAAATACTATGGGACACCCACTCCCCAATAATGGGACTTATGTTTGTAATATGCTGTACTGCATGGCTCTTGTAAGGGGCATTGCAAGTTGCTCCATCCTAATTTTTGGCAGCTTTTGCTGGGAAAGCATAAGCAAATACCATGGGACACCCACTCCCCAATAATGGGACTTATGTTTGTAATATGCTGTACTGCATGGCTCTTGTAAGGGGCATTGCAAGTTGCTCCGTCCTAATTTTTGGCAGCTTCTGCTTGGAAAGCATAAGCAAATACCATGGTACACCCACTCCCCAATAATGGGACTTATGTTTGTAATATGCTGTACTGCATGTGACGCGCCCCCTGGGCCGTGTGTACACGTGTGTGGGATACCCGGTGCCGGGTCTCTGGGGTCTGTAGTCTCCGTGGCGGTGACCCGATCCCGTGGCTCAGGCTGGTCAAACCAGTGGCAGTCTTTCTTAGGTTTTGAGGTTAATTGTCCGACTGCGCCACCCGTGGATTGCGGTCAGGGAGTACCACCGCTGCGAGGCAGACCGCTGAGGCTGGTGTTGTGTGCGCAGCATAGAATGGGATAACTCCCCTCGGGAGGAGTATAGCCTCAGGGCAGTGAGTGTGGATGATGGGGGTGATGGTGCACGAGCGCAGCAGGAATGACTCAGAGTCTTTGCAGTGCAGTTCAGGGTCTTTACTGATGATTATAAGGTAGACCCTCCCGGGAGTACTGGCTAGCATAAGAGGCCTGGTCAGTCTGTGAGCAAGCAGGAGTTCCCCTGGCCAGGTGGAGTTGTGGGCCTTCCCGTCTGTCTGCACTCTTCCTGGCTACCTTGCTGTAAGCGGGTAGAAGTAGCCCACGTCCCTGAGTGTACCGTGTAGTGCTCACCCGTATGGCTGGTGACTTGGGGCCTTCTGTTAGCCTCCGCTCCACGACGGTGGTGCTGGTCCCTTGCTTGTGACTGAGCCTCCGGGCTTCTATGGCCAGAGGACCTGAAATCCCCTGCCGGCTGGTTTCTGCTGCAGGATATATAAGTCCTCACAGCTTCGGACTCCTGTGTCCGGTTCCTATTGTCTTCTGCCAGGGCGAGCTCTGCTCAGCTTCCAGCCCCTGGTCTTTAGCTCCTAGCTCCTACAGAGCTCCTTGCTGTTACTTTCCCTTGCTCTCACTCTGACTCTGACTGTTCTCTGACTCACTCAACCCCGCCCCAAAGATCCAGTTTATAATTGCAGAATTCTCCCCTCCCAGGATTGGGGCAGGAGGATGTTGCATGTTTAAGGGATCCTGACCAGGAAACCTCCCACTTGCTCTCCGACTTAATATCTCTATTACTGTGGTGACCAGACCCCTGGGGTGCCACACATGGCTCTTGTAAGGGGCATTGCAGTTCCTCATAATTTTTGGAAAGCCTTCCATTCACTGCTTAGGCCAACAGTGCACGGGAGACCCAGTTGCTATAAATGGAAAAAAAGGTTTAGTTAACGCCCTCTGACCTCCATGTCATTTCCAAGGGGCATTGGAGTGGCTCGAAATTTTTGGTAGGCATTGCACTCGCTGTATGCCCTATAACTGTGTAGCCGAACCGCTCCTTTTGTTACAGAAACATATCCTACAAGACATATCTGGTTGACTGGCCTGATATTGATGTGAATGGTCCCTGTTCCTCCTGCTCTTTCTCCTTTGCCACTACCTCATCCATCATTTATCACCTGAAGCTTTGTTTTAACGGGAGTCATAGAACTTGGATAGTAGCAGGAAAACATCCAGCAATCCTCGGAGGAGGTAGAATATGCGCCAAAACGCTGACCACCTCAGGCCTAGCCGCTACTACATACATGCGCTTGCATTACAACAAAACAAAGCAGATGCTAACTTCTATCATCCTCATCATGCTCCTCACCTTGGCACTCTCAACTCCCCTGATGGAGAAGCCAGGGCCCACCGGAGGAGTCTGATAGTCCGGTGGGCTCGGCCAATGCTGCCCTAAAGCAGGCCAGGCTAAGAAAAGTGTGGGAAAGGTTACCGGGACAAATAGGGGTGGCTGGGGACCGAGTATGGACACCCGGCCACCCCCTGGAGGCTGGGGAGCAAGCGGGGACACCCAGCCACCAGGCGGCTGGGGACTGAGTATGGATACCAGGCCGCCGACACAGCCATGGCGTGGTGGCCAGATTCCGCCTCCACATGCCTAAAAGGCCCAATTTAAAGTGCAAGCAAGCAAGAAGTATGGTATTGCAGCCTGGGGGTGGGTGGGTGGCAGGCTGCATACTTACGCTTGCATTGCAAGGAATGGGAGAGGTACAATTGAACACTGCCCTGGGACAAGGACTTGAATGGGGATAGTTGCAAGTCTGCAACGACAGGTGCAAGGTGGGAGGCATCTTCGCATGTACCATGAACAGGGGTTTGGCATGCACACACTACAGCGGAATAGGCTCTCCTTCCCACTAAATGCACTGGGGAGGGCACAGGTAATGTTTTGGTATACGCGCTTAATCTTATGAATAAGGCACACCAGGACAAATAGGGGCGGCTGGGGACTGAGTATGGATACCTCGCTGCCGAAGCAGCCATGAGGTAGTGGCCAGCTTCGGCCTCCTCCAAACTAAAAGGCCCCATTTCAAGTGCAAGCTAGCAGTATGGAATTGCAGTCTGGGGGTGGGTGGGTGGCAGGCTGCACACTTACACTTTCATTAAAAGAAAACATAGCAGATGCTAACTTCTGTCATCATCATCATGCTCCTCACCTTGGCACTCTCAACTCCACCGATGGAGAAGTCAGGGCCCACCGGAGGAGTCTGGTTCTCTGGTGGGCTCGTCCAATGCTGCCTAAAGCAGGCCGGGCTAAGAAAAGTGTGTGGGGGGATGTTCCAAGGATAAATAGGGGCGGCTGGGGACCGTTTATGGACACCCGGCTGCCCCCAGGCGGCTGGGGACCGTGTGTGGACACCCGGCCGCGGGGCGGCTGGGGACCGAGTATGGACACCCGGCCGCCGGGCGGCTGGGGACTGAGTATGGATTCCAGGCCGCCAACACAGCCATGACGTGGTGGCCAGATTCCGCCTCCACATGCCTAAAAGGCCCAATTTCAAGTTCAAGCAAGCAAGCAGTATGGTATTGCAGCCTGGGGGTGGGTGGGTGGCAGGCTGCATACCTGAGCTTGTATTGCATCGAATGGGGGAGGTACAATTGAACACTGCCCTGGGACTAGAACTTGCATGAGGATAGTAAAAAGTCTGCATCTTCTGATGCGGTAAAGATCACTTATGACGGGCACACTTTTAGACAGTGACCTGGGAGTCAGAGATGCTTCCAGGGGTCTTCCCCATACTGTTCCCTTGTCTTTTCAGCACTTTATGCATGTGTCACACAGCAGATGGCCAGATAAGGTTGTAAAATGGTAAAATGATATTTCACGGTGAATGCATTTGTCATAGTTGAAAGCAATACAAAAGTGCAAAAACGCATAAAAAATGCTACTTGTGAACATAGCCGAAGGTGTGGAGGAGTATTTTTGTTTTTGGTCATTTATTTTAACTTATACACAAGTCTTTACCCTGGAAAGGATGTTCCTTAACATATTTCACAGGAAAAAAGTTTCACTTTCGTTTTTGAGCGTTTTATTGTGAGCCTGTAAAAGTGGCTTAATACCTCTGACCACGTTGTTGACAGCAGTGACCTGGGGGTAAGAAATGCTTCCTGGGGCGATCCCCATGCTGTCCCCAAGTCATTTGAGCACTGTCACTAACGTTTTGGGCACTTGTTAGGCTTTTAAAAGACTGCCGGGGGTGCCACCGCAAAAATGCTCGAGTCTCCCATAGACTAACATTGGGCTCGTTGCTCGAGTCGAGCACCCGAGTATCACGGCGAGCTCGGCCCGAGCTTCGAGCACCCGAGCATTTTAGTGCTCGCTCAACACTACTCGTTACGCCATTTACCTATCCGATTAATTTACTTTATATTTTGATAGAACAGACATTTCTGAATGCAGCGATACCAAATATGTGTATTTGTTTATTGTTTTATTTTGAATGGGGCAAAAGGGGGGTGTTTTTAACTTTTATATTTTTTACGTTTTTTAAAGCTGCGATCATCCAATCACTTGTGCTACACATAGAAGGGCTTCAGCCCAGCTATGTGTAGTATAAATGCTGTTCTCCTATGAACGCCGGTCACTCGCCGACATTCATTGGAGACATACATTGTCAAGCGCGGGAGTCTTCTACAGACCCCCGGCTATCATGACAACCCATCGGCACCCCGCATTCATGTGACAGGGGCGCCGATGGACCGGTCTTATTGACGTCAGTGATTGACAGGGGCATTTAACATGTTAACAGCCGCGGGTGGATTGCGGTTCCACCCCCGGCTGTTAGAGGCACATGATGTCTGATCATATCAGCTATCATGTGCCGGGAAAGATGCAGGTACAGCACCAGAGCCCGCATCAAAGGGAAGGACACGACCTATGACGTAGCTATACATCCAAGGTTGTAAAGGGGTTAAAATTAACAAAATCTCAGAAAACAGAAAAAAATACAAACGTAGTGAAAAAAACTTGATGTTTTGAAAACAGGATAAGTACTTTGAAAAACAAGAAGCTGGTTTGCATTATTAGTTGAACAAGTTTGGACACACTGTTCTTACACAGTAGATTCAAACTGAAGGCATCAAAATCACAAAGGAACACATGGAAACAAAAAATAAAGAAAAACATGTGAAACATATCAGAATATGTGTTAAATCTTATATTACTCAAAATACCCTCATTTTACTGTGATGACAGTTTTACACCTCCTTGACATTCTGTCAGGCAGCTCATTGAGATGGTCACCTGAAATGGCTTTCAATCAACTTGTATACCTGATCATGAGTTAATTTATAGACTTACCATCCCTCAAAAAGAGTTTCTGACCATCAGGAGTGTCTTACCAGAATATGGCAAGAACCACTCAGCTAAGTAAATAAAACAAAAGTCCATCATTACTCTAAGACATAACGGTCAGTCAATCTGGAAAATTGCTAGAACTTTGAAGTTATCTTCAAGTGCAGTCATGAAAACCATCAATTGATATGATGAAACTGGCTCTCTTAAGGTCTGCCCCAAGAAAGGAAGATCAATAATTATCTTTGCTGCAGAGGATAGTTTCATCAGAGTTACAGGCCTCAGAAACGACAAATTGACAGCCAGGGTTGGACTGGGGCACCGGGACACCAGAGTATTCTCCGGTGGGCCCCGGTCCTCGGCGGGCCCCAAGCAGGACGCACGGGGGCCCGCTGGTTAACATGGCCGCCGGTGTACCTGCACCGAGGCCCGAAGGTGGAGGGGGTGCCTTTGCAGTGTGCCTGATTAGGGCAATCTGGCCTGCTTCTTGGACCCCCAGGCTCCGGGGGGCCCATGGCCAGATTGCCCTTAGAGTGTGGGTCGGGCAGGGAGCGATCCCTCGAGCTCCACTGCTGACAGGAGGAAAATGGCAGTGGAGCTGAGGGATCCATCCTCTGCTTCCTGCCTGGTGCTTCCTCTCTGACACAGGCTTGCACTGCTTGATGATGTCATCATGCAGTGTGAGCCTGTTTCAGGAAGCTGAGGATGATGCTGTGGGGGAACGAGCAGAGAGGGTAAGTGTTGTTTTTTTTTTTAACTAATACAATGGTGATGGAGGAGGTGGGGGAAGATGAGGAAGAGCAATGGTGATGGAGCAGGTGGGGGGAGATGAGGGAGAGCAATGGTGATGGAGGAGGTGGGGGAGATGAGGGAGAGTAATGGTGATGGAGGAGGTGTGGGGAGATGAGGGAGAGTAATGGTGATGGAGGAGGTATGGGGAGATGAGGGAGAGCAATGGTGATGGAGAAGGTGGGGGGAGATGAGGGAAAGCAATGGTGATGGAGGAGGTGGGGGAGATGGGGGAGATGAGGGAGAGCAATGGTGATGGAGGAGGTTTGTGGAGATATGGCAATGGTGATGGAGGAGGTGGGGGGAGATATGGCATGGCAATGGTGATGGAGGGGGAGATATGGCATGGCAATAGTGATGGAGTAGGGGGGAGATATACATGGCATGGTGATGGAGGAGGTGGGGGAGATATGGCATGGCAATGGTGATGGAGGAGGTGGGGGAGATATGACAATGATGGAGGAGGTGGGGGAGATATGACAATGATGGAGGAGGTGGGGGAGATATGACAATGATGGAGAAGGTGGGGGAGAGCAATGATGGAGAAGGTGGGGGAGAGCAATGATGGTGAAGGAGGGGGAGGGCAATGATGGAGAAGGTAGGGGAGAGCAATGATGGGGATGGGGGAAAACAATGATGGAAGAGGTGGGGGGAGAGCAATGTTGGAGGAGGGGGGAGCAATGATGGAGGAGGTGGGGGAGAGCAATGATGGGGAATTATTTGGACTCTATATGCTGCTAATATCTGGTCTGGTCACAGTGTGGTGGTATTTCTCCCTTGTACGGTATGTGGTATTATTCGGTCACTATGTGGTGGTAATATGTGGTCTGGTCATGGTGTGGTGGTATTTCTTCCTAGTATGTGGAATTATTTGGTCACTAAATGCTGGTAATATCTGGTCTGGTCACAATGTGGCGGTATTTCTCCTTTGCATGAAGTATTATTTGGTCGCTATATGCTGGAAATATGTAGTCCAGTCATGGTGTGGCGGTATTTCTCCCATGTACAGTACAGACCAAAAGTTTGGACACACCTTCTCATTTAAAGATTTTTCTGTATTTTCATGACTATGAAAATTGTACATTCACACTGAATGCATCAAAACTATGAATTAACACATGTGGAATTATATACTTAACAAAAAAGTGTGAAACAACTGAAAATATGTCTTATATTCTAGGTTCTTCAAAGTAGCCACATTTTGCTTTCTTGACTGCTTTGCATACTCTTGGCATTCTCTTGATAAGCTTCAAGAGGTAGTCACCGGAAATGGTTTTCACTTCACAGGTGTGCCCTGTCAGGTTTAATAAGTGGGATTTCTTGCCTTATAAATGGGGTTGGGACCATCAGTTGTGTTGTGCAGAAGTCTGGTGGATACAAAGCTGATAGTCCTACTGAATAGACTTAGAATTTGTATTATGGCAAGAAAAAAGCAGCTAAGTAAAGAGAAACGAGTGGCCATCCTTACTTTAAGAAATGAAGTTAAGTCAGTGCGAAAACTTGGGAAGACTTTGAAAGTGTCCTCAAGTGCAGTTGCAAAAACCATCAAGCGCTACAAAGAAACTGGCTCACATGAGGACCACCCCAGGAAAGGAAGACCAAGAGTCACCTCTGCCTCTGAGGATAAGTTTATCCGAGTCACCAGCCTCAGAAATCGCAGGTTAACAGCAGCTCAGATTAGAGACCAGGTCAATGCCATACAGAGTTCTAGCAGCATACACATCTTTTCAACAACTGTTCAGAGGAGACTTTGTGCAGAAGGCCTTCATGGTAAAACAGCTGTTAGGAAACCACTGCTAAGGACAGGCAACAAGCAGAAGAGACTTGTTTGGGCTAAAGAACACAAGGAATGCACATTCGACCAGTGGAATCTATGCTTTGGTCTGATGAGTCCAAATTTGAGATCTTTTGTTCCAACCACCGTGTCTTTGTGCGACGCAGAAAAAGTGAATGGATGGACTCTACATGCCTGGTTCCCACTGTGAAGCATGGAGGAGGAGGTGTGATGGTGTGGGGGTACTTTGCTGGTGACACTGTTGGGGATTTATTCAAAATTGAAGGCATACTGAACCAACATGGCTACCACAGCATCTTGCAGCGGCATGCTATTCCATCCGGTTTGCGTTTAGTTGGACCATCATTTATTTTCAACAGGACAATGACCCCAAACACTATTACAGGCTGTGTAAGGGCTATTTGACCAAGAAGGAGAGTGATGGGATGCTACACCAGATGACCTGGCCTCCACAGTCACCAGGCCTGAACCCAATCGAGATGGTTTGGGGTGAGCTGGACCGCAGCGTGAAGTCAAAAGGGCCAACAAGTGCTAAGCATCTCTGGGAACTCTTTCAAGATTGTTGGAAGACCATTTCTGGTGACTACCTCTTGAAGCTCATCAAGAGAATACCAAGAGTGTGCAAAGCAGTCATCAAAGCAAAAGGTGGCTACTGTGAAGAACCTAGAATATAAGACATATTTTCAGTTGGTTCACACTTTTTTCTTAAGTATATAATTGCACATGTGTTAATTCATAGTTTTGATGCCTTCAGTGCGAATGTACAATTTTCATAGTTATGAAAATACAGACAAATCTTTAAATGAGAAGGTGTGTCCAAACTTTTGGTCTGTACTGTATATGGTACCATTGGTTTTGGTATAGTGGATTGTGTTGTGGATGGCGGTCATTTTTTTCTCTCTGATATTAATTAGGAGAAGATTCATTATTTTCATTAGTGATTAAATACTTGGAACAAGATGCACTTACAGGGGTTCTCAGGGGAAAACAAGTAATCACCTCTCCACAGGAGAATGTGGTAGAATGTGGAGCTTTTATTCCCATTAGACTGGAGCTCATGTGCGACTTGACCATTCATCCCTCAGTGGCTGCTCTTGCTTTTTTCTGGAAGCTCCAAAGAGAATGAATGAGGCAGCGGTTAGACGTTCCACCTGCCGGTGCATTTTAAAATGGGGATAAACTTCCCCATTCTTCTGATAGGTGCTTTTTCCAATGTTCGGACCCAAATGATCAATAAGTTATCACCTATTTTGTGGAGCCCATGGATCGGTGATAACTTGTTTTAACCAAAGAACCCCTTTAATTCAAATTACCGTAATTGTACATCCCAGTTATAGTTTGTGCACAGTAGATGTTCTGGAGCCACCTGTGATTTACAGTCGACGCTCCACTATAATGGGGATGTCGGCTAACAGTTATTTGCATATAGATGTAGGGTGGGCCCCTAGAGTCAGTTCCTCCTGTGGGCCCCAGAAACCCCAGTCGGACACTGTTGACAGCATCTGAGATAACAGCCCTTATGGGTGATAGAAAGTCATCATGTAGTAGACACATCTCAACATCAGCAGTCCAGAGGAGACTATACAAAGCAGGCCTTTATGGTTGAATAGCTGCAAAGAACTACTGAGGATCACATACAAGATGAAGAGACTTGCTTAGACCAAGCAACAGAGGCGTAGCTAGGGGTTTGCGTCGGGGGGGTGAAACTTCTAAATGGGCCTCTAACCAGGTAATCCTGATTACAGCTATGGTGGTGCACCCTAAGGCCACGGCCCCACTATCAGTATTCGGTCAGTATTTTTTCTCAGGAGTGGGAGCCAAAACCAGGAGTGGGTGATAAATGCAGAATTGGTGACTTGTTTCTTTTAGGCTAAGTGCCCACGATGCAGAAATGCTGCATATTTTTTCCTCTTCTCCCTGGCAGGAAAAATGCATGCGGATTTTACATGCATTTTTCCTGCCAGGTAGAAGCGTTTGTCAAGCGTTCTTCACATGCATTTCTGCATGCGGGTTATCAAGCACTTTTCCAAGCGATTTTAGCATCACTTGGAAAAGTGCTTGACAACTTCGTCACACTATATAAATCCATGCAACCGGCATGGATTTATATAGTGTGACCAAGTAAATAGTTAAAAAAAAAAGAATAAGAATGGTAAAAAATAAAAAATAAAGATTATACTTACCTTCTGATGACCCCCGGTCTTTTCTCCGCTGCGTCCGGTCTCTTGTACAGCCCGCGGTGGTGTGAAAGGACCTTTCATGACGTCATTTAGTCATGTGACAGGTCACACGACCGCTGACGTCAGCGGTCGCGTGACCTGTCACATGACTAAATGACGTCATGGAAGGTCCTTTTAGACCATCGCGAGCCATCCAATACACAGGATGCATTGCTGAGGAGAACGGGGGCCATCGGAAGCTAAGTATAATCCTTATTTTTTATTTTAAATTATTTTTTTAACAGGCTCTATGGTACCCGAGTCTGGAGGAGAGTCTCCTCTTCTCCAGACCTGGGTACCATCCGCACATTGAATCGCTTAATATCCACATGTTCACATGTAGTGATGCGGATATTAAGCGATTCAATACAAGTCAATGGCGGCAATTACGCTGCGTGTCCGCAAAATTAATGGACATGCTGCATATTTTTCCACAATGAAAATTCGCAGTGGAAATTTCCGCAGCATGTGCACAGCACATGCGGATTATCATTGGGGACCATGGGGCACGTATTACCAGGCATTTTTTAAGCATTTTCGCTGTGGAAATTCCGCAGCAAAAACGCTTGAAAAACGCATAGTGGGCACACAGCCTTATACCTTTTCTCTGATTGTTCCTCACCTGGTTTTGACTTCCACTCCTGAGAAAACATACTGACCAAATACTGATAATGGGGCCGTGGCCTAATAGTGGATGTAGGAGAACCTCAGCAGATGACAGCGCTGTTACTAAAATAAATCTCTATACAAAGACCAACACTGATATTTCCAACATATAGTGATATATAGTGGTAGATACAGGGGCGGAACTACCGCCCGTGCAGCCGGTTCATTGAACGGGGGCCCCGAGGGAGAGGGGGCCCCTCCAGCCTCCAGCAGGGCCGCCATCAGGGCATGTCTGCCCTGACTCCAGTGTGGGGCCCAGCCGGTAGGGGCCCCTTTGGAGCCCCGTTGGGGGACCCCTCTTGTTAGTCTCTCTCCTCATGGGGCCCCCGGCCCCATGCTAAGCGCCGGGTCCGGGACATCTCAGCGCTGCGCTGCGCTCCTGCGGCAGCTCCTTCATGATTCCCCTGATTTCCGGTCATGTGACGGCGCCGTCACATGGCCGGAAGTCAGGAGAACCTGGTGTCAGCGATTTGGACGAGCGCCAGGATTCTGCAGGGATCGCATGGGGGTAAGTATAACAAGTTTTGTTTTTTTCAAAATACAATTTACTAGGAGTGGGGGGAATGGGAGGTGTGTGTGTGTGTGTGTGTGTGTGTGTGTGTGTGATAAGAGATGCACATGGGGGGGGGGCGGATAATAAAAGATGCACATGGGGTGGGGGGGATGAGAGAGGTGCACATGTGGGGGGAGGGGGATGAGAGAGGTGCACGTGGGGGGAGGGGGATGAGAGAGGTGCACGTGGGGGGAGGGGGATGAGAGAGGTGCACGTGGGGGGGAGATGATAAAAGATGCACATGGGGTGGGGGGGATGAGAGAGGTGCACATGTGGGGGGGGGATAAGAGATGCACATGGGGGGGAGATAAGAGATGCACATGGGGGGGGATAAGAGATGCACATGGGGGGATGAGAGAGGTGCACATGTGGGGGAGGGGGATGAGAGATGTGCACATGTGGGGGGATGAGAGATGCACATGGGGGGGATGAGAGATGCACATGGGGGGGGATGAGAGATGCACATGGGGGGATGAGAGATGCACATGGGGGGATGAGAGATGCACATGGGGGGGATGAGAGAGGGGCACATGGGGGGGAGGGGGATGAGAGAGGGGCACATGTGGGGGAGGGGGATGAGAGAGGGGCACATGGGGGGGTGGTGAGAGCTGCACATGGGGGGGATGAGAGAGGGGCACATGTGGGGGAGGGGGATGAGAGAGGGGCACATGTGGGGGAGGGGGATGAGAGAGGGGCACATGTGGGGGAGGGGGATGAGAGATGTGCACATGGGGGGTGGTGAGAGCTGCTCATGGGGGGATGAGAGCTGCACATGGGGGAATTGGGAGAAAATGAGCTGCACATGGGGGAATTGGGAGTAGGGGGATAATGAGCTGCACATAATGAATGTGGGGTGGGGGAGAGTAAATGATAAATGACGATGGGGTGGGGAGAGCACGGACATGATATAATGAATTGGGGCAGGGGGTGCATGTAAATAATGAATGCAGGGAGCAGGAAGTATAGAGTAGAGGTTCTAATTAAATTATATATTAAGTGCCTATTTACAGTTAATGGGGGCACCGTGGTGGATTACAATTTATATTTGGAATGGTAGGTTGCATAATAACTAACCATATATTGATGGTGAATGCACGTCTGTATTCAGCTGCGTAATGTAGAAGTTGGGGAATGTGCTCTAGATAACTGTGTTATTTTATGCAGAGACGAGTCCTGGCTGGAAGACGTGATGGCGGTCTGTGCTGGATGAAGGAGAAAAGCGTAGCTGAAGGACTTCACCTAGAGACGTCACCAGTGAGTCAGTGCATTACATGTACACTTACACTATATACTATGTACCGGGCTCCTGTGTATAATGTCACTGGTGATCACTGTATTACCTGTACACTATATACAGAGCTCCTGTGTATAATGTCACTGGTGATCACTGTATTACCTGTACACTGACACTATATACAGAGCTCCTGTGTATAATGTCACTGGTGATCACTGTATTACCTGTACACTGACAATATATACAGAGCTCCTGTGTATAATGTCACTGGTGATCCCTGTATTACCTGTACACTATATACAGAGCTCCTGTGTATAATGTCACTGGTGATCCCTGTATTACCTGTACACTATATACAGAGCTCCTGTGTATAATGTCACTGGTGATCACTGTATTACCTGTACACTGACAATATATACGGAGCTCCTGTGTATAATGTCACTGGTGATCCCTGTATTACCTGTACACTATATACAGAGCTCCTGTGTATAATGTCACTGGTGATCCCTGTATTACCTGTACACTGACACTATATACAGAGCTCCTGTGTATAATGTCACTGGTGATCACTAGATTACCTGGACACTTACATTATACATACCATGTATAGAGCTCCCGTGTATAATGACACTTATGGTAATATTAGTAATGTGGTGGTAATATTAGTAATGTGGTGGTAATATGTGGTCTGGTCATGGTGTGGCAGTTTTTCTCCCTTCTGTGTGGTATTATTCGGTCACTATGTTGTGGTAATATGTGGTCTGGTGATGGTGTGGCGGTATTCCCTGTATGTGGTATTATTGGTCATTTAAAAAAAAAATGTATATGACACATTCCCTTAAAGAAAACTAAATAAAAATATATCTAAAAAGAGTATTGGATATTTTAAGAAAATTTTAATAGGTTAGAGTAGGGCCCAGCCAGAAGAGTCTACCTTATCGTGGTGGCGGCTTTAAAAATCTTTTGGCCAAAACAAAAGCTGTTGGCTATGTATGTGGCACCGTCACATGGCCGAACGTCAGGAGAGCCTGGTGGCAGCGACGTGGACGAGCGCCAGGATTCTGCAGGGATCGCATGGGGGTAAGTATAACAAGTTTTATTTTTCTTAAATACAATTAATTAACTAGGAGTGGGGGGGATGAGAGATGCACATGGGGGGGGTGAGAGATGCACATGGGGGGGTGAGAGATGCACATGGGGGGGTGAGAGATGCACATGGGGGGGATGAGAGATGCACATGGGGGGGATGAGAGATGCACATGGGGGATGAGAGATGCACATGGGGGGGTGAGAGATGCACATGGGGGGGTGAGAGATGCACATGGGGGGGTGAGAGATGCACATGGGGGGGTGAGAGATGCACATGGGGGGGATGAGAGATGCACATGGGGGGGTGAGAGATGCACATGGGGGGGTGAGAGATGCACATGGGGGGGTGAGAGATGCACGGGGGGGGGATGAGAGATGCACGGGGGGGGGGGATGAGAGATGCATCCGGGGGGTGAGCTGCACATGGGGGGGTGAGAGCTGCACATGGGGGGGTTATGTTTACATAACTTTGTTGCCTTATGAAGCGCAGGGGGGGGCCCCCAAAAATTTCTTGCACAGGGGCCCACTACAGTCTGTGTCCGCCCCTGGGTAGATAGTAGTCCTGTAGAACATGTAAGAGATCACAATACAGTTATTGATCGTGACTTACAGATGACGATCTTTCTGGTGGAGTTCAGTTTTCCCATCTTTTCCATCTGGCCCAGACTGACATGGCAACTTCTTCCAGCCAGGACTCGGCTGCATAGATTGACTTCTCACATTTTAGGCACCATTGTCCCGAACCTGCACAAACACCTTATCCTGCTGATACCCCAATACTGATCCGCTGCTGCCACATGTGTCCCTATCACTGCATGTACTGTGCGCCCTCCAATTTTCCTCCTACTGGAGCCTTAGATTCCCCTTTCATTGCATTTGTAAAGTATATGGCCCTACTGTACCCCACCCCTCATCTGCCCTGGAAAAGTATGGTGACCCCACCACAGCATGATCCCATAACTGTGACCCCCACACACCTCTCCATGCACTATAATGGGCCTACATAAAACATAATAGCCCACCACCTCTCCACACAGCAGGATGGACCCCACACAAACCTTCATACTGTACAATTGCTTGCATATATTTTAATGGCCCCCGCATAGTCCTCCATACAGCATAATACACCCTATAGCCCATACAGCATAATGCACCCCATAGCCCATACAGCATAATGCACCCCATAGCCCATACGGCATAATGCACCCCATAGCCCGTTCAGTACAATGCACCCCCATTCAGTACAATGCATCCCCGTTCAGTACAATGCACCCCATAAAGCACAATGCACCCCATATAGTATAATGCACTCCCATTCAGTATAATGCAACACCGTTCAGTACAATGCACCCCCGATCAGTACAATGCACCACCTATAGTATTACGCACCCCATATAGTATAATGCACCCCCGTTGAGTATAATGCACCCACCTATAGTATTATGCACCCCAGTAGTCCTCAATACAGTTTAGTGGCCACCACAATTGTTCTGAAAAAAATAAAATACAATACTCACCTCTCCTCCTCGTTCCCTGCTGATCCAGTCACCGCAGCTTGTGATCTGAGCGTTGCACATCTCAGCGTAGAGGACGCCACTTAGTGACTTCATAGCGCTGAGACGTCAGATGCCGAGGAAGACTGATGTATCGGCAGCTCACAGTCCCCATACCGGCAGTGCAGGGAGATCGTTTCTCCCTGCTATGCCGCAGAGTTTAACTGTATCGGCGCATGCTGATACAGTTAAACATAGCGTAGCTCCGGGTGGGCTCCCCAGTAGCTACGCTACTGACAAGCAACATTAGGACTGAACATTAAATCAGTGAAAATATAGGCTTTAGTCTAAGGAGTTGAAGTTTGTGATTTTTGGTGCCATCCTCCATGTAATTATGTCATTCAGAAAAAAAATTGAACAGATGATTCTATATGAGTGGTGCTCAGCGTGAAGCATGGAGGTGGAGGTGTAATGGTGTGGGGGGTACTTTGATGATTTATTCAATGCACACTTAAGCAACATAGTTTCTACAGCATTCTGCAATGACATGCCATCGTATCTGGTTTGCACTTAGCAAAGACATCATTTGTGTTGCAACTGCACAATGGCCCGAAAGATACCTCCAGGCTATGTAATGGCTTTATGCTCAAGAAAGAAACGGATTTAGTGATGCAACAGATGATATGGCCTCCACAATCACGCAATCTCAACCCAGTTGAGATGGTTTGGTATGACTTGGACCGCAGAGTGAAGACAAAGGAGCCAACAAGTGCTCAGCACCTCTGGAAACTACTTCAAGACTGTTCTAAAACTATTTTGGGGGACTACCTGATGAAGCAGCTTGGGAGAATGACAAAAGGGTGTGAAGTTATCATTACAGTAAAAGGGGTACTTTGAGGAATTTAAGGTTTAACACATATTCTCGTTTGTTTGACATATTGTCGATAGTTTCCATATTTGCACGGTTGTTATTTTGCTGCCTTCAGTCTAAATTTACAATGAGCATATTCCAATAAATACAAGGAAAACCATTGTGTAAAAACAGGTGTGTCCAAGCATTTGACTGGTTTGTATCTTATCAATAAATATGTTTCCTTCACCACTTATGAGCTTTTCTCCTCCTTTTGCCACCTGAATTTATCATTTACTTAAAAATACAGCTAAAATTTGTTTTGTCCAAGATAAGACAGAGTGACAGCTCAGTGATAGATTAGATTACAGCTGCCTATTTAAAGGGGTTTTCCCACGAACAAAAGTTCATTTTAATCAATAGATCTTGGAATAATAATGATTTCCATAATTGGATGTGTTTAAAAAAAAAGTTCCTGTGCTTAGATAATCTTATAAATGTGCTCCCGCTGTGTACTGTGTAATGGCTGTGTCTGACCGTGCAGGAACATGGTTGGATCATACCACATCTCCTGGGCAGGGGTGGAAGCAAAAGAGTATACATATATTACAGCAGGGGATCACAAAAAATTCTTTCTTTGATGTAAAATATTGTTTAAAAACAGTCAGAGAAATGCTTTACCTCACAAAAAGAATCAGCTGTGATCCCCTGGTGTAATGTCTGTATACTCTCTTGCTTTCCCCCCTGGCCAGGAGCTGTGGTTTTATCAGACCATGTTTCTGTAGGGTCAGACACAACCATTACACAGTATACAGCAGAGGCACATTTATAAGATTATCTCAGCACAGGAACATTTTTTTAAAACACATCCAATTGTGGAAGTTTTTATTATTCCAAGATCTATTGATTAAAATCAACTTTTGCTTGTGGGAAAACCCCTTTAAGTCCACAGATAGGGAAGTTGAAGAGTGAGAGAAAGAGGCACAGACACACAAACAGATAGTGTTATTGGCTTCTAATAAGGGTTTTATTATTCCTCAGTGCTGGATTCACGGCTACATTGCTCAGTACTGCAGAATATTGTCCTACATGCTGCTGCTTGTGAACATGTCCTACATAGACACATGAAAGCAAAATTCTCTCATGTATGTTTACTATGTATGGGAGGCATCATAGTGGTTATTTACCACCCACTAGCTCTGTGACAGCTAAATAGATACAAATCATATATTGGCCAGAAATAGTATTATTCCTCATATACACAGGAGAGATTATTATGAAAAGTCAACTGAAACTATAGGTACACTTTAAATACAAAACGTTTTTTGGACTTTTTTGTACCCCTAATTTGCACCAAACTGCACTTGCACAAAAGAGCTGGACATTGCACACTAAATTTAAAGACGATTAAAAGGCCCATGATAGAACTTTCTTTCTGAAATTCCTTTTTGATCTAAAATGTTTTTTACCATCTATCCAATAGGCTTACAGTAAGTAGGTCATTTGCACAGAAGACTATATAGTGAGAGTCTTGGAGAAAAAGGTGTTTTTAGTGGTTATGTCCCCACAAATGTCTAAATCAAGGCTTAAGTAAATCAATAAGCACAAAGACATTCATATGCCAACTGAGCAGGAATGTGATTTCATGACAAGTTAACATTTTATAGAACACTGATGTCTCCCAGTCCATTGTACTATATATTCTACTCTCACATCGATAGGTCATATATGTGTCCTGTCATGCAGGACTATGAGTAATCCTATTTCACATTTAATAAACCTGACCTGCGCTGGTATAAGCGCAATTATCCACAATCCCTAATCTCTAAAGCAACTGACAGAATTTAGTTGGCTATCCTTCACTGCACAAGCTAATCAATTCTCCATCTGTATTATACTGTATGTAGGGTTATCACTTACCCTCCTATGAAAACCAACAATAACAGTGCTGAATTTTGACATATCACTCAGCAAAAAAGACTGTGTATAAGCGCAAAATCATTTATTGTCTGATGGGTTTTAAAAATTATACATTATCCATTCAGACATAATGCAACATTGCACAATAAAGGGGTATTCCCACAACTGATAATCATTACCTATTCATAGTAACTGGCTGATCATTGGCTGGGACCCAATTTTTTTTTCATGTGTTTGAGGAGAGCGCCAGAAAAACAGGTGAAGTTTGCTGTGGTCATAAACTTATCAGAATCAAAACAAAAACAGTCTCTTCCGGGCATAAAGGTATAACAAAAAAAAAAGTTCATGCACCACCTAGAACAGGCTTACCCACTCAGATTAGTCAACACTCTCAGACTCTGGCACAGTCAAACAACAATCCCTCCTCACACACTTAGTCTCTACTAAGGCAACCCAGCTGCCTTTTAAATGGTCTGCCCAGGCTAAATTTGAGATATGGGAGCAGCCAGTCCCACCCTGCTCTTTTAGCTGTTCATAAAACCCAGACCTATAAATTTGGTACCTTTTAAAAAGATGAGAGAGGCCTGTAATTGACATCACAGGTAGACCTCAACTATGAGAGACAAAATGAGAAAACAAATCCTGAAAATCACATTGTCTGATTTGGAAAGAAATTTTTTTTTAAATTTTGGTGGAAAAGAAGTATTTGGACAATTACAAACAAGCACGATTTCTGGCTCTCACAGACCTGGAACTTCTTCTTCTTCTTTAAGAGGTTTCTCTGTCCTCCACTCATTACCTGTAGTACTGGCAGATGCAGCTTCTGGCAACCATCATCCAGAGCAGGACAAGCGCCCCAACCCCAAGTCTGGCTGATGACTCCCAACTCCGGAAGGCGGTAAGACGGGCCTTGCAGAAAATTACCCCTGGGGATGATGTGGAAGACTTTTGACTGTCTTTGATAGGGTCGCTGAGAGAGAGAAACTTCCGCCAGAGCAGTGAGCAGAAGTGCTGGCGCCATGCTTGACGGGGAGCCCCAGAAGGCTTACTATGACTTAGCTTTGCAGGACTCCAAGGAGTATGGCAAGCTGTAAACTGAAATTCTGGTACACTTGGGGGTGACAATGACTATCAGGGCGCAGTGGGTCCACGATGGGCATATTGCCGCGACAAACCCCCTCATTCCCAAATGTTTGACCTTTTGCACTTGGTTCAGAAATGGCTGCAGCCGGAGTTCTCTATGCCTGCCAGATGGTAGAGTGAGGGGTGATGGACCGATTTGTGCATTCCCTACCGAGGCCAATATAGACTTTGGTGGCCCAGGGTGATCCCCGGAATGACGATGAACTGATCGGTCTGGTCGAGAGATAAAAGGGGGTTGAGGGTTCCTTGGGAAGGCAGCCCAATCCATACTCGGGGTCCCAACAGGAGGCCCAAAAGGTGGTGGGGCATCCAAGGTCCAAAGATGCAGGGGAGGTAATGCCCAAGGTCACTATGGGTGAGGTCATTTGCTGGAGGTGCCACTGCTCAGGCCATATAGCCGCCCATTGTCCCCTGACCCCCGAGCAGATGAACTGCAGCATAGGACGTTGCTGTTCATACTATACATATCCTGTCTACAGTGTGAACTGTCCACCCCGCGAGGGGCCACAAGCATGTCCCGTGAAGGTTAACGGTAGGCAGGTAACAAGACTGCTAGGCTCCGGGAGTCTGGTGACCCTTTTGAGCGCCACACTTCTGCTCCAACTAATCCAGGAAAAAAGGTTGGAGTATGATGCGTTTATGGTGATGCTAAGGACTACCCTATGGCCAGAGTGGACATTGAAATGGCCCACGGTACTGTAAAATATTAATCTCTTATGATATAAAATATTACATATAAGCTCTCAGAAGCTTAGTCTCATGCTTAGTAGTTTCAGAGAGTGACAGAGGTTATTCTGAGAACCTTGGCAGGCACACCTGTTCTGTACATCAAATCTATAGTACTCGTTGTCAACATGGGTTATTTAGAGATAACTAATGATGAAAAGTCCTTAGCCATATGTTTGGAATATGCCAACATGAAGTAATTGTACACAGTCGAAAATACATACTCTATTATAGGTATGGGGGTTACTGCCATATCAGCAAAACGCCATATTGGGTTGTGTAACTGTAAAAAATAGTCTCCAATGTATATCTATGAGGCAAGATGGTATATAAGGAGAGGCATCAGTATGGTGGGTAGATTCTCATACCTTGAGGTCTCCACCACGGACCATCACATACTGCCAAGACTGGATACGTAAGAACTTATAATTGTTCCTATTTTCTTTTAACCTGATACTTCTTTTGTTGTGTGCTATGAACTATTTTCTTTCCATTTTTTGTAATCACCTTTTTGAATGAACATTAAATAAGCTTTTGTTTTATCCACACAATTCAAAGACTGATTTTGCTTTTATCTTCACTGTGCCCTTAGCTAAGATAAGGAAGTATTAATTTTTCTAACATTAATGGCGAGCCACAGCCAGTTCTGATTTTTTTGTGTGCTATTTTGTGTGGAATCCTTCCTCTAGTACAAAGGGGGGGGGGACAGAGCTAAAAATATACTTGTACAAGTCTCAGGAATTCCACATTCACAAGGATCAGACGGAATCTACTGGACAGTGAGGAGTGAAGTTTGTCTCCAAAGCATACTACGTGGGGGTCAGCGGAGCACAGAAAAAGCCACCATCCATTGACGGTTGGATCAATCCAAGAGAGGAAAAGCCATTCCATAGGTGAGAAATGGATTTTATTCATGAATATTCTAAGAAAAGTAACATACAGTTTAAGTTTGTTCATAGCCATACAGACGCACAATTATGGTCTAGTTTGTATAGCCAATGTGAAGCAGAGAATCTTAACATTGATAAAAGGTTTTTTTCTGTAAAAAAAGTTACAGAGACAGCTTCAAAATGTGATGCATATGGTCCGTGTGTACAATAATTTGGTTTTTGAAAAAACTGACACACAAGCACACAAAGCATGCATTATCACACAGGATATCAAACAGGTGGACACACAAACTGACACACAGGACACTGACGGGGATTACTTAGATTGTCCAAATTGTTTGATTTTGGCAGAACATATTGAACAATTGGAGGATCAAATTGATGCTCGGACAGAGTTATTATCCAAATTACACCAAGACATAAAAAAGGTTTCTGTAAATACAAGATCAAATAGTAAAAGTGAAGATAGTGCCTCCACATCATTTATACCAGAGACACAAGATTTCGAAATTCCAGGGGAAGATTTACAGGGAGTTGAACTACAAAAGAAAAAATTACATGACAGAGCAGCACGAATCAATCTTAAAATACACGATCAATTGGTGAAAATTGTAAAAGACATCCCAAAGTACAATGAGAAAGTGGATGCTTTTGATAATGCTGACATTTTTGAATCTAATACAGATAAGTTCAATCTTAATGATGAACAAAAAAACAAGGCATTCAGAGTCTGGTTGCCTTCACATATGGCCAAACGATTACAGGTCACACCCAAACTAAATGATGATAATGAATTAACACATAGTACAAAAGAAGACAGACTTAGACAATTGCTGGTATTTACCACAGGAGACACGCCCTCAGTTGACATTTTGAATCAATTCAGTGCGAGTATCCATGATGACCCATTTGCTTTTTTGGTCAAATTTGAACAGGCCTATAGAATGGTGATGCCTGTTGGGTCTAATGAGGAATCGGCATCTATGATCAAATTATATGTATCAAAATTCAAGTACCTAGATCCTGTATCAGTGCAATTGGCTAGTGTTCTGGCATCATTGCAGGAGGCAACGACTTTTATTGACAAAATTAGGAGATCCATGAAGCGGAATCAGGTCAAGGCAAAAATAGCTGTAGTTCATGAGGAAAAAGATAGACAACTGACATCAGATAAAACTCAACCAAGACTTAAATCCACTTTAACATCCAGGAATAGAGATTACACTGGGCATAGAGGTAAAAATATCACACAAAGGAACAATGTCTTTTGTTATTTTTGTGGTATACCTGGACACTTAAAGTGGCAGTGCAGAAAATTCTTGAGAGCAGAGTCAGAGGCAGGTACATCGGGAACAGGTAAGCTTGGAAGAAAAAATGGACTAATTCCAAAATCTTCCAACAGACCTTCTGCCCCTCCATTCAGTTCTCTCACATCTCCTCACACTGACACTACACAGACACAGTCACCATATGCTCCATTAATCAGACAGATCAGAGAGATGACAGTGAAGGAGTCAAATTGCAGGGACAGTGCTTGTAAAAGAGACACTGGTCTGCTCCCATCTCCATCTCTCTGACTAGCGAAGAGCGCTCCCACACTCCTTCCATTGGAATTTGTAACGAGAGTAACCTTAGATGATTGTGGGAGACCGTTTGTCAAGGTGATTCTGGCAGAACAGAGTGCTGTGTTTCTGATTGATACCGGGGCACAATTAAGTGTTACCAACCTTAATTTGATGGTAAACCCAGAATCTCCAAGTTGTAATATCATAGGATTCAGCGGAAAAGGAAAAACAAAAGCAAAGCTTGTTTCTAATGTTATGTTGGAAATACCAGGTTCTTTCAAAACAGGAATTGACATTTGGCATTGTCGTGATTCTGAGAATATACTTGGCACAGATTTTATGCAGAGATTCGGATGGGTAATTGATCTAGGGAATCAAGTGATCTGGAAAGATTCTAATGGACGCAAACCTTTAGTCATTGACCCTAGTGAATATAGCCATGTTGGAAGTATTTGCTTGAATGATGTTGTGTCATCAGATCATTTGTGGCCTGAAACTGGTGGTGATGAGATACTGACCGAAATTGTACAATGCTTTCCTTCTCTTTGGGCTTAGTTCAGAAATGAAGTGGGTACAATGAAGGATGTAATTGTGAATGTAGAAGGACGAGACCCTCCTCCGCAGCGTCAGTATAAATTGCCTCCAGATTCAATTGGTTCTATGTCTAAGATCATACAGGAATTGTTAGCTCAAGGTGTCATACGTAAGGCTAACTCTGTAAGTAACAATCCTTTATGGTGTGTATTGAAATCTGATGGTACATATCGAATGATATTGGATTTGCGGATGTTTAATAAACATACTCCTAACGTAGCTCCCATTGTTGCTGATACTCATGATATGATGGCAAGGCTAAATGCAAAGGCAAAATATTTCTCTGTGCTAGACATTAGTAACGTTTTTGTCAGTATACCTCTTGAAAAGTGTTGTCAGTACAAGTTTGCATTTACTTTCTTGGATGAGCAATATTTGTTTTGCAGGTTACCGCAAGGAGCACATTTGTCACCTAGTGTTTTTCATCAGGCGTTGGCAAAGGTATTATCCAGATTTTCTAGGCCTGATTGCATACTGCAATATGTGGATGATATTCTGTTGTCTACTGAGGATAAGGAGTCACATGTTTCTCTTTTGGCAGAATTATTTGAACTGTTGTATGATGCAGGGTTGAAATTGAACACTAAAAAGGTCAAATTGATGAAGACCGAGGTGAGATTTTTGGGAGTTTTGCTGAGTCCAGGAAAAAGACAGCCGTTGCAGGAAAGAATAGAGGCAGTCGCGTCACTTCCAATCCCAAATACACACAAGGCTTTGCGACATTTTTTAGGTCTTGTAAACTATTCTAGGGATTTCATTGAGAATTTTGCTGAAAAGGCAAGGCCTTTGTACGATCTTTTGAAAGGTGAAAATACTGATTATTTTGGTCCCTGGGGTGATGAACAACAAACCTCATTTGAACAAATAAAAATGATTTTACAGAATGCACCTGCTTTGTCCACAGTAGATCCTTCAGCTCCATTTGCTCTACAAGTTCACACATCAGAGACAGCGGTGTCGGCTGTTCTGTTACAATTGCAGGCAGAAGAGTGGAGAATTTTGGGCTATTTTTCTAAGCTTCTCTCACCTGTTGAAAGAGGTTTTGAAATTTGTGCGAGACATTTGGTAGGCATCTACTTTGCAGTCAAAGCAACTGAACACATTGTTGGTTTCAACAAAATCATTCTGCAAACTCCTCATTCTACACTAAAACTTCTCTTTGAGAAAAATATCCCAGGTGTGTCACATCAGAGATTTGCCCATTGGTTACTGTCATTGTCTCCCAATCAAATTGAGGTAGATTATAAGGCCAAATATGTTCTTCCTCAGTTGATGCAATATGAAGGGCAAACTCATGATTGTCTCCAGTCTTTTCAGGATCCAAGTCCATCACTTTTCAGACGGAAGGCAGAGGTAACAGATGAAGCAGTTTTTGTAGATGGTTCCCGATTCTATTCAGATGGGCACTATTATACAGGATATGCCATTTTTTATCCCACAAGAGGACAGGTGGTAAAGCACAAGTTACCGAGTCATTTTTCAGCTCAGAGTGCAGAGCTAGAAGCTAGAAGTAAAAATGGTGCTACAGCTGAATGAGGCTGACGATCAGTGTCCCATTGTGATCCACAGTGATAGCTCCTATGTTGTGAGATCACTGACAGATTATCTGCCAGTTTGGGAAAAAAGAGGCTATGTAGATTCTTCTAACAAGACTCTTGTACATAGTGACACACTGAAAACTATTTTTGGAATAGCTTCAAAAACCCCTAATGGTTTTGCTATTGTCAAAGTTCCTGCCCATAAAAAGTCTGATGATGAATCATCTGTCGGAAATGCAACCGCAGATATGTTAGCCAAAGAGGCAGCCCTGACAGGAGAAGAAGTGTTTGAACCTGAACCTCTCGAGGTTTCAGCAGTTCAAAGAACAGACACTCATATCCCTTCTTTTGCGGAAGAACAAGAAAAAGATACAACTCTTGTTGCTTCCCGGGTTGATCCGAAACCTCCCTTTGTTTGTGAAAACGGGGTTTTGTGTCATGACTTAAACAGGGACTTGCGTCCTGTTGTACCAAAACATCTACAGGATGAGTTTACAAGATACAATCATGAAAGCTTGGGTCATTTGGGCCAACAGAAATTGTTAGGCATTCTCAGAGAGAAATTTTACTGGGAAAAGATGGAAGAGACTGTACAAAATATTGTTCAATCATGTCTCATTTGTGCCTAAATTAATCCAAGACCAAAAGGACAGAAACCGCCACTACTGCGAACCACACCTGCAGATGGTCCATGGTCTACATTACAAATTGACTACATTGGCCATTAACATCAGGTAAAAATGGTCTCAGGTATGCATTGGTTGTAGTAGATGTATTTTCTAAATGGGTTGAAATTTTACCTGTCAGGAAAGATGATGCTTTGTCTACAGCTAGAGCATTAGTTAATCATGTCTTTTGTACTTGGGGGATCCCAAGAATGATCACCTCTGATCGAGGAAGTCACTTTACAGGAAAAATCATGCAAGCAGTTTGTGCTATTCTAGGGGTAAAACAACAGTTTCATGTACCCTATCATCCACAGTCTGCTGGTATTGTGGAAAGGATGAATAGGACAATAAAATCCAGAATTGCAAAAATGTTATTGGACAAAGGTAATACTTGGGTTGATGCAGTACTTTTTGTACTGTTGAGTGCTAGAGGAACAACTTCCTCCACAACTCAGTTTACTCCTTTTGAACTAATGACAGGAAGGAAAATGCCATTGATTTTCCCACATGAACCATTTTTGTCCACACCTCAAAAAGATGCTGTTGCAAGGTCCAAATGGTTGCAATTGTTGCAGGAAAACTTGAAAACCATTCTTCAACATGCTGCATCAAGAATGCAGAGGATGGAGCCACCATATGAATCTAAATTCAAAAAAGGGGCTCTAGTCATGATAAAAACTTTCAGGAAAAGTGGACCTTGGGAAAGTAACTGGGAAGGTCCCTTTGAAATAATCGATACCATGGGACGAGTTATGATCCTAGTGCAACCAGCATCTAACATGGTTAAAAATACCCACAGACAACAAAAGTTGTGGGTACATGTTGATCAATGCAAATTGTACATTGCAAAATAATGATACTGCATTTCTTATAGGAAGTAATGGATTCCAATAAGAGCTGGAATACGGAATACCATGTCCTTGATGGAAAGAATTCAATACCAATCCATCAAGAAAAGAAAAAGTTTTCCAGGAAAAGCTACTACCTGATGGGAACCACATTTCTGCTACTTTGTACTATTTCAATTGTGATCTACGCAGAAGACATTTTTTATCATGGAACAAATACTAGTGAAGTGAATGGACATATCAAAGGAACTTTACATTCATGAAAACCAAGAGGATCAAGTATACAAAATCTAATAGATGAAGACATACCGGACGATTCAGTAGATATTACTGGAAACATTTGCATGGGTTATGGTGTAGAATGCTGTATTGAACTGCACTTCATACACGACACTAACATAATATTACATGCTGCCACAGGACCGAAGTCTAAATTTACACAGTTACAAGGAGATTATATACATAATAATAAGACAGGCACATGGGAATGCAATCCTACAGATGTGTTATACTGGAATATAGAGATAAGAGGTGAAGAGAAAGCTGTGTGGTCGGGTGATATTACTAATGATATACTCGTAAAAGGGACAGTTAGAACATCCGAAACAGAGATTGTGTTAAAATCACAACTTTTTGGGAAAATTTTGGATCATTCATTACTTTCTATTACAGAAGGAGATGAGGATTGGGTAAAAACATGGAATTTCCAGATAACCAGAGAACCAGTACGCGTACAAGTATCTGTAGTTTTTACAGTAACAAATACTATCACTCCAGAAGTAAGGGTTGCACCACAAGCAGTACATAGTCAAGAAAATATGTCTCCTCTTTTATTAAAATGCAACACAAGGTTAGAGTTACCTCCCGAGTCTTTGTTAACATGGACCAGAAACAAATTATTTTTGGGAAGTTTTCTAAAATGGTCCAACAAATGTTATACATAGAAGTCAATACGGGAATGTGAGATGGTTGGATAAGAATTTTGTTTTTTCTCTAGAGAATCCATCTCCTAAGGATTCTGGACTTTACCAGTGTTGTGTTTTAACTAAAAATAATTACAAACAGTGCAAAGATGTAAATGTGAATGTTTGGTCAGCAGTAGATAATGTATGTACGCAGACAAGGTTTCAACCATCTACTCCTTTCCAAATCAATCAATTCCAATCTAAACCTCTATTAAGAGATGGAGTATTTATGACCATGATATGGACTTTCAATATGACTAATTGGAAAATCTCTTCCAAATATCCCCAGTGTAAATCACATCTCATTAACATGGAGATGGGAATAGAACAATGGTTTGGGAAAAGAACTTCAACACAGGTTAGAAGTAAGAGGGGGATATTAGAAGGTATTTTGGGGGGATTAGGAACAGTGGGAAGTTTAATTAATACTATGGACATTCATACACTTAAATCAGATTTGGAAAATATTGGGTATGTTGGAGGTAAAGGAGTAAAAATTCAGAAAAGTTTGAATCAACTCCTTGAAAAGATGGTTTTGAACACGGCTGCTGTGCTGGGATCTTCAGTGTCACATCTACAAGATGCTACTTTAGCTCTAGTAAAAAGTGAACAGGAATCCCAAGTGGCCAGAGCATGTCTAGAAATCCAGATTGAATATTCCACCAATCTGAAAATGATTGCACAAGCAAGGAATAATGAGAAATTTGCCTACAGAATATCATTTTGTATTAAATCATACAGATTTGTGGGTAAATAAGTGGTTAGGATGTGAACAGAACATTTGTATAGGAACATCACTAATCCCAATATCGGGAAGAGAAGAAACCATGGTTCCTATAACTGTTCTGGGCATTCCTGTTAGTAATACACAATTACTATATTATCAATTACAGTACACAGATTTTGCATTTGATGGTACAAACACTGAACAATTAGACATTTCTTCATGCTTACATTTTGTTTCTAAGGTAATGTGTCTACCTGGACAGGATAAAGTCATTTTTCATTCATGTTTTCACAATCATACCTCATGTCACGCTAGAGTTGAGAATGTGCGGACATTACATGATTTGGTGACTCCAATAAGTTCAAACAAAATTTGTTTCCAAGTTATGTCCGAAAAAGAAGTTGTTTCTGCATTCTTCTCCTCTTGTGTACATGCTGAAAATCTGACAATAGGCTTATATTGTATGGAAGGGGATGTAAAAACTATCTCCAAGAAGGAAGGAAATATTAACATTACGTAAATAGGGACAAGAAATCTGAAAATCCTTCCGATACAGTTCAATTTGTCTCAAATAAATAATTTCCCATGGGATATGTGGTCAAATGAGATAAAGAAAGACAAAGGTTTGTTAAATTTATTAACAAAACAACTAAAAGAAGCTGAAATTGTATTCAGACATGAACAAGGTCGTTTAAATGATATTGAACATGAATGGACAAGTATGTCAGGCTCATCTTGGTGGAAAAATTTAGGAAAATCAGTTACTAGTTGGTCACAGTCTTCAGCGAAAATGGCAGCTGGAAATGTATTAACAAATCCAATAATAATATTATTTATTATGATATTGTTGTGCATATTTTATCAGATTTTAATAACCTATAAAATTAAGAAGATATATAAAAAGATAAAGACAGAAATGAAAAAGGAGGATGATATTTTAAGAGAAATGCTAAAAAGAAATTAACTTTTTGAGTGAATTTTTATTTTTTAATTTAGAAGTTTTTGGGAACTCAGATGATGTTCAATGCAGGTGTCAATACAAGGTGTTCAGAATAAAGAATGAATGTGATACAAATGGTGAGAAAATGAGTTTAGGATTGATTATGATATTTGTTAAATCATAATCAGGGGGGACTGTAAAATATTAATCTCTTATGATATAAAATATTACATATAACCTCTCAGAAGCTTAGTCTCATGCTTAGTAGTTTTAGAGAATGACAGAGGTTATTCTGAGAACCTTGGCAGGCACACCTGTTCTGTACATCAAATCTATAGGACTCGTTGTCAACATGGGTTATTTAGAGATAACTAATGATGAAAAGTCCTTAGCCATATGTTTGGAATATGCCAACATGAAGTAATTGTACACAGTCGAAAATACATACTCTATTATAGGTATGGGGGTTACTGCCATATCAGCAAAACGCCATATTGGGTTGTGTAACTGTAAAAAATAGTCTCCAATGTATATCTATGAGGCAAGATGGTATATAAGGAGAGGCATCAGTATGGTGGGTAGATTCTCATACCTTGAGGTCTCCACCACGGACCATCACATACTGCCAAGACTGGATACGTAAGAACTTATAATTGTTCCTATTTTCTTTTAACCTGATACTTCTTTTGTTGTGTGCTATGAACTATTTTCTTTCCATTTTTTGTAATCACCTTTTTGAATGAACATTAAATAAGCTTTTGTTTTATCCACACAATTCAAAGACTGATTTTGCTTTTATCTTCACTGTGCCCTTAGCTAAGATAAGGAAGTATTAATTTTTCTAACATTAATGGCGAGCCACAGCCAGTTCTGATTTTTTTGTGTGCTATTTTGTGTGGAATCCTTCCTCTAGTACAAAGGGGGGGGGGACAGAGCTAAAAATATACTTGTACAAGTCTCAGGAATTCCACATTCACAAGGATCAGACGGAATCTACTGGACAGTGAGGAGTGAAGTTTGTCTCCAAAGCATACTACGTGGGGGTCAGCGGAGCACAGAAAAAGCCACCATCCATTGACGGTTGGATCAATCCAAGAGAGGAAAAGCCATTCCATAGGTGAGAAATGGATTTTATTCATGAATATTCTAAGAAAAGTAACATACAGTTTAAGTTTGTTCATAGCCATACAGACGCACAATTATGGTCTAGTTTGTATAGCCAATGTGAAGCAGAGAATCTTAACATTGATAAAAGGTTTTTTTCTGTAAAAAAAGTTACAGAGACAGCTTCAAAATGTGATGCATATGGTCCGTGTGTACAATAATTTGGTTTTTGAAAAAACTGACACACAAGCACACAAAGCATGCATTATCACACAGGATATCAAACAGGTGGACACACAAACTGACACACAGGACACTGACGGGGATTACTTAGATTGTCCAAATTGTTTGATTTTGGCAGAACATATTGAACAATTGGAGGATCAAATTGATGCTCGGACAGAGTTATTATCCAAATTACACCAAGACATAAAAAAGGTTTCTGTAAATACAAGATCAAATAGTAAAAGTGAAGATAGTGCCTCCACATCATTTATACCAGAGACACAAGATTTCGAAATTCCAGGGGAAGATTTACAGGGAGTTGAACTACAAAAGAAAAAATTACATGACAGAGCAGCACGAATCAATCTTAAAATACACGATCAATTGATGAAAATTGTAAAAGACATCCCAAAGTACAATGAGAAAGTGGATGCTTTTGATAATGCTGACATTTTTGAATCTAATACAGATAAGTTCAATCTTAATGATGAACAAAAAAACAAGGCATTCAGAGTCTGGTTGCCTTCACATATGGCCAAACGATTACAGGTCACACCCAAACTAAATGATGATAATGAATTAACACATAGTACAAAAGAAGACAGACTTAGACAATTGCTGGTATTTACCACAGGAGACACGCCCTCAGTTGACATTTTGAATCAATTCAGTGCGAGTATCCATGATGACCCATTTGCTTTTTTGGTCAAATTTGAACAGGCCTATAGAATGGTGATGCCTGTTGGGTCTAATGAGGAATCGGCATCTATGATCAAATTATATGTATCAAAATTCAAGTACCTAGATCCTGTATCAGTGCAATTGGCTAGTGTTCTGGCATCATTGCAGGAGGCAACGACTTTTATTGACAAAATTAGGAGATCCATGAAGCGGAATCAGGTCAAGGCAAAAATAGCTGTAGTTCATGAGGAAAAAGATAGACAACTGACATCAGATAAAACTCAACCAAGACTTAAATCCACTTTAACATCCAGGAATAGAGATTACACTGGGCATAGAGGTAAAAATATCACACAAAGGAACAATGTCTTTTGTTATTTTTGTGGTATACCTGGACACTTAAAGTGGCAGTGCAGAAAATTCTTGAGAGCAGAGTCAGAGGCAGGTACATCGGGAACAGGTAAGCTTGGAAGAAAAAATGGACTAATTCCAAAATCTTCCAACAGACCTTCTGCCCCTCCATTCAGTTCTCTCACATCTCCTCACACTGACACTACACAGACACAGTCACCATATGCTCCATTAATCAGACAGATCAGAGAGATGACAGTGAAGGAGTCAAATTGCAGGGACAGTGCTTGTAAAAGAGACACTGGTCTGCTCCCATCTCCATCTCTCTGACTAGCGAAGAGCGCTCCCACACTCCTTCCATTGGAATTTGTAACGAGAGTAACCTTAGATGATTGTGGGAGACCGTTTGTCAAGGTGATTCTGGCAGAACAGAGTGCTGTGTTTCTGATTGATACCGGGGCACAATTAAGTGTTACCAACCTTAATTTGATGGTAAACCCAGAATCTCCAAGTTGTAATATCATAGGATTCAGCGGAAAAGGAAAAACAAAAGCAAAGCTTGTTTCTAATGTTATGTTGGAAATACCAGGTTCTTTCAAAACAGGAATTGACATTTGGCATTGTCGTGATTCTGAGAATATACTTGGCACAGATTTTATGCAGAGATTCGGATGGGTAATTGATCTAGGGAATCAAGTGATCTGGAAAGATTCTAATGGACGCAAACCTTTAGTCATTGACCCTAGTGAATATAGCCATGTTGGAAGTATTTGCTTGAATGATGTTGTGTCATCAGATCATTTGTGGCCTGAAACTGGTGGTGATGAGATACTGACCGAAATTGTACAATGCTTTCCTTCTCTTTGGGCTTAGTTCAGAAATGAAGTGGGTACAATGAAGGATGTAATTGTGAATGTAGAAGGACGAGACCCTCCTCCGCAGCGTCAGTATAAATTGCCTCCAGATTCAATTGGTTCTATGTCTAAGATCATACAGGAATTGTTAGCTCAAGGTGTCATACGTAAGGCTAACTCTGTAAGTAACAATCCTTTATGGTGTGTATTGAAATCTGATGGTACATATCGAATGATATTGGATTTGCGGATGTTTAATAAACATACTCCTAACGTAGCTCCCATTGTTGCTGATACTCATGATATGATGGCAAGGCTAAATGCAAAGGCAAAATATTTCTCTGTGCTAGACATTAGTAACGTTTTTGTCAGTATACCTCTTGAAAAGTGTTGTCAGTACAAGTTTGCATTTACTTTCTTGGATGAGCAATATTTGTTTTGCAGGTTACCGCAAGGAGCACATTTGTCACCTAGTGTTTTTCATCAGGCGTTGGCAAAGGTATTATCCAGATTTTCTAGGCCTGATTGCATACTGCAATATGTGGATGATATTCTGTTGTCTACTGAGGATAAGGAGTCACATGTTTCTCTTTTGGCAGAATTATTTGAACTGTTGTATGATGCAGGGTTGAAATTGAACACTAAAAAGGTCAAATTGATGAAGACCGAGGTGAGATTTTTGGGAGTTTTGCTGAGTCCAGGAAAAAGACAGCCGTTGCAGGAAAGAATAGAGGCAGTCGCGTCACTTCCAATCCCAAATACACACAAGGCTTTGCGACATTTTTTAGGTCTTGTAAACTATTCTAGGGATTTCATTGAGAATTTTGCTGAAAAGGCAAGGCCTTTGTACGATCTTTTGAAAGGTGAAAATACTGATTATTTTGGTCCCTGGGGTGATGAACAACAAACCTCATTTGAACAAATAAAAATGAATTTACAGAATGCACCTGCTTTGTCCACAGTAGATCCTTCAGCTCCATTTGCTCTACAAGTTCACACATCAGAGACAGCGGTGTCGGCTGTTCTGTTACAATTGCAGGCAGAAGAGTGGAGAATTTTGGGCTATTTTTCTAAGCTTCTCTCACCTGTTGAAAGAGGTTTTGAAATTTGTGCGAGACATTTGGTAGGCATCTACTTTGCAGTCAAAGCAACTGAACACATTGTTGGTTTCAACAAAATCATTCTGCAAACTCCTCATTCTACACTAAAACTTCTCTTTGAGAAAAATATCCCAGGTGTGTCACATCAGAGATTTGCCCATTGGTTACTGTCATTGTCTCCCAATCAAATTGAGGTAGATTATAAGGCCAAATATGTTCTTCCTCAGTTGATGCAATATGAAGGGCAAACTCATGATTGTCTCCAGTCTTTTCAGGATCCAAGTCCATCACTTTTCAGACGGAAGGCAGAGGTAACAGATGAAGCAGTTTTTGTAGATGGTTCCCGATTCTATTCAGATGGGCACTATTATACAGGATATGCCATTTTTTATCCCACAAGAGGACAGGTGGTAAAGCACAAGTTACCGAGTCATTTTTCAGCTCAGAGTGCAGAGCTAGAAGCTAGAAGTAAAAATGGTGCTACAGCTGAATGAGGCTGACGATCAGTGTCCCATTGTGATCCACAGTGATAGCTCCTATGTTGTGAGATCACTGACAGATTATCTGCCAGTTTGGGAAAAAAGAGGCTATGTAGATTCTTCTAACAAGACTCTTGTACATAGTGACACACTGAAAACTATTTTTGGAATAGCTTCAAAAACCCCTAATGGTTTTGCTATTGTCAAAGTTCCTGCCCATAAAAAGTCTGATGATGAATCATCTGTCGGAAATGCAACCGCAGATATGTTAGCCAAAGAGGCAGCCCTGACAGGAGAAGAAGTGTTTGAACCTGAACCTCTCGAGGTTTCAGCAGTTCAAAGAACAGACACTCATATCCCTTCTTTTGCGGAAGAACAAGAAAAAGATACAACTCTTGTTGCTTCCCGGGTTGATCCGAAACCTCCCTTTGTTTGTGAAAACGGGGTTTTGTGTCATGACTTAAACAGGGACTTGCGTCCTGTTGTACCAAAACATCTACAGGATGAGTTTACAAGATACAATCATGAAAGCTTGGGTCATTTGGGCCAACAGAAATTGTTAGGCATTCTCAGAGAGAAATTTTACTGGGAAAAGATGGAAGAGACTGTACAAAATATTGTTCAATCATGTCTCATTTGTGCCTAAATTAATCCAAGACCAAAAGGACAGAAACCGCCACTACTGCGAACCACACCTGCAGATGGTCCATGGTCTACATTACAAATTGACTACATTGGCCATTAACATCAGGTAAAAATGGTCTCAGGTATGCATTGGTTGTAGTAGATGTATTTTCTAAATGGGTTGAAATTTTACCTGTCAGGAAAGATGATGCTTTGTCTACAGCTAGAGCATTAGTTAATCATGTCTTTTGTACTTGGGGGATCCCAAGAATGATCACCTCTGATCGAGGAAGTCACTTTACAGGAAAAATCATGCAAGCAGTTTGTGCTATTCTAGGGGTAAAACAACAGTTTCATGTACCCTATCATCCACAGTCTGCTGGTATTGTGGAAAGGATGAATAGGACAATAAAATCCAGAATTGCAAAAATGTTATTGGACAAAGGTAATACTTGGGTTGATGCAGTACTTTTTGTACTGTTGAGTGCTAGAGGAACAACTTCCTCCACAACTCAGTTTACTCCTTTTGAACTAATGACAGGAAGGAAAATGCCATTGATTTTCCCACATGAACCATTTTTGTCCACACCTCAAAAAGATGCTGTTGCAAGGTCCAAATGGTTGCAATTGTTGCAGGAAAACTTGAAAACCATTCTTCAACATGCTGCATCAAGAATGCAGAGGATGGAGCCACCATATGAATCTAAATTCAAAAAAGGGGCTCTAGTCATGATAAAAACTTTCAGGAAAAGTGGACCTTGGGAAAGTAACTGGGAAGGTCCCTTTGAAATAATCGATACCATGGGACGAGTTATGATCCTAGTGCAACCAGCATCTAACATGGTTAAAAATACCCACAGACAACAAAAGTTGTGGGTACATGTTGATCAATGCAAATTGTACATTGCAAAATAATGATACTGCATTTCTTATAGGAAGTAATGGATTCCAATAAGAGCTGGAATACGGAATACCATGTCCTTGATGGAAAGAATTCAATACCAATCCATCAAGAAAAGAAAAAGTTTTCCAGGAAAAGCTACTACCTGATGGGAACCACATTTCTGCTACTTTGTACTATTTCAATTGTGATCTACGCAGAAGACATTTTTTATCATGGAACAAATACTAGTGAAGTGAATGGACATATCAAAGGAACTTTACATTCATGAAAACCAAGAGGATCAAGTATACAAAATCTAATAGATGAAGACATACCGGACGATTCAGTAGATATTACTGGAAACATTTGCATGGGTTATGGTGTAGAATGCTGTATTGAACTGCACTTCATACACGACACTAACATAATATTACATGCTGCCACAGGACCGAAGTCTAAATTTACACAGTTACAAGGAGATTATATACATAATAATAAGACAGGCACATGGGAATGCAATCCTACAGATGTGTTATACTGGAATATAGAGATAAGAGGTGAAGAGAAAGCTGTGTGGTCGGGTGATATTACTAATGATATACTCGTAAAAGGGACAGTTAGAACATCCGAAACAGAGATTGTGTTAAAATCACAACTTTTTGGGAAAATTTTGGATCATTCATTACTTTCTATTACAGAAGGAGATGAGGATTGGGTAAAAACATGGAATTTCCAGATAACCAGAGAACCAGTACGCGTACAAGTATCTGTAGTTTTTACAGTAACAAATACTATCACTCCAGAAGTAAGGGTTGCACCACAAGCAGTACATAGTCAAGAAAATATGTCTCCTCTTTTATTAAAATGCAACACAAGGTTAGAGTTACCTCCCGAGTCTTTGTTAACATGGACCAGAAACAAATTATTTTTGGGAAGTTTTCTAAAATGGTCCAACAAATGTTATACATAGAAGTCAATACGGGAATGTGAGATGGTTGGATAAGAATTTTGTTTTTTCTCTAGAGAATCCATCTCCTAAGGATTCTGGACTTTACCAGTGTTGTGTTTTAACTAAAAATAATTACAAACAGTGCAAAGATGTAAATGTGAATGTTTGGTCAGCAGTAGATAATGTATGTACGCAGACAAGGTTTCAACCATCTACTCCTTTCCAAATCAATCAATTCCAATCTAAACCTCTATTAAGAGATGGAGTATTTATGACCATGATATGGACTTTCAATATGACTAATTGGAAAATCTCTTCCAAATATCCCCAGTGTAAATCACATCTCATTAACATGGAGATGGGAATAGAACAATGGTTTGGGAAAAGAACTTCAACACAGGTTAGAAGTAAGAGGGGGATATTAGAAGGTATTTTGGGGGGATTAGGAACAGTGGGAAGTTTAATTAATACTATGGACATTCATACACTTAAATCAGATTTGGAAAATATTGGGTATGTTGGAGGTAAAGGAGTAAAAATTCAGAAAAGTTTGAATCAACTCCTTGAAAAGATGGTTTTGAACACGGCTGCTGTGCTGGGATCTTCAGTGTCACATCTACAAGATGCTACTTTAGCTCTAGTAAAAAGTGAACAGGAATCCCAAGTGGCCAGAGCATGTCTAGAAATCCAGATTGAATATTCCACCAATCTGAAAATGACTGCACAAGCAAGGAATAATGAGAAATTTGCCTACAGAATATCATTTTGTATTAAATCATACAGATTTGTGGCTAAATAAGTGGTTAGGATGTGAACAGAACATTTGTATAGGAACATCACTAATCCCAATATCGGGAAGAGAAGAAACCATGGTTCCTATAACTGTTCTGGGCATTCCTGTTAGTAATACACAATTACTATATTATCAATTACAGTACACAGATTTTGCATTTGATGGTACAAACACTGAACAATTAGACATTTCTTCATGCTTACATTTTGTTTCTAAGGTAATGTGTCTACCTGGACAGGATAAAGTCATTTTTCATTCATGTTTTCACAATCATACCTCATGTCACGCTAGAGTTGAGAATGTGCGGACATTACATGATTTGGTGACTCCAATAAGTTCAAACAAAATTTGTTTCCAAGTTATGTCCGAAAAAGAAGTTGTTTCTGCATTCTTCTCCTCTTGTGTACATGCTGAAAATCTGACAATAGGCTTATATTGTATGGAAGGGGATGTAAAAACTATCTCCAAGAAGGAAGGAAATATTAACATTACGTAAATAGGGACAAGAAATCTGAAAATCCTTCCGATACAGTTCAATTTGTCTCAAATAAATAATTTCCCATGGGATATGTGGTCAAATGAGATAAAGAAAGACAAAGGTTTGTTAAATTTATTAACAAAACAACTAAAAGAAGCTGAAATTGTATTCAGACATGAACAAGGTCGTTTAAATGATATTGAACATGAATGGACAAGTATGTCAGGCTCATCTTGGTGGAAAAATTTAGGAAAATCAGTTACTAGTTGGTCACAGTCTTCAGCGAAAATGGCAGCTGGAAATGTATTAACAAATCCAATAATAATATTATTTATTATGATATTGTTGTGCATATTTTATCAGATTTTAATAACCTATAAAATTAAGAAGATATATAAAAAGATAAAGACAGAAATGAAAAAGGAGGATGATATTTTAAGAGAAATGCTAAAAAGAAATTAACTTTTTGAGTGAATTTTTATTTTTTAATTTAGAAGTTTTTAGGAACTCAGATGATGTTCAATACAGGTGTCAATACAAGGTGTTCAGAATAAAGAATGAATGTGATACAAATGGTGAGAAAATGAGTTTAGGATTGATTATGATATTTGTTAAATCATAATCAGGGGGGACTGTAAAATATTAATCTCTTATGATATAAAATATTACATATAACCTCTCAGAAGCTTAGTCTCATGCTTAGTAGTTTTAGAGAATGACAGAGGTTATTCTGAGAACCTTGGCAGGCACACCTGTTCTGTACATCAAATCTATAGGACTCGTTGTCAACATGGGTTATTTAGAGATAACTAATGATGAAAAGTCCTTAGCCATATGTTTGGAATATGCCAACATGAAGTAATTGTACACAGTCGAAAATACATACTCTATTATAGGTATGGGGGTTACTGCCATATCAGCAAAACGCCATATTGGGTTGTGTAACTGTAAAAAATAGTCTCCAATGTATATCTATGAGGCAAGATGGTATATAAGGAGAGGCATCAGTATGGTGGGTAGATTCTCATACCTTGAGGTCTCCACCACGGACCATCACATACTGCCAAGACTGGATACGTAAGAACTTATAATTGTTCCTATTTTCTTTTAACCTGATACTTCTTTTGTTGTGTGCTATGAACTATTTTCTTTCCATTTTTTGTAATCACCTTTTTGAATGAACATTAAATAAGCTTTTGTTTTATCCACACAATTCAAAGACTGATTTTCCTTTTATCTTCACTGTGCTCTTATCTAAGATAAGGAAGTGTTAATTTTTCTAACAGGTACTGAGACCCACGAGGTCGGCGTCGTCCAGGACTTGTTGCACCCCATTATTATAGGCCGGGACTTTTGTTTGTTTTGGGATCTGTGGGGGAAGGGTTCAGGATTCGCTGGCTTGATTAAGAACCCAGTTAACCCTGAAGAGGTATCACCACACCCAGAGTCGGACGGGTTTCCTGTTTGTGTTCTTGTGGGGGATGAGGAGGTAGTGTCCCGTGAGTCTGACATTCAGGAGTTAGGGGTGACCAGCAAGAATTTTGTGTCTGCCCAACATAGGGACCTAACTCTGAGGGAAGCCTTTAACAATGTCACGGTCATAAATGGGATTGCACAGGAACCAGGGGCTGACACAAGATTTCCCTATTTTATGATGAGTGAAGAGTTGTTGTACCATGTTACGAAAGTGAGGGAGTAGCTTGTGGAACTTTTATTGGTGCCGGGGCCCTATAGACGGAGAGTGTTAGACATGGCCCATGCACATGTCTTGGGAGGACATGTGTGAGTGGAAAAACCACAGGAACGGATCATGCAGAGGTTCTATTGACCTGGATGTCACCAGGAAATATTAAAGTATTGCAGGTTCTTCCCTACATGCCAGTTACCCGCCCCCACCTCTCACTTTCGAAGTCCCCTCGTGCCATTGTCCATCATTGAAGTATCATTCGAGAGAATTGCTATGGACTTGGTCGGTCTCCTGGTTAAATCTGCTCGTGGGCATCAATGCATATTGTTCATCTTGGACTATGCCACCCGCTATCCTGAAGCAATCCCTCTGAGAAACTCCTCCACCAAGAGAATAGCTCGCGAGTTAGTCCATGTTTTCTCCCGGACAGGGTTACCAAGGGAGATCCTGACCGACCTTTATGAGTATGGTGAAGAGGGAATTGTGTAAGGTCCTGCAAATCTCCCAACTGTGAACATCAATATACCATCCTCAGACAGATTGGCTTGTGGAGAGGTTCAACAAAACTCTGAAGAGTATGCTGAGGAAATTCATAGAAAAGTACAGCAGAGACTGGGACTGTCTCCTGCCGTATCTGTTATTCTCTATCCGAGAGGTTCCACAGACCTCTACTGGGCTCTCGCCATTTGAACTCCTGTATGGCCAACATCTGCGGGATCTCCTGGATGTAGCAAAGGAAACCTGGGAAGCCGAGGTCACGCCCTACAGAAACGCCATCGAGCATGTCGACCTGATGATGGAGAGGATTGCGAAGGTGATGCCCATCGTAAAAGAACATCTCCTCCAGGCAAAAGAGACGCAGGCCTGGCTTTACACCCGGTCAGTCAGAGTGCGTCAGTTCAATCCTGGTGACAGAGTCATCGTACTGATTCCTACAGTGAAAAGTAAGTTCTTGTCCAAGTGGCAAAGGCCGTATTAGGTGGTGGAAAAGGTTGGTGAAGTGAATTATAAGATTCATCAACCAGGACGACGTAAGCCATACCAGATTTACCACGTCAATCTCATCAAGCCATGGCAAGACCGAGATGCTGTTGAAGCTCCATGCTTGCTGGTGAAACCAGAAGGTGAGGTTGGAGGATTCACAGTAGTGGAGATGCTGACGAAGGCCCAAAAACAGTAGTGTCGGGAGATGCTGCAGAAGAACAGGGATCTGTTCTTGGAATTGCCGGGGTGCACAAAGGCCATGGAACACGAGGTTCTGACGGAGCCACATGTGCGGGTGAACTTGAAGCCCTATTGGATCCCTGAGGCCCGACGAAAGTTGATCTCCAAAGAACTGAGTCATATGTTGAAACTCGGGGTCATTGAGGAAACCAAAAGCGGTTGGTCAAGCCTAATTGTCCCGGTCCCAAAACCCGATGGCGAATGGAGATTCTGCAATGACTATCTGAAGTTGAATGAGGTCTCCAAATTCAACGCATATCCGATGCCGCGTGTCGATGAGCTGATCGAGAGACTTGGGCCAGCAAGGTACATAACCACCTTGGATTTGACAAAGGGATATTGGCAGATCCCCATGTCACAGGGAGACAAGGAGAAGACTGCGTTTTCTATGCCAGATGGATGCTTCCAGTATGTCTGGATGCCCTTTTGACTGCAGGGGGCCCCTGCCACCTTCCAGAGAGCCATGGATCGAATCCTTGCGCCCCATAAGGAATACACCACTGCATGCCTGGACGATATTGTTATGTTCAGCCCAGACTGGGAAAGTCATCTGGAAAAGGTCCAGGCGGTGTTTGATGCTCTAAGGAAGGCCGGGTTTTTAATAAACCCGAAAAATTGTGCCATGGGGAAAGAAGAACCCAAATACCTAGGATATGTAGTGGGTAGAGGAGAGATCAAACTAAAGTGGAAGCAATCCAAACTTGGCTGAGACCGTTGTGAAAGAAGCAGGTTAGAGATTTTTTGAGTATCGTGAGATACTACAGGAGGTTCATCCCAAATTTCACCGTGATGGCCACACCCCTGACTGACCTCCTTAAGTGAACAAAATCAGCCATGGCCAAGTGGATGGCAGAGGTGGGTATGGCCTTTCAAGAAATGAAAGTGGCTTTGTGTAGGCAACTGGTTCTTGTTGCCCCCGACATTAAGAAAGAGTTTATACTCGAAACAGATGCCTCAGACATTGGGTTAGGAGCAGTCCTTTCCCCTGTTCTCTACCTGAGTAGGAAGCTGTTCTCATGAGAGAAAAATTATACTGTCATAGAGAAGGAGTGCTTGGCCATAAAATGGGTGGTGGACACTTTATGGTATTTTCTGTTAGGATGAAAGTTTAGATTGGTATTCGACCATGCCCCACTCAGATAGCAGAGGGAAACAAAGGGAAAAAATGCTAGGGTTACCCGCTGTTATTTAGCCCTACAAGATTTCAACTTCCATGTAAAACATAGAGCAGGGAAGCTACATGTTAATACCGATGCCCTCTCAAGAATTCCCTGTCTAGTAGTAGAAGGTGCCAAGCCCCACGGCTTTAGGCAGAGGGGGGGGTATGTAAGGTGGCTAACATGCATAGTTGATGGGAGGTATGTATCATAGAAGTGGCTGTCCTCTGTGATGTAACCCGGAGTGTTGCTCTAGTGCACATAAGCACTAAGAGGTCTGTTTGGTACACTTGGGACCGGGTTACGGGTAGTTTGAGAGATGGGCGGGTCTTGCAGCCCACATATCTCACCTCTGGGTGTGGTTAAGGTATAAAATGGAGGCCATTGTTTGGCACATGGTCTGTGTGTTTGGAAGGAGAAGGCCTCCTGTGTGCTGTGGTTTCCCAACTGAGCCAGTGGGCTGGATGCCACCAGCCTTTGTGCCCACAGGACTGGCTAACCAGAGACTTTTCCTTAAGGACGCTTTACTTTGTTTTTGCCTGAACTAAAGGCTGTTTGCATTGCTTTTGCCAGGTTTTTGACATAATAAACCAATGTGGACATTTAAAGGAACATGCCTCCTATTTGCCTCCCGACGCATCTGAGTGAGTAGAACCCCCACACTATATATACACAGTGGAGGAAATAAGTATTTGATCCCTTGCTGTTTTTATAAGTTTTCCCACTGACAAAGACATGAACAGTCTATAATTTTAAGGGTAGGTTAATTTTAACAATGAGAGATAGAATATCCCAAAAAAATCAAGAAAATCACATTGTATTAATTAGATACATTTTTTTGGATTTTGCAGTGAGAAATAAGTATTTGATCCCCTACAAACCATTATGAGTTCTGGTTCCTACAGACCAGTTAGACGCTCCTAATCAACTCGTTACCTGCCTTAAAGACAGCTGTCTTACATAGTGTAACATACCTGGTGGCGTCCTTGCATAGTGGTCCATCTCCCACTGTGCAAGAGCGAGCACTTGATCTCCAGTCCAGACTGCCACTCTGGCTTCTTTCCATGTTGTCTGCTTTGCTCTTGCTGCTTAGGGCGACGCCTGCTGAACTTCCTGTTTCTTGTAGCTGCTGCTGACACTCCCCTGATGCGTCCTCAGCCTATTGCTGTCTGTCACCTGGTATTTAACCCAGCTCCTCCTTGGAATCCTTGCCTGAGCATCTTGTTCTGTCAGTTGGCTTGTGGTCGCTGACATGCCAGGTCCTGTCTATATTTCCTGCCTATCGGTATCAGTTCCCGTGTCTGAACTGTGTCCTGTCTGTGCACTCTAGCCTGTTGTCTGTCTGCCTTCCTGGAGGCTGTATTTCCAGACCAGTCTGAACACGCTCTTAGCCTGTTCGTCTTGCCCTCTGGGGGCCTCATACCCAGACTCGCTCCTGTATTTGTTGCAGTACAGTTCCTGTCTGAATTGTCTCCTAACCTGCTTCCTGTTTCTTTCTATGTCTGTACCTTCCCTTTCTCCTGCTTTGTCTAAACCAGCACTTGGCTTTGCCTTGGCTCGTTCCTGTATTTTGTTGCAGTTCCTGTCTGAACTGTCTCCTTACCTTTTACCTGTTTCGTCTCTATGTCCGTCCCTTCCCTTTTCCTGCGTTGTCTGAACCTGCACCTAACTCCTTCTCGTTGTCGCTGTACTTCCGTTTGTGAGTTGGAGTCCTCTCGCTACTTCTTTGCAAGTATCTAGTGTGTATCTGGTTCTGCCTTTCTTTCTGTTCCTTGTGAACAGAGCCCTATCCCCTTTTCTCAGCCCTGTCCACCGCGTCTGCGGTTTCACTCTGCTCAGCCTTGTCCACCGCGTCTGCGGTTTCGCTCTGCTCAGCCTTGTCCACCGCGTCTGCGGTTTCGCTCTGCTCTGCCTTGTCCACCACGTCTGCGGTTTCGCTCTGCTCAGCCTTGTCCACCACGTCTATGGTTTCGCTCTGCTCAGCCTTGTCCACCGCATCTGCGGTTTCGCCCTGCTCAGCCTTGTCCACCGCGTCTGCGGTTTCGCTCTGCTCAGCCTTGTCCACCGCGTCTGCGGTTTCGCTCTGCTCTGCCTTGTCCACCACGTCTGCGGTTTCGCTCTGCTCAGCCTTGTCCACCACGTCTATGGTTTCGCTCTGCTCAGCCTTGTCCACCGCATCTGCGGTTTCGCCCTGCTCAGCCTTGTCCACCGCGTCTGCGGTTTCGCTCTGCTCAGACTTGTCCACCGCGTCTGCGGTTTCGCTCTGCTCAGCCCTGTCTACCGCGTCTGCGGTTTCGCTCTGCTCAGCCTTGTCTACCGGACCTGCGGTTTCGCTTTGCTCTGTTTGATTACCGCATCAGCGGCTCTGAACTCGTCTCCCAGTCTGTACTGGACCCTACCCAGCCTGCGCTCTAGCCTGCCTGTTCCTGTATTCCCCGGTGTGGGTCAACAGCCGTGTCCAGAGTCTGACCTGGAGTAGACCCTGGTCCCTCTGCTCGGTTCCTCCCTGGTGCATTGGCGTCGTATGCCATCGTGCAACCTTGGTCGGATCAAGCAGATACTTACTTGCGCCCCTCCAGGCACTCTCCGGTTCATGGCACAGTGGAACCACTAAACACGCACACGCCAGTCAGTCCGGGCGTGTGCATTTCACATAGTCACCTGTATAAAAGACTACTGTCCACAGACTCAATTAATCAGTCAGACTCTAACCTCTACAACATGGGCAAGACCAAAGAGCTTTTTAAGGATGTCAGGGACAAGATCATAGACCTGCACAAAGCTGGAATGGGCTACAAAACCTTAAGTAAGATGCTGGGTCAAAAGGAGACAACTGTTGGTGCAATAGTAAGAAAATGGAAGAAATACAAAATGACTGTCAATCGACATCGATCTGGGGCACCATGCAAAATCTCATCTCGTGGGGTATCATTGATCATGAAGAAGGTGAGAGATCAGCCTAAAACTACATGGGGGAAATTGTTAATGATCTCAAGGCAGCTGGGACCACAGTCACGAAGAAAACCATTGGTAACACATTACACCTTAAAGGTTTAAAATCCTGCGGTGCCCGCAAGGTCCCCCTGCTTAAGAAGGCAGATGTGCAGGCCTGTCTGAAGTTTGCCAATGAACATCTGGATGATTCTGTGAGTTATTGGAAGAAGGTGCTGTGGTTAGATGAGACAAAAATTTAGCTCTTTGGCATTGAGTCAACTCGCCGTGTTTGGAGGAAGAAGAAGGATGAATACCACCTTAAGAACATCGTCCCAACCGTGAAGCATGGTGGAGGAAACATTATACTTTTGGGGGTGCTTTTCTGCAAAGGGGACGTGACGACTGCACCGTACTGAAGGGAAGATGGATGGGGTAATGTATCGCAAGATTTTGGCCAACAACCTCCTTCCCTCAGTAAGAGCATTGAAGATGGGTTGTGGCTGGGTCTTCCAGCAAGACAATGACCCAAAACATGCAGCCAAGGCAACGAAGGAGAGGCTCAAAAAAAAGCACAGTAAGGTCATGGAGTGGCCTAGCCAGTCTCCAGACCTTAATCCCATAGAAAACTTATGGAGGAAGTTGAAGCTCCGAGTTGCCAAGCGACAGCCTCAAAATCTTAATGATTTAGAGATGATCAGCAAAGAGGAGTGGACCAAAATTCCTGGAGCAAACCTCATCATTAACTGCAAAAAATGTCTGACTGCTGTGCTTACCAACAAGTATTAAGTGTTGTTTGCCAGATGGATCAAATACTCATTTCTCACTGCAAAATGCAAAAAAAATAATCTAATTTATACAATGTGATTTTCTTTATTTTTTTAGTTGGATATTCTCTCTCTCAAAGTTAAAATTAACCTACCCTTAAAATTATAGACTGTTCAAGTCTTGGTCAGTGGGCAAACTTACAAAAACAGTAAGGGATCAAATACTTATTTCCCCCACTGTATGTATATATATATATATATATATATACAGTCATGGCCAAAAGTATTGCGAATGAGACAAATAGTAATTTTTCCAAAGTTTACTGCTTCATTTTTTGTAATGGCAATTTGCATATACTCCTGAATGTCAAAGAGTGATCAGCTTAACAGCAATTACTGTACTTGCAAAGTCAATATTTGCCCAGAAAATGAACTTTAACCCACAAAACACATTTCAACATCATTGCAGTCCTGCCTTAAAAGGAGCAGCTAACATCGTTTTAGTGATTGATCCATTAACACAGGTGTGGGTGTTGATGAGGACAGGGCTGGCGATCAATCAGTCATGATTAAGTAAGAATGACATCACTGGACACTTTAAAAGGAGGCTGGTTCTTTGTATCATTGTTTCTCTTCAGTTAACCATGGTTATCTCTAAAGAAACATGTGCAGCCATCATTGCACTGCACAAAAATGGACTAATAGGGAAGAGTATCGCAGCTACAAAGATTGCACCTCAGTCAACAATCTATCGCATCATCAAGAACTTCAAGGAGAGAGCTTCCATTGTTGTCAAAAAGGCTCCAGGGCGCCCAAGAAAGACCAGCAAGTGCCAGGACCGTATCTTAAAACTGTTTCAGCTGCGGGATCGGACTACCAGCAGTGCCGAGCTTGCTCAGGAATGGCAGCAGGCTGGTGTGAGTGCTTCTGCACGCACTGTGAGGCGGAGACTCTTTGAGCAAGGGCTGGTTTCAAGGAGGGCAGCAAAGAAGCCACCGACTGATATTCTGCAAAAGGTACAGGGAGTGGACTGCTGAGGACTGGGGCAAAGTCATTTTCTCTGATGAATCCCCTTTTCGATTGTTTGGGACATCTGGAAAACAGCTTATTCGGAGAAGAAGAGGTGAGCGCTACCACCAGTCTTGTCTCATGCCGTACAGGTTGGGATTCGTTTCTCAATCAATACACTGTAACTAATCAAGTTAGTATTGAAACATTGTTGCCTTTTATGCTTGTTGGTTTGTACCATGGACAGTATTGAAAAGGCTACAGTACAGACCAAAAGTTTGGACACACCTTCTCATTTAAAGATTTTTCTATATTTTCATGACTATGAAAATTGTACATTCACACCGAAGGCACCAAAACTATGAATTAACACATGTGAAATTATATACTTAACAAAAAAGTGTGAAACAACTAAAAATATGTCTTATATTCTAGGTTCTTCAAAGTAGCCACCTTTTGCTTTGATGACTGCTTTGCACACTCCTGGCATTCTCTTGATGAGCTTCAAGAGGTAGTCACCGGAAATGGTTTTCACTTCACAGGTGTGCCCTGTCAGAAGTCAGGTGGATACACAGCTGATAGTCCTACTGAATAGACTGTTAGAATTTGTATTATGGCAAGAAAAAAGCAGCTAAGTAAAGAAAAACTAGTGGCCATCATTACTTTAAGAAATGAAGGTCAGTCAGTGCGAAAAATTGGGCAAACTTTGAATGTGTCCCCAACTGCAGTTGCAAAAACCATCAATCGATACAAAGAAACTGGCTCACATGAGGACCGCCCCAGGAAAGGAAGACCAAGAGTCACCTCTGCTTCTGAGGATAAGTTTATCCGAGTCACCAGCCTCAGAAATCGCAGGTTAACAGCAGCTCAGATTAGAGACCAAGTCAATACCACACAGAGTTCTAGCAGCACACACATCTCTTCTTCAACAACTGTTAAGAGGAGACTTTGTGCAGCAGGCCTTCATGGTAAAATAGCTGCTAGGAAATCACTGCTAAGGACAGACAACAAGCAGAAGAGACTTGTTTGGGCTAAAGAACACAAGGAATGGACATTAGACCAGTGGAAATCTGTGCTTTGGTCTGATGAGTCCAAATTGTCCGGCGCCGTTTTGCTGAAAACACACCTTAACTGTGTCTTCAGTAAAATGGCGCCGGATAGCGCTATGCGCATGCACCGATTCCGACGCCTTCACTCCGCCCCCGGTCTCCGGCCAGAAGAGAGGCGTTGCGGCAACGCTCCTCCCGGTCAGGTAAGTATATAAGTATGGCGCCAGTGATCTTGGTATGCGTTCGGTGACTACGCATACCATGATCTCCGGCGCCATACACTCCTCTTACCTGTAACGGCTGGATGCGGTCTTCTGTCTGGAGCCAGACTGCGCATCACGTATGCACAGTCTATAAAGGCTTCAGAGACACGCATCCCCGGTTATATTATAGATTGCAATATATATATATAAATATATATATATATATATATATATATATATATAGTAAGGTAGCGTTATTCATCACGCTGGGGGGTACTCACTTCACCGGATCAATTAAAGCACACATGCAAAATTTTACGGTAATATGAAGACCAGCAATTTATTACACATCATAAACCACTCATAACATAGTCCATCTCAGTGGCTCGCAGGAATGTTACACATGTATCCTAGAGCCTTTTCAGTGGCAGCTATTCTCGCTTGGCTTCAAATACAGACTTCAGCAAGGTACAGCATCAATATTCACTTAAAGCGCCGATTTACCTTTGCCGGGTCTCAGCTGCTTCTATCAGCTCGGTTCTGCCACAGCAGTGGCTTTAAGGCTCCCAGATGTAGTCTCCAGGCCACGTGCCTTCCAAGGCTACTGGTATCTCAGACACAGGGATCCAGCCTCTGCCTTCCAGGCTAGTGGAGTCCCAGACACAGGGACCAGGCTTCTTGCCTTCCAAGCCTACTAGTATCTCAGACACAGGGATCCAGCCTCTGCCTTCCTGGCTAGTGGAGTTCCAGACACAGGGACCAGGATTCTTGCCTCACCAGGCCTCATCAGGCCTTTCTCTCTGTTTCAAAACCACCAGGATTTATATATCCTTTTGTGCACACAGGACCTGTGATGATGTCACAGTCATGTGATCAGTCACCTGAGGGGGAGTTAAATGGTCAGCCAGAACACACCCACTGGACATTTTAGCAATGCAGCAAGCCGCTGCATTACAATATATATAAATAGTAGAGACAGCGCTCCAAAAATAGATGATTTATTCACTCGGCAGGAGCTGTGGCAACGTTTCGGCTGAACATAGACTTTTTTTGGCTTGAAAAAGGCTATTTTTTCTATATGTAAGAAGGTTTGGTATTTACCTGGAGGACAGGCACCCAACTATTCATGTTATTGTCTGCTTGTGCTGCTTTCATCAATTTTTTTTTCTTCTATATATATATGTATACACACACGTTAATTATTCATATGTATATATTTAAATTGTTTATTGGAGATGAGTGCATAAATTTGTAGGCCTCAGGTTCAGCAAATTTTAACTTACCATTTATGCACAAAATACCAAAGAAACTATCAAGAATATCAGTCATTTTGAGCAAAATAAAGGGCATGATTCTTCCAAACACAGTTCAGCTGAAATTCAAGCTTATTATCTGTGCGATTGCAGCTGAAGATTCTGACTGGTTCTTAGGGGATTGTGCAATGTAATCTTCCTGAGATCAGAGTTATCTGCAGGGAGCCTTAATGGTTGCTTCAAGTCGTGTTGCTCACACTATTAACGTCATAACTTATACATCAGAAAAAATTATACCAAAGTAAGAACATCACTGATCCTCTGGAGTTCTCTGGTGATAACGTCCTGCCGTATGACTCAAAAGGTAAACAGCAACTGATTCTCCGAATTATATTTAACCAGCTTTGCCTCCAACATGGCAAGGTGTTTTATTATGACAGAAGCAGCATAGTAGACTGTACAACAAATAAAATGTGATGATAACAGAAATTACCTTCTTGAACATTTTGTTGGTAACCATTGTTCTTTCCTATGGTCATGAAAAAAATTAACAAATATCTGATGATTCAAATGTTTTGCATCTGTGAACCTAGGTATATATAGTGGTAAAAGTTGGTGCTTGTCCCAATATAGGATGCAGTGATGCTTGGGTTATTGTAAAGTAGGTTGAACTAATTCTTCAAATTTTGGGATCCTTAGACTCCATTCCCATCACTGTCAGAGACTTTGTTGGTGACCTTGGCAGATTTGATGGAAAGAATAATGCAGCATGCAGTATTAGGCTTCCTGTTAAAATGACAGATATCGTTACAAAACTCGAGAAACTTTATTACAAGTCATTGGGGCCCATGGGGCACCAGTAGTATCTGTTGAACGATAGTTGTGAATTCCAGGTGGTTTATCTTATGCAAACCAGGGTCAGAACTAACCGCAAAAAGGATGACGGAGTATGTTTACGGATGCAAAGTGGTACAGGACAATATTTCTCAACCCTCATATGTCAAATATCAGCTAATGAAATACACGGCTCAAAAAAATAAAGGGAACACTTAAACAACAGAATATAACTCCAAGTATATCAAACTTCTGTGAAATCAAACTGTCCACTTAGGAAGCAACACTGATTGACAATCAATTTCACATGCTGTTGTGCAAATGGAATAGACAATAGATGGAAATTATTGGCAATTATCAAGACACCCTCAATAAAGGAGTGGTTCTGCAGGTGGGGACCACAGACCACATCTCAGTACCAATGCTTTCTGGCTTATGTTTTGGTCACTTTTGAATGTTGGTAATGTTTTCACACTCGTGGTAGCATGAGACGGACTCTACAACCCACAGAATTTGCTCAGGTAGTGCAGCTCATCCAGGATGGCACATCAATGCAAGCTGTGGCAAGAAGGTTTGCTGTGTCTGTCAGCGTAGTGTCCAGAGGCTAGAGGCGCTATCAGGAGACAGGCCAGTACACCAGGAGATGTGGAGGGGGCCGTAGGAGGGCAACAACCCAGCAGCAAGACCGCTACCTCCGCTTGTGCAAGGAGTAACAGGAGGAGCACTGCCAGAGCCCTGCAAAATGACCTACAGCAGGCCACAAATGTGCATGTGTCTGCACAAACAGTTAGAAACCGACTCCATGAGGGTGGTATGAGGGCCCGACGTCCACAGATGGGGGTTGTGCTCACAGTCCAACACCGTGCAGGACGCTTGGCATTTGCCACAGAACACCAGGATTGGCAAAGTCGCCGCTGGCGCCCTGTGCTCTTCACAGATGAAAGCAGGTTCACACAGAGCACATGTGTCAGACGTGAGAGAGTCTGGAGACGCCGTGGAGAGTGATCTACTGCCTGCAACATCCTTCAGCATGACCGGTTTGGCAGTGGGTCAGTAATGGTGTGGGGTGGCATTTCTTTGGAGGGCCGCACAGCCCTCCACGTGCTCGCCAGAGGTAGCCATTAGGTACCGAGATGAGATCCTCAGACCCCTTATGAGACCACATGCTGGTGCAGTTGGCCCTGGGTTCCTCCTAATGCAGGACAATGCCGGACCTCATATGGCTGGAGTGTGTCAGCAGTTCCTGCAAGATGAAGGCATTGAAGCTATGGACTGGCCCGCCCATTCCCCAGATCTGAATCCGATTGAGCACATCTGGGACATCATGTCTCGCTCCATACACCAACGTCACGTTGCCCCACAGACTGTCCAGGAGTTGGCGGATGCTTTAGTCCAGGTCTGGGAGGAGATCCCACAGGAGACCATCCGCAACGTCATCAGGAGCATGCCGAGGCATTGTAGGGAGGTCATACTGGCACGTGGAGGCCACACACAATACTGAGCTTCATTTTGACTTGTTTTAAGGACATTACATCAAAGTTGGATAAGCCTGTAGTGTGTTTTTACACTTTAATTTTGGGGGTGACTCCAAATCCAGGCCTCCATTGGTTAATAAATTTGATTTCCATTGATGATTTTTGTGTGATTTTGTTGTCAGCACATTCAACTTTGTACAGAACAAAGTATTCAATGAGAATATTTCATTCATTCAGATCTAGGATGTGTTATTTGAGTGTTCCCTTTATTTTTTTGTAAAGAGAGGAGAGAACAAGGCGCAATGGGTGACTCAGTATTGCAATTGTTAGAGGGGTGTGAGGATGGCTACTAACCTTATGAAGTTGTGCACCTCTGCACAACCCCAGTGTAAAGCTCCACAAGCTCCGCTCTGTTGGTGGCTGTCATCTATTTCCAGCGGCGTTCACAGATCCTGATCTCTCGGTGGTGGATCACGTGGTCAGGTTAGTTGCATGTAACGCCGAGATGGACGCCCAGCTTCACCAACACCCCCGGCAGCGTTCCGGAGGGGTTAGGGCAGCGCAGCTTGGAAAACCAGGGTAGTGATTCTAATTAAATTCCTCCCACAGGTGAAAGAACAATAAGTTAAAGGCAGCTCTACCGCACCCCAACAGGGGGAAAGGGACAATAAATGGATATGAATAGCGGTACCAGAGCGCCAATAACAGGGCAAAAATATTAAAAGGACTGATTTATTAATATACACACAACGCGTTTCGGTGGACACAGCCACCTTCATCAGGTGTGACAAGCAGCAAACAATTGATCCTTATATACATTTGACTAGGTATACAATTACTTAAAAGGGGCGGGGCCAGATACAGAGTAATACCTCTATATTAACCCCTTGAGTTCATATATGCTCAATAGAGTAAAAAGGATTGTTATAAAATAATGCCTAATGAAGCATATAGGGTTCTTATAAAAAGGATTCGCTGTAAAAAAAGTCTGCTATTGCTGGGGGCTTAGCCTCAAGACCAGGAGCTGCAAATTGGGCGACTCAGATTATTCAACACATCGAGAGACGGAAAAATCTTGCAGAATCGTCAACAGATAAGAACTGTGTTTAAGACTTTAAAATCTAAATTGCTGGATCATTATGGACTTTTATGTGACCAATAGAGAGAAATTTAGATTATCTCTGATCATTACAGCCCTTAGTAAAGACTCTAAAGATGGCGACAGATGCATATATACTAATCCAACTATGCTGAATGATACAGATCAAAAAAGGTTACGTGGACTGTTTTTGAACTTAGAAAATAATAGCAAAATAGAAATAACTAATCACGTAGACACGATGTTTTTAGAACATTACATTAAGGATAACATAATGCCCAAGGGATTGAGAATGAATCTCAACTCATCCTTTCCTCAGGATATTGTTTTTACTGAAAGATGGGACAGGTGTATTTCTGATTGCTCAACAACACTGATCAGATTGTTGATTGATAAAAGGAATACTCTGGCTATGCATGCTTTAGAAACAATAGCTAAAATTAAAGGGGATTTGGAGTTCTTTTCTTCATCTGCGGAATATTTTGCCACAGATAATGAGGTAAAACTAAGACTGGCTAAGTTTGAAAATGATTTAATAAATAAAAAAGCCAAAAAATATGAAAGAGATATAAAAGACTCTAAAAAAGAAAAAATGCAATCACCACTTCAAATTTCACCTGTTCCCATCATCTCTATGCAGAGAACAACTAGGGATAATCCATCATCCCCTATTCTAAGCAATGATCCTGATAACCATACAAAACAAGTGAATAGTTTTCAAAAACAGTTTTTTATGAATAAAAAACAACAAGCAATATATGAGACTCATAAAAAGAAGTTATCCATTAACAATAATTACAAGAAAAATACTGCATTTAATTCTAATTTGGAAAAAAATAATGACCTTATAATAGAGGGAATGTGTATGGAAATTACTCCTCCCTCCATACTGATTACTGATCCACCTATTTTATCCACACAAGCAGCAGATGTAGAATTTATTGCTAATCCGTCTACTATTTCCACACAAGTAGCAGATATTGATGAACTGAACTTCACATTACATATTAACACACAGGAGATATCCCATAGTGGATCTAATATCTCAGAGCTTTCTAGTGCAATACAGACTCCTATTGCTGGGGAGTCATCTGGTCAGATCCCGATAGCGGATACACTGAATATTTTAAATCAAGGGAGACCTTCTGATAAAACAAGTGGTATAAACCACATAAAACCCCCTATAAACAGAATGACATCCTTGGAATTATCTCCGATTTTGAATGAAAATAGTATCTTGATAAATCCTCAAACACAGAATGCAGTTGCATCTCAAACTAATAAAACGAAAATTACACATTTTTTTCACGTGGTCCCCGGACGTTGTCCAAAACGAAAAAGAAATTTAGGGGATGTAGAGGGAGTGGAAAAACCCGAGGCCTCAATAACAAAAATAGTCCAAATGCCGAAATTGAGACACAATCCAAATATAAAGAAAATGAAATCTTGCCAATGAACCAGAATACAAATTCCCTGCAGATAGAAACCCCTATCGGTTGTGGGGGCATTTTTAATATTTCTAGCTATGTGCTATCTGAAGCTGAACGATCCTTGTTAGGTCGAGGATTATCTTTCTGTCCAGCTGTCCCATTTAATAATTTCACTTTGTTCTGTGATTTAAATGAATTTATAAGGAAATTGACACTAAAAAGACATTTTCTATTGGAAGATAAGAGAAAATCACATCCTATTAGTTCATGCTCAACAGTATCCCCCTCCATTCAAGAATCTAATATACCAGGCCCCCCATTACTGGACCCTTTCACTCATGTAAATGTGAAGGGGAAAAATAATTTTTATCCATTACATCACAAAGGTTCACACCTTGAAACTTTCCAACAATTAATTTTGAGGGACCTTAGGACATTCCCCCCAATTTCTAAAAAAGTGAACAACTTGAGCTACCAGGAGAAATGTGCATTAAAAACCCTTCAGGATAATAAAGAAATAATTATAAAGAGAGCAGATAAGGGAGGGGGGACTGTGATAATGAACAGAGGCTGGTACATCAAGGAGGGCCTCAGAATCTTAGACGACTCAAACTACTACGTGAAATTAGAAGCAGACCCATCTGTAACCATTTTTTTGGAGTACAAAGGACTTGTAGCAGGGGCCTCTACAGCTGGCTTCCTCAATAAAAAAGAAAAATCCTTTTTAGACATTAAAAAATTCAAAGTCCCTTATTTTTATTTTTTACCCAAAATTCATAAAGATAAATTTAATCCCCCTGGACGTCCTATTATTTCTGGTATTAATTCTATCACATCCAACTTATCCCACTATATTGATCTTTTTTTACAGAAGTACGTTTTATCCCTAGATTCTCATTTAAAGGATTCCACACATTTAATTAGACTATTGAGAGAATTACCCCCTCTTCCAGGCTGTCTTCTTATTACACTCGATATAAGCTCTCTTTATTCCAATATCACACATGTATTGGGTTTACAGGCAATTAAAAAATTCCTAGATGAGGACCCTAACTTACAAGATCCTCAAAAAAACTTTTTATTGAGGGGTATAACTTTCATTCTTGAGAACAATGTATTTTCTTTTGAGGGGGTGATGTATCGGCAGCTGAGGGGCTGCGCGATGGGGACGAGGTTTGCCCCCAGTTATGCAAATCTATATATGGGGGCATTCGAGTCTATCCACATCGCGCAATCCCTCGGCGCCGATAAATCCATCGTTATGTACCGCCGCTTTATAGACGATCTGTTTATTATATGGAGGGGAAATACTGTGGAGGCTGCCAAATTTATTGATGAATTAAACTCTAACGACTGGGGTCTTTCCTTTACCTCTACCATATCTGAGAGTAATATTCAATATCTTGACCTTCAGATAAATATAGACAATTCGGGTAAAATATCCACATCTACCCACTTTAAGGAAGTGGATGTAAATAGCTATCTTGAATTTGACAGTGGCCATCTACCCAGCTGGATTAGAAATATTCCATACGGTCAATATTGGCGTGTCAGAAAAAATTGTACACATGATTCGGATTTTTTTCTGGAATCTAAGGTTTTACAAAAACGTTTTAGAGCTAAGGGATACCCCCGGAAATTATTAGAGGATGCTTTCTCCAAAACTAGATCCCTATCACAGAACCTGTGTATCAACAAATCCAAGAATACCAGCCAAGAGCCATACAGCGATTTCAGTTTAAATCTGATTACTACCTATGGTAAACCTACGCAAGTGTTATCCAGTTTATTAAAAAAATACTGGTTCATTTTAAGTAATGATCCAATATTAACTGGTCATTTACCGGAATTTCCTCATGTCATATATCGGAGGAGAAAAAATCTAGGAAACTATATAGCCCCTAGCAATACAACAATTGGTAGAAGACCGAACCATTCAGTTCCTATTAGCAATAATGGATGTTATAAATGTAATGTCCCTAAATGCTTATGCTGTCAATCCATTGATAACGGAGCCAAAACATTCGTCTCTGCGGTCACTGGAGAGATATATCCCATTCGCTTTAGACTTACATGTCAGTCCTCATATGTGATCTATCTGCTCCAGTGCACCTGCGGCCTGCAATACATTGGCCGCACTATCCAGGAAATGCACTCCAGATTAAATAAACATCGCCAAAATATTAGAAACGGCTTTCCCCTACATAGTGTTTCTAATCATTTCTTAAAAGAACATCAAAAAAATCCTAATAACCTAAAACTAACTATCATTGATCATATAGTTGATACACACCCTGATAGACTAAATCGTCTCATTACACGTGAAAATTATTGGATTTTCAAAATGGGAACCTTGTCTCCTGAAGGTTTGAACCTTAATATAGAGAAGACAACTTTTTAAATAATTGTTTTCATATTTTAGCAAATTTATTATATATATCTTTTATATGGAGGAGGAGGGGGGAGGAGAGAGAGAAGGAGGGAAGAGGGGAAAGGAGAGAGGGAGGGGAGGAGGGAGGAGAGAGAGAGAAGGGAGAAAGAGGGAAAGAAAAAGAAAATTTAAAGAAAAATTTTTTATTTTTTTTTTATTTTTGTTTTTTTTGAAAAATTTTTTTTTTTTTTGGGGGGGGGATTTTTTTTGGAATTTTTTTTTTTTTTTTTTTCTCTTTTTTTTCTCTTTCCTTTCTTCGTCTACTTTTCCTAATTATAATGATAGAAACTGATTGTAATTTTATACTTTATATTTATGCATTGTTTTATGTTGTATGTAAAAATTATTATTATTTTTTTATATAATCTAAAATATAGGGTGGTAGATGACAATATATCCTATGAAGTATTAAGATTATAGGATTCACAAGTTGTTGTTTTTTTACAGCGAATCCTTTTTATAAGAACCCTATATGCTTCATTAGGCATTATTTTATAACAATCCTTTTTACTCTATTGAGCATATATGAACTCAAGGGGTTAATATAGAGGTATTACTCTGTATCTGGCCCCGCCCCTTTTAAGTAATTGTATACCTAGTCAAATGTATATAAGGATCAATTGTTTGCTGCTTGTCACACCTGATGAAGGTGGCTGTGTCCACCGAAACGCGTTGTGTGTATATTAATAAATCAGTCCTTTTAATATTTTTGCCCTGTTATTGGCGCTCTGGTACCGCTATTCATATCCATTTATTGTCCCTTTATTTTTTTGAGCAGTGTATAATCAAAGTACCTCCTATTGTTATATTGTATTCACAACAGAACATAGTACACAGATCAGAAGCTAAAAATTTGATAGGTTTTCAAATGAAATAAAAAATAACTCATTTAGAAATTGATGGCAGCAACACATCTCAAAAAATTTGGGACAGAGTTAACAAAAAGCTAGATAAGTAAGTGCTACTGACTCTGTGCAGTAAATGCCCTACTACTGAATATAGAATCCAAAACCTACAAAAGACAAAAATATATCTCATACCCTACCATCATTATATATAAATGTAAAGCAAAGTTGCATAATAAATATAGGGTACTTAGTGAACTATTTTTGATCAAAAAAAGTATACAAGCCGTCCCACCAGTGGCAAGGTGACCCTAAATTGGGACGGTACCTATACTGCCTATATTAAAAACCTTACTGTATATCAAAGTTGAAGTAATGCATATAAAAGGGTAGACAAATAGGACCGGGTCCCAACTCCAGACCACCTAGGCCTGTGGTAAGCTACATATATACCAATCAGCTCAACAAAGGGGATGCCACACCCTTAAATTGCACAGAATGCAAACAAGACAAAAAACCAAGCAATGTGAACTGAGGTCTAAGATGGTAGACATGCAAGAAATAGGAGCATGTTCACACTAGCAAAAAGAAGCAAAACCTACAAAAGACAAAAATATATCTCATACCCTACCATCATTATATATAAATGTAAAGCAAAGTTGCATAATAAATATAGGGTACTTAGTGAACTATTTTTGATCAAAAAAAGTATACAAGCCGTCCCACCAGCGGCAAGGTGACCCTAAATTGGGACGGTACCTATACTGCCTATATTAAAAACCTTACTGTATATCAAAGTTAAAAAGAAGCAAGACAAAAATATATCTCATACCCTACCATAATTATATATAAATGTAAAGCAAAATTGCATAATAAATATAGGGTACTTAGTGAACTATTTTTGATCAAAAAAAGTATACAAGCCGTCCCACCAGCGGCAAGGTGACCCTAAATTGGGACGGTACCTATACTGCCTATATTAAAAACCTTACTGTATATCAAAGTTGAAGTAATGCATATAAAAGGGTAGACAAATAGGACCGGGTCCCAACTCCAGACCACCTAGGCCCGTGGTAAGCTACATATATACCAATCAGCTCAACAAAGGGCATGCCACACCCTTAAATTGCACAGAATGCAAACAAGTCAAAAAACCAGACAATGTGAACTGAGGTCTAAGATGGCAGACATACAAGAAACAGAGGCATGTTCACACTAGCAAAAAAGAAGCAAGACAAAAATATATCTCATACCCTACCATAATTATATATAAATGTAAAGCAAAATTGCATAATAAATATAGGGTACTTAGTGAACTATTTTTGATCAAAAAAAGTATACAAGCCGTCCCACCAGCGGCAAGGTGACCCTAAATTGGGACGGTACCTATACTGCCTATATTAAAAACCTTACTGTATATCAAAGTTGAAGTAATGCATATAAAAGGGTAGACAAATAGGACCGGGTCCCAACTCCAGACCACCTAGGCAGTAAGGTTTTTAATATAGGCAGTATAGGTACCGTCCCAATTTAGGGTCACCTTGCCGCTGGTGGGACGGCTTGTATACTTTTTTTGATCAAAAATAGTTCACTAAGTACCCTATATTTATTATGCAACTTTGCTTTACATTTATATATAATGATGGTAGGGTATGAGATATATTTTTGTCTTTTGTAGGTTTTGCTTCTTTTTGCTAGTGTGAACATGCTCCTATTTCTTGCATGTCTACCATCTTAGACCTCAGTTCACATTGCTTGGTTTTTTGTCTTGTTTGCATTCTGTGCAATTTAAGGGTGTGGCATCCCCTTTGTTGAGCTGATTGGTATATATGTAGCTTACCACAGGCCTAGGTGGTCTGGAGTTGGGACCCGGTCCTATTTGTCTACCCTTTTATATGCATTACTTCAACTTTGATATACAGTAAGGTTTTTAATATAGGCAGTATAGGTACCGTCCCAATTTAGGGTCACCTTGCCGCTGGTGGGACGGCTTGTATACTTTTTTTGATCAAAAATAGTTCACTAAGTACCCTATATTTATTATGCAACTTTGCTTTACATTTATATATAATGATGGTAGGGTATGAGATATATTTTTGTCTTTTGTAGGTTTTGCTTCTTTTTGCTAGTGTGAACATGCTCCTATTTCTTGCATGTCTACCATCTTAGACCTCAGTTCACATTGCTTGGTTTTTTGTCTTGTTTGCATTCTGTGCAATTTAAGGGTGTGGCATCCCCTTTGTTGAGCTGATTGGTATATATGTAGCTTACCACAGGCCTAGGTGGTCTGGAGTTGGGACCCGGTCCTATTTGTCTACCCTTTTATATGCATTACTTCAACTTTGATATACAGTAAGGTTTTTAATATAGGCAGTATAGGTACCGTCCCAATTTAGGGTCACCTTGCCGCTGGTGGGACGGCTTGTATACTTTTTTTGATCAAAAATAGTTCACTAAGTACCCTATATTTATTATGCAACTTTGCTTTACATTTATATATAATGATGGTAGGGTATGAGATATATTTTTGTCTTTTGTAGGTTTTGCTTCTTTTTGCTAGTGTGAACATGCTCCTATTTCTTGCATGTCTACCATCTTAGACCTCAGTTCACATTGCTTGGTTTTTTGAATATAGAATCCAGCCTGGAAGCCACTACATCCATCCTGCAAGAGTAGACGGCAGGTGTTGTGGACTGTTTACTGCTTGACACAAAAGCACTGCAGCGTTAAAGAACATCCATTTAGCACTACTCTGAATTATAACATTTCACATTGTTGTAGCTAAAACTTCATCCAAAGATTTGTTTTAACACCTCCACAGGTCTTCCATGTTGCAAGCATAATAGTCAAAGAATATTTCTGAACTAGATTGCTGCAAGGATGAAGGCCTAAACAGGAAAGGTACATTAACATTTGTCTGTCAATTGTAAGTTACCCCTATCCAAAAAGGATGGTATAAAAATTATATAAAACAAAATAGAACAACAGGCAGAGTCTCAGGACTGGAGATGATCGAATCAAGCCACCACAAAACAAATTCAAGCCAAATTTCCTGAAATTCCCAGTAAATTTAAACAGTTTGTCATTTTATTTGTGCAGATTGTCTGCCCACAAAAAATACTTGGCACCATTTCACACACTGCTAAAGAGTAGTGTTGAGCGAGCACTAAAATGCTCGGGTGCTCGAAGCTCGGGCCAAGATCGCCGTGATACTCGGGTGTTCGACCCGAGCAACGAGCCCAATGTTAGTCTATGGGAGACCCGAGCATTTTTGCGGCTGCACCCTCGGCAGTCTGTAGAAAGCCTAAAAAGTGCCCAAAACTATAGTGACAGTGCTCAAATGACATGGGAACAGCATGGGCATCGCCCCAGGAAGCATTTCTGACCCCCAGGTCACTGCTGTCAACAACGTGGTCAGAGGTATTAAGCCACTTTAACGCGCTCACAATAAAACGATCAAAAACGAAACTGGAACAGTTTTCCTGTGAAATATGTTAAGGAACTTCTTTCCAGGGTAAAGACTTGTGTATAAGGTAAAATAAATAACCAAAAACAAAAATACTCCTCCACACCTTGGGCTATATTCACAAGTAGCATTTTTTATGCGTTTTTGCACTTTTGTATTGCTTTCAACCGTGACAAATGCATTCACCGGGAAATGTCATTTTAACATTTTACAATCTTATCTGGCCATGTGCTGTGTGACACATGCATACAGTGCTGAAAAGACATGGGAACAGCATGGGGAAGACCCCTGGAAGCATATCTAACACCCAGGTCACTGCCTAAAAGTGGGCCCATCAGAAGTGATCCTTTCCACATCAGAAGATGCAGACTTGCAACTATCCCCGTGCAAGTCCTTGTCCCATGGCAGTGTTCAATTGTACCTCCCCCATTCCTTGCAATGCAAGCGTAAGTGTGCAACCTGCCACCCACCCACCCCAGGCTGCAATACCATACTGCTAGCTTGCTTGCACTTGAAATGGGGCCTTTTAGTTTGGAGGAGGCCGAAGCTGGCCACTACCTCATATCCATACTCAGTCCCAAGCCGCCTGGCGGCCGGGTGTCCACACATGGTCCCCAGCCACCTGGCGGCAGCCGGGTGTCCATAAACGGTCCCCAGCCACCCCTATTTCTCCTTGGAACATCCCCCCACACACTTTTCTTAGCCCGGCCTGCTTTAGGGAAGCATTGGACGAGCCCACCAGAGAACCAGACTCCTCCAGTGGGCCCTGGCTTCTCCATCAGGGGAGTTGAGATTGTCAAGGTGAGGAGCATTATGATGATGATAGAAGTTAGCATCTGCTTTGTTTTCTTGGAATGCAAGCGTAAGTGTGCAACCTGCCACCCACCCACCCCCAGGCTGCAATACCATACTGCTAGCTTGCTTGCACTTGAAATTGGGCCTTTTAGGCATGTGGAGGCAGATGCCGGCCACCATGTCATGGCTGTGTCGGCGGCCTGGTATCCATACTCAGTCCCCAGCCGCCCAGCGACACGCTCGGTCCCCAGCCGCCAGGGGGCGGCCGGGTGTCCGTACTCGGTCCCCAGCCGCCCTGCGGCCGGGTGTCCACACACGGTTTCCAGCTGCCTGGGGGCGGCCAGGTGTCCATAAACAGTCCCCAGCCGCCCCTATTTCTCATTGGAACATCCCCCCACACACTTTTCTTAGCCCGGCCTGCTTTAGGGCAGCATTGGATGAGCCCACCAGAGAACCATACTCCTCCGGTGGGCCCTGGCTTCTCCATCAGGTGAGTTGAGAGTGCCAAGGTGAGGAGCATGATGATGTTGATAGAAGTTAGCATCTGCTTTGTTTTCTTGGAATGCACGCGTAAGGCTTGTGAAACGCTAGGTAATCCGCACCCCATGGTCCCCAAGGGGATTCCGCATGTTCTATGCACATGCTGTGGATTTTTCTGCAGCGTTTATGCTGCGTACAAAAATCCGCAGCATGTTCAATAATTTTGCGGAAGCGCCGCCATTGACTTGCATTGAGACGCCTAGAATGCGCAATACCATACTGCTAGCTTGCTTGCACTTGAAATTGGGACTTTTAGGCATGTGGAGGCAGACGCCGGCCACCATGTCATCGCTGCGTCGGCGGCCTGGTATCCATACTCAGTCCCCAGCCGCCCGGTGGCCGGGTGTCCACGCTCGGTCCCCAGCCGCCAGGGGGCGGTCGGGAGTCCATACTCGGTCCCCAGCCGCCCCTATTTCTCCTTGGAACATCCCCCCACACACTTTTATTAGCCCGGCCTGCTTTAGGGCAGCATTGGACACGCCCATCAGAGAACCAGACTCCTCCGGTGGGCCCTGGCTTCTCCATCAGGGGAGTTGAGAGTGCCAAGGTGAGGAGCATGATGATGATGATAGAAGTTAGCATCTGCTTTGTTTTCTTGGAATGCAAGCGCATGTATGTAGTAGCGGCTAGGCCTGAGGTGGTCAGCGTTTTGGCGCATATCCTACCTCCTCCGAGGATTGCTGGATGTTTTCCTGCTACTATCCCAGTTCTATGACTCACGTTAAAACAAAGCTTCAGGTGATGAATGATGGATGAGTTGGTGGCAAAGGAGAAAAAGCAGGAGGAACAGGGACCATTCACATCAATATCAGGCCAGTCAACCACACATGTCTAGTAGGATATGTTTCTGTACCAAAAGGAGAGGTTCAGCTACACAGTTATAGGGCATGCAGTGAGTGCAATGCCTACCAAAAATTTCGAGGCACTCCAATGCCCCTTGGAAGTGATATGGAGGTCAGGGGGCCTTAACTAAACCATTTTTTCAATTTGTAGCAACTGGGTCTCCTGTGCTCTGTTGGCCTAAGCAGTGAATAGAAGGCTTTCCAAAAATTATGAGGAACTGCAATGCCCCTTGAAACAGACATGGATTACAGCATACTAAAAACCTTCTACCCAATATTGGGGAGTGGGTCTCCCTTAGTGTTCGCCTATGCATTGAAAAGCAAAAGCTGACTAAAATTAGGAGGAAATGCAATGCCCATTGGAAGAATGGTGGAGTTCGCAGTGATATAAAAAGACAATATCAATGCCCCTTGAAAAAGTGGTGGAGGTCGCAGTAGCTTAACAAGATGGTTTTAATGCCCCTTGGAAAAGTAGTGGAGGTCTCAGTTGCTTAACAAGACAGTTTTAATGCCCCCTGGAAGAGACGTGGGGGTTGCAGTAGCTTAACAAGACGGTTTAAATGCCCCTTGGAAGAATGGTGGCGGTCGCAGTAGCTTAACAAGATGGTTTAAATGCCCCTTGGAAGAGACGTGGAGGTTGCAGTAGCTTAACAAGATGGTTTTAATGCCCCTTAGAAGAGACGAGGAGGTGCAGTAGCTTAACAAGATGGTTTAATTGCCCCTTGGAAGAATGGTGGAGGTCGCAGTAGCTTAACAAGACGGTTTAAATGCCCCTTGGAAGAGACGTGGAGGTTGCAGTAGCTTAACAAGACGGTTTAAATGCCCCTTGGAAGAATGGTGGAGGTCGCAGTAGCTTAACAAGACAGTTTAAATGCCCCTTGGAAGAGACATGGAAGTTGCAGTAGCTTAACAAGATGATTTAAATGCCCATTGGAAGAGACATAGATGTCGCAATAGCTTAACAAGACGGTTTAAATGCCCCTTGGAAGAATGGTGGAGGTCGCAGTAGCTTAACAATACAATTTTAATGCCCCTTACGAGAGCCATGCAGTACAGCATATTAAAAACATTATTCCAATTATTGAGGAATGGGTCTCCCATAGTCTTTGCCTATGCCTTGCAAGCAAAAGCTGGCAAAAATTAGGACGGAGGAACTTGCAATGCTGGCAACACGGACCAAGGTCACCCTGGTGGTATAGTGGTGGTAGAGGCTGAGGATAAGGAGAAGAGCAAAATACAGCCGAAATGAGGAAGCGCATACCCATGTGTGGGTGTGAAGCGGTGCATGGGAATACACCTCCCAAAATAACACAGTGGATTTGACTTTATGTTCCTCTGCTGCCATTTGGTGGTGATGATGAGTCTGGCCCAATCCAGCCTTTGTTCATTTTGATAAGGGTCAGCTTGTCAGCATTGTCAGTTGACAGGCGAGTGCGCTTATCAGTTATAATTCCCCCAGCGGCACTAAAAACACGCTCTGATAACACGCTAGCGGCAGGGCAGGCCAAGACCTCCAAGGCGTACAGAGCGAGTTCATTCCAAGTGTCCAGCTTGGATACCCAATAATTAAAAGGCACAGAGGAATCACGGAGGACCCTGGTACGATCGGCAAGGTACTCCCTCACCATCTTTTGAAACTTTCCACTCCTTGTGAGAGTACCCGTGCCTCAGGGCCTGTAAGCTGGGAGGGTCTCAGAAAACTGTCCCAGAACGTTGACAGTGTTCCCCTGCCTCTGCTGGATTGGAGATGCGCCTCTTTCGCCTGTACGCCTTGGTTGGTCAACGAACTGTGACCTCTGCCGCTAGCGTGTTCAGATGGGAATTTTTTTAACAGTTCTGCAGCAAGGGCCTTCTGGTACTGCCCCATTTTTGTAGACCTCTCCACCTCAAGAATAAGAAAGTGAAAGTTGTCCTTGTAGCGGGGGTCTAAAAGTGTCACCAACCAGTAATGACTGTCACCCAACATTTTGACAACGTGAGGATCACGGTTAAGGCAGCGTAACATAAAGTCAGCCATGCGTGCCAGACTGGTAACGGGCAAGACTTCCGTGTCCTCACCAAGATGACGACTGACCATGCTCTCCTCCTCCTCCTTCTCCTCCCCCTTGTCCTCAGGCCACCCACGCTGAACCGACTGCATGACAGTTGTACGGTTACTACCGTCTACAGCACATGAAACCAGCTCCTGTTCTTCCTCCTCCTCCTCCTCCTCTCCCTCATTGTCCCCCAGTGCACGTTGGGATGAGATGAGGCTTGGCTGTGTGTAATCGCTCGCTACGGCTTCTTGATCCATCTTATCATACTCTGGCTGCAATGCCTCTTCTTTAATTCTCTGCAGAGAGCATTGCAAAAGACAGACAAGTGGGATGCTGACGCTAATGATGGCGTCATTGCCACTCACCATCTTGGTGGACTCCTCAAAGTTTGTCAGGATGGTACATATGTCATACATCCAGGTCCACTCCTGAGGTCTTATGTGTGGAGTCTGATCTGAATATCGACGGCCTTGTTGCAGCTGTTACTCCACAACTGCTCTCTTCTGCTCACAAATCCTTTGCAACATGTGGAGGGTAGAGTTCCAACGTGTGGGGACATCACACAGCAGTCGGTGTGCCGGAAGCTGCAAACACTGCTGCAACACAGCAAGGGCGGCGGAAGCTGTAGCTGACTTGCGAAAATGAGCTGACAGGTGGCGTACTTTGACGAGCAGATCTGGCAACTCGGGGTACAATTTAAGAAACCGCTGAACCACGAGGTTAAGCACATGAGCCAGGCATGGTACTTGTGTGATCTCGCCGCGCCTCAGAGCCGCCACCAGATTACGGCCATTGTCATACATGACCATGCCTGGATGTAGGTTCAGCAGTCTCAGCCACAGATCTGCCTGCTCTTTCACAGCTGTCCACAACTCACAAGCAGTGTGAGGTTTTATCACCTAAGCTTATGAGTTTCAGCACAGCCTGTTGCCGCTTGGCTGAGGCAGTACTGCAGTGCTTCCAGCTTGTAACTGATGTGGTGATATCTGAGATGGAGGCTGAACATGAGGAGGAGGAGGAGGATGATGCGCAGGAGCTGTACACTGTGGGGGCATCTCTGACTGACATAGGGACGCAATCCTCGGTGTGGGGAGGATGTGTTCCGTCCCAAGGTCCGACTGGGTCCCGGCTTCCACTATGTTTACCCAGTGTGCTGTCAAGGAGATGTACCGTCCCTGGCTACAAGTACTTGTCCATATGTCCGTTGTCAGGTGGACTCTTCCAGTAACTGTGTTGTTGAGGGCACGGCAGATGTTTTGGGACACGTGCTTGTGTAGTGCGGGGATGGCACACCGGGCAAAATAATGTCGGCTGGGGACAGAGTACGGCCACCGCCATAAGGTTGTGGAAGGATTCCATCTCCACCAGCCTAAAAGGCAGCATTTCCAATGCAAGCAGTCATGAAATGTGCAAATTTAGGACTGTGGCCTGTGGGGCGTTGGCTGCGAATTTGCGCTTTCATTCAAAGGTCTGGGATATGGACAAATGACCGCTTCGGTGGGACGTGGACGTTGATGCTGTTTCTTGATAAACTGCCATATCAAGTGAAGACTGAGAGGAGGGGGCATCTTTGCATGCAGTATGGACAGGGGATTGCCTTGCACGCTCAACAGGGGGTTCTATTACACGCACAACAGTGGAAGAAGCAGTGGTGACACCCGCCGACACTGGTCGTGGACCCTGGAGTTCACCCCACAAAGTCGGGTGCTTTTCTGTCATGTGCCTGATCATGCTGGTGGTGGTCAGGCTGCTAGTTTTGTCACCCCTGCTGATGCTGGCATGGCAGGTGGTACAAATGGCCTTTTTGGGGTTATCAGCAGAGTCTTTAAAAAAATTCCAGACTCTGGAAGATCTACCGGTTGTACTGGCAACATCCCTCTTGTTGGTGTTACCGGGAACGGTTGCCCGCCTTCTGTCTGCGGCCACCACACTGCTTCTTCCTGCCTTTTGGGGTACTCTGCCTTCCTCCCCCTGTGTGCTGCTGGCTTCGCTCTGCGTGTCCTCCTGCCACGTTGGGTCAGTTACTATATCATCCACCACCTCCTCCTCTTTCACTTGCGCACCACGATCCTCCTCCTCACTTCGTGGCAATTGTGTCTCGTCATCGTCCACCTCTTGTGACAAATTGCCTGCGTCGACTTCCTCTGGCTGTCGCTGTTCAAATATTTGGGCATTGCTACATGGGATCTCCTCTTCCACCACTTCAAGTGGAGCAGGCGAGGGGTACAAGTATGGAAATGGACCAGTGAACAGCTCTTCAGAGTGTCCAAGTGTGGGATCAGTTGCGGTTTGACGACACTCGGCATGGTGGGAGGAAGGAGCATCAGGGTGAGGAGGAGTATGCGTTCGAGACTCACGACTACTAAAACTTGACCGTGTGGAAGACAGACCGGAGGTGGTGGTGCCCAGGTAACTGGAAGTATTATCTGCTATCCAATTAATAACCTGTTCACACTGATCAGTTCGCAATAGTGGTCTTGTTGTTGTGTGCTTCCCTAGTAATTCGGTCAAGAACTGGGAGTCAGAAGATGTGGCTGTTGGTTGTGGCACATTTTCACCTTGGCCACGGACCCGTCCTCTACACGCACCATCACTAGAACGTCCAGTTCCACGTCCCTTGCCACCCACCTTGCCCATTGTAAATGAAGTAAAATAGCTTACACTCGCATTATCAATGGAAAAAGGGTAATAAAGAGTAGATTAGAACCGTGGAAGAGGGAAACCACAGTTATATTTTTCTGGCCTACACCAGAATCTTTCAAACAGATATACAGTACAGACCAAAAGTTTGGACACACCTTCTCATTTAAAGATTTTTCTGTACTTTCATGACTATGAAAATTGTACATTCACACTGAAGGCATCAAAACTATGAAATAACACATGTGGAACTATATACTTAACAAAAAAGTGTGAAACAACTGAAAATATGTCTTATATTCTAGGTTCTTCAAAGTACCCACCTTTTGCTTTGATGATTGCTTTGCACACTCTTGGCATTCTCTTGATGAGCTTCAAGAGGTAGTCACCGGAAATGGTCTTCCAACAATCTTGAAGGAGTTCGCAGAGATGCTTAGCACTTGTTGGCCCTTTTGCCTTCACTCTGCGGTCCAGCTCACCCCAAACCATCTCGATTGGGTTCAGGTCTGGTGACTGTGGAAGCCAGGTCATCTGGCGTAGCACCCCATCACTCTCCTTCTTGGTCAAATAGCCCTTACACAGCCTGGAGGTGTATTTGGGGTCATTGTCCTGTTGAAAAATAAATGATGGTCCAACTAAACGCAAACCGGATGGAATAGCATGCCGCTGCAAGATGCTGTGGTTGCCATGCTGGTTCAGTATGCCTTCAATTTTGAATAAATCCCCAACAGTGTCACCAGCAAAGTACCTCCACACCATCACACCTCCTCCTCCATGATTCACGGTGGGAACCAGGCATGTAGAGTCCATCCGTTCACCTTTTCTGCGTCGCACAAAGACACGGTAGTTGGAACCAAAGATCTCAAATTTGGACTCATCAGACCAAAGCACAGATTTCCACTGGTCTAATGTCCATTCCTTGTGTTCTTTAGCCCAAACAAGTCTCTTCTGCTTGTTGCCTGTCCTTAGCAGTGGTTTCCTAGCAGCTATTTTACCATGATGGCCTGCTGCACAAAGTCTCCTCTTAACAGTTGTTGTAGAGATGTGTCTGCTGCTAGAACTCTGTGTGGCATTGACCTGGTCTCTAATCTGAGCTGCTGTTAACCTGTGATTTCTGAGGCTGGTGACTCGGATAAACTTATCCTCAAAAGCAGAGGTGACTCTTGGTCTTCCTTTCCTGGGGCGGTCCTCATGTGAGCCAGTTTCTTTGTAGCGCTTGATGGTTTTTGCAACTGCTCTTTGGGACACTTTTAAAATTTGCCCAATTTTTTGGACTGACTGACCTTCATTTCTTAAAGTAATGATGACCACTCGTTTTTCTTTACTTAGCTCCTTTTTTCTTGTCATAATACAAATTCTAACAGTCTATTCAGTAGGGCTATCAGCTGTGTGTCCAACAGACTTCTGCACAACACAACTGATGGTCCCAACCCCATTTATAAGGCATGAAATCCCACTTATTAAACCTGACAGGGCACACCTGTGAAGTGAAAACCATTTCCGGTGACTACCTCTTGAAGCTCATCAAGAGAATGCCAAGAGTGTGCAAAGCAGTCATCAAAGCAAAAGGTGGCTACTTTGAAGAAACTAGAATATAAGACATGTTTTCAGTTGTTTAACACTTTTTTGTTACGTATATAATTCCACATGTGTTAATTCATAGTTTTGATGCCTTCAGTGTGAATGTACAATTTTCATAGTCATGAAAATACAGAAAAATCTTTAAATGAGAAGGTGTGTCCAAACTTTTGGTCTGTACTGTATTTGTGTCTGAGCAATCAGGGAGACACTATTACTGTTTTTCTTTACGGAAAAAATTCCAAAAGCTGGATAACACAGAGATTTGACCCGTGGAACTGCAAAACCACAGTTAGATTTTTCTGGCCTACACCAGAATCTTTCAAACAGATATATTTGTGTCTGACCAGTCAGGGAGACACTAGTACAGTTTTTTTTTACGGCAAAAAATGCCAAAAAAAGGATAATACAAAGATTTGACCAGTGGAACTGCAAAACCACAGTTATATTTTTCTGGCCTGCACCAGACTCTTTTAATCAGATGTATTTGTGTCTGACCAGTCAGGGAGACACTATTACTGTTTTTTTACAGCAAAAAATGACAAAAAATGGATAATACAGAGATTTGACCCGTGGAACTGCAAAACCACAGTTATATTTTTCTGGCCTACACTAGAATCTTTCAAACAGATATATTTGTGTCTGAACAATCAGGGAGACACTATTACTGTTTTTTTTATGGCAAAAAATGCCAAAAAAAGGATAATACAGAGATTTGACCCGTGGAACTGCAAAACTACAGTTACATTTTTCTGTCCTACACCAGAATCTTTCAAACAGATATATTTGTGTCTGAACAATCAGGGAGACACTATTATTGTTTTTTTTAAGGCAAAAAATGGCAAAAACAGGATAATACAGAGATTTGACCCATGGAACTGCAAAACCGCAGTTATATTTTCTGTCCTATACCTGACTCTTTTAAACAGATATATTGGTATCTGAACAGTCACAGACACACTCCATTTTTTTTTTGGGGGGGGGGGGGGGATACCATAAGGTTAATAAGATGCGTATTTGGACAGTCTGTCTGAGGAAAAAAAAAATACAGGATTTAGATGAAAAAAAAAAGGATTTTTCCTGGCCCCTGAGACCGGGGAATAAGTCTAGCAATTTGACCAGCAGGAGCACACAGGACTGTAATGCAGCGTTTACTGGTATAACCTCTGCGTCTCCTATACAGCCTGCCTGCCTGTCTGATATCTGGGATGGATATTAGGCCTGAGAAGGACTGTTTGTTTGATTTGGCAGGCTTTAGAGACCCTACACTAACTATTTCACAGTATAAATCTCTCTCTAGGTCAGCAGCACTCTCCCTACACTGTCTGATCCAGAGCGACTGTGTCCAATATGGCGGCGCCCGGTTTTAAATACTCGAGGTGACGCTGTGCGGCCAGCCAATCTCTGTAATGCCCAGAAAAAACATGGCTGCGGCATTACAGTGACTGGCTGGCAATCCCTGCATGTTCATTGGCTCTGTAAAGAGCGCCAAACGTGCAGGGCGGAGACCCGAGCTCCTGCCCGAGTAACCCTGAAATGCTCGGTGCTCGCCGAACATCCCGAGTAGTGAGATGCTCAGGCGAGTACCGAGCAGTGTCGAGCATGCTTGCTCAACACTACTAAAGAGTCACAGAGCAGGCTAATGACAACAGGTGCAGCCAGATGGGCTTCCCCATACTGAAGCTATCACATCACATGATATAGTGCAGCCACTCATAAGGGACTATCACTGACAGTATAAAAGATGGGGGCTGGGTAAGTAGCGCCATTTTATGCTTTTACAGCATAGGGATAGAGGTCTGGGTGTACAGCTCATTCCACATGGGGACAGAAAAAGGCATTAATCTTGATGAACATTTAGTTGCATCAACAGGGGAGATGGCAAGTGACAGCAGCAGTGTCAGTGTAATTGTTTTTTTAATTCAAATTACAAAAATTCTCATTCTTCTTGAAGGATAAAGTTTGGTCTCCTCTCACCTTTCTTCTGTCTCTCTTTCTCTTTTCCCTAAGGCTAAATTAACAATATAAACATAAAATAGCTTGGATACAGTATTGGAAGACATCAAAATATACACACTACACACTATTCCAATGCATTTGGAGTGCTTGAAATCTGCGCAAATAAATTCGCCACAAAATAACATTTTTTTTTTTTTTTAAATTTAATTTCAAAAGATTTGATCATCTCTGCTCTGGACCGGTTTACTAAGTACCTACTGGATTACCACATGCTAATGCTCCACTGATTACTCTGGAAATTCATATTAAGTAATAGCCCCTGGCTGTTTTGGATGCTTTCTTGACTACCATACTACTGGATACTAGATGACTACTTTCTGTGAAGGTCTCCAACAGAAAAGAGCTGATTGTTGAGGTTCTCAGCTGTAGTGCAACCTGCTCTTTTAATGATTAGGGATGATTAAAGAAAACAACACAAAATAGTATATAATAAAATCAAAAATGTTTTCGAAGTTCTACTTAGTGAACGGAAGATTGTGATCATATCACTTTTCATTTGTTTTTTACCGAACTGTAACTGAGCAGAAATTAAACAATGTTATATTCCATTATAGTAATTATTTAGCTGATATGATTATTACTTTAAAACTTTTCCTTTGCCATGAGTGAGTTAATTAGCCCAATAATAATTGCCTTTAGTATATCACTGAAATTCCTACAATGGCCCCAATTAAATCAAGAACAGATATCACAATCTAAAGTGGCTTCTAAAATTAATGGGTACCATAGTACAAACTTCTTCAGCAAACTCATGTTCATCTATAATCTTTAACCAACGGACGATAAACATGGATACATGAAATAATTATACATTTGCAAGTCTGGCTGAGACATTATAATTGTGGAATTGGGTGTTATGTTTTACCAGGACCCACGCAGTATTGAAATTATATATTTCTTCTAACTCTGGAGACCCCATCTGGCTACAGGAGAAACATATGTTCATTTTCAATATCCCAAATGAGATATGTTCCTTCTGTTCTTAGCTAAGAATTCATTTGGTGACCTCACCATGTCTGCGCTAGTCATGTTTTCATTAGTTTTATCACAGTAGCTGAAAACAATCTCAACTTTTAATATTTAAGGCCTCATTCAGATGTCGGTAAATCACGTATATTTTCTATACATGGTTTTCACACACAGAGCGTATAATCATTAAAGCATATGATGCTATCTACATGTTTGAAATTTTTTACGCGCCATGTGTCTGCAAAAAAGTCATGGAAGAGAAAGGGAGAAAAAGCGCGCTATGTGAAGGACCTGATAGGTAGATGTGACAGAAACAGCCAAAAGGCCACTCACCTATTGGAGTTGTGCACCCCTGCACAACTCCGGTGTTAGTGTGAGGATGGAAGGAGCAGGCACGTCACGCCGCAAGGTACAGGTAGCTTGGCACACCACGTGCCGTGTGCTGCAGGCCGCCGCTCGTGCTCACCGCTTCCAGGTTCCAAAATTGCAGGCCACGTGTCCGCCCACAGATCACGTGACTCAGGATCAGATGTGCATCACCACAAGTCCTGAAAGTTAGGGTACCACCTGAGGAAGATAGTTTACTATCGAAACGCATTGTGGAAAGGGCTCATTAAATTTATTTTTTAGCCCTAAAAAAATTTCGCCTCTAGTGTTCATTCTTTTAGCGCCCTATAGACCGCTTTTTTATTTTATTTAATTTGCAAAAAAGTCATGGGAACATATCCGGTTTTTATCAAAATTAGCCATACAATTCTATGGGTCTTTGAAAATCACAGACAGCCCACAGATGCCATCGGCATGCAGTCCATGTCGTGTCTGTGATTAGCATTGTAATGAATAGGAGAAGATTTGTAATTTATTTTTTTATACGTGAAAATAACTTACGAAACACTGATGGTAATCACTGACTGAACAACTCTGACGGTAATTAAGAATGTTCTGAGAATGAGGCTCAATAGGGTTACTCGCGGTCAGCGGCAGGCACGAGCGTGAGAATTTATGTGACTGCCGCTGAATGGGAGTGAACTTTGAAGCCTTGTTCACAGAATTTTCTCAGAATGAGACTCCATAGGATTTAATGGATGTCTTGGGACATTGCACTCTTGGATTACTGTTGTAACTTCCTGGATTTATGTTTAATTAATAAATTGGTAAATGAGGGAGTAGGGGAGTCTTTTTTCCTTATTGGATTACCGTCGGAGCTTCATGGGACCATTTTTAATAATAAATTGGTGAACAAGGGAGTGTGGGGGAGTCTCTATTCAAATAAAGTATTTTTTTCCCTGTGTGTTTGTGTTTTTTTACTATTCACTTAACAGGTTAGTAATGGGGGTGTCTGATAGATGCCACCCCATTACTAACCTCTGTGCTTGATGTCATCAAACATTACACAGCTGACATCAACCCCAAAATATTTGCCAATGCACCTGGGCAAGCGGGTAGAGCTGGGCAAAGTGCCAGAATTGGCGCATCTAATGGATGCGCCTTTTCTGGGGCAGCTGCGGGCTCTTATTTTTAGGCGGGGAGGGGCCCAATAACCATAGACCTTACCATCCTGAGAATACAAGCCCCCAGCTGTCTGCTTTACCTTGGCTGGTTATCAAAAATGGGGGACCCCACGCCATTTTTTTAATTATTTACCCATATTGGGTACCTAGATGACTACAGCAGCTAATCACTAAGGCTGTGTGCCCACGATGCATTTTTTAAGTGTTTCCGCAGCGGCAGAAACGCTTAAAAAATGCATGGTAGAAGGCCTGCCATGTTCCCCAATGATAATCCACATGTGCTGTGCCCATGCTGTGGAAATTTCCGCTGCGGATTATCACTGCGGAAAAAAATGCAGCACTACCAATTATTTTGCGTAAGCCCTGCGTTTTCACCACCATTGACTTGCATTGGAATGCATGGATTCCGCATCACTGTATATGTAGATGTGCATTCCATGCATTCCAATGTGCGGATGGTACCCGGGTGTGGAGGAGAGGAGACTCTCATCCAGACCCAGGTACCATAGAATCTGTAAAAAAGAATAAAATAAAAAATATATGTTATATTTACCTTCTGGCAGCCCCCGCTGCGCTCGTCCTCCCATGCCGGCAGATCGCAATGGACTGAAGGACCTGCGCTGACGTCATAGTCATGTGACGGGTCACGCGATGCTGATGTCGGCAGGTCCTTCAGTGTACCGCGATCTGCCGGCAGCCAGGACGGAGTGAAGCAAGACACCGGGGGCCATCGGAAGGTAAGTATATATTTATTTTTTTATTTTTAACCATTCTTTGGGGTCACACTATATAAATCCATGCCGGTTGCATGGATTTATATACTGTGACCAAGTTGACAAGCACTTTCCAAGTGATGCTAAAATCGCTTGGAAAGCGCTTGACAACCCGCATGCGGAAATGCATGTGAAGAACGCTTCACATCCGCATGTCCCTGGCAGGAAAAATGCATGTACAATCCGCATGCATTTTTTCTCCCAGGGGAGATGCAGAAACGCTCAGGAAAAATCCGGAGCATTTCTGCACCGTGGGCACATAGCCTAACTTCATTTGTGTGCAGCATGAAGTCACTGAGGCCATTGACTGGCTGCAATGATCACATAGATGGCATGTAACTGCTACAGAAAAGTAAACAGAGACCAGAAGGGAGCAAAGGAGCAGTGGTGCTAGAGCAGCAGGGGAATTAACAAGTAAGTATTGCCTCCACTATGATTTTACTAAATGTATTCTAAGTTTTCCCAAGCATGGAAAACAATTTTTTCAATATACATATATAGTTCTAGCTTCTTTTGCTTTGATGGAAATGGAACATTAAACCTTGTTTTCAAGTATTTTTCAACTTCCCTGAGAGAATTGATACAAGTGAATCTAATGAGCCACTTTAAACCAATTATTAATAAATCAGTAAGATAAAGTGATTCTTAAAGAGTCAAGGAATCATTTCTTCCCCTTGATTATCACAATTCTTTAGCCTACTACGAACAGTGAGAAGAAATTGAAAATGAAATGCACAGTTTGTCTTTGTGAAGGTTCTTGCTTCAAACCAAGAAAAGAAAGTTACTGTAAATATTACTTTGATGTTAGCTTATTTCTAAGCAGGGAAATCAAAGTAGCATTGATATATTGGAGCTTCCTGTAAATAAGTGTCCAAATAGGATAAACTTTAGGTGGTGCATTATCATTATGTTTGGTTTTAGACAAATAATTAGTGTTGAGCGAGCATGCTCGACACTGCTCGGTACTCGCCCGAGAATCTCACTACTCGGGATGTTCGGCGAGCACCGAGCATTTTCGGGTTACTCGGACGGGAGCTCGGATCTCCGCCCTGCATGTTTGGAGCTCTTTACAGAGCCAATGAACATGCAGGGATTGCCAGCCAGTCACTGTAATGCCGCAGCCATGTTGCTTGTTGGCATTACAGTGATTGGCTGCACAGCGTCACCTCGAGTATTTAAAACCGGGCGCCGCCACCTTGGACACCGTCGCTCCGGATCAGACAGTGTAGGAAGAGTGCTGCTGAGCTAAGGAGAGATTTATACTGTGAAATAGGTAGTGTAGGGTCTCTAAAGACTGCAAAATCAAACAAACTGTCCTTCTGAGGACTAATATCCATACCAGATATCAGGCAGGCAGGCAGGCTGTATAGTAGATGCAGTAGTTATACCAACAAACACTGCATTACAGTCCTGTGTGCTGCTGCTGCTCAAATTGCTAGACTTAGCCCCTGGTCTCAGGGGCCAAGAAAAATCCTTTTTTTTCATCTAAATCCTCTTTTTTTCTTTTTTCCTCAGTCAGACTGTACAAATACCCGTCTTATTAACCTTTTGATATCACCCCCCCCCCACAAAAAAATTGAGTGTGTCTGTGAGTGTTCAGACACAAATATATCTGTTTAAAATAGTCTGGTTAAAGCCAGATAACTAGAACTGTGATTTTGCAGTTCCATGGTTCAAATCTCTGTATTATCCACTTTTTTGCCTTTTTTCCATGAAAAAAAAACAGTTTGAGTGTCTCGCTGACTGTTCAGACATAGATATATCTTTTTAACAAAGTCTGGTATACGCCAGGTAATTAGAACTGTGGGTTTCCTCTTCCACGGTTCAAATCTGGGAGTTAGCCACCTTTTCGCCTTTTTCCTTAAAAAAAAACAGTTTGTGTGTCTCGCTGAGTGTTCAGACACAAATATATTTGTTTAAAAGATTCTGGTGTAGGCCAGAGAAATAGAACTGTGGTTTTCCTCTTCCACGGTTCAAATCTGGGTGTAATCCACCTTTTTGCCTTTTTTACATAAAAAAAAACAGTTTGAGTGTCTCGCTGACTGTTCAGACACAAATATATCTGTTTAAAAGATTCTGGTGTAGGCCAGATAACTAGAACTGTGGTTTTCCTCTTCCACGGTTCAAATCTGGGTGTAATCCACCTTTTTGCCTTTTTTACATTAAAAAAAACAGTTTGAGTGTCTCGCTGACTGTTCAGACACAAAAATATCTGTTTAAAAGATTCTAATGTAGGCCAGAGAACTAGAACTGTGGTTTTCCTCTTGCAAGGTTCAAATCTGGGTGTTATACACCTTTTTGCCTTTTTTACATAAAAAAAAAACATTTTGAGTGTATCGCTGACTGTTCAGACACAAATATATCTGTTTAAAAGATTCTGGTGTAGGCCAGAAAAATAGAACTGTGGTTTTCCTCTTCCACAGTTCTAAACTCCTTTTTATTACCCTTTTGCCATTGATAGTGCGAGTGTAAGCTATTTTAGTTAATTCACAATGGGCAAGGCGCGTGGCAAGGGACGTGGAACTGGACGTTCTGGTGATGGTGCGTGCAGAGGACGGGACCGTGGCCAAGGTGAAAATGTGCCACAACCAACAGCCACATCTTCTCGCTCCCAGTTCTTGACCGAATTACTAGGGAAGCACACAACAACACCACTATTGCGAACTGATCAGTGTGAACAGGTTATTAATTGGATAGCAGATAATACTTCCAGTCACCTGGGCACCACCACCTCCGGTCTGTCTTCCACACGGTCAAGTCTTAGTATCTGTGAGTCTCGACCGCATTCTCCTCCTCACCCTGATGCTCCTTCCTCCCACCATGCCGAGTGTTGTCAGACAGCAACTGGTCCCACAGTTGGACACTCTGAAGAGCAGTTCACTGGTCCATTTCCATATTTGGGCCCCTCGCCTGCTCCGCTTGAAGTGGTGAAAGAGGAGATCCCATGTAGCGATGGCCAAATATTTGAACAGTCACGGCCACAGGAAGGCGACGCTGGCAATTTGTCACAAGAGGTGGACGATGACGAGACACAATTGCCACGAAGTGAGGAGGAGGACCATGGTGAGGAAGTGGAAGAGGAGGAGGTGGTGGATGATCTAGTAACTGACCCAACGTGGCAGGAGGACACGCTGAGCGAGGCCAGCAGCACACAGGGGGAGGGAGGCAGAGTACCACAACAGGCAGGAAGAAGCAGTGTGGTGGCCGCAGAGAGAAGGCGGGCAACCGTTCCCCGTAACACCAACACGAGGGACGTTGCCAGTACAACCGGTAGGTCTTCCAGAGTTTGGATTTTTTTTAAAGACTCTGCTGATAACCCCAAAAAGGCCATTTGTACCACCTGCCAGGCCAGCATCAGCAGGGGTGACAAAACTAGCAGCCTGACCACCACCAGCATGATCAGCCATATGTCAGCAAAGCACCCGACTTTGTGGGGCGAACCCCAGGGTCCACGACCAGTGTCAGCGGGTGTCACCACTGCTTCTTCCGCTGTTGTGCATGTAAGAGAGCCCCCTGTTGTGCGTGCAAGGCAATCCCCTGTCCATACTGCATGCAAAGATGCCCCCTCCTCTCAGTCTTCACTTGTTAAGACAGTTTCTCAAGAAACAGCATCAACGTCCACGTCCCACCACAGCGTTCAATTGTCCATATCCCAGACCTTTGAACGAAAGCACAAATTTGCAGCCAACGCCCCACAGGCCACAGTCCTAAATGCGCACATTTCACAACTGCTTGCGTTGGAAATGCTGCCTTTTAGGCTGGTGGAGACGGAATCCTTCCGCAACCCTATGGCGGTGGCCGTCCCTCGGTACTCGGTCCCCAGCCAACACTATTTTGCCCGGTGTGCCATCCCCGCACTACACAAGCACGTGTCCCAAAACATCTGCTGTGCCCTCTACAATGCAGTGACTGGGAGAGTCGACCTGACAAAAGACACGTGGAGAAGTGCTTGTGGCCAGGGACGGTACATCTCCCTGATGGCACACTGGGTAAACATAGTGGAAGCCGGGACCCAGTCGGACCTTGGGACGGAACACATCCTCCCCACACCGAGGATTGCAGGCCCTATGTCAGTCAGAGTTGCCCCCACAGTGTACAGCTCCTGCACATCATCCTCCTTTTCCTCCTCCTCATGTTCAGCCTCCATCTCAGATATCATCACATCAGTTACAAGCTGGAAGCACTGCAGTACTGCCTCAGCCAAGCGGCAACAGGCTGTGCTGAAACTCATAAGTTTAGGTGATAAACCTCACACTGCTTGTGAGTTGTGGACAGCTGTGAAAGAGCAGGCAGATCTGTGGCTGAGATCACTGAACCTACATCCAGGCATGGTCGTGTGTGACAATGGCCGTAACCTGGTAGCGGCTCTGAGGCGAGGCGAGATCACACATGTACCATGCCTGGCTCATGTGCTTAACCTCATGTTTCAGCGGTTTCTTAAATCATACCCCGAGTTACCAGATCTGCTCATCAAAGTACGCTGCCTGTCAGCTCATTTTCGGAAGTCGGCTACAGCTTCCGCCACCCTTGCTGTGTTGCAGCAGCATTTGCAGCTTCCGGCACACCGACTGCTGTGTGATGTCCCCACACATTGGAACTCTACCCTTCACATGTTGCAAATGATTTGTGAGCAGAAGAGAGCAGTTGTGAAGTACCAGCTGCAACAAGGCTGTCGATATTAAGGTGAGACTCCACACATAAGACCTCAGGAGTGGACCTGGATGTCTGACATATGTACCATCCTGACAAACTTTGAGGAGTCCACCAAGATGGTGAGTGGCGATGACGCCATCATTAGCGTCAGCATCTCACTTGTCTGTCTTTTGTAATGCTCTCTGCAGAGAATAAAAGAGGAGGCATTGCAGCCAGAGTATGATGAGATAGATCAAGAAGCCGTAGCGGGCGATTACACACAGCCCAGCCTCATCTCATCCCAACGTGCATTGGGGGACAATGAGGGAGAGGAGGAGGAGGAGGAAGAACAGGAGCTTGTATCATGCGCTGTAGACGGTAGTACCTGTACAACTGTCATACCGTCGGTTCAGCGTGGGTGGCCTGAGGACAGGGGGGAGAAGAAGGAGGAGAGCATGGTCAGTCGTCATCTTGGTGAGGACACGGAAGTCTTGCCCGTTACCAGTCTGGCATGTATGGCTGACTTTATGTTAAGCTGCCTTAACCTTGACCTTTGCGTTGTCAAAATGTTGGGTGACAGTCATTACTGGTTGGTGACCCTTTTAGACCGCCGCTACAAGGAGTACTTTCACTCTCTTATTCCTGAGGTGGAGAGGTCTACAAAAATGGGGCAGTACCAGAAGGCCCTTTCTGCAGAACTGTTAAAAATATTCCCATCTGAATACGCTAGCAGCAGAGGTCACAGTTCGTGCCCAACCAAGGCGTACAGGCGAGAGAGACGCAACTCCAATCCAACAGAGGCAGGGGAACACTGTCAATGTTCTGGGACAGTTTTCTGAGACCCGCCCAGCTTACAGGCCCTGAGGCACAGGGTACTCTCACAAGGAGTGGAAAGTTTCAAAAGATGGTGAGGGAATACCTTGCCGACCGTACCAGCGTCCTCCGTGATTCCTCTGTGCCTTTTAATTGTTGGTTATAAAAGCTGGACTCTTGGAATGAACTCGCTCTGTATGCCTTGGTGGTCCTGGACTGCCCTGCCGCTAGCGTGTTATCGGAGCGTGTTTTTAGTGCCGCTGGGGGAATTATAACTGATAAGCGCACTCGCCTGTCAACTGACAATGCTGACAAGCTGACCCTTATCAAAATGAACAAGGGCTGGATTGGGCCAGACTTCTCATCACCACCAAATGATAGCATAGTAACATAATGTCAAATCCACTGTGTTATTTCGGGAGGTGTATTCCCATGCACCGCTTCACACCCACACATGGGTATACGCTTCCTCATTTCGGCTGTTTTTTGCTCTTCTCCTTAACCTCAGCCTCCACCACTACTATACCACCAGTGTGACCGTGGTCCGTGTTGCCAGCATTGCAAGTTCCTCCGTCCTAATTTTTGGCAGCTTTTGCTTGGAAGGCATAGGCAAAGATTATGGGAGACCCACTCCCCAATAATGGGAATAATGTTTTTAATATGCTGTACTGCATGGCTCTTCTAAGGGGCATTGCAAGTTCCTCCATCCTAATTTTTGGCAGCTTTTGCTTAAAAGGCATAGGCAAAGACTATGGGAGACCCACTTCCCAATAATGGGAATAATGTTTTTCATATGCTGTACTGCATGGCTATTGTAAGGGGCATTGCAAGTTCCTCCATCCTAATTTTTGGCAGCTTTTGCTTAAAAGGCATAGGCAAAGACTATGGGAGACCCACTTCCCAATAATGGGAATAATGTTTTTCATATGCTGTACTGCATGGCTCTGGTAAGGGGCATTGCAAGTTCCTCCGTCCTAATTTTTGGCAGTTTTTGCTTCGAAGGCATAGGCAAAGACTATGGGAGACCCTCTCCCCAATAATGGGAATAATGTTTTTAATATGCTGTACTGCATGGCTCTTGTAAGGGGTATTGCAAGTTCTTCTGTCCTAATTTTTGGCAGCTTTTGCTTGGAAGGCATAGGCAAAGACTATGGGAGACCGACTCCCCAATAATGGGAATAATGTTTTTAATATTCTGTAGTGCATGACTGTTGTAAGGGGCATTAAGATCGTCTTGTTAAGCTACTGTGACCTCCACATCTCTTCCAAGGGTCATTGATATTGTCTTTTTATTCCACTGGGACCTCCACGTCTCTTCCAAGGGTCATTGATATTGTCTTTTTATTCCACTGTGACCTCTACGTCTTCTGTGACTTTAAAGACTTAGGCAAGAAAGTGAAAGAATTGGGAGCGCAGGTGGTCTTCTCATCCATCCTCCCAGTGGATGGCCATGGAACAATGAGGTGGAATAAGATTCTACAGGTGAACAACTGGCTACGTCGATGGTGCCGTCAACAAGGATTTGGATTTCTGGATCACGGAATGAACTACCTATATGATGGACTACTTGCTAGAGATGGGGTGCACCTTACGAAGACTGGAAAACATGTATTTGGAAGTCGCCTTGCTACACTCATCAGAAGAGCTTTAAACTAGAACAATGTGGGAAGGGAAGCAAAAGGCCAGAAAAAGCCATACAGCTGACAAATACTATTGAGATCTCTGCTACTGGAAGTGGAAAAGAAGAACAAAGACAAAAAAATCTAAATAATAAAAATATGGGAGGAAGAAAAACCAATCACAAACTAAAATGTTTTTATACAAATGCACAAAGCATGGGCAACAAACAAGGAGAATTGGAACTACTAATGCAGGAAAAGGAATATGATGTCATTGGAATCACTGAAACTTGGTGGGACGATACACATGATTGGAATAAAAGGCTAAAAGGATACAACTTATTTGCAAGAAACAGACTTGATAAACGAGGAGGAGGTGTTGCATTGTATGTTAGAAAAGCGTATATCTGCACAGAGATTGAAGCTTCAGAGACTGGGAGTTCTGTGGAAACTGTTTGGGTAAGAATACAAGGAGAGAACAACGGAAAGGACACCATTGTAGGCATTTACTACAGGCCACCTGGGCAAGCTGAAGATATGGATGAACTCTTTATGTATCAAATGACCAAGTTCTCCAAAAAATATGACGTAGTGGTCATGGGAGATTTCAACTATCCAGACATTTGTTGGGAATCTCTCTCAAGTAAAACTAACAGGTCAAGCAAATTCTTATCCTCTCTTGCTGACAACTTTATTGTTATGTTCTGCTACCAGAGCTAAGGAAAGAGAGGAGATCTGTCCCTACGATAGAACTCAGCTGAATCCCTACGATGTAACAGGGAACCTGATCCTGCGATCAGACCTGCTAAAGTCCTAAGCTAGTCTGTACGGAGACCTATAGATGTGGGGAAGGAATCCCTACAAGTACTAAAGACTGGGAGGAAAATGGGACACCTCCTAACAGAAATAGTAGCAGACAGACGAACAAACAAAATATATAGAACATAGAGGTCCGTAGACCACGCAAACTAACAGAGTTAGATACAGAGCACAGGCTAGCTAGAAAGTAGTTATACAATGAAGTCCAGCAAAGCCAGAAGGGCGGAGCAGGATTAAATAGGCCAACAAGGTCATGTGACCAGCAAAGGAAAAAACCTAAGAGCAAGGTTCTAACATTTATCTTCCAAAAGGTAGGGGAGAAAACAAGGGGATCTGCTACTTTTGATCTAATCCTTATAAACAGGGAGGAAATGGTTGAGGAAGTAAAGGTGGCTGGGACCCTAGGAGGCAGCGATCATGCTATTATAGAATTTTGGATAACTAGAGGAGGAAGACATGTGAAGACTCAAACTTCAAGGTTAGATTTTAGAAAGGCAGATTTTAAGAGACTCAGAAAGAGAATAGGAGGGATCCAATGGCTGGATGTCCTTAAGGACAAAAATGTCCAGGAAGGATGGGAAATTTTTAAAAATGAGATTCTCAAAGCACAATCGTTAACAATCCCGAAAAGTAGGAAGAATGGGAAGCATTTAAGGAAACCAGGATGGATGAACACAGAACTTAAACACATGCTAAAAAGAAAGATAGAAATGTTTATTAAATGGAAAGAGGGAGGCATATCTAAAGAAGATTATAATGCAGTCTGCAGATCCTGCAGGGCACGTATCAGGTTAGCTAAAGCTGACAATGAATTAAGGCTTGCAAGAGATGTCAAAAGCAATTAAAAAGGATTTTGGGGGTATGTCAAAAGTAAAAGAAAAGTCAAAGATGCTATAGGATTTTTACAGGATGAAAATGGAGAAATGGTAAGAGAGGATGTTGAGAATGCCGAACTTTTTAATTCCTATTTTGCATCTGTTTTCTCTCAGAAAGAAAATGTAACATCAACTGATCTTCACTGTCCTTTTAAAGGAATAGAGGAATCCAAGTTATCTGTAAACAGAAAGATTGTGAGGGAATATTTAGCTAACATAAATGAGTTCAAGTCTCCAGGTCCAGATGAATTACACCCCAGAGTACTGAAGAAGATCGTAGAAGAAATTTTAGAACCACTCCCCATAATCTTTGAAAATTCTTGGAGAACAGGAGAAGTCCCAGAAGACTGGAGAAGAGCAAATGTTGTTCCTATCTTCAAAAAGGGGAAGAAGGTGGACCCAGGGAACTATAGGCCGGTGAGTCTGACTTCTATACCAGGAAAGATCTTTGAACAAATTATTAAACAACATGTATGTAAGTACATGGATAAGAATGAAGTGATTAACCAGAGTCAGCATGGGTTTGTAACTAACAAGTCATGTCAGACTAACTTAATTTCCTTCTATGACAGAATCACTGACTGGGTGGATCAGGGAAATGCTGTAGATATAGTATATCTTGACTTCAGCAAAGCATTTGACAAAGTATCTCACACCATCCTTATTGAAAAAATGACCAAGTATGCAATGGACCAGGCAACTGTTAGGTGGATTCATAACTGGCTTAGTGATCGGACTCAAAGGGTGGTTGTAAATGGCTTCACATCCAGCTGGATGAATGTCTCAAGTGGGGTACCACAGGGCTCCGTCCTGGGACCTGTATTGTTCAACATCTTTATCAATGATTTAGATGAAGGAATTGAGGGTAAACTGATTAAATTTGCTGATGACACAAAGCTAGGAGGGATAGCTAATACTAGAGAAGAGAGAGAGAGGATTCAAAAAGACCTAAATAAACTGGAGCAGTGGGCAGCAACCAACAGAATGGTTTTTAACAGGGAAAAATGCAAAGTACTACATCTGGGCAATAAAAATGAAAAAAGCATATACAGAATGGGAGGAATAGAGCTAAGCAACAGTACATGTGAAAAAGACTTAGGTATGCTAATAGATCATAGACTGAACATGAGTCAGCAATGTGATGCAGCAGCAAAAAAGGCAAATACAATTCTGGGATGTATTAACAGAAGCATACAGTCTAGATCACGTGAAGCCATTATCGGTCTTTACTCCTCTTTGGTCAGACCTCATCTGGAATACTGTGTACAGTTTTGGGCACCACATTTTAAAAAAGACATAGACAAACTGGAGCAAGTTCAGAGAAGAGCGACCAGAATGGTGACTGGTCTGCAAACCATGTCCTATGAGGAACGGTTGCAGGATTTGGGAATGTTTAGCTTGCAAAAAAGAAGACTGAGAGGAGACTTAATAGCTGTCTACAAATATGTCAAGGGCTGTCACATTGTAGAAGGATCATCTTTATTCTCATTTGCACAAGGAAAGACTAGAAGCAATGGGATGAAACTAAATGGGAGGAGACACAGATTAGATATTAGAAAAAACTTTTTGACAGTTAGGGTGATTAATGAGTGGAACAGGCTGCCACGAGAGGTGGTGAGTTCCCCTTCAATGGACGTCTTCAAACAGAGGCTGGACAGACATCTGTCTGAGATGATCTAGTGAATCTTGCTTTGAGCAGGGGGTTGGACCAGATGACCCAGGAGGTCCCTTCCAACTCTACCATTCTATGATTCTATGATTCTCCAAGGGGCAATAAAACTGTCTTGTTAAGCTACTGTGAACTCCACGTCTCTTCCAAGGGGCATTAAAATCGTCTTGTTAAGCTACTGTGACCTACACGTCTCTTCCAAGGGTCATTGATATTGTCTTTTTATTCCAATGCGACCTCCACCACTCTTCCAAGGGACATTGATATTGTCTTTTTATTCCACTGGGACCTCCACCACTCTTCCAAGGGGCATTAAAACCGTCTTGTTCAGCTACTATGACCTCCACGTCTCTTCCAAGGGGCATTAAAACCATCTTGTTAAACCACTCTGAACTCCACGTCTCTTCCAAGGGGCATTAAAACCATCTTGTTAAGCTACTGTGATCTCCACGTCTCTTCCAACGGGCATTAAAACCGTCTTGTTAAACCACTCTGAACTTCACGTCTCTTCCAAGGGGCATTAAAACCATCTTGTTAAGCTACTGTGACTTCCACGTCTCTTCCAAAGGGCATTAAAACCATCTTGTTAAACCACTCTGAACTCCACGTCTCTTCCAAGGGGCATTAAAATCATCTTGTTAAGCTACTGTAACTTCCACGTCTCTTCCAAGGGTCATTGATATCGTCTTTTTATTCCACTGTAACCTCCACCACTCTTCCAAGGGGCATTGATATTGTCTTTTTATTTCACTGGGACCTCCACCACTCTTCCAAGGGGCATTGATATTGTCTTTTTATTCCACTGGTACCTCCACGTCTCTTCCAAGGGGCATTAAAACCGTCTTGTTAAACCACTCTGAACTCCACGTCTCTTCCAAGGGGCATTAAAACCATCCTGTTAAGCTTCTGCGACCTCCACGTCTCTTCCAAGGGGCACTAAAAGAGTCTTGTTAAACCACTCTGAACTCCATAGCTCTTCAAAGGTGCATTAAAACCGTCTTGTTAAACCACTCTGAACTCCGCGTCTCTTCCAAGGTGCATTATAATCATATTGTTAAGCTACTGTGACCTCCACATCTCTTCCAAGGGTCATTGATATTATCTTTTTATTCCACTGGGACCTCCACCACTCTTCCAAGGGGCATTGATATTGTCTTTTTATTCCACTGCGACCTCCACCACTCGTCCAAGGGGCATTGATATTGTCTTTTTATTCCACTACGACCTCCACCACTCTTCCAAGGGGCATTGATATTGTCTCTTTATTCCACTGTAACCTCCACCACTATTCCAAGGGGCATTGATATTGTCTTTTTTTTTCACTGGGACCTCCACCACTCTTCCAAGGGGCATTGATATTGTCTTTTTATTCCACTGGGACCTCCACGTCTCTTCCAAGGGGCATTATAACTGTCTTGTTAAACCACTCTGAACTCCACGTCTCTCCCAAGGGGCATTAAAACCGTCTTGTTAAGCTACTGTGACCTCCACGTCTCTTCCAAGGGGCATTAAAAGCGTCTTGTTAAACCACTCTGAACTCCACAGCCCTTCCAAGGGGCATTGAAATGTTGTTTTTAATTACCTCTAACCTCCACGACTCTTCCAATGGGCATTGCAATTCCTCCTAATTTTAGTCAGCTTTTGCTTTTCAATGCATAGGCGAACACTAAGGGAGACCCTCCCCCCAATAATGGGTAGAAGGTATTTAGTACGATGTAATCCACGTCTGTTTCAAAGGGCATTGCAGTTCCTCATAATTTTTGGAAAGCCTTCCATTCACTGCTTAGGCCAACAGTGTACAGGAGACCCAGTTGCTATAAATGGAAAAAAACGGTTTAGTTAAGGCCCTCTGACCTCCATGTCACTTCCAAGGGGCATTGGAGTGCCTCAAAATTTTTGGTAGGCATTGCACTCACTGTATGCCCTATATCTGTGTAGCCAAACCGCTCCTTTTGGTACAGAATCATATCCTACAAGACATGTGTGGTTGACTGGCCTGATATTGATGTGAATGGTCCCTGTTCCTCCTGCTCTTTCTCCTTTGTCACCACCTCATCCATCATTCATCACCTGAAGCTTTGTTTTAATGGGAGTCATAGAACTGGTATAGTAGCAGGAAAACATCCAGCAATCCTCGGAGGAGGTAGGATATGCGCCAAAACGCTGACCACCTCAGGCCTAGCCGCTACTACATACATGCGCTTGCATTCCAAGGAACAGAAAACTAAGGAGATGGATGGCCTCATGATCATGAATAATTTACTCATTGTGTAGGAGGCCGACCACTGCTGCTATCTACCTTCTGAACTTTGTGTTGAAGCCTGATTGACCCAGGACCTGCAATCCTCTTTGTCTGGAGGACGTGTTGCATCCCAGTGTCCAACTCTGTCCCAGCTTCCACAATATTAGCCCAGTGTGAAGTTGTCAGTGAGATGGACCATCCCTGGCCACATTCACTTGTCCACGTGTTTGTGGTTAGGCTGTCCTTCCCACTAAATGCACTGGGGAGGGCACACGTAATGTTTTGGTATGCGCTCTTGTGTTTAAGGTGCACCAGGACAAACAGGGGCGGCTGGGGACCGTTTATGGACACCCGGCCGCCCCCAGGCGGCTGGGGACCGAGTGTGGACACCCGGCCGCCGGGCGGCTGGGGACTGAGTATGGATACGAGGCCGCCGAAGCAGCCATGACATGGTGGCCGGCGTCTGCCTCCACCAGCCTTATTTCAAGAGCAAGCAAGCTAGCAGTATGGTATTGCAGCCTGGGGGTGGGTGGGTGTCAGGCTGCACACTTACGTTTGTATTCCAAGAAAACAAAGCAGATGCTAACTTCTATCATCATCATCATGCTCCTCACCTTGGCACTCTCAACTCCCCTGATGGAGAAGCCAGGGCCCACTAGAGGAGTCTGCTTGTCTGGTGGGCTCGTCCAATGCTGCAATAAAGCAGGCCAGGCTAAGAAAAGTGTGGGGAAGGTTACTGAGACAAATAGTGGCGGCTGGGGACTGAGTATGGAGACCTCACTGCTGAAGCAGCCATGAGGTAGTGGCCAGCTTCGGCCTCCTCCAAATTAAAAGGCCCCATTTCAAGTGCAAGCTAGCAGTATGGCATTGCAGCCTGGGGGTGGGTGGGTGGCAGGCTGCACACTTACGCTTGCATTCCAAGAAAACAAAGCAGATGCTAACTTCTATCATCATCATCATGCTCCTCAACTTGGCACTCTCAACTCCCCTGATGGAGAAGCCATGGCCCACCGGAGGAGTCTCTGGTTGTCTAGTGGGCTCGTCCAATGCTGTTCCCATGTCTTTTCAGCACTGTATGCATGTGTCACACAGCACATGGCCAGATAAGGTTGTAAAATGTTAAAATGACATTTCCCGGTGAATGCATTTGTCACAGTTGAAAGCAATACAAAAGTTCAAAAACGCATAAAAAATGCTACTTGTGAACATAGCCCAAGGTGTGGAGGAGTATTTTTGCTTTTGGTTATTTATTTTACCTTATGCACAAGTCTTTACTCTGGAAAGGATGTTCCTTAACATATTTCACAGGAAAACAGTTTCAGTTTAGTTTTTGAGCGTTTTATTGTGAGTCCGTAAAAGTGGCTTAATACCTCTGACCACGTTGTTGACAGCAGTGACCTGGGGGTCAGAAATGCTTCCTGGGGCGATCCCCATGTCATTTGAGCACTGTTACTATCGATTTTGGCACTTTTTAGGCTTTCTACAGACTGCCGGGGTGCCGCCGCAAAAATGCTCGGGTTTCTCCTTTAGACTAACATTGGGCTAGTTGCTCGGTTCGAGCACCCGAGTATCACGGTGAGCTCGGCCCGAGCTTCGAGCACCCGAGCATTTTAGTGCTCACTCAACACTACAAATAATATAATTTTAGAGAGAACAAGCTTGAATTCTGGCATGCAATTTAATCTGAATGTAGATAAATGAATTGGACCATGGGAAATGTTTGGAAATGGCACACGTAAAGGGCAAGCTTATTTTTAATTAAATTGTTTGGCTAGTGGGTGGAGACTAGATCCTATAAGAATTAGAGATGAGCAAGCAGGCAAAATTCAAATTTGCCTGTTTGCGTGGTTTTATCTGAGAAATTCAATTCTAGGAGAAGTTATTCTCCTCAAATTTAATGCCCCTTATTATGCTGTAGGGTCTCTCCATACCCCAGAGAAAAATAAACATAAAATATAATGTAAAAAAAAAAAAATCCTGATACTCACCTTTCTGGGATCTCTATGCATGCGCGTACAGGGTCATAGTTCATGACATGATGTCATGATCTTTCGCGTGCTTGTGCAAAATCCTAAGGGGCAACACCAAAGTTGGAAGTCCAGGCCCAGGGATTTCAGTGAGTGGAGGTGATCTGAAAATGTAGCAAGGACTGATCAAGTGATGCATAGGGGCCAGAGAAGTGAGTATATATTTTTTTATGTTATATTTTGATGGCCTTTTATTGTTTGGAAAAATTGTGCTATTTTGCTGATTCTGTTCAGAGGAAATTATAAAAAAATCAGCATTTTGGTAAATGTGGATTTTTGTATAATGCTAATTATAATTATTATGTCTCACATACACTGTAGCCTGCCTTCAAAAGAAGTAGCTATGGCAGCCGCATTGAGCGCATTATACAGCAGTACTGAGCAGTGTAACTGTGAGTCTAGCTTAAAGATAAAACAACATAAGGCAGCAGCATCTCCCTGTCACTCCCATCCTAATCTCCATAAACTATAATAGGCAGCTGTAATTTGATCTCTGTGAGCAAGAAAGGTATTAAGAGTTTTCAGAGGGAATGATGACTTGAGGAGGCAGGTCAAGTATACTTGATAAAGACCAATATGTGGTCGAAACGTTGTACAATTTTGATGGTGGAATAAATAGAAGACTTATATTCATCACCCTGGATTGGACGCTGTTCTTTTGTTCCTGTATTGCTGATATGTTCCAAGTGGGTTCCTTGGTCTATTGAACGAGAGTCCCTGATAAGCTGGTGCTGTCAACTGTTTTTATTGGTCTGGATTGAGGAGGCAGGTGAAAAGAGATGTGACTTATAAACGGAAGGAGAAGCATATATTGTTCTAATAAGCTGTATTACAAAGTTTCTTATATTTACTTGTACTATTGAGTTATGCATCATTTTGTTGAAACAACAGAGACCATTTAAGCCTGGGCAGGAGCTCAATACAATCAGGGGACCTTTAATAGAACGATAAATGCAGATATATTCTTAGTATTCTCACAATTTCCATCATTTATGCTGGAAAATCTTCTGAATAGGTGGCTGGATGCCTGGCATGCAATATCAAAGAAAACACTTTAGGACTTTTGATCTTTTATAAATGAGCTCCTTAGTGTTCCTGGTTTTGCACAGCATAATATATGAAACTGCAAACTCAAAGATAAAAGCTCTATTTCTTAAGTGTTATGAAATTTATCATAGTGTGGAGATAGGAATTACTGGGTAAATCCTCTAAACAGAATAATATTCTAATAACCATCAAAAATATCTGAGCAGAGCATAGAATATTTATAGACTATATTAGATGAAGCTTATGTCATTTAAATATCTATAAGCAACACTTATTTTTAGCCACTTAGATTGGTATCTGGGATATTAAATAGAGCAGTGTCTAAAGTATTTTTATTTATTTTCTTGTTGCATTTATAGCACCAACATATTCCACAGAGCTGTTTAGAGATTGTCAATATTCCCATAAGTACCTGCCACATATAAAGAAAAACACATACTCACCTCCATTCGATGCGATGATGAAACTGTGTTGCCAGGTGGTCATGTGGTCATTGTTATGTACTGTGCAGGGCCGCCATCAGGGCATTACTGCCCTTACAGTTGTATGGGTCCCGGTGAGCTAAAGTAAATAGGGGGGGCCTGGACCCGGTCCCCTCCATCCTATATACAAAGCTCCTGTGTATAATGTCACTGGTGATCACTGTATTATCTTTACACTGACACTATATACAGAGCTCCTATGTATAATGTTACTGGTGATCACTGTATTATCTGTACACTGACACTATATACAGAGCTTCTGTGTATAATGTCACTGGTGATCACTGTATTACCTGTACATTATACACTATATACAGAGCTCCTGTGTATAATGCTACCGGTGATCCCTGTATTACCTGTACACCATACACTATATATAGAGCTTCTGTGTATAATGGCACTTATGGTAATACTAGTATTGTGTTTTTTTTATTAATAATCAGAATTGTAGTTTGTGGTCACATGTGGTGGTAATATGTGTTCTGGTCATGATGTGGCGGCATTTGTTCCTTGTATGTGGTATTATTTGGTTACTATGTGGTGGTAATATGTGGTCTTGTCAAGGTGTGGTGGTATTTGGTCCTTGTATTTGGTATATTTGGCATTATTGTGTCGCTATGTGATGATAATATGTGGTCTGGTCATGGTGTGATGGTATTTCTCCCTTGAACATGGTGTTATTCAGTCACTATGTGATCTAGCCATGGTGTGACAGTATTTGTCTCTTATATGTGGTATTATTGGTCATTTTTGTGACACATTCCCTTAAAGAAAAGTAAATACAAATATACTTAAAAAGAGTATTGGATATTTAAAAAAATGTTTAATAGGTTAGAGTAGAGTAGGGCTCGGCTAAAAGAGTATACCTTGCCGTGGTAGGCCAAAACAAAAGCTGCTGGCTATGTATGTGACATGGTGTTCTATGTAGTGGATGCATAATATTCGCAAATCAATGTAATAGAGTTTCAGTAGAATTCATAAAAATCTACTTTTCGACTAGTCTACTGGGTCACCACTGCTAATATTTGGGCCTCATACATATTGAAGTTGAGATTAAGTTTGATATTTCCCTATAACTTTATCCATTATTTTAATAGTTTACCACTTTGTTTCCCCATTATGGAGTTTTATTTCACATACGCATGATCCTGATAAGTAGTGTTGAGCCACCCCCGTAGTGTTCGAGTTCGGTTCGGTTCGTCGAACACCCATGTGTTCGCCGAACTGTTCGTCGAACTGTTCGTCGAACACCTTCGAACACCGTTAAAACCAATGGCAGGCAAACAAAAACACATAGAAACACATAGAAAACACCTTCAAAGGTGTCCAAAAGCTGACAAACTGCTCAGAAGACACAACTAACACATGGAAAAGTGACAAGTACATATAGTCATGCGAAAAGAAAAGAGGTGGAGGAGTAAAAGGAGGGGGAGACACAGATATAGGCATGTCATGCCCTTCTAAAATCCAAAAAGTGAGAAGCCGAGACGGCCAGTCCGCTCCTGCCCGTGCCACCTCCGTGTCGCCGTGTTTGTGCCAGAGCCGCGGTGAACCCTGACGGCCAGCCCCCCTCTCCCAATACTGGTGCCTGTCCGCTGGTGGGTCGAGAGAGCCCCCCTGTGGTGGAGGCAGCTCTAAGCTTTTTAATTTAAATTGTCCCTCTAATTTGAATGAATACACTTTAAATCCATTTACAAGGATCTATTGGAGGGCAAGTCTCATGCCAGCAGCCGCGTAATTCCAGCTCCAGTAGCGTCCACTAAAGCTGCTGCAGTTAAAAAGCTTTTATAAGGATCGAGCTCGGCTGTCCACCGCAAGGCATCCTAGTGCCAGTCCCAGCCCCTATGCCTTGGGGTGCCTCCTGATGCTCTTCACTAAGTATCCCGTGGTCCCGAAGCATTTCCTTTGAAAAAATTAAGTGTCCAAACTACAGGTGGTGTAGCTTGCTTAACAGCCGGGATAATCCGCTGACTAGCAGACACTGCTACTAGGCACAAAGTATTTCCTGGGCTAGATGCAGTTAAAAATTTGTAAGTAGATACTCTCGTTGGATGCTGAGAAAGCATTCCATAGAGTCTCCTGGCACGCCATATATGATTCTCTTAAAAAGCTTGGGGTAGGGGTCTAGGGGACCCTTTTATAGCCAAAATCACGGCCCTGTATCACAATACGTCACCTAGGCTGAAGATAAATGGAACTGTAGCACCGAGGGCTCGGTTGCTACAGACGTATTGCACCTCACCCAGAGGTGTGATATCTCACTCTCAGATAAGGATGGAGTGTGGATCAGGACCCGACACCTGCATGCATTACACCACATTGCCGTGGGGCAGGGCGACCAATATGCCCCTGAGATGGGCACGACAGTCCCTGTCCCTGGCTGGAGTGGGGGAAGGGAACACTGAGGAAGGGGAACCCTGCAGTGCAGGAGCAGGGAGGAAGCAGTTCCTGGGTGCATTGAGAAGGGAGTATAAAAGGTGGGCACCATCTTAGTTCAGTGCAGAGAAGTCTGAGCAGAAGTGGCAGGGAGCAGGGGCTCTGCATGAGCTCTGCTCCGGAGGCGGGCCTAGTAACAGAGGCCCAGGCCTGCAAGAGGGAGAAGGAAGGAAGAGGAGCGGAGAAGGCTCCAGGAACGAGGAATGAAGGGATCCCAGGGGTGCGGACGGGCGAGTCGCCACCGCACGCCCGAATCCACCTGCGTGGAGGGGTCAGGCCAAAGGGGGAGACCGGTCCCCGAACTAGTGGAGGCAGGAAACGACCCTCAGCTAGAAACCGGAGGCTCTGACATTTTATGTGGCGCAGCCCCTTGCTCCACCCGCTAGGAAGGCACCACATAGGGTCAGGGAAACTGGCGCCAAGTTTACCAAGAGGAGGCCCGAGGCAGCCGGACAGAAGTGTTGGTAAGAAAGGCCAGACAAAGGACACACAAAGGGGGTCCTGTGAAGCGCTCCAAAGTTATCTGGGAGTTGTCTGAGCCCCTCACCTGGTGAGCACAGTACGACGTGGGCAGCCGTTACCTGCAGACGTGGTCTGGATAATAAGAACTGTGAGTAAAGGCCCTGAACTGCATCACTGACTCCGTGTCGTTACTGCTGCTGCCCTGCACCATCACCCCCATCCTCCGCATACACTGCCCTGAGGCTATACTCCTCCCGTGGGGAGTTATGCTACGCTCTGCTGCACCCACAACACCAGCCTTAGCGGTCTGCCCTGTAGCGGCGGTTCACTCTGACCGCAATCCACGGGTGGCGTAGTCGGACATTTAAACATCAAAACCACATAAATAGTTCCGCCACTGGTTTGACCGCCCTGAGCCACGGAACCGGATCGCCGCCACGAAGACTACAACCACCAGCATCCACCAAAAAGGGTCCGGCTCCGGGTGTCCCAAGGCCCAGGGGGTGCGTCAGAACATTTTCATCACCTTTCACAATCACCAATGGGACAAGGCAGGGATGTCCTCTGTCCCCTCTCTTATACATCCTAGTGACGGAGCACCTGCTCTCATCAATTCGCCATAACCCCAATATTAGGTGGATTGAGGTGGGAGGCACCGAGTACAAGTGCTCTCTATTTGCTGATGATGTCCTAGTATATATCACTCAATCACATATATCCATCCCTGCTGTTATGGCTGAAATAGATCACTTTGTTACATGGTAAAATTTTAAAATCAATGCAGCGAAGTCTGAGGCCCTCGATGTCTCCCTCCCTAAATCCATATAGGATTCCATCCAGTCCAACTTTCCCTTTGCCTGGCCCTCACAGGGTATCAAATACTTAGGAATTCCTATTCATAGAGACCTCTCCCATCTATGTTATCTTAATTTTGGGCCCTTTATTGAACAATTCCATACAGACCACGGTTGGCAAGTTAGAACTGTAAGATTCACTACGTGAACCACTGGTGTTTTGTGGAAAAGCACATGTACACCGCGTTCCAAATTATTATGCAAAAAGTGTTTAGGAGTGATAAGGGAAGAATTTGTTTGTTTGTCAGTTAAACTCATTGATGGTGGTGTGTGTCAGGGCTCTTTATATCACTGTAAGCAATTGCAGACACCTGTGCTAATTAGTTTGGCAGGTGTGTCCAATGAAAGGCAAGACTACTTAAGAAGGCTCTCTCACATTATTAAGCAGCCTACATTTTCTGCCAAAATGGGAAAGAAAAAGGATGTGTCGGCTGCTGAGAAGCAACAAATTGTGGAGTGTTTAGGTCAAGGCATGACTACAATCAACATTGTGCGATGATCAGGATGAAGTGTCTTGGCAATCAAGAAGTATGTAGCTGATTCACAGTACACACGTGTGCGTGCTGATAAGGGCAAATTGAGGACTCTTTCCTACAGGCAATTACGTCAGGTTGAAAGAGCAGCGGCAAAAAAGCCTTGTCATAGCAGCAGACAAGTTTTTGAAGCTGCTTGTGCCTCCAACGTCCCCCGAACAACAAGATGCAGGGTCCTTCAGAGGTTTGCAGCTGTGCATACGCCATCCTGTCGACCTCCTCTATCCACTTCACACAAGCAGAAACGGCTCCAGTGGGCCAAACATTACATGAAGACTGATTTCAAAACTGTTTTGTTCACGGATGAGTGCCATGCAGCGCTCGATGGTCCAGATGAATGGAGTGGAGGATGGCTGGTTGATGGACACCCCACGCAAACACGGCTACAGCGCCAACAAGGAGGAGGTGGAGTAATGTTTTGGGCTGGAATCATGGGGAGAGAGATTGTCGGCCCCTTTAGGATCCCTGAAGGTGCTAAAGATGAACTCCATAATGTATGTGGATTTTCTCAAACAGCACTTCCTGCCATGGTTCAAGAAGAAGAACCGTGTATTTCACAGCAAGATCATTTTTCTGCATGATAATGCACCATCTCATGCTGCACATAAAACATCTGCATCTCTGGCTGATATGGGCATAAAAGGGGACAAACTTATGGTGTGACCCCCATGCTCCCCTGACCTCTACCCCATTCAGAACCTTTGGAGCATCATTAAAAGGAGTGTCTATGATGGCGGGAGGCAGTTCACATCTAAGCAACAGCTCTGGGAGGGTATTCTGTCCTCATGCAAAACAATTGAAGCAGAAACCATCCAAAACCTGACAAATTCAATGGACGAGAGAGTTCAGAAGCTCCTTTCGAACAAGGGGTCCTATGTGAAAATGTAACATCACCTAGAATAAAGTTTTGAGTTGAAAACTGTTTGATTTCAGTTTCTAACAACCTGCTAATGCTTATAATTTCAAAAATGACCATTTTTTTGGTCTTTATTAAAATGAAAAGGTTGATCGAAAAGTTTGGGGGATCTAAGAGTGTGGCAACCCAGTAGTCATGATTACTTCGAATTCTGACAATATGAGGGTCATGCTGCAGGTAGTGCAGCAAGAAGGCACTTGTGTCTTGCGCATCTCGGAGCCCCAAAATTATTTTCCGGGCTAGATGCAGCTAAAAATTATTTTTAATTTTAAATCTGGTGAAGCTTATTATAGATGGCCTAATAGGATCAGTGCTGCACACTGCTACAAAGCCCAAATTATTTTCCAGTCAAGATACAGATAAACATGATTAGTAATTTGAAAGCTTAAAACGGTTGGTAGGGTGATTTTAACCAATCATCAAGCTTTTACTCTCCCCAGGATGACACAGGGGTAGAAAAGTCGTTTCGGATCCATGATTTGTTCATCTTTATGAACGTGAGTCTGTCTACATTATCAGTGGAGAGCCGCGTGCGCTTATCTGTCAGCACACCACCAGCAGCGCTGAACACACGTTCAGACAGAACGCTGGCTGCGGGGCATGACAAGATCTCCAAGGCGTAAGTGGCTAGCTCCGGCCATTTATCCAGATTGGAAGCCCAAAAAGAGCAAGGGTCCAGTGACACAGTCGTGGCTTCAATGTTTACTTGGAGATACTCCTGTACCATCGTCTCTAGGCGTTGACTATGTGTCAGACTTCTCGTCTCCTGTGGCCTTGCAAAGGATGGGCTAAAAAAGTGGTGAAATGATTCCGCAAAATTGATGTTACCAGCAGATACTGTGGTTCTGTTACGGTTTGAGTGCTGAACACTTGACGGTCCCACGGTTGGCAAGTTGGAACTGTGAGATTCACTACGTGCACCACTGGTATTTTGTGGAAAAGCACATGTAAGATTCTGCAACAGTCTCTGCTGATACTCCTGCATGCGTGCATCCCTTTCTATGGCAGGAATAATTTCTGCAAATTTACTTTTGTACCGGGGATCTAACAGTGTGGCAACCCAGTAGTCAGGATTATTTCTAATTCTCACAATTCGAGGGTCATGTTGCAGGTAGTGCAGCAAGAAGGCACTCATGTGTGTTGCGCATCCAGGAGCACCAAGTCCCTGTTGTGTTGGTGGCGAGGTAACAATCATGCTTCCTTCCTCTGTCCTCTCCCCCCAACCTCGCACAACAGAAATGTGATCAAGGTCTCCCTCATCTGATGAGTCTTCCATCAGTTCGTCCTCCACTTCTTCCTGGGCTCCTGCACCTTCCTCACTAGTTTGGCTGCTACCATGCGCCCTGGTTAAACCATCTCCCCCACCCTCACATGCCTGCCGCCTTGGTGCTGCCGACCGTCTGGACCTTGCAGATGTTAGCCCTTCCGCATACAACTCCTCCTCCTCTACTTCCTCCACCTCCTCTTGTGCCACCACCTGACTCCGAATTCTGTTTAACATGTGCTCCAGCATGTAAATCACCGGAATAGTCATGCTGATAATGGCATCGTCAGCACTAAACATCTTCGTCGCCATTTCAAAACTGTGCAGAAGGGTGCATAGGTCCCTGATCTGAGACCACTCCTCCAGCGTGATTTGCCCCACCTCTGAATCTCGTTGGCCCAGGCTATACGTCAGAACGTATTGCACCAGGGCTTGTCGGTGCTGCCACAGTCGCTGCAACATGTGCAGAGTTGAATTCCACCGGGTAGGCACATCGCATTTTAGCCGGTGAAGTGGCAGGCCCAACGACTTCTGTAGAGATGTAAGTCGCTGAGCTGCGGGATGCAAACGGCGGAAGTGAGCACACAGCGACCGTGCCCTCTGCAGAAGGCCATCTAGTCTGGGATAGTGGGCTAAAAATTGCTGGACAACCAGGTTCAACACGTGAGCCATACAAGGCACGTGTGTGACATTGCCCCGGCGAAGGGCCGCACCCAGGTTTGCAGCATTGTCGCACACGGCCTTCCCTGGTTTCAGGTCCAGTGGAGACAACCATTCATGAAATTGGTTCTCCAGAGCTGACCACAACTCCTCAGCTGTGTGACTCACATTTCCCAGACATTTCAATGTAAAAACCGCCTGATGACGTTGAGCCCTACTGCCAGCATAGTAAGGAGGTGTGCAGGATCCCTTCTGCGCAGTTAGAAAGCTTGTGGCATGACCAGACAGGCTTTGGGTGCAGGTGGAAGACCGAGAGGAGGTTGAGGAGGCAGAAGCAGTGGAGGAAAAATGACATAAAGAGGATTGATGCACAACTCGTGGGGACGGCAAGACTTGGACAGCAGCCCCTTGTCCTGCTGTCACCATAGTTACCCAGTGCCCAGTCAGCGACATGTAACGCCCCTGTCCATGCCTACTCGTCCAAGTGTCTGTGGTGAAATGCACCCTGTCACACACAGAGTTTCTCAAAGAAGCGGTGATGTTGTGTGCGACATGCTGGTGGAGCGCAGGCACACCTTTCTTTGAGAAGTAGTGCCGACTGGGCATCTGGTACTGGGGCACTGCGACGGACATAAGGTCTCGAAAATCCTCTGTGTCCACCAGGCGGAAAGGCAGCATTTCTGTAGCCAAGAGCTTGCAGATGGTGAAATTCAACCTCTTAGCTTTCTCATGGCTAGGAGGAAATGGTCTTTTACTTGTCCACATCTGAGGGACCGAGGGCTGGCTATTGTGCTTAGACGGGGTTGATAAGGGTGTCCCCGGCAAACTGCCGGTCTGTGAGGAAGATGCAGGCGGACATGTTAGGTTGCCTTGATCCAAAGGTGGTGCTATCGATGTCGGACAGCGCTCAAGACCAGCTGGTGTTACCACCTCCAAAGAAAATGATGACCTGCCAATCACGCTGGCTGTTGCGGGTAAAGAGGTGGCAGGTCTGCGCCCCAAAACAGGTGTGACTGCTGTCCCCCCAGTCACAGAGGATGAAGAGGCCGCGGATGCACAAGATATGGCAGACGGTGGTTGGCCCGGCCGGCTAGGCCGCATTGTAGCACACTGAGCTTCCCACTGCAACTTATGCTTCATGTCCATGTGCCGGTTCATGCATGAAGTACTCAAACTATGTATTTTTTGGCCTCTACTTAGCTTTTGCTGACAAATGTTACAGATAACACGAGTTGGGTCATCTTTATCGATCTGAAAAAATGCCCAGGCTATGCAAGGCTTAGCACCCATGCGACCTGAAGAGCCACCACGACTTGTGGTGAGAGGCAGAGTTGTGTTTGAGGATGCAGTTGTTGACGTGCTTCCAGTACTACGTCTCTGTCCAGGAAGGCGCAACCTGACCTCGTCGTCACTAGCATCTTCCTCCACCTCCTCTGCTGACCTCATCTCTTGGCTGACTGTGGGTTGACAGTAAGTGGGATCTCCGACCTCATCATCATCACCCTGTGCGTTATCACACCCGTCGTCCTCAGAGCCAACCTGTTCCTGCCCTGACAAAAAACTAAAGTTGTCGCTCCAATCAGGTATTTGAGTCTTATCATCGTCTTCCTCATTGTCTCCACCAACAGGAGTTACAGTTTGGGAATGAGGGTCTACATTATGGTCAGAACCTTCTGCGTCTGGTCCTGGATCCGACTCATAAAGATTCTGGGCATCAGTGCAGATCATTTCCTCGTCTGGATTCACAGAAGCGCTGGAGTCGACCTCTGATTCCCAGGCTATAGTATGAGTAAACAGCTCTGCAGACTCAACCATCTGTTCTACCTCATACTCAGACGGGCAGCTGGAGATTTGGGAGCTGTGAGGAAGCAAGTGCGATTTGGGTGACACCTTTGAGGACTGGAGTATTTGTGATGTTGAAGTTGATGTGGAGGAGAGCCCACTTAAAGGAGCACTTGATATCCGTTGAAGCACCTGCTGTTTTTGTGCCTCATCTGGAATTTGTAGCGATTGGCGTGGCCGTAAGAAAGGGATCTTATCACATTGTCCGCTAAAAGAAGTAGACATTTTAGTTTGGCTGGAAGATGGTCTTTCTTCTGCACCTACCCCACGGACACAACCTTTTTTCCCCTTCCCAACACGCCTATTCCCCTTTCCACCAGCAGCAGGCCTTTTTCCACTCATTTTGGTGGTTAACTAATTCACAACTCTGGAGTTGTTTGCACAAAAAAACAATGGATGGTAACCGAGCAGAGCTGAGTGGCCAAACTGTGGTATTAGGCCAAAACTATTGGCTGGGTTAGATGCAGAAAAAAATTATTTTTAATTTGCAACCTGATGGAGGTCAGTATAGATGGACTATTAGACCAAGTCCCACACACCGCTAGAAGCCCAAATATTTTTTCAGAGCTAGATGCAGAAAATTTTTTTATTCAATTTGCAACCTGATGGAGGTCAGTATAGATGGACTAATAGACCAAGTCCCACACACTGCTAGAAGCCCAAATATTTTTTCAGAGCTAGATGCAGAAAAAAATTATTTTTAATTTGCAACCTGATGGAGGTCAGTATAGATGAACTAATAGACCAAGTCCCACACACCGCTAGAAGCCCAAATATTTTTTCAGAGGTAGATGCAGAAAAAAATTATATTCAATTTGCAACCTGCTGGACGTCAGTATAGAAGGACTAATAGAACAAGTCCCACACACTGCTAGAAGCCCAAATATTTTTTCAGAGCTAAATGAAGAAAAAAAATATTTTTAATTTGCAACCTGATGGAGGTCAGTATAGATGGACTAATAGACCAAGTCCCACACACTGCTAGAAGCCCAAATATTTTTTCAGAGCTAGATGCAGAAAAAAATTATTTTTAATTTGCAACCTGATGGAGGTCAGTATAGATGGACTAATAGACCAAGTCCCACACACCGCTAGAAGCCCAAATATTTTTTCAGAGCTAGATGCAGAAAATTTTTTATTCAATTTGCAACCTGATGGAGGTCAGTATAGATTGACTAATAGACCAAGTCCCACACACTGCTAGAAGCCCAAATATTTTTTCAGAGCTAGATGCAGAAAAAAATTATTTTTAATTTGCAACCTGATGGAGGTCAGTATAGATGGACTAATAGACCAAGTCCCACACACTGCTAGAAGCCCAAATATTTTTTCAGAGCTAGATGCAGAAAAAAATTATTTTTAATTTGCAACCTGATGGAGGTCAGTATAGATGGACTAATAGACCAAGTCCCACACACTGCTAGAAGCCCAAATATTTTTTCAGAGCTAGATGCAGAAAAAAATTATTTTTAATTTGCAACCTGATGGAGGTCAGTATAGATGGACTAATAGAACAAGTCCCACACGCTGCTAGAAGCCCAAATATTTTTTCAGAGATAAATGAAGAAAAAAATTATTTTTAATTTGCAACCTGATGGAGGTCAGTATAGATGGACTAATAGACCAAGTCCCACACACTGCTAGAAGCCCAAATATTTTTTCAGAGCTAGATGCAGAAAAAAATTATTTTTAATTTGCAACCTGATGGAGGTCAGTATAGATGGACTAATAGACCAAGTCCCACACACCGCTAGAAGCCCAAATATTTTTTCAGAGCTAGATGCAGAAAAAAATTATATTCAGTTTGCAACCTGATGGAGGTCAGTATAGATGGACTAATAGAATGATGCTATGCCCAAAAGATTTTACTTCACTAGGTGCAGTAAAAAAATTGGTATTCTATACACAGGTGGTATATCTTGCAACACAGATAGGCTACTCCACTGACTAACACACTCTGCAATAGGCCAAAAAGGATTAGCTTTGCTAGATTCAGCCAAATGCTGTGAAAAAAACTTGCACAGCACTGGCACAGACCTGCCTGGCAAAAACTGATAGGTACTGATGTAACCTAGTCCTGAAAAGGACTCCAATTACAATTAGTCTTTACTCCCACAATCTATCTATTTAAGAGCACAGACCTGCCTGATAAAAGTCGTAGGAAATGCTGTAACCTAGTCCTTAAAAGGACTGCAATCACAACTATTCCCTACTCCCAAGCTATCTGTATATTTGTGCGAAAATTGGCTTGAAATTAACAAGGTATATCGCACACAGCAACAGCGGTGCCGTCTAACACGCAGCTGCAGCAGTGAGAAAATGGTGGCGACGGGGAAAATGGCTTGGTCTTATAGGGCAAGGACATGTGACATACACTGCCAATCACACATGCCCTTGCTTGTGTGAAAAAAAGCACTTCGCTCCGTGTGTGCGCTGCTGATAGGCTGACAGATTGCACCTCCCCACTGCAAATGCGGGAAAGAGAAAAAAAAATGGAGATCTTCATTGTTCCTGCAGAGATCCATCCCCTGCCCCTCCCCCCGCCCCGCTGTACACTCAAACTGCGTATTAACATTAATTTTCATCATTACTGAGAAAAAATCCAGTTATGATTTTGGTGCACGAACAGTTATCGAACATAACCTCGAACAGCCGAATTTTTCTCAAATTGTTCGTGTTCGCCGACCGGCTCGAACACCGCCCAAAACAGCTCGAATTTGAGATTGGCGAACAGTTCGAGTAGAACAACGCTCATCTCTACTGATAAGTGACAGTGAATACATTGTCGCTCCTCACTTTAATTTAGAATATTTTTCAACCCTTCCCAGAAATGTAATGCTTAGGGATCAGACTAAAGAGTGTTTCACTTCTATACTCAAAAAATTATATCTAACTTTGATTCCGGTTCGGCTGCTGTGATTGTGTAGGTGTCTATACAGGCTGCTGCAGTGGGAAGCAGCAACCTACATTAAAGAGATTGTCAGATACATATAATGGCCTTCATAATTAGAATTAAGCCACAACCACTTTTGCAATTTGCTTTATTATACAATTTCCTACCATTATCCAAATCGTGCCAAGCCCTTCTTGTGCTTATTTTTCTTTACTTCCTGTGAAGCTTCATTTGAGGGAAGTCTCAATCAGGACATCACAGGAAGATAGCCCTGCTATCATTCCCCCTGAAATAGGAAGTCATCAGGGGGCGGCACTGCTGTCACTCACAACAGCTTCTTTCATCGCTTTCCCCTGGTGATGTCCCGAATCAATCGCGGCAATAGAGAAGTGACTACAACTTCTGCCTCCGCCGCGCACATCTTCAGCTGCTGCTTCTGTCCCAACCACCACAGTCACTGAGATGTCATTAAGCCATGGTGATATAAGCAGGGTGAGTAACAGTAGCCCCACCCCCTGATGACAATTCGTTTTAGGGAGATCGAGCAGGAGTTTATATGTTCCACCACTACATTCATTCCCCACGGGGGTGCTGAGTACTGAACTTGACTTTTTCCAACAGCCACATAAAGAATGAATGGAGATGTAATCAGGCATCTGTCCTGCCTGGGGATAAAAGTGCCCCCTCGGGAATAAATGTTTCCCATTCTGCCAAGTGATGTGGGTCCTAGTGGTAAGACACTCAGCAAGTTGTCACTTCTCCTGCGGATAGGACAACCCCTTTAAGCAGGTCATCTTAATTGATGGCCCTTCAAACCAGTGTCTATATGTACTGTCCACTAGGTATTGCCGAATTGGTAATTGGTGGGACAAAAAAGAAGGCCCATTGACTCAAGAACATCTTTTTTAATAGCTATTAATTAAGAGGTCAATATTAAACATTGTGGTTTCCTTTTTTGAGGAAGTTTGGAGGGATCATTTAGTAGAATCCAGTTCAGTAATCACACACTGGTTACAGTTTGCACCCACCAGTTTTACAATTTAAAGGCATATACTCCCTCAGCTATGGTAACTTGTCTTAGAGCTTAGTGACAACTTTTCTTTATTGTTACATTTACCCTTCAATTGCAAAAAAAGTTTAACATTTTCTGCTGATAAATAATATTGAATATGTGACAAGGTTGGTAAGGATAATATGTCAGATTATTTTTTCCCATTATACTATTATTCTTGGTAGAGTCACTGATTAATAGTGTAGATTACAAATGTTTCATTGATTGCTACATCCGATTGATAGCACTTTCTTACAGGTGTATCCCAGAAAAGACTATGACAGCAGAAATATGGCTGTGTGTGAACACATATAGTATTTACAACTTTAACAATGCTTTTCAGAACTGTAAAAGAAAATGTTTTCTGCACATAAACCTGTTAAATGTATGCCACCCTTTTAGGGTATTTTTCCATAATAGAGGTATATGGGCAGTGTTGTATTTAACAATAGGCACTAGAGATCCAGAGCCCAAGGTGGCATCTTACAGATGGTGGCGTTTAAAATAATTTAATACCTTTATGTATTTTTTGTTCTTATATTACCCTGTAATGGTAGGATCTCCCATGAGTTAAGGAATTATTCTTTGTAGCAGGGGATACTTTGCTTTGCTGGTGGCTTTGCGTTGCTTTGCATTGGCTGTTGTCCTATTTGTAATAAGTGGACTTTGTGGCATAAGCCCCTACTGACTGCTACATCACTAATAACAGCAGTTGAGGAGAACTGCAGCAGCATCACTGTCTGTGGTTATATATATTTACATATACAGTATATAATTGTGAGTCACTTCTCACGGACAAGCTGTGAGTCAGGGTAGTCAAGGAGTCTGATGTCTAGAGCCAGGAGCGTACCTTCATAAACAGAGGAAAGAGACAAAGGTGTAGTCAGGTCACAGTCCAGAGTCAGAATTCCAAGTTTAGAATGCGTCAAAGCAAAAGGGGTAATAAAAACGGGTAGTGAATAGGCAAATCCAGGGTCCGGCAGCAGAAGATCAGAATGTCTGAAATCAGTGCACAAAGCGCAGAAAATACACCACACTGAGCTGAAAGCTACAAATGGCATCTATATGAGACTGACAGCTCAATTAAGTAGCTGGGTAATCACTTGGTACAGGGAACACTTGAAGGGAGCTTAGCACCTCCCAGTCTCAGATTGGACAGCTGAGCTGTCTATTAAAATATGACAGCTCAGCATGCCTCTACACTAGATTGGAAGACTGAGCTGTCAGTCACTGTGTTAAAGACACACTGAACGGTGCAATTGTAACAATAATATATAACACAGTACATGTAATTTTCTTTAGAATAAATAGTTATGGCTTCTACTGCTACTGGTATTTTTGTGTATGATATATACATTAGTGGAAACAATAATTTGTCGTGTTATACAGAAGGTTTCTGCAGGAAAATTGGACCATGCGAACAGGATAGCTTCCCAAAGTTGTTGCAAATTGGTTGGAGTACTGACATGCTCAGAACAGCCTGTTCAGTCTCATCCCAGAGATGCTTTATGGGATTTGGTTCTGAGGACCGTGAAGGTTAAGAAATCAAAGACAACTCGTTAACCCATTCCTGAAAAGAATCCTTGACTATATGACACTTGTAGCATGGTACATTGTTCTGCAGAAATGTCCTTTTGTCATAGTGTCCTTATCTCCTACTGCTAGATGTCCATTCACAGGTATTGGAGGACTGAGGGCTTACCTGAAAACATTCATCATACCATTACTCCGCCTCTACTATCCTGACACCTAACAGGAATAGGAAGGGATTAGTGATGAGCAAGCATACTCGCAAGTACTCGGTACTCGCCCGAGCATCTCAGTACTCGAGATGCTCGGAACTCACAGAGTACTTGCGAGATGCTATGGCGGATGCTCGGGTCCCCTCCCTGCATGTTTGGCGCTCTTTAGAGCGCCAATCAACATGCATGGATTGCCTGCCACTCATTGTAATGCCGCAGCCATTGTGGTTGTGGCATTACAGTGACTGGCTGGCCGCACAGCATCATCAGGTCTATATCAGACCTGGCGCCGCTGTGCTCGTCAGTCTACTCCGCAATCAGGCAGTGTAGGGAGAGGTGCTGCTGAGCTAGGGAGAGATTTGGATGTGTATTAGGTAGTGTAGGGAGAAAACAAGTACATTACACATATCCAGCTCAACAAACAGTCCTTCAGAGGACTAATCCATCTGCCGAGATATCAGGCAGGCAGTGTATATAGGCAGGCAGGCCGTGTATATAGCAGACTGCAGTGCACATAGCACAAGAGGCTCCATTCCAGTTCTGCCTTCTGCTGCTGTTAGATATTTCTAGACAAAGGCCCAGGTCTCATGGGCCAGGAATAATTTTTTTTGGATCTTAATCCTCATTATTTGCTTGAAAAGCAATCCAGAGAACACCGTTTTTCTGCGCCATTTGCTTCTTGGCACTGCAGAATACAGCCAGGTCCTTTCCATATTACAGCGCTAAAAATCCAGCTATTTAAAACTGTGGTTTGTCCGTCACACGGATCACATATAATTGCGTTGAAAATACTGCCATTTTTGACCTCCATTCAAATTTTTTTTCAGTGTGTCAACAAAGTTTTTGGCACCGGTTTGCTATTCTAAATAGTTACCTACAGGCCAGGTATTTAAAACTGTGGTTTCTCTGTCACACGGATCACATTCACATATAATTGCGCTAAAAATACTGCCATTTTTGGCCTCCATTCAAATTTTTTTTCAGTGTGTCAGCAAAGTTTTTGGCACCAGTTTGCTGTTCAAAATAGTTACCTACAGGCCAGGTATTTAAAACTGTGGTTTCTCCATCACACGAATTACATATAACTTAACTCCAAATTCAGTGAGCGTGGAAGATATTGTCCTCCATTTAAAATGGGCAAGGCATGTGGCAAGGTACGGGGAACTGGACGTGATGGTGATGGTGCATGCAGAGGCCGAGGCCAAGGCCGTGGGCCAGCTGAAATTGTGCCACGACAAACACCCACATCTTCTCGCCCGACCTTCCTGTCCCAATTCCTATGGGACTGCAGCACACCACTATTGAACCCAGAGCAGTGTCAAAAGGTTGTTGATTGGATAGCGGATAATGCTTGCAGTCACTTAGCCACCACCACCACCCTGTCTTCCACATGGTCAAGTCTCAGTAGCCATGAGTCTGGACCGCATATTCCTCACCCTGATCCTCCTTCTTCCCACCATGCCGAGTGCCCAGAGACAACTGATCCCACACTTGGACACTCACAAGAGCTGTTCACTTTTCCATTTATAGATTCGGGCCTTTCACCCGGTCCACTTGAAGCGGGGCAAGAGGAGAGCACATGTAGCGATGCCCAAATATTTGAGCAGCCACGGTCAGACCAAGGCGTGGGTGGGAAATTGTCACAAGAGGTGGACGATGATGAGACACAATTGCCAGAAAGTCAGGAGGAGGACCAAGGTGCTGAAGTGGAAGACGAGGTGGTGGATGATATAGTAACTGACCCAACCTGGCAGGAGGACATGCAGAGCGAGGACAGCAGCACACAGGGTGAGGGGGGGCAGAGCACCCCAACAGGCAGGAAGAAGCAGTGTGGTGGCCGCAGACAAAAGGCAGGCAACCATTCCCCGTAACACCAACACGAAGGAAGTTGCCAGTACAACTGTTAGGTCTTCCCGAATCTGGTTGTTTTTTAAACACTCTGCCAATAACCCCAAAAAGGCCATTTGCACCATCTGCCAGGCCAGCATCAGCAGGGGTGGCAAAATTAGCAGCCTGACCACCACCAGCATGATCAGACACATGGCAGCAAAGCACCTGACTTTGTGGGCCGAACTCCAGGGTCCAGGAACAGTGTCTGCGGGTGGCACCATTGCTTCTTCCGCTGTTGTGCATGCAAGCCTATCCCCTGTCCATGGAGCATGCAAAGATGCCTCCTGCCCTGCACCTGTCATTGCACACTCTCAAGTAGCAGCATCAGGAAGCACGTCCACGTCCTTGTCCCAGCACAGTGTTCAGTTGTCCATACCCCAGTCCTTGGAATGCAAGCGCAAATACACAGCCAACGCCCCACAGGCCACACTACTAAACTCCCACATTTCACGACTGCTTGCGCTCGAAATGTTGCCTTTTAGGCTTGTGGAGACGGAAGAATTCCGCAACCTGATGGCGGCAGCCTTCCCTCTGTACTCGATCCCCAGCCGCCACTATTTCTCCTGGTATGCCGTTCCCGCGTTACACAAGCACGTGTCCCAAAACATTAGCCGTGCCCTCAACAACGCAGTTACCGGGAAAGTCAACCTAACCACGGACATGTGGACAAGTGCTTGTGGGCAGGGATGGTACATCTTGCTGACGGCACACTGGGTTAACATAGTGGAATCCAGGACACAGTCGCACCTTGGGGCGGAACACGTCCTCCCGATGCCAAGGATTGCGGGCCCTAGGTCAATCAGGGTTGCCCCCACATTCTACAGCTCCTGCGCCTCCTCCTCCTCTTCAGCCTCCTCCTCCTCTTCAGCCTCCATCTCCGAAATGACCACATCAGTCACAAGCTGGAAGCACTGCAGCACTGCCTCTGCCAATCTGCAACAGGTTGTGCTGAAGCTAATATGCTTAGGTGACAAATCGCACAATGCTGAAGAGTTGTGGACAGCTCTGAAAGAGCAGGCAGATCTGTGGCTCACACCGCTGAACCTACAGCCAAGCATGGTCGTGTGTGACAATGGCCAGAACCTGGTGGTGGCTCTGAGGCGAGGCGAGCTCACACACGTACCATACCTGGCCCATGTGCTTAACCTCGTGGTTCAGCGGTTTCTCAACTCCTACCCGGAGCTGCCAGATCTGCTTGTTAAAGTACGCTGCCTGTGTGCCCATTTTAGAAAGTCAGCTGCAGCTTCCGCCACCCTTGCCGTGTTTCAGCAGCGCTTGCAGCTTCCGGCTCACAGACTGGTGTGTGATGTCCCCACGAGTTGGAACTCTACACTGCAGATGTTGGGAAGGATTTGTGAGCAGAAAAGGGCAGTTGTTGAGTACCAGCATCAACAAGGCCGTTGGTATTCAGTTCAGACTCCACACATAAGACCCCATCAGTGGACATGGATGTCAGACATATGTACCATCCTCCAAAACTTTGAGGACTCCGCCAAGATGGTGAGCGGCAATGATGCCATAATTAGCGTCTCCATCCCGCTTCTCTGTCTTCTGAAATGCTCTCTGCTCACAATCAAAGAGGATGCATTGCAGGCGGAGAACAATAAGTTAGAGCAAGGACCCATATAGGGTGATTACACACCGCCCAGCCTCATCTCAACCCAACGCGGATTGGGTGACAATAAGGAAGAGGAGGTGGAAGAACAGGAGCTAGTTTCATGCGCTATAGACGGTACAACCTGCACAGCTGTCATACTGTCTGTTCAGCGTGGATGGCCAGAGGAAAGAGAGGAGGAGGAGAGCATGGTCAGTTATCCTCTTGGTGAGGACACGGAAGTCTTGCCTGTTAGAAGTCTGGCACGCATGGCTGAGTTTATGTTACGCTGCCTTTCACTTGACCCTCGCGTTCTCAAAATTTTGGGTGACAGTCATTACTGGTTGGTAACACTTCTAGACCCACGCTACAAGGAGAACTTTATATCTCTTATTCCTGAGGCGGATGGGTCTACAAAAATGGGACTGTACCAGAAGGCCCTTGTTGCGGAACTATTAAAAAAATTCCCATCTGAAAACGCTGGCGGCAAAGGTCACACTTTGCTGGACAACCAAGGAGTACAGGCGAGAGAGACACAACTTCAATCCAGCAGAGGCAGGGGAACACTGTCAAAGTTCTGGGAGAATTTTCTAAGCCCCTCCCATTCCACAAGCCCTGAGGCGCGGGGTACTCTCACAAGGAGTGGAAAGTTTGGGATGATGCTGAGGGAGTACCTTGCCGACCTTACCAATGTCCTCCGTGATTCCTCTGTGCCTTATAATTATTGGGTATCCAAGCTGGATACATGGAATGAACTGGCTCTCTATGCCTTGGAGGTCCTGGCCTGCCCTGCCGCCAGCATTTTATCAGAGCGGGTTTTTAGTGCCGCTGGTGGAATTATTACTGATAAGCGCATCTGTCTGTCAACTGAAAATGCTGACAGGCTGACTCTTATAAAAATGAACAAGGGCTGGATTGGGCCAGACTTCTCAACACCACCAAATGATAGCAACGTAACATAAACTCCAATCCAGTGTCTTTTTTTGGGAGGTGTATTTCCATGCACCTATTCACACCCACACATAGGCATACGCTTCCTGATTTTGTCCATTTGCTCTTGTCCTCCTCCTTCTCCTCATCCTCCATCACCATATCAGCAGGGTGACCGTGGTCTGTGATGCAACACCCACATAACTTTTTTAAAGGGTGTTTATGATGCCCATAACAATTTTTTTTTAATACAGTATGTTCATGTATACCCCCCAGGGGTAAATGTTTGTCAGCCCATACACTTAATGCATGGGCATTACAAGTATAGGAGACCCGCTCATTTCTAATGGGAACCTCTTTTTATGAGGCCCGCCTCCACCACTTTTCCAAGGGACATTGGAGTGCCTTTTAATTTTTAGCTGCCCTTGCATTCACTGCATAGGCAAACACAATGGGAGACACACTTCCTAATAATGGGAACATTGTTTTAAGGAGGCCCTCTGACCTCCACATCTCTTCCAAGGGGCATTGGAGTGCCTCCAAATTTTTGGCAACCATTGCATTCACTGCATAGGCAAACACAATGGGAGACTCACTTTCTAATAATGGGAATATTGTTTTCAGGAGGCCCTTTGACCTCCACATCCCTTCCAAGGGGCATTGGAGTGCCTCCAAACTTTTGGCAACCCTTGCATTCACTGCATAGGCAAACACAATGGGAGACCTACTTAATAATAATGGGAACATTGTTTTCAGGAGGCCCTCCTCTAAGGCTCTTCAAAGGAGTATGGGGTGCATCCAAATTTTCAAAGTGGTATTGGGGTGTGTCCTAATTTTGGGCAGCCCTGCCACTCACTGCATATGCAATAACAGTATAGGAGACCCACTCTTTAGTAATGGGAACAATAAAACTTGGCCGGCTGATGGCTCTCTAGGAATAGTGAGGGCCGACTGCTGGCCCTTTAAGAATAGTAAAGGTCGCCTGATGGCCTTGTAAAAATAGGCTTTGTGACTTTCAGAGTCCCTCCTTCATAAATGAAACACTATGTGTCTGATGATATCTCACACACCACATGGCCAGATAAGGTTGTAAAATGTTAAAATGACATTTCCTGGTGAATGCATTTGTCACGGTTGAAAGCAATACAAAAGTGCAAAAACACATAAAAAATGCTACTTGTGAACATAGCCCAAGGTGTGGAGGAGCATTTTTGTTTTTGGTTATTTATTTTGCCTTATATACAAGTCATTACCCTGGAAAGAATGTTCCTTAACATATTTCCCAGGAAAATCCATTTTGGTTTCTTTTTTATATGTTTTATTGTGAGTCCGTAAAAGTGGCGTAATACCTCTGACAACATTGTTGACAGCAAGGACCTGGGAGTCAGAAATGCTTCCAGGGGTCTTCTCCATGCTGTCCCCATGTCATTTGAGCACTGTTCCCATCGATTTGGGCAATTTTTAGGCCCTCTGCAAACCGCCGGGGGGAGCCGCCTGAAAAATGCTCGAGTTTCCCATAGACTTACATTGGGCTATTGGGCTCATTGCTCGGGTCGAGCACCCGAGTATTCCAATTTGCTCGACCCGAGAAACGAGTACCCGAGCATTTTAGTGCTCGCTCATCACTAGAAGGGATCGATTCATGCTACTCGTGCCAAATCCTGATCTTTCAGCATGGCGCAATAATAATCTGTATTTATCTGACCATGCAATGTCTTTCCACTGCTCAATGATCCACTGTAGTGCTCTTTTGTTTACTGAAATGTTGTCTGTTTCCCTTAGACAGCTTAGGCACTCTAATCAGTCTTATGCTGTTATAGATCATCCATGTTAACAATGAGTTGTGTCTTTGGATATGTTTGAGTTCTAGACTTGTATTTAGCTGCAATTTTCTTGAGCGTGTACAGCCGGCTCATCAGATCAAATTTTAGCATTCTCCCCTGACTCTTTTCATCAGTGAACCATTTACATATACTAGAGAAAACCCCATAAGGATGGCAGCATTTGGGTTGCTGGCCTAGCTACTCTATCAGAAAAAGAAGAATGAAAGATGGCTATTTCACTTTCAAATAATAATATGTTAATTCTCCTTGTAGCTGCCCTTGAGCTCCATATAGCTACATAGAGGCTATGAATGTTTTATTCATGTTATGAAATAGTCACTTGTCCTTGACAAATGTTCATTTTTTTTATTTCATTTCACTTGATTTTCTCTGTTTAATGACTAGTCTATCCCTGGCCTTTATTCTTAATATTATTATTATTAAGTCTAATCCATAACTGTAACAATGAGATAATAGAGTGTATAAAGAGGTTAAGAGACTCAATACAATATGAATAAAGAATACATTTGAGTTGTTCTTCTTTAAAACATAAGTAGTATTTTATAATAATACAATTATACATGGCACAATGCACTCGCTACTGATTGCCAATCCACCCAAGGGGATGTTTTTCACCACTTTACCCCCGAAGGTGGTGTTGTACTTTAATGACCGGCCAATTTTTACAATTCTGACCACTGTCACTTTATGAGGTAATAACTCTGGAACGCTTCAACGGATCCCACTGATTCTGAGAATATTTTTTCGTGACATATTGTACTTCATGATAGTTGTAAAATGTCTTCTATATGACTTGCGTTTATTTGTGAAATTATCGGAAATTTGGCGAAAATTTAGAAAATTTCTCAATTTTCAAACTTTGAATTTTCATGTCCTTAAGTCAGAGAGATATGTCACACAAAATAGTTAATAAATAACATTTTTCACATGCCTAATTTACATCAGCACAATTTTGGAACCAATTTTTTTTTTGTTAGGAAGTTATAAGGGTTAAAAGTTGACCAGCGATTTCTCATTTTTCCAGCAAAATTTACAAAACCATTTTTTAGGGGCCACATCACATTTGAAGTGACTTTGAGAGGCCTTTATATCAAAAAATACCCCAAAGCAACACCATTCTAAAAACTCTCCCCTCAAGGTGCTCAAAACCACATTCAAGAAGTTTGTTAACCCTTCTGGTGCTTCACAGGAATTTTTTTAATGTGGAAGAAAAAAAATAACATTTTTTTTTTTAAAAAAATGTTACTTTAGACCCAATTTTTTTTATTTTCACAATGGTAACAGGCAAAAATGGACCCCAAAATTTGCTGTGAAATTTCTCCTGAGCAAGAAGATACCCCATATTTGGGGAAAAAACACTGTTCGGGCGCACGGCAGGGATCGAAAGGGAAGGAGCACTGTGTGACTTTTTGAATGTAAAATTTGTTTGAATAATTAGCAGACGCCATGTCGTGTTTGGGAAGCCCTTGACGTGCCTAAACATTGAGGCGTAAAAATAAAATTTGCACATTTTTCCCACAAAAATGTTTTTCAGTCCCCAATTTTGCATTTTCATAAGGGTGACAGGAGAAATTTCACCATGCAATTTGTTGTTCATTTTCTCCTGAGTAAGCCGATACACCATATGTGGGGGATTAGATGACTTTATTCTTTGGGTCGGTGCGATTACAGAGATACCAGATTCATATCACACACTAAAAGACCCTTTTTTTTTCAAAGACTAGTTTTTGCATCGCCATATTTTGAGAGCTATAATTTTTCCATATTTCGGCCGACAGAGTCATGTGATGGCTTGTTTTTTGAGGGACAAGTTGACGTTTTTACTGGTACCATCTTTGGGCATGTAACATTTTTTGATTGCTTTCTATTCCGATTTTTGGGAGGCAGAATAAAAAAAAAACAACAATTCAGGAATTATTCTTTTGTTTTTTTTTATGCTACTCCATAAACTCAGGTCAGTACATTTACAGCGGTATCACATTTGTATAGTTTTTTATGTTTTGGCGCTTTTACACAATAAAAGCTATTTCATAGAAAAAATATTTTTTTTTTTATCACTTTATTCTGAGAACTATAACTTTTTTACTTTTTGGTTGATGGTGCTGTATGGTGGCTTGTTTTTTGCAGGACAAGATGATGTTTTCAGCGGTACCATTTTTTTTACTTTCATCTTTTTGATCATGTTTTATTCCATTTTTTGTTTGGCGGTATGAAGATAAAACATCGTTTTTTGCTTAGTTTTTATTTTTTTTATCATGTTCACTAAAGGGGTTAACTAGTGGGACAGTTTTATAGGTGAGGTCGTTCCGGATGTGGCGATACCAAATATGTGTACTTATATTGTTTTTTTGCTTTTTTTCATAATAATATTTATTAATGGGTACAGTATATATATATTTTGTTTTTGGACTATTTTTTTCGTTTTTTTTATATTTTTACATTTTTTTTAAATTTGTTTTTCACTTTCTTTTTTTTACTTTTACACTTTATCTCACTATGGGACTTGAAAACTTTTTGCAGTTTGATCGCCTATATAGCATAGAGATGCAGCTGCATCTCCATGCTATACTGCCTGTCAGCGCTGCACAGGCAGAAGTTGCTTTGATCATGCACTGCGCATGATCAAAGTAACTTCCTGCTGTCTAGTTACCCGGATGTCATCATGACGACATCGGGTCACCATGACAACTTCCGGGACCTCGCACAGACAGCATGGGACTGCGGAGAGGGGGTAAGTAAGCGGCACTTACCTCCCCTTGCTCCTGGAATGCTGCAATCAACTTCGATCACAGCATTTCTGGGGTTAATGTGCAGGGAGCGGTGCGGGAATGCTCCTTGCACATAGTACCGGGAGTCAGCTGTGACAATCAGCTGAAACCCGGCGGCAATCGCCAAGGCGTATTAATATGGTTCAATAGGCCCAGGGCGCAGATTCGTATTAATACGTCACACATCAGAAAGGGATTAAAATAAGAATAAAAAGTATTCTTAGGAAATGTACATTTAAGAAGGTTTATGAATGATATTTTGGAGAATTTGTGAAGCGTAAATATTAGTGTTGAGCGAGCATGCTCGACACTGCTCAGTACTTGCCCGAGCATCTCACTACTCTGGATGTTCGGCGAGCACCGAGCATTTCCGGGTTACTCGGGCGGGAGCTCGGGTCTCCACCCTACATGTTTGGCGCTCTTTACAGAGCCAATGGACATGCAGGGATTGCCAGCCAGTCACTGTAATGCCACAGCCATGTTGGTTGTGGGCATTACAGTGATTGGCTGGCCGCACAGCGTCACCTCGAGTATTTAAAACCGGGCGCTGCCATCTTGGACACAGTCGCTCTGGATCAGATGGGGTAGGGAGAATGCTGCAGAGTTAGGGAGAGATTTATACTGTGAAATAGGTAGGGTAGGGTCTCTAAAGCCTGCAAAATCAAACAAACAGTCCTTCTCAGGACAAATATCTATCCCAGATATCAGGCAGGCAGGCAGGCTGTATAGTAGACGCAGTGGTTATACCAACAAACACTGCATTAAAGTCCTGTGTGCTGCTTTTCAAATTGCTAGACTTAACCTCAGGTCTCAGGGGCCAGGAAAAATCCTTTTTTTTTATCTAAATCCTCTTTTTTTTCCCCATCGGTCAGACTGTACAAATACCCATCTTATTAACCTTTTGGCAATTCCCCCCCCCCCGCCAAAAAAATTGAGTGTGTCTGTGAGTGTTCAGACACAAATATATCTGTTTAAAAGAGTCTGGTGTAGGCCAGATAACTAGAACTGTGGTTTTGCAGTTCCACAGTTCAAATCTCTGTATTATCCACTATTTTGCCTTTTTTCCATAAAAAAAAACATTTTGAGAGTCTCGCTGACTGTTCAGACACAAATATATCTGTTTAAAAGAGTATGGTGTAGGCCAGATAACTAGAATTGTGGTTTTCCTCTTCCACGGTTCAAATCTGGGTGTAATCCACCTTTTTGCATAAAAAAAAGCATTTTGAGTGTCTCGCTGACTGTTCAGACACAAATATATCTGTTTAAAAGATTCTGGTGTAGGCCAGATAACTAGAACAGTGGTTTTGCAGTTCCACGGTTCAAATCTCTGTATTATCCACTTTTTTGCCTTTTTTCAATAAAAAAAACGTTTTGAGTGTCTCGCTGACTGTTCAGACACAAATATATCTGTTTTAAAGATTCTGGTGTAGGCCAGATAACTAGAACTATGATTTTCCTCTTCCACGGTTCAAATCTCTGTGTAATCCACCTTTTTGCATAAAAAAAAACATTTTGAGTGTCTCGGTGACTGTTCAGACACAAATATATCTGTTTAAAAGATTCTGGTGTAGACCGGATAATTAGAACTGTGATTTTCCTCTTCCACGGTTCAAATCTGGGTGTAATCCACCTTTTTGCATAAAAAAAAAACATTTTGAGTGTCTCGCTGACTGTTCAGACACAAATATATCTGTTAAAAGAGTCTGGTGTAGGGCAGATAGCTAGAACTGTGGTTTTGCAGTTCCACGGTTCAAATCTCTGTATTATTCACTTTTTTGCCATTTTTGAATAAAAAAAAACATTTTGAGTGTCTCGCTGACTGTTCAGACACAAATATATCTGTTTAAAAGAGTCTGGTGTAGGCCAGATAACTAGAACTGTGGTTTTCCTCTTGCATGGTTCAATTCTCTGTATTATCCACTTTTTTTGCCTTTTTTCAATAAAAAAAAACATTTTGAGTGTCTCGCTGACTGTTCAGACACAAATATATCTGTTTAAAAGATTCTGGTGTAGGCCAGATAACTAGAACTGTGGTTTTCCTCTTCCACGGTTCAAATCTGTGTGTAATCCACCTTTTAGCATAAAAAAAACATTTTGACTGTCTCGCTGACTGTTCAGACACAAATATATCTGTTTAAAAGATTCTGGTGTAGGCCACATAACTAGAACTGTTGTTTTCCTCTTCCGCAGTTCAAATCTGGGTGTAATCCACCTTTTTGATAGAAAAAAAAACATTTTGAGTGTCTCACTGACGGTTCAGACACAAATATATCAGTTTAAAAGAGTCTGGAGTAGGCCAGATAACTAGAACTGTGGTTTTCCTCTTCCATGGTTCATATCTCTGTATTATCCACTTTTTTGCCTTTTTTCAATAAAAGAAAACATTTTGAGTGTCTCGCTGACTGTTCAGACACAAATATATCTGTTTAAAAGATTCTGGTGTAGGCCAGATAACTAGAACTGTGGTTTTCCTATTCCACGGTTCAAATCTGGGTGTAATCCACCTTTTTTGCATAAAAAAAAACATTTTGAGTGTCTCGCTGACTGTTCAGACACAAATATATCTGTTAAAAAAGTCTGGTGTAGGGCAGATAACTAGAACTGTGGTTTTGCATTTCCACGGTTCAAATCTCTGTATTATTCACTTTTTTGCCATTTTTCAATAAAAAAAAAACATTTTGAGTGTCTCGCTGACTGTTCAGACACAAATATATCTGTTTAAAAGAGTCTGGTGTAGGCCAGATAACTAGAACTGTGGTTTTCCTCTTGGATGGTTCAATTCTCTGTATTATCCACTTTTTTTGCCTTTTTTCAATAAAAAAAAACATTTTGAGTGTCTCGCTGACTGTTCAGACACAAATATATCTGTTTAAAAGATTCTGGTGTAGGCCAGATAACTAGAACTGTCGTTTTCCTCTTCCACGGTTCAAATCTGTGTGTAATCGACCTTTTAGCATAAAAAAAAACATTTTGACTGTCTCGCTGACTGTTCAGACACAAATATATCTGTTTAAAAGATTCTGGTGTAGGCCACATAACTAGAACTGTGGTTTTCCTCTTCCGCAGTTCAAATCTGGGTGTAATCCACCTTTTTGATTAAAAAAAAACATTTTGAGTGTCTCACTGACTGTTCAGACACAAATATATTAGTTTAAAAGAGTCTGGTGTAGGCCAGATAACTAGAACTGTGGTTTTCCTCTTCCATGGTTCAAATCTCTGTATTATCCACTTTTTTGCCTTTTTTCAATAAAAGAAAACATTTTGAGTGTCTCGCTGACTGTTCAGACACAAATATATCTGTTTAAAAGATTCTGGTGTAGGCCAGATAACTAGAACTGTGGTTTTCCTATTCCACGGTTCAAATCTGGGTGTAATCCACCTTTTTGAATTAAAAAAAACATTTTGAGTGTCTCGCTGACTGTTCAGACACAAATATATCAGTTTAAAAGATTCTGGTGTAGGCCAGATAACTAGAACTGTGGTTTTCCTCTTCCACGGTTCAAATCTGGGTGTAATCCACCTTTTTGCATAAAAAAAAACATTTTGAGTGTCTCGCCGAGTGTTCAGACACAAATAGATCTGTTAAAAGAGTCTGGTGTAGGGCAGATAACTAGAACTGTGGTTTTGCAGTTCCACGGTTCAAATCTCTGTATTATTCACTTTTTTGCCATTTTTCAATAAAAAAAAAACATTTTGAGTGTCTCGCTGACTGTCTGTTCAGACACAAATACAGTACAGACCAAAAGTTTGGACACACCTTCTCATTTAAAGATTTTTCTGTATTTTCATGACTATGAAAATTGTACATTCACACTGAAGGCATCAAAACTATGAATTAACACATGTGGAATTATATACTTAATAAAAAATTGTGAAACAACTGAAAATATGTCTTATATTCTAGGTTCTTCAAAGTAGCCACCTTTTGCTGTGATGACTGCTTTGCACACTCTTGGCATTCTCTTGATGAGCTTCAAGAGGTAGTCACTGGAAATGGTTTTCACTTCACAGGTGTGCCCTGTCAGGTTTAATAAGCGGGATTTCTTGCCTTATAAATGGGGTTGGGACCATCAGTTGTGTTGTGCAGAAGTCTGGTGGATATACAGCTAATAGTCCTACTGAATAGACTCTTAGAATTTGTATTATGGCAAGTAAAAAGCAGCTAAGTAAAGAAAAACGAGTGGCCATCATTACTTTAAGAAATGAAGGTCAGTCAGTCCGACAAATTGGGAAACTTTGAAAGTGTCCCCAAAGTGAAGTTGCAAAAACCATCAAGCGCTACAAAGAAACTGGCTCACATGAGGTCCGCCCCAGGAAAGGAAGACCAAGAGTCACCTCTGCTTCTGAGGATAAGTTTATCCGAGTCACCAGCCTCAGAAATCGCAGGTTAACAGCAGCTCAGATTAGAGACCAGGTCAATGCCACACAGAGTTCTAGCTGCAGACACATGTCTACAACAACTGTTAAGAGGAGACTTTGTGCAGCAGGCCTTCACGGTAAAATAGCTGCTAGGAAACACCTACTAAGGACAGGCAACAAGCAGAAGAGACTTGTTTGGGCTAAAGAACACAAGGAATGGACATTAGACCAGTGGAAATCTGTGCTTTGGTCTGATGAGTCCAAATTTGAGATCTTTGGTTCCAACCACCGTGTCTTTGTGAGACACAGAAAAGGTGAACGGATGGAATCTACATGCCTGGTTCCCATCATGAAGCATGGAGGAGGAGGTGTGATGGTGTGGGTGTGCTTTGCTGGTGACTCTGTTGGGGATTTATTCAAAATTGATGGCATACTGAACCAGCATGGCTACCACAGCATCCTGCAGCGGCATGCTATTCCATCCGGTTTGCGTTTAGTTGGACCATCATTTATTTTTTCAAAAGGACAATGACCCCAAACACACCTCCAGGCTGTGTAAGGGCTATTTGACCAAGGAGGAGAGTGATGGGGTGCTATGCCAGATGACCTGGCCTCCACAGTCACCAGACCTGAACCCAATCGAGATGGTTTGGGGTGAGCTGGACTGCAAAGTGAAGGCAAAAGGGCCAACAAGTGCTAAGCATCTCTGGGAACTCCTTCAAGATTGTTGGAAGACCATTTCCAGTGACTACCTCTTAAAGCTCATCAAGAGAATGCCAAGAGTGTGCAAAGCAGTCATCAAAGCAAAAGGTGGCTACTTTGAAGAACCTAGAATATAAGACATATTTTCAGTTGTTTCACACTTATTTGTTAAGTATATAATTCCACATGTGTTAATTCATAGTTTTGATGCCTTCAGTGTGAATGTACAATTTTCATAGTCATGAAAATACAGAAAAATCTTTAAATGAGAAGGCGTGTCCAAACTTTTGGTCTGTACTGTATATCTGTTTAAAAGAGTCTGGTGTAGGCCAGATAACTAGAACTGTGGTTTTCCTCTTGCATGGTTCAATTCTCTGTATTATCCACTTTTTTTGCCTTTTTTCAATAAAAAAAACATTTTGAGTGTCTCGCTGACTGTTCAGACACAAATATATCTGTTTAAAAGATTCTGGTGTAGGCCAGATAACTAGAACTGTGGTTTTCCTCTTCCACGGTTCAAATCTGTGTGTAATCCACCTTTTAGCATAAAAAAAAAACATTTTGACTGTCTCGCTGACTGTTCAGACACAAATATATCTGTTTAAAAGATTCTGGTGTAGGCCACATAACTAGAACTGTGGTTTTCCTCTTCCGCAGTTCAAATCTGGGTGTAATCCACCTTTTTGCATAAAAAAAAACATTTTGAATGTCTCACTGACTGTTCAGACACAAATATATCAGTTTAAAAGAGTCTGGTGTAGGCCAGATAACTAGAACTGTGGTTTTCCTCTTCCATGGTTCAAATCTCTGTATTATCCACTTTTTTGCCTTTTTTCAATAAAAGAAAACATTTTGAGTGTCTCGCTGACTGTTCAGACACAAATATATCTGTTTAAAAGATTCTGGGGTAGGTCAGATAACTAGAACTGTGGTTTTCCTATTCCACGGTTCAAATCTGGGTGTAATCCACCTTTTTGAATAAAAAAAACATTTTAAGTGTCTCGCTGACTGTTCAGACACAAATATATCAATTTAAAAGATTCTGGTGTAGGCCAGATAACTATAACTGTGGTTTTCCTCTTCCACGGTTCAAATCTGGGTGTAATCCACCTTTTTGCATAAAAAAAAACATTTTGAGTGTCTCGCCGACTGTTCAGACACAAATATATCTGTTAAAAGAGTCTGGTGTAGGGCAGATAACTAGAACTGTGGTTTTGCAGTTCCACGGTTCAAATCTCTGTATTATTCACTTTTTTGCCATTTTTCAATAAAAAAAAAACATTTTGAGTGTCTCTCTGACTGTTCAGACACAAACATATCTGTTTAAAAGAGTCTGGTGTAGGCCAGATAACTAGAACTGTGGTTTTCCTCTTGCATGGTTCAATTCTCTGTATTATCCACTTTTTTTTGCCTTTTTTCAATAAAAAAAACATTTTGAGTGTCTCGCTGACTGTTCAGACACAAATATATCTGTTTAAAAGATTCTGGTGTAGGCCAGATAACTAAAACTGTGGTTTTCCTCTTCCACGGTTCAAATCTGTGTGTAATCCACCTTTTTGCATAAAAAAAAACATTTTGAGTGTCTCGCTGACTGTTCAGACACAAATATATCAGTTTAAAAGATTCTGGTGTAGGCCAGATAACTAGAACTGTGGTTTTCCTCTTCCACGGTTCAAATCTGGGTGTAATCCACCTTTTTGCATAAAAAAAAACATTTTGAGTGTCTAGCCGACTGTTCAGACACAAATATATCTCTTAAAAAGAGTCTAGTTTAGGCCAAATAACTAGAACTGTGGCTTTGTAATTCCACGGTACAAATCTCTGTATTATCCACTTTTTTGCCATTTTTCAATAAAAAAAAACATTTTGAGTGTCTTGCTGACTGTTCAGACACAAATATATTTGTTTTAAAGATTAGGTGTAGGCCAGATAACTAGAACTATGATTTTCCTCTTCCACGGTTCAAATCTCTGTGTAATCCACCTTTTTGCATAAAAAAAACATTTTGAGTGTCTCGCTGACTGTTCAGACACAAATATATCTGTTTAAAAGATTCTGGTGTAGGCCAGATAACTAGAACTGTGGTTTTGCAGTTTTACGGTTCAAATCTCTGTATTATCCACTTTTATGCCTTTTTTCAATAAAAAAAAACATTTTGAGTGTCTCGCTGACTGTTCAGACACAAATATATCTGTTTAAAAGATTCTGGTGTAGGCCAGATAATTAGAACTGTGATTTTCCTCTTCCACGGGTCAAATCTGGGTGTAATCCATCTTTTTGCATAAAAAAAAAACATTTTGAGTGTCTCGCTGACTGTTCAGACACAAATATATCTGTTAAAAGAGTCTGGTGTAGGGCAGATAACTAGAACTGTGGTTTTGCAGTTCCACGGTTCAAATCTTTGTATTATTCACTTTTTTGCCATTTTTCAATAAAAAAAAAACATTTTGAGTGTCTCGCTGACTGTTCAGACACAAATACATCTGTTTAAAAGAGTCTGGTGTAGGCCAGATAACTAGAACTGTGGTTTTCCTCTTGCATGGTTCAATTCTCTGTATTATCCACTTTTTTTTGCCTTTTTTCAATAAAATAAAAATATTTTAAGTGTCTCGCTGACTGTTCAGACACAAATATATCTGTTTAAAAGATTCTGGTGTAGGCCAGAAACTAGAACTGTGGTTTTCCTCTTCCACGGTTCAAATCTGTGTGTAATCCACCTTTTAGCATAAAAAAAACATTTTGACTGTCTCGCTAACTGTTCAGACACAAATATATCTGTTTAAAAGATTCTGGTGTAGGCCAGATAACTAGAACTGTGGTTTCGCAGTTCCACGGTTCAAATCTCTGTATTATCCACTTTTATGCCTTTTTTCAATAAAAAAAACCATTTTGAGTGTCTCGCTGACTGTTCAGACACAAATATATCTGTTTAAAAGAGTCTGGTGTAGGCCAGATAACTAGAACTGTGGTTTTCCTCTTCCACGGTTCAAATCTGTGTGTAATCCACCTTTTAGCATAAAAAAAAACATTTTGACTGTCTCGCTGACTGTTCAGACACAAATATATCTGTTTAAAAGATTCTGGTGTAGGCCAGATAACTAGAACTGTGGTTTTCCTCTTCCATGGTTCAAATCTCTGTATTATCCACTTTTTTGCCTTTTTTCAATAAAAGAAAATATTTTGAGTGTCTCACTGACTGTTCAGACACAAATATATCTGTTTAAAAGATTCTGGTGTAGGCCAGATAACTAGAACTGTGGTTTTCCTCTTCCACGATTCAAATCTGGGTGTAATCCACCTTTTTGAATAAAAAAAAACATTTTCAGTGTCTCGCTGACTGTTCATACACAAATATATCAGTTTAAAAGATTCTGGTGTAGGCCAGATAAATAGAACTGTGGTTTTCCTCTTCCACGGTTCAAATCTGGGTGCAATCCACCTTTTTGCATAAAAAAAAACATTTTGAGTGTCTCGCCGACTGTTCAGACACAAATATATCTCTTAAAAAGAGTCTAGTGTAGGCCAAATAACTAGAACTGTGGCTTTGCAATTCCACGGTACAAATCTCTGTATTATCCACTTTTTTGCCATTTTTCAATTAAAAAAAACATTTTGAGTGTCTCGCTGACTGTTCAGACACAAATATATCTGTTAAATAGAGTCTGGTGTTGGCCAGATAACTAGAACTGTGGTTTTGCAGTTCCATGGTTCAAATCTCTGTATTATCCACTTTTATGCCTTTATTCAATAAAAAAAAACATTTTGAGTGTCTTGCTGACTGTTCAGACACAAATATATCTGTTAAAAGATTCTGGTGTAGGGCAGATAACTAGAACCGTGGTTTTGCAGTTCCACGGTTCAAATCTCTGTATTATTCACTTTTTCGCCATTTTTCAATAAAAAAAAAACATTTTGAGCGTCTCGCTGACTGTTCAGACACAAATATATCTGTTTAACAGAGTCTGGTGTAGGCCAGATAACTAGAACTTTGGTTTTGCAGTTACACGGTTCAAATCTCTGTATTATCCACATTTTTGCATTTTTTCAATAAAAAAAAATATTTTGAATGTCTTGCTGTCTGTTCAGACTCAAATATATCTGTTTAAAAGATTCTGGTGTAGGCCAGATAACTAGAACTGTGATTTTCCTCTTCCACGGTTCATATCTCTTTATTATCCACTTTTTTGCATTTTTTCAATTAAAAAAAACATTTTGAGTGTCTCGCTTACTGTTCAGACACAAATATATCTGTTTAAAAGATTCTAGTGTAGGCCAGATAACTAAAACTGTGGTTTTCCTCTTCCATGGTTCAAATCTGGGTATAATCCACCTTTTTGAATAAAAAAAAAACATTTTGAGTATCTTGCTGACTGTTCAGACACAAATATATCAGTTTAAAAGATTCTGGTGTAGGCCAGATAACTAGAACTGTGGTTTTCCTCTGCCACGGTTCATATCTGGGTGTAATCCACCTTTTTGCCTTTTTTACATAAAAAAAACACGTTTGAGTGTCTCGCTGACTGTTCAGACACAAATATATCTGTTTGAAAGATTCTGGTGTAGGCCAGAGAACTATAACTGTTGTTTTCCTCTTCCACGGTTATAATCTCCTTTTTATTACCCTTTTGCCATTGATAGTGCGAGTGTAAGCTATTTAACTTCATTTACAATGTGCAAGGCGCGTGGCAAGGGACGTGGAACTAGACGTTCTGGTAATGGTGCGTGCAGAGGACAGGGCCGTGGCCAAGGTGAAAATGTGCCACAACCAACAGCCACATCTTCTCGCTCCCAGTTTTTGACCGAATTATTAGGGTAGCACACAACAACACCACTATTGTGAACTGATCAGTTTGAACAGGTAATTAATTGGATAGCAGATAATACTTCCAGACACCTGGGCACCACCACCTCCGGTCTGTCTTCCACACGGTCAAGTTTTAGTAGCCGTGAGTCTTGACCACATACTCCTCCTCACCCTGATGCTCCTTCCTCCCACCATGCCGAGTGTCGTCAGACAGCAACTGATCCCACAGTTGCACACACATAAGAGCTCTTAACTGGTCCATTTCCATATTTGGGCCCCTCGCTTGCTCCGCTTGAAGTGGTGGAAGAGGAGATCCCATGTAGCGATGGCCAAATATTTGAACAGCCACGGCCACAGGAAGGCGACGCTGGCAATTTGTCACAAGAGGTGGACGATGACGAGACACAATTGCCACAAAGTGAGGAGGAGGACCGTGGTGCGGAAGTGGAAGAGTAGGAGGTGGTGGATGATCTAGTAACTGACCCAACGTGGCAGGAGGACACGCAAAGTGAGGCCAGCAGCACACAGGGGGAGGGAGGCAGAGTACCCCAACAGGCAGGAAAAAGCAGTGCGGTGGCCGCATACAGAAGGATGACAACTGTTCCCCGTAACACCAACACGAAGGTCATTGCCAGTACAACCGGTAGGTCTTCCAGAGTCTGGAATTTTTTTAAAGACTCTGCTGATAAACCCAAAAAGGCCATTTGTACCACCTGCCAGGCCAGCATTAGCAGGGGTGACAAAACTACCAGCCTGACCACCACCAGCAAGACCAGGCACTTGTCCGCAAAGCAACCGACTTTGTGGGGCGAACCCCAGGGTCCACGACCAGTGTCAGCGGGTGTCACCACTGCTTCTTCCGCTGTTGTGCGTGTAAGAGAACCCCCTGTTGTGCGTGCAAGGCAATCCCCTGTCCATACTGCATGCAAAGATGCCCCCTTCTCTCAGTCTTCACTTGTTTTGGCAGTTTCTCAAGAAACAGCATCAACGTCCACGTCCATGCCCACAGCAGCGTTCAATTGTCCATATCCCAGTCCTTTGAAGAAAAGCGCAAATTCGCAGCCAACGCCCCACAGGTCACAGTCCTAAATTCACACATTTCACGACTGCTTGCATTGGAAATTCTGCCTTTTAGGCTGGTGGAGACGGAATCCTTCTGCAACCTTTTGGCGGTGGCCATCCCTCGGTACTCGGTCCCCAGCCGACACTATTTTGCCTGGTGTGCCATCCCCGCACTACACAAGCACGTGTCCCAAAACATCTGCCGTGCCCTCAACAATGCAGTTACTGGGAGAGTCCACCTGACAATGGACACGTGGACAAGTGCTTGAGGCCAGGGACTGTACATCTCCCTGATGGCACACTGGGTAAACATAGTGGAAGCCGGGACCCAGTCAGACCTTGGGACGGAACACATCCTTCCCCACACCGAGGATTGCGGGCCCTATGTCAGGCAGAGTTGCCCCCACATTGTACAGCTCCTGCGCATCATCCTCCTTTTCCTCCTCCTCATGTTCAGCCTCCATCTCAGATATCACCACATCAGTTACAAGCTGGAAGCACTGCAGTACTGCCTCAGCCAAGCGGCAACAGGCTGTGCTAAAACTCATTAGCTTAGGTGATAAACCTCACACTGCTTGTGAGTTGTGGACAGATGTGAAAGAGCAGGCAGATCTGTGGCTGAGACCGCTGAACCTACATCCAGGCATGGTCATGTGTGACAATGGCCGTAACCTGGTGGCAGCTCTGAGGCGAGTCGAGATCACACACATACCATGCCTGGCTCATGTGCTTAACCTCGTGGTTCAGCGGTTTCTTAAATCGTACCCTGAGTTGCCAGATCTGCTCGTCAAAGTACGCCGCCTGTAAGCTCATTTTCGGAAGTCGACTACAGCTTCCGCTACCCTTGCTGTGTTGCAGCTACGTTTGCAGCTTCCGGCACACTGACTGCTGTGTGATGTCCCCACACGTTGGAACTCTACCCTCCACATGTTGCAAAGGATTTGTGAGCAGAAGAGAGCAGTTGTGGAGTACCAGCTGCAACAAGGCTGTCGATTTTCAGGTCAGATTCCACACATAAGACCTCAGGAGTGGACCTGAATGTCTGACATATGTACCATCGTGACAAACTTTGAGGAGTTCACCAAGATGGTGAGTGGTGATGACGCCATCATTAGCGTCAGCATTCCACTTGCTGTCTTTTGCAATGCTCTCTGCAGAGAATTAAAGAGGAGGCATTGCATCCAGAGTATGATGAGATGGATCAAGAAGACATAGGGGAGATTACACACAGCCCAGCCTCATCTCATCCCAACGTGCATTGGGGGACAATGAGGGAGAGGAGGAGGAGGAGGAGTAAGAACAGGAGCTGGTATCATGCGCTGTAGACGGTAGTACCTGTACAATTGTCATACCGTCGGTTCAGCGTGGGTGGCCTGAGGACAAGGGGGAGGAGGAGGAGGAGGAGGAGAGCATGGTCAGTCGTCATCTTGGTGACGACACGGAAGTCTTGCCCGTTACCAGTCTGGCACGCATGGCTGATTTTATGTTACGCTGCCTTAACCGTGACCCTCACGTACTGGATGGTGACACTTTTAGACCCCCGCTACAAGGAGAACTTTCACTCTCTTATTCCTGAGGTGGAGAGGTCTACAAAAATGGGGCAGTACCAGAAGGCCCTTGCTGCAGAACTGTTAAAAAAATTCCCATCTGAACTTGCTAGCGGCAGAGGTCACAGTTCGTTGCCCAACCAAGGCGTACAGGCAAGAGAGACGCAACTCCAATCCAGCAGAGGCAGGGGAACACTGTCAACATTCTGGGACAGTTTTCTGAGACTCGCCCAGCTTACAGGCCCTGAGGCGCGGCGTACTCTCACAAGGAGTGGAAAGTTTCAAAATATGGTGAGGGAGTACATTGCCGACCGTACCAGCGTCCTCCGTGATACCTCTGTGCTTTTTAATTATTGGGTATCCAAGCTGGACACTTGGAATGAGCACGCTCTGTACGCCTTGGAGGTCCTGGCCTGCCCTGTCGCTAGCGTGTTATCGGAGCGTGTTTTTAGTGCCGCTGGGGGAATTATAACTGATAAGCACACTCGCCTGTCAACTGACAATGCTGACATGCTGACCATTATCAAAATGAACAAGGGCTGGATTGGAACAGACTTCTCATCACCACCAAATGACAGCAGAGTAACATAAAGTCAAATCCACTGTGTTATTTTGGGAGGTGTATTCCCATGCACCGCTTCACACCCACACATGGGTATACGCTTCCTCATTTCGGCTGTTTTTTGCTCTTCTCCTTATCCTCAGCCTCCACCACCACTATACCACCAGGGTGATCGTGGTCCGTGTTGCCAGCATTGCAAGTTCCTCCGTCCTAATTTTTAGCAGCTTTTGCTTGGAAGGCATAGGCAAAGACTATGGGAGACCCACTCCCCAATAATGGGAATAATGTTTTTAATATGCTGTACTGCATGGATCTTGTAAGGGGCATTAAAACCGTCTTGCTGAGCTACTGTGACCTCCACGTCTTTTCCAAGGGGCATTAAAACCATCTTGTTAAACCACTCTGAACTTCACGTCTCTTCCAAGGGGCATTAAAACCGTCTTGTTAAACCACTCTGAACTCCACGTCTCCTAGAAGGGGCATTAAAACCATCTTGTTAAGCTACTGTGACCTCCACGTCTCTTCCATGGGGCATTGATATTGTCTTTTTATTCCACTGCGACCTCCACCACTCTTCCAAGTGCCATTGATATTGTCTTTTTATTCCACTGTGACCTCCACGTCTGTTCCAAGGGGCATTAAAAAAATCTTGTTAAACCACTCTAAACTTCACGTCTCTTCCAAGGGGCATTAAACCGTCTTGTTAAACCACTCTGAACTCCACGTCTCTTCCAAGGGGCATTAAATCCATCTTGTTAAGCTACTGTGACCTCCACGTCTCTTCCAAGGATCATTAAAACCGTCTTGTTAAGCTACTGTGACCTTCAAGTCTCTTTCAAGGGGCATTAGAACTGTCTTGTTAAGCTACTGTGACCTCCACGTCTCTTCCAAGGGGCATTAAAACCATCTTGTTAAACCACTCTAAACTCCACGTCTCTTCCAAGAAGCATTAAAACCGTCTTGTTAAACCACTCTGAACTCCACATCTCTTCCAAGGGGTATTAAAACCGTCTTGTTAAAGCACTCTGAACTCCACGTCTCTTCCAAATGGCATTAAAACCGTCTTGTTAAACCACTCTGAACTACTCGTCTCTTCCAAAGGGTATTAAAACCGTCTTGTTAAGCTACTGTGACCTCCACGTCTCTTCAAAGGGGCATTAAAACCGTCTTGTTAAGCTACTGTAACTTCCACCTCTCTTCCAAGTGGCATTAAAACCATCTTGTTAAACCACTCTGAACTCCACGTCTCTTCCAAGGGGCATTAAAACCGTCTTGTTAAGCTACTGTGAAGTCCATGTCTCTTCCAAGGGGCATTGATATTGTCTTTTTATTCCACTGCGACCTCCACCACTCTTCCAAGGGCCATTGATATTGTCTTTTTATTCCACTGTAACCTCCACCACTCTTCCAAGGGGCATTGATATTGACTTTTTATTCCACTGTGACCTCCACGTCTCTTCCAAGGGGCATTAAAACCGTCTTGTTAAGCTACTGTGACCTCCACGTCTCTTCCAAGGGGCATTAAAACCATCTTGTTTAACCACTCTGACCTCCACGTCTTTTCCAAGGGGCAATAAAACCGTCATGTTAAGTTACTGTGACCTCCACCCCTCTTTCAAGGGGCTTTGATATTGTCTTTTTAATCCACTGCGACCTCCACCACTCTTCCAAGGGCCATTGATATTGTCTTTTTATTCCACTGCAACCTCCACCACTCTATCAAGGGGCATTGATATTGTCTTTTTTTTCCACTGTGACCTCCACGTCTCTTCCAAGTGGCATTGAAACCGTCTTGTTAAACCACTCTGACCTCCTCGTCTCTTCCAAGGGGCATTAAAACCGTCTTGTTAAGCTACTTTAACGTCCACATCTCTTCCAAGGGGCATTAAAACAGTCTTGTTAAACCACTCTAAACCCCACGTCTCTTCCAAGGGGCATTAAAACCATCTTTTTAAACCACTCTGAACTCCACGTCTCTTCCAAGGGGCATTAAAACCGTCTTGTTAAGCTACTGTGACCTCCACGTCTCTTCCAAGGGGCATTAAAACCGTCTTGTTTAACCACTCTGACCTCCACGTCTCTTCCAAGGGGCATTAAAACCATCTTGCTAAGCTAGTGTGACCTCCAAGTCTCTTCCAAGGGGCATTGATATTGTTTTTTTAATCCACTGCGACATCCACCACTCTTCCAAGGGCCATTGATATTGTCTTTTCATTCCACTGTAACCTCCACCACTCTTCTAAGGGGCATTGATATTGTCTTTTTTTTCCACTGTGACCTCCACGTCTCTTCCAAGGGGCATTAAAATCGTCTTGTTAAACTACTGTGACCTCCACCCACTCTGAACTCCACGTCTCTTCCAAGGGGCATTAAAACCTTCTTGTAAAACCACTCTAAACACCACGTCTCTTCCAAGGGGCATTAAAACCGTCTTGTTAAACCACTCTGAACTCCACGTTTCTTCCAATGGGCATTAAAACCGTCTTGTTAAGTTACTGTGACTTCCACGTCTCTTCCAAGGGGCTTTAAAATTGATTTGTTAAACCACTATGAACTCCACGTCTCTTCCAAGGGGCATTAAAACCATTTTGTTAAACCACTCTGAACTCCACGTCTCTTCCAAGGGGCATTAAAACCATCTTGTTAAACCACTCTGAACTCCACGTCTCTACCAAGGGGCATTAAAACCGTCTTGTTAAATCACTCTGAACTCCACGTCTCTTCCAAAGGACAATAAGACCATCTTGTTAAGCTACTGTGACCTCCACGTCTCTTCCAAGGGGCATTAAAACCATCTTGTTAAGCTACTGTGACCTCCACGTCCCTTCCGAAGGGCATTCAAACCGTCTTGTTAAGCTACTGAGACCTCCACCACTTTTCCAAGGGGCATTAAAACCGTCTTGTTAAGCTACTGCGACCTCCACGACTCTTCCAACGGGCATTGCATTTCCTCCTAATTTTAGTCAGCTTTTGCTTTTCAATGCATATGCGAACACTAAGAGAGACCCACTCCCCAATAATGGATAGAAGGTTTTTAGTACGCTGTAATCCACGTCTGTTTCAAGGTGCATTGCAGTTCCTCATAATTTTTGGAAAGCCTTCCATTCACTGATTAGGCCAACAGTGCACAGGAGACCCAGTTGCTATAAATGGAAAAAATGGTTTAGTTAAGGCACTCTGATCTCCATGTCACTTCCAAGGGGCATTGGAGTGCCTCTAAATTTTTGGTAGGCATTGCACTCACTGCATGCCCTATAACTGTGTAGCCGAACCGCTCCTTTAGGTACAGAAACATATCCTACAAGACATGTGTGGTTGACTGGCCTGATATTGATGTGAATGGTCCCTGTTCCTCCTGCTCTTTCTCCTTTGTCACCACCTCATCCATCATTTATCACCTGAAGCTTTGTTTTAATGGGAGTCATAGAACTGGGATAGTAGCAGGAAAACATCCAGCAATCCTCGGAGGAGGTATGATATGCGCCAAAACGCTGACCACCTCAGGCCTAGCTGCTACTACATACATGCACTTGCATTCCAAGAAAACAAATCAGATGCTAACTTCTATTATCATCATCATGCTCCTCACCTTGGCACTCTCAACTGCCCTGATGGAGAAGCCAGGGCCCACCAGAGGAGTCTGGTTCTCTGGTGGGCTCGCCCAATGCTGCCCTAAAGAAGGCCAGGCTAAGAAAAGTGTGTGGGAAGGTGACAGGAGAAATAGGGGCGGCTGGGGACCGCTTATGGACACCCGGCCGCCGGGCGGCTGGGGACTGAGTATGGATACCAGGCCGACGAAGAAGCCATGAGGTAGTGGCCAGTTCAACCTACTCCAATCTAAAAGGCCCCATTTCAAGTGCAAGCTAGCAGTATAGCATTGCAGCCTGGGAGTGGGTGGGTGGCAGGCTGTACACTTACGCTTGCATTAAATGAAAACAAAGCAGATGCTAACTTCTATCATCATCATCATGCTCCTCACCTTGGCACTCTCAACTCCCCTGATGGAGAAGCCAGGGCCCACCGGAGGAGTCTGGTTCTTTGGTGGGCTCGTCCAATGCTGCCCTAAAGCAGGCCAGGCAAAGAAAAGTGTGTGGGAAGGTGACAGGAGAAATAGGGGCGGCTGGGGACCGTTTATGGACACCAGGCCGCCACCAGGTGGCTGGGGACCGTGTGTGGACACCCGGCCGCGGGGCAGCTGGGGACCGAGTATGGACACCCGGCTGCCCCCTGGCGGCTGGGGACCGAGTGTGAACACCCGGCCGCCGGGCGGCTGGGGACTGAGTATGGATACCAGGCCACCGAAGCAGCCAAGAGGTAGTGGCAAGCTTCGGCCTAGTCCAAACTAAAAGGCCCCATTTTAAGTGAAAGCTAGCAGTATGGTATTGCAGCCTGCGGGTGGGTGGGTGGTTGGCTGCATATTTGCGCTTGCATTGCAATGAATGGGGGAGGTACAATTGAACACTGCCCTGGGACAAGGACTTGCACGGGGATAGTTACAAGTCTGCATCTTCTGATGCGGTAAGGTTCACTTCTGATGGGCACACTTTTAGGCAGTGACCTGGGTGTCAGAGATGCTTCCATGGGTCTTCCCCATGCTGTTCCCATGTCTTTTCAGCACTGTATGCATGTGTCACACAGCACATGGCCAGATAAGGTTGTAAAATGTTAAAATTACATTTCCCAGTGAATGCATTTGTCACGGTTGAAAGCAATACAAAAGTGCAAAAAAGCATGAAAAATCCTATTTGTGAACATAGCCCAAGGTGTGGAGGAATATTTTTGTTTGTTTTTGGTTATTTATTTTACCTTATACACAAGTCTTTACCCTGGAAAGGAAATTCCTTAACATGTTTCACAGGAAAACTGTTTCAGTTTCGTTTTTGAACGTTTTATTGTGAGCCCGTAAATGTGGCTTAATACCTCTGACCACGTTGTTGACAGCAGTGACCTGGGGGTCAGAAATTCTTCCTGGGGCGATCACCATGCTGCCCACATGTCTTTTGAGCACTGTCACTATCGTTTTGGGCACTTTTTCGGCTTTCTACAGACTGCCGGGGGTGCCGCCGCAAAAATGCTAGGGTCTCCTATACACTAACATTGGGCTCGTTGCTCGGTTCGAGCACCCCAGTATTACGGTGAGCTCGGCCTGAGCTTCGAGCACCTGAGCATTTTAGTGCTCGCTCAACACTAGTCATCACCAAACACAAGTCAGGGATGCTGGTGGTGGATGAAGTTGCCACATCACTTGCCATACCCAACGCCATGGCGGAAAATGTGATTCATAGAGTAAAGAAAGCACAGAATACAATGGACCTAAAAGAAGTCAAGGTAGGCTGGCGCCCAACCATCATCCCTGCAAAAAAAATGGTGGGGGTGAGGTGTGGAGTCCGGGTAGAACCTGGAAGAAAAGTCTTGAAAAGACTGTTTGTGCCAAAAGACTCCTCAGAACTTTCGGAAGGCCTAGTTCGAAGTGAGACTGTGCTTACGATTCCTACTGGTAGGTTTGCTCAAGTGACAGTAAAATAGAAAAATAATGAGACCCTGTCTTATTTTTGGGGAAACACTGTATATCTGATTAGTGGAATCTTCCTCACCTTCCACCTTCCCGTTGACTAAATGTGCACAAGCTTACTCAAAATTAGATTTTCTGTAACACTTTAACCACTTTACAGCCCATGACGTATTAATACACATCTGTGCCCTGGGCTTTAAGAGCCTGACCCGTATTATTATGTCATCTCGATCGCGCGCGCACACAGGCTGTGCGGGCGCGATAGCCGCCGGGTGTCAGCTGATTGTCACAGCTGACACCCGGTACTATGTGCAGGGAGCGGTCCCGCACCGCTCCCGGCACATTCACCCCCGCAATGCTGCGATCTAAGTCAATCGCAGCATTGCGGTGGCAAGGGGAGGTGATCGCAATACTCACCTCCTCTTCCTGCCTCCAGCGCTGTCTGCCGCGGCTTCCCGGGTGTTGCCATGATGACCCGATGTCAACATCCGGGTCACCAGGCATCAGGAACATTGTTTGGTCATGCGCAGTGCACGACCAAACAATCTTCTCACTGTGCAGCGCTGACTGCCTGCATAGCACAGGAATGGTGCTCCATCCCTATTCTATGCAGGCGATCAGAATAAAAAAAGTGAAAGTCCCAGAGTGGGACAAAGTAAAAAAGTGTAAAAACTGTCAGAAAGTGAAAAAAAAACTAAAAAAAAATTGTAAAAAGATAAAAAAAAAAATAAATAAATAATCCACCAAAAATAAAAATATAATGTACCCATCAATAAATATTATTATGAAAAAAAGCAAACAAACAATAAAAGTACGCATATTTGGTATCGCCGCGTCCGGAACGACCTGACCTATAAAACTGTCCCACTAGTTAACCCCTTCAGTGAACACGGTAAAAAAAAAAAAAAAAACCGAAGCAAAAAACAATGCTTTATCATCATACAGCCAAACAAAAAATGGAACAACACGCAATCAAAAAGACGAATATAAATAACAATGGTACCGCTGAAATGTCATCTTCTCCTGCAAAAAATAAGCCACCATACAGCTCCATCATCCGAAAAATCAAAAAGTTATAGCTCTCAGAATAAAGTGATGCAAAAAAATATTTTTTTCTGTAAAATAGCTTTTATTGTGTAAAAGCACCAAAACATAGAAAAACTATATAAATGTGGTACCGCTGTAAATGTACTGACCCAAAGGATAAAGCTGCATTATCAATTTTACCACACGCGGAACAGAATAAAAAAAAAAAAAAAAAAAAAAATTCCTGAATTGTTGGTTTTTGTTTATTCTGCCTCACAAAAATCGGAATAGAAAGCGATCAAAAAATGTCACGTGCCTGAAAATGGCACCAATAAAAACGTCAACTCATCCCGCAAAAAACAAGACTCTGTCTGCCAAAATATGGAAAAATTATAGCTCTCAAAATATGGCGATGCAAAAACTAGATTTTACAAAAAATGCGTCTTTTAGTGTGTGACAGCTGTCAATCATAAAAACCCCATATTATTCTGGTATCTCTGTAATCGCACTGACCCAAAGAATAAAGTCGTCTAATCACTTATACCCCACGAGGAACGGCGTAAAAAATAAACTCTCGGGTTAGGGTTGTGCTAGGGTTAGGGTGGTGCTAGGGTTAGGGTTGGGCTAGGGTTAGGGTTGGGCTAGGGTTAGGGCTAGGGTTGGGGTTAGGGTTAGGGTTAGGGTTGTGATGGGGTTGTGATTTTTTTCAAAAGTAAGAAAAAAAGATGACGATATGGAGACTAGTGTTGAGCGCAAGTGCTCGCTACTTGTGTTTGCATCGGGTGCTCTGGTATGCATTGAGTATCGTGGGTATTTGAGTGACATGCTCTAGTCTCCGCCCCATATGATTCATGGCCAAAAAAACTTTGCGGGGATTGCCTGCCATGCACGAGCGATCCCCACATGTTTTTTTTGGATGTCTAATAACCATGAAACATGTGGGGCAGGGACTCGAGCATGTCACTCGAGCACACGCAGTACATGGTGCATACCTGAGTCCCCTATGCAAACTCAAGTAGCGAGCACTTGCGCTCAAGACTAATGACAACTTATTCAATATGATGACCTAATGTTATCAAATTCTGTGTCGTACCTCTGGGTTCAAAATGTTCACTATACCCCTTGATAAAATCCTTGAGGGGTCTAGTTTCCAAAATGGGGTCACTTGTGGGGGGTTTCCACTGTTTAGGCACACAGGGGCTCGCCAAACGCGACATGGTGTCCACTAACAAATTGAATGGAAAATCGGCTCAAATTGTTAGCGGACACCATGTTGCGTTTGGAGAGCCCCTGTGTGCCTAAACATTGATGCTCCCCCACAAGTGACCCCATTTTGGAAACTAGACCACCCAAGTCACGTATCTAGATGCATAGTGAGAACTTGGAACCCCCAGGTGCTTCACAAATTGATTCGTAAAAATGAGAAAGTGGGAAAAAAAATACTTTTTCATTTTTAAGAATCAATTTATGAAGCACCTGGGGGTTATAAGTGCTCACTGTGCATCTTGATAGGTGCCTTGGGGGGTCTAGTTTCCAAAATGTGGTCACTTGTTGGGGAGCTCCAATGTTTAGACACACAGGGGCTCTCCAAACGCAACATGGTGTCCGCTAACAATTTGAGACGATTTTCCATTCAATTTGTTAGAGGACACCATGTTGCGTTTGGAGAGCCCCTGTGTGCCTAAACATTTGAGCTCCCCCACAAGTGGCCCCATTTTGGAAACTAGACCCCCAAATGCACCTATCTAGATGCATAGTGAGCACTTGGAACCCCCAGGTGCTTCACAAATTGATTCATAAAAATGAAAAAGTGGAAAAAAAAATACTTTTTTATTTTTACTGATTAATTTGTGAAGCACTTGGGGGTTCAAAATGCTCACCACCCATCTAAATAGGTTCCCAAGGGGGGTCTAGTTTCCAAAATGGGGTCATTTGTGGGGGGTTTCCACTGTTTAGGCACATCAGGAGCTCTCCAAATGCAACATGGCGTCCGCTAATTATTCAAGCAAATTTTACAATCGAAAATTCAAATGGCGCTCCTTCCCTTCTGAGCCCTGCCGTGCGCCCAAACAGTGTTTTTTCCCACATATTGGGTATCTGCGTGCCAAGGGGAAATTGCACAACAAATTTTGGGGTCCATTTTTTCCTGTTACCCCTGCGAAAATAAAAAAGATTGGGTCTAAAGTAACATTTTTGTGAAAAAAGTTAAATGTTCATTTTTTTCTTCCACATTCAAAAAATTCCTGTGAATCACCTGAAGGGTTAATAAAGTTCTTGAATGTGGTTTTGAGCACCTTGAGGGGTGCAGTTTTTAGAATGGTGTACTTTTGGGTATTTTCTGTCATAAAGACCTCTCAAAGTGACTTCAAATGTGATGTGGTCCGTAGAAAAATGGTTTTGTAAATTTTGTTGGAAAAATGAGAAATCGCTTGTCAACTTTTAACCCTTATAGCTCCATAACAAAAAAAAATTTTGGTTCCAAAATTGTGCTGATGTAAAGTAAACATGTGGGAAATGTTATTTATTAACTATTTTGTGCGACATATCTCTCTGATTTAAGGGCATAAAAATTAAAATTTTGAAAATTGAATAAAAATGTTCAAAATTTTTGCCAAATTTCCATTTTTTTCACAAATAAACGCAAGTGATATCGAAGAAATTTTACCACAGTCATGAAGTACAATATGCCACGAAAAAACAGACTCAGAATCAGGGGGATCCGTTGAAGCGTTCCAGAGTAATTACCTCATAAAGTGACAGTGGTCAGAATTGTAAAAATTAGCCTGGTCATTAACGTGCAAACCACCCTCGGGGGTAAAAGGGTTAACTGACGACACAGAGATGAGGAGAGGCAGAAGGAGAAGGGGGATACTGTTGCCATTTATTTGCCTCAGCCTGTGCTGAGGGAAAATAACACATAGTAGGGCAAAGGATAGATAGATTCATTCCGCATAGTTATGTAAAAAATGCATTTTTAAAGAGATGATCTGAATAGAACCAACAGTTTTGGATGCTTGACACAGAATATACTTCCACAGCTGTCAAACAAGGGCTTGGTTACACAGGCATACCAAAGTAAATGATGTGAACTAAGCAATCTATACTACATCGCCCAGTGCGCATAGGCTGCCATAGTTCTTGGCAGCATGAGTCCTGTTTTTGCCGGATGTTGCATCCCTGAGAACGATGATCTTTTATGCTGCACAAAAGATCATTTCACCTGATGATTGAATGTTTTGCTCATTCATCAGGTGATCAGCAGCCTGTTTATATGGCAAGATAATCGTGAAACAAGAGCTTTTAACAAGGCTTGTACATGATTATCTTGCTGTGTAAATGCCCTCACATTTGTGTGATTTTTCTGTAATTAGTCTTTATGTTCCAATTTTAGAGCTGCAGTTTGGCTGTAATAAAAAAGCCAAGCCAACGATAGGTAATATTTGAGTAGCAAGTGGCATGTCAGTTGCAATGAAGTTTATGGGGAAAAGGTCAAAATTCTTAATTTGTGGCTAAAAATGCAATATTGTTGGATTTTTTCAAAGAACGTGTTGTGGTTATGAGTCACAACGCGAACCTATTGACAGTCATTAGATGCACTGTTGCAATGTGATACCGCAATATTTATGTCGCATGACCAGTGCTGTTCTGTAGCCCCAGCCTTATGTGGCCATATAAAACATTCTTGGTATAAAACTTCATTTTGAAGCCATATAACAATACATTGTTTTTTATTTAAAGAAAGGAAAAAGTAAAAAATACATTGTGTTCAATCAAATTAAGTACATTTTGTTGTCAAAATAACTCATCAACATAAACTCACATGCCGTACTAGATAAAAGCACAAGACTAAAGCAGACTAAAGGGTGGATGCAAATTACCATTACCATATGAGCAGGAAAATTATGGCTGATTATCCTGTCAGATCTTTACATTTTAATGAAAGGCTGCTTGCACAAATAATTTCATCAACTTAAAGTTAGCACATTTAATTGCTGGGACATTTCAGATGTCATGTTTTCTATGCACTGACACTGTTTAGAAACACTGGGGCTAGAAATAAGGAATACTACTAAATTTTTACTTTAGCCAGTTTGTATTACAATTAATACTAAATTGTAAGTTAGCCCCTCTGCATATAAATTTTAGTATAACTAAATAGTTATAAATTAGCTAAACAACATATATTTATCGTTATACTTTGGATACTGTACTTTATAGTACTTTGAATTGGTGATAGGTGGCCGAGATGTGACTTAAAGTTCCTGACTCCATGCTCAATTAATGGAACCTACCAAGTGCTATTTATAATACTGGTCTTCTTATATGGTCTTTGAGTTCCTTTAACTGGAAGGGACAGTGTGAAACCACCTCTGCACCTCTCAAAACAATACCCTTGACAGGAAGCTTAAAAAGTCAATCAATGTGTATAACCTCCAGTATTATTATTATTTATTTATTTATATAGCACCATTGATTCCATAGTGCTGTACATGAGAAGGGGTTATATACAAAATACAGATATCACTTACAGTTAACAAACTAACAATGATAGACTGGTACAGAGGGAAGAGGACCCTGCCCTTACGGGCTTACATTCTAAGGATGATGGGGAAGGAAACAATAGGTTGGGGGGGTTGCAGTAGCTCCGGTGGTGTTGGCGTGGCAGCGTGGTCATTGCAGGTTGTAAGCTTTCTGGGTTTTCAGGTTCCATCTGAAGGATCTGAATAAGGTGGCTAATCAGACGTGTTGAGGCACAGAATTCCAGAGAATGGGGGATATTTGGGAGAAGTTTTGGAGGCGATTGGGTGAGAAGTGAATAAGTGTAGAGGAGAGAAGGAGGTCTTGGGAGGACCGAAGATTACGTGAGGGAAGATATCAGGACATAGTTCAGAGATGTATGGAGGAGAAAGGTTATAGATGGCTTTGAAGGTCAGTGTTAGTAGTTTGAACTTGATACGCTGGAGAATTGGGAGCCATTGAAGGGATTTTCACTGGGGGGAAGCTGAGGAGTAGCGAGGAGAAAGATGAACTAGTCGGGCAGCAGAGTCAAGGACGACTGGAGAGGTACGAGAGTGTTAGCAGGTAGGCCACAGAGGAGGATGTTGCAGTAGTAGAGGCGGGAGATGATGAGGTCATGCACAAGTATTTAGTAGATTGAGGGTTTAGAAAAGGACGGATTCTGGAAATATTTTTAAGCTGGAGGTGACAGGAGCTGGTGAGAGGCTGGATGTGCGGTTTCAGGACAGGGCAGAGTCAAGGGTTACTCTGAGGCAGTGGATTTCCGGTACAGGGGAAAGCGTGATGTAATTTATTATGATAGATATATCAGATGGGAAAAGTACATGAGATAGAGGAAAGATAATGAGTTCAGAATTGTCCACATTGACCTTGAGGAAGTGAGAAGAAAAGAAAGAGGATATGGTTGATAGACACCCTGGGATTCTGGACAGCAGAGAGGTGACGTCTGGGTCAGAGAGGTAGATCTCAGTGTTGTCAGCGTGCAGATAGTACTGGAAGCCATGGGACTTTATGAGTTGTCCTAGGCCAAGGGTATAGATGGAGAGGAGTAGGGGTCCTAGGACGGAGCACTGAGGGACTCCAACAGAGAGAGGGTGGGATGAGGAGGTAGTGTGGGAGTGAGAGACACTAAATGTGCTGTTGGTAAGATATGAGGAGATCCAGTATAGGGCACGGTCTTTGATGCTAAAGAAAGAGAGGATCTGTAGTTGGAGGTAGTAGTCAACTGTGTCAAAGTGCAGAGGACAGGTTAAGAAGGGGGAGTATAGAGAATTGTCTGATAGTTTTGGCTGTAAGTAAGTCATTAGTAATTTTGGTCGGGCAGTTTCAGTGGAATGGTGGGGATGGAAGCCAGATTGTAGGTTGTCAAAGAGTGAGTTAGATGAGAGGTGAGAGGAAAGTTCAGTGAGAACATGCTGTTCAAAGAGTTTGGGGGTGAATGGGAGCAGCGATATGGGGCGATAGCTGGACATAGTGGTTGGGTCGAGGGATGGCTTTTTGAGGATAGGCGTGCTTGTGGCACGTTTGAAAGCAGATGGGAAAGGTACCAGAAGTTAATGAAAGGTTGATGAGATGGGTTAGGGATGGGATAAGTGTGTGGGTGAGGTTGGGGAGGTAGGATGGGGTCAAGTGCATTATGTCTAAGTGGTGGGTGACGTGTAGTGATGAGCGAGCACTAAAATGCTCGGGTACTCGTTGTTCGAGTTGAGTAAATTGGAATGCTTGAGTGCTTGGTCCGAGTAACGAGCCCAATGTAAGCCTATGGGAAACTCGAGCATTTTTCCAGCGGCTCCCACCGGCGGTCTGCAGAGGACCTAAAAATTGCCCAAATTGATGGGAACAGTGCTGAAATGACATGGGAACAGCATGGGGAAGACCCCTGGAAGCATTTCTGACTCCCAGGTCACTGCTGTCAACAACGTTGTCAGAGGTATTACGCCACTTTTATGGACTCACAAGAAAACATATAAAAACAAAAACAAAATGGATTTTCCTGGATAATATGTTAAGGAACATCCTTTCAAGGGTAATGACTTGTATATAAGGCAAAATAAATAACCCAAAGCAAAAATGCTCATCCACACCTGGGGCTATGTTCACACGTAGCATTTTGATGCGTTTTGCACTTTTGCATTGCTTTCAAGCAAGAAAAATGCATTCATTGGTAAATGTCATTTTAACATTTTACAATCTTATCTGGCCATCTGGTGTGTGACACATCATCAGACACATGTATAGAGTGCTGAAAAGACATGGGAACAGCATGAGGAAGACCTCTGGATGCAACTCTGACTCCCAGGTCACTGCCTAAAAGTGTGCCCATTATAAGTGATCCTTGATGCACACGAAGATGCCTCCCGCCATGCACCTGTCATTGCAGACTTGCAACAATCACCGTCCACGTCCTTGTCCCAGAGCAGAGTTCAGTTATCCCTACCCCATTCCCTGGAATGCAAACGCAAGTATGCAGCCAGTCACCCGCCCACCCACAGGCTGCAATACTATACTGCCAAATTTTTGACAGCTGCTTGCACTTGAAATGTGGCCTTTTAGGCTTGTGGAGGCGGAAGCTGTACACAACCTTATGGTGGCGGTGTCCGGGTGTCCATACTTGGTCCCCAGCCACCACTATTTGTCCCGGCGTCGTCTCCGCCTTCCACAAGCATGGGTCCTACAACATTATCTGTGCCCTCCCCAGTGCACTTACTGAGAAGGACCGCCTAACCACAAACACGTGGACAAGTGAATGTGGCCCAGAACGGTACGAAGCCAGTCCACAGCTTTTTGTGAGAGTTGTATTTCACCACAGCCATATTTTTTAGCTCGGTGAAAGGACTGACTTGGGAAACTGTATCTACTCCAGCTGTCATTTCTCCCAGGAAGTCCTCTAATGGAACTTGGCGCATATGCAATGGCAGCCCGTACAACATCAGCACACACTTGTCGGTGGTGCTTCGACACACAGACATCTTTCTTTGCCCTTTAATTTCATGACTATAGAGTTGGGCAATAGCCTGATCTGCAATGCGGTTTTAGAAATAACATGTAATTAAGCACGTTCAATCCGTATTAAAAAAAATCAGTCATAGAGTGTCCAGGAACCTTCCCACACACTTTTCTTAGGCAGGACTGCTTCTCGACAGGGTTGGACAATCCCTCCAGAGAATCCTTGGGTGGACCCTGGCTTCTCCATCAGGAGAGTTCATGATAGCGCAAACTTTGCAGCAGCTGTGGGGCTCTTGAGCGAGGGAGAAAGGTGAGCCCTCAGAATCAAATCCTTTGGTGGGCCCAAAGTTTTTCAGTTTGAAACTGATTCTCAGTGGGACCTGTATTTTACCACAGCCATATTCTTTAACTCGGTGAAAGGACTTGCATAGAGGGAAACCTGCTGTCATTTATCCGTCGCCAGATTCTGCCCATTGTCACACACAACCATGCCTGGCTGTATGTTTAGCGGTGAGAGCCACAGATCAGGCTGCTGTGTTACAGCTTTCAACAACTCTGCAGCACTGGGTGGTTTATCACCTAAGCATTAAGTATGTTATCTTCAGCACAGCCTGTTGCCGCTGGGCCAATGCAGTGCTGCAGTGCTTCCAGCTTGTGACTGATGTGGTCATTTTGGAGATGGAAGCTGAACTGGAGGAGGAGGTGCAGGAGCTGAACAATGTGATTACATTGAGGTTACATTGGTCAGTCTGGTTTTTAAACTAAACAAACATCCTACTGTGTTTTTATTTATTTATTTTTACGCTATTTTTTAAGACAAATGCATTCACAGGGAAATGTCATTTAAACATTTTACAACGGCTGCCAAAAATTTGGAGGAACTCCAATGCCCCTTGCAAGAGACGTAGAGGTCGGAGGGCCTCCTTCAAAAAATGCTCCCATTATTAGGAAGCGTGTCTCCCATACTTTTTGCCTATGCCGTGAAGCAACGGCTGTCGAAACTGTGGAGGAACTCCAATGCCCCTTGCAAGAAACGTAGATATGTTGATATGGTACATTTAGTGATGATATGATGGTGGAGGTTGAGGATGCGGAGAATGAGGAGGACAAGAACAAATAGACAGAATCAGGAAGCGTATACCCATGTCTGGGTGTGAAGACAGAGGTGCATGGGAATAGAGTTAGACCTCCCCAAAAAAAGACACTGCATTTGAGTTTGTTACGCTGCTATCATTCGGTGGTGTTGAAAAGTCTGGCCCTATCCAGCCCTTGTTCATTTTTATAAGAGTCAGCCTGTCAGCATTTTTAGTTGACAGGCAGAAGCGCCTATCGGTTATAATTCCACCGGCGGCACTAAAATCCCACTCTGACAAAACGCTAGCGACGGGTCAGGCCAGGACCTCCAAGGCATAGAGAACCAATTCATGCCATGTGTCCAGCTTGGATACTCAATAATTATAAGGCACAGAGGAATCACGGAGGACATTGGTATGGTTGGCAAGGTACTCCCTCACCATCTTCCGAAACTTTGCACTCCTTGTGAGAGTACCCCGTGTCTCAGGGCCTGTGCGATGGGAGGGTCTGAGAAAACTGTCCCAGAACTTTGACAGTGTTCCCCTGCCTCTGCTGGATTGCATTTGTGGCTCTGTCGCCTGTACTCCTTAGTTGTTCAACGAACTGTGACTGCTGCTGCCAGCATTTTCAGATGGGAATTTTTTTAAAAATTACACAAGGACTTTCTCGTACTGCACAATTTTATTAGGCCTGTCCTGCAAAGGAATAAGAGACATAAAGTTCTCCTTGTAGCATGGGTCTAGAAGCGTCACCAACCAGTAATGACTGTCACCCAAAATTTGGACAATGAGAGGGTCATGGGAAAGGCAGCGTAACATAAACTCAGCCATGTGTGCCAGACTGCAAAGAGGCAAGACTTCCGTGTCCTCACCAAGAGGACGACTGACCATGCTCTCGTCCTCATCCACCTCCTCTTCCTCCTCCTTCCTGCCCTCAGGCCATCCACACTGAACAGACGGTATGACAGTTGTGCAGGTAGTACCATCTATAGCGCTGGAAACTAGCTCCTCTTCTTCCTCCTCCTCCTCCTGTTCCTCATTGTCACCCAATATACATTGGGATGAAATGAGGCTGGGCTGTGTGTAATAACCCTGTATGGTTCCTTGCTCCATCTCATCGTGCTCCACCTGCAATGCATCCTCTTTAATTGAGAGCAGAGAGGGTTTCAGAAGACAGAGAAGCGGGATGGTGATGCTAATTATGGTGTCATCGCCACTCACCATCATGGTGGAGTCCTCAAAATTTTGGAGGATGGAACAGATGTCTGATATCCATGTCAACTCCTGAGGTCATATGTGTGGAGTCTGACCTGAATACCGATGGCCTTGTTGATGCTGGTAGTCATCAACTGCCCTCTTCTGCTCACAAATCCTTCCCAACATCTGCAATGTAGAGTCCCAACGTGTGGACATCACGCACCAGTCGGTGAGCCGGAAGCCGCAAATGCTGCTGAAGCACGGCAAGAGCGGCGGAAGCTGTAGCTGACTTTCTAAAATGGGCACACAGGCGGCGTACTTTGACAAGCAGAACCGGCAGATCCAGGTAAGTTTTGAGAAACCGCTGAAGCACGAGGTTAAGCACATGGGCCAGACATGGTACATGTGTGAGTTCACCTCGCCTCAGAGCCGCCATCAGGTTTCGGCCATTGTCTCACACAACCATGCCTGGCTGTAGGTTCAGCGGTGTCAGCCACAGATCTGCCTGCTCTTTCAGAGTTGTCCACAACTCTTCAGCATTGTGTGGTTTGTCACCTAAGCATATTAGCTTCAGCACAGCCTGTTGCCGCTTGGCCGAGGCAGTGCTGCAGTGCTTCCAGCTTGTGACTGATGTTGTCTTTTCGGAGATGGAGGCTGAAGAGCAGGAGTAGGATGAGGTGCAGGTGTCTGTAGAATGTTGGGGCAACCCTGATAGACCTAGGGCCTACAATCCTCCGCTTCGGGAAGACGTGTTCGGTCCCAAGGTCCGACTGGGTCCTGGCTTCCACTATGTTAACCCAGTGTGCCGTCAGTAAGGTGTACCATCCCTGCCGACAAGCACTTGTCCATGTGTCTGTGGTTAGGTGGACTTTCCCAGTAACTGCGTTGTTGAGGGCATGGCTAATGTTGTGGGACACGTGCTTGTCTAATGCGGGAATGGCACACCAGGAGAAAGAGTGGTGGCTGGGGATCGAGTACCAAGGAACGGCCGCCGCCATCAAGTTGCGGAAACATTCTGTCTCCATAAGCCTAAAAGGCAACATTTCGAGTGCAAGCATTCGCGAAAAGTGTGAATTTGGTAGTGTGGCCTATGGGGCGTTAGCTGCGTATTTGCTCTTACGTTCCAAGGACTGGGGTAGGGACAACTGAACACTGAGCTGGGACAAGGGCATGGACGTGCTTGTTAATGGTGCTAGTTGAGAGTGTTCAACGACAGGTGCAGACCTGGAGACATCTTGGCATGTGCCATGGATAGTGGATTGGCGTGTACACACAACAGCAGAACAAACAGTGGTGTCACCCATAAACACTGTTGCTGGACCCTGGGATTCGGACCACTTAGTCAGGTGCTTTGCTGCCATGTGCCTCATCATGCTGGTGGTGGTCAGGCTGCTAGTTTTGCTACCCCTGCTGATGCTGGTCTGGCAGGTGGTGCAAATGGCCTTTTTGGGGTTATCGGCAGAGTCTTTAAAAAACAACCAGACTCGGGAAGACCTAACAGTTGTACTGGCAACTTCCGTTGTGTTGATGTTACGGGGAACGGTTGCCCGCCTTCTGTCTGCGGCCACCACACTGCTTGTTCTTGCCTGTTGTGGTGCTTCGCCTCCCTCCCCCTGTGTGCTGCTGTCCTTGCTCTGCATGTCACCTTGCTGGGTTGGGTCAGTGACTTCATCGTCCACCACCTCATCTTCCACTTCGGCACCCTGGTCCTCCTCCTGACTTTCTGTCAATTGTGTCTCATCATCATCCACCTCTTGCAACAGTTTCCCACCATCACCTTCTTGTGACTGTGGTCGCTCAAATATTTGGGCATCGCTACATGCGATTTCCTCTTGCCCCGCTTTAAGTGGATTGGGCGAGAGGCCCGAATTTGTAAATGGAAAAGTGAACAGCTCTTCGGAGTGTCCAAGTGTGGGATCAGTTTTCTCGGCATGGTGGAGGAAGGAGGATCAGGGTGAGGAATATGCAGTCCAGACTCACGGCCTCTGAGACTTGACTGTGTGGAAGACAGGGGGGTCCCGGTGGTGGTGGCTACGTGACTGGATGCATTATCTGCTATCCAATCAATAACCTTTTCACACTGCTCTGTGTTCATTAGTGGTGTCCTGCGGTCCCCTATGAATTGGGACAGGAAGGTCGAGCGACAAGATATTGGTGTTTGTTGTGGCATAATTTCAGCTTGCCCAAGGCCTTGGCCTCATCCTCTGCATGCACCATCACCATCACGTCCACTTCCCTGTCCCTGGCCACACGCCTTGCCCATTTTAAATGGAGGACAATATTTTCCAAGTTCACTACAAATGGCTGGATTTGAACCGCAGTGATATGTGATACGTGTGATGGAAAACCACAGTATTAAATAGCTGGCCTGTAGGTTACTATTTTTCACAGAGAGCTCATGTCAATAACTTCACTGACACACTGCAACAAAATTTTAATGGAGGCCAGAAATGGCAGAATTTGGAGCGCACTGATATGTCATACGTGTGACGGAAAACCACAGTTTTAAATACCTGGCCTGTAGGTTACTATTTTTCACAGCGACCTCGTGTCAATAATTTCACTGACACACTGCAACAAAATTTAAGTGGAGGCCAATATTTTCCACGTTCAATATAAATTTCTGGATTTTTATTGCTGTAATATGGAAAGGATCTGGCTTTATTCTGCAGTGCCAACAAACAAATGGAGCAGAAAAAGGTGTTTTCTGGATTGCTTTTTAAGTAAATAACCAGGATTAAGGTAAAAAAAAAATTCTCTGGCCCCTGATATCTGGGGCTATGTCTACAATTATCTGTAAGAACAGCAGCAGGAACGTTCAATGGACCCTCTTGCACTATATGCATGCAGTCTGCCACATACACTCTCTGCCTGTCTAGCACTGATTATATGGAGCTGGATTAGTCCTGAGACGGACTGTTAGTTCAGATGGATATAGATATATGTTGTGGAATACCCATACTGACAGGACGTTCAATGGACCCTTTTATGCTGTATCATGCACTGCAGTCTGCAACGTACACTGCCTGGCTGCCTAGCACGGATTATATGCAGCTGGATTAGTCCTCAGAAGGACTGTTAGTTCAGATGGATATTATAGATATATGTTGTGGAATACCTATACTATCTCTAAACAAGCAAATCTCTCCCTGGCGCAGCAGCACCTCTCCCTACTTTGCCTGATTCCGGGGTAGACTGTGACGAGCATGGTGTCTTATATACACCTGATGATGCTGTGCGGCCAGCCAATCACTGTAATGCCCACAATCAACATGGCTATGGCATTACAGTGCGTGGCAGGCAATCCCTGCATGTTCATTTGCTCTCTAAAGAACGCCAAACCTGCAGGGAGGAGACCCGAGCTCCCGCCCGAGCAACCCGGAAATACTCGTCGAGCGCCGAGCATCTCGAGCAGTGAGATGCTCAGTCGAGTATCGAGTAGTGGCAAGCACGGTCGCTGATCACTAGTGACTTGTGATTTGGAGAGGAGACAACTAAGCTCTCCTTCAGTGATGTTGGAGAGGGAGGTTATGGAGTAAGGGCATTGGTCTGGTATACAAAGGGGTTGTGGTGGCCCAACAATAAATACGTGCTTTGTTTGACAATGCTAAGTGTCTGTTAAGTTTAAAGGGTAATTCTAAAAATAGTAAGTTATCCCTTATCGAAGTTAGACAGTGGATAGCTTACTGACTTCCAGAAGTCGGACTGCGTGGACCACAGTAATTAGGCACTGGAACCCTGAAACTTGGCTCTGCAGTGCCACATCTTGAATGTAGCAGAGAAGTGTATGCATGACCTTCACTCCATTCATTGTCTATGGGACTACCAGGGTCTGTTTTTTCTGACAGTCCTAAAGACAAAACAAATACAACATATAAGGAAGCTATTTTCCATTAGAAGCATTGCTTTTAGGGGACAATATTTCTGCAATATGGGGCAATATGTGGGCACCATCTCCGTGGCCACGTTAATTGAGCCTAAGGCTAATTTCATTCATCTGGCATTCTCCTACCCCAAACTCAACAGCCTCATTTATGCCTATGAGGATGATAAATTTTTCAGGTGACATCTGAATGCGGTCTGTTTTCTATGGATCCAAAGACTTGCATTGTCGATTTTGAACCGACATGCAGATCACAATCGGATATATCACTGATTTTTTTTCATCTGACCAAGAAAAAATTGGACATGTGCACAGCTCCATGGAATTACACATATCTATTATATAAAATATCTTTTTTTCCCAATGACCTTAGTAGAAATCTTGTAACTATTTAAGACAAATCTTAAGATTGTCCTTAAATATAACTATACATAAGATTATAAAATTCTTCTTTTGATAAACTAAACAAGCACTAAATACTATGAAAAATATTTCATAGTGTCCAAAACATCACAGTGGTTCCACAAGTAATTTACACAGATTTAATACTAGCCCATTTGATTGCTGTAAAACAAACTTCAGAATGCTGTCAATCAAAAATTAAAAATTAATCGGCACAAACTTGTTTTAAATAGTAAAGCAAAATTTAGGTGATACATTCCCTTTTATATGTTTATTGACTTTGTAGTTGCAGCCTGGCATTGAGTGATACTACACAGTTTACTGTATTTGCTGTATATATAGTATAATCCTTCAATGACTTAGAATTTTCTACCAATATTTCATTTTAACGCACCACTTCATCATTTATTTTTATTTCAGCTCTGGAGTGGTGCCACTAATCTAAGTTTCCTGACCCTAGTCTTATATTTACTAACTGCTGTCTTCAGCTGTTGCCGGAGCTGCTCCAGCCCCGTGCCACCATCTAGTGACCACAACTTCTGACTGACCGGAAGTCAGAGGTGATGGTCACAAGCTCTCAATGTAAGTCTATAAGAACCTTGTTCTGGCCTCGTTAGGACTCTCATAGACTTACACTGACAAGTGACTTCTAGCTCGCCCAGGTAATACTTGAAAGATCTGTAGGTCACAATCTGCTGGAGACTGACATGAACGACGCCAATAAAAGATGAAGAAGGCATCTGGTAAGTATAATGGCACAGTCAGATGGCTATATAAATCAGATCAAGATCGGCGTGAAAGCTTCATGTATGTCTATGCTGCTGTCTGACTGTGCCCTTATACTAGGGGCAGGGAACTTAGATTAGTTGCACCACTCCAGCACCCCAAAAAAATGCTGGAGTGGTGCTTTGAAGAAACCACAACAAAAGTACATACTACTATAATTTATACAATGTCTTAAGCAATTTCTTTTTCTTTAGAGTTTTAGATTTATTTTTTTCTCTGCAATATATATTCTCCTTATTAAGGTCACAATACCACTTATATCTCAGTTCAATAACATCAGGTTTTAACTATTATTGTCTATGCTTTTAAAAAAAAAATTGGAACATTTCCCTTCTTTTATCTTGTCAGTGACAGCAATTAATTCAAATCATCTAATATAAGTTGGTAAGTTGAAATGTAACTCTCTAAGCTATTTAAATAATGGGAATTTCTTTCATGTGTACCACACAAGGATTTAATGATGGCACTGTAACTGTATGTTCAGTATGGAGTAAGGACTTATGGCAGTTTATGCATTTGGGTGTCTAAAAAATGATGTCTTCTGTTATTCATTATGGTCAATTAAGAGGTTGTACCACCATTACATATTCCATTTGTATGCTAAATAATACAAACCATAGAAAGATCAGTTGCAATCAATCAAAGACGAAGCTCCTGTTTTTAGATTTAGCTATTATTTACCTGGGATGGCGCCCCCTGGAGTTATTTTGATTCTTTTTCAGAACATCCATCTAATGTGTCACTTGTGTGGTAGACACTCATGCTCAGCAGCTCTTTCCTACCTCCCAGCTCCTCTTGGACAAAGACAGCAGAATAATTTCTGCTTTGTACACTAGACAATGCTTCTTCTCTCGAACACTAGGCACGTTAGGTTTTTTTTTTGAGAACAGAAGCAAAAGAACACGAGTTGGCGCCATGCAAATTATCTAACAGATCTTGTAATGAGGGGCAGGGTGGTATTCGATGGGGAGTGGCATGTCAGTTTCAGTGATTAAATCCTCACCCTGGCCTGCTACAGAAAAAGGGGACTCGGAGAATCCCTGGGTGTGTGTGTTGTGGTGCCTCCGTGGAGAAGACCTCCATACTCACTTCTGACCCGCTGTCGCTGGTGTTGAGTCTTTTAACTTTCAGAAAGAGAAAAACAGACCAGCTTAAACACGTAAAAACTTCTTTACTTGCAACCACAGTCACATACAGGGAGTAACAAGTGATACAGTCTCTTTGTGATCTCTTCACATACAGCGGCACTTTACCAGCAATGAAAGTCACGGACACCGATTTGGACATGAAGACCAACGCCGAGCGCACCAGCTCTCTGGGCAACTCCATTCTCTGTCCCACTGCCTGACCTGCTTAGATCCACCTCCCTGATAAGGCTGTCCTGTCTTGGCACGTAAGGTGAAGTTCCCACATTGACCTCTCCATGTACATCTGTTCCTGTTGTCCCCGCTGTCTAGACTGTTTGGATTCACCTTCCAGATAAGGTTGTCCAAAAACTCCCAGACTGTGACACACACACACCCTTCTCCTGTACTTTCTCCTGTGTCCTCCTGACACTCTTCACTAGTCACTGTCCCTCACTCAACTCACTCTGTCTGCAATCAGGAAGTGACTCCTTTCTTCACTAAACCTGTCACTCCCACACTGAAGCAGCTCCTAAACCCCTTAACTCTTTCCTAACTTATAACTGTGAAGTGACCGCGGGCAAGGCCGCGCATTGGTATCTATGATCTGGCCCAGCAAGATCCCCACACACAGACTCTATCTTGATAACCGTATCTTTACTCGTATACATTTTTAACACAGCAAAGAAAAACAATAAATGACAACCGTAAATATGCACAGTAATAACGTGTACTGATAAGCTGACCCTCACTGTCCCTACTCACACGTTACCAGTCCTTTACTCCAGAAGGATGTGTCCCCCGTCGCAGGCCTGTCTGTATTTTCAGGAGGGCGTCCCAGCCGGAAAAAAAACAGGAACAGCAGACTTCGCTGAAAGGAAGGAAGGGATACTTCGGCCTCTCGCCAGAGGTCCCGCTTACAGTCTCTCTGATCCGGATAGAAGCTCTGGTGGGTCCTCTTATGTAGTCCACACTCCAGTAACAGGGAGTGTAACAGCTGAATCCTTCAGCAGTGCAGGAGCTGGGGAAGGCTCCGAGGATATGGTGTCAGATAGAATAAATCACGTTGAGAGTCTCTCCTGCGCCACACACGAGAGCCTGCACACCGTCCTGGCTCTTTTCACAGACCACAGCAGACTCTTCGCGCGCTTTTTTCCTGCTTCCCACTTTGGTCACGTGACTCTCTAGGGCGGGACACAGGAGGCTCAGTCTTTTTCTCTGTCATCACACCCTGCGCAGGTCCAACCTCTGGCCACAAGGTGGCAACATCATTCTGCGTAATCACTTCTGTAACAGGCTCTATTTCAATGATCACAGAACAGCCAGAGCCTGCCAGCTCACTACAACTGCATATTAGGTGTGCTATAGTGCCCACCTCTGCACTACTTCTTCTATCAATCTAATAGTCTACCCGCACCAACCTATATTGAACCTATAAGTAACCCATCAGACATTAGATCATATCAATGCTCATATATAAACATAGAACACAGCATTATGTGCATTAAGAGGAAAGAGGCGTAAGACTGTCCCGGTCACCCTCTTATAATCTGTCAAGACATTGAGGCATTTTTTAATTATTCTCATCAAACACAGAAATTTAATATTTAAAAAGGACCTGTCACCAAGTCAAAAGTGGCCAATTTTTCAACTTAATTTATTCTCACTGTTCCACTCAATATTCATTTTTTAATGTGCCATACCATTCCAAAGACATGAACCTTTTTATTTAGTGCTAATTTTAACGGTCTGTACCAAGGGGGCAGGGCAATTATGCAGAGGAGCCTATAGATGTGCCCGAAGAGAATCCATTGAACAACACCCAATTGGTGAAGGCTGAAGACCATAAATATTAGCACTAAATAACAAGGACCACATCTCTGGAACCATATAGTAAATTACAAAAAACAACAACAAAAAGGAGCAGCAGCAATAAACTAAGAACAAAAATTGGCCCATTTTGAGCTAGTGATATATTTAATCCAGTGTCCCTTTCACTTGATGTAAGAAACTACAAAGAAATCTCTTCCCTGGTACCTTATGTAAGGAGTTGTACAACCACATTGATTTGATGTTGAAATAATCTACATAAATTTGAGGACATGCTGTGGGTAACTTGCAATTCTGGGAATAACCCATTAACTAGTATTTTGAGATGAATTTTTCAAATGCAGAATCACATTATTTGAAATTGAGTATTTTGATCAGTTCATCAGAACTACAGCCTGGACATCGTAATTGTAGTAAATGTAGGTCTCTATTATTGGTGCAAATTGATGATTTTAATGTAATATCTACATAAGCAAGACCGATTTTAAGCTAATATCACTCGTGTGTTCCAGAGGCTCATTGTGCTAGCTAATGCTTAGGGTGCTTTCACATGTACCATTTGATGCTATTTTTGAAGCATTTGTAGGTTTGATTTTGGTCTCAGAATTGTCACGAACAAGATTTTGATTGTTGTTCTGAAAAAGGCTATTTCATGCAACAAATTGGCACGAATCTTTGTATATTACTCTCTTTACAGAACAGCACGAACTGACTATAACAAGGATAGAAAGAGAAGTGGGGGGCTCCAGCAGAAGCCTACCCTGAAGCTTCTGGGTCCTAACAGAAAATGCCACAAGCAACCTGATTATTTATTTTTTTCTTCTGTATAACTTATAAAAAATGATAGACAACTAATATATTTTATATGCAAATTGGATAATCATAAAACATAAAGATTCTAAATATGTGGCTTCCACATGGAAAGCTGCCACAATGCTATATACAATGGCATCTAAAAGTTTGGGGACCCCATGTTAAAATTACTGTTATTGTGAACGGTTAAGGCAAGTTGAAGATTAAATGATCTCTAAAAGGTCTAAAGTTAAAGATGGCTCATTTACGTTGCATGTTAGGCGGAAAAAAAATGTATATTGTCATTTTTTATATTTTTAAAACTACAAAAAGGAAAATGGGCCGATGCAAAAGTTTTGGCACCCTGCCTGGTTATTGCCTAGTAGCACCCCCTTTTGCAAGTATCACTGCTTGGAAATAGAGATAAGCGAACATGTTGGAAAAACGTTCTCTAATTTCAAATTCGGTCTCGGACGTTGCACATTCGGATTCGTGATCGGACACCCGAGCATTTTTACTTAAAATTGGCAAAATTTGGTAAGAGTCCAGCAAATGATTGTATTTTCACTACAGTATTTGCAGCACTTTGGCTAGGATAGTGGTGCTGTATGATGATCGGGGGGGACGTATTTGATGAGGGGAGGGGGTGGGGAGAGGTCAATGGAGTGGCGTGCTTGTAATCTATTTTTTTTTTCCTTAACTTTATGTGTGCAAATTGAGGCTAGCCAATCAGGGTGCAGGAACCATCCACAATGTCCAGACACAAGGGCTATTGCCATTGGCTGCTGAAATCATATGTCCCTTTCTATATAAAGAGCAGACATGTTGTTTAACACCATTTTGTTAGTATAACAGTTCAGAGAGGCTGCTCGTGACATTGCTCCTGGATGCTGAGCGATTTTAGATAGTTAGCTAGGCGGTTGCTTCTAAGTCAGATAGTTTAGATAGTTTCCTGTGTTGCTGTGAAATCGACCTTCCAGCACTTTTTTTTGTGCTATTAGTGAGGTCCAGACAAAGACAGCAGGGCTCATTTCAGCATAGAACTCTGTTGTGCACTGCTTCTGTGGCACCCCAGGGGTCTGGTTTTCCACAGTAATGTAATGTTATGTCTGAGAGCAGGTGGGAGGTCCTTTGGTCAGGGATCCTGGGCATGCCACACCTCCTGCCCAGTCTTGGGAGGGGAAGAACTTCCCCTGTATAAACCCTGGGCTGAGGCAGGGTTAGTCAGTCAAGGAGAGTAGAGACAAGAAACAGCAGAAGCAATACTACTACGAGTCAGGGGCTGGCAGCTGCAGAGCTCGCCCTGACTGAGAAGCTTTCTTACCGGACCCGGCGACCGAGGCTGTGAGGACTAACTCTTACCCAGCAGCAGAAGCCGACCGGCAGGGGATTTCAGGTCCTCAGGCCCAGAAACCCGAAGGCACGGTCACACGCGTGGGACCAGCACCGCCATCGTGGAGCGGAAGCCATTAGAAGGCCCCGAGTCACCGGCCATACGGGTGAGCACCACACGGTACACTCAGGGACGTGGGCTACTTATATCCGCTTCTAGCAAGGTAGCCAGAAGAGTACAGTCAGTTTGGGAGGCCTACAACTCCGCCTGGCCAGGGGAGATCCCATCTGCTCAAGGACTGACCAGGCCCCGTTCACTAGCAAGTACTCCAGGAGGGTCTATCGTTGTTACCAGTAAAGACCCTGAATTACACCGCACCGTCTCTGAGTGGTTCCTGCTACCCCCATCATCCACATCTGCTGCCCTGAGGCCATACCCCTCCCGTTGGGGGTTATACCATCTACGCTGCACCATCCATCCACCGGCCTCAGCGGACTGTCCTGCAGCGGCAGCTCCATAGCTGCATTCAACGGGTGGCGTAGTCGTCCTACATCTACCGCTGTTACATCGCCGCTCAGTTTGACTCCGTGGGCACGGACCGGGTCACCGCCACGAGACTGCAACCCTCAAGAGATCCGGCTCCGGGTAAGCTCCCGCGTGCGCAACGCAGCGCGACACAGGCCCAGGGGCGCGTCAACTTTGGCGTAGTCGGCAGGATTTCGTGCCCGCAACCACCGGGTACTGCGTGCCTGAAAAAGAGACTTTTCAAACTTACCTGTGGTGAAGATTCCCGCCATCCGGCGCAATCTTCAGCCTTCTTCCCGCCATCGGTGAAGTTTCCCGCCATCCGGCGCCATCTTCTGCCTTCTTCCCGCCATCCGTGGAGTTTTCCCGCCATTGGACGCCATCTTGAGGACGCCGCGCGGGAAGAAGAGGGGCGTGGACTCCGAAAGCGCGCGAGAACTGAAGCCCCGCCTCACGTCCGGACGTTGCGTAAGGTCCTGGAAGGAGCCCAGCAGACGCCGACGTCACAGGAGCGCGACGGAAGGTCCTCAACCCTGACGATCCACTGCGGAGCCGCGGCCTACGGAACAGGATCATCGCAAGGTAGGCCACGGTCCACTAGGGGGGAGGAAGATGTCGGATACGGAGGAGAGCTTCACTGCCTCAACCCCCGCCAGCGCTACCGCTGCTGCAGTTATGCCCTTCACCATGCCCTATATCCCGGGAGCAGCTTGGCTACCCCAGTACTCAGGGGAGTCACATACCCTGCATGACTTTAGAGAAAAGCTGGATAGCCTCTTCCAGGTGTACCCCCTCACAGAAGAGCAAAAAGTGAGCATCCTGGTGGCCCAACTAACCGGGGCAGCCAAAAGGGAAGTAAAATCCTGGCCACCTGGGAGGAAGACTGTCGCAGGGATACTAACCCGGCTGAAGGACACCTTTGATACCCGCACCTCAGCCGAGATTAAGCTTAGATTCTACGGGTGCAAGCAGCGAGCGCATGAGAGTATAAGGGACTATGCACTAAACCTACAAGAGGCCCTGAGGGCCATTAAGCAGACCGACCCTGATGGAGTTGGAAACGAGGACAGGCTGTTGACCGAACAGTTTATAGAGGGACTGTATTGTAATACCCACCGAACCCAGTTGCGGGCAATGGCCTTACAGGATCCCCATCTGGGCTTTGCACAGTTCAAGGACAGAGCCATCCGGGTGCTCCGAGAACCGGCACCGGGTGGCGTTGTGACCCACAAGCGCCCTGCTATCACTTACCACCAGGAGGCGGCGCCCTTGTCGGCAGGGCCTGTGGGAGCTGATGCGCAGGCTTTGGACAATGACCCGGCTCCAGACCTACACCATCAGGTCCAAGAGCTAGCTAAGAGCGTTGCTGCGCTAACCCGAACTGTGCAGTCTTTACAGGCTTCCACCCCAGGGAAGATCCAGCTGGCATCCGGACCGGAGGACATCCCGTGGCGTCGACCAAGGAGGACCCCACCGGCCAGAGGAAGACCCAGTGACCGATACAGCGAGGACGGACGACCCATCTGCCGCCGCTGCAATCAACCTGGACATATGGCAAGGTACTGTTCTTTAAACGGGCACAACCTGGGGTAGAGGGCCAACCCCCAGGAAAAAGATCACCAGGCCCATCGAACTGGCGCGACAGATATGTGGGAGGACGTCCAGTCTTGCCTGTGGTACTGGATGGCATTCCCACGAGTGCCCTACTGGACACCGGGTCACAGGTCACCACCATCCCGTACGTGCTCTTTAAGCAGTACTGGAATGACTCGGATATTACCCGCTACCCTGACGACGACTTGAGTATCATCGCCAGCAATGGCCAGATCGGATTTAAAGAGGTGACCATCAAAATCGGTAGAGTCGAACTGGCAGCACAGGGACTGATCATTGTAGATATTGACAAACATGAGAGTCACCCAAAAATAACTCTAGGAACTAATGTAATTGAAAATTGTCTTGCAGAGGTGATTTTCCTTTTACAGCAGGTTGCCAAGAACGCCAGCTCCGGCGAGCAGCGGGTGCTCCAGAAAGAGATCCGGGCACTGATGCGACGGCAACAGGTGGAACTTTCCGGCGGTGAGATTGGTAGCGTAAGAATGTGTGACCCTTTTCCTATTGCCATGCCCCCAAAAAGTGAAATGATGATTTGGTGCCGGGCAGCTATTGGTCTGAGAGGTAGAGATTACCAGGCAATGGTAGAACCAGTTTACTCGGACAGTAGGCCCACCATTTTGACAGCACGGCGGGTGGTTGATGTACGCCATGGGAGGGTGCCCGTTCGCATAATAAATATCGGGGAGAGGGAAGTGTACCTGCCCCGGTATGCCACGCTAGCCAAATTATATACCATTAACCAAAATTCTATACAATCTGTGGAACCCTTGCCTCCATCTCACCCGGAGGAAGGTAACGGCTCTAAGAAAAACATGGAGGACTGGTGTCAGCAACTACATCTGGGTACTGACTCCACTCCCGCACACCAGAAACAAGGAGTCTATCGGGTGGTTCAGGAGTACGAGAGAGTGTTCAGTAAACACCCGTTAGACTTCGGGCAAGTCGAGGGGGTAGAACACCACATCCCCACGGGAGACCATCCTCCTATAAAAGAGAGGTATCGACCCGTACCCCCTGCCCACTACCAACACGCCAAGGGGATGCTTAGAGACATGAAGGAGGCTGGGGTGATCAGGGATAGCTGTAGCCCCTGGGCTGCTCCACTAGTCTTAGTCCGAAAGAAAGACAACACCATGAGGATGTGTGTAGATTACCGGAAAATCAATCGTATCACACACAAGGATGCGTACCCCTTACCAAGGATAGAGGAGTCATTGGCTGCTTTAAGATCTGCTAACTTCTTCTCTACCTTGGATCTCACTAGCGGGTACTGGCAGGTTCCTGTAGCAGAGGCGGACCGGGAGAAGACCGCATTCACCACCCCGATGGGACTTAGCGAGTTCACCTGCATGCCGTTCGGACTCTGCAACGCACCGGGAACCTTCCAACGACTAATGGAGTGTTGTCTGGGCCACAGAAACTTCGAGACGGTCCTGTTGTACCTGGACGATGTCATCGTATATTCCAAGACGTATGAGGACCACCTGAAACACCTGGCGGAAGTGTTCGAAGCTCTGGCAAGTTACGGCCTAAAGGTGAAACCCTCCAAGTGTCACCTCCTGAAACCAAAGGTGCAGTACCTGGGACACGTGGTGAGCGCTGACGGAGTGGCTCCCGACCCTGATAAGATCACCGCAATTAAGGAATGGCCAAGCCCCTCCAGCGTAAAAGAAGTGCGGCAGTTCCTCGGGTTGGTAGGCTACTACCGAAGGTTTATTCCCGGTTTCACCAAAAAGGCAGCACCTATGCAGGACCTCCTGATAGGCCAGTCCCGGAAGGCCAAGAACCAGAAGCCGCCCTTCAAATGGGAGGAGCTGGAAGAAGAGTCCTTCCGCCAGCTGAAGATGGCCCTCACGGGGGACGAAATCCTGGCGTACCCGGATTATAGCCAGCCCTTTATCCTCTACACCGACGACAGTAACATCGGGCTAGGAGCCGTACTGTCCCAGATCCAGCAGGGGAAGGAACGAGTAATTGCCTACGCCAGCCGAAAACTGCGACCCACCGAAAGGAACCCCGAGAATTACAGCTCATTTAAGTTAGAGTTCCTGGCCGTAGTATGGGCAGTCACCGAGCGCTTTAAGCATTACCTCGCTTCTTCCCGGTTCACCGTGTACACGGATAACAACCCGTTGACACACCTGGACACGGCAAGACTCGGTGCCCTGGAGCAGAGGTGGATGGCCCGTCTGTCCAACTACGAGTTCACAATCAAATACCGGGCAGGACGCTCCAATACCAACGCGGACGCCCTGTCCAGGATGCCCAACCTGCCGGACGGAGGAGAAGATCCGGAGGGACTGGAAGAAGTTGAACTCCCTGCATTCCACCGTCATGGGACTATCCAGTATTCCCACCGGGTAAGGAGTAAGCAGGCTGCTACGTTGAACCCCTTACCCCACTACAACTGGGCGGAAACGCAAGACAGCGACCCTGCCGTCCGACTGGTGAAGGAGATGCTGACTCGGCCGGAGGCTCGCCTTGAACCAGACGCTCCGGAGGAAGCCAAACAACTATGGGCAGAGAAGAGTCGACTGTTCCTTTACAAAGGGAAGTTGTGCCGCAGAATGGTTAACTCCCCGACGCATGAATTACTCTGGCAAGTAGTGGTGCCACGAAGAGACGCAGCCATGGTGATGGAGGCATACCACGACGGAGCTGGACACTTCGGGTGGAAGAAGCTGGAGTTCCTGCTGCGCGAGCGGTTCCACTGGGTAGGCATGAGGGGAACCATCGAGAAGTGGTGCAGAGACTGTGGCCCGTGCAACCTGAGAAGGAAGGACCGTGCCAGCCAGAAGACTCCCCTGCAGTCCATCGTCACCCGGCAACCGTTGGAACTGGTAGCCTTGGATCATGTAAAACTGACCCCAAGCAGAAGTGGCTACGTCTACGCGTTAACCATCGTGGATCATTACTCCCGGTTTCTGGTTGTCGTCCCCATCAAGGACTTAACGGCTCAAACAGCAGCTAGAGCCTTCCAGCAGCACTTTTGCCGTCCACACGGGTACCCGGACCAAGTGCTGACGGACCAGGGACCTGCCTTTGAAGCGGAGGTCTTCCAGGAATTCTGCAATCTGTATGGCTGCCGGAAGATAAGGACGACACCCTACCATCCGCAAACTAATGGACTTTGTGAGAAAATGAACCAGGTGGTAATGGATCTTCTAAAAACGTTGCCCCTGGAAGAACGCAGTCTGTGGCCTGAGAAGTTGCCCGATCTGGTGGACCTATACAACCACATCCCGGTAGGTTCCACCAACTGTACCCCGGCTTACCTAATGAGGGCAAGACCTGGTAAGTTACCTGTTGACCTGGAAATGGGAGTCCTGACACCCGAGGACACTTCACCAGAAACAGACTGGGACACAGAGAGGCAGCAGCAGTACCGGAGAGTACAGGAGAGCGTGGAGCGAAGTCTCTGTCAGGCTAGGGAAAGACAAGAGAAAACTTACAACCAGTATGCTCCCGCTGTTCCCCTGGTACCCGGAGAGCAGGTCTTGAAGAGGAAGAGACGGCTCCACAAGTTGGATGACCAGTGGGAGAAGGACCCGTACACCGTACTGCCCTCAAGCCACGAGAACCCGAAGGTTTGTACCATCAGTAAAGACGGAGGGGAAACCACAGCCATTGTATCCCGGGACCACCTGAAGAAGTGTCCCGAACAACTGAGGAACCCTGAAGAGGAACAAGAAGACCATCGACCCGTAGAGGAAAGGGAAGATATGGTTAGTACTGTGCTCGGGGACTTCCCTCGGTCTTGGACTCAAGTCAATGGTGCAGTTGTGGTACCCGTACTCACCTTCCTCCAACCAGCATCCCAAGCACCTACGGAGCAACAGGTAGAGCTGGAAGAACAGCCGGTCCAGGAGGCAGAAGACTCCACACAAGCAGAACAGGAGGATCAACCCTCTGCTTATAGTGAGCCTGCCGTACCCCTAGTGAGACAAAGAGCCGGTAGACAGCTGCCCAGTTTACCCTTGACAGCTCCTACACCCTGTAGTTCAGGGCCAGACAGTCAGCTCCGTAGGTCCACTAGGGCCACTAGAGGCCAGTTACCCGCACGCTGGAGGATTTGAAGTGTATAAATTGTTTTATTTATGTTTATCTGTGTATTGTTGCTTGTGTATAATTTTGTGTTTCCAGTTATTTTTAGGAATCCTTGGTGGATTTACCGGGAATCCTTGTACATAGTTGGAGCGTAACCCAGGATGGACTAGAGACTGTTAAGGACTCGGGGTAGGACAGACCCCTACCTGGTTACGTCTCCCTGTTTTGGTGAAAAGGACACCTTGCTTTCTTCAAAGACTACACCCGGTTACGGACATGCCGTGACCACCTTTATGTGTTTCTTCTTATTGTACTATTATTGTTGTTATATCTTGTTATGATTTTTCTAAAATATGTTTAGTCCCGGAGTACTAAATTTCACTAGGGGGGAATGTGGCACCCCAGGGGTCTGGTTTTCCACAGTAATGTAATGTTATGTCTGAGAGCAGGTGGGAGATCCTTTGGTCAGGGATCCTGGGCATGCCACACCTCCTGCCCAGTCTTGGGAGGGGAAGAACTTCCCCTGTATAAACCCTGGGCTGAGGCAGGGTTAGTCAGTCAAGGAGAGTAGAGACAAGAAACAGCAGAAGCAATACTACTACGAGTCAGGGGCTGGCAGCTGCAGAGCTCGCCCTGACTGAGAAGCTTTCTTACCGGACCCGGTGTCTGAGGCTGTGGGGACTAACTCTTACCCAGCAGCAGAAGCCGACCGGCAGGGGATTTCAGGTCCTCAGGCCCAGAAACCCGAAGGCACGGTCACACGCGTGGGACCAGCACCGCCATCGTGGAGCGGAAGCCATTAGAAGGCCCCGAGTCACCGGCCATACGGGTGAGCACCACACGGTACACTCAGGACGTGGGCTACTTATATCCGCTTCTAGCAAGGTAGCCAGAAGAGTACAGTCAGTTTGGGAGGCCTACAACTCCGCCTGGCCAGGGGAGATCCCATCTGCTCAAGGACTGACCAGGCCCCGTTCACTAGCAAGTACTCCGGGAGGGTCTATCGTTGTTACCAGTAAAGACCCTGAATTACACCGCACCGTCTCTGAGTGGTTCCTGCTACCCCCATCATCCACATCTGCTGCCCTGAGGCCATACCCCTCCCGTTGGGGGTTATACCATCTACGCTGCACCATCCATCCACCGGCCTCAGCGGACTGTCCTGCAGCGGCAGCTCCATAGCTGCATTCAACGGGTGGCGTAGTCGTCCTACATCTACCGCTGTTACATCGCCGCTCAGTTTGACTCCCTGGGCACGGACCGGGTCACCGCCACGAGACTACAACCCTCAAGAGATCCGGCTCCGGGTAAGCTCCCGCGTGCGCAACGCAGCGCGACACAGGCCCAGGGGCGCGTCACTTCTATTGTACTCCATGCACGAGTACACCATTAAAAATATAATTTTTCCTGTTAATAATGTGATAAAGCACGCCACATCTCAGCTTGTCATTTTCAGGCATTGAAATTCAGCAGTATGCAGAGATCGCTCAGAGTTAAAAAATACATTTTTTTCTGTTACTAACATGATACAGTACGCCACATCTCAACTTGTCATTTTCTGACAGTGAAATTCGGCTGTATGCAGAGCTCATTCACAGTAAAAAAAATAATTTCTTCTGTTAGCAATGTGATACAGCAGTCCAGATCTCAGTTTGAAGTTTCTTGGAGCATATACTGTATCCTATGTTATACAGGCCTCATCCACAGTAAAAAAAATAATTTCTTCTGTTACTAAGGTGATACAGCAGGGGAGATTTCAGTTTGAAATTGTTTGGAGCATATAATCAATGTTATACAGGCCTCATCCACAGTAAAAAAAATAATGTCTTCTGTTACTAACGTGATACAGCAGGGGAGATCTCAGTTTGAAATTGTTTGGAGCATGTAATCAATGTTATACAGGTCTCATCCACAGTAAAAAAAATAATTTCTTCTGTTACTAACGTGATACCTTAGGCCAAATCTCAGTTTTAAATTGTTTGAAGCATACAGTATATTATATTTAATACAGGTCTCATCCACAGTAAAAAATCAGATTTTTTTGTTGCTAATAGCGTGCTTCAACCACACTATCTGAGCAACATGAGTGGTAAAAAGCGAGGTCGTGGTGGAAGGGAGAATAGGGTGTTCAAGGTATACGTGGCGTAGGTGGTAATGTTAGTGAAATGTTACACGCACGCCGCCTAAGTTCAGATAGGGGCGAGACCGGTTACATGAATTCGCTGGAATCCTGGGGGAACCATTATTCCGAGCGACCATAGGCTGCAGCTTCCCTCAGGCACAGGACAGATTCAATTGCTGACCAGACACATTTGACAAGAGTCCTCAAAACGGTAGAACAGTAACATTTAATGAGGCACGACCAGTGCAATGTAAATGTCTCTTTGAGCAACAGGCTCCAGTAATAACAGTACAATCTCCTTTGCAGCACAACAGTACACAGTCTATTATCCTGTAGCACAGAACAGTTTTAATGCATACACAACCACAGGCTTTTCCTTCACAAGGACTCAATTGTACACAGCATTCTTTATCCTGCATGGAGATGGAGGGGGGGAGGGTTTGATGAGGGAGATGATCCCTGTGACACAATTCCTTCCAGTCCTTATCTTCCTGCCCGATAATACTCTGCACTAACAGTGCAGGGTATCTAACATGTGTTGAGCTTCACCCTGGACTTGAATCCTGTTGTCTTTCCTGCACTTCTGTGAGATACAGATTAGAGATGAGCGTTGTTCTACTCGAACTGTTCGCCAATCTCAAATTCGAGCTGTTTTGGGCGGTGTTCGAGCCGTTCGGCGAACACGAACAATTTGAGAAAAATTCGGCTGTTCGAGGTTATGTTCGATAATTGCTCGTGCACCAAAATCATAACTGGATTTTTTCTCAGTAATGATGAAAATTAATGTTAATACGCAGTTTGAGTGTACAGCGGGGTGGGGGGAGGGGCAGGAGATGGATCTCTGCAGGAACAATGAAGATCTCCATTTTTTTTTCTCTTTCCCGCATTTACAGTGGGGAGGTGCAATCTGTCAGCCTATCAGCAGCGCACACACGGAGCGAAGTGCTTTTTTTCACACAAGCAACGGCATGTGTCATTGGCAGTGTATGTCACATGTCCTTGCCCTATAAGACCAAGCCATTTTCCCCGTCGCCACCATTTTCTCACTGCTGCAGCTGCGTGTTAGACGGCACCGCTGTTGCTGTGTGCGTTATACCTTGTTAATTTCAAGCCAATTTTCGCACAAATCTACAGATAGCTTGGGAGTAGGGAATAGTTGTAATTGCAGTCCTTTTAAGGACTAGGTTACAGCATTTCCTACGTCTTTTATCAGGCAGGTCTGTGCTCTTAAATAGATAGATTGTGGGAGTAAAGACTAATTGTAATTGGAGTCCTTTTCAGGACTAGGTTACATCAGTTCCTATCAGTTTTTGCCAGGCAGGTCTGTGCCAGTGCTGTGCAAGTTTTTTTCACAGCATTTGGCTGAATCTAGCAAAGCTAATCCTTTTTGGCCTATTGCAGAGTGTGTTAGTCAGTGGAGTAGCCTATCTGTGTTGCAAGATATACCACCTGTGTATAGAATACCAATTTTTTTACTGCACCTAGTGAAGTAAAATCTTTTGGGCATAGCATCATTCTATTAGTCCATCTATACTGACCTCCATCAGGTTGCAAATTGAATATAATTTTTTTCTGCATCTAGCTCTGAAAAAATATTGGGCTTCTAGCTGTGTGTGGGACTTGTTGTATTAGTCCATCTATACTGACCTCCATCAGGTTGCAAACTGAATATATTTTTTTCTGCATCTACCTCTGAAAAAATATTGGGCTTCTAGCTGTGTGTGGGACTTGTTCTATTAATCCATCTATACAGACCTCCATCAGGTTGCAAACTGAATATATTTTTTTCTGCATCTACCTCTGAAAAAATATTGGGCTTCTAGCTGTGTGTGGGACTTGTTCTATTAGTCCATCTATACTGACCTCCATCAGGTTGCAAACTGAATATATTTTTTTCTGCATCTACCTCTGAAAAAATATTGGGCTTCTAGCTGTGTGTGGGACTTGTTCTATTAATCCATCTATACAGACCTCCATCAGGTTGCAAACTGAATATATTTTTTTCTGCATCTACCTCTGAAAAAATATTGGGCTTCTAGCTGTGTGTGGGACTTGTTGTATTAGTCCATCTATACTGACCTCCATCAGGTTGCAAACTGAATATATTTTTTTCTGCATCTACCTCTGAAAAAATATTGGGCTTCTAGCTGTGTGTGGGACTTGTTCTATTAATCCATCTATACAGACCTCCATCAGGTTGCAAACTGAATATATTTTTTTCTGCATCTACCTCTGAAAAAATATGTGGCCTTCTAGCAGTGTGTGGGACTTTCTCTATTAGTCCATCTATACTGACCTCCATCAGGTTGCAAACTGAATATAATTTTTTTCTGCATCTAGCTCTGAAAAAATATTTGGCCTTCTAGCAGTGTGTGGGACTTTCTCTATTAGTCCATCTATACTGACCTCCATCAGGTTGCAAATTAAAAATAATTTTTATCTGCATCTACAGTACCTCTGAAAAAATATTTGGGCTTCTAGCTGTGTGTGGGACTTGTTCTATTAGTCCATCTACACTGACCTCCATCAGGTTGCAAATTGAATATAATTTTTATCTGCATCTAGCTCTGAAAAAATATTTGGCCTTCTAGCAGTGTGTGGGACTTTCTCTATTAGTCCATCTATACTGACCTCCATCAGGTTGCAAATTAAAAATAATTTTTATCTGCATCTAGCTCTGAAAAAATATTTGGCCTTCTAGCAGTGTGTGGGACTTTCTCTATTAGTCCATCTATACCGACCTCCATCAGGTTGCAAATTAAAAATAATTTTTATCTGCATCTAGCTCTGAAAAAATATTTGGCCTTCTAGCAGTGTGTGGGACTTTCTCTATCAGTCCATCTATACTGACCTCCATCAGGTTGCAAATTAAAAATAATTTTTATCTGCATCTACCTCTGAAAAAATATTTGGGCTTCTAGCAGTGTGTGGGACTTGTTCTATTAATCCGTCTATACAGACCTCCATCAGGTTGCAAACTGAATATAATTTTTTTCTGCATCCAGCTCTGAAAAAATATTTGGCCTTCTAGCAGTGTGTGGGACTTGTTCTATTAGTCCACCTATACTGACCTCCATCAGGTTGCAAATTCAAAATAATTTTTTGTCTGCATCTAGCTCTGAAAAAATATTTGGCCTTCTAGCAGTGTGTGGGACTTTCTCTATTAGTCCATCTATACTGACCTCCATCAGGTTGCAAACTGAATATATTTTTTTTCTGCATCTACCTCTGAAAAAATATTGGGCTTGTAGCTGTGTGTGGGACTTGTTCTATTAATCCATCTATACAGACCTCCATCAGGTTGCAAACTGAATAAAAAAATTTTCTGCATCTACCTCTGAAAAAATATTTGGGCTTCTAGCTGTGTGTGGGACTTGTTCTATTAGTCCATCTATACTGACCTCCATCAGGTTGCAAATTGAATATAATTTTTTTCTGCATCTAGCTCTGAAAAAATATTGGGCTTCTAGCTGTGTGTGGGACTTGTTGTATTAGTCCATCTATACTGACCTCCATCAGGTTGCAAACTGAATATATTTTTTTCTGCATCTACCTCTGAAAAAATATTGGGCTTCTAGCTGTGTGTGGGACTTGTTCTATTAATCCATCTATACAGACCTCCATCAGGTTGCAAACTGAATATATTTTTTTCTGCATCTACCTCTGAAAAAATATTGGGCTTCTAGCTGTGTGTGGGACTTGTTCTATTAGTCCATCTATACTGACCTCCATCAGGTTGCAAACTGAATATATTTTTTTCTGCATCTACCTCTGAAAAAATATTGGGCTTCTAGCTGTGTGTGGGACTTGTTCTATTAATCCATCTATACAGACCTCCATCAGGTTGCAAACTGAATATATTTTTTTCTGCATCTACCTCTGAAAAAATATTGGGCTTCTAGCTGTGTGTGGGACTTGTTGTATTAGTCCATCTATACTGACCTCCATCAGGTTGCAAACTGAATATATTTTTTTCTGCATCTACCTCTGAAAAAATATTGGGCTTCTAGCTGTGTGTGGGACTTGTTCTATTAATCCATCTATACAGACCTCCATCAGGTTGCAAACTGAATATATTTTTTTCTGCATCTACCTCTGAAAAAATATGTGGCCTTCTAGCAGTGTGTGGGACTTTCTCTATTAGTCCATCTATACTGACCTCCATCAGGTTGCAAACTGAATATAATTTTTTTCTGCATCTAGCTCTGAAAAAATATTTGGCCTTCTAGCAGTGTGTGGGACTTTCTCTATTAGTCCATCTATACTGACCTCCATCAGGTTGCAAATTAAAAATAATTTTTATCTGCATCTACAGTACCTCTGAAAAAATATTTGGGCTTCTAGCTGTGTGTGGGACTTGTTCTATTAGTCCATCTACACTGACCTCCATCAGGTTGCAAATTGAATATAATTTTTATCTGCATCTAGCTCTGAAAAAATATTTGGCCTTCTAGCAGTGTGTGGGACTTTCTCTATTAGTCCATCTATACTGACCTCCATCAGGTTGCAAATTAAAAATAATTTTTATCTGCATCTAGCTCTGAAAAAATATTTGGCCTTCTAGCAGTGTGTGGGACTTTCTCTATTAGTCCATCTATACCGACCTCCATCAGGTTGCAAATTAAAAATAATTTTTATCTGCATCTAGCTCTGAAAAAATATTTGGCCTTCTAGCAGTGTGTGGGACTTTCTCTATCAGTCCATCTATACTGACCTCCATCAGGTTGCAAATTAAAAATAATTTTTATCTGCATCTACCTCTGAAAAAATATTTGGGCTTTTAGCAGTGTGTGGGACTTGTTCTATTAATCCGTCTATACAGACCTCCATCAGGTTGCAAACTGAATATAATTTTTTTCTGCATCCAGCTCTGAAAAAATATTTGGCCTTCTAGCAGTGTGTGGGACTTGTTCTATTAGTCCACCTATACTGACCTCCATCAGGTTGCAAATTCAAAATAATTTTTTGTCTGCATCTAGCTCTGAAAAAATATTTGGCCTTCTAGCAGTGTGTGGGACTTTCTCTATTAGTCCATCTATACTGACCTCCATCAGGTTGCAAACTGAATATATTTTTTTTCTGCATCTACCTCTGAAAAAATATTGGGCTTGTAGCTGTGTGTGGGACTTGTTCTATTAATCCATCTATACAGACCTCCATCAGGTTGCAAACTGAATAAAAAAATTTTCTGCATCTACCTCTGAAAAAATATTTGGGCTTCTAGCTGTGTGTGGGACTTGTTCTATTAGTCCATCTATACTGACCTCCATCAGGTTGCAAATTGAATATAATTTTTTTCTGCATCTAACCCAGCCAATAGTTTTGGCCTAATACCACAGTTTGGCCACTCAGCTCTGCTCGGTTCCCATCCATTGTTTTTTTGTGCAATCAACTCCAGAGTTGTGAATTAGTTAACCACCAAAATGAGTGGAAAAAGGCCTGCTGCTGGTGGAAAGGGGAATAGGCGTGTTGGGAAGGGGAAAAAAGGTTGTGTCCGTGGGGTAGGTGTTAAAGCAACAGTAACATCTGCAGAAGAAAGACCATCTTCCAGCCAAACTAAAATGTCTACTTCTTTTAGCGGACAATGTGATAAGATCCCTTTCTTACGGCCACGCCAATCGCTACAAATTCCAGATGAGGCACAAAAACAGCAGGTGCTTCAACGGATATCAAGTGCTCCTTTAAGTGGGCTCTCCTCCACATCAACTTCAACATCACAAATACTCCAGTCCTCAAAGGTGTCACCCCAATCGCACTTGCTTCCTCACAGCTCCCAAATCTCCAGCTGCCCGTCTGAGTATGAGGTAGAACAGATGGTTGAGTCTGCAGAGCTGTTTACTCATACTATAGCCTGGGAATCAGAGGTCGACTCCAGCGCTTCTGTGAATCCAGACGAGGAAATGATCTGCACTGATGCCCAGAATCTTTATGAGTCGGATCCAGGACCAGACGCAGAAGGTTCTGACCATAATGTAGACCCTCATTCCCAAACTGTAACTCCTGTTGGTGGAGACAATGAGGAAGACGATGATAAGACTCAAATACCTGATTGGAGAGACAACTTTAGTTTTTTGTCAGGGCAGGAACAGGTTGGCTCTGAGGACGACGGGTGTGATAACGCACAGGGTGATGATGATGAGGTTGGAGATCCCACTTACTGTCAACCCACAGTCAGCCAAGAGATGAGGTCAGCAGAGGAGGTGGAGGAAGATGCTAGTGACGACGAGGTCAGGTTGCGCCTTCCTGGACAGAGACGTAGTACTGGAAGCACGTCAACAACTGCATCCTCAAACACAACTCTGCCTCTCACCACAAGTCGTGGTGGCTCTTCAGGTCGCATGGGTGCTAAGCCTTGCATAGCCTGGGCATTTTTTCAGATCGATAAAGATGACCCAACTCGTGTTATCTGTAACATTTGTCAGCAAAAGCTAAGTAGAGGCCAAAAAATACATAGTTTGAGTACTTCATGCATGAACCGGCACATGGACATGAAGCATAAGTTGCAGTGAGAAGCTCAGTGTGCTACAATGCGGCCTAGCCTGCCGGGCCAACCACCGTCTGCCATATCTTGTGCATCCGCGGCCTCTTCATCCTCTGTGACTGGGGGGACAGCAGTCACACCTGTTTTGGGGCGCAGACCTGCCACCTCTTTACCCGCAACAGCCAGCGTGATTGGCAGGTCATCATTTTCTTTGGAGGTGGTAACACCAGCTGGTGTTGAGCGCTGTCCGACATCGATAGCACCACCTTTGGATCAAGGCAACCTAACATGTCCGCCTGCATCTTCCTCACAGACCGGCAGTTTGCCGGGGACACCCTTATCAACCCCTTCTAAGCACAATAGCCAGCCCTCAGTCCCTCAGATGTGGACAAGTAAAAGACCAATTCCTCCTAGCCATGAGAAAGCTAAGAGGTTGAATTTCACCATCTGCAAGCTCTTGGCTACAGAAATGCTGCCTTTCCGCCTGGTGGACACAGAGGATTTTCGAGACCTTATGTCCGTCGCAGTGCCCCAGTACCAGATGCCCAGTCGGCACTACTTCTCAAAGAAAGGTGTGCCTGCGCTCCACCAGCATGTCACACACAACATCACCGCTTCTTTGAGAAACTCTGTGTGTGACAGGGTGCATTTCACCACAGACACTTGGACGAGTAGGCATGGACAGGGGCGTTACATGTCGCTGACTGGGCACTGGGTAACTATGGTGACAGCAGGACAAGGGGCTGCTGTCCAAGTCTTGCCGTCCCCACGAGTTGTGCATCAATCCTCTTTATGTCAAAGTTCCTCCACTGCTTCTGCCTCCTCAACCTCCTCTCGGTCTTCCACCTGCACCCAAAGCCTGTCTGGTCATGCCACAAGCTTTCTAACTGCGCAGAAGGGATCCTGCACACCTCCTTACTATGCTGGCAGTAGGGCTCAACGTCATCAGGCGGTTTTTACATTGAAATGTCTGGGAAATGTGAGTCACACAGCTGAGGAGTTGTGGTCAGCTCTGGAGAACCAATTTCATGAATGGTTGTCTCCACTGGACCTGAAACCAGGGAAGGCCGTGTGCGACAATGCTGCAAACCTGGGTGCGGCCCTTCGCCGGGGTAATGTCACACACGTGCCTTGTATGGCTCACGTGTTGAACCTGGTTGTCCAGCAATTTTTAGCCCACTATCCCAGACTAGATGGCCTTCTGCAGAGGGCACGGTCGCTGTGTGCTCACTTCCGCCGTTCGCATCCCGCAGCTCAGCGACTTACATCTCTACAGAAGTCGTTGGGCCTGCCACTTCACCGGCTAAAATGCGATGTGCCTACCCGGTGGAATTCAACTCTGCACATGTTGCAGCGACTGTGGCAGCACCGACAAGCCCTGGTGCAATACGTTCTGACGTATAGCCTGGGCCAACGAGATTCAGAGGTGGGGCAAATCACGCTGGAGGAGTGGTCTCAGATCAGGAACCTATGCACCCTTCTGCACAGTTTTTATAATGGCGACGAAGATGTTTAGTGCTGACGATGCCATTATCAGCATGACTATTCCGGTGATTTACATGCTGGAGCACATGTTAAACAGAATTCGGAGTCAGGTGGTGGCACAAGAGGAGGTGGAGGAAGTAGAGGAGGAGGAGTTGTATGCGGAAGGGCTAACATCTGCAAGGTCCAGACGGTCGGCAGCACCAAGGCGGCAGGCATGTGAGGGTGGGGGAGATGGTTTTACCAGGGCGCATGGTAGCAGCCAAACTAGTGAGGAAGGTGCAGGAGCCCAGGAAGAAGTGGAGGACGAACTGATGGAAGACTCATCAGATGAGGGAGACCTTGATCACATTTCTGTTGTGCGAGGTTGGGGGGAGAGGACAGAGGAAGAAAGCATGATTGTTACCTCGCCACCAACACAACAGGGACTTGGTGCTCCTGGATGCGCAACACACATGAGTGCCTTCTTGCTGCACTACCTGCAACATGACCCTCGAATTGTGAGAATTAGAAATAATCCTGACTACTGGGTTGCCACACTGTTAGATCCCCGGTACAAAAGTAAATTTGCAGAAATTATTCCTGCCATAGAAAGGGATGCACGCATGCAGGAGTATCAGCAGAGACTGTTGCAGAATCTTACATGTGCTTTTCCACAAAATACCAGTGGTGCACGTAGTGAATCTCACAGTTCCAACTTGCCAACCGTGGGACCGTCAAGTGTTCAGCACTCAAACCGTAACAGAACCACAGTATCTGCTGGTAACATCAATTTTGCGGAATCATTTCACCACTTTTTTAGCCCATCCTTTGCAAGGCCACAGGAGACAAGAAGTCTAACACATAGTCAACGCCTAGAGACGATGGTACAGGAGTATCTCCAAGTAAACATTGAAGCCATGACTGTGTCACTGGACCCTTGCTCTTTTTGGGCTTCCTATCTGGATAAATGGCCGGAGCTAGCCACTTACGCCTTGGAGATCTTGTCATGCCCCGCAGCCAGCGTTCTGTCTGAACGTGTGTTCAGCGCTGCTGGTGGTGTGCTGACAGATAAGCGCACGCGGCTCTCCACTGATAATGTAGACAGACTCACGTTCATAAAGATGAACAAATCATGGATCCGAAACGACTTTTCTACCACTGTGTCATCCTGGGGAGAGTAAAAGCTTGATGATTGGTTAAAATCACCCTACCAACCGTTTTAAGCTTTCAAATTACTAATCATGTTTATCTGTATCTTGGCTGGAAAATAATTTGGGCTTTGTAGCAGTGTGCAGCACTGATTCTATTAGGCCATCTATAATAAGCTCCACCAGATTTAAAATTACTAATCATGTTTATCTGTATCTTGACTGGAAAATAATTTGGGCTTTGTAGCAGTGTGCAGCACTGATCCTATTAGGCCATCTATACTAAAGCTTCACCAGATTTAAAATTAATAATAATTTTTAGCTGCATCTAGCCCGGAAAATAATTTTGGGGCTCCGAGATGCGCAAGACATATAAGTGCCTTCTTGCTGCACTACCTGCAGCATGACCCTCATATTGTCAGAATTCGAAGTAATCATGACTACTGGGTTGCCACACTCTTAGATCCCCCAAACTTTTCGATCAACCTTTTCATTTTAATAAAGACCAAAAAAATGGTCATTTTTGAAATTATAAGCATTAGCAGGTTGTTAGAAACTGAAATCAAACAGTTTTCAACTCAAAACTTTATTCTAGGTGATGTTACATTTTCACATAGGACCCCTTGTTCGAAAGGAGCTTCTGAACTCTCTCGTCCATTGAATTTGTCAGGTTTTGGATGGTTTCTGCTTCAATTGTTTTGCATGAGGACAGAATACCCTCCCAGAGCTGTTGCTTAGATGTGAACTGCCTCCCGCCATCATAGACACTCCTTTTAATGATGCTCCAAAGGTTCTGAATGGGGTAGAGGTCAGGGGAGCATGGGGGTCACACCATAAGTTTGTCCCCTTTCATGCCCATATCAGCCAGAGATGCAGATGTTTTATGTGCAGCATGAGATGGTGCATTATCATGCAAAAAAATGATCTTGCTGTGAAATACACGGTTCTTCTTCTTGAACCATGGCAGGAAGTGCTGTTTGAGAAAATCCACATACATTATGGAGTTCATCTTTAGCGCCTTCAGGGATCCTAAAGGGGCCGACAATCTCTCTCCCCATGATTTCAGCCCAAAACATTACTCCACCTCCTCCTTGTTGGCGCTGTAGCCGTGTTTGCGTGGGGTGTCCATCAACTAGCCATCCTCCACTCCATCCATTTGGACCATCGAGCGCTGCACGGCACTCATCCGTGAACAAAACAGTTTTGAAATCAGTCTTCATGTAATGTTTGGCCCACTGGAGCCGTTTCTGCTTGTGTGATGTGGATAGAGGAGGTCGACAGGATGGCGTATGCACAGCTGCAAACCTCTGAAGGACCCTGCATCTTGTTGTTCGGGGGACGTTGCTGCTATGACAAGGCTTTTTTGCCACTGCTCTTTCAACCTGACGTAATTGCCTGTAGGAAAGAGTCCTCAATTTGCCCTTATCAGCACGCACACTTCATCCTGATCATCGCACAATGTTGATTGTAGTCATGCCTTGACCTAAACACCAGTGGTTCACGTAGTGAATCTTACAGTTCTAACTTGCCAACCGTGGTCTGTATGGAGTTGTTCAATAAAGGGCCCAAAATTAAGATAACATAGATGGGAGAGGTCTCTATGAATAGGAATTCCTACGTATTTGATACCGTGTGAGGGCCAGGCAAAGGGAAAGTTGGACTGGATGGAATCCTATATGGATTTGGGGAGGGAGACATCGAGGGCCTCAAACTTCGCTGCATTGATTTTAAAATTTGACCATGTAACAAAGTGATCTATTTCAGCCATAACAGCATGGATGGATATATGTGATTGAGTGATATATACTAGGACATCATCAGCAAATAGAGAGCACTTGTACTCGGTGCCTCCCACCTCAATCCACCTAATATTGGGGTTATGGCGAATTGATGAGAGCAGGTGCTCCGTCACTAGGATGTATAAGAGAGGGGATAGAGAACATCCCTGCCTTGTCCCATTGGTGATTGTGAAAGGTGATGAAAATGTTCTGACGCGCCCCCTGGGCCTTGGGACACCCGGAGTCGGACCCTTTTTGGTGGATGCTGGTGGTTGTAGTCTCCGTGGCGGCGACCCGGTTCCATGGTTCAGGCGGTCAAACCAGTGGCGGAACTATTTATGTGGTTTTGATGTTTAAATGTCCGACTACGCCACCCGTGGATTGCGGTCAGAGTGAACCGCCGCTCCAGGGCAGACCGCTGAGGCTGGTGTTGTGGGTGCAGCAGAGCGTAGCATAACTCCCCACGGGAGGAGTATAGCCTCAGGGCAGTGTATGCGGAGGATGGGGGTGATGGTGCAGGGCAGCAGCAGTAACGACACGGAGTCAGTGATGCAGTCCAGGGCCTGACCACGTCTGCAGGTAACGGCTGCCCACGTCGTACTGTGCTCACCAGGTGAGGGGCTCAGACAACTCCCAGATAACTTTGGAGCGCTTCACAGGACCCCCTTTGTGTGTCCTTTGTCTGGCCTTTCTTACCAACCCTTCTGTCCGGCTGCCTCGGGCCTCCTCTTGGTAAACTTGGCGCCAGTTTCCCTGACCCTATGTGGTGCCTTCCTAGCGGGTGTAGCGAGGGGCTGCGCCACATAAAATGTCACAGCCTCCTGTTTCTAGCTGAGGGTCGTTTCCTGCCTCCACTAGTTTCGGGGACCGGTCTCCCCCTTTGGCCTGACCCCTCCACGCAGGTGGATTCGGGCGTGCGGTGGCGACTCGCCCGTCCGCACCCCTGGGATCACTTCGTTCCTCGTTCCTGGAGCCTTCTCCGCTCCTCTTCCTTCCTTCTCCCTCTTCCAGGCCTGGGCCTCTGTTACTAGGCCCGCCTCCGGAGCAGAGCTCATGCAGAGCCCCTGCTCCCTGCCACTTCTGCTCAGACTTCTCTGCACTGAACTAAGATGGTGCCCACCTTTTATACTCCCTTCTCAATGCACCCAGGAACTGCTTCCTCCCTGCTCCTGCACTACAGGGTTCCCCTTCCTCAGTGTTCCCTCCCCCCACTCCAGCCAGGGACAGGGACTGTCGTGCCCATCTCAGGGGTATATTGGTCGCCCTGCCCCACGGCAATGTGGTGTAATGCATGCAGGTGTAGGGTCCTGATCCACACTCCATCCTTACCTGAGAGTGAGATATCACACCTCTGGGTGAGGTGCAATACCTCTGTAGCAACCGAGCCCTCAGGGTGCTACAGTTCCATTTATCTTCAGCCTAGGTGACGTATTGCGAAACAGGGCCGTGATTTTGGCTATAAAAGGGTCCCCTAGACCCCTACCCCAAGCTTTTTAAGAGAATCATATATGGCGTGCCAGGAGACTCTATGGAATGCTTTCTCAGCATCCAACGAGAGTATCTAATTACAAATTTTTAACTGCATCTAGCCCAGGAAATACTTTGTGCCTAGTAGCAGTGTCTGCTAGTCAGCGGATTATCCCGGCTGTTAAGCAAGCTACACCACCTGTAGTTTGGACACTTAATTTTTTCAAAGGAAATGCTTCGGGACCACGGGATACTCAGTGAAGAGCATCAGGAGGCACCCCAAGGCATAGGGGCTGGGACTGGCAGTAGGATGCCTTGCGGTGGACAGCCGAGCTCGATCCTTATAAAAGCTTTTTAACTGCAGCAGCTTTAGTGGACGCTACTGGAGCTGGAATTACGCGGCTGCTGGCATGAGACTTGCCCTCCAATAGATCCTTGTAAATGGATTTAAAGTGTATTCATTCAAATTAGAGAGACAATTTAAATTAAAAAGCTTAGAGCTGCCTCCACCACAGGGGGGCTCGCTCGACCCACCAGCGGACAGGCACCAGTATTGGGAGAGGGGGGCTGGCCGTCACGGTTCACCGCGGCTCTGGCACAAACCCGGCGACGCGGAGGTGGCACGGGCAGGAGCGGACTGAACGTGTCGGCTTCTCACTTTTTGGATTTTAGAAGGGCATGACATGCCTATATCTGTGTCTCCCCCTCCTTTTACTCCTCCACCTCTTTTCTTTTCACATGACTATATGTACTTGTCACTTTTCCATGTGTTAGTTGTGTCTTCTGAGCAGTTTGTCAGCTGTTGGACACCTTTGAAGGTGTTTTCTATGTGTTTCTATGTGTTTTTGTTTGCCTGCCATTGGTTTTAACGGTGTTCGAAGGTGTTCGACGAACAGTTCAACGAACAGTTCGGCGAACACACGGGTGTTCGACGAACCGAACCGAACTCGAACACTAAGGGGGTGGCTCAACACTAATACAGATCACACACCACTTCTCCCTTTGGCTGCAGCCAGAATAGTAAACAAGTTCCCCACAATCCCCCTGGGGCTCTGCTAACCAATCCCTGTTTCTTGTGACTGTGTTAACTCTTATGGTTGCTGGATGCTTTTGAAGCAACAGCACTACTTCTGCATGTTACAGAAAGCACTAGTAAACCAACACTGTCACGTCCTATCCAAAGACAACTGACAACTTCTGTTACTGGACGGGCTACTCCACTCCCTTTCTTTGGCAGCCGCACAGCTGTCTCCATGGCTTGCAGGACAAACCTCTGTATTTAACACTTTCTCCACTGCTTCTGCCTCATCCACCTCCTCTAGGGCCTTCACCTGCGCCCTCAATCTCTGCCTTAATGAGTGCAGAGAGTATCCCCACCACCTCTATACTGCGCAGCCAGGGCTCTCCACCAGTGTGTGTTAAAATTAATATGCCTTGGAGATCGCAGTCATACAGCTGAAGAGTTGTGGACAGCTCTCCAGGCTGAGTTTGAGCAATGGCTGTCTCTGCTGAACCTGGAGCCAGGGAAGGCTATGTGCAATAACGGTGCAAATCTGATGGCAGCCCTATGCCAGGGCAAGCTCACACACGTGCCTTGCATGGGTCACGTCCTCAACCTGGTGGTACAGCAATTTCTCCACCACTATATCGGCCTGGATGAGCTGCTGCAGAAAGCACGGAAGCTGTGTGCTCACTTCCACCATTCGCACCCCTCAGGTCATCGAGTTGCATCGAAACAGAGGTCTTTGTACATGCAAGTTAACCAGTTGATACGTGATGTGCCGACATGGTGGAATTCCACTCTGTACATGTTGCAGCAACTGTGTCAGCAGCGATGAGCCCTGATGCAGTATGTCATGTCGTATAGCCTGGGCCAGCGAAGTACGGACGTGGGGCGAATCACGTTTACGGAGTGGGCACAGATTAAGGACCTCTGCACCCTTCTGCACAGTATTGAAATAGCTACTAAGATGGTTAGCGCTGATGATGCCATCATCAGCATCACTATTCCGGTCATCTACATTCTGGAGCAGACTTTGAATAGCCTGCAGGAGAAGGTGGTGGTCCCAGAGGAAGAGGAGGATGTGGAAGCGATAACAATGTCTCTAAGTTCCAAACTGTCATCACACAGGCGTGTGCCAAGGGAGGGTAGATTACAGCGATCAAGGGGAGCTGGTGATACCAGACAAACTGTTAGTGAAGGTGCAGGAGCCAAGGAACAAATTGAGGAGGAAGAGGTGATGGGCGAGTAACAGTCAGGAGATTAAGAGGATAATCATCCCCTCTTTTTTGTTTGTGGTTGGTGGGAGGGGATGGAGGAAACAAGCATCAGTGTTACCCAGACAACAACACACCATGGGTTTGGACCTCATGGAAGAGGCCGACATATGAGCGGCTTCTTGCTGCACTATTTGCAACATGATCCCTGTACATTTAGGATTCTAAATAGTGCTGACTACTGGGTTGCTAGTGACTCGCCCAGGGGAATGGGGATGACTCGGTACCCGGGCCTTTAGCCTGGCCTTTAGGGATGTCGCGGTGGTCGGCTCCCGGGCCCGTACCCTGGGGTCTCTCCTTAAAAAAAAGGGTGGATAATTTGTTAAGTTTATAAAAGAGTTTGTGACGCCACCTGTGGCTTCTGGTGAGGATCACCAGCGCTGCGCAGTCCACTGAGGCCGATGATAAGACAGCTTGATGGTATAGCTCCCCACAGGTGGAGCTAGGCCTCAGGGCAGTGTAAGGAAATGGATTGCAGGACAGGCGAGGCCCAGCCGGGTCAGAGCAAGAACAGGGACAGACACGATAGTCACTTCAGTACCTTTTACTGATGGAAATTCAGGCACGTCCCGGAGCACTGTAGGGTGAAGGGTGCATGTCAGGATCCTCCCCAATGAGCGGGTTTCTGGCCTCCTGTCTCTTGCCTCTGCGTAGTAAGATTCTGACCTGCCTGGAGCTAGGCCTAACTTTGTCTATGTCCTGCGCTGGCTGACCTTGTGGTAGGGCCTTCTCTTGGAGTGCACGCTCCCAACCTACGAGGCCTATGTGTCTCCTGGCTCTGTTACGTATCAGCACTTTAGCGATCCTGGGACTTGTAGTTCTCCAGGGATTCCGGTTTATCTTACTAGGTCATAGAGATCCCAGTAACTTCGGACCCGGTGTCCGGTAACTGCTTCCTCGGGGTGAGCTAGTTAAGCTCCTCTGCCCCCTATGTACTAACTCTCCACTTGCCTTCGGCCTACTCTGGCCCTCTATAGGCTACGCACACTAATGGCAGCTTGCCGCGCTTCACCGATCTTATGGCGCCGGCACACCTAAAGCTCACCACTCTGAGCTACAACTGAGTCTAGAACGTGCTCCACTGCAGACTGACCTCTCTCAGGCTTTTGCACTGCTGGAACTCTCTCAACAGGTTTGCTTTCTGTCAACTCCAGTCTAGACTAACGACTGCCTGGCTCCACCTTCCCTTATATATCCCTAACGGGCTCCCTCTGGTGGTCTGAGGTGGAAGGTGGAGATGTTTGAATGGTTATGGGGGCCTCTTGTGGAGGAATCCTTCAATACACCCTTCTAGGATTTGTGATACCAAGCACAGCTGCGCGTCACACTAGTCTGTTAGATTCACATTATAAGTGTAAAGAGAAAGGGACCTGCTTTTACACTACCTTACGAGAGGTCTTCCTCAAGACAGCAGTGAGGCACACAGTGTGCATCACAGCTCTAGACTTCCAACCTCTGAAACATCAATTAGTCAACGCCAAAACATTAGCAGCAGCAGTGTAAGTGGCAGAAGCAATTTCTGTGAGTCCTTTCACACATTTTTTAGACCAGCTCATGCACCAGCTCAACAGAGTACAAGTCTGACATGTGGTGAATGACTGGAGAAGATGGTGCAGGAGTATCTAGAGCTCAATATCAATACCATCAGGGAGGGTTTGGACCCTTTTACATTTTGGTCTTCAAAAATGGAAGAGTTGCCTGAGCTCACCTGTCACGCCTTGGAGGTTTTATCATGCCCAGCGTCTCTCAGAACGTGTCTTCAGAGCTGCTGGTGGTGTCCTGTTTGATAAGCACAACCGGCAGTCCCCTGAAAGTGTAGACTGCCTAACTTCCATCAAGATGAACAAGTCATGGATCTCCAAGGACTTTTGCACCCCAATCGCAGACTGCGCAGATTAGGCGATGTTGTAGTTTTTAGTGTGCTGCATTGATTCCACGTAATTGCAGTCTGTGATATCTTTGTTGTGGCTTCTGTATCTGCTATTGCTGCTGCTGCAGATGTTAACAATAATTTTTGGAAATGTGGTGACTCCTGGTTGGGTGTCCATCTGCTGGTTTGGCTATAATGGAAGAGGTTCGGTCCCCATTATACTATTTCTACTCTACTGAAATTGATGCCACTTTGGTGGTGTCAGTGCCTAATTTTTAGAAATGGTCTCCTCGTTGGGTCTCCTTCATGTGTTTCCTGTAGCAGTAGATCTCCGAGACCGGCAGGCCTCTATTTATTTTCAGTCAACTACCCGTGTTGCTATCTTTAAATTTTTGTACCAATATTACTCTATGAAACAGATTTTTCTGCCATCTGAGTGTGGCTGATCATAAAAGCAGCTTTAGCTGTTGCATGTGGTATCAGGTCTGTCAGCACAGAAGGCCTACATCGATCCCTCACCCACCTTGTGTTTGAAGTTCAATTTAAAGCTGTAAATGCTGGCCCAGACCATGATACCTCATGCATGGCCCATGGCTGACTGCTGCTGTACCATTATAAAATTTGTACTGTGGGTACCATTAAATCCAATGAGGTCCGGCATGTTCGAAAAACCCTTCAACAAATTTTTCGGCGAACATCAGAAAGTTTGCTGAGAACAATTAAAGGTTCACTCATCTCTACTTGTAAACGCTTTTTGTAGCCAGCCGGGAGTCTTTCAATTCTTGTTTGAGTGATTTTCATTAGTGATAAGCGAGCACTAAAATGCTCGGGTGCTCAAAGCTCGAGCCGAGCTCACCGTGATACTCGATTGCTCAATCCGAGCAACGAGCCCAATGTTAGTCTGTGGGAGACCCGAGCATTTTTGCGGCGGCACCCCCGGCAGTCTGTAGAAAGCCTAAAAAGTGCCCAAAACGATAGTGACAGTGCTCAAAAGACATGGGGACAGCATGGGCATCGCCCCAGGAAGCATTTCTGACCACAAGGTCACTGCTGTCAACAACGTGGTCAGAGGTATTAAGCCACTTTTACGGGATCACAATAAAACGTTCAAAAACGAAACTGAAACGGTTTTCCTGTGAAATATGTTAAGGAAGTTCCTTTCCAGGGTAAAGACTTGTGTATAAGGTAAAATAAATGACCAAAAACAAAAATACTCCTCCACACATTGGGCTATGTTCACAAGTAGCTTTTTTTATGCGTTTTTGCACTTTTGCATTGCTTTCAACCGTGACAAATGCATTCACTGGGAAATTTCATTTTAACACTTTAATACCTTATCTGGCCATTTGCTGTGTGACACATGCATACAGTGCTGAAAGACATGGGAACAGCATGGGGAAGACCCCTGGAAGCATCTCTGACACCCAGGTCACTGCCTAAAAGTGTGCCCATCAGAAGTGATCCTTTCTGCATCAGAAGATGCAGACTTGCAACTATTCCCGTCCAAGTCCTTGTCCCAGGGCAGTGTTCAATTGTACCTCCCCCATTCCTTGCAATGCAAGCACAAGTATGCAGCCTGCCACCCACTCACCCCCAGGCTGCAATACCATACTGCTAGCTTGCACTTGAAATTGGGCCGTTTAGTTTGGAGGAGGCCGAAGCTGGCCATTACCTCATGGCTGCTTTGGCAGCGAGGTATCCATACTCAGTCCCCAGCCGCCCGGCAGCCGGGTGTCCACGCTCGGTCCCCAGCCGCCAGGGGGCGGCCGGGTGTCCATACTCCGTCCCCAGCAGCCCTGCGGCAGGGGGTCCACACACGGTCCCCAGCCGCCCCTATTTCTCCTTGGAATTTCCCACACACTTTTCTTAGCCAAGCCTGCTTTAGGGCAGCATTGGACGAGCCCACCAGAGAACCAGACTCCTCCGGTGGGCCCTGGCTTCTCCATCAGGGGAGTTGAGAGTGCCAAGGTGAGGAGCATGATGATGATGATAGAAGTTAGCATCTGCTTTGTTTTCTTGGAATGCAAGCGTTAGTGTGCAACCTGCCACCCACCCACCCCCAGGCTGCAATACCATACTGCTAGCTTGCTTGCACTTGAAATTGGGCCTTTTAGGCATGTGGAGGCAGACATCGGCCACCATGTCATGGCCGTGTCGGTGGTCTGGTATCCATACTCAGTCCTCAGTCCCCAGCCGCCCGGCGGCCGGGTGTCCACGCTCGGTCCCCAGCCGCCAGGGGGCAGCCGGGTGTCCATGCTCGGTACCCAGGCACCACCCGCGGACCGGTGTCCACACACGGTCCCCAGCCGCCCCTATTTCTCCATGGAACTTCCCCCCACACTTTTCTTAGCCCGGCCTGCTTTAGGGCAGCATTGGATGAGCCCACCAGAGAACCAGACTCCTCCGGTGGGCCCTGGCTTCTCCATCAGGGGAGTTGAGAGTGCCAAGGTGAGGAGCATGATGATGATGATAGAAGATAGCATCTGCTTTGTTTCCTTGGAATACAAGTGTAAGTGTGCAACCTGCCACCCACCCACCAAGAGGCTGCAATACCATACTGCTAGCTTGCTTGCACTTGAAATTGGGCCTTTAGGCATGTGGAGGAAAACGCTGGCCATCATGTCATGGCTGCGTCGGCGGCCTGGTATCCATAATCAGTCCCCAGCCGCCCGGCGGCCGGGTGTCCGTGCTCGGTCCCCAGCCACCAGGGGGCGGCCGGGTGTCCATACTCGGTCCCCAGCCGTCCCGCGGCCGGGTGTCCACACAATGTCCCCTGCCAACTGGGGGCGGTCGGGTGTCCATAAACGGTCCCCAGCCACCCCTATTTCTCCTTGGAACTTCCCCACACACTTTTCTTAGCCCGGCGTGCTGTAGGGCAGCATTAAACGAGCCCACCAGAGAGCCAGACTCCTCCGGTGGGCCCTGGCTTCTCCATCAGGGGAGTTGAGAGTGCCAAGGTGAGGAGCATGATGATGATGATAGAAGTTAGCATCGGCTTTGTTTTCTTGGAATGCAAGCGTAAGTGTGCAACCTGCCACCCACCCACCCCCAGGCTGAAATACCATACTGCTAGCTTGCTTGCACTTGAAATTGGGCCTTTTAGATATGTGGAGGCAGACGTTGGCCACCATGTCATGGCTGCGTCGGCGGCCTGGTATCCATATTCAGTCCCCAGCCGCCCGGCGGCCGGGTGTCCACTCTCGGTCCCCAGCCGACAGGGGGCAGCCGGGTGTCCATAAACGGTCCCCAGCCGCTCCTATTTCTCCTTGGATCTTCCCCCAACACTTTTCTTAGCTCGGCCTGCTTTAGGGCAGCATTGGACGAGCCCACCAGACTCCTCCGGTGGGTCCTGGCTTTTCCATCAGGGGAGTTGAGAGTGCCAAGGTGATGAGCATGATGATGATGATAGAAGTTAGCATCTTCTTTGTTTTCTTGGAATGCAAGCGCATGTATGTAGTAGCAGCTAGGGCTGAGGTGGTCAGCATTTTGGCGCATATCCTACCTCCTCCGAGGATTGCTGGATGTTTTCCTGCTACTTTCCCAGTTCTATGACTCACATTAAAACAAAGCTTCAGGTGATGAATGATGGATGAGGTGGTGGCAAAGGAGAAAGAGTAGGAGGAACAGGGACCATTCACATCAAAATCAGGCCAGTCAACCACACATGTCTTTTAGGATATATTTCTGTACCAAAAGGAGCGGTTCGGCTACACAGTTATAGGGCATGCAGTGAGTGCAATGCCTACCAAAAATTTCGAGGCACTCCAATGCCCCTTGGAAGAGACATGGAGGTCAGAGGGCCTTAACTAAACCGTTTTTTCCATTTATAGCAACTGGGTCTCCTGTGCATTGTTGGCCTAAGCAGTGAATGGCAGGCTTTCCAAAAATTATGAGGAACTGCAATGCCCCTTGAAACAGACGTGGATTACAGCATACTAAAAACCTTCTACCCATTATTGGGGAGTGGGTCTCCCTTAGTGTTCGCCTATGCATTGAAAAGGAAAAGCTGACTAAAATTAGGAGGAAAGGCAATGCCCGTTCGAAGAATAGTGGAGTTCGCAGTGGAATAAAAAGACAATATCAATGCCCCTTGAAAAAGTGGTAGCGGTCGCAGTAGCTTAATAAGATGGATTTAATGCCCCTGGGAAAAGTGGTGGAGGTCGCTGTAGCTTAACAAGACAGTTATAATGCCACTTGGAAGAGACGTGGAGGTCGCAGTAGCTTAACAAGATAGTTTTAATGCCCCTTGGCAGAGACGTGGAGGTCGCAGTAGCTTAACAAGACGGTTTTAATGCCCCTTGGAAGAGACGTGGAGGTCGCTGTAGCTTGACAAGACAGTTTTAATGCCCATTGGAGGAGACGTGGAGGTCGCAGTAGCTTAACAAGAAAGTTTTAATGCCCCTGGGAAAAGTGGTGGAGGTCGCAGTAGCTTAACAAGACGGTTTTAATGCCCCTTGGAAGATTGGTGGAGTTCACAGTGGAATAAAAAGACAATATCAATGCCCCTTGAAAAAGTGGTGGAGGTCACAGTAGCTTAACAAGACCGTTTTAATGCCCCTTGAAAGAGACGTGGAGGTCGCAGTGGAATAAAAAGACAGTATCAATACCCCTGGGAAAAGTGGTGGAGTTCGCAGTAGCTTAATAAGTTGGTTTTAATGCCCCTTGGAAGAGAAGTGGAGGTCGCAGTGGAATAAAAATACAATATCAGTGCCCCTTGGTAGAGACTTGGAGGTCTCAGTAGCTTAACAAGACGGATTTAATGCCCCTTGGAAGAGACGTGGAGGACGCAGTAGCTTAACAAAAGGGTTTTAATGCCCCTTGGAAGAGACGTGGCGGTTCCAGTAGCTTAACAAGACGGTTTTAATGCCCCTGGGATATGAGGTGGAGGTCGCAGTAGTTTAACAAGATATTTTTAATGCCCCTTGGAAGAATGGTGGAGTTCGCAGTTGAATAAAAAGACAATATCAATGCCCCTTGAAAAAGTGGTGGAGGTCGCAGTAGCTTAACAAGACTGTTTTAATGCCCCATGGAAGAGACGTGGAGGTCGCAGTGAAATAAAAAGACAATATCAATGCCCCTTGGAAAAGACGTGGAGGTCGCAGTAGCTTAACAAGATGGTTTTAATGCCCCTTGGAAGAGACGTGGAGGTCGCAGTAGCTTAACAAGACAGTTTTAATGCCCCTTGGAAGAGACGTGGAGGTCGCAGTAGCTTAACAAGACAGTTTTAATGCCCCTTGGAAGAGACGTGGAAGTCGCAGTAGCTTAACAAGATGGTTTTATTGCCCGGGGAAAAGTGGTGGAGGTCGCAGTGGAATAAAGAGACAATATCAATACCCCTGGGAAAAGTGGTGGAGGTCACAGTAGCTTAACAAGACGGTTTTCATGGCCCTTACAAGAGCCATGCAGTACAGCATATTAAAAACATTATTCCCATTATTGGGGAGTGGGTCTCCCATAGTCTTTGCCTATACCCTCCAAGCAAAAGCTGCCAAAAATTAGGACGGAGGAACTTGTAATGCTGGCAACATGGACCACGGTCACCCTGGGGGTATAGTGGTGGTGGAGGCTGAGGATAAGTAGAAGAGCAAAATACATCCGAAATGAGGAAGCGTATACCCATGAGTGGGTGTGAAGCGGTGCATGGGAATACACCTCCCGAAATAACACAGTGGATTTGACTTTATTTTACTCTGCTGCCATTTGGTGGTGATGAGAAGTCTGGCCCAATCCAGCCCTTGTTCATTTTGATAAGGGTCAGCTTGTCAGCATTGTCTGTTGACAAGTGAGTGCGCTTATCAGTTATAATTCCCTCAGCGGCACTAAAAACACGCTCCGATAACACGCTAGTGGCAGGGCAGGCCAGGACCTCCAAGGCGTTCAGAGCAAGTTCATTCCAAGTGTCCAGCTTGGATACCCAATAATTAAAAGGCACAGAGGAATCACAGAGGACGCTGGTACAGTCGGCAAGGTACTCCCTCACCATCTTTTGAAAGTTTCCACTCCTTGTGAGAGTACCCCGCACCTCAGGGCCTGTAAGCTGGGCGGGTCTCAGAAAACTGTCCCAGAATGTTGACAGTGTTCCCCTGCCTCTGCTGGATTGGAGTTGCGTCTCTCTTGCCTGTACGCCTTGGTTGGTCAACGAACTGTGACCTCTGCCGCTAGCGTGTTCAGATGGGAATTTTTTTAACAGTTCTGCAGCAAGGGCCTTCTGGTACTGCCCCATTTTTGTAGACCTCTCCACCTCAGGAATAAGAGAGTGAAAGTTCTCCTTGTAGCGGGGGTCTAAAAGTGTCACCAACCAGTAATGAGTGTCACCCAACATTTTGACAACGTGAGGGTCACGGTTAAGGCAGCGTATCATAAAGTCAGCCATGCGTGCCAGACTGGTAACAGGTAAGACTTCCGTGTCCTCACCAAGGTGACTACTGACCATGCTCTCCTCCTTCTCCTTCTCCTCCCCCCTGTCCTCAGGCCACCCACGCTGAACCGACTGAATGACAGTTGTACAGGTACTACCGTCACAGCGCATGATACCAGCTTCTGTTCTTCCTCCTCCTCCTCCTCTCCCTCATTGTCCCCCATTGCACGTTGGGATGAGATGAGGCTGGGCTGTGTGTAATCGCCCATTACGGCTTCTTGATCCATCTCATCATACTCTGGCTGCAATGCCTCCTCTTTAATTCTCTGCAGAGAGCATTGCAAAAGACAGACAAGTGGGATGCTGACGCTAATAATGGCGTCATCGCCACTCACCATCTTGGTGGACTCCTCAAAGTTTGTCAGGATGGTACATATGTCAGACATCCAGGTCCACTCCTGAGGTCTTATGTGTGGAGTCTGACCTGAATATCGACGGCCTTGTTGCAGCTGATACTCCACAACTGCTCTCTTCTGCTCACAAATCCATTGCAACATGTGGAGGGTAGAGTTCCAACGTGTTGGGACATCACACACCAGTCGGTGTGCCGGAAGCTGCAAACGCTGCTGCAACACAGCAAGGGCGGCGGAAGCTGTAGCCGACTTCTGAAAATGAGCTGCCAGGTGGTGTAATTTGACGAGCAGATGTGGCAACTCGGGGTACGATTTAAGAAACCGCTGAACCACGAGATTAAGCACATGAGCCAGGCATGGTACGTGTGTGATCTCGCCTCGCCGCCACCAGGTTATGGCCATTGTCACACATGACCATGCCGGGATGTAGGTTCAGCGGTCTCAGCCACAGATCTGCCTGCTCTTTCACAGCTGTCCACAACTCACAAGCAGTGTGTACAGTGTCCATTTTAATACATGATCAGATATTAAAATAAAACATCAGAATGATGTCAGTTTGAGGCTAAATACCCTGTCTGAGAACTGATTTTGATAAGTGATTCTGATAAGTGATTTTGACGACTGATTCTGATGAGTGATTCTGACGAGTGATTTTGACGAGTGATTCTGACGAGTGATTCTGACGAGTGATTTTGATGAGTGATTCTGACGAGTGATTCTGACGAGTGATTTTGATGAGTGATTCTGACAGGTGATTCTGCCAAGTGATTCTGACAAATGATTTTGACAAGTGATTCTGCCAAGTGATTTTGACAAATGATTTTGACGAGTGATTCTGACGAGTGATTCTGACGAGTGATTTTGATGAGTGATTCTCACCAGTGATTCTGACGAGTGATTTTGACGAGTGATTCTGACTACTGATTTTGACAAATGATTTTGACAAGTGATTCTGCCAAGTGATTTTGACAAATGATTCTGCCGAGTGATTCTGACGAATGACTTTGACAAGTGACTTTTACAACTATAATAATAATAATAATAAAAAGAAAAACAAGTAACTATTCGCTGATGAAGCTTGAACCCAAAATTCTGTGTCCCAAAGATAGTACACTAACCACTGAGCTATAAACTCAGTTGTTAAAGCTTGGGAGCTCTATTTGGTTATATGATTTTCAGTGCAAACTTGTCTATAACTCATTGGGACTTATGTACAGACTGCAAGCAAGCCAAATTCAAATGATGTTTGATTTTGATGTGTGAATCTGACGTGTGACTTTCTTCAAACATCAGAATCAGAATCACAATGACTTTTAGTCACCCTGATTATTTTCATGGTTGATGTCATAAGACAAGAAAAACTGCCAGTTACTATCACTTGACTTGATAGCGCAATGGTAAGGTATCAGCCTCTGAAACTACAGCGTCAGAGTTCAAATCCTGTTAGGAATAATAGTTTTTTTATTAATTATGCCTATGTAGCACACAAACTACAGGGGTATTTTACTTTTAATATCTGACACTGATTGTCATCCTGATGTGTTAAGAGTTTCAGACATGCTGTCTATTTGCATGGTAAATTACATAGCCTAAATAAATTGGGGGGCACTAATTTACTACATATCTATTTCCAAGTGACTTTATATTTGCATAATTTCTTAAAGGGGTCTAATGATAAAATGTCTTTATAGTAAATTTTTATTTCCATCCACCCAAGTACTGGCTGCAAACTCCCAATTTACTTTTGCTATGTAATTTACCATGCAAATAGACAGCGTGTCTGAAACTCATAACACGTCAGGATGACAATCAGAGTGTCAGAATCACTCGTCAAAATCACTCATCAGAATCACTCGTCAGAATCACTCGTAAGAATCACTCGTCAGAATCACTTGTCAGAATCACTCGTCAAAATGACTTGTCAGAATCACTTGTCAAAATCACTTGTCAAAATCACTTGTCAGAATTACTCATCAAAATCACTCGTCAGAATCACTCGTCAAAATCACTCGTCAAAATCACTTGTCAGGATCACTTGTCAGAATCATTTGTCAAAATCACTTGTCAGAATCACCTGTCAAAATCACTCGTCAGAATCACTTGTCAAAATCACTCGTCAGAATCACTCGTCAGGATCAGTTGTCAGGATCACTTGTCAGAATCATTTGTCAAAATCACTTGTCAGAATCACTTGTTAGAATCACTTGTCAAAATCACTTGTCAGGATCACTTGTCAGAATCATTTGTCAAAATCACTTGTCAAAATCACTTGTCAGAATCACTCATCAAAATCACTCGTCAAAATCACTCGTTAGAATCACTTGTCAAAATCACTTGCCAGGATCACTTGTCGGAATCATTTGTCTAAATCACTTGTCAAAATCACTTGTCAGAATCACTCGTCAAAATCACTCGTCAAAATCACTCGTCAGAATCACTTGTCAAAATCACTTGTCAAAATCACTTGTCAGGATCACTTGTCAGACAGGGTATTTAGCCTCAAACTGACATCATTCTGATGCTTGATTTTGATATCTGATCATGTCCTAAAATGGACGCTGTACCCTCCCTGGTCCAGCGTTCATGGACATGGGAAATGAATGATCACTTTCTAAAAGACAAAATCTGTATGGCAGAATTAAAGGATTCTATTGATTCTTTTTTTGCAGATCAGACCTCAATACCTCTGCAATGGGAAACTTTAAAATGTGTCATGAGAGGCGTGTTGATTAAGCATGGTTCAAAACTCAAAAAGTAGAGAACTCTAAAGGTAAATGACCTTTTGAGACAGATACACACACTTGAGGTCTTGCATAAACATACGTTGTCGCCTAACACTCTAAAAGAATTATTCAAAAAAGGAATGATCTCAAGATCTTGCTAGACCAAAAATATCTAAGGCACAGGGAGCTAATTAAAAACTTTTTTTATGAATTGTCAGATAAATGTGAACGGGCACTCTCAAGGTTTCTTCACCCTCGATCTGTGGCGGCATACGTTTCATGTATCGGAAAACAAAATGGGGAGGATGCTCATAATCCTACAGAAATCATTGACATATTCCGCTCATACTATGAGAAGTTGTACAATATTAAAGGCCAATACTCTGATCTCTCTCCTTCTGACCTATCTATCCGAATTAAGGAGTACATACAAGATACTTCTTTACCCTCTTTAGATAGTCAGGTTTCTGAGGCACTGGAAAATGACATTACAGAGGAGAAGGTCAATCTTGCAATTCAATATACACCATCTGGTAAAAGTCCTGGCCCAGACGGATTTACTCCAGCATTCTATAAGTCCCTTAAAACTCAGCTATCCCCTGTTATGAACAAAACCTTTAATTCATTAAATGATAAGACATGTATTGTCCCCCAATCATTGGAAGCTCATATTAACGTTCTCCCTAAACCAGGTAAGGATCTTAAAATCACTGCTAATTATAGACCCATATCATTAATAAATGTGGACATTAAAATACTCTCAAAAATACTAACAGAAAGACTTACCCCATTGTTGCCCTCTCTTATAAATACTGATCAAGTAGGATCAAGTAGGATTTATTCAGGGCCGAGAGGCAAGAGACAACACTATTATGACCATGTTGCTAATCTCTAAAGCTAAAAGGAGCTCAATATCTATGGGCCTTTTATCTGTTGATGCAGAAAAGGCCTTTGACAGGGTTCATTGGGGGTTTATGAAGGAGGCATTATGTCAAATAGGTATGGACCACAATTTTTACAGTTAATTTTTTCCCTGTACTCTGGCTCTACTGCTAGAGTTAGGGTCAAAGGAACCTTGTCCTCACCTTTTGCGAAACGAAACGGGACTAGACAAGGGTGCCCTCTGTCCCCCCTTCTGTACGTGATAGTGATGGAACTCTTGGCCAATGCAATAAGGAAAAACAGCAATATTCATGGGGTTAAAATAGGTACCAGGACATATAAGACAGCATTATATGCAGATGACCTTCTCATCTATGTGTCTCAGCCTCAGGCATCTCTTCCTGCTTTAATGAAGGAGTTTGATAGATCCTGAGTAATTTTAAAGTTAATTATTAGTGTTGAGCGACCACTAAAATGCTCGGGTGCTCGGGCCGAGCTCGCCGTGATACTCGGGTGCTCGACCCGAGCAACGAGCCAAATGTTAGTATATGGGAGACCCGAGCATTTGTGCGGCGGCACCCCCGGCAGTCTTTTAAAAACCTAACAAGTGCCCAAAACGATAGTGACAGTGCTCAAATGACATGGGGACAGCATGGGGATTGCCCCAGGAAGCATTACTGACCCCCAGGTCACTGCTGTCAACAACGTGGTCAGAGGTATTAAGCCACTTTTAAGGGCTCACAATAAAACGTTTAAAAACTAAACTGAAACTGCTTTGAAATATGTTAAGGAAGTTCCTTTCCAGGGTAAAGACTTGTGTATAAGGTAAAATAAATAACCCCCCCAAAAAATACTCCTCCACACCTTGGGCTACGTTCACAAGTAGCATTTTTTATGCGTTTTTGCACTTTTGTATTGCTTTCAACCGTGTCAAATGCATTCACCGGGAAATGTCATTTTAACATTTTACAACCTTATCTGGCCATGTGCTGTGTGACACATGCATACAGTGCTGAAAAGACATGGGAACAGCATGGGGAAGACCCCTGGAAGCATCTTTGACACCCAGGTCACTGCCTAAATGTGTGCCCATCAGAAGTCATCCTTGCCGCATCAGAAGATGCAGACTTGCAACTATCCCCGTGCAAGCTCTTGTCCCAGGGCACTGTTCAATTGTACCTCCCCCATTCGTTGCAATATGCAGCCAACCACCCACCCACCCCCAGGCTGCAATACCATACTGCTTGCTTGCACTTGAAATTGGGCCTTTTAGGCATGTGGAGGCGGAATCTGGCCACCACGTCATGGCTGCGTTGGCGGCCTGGAATCCATACTCAGTCCCCAGCCGCCCGGCGGCCGGGTGTCCACACTCGGTCCCCAGCCGCCAGGGGGTGGCCGGGTGTCCATATTCGGTCCCCAGCCGCCCTGCGGCCGGGAGTCGACACACGGTCCCCAGCCGCCTGGGGGCAGCCGGGTGTCCATAAACGGTCCCCATCCGCCCCTATTTCTCCTTGGAACATCCCCCCACACACTTTTCTTAGCCTGGCCTGCTTTAGGGCAGCATTGGACGAGCCCACCAGAGAACCAGTCTCCTCCGGTGGGCCCTGGCTTCTCCATCAGGGGAGTTGAGAGTGCCAAGGTGAGGAGCATGATAATGATGATAGAAGTTAGCATCTGCTTTGTTTTCTTTTAATGCAAGCTTAAGTGTGCAGCCTGCCACCCACCCACCCCTAGGCTGCAATGCCATACTGCTAGCTTGCACTTGAAATGGAGCCTTTTAGTTTGGTGGAAGTCGAAGCTGGCCACTACCTCATGGCTGCTTCGGCAGCGAGGTATCCATACTCAGTCCCCAGCTGCCCCTATTTGTCCCGATGTGCCTTATACATAAGATTAAGCGCGCATACCAAAACATTACCTGTGCCCTCTCCAGTGCATTTAGTGGGAAGGACAGCCTATTCCGCTGTAGTGTGTTCATGCCAAACCCCTGTTCATGGTTCATGCGAAGATGCCTCCCACCCTGCACCTGTCGTTGCAGATTTGCAACTATCACCGTTCAAGTCCTTGTCCCAGGGCAGTGTTCAATTGTACCTCTCCCATTCCTTGCAATGCAAGCACAAATATGCAGCCAACCACCCACCCACCCCCAGGCTGGAATACCATACTGCTTGCTTGCACTTGAAATTGGGCCTTTTAGGCATGTGGAGGCGGAATCTAGCCACCACGTCATGGCTGCATTGGCGGCCTGGAATCCATACTCAGTACCCAGCCGCCCGGCGGCCGGGTGTCCACACTCGGTCCCCAGCCGCCAGGGGGCGGTCGGGTGTCCATACTCGGTCTAAAGCCGCCCCGTGGCCGGGTGTCCATAAACGGTCCCCAGCCACCAATATTTCTCCTTGGAACATCCCCCCATAAACTTTTCTTAGCCCGGCCTGCTTTAGGGCAGCATTGGACTAGCCCACCAGAGAACCAGACTCCTCCGGTGGGCCCTGGCTTCTACATCAGGGGAGTTGAGAGAGCCAAGGTGAGGACCATGATGATGATGATAGAAGTTAGCATCTGCTTTGTTTTCTTGGAATGCAAGTGCATGTATTTAATAGCGGCTAGGCCTGAGGTGATCAGCGTTTTGGCGCATATCCTACCTCCTCCGAGGATTGCTGGATGTTTTCCTGCTACTATCCCAGTTCTATGATTCCCGTTAAAACAAAGCTTCAGGTGATAAATGATGGATGAGGCAGTGGCAAAGGAGAAAGAGCAGGAGGAACAGGGACCATTCACATCAATATCAGGCCAGTCAATCCCATATGTCTTATAGGATATATTTCTGTAACAAAAGGAGCGGTTCGGCTACACAGTTATAGGTCATGCATTGAGTGCATTGCCTACCAAAAATTTTGAGGCACTCCAATGCCCCTTGGAAATGACATGGAGGTCAGAGGGCCTTAACTAAACCGTTTTTTCCAGTTATAGCAACTGGGTCTCCTGTACACTGTTGGCCTAAGCAGTGAATGGAAGGCTTTCCAAAAATTATGAGGAACTGTAATGCCCCTTGAAACAGACGTGGATTACAGCGTACTAAAAACCTTCTACCCATTATTGGAGAGTGGGTCTCCCTTAGTTTTCGCCTTTGCATTGAAAAGCAAAAGCTGACTAAAATTAGGAGGAAATGCAATGCTTGTTGGAAGAGTCTTGGAGGTTAGAGGTAATTAAAAACTACATTTCAATGCCCCTTGGAAGAGCTGTGGAGTTCATAGTGGCTTAAGAAGACTCTTTTAATGCCCCTTTGAAGAGACGTGAAGGTCACAGTAGGTCAACAAGACGGTTTTAATGCCCCTCGGAAAAGTGGTGGAGGTTGCAGTAGCTTAACAAGACAGTTTTAATGCCCCTTACAAGAGCCATACAGTACAGCATCTTAAAAACATTATTCCCATTATTGGGGAGTGGGTCTCCCATAGTCTTTGCTTATGCCTTCCAAGCAAAAGCTGCCAAAAATTAGGATGGAGGAACTTGCAATGCCCCTTACAAGAGAAATGCAGTACAGCATATTACAAACATTATTCCCATCATTGGGGAGTGGGTCTCCCATAGTATTTGCTTATGCCTTCCAAGCAAAAGCTGCCAAAAATTAGGACGGAGGAACTTGCAATACCCCTTACAAGAGTCATGCAGTACAGCATATTACAAACATTATTCCCATTATTGGGGAGTGGGCCTCCCATAGTCTTTGCTTAGGCCTTCCATCAAAAGCTGCCAAAAATTAGGAGGAAATGCAATGTCCGTTCGAAGAGTCGTGGAGGTTAGAGTTATTAAAAAACAATATTTCAATGCCCCTTGGAAGAGCTGTGGAGTTCAGAGTGGTTTTACAAGACGCTTATAATGCCCCTCGGAAAAGTGGTGGACGTCACAGTAGCTTAACAAGACGCTTGTAATGCCCCTCGGAAAAGTGGTGGAGGTCCCAGTAGCTAAACAAGACGCGTTTAATGCCCCTCGGAAAAGTCGTGGAGGTCCCAGTAGCTTAACAAGATGGTTTTAATGCCCCCCGGAAGAGTGGTGGAGGTCGCAGTAGCTTAACAAGACACTTTTAATGCCCCTCGGAAAAGTGGTGGAGGTCACATTAGCTTAACAAGATGGTTTTAATGCCCCTCAGAAGAGACATGGAGGTCCCAATAGCTTAACAAGATGGTTTTAATGCCCCTCGGAAAAGTGGTGGAGGTCCCAGTAGCTTAACAAGACGCTTTTAATGCCCCTCGGAAAAGTGGTGGAGGTCACAGTAGCTTAACAAGATGCTTTTAATGCCCCTCAGAAAAGTGGTGGAGGTCGCAGTAGCTTAACAAGATGCTTTTAATGCCACTTACAAGAGCCATACAGTACAGCATCTTAAAAATATTATTCCCATTATTGGGGAGTGGGTCTCCCACAGTCTTTGCTTATGCCTTCCAAGCAAAAGCTGACAAAAATAAGGACGGAGGAACTTTCAGTAATGGCAACACGGACCACGGTCACCCTGGTGGTATAGTGGTGGTGGAGGCTGAGGATAAGGAGAAGAACATAAATCAGCCGAAATGAGGAAGCGTATACCCATGTGTGGGTGTGAAGCGGTGCATGTGAATGCACCTCCCGAAATAACACAGTGGATTTGACTTTATGTTACTCTGCTGTCATTTGGTGGTGATGAGAAGTCTGGCCCAAACCAGCCCTTGTTCATTTTGATAAGGGTCAGCTTGTCAGCATTGTCAGTTGACAGGCGAGTGCGCTTATCAGTTATAATTCCCCCAGCGGCACTAAAAACACGCTCCTATAACACGCTAGTGGCAGGGCAGGCCAGGACCTCCAAGGCGTACAGAGCGAGTTCATTACAAGTGTCCAGCTTGGATACCCAATATTTAAAAGGCACAGAGGAATCACAGAGGATGCTGGTACGGTCGGCAAGGTACTCCCTCACCATCTTTTGAAACTTTGCACTCCTTGTGAGAGTACTCCGCGCCTCAGGGCCTGTAAGCTGGGCGGGTCTCAGAAAACTGTCCCAGAACATTGACAGTGTTCCCCGGCCTATGCTGGATTGAAGTTGCCTCTCTCTCGCTTGTACACCTTGATTTGTCAACGAACTGTGACCTCTGCCGCTAGCGTGTTCAGATGGGAATTTTTTTAACAGTTCTGCAGCAAGGGCCTTCTGGTACTGCCCCATTTTTGTAGACCTCTCCACCTCAGGAATAAGAGAGTGAAAGTTCTCCTTGTAGCGGGGGTCTAAAAGTGTCACCAACCAGTAATGACTATCACCCAACATTTTGACAACGCGAGGGTCACGGTTAAGGCAGTGTAACATAAAGTCAGCCATGCGTGCCAGACTGGTAATGGGCAAGATTTCAGTGTCCTCACCAAGATGACGACTAACCATGCTCTCCTCCTCCTCCTCCCCCCTGTCCTCAGGCCACCCACGCTGAACCGACGGTATGACAGTTGTACAGGTACTACCGTTTACAGTGCACGATACCAGCTCCTGTTCTTCCTCCTCCTCCTCCTCCTCTCCCTCATTGTCCCCCAATGCACATTGGGATGAGATGAGGCTGGGCTGTGTGTAATCGACCGATATGGCTTCTTCTTCCATCTCATCATACTCTGGCTGCAATGCCTCCTCTTTAATTCTCTGCAGAGAGCGTTGCAAAAGACAGACAAGTGGGATGCTGACGCTAATGATGGCGTCATCGCCACTCACCATCTGGGTGGACTCCTCAAAGTTTGTCAAGATGGTACATATGTCAGACATCCAGGTCCACTCCTGAGGTCTTATGTGTGGAGTCTGACCTGAATATTGAAAGCCTTGTTGCAGCTGGTACTTCACCACTTCTCTCTTCTGCTCACAAATCCTTTGCAACATGTGGAGGGTAGAGTTCCAACGTGTGGGGACATCACACACCAGTCTGTGTGACGGAAGCTGCAAATGCTGCTGCAACACAGCAAGGGTGGCGGAAGCTGTAGCCGACTTCCGAAAATGAGCTAACAGGCGGCATACTTTGACGAGAAGATCTGGCAACTCGGGGTACGATTTAAGAAACCGCTGAACCACGAGGTTAAGCACATGAGCCAGGCATGGTACGTGTGTGATCTCGCCTCGCCTCAGAGCCGCAACCATGTTACGGCCATTGTCACACACGACCATGCCTGGATGCAGGTTCAGCGGTCTCAGCCACAGATCTGCCTGCTCTTTCACAGCTGTCCACAACTCACAAGCAGTGTGAGATTTCTCACCTAAGCTTATGAGTTTCAGCACAGCCTGTTGCCGCTTGGCGGAGGCAGTACTGCAGTGCTTCCAGCTTGTAACTGATGTGGTTATATCTGAGATGGAGGCTGAACATGAGGAGGAGAAGGATGATGCGCAGGAGCTGTACACTGTGGGGGCAACTCTGACTGACATAGGGCCCGCAATCCTCGGTGTGGGGAGGATGTGTTCCATCACAAGGTCCGACTGGGTCCTGGCTTCCACTATGTCTACCCAGTGTGCCGTCAGGGAGATGTACCGTCCCTGGCCACAAGCACTTGTCCACGTGTCCGTTGTCAGGTGGACTCTCCCAGTAACTGCGTTGTTGAGGGCACGGCAGATGTTTTGGGACACGTGCTTGTGTAGTGCGGGGATGGCACACCGGGCAAAATAGTGATGGCTGGGGACCGAGTACCGAGGGACGGCCACCGCCATAAGGTTGCGGAAGGATTCCGTCTCCACCAGCCTAAAAGGCAGCATTTCCAATGCAAGCAGTTGTGAAATGTGCGAATTTAGGACTGTGGCCCCTAAGGGGTGTTAGCTGCGAATTTCCGCTTTCGTTCAAAGGTCTGGGATATGGACAATTGAACGCTGCGGTGGGACGTGGACCTGGACGTTGATGCTGTTTCTTGAGAAACTGCCATAACAAGTGAAGACTGAGAGGAGGGGGCATCTTTGCATGAAGTATGGACAGGGGATTGCCTTGCACACACAACAGGGGGTTCTATTGCACGCACAACAGGGGAGAAGTGGTGACACCCGCTGACACTGGTCGTGGACCCTGGGGTTTGTCCCACAAAGTCGGGTGCTTTGCTGCCATGTGCCTGATCATGGTAGTGGTGGTCAGGCTGGTATATTTGTCACCACTGCTGATGCTGGCATGGCAGGTGGTACAAATGGCCTTTCTGGGGTTATCAGCAGAGTCTTTAAAAAATTCTAGACTCTGGAAGACCTACCGGTTGTACTGGCAACGTCCCTCGTGTTGGTGTTACGGGGAACTGTTGGCCGCCTTCTGTGTGCGGCCACCACACTGCTTCTTCCTGCCTGTTGGGGAACTCTGCCTCCCTCACCCTGTGCTGCTGGCCTCGCTCTGCATGTCCTCCTGCCACGTTGGGTCAGTTACTAGATCATCCACCACCTCCTCCTCTTCCACTTGCGCACCACGATCCTCCTCCTCACTAGTGTTGAGCCACCCCCGTAGTGTTCAGTTCGGTTCGTCGAACACCCGTGTGTTCGCCGAACTGTTCGTCGAACTGTTCGTCAAACACCTTCGAACACCATTAAAACCAATGGCAGGCAAACAAAAACACATAGAAACACATAGAAAACACATTCAAAGGTGTCCAAAAGCTGACAAACTACTCAGAAGACACAACTAACACATGGAAAAGTGACAAGTACATATAGTCATGCGAAAAGAAAAGAGGTGGAGGAGTAAAAGGAGGGGGAGACACAGATATAGGCATGTCATGCCCTTCTAAAATCCAAAAAGTGAGAAGCCGACACGTTCAGTCCGCTCCTGCCCATGCCACCTCCGCGTCGCCGGGTTTGTGCCAGAGCCGCGGTGAACCCTGATGGCCAGCCCCCCTCTCCCAATACTGGTGCCTGTCCGCTGGTGGGTCGAGCGAGCCCCCCTGTGGTGGAGGCAGCTCTAAGCTTTTTAATTTAAATTGTCTCTCTAATTTGAATGAATACACTTTAAATCCATTTACAAGGATCTATTGGAGGGCAAGTCTCATGCCAGCAGCCGCGTAATTCCAGCTCCAGTAGCGTCCACTAAAGCTGCTGCAGTTAAAAAGCTTTTATAAGGATCGAGCTCGGCTGTCCACCGCAAGGCATCCTACTGCCAGTCCCAGCCCCTATGCCTTGGGGTGCCTCCTGATGCTCTTCACTGTGTATCCCATGGTCCCGAAGCATTTCCTTTGAAAAAATTAAGTGTCCAAACTACAGGTGGTGTAGCTTGCTTAACAGCCGGGATAATCCGCTGACTAGCAGACACTGCTACTAGGCACAAAGTATTTCCTGGGCTAGATGCAGTTAAAAATTTGTAATTAGATACTCTCGTTGGATGCTGAGAAAGCATTCCATAGAGTCTCCTGGCATGCCATATATGATTCTCTTAAAAAGCTTGGGGTAGGGGTCTAGGGGACCCTTTTATAGCCAAAATCACGGCCCTGTATCACAATACGTCACCTAGGCTGAAGATAAATGGAACTGTAGCACCCTGAGGGCTCGGTCGCTACAGAGGTATTGCACCTCACCCAGAGGTGTGATATCTCACTCTCAGGTAAGGATGGAGTGTGCCAACGATCTCCTGTAATAAAAATAAAATAATAAAGCAACCTCATCCTTACCTTTCCATGGTTCCCACGACAGCTTCAGCTCTGCTACATCGAGATGACAGGATGGACCGCAGCAGAACGCTGCCATCCAGCCTGTCATCCCGCAGACACTGAGAAGAGCAGGCTTGCTTGCGCTCCACATTGTCTCTCTGTGACGGCATAAAGATGAGCCGAGGTCATGTCCAATGAACTCAGCTCACCTCATGCACGTCACTTACAGCGTGGGAGAATTCTCACGCTGAAGCGCTGAGTGCAGGAGAATTTTCCCACGCTGTCAGTGAGGTGCATCAGGTGAGCTGAGTTCATTGGACATGAGCTCACCTCATGCACGTCACTGACAGCGTGGGAGAATTCTCCTGCACTCAGCACTTCAGCGTGAGAATTTTTCCACGCTGTCAGTGACGTGCATGAGGTGAGCCGAGTTCATTGGACATGACCTCGGCTCATCTGGATGCCGTCACAGCGAGACACTGAGGAGCGCAAGCATGCCTGCGCTTCTCAGTGTTTGCGGGATGACAGGCTGGATGGCAGCGTTCTGCTGCGGTCCAGCCTGTCATCTCGATGTAGCAGAGCTGAAGCTGTCGTGGGAACCATGGAAAGGTAAGGATGAGGTTGGTTTATTATTTTTCTTTTATTGCAGGAGATCGTTGGCTTCAGCTGGAATGGGCGTGATTGTAAGTATGGTTTAATTTAGAACAATAAAGAATTGTGTCTTTATTTCAATTAAAGGACTTTATTCTGGGTGTTGTGTTTTTTTTAAATACTTTACTAGAAATTCATGGCGGTCATGTCTAATACTGGCGTGACCCCATGAATTTTGGGCTTGGGGCCAGCTGATAATACCAAGCTGGCCCTAACCCCTTTATTACCCAGTGAGCCACCGCACCAGGGCCCTGGATGAGTTGGGTACAGCGCCAGAAGATCGCACTTCTATGAACGCGCCATTTTCCGGGGTGGCTGCGGACTGCAATTTGCAGCGGGGGGGGCCCAGAAAGCTTGGGCCTCCCTGCGCTGCAGATTCCAGCCCCCAGCTGCCTAGTTGTACCTGGCTGGACACAAAAATAGGGCGAAGCCCCACGTATTTTTTTTTTAATTATTTCATGAAATTCATGAAATAATTAAGAAAAAAAGGCCTTCCCTATATTGTTGTGTCCGGCCAGGTACAAATAGTCAGCTGGTGGTTGGGGGCAGCCCGTTCCTGCCTGCTGTACCTGGCTGGACACAAATATAGTGCGAAGCCCCACTTCAATTTTTTTAAATTATTTCAGGAAATTCATGAAATAATTTAAAGAAAATTGACGTGGGGCTTCGCCCTGTTTTTGTGTCCAGCCAGGTACAACTAGGCAGCTGGGGGCTGGAATCCGCAGCGCAGGGAGGCCCAAGCTTTCTGGGCCACCCCCGCTGCAAATTGCAGTCCGCAGCCAGCCCGGAAAATGGCGCGTTCATAGAAGCGCCATCTTCTGGCGCTGTACCCAACTCATCCAGGGCCCTGATGCGGTGGCTCACTGGGTAATAAAGGGGTTAGGGCCAGCTTGGCATTATCAGCTGGCCCTAAGCCCAAAATTCATGGGGTCACGCCAATATTAGACATGACCACCATGAATTTCTAGTAAAGTATTTAAAAAAACCACAAACACCCAGAAAAAAGTCCTTTAATTGAAATAAACACACAATTCTTTATTGTTCTAAATTAAACCATGCTTACCGTCACGCCCATTCCAGCTGAAGCCAACGATCTCCTGAAATAAAAGAATAATAATAAAGCAACATCATCCTTACCTTTCCATGGTTCCCATGACAGCTTCAGCTCTGCTACATCGAGATGACAGGCTGGACCGCAGCAGAACGCTGCCATCCTGCCTGTCATCCCGCAGACACTGAGAAGCGCAGGCTTGCTTACGCTCCACAGTGTCTCTCTGTGAGGGCATCCAGATGAGCCGAGTTAATGTCCAATGAACTCGGCTCACCTCATGCACGTCACTGACAGCGTGGGAAAATTCTCCTGCACTCAGCGCTTCAGCGTGGGAGAATTCTCACACTGAAGCGCTGAGTGCAGGAGAATTCTCCCACGCTGTCAGTGACGTGCAGGAGGTGAGCTGAGTTCATTGGACATGAGCTCACCTTATGCACGTCACTGACAGCGTGGGAAAATTCTCCTGCACTCAGCGCTTCAGCGTGGGAGAATTCTCACGCTGAAGCGCTGAGTGCAGGAGAATTCTCCCACACTGTCAGTGACGTACATGAGGTGAGCTGAGTTCATTGGACATGAACTCGTCTCATCTTTATGCCGTCACAGCCAGACACTGCAGAGCGCAAGCATGCCTGCGCTTCTCAGTGTCTGCGGGATGACAGGCTGGATGGCAGCGTTCTGCTGCGGTCCAGCCTGTCATCTCGATGTAGCAGAGCTGAAGCTGTCGTGGGAACCATGGAAAGGTAAGGATGATGTTGCTTTATTATTTTTCTTTTATTGCAGGAGATCGTTGGCTTCAGCTGGAATGGGCGTGATGGTAAGTATGGTTTAATTTAGAACAATAAAGGATTGTGTGTTTATTTCAATTAAAGGACTTTATTCTGGGTGTTTGTGTTTTCTTTTAACTTTGACTATGGGGTTAGTAATGGGGGTGTCTTATAGACGCCTCTCCATTACTAACCTGGGCTTGATGTCAGCTGGCATTATAAGCTGACATCAACCCCAGCCCTATTACACCCTGCCACCGCTACAGGGCAGCGTGGAAGAGCGAGGCTAAGTGCCAGAATTGGCGCATCCTATGAATGCGCCATTTCTGGGGCGGCTGACGGCTGGTATTTCTAGCCTGGGAGGGGGCCAATATTCATGGCTCCCTTCCTGGGCTATTAATATCAGCCCCCAGCTGTCTGCCTAGCCTTTGCTAGCTATTAAATTAGGGGGGACCCCACGTCATTTTTTTTGGGGGGTCCCCCATTTTAATAGCTAGTAAAGGCTATGTATTCAGCTGGGGGCTCATATTAGTAGCCTGGGAAGCTCCGTGGGTATTACCCCCTTCCCAGGCTTCAAACATCTGCCCCAGCTGTCTGCTTAACCTCCGCTAGAGACTAAAATTAAGGGGTACCCCACGCCAATTTTTTTTAATAATAAATCCTTTATTTTAATACTAAATGACAAGTACAGTAACCAACACTGTCACTGTACTTCATATATATGTGACTGACATGTTTCTATCTATCTAATCTATGTGTGATGCTCTATTCTTTCTGTTATAAATTGTCGGGTACAGATGCTGAATTGCCGGCCGGCTTTTTTAAAGAGACAGTGCATGAAAACACTATTATATTTTTTAATAAATCCTTTACACTAAATGACAAGTACAGTAAGCAACACTGTCACTGTACTTCATATATATGTGACTGACATGTTTCTATCTATCTAATCTATGTGTGAGGCTCTATTCCTTCTTGTCTAAATTGTCGGGTACCGGTGTATGCCGCTGCTGAATTGCCGGCCGGCTTTTTTAAAGAAAGCGTCTTCTGAGCAGTTTGTCAGCTTTTGGACACCTTTGAAGGTGTTTTCTATGTGTTTCTATGTGTTTTTGTTTGCCTGCCATTGGTTTTAACGGTGTTCGACGGTGTTCTAAGGTGTTCGACGAACAGTTCGACGAACAGTTCCTCGAACATCCCGGTGTTCGACGAACCGAACCGAACCCGAACACTACGGTGGTGGCTCAACACTATTGGTAAGAAAGGCCAGACAAAGGACACACAAAGGGGGTCCTGTGAAGCGCTCCAAAGTTATCTGGGAGTTGTCTGAGCCCCTCACCTGGTGAGCACAGTACGACGTGGGCAGCCGTTACCTGCAGACGTGGTCTGGATAATAAGAACTGTGAGTAAAGGCCCTGGACTGCATCACAGACTCCGTGTCGTTACTGCTGCTGCCCTGCACCATCACCCCCATCCTCCGCATACACTGCCCTGAGGCTATACTCCTCCCGTGGGGAGTTATGCTACGCTCTGCTGCACCCACAACACCAGCCTCAGCGGTCTGCCCTGCAGCGGCGGTTCACTCTGACTGCAATCCACGGGTGGCGTAGTCGGACATTTAAACATCAAAACCACATAAATAGTTCCGCCACTGGTTTGACCACCCTGAGCCACGGAACCGGGTCGCCGCCACGAAGACTACAACCACCAGCATCCACCAAAAAGGGTCCGGCTCCGGGTGTCCCAAGGCACAGGGGGTGCATCAGAACATTTTCATCACCTTTCACAATCACCAATGGGACAAGGCAGGGATGTCCTCTGTCCCCTCTCTTATACATCCTAGTGACGGAGCACCTGCTCTCATCAATTCACCATAACCCCAATATTAGGTGGATTGAGGTGGGAGGCACCGAGTACAAGTGCTCTCTATTTGCTGATGATGTCCTAGTATATATCACTCAATCACATATATCCATCCCTGCTGTTATGGCTGAAATAGATCACTTTGTTACATGGTCAAATTTTAAAATCAATGCAGCGAAGTCTGAGGCCCTCGATGTCTCCCTCCCCAAATCCATATAGGATTCCATCCAGTCCAACTTTCCCTTTGCCTGGCCCTCACAGGGTATCAAATACTTAGGAATTCCTATTCATAGAGACCTCTCCCATCTATGTTATCTTAATTTTGGGCCCTTTATTGAACAACTCCATACAGACCACGGTTGGCAAGTTAGAACTGTAAGATTCACTACGTGAACCACTGGTGTTTTGTGGAAAAGCACATGTACACTGTGTTCCAAATTATTATGCAAAAAGTGTTTAGGAGTGATAAGGGAAGAATTTGTTTGTTTGTCAGTTAAACTCATTGATGGTGATGTGTGTCAGGGCTCTTTATATCACTGTAAGCAAATGCAGACACCTGTGCTAATTAGTTTGGCAGGTGTGTCCAATGAAAGGCAAGACTACTTAAGAAGGCTGTCTCACATTATTAAGCAGCCTACATTTTCTGCCAAAATGGGAAAGAAAAAGGATGTATCGGCTGCTGAGAAGCAACAAATTGTGGAGTGTTTAGGTCAAGGCATGACTACAATCAACATTGTGCGATGACCAGGATGAAGTGTCTTGGCAATCAAGAAGTATGTAGCTGATTCACAGTACACACGTGTGCGTGCTGATAAGGGCAAATTGAGGACTCTTTTCTACAGGCAATTATGTCAGGTTAAAAGACCAGCGGCAAAAAAGCCTTGTCATGGCAGTAGACAAGTTTTTGAAGCTGCTGGTGCCTCCAACGTCCCCCGAACAACAAGATGCAGGGTCCTTCAGAGGTTTGCAGCTGTGCATACGCCATCCTGTCGACCTCCTCTATCCACTTCACACAAGCAGAAACGGCTCCAGTGGGCCAAACATTACATGAAGACTGATTTCAAAACTGTTTTGTTCACGGATGAGTGCCGTGCAGCGCTCGATGGTCCAGATGGATGGAGTGGAGGATGGCTGGTTGATAGACACCCCACGCAAACACGGCTACAGCGCCAACAAGGAGGAGGTGGAGTAATGTTTTGGGCTGGAATCATGGGGAGAGAGATTGTCGGCCCCTTTAGGATCCCTGAAGGCGCTAAAGATGAACTCCATAATATATGTGGATTTTCTCAAACAGCACTTCCTGCCATGGTTCAAGAAGAAGAACCGTGTATTTCACAGCAAGATCATTTTTTTGCATGATAATGCACCATCTCATGCTGCACATAAAACATCTGCATCTCTGGCTGATATGGGCATAAAAGGGGACAAACTTATGGTGTGACCCCCATGCTCCCCTGACCTCTACCCCATTCAGAACCTCTGGAGCATCATCAAAAGGAGTGTCTATGATGGCGGGAGGCAGTTCACATCTAAGCAACAGCTCTGGGAGGGTATTCTGTCCTCATGCAAAACAATTGAAGCAGAAACCATCCAAAACCTGACAAATTCAATGGACGAGAGAGTTCAGAAGCTCCTTTCGAACAAGGGGTCCTATGTGAAAATGTAACATCACCTAGAATAAAGTTTTGAGTTGAAAACTGTGTGATTTCAGTTTCTAATAACCTGCTAATGCTTATAATTTCAAAAATGACCATTTTTTTGGTCTTTATTAAAATGAAAAGGTTGATCGAAAAGTTTGGGGGATCTAAGAGTGTGGCAACCCAGTAGTCATGATTACTTTGAATTCTGACAATATGAGGGTCATGTTGCAGGTAGTGCAGCAAGAAGGCACTTATGTGTCTTGCGCATCTCGGAGCCCCAAAATTATTTTCCGGGCTAGATGCAGCTAAAAATTATTATTAATTTTAAATCTGGTGGAGCTTAGTATAGATGGCCTAATAGGATCAGTGCTGCACACTGCTACAAAGCCCAAATTATTTTCCAGTCAAGATACAGATAAACATGATTAGTAATTTTAAATCTGGTGGAGCTTATTATAGATGGCCTAATAGAATCAGTGCTGCACACTGCTACAAAGCCCAAATTATTTTCCAGTCAAGATACAGATAAACATGATTAGTAATTTGAAAGCTTAAAACGGTTGATAGGGTGATTTTAACCAATCATCAAGCTTTTACTCTCCCTAGGATGACACAGGGGTAGAAAAGTCGTTTCGGATCCATGATTTGTTCATCTTTATGAACGTGAGTCTGTCTACATTATCAGTGGAGAGCCGCGTGCGCTTATCTGTCAGCACACCACTAGCAGCGCTGAACACACGTTCAGACAGAACGCTGGCTGCGGGGCATGACAAGATCTCCAAGGCGTAAGTGGCTAGCTCCGGCCATTTATCCAGATTGGAAGCCCAAAAAGAGCAAGGGTCCAGTGACACAGTCATGGCTTCAATGTTTAATTGGAGATACTCCTGTACCATCGTCTCTAGGCGTTGACTATGTGTCAGACTTCTTGTCTCCTGTGGCCTTGCAAAGGATGGGCTAAAAAAGTGGTGAAATGATTCCGCAAAATTGATGTTACCAGCAGATACTGTGGTTCTGTTACGGTTTGAGTGCTGAACACTTGACGGTCCCACGGTTGGCAAGTTGGAACTGTGAGATTCACTACGTGCACCACTGGTGTTTTGTGGAAAAGCACATGTAAGATTCTGCAACAGTCTCTGCTGATACTCCTGCATGCGTGCATCCCTTTCTATGGCAGGAATAATTTCTGCAAATTTACTTTTGTACCGGGGATCTAACAGTGTGGCAACCCAGTAGTCAGGATTATTTCTAATTCTCACAATTCGAGGGTCATGTTGCAGGTAGTGCAGCAAGAAGGCACTCATGTGTGTTGCGCATCCAGGAGCACCAAGTCCCTGTTGTGTTGGTGGCGAGGTAACAATCATGCTTCCTTCCTCTGTCCTCTCCCCCCAACCTCGCACAACAGAAATGTGATCAAGGTCTCCCTCATCTGATGAGTCTTCCATCAGTTCGTCCTCCACTTCTTCCTGGGCTCCTGCACCTTCCTCACTAGTTTGGCTGCTACCATGCGCCCTGGTAAAACCATCTCCCCCACCCTCACATGCCTGCCGCCTTGGTGCTGCCGACCGTCTGGACCTTGCAGATGTTAGCCCTTCCGCATACAACTCCTCCTCCTCTACTTCCTCCACCTCCTCTTGTGCCACCACCTGACTCCGAATTCTGTTTAACATGTGCTCCAGCATGTAAATCACCGGAATAGTCATGCTGATAATGGCATCATCAGCACAAAACATCTTCGTCGCCATTTCAAAACTGTGCAGAAGGGTGCATAGGTCCCTGATCTGAGACCACTCCTCCAGCGTGATTTGCCCCACCTCTGAATCTCGTTGGCCCAGGCTATACGTCAGAACGTATTGCACCAGGGCACATCGCATTTTAGCCGGTGAAGTGGCAGGCCCAACGACTTCTGTAGAGATGTAAGTCGCTGAGCTGCGGGATGCGAACGGCGGAAGTGAGCACACAGCGACCGTGCCCTCTGCAGAAGGCCATCTAGTCTGGGATAGTGGGCTAAAAATTGCTGGACAACCAGGTTCAACACGTGAGCCATACAAGGCACGTGTGTGACATTGCCCCGGCGAAGGGCCGCACCCAGGTTTGCAGCATTGTCGCACACGGCCTTCCCTGGTTTCAGGTCCAGTGGAGACAACCATTCATGAAATTGGTTCTCCAGAGCTGACCACAACTCCTCAGCTGTGTGACTCACATTTCCCAGACATTTCAATGTAAAAACCGCCTGATGACGTTGAGCCCTACTGCCAGCATAGTAAGGAGGTGTTCAGGATCCCTTCTGCGCAGTTAGAAAGCTTGTGGCATGACCAGACAGGCTTTGGGTGCAGGTGGAAGACCGAGAGGAGGTTGAGGAGGCAGAAGCAGTGGAGGAACTTTGACATAAAGAGGATTGACGCACAACTCGTGGGGACGGCAAGACTTGGACAGCAGCCCCTTGTCCTGCTGTCACCATAGTTACCCAGTGCCCAGTCAGCGACATGTAACGCCCCTGTCCATGCCTACTCGTCCAAGTGTCTGTGGTGAAATGCACCCTGTCACACACAGAGTTTCTCAAAGAAGCGGTGATGTTGTGTGCGACATGCTCGTGGAGCGCAGGCACACCTTTCTTTGAGAAGTAGTGCCGACTGGGCATCTGGTACTGGGGCACTGCGACGTACATAAGGTCTCGAAAATCCTCTTTGTCCACCAGGCAAAAAGGCAGCATTTCTGTAGCCAAGAGCTTGCAGATGGTGAAATTCAACCTCTTAGCTTTCTCATGGCTAGGAGGAAATGGTCTTTTACTTGTCCACATCTGAGGGACCGAGGGCTGGCTATTGTGCTTAGACGGGGTTGATAAGGGTGTCCCCGGCAAACTGCCGGTCTGTGAGGAAGATGCAGGCGGACATGTTAGATTGCCTTGATCCAAAGGTGGTGCTATCGATGTCGGACAGCGCTCAACACCAGCTGGTGTTACCACCTCCAAAGAAAATGATGACCTGCCAATCACGCTGGCTGTTGCGGGTAAAGAGGTGGCAGGTCTGCGCCCCAAAACAGGTGTGACTGCTGTCCCCCCAGTCACAGAGGATGAAGAGGCCGCGGATGCACAAGATATGGCAGACGGTGGTTGGCCCGGCCGGCTAGGCCGCATTGTAGCACACTCAGCTTCCCACTGCAACTTATGCTTCATGTCCATGTGCCGGTTCATGCATGAAGTACTCAAACTATGTATTTTTTGGCCTCTAATTAGCTTTTGCTGACAAATGTTACAGATAACACGAGTTGGGTCATCTTTATCGATCTGAAAAAATGCCCAGGCTATGCAAGGCTTAGCACCCATGCGACCTGAAGAGCCACCGCGACTTGTGGTGAGAGGCAGAGTTGTGTTTGAGGATGAAGTTGTTGACGTGCTTCCAGTACTACGTCTCTGTCCAGGAAGGCGCAACCTGACCTCGTCGTCACTAGCATCTTCCTCCACCTCCTCTGCTGACCTCATCTCTTGGCTGACTGTGGGTTGACAGTAAGTGGGATCTCCAACCTCATCATCATCACCCTGTGCGTTATCACACCCGTCGTCCTCAGAGCCAACCTGTTCCTGCCCTGACAAAAAACTAAAGTTGTCGCTCCAATCAGGTATTTGAGTCTTATCATCGTCTTCCTCATTGTCTCCACCAACAGGAGTTACAGTTTGGGAATGAGGGTCTACATTATGGTCAGAACCTTCTGCGTCTGGTCCTGGATCCGACTCATAAAGATTCTGGGCATCAGTGCAGATCATTTCCTCGTCTGGATTCACAGAAGCACTGGAGTCGACCTCTGATTCCCAGGCTATAGTATGAGTAAACAGCTCTGCAGACTCAACCATCTGTTCTACCTCATACTCAGACGGGCAGCTGGAGATTTGGGAGCTGTGAGGAAGCAAGTGCGATTGGGGTGACACCTTTGAGGACTGGAGTATTTGTGATGTTGAAGTTGATGTGGAGGAGAGCCCACTTAAAGGAGCACTTGATATCCGTTGAAGCACCTGTTGTTTTTGTGCCTCATCTGGAATTTGTAGCGATTGGCGTGGCCGTAAGAAAGGGATCTTATCACATTGTCCGCTAAAAGAAGTAGACATTTTAGTTTGGCTGGAAGATGGTCTTTCTTCTGCAGATGTTACTGTTGCTTTAACACCTACCCCACGGACACAACCTTTTTTCCCCTTCCCAACACGCCTATTCCCCTTTCCACCAGCAGCAGGCCTTTTTCCACTCATTTTGGTGGTTAACTAATTCACAACTCTGGAGTTGTTTGCACAAAAAAAAAATGGATGGGAACCGAGCAGAGCTGAGTGGCCAAACTGTGGTATTAGGCCAAAACTATTGGCTGGGTTAGGTGCAAAAAAAAATTATATTCAATTTGCAACCTGATGGAGGTCAGTATAGATGAACTAATAGAACAAGTCCCACACACAGCTAGAAGCCCAAATATTTTTTCAGAGGTAGATGCAGAAAATTTTTTTATTCAGTTTGCAACCTGATGGAGGTCTGTATAGATGGATTAATAGAACAAGTCCCACACACAGCTACAAGCCCAATATTTTTTCAGAGGTAGATGCAGAAAAAAAATGTTTTCAGTTTGCAACCTGATGGAGGTCAGTATAGATGGACTAATAGAGAAAGTCCCACACACTGCTAGAAGGCCAAATATTTTTTCAGAGCTAGATGCAGACAAAATATTATTTTGAATTTGCAACCTGATGGAGGTCAGTATAGGTGGACTAATAGAACAAGTCCCACACACTGCTAGAAGGCCAAATATTTTTTCAGAGCTAGATGCAGAAAAAAATTATATTCAGTTTGCAACCTGATGTAGGTCTGTATAGATGGATTAATAGAACAAGTCCCACACACAGCTAGAAGCCCAAATATTTTTTCAGAGATAGATGCAGATAAAAATTATTTTTAATTTGCAACCTGATGGAGGTCAGTATAGATGGACTAATAGAGAAAGTCCCACACACTGCTAGAAGGCCAAATATTTTTTCAGAGCTAGATGCAGATAAAAATTATTTTTAATTTGCAACCTGATGGAGGTCAGTATAGATGGACTAATAGAGAAAGTCCCACACACTGCTAGAAGGCCAAATATTTTTTCAGAGCTAGATGCAGATAAAAATTATATTCAATTTGCAACCTGATGGAGGTCAGTATAGATGGACTAATAGAACAAGTCCTACACACAGCTAGAAGCCCAAATATTTTTTCAGAGGTACTGTAGATGCAGATAAAAATTATTTTTAATTTGTAACCTGATGGAGGTCAGTATAGATGGACTAATACATCAAGTCCCACACACAGCTAGAAGCCCAATATTTTTTCAGCGGTAGATGCAGAAAAAAATATATTCAGTTTGCAACCTGATGGAGGTCAGTATAGATGGAGTAATAGAACAAGTCCCACACACAGCTAGAAGCCCAAATATTTTTTCAGAGGTAGATGCAGATAAAAATTATTTTTAATTTGCAACCTGATGGAGGTCAGTATAGATGGACTAATAGAGAAAGTCCCACACACTGCTAGAAGGCCAAATATTTTTTCAGAGCTAGATGCAGATAAAAATTATATTCAATTTGCAACCTGATGGAGGTCAGTATAGATGGACTAATAGAGAAAGTCCCACACACTGCTAGAAGGCCAAATATTTTTTCAGAGCTAGATGCAGATAAAAATTATATTCAATTTGCAACCTGATGGAGGTCAGTATAGATGGACTAATAGAACAAGTCCCACACACAGCTAGAAGCCCAAATATTTTTTCAGAGGTACTGTAGATGCAGATAAAAATTATTTTTAATTTGCAACCTGATGGAGGTCAGTATAGATGGACTAATAGAGAAAGTCCCACACACTGCTAGAAGGCCAAATATTTTTTCAGAGCTAGATGCAGAAAAAAATTATATTCAGTTTGCAACCTGATGGAGGTCAGTATAGATGGACTAATAGAGAAAGTCCCACACACAGCTAGAAGGCCACATATTTTTTCAGAGGTAGATGCAGAAAAAAATATATTCAGTTTGCAACCTGATGGAGGTCTGTATAGATGGATTAATAGAACAAGTCCCACACACAGCTAGAAGCCCAATATTTTTTCAGAGGTAGATGCAGAAAAAAATATATTCAGTTTGCAACCTGATGGAGGTCAGTATAGATGGACTAATACAACAAGTCCCACACACAGCTAGAAGCCCAAAATTTTTTCAGAGGTAGATGCAGAAAAAAATATATTCAGTTTGCAACCTGATGGAGGTCTGTATAGATGGATTAATAGAACAAGTCCCACACACAGCTAGAAGCCCAATATTTTTTCAGAGGTAGATGCAGAAAAAAATATATTCAGTTTGCAACCTGATGGAGGTCAGTATAGATGGACTAATACAACAAGTCCCACACACAGCTAGAAGCCCAATATTTTTTCAGAGCTAGATGCAGAAAAAAATTATATTCAATTTGCAACCTGATGGAGGTCAGTATAGATGGACTAATAGAATGATGCTATGCCCAAAAGATTTTACTTCACTAGGTGCAGTAAAAAAATTGGTATTCTATACACAGGTGGTATATCTTGCAGCACAGATAGGCTACTCCACTGACTAACACACTCTGCAATAGGCCAAAAAGGATTAGCTTTGCTAGATTCAGCCAAATGCTGTGAAAAAAACTTGCACAGCACTGGCACAGACCTGCCTGGCAAAAACTGATAGGAACTGATGTAACCTAGTCCTGAAAAGGACTCCAATTACAATTAGTCTTTACTCCCACAATCTATCTATTTAAGAGCACAGACCTGCCTGATAAAAGTCGTAGGAAATGCTGTAACCTAGTCCTTAAAAGGACTGCGATCACAACTATTCCCTACTCCCAAGCTATCTGTAGATTTGTGCGAAAATTGGCTTGAAATTAACAAGGTATAGCGCACACAGCAACAGCGGTGCCGTCTAACACGCAGCTGCAGCAGTGAGAAAATGGTGGTGACGGGGAAAATGGCTTGGTCTTATAGGGCAAGGACATGTGACATACACTGCCAATGACACATGCCCTTGCTTGTGTGAAAAAAAGAACTTCGCTCCGTGTGTGCGCTGCTGATAGGCTGACAGATTGCACCTCCCCACTGTAAATGCGGGAAAGAGAAAAAAAAATGGAGATCTTCATTGTTCCTGCAGAGATCCATCCCCTGCCCCTCCCCCCACCCCGCTGTACACTCAAACTGCGTATTAACATTAATTTTCATCATTACTGAGAAAAAATCCAGTTATGATTTTGGTGCACGAACAGTTATCGAACATATCCTCGAACAGCCGAATTTTTCTCAAATTGTTCGTGTTCGCCGAACGGCTCGAACACCGCCCAAAACAGCTCGAATTTGAGATTGGCGAACAGTTCGAGTAGAACAACGCTCATCTCTACTGGTCAGACACCAATATATCTGTTTAAAAGAGTCTGGTGTAGGCCAGAGAAACAGAACTGTGGTTTTACAGTTCCACGGGTCAAATCTCTGTATTATCCTGCTTTTGGCATTTTTTTTTGTCGTAAAAAAACCTGTAATACTGTCTCCCTGACTGGTCAGACACCAATATATCTGTTTAAAACAGTGTGGTGTAGGCCAGAGAATTATAACTGTGGTTTTGCAGTTCCACGGGTCAAATATCTGTATTATCCAGCTTTTGGCATTTTTTGCCGAAAAAAAAACTGTAATAGTGTCTCCCTGACTGGTCAGACACCAAAACATCTGGTTAAAAGATTCTGGCATACGCCACAAAACTATAACTGTAGTTTTGCAGTTCCACGGGTAAAATCTCTGTATTATCCTGCTTTTGGCATTTTTTGCCGTAAAAAAACTGTAATAGTGTCTCCCTGACAGGCCAGACACCAATATATCTGTTTAAAAAATTCTGGTGTGCGCCACATAACTATTTCTGTGGTTTTGCAGTTCCACGGTTCAAATCTATGTATAATCCTGCATTTGGTATTTTTTGCCGTAAAAAAAAAACTGTAATATTGTCTCCCTGACTGGTCAGACACCAATATATCTGTTTAAAAGAGTCTGGTGTAGGCCAGAGAAACAGAACTGTGGTTTTACAGTTCCACGGGTCAAATCTCTGTATAATCCTGCTTTTGGCATTTTTGTCGTAAAAAAAACTGTAATAGTGTCTCCCTGACTGGTCAGACACCAATATATCTGTTTAAAAGATTCTGGTGTAAGCCACATAACTATAACTGTGGTTTTGCAATTCCACGGGTCAAATTTCTCTATTATCCTGATTTTGGCATTTTTTCTCGTAAGAAAAAACTGTAATAGTGTCTCCCTGACTGGTCAGACACCAATATATCTGTTTAAAAAAGTCTTGTGTAGGCCTGAGAAATAGAACTGTGGTTTTGCAGTTCCACGGGTCAAATCTCTGTATTGTCCTGCTTTTGACATTTTTGGCGTAAAAAAAAACTGTAATAGTGTTTCCTTGACTGGTCAGACACCAATATATCTGTTTAAAAGAGTCTGGTGTAGGCCAGAGAATTAGAACTGTGGTTTTGCAGTTCCACGGGTCAAATCTCTGTATTATCCTGCTTTTGGCATTTTTTGCCGTAAAAACAAACTGTAATAGTGTCTCCCTGACTGGTCAGACACCAATATATCTGTTTAAATGAGTCTGGTGTAGGCCAGAGAAATAGAACTGTGGTTTTGCAGTTCCACTGGTCAAATCTTTGTATTATCCTGTTTTTGGCATTTTTTGCCATAGAAAAAAACTGTAATAGTGTCTCCCTGACTGGTCAGACCGCAATATATCTGTTTAGAAGATTGTGGTATGTGCCACATAACTATAACGGTGGTTTTGTAGTTCCACGGGTCAAATCGCAGTGTTATCCTGCTTTTTGCATTTTTTGCTGAAAAAAAAACCTGTAATAGTGTCTCCCTGACTGGTCAGACACAAATATATCTGTTTAAAAGAGTCTAGTGTAGGCCAGAGAAATAGAACTGTGGTTTTGCAGTTCCACGGGTCAAATCTCTGTATTATCCTGCTTTTGGCATTTTTTGCTGTAAAAAAAACCCTGTAATATTGTCTCCCTGACTGTTCAGACACAAATATATCTGTTTGAAAGAGTCTGGTGTATGCCACATAACTATAACTGTGGTTTTGCAGTTCCACGGGTCAAATTTCTATATTATTCTTCTTTTGGCATTTTTTGTTGTAAAAAAAAACTGTAATAGTGTCTCCCTGACTGGTCAGACACCAATATATCTGTTTCAAGGAGTCTGGTGTAGGCTAGAGATATACAACTGTGGTTTTGCAGTTCGACGGGTCAAATCTCTGTATTATCCTGCTATTGACATTTTTTGGCGTAAATAAAAACTGTAATAGTGTCTCCCTGACTGGTCAGACACCAATATATCTGTTTAAAAGAGTCTGGTGTAGGCCAGAAAAATAGAACTGTGGTTTTGCAGTTCCATGGGTCAAATCTCTGTATTATCCTGTTTTGGGCATTTTTTGCCATAAAAAAACTGTAATAGTGTCTCCTGACTGTTCAGACACCAATATATCTGTTTAAAAGATTGTGGTGTACGCCACATATCTATAACGGTGGTTTTGCAGTTCCATGGGTCAACTCTCTGTATTATCCTGCTTTTGGCATTTTTTGCCGTAAAGAAAACTGTAATAGTGTCTCTCTGACTGGTCATACACCAATATATCTGTTTAAAAATGTCTGGTGTAGGCCAGAGAAATAGAACTGTGGTTTTGCAGTAACACGGGTCAAATCTCTGTATTATCCTGCTTTTGGCATTTTTTGCCGTAAAACAATTCAGTAATAGTGTCTTCCTGACTGTTCAGACACAAATATATCTGTTTAAAAGAGTCTGGTGTAGGCCAGAAAAATAAAACTGTGATTTTGCAGTTCCACGGGTCAAATTTCAGTATTATCCTGCTTTTGCCATTTTTTGCCGTAGAAAAAAAGCTGTAATAGTGTCTACTAGTGTTGAGCGAGCATGCTCGACACTGCTCGGTATTCGCCCGAGCATCACGCTACTCGGGATGTTCGGCGAGCACCGAGCATTTCCGTGTTACTCGGGCGGGAGCTCAGGTCTCTGCCCTGCATGTTTGGCGCTCTTTACAGAGCCAATGAACATGCAGGGATTGCCAGGCAGTCACTGTAATATCGCAGCAATGTTGCTTGTGGGCATTACAGTGATTGGCTGGCCGCACAGGTCACCTCGAGTATTTAAAACCGGGCGCCGCCATCTTGGACACAGTCGCTCCGGATCAGACAGTGTAGGGACAGCGCTGCTGATTTAGGGAGAGATATATCCTGCGAAATAGTTAGTGTAGGGTCTGTAAAGGCTGCCAGATCAAACAAACAGTCCTTCTCAGGACTAATATCCATCCCAGATATCAGGCAGGCAGGCAGGCTGTATAGGAGAAGCAGTGGTTATACCAGCTAACGCTGCATTACAGTCCTGTGTGCTCCTGTTGTTGAAATTGCTGGACTTAGCTCCTGGTCTCGGGGGCCAGGAAAAATCTTTTTTCTTTCATCTAAATCCTCTTTTTTTCCCTCCTTCACAAAGTACAAATACCTGTCTTATTAACCTTTTGGCGTCGCCCCCCCCCCCAATTTTTCAGACACAAATATATCTGTTGAAAATAGTCTGGTATACACCAGTAAATTATAACTGTGGTTTTGCTGTTCCACGCTAAGAAATCTCTATTATCCTGCTTTTTTGCATTTTTTGCTGTAAAGAAAAACTGTAGTGTCTCTTGATTGTTCAGACACAAATATATCTGATGAAAATAGTCTGGTGTAGGCCCGAGAAATACAAGTGTGATTTTGCAGTTCCACGGGTCAAACCTCTGTATTATCCACTTTTGGGCCATTTTTACCTTAAAAAAGTTTGAGTGTGTCGCTCACTGTTCAGGCGCAAATAAATCTATTTACATATTTCTGGTATACCCCAGTAAACAATAAATGTGGTTTTGCCTTTCCACGGTAAAAAATCTCTATTATTCAGATTCTGGTATTTTTTCTGTAAATAAAAACAGTAATAGTTTCTCCCTTATTGTTCAGAATGATTAAAAGAGTCGGGTGTAGACCAGAGAAATAGAACTGTGGTTTTCCTCTTCCACGGTTCTAATCTACTTTTTATTACCCTTTTTCCATTGATAGTGCAAGTGTAAGCTATTTTACTTCATTTACAATGGTCAAGGCGTGTGGCAAGGGACGTGGAACTGGACGTTCTGGTGATGGTGCATGCAGAGGACGGGGCCGTGGCCAAGGTGAAAATGTGCCACAACCAACAGCCACATCTTCTCGCTCCCACTTCTTGACCGAATTACTAGGGATGCACAGAACAACACCAGTATTGCGAACTGATCAGTGTGAACAGGTTATTAATTGCATAGCAGATAATACTTCCAGTTACCTGGGCACCACCACCTACGGTCTGTCTTCCACACGGTCAACTCTTAGTAGCCGTGAGTCTTGACCGCATACTCCTCCTCACCCTGATGCTCCTTCCTCCCACCATGCCGAGTGTCGTCAGACAGCAACTGATCCCACCCTTGGACACTCTGAAGAGCTGTTCATTGGTCCATTTCCAGATTTGTGCCCCTCGCCTGCTCTGCTTGTAGTGGTGGAAGAGGAGATCCCATGTAGCGATGCCCAAATATTTGAACAGCCACGGCCACAGGAAGTCGACGCTGGCAATTTGTCACAAGAGGTGGATGATGACGAGACACAATTGCCAGGAAGTGAGGAGGAGGATCGTGGTGAGCAAGTGGAAGAGGAGGAGGTGGTGGATGATCTAGTAACTGACCCAACGTGGCAGGAGGACATGCAGAGTGAGGCCAGCAGCACAAAGGGGGGGAGCTAGGCAGAGTACCCCAACAGGCAGGAAGAAGCAGTGTGGTGGCCGCAGAGAGAAGGCGGGCAACGGTTCCCCGTAACACCAACATGAGGAACGTTGCCAGTACTACGTTGCGGTAGGTCTTCCAGAGTCTGGAATTTTTTTAAAGACTCTGCTGATAACCCCAAAAAGGCCATTTGCACCACCTGCCATGCCAGCATCAGCAGAGGTGACAAAACTACCAGCCTGACCACCACCACCATGATCAGGCACATGGCAGCAAAGCACCCGACTTTGTGGGGTGAACCCCAGGGTCCACGACCAGAGTCAGCGGGTGTCACTACTGCTTCTTCCGCTGTTGTGCGTGCCATAGAACCCCCTGTTGTGTGTGCAAGGCAATCCCCTGTCCATACTTCATGCAAAGATGCCCCCTCCTCTCAGTCTTCACTTGTTATGGCAGTTTCTCAAGAAACAGCATCAACGTCCAGGTCCACGTCCCACCGCAGCGTTCAATTGTCCATATCCCAGACCTTTGAACGAAAGCGCAAATTCGCAGCTAACGCCCCACAGGCCACAGTCCTAAATTCGCACATTTCACGACTGCTTGTGTTGGAAATGCTGACTTTTAGGCTGGTGGAGACGGAATCCTTCCGCAACCTTATGGCGGTGGCCGTCCCTCGGTACTCGGTCCCCAGCCGACACTATTTTGCCTGGTGTGCCATCCCCGCACTACACAAGCACGTGTCCCAAAACATCTGCCATGCTCTCAACAATGCAGTTAGTGGGAGAGTCCACCTGACAACTGACACGTGAACAAGTGCTTGTGGCCAGGGACGGTACATCTCCCTGATGGCACACTGGGTAAACATAGTGGAAGCCGGTACCCAGTCGGACCTTGGGACGGAACACATCCTCCCCACACCGAGGATTGCGGGCCCTATGTCAATCAGAGTTGCCCCCACAGAGTACAGCTCCTGCGCTTCATCCTCCTCCTCCTCCTCATGTTCAGCCTCAATCTCAAATATCACCACATCAGTAACAAGCTGGAAGCACTGCAGTACTGCCTCCGCCAAGCGGTAACAGGCTGTGCTGAAACTCATAAGCTTAGGTGAGAAACCTCACACTGCTTGTGAGTTGTGGACAGCTGTGAAAGAGCAGGCAGATCTGTGGCTGAGACCGCTGAACCTACATCCAGGCATGGTCGTGTGTGACAATGGCCGTAACCTGGTGGCGGCTCTGAGGCGAGCCGAGATCACACACGTACCATGCCTGGCTCATGTGCTTAACCTCGTGGTTCAGCGGTTTCTTAAATCGTACCCCGAGTTGCCACATCTGCTCGTCAAAGTATGCCGCCTGTTAGCTCATTTTCGCAAGTCGGCTACAGCTTCCGCCGCCCTTGCTGTGTTGCAGCAGCGTTTGCAGCTTCCGTCACACCGACTGCTGTGTGATGTCCCCACACGTTGGAACTCTACCCTCCACATGTTGCAAAGGATTTGTGAGCAGAAGAGAGCAGTTGTGGAGTACCAGCTGCAACAAGGCCATCGATATTCTGGTCAGACTCCACACATAAGACCCCAGGAGTGGACCTGGATGTCTGACATATGTACCATCTTGACAAACTTTGAGGAGTCCACCCAGATGGTGAGTGGTGATGACGCCATCATTAGTCTCAGCATTCCACTTGTCTGTCTTTTGCAACGCTCTCTGCAGAAAATTAAAGAGGAGGCATTGCAGCCAGAGTATGATGAGATGGATCAAGAAGCCGTAGCAGTCGATTACACACAGCCCAGCCTCATCTCATTCCAACGTGCATTGGGGGACAATGAGGGAGAGGAGTAGGAGGAGGAGGAAGAATAGGAGCTTGTATCATGTGCTGTAGAGGGTAGTACCTGTACAACTGTCATACCGTCGTTTCAGCGTGGGTGGCCTGAGGACAGGGGGGAAGAGGAGGAGGAGAGCAAGGTCAGTCATCATCTTGGTGAGAACACAGAAGTCTTGCCCGTTACCAGTCTGGCACGCATGGCTGACTTTATGTTACGCTGCCTTAACCGTGACCCTCGCGTTGTCAAAATGTTGGGTGACAGTCATTACTGGTTGGTGACACTTTTAGACCCCCATTACAAGGAGAACTTTCATTCTCTTATTCCTGAGGTGGAGAGGTCAACAAAAATGGGGCAGTACCAGAAGGCCCTGGCTGCAGAACTGTTAAAAAAATTCCCATCTGAACACGCTAGCGGCAGAGGTCACAGTTCATTGACAAACCAAGGTGTACAAGCGAGAGAGAGGCGACTTCAATCCAGCAGAGGCAGGGGAACACTGTCAACGTTCTGGGACAGTTTTCTGAGACCCTCCCAGCTTACAGGCCCTGAGGCGCGGGGTACTCTCACAAGGAGTGGAAAGTTTCAAAAGATGGTGAGGGAGTACCTTGCCGACCGTACCAGCGTCCTCTGTGATTCCTCTGTGCCTTTTAATTATTGGGTATCCAAGCTGGACACTTGGAATGAACTCGCTCTGTACGCCTTGGAGGTCCTTGGCCTGCCCTGCCACGAGCGTGTTATCGGAGCGTGTTTTCAGTGCCGCTGGGGGAATTATACTTGATAAGCGCACTCGCCTGTCAACTGACAATGCTGACAAGCTGACCCTTATCAAAATGAACAAGGGCTGGATTGGGCCAGACTTCTCATCACCACCAAATGACAGCAGAGTAACATAAAGTCAAATCCACTGTGTTATTTCGGGAGGTGTATTCACATGCACTGCTTCACACCCACACATGGGTATATAACTCGCCCCCTGGGCCTTGGGGCACGCGGATCCGGGCGATAGGGGAATGATGGGGGTAGTAGTTGTGGCGGCTCGGTCCCGCGGCTCAGGGTGGTCAGGCCAATGGTAGTCTGCTACGTGCTTCAGATAATGTCCGACTACGCCACCCGTGGATTGCGGTTATTAGGAACCGCTGCTGCATGCAGACCGCTGGGGCTGATGAGGTGTGCAGCTAGGGTAGTGTGACTCCCCACGGGAAGAGTGCGGCCCCAGGGCAGTGTAGTGGATGGTGGGAGTGATGGTGGTGAAGGTCCCAGTACCGGTAGTGCCGGAGGAGCGAAGGAGCACACAGACAACAAGTTACAGTCCAGGGTCTTTACTCACAGTTTGTTTGTTCCGGGTCACTTCCGTCGGCAGTGACCGCCCGAGCCGTGCTGTGTCCACCAGGTGAGGGGCTCGGTCAACTCCCAGGCAGTTCAGGAGCATGGCACAGGACCCCCTTTAATCCTTTCTCTGGCCTGCCTCACCAGTGACCCACTTTTGTCCAGCTGCCGCGGATTCGTGCGGTTAAACGTGGGCCCCGTCCTCCGCTGTCCTATATGGTGCCTTCCTAGCAGGTTTGATGAGGTGTCGCACCAATAGATGATCACGACGACCGGTCTTTGGCTGAGGGTAGTTTCTCCTCCACCAACTTGGGATCCGGTACCCTTAATCTGCCTGACCCTTCACCCTGGATTCTCGTGGGTTCTTAGGGTCCTTTCCACCTTCTTGTTCCTGAGCCCTTCTGTTTCTCTCTCTCTTTCTTTGCAGTTCCTTTCTGTTTCTGTTCCTTTCTGTTCCTTTCTCTTGGAGCTGAGATGAGCCAAAATCTCAGCTCCCCTTCACCTCCTCTTCGGCCTCTCACTAGGCCCTTCTGGAGTAGAGCTCCTACAGAGCCTCTACTCCCTGTCTTCTCCTCTTTGGACAGAACCTAGATCTAAGATGGTGTCCACCTTTTATACCTCCCTCTGACCATGAGCCCAGGTGACCAGCAACCAATGAGCTCCTTCCTACGCTCAAGAACCAACCCCTATCTGCCCCTAGAGCACTGGGTGTTCCACCCCCCCTCCCCACTCCAGGCAGGGACATAGTCGGTCGTGCCTGCACTTATATCTAGTGGGAGCACCGTTGAGCTGTCCCTCGGAAATGGGGTTTGTGTGCTGTATGCAGCTAACTGAGCCCTGGTCCATACTCCATCCTTTCCTGGGAGTGGAATATCACACCTCTGGTCTGAGGTGCAATACCCCTGTAGCGGCCGAACCCTCGGGGCGCTACATTACCCCCTGGTAAAGCACAGCAGGCCCTCGGGCTGGAAAAGAGCAAAAACAAATAATTACAGGACATGCAAAACTTTTTTTTAAAGCTTTTCACATCAGAAAACAGGCAACATGGTTTAATTCCCTTTATGGGAAACGCTTTTCTTTTCTTGTCACACTATTATAAAACACTTTGCTAATGCCTCTGGAACTCTTTTGTCATATAAAACATCTTGTAAAACATTTGCATTATCACCTAGCAGCATATAAAACTTTCTCATGTAACACATTTTTAAGCAAGACACATTCTTGTATTCTTGGATCATGGCCGCGGTGCAACTTGCGACCAGGTGTTCTTCCCTCTTAAAGGTGCAACAATTTATCTTGAGGTAGACGTTGCAGCCTTTTTATAAAACCAGTAGGGGGCACTTTAGGAAGCGCAACTATGTACAAGGGATTGGCCGTTCCCAGTCCTCGGCCGGTTTTAGGGAAAGGAATGGCTGCTCACAGTCCTCAGCCTGTTAGGGGAAGAGGGATGGCTGCTCTCAGTCCTCAGCCAGGTTACTTAGGGGATAGGGCAACAATCAAACAGTCCTATATCAGTCCCAATGGGGACCACACTTTTCTGGAAACAGTCCCACACAGTTCCTTTGTACCCAGACGGGTAACTATTTACATTGGAGCTTCTTCTTACTTTCTATCGTCGTCCTCCATATGCGCCTTGCTCCTCCTCGTCATCTTCAGGCCCATCCGGGTCCTCTTGATACTCAGCGTCCGAGTAGTGTTGTTCCTCCTCCTCTACTACTCTGTGGAGGTGGAGGGCGTACCATCCCTTCACGCCTTGGTGTCGGGTGTAAGACACCACATCACCTGGAAATAGATCCCGCCCTCGATGGCCTTCCGGCAGGTGGCTCTCCACATCTTTCCTCGTCATGAATACATCGCTGATGGTCTCAGGGTCTCGGATGAAACCCCAGCCGCGCTCCATCTGGAACTTCACAACAGTCCCGGTGACTCGGGGACTGCGGGCAGTCCGGGGATCTCGCCGAGCCTTCATTTTCTGCTCCGCGCTCTGGACCTGCAGCTTCTCTTGCTTCACCCGCCGCTCTCGCTGCTCTTTCTCAAACATTTCCAGCTGTTGGCGGCAGGCCTCCCGCCGCTCGGCTGCGCCCGCTCGTGTTTCCTTCTTGAACCCCATCAGGTCCTCCCCTGTGGGGTCCCATTCAAACTGGGCGTCCTCCAATAGCAGCTGGGGGATTTCCTGAGGCGCCGGAGCAGGTATGAGGGGCTCAGATGGTACTTCAACCTCCGCGCGCGGGCTCTTCCGAAAGCGAGGGTTGACAAATTCGGGGGGCCAGATGAATGGAAGCCCATCCGGACTGGTGTGTTGGGCGAAGAGATCTGCTCCCAGCGGTGGTACTGCAGCAGCAGGGGGCGCAGGCGGGTTGGCGGCGCCCGGGGGCACGTGGCCTTGCCACCAGACCCGTGCTGGTCGTTTCCTTGTTGCTCCCAAGGGTGGTACAGCAGGTGCAGGGGGTCCCGTCGGGGCAGCGGCGCCTGGGGGCACTGGGCCTTGCGGCCGGGCCTGCGATGGCGGTTGGCTGAGCACGCCCGGGGTCAGAGGGCACGGCGTGGGGCGGCGCTCACTGGCAGCGTCGACGGCCTGGGGGCCGGTTGATGGCGGTGGAGGCACGGTGTCGACGGCGGGTCCAGGTGCGTTGGGCTCCGCAACAGGGTGCAGGGGCAGGTCGGCGGCCCTAGGGTTCGGGGCAGGGGCGTCTCCGTTACCTGCCTCTGCTGTCGCGGCCTCCTCCGCGGCGTCGTCTTTAGCCTCCGCTCTGCCTTCACTGCCCTCGGTGGCTGGTGTGCTGCTGGACGTCGATGGCGCCTCCTGCTGCAGGGTCACAGCCCGCCGGGCCACTTCCTCCTTCCACCCGGCGATCACGTCCTGCTGCACCTGGACCATCCTCCGGTCCAGCTCCTCCAACGCCGCCCGCGTATACTCGGGGTCCTCCTTGGGGAGATGGACTAGCAGCTCTGTGAGGCTGCATGGTGGTGTAGCTTGCAGCAGGCCCCTCGCCAAAGTATTGGAGCTGATTTCTTTCTCCGTCTCCGGGTGCGGCCTGGCCAAACTGATCCAGACCACCCCCTGCCCCGCAGTTTTCTTCTCTTTCCGCCCCCATGGGGGGTGGTCCTGGGGCGTTCTGCTGACAATCACTCTCAGGGGCAGCCCCCCCACGTTGACGGACATTTCTACCGCCGTGCTCATGGTTGTCGGGGGCGGGCTTCCTCTTTGGCGCCATTCTGGGACCCGGCCCACGATGGGAGGCGGCCTCCTGTGGTCTTTTGGCACGCACATTATGGCGCTCGTTCTTCTGGGGCGGGCGCCATCTTTGGTACAATGAAACAGTCTCTTTTCTGGCGCGCAGTACCCGTTGTTAGCGGGCACGAAATCCTGCCGACTACGCCAAAGCTAACTCGCCCCCTGGGCCTTGGGGCACGCGGATCCGGGCGATAGGGGAATGATGGGGGTAGTAGTTGTGGCGGCCCGGTCCCGCGGCTCAGGGTGGTCAGGCCAATGGTAGTCTGCTACGTGCTTCAGATAATGTCCGACTACGCCACCCGTGGATTGCGGTTATTAGGAACCGCTGCTGCATGCAGACCGCTGGGGCTGATGAGGTGTGCAGCTAGGGTAGTGTGACTCCCCACGGGAAGAGTGCGGCCCCAGGGCAGTGTAGTGGATGGTGGGAGTGATGGTGGTGAAGGTCCCAGTACCGGTAGTGCCGGAGGAGCGAAGGAGCACACGGACAACAAGTTAGAGTCCAGGGTCTTTACTCACAGTTCGTTTGTTCCGGGTCACTTCCGTCGGCAGTGACCGCCCGAGCCGTGCTGCGTCCACCAGGTGAGGGGCTCGGTCAACTCCCAGGCAGTTCAGGAGCATGGCACAGGACCCCCTTTAATCCTTTCTCTGGCCTGCCTCATCAGTGACCCACTTTTGTCCAGCTGCCGCGGACTTGTGCGGTTAAACGTGGGCCCCGTCCTCCGCTGTCCTATATGGTGCCTTCCTAGCAGGTTTGATGAGGTGTCGCACCAATAGATGATCACGACGACCGGTCTTTGGCTGAGGGTAGTTTCTCCTCCACCAACTTGGGATCCGGTACCCTTAATCTGCCTGACCCTTCACCCTGGATTCTCCTGGGTTCTTAGGGTCCCTTCCACCTTCTTGTTCCTGAGCCCTTCTGTTTCTCTCTCTCTTTCTTTGCAGCTCCTTTCTGTTTCTGTTCCTTTCTGTTCCTTTCTCTTGGAGCTGAGATGAGCCAAAAATCTCAGCTCCCCTTCACCTCCTCCTCGGCCTCTCACTAGGCCCTTCTGGAGTAGAGCTCCTACAGAGCCTCTACTCCCTGTCTTCTTCTCTCTGGACAGAACCTAGATCTAAGATCGTGCCCACCTTTTATACCTCCCTCTCGCATGAGCCCAGGTGACCAGCAACCAATGAGCTCCTTCCTACGCTCAGGAACCAACCCCTATCTGCCCCTACAGCACTGGGTGTTCCACCCCCCCTCCCCACTCCAGGCAGGGACATAGTCGGTCGTGCCTGCACTTATGTCTAGTGGGAGCACCGTTGAGCTGTCCCTCGGAAATGGGGTGTGTGTGCTGTATGCAGCTAACTGAGCCCTGGTCCATACTCCATCCTTACCTGGGAGAGGAATATCACACCTCTGGTCTGAGGTGCAATACCCCTGTAGCGGCCGAACCCTCGGGGCGCTACATATACGCTTCCTCATTTCGGCTGTTTTATGTTCTTCTCCTTATCCTCAGCCTCCACCACCACTATACCACCAGGGTGACCGTGGTCCGTGTTGCCAATCTTGAAAGTTCCTCCGTCCTTATTTTTGTCAGCTTTTGCTTGGAAGGCATAAGCAAAGACTGTGGGAGACCCACTCCCCAATAATGGGAATAATATTTTTAAGATGCTGTACTGTATGGCTCTTGTAAGGGGTATTAAAAGAGTCTTGTTAAGCTACTGGGACCTCCACCACTTTTCCGAGGGGCATTAAAAGCGTCTTGTTAAGCTACTGGGACCTCCACCACTTTTCTGAGGGGCATTAAAACCGTCTTGTTAAGCTACTGGGACCTCCACGTCTCTTCTGAGGGGCATTAAAAGCGTCTTGTTAAGCTACTGTGACCTCCACCACTTTTCCGAGGGGCATTAAAACCTTCTTGTTAAGCTACTGGGACCTCCACCACTTTTCCGAGGGGCATTAAAAGCATCTGGCTAATAGAACGCATGACATAAAAATCTACTTTTTCACATTCCTGGGGCCTTTTAGGCCCGTGTGCAAATAACGTGGAATAACTCAATCAAAAATGAAAAACAACTATATACCTGAGGAATACCTAGAGTTTCAAAATTCTAACTAAAGTAATCATGCAGAAAATAGAAAACAATTAACAGGGCGTGCCTGCGAGGCACCAGGTATGCGTTCTGGGGTTAAGCTACTGGGACCTCCAAAACTTTTCCGAGCGGCATTAAAACTGTCTTGTTAAGCTACTGGGAACAACACGTCTCTTCTGAGGGGCATTAAAAGCATCTTGTTAAGCTACTGTGACCTCCACCACTTTTCCGAGGGGCATTAAAAGCGTCTTGTTAAGCTACTGTGACCTCCACCACTTTTCCGAGGGGCATTAAAAGCATCTTGTTAAGCCACTGTGACCTCCACCACTTTTCCGAGGGGCATTAAAAGCGTCTTGTTAAGCTACTGTGACCTCCACCACTTTTCCGAGGGGCATTAAATGCGTCTTGTTAATCTACTGGGACCTCCACCACTTTTCCGAGGGGCATTAAAAGCGTCTTGTTAAGCTACTGTGACCTCCACCACTTTTCCGAGGGGCATTAAAAGCGTCTTGTTAAGCTACTGTGACCTCCACCACTTTTCCGAGGGTCATTAAAAGCGTCTTGTCAAGCTACTGGGACCTCCACCACTTTTCCGAGGGGCATTAAAACTGTCTTGTTAAGCTACTGGGACCTCCACATCTCTTCTGAGGGGCATTAAAAGCATACTGTTAATCTACTGGGACCTCCACCACTTTTCCGAGGGGCATTAAAAGCGTCTTGTTAAGCTACTGTGACCTCCACCACTTTTCCGAGGGGCATTAAAAGCTTCTTGTTAAGCTACTGGGACCTCCACCACTTTTCCGAGGGGCATTAAAGGCGTCTTGTTAAGCTACTGTGACCTCCACCACTCTTCCGAGGGGCATTAAAACCGTCTTGTTAAGCGACTGTGACCTCCACCTCTTTTCCGAGGAGCATTAAATGCGTCTTGTTAATCTACTGGGACCTCCACCACATTTCCGAGGGGCATTAAAACCGTCTTGTTAAGCTACTGTGACCTCCACCACTTTTCCAAGGGGCATTAAAAGCGTCTTGTTAAGCTACTGGGACCTCCACCACTTTACCGAGGGGCATTAAAAGCGTCTTGTTAAGCTACGGTGACCTCCACCACTTTTCCGAGGGGCATTAAAAGCGTCTTGTTAAGCTACTGGGACCTCCACGTCTCTTCTGAGGGGCATTAAAAGCGTCTTGTTAAACCACTCTGAACTCCACAGCTTTTCCAAGGGGCATTGAAATGTTGTTTTTAATTAACTCTAACCCCCACGACTCTTCGAACGGCAATTGCATTTCCTCCTAATATTTTGCAGCTTTGGCTTGGAAGGCATAAGCAAATACTGTGGGAGACCCACTCCCCAATAATGGGAGTAATGTTTGTAATATGCTGTACTGTGACCTCCACCACTTTTCCGAGGGTCATTAAAAGCGTCTTGTCAAGCTACTGGGACCTCCACCACTTTTCCGAGGGGCATTAAAACTGTCTTGTTAAGCTACTGGGACCTCCACATCTCTTCTGAGGGGCATTAAAAGCATATTGTTAAGCTACTGGGACCTCCACCACTTTTCCGAGGGGCATTAAAAGCGTCTTGTTAAGCTACTGTGACCTCCACCACTTTTCCGAGGGGCATTAAAAGCTTCTTGTTAAGCTACTGGGACCTCCACCACTTTTCCGAGGGGCATTAAAGGCGTCTTGTTAAGCTACTGTGACCTCCACCACTCTTCCGAGGGGCATTAAAAGCGTCTTGTTAAGCTACGGTGACCTCCACCACTTTTCCGAGGGGCATTAAAAGCGTCTTGTTAAGCTACTGGGACCTCCACGTCTCTTCTGAGGGGCATTAAAAGCGTCTTGTTAAACCACTCTGAACTCCACAGCTTTTCCAAGGGGCATTGAAATGTTGTTTTTAATTAACTCTAACCCCCACGACTCTTCGAACGGCAATTGCATTTCCTCCTAATATTTTGCAGCTTTGGCTTGGAAGGCATAAGCAAATACTATGGGAGACCCACTCCCCAATAATGGGAGTAATGTTTGTAATATGCTGTACTGCATGGCTCTTGTAAGGGGCATTGCAATTTCCTCCATCCTAATTTTTGGCAGCTTTTGCTTGGAAGGCATAAGCAAAGACTGTGGGAGACCCACTCCCCAATAATGGGAATAATATTTTTAAGATGCTGTACTGTATGGCTCTTGTAAGGGGTATTAAAAGAGTCTTGTTAAGCTACTGGGACCTCCACCACTTTTCCGAGGGGCATTAAAAGCGTCTTGTTAAGCTACTGGGACCTCCACCACTTTTCTGAGGGGCATTAAAACCGTCTTGTTAAGCTACTGGGACCTCCACGTCTCTTCTGAGGGGCATTAAAAGCGTCTTGTTAAGCTACTGTGACCTCCACCACTTTTCCGAGGGGCATTAAAACCTTCTTGTTAAGCTACTGGGACCTCCACCACTTTTCCGAGGGGCATTAAAAGCATCTGGCTAATAGAACGCATGACATAAAAATCTACTTTTTCACATTCCTGGGGCCTTTTAGGCCCGTGTGCAAATAACGTGGAATAACTCAATCAAAAATGACAAACAACTATATACCTGAGGAATACCTAGAGTTTCAAAATTCTAACTAAAGTAATCATGCAGAAAATAGAAAACAATTAACAGGGCGTGCCTGCGAGGCACCAGGTATGCGTTCTGGGGTTAAGCTACTGGGACCTCCAAAACTTTTCCGAGCGGCATTAAAACTGTCTTGTTAAGCTACTGGGAACAACACGTCTCTTCTGAGGGGCATTAAAAGCATCTTGTTAAGCTACTGTGACCTCCACCACTTTTCCGAGGGGCATTAAAAGCGTCTTGTTAAGCTACTGTGACCTCCACCACTTTTCCGAGGGGCATTAAAAGCATCTTGTTAAGCCACTGTGACCTCCACCACTTTTCCGAGGGGCATTAAAAGCGTCTTGTTAAGCTACTGTGACCTCCACCACTTTTCCGAGGGGCATTAAATGCGTCTTGTTAATCTACTGGGACCTCCACCACTTTTCCGAGGGGCATTAAAAGCGTCTTGTTAAGCTACTGTGACCTCCACCACTTTTCCGAGGGGCATTAAAAGCGTCTTGTTAAGCTACTGTGACCTCCACCACTTTTCCGAGGGTCATTAAAAGCGTCTTGTCAAGCTACTGGGACCTCCACCACTTTTCCGAGGGGCATTAAAACTGTCTTGTTAAGCTACTGGGACCTCCACATCTCTTCTGAGGGGCATTAAAAGCATATTGTTAATCTACTGGGACCTCCACCACTTTTCCGAGGGGCATTAAAAGCGTCTTGTTAAGCTACTGTGACCTCCACCACTTTTCCGAGGGGCATTAAAAGCTTCTTGTTAAGCTACTGGGACCTCCACCACTTTTCCGAGGGGCATTAAAGGCGTCTTGTTAAGCTACTGTGACCTCCACCACTCTTCCGAGGGGCATTAAAACCGTCTTGTTAAGCGACTGTGACCTCCACCTCTTTTCCGAGGAGCATTAAATGCGTCTTGTTAATCTACTGGGACCTCCACCACATTTCCGAGGGGCATTAAAACCGTCTTGTTAAGCTACTGTGACCTCCACCACTTTTCCAAGGGGCATTAAAAGCGTCTTGTTAAGCTACTGGGACCTCCACCACTTTACCGAGGGGCATTAAAAGCGTCTTGTTAAGCTACGGTGACCTCCACCACTTTTCCGAGGGGCATTAAAAGCGTCTTGTTAAGCTACTGGGACCTCCACGTCTCTTCTGAGGGGCATTAAAAGCGTCTTGTTAAACCACTCTGAACTCCACAGCTTTTCCAAGGGGCATTGAAATGTTGTTTTTAATTAACTCTAACCCCCACGACTCTTCGAACGGCAATTGCATTTCCTCCTAATATTTTGCAGCTTTGGCTTGGAAGGCATAAGCAAATACTGTGGGAGACCCACTCCCCAATAATGGGAGTAATGTTTGTAATATGCTGTACTGTGACCTCCACCACTTTTCCGAGGGTCATTAAAAGCGTCTTGTCAAGCTACTGGGACCTCCACCACTTTTCCGAGGGGCATTAAAACTGTCTTGTTAAGCTACTGGGACCTCCACATCTCTTCTGAGGGGCATTAAAAGCATATTGTTAAGCTACTGGGACCTCCACCACTTTTCCGAGGGGCATTAAAAGCGTCTTGTTAAGCTACTGTGACCTCCACCACTTTTCCGAGGGGCATTAAAAGCTTCTTGTTAAGCTACTGGGACCTCCACCACTTTTCCGAGGGGCATTAAAGGCGTCTTGTTAAGCTACTGTGACCTCCACCACTCTTCCTAGGGGCATTAAAAGCGTCTTGTTAAGCTACGGTGACCTCCACCACTTTTCCGAGGGGCATTAAAAGCGTCTTGTTAAGCTACTGGGACCTCCACGTCTCTTCTGAGGGGCATTAAAAGCGTCTTGTTAAACCACTCTGAACTCCACAGCTTTTCCAAGGGGCATTGAAATGTTGTTTTTAATTAACTCTAACCCCCACGACTCTTCGAACGGCAATTGCATTTCCTCCTAATATTTTGCAGCTTTGGCTTGGAAGGCATAAGCAAATACTATGGGAGACCCACTCCCCAATAATGGGAGTAATGTTTGTAATATGCTGTACTGCATGGCTCTTGTAAGGGGCATTGCAATTTCCTCCATCCTAATTTTTGGCAGCTTTTGCTTGGAAGGCATAAGCAAAGACTATGGGAGACCCACTCCCCAATAATGGGAATAATGTTTGTAATATGCTGTACTGCATGGCTCTTGTAAGGGGCATTGCAAGTTCCTCCGTCCAAATTTTTGCAGCTTTTGCTTGGAAGGCATAAGCAAATACTATGGGAGACCCACTCTCCAATAATTGGAATAATGTTTGTAATATGCTGTACTGCATGACTCTTGTAAGGGGCATTGCAAGTTCCTCCATCCTAATTTTTGGCATCTTTTGCTTGGAAGGCATAAGCAAAGACTATGGGAGACCTACTCCCAAATAATGGGAATAATGTTTGTAATATGCTGTACTGCATGGCTCTTGTAAGGGGCATTGCAAGTTCCTCCGTCCTAAGTTTTGGCAGCTTTTGCTTGGAAGGCATAAGCAAAGGCTATTTGAGACCCACTCCCCAATAATGGGAATAATGTTTCTAAGATGCTGTACTGCATGGCTCTTGCAAGGGGCATTAAAACGTCTTGTTAAGCTACTGCGACCTCCACCACATTTCCGAGGGGCATTAAAATCGTCTTGTTAAGCTACTTTGACGTCCATGTCTCTTCAAAGGGGCATTAAAAGCGTCTTCTTAAGCCACTCTGAACTCCACAGCTCTTCCCAGGGGCATTGAAATGTTCTTTTTAATTACTTCTAACCTCCACGACTCTTCCAACGGGCATTGCATTCCCTCCTAATGTTAGTCAGCTTTTGCTTTTCAATGCAAAGGCGAAAACTAAGGGAGAAACACTCCCCAATAATGGGTAGAAGGTTTTTAGTACGCTGTAATCCACGTCTGTTTCAAGGGGGATTGCAGTTCCTCATAATTTTTGGAAGCCTTCCATTCACTGCTTAGGCCAACAGTGCACAGGAGACCCAGTTGCTATAAATGGAAAAAAGGTTTTGTTAAGGCCCTCTGACCTCCATGTCATTTCCAAGGGGCATTGGAGTGCCTCAAAATTTTTATTAGGCATTGCACTCACTGTATGCCCTATAACTGTCTAGCCGAACCGCTCCTTTTGTTACAGAAACGTATCCTACAAGACATATGTGGTTGACTGGCCTGATATTGATGTGAATGGTCCCTGTTCCTCCTGCTCTTTTTCCTTTGCCACTACCTCATCCATCATTTATCACCTGAAGCTTTGTTTTAACGGGAGTCATAGAACTGGGATAGTAGCAGGAAAACATCCAGCAATCCTCGGAGGAGGTAGGATTTGCGCCAAAACGCTGACCATCTCAGGCCTAGCCGCTACTACATACATGCGCTTGCATTCCAAGAAAATAAAGCAGATGATAACTTCTATCATTATCATCATGCTCCTCACCTTGGCACTCTCAACTCCACTGATGGAGAAGCCAGGGCCCACAGAAGGAGTCTGGTTCTCTGGTGGGCTCTTCCAATGCTGCCCTAAAGCAGGCCGGGCTAAGAAAAGTGTGTGGGGGGAAGTTCACATTAGAAATAGGGGCGGCTGGGGACCGTTTATGGACACCCGGCCGCCCCCAGGCAGCTGGGGACCATGTGTGGACACCCAGCCGTGGGGCGGCTGGGGACCGAGTATGAACATCTGGCCGCCCCCTGGCGGCTGGGGACCGAGTGTGGACACCCGGCCGCCAGGCGGCTGGGGACTGAGTATGGGTACCAGGCCGCCAACGCAGCCATGCGTGGTGGCCAGATTCCTCCTCCACATGCCTAAAAGGCCCAATTTCAAGTGCAAGCAAGCAGTATGGTATTGCAGCCTGGGGGTGGGTGGGTGGCAGGCTGCATACTTGCGCTTGCATTGCAAGGAATGGGGAAGGTACAATTGAACAGTGCCCTGGGACAAGGACTTTAACCGGGATAGTTGCAAGTCTGCAACGACAGGTGCAGGGCGGGAGGCATCTTCGCATGTGCCATGAGCGGGGTTGGCGTGCACACACTACAGCGTAATAACCTGTCCTTCCCACTAAATGCACTGGGGAGGGCACATTTAATGTTTTGGTATAAACGCTTGTGTATAAGGCCCACTGGGACAAATAGGGGTGGCTGGGGACCGAGTATGGACACCCGGCCGCCCCCTGGTGGCTGGGGATCGAGTTTGGACACCCGGCCGCCGGGCGGCTGGGAACTGAGTTTGGATACCAGGCCGCCGACGCAGCCATGACATGGTGGCCGGCGTCTGCCTCCACAAGCCTAAAAGCCTCATTTCAAGTGCAAGCAAGCAGTATGGTATTGCAGCCTGGGGGTGGGTGGGTGGCAGGCTGCACACTTACGCTTGCATTCCAAGAAAACAAAGCAGATGCTAACTTCTATCATACTCATCATGCTCCTCACCTTGGCACTCTCAACTCCCCTGATGGAGAAGCCAGGGCCCACCGGAGGAGTCTGGTTGTCTGGTGGGCTCGTCCAATGCTGCCCTAAAGCAGGTCAGGCTAAGAAAAGTGTGGGGAAGGTTACCAGTACAAATAGTGGCAGTTGGCGACTGAGTATGGATACCAGGCCACCAACGCAGCCTTGACGTGGTGGCCAGATTTCGCCTCCACATGCCTAAAAGGCCCAATTTCAAGTGCAAGCAAGCAGTATGGTATTGCAGCCTGGGGTTGGGTGGGTGGTTGGCTGCATATTTGCGCTTGCATTGCAAGGAATGGGGGAGGTACAATTGAACACTGCCCTGGGACCAGAACTTGCACGGGGATAGTTGCAAGTCTGCATCTTCTGATGCGGCAAGGATGACTTCTGATGGGCACACTTTTAGGCAGTGACCTGGGAGTCAGAGATGCTTCCAGGGATCTTCCCCATGCTGTTCCCATGTCTTTTCAGCACTGTATGCATGTGTCACACAGCAAATGGCCAGATAAGGTATTAAAATGTTAAAATGAAATTTCGCGGTGAATGCATTTGAAAGCAATGCAAAAGTGCAAAAATGCATAAAAAATGCTACTTGTGAATATAGCCCAAGGTGTGGAGGAGTATTTTTTTTTTTGTTATTTATTTTACCTTATACACAAGTCTTTACCCTGGAAAGCAACTTCCTTAACATATTTCACAGGAAAGCAGTTTCAGTTTAGTTTTTGAACGTTTTATTGTGAGCCCTTAAAAGTGGCTTAATACCTCTGACCACGTTGTTGACAGCAGTGACCTGGGGGTCAGAAATGCTTCCTGGGGCGATCCCCATGCTGTCCCCATGTCATTTGAGCACTGTCACTATCGTTTTGGGCACTTGTTAGGCTTTTAAAAGACTGCCGGGGTGCCGCCGAAAAAATGCTCGGGTCTCCCATAGACTAACATTGGGCTCGTTGCTCGGGTCGAGCACTAGAGTATCACGTAGAGCTCGGCCTGAGCTTCGAGCACCCGAGCATTTTAGTGCTCGCTCAACACTAGACATATGTCATCGAGTACAGTTGCCCCAAACAGTATGTGGGCAGAACCACCAAGTCACTACATAATTGGTTGAATTCACATAGACATAATATTACCACAGGATTTATTAAACATAGGCTGTCCCGACATTTGGTCCTTCATCACAAACAGGACCTTAGGGAATTAAGGGTATTACCTATTGAACACATTCCTATTGACACTCCAAATAGGGTGCAATGTTTAAAAGAAATCTACTGGATTTATAAACTAAAGACGCTTAAACCGCAGGGGTTAAACAAAATCACAGAAGTTTTTCTTTGAGAGTTCCAGCAGTCACTTTTTACACCTCCCCAGTTCTTTTTCAATACCCAACATATAGCCACCTCTCCCCAAACCCACAATCCTGTTATCACCACCCACATTATAGCCTTCCAGTTACCTCTCACCACTCTTACAGCTCCGTTTTTCAGCTGACAAAACAAATCAGGAGCCCTAGTGTAGCGGGCTATGTGCCTAGTGTGATTGTACACAGCAACTTGAGCAAGTATTTAAGTTCTAGCCCTCCATGGTTTATCATCATTAATATTAGACCCATATTTTATTATGTTTAAAAGAAAAGATTTTTTAATTATTCTCTACATATTTTAAATTACTTTGTACTTCTTTTCTCTGTTTAAGCAAATGTTCATGTGCATTATGATTTTAGATGCGTTTCCAAGATTTCCTTCCACTTTTTTTTTTCTCTCTCGCTCCTTTTATTTATTTTCCTCTTTTTGGCGCCAAGGGGTGCTTTGGCAGATTTTTTCTTCACTCCATGTGCTGGCATGTGTGTACATATACCTTCCATGTTTTAACAAGTAGCAGCTATGTACCTGAAAAAGTGGACGGGACGTCCACGAAACGCGTAGTCTTTTATAGCTTTTACAGTCTCCAATAAATGCTGGGAACATTATCCATCTCTGGTATATATATACATTTTTCATGGTGGAGCGCGGTGATTAATGGCACCTTTATCATCTGTATACTTAATTGATGTAGAATGACATAAATTTATGCGACACATTCATTCCTGCTCTAAAGGTGTCAAAGGTCACCATTAGTTTATATTCCCATATTTTTCTGTCTCCCTGAGATTTGAAATTACGTTTTAATACCAATAATTTGTCAACCTGTACTATCCGTTGGCGCCTGAATGAAAAGGGACTGTATGGTAGGATACCCAGGAAGACCCCACTTCTTACCCCGAGACATAAAAAAGCCAGGCTGGAGTTTTTCCAAAACTTACCTGAGAAAGCCTAAAACGTTTTGGAAGAATGTTCTCTGGTCAGATGAGACAAAAGTAGAGCTTTTTGGGAAAAAGCATCAACATAGAGTGTACAGGAAAAAAAAAGAGGCATTCAAAGAAAAGAACACGGTCCCTACAGTCAAACATGGTGGAGGTTCCCTGATGTTTTGGGGTTGCTTTGCTGCCTCTGAACTGGACTGCTTGACCGTGTGCATGGCATTATGAAGTCTGAAGACTACCAACAAATTTTGCAGCAAAATGTAGGGCCCAGTGTGAGAAAGCTGGGTCTCCCTCAGAGGTCATGGGTCTTCCAGCAGGACAATGACCCCAAACACACTACCAAAAGCACTATAAAATGGTTTGAGAGAAAGCACTGGAGACTTCTAAGGTGGCCAGCAATGAGTCCAGACCTGAATCCCATAGAACAGCTGTGGAGAGATCTCAAAATGGCAGTTTGAAGAAGGCACCCTTCAAATATCAGGGACCTGAAGCAGTTTGCCAAAGAAGAATGGTCTACAATTCCAGCAGAGCATTATAAGAAACTCATTGATGGTTACCGGAAGCGGTTGTTCGCAGTTATTTTGGCTAAAGGTTGTGCAACCAAGTATTAGGCTGAGGGTGCCAATACTTTTGACTGGCCCATTCTTGGTGTTTTGTGTGAAATGATCAATAATTAGATTTTTGCTTCATTCTCTTTTGTGTTTTTTCCTTGCAAGCAAATTAAATGAAGATAATAATACCAAAGAATTTGTGATTGCAATCATTTTCAGGAAGAAACTGAGTATTATCTGACAGGATTGCAGGGGTGCCAATACTTTTGGCCACCACTGTATATAGTATATACCTCTATATTATGTACGTATATTGTGATAGGAGGATAAAGGGTTACAGCTAGGGATGGTGTATCCAGTGTAAATAGCATATACCTCTATATTCTGTAGGTATGGGGTGATATGGGAGATAGTGAGTAGATGGTTAAAGATAGGGTTAGGGTATCCAGTGTACATAGTATATACCTCATATTCTGTAGGTGTGGGGTGATATGAGGGATAATGAATATGGTGATATGGGAGATAGTGAGTAGATGGTTAGAGCTAGGATTAATATATCTAGTATATAAAGTATATACCTCTATATTCTGTAGGTATGGGGTGATATTGAAGAGGGTTAGTGTATCCAGGGTTAGAGCAAGGGTTAGTGTATCCAGTGTATATAGTATATACCTCTATATTCTGTAGGTATGGGGTGATGTGGGGGATAGTGAATAGAGGGTTAGAGCTAGGGTTAGTGTATCCACTATATACAGTATATACCTCTATATTCTGTATTTCTACTTCCTCTGTAGCTTCCTGCATATATGGACATCAGCTGGAATAAAAGACTGCGTAAAATAGCTGGTCGCACTGGATTCCAGGAGAACAACGGGGACCGCTACGCCATCATCCAGTTATCGGATAAAGTCTGGGATTCAGCAGGTAGTCGTCACATCTGGCACAATTTATAGATTAGCTGTGGTGAAATCTTCCCCACATCTTTACTCCTGATTGTTATTATATGCTGCTTTGTCCTTAGAACGACTCCGAGACACATTGATCCATGAGATGTGTCATGCTGCCTGCTGGGTCATCGATGGCAATGGAGAACTTGCCCATCACCAACTATGGGAGCAGTATTGTGAGAAGGTCGCACAGATCCACCCTGACCTTCCACCCATTACTGTATTCCACAGTTGGGAGTACCACTACCCGGTGGTGTACCAATGCTCAGGGTGCCACTTCAGGTAAGATACGACTCAAATAAACTAAGGACAGAAGGGCATCTGATACTGGTCGTGGGTGTATGTGCTACTACCACTGCTTGCTTCATGACTTCTGCAATCAATATGAAGGGGCTCTGTCATTGATGTTGGATGTGTGTGTACCTTTAGGATCAGTCTTTAATATCTTTATCTCCCACTCCAGAGTCGGACGTTGGACAGATTCTCTCGACACCGAGAAGTTTGGGTGCGGCTACTGTGAGAACAAGTTGGTTCTAGTAACCCCAACCTGAGAAGATCCATCAGCGACTATCCAGCTCCACCAATAGTCCAATCATCGGCTCGGCCAAGATAGGAGCACACAGATGAAGTCATCCAGAAGACTAGTGGAAAGTCACATCTCAGTCTTCCACCATTTCTCGGGCGGCACGGTGACTCAGTGGTTAGCACTGGTGTCTGCAGCACTCAGGAGGTGGAAACAAATCCACGGACATCTGCATGGAGTTTGTTTGTCCTCCCCGTGTCTGCGTGGGTTTTCTCCGGGTTCTCCGGTTTCCTCCCACACTCCAAAAATATACTGATAGGTTAATTGGCTTATTCCAAATTGTCCCTAACATGAGTGATGGTTGTCCCTGTACAGCGCTACAGACTATGTCAGCGCTATATTATCGAGGGGAATCAAATTCATCATTAAATACAAATGCTTTAAACAAACTTATTATTGTAATGTTGCCTTGTGTCAGTCATTTCATACACAGATTATTTACAAAAAAGTTATGTCCTATAGTGAGACGTCTGGAGATGAGAACACGGATTCCGCCATACCGATGGCCAGGGACAGGCATGCGGGTGCTAACACCTATATGGACAGGCAGGACAGGCTTACACTGGTAATATACAGCGTATACACCCACAACGACTCACACACATCAAACCAAGCAAAGTCATCAAGTTTCAGAGCTCCCATAGAAATGAATGGTGATAGCCGCACATGCGCAGACACCTTTCCATTTCTGACAGTGTGTAACGGGGTCGTTCTTGAGTTACATGTGGGTCCCTGATCTCAGCAATGGGACCTGCATCTATCAGACATTTAGGACATATGCTTTCAATAGAGGATGAAATAATGTCTTCAATGCGCTTAGTAACATGTCGACGGGCATGCGCGCGATTTCTAATGCTGACCCTATGCTGCTCTCTGATTCAGTTATGTCACCAGCAACATAGTGCATTAAGCATTAATGCTTTAAAGGGCACAGCTCAACTTTCCATCCTAATGTGGCACCTCAAACGTCACAAATTTTTCCAGGGCATTCATAAGGGGTATCTCTCCATTATCGTCACGAACGGGGAACAGTTGATCAGCGGATGTGCACGGTGCCGGACCTTCACTGATCTGATATTGATGACCTTTTCTAAAGATATTCCACCAATTATCAAACACCTGAATAACTTCTTAATTAGTTTAGGGGAGTGATTGATCCATTTTTAAGCCACCCACAATCCTTAATCTTTATTCTTCACCTGAAGGCACAATGTGTTAAAAAACAGCTGATTATGAGGCCCATGGGCATTACAAGTATAGGAGACCCTCTCCTTTCTAATGGGAACATTTTTTTAATGAGGCCCTCCTCCACGTCTCTTCTAAGGGGCATTGGAGAGACTCCCAATTTTTGGCAGCCCTTGCATTCACTGCATAGCAAACACAATGGGAGACCCACTTCCTAATAAAGGGAACATTGCTTTCCGGAGGCCCTCTGACATCCACGTCTCTTCCAAGGGGCATTGGAGTGCATCCAAATTTTTGGCAACCCTTGCATTCACTGCATAGGCAAACATAATGGGAGTCCCACTTCCTAATAATGGGAACATTGTTTTCAGGAGACCCTCTGACCTCCACGTCTTTTCCAAGGGGCATTGGAGTGCCTCCAAATTTTTGGCAACCCTTGCATTCACTGAATAGGCAAACACAATGGGAGACCTACTTCCTAATAATGGGAAATTTGTTTTCAGGAGGCCCGCCTCTAAGTCTCTTCAAAGGGGTATTGGGGTGCATCCAAATTTTCAAAGTGGTATTGGGGTGAGTCCAAATTTTGGGCAGCCCTGCCACTCACTACATATGCAATAACAGTATAGGAGACCTACTCTTTAGTAATGGGAACAATAAAACATAGCCGGCTGATGGCTCTCTAAGAATATTGAGGGCCGATTGCTGGCCCTTTAAGAATAGTAAAGGCCGCCTGATGAACATTGTTGACAGAAGTGACCTGGGAGTCAGAAATGCTTCCAGGGGTCTTTCCCATACTGTCCCCATGTCATTTGAGCACTGTTCCCATCGATTTGGGCAATTTGCAATCTGCACACCGCCGGGGGGAGGCGCCTGAAAAATGCTCGAGTTTCCCATAGACTTACATTGGGCTCGTTGCTCGGGTCGAGCACCCGAGTATTCCAATGTGCTCGGCCCGAGCATCGAGCACCCGAGCATTTTAATGCTCACCCATCACTACTCATAAGAGCACATTTATCTTTACAAACAACAGAACAGTGATAGCAGTCACATCTGTGTTCTGATACCTTAGCTCCCCAATAAGACATGGGAATAAATCAATACTTTACAAGCTGCTCTGTGGCTGGGGGCACTGGTAAAATAGTGTCTTATTGTCATGCAAGGTGAGGGAAGGAACAGTGTACAAGGACAGAAATAGGGGGAAGGGGAAGGGAGCCCAACATCTAGAGAAAGGGGGAGTGGAGACCCCTAGGCAGATCTAATATCACCCTGACTACCCTATCATCCTTATATAGGGTCATCTCCAATTGCAGAGCAGGAAACTTAATCCCTGAATGTCCCTAGAGCTAGGCCCTAGGTAGGGAGGGACACTATATGAGGGGCAGCTAATGATAAGTGTTACTTCTCTTTTCTTTACATGATACCAGATTGATGGTGCTATTGTGGGCTGATGTTCTTCATAGACTTGTGTGAACAGCCCCTATTATATTCTTGCTCTGATGATTCAGAAGTTTGCTGTATATATGATACCTCTCTGTGGAGAATCAGCTTTAGGGATTCTCTTAACAATGTAAGAAAAAAAAGATTAACCACTGCATGTGATAGGGGTTATATACTTGGCTCGGGTAATGAGTGATAGAACTTATTCATGAATTTATAAGCCCTACTAGCCCAGTTATTTGTAGTTATGTATTGTCTCTAGATTTCCCTAGAGCTGTCATTTTGCTTTATTAAACAGTTGTCGTCTTTTAATATTTATTGAAATGGTCGGCCTCTGAATCTATATGTTCACTTCTTCCTATCTTTTTTCACGACTGTAGTTTTGTATTTATTAGGATAAATGTATTTATTAGTATAGGAGAATTTTTAGGGACATAAGGGACACCGTCGTTGAGCAGGGGCTCCACTTAACACAAATTAGGGTGCCAACCTCCTCTGCCAGGAAGGTAGAGACATTAGGGATAAAGTAGGGACAGGTTTAGCCTGCACTCTCTCCTGATCAGTGTTTAACCTAATTTGGATATTCTCTAATACTTTATTTTATATTTTTGTTGTTTTGTCTATTGTGGATTGTTATAGTCCTTTTCAGATAATTTATTAAAAGTTAAATTTTAGGGGTCTAATCTTCTATAGGTTTTTCATGCTAAATTAGGCCCTGTTTACATATTTTTTGCTAAGGTGTTTAACTGAACTCTAGTCAGGCCCCACTGTAACTAAAGAAAACAAGGTAAACAAACAAAGGGGATACATTTAGCTTGAGAAGACACCAGAGAGGTAGCGCCAACTGTCCTCCAAGGGAAGTCCAAGAATGAACTAGCTGACTACTAGTACTCCAGGCATAGACAGCAGAACATAGAACTATCACCAGTGACTCTCTGGAGACAGAGTTTTTAACTACCAGGCAAAGGTGTGTCAACCAGCAGCAGAAGGTGGAGATCACCGCTGGGTCCTAAAGGAAGAAGGATATCACTACACTACAGAGATGAGAGGATCAAGAAGGTGTCCGTAATGCCAAGTGCAGTGACCTTCTACAGCCGCATCCAGAGTGACTGTCACACTTGATACACCAGTGATATCTGATAAACAAAAAAAATAAAATGTTGTAGGTACGCTCACCTGAAAGGGTTGCAACAGTCACAACTCCTATAAAAGCATGTAAAGGCTGCTGCAGGATGTCACGCACGGTGTGGGAAAGACTAAGTGCAACACGAAGGGAAGAAGGGGAGGAAGCAAAAACACTAGGGAAAGTGGGATTGGAGACCCCTAGGCAGATTTAATATCACCCTGCCTACCCTACCATCCCTATATAGGTTCCACACTTATCTCCAAACAAGACCCTAAACCCTGGATGAACCTAGAGATAGGCCCTAGATAGGGAGGGTGAAGGGTGAGCACTGGTCAGGACCCATTACAAACTAAAGACAACAAGGTAGACAAACAAAGGGGATTAACTTAGCTTAAGCAGACACCAGAGGAGTAATGCCAACTGTCCTCCAAGGGCACCAGAGAAGACGCTAGCCGACTGCTAATGCTCCAAGCCTGTACATAGAAGTATCACCGGCGATTCCCTGGAGCAAACTGAGTGTTTTTAACTCCCAGGCAAGGGTGTGTCAATCAGCAGCAGGAGGGAGATTGCCACTGGGTCGTAAAGGCAGAAGGATTAAGAAGGCATCTGTAATGCCAAGCGCAGTGACCTTCTACAGCCAGGTCTATTACACCTGTCACACCCTTGACACAGGACCACCAATAAATTGACATGAAGAAAATGAGAGGAATACGGTGGTTCAGAGTCGGCACTGCCCAAAGTTCAAAAGGTGTAGTCACACACAAGGATTAAGCATTAATGTGATTTATTGTGTCAATGCATTTCAAGGTCTCCAAACCTCTTCATCAGGACCAAACCACAATGATCTATATATATATATATATATATATATATATATATATATATATACACTGCTCAAAAAAATAAAGGGAACACTCAAATAACACATCCTAGATCTGAATGAATGAAATATTCTCATTGAATACTTTGTTCTGTACAAAGTTGAATGTGCTGACAACAAAATCACACAAAAATCATCAAAGGAAATCAAATTTATTAGCCAATGGAGGCTTCAATTTGGAGTCACCCCCAAAATTAAAGTGGAAAAACACACTACAGGCTGATCCAACTTTGATGTAATGTCCTCAAAACCAGTGAAAATGAGGCTCAGTATTGTGTGTAGCCTCTACGTGCATGTATGACCTCCCTACAATGCCTGGCCATGCTCCTGATGAGGTTGCGGATGGTCTCCTGTGGGATCTCCTCCCAAACCTGTACTAAAACATCCGCCAACTCCTGGACAGTCTGTGGTGCAGGATGGAGCGAGATATGATGTCCCAGAAGTGCTCAATCGGATTCAGGTCTGGGGAACGGGCGGGCCAGTCCATAGCTTCAATGCTTTCATCCTGCAGGAACTGCTGACACACTCCAGCTACATGAGGTCTGGCATTGTCCTGCATTAGGAGGAACCCAGGGCCAACCGCACCAGCATATGGTCTCACAAGGGGTCTGAGGATCTCATCTTGGTACCTAATGGCAGTCAGGCTACCTCTGGCGAGCACATGGAGGGCTGTGCGGCCCTCCAAAGAAATGCCACCCCACACCATTACTGACCCACTGCCAAACCGGTCATGCTGAAGGATGTTGCAAGCAGCAGATTGCTCTCCACGGCGTCTCCAGACTCTGTCACGTCTGTCACATGTGCTCAATGTGAACCTGCTTTCATCTGTGAAGAGCACAGGGCACCAGTGGTGACTTTGCCAATCCTGGTTGTAACATCCCTGACGGCGTGCTGGCATGGCTTACCACCTCCCACCATGCAAGACCGCCATCTTACCTATCAATCCAGGCTGCACACTTTGTTCCAGTACCTGCTCTGTCTCTTGTCTGATTGCTTAGGGCGGCGGCGCAGCTGCTGCCTGATTCTTATAGTTGCTGTGTGTGCACTCCTAATGCCTCCCCAGCCTATTGCTGTGAGTCACTGGATACTTAAACCCCCTCCACCCAGTAGGGGGTGCCTGAGCAACACTTTCATTCAGTGTGTTCTATGCAACTGAGTTGCCAGGTCCTGTCCTGCATCTTGTCTGTTTCCGCCCCTGGGAGCTGTATACCCAGGCCTGTTACCTGTATCTGTGACATCTAGTCTGTCTCCGCCACCCTGGGGGCTGAGTTCCCAGGCTCATTCCTGTATCTTATTCCTGGTTCAGTTCCTGTCTGAACTGTGTCCTAGCCCATTACCTGTTTCTCTCTATGTCCGAACCTTCCCTTTTCCTGCAGTGTCTGAACCTGCACCTAACTCCAAATCATTGTCTCTGAACTTCTGTTTGTGAGTTTTGTGTACACTCGCTACTTCATTGTAAGTACCTTGGGTGTATCTGGCTCTGCTTGTTCACCGCACCTGCAGTTTTGCTCTGCCCTGCTTGTTCACTGCACCTGTGGTTTCGCTCTGCTCAGCTTGTTCACCGCACCTGCGGGTTTTGCTCTGCTCTGCTTGTCTACCGCACCTACTGGTTTTGCTCTGCTCTGCTTGTCTACTGCACCTGCGGGTTTTGCTCTGCTCTGTTTGTCTACCGCACCTGCTCGTTTTGCTCTGCTCTGCTTGTCTACCGCACCTGTGGTTTTGCTCTGCTCAGCTTGTTCACCGCACCTGCGGGTTTTGCTCTGCTCTGCTTGTCTACCGCACCTGCGGGTTTTGCTCTGCTCTGCTTGTCTACCGCATCTGTGGGTGTTGCTCTGCTCTACTTGTCTACCGCACCTGCTGGTTTTTCTCTGCTCTGCTTGTCTACCGCACCTGCGGGTTTTGCTCTGCTCTGCTTCTCTACCGCATCTGCGGGTTTTGCTCTGCTCTGCTTGTCTACCGCATCTGTAGGTTTTGCTCTGCTCTGCTTGTCTACCACACCTGCGGGTTTTGTTCTGCTCTGCTTGTCTACTGCATCTGCGGGTTTTGCTCTGCTCTGTTTGTCTACTGCACCTGCTGGTCTTGCTCTGCTCTGCTTGTCTACCGCATCTGCGGGTTTTGCTCTGCTCTGCTTGTCTACCGCATCTGCGGGTTTTGCTCTGCTCTGCTTGTCTACCGCACCTGCGGGTTTTGCTCTGCTCTGCTTGTCTACCGCATCTGCGGGTTTTGCTCTGCTCTGCTTGTCTACCGTACCTGCGGCTCCGTTCCTGTGTCCCAGTCTGTACAGGTCCCTTTCCTGCCTGTGTTCATATCTGCCAATACCCACCTGTCTGCATACCAGCCATGCCTGCCAGTACCCACCTGTCTGTATGCCAGCCTAACCTGCCTGTTCCTGCATTCCCTGGTGTGGGTCAACAGCTGTGACCGGGGTCTGACCTCGAGTAGCACCTGATCCCTCTGCTTGGTTCCTCCCTGGTTCACAGAGTCGACTGAGCCGCCGTGAGACCTTGGTTGGACCGAGTTGATACTTAGTTACACCCCTCCAAGCACTCCTCGGTTCATGGTCCAGTGGGATCACTAATCATGCTCACGCCAGTCAGTCTGGACATGTGCATAATACTGGTGTTCTGTGGCAAATGCCAAGCGTCCAGCACGGTGTTGGGCTGTGAGCACAACCCCCATCTGTGGATGTCGGGCCCTCATACCACCCACATGGAGTCGGTTTCTAACCGTTTGTGCAGACACATCCACATTTGTGGCCTGCTGGAGGTCATTTTGCAGGGCTCTGGCAGTGCTCCTCCTGTTCCTCCTTGCACAAAGGCGGAGGTAGCAGTCCTGCTGCTGGGTTGTTGCCCTCCTACGGCCCCCTCCACCTCTCCTGGTGTACTGGCATGTCTCCTGGTAGCCTCCAGCCTCTGGACACTATGCTGACAGACACAGCAAACCTTCTTGCCACAGCTCGAATTGATGTGCCATCCTGGATGAGCTGCACTACCTGAGCAACTTCTGTGGGTTGTAGAGTCCGTCTCATGCTACCACGAGTGTGAAAGCACAACCAACATTCAAAAGTGACCAAAACATCAGCCAGAAAGCATTGGTACTGAGATGTGGTCTGTGGTCCCTACCTGCAGAACCACTCCTTTATTGAGGGTGTCTTGATAATTGCCAATAATTTCCATCTATTGTCTATTCCATTTGCACACCAGCATGTGAAATTGATTGTCAATCAGTGTTGCTTCCTAAGTGGACAGTTTGATTTCACAGAAGTTTGATTTACTTGGAGTTATATTCTGTTGTTTAAGTGTTCCCTTTATTTTTTTGAGCAGTGTATATATATATATATATATATATATATATATATATATATATATGTGTGTATATACTGTATGTAACTGGTAAGCTTATTGGCACCTTCAACCAGAATGTACAGCAAGTGTGGACAGGTGCAAGCTGCTATGACTGCATAATATGCGAGCAAAATTAGATACAGTGGGTATGGAAAGTATTCAGACCCCTTTAAATTTTTCACTCTTTGTTTCATTGCAGCCATTTGGTAAATTCTAAAAAGTTCATTATTTTTTCTCATTAATGTACACTCTGCACCCCATCTTGACTGAAAAAAACAGAAATGTAGAAATTTTTGCAAATTTATCAAAAAAGAAAAACTGAAATATCACGTGGTAACAAGTATTCAGACCCTTTGCTCAGACAGTCATATTTAAGTCACATGCTGTCAATTTCCTTGTGATCCTCATTGAGATGGTTCTACTCCTTCATTGGAGTCCAGCTGTGTTTAATTAAACTGATAGGACTTTATTTGGAAAGGCACACACCTGTCTATATAAGACCTCATAGCTCACAGTGCATGTCAGACCAAATAAGAATCATGAACTCAAAGGAACTGCCCAAGGAGCTCAGAGACAGAGTTGTGGCAAGGCACAGATCTGGCCAAGGTTACAAAAGAATTTCTGCAGTACTCAAGGTTCCTAAGAGCACAGTGGCCTCCATAATCCTTAAATAGAAGAAGTTTGGGACCACCAGAAGTCTTCCTAGACCTGGCTGTCCAGCCAAACTGAGCAATTGTGGGAGAAAAGCCTTGGTGAGAAAGGTAAAGAAGAACCTCAAGATCACTGTGGCTGAGCTCCAGAGATGCAGTAGGGAGATGGGAGAAAGTTCCACAAAGTCAACTATCACTGCAGCCCTCCACCAGTCAGGCCTTTATGGCAGACTGGCCCAACGGAAGCCTCTCCTCAGTGCAAGACATATGAAAGCCTGCATCGAGTTTGCTCAAAAACACATGAAGGACTCCCAGACTATGAGAAATAAGATTCTCTGGTCTGATGAGACGAAGATAAAACTTTTTGGTGATAATTCTAAGCGGTATGTGTGGAGAAAACCAGGCACTGCTCATCACCTGCCCAATAGAATTCCAACAGTGAAACCAGGGAACATTTGGGCCTAATGACTTTAACTGGATTAGTAATATCAGCCTACAGTGGGTGAATTTCCTTCTGCTGATTAAGAATAATAGGCAGTAGCCCACGATAATTTTTTATTTAATTCTGTATTTTACACATAATGTACACTGCGGGTGCTGACTAAAACTCCCATCATTGTCGCCTGATCATAATCATCTCAGGGAGACAAGGCGTTAGATGATAGATGACTATATCTGTATTTTTTATTTTTAATTCAATATGTATTTATTTATTTTACTTTGAGAACTGGCCCTGGCTGATGACTACTTCCATGAGCGGCGCCTGCTCTTGCCATTATTAGTGAAAGCAGGCATAGGCTGATCTGATGGGAGTAGTACACTCATCAGCCAACACCTGTGACCCGTGGTAAGCTTTTTACCGTGGGTCATAGTCATAGCTGCGGGCTCACACTGACATCTGACAGCATGATCCTGCAGTGCTCTAACTGGTGGTAACAATGTTACCGCCGATCAGAGCCGCCAGTGTTTCTCACGCTGTCACACAGATGACATCATGAGAAACACAGACTTCCTGAGGATTGCTAGAGAGGCAAATCAGAACACTCGATTGACTGCAAAAGACCTTCAGAAAGATTTATCAGACCCTGGATTTGTGGTACATTGTTCTACTGTTCGGAGACACGTGCAAAAATATGGCCTTCATGGAAGAGTCATGAGAAGAAAACCTCTCCTGCATCCTCACCATAAAATTCAGCATCAGAAGTATGCAAAAGAACATCTAAACAAGTCGGATGCATTTTGGAAACAAGTATTGTGGACCGATGAGGTTAAAATAGAACTCTTTGGCCACAATGATCATAGGTATGTGTTGAGAAAAAGGGCACAGAATTTCAAGAAAATTACATCTCGCCAACAATTAAGCATGGGGGTGGATCAATCAATGCTTTGGGGTTGTGTTGCAGCCAATGGTACGGGGAACATTTAACGGGTAGAGGGAAGAATGGATTCAATGAAATTTCAGTATAATCTCTTTTTATTGAAATAGAAATAGACATTAACATATATAACATACATTAATAAATGCTGGTGTTTAGTCATCATGGCGATCAAAATAACATATTCTCTATCACTTCTCTGATAAGACTCCTACACCTCTTGTCTAATAATGTAAACATTACTTTTAATCATATCCAACAGTGCAGACCACTACATAAATCAACAATACAACAGTACAAAAACAAAAAGAGAAAAAATAAAAAAAAGAAGGGGTGGTGAGGGGGGAAGAGGAAAAAGAGAAAGAAAGATAAGAAAGGAGGGTAGGTTTAGGAAATTGAAGAGGAGAAGGAGAACATAAACTAAAGTCCCCGTCTCACATAGCGAGATCACTAGCGAGATCGCTGCTGAGTCAAGGTTTTGGTGACGCAACAGCGACCTCACCAGCGATGTTGCTATGTGTGACACTTTGCAGCGATCAGGCCCCTGCTGTGAGGTCGCTGATCGCTGCAGAATGTCCTGGACCTTTTTTTGGTCGTTGCCCTCCCGCTGGTCAGCACACATCGCTGTGTGTGACCAGCGGGAGCAGCGATCAGGCTGGTAACCATGATAAACAGTGGGTTACTAGGGGCTCACGCGCACTTAGTAACCCGCTGTTTATCATGGTTACCACTCTGCTACGGTGAGCGGTAACCTCCCGCTCACCAAAGCAGAGTGGTAACCATGATAAACAGCGGGTTACTAGGTGCATGTGTGCCCCTAGTAACCCAATGTTTATCATGGTTACCAGCCTGCTACTGCTTCAGCAAGCTGATAACCAGGAGCAGGACATCGTGGAAAGATTCTTTCCACGATGTCGCTGCTCCCCTGATCGTTGGTGAGCCTGCCTGTTTGACAGCTCACCAGCGACCACATAGCGATGCAGCAATGATCCCTGACAGGTCGTATCGTTGTCGGGATCGCTGCAGCATCGCTAAGTGTGACGGGGCCTTTAGGCTCATTTTTAGACTCCCTAATTAGTTCCCAGCACCAACCCAGATCCAATTCACCAATTTATCAGTCTCTCACTCAAACAGCCTGTGAAACTCAGATGAGTCCTGAAACAGAATCCAGACACTCCAGATCTTCCTGAATTTATCAGCACATCCATTAAAGTCAACAGAAAGTTCCTCCATTCTGCAGATATTAACCATTTCATTTTTTTGAGATCCTATTGATGAGGGCAGGATAGAAAGCCAAGCTTTCTCAGGACGATTTTCGACCCTACTTCCGGTAATTAGATTATAATTGGAAAATATTTTTTCCCACAAAGTTTTGATCTTACTACACTCCCACCATATGTGAAGCATAGATCCTTTTTCCACTTTACATCGTCAACATAAGTCTGAGGCTGCCAGAAATATGGCGTGAAGTTTTACTGGATACTGGTACCATCTTGCCATAATTTTGAAATTTTTCTCCTGCGCATAACATATGACCGACATTTTGTGTGTAAACAAGAATCCTTTTTCCCAATCTGTTGAAGATATGACTACCCCCAATTCTTGTTCTCACATGTGTTGAGATTGTAACTTTCCTGAGATACTTTCCCCAATCAAATTGTAATGGGGCCGTGTGGTGGAACCTCTGTGCCTTGGAACAAGGAGGGACCCCCGAGGGCAGGTGTATACTGGGGACGACCTTGTAATAGAGCAGGTGGCTCCCACGGGTCAGGTATCTGGGACTGACCAGAGTAGCGGGTGGACACAACAGGTAGGTAGCAGTCTCTGGGTGAGTAGGCGGGTGGTCACGGGAAGTGACGGAAGAGCAGGTAAGAGTCTCTTGGCTGGCAGGCAGGTGGTCACGGCAAGTGACGGCTGAGCGGGTAAGAGTCCCTTGGCTGGCAGGCAGGCGGTCACGGCAAGTGACGGCTGAGCAGGTGAGAGTCTCTTGGCTGGCAGGCAGGCGGTCACGGCAAGTGACGGCTGAGCGGGTAAGAGTCTCTTGGCTGGCAGGCGGTCACGGCAAGTGACGGCGGAGCGGGTGAGAGTCTCTTGGCTAGCAGGCAGGCGGTCACGGCAAGTGACGACTGAGCGGGTAAGAGTCTCTTGGCTGGCAGGCAGGTGGTCACGGCAAGTGACGGCGGAGCCTCCAGGTAGGCTAGCAGGCGGGTAGCAGGTGAGCGCTCCCAGGTGAGCGGGCTAGCAGGTACAGCAGGTAGCAGGCAGGTAACTGGCAGGTGCTTCCTGGTCCGCAGGTGGACTTGCCCATAGACAGACTGGCGGATGCAGGAGACAGACTGTCGGGCTGAAGAGAAGACAAGCAGGCAATCAGGACTAGTAGACAGGCTGGCAACGGGACCTGAGGGCTGAAGCAGAGGTGAGTATGCTTTGCAACAACTTTGCTCGGGCACCTCCATTTTGGAGGAGGTGCCTTATATATGGGAAGTCCTCCGGCTATTGACCGGGGACTCCTTAGGACGACGTGCGCGGTCGCTTTAAGAGAGGGGGAGCACGCGCGCGCCCTAAGCACAGTGCCCGGGAAGGAGCGCGCGCCGGCAGCAGCGAGGGAAGGAGCGCTGGAGGACGCCGCGCGCTGAACAGGAAGGTGAGAGGGACGGCGTCTCTGTCTAGCAGGAGGCAGAGACGCCGATGCAACACAAATAATTATAAAGCAGGGATATTATATGATTGGGGGAGATTCCTGTAAGAACAACCTCTTAAAAGAAGATGGTATACACTGGAATGGGGGTGCCATCCTCTGAGAAAACAAGAATGATTGCAACTGTAAGTATTCCATCCACAGCAATTTTCTAGACAGAGACCTATCCTGTAATTTATTGAATGATGGTATTTTACCATTTTCTAATATATGTAGGAGGCGAGTGTCCTCCATAGCTCTCCATCCCAAGAAAGATTCTCTCAGATATCCAGGAGGAAAGGAAAGATTAGAGAAAAGTGGCGTAAGAGGGCTGAATGTTCTAGAGGGATGGTATTTTTTCATAGTTGCATGCCAAATTTTAATTGTTCCCCTAGTCAATTCTGTCAAGCCTCCTATCAAGAAAACATCAGAGGCAAAAAGCCAAGGAAGGTGCTTCAAAGGAACACCCACCCCTTCCTGCTCAATAGTGACCCATTGTTTTGTCAGAGAGTTGACATGCCAGTCTATAAAGTGACCTAAAACAGAAGCTTGAAAGTATATTTTAAAATTCGGAAATCCAGCTCCACCGGCTATTTTAGGGCGGTTTAATGTCTGCATACTTATCCTGGGACTATATTTGCCCCACACAAACCTGATTAATGCTGTTCGTAGTTTGCTGAAGAAGCTGCTTGGCAAGAAATGGAAACAGTTTGAAAAATGTATAAAAAGCGGGGCAATAAATCGATTTTTACTGCGTTCATTTTACCAAACCAGGATAGTCTCAGTTTACTGTAATTCAGTAGGTCTTTATACGTATGATTAGTGTTGAGCCACCCCCGTAGTGTTCGAGTTCGGTTCGGTTCGTCGAACACCCGTGTGTTCGCCGAACTGTTCGTCGAACTGTTCGTCGAACACCTTCGAACACCGTTAAAACCAATGGCAGGCAAACAAAAACACATAGAAACACATAGAAAACACCTTCAAAGGTGTCCAAAAGCTGACAAACTGCTCAGAAGACACAACTAACACATGGAAAAGTGACAAGTACATATAGTCATGCGAAAAGAAAAGAGGTGGAGGAGTAAAAGGAGGGGGAGACACAGATATAGGCATGTCATGCCCTTCTAAAATCCAAAAAGTGAGAAGCCGAGACGGCCAGTCCGCTCCTGCCCGTGCCACCTCCGTGTCGCCGGGTTTGTGCCAGAGCCGCGGTGAACCCTGACGGCCAGCCCCCCTCTCCCAATACTGGTGCCTGTCCGCTGGTGGGTCGAGAGAGCCCCCCTGTGGTGGAGGCAGCTCTAAGCTTTTTAATTTAAATTGTCCCTCTAATTTGAATGAATACACTTTAAATCCATTTACAAGGATCTATTGGAGGGCAAGTCTCATGCCAGCAGCCGCGTAATTCCAGCTCCAGTAGCGTCCACTAAAGCTGCTGCAGTTAAAAAGCTTTTATAAGGATCGAGCTCGGCTGTCCACCGCAAGGCATCCTAGTGCCAGTCCCAGCCCCTATGCCTTGGGGTGCCTCCTGATGCTCTTCACTAAGTATCCCGTGGTCCCGAAGCATTTCCTTTGAAAAAATTAAGTGTCCAAACTACAGGTGGTGTAGCTTGCTTAACAGCCGGGATAATCCGCTGACTAGCAGACACTGCTACTAGGCACAAAGTATTTCCTGGGCTAGATGCAGTTAAAAATTTGTAAGTAGATACTCTCGTTGGATGCTGAGAAAGCATTCCATAGAGTCTCCTGGCACGCCATATATGATTCTCTTAAAAAGCTTGGGGTAGGGGTCTAGGGGACCCTTTTATAGCCAAAATCACGGCCCTGTATCACAATACGTCACCTAGGCTGAAGATAAATGGAACTATAGCACAGAGGGCTCGGTTGCTACAGACGTATTGCACCTCACCCAGAGGTGTGATATCTCACTCTCAGATAAGGATGGAGTGTGGATCAGGACCCGACACCTGCATGCATTACACCACATTGCCGTGGGGCAGGGCGACCAATATGCCCCTGAGATGGGCACGACAGTCCCTGTCCCTGGCTGGAGTGGGGGGAGGGAACACTGAGGAAGGGGAACCCTGCAGTGCAGGAGCAGGGAGGAAGCAGTTCCTGGGTGCATTGAGAAGGGAGTATAAAAGGTGGGCACCATCTTAGTTCAGTGCAGAGAAGTCTGAGCAGAAGTGGCAGGGAGCAGGGGCTCTGCATGAGCTCTGCTCCGGAGGCGGGCCTAGTAACAGAGGCCCAGGCCTGCAAGAGGGAGAAGGAAGGAAGAGGAGCGGAGAAGGCTCCAGGAACGAGGAATGAAGGGATCCCAGGGGTGCGGACGGGCGAGTCGCCACCGCACGCCCGAATCCACCTGCGTGGAGGGGTCAGGCCAAAGGGGGAGACCGGTCCCCGAACTAGTGGAGGCAGGAAACGACCCTCAGCTAGAAACCGGAGGCTCTGACATTTTATGTGGCGCAGCCCCTTGCTCCACCCGCTAGGAAGGCACCACATAGGGTCAGGGAAACTGGCGCCAAGTTTACCAAGAGGAGGCCCGAGGCAGCCGGACAGAAGTGTTGGTAAGAAAGGCCAGACAAAGGACACACAAAGGGGGTCCTGTGAAGCGCTCCAAAGTTATCTGGGAGTTGTCTGAGCCCCTCACCTGGTGAGCACAGTACGACGTGGGCAGCCGTTACCTGCAGACGTGGTCTGGATAATAAGAACTGTGAGTAAAGGCCCTGAACTGCATCACTGACTCCGTATCGTTACTGCTGCTGCCCTGCACCATCACCCCCATCCTCCGCATACACTGCCCTGAGGCTATACTCCTCCCGTGGGGAGTTATGCTACGCTCTGCTGCACCCACAACACCAGCCTTAGCGGTCTGCCCTGTAGCGGCGGTTCACTCTGACCGCAATCCACGGGTGGCGTAGTCGGACATTTAAACATCAAAACCACATAAATAGTTCCGCCACTGGTTTGACCGCCCTGAGCCACGGAACCGGATCGCCGCCACGAAGACTACAACCACCAGCATCCACCAAAAAGTGTCCGGCTCCGGGTGTCCCAAGGCCCAGGGGGTGCGTCAGAACATTTTCATCACCTTTCACAATCACCAATGGGACAAGGCAGGGATGTCCTCTGTCCCCTCTCTTATACATCCTAGTGACGGAGCACCTGCTCTCATCAATTCGCCATAACCCCAATATTAGGAGGATTGAGGTGGGAGGCACCGAGTACAAGTGCTCTCTATTTGCTGATGATGTCCTAGTATATATCACTCAATCACATATATCCATCCCTGCTGTTATGGCTGAAATAGATCACTTTGTTACATGGTAAAATTTTAAAATCAATGCAGCGAAGTCTGAGGCCCTCGATGTCTCCCTCCCTAAATCCATATAGGATTCCATCCAGTCCAACTTTCCCTTTGCCTGGCCCTCACAGGGTATCAAATACTTAGGAATTCCTATTCATAGAGACCTCTCCCATCTATGTTATCTTAATTTTGGGCCCTTTATTGAACAATTCCATACAGACCACGGTTGGCAAGTTAGAACTGTAAGATTCACTACGTGAACCACTGGTGTTTTGTGGAAAAGCACATGTACACCGCGTTCCAAATTATTATGCAAAAAGTGTTTAGGAGTGATAAGGGAAGAATTTGTTTGTTTGTCAGTTAAACTCATTGATGGTGATGTGTGTCAGGGCTCTTTATATCACTGTAAGCAATTGCAGACACCTGTGCTAATTAGTTTGGCAGGTGTGTCCAATGAAAGGCAAGACTACTTAAGAAGGCTCTCTCACATTATTAAGCAGCCTACATTTTCTGCCAAAATGGGAAAGAAAAAGGATGTGTCGGCTGCTGAGAAGCAACAAATTGTGGAGTGTTTAGGTCAAGGCATGACTACAATCAACATTGTGCGATGATCAGGATGAAGTGTCTTGGCAATCAAGAAGTATGTAGCTGATTCACAGTACACACGTGTGCGTGCTGATAAGGGCAAATTGAGGACTCTTTCCTACAGGCAATTACGTCAGGTTGAAACAGCAGCGGCAAAAAAGCCTTGTCATAGCAGCAGACAAGTTTTTGAAGCTGCTTGTGCCTCCAACGTCCCCCGAACAACAAGATGCAGGGTCCTTCAGAGGTTTGCAGCTGTGCATATGCCATCCTGTCGACCTCCTCTATCCACTTCACACAAGCAGAAACGGCTCCAGTGGGCCAAACATTACATGAAGACTGATTTCAAAACTGTTTTGTTCACGGATGAGTGCCGTGCAGCGCTCAATGGTCCAGATGAATGGAGTGGAGGATGGCTGGTTGATGGACACCCCACGCAAACACGGCTACAGCGCCAACAAGGAGGAGGTGGAGTAATGTTTTGGGCTGGAATCATGGGGAGAGAGATTGTCGGCCCCTTTAGGATCCCTGAAGGCGCTAAAGATGAACTCCATAATGTATGTGGATTTTCTCAAACAGCACTTCCTGCCATGGTTCAAGAAGAAGAACCGTGTATTTCACAGCAAGATCATTTTTCTGCATGATAATGCACCATCTCATGCTGCACATAAAACATCTGCATCTCTGGCTGATATGGGCATAAAAGGGGACAAACTTATGATGTGACCCCCATGCTCCCCTGACCTCTACCCCATTCAGAACCTTTGGAGCATCATTAAAAGGAGTGTCTATGATGGCGGGAGGCAGTTCACATCTAAGCAACAGCTCTGGGAGGGTATTCTGTCCTCATGCAAAACAATTGAAGCAGAAACCATCCAAAACCTGACAAATTCAATGGACGAGAGAGTTCAGAAGCTCCTTTCGAACAAGGGGTCCTATGTGAAAATGTAACATCACCTAGAATAAAGTTTTGAGTTGAAAACTGTTTGATTTCAGTTTCTAACAACCTGCTAATGCTTATAATTTCAAAAATGACCATTTTTTTGGTCTTTATTAAAATGAAAAGGTTGATCGAAAAGTTTGGGGGATCTAAGAGTGTGGCAACCCAGTAGTCATGATTACTTCGAATTCTGACAATATGAAGGTCATGCTGCAGGTAGTGCAGCAAGAAGGCACTTATGTGTCTTGCGCATCTCGGAGCCCCAAAATTATTTTCCGGGCTAGATGCAGCTAAAAATTATTTTTAATTTTAAATCTGGTGAAGCTTATTATAGATGGCCTAATAGGATCTGTGCTGCACACTGCTACAAAGCCCAAATTATTTTCCAGTCAAGATACAGATAAACATGATTAGTAATTTGAAAGCTTAAAACGGTTGGTGGGGTGATTTTAACCAATCATCAAGCTTTTACTCTCCCCAGGATGACACAGGGGTAGAAAAGTCGTTTCGGATCCATGATTTGTTCATCTTTATGAACGTGAGTCTGTCTACATTATCAGTGGAGAGCCGCGTGCGCTTATCTGTCAGCACACCACCAGCAGCGCTGAACACACGTTCAGACAGAACGCTGGCTGCGGGGCATGACAAGATCTCCAAGGCGTAAGTGGCTAGCTCCGGCCATTTATCCAGATTGGAAGCCCAAAAAGAGCAAGGGTCCAGTGACACAGTCGTGGCTTCAATGTTTACTTGGAGATACTCCTGTACCATCGTCTCTAGGCGTTGACTATGTGTCAGACTTCTTGTCTCCTGTGGCCTTGCAAAGGATGGGCTAAAAAAGTGGTGAAATGATTCCGCAAAATTGATGTTACCAGCAGATACTGTGGTTCTGTTACGGTTTGAGTGCTGAACACTTGACGGTCCCACGGTTGGCAAGTTGGAACTGTGAGATTCACTACGTGCACCACTGGTATTTTGTGGAAAAGCACATGTAAGATTCTGCAACAGTCTCTGCTGATACTCCTGCATGCGTGCATCCCTTTCTATGGCAGGAATAATTTCTGCAAATTTACTTTTGTACCGGGGATCTAACAGTGTGGCAACCCAGTAGTCAGGATTATTTCTAATTCTCACAATTCGAGGGTCATGTTGCAGGTAGTGCAGCAAGAAGGCACTCATGTGTGTTGCGCATCCAGGAGCACCAAGTCCCTGTTGTGTTGGTGGCGAGGTAACAATCATGCTTTCTTCCTCTGTCCTCTCCCCCCAACCTCGCACAACAGAAATGTGATCAAGGTCTCCCTCATCTGATGAGTCTTCCATCAGTTCGTCCTCCACTTCTTCCTGGGCTCCTGCACCTTCCTCACTAGTTTGGCTGCTACCATGCGCCCTGGTAAAACCATCTCCCCCACCCTCACATGCCTGCCGCCTTGGTGCTGCCGACCGTCTGGACCTTGCAGATGTTAGCCCTTCCGCATACAACTCCTCCTCCTCTACTTCCTCCACCTCCTCTTGTGCCACCACCTGACTCCGAATTCTGTTTAACATGTGCTCCAGCATGTAAATCACCGGAATAGTCATGCTGATAATGGCATCGTCAGCACTAAACATCTTCGTCGCCATTATAAAAACTGTGCAGAAGGGTGCATAGGTTCCTGATCTGAGACCACTCCTCCAGCGTGATTTGCCCCACCTCTGAATCTCGTTGGCCCAGGCTATACGTCAGAACGTATTGCACCAGGGCTTGTCGGTGCTGCCACAGTCGCTGCAACATGTGCAGAGTTGAATTCCACCGGGTAGGCACATCGCATTTTAGCCGGTGAAGTGGCAGGCCCAACGACTTCTGTAGAGATGTAAGTCGCTGAGCTGCGGGATGCGAACGGCGGAAGTGAGCACACAGCGACCGTGCCCTCTGCAGAAGGCCATCTAGTCTGGGATAGTGGGCTAAAAATTGCTGGACAACCAGGTTCAACACGTGAGCCATACAAGGCACGTGTGTGACATTGCCCCGGCGAAGGGCCGCACCCAGGTTTGCAGCATTGTCGCACACGGCCTTCCCTGGTTTCAGGTCCAGTGGAGACAACCATTCATGAAATTGGTTCTCCAGAGCTGACCACAACTCCTCAGCTGTGTGACTCACATTTCCCAGACATTTCAATGTAAAAACCGCCTGATGACGTTGAGCCCTACTGCCAGCATAGTAAGGAGGTGTGCAGGATCCCTTCTGCGCAGTTAGAAAGCTTGTGGCATGACCAGACAGGCTTTGGGTGCAGGTGGAAGACCGAGAGGAGGTTGAGGAGGCAGAAGCAGTGGAGGAACTTTGACATAAAGAGGATTGACGCACAACTCGTGGGGACGGCAAGACTTGGACAGCAGCCCCTTGTCCTGCTGTCACCATAGTTACCCAGTGCCCAGTCAGCGACATGTAACGCCCCTGTCCATGCCTACTCGTCCAAGTGTCTGTGGTGAAATGCACCCTGTCACACACAGAGTTTCTCAAAGAAGCGGTGATGTTGTGTGCGACATGCTGGTGGAGCGCAGGCACACCTTTCTTTGAGAAGTAGTGCCGACTGGGCATCTGGTACTGGGGCACTGCGACGGACATAAGGTCTCGAAAATCCTCTGTGTCCACCAGGCGGAAAGGCAGCATTTCTGTAGCCAAGAGCTTGCAGATGGTGAAATTCAACCTCTTAGCTTTCTCATGGCTAGGAGGAAATGGTCTTTTACTTGTCCACATCTGAGGGACCGAGGGCTGGCTTTTGTGCTTAGACGGGGTTGATAAGGGTGTCCCCGGCAAACTGCCGGTCTGTGAGGAAGATGCAGGCGGACATGTTAGGTTGCCTTGATCCAAAGGTGGTGCTATCGATGTCGGACAGTGCTCAACACCAGCTGGTGTTACCACCTCCAAAGAAAATGATGACCTGCCAATCACGCTGGCTGTTGCGGGTAAAGAGGTGGCAGGTCTGCGCCCCAAAACAGGTGTGACTGCTGTCCCCCCAGTCACAGAGGATGAAGAGGCCGCGGATGCACAAGATATGGCAGACGGTGATTGGCCCGGCCGGCTAGGCCGCATTGTAGCACACTGAGCTTCCCACTGCAACTTATGCTTCATGTCCATGTGCCGGTTCATGCATGAAGTACTCAAACTATGTATTTTTTGGCCTCTACTTAGCTTTTGCTGACAAATGTTACAGATAACACGAGTTGGGTCATCTTTATCGATCTGAAAAAATGCCCAGGCTATGCAAGGCTTAGCACCCATGCGACCTGAAGAGCCACCACGACTTGTGGTGAGAGGCAGAGTTGTGTTTGAGGATGCAGTTGTTGACGTGCTTCCAGTACTACGTCTCTGTCCAGGAAGGCGCAACCTGACCTCGTCGTCACTAGCATCTTCCTCCACCTCCTCTGCTGACCTCATCTCTTGGCTGACTGTGGGTTGACAGTAAGTGGGATCTCCGACCTCATCATCATCACCCTGTGCGTTATCACACCCGTTGTCCTCAGAGCCAACCTGTTCCTGCCCTGACAAAAAACTAAAGTTGTCGCTCCAATCAGGTATTTGAGTCTTATCATCGTCTTCCTCATTGTCTCCACCAACAGGAGTTACAGTTTGGGAATGAGGGTCTACATTATGGTCAGAACCTTCTGCGTCTGGTCCTGGATCCGACTCATAAAGATTCTGGGCATCAGTGCAGATCATTTCCTCGTCTGGATTCACAGAAGCGCTGGAGTCGACCTCTGATTCCCAGGCTATAGTATGAGTAAACAGCTCTGCAGACTCAACCATCTGTTCTACCTCATACTCAGACGGGCAGCTGGAGATTTGGGAGCTGTGAGGAAGCAAGTGCGATTTGGGTGACACCTTTGAGGACTGGAGTATTTGTGATGTTGAAGTTGATGTGGAGGAGAGCCCACTTAAAGGTGCACTTGATATCCGTTGAAGCACCTGCTGTTTTTGTGCCTCATCTGGAATTTGTAGCGATTGGCGTGGCCGTAAGAAAGGGATCTTATCACATTGTCCGCTAAAAGAAGTAGACATTTTAGTTTGGCTGGAAGATGGTCTTTCTTCTGCACCTACCCCACGGACACAACCTTTTTTCCCCTTCCCAACACGCCTATTCCCCTTTCCACCAGCAGCAGGCCTTTTTCCACTCATTTTGGTGGTTAACTAATTCACAACTCTGGAGTTGTTTGCACAAAAAAACAATGGATGGTAACCGAGCAGAGCTGAGTGGCCAAACTGTGGTATTAGGCCAAAACTATTGGCTGGGCTAGATGCAGAAAAAAATTATTTTTAATTTGCAACCTGATGGAGGTCAGTATAGATGGACTAATAGAACAAGTCCCACACGCTGCTAGAAGCCCAAATATTTTTTCAGAGATAAATGAAGATAAAAATTATTTTTAATTTGCAACCTGATGGAGGTCAGTATAGATGGACTAATAGACCAAGTCCCACACACTGCTAGAATCCCAAATATTTTTTCAGAGCTAGATGCAGAAAAAAATTATTTTTAATTTGCAACCTGATGGAGGTCAGTATAGATGGACTAATAGAACAAGTCCCACACGCTGCTAGAAGCCCAAATATTTTTTCAGAGATAAATGAAGAAAAAATTTATTTTTAATTTGCAACCTGATGGAGGTCAGTATAGATGGACTAATAGACCAAGTCCCACACACTGCTAGAAGCCCAAATATTTTTTCAGAGCTAGATGCAGAAAAAAATTATTTTTAATTTGCAACCTGATGGAGGTCAGTATAGATGGACTAATAGACCAAGTCCCACACACCGCTAGAAGCCCAAATATTTTTTCAGAGCTAGATGCAGAAATTTTTTTTATTCAATTTGCAACCTGATGGAGGTCAGTATAGATGGACTAATAGACCAAGTCCCACACACTGCTAGAAGCCCAAATATTTTTTCAGAGCTAGATGCAGAATTTTTTTTTATTCAATTTGCAACCTGATGGAGGTCAGTATAGATGGACTAATAGACCAAGTCCCACACACTGCTAGAAGCCCAAATATTTTTTCAGAGCTAGATGCAGAAAAAAATTATTTTTAATTTGCAACCTGATGGAGGTCAGTATAGATGGACTAATAGACCAAGTCCCACACACTGCTAGAAGCCCAAATATTTTTTCAGAGCTACATGCAGAAAAAAATTATTTTTAATTTGCAACCTGATGGAGGTCAGTATAGATGGACTAATAGAACAAGTCCCACACGCTGCTAGAAGCCCAAATATTTTTTCAGAGATAAATGAAGAAAAAAATTATTTTTAATTTGCAACCTGATGGAGGTCAGTATAGATGGACTAATAGACCAAGTCCCACACACTGCTAGAAGCCCAAATATTTTTTCAGAGCTAGATGCAGAAAAAAATTATTTTTAATTTGCAACCTGATGGAGGTCAGTATAGATGGACTAATAGACCAAGTCCCACACACTGCTAGAAGCCCAAATATTTTTTCAGAGCTAGATGCAGAAAAAAATTATTTTTAATTTGCAACCTGATGGAGGTCAGTATAGATGGACTAATAGAACAAGTCCCACACGCTGCTAGAAGCCCAAATATTTTTTCAGAGATAAATGAAGAAAAAAATTATTTTTAATTTGCAACCTGATGGAGGTCAGTATAGATGGACTAATAGAACAAGTCCCACACGCTGCTAGAAGCCCAAATATTTTTTCAGAGATAAATGAAGAAAAAAATTATTTTTAATTTGCAACCTGATGGAGGTCAGTATAGATGGACTAATAGACCAAGTCCCACACACTGCTAGAAGCCCAGATATTTTTTCAGAGCTAGATGCAGAAAAAAATTATTTTTAATTTGCAACCTGATAGAGGTCAGTATAGATGGACTAATAGACCAAGTCCCACACACCGCTAGAAGCCCAAATATTTTTTCAGAGCTAGATGCAGAAATTTTTTTTATTCAATTTGCAACCTGATGGAGGTCAGTATAGATGGACTAATAGACCAAGTCCCACACACTGCTAGAAGCCCAAATATTTTTTCAGAGCTAGATGCAGAAAAAAATTATTTTTAATTTGCAACCTGATGGAGGTCAGTATAGATGGACTAATAGAACAAGTCCCACACGCTGCTAGAAGCCCAAATATTTTTTCAGAGATAAATGAAGAAAAAAATTATTTTTAATTTGCAACCTGATGGAGGTCAGTATAGATGGACTAATAGACCAAGTCCCACACACTGCTAGAAGCCCAAATATTTTTTCAGAGCTAGATGCAGAAAAAAATTATTTTTAATTTGCAACCTGATGGAGGTCAGTATAGATGGACTAATAGACCAAGTCCCACACACTGCTAGAAGCTCAAATATTTTTTCAGAGCTAGATGCAGAAAAAAATTATTTTTAATTTGCAACCTGATGGAGGTCAGTATAGATGGACTAATAGACCAAGTCCCACACACCGCTAGAAGCCCAAATATTTTTTCAGAGCTAGATGCAGAAAAAAATTATATTCAGTTTGCAACCTGATGGAGGTCAGTATAGATGGACTAATAGAATGATGCTATGCCCAAAAGATTTTACTTCACTAGGTGCAGTAAAAAAATTGGTATTCTATACACAGGTGGTATATCTTGCAACACAGATAGGCTACTCCACTGACTAACACACTCTGCAATAGGCCAAAAAGGATTAGCTTTGCTAGATTCAGCCAAATGCTGTGAAAAAAACTTGCACAGCACTGGCACAGACCTGCCTGGCAAAAACTGATAGGAACTGATGTAACCTAGTCCTGAAAAGGACTCCAATTACAATTAGTCTTTACTCCCACAATCTATCTATTTAAGAGCACAGACCTGCCTGATAAAAGTCGTAGGAAATGCTGTAACCTAGTCCTTAAAAGGACTGCAATCACAACTATTCCCTACTCCCAAGCTATCTGTATATTTGTGCGAAAATTGGCTTGAAATTAACAAGGTATAGCGCACACAGCAACAGCGGTGCCGTCTAACACGCAGCTGCAGCAGTGAGAAAATGGTGGCGACGGGGAAAATGGCTTGGTCTTATAGGGCAAGGACATGTGACATACACTGCCAATCACACATGCCCTTGCTTGTGTGAAAAAAAGCACTTCGCTCCGTGTGTGCGCTGCTGATAGGCTGACAGATTGCACCTCCCCACTGCAAATGCGGGAAAGAGAAAAAAAAATGGAGATCTTCATTGTTCCTGCAGAGATCCATCCCCTGCCCCTCCCCCCGCCCCGCTGTACACTCAAACTGCGTATTAACATTAATTTTCATCATTACTGAGAAAAAATCCAGTTATGATTTTGGTGCACGAACAGTTATCGAACATAACCTCGAACAGCCGAATTTTTCTCAAATTGTTCGTGTTCGCCGACCGGCTCGAACACCGCCCAAAACAGCTCGAATTTGAGATTGGCGAACAGTTCGAGTAGAACAACGCTCATCTCTACGTATGATCCAAAAGCGATTGGTAATTTAGTGCAAAAAGTATTGAAAAGTCAGGAGAAATGAGCACGCCTAAGTATTTTATCACTTCTGACTTCCATTTAAAAGGGAAGTTATCCATTACATGTTCAACTTCTCTCTGTGACAGCGATACATTTAATGCCTCCGATTTTGAATAATTAATTGTGTATAGCGAGCATGCTCGACACTGCTTGGTACTCGCCCGAGCATTACGCTACTCGGGATGTTCGGCGAGCACCGAGCATTTCCGGGTTACTCAGGCGGGAGCTCGGGTCTCCGCCCTGCATGTTTGGCACTCTTTACAGAGCCAATGAACATGCAGGGATTGCCAGCTAGTCACTGTAATGCCGCAGCCATGTTGTTTGTGGGCATGATTGGCTGGCCGCACAGCGTCACCTCGAGTATTTAAAACCAGACGCCGCCATCTTGGACACAGTCGCTCCGGATCAGACAGTGTAGGGACAGCGCTGCTGATTTAGGGAGAGATATATCCTGCGAAATAGTTAGTGTGGGGTCTGTAAAGGCCGCCAGATCAAACAAACAGTCCTTCTCAGGACTAATATCCATCCCAGATATCAGGCAGGCAGGCTGTATAGGAGACGCAGTGGTTATACCAGCAAACGCTGCATTACATTCCTGTGTGCTCCTGTTGCTGAAATTGCTGGACTTAGCTCCAGGTCTTGGGGGCCAGGAAAAATCCTTTTTTTTTCATCTAAATCCTCTTTTTTTTTTCCTCCTTCACACTGTACAAATACCCGTCTTATTAACCTTTTGGTGTCCCCCCCCCCCCCCCCACAAAAAAAGTGTGTCTCTGATTTTTCAGGCACAAATATATCTGTTGAAAATAGTCTGGTGTAGGCTAGAGAAATAGAAGTGTGGTTCCGCAGTTCCATGGTTCAAAACTCTGTATTATCCAGTTTTGGGCCATTTGTATCTAAAAAAGTTTGAGTGTGTTGCTCACTGTTCAGCCGCAAATATATATATTTAAAAAAGTCTGGTATACACCAGTAAATTATAACTGTGGTTTTACTGTTCCACGGTAAAAAAAATCTCTATTATCCTGCTTTTGGCATCATTTTTTGCCGTAAAGAAAAACAGTAGTAGTGTCTCCTGATTGTTCAGACACAAATATATCTGTTGAAAATAGTCTGGTATACACCAGTAAATTATAACTGTGGCTTTGCTGTTCCACGGTAAAAAATCTCTATTATCTTGCTTTTGGCATTTTTTGCCGTAAAAAAAAAATAATAGTGTCTCCCTGATTTTTCAGACACAAATATATCTGTTAAAAATAATCTGGTGCAGGCCCGAAAAATACAAGTGTGGTTTTGCAGCTCCATGGGTCAAATCTCTGTATTATCCTGCTTTTTGCATTTTTTGCCATAAAGAAAAACAGTAGTAGTGTCTCCTGATTGTTCAGACACAAATATATCTGTTGAAAATAATCTGGTATACACCAGTAAATTATAACTGTGGCTTTGCTGTTCCACGGTAAAAAATCTCTATTATCTTGCTTTTGGCATTTTTTGCCGTAAAAAAAAAATAATAGTGTCTCCCTGATTTTTCAGACACAAATATATCTGTTGAAAATAATCTGGTGCAGGCCCGAAAAATACAAGTGTGGTTTTGCAGCTCCATGGGTCAAATCTCTGTATTATCCTGCTTTTTGCATTTTTTGCCATAAAGAAAAACAGTAGTAGTGTCTCCTGATTGTTCAGACACAAATATATCTGTTGAAAATAGTCTGGTATACACCAGTAAATTATAACTGTGGTTTTGCTGTTCCATGGTAAAAAATCTCTATTATCCTGCTTTTGGCATTTTTTGCCGTAAAAAAAAAATAATAGTGTCTCTCTGATTTTTCAGACACAAATATATCTGTTGAAAATAGTCTGGTGCAGGCCCAAGAAATGCAAGTGTGGTTTTGCAGTTCCACGGGTCAAATCTCTGTATTATCCTGCTTTTTTGCATTTTTTGCCGTAAAGAAAAACAGTAGTAGTGTCTCCTGATTGTTCAGACACAAATATATCTGTTGAAAATAGTCTCGTATACACCAGTAAATTATAACTGTGGTTTTGCTGTTCCACGGTAAAAAAATCTCTATTATCCTGCTTTTGCCGTAAAAAAAAAATAATAGTGTCTCCTGATTATTCAGACACAAATATATCTGTTGAAAATAGTCTGGTATACACCAGTAAATTATAACTGTGGTTTTGCTGTTCCACGGTAAAAAATTTCAATTATCCTGCTTTTGCCGTAAAAAAAAAATAATAGTGTCTCCCTGATTTTTCAGACACAAATATTTCTGTTGAAAATAGTCTGGTGTAGGCCCAAGAACTACAAGTGTGGTTTTGCACTTCCACGGGTCAAATCTCTGTATTATCCTGCTTTTTTGCATTTTTTGCTGTAAAGAAAAACAGTAGTGTCTCCTGATTGTTCAGACACAAATATATCTGTTGAAAATAGTCTGGTGTAGACCTGAGAAATACAAGTGTGGTTTTGCAGTTCCACGGGTCAAATCTCTGTATTATACTGCTTTTTTGCATTTTTTGCTGTAAAGAAAAACAGTAGTGTCTCCTGATTGTTCAGACACAAATATTTCTGTTGAAAATAGTCTGGTGTAGTCCCGTGAAATACAAGTGTGGTTTTGCAGTTCCCCGTGTCAAATCTTTGTATTATCCACTTTTGGGCCATTTTTACCTAAAAAAAACAGTTTAAGTGTGTCGCTCACTGTTCAGCCGCAAATATATCTATTTAAAATAATCTGGTATACCCCAGTAAACAATAACTGTGGTTTTGCCATTCCACGGTAAAAAATATCTATTATTCAGCTTTTGGTATTTTTTCCGTAAAGAAAAACAGTAATAGTTTCTCCCTGATTGTTCAGATTGTTTAAAAGAGTCGGGTGTAGGCCAGAGAAATAGAATTGTGGTTTTCCTCTTCCACATTCTAATATACTTTTTATTACCCTTTTTCCATTGATAGTGCGAGTGTAAGCTCTTTTACTTACTTTACAATGGGCAAGGCGCGTGGCAAGGGACGTGGAACTGGACGTTCTGGTGATAGTGCGTGCAGAGGACGGGGCCGTGGCCAAAGTGAAAATGTGCCGAAACCAAGAGTCACATCTTCTCGCTCCCACTTCTTGACCGAATTACTAGGGAAGCACACAACAACACCAGTATTGCGAACTGATCAGTGTGAACAGGTTATTAATTGGATAGCAGATAATACTTCCAGTTACCTGGGCACCACCACCTCCGGTCTGTCTTCCACACGGTCAACTCTTAGTAGCCATGAGTCTCGACCGCATACTCCTCCTCACCCTGATGCTCCTTCCTCCCACCATGCCGAGTGTCGTCAGACAGCAACTGATCTCACACTTGGACACTCTGAAGAGCTGTTCACTGGTCCATTTACAGATTTGTGCCCCTCGCCTGCTCTGCTTGAAGTGGTGGAAAGGGAGATCCCATGTAGCGATGCCCAAGTATTTAAACAGCCACGAACTCGAACTGTTCGCCAATCTCAAATTCGAGCTGTTTTGGGCGGTGTTCGAGCCGTTCGGCGAACACGAACGATTTGAGAAAAATTCGGCTGTTCGAGGTTATGTTCGATAACTGTTCGTGCACCAAAATCATAACTGGATTTTTTCTCAGTAATGATGAAAATTAATGTTAATACGCAGTTTGAGTGTACAGCGGGGTGGGGGGAGGGGCAGGGGATGGATCTCTGCAGGAACAATGAAGATCTCCATTTTTTTTTCTCTTTCCCGCATTTACAGTGGGGAGGTGCAATCTGTCAGCCTATCAGCAGCGCACACACGGAGCGAAGTGCTTTTTTTCACACAAGCAAGGGCATGTGTCATTGGCAGTGTATGTCACATGTAGTGTTGAGCCACCCCCGTAGTGTTCGAGTTCGGTTCGGTTCGTCGAACACCCGTGTGTTCGCCGAACTGTTCGTCGAACTGTTCGTCGAACACCTTCGAACACCGTTAAAACCAATGGCAGGCAAACAAAAACACATAGAAACACATAGAAAACACCTTCAAAGGTGTCCAAAAGCTGACAAACTGCTCAGAAGACACAACTAACACATGGAAAAGTGACAAGTACATATAGTCATGCGAAAAGAAAAGAGGTGGAGGAGTAAAAGGAGGGGGAGACACAGATATAGGCATGTCATGCCCTTCTAAAATCCAAAAAGTGAGAAGCCGAGACGGCCAGTCCGCTCCTGCCCGTGCCACCTCCGTGTCGCCGGGTTTGTGCCAGAGCCGCGGTGAACCCTGACGGCCAGCCCCCCTCTCCCAATACTGGTGCCTGTCCGCTGGTGGGTCGAGCGAGCCCCCCTGTGGTGGAGGCAGCTCTAAGCTTTTTAATTTAAATTGTCCCTCTAATTTGAATGAATACACTTTAAATCCATTTACAAGGATCTATTGGAGGGCAAGTCTCATGCCAGCAGCCGCGTAATTCCAGCTCCAGTAGCGTCCACTAAAGCTGCTGCAGTTAAAAAGCTTTTATAAGGATCGAGCTCGACTGTCCACCGCAAGGCATCCTAGTGCCAGTCCCAGCCCCTATGCCTTGGGGTGCCTCCTGATGCTCTTCACTAAGTATCCCGTGGTCCCGAAGCATTTCCTTTGAAAAAATTAAGTGTCCAAACTACAGGTGGTGTAGCTTGCTTAACAGCCGGGATAATCCGCTGACTAGCAGACACTGCTACTAGGCACAAAGTATTTCCTGGGCTAGATGCAGTTAAAAATTTGTAAGTAGATACTCTCGTTGGATGCTGAGAAAGCATTCCATAGAGTCTCCTGGCACGCCATATATGATTCTCTTAAAAAGCTTGGGGTAGGGGTCTAGGGGACCCTTTTATAGCCAAAATCACGGCCCTGTATCACAATACGTCACCTAGGCTGAAGATAAATGGAACTGTAGAACCGAGGGCTCGGTTGCTACAGACGTATTGCACCTCACCCAGAGGTGTGATATCTCACTCTCAGATAAGGATGGAGTGTGGATCAGGACCCGACACCTGCATGCATTACACCACATTGCCGTGGGGCAGGGCGACCAATATGCCCCTGAGATGGGCACGACAGTCCCTGTCCCTGGCTGGAGTGGGGGGAGGGAACACTGAGGAAGGGGAACCCTGCAGTGCAGGAGCAGGGAGGAAGCAGTTCCTGGGTGCATTTAGAAGGGAGTATAAAAGGTGGGCACCATCTTAGTTCAGTGCAGAGAAGTCTGAGCAGAAGTGGCAGGGAGCAGGGGCTCTGCATGAGCTCTGCTCCGGAGGCGGGCCTAGTAACAGAGGCCCAGGCCTGCAAGAGGGAGAAGGAAGGAAGAGGAGCGGAGAAGGCTCCAGGAACGAGGAATGAAGGGATCCCAGGGGTGCGGACGGGCGAGTCGCCACCGCACGCCCGAATCCACCTGCGTGGAGGGGTCAGGCCAAAGGGGGAGACCGGTCCCCGAACTAGTGGAGGCAGGAAACGACCCTCAGCTAGAAACCGGAGGCTCTGACATTTTATGTGGCGCAGCCCCTTGCTCCACCCGCTAGGAAGGCACCACATAGGGTCAGGGAAACTGGCGCCAAGTTTACCAAGAGGAGGCCCGAGGCAGCCGGACAGAAGTGTTGGTAAGAAAGGCCAGACAAAGGACACACAAAGGGGGTCCTGTGAAGCGCTCCAAAGTTATCTGGGAGTTGTCTGAGCCCCTCACCTGGTGAGCACAGTACGACGTGGGCAGCCGTTACCTGCAGACGTGGTCTGGATAATAAGAACTGTGAGTAAAGGCCCTGAACTGCATCACTGACTCCGTGTCGTTACTGCTGCTGCCCTGCACCATCACCCCCATCCTCCGCATACACTGCCCTGAGGCTATACTCCTCCCGTGGGGAGTTATGCTACGCTCTGCTGCACCCACAACACCAGCCTTAGCGGTCTGCCCTGTAGCGGCGGTTCACTCTGACCGCAATCCACGGGTGGCGTAGTCGGACATTTAAACATCAAAACCACATAAATAGTTCCGCCACTGGTTTGACCGCCCTGAGCCACGGAACCGGATCGCCGCCACGAAGACTACAACCACCAGCATCCACCAAAAAGGGTCCGGCTCCGGGTGTCCCAAGGCCCAGGGGGTGCGTCAGAACATTTTCATCACCTTTCACAATCACCAATGGGACAAGGCAGGGATGTCCTCTGTCCCCTCTCTTATACATCCTAGTGACGGAGCACCTGCTCTCATCAATTCGCCATAACCCCAATATTAGGTGGATTGAGGTGGGAGGCACCGAGTACAAGTGCTCTCTATTTGCTGATGATGTCCTAGTATATATCACTCAATCACATATATCCATCCCTGCTGTTATGGCTGAAATAGATCACTTTGTTACATGGTAAAATTTTAAAATCAATGCAGCGAAGTCTGAGGCCCTCGATGTCTCCCTCCCTAAATCCATATAGGATTCCATCCAGTCCAACTTTCCCTTTGCCTGGCCCTCACAGGGTATCAAATACTTAGGAATTCCTATTCATAGAGACCTCTCCCATCTATGTTATCTTAATTTTGGGCCCTTTATTGAACAATTCCATACAGACCACGGTTGGCAAGTTAGAACTGTAAGATTAACTACGTGAACCACTGGTGTTTTGTGGAAAAGCACATGTACACCGCGTTCCAAATTATTATGCAAAAAGTGTTTAGGAGTGATAAGGGAAGAATTTGTTTGTTTGTCAGTTAAACTCATTGATGGTGATGTGTGTCAGGGCTCTTTATATCACTGTAAGCAATTGCAGACACCTGTGCTAATTAGTTTGGCAGGTGTGTCCAATGAAAGGCAAGACTACTTAAGAAGGCTCTCTCACATTATTAAGCAGCCTACATTTTCTGCCAAAATGGGAAAGAAAAAGGATGTGTCGGCTGCTGAGAAGCAACAAATTGTGGAGTGTTTAGGTCAAGGCATGACTACAATCAACATTGTGCGATGATCAGGATGAAGTGTCTTGGCAATCAAGAAGTATGTAGCTGATTCACAGTACACACGTGTGCGTGCTGATAAGGGCAAATTGAGGACTCTTTCCTACAGGCAATTACGTCAGGTTGAAAGAGCAGCGGCAAAAAAGCCTTGTCATAGCAGCAGACAAGTTTTTGAAGCTGCTTGTGCCTCCAACGTCCCCCGAACAACAAGATGCAGGGTCCTTCAGAGGTTTGCAGCTGTGCATACGCCATCCTGTCGACCTCCTCTATCCACTTCACACAAGCAGAAACGGCTCCAGTGGGCCAAACATTACATGAAGACTGATTTCAAAACTGTTTTGTTCACGGATGAGTGCCGTGCAGCGCTCGATGGTCCAGATGAATGGAGTGGAGGATGGCTGGTTGATGGACACCCCACGCAAACACGGCTACAGCGCCAACAAGGAGGAGGTGGAGTAATGTTTTGGGCTGGAATCATGGGGAGAGAGAATGTCGGCCCCTTTAGGATCCCTGAAGGCGCTAAAGATGAACTCCATAATGTATGTGGATTTCAGAGAGTTCAGAAGCTCCTTTCGAACAAGGGGTCCTATGTGAAAATGTAACATCACCTAGAATAAAGTTTTGAGTTGAAAACTGTTTGATTTCAGTTTCTAACAACCTGCTAATGCTTATAATTTCAAAAATGACCATTTTTTTGGTCTTTATTAAAATGAAAAGGTTGATCGAAAAGTTTGGGGGATCTAAGAGTGTGGCAACCCAGTAGTCATGATTACTTCGAATTCTGACAATATGAGGGTCATGCTGCAGGTAGTGCAGCAAGAAGGCACTTATGTGTCTTGCGCATCTCGGAGCCCCAAAATTATTTTCCGGGCTAGATGCAGCTAAAAATTATTTTTAATTTTAAATCTGGTGAAGCTTATTATAGATGGCCTAATAGGATCAGTGCTGCACACTGCTACAAAGCCCAAATTATTTTCCAGTCAAGATACAGATAAACATGATTAGTAATTTGAAAGCTTAAAACGGTTGGTAGGGTGATTTTAACCAATCATCAAGCTTTTACTCTCCCCAGGATGACACAGGGGTAGAAAAGTCATTTCGGATCCATGATTTGTTCATCTTTATGAACGTGAGTCTGTCTACATTATCAGTGGAGAGCCGCGTGCGCTTATCTGTCAGCACACCACCAGCAGCGCTGAACACACGTTCAGACAGAACGCTGGCTGCGGGGCATGACAAGATCTCCAAGGCGTAAGTGGCTAGCTCCGGCCATTTATCCAGATTGGAAGCCCAAAAAGAGCAAGGGTCCAGTGACACAGTCGTGGCTTCAATGTTTACTTGGAGATACTCCTGTACCATCGTCTCTAGGCGTTGACTATGTGTCAGACTTCTTGTCTCCTGTGGCCTTGCAAAGGATGGGCTAAAAAAGTGGTGAAATGATTCCGCAAAATTGATGTTACCAGCAGATACTGTGGTTCTGTTACGGTTTGAGTGCTGAACACTTGACGGTCCCACGGTTGGCAAGTTGGAACTGTGAGATTCACTACGTGCACCACTGGTATTTTGTGGAAAAGCACATGTAAGATTCTGCAACAGTCTCTGCTGATACTCCTGCATGCGTGCATCCCTTTCTATGGCAGGAATAATTTCTGCAAATTTACTTTTGTACCGGGGATCTAACAGTGTGGCAACCCAGTAGTCAGGATTATTTCTAATTCTCACAATTCGAGGGTCATGTTGCAGGTAGTGCAGCAAGAAGGCACTCATGTGTGTTACGCATCCAGGAGCACCAAGTCCCTGTTGTGTTGGTGGCGAGGTAACAATCATGCTTCCTTCCTCTGTCCTCTCCCCCCAACCTCGCACAACAGAAATGTGATCAAGGTCTCCCTCATCTGATGAGTCTTCCATCAGTTCGTCCTCCACTTCTTCCTGGGCTCCTGCACCTTCCTCACTAGTTTGGCTGCTACCATGCGCCCTGGTAAAATCATCTCCCCCACCCTCACATGCCTGCCGCCTTGGTGCTGCCGACCGTCTGGACCTTGCAGATGTTAGCCCTTCCGCATACAACTCCTCCTCCTCTACTTCCTCAACCTCCTCTTGTGCCACCACCTGACTCCGAATTCTGTTTAACATGTGCTCCAGCATGTAAATCACCGGAATAGTCATGCTGATAATGGCATCGTCAGCACTAAACATCTTCTGTGCAGAAGGGTGCATAGGTCCCTGATCTGAGACCACTCCTCCAGCGTGATTTGCCCCACCTCTGAATCTCGTTGGCCCAGGCTATACGTCAGAACGTATTGCACCAGGGCTTGTCGGTGCTGCCACAGTCGCTGCAACATGTGCAGAGTTGAATTCCACCGGGTAGGCACATCGCATTTTAGCCGGTGAAGTGGCAGGCCCAACGACTTCTGTAGAGATGTAAGTCGCTGAGCTGCGGGATGCGAACGGCGGAAGTGAGCACACAGCGACCGTGCCCTCTGCAGAAGGCCATCTAGTCTGGGATAGTGGGCTAAAAATTGCTGGACAACCAGGTTCAACACGTGAGCCATACAAGGCACGTGTGTGACATTGCCCCGGCGAAGGGCCGCACCCAGGTTTGCAGCATTGTCGCACACGGCCTTCCCTGGTTTCAGGTCCAGTGGAGACAACCATTCATGAAATTGGTTCTCCAGAGCTGACCACAACTCCTCAGCTGTGTGACTCACATTTCCCAGACATTTCAATGTAAAAACCGCCTGATGACGTTGAGCCCTACTGCCAGCATAGTAAGGAGGTGTGCAGGATCCCTTCTGCGCAGTTAGAAAGCTTGTGGCATGACCAGACAGGCTTTGGGTGCAGGTGGAAGACCGAGAGGAGGTTGAGGAGGCAGAAGCAGTGGAGGAACTTTGACATAAAGAGGATTGACGCACAACTCGTGGGGACGGCAAGACTTGGACAGCAGCCCCTTGTCCTGCTGTCACCATAGTTACCCAGTGCCCAGTCAGCGACATGTAACGCCCCTGTCCATGCCTACTCGTCCAAGTGTCTGTGGTGAAATGCACCCTGTCACACACAGAGTTTCTCAAAGAAGCAGTGATGTTGTGTGCGACATGCTGGTGGAGCGCAGGCACACCTTTCTTTGAGAAGTAGTGCCGACTGGGCATCTGGTACTGGGGCACTGCGACGGACATAAGGTCTCGAAAATCCTCTGTGTCCACCAGGCGGAAAGGCAGCATTTCTGTAGCCAAGAGCTTGCAGATGGTGAAATTCAACCTCTTAGCTTTCTCATGGCTAGGAGGAAATGGTCTTTTACTTGTCCACATCTGAGGGACCGAGGGCTGGCTATTGTGCTTAGACGGGGTTGTTAAGGGTGTCCCCGGCAAACTGCCGGTCTGTGAGGAAGATGCAGGCGGACATGTTAGGTTGCCTTGATCCAAAGGTGGTGCTATCGATGTCGGACAGCGCTCAAGACCAGCTGGTGTTACCACCTCCAAAGAAAATGATGACCTGCCAATCACGCTGGCTGTTGCGGGTAAAGAGGTGGCAGGTCTGCGCCCCAAAACAGGTGTGACTGCTGTCCCCCCAGTCACAGAGGATGAAGAGGCCGCGGATGCACAAGATATGGCAGACGGTGGTTGGCCCGGCCGGCTAGACCGCATTGTAGCACACTGAGCTTCCCACTGCAACTTATGCTTCATGTCCATGTGCCGGTTCATGCATGAAGTACTCAAACTATGTATTTTTTGGCCTCTACTTAGCTTTTGCTGACAAATGTTACAGATAACACGAGTTGGGTCATCTTTATCGATCTGAAAAAATGCCCAGGCTATGCAAGGCTTAGCACCCATGCGACCTGAAGAGCCACCACGACTTGTGGTGAGAGGCAGAGTTGTGTTTGAGGATGCAGTTGTTGACGTGCTTCCAGTACTACGTCTCTGTCCAGGAAGGCGCAACCTGACCTCGTCGTCACTAGCATCTTCCTCCACCTCCTCTGCTGACCTCATCTCTTGGCTGACTGTGGGTTGACAGTAAGTGGGATCTCCGACCTCATCATCATCACCCTGTGCGTTATCACACCCGTCGTCCTCAGAGCCAACCTGTTCCTGCCCTGACAAAAAACTAAAGTTGTCGCTCCAATCAGGTATTTGAGTCTTATCATCGTCTTCCTCATTGTCTCCACCAACAGGAGTTACAGTTTGGGAATGAGGGTCTACATTATGGTCAGAACCTTCTGCGTCTGGTCCTGGATCCGACTCATAAAGATTCTGGGCATCAGTGCAGATCATTTCCTCGTCTGGATTCACAGAAGCGCTGGAGTCGACCTCTGATTCCCAGGCTATAGTATGAGTAAACAGCTCTGCAGACTCAACCATCTGTTCTACCTCATACTCAGACGGGCAGCTGGAGATTTGGGAGCTGTGAGGAAGCAAGTGCGATTTGGGTGACACCTTTGAGGACTGGAGTATTTGTGATGTTGAAGTTGATGTGGAGGAGAGCCCACTTAAAGGAGCACTTGATATCCGTTGAAGCACCTGCTGTTTTTGTGCCTCATCTGGAATTTGTAGCGATTGGCGTGGCCGTAAGAAAGGGATCTTATCACATTGTCCGCTAAAAGAAGTAGACATTTTAGTTTGGCTGGAAGATGGTCTTTCTTCTGCACCTACCCCACGGACACAACCTTTTTTCCCCTTCCCAACACGCCTATTCCCCTTTCCACCAGCAGCAGGCCTTTTTCCACTCATTTTGGTGGTTAACTAATTCACAACTCTGGAGTTGTTTGCACAAAAAAACAATGGATGGTAACCGAGCAGAGCTGAGTGGCCAAACTGTGGTATTAGGCCAAAACTATTGGCTGGGTTAGATGCAGAAAAAAATTATTTTTAATTTGCAACCTGATGGAGGTCAGTATAGATGGACTAATAGACCAAGTCCCACACACTGCTAGAAGCCCAAATATTTTTTCAGAGCTAGATGCAGAAAAAAATTATTTTTAATTTGCAACCTGATGGAGGTCAGTATAGATGGACTAATAGACCAAGTCCCACACACCGCTAGAAGCCCAAATATTTTTTCAGAGCTAGATGCAGAAAAAAATTATATTCAATTTGCAACCTGCTGGACGTCAGTATAGAAGGACTAATAGAACAAGTCCCACACACTGCTAGAAGACCAAATATTTTTTCAGAGCTAAATGAAGAAAAAAATTATTTTTAATTTGCAACCTGATGGAGGTCAGTATAGATGGACTAATAGACCAAGTCCCACACACTGCTAGAAGCCCAAATATTTTTTCAGAGCTAGATGCAGAAAAAAATTATTTTTAATTTGCAACCTGATGGAGGTCAGTATAGATGGACTAATAGACCAAGTCCCACACACCGCTAGAAGCCCAAATATTTTTTCAGAGCTAGATGCAGAAAATTTTTTTATTCAATTTGCAACCTGATGGAGGTCAGTATAGATGGACTAATAGACCAAGTCCCACACACTGCTAGAAGCCCAAATATTTTTTCAGAGCTAGATGCAGAAAAAAATTATTTTTAATTTGCAACCTGATGGAGGTCAGTATAGATGGACTAATAGACCAAGTCCCACACACTGCTAGAAGCCCAAATATTTTTTCAGAGCTAGATGCAGAAAAAAATTATTTTTAATTTGCAACCTGATGGAGGTCAGTATAGATGGACTAATAGAACAAGTCCCACACGCTGCTAGAAGCCCAAATATTTTTTCAGAGATAAATGAAGAAAAAAATTATTTTTAATTTGCAACCTGATGGAGGTCAGTATAGATGGACTAATAGACCAAGTCCCACACACTGCTAGAAGCCCAAATATTTTTTCAGAGCTAGATGCAGAAAAAAATTATTTTTAATTTGCAACCTGATGGAGGTCAGTATAGATGGACTAATAGACCAAGTCCCACACACCGCTAGAAGCCCAAATATTTTTTTAGAGCTAGATGCAGAAATTTTTTTTATTCAATTTGCAACCTGATGGAGGTCAGTATAGATGGACTAATAGACCAAGTCCCACACACTGCTAGAAGCCCAAATATTTTTTCAGAGCTAGATGCAGAAAAAAATTATTTTTAATTTGCAACCTGATGGAGGTCAGTATAGATGGACTAATAGACCAAGTCCCACACACCGCTAGAAGCCCAAATATTTTTTCAGAGCTAGATGCAGAAAAAAATTATATTCAATTTGCAACCTGCTGGAGGTCAGTATAGAAGGACTAATAGAACAAGTCCCACACACTGCTAGAAGCCCAAATATTTTTTCAGAGCTAAATGAAGAAAAAAATTATTTTTAATTTGCAACCTGATGGAGGTCAGTATAGATGGACTAATAGAATGATGCTATGCCCAAAAGATTTTACTTCACTAGGTGCAGTAAAAAAATTGGTATTCTATACACAGGTGGTATATCTTGCAACACAGATAGGCTACTCCACTGACTAACACACTCTGCAATAGGCCAAAAAGGATTAGCTTTGCTAGATTCAGCCAAATGCTGTGAAAAAAACTTGCACAGCACTGGCACAGACCTGCCTGGCAAAAACTGATAGGAACTGATGTAACCTAGTCCTGAAAAGGACTCCAATTACAATTAGTCTTTACTCCCACAATCTATCTATTTAAGAGCACAGACCTGCCTGATAAAAGTCGTAGGAAATGCTGTAACCTAGTCCTTAAAAGGACTGCAATCACAACTATTCCCTACTCCCAAGCTATCTGTATATTTGTGCGAAAATTGGCTTGAAATTAACAAGGTATAGCGCACACAGCAACAGCGGTGCCGTCTAACACGCAGCTGCAGCAGTGAGAAAATGGTGGCGACGGGGAAAATGGCTTGGTCTTATAGGGCAAGGACATGTGACATACACTGCCAATCACACATGCCCTTGCTTGTGTGAAAAAAAGCACTTCGCTCCGTGTGTGCGCTGCTGATAGGCTGACAGATTGCACCTCCCCACTGCAAATGCGGGAAAGAGAAAAAAAAATGGAGCTCTTCATTGTTCCTGCAGAGATCCATCCCCTGCCCCTCCCCCCGCCCCGCTGTACACTCAAACTGCGTATTAACATTAATTTTCATCATTACTGAGAAAAAATCCAGTTATGATTTTGGTGCACGAACAGTTATCGAACATAACCTCGAACAGCCGAATTTTTCTCAAATTGTTCGTGTTCGCCGACCGGCTCGAACACCGCCCAAAACAGCTCGAATTTGAGATTGGCGAACAGTTCGAGTAGAACAACGCTCATCTCTAGTCACATGTCCTTGCCCTATAAGACCAAGCCATTTTCCCCGTCACCACCATTTTCTCACTGCTGCAGCTGCGTGTTAGACGGCACCGCTGTTGCTGTGTGCGCTATACCTTGTTAATTTCAAGCCAATTTTCGCACAAATCTACAGATAGCTTGGGAGTAGGGAATAGTTGTGATTGCAGTCCTTTTATGGACTAGGTTACAGCATTTCCTACGACTTTTATCAGGCAGGTCTGTGCTCTTAAATAGATAGATTGTGGGAGTAAAGGCTAATTGTAATTGAAGTCCTTTTCAGGACTAGGTTACATCAGTTCCTATCAGTTTTTGCCAGGCAGGTCTGTGCCAGTGCTGTGCAAGTTTTTTTCACAGCATTTGGCTGAATCTAGCAAAGCTAATCCTTTTTGGCCTATTGCAGAGTGTGTTAGTCAGTGGAGTAGAATATCTGTGTTGCAAGATATACCACCTGTGTATAGAATACCAATTTTTTTACTGCACCTAGTGAAGTAAAATCTTTTGGGCATAGCATCATTCTATTAGTCCATCTATACTGACCTCCATCAGGTTGCAAATTGAATATAATTATTTTCTGCATCTAGCTCTGACAAAATATTTGGGCTTCTAGCAGTGTGTGGGACTTGTTCTATTAGTCCATCTATACTGACCTCCATCAGGTTGCAAACTGAATATAATTTTTTTCTGTATCTAGCTCTGAAAAAATATTTGGCCTTCTAGCAGTGTGTGGGACTTGTTCTATTAGTCCATCTATACTGACCTCCATCACGCTGCAAATTAAAAATAATTTATATCTGCATCTAGCTCTGAAAAAATATTTGGCCTTCTAGCAGTGTGTGGGACTTTCTCTATTAGTCCATCTATACTGACCTCCATCAGGTTGCAAATTAAAAATAATTTTTTGTCTGCATCTAGCTCTGAAAAAATATTTGGCCTTCTAGCAGTGTGTGGGACTTTCTCTATTAGTCCATCTATACTGACCTCCATCAGGTTGCAAACTGAATATATTTTTTTTCTGCATCTACCTCTGAAAAAATATTTGGGCTTCTAGCTGTGTGTAGGACTTGTTCTATTAGTCCATCTATACTGACCTCCATCAGGTTGCAAACTGAATACAATTTTTTTCTGTATCTACCTCTGAAAAAATATTTGGGCTTCTAACTGTGTGTGGGACTTGTTCTATTAGTCCATCTATACTGACCTCCATCAGGTTGCAAATTGAATATAATTTTTTTCTGCATCTAACCCAGCCAATAGTTTTGGCCTAATACCACAGTTTGGCCACTCAGCTCTGCTCGGTTCCCATCCATTGTTTTTTTGTGCAAACAACTCCAGAGTTGTGAATTAGTTAACCACCAAAATGAGTGGAAAAAGGCCTGCTGCTGGTGGAAAGGGGAATAGGCGTGTTGGGAAGGGGAAAAAAGGTTGTGTCCGTGGGGTAGGTGTTAAAGCAACAGTAATATCTGCAGAAGAAAGACCATCTTCCAGCCAAACTAAAATGTCTACTTCTTTTAGCGGACAATGTGATAAGATCCCTTTCTTACGGCCACGCCAATCGCTACAAATTCCAGATGAGGCACAAAAACAGCAGGTGCTTCAACGGATATCAAGTGCTCCTTTAAGTGGGCTCTCCTCCACATCAACTTCAACATCACAAATACTCCAGTCCTCAAAGGTGTCACCCCAATCGCACTTGCTTCCTCACAGCTCCCAAATCTCCAGCTGCCCGTCTGAGTATGAGGTAGAACAGATGGTTGAGTCTGCAGAGCTGTTTACTCATACTATAGCCTGGGAATCAGAGGTTGACTCCAGCACTTCTGTGAATCCAGATGAGGAAATGATCTGCACTGATGCCCAGAATCTTTATGAGTCAGATCCAGTACCAGACGCAGAAGGTTCTGACCATAATGTAGACCCTCATTCCCAAACTGTAACTCCTGTTGGTGGAGACAATGAGGAAGACGATGATGAGACTCAAATACCTGATTGGAGCGACAACTTTAGTTTTTTGTCAGGGCAGGAACAGGTTGGCTCTGAGGACGACGGGTGTGATAACGCACAGGGTGATGATGATGAGGTTGGAGATCCCACTTACTGTCAACCCACAGTCAGCCAAAAGATGAGGTCAGCAGAGGAGGTGGAGGAAGATGCTAGTGATGACGAGGTCAGGTTGCGCCTTCCTGGACAGAGACGTAGTACTGGAAGCACGTCAACAACTGCATCCTCAAACACAACTCTGCCTCTCACCACAAGTCGTGGTGGCTCTTCAGGTCGCATGGGTGCTAAGCCTTGCATAGCCTGGGCATTTTTTCAGATCGATAAAGATGACCCAACTCGTGTTATCTGTAACATTTGTCAGCAAAAGCTAAGTAGAGGCCAAAAAATACATAGTTTGAGTACTTCATGCATGAACCGGCACATGGACATGAAGCATAAGTTGCAGTGGGAAGCTCAGTGTGCTACAATGCGGCCTAGCCGGCCGGGCCAACCACCGTCTGCCATATCTTGTGCATCCGCGGCCTCTTCATCCTCTGTGACTGGGGGGACAGCAGTCACACCTTTTTTGGGGCGCAGACCTGCCACCTCTTTACCCGCAACAGCCAGCGTGATTGGCAGGTCATCATTTTCTTTGGAGGTGGTAACTAGAGATGAGCGTTGTTCTACTCAAACTGTTTGCCAATCTCAAATTCGAGCTGTTTTGGGCGGTGTTCGAGCCATTCGGCGAACACGAACAATTTGAGAAAAATTCGGCTGTTCGAGGTTATGTTCGATAACTGTTCGTGCACCAAAATCATAACTGGATTTTTTCTCAGTAATGATGAAAATTAATGTTAATACGCAGTTTGAGTGTACAGCGGGGTGGGGGGAGGGGCAGGGGATGGATCTCTGCAGGAACAAGGAAGATCTCCATTTTTTTTTTCTCTTTCCCGCATTTACAGTGGGGAGGTGCAATCTGTCAGCCTATCAGCAGCGCACACACGGAACGAAGTGCTTTTTTTCACACAAGCAAGGGCATGTGTCATTGCCAGTGTATGTCACATGTCCTTGCCCTATAAGACCAAGCCATTTTCTCCGTCACCACCATTTTCTCACTGCTGCAGCTGCGTGTTAGACGGCACCACTGTTGCTGTGTGCGCTATACCTTGTTAATTTCAAGCCAATTTTCGCACAAATCTACAGATATCTTGGGAGTAGGGAATAGTTGTGATTGCAGTCCTTTTAAGGACTAGTTTACAGCATTTCCTACGACTTTTATCAGGCAGGTCTGTGCTCTTAAATAGATAGATTGTGGGAGTAAAGACTAATTGTAATTGGAGTCCTTTTCAGGACTAGGTTACCTCAGTTCCTATCAGTTTTTGCCAGGCAGGTCTGTGCCAGTGCTGTGCAAGTTTTTTTCACAGCATTTGGCTGAATCTAGCAAAGCTAATCCTTTTTGGCCTATTGCAGAGTGTGTTAGTCAGTGGAGTAGCCTATCTGTGTTGCAAGATATACCACCTGTGTATAGAATACAAATTTTTTTACTGCACCTAGTGAAGTAAAATCTTTTGGGCATAGCATCATTCTATTAGTCCATCTATACTGACCTCCATCAGGTTGCAAACTGAATATATTTTTTTCTGCATCTACCTCTGAAAAAATATTTGGCTTCTATATGTGTGTGGGACTTGTTCTATTAATCCAGCTATACAGACCTCCATCAGGTTGCAAACTGAATATATTTTTTTCTGCATCTACCTCTGAAAAAATATTGGGCTTCTAGCTGTGTGTGGGACCTGTTGTATTAGTCCATCTATACTGACCTCCATCAGGTTGCAAACTGAATATATTTTTTTCTGCATCTACCTCTGAAAAAATATTGGGCTTCTAGCTGTGTGTGGGACTTGTTCTATTAATCCATCTATACAGACCTCCATCAGGTTGCAAACTGAATATATTTTTTTCTGCATCTACCTCTGAAAAAATATTGGGCTTCTAGCTGTGTGTGGGACTTGTTGTATTAGTCCATCTATACTGACCTCCATCAGGTTGCAAACTGAATATATTTTTTTCTGCATCTACCTCTGAAAAAATATTGGGATTCTAGCTGTGTGTGGGACTTGTTCTATTAATCCATCTATACAGACCTCCATCAGGTTGCAAACTGAATATATTTTTTTCTGCATCTACCTCTGAAAAAATATTGGGCTTCTAGCTGTGTGTGGGACTTGTTGTATTAGTCCATCTATACTGACCTCCATCAGGTTGCAAACTGAAGATATTTTTTTCTGCATCTACCTCTGAAAAAATATTGGGCTTCTAGCTGTGTGTGGGACTTGTTCTATTAATCCATCTATACAGACCTCCATCAGGTTGCAAACTGAATATATTTTTTTCTGCATCTACCTCTGAAAAAATATGTGGCCTTCTAGCAGTGTGTGGGACTTTCTCTATTAGTCCATCTATACTGACCTCCATCAGGTTGCAAATTGAATATAATTTTTATCTGCATCTAGCTCTGAAAAAATATTTGGCCTTCTAGCTGTGTGTGGGACTTTCTCTATTAGTCCATCTATACTGACCTCCATCAGGTTTCAAATTAAAAATAATTTTTATCTGCATCTACCTCTGAAAAAATATTTGGGCTTCTAGCTGTGTGTGGGACTTGTTCTATTACTCCATCTATACTGACCTCCATCAGGTTGCAAACTGAATATATTTTTTTCTGCATCTACCTCTGAAAAAATATTGGGCTTCTAGCTGTGTGTGGGACTTGTTGTATTAGTCCATCTATACTGACCTCCATCAGGTTGCAAATTAAAAATAATTTTTATCTGCATCTACAGTACCTCTGAAAAAATATTTGGGCTTCTAGCTGTGTGTGGGACTTGTTCTATTAGTCCATCTATACTGACCTCCATCAGGTTGCAAATTGAATATAATTTTTATCTGCATCTAGCTCTGAAAAAATATTTGGCCTTCTAGCAGTGTGTGGGACTTTCTCTATTAGTCCATCTATACTGACCTCCATCAGGTTGCAAATTAAAATTAATTTTTATCTGCATCTAGCTCTGAAAAAATATTTGGCCTTCTAGCAGTGTGTGGGACTTTCTCTATTAGTCCATCTATACTGACCTCCATCAGGTTGCAAATTAAAAATAATTTTTATCTGCATCTAGCTCTGAAAAAATATTTGGGCTTCTAGCTGTGTGTGGGACTTGTTCTATTAATCCATCTATACAGACCTCCATCAGGTTGCAAACTAAATATAATTTTTTTCTGCATCTAGCTCTGAAAAAATATTTGGCCTTCTAGCAGTGTGTGGGACTTGTTCTATTAGTCCACCTATACTGACCTCCATCAGGTTGCAAATTCAAAATAATTTTTTGTCTGCATCTAGCTCTGAAAAAATATTTGGCCTTCTAGCAGTGTGTGGGACTTTCTCTATTAGTCCATCTATACTGACCTCCATGAGGTTGCAAACTGAATATATATTTTTTCTGCATCTACCTCTGAAAAAATATTGGGCTTGTAGCTGTGTGTGGGACTTGTTCTATTAATCCATCTATACAGACCTCCATCAGGTTGCAAACTGAATAAAAAAAATTTCTGCATCTACCTCTGAAAAAATATTTGGGCTTCTAGCTGTGTGTGGGACTTGTTCTATTAGTCCATCTATACTGACCTCCATCAGGTTGCAAATTGAATATAATTTTTTTCTGCATCTAACCCAGCCAATAGTTTTGGCCTAATACCACAGTTTGGCCACTCAGCTCTGCTCGGTTCCCATCCATTGTTTTTTTGTGCAAACAACTCCAGAGTTGCGAATTAGTTAACCACCAAAATGAGTGGAAAAAGGCCTGCTGCTGGTGGAAAGGGGAATAGGTGTGTTGGGAAGGGGAAAAAAGGTTGTGTCCGTGGGGTAGGTGTTAAAGCAACAGTAACATCTGCAGAAGAAAGACCATCTTCCAGCCAAACTAAAATGTCTACTTCTTTTAGCGGACAATGTGATAAGATCCCTTTCTTACGGCCACGCCAATCGCTACAAATTCCAGATGAGACACAAAAACAGCAGGTGCTTCAACGGATATCAAGTGCTCCTTTAAGTGGGCTCTCCTCCACATCAACTTCAACATCACAAATACTCCAGTCCTCAAAGGTGTCACCCCAATCGCACTTGCTTCCTCACAGCTCCCAAATCTCCAGCTGCCCGTCTGAGTATGAGGTAGAACAGATGGTTGAGTCTGCAGAGCTGTTTACTCATACTATAGCCTGGGAATCAGAGGTCGACTCCAGCACTTCTGTGAATCCAGATGAGGAAATGATCTGCACTGATGCCCAGAATCTTTATGAGTCGGATCCAGGACCAGACGCAGAAGGTTCTGACCATAATGTAGACCCTCATTCCCAAACTGTAACTCCTGTTGGTGGAGACAATGAGGAAGACGATGATAAGTCTCAAATACCTGATTGGAGCGACAACTTTAGTTTTTTGTCAGGGCAGGAACAGGTTGGCTCTGAGGACGATGGGTGTGATAACGCACAGGGTGATGATGATGAGGTTGGAGATCCCACTTACTGTCAACCCACAGTCAGCCAAGAGATGAGGTCAGCAGAGGAGGTGGAGGAAGATGCTAGTGACGACGAGGTCAGGTTGCGCCTTCCTGGACAGAGACGTAGTACTGGAAGCACGTCAACAACTGCATCCTCAAACACAACTCTGCCTTTCACCACAAGTCGTGGTGGCTCTTCAGGTCGCATGGGTGCTAAGGCTTGCATAGCCTGGGCATTTTTTCAGATCGATAAAGATGACCTAACTCGTGTTATCTGTAACATTTGTCAGCAAAAGCTAAGTAGGGGCCAAAAAATACATAGTTTGAGTACTTCATGCATGAACCGGCACATGAACATGAAGCATAAGTTGCAGTGGGAAGCTCAGTGTGCTACAATGCGGCCTAGCCGGCCGGGCCAACCACCGTCTGCCATATCTTGTGCATCCGCGGCCTCTTCATCCTCTGTGACTGGGGGGACAGCAGTCACACCTGTTTTGGGGCGCAGACCTGCCACCTCTTTACCCGCAACAGCCAGCGTGATTGGCAGGTCATCATTTTCTTTGGTGGTGGTAACACCAGCTGGTGTTGAGCGCTGTCCGACATCGATAGTACCACCTTTGGATCAAGGCAACCTAACATGTCCGCCTGCATCTTCCTCACAGACTGGAAGTTTGCCGGGGACACCCTTATCAACCCCGTCTAAGCACAATAGCCAGCCCTCGGTCCCTCAGATGTGGACAAGTAAAAGACCATTTCCTCCTAGCCATGAGAAAGCTAAGAGGTTGAATTTCACCATCTGCAAGCTCTTGGCTACAGAAATGCTGCCTTTCCGCCTGGTGGACACAGAGGATTTTCGAGATCTTATGTCCGTCGCAGTGCCCCAGTACCAGATGCCCAGTCGGCACTACTTCTCAAAGAAAGGTGTGCCTACGCTCCACGAGCATGTCGCACACAACATCACCGCTTCTTTGAGAAACTCTGTGTGTGACAGGGTGCATTTCACCACAGACACTTGGACGAGTAGGCATGGACAGGGGCATTACATGTCGCTGACGGGGCACTGGGTAACTATGGTGACAGCAGGACAAGGGGCTGCTGTCCAAGTCTTGCCGTCCCCACGAGTTGTGCGTCAATCCTCTTTATGTCAAAGTTCCTCCACTGCTTCTGCCTCCTCAACCTCCTCTCGGTCTTCCACCTGCACCCAAAGCCTGTCTGGTCATGCCACAAGCTTTCTAACTGTGTAGAAGGGATCCTGCACACCTCCTTACTATGCTGGCAGTAGGGATCAACGTCATCAGGCGGTTTTTACATTGAAATGTCTGGGAAATGTGAGTCACACAGCTGAGGATTTGTGGTCAGCTCTGGAGAACCAATTTCATGAATGGTTGTCTCCACTGGACCTGAAACCAGGGAAGGCCGTGTGCGACAATGCTGCAAACCTGGGTGCGGCCCTTCGCTGGGGCAATGTCACACACGTGCCTTGTATGGCTCACGTGTTGAACCTGGTTGTCCAGCAATTTTTAGCCCACTATCCCAGGCTAGATGGCCTTCTGCAGAGGGCACGGTCGCTGTGTGCTCACTTCCGCCGTTCGCATCCCGCAGCTCAGCGACTTACATCTCTACAGAAGTTGTTGGGCCTGCCACTTCACCGGCTAAAATGCGATGTGCCTACCCGGTGGAATTCAACTCTGCACATGTTGCAGCGACTGTGGCAGCACCGACAAGCCCTGGTGCAATACGTTCTGACGTATAGCCTGGGCCAACGAGATCCAGAGGTGGGGCAAATCATGCTGGAGGAGTGGTCTCAGATCAGGGACCTATGCACCCTTCTGCACAGTTTTGAAATGGCGACGAAGATGTTTAGTGCTGACGATGCCATTATCAGCATGACTATTCCGGTGATTTACATGCTGGAGCACATGTTAAACAGAATTCGGAGTCAGGTGGTGGCACAAGAGGAGGTGGAGGAAGTAGAGGAGGAGGAGTTGTATGCGGAAGGGCTAACATCTGCAAGGTCCAGACGGTCGGCAGCACCAAGGCGGCAGGCATGTGAGGGTGGGGGAGATGGTTTTACCAGGGCGCATGGTAGCAGCCAAACTAGTGAGGAAGGTGCAGGAGCCCAGGAAGAAGTAGAGGACGAACTGATGGAAGACTCATCAGATGAGGGAGACCTTGATCACATTTCTGTTGTGCGAGGTTGGGGGGAGAGGACAGAGGAAGGAAGCATGATTGTTACCTCGCCACCAACACAACAGGGACTTGGTGCTCCTGGATGCGCAACACACATGAGTGCCTTCTTGCTGCACTACCTGCAACATGACCCTCGAATTGTGAGAATTAGAAATAATCCTGACTACTGGGTTGCCACACTGTTAGATCCCCGGTACAAAAGTAAATTTGCAGAAATTATTCCTGCCATAGAAAGGGATGCACGCATGCAGGAGTATCAGCAGAGACTGTTGCAGAATCTTACATGTGCTTTTCCACAAAATACCAGTGGTGCACGTAGTGAATCTCACAGTTCCAACTTGCCAACCGTGGGACCGTCAAGTGTTCAGCACTCAAACCGTAACAGAACCACAGTATCTGCTGGTAACATCAATTTTGCGGAATCATTTCACCACTTTTTTAGCCCATCCTTTGCAAGGCCACAGGAGACAAGAAGTCTGACACATAGTCAACGCCTAGAGACGATGGTACAGGAGTATCTCCAAGTAAACATTGAAGCCATGACTGTGTCACTGGACCCTTGCTCTTTTTGGGCTTCCAATCTGGATAAATGGCCGGAGCTAGCCACTTACGCCTTGGAGATCTTGTCATGCCCCGCAGCCAGCGTTCTGTCTGAACGTGTGTTCAGCGCTGCTGGTGGTGTGCTGACAGATAAGCGCACGCGGCTCTCCACTGATAATGTAGACAGACTCACGTTCATAAAGATGAACAAATCATGGATCCGAAACGACTTTTCTACCCCTGTGTCATCCTGGGGAGAGTAAAAGCTTGATGATTGGTTAAAATCACCCTACCAACCGTTTTAAGCTTTCAAATTACTAATCATGTTTATCTGTATCTTGGCTGGAAAATAATTTGGGCTTTGTAGCACTGTGCAGCACTGATTCTATTAGGCCATCTATAATAAGCTCCACCAGATTTAAAATTACTAATCATGTTTATCTGTATCTTGACTGGAAAATAATTTGGGCTTTGTAGCAGTGTGCAGCACTGATCCTATTAGGCCATCTATACTAAAGCTTCACCAGATTTAAAATTAATAATAATTTTTAGCTGCATCTAGCCCGGAAAATAATTTTGGGGCTCCGAGATGCGCAAGACACATAAGTGCCTTCTTGCTGCACTACCTGCAGCATGACCCTCATATTGTCAGAATTCGAAGTAATCATGACTACTGGGTTGCCACACCCTTAGATCCCCCAAACTTTTCGATCAACCTTTTCATTTTAATAAAGACCAAAAAAATGGTCATTTTTGAAATTATAAGCATTAGCAGGTTATTAGAAACTGAAATCAAACAGTTTTCAACTCAAAACTTTATTCTAGGTGATGTTACATTTTCACATAGGACCCCTTGTTCGAAAGGAGCTTCTGAACTCTCTCGTCCATTGAATTTGTCAGGTTTTGGATGGTTTCTGCTTCAATTGTTTTGCATGAGGACAGAATACCCTCCCAGAGCTGTTGCTTAGATGTGAACAGCCTCCCGCCATCATAGACACTCCTTTTAATGATGCTCCAAAGGTTCTGAATGGGGTAGAGGTCAGGGTAGCATGGGGGTCACACCATAAGTTTGTCCCCTTTTATGCCCATATCAGCCAGAGATGCAGATGTTTTATGTGCAGCATGAGATGGTGCATTATCATGCAAAAAAATGATCTTGCTGTGAAATACACGGTTCTTCTTCTTGAACCATGGCAGGAAGTGCTGTTTGAGAAAATCCACATACATTATGGAGTTCATCTTTAGCGCCTTCAGGGATCCTAAAGGGGCCGACAATCTCTCTCCCCATGATTCCAGCCCAAAACATTACTCCACCTCCTCCTTGTTGGCGCTGTAGCCGTGTTTGCGTGGGGTGTCCATCAACCAGCCATCCTCCACTACATCCATCTGGACCATCGAGCGCTGCACGGCACTCATCCGTGAACAAAACAGTTTTGAAATCAGTCTTCATGTAATGTTTGGCCCACTGGAGCCATTTCTGCTTGTGTGAAGTGGATAGAGGAGGTCGACAGGATGGCGTATGCACAGCTGCAAACCTCTGAAGGACCCTGCATCTTGTTGTTCGGGGGACGTTGGAGGCACCAGCAGCTTCAAAAACTTGTCTGCTGCTATGACAAGGCTTTTTTGCCGCTGCTCTTTCAACCTGACGTCATTGCCTGTAGGAAAGAGTCCTCAATTTGCCCTTATCAGCACGCACACGTGTGTACTGTGAATCAGCTACATACTTCTTGATTGCCAAGACACTTCATCCTGATCATCGCACAATGTTGATTGTAGTCATGCCTTGACCTAAACACTCCACAATTTGTTGCTTCTCAGCAGCCGACACATCCTTTTTCTTTCCCATTTTGGCAGAAAATGTAGGCTGCTTAATAATGTGAGACAGCCTTCTTAAGTAGTCTTGCCTTTCATTGGACACACCTGCCAAACTAATTAGCACAGGTGTCTGCAATTGCTTACAGTGATATAAAGAGCCCTGACACACATCACCATCAATGAGTTTAACTGACAAACAAACAAATTCTTCCCTTATCACTCCTAAACACTTTTTGCATAATAATTTGGAACACAGTGTACATGTGCTTTTCCACAAAACACCAGTGGCTCACGTAGTGAATCTTACAGTTCTAACTTGCCAACCGTGGTCTGTATGGAGTTGTTCAATAAAGGGCCCAAAATTAAGATAACATAGATGGGAGAGGTCTCTATGAATAGGAATTCCTAAGTATTTGATACCCTGTGAGGGCCAGGCAAAGGGAAAGTTGGACTGGATGGAATCCTATATGGATTTGGGGAGGGAGACATCGAGGGCCTCAGACTTCGCTGCATTGATTTTAAAATTTGACCATGTAACAAAGTGATCTATTTCAGCCATAACAGCATGGATGGATATATGTGATTGAGTGATATATACTAGGACATCATCAGCAAATAGAGAGCACTTGTACTCGGTGCCTCCCACCTCAATCCACCTAATATTGGGCTATGGCGAATTGATGAGAGCAGGTGCTCCGTCACTAGGATGTATAAGAGAGGGGACAGAGAACATCCCTGACTTGTCCCATTGGTGATTGTGAAAGGTGATGAAAATGTTCTGACGCGCCCCCTGGGCCTTGGGACACCCGGAGCCGGACCCTTTTTGGTGGATGCTGGTGGTTGTAGTCTCCGTGGCGGTGACCCGGTTCCGTGGCTCAGGGCGGTCAAACCAGTGGCGGAACTATTTATGTGGTTTTGATGTTTAAATGTCCGACTACGCCACCCGTGGATTGCGGTCAGAGTGAACCGCCGCTCCAGGGCAGACCGCTGAGGCTGGTGTTGTGGGTGCAGCAGAGCGTAGCATAACTCCCCACGGGAGGAGTATAGCCTCAGGGCAGTGTATGCGGAGGATGGGGGTGATGGTGCAGGGCAGCAGCAGTAACGACACGGAGTCAGTGATGCAGTCCAGGGCCTTTACTCACAGTTCTTATTATCCAGACCACGTCTGCAGGTAACGGCTGCCCACATCGTACTGTGCTCACCAGGTGAGGGGCTCAGACAACTCCCAGATAACTTTGGAGCGCTTCACAGGACCCCCTTTGTGTGTCCTTTGTCTGGCCTTTCTTACCAACTTGGCGCCAGTTTCCCTAACCCTATGTGGTGCCTTCCTAGCGGGTGTAGCGAGGGGCTGCGCCACATAAAATGTCACAGCCTCCTGTTTCTAGCTGAGGGTCGTTTCCTGCCTCCACTAGTTTCGGGGACCGGTCTCCCCCTTTGGCCTGACCCCTCCACGCAGGTGGATTCGGGCGTGCGGTGGCGACTCGCCCGTCCGCACCCCTGGGATCCCTTCATTCCTCGTTCCTGGAGCCTTCTCCGCTCCTCTTCCTTCCTTCTCCCTCTTCCAGGCCTGGGCCTCTGTTACTAGGCATGCCTCCGGAGCAGAGCTCATGCAGAGCCCCTGCTCCCTGCCACTTCTGCTCAGACTTCTCTGCACTGAACTAAGATGGTGCCCACCTTTTATACTCCCTTCTCAATGCACCCAGGAACTGCTTCCTCCCTGCTCCTGCACTACAGGGTTCCCCTTCCTCAGTGTTCCCTCCCCCCACTCCAGCCAGGGACAGGGACTGTCGTGCCCATCTCAGGGGCATATTGGTCACCCTGCCCCACGGCAATGTGGTGTAATGCATGCAGGTGTCGGGTCCTGATCCACACTACATCCTTACCTGAGAGTGAGATATCACACCTCTGGGTGAGGTGCAATACCTCTGTAGCAACCGAGCCCTCAGGGTGCTACAGTTCCATTTATCTGCAGCCTAGGTGACGTATTGTGATACAGGGCCGTGATGATTTTGGCTATAAAAGGGTCCCCTAGACCCCTACCCCAAGCTTTTTAAGAGAATCATATATGGCGTGCCAGGAGACTCTATGGAATGCTTTCTCAGCATCCAACGAGAGTATCTAATTACAAATTTTTAACTGCATCTAGCCCAGGAAATACTTTGTGCCTAGTAGCAGTGTCTGCTAGTCAGCGGATTATCCCGGCTGTTAAGCAAGCTACACCACCTGTAGTTTGGACACTTAATTTTTTCAAAGGAAATGCTTCGGGACCACGGGATACTCAGTGAAGAGCATCAGGAGGCACCCCAAGGCATAGGGGCTGGGACTGGCAGTAGGATGCCTTGCGGTGGACAGCCGAGCTCGATCCTTATAAAAGCTTTTTAACTGCAGCAGCTTTAGTGGACGCTACTGGAGCTGGAATTACGCGGCTGCTGGCATGAGACATGCCCTCCAATAGACCCTTGTAAATGGATTTAAAGTGTATTCATTCAAATTAGAGAGACAATTTAAATTAAAAAGCTTAGAGCTGCCTCTACCACAGGGGGGCTCGCTCGACCCACCAGCGGACAGGCACCAGTATTGGGAGAGGGGGGCTGGCCGTCAGGGTTCAACGCGGCTCTGGCACAAACCCGGTGACGCGGAGGTGGCACGGGCAGGAGCGTACTGAACGTGTCGGCTTCTCACTTTTTGGATTTTAGAAGGGCATGACATGCCTATATCTGTGTCTCCCCCTCCTTTTACTCCTCCACCTCTTTTCTTTTCGCATGACTATATGTACTTGTCACTTTTCCATGTGTTAGTTGTGTCTTCTGAGCAGTTTGTCAGCTTTTGGACACCTTTGAAGGTGTTTTCTATGTGTTTCTATGTGTTTTTGTTTGCCTGCCATTGGTTTTAACGGTGTTCGAAGGTGTTCGACGAACAGTTCGACGAACGGTTTGGCGAACACACGGGTGTTCGATGAACCGAACCGAACTCGAACACTACGGGGGTGGCTCAACACTACTGACCAGTGAGGGCGACACTATTACAGCTTTTTTTTACGGCAAAAAATGCCAAAGGCAGGATAATACAGCGATTTGACCCGTGTAACTGCAAAACCACAGTTCTATTTTTCTGGCCTACACCAGACTCTTTTAAACAGATATATTGGTATCTGACCAGTCAGGGAGACACTATTACAGTTTTTTTACGGCAAAAAATGCCAAAAGCAGGATAATACAGAAATTTGACCCGTTGAACTGCAAAACCACAGTTATAGTTATGTGGCTTACACCAGAATCTTTTAAACAGATAAATTGGTGTCTGACCAGTCAGGGAGACACTATTACATTTTTTTTTACGGCAAAAAATGCCAAAAACAGGATAATACAGAGATTTGACGCGTGGAACTGCAAAACCACCGTTCTATTTCTCTGGCCTACACCAGACTCTTTTAAACAGATATATTGGTGTCAGAACAGTCAGGGAGACACTATTCCAGTTTTTTTACGGCAAAAAATGCCAAAAGCAGGATAATACAGCGATTTGACCCGTGGATCTGCAGAACCACAGTTATAGTTATGTGGCGTACACCAGAATCTTTTAAACAGATATATTGGTGTCTGACCTGTCAGGGAGACACTATTACAGTTTTTTTTTAAAGCAAAAAATGCCAAAAGCAGGATTATACAGAGATTTGACCCATGGAACTGCAAAACCACAGTTCTAATTCTCTGGCCTACACCAGACTCTTTTAAACAGATATATTGGTGTCTGACCAGTCAGGGAGACACTATTACAGTTTTTTTTTACGGCAAAAAGTGCCAAATGCAGGATTATACAGAGATTTGACCCGTGGAACTGCAAAACCACAGAAATTGTTATGTGGCGCACACCAGAATCTTTTAAACAGATATATTGGTGTCTGGCCTGTCAGGGAGACACTATTACAGTTTTTTTACGGCAAAAAAAGGCCAAAAGCAGGATAATACAGAGATTTGACCCGTGGAACTGCAAAACTACAGTTATAGTTTTGTGGCGTATACCAGAATCTTTTAACCAGATGTATTGGTGTCTGAACAGTCAGGGAGACACTATTACAGTTTTTTTTCGGCAAAAAATGCCAAAAGCTGGATAATACAGATATTTGACTCGTGGAACTGCAAAACCACAGTTCTAATTCTCTGGCCTACACCACACTCTTTTAAACAGATATATTGGTGTCTGACCAGTCAGGGAGACACTATTACAGTTTTTTTTTACGGCAAAAAATGCCAAAAGCAGGATAATACAGCGATTTGACCCGTGGAACTGCAAAACCACAGTTCTATTTTTCTGGCCTACACCAGACTCTTTTAAACAGATATATTGGTGTCTGACCAGTCAGGGAGACACTATTACACTTTTTTTTTACGGCAAAAAATGCCAAAAGCAGGATAATACAGCGATTTGACCCGTGGAACTGCAAAACCACAGTTCTATTTTTTTGGCCTACACCAGACTCTTTCAAACAGATATATTGGTGTCTGACCTTTCAGGGAGACACTATTACAGTTTTTTTTTACGGCAAAAAATGCCAAATGCAGGATTATACAGAGATTTGACCCGTGGAACTGCAAAACCACAGAAATAGTTATGTGGCGCACTCCAGAATCTTTTAAACAGATATATTGGTGTCTGGCCTGTCAGAGAGACACTATTACAGTTTTTTTACGGCAAAAAATGCCAAAAGCAGGATAATACAGAGATTTGACCCGTGGAACTGCAAAACTACAGTTATAGTTTTGTGGCGTACACCAGAATCTTTTAACCAGATGTTTTGGTGTCTGACCAGTCAGGGAGACACTATTACAGTTTTTTTTTCGGCAAAAAATGCCAAAAGCTGGATAATACAGGTATTTGACCCGTGGAACTGCAAAACCACAGTTATAATTCTCTGACCTACACCAGACTCTTTTAAACAGATATATTGGTGTCTGACCAGTCAGGGAGATACTATTACAGTTTTTTTTTACGGCAAAAAATGCCAAAGGCAGGATAATGCAGCGATTTGACCCGTGGAACTGCAAAACCACAGTTCTATTTTTCTGGCCTACACCAGACTCTTTTAAACAGATATATTGGTGTCTGACCAGTCAGGGAGATACTATTACAGTTTTTTTTTACGGCAAAAAATGCCAAAAGCACAATAATGCAGGGATTTGACCCGTGGAACTGCAAAACCACAGTTATAATTCTCTGGCCTACACCAGACTCTTTTAAACAGATATATTGGTGTCTGACCAGTCAGGGAGATACTATTACAGTTTTTTTTTACGGCAAAAAATGCCAAAGGCAGGATAATGCAGCGATTTGACCCGTGGAACTGCAAAACCACAGTTCTAATTTTCTGGCCTACACCAGACTCTTTTAAACAGATATATTGGTGTCTGACCAGTCAGGGAGATACTATTACAGTTTTTTTTTACGGCAAAAAATGCCAAAGGCAGGATAATGCAGCGATTTGACCCGTGGGACTGCAAAACCACAGTTCTATTTTTCTGGCCTACACCAGACTCTTTTAAACAGATATATTGGTGTCTCACCAGTCAGGGAGACACTATTACTGTTTTTGTACGGCAAAAAATGCCAAAAGCAGGGTAATACAGAGATTTGACGCGTGGAACTGCAAAACCACAGTTATAGTTATGTGGCTTACACCAGAATCTTTTAAACAGATAAATTGGTGTCTGACCAGTCAGGGAGACACTATTACATTTTTTTTTACGGCAAAAAATGCCAAAAGCAGGATAATACAGAGATTTGACCCGTTAAACTGCAAAACCACAGTTATAGTTATGTGGCTTACACCAGAATCTTTTAAACAGATAAATTGGTGTCTGACCAGTCAGGGACACACTATTACATTTTTTTTTTACGGCAAAAAATGCCAAAAACAGGATAATTCAGAGATTTGACGTGTGGAACTGAAAAACCACCGTTCTATTTCTCTGGCCTACACCAGACTCTTTTAAACAGATATATTGGTGTCTGACCAGTCAGGGAGACACTATTACAGGTTTTTTACGGCAAAAAATGCCAAAAGCAGGATAATACAGCGATTTGAACCGTGGAACTGCAAAACCACAGTTATAGTTATGTGGCGTACACCAGAATCTTTTAAACAGATATATTGGTGTCTGACCTGTCAGCGAGACAGTATTACAGTTTTTTTTACGGTAAAAAATACCAAAAGCAGGATAATACAGAGACTTGACCCGTGGAACTGCAAAACTACAGTTATAGTTTTGTGGCGTACACCAGAATCTTTTAACCAGATGTATTGGTGTCTGACCAGTCCGGGAGACACTATTACAGTTTTTTTTTACGGCAAAAAATGCCAAAAGCAGGATAATACAGCGATTTGACCCGTGGAACTGCAAAACCACAGAAATAGTTATGTGGCGCACACCAGAATCTTTTAAACAGATATATTGGTGTCTGGCCTGTCAGGGAGACACTATTACAGTTTTTTTACAGCAAAAAATGCCAAAAGCAGGATAATACAGAGATTTGACCCGTGGAACTGAAAAACCACAGTTATCGTTAAGTGGCGTACACCAGACTCTTTAAGCAGATATATTTTTGTCTGAACAGTCAGGGAGACACTATTACTGTTTTTTTTTTACGGCAAAAAATGTCAAAAGCAGGATAATACAGCGATTTGACCCGTGGAACTGCAAAACCACAGTTATTGTTAAGTGGCGTATACCACAATCTTTTAAACAGATATATTTGTGTCTGACAAGTCATGGAGACACTATTACAGTTTTTTTTTTACGGCAAAAATTGTCAAAAAAAGGATAATACAGAGATTTGACCCGTGGAACTGCAAAACCACAGTTCTAATTCTCTGGCCTACACCAGACTCTTTTAAATAGATATATTGGTGACTGACCAGTCAGGGAAACACTATTACAGTTTTTATTACGGCAAAAAATGCCAAAAGCAGGATAATACAGTGATTTGACCCGTGGAATTGCAAAACCACAGTTATAGTTATGTGGCGTACACCAGAATCTTTTAAACAGATATATTGGTGTCTGACCAGTCAGGTAGATATTATTACAGTTGTTTTTAATGGCAAAAAATGTCAAAAACAGGTTAATACAGAGATTTGACCCGTGGAACTGCAAAACCATAGTTATAGTTTTGTGGTGTGCACCAGAATCTTTTAAACAAAAGTATTGGTGTCTGACCAGTCAGGGAGACACTATTACAGTTTTATTTTACGGCAAAAAATGCCATATGCAGGATAATACAGAGATTTGACCCTTGGTACTGCAAAACCACAGTTTTATTTTTCAGGCCTACCTTAGACTCTTTTTAACAGATATATTGGTGTCTGACCAGTCGGGGAGACATTATTACAGTTTTTTTTTACGGCAAAAAATGCCAAAAGCAGGATAATACAGAGATTTGACCTGTGGATCTGCAAAACAACAGTTATAGTTATGTGGCTTACACCAAAATCTTTTAAACAGATATATTGGTGTCTGACCAGTCAGGGAGACGCTATTACAGTTTTTTTTTACGCCAAAAAATGCCAAAAACAGGATAATACAGAGATTTGACCCGTGGAACTGCAAAACCACAGTTCTATTTTTCTGGCCTACACCAGACTCTTTTAAACAGATATATTGGTGTCTGACCAGTCAGGGAGACAGTATTACAGTTTTTTTAACGACAAAAAATGCCAAAAGCAGGATAATACAGAGATTTGACCCGTGGAACTGAAAAACCACAGTTATCGTTAAGTGGCGTACACCAGACTCTTTAAGCAGATATATTTTTGTCTGAACAGTCAGGGAGACACTATTACTGTTTTTTTTTTACGGCAAAAAATGTCAAAAGCAGGATAATACAGCGATTTGACCCGTGGAACTGCAAAACCACAGTTATTGTTAAGTGGCGTATACCACAATCTTTTAAACAGATATATTTGTGTCTGACCAGTCATGGAGACACTATTACAGTTTTTTTTTACGGCAAAAATTGTCAAAAAAAAGGATAATACAGAGATTTGACCCGTGGAACTGCAAAACCACAGTTCTAATTCTCTGGCCTACACCAGACTCTTTTAAATAGATATATTGGTGACTGACCAGTCAGGGTAACACTATTACAGTTTTTATTACGTCAAAAAATGCCAAAAGCAGGATAATACAGTGATTTGACCCGTGGAATTGCAAAACCACAGTTAAAGTTATGTGGCGTACACCAGAATCTTTTAAACAGATATATTGGTGTCTGACCAGTCAGGTAGATATTATTACAGTTTTTTTTAATGGCAAAAAATGGCAAAAACAGGTTAATACAGAAATTTGACCCATGGAACTGCAAAACCATAGTTATAGTTTTGTGGTGTGCACCAGAATCTTTTAAACAAAAGTATTGGTGTCTGACCAGTCAGGGAGACACTATTATAGTTTTATTTTAAGGCAAAAAATGCCATATGCAGGATAATACAGAGATTTGACCCTTGGTACTGCAAAACCACAGTTTTATTTTTCAGGCCTACCTTAGACTCTTTCTAACAGATATACTGGTGTCTGACCAGTCGGGGAGACATTATTACAGTTTTTTTTTACGGCAAAAAATGCCAAAAGCAGGATAATACAGAGATTTGACCTGTGGATCTGCAAAACAACAGTTATAGTTATGTGGCTTACACCAAAATCTTTTAAACAGATATATTGGTGTCTGACCAGTCAGGGAGACGCTATTACAGTTTTTTTTTACGCCAAAAAATGCCAAAAACAGGATAATACAGAGATTTGACCCGTGGAACTGCAAAACCACAGTTCTATTTTTCTGGCCTACACCAGACTCTTTTAAACAGATATATTGGTGTCTGACCAGTCAGGGAGACAGTATTACAGTTTTTGTTACGACAAAAAATGCCAAAAGCAGGATAATACAGAGATTTGACCCGTGGAACTGAAAAACCACAGTTATCGTTAAGTGGCGTACACCAGACTCTTTAAGCAGATATATTTTTGTCTGAACAGTCAGGGAGACACTATTACTGTTTTTTTTTTACGGCAAAAAATGTCAAAAGCAGGATAATACAGCGATTTGACCCGTGGAACTGCAAAACCACAGTTATTGTTAAGTGGCGTATACCACAATCTTTTAAACAGATATATTGGTGACTGACCAGTCAGGGAAACACTATTACAGTTTTTATTACGGCAAAAAATGCCAAAAGCAGGATAATACAGTGATTTGACCCGTGGAATTGCAAAACCACAGTTATAGTTATGTGGCGTACACCAGAATCTTTTAAACAGATATATTTGTGTCTCACCAGTCATGGAGACACTATTACAGTTTTTTTTTACGAAAAAAAATGCCAAAAACAGGATAATACAGAGATTTGACCCGTGGAACTACAAAACCACAGTTCTATTTTGCTGGCCTGCACCAGACTCGTTTAAACAGATATATTGGTGTCTGACCAGTCAGGGAGACAGTATTACAGTTTTTTTTTTACGACAAAAAACGCCAAAAGCAGGATAATACAGAGATTTGACCCGTGGAACTGCAAAACCATAGTTATAGTTTTGTGTTGTGCACCAGAATCTTTTAAACAAAAGTATTGGTGTCTGACCAGTCAGGGAGACACTATTACAGTTTTATTTTACGGCAAAAAATGCCAAACGCAGGATAATACAGAGATTTGACCCGTGGAATTGCAAAACCACAGTTCTATTTTTCTGGACTACCCCAGACTCTTTTAAACAGATAAATTGGTGTCTGACCAGTCAGGGAGACAGTATTGCAGTTTTTTGTAAGACAAAAAATGCCAAAAGCAGGATAATACAGAGACTTGACCCTTGGAACTGCAAAACCACAGTTCTAATTTTCTGGCCTACACCAGACTCTTTTAAAGAGATATATTTGTGTCTGACCTGTCAAGGAGACACTATTACAGTTTTTTTTACGGCAAAAAATGCCAAATGCCAGATAATACAGAGATTTGACCCGTGGAACTGCAAAACCACAGTTCTATTTTTCTGGCCTACACCAGACTCTTTTAAATAGATATATTTGTGACTGACCAGTCAGGGAAACACTATTACAGTTTTTATCACGACAAAAAAAGCCAAAAGCAGGATAATACAGAGATTTGACCCGTGGAACTGCAAAACCAAAGTTATAGTTATGTGGCACACACCAGAATCTTTTAAACAGATATATTGGTGTCTGACCAGTCAGGGAGACACTACTACAGTTTTTTTACGGCAAAAAATGGTAAATGCAGGATAATACAGAGATTTGACCCGTGGAATTGCAAAACCATAGTTATAGTTTTGTGGTATACACCAGAATCTTTTAAACAAAAGTATTGGTATCTGACCAGTCAGGGAGACACTATTACAGTTTTATTTTACGGCAAAAAAATATCAAATGCAGGATAATACAGAGATTTGACCCGTGGAACTGCAAAACCACAGTTCTATTTCTCTGGCCTACACCAGACTCTTTTAAACAGATATATTGGTGTCTGACCAGTCAGGGAGACACTATTACAGTTTTTTTTTATGGCAAAAAATGCAAAAAACAGGATAATACGAAGATTTGACCCATGGAGCTGCAAAACCACAGTTCTAATTCTCTGGCCTACACCAGACTCTTTTAAACAGATATATTGGTGTCTGACCAGTCAGGGAGACACTATTACAGTTTTTTTTATGGCAAAAAATGCCAAATGTAGGATAAAACAGAGATTTGACCCGTGGAAATGCAAAACCACAGTTCTATTTTTCTGGCCTACACCAGACTATTTTAAATAGATATGTTGGTGACTGACCCGTCAGGGAGACACTATTACAGTTTTTTTTTACGGCAAAAAATGCCAAAAGCAGGATAATACAGCGATTTGACCCGTGGAAATGCCAAACCACAGTTATAGTTATGTGACGTATACCACAATCTTTTAAACAGATATATTGGTGTCTGACCAGTCAGGGAGACACTACTACAGTTTTCTTTACGGCAAAAAATGCTAAATGCAGGATAATACAGAGATTTGACCCGTGGAATTGCAAAACCATAGTTATAGTTTTGTGGTGTACACCAGAATCTTTTAAACAAAAGTATTGGTGTCTGACCAGTCAGGGAGACACTATTACAGTTTTATTTTACGGCAAAAAAATGCCAAATGCAGGATAATACAGAGATTTGACCCGTGGAACTGCAAAACCACAGTTCTATTTCTCTGGCCTACACCAGATTCTTTTAAAGAGATATATTGGTGTCTGACCAGTCAGGGAGACACTATTACAGTTTTTTTTTCGGCAAAAAATGCCAAAAGCTGGATAATACAGAGATTTGACCAGTGGAACTGCAAAACCACAGTTATAGTTATGTGGCGTACACCAGACTCTTTTAAACAGATATATTTGTGTCTGAACAGTCAGGGAGACACTATTTCTGTTTTATTTTATGACAAAAAATGCCAAAAGCAGGATAATACAGCGATCTGACCCGTGGAACTGCGAAACCACAGTTATAGTTATGTGGCGTATTCCACAATTTTTTTAACAGATATATTGGTGTCTGAACAGTCAGGGAGACACTATTACAGTTTTTGTTTAAGACAAAAAATGCCAAAAACAGGATATTACAGAGATTTGACCCGTCGAACTGCAAAACCACAGATATAGTTATGTGGCTTACACCAGAATCTTTTAAACAGATATATTGGTGTCTGAGCAGTCAGGGAGACACTATTACAGGTTTTTTTTACGGCAAAAAATGCAAAAAACAGGATAATACGAAGATTTGACCCATGGAACTGCAAAACCACAGTTCTAATTCTCTGGCCTACACCAGACAATTTTAAACAGATATATTGGTGTCTGACCAGTCAGGGAGACACTATTACAGTTTTTTTTTAAGGCAAAAAATGCCAAAAACAGGATAATACAGAGATTTGACCCGTGGAACTGCAAAACTACATTTATAGTTTTGTGGCGTACACCAGAATCTTTTAACCAGATGTATTGGTGTCTGACCAGTCAGGGAGACACTATTACAGTTTTTCTTTAAGGCAAAAAATGCCAAAAGCAGGATAATACAGAGATTTGACCCGTGGAACTGCAAAACCACAGTTCTAAATCTCTGGCCTACTCCAGACTCTTTTAAACAGATATATTGGTGTCTGACCAGTCAGGGAGGCACTATTACAGTTTTTTTTTACGGCAAAAAATGCCAAATGTAGGATAATACAGAGATTTGACCCGTGGAACTGCAAAACCACAGTTCTATTTTTCTGGCCTACACCAGACTCTTTTAAATAGATATATTGGTGACTGACCAGTCAGGGAGACACTATTACAGTTTTTTTTACAGCAAAAAATGCCCAAAACAGGATAATACTGAGATTTGACCCGTGGAACTGCAAAACCACAGTTATAGTTATGTGGCGTACACCAGAATCTTTTAAGCAGATATATTGGTGTCTGACCAGTCAGCTAGACATTATTACAGTTTTTTTTACGGCAAAAAATGGCAAAAACAGGATAATACAGCGATTTGACCTGTGGAACTGCAAAACCACAGTTATTGTTAAGTGGCGTATACCACAATCTTTTAAACAGTTATATTTGTGTCTGACCAGTCAGGGAGACACTATTACAGTTTTTTTTTACGGCAAAAATTGTCAAAAAAAGGATAATACAGAGATTTGACCCGTGGAACTGCAAAACCACAGTTTTAATTCTCTGGCCTACACCAGACTCTTTTAAACAGATATATTGGTGACTGACCAGTCAGGGAAACACTATTACAGTTTTTATTATTGCAAAAAATGACAAAAGCAGGATAATACAGTGATTTGACTCGTGGAATTGCAAAACCACAGTTATAGTTATGTGTCGTACACCAGAATCTTTTAAACAGATATATTGGTGTCTGACCAGTCAGGTAGATATTATTACAGTTTTTTTTAACGGCAAAAAATGTCAAAAACAGGTTTATACAGAGATTTGACCCGTGGAACTGCAAAACCATAGTTATAGTTTTGTGTTGTGCACCAAAATCTTTTAAACAAAAGTATTGGTGTCTGACCAGTCAGGGAGACACTATTACAGTTTTATTTTACGGCAAAAAATGCCAAATGCAGGATAATACAGAGATTTGACCCGTGGAATTGCAAAACCACAGTTCTATTTTTCTGGACTACCCCAGACTCTTTTAAACAGATAAATTGGTGTCTGACCAGTCAGGGAGACAAAATTGCAGTTTTTTGTAAGACAAAAAATGCCAAAAGCAGGATAATACAGAGATTTGACCCGTGGAACTGCAAAACCACAGTTCTATTTTTCTGGCCTACACCAGACTCTTTTAAATAGATATATTTGTGTCTGACCAGTCAGGGAAACACTATTACAGTTTTTATTACGACAAAAAAAGCCAAAAGCAGGATAATACAGAGATTTGACCCGTGGAACTGCGAAACCAAAGTTATAGTTATGTGGCACACACCAGAATCTTTTAAACAGATATATTGGTGTCTCACCAGTCATGGAGAAACTATTACAGTTTTTTTTTACGCCAAAAAATGCCAAAAACAGGATAATACAGAGATTTCACCCGTGGAACTACAAAACCACAGTTCTATTTTGCTGGCCTACACCAGACTCTTTTAAACAGATATATTGGTGTCTGACCAGTCAGGGAGACACGACTATAGTTTTATTTTACGGCAAAAAATGCCAAATGCAGTATAATACAGAGATTTGACCCGTGGAATAGCAAAACCACAGTTCTATTTTTCTGGCCTACACCCGACTCTTTTAAACAGATATATTGGTGTCAGAACAGTCAGGGAGACACTATTACTGTTTTTTTTAAGACAAAAAATGTCAAAACCAGGATAATACAGAGATTTGACCCGTGGAACTGCAAAACCACAGTTATCGTTAAGTGGCGTACACCAGACTCTTTAAGCAGATATATTTGTGTCTGAACAGTCAGGGAGACACTAATACTGTTTTTTTTTACGGAAAAAATGGCAAAAACAGAATAATACAGCGATTTGACCCGTGGAACTGCAAAACCACAGTTATAGTTAAGTGGCGTATACCACAATCTTTTAAACAGATATATTTGTGTCTGGCCAGTCAGGGAGAAACTATTACAGTTTTTTCTTACGGCAAAAAATGCCAAAAGCAGGATAATACAGAGATTTCACCCGTGGAACTGCAAAACCACAGTTATAGTTATGTGGCTTACACCAGAATCTTTTAAACAGATATATTGGTGTCTCACCAGTCATGGAGACACTATTACAGTTTTTTTTTACGCCAAAAAATGCCAAAAACAGGATAATACAGAGATGTGACCCGTGGAACTACAAAACCACAGTTCTATTTTGCTGGCCTACACCAGACTCTTTTAAACAGATATATTGGTGTCTGACCAGTCAGGGAGACAGTAGTACAGTTTTTTTTACGACAAAAAATGCCAAAAGCAGGATAATACAGATATTTGACCCGTGGAACTGAAAAACCACAGTTATCGTTAAGTGGCGTACACCAGACTCTTTAAGCAGATATATTTGTGTCTGAACAGTCAGGGAGACACTATTAATGTTTTTTTTACGGCAAAAAATGTCAAAAGCAGGATAATACAGCGATTTGACCCGTGGAACTGCAAAACCACAGTTATTGTTAAGTGGCGTATACCACAATCTTTTAAACAGATATATTTGTGTCTGACCAGTCAGGGAGACACTATTACAGTTTTTTTTTACGGCAAAAATTGTCAAAAAAAGGATAATACAGAGATTTGACCCGTGGAACTGCAAAACCCCAGTTCTAATTCTCTGGCCTACACCAGACTCTTTTAAATAGATATATTGGTGACTGACCAGTCAGGGAAACACTATTACAGTTTTTATTACGGCAAAAAATGCCAAAAGCAGGATAATACAGTGATTTGACCCGTGGAATTGCAAAACCACAGTTATAGTTATGTGTCGTACACCAAAATCTTTTAAACAGATATATTGGTGTCTGACCAGTCAGGTAGATATTATTACAGTTTTTTTTAATGGCAAAAAATGTCAAAAAGAGGTTAATACAGAGATTTGACCCGTGGAACTGCAAAACCATAGTTATAGTTTTGTGGTGTGCACCAGAATCTTTTAAACAAAAGTATTGGTGTCTGACCAGTCAGGGAGACACTATTACAGTTTTATTTTACGGCAAAAAATGCCATATGCAGGATAATACAGAGATTTGACCCGTGGAACTGCAAAACCACAGTTCTAATTCTCTGGCCTACACCAGACTCTTTTAATGAGATATATTTGTGTCTGACCTGTCAAGGAGACACTATTACAGTTTTTTTTTACGGCAAAAAATGCCAAATGCCGGATAATACAGAGATTTGACCCTTGGAACTGCAAAACCACAGTTCTATTTTTCTGGCCTACACCAGACTCTTCTAAATAGATATATTTGTGACTGACCAGTCAGGGAAACACTATTACAGTTTTTATTACGACAAAAAAAGCCAAAAGCAGGATAATACAGAGATTTGACCCGTGGAACTGCAAAACCAAAGTTATAGTTATGTGGCACACACCAGAATCATTTAAACAGATATATTGGTGTCTGACCAGTCAGGGAGACACTACTACAGTTTTTTTACGGCAAAAAATGGTAAATGCAGGATAATACAGAGATTTGACCCGTGGAATTGCAAAACCATAGTTATAGTTTTGTGGTGTACACCAGAATCTTTTAAACAAAAGTATTGGTATCTGACCAGTCAGGGAGACACTATTACAGTTTTATTTTATGGCAAAAAAATATCAAATGCAGGATAATACAGAGATTTGACCCGTGGAACTGCAAAACCACAGTTCTATTTCTCTGGCCTACACCAGACTCTTTTAAACAGATATATTGGTGTCTGACCAGTCAGGGAGACACTATTACAGTTTTTTTTTATGGCAAAAAATGCAAAAAACAGGATAATACGAAGATTTGACCCATGGAACTGCAAAACCACAGTTCTAATTCTCTGGCCTACTCCAGACTCTTTTAAACAGATATATTGGTGTCTGACCAGTCAGGGAGACACTATTACATTTTTTTTTACGGCAAAAAATGCCAAATGTAGGATAAAACAGAGATTTGACCCATGGAAATGCAAAACCACAATTCTATTTTTCTGGCCTACACCAGACTATTTTAAATAGATATATTGGTGACTGACCCGTCAGGGAGACACTATTACAGTTTTTTTTTACGGCAAAAAATGCCAAAAGCAGAATAATACAGAGATTTGACCCGTGGAATAGCAAAACCACAGTTCTATTTTTCTGGCCTACACCAGACTCTTTTAAACAGATACATTGGTGTCAGAACAGTCAGGGAGACACTATTACAGTTTTTTTTACGGCAAAAAAATGCCAAAAGCAGGATAATACAGCGATTTGACCCGTGGAACTGCCAAACCACAGTTATAGTTATGTGACGTATACCACAATCTTTTAAACAGATATATTGGTGTCTGACCAGTCAGGGAGACACTACTACAGTTTTCTTTACGGCAAAAAATGCTAAATGCAGGATAATACAGAGATTTGACCCGTGGAATTGCAAAACCATAGTTATAGTTTTGTGGTGTACACCAGAATCTTTTAAACAAAAGTATTGGTGTCTGACCAATCAGGGAGACACTATTACAGCTTTATTTTACGACAAAAAAATGCCAAATGCAGGATAATACAGAGATTTAACCCGTGGAACTGCAAAACCACAGTTCTATTTCTCTGGCCTACACCAGATTCTTTTAAAGAGATATATTGGTGTCTGATCAGTCAGGGAGACACTATTACAGTTTTTTTTTCGGCAAAAAATGCCAAAAGCTGGATAATACAGAGATTTTACCAGTGGAACTGCGAAACCACAGTTATAGTTATGTGGCGTATTCCACAATTTTTTTAACAGATATATTGGTGTCTGAACAGTCAGGGAGACACTATTACAGTTTTTGTTTAAGACAAAAAATGCCAAAAACAGGATATTACAGAGATTTGACCGGTCGAACTGCAAAACCACAGTTCTAATTCTCTGACCTACACCAGACTCTTTTAAACAGATATATTGGTGTCTGACCAGTCAGGGAGACCCTATTACAGTTTTTTTTTAAGGCAAAAAATGCCAAAAACAGGATAATACAGAGATTTGACCCGTGGAACTGCAAAACTACAGTTATAGTTTTGTGGCGTACACCAGAATCTTTTAACCAGATGTATTGGTGTCTGACCAGTCAGGGAGACAGTATTACAGTTTTTCTTTAAGGGAAAAAATGCCAAAAGCAGGATAATACAGAGATTTGACCCGTGGAACTGCAAAACCACAGTTCTAAATCTCTGGCCTACTCCAGACTCTTTTAAACAGATATATTGGTGTCTGACCAGTCAGGGAGGCACTATTACAGTTTTTTTTTATGGCAAAAAATGCCAAATGTAGGATAATACAGAGATTTGACCCGTGGAACTGCAAAACCACAGTTCTATTTTTCTGGCCTACACCAGACTCTTTTAAATAGATATATTGGTGACTGACCAGTCAGGGAGACACTATTACAGTTTTTTTTACAGCAAAAAATGCCCGAAACAGGATAATACTGAAATTTGACCCGTGGAACTGCAAAACCACAGTTATAGTTATGTGGCGTACACCAGAATCTTTTAAGCAGATATATTGGTGTCTGACCAGTCAGCTAGACATTATTACAGTTTTTTTTATGGCAAAAAATGGCAAAAACAGGATAATACAGAGATTTGACCCGTGGAACTGCAAAACCATATTTATAGTTTTGTGGTGTACACCAGAATCTTTTAAACAAAAGTATTGGTGTCTGACCAGTCAGGGAGACACTACTATAGTTTTATTTTATGGCGAAAAATGCCAAATGCAGTATAATACAGAGATTTGACCCGTGGAATTGCAAAACCACAGTTCTATTTTTCTGGCCTACACCCGACTCTTTTAAACAGATATATTGGTGTCAGAACAGTCAGGGAGACACTATTACTGTTTTTTTTAAGACAAAAAATGCTAAAACCAGGATAATACAGAGATTTGACCAATGGAACTGCAAAACCACAGTTTTAATTTTCTGGCTTTCACCAGACTCTTTTAAACAGATATATTGGTGTCTGAACAGTCAGGGAGACACTATTACGGTTTTTTTTACGGCAAAAAATGCGAAATGCAGGATAATACAGAGATTTGACCCGTGGAACTGCAAAACCACAGTTCTAATTTTCTGGCCTACACCAGATTCTTTTAATTAGATATATTGGTGTCTGACCAGTCAGGGAGACACTATTACAGTTTTTTTTTACGGCAAAAAATGCCAAAAGCTGGATAATACAGAGATTTGACCCATGGAACTGCAAAACCACAGTTCTATTATTCTGGCCTACACCAGACTCTTTTAAACAGATATATTGATGTATGACCAGTCAGGGAGACACTATTACTGTTTTATTTTATGACAAAAAATGACAAAAGCAGGATAATACAGAGATTTGACCCATGGAACTGGAAAACCACACTTATAGTTAAGTGACGTACACCAGACTATTTTAAACATATATATTTGTGTCTGAACAGTGAGGGAGACACTATAACTGTTTTTTTTTTCAGCAAAAAATGCCAAAAGCCGGATAATACAGTGATTTCACCCGTGGAACTGCAAAACCACAGTTCTATTTCTCTGGCCTACACCAGACTCTTTCAAACAGATATATTGGTGTCTGACCAGTCAGGGAGACAATATTACAGTTTTTTTTTACGGCAAAAAATGCCAAAAGCAGGATAAAACAGTGATTTGACCCGTGGAACTGCAAAACCACAGTTATAGTTATGTGGCGTACACCACAATCTTTTTAACTGATATATTGGTGTCTGAACAGTCAGGGAGACACTATTACAGCTTTTCTTTATGGTAAAAAAATGCCAAAAACAGGATAATACAGAGATTAGACCCGTGGAAATGCAAAACCACAGTTCGATTTCTTTGGCCTACACCAGACTCTTTTAAACAGATATATTGGTGTCTGACCAGTCAGGGAGACACTACTACAGTTTTTTTTTATGGCAAAAAATGCCAAATGCAGGATATTACAGAGATTTGACCCATGGAACTCCAAAACCACTGTTCTATTTTTATGGCCTACACCAGACTCTTTTAAACAGATATATTGGTGTCTGACCAGTCAGGGAGACACTATTACAGTTTTTTTACGGCAAAAAATGCCAAAAGCAGGATAATACAGAGATTTGACCCGTTGAACTGCAAAATAAAGTTATAGTTATGTGTCTTACACCAGAATCTTTTAAACAGATATATTGGTTTCTCACCAGTCAGGGAGACAGTATTACAGGTTTTTATATGGCAAAAAATGCCAAAAACAGGATAATACAGAGATTTGACCCATGGAACTGTAAAACCACAATTCTAATTCTCTGGCCTACACCATATTCTTTTAAACAGATATATTGGTGACTGACCAGTCAGGGAGACACTATTACAGTTTTTTTTTATGGAAAAAAAGCCAAAAGCAGGATAATACAGAGACTTGACCCGTGGAACTGCAAAACCACAGTTATATTTATTTGGCGTACACCAGACTCTTTTAAACAGCTATATTGGCGTCTCGCCAGTCAGGGAGACACTATTACAGTTTTTTTTTAAGGCTAAAAATGCCAAAATCAGGATAATACAGAGATTTGACCCGTGGAACTGCAAAACTACAGTTATAGTTTTGTGGCGTACACCAGAATCTTTTAACCAGATGTATCGGTGTCTGACCAGTCAGGGAGACACTATTACAGTATTTTTTTAAGGCAAAAAATGACAAAATCAGGACAATACAGAGATTTGACCCGTGGAGCTGCAAAACCACAGTTCTAATTCTCTGGCCTACACCAGACTCTTAAACAGATATATTGGCATCTCACCAGTCAGGGAGACACTATTACAGTTTTTTTTACGGCAAAAAATGCCAAAAGCAGGATAATACAGAGATTTGACCCGTGGAAATGCAAAACCACAGTTCTAATTCTCGGGTCTACACCAGACTCTTTTAAACAGATATATTGGTGTCAGAACAGTCAGGGAGACACTATTACAATTGTTTTTAAGGCAAACAATTCCAAAAGCAAGATAATACAGAGATTTGACCTTTGGAACTGAAAAACCACAGTTCTAATTCTCTGGCCTACACCAGACTCTTTTAAACAGATATATTGGTGTCTGACCAGTCAGGGAGACACTATTACAGTTTTTTTTTTACGGCAAAAAATGCCAAATGCAGGATAATACTGAGATTTGACCCGTGGAACTGCAAAACCACAGTTCTGTTTTTCTGTCCTACACCAGACTCTTTTAAACAGATATATTGGTGTCTGTCCAGTCAGGGAGACACTATAACAGTTTTTTTAAGGCAAAAAATGCCAAAATCAGGATAATATAGAGATTTGACCCGTGGAACTGCAAAACCACAGTTATAGTTAAGTGGCGTACACCACAATCTTTTTAACAGATATATTGGTGTCTGAACAGTTAGAGAGACACTACTACAGTTTTTGTTTATGGCAAAAAATGCCAAAAACAGGATAATACAGAGATTAGACCTGTGGAACTGCAAAACCACAGATCTATTTCTTTGGCCTACACCAGACTCTTTTAAACAGATATATTGGTGTCTGACCAGTCAGGGAGACACTACTGCAGATTTTTTTACGGCAAAAAATGCCAAATGCAGGATAATACAGAGATTTGACCCGTGGAACTACAAAACCACAGTTCTATTTTTCTGGCCTACACCAGACTCTTTTAAACAGATATATTTGTGACTGACCAGTCAGGGAAACACTATTACAAATTTTATTACGACAAAAAATGCCAAAAGCAGGATAATACAGAGATTTGACCCGTGGAACTGCAAAACCACAGTTATAGTTATGTGGCACACACCAGAATCTTTTAAACAGATATATTAGTGTCTGACCAGTCAGGGAGACACTACTACAGTTTTTTTTACGGCAAAAAAATGCCAAAAGCAGGATAATACAGAGATTTGACCCGTGGAATTGCAAAACCATAGTTATAGTTTTGTGGTGTACACCAGAATCTTTTAAACAAAAATATTGGTGTCTGACCAGTCAGGGAGACACTATTACAGTTTTATTTTACGGCAAAAAAATGCCAAATGCAGGATAATACAGAGATTTGACCCGTGGAACTGCAAAACCACAGTTCTATTTCTCTGGCCTACACCAGACTCTTTTAAACAGATATATTGGTGTCTGACCAGTCAGGGAGACACTACTGCAGATTTTTTTACGGCAAAAAATGCCAAATGCAGGATAATACAGAGATTTGACCCGTGGAACTACAAAACCACAGTTCTATTTTTCTGGCCTACACCAGACTCTTTTAAACAGATATATTTGTGACTGACCAGTCAGGGAAACACTATTACAAATTTTATTACGACAAAAAATGCCAAAAGCAGGATAATACAGAGATTTGACCCGTGGAACTGCAAAACCACAGTTATAGTTATGTGGCACACACCAGAATCTTTTAAACAGATATATTAGTGTCTGACCAGTCAGGGAGACACTACTACAGTTTTTTTTTATGGCAAAAAATGCCAAATGCAGGATATTACAGAGATTTGACCCATGGAACTCCAAAACCACTGTTCTATTTTTATGGCCTACACCAGACTCTTTTAAACAGATATATTGGTGTCTGACCAGTCAGGGAGACACTATTACAGTTTTTTTACGGCAAAAAATGCCAAAAGCAGGATAATACAGAGATTTGACCCGTTGAACTGCAAAATAAAGTTATAGTTATGTGTCTTACACCAGAATCTTTTAAACAGATATATTGGTTTCTCACCAGTCAGGGAGACAGTATTACAGGTTTTTATATGGCAAAAAATGCCAAAAACAGGATAATACAGAGATTTGACCCATGGAACTGTAAAACCACAATTCTAATTCTCTGGCCTACACCATATTCTTTTAAACAGATATATTGGTGACTGACCAGTCAGGGAGACACTATTACAGTTTTTTTTTATGGAAAAAAAGCCAAAAGCAGGATAATACAGAGACTTGACCCGTGGAACTGCAAAACCACAGTTATATTTATTTGGCGTACACCAGACTCTTTTAAACAGCTATATTGGCGTCTCGCCAGTCAGGGAGACACTATTACAGTTTTTTTTTAAGGCTAAAAATGCCAAAATCAGGATAATACAGAGATTTGACCCGTGGAACTGCAAAACTACAGTTATAGTTTTGTGGCGTACACCAGAATCTTTTAACCAGATGTATCGGTGTCTGACCAGTCAGGGAGACACTATTACAGTATTTTTTTAAGGCAAAAAATGACAAAATCAGGACAATACAGAGATTTGACCCGTGGAGCTGCAAAACCACAGTTCTAATTCTCTGGCCTACACCAGACTCTTAAACAGATATATTGGCATCTCACCAGTCAGGGAGACACTATTACAGTTTTTTTTACGGCAAAAAATGCCAAAAGCAGGATAATACAGAGATTTGACCCGTGGAAATGCAAAACCACAGTTCTAATTCTCGGGTCTACACCAGACTCTTTTAAACAGATATATTGGTGTCAGAACAGTCAGGGAGACACTATTACAATTGTTTTTAAGGCAAACAATTCCAAAAGCAAGATAATACAGAGATTTGACCTTTGGAACTGAAAAACCACAGTTCTAATTCTCTGGCCTACACCAGACTCTTTTAAACAGATATATTGGTGTCTGACCAGTCAGGGAGACACTATTACAGTTTTTTTTTTACGGCAAAAAATGCCAAATGCAGGATAATACTGAGATTTGACCCGTGGAACTGCAAAACCACAGTTCTGTTTTTCTGTCCTACACCAGACTCTTTTAAACAGATATATTGGTGTCTGTCCAGTCAGGGAGACACTATAACAGTTTTTTTAAGGCAAAAAATGCCAAAATCAGGATAATATAGAGATTTGACCCGTGGAACTGCAAAACCACAGTTATAGTTAAGTGGCGTACACCACAATCTTTTTAACAGATATATTGGTGTCTGAACAGTTAGAGAGACACTACTACAGTTTTTGTTTATGGCAAAAAATGCCAAAAACAGGATAATACAGAGATTAGACCTGTGGAACTGCAAAACCACAGATCTATTTCTTTGGCCTACACCAGACTCTTTTAAACAGATATATTGGTGTCTGACCAGTCAGGGAGACACTACTGCAGATTTTTTTACGGCAAAAAATGCCAAATGCAGGATAATACAGAGATTTGACCCGTGGAACTACAAAACCACAGTTCTATTTTTCTGGCCTACACCAGACTCTTTTAAACAGATATATTTGTGACTGACCAGTCAGGGAAACACTATTACAAATTTTATTACGACAAAAAATGCCAAAAGCAGGATAATACAGAGATTTGACCCGTGGAACTGCAAAACCACAGTTATAGTTATGTGGCACACACCAGAATCTTTTAAACAGATATATTAGTGTCTGACCAGTCAGGGAGACACTACTACAGTTTTTTTTACGGCAAAAAAATGCCAAAAGCAGGATAATACAGAGATTTGACCCGTGGAATTGCAAAACCATAGTTATAGTTTTGTGGTGTACACCAGAATCTTTTAAACAAAAATATTGGTGTCTGACCAGTCAGGGAGACACTATTACAGTTTTATTTTACGGCAAAAAAATGCCAAATGCAGGATAATACAGAGATTTGACTCGTGGAACTGCAAAACCACAGTTCTATTTCTCTGGCCTACACCAGACTCTTTTAAACAGATATATTGGTGTCTGACCAGTCAGGGAGACACTACTGCAGATTTTTTTACGGCAAAAAATGCCAAATGCAGGATAATACAGAGATTTGACCCGTGGAACTACAAAACCACAGTTCTATTTTTCTGGCCTACACCAGACTCTTTTAAACAGATATATTTGTGACTGACCAGTCAGGGAAACACTATTACAAATTTTATTACGACAAAAAATGCCAAAAGCAGGATAATACAGAGATTTGACCCGTGGAACTGCAAAACCACAGTTATAGTTATGTGGCACACACCAGAATCTTTTAAACAGATATATTAGTGTCTGACCAGTCAGGGAGACACTACTACAGTTTTTTTTACGGCAAAAAAATGCCAAAAGCAGGATAATACAGAGATTTGACCCGTGGAATTGCAAAACCATAGTTATAGTTTTGTGGTGTACACCAGAATCTTTTAAACAAAAATATTGGTGTCTGACCAGTCAGGGAGAGAATATTACAGTTTTATTTTACGGCAAAAAAATGCCAAATGCAGGATAATACAGAGATTTGACCCGTGGAACTGAAAAACCACAGTTCTATTTCTCTGGCCTACACCAGACTCTTTTAAACAGATATATTGGTGTCTGACCAGTCAGGGAGACACTATTACAGTTTTTTTTTAAGGCAAAAAATGCCAAAAGCAGGATAATATAGCGATTTGACCGGTGGAACTGCAAAACCACAGTTATAGTTATGTGGCTTATACCACAATCTTTTAAACAGATATATTGGTGTCTGAACAGTCATGGAGACACTATTACAGTTTTATTTACGGCAAAAAATGTCAAAGACAGGATAATACAGAGATTTGACCCGTGGAACTACAAAACCACAGTTCTATTTTTCTGGCCTACACCAGACTCTTTTAAACAGATATATTTGTGACTGACCAGTCAGGGAAACACTATTACAAATTTTATTACGACAAAAAATGCCAAAAGCAGGATAATACAGAGATTTGACCCGTGGAACTGCAAAACCACAGTTATAGTTATGTGGCACACACCAGAATCTTTTAAACAGATATATTAGTGTCTGACCAGTCAGGGAGACACTACTACAGTTTTTTTTACGGCAAAAAAATGCCAAAAGCAGGATAATACAGAGATTTGACCCATGGAATTGCAAAACCATAGTTATAGTTTTGTGGTGTACACCAGAATCTTTTAAACAAAAATATTGGTGTTTGACCAGTCAGGGAGACACTATTACAGTTTAATTTTACGGCAAAAAATGCCAAATGCAGGATAATACAGAGATTTGACCCGTGGAACTGCAAAACCACAGTTCTATTTCTCTGGCCTACACCAGACTCTTTTAAACAGATATATTGGTGTCTGACCAGTCAGTGAGACACTATTACAGTTTTTTTTTAAGGCAAAAAATGTCAAAAGCAGGATAATATAGCGATTTGACCGGTGGAACTGCAAAACCACAGTTATAGTTATGTGGCTTATACCACAATCTTTTAAACAGATATATTGGTGTCTGAACAGTGATGGAGACACTATTACAGTTTTATTTACGGCAAAAAATGTCAAAGACCGGATAATACAGAGATTTGACCCGTGGAACTGCAAAACCAAAGTTCTAATTCTCTGGCCTACACCAGACTCTTTTAAACAGATATGTTGGTGTCTGACCAGTCAGGGAGACACAATTACAGTATTTTTTATGGCAAAAAATGTCAAAAGCAGGATAATTCAGAGATTTCAACCGTGGAACTGCAAAACCACAGTTTTATTTTTCTAGCCTACACCAGATTCTTTTAAAGAGATATATTGGTGTCTGACCAGTCAGGGAGACACTATTACAGTTTTTTTTTCGGCAAAAAATGCCAAAAGCTGGATAATACAGAGATTTGACCAGTGGAACTGCAAAACCACAGTTCTAATTCTCTGACCTACACCAGACTCTTTTAAATAGATATATTGGTGTCTGACCAGTCAGGGAGACACTATTACTGTTTTATTTTATGAGAAAAAATGCGAAAAGCAGGATAATACAGAGATTTGACCCGTGGAACTGCAAAGCCACAGTTATAGTTATGTGGCGTACACCAGACACTTTTAAACAGATATATTTGTGTCTGAACAGTCAGGGAGACACTATTTCTGTTTTATTTTATGACAAAAAATGCCAAAAGCAGGATAATACAGCGATCTGACCCGTGGAACTGCGAAACCACAGTTATAGTTATGTGGCGTATTCCACAATTTTTTTAACAGATATATTGGTGTCTGAACAGTCAGGGAGACACTATTACAGTTTTTGTTTAAGACAAAAAATGCCAAAAACATGATATTACAGACATTAGACCCGTGGAAGTGCAAAACCACAGTTCTATTTCTTTGGCCTACACCAGACTCTTTTAATCAGATATATTGGTGTCTGACCAGTCAGGGAGACACTACTACAGTTTTTTTTTAAGGCAAAAAATGCCAAATGCAGGATAATGCAGAGATTTGACCCGTCGAACTGCAAAACCACAGATATAGTTATGTGGCTTACACCAGAATCTTTTAAACAAAAGTATTGGTGTCTGACCAGTCAGGGAGACACTATTACAGTTTTATTTTACGGCAAAAAATGCCAAATGCAGGATAATACAGAGATTTGACCCGTGGTATTGCAAAACCACAGTTCTATTTTTCTGGACTACCCCAGACTCTTTTAAATAGATAAATTGGTGTCTGATTAGTCAGCGAAACACTATTACAGTTTTTATTACGACAAAAAATGCCAAAAGCAGGATAATACAGAGATTTGACCCGTGGAACTGCATAACCACAGTTATAGTTAAGTGGCACACACCAGAATCTTTTAAACAGATATATTGGTGTCTGACCAGTCAGGGAGACACTATTACAGTTTTTTTTACAGCAAAAAATGCCAAAAACAGGAAAATACAGAGATTTGACCAGTGGAACTACAAAACCACAGTACTATTTTTCTGGCCTACACCAGACTCTTTTAAACAGATATATTGGTGTCTGACCAGTCAGGGAGACACTATTACAGTTTTTTAACGGCAAAAAATGCCAAATGCAGGATAATACAGAGATTTGACCCGTGGAACTGCAAAACCACAGTTCTATTTTTCTGGCCTACACCAGACTATTTTAAATAGATATATTGGTGACTGACCCGTCAGGGAGACACTATTACAGTTTTTTTTACGGCAAAAAATGCCAAAAGCAGACTAATACAGAAATTTGACCCGTGGAATAGCAAAACCACAGTTCTATTTTTCTGGCCTACACCAGACTCTTTTAAACAGATACATTGGTGTCAGAACAGTCAATGAGACACTATTACAGTTTTTTTTACGGCAAAAAATGCCAAAAGCAGGATAATACAACGATTTGACCCGTGGAACTGCCAAACCATAGTTATAGTTTTGTGGTGTACACCAGAATCTTTTAAACAAAAGTATTGGTGTCTGAACAGTCAGGGGGACACTATTACAGTTTTATTTTACGGCAAAAAAATGCCAAATGCAGGATAATACAGACATTTGACCCGTGGAACTGGAAAACCACAGTTCTATTTCTCTGGCCTACACCAGACTCTTTTAAACAGATATATTGGTGTCTGACCAGTCAGGGAGACACTATTACAATTTTTTTTTAAGGCAAAAAATGCCAAAAGCAGGATAATATAGCGATTTGACCAGTGGAACTGCAAAACCACAGTTATAGTTATGTGGCTTATACCACAATCTTTTAAACAGATATATTGGTGTATGAACAGTCATGGAGACACTATTACAGTTTTATTTATGGCAAAAAATGTCAAAGACAGGATAAAACAGAGATTTGACCCGTGGAACTGCAAAACCAAAGTTCTAATTCTCTGGCCTACACCAGACTCTTTTAAACAGATATATTGGTGTCTGACCAGTCAGGGAGACACTACTGCAGTTTTTTTTACAGCAAAAAATGCCAAAAGCAGGATAGTACAGAGATTTGACCCGTGGAACTGCAAAACCACAGTTTTATTTTTCTAGCCTACACCAGATTCTTTTAAAAAGATATATTGGTGTCTGACCAGTCAGGGAGACACTATTACAGTATTTTTTTCGGCAAAAAATGCCAAAAGCTGGATAATACAGAGATTTGACCAGTGGAACTGCAAAACCACAGTTATAGTTAAGTGGCGTACACCAGACTCTTTTAAACAGATATATTTGTGTCTGAACAGTCAGGGAGACACTATTACTGTTTTATTTTTTGACAAAAAATGCCAAAAGCAGGATAATACAGCGATCTGACCCGTGGAACTGCGAAACCACAGTTATAGTTATGTGGCGTATTCCACAATTTTATTAACAGATATATTTGTGTCTGAACAGTCAGGGAGACACTATTACAGTTTTTGTTTAAGACAAAAAATGCCAAAAACAGGATATTACAGAGATTAGACCCGTGGAACTGCAAAACCACAGTTCTATTTCTTTGGCCTACACCTGACTCTTTTAATCAGATATATTGGTGTCTGATCAGTCAGGGAGACACTACTACAGTTTTTTTTAAGGCAAAAAATGCAAAATGCAGGATAATACAGAGATTTGACCCGTCGAATTGCAAAACCACAGTTATAGTTATGTGGCTTACACCAGAATCTTTTAAACAGATTTATTGGTGTCTGACCAGTCAGGGAGACACTATTACAGGTTTTTTTTACGGCAAAAAATGCAAAAAACAGGATAATACGAAGATTTGACCCATGGAACTGCAAAACCACAGCTCTAATTCTCTGGCCTACACCAGACTCTTTTAAACAGATATTTTGGTGTCTGACCAGTCAGGGAGACACTATTACAGTTTTTTTTAAGGCAAAAAATGCCAAAAACAGGATAATACAGAGATTTGACCCGTGGAACTGCAAAACTACAGTTATAGTTTTGTGGCGTACACCAGAATTTTTTAACCAGATGTATTGGTGTCTGACCAGTCAGGGAGACACTATTACAGTTTTTCTTTAAGGCAAAAAATGCCAAAAGCAGGATAATACAGAGATTTGACCCGTGGAACTGCAAAACCACAGTTCTAAATCTCTGGCCTACTCCAGACTCTTTTAAACAGATATATTGGTGTCTGACCAGTCAGGGAGGCACTATTACAGTTTTTTTTTACGGCAAAAAATGCAAATGTAGGATAATACAGAGATTTGACCCGTGGAACTGCAAAACCACAGTTCTATTTTTCTGGCCTACACCAGACTCTTTTAAATAGATATATTGGTGACTGACCAGTCATGGAGACACTATTACAGTTTTTTTTACAGCAAAAAATGCCCAAAACAGGATAATACTGAGATTTGACCCGTGGAACTGCAAAACCACAGTTATAGTTATGTGGCGTACACCAGAATCTTTTAAGCAGATGTATTGGTGTCTGACCAGTCAGGTAGACATTATTACAGTTTTTTTTTATGGCAAAAAATGGCAAAAACAGGATAATACAGAGATTTGACCCGTGGAACTGCAAAACCATATTTATAGTTTTGTGGTGTACACCAGAATCTTTTAAACAAAAGTATTGGTGTCTGACCAGTCAGGGAGACACTACTACAGTTTTATTTTACGGCGAAAAATGCCAAATGCAGTATAATACTGAGATTTGACCCGTGGAACTACAAAACCACAGTTCTATTTTTCTGGCCTACACCAGATTCTTTTAATCAGATATATTGGTGTCTGACCAGTCAGGGAGACACTATTACTGTTTTATTTTATGACAAAAAATGACAAAAGCAGGATAATACAGAGATTTGACCCGTGGAACTGCAAAACCACACTTATAGTTAAGTGACGTACACCAGAATCTTTTAAACAGATATATTTGTGTCTGTACAGTGAGGGAGACACAATAACTGTTTTTTTTTTCAGCAAAAGATGCCAAAAGCCGGATAATACAGAGATTTCACCCGTGGAACTGCAAAACCACAGTTCTATTTCTTCTGGCCTACACCAAACTCTTTCAAACAGATATATTGGTGTCTGACCAGTCAGGGAGACAATATTACAGGGTTTTTTTTACAGCAAAAAATGCCAAAAGCAGGATAATACAGTGATTTGATCCGTGAAACTGCAAAACCACAGTTATAGTTTTGTGGCATACACCAGAATCTTTTATACAGAAGTACTGATGTCTGACCAGTCAGGGAGACACTATTACATTTTTTTTTACGGCAAAAAATGCCAAAAGCAGGATAATACAGAGATTTGACCAGTGGAACTGCAAAACCACAGTTCTCTTTTCTGGCATACACCATCCTCTTTTAAACAGATATATTGGTGTCAGAAAAGTCAGGGAGACACTATTACAGTTTTTTTTACGGCAAAAAATGTCAAAAGCAGGGTAATACAGAGATTTGACCCGTGGTACTGCAAAACCACAGTTCTAATTCTCTGGTGTACACCAGACTCTTTTAAACAGATATATTGGTGTCAGAACAGTCAGGGAGACACTATTACAATTGTTTTTAAGGCAAACAATTCCAAAAGCAAGATAATACAGAGATTTGACCCTTGGAACTGAAAAACCACAGTTCTAATTCTCTGGCCTACACCAGACTCTTTTAAACAGATATATTGGTGTCTGACCAGTCAGGGAGACACTATTACAGTTTTTTTTTACGGCAAAAAATGCCAAATGCAGGATAATACTGAGATTTGACCCGTGGTACTGCAAAACCACAGTTCTATTTTTCTGTCCTACACCAGACTCTTTTAAACAGATATATTGGTGTTTGTCCAGTCAGGGAGACACTATTACAGTTTTTTTAAGGCAAAAAATGCCAAAATCAGGAGAATACAGAGATTTGACCCGTGGAACTGCAAAACCACAGATATAGTTAAGTGGCATACACGAGACTCTTTTAAACAGATATATTTGTGTCTGAATAGTCAGGGAGACACTAGTACAGTTTTTGTTTATGGCAAAAAATGCCCAAAACAGGATAATACAGAGATTAGACCCGTGGAACTTCAAAACAACAGATCTATTTCTTTGGCCTACACCAGACTCTTTTAAACAGATATATTGGTGTCTGACCAGTCAGGGAGACACTATTACAGTTTTTTTTTTACGGAAAAAAATGCAAAAAGCAGGATAATACAGAGATTTGCCCCGTGGAACTGCAAAACCACAGTTATAGTTATGTGTCATGCACCAGACTCTTTTAAACAGATATATTGGTGTCTGACCAGTCAGGGAGACACTATTACAGTTTTTTTTTACGGCAAAAAATACCAAAAGCAGGATAAAACAGAGATTTGACCCGTGGAACTGCAAAACCACAGTTTATTTTTCTGGCTTACACCAGACTCTTTTAAACAGATATATTGGTGTCTGAACAGTCAGGGAGACACTATTACAATTGTTTTTAAGGCAAAAAATGCCAAAAGCAAGATAATACAGAGATTTAACCCGTGGAACTGCAAAACCACAGTTCTAATTCTCTGGCCTACACCAGACTCTTTTAAACGGATATATTGGTGTCTGACCAGTCAGGGAGACACTATTACAGTTTTTTTTACGCCAAAAAATGCCAAATGCAGGATAATACAGAGATTTGACCCGTGGAACTGTAAAACCACAGTTATAGTTATGTGGCGTACACCACAATCTTTTTAACAAATATATTGATGTCTGAACAGTCAGACAGATAAAAGTACAGTTTTTATTTATGGCAAAAAATGCCCAAAACAGGATAATACAGAGATTAGACCCGTGGAACTGCAAAACCACAGTTCTATTTTTCTGGCCTTCACCAGACTCTTTTAAACAGATATATTGGTGTCTGACCAGTCAGGTAAACACTATTACAGGTTTTTTTACGGCAAAAAATGCCAAAAGCAGGATAATACAGAGATTTACCCATGGAATGCAAAACCACAGTTATAGTTATGTGGCGTACACTAGACTCTTTTAAACAGATAAATTGGTGTCTGACCAGTCAGGGAGACACTAATACAGGTTTTTTTAAGGCAAAAAATGCCCAACACAGGATAATACTGAGATTTGACCCGAGGAACTGCAAAACTACAGTTATAGTTTTGTGGCGTACACCAGAATCTTTTAACCAGATGTATTGGTGTCTGACCAGTCAGAGAGACACTATTACAGTTTTTTTTAAGGCAAAAAATGCCAAAATCATGATAATACAGAGATTTGACCCATGCAACTGCGAAACCACAGTTCTAATTCTCTGGCCTACACCAGACTCTTTTAAACAGATATATTGGTGTCTGACCAGTCAGGGAGACACTAATACAGGTTTTTTTAAGGCAAAAAATGCCCAAAACAGGATAATACTGAGATTTGACCCGAGGAACTGCAAAACTACAGTTATAGTTTTGTGGCGTACACCAGAATCTTTTAACCAGATGTATTGGTGTCTGACCAGTCAGAGAGACACTATTACAGTTTTTTTTAAGGCAAAAAATGCCAAAATCAGGATAATACAGAGATTTGACTCATGCAACTGCGAAACCACAGTTCTAATTCTCTGGCCTACACCAGAATCTTTTAAACAGATATATTGGTGTCTGACCAGTCAGGGAGACACTAGTACAGTTTTTTTTTACGGCAAAAATGCCAAAAGCAGGATAATACAGACATTTGACCCGTGGAACTGCAAAACCACAGTTCTAATTCTCTGGCCTACACCAGACTCTTTTAAACAGATATATTGGTGTCTGACGAGTCAGGGAGACACTATTACAGTTTTTTTTTTCGGCACAAAATGCCAAATGCAGGATTATACAGAGATTTGACCCGTGGAACTGCAAAACCACAGTTCTATTTTTCTGGCCTACACAAGACTCTTTTAAATAGATATATTGTTGACTGACCAGTCAGGGAGTCGCTATTACAGTTTTTTTATGGCAAAATATGCCAAATGCAGGATAATGCAGAGATTTGCCCCAGGGAACTGCAAAACCACAATCATAGTTATGTGGCGTCCAACAGAATCTTTTAAAAAGATATATTGGTGTCTGACCAGTCAGGTAGACACTATTAGAGTTTTTTACGGCAAAAAATGCCAAATGCAGGATAATACAGTGATTTGACCTGTGGAACTGCAAAACCACAGTTCTATTTTTCTGTCCTACACCAGACTCTTTTAAACAGATATATTGGTGTCTGTCCAGTCAGCGAGACACTATTACAGTTTTTTTAAGGCAAAAAATGCCAAAAGCAGGATAATACAGAGATTTGACCTGTGGAACTGCAAAACCACAGTAATAGTTATGTGACGTACACAACAATCTTTATAACAGATATATTGGTGTCTGAACAGTCAGAGAGACACTACTACAGTTTTTGTTTATGGCAAAAAATGACAAAAACAGGATAATACAGAGATTAGACCCGTGGAACTTCAAAACCACAGATCTAATTCTTTGGCCTACACCAGACTCTTTTAAACAGATATATTGGTGTCTGACCAGTCAGGGAGACACTATTACAGTTTTTTTTTTATGGAAAAAAAATGCAAAAAGCAGGTTAATAAAGAGATTTGACCCATGGAACTGCAAAATCACAGTTTTATTTTTCTGTCCTGCACCAGATTCTTTTAAACAGATATATTGGTGTCTGAACAGTCAGGGAGACACTATTACAGTTTTTTTACGGCAAAAAATGACAAAAGCAGGATAATACAGAGATTTGACCCGTGGAACTGCAAAACCACAGTTATAGCTAAGTGGCGTACACCAGACTCTTTTAAACAGATATAATTGTGTCTGAACAGTCAGGGAGACACCATTACTGTTTTTTTTTTACGGCAAAAAATGCCAAAAGCCGGATAATACAGATATTTCACTCGTGGAACTGCAAAACCACAGTTCTATTTATCTGGCCTACACCACACTCTTTCAAGCAGATATATTGGTGTCTGATCAGTCAGTGAGACACTATTATAGTTTTTTTACGTCAAAAAATGAAAAAAGCAGGATAATACAGCGATTTGACCCGAGGAACTGCAAAACTACAGTTATAGTTTTGTGGCATACACCAGAATCTTTTAACCAGATGTATTGGTGTCTGACCAGTCAGGGAGACACTATTACAGTTTTTTTTTACGGCAAAAAATGCCAAAAGCAGGATAATACAGAGATTTGACCCATGCAACTGCAAAACCACAGTTCTAATTCTCTGGCCTACACCAGACTCTTTTAAACAGATATATTGTGTCTGACCAGTCAGGGAGACACTATTACAGGTTTTTTTTACGGCAAAAATGCTAAAAGCAGGAAAATACAGAGATTTGACCCGTGGAACTGCAAAACCACTGTTATAGTTATGTGTCGTACATCAGACTCTTTTAAACAGATATATTGGTGTCTGACCAGTCAGGGAGACACTATTACAGTTTTTTTTTATGGCAAAAAATGTCAAAAGCTGGATAAAACAGAGATTTGACCCGTGGAACTGCAAAACCACAGTTATAGTTATGTGGCGTACACCACAATCTTTTTAACAGATATATTGGTGTCTGAACAGTCAGAGAGACACTACTACAGTTTTTGTTTATGGCAAAAAATGCCAAAAACAGCATAATACAGAGATTAGACCCGTGGAACTGCGAAACCACAGATCTATTTCTTTGGCCTACACCAGACTCTTTTAAACAGATATATTTGTGTCTGACCAGTCAGGGAGACACTACTACAGTATTTTTTTACGGCAAAAAATGCCAAATGCAGGATAATACAGAGATTTGACCCGTGGAACTGCAAAACCACAGTTCTATTTTTCTGTCCTACACCAGACTCATTTAAACAAGTTTTATAGGTGTCTGACCAGTCAGGGAGACACTATTACAGTTTTTTTTTAAGGCAAAAAATGCCAAAAGCAGGATAATACAGCGATTTGACCCGTGGAACTGCAAAACCACAGTTATAGTTATGTGGCATACACCAAAATCTTTTTAACAGATATATTGGCATCTGAACAGTCAGAGAGACACTACTACAGTTTTTGTTTATGGCAAAAAATGCCAAATGTAGGATAATACAGAGATTAGACCCGTGGAACTGCAAAACCACAGATCTATTTCTTTGGCCTACACTAGACTCTTTTAAACAGATATCTTGGTGTCTGACCAGTCAGGGAGACACTACTACAGTTTTTTTTTACGGCAAAAAATGCCAAATGCAGGATAATACAGAGATTTGACCCGTGGAACTGCAAAACCACAGTTCTATTTTTCTGGCCTACACCAGACTCTTTTAAACAGATGTATTGGTGTCTGACCAGTCAGGGAGACATAATTACAGTTTTTTTACGGCAAAAAATGCCAACAGCAGGATAATACAGAGATTTGACCCGTGGAACTGCAAAATCACAGTTATAGATATGTGGCGTACACCAGACACTTTTAAACAGATATATTGGTGTCTGACCCGTCAGGGAGACACTATTACAGGTTTTTCTTACGGCAAAAAATGCCAAAAACAGGATAATACAGAGAATTGAACCGTGGAACTGCAAAACCACAGTTCTAATCCTCTGGCCTACACCAGACTCTTTTAAACAAATATATTGGTGTCTGACCAGTCAGGGAGACACTATTACAGTTTTTTTTTACAGGAAAAAAATGCAAAAAGCAGGATAATGCAGAGATTTGACCCATGGAACTGCAAAACCTCAGTTATAGTTATGTGGCATACATCAGACTCTTTTAAACAGATATATTGGTGTCTGACCAGTCAGGGAGACACTATTACAGTTTTTTTTAAAGGCAAAAAATGCCCAAAACAGGATAATACTGAGATTTGACCCGAGGAACTGCAAAACTACAGTTATAGTTTTGTGGCGTACACCAGAATCTTTTAACCAGATGTATTGGTGTCTGACCAGTCAGGGAGACACTATTACAGTTTTTTTTTAAGGCAAAAAATGCCAAAAGCAGGATAATACAGAGATTTGACCCATGCAACTGCAAAACCACAGTTCTAATTCTCTGGCCTACGCCAGACTCTTTTAAACAGATATATTGGTGTCTGACCAGTCAGGGAGACACTATTACAGGTTTTTTTTACGGCAAAAATGCCAAAAGCAGGATAATACAGCAATTTGACCCGTGGAACTGCAAAACAACAGTTATAGTTATGTGTCATACACCAGACTCTTCTAAACAGATATATTGGTGTCTAACCAGTCAGGAAGACACTATTACAGTTTTTTTTTATGGCAAAAAATGCCAAAAACAGGATAATACAGAGATTAGACCCGTGGAACTGCAAAACCACAGATCTATTTCTTTGGACTACAACAGACTCTTTTAAACAGATATATTGGTGTCTGACCAGTCAGGGAGACACTACTACAGTTTTTTTTTTACGGCAAAAAAATGCCAAATGCAGGATAATACAGAGATTAGACCCGTGGAACTGCAAAACCACAGATCTATTTCTTTGGCCTACAACAGACTCTTTTAAACAGATATATTGGTGTCTGACCAGTCAGGGAGACACTACTACAGTTTTTTTTTTACGGCAAAAAAATGCCAAATGCAGGATAATACAGAGATTTGACCCGTGGAACTGCAAAACCACAGTTCTTTTTTTCTGGCCTACACCAGACTATTTTAAACAGATATATTGGTGTCTAACCAGTCAGGGAGACACTATTACAGTTTTTTTACGGCAAAAAATGCCAACAGCAGGATAATACAGAGATTTGACCCGTGGAACTGCAAAACCACAGTTATAGTTAAGTGGCGTACACCAGACTCTTTTAAACAGATATATTGGTGTCTGACCAGTCAGGGAGACTCTATTACTGTTTTTTTTAAGGCAAAAAATGCCCAAAACAGGATAATACAGAGATTTGACCTGAAGAACTGCAAAACCACAGTTCTGATTCTCTGGCCTATACCAGACTCTTTTAAACAGATATATTGGTGTCTGACCAGTCAGGGAGACACTATTACAGTTTTTTTTTTACGGCAAAAAATGCCAAAAGCAGGATAATACAGAGATTTGACCCGTGGAACTGCAAAGCCACAGTTATAGTTATGTGTCATACACCAGACTCTTTTAAACAGATATATTGGTGTCTGACCAGTAAAGGAGACACAACTACAGTTTTTTTTTTATGGCAAAAAATGCCAAATGCAGGATAATACAGAGATTTGACCCGTGGAACAGTGAAACCACAGTTCTATTTTCATGGCCTACACCAGACTCTTTTAAACAGATATATTGGAGTCTGACCAGTCAGGGAGACACTATTACAGGTATTTTTACGGCAAAAAATGCCAAAAGCAGGATAATACAGAGATTTGACCCGTGGAACTGCAAAACCACAGTTATAGCTATGTGGCTTACACCAGAATCTTTTAAACAGATATAATGGTGTCTGACCAGTCAGGCAGACACTATTACAGTTTTTTAACGGCAAAAAATGCCAAAAACAGGATAATACAGAGATTTGATCCGTGGAACTGCAAAACCATAGTTCTAATTCTCTTGCCTACACCAGACTCTTTTAAACAGATATATTGGTGTCTGACCAGTCAGGGAGACACTATTACAGTTTTTTTTTATGGCAAAAAATGCCAAATGCAGGATAATACAGAGATTTGACCCGTGGAACTGCAAAACCACAGTTCCATTGTTCTGGCCTACACCCGACTCTTTTAAACAAATATATTGGTGTCTGACCTGTCAGGGAGACACTATTACAGTTTTTTTTAAGGCAAAAAATGGCAAAAGCAGGATAATACAGAGATTTGACCTGTGGAACTGGAAAACCAAACTTATAGTTATGTGGCGTACACCAGGCTCTTTTAAACAGATATATTGGTGTCTGACCAGTCAGGGAGACAATATTACATTTTTTTTAAGGCAAAAAATGCCCAAAACAGGATATTACAGAGATTTGACCCGTGGAACTGCAAAACCACAGTTCTATTTTTCTGGCCTACACCAGACTCTTTTAAACAGATATATTGGTGTCTGACCAGTCAGGTAAACACTATTACAGGTTTTTTTACGGCAAAAAATGCCAAAAGCAGGATAATACAGAGATTTGACACGTGGAATGCAAAACCACAGTTATAGTTATGTGGCTTACACCAGAGTCTTTTAAACAGATATATTGGTATCTGACCCGTCAGCGAGACACTATTACAGTTTTTTTTTACGGCAAAAAATGCCAAAAACAGGATAATACAGAGATTTGTACCGTGGAACTGCAAAACCACAGTTCTAATCCTCTGGCCTACACCAGACTCTTTTAAACAGAAATATTGGTGTCTGAGCAGTCAGGGAGACACTATTACAGTTTTTTTTTACGGAAAAAAATGCAAAAAGCAGGATAATGCAGAGATTTGACCCGTGGAACTGCAAAACCTCAGTTATAGTTATGTGGCGTACACCAGACTCTTTTAAACAGATATATTGGTGTCTGACCAGTCGGGGAGACACTATTACAGTTTTTTTTAAGGCAAAAAATGCCCAAAACAGGATAATACTGAGATTTGACCCCAGGAACTGCAAAACTACAGTTATAGTTTTGTGGCGTACACCAGAATCTTTTAACCAGATGTATTGGTGTCTGACTAGTCAGGGAGACACTATTACAGTTTTTTTTTTTTTCGGCAAAAAATGCCAAAAGCAGGATAATACAGAGATTTGACCCATGCAACTGCAAAACCACAGTTCTAGTTCTCTGGCCTACACCAGTCTCTTTTAAACAGATATATTGTGTCTTACCAGTCAGGGAGACACTATTACAGGTTTTTTTTACGGCAAAAATGCTAAAAGCCGGATAATACAGAGATTTGACCCGTGGAACTGCAAAACCACAGTTATAGTTATGTGTCATACACCAGACTCTTTTAAACAGATATATTGGTGTCTGACCAGTCAGGGAGACACAATTACAGTTTTTTTTTATGGCAAAAAATTGTCAAAAGCAGGATAAAACAGAGATTTGACCCGTGGAACTGCAAAACCAGAGTTATAGTTATGTGGCGTACACCACAATCTTTTTAACAGATATATTGGTGTCTGAACAGTCAGAGAGACACTACTACAGTTTTTGTTTATGGCAAAAAATGCCAAAAACAGGATAATACAGAGATTAGACCCGTGGAACTGCGAAACCACTGATCTAATTCTTTGGCCTACACCAGACTCTTTTAAACAGATATATTGGTGTCTGACCAGTCAGGGAGACACTACTACAGTTTTTTTTTACGGCAAAAAATGCCAAATGCAGGATAATACAGAGATTTGACCTGTTGAACTGCAAAACCACAGTTCTATATTTCTGGCCTACACCAGACTCTTTTAAACAGATATATTGGTGTCTGCCCAGTCAGGGAGACACTATTACAGGTTTTTTACGGCAAAACATGCCAACAGCAGGATAATACAGAGATTTGACCCGTGGAACTGCAAAACCACAGTTATAGATATGTGGCATACACCAGACTCTTTTAAACAGATATATTGGTGTCTGACCAGACAGGGAGACTCTATTACTGTTTTTTTTAAGGCAAAAAATGCCCAAAACAGGATAATACAGAGATTTGACCTGAAGAACTGCAAAACCACAGTTCTAATTCTCTGGCCTATACCAGACTCTTTTAAACGGATATATTGGTGTCTGACCCGTCAGGGAGACACTATTACAGTTTTTTTTTACGGCAAAAAATGCCAAAAACAGGATAATACAGAGATTTGAACCGTGGAACCGCAAAACCACAGTTCTAATCCTCTGGCCTACACCAGACTCTTTTAAACAGATATATTGGTGTCTGACCAGTCAGGGAGACACTATTACATTTTTTTTGTACAGGAAAAAAATGCAAAAAGCAGGATAATGCAGAGATTTGACCCGTGGAACTGCAAAACCTCAGTTATAGTTATGTGGCATACACCAGACTCTTTTAAACAGATATATTGGTGTCTGACCAGTCAGGGAGACACTATTACAGTTTTTTTTTAAGTCAAAAAATGCCCAAAACAGGATAATACTGAGATTTGACCCGAGGAACTGCAAAACTACAGTTATAGTTTTGTGGCGTACACCAGAATCTTTTAACCAGATGTATTGGTGTCTGACCAGTCAGGGAGACACTATTACAGTTTTTTTTTAAGGCAAAAAATGCCAAAAGCAGGATAATACAGAGATTTGACCCATGCAACTGCAAAACCACAGTTCTAATTCTCTGGCCTACACCAGACTCTTTTAAACAGATATATTGGTGTCTGACCAGTCAGGGAGACACTATTACAGTTTTTTTTTATGGCAAAAATGCCAAAAGGAGGATAATACAGCGATTTGACCCGTGGAACTGCAAAACCACAGTTATAGTTAGGTGTCGTACACCAGACTCTTTTAAACAGATATATTGGTGTCTGACCAGTCAGGAAGACACTATTACAGTTTTTTTTTTACGGCAAAAAATGCCAAAAGCAGGATAAAACAGAGATTTGACCCGTGGAGCTGCAAAACCACAGTTTTATTTTTCTGGCTTACACCAGACTCTTTTAAGCAGATATATTGGTGTCTGAACAGTCAGGGCGACAGTATTACAATTGTTTTTAAGGCAAAAAATGCCAAAAGCAAGATAATACAGAGATTTGACCCGTGGAACTGAAAAAACACAGTTTTAACTCTCTGGCCTACACCAGACTCTTTTAAACAGATATATTGGTGTCTGACCAGTCAGGGAGACACTATTACATTTTTTTTTACGGCAAAAAATGCCAAATGCAGGATAATACAGAGATTTGACCCGTGGAACTGCAAAACCACAGTTATAGTTAAGTGGCGTACACCAGACTCTTTTAAACAGATATATTTGTGTCTGAACAGTCAGGGAGACACTATTACTGTTTTTTTTTACGGCAAAAAATGCCAAAAGCCGGATAATACAGATATTTCACCCGTGGAACTGCAAAACCACAGTTCTATTTCTCTGGCCTACACCAGACTCTTTCAAACAGATATATTGGTGTCTGACCAGTCATGGAGACACTATTACAGTTTTTTTTAAGGCAAAGATGCCAAAAGCAGGATAATACAGCGATTTGACCCGTGGAACTGAAAAACAACAGTTATATTTATGTGGCGTACGCCACAATGTTTTAAACAGATATAATGGTGTCTGACCAGTCAGGCAGACACTATTACAGTTTTTTTTACGGCAAAAAATGCCAAAGACAGGATAATACAGAGATTTGACCCGTGGAACTGCAAAACCACAGATCTATTTTTGTTGCCTACACCAGACTCTTTTAAACAGATATATTGGTGTCTGACCAGTCAGGGAGACACTATTACAGTTTTTTTTTACGGCAAAAAATGCCAACAGCAGGATAATACAGAGATTTGACCCATGGAACTGCAAAACCACAGTTATAGATATGTGGCGTACACCAGACTCTTTTAAACAGATATATTGGTGTCTGACCAGACAGGGAGACTCTATTACTGTTTTTTTTAAGGCAAAAAATGCCCAAAACAGGATAATACAGAGATTTGACCTGAAGAACTGCAAAACCACAGTTCTAATTCTCTGGCCTATACCAGACTCTTTTAAACAGATATATTGGTGTCTGACCAGTCAGGGAGACACTATTACAGTTTTTTTTTTACGGCAAAAAATGCCAAAAGCAGGATAATACAGAGATTTGACCCGTGGAACTGCAAAACCACAGTTATAGTTATGTGGCTTACACCAGAGTCTTTTAAACAGATATATTGGTGTCTGACCCGTCAGGGAGACACTATTACAGTTTTTTTTTACGGCAAAAAATGCCAAAAACAGGATAATACAGAGATGTGAACCGTGGAACCGCAAAACCACAGTTCTAATACTCTGGCCTACACCAGACTCTTTCAAACAGATATATTGGTGTCTGACCAGTCAGGGAGACACTATTACATTTTTTTTGTACAGGAAAAAAATGCAAAAAGCAGGATAATGCAGAGATTTGACCCGTGGAACTGCAAAACCTCAGTTATGGTTATGTGGCATACACCAGACTCTTTTAAACAGATATATTGGTGTCTGACCAGTCAGGGAGACACTATTACAGGTTTTTTTTAAGTCAAAAAATGCCCAAAACAGGATAATACTGAGATTTGACCCGAGGAACTGCAAAACTACAGTTATAGTTTTGTGGCGTACACCAGAATCTTTTAACCAGATGTATTGGTGTCTGACCAGTCAGGGAGACACTATTACAGTTTTTTTTTAAGGCAAAAAATGCCAAAAGCAGGATAATACAGAGATTTGACCCATGCAACTGCAAAACCACAGTTCTAATTCTCTGGCCTACACCAGACTCTTTTAAACAGATATATTGGTGTCTGACCAGTCAGGGAGACACTATTACAGGTTTTTTTTATGGCAAAAATGCCAAAAGGAGGATAATACAGCGATTTGACCCGTGGAACTGCAAAACCACAGTTATAGTTAGGTGTCGTACACCAGACTCTTTTAAACAGATATATTGGTGTCTGACCAGTCAGGAAGACACTATTACAGTTTTTTTTTTACGGCAAAAAATGCCAAAAGCAGGATAAAACAGAGATTTGACCCGTGGAGCTGCAAAACCACAGTTTTATTTTTCTGGCTTACACCAGACTCTTTTAAGCAGATATATTGGTGTCTGAACAGTCAGGGAGACAGTATTACAATTGTTTTTAAGGCAAAAAATGCCAAAAGCAAGATAATACAGAGATTTGACCCGTGGAACTGAAAAAACACAGTTTTAACTCTCTGGCCTACACCAGACTCTTTTAAACAGATATATTGGTGTCTGACCAGTCAGGGAGACACTATTACATTTTTTTTTACGGCAAAAAATGCCAAATGCAGGATAATACAGAGATTTGACCCGTGGAACTGCAAAACCACAGTTATAGTTAAGTGGCGTACACCAGACTCTTTTAAACAGATATATTTGTGTCTGAACAGTCAGGGAGACACTATTACTGTTTTTTTTTACGGCAAAAAATGCCAAAAGCCAGATAATACAGATATTTCACCCGTGGAACTGCAAAACCACAGTTCTATTTCTCTGGCCTACACCAGACTCTTTCAAACAGATATATTGGTGTCTGACCAGTCATGGAGACACTATTACAGTTTTTTTTAAGGCAAAGATGCCAAAAGCAGGATAATACAGCGATTTGACCCGTGGAACTGAAAAACAACAGTTATATTTATGTGGCGTACACCACAATGTTTTAAACAGATATAATGGTGTCTAACCAGTCAGGCAGACACTATTACAGTTTTTTTTACGGCAAAAAATGCCAAAGACAGGATAATACAGAGATTTGACCCGTGGAACTGCAAAACCACAGATCTAATTTTGTTGCCTACACCAGACTCTTTTAAACAGATATATTGGTGTCTGACCAGTAAAGGAGACACAACTACAGTTTTTTTTTACGGCAAAAAATGCCAAAAGCAGGATAATACAAAGATTTGACCCGTGGAACTGCAAAACCACAGTTATAATTATGTGGCTTACACCAGAATCTTTTAAACAGATATAATGGTGTCTGACCAGTCAGGCAGACACTATTACAGTTTTTTTTACGGCAAAAAATGCCAAAAACAGGATAATACAGAGATTTGATCCGTGGAACTGCAAAACCATAGTTCTAATTCTCTTGCCTACACCAGACTCTTTTAAACAGATATATTGGTGTCTGACCAGTCAGGGAGACACTATTACAGTTTTTTTTTATGGCAAAAAATGCCAAATGCAGGATAATACAGAGATTTGACCCGTGGAACTGCAAAACCACAGTTCCATTGTTCTGGCCTACACCCGACTCTTTTAAACAAATATATTGGTGTCTGACCTGTCAGGGAGACACTATTACAGTTTTTTTTAAGGCAAAAAATGGCAAAAGCAGGATAATACAGAGATTTGACCTGTGGAACTGGAAAACCAAACTTATAGTTATGTGGCGTACACCAGGCTCTTTTAAACAGATATATTGGTGTCTGACCAGTCAGGGAGACAATATTACATTTTTTTTAAGGCAAAAAATGCCCAAAACAGGATATTACAGAGATTTGACCCGTGGAACTGCAAAACCACAGTTCTATTTTTCTGGCCTACACCAGACTCTTTTAAACAGATATATTGGTGTCTGACCAGTCAGGGAGACACTACTACAGTTTTTTTTTACGGCAAAAAATGCCAAAAACAGGATAATACAGAGATTAGACCCGTGAAACTGCAAAACCACAGATCTATTTCTTTGGACTACACCAGACCCTTTTAAACAGATATATTGGTGTCTGACCAGTCAGGAAGACACTACTACAGTTTTTTTTTACGGCAAAAAATGCCAAATGCAGGATAATACAGAGATTTGACCCGTGGTACTGCAAAACCACAGTTCTATTTTTCTGGCCTACACCAGACTCTTTTAAACAGATATATTGGTGTCTGACCAGTCAGGGAGACACTATTACAGGTTTTTTTGCGGCAAAAAATGCCAACAGCAGGATAATACAGAGATTTGACCCGTGGAACTGCAAAACCACAGTTATAGTTATGTGGCGTACACCAGACTCTTTTAAACAGATATATTGGTGTCTGACCAGTCAGGGAGACTCTATTACAGTTTTTTTTTTAAGGCAAAAAATGCCCAAAACAGGATAATACAGAGATTTGACCTGATGAACTGCAAAACCACAGTTCTAATTCTCTGGCCTATACCAGACTCAATTAAACAGATGTATTGGTGTCTGACCAGTCAGGGAGACACTATTACAGTTTTTTTTTACGGCAAAAAATGCCAAAAGCAGGATAATACAGAGATTTGACCCGTGGAACTGCAAAACCACAGTTATAGTTATGTGTCATACACAAGACTCTTTTAAACAGATATATTGGTGTCTGACCAGTAAGGGAGACACTATTACAGTTTTTTTTTACGGCAAAAAATGCCAAAAGCAGTATAAAACAGAGATTTGACCCGTGGAGATGCAAAACCACAGTTTTATTTTTCTGGCTTATACCAGACCCTTTCAAACAGATATATTGGAGTCTGACCAGTCAGGGAGACACTATTACAGGTTTTTTTTACGGCAAAAAATGCCAAAAGCAGAATAATACAGTGATTTGACCCGTGGAATTGCAAAACCACAGTTATAGTTATGTGGCGTACACCACAATCTTTTTAAGAGATATATTGGTGTCTGAACAGTCAGAGATACACTACTACAGTTTTTGTTTATGGCAAAAAATGCCAAAAACAGGATAATACAGAGATTAGACCCATGGAACTGCAAAACCACAGACCTATTTCTTTGCCCTACACCAGACTCTTTTAAACAGATATATTGGTGTCTGACCAGTCAGGGAGACACAACTACAGTATTTTTTTACGGCAAAAAATGCCAAATGCAGGATAATACAGAGATTTGACCCGTGGAACTGTAAAACCACAGTTCTATTTTTCTGGCCTACACCAGACTCTTTTAAACATATATATTGGAGTCTGACCAGTCAGGGAGACACTATGACAGGTTTTTTTACGGCAAAAAATGCCAAAAGCAGGATAATACAGAGATTTGACCCGTGGAACTGCAAAACCACAGTTATAGTTATGTGGCTTACACCAGAATCTTTTAAACAGATATAATGGTGTCTGACCAGTCAGGCAGACACTATTACAGTTTTTTTTTACTCCAAAAAAAGCCAAAAACAGGATAATACAGAGAATTGACCCGTGGAACTGCAAAACCACAGTTCTAACTCTCTTGCCTACACCAGACTCTTTTAAACAGATATATTTTTGTCTGACCAGTCAGGGAGAAACTATTACAGTTTTTTTTTACGGCAAAAAATGCCAAATGCAGGATAATAAAGAGATTTGACCCGTGGAACTGCAAAACCACAGTTCCATTGCTCTGGGCTACACCAGACTCTTTAAAACAGATATATTGGTGTCTGACCTGTCAGGAAGACACTATTACAGGTTTTTTACGGCAAAAAATGCCAAAAGCAGGATAATACAGAGATTTGACCCGTGCAACTGCAAAACCACAGTTATAGTTATGTGGCGTACACCAGAATCTTTTAACCAGATGTATTGGTGTCTGACCAGTCAGGGAGACACTATTACAGTCTTTTTTTACGACAAAAAATGCCAAAAGCAGGATAATACAGAGATTTGACCCGTGCAACTGCAAAACCACAGTTCTTATTTTTTTGGCTACACCAGACTCTTTTAAACAGATATATTGGTGTCTGACCAGTCAGGGAGACACTATTACAGTTTTTTTTTTACGTCAAAAAATGCCAAAAGCAGGATAATACAGAGATTTGATCCGTGGAACTGCAAAACCACAGTTATAGTTATGTGTCGTACACCAGACTCTTTTAAACAGATATATTGGTGTCTGACCAGTCATGGAGACACTATTATAGTTTTTTTTTACAGCAAAAAATGCCAAAAGCAGGATAAAAGAGAGATTTGACCTGTGGAGCTGCAAAACCAGTTTTATTTTTCTGGCTTACACCAGATTCTTTTAAACAGATATATTGGTGTGCGAACAGTGAGGGAGACACTATTACAGTTTTTTTTTACGGCAAAAAATGCCAAATGCAGGATAATACAGAGTTTTGACCCGTGCAACTGCAAAACCACAGTTCTATTTTTCTGTCCTACACCAGACTCTTTTAAACAGATATATTGGTGTCTGACCAGTCAGAGAGACACTATTATAGTTTTTTTATGGCAAAAAATGCCAAATGCAGGATATTACAGAGATTTGAAACTTGGATCTGCAAAACCACAGTTATAGTTAAGTGGCGTACACCAGACTCTTTTAACCAAGTGTATTGGTGTCTGAACAGTCAGGGAGATACTATTACAGTTTTTTTTAAGGCAAAAAATGCCAAAAGCAGCATAATGCAGAGATTTGACCCGTGGAACTGCAAAACCACAGTTCTAATTCTCTGGCCTACACCAGACTCTTTTAAACAGATATATTGGTGTCTGACCAGTCAGGGAGACACTATTACAGCTTTTTTTTTACGGCAAAAAATGCCAAAAGCAGGATAATACAGATATTTGACCCGTGGAACAGAAAAACCACAGTTCTAATTCTCTGGCGTACACCAGACTCTTTTAAACAGATATATTGGTGTCTGACCAGTCAGGGAGACACTATTACAGCTTTTTTTTTACGGCAAAAAATGCCAAAAGCAGGATAATACAGATATTTGACCCGTGGAACAGAAAAACCACAGTTCTTATTCTCTGGCGTACACCAGACTCTTTTAAACAGATATAATGGTGTCTGACAAGTCAGGGAGACACTATTACAGTTTTTTTTTACGGCAAAAAATGCCAAATGCAGGATAATACAGAGATTTGACCCGTGGAACTGCAAAACCACAGTTCTATTTTTCTGTCCTACACCAGACTCTTTTAAACAGATAAATTGGTGTCTGACCAGTCAGGGAGACACTATTGCAGACTTTTTACGGCAAAAAATGCCAAAAGCAGGATAATACAGAGATTTGACCCGTGGAACTGCAAAACCACAGTTATAGTTAAGTGGCGTACACCAGACTCTTTAAAGCAAATATATTTGTGTCTGAACAGTCATGGAGACACTATTACTGTTTTTTTTTACGGCAAAAAATGCCAAAAGCCGGATAATTTAGATATTTCACCCGTGGAACTGCAAAACCACAGTTCTATTTCTCTGGCCTACACCAGACTCTTTCAAACAGATATATTGGTGTCTGACCAGTCAGGGAGACACTATTCCAGTTTTTTTTATGGAAAAAAATGCCAAAAGCAGGATAATACAGCGATTTGACCCGTGGAACTGCAAAACCACAGTTATAGTTATGTGGCATACACCACAATCTTTTTAACAGATATATTGGTGTCTGAACAGTCAGAGAGACACTACTACAGTTTTTGTTTATGGCAAAAAATGCCAAAAACAGGATAATACAGAGATTAGACCCGTGGAACTGCAAAACCACAGACCTATTTCTTTGGCCTACACCAGACTCTTTTAAACAGATATATTGGTGTCTGACCAGTCAGGGAGGCTCAACTACCATTTTTTTTACGGCAAAAAATGCCAAATGCAGGATAATACAGAGATTTGACCCATGTAACTGCAAAACCACAGTTCTATTTTTCTGGCCTACACCAGACTCTTTTATACAGATATATTGTTGTCTGACCAGTCAGGGAGACACTATTACAGTTTTTTTATGGCAAAAAATGCCAAAAGCAGGATAATATAGAGATTTGACCCGTGGAACTGCAAAACCACAGTTATAGTTATTTGGCTTACACCATAATCTTTTAAACAGATATATTGGTGTCTGACCAGTCAGGGAGACACTATTACAGTTTTTTTTTACGGGAAAAAATGGCAAAAACAGGATAATACAGAGATTTGACCCGTGGAACTGCAAAACCACAGTTATAGTTATGTGGCGTACACCAGACTCTTTTAAACAGATATATTGATGTCTGACCAGTCAGGGAGACACTATTAGAGTTTTTTTTAAGGCAAAAAATTCCCAAAACAGGATAATACACGCATTTAATCTGAGGAACTGCAAAACTACAGTTATAGTTTTGTGTCGTACACAAGAATCTTTAACCAGATGTATTGGTGTCTGATCAGTCAGGGAGACACTATTACAGGTTTTTTTATAGAAAAAAATGCCAAAAGCAGGATAATACAGAGATTTGACCCGTGGAACTGCAAAACCACAGTTATAGTTATGTGGCTTACACCAGAATCTTTTAAACAGATATATTGGTGTCTGACCAGTCAGGGAGACACTATTACAGTTTTTTTTATGGCAAAAAATGCCAAAAACAGGATAATACAGAGATTTGACCCGTGGAACTGCAAAACCACAGTTCTAATTCTCTGGCTTACACCAGACTCTTTTAAACAGATATATTGGTGTCTGACCAGTCAGGGAGACACTATTACAGTTTTTTTTATGGAAAAAAATGCAAAAAGCAGGATAATCCAGAGATTTGACCCGTGGAACTGCAACACCACAGTTATAGTTATGTGGCGTACAGCAGACTTTTTAAAACAGATATATTTGTGTCTGAACAGTCAGGGAGACACTATTACAGTTTTTTTAACGGCAAAAAATGCCCAAAACAGGATAATACAGAGATTTGATCGGAGGAACTGCAAAACTACAGTTATAGTTTTGTGGCGTACACCAGAATCTTTTAAACAGATGTATCGGTGTCTGACCAGTCAGGGAGACACTATTGCAGTTTTTTTTTACGGCAAAAAATTCCAAATGCAGGATTATATAGAGATTTGACCCGTGGAACAGCAAAACCACAGTTCTAATATTCTGGCCTACTCCAGACTCTTTTAAACAGATATATTGGTGTCTGACCAGTCAGGGAGACACTATTACAGTTTTTTTTTACGGCAAAAAATGCCAAATGCAGGATAATACAGAGATTTGACCCGTGGAACTGCAAAACCACAGTTATAGTTATGTGGCGTACGACAGACTCTTTTAAACAGATATATTTGTGTCTGAACAGTCAGGGAGACACTATTACATTTTTTTTACAGCAAAAAATGCCAAAAACAGGATAATACAGAGATTTGACCAGTGGAACTGCAAAACCACAGTTATAGTTATGTGGTGTACACCAGAATCTTTAAAACAGATATATTGGTGTCTGTCCAGTCAGGGAGACACTATTACAGGTTTTTTTTATTACCGCAAAAAATGCCAAAAGCAGGATATTCCAGAGATTTGACCTGTGGAACTGCAAAACTACAGTTCTATTTCTCTGGGAGATTTGACCCGTGGAACTGCAAAACCACAGTTCTAATTCTCTGGCCTACACCAGACTCCTTTAAACAGATATATTGGTGTCTGAACAGTCACAGACACACTCAATTTTTTTTTTTCGGGGGGGAAATACCAAAAAGGTAATAAGATGCGTATTTGTACAGTCTGACTGAGGAAAAAAAAAATACATGATTTAAATGAAAAAAATAATAATTTTTCGTGGCCCCTGAGAACAAGGTGATAAGTCTAGCAATTTGACCAACAGGAGCACACAGGACTGTAATGCAGCGTTTGCTGGTATAACCACTGCGTTTCCTATACATCCTGCCTGCCAATATATCTCTCCCTAACTCAGCAGCACCCTCTCTACACTATCTGATCTGGAGGGACTGTGTCCAAGATGGGGGCGCCCGGTTTTAAATACTCGAGGTGACGCTGTGCGGCCAGCCAATCACTGTAATGCCCACAAACAACATGGCTGCGGCATTACAGTGACTGGCTAGCAATCCCTGCATGTTCACTGGCTCTGTAAAGAGCACCAAACGTGCAGGGCGGAGACCCGAGCTCCCGCCCGAGTAACCCGGAAATGCTCGGTGCTCGCCGAACATCCCGAGTAGTGTGATGCTCGGGCAAGTAACGAGCAGTGTCGAGCATGCTCGCTCAACACTAATTTTCATCCATTCTTCCCTGGAAAATTCTTCAGGTTCTGTGAGATTCTTTGGTCATCTTGCATGCACTGCTTTTTTGAGGTCTAGCCACAGATTTTCAATGATGTTCAGATCAGGGGACTGTGAGGGCCATTGTAAAACCTTCAGCTTAAGCCTGTTGAGGTAGTCTATTGTGGATTTTGACGTGTGCCATATTCTTTTCAACTTCAGCTTTTTTTTATCATTTGTTGAAATTTCATTGAATCCATTCTTCCCTCTACCGGTGAAATTTTCCCCGTGCCAATTGCTCAATGGTTGGCAAGATGTTCTTTTCTTGAAATTCTGTGCCCTTTTACCTCCACACATACCATTGATCATTGTGGCCAAAGAGTTCTATTTTAACCTCATCACTCCACAGGACTTGTTTTCAAAATGCATCAGGCTTTTTAGATTTTCTTTTGCCTATTTCTGATGCTGAATTTTATGGTAGAGGTTTTCTTATGATAACTCTTCCATGAAGGCCATATTTGTGCAGGTGTCTCTGAACAGTAGAACTGTGTACCACAACTCCAAAGTCTTCCAAATCTTTCTAAAGGTCTTTTGCAGTCAATTGGGGTTTCTTATTTGCCTCTCTAGCATTCCTACGAGCAGCTATCACTGAAATTTTGCTTTGTTTTCCAGACCTTATCTTGACCTCCACTGTTCCTTTTAACTGTCATTTCTTAATTACATTTCGAACTGAGGAAAGGGTAACTTGAAAACACTTTGCTATCTTCATATAGCCTTCTCCTGATTTGTGGGCCTCCACCATTTTCATTTTCAGAGTGCTAGGCGGCTGCTTAGAAAAACCCATGGCTGAAGATTTTTGGCACAAGGTTGGAGAAGGCAGGGAGATTTGCATCACCTGGTCTGTCCCAACGATGATAGTGAACATGTCATAACTCTAACAGGCTAATTAAGGTATGAAACCTTGGTCAAAGTTATCTGAGCACACAAATCTCCAAGGGTTACCCAGTTCCATTGGAAGCCATGCATGCCTATGACATCACATTGCCTTCACCATGTTTTACAGAGTATGTGGTGTGCTTTGAAACATGAGCCGTCCATGCCTTCTTCACAGGGCAGACATATCATTGGTGCAATCTGTGCGGCTGCATAGGGGTCCAAGAAGTACAAGGCCCATTTCTACCTCAAAAGCAGGTAGAATTGTGCATTGTGATGAGCTCTTGGATTGCATAGAGCCTATATATTGTTCTTGCAAAGGGGCCCCCTACCGTTTGTGTCCACCAGTGCTTATCCATACTTTCTTTTTCCCAACATTCTGGTACAGGTTGACCTTGGTTTCATCTGTCCAAAGAATGCTTTTCTGAACTAGCTTCTTTAGATGTTTTTTTTGGCAAAATTTAATCTGGCCTTTGTGTTTTTAAGGCTGATTAATGGTATGCACCTTGTGGCGAATCCTCTGTATTTGCTATCTTAGGCTATGTGCCAACAATGCAGAAATGCTCAGGATTTTTTCCTGAGCATTTCTGCATCTCCCTAGCAGAAAAAAACGCATGCAGATTGTACATGCGTTTTTCCTGCCAGGGACATGCGGTTGTGAAGCGTTCTTCACATGCATTTCCGCATGCGGGTGTCAAGCGCTTTCCAAGCGATTTTAGCATCACTTGGAAAGTGCTTGTCAACTTGGTCACACTATATAAATTCATGCAAATGGCATGGATTTATATAGTGTGACCGTAAAGAATGGTTAAAAATAAAAAAATAATGTATACTTACCTTCCGATGGCCCCCGCAGTCTTGCATTGCTCCATCCAGGCTGCCGGCAGATCATGGTACACTGTACTAGGACCTGCCATCACATGACTGTGATGTCAGCGCAGGTCCTACAGTCCACCGCGAGTTGCTGGCAAGCACAGAGAAGGAGTCGGAAGGTGAGTATAATATTTATTTTTTTATTTTATTCTTTTTTTTAAAGTTTCTATGGGACCCAGGTCTGGAAGAGTGCTTCCTCTCCTCCAGACCTGGGTACCATCCGCACATTGAAACGTTTGTATTCCGCTTGTGCACATGTAGTGATGCGGAATCCAAACGTTCCAATGCAAGTCAATGGCGGCAATTACGGTGTGTGTCCATAAAATTAATGGACATGCTGTGGATTTTTGAGCGCAGCATAAACGCTGCGGAAAAATCCACAGAATGGGCATTGACATTGCAGCTTGTCATTGGGGACCATGGGGGGCGGATTACCAAGTGTTTCCCAAGCGTTTATGCTGCGGAAATTCTGCAGCATAAACGCTTGGAAAACGCATAGTGGGCACACAGCCTTAAAAGTCTTCTCTTTATTGTAGACTTAGATATTGAAACACCTTCTTCGTGGAGAGTGTTCTTGACATGGGTGGATGTTGTGAAGGAGTTTTTGTTCACCATAGAAAGGATTCTGCGATCATCCATCACTGTTGTCTTTCATAGACGTGCAGGCCTTTTTGAGTTCCCAAGCTCACCTGTGCGCTCTTTTTTTCTTTTTGCAGTATGTACCAAATTATTGATTTGGGCACTCCTACCATTTTTGCTATCTCTTTGACGGATTTCTTTTTTTTTTCAGCCAAATGATGGTCTGCTTCTCTTCCATTGAGAACACCTTTGACTGCATGTCATGGGTTCACAACAACAGCTTCCAAATGCAAATGCCACACTGGAAATCAGCTCCAGACCTTTTACCTGCTTAACTGATGTTAGATTAATGAGGGAATAGCCCATGCAGCCCATTAAAGAGCTTTTGAGATAACTTTCCAATTACTTTTGCTCACTTTAAAAATTTATAAACCCTTACTTCAATTAGGATGTGAATACTCTCAAATTAACGCTGAGAGTCTGCACTTTAAGACAATATTGATTATATAACTGTATCTTGGATATGTTTTGGTAAACAGCTAAAATCCTAGAACTTGTGTCACTGTTCTAATATTTCTGGACCTAACTGTGTATGGAATTAAAAAAAAAAAACACAGAAAAAGAAGTCCATAGGGAAGCCGGTAAAGATGCTTCAGGGAAAACAGCCACCATTTTTCTGAGGCACCTTCTCCTTCATAAATAATGCAGGTACTGCAGCGTCTGAAAAACATTGTGTGCACATACAATGACGAGAAAAAGGGAAATAATATTTTGAACTTTTTTGACTTTCAGGCTCCATATCTCACCATCCATTACTATTTTAAATGTGAAACTACCATCATTTTATAGACAATCATCTTGACTATCTCATACATAAATTTGACTAACAACTATTTAGCATAAGATTAGTTATGCGGATTCTTGTCATGGCAATGCAATGTTGCTGTTTTGCTCCTGGTGGTGGAAAATCTCTTTCTTCCTATATACTACAAAATACAACCTGTTCTCACATTCCATAATAGCTTAGTGTGGTATTAGGTTGATTCCCAAGTGAAAGGTTACTGGTTCAAATCAAAAAGCAGCCATGAAGAATATTTCCCAAGAAAAGAGAAAAAACTTCATCCAGCTCATCGATAGCGGTCTCTTAGCCAAGAAAATTGCCAAACTACATCATGGGAATGGCATGACAGTTCGAAGCATACGAAATGAAGTCCATCCATCCATTCCAAAACCAAGAGGTGGACGTCCAGGTAAAATATTGGAGTCAACAAGTCGGCTAATCACAAGGTCTATCAGTTCTGGTGCAACAAACACAGCAGTGGAGGTGGGTATGGAAAATATTCAGACCCCTTTACATTTTTCACTCTTTGTTTCATTGCAGCCATTTGGTAATTTCTAAAAAGTAAATTTTTTTTCTCATTAAAGTACACTCTGCACCCCATCTTGACTGAAAAAAAAAAATTTAGACATTTTTGCTAATTTATTAAAAAAGAAAAACTGAAATATCACATGATCATAAGTATTCAGACCCTTTGCTCAGACACTCATATTTAAGTCACTTGCTGTCCATTTCCTTGTGCTCCTCCTTGAGATGGTTCTACTCCTTCTCTGGAGTCCAGCTGTGTTTAATTAAACTAATAGGACTTGATTTGGAAAGACACACTCCTGTCTATATAAGACCTCACAGCTCACAGTGCATGTCAGACCAAATGAGAATCATGAGCTCAAAGGAACTGCCCAAGGAGCTCAGAGACAGAATTGTGGCAAAGCACAGATCTGGCCAAGGTTACAAAATTATTTCTGCACTACTCAAGGTTCCTAAGAGCACAGTGGCCTCCATAATCCTGAAATGGAAGAAGTTTGGGACCACCAGAAGTCTTCCTAGACCTGGCCATCCAGCCAAACTGAGCAATCGTGGGAGAAGAGCATTAGTGAGAGAGGTAAAGAAGAACTCCAAGATCACTGTGGCTGAGCTCCAGAGAGGCAGTAGGGAGATAGGAGAAAGTTCCACAAAGTCAACTATCTGTGCAGCCCTCCACCAGTCGGGCCTTTATGGCAGAGTGGCCCGACGGAAGCCTCTCCTCAGTGCAAGACATATGAAAGCCTGCATAGGGTTTGCTCTTAAACACATGAAGGACTCCCAGACTATGAGAAATAAGATTCTCTGGTCTGATGAGATGAAGATAAAACTTTTTGGTGATAATTCTAAGTGGTATGTGTGGAGAAAACCAGGCACTGCTCATCACCTGCCCAATACAATCCCAACAGTGAAACATGGTGGTGGCAGCATCATGCAATGGGGGTGTTTTTCAGCTGCAGGGACAGGATGACTGGTTGCAATAGAAGGAAACATGAATGCCAAGTACAGTACAGAGATATCCTGGATGAAAACCTCTTCCAGAATGCTCTGGACCTCAGATTTGGCAGAAGGTTCACCTTCCAACAAGACAATGACCCTAAGCACACAGCTAAAATAACAAAGGAGTGGCTTCAGAACAACTCTGTGACCATCCTTGACTGGACCAGTCAGAGCCCTGACCTAAACCCAATTGAGCATCTCTGGAGAGACCTGAAAATGGCGGTCCACCAACGTTCACCATCCAACCTGGCGGAACTGGAGAGGATCTGCAAGGAAGAATGGCAGAGGATCCCCAAATCCAGGAGTGAAAAACTTGTTGAATCATTCCCAAGAAGACTCATGGCTGTACTAGCTCAAAAGGGTGCTTCTACTCAATACTGAGCAAAGGGTCTGAATACTTATGACCATGTGATATTTCAGTTTTACTTTTTTAATAAATTTGCAAAAGATTCTACATTTCTGTTTTTTTTTCAGTCGAGATGGGGTGCAGTGTGTACTTTAATGAGAAAAAAAATAACTTTTTAGAATTTACCAAATGGCTGCAATGAAACAAAGAGTTAAAAATTTAAAATGGTCTGAATACTTTCCGTACCAACTGTATGCTTCGTAATAGTGAGATCACAGACGTCCATGCACGCACCGTGCAATGCACGTTACGCAAGTCTGGAATGGTGGTTCGAAAAAATATAAAGAAGCCTTCACTGCAATATTATTATAAAAAGCGTCTGCTAAAACTTGCCAAAAAGTATGAAAAGTGGACTGTACAAGATTGGAAATGGGTGATTTGGAGCGATGAGATAAAAATCAATGGACTAGGCTTTGATGGGTGCAAATGGGTCGGGAAGAAACAAGGGAAAAAAGGGCTAACGGATTGAAAAATTGAAGGAACTGTCAAGTTCGGTGGAGGAAGTCTGACGATATGGGGTAGTTTCACAGCCAAAGGCATTGGATACTTGACTAGGATCTATGGTGATCTGAATGATGTGAGTATCCTACAAGACAAGTTACTTTAGACACTCAAGTACTATTGGTATGAAAAGGATGACATAGTGTACCAGCAGGACAATGACCAGAAGAATAAGTCGAGATTGGTGAAGAAATAGTTCAATGACAATGAAGTGGAGGTACTAGATTGACCCCCTCAGTCCCCAGACCTCAACCCAATCGACCACTTGGGGGTAGAGTTGAAGAAAATACTGTATACATACCCAAGTGAGTCGACCAGTATGCACCAACTTTGGGAACACATGTAGAAGAGACCTGGGATCAGATTTTGGTCGAGACATGTTTGAATCTTATTGAGAGCATGCCCAGCAGGATTCAGGCAGTGTTGAAAGACAAAGGTAGAATTACAAAATACTAACAAAATAATAAAAATTAAAATTTATATTTTTAGGAGCAACACAGTGACAATGCAGTGACATGACATGAATCTACATAACCAATTATATGCTATATAGTTGCAAGTCAAATTTCTGTATGAGATAGCCAAGAAGATTGTCTATAAAATGCTGGTAGTCAAATGTTTGAAGCAGTAGTGGATGGTGAGATATGCAGCCTGAAAGTCAAAAGCTCAAAAAATTGTTTACCTTTTGCTCAGTATCTTTGCCATCACAATAGATTGTATAATACCTGACCAGTTTTAAAAAAAATTACATAAATGTATTTCTAGGACACTGGGAAAAGTCCTCTATTTTTATGGACTGCCAATTTCTGATTACCAACCCAGGTGACAAGTCTCCTTACCTACCATGTGCTATTTATAATTCTAGCTTCTTTTTTTGTGACGGAACGGCTCCTGGGTCCCCTCAAGTTGAACTACAACTTTGGGCTTTACAGACCCTATAATTACAGCCACGGTTGCCAGTGCACAACTGAATAACTGTTGACATTATGTGTAATACAAAAAAGTCTAAAAAGGCCTAAAAAATCTAGTCAATAAGACAAAGGTCCTGTCATCAATGCTTGGGCACACCCCAACAACAGAGGACCTCTGAACAAAACAGATTGCGATCCTCTTGATTCTTAGATATGGCATGTCTACCGCTGATTTTTCCTGACCGAAATGAATTGTGATGCCACACTAATTTACCTCTGTGAAATTATCAGTGTCACAGCAAATACATAATGGAAATGCACTTGTAATGTCTCAGCACCGATATCAACAGCACTATGCTTTTTAATCTATTAGGGCCCTGAGTGTATCACAATCAGATGATTTCAGTCATTCGGTACGGCCTCTACTGCCATGGTAACTTGAGGGGGTACCCAAGAGACAACTTAATAGAAATGAAGAAAATCCAGCTCCACGAACCGTGAATGTTTTGTTCACACACAATGCTTCAAGGACATGCATAGTCAGCAGTACAGCTTACATGACATGTGGCATCGGCGTGCTTGAGGTGTCTGCGCACCCTTAATTATGATGCCTAGCACTGGGAGGTAACATATTTTATGCTGTCTATCCGGTGAACATACAAGTGTACTAATTAGATTAACTCATTAAAATTTATCTAACAAACATGTGATATACAAACAACATAAAAATATATATAAAAGTAAACAGACTTTGACTAATTTAAATTGGGCAACTATAAATACAATTAATCTCAGAATATATATGAGCATATAAACATGTTACAAATTTGTGTATAAATATATGTAATCCCATATTGTAAAGCATGGGCTCATGTAACGACAATATCAAATGGGCAGCAATGGATAAGGGTGGTCACAATATAAATATAAACTATGAAATAGTAATAAACTCTTTTGTAAAAATATGGGACTCCGTGCCATTAAACATGAGCTTAAATAATGATAATTATTTGACATGGATAAAATGTCAAATGAATTAAATGATTAATTTATTTTTATGTATTGTAAGGTTGCAGCTGGACAGGTCGTGGACGGGAGGTATATGTCCCCGAGGTGCCAAGCCTCAGTGATGTAGGACTCGGAAAAGCAGGCTCCAGCAAACATAGTTAATGGGCCCATGTTATGGGGCCGGGTTTTATGAGCAGCTGAAAGAGCTGGGTGGGATCGGCTGCTCACTTACCTACAGTCCAGGTCTTGGAAGGTCTGATTTAAGGCAGCTGAAGCTGTCTCACTCTGTCTGTGTGTATTGCAAGGTGAGCAGGCTTGCATGTGCTGCTCAGGCCCTGCTGGATGCCGAGAAAAAAGCACTTGCATTTAAACGGCTGAGGCCGTGCTGTATGGACTTGTTATTTTCGAGTTTTGTTCTGTTATACCTTTTTGGAACCTGAAAGAGGCTGTGATATTTTTGTTTCCTGCCTGGTTTATGGACTCTTAATAAAGCACCAGTTTGTTTGAACCTGCAGACTGCATCCCTGTGTGAACCACCGTCTACCACAGAGTTGAACCCTCACAGTATGTTGCGATATATATGCTATATTAATTTGGTTGGAAAAAAAAATGTAATTAATGTATGTACTACCATAGATACAATAATATAATAGATTTTTTATATATTTATCATTTTTTTGTAATTTTTAAAATTATTTGTGACCACACTTATTCACTGCGTAACATCAAAATGTGCACAAAAACAGAAAAGTTAGTAATTAATTATAATTCATACAAAAAGAAAGATTTGAGCAGTAATTCAAAATTGGTAGGGTAACAAAACCTTCATCAGAGCATAATATATGGAAGCCACATATTTACCAATGTTTGTTGTCTGGGTTGGAGGCAGATTGCCACACCAACCGCATGCCACAAAGGGAGAACAAATCACTCAGAGAGAGAAAAGAAACAGGCCCATCACAGCACAAATCAACGAGCCGGTCTCTTCGCTGAACTAGCATGCAGCCCCCGCACAGGTCAGAGGACCTCACGCACATCAGGACCCGAAGCCACAGAGTCCCCATGCAAACAGGTAAAGTAACCAATTAGGAAAACATCAAAAGTAATTTAAATAAAAAATAGAATGGGGAAACAACACATACCCATGAAAAGTGAGAAATCTTAGAGAGAGAAAGCAAGGTGGAAGTGGAGATTAAAAGAGCGTGAAGTCCCTTCTCAAATATAAACCATACAGCACTCTGGTATTAAGCTGGAAAATCCACCATGCTTCTCTGTTCCTCAATGCTTTTTCTGGATCTCCACCTCTAAAAGGTTTATTTTATATGTCTTTTCAATTGCATAAATGATTAATGTGCTCGGGTTACTTTGGTGTTCCTGAATAAAATGTTTAGTAATTTGTGATATATTTTTATTTACACCCTTATTCTCATATCATTAATATGTTCTCTGATTCTAACTTTTAGTTGGCGTTTTGTACTGCCCACATATTTCATGTTGCTAAGCCGTGCATTCCATTATGTAAATTACATTGCATATATTGCAATTGAGAAATGTTATAATTTGATAGGTCTTTAATTTATACTACCTGAGTCTGAAAAATTCTGACATTTGTAGGATTACTTGCATGTTTTACATGATGTTGTCCCACACTTGAAAAAGCCCTTAAAATGTAGCCAATTGGAGGAATAAGTGTAGTTTTCAAAAAACTTGGAGAAAGACTCAATCCAAGAGAAGTTGCTTTTCTGGATACTACTCTGCAACTTAATAGATCCACATGATGTAACCATAACCACTTAAAGAAGCACTCCCATGAAAGTTATTATCCTCTTAATATATTGCAGTCATCATATTATTTAGCAATGTATATTTACAATTGCTCATTTTGCCTTTCTACCCAATTAATTCTTCTCTTTTCTCTGGTCTATATAGAAACAGGTAGTCTCTTTTGCCTGCAAAAATAATTTTCCTCTTCAACTCCTTACCCAGCTGCTCCCTCCTCCCCCTGCCAGGGACATTTGCAGTGACTCATGACTTATACAGGGAAAATTGACCTTCTGTTTCTACATAAGGATTCAGATTTTAAGGAATTTTTAGAAGGAGTCAGTTTTTAATCATGTGATGTTATGTAAAAGATAATAATTTACTGGGTAGAAAGACAAAATGAGCAATTGTAAGTACACAGAGCTATATAATATGCTGATTGCAATATATTTAGAGGATAAAAACTTTGATATGAGAGCTTCTTTAAATGCCTCTGTCAGCAATTAACCATTAATGTTAGAAACAGGTCCCTCCCGCCCTGTATGGACATAGCCCGCTCCATACAAATACACAAGTCACTCCGCTCAGCGTCTAATGCCTTGTAAATTGGCACAACCGTTGGACCCAGTGATGCCACCTGTCAACAAAGACCAAAGCAGGTGCAGAGAGGCAAAGTTGGATGTAGGGAAAGTGATTATTGGCAATTTTTTTTCTTTTAAATCTGCAAGCCAATACTAAGAAACAAAATATTTCCAAACAATCCCTTTAATCCCATTTTTGCTAAGCATAATTTTCATATATACTGTATATGTATTTAATTTCATCTTCCAGGTTTCAATGTATGTACTACACTTTAGATACGGTAAGCAGTGAGAAATTCAAAAGCCTTGAAATAAAACTAGTAGTGTAGAAGTTAGTCAAAAACCATAGTGTTGATACAAAGACAAGGGATAGTAATTTAAGCTGCTTAATTGGGTTCATGTCTTGATGATGTTTATTAAATGTCATTCCCAATTCCCTTAAGGAAATCAAGAAAAACATCTTTAATTGCTAATATTTCATTAGTGTCTAACGAATGGTTCACACATAGACTTTTAGCCGAATAATTAAAAATAGCTGCTGTGTACCGTGGCCTTTAAATAATGGTAATACTGCATTCCATCTCGCATGTGTAATTATAAGATGAAAACATATTATGTGTGTACTTCTCATGCGTGAGGAGAACGCCGAATGTGAACAGAAATTCATATTACAAATATGTTCCTGAGTCTTAAAAGTAACAGAGATGCACCAAAAGTTTAAATTAACATTTACTGTGGTGCTATTTAACTGAAATTGAACGGAATTTATTGTAAAGCTGTACCACAAAAAATGTTAGTTTATTACTACTTCAATACCATATATGTATATATATATACAAATATATATATATATATATATATACAGTATATATATATATATACAGTACAGACCAAAAGTTTGGACACACCTTCTCATTTAAAGATTTTTCTGTATTTTCATGACTTTGAAAATTGTACTTTCACACTGAAGGCATCAAAACTATGAATTAACACATGTGGAATTATATACTTAACAAAAAAGTGTGAAACAACTGAAAATATGTCTTATATTCTAGGTTCTTCAAAGTAGCCACCTTTTGCTTTGATGACTGCTTTGCACACTTTTGGCATTCTCTTGATGAGCTTCAAGAGGTAGTCACCGGAAATGGTTTTCACTTCACAGGTGTGCCCTGTCAGGTTTAATAAGTGGGATTTCTTGCCTTATAAATAGGGTTGGGACCATCAGTTGTGCAGAAGTCAGGTGGATACACAGATGGTAGTCCTACAGAATAGACTGTTAGAATTTGTATTACGGCAAGAAAAAAGCAGCTAAGTAAAGAAAAACGAGTGGCCATCATTACTTTAAGAAATGAAGGTCAGTCAGTCCGAAAAATTGGGCAAACTTTGAAAGTGTCCCCAAGTGCAGTTGCAAAAACCATCAAGCGCTACAAAGAAACTGACTTACATGAGGACCGCTCCAGGAAAGGAAGACCAAGAGTCACCTCTGCTTCTAAGGATAAGTTTATTCGAGTCACCAGCCTCAGAAATCGCAGGTTAACAGCAGCTCAGATTAGAGACCAGGTCAATGCCACACAGAGGTCTAGCAGCAGACACATCTCTACTACAACTGTTAAGAGGAGACTTTGTGCAGCAGGCCTTCATGGTAAAATAGCTGCTAGAAAACCACTGCTACGGACAGGCAACAAGCAGAAGAGACTTGTTTGGGCTAAAGAACACAAGGAATGGACATTAGACCAGTGGAAATCTGTGCTTTGGTCTGATAAGTCCAAATTTGAGATCTTTGGTTCCAACCACCGTGTCTTTGTGAGACGCAGAAAAGGTGAACAGATGGACTCTACATGTCTGGTTCCCACCATGAAGCATGGAGGAGGAGGTGTGATGGTGTGGGGGTGCTTTGCTGGTGACACTGTTGGGGATTTATTCAAAATTGAAGGCATACTGAACCAGCATGGCTACCACAGCATGTTGCAGCGGCATGCTATTCCATCCGGTTTGCGTTTAGTTGGACCATAATTTATTTTTCAACAGGACAATGACCCCAAACACGCCTCCAGGCTGTGTAAGGGCTATTTGACCAAGAGGGAGAGTGATGGGGTGCTACGCCAGATGACCTGGCCTCCACAGACACCAGACCTGAACCCAATCGAGATGGTTTGGGGTGAGCTGGACCGCAGAGTGAAGGCAAAAGGGCCAACAAGTGCTAAGCATCTCTGGGAACTCCTTCAAGATTGTTGGAAGACCATTTCCGGTGACTACCTCTTGAAGCTCATCAAGAGAATGCCAAGAGTGTGCAAAGCAGTCATCAAAGCAAAAGGTGGCTACTTTGAAGAACCTAGAATATAAGATATATTTTCAGTTGTTTCATGCGTTTTTGTTAAGTATATATTCCACATGTGTTAATTCATAGTTTTGATGCCTTCAGTGTGAATGTACAATTTCCATAGTCATGAAAATACAGAAAAATCTTTAAATGAGAAGGTGTGTCCAAACTTTTGGTCTGTACTGTATATATATATATATGTATATATACACTGCTCAAAAAAATAAAGGGAACACTCAAATAGCACATCCTAGATCTAAATGAATGAAATATTCTCACTGAATACTTTGTTCTGTACAAAGTTGAATGTGGTGACAACAAAATTACACAAAAATCATCAATGGAAATCAAATTTATTAACCAATGGAGGCCTGGATTTGGAGTCACCCCCAAAATTAAAGTGGAAAAACACACTACAGGCTGATCCAACTTTGATGTAATATCCTTAAAACAAGTCAATTAAAAATGAGGCTCAGTATTGTGTGTAGCCTCCACATGCTTGTATGACCTCCCTACAATGCCTGGGCATGCTTCTGATGAGGTTGCGGATAGTCTCCTGTGGGTTCTCCTCCCAGACCTGGACTAAAGCATCCGCCAACTCCTGGACAGTCTGTGGTGCAACGTGACGTTGGTGGATGGAGCGAGACATGATGTCCCAGATGTGCTCAATCGGATTCTGGACTGGGGAACAGGTGGGCCAGTCCTTAGCTTCAATGCCTTCATCTTGCAGGAACTGCTGACACACTCCATCAACATGAGGTCTGGCATTGTCCTGCATTAGGAGGAAACCAGGGCCAATCGCACCAGCATATGGTCCCACAAGGGGTCTGAGGATCTCATCTCGGTACCTAATGGCAGTCAGGCTACCTCTGGCGAGCACATGGAGGGCTGTGCGTCCCTCCAAAGAAATGCCACCCTACACCATTACTGACCCTCTGCCAAACATGTCATGCTGAAGGATGTTGCAGTCAGCAGATCGCTCTCCATGGCGTCTCCAGACTCTGTCACGTCTGTCACATGTGCTCAGTGTGAACTTGCTTTCATCTGTGAAGAGCACAGGGCGCCAGTAGCGACTTTGCCAATCCTGGTGTTCTGTGGCAAATGCCAAGCGTCCTGCATAGTGTTGGGCTGTGAGCACAACCCCCCTCATACCACCCTCATGGAGTCGGTTTCTAACCATTTGTGCAGACACATGCACATTTGTGGCGTGCTGAAGGTCATTTTGCAGGGCACTGGCAGTGCTCCTCCTGTTCCTCTTTGCACAAAGGCCAAGGTAGCAGTCCTGCTGCTGGGTTGTTGCCCTCCTACAGCCCCCTCCATTTCTCCTGGTGTACTGGCCTGTCTCCTGGTAGCGCCTCTAGCCTCTGGACATTACGCTGACAGACACAGCAAACCTTCTTGCCACAGTTCGCATTGATGTGCCATCCTGGATGAGCTGCACTACCTGAGCAACTTCTGTGGGTTGTAGAGTCCGTCTCATGCTACGAGTGTGAAAGCACAGCCAATATTCAAAAGTGACCAAAACATCAGCCCGAAAGCTTTAGCACTGAGATGTGGTCTGTGGTCCCCACATGCAGAACCACTCCTTTATTGAGGGTGTCTTGATAATTGCCATTAATTTCCATCTATTGTCCCATTTGCACAACAGCATGTGAAATTGATTGTCAATCAGTGTTGCTTCCTAAGTGGACAGTTTGATTTCACAGAAGTTTGATTTACTTGGAGTTATATTCTGTTGTTTAAGTGCTCCCTTTATTTTTTTGAGCAGTGTATATATATATATATATATATATATATATATATATATAAGAAGATGAGCAACATGTAAAAGGAATCTCCGAAAGGGGACTCTCAGAGCACTTATTCTCACCCAACCTATATGTATTCTTGAACTGTGGACCACGAGTCAAGTAAGTGGTCGTTTTTGTTTTATTTGTTTAGTAATTCCATGTTAAATTGTACATAAGAGAATGTGCTGCTTAAATTCCATTTTATCATAGGCACTGAAATTTTTGCTGTGTTATTCACAGATTTTTCTGGGTATTTTTTGCCACAAAAAATGCAGTATTTTACTATCCCCGAAAAGTGAATGAGATTTCTGAAATATAATGCAAATGTTGCTTATTTTTTCAAATCTGCAGCATGTCCATTCTTTCAGTGTTTTTTCAACATTTTTCATCCATTCTATGAATGGGAAACGCATCAAAAAATGCAGCAAAGCAAAAATGTGTGGGTTTTTTTGCAGCATTTTTCCTGCCAAGAGATATGGGAGAAATGTCTGCAACAAATATTTAACGTGTGCACATACCCTTAACATATTTTTATGGTTTATTGCATTTATAGTTCCTTTAAGACTGTAATATGTGCAACGGTGGGCACACAACTTGAGTCAGAAGTCACATGTATGAGCACAATTGTGTATGTTCAGTTATAAGCATCGCCATGAGATTATATACTGTACGAGTACATAACAAATGATACTAGTCATGAGCGAGCATGCTCGCCACTGCTCGGTACTCGCCCGAGCATCTCAGTACTCGAGATGCTCGGAGCTTGCCGAGTACTTTCGAGATGCTCGGGCAGGAGCTAGGGTCCCCGTCCTGCATGTTTGGTGCTATTTAGAGCACCAATCAGGCAGGGATTGTCTGCCACTCACTGTAATGTCACAGCCATAGTGGTTGTGGCATTACAGTGATTGCCCAAATCGATGGGAACAGTGCTCACAGTGAAACATGAAAAGCCGTCAATTCAGCAGCGGCATACACCGGTACCCGACAATTTAGAACAGAAAGAATAGAGCATCACACATAGATTAGATAGATAGAAACATGTCAGTCACAGATATAATAAGTACAGTGACAGTGTTGGTTACTGTACTTGTCATTTAGTGTTAAAATAAAGGATTTATTAAAAAAAAAAATTGGCGCGGGGTTCCCCGTAATTTTAGTCTCTAGCGGAGGTTAAGCAGACGGCTGGGGCAGATGTTTGAAGCCTGGGAAGGGGGTAATACCCACGGCGCTTCCCAGGCTACTAATATCAGCCCCCAGCTGAATACCTAGCCTTTACTAGCTATTAAAATGGGGAACCCCCAAAAAAATGATGTGGGGTCCCCCCTATTTTATTAGCTAGCAAAGGCTAGGCAGACAGCTGGGGGCTGATATTAATAGCACAGTAAGGGTGCCATGAATATTGGCCCCCTCCCAGGCTAGAAACACCAGCCATCAGCCGCCCCAGAAATGGCGCATCCATAGGATGCGCCAATTCTGGCACTTAGCCTCGCTCTTCCCACTGCCCTGTAGCGGTAGCAGTGGGGTAATAGGGTTGGGGTTGATGTCAGCTTATAATGCCAGCTGACATGAAGCCCAGGTTAGTAATGGAGAGGCATCAATAAGACACCCCCATTACTAACCCCTTAGTGAAAGTTAAAAAAAAACACAAACACCCAGAATAAAGTCCTTTAATTGAAATAAATACACAACTCTTTAATGTTCTAAATTAAACTCTACTTACCGTCATGCCCATTCCAGCTGAAGCCAACGATCTCCTGCAATAAAAGTAAAATAATAAACCAACCTCATCCTTACCTTTCCATGGTTACCAGGATGGCTCCAGCACTGCTACATTGACATGACAGGCTGGATCGCAGCAGAACGCTGCCATCCAGCTTGCCATGCCGCAGACACTGAGAAGCTCCTCAGAGAAGCTCCTCAGTGTCTAGCTGTGATGGCATCCAGATGAGCCGAGTTCATGTCCAATGAACTCAGCTCACCTCATGCACGTCACTGACAGCGTGGGAGAATTCTCCTGCGCATGCGGTGCCGGCAAATGACGTCACCGCTTGAGCAGGAGAATTCTCCCACGCTGGGATGGCATTGAGATGGCAGGCTGGAGGGTAGCAGAATGCTGCCATCCAGCTTGTCATCCTTCAGAGACATTGCCTGTGCTCCGCAGTGTCTCTGATGATCTTTATTTTTCATTAATAATTTAGCATACTTTGACTTGTATGGCTTTTGTGTAGCACTGTCTATGCATAGAGAGTTAATTAATAGTGATGAGCGAATATGCTCGCCACGGATCGGTACTCGCCCGAGCATCACAGTGCTCGACAAGCTCAGTGAGTATTTCTGGGTTGCTCGGACGGGAGCTCGGGTCTCCGCCCTGGATGTTTGTCTTTAGAGAGCCAATGAACATGCAGGGATTGCTAGCCATGCACTGTAATGCCATAGCCATGTTGGTTGGGGCATTACAGTGATTGGCTGGCCGCATAGCAACATTGGGTCTATGTGACTCTAGGCTTGTCACAGTCTACTCTAGAAACAGGCAGAGTAGGGAGAGCTGCTACTGAGTCGGAGAGATTTTCTTGTTTATAGTTAGTATAGTTATTCCACAGCATATCTATATATCCATCTGAACTAACAGTCCTTCTGAGGACTAATCCAGCTGCATATATTCAGCGATGATCGCAGGAGTTAGGCAGGCAGGCAGGGTATGTGGCAGACTTCAGTGCATACAGCACAAGAGGGTCCATTGCACGTTCTGACTGATCCTGCTATTCCAGATATTTGTAGACATAGCCCCAGGTATCAGGGGCCAGTGCTAATTTTTTTTCTATCTTAATCCTAATTATTTGCTTAAAAAGCAATCCAGAGTACACCATTTTTCTGCTCCATTTGCTTGTTAGCACTGCAGAATACAGCCAGATCTTTTCCATAACACAGCGATAATAATCCAGAAATTTGAACTGAATGTGGAAAATATTGGCCTCCATTTCCATTTTGTTGCAGTGTATCAGTGAAGCTATTCACACGAGGTCGCTGTGAAGAATAGTATTAGTAACCTACAGGCCCGCTTTTTAAAACCATGGTTCTCCTTTAAACGTATCACATATAACTGCGTTCCAAAATCTGCCATTTCTGGCTTCCATTTCCATTTTATTGCAGTGTGTTGGTGAAGCTATTCATACGAGGTCACTGTGAAGAATAGTATTAGTAAACTACAGGCCCGCTTTTTACAACCGTGGTTCTCTGTCAGACATATCACATATAACTGCGTTCCAAAATCAGCCATTTCTGGCTTCCATTTCCATTTTGTTGCAGTGTGTTGGTGAAGCTATTTACACAAGGTCACTGTGAAGAATAGTAAAATACAGGCCCGCTATTTAAAACCATGGTTGTCCTTCAGACGTATCACATATAACTGCAGTTCAAATCCAGCCATTTGTAGTGAACGTGGAAAATATTGTCCTCCATTTAAAATGGGCAAGGTGTGTGGCAAGGGACGGGGAAGTGAACATGAAGGTGATGGTGCATTCAGAGGCCAAGGCCATGGACAAGCTGAAACAAACACCCACATCATGTCGCTCGACCTACCTGTCCCAATTACTAGGGGACCGCAGAACACCACTATTGAACACAGAGCAGTGTCAAAAGGTTGTTGATTGGATAGCAAATTATGCTTCCAGTCTATTTGTCACCACCACCACCACTCTGTCATCCACACGGTAAAATCTCAGTAGCCGTGACTCTGGACCGCGTATTCCTCACCCTGATCCTCCTTCCTTCCACCATGCCGAGTGCCCGGAGACAACTGATCCCACACTTGTACACTCAGAAGAGCTGTTCACTTTTCCATTTATAGATCCGGGCTTCTCGCCCGGCCAACTTCAAGCAGGAGAACGCGTGTAGCGATGCCCAAATATTTGAGCAGCCACGGTCACATGAAAGCAATGGTGGGAAAGTGCAATTACTGTCGCAAGAAGTGGATGATGATGAGACACAATTGCCAGAGAGTCAGGAGGAGGACCAGGGTGCAGAAGTGGAAGACAAGGTGGTGGCTGATATAGTAACTGACCCAACCTGGCAGTGGGACATACAGAGGGAGTACAGCAGCACACAGGGGGAGGGAGGTGTAGCACCACAACAGGTAGGAAGAAGCAGTGTGTTGGCCACAGACACAAGGCGGGAAAGCATTCGCCGTAACATCAACACGACGGAAGTTGCTAATACAACTGTTAGGTCTTCCCGAGTCTGGTTGTTTTTTAAAGATTCTGCAATTAACCCAAAAAGGCCATTTGCACCACATGCAAGGCCAGCATCAGCAGCGGTAGCAAAACGACCAGTCTGACCACCACCAGCATGATCAGGCACATGGCAGCAAAGCACCCAACTAAGTGGGCCAAACCCCTGGATCCAGAAACAGTGTCTGCGGGTGACACCACTGCTTCTTCCGCTGTTGTGCATGCACGCCAATCCCCTGTCCATGGCACATACGAATATGCCTCCCGCCCTGCACGTGTCGTTGCACACTCTCAACTAGCACTATCAGCAAGCACATCCACGCCCTTGTCCCAGCACAGCGTTCAGTTGTCCCTACTCCCGTCCTTGGAACGCAAGCGCAAATACGCAGGCAACGCCCCATAGGCCACACTACTAAATTCATAAATTTTGCGAATGCTTGCACTCGAAATGTTGCCTCTTATGCTTGTGTAGACCGAAGCTTTCCACAACCTGATGGTGGTGGCCATCCCTCGGTTCTCGGTCCCCAGCCGCCACTATTTCTCCCAGTGTGCGGTCCAAGCATTACACGAGCACGTGACCCACAATATTAGCCATGCCCACAAAAACGCAGTTACTGGGAAAGTCTACTTAACCACATACACGTGGAGAAGTGCTTGTGGGCAGGGATGGTACATCTCGCTGACGGCACACTGGGTTCATATAGTGCAAGCCGGGACCCAGTCAGACCTTAGGTCGGAACATGCCCTCCCGACGCTGAGGATTGCGGGCCCTGGGTCAATCAGGGTTGCCCCCACATTCTACAGCTCCTGCACATTCTCCTCCTCTTTAGACTCCATATCCGAAATGACCACATCAGACACAAGCTGGAAACAATGCAGCACTGCCTCGGCCAAGTGGCAACAGGCTGTGCTGAAGCTAATATGCTTGAGTGACAAACCGCACAACGCTGAAGAGCTGTGGACAGCTCTGAAAGAGCAGGTAGATCTGTGGCTGACACCGCTGACCTTACAGCCATGAATGGTTGTGTGTGACAATGGCTGGAACCTGGTGGCGGTTCTGAGGCGAGGTGAGCTCACACACGTACCATGCGTGGCCCATGTGATTAACCTCGTGGTTTAGCGGTTTCTCAAAACCTACCCAGATCTGCTGGATCTGCTTGTCAAAGTATGCCGCGTGTGTAACCATTATAGAAAGTCAGGTACATCTTCCGCCGCCCTTGCTGTGTTTCAGCAGTGTTTGCAGCTTCCAGCTCACCGACTGGAGTGCAATGTCCCCACGCATTGGAACTCTACATTGCAGATGTTGGGAAGGATTTGTGAGCAGAAGAGGGCAGTTGTTGACTACCAGCATCAACATGGCCGTCAGTATTCAGTTCTGAATCCACACATAAGACCTCAGGAGTGGACATGAATGTCAGACATCTGTACCATCCTTAAAAACTTTGAGGACTCCACAAAGATGGTGAGCGGCGATAATTAGCTTCACCATCCTGCTTCACTGTCTTCTGAAATGCTCTCTGCTCACAATTAAAGAGGATGCATTGCAAGCGGATCACGATGAGATGGAGCAAGGAACCATACAGGCTGATTCCACACAGTCCAGCATCATCTCATCCCAATGTGGATTGAGTGACAATGAGGAAGAGGAGGAGGAGGAAGAATAGGAGCTAGTTTCCTGCACTATAGACGGTACTACCCGCACAACTGTCATACCCTTTGTTCAGCATGGATGACCTGAGGACAGGGAGGATGAGGAGGAGGATGAGGAGGAGGGGGAGGAGAGCATGGTCAGTAGTGCTCTTGGTGAGGACACGGAAGTTTTGCCTGTTAGCAGTCTGGCACACATGGCTGAGTTTATGTTACACTGCCTTTCCCGTGACCCTCGTATTGTCCAAATTTTGGGTGACAGTCATTGCTGGTTGGTGACTCTTCTAGACCCACGCTACAAGGAGAACTTTCTGTCTCTTATTCCTGCGCAGGACAGGCCTAATAAAATGGGGCAGTAAGAGTAGGCCCTTGTTGCGGAATTATTGAAAAAATTCCCATCTGAAAACGCTGGCGGCAGAGGTCACAGTTTGTTGGACAACCAAGGAGTACAGACTAGAGAGACATAAATGCAATCCAGCAGAGGCAGGGAAACACTGTCAAAGTTCTGGGACAGTTTTCTTAGACCCTCCCATCGCACAGGCCCTGAGATGCGGGGTACTTCCACAAGGAGGGAAACGTTTCGGAAGATGGTGAGGGAGTACCTTGCCGACCGTACCAATGTCCTCCGTGATTCCTCTGTGCCTTATAATTATTGGGTATCCAAGCATGGCATGAACTGGCTCTCTATGCCTTGGAGATCCTTGCCTGCCCCGCCACTACCATTTTGTCAGAGCGGGTTTTTAGTGCCTCTGGTGGAATTATAACTGATAGGCGCATCCGCCTGTCAACTGAAAATGCTGACAGGCTGACTCTTATAAAAATGAACAATGGCTGGATTGGGCCAGACTTCTCAACACCAGTGAATGATAGCAGTGTAGCATAAACTCAAATACAGTGTTTTTTTTGGGAGGTCTAACTCTATTCCGATGCAGTTCTGTCATCACACCCAGACATGGGTATACACTTCCTGATTTTGTCTATTTTGTCTATTTGCTCTTGTCCTCCTACTACTCCTAATCCTCATCCTCCACATCCTCCTCCATATTACCACCATATCTACCATATCACCATATCTACGTCTCTTGCAAGGGGCATTGGAATTCCTCCAAATTTTTGGCAGCCATTGCATTCACTGCATAGGTAAACCGTATGGGAGACCCACTTCCTAATAATGGGAACATTGTTTTCAGGAGGACCTCCGACATCTACGTCTCTTGCAAGGGACACTGGAATTCCTACACATTTTTGTGGAGGTTATGAATAAGAAGTATCACTTCGAAACGCGACAACCAACATCTTGAATGCATCTCCCTTGGGACTATTTCCTCAGATGATATATTTTTCTATTAATTTATTTGGATTTTTTATGGATGATGATTTTTTCTAAATCAAAAGATAAGTTTTATTGGAAGTGCTGGATCTACTACCTTTGTTATATGGACTGTTTCCTTTGGAATTTGGATCCGTGAACACCTGCATCTGAGAATAGGTGAGCTGATCGGCAATATTTTTTCTTTAATATGTAGACTTGGCAGGTGACAACTAAACATGGTCACCTCATCCTCACAAGAAACCTGCCTAACTACCAACCAACAAAAGGGAGGAAAATTGCAGTTTAAACAGCCAAAGTAGATCCACAGTGATATTAATGCAGGATATATAACACATCTCATGGTAAGATGGCCAGGCAATGATGCAGTGAACTAATGAATGCATTGGGCAGAATGTTGCAAGTCAAGTCTCTCCTGTCCTGAGTGGCACTGTTGCAGCGAGGAGGAGCTGTTATTGGGCTTTGGTCTGGTGAAATAAAAATGGTGACTCTGAGAGCCAACAAGTTGGTTTCAGACTAGCTCTTTCACCGAGGACATGCCGTGGACTACTGTTATAATTGGGCCTGGTGTAGTGGGTGTTCTGTGAATAAATGGGATATAGGAAGTGGATATTACATATTGTGGATAATGGAACTGGTTGTGCGCCGTTTTTACAGCATTGTTTGTCTACTTAGGAAATGTTGTTTCTTATTTATCTTATCCAAATAGACTGCATAAGAAATTATGAAATAAAAAGTACTACAAATATTCAATTACTTAAGAGATATGTATTGTAGTAAACCACTGTATAAAACCAAGAAAAGCATTTTTGAAATGTACTGAGTACATGTAATAAACTATTATAAGTTACATTGCTTTTTACACTACTCTATTTATACAACAGGACATAAATGCCTTCAAATTGTTCTTTAAAATTATAATTGCCCAATTTAATATGTTCTGTAAGTAGTTAATAAGTAAACATATGGGATATAATTTAGCTGAATTTTCAGTGTAACTGTTCCTGAACAAAACTGGTCACAAATGAGATAAACAGCATCTGTTGGGATAAATTGTTATAATAAAATACTCTTCAGATCGGAAATGAAAACACCATCGAGTGAGACGTCACATACATGAACACACATTGCGAAGCTCTGAGACACACTTTGTGATTCACTTATTCCCATGGTTAGTAAATTAATGGCATTTGACAATTCTTACAGTTCATATGGCACTAAAAACCGACCCAACCATCTGCTTTTCTATTGTTTCAGATTGTATCAGCACGGCATCAATCTTTACATATAAGCACATGTGGCTTAGTTTTGTAGACATTGTGGTATTAAAGAAAAGTTTAATATCATTTATACCCTTTCCACCCTAACAGTATGATGACATAGTAGAGGGGCGAAAACTACACCCACCAGTAGCCACTGATAAATGTAATTTTAAAATTTTACTACTGTAAAGATCTGAGATTGTGGGTTTTAATAATCACCTAGGCAGGTTAACAATGCAACTATATTTTATTCCTTACATCCATAGTAATACAACAACTCCAGGTAAATGGCCAAAATTCAGTTCCCTCAGTCCTCAAGTTCCCAACCTGGGACAAGTAGTTTCACTGACTTTATATCAGGTGATACACACTGCCCCCAACTTTTGGTTGGCCCACAGATTTCGGATCTCCAGCCAGTATAGTCTGTAGTCACAGTCCATGATCCTCCATATGACAGATAAAATGATAGAAACAAAGGTATCCAAAAACAACAGTCACTTAAGAAAGTTTATCAAATCCAAACGACAGATCCCACAACTGTAGCATGTTTATCCGGCCCAGTTGGCAGCCGATCTCTACTCTATAAGCCATCAATCCATCCATGGTCCAGGTCTTCAGACTAGATCCTACCCCTCCAACATCATTCCAGCAACCCCTCACTCAATACATGTGGCTTCTTTTCTGCTTCACTGGGATCAGCCCCCTGAATGGGCAGAACTGCTCTCACCCTTCCCCCCCAAAGCTAAGTGTGCATAAGTGGAGGTATTTTCCCAAAGGCGAACCTATTACCTGGGTCTGCATGTGAGACTTCCTGTGCTGACAGCTCCACTGGATATACTTTCACCACTCACACAATGGGCCTAGTCGCTGTTTGAACAATGGTTAGGGGCTCCTGAGATACTAATGAGATTACTGTAATGCTGGACACTTTACAAGGGAAATTAGTGCACTTACTGATTAGCAAGCAGGATAATAAAACACAGCAAGAAATCACTAATAAAACACAACAATAATCGATGAAAATCAGTGCTCCGTGCTGGAAAAGTCTTTAGTAAATGGGTAGCTCCCCACAACTACCTTATCTGAGCAAGTGGTGTGTGTCACATGGTCAGATACATACTGTTTAATCTATGAAGGAGGGACTCTGAAACTCACATAGCCTATGCGGACAATTCAAGAACTGCCAAAAATTAGAAGGGACTTCGATACACCCTGTATTAGATGTAAAAGAGGGCCTCAAATATAGTCTGTTAGCAGTCTGATTACCCTCTAAAAATTATGAGTGAGGGCCGCCTGATGACCCTCTAAAAATTATGAGCAAGGACCACATAATGACCATCTAAAAATTTGGAGTGAGGGCCACATGATGACCCTGTTGCTATGGTGGGAGGACAAAAAAAGAAGAAACCGTGAACCAGATACCCTTTTTTGGGTGGGAAGGGGTGCATGGGAATACACCAGAAAAAAAATGGAACATTTGAATTGCCATTATATTCTGCTGCTGTCATCCGGTGGGGTTGAGAAGCCTGAGACAATCCAGGCCTTGTTCAACTTGATAAGAGTCACCCTGTCCGCATTTTCAGTTGACAGGCGGATGTGTCTATCAGTTATTTTGCCCCCAGCAGCATTAAAAACCTGCTCTGACACAACGCTAGAGGCAGGGCAGGCCAGCACCTCCAAGGCATAGAGGGACAGTTCATGCCACGTGTTCAATTGGATACCCAATACTTGTACGGTACAGAGGAATCACAGAGGACGCTAGTAGGATTGGCTTGGTATTCATTCACCATCTTCTAAAACAGTTTCCCTCCTTTTCAGACTACCCCGCGCATCAGGGCATTGGTTCTGGGAGGGTCTAATGAAACTGTCCGAGATCTTTGATAGTGTTCCCCTGTCTCTGTTGGACCTGGTGTGTGTTTTCCTCATCTCTCCTCCTTGGTTGCTCAAGGAACTATGACCTCTGCCACCAGCGTTGTCAGATGGGAATTTTCGACTAGGGCCTTCTGGTATTGAACCGTTTCACTAGCCCTCTCCGTCGCAGGATGGAGAAATGGAAAGTTCTCCTTGTAACCTGCTTATCTTGGTACAGCACAGGTTGCAAATGACCGTTCTTTTATCATCCGCACTTTCTTTAAAAAAGCGACAGACTAGGGAACACCTAACCCTTGTCGCTTGTGGGTGCTCTAGGCAACAGTTGCCCACATTCACCCTCTGGCCACTCTGCTGCCTCTTCCTGACTGTTACGGTGCTGTGGATCCCTCCCACTCTGCGTTTCTGGCCTTGCTCTGCATGTCACCTTCCCAGGTTGGGTCAGTGACTTTATCGTTCACTGCCTCATCTTCTACTTCCGCATTCTATTCCTCCTGATTTGTTGACTTAACAAAATCACTTTTGGGCAAATGTGTCTCATCATCTTCTACCTCTTGAGACACTAATTGCCGTTCCCCACTGCTATATTCTTCTGACCTTGGCACATGATCTCTTCATGTGACAACGCTCATCAAAGCTGCTGGCGCAACGCTGCGCTCAGCTAGAGTTGTACTTTAGTGCTATTCACAGACACCGGTTACATCAGGGAACGTGGACTATATCGGAGGAGTTTTGTGGGAATATTTTTGATAATAAATTGGCGAATGAGGGATAGTGTAGGGGAGTCTTTATTCAAATAAAGTGATTTTGGCTGGGTGTGTGTTTATTTTTGGATTACTAGGTTCGTAATGGAGGTGTCTGATAGAATCCTCTCCATTACTAACTTCAGGGCTTGATGCCAGCTGACATTACACAGCTGACATCAACCCCAAAACATATTACCCAGATTGCCACCACACCAGGGCAATGGGGAAGAGCTGGGAAAAGTGACAGAATTGGCGCATCTAATGTAATTCCCCAATTCTGAGGCGGCTGTGGGCTGGTATTTTTAGGCGGGAAATGACAAAACAACCATGGACCTTCCCAGCCTGATAATATCAGTCCTCAGCTGTCTGTTTTACCTTGGCTGGTTATTAAAAATAGGCGGGACCCCACATCATTTTTTAAAATTATTTATTAATTTAGTACCCAGCAACAATGTGAAAGTCAGAGATGTATTCAGGCATCTTCCCCATGCTGTTCCCATTCCATTTGAGAACTGTTTGCATCCATTTCAGTGATTTTCCTGCCTCCCCAACCCTCCAGTTAGGGTCTTCGGGAAAAATGCTTGAGTTTCCCATTGACTTCCATTATACTTGTTACTCGAATCAAGCCCATCTGAGCGTCCGACCTGCTCAATTCGAGTTTTGAGCACTTGAGCATTTTAGGGCTCAATCATCACTAGTGGCCAGCAATGGGTCCAGACCTAAATCCCTTTGATCACCTGTGGAGAAATCTTAAAATTGCTCTTGGGAGAAGGTACCCTTCAAATATGAGAGACTTGGAGCAGTTTGCAAAAGAGTGGTCCAAATTACCAGTTGAGAGGTGTAAGAAGCTTGTTGATGGTTTTAGGAAGCTATTGATTGCAGTTATATATTTCAAAGGGTGTGCACCAAATATTAAGTTGAGGGTGCCAACAATTTTGTTCAGCCCATTTTTAGTGTTTTGCCTTTTTCTCTGTTTTTTGTGTTGTTCCAATACACACAAAGGAAATAAGCATGTGTATAACAAAACATGTGTAATTGCAATATTTCTCTTGGTGAAATATTTAATTTTCTGGAACAATTTCAAGGGTGCCAACACTTTCGGCCATGACTGTATATATTATTTCTTGACAAGATTTTTATAGTAAAAAGATGTATAAATTTGGTAACATTATAATTATTATGACCAGTAGTTGACATAATAATTATACTACAAGGTAAAAAATGTAAAAATAAATTCTTAAAAACAATAGAGGAATTGCTTTTTTCTTCACTCTCCTTTCTTTGCTAGTGCAAGTGCCATATGATAAAATGACTTATTGATTTACTTCGCCAGCCTTCTCTGCAACCATGTGAGTTGAACTTAGAGTGGCTGAAACAGTACGTGTTTCTGTAACCTGAAACAGTGATAGAAGCTGTTGCCTGTTACATGTTGCTCTGTTGTGACTCTGCTCTGGCCTGATATGATGAAGGTAACTGACACTAGCTCTGAATATCAGCATAACGATTGTGGTCACAGAAGGTGCGACTGCAACTGGGCCCCTGCGGGAGGGAGGCCTTCCGACACCAGTGCATACTTCAGCTAGATGTGTGTCCAAGGATTCAGTTGAAGCGTATTGCAGCGTAGGGACCTTCCTGCTCCCTGCACTGCAATAAATGCCGCTGGCCAATCAGAGGCCGGCAGCTGGCATCAGCATGCCAGGCATTGGCGTCTCATGGCAGTGACATCATGTGTCGCCATTGCAGGTATGCTGACATTAACTGCCAGCCTCTGATTGACGAGTAGCGTATATTATTATTATTATTATTATTTATTATTATAGCGGAATTTATTACTAGAGATGAGCGTTGTTCTACTCGAACTGTTCGCCAATCTCAAATTCGAGCTGTTTTGGGCGGTGTTCGAGCCGTTCGGTGAACACAAACAATTTGAGAAAAATTCGGCTGTTCGAGGTTATGTTCGATAACTGTTCGTGCACCAAAATCATAACTGGAACTTTTCTCAGTAATGATGAAAATTAATGTTAATACGCAGTTTGAGTGTACAGCGGGGTGGGGGGAGGGGCAGGGGATGGATCTCTGCAGGAACAATGAAGATCTCCATTTTTTTTTTCTCTTTCCCGCATTTACAGTGGGGAGGTGCAATCTGTCAGCCTATCAGCAGCGCACACACGGAGCGAAGTGCTTTTTTTCACACAAGCAAGGGCATGTGTCATTGGCAGTGTATGTCACATGTCCTTGCCCTATAAGACCAAGCCACCATTTTCTCACTGCTGCAGCTGCGTGTTAGACGGCACCGCTGTTGCTGTGTGCGCAATACCTTGTTAATTTCAAGCCAATTTTCGCACAAATCTACAGATAGCTTGGGAGTAGGGAATAGTTGTGATTGCAGTCCTTTTAAGGACTAGGTTACAGCATTTCCTACGACTTTTATCAGGCAGGTCTGTGCTTTTAAATAGATAGATTGTGGGAGTAAAGACTAATTGTAATTGGAGTCCTTTTCAGGACTAGGTTACATCAGTTCCTATCAGTTTTTGCCAGGCAGGTCTGTGCCAGTGCTGTGCAAGTTTTTTTCACAGCATTTGGCTGAATCTAGCAAAGCTAATTCTTTTTGGCCTATTGCAGAGTGTGTTAGTCAGTGGAGTAGCCTATCTGTGTTGCAAGATATACCACCTGTGTATAGAATACCAATTTTTTTACTGCACCTAGTGAAGTAAAATCTTTTGGGCATAGCATCATTCTATTAGTCCATCTATACTGACCTCCATCAGGTTGCAAATTCAAAATAATTTTTTGTCTGCATCTAGCTCTGAAAAAATATTTGGCCTTCTAGCAGTGTGTGGGACTTTCTCTATTAGTCCATCTATACTGACCTCCATCAGGTTGCAAACTGAATATATTTTTTTTCTGCATCTACCTCTGAAAAAATATTGGGCTTGTAGCTGTGTGTGGGACTTGTTCTATTAATCCATCTATACAGACCTCCATCAGGTTGCAAACTGAATAAAAAATTTTTCTGCATCTACCTCTGAAAAAATATTTGGGCTTCTAGCTGTGTGTGGGACTTGTTCTATTAGTCCATCTATACTGACCTCCATCAGGTTGCAAATTGAATATAATTTTTTTCTGCATCTAACCCAGCCAATAGTTTTGGCCTAATACCACAGTTTGGCCACTCAGCTCTCCTCGGTTCCCATCCATTGTTTTTTTGTGCAAACAACTCCAGAGTTGTGAATTAGTTAACCACCAAAATGAGTGGAAAAAGGCCTGCTGCTGGTGGAAAGGGGAATAGGCGTGTTGGGAAGGGGAAAAAAGGTTGTGTCCGTGGGGTAGGTGTTAAAGCAACAGTAACATCTGCAGAAGAAAGACCATCTTCCAGCCAAACTAAAATGTCTACTTCTTTTAGCGGACAATGTGATAAGATCCCTTTCTTACGGCCACGCCAATCGCTATAAATTCCAGCTGAGGCACAAAAACAGCAGGTGCTTCAATGGATATCAAGTGCTCCTTTAAGTGGGTTCTCCTCCACATCAACTTCAACATCACAAATACTCCAGTCCTCAAAGGTGTCACCCCAATCGCACTTGCTTCCTCACAGCTCCCAAATCTCCAGCTGCCCGTCTGAGTATGAGGTAGAACAGATAGTTGAGTCTGCAGAGCTGTTTACTCATACTATAGCCTGGGAATCAGAGGTCGACTCCAGCGCTTCTGTGAATCCAGATGAGGAAATGATCTGCACTGATGCCCAGAATCTTTATGAGTCGGATCCAGGACCAGACGCAGAAGGTTCTGACCATAATGTAGACTCTCATTCCCAAACTGTAACTCCTGTTGGTGGAGACAATGAGGAAGACGATGATAAGACTCAAATACCTGATTGGAGCGACAACTTTAGTTTTTTGTCAGGGCAGGAACAGGTTGGCTCTGAGGACGACGGGTGTGATAACGCACAGGGTGATGATGATGAGGTTGGAGATCCCACTTACTGTCAAGCCACAGTCAGCCAAGAGATGAGGTCAGCAGAGGAGGTGGAGGAAGATGCTAGTGACGACGAGGTCAGGTTGCGCCTTCCTGGACAGAGACGTAGTACTGGAAGCACGTCAACAACTGCCTCCTAAAACACAACTCTGCCTCTCACCACAAGTCGTGGTGGCTCTTCAGGTCGCATGGGTGCTAAGCCTTGCATAGCCTGGGCATTTTTTCAGATCGATAAAGATGACCCAACTCGTGTTATCTGTAACATTTGTCAGCAAAAGCTAAGTAGAGGCCAAAAAATACATAGTTTGAGTACTTCATGCATGAACCGACACATGGACATGAAGCATAAGTTGCAGTGGGAAGCTCAGTGTGCTACAATGCGGCCTAGCCGGCCGGGCCAACCACCGTCTGCCATATCTTGTGCATCCGCGGCCTCTTCATCCTCTGTGACTGGGGGGACAGCAGTCACACCTGTTTTGGGGCGCAGACCTGCCACCTCTTTACCCGCAACAGCCAGCGTGATTGGCAGGTCATCATTTTCTTTGGAGGTGGTAACACCAGCTGGTGTTGAGCGCTGTCCGACATCAATAGCACCACCTTTGGATCAAGGCAACCTAACATGTCCGCCTGCATCTTCCTCACAGACCGGCAGTTTGCCGGGGACACCCTTATCAACCCCGTCTAAGCACAATAGCCAGCCCTCGGTCCCTCAGATGTGGACAAGTAAAAGACCATTTCCTCCTAGCCATGAGAAAGCTAAGAGGTTGAATTTCACCATCTGCAAGCTCTTGGCTACAGAAATGCTGCCTTTCCGCCTGGTGGACACAGAGGATTTTCGAGACCTTATGTCCGTCACAGTGCCCCAGTACCAGATGCCCAGTCGGCACTACTTCTCAAAGAAAGGTGTGCCTGCGCTCCACCAGCATGTCGCACACAACATCACCGCTTCTTTGAGAAACTCTGTGTGTGACAGGGTGCATTTCACCACAGACACTTGGACGAGTAGGCATGGACAGGGGCGTTACATGTCGCTGACTGGGCACTGGGTAACTATGGTGACAGCAGGACAAGGGGCTGCTGTCCAAGTCTTGCCGTCCCCAGGAGTTGTGCGTCAATCCTCTTTATGTCAAAGTTCCTCCACTGCTTCTGCCTCCTCAACCTCCTCTCGGTCTTCCACCTGCACCCAAAGCCTGTATGGTCATGCCACAAGCTTTCTAACTGCGCAGAAGGGATCCTGCACACCTCCTTACTATGCTGGCAGTAGGGCTCAACGTCATCAGGCGGTTTTTACATTGAAATGTCTGGGAAATGTGAGTCACACAGCTGAGGAGTTGTGGTCAGCTCTGGAGAACCAATTTCATGAATGGTTGTCTCCACTGGACCTGAAACCAGGGAAGGCCGTGTGCGACAATGCTGCAAACCTGGGTGCGGCCCTTCGCCGGGGCAATGTCACACACGTGCCTTGTATGGCTCACGTGTTGAACCTGGTTGTCCAGCAATTTTTAGCCCACTATCCCAGACTAGATGGCCTTCTGCAGAGGGCACGGTCGCTGTGTGCTCACTTCCGCCGTTCGCATCCCGCAGCTCAGCGACTTACATCTCTACAGAAGTCGTTGGGCCTGCCAATTCACCGGCTAAAATGCGATGTGCCTACCCGGTGGAATTCAACTCTGCACATGTTGCAGCGACTGTGGCAGCACCGACAAGCCCTGGTGCAATACGTTCTGACGTATAGCCTGGGCCAACGAGATTCAGAGGTGGGGCAAATCACGCTGGAGGAGTGGTATCAGATCAGGGACCTATGCACCCTTCTGCACAGTTTTGAAATGGCGACGAAGATGTTTAGTGCTGACGATGCCATTATCAGCATGACTATTCCGGTGATTTACATGCTGGAGCACATGTTAAACAGAATTCGGAGTCAGGTGGTGGCACAAGAGGAGGTGGAGGAAGTAGAGGAGGAGGAGTTGTATGCGGAAGGGCTAACATCTGCAAGGTCCAGACGGTCGGCAGCACCAAGGCGGCAGGCATGTGAGGGTGGGGGAGATGGTTTTACCAGGGCGCATGGTAGCAGCCAAACTAGTGAGGAAGGTGCAGGAGCCCAGGAAGAAGTGGAGGACGAACTGATGGAAGACTCATCAGATGAGGGAGACCTTGATCACATTTCTGTTGTGCGAGGTTGGGGGGAGAGGACAGAGGAAGGAAGCATGATTGTTACCTCGCCACCAACACAACAGGGACTTGGTGCTCCTGGATGCGCAACACACATGAGTGCCTTCTTGCTGCACTACCTGCAACATGACCCTCGAATTGTGAGAATTAGAAATAATCCTGACTACTGGGTTGCCACACTGTTAGATCCCCGGTACAAAAGTAAATTTGCAGAAATTATTCCTGCCATAGAAAGGGATGCACGCATGCAGGAGTATCAGCAGAGACTGTTGCAGAATCTTACATGTGCTTTTCCACAAAACACCAGTGGTGCACGTAGTGAATCTCACAGTTCCAACTTGCCAACCGTGGGACCGTCAAGTGTTCAGCACTCAAACCGTAACAGAACCACAGTATCTGCTGGTAACATCAATTTTGCGGAATCATTTCACCACTTTTTTAGCCCATCCTTTGCAAGGCCACAGGAGACAAGAAGTCTGACACAAAGTCAACGTCTAGAGACGATGGTACAGGACTATCTCCAAGTAAGCAATGAAGCCATGACTGTGTCACTGGACCCTTGCTCTTTTTGGGCTTCCAATCTGGATAAATGGCCGGAGCTAGCCACTTACGCCTTGGAGATCTTGTCATGCCCCGCAGCCAGCGTTCTGTCTGAACGTGTGTTCAGCGCTGCTGGTGGTGTGCTGACAGATAAGCGCACGCGGCTCTTCACTGATAATGTAGACAGACTCACGTTCATAAAGATGAACAAATCATGGATCCGAAATGACTTTTCTACCCCTGTGTCATCCTGGGGAGAGTAAAAGCTTGATGATTGGTTAAAATCACCCTACCAACCGTTTTAAGCTTTCAAATTACTAATCATGTTTATCTGTATCTTGGCTGGAAAACAATTTGGGCTTTGTAGCAGTGTGCAGCACTGATTCTATTAGGCTATCTATAATAAGCTCCACCAGATTTAAAATTACTAATCATGTTTATCTGTATCTTGACTGGAAAATAATTTGGGCTTTGTAGCAGTGTGCAGCACTGATCCTATTAGGCCATCTATACTAAAGCTTCACCAGATTTAAAATTAATAATAATTTTTAGCTTCATCTAGCCCGGAAAAAAAATTTGGGGCTCCGAGATGCGCAAGACACATAAGTGCCTTCTTGCTGCACTACCTGCAGCATGACCCTCATATTGTCAGAATTCGAAGTAATCATGACTACTGGGTTGCCACACTCTTAGATCCCCCAAACTTTTCGATCAACCTTTCCATTTTAATAAAGACCAAAAAAATGGTCATTTTTGAAATTATAAGCATTAGCAGGTTGTTAGAAACTGAAATCAAACAGTTTTCAACTCAAAACTTTATTCTAGGTGATGTTACATTTTCACATAGGACCCCTTGTTCGAAAGGAGCTTCTGAACTCTCTCGTCCATTGAATTTGTAAGGTTTTGGATGGTTTCTGCTTCAATTGTTTTGCATGAGGACAGAATACCCTCCCAGAGCTGTTGCTTAGATGTGAACTGCCTCCCGCCATCATAGACACTCCTTTTAATGATGCTCCAAAGGTTCTGAATGGGGTAGAGGTCAGGGGAGCATGGGGGTCACACCATAAGTTTGTCCCCTTTTATGCCCATATCAGCCAGAGATGCAGATGTTTTATGTGCAGCATGAGATGGTGCATTATCATGCAAAAAATTGATCTTGCTGTGAAATACACGGTTCTTCTTCTTGAACCATGGCAGGAAGTGCTGTTTGAGAAAATCCACATACATTATGGAGTTCATCTTTAGCGCCTTCAGGGATCCTAAAGGGGCCGACAATCTCTCTCCCCATAATTCCAGCCCAAAACATTACTCCACCTCCTCCTTGTTGGCGCTGTAGCCGTGTTTGCGTGGGGTGTCCATCAACCAGCCATCCTCCACTCCATCCATCTGGACCATCGAGCGCTGCACGGCACTCATCCGTGAACAAAACAGTTTTGAAATCAGTCTTCATGTAATGTTTGGCCCACTGGAGCCGTTTCTGCTTGTGTGAAGTGGATAGAAGAGGTCGACAGGATGGCGTATGCACAGCTGCAAACCTCTGAAGGGCCCTGCATCTTGTTGTTCAGGGGACGTTGGAGGCACCAGCAGCTTCAAAAACTTGTCTGCTGCTATGACAAGGCTTTTTTGCCGCTGCTCTTTCAACCTGACGTAATTGCCTGTAGGAAAGAGTCCTCAATTTGCCCTTATCAGCACGCACACGTGTGTACTGTGAATCAGCTACATACTTCTTGATTGCCACGACACTTCATCCTGATCATCGCACAATGTTGATTGTAGTCATGCCTTGACCTAAACACTCCACAATTTGTTGCTTCTCAGCAGCCGACACATCCTTTTCCTTTCCCATTTTGGCAGAAAATGTAGGCTGCTTAATAATGTGAGACAGCCTTCTTAAGTAGTCTTGCCTTTCATTGGACACACCTGCCAAACTAATTAGCACAGGTGTCTGCAATTGCTTACAGTGATATAAAGAGCCCTGACACACATCACCATCAATGAGTTTAACTGACAAACAAACAAATTCTTCCCTTATCACTCCTAAACACTTTTTGCATAATAATTTGGAACACAGTGTACATGTGCTTTTCCACAAAACACCAGTGGTTCACCTAGTGAATCTTACAGTTCTAACTTGCCAACCGTGGTCTGTATGGAGTTGTTCAATAAAGGGCCCAAAATTAAGATAACATAGATGGGAGAGGTCTCTATGAATAGGAATTCCTAAGTATTTGATACCCTGTGAGGGCCAGGCAAAGGGAAAGTTGGACTGGATGGAATCCTATATGGATTTGGGGAGGGAGACATCGAGGGCCTCAGACTTCGCTGCATTGATTTTAAAATTTGACCATGTAACAAAGTGATCTATTTCAGCCATAACAGCATGGATGGATATATGTGATTGAGTGATATATACTAGGACATCATCAGCAAATAGAGAGCACTTGTACTCGGTGCCTCCCACCTCAATCCACCTAATATTGGGGTTATGGCGAATTGATGAGAGCAGGTGCTCCGTCACTAGGATGTATAAGAGAGGTGACAGAGAACATCCCTGCCTTGTCCCATTGGTGATTGTGAAAGGTGATGAAAATGTTCTGACGCGCCCCCTGGGCCTTGGGACACCCGGAGCCGGACCCTTTTTGGTGGATGCTGGTGGTTGTAGTCTCCGTGGCGGCGACCCGGTTCCGTGGCTCAGGGCGGTCAAACCAGTGGCGGAACTATTTATGTGGTTTTGATGTTTAAATGTCCGACTACACCACCCGTGGATTGCGGTCAGAGTGAACCGCCGCTCCAGGGCAGACCGCTGAGGCTGGTGTTGTGGGTGCAGCAGAGCGTAGCATAACTCCCCACGGGAGGAGTATAGCCTCAGGGCAGTGTATGCGGTGGATGGGGGTGATGGTGCAGGGCAGCAGCAGTAACGACACGGAGTCAGTGATGCAGTCCAGGGCCTTTACTCACAGTTCTTATTATCCAGACCACGTCTGCAGGTAACGGCTGCCCACGTCGTACTGTGCTCACCAGGTGAGGGGCTCAGACAACTCCCAGATAACTTTGGAGCGCTTCACAGGACCCCCTTTGTGTGTCCTTTGTCTGGCCTTTCTTACCAACCCTTCTGTCCGGCTGCCTCGGGCCTCCTCTTGGTAAACTTGGCGCCAGTTTCCCTGACCCTATGTGGTGCCTTCCTAGCGGGTGTAGCGAGGGGCTGCGCCACATAAAATGTCACAGCCTCCTGTTTCTAGCTGAGGGTCATTTCCTGCCTCCACTAGTTTCGGGGACCGGTCTCCCCCTCTGGCCTGACCCCTCCACGTAGGTGGATTCGGGCGTGCGGTGGCGACTCGCCCGTCCGCACCCCTGGGATCCCTTCGTTCCTCGTTCCTGGAGCCTTCTCCGCTCCTCTTCCTTCCTTCTCCCTCTTCCAGGCCTGGGCCTCTGTTACTAGGCCCGCCTCCGGAGCAGAGCTCATGCAGAGCCCCTGCTCCCTGCCACTTCTGCTCAGACTTCTCTGCACTGAACTAAGATGGTGCCCACCTTTTATACTCCCTTCTCAATGCACCCAGGAACTGCTTCCTTCCTGCTCCTGCACTACAGGGTTCCCCTTCCTCAGTGTTCCCTCCCCCCACTCCAGCCAGGGACAGGGACTGTCGTGCCCATCTCAGGGGCATATTGATCGCCCTGCCCCACGGCAATGTGGTGTAATGCATGCAGGTGTCGGGTCCTGATCCACACTACATTCTTACCTGAGAGTGAGATATCACTCCTCTGGGTGAGGTGCAATACCTCTGTAGCAACCGAGCCCTCAGGGTGCTACAGTTCCATTTATCTTCAGCCTAGGTGACGTATTGCGATACAGGGCCGTGATTTTGGCTATAAAAGGGTCCCCTAGACCCCTACCCCAAGCTTTTTAAGAGAATCATATATGGCGTGCCAGGAGACTCTATGGAATGCTTTCTCAGCATCCAACGAGAGTATCTAATTACAAATTTTTAACTGCATCTAGCCCAGGAAATACTTTGTGCCTAGTAGCAGTGTCTGCTAGTCAGCGGATTATCCCGGCTTTTAAGCAAGCTACACCACCTGTAGTTTGGACACTTAATTTTTTCAAAGGAAATGCTTCCGGACCACGGGATACTCAGTGAAGAGCATCAGGAGGCACCCCAAGGCATAGGGGCTGGGACTGGCAGTAGGATGCCTTGCGGTGGACAGCCGAGCTCGATCCTTATAAAAGCTTTTTAACTGCAGCAGCTTTAGTGGACGCTACTGTAGCTGGAATTACGTGGCTGCTGGCATGAGACTTGCCCTCCAATAGATCCTTGTAAATGGATTTAAAGTGTATTCATTCAAATTAGAGAGACAATTTAATTTAAAAAGCTTAGAGCTGCCTCCACCACAGGGGGGCTCGCTCGACCCACCAGCGGACAGGCACCAGTATTGGGAGAGGGGGGCTGGCCGTCAGGGTTCACCGCGGCTCTGGCATAAACCCGGCGACGCGGAGGTGGCACGGGCAGGAGCGGACTGAACGTGTCGGCTACTCACTTTTTGGATTTTAGAAGGGCATGACATGCCTATATCTGTGTCTCCCCCTCCTTTTACTCCTCCACCTCTTTTCTTTTCGCATGACTATATGTACTTGTCACTTTTCCATGTGTTAGTTGTGTCTTCTGAGCAGTTTGTCAGCTTTTGGACACCTTTGAAGGTGTTTTCTATGTGTTTCTATGTGTTTTTGTTTGCCTGCCATTGGTTTTAACGGTGTTCGAAGGTGTTCGACGAACAGTTCGACGAACAGTTCGGCGAACACACGGGTGTTCGACGAACCGAACCGAACTCGAACACTACGGGGGTGGCTCAACACTATTTATTACATGGCGCTTTACATTTGAAAAAGGGGGTATGCATAGCAAAAAACACACAATAATCTTGAACAGAACGAGTCCACGACTGGTACAGGAGGAGAGAGGACCCTGCCTGTGATGGCTCACAATCTACAAGGGATGGGTGAGGATACAGTAGATGAAGGGGGAGCTGGTCGTGCAGCAGTATGGTGGAGTGGTGGTTGCTGCAGATTGTACGCTTGTCGGAAGAGGTTGTATGCGATTGTGGGAAGAGGAGATAAGAGGGAAGTATTGAAGGAGATCTTGTGAAGATCGGAGGTTGCGTGTAGGTAAGTTCCAGGAGACTAGATCACAGATGTATAGAGGAGACAGGTTGTGAATGACTTTGTATGCCAAGGTTAGGGTCTTAAACTTGAGTCTCTGGGTAATGGGGAGCCAGTTAAGGGATTGACAGAGGGGAGAGATCGGGGAATAGCAGGGGGACAGGGGATTAGTTGGGCAGCAGAGCTTAGGATAGATTGGAGGGGCACGAGAGTGATAGAAGGGAGGCCACAGAGCAGGAGGTTGCAGTAGTCGAGGCGAGAGATGATGAGGACGTGCACTAGTGTTTTTGCATAGTCTTTGCTGAGGAATATGCGGATCCAGGAGATATTTTTGAGTTGGAGTTGGCAGGAAGTACAGTATATTGCAGCGAAGGGAGCCAGAGGGTCCCTGTGCTGTAATGCACTTCAGCTGAATGTGCATCCTTGGATGCACCTTGACAAAGGTTGAAGAACCCCGCCGGACAGGGTCTTAGAATGCGCACAGGTACTGCAGGCAGCTACATAATCCAGAACATCCTGATGCACCCCAGACCACCAGAAACGACGCGTAAGAAGATCTGTGGTGGCTCTACTACCAGGAAGTCCAGCCATCACAGAATCGTTCAAAATTCTAAGATGGAGGTTAACAGAGAAAAACAGTTTACTTGAAGGACAGGCAGCAGGGACATCCCCCTGAGCCGCTAGAACCTACTTCTCCAGATCAGAAAATAGAGTATGTGACATGCGGAAGTAGTGCTGTTGCAGAGTGTGACATACAGAAGTAGTGCTGTTGCTTTAAAAGCATTCAGCAACTATTAGAAGTAACACAAGCACACGAGACAGGAAATGCTGCGCTCCAGAAGCATCCAGCAACTGGAGGGGTTAACACAGGAGAAGGGGAGTGTTTTAGCAGAGCCCCAGGGGGATTGTGGGGAAGTTGTTTACTATTCTGGCTGCAGCCAAAGGGAGAAGTGGTGTGTGTGATCTGCATCTCACAGAAGTGCAGGAAAGAGAATAGGATTCAAGTCCAGGGTGAAGCTCAACATAGGTCAGATACCCTGCACTGTTAGTTCAGGAAGTCTGTCATTGGGCAGCAAAATAAAGACTGGAAGGAATTGTGTCACAGAGGTCATCTCCCTCATCAAACCCTCCCCTCCTCCATCTCCATGCAGGATAAAGAATGCTGTGTACTATTGAGTCCTTGTGAAGGAAAATCCTGTGGTTGTGTATGCATTAAAACTGTGCTGTGCTGTGCTACCGGATAATAGACTCTGTACTGCTGTGCTGCAAAGGAGACTGTACTGTTATTACTGAAGCCTGTTGCTCAGAGACATTTCCATTGCACTGACCGTGCCTCATTAAATGTTACTGTTCTACCGTTTATGAAGACTCTTGTCAGATGTGTCTTGTCAGCAACTGAATCTATCGTGTGCCTGAGAGAAGCTGCAGCCTATGGTTGCCCTGAGTAACTGTACCCCCAGGATTCCAATGAATTCATGTAACAGGTCTCGCCTCTATCTGAACTTAGGCGACGTGTGTGTAACAAGTAGCAATAACTACTCCTTTCTGTAAGATAGGAACTGGCTCGCAATTTCTTCTTCCCCCTGGAAAACGAGACAATGCATCCACCTTAATGTTCTTATCCCCCGGCCTATAAGTCACGAAAAAGTTGAATCTGGTTAAAAAACAATGACCATCTTGCCTTTCTAGGTGTCAGACGTTTAGCAGATTCCAGAAATAAAAGATTATTATGATTGGTGATTACCATGACCGGATGAACTGCCCCCTCTAAAAAATGATGCCATTCCTCAAAAGCCAACTTTATTGCCAAGCTTTCCATATTGCCAATGTCATAGTTCTTCTCAGTGGATGACAATTTCTTGGAGAAGTATGCACATGGATGTCATTTACTTGGAGATGAATCCTGCGACAATACAGCCCCAACCCTCACATCTGATGTGTCGACCTCTACAATGAACGGCTGAGTTATGTCAGGCTGTATAAGAATCGGCGCAGAAGCAAACATCTCTTCAGAGTAGAAAATGACCATTTAGAAAAGTCCATCCATTTCCTGGTCATATTCGTAATGGGTTTGGCCACTTCCAAAAAATTCTTGATGAACTTACGGTAATAATTAGCAAAACACAAAAACCTTTGTAAAGTTTTGCTTTCAGGACGATCCCAATCCAGTACCAGCTGGACCTTCGCCGGATCCATGCAAAAACCGGTAGACAATAATAAATACCCCAGAAAAGGGATCTCCTGAACTACAAACATTCATTTTTCTGATTTGATATACAATTTATTTTCCCTGAGTATTTGTAAGACCTGCTGACAAGAACCTGATGTGACTCGAGGTCCGGTGAATAAATCAATATGTCGTCCAGACTGACTACCACAAATCTACATGCCAAATGACGGAAAATGTCTTATACAAAGTGCTGAAAAACATCGGGAGCATTAGTCAACCCAAATGGCATAACAAGGTTTTCATAGTGTCCCTATGGTGTATTAAAAGCAGTCTTCCACTCATCCCCCTCCTTTGAGACGAGTCCTAGATGAGATTATATGCCCTCCCGAGGTTCAGTTTGGAAAACCACCTAGCCCCGACGATCTGATTAAAGAGATCCGGAATGAGAGGAAGAGGTTACGGATACTAAACCGTGATCCGATTTAGCTCTCGGAAATCTAGGCAGGGACATAACCGCCCATTCTTTTTCTTAACAAACAAAAACCCTGCTGCAAGAGATGAGGAGAGTCTGATATGACCCTTTGCCAGACTTGCAGTGATATGGCCTGCCTCTCTGGACCTGAAACATTATATAACTTGCTCTTAGGCAACTTAGCCCCAGAAATTAAATTAATGGAGCAATCATTTGGTTAATGAGGTGGAAATTCTTGACACCCCTGTTCCGAGAACACATACTCAAAATCAGACAGGTGTTCTGGCAGAGACCGAGTGGTAACCCTGGCTATACAGGTGCACATGCAGTGTTTTTTACAGTAATCACTCCATCTTACTACTTCCAGAGTCTGCCAGTCCACCACAGGATTGTGTAACGTCAGCCAAGGTTGTCCAAGAACCACTGGGGAGAGTAAGCCTTCTAACACATAGCAATCGATAGTGCATGGACCTATCTGCAGATGTATTTCTTGAATGACCTGGTTAAAATACCCCTGGCTTAAGGGTGCAGAAGCTATTATAGGTATAGGCCTAGACAATTTATGAGGACTGAGACCCTGGTCGTGGTCGAACTGGGTATTAATCAGATTAAATCCCACCCAATGTCCAAAAAGGTTGAAATAACCGCCATACATAACCACCTTACTTTCGCATAAATGGATCTCGGCGGATAAAATTAATTGTGACATGCCCACAAAGAAAATATGTACACCTGGGTGTCACAGGTGTGTCAAATGTGACAGACAGTCACTCTCCAGTTGGTTGCAGGAGATCTCTTCGTTTGACAATACAGACACCTTCTTAGATCTGTCTCTAGGACCCAGCGGCTACCTTCCTCTTGCTAATTAACACCCTGGCCTGGGTGTATAAATACCTTCACTTTGAAATAGGGAGGCGCCGGTGATATTCACATGACCCCTTGTGAAGGCTTGGAGAAAGTGTCGTTCTTACTTCCTCTCTGGTGCTAGGATGACGTGTGTGCAATCTCTCTGAAGTCAACTCAAGCTAAGCTACTTCCCCCGTGTCTGTCTCACCATACTGTCTTTACTGTTAGTGGGGACTGACTAGCGGTAATCCCCTCCCCCGTTCCCTAGCCAGACCCTAGCTCTAGGGAGACAGGGTTTTAGGTCCCTGCTTGGCAATTGGTGAGCAACCAATATAGGGACGGTAGGGAAGGACAGGGTGATATCAGATCAGCCTAGGAGGTTTCCACCCCCTCTGTCCTTAGAGTCTGGGCTCCCTTCCCCTCATCACTTCATGTTGCACTTTGTCTTTCCTACACTGTGCATGACATTATCACCGGCCGTGCACATTTAGAGAAAAAAGAAACAAAAAAAAAACCTGAACTGGGTCTAATTGTTTGTTGATTTTTTTCGAGTGTGTTTTTTTTTTCCTTTCTCCCTATGTATGGGTTCAGTTGCAGAGCAGCTGCGCAGTCTGTCTCTGGAGGTGAATGACCTCTGCTGTGAGGCTCAGCAGCAGCAAGAGTGGCTACAGGCACTAATGTGGGGGTCTCTGGACAGGTAGGCCTGACCAGCCTGATCCCAAGGTTGCCCTCCCAGACAGGTTTTCAGGAGGTAGGGACAAGTTTTTTGTATTGAAGGAGGTCTGCAAACTGTATTTTAAACTTCGTCCTTACTCCTCCGGAAATGAGGAGCAGCGGGTTGGAATTGTGATCTCTCTACTGCAGGGAGATCCTCAATCATGGGCATTTTCTTTACTGCAGGATTTGGTTTGTCTCCAGTCTGTAGAGGGGTTCTTCAGGGCTCTAGCCCTCATCTATGATGACTCTGACCGAGTTGCCTTGCCTGAGTCTAGGTTACATTGCCTTCAGTAGGGGAATCGGTCAGTGGAGACGTACAGTTCAGAATTCCGCAGATGGGCAATGGATTCCAAATGGAATGACTCAGCCCTTAGAAGTCAATTTTGTGAGGGTCTTACTGGAAGGTTGAAAGATGCCTTGGCAGTATATGAAACCCCTCAGTCCTTGGAGGCTGCCATGTCGTTGGCCAAATGTCTTGATGCCTTTGGGATAGGCCAGTGAGACCACCTTCTCCGGGGCCTTCTGGTCGGGGTCGTGAACCTCTGCGGGGGGCAGCGGTCTGGAGGTGAACCAGTACTGGGGGAGGTGGAGGAACCCATGCAGTTAGGGGGTGCCTTGACATCATACATTTCCCTGGAGATTCGCAAGAAAAAAGGTGTATGTTTTTTTTGTGGGAAAAAGGGACATTTTATTGGGACCTGTCCTTCAATTCCAAAACAAAAGGACTCTTGGTAGTTTGGAGTTGGATAAACAAGGTATGCATTTGTTGCCAACCTGCAGTTTCCAGTTTGTCCTGACAGCAGAGGTGGTGCTAGAGAGGAAAACCGAGAAAATTTCTGTGTTTGTTCACAGTGGTGCCGGAGTCAGCATGGTTGATGCTGAGTTTGTGAAAACTCATGGTCTTGCTTGCTGTACTTTAGCTAACCCTATTTACATCTTCACCATCGACTTGGTGCCACTTGCACAGGAAGCATTTACTCAGATTGTAAACAATGTAAAACTGAGGTTGGGATCAGTTCATTGTGAAATAATCCCTTGCTATGTCCTGGACAGTCTTCTCACACCTATTGTTTTGGGTCTTCTCTGGCTGGTGGAACATAATCAGTTGGTGGATTGGCAAGCCGGGGAGATAATTAAATGGGGAGATTACTGCCATGAGAACTGTTTAGATATTTCCCTTGCTACTGTCTATACGGAAATATTACCTGACTTTCTGTCTGGTTTTGAGGACTTTTTTCTGAGAGGGGGTGTCAGGATTTGCCTCCTCATCATGCATATGACTGTTCTATTAACTTGATCCCCAGAGCTAAACTACTAAGTCCAGACTGTGTAATCTTTCTGGACCTGAGAGACAAGCCATGAAATATTTCATTGCGGAAAGTCTGGAGAAGGGACATATCAGACCCTCATCTTCGCCCGTGGCGGGCAAGGTTCTTCTTTGGGAAGAAAAAAGATGGCGGTCTACGTCCCTGTTTACATTTCCGAGAATTAAATTAAATTACCATCTGTGATCCATACCCTCTTCCTCTGATTCCTAATTTGTTCAGCCAGGTTGTAGGAGCTAAGGTATTCTCCAAGTTGGATTTAAGGGGAGTCTACAATCTGGAGAAGGGGATGAATGGAAAACAGCATTCAATACACCAGAGTCTGGTTATGCCTTTCAGTTATTTCCTATTACTGTTATTACTGACCATACGAACCTGTCATATTTCCAGTCAGCTAAATGTCTCAACCCTAGGCAAGCCAGATGGTCCCTTTTTTTTACTAGGTTCAATTTTGTTGTCACTTTTCGTCCAGGGGTCAAAAATGTCAAGGCTGATGCTTTGTCCCACAGCTTCCCTGGTGGTGGTAACCATGAGAACCCTGCCCCGATATTACAGAAAGGGGTAGTCATTTCGGCACCATGTCCTGAACTGGATGGTGAGGCGTTGGAGGCTCATTGGGACGCCCCTGCCTCCTGAACTTCAGGAAGGTTATTTGTACCATCTAATCTGCGCTGTAAAGTAATTAAGGAACATCATAACTCTGTGCTTGCTGGGAATCCAGGTGGCAAGGCAACTGCAGACCTCCTCTCTCATCGATTTTGGTGGCAAGGGTTGCTTCGGGATGTGATTGAATACGTATCTGCTTGCAGTATTTGAGCGCGTTCTAAGGTTTCGCATACCTGTCCATCTGGTACTCTTCTTCCGCTACCTATCCCTAGTAGACCATGGACACACTTGTCCATGGATTTCGTTACTGATCTACCGGTTTCTGCAGGCAAAACGATGGTTTTGGTGGTTGTAGATAGGTTCAGTAAAATGGTTCACTTCATCACATTACCTGCAATTCCAAATGCCAGGTGTTCATAAATGAGATTGTGAAGCTTCACGGGGTTCCCTCCGATATGGTGTCAGATCGGGGGACCCAATTTGTTTCCAAGTTCTAGAAGACATTCGGTTCTTGACTGGGGGTGCAGCTGTCCTTTTCCTCTGCCTTCCACCCTCAGTCGAATGGACAGACCGAGCGTGTCAATCAGAATTTGGAGACCTACCTTAGGTGTTTCGTCTCTGAAAATCAGGAGGATTGGGCATCCTACTTACCGCTGGCAGAATTTGCCATTGATAATCATCGTCAAGAATCCACTGGCAGGTCACCATTCTTTGGTGCATATGGTTACCACCCACAATTTGGTACCTTAAGTGGAGGAGGAGCTTCGGGAGTGCCTTCTGTGTGGCGGGTGATCCTGAGTAATTTAAAGATCATGGGACACAGGTATAAATGTATGGCTGTCAGAAAACGCTTGCCAGGTCCGGACCTGAATGTGAATGACTTTGTATGGTTGTCTACCAGGAATATCAAGTTAAAGGTCCCTTCTTGGAAGCTGGGACCTAGCTTTATCGGTCCTTATAAAATAACCACCGTCATTAACCCAGCAGCGTTTCGTCTTGAGCTTCCTCAGGCCCTTAAGATCCATAATGCTTTCCACAGGTCCTTACTCAAGAAATATGTGGAACCTCTTGAGCACTCACTCCTACCGCCGCCCTCAGTAATGGTTCATGGTAATCTCGAGTTTCATATTTCGAAGATTGTAGATTCTGATCTCCAACATGTTTCCCTACAATACTTGGTGCACTGGAAGGGTTATGGTCCAGAAGAGAGGATGTGGGCTTTAGCATCAGAGGTGAATGCTCCCAGGTTGGTTCGTTCATTTCACACCTCTTATTTTGAGAAACCTGGTCCTTAGTGTCCGGAAACCACTCGAAGAGGAGTGGGCACTGTCACGGGTGTGTCAGATGTGACAGACAGTCACCTTGCAGTTGGTTGCAGGAGATCTCTTCGTTTGGTATTACAGACACCTTTTTAGATCTGTCTCACTCTACGACCCAGCGGCTACCTTCCTCTTGCTAATTAATATCCTGGCCTGGGTGTATAAATACCTTCACTTTGCAATAGGGAGGTGCCAATGACATTCACATGACCCCTTGTGAAGGCTTGGAGGTAGTGCAGTTCTTACTTCCTCTCTGGTGCTAGGAGGACATGTTTGCAATCTCTCTGAAGTCAACTCAAGCTAAGCTACTCCCCCCGTGTCTGTCTCCTCTTGCTGTCTTTAGTGTTAGTGGGGACCGACTAGCGCGCATCCCTTCCCCGTTCCCTAGCCAGACCCTAGCTCTAGGGAGAGACAAGGTTTTAGGTTCCTGCTTGGCGACTGGTGAGCAACCAATATAGGGATGGTAGGGAAGGACAGGGTGATATCAGATCAGCCTAGGAGATCTCCACCCCTCTGTCCTTAGTGTCTGGGCTCCCTTCCCCTCATCCCTTCATGTTGTACTTTGTCTTTCCTACACTGTGCATGACACCAGTTTTCTGATGTTTTGTTTGCAACTGCATAAGAATGGACAGGTGCCCACCAAATGCCCATTCTTGCCACAAAAAAACCCACTCCCTCTTTGTGCCAGACTGCAGGAGGACTGGTGCAACGGGTCGTTCATTGATACCTGACCCCCCGTAAGATTGAGGTGTCTCTTTTTGTCTCTTTCGTAGATGGTGGTCTACTTAGATTGCATGGCTGACTCCAGGGAGACAGGGGTCTCATATAGAACAAAGGCATCTTTCACCGTTTCTGAGAGCCCCAAACAAAACTGACTATTGAGAGTGGGATGATTCCACCTAGTATCTGCAGACCACCTATGTTACTTGGAGAAATACTCCTTGCTGGTATCCCTGCTGAAGCCAATGTAATTTAGACTCAGCCAGAGAGACAAGGTTGGGGGTCATCATAAATTAGACCCAGAGCATTAAACAATTCCTTGACCGTCTGAAGTGACCGGGAATCAGGTGGGAGAGAAAATGCTCAGGCTTGGGGGTCATCCTGGAGATGATAGTTTACAATCCCCAACCACTGTTCCTTAGTACCTGAGGAATAGGGAAGTAACCTAAAATATAATTTGCAGGCCTCCCTTAACAACACAATCTTATCCCTACGACCAGTGAACCTATCCGGCAAAGCTATCTTGGGATCCAACAGGGGTTGCCAGGAGGCAGCGGACCTTAAACCTGGAATTGATGGACTCTGCAAGGCCACTGCATGCAAGTCTGCCACCTCTAGGTTAAGTGTTTGTAACTGACCTGCCAGAGCAACCACATGATACATAGTTGATCCAACAAGGTATGGGCTGGTGATAATGTCACGGTACTGTTGTAGGATTTCCCAGGGCAAATAGCTCCTTCCCTGTCCCTCAAGCTAGGAGGACCCTAGTCTATCCCTGCACCCCAAATTAGCCCTGAAGGTGGGGATGCTGGGGTCTCATACCTTGCTATGCTCCTATTGTTCCTATATGCACACTGATCTGTTTCCTCTCCATATGGAACAGAAGTGTATAGGATAACACAAACCTGACAGACAGGGGAAACAGACAGGGATAAAAGAAAACTACAATCTTTCAAATACACTCACTAAACAACCGAGGGGAAATCAAGGAAACAGTAGGAGGGGTAAACCATATGGGAGAGGATTAGGATAAACACACAATACCAAATCCACGCAGATATCTCCTGTAAATTACACCAACCGACTGAAGCTAATTCAGAACTCTCCTTCATCACCAATAGTGTTGAGCCACCCCCGTAGTGTTCGAGTTCGGTTCGGTTCGTCGAACACCCGTGTGTTCGCCGAACTGTTCGTCGAACTGTTCGTCGAACACCTTCGAACACCGTTAAAACCAATGGCAGGCAAACAAAAACACATAGAAACACATAGAAAACACCTTCAAAGGTGTCCAAAAGCTGACAAACTGCTCAGAAGACACAACTAACACATGGAAAAGTGACAAGTACATATAGTCATGCGAAAAGAAAAGAGGTGGAGGAGTAAAAGGAGGGGGAGACACAGATATAGGCATGTCATGCCCTTCTAAAATCCAAAAAGTGAGAAGCCGAGACGGCCAGTCCGCTCCTGCCCGTGCCACCTCCGTGTCGCCGGGTTTGTGCCAGAGCCGCGGTGAACCCTGACGGCCAGCCCCCCTCTCCCAATACTGGTGCCTGTCCGCTGGTGGGTCGAGAGAGCCCCCCTGTGGTGGAGGCAGCTCTAAGCTTTTTAATTTAAATTGTCCCTCTAATTTGAATGAATACACTTTAAATCCATTTACAAGGATCTATTGGAGGGCAAGTCTCATGCCAGCAGCCGCGTAATTCCAGCTCCAGTAGCGTCCACTAAAGCTGCTGCAGTTAAAAAGCTTTTATAAGGATCGAGCTCGGCTGTCCACCGCAAGGCATCCTAGTGCCAGTCCCAGCCCCTATGCCTTGGGGTGCCTCCTGATGCTCTTCACTAAGTATCCCGTGGTCCCGAAGCATTTCCTTTGAAAAAATTAAGTGTCCAAACTACAGGTGGTGTAGCTTGCTTAACAGCCGGGATAATCCGCTGACTAGCAGACACTGCTACTAGGCACAAAGTATTTCCTGGGCTAGATGCAGTTAAAAATTTGTAAGTAGATACTCTCGTTGGATGCTGAGAAAGCATTCCATAGAGTCTCCTGGCACGCCATATATGATTCTCTTAAAAAGCTTGGGGTAGGGGTCTAGGGGACCCTTTTATAGCCAAAATCACGGCCCTGTATCACAATACGTCACCTAGGCTGAAGATAAATGGAACTGTAGCACCGAGGGCTCGGTTGCTACAGACGTATTGCACCTCACCCAGAGGTGTGATATCTCACTCTCAGATAAGGATGGAGTGTGGATCAGGACCCGACACCTGCATGCATTACACCACATTGCCGTGGGGCAGGGCGACCAATATGCCCCTGAGATGGGCACGACAGTCCCTGTCCCTGGCTGGAGTGGGGGGAGGGAACACTGAGGAAGGGGAACCCTGCAGTGCAGGAGCAGGGAGGAAGCAGTTCCTGGGTGCATTGAGAAGGGAGTATAAAAGGTGGGCACCATCTTAGTTCAGTGCAGAGAAGTCTGAGCAGAAGTGGCAGGGAGCAGGGGCTCTGCATGAGCTCTGCTCCGGAGGCGGGCCTAGTAACAGAGGCCCAGGCCTGCAAGAGGGAGAAGGAAGGAAGAGGAGCGGAGAAGGCTCCAGGAATGAGGAATGAAGGGATCCCAGGGGTGCGGACGGGCGAGTCGCCACCGCACGCCCGAATCCACCTGCGTGGAGGGGTCAGGCCAAAGGGGGAGACCGGTCCCCGAACTAGTGAAGGCAGGAAACGACCCTCAGCTAGAAACCGGAGGCTCTGACATTTTATGTGGCGCAGCCCCTTGCTCCACCCGCTAGGAAGGCACCACATAGGGTCAGGGAAACTGGCGCCAAGTTTACCAAGAGGAGGCCCGAGGCAGCCGGACAGAAGTGTTGGTAAGAAAGGCCAGACAAAGGACACACAAAGGGGGTCCTGTGAAGCGCTCCAAAGTTATCTGGGAGTTGTCTGAGCCCCTCACCTGGTGAGCACAGTACGACGTGGGCAGCCGTTACCTGCAGACGTGGTCTGGATAATAAGAACTGTGAGTAAAGGCCCTGAACTGCATCACTGACTCCGTGTCGTTACTGCTGCTGCCCTGCACCATCACCCCCATCCTCCGCATACACTGCCCTGAGGCTATACTCCTCCCGTGGGGAGTTATGCTACGCTCTGCTGCACCCACAACACCAGCCTTAGCGGTCTGCCCTGTAGCGGCGGTTCACTCTGACCGCAATCCACGGGTGGCGTAGTCGGACATTTAAACATCAAAACCACATAAATAGTTCCGCCACTGGTTTGACCGCCCTGAGCCACGGAACCGGATCGCCGCCACGAAGACTACAACCACCAGCATCCACCAAAAAGGGTCCGGCTCCGGGTGTCCCAAGGCCCAGGGGGTGCGTCAGAACATTTTCATCACCTTTCACAATCACCAATGGGACAAGGCAGGGATGTCCTCTGTCCCCTCTCTTATACATCCTAGTGACGGAGCACCTGCTCTCATCAATTCGCCATAACCCCAATATTAGGTGGATTGAGGTGGGAGGCACCGAGTACAAGTGCTCTCTATTTGCTGATGATGTCCTAGTATATATCACTCAATCACATATATCCATCCCTGCTGTTATGGCTGAAATAGATCACTTTGTTACATGGTAAAATTTTAAAATCAATGCAGCGAAGTCTGAGGCCCTCGATGTCTCCCTCCCTAAATCCATATAGGATTCCATCCAGTCCAACTTTCCCTTTGCCTGGCCCTCACAGGGTATCAAATACTTAGGAATTCCTATTCATAGAGACCTCTCCCATCTATGTTATCTTAATTTTGGGCCCTTTATTGAACAATTCCATACAGACCACGGTTGGCAAGTTGGAACTGTGAGATTCACTATGTGCACCACTGGTATTTTGTGGAAAAGCACATGTAAGATTCTGCAACAGTCTCTGCTGATACTCCTGCATGCGTGCATCCCTTTCTATGGCAGGAATAATTTCTGCAAATTTACTTTTGTACCGGGGATCTAACAGTGTGGCAACCCAGTAGTCAGGATTATTTCTAATTCTCACAATTCGAGGGTCATGTTGCAGGTAGTGCAGCAAGAAGGCACTCATGTGTGTTGCGCATCCAGGAGCACCAAGTCCCTGTTGTGTTGGTGGCGAGGTAACAATCATGCTTCCTTCCTCTGTCCTCTCCCCCCAACCTCGCACAACAGAAATGTGATCAAGGTCTCCCTCATCTGATGAGTCTTCCATCAGTTCGTCCTCCACTTCTTCCTGGGCTCCTGCACCTTCCTCACTAGTTTGGCTGCTACCATGCGCCCTGGTAAAATCATCTCCCCCACCCTCACATGCCTGCCGCCCTGGTGCTGCCGACCGTCTGGACCTTGCAGATGTTAGCCCTTCCGCATACAACTCCTCCTCCTCTACTTCCTCCACCTCCTCTTGTGCCACCACCTGACTCCGAATTCTGTTTAACATGTGCTCCAGCATGTAAATCACCGGAATAGTCATGCTGATAATGGCATCGTCAGCACTAAACATCTTCGTCGCCATTTCAAAACTGTGCAGAAGGGTGCATAGGTCCCTGATCTGAGACCACTCCTCCAGCGTGATTTGCCCCACCTCTGAATCTCGTTGGCCCAGGCTATACGTCAGAACGTATTGCACCAGGGCTTGTCGGTGCTGCCACAGTCGCTGCAACATGTGCAGAGTTGAATTCCACCGGGTAGGCACATCGCATTTTAGCCGGTGAATTGGCAGGCCCAACGACTTCTGTAGAGATGTAAGTCGCTGAGCTGCGGGATGCGAACGGCGGAAGTGAGCACACAGCGACCGTGCCCTCTGCAGAAGGCCATCTAGTCTGGGATAGTGGGCTAAAAATTGCTGGACAACCAGGTTCAACACGTGAGCCATACAAGGCACGTGTGTGACATTGCCCCGGCGAAGGGCCGCACCCAGGTTTGCAGCATTGTCGCACACGGCCTTCCCTGGTTTCAGGTCCAGTGGAGACAACCATTCATGAAATTGGTTCTCCAGAGCTGACCACAACTCCTCAGCTGTGTGACTCACATTTTCCAGACATTTCAATGTAAAAACCGCCTGATGACGTTGAGCCCTACTGCCAGCATAGTAAGGAGGTGTGCAGGATCCCTTCTGCGCAGTTAGAAAGCTTGTGGCATGACCAGACAGGCTTTGGGTGCAGGTGGAAGACCGAGAGGAGGTTGAGGAGGCAGAAGCAGTGGAGGAAAAATGACATAAAGAGGATTGACGCACAACTCGTGGGGACGGCAAGACTTGGACAGCAGCCCCTTGTCCTGCTGTCACCATAGTTACCCAGTGCCCAGTCAGCGACATGTAACGCCCCTGTCCATGCCTACTCGTCCAAGTGTCTGTGGTGAAATGCACCCTGTCACACACAGAGTTTCTCAAAGAAGCGGTGATGTTGTGTGCGACATGCTGGTGGAGCGCAGGCACACCTTTCTTTGAGAAGTAGTGCCGACTGGGCATCTGGTACTGGGGCACTGCGACGGACATAAGGTCTCGAAAATCCTCTGTGTCCACCAGGCGGAAAGGCAGCATTTCTGTAGCCAAGAGCTTGCAGATGGTGAAATTCAACCTCTTAGCTTTCTCATGGCTAGGAGGAAATGGTCTTTTACTTGTCCACATCTGAGGGACCGAGGGCTGGCTATTGTGCTTAGACGGGGTTGATAAGGGTGTCCCCGGCAAACTGCCGGTCTGTGAGGAAGATGCAGGCGGACATGTTAGGTTGCCTTGATCCAAAGGTGGTGCTATCGATGTCGGACAGCGCTCAACACCAGCTGGTGTTACCACCTCCAAAGAAAATGATAACCTGCCAATCACGCTGGCTGTTGCGGGTAAAGAGGTGGCAGGTCTGCGCCCCAAAACAGGTGTGACTGCTGTCCCCCCAGTCACAGAGGATGAAGAGGCCGCGGATGCACAAGATATGGCAGACGGTGGTTGGCCCGGCCGGCTAGGCCGCATTGTAGCACACTGAGCTTCCCACTGCAACTTATGCTTCATGTCCATGTGCCGGTTCATGCATGAAGTACTCAAACTATGTATTTTTTGGCCTCTACTTAGCTTTTGCTGACAAATGTTACAGATAACACGAGTTGGGTCATCTTTATCGATCTGAAAAAATGCCCAGGCTATGCAAGGCTTAGCACCCATGCGACCTGAAGAGCCACCACGACTTGTGGTGAGAGGCAGAGTTGTGTTTGAGGATGCAGTTGTTGACGTGCTTCCAGTACTACGTCTCTGTCCAGGAAGGCGCAACCTGACCTCGTCGTCACTAGCATCTTCCTCCACCTCCTCTGCTGACCTCATCTCTTGGCTGACTGTGGGTTGACAGTAAGTGGGATCTCCGACCTCATCATCATCACCCTGTGCGTTATCACACCCGTCGTCCTCAGAGCCAACCTGTTCCTGCCCTGACAAAAAACTAAAGTTGTCGCTCCAATCAGGTATTTGAGTCTTATCATCGTCTTCCTCATTGTCTCCACCAACAGGAGTTACAGTTTGGGAATGAGGGTCTACATTATGGTCAGAACCTTCTGCGTCTGGTCCTGGATCCGACTCATAAAGATTCTGGGCATCAGTGCAGATCATTTCCTCGTCTGGATTCACAGAAGCGCTGGAGTCGACCTCTGATTCCCAGGCTATAGTATGAGTAAACAGCTCTGCAGACTCAACCATCTGTTCTACCTCATACTCAGACGGGCAGCTGGAGATTTGGGAGCTGTGAGGAAGCAAGTGCGATTTGGGTGACACCTTTGAGGACTGGAGTATTTGTGATGTTGAAGTTGATGTGGAGGAGAGCCCACTTAAAGGAGCACTTGATATCCGTTGAAGCACCTGCTGTTTTTGTGCCTCATCTGGAATTTGTAGCGATTGGCGTGGCCGTAAGAAAGGGATCTTATCACATTGTCCGCTAAAAGAAGTAGACATTTTAGTTTGGCTGGAAGATGGTCTTTCTTCTGCACCTACCCCACGGACACAACCTTTTTTCCCCTTCCCAACACGCCTATTCCCCTTTCCACCAGCAGCAGGCCTTTTTCCACTCATTTTGGTGGTTAACTAATTCACAACTCTGGAGTTGTTTGCACAAAAAAACAATGGATGGTAACCGAGCAGAGCTGAGTGGCCAAACTGTGGTATTAGGCCAAAACTATTGGCTGGGTTAGATGCAGAAAAAAATTATTTTTAATTTGCAACCTGATGGAGGTCAGTATAGATGGACTAATAGACCAAGTCCCACACACCGCTAGAAGCCCAAATATTTTTTCAGAGCTAGATGCAGAAATTTTTTTTATTCAATTTGCAACCTGATGGAGGTCAGTATAGATGGACTAATAGACCAAGTCCCACACACTGCTAGAAGCCCAAATATTTTTTCAGAGCTAGATGCAGAAAAAAATTATTTTTAATTTGCAACCTGATGGAGGTCAGTATAGATGGACTAATAGACCAAGTTCCACACACCGCTAGAAGCCCAAATATTTTTTCAGAGCTAGATGCAGAAAAAAATTATTTTTAATTTGCAACCTGATGGAGGTCAGTATAGATGGACTAATAGACCAAGTCCCACACACCGCTAGAAGCCCAAATATTTTTTCAGAGCTAGATGCAGAAAAAATTATATTCAATTTGCAACCTGCTGGAGGTCAGTATAGAAGGACTAATAGAACAAGTCCCACACACTGCTAGAAGCCCAAATATTTTTTCAGAGCTAAATGAAGAAAAAAATTATTTTTAATTTGCAACCTGATGGAGGTCAGTATAGATGGACTAATAGACCAAGTCCCACACACTGCTAGAAGCCCAAATATTTTTTCAGAGCTAGATGCAGAAAAAAATTATTTTTAATTTGCAACCTGATGGAGGTCAGTATAGATGGACTAATAGACCAAGTCCCACACACTGCTAGAAGCCCAAATATTTTTTCAGAGCTAAATGAAGAAAAAAATTATTTTTAATTTGCATCCTGATGGAGGTCAGTATAGATGGACTAATAGACCAAGTCCCACACACTGCTAGAAGCCCAAATATTTTTTCAGAGCTAGATGCAGAAAAAAATTATATTCAGTTTGCAACCTGATGGAGGTCAGTATAGATGGACTAATAGAATGATGCTATGCCCAAAAGATTTTACTTCACTAGGTGCAGTAAAAAAATTGGTATTCTATACACAGGTGGTATATCTTGCAACACAGATAGGCTACTCCACTGACTAACACACTCTGCAATAGGCCAAAAAGGATTAGCTTTGCTAGATTCAGCCAAATGCTGTGAAAAAAACTTGCACAGCACTGGCACAGACCTGCCTGGCAAAAACTGATAGGAACTGATGTAACCTAGTCCTGAAAAGGACTCCAATTACAATTAGTCTTTACTCCCACAATCTATCTATTTAAGAGCACAGACCTGCCTGATAAAAGTCGTAGGAAATGCTGTAACCTAGTCCTTAAAAGGACTGCAATCACTATTCCCTACTCCCAAGCTATCTGTATATTTGTGCGAAAATTGGCTTGAAATTAACAAGGTATAGCGCACACAGCAACAGCGGTGCCGTCTAACACGCAGCTGCAGCAGTGAGAAAATGGTGGCGACGGGGAAAATGGCTTGGTCTTATAGGGCAAGGACATGTGACATACACTGCCAATCACACATGCCCTTGCTTGTGTGAAAAAAAGCACTTCGCTCCGTGTGTGCGCTGCTGATAGGCTGACAGATTGCACCTCCCCACTGCAAATGCGGGAAAGAGAAAAAAAAATGGAGATCTTCATTGTTCCTGCAGAGATCCATCCCCTGCCCCTCCCCCCGCCCCGCTGTACACTCAAACTGCGTATTAACATTAATTTTCATCATTACTGAGAAAAAATCCAGTTATGATTTTGGTGCACGAACAGTTATCGAACATAACCTCGAACAGCCGAATTTTTCTCAAATTGTTCGTGTTCGCCGACCGGCTCGAACACCGCCCAAAAGAGCTCGAATTTGAGATTGGCGAACAGTTCGAGTAGAACAACGCTCATCTCTAATCACCAAACCCGGAAGTTGTAACTATCATCAGCAATTCCCTAGTGCAAGAAGTGAGCATATATACAGGTGCATCTCACTAAATTAGAATATCATCAAAAAGTTTATTTATTTCAGTTCTTCAATACAAAAAGTTAATTTCATATATTATATAGAGTCGTTACAAACAGAGTGATCTATTTCACGTGTTTATTTCTGTTAATGTTGATGATTATGGCTTACAGCCAATGAAAATACAAAACTCATTATCAGTAAATTAGAATAATTAACAAAAAACACATGCAAAGGCTTCCTAAGTGTTTAAAAGGGTCTCTTAGTCTGTTTTAGTAGGCTCCACAATCATGGGGAAGACTGCTGACTTGACAGATGTCCAGAAGGCTGTCATTGACACATTCCACAAGGTCCCAGAGTTCCAATATTCATTTGGAAATCAAGGTCCCAGAGTCTGGAGGAAGAGTGGAGAGACCACAATCCAAGCTGCTTGAGGTCTAGTCTGAAGTTTCAACAATCAGTGATGGTTTGGAGAGCCATGTCATCTGCTGGTGTAGGTCCACTGTGTTTTATCAAGACCAAAGTCAGCGCAGTCGTCTACCAGGAAATTTTAGAGCACTTCATGCTTCCCTCTGCCTGCAAGCTTTTTGGAGACAAAAATTTCATTCTCCAGCAGGACTTGACACCTGTCCACACTGCCAAAAGTACCAATGCCTGGTTAAAAACAACAGTATCACTGTGCTTGATTGTCCAGAAAACTCGCCTGACCTTAACCCCACAGAGAATCTATGGGGTATTGTCAAGAGGAAGATGAGAGACACCAGACCCAACAATGCAGACGAGCTGAAGGCTGCTATCAAAGCAACCTGGCCTTCCATAACACCTCAGCGGTGCCACAGGCTGATCGCCTCCCTGCCATGCCGCATTGATGCAGTAATTGATGTAAAAGGAGCCCCGACCAAGTATTGAGTGCATTTACTGAACATGCATTTCAGTAGGCCAACATTTCGGATTTTAAAAACATTTTTCAAGCTGTGGTTATAAAGTATTCTAATTTACTGAGATAATAACTTTTGTGTTTTCATTGGCTGTAAGCCACAATCATCAACATTAACAGAAATAAACACTTGAAATAGATCACTCTGTAATGACTCTTTATAATGTATGAGTTTCAATTTTTGTATTGAAGAACTGAACTAAATTAACTTTTTGATAATATTCTAATTTTGTGAGATGCACCTCCACCTGTCAGGAATTCTATTGCCTTCTACAGTTTGACCACTAGTGGCCGCTATTGTTCACTTTATTAATTGTGCTGCATTTTCACTCCTTACCACTGGAGGCTGGTGTTGTGTTCTACAATTGCCTTTTCCAACATGGTGGATTCTGATTCTATGGAATCCATCTTGTTTCCTGTTTGGGCCTACTTAAAGTAGCGGCCAATAGTGGTCGAACTGTAGAAGGCAACAGAATTCCTGACAATACCTGAAAGGAGTGGCCAACACAGAACATCTGAGGCAATTCAGGACCGAGAGCTCCAGGAGATAGACAGAATTGATTTAAACCTTGCAATAACAGAGCAAGGAAAACCTGCACTGCTAATAGGAAGGTGAAGCAGATCAAATGTGTCCAGGGGCTTGTGTAACCAGATGCCGCAATCTTCTGGCCCCTCTCTATCATGATATCGATGTGACAGTAACAAAATAGGTAAAAAGCCAAGGGGATGAATACTTTTGCAAGCCACTGTATGATATGCTGTGACTGCAGACATCAGATATCATATACAAAATACTTTATGTGACTGTATAATATATTATTCTATGACTCCAGAACATCACATATTATACCTTCAGCATATTATCGTGTATAAAACATCTGCAGGGGTGTAACACTCATGGTTGCAGAGGGTGTAACCCAATCAGACTTATGGAGTCAGAGGCCCACCAACGCCTGCCATGTCTGCTGCTGAATGCCTGTCCTCAGACCCACATTCATCTGAAAAGTATTATGGCACAGAAATCCAACAGCTCCCTGTACTGCAATAGCTATAGTGGCCACTGGCATATCAGAGACTGGCAGCTGACATTGGTGTGCCAGTCACGTGTGGCGCCTGACATCACTGCCATGTGCTGTTTGCCCCTCTGCAACAGCTAGGAGAAGGAAGAGGACACTGCTCGCTATGGGAGTGAGGACAGGTGAGAGGAATCTTTTATTTTTTGTGTTTAAATGTGTTTGAGGAGAAAGCCAGGTGGGGAACATTATTACAGTACGAGGGACATTATTGCAGGACGGGGAATGCTATTACAGGACAGGGGACGTTATTACAGGACAGGAGATGTTAATGCAGTACGGGGGACGTTATTGTAGGACAGGGGACGTTATTATAGACTGGGCGACATTATTACAGGGACCCATAGATCTGAGCAACATATTGGTGGGAGACCCGGTTGAAATTTTCCATTGGGGCCGTAGGACTCTGGTTACACCACTGTCTATCTAATGTCTTTACAGACATGTAAAGATTAAAATATTAGATTTTCTAATATTCAATTTTAATGACTCATATACACTTGAGATTGGAATTACATACAGCAGCGGTGTATGCAGTTGTTGGAAATATATGTAGTACAAAAACAATTGCCTTTAGGTGGAAATATGTAAATTATTGATTACATATACAGTACAGACCAAAAGTTTGGACACACCTTCTCATTTAAAGATTTTTCTGTATTTTCATGACTATGAAAATTGTACATTCACACTGAAGGCATCAAAACTATGAATTAACACATGTGGAATTATATACTTAACAAAAAAGTGTGAAACAACTGAAAATATGTCTTATATTCTAGGTTCTTCAAAGTAGCCACCTTTTGCTTTGATGACTGCTTTGCACACTCTTGGCATTCTCTTGATGAGCTTCAAGAGGTAGTCACCGGAAATGATTTTCACTTCACAGGTGTGCCCTGTCAGGTTTAATAAGTGGGATTTCTTGCCTTATAAATGGGGTTGGGACCATCAGTTGTGTTGTGCAGAAGTCAGGTAGATACACAGCTGATAGTCCTACTGAATAGACTGTTAGAATTTGTATTATGGCAAGAAAAAAGCAGCTAAGTAAAGAAAAACGAGTGGCCATCATTACTTTAAGAAATGAAGGTCAGTCAGTCCGAAAAATTGGGAAAACTTTGAAAGTGTCCCCAAGTGCAGTTGCAAAAACCATCAAGCGCTACAAAGAAACTGGCTCACATGAGGACCGCCCTAGGAAAGGAAGACCAAGAGTCACCTCTGCTTCTGAGGATAAGTTTATCCGAGTCACCAGCCTCAGAAATCGCAGATTAACAGCAGCTCAGATTAGAGACCAGGTCAGTGCCACACAGAGTTCTAGCAGCAGACACATCTCTTCAACAACTGTTAAGAGGAGACTTTGTGCAGCAGGCCTTCATGGTAAAATAGCTGCTAGGAAACCACTGCTAAGGACAGGCAACAAGCAGAAGAGACTTGTTTGGGCTAAAGAACACAAGGAATGGACATTAGACCAGTGGAAATCTGTGCTTTGGTCTGATGAGTCCAAATTTGAGATCTTTGGTTCCAACCACCGTGTCTTTGTGCGACGCAGAAAAGGTGAACGGATGGACTCTACATGCCTGGTTCCCACCGTGAAGCATGGAGGATGAGGTGTGATGGTGTGGGGGTGCTTTGCTGGTGACCCTGTTGGGGATTTATTCAAAATTGAAGGCATACTGAACCAGTATTGCTACCACAGCATCTTGCAGCGGCATGCTGTTCCATCCGGTTTGCGTTCAGTTGGACCATCATTTATTTTTCAACAGGACAATGACCCCAAACACACCTCCAGGCTGTGTAAGGGCTATTTGACCAAGAAGGAGAGTGATGGGATGCTCCTGGCCTCCACAGTCACCAGACCTGAACCCAATCGAGATGGTTTGGGGTGAGCTGGACTGCAGAGTGAAGGCAAAAGGGCCAACAAGTGCTAAACATCTCTGGGAACTCCTTCAAGATTTTTGGAAGACCATTTCCGGTGACTACCTCTTGAAGCTCATGAAGAGAATGCCAAGAGTGTGCAAAGCGGTCATCAAAGCAAAAGGTGGCTACTTTGAAGAACCTAGAATATAAGACATATTTTCAGTTGTTTCACACTTTTTTGTTATGTATATAATTCCACATGTGGTAATTCATAGTTTTGATGCCTTCAGTGTGAATGTACAATTTTCATAGTCATGAAAATACAGAAAAATCTTTAAATGAGAAGGTGTGTCCAAACTTTTGGTCTGTACTGTATGTAGTGTTGAGCGAGCATGCTCGACACTGCTCGGTACTCGCCCGAGCATCTCGCTACTCGGGATGTTCGGCGAGCACCAAGCATTTCGGGTTACTCGGGCGGGAGCTCGGGTCTCCGCCCTGCACGTTTCGCGCTCTTTACAGAGCCAATGAACAAGCAGGGATTGCCAGTCAGTCACTGTAATGCCGCAGCCATGTTGTTTGTGGGCATTACAGTGATTGGCTGGCCGCACAGCGTCACCTCGAGTATTTAAAACCGGGCGCCGCCATCTTGGACACAGTCGCTCCGAATCAGACAGTGTAGGGTCAGTGCTGCAGAGCTAAGGAGATATTTGTACTGTGAAATAGTTAGTGTAGGGTCAAAGCCTGCCAAATCAAACAATCAGTCCTTCTCAGGACTAATATCCATCCCAGATATCAAGCAGGCAGGCAGGCTGTATAGGAGGCACAGTGGTTATACCAACAAACACTGCATTACAGTCCTGTGTGCTCCTGCTGGTCAAATTGCTAGACTTATCCCCCGGTCTCAGGGGCCAGGAAAAATCCTTTTTTTTTCATCTAAATCCTGTATTTTTTTTCCATCAGTCAGACTGTACAAATACGAGTCTTATTAACCTTCTGGTGTAGGCCAGATAACTATAACTGTGGTTTTGCAGTTCCACGGTTCAAATCTCAGTATTATCCAGCTTTTGGTCTTTTTACATAAAAAAAAACAGTAATAGTGTCCTTCTGACTGTTAAGACACAAATATATCTGTTTAAAAAATTCTGGTGTAGGCCAGATAACTAGAACTGTGATTTTGCAGTTCCACGGTTCAAATCTCAGTATTATGCAGCTTTTGGCATTTTTTCCGTAAAAAAAAAACAGTAATAGTGTCTCCCTGACTGTTCAGACACAAATATATCTGTTGAAAAGATTCTGGTGTAGGCTAGATAACTATAACTGTGGTTTTGCAGTTCCATGGTTCAAATATCTGTATTATCCTACTTTTGGCCTTTTTTCGTAAAAAAAAACAGTAATAGTGTCTCGCTGACTGTTCAGACACAAATATATCTGTTTAAAAGATTCTGGTGTAGGCCAGATAAATATAATTGTGATTTTGCAGTTCCATGGTTAAAATCTCAGTATTATCCAGCTTTCGACCTTTTTTCCGTAAAAAAACAGTAATAGTGTCTCCCTCACTGTTCAGACACAAATATATCTGTTTAAAATATTCTGGTGTAGACCAGATAATTAGAAGTTTGATTTTGCAGTTCCACGGTTCAAATCTCAGTATTATCCAGCTTTTGGCCTTTTTTTCCGTAAAAAAAAACAGTAATAGTGTCTCTCTGACTGTTCAGACACAAATATATCTGTTTAAAATATTCTGGTGTAGGCCAGATAACTAGAAGTTTGGTTTTGCAGTTCCATGGTTCAAATGTCAGTATTATCCAGCTTTTGGCCTTTTTTACATTAAAAAAAACAGTAATAGTGTCTTCCTGACTGTTCAGACACAAATATATCTGTTTAAAAAAATTCTGGCGTAGGCCAGGTAACTAGAAGTTTGGTTTTGCAGTTCCACGGTTCAAATCTCAGTACTATTCCGCTTTTGGCCTTTTTTTACATATAAAAAAAACAGTAATAGTTTCTCCCTGACTGTTCAGACACAAATATATCTGTTTAAAAGAATCTGGTGTAGGCCAGAGAAATAGAACTGTGGTTTTCCTCTTCCACGGTTCTAATCTCCTTTTTATTACCCTTTTTCCATTGATAGTGCGAGTGTAAGCTATTTTGCTTCATTTAGAATGGGCAAAGCGCATGGCAAGGGACGTGGAACTGCACGTTCTGGTGAGGGTGCGTATAGAGGACGGGGCCGTGGCCAAGGTGAAAATGTGCCACAACCAACAGCCACATCTTCTCGCTCCCACTTCTTGACCGAATTACTAGGGAAGCACACTACAACACCAGTATTGCGAACTGATCAGTGTGAACAGGTTATTAATTGGATAGCAGATAATACTTCCAGTTACCTGGGCACCACCACCTCCGGTCTGTCTTCCACACGGTCAACTCTTAGTAGCCATGAGTCTCGACCACATACTCCTCCTCACCCTGATGCTCCTTCCTTCCACCATGCCGAGTGTCATCAGACAGCAACTGATCCCACACTTGGACACTCTGAAGAGCTGATCACTGGTCCATTTCCATATTTGGGCCCCTTGCCTGCTCCACTTGAAGTGGTGAAAGAGGAGATCCCATGTAACGATGGCCAAATAATTGAACAGCCACGGCCACAGGAAGTCGACGCTGGCAATTTGTCACAAGAGGTGGACGATGACGAGACACAATTGCCACGAAGTGAGGAGGAGTATTGTGGTGCGCAAGTGGAAGAGGAGGAGGTGGTGGATGATCTAGTAACTGACCCAACGTGGCAGGAGGACACGCAGAGCGAGGCCAACAGCACACAGGGGGAGGGAGGCAGAGTACCCCAACAGGCAGGAAGAAGCAGTGTGGTGGCCGCACACAGAAGGCGGGCAACAGTTCCCCGTAACACCAACACGAGGGACGCAGCCAGTAAAACCGGTAGTTCTTCCAGAGTCTGGAATTTTTTTAAAGACTCTGCTGATAACCCCAAAAAGGCCATTTGTACCACCTGCCATGCCAGCATCAGCATGGGTGACAAAACTACCAGCCTGATCACCACCAGCATGATCAGGCACATGGCAGCAAAGCACCCGACTTTATGGGGTGAACCCCAGGGTCCTTGACCAGTGTCAGCGGGTGTCACCACTGCTTCTTCCCCTGTTGTGCGTGCAAGGCAATCCCCTGTCCATACTGCATGCAAAGATGCACCCTCCTATCAGTCTTCACTTGTTATGGCAGTTTCTCAAGAAACAGCATCAACGTCCACGTCCACGTCCCACCGCAACGTTCAATTGTCCATATCCCAGACCTTTGAACGAAAGCGCAAATTCGCAGCCAATGCCCACAGGCCACAGTCCTAAATTCGCACATTTCATGACTGCTTGCGTTGGAAATGCTGCCTTTTAGGCTGGTGGAGACGGAATCCATCCGCAACCTTATGGCGGTGGCCGTCCCTCGGTACTCGGTCCCCAGCTGACACTATTTTGCCCATTGTGCCATCCCCGCACTACACAAGCACGTGTCCCAAAACATCTGCCGTGTCCTCAACAACGCAGTTACTGGGAGAGTCCACCTGACAACGGACACGAGGACAAGTGCTTGTGGCCAGGGACAGTACATCTCCCTGACGGCACACTGGGTAAACATAGTGGAAGCCGGGACCCAGTCAGACCTTGGGACGGAACACATCCTCCCCACACCGAGGATTGCGGGCCCTATGTCAGTCAGAGTTGACCTCACAGTGTACAGCTCCTGTGCATCATTAGCGTCAGCATCCCACTTGTCTGTCTTTTGCAACGCTCTCTGCAGAGAATTAAAGAGGAGACATTGCAGCCAGAGTATAATGAGATGATTAAAGAACCCATAATGGGCGATTACACACAGCCCAGCCTCTTCTCATCCCAATGTGCATTGGGGGACATTGAGGGAGAGGAGGAGGAGGAGGAGGAAGAACAGGAGCTGGTATCATGCACTGTAGTTGTTATGCACACGCCCGGACTGACTGGCGTGTGCGGTTGTAGTGGTTCCACTGGACCATGAACCGGAGAGTGCCTGGAGGGGCGTAACTAAGTATCTGGCCGATCCGACCAAGATGGCACGACGGCATACGACGCCAGTGCACCAGGGCGAAACCGGGCAGAGGGACCAGGTGCTACTCCAGGTCAAACTCCGGACACGGGGGTTGACCCACACAGGGATTACTGGAACAGGCTGGTAGGCTGGCACACAGACTGGTGGGTATAGGCAGGCACGACTGGTATGCAGGCAGGCGGGTAAGCAGGCAGGGGGGTACAGGCAAGCACAGCAAGAGTGCAGACAGGGAGGCACTAGCAGGTAGGAACACAGGCGGGATAGGACCCAGTACACACTGGGACTCAGGAATAATACAGGCAGAGGGGTACAGGCAAGCACGGCTAGAGTGCAGACAAGGCTGAGCAGGGAGGACAGGGCTCTGTTCACACGGAACAGACAGGAAGGGAAAGGCAGAGCCAGACACCCACAGGGTACTTGCAGTGAAGTAGCGAGTGGACCACAAACTCACAAACGGGAGTACAGAGACAACAGGCAGGAGTTAGGTACGAGTTCAGACTCTGCAGAAAAAGGAAGGGAACGGACATAGAGGCAAAACAGGTAAAGGATAGGAGAGAGTTCAGACTGGAACTGAGTGTACGGAGGAGACCGACACTGCAGCGGGATACAGGAGCGGGTCTGGGAATACTGCCCCCAGAGAGGCGGGACGAACAGGCAAGGAGCGTGTTCAGACAGGACAGACAAGATACAGGAGCGGGTCTAGGTAATCGGCCCCTAGAAGGCGGGAGGAACAGACTAGGAGCGTGTTCAGACAGGTCAGACAAGATACAGGAACGGGTCTAGGTAATCGGCCCCTAGAAGGCAGAAGGAACAGGCTAGGAGCGTGTTCAGACAGGACAGACAAGAGAACACAGAAAGGACTCAGTTCAGACACGGGAACTAATACCGCAAAGCAGGAGACATACAGGACTCAGTTCAGACACGGGAGCTGATACCGCAAAGCAGGAGACATACAGGACTCAGTTCAGACACGGGAGCTGATACCGCAAAGCAGGAGACATACAGGACTCAGTTCAGACACGGGAACTGATACAAAAAGCAGGAGACATACAGGACTCAGTTCAGACACGGGAACTGATACAAAAAGCAGGAGACATACAGGACTTAGTTCAGACACGGGAACTAATACCGCAAAGCAGGAGAAATACAGGACTCAGTTCAGACACGGAAACTGATACAAAAAGCAGGAGACATACAGGACACAGTTCAGACACGGGAACTGATACAAAAAGCAGGAGACATACAGGACTTAGTTCAGACACGGGAACTAATACCGCAAAGCAGGAGAAATACAGGACTTAGTTCAGACAGGCCTGGAAATACAGCCTCCAGGAAAGGCAGACAAGGAAACAAAGACGGGACCTGGCACCTTCAGAGTGCAAGCACACACAGAAGGAAAACACTATGCTCAGGCAGGGATAGAAGGGAGCTGCTGAGCTATATACCAAGTGACAGACAGCAATAGGCTGAGGACGCACAAGGGGTGTGACCCACAGCAGGTACAAAAGGCAGGAAGTGATCGGGCGCCGCCCTTAAGCAGCAGAAACAGACACAAACAGACAGCATGGAGGGAAGCCAGAGAGACATTCTGGACAGGAGACCAAGTGCGCCCTCTTGCACAGTGGGAGATGGACCACCATGCAAGGACGCCGCCAGGTATGTTACAGTACCTCCCCCCTTACGCCCCCTCTTCTTCAGGCCTGCCAGAATCTTCCGCAGGGAATTCGAGGGCCAGTCGTTCACTGGGTTGGAGGGGGACAGAGACTTAAGGGTAATCTCTGCTTCGAGGTACATCTTGTCAAGCTCACAGGAAAAAATAGACGGGTTATCAGGTACATAATGAGGAAAAGTCACTGTCTCTTTGTTATCTGGTGGTACCCCGGAGGATTCAGGAAACAACTGGAGGTCCTCCGCCGGGTCAGAAGAGTGCAGAGGCTCAGAGAAAACAACTGCTTCAGAGTACACTAGGTCGGACTCACTGGAGGAAGCAGGCGAGGTATCGGGTACCGAGTATAGGAAAGTCTCTGTCCATTCACCACCAGGTGGCACCCCGAAGGGTTCTGAACACAACTGGAGGTCCTCCGCCTGGTCGGAGGGGTGTAGAGACTCGGGAGTAACCTCTGCTTCGGAGTACACTAGGTTGGACTCACTGGAGGAAGCAGGCGAGGTATCGGGTACCGAGTATAGGAAAGTCTCTGTCCATTCACCACCAGGTGGCACCCCGAAGGGTTCTGAACACAACTGGAGGTCCTCCGCCTGGTCGGAGGGGTGTAGAGACTCGGGAGTAACTTCTGCTTCGGAGTACACTAGGTTGGACTCACTGGACGAAGCGAGCGAGGTATCAGGTACAGAGTATAGGAGAGTCTCTGTCCTTTCGTTACCAGGTAGCACCCCGAAGGGTTCAGGAGACAACTGGAGATCCTCCGCCTGATCGGAGGGGTGTAGAGACTCGGAGGTAACTACCACTTTGGGGTACCCATTGTCAGGCTCACAGGACGAAGCGGACAAAGTATTGAGTACCGGGTGTAGAGAAGTCTCTCTCCATTTGTCATCGAGTGGTATCCCGGAGGATTCAGGAGGCAACAGGGGATCCTCCGCCAGGTAGTAGAGGTGCACAGACTCAGAGGTAACCACAGCTTTGGAGCATCCTTGGACATGCACACCGGTTAAAGAGAGAGAAGCATCTGATGCCGGGTGCAGGAAGTTCTCCTGTGTGGAGTCTGGATGGGCAGAAGTCTCTTCGGCCAGGAGAACTGGTGCACTACCCACACACATTACCCATTGGGGTTTCTCCGGGATACAGGGAGATGAAGCTTCAGTAGGGACTTCAAGGTTGGGGTCAGGAGGTCTCAGGGAGGACAGACCCTGGCGTGACGGCTTGCCTCTACGTCTAGCACGTCTGGACTGCCTCTTGAGGTTGAGAGAAGTATTCCGGAAAGCGTAGTCACCCTGTGAGGATTCTGGGTGGGCAGTAGTCTCATTGGGCTGGAGGACTATTGCGCTACCCACACACATTACCCGTCGGGGCTGCTCCGGGATATTGGGAAGTGAAGCTTCAGCAGGGGCTTCAGAGTTAGGGTCCTCGAAGACCATACGAAAGGCCACCAGGAAGGCCTGCAGGTCAAGGATGACAGGATCCCATGCTTCCCATAGGGGGGTGACCCATTTCAAGGCATCACCCGCTAGGTAGTCAATCATAAAGGCCACTTTAGCCCAATCGGAAGGAAAATAGAGAGGGTAGGCCTTAAAGTGTAGCATGCATTGCTCCACAAATGCACGACACTGTCTTGGATCCCCATAGTAACGTGGCGGATCCGCAGGAACGAGGGCTGATAGATCCATCTGGACGGGTGCGTAATTCGCCTGGAACTCAGCTAAAGGGGGAAAAAAATTTATTTATTTTATTTTAATGCATGTATTCGCTGGAAAAACTTCTCAAAGAGCGAAGGCCGTGGGGCTCAACGGGAACCATGGCCTGAGCATGCTGTTATGCACACGCCCGGACTGACTGGCGTGTGCGGTTGTAGTGGTTCCACTGGACCATGAACCGGAGAGTGCCTGGAGGGGCGTAACTAAGTATCTGGCCGATCCGACCAAGATGGCACGACGGCATACGACGCCAGTGCACCAGGGAGAAACCGGGCAGAGGGACCAGGTGCTACTCCAGGTCAAACTCCGGACACGGGGGTTGACCCACACAGGGATTACTGGAACAGGCTGGTAGGCTGGCACACAGACTGGTGGGTATAGGCAGGCACGACTGGTATGCAGGCAGGCGGGTAAGCAGGCAGGGGGGTACAGGCAAGCACAGCAAGAGTGCAGACAGGGAGGCACTAGCAGGTAGGAACACAGGCGGGATAGGACCCAGTACACACTGGGACTCAGGAATAATACAGGCAGAGGGGTACAGGCAAGCACGGCTAGAGTGCAGACAAGGCTGAGCAGGGAGGACAGGGCTCTGTTCACACGGAACAGACAGGAAGGGAAAGGCAGAGCCAGACACCCACAGGGTACTTGCAGTGAAGTAGCGAGTGGACCACAAACTCACAAACGGGAGTACAGAGACAACAGGCAGGAGTTAGGTACGAGTTCAGACTCTGCAGAAAAAGGAAGGGAACGGACATAGAGGCAAAACAGGTAAAGGATAGGAGAGAGTTCAGACTGGAACTGAGTGTACGGAGGAGACCGACACTGCAGCGGGATACAGGAGCGGGTCTGGGAATACTGCCCCCAGAGAGGCGGGACGAACAGGCAAGGAGCGTGTTCAGACAGGACAGACAAGATACAGGAGCGGGTCTAGGTAATCGGCCCCTAGAAGGCGGGAGGAACAGGCTAGGAGCGTGTTCAGACAGGTCAGACAAGATACAGGAACGGGTCTAGGTAATCGGCCCCTAGAAGGCAGGAGGAACAGGCTAGGAGCGTGTTCAGACAGGACAGACAAGAGAACACAGAAAGGACTCAGTTCAGACACGGGAACTAATACCGCAAAGCAGGAGACATACAGGACTCAGTTCAGACACGGGAGCTGATACCGCAAAGCAGGAGACATACAGGACTCAGTTCAGACACGGGAGCTGATACCGCAAAGCAGGAGACATACAGGACTCAGTTCAGACACGGGAACTGATACAAAAAGCAGGAGACATACAGGACTCAGTTCAGACACGGGAACTGATACAAAAAGCAGGAGACATACAGGACTTAGTTCAGACACGGGAACTAATACCGCAAAGCAGGAGAAATACAGGACTCAGTTCAGACACGGAAACTGATACAAAAAGCAGGAGACATACAGGACACAGTTCAGACACGGGAACTGATACAAAAAGCAGGAGACATACAGGACTTAGTTCAGACACGGGAACTAATACCGCAAAGCAGGAGAAATACAGGACTTAGTTCAGACAGGCCTGGAAATACAGCCTCCAGGAAAGGCAGACAAGGAAACAAAGACGGGACCTGGCACCTTCAGAGTGCAAGCACACACAGAAGGAAAACACTATGCTCAGGCAGGGATAGAAGGGAGCTGCTGAGCTATATACCAAGTGACAGACAGCAATAGGCTGAGGACGCACAAGGGGTGTGACCCACAGCAGGTACAAAAGGCAGGAAGTGATCGGGCGCCGCCCTTAAGCAGCAGAAACAGACACAAACAGACAGCATGGAGGGAAGCCAGAGAGACATTCTGGACAGGAGACCAAGTGCGCCCTCTTGCACAGTGGGAGATGGACCACCATGCAAGGACGCCGCCAGGTATGTTACAGTAGTTTGTAGTACCTGTACAACTGTCCTACCTTCGGTTCAGCGTGGGTGGCCTGAGGACAGGGGGGAGGAGGAGAAGGAGGAGAGCATGGTCAGTCGTCATATTGGTGAGGACACGGAAGTCTTGCCCATTACCAGTCTGGCACGCATGGCTGACTTTATGTTACGCTGCCTTAACCGTGACCCATGCGCTGTCAAAATGTTGGGTGACAGTCATTACTGGTTGGTGACACTTTTAGACCCCCGCTACAAGGAGAACTTTCACTCTCTTATTCCTGAGGTGGAGAGGTCTATAAAAATGGGGCAGTACCAGAAGGCCCTTGCTGCAGAACTGTTAAAAAAAATTCCCATCTGAACACGCTAGCAGCAGAGGTCACAGTTCGTTGCCCAACCAAGGCGTACAGGCGAGAGAGATGCAACTCCAATCCAACAGAGGCAGGAGAACACTGTCAACGTTCTGGGACAGTTTTCTGAGACCTGCCCAGCTTACAGGCCCTGAGGCGTGGGGTACTCTCACAAGGAGTGGAAAGTTTCAAAAGATGGTGAGGGAGTACCTTGCCGACCGTACCAGCATCCTCCGTTATTCCTCTGTGCCTGCCCTGCCTCTAGCGTGTTATCGGAACGTGTTTTTAGTGCCGCTGGGGGAATTATAAACTCACTCGTCTGTCAACTGACAATGCTGACAAGCTGACCCTTATCAAAATGAACAAGGGCTGGATTGGGCCAGACTTCTTATCACCACCAAATGACAGCAGAGTAACATAAAGTCAAATCCACTGTGTTATTTCGGGAGGTGTATTCCCATGCACCGCTTCACACCCACACATGGGTATGCGCTTCCTCATTTTGGCTGTATTTTGCTCTTCTCCTTATCTTCAGCCTCCATCACCACTATACCACCATGGTGACCGTGGTCCGTGTTGCCAGCATTGCAAGTTCCTCCGTTCTAATTTTTGGCAGCTTTTGCTTGGAAGGCATAGGCAAAGATGATGGGAGACCCACTCCCCAATAATGGGAATAATGTTTTTAAGATGCTGTACTGCATGGCTCTTCCAAGGGGCATTTAAACCGTCTTGTTAAGCTACTGCAACCTCCACGTCTCTTCCAAGGGGCATTAAAACCGTCTTGTTAAGCTACTGCAACCTCCACGTCTCTTCCAAGGGGCATTAAAACCATCTTGTTAAGCTACTGCAACCTCCACGTCTCTTCCAAGGGGCATTAAAACCATCTTGTTAAGCTACTGTGACCTCCACCACTTTTCCCAGGGGCATTGATATTGTCTTTTTATTCCACTGCGACCTCCACGTCTCTTCCAAGGGGCATTAAGACCGTCTTGTTAAGCTATTGCGACCTCCACGTCTCTTCCAAGGGGCATTAAAACCGTCTTGTTAAGCTACTGCGACCTCCACGTCTCTTCCAATTGGCATTTAAACCGTCTTGTTAAGCTACTGCAACCTCCATGTCTCTTCCAAGGGGCATTAAAACCGTCTTGTTAAGCTACTGCGACCTCCACCACTTTCCCCAGGGGCATGAAAACCATCTTGTTAAGCTACTGTGACCTCCACCATTTTTCCAAGGGGCATTAAAACCATCTTGTTAAGCTACTGCAACTTTCACGTCTCTTCCAAGGGGCATTAAAACCGTCTTGTTAAGCTACTGCAACCTCCACGTCTCTTCCAATGGGCATTAAAACCGTCTTGTTAAGCTACTGTGACCTCCACCACTTTCCCCAGGGGCATTAAAACCGTCTTGCTAAGCTACTGCGACCTCCACCATTCTTCCAAGGGGCATTAAAACCGTCTTGTTAAGCTACTGCAACCTCCACGTCCCTTCCAAGGGGCATTAAAACCGTCTTGTTAAGCTACTGCGACCTCCACCACTAACCCCAGGGGCATTAAAACCGTCTTGTTAAGCTACTGCGACCTTCACGTCTCTTCCAAGGGGCATTAAAAACGTCTTGTTAAGCTACTGCGACCTCCATGTTTCTTCCAAGGGGCATTAAAACCGTCTTGTTAGGCTACTGCGAACTCCACCACTTTTCCAAGGGGCATTGATATTGTCTTTTTATTCCACTGCGACCTCCACCATTCTTCCAACGGGCATTGCATTTCCTCCTAATTTTAGTCAGCTTTTGCTTTTCAATGCATAGGCGAACACTAAGGGAGACCCACTCCCCAATAATGGGTAGAAGGTTTTTAGTATGCTGTAATCCATGTCTGTTTCAAGGGGCATTGCAGTTCCTCATAATTTTTGAAAAGCCTTCCATTCACTGCTTAGGTCAACAGTGCACAGGAGACCCAGTTGCTATAAATGGAAAAAACGGTTTAGTTAAAGCCCTCTGACCTCCTTGTCACTTCCAAGGGGCATTGGAGTGCCTCGAAATTTTGGTTATGCATTGCACTCACTGCATGCCCTATAGCTGTGTAGCCGAACTGCTCCTTTTGGTACAGAAACATATCTACAAGACATGTGTGGTTGACTGGCCTGATATTGATGTGAATGGTCCCTGTTCCTCCTGCTCTTTCTCCTTTGCCACCACCTCATCCATCATTCATCACCTGAAGCTTTGTTTTAACGGGAGTCATGGAACTGGGATAGTAGCAGGAAAACATCCAGCAACCCTCGGAGGAGGTAGGATATGCCCCAAAACGCTAACCACCTCAGGCCTAGCCGCTACCACATACATGCGCTTGTATTCCAAGAAAACAAGGCAGACGCTAACTTCTATCATCATCATCATGTTCCTCACCTTGGCACTCTCAACTCCCCTGATGGAGAAGCCAGGACCCACCGGAGGAGTCTGGTTCTCTGGTGGGCTTATCCAATGCTGCCCTAAAGCAGGCCAGGCTAAGAAAAGTGTGGGGGAAGTTTCAAGGAGAAATAGGGGGGGCTGGGGACCGTTTATGGACACTCGGCCGCCCCAGGCAGCTGGAGACTGTGTGTGGACACCCGGCCGTGGGTCGGCTGGGGACCGAATATGGACACCCGGCCGCCCCCTGGCGGCTGGGGACCGAGCGTGGACACCCGGCCGCCGGGCGGCTGGGGACTGAGTATGGATACCTCGCTGCCGAAGCAGCCATGAGGTAGTGGCCAGCTTGGGCCTCCTCCAAACTAAAAGGCCCCCTTTCAAGTGCAAGCTAGCAGTATGGTATTGCAGCCTGGGGGTGGGTGGGTGGCAGGTTGCACACTTACGCTTGCATTCCAAGAAAACAAAGCAGATGCTAACTTCTATCATCATCATCATGCTCCTCCCCTTGGCACTCTCAACTCCACTGATGGAGAAGCCTGGGCCCACCGGAGGAGTCTGGTTCTCTGGTGGACTCGTCCAATGCTGCCCTAAAGCAGGCCAGGCTAAGAATAGTGTGGGGGAAGTTTCAAGGAGAAATAGGGGCAGCTGGGGACCAAGTATGGACACCCGGCCGCCCCCTGACGGCTGAGGACCGAGCGTGGATGCCCTGCTGCCAGGCGACTGGGGACTGAGTATGGATTCCTCGCTGCCGAAGCAGCCATGAGGTAGTGGCCAGCTTCGGCCTCCTCCAAACGAAAAGGCTCCATTTCAAGTGCAAGCTAGCAGTATGGTATTGCAGCCTGGGGGTGGGTGGGTGGCAGGTTGCACACTTACGCTTGCATTCCAAGAAAACAAAGCAGATGCTAACTTCTATCATCATCATCATGCTCCTCCCCTTGGCACTCTCAACTTCCCTGGTGGAGAAGCCAGGGCCCACTGGAGGAGTCTGGTTCTCTGGTGGGCTCGTCGAATGCTGCCCTAAAGCAGGCCAGGCTAAGAAAAGTGTGGGGATAAGTTTCAAGGAGAAATTGGGGCGGCAGGGGACCATTTATGGACACCCAGCCGCCCCCAGGTAGCTGGGGACCGAGCGTGGACACCCTGCCGCCCGGCGGCTGGAGACTGAGTATGGATACCTCGCTGCCGAAGCAGCCATGAGGTAGTGGCCAGCTTCGGCCTCCTCCAAACTAAAAGGCCCCATTTCAAGTGCTAGCAAGCTAGCAGTATGGTATTGCAGCCTGGGGGTGGGTGGGTGGCAGGCTGCATTCTTGCACTTACATTGCAAGGAATGGGGGAGGTATAATTGAACACTGCCCTGGGACAAGGACTTGCACGGGGATAGTTGCAAGTCTGCATCTTTTGATGCAGAAAGGATCGCTTCTGATGGGCACACTTTTAGGCAGTGACCTGGGTGTCAGAGATGCTTCCAGGGGTCTTCCCCATGCTGTTCCCATGTCTTTTCAGCACTGTATGCATGTGTCACACAGCATATGGCCAGATAAGATTGTAAAATATTAAAATGACATTTCCCAGTGAATGCATTTGTCACGGTTGAAAGCAATACAAAAGTGCAAAAACGCATAAAAATGCTACTTGTGAACATAGCCCAAGGTGTGGAGGAGTATTTTTGTTTTTGGTTATTTATTTTACCTTATATATAAGTCTTTACCGTTTCAGTTTCGTTTTTGAACGTTTTATTGTGAGCCCGTTCAAGTGGCTTAATACCTCTGACCACGTTGTTGACAGCAGTAACCTGGGGGTCATAAATGCTTCCTGGGGCAATGCCCATGCCGTCCCCATGTCTTTTGAGCACTGTCACTATCGTTTTGGGCACTTTTGAGGCTTTCTACAGACTGCCGGTGGTGCCGCCGCAAAAATGCTCGGGTCTCCCATAGAGTAACATTGGGCTCGTTGCTCGGGTCGAGCACCCGAGTATCACGGTGAGCTCGGCCCGAGCTTCAAGCATCCGAGCATTTTAGTGCTCGCTCATAGAGATGAGCGGCGTTCGACTCGAACTGTTCGGCAATCTCAAATTCGAGCTGTTTTGGGCGGAGTTCGAGCTGTTCGACGAACACGAACAATTTGAAAAAAATCCGGCTGTTCGAGGTTATGTTCGATAACTGTTCGTGCACCAAAATCGTAACTGGATTTTTTCACAGTAATGCTGTTTATCATTGTTAATACACAGTTTGAGTGTACAATGGGCAGGGGGAGGGGAAGGGGATGGATCTCTGCAGAAATAATGAAGATCTCCATTTTTTTTTTCTTTCCCGCATTTAAAGTGGGGAGGTGCAGTCTGTCAGCCTATCAGCAGTGCACACACGCAGCGAAGTGCTTTTTTTCACACAAGCAAGGGCATGTGTCATTGGCTGTGTATGTCACCATTTTCTCACTGCTGCAGCTGAGTGTTAGACGGCACCACTGCTGCTGTGAGCGCTATACTTTCTAACTTTGTGAATTGCAAGCGAATTTGCTCTTAAATAGACAGATAGGTTGGGAGTAGGGACTAGTTGTAATTGCAGCCCTTTTGAGGGCTAGGTTACAGCATTTCCTTGGAATTTTTGCCAGGCAGGTCTGTTTTAGTGCTGTGCAAGTGTTTTTCACAGCATTTGGCTAAATCTAGCTAAGCAAATCCTTTTGGGCCTCTTGCAGTGTGTGTTAGTCAGTGGAGTAGCCTATCTGTGTTGAAACCTACACCACCTGTGTATGTAATACGAATTTTTTACTGCACCTAGCCAAGTAAAACCTTTTGGGCATAGTAGCAGTGTGTGTTACTCATTGTATTAGGCCATCTATACCATGCTCCACCAGCTTTGAAATTAATAATAATTTTTAGCTGCATCTAGCCTGGAAAATAATTTTGGGCCTGTAGCAGTGTGTGGTACTCATTTTATTAGGCCATCTATACTAAGCTCACACCAGCTTTGAAATTAATAATAATTTTTAGCTGCATCTAGCCCTTAAAATAATTTTGGGCCTGTAGCAGTGTGTGGTACTCAATCTATTAGGCCATCTATACTAAGCTCCACCAGATTTGAAATTAATAATAATTTTTAGCTGCATCTAGCACTGAAAATAATTTTGGGCCTGTAGCAGTGTGTGGTAGTCAATCTATTAGGCCATCTATACTAAGCTCCACCAGCTTTGAAATTAATAATCATTTTTAGATGCATCTAGTCCGGAAAATAATTTTAGGCCTGTAGCAGTGTGTGGTACTTAATCTATTAGGCCATCTATACTAAGCTCCACCAGCTTTGAAATTAATAATAATTTTTAGCTGCATCTAGCCCGGAAAATAATTTTGGGCCTGTAGCAGTGTGTGGTACTCATTCTATTAGGCCATCTATACCAAGCTCCACCAGCTTTGAAATTAATAATAATTTTTAGCTTCATCTAGCCCGGAAAATAATTTTGGGCATAGTAGCAGTGTGTGGTACTCATTGTATTAGGCCATCTATGCCAAGCTCCACCAGCTTTGAAATTAATAATAATTTTTAGCTGCATCTAGCCAGGAAAATAATTTTGGGCATAGTAGCAGTGTGTGGTACTCATTGTATTAGGCCATCTATACCAAGCTCCACCAGCTTTGAAATTAATAATAATTTTTAGCTGCATCTAGCCCGGAAAATAATTTTGGGCATAGTAGCAGTGTGTGGTACTCATTGTATTAGGCCATCTATACCAAGCTCTACCAGCTTTGAAATTAATAATAATTTTTAGCTGCATCTAGCCAGGAAAATAAGTTTGGCCATAGTAGCAGTGTGTCGTATTCATTGCATTAGGCCATCTATACCAAGCTCCACCAGCTTTGAAATTAATAATAATTTTTAGCTGCATCTAGCCCGGAAAATAATTTTGGGCCTGTAGCAGTGTGTGGTACTCATTCTATTAGCCATCTATACCAAGCTCCACCACCTGTGTATGTAACAAAATTGTTTTACTGCTTCTAACCCAGCCAATCCTTTTGTCCTAGTACCACAGTTTGGCCACTCAGCTCTGCTCGGTTTCCATCCATCGTTTTTTGTGCAAACAACTACAGAGTTTTCAATTAGTTAACCACCAAAATGAGTGGCAAAAGGCCTGCTGCTGGTGGAGAGGGGAATAGGTGTGTTAGGAAGGGAAAAAAAGGTTGTGTCCATGGGGTAGGTGTTAAAGCAACAGCAGCATCTGCAGAAGAAAGACCATCTTCCAGCCAAACTAAGATGTCTACTTCTTTTCGTGGACAATGTGATCTGATCCCTTTCTTACGGCCACGCCCATCACTACAAATTCCAGATGAGGCACAAAAACAGCAGGTGCTTCAACGGATATCAAGTGCTCCTTTAAGTGGGCTCTCCTCCACCTCAACTTCAACATCACAAATACTCCAATCCTCCGAGGTGTCACCCCAATCGCACTTGCTTCCTCACATCTCCCAAGTCTCCAGCTGCCCGTCTGAGTATGGGGTAGCACAGATGGTTGAGTCTGCAGAGCTGTTTACTCATACTATAGCCTGGGAATCAGAGGTCTGCTCCAGAGCTTCTGTGAATCCAGACGAGGAAATGATCTGCACTGATGCCCAGAATCTTTATGAGTCGGATCCAGGACCAGATGAAGAAGGTTCTGAGCATAATGTAGACCCTCGTTCCCAAACTGTAACTCCTGTTGGTGGAGACAATGATGAAGACGATGATGAGACTCAAATACCTGATTGGATCGACAACTTGAGTTTTCGGTCAGGGCAGGAAGAGGTTGGCTCTGAGGACGACGGGTGTGAGAACACACAGGGTGATGATGACTTGGTTGGAGATCTCACTTACTGTCAACCCACAGTCAGCCAGTCGATGAGGTCAGCAGAGGAGGTGGAGGAGGATGCTAGCGATGACGAGGTTAGGTTGCGCCTTCCTGGACAGAGACGTAGTACTGGAAGCACGTCAACAACTGCATCCTCAAACACAACTGTGCCTCTGACCACAAGTCGTGGAGGCTCTTCAGGTCGCATGGGCTCTAAGCTTTGCATAGCCTGGGCATTTTTTCAGATCGATAAGGATGACCCAACTCGTGTTATCTGTAACATTTGTCACCAAAAGCTAAGTAGAGGCTAAAAAATCCATAGTTTGAGTACTTCATGCATGAAACGTCACATGGATATGAAGCATAAGTTGCAGTGCGAAGCTCACTGTGCTACAATGCGGCCTAGCGGGCCGGGCCAACCACCATATGACCCATCTTGTGCATCCGCGGCCTCTTCATACTCTGTGACTGGGGGGAAAGCAGTCACACATGTTTTTGGACGCAGACCTGCCACCTCTTTACCCGCAACAGCCAGTGTGATTGGCAGGTCATCATTTCATTTGGAAGTGGAAACACCAGCTGGTGTTGAGCCCTCTCCGACAACGAGAGCACCACCTTTGGATCAAGGCAACCTAACTTTTCCGCCTGCATCTTCCTCACAGACCAGCAGTTTGCCGGGGACACCCTACTCAACCCCGTCTAAGCACAACAGCCAGCCCTCGGTCCCTCAGATGTGGACAAGTAAAAGACCATTTCCTCCTAGCCATGAGAAAGCTAAGAGGTTGAATTTCACCATCTGCAAGCTGTTGGCTACAAAATGCTGACTTTCCGCCTGGTGGACACAGAGGATTTTCGAGACCTTATGTCGCAGTGCCCCAGTACCAGATGCCCAGTCGGCACTACTTCTCAAAGAAAGGTGTGCCTGCGCTCCACCAGCATGTCGCACACAACATCACCGCTTCTTTGAGAAACTCTGTGTGTGACAGGGTGCATTTCACCGCAGACACTTGGACGAGTAGGCATGGACAGGGGCGTTACATGTTGCTGACTGGGCACTGGGTAACTATGGTGACAACAGGATAAGGGGCTGCTGTCCAAGTCTTGCCGTTCCCACGAGTTGTGCGTCAATCCTCTTTATCTCGGAGTTCCTCCACTGCTTCTGCCTCCTCAACATCCTCTCGGTCCTCACCTGCACCCAAAGCCTGTATGGTAATGCCACCCGCTTTCTAACTGCGCAGAAGGAATCCTGCACACCTCCTTACTATGCTGGCAGCAGGGCTCAACATCATCAGGCGGTTTTTACTTTGAAATGTCTGGAAAATGTGAGTCACACAGCTGAGGAGTTGTGGTCAGCTCTGAAGAACCAGTTTCAAGAATGGTTGTCTCCACTGGACCTGCAACCAGGGAAGGCCGTGTGCGACAATGCTGCAAACCTGGGTGCGGCCCTTCGCCGGGGCAATGTCACTCACATGCCTTGTATGGCTCACGTGTTGAACCTGGTTGTCCAGCAATTTTTAGCCCACTATCCCTGACTAGATGGCCTTCTGCAGAGGGCACGGTCACTGTATTCGCATCCCGCAGCTCAGCGACTTACATCTCTACAGAAGTCATTGGGCCTGCCACTTCACCGGCTGAAATGCGATGTGCTGACACGGTGGAATTCAACTCTGCACATGTTACAGCGACTGTGGCAGCACCGACAAGCCCTGGTGCAATACGTTGTGACATATAGCTGGGCCAACGAGATCCAGAGGTGGGGCAAATCACGCTGGAGGAGTGGTCTCAGATCCGGGACCTATGCACCCTTCTGCACAGTTTTGAAATGGCGACAAAGATGTTTAGTGCTGACGATGCCATTATCAGCATGACTATTCCGGTGATTTACATGCTGGAGCACACGTTAAACAGAATTCGGCGTCAGGTGGTGGGACAAGAGGAGGTGGAGGAAGTAGAGGAGGAAGAGTTGTATGCGGAAGGGCTAACATCTGCAAGGTCCAGACGGTCGGCAGCACCAAGGCGGCAGGCATGGGAGGGTGGGGGAAAGGGATTAACCAGGGCGCATGGTAGCAGCCAAACTGTTGAGGAAGGTGCAGGAGCCAAGGAAGAAGTAGAGGACGAACTGGCGATGGGCATGGAAAACTCATCAGATGAGGGAGACCTTGATCACATTTCTGTTGTGTGAGGTTGGGGGGAGAGGGCAGAGGAAGGAAGCATGATTGTTACCTCGCCACCAACACAACAGGGACTTGGTGCTCCTGGATGCGCAAGACACATGAGTGCCTTCTTGCTGCACTATCTGCAACATGACCCTCGGATTGTCAGAATTCGAAATAATCCTGACTACTGGGTTGCCACACTCTTAGATCCCCGGTACAAAAGTAAATTTACCGAAATAATTCCTGCAATAGAAAGGGATTTACGGATGCAGGAGTATCAGCAGAGACTGTTGCAGAATCTTACATGTGCTTTTCCACAAAACACCAGTGGTGCACGTAGTGAATCTCACAGTTCTAACTTGCCAACCGTGGGACTGTCGAGTCTTCAGCACTCAAACCATAACAGAAACACAGTATCTGCTGGTAACAGCAATTTTGTGCAATCATTTCACCACTTTTTTAGCCCATCCTTTGCAAGGCCACAGGAGAGAAGTCTGACACATAGTCAACGCCTAGAGACGATGGTACAGGAGTATCTCCAAGTGAACATCGAAGCCATGACTGTGTCACTGCACCCTTGCTCATTTTGGGCTTCCAATCTGGAAAAATGGCCTGAGCTCGCCACTCACGCCTTGGAGATCTTGTCGTGCCCCGCAGCCAGCGTTCTCTCTGAACGTGTGTTCAGCGCTGCTGGTGGTGTGCTGACAGATAAGCGCACGCGGCTGTCCACTGAGAATGTAGACAGACTCACGTTCATAAAGATGAACAAATCATGGATCCGCAAGGACTTTTCTACCCCTGTGTCATCCTGGGGAGAGTAAAAGCATGATGATTTGGTAAAATCACCTCACAAACCGTTTTAAGCAACTCTGGGGTAATTTCTGCCACTTAAGTGGTGTCTGTGCAACAAATTTTTGGAAAAAATGGAGACTCTTTTTGGAGTCTCCTTGCTGTGTTTTACATGACGTTGGCATCGTCAATTACAGGTGGGTTGGGTCTCCCCCCCCCCTTTTTAACCGTAAGAAACTACTATACACTACACAGATGGTTGAGTCTGAGGAGCTGTTTACTCAGAGGTCTGCTCCAAAGCTTCAGTGTCTGCTAGTCAGCGTAGTAGCCCAGCTGTGAAGCAAGCTGCACCGCCTGTGTATCTAATAATAATTTTTAACTGCATCTAGCCTAGGCAGACTGTGGGGACCCCCAACCAAACCCAGACGCTCAGCCCCCCTACCGCCCCCCTTTCATTGACAATACAATCATGTAACTCTTACAACTGGATGAGTGAGGATCGGTCACAGCTTTATTAACTGTTTATACTCATGACATTAGAAAGGCATTTTATTTCTAAAATAATTCAGCTTGTTGCAGCATGCCCTGTGTCTCCACACCGGCAAGTTGGCCAACAAGTGTAACTCTCCAACATGTCCTTTCTATTTCCAGGCCACGGAGGATCCTGCGTACTCGTATGCAGGACTCTGACCCCCATCCATCACTCTTAACGCTTGTTCCACTCCGTCCTGGAGTCCTAACAGGAATATGTCCAGTCCAATATCCATTAAGTGAACACCATCGGGCCGTATGAGGCCTGCTTTATCTCCTTTCAGTTGTCGGTGTCGTATCACTACACCGTCTCTGTCTCTTATAAATTTTGCCATCCAAATATTTATTACCCGCCTTGTCCGTTCAATGGCCGTGATGTCTCGGGCACATTGCCATACCGTTCTCGGCACAATCTCTGACCATACTATAGTTATTTTTGTTAAAAATTCTCTGAAGCGCTCAGTGTCTAGTTTCATTATTGCCATTAGTTATGCGCTCTTGTGATAAGCTATGTCGTTTCCCCGGCCTGTATAACTAAGATGACTGGACCTCTTGCCTCTCTCCCTACCTTGATTACCTCCATTAGTACCTGTGGCCATTGCAGGCCTCTAATACCTCTCCAGTTGAAATATGTGTTATGAAACTCAAATTTCCACCCGCCTGGACGGACATTCGCCCTTTTTTCTGCACAATATATATACGAGTGGCCTATCACCCACACTGTTGGCTTAGCGTCACCTGTAAAAGAAGCAAACCACGTTAGGATAACAAGTCAGGTGTTATGTATCTCGCCAAACACGTGGATCGCCATCTCCCTATCCTCTGAACTTCCGTTTCTGACAGTCCTGCTCTTGCTGCTTCTGTGGCTGCTCCTATGCGGAATGAGTGTGTCCCATAATCTTTGGGGTGGTTCCCTGCCGATGTTAGGCATTTATTAAATATAGCTTGGAACTGGTATCTTGATAATGGCGTTCCATCAATGTGTGATAGGAAGAAATGACTTTGTGATCTGATGGTTATATATGTTTTTACTATTGTTACCCTACTCAGCGTACCGTTTGTGGGTTGTAGAAGTACCCAAGTGCCCCTGCCCGCTGGAACCGTTTTCGATTTGCGTATGCGTAGACGTATTGCATTATTGGCTATGACTACGTCCTGGTGTAATAAGCCTCCACTGGTGGTAATTTTGGATTGAGGGACTAATTCGCTTATGCATAGCGCCCATAAGAAGGCGATCGCAAATGCAGTAGTGTTGCTTCGAATTGTGAGTGTCATGTTAATGGTGTTAGGGATATGATGTGAGAAATCAGTTTTAGTGACACGGGACGGGACGTCTACACTCCAGACTTGGCTGACCCCTTTTCCACCCTTTTATGGATTGTCTGATGATGAATCTCTTTGTCACATCTCCCCAATTCAGTAGTTCAAAGTGAAATGCTACTCCGGTCAGCCACCACTGCGCTGATGCCCCTGATATGACCCTCATCATTAGCTGGTGGAGAAATTCTATGGTGACTTGTAATCTGGCTTGTTCACATTGGTCAACCAGTCTGCCTGCTACTAGTCGTGTCCACTCTTCCCATGCCTTACCGCATGCTTGCCACATCGACGGGGCAACTGACGCTCTGATTAATGGCATAAACTATTTGCCACTAGATACCATAGGGAGGCTGGGCAACTGTTGCCCGATGGGTGGGCGTTGGGGAGGAGCTCTGTGAAAATCTGCCAATTGAATTGTGATAAAGCGTTAGCAGCAGCGTTAGACCCCTCAGCATCGTGGCCAGCGCGGACCCATACATTGTGTTTTAGGCACAGGAATGCTAGCCGGCGTAGTAGGCCTAGCACTGGGAGAGACGATGATGCCATATTATTAATGAAGTGCGCTAGGCTGGTGTTTTTTGTTATGAAGTGTATATTTTTGTTAGCCAGGTGCGCACCCCATATTTCTATTGCTACCACTATTGGAAACAGTTCCAGGACTGTCTGTTTTTTTGTCAGCACTTGTTCTGCCCAATACGGAGGCCATAAGCTTGTGCACCATTGGTTATTTAGTATCGCTGCATATTTGCCTGATTCTGCCGCCCCGGTGAATAATCTTAGTTGAATGTTGGACTGTTCTGCTGACATAAATAACGTGTGACCGTTGAATGATTATAAGAAGGTTTTCCACACCTCTAAGTCCGCCCGTAGCTGCCTGCTGATTCTGATTGTATGACTCGGTTTAGATGGCCCTTTTGTTGCGGGCGATAAATGAAGAGAAAAAACACTTCCGACTGGCATCACCCGGCTCGCAAACACGAGGAGACCTAGTAATACTTGCATCTGCTGTAGTATTACTTTCCATACTGCGCAAAAAACCCTAGATCAGGTGTAATGTTTTGGTATTTTTTCCCATGGGAGGTGGAACAACATTGCTGTGGTGTCGATTTCGATGCCTAAGAACGATATCTTTGTTGTGGGGCCTATGTTTTTGGTTGGGCATAATGAGACTCCAAACCGACAGGAGATGTTTGTGAATTCATTAAGTAAGGGGCAGCAAAAGTGGATGACCAATCGCCACGGCCCGTAGAGGGGCCACCACAGTCAGTGAATCCTTCCTTATTTAGCATAGAGTCTACCAATACTTTGGGCATAGTAGCCCAGCTGCGACGCAAGCTGCACCGCCTGTGTATCTAATAAGAATTTTTTACTGCATCTAACCCAGCCAATCATTTGATAGTATTGCTAGTAGCAGAGTCGCATGGGCTCTAAACCTTGCATAGCCTGGGCATTTTTTGAGATGTCTAAGGATGACCCAACTCATGTTATCTGTCACATTTGTCACCAAAAGCTAAGTAGAGGCCTAAAAAACAATAGTTTGAGTACTTTATGCTTGAACCGTCACATGGATATGAAGCATAAGTTGCAGTGCGAAGCTCACTGTGCTACAATGTGGCCTAGCGGGCCGGTTCAACCACCATCTGTCCCTCCTGTGTCATCCTGGGGAGACTAAAAGCTTTAGGATTTTGGAAAATCACCTCACCAACCATTTTAAGCAACTCTGGGACAATTGATGCCACTTAAGTGGTGTCTGTGCCACAATTTTTGGAAAAAATGGAGACTCTTTTTGGAGTCCCCTTGCTGTGTTTTACATGATGTTGGCATCGTCAATTCCAGGTGGGTCGGGTCTCTACTCCCCCTTTTAACCGTAAGAAAGTACATACACTATGGCTTGGAGTAACACAGATGGTTGAGTCTGAAGAGCTGTTTACTCATACTATAGCCTGGGAATCAGAGGTCTGCTGCAATGCTTCAGTGTCTGCTAGTCAGCGGAGTAGCCACCGCCTAGTAGCAGTGTCTGCTAGTCAGTGGATTATCCCAGCTATTAAGCAAGCTACACCACCTGTAGTTTGGACACTTAATTTTTTCAAAGGAAATGCTTCAGGCCCCCGGGACACTTAGTGAAGAGCATCGGGGGAGGCACCCCAAGGCATAGGGGCTGGGACTGGCGGTAGGACGCCTTGCGGTGGACCGCCAAGCTCGATCCTTATAAAAGCTTTTTAACTGCAGCAGCTTTAGTGGACGCTACTGGAGCAGGAATTACCGTGGCTGCTGGCATCAAACTTGCCCTCCAATAGATCCTTGTAAAAGGATTTAAAGTGTACTCATTCAAATTAGAGAGACAATTTAAATTACAGAGCTTAGACCTGCCTCCACTGCGGGGGTGCTCGACCCACCAGCGGACAGGCAGCAGTATTAGGAGAGGGGGGCTGGCCGTCAGGGTCCACCGCAGCTCTGGCACAAACCTGGCGACACGGAGGTCGCACGGGCAGAAACGGACTGGCCGTGTCGCCTTCTCACTTTTTTGGTTTTAGAAGGGCATGACATGCCTATATCTGTGTGTCCCCCTCCTTTTACTCCTCCACCTCTTTCTTTTCGCATGACTATATTTACTTGTCACTTTTCCATGTGTTAGTTGTGTCTTCTGAGCAGTTTGTCAGGTTTTGGACACCTTTGAAGGTGTTTTCTATGTGTTTCTATGTGTTTTTGTTTGCCTGCCATTGGTTTTAACTGTGTTTGACGGTGTTCGATGAACAGTATGACGAACAGTTCGGCAAACATGCCGGTGTTCGACGAAGCGAACCAAACCCGAACACTATGGGGGTGGCTCAACACTACTCGCTCGACACTAGTAGTTTTCTATTTCTCTTGTGCTGTTCTCACTAGAGATGAGCGAACCTCTCAATGTTCAATTAGTTTCAGATCAGTGAACTTCCCATTGTTCGCCAAACATATCTGAATCCCATTGCATTCAATGGGAGGCAAATCCAAACACATACACAACACCTTCAAAGCGGCCCAAAAGCTGCCAAAACAGCTCAAATTGAGGGCAGACACCAGGAAAAGTAGCATGAATTGACCCACAGTACAAATAGTATAATTATTATTATCATTATTTTTTTATTATAGTGCCATTTATTCCATGGCTCTTTACATGTGAAAAGGGGTCACCGACTGGTACAGGAGGAGAGAAGACCCTGCCCGCGTGGGCTCACAAAGAATCTACAAGAGATGGGTGAGGACACAGTAGGTGAGGGTAGAGCTGGATGTGCAGCGGTATGGTGGAGCGAGGGTTACTGCAGGATGTACGCTTGTCAGAAGAGGTGGGTCTTCAGGTTCCTTTTGAAGGTTTCAGCGGTAGGCGAGAGTCTGAGGTGTTGGGGTAGAGAGTTCCAGAGTAGGGGAGATGCATGGGACAAATCTTGTATGTGATTGTGAGAAGAGGAGATATGAGGGAAGTAGAGAAGGAGATCTTGTGAGGATCGGAGGCTGCGAGCAGTATAGGGAGACTAGGTCACAGATGTATGGAGGAGACAGGTTTTGAATGGATTTCTATGCCAAAATTAGGGTTTTGAACTGGAGTCTCAGGGCAACAGGGAGCCAGTGCAGGGATTGCCAGAGGGGAGAAGCTGGAGTATAGCACGGTGATAGGTGGATTAGTCAGCCAGCAGAGTTTAGGATATATTGCGGGGTGCAACAGTGTTAGAAGGGAGGCTACAGAGTTAGGAGGTTGCAGTAGTCGAGGCGGGAGATAATAAGGGCATACACTAGTGTTTTTGCAGCTTCATGGTTGAGGAATGTGCGAATCCGGGAGATATTTTGTAGTTGGAGTCAGCACATCAACCAGTAGTGTTGCCGCGGACCGGATGTGATGCATGCATCTGGCCTATGGCAACACTTCTGGTTTACATGCACCTGGGCTTTCCTTTTTAAACCCCCCACTAAACACTCAGCGTCACCCACTGACGAAGGCTTACCGAAACAGCCATCGGGGTGGGTTCGCTGAGGTCTGCCAGTACAATCCTGCAGGATTATTTCAGGTATTTGGTATACTAGACATAACTACTAATACATCGGTGTGTTACACATGTGGGGGAACTGACAGCATTCTGTTCTTGCTGTGCCATGCTGCTCTATTCTTGCATGAATTATACCTGCAGGATACTTTATTAAGATATGCTATTGTGATATTCTGATATCCATTTTCTATTACTATGTTCCAGACCGTTCGCGCCCCCCGTTTTTAACAATTTTCCCCATGCACACGCCCATCTTCCCCTACTGTGATCTGTGTACAATTAAATGTTTAATAAACTTTTGTTAATTTAATAGTACCGATGATCAACATGTCATCTTTTTTTCTTTCCTTATCCCTTACAATTTGACGTGTGGTCCTATTAGTCCATCATTACCATTGCATGTATATATGATATGATATTACATCCTTCATTACATCCTTCATTATTATTATTGCACATTGCTGGACATGCTTTTTTGCTCCATGAGGTATTTTCAGTTTGCAGGGGTGGCAAGGGTTGCCTAGCCTGGGTCTTTTTGGAGATCGAAAAGGATGACGCAACTCACGTTATCTGCCAACATTGTTAAAAATGACTGAGTAGAGGCAAAAATTGCAATAATTTGACTAGTACATGCATGAACTGGCACATGCATGTTCAACAATCGCTAGACTCAGAATCTCACTGTGCTAAAATGCAGACTAGTGGGCCTCGCCAACCACCGGCTGCCCCATCAACCAAGCAAGTGTTCTCACACAGATATCTGGCCGCAGAACCTCCACTTGTTTACCCGCTACAGTCGTGGTGAGTGAGAGCTCGTCAGCTGAAAATGGAAGTGGACATGCTTACTGTTTTTGACCAATCTCAGGCACCAAGCACAGCACATCTTTCTCAATCCACCATAACATCTCCGCCTGCACCTCTCTCACAGTCCAGCAGTTTTCTCGTGTTCACCCTACTCCACCCTCTCTCAGCACAGCAGCCAGCCCTCGGTCCCACAGTTGTGGTCACGTAAATCTATGTCTGACAGGGTGCATTTCACCACTGAAACCTAGACAAGCAAGCATGGTCGGGGATATTACATCTCGCTGACTGTGCACTGGGTGACTCTGGTGGATGTGGGAGCAGGCGAGGAATGGGCTTCTCCACAAGTCTTGGAATCCCTAAGGCTTGCAGGGCGTTTGGGGATGGAGAACTAAACCACTACACACCAGAAGATGGAAAACTAAACTAATAGACAACAGGGGTTGGAGAACTAAACTACTAAACCGCTAGGGTTGGAGAACAAAACCACTACACACCAGAAGATGAAGAACTAAACTGATATACAACAGGGGTTGGAGAACTAAACTACTAAATGGCTATGGTTGGAGAAATAAACCAATGTACAGCAGAAGATGGAGAACTAAACTAATAGACAACAGGGGTTGGATAATTAAACTACTAAACACCTAGGGTTGGAGAACTAAACCACTACACACCAGGTGATGGAGGACAAAACCACTAGACACCAAGTTTTGGAATCGCCAAGGCTTGTGGGACAAACCTCTGTATCTAACACTTCCTCCATTGCTTCAGCCTCCTCCACCTCTTCTAGGGCCTCCACCTGCACCCTCAACCTCTGCCTTAATGAGACATGTGTTCCAACAGTGCAGAGAGAATCTCCCCCACCTCTGTACTGCACAGCCAGGGCACACTACAATCAGGCAGTGTTTAAATTAATATACCTTGGAGATCGCAGTCATACAGCTGAAGAGTTCTGGACAGCTATCCAGAGTTTGAGCAATGACTGTCTCTACTGAACCTGGAGCAGGGGAAGGTCATGTGCGATAACGGTGCGAACCTGGTGGTGGGCCTATGCCAGGGCAACCTCACACACGTGCCTTGCATGACTCACATCCTTAACCTGGTGGTATAGCAATTTCTCCGCCACTATCCTGGCCTGGATGCTGCTGCAGAAACCACGGTCGCTGTGTGCTTAATTTCGCCATTCTCAACCTGCAGGTCATCGACTTTCATTGCTATAAAGATCTTTTGGCCTACCGATTAACCGGTTGATATGCAATGTGCCGACATGGTGCAATTCAACTCTGCACATGTTGCTGCGACTGTGGAAGCAGCAGCGAGCCCTGGTGCAGGATGTCATTTTGCATAGCCTAGGCCAATGCTGTAAGGACGTGGTGCAAATCACACTTGCGGAATGGACACAGATAAAGGACCTCTGCACCCTTCTGAACATTTTCTAAATGACTACTAAGATGGTTAGCGCTGACGACACTGTCATCAGCATCAATATTCTGGTCATCTACATGCTATAGCACACTCTGAATTGTCAGCGGGAGGAGGTAGTGTTCCCAGGGGAAGAGGAGGAAGCAGAGGAGGATGCGGAAGGATAACAATATCTCTACGTTCCAGTCTGTCGTCACACAGGCGGTTGCCATGGGAGGGTGGATTACAGTGATCAAGGGAGGCTTATGGTACCAGATAAACTGTTCATGAAGGTGCAGGAGCCGAGGAACAAATGGAGGAGGACGAGGAGGAAGAGGTGATGGGCACGCAACAGTTAGGAGATGAAGAAGATAATGATCCCCTCTTTGTTGTCTGTGGTTGGTGGGAGGGGACGGAGGACTCAAGGTTGAGTGTTTTTCCGCTACCAACACACTATGGACCTCATGGATGAGACAGTGCAGCAAGAAGGTGCTCATGGATCTATCTGCAACCTGATTGTTGCCCATATTGTTAGGATTAGAAATAGTGCTGACTACTGGGTTGCAACTTTGTTCAATCCACAGTACAAGAGTAAATTTTGCTAGATGCTTCCCATGCTGCAGTATCAAAACGTGCTTGAAGACAATCTTGAGAGTGGTTTTCCCTAAGAAAGCAGTGAGGCACACAGTGTGCATCGCAGTTATAGACTTTTAACCCTGGGAATGTTGAGTTATCAATGCAAAAAAAAATTGTAGCAGCAACAGTGTTTTCCCTAAGAAAGCAGTGAGGCACACAGTGTGCATCGCAGTTATAGACTTTTAACCCTGGGAATGTTGAGTTATCAATGCAAAAAAAAATTGTAGCAGCAACAGTGTAAATGGCAGAAGCAATTCTGTGAGTTATTTCACACATTTTTTAGATCAGCCCATGCACCAGCAGAGTGCAGTGTAGGCCTCATAGCTTTCATCAAGATGAATAAATCATGGCTCTCCAATGACTTTTGCACCCCAGTCCCAGACTGGGCAGACTAGGCGATGGTGTAGTTTTAGTGTCCTGCATTGATCTCGCGTTATTGCAGTCTATGACACCTTTTTCATGGTTTCTGTGCCTGTTGTTGCCACTGCTTCTGATGTTACTAACAATTTTTTGAAATGTGGAGACTCCAAGTTGGATCTCCATCTGGTGGGTTGCCTGTAGTGGAAGGGGTGTCAGAGCCCCATTATACAATTCTACTCTGGGGAAATTGATAATGTCTGTAAAGCGCTCTCATAGATTGTAAGCTTGAGAGCAGGGCCCTCTCTCCTCCTGGTATCTGTTGATTTATGTGATTGGTATTCTGTAATGTCTTTTATAGTGTTGAGTGAGCACTAAAATGCTCGGGTGCTCGAACCTCGGGCTGATCTCACCATGATACTCGGGTGCTCGACCCGAGCAACGAGCCCAATGTTAGTCTATGGGAGGCCTGAGCATTTTTGCGGCGGTACCCCCGGCAGTCTGCAGAAAGCCTAAAAAGTGCCCAAAACGATAGTGACAGTGCTCAAATGACATGGGAACAGCATGGGCATCGCCCCAGGAAGCATTTTTGACCCCCAGGTCACTGCTGTCAACAACGTGGTCAGAGGTATTAAGCCACTTTTACGGGCTCACAATAAAACGTTCAAAAACTAAACTGAAACTGTTTTCCTGTGAAATATGTTAAGAAACATCCTTTCCAGGGTAAAGACTTGTATATATGGTAAAATAAATAACAAAAATACTCCTCCACACCTTGGGCTATGTTCACAAGTAGCATTTTTTATGCATTTTTGCACTTTTGTATTGCTTTCAACCGTGACAAATGCATTCACCGGGAAATTTCATTTTAACATTTTGCAACCTTATCTGGCCATGTGCTGTGTGACACATGCATACAGTGCTGAAAAGACATTGGAACAGCATGGGGAAGACCCCTGGAAGCATCTCAGACACCCAGGTCACTGCCTAAAAGTGTGCCCATCAGAAGTGATCCTTGCCGCATCAGAAGATGCAGACTTGCAACTATCCCCGTGCAAGTCCTTGTCCCAGGGCAGTGTTCAATTGTACCTCCCCCATTCCTTGCAATGCAAGCACAAGTATGCAGCCTGCCACCCACCCACCCCCAGGCTGCAATACCATACTGCTTGCTTGCTTGCACTTGAAACTGGGCCTTTTAGGCATGTGGAGGCGGAATCTGGCCACCACGTCATAGCTGCGTCGGCGGCCTGGTATCCATACTCAGTCCCCAGTCGCCCAGCGGCCGGGTGTCCACGCTTGGTTCCCAGCCGCCAGGTGGTGGCCGGGTGTCCATACTCGGTCCCCAGCCACTCCACAGCCGGGTGCCCACACACGGTCCCCAGCTGCCTAGGGGCGGCCGGGTGTCCATAAACGATCCCCAGCCGCCCCTATTTGTCCCGATGCACCTTATACACAAGCGCGCATACCAAAGCATTACCTGTGCCCTCCCCAGTGCATTTAATGGGAAGGATAGCCTAACCACAAACACTTGGACAAGTGACACTTGGACACTGAGTGGAATAAAAAGACAATATCAATGACCCTTGGAAGAAACGTGGAGGTCACAGTAGCTTAACAAAACTATTTTAATGCCCCTTGGAAGAGATGTGGAGGTCACAGTAGCTTAACAAGACGGTTTTAATGCCCCTTGGAAGAGACGTAGAGGTCCCAGTGGAAAAAATATACAATATCAATGCCCCTTGGAAGAGTGGTGGAGGTCCCAGTGGAATAAAATGACAATATCAATGCCCCTTGGAAGAGTGGTGGAGGTTACAGTGGAATAAAAAGACAATATCAATGACCCTTGGAAGAGACGTGGAGGTTAAAGTAGCTTAACAAGACGATTTTAATGCCCCTTGGAAGAGACGTGGAGTTCAGAGTGGTTTAACAAGATGGTGTTATTGCTCCTTGGAAGAGACGTGGAGGTCCCAGTGGAATAAAAAGACAATATCCATGTCCCTTAGAAGAGTGGTGGAGGTCGCAGTGGAATAATAATACAATAACAATGCCCCTTGGAAGAGTGGTGGAGGTTGCAGTGGAATAAAAAGACAATATCAATGCCCCTTGGAAGAGTGGTGGAGGTCCCAGTGGAATAAAAAGACAATATCAATGACCCTTGTAAGAGACGTGGAGATCACAGTAGCTTAACAAGACGATTTTAATGCCCCTTGGAAGAGACGTGGAGTTCAGAGTGGTTTAACAATACGGTTTTAATGCCCCTTGAAAAAGATGTGGAGTTCAGAGTGGTTTAACAAGACGGTTTTAATGCCCCTTGGAAGAGACGTGGAGGTCACAGTGGAATAAAAAGACAATATCAATGCCCCTTGGAAGAGACGTGGAGGTCCCAGTGGAATAAAAAGACAATATCAATGATCCTTGGAAGAGTCGTGGAGGTCACAGTAGCTTAACAAGACGATTTTAATGCCCTTTGGAAGAGACGTGGAGTTCAGAGTGGTTTAACAAGATGGTTTTAACGCCCCTTGGAAGAGACGTGGAGGTCACAGTAGCTTAACAAGACGGTTTTAATGCCCCTTGGAAGAGACGTGGAGATCACAGTAGCTTAACAAGACGGTTTTAATGCTCATTGGAAGAGACGTGGAGGTCCCAGTGGAATAAAAAGACAATATCAATGCCCCTTGGAAGAGTGGTGGAGGTTGCAGTGGAATAAAAAGACAATAGCAATGCCACTTGGAAGAGTGGTGGAGGTCCCAGTGGAATAAAAAGACAATATCAATGACCCTTAGAAGAGACGTGGAGGTCACAGTAGCTTAACAAGACAATTTTAATGCCCGTTGGAAGAAACGTGGAGTTCAGAGTGCTTTAACAAGATGGTTTTAATACCCCTTGGAAGAGACGTGGAGTTCAGAGTGGTTTAACAAGACAATTTTAATGCCCCTTGGAAGAGACGTGGAGGTCACAGTGGAATAAAAAGACAATATCAATGCCCTTGGAAGAGACGTGGAGGTCCCAGTGGAATAGAAAGACAATATCAATGACCCTTGGAAGAGACGTGGAGGTCACAGTAGCTTAACAAGACGATTTTAATGCCCCTTGGAAGAGACGTGGAGTTCAGAGTGGTTTAACAAGACGGTTTTAATGCCCCTTGGAAGAGACGTGGAGTTCAGAGTGGTTTAACAAGACGGTTTTAATGCCCCTTGGAAGAGACATGGAGGTCACAGTGGAATAAAAAGACAATATCAATGACCCTTGGAAGAGACGTGGCGGTCACAGTAGCTTAACAAAACAATTTTAATGCCCCTTACAAGAGCCATGCAGTACAGCATATTAAAAACATTATTGCCATTATTGAGTGGGTCTCCCATAGTCTTTGCCTATGCCTTCCAAGCAAAAGCTGCTAAAAATTAGGACGGAGGAACTTGCAATGCCCCTTACAAGAGCCTTGCAGTACAGCATATTAAAAACATTATTCCCATTATTGGGGAATGGATCTCCCATAGTCTTTTCCTATGCCTTCCAAGCAAAAGCTGCCAAAAATTAGGACGGAGGAACTTCCAATCCTGGCAACACGGACTACGGTCACCCTGGTGGTTTAGTGGTGGTGGAGGCTGAGGATAAGGAGAAGAGCAAAAAACAGCCAAAATGGGGAAGCGTATACCCATGTGTGGGTGAGAAGCGGTGCATGGGAATACACCTCTCGAAAAACCACAGTGGATTTGACTTTATGTTACTCTGCTGTCATTTGGTGGTGATGAGAAGTCTGGCCCAATCCAGCCCTTGTTCATTTTGATAAGGGTCAGCTTGTCAGCATTGTCAGTTGACAGGCGAGTGGGCTTATCAGTTATGATTCCTCCAGCGGTACTAAAAATATGCTCCGATGACACGCTAGCGGCAGGGCAGACCAGGACCTCCAAGGTGTACAGAGCAAGTTCATTCCAAGTTTCCAGCTTGGATGCCCAATAATTAAAAGGCACAGAGGAATCACGGAGGACGCTGGTACGGTCGGCATGTTACTTCCTCACCATCTTTTGAAACTTTCCACTCCTTGTGAGAGTACCCCACGCCTCAGGGCCAGTAAGCTGGGTGGGTCTCAGAAAACTGTCCCAGAACGTTGACAGTGTTCCCCTGCCTCTGCTGGATTGGAGTTGCGTCTCTCTCGCCTGTACACCTTGGTTGGGCAACGAACTGTGACCTCTGCTGCTAGCATGTTCAGATGGGAATTTTTTTAACAGTTCTGCAGCAAGGGCCTTCTGGTACTGCCCCATTTTTGTAGACCTCTCCACCTCAGGAATAAGAGAGTAAAAGTTCTCCTTGTAGCGGGGGTCTAAAACTGTCACCAACCAGTAATGACTGTCACCCAACATTTTGACAACGCGAGGGTAACGGTTAAGGCAGCGTAACATAAAGTCAGCCATGCGTGCCAGACTGGTAACGGGCAAGACTTCCGTGTCCTCACCAAGATGACGACTGACCATGCTCTCCTCATTCTCCCCCTGTCCTCAGGCCACCCACGCTGAACCGACTGTATGACAGTTGTACCGTTATTACGTCTACAGCGCATGATACCAGCTCCTGTTCTTCCTCCTCCTTCACCTCCTCTTGCTCATTGTCCCCCAATGCACGTTGGGATGAGATGAGGCTGGGCTGTGAGTAATCGCCCGCTACGGCTTCTTGATCCATCTCATCATACTCTGGCTGCAATGCCTCCTCTTTAATTCTCTGCAGAGAGCGTTGCAAAAGACAGACAAGTGGGATGCTGACGCTAATGATGGCATCATCGCCACTCTCCATCTTGGTGGACTCCTCAAAGTTTGTCAGGATGTTACATATGTCAGACAACCAGGTCCACTCCTGGGGTCTTATGTGTGGAGTCTGACTTGAATATCGACGGCCTTGTTGCAGCTGGTACTCCACAACTGCTCTCTTCTGCTCACAAATCCTTTGCAACATGTGGAGGGTAGAGTTCCAACGTGTGGGGACATCACACACCAGTCGGTGTGACGGAAGCTGCAAACGCTGCTGCAACACAGCAAGGGCGGCGGAAGCTGTAGCCAACTTCTGAAAATGAGCTGACAGGTGGCGTACTTTGACGAGCAGAACTGGCAACTCGGGGTACAATTTAAGAAACCGCTGAACCACGAGGTGAAGCACATGAGTCAGGCATGGTACGTGTGTGATCTCGCCTCGCCTCAGAGTCGCAACCAGGTTAAGGCCATTGTCACACACGACCATGCCTGGATGTAGGTTCAGCAGTCTCAGCCACAGATCTGCCTGCTCCTTCACAGCTGTCCACAACTCACAAGCAGTGTGAGGTTTATCACCTAAGCTTATGAGTTTCAGCACAGCCTTTTGCCGCTTGGCTGAGGCAGTACTGCAGTGCTTCCAGCTTGTAACTGATGTGGTGATATCTGAGATGGAGGCTGAACATGAAGAGGAGGAGGCGGATGATGAGCAGGAGCTGTACACTGTGGGGGCAACTCTGACTGACATAGGGCCCGCAATTCTCAGTGTGGGGAGGATGTGTTCTGTCCCAAGGTCCGACTGGGTCCCGGCTTCCACTAGGTTTACCCAGTGTGCCGTCAGGGAGATGTACCATCCCTGGCCACAAGCACTTGTCCACGTGTCCGTTGTCAGGTGGACTCTCCCAGTAACTGTGTTGTTGAGGGCACGGCAGATGTTTTGGGACACGTGCTTGTGTAGTGCGGGGATGGCACACCGGGCAAAATAGTGTCGGCTGGGGACCGAGTACCGAGGGACGGCCACCGCCATAAGGTTGTGGAAGGATTCCGTCTCCACCAGCCTAAAAAGCAGCATTTCCAACACAAGCAGTCGTGAAATGTGCGAATTTAGGACTGTAGCCTGTGGGGCGTTGGCTGCGAATTTGCTCTTTCATTCAAAGGTCTGGTATATGGACAAATGAACGCTGCGGTGGGACGTGAACGTGGACGTTGATGCTGTTTCTTGAGAAACTGCCATAACAAGTGAAGACTGAGAGGAGGGGGAATCTTTGCATCCAGTATGGACAGGGGATTGCCTTGCACGCACAACAGGGGGTTCTCTTACATGCACTACAGCGGAAGAAGCAGTGGTGACACCCGCTGACACTGGTCGTGGACCCTGGGGTTTGCCCCACAAAGTCTGGTGCTTTGCTGACCAGTGCCTGATCATGCTGGTGGTGGTCAGGCTGGTAGTTTTGTCACCCCTCCTGATGCTGGCCTGGCAGGTGGTACAAATGGCCTTTTTGGGGTTATCAGCAGAGTCTTTAAAAAAATTCCAGACTCTGGAAGACCTACCGGTTGTACTGGCAACTAGAGATGAGCGTTGTTCTACTTGAACTGTTCGCCAATCTCAAATTCGAGCTGTTTTGGGCGGTGTTCGAGCCGTTCGGCGAACACGAACAATTTGAGAAAAATTCGGCTGTTCGAGGTTATGTTCGATAACTGTTCGTGCACCAAAATCATAACTGGATTTTTTCTCAGTAATGATGAAAATTAATGTTAATACGCAGTTTGAGTGTACAGCGGGGTGGGGGGAGGGGCAGGGGATGGATCTCTGCAGGAACAATGAAGATCTCCATTTTTTTTTCTCTTTCCGCATTTGCAGTGGGGAGGTGCAATCTGTCAGCCTATCAGCAGCGCACACACGGAGCGAAGTGCTTTTTTTCACACAAGCAACGGCATGTGTCATTGGCAGTGTATGTCACATGTCCTTGCCCTATAAGACCAAGCCATTTTCCCCGTCGCCACCATTTTCTCACTGCTGCAGCTGCGTGTTAGACGGCACCGCTGTTGCTGTGTGCGCTATACCTTGTTAATTTCAAGCCAATTTTCGCACAAATCTACAGATAGCTTGGGAGTAGGGAATAGTTGTGATTGCAGTCCTTTTAAGGACTAGGTTACAGCATTTCCTACAACTTTTATCAGGCAGGTCTGTGCTCTTAAATAGATAGATTGTGGGAGTAAAGACTAATTGTAATTGGAGTCCTTTTCAGGACTAGGTTACATCAGTTCCTATAAGTTTTTGCCAGGCAGGTCTGTGCCAGTGCTGTGCAAGTTTTTTTCACAGCATTTGGCTGAATCTAGCAAAGCTAATCCTTTTTGGCCTATTGCAGAGTGTGTTAGTCAGTGGAGTAGCCTATCTGTGTTGCAAGATATACGACCTGTGTATAGAATACCAATTTTTTTACTGCACCTAGTGAAGTAAAATCTTTTGGGCATAGCATCATTGTATTAGTCCATCTATACTGACCTCCATCAGGTTGCAAATTGAATATAATTTTTTTCTGCATCTAGCTCTGAAAAAATATTGGGCTTCTAGCTGTGTGTGGGACTTGTTCTATTAATCCATCTATACAGACCTCCATCAGGTTGCAAACTGAATATATTTTTTTCTGCATCTACCTCTGAAAAAATATTGGGCTTCTAGCTGTGTGTGGGACTTGTTCTATTAATCCATCTATACAGACGTCCATCAGGTTGCAAACTGAATATATTTTTTTCTGCATCTACCTCTGAAAAAATATTGGGCTTCTAGCTGTGTGTGGGACTTGTTCTATTAATCCATCTATACAGACCTCCATCAGGTTACAAACTGAATATATTTTTTTCTGCATCTACCTCTGAAAAAATATTGGGCTTCTAGCTGTGTGTGGGACTTGTTGTATTAGTCCATCTATACTGACCTCCATCAGGTTGCAAACTGAATATATTTTTTTCTGCATCTACCTCTGAAAAAATATTGGGCTTCTAGCTGTGTGTGGGACTTGTTGTATCAGTCCATCTATACTGACCTCCATCAGGTTGCAAACTGAATATATTTTTTTCTGCATCTACCTCTGAAAAAATATTGGGCTTCTAGCTGTGTGTGGGACTTGTTCTATTAATCCATCTATACAGACCTCCATCAGGTTGCAAACTGAATATATTTTTTTCTGCATCAACCTCTGAAAAAATATTGGGCTTCTAGCTGTGTGTGGGACTTGTTCTATTAATCCATCTATACAGACCTCCATCAGGTTGCAAACTGAATATATTTTTTTCTGCATCTACCTCTGAAAAAATATTGGGCTTCTAGCTGTGTGTGGGACTTGTTCTAATAATCCATCTATACAGACTTCCATCAGGTTGCAAACTGAATATATTTTTTTCTGCATCTACCTCTGAAAAAATATTGGGCTTCTAGCTGTGTGTGGGACTTGTTCTATTAATCCATCTATACAGACCTCCATCAGGTTGCAAACTGAATATATTTTTTTCGGCATCAACCTCTGAAAAAATATTGGGCTTCTAGCTGTGTGTGGGACTTGTTCTATTAATCCATCTATACAGACCTCCATCAGGTTGCAAACTGAATATATTTTTTTCTGCATCTACCTCTGAAAAAATATTGGGCTTCTAGCTGTGTGTGGGACTTGTTCTATTAATCCATCTATACAGACCTGCATCAGGTTGCAAACTGAATATATTTTTTTCTGCATCTACCTCTGAAAAAATATTGGGCTTCTAGCTGTGTGTGGGACTTGTTCTATTAATCCATCTATACAGACCTCCATCAGGTTGCAAATTGAATATAATTTTTTTCTGCATCTAACCCAGCCAATAGTTTTGGCCTAATACCACAGTTTGGCCACTCAGCTCTGCTCGGTTCCCATCCATTGTTTTTTTGTGCAAACAACTCCAGAGTTGTGAATTAGTTAACCACCAAAATGAGTGGAAAAAGGCCTGCTGCTGGTGGAAAGGGGAATAGGCGTGTTGGGAAGGGGAAAAAAGGTTGTGTCCGTGGGGTAGGTGTTAAAGCAACAGTAACATCTGCAGAAGAAAGACCATCTTCCAGCCAAACTAAAATGTCTACTTCTTTTAGCGGACAATGTGATAAGATCCCTTTCTTACGGCCACGCCAATCGCTACAAATTCCAGATGAGGCACAAACACAGCAGGTGATTCAGCGGATATCAAGTGCTCCTTTAAGTGGGCTCTCCTCCACATCAACTTCAACATCACAAATACTCCAGTCCTCAAAGGTGTCACCCCAATCGCACTTGCTTCCTCACAGCGCCCAAATCTCCAGCTGCCCGTCTGAGTATGAGGTAGAACAGATGGTTGAGTCTGCAGAGCTGTTTACTCATACTATAGCCTGGGAATCAGAGGTCGACTCCAGCGCTTCTGTGAATCCAGACTAGGAAATGATCTGCACTGATGCCCAGAATCTTTATGAGTCGGATCCAGGACCAGACGCAGAAGGTTCTAACCATAATGTAGACCCTCATTCCCAAACTGTAACTCCTGTTGGTGGAGACAATGAGGAAGACGATGATAAGACTCAAATACCTGATTGGAGCGACAACTTTAGTTTTTTGTCAGGGCAGGAACAGGTTGGCTCTGAGGACGACGGGTGTGATAACGCACAGGGTGATGATGAGGTTGGACATCCCACTTACTGTCAACCCACAGTCATCCAAGAGATGAGGTCAGCAGAGGAGGTGGAGGAAGATGCTAGTGACGACGAGGTCAGGTTACGCCTTACTGGACAGAGACGCAGTACTGGAAGCACGTCAACAACTGCATCCTCAAACACAACTCTGCCTCTCACCACAAGTCGTGGTGGCTCTTCAGGTCGCATGGGTGCTAAGCCTTGCATAGCCTGGGCATTTTTTCAGATCGATAAAGATGACCCAACTCGTGTTATCTGTAACATTTGTCAGCAAAAGCTAAGTAGAGGCCAAAAAATACATAGTTTGAGTACTTCATGCATGAACCGGCACATGGACATGAAGCATAAGTTGCAGTGGGAAGCTCAGTGTGCTACAATGCGGCCTAGCCGGCCGGGCCAACCACCGTCTGCCATATCTTGTGCATCCGCGGCCTCTTCATCCTCTGTGACTGGGGGGACAGCAGTCACACCTGTTTTGGGGCGCAGACCTGCCACCTCTTTACCCGCAACAGCCAGCGTGATTGGCAGGTTATCATTTTCTTTGGAGGTGGTAACACCAGCTGGTGTTGAGCGCTGTCCGACATCGATAGCACCACCTTTGGATCAAGGCAACCTAACATGTCCGCCTGCATCTTCCTCACAGACCGGCAGTTTGCCGGGGACACCCTTATCAACCCCGTCTAAGCACAATAGCCAGCCCTCGGTCCCTCAGATGTGGACAAGTAAAAGACCATTTCCTCCTAGCCATGAGAAAGCTAAGAGGTTGAATTTCACCATCTGCAAGCTCTTGGCTACAGAAATGCTGCCTTTCCGCCTGGTGGACATGCAGAAAAATGATCTTGCTGTGAAATACACGGTTCTTCTTCTTGAACCATGGCAGGAAGTGCTGTTTGAGAAAATCCACATACATTATGGAGTTCATCTTTAGCGCCTTCAGGGATCCTAAAGGGGCCGACAATCTCTCTCCCCATGATTCCAGCCCAAAACATTACTCCACCTCCTCCTTGTTGGCGCTGTAGCCGTGTTTGCGTGGGGTGTCCATCAACCAGCCATCCTCCACTCCATCCATCTGGACCATCGAGCGCTGCACGGCACTCATCCGTGAACAAAACAGTTGTGAAATCAGTCTTCATGTAATGTTTGGCCCACTGGAGCCGTTTCTGCTTGTGTGAAGTGGATAGAGGAGGTCGACAGGATGGCGTATGCACAGCTGCAAACCTCTGAAGGACCCTGCATCTTGTTGTTCGGGGGACGTTGGAGGCACAAGCAGCTTCAAAAACTTGTCTGCTGCTATGACAAGGCTTTTTTGCCACTGCTCTTTCAACCTGACGTAATTGCCTGTAGGAAAGAGTCCTCAATTTGCCCTTATCAGCACGCACACGTGTGTACTGTGAATCAGCTACATACTTCTTGATTGCCAAGACACTTCATCCTGATCATCGCACAATGTTGATTGTAGTCATGCCTTGACCTAAACACTCCACAATTTGTTGCTTCTCAGCAGCCGACACATCCCTTTTCTTTCCCATTTTGGCAGAAAATGTAGGCTGCTTAATAATGTGAGACAACCTTCTTAAGTAGTCTTGCCTTTCATTGGACACACCTGCCAAACTAATTAGCACAGGTGTCTGCAATTGCTTACAGTGATATAAAGAGCCCTGACACACATCACCATCAATGAGTTTAACTGACAAACAAACAAATTCTTCCCTTATCACTCCTAAACACTTTTTGCATAATAATTTGGAACGCAGTGTACATGTGCTTTTCCACAAAACACCAGTGGTTCACGTAGTGAATCTTACAGTTCTAACTTGCCAACCGTGGTCTGTATGGAGTTGTTCAATAAAGGGCCCAAAATTAAGATAACATAGATGGGAGAGGTCTCTATGAATAGGAATTCCTAAGTATTTGATACCCTGTGAGGGCCACACAAAGGGAAAGTTGGACTGGATGGAATCCTATATGGATTTGGAGAGGGAGACATCAAGGGCCTCAGACCTCGCTGCATTGATTTTAAAATTTGACCATGTAACAAAGTGATCTATTTCAGCCATAACAGCATGGATGGATATATGTGATTGAGTGATATATACTAGGACATCATCAGCAAATAGAGAGCACTTGTACTCGGTGCCTCCCACCTCAATCCACCTAATATTGGGGTTATGGCGAATTGATGAGAGCAGGTGCTCCGTCACTAGGATGTATAAGAGAGGGGACAGAGGACATCCCTGCCTTGTCCCATTGGTGATTGTGAAAGGTGATGAAAATGTTCTGATGCACCCCCTGGGCCTTGGGACACCCGGAGCCGGACCCTTTTTGGTGGATGCTGGTGGTTGTAGTCTTCGTGGCGGCGACCCGGTTCCGTGGCTCAGGGTGGTCAAACCAGTGGCGGAACTATTTATGTGGTTTTGATGTTTAAATGTCCGACTACGCCACCCGTGGATTGCGGTCAGAGTGAACCGCCGCTGCAGGGCAGACCGCTGAGGCTGGTGTTGTGGGTGCAGCAGAGCGTAGCATAACTGCCCACGGGAGGAGTATAGCCTCAGGGCAGTGTATGCGGAGGATGGGGGTGATGGTGCAGGGCAGCAGCAGTAACGACACGGAGTCAGTGATGCAGTCCAGGGCCTTTACTCACAGTTCTTATTATCCAGACCACGTCTGCAGGTAACGGCTGCCCACGTCGTACTGTGCTCACCAGGTGAGGGGCTCAGACAACTCCCAGATAACTTTGGAGCGCTTCACAGGACCCCCTTTGTGTGTCCTTTGTCTGGCCTTTCTTACCAACCCTTCTGTCCGGCTGCCTCGGGCCTCCTCTTGGTAAACTTGGCGCCAGTTTCCCTGACCCTATGTGGTGCCTTCCTAGCGGGTGTAGCGAGGGGCTGCGCCACATAAAATGTCACAGCCTCCGGTTTCTAGCTGAGGGTCGTTTCCTGCCTCCACTAGTTTCGGGGACCGGTCTCCCCCTTTGGCCCGACCCCTCCACGCAGGTGGATTCGGGCGTGCGGTGGCGACTCGCCCGTCCGCACCCCTGGGATCCCTTCATTCCTCGTTCCTGGAGCCTTCTCCGCTCATCTTCCTTCCTTCTCCCTCTTCCAGGCCTGGGCCTCTGTTACTAGGCCCGCCTCCGGAGCAGAGCTCATGCAGAGCCCCTGCTCCCTGCCACTTCTGCTCAGACTTCTCTGCACTGAACTAAGATGGTGCCCACCTTTTATACTCCCTTCTCAATGCACCCAGGAACTGCTTCCTCCCTGCTCCTGCACTACAGGGTTCCCCTTCCTCAGTGTTCCCTCCCCCCACTCCAGCCAGGGACAGGGACTGTCGTGCCCATCTCAGATGCATATTGGTCGCCCTACCCCACGGCAATGTGGTGTAATGCATGCAGGTGTCGGGTCCTGATCCACACTCCATCCTTACCTGAGAGTGAGATATCACACCTCTGGGTGAGGTGCAATACCTCTGTAGCAACCGAGCCCTCAGGGTGCTACAGTTCCATTTATCTTCAGCTTAGGTGACGTATTGTGATACAGGGCCGTGATTTTGGCTATAAAAGGGTCCCCTAGACCCCTACCCCAAGCTTTTTAAGAGAATCATATATGGCGTGCCAGGAGACTCTATGGAATGCTTTCTCAGCATCCAACGAGAGTATCTAATTACAAATTTTTAACTGCATCTAGCCCAGGAAATACTTTGTGCCTAGTAGCAGTGTCTGCTAGTCAGCGGATTATCCCGGCTGTTAAGCAAGCTACACCACCTGTAGTTTAGACACTTAATTTTTTCAAAGGAAATGCTTCGGGACCATGGGATACTCAGTGAAGAGCATCAGGAGGCACCCCAAGGCATAGGGGCTGGGACTGGCAGTAGGATGCCTTGCGGTGGACAGCCGAGCTCGATCCTTATAAAAGCTTTTTAACTGCAGCAGCTTTAGTGGACGCTACTGGAGCTGGAATTACGCGGCTGCTGGCATGAGACTTGCCCTCCAATAGATCCTTGTAAATGGATTTAAAGTGTATTCATTCAAATAAGAGAGACAATTTAAATTAAAAAGCTTAGAGCTGCCTCCACCACAGGGGGGCTCGCTCGACCCACCAGCAGACAGGCACCAGTATTGGGAGAGGGGGGCTGGCCATCAGGGTTCACCGCGGCTCTGGCACAAACCCGGCGACACGGAGGTAGCACGGGCAGGAGCGGACTGGCCGTGTCGGCTTCTCACTTTTTGGATTTTAGAAGGGCATGACATGCCTATATCTGTGTCTCCCCCTCCTTTTACTCCTCCACCTCTTTTCTTTTCGCATGACTATATGTACTTGTCACTTTTCCATGTGTTAGTTATGTCTTCTGAGCAGTTTGTCAGCTTTTGGACACCTTTGAAGGTGTTTTCTATGTGTTTCTATGTGTTTTTGTTTGCCTGCCATTGGTTTTAACGGTGTTCGAAGGTGTTCGACGAACAGTTCGACGAACAGTTCGGCGAACACACGGGTGTTCGACGAACCGAACCGAACTCGAACACTACGGGGGTGGCTCAACACTACTGGCAACGTCCCTCGTGTTGGTGTTACGGGGAACGGTTGCCCGCCTTCTGTTTGTGGCCACCACACTGCTTCTTCCTGCCTGTTAGGGTACTCTGCCTCCCTCCCCCTGTGTGCTGCTGGCCTCGCTCTGCGTGTCCTCCTGCCACGTTGGGTCAGTTACTAGATCATCTACCACCTCATCCTCTTCCACATCCGCACCACGGTGCTACTCCTCACTTCTTGGCAATTGTGTCTCGTCATCGTCCACCTCTTGTGACAAATTGCCAGCGTCGACTTCCTGTGGCCATGGCTGTTCAAATATTTGGCCATCGCTACATGGGATCTCCTCTTCCACCACTTCAAACGGAGCAGGTGAGGGGTCCAAATATGGAAATGGACCAGTGAACAGCTCTTCATAGTGTCCAACTGTGGGATCAGTTGCTGTATGACGACACTCGGCATGGTGGGAGGAAGGAGCATCAAGGTGAGGAGGAGTATGCGGTCGAGACTCACGGCTACTAAGACTTGACCGTGTGTAAGCCAGACCGGAGGTGGTGGTGCCCAGGTGACTGGAAGTATTATCTGCTATCCAATTAATAACCTGTTCACACTGATCAGTTGGCAATAGTGGTGTTGTTGTGTGCTTCCCTAGTAATTCGGTCAAGAACTGGAAGCGAGAAGATGTGGCTGTTGGTTATGGCACATTTTCACCTTGGCCACGGCCCCGTCCTCTGCACGCACCTTCACCAGAACGTCCAGTTCCACATCCCTTGCCACGCGCCTTGCCCATTGTAAATGAAGTAAAATAGCTTACACTCGCACTATCAATGGCAAAAGGGTAATAAAAATGAGATTAGAACCGTGGAAGAGGAAAACCACAGTTCTAGTTCTCTGGCCTCCACCCGAATCTTTTAAACAGATATATTTGTGTCTGAACAGTCAGCGAGACACTGAAACTGTTTTTTTTATGTAAAAAGGCAAAAAGGTGGATTACACCCAGATTTGAACCGTGGAAGAGGAAAACCACAGTTCTATTTCTCTGGCCTACACCAGATTCTTTTAAACAGATATATTTGTGTCTGAACAGTCAGCGAGACACTGAAACTGTTTTTTTATGTAAAAAAGGCAAAAAGGTGGATTACACCTAGATTTGAATCGTGGAAGAGGAAAACCACATTTCTATTTCTCTGGCCTACACCAGAATCTTTTAAACAGATATATTGGTGTCTGAACAGTCTGCAAGACACTCAAACTGTTTTTTTTTTATGTAAAAAAGGCAAAAAGGTGGATTACACCCAGATTTGAACAGTGGAAGAGGAAAACCACAGTTCTATTTCTCTGGCCTTCAGCAGAATCTTTTAAACAAATATATTTGTGTCTGAACAGTCAGTGAGACACTCAAACTGTTTTTTTTATGCAAAAGGTGAACTACACCCAGATTTGAACCGTGGAAGAGGAAAACCACAGTTCTAGTTGTCTGGCCTACACCAGAATCTTTTAAACAGATATATTTGTGTCTGAACAGTCAGCGAGACACTGAAACGTTTTTTTTTTAATGTAAAAAAGGCAAAAAGGTGGATTACACCCAGATTTGAACCGTGGAAGAGGAAAACCACAGTTCTATTTCTCTGGCCTACTCCAGAATCTTTTAAACAGATATATTTGTGTCTAAACAGTCAGCGAGACACTCAAACTGTTTTTTTTATGCAAAAAGGTGGATTACACCCAGATTTGAACCGTGGAAGAGGAAAACCACAGTTCTAGTTGTCTGGCCTACACCAGAATCTTTTAAACAGATATATTTGTGTCTGAACAGTCAGCGAGACACTCAAACTGTTTTTTTTTATGTAAAAAAGGCAAAAAGGTGGATTACTCCCAGATTTGAACCATGGAAGAGAAAAAACACAGTTGTAATTTCCTGGTGTATACCAAACTTTTTTAAATAGATATATTTGTGTCTGATCAGTCCGCGGGACACTCAAACTGTTTTTTTTATGGAAAAAATACAAAAAAGTGGATAATACAGAGATTTTAACCGTGGAACTGCAAAACCACAGTTCTAGTTATCTGGCTAGACTCTTTTAAACAGATATATTTGTGTCTGAACACTCACAGACACACTCAATTTTTTTGGGGGGGCGGGAAATAGCAAAAGGTTAATAAGACGGGTATTTGTACAGTCTGACTGAGGAAAAAAAAAAAGAGGATTTAGATGTAAAAAAGGATTTTTTCTGGCCCCTGAGACCTGGGGCTAAGTCTAGCAATTTGAGCAGCGGCAGCACACAGGACTGTAATGCAGTGTTCGTTGGTATAACCACGGCATCTCCTATACAGCCCGCTTGCCTGCCTGCCTGATATCTGGGATGGATATTCGTCCTCAGAAGGACTGTTTGTTTGATTTTGCAGCCTTTAGAGACCCTAAACTACCTATTTCGCAGTATAAATCTCTCCCTAGCTCAGCAGCACTCTCCCTACACTGTGTGATCCGGAGCGACTGTGTCCAAGATGGCGGCGCCCGGTTTTAAATACTCGAGGTGACGCTGTGCGGCCAGCCAATCACTGTAATGCCCACAACCAACATGGCTGTTTCATTACAGTGACTGGCTGGTAGGGTTGAGCGAGTATTTTCTGACCGAGTTTGCTCGGGCCGAGCTCCGAGTATTTACAGCTGCTCGGTGATATGGTTGAATCGCTCCCGTGTGCATGATTTGCAACTGTTTGACAGCTTTATTACATGTGAGGAATGTGTAAGAAATAGACATTCCTCACATGTAATAAAACTGTCAAACAGTTGCAAATCATGCACACGGGAGCGATTCAACCATATCACCGAGCAGCTATAAATACTCGGAGCTCGGCCCGAGCATACTCGGCGAAAGGGTTAATAGAACATACTCGCTCAACACTACTGGCTGGCAATCCCTGCATGTTCATTGGCTCTGCAAAGAGCGCCAAACATGCAGGGCGGAGACCCGAGCTCCCGCCCGAGTAACCTGAAAATGCTCGGTGCTCGCCGAACATCCCGAGTAGTGAGATGCTCGGGCGAGTACCGAGCAGTGTCGAGCATGCTTGCTCCACACTAGCTGTTATACAAGGAGAGCTAGAGAGATCATTAATAGATCATCAACCCAGCAGTAGGTTCAGTATCCATTCCTCCCAACTTTCAAATAAGAAAATGAAGGACAGACTATATGGTGCACTTTGCATACTGCAGCAAAAATTTACCATTTCATATTCACATGGCCCACTGAGTGTAATGAGTTTTGTCAACTTTAGGTCTAGATTTCAATCATATTTCACATCTAAGTTCTTGTTCTTATAAGTTCACAGTGAGGCCATCTTCTCAGTGCTCCCCTTTGCTCTTAGGCCATCTTCTCAGTGTTCCCCTCAGCATTCAGGTCATATCCTCAGCACTCCTTTCTGCCTTCAGGCCCTCTCCACAGCTCTCATTTATGCATTCAGGCCCTCTCCTCAGCTCTACTCTTTTCTCTCAGGCCCTCTCTTCAGCACTCCTCTCTCCGCCTCACCATTTCTTCCCTCTGCCCTAAGGCCGTTTCCTCAGCACTCCCGTCTGTCCTCAGGCCATCTTCTCAGCACTCCTCCCTGGCCTCAGCTGTCTCCTCAGCACTCCTTTCTGCCCTTAGGCCATCTCTTCTGCATACCTCTCTGCCTTTTGGCCATCTCCTCAGTACACATCTCTGTTCTCAGGTCATCTTTTCAACATTCTTCTTTGCCCTCATGCCATCTTCTTGGTGTTCCTGTCTGCAGTCAGGCCAAGGCAGTTAGGCCAATTTTACCACCCACAAAACGGCCTAAAAAGACCCAGAAAACAATTCCTGAATTGCTGTTTTTTTGTTTATTCTGTGTCACAAAAATCAGAATAGAAAGCGTTCAAAAAATGTCATGTGACCGAAAATGATACGAATAAAAACGTCAATGCCCTCACATGACTCTGTCGTCAGATATATGGAAAAATTCTAGCTCTCAAAATATGGTGATGCAAAAACTAGTTTTTGCATAAAAAAGCTTATTTTAGTGTGTGACAGCAGCCAAACACAAAAATCCGATATAAGTCTGGTATCACTGTAATCGCACCGACCGGATCCGAAGAATAAATTTGTCGAATAACTCGTACCGCATGAGAAACGGCACAAAAAATAAATAAAACCAATTCTTGACCTGCTGTTGATTTTTTCATTCTGCCTCCCAAAGAGGAGAAAACAAGGGGATCAGCTACTTTGGATCTAATCCTTATAAACAGGGAGGAAATGGTTGAGGAGGTAAAGGTGGCTGGGACCCTAGGAGGCAGCGATCATGCTATTATAGAATTTTGGATAACTAGAGGAGGAAGACATGTGAAGACTCAAACTTCAAGGTTAGTTTTTAGAAAGGCAGATTTTAAGAGACTCAGAAAGAGAATAGGAGGGATCCAATGGCTGGATGTCCTTAAGGACAAAAATGTCCAGGAAGGATGGGAAATTTTTAAAAATGAGATTCTCAAAGCACAATCGTTAACAATCCCGAAAAGTAGGAAGAATGGGAAGCATTTAAGGAAACCAGGATGGATGAACACAGAACTTAAACACATGCTAAAAAGAAAGAAAGAAATGTTTATTAAATGGAAAGAGGGAGGCATATCTAAAGAAGATTATAATGCAGTCTGCAGATCCTGCAGGGCACGTATCAGGTTAGCTAAAGCTGACAATGAATTAAGGCTTGCAAGAGATGTCAAAAGCAATAAAAAAGGATTTTGGGGGTATGTCAAAAGTAAAAGAAAACTCAAAGATGCTATAGGATTTTTACAGGATGAAAATGGAGAAATGGTAAGAGAGGATGTTGAGAAGGCCGAACTTTTTAATTCCTATTTTGCATCTGTTTTCTCTCAGAAAGAAAATGTAACATCAACTGATCTTCACTGTCCTTTTAAAGGAATAGAAGAATCCAAGTTATCTGTAAACAGAAAGATTGTGAATATTTAGCTAACATAAATGAGTTCAAGTCTCCAGGTCCAGATGAATTACACCCCAGAGTACTGAAGGAGATCGTAGAAGAAATTTTAGAACCACTCTCCATAATCTTTGAAAATTCTTGGAGAACAGGAGAAGTCCCAGAAGACTGGAGAAGAGCAAATGTTGTTCCTATCTTCAAAAAGGGGAAGAAGGTGGACCAAGGGAACTATAGGCCGGTGAGTCTGACTTCTATACCAGGAAAGATCTTTGAACAAATTATTAAACAACATGTATGCAAGTACCTGGATAAGAATGAAGTGATTAACCAGAGTCAGCATGGGTTTGTAACTAACAAGTCATGTCAGACTAACTTAATTTCCTTCTATGACAGAATCACTGACTGGGTGGATCAGGGAAATGCTGTAGATATAGTATATCTTGACTTCAGCAAAGCATTTGACAAAGTATCTCACACCATCCTTATTGAAAAAATGACCAAGTATGCAATGGACCAGGCAACTGTTAGGTGGATTCATAACTGGCTTAGTGATCGGACTCAAAGGGTGGTTGTAAATGGCTTCACATCCAGCTGGATGAATGTCTCAAGTGGGGTACCACAGGGCTCTGTCCTGGGACCTGTATTGTTCAACATCTTCATCAATGATTTAGATGAAGGAATTGAGGGTAAACTGATTAAATTTGCTGATGACACAAAGCTAGGAGGGATAGCTAATACTAGAGAAGAGAGAGAGAGGATTCAAAAAGACCTAAATAAACTGGAGCAGTGGGCAGCAACCAACAGAATGTTTTTTAACAGGGAAAAATGCAAAGTACTACATCTGGGCAATAAAAATGAAAAAAGCATATACAGAATAGGAGGAATAGAGCTAAGCAACAGTACATGTGAAAAAGACTTAGGTATACTAATAGATCATAGACTGAACATGAGTCAACAGTGTGATGCAGCAGCAAAAAAGGCAAATACAATTCTGGGATGTATTAACAGAAGCATACAGTCTAGATCACGTGAAGTCATTATCGGTCTTTACTCCTCTTTGGTCAGACCTCATCTGGAATACTGTGTACAGTTTTGGGCACCACATTTTAAAAAAGACATCGACAAACTGGAGCAAGTTCAGAGAAGAGCGACCAGAATGGTGACTGGTCTGCAAACCATGTCCTATGAGGAACGGTTGCAGGATTTGGGAATGTTTAGCTTGCAAAAAAGAAGACTGAGAGGAGACTTAATAGCTGTCTACAAATATGTCAAGGGCTGTCACATTGTAGAAGGATCATCTTTATTCTCATTTTCACAAGGAAAGACTAGAAGCAATGGGATGAAACTAAATGGGAGGAGACACAGATTAGATATTAGAAAAAACTTTTTGACAGTTAGGGTGATTAATGAGTGGAACAGGCTGCCACGAGAGGTGGTGAGTTCCCCTTCAATGGACGTCTTCAAACAGAGGCTGGACAGACATCTGTCTGAGATGATTTAGTGAATCCTGCTTTGAGCAGGGGGTTGGACCAGATGACCCAGGAGGTCCCTTCCAACTCTACCATTCTATGATTCTATGAAGATTGAGGTAAGGCTCGGCTCTCATTTATCCTGCGCTGAGTGCTTACATCGGGGTTCCTGTGTAAATCTCTGAAATACGTGTTTCAGACGGAACCCCCGGCAGAAGATTCCCTTTAATGAGGCAGATGGAGGGACTGTGGACGCCGTCTGACCGGTAATCCAGTGGTATCCATCTTTTTAGGTGCGCATAAAAGCGTGGTCTGCTGTGTAATCCCACCTCCACCACTGATTGGCAGCTTGGTGACAATACACAGTGTACACAGGGAGTTGTCAGTCAGGGGTGTGGGCGCAGTTATACACAGCTCAGCATTTTGAGCACTGCTACATCTACAACAAAGAAAACAAGGATTATGGCAAAATTGCACCAAGCAGTCCAGTAAGTGGTAAATCAGTGGAATCAGGGTCTCTGTCCCTATGTTATTCTACTCTCAGGTAACATAGCAAAAATCTGCTGACATATTCATTTTACATGTCAGAGATTAATTGCAGAATTAATGAGTTAAACAGTAGCAATCGGAGCTCAGCTCCAAATGCTAAAAATACATGCAGATGCTGACTGTATAACATAGGCAGTATCTGCCAGATAAACTGCTGGGCCCACTTCATACACCTGCACTCGGTGTGTGATGTACATGTATATTACATGTTGGGTATCAGATATCTTGATCCTCATAGAGGTATTAGCTTCAGAGAAAGAATCCCCACATCAAATTCAAGAAGTAGTCTCTAATAGCAACCACTGATGCAATGCACTATTGTGTCAAAATCAAGGTACCAGAACCAGAAGCATTGTTTTCCAAATCCGAGGTCAGAGCCATCAAACTTAATTCAATACAATAGACAGGTTCAGATTAGTGCAGGCAATGAACTCAGGGCTGCCACCAGGAATTTCAGGGCCTCGTACTGGCAAAATTTTTGGGCCCCTTGAGACTCCGCCCAGGCTCCACGCCAGCTCCACCTCCACCCCTCGAACCTTCCACAGTCCCACCACCCACTCTTGGAAAAACTCCACTTCTGCACCACATCCTCACCAATCACACATTAACAGTTCCCATTGAACCACATACACAGCCAGCAGCTTTTGTTTTGGCCAAAAGAGATTTTAAGCCATCACCACAACAATGTAGACTCTTCTGGCCAGTTCCTACTCTACTCTAACCTATTAAACATTTCTTGTAATCCCCCTACTCTTTTTAAATATATTTTTCTTTATGAGAATGTGTCACATTTTTTAAAAATGACCAAGACTTTCAAGACTACTAAGGTCTCTTCATCAGGCATAGAATAACACAAAATCACATCCATATATGTAAGCACAACAGGACACAGAAATAATGAAATAGATGAGACAAGTGATGTGAAGCAGAACTATCATTATGGGAGAGGAATAAACAGTTGTGGCAGTAAATATTAAAGCAGTTCATAGATAAGGAGTGTGAAAGTTTTATTGTCCTGTGATTGAGGTCTAGTCCATGATTGTGATGCCCCCACACGGTCTGAGGAGCACATTCCTTAGTTGATATAGAAAGAAACAAATCCATTCATTCCTGCACTGAGTGTGTCAAATGTTATTATAAGATTGTATTCCCAGGCTCTTCTGTCTCTCTGAGATTTGAAGTTACCTTTTAATTAGAGATGAGCGTTGTTCTACTCGAACTGTTCGCCAATCTCAAATTCGAGCTGTTTTGGGCGGTGTTCGAGCCGTTCGGCGAACACGAACGATTTGAGAAAAATTCGGCTGTTCGAGGTTATGTTCGATAACTGTTCGTGCACCAAAATCATAACTGGATTTTTTCTCAGTAATGATGAAAATTAATGTTAATACGCAGTTTGAGTGTACAGCGGGGTGGGGGGAGGGGCAGGGGATGGATCTCTGCAGGAATAATGAAGATCTCCATTTTTTTTTCTCTTTCCCGCATTTACAGTGGGGAGGTGCAATCTGTCAGCCTATCAGCAGCGCACACACGGAGCGAAGTGCTTTTTTTCACACAAGCAAGGGCATGTGTCATTGGCAGTGTATGTCACATGTCCTTCCCCTATAAGACCAAGCCATTTTCCCCGTCGCCACCATTTTCTCACTGCTGCAGCTGCGTGTTAGACGGCACCGCTGTTGCTGTGTGCGCTATACCTTGTTAATTTCAAGCCAATTTTCGCACAAATCTACAGATAGCTTGGGAGTAGGGAATAGTTGTGATTGCAGTCCTTTTAAGGACTAGGTTACAGCATTTCCTACGACTTTTATCAGGCAGGTCTGTGCTCTTAAATAGATAGGTTGTGGGAGTAAAGACTAATTGTAATTGGAGTCCTTTTCAGGACTAGGTTACATCAGTTCCTATCAGTTTTTGCCAGGCAGGTCTGTGCCAGTGCTGTGCAAGTTTTTTTCAGAGCATTTGGGTGAATCTAGCAAAGCTAATCCTTTTTGGCCTATTGCAGAGTGTGTTAGTCAGTGGAGTAGCCTATCTGTGTTGCAAGATATACCACCTGTGTATAGAATACCAATTTTTTTACTGCACCTAGTGAAGTAAAATCTTTTGGGCATAGCATCATTCTATTAGTCCATCTATACTGACCTCCATCAGGTTGCAAATTGAATATAATTTTTTTCTGCATCTAGCTCTGAAAAAATATTTGGCCTTCTAGCAGTGTGTGGGACTTTCTCTATTAGTCCATCTATACTGACCTCCATCAGGTTGCAAACTGAATATAATTTTTTTCTGCATCTAGCTCTGAAAAAATATTTGGCCTTCTAGCAGTGTGTGGGACTTTCTATATCAGTCCATCTATACTGACCTCCATCAGGTTGCAAATTAAAAATAATTTTTATCTGCATCTAGCTCTGAAAAAATATTTGGGCTTCTAGCTGTGTGTGGGACTTGTTCTATTACTCCATCTATACTGACCTCCATCAGGTTGCAAATTGAATATAATTTTTTTCTGCATCTAGCTCTGAAAAAAATATTGGGCTTCTAGCTGTGTGTGGGACTTGTTGTATTAGTCCATCTATACTGACCTCCATCAGGTTGCAAACTGAATATATTTTTTTCTCCATCTACCTCTGAAAAAATATTGGGCTTCTAGCTGTGTGTGGGACTTGTTCTATTAATCCATCTATACAGACCTCCATCAGGTTGCAAACTGAATATAATTTTTTTCTGCATCTAGATCTGAAAAAATATTTGGCCTTCTAGCAGTGTGTGGGACTTTCTCTATTAGTCCATCTATACTGACCTCCATCAGGTTGCAAACTGAATATAATTTTTTTCTGCATCTAGCTCTGAAAAAATATTTGGCCTTCTAGCAATGTGTGGGACTTTCTCTATTAGTCCATCTATACTGACCTCCATCAGGTTGCAAATTAAAAATAATTTTTATCTGCATCTAGCTCTGAAAAAATATTTGGGCTTCTAGCTGTGTGTGGGACTTGTTCTATTACTCCATCTAGACTGACCTCCATCAGGTTGCAAATTGAATATAATTTTTTTCTGCATCTAGCTCTGAAAAAATATTGGGCTTCTAGCTGTGTGTGGGACTTGTTCTATTACTCCATCTATACTGACCTCCATCAGGTTGCAAACTGAATATATTTTTTTCTGCATCTACCTGTGAAAAAATATTGGGCTTCTAGCTGTGTGTGGGACTTGTTCTATTAATCCATCTATACAGACCTCCATCAGGTTGCAAACTGAATATAATTTTTTTCTGCATCTAGCTCTGAAAAAATATTTGGCCTTCTAGCAGTGTGTGGGACTTTCTCTATTAGTCCATCTATACTGACCTCCATCAGGTTGCAAATTAAAAATAATTTTTATCTGCATCTAGCACTGAAAAAATATTTGGGCTTCTAGCTGTGTGTGGGACTTGTTCTATTACTCCATCTATACTGACCTCCATCAGGTTGCAAATTGAATATAATTTTTTTCTGCATCTAGCTCTGAAAAAATATTGGGCTTCTAGCTGTGTGTGGGACTTGTTGTATTAGTCCATCTATACTGACCTCCATCAGGTTGCAAACTGAATATATTTTTTTCTGCATCTACCTCTGAAAAAATATTGGGCTTCTAGCTGTGTGTGGGACTTGTTCTATTAATCCATCTATACAGACCTCCATCAGGTTGCAAACGGAATATAATTTTTTTCTGCATCTAGCTCTGAAAAAATATTTGGCCTTCTAGCAGTGTGTGGGACTTTCTCTATTAGTCCATCTATACTGACCTCCATCAGGTTGCAAATTAAAAATAATTTTTATCTGCATCTAGCTCTGAAAAAATATTTGGGCTTCTAGCTGTGTGTGGGACTTGTTCTATTACTCCATCTATACTGACCTCCATCAGGTTGCAAATTGAATATAATTTTTTTCTGCATCTAGCTCTGAAAAAATATTGGGCTTCTAGCTGTGTGTGGGACTTGTTGTATTAGTCCATCTATACTGACCTCCATCAGGTTGCAAACTGAATATATTTTTTTCTGCATCTACCTCTGAAAAAATATTGGGCTTCTAGCTGTGTGTGGGACTTGTTCTATTAATCCATCTATACAGACCTCCATTAGGTTGCAAACTGAATATAATTTTTTTCTGCATCTAGCTCTGAAAAAATATTTGGCCTTCTAGCAGTGTGTGGGACTTTCTCTATTAGTCCATCTATACTGACCTCCATCAGGTTGCAAATTAAAAATAATTTTTATCTGCATCTAGCTCTGAAAAAATATTTGGGCTTCTAGCTGTGTGTGGGACTTGTTCTATTAGTCCATCTATACTGACCTCCATCAGGTTGCAAATTGAATATAATTTTTTTCTGCATCTAACCCAGCCAATAGTTTTGGCCTAATACCACAGTTTGGCCACTCAGCTCTACTCGGTTCCCATCCATTGTTTTTTTGTGCAAACAACTCGAGAGTTGTGAATTAGTTAACCACAAAAATGAGTGGAAAAAGGCCTGCTGCTGGTGGAAAGGGGAATAGGCGTGTTGGGAAGGGGAAAAAAGGTTGTGTCCGTGGGGTAGGTGTTAAAGCAACAGTAACATCTGCAGAAGAAAGACCATCTTCCAGCCAAACTAAAATGTCTACTTCTTTTAGCGGACAATGTGATAAGATCCCTTTCTTACGGCCACGCCAATCGCTACAAATTCCAGATGAGGCACAAAAACAGCAGGTGCTTCAACGGATATCAAGTGCTCCTTTAAGTGGGCTCTCCTCCACATCAACTTCAACATCACAAATACTCCAGTCCTCCAAGGTGTCACCCCAATCGCACTTGCTTCCTCACAGCTCCCAAATCTCCAGCTGCCCGTCTGAGTATGAGGTAGAACAGATGGTTGAGTCTGCAGAGCTGTTTACTCTTACTATAGCCTGGGAATCAGAGGTCGACTCCAGCGCTTCTGTGAATCCAGATGAGGAAATGATCTGCACTGATGCCCAGAATCTTTATGAGTCGGATCCAGGACCAGATGCAGAAGGTTCTGACCATAATGTAGACCCTCATTCCCAAACTGTAACTCCTGTTGGTGGAGACAATGAGGAAGACGATGATGAGGCTCAAATACCTGATTGGAGCGACAACTTTAGTTTTTTGTCAGGGCAGGAACAGGTTGGCTCTGAGGACGACGGGTGTGATAACGCACAGGGTGATGATGATGAGGTTGGAGATCCCACTTACTGTCAACCCACAGTCAGCCAAGAGATGAGGTCAGCAGAGGAGGTGGAGGAAGATGCTAGTGACGACGAGGTCAGGTTGCGCCTTCCTGGACAGAGACGTAGTACTGGAAGCACGTCAACAACTGCATCCTCAAACACAACTCTGCCTCTCACCACAAGTCGTGGTGGCTCTTCAGGTCGCATGGGTGCTAAGCCTTGCATAGCCTGGGCATTTTTTCAGATCGATAAAGATGACCCAACTCGTGTTATCTGTAACTTTTGTCAGCAAAAGCTAAGTAGAGGCCAAAAAATACATAGTTTGAGTACTTCATGCATGAACCGGCACATGGACATGAAGCATAAGTTGCAGTGGGAAGCTCAGTGTGCTACAATGCGGCCTAGCCGGCCGGGCAAACCACCATCTGCCATATCTTGTGCATCCGCGGCCTCTTCATCCTCTGTGACTGGGGGGACAGCAGTCACACCTGTTTTGGGGCGCAGACCTGCCACCTCTTTACCCGCAACAGCCAGCGTGATTGGCAGGTCATCATTTTCTTTGGAGGTGGTAACACCAGCTGGTGTTGAGCGCTGTCCGACATCGATAGCACCACCTTTGGATCAAGGCAACCTAACATGTCCGCCTGCATCTTCCTCACAGACCGGCAGTTTGCCGGGGACACCCTTATCAACCCCGTCTAAGCACAATAGCCAGCCCTCGGTCCCTCAGATGTGGACAAGTAAAAGACCATTTCCTCCTAGCCATGAGAAAGCTAAGAGGTTGAATTTCACCATCTGCAAGCTCTTGGCTACAGAAATGCTGCCTTTCCACCTGGTGGACACAGAGGATTTTCGAGACCTTATGTCCATCGCAGTGCCCCAGTACCAGATGCCCAGTCGGCACTACTTCTCAAAGAAAGGTGTGCCTGCGCTCCACCAGCATGTCGCACACAACATCACCGCTTCTTTGAGAAACTCTGTGTGTGACAGGGTGCATTTCACCACAGACACTTCCACGAGTAGGCATGGACAGGGGCGTTACATGTCGCTGAGTGGGCACTGGGTAACTATGGTGACAGCAGGACAAGGGGCTGCTGTCCAAGTCTTGCCGTCCCCACAAGTTGTGCGTCAATCCTCTTTATGTCAAAGTTCCTCCACTGCTTCTGCCTCCTCAACCTCCTCTCGGTCTTCCACCTGCACCCAAAGTCTGTCTGGTCATGCCACAAGCTTTCTAACTGCGCAGAAGGGATCCCGCACACCTCCTTACTATGCTGGCAGTAGGGCTCAACGTCATCAGGCGGTTTTTACTTTGAAATGTCTGGGAAATGTGAGTCACACAGCTGAGGAGTTGTGGTCAGCTCTGGAGAACCAATTTCATGAATGGTTGTCTCCACTGGACTTGAAACCAGGGAAGGCCGTGTGCGACAATGCTGCAAACCTGGGTGCGGCCCTTCGCCGGGGCAATGTCACACACGTGCCTTGTATGGCTCACGTGTTGAACCTGGTTGTCCAGCAATTTTTAGCCCACTATCCCAGACTAGATGGCCTTCTGCAGAGGCCACGGTCGCTGTGTGCTCACTTCCGCCGTTCGCATCCCGCAGCTCAGCGACTTACATCTCTACAGAAGTCGTTGGGCCTGCCACTTCACCGGCTAAAATGCGATGTGCCTACCCGGTGGAATTCAACTCTGCACATGTTGCAGCGACTGTGGCAGCACCGACAAGCCCTGGTGCAATACGTTCTGACGTATAGCCTGGGCCAACGAGATCCAGACGTGGGGCAAATCACGCTGGAGGAGTGGTCTCAGATCAGGGACCTATGCACCCTTCTGCACAGTTTTGAAATGGTGACGAAGATGTTTAGTGCTGACGATGCCATTATCAGCATGACTATTCCGGTGATTTACATGCTGGAGCACATGTTAAACAGAATTCGGAGTCAGGTGGTGGCACAAGAGGAGGTGGAGGAAGTAGAGGAGGAGGAGTTGTATGCGGAAGGGCTAACATCTGCAAGGGCCAGACGGTCGGCAGCACCAAGGCGGCAGGCATGTGAGGGTGGGTTAGATGGTTTTACCAGGGCGCATGGTAGCAGCCAAACTAGTGAGGAAGGTGCAGGAGCCCAGGAAGAAGTGGAGGACGAACTGATGGAAGACTCATCAGATGAGGCAGACCTTGATCACATTTCTGTTGTGCGAGGTTGGGTGGAGAGGACAGAGGAAGGAAGCATGATTGTTACCTCGCCACCAACACAACAGGGACTTGGTGCTCCTGGATGCGCAACACACATGAGTGCCTTCTTGCTGCACTACCTGCAACATGACCCTCGAATTGTGAGAATTAGAAATAATCCTGACTACTGGGTTGCCACACTGTTAGATCCCCGGTACAAAAGTAAATTTGCAGAAATTATTCCTGCCATAGAAAGGGATGCACGCATGCAGGAGTATCAGCAGAGACTGTTGCAGAATCTTACATGTGCTTTTCCACAAAACACCAGTGGTGCACGTAGTGAATCTCACAGTTCCAACTTGCCAACCGTGGGACCGTCAAGTGTTCAGCACTCAAACCATAACAGAACCACAGTATCTGCTGGTAACATCAATTTTGCGCAATCATTTCACCACTTTTTTAGCCCATCCTTTGCAAGGCCACAGGAGACAAGAAGTCTGACACATAGTCAACGCCTAGAGACGATGGTACAGGAGTATCTCAATATACAGCAACGGGGATTGTAGAAATAACTACACAAAAGTAAATATAAATACAAGCAGGTGTAGTGCTATAGGAACTTAAAACTTAACGTTTATTACCATTAAATAAAATATGTGCAAAATGCAAGGACCTAAAAACACACAGTTTGACTGTCTGTGATATAGAATAGCCAAAAGAACTTCCATATATTGTTACTTCCAGAGATATAAATATATGTCATATAAGCATATTGTATCTCTAACACAAACCAAGGAAAAAATGGCAAATAAGAAATAGTGGAGCCCGCGGTACACTATATCAACTTATTGTACCCCAAAAAAGGAGAACATGAAAACACTCGCCCTGAGATATGGGAACATGAAAACACTTGCCCTACCAGTGGTGACCATTTAACTTTGTTATGTATAGAAATGGAACATCCTCACCAATTTTGATATCTGTTCCAGCGCTGTCTGGTGAATGAGCTGCGCGATTTTGGGCAGCGTGCATACCGCATGTCCTCTTCCCTTTTCCCCTGATGAATAGCTAAGGCTAAGAAACACGTCCGGAGCGGCATCTGGGGAGCGGTATTTGGTTGGTGACCTCATGAGTTTCGGTTCACCTCCATCATATGGAGCCCCCTCTGAAGTCTGAGAGCAGGAACAGATATCAAAATTGGTGAGGATGTTCCATTTCTATACATAACAAAGTTAAATGGTCACCACTGGTAGGGCGAGTGTTTTCATGTTCCCATATCTCAGGGCGAGTGTTTTCATGTTCTCCTTTTTTGGGGTACAATAAGTTGATATAGTGTACCGCGGGCTCCACTATTTCTTATTTGCCATTTTTTCCTTGGTTTGTGTTAGAGATACAATATGCTTATATGACATATATTTATATCTCTGGAAGTAACAATATATGGAAGTTCTTTTGGCTATTCTATATCACAGACAGTCAAACTGTGTGTTTTTTACAGGAGTATCTCCAAGTAAACATTGAAGCCATGACTGTGTCACTGGACCCTTGCTCTTTTTGGGCTTCCAATCTGGATAAATGGCCGGAGCTAGCCACTTACGCCTTGGAGATCTTGTCATGCCCCGCAGCCAGCGTTCTGTCTGAACGTGTGTTCAGCGCTGCTGGTGGTGTGCTGACAGATAAGCGCACGCGGCTCTCCACTGATAATGTAGACAGACTCACGTTCATAAAGATGAACAAATCATGGATCCGAAACGACTTTTCTACCCCTGTGTCATCCTGGGGAGAGTAAAAGATGGATGATTGGTTAAAATCACCCTACCAACCGTTTTAAGCTTTCAAATTACTAATCATGTTTATCTGTATCTTGGCTGGAAAATAATTTGGTCTTTGTAGCAGTGTGCAGCACTGATTCTATTAGGCCATCTATAATAAGCTCCACCAGATTTAAAATTACTAATCATGTTTATCTGTATCTTGGCTGGAAAATAATTTGGGCTTTGTAGCAGTGTGCAGCACTGATCGTATTAGGCCATCTATACTAAGCTCCACCAGATTTAAAATTAATAATAATTTTTAGCTGCATCTAGCCCGGAAAATAATTTTGGGGCTCCGAGATGCGCAAGACACATAAGTGCCTTCTTGCTGCACTACCTGCAACATGACCATCATATTGTCAGAATTCGAAGTAATCATGACTACTGGGTTGCCACACTCTTAGATCCCCCAAACTTTTCGATCAACCTTTTCATTTTAATAAAGACCAAAAAAATGGTCATTTTTGAAATTATAAGCATTAGCAGGTTATTAGAAACTGAAATCAAACAGTTTTCAACTCAAAACTTTATTCTAGGTGATGTTACATTTTCACATAGGACCCCTTGTTCGAAAGGAGCTTCTGAACTCTCTCGTCCATTGAATTTGTCAGGTTTTGGATGGTTTCTGCTTCAATTGTTTTGCATGAGGACAGAATACCCTCCCAGAGCTGTTGCTTAGATGTGAACTGCCTCCCGCCATCATAGACACTCCTTTTGATGATGCTCCAGAGGTTCTGAATGGGGTAGAGGTCAGGGAAGCATGGGGGTCACACCATAAGTTTGTCCCCTTTTATGCCCATATCAGCCAGAGATGCAGATGTTTTATGTGCAGCATGAGATGGTGCATTATCATGCAAAAAAATGATCTTGCTGTGAAATACACGGTTCTTCTTCTTGAACCATGGCAGGAAGTGCTGTTTGAGAAAATCCACATACATTATGGAGTTCATCTTTAGCGCCTTCAGGGATCCTAAAGGGGCCGACAATCTCTCTCCCCATGATTCCAGCCTAAAACATTACTCCACCTCCTCCTTGTTGGCGCTGTAGCCGTGTTTGCGTGGGGTGTCCATCAACCAGCCATCCTCCACTCCATCCATCTGGACCATCGAGCGCTGCACGGCATTCATCCGTGAACAAAACAGTTTTGAAATCAGTCTTCATGTAATGTTTGGCCCACTGGAGCCGTTTCTGCTTGTGTGATGTGGATAGAGGAGGTCGACAGGATGGCGTATGCACAGCTGCAAACCTCTGAAGGACCCTGCATCTTGTTGTTCGGGGGACGTTGAAGGCACCAGCAGCTTCAAAAACTTGTCTGCTGCTATGACAAGGCTTTTTTGCCGCTGCTCTTTCAACCTGACGTAATTGCCTGTAGGAAAGAGTCCTCAATTTGCCCTTATCAGCACGCACACGTGTGTACTGTGAATCAGCTACATACTTCTTGATTGCCAAGACACTTCATCCTGATCATCGCACAATGTTGATTGTAGTCATGCCTTGACCTAAACACTCCACAATTTGTTGCTTCTCAGCAGCCGACACATCCTTTTTCTTTCCCATTTTGGCAGAAAATGTAGGCTGCTTAATAATGTGAGACATCCTTCTTAAGTAGTCTTGCCTTTCATTGGACACACCTGCCAAACTAATTAGCACAGGTGTCTGCAATTGCTTACAGTGATATAAAGAGCCCTGACACACATCACCATCAATGTGTTTAACTGACAAACAAACAAATTCTTCCCTTATCACTCCTAAACACTTTTTGCATAATAATTTGGAACACAGTGTACATGTGCTTTTCCACAAAACACCAGTGGTTCACGTAGTGAATCTTACAGTTCTAACTTGCCAACCGTGGTCTGTATGGAGTTGTTCAATAAAGGGCCCAAAATTAAGATAACATAGATGGGAGAGGTCTCTATGAATAGGAATTCCTAAGTATTTGATACCCTGTGAGGGCCAGGAAAAGGGAAAGTTGGACTGGATGGAATCCTATATGGATTTGGGGAGGGAGACATCGAGGGCATCAAACATCGCTTCATTGATTTTAAAATTTGACCATGTAACAAAGTGATCTATTTCAGCCATAACAGCATGGATGGATATATGTGATTGAGTGATATATACTAGGACATCATCAGCAAATAGAGAGCACTTGTACTCGGTGCCTCCCACCTCAATCCACCTAATATTGGGGTTATGGCGAATTGATGAGAGCAGGTGCTCCGTCACTAGGATGTATAAGAGAGGGGACAGAGAACATCCCTGCCTTGTCCCATTGGTGATTGTGAAAGGTGATAAAAATGTTCTGACGCGCCCCCTGGGCCTTGGGACACCCGGAGCCGGACCCTTTTTGGTGGATGCTGGTGGTTGTAGTCTCCGTGGCGGCGACCCGGTTCCGTGGCTCAGGGCGGTCAAACCAGTGGCGGAACTATTTATGTGGTTTTGATGTTTAAATGTCCGACTACGCCACCCGTGGATTGCGGTCAGAGTGAACCGCCGCTCCAGGGCAGACCGCTGAGGCTGGTGTTGTGGGTGCAGCAGAGCGTAGCATAACTCCCCACGGGAGGAGTATAGCCTCAGGGCAGTGTATGCGGAGGATGGGGGTGATGGTGCAGGGCAGCAGCAGTAACGACTAGTGTTGAGCCACCCCCGTAGTGTTCGAGTTCGGTTCGGTTCGTCGAACACCCGTGTGTTCGCCGAACTGTTCGTCGAACTGTTCGTCGAACACCTTCGAACACCGTTAAAACCAATGGCAGGCAAACAAAAACACATAGAAACACATAGAAAACACCTTCAAAGGTGTCCAAAAGCTGACAAACTGCTCAGAAGACACAACTAACACATGGAAAAGTGACAAGTACATATAGTCATGCGAAAAGAAAAGAGGTGGAGGAGTAAAAGTAGGGGGAGACACAGATATAGGCATGTCATGCCCTTCTAAAATCCAAAAAGTGAGAAGCCGAGACGGCCAGTCCGCTCCTGCCCGTGCCACCTCCGTGTCGCTGGGTTTGTGCCAGAGCCGCGGTGAACCCTGACGGCCAGCCCCCCTCTCCCAATACTGGTGCCTGTCCGCTGGTGGGTCGAGAGAGCCCCCCTGTGGTGGAGGCAGCTCTAAGCTTTTTAATTTAAATTGTCCCTCTAATTTGAATGAATACACTTTAAATCCATTTACAAGGATCTATTGGAGGGCAAGTCTCATGCCAGCAGCCGCGTAATTCCAGCTCCAGTAGCGTCCACTAAAGCTGCTGCAGTTAAAAAGCTTTTATAAGGATCGAGCTCGGCTGTCCACCGCAAGGCATCCTAGTGCCAGTTCCAGCCCCTATGCCTTGGGGTGCCTCCTGATGCTCTTCACTAAGTATCCCGTGGTCCCGAAGCATTTCCTTTGAAAAAATTAAGTGTCCAAACTACAGGTGGTGTAGCTTGCTTAACAGCCGGGATAATCCGCTGACTAGCAGACACTGCTACTAGGCACAAAGTATTTCCTGGGCTAGATGCAGTTAAAAATTTGTAAGTAGATACTCTCGTTGGATGCTGAGAAAGCATTCCATAGAGTCTCCTGGCACGCCATATATGATTCTCTTAAAAAGCTTGGGGTAGGGGTCTAGGGGACCCTTTTATAGCCAAAATCACGGCCCTGTATCACAATACGTCACCTAGGCTGAAGATAAATGGAACTGTAGCACCGAGGGCTCGGTTGCTACAGAAGTATTGCACCTCACCCAGAGGTGTGATATCTCACTCTCAGATAAGGATGGAGTGTGGATCAGGACCCGACACCTGCATGCATTACACCACATTGCCGTGGGGCAGGGCGACCAATATGCCCCTGAGATGGGCACGACAGTCCCTGTCCCTGGCTGGAGTGGGGGGAGGGAACACTGAGGAAGGGGAACCCTGCAGTGCAGGAGCAGGGAGGAAGCAGTTCCTGGGTGCATTGAGAAGGGAGTATAAAAGGTGGGCACCATCTTAGTTCAGTGCAGAGAAGTCTGAGCAGAAGTGGCAGGGAGCAGGGGCTCTGCATGAGCTCTGCTCCGGAGGCGGGCCTAGTAACAGAGGCCCAGGCCTGCAAGAGGGAGAAGGAAGGAAGAGGAGCGGAGAAGGCTCCAGGAACGAGGAATGAAGGGATCCCAGGGGTGCGGACGGGCGAGTCGCCACCGCACGCCCGAATCCACCTGCGTGGAGGGGTCAGGCCAAAGGGGGAGACCGGTCCCCGAACTAGTGGAGGCAGGAAACGACCCTCAGCTAGAAACCGGAGGCTCTGACATTTTATGTGGCGCAGCCCCTTGCTCCACCCGCTAGGAAGGCACCACATAGGGTCAGGGAAACTGGCGCCAAGTTTACCAAGAGGAGGCCCGAGGCAGCCGGACAGAAGTGTTGGTAAGAAAGGCCAGACAAAGGACACACAAAGGGGGTCCTGTGAAGCGCTCCAAAGTTATCTGGGAGTTGTCTGAGCCCCTCACCTGGTGAGCACAGTACGACGTGGGCAGCCGTTACCTGCAGACGTGGTCTGGATAATAAGAACTGTGAGTAAAGGCCCTGAACTGCATCACTGACTCCGTGTCGTTACTGCTGCTGCCCTGCACCATCACCCCCATCCTCCGCATACACTGCCCTGAGGCTATACTCCTCCCGTGGGGAGTTATGCTACGCTCTGCTGCACCCACAACACCAGCCTTAGCGGTCTGCCCTGTAGCGGCGGTTCACTCTGACCGCAATCCACGGGTGGCGTAGTCGGACATTTAAACATCAAAACCACATAAATAGTTCCGCCACTGGTTTGACCGCCCTGAGCCACGGAACCGGATCGCCGCCACGAAGACTACAACCACCAGCATCCACCAAAAAGGGTCCGGCTCCGGGTGTCCCAAGGCCCAGGGGGTGCGTCAGAACATTTTCATCACCTTTCACAATCACCAATGGGACAAGGCAGGGATGTCCTCTGTCCCCTCTCTTATACATCCTAGTGACGGAGCACCTGCTCTCATCAATTCGCCATAACCCCAATATTAGGTGGATTGAGGTGGGAGGCACCGAGTACAAGTGCTCTCTATTTGCTGATGATGTCCTAGTATATATCACTCAATCACATATATCCATCCCTGCTGTTATGGCTGAAATAGATCACTTTGTTACATGGTAAAATTTTAAAATCAATGCAGCGAAGTCTGAGGCCCTCGATGTCTCCCTCCCTAAATCCATATAGGATTCCATCCAGTCCAACTTTCCCTTTGCCTGGCCCTCACAGGGTATAAAATACTTAGGAATTCCTATTCATAGAGACCTCTCCCATCTATGTTATCTTAATTTTGGGCCCTTTATTGAACAATTCCATACAGACCACAGTTGGCAAGTTAGAACTGTAAGATTCACTACATGAACCACTGGTGTTTTGTGGAAAAGCACATGTACACCGCGTTCCAAATTATTATGCAAAAAGTGTTTAGGAGTGATAAGGGAAGAATTTGTTTGTTTGTCAGTTAAACTCATTGATGGTGATGTGTGTCAGGGCTCATTATATCACTGTAAGCAATTGCAGACACCTGTGCTAATTAGTTTGGCAGGTGTGTCCAATGAAAGGCAAGACTACTTAAGAAGGCTCTCTCACATTATTAAGCAGCCTACATTTTCTGCCAAAATGGGAAAGAAAAAGGATGTGTCGGCTGCTGAGAAGCAACAAATTGTGGAGTGTTTAGGTCAAGGCATGACTACAATCAACATTGTGCGATGATCAGGATGAAGTGTCTTGGCAATCAAGAAGTATGTAGCTGATTCACAGTACACACGTGTGCGTGCTGATAAGGGCAAATTGAGGACTCTTTCCTACAGGCAATTACGTCAGGTTGAAAGAGCAGCGGCAAAAAAGCCTTGTCATAGCAGCAGACAAGTTTTTGAAGCTGCTTGTGCCTCCAACGTCCCCCGAACAACAAGATGCAGGGTCCTTTAGAGGTTTGCAGCTGTGCATACGCCATCCTGTCGACCTCCTCTATCCACTTCACACAAGCAGAAACGGCTCCAGTGGGCCAAACATTACATGAAGACTGATTTCAAAACTGTTTTGTTCACGGATGAGTGCCGTGCAGCGCTCGATGGTCCAGATGAATGGAGTGGAGGATGGCTGGTTGATGGACACCCCACGCAAACACGGCTACAGCGCCAACAAGGAGGAGGTGGAGTAATGTTTTGGACTGGAATCATGGGGAGAGAGATTGTCGGCCCCTTTAGGATCCCTGAAGGCGCTAAAGATGAACTCCATAATGTATGTGGATTTTCTCAAACAGCACTTCCTGCCATGGTTCAAGAAGAAGAACCGTGTATTTCACAGCAAGATCATTTTTCTGCATGATAATGCACCATCTCATGCTGCACATAAAACATCTGCATCTCTGGCTGATATGGGCATAAAAGGGGACAAACTTATGGTGTGACCCCCATGCTCCCCTGACCTCTACCCCATTCAGAACCTTTGGAGCATCATTAAAAGGAGTGTCTATGATGGCGGGAGGCAGTTCACATCTAAGCAACAGCTCTGGGAGGGTATTCTGTCCTCATGCAAAACAATTGAAGCAGAAACCATCCAAAACCTGACAAATTCAATGGACGAGAGAGTTCAGAAGCTCCTTTCGAACAAGGGGTCCTATGTGAAAATGTAACATCACCTAGAATAAAGTTTTGAGTTGAAAACTGTTTGATTTCAGTTTCTAACAACCTGCTAATGCTTATAATTTCAAAAATGACCATTTTTTTGGTCTTTATTAAAATGAAAAGGTTGATCGAAAAGTTTGGGGGATCTAAGAGTGTGGCAACCCAGTAGTCATGATTACTTCGAATTCTGACAATATGAGGGTCATGCTGCAGGTAGTGCAGCAAGAAGGCACTTATGTGTCTTGCGCATCTCGGAGCCCCAAAATTATTTTCCGGGCTAGATGCAGCTAAAAATTATTTTTAATTTTAAATCTGGTGAAGCTTATTATAGATGGCCTAATAGGATCAGTGCTGCACACTGCTACAAAGCCCAAATTATTTTCCAGTCAAGATACAGATAAACATGATTAGTAATTTGAAAGCTTAAAACGGTTGGTAGGGTGATTTTAACCAATCATCAAGCTTTTACTCTCCCCAGGATGACACAGGGGTAGAAAAGTCGTTTCGGATCCATGATTTGTTCATCTTTATGAACGTGAGTCTGTCTACATTATCAGTGGAGAGCCGCGTGCGCTTATCTGTCAGCACACCACCAGCAGCGCTGAACACACGTTCAGACAGAACGCTGGCTGCGGGGCATGACAAGATCTCCAAGGCGTAAGTGGCTAGCTCCGGCCATTTATCCAGATTGGAAGCCCAAAAAGAACAAGGGTCCAGTGACACAGTCGTGGCTTCAATGTTTACTTGGAGATACTCCTGTACCATCGTCTCTAGGCGTTGACTATGTGTCAGACTTCTTGTCTCCTGTGGCCTTGCAAAGGATGGGCTAAAAAAGTGGTGAAATGATTCCGCAAAATTGATGTTACCAGCAGATACTGTGGTTCTGTTACGGTTTGAGTGCTGAACACTTGACGGTCCCACGGTTGGCAAGTTGGAACTGTGAGATTCACTACGTGCACCACTGGTATTTTGTGGAAAAGCACATGTAAGATTCTGCAACAGTCTCTGCTGATACTCCTGCATGCGTGCATCCCTTTCTATGGCAGGAATAATTTCTGCAAATTTACTTTTGTACCGGGGATCTAACAGTGTGGCAACCCAGTAGTCAGGATTATTTCTAATTCTCACAATTCGAGGGTCATGTTGCAGGTAGTGCAGCAAGAAGGCACTCATGTGTGTTGCGCATCCAGGAGCACCAAGTCCCTGTTGTGTTGGTGGCGAGGTAACAATCATGCTTCCTTCCTCTGTCCTCTCCCCCCAACCTCGCACAACATAAATGTGATCAAGGTCTCCCTCATCTGATGAGTCTTCCATCAGTTCGTCCTCCACTTCTTCCTGGGCTCCTGCACCTTCCTCACTAGTTTGGCTGCTACAATGCGCCCTGGTAAAACCATCTCCCCCACCCTCACATGCCTGCCGCCTTGGTGCTGCCGACCGTCTGGACCTTGCAGATGTTAGCCCTTCCGCATACAACTCCTCCTCCTCTACTTCCTCCACCTCCTCTTGTGCCACCACCTGACTCCGAATTCTGTTTAACATGTGCTCCAGCATGTAAATCACCGGAATAGTCATGCTGATAATGGCATCGTCAGCACTAAACATCTTCGTCGCCATTTCAAAACTGTGCAGAAGGGTGCATAGGTCCCTGATCTGAGACCACTCCTCCAGCGTGATTTGCCCCACCTCTGAATCTCGTTGGCCCAGGCTATACGTCAGAACGTATTGCACCAGGGCTTGTCGGTGCTGCCACAGTCGCTGCAACATGTGCAGAGTTGAATTCCACCGGGTAGGCACATCGCATTTTAGCCGGTGAAGTGGCAGGCCCAACGACTTCTGTAGAGATGTAAGTCGCTGAGCTGCGGGATGCGAACGGCGGAAGTGAGCACACAGCGACCGTGCCCTCTGCAGAAGGCCATCTAGTCTGGGATAGTGGGCTAAAAATTGCTGGACAACCAGGTTCAACACGTGAGCCATACAAGGCACGTGTGTGACATTGCCCCGGCGAAGGGCCGCACCCAGGTTTGCAGCATTGTCGCACACGGCCTTCCCTGGTTTCAGGTCCAGTGGAGACAACCATTCATGAAATTGGTTCTCCAGAGCTGACCACAACTCCTCAGCTGTGTGACTCACATTTCCCAGACATTTCAATGTAAAAACCGCCTGATGACGTTGAGCCCTACTGCCAGCATAGTAAGGAGGTGTGCAGGATCCCTTCTGCGCAGTTAGAAAGCTTGTGGCATGACCAGACAGGCTTTGGGTGCAGGTGGAAGACCGAGAGGAGGTTGAGGAGGCAGAAGCAGTGGAGGAAAAATGACATAAAGAGGATTGACGCACAACTCGTGGGGACGGCAAGACTTGGACAGCAGCCCCTTGTCCTGCTGTCACCATAGTTACCCAGTGCCCAGTCAGCGACATGTAACGCCCCTGTCCATGCCTACTCGTCCAAGTGTCTGTGGTGAAATGCACCCTGTCACACACAGAGTTTCTCAAAGAAGCGGTGATGTTGTGTGCGACATGCTGGTGGAGCGCAGGCACACCTTTCTTTGAGAAGTAGTGCCGACTGGGCATCTGGTACTGGGGCACTGCGACGGACATAAGGTCTCGAAAATCCTCTGTGTCCACCAGGCGGAAAGGCAGCATTTCTGTAGCCAAGAGCTTGCAGATGGTGAAATTCAACCTCTTAGCTTTCTCATGGCTAGGAGGAAATGGTCTTTTACTTGTCCACATCTGAGGGACCGAGGGCTGGCTATTGTGCTTAGACGGGGTTGATAAGGGTGTCCCCGGCAAACTGCCGGTCTGTGAGGAAGATGCAGGCGGACATGTTAGGTTGCGTTGATCCAAAGGTGGTGCTATCGATGTCGGACAGCGCTCAAGACCAGCTGGTGTTACCACCTCCAAAGAAAATGATGACCTGCCAATCACGCTGGCTGTTGCGGGTAAAGAGGTGGCAGGTCTGCGCCCCAAAACAGGTGTGACTGCTGTCCCCCCAGTCACAGAGGATGAAGAGGCCGCGGATGCACAAGATATGGCAGACGGTGGTTGGCCCGGCCGGCTAGACCGCATTGTAGCACACTGAGCTTCCCACTGCAACTTATGCTTCATGTCCATGTGCCGGTTCATGCATGAAGTACTCAAACTATGTATTTTTTGGCCTCTACTTAGCTTTTGCTGACAAATGTTACAGATAACACGAGTTGGGTCATCTTTATCGATCTGAAAAAATGCCCAGGCTATGCAAGGCTTAGCACCCATGCGACCTGAAGAGCCACCACGACTTGTGGTGAGAGGCAGAGTTGTGTTTGAGGATGCAGTTGTTGACGTGCTTCCAGTACTACGTCTCTGTCCAGGAAGGCGCAACCTGACCTCGTCGTCACTAGCATCTTCCTCCACCTCCTCTGCTGACCTCATCCCTTGGCTGACTGTGGGTTGACAGTAAGTGGGATCTCCGACCTCATCATCATCACCCTGTGCGTTATCACACCCGTCGTCCTCAGAGCCAACCTGTTCCTGCCCTGACAAAAAACTAAAGTTGTCGCTCCAATCAGGTATTTGAGTCTTATCATCGTCTTCCTCATTGTCTCCACCAACAGGAGTTACAGTTTGGGAATGAGGGTCTACATTATGGTCAGAACCTTCTGCGTCTGGTCCTGGATCCGACTCATAAAGATTCTGGGCATCAGTGCAGATCATTTCCTCGTCTGGATTCACAGAAGCGCTGGAGTCGACCTCTGATTCCCAGGCTATAGTATGAGTAAACAGCTCTGCAGACTCAACCATCTGTTCTACCTCATACTCAGACGGGCAGCTGGAGATTTGGGAGCTGTGAGGAAACAAGTGCGATTTGGGTGACACCTTTGAGGACTGGAGTATTTGTGATGTTGAAGTTGATGTGGAGGAGATCCCACTTAAAGGAGCACTTGATATCCGTTGAAGCACCTGCTGTTTTTGTGCCTCATCTGGAATTTGTAGCGATTGGCGTGGCCGTAAGAAAGGGATCTTATCACATTGTCCGCTAAAAGAAGTAGACATTTTAGTTTGGCTGGAAGATGGTCTTTCTTCTGCACCTACCCCACGGACACAACCTTTTTTCCCCTTCCCAACACGCCTATTCCCCTTTCCACCAGCAGCAGGCCTTTTTCCACTCATTTTGGTGGTTAACTAATTCACAACTCTGGAGTTGTTTGCACAAAAAAACAATGGATGGTAACCGAGCAGAGCTGAGTGGCCAAACTGTGGTATTAGGCCAAAACTATTGGCTGGGTTAGATGCAGAAAAAAAATATTTTTAATTTGCAACCTGATGGAGGTCAGTATAGATGGACTAATAGACCAAGTCCCACACACCGCTAGAAGCCCAAATATTTTTTCAGAGCTAGATGCAGAAATTTTTTTTATTCAATTTGCAACCTGATGGAGGTCAGTATAGATGGACTAATAGACCAAGTCCCACACACTGCTAGAAGCCCAAATATTTTTTCAGAGCTAGATGCAGAAAAAAATTATTTTTAATTTGCAACCTGATGGAGGTCAGTATAGATGGACTAATAGACCAAGTCCCACACACCGCTAGAAGCCCAAATATTTTTTCAGAGCTAGATGCAGAAAAAAATTATTTTTAATTTGCAACCTGATGGAGGTCAGTATAGATGGACTAATAGACCAAGTCCCACACACCGCTAGAAGCCCAAATATTTTTTCAGAGCTAGATGCAGAAAAAAATTATATTCAATTTGCAACCTGCTGGAGGTCAGTATAGAAGGACTAATAGAACTAGTCCCACACACTGCTAGAAGCCCAAATATTTTTTCAGAGCTAAATGAAGAAAAAAATTATTTTTAATTTGCAACCTGATGGAGGTCAGTATAGATGGACTAATAGACCAAGTCCCACACACTGCTAGAAGCCCAAATATTTTTTCAGAGCTAGATGCAGAAAAAAATTATTTTTAATTTGCAACCTGATGGAGGTTAGTATAGATGGACTAATAGAACAAGTCCCACACGCTGCTAGAAGCCCAAATATTTTTTCAGAGATAAATGAAGAAAAAAATTATTTTTAATTTGCAACCTGATGGAGGTCAGTATAGATGGACTAATAGACCAAGTCCCACACACTGCTAGAAGCCCAAATATTTTTTCAGAGCTAAATGAAGAAAAAAATTATTTTTAATTTGCAACCTGATGGAGGTCAGTATAGATGGACTAATAGACCAAGTCCCACACACTGCTAGAAGCCCAAATATTTTTTCAGAGCTAGATGCAGAAAAAAATTATATTCAGTTTGCAACCTGATGGAGGTCAGTATAGATGGACTAATAGAATGATGCTATGCCCAAAAGATTTTACTTCACTAGGTGCAGTAAAAAAATTGGTATTCTATACACAGGTGGTATATCTTGCAACACAGATAGGCTACTCCACTGACTAACACACTCTGCAATAGGCCAAAAAGGATTAGCTTTGCTAGATTCAGCCAAATGCTGTGAAAAAAACTTGCACAGCACTGGCACAGACCTGCCTGGCAAAAACTGATAGGAACTGATGTAACCTAGTCCTGAAAAGGACTCCAATTACAATTAGTCTTTACTCCCACAATCTATCTATTTAAGAGCACAGACCTGCCTGATAAAAGTCGTAGGAAATGCTGTAACCTAGTCCTTAAAAGGACTGCAATCACAACTATTCCCTACTCCCAAGCTATCTGTATATTTGTGCGAAAATTGGCTTGAAATTAACAAGGTATAGCGCACACAGCAACAGCGGTGCCGTCTAACACGCAGCTGCAGCAGTGAGAAAATGGTGGCGACGGGGAAAATGGCTTGGTCTTATAGGGCATGGACATGTGACATACACTGCAAATCACACATGCCCTTGCTTGTGTGAAAAAAAGCACTTCGCTCCGTGTGTGCGCTGCTGATAGGCTGACAGATTGCTCCTCCCCACTGCAAATGCGGGAAAGAGAAAAAAAATGGAGATCTTCATTGTTCCTGCAGAGATCCATCCCCTGCCCCTCCCCCCGCCCCGCTGTACACTCAAACTGCGTATTAACATTAATTTTCATCATTACTGAGAAAAAATCCAGTTATGATTTTGGTGCACGAAAAGTTATCGAACATAACCTCGAACAGCCGAATTTTTCTCAAATTGTTCGTGTTCGCCGACCGGCTCGAACACCGCCCAAAACAGCTCGAATTTGAGATTGGCGAACAGTTCGAGTAGAACAACGCTCATCTCTAGTAACGACACGGAGTCAGTGATGCAGTCCAGGGCCTTTACTCACATTTCTTATTAACCAGACCATGTCTGCAGGTAACGGCTGCCCACGTCGTACTGTGCTCACCAGGTGAGGGGCTCAGACAACTCCCAGATAACTTTGGAGCGCTTCACAGGACCCCCTTTGTGTGTCCTTTGTCTGGCCTTTCTTACCAACCCTTCTGTCCGGCTGCCTCGGGCCTCCTCTTGGTAAACTTGGCGCCAGTTTCCCTGACCCTATGTGGTGCCTTCCTAGTGGGTGTAGCGAGGGGCTGCGCCACATAAAATGTCACAGCCTCCTGTTTCTAGCTGAGGGTCGTTTCCTGCCTCCACTAGTTTCGGGGACCGGTCTCCCCCTTTGGCCCGACCCCTCCACGCAGGTGGATTCGGGCGTGCGGTGGCGACTCGCCCGTCCGCACCCCTGGGATCCCTTCGTTCCTCGTTCCTGGAGCCTTCTCCGCTCCTCTTCCTTCCTTCTCCCTCTTCCAGGCCTGGGCCTCTGTTACTAGGCCCGCCTCCGGAGCAGAGCTCATGCAGAGCCCCTGCTCCCTGCCACTTCTGCTCAGACTTCTCTGCACTGAACTAAGATGGTGCCCACCTTTTATACTCCCTTCTCAATGCACCCAGGAACTGCTTCCTCCCTGCTCCTGCACTACAGGGTTCCCCTTCCTCAGTGTTCCCTCCCCCCACTCCAGCCAGGGACAGGGACTGTCGTACCCATCTCAGGGGCATATTGGTCGCCCTGCCCCACGGCAATGTGGTGTAATGCATGCAGGTGTCGGGTCCTGATCCACACTCCATCCTTACCTGAGAGTGAGTTATCATACCTCTGGGTGAGGTGCAATACCTCTGTAGCAACCGAGCCCTCAGGGTAATACAGTTTCATTTATCTTCAGCCTAGGTGACGTATTGCGATACAGGGCCCTGATTTTTGCTATAAAAGGGTCCCCTAGACCCCTACCCCAAGCTTTTTAAGAGAATCATATATGGTGTGCCAGGAGACTCTATGGAATGCTTTCTCAGCATCCAACGAGAGTATCTAATTACAAATTTTTAACTGCATCTAGCCCAGGAAATACTTTGTGCCTAGTAGCAGTGTCTGCTAGTCAGCGGATTATCCCGGCTGTTAAGCAAGCTACACCACCTGTAGTTTTGACACTTAATTTTTTCAAAGGAAATGCTTCGGGACCACGGGATACTCAGTGAAGAGCATCAGGAGGCACCCCAAGGCATAGGGGCTGGGACTGGCAGTAGGATGCCTTGCGGTGGACAGCCGAGCTCGATCCTTATAAAAGCTTTTTAACTGCAGCAGCTTTAGTGGACGCTACTGGAGCTGGAATTACGCGGCTGCTGGCATGAGACTTGCCCTCCAATAGATCCTTGTAAATGGATTTAATGTGTATTCATTCAAATTAGAGAGACAATTTAAATTAAAAAGCTTAGAGCTGCCTCCACCACAGGGGGGCTCGCTTGACCCACCAGCGGACAGGCACCAGTATTGGGAGAGGGGGGCTGGCCGTCAGGGTTCACCGCGGCTCTGGCACAAACCCGGCGACACGGAGGTGGCACGGGCAGGAGCGGACTGAACGTGTCGGCTTCTCACTTTTTGGATTTTAGAAGGGCATGACATGCCTATATCTGTGTCTCCCCCTCCTTTTACTCCTCCACCTCTTTTCTTTTCGCATGACTATATGTACTTGTCACTTTTCCATGTGTTAGTTGTGTCTTCAGAGCAGTTTGTCAGCTTTTGGACACCTTTGAAGGTGTTTTCTATGTGTTTCTATCTGTTTTTGTTTGCCTGCCATTGGTTTTAACGGTGTTCGAAGGTGTTCGACGAACAGTTCGACGAACAGTTCGGCGAAGACACGGGTGTTCGACGAACCGAACCGAACTCGAACACTACGGGGGTGGCTCAACACTACTTTTAATACTAGTAATTTCATGTCCATGGTGCTGTGATCAGGGATACAAAAATGTTTGGCCACAGGTAGATCTATTCTTTTTTCTTTTATTGTGTGGAAATAAGAATTCAACCTTGTTCTAAGTTTTTGCCCTGTCTCCCCAACATACAATCCCCCAGATGGACATTTGGTACATATAATTAAGTACACCACATTAGATGTGATGCAGCTGCAAGTACCTGGGTTCCTGAAGTCCTGATGTGAGTTGGCGGTTGGCGATCTTTATCTTGTCCGGTGGATGACATGGTTAAAATCCTCATGCAAGAAATATTTATGCGTTTCATGATTAAGGGTGCCATGAGCACCTGAAACGCGTAAATATTTCTTGCATGAGGATTTTAACCATGTCATCATCCTTGTATTTACTTAACTAATAAAGAAGATGGCACGTCCGTGAAGCTGGATTCATCTCTCATTTCTATTCACATAGACACATCCTGGCAGACGCGTTGACCCGTGCTCCGGTCCAAATGAATGAAACAGCAGTGAGCAGGACTTTCTTATCTCTATATGTATTGGGCATCCCTTAACTGCTTCAAATTCATTTAGTTATAAATTCAGATGTTATTATTTTTTAATTGGAAACTTTTGACACTTCATTCCGGACATGCATTATTGTATACAGTATTTAGGCAGTTTTACATTTTTATAAGATTATTTTAGATTCTATTCTATGTGATTTAATTATGCTTTTTGTAAGAAGTTATTCAGTTATCTAATGTTTTGGCTTGTTTACAAATGGTAGAATAAAGAACTCAAGACTATTCACACTTGACAATGAAGTCAATTAAGTGATAATAGTATTTGCTTCATCAATTTTCAGAATTCTCTATATTGAATTGCAATTAATTTTTAACAAACTGCTTGAGGAATCATATAATAAGACAAAGGAAATGGGAAGCCAAAATTCAAAAGGCGAAATTTAATTATTTATCTGTGAGATATGAAAGAAACTGAAAACGATTTTAGTGCATAAGATGCTTATCGTTAAAATTTAATTTTCTGGGATGAAATTATATTTCATTAATATTTATATTTTTCTAATAAGGAAACTACTAAACACAATATACTATTTTCTGCTATAATGTGATCATTGTAATTATATAAAGTCTTTAAGTGAAAAATGTCTTTGTATTAAATTGCTTAGATGTTCAATTGGTTTCACTTCGCCAATTTATTCCTCTTTGAAAATCAAATTAAGAGACTTTCAGCGAATATTTACATTTCACTAATTTTGTTTAATTACTGTGAAAATAAAGAGCAAATAGCAAACATGTACAGTATAACTACAGTATTGTGGATAAACACATGACCACAAGCTTCTGAGTAGAGATGTGCATGAACATCAACATTTGCAGAATCCAACTCTGTGGTTGTGTAAGGTTGGTGGACAATGGATGTCACATTCCTACCCCTGAAGACACCGATCGCGTTGTATTGTGTAACATGTATAGTGTTGTGCGTCTTTTGTAAATGTTGTGATGTCATGTGCCCTGTGAAGTGTAATATATATTGTAGGATGTGATAATGTAAGGTATTATAATGTGCAGTGTATAAAATAGGATGTAGGTAGTTAGCTGTAGTTTAGGTAGTGACGTTAGGGTACGATAGGAGAGGGTTAATGTTGTGACTAGCCCATAGTGGAAGAAGATTAGTGTTAGAAAAAGAGAAAACTTATTGAAATTAGTTAGTTGGAATACTAGTTCTAATGCAAGTAGGAGGTACAGGGTGGGCACTGCTGCGTTAAGGGTTAACTGGAGCGAGAGGAGACTAAAGGCAAGGGAATAGTGAGATCCTGAAGTGAGCTACTAGACAGAGTGACCTTCCGGAAAGAGGTCCTTGAATAGAATGATGAGCCACAAGAAACCATGAGCTTGCAAACGCAGAAGGTAACAGACTTAAACAGCACTGAGTTAGTGGGACTTGTTGGGGTCCCGAAAAGTTGATCCAGGGCACCATAAGGGAAAGAAATAGGACACTAAACCACTGAGTGAGTAGAGAACCTTGCTGATTAGGACTGTGGCATAAAAGCTGAATTGTGACAAGGTAGGGCGAAACAGTGCGCTTCACCAGCCCTGGAGTAGATTACAGAGGAAGGATACTGTGTGAGTGAAAATGTTTTGTACTGAAAAGGAAACTTCCATAAGACTTTGCACCTGCTGTCCCTTGTACATAACCCTTACCAAGTTTCCATTCAGTAAAGACTGTGTTTTTGAATGGGTGTTTCCTTTATTGACCTGCGAAATCCATGCCGTTCTACAGTTGCAACAGATATTTGGCTTCTGAACAGTAAGGTTGTATTCATATTTGGTGAATACACTCCTCGCCGCAGCAGGGAATTTTCCCAATACAATAAAGAAAGGGTCCATAGACCATTATAGATCTTACAAATAGCAGGAATAACTAGGGAGTTACGGATACAGAATAGCCCTACCCATTATGCTATTTCCTCTAGTCTCCATATCCTGTGGCCGGTACTTTGATGCTGATAGTGTCGTTGGGAATAACCAATAAGTGCATGCTCTGAGTGACATTAAAGGAAGTCCATCACCTTCAAAATGCATTTGAAATTGGCTATACAGTGTTGTAGGGGATTTAGCCCCTCTAAAAACAAAGCCAGCACTGTTACGGGTACAGTGCCTGAAAAAATAACTTTTAATTCATATGTAAATGAGAGGGTTACGATGCATATTTAGAGTCGCCAAGAGTTTTGTGCACCGTTATGCCTCCTAATTTGCAAATTGGGGGCCTTCTCCCACTTCTGATTGACAGTGCTCACTTCCCAGAGTGAGCCCTATCTGAAAACTGCGGCCTCCCTTCCTTTGAGCTGGACATTACATTTAAATAGCTTCCCATCTGCTGTGTGTCCATGTTCGGGACCCAATCCTGCTCAGCCCTTATTCACACAGACATCATGAAGATGCATGATAAGGTTTTAATAATAGAAGTTAGGACCATCCCAAATTTGGGTACACATTGGCGCTGGTGGGATGGCTTTTACACTTTTTTTGATCAAAAACGGTGTTTACTAAGTACCCTGTTATTTATATGCACTATTGCTTTTACTTATTTACTTACAGCAGGGTATATGTTTATTTAGTTTCTGTCTTAGGTTTTGCCATGACTATATGCCTATTATGCAATGGAATTCATTTTATTCCCTAGCCAATAAAATAATAAGGTTAGAACTCTATATTTTAAAATGTCTCTAATCAAAATTATGACTTGTCACACAGAGCTATAATGACAGAAAAATAAAAAACTTAGAACTTTAAGAAACAGCGCAAAATATTGTGCAAATGTATGTAAAATGTAATATAATTCATGTTTGGTATTGCTATAATCGTACTGATCCAAAGGATTACAGTAATATGGTATTTACATTGTAGATAAATGGCATAAATATAAAACACACAAGACGTGGCTTAATTCAGTATTTTTACATTTGTCCTAAAAAGTTAATAAAAGCTAATCATTAAGTTATATGTCACCAAATATAGTGCCCTTGAAAAACGCAACTCATCCCACAATCAGCAATTCCTCACCTATGTTCAATGTTAAATACAGTTATGGCTCTCTGAAAGCTGTGACATTAAAAAAAATCCTGCAGACCTTAATGCAAAAGTAGATTTTGCCCTTAATGGGTAACTGTTGCTTTAATTTTTATTTGGTAAATCAATGGTACATACGAGGGGCGTTCATTAAAGATTTCCCTGACCCACTTCCTGTGGACTGAGAGCAATGAAACTTGGCACAGTTATTAGTCCTTCTCTACATAGGCGCCACCTAGGGACACACACTTCTCCCATCTCTTTAAGCAACTGTAAACACCTCGCTTGTAGAAGTTGACAGGTTGCTCCAAAAGCCATGTTGTGAATTCAGAAATCATAGTCTCATCATCTGGAAAATGCTTGCTCTTCAAAAATAACTTCATTTTTGGAAAGATGTGGAAGCCTGATGGTACGAGGTCAGGTGAATAAGGGGGATGCGGTTTTATTTCAAAGCCACAGGAGCATGCTTCCATTTGGGCAACATGTGAGTTGTGAACTGGTGCATTGTCTTGCAGAAGGCGGACATCTTTGGTGAGCATGCCATGTCTTATGGTTTTGATGGCCTCCCGAAATTTCCACAGCAGTGAAGTATAGTATGCCCCAGTGATCATGGTACCCTTTGCTATGAAATCCATCAATACTACTCCATGCTGGTCCCAAAACACTGTGAACATGACCTTGCCTGCCGAGGGTTGGGCACGTGCCTTCTTTGGAGGCGGTGAGTCATGGTGCTTCCATTGCATCAACTGAAATTTAGTCTCAGGATCATAGTGATGGACCCAGCTTTCATCCTGTGTGATTTGACTGTTGAAAAAGTCCTTCTGGTTACCATGATACATCGTCAATAGAGCCTGAGAGCATTCGACTCGTTCCTGCTTCTGGAAAGCTGTGAACCCAGCGAGCGGATACCTTATGCATGTGAAGATGGTCTTGGATGATTTTTTCTACGGACCCCACACTAATCTTGACATTTTGGCCTAGGTGGCGAATGGTTAAGCGGCGATTTTCCAAATTGGCGACCTCCACTTGCTGGATGGTGTGTTCATCAATAGCAGAGTTGGGTTGCCCTGGAATTGGAGCTGTTTGCACCGAAGTCCGACCACATTTCAATTGACGATGCCAGTTCTTGACTACATCATATGATAGGGAAGCATCACCATAAACCTCTTTCATCTCATCGAACGTCTCCTGTGTGGCCTTTCAAGTAAAGGAACTTGATGACTGCTCTGTATTCCACTGGGTCCATTATTAAAGCTCACACCACTTCAGCACCTGTAAAATCAAGACCGTTATCAGTTCTGAGTTGAAAATTGGCAAGTAACCTATAGAGACTTATATCATTACACATGTGAAGTTTCAGCATCCTGTGATAAAAAGAAGTGGGTCAGGGGAAATCTTTAATGAACACCCCTCGTATATAAATAAGCAACTTGTAAAATCTTATCAGATAAATCTGTTTCTTTTTCCTTCTGTATTGATCTTTAATTCTCAATTCATGGCTAAAATCTGTAAAATGTATATATGGTGAGGACAGATTTTCCATTACTGAAATAGAAGATTGCAGTTAGTGCTTTTAATATTTTATGTAGGGGGAGGAGGAAGATGAAGACTCAGGGGGAAGAGCTATAAGCAACACAGACATTCTGCTGAAAGTTATTGTCAGGGATTTACAGGGGAGCGACACCGGGGAGATCACACGATATCCCACCGCTGCTGTCACTTTGTCAGGATTGTCAGGGATTCGCGCGCACACGATCACAATTACTCACTACTTAGCTATTGGCAAGTGACCTGTGAGCGTATGGCGTACACACCTCTGGATTCCAACGCATTGAATATGTGTATACGCCCCTGTACGGTCAATGCCAGCATCACCATAGCCCAATTAATATTATTTGCTGCCACCACCAATCAATTTTAATATATAATACAGGCCTGATTGGACGCCTGCTTTCTGGTAGCATATATGGCTTTGGGGGAGGAACGATTACAGGACAAAAGAAACAGGACTATTAAATTTTATATTTAATCCAAAAGGGAAGCAGTGTTTATGAAAAATATACAAAAGGTTTTACAAAGGGAGACATTACAATACAGAATATACAGTTGCACAAATAAAATGGGATTAAAGAAGAACTTACTATACAGATTGCAGAGATGATTCAGTTTAGTGTGGGCTGGGCTACAACCTTCATATTTTTATTAAAATATCTAACTTCCGTGATAACTTATCGCTGGTTGATTGCAGAAGCTTGCAAGAGATGCCATGTTTTGTATTACGAATTTACCTTTCCTTAGAGACTACACATGGCATAGCTGCAGTCCATTATTCTGATACTTTTGCGCCACAGCTCACTGGAAGGGCTCACAGCTACCGAAAACTATGCATATTGTTCCTTAGCTGACCCGGCCGCTAAAAATATGTGTCCCATTATTATCGGAAGTATAGTACTTCCGATATTCCATATTTCATGTCGGTGCCGATGAGACTGCAGATTTCTGTTGAGCAAATGGAGGATGCCCTTGGGATGAGAGAGAATTCTTTTGAAGTCAGGGACTGCATCCTCCTCACCTAGGTGTATATTTGTCACAAGCCGGCGTCAATAGAAAATGCACTCGTATGTTAATTGGGTTAGTAGCTCCCTTTGTGCTAGCATTTGCCTATTAGCCACTTCTCCGGTGTGTGCTAATTTGCAGAGAGACAGCTCTTCTACTCTGACAAATGGTAGATAGGGGAGGAGGGAGAGTGGTTTGGAGGAAAAGAGAGAGGGAGAGATCACAGGGAGAGAGAGATTTTAAATATTTCTATGACAATTATCCTGAAACAACAATTTCAGTTCTTCATAGAACTTTATGAGCACCAACTGCCATTTACTATCTCAGTAATGGAAAAATCTTTATTCACTGAAGTCAGATTTTAAAAGTAAATTAAAATTTTTGAGGATAAATGATTATTTCAGATAAAGAAAGAAGATTTCTCTATTAAAGTATATTATAAAGTTTCTAATTTTTACATGTAGTATTGATTTATGAAATAAATGTAAACAACTGTTACTCTATGTGTGCACCCATCTGATAATGGAAGACCTGATCTACAGTGGAGAAGTAGAGGCCAACTCTTCATTCCCATTCCAGCAACCAGTCCTTTGCACCAAGCCTCCCAGAAGACCAACATTGGGGACATAGTCTATTACAAGTTTAAAGACATATTCTGGCTGTTGCAAATGGAATATCATTACATTTTCTCCTTCATCTAGCAGTGCCCATGTCACAACATCTACTGATGACTTCAACAAGACGAAAAATAAGCAAGAAAACCTGAGTGAATCAAATTTATTAGGAGGCTAGTTCCATTGATTTAATTATTACATTTATATATTTCACATTTTACTATGGGAGACGGATGAACATATAAAATGAATAATCACATGTCCTGCAATTAAGAACATGAAAGAAAAAAAGATGAAAAGTATATAATTCAGAGGTTTTTACATTCTTTGAGTATAAAATTATGGGTTGTCAAAATTGAATCGTTCTTGCAAGCTTGTAATTGCTACTGATAATGAACATCGCAGTGTGTTCTTCTCTAGTCATAGACTTTCTTTGAATATAATATCATACAGTTTCAAGCCAAAAGTGTTGGAAAAGAGCACAAAACTATCCTGACCTGCTTCAGTTTGTAGGCGTCAGCATTGTCGGTTAAAGTGAATGGATGTAGCTGCCATGAAGGCTTGTCTAAGCAAATACAATTGTACATCTTTCAATTTTTTTCGCTTCACTCAATTCTGTAATTCTACAATGTGTCCATGTGAAAGCATAATCGTGTTCTTGCCTAATGCTAACATTATTCAAGTCGTCAAAGATAAGAAGTGACATCAACAGATTTTACCAAAACATATTCTACTTTAAAGGGAATCTGTCACCACATTTGACCTGTCTAATTAATATGGGCATACAAGATATAGCCTGCCGAGGAGAGTGATCCCTGTATGCCTCATATCAGATGTATTGATGATGAGAAATCATCTTTTATCACTTTATATAAATTACCTCTTCCGGGCTCTGGGGCGGATAGTGCCTGGAAGATAACTCGGCCTCCAGAGATTATGTTACATGAAGGGGAGTTACCTGTGTGATGTGTGATGATCTCCTGATCTCACTGCAGAGCTGTGTGTGATTATACCTGACACATCTATAGGTTCCCCTCAGCTTCCATCTCACAGGCAGACAGGGTGTAATATTGTTACTATACAGCAGAGCTCAGAGAGCTGCAAAAAATGTGTTTCCAAGAAGATAAATTTCATTTCTCCTGTATTAGTTACTTGTCTCACACTGGTTGTCTCACTTGTCTCACACACAGTTATCTTTCAGGTAACGTCCTCCCCATAGCCTGGAAGATGTAATTTACATAAAAGTGATAAAAGATGAGTTATCAACAACCAGGAATCTGATATGAGGCTAACAGTTATCCCTTTTTTCATTAATCTATACCCTGTATGTCCAAATAAATAGTTTAGACACATCAAATGTGGAGACAGATTGCCTTTAACAAGCTTAAGTTCCACTAAAGTCTAATGCAGAGTAGTTGTCACGTTGATTTCTTGTTCAGGTGGAAGATTCATTCAGTTTGGAAATTATAAGAATTTTCTCTTTACCTATATGCACTTCTTTCCAGGACCTTTATGAACATTTTTTTTTATTTTGACCCAATGAAATCATGAATAAACAAATTCAAATTGTACTTTGACCCAGCCTCTGTCATCCCATGACATCCTTCCTCGAGATAGTGGCCCTATAGCTTCTATCTTAGTATATCTGACAATGTCTAATATTTTAACCGATACGAGTGATATGAGTGATACGGCTCATACATGTTCAAGTCTACTAGTGGGCCAAAAAAAAAGGTACATTTTTTTCCAGAATATTAAGAAAAAATGCTTTCCATTAATAGTTACTTCACTATTAAAAAAAGTTAAAAGAAGGACACATACGGTAATTAGCAACTTTATGTCCATAAAAACATTGTGTTACCCACACAATAAGCATTATAAAAGGGTAAAAAAGTCATATCTGCCAGCTATTATTGTTTTGCATGACCTCACAAGATTCAAAAGATCTTTTTGATTTGGATAAAGGATTTTAATTGAACAAAAGTAGTAAGACTAAAAAAAGCTTGGAATTAATAGTGTAAAAACAAAATCTTTCAAAACTGTGGAATTGCAGTTTTTTTTTGCTATCCCCACTACAAAGGAAATTATAAATGGGGCAAAAATAACAGTTCTGTTCTACATTTACAAAGGATTTCAGTGATGGCTTTTCCTTATTAACATTTTAGTGCCTGATCCTCCCTTTCATCATAGCAGTTTTATTCCTACTTCCAATCTTTAGATATTTTTTAGTAGAAGTAAGGCTAGGTTTATACTGGTATTTGGAGTTCTGTTATAGGAATAGAAAAAGGATCCATCTTATGATAGACACAAATAGCAGCAGAAAGATCTGATTAAAAGGGTTGTCCGGGACTTTTCTTAAGATAGGTAAAAAATGTGGTGGGGGTATGACAGTCTATCCCAGTGTTGACAGTGGCCGGAACTGCTAAATTACAGAGCAGCACAGTACATCTCCATCGATTGGATAGTGGCCACGGTCGGGCATTGCACACTCGCCACTTATTCAAATCAATTGAAGTTGTGCAGTACCTGGCCACTGCCACTATTCCGTCAATGGAGCTTTGCAGCTCCGTAACTGTCCAGTTCCAGCTGCCGCCGATAGAGGGAATCATTACTATAGGTCAGAAATGTTAAGGTCCCCGACAACACCTTTAAGTAAAATGGGGCTTCGTTTACTTTTTTTTTGGAAAACCAACCTGAAATAATAGGGAAACAAGCTACACATTTTCATCCAGTAAAAATTACTGAATTTTTGAGGCTCTTACTTAAAGTGAATCTGTCATCAGGCTTTCGACACCTAATCGGAGAGTATCATAATGTAGAGACAGAGACCCCGATTTCAGCAATACTTTGAGAAAATCACTGTTTTATCTGCAGGAGATTATCACTAGAGAACTAGTAAATCTGCTGCCATGTAGTCCCCCACATTCTTAAGCATTGTATAACCCTGCCCTTGTCACTGATTCTAAGCTTTCTGCCTATGCACAGTGTGCACAGAAAGCTGCCAATCAGTGGTATGGATGGGGTTATTCGGAGCTCAGCAGTCAAAGAGCTGATAGATCTGCAGCAGATAAAGCAGTGATTTTATCAAAACTACAGCAAGTATCCCAATACGTGATATATTGTTGGAATCAGGGTTTCTGTCCCTATATCATCCTGCTTTCAGATGGGGTAGAAAAACCTGTTGACAGATTCTCTTTGTGTGGGCCTAGTCTTAGTACAGCAGCTTAATTTTTTCAATCTAAACCTCAATTTAATTACACTTTTTTTGCGCTGCGTTTATGAGTCCAAGCAAAGGGGATGTGATTTCATGAAAACTCATGCCAACCGGTGCGTTTAAAGATGCTATTGAACTATGCATTTTTTGGTGAGTTTTTCTCAATAGACTTCTATCAGGAGCCTGAAAAAATGCAAATAGGAAACAAAAAAATCCTTTCTACAGTTATTTTTGATATCCCAAATATGCAATAAATAAGTTGAAGGCTATGTACCCACAATGCAGAAATGCTCCGAATTTTTTCCTGAGCATTTCTGCATCTCTCTGGCAGAAAAAAAGCATGCGGATTGTACATACGGATTGTACATGCGGATTGTACATGTGGATTGTACATGCGTTTTTCCTGCCAGGGACTAGCGTATGTCCCGCGTTCTTCACATGCATTTTCGCATGCAGGTTGACAAGCACTTTCCAAGCGATTTTAGTATCACTTGGAAAGTGCTTGTCAACTTGGTCACACTATATAAATCCATGCAAACAGCATGGATTTATATAGTGTGACCGTAAAGAATGGTAAAAAATAAAAAAATAAATATATACTTACCTTCTGATGGCCCCCGGAGTCTTGCTTCGCTCCGTCCTGGCTTGCCGGCAGCTCGCGGTACACTGAAGGACATGTCGTCACATGATTAAATGACGTCAGTGCAGGTCCTTCAGTCCACCGCGATCTGACGGCAAGCAATGACAAGTGCACCGAGGGCCATCAGAAGGTAAGTATCAGATTTATTTTTTATTTTATTCTTTTTTTACAGGTTCTATGGTACCCGGGTCCGGAGGAGAGTCTCCTCTTCTCCAGACCCGGGTACCATCCGCACATTGAAACGCATGGAATGCGCATGTACAGATGCAGTGATGCGGAATCCAATCGTTCCAATGCAAGTCAATGGCAGCAAAAACGCTGCGCTTCCGCAAAATAATTGGTAGTGCTGCGTTTTTTTCCGCAATGATAATCTGCAGCGGAAATTTCCGCAGCATGTGCACAGCATTGGGGAACATGGCAGACTTTCTACCATGCATTTTTTAAGCATTTCTGCAGCGCAATTGCCGCTGTGGAAATGCTTAAAAAACGCATTGTGGGCACACAGTTTAAAACATTCAATTATTTGTCCCCTTTTACATCAATATACTTACTAGAAATTCTATTTCTGCCGTTATTATGGATCCTTTTTAAATTATAATCCCTTTATTTTTTCTTTAAACTTTTTTTCAGTAGAGACCATTATTTACATATACTGCATGATGCTAAAGAACCAACTACGGTAATCCCTTTTGATATTGGAGTTTTTTCCACATCTGAAGCTAAGCTTCCATAAAAAGATAATGGTTTGGTTTTATAACAGTCATTAAAAATGTATATGCACTAATGCTAACCAAATTATGTAGAAATTGCATTACTGTATTTTAACATCAAGAGGCATGAATGCAATTAAAGTAATACATCATCAATGCTAGTATTATGAGAAAATCACAGAAAATTTCAAAATATGATGCAAAATGTGAAGTTTTAAAGATAACTGGTTTTCCAATAATTACACTCTGATATTTAAAATAAAGGAAATTGTAGTTTAGCCTATAAAAATAGTAAAGTAGATCTTTATGTGAACAGAAGCTTATAAATATTTATCGGCTATAACTTACCCTTTATTACTAATTATTTACTAACTCCTTTGTCTCTATCACTTTCCATTATCACTATCCTGCAATAATTATTCTCTAAACTACCATTTTGTCAAGTATCATAAACTAAAGGAGAAACCTAAGCAATTAATATGTCCAACCTTGTAAGTCTCAACACATTAGATAATAGCGACTGGTGCAATGTTGTCTGGTATTTAATTGAATGTTATTTCCTCTTAAAAAGGGAACAAGTCTATCTACAGAATCAATGTATCTACCCCATATCTATTATCTATCTATCCACCTATCTATCTTTTCCATGTAGCTCTAACAGTCAAAGTGGGAGATACTATATGGGTGAGTTTAGGAGGCTAGCAAGTTCGGTACGTGAGTGGGTTCAGAAAGTGTTACATAGCTGAAAATGGGCTTTATCTGCCACAATAGGAACTAGCTCTGACTGTGACAGTTTACCACCTTAGATGATTCAATTAATAGTAATTGGTTAGAGGGAAGGGACTTCTATCAACCGATGCACTCCCTTCAATGAGTTGTCATGGCATCCCGGAGCCTTAGAAAGAGGCCTCTAAGCCTTAGCACCCCTTTTAAGCCCTTAAATCTTTGACAGAACCCAGTAGAATACAAGCTAAATCTGAATTCTAAATGTAGCCCATCTGTTGAAGAGCCTTGGTAATAAAACTGATATCTAACATGGTTAGACATCATCTTCTCAGCTTCCTCTGGCTTCATCGAATCTTTTCTGGACTTGTAAGTCTGTCTGAGAAGAAATGACTTAGGAACTTAGATGAGTGAATCTGCCAAAATTTGAATTTGGAAAGGAAAAGAGACAAGCGCACATAGGGTAATAATGTATTGTACAAATGAGAAGGGGTAGAGAGGAGGTGCTCACCTGATAGGGTTTTGCATGGCACAGCTGCAGTAAATACCCATAATAAATTTGTAGATCTGTTTTGAGAAAGGGTTTGGGTCGAACCTAAAACGCTTCAATTAAACTTATTTAAACTACTGCCAGAGCGTGAAACTACTCTTTCTTTACAGCAGCACGGTCAGTGCAAACATCTATCTCCTGCTACTTATCAAAATTGAACTTAGCAAGTTTCCTGAAAAAATGGTTGGGAAATTTGATAATTTTTCAATGAATTTATTTGATGCAAATTGAATGAGCCTTGATAGCCATGAAAAATGCTATTTTTTATATGCTGAGTAGTGTTGAGCGAGCACTAAAATGCTCGAGTTCTCGAAGCTCGGGCCGAGCTCGCCGTGATACTCGGGTGCTCAACTCGAGCAACGAGCCCAATGTTAGTCTATGGGAGACCCGAGCATTTTTGCGGCGGCACCCCCGACAGTCTGCAGAAAGCCTAAAAAGTGCCCAAAATGATAGTGAAAGTGCTCAAAAGACATGGGGACAGCATGGGCATGGCCCCAGGAAGCATTTATGACCCCCAGGTCACTGCTGTCAACAACATGGTCAGAGGTATTAAGCCACTTTAACAGGTTCACAATAAAACGTTCAAAAACAAAACTGAAACGGTTTTCCTGTGAAATATGTTAAGGAACTTCCTTTCCAGTCTAAAGACTTGTGTATAAGTTAAAATAAATAACCAAAAACAAAAATACTCCTCCACACCTTGGGCTATGTTTACAAGTAGCATTTTTTATGCGTTTTTGCACTTTTGTATTGCTTTCAACCGTGACAAATGCATTCACCGGGAAATGTCATTTTAACATTTTACAATCTTATCTGGCTATGTGCTGTGTGACACATGCATACAGTGCTGAAAAGACATGGGAACATCATGGGGAAGACCCCTGGGAGCATCTCTGACACCCAGGTCACTGCCTAAAAGTGTGCCCATCAGAAGTGATCCTTTCCGCATCAGAAGATGCAGACTTGCAACTATCCCCGTGCAAGTCCTTGTCCCAGGGCAGTGTTCAATTGTACTCCCCCATTCCTTGCAATGCAAGCGCAAGTATGCCGCCTGACACCCACCCACCCCCAGGCTGCAATACCATACTGCTAGCTTGCTTGCACTTGAAATGGGCCTTTTAGTTTGGAGGAGGCCGAAGCAGGCCGCTACCTCATGGCTGCTTCGGCAGCGAGGTATCCATACTCAGTCCCCAGCCGCCCGGCGGCTGGGTGTCCATACTCGGTCCCCAGCTGCCCCCATTTCTCCTTGGAACATCCCCCCACACACTTTTCTTAGCCCGGCGTGCTTTAGGGCAGCATTGGACGAGCCCACCAGAGAACCTCCAGTGGGCCCTGGCTTCTCCATCAGGAGAGTTGAGAGTGCCAAGGTGAGGAGCATGATGATGATGATAGAAGTTAGCGTCTGCTTTGTTTTCTTGGAATGCAAGCGCATGTATGTAGTAGCGGCTTGGCCAGAGGTGGTCAGCGTTTTGGTGCATATCCTGCCTCCTCCGAGGATTGCTGGATATTTTCCTGCTACTATCCCAGTTCTATGACTCCCGTTGAAACAAAGCTTCAGGTGATGAATGATGGATGAGGTAGTGGCAAAGGAGAAAGAGCAGGAGGAACAGGGACCATTCACATCAATATCAGGCCAGTCAACCACACATGTCTTGTAGGATATGTTTCTGTACCAAAAGGAGCGGTTTGGCTACACGGTTATAGGGCATGCAGTGAGTGCAATGCCTACCCAAAATTTCGAGGCACTCCAATGCCCCTTGGAAGTGACATGGAGGTCAGAGGGCTTTAACTAAACCGTTTTTTCCATTTATAGCAACTTGGTCTCCTGTGCACTGTTGGCCTAAGCAGTGAATAGAAGGCTTTCCAAAAATTATGAGGAACTGCAATGCTCCTTGAAACAGACGTGGATTACAGCATACTAAAATCCTTCTACCCATTATTGGAGAGTGGGTCTCCCTTAGTGTTCGCCTATACATTGAAAAGCAAAAGCTGACTAAATTTAGGAGGAAATGCAATGCCCATTGTAAGAATGGTGGAGGTCGCAGTGGAATAAAAAGACAATATCAATTCCCCTTGGAAAAGTGGTGGAGGTCGCAGTAGCTTAACAAGACGCTTTTAATGCCCCTTGGAAGAGCGGTGGAAGTCACAGGAGCTTAACAAGATGGTTTTAATGCCCCTTGCAAGAGTGGTGGAGGTCACAGTAGCTTAAAAAGACGGTTTAAATGCCCCTTGGAAGAGACGTGGAGGTCACAGTGGAAAAAAAAGACAATATCAATGCCCCTTGGAAGAGTGGTGGAGGTCGCAGCAGCTTAAAAAGACGGTTTTAATGCCTCTTGGAAGAATGGTGAAGGTCGCAGTAGCTTACAAGACGGTTTTAATGCCCCTTGGAAGAGCGGTGGAGGTCGCAGTATCTTAACAAGATGGTTTTAATGCCCCTTGAAAGAGTGGTGGAGGACACAGTAACTTAAAAAGACGGTTTAAATGCCCCTTGGAAGAGACGTGGAGGACACAGTGGAATAAAAAGACAATGTCAATGCCCCTTGGAAGAGTGGTGGAGGACGCAGTAGCTTAACAAGACGGTTTTAATGCCCCTTGGAAGAGACGTGGAGGTCGCAGTAGCTTAACAAGACGGTTTTAATGCCCCTTGGAAAAGTGGTGGAGGTCGCAGTAGCTTAACAAGACAGTTTTAATGCCACTTGGAAGAGACGTGGAGGTCGCAGTGAAATAAAAAGACAATATCAATGCCCCTTTAAAATGTGGTGGAGGTCGCAGTAGCTTAATAAGACGGTTTTAATGCCCCTTGGAAGAGACGTGGAGGTCGCAGTGGTATAAAAAGACAATATCAATGCCCCTTGAAAATGTGGTGGAGGTCGCAGTAGCTTAACAAGACGGTTTTAATGCCCCTTGGAAGAGTGGTGGAGGTCACAGTAGCTTAAAAAGACAGTTTAAATGCCCCTTGGAAGAGACGTGGAGATCACAGTGGAATAAAAAGACAATATCAATGCCCCTTTGAAGAGTGGTGGAGGTCGCAGTAGCTTAACAAGACTGTTTTAATGCCCCTTGGAAGAGACGTGGAGGTCGCAGTGGAATAAAAAGACAATGTCAATGCCCCTTGAAAATGTGGTGGAGGTCGCAGTAGCTTAACAAGACGGTTTTAATGCCCCTTGGAAAAGTGGTGGAGGTTGCAGTAGCTTAACAAGACGGTTTTAATGCCCCTTGGAGAAGTGGTGGAGGTCGCAGTAGCTTAACAAGGTGGTTTTAATGCCCCTTGGAAGAAACGAGGAGGTCGCGGTGGAATAAAAAGACAATATCAATGCCCCTTGAAAATGTGGTGGAGGTCACAGTAGCTTAACAAGGCGGTTTTAATGCCCCTTGGAAGAGACGTGGAGGGCGCAGTGGAATAAAAAGACAATATCAATGCCCCTTGAATATGTGGTGGAGGTCGCAGTAGCTTAACAAGACGGTTTTAATGCCCCTTGGAAGAAACGTGGAGGTTGCAGTAGCTTATCAAGACGGTTTTAATGCCCCTTGGAAGAGCCATGCAGTACAGGATCTTAAAAACACTATTCCCATTATTGGGCAGTGGGTCTCCCATAGCCTTTGCCTATGCCTTCCAAGCAAAAGCTGCCAAAAATTAGGACGGAGGAACTTGCAATGCTGGCAACACGGACCCAGGTCACCCTGGTGGTATAGTGGTGGTGGAGGCTGAGGATAAGAGCAAAATACTGCTGAAATGAGGAAGCGTATACCCATGTGTGGGTGTGAAGCGGTGCATGGGAATACACCTCCCGAAATAACACAATGGATTTGACTTTATTTTACTCTGCTGTCATTTGGTGGTGATGAGAAGTCTGGCCCCATCCAGCCCTTGTTCATTTTGATAAGGGTCAGCTTGTCAGCATTGTCAGTTGACAGGCGAGTGCGCTTATCAGTTATAATTCCCCCAGCGGCACTAAAAACACGCTCCGATAACACGCTAGCGGCAGGGCAGGCCAGGACCTCCAAGGCGTACAGAGCGAGTTCATTCCAAGTGTCCAGCTTGGATACCCAATAATTAAAAGGCACAGAGGAATCACGGAAGATGCTGGTATGGTCGGAAAGGTACTCCCTCACCATCTTTTGAAACTTTCCACTCCTTGTGACAGTACCCTGCGCCTCAGGGCCTGTAAGCTGGGAGGGTCTCTGAAAACTGTCCCAGAACATTGACAGTGTTCCCCTGCCTCTGCTGGATTGGAGTTGCGTCTCTCTCGCCTGTACACCTTGGTTGGGCAACGAACTGTGACTTCTGCCGCTATCGTGTTCAGATGGGAACTTTTTTAACAGTTCTGCAGCAAGGGCCTTCTAGTACTGCCCCATTTTTGTAGACCTCTCCACCTCAGGAATAACAGAGTAAAAGTTCTCCTTGTAGCGGAGGTCTAAAAGTGTCACCAACCATTAATGACTGTCACCCAACATTTTTACAACGCGAGGGTCACGGTTAAGGCAGCGTAACATAAAGTCAGCCATGCATGCCAGACTGGTAATGGGCAAGACTTCCGTGTCCTCACCAAGATGACTGACCATGCTTTCCTCCTCCTCCTCCCCCCTGTCCTCAGGCCACACACGCTGAACCGACGGTATGACAGTTGTACAGGTACTACCCTCTACAGCGCATCATACCAGCTCCTGTTCTTCCTCCTCCTTCTCCTCCTCTCTCTCATTGTCCCCCAATGCACGTTGGGATGAGATGAGGCTGGACTGTGTGTAATCGCCCGCTACGGCTTCTTGATCCATCTCATCATACTCTGGCTGCAATGCCTCCTCTTTAATTCTCTGCTGCGAACGTTGCAAAAGACAGACAAGTGGGATGCTGATGCTAATGATGGCGTCATCGCCACTCACCATCTTGGTGGACTCCTCAAAGTTTGTCAGGATGGTACATATGTCAGATATCCAGGTCCACTCCTGAGGTCTTATGTGTGAAGTCTGACCTGAATATCGACAGCCTTGTTGCAGCTGGTCCTCCACAACTGCTCTCTTCTGCTCACAAATCCTTTGCAACATGTGGAGGGTAGAGTTCCAACATGTGGGAACATCACAAACCAGTCGGTGTGCCGGAAGCTGCAAACGCTGCTGCAACATAGCAAGGGTGGGGGAAGCTGTAGCCGACTTCCGAAAATGAGCTGACAGGCGGTGTACTTTGACAAGCAGATCTGGCAACTCTGGGTACGATTTAAGAAACTGCTGAACCACGAGGTTAAGCACATGAACTAGGCATGGAACGTGTGTGATCTCGCCTCGCCTCAGAGCCGCCACCAGGTTACGGCCATTGTCACACACGACCATGCCTGGATGTAGGTTCAGCGGTCTCAGCCACAGATCTGCCTGCTCTTTCACAGCTGTCCACAACTCACAAGCAGTGTGAGGTTTATCACCTCAGCTTATGAGTTTCAGCACAGCCTGTTGCCGCTTGGCTGAGGCAGTACTGCAGTGCTTCCAGCTTGTAACTGATGTGGTGATATCTGAGATGGAGGCTGAACATGAGGAGGAGGAAGATGATGCGCAGGAGCTGTACACTGTGGGGGCTACTCTGACTGACATAGGGCCCGCAATCCTCGGTGTGGGGAGGATGTGTTCCATCCCAAGGTCCGACTGGGTCCCGGCTTCCACTATGTTTACCCAGTGTGCCATCAGGGAGATGCAACGTCCCTGGCCACAAGCACTTGTCCACGTGTCCGTTGTCAGGTGGACTCTCCCAATAACTGCGTTGTTGAGGGCACGGCAGATGTTTTGGGACACGTGCTTGTGTAGTGCGGGGATGGCACACCGGCAAAATAGTGTCAGCTGGGGACCGAGTACCGAGGGACGGCTACCACCATAAGGTTGCGGAAGGATTCTGTCTCCACCTGCCTAAAAGGCAGCATTTCCAACGCAAGCAGTCGTGAAATGTGCAAATTTAGGACTGTGGCCAGTGGGGCGTTGGCTGCGAATTTGCGCTTTCGTTCAAAGGTCTGGGATATGGACAATTGAACCCTGCGGTTGGACGTGGATGTTGATGCTGTTTCTTGAGAAACTGCCATAACAAGTGAAGACTGAGAGGAGGGAAAATCTTTGCTTGCAGTATGGACAGGGGATTGCCTTGCACGCACAGCAGCAGGTACTATTACACGCACAACAGCGGAAGAAGCAGTGCTGACACCCTCTGACACTGGTCGTGGACCCAGGGGTTCGCCCCACAAAGTCGGGTGCTTTGCTGCCATGTGCCTGATCATGCTGGTGGTGGTCAGGCTGGTAGTTTTGACACCCCTGCTGATGCTGGCATGGCAGGTGGTACAAATGGCCTTTTTGAGGTTTTCAGCAGAGTCTTTAAAAAATTTCCAGACTCTGGAAGACCTACCGGTTGTAAAAGAGGCCAAAAGCTGTATAATACAGAGATTTGAGCCGAGGAACTGCAAAACCACAGTTCTAATTTACTGGTGTATACCAGACTTTTTTTAATAGATATATTTGTGGCTGAACAGTCAGCAACACACTCAAACAGTTTTTTTTATGTAAAAAAGGCCCAATAGTGGATAATACAGAGATTTGAACCGTGGAACTGCAAAAACACATATATATTTTTCTGGCCTACACCAGAATCTTTCAAACAGATATATTTGTGTCTGAACAATCAGGGAGACACTATTACGTTTTTTTTATGGCAAAAAATGCCAAAAACAGGATAATACAGAGATTTGACCCGTGGAACTGTAAAACCACAGTTATATTTTTCTGGCCTACACCAGAATCTTTCAAACAGATATATTTGTGTCTAAACAATCAGGGAGACACTATTACTGTTTTTCTTTACGGAAAAAATACCAAAAGCTGGATAATACAAATAATTGAACTGTGGAACTGCAAAACCACAGTTATATTTTTCTGGCCTACACCAGACTCTTTTAAACAGATATATTGGTGTCTGACCAGTCAGGGAGACACTATTACGGTTTTTTTAACGGCAAAAAGTGCCAAAAAAAGGATAATGCAGAGATTTGACCTGTGGAACTGCAAAACCACAGTTAAATTTTTCTAGCCTACACCAGACTTTTTTAAACAGATATAATGGTGTCTGACCAGTCAGGGAGACACTATTACGTTTTTTTTTACTGCAAAAAATGCCAAAAACAGGATAATACAGAGATTTGACCCGTGGAACTGCAAAACCACAGTTATGTTTTTTGGCCTACACTAGACTCTTTCAAACAGATATATTGGTGTCTGACCAGTCAGGGAGACACTATTACGTTTTTTTTACGGCAAAAAATGCCAAAAAAAGGATAATAAAGAGATTTGACCCGTGGAACTGCCAAACTACTGTTATATTTTTCTGGCCTACACCTAACTCTTTTAAACAGATATATTGGTGTCTGACCAGTCAGGGAGACACTATTAAGTTTTTTTTTACGGCAAAAAATGCCAAAAAAAGGATAATACAAAGATTTGACACGTGGAACTGTAAAACCACAGTTAGATTTTTCTGGCCTAAACCAGACTCTTTTAAACAGATATATTGGTGTCTGACCAGTCAGTGAGACACTAATACGCTTTTTATTTACGGCAAAAAATGCCAAAAGCAGGATAATACATAGATTTGACCCGTGGAACTGCAAAACCACAGTTATATTTTTCTGGCCTACACCAGACTCTTTAAACAGATATATTGGTGTCTGACCAGTCAGGGAGACACTATTACATTTTTTTTTACGGAAAAAATGGCTAAAAAAGGATAATAAAGAGATTTGACCCATGGAACTGCAAAACCACAGTTATATTTTTCTGGCCTACACCAGAATATTTCAAACAGATATATTTGTGTCTGAACAATCAGGGAGACACTATTACTGTTTTTTTTTACGGCAAAAAATGCCAATAACAGGATAATACACAGATTTGACCCGTGGAGCTGCAAAACCACAGTTATATTTTTCTGGCCTACCCCAGACTTTTTCAAACAGATATATTGGTGTCTGACCAGTCAGGGAGACACTATTACATTTTTTTTTACGGAAAAAATGGCTAAAAAAGGATAATAAAGAGATTTGACCCATGGAACTGCAAAACCACAGTTATATTTTTCTGGCCTACACCAGAATATTTCAAACAGATATATTTGTGTCTGAACAATCAGGGAGACACTATTACTGTTTTTTTTTACGGCAAAAAATGCCAATAACAGGATAATACACAGATTTGACCCGTGGAGCTGCAAAACCACAGTTATATTTTTCTGGCCTACACCAGACTTTTTCAAACAGATATATTGGTGTCTGACGAGTCAGGGAGACACTATTACAGTTTGTTTTTATGGCAAAAAATGCCAAAAACAGGACAATACAGAGATTTGACCCATGGAACTGCAAAACTGGCCTACACCAGACTCTTTTAAACAGATATATTGGTGTCTGAACAGTCACAGAGACACTCAATTTTTTTGGTTGGGGAGGGGATGCCAAAAGGTTAATAAGACGCATATTTGGACAGTCTGACTGAGGAAAAAAAACAAATACAGGATTTAGATAAAAAAAAAAACAATTTTTTCCTGGCCCCTGAGACCGGGGTGATAAGTCTAGCAATTTGACCAACAGGAGCACACAGGACTGTAATGCAGCGTTTGCTGGTTTAACCACTGCATCTCCTATACAGCCTGCCTGCCTGCCTGATATCTGGGATGGATATTAGTCCTGAGAAGGACTGTTTGTTTGATTTGGCAGGCTTTAGAGACCCTACACTAACTATTTCGGAGTTTAAATCTCTCCCTAGCTCAGCAGCACTGACCCTACACTGGCTAATCCAAAGCGACTGTGTCCAAGATGGCGGCGCCCGGTTTTAAATACTCAAGGTAACGCTGTGCGGCCAGCCAATCACTGTACTGCCCACAGACAAAATGGCTGCGACATTACAGTGACTGGCTGGCAATCCCTGCATGTTCATTGGCTCTGTAAAGAGCGCCAAACATGCAGGCGGGGACCCTATCTCCCGTCCGAGTAACCCGGAAATGCTCGGTGCTCGCCGAACATCCTGAGTAGTGAGATGCTTGGGCGAGTACCGAGCAGTGTCGAGCATGCTCGCTCAACACTAATGCTGAGGTCTCCTCACCCTTAAGCATAATAAATGGATGGACCTTGAAGGGGTCGCTCAACCAACTGTCACCTCAATGTGCAGTGCTGCTCTGGTACCATTTCACTCTTTTTAAGCACTTTCAATGCTGTCTAGGTGACAACACATGTACTGACATCATGACATACTATATGTCACCCCACACAGTCACATGGGGCAGTAAACATCATGATGTCATGACATCAGAATATGCACTGAGGCCTAGCCAGAACCAGAGATACTGGGGAAGAGTGAAAGTGTGAAGATGAGAATTGTGTTAGAGTGGAATGGGGTCATAGGAATGATGAGCAGCTACAGCAGCAGAGACAGGTGAAACTAGGTTATGTGGGGTGTGGCAGGTCGACTAACTCGGCCTCTTTCAGAAGTAGACTCAGGAACTCAGGTTTTAGTTTCAGGCTTTATTGTATGGCATAAATCTCTGCAGCTCCAGCAAAATAAACACAGACTTACTGGCAAAACAACAAAACAAAAGATAAACAATAGCACAGTCCATATGTGTGTGTGTGGTTTGCTCACACAGGTTAAAGTCCAGCCTTCAGCTCCTTCCTGAGCTATCACTGTCCAGTCTGGAGACCTTGCCTCTCCAAACACAACAACAGAAAAAAATGGTGACTGAGCATTTAAACCTTGCTCAGCCACACCCTGAGGGGAGGTAGGGGAAAGGCCTCCCACCCTCTGCCATTCCCATAAAACCACACCCTTTAAGTGAGTTAAGCCCAGCATATAACATTCTGGCAGAATGTTAATTGGTTTCAGTTCACACAGGCTAACAGCCTGTGTGACACATACCTCCCCTCATATATCATACCAGTGACTCTGTCACAAGGGTTTTACTCGCTCCGTTGCTTTTGAGATAGGCACAGGAAGTGGTTTCTTTAAAAATGTCCATGGCAGGTTTATTATAACTTCATAAACCCTCTGCATAAGCAAACAAAACACAGCCTTGTGCGGCACAGAGTGACAAAACGGAAAATAAACAGTCCATTCAGTAGTGCAGGTTCGCCTGCTCACGGTCAGTGTCCTTTAGCAAAAACACGCTGGATGTCTCCACATTTCCAGCCACAGACACTGAATGAGACACTCGATCTCTATTTTATTTACCAAAACCACACCCTGGGGTGGGGATATGTGAGCAGCCATTCCCTCCTATCTCTTATGACTGCTCATAAAAAACGATCTCTTAAGGCAACCTCATCCTGGAAAAGATATGGACCAACTCGTGGGCTATACACTTGGAGGAAGAGTTTCATAGTGGTACGGCCTCCAGATACCGTGTAGCAAAGTACAGTACCACCAGGATATACTGATGTCTTCTGGCAGACTTGACCAGGGGTCCCACTAGATCCATGGCGATGCGATTGAAGAGGATCTCAATGATAGGCAGTGGCACTAAAGGGCTATGGAAGTGAGCCACTGGGGAGGTCAGCTGACAGGTGGGATAGGACCTACAATAATTCACGATCTCTTGGTGGCACCCGGGCCAGTAGAAACTCTGGAGGATCCTTTCCTGGGTTTTTGATAACCCCAGATGACCACCTAAGACATGTGCATGGGCCCTAGCACTAGCAACTGCTCTCTTACCTCTCCTCTGAGCCTGATGACCCAATATAGTAACTCCCCATTTATGGCAAAGTATGGATATCGGGTGTCAGCCGCCGGATTTTGGACAACACCATTCAGAACAGTGACATTATCAAACGCCCATTTTAGAGTTAAGTCTGTGAGCTGGTCGGTTCCAAAGTTTCCCCCGGACACCTCCAGCTCAGGAATGTTGGCCTCTGGGGATGCGGCCTCATCCTCATCCCCAACATGCAAACAAAAAGGAAACCCATCTGCTGCGGCCTGCGATGAAGTTTCTTTAGGAGTGACTTGGTTGTTGTCTGAACAAGTTGGCATCCTTCCTTTCTCCCACAAGTCCCAAAACAAGGCAAAGTCCCTCCCTATTATAACAGGGTGCAACAGGTCCCTGACTACGCCCACCTCATGGGACTCAGCGCCACAGCTTGTGTCTATGACCAGTCAGGGCACAAGGTAATCCTTAGCGTCAACATGGATACAGAGCAGTCATTTGCACTCCATTCACTGACACGGGGCATGCTTGTGGACCCTCGCCTGGTTGAGGAACAGCACTCCAGGCAGGATATATAAAATACGAGCAGCGCCGTCCTGCACTGCAGTTCATTAGCTCATTGGTCATGGGTCAACAGGCGGCTATGTGACCTGGGGTGTGACACCTCCAACAAATTACGACATTGGACGGGGCCTTTGGCAGTGCCCCTCTTTTGGGTGTCCGCCCCCCTTTTTGAACCCCAGTATGGAGATGCTAGGACTCCTTGCTTCCCCAAGGAACTCTCTACCGCCTGGTACTTTTCCACCAACCCCACCAGGTCATCAGCATTATGGGGATCTCCCTGGGCAACCCAGGATAGCACCGACCTCAGAAGTGAGTGTATGAATCTGTCCATGACAACTTTCTCCACCATCTGTGCTGGGGAGGAAGATTCAGGTTGCAACCACGTTTGGACCAGGTGTAGGAGTTCGAACATTTGGGACTGGGGAGGTTTGGCATTGCAATAGGCCCAGTGGTGCACCTGTTGCGCCCTGACAGTCAAAGTCACTCCCAAGCGCGCCAAAATCTCCATTTCAAATTTAGCATACTCTTTTGCATCCTGCAGCGCCAGGTCATAATTAGTGTTGAGCCACCCCCGTAGTGTTCGAGTTCGGTTCGGTTCGTCGAACACCCGTGTGTTCGCCGAACTGTTCGTCGAACTGGTCGTTGAACACCTTCGAACACCGTTAAAACCAATGGCAGGCAAACAAAAACACATAGAAACACATAGAAAACACCTTCAAAGGTGTCCAAAAGCTGACAAACTGCTCAGAAGACACAACTAACACATGGAAAAGTGACAAGTACATATAGTCATGTGAAAAGAAAAGAGGTGGAGGAGTAAAAGGAGGGGGAGACACAGATATAGGCATGTCATGCCCTTCTAAAATCCAAAAAGTCAGAAGCCGACACGTCCGCTCCTGCCCGTGCCACCTCCGTGTCGCCGGGTTTGTGCCAGAGCCGCGGTGAACCCTGATGGCCAGCCCCCCTCTCCCAGTACTGGTGCCTGTCCGCCGGTGGGTCGAGCGAGCCCCCCTGTGGTGGCGGCAGCTCTAAGCTTTTTAATTTAAATTGTCTCTCTAATTTGAATGAATACAATTTAAATCCATTTACAAGGATCTATTGGAGGGCAAGTCTCATGCCAGCAGCCGCGTAATTCCAGCTCCAGTAGCATCCACTAAAGCTGCTGCAGTTAAAAAGCTTTTATAAGGATCGAGCTCGGCTGTCCACCGCAAGGCATCCTACTGCCAGTCCCAGCCCCTATGCCTTGGGGTGCCTCCTGATGCTCTTCACTGAGTATCCCGTGGTCCCGAAGCATTTCCTTTGAAAAAATTAAGTGTCCAAACTACAGGTGGTGTAGCTTGCTTAACAGCCGGGATAATCCGCTGACTAGCAGACACTGCTATTAGGCACAAAGTATTTCCTGGGCTAGATGCAGTTAAAAATTTGTAATTAGATACTCTCGTTGGATGCTGAGAAAGCATTCCATAGAGTCTCCTGGCACGCCATATATGATTCTCTTAAAAAGCTTGGGGTTGGGGTCTAGGGGACCCTTTTATAGCCAAAATCACGGCCCTGTATCACAATACGTCACCTAAGCTGAAGATAAATGGAACTGTAGCACCCTGAGGGCTCGGTTGCTACAGAGGTATTGCACCTCACCCAGAGGTGTGATATCTCACTCTCAGGTAAGGATGGAGTGTGGATCAGGACCCGACACCTGCATGCATTACACCACATTGCCGTGGGGCAGGGCGACCAATATGCCTCTGAGATGGGCACGACAGTCCCTGTCCCTGGCTGGAGTGGGGGGAGTGAACACTGAGGAAGGGGAACCCTGTAGTGCAGGAGTAGGGAGGAAGCAGTTCCTGGGTGCATTGAGAAGGGAGTATAAAAGGTGGGCACCATCTTAGTTCAGTGCAGAGAAGTCTGAGCAGAAGTGGCAGGGAGCAGGGGCTCTGCATGAGCTCTGCTCCGGAGGCGGGCCTAGTAACAGAGGCCCAGGCCTGGAAGAGGGAGAAGGAAGGAAGAGGAGCGGAGAAGGCTCCAGGAACGAGGAATGAAGGGATCCCAGGGGTGCGGACGGGCGAGTCGCCACCGCACGCCCGAATCCACCTGCGTGGAGGGGTCAGGCCAAAGGGGGAGACCGGTCCCCGAAACTAGTGGAGGCAGGAAACGACCCTCAGCTAGAAACAGGAGGCTGTGACATTTTATGTGGCGCAGCCCCTCGCTACACCCGCTAGGAAGGCACCACATAGGGTCAGGGAAACTGGCACCAAGTTTACCAAGAGGAGGCCCGAGGCAGCCGGACAGAAGGGTTGGTAAGAAAGGCCAGACAAAGGACACACAAAGGGGGTCCTGTGAAGCGCTCCAAAGTTATCTGGGAGTTGTCTGAGCCCCTCACCTGGTGAGCACAGTACGACGTGGGCAGCTGTTACCTGCAGACGTGGTCTGGATAATAAGAACTGTGAGTAAAGGCCCTGGACTGCATCACTGACTCCGTGTCGTTACTGCTGCTGCCCTGCACCATCACTCCCATCCTCCGCATACACTGCCCTGAGGCTATACTCCTCCCGTGGGGAGTTATGCTACGCTCTGCTGCACCCACAACACCAGCCTCAGCGGTCTGCCCTGCAGCGGTGGTTCACTCTGACCGCAATCCACGGGTGGCGTAGTCGGACATTTAAACATCAAAACCACGTAAATAGTTCCGCCACTGGTTTGACCACCCTGAGCCACGGAACCGGGTCGCCGCCACGAAGACTACAACCACCAGCATCCACCAAAAAGGGTCCGGCTCCGGGTGTCCCAAGGCCCAGGGGGTGCATCAGAACATTTTCATCACCTTTCACAATCACCAATGGGACAAGGCAGGGATGTCCTCTGTCCCCTCTCTTATACATCCTAGTGACGGAGCACCTGCTCTCATCAATTCGCCATAACCCCAATATTAGGTGGATTGAGGTGGGAGGCACCGAGTACAAGTGCTCTCTATTTGCTGATGTTGTCCCAGTATATATCACTCAATCACATATATCCATCCATGCTGTTATGGCTGAAATAGATCACTTTGTTACATGGTCAAATTTTAAAATCAATGCAGCGAAGTCTTTGGCCCTCGATGTCTCCCTCCCCAAATCCATATAGGATTCCATCCAGTCCAACTTTCCCTTTGCCTGGCCCTCACAGGATATCAAATACTTAGGAATTCCTATTCATAGAGACCGCTCCCATCTATGTTATCTTAATTTTGGGCCCTTTATTGAACAACTCCATACAGACCACGGTTGGCAAGTTAGAACTGTAAGATTCACAACGTGAACCACTGGTGTTTTGTGGAAAAGCACATGTACACTGTTTTCCAAATTATTATGCAAAAAGTGTTTAGGAGTGATAAGGGAAGAATTTGTTTGTTTGTCAGTTAAACTCATTGATGGTGATGTGTGTCAGGGCTCTTTATATCACTGTAAGCAATTGCAGACACCTGTGCTAATTAGTTTGGCAGGTGTGTCCAATGAAAGGCAAGACTACTTAAGAAGGCTGTCTCACATTATTAAGCAGCCTACATTTTCTGCCAAAATGGGAAAGAAAAAGGATGTGTCGGCTGCTGAGAAGCAACAAATTGTGGAGTGTTTAGGTCAAGGCATGACTACAATCAACATTGTGCGATGATCAGGATGAAGTGTCTTGGCAATCAAGAAGTATGTAGCTGATTCACAGTACACACGTGTGCGTGCTGATAAGGGCAAATTGAGGACTCTTTCCTACAGGCAATTACGTCATGTTAAAAGAGCAGCCGCAAAAAAGCCTTGTCATAGCAGCAGACAAGTTATTGAAGCTGCTTGTGCCTCCAACGTCCCCCGAACAACAAGATGCAGGGTCCTTCAGAGGTTTGCAGCTGTGCATACGCCATCCTGTCGACCTCCTCTATCCACTTCACACAAGCAGAAACGGCTCCAGTGGGCCAAACATTACATGAAGACTGATTTCAAAACTGTTTTGTTCACGGATGAGTGCCGTGCAGCGCTCGATGGTCCAGATGGATGGAGTGGAGGATGGCTGGTTGATGGCACCCCACGTAAACACGGCTACAGCGCCAACAAGGAGGAGGTGGAGTAATGTTATGGGCTGGAATGATGGGGAGAGAGATTGTCGGCCCCTTTAGGATCCCTGAAGGCGCTAAAGATGAACTCCATAATGTATGTGGATTTTCTCAAACAGCACTTCCTGCCATGGTTCAAGAAGAAGAACCGTGTATTTCACAGCAAGATCATTTTTTTGCATGATAATGCACCATCTCATGCTGCACATAAAACATCTGCATCTCTGGCTGATATGGGCATAAAAGGGGACAAACTTATGGTGTGACCCCCATGCTACCCTGACCTCTACCCCATTCAGAACCTCTGGAGCATCATCAAAAGGAGTGTCTATGATGGCGGGAGGCAGTTCACATCTAAGCAACAGCTCTGGGAGGGTATTCTGTCCTCATGCAAAACAATTGAAGCAGAAACCATCCAAAACCTGACAAATTCAATGGACGAGAGAGTTCAGAAGCTCCTTTCGAACAAGGGGTCCTATGTGAAAATGTAACATCACCTAGAATAAAGTTTTGAGTTGAAAACTGTTTGATTTCAGTTTCTAATAACCTGCTAATGCTTATAATTTCAAAAATGACCATTTTTTTGGTCTTTATTAAAATGAAAAGGTTGATCGAAAAGTTTGGGGGATCTAAGAGTGTGGCAACCCAGTAGTCATGATTACTTCGAATTCTGACAATATGAGGGTCATGTTGCAGGTAGTGCAGCAAGAAGGCACTTATGTGTCTTGCGCATCTCGGAGCCCCAAAATTATTTTCCGGGCTAGATGCAGCTAAAAATTATTATTAATTTTAAATCTGGTGGAGCTTAGTATAGATGGCCTCAGGGGCGGAACTACCGCCCGTGCAGCCGGTTCATTGAACGGGGGCCCCGAGGGAGAGGGGGCCCCTCCAGCACGGCCGCCATCAGGGCATGACTGCCCTGACTCCAGTATGGGGCCCAGCCGGTAGGGGCCCCCTTGGGGGCCCCCCTCTTATGCGTCTCTCTCCTCATGGGGCCCCCGGCCCCATGCTAAGAGCCGGTTCCGGGACATCTCAGCGCTGCGCTGCTGCGGCAGCGCTTTCATGATTCCCCTGACTTCCGGTCATGTGACGGCGCCGTCACATGACCGGAAGTCAGGAGAACCTGGTGTCAGCGATTTGGACGAGCGCCAGGATTCTGCAGGGATCGCATGGGGGTAAGTATAACAAGTTTTTTTTTTTTTAAATACAATTTACTAGGAGTGGGGGGAATGGGAGATGCACATGTGGTGGAGGGGGATGAGAGAGGTGCACATGTGGGGGAGGGGGATGAGAGATGCACTTGGGGGGGTGAGAGAGGGGCACATGGGGGGGATGAGAGAGGGGCACATGGGGGGGATGAGAGAGGGGCACATGGGGGGGATGAGAGAGGTGCACATGTGGTGGAGGGGGATGAGAGAGGTGCACATGGGGGGGATGAGAGAGGTGCACATGTGGTGGAGGGGGATGAGAGAGGTGCACATGTGGGGGGGGGGATGAGAGAGGTGCACATGTGGTGGAGGGGGATGAGAGAGGTGCACATGTGGTGGAGGGGGATGAGAGAGGTGCACATGTGGTGGAGGGGGATGAGAGAGGTGCACATGGGGGGGATGAGAGAGGTGCACATGTGGTGGAGGGGGATGAGAGAGGTGCACATGTGGTGGAGGGGGATGAGAGAGGTGCACATGTGGGGGAGGGGGATGAGAGAGGTGCACATGTGGTGGAGGGGGATGAGAGAGGTGCACATGTGGTGGAGGGGAATGAGAGAGGTGCACATGTGGTGAAGGGGAATGAGAGTGGTGCACATGTGGTGGAGGGGAATGAGAGTGGTGCACATGTGGGGGAGGGGAATGAGAGAGGTGCACATGTGGGGGAGGGGGATGAGAGAGGTGCACATGTGGGGGAGGGGAATGAGAGAGGTGCACATGTGGTGGAGGGGGATGAGAGAGGTGCACATGTGGGGGAGGGGGATGAGAGAGGTGCACATGTGGGGGAGGGGGATGAGAGAGGTGCACATGTGGTGGAGGGGGATGAGAGAGGTGCACATGTGGTGGAGGGGGATGAGAGAGGTGCACATGTGGGGGAGGGGGATGAGAGAGGTGCACATGTGGTGGAGGGGGATGAGAGAGGTGCACATGTGGTGGAGGGGGATGAGAGAGGTGCACATGTGGTGGAGGGGGATGAGAGAGGTGCACATGTGGTGGAGGGGGATGAGAGAGGTGCACATGTGGTGGAGGGGAACGAGAGAGGTGCACATGTGGTGGAGGGGAACGAGAGAGGTGCACATGGGGGGGATGAGAGAGGTGCACATGTGGTGGAGGGGGATGAGAGAGGTGCACATGGGGGGGATGAGAGAGGTGCACATGTGGTGGAGGGGGATGAGAGAGATGCACATGTGGTGGAGGGGGATGAGAGAGGTGCACATGTGGGGGAGGGGGATGAGAGAGGTGCACATGTGGTGGAGGGGGATGAGAGAGGTGCACATGTGGTGGAGGGGAATGAGAGAGGTGCACATGTGGTGGAGGGGAATGAGAGAGGTGCACATGTGGTGGAGGGGAATGAGAGAGGTGCACATGTGGGGGAGGGGAATGAGAGAGGTGCACATGTGGGGGAGGGGGATGAGAGAGGTGCACATGTGGGGGAGGGGAATGAGCGAGGTGCACATGTGGGGAAGGGGAATGAGAGAGGTGCACATGTGGGGGAGGGGGATGAGAGAGGTGCACATGTGGGAGAGGGGGATGAGAGAGGTGCACATGTGGGGGAGGGGGATGAGAGAGGTGCACATGTGGGGGAGGGGGATGAGAGATGTGCACATGTGGGGGAGGGGGATGAGAGAGGTGCACATGTGGGGGAGGGGTATGAGAGATGTGCACATGTGGGGGAGGGGGATGAGAGAGGTGCACATGTGGGGGAGGGGGATGAGAGAGGTGCATATGTGGGGGAGGGGGATGAGAGAGGTGCACATGTGGAGGAGGGGGATGAGAGAGGTGCACATGTGGGGGAGTGGGATGAGAGAGGTGCACATGTGGTGGAGGGGGATGAGAGAGGTGCACATGTGGTGGAGGGGGATGAGAGAGGTGCACATGTGGGGGAGGGGGATGAGAGAGGTGCACATGTGGGGGAGGGGGATGAGAGATGTGCACATGTGGGGGAGGGGGATGAGAGAAGTGCACATGTGGGGGAGGGGGATGAGAGAGGTGCACATGTGGGGGAGGGGGATGAGAGAGGTGCACATGTGGGGGAGGGGGATGAGAGAGGTGCACATGTGGGGGAGGGGGATGAGAGAGGTGCACATGTGGGGGAGGGGGATGAGAGATGTGCACATGTGGGGGAGGGGGATGAGAGATGTGCACATGTGGGGGAGGGGGATGAGAGATGTGCACATGTGGGGGAGGGGGATGAGAGATGTGCACATGGGGGGGTGAGTGCTGCACATGGGGGGATGAGAGCTGCACATGGGGGAATTGGGAGAAAATGAGCTGCACATGGGGGAATTGGGAGTAGGGGGATAACGAGCTGCACATAATGAATGTGGGGTGGGGGACAGTAAATGATAAATGATGATGGGGTGGGGAGAGCACGGACATGATATAATGAATTGGGGCAGTGGGTGCATGTAAATAATGAATGCGGGGAGCAGGAAGTATAGAGTAGGGGGCGTTGCGGATGCAGGAGTGTAACTGGTAACAAATTGGCGGAAAGAGTAGAGGTTCTAATTAAATTATATATTAAGTGCCTATTTACAGTTAATGGGGGCACCATGGTGGATTACAATTTATATTTGGAATGGTAGGTTGCATAATAACTAACCATATATTGATAGTGGATGCATGTCTGTATTCAGCTGTGTAATGTAGAAGTTGGGGAATGTGCTCTAGATAACTGTGTTATTTTATGCAGAGACGAGTCCTGGCTGGAAGACGTGATGGCGGTCTGTGCTGGATGAAGGAGAAAAGCGTAGCTGAAGGACTTCACCTAGAGACGTCACCAGTGAGTCAGTGTATTACATGTACACTTACACTATATACTATGTACCGGGCTCCTGTGTATAATGTCACTGGTAGTGTTGAGCATTCCGATACTGAAATATCGGGTATCGGCCGATATTCGCGGTATCGGAATTCCGATACTTAATTCCGATACTTTTGCAATATCGTATACCGGAATCGGAAGATCCCATAATGCAATGAGCCATTTTCATTTTATTCAGCCAATGAGGATCCTAAGAAGTGTGGGCACCTCCTGTTAGGCATGTAGGCATCTTAACTAATGGCATGGCTGTGACTGGCTGCTGAAATTATGTCATGATGCACTATAAAAGCCGCCGCCGCCATTTTGAGCTCACTCTGCTGTGAATTCAGTTAGGGATAGGACGCTGTTGTTCTGAGGGACAGTTTTAGCTACCTATTTGCTCTATACTGCTTTACCCAAGCTACTTTCTAAATCACTGTGCCTTGCAGCGCTAGTGCACAGTTCCCTGCGCTGTTCACCGCTGTCTGCAAGGTCTGTGTGTGTGAGTGCAGCTCACCCTGTAGTGTGTGCTTCAGCCAAGTCTGGTTATAGTGCACTCAGTGTGTGTCACTGCCTCATACATTGTCCTTTTTTGCCAATTCATAATTTTTCCTGATATCTCCTATTAGTGTGGTGGTTCCATCTGTATTCAGCTAAATTGGTTCCAAACACACTATATAGGAGTAGATAGAGAAATTTTTTTCCGTCTTGCAGCACTAGTGCACAGTGCTCTGCATCTGTACTGTTCACCGCTGTCTGCAAGGTCTGGTGTGTGAGTGCAGCTCACCCTGTAGTGTGTGCTTCAACCACGTCTGGTTGTAGTGCACCCAGTGTGTGTCACTGCCTCATACATTGTCCTTTTTTGCCAATTCATAATTTTTCCTGATATCTCCTATTAGTGTGGTGGTTCCATCCGTATTCAGCTAAATTGGTTCCAAACAGACTATATAGGAGTAGATAGAGAAATTTTTTTGGTCTTGCAGCGCTAGTGCACAGTGCTCTGCATCTGTACTGTTCACCGCTGTCTGCAAGGTCTGGTGTGTGAGTGCAGCTCACCCTGTAGTGTGTGCTTCAACCACGTCTGGTTGTAGTGCACTCAGTGTGTGTCACTGCCTCATACATTGTCCTTTTTTGCCAATTCATAATTTTTCCTGATATCTCCTATTAGTGTGGTGGTTCCATCCGTATTCAGCTAAATTGGTTCCAAACACACTATATAGGAGTAAATAGAGAAATTTTTTTGGTCTTGCAGCGCTAGTGCACAGTGCTCTGCATCTGTACTGTTCACCGCTGTCTGCAAGGTCTGGTGTGTGAGTGCAGCTCACCCTGTAGTGTGTGCTTCAACCCCGTCTGGTTGTAGTGCACTCAGTGTGTGTCACTGCCTCATACATTGTCCTTTATTGCCAATTCATAATTTTTCCTGATATCTCCTATTAGTGTGGTGGTTCCATCCGTATTCAGCTAAATTGATTCCAAACACACTATATAGGAGTAGATAGAGGAGCCTTTCTGCAGCATTGGGCCCTGCAGCCCCAGCCAGATTAGTATTAGCCTATTTTTTGCAGCCTCATCTATTGCATTGTAGGTTACCTTCCTACATTGTAATAGCTACAAAAAGTTTGTGATACTATCGTTATTACATCTTTAGGCACATCCAGTGTCTTTTTGTGACAAAAAAAAACCTAAATAAAGTTCACCAAACACTCCACTTTACAGTTGTGTAGGCCACATTAGCTCATATTAAAGTCTAGTCCACACTTTATAAAATTAGTGTTTCTTATACCTGTTAGCAGCTGTTCAGGAATAAGCACACTAAGCCCTTAGTACTTTTCTGCCTATCTTTATCAATCTACCAAGATGAAGAAGGCAGGGAGTAAGGCATGTGGTCGTGGGCGTGGGCGTGGAGTTTCTGCAGGGAGAGGACGTGAGGATTCTGTGCCTGCAGGGAGAGGACGTGGGGATTCTGTGCCTGCTGCGGGCACCAGTGACTCAGCATCCCCCAGTTTTACCAGGGAACAGTCCTTTATGCGCAGCTTTGTAGGAGCTAGCCGTACCCCACTGCTGCGCGAGGACCAAATTGAAGCCGTTGTCGGATGGATGGCAGCTAACGCATCGACTTCAATTAGTTCCAGATCCTCTCAGGTCCTGAGCACTGAAGAGCACCCATCTGTCTCTTCACCACCTGCCAAATTGCCCAGGCAGTCAGAGAGCTCTGGACAGGAGCCATCTCTACTTCTGTTCTCTGAATCTCTTGGCTTGGAAAGAGGGGGCCAGCCAAGCAGAATTCTAGAATTTGAAGAAGAGGTAGTATGCAGTGATGCGCAACCGTTTTGTCTCTCTGAATCTGAAGAGGCGGGTGGGCCAGTGCCTATGGTCAGCAGCACACCTCAGTACGCATCTGATGATGAGACTCAGGTGCCACTTTCTGGTGCGTACTGTGCTGTCGAGACTACCCAGGAGAAGCAGTTGTTTGAAGAGGGTGGTGTAGATGATGAGGTCCTTGACCCATCATGGCGTGAGGGACAGGAAGGTGGTGGGAGCAGCTCTGAGGAAGAGATTCCCCGAACGGCCCAAAAAGGAGGGAGAGGGAGGGGGCAGACTTGGTTGCCTGTAGCCTCCACTTCAGCACCCATTAGGAGCATGGCTCTTCCAAAATCCAAAGCGGGCGCTCCCAAGACTTGCAGTGCCTGGTCCTTTTTTGACACAGTTGCAGATGACAATTGCTTTGTCAAATGCAAGCTGTGTAATCAGAAGGTGAAAAGAGGGAAAAGTGTCAGCAACCTCAATACCACAAATATGTGGAAACATGTGCAGACCAAGCACGTGGTGGAGTTACAAAAACATACTGAAGACCTAGGCCAACCTACAGCGCCACCTACCACCTCTTCAGCTCGTGTTGTAGCCTCTTCCTCCAGCTCACACACAGCTGGTTCGGCTTCCTCACAGGATCGCCATGGAAGAATCTCTGGCACTGTTGTACAGAGACACAGTGTAATTGCACCCACAGCACCACTTTCCCAGTCATCCTCACACTCCCAGGCCAGTCTACAGCCATCGTTAGCACAGGCATGGGAGAAAAGGCGCCCATACTCGGCAAACCACCCCCGAGCACAGGCTCTGAATGCTGGCATTGCTAAACTACTGGCCCTTGAAATGCTATCATTCAGGCTGGTGGAGACTGACACATTCCGTAACTTTATGGCATTGGCAGTCCCACAATACAACGTGCCCAGCCGCTTTTATTTCAGCAGGCAATCCGTCCCTGCCCTGCAACATCATGTGGAGGGAAAAATTAAACATGCGCTACAAAACGCCGTCAGTAGCAAGGTCCACCTGACCACTGATGCGTGGACCAGTAAGCATGGACAGGGACGATACCTTTCCCTCACTGCCCATTGGGTAAATGTTGTGGAGCCGGGTACAAATCTTGAGAGTGGCGCTGTACGTGTTCTGCCAACTCCAAGGATTGCAGGAATCCAGTCTGTACACATTGACTCCTCCTCATACTCCAGTTCCTCTGAATCAGCGCTGCAGGAGCCGTCACGGTCTACCTCCACATCGACCCGTGAACGGTTACCTGTTATGATGACCGATATGAGCACAGCCGTGGCCAAACGTCAACAGGCCGTATTAAAATTAATTTCTTTGGGGAATCGAAGCCACACAGCGCAGGAGCTCTGGAATGCCATCAAGCAGCAGAGCGACGTGTGGTTTGTGCCAGCGAATCTCCAGCCAGGCATGGTAGTGTGTGACAATGGCCGAAATCTGGTGGCAGCTCTGGGCCTAGGCAACCTCACTCACATCCCATGTCTGGCACATGTGCTCAACTTGGTCGTGCAGAGTTTTTTGAGGGACTATCCGGATCTTGATGCACTGCTTCACAAGGTCCGCATAGAGTGCGCTCACTTGCGGCGTTCCAGCAATGCAAGATCACGCATTGCAGCTCTGCAGCGCCGATTATGTCTTCCGGAACATCGCATCATATGTGACCTACCCACCAGGTGGAATTCAACGTTACATATGTTGGAGAGGTTGTGTGAGCAGCAGGCAGCAGTAATGGAGTACCAGCTGCAGCAGGCGCAAACAAGTCGCAGTGCGCGCCGTTCACACTTCACCACCACTGAGTGGGCCTCTATGAAGGACATTTGCCACGTTTTGCGTGCCTTCGATTATTCCACGCGGATGGCGAGTGCAGATGATGCACTAGTCAGCATGACTATCCCCCTTATCTGCCTGCTTGAAAAAACACTGCAAGCACTAAGGGACGAGGTTTTGGAAGAGGTGGAAGATGAGGAGTCACAAATGCCATCTGATTCTCTACAGTCTGCGCAACGTGGTTCCTCACAAAGGCCTAGGCAGGGGACACTTTGTGAGGAGGATGAGGAGGAGTCAATGGATGAGGAAGATATCTGTCCAGAGGAGGGAGGTACACAATGCTCTAGTAGTCAGTATCTAGAGCGAGGGTGGGGTGATGCAGAGCAGGCAGAGATCACGCCTCAAGCAGGGGACAGCGTTTCTTGGCCAGTTGGCAGTCTGCAGCACATGGTTGATTTCATGCTGCAGTGCCTGAGAAACGACCGCCGCATCGCCCACATTCTCAACACGGCTGATTATTGGGTGTCCACCCTCCTAGATCCTCGCTACCGGGACAACTTACAAAGCCTGACAGGAAGTGGTGGAGGCGGAGCCTGCCGTGTGCTGCAAGAGTTGTGCTGTGTGTGGAGAGAGCTCCTGGGAAGGGAGGAGAGCCAGGCGGAGGTGACCGAGCAGACCGGGAGGACCAGTAGGAGGCGACCGGAGGGATGAGCGCAAGAGAGCGCTGTGGCAGCGTGCAGTGCCGGCCAGCGGAGGGTGCCAGGTAGTGGTGACCAGGAGGTGATCAGGAGGACCGGTAAGAGGCGACCGGAGGGACAAGCGCGCTGTGATAGCGTGCAGCGTCCCTAGAGGAGGTGAGTGAGGGGCAGGAGGCCGCGATAAGCGGCCCTACTGAACACAAGTGTGTACTGTACTGTATTGTATTTGTATCTGTATTGTAATTGTATTGTATTCCCTAGTCCATATTTAATTGATTACCCCCCCGTCCATATTTAATTGATCACCCCCGTCCATATTTAAATTGATTCCGCTGAACACCCCCGTCCATATTTAACTGATCCCTCTGACCACATTAAATTGACCCCCCCGTCCTCATTTAATTGATCCCCGACCACCCCCCGTCCATATTAAAGTGATCCCCCTGACCACATTTAAATGATTGACCCCCCCAGCCCATAATTGATTGATCCCCCTTGTCCTATTTAATAGATTCCCCTTGTCCACTTTTACTCATCCCCAGTCCCTATCTATTTGCCTTATCCCCCACCATATTTAATTAACCCCTGTCCATAATTAATTGATTGATTCCCCAGACCACAATTAATTATTTCCCCAGTCCATATTTATTGATATTATTGATACTTATTGATCCCCAGTCCTTAGTTAATTGACCCACCGTCCATACCTATTTATTTGCTTTACCCCCCATCCTATTTAATTAAACCCCCTGTCCATAATTAATTGATTGATTCCCTAGTCCACAATTAATTATTTCCCCAGTCCATACTTATTGATCCCAGTCCATAGTTAATTGACACACCGTCCATACTTAATTAATCCACCTGACCCACTCAGCTGATCCCCCGTCCATACTTAATTGATACTTAATTGATCCCCCGTCCATACTTAACTGATCCCGCGCCGATATCTAATCGATACACTTGCACATCCCTAATTGATCCCCGTCCATACACCTATATATAAATAATTGTGTTTTGTACTTGTACATATATACTGACTGTATCCCCATATTTAGAATGACGTCCATGTTGGCCGGAGCCGTGCAGTGTACATCTTGCGCAATGTATGCATTCCCTGAGCTACTGCTCAGGGATCCATACTGCTGCGAGAGATGTGAGCATATCGTGCACTTGGAAGCCCAAATCCTGGATCTAAGTGCTCAGATAGCGGTACTGAGGAGCATCGACAACATGGAACGGAGTTTGCTGCTCACCGAGCAGACACTCAATGGGTCAACACTGGGGGTGGAGCTTAGTGGGGAACCGCAGGCTGAACAGGCAGGGAGCTGGGTAACAGTTAGAAGGGATAGAGGGAAGAAGTATAGGAAGGCTGGTTCAGAACCGGCATTATTGGAGCACGACAGATCCTCTGACCGCCGGGGGAGTGTATGCTCCAGTAATGAGGGGGAGGGGGGAAGTGTAGGGCAGGCTAGACAGGTCCTGGTAGTGGGTGACTCTATTATTAGGGGGACAGACAGGGCAATCTGTCACAAAGACCAGGATCGCCGAACGGTGTGCTGCCTCCCTGGCGCTCGAGTCCGGCACATCGCGGATCGGGTTGACAGGTTACTGGGTGGGGCTGGCGAAGACCCAGCGGTCATGGTCCACATTGGCACCAATGACAAAGTGAGTGGTAGATGGAGGGTCCTTAAAAATGATTTCAGGGATCTAGTTAGGAAGCTTAGGGCAAGGACCTCCAAGGTAGTTTTCTCAGAAATACTACCAATCCCGCGAGCCACACAGGAGCGCCAACGGGAGGCTAGGGAGGTGAATAAGTGGCTAAAGAGTTGGTGCAAGGCAGAAGGGTTTGGGTTCATGGAGAACTGGGCCGACTTCGCTGTCGGCTACAGGCTCTACCGTAGGGACGGGCTGCACCTCAATGGGGAGGGTGCAGCGGTGCTGGGGAAGAAGATGGCTAATAGGTTGGAGGAGTTTTTAAACTAGAGACGGGGGGGGAACCAAGGAAATAGGTGGGATGTGAGGCAAGCAAGGGGGAAGGGGAGAAGTGAATATAATGAGGGTGGAGAGGGGGGTGGGGATAGTACAGTTAGATCGTTAGAGAAGAATAGGATGCTAAATAACCCCAAAGTTTTATCTTGCATGCTGACCAACGCAAGAAGCCTGACCAATAAGGCGGATGAGCTGCGGGCGCTTATATCGGAGGAGAGGTATGACATCGTAGGTATAACAGAGACTTGGCTAGACGATAGCTACGACTGGGCGGTAAATTTAACAGATTATAGTTTATTTAGAAGGGACCGGAAACAGGGGAAGGGCGGAGGAGTCTGCTTATATGTAAGGTCACGTCTAAAGCCCAGACTAAGGGAAGATATAGGAGAGGGAGAAGAGGGGGTCGAGTCCATGTGGGTAGAGATAGAGGGGGCAAAAAATAATAATAAAATATTACTGGGGGTCTGCTATAAGCCACCTAATATAACAGAGGAGAATGAGAAACTGCTATTAGGACAAATAGACAAAGTAGCAAAACATAATGAGGTGATTGTAATGGGGGATTTCAACTACCCGGATATTGACTGGGAAACAGAAACCTGTAGATCGCAGAAAGGAAAAAGGTTCTTGACAAATATCAAGGATAATTATCTCTCCCAACTAGTGCAGGAACCAACGAGAGGGAAGGCAGTGTTGGACTTAATATTGACTAATAGGCCTGATAGAATAACTGAGGTACAGATAGGGGGGCACCTAGGTAATAGCGATCATAATATTATCGACTTCAAAATGCCCTTCAGTAGGGTTATCAATAAGGGAACAACAAAAACATTAAACTTTAGGAGGGCGAAGTTTGATCAGCTGAAAGAAAGCCTTCAACTTATTGACTGGGACAAAGTTCTTAATCAAGGAAATACGAATAGTAAATGGGAAACCTTCAAAAGAATTCTGAATACTCAGTGCGAGAGATATATACCGTATGGGAATAAAAGGGCCAGAAATAAGAGGAAACCAATATGGTTGAATAAGAACGTAAAAGGGGCGTTAAATAGCAAAAAAGAGGCATTCAAGAGATTAAAACAGGAAAACAGCAAGGAGGCACTAATGTGTTACAAGGAAAAAACGAGAACCTGCAAAAAACAAATAAAAATAGCGAAGGAGGAAACAGAGAGACGTATTGCTAGGGAAAGTAGATCAAATCCCAAACTGTTCTTTACGTATATAAATAGTAAAAGGATTAAATCGAATAATATTGGACCGATAAAAAGTGATGAAGGCAAAATCATAGAGAAAGATGAAGATAAAGCTAATCTATTAAATAAATTTTTTTCGTCAACTTTCACAAAGGAAAAAGAACTAACAGGAGAAATGAGAAGTGACAAGCTTAATCCTCCACTAAGTATGACATATCTAACCCAAGCTGGGGTACAGAAACGCCTCAGTAACATTAAAATAAACAAATCACCAGGACCTGATGGCATACACCCACGGGTACTAAGGGAACTAAGTAATGTGATAGACAGACCGTTATATCTTATATTTAAGGACTCTGTTGAGACTGGGTCTGTACCACTTGATTGGCGACAGGCGAATGTAGTGCCAATATTCAAAAAGGGAGCGAAAAGTGACGCCGGAAACTATCGGCCGGTGAGTCTGACGTCCGTTGTGGGCAAAATTTTTGAAGGCTTTATTAATGAGGCAATCATGGAGCATCTTGATGCTAATAATCTATTAACCCCGAACCAACATGGATTCATGAGGAATCGCTCCTGCCAAACAAACCTGATTGACTTCTACGAGGAGGTTAGCTCTCGAGTAGATCAGGGGGAACCAGTGGATGTCGTGTATCTCGACTTCTCAAAAGCGTTCGATAGCGTGCCACATAATAGGCTGGTATACAAAATGAGAATGATGGGGCTGGGGGAAAATATCTGCAAGTGGGTAGCTAACTGGCTAAAGGATAGAAGGCAGAGGGTGGTTATAAATGGAATATACTCAGATTGGGTAAGCGTCACTAGTGGGGTACCACAGGGGTCTGTACTAGGCCCAATGTTATTTAATATCTTTATTAATGACATAGTCAACGGGATAAATAGTAAAATATCAATATTTGCAGATGACACAAAGTTATGTAAAACAATTAATACAAAAGAGGATAGTGCAGACCTACAGAGGGATTTGGATAAGCTGGGTAGGTGGAGCATTAAATGGCAAATGAGGTTTAACGAGGAGAAATGTAAGGTCATACATATGGGAAGGAAAAATGGAAGTCACCAGTACTCACTGAATGGGAAATCATTGGGGAATTCAGAGATGGAGAAGGACTTGGGCATCTTGATTGATAGCAAACTAAATTGGAGTGCCCAAAGTCAGGCCGCTGCTGTAAGGGCAAACAGGGTAATGGGATGTATCAGAAGAGGTATAGCTGCAAAGGATGAGAACATTGTTCTTCCACTGTACAAAGCACTGGTCAGACCACACTTTGAATACTGTGCTCAGTTATGGGCCCCAATATATAGAAAGGATATAAATGAGCTTGAAAAGGTACAAAGGAGGGCAACAAAATTAATAAGGGGAATGGAGGGACTGCAATACCCAGAGAGGTTGGCAAAACTAGGACTATTCAGCCTGGAAAAGAGAAGGTTGAGGGGGGACATAATAAATGTGTACAAATATGTTAGGGGACAGTATAGAGATCTTGCCCGGGATTTGTTCAAAAGGAGGGATATTACGGTAACAAGAGGGCATTCACTAAGACTGGAAGAGAAAAGGTTTCAGCACCAGCATAGGAAGGGGTTCTTTACGGTAAGAGCAGTGAGACTCTGGAATTCACTGAGTGAGGAGACGGTAATGTCGGATTCACTACACCAGTTCAAGCGGGGACTGGATGCATTTCTAGATACCAGGCAGATTTCTGCATATACTTAAAAATAGAATAAAATAGTAGGTTGATACAGGGATTTATTCTGACTGCTGGTTTCAGAGTCGGGAGGGAATTTTTCCTCAGGTGAAGATTGGCTAAATCATTTGGGGTTTTTGCCCTCTTCTGGATCAACTTTAGCAATTACAGAACTAAAAGGTCGAACTTGATGGACGCAAGTCTTTATTCGGCTTTACTAACTATGTAACTATGTAACTATGTAAAGCCTCATAACACCGTTGAACCGGGAGCGTAAAATGCGGGAGTACCAAGACGCACTGGTGCATTCCATCATGTTCTCCATTCCAACCGAGAGCAGTGCTGCTAGTGCTTTACAAAGCAGCTCAGTGCGTCGAGGCAGTGGAGGAAGCTCTGCACAAAGAGGGAGCAGAAGCAGCGCCTCAGCACAAGGCAAGACCAGTATGGCCGAAATGTGGCAAAGTTTTGTGTCCCCGCCGCCACAAATGTCTACACCATCACAGACGGCTCCAGTCAGCAGGAGGCAACGTTTCCGTCAGATGGTGACAGACTACATGTCTTGCCCTCTTAGTGAACTCCCAGACGGCTCTTCTCCCTTCAAGTTTTGGGTCTGTAAGCTGGATACATGGCCAGAGCTAAGTCAGTATGCATTGGAGGTGCTAGCTTGCCCTCCTGCTAGTGTATTATCGGAACGCGTCTTTAGTGCCGCAGGTGGTGTACTAACAGACCGTCGCATGCGACTATCCTCCGATAACGTTGACCGGCTTACTTTTCTCAAAATGAACAAGGCCTGGATCTCTCATGAATTTGCCAGTCCTCTTCCAGAATAAATAATTGTTGGCAAAATATCCAGGTCTCCTGTTCTGTTCATGTGTCTACCACCTGAACTGTAATCCCTGAGCTCCAACACCGCCAGTTGGCGCTCGGAAGTGCCGTCTGCACAGTCAACACTTGCTGCCGTGTTATTGGGGTTCGGTAACGTCAGCTGTTCCCCTGCTGTGCGGACGGCAATTTCTCCTGCTTTGTCCACATCCACTGTACTACACATTTTAAAGTTGCTCCAATTACACCTCTGGCTCCTCTGTTTTCATTCTTATCCCTGGGCTCCAGCACCGCCAGTTGGCGCTCGGAAGTGCCGTCTGCACAGTCAACACTTGCTGCCGTGTCATTGGGGTTCAGTAACGTCAGCTGTTCCCCTGCTGTGCGGATGGCAATTTCTCCTGCTCTGTCCACATTCTCACTACTACAGATTTTAAAGTTGCTCCAATTACACCTCTGGCTCCTCTGTTTTCAGTATTATCCCTGGGCTCCAACACCGCCAGTTGGTGCTCAGAAGTGCCGTCTGCACAGTCAACACTTGCTGCCGTGTTATTGGGGTTCGGTAACGTCAGCTGTTCCCCTGCTGTGCGGACGGCAATTTCTCCTGCTTTGTCCACATCCACTGTACTACACATTTTAAAGTTGCTCCAATTACACCTCTGGCTCCTCTGTTTTCATTCTTATCCCTGGGCTCCAGCACTGCCAGTTGGCGCTCGGAAGTGCCGTCTGCACAGTCAACACTTGCTGCGGTGTTATTGGGGTTCGGTAACGTCAGCTGTTCCCCTGCTGTGTTCACGGCAATTTCTCCTGCTCTGTCCATATTCACTGTGCTACTTATTTAAAACTTGCTCCAATTACACCTCTGGCTCCTCTCTGTTTTCATTCTTATCCCTGGGCTCCAACACCGCCAGTTGGCGCTCGGAAGTGCCGTCTGCACAGTCAACACTTGCTGCGGTGTTATTGGGGTTCGGTAACGTCAGCTGTTCCCCTGCTGTGTTCACGGCAATTTCTCCTGCTCTGTCCATATTCACTGTGCTACTTATTTAAAACTTGCTCCAATTACACCTCTGGCTCCTCTCTGTTTTCATTCTTATCCCTGGGCTCCAACACCGCCAGTTGGCGCTCGGAAGTGCCGTCTGCACAGTCAACACTTGCTGCCGTGTCATTGGGGTTCAGTAACGTCAGCTGTTCCCCTGCTGTGCGGATGGCAATTTCTCCTGCTCTGTCCACATTCTCACTACTACAGATTTTAAAGTTGCTCCAATTACACCTCTGGCTCCTCTGTTTTCAGTATTATCCCTGGGCTCCAACACCGCCAGTTGGTGCTCAGAAGTGCCGTCTGCACAGTCAACACTTGCTGCCGTGTTATTGGGGTTCGGTAACGTCAGCTGTTCCCCTGCTGTGCGGACGGCAATTTCTCCTGCTTTGTCCACATCCACTGTACTACACATTTTAAAGTTGCTCCAATTACACCTCTGGCTCCTCTGTTTTCATTCTTATCCCTGGGCTCCAGCACTGCCAGTTGGCGCTCGGAAGTGCCGTCTGCACAGTCAACACTTGCTGCGGTGTTATTGGGGTTCGGTAACGTCAGCTGTTCCCCTGCTGTGTTCACGGCAATTTCTCCTGCTCTGTCCATATTCACTGTGCTACTTATTTAAAACTTGCTCCAATTACACCTCTGGCTCCTCTCTGTTTTCATTCTTATCCCTGGGCTCCAACACCGCCAGTTGGCGCTCGGAAGTGCCGTCTGCACAGTCAACACTTGCTGCGGTGTTATTGGGGTTCGGTAACGTCAGCTGTTCCCCTGCTGTGTTCACGGCAATTTCTCCTGCTCTGTCCATATTCACTGTGCTACTTATTTAAAACTTGCTCCAATTACACCTCTGGCTCCTCTCTGTTTTCATTCTTATCCCTGGGCTCCAACACCGCCAGTTGGCGCTCGGTAGTGCCGTCTGCACAGTCAACACTTGCTGCGGTGTTATTGGGGTTCGGTAACGTCAGCTGTTCCCCTGCTGTGTTCAAGGCAATTTCTCCTGCTCTGTCCATATTCACTGTGCTACTTATTTAAAACTTGCTCCAATTACACCTCTGGCTCCTCTCTGTTTTCATTCTTATCCCTGGGCTCCAACACCGCCAGTTGGCGCTCGGAAGTGCCGTCTGCACAGTCAACACTTGCTGCCGTGTTATTGGGGTTCGGTAACGTCAGCTGTTCCCCTGCTGTGCGGACGGCAATTTCTCCTGCTTTGTCCACATCCACTGTACTACACATTTTAAAGTTGCTCCAATTACACCTCTGGCTCCTCTCTGTTTTCATTCTTATCCCTGGGCTCCAGCACCGCCAGTTGGCGCTCGGAAGTGCCGTCTGCACAGTCAACACTTGCTGCGGTATTATTGGGGTTCAGTAACGTCAGCTGTTCCCCTGCTGTGTTCACGGCAATTTCTCCTGCTTTGTCCACATCCACTGTACTACGGATTTAAAACCTCCTCCAAATACACCTCTGGTTCCTCCATTTTTAGTATTTACCCTGGGCTCCAATACCTCTAGTTGCTGCTCAGAAGTGCCGTCTGCACAGTCAACGCTTGCTCCAGTGATATTGGGGTTCAGTAACGTCAGCTGATCCCCAGCTGTGTGTCCGGCAAATTCTCCTGCTTTGTCCACATCCACTGTACTACGGATTTAAAACCTCCTCCAAATACACCTCTGGCTCCTCCGTTTTTAGTATTTACCCTGGGCTCCAATACCGCTAGTTGCTGCTCAGAAGTGCCGTCTGCACAGTCAACGCTTGCTCCAGTGTTATTGGGGTTCAGTAACGTCAGCTGATCCCCAGCTGTGTGTCCGGCAAATTCTCCTGCTTTGTCCACATCCACTGTACTACGGATTTAAAACCTCCTCCAAATACACCTCTGGCTCCTCCGTTTTTAGTATTTACCCTGGGCTCCAATACCGCTAGTTGCTGCTCAGAAGTGCCGTCTGCACAGTCAACGCTTGGTCCAGTGTTATTGGGGTTCAGTAACGTCAGCTGATCCCCAGCTGTGTGTCCGGCAAATTCTCCTGCTTTGTCCACATCCACTGTACTACGGATTTAAAACCTCCTCCAAATACACCTCTGGCTCCTCCGTTTTTAGTATTTACCCTGGGCTCCAGCACCGCCAGCTGGTTCTCGGCAGTTCCATTGGCTCTTGTACCTTCTGCTACCCATCCGGGTTCCAGTACCGTCAGCTGGTTCTCGGCAGTGTCTTTGGCACAGGTACTCCCTCCTGCCCAGCCTGGTTCCAGCACGCCAGCTGTTTCCGGGTAGTGTCAACGTCACTTTGCCTCCAATGCGTTGTCCTGTCGTGTTGCGGTCGGGTTAGCCGACTCTATGGTGCCTGCAGTTTAGGTGACTCCTATGTGGGCTGCGGGATCTGGCAATGAAGGCTGGTTCCATAGTGCCAATAGGACAAGCACCCCCTGTAGGACTGTGGGTTTTGGTAACTGCGGCCGGCTCGCGGCCTTGAACTTTTTTTTACATGGGTACCTTCTGCTACCCATCCGGGTTCCAGTACCGTCAGCTGGTTCTCGGCAGTGCCTTTGGATTAGGTGCCTCCTTCTCGGTATCCAAGTTCCACCAACGTCTGCTGGTCCTTGGTAGTGCTTTCTGGCACAGGTACCTCCTGCTTAGTAACCGAGTTCCAGTAACATCAGCTGGTCCTCGGTAGTTCCATTGGCTCTTGTACCTTCTGCTACCCATCCGGGTTCCAGTACCGTCAGCTGGTCCTCGGTAGTTCCATTTGCTCTTGTATCTTCTGCTACCCATCCGGGTTCCAGTACCGTCAGCTGGTTCTCGGCAGTGTCTTTGGCACGGGTACTCCCTCCTGCCCAGCCTGGTTCCAGCACGCCAGCTGTTTCCGGGTAGTGTCAACGTCACTTTGCCTCCAATGCGTTGTCCTGTCGTGTTGCGGTCGGGTTAGCCGACTCTATGGTGCCTGCAGTTTAGGTGACTCCTATGTGGGCTGCGGGATCTGGCAATGAAGGCTGGTTCCATAGTGCCAATAGGACAAGCACCCCCTGTAGGACTGTGGGTTTTGGTAACTGCGGCCGGCTCGCGGCCTTGAACTTTTTTTTACATGGGTACCTTCTGCTACCCATCCGGGTTCCAGTACCGTCAGCTGGTTCTCGGCAGTGCCTTTGGATTAGGTGCCTCCTTCTCGGTATCCAAGTTCCACCAAAGTCTGCTGGTCCTTGGTAGTGCTTTCTGGCACAGGTACCTCCTGCTTAGTAACTAGTGTTGAGCCACCCCCGTAGTGTTCGAGTTCGGTTCGGTTCGTCGAACACCCGTGTGTTCGCCGAACTGTTCGTCGAACTGTTCGTCGAACACCTTCGAACACCGTTAAAACCAATGGCAGGCAAACAAAAACACATAGAAACACATAGAAAACACCTTCAAAGGTGTCCAAAAGCTGACAAACTGCTCAGAAGACACAACTAACACATGGAAAAGTGACAAGTACATATAGTCATGCGAAAAGAAAAGAGGTGGAGGAGTAAAAGGAGGGGGAGACACAGATATAGGCATGTCATGCCCTTCTAAAATCCAAAAAGTGAGAAGCCGAGACGGCCAGTCCGCTCCTGCCCGTGCCACCTCCGTGTCGCCGGGTTTGTGCCAGAGCCGCGGTGAACCCTGACGGCCAGCCCCCCTCTCCCAATACTGGTGCCTGTCCGCTGGTGGGTCGAGAGAGCCCCCCTGTGGTGGAGGCAGCTCTAAGCTTTTTAATTTAAATTGTCCCTCTAATTTGAATGAATACACTTTAAATCCATTTACAAGGATCTATTGGAGGGCAAGTCTCATGCCAGCAGCCGCGTAATTCCAGCTCCAGTAGCGTCCACTAAAGCTGCTGCAGTTAAAAAGCTTTTATAAGGATCGAGCTCGGCTGTCCACCGCAAGGCATCCTAGTGCCAGTCCCAGCCCCTATGCCTTGGGGTGCCTCCTGATGCTCTTCACTAAGTATCCCGTGGTCCCGAAGCATTTCCTTTGAAAAAATTAAGTGTCCAAACTACAGGTGGTGTAGCTTGCTTAACAGCCGGGATAATCCGCTGACTAGCAGACACTGCTACTAGGCACAAAGTATTTCCTGGGCTAGATGCAGTTAAAAATTTGTAAGTAGATACTCTCGTTGGATGCTGAGAAAGCATTCCATAGAGTCTCCTGGCACGCCATATATGATTCTCTTAAAAAGCTTGGGGTAGGGGTCTAGGGGACCCTTTTATAGCCAAAATCACGGCCCTGTATCACAATACGTCACCTAGGCTGAAGATAAATGGAACTGTAGCACCGAGGGCTCGGTTGCTACAGACGTATTGCACCTCACCCAGAGGTGTGATATCTCACTCTCAGATAAGGATGGAGTGTGGATCAGGACCCGACACCTGCATGCATTACACCACATTGCCGTGGGGCAGGGCGACCAATATGCCCCTGAGATGGGCACGACAGTCCCTGTCCCTGGCTGGAGTGGGGGGAGGGAACACTGAGGAAGGGGAACCCTGCAGTGCAGGAGCAGGGAGGAAGCAGTTCCTGGGTGCATTGAGAAGGGAGTATAAAAGGTGGGCACCATCTTAGTTCAGTGCAGAGAAGTCTGAGCAGAAGTGGCAGGGAGCAGGGGCTCTGCATGAGCTCTGCTCCGGAGGCGGGCCTAGTAACAGAGGCCCAGGCCTGCAAGAGGGAGAAGGAAGGAAGATGAGCGGAGAAGGCTCCAGGAACGAGGAATGAAGGGATCCCAGGGGTGCGGACGGGCGAGTCGCCACCGCACGCCCGAATCCACCTGCGTGGAGGGGTCAGGCCAAAGGGGGAGACCGGTCCCCGAACTAGTGGAGGCAGGAAACGACCCTCAGCTAGAAACCGGAGGCTCTGACATTTTATGTGGCGCAGCCCCTTGCTCCACCCGCTAGGAAGGCACCACATAGGGTCAGGGAAACTGGCGCCAAGTTTACCAAGAGGAGGCCCGAGGCAGCCGGACAGAAGTGTTGGTAAGAAAGGCCAGACAAAGGACACACAAAGGGGGTCCTGTGAAGCGCTCCAAAGTTATCTGGGAGTTGTCTGAGCCCCTCACCTGGTGAGCACAGTATGACGTGGGCAGCCGTTACCTGCAGACGTGGTCTGGATAATAAGAACTGTGAGTAAAGGCCCTGAACTGCATCACTGACTCCGTGTCGTTACTGCTGCTGCCCTGCACCATCACCCCCATCCTCCGCATACACTGCCCTGAGGCTATACTCCTCCCGTGGGGAGTTATGCTACGCTCTGCTGCACCCACAACACCAGCCTTAGCGGTCTGCCCTGTAGCGGCGGTTCACTCTGACCGCAATCCACGGGTGGCGTAGTCGGACATTTAAACATCAAAACCACATAAATAGTTCCGCCACTGGTTTGACCGCCCTGAGCCACGGAACCGGATCGCCGCCACGAAGACTACAACCACCAGCATCCACCAAAAAGGGTCCGGCTCCGGGTGTCCCAAGGCCCAGGGGGTGCGTCAGAACATTTTCATCACCTTTCACAATCACCAATGGGACAAGGCAGGGATGTCCTCTGTCCCCTCTCTTATACATCCTAGTGACGGAGCACCTGCTCTCATCAATTCGCCATAACCCCAATATTAGGTGGATTGAGGTGGGAGGCACCGAGTACAAGTGCTCTCTATTTGCTGATGATGTCCTAGTATATATCACTCAATCACATATATCCATCCCTGCTGTTATGGCTGAAATAGATCACTTTGTTACATGGTAAAATTTTAAAATCAATGCAGCGAAGTCTGAGGCCCTCGATGTCTCCCTCCCTAAATCCATATAGGATTCCATCCAGTCCAACTTTCCCTTTGCCTGGCCCTCACAGGGTATCAAATACTTAGGAATTCCTATTCATAGAGACCTCTCCCATCTATGTTATCTTAATTTTGGGCCCTTTATTGAACAATTCCATACAGACCACGGTTGGCAAGTTAGAACTGTAAGATTCACTACGTGAACCACTGGTGTTTTGTGGAAAAGCACATGTACACCGCGTTCCAAATTATTATGCAAAAAGTGCTTAGGAGTGATAAGGGAAGAATTTGTTTGTTTGTCAGTTAAACTCATTGATGGTGATGTGTGTCAGGGCTCTTTATATCACTGTAAGCAATTGCAGACACCTGTGCTAATTAGTTTGGCAGGTGTGTCCAATGAAAGGCAAGACTACTTAAGAAGGCTCTCTCACATTATTAAGCAGCCTACATTTTCTGCCAAAATGGGAAAGAAAAAGGATGTGTCGGCTGCTGAGAAGCAACAAATTGTGGAGTGTTTAGGTCAAGGCATGACTACAATCAACATTGTGCGATGATCAGGATGAAGTGTCTTGGCAATCAAGAAGTATGTAGCTGATTCACAGTACACACGTGTGCGTGCTGATAAGGGCAAATTGAGGACTCTTTCCTACAGGCAATTACGTCAGGTTGAAAGAGCAGCGGCAAAAAAGCCTTGTCATAGCAGCAGACAAGTTTTTGAAGCTGCTTGTGCCTCCAACGTCCCCCGAACAACAAGATGCAGGGTCCTTCAGAGGTTTGCAGCTGTGCATACGCCATCCTGTCGACCTCCTCTATCCACTTCACACAAGCAGAAACGGCTCCAGTGGGCCAAACATTACATGAAGACTGATTTCAAAACTGTTTTGTTCACGGATGAGTGCCGTGCAGCGCTCGATGGTCCAGATGAATGGAGTGGAGGATGGCTGGTTGATGGACACCCCACGCAAACACGGCTACAGCGCCAACAAGGAGGAGGTGGAGTAATGTTTTGGGCTGGAATCATGGGGAGAGAGATTGTCGGCCCCTTTAGGATCCCTGAAGGCGCTAAAGATGAACTCCATAATGTATGTGGATTTTCTCAAACAGCACTTCCTGCCATGGTTCAAGAAGAAGAACCGTGTATTTCACAGCAAGATCATTTTTCTGCATGATAATGCACCATCTCATGCTGCACATAAAACATCTGCATCTCTGGCTGATATGGGCATAAAAGGGGACAAACTTATGGTGTGACCCCCATGCTCCCCTGACCTCTACCCCATTCAGAACCTTTGGAGCATCATTAAAAGGAGTGTCTATGATGGCGGGAGGCAGTTCACATCTAAGCAACAGCTCTGGGAGGGTATTCTGTCCTCATGCAAAACAATTGAAGCAGAAACCATCCAAAACCTGACAAATTCAATGGACGAGAGAGTTCAGAAGCTCCTTTCGAACAAGGGGTCCTATGTGAAAATGTAACATCACCTAGAATAAAGTTTTGAGTTGAAAACTGTTTGATTTCAGTTTCTAACAACCTGCTAATGCTTATAATTTCAAAAATGACCATTTTTTTGGTCTTTATTAAAATGAAAAGGTTGATCGAAAAGTTTGGGGGATCTAAGAGTGTGGCAACCCAGTAGTCATGATTACTTCGAATTCTGACAATATGAGGGTCATGCTGCAGGTAGTGCAGCAAGAAGGCACTTATGTGTCTTGCGCATCTCGGAGCCCCAAAATTATTTTCCGGGCTAGATGCAGCTAAAAATTATTTTTAATTTTAAATCTGGTGAAGCTTATTATAGATGGCCTAATAGGATCAGTGCTGCACACTGCTACAAAGCCCAAATTATTTTCCAGTCAAGATACAGATAAACATGATTAGTAATTTGAAAGCTTAAAACGGTTGGTAGGGTGATTTTAACCAATCATCAAGCTTTTACTCTCCCCAGGATGACACAGGGGTAGAAAAGTCGTTTCGGATCCATGATTTGTTCATCTTTATGAACGTGAGTCTGTCTACATTATCAGTGGAGAGCCGCGTGCGCTTATCTGTCAGCACACCACCAGCAGCGCTGAACACACGTTCAGACAGAACGCTGACTGCGGGGCATGACAAGATCTCCAAGGCGTAAGTGGCTAGCTCCGGCCATTTATCCAGATTGGAAGCCCAAAAAGAGCAAGGGTCCAGTGACACAGTCGTGGCTTCAATGTTTACTTGGAGATACTCCTGTACCATCGTCTCTAGGCGTTGACTATGTGTCAGACTTCTTGTCTCCTGTGGCCTTGCAAAGGATGGGCTAAAAAAGTGGTGAAATGATTCCGCAAAATTGATGTTACCAGCAGATACTGTGGTTCTGTTACGGTTTGAGTGCTGAACACTTGACGGTCCCACGGTTGGCAAGTTGGAACTGTGAGATTCACTACGTGCACCACTGGTATTTTGTGGAAAAGCACATGTAAGATTCTGCAACAGTCTCTGCTGATACTCCTGCATGCGTGCATCCCTTTCTATGGCAGGAATAATTTCTGCAAATTTACTTTTGTACCGGGGATCTAACAGTGTGGCAACCCAGTAGTCAGGATTATTTCTAATTCTCACAATTCGAGGGTCATGTTGCAGGTAGTGCAGCAAGAAGGCACTCATGTGTGTTGCGCATCCAGGAGCACCAAGTCCCTGTTGTGTTGGTGGCGAGGTAACAATCATGCTTCCTTCCTCTGTCCTCTCCCCCCAACCTCGCACAACAGAAATGTGATCAAGGTCTCCCTCATCTGATGAGTCTTCCATCAGTTCGTCCTCCACTTCTTCCTGGGCTCCTGCACCTTCCTCACTAGTTTGGCTGCTACCATGCGCCCTGGTAAAATCATCTCCCCCACCCTCACATGCCTGCCGACCTGGTGCTGCCGACCGTCTGGACCTTGCAGATGTTAGCCCTTCCGCATACAACTCCTCCTCCTCTACTTCCTCCACCTCCTCTTGTGCCACCACCTGACTCCGAATTCTGTTTAACATGTGCTCCAGCATGTAAATCACCGGAATAGTCATGCTGATAATGGCATCGTCAGCACTAAACATCTTCGTCGCCATTTCAAAACTGTGCAGAAGGGTGCATAGGTCCCTGATCTGAGACCACTCCTCCAGCGTGATTTGCCCCACCTCTGAATCTCGTTGGCCCAGGCTATACGTCAGAACGTATTGCACCAGGGCTTGTCGGTGCTGCCACAGTCGCTGCAACATGTGCAGAGTTGAATTCCACCGGGTAGGCACATCGCATTTTAGCCGGTGAAGTGGCAGGCCCAACGACTTCTGTAGAGATGTAAGTCGCTGAGCTGCGGGATGCGAACGGCGGAAGTGAGCACACAGCGACCGTGCCCTCTGCAGAAGGCCATCTAGTCTGGGATAGTGGGCTAAAAATTGCTGGACAACCAGGTTCAACACGTGAGCCATACAAGGCACGTGTGTGACATTGCCCCGGCGAAGGGCCGCACCCAGGTTTGCAGCATTGTCGCACACGGCGTTCCCTGGTTTCAGGTCCAGTGGAGACAACCATTCATGAAATTGGTTCTCCAGAGCTGACCACAACTCCTCAGCTGTGTGACTCACATTTCCCAGACATTTCAATGTAAAAACCGCCTGATGACGTTGAGCCCTACTGCCAGCATAGTAAGGAGGTGTGCAGGATCCCTTCTGCGCAGTTAGAAAGCTTGTGGCATGACCAGACAGGCTTTGGGTGCAGGTGGAAGACCGAGAGGAGGTTGAGGAGGCAGAAGCAGTGGAGGAAAAATGACATAAAGAGGATTGACGCACAACTCGTGGGGACGGCAAGACTTGGACAGCAGCCCCTTGTCCTGCTGTCACCATAGTTACCCAGTGCCCAGTCAGCGACATGTAACGCCCCTGTCCATGCCTACTCGTCCAAGTGTCTGTGGTGAAATGCACCCTGTCACACACAGAGTTTCTCAAAGAAGCGGTGATGTTGTGTGCGACATGCTGGTGGAGCGCAGGCACACCTTTCTTTGAGAAGTAGTGCCGACTGGGCATCTGGTACTGGGGCACTGTGACGGACATAAGGTCTCGAAAATCCTCTGTGTCCACCAGGCGGAAAGGCAGCATTTCTGTAGCCAAGAGCTTGCAGATGGTGAAATTCAACCTCTTAGCTTTCTCATGGCTAGGAGGAAATGGTCTTTTACTTGTCCACATCTGAGGGACCGAGGGCTGGCTATTGTGCTTAGACGGGGTTGATAAGGGTGTCCCCGGCAAACTGCCGGTCTGTGAGGAAGATGCAGGCGGACATGTTAGGTTGCCTTGATCCAAAGGTGGTGCTATCGATGTCGGACAGCGCTCAAGACCAGCTGGTGTTACCACCTCCAAAGAAAATGATGACCTGCCAATCACGCTGGCTGTTGCGGGTAAAGAGGTGGCAGGTCTGCGCCCCAAAACAGGTGTGACTGCTGTCCCCCCAGTCACAGAGGATGAAGAGGCCGCGGATGCACAAGATATGGCAGACGGTGGTTGGCCCGGCCGGCTAGACCGCATTGTAGCACACTGAGCTTCCCACTGCAACTTATGCTTCATGTCCATGTGCCGGTTCATGCATGAAGCACTCAAACTATGTATTTTTTGGCCTCTACTTAGCTTTTGCTGACAAATGTTACAGATAACACGAGTTGGGTCATCTTTATCGATCTGAAAAAATGCCCAGGCTATGCAAGGCTTAGCACCCATGCGACCTGAAGAGCCACCACGACTTGTGGTGAGAGGCAGAGTTGTGTTTGAGGATGCAGTTGTTGACGTGCTTCCAGTACTACGTCTCTGTCCAGGAAGGCGCAACCTGACCTCGTCGTCACTAGCATCTTCCTCCACCTCCTCTGCTGACCTCATCTCTTGGCTGACTGTGGGTTGACAGTAAGTGGGATCTCCGACCTCATCATCATCACCCTGTGCGTTATCACACCCGTCGTCCTCAGAGCCAACCTGTTCCTGCCCTGACAAAAAACTAAAGTTGTCGCTCCAATCAGGTATTTGAGTCTTATCATCGTCTTCCTCATTGTCTCCACCAACAGGAGTTACAGTTTGGGAATGAGGGTCTACATTATGGTCAGAACCTTCTGCGTCTGGTCCTGGATCCGACTCATAAAGATTCTGGGCATCAGTGCAGATCATTTCCTCGTCTGGATTCACAGAAGCGCTGGAGTCGACCTCTGATTCCCAGGCTATAGTATGAGTAAACAGCTCTGCAGACTCAACCATCTGTTCTACCTCATACTCAGACGGGCAGCTGGAGATTTGGGAGCTGTGAGGAAGCAAGTGCGATTTGGGTGACACCTTTGAGGACTGGAGTATTTGTGATGTTGAAGTTGATGTGGAGGAGAGCCCACTTAAAGGAGCACTTGATATCCGTTGAAGCACCTGCTGTTTTTGTGCCTCATCTGGAATTTGTAGCGATTGGCGTGGCCGTAAGAAAGGAATCTTATCACATTGTCCGCTAAAAGAAGTAGACATTTTAGTTTGGCTGGAAGATGGTCTTTCTTCTGCACCTACCCCACGGACACAACCTTTTTTCCCCTTCCCAACACGCCTATTCCCCTTTCCACCAGCAGCAGGCCTTTTTCCACTCATTTTGGTGGTTAACTAATTCACAACTCTGGAGTTGTTTGCACAAAAAAACAATGGATGGTAACCGAGCAGAGCTGAGTGGCCAAACTGTGGTATTAGGCCAAAACTATTGGCTGGGTTAGATGAAGAAAAAAATTATTTTTAATTTGCAACCTGATGGAGGTCAGTATAGATGGACTAATAGACCAAGTCCCACACACCGCTAGAAGCCCAAATATTTTTTCAGAGCTAGATGCAGAAATTTTTTTTATTCAATTTGCAACCTGATGGAGGTCAGTATAGATGGACTAATAGACCAAGTCCCACACACTGCTAGAAGCCCAAATATTTTTTCAGAGCTAGATGCAGAAAAAAATTATTTTTAATTTGCAACCTGATGGAGGTCAGTATAGATGGACTAATAGACCAAGTCCCACACACTGCTAGAAGCCCAAATATTTTTTCAGAGCTAGATGCAGAAAAAAATTATTTTTAATTTGCAACCTGATGGAGGTCAGTATAGATGGACTAATAGACCAAGTCCCACACACTGCTAGAAGCCCAAATATTTTTTCAGAGCTAGATGCAGAAAAAAATTATTTTTAATTTGCAACCTGATGGAGGTCAGTATAGATGGACTAATAGATCAAGTCCCACACGCTGCTAGAAGCCCAAATATTTTTTCAGAGATAAATGAAGAAAAAAATTATTTTTAATTTGCAACCTGATGGAGGTCAGTATAGATGGACTAATAGACCAAGTCCCACACACTGCTAGAAGCCCAAATATTTTTTCAGAGCTAGATGCAGAAAAAAATTATTTTTAATTTGCAACCTGATGGAGGTCAGTATAGATGGACTAATAGACCAAGTCCCACACACCGCTAGAAGCCCAAATATTTTTTCAGAGCTAGATGCAGAAAAAAATTATATTCAATTTGCAACCTGCTGGAGGTCAGTATAGAAGGACTAATAGAACAAGTCCCACACACTGCTAGAAGCCCAAATATTTTTTCAGAGCTAAATAAAGAAAAAAATTATTTTTAATTTGCAACCTGATGGAGGTCAGTATAGATGGACTAATAGACCAAGTCCCACACACTGCTAGAAGCCCAAATATTTTTTCAGAGCTAGATGCAGAAAAAAATTATATTCAGTTTGCAACCTGATGGAGGTCAGTATAGATGGACTAATAGAATGATGCTATGCCCAAAAGATTTTACTTCACTAGGTGCAGTAAAAAAATTGGTATTCTATACACAGGTGGTATATCTTGCAACACAGATAGGCTACTCCACTTACTAACACACTCTGCAATAGGCCAAAAAGGATTAGCTTTGCTAGATTCAGCCAAATGCTGTGAAAAAAACTTGCACAGCACTGGCACAGACCTGCCTGGCAAAAACTGATAGGAACTGATGTAACCTAGTCCTGAAAAGGACTCCAATTACAATTAGTCTTTACTCCCACAATCTATCTATTTATGAGCACAGACCTGCCTGATAAAAGTCGTAGGAAATGCTGTAACCTAGTCCTTAAAAGGACTGCAATCACAACTATTCCCTACTCCCAAGCTATCTGTATATTTGTGCGAAAATTGGCTTGAAATTAACAAGGTATAGCGCACACAGCAACAGCGGTGCCGTCTAACACGCAGCTGCAGCAGTGAGAAAATGGTGGCGACGGGGAAAATGGCTTGGTCTTATAGGGCAAGGACATGTGACATACACTGCCAATCACACATGCCCTTGCTTGTGTGAAAAAAAGCACTTCGCTCCGTGTGTGCGCTGCTGATAGGCTGACAGATTGCACCTCCCCACTGCAAATGCGGGAAAGAGAAAAAAAAATGGAGATCTTCATTGTTCCTGCAGAGATCCATCCCCTGCCCCTCCCCCCGCCCCGCTGTACACTCAAACTGCGTATTAACATTAATTTTCATCATTACTGAGAAAAAATCCAGTTATGATTTTGGTGCACGAACAGTTATCGAACATAACCTCGAACAGCTGAATTTTTCTCAAATTGTTCGTGTTCGCCGACCGGCTCGAACACCGCCCAAAACAGCTCGAATTTGAGATTGGCGAACAGTTCGAGTAGAACAACGCTCATCTCTATTAGTAACTGAGTTCCAGTAACATCAGCTGGTCCTCGGTAGTTCCATTGGCTCTTGTACCTTCTGCTACCCATCCGGGTTCCAGTACCGTCAGCTGGTCCTCGGTAGTTCCATTTGCTCTTGTATCTTCTGCTACCCATCCGGGTTCCAGTACCGTCAGCTGGTTCTCGGCAGTGTCTTTGGCACGGGTACTCCCTCCTGCCCAGCCTGGTTCCAGCACGCCAGCTGTTTCCGGGTAGTGTCAACGTCACTTTGCCTCCAATGCGTTGTCCTGTCGTGTTGCGGTCGGCTTAGCCGACTCTATGGTGCCTGCAGTTTAGGTGACTCCTATGTGGGCTGCGGGATCTGGCAATGAAGGCTGGTTCCATAGTGCCAATAGGACAAGCACCCCCTGTAGGACTGTGGGTTTTGGTAACTGCGGCCGGCCCGCGGCCTTGAACTTTTTTTTACATGGGTACCTTCTGCTACCCATCCGGGTTCCAGTACCGTCAGCTGGTTCTCGGCAGTGCCTTTGGATTAGGTGCCTCCTTCTCGGTATCCAAGTTCCACCAACGTCTGCTGGTCCTTGGTAGTGCTTTCTGGCACAGGTACCTCCTGCTTAGTAACCGAGTTCCAGTAACATCAGCTGGTCCTCGGTAGTTCCATTGGCTCTTGTACCTTCTGCTACCCATCCGGGTTCCAGTACCGTCAGCTGGTCCTCGGTAGTTCCATTTGCTCTTGTATCTTCTGCTACCCATCCGGGTTCCAGTACCGTCAGCTGGTTCTCGGCAGTGTCTTTGGCACAGGTACTCCCTCCTGCCCAGCCTGGTTCCAGCACGCCAGCTGTTTCCGGGTAGTGTCAACGTCACTTTGCCTCCAATGCGTTGTCCTGTCGTGTTGCGGTCGGGTTAGCCGACTCTATGGTGCCTGCAGTTTAGGTGACTCCTATGTGGGCTGCGGGATCTGGCAATGAAGGCTGGTTCCATAGTGCCAATAGGACAAGCACCCCCTGTAGGACTGTGGGTTTTGGTAACTGCGGCCGGCTCGCGGCCTTGAACTTTTTTTTACATGGGTACCTTCTGCTACCCATCCGGGTTCCAGTACCGTCAGCTGGTCCTCGGTAGTTCCTCAGCCTTCTTGTACTTTCTGCTACATTTCCAAGTTCAAGCTTTTTGAAATGGTTCTTGGTAATCACTCTGGATCTCCCTGACGAGGACCCTGAAGACGAGGACCCTGAAGACCAACCCGAAGAAGACGAGAACCCCGAAGACGACGACCCTGAAGAAGAGGACCCTGAAGACCACCCCGAAGAAGACGAGGACCCTGAAGACGAGGACCCTGAAGACCACCCCGAAGAAGACGAGGACCCTGAAGACCACCCCGAAGAAGACGAGGACCCAGAAGACCACCCCGAAGAAGACGAGGACCCCGAAGACGAGGACCCCCTAAGACGACGACCCTGAAGACCACCCCGATGAAGACCAAGAAGATGACCCTGAAGAAGTTGACCAAGAGGACAAAGAAGAGAAGACAAGCACCAAGATACAGAAGAACAAGAGACAGAAAACCAAGAAGCAGAAATACAAGAATCTGCAGAACAAAATGCGGAAGAACATTAAGCATAAGACTAAAAAACAGAGCAAAAGATAATATCTAAATTATAAGCAGAAGATGACTAAGCAGTGTATGGGGGTGAGTTCGTTCCTCCTCGTGGTGCCCCTGGAAAAGACCTGCTGCTGCAGGCCAAACTGAACGCGGACAAATCCTGTTGTGAATCTTTTGTGACGGGCAGAACGAAAGGTGTAATGTCCAACCTTTTATAGATAACAACTACAGGAATGCCTGTCACAAATAAGAATATGATGAAGAAGAAGAATATGAAGAAGATGAAGAAGTAGAATATGAAGAATGTAAAAAAAAGAATAATACGAAGAAGGTGAAGAAGAAGACGGTGAAGAAGAAGTGGATGAAAAGATGCTGAGGATGATGAAGGAGAAAGTGTGGGAGAAGTAAAAAAGAAGGTGAAGAGCATGGAAGTAGTGAAACATAAATATCTGACAAAATATAAAAATACTTAACATAGTTAATATTTCCGTAACTCAGAACATCTTAAAAAAATAGTAATTCCTGCTATTCCATTTGACTGGGCTAAACCTCTATGCCTTTATTGTCTCCCCCACCTCCCCCAATACATTCTACATTATTCTTAGTTGTTTTCCTTCATGTAGAATTAACCTACAAGGAAAGAAAGGGTTTATTTTAATTCCGATATTTATGTCCCATTGACTTGCATTGGTTTCCGGTATCGGAATCGGCGATATCCGATACTTTTTCGGTATCGGTCCGATCCAATCCGATCCGATATTTCCCGATATCGGAAGGTATCGCTCAACACTAGTCACTGGTGATCACTGTATTACCTGTACACTATATACAGAGCTACTGTGTATAATGTCACTGGTGATCACTAGATTACCTGGACACTTACATTATACATACCATGTATAGAGCTCCCGTGTATAATGACACTTATGGTAATATTAGTAATGTGGTGGTAATATTAGTAATGTGGTGGTAATATGTGGTCTGGTCATGGTGTGGCAGTTTTTCTCCCTTCTGTGTGGTATTATTCGGTCACTATGTTGTGGTAATATGTGGTCTGGTGATGGTGTGGCGGTATTCCCTGTATGTGGTATTATTGGTCATTTAAAAAAAAAAAATGTATATGACACATTCCCTTAGAGAAAACTAAATAAAAATATATCTAAAAAGAGTATTGGATATTTTAAGAAAATTTTAATAGGTTAGAGTAGGGCCCGGCCAGAAGAGTCTACCTTATCGTGGTGGCGGCATTAAAAATCTTTTGGCCAAAACAAAAGCTGATGGCTATGCATGTGGCACCGTCACATGGCCAAACGTCAGGAGAACCTGGTGGCAGCGACGTGGACGAGCGCCAGGATTCTGCAGGGATCGCATGGGGGTAAGTATAACAAGTTTTATTTGTTTTAAATACAATTAATTAACTAGGAGTGGGGGGGATGAGAGATGCACATGGGGGGGTGAGAGATGCACATGGGGGGGTGAGAGATGCACATGGGGGGGTTGAGAGATGCACATGGGGGGGTGAGAGATGCACATGGGGGGGTGAGAGATGCACATGGGGGGGTGAGAGATGCACATGGGGGGGTGAGAGATGCACATGGGGGGTGAGAGATGCACATGGGGGGGTGAGAGATGCACATGGGGGGGTGAGAGATGCACATGGGGGGGTGAGAGATGCACATGGGGGGGATGAGAGATGCACATGGGGGGGATGAGAGATGCACATGGGGGGGTGAGAGATGCACATGGGGGGAGGGTGAGAGATGCACATGGGGGGGTGAGAGATGCACATGGGGGGGTGAGAGATGCACATGGGGGGGTGAGAGATGCACATGGGGGGGATGAGAGATGCACATGGGGGGGTGAGAGATGCACATGGGGGGTGAGAGATACACGTGGGGGGGATGAGAGATGCACATGGGGGGGTGAGAGATGCACATGGGGGGGTGAGAGATGCACATGGGGGGGATGAGAGATGCACATGGGGGGAAGAGAGATGCACGGGGGGGGATGGGAGATGCACGGGGGGTGAGCTGCACATGGGGGGGGTTATGTTTACATAACTTTGTTGCCTTATGAAGCGCAGGGGGGGGCCCCCAAAAATTTCTTGCACAGGGGCCCACTATAGTCTGTGTCCGCCCCTGGATGGCCTAATAGGATCAGTGCTGCACACTGCTACAAAGCCCAAATTATTTTCCAGTCAAGATACAGATAAACATGATTAGTAATTTTAAATCTGGTGGAGCTTATTATAGATGGCCTAATGGAATCAGTGCTGCACACTGCTACAAAGCCCAAATTACTTTCCAGCCAAGATACAGATAAATATGATTAGTAATTTGAAAGCTTAAAACGGTTGGTAGGGTGATTTTAACCAATCATCAAGCTTTTACTCTCCCCAGGATGACACAAGGGTAGAAAAGTCGTTTCGGATCCATGATTTGTTCATCTTTATGAACGTGAGTCTGTCTACATTATCAGTGGAGAGCCGCGTGCGCTTATCTGTCAGCACACCACCAGCAGCGCTGAACACACGTTCAGACAGAACGCTGGCTGCGGGGCATGACAAGATCTCCAAGGCGTAAGTGGCTAGCTCCGGCCATTTATCCAGATTGGAAGCCCAAAAAGAGCAAGGGTCCAGTGACACAGTCATGGCTTCAATGTTTACTTGGAGATACTCCTGTACCATCGTCTCTAGGCGTTGACAATGTGTCAGACTTCTTGTCTCCTGTGGCCTTGCAAAGGATGGGCTAAAAAAGTGGTGAAATGATTCCGCAAAATTGATGTTACCAGCAGATACTGTGGTTCTGTTACGGTTTGAGTGCTGAACACTCGACGGTCCCACTGTTGGCAAGTTGGAACTGTGAGATTCACTGCGTGCACCACTGGTGTTTTGTGGAAAAGCACATGTAAGATTCTGCAACAGTCTCTGCTGATACTCCTGCATGCGTGCATCCCTTTCTATGGCAGGAATAATTTCTGCAAATTTACTTTTGTACCGGGGATCTAACAGTGTGGCAACCCAGTAGTCAGGATTATTTCTAATTCTCACAATTCGAGGGTCATGTTGCAGGTAGTGCAGCAAGAAGGCACTCATGTGTGTTGCGCATCCAGGAGCACCAAGTCCCTGTTGTGTTGGTGGCGAGGTAACAATCATGCTTCCTTCCTCTGTCCTCTCCCCCCAACCTCGCACAACAGAAATGTGATCAAGGTCTCCCTCATCTGATGAGTCTTCCATCAGTTCGTCCTCCACTTCTTCCTGGGCTCCTGCACCTTCCTCACTAGTTTGGCTGCTACCATGCGCCCTGGTAAAACCATCACCCCCACCCTCACATGCCTGCCGCCTTGGTGCTGCTGACTGTCTGGACCTTGCAGATGTTAGCCCTTCTGCATACAACTCCTCCTCCTCTACTTCCTCCACCTCCTCTTGTGCCACCACCTGACTCCGAATTCTGTTTAACATGTGCTCCAGCATGTAAATCACCGGAATAGTCATGCTGATAATGGCATCGTCAGCGCTAAACATCTTCGTTGCCATTTCAAAACTGTGCAGAAGGGTGCATAGGTCCCTGATCTGAGACCACTCCTCCAGCGTTATTTGCCCCACCTCTGGATCTCGTTGGCCCAGGCTATACGTCAGAACGTATTGCACCAGGGCTTGTCGGTGCTGCCACAGTCGCTGCAACATGTGCACAGTTGAATTCCACCGGGTAGGCACATCGCATTTTAGCCGGTGAAGTGGCAGGCCCAACGACTTCTGTAGAGATGTAAGTCGCTGAGCTGCGGGATTCGAACGGCGGAAGTGAGCACACAGCGACCGTGCCCTCTGCAGAAGGCCATCTAGTCTGGGATAGTGGGCTAAAAATTGCTGGACAACCAGGTTAAACACGTGAGCCATACAAGGCACGTGTGTGACATTGCCCCGGCGAAGGGCCGCACCCAGGTTTGCAGCATTGTCGCACACGGCCTTCCCTGGTTTCAGGTCCAGTGGAGACAACCATTCATGAAATTGGTTCTCCAGAGCTGACCACAACTCTTCAGCTGTGTGACTCACATTTCCCAGACATTTCAAAGTAAAAACCGCCTGATGACGTTGAGCCCTACTGCCAGCATAGTAAGGAGGTGTGCAGGATCCCTTCTGCGCAGTTAGAAAGCTTGTGGCATGACCAGACAGGCTTTGGGTGCAGGTGGAAGACCGAGAGGAGGTTGAGGAGGCAGAAGCAGTGGAGGAACTTTGACATAAAGAGGATTGACGCACAACTCGTGGGGACGGCAAGACTTGGACAGCAGCCCCTTGTCCTGCTGTCACCATAGTTACCCAGTGCCCAGTCAGCGACATGTAACGCCCCTGTCCATGCCTACTCGTCCAAGTGTCTGTGGTGAAATGCACCCTGTCACACACAGAGATTCTCAAAGAAGCGGTGATGTTGTGTGCGACATGCTGGTGGAGCGCAGGCACACCTTTCTTTGAGAAGTAGTGACGACTGGGCATCTGGTACTGGGGCACTGCGACGGACATAAGGTCTCGAAAATCCTCTCTGTCCACCAGGCGGAAAGGCAGCATTTCTGTAGCCAAGAGCTTGCAGATGGTGAAATTCAACCTCTTAGCTTTCTCATGGCTAGGAGGAAATGGTCTTTTACTTGTCCACATCTGAGGGACCGAGGGCTGGCTATTGTGCTTAGACGGGGTTGATAAGGGTGTCCCCGGCAAACTGCCGGTCTGTGAGGAAGATGCAGGCGGACATGTTAGGTTGCCTTGATCCAAAGGTGGTGCTATCGATGTCGGACAGCGCTCAACACCAGCTGGTGTTACCACCTCCAAAGAAAATGATGACCTGCCAATCACGCTGGCTGTTGCTGGTAAAGAGGTGGCAGGTCTGCGCCCCAAAACAGGTGTGACTGCTGTCCCCCCAGTCACAGAGGATGAAGAGGCCGCGGATGCACAAGATATGGCAGACGGTGGTTGGCCCGGCCGGCTAGGCCGCATTGTAGCACACTGAGCTTCCCACTGCAACTTATGCTTCATGTCCATGTGCCGGATCATGCATGAAGTACTCAAACTATGTATTTTTTGGCCTCTACTTAGCTTTTGCTGACAAATGTTACAGATAACACGAGTTGGGTCATCTTTATCGATCTGAAAAAATGCCCAGGCTATGCAAGGCTTAGCACCCATGCGACCTGAAGAGCCACCACGACTTGTGGTGAGAGGCAGAGTTGTGTTTGAGGATGCAGTTGTTGACGTGCTTCCAGTACTACGTCTCTGTCCAGGAAGGTGCAACCTGACCTCGTCGTCACTAGCATCTTCCTCCACCTCCTCTGCTGACCTCATCTCTTGGCTGACTGTGGGTTGACAGTAAGTGGGATCTCCAACCTCATCATCATCACCCTGTGCGTTATCACACCCGTCGTCCTCAGAGCCAACCTGTTCCTGCCCTGACAAAAAACTAAAGTTGTCGCTCCAATCAGGTATTTGAGTCTCATCATCGTCTTCCTCATTGTCTCCACCAACAGGAGTTACAGTTTGGGAATGAGGGTCTACATTATGGTCAGAACCTTCTGCGTCTGGTCCTGGATCCGACTCATAAAGATTCTGGGCATCAGTGCAGATCATTTCCTCGTCTGGATTCACAGAAGCGCTGGAGTCCACCTCTGATTCCCAGGCTATAGTATGAGTAAACAGCTCTGCAGACTCAACCATCTGTTCTACCTCATACTCAGATGGGCAGCTGGAGATTTCGGAGCTGTGAGGAAGCAAGTGCGATTGGGGTGACACCTTTGAGGACTGGAGTATTTGTGATGTTGAAGTTGTTGTGGAGGAGAGCCCACTTAAAGGAGCACTTGATACCCGTTGAAGCACCTGCTGTTTTTGTGCCTCATCTGGAATTTGTAGCGATTGGCGTGGCCGTAAGAAAGGGATCTTATCACATTGTCCGCTAAAAGAAGTAGACATTTTAGTTTGGCTGGAAGATGGTCTTTCTTCTGCAGATGTTACTGTTGCTTTAACACCTACCCCACGGACACAACCTTTTTTCTCCTTCCCAACACGCCTATTCCCCTTTCCACCAGCAGCAGGCCTTTTTCCACTCATTTTGGTGGTTAACTAATTCACAACTCTGGAGTTGTTTGCACAAAAAAACAATGGATGGGATCTGAGCAGAGCTGAGTGGCCAAACTGTGGTATTAGGCCAAAACTATTGGCTGGGTTAGATGCAGAAAAAAATTATATTCAATTTGCAACCTGATGGAGGTCAGTATAGATGGACTAATAGAACAAGTCCCACACACAGCTAGAAGCCCAAATATTTTTTCAGAGGTAGATGCAGAAAAAAATTGTATTCAGTTTGCAACCTGATGGAGGTCAGTATAGATGGACTAATAGAACAAGTCCTACACACAGCTAGAAGCCCAAATATTTTTTCAGAGGTAGATGCAGAAAAAATATATATTCAGTTTGCAACCTGATGGAGGTCAGTATAGATGGACTAATAGAGAAAGTCCCACACACTGCTAGAAGGCCAAATATTTTTTCAGAGCTAGATGCAGACAGAAAATTATTTTTAATTTGCAACCTGATGGAGGTCAGTATAGATGGACTAATAGAGAAAGTCCCACACACTGCTAGAAGGCCAAATATTTTTTCAGAGCTAGATGCAGATATAAATTATTTTTAATTTGCAACCTGATGGAGGTCAGTATAGATGGACTAATAGAGAAAGTCCCACACACTGCTAGAAGGCCAAATATTTTTTCAGAGCTAGATGCAGAAAAAAATTATATTCAGTTTGCAACCTGATGGAGGTCAGTATAGATGGACTAATAGAACAAGTCCCACACACAGCTAGAAGGCCAAATATTTTTTCAGAGGTAGATGCAGATAAAAATTATTTTTAATTTGCAGCCTGATGGAGGTCAGTATAGATGGACTAATAGAGAAAGTCCCACACACTGCTAGATGGCCAAATATTTTTTCAGAGCTAGATGCAGAAAAAAATTATATTCAGTTTGCAACCTGATGGAGGTCAGTATAGATGGACTAATAGAACAAGTCCCACACACAGCTAGAAGGCCAAATATTTTTTCAGAGGTAGATGCAGATAAAAATTATTTTTAATTTGCAGCCTGATGGAGGTCAGTATAGATGGACTAATAGAGAAAGTCCCACACACTGCTAGAAGGCCAAATATTTTTTCAGAGCTAGATGCAGACAAAAAATTATTTTGAATTTGCAACCTGATGGAGGTCAGTATAGATGGACTAATAGAACAAGTCCTACACACAGCTAGAAGCCCAAATATTTTTTCAGAGGTAGATGCAGAAAAAAAATATGTTCAGTTTGCAACCTGATGGAGGTCAGTATAGATGGACTAATAGAGAAAGTCCCACACACTGCTAGAAGGCCAAATATTTTTTCAGAGCTAGATGCAGATAAAAAATTATTTTTAATTTGCAACCTGATGGAGGTCAGTATAGATGGACTAATAGAGAAAGTCGCACACACTGCTAGAAGGCCAAATATTTTTTCAGAGCTAGATGCAGATATAAATTATTTTTAATTTGCAACCTGATGGAGGTCAGTATAGATGGACTAATAGAGAAAGTCCCACACACTGCTAGAAGGCCAAATATTTTTTCAGAGCTAGATGCAGAAAAAAATTATATTCAGTTTGCAACCTGATGGAGGTCAGTATAGATGGACTAATAGAACAAGTCCCACACACAGCTAGAAGGCCAAATATTTTTTCAGAGGTAGATGCAGATAAAAATTATTTTTAATTTGCAGCCTGATGGAGGTCAGTATAGATGGACTAATAGAGAAAGTCCCACACACTGCTAGAAGGCCAAATATTTTTTAAGAGCTAGATACAGACAAAAAATTATTTTGAATTAGCAACCTGATGAAGGTCAGTATAGAAGGACTAATAGAGAAAGTCCCACACACTGCTAGAAGGCCAAATATTTTTTCAGAGCTAGATGCAGAAAAAAATTATATTCAGTTTGCAACCTGATGGAGGTCTGTATAGATGGATTAATAGAACAAGTCCCACACACAGCTAGAAGCCCAAATATTTTTTCAGAGGTAGATGCAGAAAAAAATTATATTCAGTTTGCAACCTGATGGAGGTCTGTATAGATGGATTAATAGAACAAGTCCCACACACAGCTAGAAGCCCAATATTTTTTCAGAGGTAGATGCAGAAAAAAAATATATTCAGTTTGCAACCTGATGGAGGTCAGTATAGATGGACTAATAGAGAAAGTCCCACACACTGCTAGAAGGCCAAATATTTTTTCAGAGCTAGATGCAGACAAAAAATTATTTTTAATTTGCAAACTGATGGAGGTCAGTATAGATGGACTAATAGAGAAAGTCCCACACACTGCTAGAAGGCCAAATATTTTTTCAGAGCTAGATGCAGATATAAATTATTTTTAATTTGCAACCTGATGGAGGTCAGTATAGATGGACTAACAGAGAAAGTCCCACACACTGCTAGAAGGCCAAATATTTTTTCAGAGCTAGATGCAGAAAAAAATTATATTCAGTTTGCAACCTGATGGAGGTCAGTATAGATGGACTATTAGAACAAGTCCCACACACAGCTAGAAGCCCAAATATTTTAACAGAGGTAGATGCAGAAAAAAATTATATTCAGTTTGCAACCTGATGGAGGTCTGTATAGATGGATTAATAGAACAAGTCCCACACACAGCTTGAAGCCCAATATTTTTTCAGAGGTTGATGCAGAAAAAAATATATTTAGTTTGCAACCTGATGGAGGTCAGTATAGATGGACTAATAGAGAAAGTCCCACACACTGCTAGAAGGCCAAATATTTTTTCAGAGCTAGATGCAGACAAAAAATTATTTTTAATTTGCAACCTGATGGAGGTCAGTATAGATGGACTAATAGAGAAAGTCCCACACACTGCTAGAAGGCCAAATATTTTTTCAGAGCTAGATGCAGATATAAATTATTTTTAATTTGCAACCTGATGGAGGTCAGTATAGATGGACTAACAGAGAAAGTCGCACACACTGCTAGAAGGCCAAATATTTTTTCAGAGCTAGATGCAGAAAAAAATTATATTCAGTTTGCAACCTGATGGAGGTCAGTGTAGATGGACTAATAGAACAAGTTCCACACACAGCTAGAAGGCCAAATATTTTTTCAGAGGTAGATGCAGATAAAAATTATTTTTAATTTGCAGCCTGATGGAGGTCAGTATAGATGGACTAATAGAGAAAGTCCCACACACTGCTAGAAGGCCAAATATTTTTTCAGAGCTAGATGCAGACAAAAAATTATTTTGAATTTGCAACCTGATGGAGGTCAGTATAGATGGACTAATAGAGAAAGTCCCACACACTGCTAGAAGGCCAAATATTTTTTCAGAGCTAGATGCAGACAAGAAATTATTTTTAATTTGCAACCTGATGGAGGTCAGTATAGATGGACTAATAGAGAAAGTCCCACACACTGCTGGAAGGCCAAATATTTTTTCAGAGCTAGATGCAGATAAAAATTATTTTTAATTTGCAACCTGATGGAGGTCAGTATAGATGGACTAATAGAGAAAGTCCCACACACTGCTAGAAGGCCAAATATTTTTTCAGAGCTAGATGCAGAAAAAAATTATATTCAGTTTGCAACCTGATGGAGGTCAGTATAGATGGACTAATAGAACAAGTCCCACACACAGCTAGAAGCCCAAATATTTTTTCAGAGGTAGATGCAGATACAAATTATTTTTAATTTGAAACCTGATGGAGGTCAGTATAGATGGACTAATACAGAAAGTCACACACACTGCTGGAAGGCCAAATATTTTTTCAGAGCTAGATGCAGACAAAAAATTATTTTGAATTTGCAGCGTGATGGAGGTCAGTATAGATGGACTAATAGAGAAAGACCCACACACTGCTGGAAGGCCAAATATTTTTTCAGAGCTAGATGCAGAAAAAAATTATATTCAGTTTGCAACCTGATGGAGGTCTGTATAGATGGATTAATAGAACAAGTCCCACACACAGCTAGAAGCCCAAATATTTTTTCAGAGGTTGATGCAGAAAAAAATTATATTCAGTTTGCAACCTGATGGAGGTCTGTATAGATGGATTAATAGAACAAGTCCCACACACAGCTAGAAGCCCAATATTTTTTCAGAGGTAGATGCAGAAAAAAAATATATTCAGTTTGCAACCTGATGGAGGTCAGTATAGATGGACTAATAGAGAAAGTCCCACACACTGCTAGAAGGCCAAATATTTTTTCAGAGCTAGATGCAGACAAAAATTTATTTTTTATTTGCAACCTGATGGAGGTCAGTATAGATGGACTAATAGAGAAAGTCCCACACACTGCTAGAAGGCCAAATATTTTTTCAGAGATAGATGCAGATATAAATTATTTTTAATTTGCAACCTGATGGAGGTCAGTATAGATGGACTAATAGAGAAAGTCCCACACACTGCTAGAAGGCCAAATATTTTTTCAGAGCTAGATGCAGAAAAAAATTATATTCAGTTTGCAACCTGATGGAGGTCAGTAAAGATGGACTAATAGAACAAGTCCCACACACATCTAGAAGGCCAAATATTTTTTCAGAGGTAGATGCAGATAAAAATTATTTTTAATTTGCAGCCTGATGGAGGTCAGTATAGATGGACTAATAGAGAAAGTCCCACACACTGCTAGAAGGCCAAATATTTTTTCAGAGCTAGATGCAGACAAAAAATTATTTTGAATTTGCAACCTGATCGAGGTCAGTATAGATGGACTAATAGAGAAAGTCCCACACACTGCTAGAAGGCCAAATATTTTTTCAGAGCTAGATGCAGAAAAAAATTATATTCAGTTTGCAACCTGATGGAGGTCAGTATAGATGGACTAATAGAACAAGTCCCACACACTGCTAGAAGCCCAAATATTTTTTCAGAGCTAGATGCAGAAAAAAATGATATTCAATTTGCAACCTGATGGAGGTCAGTATAGATGGACTAATAGAATGATGCTATGCCCAAAAGATTTTACTTCACTAGGTGCAGTAAAAAAATTGGTATTCTATACACAGGTGGTATATCTTGCAACACAGATAGGCTACTCCACTGACTAACACACTCTGCAATAGGCCAAAAAGGATTAGCTTTGCTAGATTCAGCCAAATGCTGTGAAAAAAACTTGCACAGCACTGGCACAGACCTGCCTGGCAAAAACTGATAGGAACTGATGTAAACTAGTCCTGAAAAGGACTGCAATTACAATTAGTCTTTACTCCCACAATCTATCTATTTAAGAGCACAGACCTGCCTGATAAAAGTCGTAGGAAATGCTGTAACCTAGTCCTTAAAAGGACTGCAATCACAACTATTCCCTACTCCCAAGCTATCTGTAGATTTGTGCGAAAATTGGCTTGAAATTAACAAGGTATAGCGCACACAGCAACAGCGGTGCCGTCTAACACGCAGCTGCAGCAGTGAGAAAATGGTGGCGACGGGGAAAATGGCTTGGTCTTATAGGGCAAGGACATGTGACATACACTGCCAATGACACATGCCCTTGCTTGTGTGAAAAAAAGCACTTTGCTCCGTGTGTGCGCTGCTGATAGGCTGACAGATTGCACCTCCCCACTGTAAATGCGGGAAAGAGAAAAAAAAATGGAGATCTTCATTATTCCTGCAGAGATCCATCCCCTGCCCCTCCCCCCACCCCGCTGTACACTCAAACTGCGTATTAACATTAATTTTCATCATTACTGAGAAAAAATCCAGTTATGATTTTGGTGCACAAACAGTTATCGAACATAACCTCGAACAGCCGAATTTTTCTCAAATCGTTCTTGTTCGCCGAACGGCTCGAACACCACGCAAAACAGCTCGAATTTGAGATTGGCGAACAGTTCGAGTCGAACAACGCTCATCTCTAGTCATAATAGGACTTCTGCGGCTCCCCTGTTAAATATGGCGTCAGAACATCCGCCCACTGCTCCGGAGGCAATTTCTCCTGTTCTGCCACCCTTTCAAATACAGTCAGGAATGCCTCAACGTCATCACCCCGGGTCATCTTTTGTAATGCTCTTCTTACCGTCTTCCTCACCTGTAAGTCATCACCTGGACTTGGAAGTGCGGCAGTTGCCCTGCCACGGATCACCTCGGCTAGGGGCTCCATCTTCTGCTTGTGCTGCTGCATCTGCTGCTGCTGTTTCCACTGCTGCTTTTGTTGTTGATGCTACTGCTGTGCCTGCTGCTGCTGTTGCCACTGCTGATGCTGCTGTTGATGCTGCTGAGATTAGCCTGCACCAGTTGCTTTATCAGCTTCTCCATGCTGCCGGTCGTCCCTTGCTGGCTGCCTTCACCCAGGACATAAACGCTTTCCTGTAGCAGTCACACTTCCCCTTGGGATTCATGCCTGTGCTTCTAGCACCAATTGTAGGGTTTTACTCACTCTGCTGCTTTTGAGGTAGGCACAGGAAGTGATTTCTTTAAAAATGTTCAAGGCAGGTTTATTATAACTTCATAAACTGCTCCGCATAAGCAAACAAAACACAGCCTTGTCCGACACAGAGTAACAAAACAGAAAATAAACAGTACATTCAGTAGTGCAGGTTCGCCTGCTCACGGTCAGTGTCCTTTAGCACAAACACGCTGGAGGTCTCCATACCTCCAGCCACAGACACTGAATGAGACACTCTGTCTCCATTTTATTTACCAAAACTACGCCCTGGGGTGGGGATATGTGAGCAGCCATTCCCTCCCATCTCTTATGACTGCTCTTAAAACCGGCCCTGATACGCCCTCTTAACCCTCTCAGCACTACGTTTGCTGGAGCATGCTTTCCCGGGATTTTATCACCGAAGCTATCAACCTCGGTGATACATATCTCCCCTCAAGGACTTGTCCGGTGGTCATCTTACAGTTAGTATAATTTTATTGTGCTTTTAAACCTTTCTTGGTTGATTTGATTCCACCAATATTGAGGCTGGTGGCAAAATGAAAAAAAAATTGTGAATTTTGGGAAGTTCGAAACATATTCTGTTAGTTTAGAATCGATTCACTCATTCTTACCTGAAACGCAAAAAATCAATTTGCTTATGGTAGAGATTTCAATGAGATCTTTTAATACACCATGGTGTCTTTCACATATGTACAGTCCAAAAAGTAACACAGAATAATCAAAAATCTCCATCTTTCTGAAGCTACTCTTTTTCACTCGTACAGTCCATATATCTACTTTACATTAGATATTAGAATGTTCTCTCAGTTTAACCACATTTGCCTTGGGGCAGGTGCAGACAAGCAAATTTTGGGGAATATTTTGAGTGTGATCCGACAAAACATCATTAGTCTATGGGATTGTGGGCGTTAAATTTTTTCCTTAGTCCGCACCGTCCGAGGAAAAAAATTGCTGCATGCCAGAGTTTGATCGGCCATACAAGTCAATGAATCCATTGAAACCATCAGACTGCACTCGGATGACATGGGACCTGACAGAATGGAGAAGATCTGATCAGAGTTTGATCCTCGTGAGTTGCATAATCGACCTGATTCTCTTGGATGAAAGAATACACGGTATTCTGTACATGCCCTAGAAGACATTTTTCAGTAAGACTTTATTTAGATGTACATGAAAACCAAATATAGCCTAGATAATGGCTTCAATGATAAAAATAATGGTTAAATTAAATATGAAATCTCTCTACATTTAAGGCCATTTTCTTCCATGTTCTTATTAATATTTTACCACATTCCCAGGAGACAAGAACATAGTCAATGCAGTTGATGTGAACTTGAAAATGAAATATATACAAAAAAGCTAAGTAAATGAGATTTCTAATGACGATTTTTACTATTCTACAGAGTAAATCTGACAGGTTTACTAATTAAAAACAAGTTAAAAGATTGTTTCTTCCAGTACCTCTTGACATCATCTTTAACAAGATTTAGTAACTTGCCTCGTAAACTGTCCCTCCGGACCTTTAAGACCCATGTTACACACGGAGTTGTTGCTTTGTAAATACTGAATTGACGTTAATCTGGCATAAAGAAACCCACAAAGCATTATTCTGTAATGCGTACTTAGAAATTCTGCACAACAGCAAGTGAGAGATAAGATATTAGAGATGGAGGAAATAAAACAATAGGTTCTAAACCGCCAGTTCTCCGGGAATCATAAAACTAATTGGAAATTTGAGAAAGGAAACAACATATGAGTTTCTAATCAATACAGTTACATACAACAAACAAGATAAATGTTTCATTTTATTATTTTGGTCCAAATGAAAAAGAAATCAGATATTCAAGAGGCAAAGGAAATTAGGTAACTGGAGCCCAAGGCTTTGGTGGTTGGGGGAGGTAAAACAAGATCTTGTTCAGCATTAGTAAAAGTATTTTTGTAAAAAGTAAATGCATGTGATCTTACCAGGTGCAACTCCTACATTTGCCACCTTGCCATTATGTAACTATCATAGATTTCAAACACTGCTTGATGGCGGCAGCAAAGTTGTGTTCTCGAAGAATATCTATTTCTTGTATGTGTGGCAAGTAGACACTTTGGTTATGTTGTGTGTCACTGTGCATCAGTGGTGATATGTCTAGTGCAGGTTTTAGGCATTTGGGCCCAGATAAATCACTTGCTTTGTCCTTTTTTTCTGTTGTGAAAAAAAGAATCTAATAGTGAATTTTATACTTGTGCCTTATTCATTATTTAAATTGCACCTTTTTTATAAATTAAAGGGAACCTATCAGTAGCTTCATGCTACCCAAACCACAGTCAGCATGAATCCCAGTTTTGCTGCACGATTGCAGCTAGGTATTATTTACTCTAAAATGGTCCTGCATTTCAGAGAAAACATAGCTTAACCAGTTCATGATTTGGCCATTTTCCCCCTTTCCTGACCAGGCAGATTTTCAGGGTATATACAGTCATGTTCCAGAAAATGAAATATTTCTTCCAGAAAATTATTGCAATTACACATGTTTTGTTATCCATATGTTTATTTTCTTTATGTGTATTGGAACAGCACAAAAAAACAGAGAAAAAAAGTCAAATTGATCATAATTTTACACAACACCCCAAAAATAGACGGGAGAAAATTGTTGGCACCCTCAGCTTAATATTTGGTTGCACACTCTTTGGAATAAATAACTGCAATCAATCGCTTCCTATAATCATCAACAAGCTTCTTACACCCTCAACTGGAATTTTGGACCACTCTTCTTTTGCAAACAAATCCAAGTCTCTCATATTTGAAGGGTGCCTTCTCCCAACAGCAATTTTAAGATCTCTCAACATGTGTTCAATGGGATTTAGATCTGGACTCATTACTGGCCACTTCAGAACTCTCTAATGCTTTGTTTCCTTCCATTTCTGGATGTTTCTTGAAGTATGTTTGGGGTCATTGTCCTGCTGGAAGACCCATGACCTAAGACGCAAACCCAGCTTTCTGACACTGGGCACAACATTGCGACCCAAAATCCTTTGGTAATCTTCAGGTTTCATGATGCCTTGCACACAGTCAAGGCATCCAGTGCCAGAAGCAGCAACACAACCTCAAAACATCTTTGATCTTTCACCATATTTGACTGTAGGTACTGTGTTCTTTTCTTGGCAGGCCTCATTCCGTTTTTGGTAAACAATACAATGATGTGCTTTACCAAAAACCTCTATCTTGGTCTCATCTGTCCACAAGAGGCTTTCCCAGAAGGATTTTGGCTTACTCACGTACATTTTGGCAATCTGCTAGCTTTTTATGTGTGTGTGTCAGCAGTGGGGTCCTCCTTGGTCTCCTGCCATAGCGTTTCATTTCATTCAAATGTCGATGGATAGTTCATGTTGAGACTGATGCACCCTGAGCCTGATGTATACATGGGAAGACTTGCCAATCACCAGGAGAGGTGGGGGACAAAGAAGCTCGTGGTGGCATAGGACAAGTCTCATCTCTACCTATTGTCCCTGGCCAGATCTTTAAACTATGTTTACTCTAAAGAGCATTTCAGAAAAAAATATACTTGGCTGTAATCATGCAGTGGTTTGCGCAGCAAGAATTAACTGACAGGTTCCCTGTAACTTTGCTTGGTTTCCTGTCTAATCTTATGTTTGCGCAGTTGTAGACTAATGTATGACACTTTAACCCCTTCACGACTTATGAAGTATATTTACAGTACAGACCAAAAGTTTGGACACACATTCTCATTTAAAGATTTTTCTGTATTTTCATGACTATGAAAATTATACATTCACACTGAAGGCATCAAAACTATGAATTAACACATGTGGAATTATATACTTAACAAAAATGTGTGAAACAACTGAAAACATGTCTTATATTCTAGGTTCTTCAAAGTAGCCACCTTTTTCTTTGATGACTGCTTTGCACACTTTTGGCATTCTCTTGATGAGCTTCAAGAAGTAGTCACCGGAAATGGTCTTCCAACAATCTCGAAGCAGTTCCCAAAGATGCTTAGCACTTGTTGGCCCTTTTGCCTTCACTCTGCGGTCCAGCTCACCCCAAACTATCTCGATTGGGTTCAGGTCTGGTGACTGTGTAGGCCAGGTCATCTGGCGTAGCACCCCATCACTCTCCTTCTTGGTCAAATAGCCCTTACACAGCCTGGAGGTGTGTTTTGGGTCATTGTCCTGTTGAAAAATTAATGATGGTCCAACTAAACGCAAACCGGATGGAATAGCATGCCGCTGCAAGATGCTGTTGTAGCCATGCTGGTTCAGTATGCCTTCAATTTTGAATAAATCCCCAACAGTGTCACCAGCAAAGCACCCCCACACCATCACACCTCCTCCTCCATGCTTCACGGTGGAAACCAGGCATGTAGAGTCCATCCGTTCACCTTTTCTGCGTCGCACAAAGACACTGTGGTTGGAACCAAAGATCTCAAATTTGGACTCATCAGACCAAAGCACAGATTTCCACTGGTCTAATGTCCATTCCTTGTGTTCTTTAGCCCAAACAAGCCTCTTCTGCTTGTTGCCTGTCCTTAGCAGTGGTTTCCTAGCAGCTATTTTACCATGAAGGCCTGCTGCACAAAGTCTCCTCTTAACAGTTGTTGTAGAGATGTGTCTGCTGCTAGAACTCTGTGTGGCATTGACCTGGTCTCTAATCTGAGCTGCTGTCAACCTGCGATTTCTGAGGCTGGTGACTTGGATAAACTTATCCTCAAAAGCAGAGGTGACTCTTGGTCTTCCTTTCCTGGGGCGGTCCTCATGTGAGCCAGTTTCTTTGTAGCGCTTGATGGTTTTCGCAACTGCACTTGGGGACACTTTCAAAGTTTGCCAATTTTTCAGACTGACTGACCTTCATTTCTTAAAGTAATGATGGCCACTAGTTTTTTTTTACTTAGCTGCTTTTTTCTTTCCATAATACAAATTCTAACAGTCTATTCAGTAGGACTATCAGCAGTGTATCCACCTGACTTCTGCACAACACAGCTCATGGTCCTAACCCCATTTATAAGGCAAGAAATCCCACTTATTAAACCTGACAGGGCACACTTGTGAAGTGAAAACCATTTTCGGTGACTACCTCTTGAAGCTCATCAAGAGAATGCCAAGAGTGTGCAAAGCAGTAATCAAAGCAAAAGGTGGCTACTTTAAAGAACCTAGAATATAAGACATATTTTCAGTTGTTTCACACTTTTTTGTTAAGTATATAATTCCACATATGTTAATTCATAGTTTTGATGCCTTCAGTGTGAATGTACAATTTTCAAAGTCATGAAAATACAGAAAAATCTTTAAATGAGAAGGTGTGTCCAAACTTTTGGTTTGTACTGTATGTCATATGTCATATCCCTGCCTTTGATGTGGGCCCACACGCTGAGCCTGCATCTTTCCCCACACGGAGATCCATTTAACTGTTAACCAGTTAAATCCTGCTGTCAATCTCTGAACCATCGCAGAGCCCCAAATCCTAAAAAATGTCTTTCAAATTTTTTCTCTCCACTTAAATATAAAATAAACTATGCATTTTGGTATATGCACTTACGTTACACATATAGTGAAAATGGTAAATAAAAAAATCAAAAACAATTATGGAATTGTACATACCAATTTCACCATGCTTGGCTTTTTTTCTGGTTTGCAGTACACTATATGGTAAAATCAATGGTGCCATTCAAAAGCGCAACTTGTCCTGCAAACAAAAAAGCCCTCATATTGGCTATATTGACAGAAATATAAAAAGTTATGGCTCTTGAAAGAAGGGGAGGACTAAATGAAAATGAAAAAAGAAAAAATAACCATGGCGTGAAGGGGTTAAAAGATCACGCAACGTTTGCTCAAAAAATGCGCAAACAATGTAAAAGACAAAAAGATAAGATCGTCTTTGATTTTGCAAAAAAATCATTAACCTGCAGGCACCATTTTGAAAAAATTGGCACACAAAATGGCACCATGTACCAGAAGACAAAAAAGAAAAGTTACTTAAAAAAAACCTGCAGATGATGAATCAGAGCTTTAGTGTCTAGTGCAGCCATATGTACTAATAATCCTGAATCTGTTTCATACACAGTGGTTTTGCTTTCAGCTATAGCACTTTACACTACTACTGATTTTGCCTTTTCTTTATACAGCGATATTGTTTTGTATATTTTTATTATCTATAGTTCGTTTGTATTCAAGGAAATTAAAAGACCCTGGCGATGTGTTAAATGTCAAATTATATCAAATTTAATATTTCAATTATTAAAATTAGCAAAAAAAAACAAAACAATTTGAAATTAGTGAGAAGCGAGTATGTTTTGTTAACCCTTTTGCCGATTATGCTATGGCAAGCACCGAGTAGTTACAGCTGCTCGGTGTTAGGTTTGAATCACTCCCGTGTGTATGATTTGCAACTGTTTGACAGCTTTAATACATGTGAGGAATTTGTAAGAAATAGACATTCCTCACATGTATTAAAGCACCGAGCAGCTGTAACTACTCGGTGCTCGCTCGAGCATACTCGGGGAAAGGGTTAACAAAACATACTCGCTCATCACTATTTGAGATATTTATATTTATAGCTTTTTGTTTTAAATGTTGGTAATTCTGGTACTATGTTATCCCCAATAAATACAGTATGTTCAATTATAGTTTGTAAATGTTTCCTCTGCCTCCTGTATCTATTGAAATCATTGTGTGGTCTTTAAAATGTTGGGCTCTCCAGAGGGAGAAACACTTTTTACAGCTGACCTCTACTTTGTCTTATTGATAAAGGTCTCAAATGGAGTATTCTCCTCTCTTAACTCTGGAGATCGAATAGGATTATAGTAAATGGGGTTTCTAAAGTAGAGACTGTATAGAGAGCTTTCTTGTGACTATTGGGCTCTATTTTCATATAAGTGTGTAAGGTGCTGCAGCGAGGTAGTTGTGGGAGAGCTGTAGCCCCCTACAGACAATTCGTGTCATCCCTCTGAAGTGTGGCTGTGTATGTGGGGCTCTCCACTTACTTCAAACCATCCGATCGCGGCAATAAATTCAGAGGACACGAGGTTCTTAACCAGAACTTGAACTTTACTTGGGGAAGAGGAATATGTACAATATTTACAGGCAGATATAATAATAATAATAATTTTTATTTTTATAGCGCCAACATATTCCGCAGCACTTTACAAATTTTAGGGGGGACTTATACAAACAATACAGAATAATCATATCTCATATCGAAAGGAGTGAGGGCCCTACTCGCAAGCTTACAGTCTATGAGGAAATGGGGGAGACACAAAAGGTAGAATGTACAAATATTGTATAATGCAGCCTTGATATACTAAATAGGATAAATAATACATAGACTGGTCGGCAGCCAGTTTGTGTACAGTCCTGACTGAGGCTATAATGTGCATGGTTGGTATGAACCTGAAATTGAAGAAGATTTTAATATGGGGGAAAACTGGGACGGACAACTGGTATGGACAGATAGTGTGTGGAGGCGCTACGCCAGTCTAAAGAAATGTTTTTTTAAGGTCCGCTTGAAACTGTGGGTATTGGGAATTAATCAAACTGTCCTGGGTAGTGCATTCCAAAGAATTGGTGCAGCACGCGAGAAATCTTGGAGACGGGAGTGGGAAGTTCGGATTATGGAGGATTTTAGTTTTAAGTCATTGGCAGAATGGAGGGCACGTGTAGGGTGGTAGACTGAGACAAGGGAGGAGATGTAGGGGGGTACTGAAGCATGGAGCACTTTGTGGGTAAGCGTGATAAGTTTAAATTGAACTCTATTTTGGATGGGCAACCTATGCAATGACTGGCACAGGGAAGAGGCATCGGTGTAGCGGTTGGTGAGAAATATGATCCTGGCTGCTGCGTTAAGGATGGATTGGAGAGGGGAGAGTTTAGTAAGATGGAGCCAGATAAGTAGAGAGTTGCAGTAGTCCAGATGAGAATGAATAAGAGCTACAGTAGGAGTTTTTGCCGAGTCAAAGGTGAGAAAAGTCCTGATTCTTGAGATGTTTTTGAGGTGTAGATGACAAGAATGAGTGAGTGATTTGATGTGATGAGTGAAGGAAAGATCTGAGTCAAAAATTACCCCAAGACAGCGGGCTTGTTGCTGGGGAGTAATGGTTGAGCCACAAGCGGAAATGGCAATTTCGGGCACAGGTAGGTTAGTGGAGGGAGGAAATACTCAGATTCAGAGAAAGATTCAGTTTTGGACAGAGGGAGGACATAATGTTAGACACAGCAGAAAGCCAATCACTGGTCTTTTATAGTAATGCAGGGGTGATGTCCGGAGCAGAGGTGTATAATTGGGTGTCATCAGCATAGAGATGGTACTGAAAACCGAATCTGCTGATTGTTTGTCCAATGGGAGCGGTGTATAAGGAGAAAAGAAGGGGGCCTAGAACTGATCCTTGAGGAACCCCGACAGTAAGGGGAAGGAGAGAGGAGGAGGAGCCGGCGAAAGACACAGAGAAGGAGCGGTCCGAGAGATAGGAGGAGAACCAGGAGAGAACAGTGTCCTTGAGGCCAATAGTGCTGAGCATAGTGAGGAGGAGCTGGTGATCCACAGTGTCGAATGCTAGAGAGAGATCCAGGAGAATAAGCAGGGAATAGTGACCATTAGATTTAGCTGTTAGTAGATCATTAGAGACTTTAGTGAGGGCAGTTTCAGTAGAATGTAAAGAGCGGAAACCAGATTGCAAAGGGTCAAGAAGAGAGTTGTCTGAGAGATAGCGGATTAGACGGGAATGGACCAGGCGTTCCAGGAGTTTAGAGATAAAGGGAAGATTGGAAACAGGTATGTAGTTGGCCGTGCAGTTCTGGTCAAGGGATGGTTTTTTAAGTAATGGATGTATGCTGGCGTGTTTAAAAGAAGAGGGAAAGATACCAGATGAGAGGGAGAGGTTGAAAATTTTAGTTAGGTGAGTGGTGACAGCTGGAGCAAGGGACTGTAGGAGATGTGAGGGAATAGGGTCACTGGTGCAGGTGGTAGGGCGAGAAGATGCAAGGAGCCTGATCACTTCATCTTCCGTGACTGGTTCGAAATCAGAAAGTGAGCAAGATACAATGTGGCAGGGGAGAGCATGCATAACGTTTGGGGATTGGGAGAAAATTTCCTGTCGGATATGGTCAATTTTTTCTTTGAAATAATTGGCCAGATCGTCTGCGCTGAGGTCGGTGATTGAGGAGAGAATGAAACGTGTCAAAGAGTCGTTTAGGATTATTGGAAAGTGAGATTATGAGGTTGTTAAAGTAGGTTTGTTTAGAGAGAAGAGCAGAGTTATATGTTTTCAGCATAAATTTATAATGGAGGAAATCTTCGGGCAGATTAGATTTTCTCCACAGCCTTTCAGCACACCTGGAGCACCGCTGGAGAAGACGTGTTTGAGGTGTGTGCCAGGGTTGTCGCCGTCTATGCCGAATTGTTCTTTGTGTAGGAGGTGCGGCTTCATCCAGGGCGCATAGCATTATTTCGTTATAATGCTCCAATGCAGAGTCGGGACATGAGAGGGAGGAGATTGGGGCCAATGATGATTGCAACTTTTTCATAAATTTCTGGGTGTTAATGGCACGTATATTTCTATAAGTGTGGAAAGTGGGGGGGTCTTGAGTAGAGTCACAGTTCTTGACAGAGAATGAAAGAAGATTATGGTCAGACAGTGGAAGGGGAGAGTTAGTAAAGTCATGTACTGAGCAAAGCCGGGAGAAGTTCAGGTCCAATGTGTTCCCATCCTCATGTGTAAGAGAGTTAGCAAGCTGTGAAAGGCCGACAGAGGAGGTTAGTGATAAAAGGTGAGCGGCAGATGGGGAAAGAGGATCGCCAATTGGGATGTTAAAATCTCCCATGATTATCGTGGGGATGTCGTAGGATAGAAAATTTGGAAGCCAGGCAGCAAAGTGATCCAGGAACTGACGGGAGGGATCTGGAGGGCGATAGACAACCGCCACTCGCAGGCAGAAGGGCCGGTAGAGTCTGACTGTGTGGGCCTCAAAAGAAGGGAAGATAAGGGAGGGTACTGGGGGGATAACCTGAAAAGTACATTTTGTTGAAAGAAGCAGACCAACACCTCCACCTCATCTGTTGTCAGGTCTCGGAGTATGAGAGAAGTGTAGGCCACGATAGGAGAGAGCTGCAGCGGCGGTGGTGTCCGACTGCTGGATCCAGGTTTCAGTGAGAGCCAGAAGATTGAGGGAATTAAAGAGGAAAAAGTCACAGTTGAATGAGACAGAAGACATGCAGAGAATATTAATGAGATTAGCAGGGTTACTGAATGTAACAGGGAAAGAGTTAGTGTTATTATTACTGGAGGGTCCTGGATTAGGAGAAATATCACCTGCGACTAAGAGAAGGAAGATACAGAGAGTGAGCAGATGGTTGAGTGATTTGTGAAAGCGTTTCCTGTGTTGTATGGTGGAAATGAATGGATCTGTGTGGTCTAACATTGTGAAGAGAGCATGACAGCTGTACATAGGAGAAGAGAGGAGTGAGGGATTAATATGGATGAAGTCTGCAGAATTTGTGTGAGAACGGTGAATGTGGATGATTGTAGAAGCCAGAATGTAAATGGCACAAATACAAATGGTGAATACTGTTTGCAAAACAGATGACCTGGAAGCAAGTTTGTTTAATTGTCTTGCATGTCTTACCTGTCTCCTGCCCTGTCCAACTGCCATATCTAACTGCCGAGACAATTTGATAAATTATGGCACTTCGATAAAGTATGTGACGCGCCCCCTGGGCCTGTGCTGTGCAGGGGATACCCGGAGCCAGATCGCTGGGGGTTGTAGTCTCAGTGTGGCGGTGACCCGGTCCGTGCCCAGCGTGGTCAAACCAGTGGCAGTCTTAGGTAATAACAATGTCCGACTACGCCACCCGTGGATTGCGGTCAGTGGGGACCGCCGCTGCGCTGCAGACCGCTGAGGCTGATGTTGTTTGCGCAGCCGAGTATGGGATAACTCCCCACGGGAGAAGTATTGCCTCAGGGCAGCTAGTGTGGAAGATGATGGGAGTGATGGTGTGAGCGTCCCAGTAGTAATGGTGCTGGTGCGGCGATGAAACACAGAGACGTGTGGTGCAGTTCAGGGTCTTTACTGATGGTATAACGCAGACCCTCCCGGGAGTACTGGTTAGCAGTAGGGGCCTGGTCAGTCTGTAAGCAAGTAGGATCTCCCCTGGCCAGGTGGAGTTGTAGGCCTCCCCGACTATCTGCACTCTTTCCTGGCTACCTTGCTCTATGCGGGTAGAAGTAGCCCACGTCCCTGAGTATACCGTGTTGTGCTCACCCGTATGGCCAGTGACTTGGGGCCTTCCGTTAGCCTACGCTTCACGATGGTGGTGCTGGTCCCTTGCTTGTGACCGTGCCTCCAGGCTTCTATAGCCAGAGGACATGGAATCCCATGCCGGTTGGATTTTGCTGCTGGACCTGGATGTCCCCACAGCCTTGGACTCCGTGTCCGGGTTTAGTGTCTTCAGCCAAGGCGAGCTTTCTAGCTTCCAGCCTCTAGCACTCGCTCCTGCTCCTACAGAGATCCTGTTGTAACTCTCCCTGTGTCTGGAACTAACTTAATCCCGCCCCAGACCCAGTTTATAAGGGCAGATTCCTCCCCTCCCAGGTCTGGGTGGGCCGTGTTGCATGCTTAGGGCTCCTGACCAGAGAAACCTCCCACTTGCTTTCAGACATAATATTTCTATTACTGTGGCAACCAGACCCCTGGAGTGCCACATTCCCCCCCTAGTAAATTTTAGTACTCCGGGACTAAACACATTTTTTTAAAGAAACATAAATACAGGGTATAACAATAACACAATAACATATTTACAAGAAGCTTTAGTTCTTTAAAGGTCACGGCGTGTCCGCAACCGGGTGTCCATATCACCCAAGGTGAAGTTTTAAGCGAAGTAGGGGACCTGTCCAAAGCAAACCCCTTGCGTTGGCCTTGGGCGTGGCTGCAAGGCTGGAGCTAGCTACTTTGGGCCGCAAGGAGGCCACGCCAGACAGGTTTTCTCTTCCGCGGCCGTCTTCGCAAGAGGCACCAAGGTGCAACTATCTACAAGAATTGTTCCGGGTATCCAGTGTCCATAACCTGTTAGTCCAAATAAATCTGCAGGGTAACTGAGAAACATAATTAATAACAGGCAACAACACAAACCATAAACAGTTAAACAGATAAATTCACAGTGCATTAGTTTAGATTTTCCAGCGAGCGGGCATTTGACCTCTAGTGACTCTAGTGGACCTATGGAGCTCACTAACTGGTCCTGCACTACAGGGTGTAGGAGGTGTTATGGGTAAGCTGGGCAGCTGTCTGCGCACTCTTTGGCTCACTAGGGGCACGGCAGGCTCACTACTAGCAGAGGGTTGATTCTCCTGGGCTGCTGGTATGGATTCTTCTGCCTCCTGGGCCGGCTGCTCTTTCAGCTCTACCTGGTCTTCTGTAGGCACTTGAGGGGGTGGCTGGAGAAAGGTGAGGACGGGCACCACGATAGCGTTGTTTACTTGTGTCCAGGACTGGGGAAAGTCTCCGAGTACGGTGCTGATCATTTCCTCCTTTTCCTCTACGGGTTGAGGGTCTTCCTAATCTTCATCCGTGCTTTGCAACTTCTCGGGGCACTTTTTCAGGTGGTCTCTGGAGACAGTGGCTGTGGTCTCTCCTCCATCCTTGCTGATGACGTACACCTTTGGATTATTGTGGCTTGAGGGCAGTACGGTGTACGGGTCCTTTTCCCACTGGTCGTCCAACTTATGGAGCCGCCTTTTTCTTTTCAAGACCTGCTCTCCAGGAACCAGGGGAACAGCGGGAGCATGTTGGTTATAAGTCCTCTCCTGCCTTTCTCTTGATTGACAGAGACTTCGCTCGACGCTCTCCTGTACTTTCCGGTACTGCTGCTGCCGTTCTGTATCCCAGTCTGTCTCTGGCGAGGTGTCCTCGGGTATCAGGACTCCCATATCCAGGTCAACAGGCAGCTTACCAGGTCTTGTTCGCATTAGGTAAGCCGGGGTAAAGTTGGTGGAACCTACCGGGATGTGGTTATACAGGTCCACCAGATCGGGCAGTTTCTCAGGCCACAGACTGCGTTCTTCCAGGGGCAATGTTTTTAGCAGATCTATCACCACCTGGTTCATCTTCTCGCAGAGTCCATTGGTTTGGGGGTGATAGGGCGTTGTTCTTATCTTCTTGCAGCCATACAGGTTGCAGAACTCCTGGAAGACCTCCGCTTCGAAGGCTGGTCCTTGGTCCGTCAGCACTTGGTCCGGGTACCCGTGTGGGTGGCAGAAGTGCAGCTGGAAGGCTCTGGCTGCTGTCTGAGCTGTCAGGTCTTTGACAGGGACCACCACCAGGAACCAGGAGTAGTGATCCACGATGGTTAGGGCGTAGACATACCCGCTTCTGCTTGGAGCCAGTATAACATGGTCCAGAGCGACCAGTTCCAGCGGCTGCCTGGTGATGATGGGCTGCAGGGGAGTCCTCTGGCTGGCATGGTCCCTTCTTCTTAGATTGCACGGGCCTCAGTCTCTACACCACCTCTCAATGGCTCCTCTCATGCCTATCCAGTAGAACCGTTCACGCAGCAGGAACTCCAGCTTCTTCCATCCGAAGTGCCCTGCCCCATTGTGGCAGGCCTCCAGCACCATAGCTGCGTCCCGCCTCGGTACCACAACCTGCCAGATCAGTTCATGTGTCCGGGAATTGACCATTCTGTGGCACAACTTCTCCTTATAGAGAAACAGTCTGCTCTTTTCCGTCCACAGTTGCTTGGTCTCTTCCGGAGCGTCTGGGTCCAGGCGGGCGTCAGCCTGGGTCAGCATCTCCTTCACCAGACGGACTGCGGGGTCACTGTCTTGCGTCTCCGCCCAGTTGTAGTGGGGTAAGGGGTGGAACGTAGCAGATCGCTGGCCCCTCACACGGTGGGAATACTGGGTAATCCCATGACGGTGAAACGCAGGGAGTTCGATCTCTTCCAATTCTTCTGGATCCTCCCTTTCGTCCGGTAGGTTTGGCATCCTGGACAGGGCATCCTCATTGGTATTGGAGCGTCCTGCTCGGTACTTGATCATGAACTCAAAATTGGACAGGCGGGCCATCCATCTCTGCTCCAGGGCACCCAGTCTTGCAGTGTCCAGGTGTGTCAACGGGTTGTTGTCCGTGTACACGGTGAACCTGGAAGAGGCAAGGTAATGCTTAAAACGTTCGGTAACTGCCCACACCACTGCCAGGAACTCTAGCTTGAACGAACTGTAATTCTCAGGGTTTCTTTACGTGGGTCGCAGTTTTCGGCTGGCGTAAGCAATTACCCGTTCTCTCCCCTGCTGGATCTGGGACAGTACGGCTCCTAGCCCGATGTTGCTTGCGTCCATGTGGAGGATAAAGGCTGTAATCAGGGTACGCCAGGATTTCATCCCCCGTGAGGGCCATCTTCAGCTGGCGGAAGGACTCCTCTTCCAGCTTTTCCCATTTGAAGGGTGGCTTCTGGTTTTTGGCCTTCCTGGACTGGCCTATCAGGAGGTCCTGCATAGGAGCTGCCTTCTTGGTAAAACCGGGAATGAATCTTCGGTAGTAGTCTACCAACCCGAGGAACTGCCGCACTTCCTTTATGCTGGATGGTCTTGGCCAGTCCTTAATCACGGTGATTTTGTCAGGGTCGGGGGCTACTCCGTCAGCACTCACCACATGTCCCAGGTACTGTACCTTTGGCTTCAGTAGATGACACTTTGAGGGTTTTACCTTTAGGCCATAGTTTGCCAGGGCTTCAAACACTTCTGCCAGGTGTTCCAGGTGTTCCAGATGGACCTCATAGGTCTTGGAATAGACGATGACATCGTCCAGGTATAATAGGACCGTCTCGAAGTTCCGGTGTCCCAGACAGCATTCCATCAACCGTTGGAAGGTTCCTGGTGCGTTGCAGAGCCCGAACGGCATACAGTTAAATTCGCTGAGACCCATCGGGGTGGTGAATGCGGTCTTCTCCCGGTCCGCCTCTGCTACAGGAACCTGCCAGTACCCGCTAGTGAGATCCAAAGTAGAGAAGAAGTTAGCAGCTAAGGACTCTTCTATCCTTGGTAACGGGTACGCATCTTTGTGTGTGATACGGTTGACCTTCCTGTAGTCTACACACATTCTCATGGTGTTGTCTTTCTTTTTCACTAAGACTAGTGGAGTTGCCCAGGGGCTACAGCTGTCCCTAATTACCCCAGCCTCCTTCATGTCTTTTAACATCCCCTTGGCGTGTTGATAGTGTGCAGGGGGTACGGGTCGGTATCTCTCCTTTATGGGAGGATGGTCTCCCGTGGGGATGTGATGTTCTACCCCCTTTACTCGCCCGAAGTCTAGCGGGTGTTTACTAAACACTCTCTCGTACTCTTGAACCACCTGATAGACTCCCTGTTTTGGTGTGAGGGAGTGGAGTCAGTACCCAAATGCAGTTGCTGATACCAGTCCTCCATTGGTTTCTTAGAGCCGTTACCTTCCTCTGGTTGAGATGGAGGCAAGGGTTCCACGGCCTGCACAGAGTTCTGGTTGATGGTGAACAATTTGGCTAGCGTGGCATGCCGGGGCAGGAATGCTTCTCTCTCCCCGATATTGATGATGCGGACGGGCACCCTCCCATGGCGTACGTCGACCACCCCCCGTGCTGTCAAAATGGTGGGCCTACTGTCTGAGTAGACGGGTTCTACCATTGCTTGGTAGTCTCTACCTCTTAGACCAATAGCTGCCCGGCACCAAATCATCATCTCACTTTTCGGGGGCATGGCAATAGGGAACGGGTCACACATTCTCACGCTACCTATCTCACCACCAGATAGTTCCACCTGTTGCCGTTTCATCAGTGCCCGGATCTCTTTTTGGAGGACACGCTGCTGGCTGGAACTGGTGTTCTTGGCAACCTGTTGCAAAATAAGAATCACCTCTGCAAGACAGTTTTCAATTACGTTAGTACCTAGGGTTATCTTTGGGTGACTCTTGCGACGGTCAATGTCCACAATGATCAGTCCTTGTGCCGGCAGTTCAACTTTACCGACCTTGATAGTCACCTCCTTAAATCCTATCTGTGGCACGGGCTGACCATTGCTGGCGATAATGCTCAGGTCGTCATCTGGGTAGCGGGTTATGTCCGAGTCATTCCAGTACCGCTTGAAGAGCACGTACGGGATGGTGGTGACCTGTGACCCGGTGTCTAGTAGGGCACTCATAGGAATGCCATCCAGTACCACAGGCAAGGCCGGACGTCCCCCTATGTATTTGTTACGCCAGTTTGATGGGCCTGATGATCTTAAGCCTGGGGGTTGGCCCTCTACCCCAGGTTGTGCCCGTTTAAATGACAGTACCTTGCCATATGTCTGGGTTGATTGCAGCGGCGGCAGATGGGTCGTCCGTCCTCGTTGTATCTGTCGCTGGGTCTCCCTCTGGCCGGTGGGGTCCTCCTCAGTCGGCGCCACGGGACGTCCTCCGGTCCGGATGCCAGCTGGATCTTTCCTGGAGAAGAGACCTGTAAAGACTGCACAGTTCTGGTTAGCGCGGCAACGCTCTTAGTCAGCTCTTGGACCTGATGGTGCAGGTCTGTAGCCGGGTTATTGTTCAAAGCCTGCGCATCAGCTCCCACAGGCCCTGCAGACAAGGGCACCGCGTCCTGGTGATAAGTGATAGCAGGGCGCCTGTGGGTCACAGCGCCACCTGGTGCCGGTTCTTGGAGCACCCGGATGGCTCTGTCCTTGAACTGTGCAAAGTCCAGGTCACGGTCCTGTAAGGCCATTGCCCGCAACTGGTTTCAGTGGGCATTGCACAGTAGACCCTCAATAAATTGTTCGGTCAACAGCTTGTCTTCATTTCCCACGCTGTCAGGGTCTGCCTGTTTAATGGCTCTCAGGGCCTCTTGTAGGTTTAGAGCATAGTCTCTTATACTTTCATGTGCCCGCTGTTTGCACCCGTAAAATCTGAGCTTTATTTCGGCTGAGGTTCGGGTATCAAATGTGTCTTTCAGCTGGGCTAGTATTTCTCTGACAGTCCTCTTCTTCCCAGGTGACCAGGACTTTACCTCCCTTTGGGCTGCCCCGATTAACTGGGCCACCAGGATGCTTACTTTTTGCTCTTCTGTGAGGGGCTATACCTGGAAGAGGCTATCCAGTTTTTCCCTAAAGTCACTCAGGGTATGTGACTCCCCTGAGTACTGGGGTAGCCAGGTTGCCCCCGGGATATAGGGCATGGTGAATGGCATGACCGCTGCAGCAGTTGCGCTGGCGGCCGGTGTCGCGGTGGAGCTCCCCTCGGTGTCCGACATCCTCCTTCCCCCCTAGTGGACCGTGGCCTACCTTGCGATGCTCTTCTTCCATAGGCCGCGGCTCCGCAGTCAATCGTCGGGGTCGAGGACCTGGCGTCGCACTCCGATGACGTCAGTGTCGCTCTTCCTCCCTTCCAGGACCTGGCGCAGCGTCAGTGCGTGGGGCGGAGCTTCGGCTCTCGCGCGCTTTCGGCATCCACGCCCCTCTCCTTCCCGCGCGGCGTCCTGAAGATGGCATCCGATGGCGGGAAGTGGCTGCGGATGGCGGGAAGACGGCAGAAGACGGCGGGAAATGGTCCAAGATGGCGTCCGATGGCGGGAAACGACTCCGGACGGTGGGAAACTTCACCACAGGTAAGTACAAAAGTCTTTTTCAGGCACGCAGTACCCGGTGGTAGCGGGCACGAAATCCTGCCGACTACGCCAAAGTTGACGCGCCCCCTGGGTCTGTGCTGTGCAGGGGATACCCGGAGCCGGATCGCTGGGGGTTGTAGTCTCAGTGTGGCGGTGACCCGGTCCGTGCCCAGGGCGGTCAAACCAGTGGCAGTCTTAGGTAATAACAATGTCCGACTACGCCACCCGTGGATTGCGGTCAGTGGGGACCGCCGCTGCGCTGCAGACCGCTGAGGCTGATGTTGTTTGCGCAGCCGAGTATGGGATAACTCCCCACGGTAGAAGTATTGCCTCAGGGCAGCTAGTGTGGAAGATGATGGGAGTGATGGTGTGAGCGTCCCAGTAGTAATGGTGCTGGTGCGGCGATGAAACACAGAGACGTGTGGTGCAGTTCAGGGTCTTTACTGATGGTATAACGCAGACCCTCCCGGGAGTACTGGTTAGCAGTAGGGGCCTGGTCAGTCTGTAAGCAATTAGGATCTCCCCTGGCCAGGTGGAGTTGTAGGCCTCCCCGACTATCTGCACTCTTTCCTGGCTACCTTGCTCTATGCGGGTAGAAGTAGCCCACGTCCCTGAGTATACCGTGTTGTGCTCACCCGTATGGCCGGTGACTTGGGGCCTTCCGTTAGCCTCCGCTTCACGATGGCGGTGCTGGTCCCTTGCTTGTGACCGTGCCTCCGGGCTTCTATGGCCAGAGGACATGGAATCCCCTCCCAGTTGGATTCTGCTGCTGGACCTGGATGTCCCCACAGCCTCGGACTCCGTGTCCGGGTTTAGTGTCTTCAGCCAAGGCGAGATTTCTAGCTTCCAGCCTCTGGCACTCGCTCCTGCTCCTACAGAGATCCTGTTGTAACTCTCCCTGTGTCTGAAACTAACTTAATCCCGCCCCAGACCCAGTTTATAAGGGCAGATTCCTCCCCTCCCAGGTCTGGGTGGGCTGTGTTGCATGCTTAGGGCTCCTGACCAGAGAAACCTCCCACTTGCTTTCAGACATAATATTTCTATTACTGTCGCAACCAGACACCTGGGGTGCCACATATGTGTGGCACCCCAGGGGTCCTGTTGCCACAGTGGCTTTGCCTCCCTAAAAACAGGTAATGACATGCCTGGAAGCAAGCAGGGATCCCCTGGTCAGGGATACTAAACATGCAACACTTTCCTGGCTCCAGACCAGGAAGGGGAGTCCCATCCCCTTGGCAACTGGGATCTGGGGGCGGGGTTAGTTAGTCTTAGTGTCAGGAGTAGAGTTTAGGACGTCGAAGAGACAAGAGCTAGGGACTGGAGCTGAGGTAGCTCGTCCTAGCTAGAGAAACGCAGAGGACCGGACACCGGAGTCCGAGGCTGTGGGGCACTGAAGGCCCAGCAGCAGATACTGTAGAGCAGGAGATTGAAGGTCTCCTGGCCCCATCAGACGCCCGGAGGCTCAGCAGCACAGAGGGACCAGCACCGCTACATGGGAGCAACGCATGAGTAAGGCCCGAGCTGCAAGCCATACGGGTGAGCACAGAACGTTACACTCAGGGACGTGGGCTATAGCACAGCTACAGGCAGCAAAGCCAAAGAGTATAGTGAGAAGGGGAGGCCTACAACTTCACCTGGCAAGGAGGACTCTATGTTTGCTTCCAGGCTGACCGGACTCTTACCTCTAGCCAGTACCCCAATCCAGGCTTGCCTAATTGTCATCAGTAAAGACTAGTGTTGAGCTACCCCCGTAGTGTTCGAGTTCGGTTCAGTTCTTCAAACACCCGTATGTTCGCCGAACTGTTCGTCGAACTGTTCGTCGAACACCTTCGAACACCGTTAAAACCAATGGCAGGCAAACGAAAACACATAGAAACACATTGAAAACACCTTCAAAGGTGTCCAAAAGCTGACAAACTGCTCAGAAGACACAACTAACACATGGAAAAGTGACAAGTTCATATAGTCATGCGAAAAGAAAAGAGGTGGAGGAGTAAAAGGAGGGGGAGACACAGATATAGACATGTCATGCCCTTCTAAAACCAAAAAAGTGCGAAGCCGACACGGCCAGTTCGTTCCTGCCCGTGCGACCTCCGTGTCGACAGGTTTGTGCCAGAGCCGCGGTGGACCCTGACGGCCAGCCCCCCTCTCCCAATACTGGTGCCTGTCCGCTGATGGGTCGAGCGAGCCCCCCTGCGGTGGAGGCAGGTCTAATCTTTTTAATTTAAATTGTCTTTCTAATTTGAATGAGTACACTTTAAATCCTTTTACAAGAATCTATTGGAGGGCATGTCTCATGCCAGCAGCCACGTAATTCCAGCTCCAGTAGCGTCCCCTAAAGCTGCTGCAGTTAAAAAGCTTTTATAAGGATCGAGCTCGGCGGTCCACCGCAAGGCGTCCTACCACCAGTCCCAGCCCCTATGCCTTGGGGTGCCTCCCCGATGCTCTTCACTGAGTGTCCCGGGGACCCGAACCATTTCCTTTGAAAAAATTAAGTGTCCAAACTACAGGTGGTGTAGCTTGCTTAACAGCTGGGATAATCCGCTGACTAGCAGACACTGCTACTAGGCACAAAGTATTTCCTGGGCTAGATGCAGTTCAAAATTTGTAATTAGATACTCTCGTTGGATGCTGAGAAAGCATTCCAGAGAGTCTCCTGGCACACCATATATTATTCTCTTAAAAAGCTTGGGGTAGGGGTCTAGGGGACCCTTTTATAGCCAAAATCACGGCCCTGTATCGCAATACGTCACCTAGGCTGAAGATAAATGGAACATTTTCATCACCTTTCATAATCACCAATGGGACAAGGCAGGGATGTCTTCTGTCCCCTCTCTTATACATCCTAGTGACGGAGCACCTGCTCTCATCAATTCGCCATAACCCCAATATTAGGTGGATTGAGGTGGGAGGCACCGAGTACAAGTGCTCTGCATTTGCTGATGATGTCCTAGTATATATCACTCAATCACATATATCCATCCCTGCTGTTATGGCTGAAATAGATCACTTTGTTACGTGGTCAAATTTTAAAATCAATGCAGCAAGTCTGAGGCCCTCGATGTCTCCCTCCCCAAATCCATACAGGATTCCATCCAGTCCAACTTTCCCTTTGCCTGGCCCTCACAGGGTATCAAATACTTAGGAATTCGTATTCATAGAGACCTCTCCCGTCTATGTTATCTTAATTTTGGGCCCTTTATTGAACAACTCCATACAGACCACGGTTGGCAAGTTAGAACTGTAAGATTCACTACGTGAACCACTGGTGTTTTGTGGAAAAGCACATGTACACTGTGTTCCAAATTATTATGCAAAAAGTGTTTAGGATTAGGAGTGATAAGTAGAGATGAGCGTTGTTCTACTCGAACTGTTCGCCAATCTCAAATTCGAGCTGTTTTGGGCGGTGTTCGAGCCGTTCGGCGAACACGAACAATTTGAGAAAAATTCGGCTGTTCGAGGTTATGTTCGATAACTGTTCGTGCAGCAAAATCATAACTGGATTTTTTCTCAGTAATGATGAAAATTAATGTTAATACGCAGTTTGAGTGTACAGCGGGGTGGGGGGAGGGGCAGGGGATGGGTCTCTGCAGGAACAATGAAGATCTCCATTTTTTTTTCTCTTTCCCGCATTTGCAGTGGGGAGGTGCAATCTGTCAGCCTATCAGCAGCGCACACACGGAGCGAAGTGCTTTTTTTCACACAAGCAAGGGCATGTGTCATTGGCAGTGTATGTCACATGTCCTTGCCCTATAAGACCAAGCCATTTTCCCCGTCGCCACCATTTTCTCACTGCTGCAGCTGCGTGTTAGACGGCACCGCTGTTGCTGTGTGCGCTATACCTTGTTAATTTCAAGCCAATTTTCGCACAAATATACAGATAGCTTGGGAGTAGGGAATAGTTGTGATTGCAGTCCTTTTAAGGACTAGGTTACAGCATTTCCTATGACTTTTATCAGGGAGGTCTGTGCTCTTAAATAGATAGGTTGTGGGAGTAAAGACTAATTGTAATTGGAGTCCTTTTCAGGACTAGGTTACATGAGTTCCTATCAGTTTTTGCCAGGCAGGTCTGTGCCAGTGCTGTGCAAGTTTTTTTCACAGCATTTGGCTGAATCTAGCAAAGCTAATCCTTTTTGGCCTATTGCAGAGTGTGTTAGTCAGTGGAGTAGCCTATCTGTGTTGCAAGATATAACACCTGTGTATAGAATACCAATTTTTTTACTGCACCTAGTGAAGTAAAATCTTTTGGGCATAGCATCATTCTATTAGTCCATCTATACTGACCTCCATCAGGTTGCAAACTGAATATAATTTTTTTCTGCATCTAGCTCTGAAAAAATATTTGGGCTTCTAGCAGTGTGTGGGACTTGGTCTATTAGTCCATCTATACTGACCTCCATCAGGTTGCAAATTAAAAATAATTTTTTTCTTCATTTAGCTCTGAGAAAATATTTGGGCTTCTAGCAGTGTGTGGGACTTGTTCTATTAGTCCTTCTATACTGACCTCCAGCAGGTTGCAAATTGAATATAATTTTTTTCTGCATCTAGCTCTGAAAAAATAGTTGGGCTTCTAGCGGTGTGTGGGACTTGGTCTATTAGTCCATCTATACTGACCTCCATCAGGTTGCAAATTAAAAATAATTTTTTTCTGCATCTAGCTCTGAAAAAATATTTGGGCTTCTAGCAGTGTGTGGGACTTGGTCTATTAGTCCATCTATACTGACCTCCATCAGGTTGCAAATTAAAAATAATTTTTTCTGCATCTAGCTCTGAAAAAATATTTGGGCTTCTAGCAGTGTGTGGGACTTGGTCTATTAGTCCATCTATACTGACCTCCATCAGGTTGCAAATTAAAAATAATTTTTTTCTGCATCTAGCTCTGAAAAAATATTTGGGCTTCTAGCAGTGTGTGGGACTTGGTCTATTAGTCCATCTATACTGACCTCCATCAGGTTGCAAATTAAAAATAATTTTTTTCTTCATTTAGCTCTAAAAAAATATTTGGGCTTCTAGCAGTGTGTGGGACTTGTTCTATTAGTCCTTCTATACTGACCTCCAGCAGGTTGCAAATTGAATATAATTTTTTTCTGCATCTAGCTCTGAAAAAATAGTTGGGCTTCTAGCGGTGTGTGGGACTTGGTCTATTAGTCCATCTATACTGACCTCCATCAGGTTGCAAATTAAAAATAATTTTTTTCTGCATCTAGCTCTGAAAAAATATTTGGGCTTCTAGCAGTGTGTGGGACTTGGTCTATTAGTCCATCTATACTGACCTCCATCAGGTTGCAAATTAAAAATAATTTTTTTCTGCATCTAGCTCTGAAAAAATATTTGGGCTTCTAGCGGTGTGTGGGACTTGGTCTATTAGTCCATCTATACTGACCTCCATCAGGTTGCAAATTAAAAATAATTTTTTTCTGCATCTAGCTCTGAAAAAATATTTGGGCTTCTAGCAGTGTGTGGGACTTGGTCTATTAGTCCATCTATACTGACCTCCATCAGGTTGCAAATTAAAAATAATTTTTTTCTGCATCTAGCTCTGAAAAAATATTTGGGCTTCTAGCGGTGTGTGGGACTTGGTCTATTAGTCCATCTATACTGACCTCCATCAGGTTGCAAATTAAAAATAATTTTTTTCTGCATCTAGCTCTGAAAAAATATTTGGGCTTCTAGCAGTGTGTGGGACTTGGTCTATTAGTCCATCTATACTGACCTCCATCAGGTTGCAAATTAAAAATAATTTTTTTCTTCATTTAGCTCTGAAAAAATATTTGGGCTTCTAGCAGTGTGTGGGACTTGTTCTATTAGTCCTTCTATACTGACCTCCAGCAGGTTGCAAATTGAATATAATTTTTTTCTGCATCTAGCTCTGAAAAAATAGTTGGGCTTCTAGCGGTGTGTGGGACTTGGTCTATTAGTCCATCTATACTGACCTCCATCAGGTTGCAAATTAAAAATAATTTTTTTCTGCATCTAGCTCTGAAAAAATATTTGGGCTTCTAGCAGTGTGTGGGACTTGGTCTATTAGTCCATCTATACTGACCTCCATCAGGTTGCAAATTAAAAATAATTTTTATCTGCATCTAGCTCTGAAAAAATATTTGGGCTTCTAGCGGTGTGTGGGACTTGGTCTATTAGTCCATCTATGCTGACCTCCATCAGGTTGCAAATTAAAAATAATTTTTTTCTGCATCTAGCTCTGAAAAAATATTTGGGATTCTAGCAGTGTGTGGGACTTGGTCTATTAGTCCATCTATACTGACCTCCATCAGGTTGCAAATTAAAAATAATTTTTTTCTGCATCTAGCTCTGAAAAAATATTTGGGCTTCTAGCGGTGTGTGGGACTTGGTCTATTAGTCCATCTATACTGACCTCCATCAGGTTGCAAATTAAAAATAATTTTTTTCTGCATCTAGCTCTGAAAAAATATTTGGGCTTCTAGCAGTGTGTGGGACTTGGTCTATTAGTCCATCTATACTGACCTCCATCAGGTTGCAAATTAAAAATAATTTTTTTCTTCATTTAGCTCTGAAAAAATATTTGGGCTTCTAGCAGTGTGTGGGACTTGTTCTATTAGTCCTTCTATACTGACCTCCAGCAGGTTGCAAATTGAATATAATTTTTTTCTGCATCTAGCTCTGAAAAAATAGTTGGGCTTCTAGCGGTGTGTGGGACTTGGTCTATTAGTCCATCTATACTGACCTCCATCAGGTTGCAAATTAAAAATAATTTTTTTCTGCATCTAGCTCTGAAAAAATATTTGGGCTTCTAGCAGTGTGTGGGACTTGGTCTATTAGTCCATCTATACTGACCTCCATCAGGTTGCAAATTAAAAATAATTTTTTTCTGCATCTAGCTCTGAAAAAATATTTGGGCTTCTAGCGGTGTGTGGGACTTGGTCTATTAGTCCATCTATACTGACCTCCATCAGGTTGCAAATTAAAAATAATTTTTTTCTGCATCTAGCTCTGAAAAAATATTTGGGCTTCTAGCAGTGTGTGGGACTTGGTCTATTAGTCCATCTATACTGACCTCCATCAGGTTGCAAATTAAAAATAATTTTTTTCTGCATCTAGCTCTGAAAAAATATTTGGGCTTCTAGCGGTGTGTGGGACTTGGTCTATTAGTCCATCTATACTGACCTCCATCAGGTTGCAAATTAAAAATAATTTTTTTCTGCATCTAGCTCTGAAAAAATATTTGGGCTTCTAGCAGTGTGTGGGACTTGGTCTATTAGTCCATCTATACTGACCTCCATCAGGTTGCAAATTAAAAATAATTTTTTTCTTCATTTAGCTCTGAAAAAATATTTGGGCTTCTAGCAGTGTGTGGGACTTGTTCTATTAGTCCTTCTATACTGACCTCCAGCAGGTTGCAAATTGAATATAATTTTTTTCTGCATCTAGCTCTGAAAAAATAGTTGGGCTTCTAGCGGTGTGTGGGACTTGGTCTATTAGTCCATCTATACTGACCTCCATCAGGTTGCAAATTAAAAATAATTTTTTTCTGCATCTAGCTCTGAAAAAATATTTGGGCTTCTAGCAGTGTGTGGGACTTGGTCTATTAGTCCATCTATACTGACCTCCATCAGGTTGCAAATTAAAAATAATTTTTATCTGCATCTAGCTCTGAAAAAATATTTGGGCTTCTAGCGGTGTGTGGGACTTGGTCTATTAGTCCATCTATGCTGACCTCCATCAGGTTGCAAATTAAAAATAATTTTTTTCTGCATCTAGCTCTGAAAAAATATTTGGGATTCTAGCAGTGTGTGGGACTTGGTCTATTAGTCCATCTATACTGACCTCCATCAGGTTGCAAATTAAAAATAATTTTTTTCTGCATCTAGCTCTGAAAAAATATTTGGGCTTCTAGCGGTGTGTGGGACTTGGTCTATTAGTCCATCTATACTGACCTCCATCAGGTTGCAAATTAAAAATAATTTTTTTCTGCATCTAGCTCTGAAAAAATATTTGGGCTTCTAGCAGTGTGTGGGACTTGGTCTATTAGTCCATCTATACTGACCTCCATCAGGTTGCAAATTAAAAATAATTTTTTTCTTCATTTAGCTCTGAAAAAATATTTGGGCTTCTAGCAGTGTGTGGGACTTGTTCTATTAGTCCTTCTATACTGACCTCCAGCAGGTTGCAAATTGAATATAATTTTTTTCTGCATCTAGCTCTGAAAAAATAGTTGGGCTTCTAGCGGTGTGTGGGACTTGGTCTATTAGTCCATCTATACTGACCTCCATCAGGTTGCAAATTAAAAATAATTTTTTTCTGCATCTAGCTCTGAAAAAATATTTGGGCTTCTAGCAGTGTGTGGGACTTGGTCTATTAGTCCATCTATACTGACCTCCATCAGGTTGCAAATTAAAAATAATTTTTATCTGCATCTACAGTACCTCTGAAAAAATATTTGGGCTTCTAGCAGTGTGTGGGACTATTTGTATTAGTCCATCTATACTGACCTCCATCAGGTTGCAAATTCAAAATAATTTTTTTCTGCATCTAACCCAGCCAATAGTTTTTACCTAATACCACAGTTTGGCCACTCAGCTCTGCTCGGTTACCATCCATTGTTTTTTTGTGCAAACAACTCCAGAGTTGTGAATTAGTTAACCACCAAAATGAGTGGAAAAAGGCCTGCTGCTGGTGGAAAGGGGAATAGGCGTGTTGGGAAGGGGAAAAAAGGTTGTGTCCGTGGGGTAGGTGTTAAAGCAACAGTAACATCTGCAGAAGAAAGACCATCTTCCAGCCAAACTAAAATGTCTACTTCTTTTAGCGGACAATGTGATAAGATCCCTTTCTTACGGCCACGCCAATCGCTACAAATTCCAGATGAGGCACAAAAACAGCAGGTGCTTCAACGGATATCAAGTGCTCCTTTAAGTGGGCTCTCCTCCACATCAACTTCAACATCACAAATACTCCAGTCCTCAAAGGTGTCACCCAAATCGCACTTGCTTCCTCACAGCTCCCAAATCTCCAGCTGCCCGTCTGAGTATGAGGTAGAACAGATGGTTGAGTCTGCAGAGCTGTTTACTCATACTATAGCCTGGGAATCAGAGGTGGACTCCAGCGCTTCTGTGAATCCAGACGAGGAAATGATCTGCACTGATGCCCAGAATCTTTATGAGTCGGATCCAGGACCAGACGCAGAAGGTTCTGACCATAATGGAGACCCTCATTCCCAAACTGTAACTCCTGTTGGTGGAGACAATGAGGAAGACGATGATAAGACTCAAATACCTGATTGGAGCGACAACTTTAGTTTTTTGTCAGGGCAGGAACAGGTTGGCTCTGAGGACGACGGGTGTGATAACGCACAGGGTGATGATGATGAGGTCGGAGATCCCACTTACTGTCAACCCACAGTCAGCCAAGAGATGAGGTCAGCAGAGGAGGTGGAGGAAGATGCTAGTGACGACGAGGTCAGGTTGCGCCTTCCTGCACAGAGACGTAGTACTGGAAGCACGTCAACAACTGCATCCTCAAACACAACTCTGCCTCTCACCACAAGTCGTGGTGGCTCTTCAGGTCGCATGGGTGCTAAGCCTTGCATAGCCTGGGCATTTTTTCAGATCGATAAAGATGACCCAACTCGTGTTATCTGTAACATTTGTCAGCAAAAGCTAAGTAGAGGCCAAAAAATACATAGTTTGAGTACTTCATGCATGAACCGGCACATGGACATGAAGCATAAGTTGCAGTGGGAAGCTCAGTGTGCTACAATGCGGCCTAGCCGGCCGGGCCAGTCACCGTCTGCCATATCTTGTGCATCCGCGGCCTCTTCATCCTCTGTGACTGGGGGGACAGCAGTCACACCTGTTTTGGGGCGCAGACCTGCCACCTCTTTACCCGCAACAGCCAGCGTGATTGGCAGGTCATCATTTTCTTTGGAGGTGGTAACACCAGCTGGTGTTGAGCGCTGTCCGACATCGATAGCACCACCTTTGGATCAAGGCAACCTAACATGTCCGCCTGCATCTTCCTCACAGACCGGCAGTTTGCCGGGGACACCCTTATCAACCCCGTCTAAGCACAATAGCCAGCCCTCGGTCCCTCAGATGTGGACAAGTAAAAGACCATTTCCTCCTAGCCATGAGAAAGCTAAGAGGTTGAATTTCACCATCTGCAAGCTCTTGGCTACAGAAATGCTGCCTTTCCGCCTGGTGGACACAGAGGATTTTCGAGACCTTATGTCCGTCGCAGTGCCCCAGTACCAGATGCCCAGTCGGCACTACTTCTCAAAGAAAGGTGTGCCTGCGCTCCACCAGCATGTCGCACACAACATCACCGCTTCTTTGAGAAACTCTGTGTGTGACAGGGTGCATTTCACCACAGACACTTGTACGAGTAGGCATGGACAGGGGCGTTACATGTCGCTGACTGGGCACTGGGTAACTATGGTGACAGCAGGACAAGGGGCTGCTGTCCAAGTCTTGCCGTCCCCACGAGTTGTGCGTCAATCCTCTTTATGTCAAAGTTCCTCCACTGCTTCTGCCTCCTCAACCTCCTCTCGGTCTTCCACCTGCACCCAAAGCCTGTCTGGTCATGCCACAAGCTTTCTAACTGCGCAGAAGGGATCCTGCACACCTCCTTACTATGCTGGCAGTAGGGCTCAACGTCATCAGGCGGTTTTTACATTGAAATGTCTGGGAAATGTGAGTCACACAGCTGAAGAGTTGTGGTCAGCTCTGGAGAACCAATTTCATGAATGGTTGTCTCCACTGGACCTGAAACCAGGGAAGGCCGTGTGCGACAATGCTGCAAACCTGGGTGCGGCCCTTCGCCGGGGCAATGTCACACACGTGCCTTGTATGGCTCACGTGTTGAACCTGGTTGTCCAGCAATTTTTAGCCCACTATCCCAGACTAGATGGCCTTCTGCAGAGGGCACGGTCGCTGTGTGCTCAATTCCGCCGTTCGCATCCCGCAGCTCAGCGACTTACATCTCTACAGAAGTCGTTGGGCCTGCCACTTCACCGGCTAAAATGCGATGTGCCTACCCGGTGGAATTCAACTCTGCACATGTTGCAGCGACTGTGGCAGCACTGACAAGCCCTGGTGCAATACGTTCTGACGTATAGCCTGGGCCAACGAGATTCAGAGGTGGGGCAAATCACGCTGGAGGAGTGGTCTCAGATCAGGGACCTATGCACCCTTCTGCACAGTTTTGAAATGGCGACGAAGATGTTTAGTGCTGACGATGCCATTATCAGCATGACTATTCCGGTGATTTACATGCTGGAGCACATGTTAAACAGAATTCGGAGTCAGGTGGTGGCACAAGAGGAGGTGGAGGAAGTAGAGGAGGAGGAGTTGTATGCGGAAGGGCTAACATCTGCAAGGTCCAGACGGTCGGCAGCACCAAGGCGGCAGGCATGTGAAGGTGGGGGAGATGGTTTTACCAGGGCGCATGGTAGCAGCCAAACTAGTGAGGAAGGTGCAGGAGCCCAGGAAGAAGGGGAGGACGAACTGATGGAAGACTCATCAGATGAGGGAGACCTTGATCACATTTCTGTTGTGCGAGGTTGGGGGGAGAGGGCAGAGGAAGGAAGCATGATTGTTACCTCGCCACCAACACAACAGGGACTTGGTGCTCCTGGATGCGCAACACACATGAGTGCCTTCTTGCTGCACTACCTGCAACATGACCCTCGAATTGTGAGAATTAGAAATAATCCTGACTACTGGGTTGCCACACTGTTAGATCCCCGGTACAAAAGTAAATTTGCAGAAATTATTCCTGCCATAGAAAGGGATGCACGCATGCAGGAGTATCAGCAGAGACTGTTGCAGAATCTTACATGTGCTTTTCCACAAAATACCAGTGGTGCACGTAGTGAATCTCACAGTTCCAACTTGCTAACCGTGGGACCGTCAAGTGTTCAGCACTCAAACCGTAACAGAACCACAGTATCTGCTGGTAACATCAATTTTGCGGAATCATTTCACCACTTTTTTAGCCCATCCTTTGCAAGGCCACAGGAGACAAGAAGTCTGACACATAGTCAACGCCTAGAGACGATGGTACAGGAGTATCTCCAAGTAAACATTGAAGCCACGACTGTGTCACTGGACCCTTGCTCTTTTTGGGCTTCCAATCTGGATAAATGGCCGGAGCTAGCCACTTACGCCTTGGAGATCTTGTCATGCCCCGCAGCCAGCGTTCTGTCTGAACGTGTGTTCAGCGCTGCTGGTGGTGTGCTGGCAGATAAGCGCACGCGGCTCTCCACTGATAATGTAGACAGACTCACGTTCATAAAGATGAACAAATCATGGATCCGAAACGACTTTTCTACCCCTGTGTCATCCTGGGGAGAGTAAAAGCTTGATGATTGGTTAAAATCACCCTACCAACCGTTTTAAGCTTTCAAATTACTAATCATGTTTATCTGTATCTTGACTGGAAAATAATTTGGGCTTTGTAGCAGTGTGCAGCACTGATCCTATTAGGCCATCTATACTAAAGCTTCACCAGATTTAAAATTAAAAATAATTTTTAGCTGCATCTAGCCCGGAAAATAATTTTGGGGCTCCGAGATGCGCAAGGCACATAAGTGCCTTCTTGCTGCACTACCTGCAGCATGACCCTCATATTGTCAGAATTCGAAGTAATCATGACTACTGGGTTGCCACACTCTTAGATCCCCCAAACTTTTCGATCAACCTTTTCATTTTAATAAAGACCAAAAAAATGGTCATTTTTGAAATTATAAGCATTAGCAGGTTGTTAGAAACTGAAATCAAACAGTTTTCAACTCAAAACTTTATTCTAGGTGATGTTACATTTTCACATAGGACCCCTTGTTCGAAAGGAGCTTCTGAACTCTCTCGTCCATTGAATTTGTCAGGTTTTGGATGGTTTCTGCTTCAATTGTTTTGCATGAGGACAGAATACCCTCCCAGAGCTGTTGCTTAGATGTGAACTGCCTCCCGCCATCATAGACACTCCTTTTAATTATGCTCCAAAGGTTCTGAATGGGGTAGAGGTCAGGGGAGCATGGGGGTCACACCATAAGTTTGTCCCCTTTTATGCCCATATCAGCCAGAGATGCAGATGTTTTATGTGCAGCATGAGATGGTGCATTATCATGCAGAAAAATGATCTTGCTGTGAAATACACGGTTCTTCTTCTTGAACCATGGCAGGAAGTGCTGTTTGAGAAAATCCACATACATTATGGAGTTCATCTTTAGCGCCTTCAGGGATCCTAAAGGGGCCGACAATCTCTCTCCCCATGATTCCAGCCCAAAACATTACTCCACCTCCTCCTTGTTGGCGCTGTAGCCGTGTTTGCGTGGGGTGTCCATCAACCAGCCATCCTCCACTCCATCCATCTGGACCATCGAGCGCTGCACGGCACTCATCCGTGAACAAAACAGTTTTGAAATCAGTCTTCATGTAATGTTTGGCCCACTGGAGCCGTTTCTGCTTGTGTGAAGTGGATAGAGGAGGTCGAAAGGATGGCGCATGCACAGCTGCAAACCTCTGAAGGACCCTGCATCTTGTTGTTCGGGGGACGTTGGAGGCACAAGCAGCTTCAAAAACTTGTCTGCTGCTATGACAAGGCTTTTTTGCCGCTGCTCTTTCAACCTGACGTAATTGCCTGTAGGAAAGAGTCCTCAATTTGCCCTTATCAGCACGCACACGTGTGTACTGTGAATCAGCTACATACTTCTTGATTGCCAAGACACTTCATCCTGATCATCGCACAATGTTGATTGTAGTCATGCCTTGACCTAAACACTCCACAATTTGTTGCTTCTCAGCAGCCGACACATCCTTTTTCTTTTCCATTTTGGCAGAAAATGTAGGCTGCTTAATAATGTGAGAGAGCCTTCTTAAGTAGTCTTGCCTTTCATTGGACACACCTGCCAAACTAATTAACACAGGTGTCTGCAATTGCTTACAGTGATATAAAGAGCCCTGACACACATCACCATCAATGAGTTTAACTGACAAACAAACAAATTCTTCCCTTATCACTCCTAAACACTTTTTGTATAATAATTTGGAAAGCAGTGTACATGTGCTTTTCCACAAAACACCAGTGGTTCACGTAGTGAATCTTAAAGTTCTAACTTGCCAACCGTGGTCTGTATGGAGTTGTTCAATAAAGGGCCCAAAATTAAGATAACATAGATGGGAGAGGTCTCTATGAATAGGAATTCCTAAGTATTTGATACCCTGTGAGGGCCAGGCAAAGGGAAAGTTGGACTGGATGGAATCCTATATGGATTTGGGGAGGGAGACATCGAGGGCCTCAGACTTCGCTGCATTGATTTTAAAATTTTACCATGTAACAAAGTGATCTATTTCAGCCATAACAGCATGGATGGATATATGTGATTGAGTGATATATACTAGGACATCATCAGCAAATAGAGAGCACTTGTACTCGGTGCCTCCCACCTCAATCCACCTAATATTGGGGTTATGGCGAATTGATGAGAGCAGGTGCTCCGTCACTAGGATGTATAAGAGAGGGGACAGAGGACATCACTGCCTTGTCCCATTGGTGATTGTGAAAGGTGATGAAAATGTTCTGACGCACCCCCTGGGCCTTGGGACACCCGGAGCCGGACCCTTTTTGGTGGATGCTGGTGGTTGTAGTCTTTGTGGCGGCGACCCAGTTCCGTGGCTCAGGGCGGTCAAACGAGTGGCGGAACTATTTATGTGGTTTTCATGTTTAAATGTCCGACTACGCCACCCGTGGATTGCGGTCAGAGTGAACCGCCGCTACAGGGCAGACCACTGAGGCTGGTGTTGTGGGTGCAGCAGAGCGTAACATAACTCCCCACGGGAGGAGTATAGCCTCAGGGCAGTGTATGCGGAGGATGGGGGTGATGGTGCAGGGCAGCAGCAGTAACGACACGGAGTCAGTGATGCAGTTCAGGGCCTTTACTCACAGTTCTTATTATCCAGACCACGTCTGCAGGTAACGGCTGCCCACGTCGTACTGTGCTCACCAGGTGAGGGGCTCAGACAACTCCCAGATAACTTTGGAGCACTTCACAGGACCCCCTTTGTGTGTCCTTTGTCTGGCCTTTCTTACCAAGATTTCTGTCCGGCTGCCTCGGGCCTCCTCTTGGTAAACTTGGCGCCAGTTTCCCTGACCCTATGTGGTGCCTTCCTAGCGGGTGTAGCGAAGGGCTGCGCCACATAAAATGTCAGAGCCTCCGGTTTCTAGCTGAGGGTCGTTTCCTGCCTCCACTAGTTCGGGGACCGGTCTCCCCCTTTGGCCTGACCCCTCCACGCAGGTGGATTCGGGCGTGCGGTGGCGACTCGCCCGTCCGCACTCCTGGGATCCCTTCATTCCTCGTTCCTGGAGCCTTCTCCGCTCCTCTTCCTTCCTTCTCCCTCTTCCAGGCCTGGGCCTCTGTTACTAGGCCCGCCTCCGGAGCAGAGCTCATGCAGAGCTCCTGCTCTCTGTCACTTCTGCTCAGACTTCTCTGCACTGAACTAAGATGGTGCCCACCTTTTATACTCCCTTCTCAATGCACCCAGGAACTGCTTCCTCCCTGCTCCTGCACTACAGGGTTCCCCTTCCTCAGTGTTCCCTCCCCCCACTCCAGCCAGGGACAGGGACTGTCGTGCCCATCTCAGGGGCATATTGGTCGCCCTGCCCCACGGCAATGTGGTGTAATGCATGCAGGTGTCGGGTCCTGATCCACACTCCATCCTTACCTGAGAGTGAGATATCACACCTCTGGGTGAGGTGCAATACGTCTGTAGCAACCGAGCCCTCAGGGTGCTACAGTTCCATTTATCTTCAGCCTAGGTGACGTATTGCGATACAGGGCCGTGATTTTGGCTATAAAAGGGTCCCCTAGACCCCTACCCCAAGCTTTTTAAGAGAATCATATATGGCGTGCCAGGAGACTCTATGGAATGCTTTCTCAGCATCCAACGAGAGTATCTAATTACAAATTTTTAACTGCATCTAGCCCAGGAAATACTTTGTGCCTAGTAGCAGTGTCTGCTAGTGAGCGGATTATCCCGGCTGTTAAGCAAGCTGCACCACCTGTAGTTTAGACACTTAATTTTTTCAAAGGAAATGCTTCGGGACCATGGGATACTTAGTGAAGAGCATCAGGAGGCACCCCAAGGCATAGGGGCTGGGACTGGCAGTAGGATGCCTTGCGGTGGACAGCCGAGCTCGATCCTTATAAAAGCTTTTTAACTGCAGCAGCTTTAGTGGACGCTACTGGAGCTGGAATTACCGCGGCTGCTGGCATGAGACTTGCCCTCCAATAGATCCTTGTAAATGGATTTAAAGTGTATTCATTCAAATTAGAGAGACAATTTAAATTAAAAAGCTTAGAGCTGCCTCCACCACAGGGGGGCTCGCTCGACCCACCAGCGGACAGGCACCAGTATTGGGAGAGAGGGGCTGGCCGTCAGGGTTCACCGCGGCTCTGGCACAAACCCGGCGACACGGAGGTGGCACGGGCAGGAGCGGACTGGCCGTGTCGGCTTCTCACTTTTTGGATTTTAGAAGGGCATGACATGCCTATATCTGTGTCTCCCCCTCCTTTTACTCCTCCACCTCTTTTATTTTCGCATGACTATATATACTTGTCACTTTTCCATGTGTTAGTTATGTCTTCTGAGCAGTTTGTCAGCTTCTGGACACCTTTGAAGGTGTTTTCTATGTGTTTCTATGTGTTTTTGTTTGCCTGCCATTGGTTTTAACTCTTGCTCTCTATTTGCTGATGATGTCCTAGTATATATCACTCAATCACATATATCCATCCCTGCTGTTATGGCTGAAATAGATCACTTTGTTACATGGTAAAATTTTAAAATCAATGCAGCGAAGTCTGAGGCCCTCGATGTCTCCCTCCCCAAATCCATATAGGATTCCATCCAGTCCAACTTTCCCTTTGCCTGGCCCTCACACGGTATCAAATACTTAGGAATTCCTATTCATAGAGACCTCTCCCATCTATGTTATCTTAATTTTGGGCCCTTTATTGAACAATTCCATGGTTGGCAAGTTAGAACTGTAAGATTCACTACGTGAACCACTGGTGTTTTGTGGAAAAGCACATGTACACTGCGTTCCAAATTATTATGCAAAAAGTGTTTAGGAGTGATAAGGGAAGAATTTGTTTGTTTGTCAGTTAAACTCATTGATGGTGATGTGTGTCAGGGCTCTTTATATCACTGTAAGCAATTGCAGACACCTGTGCTAATTAGTTTGGCAGGTGTGTCCAATGAAAGGCAAGACTACTTAAGAAGGCTCTCTCACATTATTAAGCAGCCTACATTTTCTGCCAAAATGGGAAAGAAAAAGGATGTGTCGGCTGCTGAGAAGCAACAAATTGTGGAGTGTTTAGGTCAAGGCATGACTACAATCAACATTGTGCGATGATCAGGATGAAGTGTCTTGGCAATCAAGAAGTATGTAGCTGATTCACAGTACACACGTGTGCGTGCTGATAAGGGAAAATTGAGGACTCTTTCCTACAGGCAATTACGTCAGGTTAAAAGAGCAGCGGCAAGAAAGCCTTGTCATAGCAGCAGACAAGTTTTTGAAGCTGCTGGTGCCTTCAACGTCCCCCGAACAACAAGATGCAGGGTCCTTCAGAGGTTTGCAGCTGTGCATACGCCATCCTGTCGACCTCCTCTATCCACTTCACACAAGCAGAAACGGCTCCAGTGGGCCAAACATTACATGAAGACTGATTTCAAAACTGTTTTGTTCACGGATGAGTGCCGTGCAGCGCTCGATGGTCCAGATGGATGGAGTGGAGGATGGCTGGTTGATGGACACCCCACGCAAACACGGCTACAGCGCCAACAAGGAGGAGGTGGAGTAATGTTTTGGGCTGGAATCATGGGGAGAGAGATTGTCGGCCCCTTTAGGATCCCTGAAGGCGCTAAAGATGAACTCCATAATGTATGTAGATTTTCTCAAACAGCACTTCCTGCCATGGTTCAAGAAGAAAAACCGTGTATTTCACAGCAAGATCATTTTTCTGCATGATAATGCACCATCTCATGCTGCACATAAAACATCTGCATCTCTGGCTGATATGGGCATAAAAGGGGACAAACTTATGGTGTGACCCCCATGCTCCCCTGACCTCTAACCCATTCAGAACCTTTGGAGCATCATTAAAAGGAGTATCTATGATGGCGGGAGGCAGTTCACATCTAAGCAACAGCTCTGGGAGGGTATTCTGTCCTCATGCAAAACAATTGAAGCAGAAACCATCCAAAACCTGACAAATTCAATGGACGAGAGAGTTCAGAAGCTCCTTTCGAACAAGGGGTCCTTTGTGAAAATGTAACATCATCTAGAATAAAGTTTTGAGTTGAAAACTGTTTGATTTCAGTTTCTAACAACCTGCTAATGCTTATAATTTCAAAAATGACCATTTTTTTGGTCTTTATTAAAATGAAAAGGTTGATCGAAAAGTTTGGGGGATCTAAGAGTGTGGCAACCCAGTAGTCATGATTACTTCGAATTCTGACAATATGAGGGTCATGTTGCAGGTAGTGCAGCAAGAAGGCACTTATGTGTCTTGCGCATCTCGGAGCCCCAAAATTATTTTCCGGGCTAGATGCAGCTAAAAATTATTTTTAATTTTAAATCTGGTGGAGCTTATAATAGATGGCCTAATAGGATCAGTGCTGCACACTGCTACAAAGCCCAAATTATTTTCCAGTCAAGATACAGATAAACATGATTAGTAATTTGAAAGCTTAAAACGGTTGGTAGGGTGATTTTAACCAATCATCAAGCTTTTACTCTCCCCAGGATGACACAGGGGTAGAAAAGTCGTTTCGGATCCATGATTTGTTCATCTTTATGAACGTGAGTCTGTCTACATTATCAGTGGAGAGCCGCGTGCGCTTATCTGTCAGCACACCACCAGCAGCGCTGAACACACGTTCAGACAGAACGCTGGCTGCGGGGCATGACAAGATCTCCAAGGCGTAAGTGGCTAGCTCCGGCCATTTATCCAGATTGGAAGCCCAAAAAGAGCAAGGGTCCAGTGACACAGTCGTGGCTTCAATGTTTACTTGGAGATACTCCTGTACCATCGTCTCTAGGCGTTGACTATGTGTCAGACTTCTTGTCTCCTGTGGCCTTGCAAAGGATGGGCTAAAAAAGTGGTGAAATGATTCCGCAAAATTGATGTTACCAGCAGATACTGTGATTCTGTTACGGTTTGAGTGCTGAACACTTGACGGTCCCACGGTTGGCAAGTTGGAACTGTGAGATTCACCACGTGCACCACTGGTATTTTGTGGAAAAGCACATGTAAGATTCTGCAACAGTCTCTGCTGATACTCCTGCATGCGTGCATCCCTTTCTATGGCAGGAATAATTTCTGCAAATTTACTTTTGTACCGGGGATCTAACAGTGTGGCAACCCAGTAGTCAGGATTATTTCTAATTCTCACAATTCGAGGGTCATGTTGCAGGTAGTGCAGCAAGAAGGCACTCATGTGTGTTGTGCATCCAGGAGCACCAAGTCCCTGTTGTGTTGGTGGCGAGGTAACAATCATGCTTCCTTCCTCTGTCCTCTCCCCCCAACCTCGCACAACAGAAATGTGATCAAGGTCTCCCTCATCTGATGAGTCTTCCATCAGTTCGTCCTCCACTTCTTCCTGGGCTCCTGCACCTTCCTCACTAGTTTGGCTGCTACCATGCGCCCTGGTAAAACCATCTCCCCCACCCTCACATGCCTGCCGCCTTGGTGCTGCCGACCGTCTGGACCTTGCAGATGTTAGCCCTTCCGCATACAACTCCTCCTCCTCTACTTCCTCCACCTCCTCTTGTGCCACCACCTGACTCCGAATTCTGTTTAACATGTGCTCCAGCATGTAAATCACCGGAATAGTCATGCTGATAATGGCATCGTCAGCACTAAACATCTTCGTCGCCATTTCAAAACTGTGCAGAAGGGTGCATAGGTCCCTGATCTGAGACCACTCCTCCAGCGTGATTTGCCCCACCTCTGAATCTCGTTGGCCCAGGCTATACGTCAGAACGTATTGCACCAGGGCTTGTCGGTGCTGCCACAGTCGCTGCAACATGTGCAGAGTTGAATTCCACCGGGTAGGCACATCGCATTTTAGCCGGTGAAGTGGCAGGCCCAACGACTTCCGTAGAGATGTAAGTCGCTGAGCTGCGGGATGCAAACGGCGGAAGTGAGCACACAGCGACCGTGCCCTCTGCAGAAGGCCATCTAGTCTGGGATAGTGGGCTAAAAATTGCTGGACAACCAGGTTCAACACGTGAGCCATACAAGGCACGTGTGAGACATTGCCCCGGCGAAGGGCCGCACCCAGGTTTGCAGCATTGTCGCACACGGCCTTCCCTGGTTTCAGGTCCAGTGGAGACAACCATTCATGAAATTGGTTCTCCAGAGCTGACCACAACTCCTCAGCTGTGTGACTCACATTTCCCAGACATTTCAAAGTAAAAACCGCCTGATGACGTTGAGCCCTACTGCCAGCATAGTAAGGAGGTGTGCAGGATCCCTTCTGCGCAGTTAGAAAGCTTGTGGCATAACCAGACAGGCTTTGGGTGCAGGTGGAAGACCGAGAGGAGGTTGAGGAGGCAGAAGCAGTGGAGGAACTTTGACATAAAGAGGATTGACGCACAACTCGTGGGGACGGCAAGACTTGGACAGCAGCCCCTTGTCCTGCTGTCACCATAGTTACCCAGTGCCCAGTCAGCGACATGTAACGCCCCTGTCCATGCCTACTCGTCCAAGTGTCTGTGGTGAAATGCACCCTGTCACACACAGAGTTTCTCAAAGAAGCGGTGATGTTGTGTGCGACATGCTGGTGGAGCGCAGGCACACCTTTCTTTGAGAAGTAGTGCCGACTGGGCATCTGGTACTGGGGCACTGCGACGGACATAAGGTCTCGAAAATCCTCTGTGTCCACCAGGCGGAAAGGCAGCATTTCTGTAGCCAAGAGCTTGCAGATGGTGAAATTCAACACTTAGCTTTCTCATGGCTAGGAGGAAATGGTCTTTTACTTGTCCACATCTGAGGGACCGAGGGCTGGCTATTGTGCTTAGACGGGGTTGATAAGGGTGTCCCCGGCAAACTGCCGGTCTGTGAGGAAGATGCAGGCGGACATGTTAGGTTGCCTTGATCCAAAGGTGGTGCTATCGATGTCGGACAGCGCTCAACACCAGCTGGTGTTACCACCTCCAAAGAAAATGATGACCTGCCAATCACGCTGGCTGTTGCGGGTAAAGAGGTGGCAGGTCTGCGCCCCAAAACAGGTGTGACTGCTGTCCCCCCAGTCACAGAGGATGAAGAGGCCGCGGATGCACAAGATATGGCAGACGGTGGTTGGCCCGGCCGGCTAGGCCGCATTGTAGCACACTGAGCTTCCCACTGCAACTTATGCTTCATGTCCATGTGCCGGTTCATGCATGAAGTACTCAAACTATGTATTTTTTGGCCTCTACTTAGCTTTTGCTGACAAATGTTACAGATAACACGAGTTGGGTCATCTTTATCGATCTGAAAAAATGCCCAGGCTATGCAAGGCTTAGCACCCAATGCGACCTGAAGAGCCACCACGACTTGTGGTGAGAGGCAGAGTTGTGTTTGAGGATGCAGTTGTTGACGTGCTTCCAGTACTACGTCTCTGTCCAGGAAGGCGCAACCTGACCTCGTCGTCACTAGCATCTTCCTCCACCTCCTCTGCTGACCTCATCTCTTGGCTGACTGTGGGTTGACAGTAAGTGGGATCTCCAACCTCATCATCATCACCCTGTGTGTTATCACACCCGTCGTCCTCAGAGCCAACCTGTTCCTGCCCTGACAAAAAACTAAAGTTGTCGCTCCAATCAGGTATTTGAGTCTTATCATCGTCTTCCTCATTGTCTCCACCAACAGGAGTTACAGTTTGGGAATGAGGGTCTACATTATGGTCAGAACCTTCTGCGTCTGGTCCTGGATCCGACTCATAAAGATTCTGGGCATCAGTGCAGATCATTTCCTCGTCTGGATTCACAGAAGCGCTGGAGTCGACCTCTGATTCCCAGGCTATAGTATGAGTAAACAGCTCTGCAGACTCAACCATCTGTTCTACCTCATACTCTGACGGGCAGCTGGAGATTTGGGAGCTGTGAGGAAGCAAGTGCGATTTGGGTGACACCTTTGAGGACTGGAGTATTTGTGATGTTGAAGTTGATGTGGAGGAGAGCCCACTTAAAGGAGCACTTGATATCCATTGAAGCACCTGCTGTTTTTGTGCCTCATCTGGAATTTGTAGCGATTGGCGTGGCCGTAAGAAAGGGATCTTATCACATTGTCCGCTAAAAGAAGTAGACATTTTAGTTTGGCTGGAAGATGGTCTTTCTTCTGCAGATGTTACTGTTGCTTTAACACCTACCCCACGGACACAACCTTTTTTCCCCTTCCCAGGACGCCTATTCCCCTTTCCACCAGCAGCAGGCCTTTTTCCACTCATTTTGGTGGTTAACTAATTCACAACTCTGGAGTTGTTTGCACAAAAAAAACAATGGATGGTAACCGAGCAGAGCTGAGTGGCCAAACTGTGGTATTAGGCCAAAACTATTGGCTGGGTTAGATGCAGAAAAAAATTATATTCAATTTGAAACCTGATGGAGGTCAGTATAGATGGACTAATACAACAAGTCCCACACACAGCTAGAAGCCCAATATTTTTTCAGAGGTAGATGCAGAAAAAAATATATTCAGTTTGCAACCTGATGGAGGTCAGTATAGATGGACTAATACAACAAGTCCCACACACAGCTAGAAGCCTAAATATTTTTTCAGAGGTACTGTAGATGCAGATAAAAATTATTTTTAATTTGCAACCTGATGGAGGTCAGTATAGATGGACTAATAGAGAAAGTCCGACACACTGCTAGAAGGCCAAATATTTTTTCAGAGCTAGATGCAGAAAAAAATTAGATTCAGTTTGCAACCTGATGGAGGTCTGTATAGATGGATTAATAGAACAAGACCCACACACAGCTAGAAGCCCAATATTTTTTCAGAGGTAGATGCAGAAAAAAATATATTCAGTTTGCAACCTGATGGAGGTCAGTATAGATGGACTAATACAACAAGTCCCACACACAGCTAGAAGCCCAATATTTTTTCAGAGGTAGATGCAGAAAAAAATATATTCAGTTTGCAACCTGATGGAGGTCAGTATAGATGGACTAATACAACAAGTCCCACACACAGCTAGAAGCCCAATATTTTTTCAGAGGTAGATGCAGAAAAAAATATATTCAGTTTGCAACCTGATGGAGGTCAGTATAGATGGACTAATACAACAAGTCCCACACACAGCTAGAAGCCCAAATATTTTTTCAGAGGTACTGTAGATGCAGATAAAAATTATTTTGAATTTGCAACCTGATGGAGGTCAGTATAGATGGACTAATAGAGAAAGTCCGACACACTGCTAGAAGGCCAAATATTTTTTCAGAGCTAGATGCAGAAAAAAATTATATTCAGTTTGCAACCTGATGGAGGTCTGTATAGATGGATTAATAGAACAAGACCCACACACAGCTAGAAGCCCAATATTTTTTCAGAGGTAGATGCAGAAAAAAATATATTCAGTTTGCAACCTGATGGAGGTCAGTATAGATGGACTAATACAACAAGTCCCACACACAGCTAGAAGCCCAAATATTTTTTCAGAGGTACTGTAGATGCAGATAAAAATTATTTTGAATTTGCAACCTGATGGAGGTCAGTATAGATGGACTAATAGAGAAAGTCCGACACACTGCTAGAAGGCCAAATATTTTTTCAGAGGTACTGTAGATGCAGATAAAAATTATTTTTAATTTGCAACCTGATGGAGGTCAGTATAGATGGACTAATAGAGAAAGTCCGACACACTACTAGAAGGCCAAATATTTTTTCAGAGCTAGATGCAGAAAAAAATTATATTCAGTTTGCAACCTGATGGAGGTCAGTATAGATGGACTAATACAACAAGTCCCACAGACAGCTAGAAGCCCAATATTTTTTCAGAGGTAGATGCAGAAAAAAATATATTCAGTTTGCAACCTGATGGAGGTCAGTATAGATGGACTAATACAACAAGTCCCACACACAGCTAGAAGCCCAAATATTTTTTCAGAGGTACTGTAGATGCAGATAAAAATTATTTTGAATTTGCAACCTGATGGAGGTCAGTATAGATGGACTAATAGAGAAAGTCCGACACACTGCTAGAAGGCCAAATATTTTTTCAGAGGTACTGTAGATGCAGATAAAAATTATTTTTAATTTGCAACCTGATGGAGATCAGTATAGATGGACTAATAGAGAAAGTCCGACACACTACTAGAAGGCCAAATATTTTTTCAGAGCTAGATGCAGAAAAAAATTATATTCAGTTTGCAACCTGATGGAGGTCAGTATAGATGGACTAATACAACAAGTCCCACACACAGCTAGAAGCCCAATATTTTTTCAGAGGTAGATGCAGAAAAAAATATATTCAGTTTGCAACCTGATGGAGGTCAGTATAGATGGACTAATACAACAAGTCCCACACACAGCTAGAAGCCCAAATATTTTTTCAGAGGTACTGTAGATGCAGATAAAAATTATTTTGAATTTGCAACCTGATGGAGGTCAGTATAGATGGACTAATAGAGAAAGTCCGACACACTGCTAGAAGGCCAAATATTTTTTCAGAGCTAGATGCAGAAAAAAATTAGATTCAGTTTGCAACCTGATGGAGGTCAGTATAGATGGACTAATAGAATGATGCTATGCCCAAAAGATTTTACTTCACTAGGTGCAGTAAAAAAATTGGTATTCTATACACAGGTGGTATATCTTGCAACACAGATAGGCTACTCCACTGACTAACACACTCTGCAATAGGCCTAAAAGGATTAGCTTTGCTAGATTCAGCCAAATGCTGTGAAAAAAACTTGCACAGCACTGGCACAGACCTGCCTGGCAAAAACTGATAGGAACTGATGTAACCTAGTCCTGAAAAGGACTCCAATTACAATTAGTCTTTACTCCCACAACCTATCTATTTAAGAGCACAGACCTGCCTGATAAAAGTCGTAGGAAATGCTGTAACCTAGTCCTTAAAAGGACTGCAATCACAACTATTCCCTACTCCCAAGCTATCTGTATATTTGTGCGAAAATTGGCTTGAAATTAACAAGGTATAGCGCACACAGCAACAGCGGTGCCGTCTAGCACGCAGCTTCAGCAGTGAGAAAATGGTGGCGACGGGGAAAATGGCTTGGTCTTATAGGGCAAGGACATGTGACATACACTGCCAATGACACATGCCCTTGCTTGTGTGAAAAAAAGCACTTCGCTCCGTGTGTGCGCTGCTGATAGGCTGACAGATTGCACCTCCCCACTGTAAATGCGGGAAAGAAAAAAAAAAATGGAGATCTTCATTGTTCCTGCAGAGATCCATCCCCTGCCCCTCCCCCCACCCCGCTGTACACTCAAACTGCGTATTAACATTAATTTTCATCATTACTGAGAAAAAATCCAGTTATGATTTTGGTGCACGAACAGTTATCGAACATAACCTCGAACAGCCGAATTTTTCTCAAATTGTTCGTGTTCGCTGAACGGCTCGAACACCGCCCAAAACAGCTCGAATTTGAGATTGGCGAACAGTTCGAGTAGAACAACGCTCATCTCTACTCTTTATATCACTGTAAGCAATTGCAGACACCTGTGCTAATTAGTTTGGCAGGTGTGTCCAATGAAAGGCAAGATTACTTAAGAAGGCTGTCCCACATTATTAAGCAGCCTACATTTTCTGCCAAAATGGGAAAGAAAAAGGATGTGTTGGCTGCTGAGAAGCAACAAATTGTGGAGTGTTTAGGTCAAGGCATGACTACAATCAACATTGCCAAGACACTTCATCCTGATCATCGCACAATCAAAAAGTATGTAGCTGATTCACAGTACACACGTGTGCGTGCTGATAAGGGAAAATTGAGGACTCTTTCCTACAGGCAATTACGTCAGGTTAAAAGAGCAGCGGCAAAAAGCCTTGTCATAGCAGCAGACAAGTTTTTGAAGCTGCTGGTGCCTCCAACGTCCCCCGAACAACAAGATGCAGAGTCCTTCAGAGGTTTGCAGCTGTGCATAAGCCATCCTGTCGACCTCCTCTATCCACTGCACACAAGCAGAAATGGCTCCAGTGGGCCAAACAATACATGAAGACTGACTTCAAAACTGTTTTGTTCACCGATGAGTGCCGTGCAACGCTCGATGGTCCAGATGGATGGAGTGGAGGATGGCTGGTTGATGGACACCTCATGCAAACACGGCTACGGCGCCAACAAGGAGGAGGTGGAGTAATGTTTTGGGCTGGAATCATGGGGAGAGAGATTGTCAGCCCCTTTAGGATCCCTGAAGGGGTAAAGATGAACTCCATAATGTATGTGGAGTTTCTCAAACATCACTTCCTGCCATGGTTCAAGAAGAAGAACCGTGTATTCCCCAGCAAGATCATTTTCATGCATGATAATGCACCGTCTCATGCTGCACATAACACATCTGCATCTCTGGCTGATATGGGCATAAAAGGGGACAAACTTATGGTGTGACCCCCATGCTCCCCTGACCTCAACCCCATTCAGAACCTCCGGAGCATCATCAAAAGGAGTGTCTATGATGGCGGGAGGCAGTTCACATCTAAGCAACAGCTCTGGGAGCGTATTCTGTCCCCATGCAAAACAATTGAAGCAGAAACCATCCAAAACCTGACAAATTCAATGGACGAGAGAGTTATGAAGCTCCTTTCGAACAAGGGGTCCTATGTGCAAATGTAACATCGCCTAGAATAAAGTTTTGAGTTGAAAACTGTTTGATTTCAGTTTCTAATAACCTGCTAATGCTTATAATATCAAAAATGACCATTTTTTTTGTTCTTTATTAAAATGAAAAGGTTGATCGAAGAGTGTGGGGGATCTAAGAGTGTGGCAACCCAGTAGTCAGGATTATTTCGAATTCTGACAATCTGAGGGTCATGTTGCAGGTAGTGCAGCAAGAAGGCACTCATGTGTCTTGCGCATCCAGGAGCACCAAGTCCCTGTTGTGTTGGTGGCGAGGTAAAAATCATGCTTCCTTCCTCTGCCCTCTCCCCACAACTTCGCACAACAGAAATGTGATCAAGTTCTCCCTCATCTGATGAGTTTTCCATCAGTTCGTCCTCCACTTCTTCCTGGGCTCCTGCACCTTCTTCACTAGTTTGGTTGCTACCATGCACCCTGGTAAAACCATCTCCCCCACCCTCACATGCCTGCCGCCTTGGTGCTGCCGACTGTCTGGACCTTGCAGATGTTAGCCCTTCCGCATACAACTCCTCCTCCTCTACTTCCTCCACCTCCTCTTGTGCCACCACCTGACTCCGCATTCTGTTTAACATGTGCTCCAGCATGTAAATCACCGGAATAGTCATGCTGACAATGGCATCGTCAGCACTAAACATCTTCGTCGCCATTTCAAAACTGTGCAGAAGGGTGCATAGGTCCCTGATCTGAGACCACTCCTCCAGCGTGATTTGCCCCACCTCTGGATCTCGTTGGCCCAGGCTATACGTCACAGTGTATTGCACCAGGGCTTGTTGGTGCTGCCACAGTCGCTGCAACATGTGCAGAGTTGAATTCCACCGGGTAGGCACATCGCATTTTAGCCGGTGAAGTGGCAGGCCCAACGACTTCTGTAGAGATGTAAGTCGCTGAGCTGCGGGATGCCAACGGCGGAATTGAGCACACAGCGACTGTGCCCTCTGCAGAAAGAAATCTAGTCCGGGATAGTGGGCTAAAAATTGCTGGACAACCAGGTTCAACACGTGAGCGATACAAGGCACGTGTGTGACATTGCCCCGGCGAAGGGCCGCACCCAGGTTTGCAGCATTGTCGCACATGGCTTTCCCTGGTTTCAGGTCCAGTGGAGAGAACCATTCATGAAACTGGTTCTTCAGAGCTGACCACAACTCCTCAGCTGTGTGACTCACATTTCCCAGACATTTCAAAGTAAAAACCGCCTGATGCCATTGAGCCCTGCTGCCAGCATAGTAAGGAGGTGTGCAGGATCCCTTCTGCACAGTTAGAAAGCTTGTGGCATGACCAGACAGGCTTTGGGTGCAGTTGGAGGACCGAGAGGAGGTTGAGGAGGCAGAAGCAGTGGAGGAACTTTGAGATAAAGAGGATTGACGCACAATTCGTGGGGACGGCAAGACTTGGACAGCAGCCCCTTGTCCTGCTGTCACCATAGTTACCCAGTGCCCAGTCAGCGATATGTAACGCCCCTGTCCATGCCTACTCGTCCATGTGTCTGTGGTGAAATGCACCCTGTCACACAGAGTTTCTCAAAGAAGCGGTGATGTTGTGTGCGACATGCTGATGGAGCGCAGGCACACCTTTCTTTGAGAAGTAGTGCCGACTGGGCATCTGGTACTGGGGCACTGCGATGGACATAAGGTCTCGAAAATCCTCTGTGTCCACCAGGCGGAAAGGAAGCATTTCTGTAGCCAAGAGCTTGCAGATGGTGAAATTCAACCTCTTAGCTTTCTCATGGCTAGGAGGAAATGGTCTTTTACTTGTCCACATCTGAGGGACCGAGGGCTGGCTGTTGTGCTTAGACGGGGTTGAGAAGGGTGCCCCCTTCAAACTGCCGGTCTGTGAGGAAGATGCAGGCAGACATGTTAGGTTGCCTTGATCCAAAGGTGGTGCTATCGATGTCGGACAGCGCTCAACACCAGCTGGTGCTTCCACCTCCAAAGAAAATGATGACCTGCCAATCACGCTGGCTGTTGCGGGTAAAGAGGTGGCAGGTCTGCGTCCCAAAACAGGTGTGACTGCTGTCCCCCCAGTCACAGAGGATGAAGAGGCCGCGGATGCACAGGATGTGGCAGACGGTGGTTGGCCCGGCCGGCTAGGCCGCATTGTAGCACAGTGAGCTTCCCACTGCAACTTATGCTTCATATCCATGTGCTGGTTCATGCATGAAGTACTCAAACTATGTATTTTTTGACCTCTACTTGGCTTTTGCTGACAAATGTTACAGATAACACGAGTTGGGTCATTTTTACCGATCTGAAAAAATGCCCAGGCTATGCAAGGCTTAGCAACCATGCGACCTGAAGAGCCACCACGACTTGTTGTCAGAGACAGAGTTGTGTTTGAGGATGCAGTTGTTGACGTGCTTCCAGTACTATGTCTCTGTCCAGGAAGGCACAACCTGACCTCGTCGTCACTAGCATCCTCCTCCACCTCCTCTGCTGACCTCATCTCTTGGCAGACTGTGGGTTGACAGTAAGTGGGATCTCCAACCTCGTCATCATCACCCTGTGTGTTATCACACCCATCGTCCTCAGAGCCAACCTCTTCCTGCCCTGACAAAAAAACTAAAGTTGTCACCCCAATCAGGTATTTGAGTCTCATCATCATCTTCCTCATTGTCTCCACCAACAGGAGTTACAGTTTGGGAACGAGGGTCTACATTATGGTCAGAACCTTCTGCTTCTGGTCCTGGATCAGACTCATAAAGATTCTGGGCATCAGTGCAGATCATTTCCTCGTCTGGATTCACAGAAGCTCTGGAGCCGACCTCTGATTCCCAGGCTATAGTATGAGTAAACAGCTCTGCAGACACAACCATCTGTTCTACCCCATACTCAGACGGGCAGCTGGAGACTTGGGAGCTGTGAGGAAGCAAGTGCGATTGGGGTGACACCTCTGAGGACTGGAGTATTTGTGATGTTGAAGTTGAGGTGCAGGAGAGCCCACTTAAAGAAGCACTTGATATCCGTTGAAGCACCTGCTATTTTTGTGCCTCATCTGGAATTTGTAGCGATCGGCGTGGCCGTAAGAAAGTGATCTTATCACATTGTCCGCTAAAAGAAGTAGACATCTTAGTTTGGCTGGAAGATGGTCTTTCTTCTGCAGATGTTAATGTTGCTTTAACACCTACCCCACGGACACAACCTTTTTTTCCCTTCCCAAAACGCCTATTCCCCTTTCCACCAGCAGCAGGCCTTTTTCCACTCATTTTGGTGGTTAACTAATTCACAACTCTGGAGTTATTTGCACAAAAAACAATGGATGGGAACAGAGCAGAGCTGAGTGGCCAAACTGTGGTTTTAGCCCAAAAGTATTGGCTGGATTAGATGCAGATAAAAATTATATTGAATTTGCAACCTGGTGGAGGTTAGTATAGATGGACTAATAGAACAAGTCCCACACACTGCTACAAGCCAAAGCCCAAATAATTTTTCAGAGCTAGATGCAGATAAAAATTATTTTGAATTTGCAACCTGCTGGAGGTTAGTATAGATGGACTAATAGAACAAGTCCCACACACTGCTACAAGCCGAAATATTTTTTCAGAGCTAGATGCAGAAAAAATTATATTGAATTTGCAACCTGCTGGAGGTTAGTATAGATGGACTAATAGAACAAGTCCCACACACTGCTAAAAGCTGAAGCCCAAATAATTTTTCAGAGCTAGATGCAGATAAAAATTAGTTTGAATTTGCAACCTGCTGGAGGTTAGTATAGATGGACTAATAGAACACGTCCCACACACTGCTACAAGCCGAAGCCCAAATATTTTTTCAGAGCTAGATGCAGCTAAAAATTATTTTGAATTTGCAACCTGCTGGAGGTTAGTATAGATGGACTAATAGAACAAGTCCCACACACTGCTACAAGCCGAAGCCCAAATATTTTTTCAGAGCTAGATGCAGATAAAAATTATTTTGAATTTGCAACCTGCTGGAGGTTAGTTTAGATGGACTAATAGAACAAGTCCCACACACTGCTACAAGCCGAAGCCCAAATATTTTTTCAGAGCTAGATGCAGATAAAAATTATTTTGAATTTGCAACCTGCTGGAGGTTAGTATAGATGGACTAATAGAACAAGTCCCACACACTGCTACAAGCCGAAGCCCAAATATTTTTTCAGAGCTAGATGCAGATAAAAATTATTTTGAATTTGCAACCTGCTGGATGTCAGTATAGATGGACTAATAGAACAAGTCCCACACACTGCTACAAGCCGAAATATTTTTTCGGAGCTAGATACAGAAAAAAATTGTATTGAATTTGCAACCTGCTGGAGGTTAGTATAGATGGACTAATAGAACAAGTCCCACACACTGCTACAAGGCAAAATATTTTTTCAGAGCTAGATGCAGATAAAAATTATTTTGAATTTGCAACCTGCTGGAGGTTAGTATAGATGGACTAATAGAACAAGTCCCACACAGTGCTACAAGCCGAAGCCCAAATATTTTTTCAGAGCTAGATGCAGATAAAAATTATTTTGAATTTGCAACCTGCTGGAGGTTAGTATAGATGGACTAATAGAACAAGTCCCACACACTGCTACAAGCCGAAGCCCAAATATTTTTTCAGAGCTTTATGCAGATAAAAATTATTTTGAATTTGCAACCTGGTGGAGGTTAGTATAGATGGACTAATAGAATGATGCTATGCCCAAAAGGTTTTACTTCACTAGGTGCAGTAAAAAAAATTGTATTCTATACACAGGTGGCGTAGCTTGCAACATAGATAGGCTTCTCCACTGACTAACACACACTTCAAGAGGACAAAAAGGATTTGCTTTGCTAGATTTAGCCAAATGCTGTGAAAAAAACTTGCACAGCACTGGCACAGACCTGCCTGGCAAAAAGTGATAGGAACTGATGTAACCTAGCCCTGAAAACGACTGCAATTACAATTAGTCTTTACTCCCAACCCATCTTTTTAAGAGCACAGACCTGCCTGATAAAAGTGATAGGAACTGATGTAACCTAGCCCTGAAAAGGACTGCAATTACAATTAGTCTTTACTCCCAACCTATCTATTTAAGAGCACAGACCTGCATGATAAAAGTCACAGGAAATGATGCAACCTAGTCCTTAAAAGGACTGCAATCACAACTATTCCCTACTCCCAAGCTATCTGTAGATTTGTGCGAAAATTGGCTTCAAATTAACAAAGTATAGCGCACACAGCAACAGCGGTGCCGTCTAACACGGAGCTGCAGCAGTGAGAAAATGGTGGCGACGGGGAAAATGGCTGGGTCTTATAGTGCAAGGACATGTGACATACACTGCCAATGACACATGCCCTTGCTTGTGTGAAAAAAAGCACTTCGCTCCATGTGTGCACTGCTGATAGGCTGACAGATTGCACCTCCCCACTGTAAATGCGGGAAAGAGAAAAAAAAATGGAGATCTTCATTATTTCTGCAGAGATCCATCCCCTGCCCCTCCCCCCACCCCACTGTACACTCAAACTGCGTATTAACATTAATTTTCAGCATTACTGAGAAAAAATCCAGTTATGATTTTGGTGCACGAACCTTTATCGAACATAACCTCGAGCAGCCGAATTTTTTTCAAATCGTTCGGGTTCGCCGAACGGCTCGAACACCGCCCAAAACAGCTCGAATTTGAGATTGGCGAACAGTTCGAGTCGAACACCGCTCATCTCTAGTAAAGACCCTGGGACTGCACTATACTGACTCCCTGCACAACCACCAACATCCTCACCCTGCCCTGAAGCTAACTCTTCCTGTGGGGAGTCATAACATCCTTGCTGCAATATCACCAGCTTCAGAGGACTGTTCCGCAGTGGCGGCCCCCCCTTTAGCCGCATTCCACAGGTGGTGTAGTCGGACTCTTTAATAAAACCTATAGGTATAATTTCCCTTGGATTGACCTCCCTGGGTCACGGACCGGGTCACCGCCACTGTGACTACAACCCCCAGCATCTACCGGCCTGGCACCGGGTACCCCACAGCCCAGGGGGCGCGTCATGTGCATAAACAGGCTCGGATTGGCCTGGCGGGGTGCCGGGAAATTTCCCGGTAGGCCCCGGGCCCCCTGTTGAGAAGACAGAGGAGAATTTAAAAAAAAAAAAAAAAAAAGTGGTCGCGGGCCCTTTAAGGGCGCACGCACACACTCTCACCGCCGCGATGCCCAGGATAGTAGCGGGAGGGGCCTGGGAGCAGGAGAGCCGAAGAGCAGAGCAAGGGCTGCACTGCAGCATCACACTCAGCAGACAGGGCCGCATGTCTGCTGAAAGTCACGTCACAGCGCGCCCTGCACTGCAGTCTCCCGCCTTAGGAGCACTTCTGTACTGTACAGGTAGTGTAATACTTGTGGGTGTTTGTATGAATTTGATGAATTTGTGTGTATATGCTGCCTGCATGTGTGTGTATATATGTGTGTGTGTATATATGCCTGTGTGTGTGTATATGTATATGCTGCCTGCATGTGTGTGTGTGTATATATATATATGCGTGTGTGTGTGTATATATATATATATATATATATATATATATATATATATGTGTGTGTGTATATGCCTGTGTGTGTGTATATGCCTATGTGTGTGTGTGTGTGTGTATATATGTATATGCTGCCTGCATATGTGTGTATATGCCTGTGTGTATATGCCGCCTGCATATGTGTGTGTGTGTGGGTGTGTATATGCCTGTGTGTATATATGTGTGTGTGTGTATATATGCCTGTGTGTGTATATATATATGCCTGTGTGTGTGTGTATATGTATATACCTGCATATGTGTGTGTATATATGCCTACATGCGTGTGTGTGTGTATATGCATGCGTGTGTGTGTAGTGTGTATATGCCTGCATGTGTTTGTGTGTATGTATTTGAGTGCCTGCATGTCTACGTGTGTATATGTGTCTTCACACGTGTGTGCGTGCTTCCCTGCGTGTCTGCATTTTTGTGTGTGATTGTCTGAGTGTGTCTGTGCATGACTGCATGTGCATTTCTGTGTGTGCTTGCCTGTATGTGTACGTGTCCCCATTTCTGTGAGTATCTGTATCTGCGTGTGTATATTAGGGCTCTTTCACATGTCCTGATATTAACGGGACTGGAGATATCCGTGTCCACCTGTGTGTCATCCGTGTGACACGTACCGGCGCTTGGGAATCAGTGTACAGTTAGCGCTGTTCCCAAGATCCGGGTGCTGAGCGCTGCCCTCATCATAGATCCCTGCCGGTGCTGCGATCAGCAGCAGCAGGGTCAATGATAAGAGTAGTAGTCTACTCCTGCCGTGTCCAACTGTAAAAATAGGAATAAAATAAAAAAATCCTTATACTCACCTTTCCTAAGTGTCACCCGCTGTAATCTGTGCGAGTGCTCACGCCGAGGAGAATGACTCCTGCAGCGAGCGGGCCCCAGAGCTGCGCTCAGTGATTTGACAGGGCACCACTTGTTGAGCGCAGCTCCGGGGTCCACTCGCTGCAGGAGTTATTCTCCTCGGCGTGAGCGCTCGCACGGATTACAGCGGGTGACACTTAGGAGAGGTGAGTAAAAGGATTTTTTTATTTTATTCCTATTTTTACAGTTAGACACGGCGGAAGTAGACTACTACTCTCATCATTGACCCTGCTGCTGGTGATCGCAGCGCCGGCAGGGATCTATGATGTGGGCAGCGCTCAGCACCCGGTGCTTGGGAACAGCGCCAACTGTCATCAGTGTGCGGGACGTTTTGCGGGAGGTGCAGCAGGTAAAAAACAGACATGTCAGCGTGTTTTGCCCACGGACACCACATGGTCTGTCTGTGGAGAGTGGACACACACTGACATGTGCACATTCATTTGAATGGGTCTGCGTGTACCAATGTCTCTGGTATGTGTGGAAACTGTCACCGCACGTACTGACGTGTGAAAGAGCCCTTAGTATGTGTCTGTGCGCGCTTGTTTTCGTGTGTGTCAGCGCGTTTCTGCATGTCTGTGTGCTCTTCCGAAGATTTATTATATTTGGGGAGAGATGGGAGAGAAATTTTAGGAGACCTAATGGGGAGATGTGTGAAGAAACAGTATGGTGAATTAGGGGAGGGGTGGGAATGGGTGCGGGAACAGAATGGGGATGTATGAGGAAACAGTATGGAGAGTAGGGGAATAGTGTGAAGAGACAGTATGGAGGGAGAAAAGTGTGAGGTGACACAGCACAGAGACTACGTAGTGTGGGGGAAGGTATAGAGATGCGGCAGTATGGGGGGAACAGTGTGAGGGCACAGCAAGGAGGAGTATGCTGAGGAGGGGGAGTGTGATGAAGGGGCACAGTATAGAGACTGGGCAGTATAGGGGGGACACAGTGTGAGAGGACAGTGTGAACAGGGGGCCCAGTATGGTAAGGAGAGGACAGTGTGGAGAGCAGGTACCATAAGAGTGGTAGCGTGTATGTCATGTTTTGTGCAGGGAGCATTGTAAGAGTTAGGTTTATTCAGGGGCTCAGTGTAGATATTTTTATTCAGGAGCATTATAATGACTCTGCTATCTTTAAGGGTATCGTGTCTTGATGTGCTGCAGAAGACCGGAGAAGATGGAAGTCTGCAGAGACGAGCTGTGGATGAGAAAAGCCATCATGGAGACTGGACAAAAGGAAGAACAGAAAGAAAACGACTCTAATCAGAGAAGCCGTCTCAGGTAAGATACTTGGATGTACTTGTTCATTTGTGATACTGCCTGCGTCTCATCAGTACTGTGGTTCCTGTATGGTCCGCAGTCTGATGATGACTGATAACAACTCCCAGTATCACTATTGTTAATTACATACTGGGAGTTGTAGGTTTATGCGATACAAAGATATATGGGGCTGACCTGACATTACAAATGGTGGTGGTTCAGATGATGTATTCATGTACTGATGTGTTTGTGCGCGTCTGCGTGTTTGTGCGCGTCTGCGTGTTTGTGCGCGTCTGCGTGTCTGGAATGATATGTATTTTTGTAAGATGCGTGTATGTAACTGTGCATTGTGGTGTGTAATAACATTCATATGCTTGGGGCACCTTTACTAAATCTATTAGGTCTCTTTCACATGTGTTAGGGAATTCCATTTGTCTTTCCACATTTAGGAACAGACAAGTGAAATTAGCTAACCTTGTCATAACTGTCACCATTGGGATGTACTTGTATGAAGCGGGTTCAGGAGCTGAGCCTGCTCCATACCGGGCAGATGTCGGCTGTGTTACATAGCCGGTGTCTGCCTGTAACAGCAGTGATCAGAGCTCGCCTTGATTGCTGCTGTTTTGAGTATTTACATGCCCTTGTCAATCACTGACAGCGGCATTTAGATAGCACAATGGCCGGTGCATGCTGTCACCTGTTCCCTTCTGCCCCCTGTGACACAGTTGCAGGTTGCTGATGGGTTGCCAGTAGTGCTGAGTGAGCGTGGTCGGATAAGAGACATTACAGTCACCGCGAACTACAAAGTGAGCGTGCTGCAATAACGTCCGGCACCTTGATTGTGACACTTCCATGGAGCCCAACCTCAGGCTGAGCTTCATTGAATGACTAACATGGCAGCAGCACCTGGCAACTAGTGCTGAGCGAGCGTGGTCGGATAAGGTGTGATCCCAGCATGCTCGGGTGTTATCTGAGTATCTTGTAGTGCTCTGCTAATATGCTCGAGTCCCCGGGGTAGCATGTTTTGCGGTGGTAGACAGAAGCAACACATGCAGGGATTACCTAACAAACAGGCAAACAGGATTACCCCTATATCTGCAGATAAATAGCGTTTTTCAAGGTGACAAGTTACCATTAAAGGGACTCTGGCAGTACGTAATTGACGCGCCCCTGGGCCTTGGTCGCGCAGCATCGCGCGCACGGGAGCTTACCCGGAGCCGGATCTGTTGAGGGTTGTAGTCTCGTGGCGGTGACCCGGTCCGTGCCCAGGGAGTCAAACTGAGCGGCGATGTATTAACGGTAGATGTTGGACGACTACGCCACCCGTTGAATGCAGCGAAGGAGCTGCCGCTGCAGGGCAGACCGCTGAGGCCGGTGGTAGGATTGTGCAGCGTGATAGTATCACCCCCAACGGGAGGGGTATGGCCTCAGGGCAGCCGACGTGGATGATGGGGGTAGCAGGAATCACTCAGAGACGATGCGGTGTAATTCAGGGTCTTTACTGGTGATAAAGATAGACCCTCCCGGAGTACTGGCTAGCGATCGGGGCCTGGTCAGTCCTTGAGCAGATGGGATCTCCCCTGGCCAGGCGGAGTTGTAGGCCTCCCAAACTGACTGTACTCTTCTGGCTACCTTGCTAGAGGCGGGTATAAGTAGCCCACGTCCCTGAGTGTACCGTGTGGTGCTCACCCGTATGGCCGGTGACTCGGGGCCTTCTAGTGGCGTCCGCTCCACGACGGCGGTGCTGGTCCCACGCGTGTGACCGTGCCTTCGGGTTTCTTGGCCAGAGGACCTGAAATCCCCTGCCGGGCGGTTTCTACTGCTGGGTAAAGATTAGTCCCCACAGCCTCGGACTCCGGGCCCGGCGATAGCTTCTCAGTCAGGGCGAGCTCTGCAGCTGCCAGCCCCTGACTCCTTATAGCACTGCTCCCACAGAGCTCCTGATGTTCTTTTCCTAGATCTGCTTCTCTTCTCTGTCTCTACTTCTTCTCTACTCTCTAACCTTGCCTCAGCCCTAGGTTTATATAGGGGAAGTTCTTCCCCTCCCAGGACTGGGCAGGAGGTGTGGCATGCACAGGATCCCTGACCAAGAGACCTCCCACCTGCTCTCAGACATAACATTGCTGTTACTGTGGAAACCAGACCCCTGGGGTGCCACATTCCCCCCTAGTGAAATTTAGTACTCCGGGACTAAACATATTTTTAGAAAAACATAACAAGGTATAAACAATAATAATACAATAAGAAAAACACATAAAGATGGTTACGGCGTGTCCGCAACCGGGTGCAGTCTTTGAAGAAAACAAAGGTGTCCATTTCACCAAAACAGGGAGACGTAACCAGGTAGGGGTCTGTCCTGCCCCGAGTCCTTAACAGTCTTTTAGTCCATTCCTGGGTTACGCTCCAACCAATTGTACAAGGATTCCCGGTAAATCCACCAAGGACTCCTAAAAATAACTAGAAACACATAATTATTTACAAGTAACAGACAGGTGACCACAAATAAAACAATTTAAACACTTCAAATCCTCCAACGTGCGGGTAACTGGCCTCTAGTGGCCCTAGTGGACCTACGGAGTTGACTGTCTGGCCCTGAACTACAGGGTGTAGGAGCTGTCAAGGGTAAACTGGGCAGCTGTCTACGGGCTCTTTGGCTCACTAGGGGTACGGCAGGCTCACTATGAGCAGAGGGTTGATCCTCCTGTTCTGCTTGTGTGGAGTCTGCTGCCTCCTGGACCGGCTGCTCTTCCAGCTCTACCTGTTGCTCCGTAGGCACTTGGGATGCTGGTTGGAGAAACGTGAGGACGGGTACCACAACTGCACCATTGACTTGAGTCCAGGATCGAGGGAAGTCTCCGAGCACAGTACTAACCATATCTTCCCTTTCCTCTACGGGTCGAGGGTCTTCTTGCTCTCCTTCTGGGTTCCGTAGCTGTTCGGGACACTTCTTCAGGTGATCCCGGGATACAATGGCTGTGGTTTCCCCTCCGTCTTTACTGATGGTACAAACCTTTGGGTTGTCGTGGCTTGAGGGCAGTACGGTGTACGGGTCCTTCTCCCACTGGTCGTCCAACTTGTGGAGCCGTCTCTTCCTCTTCAAGACCTGCTCTCCGGGTACCAGGGGAACAGCGGGAGCATACTGGTTGTAATTTTTCTCTTGTCTTTCCCTAGCGAGACAGAGACTTCGCTCCACGCTCTCCTGTACTTTCCGGTACTGCTGCTGCCTCTCTGTGTCCCAGTCTGCTTCCGGTGATGTGTCCTCAGGTGTCAGGACTCCCATCTCCAGGTCAACAGACAGCTTACCAGGCCTTGCCCTCATTAGGTAAGCCGGGGTACAGTTGGTGGAACCTACAGGGATGTAGTTATATAGGTCCACCAGGTCGGGCAGCTTCTCAGGCCACAGACTGCGTTCTTCCAGGGGCAACGTTTTCAGAAGATCCATTACCACCTGGTTCATTTTCTCACAAAGTCCATTAGTTTGCGGATGATAGGGTGTCGTCCTTATCTTCCGGCAGCCATACAGATTGCAGAATTCCTGGAAGACCTCCGCTTCAAAGGCAGGTCCCTGGTCCGTCAGCACTTGGTCCGGGTACCCGTGTGGACGGCAGAAGTGCTGCTGGAAGGCTCTAGCTGCTGTTTGAGCTGTTAAGTCCTTAACGGGGACGACAACCAAGAACCGGGAGTAATGATCCACAATGGTTAACGCGTAGACGTAGCCACTTCTGCTTGGGGTCAGTTTTACATGATCCAAGGCTACCAGTTCCAACGGCTGCTTGGTGACAATGGACTGAAGGGGGGTCTTCTGGCTGGCTCGGTCCTTCCTTCTTAGGTTGCACGGGCCACAGTCTCTGCACCACCTCTCGATGGTTCCCCTCATGCCTACCCAGTGGAACCGCCCGCGCAGCAGGAACTCCAGCTTCTTCCATCCGAAGTGTCCAGCCCCGTCGTGGTATGCCTCTATCACCATGGCTGCGTCTCTTCGTGGCACCACTACTTGCCAGATTAGTTCATGCGTCCAGGAGTTAACCATTCTGCGGCACAACTTCCCCTTGTAAAGGAACAGTCGACTCTTCTCAGTCCACAGTTGCTTGGCTTCCTCCGGAGCGTCTGGGTCAAGGCGGGCATCTGGCTGAGTGAGCATCTCCTTCACCAGTCGGACGGCAGGGTCACTGTCTTGCGTTTCCTCCCAGTTGTAGTGAGGCAAGGGGTTAAACGTAGCGGCTTGCTTACTCCTTACCCGATGGGAATACTGGATAGTCCCATGACGTTGGAACGCGGGGAGTTCGACTTCTTCCAATCCCTCTGGATCTTCTCCTACGTCCGGTAGGTTTGGCATCCTGGACACGGCGTCCGCGTTGCTATTGGAGCGTCCTGCCCGGTATTTGATTGTGAACTCGTAGTTGGACAGACGGGCCATCCATCTCTGCTCTAGGGCACCGAGTCTTGCCGTGTCCAGGTGTGTCAACGGGTTGTTATCCGTGTACACGGTGAACCGGGAAGAAGCGAGGTAGTGCTTAAAGCGTTCGGTGACTGCCCACACCACTGCCAGGAACTCTAGCTTAAATGAGCTGCAATTCTCAGGGTTTCTTTCGGTGGGTCGCAGTTTTCGACTGGCGTAAGCGATTACTCGTTCTTTCCCCTGCTGGATCTGGGACAGTACGGCTCCTAGCCCGATGTTACTTGCGTCGGTGTAGAGGATAAAGGGCTGGCTGTAATCAGGGTACGCCAGGATTTCATCCCCCGTGAGGGCCATCTTCAGCTGGCGGAAGGACTCTTCTTCTAACTTCTCCCATTTGAAGGGCGGCTTCTGGTTCTTGGCCTTCCGGGACTGGCCTATCAGGAGGTCCTGCATAGGAGCTGCCTTTTTGGTGAAACCGGGGATGAATCTGCGGTAATAGCCTACCAACCCGAGGAACTGCCGCACTTCCTTTACACTGGAGGGACTTGGCCATTCCTTAATTGCGGTGATCTTATCAGGGTCGGGAGCCACTCCGTCAGCGCTCACCACGTGTCCCAGGTACTGCACCTTTGGTTTTAGGAGGTGACACTTGGAGGGTTTTACCTTGAGGCCGTAGTTTGCCAGAGCTTCGAACACTTCCGCCAGGTGTTTCAGGTGGTCCTCATAAGTCTTGGAATATACGATGACATCGTCCAGGTACAACAGGACCGTCTCGAAGTTTCTGTGGCCCAGACAGCACTCCATTAATCGTTGAAAGGTTCCTGGTGCGTTACAGAGTCCGAACGGCATGCAGGTAAACTCGCTAAGTCCCATCGGGGTGGTGAATGCGGTCTTCTCCCGGTCCGCCTCTGCTACAGGAACCTGCCAGTACCCGCTAGTGAGATCCAAGGTAGAGAAGAAGTTAGCAGATCTTAAAGCAGCCAAAGACTCCTCTATCCTTGGTAAGGGGTACGCATCCTTGTGTGTGATACGGTTGATTTTCCGGTAATCTACACACATCCTCATGGTGTTGTCTTTCTTTTTGACTAAGACTAGTGGAGCTGCCCAGGGGCTACAGCTATCCCTGATCACCCCAGCCTCCTTCATGTCCCTAAGCATCCCCTTGGCGTGTTGGTAGTGTGCAGGGGGTACGGGTCGATACCTCTCTTTTATGGGAAGATGGTCTCCCGTGGGGATGTGGTGTTCTACCCCCTTGACTCGCCCGAAGTCTAACGGGTGTTTACTAAACACTCTCTCGTACTCTTGAACCACCCGATAGACTCCCTGTCTCTGGTGTGAGGGAGTGGAGTCAGTACCCAAATGTAGTTGCTGACACCAGTCCTCCATTGTTTCCTCAGAGCCGTTACTTTCCTCCGGGGAAGATGGAGGCAAGGGTTCTACGGACTATATGGAATTTTGATTGATGGTATAGAATTTGGCTAGCGTGGCATACCGGGGCAGGTACACTTCCCTCTTCCCGATATTTATTATGCGAACGGGCACCCTCCCATGGCGTACATTGACCACCCCCCGTGCTGTCAAAATGGTGGGCCTACTGTCTGAGTAAACTGGTTCTACCATTGCCTGGTAATTTCTACCTCTCAGACCAATAGCTGCCCGGCACCAAATCATCATTTCACTTTTTGGGGGCATGGCAATAGGAAAAGGGTCACACATTCTTACGCTACCAATCTCACCACCGGAGAGTTCTATCTGTTGCCGTCGCATCAGTGCCCGGATCTCTTTCTGGAGCACTCGCTGCTGGCCGGAGCTGGCGTTCTTGGCAACCTGCTGTAAAAGGAAAATCATCTCTGCAAGACAATTTTCAATTACATTAGTTCCTAGAGTTATCTTTGGGTGACTCTCGCGCTTGTCAATGTCTACAATGATCAGTCCCTGTGCCGCCAATTCGACTCTACCGATTTTAATGGTCACCTCTTTAAATCCAATCTGTGGCACGGGCTGACCATTGCTGGCGATGATACTCAAGTCGTCGTCAGGGTAGCGGGTGATATCCGAGTCATTCCAGTACTGCTTGAAGAGCACGTACGGGATAGTGGTAACCTGTGACCCGGTGTCCAGTAGGGCACTCATGGGGATGCCATCCAGTACCACGGGCAAGACTGGACGTCCTCCCACATATTTGTCGCGCCAGTTCGATGGGCCTGATGATCTTTTTCCTGGGGTTTGGCCCTCTACCCCAGGTTGTGCCAGTTTAAAGGACAGTACCTTGCCATATGTCCGGGTTGATTGCAGCGGCGGCAGATGGGTTGTCCGTCCTCGTTGTATCGGTCGCTGGGTCTTCCTCTGGCCGGTGGGGTCCTCCTTGGTCGACGCCACGGGATGTCCTCCGGTCCGGATGCCAGCTGGATCTTCCCTGGAGTGGAAACCTGTAAAGACTGCACAGTTCGGGTTAGCGCGGCAACGCTTTTAGCTAGCTCTTGGTGCAGGTCTGGAGCCGGGTCATTGTTCAAAGCCTGCGCATCAGCTCCCACAGGCCCTGCCGACAAGGGTGCCGCCTCCTGGTGGTAAGTGGTAGTGGGGCGTCTGTGGGTCACAACGCCACCTGGTGCCGGTTCTCGGAGCACCCGGATGGCTCTGTCCTTGAACTGTGCAAATCCCAGATGAGGGTCCTGTAAGGCCATTGCCCGCAACTGGGTTCGGTGGGCATTGCAATATAAACCCTCTATAAATTGTTCAGTCAACAGCCTGTCCTCGTCTCCCACGCCGTCAGGGTCCATCTGCTTAATGGCTCTCAGGGCCTCTTGTAGGTTCAGGGCATAGTCCCTTATACTCTCGTGTGCTCGCTGCTTGCACCCGTAGAATCTAAGCTTGATCTCGGCTGAGGTGCGGGTATCAAAGGTGTCCCTCAGCCGGGTTAGTATCCCTGCAACAGTCCTTCCCCCAGGTGGCCAGGACTTTACCTCCCTTTGGGCTGCCCCGGTTAATTGGGCCACCAGGATGCTCACTTTTTGCTCTTCTGTGAGGGGATACACCTGGAAGAGGCTATCCAGCTTTTCTCTAAAGTCATGCAGGGTATGTGACTCCCCTGAGTACTGGGGTAGCCAGGCCGCTCCCGGGATATAGGGCATGGTGAAAGGCATGACTGCAGCAGCGGTGGCGCTGGCGGGGGTTGAGGCAGTGAAGCTCTCCTCCGTATCCGATATCTTCCTCCCCCCTAGTGGACCGTGGCCTACCTTGCGATGATCCTCTTCCGTAGGCCGCGGCTCCGCAGTGGATCGTCAGGGTTGAGGACCTTCCGTCGCGCTCCTGTGACGTCGGCGTCTGCTGGGCTCCTTCCAGGACCTTACGCAACGTCCGGACGTGAGGCGGGGCTTCAGTTCTCGCGCGCTTTCGGAGTCCACGCCCCTCTTCTTCCCGCGCGGCGTCTTCAAGATGGCGTCCAACGGCGGGAAAACTCCACGGATGGCGGGAAGAAGGCAGAAGATGGCGCCGGATGGCGGGAAAACTTCGCGGATGGCGGGAAGAAGGCAGAAGATGGCGCCGGATGGCGGGAATCTTCACCACTGGTAAGTTTGAACAGTCTTTTTCAGGCACGCAGTACCCGGTGGTTGCGGGCACGAAATCCTGCCGACTACGCCAAAAGTTGACGCGCCCCTGGGCCTTCGTCGCGCGGCATCGCGCGCACGGGAGCTTACCCGGAGCCGGATCTGTTGAGGGTTGTAGTCTCGTGGCGGTGACCCGGTCCGTGCCCAAGGAGTCAAACTGAGCGGCGATGTATTAGCGGTAGATGTTGGACGACTACGCCACCCGTTGAATGCAGCGAAGGAGCTGCCGTTGCAGGGCAGACCGCTGAGGCCGGTGGTAGGATTGTGCAGCGTGATAGTATCACCCCCAACGGGAGGGGTATGGCCTCAGGGCAGCCGACGTGGATGATGGGGGTAGCAGGAATCACTCAGAGACGATGCGGTGTAATTCAGGGTCTTTACTGGTGATAAAGATAGACCCTCCCGGAGTACTGGCTAGCGATCGGGGCCTGGTCAGTCCTTGAGCAGATGGGATCTCCCCTGGCCAGGCGGAGTTGTAGGCCTCCCAAACTGACTGTACTCTTCTGGCTACCTTGCTAGAGGCGGGTATAAGTAGCCCACGTCCCTGAGTGTACCGTGTGGTGCTCACCCGTATGGCCAGTTACTCGGGGCCTTCTAGTGGCGTCCGCTCCACGACGGCGGTGCTGGTCCCACGCGTGTGACCGTGCCTTCGGGTTTCTTGGCCAGAGGACCTGAAATCCCCTGCCGGGCGGTTTCTACTGCTGGGTAAAGATTAGTCCCCACAGCCTCGGACTCCGGGCGAGGCGATAGCTTCTCAGTCAGGGCGAGCTCTGCAGCTGCCAGCCCCTGACTCCTTATAGCACTGCTCCCACAGAGCTCCTGATGTTCTTTTCCTAGATCTGCTTCTCTTCTCTGTCTCTACTTCTTCTCTACTCTCTAACCCTGCCTCAGCCCTAGGTTTATATAGGGGAAGTTCTTCCCCTCCCAGGACTGGGCAGGAGGTGTGGCATGCACAGGATCCCTGACCAAGAGACCTCCCACCTGCTCTCAGACATAACATTGCTGTTACTGTGGAAACCAGACCCCTGGGGTGCCACAGAATGACTGTTCGAACAAAGTCCTGCTGCTTGGTGCTCCACAGCGTGGACAATCATGTAACTATAGTGCATTACAGAAAAGCATAACAAGTAATAAAACCGTTTATGGTGGACTGTAGTGTGGGCCGCTAGAGTCAGTTCCCCTGGTGGGCCCTAGGCACCCCAGTCCGACCCTGTGCATAAATGCTATATGCATAAATGCCCCCGCATAAATGCTGCCCCTTGACTATGTCCCTATATATAGGGACGTATCTGCTTAGATCTACACAGATTTAACTCGTTAGCAATCAATCAACTAGCTTAAGACAACAGGAGACTATAAAACTGCAGAAAAAAAAACAGACTGGCAACTCTACTTGGATCATAAACTGTTAAAGTAAGTGTGATGACCTTAAAGTATCATAGATTAAACAACATAGAGGAGTGAGGAATATATGCCAGTGATTAGCTGCAGAGCATTGCAAGGAACATGGAGGTACAATGCAGTTTTCAGAATAGATGACACATAGTAGAGGAGTGAGAAATATATACCAGTGATTGGGTGCAGAACATTGCAAGGAATATGGAGGTACAATGCAGTTTTCAGAATAGATGACACATAGTAGAGGAGTGAGAAATATATACAGTACAGACCAAAAGTTTGGACACACCTTCTCATTTAAAGATTTTTCAGTATTTTCATGACTATGAAAATTGTACATTCACACTGAAGGCATAAAAACTATGAATTAACACATGTGGAATTATATACCTAACAAAAAAGTGTGAAACAACAGAAAATATGTCTTATATTCTAGGTTCTTCAAAGTAGCCACCTTTTGCTTTCATGACTGCTTTGCACACTCTTGGCATTCTCTTGATGAGCTTCAAGAAGTAGTCACCGGAAATGGTTTTCACTTCACAGGTGTGCCCTGTCAGGTTAAATAAGTGGGATTTCTTGCCTTATAAATGGGGTTGGGACCATCAATTGTGTTGTGCAGAAGTCAGGTGGATACACAGCTGATAGTCCTGCTGAATAGACTGTTAGAATTTCTATTATGGCAAGAAAAAAGCAGCTAAGTAAAGAAAAACGAGTGGCCATCATTACTTTAAGAAATGAAGGTCAGTCAGTGCGAAAAATTGGGCAAACTTTGAAAGTGTCCCCAAGTGCAGTTGCAAAAACCAAGCGCTACGAAGAAACTGGCTCACATGAAGGCCGCCCCAGGAAAGGAAGACCAAGAGTCACCTCTGCTTCTGAGGATAAGTTTATCCGAGTCACCAGCCTCAGAAATCGCAGGTTAACAGCAGCTCAGATTAGAGACCAGGTCAATGCCACACAGAGTTCTAGCAGCAGACAGATCTCTACAACAACTGTTAAGAGGAGACCTTGTGCAGCAGGCCTTCATTGTAAAATAGCTGCTAGGAAACCACTGCTAAGGACAGGCAACAAGCAGAAGAGACTTGTTTGGGCTAAAGAACACAAGGAATGGACATTAGACCAGTGGAAATCTGTGCTTTGGTCTGATGAGTCCAAATTTGAGATCTTTGGTTCCAACCACCTTGTCTTTGTGCGACGCAGAAAAGGTGAAAGGATGAACTCTACATGCCTGGTTCCCACCGTGAAGCAAGGAGGAGGAGGTGTGATAGTGTGGTGGTGCTTTTCTGGTGATACTGTTGGGGATTTATTCAAAATTGAAGGCATACTGAACCAGCATGGCTACCACAGCATCTTGCAGCGGCATGCTATTCCATCCGGTTTGCGTTTAGTTGGACCATCATTTATTTTTCAACAGGATAATAACCCCAAACACACCTCCAGACTGTGTAAGGGCTATTTCACCAAGAAGGAGAGTGATGGGGTGCTATGCCAGATGACCTGGCCTCCACAGTCACCAGACCTGAACCCAATCGAGATGGTTTGGGGTGAGCTGGACCGCAGAGTGAAGGCAAAAGGGCCAACAAGTGCTAAGCATCTCTGGGAACTCCTTCAGGATTGTTGGAAGACCATTTCTGGTGACTACCTCTTGAAGCTCATCAAGAGAATGCCAAGAGTGTGCAAAGCAGTCATCAAAGCAAAAGGTGGCAACTTTGAAGAACCTAGAATATAAGACATATTTTCAGTTGTTTCACACTTTTTTGTAAAGTATATAATTCCACATGTGTTAATTCATAGTTTTGATGCCTTCAGTGTGAATGTACAATTTTCATAGTCATGAAAATACAGAAAAATCTTTAAATGAGAAGGTGTGTCCAAACTTTTGGTCTGTACTGTACCTGTAAGAAGAGAAGAAAGATGAATATTAGCAATGCCATATCTAACTGCCGAGACACTTTGATAAATTATAGCACTTCGATAAAGTATGCATAAATGCTATATGCATAAATGCCCCCGCAGATATAATGGATAAGGCCAGACAGGTTATTATCTCCCTCACAGGCGCTGGCAACATCTTCAGCCCTGGTTCCCTCTTTAAGTGAAGCATCTCTGTGACTCTAATCTCTAGCCCAAGAGACTCTTCTGCAATACCAACAGTGTTCCGTATCCAATATCTCCCCCACGTCTTAGCCTGGAGTCCTATTTATCTTCCTCTGCTTCCTGCAGACTAGAAGTGCCCCGGGTCCTCAATATCTATGTTGAGTTTCTCTGGCCGGCTAACAGGACTCTTGTGTAGGGAGACTTTTACACTGGTGATCCCACTGTCTGAGGGTATGGAGCTCCCGTCTACCCTAGCAGCCACCATATAGTCAGGCTGCCCGTACAGTTCACTGTCCTATCTCTTACTACTCATCACTTCCTGCTCCTGGAAACTAAGCAGGGATTTTCCTAATGTGCCCACCCTCTGTCGGCTGCCATCACACAGCATTAACCCCATCACTGTCTGTAACACTGCTAGCAGACTCAGCCTGACATCTGCACCCAGGACAGCGGCATCTTGCGGCTGGTTACAGGTACTACAGCCCACAAGGAATTATGCCAGGAACAAGCTCTATAACACTGAAGGCTTGATCAGGGCACTAAGTTCCCCCTCTACTCTACTGACTGGACCACTGAAGCTAACCCCTTAGCTTGGCCTACCAACAGTTCAGAGAGGTCTAACCACGGGAACACTTTCTTTAACTACTTCAGTGCCAAAGGAAGGCTACGTCTTTCCCCACTATTACATTTGCAGCGGCCGTGAGGGCCTAGGGTACTCGGTAGCTGGGCCGGCAGTCTTCCAGGGAGGTCATGGTGGCAGTGGCCCAGCTCCGTGGCCCTGGCCGAGCAGATGAGGGGAGTATTTACAGGGGATTTGTAGTCTTTATGTGATGCCACCTGTGGTGCCTGGTCAGGGATGACCAGCACTGCTGTGTGGGCCCTGGGGGATAGATGGTATGAGATGAAACACTTCCCACAGGCAAAGCGGGCCCCCAGGGACTTAGAAAGCTAATATGAAGGATGATGGCAGGAGAAACAGGGTGCAGAGAGCAGGGTGGCAGCAGAGATGATAGTCACGGTGGTAGCACAGCTGCGGGGAGGTGCAGAAGAAGAAGACAGACACGAGGAATGCAGTCCGGTTACCTTTACTGCAGAGAAAGCTGTGGAGTCCGGGGCACTGGTCACTAGGTCCAGGAGGGTCCGGTCAACCTGGGAGCAGTCGGAGTCTGCCCCATCAGGTGGGTTTGGAGGCCTGCCTGCTGCGCTTCTCCGTTGTTGGCCCCGCTGCCTGTGAGCTACTCTGCGGTGCCTCTTCTTCACTCCTGCTCTAAGCTCCGTACTAGCAGGCGGTGCGAACCTATAATGGGTACTGCCATCTTGGGTACAGCTCCAGGCTCTAGTTATGCCGCTGTGCTGCCGGGCTTCTGCTTGTGGCAAGAAAACTTGCAGTCTCCTGTCCCCCAGATTCGGTTGCTGGGACGTGCAATCCCTGTACAACCCAGGATTCTGGCATCCTCTGCTCCAGTGCCAGGGGTGAGCTCTTCACGTGCTCTGCTCCCCAGAACTTTCTCCTACTCTCCCTCTGCTACTTTCTCCCCCTCTCCCTTCCCTCTCACACTCACTGACTAACTCCCCCCCCCAACCAGAAAAGGCAGCTCCCCAAAAAAGGTGTAGAGCTCCCTCTTCAGGTAAGGGATCAGAACTTGTGTGTGCATGTGGGGTTTACCTGACGTGGGGAGCTCCTCCTGCTTGCAAGTGTAATATCACCTCCGGTGAAGGAGGCAGCACTACTGTGGCAACCGGCCCTTGGGGTGCCACATTCCCCCCTAGTGAAGCTGAGTACGTCCCGGACTGTAAAGACATAAGGTACAAGTTAACATGAACAGTTTCTTCCCTTTTGGAGAGGCACATTTCTTAAACGATTCATTTTTAAAAAAAAATGCAAAAAGTACAAAAACATCAGAAAAATGCAAAATATAAACCATTCAACAAGGTACCCGTGATTACGTCTATCCGGAGCGTCACCTCACAGGTTTGTAGTGCAGCATGGTGGGAAACGCCCCAAACCACCTCAAACTTCATCCCTGGGCGTGGCTACAGGGCACACAGACCATGGTTTGACCTGGTTCTTCGGCCACGCCGACGTTTTTTTTGAGGTCAGGGTTGGATGCTAACCATCCTTTTGTTTTTTTGGTTTATTTTCATTGTCCTGGCCACACCTAGTCCTATGGCCCAATTGTCCATTAACAGGTTAGTATGTACACTTATTCAATTTAGCTTAGAAGTTCATACAGTAGTCTCTGTAGGCTGTAGGTAGTTTACGCGTAGTGCTAACTGAGTCTTATATTACTTAGTCCGGTTGGGCACAAGGTTTTTCAACATTTTAACTAGTGTTGAGCCACCCCCGTAGTGTTCGAGTTCGGTTCGGTTCGTCGAACACCCGTGTGTTCGCCGAACTGTTCGTCGAACTGTTCGTCGAACACCTTCGAACACCGTTAAAACCAATGGCAGGCAAACAAAAACACATAGAAACACATAGAAAACACCTTCAAAGGTGTCCAAAAGCTGACAAACTGCTCAGAAGACACAACTAACACATGGAAAAGTGACAAGTACATATAGTCATGCGAAAAGAAAAGAGGTGGAGGAGTAAAAGGAGGGGGAGACACAGATATAGGCATGTCATGCCCTTCTAAAATCCAAAAAGTGAGAAGCCGAGACGGCCAGTCCGCTCCTGCCCGTGCCACCTCCGTGTCGCCGTGTTTGTGCCAGAGCCGCGGTGAACCCTGACGGCCAGCCCCCCTCTCCCAATACTGGTGCCTGTCCGCTGGTGGGTCGAGAGAGCCCCCCTGTGGTGGAGGCAGCTCTAAGCTTTTTAATTTAAATTGTCCCTCTAATTTGAATGAATACACTTTAAATCCATTTACAAGGATCTATTGGAGGGCAAGTCTCATGCCAGCAGCCGCGTAATTCCAGCTCCAGTAGCGTCCACTAAAGCTGCTGCAGTTAAAAAGCTTTTATAAGGATCGAGCTCGGCTGTCCACCGCAAGGCATCCTAGTGCCAGTCCCAGCCCCTATGCCTTGGGGTGCCTCCTGATGCTCTTCACTAAGTATCCCGTGGTCCCGAAGCATTTCCTTTGAAAAAATTAAGTGTCCAAACTACAGGTGGTGTAGCTTGCTTAACAGCCGGGATAATCCGCTGACTAGCAGACACTGCTACTAGGCACAAAGTATTTCCTGGGCTAGATGCAGTTAAAAATTTGTAAGTAGATACTCTCGTTGGATGCTGAGAAAGCATTCCATAGAGTCTCCTGGCACGCCATATATGATTCTCTTAAAAAGCTTGGGGTAGGGGTCTAGGGGACCCTTTTATAGCCAAAATCACGGCCCTGTATCACAATACGTCACCTAGGCTGAAGATAAATGGAACTGTAGCACCGAGGGCTCGGTTGCTACAGACGTATTGCACCTCACCCAGAGGTGTGATATCTCACTCTCAGATAAGGATAGAGTGTGGATCAGGACCCGACACCTGCATGCATTACACCACATTGCCGTGGGGCAGGGCGACCAATATGCCCCTGAGATGGGCACGACAGTCCCTGTCCCTGGCTGGAGTGGGGGGAGGGAACACTGAGGAAGGGGAACCCTGCAGTGCAGGAGCAGGGAGGAAGCAGTTCCTGGGTGCATTGAGAAGGGAGTATAAAAGGTGGGCACCATCTTAGTTCAGTGCGGAGAAGTCTGAGCAGAAGTGGCAGGGAGCAGGGGCTCTGCATGAGCTCTGCTCCGGAGGCGGGCCTAGTAACAGAGGCCCAGGCCTGCAAGAGGGAGAAGGAAGGAAGAGGAGCGGAGAAGGCTCCAGGAACGAGGAATGAAGGGATCCCAGGGGTGCGGACGGGCGAGTCGCCACCGCACGCCCGAATCCACCTGCGTGGAGGGGTCAGGCCAAAGGGGGAGACCGGTCCCCGAACTAGTGGAGGCAGGAAACGACCCTCAGCTAGAAACCGGAGGCTCTGACATTTTATGTGGCGCAGCCCCTTGCTCCACCCGCTAGGAAGGCACCACATAGGGTCAGGGAAACTGGCGCCAAGTTTACCAAGAGGAGGCCCGAGGCAGCCGGACAGAAGTGTTGGTAAGAAAGGCCAGACAAAGGACACACAAAGGGGGTCCTGTGAAGCGCTCCAAAGTTATCTGGGAGTTGTCTGAGCCCCTCACCTGGTGAGCACAGTACGACGTGGGCAGCCGTTACCTGCAGACGTGGTCTGGATAATAAGAACTGTGAGTAAAGGCCCTGAACTGCATCACTGACTCCGTGTCGTTACTGCTGCTGCCCTGCACCATCACCCCCATCCTCCGCATACACTGCCCTGAGGCTATACTCCTCCCGTGGGGAGTTATGCTACGCTCTGCTGCACCCACAACACCAGCCTTAGCGGTCTGCCCTGTAGCGGCGGTTCACTCTGACCGCAATCCACGGGTGGCGTAGTCGGACATTTAAACATCAAAACCACATAAATAGTTCCGCCACTGGTTTGACCGCCCTGAGCCACGGAACCGGATCGCCGCCATGAAGACTACAACCACCAGCATCCACCAAAAAGTGTCCGGCTCCGGGTGTCCCAAGGCCCAGGGGGTGCGTCAGAACATTTTCATCACCTTTCACAATCACCAATGGGACAAGGCAGGGATGTCCTCTGTCCCCTCTCTTATACATCCTAGTGACGGAGCACCTGCTCTCATCAATTCGCCATAACCTCAATATTAGGTGGATTGAGGTGGGAGGCACCGAGTACAAGTGCTCTCTATTTGCTGATGATGTCCTAGTATATATCACTCAATCACATATATCCATCCCTGCTGTTATGGCTGAAATAGATCACTTTGTTACATGGTAAAATTTTAAAATCAATGCAGCGAAGTCTGAGGCCCTCGATGTCTCCCTCCCTAAATCCATATAGGATTCCATCCAGTCCAACTTTCCCTTTGCCTGGCCCTCACAGGGTATCAAATACTTAGGAATTCCTATTCATAGAGACCTCTCCCATCTATGTTATCTTAATTTTGGGCCCTTTATTGAACAATTCCATACAGACCACGGTTGGCAAGTTAGAACTGTAAGATTCACTACGTGAACCACTGGTGTTTTGTGGAAAAGCACATGTACACCGCGTTCCAAATTATTATGCAAAAAGTGTTTAGGAGTGATAAGGGAAGAATTTGTTTGTTTGTCAGTTAAACTCATTGATGGTGATGTGTGTCAGGGCTCTTTATATCACTGTAAGCAATTGCAGACACCTGTGCTAATTAGTTTGGCAGGTGTGTCCAATGAAAGGCAAGACTACTTAAGAAGGCTCTCTCACATTATTAAGCAGCCTACATTTTCTGCCAAAATGGGAAAGAAAAAGGATGTGTCGGCTGCTGAGAAGCAACAAATTGTGGAGTGTTTAGGTCAAGGCATGACTACAATCAACATTGTGCGATGATCAGGATGAAGTGTCTTGGCAATCAAGAAGTATGTAGCTGATTCACAGTACACACGTGTGCGTGCTGATAAGGGCAAATTGAGGACTCTTTCCTACAGGCAATTACGTCAGGTTGAAACAGCAGCGGCAAAAAAGCCTTGTCATAGCAGCAGACAAGTTTTTGAAGCTGCTTGTGCCTCCAACGTCCCCCGAACAACAAGATGCAGGGTCCTTCAGAGGTTTGCAGCTGTGCATATGCCATCCTGTCGACCTCCTCTATCCACTTCACACAAGCAAAAACGGCTCCAGTGGGCCAAACATTACATGAAGACTGATTTCAAAACTGTTTTGTTCACGGATGAGTGCCGTGCAGCGCTCGATGGTCCAGATGAATGGAGTGGAGGATGGCTGGTTGATGGACACCCCACGCAAACACGGCTACAGCGCCAACAAGGAGGAGGTGGAGTAATGTTTTGGGCTGGAATCATGGGGAGAGAGATTGTCGGCCCCTTTAGGATCCCTGAAGGCGCTAAAGATGAACTCCATAATGTATGTGGATTTTCTCAAACAGCACTTCCTGCCATGGTTCAAGAAGAAGAACCGTGTATTTCACAGCAAGATCATTTTTCTGCATGATAATGCACCATCTCATGCTGCACATAAAACATCTGCATCTCTGGCTGATATGGGCATAAAAGGGGACAAACTTATGGTGTGACCCCCATGCTCCCCTGACCTCTACCCCATTCAGAACCTTTGGAGCATCATTAAAAGGAGTGTCTATGATGGCGGGAGGCAGTTCACATCTAAGCAACACCTCTGGGAGGGTATTCTGTCCTCATGCAAAACAATTGAAGCAGAAACCATCCAAAACCTGACAAATTCAATGGACGAGAGAGTTCAGAAGCTCCTTTCGAACAAGGGGTCCTATGTGAAAATGTAACATCACCTAGAATAAAGTTTTGAGTTGAAAACTGTTTGATTTCAGTTTCTAACAACCTGCTAATGCTTATAATTTCAAAAATGACCATTTTTTTGGTCTTTATTAAAATGAAAAGGTTGATCGAAAAGTTTGGGGGATCTAAGAGTGTGGCAACCCAGTAGTCATGATTACTTCGAATTCTGACAATATGAGGGTCATGCTGCAGGTAGTGCAGCAAGAAGGCACTTATGTGTCTTGCGCATCTCGGAGCCCCAAAATTATTTTCCGGGCTAGATGCAGCTAAAAATTATTTTTAATTTTAAATCTGGTGAAGCTTATTATAGATGGCCTAATAGGATCAGTGCTGCACACTGCTACAAAGCCCAAATTATTTTCCAGTCAAGATACAGATAAACATGATTAGTAATTTGAAAGCTTAAAACGGTTGGTAGGGTGATTTTAACCAATCATCAAGCTTTTACTCTCCCCAGGATGACACAGGGGTAGAAAAGTCGTTTCGGATCCATGATTTGTTCATCTTTATGAACGTGAGTCTGTCTACATTATCAGTGGAGAGCCGCGTGCGCTTATCTGTCAGCACACCACCAGCAGCGCTGAACACACGTTCAGACAGAACGCTGGCTGCGGGGCATGACAAGATCTCCAAGGCGTAAGTGGCTAGCTCCGGCCATTTATCCAGATTGGAAGCCCAAAAAGAGCAAGGGTCCAGTGACACAGTCGTGGCTTCAATGATTACTTGGAGATACTCCTGTACCATCGTCTCTAGGCGTTGACTATGTGTCAGACTTCTTGTCTCCTGTGGCCTTGCAAAGGATGGGCTAAAAAAGTGGTGAAATGATTCCGCAAAATTGATGTTACCAGCAGATACTGTGGTTCTGTTACGGTTTGAGTGCTGAACACTTGACGGTCCCACGGTTGGCAAGTTGGAACTGTGAGATTCACTACGTGCACCACTGGTATTTTGTGGAAAAGCACATGTAAGATTCTGCAACAGTCTCTGCTGATACTCCTGCATGCGTGCATCCCTTTCTATGGCAGGAATAATTTCTGCAAATTTACTTTTGTACCGGGGATCTAACAGTGTGGCAACCCAGTAGTCAGGATTATTTCTAATTCTCACAATTCGAGGGTCATGTTGCAGGTAGTGCAGCAAGAAGGCACTCATGTGTGTTGCGCATCCAGGAGCACCAAGTCCCTGTTGTGTTGGTGGCGAGGTAACAATCATGCTTCCTTCCTCTGTCCTCTCCCCCCAACCTCGCACAACAGAAATGTGATCAAGGTCTCCCTCATCTGATGAGTCTTCCATCAGTTCGTCCTCCACTTCTTCCTGGGCTCCTGCACCTTCCTCACTAGTTTGGCTGCTACCATGCGCCCTGGTAAAACCATCTCCCCCACCCTCACATGCCTGCCGCCTTGGTGCTGCCGACCGTCTGGACCTTGCAGATGTTAGCCCTTCCGCATACAACTCCTCCTCCTCTACTTCCTCCACCTCCTCTTGTGCCACCGCCTGACTCCGAATTCTGTTTAACATGTGCTCCAGCATGTAAATCACCGGAATAGTCATGCTGATAATGGCATCGTCAGCACTAAACATCTTCGTCGCCATTTCAAAACTGTGCAGAAGGGTGCATAGGTTCCTGATCTGAGACCACTCCTCCAGCGTGATTTGCCCCACCTCTGAATCTCGTTGGCCCAGGCTATACGTCAGAACGTATTGCACCAGGGCTTGTCGGTGCTGCCACAGTCGCTGCAACATGTGCAGAGTTGAATTCCACCGGGTAGGCACATCGCATTTTAGCCGGTGAAGTGGCAGGCCCAACGACTTCTGTAGAGATGTAAGTCGCTGAGCTGCGGGATGCGAACGGCGGAAGTGAGCACACAGCGACCGTGCCCTCTGCAGAAGGCCATCTAGTCTGGGATAGTGGGCTAAAAATTGCTGGACAACCAGGTTCAACACGTGAGCCATACAAGGCACGTGTGTGACATTGCCCGGCGAAGGGCCGCACCCAGGTTTGCAGCATTGTCGCACACGGCCTTCCCTGGTTTCAGGTCCAGTGGAGACAACCATTCATGAAATTGGTTCTCCAGAGCTGACCACAACTCCTCAGCTGTGTGACTCACATTTCCCAGACATTTCAATGTAAAAACCGCCTGATGACGTTGAGCCCTACTGCCAGCATAGTAAGGAGGTGTGCAGGATCCCTTCTGCGCAGTTAGAAAGCTTGTGGCATGACCAGACAGGCTTTGGGTGCAGGTGGAAGACCGAGAGGAGGTTGAGGAGGCAGAAGCAGTGGAGGAACTTTGACATAAAGAGGATTGACGCACAACTCGTGGGGACGGCAAGACTTGGACAGCAGCCCCTTGTCCTGCTGTCACCATAGTTACCCACTGCCCAGTCAGCGACATGTAACGCCCCTGTCCATGCCTACTCGTCCAAGTGTCTGTGGTGAAATGCACCCTGTCACACACAGAGTTTCTCAAAGAAGCGGTGATGTTGTGTGCGACATGCTGGTGGAGCGCAGGCACACCTTTCTTTGAGAAGTAGTGCCGACTGGGCATCTGGTACTGGGGCACTGCGACGGACATAAGGTCTCGAAAATCCTCTGTGTCCACCAGGCGGAAAGGCAGCATTTCTGTAGCCAAGAGCTTGCAGATGGTGAAATTCAACCTCTTAGCTTTCTCATGGCTAGGAGGAAATGGTCTTTTACTTGTCCACATCTGAGGGACCGAGGGCTGGCTATTGTGCTTAGACGGGGTTGATAAGGGTGTCCCCGGCAAACTGCCGGTCTGTGAGGAAGATGCAGGCGGACATGTTAGGTTGCCTTGATCCAAAGGTGGTGCTATCGATGTCGGACAGCGCTCAACACCAGCTGGTGTTACCACCTCCAAAGAAAATGATGACCTGCCAATCACGCTGGCTGTTGCGGGTAAAGAGGTGGCAGGTCTGCGCCCCAAAACAGGTGTGACTGCTGTCCCCCCAGTCACAGAGGATGAAGAGGCCGCGGATGCACAAGATATGGCAGACGGTGATTGGCCCGGCCGGCTAGGCCGCATTGTAGCACACTGAGCTTCCCACTGCAACTTATGCTTCATGTCCATGTGCCGGTTCATGCATGAAGTACTCAAACTATGTATTTTTTGGCCTCTACTTAGCTTTTGCTGACAAATGTTACAGATAACACGAGTTGGGTCATCTTTATCGATCTGAAAAAATGCCCAGGCTATGCAAGGCTTAGCACCCATGCGACCTGAAGAGCCACCACGACTTGTGGTGAGAGGCAGAGTTGTGTTTGAGGATGCAGTTGTTGACGTGCTTCCAGTACTACGTCTCTGTCCAGGAAGGCGCAACCTGACCTCGTCGTCACTAGCATCTTCCTCCACCTCCTCTGCTGACCTCATCTCTTGGCTGACTGTGGGTTGACAGTAAGTGGGATCTCCGACCTCATCATCATCACCCTGTGCGTTATCACACCCGTCGTCCTCAGAGCCAACCTGTTCCTGCCCTGACAAAAAACTAAAGTTGTCGCTCCAATCAGGTATTTGAGTCTTATCATCGTCTTCCTCATTGTCTCCACCAACAGGAGTTACAGTTTGGGAATGAGGGTCTACATTATGGTCAGAACCTTCTGCGTCTGGTCCTGGATCCGACTCATAAAGATTCTGGGCATCAGTGCAGATCATTTCCTCGTCTGGATTCACAGAAGCGCTGGAGTCGACCTCTGATTCCCAGGCTATAGTATGAGTAAACAGCTCTGCAGACTCAACCATCTGTTCTACCTCATACTCAGACGGGCAGCTGGAGATTTGGGAGCTGTGAGGAAGCAAGTGCGATTTGGGTGACACCTTTGAGGACTGGAGTATTTGTGATGTTGAAGTTGATGTGGAGGAGAGCCCACTTAAAGGAGCACTTGATATCCGTTGAAGCACCTGCTGTTTTTGTGCCTCATCTGGAATTTGTAGCGATTGGCGTGGCCGTAAGAAAGGGATCTTATCACATTGTCCGCTAAAAGAAGTAGACATTTTAGTTTGGCTGGAAGATGGTCTTTCTTCTGCACCTACCCCACGGACACAACCTTTTTTCCCCTTCCCAACACGCCTATTCCCCTTTCCACCAGCAGCAGGCCTTTTTCCACTCATTTTGGTGGTTAACTAATTCACAACTCTGGAGTTGTTTGCACAAAAAAACAATGGATGGTAACCGAGCAGAGCTGAGTGGCCAAACTGTGGTATTAGGCCAAAACTATTGGCTGGGCTAGATGCAGAAAAAAATTATTTTTAATTTGCAACCTGATGGAGGTCAGTATAGATGCACTAATAGAACAAGTCCCACACGCTGCTAGAAGCCCAAATATTTTTTCAGAGATAAATGAAGAAAAAAATTATTTTTAATTTGCAACCTGATGGAGGTCAGTATAGATGGACTAATAGACCAAGTCCCACACACTGCTAGAAGCCCAAATATTTTTTCAGAGCTAGATGCAGAAAAAAATTATTTTTAATTTGCAACCTGATGAAGGTCAGTATAGATGGACTAATAGACCAAGTCCCACACACTGCTAGAAGCCCAAATATTTTTTCAGAGCTAGATGCAGAAAAAAATTATTTTTAATTTGCAACCTGATGGAGGTCAGTATAGATGGACTAATAGAACAAGTCCCACACGCTGCTAGAAGCCCAAATATTTTTTCAGAGATAAATGAAGAAAAAAATTATTTTTAATTTGCAACCTGATGGAGGTCAGTATAGATGGACTAATAGAACAAGTCCCACACGCTGCTAGAAGCCCAAATATTTTTTCAGAGATAAATGAAGAAAAAAATTATTTTTAATTTGCAACCTGATGGAGGTCAGTATAGATGGACTAGTAGACCAAGTCCCACACACTGCTAGAAGCCCAAATATTTTTTCAGAGCTAGATGCAGAAAAAAATTATTTTTAATTTGCAACCTGATGGAGGTCAGTATAGATGGACTAATAGACCAAGTCCCACACACCGCTAGAAGCCCAAATATTTTTTCAGAGCTAGATGAAGAAAATTTTTTTATTCAATTTGCAACCTGATGGAGGTCAGTATAGATGGACTAATAGACCAAGTCCCACACACTGCTAGAAGCCCAAATATTTTTTCAGAGCTAGATGCAGAAATTTTTTTTATTCAATTTGCAACCTGATGGAGGTCAGTATAGATGGACTAATAGACCAAGTCCCACACACTGCTAGAAGCCCAAATATTTTTTCAGAGCTAGATGCAGAAAAAAATTATTTTTAATTTGCAACCTGATGGAGGTCAGTATACATGGACTAATAGACCAAGTCCCACACACTGCTAGAAGCCCAAATATTTTTTCAGCGCTACATGCAGAAAAAAATTATTTTTAATTTGCAACCTGATGGAGGTCAGTATAGATGGACTAATAGAACAAGTCCCACACGCTGCTAGAAGCCCAAATATTTTTTCAGAGATAAATGAAGAAAAAAATTATTTTTAATTTGCAACCTGATGGAGGTCAGTATAGATGGACTAATAGACCAAGTCCCACACACTGCTAGAAGCCCAAATATTTTTTCAGAGCTAGATGCAGAAAAAAATTATTTTTAATTTGCAACCTGATGGAGGTCAGTATAGATGGACTAATAGACCAAGTCCCACACACTGCTAGAAGCCCAAATATTTTTTCAGAGCTAGATGCAGAAAAAAATTATTTTTAATTTGCAACCTGATGGAGGTCAGTATAGATGGACTAATAGAACAAGTCCCACACGCTGCTAGAAGCCCAAATATTTTTTCAGAGATAAATGAAGAAAAAAATTATTTTTAATTTGCAACCTGATGGAGGTCAGTATAGATGGACTAATAGAACAAGTCCCACACGCTGCTAGAAGCCCAAATATTTTTTCAGAGATAAATGAAGAAAAAAATTATTTTTAATTTGCAACCTGATGGAGGTCAGTATAGATGTACTAATAGACCAAGTCCCACACACTGCTAGAAGCCCAAATATTTTTTCAGAGCTAGATGCAGAAAAAAATTATTTTTAATTTGCAACCTGATGGAGGTCAGTATAGATGGACTAATAGACCAAGTCCCACACACTGCTAGAAGCCCAAATATTTTTTCAGAGCTAGATGCAGAAAAGAATTATTTTTAATTTGCAACCTGATGGAGGTCAGTATAGATGGACTAATAGACCAAGTCCCACACACCGCTAGAAGCCCAAATATTTTTTCAGAGCTAGATGCAGAAAAAAATTATATTCAGTTTGCAACCTGATGGAGGTCAGTATAGATGGACTAATAGAATGATGCTATGCCCAAAAGATTTTACTTCACTAGGTGCAGTAAAAAAATTGGTATTCTATACACAGGTGGTATATCTTGCAACACAGATAGGCTACTCCACTGACTAACACACTCTGCAATAGGCCAAAAAGGATTAGCTTTGCTAGATTCAGCCAAATGCTGTGAAAAAAACTTGCACAGCACTGGCACAGACCTGCCTGGCAAAAACTGATAGGAACTGATGTAACCTAGTCCTGAAAAGGACTCCAATTACAATTAGTCTTCACTCCCACAATCTATCTATTTAAGAGCACAGACCTGCCTGATAAAAGTCGTAGGAAATGCTGTAACCTAGTCCTTAAAAGGACTGCAATCACAACTATTCCCTACTCCCAAGCTATCTGTATATTTGTGCGAAAATTGGCTTGAAATTAACAAGGTATAGCGCACATAGCAACAGCGGTGCCGTCTAACACGCAGCTGCAGCAGTGAGAAAATGGTGGCGACGGGGAAAATGGCTTGGTCTTATAGGGCAAGGACATGTGACATACACTGCCAATCACACATGCCCTTGCTTGTGTGAAAAAAAGCACTTCGCTCCGTGTGTGCGCTACTGATAGGCTGACAGATTGCACCTCCCCACTGCAAATGCGGGAAAGAGAAAAAAAAATGGAGATCTTCATTGTTCCTGCAGAGATCCATCCCCTGCCCCTCCCCCCGCCCCGCTGTACACTCAAACTGCGTATTAACATTAATTTTCATCATTACTGAGAAAAAATCCAGTTATGATTTTGGTGCACGAACAGTTATCGAACATAACCTCGAACAGCCGAATTTTTCTCAAATTGTTCGTGTTCGCCGACCGGCTCGAACACCGCCCAAAACAGCTCGAATTTGAGATTGGCGAACAGTTCGAGTAGAACAACGCTCATCTCTAATTTTAACTTAATATGTACATCTGCTAATTCTTATAATACTCTATAAACCATGCTTGTAACAAACTGGGGTCTGACCTAGTGTACTATGCTGCGATCTACGTAACACTGGTGGTTCTGTTGACCTTTCTTGATCTGAGGTGTCTATTGCTGGTGTGGTAGGCTCACTTTGGGCTACTCTATGGTTAGTTTGATGTAGCACAGGTAGGCTTGGTAGTCTTCTACGACCTCTTTGACTCACCATGGGCATGACAGATTCACCCGCTAGCAGGGGGTAGATTCTCCTGATCCACTGCTGATGAGGCATCTGTTTCTGAAGCTGACTGGTCTTCACGAGGACCCAAGGTGTCTGTTGTTTCTCTTGTAGTCATCGGTGGAAATGTCAAGACCGGTACTATCACTGCCTGGTTTACCTGAGTCCAAGACTGAGGAAATTCTCCTAATACGGTGCAGACCTTCCCTTCAACCTCTTCCATCTGTTGAAGAGTGTCTTGACCTTTACCTCTGTCACACAGTTGATCCGGGCACACCTTCAGGTGGTCTCTAGATACAGCCGCAGAAGTTCTCCCTCCATCTTTAGTAATGAGGCAAACCTTACTGTTATCAAAGTGCGAGGGCAAGATGTTATATGGCTCAGCCTCCCACTGGTCATCCAGCTTATGAGTTCTCAGCTTTCTTTTCAGCACCTGTTCTCCTGGTGACAGGGGAGTGGCAGGGGCTTGCTGATTGTAATCTTTCTCTTGTTTCTGTCTGGCTGACAATAGACTCTCTTCCACACACTGTTGGACTTTACGGTACTGTAGCTGTCTTTCAGTGTCCCAGTCTGTGTCTGGCTGTACTGCTGCTGGTATTAGGGCACCCATATCCAGATCAATGGAAAGTTTCTTGCCTGCATCAGGTAGGCTGGGGTACAGTTGGTCGAATTCACTGGAATGTGATTGTACAGGTCCACTAAGTCTAGTAACTTCTCGGGCCACTGGTTGCGCTCTTCCAGAGGTATGGTTTTCAATAAGTCAATCACCACCTTTTCGCACAGACCGTTGGTTTGCGGGTGATAAGGTGTTGTCTGAATTTTCTTACAGCCGTACAGGTTGCAGAATTCTTGAAATATCTCCGCTTCAAAAGCTGAGCCTTGGTCTGTTAGGACTTGCTCAGGATAGCCATGAAGTCGACAGAAGTGCTCTTGAAAGGCTTTAGCAGCTGTCCTCGCCATCTGGTCCTTGACTGGTACAACCACTAGGAAACGGGAGTAGTGGTCCACAATCGTTAAGGCGTAGGTGTATCCCGACCGACTCGGAGACAGCTTCACATGGTCCAGGGCCACGATTTCAAGTGGTTGTCTTGTAATGATGGGTTGTAAAGGGGCTCTCTGGCTACCCCGATCTCGTTGTCTTAGATTGCATGGGCCACACTCTCGACACCACCTCTCGATGAAACTTCTCATGCCCATCCAGAAGAAACGCTCACGGATCAGGACCTCCAACTTCTTCTACCCGAAGTGTCCTGCCCCGTTGTGGTAAGCTTCCAGGACCATTGGCGCATCCTTCTTTGGAACCACTATCTGCCATACAAGCTCGTGTGTGCGGAAATTGATGGCTCTTCTGCACAATTTACCTTCATAAAAGAACAACTTGGCTCTCTCCTTTCACAGCTGCAAGGCTTCTGGTGGTGCATCCGGGCCTGGGGACGAATTGGCTTGACTCAGCAGTTCTTTCACCATGCAGACTTCCGGGTCACTGTCCTGTGCTCTTGCCCATCCATGGTGGGGCAATGGGTTGAAAGAGACTTCTTGAACGGCCGACTGCTTGTTTTTCACACAATGGGAGCATTGGGAAGCACCCTGGCGGTGGAAGGCAGGCATTTCAATTTCTTCAAGGTCTTCCAAATTTTCTCCCATGTCTGCTAAGTTTGGCATGCGGTACAAAGCATCGGCATTGGCGCTCTTGATTCCCGCCCAATATTTGATCACAAACTCGTAGTTAGACAGCCGAGCCATCCATCGTTGCTCTAGGGCACCAAGCTTCGCAGTCTCCAGGTGCGTCAGCTGGTTGTTATCCTTGAAGACTGTAAATCTGGAGGCAGTGAGGTAGTGTTTGAACCTCTCAGTCACTGCCCAGACTATGGCCAGGAACTCCAACTTGAAGGAACTGTAGTTGGTGGGGTTCCTTTTGGTAGGGTGAAGCTTCCTACTGGCATAGGCGATGACCCTCTCTTTGCCTTTCTGCATTTGAGACAACACGGCTCCCAACCCAACGCTGCTGGCATCTGTGTACAGGATAAACGGCTGACAGTAGTTGGGGTAAGCCAGGATTTCGTCTCCCGTGAGAGCTAGCTTCAAGCGATTGAAGGATTCTTCCACTCAGTCGTCACACTCAATCGGAGGGCTCTTGGTCTTCGCCTTTTTGGAGTGGCCCACCAAGAGGTCCTGAAAGGGAGCGGCTATCTTGGTAAATCCCTTGATAAATCATCTGTAATAGCCAACCAACCTTAGAAATTATCGTACCTCACGAATGGTAGTTGGCTTCTGCCAGTCCTTGATGACGGTGACCTTATCCGGGTCTGGTGCCACGCCTTCTGCGCTCACCACATGGCCTAGGTATTGTACCTTGGGTTTCAGGAGATGACATTTGGACGGCTTCACCTTGAGACCAAAGTTGGATAGAGCTTTGAATACCTCAGCCAGGTGTTTCAAATGGACTTCATAGGTTCTGGAATAGACAATGACATCATCCAGGTATAACAGTTCTTATGCCCAAGGCAACATTCCATTAACCTCTGGAATGTTCCAGGGGCGTTGCACAGCTCGAATGGCATACAGTTGAACTCACATAAGCCAATTGGTGTAGTGAATGCGGTCTTCTCCTTGTCTGCCTCCGCAACGGGAACCTGCCAGTACCCACTGGTGATATCTAGGGTCGAGAAGTATTTAGCTGATTTTAGGGCAGCTAGCGACGCCTCGATATGCGGCAAGAGATAGGATGTCTTTATGGGTGATGCGATTGATCTGCCTATAGTCAACGAACATACGTATGGTACCATCCTTCTTTTTGACTAGTACCAAGGGGGCTGCCCAGGGGCTACAACTATCCCTTATTACTCCTGCCTCTTTCATTTCTCGCAACATGCTCTTGGCACACTGGTAGTGAGCCAGAGGGACAAGATGGCATCTCTCTTTAATAGGGGGGTGGTCTCCCGTAGGAATATGGTGTTGGATCCCTTTTACTTGCTCAAAATCCAGGGGGTTCTTACTGAATACCCTTTTGTATTCCTGGACTACCCGGTAGACCCCATATTTCTGATATGAAGGGGTGGAATCAGTACCAATGTGCAGTTTCTGACACCAGTCCTCCAACTGTCCCGAGGAGCCGTTGTCCTCCGTGGCTTCAGACCGGTCCAAGGGTTCTACTGCCTGGATTGCATTATTTCTAACAGTAAAGAGCTTGGCTACGGTAGCATACCTGGGCAAGTTGGCCTCTTTTTCCCCACAATTTAATACTCGTATGGGTACCCTCCCCTTTCTGACATCCACCACCTCTGGAGCTGTCAGGATAGTGGGTCTGCTGTCAGAGTAAACGGGCTCTACTAAGGCCTGGTAGTCTTGGCCTCTGATACCCATGGCTGCCCTGCACCATATCATCATTTCACTCTTCGGGGGTAGCACAATGGGGTACGGGTCACTCACCCTTACGCTGCCAATCTCTCCACCGGACAACTCTACCTGTTGTCTTTGCATGAGTGCGCTAATCTCTTTGTGCAGAGCTCGCTGTTGTCTGAGTTAGCGGTTTCAGCAACCTGCTGTAACAACACAATTATCTCACCAAGACAGTTTTCAATAATGTTTGTACATAGGGTGATCATAGGATGGCATTCATGTTTATAAATATCCACAATTATCATACCCTGTGATTCAAGTTCCACTCTCCCCACCTTAATGGTCACCTCTTTATACCCTACCTGAGGCAAGGGCTGACCGTTACTTGCTACTATAGTCAAGTCATCATCAGGGCGATGGGTAAGGTCAGTGTCCACCCAATAGCGTTTGTAAAGGACATGAGGCATCGCGGTCACTTGGGAAACAGTGTCCAAGAGAGTGTTCAATGGAATGCCATCAATCACGACGGACAGGATTGGCCGTCCCCCTATGTACTTGTCCCTCCAGTTGTGTGGACCTGGTTGCTTTACTCCTGGGGATTGGCCCTCTGCCCCAGGGGTCGTTCATTTAACGGACACCCCCTTGCGATGTGACTCACCTTGTCGCAGCGTTGGCAGATGGGCCGCCCGGTCGGGTCGTAGCAGTCGTTGCCTCTTCCTTTGGTGCGGGTGGATGGGATCCTCTTCTGTCGTCGCCACGGCAGGTCATCCGGACTCGAGGCCAGCTGGATCTTCTCTGTAGGGGAAGACACTTGCAGAGACTGCACTGTTCTTGCCAACACTGCCATACTTCTGGTTAGTTCTTGTACCTGTAGGCGTAAGTCTGCAGAGGGTTCGTTACTCAGTGTCAGGGCATCAGCCTCAACGGGTTTCTGGGGCAGAGACACTGCCTCCTGGTGGTAGAGCACTGCTGGGCATTTCGTGGGCGCGGTGTCGCTAGGGGTCATCTCTCGTAGCACACTGATTGCCCTGTCCTTAAACTGAGCAAATTTCATGTCATGGTTTTGTAAGAACATTATACGCAATTGGGTCTTATGCATGGTAGACAGCAGTCCTTCTATAAATTGCTCTGTTAATAGCCTGTCCTCTTCCTGCACGCTGTCAGGATCAATCTGCTTAATGGCTCTCAGCGCCTCCTGTAGATGAGGGAATAGTCTCTCACACTGTCCTGCACCCTTTGTTTGCAGCCAAAGAACCAAATTTTTATTTCTGCCACGGTGCGGGTATCAAAAGTGTCTTGTAGCTTTGTTAAGATGTGCTTGACTGTCCGTTTATCAGTGTCCGGCCAGGACTTGACTTCCCTCTGCGTGGCACCAGTTAGCTGAGGGATTAGAATGCTGACCCTCTGCCCTTCCGCCAAGGGGTGAACGTCAAACAGGCTATGCAGTCTCTCTTTGAAATCGTTAAGCGTATGCGACTCCCCTGAGTATTGTGGTAACCCGGCCACTCCTGGGATGTATGGCATAGACAGTGGCATTATGGGGGCTGCGGCAGCATCCGCTGTTGGAGCTTCGCCTAAGTTGGGCATCTTTCTCCCCTCCTAGTTCACCCTTGCCGGGGTAGGACTCACCGCTCCGGATGCTTATGTTGTCGCTCCTTGCACAGCCGGTCACCGAGACTGTGCAGCTGGTCACTTTACAGCCACACTCTTGCTGCACAGCTTCTCACACTTGTGATGCATTCACAGAGCTGCAGCAGCTGGGATCGTCGGATGGGTGGATCACTCGGTATAGGGCTCCAGCAGCTAGATGGATGGGATGGATGAGATCTCACAGACAGAGATGAAGCAGCTGGATCGATCGGATCACACAGCCCGCTGCAGGGGGAGACGACAATCTCCCCCCCTCAGTCTGATGCAAAGGGGAAGGCTGGCACCTTTCAGTCTGAGTGACAGGCAACTCTGGTACAGTCTATGCAAGTGGACATGGGACATGGGATTTGCTTGCATGCACAACAGCGGAAGAAGCAATGGTGCCACCCGCAGACACTGTTCCTGGACCCTGGGGTTCAGCCCACAAAGTGGGGTGCTTTGCTGCCATGTGCCTAATCATGCTGGTGGTAGTCAGGCTGGTCATTTTGCCACTCCTGCTGATGCTGGCCTGGCAGGTGGTGCAAATTGCCTTTTTGGGGTCATCGTCAGAGTCTTTAAAATACAACCAGACTCAGGAAGACCTAACAGTTGTACTGGCAACTTCCTTTGTGTTGGTGTTACAGGGAACGGTTGCCTGCCTTCTGTCTGCGGCCACCACACTGCTTCTTCCTGCCTGTTGGGATGCTCGGCCTCCCTCCCCCTGTGTGCTGCTGTCCTCGCTCTGCATGTCTTCCTGCCAGGTTGGGTCAGTTACTATATCATCCACCACCTCGTCTTCCACCTCCGCACCCTGGTCCTCCTGCTGACTTTCTGGCAATTGTGTCTCATCATCGTCCGCTTCTTGTGACACTTTCCCACCGTCTCCTTCGTGTGACCGTGGCTGCTCAATTATTTATATATATCTTGCCCCGCTTCAAGTGGACCGGGCGAGAAGCCCGAATCTATAAATGGAAAAGTGAACAGCTCTTCAGAGTGTCCAAGTGTGGGTTCAGTTGTCTCCGGGCACTCAGCATGGTGGGAGGAAGGAGGATCAGGGTGAGGAATATGCGGTCCACACTCACGGCTACTGAGACTTGACCATGTGGAAGACAGGGTGGTGGTGGTGGTGGCTAAGTGACTAGAAGCATTTTCCGCTATCCAACCAACAACGTTTTGACACTGTTCTGGGTTCAATAGTGGTGTGCTGCGGTCCCCTAGGAATTGGGACAGGAAGGTCGGGCGAGAAGATATGGGTGTTTGTTGTGGCACAATTTCAGCTTGCCCACGGCCTTGTCCTCGGCCTCTGAATGCATCATCACCATCACGCCCAGTTCCCCGTCCCTTGCCACGTGCCTTGCCCATTTTAAATGGAGGACAGTATCTTCCACGCTCACTACAAATGACTGAGTTTGGAGCGAACTTATATGTGATCCGTGTGACGGAGAAAACAGAGTTTTAAATACCTGGCCTGTAGGTAGCTAGTTTGAACAGCAAACTGGTGTGAATTGCTTCACTGACACACTGAAAGAAATTTTTAATGGAGGCCAGAAATGGCAGTATTTTCTGACAACGTATATGTGATCCGTGTTACGGAGAAAACAGAGTTTTAAATACCTGGCCTGTAGGTAACTAGTTTGAACAGCAAACCAGTGTCAAAAACTTCGCTGACACAGTGAAAAAAAATTGGAATGGAGGCCAAAAATGGCAGTATTTTCTGAAAACGTATATGTGATCCGTGTGACGGAGAAAACACAGTTTTAAATAGCTGGTTCTAAAGAGCGCCAAACATGCAGGGCGGGGACCCGAGCATCAGCCCGAGCATCTCGAAAGTACTCGGCGAGCTCTGAGCATCTCAAGTACTGAGATGCTCGGGCGAGTACCGAGTACTTGCGAGTATGCTCGCTCATCACTAATCACTATCTTTTAGTAAAATCTTTAATTCAGAGGTTGTAATTTTAGAGTCTATTCACTTGAATGCAGTTGGCTACAACCTAAATTGTAAAATGAGCTTTTTAGAAGACACGCTTAAAAACGTAAAGCGCTAATGGGATAAATGTATCTATTCTTCACAGATCATCATAGCTTTGAATTGTTATTACTTCAAAGAAAGTAACACCTACCTCTCCAAGAAAAAACTCGTCATCCCAACGTCTCACAACAGCTAATGCTCATCAAATCTGTCCTTTAGGCGAGCAATGCCAATATCAGATGAGACAGGAATGTGATGTTAGTCAATTTCCTCCTGCAGCTGGCTCACATAGCTGCAGGACAGAAAAAACAAGAGCTCAGGTAATAAAGATGGAGAAAGATACACAAGAAATACATGCTAAGAGAAAGGTTTGTAATAGTAATAATGAAGCCAAAATGTAATATAGATGAATTGCATCATTCCGGACAAATACTTTTCTGCCTGTCAAGAAAACATGTATTAATTCAGAAGATACATTATTTCCTTGTATTAACATATGATGGAGAAATCTGACACAACTGACCTGACTTATGAATGGTTTAAAATGAAAAGGCATGCATTGATCCATGTCAATGGTCATGATAAATGTATGCATTCTATGTTTAATTTTTTTTTTTTTTAAAGGGAATGTGTCATCAGAAAATGTCTTATTTTTAAATTACGTTTTTGTGCTAAATGTGTTTGTTAAAATTATTTGGCAGTGTTCTCTTTTTTTCACATCATTGTCTGTATTTAAAAAATATAAATTTTGCAACTCTCACACTGGCCACTGGGGCTATTTTAGACTTTATACTTCCTGTACATTTAGGAAGCATTTTCAACAGTTTCACTATCTTCTCAGCCAGTATTAAAATGACAGATTACTTCTCTATACACAGCTGATAGCTCAGGCTCCAGAAAATCACTATAGGTGATATCACGGCTGACCCTGCTTCCCCTCCCTTCACAATGAGGTTTGCACATGCTCATAAGAAGCTTCAATGCAAAAAATGGTTTGAGTCAGTCTATTGCTGCTAATGTACATGTAAATTTTCGGAAACAATAGAAAATATGAGCCTAGAATAGCCCTAGTTTCCAGTGTTAAAATTCCAAGATTTCCAATTATTATTTTGAATACAGATTGTTATACAGGGGAAAAGAGGGGCCAAAAAAACCCAAGACATTTGACGCAAAAAACTGATTTAAAAAATAGGTAATTTTCTGTTGACACATTCACTTTAGTAACACTTTCAATGATAAATAATTTCTTATTAAATCAGTACCAAAGAGTGAACATTTAATTCTTGGCACTAATTTGCGAAAGTGATTTGTAATTTTTAACCCACATGCATTAAAATTGCCATTCTTCCAGTAAGACCTAAACTGTCACAAAATTAAAGCTTGTTACCAGAAGTGTTGAGCCACCCCCGTAGTGTTCGGGTTCGGTTCGGTTTGTCGAACACCGGAATGTTCGCCGAACTGTTCGTCGAACTGTTCGTCGAACACCGTAGAACACCGTTAAAACCAATGGCAGGCAAACAATAACACATAGAAACACATAGAAAACACCTTCAAAGGTGTCCAAAAGCCGACAAACTGCTCAGAAGACACAACTAACACATGGAAAAGTGACAAGTACATATAGTCATGCGAAAAAAAAAGAGGTGGAGGAGTAAAAGGAGGGGGAGACACAGATATAGGCATGTCATGCCCTTCTAAAATCAAGAAAGGCTGGAGTAAAAATCTAAAATCAGCCTACCAACACACAGATGTCGTGACAAGAAAATTAAAATAAGAAATATCTTTAGGTAGAATGGCGGTTCCATTCAGAACACTTTCTTACAAGACGTAGTGGTATCCCCGTTGTGAGTTGTGCCAAAAACGGAACCCAATACATTCAGACTAATCCACCATTTGCCATATCCAAGGGGCAGGTTAGTAAACGACAACATTGACGCAGAACCAAGTACAGTAGTATATACTGTACATCCTTTGACAAGGCAATCAAGCGGATCAAGAAGTTGGGAAGGGTCACCCTAATGGACAAAACAGACATTGATGCGGCATTCCGGTTACTTATTACCTGTGCCTCCGAATAGTGTCCACCTATTGGGCTGCTTCTGGGAAGGAGCATACTATATAGATCACTGTTTGCCCATGGGGTGGTCCAGATCCTGCTCACTATTTGAGGCGTTTAGTTGCTTCCTCGAATGGGTTGTAATGGACGTTTCTAAGGGGGCACATATTATCCATTACCTCGACAACTTCTTATGCCTGGGCCCAAAAGATTCGCCACAATGTGAATACATGAGGTAGTCCACCTGTGAGAAGGAGAGAGCTGGAGGGAGAGCGGACACCACAGAGCCAAGGGGTTAGATGGAGAACGGAAGAAGGAAAGAGGGCAAGGGAGGTAAGGGAGTACAGTGGTAGGCTGACCTAAGCTCCACACGTTCCTGCTGGGTGGGGAACAGCCCTGGGAATAAAAGCCGCTTGCGCATCCCTTTGAGGTTACGGGCGCGAGCAGGCAGAGGGACTACGCTGGAGTGCGAAGCCGACACGGCCAGTCCGTTCCTGCCCATGCGACCTCCGTGTCACCGGGTTTGTGCAAGTGACGCGGTGGACCCTGACGGCCAGCCCCCCTCTCCCAATACTGGTGCCTGTCCGCTGGTGGGTGGAGCCCCCCCGCAGTGGGGGGGGTAACATCTGCAGAAGAAAGACCATCTTCCAGCCAAACTAAGATGTCTACTTCTTTTCGTGGACAATGTGATACGATCCCTTTCTTACAGACACGCCAATCGCTCCAAATTCCAGATGAGGCACAAAAACAGCAGGTGCTTCAACGGATATCAAGTGCTCCTTCAAGTGGGCTCTCCTCCACCTCAACTTCAACATCACAAATACTCCAGTCCTCAGAGGTGTCACCCCAATCGCACTTGCTTCCTCACAGCTCCCAAGTCTCCAGCTGCCCATCTGAGTATGGGGTAACACAGATGGTTGAGTCTGCACAGCTGTTTACTCATACTATAGCCTGGGAAACGGACGTCTGCTCCAGAGCTTCTGTTAATCCAGACGAGGAAATGATCTGCACTGATGCCCAGAATCTTTATAAGTCGGATCCAGGACCAGATGAAGAAGGTTCTGAGCATAATGTAGACCCTCGTTCTCAAACTGTAACTCCTGTTGGTGGAGACAATGATGAAGGCGATGATGATACTCAAATACCTGATTGGAGCGACAACTTGACTTTTTCGGTCAGGGCAGGAAGAGGTTGGCTCTGAGGACGACGGGTGTGAGAACACACAGGGTGATGATGACGAGGTTGGAGATCCCACTTACTGTCAACCCACAGTCAGCCAGTCGATGAGGTCAGCAGAGGAGGTGGAGGAGGATGCTATTGACGACGAGGTTAGGTTGCGCCTTCCTGGACAGAGACGGAGTACTGGAAGCACGTCAACAACTGCATCCTCAACCACAACTCAGCCTCTGACCACAAGTCGTGGTGGCTCTTCAGGTCACATGGGCTCTAAGCCTTGCATAGCCTGGGCATTTTTTCAGATCGATAAGGATGACCCAACTCATGTATCTGTAATATTTGTCACCAAAAGCTAAGTAGAGGCCAAAAAATCCATAGTTTGAGTACTTCATGCATGAACCGTCACATGGATATGAAGCATAAGTTGCAGTGGGAAGCTCACTGTGCTACAATGCGGCCTAGCGGGCCGGGCCAACCACCGTCTGCCCCATCTTGTGTATCTGCGGCCCCTTCATCCTCTGTGACTGGGGGGACAGCAGTCACACATGTTTGAGGACGCAGACCTGCCACCTCTTTACCCGCAACAGCCAGTGTGATTGGCAGGTCATCATTTCATTTGGACGTGGAAACACCAGCTGGTGTTGAGCGCTCTCCGACATTGAGAGCACCACCTTTGGATCAAGGCAACCTAACTTTTCCGCCTGCATCTTCCTCACAGACCGGCAGTTTGCCGTGGACACCCTACTCAACCCCGTCTAAGCACAACAGCCAGCCCTCGGTCCCTCAGATGTGGACAAGTAAAAGACGATTTCCTCCTAGCCATGACAGAGCTAAAAAGTTGAATTTCACCATCTGCAAGCTGTTGGCTAAAGAAATGCTGTCTGGTGGACACAGAGGATTTTCGAGACCTTATGTCCGTCGCAGTGCTCCAGTACCAGATGCCCAGTCGGCACTACTTCTCAAAGAAAGGTGTGCCTGCGCTATATCAGCATGTCGCACACAACATCACCGCTTCTTTGAGAAACTCTGTGTGTGACAGGGTGCATTTCACCAAAGACACTTGGACGAGTAGGCATGGACAGTGGCGTTACATGTCGCTGACTGGGCACAGGGTAACTATGGTGACAGCAGGACAAGGGGCTGCTGTCCAAGTCTTGCCGTCCTCACGAGTTGTGCGTCAATCCTCTTTATCTCGAAGTTCCTCCACTGCTTCTGCCTCTTCAACCTCCTCTCGGTCCTCCACCTGCACCCAAAGCCTGTCTGGTAATGCCACCCGCTTTCTAACTGCGCAGAAGGAATCCTGCACACCTCCTTACTATGCTGGCAGCAGGGCTCAATGTCTGGGAAATGTGAGTCACACAGCTGAGGAGTTGTGGTCAGCTCTGGAGACCCAGTTTCATGAATGGTTGTCTCCACTGGACCTGCAACCAGGGAAGGCCATGTGCGACAATACTGCAAACCTGGGTGCAGCCCTTCGTCGGGGCAATGTCACACACGTGCCTTGTATGGCTCACATGTTGAACCTGGTTGTCCAGTAATTTTTAACCCACTATCCCGGACTAGATGGCTTTCTTCAGAGGGCACGGTCGCTGTGTGCTCACTTCCACCGTTCGCATCCCGCAGCTCAACTACTAACATCTCTACAGAAGTCGTTGAGCCTGCCAGTTCACCGGCTGAAATGCGATGTGCCGACACGGTAGAATTCAACTCTGCACATGATGCAGCGACTGTGGCAGCACCGACAAGCCCTGGTGCAATACGTTCTGACGTATAGCCTGGGCCAACGAGATCCAGAGGTGGGGCAAATCACGCTGCAGGAGTGGTCTCAGATCAGGGACCTATGCACCCTTCTGCACAGTTTTGAAATGGCGACGAAGATATTTAGTGCTGACGATGCCATTATCAGCATGACTATTCCGGTGATTTACATGCTGGAGCGCACGTTAAACAGAATTCGGAGTCAGGTGGTGGGACAAGAGGAAGTGGAAGAAGTAGAGGAAGAGTCGTATGCGGAAGCGATAACATCTCCAAGGTCCAGACGGTCGGCAGCACCAAGGTGGCAGGCGTGGGAGGGTTGGTGAGAGGGATTAACCAGGGCGCATGGTAGCAGCCAAACTGTTGAGGAAGGTGCAGGAGTCGAGGAAGAAGTGGAGGACGAACTGGCGATGGGCATGGAAGACTCATCAGATGAGGGAGACCTTAATCACATTTCTGTTGTGCGAGGTTGGGGGGAGAGGGCAGAGGAAGGAAGCATGATTCTTACCTCGCTACCAACACAACAAGGACTTGGTCCTCCTGGATGCGCAAGACACATGAGTGCCTTCTTGCTGCACTACCTGCAACATGACCCTCGGATTGTCAGAATTCGAAGTAATCCCGACTACTGGGTTGCCACACTCTTAGATCCCCAGTACAAAAGTAAATTTGCTGAAATATTTCCTGCCATAGAAAGGGATTAACGCATGCAGGAGTATCAGCAGAGGCTGTTGCAGAATCTTACATGTGCTTTTCCACAAAACACCTGTGGTACCCGTAGTGAATCTAACAGTTCTAACTTGCCAACCGTGGGACTGTCGAGTCTTCATCACTCAAACCGTAACAGTAACACAGTATCTTCTGGTAACAGCAATTTTGTGGAATCGTTTCACCACTTTTTTAGACCATCCTTTGCAAGGCCACAGGAGACAAGAAGTCTGACACATAGTCAACGCCTAGAGAGGATGGTACAGGAGTATCTCCAAGTGAACATCGAAGCCATGACTGTGTCACTGGACCCTTGCTCATTTTGGGCTTCTAATCTGTAAAAATGTCCAGAGCTTGTCACTCCCACCTTGGAGATCTTGTCATGCCCTGCAGCCAGCGTTCTCTCTGAACGTGTGTTCGGCGCTGCTGGTGGTGTGCTGACAGATAAGCGCACGCGGCTGTCCACTGAGAATGTAGACAGACTCACGTTCATAAAGATGAACAAATCATGGATCCGAAAGGACTTTTCTACCCCTGTGTCATCCTGGGGAGAGTAAAAGCTTGAGGATTTGGCAAAATCACTTCACCAACCGTTTTAAGCAACTCTGGGGCAATTGATGCCACTTAAGTGGTGTCTGTGCCACAATTTTTGGTAGAAAAATAGAGACTCTTTCTGGAGTCCCCTTGCTGTGTTTTATGTGACGTTGGCATCGTCAATTCCAGGTGGGTTGGGTCGCTCCCCCCCCCTTTTAACCGTAAGAAACTACATACACTATGGCTTGGGGTAACACAGATGGTTGAGTCTGAAGAGCTGTTTACTCAGAGATCTGCTCCAAAGCTTCAGTGTCTGCTAGTCAGCGTAGTAGCCCAGCTCTGAAGCAAGCTACACCGCCTGTGTATCTAATAAGAATTTTAAACTGCATCTAGCCTAGGCAGACTGTGGGGACCCCAAACCAAACCCAGACGCTCAGCCCCCGTACCGCCCTACTTTCCTTGACAATACAATAATGTAACTCTTACAACTGGATGGGTGAGGATCGGTCACAGCTTTATTAACTCTTTATACTCATTCCATTAGAAAGGCATTTTATTTCTAAAATAATTCAGCTTGTTGCAGCATGCCCTGTGTCTCCACACCGGCAAGCTGGCCAACAAGTGTAACTCTCCAACATGTCCTTTCTATTTCCAGGCCACGGAGGATCCTGCGAACTCGTATGCAGGACTCTGACCCCCATCCATCACTCTTAACGCTTGTTCCACTCCGTCCTGGAGTCCTGACAGGAATATGTCCAGTCCAATATCCATTAAGTGAACACCGTCGGGCCATATAAGGTCTGCTTTATCTCCTTCCAGTTGTCGGTGTCGTATCACTACACTGTCTCTGTCTCTTCTAAATTTTGCCATCCGAATATTTATTACCCGCCTTGTCCGTTCGATGGCCGTGATGTCTCTGGCACCTTGCCATACCGCTATCGGCACAATCTCTGACCATACTATAGTTAGTTTTGTGAAAAATTCTCTGAAGCGCTCAGTGTCTAGTTTCATTATTGCCATTAGTTATGCGCTCTTGTGATGACCTAGGTCGTTTCCCCTGGCCTGTATAACTAAGATGACCGGACCTCTTGCCTCTCTCCCTACCTTGATTACCTCCATTAGTACCTGTGGCCATTGCAGGCCTCTAATACCTCTCCAGTTGAAATATGTGTTATGAAACTCTAATTTCCTCCCGCCTGGGCAGACTTTCTCCCTTTTTTCTGCCCAATATATATACGAGTGGCCTATCACCCACACTGTTGGCTGTCAAAGAAACAAACCACGTTAGGATAACAAGTCCGGTCTTATGTATCTCGCCAAACACGTGGATCGCCATCACCCTATCCTCTGAACTTCCGTTTCTGACAGTCCTGCTCTTGCTGCTTCCGTGGCCGCGCCTATGCAGATTGAGTGTGTCCCGTAATCTTTGGGGTGGTTCCCTGCCGATGTTAGGCATTTATTAAATATAGCTTGGAACTGGTATCTTGATAATGGCGTTCCATCAATGTGTGATAGGAAGAAATTACTTTGTGATCTGATGGTTATATATGTTTTTACTATTGTTACCCGACTCAGTGTACCGTTTGTGGGTTGTAGAAGTACCCAAGTGCTCCTTCCCACTGGAACCGTTTTCGATTTGCGTATGCGTAGACGTATTGCATTATTGGCTATGACTACGTCCTGGTGTAATAAGCCTCCACTGGTGGTAATTTTTGATTGAGGGACTAATTTGCTTATGCATAGCGCCCCGAAGAAGGCGATCGCAAATGCAGTAAACAGTAGTGTTGCTTCAAATTGTGAGTGTCATGATAATGGTGTTAGGGATATGATGTGAGAAATCAGTTTTAGTGACACGGGACAGGACGTCTACACTCCTGACTTGGCTGACCCCTTTTCCACCCTTTTATGGATTGTCTGATGATGAATCTCTTTGTCACATCTCCCCAATTCAGTAGTTGGAAGTGAAATGCTTCTACGGTCAGACACCGCTGCGCTGACGCCCCTGATATGCCCCTCATCATTAGCTGGTGGAGAAATTCTATGGTGACTTGTAATCTGGCTTGTTCACATTGGTCAACCCGTCTGCCTGCTACTAGTTGTGTCCACTCTTCCCATGCCTTACCGTATGCTTGCCACGTCGACGGGGCAACTGAGGCTCTGATTAATGGCATCAACTATTCGCCACTAGATCCCATAGGGAGGGTGGGCAACTGTTGCCCGATGGGTGGGCATTGGGGAGGAGCTCTGTGAAAATCTGCCAATTGAATTGTGATAAAGCATTAGCAGCAGCGTTAGACCCCTCAGCATCATGGCTAGCGCAGACCCATACATTGTGTTTTAGGCACAGGAATGCTAGCCGGCGTAGTAGGCCTAGCACTGGGAGAGACGATGATGCCATCTTATTAATGCAGTGCGCTAGGCTGGTGTTTTTTTTATGAAGCGTGTATTTTTGTTAGCCAGGCGCGCGCCCCATATTTCTATTGCTACCACTATTGGGAAGAAAAATTATTTTCCGGGCTAGATGCAGCTAAAAATTATTATTAATTTCAAAGCTGGTGGAGCTTGGTATAGATGGCCTAATACAATGAGTACCACACACTGCTACTATGCCCAAAATTATTTTCCGGGCTAGATGCAGCTAAAAATTATTATTAATTTCAAAGCTGGTGGAGCTTGGTATAGATGGCCTAATACAATGAGTACCACACACTGCTACTATGCCCAAAATTATTTTCCGGGCTAGATGCAGCTAAAAATTATTATTAATTTCAAAGCTGGTGGAGCTTGGTATAGATGGCCTAATACAATGAGTACCACACACTGCTATTATGGCCAAAATTATTTTTCGGGCTAGATGCAGCTAAAAATTATTATTAATTTCAAAGCTGGTGGAGCTTGGTATAGATGGCCTAATACAATGAGTACCACACACTGCTACTATGGCCAAAATTATTTTTCGGGCTAGATGCAGCTAAAAATTATTATTAATTTCAAAGCTGGTGGAGCTTGGTATAGATGGCCTAATACAATGAGTACCACACACTGCTACTATGGCCAAAATTATTTTCCGGGCTAGATGAAGCTAAAAACTATTATTAATTTCAAAGCTGGTGGAGCTTGGTATAGATGGCCTAATACAATCAGTACCACACACTGCTACTATGGCCAAAATTATTTTCCGGGCTAGATGCAGCTAAAAATTATTATTAATTTCAAAGCTGGTGGAGCTTAGTATAGATGGCCTAATAGATTGAGTACCACACACTGCTACAGGCCCAAAATTATTTTCCGGGCTAGATGCAGCTTAAAATTATTATTAATTTCAAAGCTGGTGGAGCTTAGTATAGATGGCCTAATAGATTAAGTACCACACACTGCTACTATGCCCAAAAGGTTTTACTTGGCTAGGTGCAGTAAAAAATTAATATTACATACACAGGTGGTATAGCTTGCAACACAGATAGGCTACTCCACTGACTAACACGCACTGCAAGAGGCCCAAAAGGATTTGCTTAACTAGATTTAGCCAAATGCTGTGAAAAACACTAGCACAGCACTAAAACAGACCTGTCTGGCAAAAAGTCCTAGGAAATGGCCCTCAAAATGGGCTGCAATTACAACTAGTCCCTACTCCCAACCTATCTTTCTATTTAAGAGCAAATTCGCTTGCAATTCACACAGTTAGAAAGTATAGTGCCCACAGCAGCAGCGGTGCCATCTAACACTCAGCTGCAGCAGTGAGAAAATGGTGGTGACGTGGAAAATGGCTGGGTCTTATAGGGCAAGGACATGTGACATACACAGCCAATGACACATGCCCTTGCTTGTGTGAAAAAAAGCACTTCGCTGCATGTGTGCACTGCTGATAGGCTGACAGACTGCACCTCCCCACTGTAAATGCGGGAAAAAAAAAAAATAGAGATCTTCATTATTTCTGCAGAGATCCATCCCCTGCCCCTCCCCCCGCCCTCTGTACACTCAAACTGTGTATTAACATTGATTAACAGCATTACTGTGAAAAAATCCAGTTACGATTTTGGTGCACAAACAGTTATCGAACATAACCTCGAACAACCGGATTTTTTTCAAATCGTTCGTGTTCGTCGAACGGCTCGAACACCGCCCAAAACAGCTCGAATTTGAGATTAGCGAACAGTTTGAGTCGAACACCGCTCATCTCTAGTGACCAGTGCACAGAAGAGTTGATAAGACTCAGACTCATAGTGATCAAGGTCCCTGAGTCCCATGAGTGAATGTAACACAGGTCGCTCATGCTCCTCCATTAGTCAGCTAATTTTATAAAGTTTCATAGAGAATGTGTAATGCAGATGTCAGAATGCAAAGCGCAGAGTCACAAAATGAGGGCAGTCAAATAGCTCTAAATAACAATTTATATAAGTATATATATTAAACAAAACTGACAGGGATTGCAACAGGGATTAGTAATGAGAGCAATATCACAATAGCAATAACAATAGCAATAACACACAATACATCACAATAGCAATATCAATAGCAATAAAATCCTTCTCTAAAATACTGTATCTAGCCCAAATATGGGATTAATCACTGAAGTCCATCAGTTCTGCAAATGGCCCTAGCGGGGCTCTTCGGTTATTCCCGCTAGGTCTTTAAGTCTTTTTCTGACAAAGTCAATTAGATCCCGTTTGGCTTGTTACACCTCTCCGGTCCCCGTCCCAACCTGATACCCTAAATCCGATTTTTCCTGGTACCGTGAGGGAGTGGTTGAAGTGACAGCCCTGTTCAGTGATGACACTCGTCGGCTTTTGCTGACGTCATCTCTCCAGCATGACTCGTTTCTATCCTCTCTTTTTCCTGTCAATCAGGGCGATTTACCACGTCGTGGGTTGGAGGGTCTTGTACATTTCCTAAATGTCATATCCAAGTCCCGGTCCTCTTCCATAGCCGTGACGCCCGAGGGACCACTGCGCTGATTCCCACACTCGTTCACTGGCAGCCACCCGTCTTGCCTTATGGGTCTCTCACCCCGGTCTCTCTCGCTGGTTATTTCAGGGCATCCGGCCTGCGTCACATCTCTTCCTGAGTCTGGTGCCAAAATCACCTCAGGCACTGCGCGCTCGACCGTTAAATTTTGAAATTCTCTGCTGGAGGTCACCTGACTGGGTCCAGCGTCCAAACTTGAAATGCTCCCCAGATGGCACTCTTTCTTCTTATTACATACATCTCGCACTGTTTCTCTGAAAGACTTTTCTCCTTCTATTACATTCCTCCCTCCTCTTTGATAGCCAGTCCCCAGGCGAGTGGATTCTTTGCGAGATCAATGCCTCCTTCGAGGCAGCATAAGTTCAGACAAGAGTTGAGCACACTCTTCTGTTTTCTGTTGAATTTGAGACCAGATAAACTCTGATTGAGCATATCGGTTAGGAGGGATCCCGGCATTAGCCTGTTCAGTTCTGCGGGGTTCCTCCCGCGAAGGTGATTCTGGGGTATCTGATAAATCAAGCAGTGAAGATTGTAAATCGCCTCCTGATCCATTTTGTATCTCACTCAGGACTGAAGGGCTCAATTGCATTGTAGCCCATCCTTCTTCGTCTTCCAGAGTCACTATGTGTGGCACTTCAGCTAGTTTTTCCGCAGGCTCAGTTCTGTTGCAGTCCTCTGCTTCGGACGAACAGGGTCGTAGCATATTACGGTGCAACACCCTAGATGTCGTGGCATCACCCCCTTCAGGCCTAACCTTGTAGACTGAATTCTTTGGATGGATCTGCATCACCACTCGATATGGTACCGCCTCCCAACGATGGTCTAGCTTACTCCCAACCGGTTTGGCCCTTACTAACATACGATCTCCTGGTCCTGGTCACCGAAATTGGGGGCCGCCCTGTGTGCTCTACTTCCTGAAACTTCTGCGCAACCAGCTTTATCACTGTATGAAGCCGCCATCTGTGTTCTCGAATCCAGGTACTTGGACTGTTGTACGGACCGGGATCTTCTGAGTCTAGCTCTAGCTCAGTAATCTCTCGTCCATTCCTTCCAAACAGCAGCATAGAAGGTGTGTAACCAGTAGTCGCATGAACCCGATTATTATACACCCACACCAAATCGGACACGAACTCGGGCCATTTCATTGTCTTGTCCTCTTCCAACGTCTGTAACATCTGCAACAAGGTTCGGCTGAAGTGCTCACATGCCCCATTTTCCTGGGGGTGATAGGGCGTTGTTTGAGATCTGTTGATCCCATAGATATGATATAACTCATCCATGACTCGCCCTTGGAAGCAGGCCCCTTGGTCAGAATGTGTCTGCTTCGAACAACCATAGATCTGAATGAAATCTTGACAAATGGCCTTGGCTGCAGTTTCTGCCATCTCATCCCAAGTATGTGTCACCACTGCAAACTTGGTGAAATGATCGGTCATTACCAAACAATTCCCGTTGCCTTTGTATGAAGTAGAGATGAGTGGTGTTCGACTAGAACTGTTCGCCAATCTCAAATTCGAGCTGTTTTGGGCGGTGTTCGAGCCGTTCGACGAACGCGAACGATTTGCAAAAAATTTGGCTGTTCGAGGTTATATTTGATAACTGTTCGTGCACCAAAAGCGTGTCCTGAATGTCTGGCGATATTTAGAGCACCAATCATGCAGGGATTGTCTGCCACTCACTGCAATGCCACAGCCATGGTGGTTGTGGCATTACAGTGGTTGCCCAAATCGATGGGAACAGTGCTCACAGTGAAACATGAAAAGCCGGCAATTCAGCAGCGGCATACACCGGTACCAGACAATTTAGAACAGAATGAATAGAGTATCACACATAGATTAGATAGATAGAAACATGTCAGTCACATATATAAGAAGTACAGTGACAGTGTTGGTTACTGTACTTGTCATTTAGTGTTAAAGGATTTATTAAAAAAAATAATAGTGTTTTCATGCACCGTCTCTTTAAAAAAGCCGGCCGGCAATTCAGCAGCGGTACCCGACAATTTATAACAGAAAGAATAGAGCATCACACATAGATTAGATACATAGAAACATGTCAGTCACACATATAAGAAGAACAGTGATAGTGTTGATTACTGTACTTGTCATTTAGTGTTAAAATAAAGGATTTATTAACAAAAAAATTGGCGTGGGGTTCCCCGTAATTTTAGTCTCTAGCAGAGGTTAAGCAGACGGCTGGGGCAGATGTTTGAAGCCTGGGAAGGGGGTAATACCCACGGAGCTTCCCAGGCTACTAATATCAGCCCCCAGCTGAATGCCTAGCCTTTACTAGCTATTAAAATGGGGGACCCCCAAAAAAATGATGTGGGGTCCCCCCTATTTTAATAGCTAGCAAAGGCTAGGCAGACAGCGGGGGGCTGATATTAATAGCCCAGGAATGGTGCCATGAATATTGGCCCCCTCCCAGGCTAGAAACACCAGCCGTCAGCCACCCCAGAAATGGCGCATCCATAGGATGTGCCAATTCTGGCACTTAGCCTCGCTCTTCCCACTGCCCTGTAGCGGTGGCAGTGGGGTAATAGGGCTGGGGTTGATGTCAGCTTATAATACCAGCTGACATCAAGCCCAAGTTAGTAATGGAGAGGCGTCTATAAGATACCCCCATTACTAACCCCATAGTCAAAGCTAAAAAAAAACACAAAAACCCAGAATAAAGTTCTTTAATTGAAATAAAGACACAATTCTTTATTGTTCTAAATTAAACCATACTTACCATCACGCCCATTCCAGCTGAAGCCAATGATCTCCTGCAATAAAAGTAAAATAATAAAGCAACATCATCCTTACCTTTCCATGGTTCCCACGACAGCTTCAGCTCTGCTACATTCACATGACAGGCTGGACCGCAGCAGAACGCTGCCATCCAGCTTGCCATGCAGCAGACACTGAGAAGCTCAGGCATGCTTGCGCTCTGCAGTGTCTGGCTGTGACGGCATAAAGATGAGCCGAGGTCATGTCCAATGACCTCGGCTCACCTCATGCACGTCACTGACAGCGTGGGAAAATTCTCAGCGCTCAGCGCTTCAGCAGGGGAATTCTCCCACGCTGGGATGGCATTGAGATGACAGGCTGAGCGCTGCCATCCAGCATGCCATCCTTCATAGACACTGCAGAGCGCAGGCATGCTTGCACTCTGCAGTGTCTCTGAAGGATGACAAGCTGGATGGCAGCGCTCAGCTGTGATCCAGCCTGTCATCTCAATGTCTTATAGACGCCTCTCCATTACTAACTGTAACATACCTGGCGGCGTCCTTGCATAGTGGCCAATCTCCCACTGTGCAAGAGCGCGCACTTGATCTCCAGTCCAGTCTGCTAGCCTGGCTTCCCTCCATGCTGTCTGTTTGCCTCTGTTTCTGCTGCTTAAGGGCGGCGCTAGATCACTTCCTGTTTCTTGTACCTGCTGCGGGCACACCCCTTGTGCGTCCTCAGCCTATTGCTGTGTGTCATCTGGTATTTAACCCAGCTCCTCCCAAGAAACCCTGCCTGAGCATTGTGTTCTGTCAGTTGGCTTCTGGTCACTGATATGCCAGGTCCCGTTTATGTTTCCTGTCTTCGGTATCAGTTCCCGTGTCTGAACTGTGTCCTGTCTGTATTATCTTCTAGCCTGTTGTCTTCTGCCTATCCTGGAGGCTGTATTTCCAGGCCTGTGTGAACACGCTCTTAGCCTGTTCTTTCCGCCTTCTAGGGGCCACATACCTAGACCCGTTCCTGTATCTTGCCTGTTTCTGTCTGAACACGCTTCTAGGCTGTTCGTTCCACCTTCTAGGGGCCGTATACCTAGACCCGCTCCTGTATCTTGCTGCTGTGTCTGTTCTTGTCTGAATACTCTCCTAGCCTGTTTCCTGTTTTTCTCTACGTCCGTACCTTCCCTTTTTCTGCAGAGTCTGAACTCGTACCTAATTCCTGCTCGTTGTCACTGTACTTCCGTTTGTGAGTTTGTGGTCCACTCGCTACTTAACTGCAAGTACCCTGTGGGTATCTGGTTCTGCCTTTCCCTTCCTGTCTGTTCCGTGTGTACAGAGCCCTGTCCCTCCTGCTCTGCCTTGCTCACCGCTCCGGCGGCTCTTGCCCGCTCAGCCCCGTCCACCGCATCTGCGGTTTCGCTTTGCTCAGCCCTGTCCACCTCGTCTGCGGTTTCGCTTTGCTCAGCCCTGTCCACCACGTCTGCTGTTTCGCTTTGCTCAGCCCTGTCCACCGCGTCTGCGGTGCCTATGGATGCGCCATTTCTGGGGCGGCTGACGGCTGGTGTTTCTAGCCTGGGAGGGGGCCAATATTCATGGCACCCTTCCTGGGCTATTAATATCAACCCCCAGCTGTCTGCCTAGCCTTTGCTAGCTATTAAAATAGGGGGGACCCCATGTCATTTTTTTTGGGGTCCCCCATTTTAACAGCTAGTAATGGCTAGGTATTCAGCTGGGGGCTGATATTAGTAGCCTGGGAAGCTCCGTGGGTATTACCCCCTTCCCAGGCTTCAAACATCTGCCCCAGCCGTCTTCTTAACCTCCGCTAGAGACTAAAATTACGGGGAACCCCACGCCAATTTTTTTTGTAATAAATCCTTTATTTTAACACTAAATGACAAGTACAGTAATCAACACTATCACTGTACTTCTTATATATGTGACTGACATGTTTCTTTGTATCTAATCTATGTGTGATACTCTATTCTTTCTGTTATAAATTGTCGGGTACCGCTGCTGAATTGCCGGCCGGCTTTTTTAAAGAGACGGTGCATGAAAACACTATTATTTTTTTAAATAAATCCTTTAACACTAAATGACAAGTACAGTAAGCAACACTGTCACTGTACTTCTTATACATGTGACTGACATGTTTCTATCTATCTAATCTATGTGTGATGCTCTATTCCTTCTTGTCTAAATTGTCTGGTACCGGTGTATGCAGCTGCTGAATTGCCGGTCGGCTTTTTTAAAGAGAGTGTCTTCTGAGCAGTTTGTCAGCTTTTGGACACATTTGAAGGTGTTTTCTATGTGTTTCTATGTGTTTTTGTTTGCCTGCCATTGGTTTTAACGGTGTTCGACGGTGTTCTAAGGTGCTTGACGAACAGTTCCACGAACATCCCGGTGTTCGACGAACCGAACCGAACCCGAACACAACGGGGGTGGCTCAACACTAGTATGAAGTTCCAATCATCAGATAATTGATCATCAGAACCTCTAGTGGTGCAGAAGTTCGGATGGTCTGAATGGGAGCTCTTTGTTCATGGGGCTTGCTCAACTCCCATTGCCGACACTTTTGGCAAACTTCTTCAATTTCTTGCCACAGTTGGGTCCAATATATCAGTCGTTGTAACTACCGGAATGTCTTCTCCACGCCGAAGTGGGCACCTCTTCCATGAGCCTCCTGGGCTAATTGTGTTACTAGTGTTCCTGGGACTAATACCTGACAGGTCACGTCAAACTCTCGAGGTAGCTGAACTTTCCGGCATAGCAAGCCATCCTTCAAGAAGAGTCTTTCCCACTGACCTAAGATTTGCAGAGTAGTTGGGAGTGAAGCAGCTCTAGCCTCCTGGTCGGGCCTCTGACCTAGAGCGACCCATTCCCTAAGCTTTGCCAACTCCGGGTCGAACCGTTGCAACTGTATCCACTCGTCTCTTGAGCGACCCAGGATTTGAGTGGGCCTTGCCTTTTCTTTGGAGTTATGAGTATCGATTACAGCTGCAGAGAATTAACGAAAATCCGGAATCTCGTCACCTTCCAGCTCTTCATCTATATCTCTCTTGGGCCCCATCTGAGTGACCCGGGACAGAGCATCTGCATGGGTGTTCAGGGCCTTAGACCGATAAGCGATTTTTTACTGGTATTTAGACATCCTTGCAACCCACCGTTGTTCCAATGAGCCCAACTTTGCGTTTTCCAAATGAGCCAAATGATTATTGTCCGTCCCCACTTGTACTTCTGAACCTGACAAGTACTCCGCAAATTTCTCAGTCATGGACCATACAAGTGCCAGTAGCTAAAGTTTGAACAAACTGTAGTTATCTGCATTCTTCTAAGTGTCCCGAAGTGACCGACTGGCATACGCGATCACCCGCTCTTTTCCTTCTTGCACTTGAGCCAACACTGCTCCCAGTCCATGTAGACTTCCATTAGTGTACAATACAAAAGGCTGTGAGAAATCCGCATAGGCCAGTATTGGGGAGGTCGTTAGCGCCATTTTCAATGCTCGAAACGCCTCTTCCTGTCGTGGCCCCCACTGAATAGGTTGCCGCTTTGCTCCTTCAGCCGTTCCCCTCAGTAATTCATTGAGCTGGACCGCAATCTTAGCGAAGCCTTTTATGAATCTGCGGTAATATCCAGCGAGTCCTAGAAATGCTCTCAACTCCCTTAAGTTGACTGGTGTGGGCCACTTCTGCACTACAGCTACTTCCTCAGCAGTGGGATATACTCCCGCAGTGGACACAGTGTGCCCCAAATATTCAATTTCTCGTTTGACGAGATGCCAACACTTGCGAGGCTTGATTTTCAATCCATGCCTCTGAAGTCGTTCTAGCACTTGTTCCAGTCGGCGGAGATGATCTTCAAACGTGGCTGAATAAATAATTATATCATTCAGATAAATTAAAGTAGCTTTGAAGTTGAGGTCCCCCAAGCATCTCTCCATCAATCTTTGAAATGTTCCTGGTGCATTTGTCAGCCCAAACGGCATCCGGTTAAACCCAAACAAACCCATAGGAAGAACAAAAGCAGTTTTCGGACGATCTTTCTCAGCTACCGACACCTGCCAATAGCCACTGGTCAGGTCAAGAAAAGAGAAGAATTTTGCTCTTCCTAATGCAGATACAGATTCTTCTATTCGGGTTAATGGGTATGAGTCTCGCACGGTACATGCATTCAATTTCCGATAATCTACGCAAAATCTCAGAGTACCGTCTTTTTTTCGAACTAGCACAATAGGAGCTGCCCAAGGACTCTGACTTTCGCAAATTACACCATTCCGCAACATATGGTCTAAAATTTCTTTCACCTCCTGGTACATTTGAGATGGGATCTGCCGATACTTTTCCAGAATGGGAGCCGTATTTCCTGTGGGTATTTCGTGTTGAATATCTCAAGTGCACCCGAAATCATCTTCATGTTGTGCAAACACCCCCTGGTAACGCTGTAAAAGTTGCTCGATCTGCCTAACTTGTCCAGCCGAGAACTCAGTGAGATTAGCCTCCATTTGCTCTAAGAGGAAACGCCCAGCCAAAGGTTCCCTTTTGACTTCTTGCCTGTGAAGGGACACCTCTAGGGTCCATGGTTCTCAGTCCATGGGCTCCAACTCTATAGCATACACTCTGGTTAGGTCCTCTGGCATTATGCAAACTCGCGCTATGATTTGGAGGGGCAACAACTGTAGGTTTGTGCCACTTAGGTTAATACAGCGTACGGGTACTCGACCCTGGCGCACGGTAGCCAGTGTGCGAGCAACCAGAAGTCCAGCAGGCGCCTCTTCCCCTTCTATTGCTTCTGTCTGAATGTCCATACCCTCTAATGATACATGTGCCAGCAGTTCGGATTATGGAGGATTTTAGTTTTAAGTTATTGGCAGAATGGAGGGCACGTGTAGGGTGGTAGACTGAGACAAGGGAGGAGATGTAGGGGGGTACTGAAGCATGGAGCACTTTGTGGGTAAGCGTGATAGGTTTAAATTGAACTCTATATTGGATGGGCAACCAATGCAATGACTGGCACAGGGAAGAGGCATCGGTGTAGCGGTTGGCGAGGAATATGATCCTGGCTGCTGCATTAAGGACAGATTGGAGAGGGGAGAGTTTAGTAAGAGGGAGACCGATTAGTAGAGAGTTGCAATAGTCGAGACGAGAATGAATAAGAGCTACAGTAAGAGTTTTTGCCGAGTCAAAGGTGAGAAAAGTCCTGATTCTTGAGATGTTTTTGAGGTGTAGATGACATGAACGAGCAAGTGATTTGATGTGAGGAGTGAAGGAAAGATCTGAATCAAAAATGACCCCAAGACAGTGGGCTTGTTGCTGGGGAGTAATGGTTGAGCCACAAACGGAAATGGCAATATCGGGCACAGGTAGGTTAGTGGAGGGAGGAAATACGAGTAGTTCAGTTTTTGACAGATTCAGTTTTAGTGCAATGCATTAATATATTAATAGTCTCTTTTTCCTTTTGAACTCTCTGAAATAACTGCAACCGTAAATGCCCCAGATCCGTAGTATAACCGTGCATGTCTTCCAGAATTTTGATCACTTTTTCTACAGTGTCACGGTCCCCGGGTGGGCGGTACATTACAGTCTGTTGGGCTTCCCCATTAAGGGTTAAAAGGGCCAACTGAGCCTGAGCTAGGGGATTAAGGGGATACATACGTAGCATACTTTTCAGTCTCTCTGCCCAGTCCCACAGTGACGTACCATCCCCCGTAAATTTGGGAAGGTGACTGAGCATAGCCCCCAAGGGTATATGTCCACTTTGGCTTGTTCCACCTCACCGGTCCCCCTCCCAACCTGATACCCTAAATCCGATTGTTCCCGATACCGTGAGGGAGCGGTTGAAGTGACAGCCCTGTTCAGTGATGACACTCGTCGGCTTTTGCTGATGTGATCTCTCCGGCACGACTCATTTCTATCCTCTCTTTGTCCTGTTAATCGGGGCGGTTTATCATGTTGTGGGTAGGAGGGTCTTGTATATTTCCTTAATGTTGTATCCAAGTCCCGGTCCTCTTCTGTAGCCATGACACCCGAGGGACCGCTGTGCTGAATCCCACACTCGTTCACTGGCAGCCACCCGTCTTGCCTTATGGGTCTCTCACCCCGGTCTCTCTCGCTGGTTCCTTCAGCGCATCCAGCCTGCGTCACGTCTTTTCCTGTGTCTGGCGCCGAAATCAACTCAGGCACTGCACGCTCAACCGTTAAATTTTGAAATTCTCTGCGGGAGGTCACCTGACCGGGTCCAGCGTCCAAACTTGAAATGCTCACCAGATGGCGCTCTTTCTACTTATTACATACAGTACATCTCACACTGATTTTCTGAAAGACTTTTCTCCTTCTATTACAAATGCATAATTGTATTCATATTTACACAAGAGATTTTTGGACCCCAATGGTTATTTATTTTACTCTCTTATAATACATTGATGCCATTAATTCCACAGCAATTTTCAAACATTGTCATCACTGTCCTCATTGGGGCTCATAATCTAAATTCCCTATCAGTATGACTTAGGAGTGTGGGAGGAAACCAGAGTCCCTAAAGGAAACCACGCAAAGACTGGGAGAACATACAAACTCCTTGCAGATGTTGTACTTGGTGAGATTTGAAGCCAGGACCCCAGCACTGCAAGACTAAAGTGCTAAACACTGAGCCACTGTAATAATTGGGAATGTATCACCTATCCTTCTAAATAGATTCTTAGTAGAGTTGAGAGGATCGATTTGCGAGACTCCAGTCCAAGGTTCAGCTCTGTAGTTCCTAGAAGCTAGATGATGGTTCTCTTACCTTCCAGTGTCCCCGTTGAGACTTTTATTTAGCCAGGGCTGGCGTGACATAATCTGTGATTCACGTCACACAGATGATGTCAGGCCAGCCCTAACAAATCAAATGCAGCGCCGGGGATGCCGGAAAGTAAACGTTTTGCGAGACTCCTGTCTAGCCACCTGGTACCATTGACAGTGGTCTAGAGTCCGGTGAATCAATCCACTCAACTGTAATTAAAAGTTTTCATTTTTGGACAACCCAACTACACAACATGACAACCTAGCTTTCAATAACCTATGTCCTCTGCTATCCAAAACAATGATCCATACCTTACAAAATCTCAAGCAAAACAAGTTTTATCTTCTCCACAATGTTCTAGGTTTCACTTTTACGTGATACAGAATGATTTCATGGCCTGTAATGATTTAAAGTTAGCAATGTGACCACAGGAATGGTTTAAAAAACAAAATTAATAGAAATGGATAGACTGTAGCAATTGTGTTAGTTAATGGCTCAAGCTATCACTAGAATTAAAGGTGCATGCAGTGAAAAAAGCACATTGTGAAGTATTTATGTCTTTTGAGCCATTGTTATAGTGTAGAAAAGTTGCAAACTGTAGCACATGACATATTTGTGTTACAATTTGTGACTTTTTTAGTGTGGTATCCCAGTACCCGGTCTACTGCTACTGAGTGAAACAGTTGTTGTGTGGCAGTAGATTTGTTCCAGTGTGCCAGAACTTCTTAAGGCACTGTGATTTAAGAGAATTATGCATTGTACTTTGCTATCATCTACTGGTTAATGTATGCATATGACAGTTAGGTGTTCAATTTCCTCACAATAAACTACTATAGAAATTGCTGGGAGGGAAGGAGCCTCTCAGCTCAGTGCACACACTTTCGGTGAGCTGGTTCAAACCAGTCTAGTTCTGCTTAGTCCAGTCAAGGAAAAGCAAGGAAGCTCCCTGAATCCTTTCCAGTCCATGCTCAGAGAACATCATTCTTTAAATAGTCGGCTCCACAAAGAAGTGAAGCTATATACAGTCAAGAGAGGAAAGACTGAACAAGTGCTCTCCTACATACTGGTTTTCCTATGAGCTTCCAGCCAGAACCAGTTCCACGTGTCTCCCATGTCGTGAACTTTGTCCGACCTTCCACCTGCAATAGCGCAGTACAGTAGGGCCAAAGCCATGAGTAATTTCATACTACTAGTGCGTCACCATGGGGAGCTAACCTGTGAAGGTCCCTCCATCATTGTAGCATTATAATATTTCCTTCAATAGCAAGGGAAAAGAACTGAGCTCCAGTCGCCCTGAGAGGCCCTAAACTTGCTTGTTTCATAAGGAGAAGACACCTCCTTTTCATACGCACAATATGCAGTGTAACCTATACTGTGAATTTCTGCCACTTTGCCTTTAAAGGGAACCTGTCATGTCATATTAGGATCAAAACTGTCCCTAGTGCATTGTTAGTGATACAATGTACATCAATAACATGTTTTTTTCAATAAAAACGGTGCTGTAATCATGTCTAATAATCACTTTATATAGTTAGATAGTATCTGCTCATTCAGTCATAGGGGTGTGCTTCCTTATCGCTCAGTCACGGGTGTTGCCGCCCATGCAATTTTATTGGTGTTCCGGATTGTGCCGACATCACTCGAATCCGCTGTAAAATCCTGCACTTGCACAGTGTGGAGTGTGGAGCCGCACTTGCTCAGTGTTGAGTGGGGAGCATGGCTTCACATTGTGCAAGTACGGCTCCACGCTCCCCACTGCGCAAGTGCAGGATTTTACAGTAAATTCGAGTGATCTTGGCGCATCGCAAAACATTAATCAAATTGTGTGGGCGGTGACTGAATGATCAGGTACTAACAACGTCATCACTAACAATACACCGGGGACAGTTTTGATGCTAAAAATGACATGACAGGTTCCCTTTAAGAGAAAGACTGTACCCTATTGTCTCCCTCAATAAATTGTTATGTTTACAAGTTCACCCATGTGTCTGGCTGGGGTGCACCAACACCTGCACCCAGACATTACCTCTACAGGGGTGCCCAAGGGAAGTCTTATACAATCTCCAAGTGCCACCTCCTCCTATTGACAATTGTTATGGACAAGGGAGGGAAATATTTAGGGGTTCAGAGACCCAGCTACCATGACATTAAAATCTGCTGCCAGTGGAATCACAATGTCCCAGCCAGCTGACCCTTCTGCAACATCTGGTGCCTCCCCTTTGGCTCACTGGACTCACATATAGCTATGGTACTTTTGAAAGGTGGTGAGAAAAATGAAAGGGGTTCACACAAGAAAGGTGTAAGTAACCTCGGTCTGTCAATAAAACGCATTTTAATCCAGAAAGTGAAGCAAAAATTGGCACAAGTCTAAGCTTTTTTGAGCCAAAAAATAAAATCTTTGCCAAATCTAAAGTCAGATGAAAATGTGGCAAACTTATTAAAAGGAATGTGCTTTTTGATAAATTAATGACATTAATTACTTATACACAAGTTAGTTTAATACTAAATCTTCCCAGTTTATCTTTATTTGTATCTAGCAAAAATGTGATCTAAATACTTATTAGTAGCTTCTGTCATTTGACAGCATTGCTCACTATTTCTCCAGACAGTTAGAGAATCTTTCACCACTTTGGGGTGCCCTTTTTATTTAAGAAAAGAGTGGGCAAGTACAGACTGGTGATTTTTCTAAATAACACAGAAGTAGTCAACTTTGGCAAGAAAGTTTGGTTCAAACGTCCGGGATGCTGCAACCCTCCTTGTCCCTCCTCAATATGAAAGAGTTAAATCTTGTGTGTTATTGTGATTTTTCACTCTTTCTATGAACTAAGTGCTGCCATATCCTTTTCTAAATAGTTAGTAAAGGTGATATCATTAGATATTAGTAAAGTATATGGCAGTGCTTGGTGAGGGTTCATTCAAACAAGCGTATTAAATGTCCATATTAAAAATGGGTAACATACGGACAGTGCACTGACCAATGCAAGTCAATGTGATAATTCACATGAACATTTTTACAGACAGACCCATGGTTAGCAGGTAAGAAATCGTTGCATGAGCTACTCAAATCTGTATTCTGGATCAGACTCGCCCATTATAAGTCAATGAGTGTGCAAAAACAGACCACACATAGGTTACAATCGATTTGCCATACGTTTTTCACAGATCCATTCCAATTATTAACATAGGAAAGCGTATTAGACTTTTATTATATTGTGCATGTAAAAATGGATGCCATATCTATGTTGAAACGAACACACGGATGGCATGTGGATTGTATACGGATGACAATGCAAATGAAAAATTGTCATTTTTTATTGGATAAAAAACAAGACAATTTTGTATAGACTCATCTGAACCCAACCTTAGTGCAAAGAGCAAGATCTTGTGGCAACATTCAGGATCTAACACATTCATAGTGTGGAGGGTGGTGGGATACTGTTCTACATGCCAGGATCCCAATACCCAGAAGTTCACACTCGATTTTTTCTAGAAAGTCTGGTATTTTAGGGATGTGTTAGGTACTCTTCTGTTTAGAAAAATCACCAGTCTGGGGTTGCCTATTCTTTTGTTAAATAAAAAGGGCAACCCCAGACTGGAAATAAGTAATTTTTAAGACGGTCTCAGATAACTTGGGTCACCCATTACGTGTGGAAGTGAAATATGTCTTGGGTTGGATTTTGTAGTTTAGGGGTTTCACATACAGTATTTTAAGAAAAAAATATTTTAAATGCTGTTTTTCTTGGTTGTTTTTCCTGCCTTATATTTTATTTCCTGCCCTATATTTTTTTTAAAAACACTGTCATGAGATGTTAGTTACAAAACCAAGCACAATTTAGGTGTTATTTTATATATTTCTCCATAGCTTTCTCTATGGGACTTAGAAAATACACAAATAAAAACATAACACACCTAAAGCATATTGCATAAAAAAATCCAGCTGACCTCAAAGCACCACTCCAGCATTTTATTTTATTTCACCACTGGAGCAGTAATTAAAATCCAAGTCCCTTGCCTCCTGTCTGATACTCATCTTCCGGGGTTTTCATCTGTTTTCCCCGCCGCTCTGGCTTGTCTCCTGCAGTTTGTGACCTGATGGCTGTTCCAGTGTTTTATGGAGTGGTGCATTAGGTCATTAATCAATGTAAGTCTATGAGAGCCTTGTTCTGGCATCGTTCTGGCTCTCACAGACTTGGATTGAGACCTTGTGATGTAACTTCTGAGTTCCAGCCAGTCAAAAGCTGCACTCACAAGAAAGCGCCTCAAGACCGGACCGGCGTAGAAAAAACAGTCAAGACGCAGGAAGGTGAGTATGTGACTAGGGTCAGGGGACTTACGTTTAAATCACCACTCCAGCTGAGAAAGAAACAAAACGCTGGAGTGGTGCTTTCAAGGATGCCCCAAAAAATAGTACAAATGTGAAAAATAAAAAACCCTACTGTTTGTAATTGTTCATATATTCTGCTATTGACTTACAACCAAAATATGCTGCAGCATTTAAAAAAATATAAAATAAAAAAAAAAAAAACCACACATCTGACCTTTACATTAAGAGTGCAAACCCGCCGTGGATCTCCTGACCTGAACTCAACAGCCTGTTAGACATTTATACTGTACTAGGACTATGAATGTGTGACGCTGGCCTTAGGCAGAAATCACACATACCTTTTATTGGGGAGATTTTTTGAGTCCCACACAGCGTAGATGCAGAAAAAAAACAGAAAGAAGCATCAGTCTTTCCTAAATACTTCTCCTTCGACCAATTCTGTATTTTTGACCCATTCCTAATTTTGGCTTACAAATACTGAGGAAAATACTGACCAAATACTGATAGTGGAGCTGAAGCCTTAAAAGTACACTAAAATCTGCATGTGTGACTCCAGCCTAAGGAAAGTCTGTATAGTAGACCTACAGTGCTGGCCAAAAGTATTGGCACCCCTGCAATTCTGTCAGATAATACTCAGTTTCTTCCTGAAAATGATTACAATCACAAAATCTTTGGTATTATTATCTTCATTTAATTTGCTTGCAAGGAAAAAACACAAAAGAGATTGAAGCAAAAATCAAATCATTGATCATTTCACACAAAACTCCAAAAAATGGCCGGACAAAAGTATTGGCACCCTCAGCCTAATACTTGGTTGCACAACCTTTAGCCAAAATAACTGCGAACAACCGCTTCCGGTAACCATCAATGAGTTTCTTACAATGCTCTGCTGGAATTGTAGACCATTCTTCTTTGGCAAACTGCTCCAGGTCCCTGATATTTGAAGGGTGCCTTTTCCAAACTGCCATTTTGAGATCTCTCCACAGGTGTTCTATGGGATTCAGGTCTGGACTCATTGCTGGCCACCTTAGAAGTCTCCAGTGCTTTCTCTCAAACCATTTTATAGTGCTTTTAGAAGTGTGTTTTGGGTCATTGTCCTGCTGGAAGACCCATGACCTCTGAGGGAGACCCAGCTTTCTCACACTGGGCCCTACATTATGCTGCAAAATTTGTTGGTAGTCTTCAGACTTCATAATGCCATGCACACGGTCAAGCAGTCCAGTGCCAGAGGCAGCAAAGCAACCCCAAAACATCAGGGAACCTCCGCCATGTTTGACTATAGGGAACGTGTTCTTTTCTTTGAATGCCTCTTTTTTTTTTCCTGTACACTCTCTGTTGATGCTTTTACCCCAAAAGCTCTACTTTTGTCTCATCTGACCAGAGGACATTCTTCCAAAACGTTTTAGGCTTTCTCAGGTAAGTTTTGGCAAACTCCAGCCTGGCTTTTTTATGTCTCGGGGTAAGAAGTGGGGTCTTCCTGGGTATCCTACCATACAGTCCCTTTTCATTCAGATGTCGACGGATAGTATGGGTTGACACTGTTGTACCCTCGGACTGCAGGGCAGCTTGAACTTGTTTGGATGTTAGTCGAGGTTCTTTATCCACCATCCGCACAATCTTGCATTGAAATCTCTCGTCAATTTTTCTTTTCTGTCCACATCTAGGGAGGTTAGCCACAGTGCCATAGGCTTTAAACTTCTTGATGACACTGCGCACGGAAGACACAGGAACATTCAGGTGTTTGGAGATGGACTTGTAGCCTTGAGATTGCTCATGCTTCCTCACAATTTGGTTTCTCAAGTCCTCAGACAGTTCTTTGGTCTTCTTTCTTTTTTCCATGCTCAATGTGGTACACGCAAGGACACAGGACAGAGGTTGAGTCAACTTTAATCCATGCTAACTGGCTGCAAGTGTGATTTAGTTATTGCCAACACCTGTTAGGTGCCACAGGTAAGTTACAGGTGCTGTTAATTACACGAATTAGAGAAGCATCACATGATTTTTCAAAGGGTGCCAATACTTTTGTCCACCCCCTTTTTTAGGTTTGGTGTGGAATTATATCCAATTTGGCTTTAGGACAATTCTTTTTGTGTTTTTTTCATTGAAGACAAATTAAATGAAGAGAATAATACCAAAGAATTTGTGATTGCAATCATTTTCAGGAAGAAACTGAGTATTATCTGACAGAATTGCAGGGGTGCCAATACTTTTGGCCAGCACTGTATGTGCCACTCGACCATGAACCTTTCAGCAATGTTTCTGTAAGGAGAAAGTGAATTAATACAAAAGGGAATTCCTATTGAAAAGAAAAATATAATTACCTGACATGATATAACACTGTCCTATATTTTACTGCCGTCATCTGCAAGCATAATTACTACTTACTGACATCAAATACGCCATCAGGGGTCCATGAACACATTATTCAGGTTATTGAACCTAGATTGCACTGTGTGGTGCTCTTTCTTCTGCTCAGTGTCTTTGTCTCTTCAGATTTTGTAAGACACATAAGAAATATAAAGTTAGAACTGCACCAAGCTTATATCTAGTTCGGAAAAGTAGGTATCACATTTCCAGTTGATTCAATAGTCAGACTTTGCTTTATACCCGAAGCCCATCAGCACTAACTACAATAATACTGCACCTTAGGGATAGGAATACGGTTTTGAGCAAAAAAGAGCCTTTTCCTATCTTACAGTAGTAACTCCACAAATTGGTTCTCCAGCATTCGCTAAATATTAAATCCTTTTATTGTAGAATACTGAAGTCTTGCCTCGTATTCGTATTTCCCTAACAATACCAAGATAATATATCTGGCTTTCCAGTAGTCCTGCTGATGTTTTCTGTTACGGAGACACTGAGATCTGGTGCTTTTCAGTACTATAAAGCTGAAATAACCAGTGGACGCCTGATGAAAGCAAAATTCATATAACGAAGATGTAAAAGAAAGGCTACATACCACATTGTGGCCAAATAGTGATTTCCCTGATTTTGTTTCCTTTGTAATTGACTGGAGAAACAGTACTAATATCTGTAACATCTCATTTATGACATCTAAATCCATTTCGTAAAGCGTTCAGTTGAGTTCTTATGTAGAAGCCTTTACCGATATATATACAGTTTGACAGCTGGTGGGAGCTGGTGCCATTAATAAGAAGGATTAAATCAGTAGAAGAGTTTCAGAAGATAACATACCTATCCATGATGGATTCCATTGTGAGAAATAGAACTGATGATGAAGACACACAGATTGAAATGAGGTGTTTTCCAGCAGCAATATCTCAAAGGAATTGAAAATCCATATTATGAATTGCTAAAGGGAAATGGCAGGTAGGGAATAAACAGTCACTGTCTCACTTCATTTAGACAATAGGCCTGAAATGTTGTTTAGGTTGAGCCAAATATTTAATATATTACTTTTAAATTGTATAGAAATGATAGATCCTTCATTTTGAACCATATTATATAGTCGTTGCCACAACTAAAATGCTTTTAAATATTTTAATTAAAGAAAAGTGCTGCCAGGAAAAAAGATTATCCTTCATGAAGTTGAAGCCTAGAAAAAATCCAAGATAAAATATATCTTAACATTTGCAAAAATGTGTATAGTCAGTTTGTCTTTTTAAATGTTGCATAGGGATGAATGATACATATAATTGCCAGGGATTTCTAGTCTGAAAATTTTCATCCGTGGTAGGGGTTGAACAGAATATATCTATCCTGTGTGCCAAGGGGCCATGTAACTCCCTTTTTCTCCCTACTAGTAAAAAAAGAAGCAATCCTAATAACACCGTTATTAGTATAGATGTGGTTCTGACTATCCCCAAAATCATGTTAAACTAAACTGATTCATTGAGCCACAACAGAGTATGAAAAACTGCTTCAAGATTGCATGTCTCTGCATAAGGCATTATTACTACAGATGTAACAAAGGTTCACATCATGAGTAGAGGTGCAGCGTGCACCAGAAACGTGTTGATGTTCCTACTTATGGACAATGCATGGATGTAACAATATTTTAATACTGCAACAATAAAGTTGAAGATTTTATCTATTGAGCTGAATCCCCTTTCCTAATATACCGTTACTACATATATAGCAAAGGTTCACTCCAAAGTTACAGCAAATTGTTTTGAAGGGTCCAGTCCTTCGACCATGTCAGTAGTCTGTGGCCGCTAGAAGGGAGCCCTACAGACCACCTATTACTTGAAGGCATCCGCAACTATGCTTTTGATTAGTCGGCCTAATGTGATGTTAGCTATGAGACACACTGCAATGATGGTGTCGTCCCAGACCAACTAATCAAAAGAGGAGCCGCAGATGTACATCGGTAAAAGGCAATCCAGAGGTCTTCCATTTTGCGGCCATAGATTACTGACGTGGCTGATGGACAAGATCCTGAGAATCAATAATTCTCACCGACACCGACAAATGGAAAAAGGGAGGCATATCTAAAGAAGAATATAATGCTGTCTGCAAAACCCGCAGGGCACGCATAAGATTAGCTAAAGCTGATAATGAATTAAGGCTTGCAAGAGATGTCAAAAGCAATAAGAAAAAATGTTGGTGGTATGTCAAAAGTAAAAGAAAAGTCAAAGATGCTATAGGATTTTTACAGGATGAAAATAGTAAAATGGTAAAAAATGATGCTGAGAAGACCAAACTTTATCAATGATTTAAATTAAGGAAGTGAGGATAAGCAGATTAAATTTGCTGATGACACAAAGTTAGGAGGGATAGCTAATACTAAAGAAGAGAGCGAGAATTCAAAAGGATCTAAACAAACTGGAACTATGGGCAGAAACTAACAGAATGGTTTTTAACAGGGAGAAATGCAAAGTCCTACATCTTGGCAAGAAAAATGAAGAAAACATAAACAGAATGGGAGGAATAGGGCGGAGCAACAGCACATGTGAAAAAGACTTGGGTAAACTAATAGATCACAGACTGAACATGAGTCAACAGTGTGATGCAGCAGCAAAAAAGGCAAGCATAATTTTGGGTTGCATTAACAGAAGCATACAGTCTAGATCACGTGAAGTAATTATCTCCCTCTACTCCTCTTTGGTCAGACCTCATGGCATACTGTGTCCAGTTCTGGGAACCTCATTTTAAAAAAGACATAAAGACACTGGAGCAAGTTCAGAGAAGAGTGACCAGAATGGTAACAGGTCTACAAACAATGTTCTATGAGGAATGGTTGAGGATTTGGGAATGTTTAGCTTGCAAAAGAGAAGACTGAGAGGAGACTTAATATCTGTCTACTAATATTTCAAGGGATATCACACTGTGGAGGGATAATCTTTATTCTCATTCATTTGCACAAAGAAAGACTAGAAGCAATGGGAAGAAATTGAATGAGAGAAGATGCAGATTAGATATTAGAAAAAACTTTTTGCCAGTGAGGGTGATTAACAAGTGGAACAGGTTGCCACGAGAGGTGGTGAGTTCTTCTTCAATAGAAATCTTCAAACAGAGGCTGGACAGACATCTGTTTGAGATGATTTAGTGAATCCTGCATTAAGCAGGGGTTGGACATGATGACCCTGGAGGTCCCTTTCATCTCTACCTTTCTATGATTCTAAGACTCTATTTCCCTCTAAAAATAACACACTATATTGACAGTTTGTCACAGAAGATTATCTTAAGTTAAAGGATTACAGTATGTTAACTTTGCACAAGCTATTGACTTGTAATTTAGGTGTCAAATCACACTCATTTGAGCCATCATAGTGCCACTTATCTATGGTAAGGTATTGTGAAGACCCGGTTTCTTCCATGGGCATAGTACTTCTCAGACAACACAGGGTGAGGGTAAAATAGTGTGCCAATACTTTATTGAACCACCAAACAGATAATAAACATATAGAATAGTCCCAGCAAATGCCCAAGATGTTGCAAAATTACATAGTCTCACCCTTCAGCTGGCCTGCCGGGAATAGAGCAGCTGTGACTTTGGAGCTTCCAGGGCCAACTACCTCAACTAGTTGCACCCCGCTTTGGGTTGACACACACAGAGAGGAGGTAGAGGCAAGCTTAGGAAGCTGACAGTGCATTGAGGTATGTGGCCAGGAGATCCAAGGGTCCCAACCTGGTTTTCTCCGAACATATCCATGGAATCCGGTCACCGGATGGTCCCAACCTGTCTTTCTCCGAACATATCCATGAAACTAGGTGACCGGATGGTCATAACCTGGCTTTCTCCAAGCATCTCCATGGGAGCAGGTGACCGATGGGTCCCAACCTGGCTTTCTCCCGTAGGTATCCATGGGTTCTGTGATAGTCAATGGAGCAGATCTGTATCCCTCTGGATGGAGACATGCTGTCCTGTAGAGCTGTCACTTTAAGTGTTCCTGTCTGTGGTTTTGTAAAAAGACTCATGATACAGAGGCATATCACTCTTATATAGCTCACAACTGTCCTTCAAGACATTATCTACATGTCAGGGTGGAGGTGAGATGAGTTTAACTCTCCATTGTTTGAGCATTTAATAAGTCTGCATATATTATACTCCTCTGCTCTGAGAGTCAACAAGCCACAGGATCCACGCAATGGTTAATAAACATATTTAGAAAACATTCATTGTTCAAAGACCTGGCGTCCCTGTACTCCAGAGATAACTGTCAATAAACTGTAGGAGCTGATATAAGATGTAAATAACAGCCATTCATCAATTAACAAATATCAACTCAACCTACAAGAGAAAGTCAACATTCATACTTATAACAAAAGTCCATGTTTCTTGTCCCACCCAAAAAAAGAAACACATAAATTCAAAAGTCAACATAAAAATAAAGGTGTATGGTTCCTTGCCTTCTGTATTTATATGTCTGGATAAATAAGACTAAAAGCTGTGTTCTCACAGGTATATTTTGCTAAATATGTATTTTAAATTGCAGTGCATACCCTTTGGGCCATGCAGAATCAAGCAGTTCAACCCCACTTGACCACCATGAATTAGACCGCTGACACACAGTCACCATCAATATTTCACTGCTGATCAATGAAAGGGATATTGTCATCTCCAAATCCAAATTCTGATTTGATATGTTGCTTACCCCAGGTTCAGGCATTGCAGTAGCTTAGGTATCCATGGCTACAACCAATAACAACTGTAACTGTGGATATCTAACCTACTGCAATGCCCTGCACATAGGGTAAGCAACATAGCGAATCAGAAGAACTATACTACGTTTCTAATTCGAGGTATTTGCTAATATTAAGATTATTCCACCTACTACATATTGGGATAACATCTTGGAGATGGAAATACCCCTTTAAGGCTAGGCTCATTATATTTCTGTTTTCCTGTTCTGTTATAGAAGCAGAAAGATGGAGTTTAATGCTGTGACTGATCCATCATCACTATTCTGTTGACTACCATTGGTTGTTCATTCTTTGTATTTTTTGCTTTCTAATTATAGTTTCCTATTATCGCAGCTGAATTTCTGGACCATTCATGTTTAGAATAATTATGATTCTAGTAGAGTGGCCTTATATATACATATATTTCTACAATTAGGAGCTATTTGCCCCAGTACCTGCAGGTACTCATGAATGGTCAGTAGCCTCAGTAATAGCATGTGTGTGCCCTAAAATATGGCTCCACCTGGCCCCTAATGGGAAATTTATTTTCCATGAATTAAAGTAGTGATACTAATACAATGAATGATGAAGTAGAATTCTATACATATACAGGTACATATGAATACATATTGAGGAATTAATTTGAAATGTTATTATTGCTATTGTAGCAACTGACTGTGGTATGTTTGCCATGACACAGAAAGAGGCATCTTGGTTAAGCAAAAATGCATAATATCTTTCACTTCTGAAATAATTTATTACAGTGGTCAAACTCACATCTAGATTTCAATCTGTGTTTTTATCTTTATTACAAATCAGAACATTTTGTATTATGCAGGCATCAGAATGGCAAAGTGCGGGTGCTGATAGTGACGCATGAATTTCTGCCTCAGTTCATTCATTTAAGAAATAATTCACATGACCACAGATGAGAAACGTGAAGAGGGTACAGAAATTTACAATTTTTGCTACATACATAGGACAAATTTAATTAATCTATCTTAGTGTGCATGAATGCATCTACAGAGAAGCGAGGCCAATTTTAGCTTTCCTGCTGCCTGAGGCTAAAATAAAAATGGTGCCCCTCCTCATAGTGCAATAAAAACCTGCATGAATTAGCACAATTCTGTCATTGTTTTTGTGTTTTGCTTTTACAGTATTTTTTAAGAGTAAAAATGATCTGTGAAGATAATTATTCAGGTAAGTTTAATTGCAATGAATTCATTGAGAGGTGTAGTTTGTAAAATGGGGTCATTTGTGGAGAGGTTCTGCTGTTTTGGCACCTCAGAGGCTCAGCCAATGGGACATGGCACCCTCAAATCATTCCAGAAAAATCTGAACTCCAATATGGTGTTCCTTCCCTTCTGAGCTTTACACTGTGCCTCAAAAGTAGTTTTCAACCACATATATGGTATTGGCGTACTCAATAGAAATTGCGTAACAAATTGTATGGTCCATTTTCTCCTATTATCCCTTTTGAAGATTGAAAACTTGGGGATAAAGCAACATTTTAGTGGAAAAAATTGCAATTTTACGTTGACTCAGCCCAATTTTATACAATTCTATGAATCACCTGAAGGCTAAAAATGATCACTTCACCACTAGATGAATTCCTCAAGAGGTGTAGTTTCCAACATGGGTTAACTTGTGGGGGTTTCTGCTGTTTTCGTACATCAGGGGCTCTTCAATTTGACATGGCACCCCTAATCTTTTATAGCCAAAATTGGTGCTCCTTCCCTTCTTAGCCCTAAAGTGTGCCCAAACAGTAATTTTCCACCACACATGGGGTATCAGTGTATTCAGGAGAAATCGCACAACAGATTTTGAGAGCTATTTTCTTCTTTTACCCTCATGAAAAGGAAAAATTGGGGGCTAAAGAAACATTTTTGCGGGAAAAAATATTTTTTCATTTTCATGGCCTAGCGTTATAAAATTCAGTGAAGCACCTGTGGCTTCAAGGTGCTCACCACTCCTCTAGATAAGTTCCTTGAGTAGTGTAGTTTCCAAAATGTGGTAATCTGTGAGGATTTTCCACTGTTAAGTTGACGCGCCCCCTGGGCCATGTTTGGGGAATACCCGGAGCCGGATCTGTTGGGGGTGGTAGTCCTCGTGGCGTTGACCCGGTCCGTGCCCAGGGTGTCAAACTAAGTGGCGATGTTTTTAGTGGCAGATGTGATATTGTTCGACTACGCCACCCATTGAATGCGGTTACGAAACCGCCGCTGCAGGGCAGACCGCTGAGGCCGGTGGTACAGTTGTGCAGCGTGGGTAGTATAACCCCCAACGGGAGGGGTATGGCCTCAGGGCAGCGGACGTGGATGATGGGGATGGTAGAATTGCACGCAGGCACCAGGAACCACTCAGAGACGGTGTGGTGTAGTTCAGGGTCTTTACTGGTGACAAAGATAGACCCTCCCGGGAGTACTGGCTAGCGGTCGGGGTCTGGTCAGTCCGTGAGCAGACAGGATCTCCCCTGGCCAGGCGGAGTTGTAGGCCTCCCCAACTAACTGTACTCTTCTTGGCTACCTTGCTAGAAGCGGGTAAAAGTAGCCCACGTCCCTGAGTGTACCGTGTGGTGCTCACCCGTATGGCCGGTGACTCGGGGCCTTCTGGTAGCCTCCGCTCCACGACGGCGGTGCTGGTCCCTTGCGTGTGACCGTGCCTTCGGGTTTCTTGGCCAGAGGAACTGAAATCCCCTGCCGGTCGGTTTCTGCTGCTGGGTATGGAACAGTCCCCACAGCGTCGGACTCCGTGTCCGGTGAGATCTCTCCAGTCCGGACGAGCTCTACAGCTTCCAGTCCCGGACTCCTTTTATCACTGCTCCCACAGAGCTCCTGTTCTTATTTTTCCTGTAACTGATCCACACCAGACCAGACTGTGTCTCTGTCTCTGTCTGTGTTCTTTTCTAACCCCACCTCAGCCCCAGTTTATATAGGGGAAGTTCTTCCCCTCCCAGGACTGGGCAGGAGGTGTGGCATGCTTAGGGTTCCTGACCAGGAGACCTCCCACCTGCTCACAGACGTAATATTGCTATTACTGTGGTAACCAGAACCCTGGGGTGCCACATAGGCACATAAGGGGCATTGTAAACAGAACATATGCCCATATTATTAATATAAAAACCTTAAAAGGGTGACAGATTCCCTTTAAAGTAATCTCTCATCAAGTTTTTGGTGCCCTATCTGAGAGCAACTTGAAGTGTCGTATTATGTACTTTATTACTGGAGTTCTCTCTGCTAAGTGTGTACTCTGCCGAGTCTTCCATGTTCATAAACCGTGACACCTACCCAGTGCTGATTGACAGATTTGACAGATAATTCCTGTTCGTGAATTTGAAGGCTCCATCTCTGCAGAAAATAATAAGATATTTAATAAAAACAGAGTAAATAAACCAAAAAGGTAATTCAGTTCTGGACTCCGGCTCTATGTCACTACTTTAAGTCCTCAGATAGGGAAGTGTGGCGCCCCTGCGGGTTCAGTCGCCACAGAGGTACTGCATCTCATCCAGAGGTGTGGTATCCCACTCTCAGGTAAGGATGGAGTACTGCCCGGGACCCACACACTTGCATCCAGTACACTCCACTTCAGAGGGAAAAGCGAGATTGCTCCTAAGGGAGAGCACAGTCCCTGGTCCCTAGCTGGAGGATGGAACCATGTAGTGGGTGTGGGTGGAGGAAGGAGTTTAGGGGAGCGCTTCAGTGGGAGTATAAGAAGGAATGAAACCATCTAGAAGCAGCCAGTCCTGCTCAGGAGGTCAGTGAGGAGACAGTGTGTGTGGAGCAGGAGCTCTGTAGGAGCTCTGCTCAGGAGGAGCAGGCCTGAGTTGAGAGGCCCAGGAGGAAAGGCTGAAGAGGAATGGAGCCGAGGAAGGCTCCATGAGTGAGGGCATCCCAGAGGCACAGGAATTGCGGATGCCACCCGTGCACCCGAATCTGCAGGAGCGTGGGGGGATTAGGCCGCAGTGGGGACCGGCCCCTAAACTAGTGGAGAACTACAAGGCTCAGCTAGAAATCGGAGGCTGCTGTACTTGCATGGTGCAGCTGCCGACCACCAAAATTACATCGTCGAAAAGGTGGCCACAGAGGGTCCAGGGGACTGCAGGTCACCCGACAAGATCCGGGGCTACCGGCTTGGGACACTGATTCTGAGGCGCAGGGCAGGAGGGTGAGAGCCAGCGCGGGAAGACTACCGAGGAAGGAACATAGAACGGGGTCCCGTTTAAGTACTCCTGAGATACTTGAGAGATTGCTTAACCCCTTCCTTGGTGAACGCAGGACGACGTGGGAGGTTACTCTAGTACTGGTAGCCTGGAGGTCAACAACTGTGAGTAAACCTGGAAGACTGCACCCCACTGTGTCCTAGAATTATTATCTGCGCCATCACCTGCACTACACTGCACAGCAACATCTACCTCATTAACCATCACTTACTGCCCTGGAGCTAAGCTCTGCCTGTGGAGAGCTGAACCAACTCTGCTGCGTCATCATCAACTCCAGAGGATCTGCACCAAAGCGGCAACTCCATATAGCCGCATACCACATGTGGTGTCACGAACATTATATAAAAACTATATTCCCTTTTCTTTATTCCCCTGGGTCACGGAGCGGGTCACTGCCACTGTGACATCCCCCAGCACCGACTGGCCCGGCTACCGAGTACCCCACGGCCCAGGGGGCGCGTCAGAAGCATATATCTGATTTCCTTTAAAGATAGTGCTCTTTAGATTCGTGACTTTTATTTTAATTTTAATAATCATATTTACAACTAAACAAGGATATGTTAATCATCAGCAAAAATTCACAAATGTCACAGAATAGCAATTATAAACTATTAAAACACTAGGTAGTGTAATCACTTAAGTAAATAATACATTATGTCCAATTAAGTAACAAAATTAAAATGGCTAAAAAACTAGATAATTTGCCTGTATATTCAGTAATTCTTCAGGCGCCTTAACAAGTTGTATTTTCTCCCATTGAGATGTTGAATTCACAGTCTGTGCAGTCTGATCTTATCTGATATAGTCCTACACAGGTTAGAGTTAAAATTGTCAACCCATCAATTGCCAACTTTAAAGTGGGACTTGCCAATGCAGCTTACTTGACATCATGCCATGTCCCAACCCGAACACCTCCTATAATCTAAAATAGGCTCTGCATGAGCAGCAGAATTGCCTGGCAATGACTGCAGTAGCTACCAGCCTATCTGCCCTCAACGTAGTACAATATTTTTTCTATTCCATGATACGCTGGGATTGGTTGATGCTCTGAAGGGGCAGCACTGTGTGAGAGGTGCCAATATCTTGGTTTGCAGCTATCTCTCTTTGGTGGGTTAAATCCTTGGAGGTGAGGATTGCGGAAATGGGTAACCTTTGCTATCAGTACATGTGACTAGGGGCACGGCACATACATATAGGAGCAGACTACCAAGGCATACACAAAAAGATCAATGAGAGTATCGAAGGGCTAATAGCTAGAATTTGACATCATAATAGGCAGATGGTGTGTGGCAGAGGGTTGATTTTGATGTATGTTTGATGAGGGCAAGGATGGATGGAAGCTGGCACCACTGTAGTAATGGGCTTTCATGTTTGGAGGAGGAGCATTGGAGGCATCACTGATGGTTTTAGAGAAGCATCAACAGAGCCAGTGGTAGCAATAGTGTGTTTGGTCTTAAGTTGGCCTTAAGTTGGCATCAAATATAGGCAGCTTAACTGTACTATCCGCAGTATGGCGGCCTCAGAGTAGCAAAAATTAAAGTGTTTATTGTCTTAGAGTAGCATTGAAGAAGAAGGTGCACTTTTGTACTTGGTGTTTGGCATTACCAAATGGGGTGGGCTCTAATAGCAAGTGATTGTCATTGTCACAAGGTTTCGTTGTCAACAGTTATACAACTGTTATCTAACAGTTCTACATTTGGTAATCAGATCAGCACAGCAAACAGTATTAATGGTAAGAGAATGAGGACACTGTTAGGACATCAGTATAGGTAGTTTGTGTTGAGCATGTGAGTAAGATGATGGATCTGCAGCAGAGTCCCAGTGACTGGCAGAAGGGAGTGTGGGAAAAATCCAGTCTATGCAAAAAAACCTTAAAGGGAATATCCGGGACTTTGTAAAAAAAAAAAATTGCCGGTGATTCAGCTGCCTGTGCTGACGTAACGTTGACAGAGCAGCAGCTTATTTTACGCTCTGCTCTGCTGACAAGGCGGGACTGCTCACGTCTTTCTGATTGACAGCCGAATCCCCGTTGTCTAACAGGGAGCAAGCTGTCAATCAGCATGATGTTGGCAGTCACAGAAAAGAAGTGGCTGCTCTATCGATGTTACATGAGCAGAGGCACCTGAACTGCTGGCAGGAGAAGTCTGTGACCGCTCTGTGCCAGCGTAGTTTGGCGCCGGGCACAACAGGCAGGTAGGTAGCAATTACCTGACTTTTAGTGCTTAGGCACAATTTTTTTTTAGTCCCTGATATCCCCTTTAAAATTCTTATTTAGAACCAATTGCTCTCATGTCTTTCATTAAATAGAAATACTGTATGCTTACTGATGACATTTAATTAGTAATATTGTCAAACTAATTAGCCTACATTTACTTTACTGCAAATATAAATTATGGGCATTAATTTAACGTGGGAGGTATTTTCATTTTATATAAATGCAATTATCTTCAGTGAACTCTTGTCCCTTTTGAATGTAGAAACTGTCATTTTAGTTTTCTAGAGAAACAATGGCTTGCGTTATTTTCTATAATAATCTGATTTTATGGATTATAATACCTACATTGCACACCATACGTCCAGTGAAAATGCTTGGAGCACAATTCTGATGAAAATGAGAAAATTCTCATTAAAGATTCAGAAAACGTGTTGCAAAAGACCCTCGGAAGCAAGGTTAATACATACCACTAGTGTCATCATTATAAGTCAGAGCTAGTAATACTCATATATATAAAGCTGCAAACATAAGGCTAAGTGTACATGGGATGATTCTTTCCCAAATCAATATACTAGCAGGAGGTTGGCCTGGAATCAGTATTTTCATACACATGTTTTGATATAAACAGGAAAATTGTTCCTATTCTAGCAAATTTTCCCATCCAAAACAATCCTGGTCCTTTCAGCCATAGACACCCCAATTTTTAAAACATTTCCAAATATGTTCAAAATCTAATGAATTTAGCATGGCCCTTACATAATCTAGTTGTTGTTATTGGCTTCCGGTAATTAGAGAATATTTTCCATTTCCCAATACTGCATGTTGATTAAGTATGTAATTTAATACCACATTCAAGAGCATACATTACTGATATAATCGAGCTGATAATTATGCATTGTTTTTATGGTAAGTGCATCATTTAGTGCTTCAGCCAACTTGAGAATGGATCATTTGAGTAGTACCTGATTAAAAGTAACAATTCAAATTTAAATTATGTTCAATTGTTTAAATGGGGCATGATAGACAAAATGGATTGAAATTCAGGAAACCTGATGTATTTTCATGATTTTATATTGCACATACTTCATAATAAGAATGATTGGCACACAAATAAAATTTCATATCAAGTAGGCTCCAATTATTGTTGTAGAGAACAATTCATAGTGGATTTCCCAGGACGCAATCTCAAAGCACTCACCATATGTTTATTTGCTGATTCATTAGGTGCCCCAGAGAATATTAAAGGAGGACCATGCTTATTAATAGACACGTATAACATTCACAAATACAATGTTCCATTTTATAGTTAGATGAGGATTAGTAAAATGATAAGTCTCATCTGTAAAGTAAAAGCAATTTAATGTAATATAATTAAGTTGTAATATAGGATTAGATAAAAATCCTTAAAAGAAATATGTCACCAGGTTTTAGCAACCTCATCTGAGAGCAGCATAATGTAGGAAAAGAGACCCTGATTCCAATGATGTATCACTTAGTTTACTAGATGCAGCAGCTGTGACACAATCAGAGTGTGACGACGATGGGTGTGGATCCATTGCGCCACTGGCCAGGCTTACCCTGGAGGTGCGAAACTAAGTGACTACCTGGTCTTTACGAGAGCCTCTGATGATGAGGATAGGCTTGGGCCATTAGGATAGTCACTAGATGCCACCCCAGAGCAGTCTCTGGACTTGCACAGCTGACCAGCAGATCAGAGGCAAAAATTCGAGGCACAAAGACAGAGACATGGTCAGACAGTCTGAGCACAGGTTTAAAATATGAAGCTAGGACCCAGAGCGGAGAGATCAGACTAAATGAGTAAACAAGCGGGGTCAGTAACAGGAGAAACAAAACAAAAATGAACCTAGGCAGGGAACTAGGACAAACTGCAGCTAGAATCTAAGCTTAGGCAAAGTGTTGAGGGAGGAGCTGCCTAATATATCTACTGTTGGCAGGGTATGGCAAAAGTCTGCCGAACACAGAGGTTTTAAATTCCTGCAGAGTTTGCCCACGCTTCTCAACAGCCAGGTCGAGACTCTCCAGAAGAAAGGAGGATTTAGCAGTGCTGGAAGTGTTTGCACAAGGCAGCTCAACAAGATGGTCTGACACTGGGAGGAGCAGAGCGGTGCATGCAGTGAATAGGCCAGCCCCTCAAGCCCTGCTAGTCACTGGCATGACAGTGTCCCCTCCTTTTTTGGCCAGACCAAAAGAGAAACCTCTCAAAAATGGTAGGAGCGCTGATGTTCTCAGCAGGCTCTCAAGATATCTCCTCAGAACCAAAGCCCTACCAATTGACAAAATAGAAGGACCTCCCTCGAACCTTCTTAGAATACAGAATGTCCTTTACTACAAACACATCCATAGGATGCTCATCAATAGTGTTGAGCCGCCCCCGTAGTGTTTGGGTTCGGTTTGGTTTGTCAAACACCGGCATGTTTGCCGAACGGTTCATCGAACGGTTCGTCGAACACCGTCGAACACCGTTAAAACCAATGGCAGGCAAACAAAAGCACATAGAAACACATAGAAAACACATAGAAAACACCTTCAAAGGTGTCCAAAAGCTGACAAACTGCTCAGAAGACACAACTAACACATGGAAAAGTGACAAGTACATATAGTCATGCGAAAAGAAAAGAGGTGGAGGAGTAAAAGGAGGAGGAGACACAGATATAGGCATGTCATGCCCTTCTAAAATCAAGAAAGGCTGGAGTAAAAATCTAAAAGCAGCCTACCAACATCTAGACGTCGTGACAAGAAAATTAAAAAAAGAAATATCTTTAGGTAGAATGGAAGTTCCATTCAGAACACTTTCCTTACAAGACGTAGCGGTATCCCTGTTGGGAGTCGTGCCAAAAATGGAACACAATACATTCGGACTAATCCACTATTTGTCATATCCAAGGGGCAGGTCAGTAAACGACAACATCGATGTGGAACCAAGTACAGTAGTATCTACTGTACCTCCTTTGACAAGGCAATCAGGCAGGTCAAGAAGTTGGGAAGGGGCACCCTAATGGCCAAAACAGACATTGAGGGGGTGTTCCGGTTACTTACTACCTGTGCCTCCGAATAGTGTCCGCCTATTGGGCTGCTTCTGGGAAGGAGCAAACTATATAGATCGCTATTTGCCCATGGGGTGCTCCATATCCTGCTGACTATTTGAGGCGTTTAGTTGCTTCCTCGAATGGGTCGTCATGGACGTTTCTAAGGGGGCACATATTATCCATTACCTTGACGACTTCTTATGCCTGGGTCCAAAAGATTCACCACAGTGTAAATACACGCGGTAGTCCACCTGTGAGAAGGAGAGAGCTGGAGGGAGAGCGGACACCACAGAGCCGAGGGGTTAGATGGAGAACGGAAGATGGCAAGAGGGCGAGGGAGGTAAGAGAGTATGGTGGAAGGCCGACCTGAGCTCCCCTACGTTCCTGCTGGGCAGGGAACAGGCCTGGGAAGAAAAGACGCTTGCGCATCCCTTTGAGGTTACGGGCGTGAGCGGGCAGAGGGACTACGCTGGAGTGAAAAGCCGACACGGCCAAGCCGTTCCTGCCCGTGCGACATCTGTGTCGCCGGGTTTGTGCCAGAGCCGTGGTGGACCCTGACGGCCAGCCCCCCTCTCCCAATACTGGTGCCTGTCCACTGGTGGGTCGAGACCACCCGCGGTGGAGACAGGTCTAAGCTCTGTAATTTAAATTGGCTCTGTAATTTTAATGAGTACACTTTAAATCCTTTTACAAGGATCTATTAGTGGACAAGCCTGGTGCCAGCAGCCGCGGTAATTCCAGCTCCAGTAGCGTCCACTAAAGCTGCTGCAGTTAAAAAGCTTTTATAAGGATTGAGCTTGGCGGTCCGCCGCAAGGCGTGCTACCGCCAGTCCCAGCCCCTCTGTCTTGGAGCACCTCCCCGATGCTCTTGACTGAGTGTCCCGGGGGCCGGAAGAGTTTCCTTTGAAAAAATTAAGTGTCCAAAGCACAGGTGGTGTAGCTTGCTTAACAACTGGGCTACTCCGCTGACTAGCAGATAGTGCTACTAGGCCCAAAGTATTGCCTGGGCTAGATGCAGTAAAAATTTGTAATTAGATCTACAGGCGGTGTAGCTTGCAAAACAGCTGGGCTACTCCGCTGACTAGCAGACACTGCTACTAGGCCCAAAGCATTGCCTGGGCTAGATGCAGTTAAAAAATGTTATTAGATACAAAGGCGGTGCAGCTCACTTCAGATGGGCTACTCCGCTGACTACGAGACACTGCTACTATCCCAAAAGGATTTCCTGGGTTGGATGCAGTAAAAAATTGTTATTAGATACACAAGTGGTGTAGCTTGCTTCAGATGGGCTACTCCGCTGACTACGAGACACTGCTACTAGTCCAAAATGATTGGCTGGGTAAGATGCAGTTAAAAATTGTTATTAGATACAAAGGCGGTGTAGCTTGCTTCAGATGGGCTACTCCGCTGACTACGAGACACTGCTACTAGCCCAAAAGGATTTCCTGGGTTAGATGCAGTAAAAAATTGTTATTAGATACACAGGTGGTGTAGCTTGCTTCAGATGGGCTACTCCGCTGACTACGAGATACTGCTACTAGCCCAAAATGATTGGCTGGGTTAGATGCAGTAAAAAATTGTTATTAGATACACAGGCGGTGTAGCTTTCTTCACAGCTGGGCTACTACGCTGACTAGCAGACACTGAAGCTTTGGAGCAGACCTCTGATTCCCCGGCTATAGTATGAGTAAACAGCTCTGCAGACTCAACCATCTGTGTTACCCCAAGCCATAGTGTATGTAGTTTCTTACGGTTAAAAGGGGTGGTAGCAACCTGACCCACCTGGAATTGACAATGCCAACGTTCATGTAAAACACAGCAAGGGGACTCCAAAAAGAGTCTCCATTTTTTCCAAAAATTGTGGCACTGACACCACTTAAGTGGCATCTATTGCCCCAGAGTTGCTAAAAATGGTTGGTGAGGTGATTTTCGAAAATCCTCAAGCTTTTAGTCTCCCCAGGATGACACAGGAGTAGAAAAGTCCTTGCGGATCCATGATTTGTTCATCTTTATGAACGTGAGTCTGTATACATTCTCAGTGGACAGTCGCGTACGCTTATCAGTCAGCACAACAGCAGCAGCGCTGGACACACGTTCAGAGAGAATTCTGGCTGCGAGGCACGACAAGATTTCCAAGGCGTGAGTGGCGAGCTCAGGCCATTTTTCCAGATTGGAAGCCCAAAATGAGCAAGGGTCCAGTGACACATTCATGGCTTCGATGTTCACTTGGAGATACTCTTGTACCATCCTCTCTAGTCGTTGACTATGTGTCAGACTTCTTGTCTCCTGTGGCCTTGCAAAGGATGGTCTAAAAAATTGGTGAAACGATTCCAAAAAATTGCTGTTACCAGCAGATTCGGTGTTACTGTTACGGTTTGAGTGATAAAGACTCGACTGTCCCACGGTTGGCAAGTTAGTACTGTGAGGTTGTGGAAAGGCAGATGTAAGATTATGTAACTGCCTCTGCTGATACTCCTGCATGCGTGAATCCTTTTCTATGGCAGGAATTATTTCGGCAAATTTACTTTTCCACCGGGGATCTAAGAGTGTGGCAACTCAGTAGTCGGGATTACTTCGAATTCTGACAATCCGAGCATCATGTTGCAGGTAGTGCAGAAAGAAGGCACTCATGTGTCTTGCACATCCAGGAGGACCAAGTCCTTGTTGTGTTGGTGGCGAGGTAAGAATCATGATTCCTTCCTCTGCCCTCTCCCCCCAACCTCGCACAACAGAAATGTGATCAAGGTTTCCCTCATCTGATGAGTCTTCCATGCCCATCGCCAGTTCGTCCTCCACTTCTTTCTCGGCTCCTACACCTTCCTCAACAGTTTGGCTGCTACCATGCGCCCTCATTAATCCCTCTCCCCTACCCTCCCATGCCTGCCGCCTTGGTGCTGCCGACCGTCTGGACCTTGGAGATGTTATCCCTTCCACATACGACTCCTCCATGTAAATGACCGGAATAGTCATGCTGATAATGGCATCGTCAGCACTAAACATCTTCGTCGCCATTTCAAAACTGTGCAGAAGGGTGCATAGGTCCCTGATCTGAGACCACTCCTGCAGCATGATTAGCCCCACCTCTGGATCTCGTTGGCCCAGGCTATACGTCAGAACGTAATGCACCAGGGCTCGTCGGTGCTGCCACAGTCGCTGCAACATGTGCAGAGTTGAATTCCATGGTGTCGGCACATCGCATTTCAGCCGGTGAACTGGCAGGCCCAACGACTTCTGTAGAGATGTAAGTCGTTGAGCTGTGGGATGCGAACGGCGGAGGTGAGCACACAGCAACCATGCCCTCTGCAGAAAGCCATCTAGTCCGGGATAGTGGGCTAAAAATTGCTGGACAACCAGGTTCAACAGGTGAGCCATACAAGGCACGTGTGTGACATTGCCCCGGCGAAGGGCCGCACTCAGGTTTGCAGCATTGTCGCACACGGCCTTCCCTGGCTGCAGGTTCAGTGGAGACAACCATTCATGAAACTCGGTCTCCAGAGCTGACCACAACTCCTCAGCTGTGTGACTCACATTTACCAGACATTTCAAAGTAAACACCGCTTGATGCCATTGAGCCCTGCTGCCAGCATAGTAAGGAGGTGTGCAGGATTCCTTCTGCACAGTTAGAACGCGGGTGGCATTACCAGACAGGCTTTGGGTGCAGGTGTAGGACCAAGAGGAGGTTGAGGAGGCAGAAGCAGTGGAGGAACTTCTAGTTAAAGAGGATTGACGCACAACTCGTGGGGACGGCAAGACTTGGACAGCAGCCCTTTGTCCTGCTGTCACCATAGTTACCCAGTGCCCAGTCAGCGACATGTAACGCCCCTGTCCATGCCTACTCGTCCAAGTGTCAGTGGTGAAATGCACCCTGTCACACAAAGAGTTTCTCAAGGAAGCGGTGATGTTGTGTGCGACATGCTGGTGAAGCACAGGCACACCTTTCTTTGAGAAGTAGTGGTGACTGGGCATCTGGTACTGGGGCACTGCGACGGACATAAGGTCTCGAAAATCCTCTGTGTCCACCAGGCGGAAAGGCAGCATTTCTGTAGCCAACAGCTTGGAGATGGTGAAATTCAACCTCTTAGCTTTCTCATGGCTAGGAGGAAATGGTCTTTTACTTGTCCACATCTGAGGGACCGAGGGCTGGCTGTTGTGCTTAGACGGGGTTGAGTAGGGTGTCCCCGGCAAACTGCTGGTCTGTGAGAAAGATGCAGGCGGACATGTTATGTTGCCTTGATCCAAAGGTGGTGCTCTCGATGTCAGAGAGCACTCAACACCAGCAGGTGTTTCCACTTCCAAATGAACTGACGACCTACTAATCACACTGGCTGTTGCGGGTTAAGAGGTGGCAGTTCTGCATCCAAAAACATGTGTGACTGCTGTCCCCCCAGTCACAGAGGATGAAGACGCCGCGGATGCACAAGATGGGTCAGACGATGGTTGGCCTGGCCCGCTAGGCCGCATTGTAGCACAGTGATCTTCCCACTGCAACTTATGCTTCATATCCATGTGACGGTTCATGCATGAAGTACTCAAACTATGGATGTTTTGGCCTCTACTTAGCTTTTGGTGACAAATGTTACAGATAACATGAGTTGGGTCATCATTTGCGATCTCAAAAAATTCCCAGGCTATGCAAGGCTTAGAGCCCATGCGACCTGAAGAGCCACCACGACTTGTGGTCAGAGGCAGAGTTGTGGTTGAGGATGCAGTTGTTGACGTGATTCCAGTACTCCGTCTCTGTCCAGGAAGGCGCAACCTAACCTCGTCGTCACTAGCATCCTCCTCCACCTCCTCTGCTGACCTCATCGACTGGCTGACTGTGGGTTGACAGTAAGTGGGATCTTCAACTTCGTCATCATCACCCTGTGTGTTCTCACACCCGTCGTCCTCAGAGCCAACCTCTTCCTGCCCTGACTGAAAAGTCAAGTTGTCGCTCCAATCAGGTATCTGAGTCTCATCATCGTCTTCCTCATTGTCTCCACCAACAGGAGTTACAGTTTGGGAACGAGGGTCTACATTATGCTCAGAATCTTCTTCATCTGGTCCTGGATCCGACTCATAAACATTCTGGGCATCAGTGCAGATCATTTCCTCGTCTGGATTCACAGAAGCTCTAGAGCAGACTTCTGATTCCCAGGCTATAGTATGAGTAAACAGCTCTGCAGACTCAACCATCTGTATTACCCCATACTCAGACGGGCAGCTGGAGACTTGGGAGCTGTGAGGAAGCAAGTGCGATTGGGGTGACACCTCTGAGGACTGGAGTATTTGTGATGTTGAAGTTGAGGTGGAGGAGAGCCCATTTGAAGGAGCACTTGATATCCGTTGAAGCACCTGCTGTTTTTGTGCCTCATCTGGAATTTGTAGCGATGAGCGTGTCCGTAAGAAAGGGATCATATCACATTGTCCACGAAAAGAAGTAGACATCTTAGATTGGCTGCAAGATGGTCTTTCTTCTGCAGATCTTACTGTTGCTTTACCATCTACCCCACGGACACAACCTTTTTTTCCCTTTCCAACACTCCTATTCCCCTTTCCACCAGCAGCAGGCCTTTTGCCACTCATTTTGGTGGTTAACTAATTGGCAATTCTGTAGTTGTTTGCACAAAAAACGATGGATGGAAACCGAGCAGAGCTGAGTGGCTAAACTGTGGTACTAGCCCAAAAGGATTGGCTGGGTTAGATGCAGTAAAACAATTTCATTAGATACACAGGCGGTGTAGCTTGCTTCACAGCTGGGCTACTCCAATGACTACGAGACACTGCTACTAGGCCCAAAAGGATTTCCTGAGTTAGATGCAGTAAAAAATTAGAATTAGATACACAGGCAGTGTAGCTTCCTTCACAGGTGGGCTACTCCACTGAATAACAGACACTGCTACTAGGCCCAAAAGGATTTCCTGGGTTAGATGCAGTAAAAAATTAGAATTAGATACACAGGCGGTGTAGCTTCCTTCACAGGTGGGCTACTCCGCTGACGAACAGACACTGCTACTATGCCCAAAAGGATTTCCTGGGTTAGATGCAGTAAAAAATTAGAATTAGATACACAGGCAGTGTAGCTTCCTTCACAGGTGGGCTACTCCGCTGACTACCAGACACTGCTACTAGGCCCTAAAAGATTTCCTGGGTTAGATGCAGTAAAAAATTAGAATTAGATACACAGGCGGTGTAGCTTCCTTCACAGGTGGGCTACTCTGCTGACTACGAGACACTGCTACTATAACCAAAATGATTTACTGGGTTAGATGCAGTAAAAAATTAGAATTAAATACACAGGCAGTGTAGCTTCCTTCACAGGTGGGCTACTCCGCTGACTCCCAGACACTGCTACTAGGCCCAAAAAGATTTCCTGGGTTAGATGCAGTAAAAAATTAGAATTAGATAAACAGGCAGTGTAGCTTCCTTCACAGGTGGGCTACTCTGCTGACTACCAGACACTGCTACTATGCCCAAAAGGATTTACTGGGTTAGATGCAGTAAAAAATTAGAATTAAATACACAGGCGTTGTAGCTTTCTTCACAGTTGGGCTACTCCGCTGACTACCAGACACTGCTAATAGGCCCAAAAAGATTTCCTGCATTAGATGCAGTAAAAAATTAGAATTAGATACACAGGCAGTGTAGTTTCCTTCACAGGTGGGCTACTCCGCTCACTACCAGACACTGCTACTATGCCCAAAGAGATTTCCTGCGTTAGATGCAGTAAAAAATTAGAATTACATACACACGCAGTGTAGATTCCTTCACAGGTGGGCTACTCCACTGAGTACGAAATACTGCTACTATGCCCGAAAGGATTTACTGGGTTAAATGCAGTAAAAAATTGTTATTAGATACACAGGTGGTGTAGCTTCCTTCAGATGGGCTACTCCACTGACTACCAGACACTGCTACTAGGCCCAAAAGGATTTCCTGGGTTAGATGCAGTAAAAAATTATAATTATATACACAGGTGGTGTAGCTTCCTTCACAGCTGGGCTACTCTGCTGACTACGAGAAGCTGCTACTATGCCCATAAGGATTTCCTGGGTTAGATGCAGTAAAAAATTGTTATTAGATACACAGGTGGTGTAGCTTGCTTCAGATGGGCTACTCCATTGCCTACCAGACACTGCTACAGGCCCAAAAGGATTGGCTGGCTTAGATGCAGTAAAAAATTGGTATTAGATACACAGGTGGTTTAGCTTGCAACACAGATAGGCTACTCCAATGACTAACAGACACTGCTACAGGCCTAAAAGGAGTGGCTGAGCTACATTTCGCCAAATGCTGTGAAAAACACTTGCACAGCACTGGCACAGACCTGCCTGGCAAAAAGTGCTATGAAATGCTGTAACATAGCCCTCAAAAGGGCTGCAATTAGAACTAGTCCCTACTAGAGATGAGCGTTGTTCGACTCGAACTGTTCGCCAATCTCAAATTCGAGCTGTTTTGGGCGGTGTTCGAGCCGTTCGGCGAACACAAACGATTTGAGAAAAATTCGGCTGTTCGAGGTTATGTTCGATAACTGTTCGTGCACCAAAATCATAACTGGATTTTTTCTCAGTAATGATGAAAATTAATGTTAATACGCAGTTTGAGTGTACAGCGGGGTGGGGGGAGGGGCAGGGGATGGATCTCTGCAGGAATAATGAAGATCTCCATTTTTTTTTCTCTTTCCCGCATTTACAGTGGGGAGGTGCAATCTGTCAGCCTATCAGCAGCGCACACACGGAGCGAAGTGCTTTTTTCACACAAGCAAGGGCATGTGTCATTGGCAGTGTATGTCACATGTCCTTGCCCTATAAGACCAAGCCATTTTCCCCGTCGCCACCATTTTCTCACTGCTGAAGCTGCGTGTTAGACGGCACCGCTGTTGCTGTGTGCGCTATACCTTGTTAATTTCAAGCCAATTTTCGCACAAATCTACAGATAGCTTGGGAGTAGGGAATAGTTGTGATTGCAGTCCTTTTAAGGACTAGGTTACAGCATTTCCTACGACTTTTATCAGGCAGGTCTGTGCTCTTAAATAGATAGATTGTGGGAGTAAAGACTAATTGTAATTGCAGTCCTTTTCAGGACTAGGTTACATCAGTTCCTATCAGTTTTTGCCAGGCAGGTCTGTGCCAGTGCTGTGCAAGTTTTTTTCACAGCATTTGGCTGAATCTAGCAAAGCTAATCCTTTTTGGCCTATTGCAGAGTGTGTTAGTCAGTGGAGTAGCCTACCTGTGTTGCAAGATATACCACCTGTGTATAGAATACCAATTTTTTTACTGCACCTAGTGAAGTAAAATCTTTTGGGCATAGCATCATTCTATTAGTCCATCTATACTGACCTCCATCAGGTTGCAAATTGAATATAATTTTTTTCTGCATCTAGCTCTGAAAAAATATTTGGGCTTCTAGCAGTGTGTGGGACTTGTTCTATTAGTCCATCTATACTGACCTCCATCAGGTTGCAAACTGAATATATTTTTTTTCTGCATCTAGCTCTGAAAAAATATTTGGCCTTCTAGCAGTGTGTGGGACTTTCTCTATTAGTCCATCTATACTGACCTCCATCAGGTTGCAAATTAAAAATAATTTTTATCTGCATCTAGCTCTGAAAAAATATTTGGCCTTCTAGCAGTGTGTGGAACTTTCTCTATTAGTGCATCTATACTGACCTCCATCAGGTTGCAAATTAAAAATAATTTTTTGTCTGCATCTAGCTCTGAAAAAATATTTGGCCTTCTAGCAGTGTGTGGGACTTTCACTATTAGTCCATCTATACTGACCTCCATCAGGTTGCAAATTCAAAATAATTTTTTGCCTGCATCTAGCTCTGAAAAAAATATTTGGCCTTCTAGCAGTGTGTGGGACTTTCTCTATTAGTCCATCTATACTGACCTCCATCAGGCTGCAAATTAAAAATAATTTTTATCTGCATCTACCTCTGAAAAAATATTTGGCCTTCTAGCTGTGTGTGGGACTTGTTCTATTAGTCCATCTATACTGACCTCCATCAGGTTGCAAACTGAATATAATTTTTTTCTGCATCTAGCTCTGAAAAAATATTTGGCCTTCTAGCAGTGTGTGGGACTTTCTCTATTAGTCCATCTATACTGACCTCCATCAGGTTGCAAATTAAAAATAATTTTTTGTCTGCATCTAGCTCTGAAAAAATATTTGGCCTTCTAGCAGTGTGTGGGACTTTCTCTATTAGTCCATCTATACTGATCTCCATCAGGTTACAAACTGAATATATTTTTTTTCTGCATCTACCTCTGAAAAAATATTTGGGCTTCTAGCTGTGTGTAGGACTTGTTCTATTAGTCCATCTATACTGACCTCCATCAGGTTGCAAACTGAATACAATTTTTTTCTGCATCTACCTCTGAAAAAATATTTGGGCTTCTAGCTGTGTGTGGGACTTGTTCTATTAGTCCATCTATACTGACCTCCATCAGGTTGCAAATTGAATATAATTTTTTTCTGCATCTAACCCAACCAATAGTTTTGGCCTAATACCACAGTTTGGCCACTCAGCTCTGCTCGGTTCCCATCCATTGTTTTTTTGTGCAAACAACTCCAGAGTTGTGAATTAGTTAACCACCAAAATGAGTGGAAAAAGGCCTGCTGCTGGTGGAAAGGGGAATAGGCGTGTTGGGAAGGGGAAAAAAGGTTGTGTCCGTGGGGTAGGTGTTAAAGCAACAGTAACATCTGCAGAAGAAAGACCATCTTCCAGCCAAACTAAAATGTCTACTTCTTTTAGCGGACAATGTGATAAGATCCCTTTCTTACGGCCACGCCAATCGCTACAAATTCCAGATGAGGCACAAAAACAGCAGGTGCTTCAACGGATATCAAGTGCTCCTTTAAGTGGGCTCTCCTCCACATCAACTTCAACATCACAAATACTCCAGTCCTCAAAGGTGTCACCCCAATCGCACTTGCTTCCTCACAGCTCCCAAATCTCCAGCTGCCCGTCTGAGTATGAGGTAGAACAGATGGTTTAGTCTGCAGAGCTGTTTACTCATACTATAGCCTGGGAATCAGAGGTCGACTCCAGCGCTTCTGTGAATCCAGACGAGGAAATGATCTGCACTGATGCCCAGAATCTTTATGAGTCGGATCCAGGACCAGACGCAGAAGGTTCTGACCATAATGTAGACCCTCGTTCCCAAACTGTAACTCCTGTTGGTGGAGACAATGAGGAAGACAATGATGAGACTCAAATACCTGATTGGAGCGACAACTTTAGTTTTTTGTCAGGGCAGGAACAGGTTGGCTCTGAGGACGACGGGTGTGATAACCCACAGGGTGATGATGATAAGGTTGGAGATCCCACTTACTGTCAACCCACAGTCAGCCAAGAGATGAGGTCAGCAGAGGAGGTGGAGGAAGATGCTAGTGACGACGAGGTCAGGTTGCGCCTTCCTGGACAGAGACGTAGTACTGGAAGCACGTCAACAACTGCATCCTCAAACACAACTCTTCCTCTCACCACAAGTCGTGGTGGCTCTTCAGGTCGCATGGGTGCTAAGCCTTGCATAGCCTGGGCATTTTTTCAGATCGATAAAGATGACCCAACTCGTGTTATCTGTAACATTTGTCAGCAAAAGCTAAGTAGAGGCCAAAAAATACATAGTTTGAGTACTTCATGCATGAACCGGCACATGGACATGAAGCATAAGTTGCAGTGGGAAGCTCTGTGTCTGCCATATCTTGTGCATCCGCAGCCTCTTCATCTTCTGTGACTGGGGGGACAGCAGTCACACCTGTTTTGGGGCGCAGACCTGCCACCTCTTTACCCGCAACAGCCAGCGTGATTGGCAGGTCATCATTTTCTTTGGAGGTGGTAACACCAGCTGGTGTTGAGCGCTGTCCGACATCGATAGCACCACCTTTGGATCAAGGCAACCTAACATGTCCGCCTACATCTTCCTCACAGACTGGCAGTTTGCCGGGGACACCCTTATCAACCCCGTCTAAGCACAATAGCCAGCCCTCGGTCCCTCAGATGTGGACAAGTAAAAGACCATTTCCTCCTAGCCATGAGAAAGCTAAGAGGTTGAATTTCACCATCTGCAAGCTCTTGGCTACAGAAATGCTGCCTTTCCGCCTGGTGGACACAGAGGATTTTCGAGACCTTATGTCCGTCGCAGTGCCCCAGTACCAGATACCCAGTCGGCACTACTTCTCAAGGAAAGGTGTGCCTGCGCTCCACCAGCATGTCGCACACAACATCACCGCTTCTTTGAGAAACTCTGTGTGTGACAGGGTGCATTTCACCACAGACACTTGGACGAGTAGGCATGGACAGGGGCGTTACATGTCGCTGACTGGGCACTGGGTAACTATGGTGATAGCAGGACAAGGGGCTGCTGTCCAAGTCTTGCCGTCCCCACGAGTTGTGCGTCAATCCTCTTTATGTCAAAGTTCCTCCACTGCTTCTGCCTCCTCAACCTCCTCTCGGTCTTTCACCTGTGCCCAAAGCCTATCTGGTCATGCCACAAGCTTTCTAACTGCGCAGAAGGGATCCTGCACACCTCCTTACTATGCTGGCAGTAGGGCTCAAAGTCATCAGGAGGTTTTTACTTTGAAATGTCTGGGAAATGTGAGTCACACAGCTGAGGAGTTGTGGTCAGCTCTGGAGAACCAATTTCATGAATGGTTGTCTCCACTGGACCTGAAACCAGGGAAGGCCGTGTGCGACAATGCTGCAAACCTGGGTGCGGCCCTTCGCCGGGGCAATGTCACACACGTGCCTTGTATGGCTCACGTGTTGAACCTGGTTGTCCAGCAATTTTTAGCCCACTATCCCAGACTAGATGGCCTTCTGCAGAGGGCACGGTCGCTGTGTGCTCACTTCCGCCGTTCGCATCCCGCAGCTCAGCGACTTACATCTCTACAGAAGTAGTTGGGCCTGCCACTTCACCGGCTAAAATGCGATGTGCCTACCTCGTGGAATTCAACTCTGCACATGTTGCAGCGACTGTGGCAGCACCGACAAGCCCTGGTGCAATACGTTCTGACGTAGAGCCTGGGCCAACGAGATCCAGAGGTGGGGCAAATCATGCTGGAGGAGTGGTCTCAGATCAGGGACCTATGCACCCTTCTGCACAATTTTGAAATGGCGACGAAGATGTTTAGTGCTGACGATGCCATTATCAGCATGACTATTCCGGTGATTTACATGCTGGAGCACATGTTAAACAGAATTCGGAGTCAGGTGGTGGCACAAGAGGAGGTGGAGGAAGTAGAGGAGGAGGAGTTGTATGCGGAAGGGCTAACATCTGCAAGGTCCAGACGGTCGGCAGCACCAAGGCGGCAGGCATGTGAGGGTGGGGGAGATGGTTTTACCAGGGCGCATGGTAGCAGCCAAACTAGTGAGGAAGGTGCAGGAGCCCAGGAAGAAGTGGAGGACGAACTGATGGAAGACTCATCAGATGAGGGAGACCTTGATCACATTTCTGTTGTGCGAGGTTGGGGGGAGAGGACAGAGGAAGGAAGCATGATTGTTACCTCGCCACCAACACAACAGGGACTTGGTGCTCCTGGATGCGCAACACACATGAGTGCCTTCTTGCTGCACTACCTGCAACATGACCCTCGAATTGTGAGAATTAGAAATAATCCTGACTACTGGGTTGCCACACTGTTAGATCCCCGGTACAAAAGTAAATTTGCAGAAATTATTCCTGCCATAGAAAGGGATGCACGCATGCAGGAGTATCAGCAGAGACTGTTGCAGAATCTTACATGTGCTTTTCCACAAAACACCAGTGGTGCACGTAGTGAATCTCACAGTTCCAACTTGCCAACCGTGGGACCGTCAAGTGTTCAGCACTCAAACCGTAACAGAACCACAGTATCTGCTGGTAACATCAATTTTGCGGAATCATTTCACCACTTTTTTAGCCCATCCTTTGCAAGGCCACAGGAGACAAGAAGTCTGACACATAGTCAACGCCTAGAGACGATGGTACAGGAGTATCTCCAAGTAAACATTGAAGCCATGACTGTGTCACTGGACCCTTGCTCTTTTTGGGCTTCCAATCTGGATAAATGGCCGGAGCTAGCCACTTACGCCTTGGAGATCTTGTCATGCCCCGCAGCCAGCGTTCTGTCTGAACGTGTGTTCAGCGCTGCTGGTGGTGTGCTGACAGATAAGCGCACGCGGCTCTCCACTGATAATGTAGACAGACTCACGTTCATAAAGATGAACAAATCATGGATCCGAAACGACTTTTGTACCCCTGTGTCATCCTGGGGAGAGTAAAAGCTTGATGATTGGTTAAAATCACCCTACCAACCGTTTTAAGCTTTCAAATTACTAATCATGTTTATCTGTATCTTGGCTGGAAAATAATTTGGGCTTTGTAGCAGTGTGCAGCACTGATTCTATTAGGCCATCTATAATAAGCTCCACCAGATTTAAAATTACTAATCATGTTTATCTGTATCTTGACTGGAAAATAATTTGGGCTTTGTAACAGTGTGCAGCACTGATCCTATTAGGCCATCTATACTAAGCTCCACCAGACTTAAAATTAATAATAATTTTTAGCTGCATCTAGCCCGGGAAATAATTTTGGGGCTCCGAGATGCGCAAGACACATAAGTGCCTTCTTGCTGCACTACCTGCAACATGACCCTCATATTGTCAGAATTTGAAGTAATCATGACTACTGGGTTGCCACACTCTTAGATCCCCCAAACTTTTCGATCAACCTTTTCATTTTAATAAAGACCAAAAAAATGGTCATTTTTGAAATTATAAGCATTAGCAGGTTATTAGAAACTGAAATCAAACAGTTTTCAACTCAAAACTTTATTCTAGGTGATGTTACATTTTCACATAGGACCCCTTGTTCGAAAGGAGCTTCTGAACTCTCTCGTCCATTGAATTTGTCAGGTTTTGGATGGTTTCCTCTTCAATTGTTTTGCATGAGGACAGAATACCCTCCCAGAGCTGTTGCTTAGATGTGAACTGCCTCCCGCCATCATAGACACTCCTTTTGATGATGCTCCAGAGGTTCTGAATGGGGTAGAGGTCAGGGGAGCATGGGGTCACACCATAAGTTTGTCCCCTTTTATGCCCATATCAGCCAGAGATGCAGATGTTTTATGTGCAGCATGAGATGGTGCATTATCATGCAAAAAAATGATCTTGCTGTGAAATACACGGTTCTTCTTCTTGAACCATGGCAGGAAGTGCTGTTTGAGAAAATCCACATACATTATGGAGTTCATCTTTAGCGCCTTCAGGGATCCTAAAGGGGCCGACAAACTCTCTCCCCATGATTCCAGCCCAAAACATTACTCCACGTCCTCCTTGTTGGCGCTGTAGCCGTGTTTGCATGGGGTGTCCATCAACCAGCCATCCTCCACTCCATCCATCTGGACCATCGAGCGCTGCACGGCACTCATCCGTGAACAAAACAGTTTTGAAATCAGTCTTCATGTAATGTTTGGCCCACTGGAGCCGTTTCTGCTTATGTGAAGTGGATAGAGGAGGTCGACAGGATGGCGTATGCACAGCTGCAAACCTCTGAAGGACCCTGCATCTTGTTGTTCGGGGGACGTTGGAGGCACCAGCAGCTTCAAAAACTTGTCTGCTGCTATGACAAGGCTTTTTTGCCGCTGCTCTTTTAACCTCACGTAATCGCCTGTAGGAAAGAGTCCTCAATTTGCCCTTATCAGCACGCACATGTGTGTACTGTGAATCAGCTACATACTTCTTGATTGCCAAGACGCTTCATCCTGATCATCGCACAATGTTGATTGTAGTCATGCCTTGACCTAAACACTCCACAATTTGTTGCTTCTCAGCAGCCGACACATCCTTTTTCTTTCCCAATTTGGCAGAAAATGTAGGCTGCTTAATAATGTGAGACAGCCTTCTTAAGTAGTCTTGCCTTTCATTGGACACACCTGCCAAACTAATTAGCACAGGTGTCTGCAATTGCTTACAGTGATATAAAGAGCCCTGACACACATCACCATCAATGAGTTTAACTGACAAACAAACAAATTCTTCCCTTATCACTCCTAAACACTTTTTGCATAATAATTTGGAACACAGTGTACATGTGCTTTTCCACAAAACACCAGTGGTTCACGTAGTGAATCTTACAGTTCTAACTTGCCAACCGTGGTCTGTATGGAGTTGTTCAATAAAGGGCCCAAAATTAAGATAACATAGATGGGAGAGGTCTCTATGAATAGGAATTCCTAAGTATTTGATACCCTGTGAGGGCCAGGCAAAGGGAAAGTTGGACTGGATGGAATCCTATATGGATTTGGGGAGGGAGACATCGAGGGCCTCAGACTTCGCTGCATTGATTTTAAAATTTGACCATGTAACAAAGTGATCTATTTCAGCCATAACAGCATGGATGGATATATGTGATTGAGTGATATATACTAGGACATCATCAGCAAATAGAGAGCACTTGTACTCGGTGCCTCCCACCTCTACCCACCTAATATTGGGGTTATGGCGAATTGATGAGAGCAGGTGCTCCTTCAATAGGATGTATAAGAGAGGGGACAGAGGACATCCCTGCCTTGTCCCATTGGTGATTGTGAAAGGTGATGAAAATGTTCTGATGCACCCCCTGGGCCTTGGGACACCCGGAGCCGGACCCTTTTTGGTGGATGCTGGTGGTTGTAGTCTTCATGGCGGCGACCCGGTTCCGTGGCTCAGGGTGGTCAAACCAGTGGCGGAACTATTTATGTGGTTTTGATGTTTAAATGTCCGACTACGCCACCCGTGGATTGCGGTCAGAGTGAACTGCCGCTGCAGGGCAGACCGCTGAGGCTGGTGTTGTGGGTGCAGCAGAGCATAGCATAACTCCCCACGGGAGGAGTATAGCCTCAGGGCAGTGTATGCGGAGGATGGGGGTGATGGTGCAGGGCAGCAGCAGTAACGACACGGAGTCAGTGATGCAGTCCAGGGCCTTTACTCACAGTTCTTATTATCCAGACCACGTCTGCAGGTAACGGCTGCCCATGTCGTACTGTGCTCACCAGGTGAGGGGCTCAGACAACTCCCAGATAACTTTGGAGCGCTTCACAGGACCCCCTTTGTGTGTCCTTTGTCTGGCCTTTCTTACCAACCCTTCTGTCCGGCTGCCTCGGGCCTCCTCTTGGTAAACTTGGCGCCAGTTTCCCTGACCCTATGTGGTGCCTTCCTAGCGGGTGTAGCGAGGGGCTGCGCCACATAAAATGTCACAGCCTCCGGTTTCTAGCTGAGGGTCGTTTCCTGCCTCCACTAGTTTCGGGGACCGGTCTCCCCCTTTGGCCTGACCCCTCCACGCAGGTGGATTCGGGCGTGCGGTGGCGACTCGCCCGTCCGCACCCCTGGGATCCCTTCATTCCTCGTTCCTGGAGCCTTCTCCGCTCCTCTTCCTTCCTTCTCCCTCTTCCAGGCCTGGGCCTCTGTTACTAGGCCCGCCTCCGGAGCAGAGCTCATGCAGAGCCCCTGCTCCCTGTCACTTCTGCTCAGACTTCTCTGCACTGAACTAAGATGGTGCCCACCTTTTATACTCCCTTCTCAATGCACCCAGGAACTGCTTCCTCCCTGCTCCTGCACTACAGGGTTCCCCTTCCTCAGTGTTCCCTCCCCCCACTCCAGCCAGGGACAGGGACTGTCGTGCCCATCTCAGAGGCATATTGGTCGCCCTGCCCCACGGCAATGTGGTGTAATGCATGCAGGTGTCGGGTCCTGATCCACACTCCATTCTTACCTGAGAGTGAGATATCACACCTCTGGGTGAGGTGCAATACCTCTGTAGCAACCGAGCCCTCAGGGTGCTACAGTTCCATTTATCTTCAGCCTAGGTGACGTATTGTGATACAGGGCCGTGATTTTGGCTATAAAAGGGTCCCCTAGACCCCTACCCCAAGCTTTTTAAGAGAATCATATATGGCGTGCCAGGAGACTCTATGGAATGCCTTCTCAGCATCCAACGAGAGTATCTAATTACAAATTTTTAACTGCATCTAGCCCAGGAAATACTTTGTGCCTAGTAGCAGTGTCTAGATTATCCCGGCTGTTAAGCAAGCTACACCACCTGTAGTTTGGACACTTAATTTTTTCAAAGGAAATGCTTCGGGACCACGGGATACTCAGTGAAGAGCATCAGGAGGCACCCCAAGGCATAGGGGCTGGGACTGGCAGTAGCATGCCTTGCGGTGGACAGCCGAGCTCGATCCTTATAAAAGCTTTTTAACTGCAGCAGCTTTAGTGGACGCTACTGGAGCTGGAATTACGCGGCTGCTGGCATGAGACTTGCCCTTCAATAGATCCTTGTAAATGGATTTAAAGTGTATTCATTCAAATTAGAGAGACAATTTAAATTAAAAAGCTTAGAGCTGCCTCCACCACAGGGGGGCTCGCTCGACCCACCAGCGGACAGGCACCAGTATTGGGAGAGGGGGGCTGGCCGTCAGGGTTCACCGCGGCTCTGGCACAAACCCGGCGACACGGAGGTGGCACGGGCAGGAGCGGACTGAACGTGTCGGCTTCTCACTTTTTGGATTTTAGAAGGGCATGACATGCCTATATCTGTGTCTCCCCCTCCTTTTACTCCTCCACCTCTTTTCTTTTCGCATGACTATATGTACTTGTCACTTTTCCATGTGTTAGTTGTGTCTTCTGAGCAGTTTGTCAGCTTTTGGACACCTTTGAAGGTGTTTTCTATGTGTTTTTGTTTGCCTGCCATTGGTTTTAACGGTGTTCGAAGGTGTTCGACGAACAGTTCGACGAACAGTTCGGCGAACACACGGGTGTTCGACGAACCGAACCGAACTCGAACACTACGGGGGTGGCTCAACACTAGTCCCTACTCTCTAAAACTATCTCTCTATGTAACTGGAAATTCGCTCGCAATTCACACAGTTATACTGTATAGCGCCCACAGCAGCAGCGGTGCCGTCTAACACTCAGCTGCAGCAGTGAGAAAATGGTGGCAACGGGGAAAATGGCTGGATCTTATAGAGCAAGGACATGTTACATACACAGCTAATGACACATGCCCTTGCTTGTGTGAAAAAAAAGCCCTTCGCTGCGTGTGTGCGCTGCTGATAGGCTGACAGACTGCACCGCCCCACTGTAAATGCGGGAAAGAAAAAAAAAATGGAGATCGGCATTATTTCTGCAGAGATCCATCCCCTGCCCCTCCCCCCGCCCACTCTACACTGAAACTGTCTATCAACATTGATTAACAGTATTTCTGTGAAAATATCCAGTTACGCTTTTGGTGCTCGAACAGTTATCGAACATAACCTCGAACAGCCGAATTTTTTGCAAATCGTTCGAGTTCGTCGAACGACTCGAACACAGCCCAAAACAGCTTGAATTTGAGATTGGCGAACAGTTCGAGTCGAACACCGCTCATCTCTACTCAGCGACAGAAATAGAGGCTTGAGATTGGGATTTAGAGAAGCGTTTCAGGACCACCGGCTTCAGGAGCAAGACATGGAAAGAATTTGGAATCCATAGATTCACTGGGAGCTGAAGACTGTATGTCACCGACTTGATTTGTCTGAGGATTTTGAATGGCCCAAGGTACTATGGGGCAAACTTGTAGGAGGGCAACTTCAGACAAATATTTCATGACGATAACAAGACTTTATCTCCAGGTCAGTAAAGAGGAGGAGGAGTTCTCTTCTTGTCGGCATGAGACTTGATCCGGGAGAAAGGCTTGAGTCTGCTGCCAGATCTGGAAGAACTTTCTATATGAAGAATCATCTGCCTGTGCCCCAGAAAACGCAGTCATAGGAGAGGGCACTGGAGGATGCTGGGAATATTCAATGAAAAATGGAGATGCTCCTAAAGACTTCCCAACGTGATTGTTGTAAGAAAATTCTGCCAATGTAAGTAATTGCACTCAATCATCCTGATGGGCACAGATGAAGTGGCATTGGTAGTTCAAGAGAACCTGATTTACCCATTCCACTTGACCATTGGTCTGAGGATTTTACATGGGGCACATCCAGCTGGACATTCAGCAGCTTGCAAACAGCTCTCCAAAATTTCAAAGTGAACTAGACCCCATGATCAAAGACAATGTAGAAAGAAAGACCATGGAGACAAAACTCATGCAGAAAGAGCAGTGTGGCAAGCTTGGGGAAAAGACCGACCACTGGAATGAAGTGAGCCATCTTGGAAAATCAGTCAACTATGACCCAGATGATGTTGTAAGACTCAGAGAGGGGGCAGATCTGTAATAAAATCCATGGCTATGTGTTGACAGGGGACGAAAAGAACTGGTAGAAGCTAAATGACACCAGCAGGCTTGTTCCTGGGTGGCTTATTTGTGGCGCACAATGGACAGGCGATTACTAAGTCCTAGTGATGAGCGAGCATGCTCGCTACTGCTCGGTGCTCGCCCGAGCATCTCACTGCTCGAGATGCTCGGTGCTCGCCAAGTATTTCCGAGGTTGCTCGGTGGGAGCTCGGGTCCCATCCCTGCATGTTTGACGCTCTTTAGAGCGCCAATCAACATTCAGGGAATGCCTGCCACTCATTGTAATGCTGCAGCCATGGTGGTTGTGGCATTACAGTGATTGGATGGCCGCACAGCGTCATCAGGTCTATATCAGACCTGGCGTCGCTGTGCTTGTCACAGTCACTCCGGAATCAGGCAGAGTAGGCAGAGGTGCTGCTGCATCAGGGAGAGATTTGATTGTGTATTAGGTAGTGTAGGGAGAAAAACCATACATTACACATATCCATCTTAACAAACAGTCCTTTTGAGGACTAACTAATCCATCTGCAGAGATATCAGGCAGGCAGGGTATATAGCAGACTGCAGTGCATATAGCACAAGAGGCTCCATTCCAATTCTGCCTTCTGCTGCTGTTAGATATTTCTATACAAAGGCCCAGGTCTTAGGGGCTAGGAATACTTTTTTTTGGATCTTAATCCTCATTATTTGCTTAAATCCAGAGAACACCGTTTTTCTGTGCCATTTGATTGTTGGCACTGCAGAAGACAGCCAGGCCCTTTCCATATTACAGCGCTAGAAATCCAGCTATTTAAAACTGTGTTTTCTCTGTTACACAGATCACATATACTTTTTCAGAAAATACTGCTTTTTTTGGCCTCCATTCCAATTTGTGTCAGCGACATTTTTGACACCGGTTTTCAAACTAGTTACCTACAGGCCAGGTATTTAAAACTCTGTTTTCTCCGTCACACGGATCACATATACAGTACAGACCAAGAGAATGCCAAGAGTGTGCAAAGCAGTCATCAAAGCAAAAGGTGGCTACTTTGAAGAACCTAGAATATAAGACATATTTTCAGTTGGTTCACACTTTTTTGTTAAGTATATAATTCAACATGCGTTAATTCATAGTTTTGATGCATTCAGTGTGAATGTACAATTTTCATAGTCATGAAAATAAAGAAAAATCTTTAAATGAGAAGGTGTGTCCAAACTTTTGGTCTGTACTGTACGTTGTCAGAAAATACTGCCATTTCTTGCCTCTGAAGAGGCAATTTGCATATTAAATTTCCCAGAGGAGCATTGCATGGCGAATAAGCCTCCTTACCTTGACGTGCCAGAGCTGGTGTGTCACTCTCCATAAGGAGAAACGCGACCCCTTAGACCTCAGTCCAGAGCCTCTCACCTAGCCAAATCAGTTCTCATACTTTGCACTGATGAAGGCCAACAGCCCGAAACACCGTGTCTGCAAATTGAGATTCTGATTTGGCTTTTATCCTAAGTCATATTGCACGACTCGTTAAAGGCTTGATTGTGACTTGTAGGATTGCTACTTCCAATAGGTGGCGCTATAGAGTACAAGTCCTCTTTTTCTCTGAAGAGGCAATTTGCATATTAAATTTGCCTCCATTAAAAAATTCTTTCAGTGTGTCAGTGAAGCAATTCACACTGGTTTGCGTTCAAACTACTTAGTAACATAGTAACATAGTAACATAGTTTTTAAGGTTGAAGGAAGACTAAGTCCATCTAGTTCAACCCACAGCCTAACATGTTGATCCAGAGTAAGGCAAAAAAAAAACATGTGGCAAACACTAAGCTCCACATTGGGGAAAAAAATTTCCTTCCCGACTCCATACGACAATCAGACTAGTTCCCTGGATCAACGCACCTATCAAGGAATCTAGTATTTATAACCTGTAATATTATACTTTTCAAGAAAGGCATCCATGCCCTTCTTAAATTTTAGCAGTGAATCACTCATTACATCATCATGCGGTAGAGAGTTCCATAGTCTCACTGCTCTTACAGTAAAGAATCCCCGTCTATGATTATGATTAAACCTTCTTTCCTCCAGACGTAGAAGATGCCCCCTTGTCCCCGTCTCAGGCCTCAGAGTAAAAAGATCAGTAGAAAGGTTTTTGTACTGTCCCCTCATATACTTGTACATAGTAATAAGATCACCCCTAAGCCTTCTTTTTTCCACAGTAAATAACCCCAAGTGTAATAACCTGTCTTGGTATTGCAGACCCCCCTGTCCTCTAATAACCTTGGTCGCTCTTCTCTGCACCCGCTCTAGTTCAGCTATGTCTTTCTTATACATCGGGGACCAGAACTGTACACAGTATTCTAAGTGTGGTCGCACTAATGACTTGTATAGAGGTAAAATTATGTTCTCCTCATGAGCATCTATGCCTCTTTTAATGCATCCCATTATTTTATTTGCCTTTGTAGCAGCAGCCTGACACTGGCCACTAAACGTGAGCTTGTCGTCCACCAATACACCCAGGTCTTTTTCAGTTACAGTTTTGCCCAGTATTTTACAATTAAGCATATAATTATACATTTTATTTCCTCTGCCCAAGTGCATTACCTTACATTTATCCCCATTAAAGCTCATTTGCCATTTATCAGCCCAAGCTTCTAGTTTACATAGATCCTGCTGTAATATAAAATTGTCCTCCTCTGTATTGATTACCCTGCTGAGTTTAGTGTCATCTGCAAATATTGAAATACTACTCTCTATGCCCCCTACAAGGTCATTGATAAATATGTTAAAAAGAAGGGGGCTCAATACTGACCCCTGTGGTACCCCACTGTTAACTGAGACCCAGTCTGAGTGTGTTCCCTTAATAACCACCCTTTGTTTCCTATCACTGAGCCAATTCTTAACCCACATACATATATTTTCCCCATTGTTCTCATTTTATGTATCAACCTTTTGTGTGGAACCGTATCAAAAGCTTTTGAAAAGTCCATATACACAACATCCACTGCATTTCCTTGGTCCAGTCCCGAACTTGCCTCCTCATAAAAACTGATCAGATTAGTTTGACAGGAACGGTCCCTCGTAAACCCATGTTGATATTGGGTCATGAGGTTATTCTTCTTCAGATACTCTATTATAGCATCTCTTAGGAAACCCTCCAGGATTTTACCCACAGTAGAGGTTAAGCTTACCGGCCTATAATTTCCAAGTTCAGTTTTTGTCCCCTTTTTGAATATTGGCACCACATTTGCTATACGCCAGTCCTGTGGTACAGACCCTGTTATTATGGAATCTTTAAAGATTAAAAATAATGGTCTATCTATGACATTACTTAATTCCTGCAGTACTCGCGGGTGTATCCCATCCGGGCCCGGGGATTTGTTAGCTTTAGTGATTTTTAGACGCCGCCGTACTTCCTGCTGGGTTAAGCAAGTGACATTTAATGGAGAATTTTTGTTATCACTGATCATGTTTTCTGTCATGCGATTTTCTTGTGTAAATACGGTTGAAAAAAAATCATTTAGCATATTGGCTTTTTCCTCATCCTCATCCACCATTTCACCCAGACTATTTTTAAGGGGGCCAACACTATGATTTTTTAGTTTTTTACTATTTATGTAGTTAAAGAATATTTTGGGGTTATTTTTACTTTCTCTGGCAATGATTCTCTCTGCCTCAATCTTTGCTGCCTTGATTTTTTTTTACATAATTTATTTAATTTTCTATATTTATTTAATGCCTCATCACTACCTACTTGCTTTAGTTCTCTAAATGCTTTCTTTTTGTCACTTATTGCGCCCCTTACAGCTCTATTTAGCCATAGTGGTTTCCTCCTATTTCTAGCATGTTTATTCCCAAAGGGTATATATTGTTCACAGGTCCTATTCAGGATGTAAATAAATGTCTCCCATTTGCTTTGTGTAGCTTTATGTCTCAGGATATCGTCCCAGTTTATTGCACTAAGATCATCTCTTAACCGTTGGAAATTTGCCTTCCTGAAGGTTAGTGTCCTTGTAACCCCTCTACTACACATCTTATTAAAGGTTACATGAAAACGTATTATTTTGTGATCACTATTACCCAAGTGACCCCCAACTCGTATATTTGATATGCGGTCTGGCCTATTGGTTAATATTAGGCCTAGCAGTGCCCCCCTTCTTGTTGGGTCCTGAACCAGTTGTGAAAGGTAATTGTCTCTCATAGTTGTCAAAAAACTATTACCTTTGCTTGAACTACATGTTTCTGTCCCCCAATGTATTTCAGGGTAGTTGAAGTCTCCCATAATAATGACTTCTCCTTGTGTCGCTGCTTCATCTATTTGCTTTACGAGGATATTCTCCGCTACTTCCATTATTTTTGGAGACTTATAACAAACCCCTATCAGTAATTTATTATTTTTTCCCCCTCCCCTTATCTCCACCCACAGGGACTCTACATTTTCATTAGATTCACATATATCCTCCCGCAATACAGGTTTTAAGGATGATTTTACATATAAACACACCCCCCCCTCGCTTGTTTGTACGGTCATTTCTGAACAGACTATAGCCCTGTAAATTAATTGCCCAGTCATGGGTCTCGTCCAGCCACGTCTCAGATATCCCTACCATGTCATAATTATTTTCCAACAAAATTAATTCTAATTCCTCCATTTTGTTGGTGAGGCTTCTGGCATTAGTGTACATGCCTTTTATGTATCTCTCTGTACCTCTATTCCTTCTTACTTTATTGACTGTTCTAACCCCACCCCCAATTTCTTTATTTGTGCCCAGGTCACTGTCTGCACTATCTTCCCCACCTATAAAATGAATACCCTCCCCCCCAATCCCTAGTTTAAACACTCCTCCAACCTTCTAGCCATTTTCTCCCCCAGCACAGCTGCACCCTCCCCATTAAGGTGCAGCCGGTCCCTAGCGTAGAGTCTGTAGCCAACTGAGAAGTCGGCCCAGTTCTCCAGGAACCCAAATCCCTCCTTCCTACACCAGTTCTTGAGCCACTTATTTATCTCCCTAATCTCCCGTTGCCTCTCTGGCGTGGCACGTAGTACCGGTAGTATTTCAGAGAATACCACCTTGGAGGTCCTTGCTTTCTGCTTGTAGCCTAATTCCCTGAAATCATCTTTAAGAACCTTCCACCTACCTCTAACTTTGTCATTTGTGCAAATGTGCACCATGACCGCTGGGTCCTCACCAGCCCCTCCCAGTAATCTGTCAACCCGATCAGCGATGTGCCGGACTCGAGCGCCAGGTAGGCAGCACACTGTTCAACGATCCCTGTCTTTGTGACAGATTGCCCTATCTGTTCCCCAAACAATTGAGTCCCCCGCTACCAGCACCTGCCTGGCCTGCCCTACTCTCCTATTTCCCTCTTTACTGGAGCTGACACTCCTCCGGCTTTCAGGGGACATGCCTTGCTGCAGTAGTGCTACCCCTGTACCGTCACTCCCCTCATCTGCCAACTTTGCAAACTTATTGGGGTGTGCCAGATCAGGACTAGCCTCCCTGGCACTCTTCCCTCTACCACCCATTCTAACTTTCACCCAACTAGCGACCTCACTGTCCTGCAGCTCCCGACTACCACCCTCCCCCACATCTACCCCAGTGAGCTGCTGCTCAGTGAGCAGCAGACTCCTTTCCATGTTGCTAATGGATCTCAGTGTTGCCAGCTGCTCATTTAGATCCAGTATCTGGGCTTCCAAACGCACAACGTGCACACATCTCGCGCAGCAGTAAGCAACCCTGACCGACTGTTCAAGGAATACATACATGTGGCAAGATGTACACTTGATAGCATTGTCAATAATGGAGCTCATTTCCTAATGGGGATTGCAATAGACAGAATGTTAAGTAAAAAGAAAAGTAAAGAATTAATGAAATACAGACAGCAATTCAGTCCAAAGTCCTCCCTTCCAAACTCCCTGAATCCAAAGTCACTGAAAAACAAGTCACACACTTACTTTCGTTCGCACTTACACTCCGGTCACACTCAGCTCGTTCACACTCGCAAACTAAGAGATTTAAAGAGTTTTTGTTTTGTTTTTTTTCCATTTTCCAGCAATGCACCCTTCACCTCAATGCACTTCCAAAGGACTGGATGCCCAACCAGCTGCCCCTTATAAACCCTTAATTATGACCCCTTCCCCTTAATTAACCCCTTGTGAGTAAAGCTACACCTCAGGATTTTAGTGCAATGTAGTTAACCCTTAAATACACAGGTAGTAAACTAAGAAACTAAAACTGTAGTGAGAAAATAGGTTTTAAAAAGCCCAATAAATCTAAACAGGTAGAAAAGCACTCAGCAGGTCACAATGCAGCATTCACCGCAATTCACACAGGTATTTTCTGCAGGATTCCCAATACCTCTTCACTGAAAAACAAGTCGCACACTTACTTTCGTTCGCACTTACACTCCGGTCACACTCAGCTCGTTCACACTCGCAAACTAAGAGAGTTAAAGAGTTTTTATTCTTTTTTTTTTCCATTTTCCAGCAATGCACCCTTCACCTCAATGCACTTCCAAGGACTGGATGCCCAACCAGCTGCCCCTTATAAACCCTTAATTATGACCCCTTCCCCTTAATTAACCCCTTGTGAGTAAAGCTACACCTCAGGATTTTAGTGCAATGTAGTTAACCCTTAAATACACAGGTAGTAAACTAAGAAACTAAAACTGTAGTGAGAAAATAGGTTTTAAAAAGCCCAATAAATCTAAACAGGTAGAAAAGCACTCAGCAGGTCACAATGCAGCATTCACCGCAATTCACACAGGTATTTTCTGCAGGATTCCCAATACCTCTTCACTGAAAAACAAGTCGCACACTTACTTTCGTTCGCACTTACACTCCGGTCACACTCAGCTCGTTCACACTCGCAAACTAAGAGAGTTAAAGAGTTTTTATTCTTTTTTTTTTCCATTTTCCAGCAATGCACCCTTCACCTCAATGCACTTCCAAGGACTGGATGCCCAACCAGCTGCCCCTTATAAACCCTTAATTATGACCCCTTCCCCTTAATTAACCCCTTGTGAGTAAAGCTACACCTCAGGATTTTAGTGCAATGTAGTTAACCCTTAAATACACAGGTAGTAAACTAAGAAGCTAAAACTGTAGTGAGAAAATAAGTTTTTAAAAGCCCAATAAATCTAAATAGGTAGAAAAGCACTCAGCAGGTCACAATGCAGCACTCACCGCAATTCACACAGGTATTTTCTGCAGGATTCCCAATACCTCTTCACTGAAAAACAAGTCATACACTTATTTTCGTTCGCACTTACGCTCCGGACACACTCAGCTCGTTCACTCTCGCAAACTAAGAGATTTAAAGAGTTTTTTTTTTTTTTTTTTTTTCCCTTTTCCAGCAATGCACCTTTCACCTCAATGCACTTACCTACAGACCAGGTATTTAAAACCCTGTTTTCTCCATCACATGGATCACATATACGTTGTCAGAAAATACTGCCATTTCTGGCTTCCATTAAAAATTTCTTTCAGTGTGTCAGTGAAGCAATTCACACCAGTTTGCTGTTCAAACTACTAACCTACAGGCCAGGTATTTAAAACTCTGCTTTCTCCGTCACACAGATCACATATACGTTGTCAGAAAATACTGCCATTTCTGGCCTCCATTAAAAATTTCCTTTAGTGTGTCAGTGAAGCAATTCACACCGGTTTGCTGTTCAAACTAGCTACCTACAGGCCAGGTATTTAGAACCCTGTTTTCTCCGACACACGGAAAACATATACGTTGTCAGAAAATACTGCCATTTCTGGCCTCCATTAAAAATTTCCTTTAGTGTGTCAGTGAAGCAATTCACACCAGTTTGCTGTTCAAACTACTTAACTACAGGCCAGGTATTTAAAACCCTGTTTTCTCCGTCACATGGATCACATATACGTTGTCAGAAAATACTGCCATTTCTGGCCTCCATTAAAAATTTCTTTCAGTGTGTCAGTGAAGCAATTCACACCAGTTTGCTTTTCAAACTAGTTACCTAGAGGCCAGGTATCTAAAACTCTGTTTTCTCCGTCACACGGATCACATATACGTTGTCAGAAAATACAGCCATTTCTGGCCTCCATTAAAAATTTCTTTCACTGTGTCAGTGAAGCAATTCACACCAGTTTGCTGTTCAAACTAGTTACCTACAGGCCAGGTATTTAAAACTCTGTTTTCTCTATCACACGGATTACATATACGTTGTCAGAAAATACTGACATTTCTGGCCTCCATTAAAAATTTCTTTCAGTGTGTCAGTGAAGCAATTCACACCAGTTTGCTGTTCAAACTAGTTACATACAGTCCAGGTATTTAAAACTCTGTTTTCTCCGTCACACGGATCATATATACGTTGTCAGAAAATACTGCAGTTTCAGGCCTCCATTAAAAATTTCTTTCAGTGTGTCAGTGAAGCAATTCACACCAGTTTGCTGTTCAGACTACTTACCTAATGGCCAGGTATTTAAAACTCTGTTTTCTCCGTCACACGGATCACATATACGTTGTCAGAAAATACTGCCATTTCTTGCCTCCATTAAAAATTTCTTTCAGTGTGTCAGTGAAGCTATTCACACCAGTTTGTTGTTCAAACTACTTACCTACAGGCCAGGTATTTAAAACTCTGTTTTCTCCGTCACACGGATCACATATACGTTGTCAGAAAATACTGCCTTTTATGGCCTCCATTAAAAATTTCTTTCAGTGTGTCAATGAAGCTATTCACACCAGTTTGCTTTTCAAACAAGTTACCTACAGGCCAGGTATTTAAAACTCTGTTTTCTCTGTCATACGGATCACATATAAGTTTGCTCCAAACTCAGTCATTTGTAGTGAGCGTGGAAGATATTGTCCTCAATTTAAAATGGGCAAGGCACATGGCAAGGGACAGGGAACTGGACGTGATGGTGATGGTGCATGCAGAGGCCGAGGATTAGCTGAAATTGTGCCACAACAAACACCCACATCTTCTCGCCCGACCTTCCGGTCCCAATTCCTAGGGGACCACTATTGAACCCAGAACAGTGTCAAAGGTTTGTTGGTTGGATAGCACATAATGTTCCAAGTCACTTAGCCACCACCACCACCCTGTCTTCCATGCGGTCAAGTCTCAGTAGCCGTGAGTCTGGACTGCATATTCCTCACCTTGATCCTCCATCCTCCCACCATGTCGAGTGCTCGGAGACAACTGATCCCACATTTGGACACTCTGAAGAGCTGTTCACTTTTCCATTTACAGATTCAGGCCTCTCACCTGGTCCATTTGAAGAGGGGCAAGAGGAGATTGCGTGTAGCGATGCCCAAATATTTGAGCAGCCATGGTCACACGAAGGCAATGGTGGGAAAGTGTCACGAGAGGTGGACGATGATGAGACACAATTGCCAGAAAGTCAGGAGGAGGACCAGGGTGCGGAAGTGGAAGACAAGGTGGTGGATGATACAGTAACTGACCCAACCTGGCAGGAAGACATGCAGAGCGAGGACAGCAGCACAGAGGGGGAGGGAGGCAGAGCACCTCAACAGGCAGGAAGAAGCAGTGTGATGGCTGCAGACAGAAGGCAGGCAACCTTTCCCCGTAACACCAACATGAAGGAAGTTGCCAACCAAGTCTGGTTGTTTTTTAAAGACTCTGCTGATAACCCTAAAAAGGCCATTTCCACCACCTGCCAGGCCAGCATCCGCAGTGGTGGCAAAATGACCAGCCTGACCACCACTAGCATGATTAGCCACATGGGAGGAAAGCACCCAACTTTGTAGGCCGAACCCCAGGGTCCAGGAACAGTGTCTGCGGGTGGCACCATACGATTCTTCCACTGTTGTGCATGCAAGCCAATCCCCTGTCCATGGTGCATGCGAAGATGCCTCCTGCCCTGCACCTGTCGTTGCACACTCTCAAGTAGCAGCATCAGGAAGCACGTCTATGTCCTTGTCCTAGCGCAGCGTTCAGTTGTCCATACCCCAGTCCTTGGAACGCAAGCGCAAATATGCAGACAACGCCCCACAGGCCACACTACTAAATTCCCACATTTCACGACTGCTTGCGCTCAAAATGTTACCTTTTAGGCTCATGGAGACGGAAGCATTCCGCAACCTGATGGCGGCGGCCGTCCCTCGGTACTCGGTCCCCAGCCACCACTATTTCTCTCAGTGTGCTGTCCCCGCATTACACAAGCACGTGTCCAAAAACATTAGCCGTGCCCTCAACAACGCCGTTACCGGGAAAGTCCACCTAACCACGGACACGTGGACAAGTGCTTGTGGGCAGGGACGGTACATCGTGCTGACGGAAAACTGGGTTAACACAGTGGAAGCCGGGACCCAGTCGGACCTTAGGATGAACACGTCCTCCCGACGCCAAGGATTGCGGGCCCTACATCAATCAGGGTTGCCACATAGTCTACAGCTCCTGCACCTCATCCTCCTTAGCCTCCTCCTCCTCTTCAGCCTCCATCTCCAAAATGACCACATCAGTCACAAGCTGGAAGCACTGCAGCACTGCCTCGGCCAAGTGGCAACAGGCTGTGCTGAAGCTAATATGCTTAGGTGACAAACCGCACAATGCTGAAGAGTAATGGACAGCTCTGAAAGAGCAGGCAGATCTGTGGCTCACACTGCTGAACCTACAGCCAGGCATGGTCGTGTGTGACAAAGGCCAGAACCTGGTGGCGGCTCTGAGGTGAGGCTAGCTCACACACGTACCATGCCTGGCCCATGTGCTTAACCTCGTGGTTCAGCGGTTTCTCAAATCCTACCCGCAGCTGCTTGTTAAAGTACGCCACCTGTGTGCCCATTTTAGAAAGTCAGCTACAGCTTCCGCGCGCCCTTGCCGTGTTTCAGCAGCGTTTGCAGCTTCCGGCTCACCTTCCTAATGGGAAGATTTTCTTATGAGGCCCTCCTCCATGTCTCTTCCAAGGGGCATTGAAGTGCTTCCAAATTTTTGGCAGCCCTTGCATTCAATGCATAGGCCAACACTATGGGAGACTCTCACCTTTCTAATGGGAATTTGTCGCTACTGTGGCCCTGCTCTATGTCTCTTTAAATTGTTAGTGGGGTTTTTTCTACATATGGTCAGCCGTTAGACTCACTGCATACCCTATAACTGTATAGCAGACTCTCTTCTTTTTAATGGAATTTTTCGTTACTGTGGCCCTGCTCTATGTCTCTTTAAATTGTTAGTGGGGTTTTTCCTAAATTTGGTCAGCCGTTGGACTCACTGCATACCCTATAACTGTAAAGAAGACTCGCTCCTTTCTAATGGGAACATGTCATACTCGTTACTGTGGCCCTTCTCTATGTGTCTTTCAGAGTCCCTCCTTCATCAATGAAACAGGATGTGTCTGATGATGTGTCACACACCACATTGTCAGATAAGGTTGTAAAATGTTAAAATGACATTTCCCAGTGAATGCATTTGCCTTAAAAAATAATGTAAAAAAAAAAAAACAGTAGGATCTTTCTTTAGTATAAAAACAGAGTAGCCAATGTAACCTCAATGTAATCTCATTGTTCAGCTCCTGCACCTCCTCCTCCATCTCCGAAATGACCACATCAGTCACAAGCTGAAAGCACTGCAGCACTGCCTTGGCCAAGCGGCAACAGGCTGTGCTGAAGATAACATGCTTAATGCTTAGGTGACAAACCGCCCAGCGCTTCAGAGTTGTTGAAAGCTGTAACACAGCAGCTTGATCTGTGTCTCTCACCGCTGAACATACAGCCAGGCATGGTTGTGTGTGACAATGAGTGGAACCTGGTGACAGACAAATGACAGCCGGAGTAGATATGGTTTCCCTCTATGCTAGTCCTTTCACCAAGGTAAAGAATATGGCTGTGGTGAAATACAACTCCCACTGAGAAGCTGTTTCAGATTGAAAAACATTGTGCCCTCCAGAGGATTTGATTTTGAGGGCTCAACTTTCTCCCCCACTCAAGAGCCCATAGCAGCTGCAAAGTTAGCGCTATCATGAACTCTCCTGATGTAGAAGCCAGGGCACATCAGAGGATTCTCTGATGGGACCGTCCAACCCCGCCGAGAAGCAGTCCTGGCTAAGAAAAGTGTGTGGGAAGGTTCCCGGACACTCTATGGCTGCTTTTTTACTGAGGTGGAAACCCAAGCAAACATGGGGAGAACATACAAAGTCCTTGCAGATGTTGTCCTTGCTGGGATTTGAACCCAGGATCCCAGCGCTGCATGGCTTCAGTGCTAACCACTGATCCAATGTGCTGCCGTTCACCCTCTAATATCTAACAGGCTGGAGAAACTTGCACCTACTGCCACTCTATCTTCAGCTCCTTTGAGAGAAACTAATATATTTGGGCAGCCACTCAGTCTACCAAATAAAATTCCTGATAAGTAAATTGGAGATGGCTTCGCTACTGTAACTGGGGGCAGTGCTAATACCATGGCGTCGTACCATAGTTTACTGGAAATATTCCAGGCTGGTAGGAGGCAAGCAAATTCCCACAGAAAAGTACCAACAGTAATGTTCAGGGACCCGCTCTTGTTGAAGGCGGAGACAGCACTGGGAGAAATAGTGATGGCTGGGGACCGAGTATGGACACGAGGCATGAGGCATGAGGTTGTGAAAAGCTTCCGCCTCCACGAGCCTAAAAGGCCACATTTCAAGTGCAAGCAGCTGCCCAGAAATCTGCCAGTTTAGTAGTGCAGCCTGTGGGTGGGTGGCTGGCTGCAAACTTGCGCTTGCATTCCAGGTAACATAAAACTAAGCAGATGGTGGCCTCTATCATCATCATGGCCTCACCTCAGCACTATGAACTCTCCTGAAGGAGAAGCCAGGGTCCACCGGAGGAGTCTTTGGTAGTGTTGAGCCACCCCCGTAGTGTTCGAGTTCGGTTCGTCGAACAGCCGTGTGTTCGCCGAACTGTTCGTCGAACTGTTCGTCGAACACCTTCGAACACCGTTAAAACCAATGGCAGGCAAACAAAAACACATAGAAACACATAGAAAACACCTTCAAAGGTGTCCAAAAGCTGACAAACTGCTCAGAAGACACAACTAACACATGGAAAAGTGACAAGTACATATAGTCATGCGAAAAGAAAAGAGGTGGAGGAGTAAAAGGAGGGGGAGACACAAATATAGGCATGTCATGCCCTTCTAAAATCCAAAAAGTGAGAAGCCGACACGTTCAGTCCGCTCCTGCCCGTGCCACCTCCGTGTCGACAGGTTTGTGCCAGAGCCGCGGTGAACCCTGACGGCCAGCCCCCCTCTCCCAATACTGGTGCCTGTCCGCTGGTGGGTCGAGCGAGCCCCCCTGTGGTGGAGGCATCTCTAAGCTTTTTAATTTAAATTGTCTCTCTAATTTGAATGAATACACTTTAAATTCATTTACAAGGATCTATTGGAGGGCAAGTCTCATGCCAGCAGGCACGTAATTCCAGCTCCAGTAGCGTCCACTAAAGCTGCTGCAGTTAAAAAGCTTTTATAAGGATCGAGCTCGGCTGTCCACCGCAAGGCATCCTACTGCCAGTCCCAGCCCCTATGCCTTGGGGTGCCTCCTGATGCTCTTCACTGAGTATCCCGTGGTCCCGAAGCATTTCCTTTGAAAAAATTAAGTGTCCAAACTACAGGTGGTGTAGCTGACTTAACAGCTGGGATAAACCGCTGACTAGCAGACACTGCTACTAGACACAAAGTATTTCCTGGGCTAGATGCAGTTAAAGATTTGTAATTAGATACTCTAGTTGGATGCTGAGAAAGCATTCCATAGAGTCTCCTGGCACGCCATATATGATTCTCTTAAAAAGCTTGGGGTAGGGGTCTAGGGGACCCTTTTAAAGCCAAAATCACGGCCCTGTATCACAATACGTCACCTAGGCTGAAGATGAATGGAACTGTAGCACCCTGAGGGCTCGGTTGCTACAGAGGTATTGCACCTCACCCAGAGGTGTGATATCTCACTCTCAGGTAAGGATGGAGTGTGGATCAGGACCCGACACCTGCATGCATTACACCACATTGCCGTGGGGCAGGGCGACCAATATGCCTCTGAGATGGGCACGACAGTCCCTGTCCCTGGCTGGAGTGGGGGGAGGGAACACTGAGGAAGGGGAACCCTGTAGTGCAGGAGCAGGGAGGAAGCAGTTCCTGGGTGCATTGAGAAGGGAGTATAAAAGGTGGGCACCATCTTAGTTCAGTGCAGAGAAGTCTGAGCAGAAGTGGCAGGGAGCAGGGGCTCTGCATGAGCTCTGCTCCGGAGGCGGGCCTAGTAACAGAGGCCCAGGCCTGGAAGAGGGAGAAGGAAGGAAGAGGAGCGGAGAAGGCTCCAGGAACGAGGAATGAAGGGATCCCAGGGGTGCAGACGGGCGAGTCGCCACTGCACGCCCGAATCCACCTGCGTGGAGGGGTCAGGCCAAAGGGGGAGACCGGTCCCCGAAACTAGTGGAGGCAGGAAACGACCCTCAGCTAGAAACCGGAGGCTCTGACATTTTATGTGGCGCAGCCCCTCGCTACACCCGCTAGGAAGGCACCACATAGGGTCAGGGAAACTGGCGACAAGTTTACCAAGAGGAGGCCCGAGGCAGCCGGACAGAAGGGTTGGTAAGAAAGGCCAGACAAAGGACACACAAAGGGGGTCCTGTGAAGCGCTCCAAAGTTATCTGGGAGTTGTCTGAGCCCCTCACCTGGTGAGCACAGTACGACGTGGGCAGCCGTTACCTGCAGACGTGGTCTGGATAATAAGAACTGTGAGTAAAGGCCCTGGACTGCATCACTGACTCTGTGTCGTTACTGCTGCTGCCCTGCACCATCACCCCCATCCTCCGCATACACTGCCCTGAGGCTATACTCCTCCCGTGGGGAGTTATGCTACGCTCTGCTGCACCCACAACACCAGCCTCAGCGGTCTGCCCTGCAGCGGCGGTTCACTCTGACCGCAATCCACGGGTGGCGTAGTCAGACATTTAAACATCAAAACCACATAAATAGTCCCGCCACTGGTTTGACCACCCTGAGCCACGGAACCGGGTCGCCGCCACGAAGACTACAACCACCAGCATCCACCAAAAAGGGTCCGGCTCCGGGTGTCCCAAGGCCCAGGGGGTGCATCAGAACATTTTCATCACCTTTCACAATCACCAATGGGACAAGGCAGTGATGTCCTCTGTCCCCTCTCTTATACATCCTAGTGACGGAGCACCTGCTCTCATCAATTCGCCATAACCCCAATATTAGGTGGATTGAGGTGGGAGGCACCGAGTACAAGTGCTCTCTATTTGCTGATGATGTCCTAGTATATATCACTCAATCACATATATCCATCCATGCTGTTATGGCTGAAATAGATCACTTTGTTACATGGTCAAATTTTAAAATCAATGCAGCGAAGTCTGAGGCCCTCGATGTCTCCCTCCCCAAATCCATATAGGATTCCATCCAGTCCAACTTTCCCTTTGCCTGGCCCTCACAGGGTATCAAATACTTAGGAATTCCTATTCATAGAGACCTCTCCCATCTATGTTATCTTAATTTTGGGCCCTTTATTGAACAACTCCATACAGACCACGGTTGGCAAGTTAGAACTGTAAGATTCACTACGTGAACCACTGGTGTTTTGTGGAAAAGCACATGTACACTGCGTTCCAAATTATTATGCAAAAAGTGTTTAGGAGTGATAAGGGAAGAATTTGTTTGTTTGTCAGTTAAACTCATTGATGGTGATGTGTGTCAGGGCTATTTATATCACTGTAAGCAATTGCAGACACCTGTGCTAATTAGTTTGGCAGGTGTGTCCAATGAAAGGCAAGACTACTTAAGAAGGCTGTCTCACATTATTAAGCAGCCTACATTTTCTGCCAAAATGGGAAAGAAAAAGGATGTGTCGGCTGCTGAGAAACAACAAATTGTGGAGTGTTTAGGTCAAGGCATGACTACAATCAACATTGTGCGATGATCAGGATGAAGTGTCTTGGCAATCAAGAAGTATGTAGCTGATTCACAGTACACATGTGTGCGTGCTGATAAGGGCAAATTGAGGACTCTTTCCTACAGGCAATTACGTCAGGTTAAAAGAGCAGCGGCAAAAAAGCCTTGTCATAGCAGCAGACAAGTTTTTGAAGCTGCTGGAGCCTCCAACGTCCCCCGAACAACAAGATGCAGGGTCCTTCAGAGGTTTGCAGCTGTGCATACGCCATCCTGTCGACCTCCTCTATCCACTTCACACAAGCAGAAACGGCTCCAGTGGGCCAAACATTATATGAAGACTGATTTCAAAACTGTTTTGTTCACGGATGAGTGCCGTGCAGCGCTCGATGGTCCAGATGGATGGAGTGGAGGATGGCTGGTTGATGGACACCCCACGCAAACATGGCTACAGCGCCAACAAGGAGGAGGTGGAGTAATGTTTTGGGCTGGAATCATGGGGAGGGAGATTGTCGGCCCCTTTAGGATCCCTGAAGGCGCTAAAGATGAACTCCATAATGTATGTGGATTTTCTCAAACAGCACTTCCTGCCATGGTTCAAGAAGAAGAACCGTGTATTTCACAGCAAGATCATTTTTTTGCATGATAATGCACCATCTCATGCTGCACATAAAACATCTGCATCTCTGGCTGATATGGGCATAAAAGGGGACAAACTTATGGTGTGACCCCCATGCTCCCCTGACCTCTACCCCATTCAGAACCTCTGGAGCATCATCAAAAGGAGTGTCAATGATGGCGGGAGGCAGTTCACATCTAAGCAACACCTCTGGGAGGGTATTCTGTCCTCATGCAAAACAATTGAAGCAGAAACCATCCAAAACCTGACAAATTCAATGGACGAGAGAGTTCAGAAGCTCCTTTCGAACAAGGGGTCCTATGTGAAAATGTAACATCACCTAGAATAAAGTTTTGAGTTGAAAACTGTTTGATTTCAGTTTCTAATAACCTGCTAATGCTTATAATTTCAAAAATGACCATTTTTTTGGTCTTTATTAAAATTAAAAGGTTGATCGAAAAGTTTGGGGGATCTAAGAGTGTGGCAACCCAGTAGTCATGATTACTTCGAATTCTGACAATATGAGGGTCATGTTGCAGGTAGTGCAGCAAGAAGGCACTTATGTGTCTTGCGCATCTCGTAGCCCCAAAATTATTTTCCGGGCTAGATGCAGCTAAAAATTATTATTAATTTTAAATCTGGTGGAGCTTAGTATAGATGGCCTAATAGGATCAGTGCTGCACACTGCTACAAAGCCCAAATTATTTTCCAGTCAAGATACAGATAAACATGATTAGTAATTTTAAATCTGGTGGAGCTTATTATAGATGGCCTAATAGAATCAGTGCTGCACACTGCTACAAAGCCCAAATTATTTTCCAGCCAAGATACAGATAAAGATGATTAGTAATTTGAAAGCTTAAAACGGTTGGTAGGGTGATTTTAACCAATCATCAAGCTTTTACTCTCCCCAGGATGACACAGGGGTAGAAAAGTCGTTTCGGATCCATGATTTGTTCATCTTTATGAACGTGAGTCTGTCTACATTATCAGTGGAGAGCTGCGTGCGCTTATCTGTCAGCACACCACCAGCAGCGCTGAACACACGTTCAGACAGAACGCTGGCTGCGGGGCATGACAAGATCTCCAAGTCGTAAGTGGCTAGCTCCGGCCATTTATCCAGATTGGAAGCCCAAAAAGAGCAAGGGTCCAGTGACACAGTCATGGCTTCAATGTTTACTTGGAGATACTCCTGTACCATCGTCTCTAGGCGTTGACTATGTGTCAGACTTCTAGTCTCCTGTGGCCTTGCAAAGGATGGGCTAAAAAAGTGGTGAAATGATTCCGCAAAATTGATGTTACCAGCAGATACTGTGGTTCTGTTACGGTTTGAGTGCTGAACACTTGACGGTCCCACGGTTGGCAAGTTGGAACTGTGAGATTCACTACGTGCACCACTGGTGTTTTGTGGAAAAGCACATGTAAGATTCTGCAACAGTCTCTGCTGATACTCCTGCATACGTGCATCCCTTTCTATGGCAGGAATAATTTCTGCAAATTTACTTTTGTACCGGGGATCTAACAGTGTGGCAACCCAGTAGTCAGGATTATTTCTAATTCTCACAATTCGAGGGTCATGTTGCAGGTAGTGCAGCAAGAAGGCACTCATGTGTGTTGCGCATCCAGGAGCACCAAGTCACTGTTGTGTTGGTGGCGAGGTAACAATCATGCTTCCTTCCTCTATCCTCTCCCCCCAACCTCGCACAACAGAAATGTGATCAAGGTCTCCCTCATCTGATGAGTCTTCCATCAGTTCGTCCTCCACTTCTTCAGGGGCTCCTGCACCTTCCTCACTAGTTTGGCTGCTACCATGCGCCCTGGTAAAACCATCTCCCCCACCCTCACATGCCTGCCGCCTTGGTGCTGCCGACCGTCTGGACCTTGCAGATGTTAGCCCTTCCGCATACAACTCCTCCTCCTCTACTTCCTCCACCTTCTCTTGTGCCACCACCTGACTCCGAATTCTGTTTAACATGTGCTCCAGCATGTAAATCACCGGAATAGTCATGCTGATAATGGCATCGTCAGCACTAAACATCTTCGTCGCCATTTCAAAACTGTGCAGAAGGGTGCATAGGTCCCTGATCTGAGACCACTCCTCCAGCGTGATTTGCCCCACCTCTGGATCTCGTTGGCCCAGGCTATACGTCAGAACGTATTGCACCATAGCTTGTCGGTGCTGCCACAGTCGCTGCAACATGTGCAGAGTTGAATTCCACCGGGTAGGCACATCGCATTTTAGCCGGTGAAGTGGCAGGCCCAACGACTTCCGTAGAGATGTAAGTCGCTGAGCTGCGGGATGCGAACGGCGGAAGTGAGCACACAGCGACCGTGCCCTCTGCAGAAGGCCATCTAGTCTGGGATAGTGGGCTAAAAATTGCTGGACAACCAGGTTCAACACGTGAGCCATACAAGGCACGTGTGTGACATTGCCCCGGCGAAGGGCCGCACCCAGGTTTGCAGCATTGTCGCACACGGCCTTCCCTGGTTTCAGGTCCAGTGGAGACAACCATTCATGAAATTGGTTCTCCAGAGCTGACCACAACTCCTCAGCTGTGTGACTCACATTTCCCAGACATTTCAAAGTAAAAACCACCTGATGACCTTGAGCCCTACTGCCAGCATAGTAAGGAGGTGTGCAGGATCCCTTCTGCGCAGTTAGAAAGCTTGTGGCACGACCAGACAGGCTTTGGGTGCAGGTGGAAGACCGAGAGGAGGTTGAGGAGGCAGAAGCAGTGGAGGAACTTTGACATAAAGAGGATTGACGCACAACTCGTGGGGACGGCAAGACTTGGACAGCAGCCCCTTGTCCTGCTGTCACCATAGTTACCCAGTGCCCAGTCAGCGACATGTAACGCCCCTGTCCATGCCTACTCGTCCAAGTGTCTGTGGTGAAATGCACCCTGTCACACACAGAGTTTCTCAAAGAAGCGGTGATGTTGTGTGCGACATGCTGGTGGAGCGCAGGCACACCTTTCTTTGAGAAGTAGTGCCGACTGGGCATCTGCTACTGGGGCACTGCGACGGACATAAGGTCTCGAAAATCCTCTGTGTCCACCAGGCGGAAAGGCAGCATTTCTGTAGCCAAGAGCTTGCAGATGGTGAAATTCAACCTCTTAGCTTTCTTATGGCTAGGAGGAAATGGTCTTTTACTTGTCCACATCTGAGGGACCGAGGGCTGGCTATTGTGCTTAGACGGGGTTGATAAGGGTGTCCCCGGCAAACTGCCGGTCTGTGAGGAAGATGCAGGCGGACATGTTAGGTTGCCTTGATCCAAAGGTGGTGCTATCGATGTCGGACAGCGCTCAACACCAGCTGGTGTTACCACCTCCAAAGAAAATGATGACCTGCCAATCACGCTGGCTGTTGCGGGTAAAGAGGTGGCAGGTCTGCGCCCCAAAACAGGTGTGACTGCTGTCCCCCCAGTCACAGAGGATGAAGAGGCCGCGAATGCACAAGATATGGCAGAAGGTGGTTGGCCCGGCCGGCTAGGCCGCATTGTAGCACACTGAGCTTCCCACTGCAACTTATGCTTCATGTCCATGTGCCGGTTCATGCATGAAGTACTCAAACTATGTATTTTTTGGCCTCTACTTAGCTTTTGCTGACAAATGTTACAGATAACACGAGTTGGGTCATCTTTATCGATCTGAAAAAATGCCCAGGCTATGCAAGGCTTAGCACCCATGCGACCTGAAGAGCCACCACGACTTGTGGTCAGAGGCAGAGTTGTGTTTGAGGATGCAGTTGTTGACGTGCTTCCAGTACTACGTCTCTGTCCAGGAAGGCGCAACCTGACCTCGTCGTCACTAGCATCTTCCTCCACCTCCTCTGCTGACCTCATCTCTTGGCTGACTGTGGGTTGACAGTAAGTGGGATCTCCAACCTCATCATCATCACCCTGTGCGTTATCACACCCATCGTCCTCAGAGCCAACCTCTTCCTGCCCTGACAAAAAAACTAAAGTTGTCGCTCCAATCAGGTATTTGAGTCCCATCATCGTCTTCCTCATTGTCTCCACCAACAGGAGTTACAGTTTGGGAATGAGGGTCTACATTATGGTCAGAACCTTTTGCGTCTGGTCCTGGATCCGACTCATAAAGATTCTGGGCATCAGTGCAGATCATTTCCTCGTCTGGATTCACAGAAGCGCTGGAGTCGACCTCTGATTCCCAGGCTATAGTATGAGTAAACAGCTCTGCAGACTCAACCATCTGTTCTAACTCATACTCAGACGGGCAGCTGGAGATTTGGGAGCTGTGAGGAAGCAAGTGCGATTGGGGTGACACCTTTGAGGACTGGAGTATTTGTGATGTTGAAGTTGATGTGGAGGAGAGCCCACTTAAAGGAGCACTTGATATCCGTTGAAGCACCTGCTGTTTTTGTGCCTCATCTGGAATTTGTAGCGATTGGCGTGGCCGTAAGAAAGGGATCTTATCACATTGTCCGCTAAAAGAAGTAGACATTTTAGTTTGGCTGGAAGATGGTCTTTCTTCTGCAGATGTTAATGTTGCTTTAACACCTACCCCACGGACACAACCTTTTTTCCCCTTCCCAACACGCCTATTCCCCTTTAGACCAGCAGCAGGCCTTTTTCCACTCATTTTGGTGGTTAACTAATTCACAACTCTGGAGTTGTTTGCACAAAAAAACAATGGATGGGAACCGAGCAGAGCTGAGTGGCCAAACTGTGATATTAGGCCAAAACTATTGGCTGGGTTAGATGCAGAAAAAATATATATTCAGTTTGCAACCTGATAGAGGTCAGTATAGATGGACTAATAGAGAAAGTCCCACACACTGCTAGAAGGCCAAATATTTTTTCAGAGCTAGATGCAGAAAAAAATTATATTCAGTTTGCAACCTGATGGAGGTCAGTATAGATGGACTAATGGAACAAGTCCCACACACAGCTAGAAGCCCAAATATTTTTTCAGAGGTAGATGCAGATAAAAATTATTTTTAATTTGCAACCTGATGGAGGTCAGTATAGATGGACTAATAGAGAAAGTCCCACACACTGCTAGAAGGCCAAATATTTTTTCAGAGCTAGATGCAAATAAAAATTATTTTTAATTTGCAACCTGATGGAGGTCAGTATAGATGGACTAATAGAGAAAGTCCCACATACTGCTAGAAGGCCAAATATTTTTTCAAAGCTAGATGCAGATAAAAATTATTTTTAATTTGCAACCTGATGGAGGTCAGTATAGATGGACTAATAGAGAAAGTCCCACACACTGCTAGAAGGCCAAATATTTTTTCAGAGCTAGATGCAGAAAAAAATTATATTCAGTTTGCAACCTGATGGAGGTCAGTATAGATGGACTAATAGAGAAGTCCCACACACTGCTAGAAGGCCAAATATTTTTTCAGAGCTGGATGCAGATAAAAATTATTTTTAATTTGCAACCTGATGGAGGTCAGTATAGATGGACTAATAGAGAAAGTCCCACAAACTGCTAGAAGGCCAAATATTTTTTCAGAGCTAGATGCAGAAAAAAATTATATTCAGTTTGCAACCTGATGGAGGTCAGTATAGATGGACTAATAGAACAAGTCCCACACACAGCTAGAAGCCCAAATATTTTTTCAGAGGTAGATGCAGAAAAAAAATATATTCAGTTTGCAACCTGATGGAGGTCAGTATAGATGGACTAATAGAGAAAGTCCCACACACTGCTAGAAGGCCAAATATTTTTTCAGAGCTAGATGCAGACAAAAAATTATTTTGAATTTGCAACCTGATGGAGGTCAGTATAGGTGGACTAATAGAACAAGTCCCACACACTGCTAGAAGGCCAAATATTTTTTCAGAGCTAGATGCAGAAAAAAATTATATTCAGTTTGCAACCTGATGGAGGTCAGTATAGATGGACTAATAGAACAAGTCCCACACACAGCTAGAAGCCCAAATATTTTTTCAGAGGTAGATGAAGAAAAAAATTATATTCAGTTTGCAACCTGATGGAGGTCTGTATAGATGGATTAATAGAACAAGTCCCACACACAGCTAGAAGCCCAATATTTTTTCAGAGGTAGATGCAGAAAAAAAATTATTTTTAATTTGCAACCTGATGGAGGTCAGTATAGATGGACTAATAGAGAAAGTCCCACACACTGCTAGAAGGCCAAATATTTTTTCAGAGCTAGATGCAGAAAAAAATTATATTCAGTTTGCAACCTGATGGAGGTCAGTATAGATGGACTAATAGAGAAAGTCCCACACACTGCTAGAAGGCCAAATATTTTTTCAGAGCTAGATGCAGATAAAAATTATTTTTAATTTGCAACCTGATGGAGGTCAGTATAGATGGACTAATAGAGAAAGTCCCACACACTGCTAGAAGGCCAAATATTTTTTCAGAGCTAGATGCAGAAAAAAATTATATTCAGTTTGCAACCTGATGGAGGTCAGTATAGATGGACTAATAGAGAAAGTCCCACACACTGCTAGAAGGCCAAATATTTTTTCAGAGCTGGATGCAGATAAAAATTATTTTTAATTTGCAACCTGATGGAGGTCAGTATAGATGGACTAATAGAGAAAGTCCCACACACTGCTAGAAGGCCAAATATTATTTCAGAGCTAGATGCAGAAAAAAATTATATTCAGTTTGCAACCTGATGGAGGTCAGTATAGATGGACTAATAGAACAAGTCCCACACACAGCTAGAAGCCCAATTTTTTTTCAGAGGTAGATGCAGAAAAAAAATATATTCAGTTTGCAACCTGATGGAGGTCAGTATAGATGGACTAATAGAGAAAGCCCCACACACTGCTAGAAGGCCAAATATTTTTTCAGAGCTAGATGCAGACAAAAAATTATTTTGAATTTGCAACCTGATGGAGGTCAGTATAGGTGGACTAATAGAACAAGTCCCACACACTGCTAGAAGGCCAAATATTTTTTCAGAGCTAGATGCAGAAAAAAATTATATTCAGTTTGCAACCTGATGGAGGTCAGTATAGATGGACTAATAGAACAAGTCCCACACACAGCTAGAAGCCCAAATATTTTTTCAGAGCTAGATGCAGAAAAAAATTATATTCAGTTTGCAACCTGATGGAGGTCTGTATAGATGGATTAATAGAACAAGTCCCACACACAGCTAGAAGCCCAATATTTTTTCAGAGGTAGATGCAGAAAAAAAATTATTTTTAATTTGCAACCTGATGGAGGTCAGTATAGATGGACTAATAGAGAAAGTCCCACACACTGCTAGAAGGCCAAATATTTTTTCAGAGCTAGATGCAGAAAAAAATTATATTCAGTTTGCAACCTGATGGAGGTCAGTATAGATGGACTAATAGAACAAGTCCCACACACAGCTAGAAGCCCAAATATTTTTTCAGAGGTAGATGCAGATAAAAATTATTTTTAATTTGCAACCTGATGGAGGTCAGTATAGATGGACTAATAGAGAAAGTCCCACACACTGCTAGAAGGCCAAATATTTTTTCAGAGCTAGAAGCAGATAAAATTTATTTTTAATTTGCAACCTGATGGAGGTCAGTATAGATGGACTAATAGAGAAAGTCCCACACACTGCTAGAAGGCCAAATATTTTTTCAGAGCTAGATGCAGATAAAAATTATTTTTAATTTGCAACCTGATGGAGGTCAGTATAGATGGACGAATAGAGAAAGTCCCACACACTGCTAGAAGGCCAAATATTTTTTCAGAGCTAGATGCAGAAAAAAATTATATTCAGTTTGCAACCTGATGGAGGTCAGTATAGATGGACTAATAGAGAAAGTCCCACACACTGCTAGAAGGCCAAATATTTTTTCAGAGCTGGATGCAGATAAAAATTATTTTTAATTTGCAACCTGATGGAGGTCAGTATAGGTGGACTAATAGAACAAGTCCCACACACTGCTAGAAGGCCAAATATTTTTTCAGAGCTAGATGCAGAAAAAAATTATATTCAGTTTGCAACCTGATGGAGGTCAGTATAGATGGACTAATAGAACAAGTCCCACACACAGCTAGAAGCCCAAATATTTTTTCAGAGCTAGATGCAGAAAAAAATTATATTCAGTTTGCAACCTGATGGAGGTCTGTATAGATGGATTAATAGAACAAGTCCCACACACAGCTAGAAGCCCAATATTTTTTCAGAGGTAGATGCAGAAAAAAAATTATTTTTAATTTGCAACCTGATGGAGGTCAGTATAGATGGACTAATAGAGAAAGTCCCACACACTGCTAGAAGGCCAAATATTTTTTCAGAGCTAGATGCAGAAAAAAATTATATTCAGTTTGCAACCTGATGGAGGTCAGTATAGATGGACTAATAGAACAAGTCCCACACACAGCTAGAAGCCCAAATATTTTTTCAGAGGTAGATGCAGATAAAAATTATTTTTAATTTGCAACCTGATGGAGGTCAGTATAGATGGGCTAATAGAGAAAGTCCCACACACTGCTAGAAGGCCAAATATTTTTTCAGAGCTAGATGCAGATAAAATTTATTTTTAATTTGCAACCTGATGGAGGTCAGTATAGATGGACTAATAGAGAAAGTCCCACACACTGCTAGAAGGCCAAATATTTTTTCAGAGCTAGATGCAGATAAAAATTATTTTTAATTTACAACCTGATGGAGGTCAGTATAGATGGACTAATAGAGAAAGTCCCACACACTGCTAGAAGGCCAAATATTTTTTCAGAGCTAGATGCAGAAAAAAATTATATTCAGTTTGCAACCTGATGAAGGTCAGTATAGATGGACTAATAGAGAAAGTCCCACACACTGCTAGATGGCCAAACATTTTTTCAGAGCTGGATGCAGATAAAAATTATTTTTAATTTGCAACCTGATGGAGGTCAGTATAGATGAACTATTAGAGAAAGTCCCACACACTGCTAGAAGGCCAAATATGTTTTCAGAGCTAGATGCAGAAAAAAATTATATTCAGTTTGCAACCTGATGGAGGTCAGTATAGATGGACTAATAGAACAAGTCCCACACACAGCTAGAAGCCCAAATTTTTTTTCAGAGGTAGATGCAGAAAAAAAATATATTCAGTTTGCAACCTGATGGAGGTCAGTATAGATGGACTAATAGAGAAAGTCCCACACACTGCTAGAAGGCCAAATATTTTTTCAGAGCTAGATGCAGACAAAAAATTATTTTGAATTTGCAACCTGATGGAGGTCAGTATAGGTGGACTAATAGAACAAGTCCCACACACTGCTAGAAGGCCAAATATTTTTTCAGAGCTAGATGCAGAAAAAAATTATATTCAGTTTGCAACCTGATGGAGGTCAGTATAGATGGACTAATAGAACAAGTCCCACACACAGCTAGAAGCCCAAATATTTTTTCAGAGGTAGATGCAGAAAAAAATTATATTCAGTTTGCAACCTGATGGAGGTCTGTATAGATGGATTAATAGAACAAGTCCCACACACAGCTAGAAGCCCAATATTTTTTCAGAGGTAGATGCAGAAAAAAATTATTTTTAATTCGCAACCTGATGGAGGGCAGTATAGATGGACTAATAGAGAAAGTCCCACACACTGCTAGAAGGCCAATTATTTTTTCAGAGCTAGATGCAGAAAAAAAATATATTCAGTTTGCAACCTGATGGAGGTCAGTATAGATGGACTAATAGAACAAGTCCCACACACAGCTAGAAGCCCAAATATTTTTTCAGAGGTAGATGCAGATAAAAATTATTTTTAATTTGCAACCTGATGGAGGTCAGTATAGATGGACTAATAGAGAAAGTCCCACACACTGCTAGAAGGCCAAATATTTTTTCAGAGCTAGATGCAGAAAAAAATTATATTCAGTTTGCAACCTGATGGAGGTCAGTATAGATGGACTAATAGAGAAAGTCCCACACACTGCTAGAAGGCCAAATATTTTTTCAGAGCTGGATGCAGATAAAAATTATTTTTAATTTGCAACCTGATGGAGGTCAGTATAGGTGGACTAATAGAACAAGTCCCACACACTGCTAGAAGGCCAAATATTTTTTCAGAGCTAGATGCAGAAAAAAATTATATTCAGTTTGCAACCTGATGGAGGTCAGTATAGATGGACTAATAGAACAAGTCCCACACACAGCTAGAAGCCCAAATATATTTTCAGAGCTAGATGCAGAAAAAAATTATATTCAGTTTGCAACCTGATGGAGGTCTGTATAGATGGATTAATAGAACAAGTCCCACACACAGCTAGAAGCCCAATATTTTTTCAGAGGTAGATGCAGAAAAAAAATTATTTTTAATTTGCAACCTGATGGAGGTCAGTATAGATGGACTAATAGAGAAAGTCCCACACACTGCTAGAAGGCCAAATATTTTTTCAGAGCTAGATGCAGAAAAAAATTATATTCAGTTTGCAACCTGATGGAGGTCAGTATAGATGGACTAATAGAACAAGTCCCACACACAGCTAGAAGCCCAAATATTTTTTCAGAGGTAGATGCAGATAAAAATTATTTTTAATTTGCAACCTGATGGAGGTCAGTATAGATGGACTAATAGAGAAAGTCCCACACACTGCTAGAAGGCCAAATATTTTTTCAGAGCTAGATGCAGATAAAATTTATTTTTAATTTGCAACCTGATGGAGGTCAGTATAGATGGACTAATAGAGAAAGTCCCACACACTGCTAGAAGGCCAAATATTTTTTCAGAGCTAGATGCAGATAAAAATTATTTTTAATTTACAACCTGATGGAGGTCAGTATAGATGGACTAATAGAGAAAGTCCCACACACTGCTAGAAGGCCAAATATTTTTTCAGAGCTAGATGCAGAAAAAAATTATATTCAGTTTGCAACCTGATGAAGGTCAGTATAGATGGACTAATAGAGAAAGTCCCACACACTGCTAGATGGCCAAACATTTTTTCAGAGCTGGATGCAGATAAAAATTATTTTTAATTTGCAACCTGATGGAGGTCAGTATAGATGAACTATTAGAGAAAGTCCCACACACTGCTAGAAGGCCAAATATGTTTTCAGAGCTAGATGCAGAAAAAAATTATATTCAGTTTGCAACCTGATGGAGGTCAGTATAGATGGACTAATAGAACAAGTCCCACACACAGCTAGAAGCCCAAATTTTTTTTCAGAGGTAGATGCAGAAAAAAAATATATTCAGTTTGCAACCTGATGGAGGTCAGTATAGATGGACTAATAGAGAAAGTCCCACACACTGCTAGAAGGCCAAATATTTTTTCAGAGCTAGATGCAGACAAAAAATTATTTTGAATTTGCAACCTGATGGAGGTCAGTATAGGTGGACTAATAGAACAAGTCCCACACACTGCTAGAAGGCCAAATATTTTTTCAGAGCTAGATGCAGAAAAAAATTATATTCAGTTTGCAACCTGATGGAGGTCAGTATAGATGGACTAATAGAACAAGTCCCACACACAGCTAGAAGCCCAAATATTTTTTCAGAGGTAGATGCAGAAAAAAATTATATTCAGTTTGCAACCTGATGGAGGTCTGTATAGATGGATTAATAGAACAAGTCCCACACACAGCTAGAAGCCCAATATTTTTTCAGAGGTAGATGCAGAAAAAAATTATTTTTAATTCGCAACCTGATGGAGGGCAGTATAGATGGACTAATAGAGAAAGTCCCACACACTGCTAGAAGGCCAATTATTTTTTCAGAGCTAGATGCAGAAAAAAAATATATTCAGTTTGCAACCTGATGGAGGTCAGTATAGATGGACTAATAGAACAAGTCCCACACACAGCTAGAAGCCCAAATATTTTTTCAGAGGTAGATGCAGATAAAAATTATTTTTAATTTGCAACCTGATGGAGGTCAGTATAGATGGACTAATAGAGAAAGTCCCACACACTGCTAGAAGGCCAAATATTTTTTCAGAGCTAGATGCAGATAAAAATTATTTTTAATTTGCAACCTGATGGAGGTCAGTATAGATGGACTAATAGAGAAAGTCCCACACACTGCTAGAAGGCCAAATATTTTTTCAGAGCTAGATGCAGAAAAAAATTATATTCAGTTTGCAACCTGATGGAGGTCAGTATAGATGGACTAATAGAGAAAGTCCCACACACTGCTAGAAGGCCAAATATTTTTTCAGAGCTGGATGCAGATAAAAATTATTTTTAATTTGCAACCTGATGGAGGTCAGTATAGATGGACTATTAGAGAAAGTCCCACACACTGCTAGAAGGCCAAATATGTTTTCAGAGCTAGATGCAGAAAAAAATTATATTCAGTTTGCAACCTGATGGAGGTCAGTATAGATGGACTAATAGAACAAGTCCCACACACAGCTAGAAGCCCAAATATTTTTTCAGAGGTAGATGCAGAAAAAAAATATATTCAGTTTGCAACCTGATGGAGGTCAGTATAGATGGACTAATAGAGAAAGTCCCACACACTGCTAGAAGGCCAAATATTTTTTCAGAGCTAGATGCAGACAAAAAATTATTTTGAATTTGCAACCTGATGGAGGTCAGTATAGGTGGACTAATAGAACAAGTCTCACACACTGCTAGAAGGCCAAATATTTTTTCAGAGCTAGATGCAGTAAAAAATTATATTCAGTTTGCAACCTGATGGAGGTCAGTATAGATGGACTAATAGAACAAGTCCCACACACAGCTAGAAGCCCAAATATTTTTTCAGAGGTAGATGCAGAAAAAAATTATATTCAGTTTGCAACCTGATGGAGGTCTGTATAGATGGATTAATAGAACAAGTCCCACACATAGCTAGAAGCCCAATATTTTTTCAGAGCTAGATGCAGAAAAAAATTATATTCAGTTTGCAACCTGATGGAGGTCAGTATAGATGGACTAATAGAGAAAGTCCCACACACTGCTAGAAGGCCAAATATTTTTTCAGAGCTGGATGCAGATAAAAATTATTTTTAATTTGCAACCTGATGGAGGTCAGTATAGATGGACTAATAGAGAAAGTCCCACACACTGCTAGAAGGCCAAATATTTTTTCAGAGCTAGATGCAGAAAAAAATTATATTCAGTTTGCAACCTGATGGAGGTCAGTATAGATGGACTAATAGAGAAAGTCCCACACACTGCTAGAAGGCCAAATATTTTTTCAGAGCTAGATGCAGATAAAAATTATTTTTAATTTGCAACCTGATGGAGGTCAGTATAGATGGACGAATAGAGAAAGTCCCACACACTGCTAGAAGGCCAAATATTTTTTCAGAGCTAGATGCAGAAAAAAATTATATTCAGTTTGCAACCTGATGGAGGTCAGTATAGATGGACTAATAGAGAAAGTCCCACACACTGCTAGAAGGCCAAATATTTTTTCAGAGCTGGATGCAGATAAAAATTATTTTTAATTTGCAACCTGATGGAGGTCAGTATAGGTGGACTAATAGAACAAGTCCCACACACTGCTAGAAGGCCAAATATTTTTTCAGAGCTAGATGCAGAAAAAAATTATATTCAGTTTGCAACCTGATGGAGGTCAGTATAGATGGACTAATAGAACAAGTCCCACACACAGCTAGAAGCCCAAATATTTTTTCAGAGCTAGATGCAGAAAAAAATTATATTCAGTTTGCAACCTGATGGAGGTCTGTATAGATGGATTAATAGAACAAGTCCCACACACAGCTAGAAGCCCAATATTTTTTCAGAGGTAGATGCAGAAAAAAAATTATTTTTAATTTGCAACCTGATGGAGGTCAGTATAGATGGACTAATAGAGAAAGTCCCACACACTGCTAGAAGGCCAAATATTTTTTCAGAGCTAGATGCAGAAAAAAATTATATTCAGTTTGCAACCTGATGGAGGTCAGTATAGATGGACTAATAGAACAAGTCCCACACACAGCTAGAAGCCCAAATATTTTTTCAGAGGTAGATGCAGATAAAAATTATTTTTAATTTGCAACCTGATGGAGGTCAGTATAGATGGACTAATAGAGAAAGTCCCACACACTGCTAGAAGGCCAAATATTTTTTCAGAGCTAGATGCAGATAAAATTTATTTTTAATTTGCAACCTGATGGAGGTCAGTATAGATGGACTAATAGAGAAAGTCCCACACACTGCTAGAAGGCCAAATATTTTTTCAGAGCTAGATGCAGATAAAAATTATTTTTAATTTACAACCTGATGGAGGTCAGTATAGATGGACTAATAGAGAAAGTCCCACACACTGCTAGAAGGCCAAATATTTTTTCAGAGCTAGATGCAGAAAAAAATTATATTCAGTTTGCAACCTGATGGAGGTCAGTATAGATGGACTAATAGAGAAAATCCCACACACTGCTAGATGGCCAAACATTTTTTCAGAGCTGGATGCAGATAAAAATTATTTTTAATTTGCAACCTGATGGAGGTCAGTATAGATGGACTATTAGAGAAAGTCCCACACACTGCTAGAAGGCCAAATATGTTTTCAGAGCTAGATGCAGAAAAAAATTATATTCAGTTTGCAACCTGATGGAGGTCAGTATAGATGGACTAATAGAACAAGTCCCACACACAGCTAGAAGCCCAAATTTTTTTTCAGAGGTAGATGCAGAAAAAAAATATATTCAGTTTGCAACCTGATGGAGGTCAGTATAGATGGACTAATAGAGAAAGTCCCACACACTGCTAGAAGGCCAAATATTTTTTCAGAGCTAGATGCAGACAAAAAATTATTTTGAATTTGCAACCTGATGGAGGTCAGTATAGGTGGACTAATAGAACAAGTCCCACACACTGCTAGAAGGCCAAATATTTTTTCAGAGCTAGATGCAGAAAAAAATTATATTCAGTTTGCAACCTGATGGAGGTCAGTATAGATGGACTAATAGAACAAGTCCCACACACAGCTAGAAGCCCAAATATTTTTTCAGAGGTAGATGCAGAAAAAAATTATATTCAGTTTGCAACCTGATGGAGGTCTGTATAGATGGATTAATAGAACAAGTCCCACACACAGCTAGAAGCCCAATATTTTTTCAGAGGTAGATGCAGAAAAAAATTATTTTTAATTCGCAACCTGATGGAGGGCAGTATAGATGGACTAATAGAGAAAGTCCCACACACTGCTAGAAGGCCAATTATTTTTTCAGAGCTAGATGCAGAAAAAAAATATATTCAGTTTGCAACCTGATGGAGGTCAGTATAGATGGACTAATAGAACAAGTCCCACACACAGCTAGAAGCCCAAATATTTTTTCAGAGGTAGATGCAGATAAAAATTATTTTTAATTTGCAACCTGATGGAGGTCAGTATAGATGGACTAATAGAGAAAGTCCCACACACTGCTAGAAGGCCAAATATTTTTTCAGAGCTAGATGCAGATAAAAATTATTTTAAATTTGCAACCTGATGGAGGTCAGTATAGATGGACTAATAGAGAAAGTCCCACACACTGCTAGAAGGCCAAATATTTTTTCAGAGCTAGATGCAGATAAAAATTATTTTTAATTTGCAACCTGATGGAGGTCAGTATAGATGGACTAATAGAGAAAGTCCCACACACTGCTAGAAGGCCAAATATTTTTTCAGAGCTAGATGCAGAAAAAAATTATATTCAGTTTGCAACCTGATGGAGGTCAGTATAGATGGACTAATAGAGAAAGTCCCACACACTGCTAGAAGGCCAAATATTTTTTCAGAGCTGGATGCAGATAAAAATTATTTTTAATTTGCAACCTGATGGAGGTCAGTATAGATGGACTATTAGAGAAAGTCCCACACACTGCTAGAAGGCCAAATATGTTTTCAGAGCTAGATGCAGAAAAAAATTATATTCAGTTTGCAACCTGATGGAGGTCAGTATAGATGGACTAATAGAACAAGTCCCACACACAGCTAGAAGCCCAAATTTTTTTTCAGAGGTAGATGCAGAAAAAAAATATATTCAGTTTGCAACCTGATGGAGGTCAGTATAGATGGACTAATAGAGAAAGTCCCACACACTGCTAGAAGGCCAAATATTTTTTCAGAGCTAGATGCAGACAAAAAATTATTTTGAATTTGCAACCTGATGGAGGTCAGTATAGGTGGACTAATAGAACAAGTCTCACACACTGCTAGAAGGCCAAATATTTTTTCAGAGCTAGATGCAGTAAAAAATTATATTCAGTTTGCAACCTGATGGAGGTCAGTATAGATGGACTAATAGAACAAGTCCCACACACAGCTAGAAGCCCAAATATTTTTTCAGAGGTAGATGCAGAAAAAAATTATATTCAGTTTGCAACCTGATGGAGGTCTGTATAGATGGATTAATAGAACAAGTCCCACACATAGCTAGAAGCCCAATATTTTTTCAGAGCTAGATGCAGAAAAAAATTATATTCAGTTTGCAACCTGATGGAGGTCAGTATAGATGGACTAATAGAGAAAGTCCCACACACTGCTAGAAGGCCAAATATTTTTTCAGAGCTGGATGCAGATAAAAATTATTTTTAATTTGCAACCTGATGGAGGTCAGTATAGATGGACTAATAGAGAAAGTCCCACACACTGCTAGAAGGCCAAATATTTTTTCAGAGCTAGATGCAGAAAAAAATTATATTCAGTTTGCAACCTGATGGAGGTCAGTATAGATGGACTAATAGAACAAGTCCCACACACAGCTAGAAGCCCAAATATTTTTTCAGAGGTAGATGCAGATAAAAATTATTTTTAATTTGCAACCTGATGGAGGTCAGTATAGATGGACTAATAGAGAAAGTCCCACACACTGCTAGAAGGCCAAATATTTTTTCAGAGCTAGATGCAGATAAAAATTATTTTAAATTTGCAACCTGATGGAGGTCAGTATAGATGGACTAATAGAGAAAGTCCCACACACTGCTAGAAGGCCAAATATTTTTTCAGAGCTAGATGCAGATAAAAATTATTTTTAATTTGCAACCTGATGGAGGTCAGTATAGATGGACTAATAGAGAAAGTCCCACACACTGCTAGAAGGCCAAATATTTTTTCAGAGCTAGATGCAGAAAAAAATTATATTCAGTTTGCAACCTGATGGAGGTCAGTATAGATGGACTAATAGAGAAAGTCCCACACACTGCTAGAAGGCCAAATATTTTTTCAGAGCTGGATGCAGATAAAAATTATTTTTAATTTGCAACCTGATGGAGGTCAGTATAGATGGACTAATAGAGAAAGTCCCACTCACTGCTAGAAGGCCAAATATTTTTTCAGAGCTAGATGCAGAAAAAAATTATATTCAGTTTGCAACCTGATGGAGGTCAGTATAGATGGACTAATAGAACAAGTCCCACATACAGATAGAAGCCCAAATATTTTTTCAGAGGTAGATGCAGAAAAAAAATATATTCAGTTTGCAACCTGATGGAGGTCAGTATAGATGGACTAATAGAGAAAGTCCCACACACTGCTAGAAGGCCAAATATTTTTTCAGAGCTAGATGCAGACAAAAAATTATTTTGAATTTGCAACCTGATGGAGGTCAGTATAGGTGGACTAATAGAACAAGTCCCACACACTGCTAGAAGGCCAAATATTTTTTCAGAGCTAGATGCAGAAAAAAATTATATTCAGTTTGCAACCTGATGGAGGTCAGTATAGATGGACTAATAGAACAAGTAACACACACAGCTAGAAGCCCAAATATTTTTTCAGAGGTAGATGCAGAAAAAAATTATATTCAGTTTGCAACCTGATGGAGGTCTGTATAGATGGATTAATAGAAAACGTCCCACACACAGCTAGAAGCCCAATATTTTTTCAGAGGTAGATGCAGAAAAAAAATTATTTTTAATTTGCAACCTGATGGAGGTCAGTATAGATGGACTAATAGAGAAAGTCCCACACACTGCTAGAAGGCCAAATATTTTTTCAGAGCTAGATGCAGAAAAAAATTATATTCAGTTTGCAACCTGATGGAGGTCAGTATAGATGGACTAATAGAACAAGTCCCACACACAGCTAGAAGCCCAAATATTTTTTCAGAGGTAGATGCAGATAAAAATTATTTTTAATTTGCAACCTGATGGAGGTCAGTATAGATGGACTAATAGAGAAAGTCCCACACACTGCTAGAAGGCCAAATATTTTTTCAGAGCTAGATGCAGATAAAATTTATTTTTAATTTGCAACCTGATGGAGGTCAGTATAGATGGACTAATAGAGAAAGTCCCACACACTGCTAGAAGGCCAAATATTTTTTCAGAGCTAGATGCAGATAAAAATTATTTTTAATTTGCAACCTGATGGAGGTCAGTATAGATGGACTAATAGAGAAAGTCCCACACACTGCTAGAAGGCCAAATATTTTTTCAGAGCTAGATGCAGAAAAAAATTATATTCAGTTTGCAACCTGATGGAGGTCAGTATAGATGGACTAATAGAGAAAGTCCCACACACTGCTAGAAGGCCAAATATTTTTTCAGAGCTGGATGCAGATAAAAATTCTTTTTAATTTGCAACCTGATGGAGGTCAGTATAGATGGACTAATAGAGAAAGTCCCCCACACTGCTAGAAGGCCAAATATTTTTTCAGAGCTAGATGCAGAAAAAAATTATATTCAGTTTGGAACCTGATGGAGGTCAGTATAGATGGACTAATAGAACAAGTCCCACACACAGCTAGAAGCCCAAATATTTTTTCAGAGGTAGATGCAGAAAAAAAATATATCCAGTTTGCAACCTGATGGAGGTCAGTATAGATGGACTAATAGAGAAAGTCCCACACACTGCTAGAAGGCCAAATATTTTTTCAGAGCTAGATGCAGACAAAAAATTATTTTGAATTTGCAACCTGATGGAGGTCAGTATAGGTGGACTAATAGAACAAGTCCCACACACTGCTAGAAGGCCAAATATTTTTTCAGAGCTAGATGCAGAAAAAAATTATATTCAGTTTGCAACCTGATGGAGGTCAGTATAGATGGACTAAAAGAACAAGTCCCACACACAGGTAGAAGCCCAAATATTTTTTCAGAGGTAGATGCAGAAAAAAATTATATTCAGTTTGCAACCTGATGGAGGTCTGTATAGATGGATTAATAGAACAAGTCCCACACACAGCTAGAAGCCCAATATTTTTTCAGAGGTAAATGCAGAAAAAAATTATTTTCAATTTGCAACCTGATGGAGGTCAGTATAGATGGACTAATAGAGAAAGTCCCACACACTGCTAGAAGGCCAAATATTTTTTCAGAGCTAGATGCAGATAAAAATTATTTTTAATTTGCAACCTGATGGAGGTCAGTATAGATGGAATAATAGAGAAAGTCCCACACACTGCTAGAAGGCCAAATATTTTTTCAGAGCTAGATGCAGATAAAAATTATTTTTAATTTGCAACCTGATGGAGGTCAGTATAGATGGACTAATAGAGAAAGTCCCACACACTGCTGGAAGGCCAAATATTTTTTTAGAGCTAGATGCAGAAAAAAATTATATTCAGTTTGCAACCTGATGGAGGTCAGTATAGATGGACTAATAGAACAAGTCCCACACACAGCTAGAAGCCCAAATATTTTTTCAGAGGTAGATGCAGAAAAAAATTATTTTTAATTTGCAACCTGATGGAGGTCAGTATAGATGGACTAATAGAGAAAGTCCCACACACTGCTAGAAGGCCAACTATTTTTTCAGAGCTAGATGCAGAAAAAAATTATATTCAGTTTGCAACCTGATGGAGGTCTGTATAGATGGATTAATAGAACAAGTCCCACACACAGCTAGAAGTCCAATATTTTTTCAGAGGTAGATGCAGAAAAAAAATATATTCAGTTTGCAACCTGATGGATGTCTGTATAGATGGATTAATAGATCAAGTCCCACACACAGCTAGAAGCCCAATATTTTTTCAGAGGTAGATGCAGAAAAAAAATATATTCAGTTTGCAACCTGATGGAGGTCAGTATAGATGGACTAATAGAGAAAGTCCCACACACTGCTAGAAGGCCAAATATTTTTTCAGAGCTAGATGCAGAAAAAAAATATATTCAGTTTGCAACCTGATGGAGGTCAGTATAGATGGACTAATAGAGAAAGTCCCACACACTGCTAGAAGGCCAAATATTTTTTCAGAGCTGGATGCAGATAAAAATTATTTTTAATTTGCAACCTGATGGAGGTCAGTATAGATGGACTAATAGAGAAAGTCCCACACACTGCTAGAAGGCCAAATATTTTTTCAGAGCTAGATGCAGAAAACAATTATATTCAGTTTGCAACCTGATGGAGGTCAGTATAGATGGACTAATAGAACAAGTCCCACACACAGCTAGAAGCCCAAATATTTTTTCAGAGGTAGATGCAGAAAAAAAATATATTCAGTTTGCAACCTGATGGAGGTCAGTGTAGATGGACTAATAGAGAAAGTCCCACACACTGCTAGAAGGCCAAATATTTTTTCAGAGCTAGATGCAGACAAAAAATTATTTTGAATTTGCAACCTGATGGAGGTCAGTATAGGTGGACTAATAGAACAAGTCCCACACACTGCTAGAAGGCCAAATATTTTTTCAGAGCTAGATGCAGAAAAAAATTATATTCAGTTTGCAACCTGATGGAGGTCAGTATAGATTGACTAATAGAACAAGTCCCACACACAGCTAGAAGCCCAAATATTTTTTCAGAGGTAGATGCAGAAAAAAATTATATTCAGTTTGCAACCTGATGGAGGTCTGTATAGATGGATTAATAGAACAAGTCCCACACACAGCTAGAAGCCCAATATTTTTTCAGAGGTAGATGCAGAAAAAAAAATATTTTTAATTTGCAACCTGATGGAGGTCAGTATAGATGGACTAATTTAGAAAGTCCCACACACTGCTAGAAGGCCAAATATTTTTTCAGAGCTAGATGCAGAAAAAAATTATATTCAGTTTGCAACCTGATGGAGGTCAGTATAGATGGACTAATAGAACAAGTCCCACACACTGCTAGAAGCCCAAATATTTTTTCAGAGGTAGATGCAGATAAAAATTATTTTTAATTTGCAACCTGATGGAGGTCAGTATAGATGGACTAATAGAGAAAGTCCCACACACTGCTAGAAGACCAAATATTTTTTCAGAGCTAGATGCAGATAAAAATTATATTCAGTTTGCAACCTGATGGAGGTCAGTATAGATGGACTAATAGAACAAGTCCCACACACAGCTAGAAGCCCAAATATTTTTTCAGAGGTAGATGCAGATAAAAATTATTTTTAATTTGCAACCTGATGGAGGTCAGTATAGATGGACTAATAGAGAAAGTCCCACACACTGCTAGAAGGCCAAATATTTTTTCAGAGCTAGATGCAGATAAAAATTATTTTTAATTTGCAACCTGATGGAGGTCAGTATAGATGGACTAATAGAGAAAGTCCCACACACTACTAGAAGGCCAAATATTTTTTCAGAGCTAGATGCAGAAAAAAATTATATTCAGTTTGCAACCTGATGGAGGTTGTAACGGGTCTGGGAGGCGGAACCTCTGAGCTACAATACAAGGGGGCGGTCCTTGTAAGGGAGCGGGTGGCGACCAGGGAAGACGGGCAGGCAGTCACAGCAGGTGACCGGGACAGTCTCTGAGTGAACGGGCTGGAGGTCACGTCAAGTGACCGGGGCAGTCTCTGGATGAACGGGCAGGAGATCACGGCAAGTGACCGGGGCAGTCTCTGGATGAACGGGCAGGAGGTCACGGCAAGTGACTGGGGCAGTCTCTGGATGAACGGGCAGGAGGTCACGGCAAGTGACCGGGGCAGTCTCTGGGTAAAGGGTTGGTACGACCTGTGGCGGCTGATGGTAGACGTGAGCTCCCAGGTGAGCAGGTGAGAGTCTCTGGATAAATGGGTGGTCACAGCATGTGACGGCGGAGCCTCCAGGAAGACCAACAGACAGGCGGCAGATGAGCGCTCCCAGGTGAGCGGGCAGAAGTCACTGGACAGGCGGGTGGTCACAGCACGTGACGGCAGAGCCTCCAGGTAGGCTAGCAGACAGGCAGCAGATGAGCGCTCCCAGGTGAGCGGGCAGGAGTCACTGGACAGGCAGGTGGTCACTGCACGTGACGGCGGAGCCTCCAGGTAGGCTAGCAGGCAGGTAGCAGATGTACGCTCCCAGGTGAGCGGGCAAGCTGGTCCATAGACAGACTGTCAGGAGTTGGAAGGCAGACCGTCGGACCTCAGGCAAGCAGGCAGGTAGCTGATGTGCGCTCCCAGGTGAGCGGGCAAGCTGGTCCTTAGACAGACTGACAGGAGTTGTAAGGCAGACCGTCGGACCTCAGGCTAGCAGGCAGGTAGCAGGATATCAGGCAGGAATAAGACATCAAGCTGGCAGGAATCTGGCAGGTATCTGGCAGGTAACTGGCAACGGGACCTGAGGGCTGAAGCAGAGTAGTGAACAGTGCAACAACATTGCTCGGGCACCTCCATTTTGGAGGAGGTGCCTTATATATGGTGAAGTCCTCCGGCCATTGGCCGGGGACTCCTTAGGACGGCGCGCGGCCCCTTTAAGAGGGAGGGAGAGCGCGCGTGCGCGCCCTAAGCACAGTGGCCGGGAAGGAGCGCGCGCTGCCAGCAGAGCGGGAGGAGGACGCCGGGCACGGAGCAGAGAGGTGAGGGGAACAGCGTCCCTGCCTAGCAGAGGGCAGGGACGCCGGCGCTACAGTACCCCCCCCTTTAGGCCCCCCCTTTTTTAGGCCAGACAGAAATTTAGCAAGGATAAGAGGGGCATGGATGTTCTCCCGGGGCTCCCACGTTCTCTCCTCAGGACCAAACCCCTTCCAATCTACTAGAAAAATGGTCTTTCCTCTTACCCTTTTGGTGGCAAGAATGTTCTCTACCTCAAACTCGTCCTCAGCAGAAACCGGAGCAGGAGGCGTACCTGTAGACTTGGAAAAAAAGTTAAGTACCACAGGTTTGAGGAGAGATACATGGAAGGAGTTAGGGATCCGTAAGTTGGCCGGGAGTTTCAATTTATAGGCCACCGGGTTGATCTGACTGATGACCTCCAGAGGATCGATGAACCGAGGCCCTAACTTGTAAGAAGGTATCTTGAGTCGGACATATTTAGATGAGAGCCAGACTTTATCTCCAGGATGAAATTGTGGAGGATCCAGGCGTTTTTTGTCAGCGTGTCTTTTCATCCGTTCGGACGACTGAAGGAGTGCGGATCGGGTACTCTCCCAAATGTAGGAAAATTTGCTAACGAGAGATTCCGCAGCCGGGTTGTCCACAGAGGTGGAGACAGGAAAAAGAATCCGAGGATGCTGACCGAAGACTACAAAAAACGGGGATTTGGAGGAGGATTCGCTCTCGTGATTGTTATAAGAGAACTCGGCCCATGGTAGGAGATCCACCCAGTCTGAATGATGGGCATTAATGAAGTGCCGGAGGTAACTGGTCAGGTTCTGATTGATCCGCTCCACTTGACCATTGGACTGTGGGTGGTAAGCGGAAGAGAAGTCCAGGGTGACGTCTAGCAGTTTACAAGTGGCTCTCCAGAAGCGTTAGGTGAACTGTACCCCACGATCCGACACGATGTGGAGGGGCAGGCCATGAAGACGAAAGATGTGACGAATAAAGTCTTTAGCTAGCTCGGGTGCAGACGGGAGGCCTGGCAGGGGAACGAAATGAGCCATCTTAGAGAAGCGGTCAGCGACCACCCAAATGACCGTACAACCGGCAGAGACTGGGAGGTCAGTTATAAAGTCCATTGCTATATGCTGCCAGGGGGCAGCAGGTACAGAAAGCGGAAGGAGGCGACCGGCTGGCAGATGTCTCGGAACCTTGTTGCGGGCGCAGGACACACAGGCAGAAACAAAGTCTATTACGTCCTTGTTCAGGGTAGGCCACCAGTAGTGCCGGGTAATAAGCTGGAGGGTCTTTTTCTGACCGGCATGGCCAGCCAGTTTAGACGAGTGACCCCAGTGAAGGATCTTCTCCCGATCAGGTACTGATACGAACGTCTTTCCGGGAGGGAGACGATTTAGACTCACGGGAGCCACCTGCATTACTCTGGCGGGATCGATGATGTGTTTCGGATCTTCCTCGAGATCAGACACCAGAAAGGATCGAGACAAGGCGTCCGCCTTGACGTTTTTGTCAGCCGGGCGAAAATGAAGAACAAAATCAAAGCGAGCAAAAAACAAGGACCACCGGGCTTGGCGCGGGTTAAGTCTCTGGGCATGCTGGAGGTAAGCCAAGTTCTTGTGGTCAGTGTAAATTATTACCGGGTGAAGAGCCCCCTCGAGCAGGTAACGCCACTCCTCCAATGCCAGTTTGATGGCCAATAACTCTCGGTCTCCTATGGAATAATTGCGCTCTGAGGAGGAGAAGAGTTTAGAGAAGAAGCCGCAAGTTACCATCCTCCCGGAAGATGATTTTTGAGTAAGTACCGCTCCGACTCCAGAGGAGGAGGCGTCAACTTCCAGGAAGAACTGCTTGTTGCCGTCCGGGCGATGCAGCACCGGGGCGGAAGAGAAGGCCTGTTTTAAGGAAAGAAAGGCCTCCTCTGCTTCGGGCGGCCACTCTTTGGGATTAGTACCCTTACGGGTGAGCGCGGAAATTGGGGCAGTCCGGGAAGAGAAGTGTGGTATGAAGAGGCGGTAGTAGTTGGCGAAGCCCAGGAACCGCTGAATGGCCTTCAACCCCTCCGGTCGAGGCCATTTCTCGATGGCAGACAGTTTCTCTGGATCCATTCGTAGGCCGGTCTGAGAAATAATGTAGCCCAAAAACGGAAGCGAGGTCTGCTCAAAGAGGCACTTCTCGTATTTAGCGAAGAGGTGATTCTGCCTGAGCCTGAGCAGGACCTGACGAACGTCCCTCCGGTGAGTCTGGAGATCCGGAGAGAAGACCAAGATGTCGTCCAGGTACACCACTACGCAGGAGTAGAGAAGGTCCCGGAAGATGTCATTGACCAACTCTTGAAAGACGGCAGGAGCGTTACAGAGACCAAAGGGCATTACCAGATATTCATAGTGGCCGTCCCGGGTGTTGAATGCCGTCTTCCATTCATCCCCCTGACGGATACGAACCAGGTTGTACGCCCCACGGAGGTCCAGTTTGGTGAAGATTCTAGCCCCCCTCAGACGATCAAATAACTCCGGAATGAGCGGAAGGGGGTACTTATTCTTCACCGTGATCTGGTTAAGGCCTCTATAGTCTATACAGGGACCGAGAGAACCGTCCTTCTTTTTGACGAAAAAGAAGCCTGCTCCCGCCGGGGAGGTAGATTTCCGGATGAATCCCCTGGCCAGATTCTCCTCAATATATTCGGACATCGACCGGGTCTCAGCAGCGGATAATGGATAAATACGCCCACGGGGAGGAGTAGTACCGGGTAACAGGTCGATAGGGCAGTCGTATGGTCTATGAGGGGGTAGTGTCTCTGCCTCCTTTTTATTAAAGACATCAGCATAAGACCAATAAGGAATCGGAAGTCCAGGTAGATTAGCTGGGGTAGGAGAAGGACGGACGGGATGGACGGGAACCAGACAGGTCTTATGGCAGTCCTGTCCCCAGCGAAGGACCTCTCCGGTCTGCCAGTCAAGCACGGGTGCATGTCTCTGGAGCCAAGGTAGACCTAGCAAGAGGGCGTGAGAGAGTCCAGGCAGAACATGAAAGGAGATACTCTCAGAATGCAGCATTCCCACCTGCAGAGTAATGGATTCGGTGATGAGTTGGATGGGTCGTGGTAAGAGACCCCCATCCACGGCAGCAACAGACAAGGGTACAGCCAGAGGTTTGGTGGGGATGCGGTATTTCTCTACCAGGGACTGTGAAATAAGATTCCCGGCTGCTCCAGAGTCAAGTTGGGATAGTTCGAAATAACGGTTCTCCCCGCAGACGATTGAGACTGACAGCAGCAGAGATGGAGAGGATTTATTCTTGTCTAGGTCGACCTCTCTGAGCGAACCTAGACACAGGCGTTTCCCGACCTCTCCGGGCAGGCACGGATCCGGTGCTCCTTACTGCCACAGTAGAAGCAGCTCCCCTCGGCACGGCGTAAGTCCTGACGGGTTTTGACCATCTTGGTCTGGTCGACCTGCATAGGCTCAGGAGAGTGTACCTGGGGAGAGACGGAGGGAGTGACGGGTTTCTGAAAAGTAGGAGCTAGACGTGGAAACCTCCTCTCATGGGTGACCTCTTTGGCACGCTCCTGGAACCGTAGGTCAATCCGGGTGGCAAGAGTTATTAGGTCATCGAGAGTGGTAGGAATGTCCCGACCGGCAAGTTCATCTTTAATACGGCCTGACAGACCCTCCCAGAAGACGGATACCAGAGCGTCGTTATCCCAGGCCAGCTCCGAGGCAAGGGTACGGAACCGTATGGCATATTGGCCCACGGTGAGACCTCCCTGACGGAGGCGTAGCAGTGATGATGCGGATGAGGTCTTCCGTCCGGGTTCGTCGAAGACTTTCCGGAAAGCCGTGAGAAAGGCAGGCAAGTCGGACACCAGGGGGTCTCCTCTCTCCCATAGAGGATTTAGCCAGGCCAGGGCCTCCCCGGTGAGATGGGACATGATGAAGGCAATTTTGGCCCGGTCGGAGTTAAACTGGTGAGACAGGAGTTCAAAGTGCAGGGTGCACTGATTTATGAAGCCCTGAGCCTGGGCGGAGTCGCCTCCGAAGCGAGGAGGTGCAGAAAGCCGGGGTCCGGGGTAGGATACCATGGTATTAGTGGGCAGCGGAGCTGCCGGATTGCGAGTCATGGCACTGGCGGAGGTTGCTGGCGGAGCAGTCAGAGTGTCCAGGCGAGAATTGACATTCCGCAGTTGACCCAGGATGGACTCCTGTTGGGACCTCTGACGGGACAGTTCATGACACAGGTCCGAGAGCGAGGGAGCTTGGGTGCCACCGGGTTCCATGGCCCGAGCAAACTGTAACGGGTCTGGGAGGCGGAACCTCTGAGCTACTATACAAGGGGGCGGTCCTTGTAAGGGAGCGGGTGGTGACCAGGGAAGACGGGCAGGCAGTCACAGCAGGTGACCGGGACAGTCTCTGAGTGAACGGGCTGGAGGTCACGGCAAGTGACCGGGGCAGTCTCTGGATGAACGGGCAGGAGATCACGGCAAGTGACCGGGGCAGTCTCTGGATGAATGGGCAGGAGGTCACGGCAAGTGACCGGGGCAGTCTCTGGATGAACGGGCAGGAGGTCACGGCAAGTGACCGGGGCAGTCTCTGGGTAAAGGGTTGGTACGACCTGTGGCGGCTGATGGTAGACGTGAGCTCCCAGGTGAGCAGGCGAGAGTCTCTGGATAAACGAGTGGTCACAGCATGTGACGGCGGAGCCTCCAGGAAGACCAACAGACAGGCGGCAGATGAGCGCTCCCAGGTGAGCGGGCAGAAGTCACTGGACAGGCGGGTGGTCACAGCACGTGACGGCAGAGCCTCCAGGTAGGCTAGCAGACAGGCAGCAGATGAGCGCTCCCAGGTGAGCGGGCAGGAGTCACTGGACAGGCAGGTGGTCACTGCACGTGACGGCGGAGCCTCCAGGTAGGCTAGCAGGCAGGTAGCAGATGTGCGCTCCCAGGTGAGCGGGCAAGCTGGTCCATAGACAGACTGTCAGGAGTTGGAAGGCAGACCGTCGGACCTCAGGCAAGCAGGCAGGTAGCTGATGTGCGCTCCCAGGTGAGCGGGCAAGCTGGTCCTTAGACAGACTGACAGGAGTTGTAAGGCAGACCGTCGGACCTCAGGCTAGCAGGCAGGTAGCAGGATATCAGGCAGGAATAAGACAGCAAGCTGGCAGGAATCTGGCAGGTATCTGGCAGGTAACTGGCAACGGGACCTGAGGGCTGAAGCAGAGTAGTGAACAGTGCAACAACATTGCTCGGGCACCTCCATTTTGGAGGAGGTGCCTTATATATGGTGAAGTCCTCCGGCCATTGGCCGGGGACTCCTTAGGACGGCGCGCGGCCCCTTTAAGAGGGAGGGAGAGCGCGCGCGCCCTAAGCACAGTGGCCGGGAAGGAGCGCGCGCTGCCAGCAGAGCGGGAGGAGGACGCCGGGCACGGAGCAGAGAGGTGAGGGGAACAGCGTCCCTGCCTAGCAGAGGGCAGGGACGCCGGCGCTACAGAGGTCAGTATAGATGGACTAATAGAACAAGTCCCACACACAGCTAGAAGCCCAAATATTTTTTCAGAGGTAGATGCAGATAAAAATTATTTTTAATTTGCAACCTGATGGAGGTCAGTATAGATGGACTAATAGAGAAAGTCTCACACACTGCTAGAAGGCCAAATATTTTTTCAGAGCTAGATGCAGATAAAAATTATTTTTAATTTGCAACCTGATGGAGGTCAGTATAGATGGACTAATAGAGAAAGTCCCACACACTACTAGAAGGCCAAATATTTTTTCAGAGGTAGATGCAGAAAAAAAATATATTCAGTTTGCAACCTGATGGAGGTCTGTATAGATGGATTAATAGAACAAGTTCCACACACAGCTAGAACCCCAATATTTTTTCAGAGGTAGATGCAGAAAAAAAATATATTCAGTTTGCAACCTGATGGAGGTCAGTATAGATGGACTAATAGAGAAAGTCCAACACACTGCTAGAAGGCCAAATATTTTTTCAGAGGTAGATGCAGAATAAAATTATATTCAGTTTGCAACCTGATGGAGGTCAGTATAGATGGACTAATAGAACAAGTCCCACACACAGCTAGAAGCCCAAATATTTTTTCAGAGGTAGATGCAGATAAATATTATTTTTAATTTGCAACCTGATGGAGGTCAGTATAGATGGACTAATAGAGAAAGTCCCACACACTGCTAGAAGGCCAAATATTTTTTCAGAGCTAGATGCAGAAAAAAATTATATTCAGTTTGCAACCTGATGGAGGTCAGTATTGATGGACTAATAGAACAAGTCCCACACACTGCTAGAAGCCCAAATATTTTTTCAGAGCTAGATGCAGAAAAAAATTATATTCAATTTGCAACCTGATATAGGTCAGTATAGATGGACTAATAGAATGATGCTATGCCCAAAAGATTTTACTTCACTAGGTGCAGTAAAAAAATTGGTATTCTATACACAGGTGGTATATCTTGCAACACAGATAGGCTACTCCACTGACTAACACACTCTGCAATAGGCCAAAAAGGATTAGCTTTGCTAGATTCAGCCAAATGCTGTGAAAAAAACTTGCACAGCACTGGCACAGACCTGCCTGGCAAAAACTGATAGGAACTGATGTAACCTAGTCCTGAAAAGGACTGCAATTACAATTAATCTTTACTCCCACAATCTATCTATTTAAGAGCACAGACCTGCCTGATAAAAGTCGTAGGAAATGCTGTAACCTAGTCCTTAAAAGGACTGCAATCACAACTATTCCCTACTCCCAAGCTATCTGTAGATTTGTGCGAAAATTGGCTTGAAATTAGCAAGGTATAGCGCACACAGCAACAGCGGTGCCGTCTAACACGCAGCTGCAGCAGTGAGAAAATGGTGGCGACGGGGAAAATGGCTTGGTCTTATAGGGCAAGGACATGTGACATACACTGCCAATGACACATGCCCTTGCTTGTGTGAAAAACAGCAGTTCGCTCCGTGTGTGCGCTGCTGATAGGCTGACAGACTGCACCTCCCCACTGCAAATGCGGGAAAGAGAAAAAAAAATGGAGATCTTCATTATTCCTGCAGAGATCCATCCCCTGCCCCTCCCCCCACCCCGCTGTACACTCAAACTGCGTATTAACATTAATTTTCATCATTACTGAGAAAAAATCCAGTTATGATTTTGGTGCACGAACAGTTATCGAACATAACCTCGAACAGCCGAATTTTTCTCAAATCGTTCGTGTTCGCCGAACGGCTCGAACACTGCCCAAAACAGCTCGAATTTGAGATTGGTGAACAGTTCGAGTAGAACAACGCTCATCTCTAGTCTTTGGTTTTCTGGTGGGTCCGTCCAACCCTGACGAGAAGCAGTCCTGGCTAAGAAAAGTGTGGGGGAAGGTTCCCGGACTCTCTATCGCTATTTTTTTAATGTGGATCGGATGTGCTTATGCATGTTATTTCTCTAACCGGATTGCAGATCAGGCCATTGCCCAACTTTATATCATGAAATTAAATGCGCAAAGAAAAATGTTTGTGTGTCAAAGTACCACCGAGAAGTATGAGTTGATGTTGGACAGGCTGCCATTGCTTCTGCAAAAGCTGCTTTAGAGGACTTCCTGGAAGTAATGACACCCAGAGTAGATATGGTTTCCCTCTATGCCAGTCCTTTCACCGAGCTAAAGAATATGGCTGTGGTGAAATTCAACTCAGCAAAAAAAGCTGTGGACTGGCTCCGTACCGTCCCTGGCCACATTCAACTGTCCACGTGTTTGTGGTTAGGCGGTCCTTCCCAGTAAGTGCACTGGGAAGGGCACGGGTAATGTTGTGGGACCCGTGCTTGTGGAAGGCGGAGACGACACCGGGAGAAACAGTGGGGATCGAGTATGGACACCTGGCCACCACCGGCATGAGGTTGTGAACAGCTTCCGCCTCCACGAGCCTAAAAGGACACATTTCAAGTGAAAGCAGCTTTAGAGGACTTCCTAGGAAAAATGACAGCTGGGTAGATATGGTTTCCCAAGTCCTTTCACCAAGCTAAAGAATATGGCTGTGGTGAAATACAACTCAGCAAAAAAAGCTGTGTACTGGACGCTGCACTGTGACAAGGACATAGACGGTGATTGTTGCAAGGCTGAAATGACAGGTGCATGGCCGGAGGCATCTTCGCATGCGCCAAGGATCACTTATGATGGGCACACTTTTAGTCAGTGACCTGGGAGTCAGAGATGCTTCCAGACGTCTTCCCCATGCTGTTCCCATGTCTTTTCAGCACTGTATGCATGTGTCTGATGATGTGTCACACACCACATGGCCAGATAAGGTTGCAAAATGTTGAAATTACATTTCCTGGTGAATGCATTTGTCTTGGTTGAAAGCAATGCAAAAGTGAGAAAAAACGCATCAAAAACGCTACATGTGAACATAGCCCAAGGTGTGGAGGAGTATTTTTGTTTTTGGTTATTTATTTTGCCTTATAAACAAGTCATTACCCTGGAAAGGATGTTCCTTAACATATTTCCCAGGAAAATCCATTTTGGTTTAGTTTTTGTATGTTTTATTGTGAGTCCGTAAAAGTGGTGTAATACTCTGACAACGTTGTTGACAGCAGTGATCTGAGAGTCAGAGATGCTTCCAGGGGTCTTCCCCATGCTGTTCCCATGTCATTTGAGCACTGTTCCCATCGATTTGGGCAATTTTTAGGCTCTCTGCAGACCACCGGGGGGAGCCGCCAGAAAAATACTCGAGTTTCCTATACATGCTTACATTGGGCTCGTTGCTCGGGTTGAGCACCCGAGTATTCCAATGTGCTCGACCCGAGCAACGAGTACCGAGCATTTTAGTGCTCGCTCATCACTACTAAGTCCCAAACATCCTTGAACAGTGAGGCCACCAGAAGCCACGAGCCATCAACTCGGTAGACTTACGTATGCCCACAGCTTGTATTCGTGTACCCAGGACAGAATTCTCCTCCTCCTAGTAGTAGGAACAAAGGTCTTACCCGGAGGAATGTCTTTTAAAAGAACAGGAGGATTTAAACAATCATAGCCGGGTTAATGATGTGCTGTGACCCCTCTTTGGAATCATTCATGTTAAAGGATCAAGACAAGGAATCTGGTTTAGCATTCCTCTGCACAGGACGAAAGTTTAATTCAAAGTCGAAACTAGTGAAAAAGAGTGCCCACCTGGCTTAACGAGAATCTAACCCTTTGCGTGGACTGCAGAAAGGTTCAATTCTTATTGTCCGTGTATATTATTACCTGTGAACTGGCACCTTCCAGTAGATGTCTCCATTTATCAAGCGCCATCTTAATGGCCAGTAATTCAGGATCCCCAATAGTATAGTTTCAGTCTGCCGGTGGAAACAGCTTAGAGAAAAAACACAGGAGACAGATTTCCTAAGAAGTCCTTTGCAGAAGAACTGATATAGGAGGCATCCACTTTCAGGAGAAACTGCTTGTTGGGATCAGGGTGGTGCAGCACTGGAGCTCTCGCAAAGGCCTTTTTCAAGTGCTAGAAGACCGACATGGCCAACTCAGATCAGAAACTGGCATTAGTCCCCTTTTTGGTTCAGGCGGAGATGAGTACCATGAGGGATGAGAAGCAAGGAGTAAAGTACCTGTAGAAACCCATAGACAGCTAGGTGGCACGCAAGCCATGAGGACGAGGCTAGGAAAAAAAAGTAGAAACCTTCTCTGGATCCATTTCAAGACCCTGGCTGGAAACAATGTAGCCGAGGAATGGTAAGGATTTTTTGAAAACACATTTGGACAACTTGGAAAACAAATTGTTCTCCTGGATATGCTGCAGAACCTGACAGATATGTCTTCTATGGGTAAGTAGATCAGGGGAAAATATCAGAATGTTGTCCAAATGCACGACCAAGGAAACATATAGTAGATCCCGGAAGATGTTGTTAATGAATTCCTGAAACATGGCGGGTACATTGCACAGACCAAAGGGCATGAAGAGATAGTTAAAGTGACCATCAAGGGTATTAAAGGCCGTCTTCCATTCTTTGCCCTTACGGATCCGGATCAAGTTATAAGACCCTCTTAGATCCAGTTTAGTCAAAATCTTTGACCCACAAATTCTGTCAAATAGTTCTGAAATCAAAGGCAGGGGATTCTTGTTCTTAATGGCAATTTTGTTAAGGCGCCATTAGTTAATACAGAGACGTAGGGAACCATCCTCTTAGTCAAAAGAAGAAGCCGGTACCAACAGGAGAGGAGGATTTGGCTGAATCCCTTAGCTAAGATGTCTTGGATGTATTCCAACGTGGGACGAGTCTCTGGCAGGGATAGGGGATACACCTGGCCCCGGGGTGGAGAAGTGCCTGACTGAAGATCGATTGGACAATCCTAAGGTTTATGGGGTGGCAAGACCTTGCCTTCTTTTCACAAAAGATGTCTGCAAATGCACGATAATAAATGGGCAGGGAAGAAAGGTTTATAAGCAAATAACGGTCCCCACTGGAGCACCATGGAAGACCAAGAAGAACAAAGTTTTCAGATTTAGGTAGCATGTAGATAGAAATTCTTTTGGAATGCAGGGATCCGATCTGCAACATGACTGGCATCAACTCTATGGCAGAAGGTGTGGCCTGTGGCTGCAAGGGGTACTGGAAGGTTGGAGCCAGTCTGGGAGGTCCTCTGACAGGAGAAGATACTTGAGCTTGTTCCCAAGCTTGCTCATGGAGATCAAACCTAATAGCCAGGTGAATAAGGGTATCCAGGAATGATGGTAGATCTCTGCAGTGGACCCACTGCATCACTGGCCGGGCTTACCCTGGAGGGGCATAATTAAGTGACTACCTGGTCTTCAAGAGAGCCTCTGATGGTCATCAGGATAGGCTTGGGCCTACAGAGGTTTTTAATTCCTAAAGAGTCTGACCATGCTTCCCAATAGTGGGTGGAGACTCTCCAGCAACAGGAGGATGTAGCAGTGCTGGAAGTGTTTGCATGAGGTTGCTCAGTGTGATGGTCTGACACTGGGAAGAGCAGAGCAGTACATGCAGTGAGCAGGACAGCACTTACAAACCGTGAAAGTCACCGGCATGACACAGAATTCTTAGATGTAGAATGTAGCAAAGCTCAGAAGGCTAACCTGCCCTATTACAGCTTTCTATGTACATTGTCTATTGACACTGAGCAGCTAATCAGAGCTGCTAATCAGAGACGGGGGTGTGGTCGGACCAGGGCTTGTGTACACTTTGGTCGGACCAGGGCTCGTGTTCACTGTAGTCCGAGCAGCGATTATCTCCTAGTGATAAAACCTTCATTATATGTAAACATAAACAGCAGTACACAGCCTAATAAATGACACTTCACTGAAATCTGTGTCTCAGCCTCTACATTATGCAGTTCTCAGATTACAAAACAAAAATCTGCTGACAGATTCCCTTTAAAGGGAATGTGTAAGCAGGTTTTGTTTTGTAATCTGACAGCAGTACGAGGTAGGGAAAAAGACCCTGATTTCAGTGATATAAGACTTAGTTTACTTGGAATTGCAATTATGATAGTCACAGTTTCCTCTGCTGTAGATCTCAATTGTTGAGCTGTGTATAATCGCACCCACTTTACAGCTTTCTGTGGACACTGTATAGTGACAGAGAACTGCTAATCAGTGCTGGGTGCGTTCTTAGACTACCCTGCATGTGGCAAGTTGTAATGTATTGGTAATTCCCTGCTGAAAAAAATGCTAATTGTATTGAAACAACAAAACAGCCCAGTAAATGACACATCCTTGTAAACAGGGACTCTTCTCCTACATTATGGGGCTCTCAGATTACATAGCAAAAACCTGGTGACAGATTCCTTTTAACATGTAGGTTACATAAATATAGAGAGAAAGATGCAATAATATATTATGAATTTCTATGGATTCTACAAAAGTGTAAATAAAAATAATTGAGATGCTGATTAAACAATACAGAAGAGAATCAGACAGTCACAGCAGATTTGTTGGCATTAATGCTGCAGATTTCATCAATATAAACAGCAATATTATGTTGCAGTTTAGCACCCTCCCAAGCAGCAGTTTTTCCTCGCCATCAATAGCAGGAGGGAGCTGTTATCTGCAATGTATTATAAAAGCGATCAAAGGTTTCTCATTGAAGTCTTAGGCTATGTGCAAACGTTGCGGAAAAGAACAGGAAAATTTCTGCTTCATTTCCGCATGTCCTCTCCCGGAAAAACGCATGCGGAATTTCGCAAGCGTTTATCGCGCGTTTTTCGCGCGTTTTCCACATGTGGAATTGCCTTGCGTTTTTTATTGCATTGAAAAGGCAATTCTGCTTGCAGAAACGCAAAATTAAATGACATGCTGTGGATTTTTGTGCGCATCAAAAATGCTGCGGAAAAATCCGCAGCATGGGCATAGAACTTGCGGATTCTCATTGGGGACCATGGGGTGCGGATTGACAAGCGTTTTACAAGCGTTTCCGCTGCGGAAATTACGCAGCAAATACGCTTGTAAAATGCTACGTGGGCACATACCCTCATAGTAAGGCTAAAAATAAAGTTCCATAAGCTATAGTTAAAGAGAACATTTTGATTTGGGGATTTTAGAGAAGCAAAAACAAAATAAGTTGTCCTCATGAAAGGGTTAAATGATACTAAGTTGACATTCATGGACTTAATGTGTGTCATCATTATTGACATTTATATAGAAATTATATAGCACCATTAATTCCACAGCCCATCATCAATCATCAATGTCCCCTTTTGGGGCTCACAATCTGTATTTCCTATCAATATGTCTTTGGAGTGTGGGAGGAAACCCAAGCAAACAGGAGAGAACATACAAACTCTTTGCAGATGTTGTCATTAGTGGGATTTGAAACCAGTGCTGAAAGGATACAGCGATAACCACTGTGATAACAGTGTGCTCCGATCCTCTCAGCTGAAGAGACGATAGAGAATTTTTTTTCTCCATCTGCTCCATTCTGCCAGTCCATGGAAATCATACTGTACCCAAGTATCTGATCACATTCTAGCATGCTGTGATTTTTTCCTCCAACACACTTTGCCTGAAGAAAAAAATCGGACATGTGCACAGCCCTTAAAGATTAACTTTGGTCCAAGTGTGATCCGATGTTTTGTCAGATAACACTCGGACACATATATAACTTGTGTACAGTCATGGCCAAAAGTATTGAGAATGAGACAAATAGCAATTTTTCCAAAGTTTACTGCTTCATTTTTTGTAATGGCAATTTACATATACTCCTGAATGTCAAAGAGTGATCAGCTTAACAGCAATTACTGTACTTGCAAAGTCAATATTTGCCCAGAAAATGAACTTTAACCCCCAAAACACATTTCAACATCATTGCAGTCCTGCCTTAAAAGGAGCAACTAACATCGTTTTAGTGATTGATCCATTAACACAGGTGTGGGTGTTGATGAGGACAGGGCTGGTGATCAATCAGTCATGATTAAGTAAGAATGACATCACTGGACACTTTAAAAGGAGGCTGGTTCTTGGTATCATTGTTTCTCTTCAGTTAACCATGGTTATCTCTAAAGAAACACGTGCAGCCATCATTGCACTGCAGAAAAATGGCCTAACAGGGAAGAGTATCACAGCTACAAAGATTGCACCTCAGTCAACAATCTATCGCATCATCAAGAACTTCAAGGAGAGAGCTTCCATTGTTGTCAAAAAGGCTCCAGGGCGCCCAAGAAAGACCAGCAAGCGCCAGGACCGTATCTTAAAACTGTTTCAGCTGCGGGATTGGACTACCAGCAGTGCCGAGCTTGCTCAGGAATGGCAGCAGGCTGGTGTGAGTGCTTCTGCATGCACTGTGAGGCGGAGACTCTTTGAGCAAGGGCTCCAGCAAAGAAGCCACTTCTCTCCGGAAAAAACATCAGGGACCGACTGATATTCTGCAAAAGGTACAGGGAGTGGACTGCTGAGGACTGGGGCAAAGTAATTTTCTCTGATGAATCCCCTTTTCGATTGTTTGGGACATCTGGAAAACAGCTTATTCGGAGAAGAAGAGGTGAGCGCTACCACCAGTCTTGTCTCATGCCAGCTGTAAAGCATCCTGAAACCATTCATGTGTGGGGTTGCTTCTCAGCCAAGGGAATCGGCTCACTCACAGTCTTGCCTTAAAACACAGCCATGAATAAAGAATGGTACCAGAATGTCCTCCAAGAGCAACTTCTCCCAACTGTCCAAGAGCAGTTTGGCGCCCAACAATGCCTTTTCCAGCATGATGGAGCACCTTGCCATAAAGCAAAGGTGATAACTAAATGGCTCATGGAACAAAACATAGAGATTTTGGGTCCATGGCCTGGAAACTCCCCAGATCTTAATCCCATTGAGAACTTGTGGTCAATCATCAAGAGACGGGTGGACAAACAAAAACCAACAAATTCTGGCAAAATGCAAGCATTGATTATGCAAGAATGGACTGCTATCAGTCAGGATTTGGTCCAAAAGTTGATTGAGAGCATGCCAGGGAGAATTACAGAGGTCTTGAAGAAGAAGGGGCAACACTGCAAATATTGACTTGCTGCATTAACTCATTCTAACAGTCAATATAACCTATTGGTACTCATAATATGATTGCAATTATATTTCTGTATGTGATATAAACATCAGACAAACACTAATAAAAACCAGAGGCCAGCAGATCATGTGAAAATATAATTTTGGTGTCATTCTCAAAACTTTTGGCCATGACTGTAGTATATATATATGGAAGTTTGTAAGACAAGAAAACCTTTTTGCAATCTAAACTTTTTCAACTGGATAATTCCTAAAACAGATAAAAGCAAAATTTTACAACAAAAGTGTACAATTTATTGCATTATTTTACACAATAATTGGGGGCAAACTTTAGCAAACATTGCAATTTTTTTCTTCTACAACTATGTTTAACATTGCTTGTAAATATAATTTGCTCATTTAATAATTAACAGGAAAAGCTAGCCAAATGTGAAGAATTCAAATTCTGCTTTTCTGCTTGACTCTTATTAATTGGGCTATAAAAAGGTATTTAATTAGCCCCACATATTCTGCGTTAAAAGCATTTACGAAATGCTCATGAAATTTAGATAATTGTTTTAATGAAATGTAAAATTTAGGTTCTCTAGTGCTTTATATTAACAGTGTGATAGAAGCATTAGAATATGATCTTGTATCCAATTAGCTTGCTGAACTGGAATAGATAGGAATAATTGCCAGCAAGAGCTCTTCAAATACATAGCTTTTACCTGATATTGGGGGACATTAAGGCTTCCTTCCCCAATTACAGTTGATATGATTGAGAGAATATTCATGGTCACCATTTTAGTGTGAATTGCTCTGTCCAGTACAATCATATGGGCACTTGTGTGTAACTGGAATTATTTTGCAGTAAAAACGATAAGCACATTTTTGTAGAATGTGTTCAATATGACATATGATCCCAATCTGTTTTTTTTTCAAACTACGAGAACTTTCTACCTAGATTTCATAATATACAGTATGGCTCCCTGACAATATTATTTTACTTATTTGAACACATAGCAAAATATACTGTAGAGGTTGACAATACAGTAGTATGTCAACTAACAAGACATTTTCTGAATATTGGTAACAGATCAATAGAATCAGTCATCTAAGGTCTGTTATAACCATAACATGGAGTAGGTAAAGTATTGTAGATGGTAGCTTACTTTCTATTTCTACAAAAGATCAAGCTAATGTTTACTCCAAGGTAATGATACACTAGGTGCCAGGGTCTGATAATCTCTTCCCTATGTTAGGGAACTAAGCCTTTCACCCAAGTGGCAGGAGTCCTGTAGAGATTGTGTTAGCAGAGGATTAATCTGTGTGACATCCAGAGTTTAGAACACAGAATGTAGGTTTATTCATATCCAGCATAGGCACAGCATGGAGTCTGGTGTTACTGCAGCATGAGGAAATCAAATACATATATAACAACAACACAGGAAGAGAAGGAGGGGGCATCCTGTCTGTGGGAGTTTTTTTTTTTTTTAACTAAACTTTGTTAACAACCTCACAATATGCACAACATATGAAACAGCACAGTAGTTGTTGCAATACACATACAGATTAATATGTATTATTCCAACACCCCCACTCAACAACTACTTATCCTCTTAGTCCCATTGTGGGTCTCAATTCTTGGAACCTAGCTTGTGGCAATGGCTTTGTCATAATGTCAGCTACCATCTTATCAGTTTCACAATAGACAAACTGAATTATCCAATGATCTATCAAATCACGTAGATGATGATGTCTGACGTCAATGTGCTTGGTTCTAGCACTGATCTTTTCACTGCATGCAAGTTTAATGCATCCTTGGTTGTCCTCATAAATCACCGTCGGCTGAGTTGTCAGTTTGCCAAGATCGTCCATCAATTGTCTTAGCCAAACAACCTCCTGGCTTGCATAGGCTGCGGACACATACTCCGCTTCTGTAGATGACAAGGCAACAGACATTTGTTTCCTACTAGACCAGGAGATTGAACTTTCTCCAACTTTAAACAAGTATCCACTTGTGGATTTACGATCACGCGAATCACCAGCCCAATCCGCATCTACATAGCCGGTAAATTCTAGATCTCCTGCTGCAGATAGTTTTAAATTCACATCTTGCGTTTCTTTCAAATATCAGAGAAGTCTCTTAACAGCATTCCAGTCTCTTTGGCGTGGTTTTTCCACATATCTGCCAAGGATTCCAACTGTTGTTGTGATATCCGGTCGAGTTATAGTTGATATGTATAGAAGTGCCCCCACTGCCTGACGATATTTCTCATTGTTAGGCAACAGGTCATCTTCTCCTTCCAGCTTCAGGTAGGATGGTTCCATTGGGGTTGATATACCTTTGGCCTCTGACATTTTAAACTGATTCAGAATCAAATTAATTTTTGCACTTTGGTTTAGAAGAAAACTTCCATCTTCCTCTCTCTGGATTTGGATTCCTAGATAATATGTCACACTTCCAAGGTCTTTTGTTTCAAAGTGCTGATTCAGAATTTCAGTCATTTTTCCAATTTCTGCGTCGTCTTGATGAACAACAATCACGTCGTCCACATATAAGAGAATATACATCCACTTTCCATCTGTATATTTCGTGTATAAGCACGGATCTGCTTGACCTCTTTTAAATCCTTCTTCCAACAAGACTTTATTCATCTTGGTGTTCCATGCTCTTGCTGATTGCTTAAGGCCATAGAGAGATTTTTGTAGTTTGCAAACAAGATTCTCTTCACCTCTTTTTACATAACCTTCAGGTTGAGTCATGTATAAGTCCTCCTCAATGTCACCATTTAAAAAGGCAGTTTTTATATCCAAATGTCTGACATACATCTTTTGTACAGCAGCTACAGCTAACAAAGCTCTGAACGTGGTCTGTTTAGCGACTGGAGCAAATGTAGCATCGTAATCTTCGCCATACTTTTGAGAATATCCTTTTGCGACCAACCTTGCTTTGAATCTGTGGACTTTACCTTCAGAGTCATATTTGGTTTTGAAGACCCACTTGCACTTGATTGCCTTTTTGCCCTGTGGTAGCTTGGTGAGTTTCTAAGTTTGGAGTTGATGAAGCAATTTGATTTCCTCATTAGCGGCATCGATCCACTTTGTTCTTTCATGGACAGGTAGTGCTTGTGACGCGCCCCCTGGGCCAGTGCTGTTAGGGATACCCGGAGCCGGATCAGATGGGGGTTGTAGTCTCCGAGTGGCTGTGACCCGGTCCGTGCCCAGGGTGTCAAACTCAGTGTGTGGCAGTCCTACAGATGTTATTAGAGTTCTTTGTGTCGACTACGCCACCCGTTGATTTGCGGTCAAAAGGCCGCCGCTGCAGCAGGGTCCGCTGAGGCTGTTAGTATGTGTGCAGCTTTGGTAGTATAACCCCCAACGGGAGGGGTATAGCCTCAGGGGGTCAGCCGTGGAGGATGGTGGTTGTGAAGGTGCAGCAAGGAGACTCAGAGGCATAAAATGCAGTTCCAGGGTTTTACTTACTGGTGTTGCTCGGGTCACTGTGTACAGCAGTGACCACCCAAGCCGTGCTGCGTCCACCAGGTCCTGGACTCGGTCAACTCCCGGGCAATTCTTGAGTATGGTCCTGAGCTCCTTTCTGACTCTCCCTTCTTCTGGCCGTTCCCACCAGGGATCCACTTTTGGCCGGCTCCCTCGGGTCTCTTGGTGGTCAAGCCTCCTCTAGGCTCCCTGACCCTATGCTTGGTATGCCTTTCTAGTGGATTTGGTGAGGGTCGTGGCAGATCCTGCCCACGACCTCCGGTTCCTGGCTAAGGTGTGCTGTAGCCTCTGCCAGCTTGGGATCCGGTACCCTTTTGCCGACCCTTCACCCTTTTGTCCTTATTCTGGGATCTTGGGGTCCCCTCTGCGCCTCTGGGTCTCTCTTCCTTCTCCTCTGCTCTGCTTCTCAGGCTCTCAGACAGACTGTCTGACTGGCTGACTGACAACTGACTGACCCTGATCTAAGATGGTGCCCACCTTATATACTCCCTCTATGTGTGAGCTCAGGTGACCAGCACCCAATGAGCTCCTAGCTTTACCCAGGCTGCTCCCCCTATCTGCCCCTACACTACTGGGATGTTCCACCCCCCTCCCACTCCAGCCAGGAACAGACACTGTCGTACCTGCACATTTCTCTAGTGGGAGTACCATCGGTCTGTTCCCCGGAAATGGGATGTGTGTAGTGCATGCAGCTAACTGAGCTCAGTTCCACACTCCATCCTTACCCGGGAGTGGAATACCACACCTCTGGCTTGAGGTGTAATACCCCTGTAGCAGCCGAATCCTCAGGGTGCTACATTCCCCCCTGGTAAATCACAGCACGTCCTCGGGCTGTAAGATACAAAAACATCCAAAACATACAATTTTTTTTCATAAACATAAACATATAAAACATCATATATATCAGCATAAACTTTTTCATAAATAACATTCTTGTTTCTGGTTCCTCCGGTCACGGTGCAACTTGTGACCGGGTAAAGTGCGACAGTCTCTCTTGGAAGAAAACAGTTTCCTATAAAACCGGTAGGGGGCGCCTTAAAAAGCGCAACTATATACAAGGGAAATATGGCCGCTCTCAGTCCTCGGCCAGGTATTAGGGAGGAATGACCGCTCTCAGTCCTCGGTCAGTGGGAATAGGGACACACGGGTTTCAGTTCAATCTGCTGGTCCCAACGGGGACTATATTTTAAATAAGTAACAGTTCTTGGTACCCCGACGGGCAACTTTATACAGTCTCTCTCTACCGTACTTCAACGACGGCGTCCTCCTGCTCTTTCTTGTTGGTTGGTTTCAGTTTCAGACCCGTCCGGGTCCTCTTGCTCCTCCTCACACCGCAGCTCCTCCTCCGTCAGGCGATGTACATGGAGGGCGTAGGGTCCTTTGGCACATTTGTGCCGAGTGAACGTGACCTCGTCCCCTACGTACAGGTCACGACCTCTGTGTCCCTCCGGCAGATGGCTTTCTACGTCTCTGCGGGTCACAAAGACGTCGCCGGGGGTATGATGGTCTCTAATGAAGCCCCACCCATGCTGCATGTTGAATTTTATCACAGTCCCGGTGGAAGGGGGACCATGAGCTGCACGGGGATTCCTCCTGGTCCGGCTCTTCTGCTCCGCGCTTCTTATCTGCATCTGCTGTTCCCGGACCCGCCTCTCTCTCCGCTCCCTCTCGAAGACCTCGAGCTGCTGGCGGCAGCACTCTGCACGTTCCGCTGCGGCCGCCCGAGTCTCCTGAGTGAACCCCATGAGGTCTTCTCCAGTGGGGTCCCACTCAAACTGTGCCTCCTCCAGCGGGGGCGAGGTCCTCTTTACGGGCTTCGGAGCCGGAATCAGGGGCTCGCACATGGGCCTTGCTCTCTGGAGTTCCAGCTGAATATACTCCTGGGGCCATATGAAGGGCTGCCCATCTGGGCACGTATGCTGGGCGAATAGATCTTCACCCAGGTGCGGCACTCTAGATGTTGAGGGCGCGTTGATGGTATCGGCGCCCGGGTTGACCAGGCCTTGCGACCAGGCTTGGGGCACCCTAAAGGCAAAGGGCACCGTAAGAACGGCGGCGCCCTGGGTTACTCGGCCCTGCGACCAGGCCGGTGGCTCCGCGGAGGTAGGGGGCGCTGTTGGAATAGCGGTGCCCGGGGGTACTAGGCCTTGCGACCAGGCTGATGGTATTTCCTGCTTGGCCACGCTCGAGGTCGAGGCGTGTGACGTCACAGGGGTCGCGGCCGCGGTTTCCGGTTGAGGCCTAGTCGGCGGCGGTGACGATGCAGCGACGGGCACGGCAGGGGGAACTTCGGGCTCTGCGACGGGGAGCTGGGGCAGGCACGCGGTTTCCCGGCTCGGGGTAGAGACGTCCCCTTTACCTGCCTCCGTCCGTTCAGCTCCCTTCTCGGCGCCGTCTCCGGCCTTCAGTCCTCCTGCACCATCCTCAGAGGCGGTCTGTCTCCTCATCTCGGGTGGCGTGCTCCGCTGTCGGGTTTCGGTCTGCTGGGCCATCTCTCGGCTCCACTCTGCCAACGTCTCTCGCTGTACCCGGGCCATCCTCCGTGCGAGGCTCTCCAGCGCAGTCTGTGCACACTCCCGGTCTCGGGGGAGCTGTGCTAGGATCTCCAGCAGGCCTTCTGGAGTGGCGACCTGCAACAGGCTCCTGACCACTGGGTCGGTGCTGCCGGACTCTCCCTCCATCTCCGGGTAGGCTCTCTCTGGACTCTCTTCCAGACGTCTTGTCTCCGGGTGCGCTCTCTCCAGACTGCTCCAGGCTGCACCCATCTTCGCTCTCCTGTTCTGTCTCCGCCCACATTGAGGGTGGTCCCGGGGCAACTTTGTGATTGTCAGTTCCAGGGGCAGTTCTCTTACGCTGATGGACACTTCCAGCATCACAGTCTCTGTTGGTGGGCGCGGTTTCCGCTTTTGGCGCCATTCTTCGACCTGGCCCACGATGGGAGGTGGCCTCTTGCCACCCTCTGGCACGCCCATAATGGCGTCCGCTCTTCCAAGGCGGGAAATCTTTGGAAATGGCGGGAATCGTCTCCCAGTGGCGGGAAACTCCATGGATGGCGGGAAAAAGCTGCAAATGGCGGACAGCCGGCGGGAAGCGACCTGTGATGGGGTCCGTTGGCGGGGACCCTCCGGAACCGGCGGGAGACTTCTTTTTGAGGTAACGGTGAACTTTTCTTCCGGCACGCAGTATCCGGTTGTTGCGGGCACGTAATCCTGCCGACTACGCCAAAGTTGACGCGCCCCCTGGGCCAGTGCTGTTAGGGATACCCGGAGCCGGATCAGATGGGGGTTGTAGTCTCCGAGTGGCTGTGACCCGGTCCGTGCCCAGGGTGTCAAACTCAGTGTGTGGCAGTCCTACAGATGTTATTAGAGTTCTTTGTGTCGACTACGCCACCCGTTGATTTGCGGTCAAAAGGCCGCCGCTGCAGCAGGGTCCGCTGAGGCTGTTGGTATGTGTGCAGCTTTGGTAGTATAACCCCCAACGGGAGGGGTATAGCCTCAGGGAGTCAGCCGTGGAGGATGGTGGTTGTGAAGGTGCAGCAAGGAGACTCAGAGGCATAAATGCAGTTCCAGGGTTTTACTTACTGGTGTTGCTCGGGTCACTGTGTACAGCAGTGACCTCCCAAGCCGTGCTGCGTCCACCAGGTCCTGGACTCGGTCAACTCCCGGGCAATTCTTGAGTATGGTCCTGAGCTCCTTTCTGACTCTCCCTTCTTCTGGCCGTTCCCACCAGGGATCCACTTTTGGCCGGCTCCCTCGGGTCTCTTGGTGGTCAAGCCTCCTCTGGGCTCCCTGACCCTATGCTTGGTATGCCTTTCTAGTGGATTTGGTGAGGGTCGTGGCAGATCCTGCCCACGACCTCCGGTTCCTGGCTAAGGTGTGCTGTAGCCTCTGCCAGCTTGGGATCCGGTACCCTTTTGCCGACCCTTCACCCTTTTGTCCTTATTCTGGGATCTTGGGGTCCCCTCTGCGCCTCTGGGTCTCTCTTCCTTCTCCTCTGCTCTGCTTCTCAGGCTCTCAGACAGACTGTCTGACTGGCTGACTGACAACTGACTGACCCTGATCTAAGATGGTGCCCACCTTATATACTCCCTCTATGTGTGAGCTCAGGTGACCAGCACCCAATGAGCTCCTAGCTTTACCCAGGCTGCTCCCCCTATCTGCCCCTACACTACTGGGATGTTCCACCCCCCTCCCACTCCAGCCAGGAACAGACACTGTCGTACCTGCACATTTCTCTAGTGGGAGTACCATCGGTCTGTTCCCCGGAAATGGGATGTGTGTAGTGCATGCAGCTAACTGAGCTCAGTTCCACACTCCATCCTTACCCGGGAGTGGAATACCACACCTCTGGCTTGAGGTGTAATACCCCTGTAGCAGCCGAATCCTCAGGGTGCTACACTTGCATTTCATCCCATGACTGCGGCTCTGACTCAGGTAGTGTCTTGACAATGTAGGATAGACGTTTAGCTGGTATACCTTTATTTGATCTTGACGATCTCCTGATTTCAGATTCACCTGATTTTTCTGTTGTTCCTTCATTAGTTGAAGAATCCAGCCAGACCTCTACATCCTCCTTGTTGCTGTCTTGTAATTGTGACTTCAGCTGGACTACTGGCGTGATGTCACAAAACTTGGGTGATACAAAGTTCTCATCAATCACTACATCTCTACTTATTGTGATCTTGTTTGTTTCTGGGTGTAGAATCCTTTAACCTTTCTGGGTTTCGCTGTAGCCTACCAGGATACCTTCTTTAGCGTGAGATTCCCACTTAGTTCGCTTTTCTTTGGGAACATGTACAAATACTTTACTTCCGAATATTCTTATGTGATATAGTTTTGGCTTTCTGCTATTCCATTGCTCAAATGGAGTTTTCTCTGTAGCTTTACCTGGTAGTCTGTTCTGAAGATAGCAAGCTGTCATGATTGCTTCACCCCAATATGCTGTGGGCAGATTTGCATCAAATAACATGCTTCTTCCACTTTCGCATAGTGTTCGGTTCCTTCTTTCCGCGACACCATTTTGCTCTGGGTTGTACGGTACAGTTGTCTGAAATAGGATTCCATTTTTCTTTAAAATGCTCTGTGTCTCATTACTTGTATATTCAGTCCCATTATCTGCACGTAGAATCTTTGGCATTCTTCCAAATTTATTATAAATGTGAGAAAATATCTCTTCTTCCCTGGAGTCAGAGTGCTCATTGGACCACAGACATCTGTGTGTATTAAATCTAGTGGCTGTGCTGTTGTTGGACTAATTCTTTTAGGAAAAGCTTTCCTAGACATTTTCCCTTTGATGCAGCTAGTACACTTCATTGTCTGGTTACATAGATCAATTGTAATATCCTCAGCTAGTTGCTTTTGGACTAACTTTCTTATTGCTTCTGGGTCTCTGTGTGCCAGGCGCCTATGCCACACATGAATACAGTTTTTATGCTCTTCTTGTTGCGCTGTATACACACACTCTTTGCATTTCAGCTGATAAAGTTCATCTGTGATGTTTCCCACTGCTAGTGTGTGACCTTCCTTTGAGATGATGCAGCTATCATGCTTAATTGTTTTGTGAATTTCTTCACAGATAGTAGATTACTTTCAAGACTAGGCACATACAGCACATCCTTTACTGGGATCTTCCTGCTTTGTGTTGGTGAGATTTGACAATCAATATAACCATCTCCTATGCCTTCTGAAGTCATGTACTGACCATTAGCCATAATCACTTTCTCTGATTTACTTTGGTCAAGCTTAGAAAAGAAGTCTCTGCTATTAGTCATGTGACTAGTTGCTCCAGAGTCTATACACCATGCATGCTTTGATGTATTTGCACTGACAGTAAATGCAGTTTCAGTATTCACAGAATCATTTTCTCCAGATACATCACTTTTAACCCTTTGATGATTGCTTTGCTTTTTCAGCTGATTCATTCTAGCTTTCCAGACTCTGCAGTCAGCTTTCAAATGTCCTGATTTCTTGCAAACAAAACATTCACGTGTTTCTTTTATGTGCTTCCTGTTATCAGTTAGGTTTTGTGTCTGTAAAGCAGATTCTGTGTTGCATGTCCTACTGTTTACACCTTCTGCCTTTCGCTTATATTCATCTATGACCTTCCCCCTGACATACTCCAGTGTAAGCTCATCATCTGGACGCGCATCTAGTGCGGTTACAAGCATATCATAGCTCTCTGGAAGGCCACTAAGCAGTAATGCGGCCACATGAAAGTCCTTTAGATCTTCCCCAATGCCTCTCAGGCGTTCTACAATTTCCAGAACACTTCTTATGTAATCCTGCATATCCTGGCCTTTCTGTAGCTTAGACTGGTACAGCTTTCTCATGAGATAGAGCTTATTGCTTAAATTTATCCTCTCATGTACCTTTTGCAACTGCTTCCACATTTCCTTTGCAGTATTACATTTACACACATGCACAATCTGGTCATCATCTATACTGAGTGATATGGTACTTTGTGCTTTCTGATCCATCTCTGTCCACTCCTGTGGCACTGGGTCAGGTTTAGGCTGCTGTGTGTATTTCCACGTACCTTCTCTTATCAGCAGCATTTTCACTTTGAATTTCCAGGATTGATAATTCTGGTTAGTGAGACTTGGCACTGTAAATTTCATGGAGCTGCTGCTGATGGCCATCTTTGCTTCTTCTCAGTTTGCTGTCTTTCTTTCTTTTCTTTCCTCTGTGTTCTGGGGATCTGTGACTCTGGGACTCAGGTACATCTGGGCCCATAACCTGTTAGCAGAGGATTAATCCGCGTGACATCCAGAGTTTAGAACACAGAATGTAGGTTTATTCATATCCAGCATAGGCACAGCATGGAGTCTGGTGTTACTGCAGCATGAGGAAATCAAATACATATATAACAACAACACAGGAAGAGAAAGAGGGGGCATCCTGTCTGTGGGAGTTTTTTTTTTTTTTTTAACTAAACTTTGTTAACAACCTCACAATATGCACAACATATGAAACAGCACAGTAGTTGTTGCAATACACATACAGATTAATATGTATTATTCCAACAGATTGTCAAACAGCGCTTCCCTTTAAAGGGGTTGTCCACTACAAGGAGAACCTCTTCTCAATCTGAATATTTGCTCCCGTGAAAATAAAAATACCTATACTCACCTCCCATGCCAGCACCATTACAGCTGTGTTGGCACTTGCGTTCCTGGGCTCTCGTGCAGTTGTTATGACATGTGAGCCCTGCATCCAATCAGCGCTAGCATCACTGTTCCCGCCTTCAGACGTATTAGTAATCAAGAGGAGCTGAACGGTCAGCTGCAGCTCTCACTCTCTCTTGTTAACGTATATATCTAAAGGTGGGGACAGTGACACCAGCACTGATTGGGCTCAGGGCTCATGTGTCATAGCAATCTTACATGAGTCCGGGAACGTGAGTGCTGACACCGCTGGAACAACGCCAGCATGGGTGGTGAATATAAGTGTTTTTATTTGCTTGGTGGCAAATTTTCAGATTGAGAAGTGTTTGTCCTAGTAGTGGACACAACACCCTTTAAGGAAAAAATAACTCACCCCCCCCCCCAAAAAAAAGAAAATCAAACTCTGTATCTAAAGAAAAGAGGTAAGGTATGGAGGGGAAAGAGGATCTCAAGATCTAGCATGTGTTAGGATGGTCCTACATTGAACATTACAAAAGTGTAGAAGAGAAATGGATTATATAAGTTAAAAATGAATAGTTGTATTACAATACTGGCGTAGTACTGCTGGAAACCAGTGGCCAAAGGAGCACAAGCAGGAACAGCAAGAGGTAGTAAAGGTTCTTGGAGATAGCAAGGAGTTGTAGGAAACAATCCACAGATGAATTAGAACAGTATGGGTAAGAATGTTCAGGAGCTAGAGACTGAAGCTAGGCTAACAGCTAGACACAATACTCAAGCAATGAGTAAGTAGGCCCAAACAGGAAACAATATGAATTCCATAAATTCAGAATCCTCCATCTTGAAAAGGGCAATTGTACAACACAACAGCAGTCTCCAGTGGTAAGGAGTGAAACTGCAGCACAATTATTAAAGTGAACAATAGCGGCCACTAGTGGTCAAACTGTAGAAGGCAACATAATTCCTGACAAGTTGTGGAAATGGTGATGACATGGGGGAGGCAGATGTATGCTTGGGTTATAAAAGGTATTTAATTAGCCCCACATTTTCTGCGTTAAAAGCATTTACGAAATGCTCATGAAATTTAGATAATTGTTTTAATGAAATGTAAAATTTAGGTTCTCTTGTGCTTTATATTAGCAGAGTGATAGAAGCATTAGAATATGATCTTGTATCCAATTAGCTTGCTGAACTGGAATAGATAGGAATAATTGCCAGCAAGAGCTCTTCAAATACATAGCTTTTACCTAATACTGGGGGACATTCAGGCTTCCTTCCCCAATTACCATTGATATGATTGGGAGAATATTCATAGTCCCCAGTTTAGTGTGAATTGCTCAGTCCGGTACAATCATATGGGATCTTGTGTGTAACTGGAATTATTTTGCAGTAAGGGTAAATCTTGTTAGCAGGCAAAAAACTATAAGCACATTTTTGTAGAATGTGTTCAATATGACATATGATCCCAATCTGTTTTTTTTTTTCAAACTACGAGAACTTTCTACCTAAATTACATAATATACAGTATGGCTCCCAGACAATTTTACCTATTACATTATGTTAAATTTGGGAGTGAGACACATTGTGAAACCTCATGTCAGGCCTGTCAATATCTTGTTTTCAGCCTCATATCAAAAATATTTATTGGGATAAATCTTGACGTGAGGCAGCAACATTTCCCACTTTAGTTGCATCCAAAGAGAGATGTCACACTGGGCAACATCAAAGGAGCCAGAAAAGGATCTAGAATTATAGAATAGACTGATAAGGGTAATGGATCACAAAGGATCACAGGAGGCATACATTATTTCTTATTTTAAATGAAATAAGGAGCCATCAGTCCATAATCCAACCATTCCTCAGATCTAACGAAAATATGTCAATTCTCTGAGTCTACAATTTAGCAATATAATGACCTGGTTTCATGCCCAGATTGTTCAATAACAGCCTGAGAACTGATTTAGACTAAACTCCTGAATCATATAGAGTTTGATTCATTAATCAGTTTGTTGGAGTTCAACTCAAAGTTCCGCAAAATGTGGTGACTTTTACCATTTTACACCAGTTCTGGCCAGCACTAAAAAAAAGTGGGTGGAGCTTGAGCTGGATTGGGCGTGGCCAGGAATGCTTGACAAATTCATCATCATTTATGATAAAACAGTGGATTAAATTATAACAGAAATGCACCTATGCCATTAGCTGGCATACATTTCTGGCGGCAGTTGAAAGATACAGTACAGACCAAAAGTTTGGACACACCTTCTCATTTAAAGATTTTTCTGTATTTTCATGACTTTGAAAATTGTACATTCACACTGAAGGCATCAAAACTATGAATTAACACATGTGGAATTATATACTTAACAAAAAAGTGTGAAACAACTGAAAATATGTCTTATATTCTAGGTTCTTCAAAGTAGCCACCTTTTGCTTTGATGACTGCATTGCACACTCTTGGCATTCTCTTGATGAGCTTCAAGAGGTAGTCACCGGAAATGGTTTTCACTTCACAAGTGTGCCCTGTCAGGTTTAATAAGTGGGATTTCTTGCCTTATAAATGGGGTTGGGACCATCAGTTGTGTTGTGCAGAAGTCTGGTAGATACACAGCTGATAGTCCTACTGAATAGACTGTTAGCTGCTTTTTTCTTGCCATAATACAAATTCTAAGTAAAGAAAAACGAGTGACCATCATTACTTTAAGAAATGAAGGTCAGTCAGTTCGAAAAATTGGGCAACCTTTGAATGTGTCCCCAAGTGCAGTTGCAAAACCCATCAAGCGCTACAAAGAAACTGGCTCACATGAGGACCGCCCCAGGAAAGGAAGACCAAGAGTCACCTCTGCTTCTGAGGATAAGTTTATCCGAGTCACCAGCCTCAGAAATCGCAGGTTAACAGCAGCTCAGATTAGAGACCAGGTCAATGCCACACAGAGTTCTAGCAGCAGACACATCTCTTCAACAACTGTTAAGAGGAGACTTTGTGCAGCAGGCCTTCATGGTAAAATAGCTGCTAGGAAACCACTGCTAAGGACAGGCAACAAGCAGAAGAGACTTGTTTGGGCTAAAGAACACAAGGAATGGACATTAGACCAGTGGAAATCTGTGCTTTGGTCTGATGAGTCCAAATTTGAGATCTTTGGTTCCAACCACCGTGTCTTTGTGCGACGCAGAAAAGGTGAACGGATGGACTCTACATGCCTGGTTCCCACCGTGAAGCATGGAGGAGGAGGTGTGATGCTGTGGGGGTGCTTTGCTGGTGACACTGTTGGGGATTTATTCAAAATTGAAGGCATACTGAACCAGCATGGCTACCACAGCATCTTGCAGCGGCATGCTATTCCATCCCGTTTGCGTTTAGTTGGACCATCATTTATTTTTCAACAAGACAATGACCCCAAACACACCTCCAGGCTGTGTAAGGGCTATGTGACCAAGAAGGAGAGTGATGGGGTGCTACGCCAGATGACCTGGCCTCCACAGTCACCAGACCTGAACCCAATTGAGATGGTTTGGGGTGAGCTGGACCGCAGAGTGAAGGCAAAAGGGCCAACAAGTGCTAAGCATCTCTGGGAACTCCTTCAAGATTGTTGGAAGACCATTTCGGGTGACTACCTCTTGAAGCTCATCAAGAGAATGCCAAGAGTGTGCAAAGCAGTCATTAAAGCAAAAGGTGGCTACTTTGAAGAACCTAGAATATAAGACATATTTTCAGTTGTTTCACACTTTTTTGTTAAGTGTATAATTCCACATGTGTTAATTCATAGTTTTGATGCCTTCAGTGTGAATGTACAATTTTCAAAGTCATGAAAATACAGAAAAATCTTTAAATGAGAAGGTGTGTCCAAACTTTTGGTCTGTACTGTATATCAAAATCATTAAAGAGACGAGTGCCTCCTAATGAATTAGGCACATCTTTCTCCACTGCTCCATTCCTTAAAAGGAATCTGACAACAGGTTTTTGTTATATAATCTGAGGACAGCATGAAGTAGGAGTTAAAACACAGAATTCAGAAGCTGTGTGCTAATGTTTACTTACAGTGAAGGTTTTATTACCTGGTGATTATCATTACTGTGACTAGCTGATGCGAGGGCACTGGTCCATCTCCGCCCCTACCTGTGATAAGCAGTTAAATGTCAATAAGCTATATATACAGAAAGCCTGGTGTGGGCGGGGGTAGCTTTCTCAGCTTTGCTGCATTGCTAAATCTAAAAACTCTGATTCTGTCAGAACCACTGTACCCAGTAACATAAGTGAAACATTGTTGGATTCAAGGTCTCTTTTCCTACATCATGCTGCTCTCAGATGATATAGCAAAAACCTGCTGACACATTCCCTTTAAGACTGGTTTACAAAATACTAGTCTTAATGAATCGTGACCAAGCTGTCTTGATTTTCTATTGGTGATTCCTCCATTATTAAAATATGGGCATTGTGAGGTAGTGCTATTCATCACGCTGGAGGGCACTCGCTTCACCGGGTCAATTAAAGCACACATGCAACGTTTTTCCGGTAATTCACAGTCCAGCAGTTTATTACATCTCATAAACCGCTCATAACATAGTCCATCTCAGTGGCTCACCGACATGTTACACATAATATCCCAGAGACTTTCTAGTGACAGACATGCCCACTTGGCTCCAGATACAGCCCTCAGCAAGGTAACAATATTAATGTCCACATCAAGCAGCATTTTTTCCTTTGCCGGGTCATAGCTGCTTCAGTCAGCTCGGTTCTGCCGCAGCTGTGGCTTTAAGGTTTCCCAGATGGGGCCTCCGAGCCACGTACCTTCCAAGGCTACTGGTATCTCAAACACAGGGGATCCAGCCTCTGCCTTCCAGGCTAGTGGAGTTCCACACAGGGACCAGGCCTCTCGCCCTCCAAGGCTACTGGTTTCTCAAACACCGGGGATCCAGCCTCTGCCTTCCAGGCTTCACCAGGTCTCTCTCTCTAGGCCTCACCAGGCCACTCTTTCTAGGCCTCACCAGGCCACTCTCTCTAACTGTTTCAAAACCACCAGGATTTATATATCCTTCTGTGCACACAGGACCTGTGATGATGTCACAGTCATGTGATCAGTCACCTGAGGGGGAGGTAAATGGTCAGGCAGAACACACTCCCTGGACATTTTAGCGATGCAGCAAGCCTCTGCATTACATATTCCCCCCCTCTGTTCAAACCTGTGGAGTTGAACACATAATAACGCACAGTTCACACAGAGACCATGTACTTGACATTTGCGCTGCTCAGCCCCTGGAACATTAGTCATCAACATTATCCCATTCCTTAGGGACCTACCATCTGTCATTGTCACTAACTTCGTCAAGTCACATTTCCGAGTCGTAACCTTGTCAGACCTCCCCCGCTCCCAGCGGTCAGTCGTAACCTTGTCAGACCTCCCCCGCTCCCAGCGGTCCATACAGCAGTGTGACTCACTTGCCCTTGTATCTAAGGTCATGTCTGACTTCGTGCTGTTCCCTACTCTATTGAGTCATTTGTATGGGCCTCTCAGACCTGAGTTACTGGAGGTCTCACTACCTCTAAACCCACGCCCACTATCCTCAGGACATCTTGAAAGGTCTCTAACTTCTACTGTAGCCGTCCTATTATTTGAAGGACCTTTTCTCTGTCTGGTCTCACAATTTACAGATGGCTGCCATCTTCTACTGCTCAGATGATGCTGTCTTTCCATTTGCAGTCTGGCGAGATTCAACTGTTCTACCTCTCGCAGGTAGGTCACTCGGTACTCCATCAGCATGCATATATATGCAAGATTTTCTTCCGTTCCGACAGCGGAGAATGACACCATGCCGTCTTCATCTGGTATCCAGTCCTTATGATCACGTGGACTGCTTACTTTCATCACACCAGAATTCTTTACCATCATTTGCATGGTTCGGCCATTTCTCCCAATGAGCTTTCTTACCAGAGCATGAGGCACCCGGATGACTTCTTCCCGCAGACTTTGAGCTTTTCTCATAAGCTCCAGTTGTCTAATGGCTTGTTCCGTCTTCAACCGGACAAACCGCTTCGAGCGAACACATCGCCAGTGCATGTCATCTTCACTGTGACTTCGGTTGTGGACAGGACCACCAGCTGTTTAGCTTCTGAGGTCGAGTACACCTTACAGGCTCCCACGGCCTTCTTAAACTCTTCATGCACAGACTCGTTGGTGCATTCTTCTCTCAAATCTTCAGGTACATCTATGAGGCACTTGTACCGAGAAGTTTCTGTCTTACCAGTGGTCTCCAAATGACCATCTGGCTCAGGATTCAGGGACAACTGACTTTCAGCTTCTTCACCCTGTATGCTTCCCCTGAGCTGACTCACAGCTATGAACTTAAGAGTTCTCCCCAGGTCCACCTTCTCATGGTATAAAGGATTAAGCGCACCTTGTTTGCCCTTTTTCTTCTCCAAGGCGGCCTCATTCACTGCTTGGTACTTTGCCAGGCGACCTTTGAGCTCAAAAACTTCTTCCTCTAGCTCAGCTACTCGCCTCTCAGCAGCCCTTCTCTGAAGCTCCTCTTGCTTCAAATGGGCTTGTAGCATCTCTTTGAGCTCCTTGATCTCGACTCTTAGATCCACCGAATCATCCAAGCTCGCATTATTCGAGGTGTTATTTACTTCATACCTCCCCTCTACAGTGGCAAACTCCTGACCCTGGTCTGTGGCTTCTCTGATAGACTCCTCCAACTTTTTCCGTTCAGCCTCCATCCTGCAGATTCTATCTTTAAGGCACATCTCTGCCCTCTGGAGATCATCACAGAACGTCTGGAGATCATCACAGAACGTCTGCAGCTCCTTCACCTGAGCTTCCAGTCCCGGGATCTTTCTGCGGAGATCATCATTCTCATCACGGGTGTCCTGTAGAGTGGTCTCAATCACTTGGCGCATATGCTCTGCATCAGCCATATCATCCTCTAGTTTTTTCTTAACCTTGAGGAGATCCTCATAGTCTCTCTTGGTTTGTTGCAGTTCCCTATTGAATTTTTCACGCATCTTTTCTGCCTCCTGGTCGTGACCAGACACTTCATTTTTTAATGCCCCTTTCAGGGCGGATAGCTCCCGGTCTCGCTGGTACAGAGAGTCCTCCAGCCGCTCCTTCTCCTGCATTAGAGGCTTTACTTGGTCCTGGAATTGCTGCAGCTCCCTCATGAGTTAACCATGCTCCTTCTTGGATTCACACAGCTCCCGGTTGAACTGTTTGCGCAGTCATTCTAGGTCTTGATCACGTCCAGAAACTTCATCCTGGAGCGCCCTTTTTAAGGCAGATAGCTCCCTATCCCTCTGGTGTAGACCCTCATCCAGCCTTTGCTTCTCCTGCAACAGCTGCTTCACCGACTCCTGAAATCTCTGCACTTCCTTTGAGACCTCTGCTTCTTCTGCATCCACAGAGCCTTTCTTCACTTGGTGCAGTTCTAACTGTACCAGGGAGAAACGATTGTTCATCTCGTACAGCTCATCTTCAAACACCGCTTTGTCAAACTTCAACTGAAAAACCTCCTCTTGGGTTCTGCGGAGGTCCTCTTTAATTTTCTGGAACATTTCCTTCCATTTGTTGATTTCCTCGCTGTTTTCCTCCAGTTTTTGCTGCAAGTTCCTCACAACCAGGTTTATTTTCTGCCGTTCAGACTCCAGGCTCAGCTGGTCCGAGGACACGTTCTCAATGTTTTTCCTTAGTTGCTGCACATCACTCTGATACTGCTGCCTGATAGGCTCCAGCTCTTGGTCAGGATTGGCCACCTCCTCTTTCAGGGCTGTCGGTTCCTGATCCTTCTGTCTCAGTAGATCATCCTGCTTGTAACTAATCTTCAGAACTGCATCCAACTCTTCCTCCTTATCTTCTGCTTCTAAAGGAGTATCCACACTCAGAATAAAGGCACACAACATTGCATTTTCTTTATTTGCCCTTTCAGCAAAATCTACAGGAGCAACTTTTTTGTGGCCTTTGAGCCGTCGACGACGAGAGGGGGACTTTCTCACCTCGTCTAGCTCCTCCTAACTGAACTTTCTGCTGTTGTAGTGTCACTGTCAGCTATGGCCTCTGTGTCCCCATGGTGTTGTCATTTTTAGGCAGCACCAACCCACAACCAGTAACCAATTTTGGTTTTCTATACTCCACGCTCTTTTGAAACCCCGCCTACTTTTGAGACTCCGCCCATTTTAGACACCCACACCTGTAGGGGGATTTTTAAAAAAAAAAACGCGATAGTCGTAGGACCCAGTTCACAACATCTCTTACCACCTCCCCGGGCACTCTGGGACAATACCGGTGCCCCAGGAGAACTCACAGAATGGTCCGCTGCCGTCATTCTATACGGTGCCAACAGCTCCTGCCGCTCCTGCACCATGTCCTGTTGCTGTAACTTTAACAGGTACCTTAAGCGCTCAGCAGCTTCAGTCTCATCTGCTACTCCCTTCACAGCCATCTTTATCTGCTCTTGCATTTCTTCAGAAAACTCTATTTTGCAGAAGAGTGTTTGCAACCGGTCATCTAACCACTTCTCCATTCCGTCTGGGGATACTGCTCCATTCATAGCCATCGCGGTCCACTGTTCACACTAGACACTTCACACCGCTCTCCCCGGAAAATTTTCGTGGCCCCACCAAGCCACAGCAAACCAGGTTTGAGTGCGACAACAATTTTCGTAACCCCGCCGCGTTACAGCAAGATGCTTTAATCTTCGTGACCCCGCCGAGCCACACCAAGATGCTTGCATTCACATTCGTCGTCCTGTGCCGTTACCCCTAGCAACCATGCTGCAGTTGCCTGCATTCTCTAACCACATGTGAGGTAGCGCTATTCATCACGCTGGGGGGCACTCGCTTCACCGGGTCAATTAAAGCACACATGCAGCGTTTTTACCTTTGCCGGGTTGTAGGGGCTTCAGTCAGCTTGGTTCTGCCGCAGCTGTGGCTTTAATGCTTCCCAGATGGGGCCTCCGGGCCACGTACCTTCTAAGGCTACTGGTATCTCAAACACAGGGGATCCAGCCTCTCCCTTCCAGGCTAGTGGAGTCCCACAGAGGGACCAGGCCTCTCGCCCTCCCAAGGCTACTGGTTTCTCAAACACCGAGGATCCAGCCTCTGCGTTCTAGGCTTCACCAGGCCTCTCTCTCTAGGCCTCACCAGGCCACTCTTTCTAGGCCTCACCAGGCCACTCTCTCTAACTGTTTCAAAACCACCAGAATTTATATATCCTTCTGTGCACACAGGACCTGTGATGATGTCACAGTCATGTGATCAGTCACCTGAGGGGGAGGTAAATGGTCAGCCACAACACACTCCCTGGACATTTTAGCAATGCAGCAAGCCGCTGCGTTACAGCATGTAATAACAGAACACACATTACATCAATGCAGAGCTCTAGTGTGAACAGCACACATGAATACTCTGTTCCTAAATATTCTCATTTCCATCTGATTTGATCATCAACAATTGTTAAATAGATATGATGTACAATACAAAGTTATATTGTGGTACCGAGTTAGCCAGAAAATTCAATGTAAATACTCTTATGCCCCAAAATGACAAAAGTATTCTCGGAGTGATACCTTTATTGGCTAACAAAAAATATACATATATATGCAAGCTTTCAGAGCACAGAGGCTCCTTCTTTATGCAGGTTTACAAATTAATTAATAAGACAAATGAAGAAGGCACATGTAGTGAGTCATAAATCCAGGTCCATTTAACAACTGGATTCAACTCACGCTTCCACCAGATAGTCTCCAGATAATTATCCAGTTGTTCATATAATTTTTTTGATAAGCATTTTGGTGTAACAATGCTTTTTTGGGGAAAACCACATCTGTATGGAACGGAGGCCTTTTAGGCCCCTCCCATTTTTATCATGTACTCAGCAGTGTTTGTGTCTCAAGTAACTTTATTTGTAGTCAGGGTTGCTGGTGGAAGGGCCAGGGGGTGGATCATGCCATGTGAGGATGTCATGTGATTTTGGGAGGGAATGATAAGGCCTTGAAGGAAGACGTATCGCTTCTGCAAAAAATAAGTCCTGGAAAAATATCTCAAAAGAGGAACTTTATGCATATATTGGACTTTTACTGCTGGCAGGGAGTCAAAAATCGTATAATGTTCCAATCAGAGAATTATTTCTGGACCCACTTTCTGATCCACACTATAAAGCGACAATCGCAGTGGACAGATATGAGGAAATTAGAAGAAACATTCGATTTGATGATAAGCGAACTCGTGCAGCGAGGTTCCAAACGGACAAATTAGCCCCTATCAGTTATATCTGGAACATATTTATCAAAAATTGCACCAAACTTTACACTCCTAGTACTAATGTTGCAGTAGATGAGCAACTTCTACTCTTCAGAGGACATTGCAAGTTCATACAATACATGGCCAATAAACCAGCCAAGTATGGAATGAAAATCTTCTGGATGTGTGATTCTGCAAATTATTATGGCATAAATGGGCTTATCTACTGTGGCAAATAAGTTGATGCACCAGTACAGAAAGATCTAGGGTCTAAGATTGTGAAAACACTTGCTGTACCAATATACAATTCAAGTAGAAACATTACCGTGGACAATTATTTTACCAATGTTGCAATGGGCAATTTTCTGCTTGAAAAAGCTGTTACACTTGTTGGTACTATGAAGCCAAACCGACAGGAAATTCCTCAAGCAATGAAACAAAATCCACAGCGAGCACTTTATGAGAGTGTTTTTGGTTTCAACAACAAAGCGACACTGGTATCTTACAAAGCAAAGAAGGAGAAATCCGTTATATTACTCAGTACCATGCATTATGATTGCAGTATTGACAGCAATGACAGAAAATTGAAACCAGAAATCTTCCTGTATTACAATAAAACTAAAGGTGTAGACAAAATGGATGAAATGGTGGGAGAATATTCATGCAAGAGCAAGCAAAACGTTGTCCTGTAGTAATTTTTTCAAATATGCTTGATGTAGTAGCCCTGAATTCATTCATTATTTATACAGAAACTCATCCAGAATTCCATGCAAGAGAAGGACAGGAGATGCCTATTCTTGAAGGACCTTTGCCATGAACTTGTAATGCCTCACAAGATGGAGCGAAGCAACATGAAATGCTTGCGAAAGCAAAGTAAAGAAGCAATGAAATGGTGCAGCGTATAGTTTCAGGATATTCCAGGGCCAGGAGAAAGAAAACGAAAGTGTTGTTTCATTTGTCCAAGAAACTTAGAGACGAAAACTAAGCGATATTGTACCACTTGTGGGGAAAATGTCTGTCAAGAACATTCTTCAGAAAAGATAACATGTGAAAATTGTTTGGAAGACCAATAAAATTAAAAAGAAAAAGTTTGAAAAGAAATGTAGCTGCTGCTAGTTTACTCTAGATTTATATACCTTTGTGTGTTTTTCATATCTTTGTTTGAAATTTGGAAAAAAAATGTTTTTTGGTGTATTCTAAAAAAAATTATAATTAAAATGTTGTGCATTATTCATATCTTATTTTGCAATTTTGAAATAAACTTAAAAGTTATTTATGTGAGTTTCTCCATATGATTTGCCTAAAAGGCCACCGTTACGTAAAAGTGTAGATTTGTGATGTCACACATGCTAGGGTTAACAGAGTAAACCCACCTGCATATAACATGCTGGCAGAAATAAAGTAGGTCTTAGTTCACACAGGAGAGCATCCTGAGTGACACACACCTCCCCTCACATATAAAACCAGTGACACTGTCACATATTCCCCCCTCAGCCCAAAGCCAGGGGTTTGGGCACCTTCTGACACTAGACAGGGAATCCTAGAGAGGGGATCTGCATTCCCATGTAACTTCCCGGGCCTATGCTTCACATGGAAGTTAAAATCTTGGATCCCAAGGAACCATCCAGTTACCCTGGCATTTTTACCCCTCTTCTCCATCAACCATCTCAACGGGGCATGGTCTGATACTAATTTAAACTTCTGGCCTATTAGGTAATATTTCAGTGTATCCACTGCCCATTTTATGGCTAAACACTTTTTCTCTACTATGGCGTAGTTCTTCTAGCAGGAGGACAGCTTTCGGCTCAGATAGAGAATGGGATGTACTTCCCCATTTATCTTTTGAGAGAGTACAGCCCCTAGACCAACCTCTGAAGCATCTGTCTGGACCATAAATTCTTTCATAAAGACTGGCGCGACCAGGACCGGCTGCTTGCACAGTGTTAGCTTCAACTGTTGAAAGGTGGTCTCCGTTTCTTCCGTCCATTTCACCATGGTTGATTTGGTGCCTTTTAGAAGATCCGTTAGTGGCGCGGCCATCATGGTGAAATTTGGGATAAACCGCCAGTAATATCCCACCATTCCCAGGAACGCTCTCACCCGCTTCTTGGAGAGCGGTTGCGGCCAGGTTTGAATTGCCCCCACTTTCTTGATTTGCGGCTTTATTTCACCTCTCCCAATGACATAGCCCAAGTATTTGGCCTCCTCTTTTCCGAAGGCACACTTTCTTGGATTTATGGTAAATCTCGCCTTCCTTTGAGCTTCCAGAGTGGCCTGTAGTTTAGGTAGGTGACTAGCCCAGTCTGGGCTAAAGACCACAATGTCGTCAAGGTAGGCTGCGGCATACTTCTTATGTGGGGCTAGGATCAGATCCATAGCCCTCTGGAAGGTGGCTGGGGCCCCCTTTAGTCCGAACGGCACCCACGTGTATTGAAAACATCCATCAGGTGTTGAGAAAGCCGTCTTCTCCTTGGCCTTCTGGGACATGGGGATCTGCCAGTAGCCCTTTGTTAGGGCAAGAGTGGTGATGTACTTCGCCGATCCAAGCCTCTCGATGAGTTTGTCGAAGCGGGGCATCGGGTACGCGTCACACTTGGATACCTCATTCAGCCAGCGGTAGTCAATACAAAACCTCTATTCTCCATTGGGTTTCAGCACGAGGACGATTGGGCTCGAGCACCTACTCTTTGACTCCTCTATTACCCCGAGGTGTAACATCCTCTTCACCTCAGCTGAGATCACCTACCGGTGTGCTTCCGGAATCTGGTACAGCTTCAGATTCACTCGTATGTGCGGCTCTGTTATCACGTCATGCCTAGGCTGCAGTCCATGGGTTCAGGGGATATTTGACACCTGGCGGCCAACAGACTATATCTTTACCAACAGTCCTAACGGCACCTTCAGTGGGAGTGGGAGGTCACCCAGTGGTGGCTCTAGACCCCTTCCATGCTGAACCCGCCCCCTTTTGGGTATCCCAGTACGGAGAAGTGACTGCATCCGGTTTCCCGAGGGATTTCTCAACTACCTGGTACCTCTCTACCAGGCCAATGAAGTCATCTGCATTCTGGGGATCACCCTGGGCAACCCAGGTCTGTACTGGCTTGGGAAGGGAATGCATGAATCTGTCAATCACCACCCACTCAACCATCTGGGCCGGAGTGGAGGACTCCGGTTGCAGCCACTTCTGAACGAGATGCAGTAGGTCAGACATCTGCGAGCGAGGGGGTTTGTCGCTAGCGTACGCCCAGTAATGAAATCGTTGGGCTCTCACCACCATATTTACTCCCAGGCATGCTAAGACCTCTGCCTTTAGCATCTTGCAGCGCCAAGTCGAAATATGCCTTTTGGGGTTCACACGATAAACATAGCGCCAGAACCTCTGCTCACTGTCCTGGTGGAAGTCTCTCCCAATCAGCCACCCTCTCAAAAACAGTCAGACATGCTTCTACATCATCCCGAGGAGTCATCTTCTGCATGGCTCGCCTTACCGCCTTCTTGAACTGAGAATCATCAGTCGGCTCCGGGGGTGGGCCGGCTGCCCTGCTCTGGATGGCGTCCACCAGAAGCAGTATCTGCTGTTGTGCCTCCTGCTGGTGCTGCCGCTGCGATTTTTGCTGCAACTGGATTTGCTGAAGCAGCAGTTTAGTCGTCTCCTGGTGCTGCTGCTGCATGCTCTGCTGGGCCTGCTGCATGCTCTGCTGGGCCTGCTGCATGCTCTGCTGGGCCTGCTGCATGCTCTGCTGCCTCTGGACCAGTCCTCCATACTGCCGGACTTCTCTGGCTGGCTGCCGGCCTTCACCCAGGACATCCACCGGTCTTTGTGGCAGGTACACGTGTTCCTGAAATCCTGCACGCACTCTCACACCAACTGTGGCAAGACTACTCGCTCTCCTGGAGGCAAACTCAGGACACACGTTCTCAGGTTACCTTCCTGCTGGTTTAAGATATGGCATAAACTCATGCAGGGTTCCACAGGAAAAATAAACAAGACCCATTTGGGTTAAATGGGAAAACAAAACAAAATATAGCTCAGTCCATAGGTGAGCGGGTTCCGCCCACTCTTGGTAGCATAAACTACACAGGCAAAGTCCTTGTAAAAAGCTCTGCAGCTTCCACAACACTGTCTGGATACTTCACACTCCAGACCACAATTCAGAGAAAAAAAAAAAAGGGACTGAACTTTTACACATTGCTCAGCCACACCCTGAGAGGAGGTAGGGGAAATGGCATCCCACCCACTTTGCCATTCCCATAAAACCGCACACCCTTTAACAGAGTAAGCCCACCAGCATATAACATGCTGTCAGAAATAAAGTAGGTCTTAGTTCACACAGAAGAACATCCTGAGTGACACATGCCTCCCCTCACATATAAAACCAGTGACACTGTCACACCATGTGCAACAAAAAATCCCTAATTTGACTTCTTTGGCTTATCTTTGTGAGGCATCACCCCCTCCCCCTCATGAACAAATGTCCTGCTGGAATATATCTTAAATGTTTTGCCTTATTCATTTGTTTTATTAATTCATTTTTAATCCTGCCTGAAGAAGGATCCTCTGTGCTCTGAAAGCTTGCTTTTTTTCTTCTGGCTAACCAATAAAGGTATCACTCCGAGAATACTTTTGTCATTTTTGGGCATAAAAGTATTTACATATAATAATAGCTATAAATAATGACAGAAAATATTACCGATAGCTTGGCCATTATGAAAAATGAATGGTGATTATAGATACAGATAAATTGTGCCCAGCTTTGTTGCAAATAAAATAATTGTTTTATATAATGCATTAGCTGCAAAGAGTATTAGATAACTTCCTTAACAAATTACCATCGCTTTTCCCTAATTACGGCTTTCTTTAAGTGCATCTTTGCCTACCTTGTCGTATAATATGCTTTTTGTTAAGGCTGAACACAAGATGAAAGAAGGTTGTCTGATTATCGGCTGAACCGTTTCTCTAATAGTCCTTATTTAGAACAATCCAATTCACTGGATACCCCTTTTACTAATCTGTGTAAATAGCACAGCAATTTTCTGCTGAAACTACATCAAAGACAAGAAATTGGAGCTCTTCAATTGTATGCCCATAGTATGATGGAAGGGACCTTTAGAGATTGTTTAACCATTTCTTAACCAGTGTATTTTTGATCACACAGAATTTGTGTTGGACATCATGTTATATCAATGACTGCGCAGTAATTATTTTGTGGTTTAAAGGGACAGCACACAAGTAACAGATTGAATGACAAAAAGTTGCCGAAACATAGACCGGAAATTTTCCATATTAAAAAGAATTAATTTACAACAGCAGACATAGGAAAGGTAACAGAATGTTAGCTAATAGTATAAAATTAAGGTCTTAAACACCCAGGAAATTGAATTGTAAAGATGCTTTTTAAAATTTTACGCTGATATTAGAATTAGAAGCAAAGTATTTTTGTCAAAAGACAGAACTATGACTAGTTACAGTCATGGCCGAAAATGTTGACACCCTTGAAATTATTCCAGAAAAATAAGTACTTCTCCCAGAAAATTATTGCACATGTTTTGTTAAACACATCTTTATTTCCTTTTTGTGCATCGGAACAACACAAAGAAAACAGAAAAAAGTCAAATTGGACACAAAACCCAAAAATGGGCCAGACAAAATTGTTGGCACCCTCAACTCAATATTTGGTTGCACACCCTTTGGAATAAATAACTGCAATCAATCGCTTCCTATAACCACCAACAAGCTTCTTACACCCTCACCTGGAATTTTGGACCACTCTTCTTTTGCAAACTGTTCCAGGTCTCTCATATTTGAAGGGTGCCTTCTCCCAACATCAATTTTAAGATCTCTCCATAGGTGTTCAATGAGATTTAGAACCGGACTCATTGCTGGCCACTTCAGAACTCTCCAGCGCTTTGTTTCCATCCATTTCTGGGTACTTCTTGTAATTGAAATAATTTTCAGGGAGAAATACTTCATTTTCTGGAACAATTTCAAGGGTGGCAACACTTTTGGCCATGACTGTATATACATTAGATAAATGTAAACCAAATGCATGATATTGCGAGGACTGGCCTAATTCATTTGCTCTGCCTGAGGGGTTTACCTGAGTCTTACTATCTTAACACAGCATATATATGTATGGGAAGGACCTGACAAATTACTTTTGACTGGACAAGCATCAAATGCTATCTTAGGTATTAAGGTACCTGTTCATAAAATACTACCTTATGAGTAGAGGTGAGTAGTGATGAGCGAGTATGCTCGGGCCGAGCATCGAGTAGTTACAGCTGCTCGGTGATATCTTTGAATCACTCCCGTGTGAATGATTTGTGACTGTTGAAAGGTTTAATACATGGAAAGAATGTCTATTTCTTATGCATTCCTCCCATGTATTAAAGCTGTCAAACAGTCACAAATCATGCACTCGGGAGTGATTCAAACATATCACCGAGCAGCTGTAACTACTCGATGCTCGGCCCGAGCATACTCAGCGAAGGGTTAACAAAACATACTCGCTCATCACTAGAGGTGAGCAGATGAAGCAAAATTTGAATTCGCCTGTTCGCATGGATTTTCACAGGAAATTCAATTCACAGAGAAGTAGAGAAGTTATTCTCCACAAATTTAATGGCTTTCACTATCTAAATCTCAAAGCATAATAAACATAATATGTAAAAATAAAAAAAAAATCCTTATACTCCCCTTATCGTGCACCTCTCCAGCCCCTCTGCTCATCACCAACACCTGTCCGGTCCTGATCGCATCTTTTGATCACTGGGCTCTCACAGTGAGCAGGGACTTCAGACTCTGATGAAGCCCAAGAGGCAATTGCACCAGGTCACAACGTCCTGACATGCACCATGACCTTATGTGCACATACGCAGAATTGTCCCAGGCTTCTCACACTAAGCTGGGATTACATGCTCTGATGGGGATTACAATGCACAACAGGGATCAGTGGATGTGACAAGGACCGGACGGGTAACGATGAGGAGCGGAGAGGCCGGATACGTGAATTGCCAGGGAAGTATAGGAATATTTTTTTCTGTTTTTTAATCTTTTCGTGGCCACTTATGATACAGAAAATTGGTTGACACTGGCTGCCATTTTTCTGAATCTACGCTGAAGTGAAATACAAAAATCTGCATATTTGTTAAATTCAAGTAGAATTCAATTACAGTCAAAATTATTTGCTCATTTCTACTTAAGAGTGTTTTCACACTTGACCCAGGTTATGATTTAAGGTACTGTGTCAAAGAGAGGTGCTGGTTTACCAGACCTTCAAAAATATTACCAGCCATTACCTAAATGGTTTAGGCTGTGTGCCCACGTTGCGGATTACAAGCGTATTTGATGCGGAATTTCCGCAGCGGAAACGCTTGTAAAACGCTTGTCAATCCTCATCCCATGGTCACCAATGAGAATCCGCAAGTTCTATGCCCATGCTGCGGATTTTTCCGCAACGTTTTTGATGTGCACAAAAATCTGCAGCATGTCCATTAATTTTGTGTTTCCGCATGCGGAATTGCCTTTTCAATGTAATAAAAAATGCAAGGCAATTCCGCATGTGGAATATGTGCGAAAAACGCGCGATAAACGCTTGCTAAATTCCGCATGCATTTTTCTGGGCAAGGAGATGCGGAAATGAAGCGCAAATTTTCCGCTTCAATTCCGCAACGTGGGCACATAGCCTTAGATCACCTACTAATCAATGAATTCAGCTGGATACCTTGCCCAAAAGGCATTAAATTCTCTTCTGTGGAATAATAAAAAAATACCCAACAGTTCTGGGGGCTTCCTTTGCTCACACCATATTTCTTTTTACTTGGGAAGAAAGTTTGACTAATCTAGGTTATCTTCTAAGCAGACGCCCTATGACCCCATTATTTGATAATTCAGAATTCTCACTTGCAGCTAGGAGGGAAACATTTAAGGGCCTAGGATACATGTACTCATTCTCACTTGACCCAGGCACTCAGCGGGATGCCTTGCCTTCTTTTGTAGACCTTGGGGTATCCTACCCAGGGAGATCCAGGAAAAATAGGAATCCAGCTTTATAAAATTCCCAAATTTTATTGAGTAAAATTTAAAAGGTTAATTGCAAAGTTTAATGGTATAATTTAAGAGCAACGCTTTTCAAACACTTTCCAGCATTCGTTCTCACCAGGAAACGATTCAATTAAGCTTTTAAAATTGACTCAATAAAATTTGGGAGTTTTATGAAGCTGGATTCCTATTTTTCCTGGATCTTTTCATGTATGGCCTCACGTTTTTCTTGCTTCTGCACTCCACGGGCCGTTCAGGTGAGCTGGTTTAATCTCACCATGAGCATACCTAGGGAAATGTGTATCGGGTCTGGGAGGTGGAACCTCTGAGCTATTATACAAAGGGGCAGTCTTTGTAAGGAGGCAGGTGGCTCCCAGGGAAGGCGGGAAGGTAGACACGGCAGGTGACAAGAACAGTCTCAGGGTAGAAGGACAGAACGGACACGGCAAGTGACGGGAACAGTCTCTAGACAGGCGGGAGGTCACGGCAAGTGTCAGCAGAGCCTCCGGGTAGGCTAGCAGGCAGATAGCAGGTGGGCGCTCCTAGATGAGCGGGCAAAAGTCTCTGGACAGGCAGGTGGTCACAGCAAGTGACGGCAGAGCCTCCAGGTAGGCTAGCAGGCAGGTAGCAGGTGGGCACTCCCAGGTGAGCGGGCAAGAGTCTCTGGACAGGCAGGTGATCACAGCCAGTGACGGCAGAGCCTCCAGGTAGGCTAGCAGGCAGGTAGCAGGTGGGCGCTCCCAGGTGAGCGGGCAAGAGACTCTGGACAGGCAGGTGATCACAGCAAGTGACGGCTAAGCCTCCAGGTAGGCTAGCAGGCAGGTAGCAGGTGGGCGCTCCCAGGTGAGCGGGCAAGAGTCTCTGGACAGGCAGGTGATCACAGCAAGTGATGGCTAAGCCTCCAGGTAGGCTAGCAGGCAGGTAGCAGGTGGGCGCTCCCAGGTGAGCGGGCAAGAGTCTCTGGACAGGCAGGTGATCACAGAAAGTGACGGCTAAGCCTCCAGGTAGGCTAGCAGGCAGGTAGCAGGTGGGCGCTCCCAGGTGAGCGGGCAAGCTGATCCATAGACAGACTGGCAGGTGCTGGTAGGCAGACTGTCGGACCGCAGGAATGCAAGCAGATAGACAGGTATCAGGCAGGTATCAAGCAGGAATCTGGCAGGTATCTGGTAACGGAACCTGAGGGCTGAAGCAGAGTTGATAGGCTTTGCAACAACATTGCTCGGGCACCTCCATTTTGGAGGAGGTGCCTTATATATGGTGAGGTCCTCTGGCCATTGGCCGGAGACTCCTTAGGAAGGCACGCGCGGCCCCTTTAAGAGAGAGGGAGCGCGCGCGCGCCCTAAGCACAGTGACCGGGAAGCAGCACGCGCTGCCAGCAGAGCGGGAGGAAGACGCTGGGCACGGAGCAGAGAGGTGAGGGGAACGGCGTCCCTGCCTAGCAGGAGGCAGGGACGCCGACGCTACAATATGCATGACTTGGCTGGCTTATTTTCAGCTTTAGTCTTACTGTTTCAGTATTCATAGTCGATTCACATACTCAATCACTCTTGAACTTCTATGACAAATTTTATTTTACAGTTGGAGAACTGCTGTCAATTCTCTGGCTCCTATATCCAGCAAATGACACAGGGGCGGACCTACCGCCCATGCAGCCCGTTCATTGAACGGGGGCCCCGAGGGAGAGGGGGCCCCTCCAGCCTCCAGCAGGGCTGCCATCAGGCATGACTGTCCTGACTCCAGTATGGGGCCCGGCCGGTCGGGACCCCCTCGGAGCCCTGTTGGGGCCCCCCTCTTGTGCGTCTCCTCATGGGGCCCCCGCAGGGCCGGTGTCAGCACCCGGCACACCCGGTGAAATGCCGGGGCACTGAGCAGGCGGGGGAGGGGCCCTTACCGTCGGGCACCCTGCGCGCTATGGGACCTATGAGCGGAGGAGAGCGGTGTCAGCGCCCACTCCCCCCCGCTTGCTCAGGGCCCCGGCACCCGGCAGAATACTTACCCCTCCCCATGCCTCCACAGCAGCTCCTGCATCCTCCGCGGCTGCTGCACTGTGACATCTCAGGTCAGAGGGCGCGGTGACGTCTTTACACCGCTCTCTCTCCTGAGCAGTCACAGCACAGAGCGGGATGAGGCCAGCGACGCTGGAGTCCGGAGTAGCGGCAGCAGGTGAGACGTGAGGTGAGTATTTGATTTTTTTTTTTTATTGTATGGAGGCCTGTGGCAGTATAAGGGAGGTGGGTGAGGTGGGGGTGTGTGACATCCTGCATGGGCCATTATAAAGGGGGGGGGTGACATCCTGCTTAGGGCATTATAAGGGAGGGGGGGTGTGTGTGACATCCTGCATGGGGCATTATAAGGGAGGGGAGGTGTGTGACATCCTGCATGGGGCATTATAAGGGAAGGGGACATCCTATATGGGGGGAACAGCCTGCATGAGGCATTATGTTGGGGGAACAGCCTGTGTGGTGCATTATGTGGGGGGAACAGCCTGCGTGGGTCATTATGTGTGGGGAACAGCCTGCATGGAGCATTATATGGGGGCCAGTATTCTGTATGGAGATTTATATGGGGGCCAGTATCCTGCATGGAGCATTATATGGGGGCCATTATCCTGCATGGAGCGTTATATGGGGGCCAGTATTCTGTATGGAGCGTTATATGGGGGCCAGTATCCTTCATGGAGTATTATATGGGGGCCAGTAGTCCGTATGGAGCATTATATGGGGACAAGCATTCTGTATGGAGCATTTTATGGGGGCCATTATTCTTTATGGAGCATTTTATGGGGGCCAGTATTCTGTATGGAGCATTATATGGGGGCAAGTATCCTGTATGGAGCGTTATATGGGGGCCAGTATTCTGTATGGAGCGTTATATGGGGGCCAGTATTCTGTATGGAGCATTATATGGGGGCCACTATCCTGTATGGAGTGTTATATGGGAGCCAGTATTCTGTATGGAGCGTTATATGGGGGCTAGTATTCTGTATGGAGCGTTATATGGGCGCCAGTATTCTGTATGGAGCATTATATGGGGGCCAGTATCCTGCATGGAGCATTATATGGGAGCCAGTATTCTGTATGGAGTGTTATATGGGGGCCAGTCTCCTGCATGGAGCGTTATATGGGGACCAGTATCCTGTATGGAGCATTTTATGGGGGCCAGTATTCTGTATGGAGCATTTTATGGGGGCCAGTCTCCTGTATGGAGCATTTTATGGGGGGCCAGTATACTGTGTGGAGTGATTCGCTGGTTTCTGACCTATAGATATCACTCATGTAATGTAAGATGTGAAATCTTTACATTGTACTATATATATATATATTTCTCTTCGGTATCTGTGCATCATGAATTGTGGTATTTGTTAAAGGGGCCCACTGAGACTCTTTCGCCCAGGGCCCACAAAAACCTGGAGCCGGCCCTGGGCCCCTGCCCCATGCTGAGCGCTAAGCGCCAGGACATCTCAGCGCTGCTTTCCTCTGTGCAGCAGTGCAGCGCTGCTGCGGTAGCGCCTTCATGATTCCCCTGACTTACGGTCATGTAACAGCGCCGTCACATGGCTGGAAGTCAGGAGAACCTGTTGGCAGCGACGTGGTCGAGCGCCAGGATTCTGCAGGGATCGCATGGGGGTAAGTATAACAAGTTTTATTTTTTTTAAATACAATTAATTAACTAGGAGTGGGGGGAATCAGAGATGCACGGGGGGATGAGAGATGCATGGGGGGGATGAGACGCACATGGGGGGATGAGAGATGCACGGGGGTATGAGATGCACGGGGGGGAGAGACGCACGCGGGGGGTGAGATGCACGGGGGGTGAGATGCACGGGGGGGGGTGAGATGCACGGGGGGATGAGATGCACAGGGGGTGAGATGCACGGGGGGGATGAGATGCACGGGGGGATGAGAGCTGCACATGGAGGGGATGAGAGCTGCACATGGGGGGATGAGAGCTGCACATGGGGGGATGAGAGCTGTACATGGGGGGGTGAGAGATGCACATGGGGGGTTATGTTTACATAACTTTGTTGCCCTATGAAGGGCAAGGGGGGCAAAAATTTCTTGCACAGGGGCCCACTACAGTCTGTGTCCGCCCCTGAAATGACATACCTGTGACATTCACTGTTCCTCAGACCAGGAGATTGGGTTGTAGCTGTTTTCAGCTGAATGACATGCAAAATATGTCCTAATTAGTGATGAGCGAAATTGCTCGCCACTGCTCGGTACTCGCCCGAGCATCACTGTGCTCGACGAGCTTGGCGCTCGGCGAGTATTTCCGGGTTTCTCGGGCCGGAACTCGGATCCCCTCCCTGCATGTTTGGCGCTCTTTAGATAGGCAATGAACATGCAGGGATTGCCTGCCACGCACTATAATGCCGTAGCCATGTTGATTGTGGGCATTACAGTGATTGGCTGGCCACAAAGCATCATCAGGTCTATATAAGACCTGGCGCCGCTATGCTCGTCACAGAGTACCCCAGAATCAGGCAGAGTAGGGAGGAGTGCTGCTGCGTCAGGGAGAGATTTGCTTGTTTATAGTTAGTAAAGGTATTCCACAACATATATATATATATCCAACTGAACTAACAGTCCTTCTGAGGACTAATCCAGCGGCATATAATCAGTGCTAGGCAAGCACTGTATGTGGCAGACTGCAGTGTATGATACAGCACAAGAGGGTCCATTGAACGTTTTGCCTGCTATTACTCTAATAATTACAGATATTTGTGGACATAGCCCCAGATATCAGGAGCCAGGGCAAATTTTTTTTTATCTTAATCCTGGTTATTTGCTTAAAAAGCAATCCAGAGTGCACAATTTTTCTGCTCCATTTGCTTGTTCGCACTGAAGAATAAAGCCAGATCTGTTCCATATTTCAGCGATAAAAATCCAGAAATTTAAACTGAACATGGAAAATATTGGCCTCCTTTTCCATTCTGCTGCAGTGTGTCGGTCAAGCTATTCACACTAGGTGTCTATAAAGAATAGTATTAGTAAATTACAGGCCTGCTATTTAAAACCATGGTTCTCTGTCAGACATAACACCTACAGTATAAGAGTGTTCCAAAATCAGCCATTTCTTCCATTTTCATTTCATTGCAGTGTGTCAGTCAAGCTATTCACACTAGGTCTCTGTGTAGAATAGTATTAGTAAATTATAGGCCTGCTATTTAAAACCGTGGTTCTCTGTCAGACATATCACCAATAAGACTGTTCCAAAATTAGCCATTTCTTCCATTTTCATTCTGTTGCAGTGTGTCGGTCAAGCTATTCACACTAGGTGTCTGTGAAGAATAGTATTAGCAAATTACAGGCCTGATATTTAAAACCGTGGTTCATTGTCAGACATAACACCTTAAAGAGTGTTCCAAAATCAGCCATTTCTTCCATTTTCATTTCGTTGCAGTGTGTCGGTCAAGCTATTCATACTACTTCTTTGTGTAGAATAGTATTAGTAAATTACACGCGTGCTATTTAAAAACGTGATTCTCTGTCAGACATATCACCTATAACAGTATTCCAAAATCAGCCATTTCTTCCATTTCCATTCTGTTTCAGTGTGTCGGTCAAGCTATTTACACTAGGTCTCTGTGTGGAATAATATTAGTAAATTACAGGCCTACTATTTAAAATTGTGGTTCTCTGTCAGACGTTATCACATACAACGGCGTTCCAAAATCAGCCATTTCTTGTGAACATGGAAAATATTGTCCTCCATTAAAAATGGGCAAGGTGCATGGCAAGGGACGGGGAAGTGCACCTGATGGTGATGGTGCATGCAGAGGCCGAGGACGTGGCCGTGGGCTAGCTGAAATTGTGCCACTACAAACATCCACATCTTGTCGCTCGACCTTCCTGTCCCAATTACTAAGGGACCACAGTACACCACTATTGAACACAGAGCAATTGTAATGCACGCGCCCGGACTGACTGGCGTGTGTTTGCATATGTAGTGATTCCACTGGACCGTACCGGAGAGTGAATGCCTGGAGGGGCGTAACTAAGTATCCACCCGATCTGACCAAGGTTGCACGACGGCATATGATGCCAGTGCACCAAGGAGGAACCGAGCAGAGGGACCAGGTGCTACTCCAGGTCAGACCCCGGACACGGCTGTTGATCCACACCGGGGAACACAGGAACAGGCAGGTTAGGCTGGCACACAGACTGGTGGGTATAGGCAGACACGGCTGGTATGCAGACGGGTGGATGCTGGTAAGCACGACTGGTATGCAGGCAGGGAGGTACTGGCAGGTACGACAGGTTGGAGCACAGAGTGGATAGGTCCCAGTACAGACTGGGACTCAGGAACAGAACCGCAGATGCGGTGGACAAACACAGCAGAGTGAGGCCGCCCGGAGCGGCGAGCAAGAGCAGAGCGAGACGAGGCAGCCTGGAGCGGTGAGCAAGAGTGGAGCAGGACGAGACTGCCGGAGCAGTGAGCAAAGGGTCAGAGTAGAGCGAGACTGCCGGAGCAGTGAGCAAAGGGTCAGAGTAGAGCGAGACTGCCGGAGCAGTGAGCAAAGGGTCAGAGCAGAGCGAGACTGCCGGAGCAGTGAGCAAAGGGTCAGAGCAGAGCGAGACTGCCGGAGCAGTGAGCAAAGGGTCAGAGCAGAGCGAGACTGCCGGAGCAGTGAGCACAGGGTCAGAGCAGAGCGAGACTGCCGGAGCAGTGAGAAAAGGGTCAGAGCAGAGCGAGACTGCCGGAGCAGTGAGCAAAGGGTCAGAGCAGAGCGAGACTGCTGGAGCAGTGAGCAAAGGGTCAGAGCAGAGCGAGACTGCCGGAGCGGTGAACAAGGCAGAGCAGGCAAGAACCGCCGGAGCGGTGAACAAGGCAGAGCAGGCAAGAACCGCCGGAGCGGTGAACAAGGCAGAGCAGGCAAGAACCGCTGGAGCGGTGAGCAAGGCAGAGCAGGCAGAAACTGCCGGAGCGACGAGCAAGGCAGGGCAGAGGGGACAGGGCTCTGTTCACACGGAACAGACAGGAAGGGAAAGGCAGAACCAGATACCCACAGGGTACTTGCAGTGAAGTAGCGAGTGGACCACAAACTCACAAACGGAAGTACAGTGACAACGAGCAGGAGTAGGTACGAGTTCAGACACTGCAGAAAAAGGTGAGATAAGGGCGTAGAGAGAAACGGGAAACAGGCTGGAAGATAGTTAGGGCAGGAACAGACACTGGGAAAAGATACAGACAACAGATCTAGGTATGCGGCCCCTAGAGGGCAGAAGGAACAGGCTAAGAGCGTGTTCACACGGGCCTGGAATTACAGCCTCCAGGAAAGGCAACTGGCTAGAGTACACAGACAGGACACAGTTCAGAGATGGGAACTGATACCGCAAGGCAGGAAACATAGACAGGACCTGCCACATCAGTGACAAGAAGCCAACTGAAAGAACAAGATGCTCAGGCAAGCATTCCAGGGAGGAGCTGGGTTAAATACCAGGTGACAGACAGCAATAGGCTGAGGAAGCATCAGGGGTGTGTCTGCAGCAGCTACAAGAAACAGGAAGTTCAGCGGGCGTCGCCCTAAGCAGACAATATGGAAAGAAGCCAAAGTGATAGTCTGGACTGGAAATCAAGTGCGTGCTCTTGCACAGTGGGAGATGGCCCACTATGCAAAGACACCGCCAGGTATGTTACAGCAATGTCAAAAGGTTGTTGGTTGGATAGCAGATAATTCTTCCAGTCACTTTGCACCACCACCACCACCCTGTTTTCCACATGGTCAAGTCTCAGTAGTCGTGGGTCTGGACCTCATATTCCTCATCCTGATCCTCATTCCTCCCACCACATTGAGAGCCTGGAGACAACTTATCCCACACTTGGACACTCAGAAGAGCTGTTCACTTTTCCATTTGTAGATTTGGGCCTTTTGCCCGGCCAGCTTTAAGCGAGTCAAGAGGAGATGCCCAAATATTGGAGAAGCCACGGTCACACTAAGGCGACGGTGGGAAAGTGCAATTACTGTCGCAAGAGGTGGATGATGATGATGATGAAACATAATTGCCAGAAAATCAGGAGGAGGACCAGGGGGCGGAAGTGGAAGACGAGGTGGTGGATGAAATAGTAGCTGACCCAACCTGGCAGGGAGACATACAGAGCAAGGACAGCGAGGACAGCAGCACACAGGGGGAGGGAGGCGTAGCACCACAACAGGCAGGAAGAAGCCATGTGGTGGCCGCAGACACAAGGCAGGGAAGAGTTCCTCGTTACACTAACATGAAGGAAGTTGCCAATACAACTGTTAGGTCTTCCCGAGTCTGGTTGTTTTTTAAAGACACACGGAATGCCATCAAATATACAAGGATGGACAGATAGCATGTCTAAATGACAGACATCTGTCCATAAGCATGCTGAATAAACATATAAGAAGGAGGAGAACAACTCAGCATATATTGCAAAAAATTAATTTATTAGTGAAATACAAAAATTAAAGATGTAGGTAGAAAAAGAAGAAACCATGAGGTGACTAGATGGTAGCTTTCAAGCCCGGCACATTGGTAGCAGTGAGGTCATAATAGACCCATGGATCAACAAAATTGCACATTTGCCCAAAGCAATAATAATAAAGATTATAAATATTCAATGCAATAGATAGCTACGGACAAAGACACAAAACCAGCCCAAATGCATATAATCCCTCTAGATGCTGGCTAAGCAAGGGCGAGAGAGGCACCAGTGTTATGTCACGGGAGAATCTGTGTCAGGGTCTGTGTGCTAAAACAGTGTCATTCCATGAACTAATTACCTGGCAGGAAAGCACAGCCCAAAAGGAGGGGAGAGAAGGATGGTCAGAAGAGCCCAACGCGCGTTTCGCGGTGTATCCAAACCGCTTTCTCAAGGGCAGGTGATGTCATTATAATGCCCAATGATACGTGTTATATATGCATCATACATCCAATAAATTGTCCCCGAATGTCAGCAGCTGCAGAGCGGGGCACGCGCCCGGAAGTGGCCAGCCATGCCGGGGGCGTGCCCCGCCGGTCACATGACGTGGGGCCGGTGCCATAACAGCGCATGCGTGCAGGTCAGAGAGCGCGCCACGCGCACCCCAGCCGTCAAGTGGCCACTGCGCATGCGCGGACCCCGAGGACCCCGCGCATGCGCAGGGCGGCATATAGACGGCCGCCAGGCGCGCGCGCGCGCAACGCGATCGCCCCCGCACCAGCACGCGCACACCACGTAAGTCACCAGCACCGCTGAAATTTAAAGGGCCAGGTGGGGAGCAGATAGGACAGGGAAAATGAGTATGAAACAGGAGCAACAATTGTATATAACAAAAAGGACAAATGATCATATGATAACATAATAAAATACATATAAAATAGCCTCAACAATATGGTCGATCATGATCATAGGTCCAGATGGATCGTCACTCCCATCAGAAAAAAGTCCCATAGTAGTTTCAGGTCTCACTGCTCTCCAAATAAGGATGGATTTTAAGGGAACTTCCACAGTTATGGACTAGTAAGGAAAGGTGATAAGAGAGGAAAAAAGGAAATGATCAATAAAAACATCAAATTAAAAAATATAAAAAATATATAACCCCTTATTATGACCACCCTAAGCCCACATAAAGATTGTATGTTTGTGGGAATAAGGTGTGCAGAGAAGGTCTTGTGGCTACAAAAATGAAGAGAAACTTAAGGACTCATTCAGGCCGTTCAGTGTCACTCTTTCTGGGCAAGCATTTTCTTGACATTGCCTCCCCGAATTCCCATGTGTACCACGTCAATACCATGTACCATAAAGGAACGGGGATTACAATTATGTTTAATCTTAAAATGACGTGGTATCGTCTTGAGTTGATACAGGTCCTTGGCTAGGCCAGCTGCAGTAATGTCCCGAATATGTTCGCGCATGCGTACCCGCAGCTCCCTCGATGTCAACCCAACATAAATCAGTGGGCAGCTGCAGGTGGCATAATAAATGACATTAGACGTACCACAAGTAATGTGATGTCTAATGTCAAATGTCTTATGGCCATCAGCCGAACAAAAACTTGTGCTACGCAGAACATTAGGACATGCCACACAGTGCCCACATTTAAAATTACCAGTTAACGGGCCCCCAGAGCCAAATAAACGTAGTATCGGTGCAACATAGTGACTATTCATCAGGATGTTACCGAGATTACGGCATCTCCTAGGTGTCATAGACGGGCCATTCCCAAGGTGTCCCCTCAGGGCAGGCTCCACCATCAAAATGTCCCAATGTTTTTGAAGGATAACTCTCATACTGTCCCACTCGTGGTTATAGGTGGAGATGAATTGTATAGTCTCATCCCTCCCTCTTGATGGTATTTTGGGATGGAGAAGAGAGATACGGGGGGTCTGAACTGCCCTTTCGTATCCCCTCCTGATGCATCTCCGACTATAGCCACGTTGCGTGAATCGTTGTTTTAGGTCTTGTGCCTGACGCTGAAAGCCCTGTTCAGTAGAACAGATACGTCTCATCCTGAGGAACTGTCCGACCAGGACAGCCCCAATTGTAGCAGGACTATGGGCAGACCCAGTGTGAATCAAGGAATTAACTGAAGTGGGCTTCCTGAATACATCCGTCTGGATGCCCCCATTGGCATCAACGCACAGGGAAATATCCAGGAAGTTCACTTTTCTATTATCAAAGGTGTAGGTCAGTTTAATATTGTATTGATTCACGTTGAGACAGTCCATGAACTCTCCGAGTAGCTGGACAGAGCCCTGCCACAAAAATAAAATATCATCAATATATCTCAGCCAGCACAGCACATGGTGGGCGGCCGGCACACGTTCCCCATCAAAGATCTCTCTGTTTTTTAAAGACTCTGCTGATAACCCCAAAAAGGCCATTTGCACCACCTGCCAGGCCAGCATCGGCAGGGGTAGCAAAACTAGCAGCCTGACCACCACCAGCATGATCAGGCACATGGCAGCAAAGCACCTGACTAAGTGGGCCAAACCCCAGGGTCCAGCAACAGTGTCAGTGGGTGACACCACTGCTTGTTCCGCTGTTGTGCGTGCACGCCAATCCCATGTCCATGGCTCATGCCAAGATGCCTCCCACCCTGCACATGTTGTTGCACACTCTCAACTAGCACCATCAGCAAGAACGTCCAAGTCCTTGTCCCAGCACAGCGTTCAGTTGTCCCTACCCCAGTCCTTGGAACTCAAGCACAAATACGCAGCCAACGCCCCACAGGCCACACTACTAAATTCACACATTTCATGAATGCTTGCGCTCGAAATGTTGCCTTTTAGGCTCATGGAGATGGAAGCTTTCCACAACCTGATGGCCTTGGTGGTCCCTCAGTACTCGGTCCCCAGCCGCCACTATTTCTCCAAGTGTGCCGTCCCTGCATTACACGAGCACGTGTCCCACAAAATTAGATGTGACCTCAACAACACAGCTACTGGGAAAGTCCACCTATCCACGGACATGAGGACAGCACACTGGGTTCATATAGTGGAAGCCGGGACCCAGTCGGACTTTGGGATGGAACACGTCCTCCCAACGCCGAGGATTGCGGACCCTGGGTCAATCAGGGTTGCCCCCACATTCTACAGCTCCTGCACCTCTTCCTCCTCCTCTTCAGCCTCCATCTCCGAAATAACCACATCAGTCACAAGCTGGAAGCACTGCAGCACTGCCTCTGCCAAGCGGCAGAAGACTGTGCTGAAGCTAATATGCTTAGGTGACAAACCGCACAACTCTGAAGAGTTGTGGACTGCTCTGAAAGAGCAGGCAGATCTGTGGCTGACACTGCTGAGCCTACAGCCAGGCATGGTTGTGTGTGACAATGGCTGGAACCTGGTGGTGGCTCTGAGGCGAGGTGAGCTCACACAAGTACCATGCCTGGCCTATGTGCTTAACCTCGTGATTCAGCGGTTTCTCAAAACCTACCTGGATCTGTCGGATTTGCTTGTCAAAGTACGCCTCCTGTGTGCCCATTTTAGAAAGTCAGCTACCACTTCTGCTGCCCTTGTCGTGCTTCAGCAGTGTTTGTTGCTTCCAGCTCACCAACTGATCTGCGATGTCCACACGCATAGGAACTCTACATTGTAGATGTTGGGAAGGATTTGTGAGTAGAAAAGGGCAGTTGTTGACTACCAGCATCAACAAGGCTGTCGGTATTCAGGTCAGACTGCACACATAAAACCTCAGGAGTGGACATGGATGACAGACATATGTATCATCCTCCAAAACTTTGAGGACTCCACCAAGATGGTGGACGGCGATGATGCCATAATTAGAGTCACCATCCCACTTCTCTGTCTTCTGAAATGGTCTCTGCTCACAATTAAAGAGGATGCATTGCAGGCGGAGCATGATGAGATGGAGTAAGGAACCATACAGGGTGATTCCACACAGCCCAGCCTCATCTCATCCCAAAGTGGATTGGGTGACAATGAGGAAGAGAAGGAGGAGGAGGAAGAACAGGAGCTAGTTTCCTGCACTATAGACGGTACTACCTGCACAACTGTCATACCGTCTGTTTAGTGTGGATGGCCTGAGGACAGGGAGGAGGAGGAAGAAGAGGGGGATGAGGAGGAGAGCATTGTCAGTCGTCCTCATGGTGAGGACACAGAAGATTTGCCTATTTGCAGTCTGGCACACATGGCTGAGTTTATGTTACGCTGCCTTTCCTGTGACCCTTGCGTTGTCCAAATTTTGGGTGACAGTCATTATTGGTTGGTGACACTTCTAGACTCACGCAATAAGGAGAACTTTAAGTCTCTTATTCCCGCGCAGGACAGGCCTAATAAAATGGGGCAGTACAATAAGGCCCTTGTTGCGGAATTATTAAAAAAATTCCCATCTGAAAATGCTGGTGGCAGAGGTCACAGTTCGTTGGACAACCAAGGAGTATAGACGAGAGAGACACAAATGCATTCCAGCAGAGGCAGAGGAACACTGTCAAAGTTCTGGGACAGTTTTCTCAGACCCTCCCATCGCACTAGCCCTGATGCGCGGGGTACTCTCCCAAGGAGGCAAAAGCTGCTGAAGATGCTGAGGGAGTACCTTGCCAATCATACCAATGTCCTCTGTGATTCCTTTCTGCCTTATAATTATTGGGTATCCAAGCTGGACATGTGGCATGAACTGGCTCTCTATGCCTTGGAGGTCCTGGTCTGCCCTGCCGCTAGCGTTTTGTCAGAGTGGGTTTTTAGTGCCACTGGTGGAATTATAACCGATAGACGCAGCCGCCTGTCAACTGAAAATGCTGACAGGCTAACTTATAAAAATGAACAAGGGCTGGATTGGGCCAGACTTCTCAACACCACCGAATGATAGCAGAGTAAAATAAACTCAAATACAATGGGTTTTTTTTGGGAGGTCTAACTCTATTCCCATGCACCTCTGTCTTCACACCCAAACATGGGTATACACTTCCTGATTTTGTCTATTTGCTCTCGTCCTCCTGCTTCTCTGCATCCTCCTTCTCCACCACCATATCACCACCATATGTACCATATCAACATATCTACGTCTCTTGAAAGGGACATTGGAGTTCCTCCAAATTTTGGGCAGCCGTTGCTTAACTGAATAGGCAAACAGTATGGGAGACACACTTCCTAATAATGGGAACATTGTTTTAAGTAAGCATTCCGACCTTTACGTCTCTTGCAAGGGACATTGGAGTTCCTCCAAATTTTTGGCAGCTGTTGATTCACTGCATAGGCAAACAGTATGGGAGACACACTTCCTAATAATGGGAACATTGTTTTCAGGAGGCCCTCCGACCTCTATGTCTCTTGCAAGGGGTAGCCGTTGGACTCACTGCATACCCTATAGCTGAATAGCAGACCATCTCCTTTACAATGGGAACATGTTGTACTCGTTACTGTGGCCCAGTTGTATGTGTCTGTAAATTGTATAGTGGGTATTACCACTATAGGAGACCCGCTCCTTTATAATGGGAAATTTTTTTTTACTGAGACCCTCCTCTATATTTCTTCAAAGGGGTATTTGATTGCTTCCAAATTTTTGGCAGCCCCTGCAGTCACTGCATACACAATAACATTATAGGAGACCCACTCGTTGATAATGGGAACAACAAAGCATAGCCAGCTGATTGATTTATTTATTTTACTCACTTATATAGCGCCATTAATTCCACAGTGCTTTACAGACATTATGGGCACTGTCCCCATTGGGGCTCACAATCTAAATTCCCTATCAGTATGTCTTTGGAGTGTGGGAGGAAACCAGAGAACCCGGAGGAAAACCCACGCAAACACGGGAGAACATACAAACTCCTTGCAGATATTGTCCTTGGTGGGATTTGAACCCAGGACTCCAGCGCTGCAAGGCTGCAGTGCTAACCACTGTGCCACCCTGCCACCCACGGCTCTCTAATAATAGCGAGGGCTGGCTACTGGCACTTTAAGAATAGTAAGGGCCGGCTGCTGGCCCTATAAAAATAGGCTTTGTGACTTTCAGAGTCCCTCCATCATAAATGAAACAGGATGTGTCTGATGATGTGTCACACACCACATGGCCAGATAAGGTTGTAAAATGTTAAAATGACATTTCCTGCTGAATGCATTTGTCTGACAGCATTGGTTGAAAGCAATGCAAAAACGCATCAAAAACGCTACGTGTGAACATAGTCCAAGGTGTGAGGGAGCATTTTTTTTTTAGATATTTATTTTGCCTTATATAAAAGTCATTACCCGGAAAGGATGTTCCTTAACATATTTCCCAGGAAAATCCATTTTGGTTTAGTTTTTTTATGTTTTATTGGGAGCCCGTAAAAGTGGCGTAATACCTCTGATAGCATTGTTGATAGCATTGACCTGGGAGTCAGAAATGCTTCCAGGGGTCTTCCCCATGCTGTTTCCATGTAATTTGAGCAGTTTCCCATCGATTTGGGCAATTTTTAGGCCCTCTGCAGACCGCCGGGGGGAGCCGTCGGAAAAATGCTCGAGTTTCCCATAGACTTACATTGGGCTCGTTACTCGGACCGAGCACTTGAGCATACCAATTTGCTCGACTCGAACAACGAGTATCCGAGAATTTTAGTGCTCGCTCATCACTAGTCCTAATACATAAATGACCTTTATCCACTCATGCACAGGAGAAACGTTATAAAAACATGGTTCTCTCTTTTCAGTTAAGAAGGGATTATTCCTTAATTTTCTAGATTATTTATTTATATTACTCGCTTATACAGTGCCATATACAGTTAGGTCCATATATATTTGGACAGAGACAACATTTTTCTAATTTTGGTTCTAGACATTATCACAATTAATTTTAAACAAAATAATTCAGATGCAGTTGAAGTTAAGACTTTCAGCTTTCATTTGAGGGTATCCACATTAAAATTGGATGAAGGGTTTAGGAGTTTCAACTCCTTAACATGTGCCACCCTGTTTTTAAAGGGACCAAAAGTAATTGGATAGATTAAATAATTGTAAATAAAATATTCATTTCTAGTACTTGGTTGAAAACCCTTTGTTGGCAATGACTGCCTGAAGTCTTGAACTCATGGACATCGCCAGACGCTGTGTTTCCTCCTTTTTGATGCTCTGCCAGGCCTTCACTGCGGTGGTTTTCAGCTGCTGTTTGTTTGTGGGCCTTTCTTTCTGATGTTTAGTCTTTAACAAGTTAAATGCATGCTCAATTGGGTTGAGATCAGGTGACTGACTTGGCCGTACAAGAATATTCCACTTCTTTGCTTTAATAAACTCCTGGGTTGCTTTGGCTTTATGTTTTGGGTCATTGTCCATCTGTAGTATGAAACGACGACCAATCAGTTTGGCTGCATTTGGCTGGATCTGAGCACACAGTATGGCTCTGAATACATCAGAATTCATTTGGCTGCTTCTGTCCTGTGTCACATCATCAATAAACACTAGTGACTCAGTGCCACTGGCAGCCATGCATGCCCAAGCCATCACACTGCCTCCGCCGTGTTTTACAGATGATGTGGTATGCTTTGGATCATGAGCTTTACCCCGCCTTCGCCATGCTTTTCTCTTTCCATCATTCTGGTAGAGGTTGATCTTGGTTTCATCTGTCCAAAGAATGTTCTTCCAGAACTGTGCTGGCTTTTTTAGATGTTTTTTAGCAAAGTCCAGTCTAGCCTTTTTATTCTTGATGCTTATGAGTGGCTTGCACCGTGCAGTGAACCCTCTGTATTTACTTTCATGCAGTCTTCTCTTTATGGTAGATTTGGATATTTATACGCCTACATCCTGGAGAGTGTTGTTCACTTGGTTGGCTGTTATGAAGGGGTTTCTCTTCACCATGGACATTATTCTGCAATCATCCACCACTGTTGTCTTACGTAGGCGCCCAGGTCTTTTTGCATTGATGAGTTCACCAGTGCTTTCTTTCTTTCTCAGGATGTACCAAACTGTAGATTTTGCCACTCCTAATACTGTAGCAATTTCTCGGATGGGTTTTTTCTGTTTTTGCAGCTTAAGGATGGCTTGTTTCACCTGCATGGAGAGCTCCTTTGACTGCATGTTTACTTCACAGCAAAACCTTCCAAATGCAAGCACCACACCTCAAATCAAATCCAGGCCTTTTATCTGCTTAATTGAGAATGACATAACAAAGGGATTGCCCACACCTGTCCATGAAATAGCCTTGGAGTCACTTGTCCAATTATTTTTGGTCCCTTTAAAAACAGGGTGGCACATGTTAAGGAGCTGAAACTCCTAAACCCTTCATCCAATTTTAATGTGGATACCCTCAAATGAAAGCTGAAAGTCTGAACTTCAACTGCATCTGAATTATTTTGTTTAAAATTCATTGTGGTAATGTCTAGAACCAAAATTAGAAAAATGTTGTCTCTGTCCAAATATATATGGACCTAACTGTATTCCACAGCGCTATACAGTGTTGGGGGAAACCCACACAAACTGGGGAAAAACATGTAAACACCTTGCAGATGTTGTCCTTGGTGGGACTTGGGAATAGCCTGAAAAATAACAAGGAGATTACAATTAAGCCTGCAGAGAAAGGTGGATCCATAGTCCTTTTAAGGTTGATACATAGCGAAACACAACAGACTACATTAAAGAAGCTAAGAGACAGGTGACCGATATACAGTACTACACCAAACTGGATGATGATTATAGAATCATAGAATGTTAGAGTTGGAAGGGACCCCCAGGGTCATCTGGTCCAACCCCCTGCTCAATGCAGGATTCACTAAACCATTACAGACAGATGTCTGTCCTGCCTCTATTTGAAGACTTCCATTGAAGGAGAACACACCACCTCTCGTGGCAGCCTATTCCACTCGTTAATCACCCTCACTGTCAAAAAGTTTTTTCTAATATATAATCTGTATCTTCTCTCTTTCAGTTTCCTCCCATTGCTTCTAGTCTTTCTCTGCGGTTATGATGATGATCCAACTGCAAAATACAGTATATCAGTGATCAGTGGTCATCAGAGTCTGGGTACACATTCAACAAATTTAGATTCAGCTGCTCCAGATTCTACTGATTCAGCTACTCCATGTCAACAGAGCAGCTCTCCTTCTTCTAGGCTGCTTTCTTGATGGGACAAGACTTTCGACATCATGTTGATTGTAAGCTGGCTTCCTGCAGTTAGGCAGCAAGGAGTCGGCTGTCAATTAGCATGACTTCCTCAGTCATGCCTTGTCAACAGAGCAGAGCAGAAGAGAGCCACTGCTCTGTCGAGGTCAGTGGAAGCCGCTGAATTGCCGACAGTGTGACCACACTATACTTGTGAAGATCGGCGCCGGACACTACAGGCAGTTAGTTAGCAACTACCTGCCTGCTATGTCTTAAGCACATTGTTAAAAAAATAGTCACAGATAACCCGCTTAAGAATTTACTCTCCAAGATTAGTTTGTTTTTAAATGTCCATACAGATACTTTGTTATACAGTGGCATGTAAACGTTTGGGCACCCCTGGTCAAAATTACTGTTATTACAAATAGTTAAGTATGTTGAAGATGAAATGATCTCTAAAAGGGCTAAAGTTAAAGATGACACATTTCCTTTGTATTTTAGGGAGAAAAAAACAATATATTGTTATTTTTTACATTTTAAAAAATACAAAAAGGAAAATGGGTCCATGCAAAAGTTTGGGCAGCCTTGGAGATATGTATGCTCCGATAACTTTGACCAAGGTTTCAGGCCTTAATTAGCCTTTTAGGGTTGTGGCTTGTTCGCTATCATCTTTAGGAAAGGGCAGGTGATGCAAATTACCCAGATTTAAAAAAAAAACAGCATCTCCTAACCTTGTGCCAAAAAACAACAGCCATGGGTCCTTCTAAGCAGCTGCCTAGAACTCTTAAAATAAAAATGGTGGAGGCCCACAAAGCAGGAGAAGGCTATAAGAAGAAAGCAAACATTTTTTTAAGTTCCTCTTTCCTCAGTTTGAAATGTAACTAAGAAATGGCAGTTATAAGAAATATTGTATCTAGACTACACTGTGTGCAGAATTATTAAGCAAATGAGTATTTTGATCACATGATACTTTTTATACATGTTGTCCTACTCCAAGCTGCATAGGGTTGAGAGCCAACTACCAATTGAGTAAATCTGGTGATGTGCATCTCTGTGATGAGGAGGGATGTTGACTAATGACATCAACACCCTATATAAGGTGTGCTTAATTATTAGGCAACTTCCTTTCCTTTGGTAAAATGGGTCAGAAGAGAGATTTGACGGGCTCTGAAAAGTCCAAAATTGTGAGATGTCTTGCAGTGGATGCAGCAGTATTGAAATTTCCAAACTTTTGAAGCATGATCACCGAACAATCAAGTGTTTCATGGCAAATAGCCAACAGGGTCGCAAGAAGCGTGTTGGCCAAAGAAGGCGCAAAATAACTGCCCATGAATTGAGAAAAATCAAGCGTGAAGCTGCCAAGATGCCATTCGCCACCAGTTTTGCCATATTTCAGAGTTGCAACCTTACTGGAATATCAAAAAGCACAAGGTGTGCGATACTCAGGGACATGGCCAAGTTAAGGAAGGCTGAAAAACGACCACCTTTGAACAAGAAACATAATATAATACGTCAAGAATGGCCCAAGAAATATCTTAAGACTGATTTTTCAAATGTTTTATGGACTGATGAAATGAGAGTGACTCTTGATGGGCCAGATGGATGGGCCAGAGGCTGGATCAGTAAAGGGCAGAGAGCTCCACTCCGACTCAGATGCCTGCAAGGTGGAGGTGGGGTACTGGTATGGGCTGGAATCATCAAAGATGAACTTGTGGGACCTTTTCGGGTTGAGGATGGAGTGAAGCTCAACTCCCAGACCTACTGCCAGTTTCTGGAAGACAACTTCTTCAAGCAGTGGTACAGGAAGAAGTCAGTATTGTTCAAGAAAAACATGATTTTCATGCAGGACATTGCTCCATCACATGCATCCAACTACTCCACAGCGTGGCAGGCTAGTAAAGGTATAAAAGAAGAAAAAATAATGACATGGCCCCCTTGTTCACCTGATCTGAACCCCATAGAGAACCTGTGGTCCATCATAAAATGTGAGATCTACAGGGAGGGAAAACAGTACACCTCTCGGAACAGTGTCTGGGAGGCTGTGGTGGCTGCTGCACGCAATGTTGATCGAAAACAGATCAAGCAACTGACAGAATCTATGGATGGAAGGCTGCTGAGTGTCATCATAAAGAAAGGTGGCTATATTGATCACTAATTTTTGGGGTTTTTGTTTTTGCATGTCAGAAATGTTTATTTCTAAATTTTGTGCACTGATATTGGTTTACCTGGTGAAAATAAACAAGTGAGATGGGATTATATTTGGTTTTTATTAAGTTGCCTAATAATTTGGCACAGTAATAGTTACCTGCACAAACAGATATCCTCCTAAGATAGCCAAATCTAAAAAAAAAACACTCCAACTTCCAAAAATATTAAGCTTGGATATTTATGAGTCTTTTGGGTTGATTGAGAACAAAGTTGTTAATCAATAAGAAAAGTAATTCTCTAAAATACAACTTGCCTAATAATTAGGCACACAGTGTAATGTCACTTTGAAAAATGAAGTTTTTTTGCGCATAATTTGGCCAATTTATGTGTGCCCATCAACCATGACAAGGTCACCTTCATATGATGGGTAACTACGCTACGCTACCACTGGATATGCCACTCTTGGGCTGTAAGCCTGTATGGACAATATGTCTCTGCTTAGGCTTTAAACCTACAATGTATGGGCTGGTAGAGCTAGTTAAAACCACCTGTGAAGGAATAGAAGGAGTTAGTGGGAGGGACGTGTGGCACCCCAGGGGTCTGGTTGCCACAGTAATAGAAATATTATGTCTGAGAGCAAGTGGGAGGTTTCTCTGGTCAGGAGCCCTAAGCATGCAACACTGCCCGCCCAGACCTGGGATGGGAGGAATCTGCCCTTATAAACTGGGTCTGGGGCGGGATTAGGTCAGACAGAGCCTGCAGAACAAGCAGAGCAGACAGAGTCTGAGAGTCAGAGCCTGGAGAGGGAAAGTGACAACAGGAGCTCTGTAGGAGCAGGAGCGAGTGCCAGAGGCTGGAAGCTAGAAAGCTCGCCTTGGCTGAAGACACTAAACCCGGACATGGAGACCGAGGCTGTGGGGACATCCAGGTCCAACAGCAGAATCCAACCGGCAAGGGATTCCATGTCCTCTGGCCATAGAAGCCTGGAGGCACGGTCACAAGCAAGGGACCAGCACCGCCATCGTGAAGCGGAGGCTAACGGAAGGCCCCAAGTCACCGGCCATACGGGTGAGCACCACACGGTATACTCAGGGACGTGGGCTACTTCTACCCGCATAGAGCAAGGTAGCCAGGAAAGAGTGCAGATAGTCGGGGAGGCCTACAACTCCACCTGGCCAGGGGAGATCCTATTTGCTTACAGACTGACCAGGCCCCTACTGCTAACCAGTACTCCCGGGAGGGTCTGCGTTATTCCATCAGTAAAGACCCTGAACTGCACCACACGTCTCTGTGTTTCATCGCCGCACCAGCACCATCAGTACTGGGACGCTCACACCATCACTCCCATCATCCACACTAGCTGCCCTGAGGCAATACTTCTCCTATGGGGAGTTATTCCATACTCGGCTGCGCAAATTACATCAGCCCCAGTGGTCTGCAGCGCAGCGGCGGTTCCCACTGACCGCAATCCACGGGTGGCGGAGTCGGACATTGTTATTACCTAAGACTGCCACTGGTTTGACCGCCCTGGGCACGGACCAGGTCACCGCCACGGAGTACTACAACCCCCAGCGATCCGGCTCCGGGTATCCCCCTGCACAGCACAGGCCCAGGGGGCGCGTCAGATGCATGGTCAGAAAAAAGGCTGCCAAACTTCTAATAGTGTGAACACATACCTGCTGCAATGTCCCAGGAGCGGGACCCCAAAAATGATTAATAGAAAAAAGAGAGGGGTCGCTATTCGGGTGCGCTGAAGAAAAAAGTAATCTAAATTGCAAAAAGAACTTCGGCACTTCATACATGAATATATAAGAAATATTGTATCTAGACTAAGGTCACTTTGAAAAATGAAGGTTTTTTGCACATAATTTGGCCAATTTATGTGTGCCCATCAACCTGTCACGGGTGTGTCGCCACGAAGATCGTCACGATTACACAGCCTGACTTCTCGCAGCTGACTTTTTGGTGCTTTGTGTTTTCGGCAGTGAGGGAGTTAATTCTCTCTCTCTCTGTGCTAGACGAGGTCCAGCCTCGCCCAGCTGCAATCAATGCTGCTGTAGTGAGTCTCCTTCAAATGCCTGCTGGTCTGTTTGGGAAGTGTCGGTGAAAGCATTTCATACAGACTTACAGAGCGGATCGTGGTATTTGGAGTTTCTGAGATAAGTGTATTTGGAGTGGTTTTTCCCTTCCTCGCTTTATCATTTATCTCCTTTCCCGTTGGTGTTCCCTCTGTTGTAGTTGTGTAGTTTTTGTATGCAAGGTGGTTTTGGTTTTTCCCTTGTACTGTCTCGTTCGTCTAAGTACTGTGTGTGGGCATATTATTACTTGTCCTCTTTTGTTGTGATCGGGGTCCTTCTCAGGACTAGATTACTTAGGTGCAGGGATCCTCAGGAGGTAGGGGTTACGCTGGCGGCCTGGACCTCTGTACCTTTAACAGTACCTCCAGGTTGAGGGATTAGTCAGGGCCCCAGCTTAGGGTCAGCTTAGGCCCCCTACCTCCAGTATACAGAGACAGCGTGACATTTTCACCGACCCACTTAGTTTTTCTCCAGCTACCATGGATCCAGTAGCCGGTCTAGCTCGGCAGTTGCAGAGTTTGTCCATGGAGCTGGCGGACGTTAGGTCCAAGGTTTTGCATCCTCAGGAGCAAGCCGGACCAGAACCTAAAGTAGCTCTCCCTGACAGGTTCACTGGGGGGCGGGACAAGTTTTTTGTTTTCCGGGAGGCATGCAAATTGTACTTTCGGCTGCGGCCTTGGTCATCGGGGAGTGAAGAACAAAGGGTGGGAATTGTCATCTCGCTCCTACAAGGGGACCCACAATCTTGGGCGTTCTCTCTTCCCCCGGGCTCCCCGGCTCTCCAGTCAGTGGATAGGTTTTTCGCTGCTCTGGGACTCGTATATGATGACCCAGATCGGATCTCCCTTGCTGAGTCTAAGTTACGTAGGATCCAGCAGGGAGATCGTCCGGCGGAGGAATTCTGTTCGGAGTTCCGTAGGTGGGCCACGGACACCCAGTGGAATGACCCGGCTCTTAGGAGCCAGTTTTGTCAAGGTTTATCCGACAAATTACAGGATGTGTTGGCACAGTATGACTCTCCCGCGTCACTGGAAGCCGCTATGGCCCTGGCTATTCGCGTTGACAGACGGCTTCGGGAGAGGTGCGGGATAACTCGACCCCCTGTGATGACTCCACCTCCTACAAGGTCCCCTCATATGGTGGTTCCCCTGGTCAGTCCAGAGGAGCCTATGCAATTAGGAGGGACATTATTTTGGGGGAGGGGACCGGTGGTGCGCCATAAGACAGGAAGGTGTTTCTTCTGCGGGAGAAAGGGACATTTTATTGGGGGGTGTCCATCCCGTCCCTTGCAGAGTGAAGAGTCGTCGGAAAACTGTTGATCCCAGGTTGTGTGGTGGACGGCAATCTGGGAGTAGGTATTTCGTCCCTAGGTTCGTCTCAGTTTCTCGTACCGGCGGAGGTGGTGGTGGGTACGAGAACTGAGAGGATATCTGTTCTTCTGGATAGTGGGGCCGGGGCTAATCTGGTTGATGCTCGGTTTGCCCGGGTTCAAGGTATGCGATTGAGTGAGTTGGCTAAACCCATCCCCATATTCTCGATCGATGCCAGGCCTCTCGGTCAGGGAAGTTTTTTGCAAGCTGTGCATGACGTAAAACTTCAAGTGGGGGCGATACATAAAGAACTGTTGTCTTGCTACGTGTTGGAGGGTCTTCCCACTCCTATAGTGTTGGGCCTTCCTTGGTTAACTAAGCATAACCCGGTTATTAATTGGCAAACCAGAGAGATAAGCCAATGGAGTAAATTCTGTAATAAAAACTGCATGAACACGGTCATCGGTGCGGTTACTCCTTGGGTCTTACCTCCATTTCTGGCGGACTTTGAGGATGTATTCTCGGAGAAAGGGTGTCAGGAACTACCTCCTCATCGCGAGTATGACTGTTCTGTAAAACTGCTCCCTGAGGCCAAGTTACCTAAAGCTAGGTTGTATAACCTTTCTGGTCCTGAGAGGCAGGCTATGAAGGCTTATATTTCAGAAAGTCTGGCTAAGGGGCATATTAGACCTTCATCTTCACCGGTGGCTGCGGGGTTCTTCTTTGTTAAGAAGAAAGATGGAGGCCTACGCCCTTGCCTGGATTTCCGTGAACTTAATCGGATTACGGTCCGAGATCCGTATCCACTCCCACTTATTCCCGATCTCTTTAATCAGATCGTGGGCGCCAAATGGTTCTCTAAGTTGGATCTCAGGGGGGCGTACAATCTGATTAGGATGAAGGAGGGGGATGAGTGGAAGACGGCGTTTAACACTCCGGAGGGGCATTATGAGAACCTTGTCATGCCATTCGGTCTGACTAATGCCCCGGCGTTGTTTCAACATTTTTTTAATGACATTTTTCGCCGCCTGGTGGGACAGTTTGTTGTCATATATCTGGATGATATCTTAATTTACTCGCCGGATCTGGTGTCTCATCAGGAGCACGTTAGGCAGGTGTTACAGATCTTGCGGGATAATAAACTGTATGCCAAATGGGAAAAGTGTGTGTTCGCCGTACAGGAACTCCAGTTTTTAGGCTTCCTGGTTTCAGCGTCCGGTTTTCATATGGACCCTGGGAAAGTGCGGGCAGTTCTTGAGTGGGATCGGCCAGAGAATCTTGAGGCACTACAACGTTTCCTGGGGTTTGCTAATTATTACCGGAAGTTCATTCGTAATTTCTCGTCCATGGTTAAGCCTCTCACAGACATGACTAAAAAGGGGACGGATTTTTCTAGGTGGTCTGACAAGGCTTGTCAAGCATTCTCCTGCTTGAAAAAATGTTTTGCCTCGGCACCCATACTCATTCAACCTGATGCGTCACAGCCATTCATTGTAGAGGTAGACGCTTCTAAGGTAGGGGTGGGAGCAGTATTGTCACAAGGTTCGTCCCCTGGTAAGTGGCATCCGTGCGCCTTTTTCTCTAAAAAATTGTCGTCCGCTGAGAGGAATTACGATGTCGGCAATAGGGAACTCTTGGCCATTAAGTTAGCTTTTGAGGAGTGGCGCCATTTTTTGGAGGGGGCAGTCCATCCGGTCACCGTCATCACCGATCACAAGAACCTGCTATATCTGGAGTCTGCGAATCGTCTGAATCCCAGACAAGCTAGGTGGTCATTGTTTTTTACCAGGTTTAATTTTGTCGTTACATATCGTCCTGGGTCAAAAAATGTAAAGGCGGATGCCTTATCTCGCAGTTTCCCTGGGGCCGGGAATACGGACGACCCGATTCCTATCCTTCAGGAGGGGGTGGTGGTTTCGGCAGTATGCTCTGAGCTGGAGGAGGAGGTATTGGAGGCTCAGGGGGACGCCCCTGTTGGACCTCCGGGGAGACTGTTTGTTCCTGATCAGTTGCGACAAAAGGTGATCGAGGCACACCATAACTCAGTTTTGGCAGGACACCCGGGGAGTAAAGCAACTGTGGATCTCCTCTCGCGTCGGTTTTGGTGGCCTAACTTACATAAGGAGGTGGTAACTTTTGTCGCGTCCTGTGGGGTTTGTGCGCGCTCTAAGACCTCACATACCCGTCCGTCTGGGGCCCTCTTACCTTTGAAGATCCCGGAGCGTCCTTGGACTCATCTGTCTATGGACTTTATTACGGACCTCCCTCCGTCTTCGGGTAAAACGGTCATACTCGTTGTAGTGGACAGGTTCAGCAAGATGGCACATTTTATCGCTCTTCCGGCTCTCCCTAATGCTAAAACTCTTGCGCAGGTGTTCATTGGGGAGATTGTGAGGCTTCACGGGGTACCCTCCGATGTGGTGTCTGATCGGGGGTCTCAGTTTGTGTCCAAGTTCTGGAAGGCGTTTTGTGCACGGCAGGGGATGCATTTGTCATTCTCATTGGCTTTTCACCCTCAGACCAATGGTCAGACGGAACGTATGAACCAGAGCTTGGAGACATATCTCCGGTGTTTTGTGTCAGAGAACCAGGAGGACTGGGCTTCTTTCTTACCTCTGGCAGAGTTTGCTCTTAATAATAGGCGGAGCGAGTCCACTGGTAAGTCCCCGTTTTTTGGGGCATATGGTTTTCACCCCCAGTTTTGTACTTTCAGTAGGGGGGGCTCTTCGGGGGTTCCTGAGGAGGAACGATTTTCCTCATCACTCGCTTCAGTATGGAGAGGGGTGCTGAAGAATCTGAATACTATGGGGAACCAATACAAACGTATGGCTGATAGGAGGAGAGTGTCTGGTCCGGACCTAAGTGTGAACGATCTGGTATGGTTGTCTACCAGGAATATTAAACTTAAGGTTCCCTCCTGGAAACTGGGTCCCAGGTTCATCGGGCCGTACAGAATCAGTTCTATTATTAATCCGGTGGCATTCCGTCTTGACCTCCCCCATACGTTTAAAATTCACAACGTGTTCCACAGATCGTTGCTTAAGAGGTATGTGGCGCCGGTGGTACCGTCACCTTTACCTCCCCCTCCAGTGGTGGTCAATGGTAACTTGGAGTTCCAGGTATCAAGGGTCATCGATTCACGTTTTAATCGCCGGTCCCTTCAGTACCTGGTTCATTGGAAAGGGTATGGTCCTGAGGAGAGGATGTGGGTTCCTGCGTCGGATATTAACGCAGACCGATTAGTTCGGGCCTTCCACACGACTCACCCGGATAAACCTGGCCCTGAGGGTCCGGAGGCCCCTCGTAGAAGGGGGGGTACTGTCACGGGTGTGTCGCCACGAAGATCGTCACGATTACACAGCCTGACTTCTCGCAGCTGACTTTTTGGTGCTTTGTGTTTTCGGCAGTGAGGGAGTTAATTCTCTCTCTCTCTGTGCTAGACGAGGTCCAGCCTCGCCCAGCTGCAATCAATGCTGCTGTAGTGAGTCTCCTTCAAATGCCTGCTGGTCTGTTTGGGAAGTGTCGGTGAAAGCATTTCATACAGACTTACAGAGTGGATCGTGGTATTTGGAGTTTCTGAGATAAGTGTATTTGGAGTGGTTTTTCCCTTCCTCGCTTTATCATTTATCTCCTTTCCCGTTGGTGTTCCCTCTGTTGTAGTTGTGTAGTTTTTGTATGCAAGGTGGTTTTGGTTTTTCCCTTGTACTGTCTCGTTCGTCTAAGTACTGTGTGTGGGCATATTATTACTTGTCCTCTTTTGTTGTGATCGGGGTCCTTCTCAGGACTAGATTACTTAGGTGCAGGGATCCTCAGGAGGTAGGGGTTACGCTGGCGGCCTGGACCTCTGTACCTTTAACAGTACCTCCAGGTTGAGGGATTAGTCAGGGCCCCAGCTTAGGGTCAGCTTAGGCCCCCTACCTCCAGTATACAGAGACAGCGTGACACAACCATGACAAGGTCACCTTCGTATGATGGGTAACTACGCTACGCTACCACTTGATATGCCACTCTTGGGCTGTAAGCCTGTATGGACAATATGTCTCTGCTTAGGCTTTAAACCTACAATGTATGGGCTGGTAGAGCTAGTTAAAACCACCTGTGAAGGAACAGAAGGAGTTAGTGGGAGGGACGCATGCTCAGAAAAAAGGCTGCCAAACTTCTAATAGTGTGAACACGTACCTGCTGCAATGTCCTAGGATCGGGATCCCAAAAATGATTAATAGAAAAAAGAGAGGGGTCGCTCACTGGTCTATTCATGGTGCTCTGAAGAAAAAAGTAATCTAAATTGCAAAAAGAACTTTGGCACTTCATACATGAATATATAAGAAATATTGTATCTAGACTAATGTCACTTTGAAAAATGAAGGTTTTTTGCACATAATTTTGCCAATTTATGTGTGCCCATCAACCATGACAAGGTCACCTTCGTATGATGGGTAACTACGCTACGCTACCACTGGATATGGCTCTCTTGGGCTGTAAGCCAATATGGACAATATGTCTCTGCTTAGGCTTTAAACCTACAATGTATGGGCTGGTAGAGCTAGTTAAAACCACCTGTGAAGGAATAGAAGGAATTAGTGGGAGGGTCGCATGGTCAGAAAAAAAGCTGCCAAACTTCTAATAGTGTGAACACGTACCTGCTGCAATGTCCCAGGAGTGGGATCCCAAAAATGATTAATAGAAAAAAGAGATGGGCACACATAAATTGGCCAAATTATGCTCAAAAAACCTTCAGTTTTCAAAGTGACATTAGTCTAGATACAATATTTCTTATAAATTCATGTATGGAGTGCCGAAGTTCTTTTTGCAATTTAGATTACTTTTTTCTTCAGAGCACCCGAATAGACCAGTGAGCGACCCCACTCTTTTTTCTAAGAAATGGCAGTTAACAGGAACAGTGGAGGTCAAGATAAGGTCTGAAAGATCAAGCAAAAGTTCAGTATAAGCTGCTCGTATGATTGCTATAGAGGCAAATCAGAACCCCCGCTTGACTGCAAAAGACGTTCAGAAAGATTTAGCAGACTCTGGAGTTGTGGTACATTCTTATACTGTTCAGAGACACCTGTACAAACATGGCCTTCATGGAAGAGTCATCAGAAGAAAATCTCTCCTGCATCCTCACCATAAATTCAGCATCAGAAATATGCAAAAGAAAATCTAAATATTTTGGAAACAAGTCCCGTTGACCGATGAAGTTAAAATAGAACTCTTTGGACACAATGATCAAAGATATATGTGAAGAGAAAAGGGCACAGAATTCCAGGAAAAGAGCATCTTGTCAACCATTAAGTGTGGGGGTGGATCAATCATGCTTTGGGATTGCGTTGCAGCCAATAGCATGGGGAACATTTCACTGGTAAAGGGAAGAATGACTTCAATGAAGTTTCAACAAATTCTTGATGCAAACATAACACCATCTGTAAAAAAGTTGAAGTTCAAAAAAGAATGGCTTCTACAAATGAATAATGATTCTAAATACATGTCAAAATCCACTATAGATTTCCTAAAAAGGCACAAAGTGAAGGTTTTACAATGGACCTCACAGTCTCCTGATCTGAACATCATTGAAATCTGTGCTCAAAATAGCAGTGCATGTAAGATGACTAAGTAATCTCACAGAACTGGAAAATTTTGTCTGGCTACAAAAAGCATTTACAAGCTGTGATACTTGCAAAATGTGGTGCTACAAGGTACCAACCATGCAGGGTGCCCAAACTTTTACATTAGCCCATTTTCCTTTTTGTTATTTTTAAAATTTAAAAAATGACAATATTTTTTATTTTTTTGCCTAAAATAAAAACAAAATGTGTCGTCTTTAACTTTAGGCCTTTTAGAGATCATTTCATCTTCAACTTGCTTAACTTATCAAAATACCAGTAATTTTAACCAGCGGTGCCCAAACTTTTACACACCACTGTATGTAGTGTTAGTTCTAACTGCCTGGTATGGAGCTGGAGGTAGGGGTGTAGTGTAGTGGTTGGAGTTGGAGATTGGAGATTTGTTCAGGAGATTGTTGCTTGGAGTTTTGTTTGTGTGCACATCCTCTCCTATTTGGTCTCTCTATCGTTTTACTCCCTTGAGTTCCACTCTGTTGTTTTGTGACTGTATTTTGTATAAATGGTATTTTCATTTATCCCTGTCCGTCTTCCCTTGTTGTCTGGTTAGTGTACTCCTATACACTTCAGCTTACCACCTCCCTGAGTGGGGGAGGGGACAGATAAGTGTTCATATAGAAGCATAGCAAGGCACCAGAACCCGGCTTCTCCCCCTTCAGGAGTAATCCAGGGGACAGGAATAGACTATGGCGGCCCTAGTTCTAGGGACCGGGTTAGCTCCTACAGTCCTAAGGCATTGCGTGATATTAATACTGGCCCATACCTTTTTTGATGCATCATGGATCCAGTGGCTGCTCTGGCAGGGAAACTGCAGCAACTTAGCTTGGAGGTGGCATACATACACACTGTTGTTTTGTAGCTCCCAAACACTTGAGGCTTAGTGCCAGCAGCTCTCGAGTAACCCATGTTGGAGCCCAAGATTGCTCTACCAGATAGGTTCTCTGAGGGTCGGGATAAGTTTGTTGTTTTCAGGGAGGCCTGTAAACTATATTTTAAATTACATCCTCTCTCCTCAGGTACCGAGAAGCAATGTGAGGGGATTGTAATTTCTGTCTTCCAGAGTGACCCCCAAGCCTGGGCATTTTCTATCACGTCGGACTCTCGGTCACTCGGAACGGTTGAGGAATTTTTTCTGGTTCTGGGCTATATATACAACAACCCCGACCATATCTCTTTTGCCAAAACTACACTACGTCAGCTTCAGCAGGGAGAATGGGGAGTGGAGGAGTATTGCTCCGAGTTCCATAGGTGGATCATGGATACTAAGTGGAATGACCCCGCGCTGTAGCCAGTTCTATAAGGGGCTTTCTGTGAGGGTATAGGATGTGTGGCGCCCCTGTGGGTTCAGTCGTCACAGAGGTACTGCACCTCACCCAGAGGTGTGGTGTCTCCTTCTCTCAGGTAAGGAGGGAGTGCTGCCCGGAACCCCAACACCCGCATTCAACACTACACTACTCCAGGCCGGCTGGAAGGGCAAGATGCACTGTGTTTCTGCTGAGCCCTGTCCCTGGCTGAAGTGGGGGGAACCAAAGAGAGGGGGAACCAGTAGTGGGTGTGGGTGAAGGATGTAGAGTAGGGGAGCACCATAATAGGTCTATATAAGTGAAGCCCTCTTAGGGTGGCAGGAGAGTAGGACAGAGCATGAGTAGCAAGGAGAGGAGGGGAGCAGAGTCTCTTTAGGAGCTCTACTCCATAAGGGGCCTAGTGATAGAGGCCCAGGAGGGGAGCAGAGGAGGAAGGCTCCATCGACAGAAGGGATTCCAGGTGGTACGGTGAGTGCAGGACGGCACTTGTACGCCCGAATCTGCCAGGTGTCAGAGGGATCAGGCCGCAAGAAGGGAACCAGTCCCTGGACCAGCCGTGTTACTCCAGGTCTCGGCTGGAAAAAACAGAGGCTTCTGCACTTCCATGGAGCAGTTGCCACAGTCTCACTATAGTCACCGTGAAGGGCATCAAGTAGGTCCGGGAACTCCAGGTTGCCCAGAGGGACTTCAGAGCACCCGATCAGGACTGTGTGTGGGAAAGAGCAGGGCAGGAGGGACAAGACCCGGCGCGAGAAGTCGGTCTAGTAAGGAACATAAAGAAAGCGGGGTTCCGTCAAGCGCTCCTGATATACTTGAGAAAGCGCTGGACCCCTTATCTGGTAGACGCAGTGCAACGCGGGAGGCTGACACCCGTACAGTGTACCTGAGGAACTTGAACAGAACCGTGAGTAAACTCGGATGACTGCACTCCACTGCCTCCGTCAGTTATTTCCACTGCGCCATCTCTCCTGCACCACAAGCCCCAGCATCACCATCATCTAGACATCACTGCGCTGGGGCCCACTCCACCTGTGCGGAGCCGTTCCAACTCAGCTGCCGTACCAACCGCCCCAGAGGTCTGAAGCAGCGCTGGTATCTATTACCAGAAAACCACAGGTGGCGTCACGAAACAAACCATACACTAAAAATCCCTTTTTCAAGAGAGACCCCAGAGGACGGGCCCGGGAGCCGACTGCCGTGACATCCGAAGCAAGGTAAAAGGCCCGGGTACCAAGTTTCCATAATATATCCCCCATGGTTGACACAGATGCATTTGCTCTGAATGAGATCTCTGTTTCCCTGGAGGTGGCCATGTCTCTGGCTCTCTATGTGGACCGCTGTCTTTGAAAGAGATGTAAAGAAACACTCCAATTTTCGTGGGGCCCTGGGGTAAAGGGAAACTAGGCTGAGTTAACCAAGGAACCCATTCAGTTGGGGGTGACAACTCGGTTTATTTGTCCTCCTGTGGATCGGCGTAAATGGGGAGTATGTTTCTTATGTGGTGGGAAGGGATGCTGAAGTCACATGTCCCTCTCCATATAAGGAGTGGACATATTGTTTTAGCGCCATTTTGTTCAGTGTAACAGTGCAGAGAGCCTGCTCCTAACGCTGGTCCTGGATACTGAGAGATTTTACATACTTAGCTAGGCGGTTGCTTCTAAGTCAGATAATTTAGATAGATAAGGTCCTGTGTGGCTGGGAAATCGACCTCCCATCAGATTAATCACACAACTAGTGATGAGCGAATATGTTCGAGATCCAATATCCAAACTTAAGTTCGACACGAATGTGGCACATTCGGATTCGTGATCAGAAAGGCGAGCAAAATTTGTTAAATTAGGGAAAATCGGTAACGTTCAGCGAATTTACATGGTTACGTGATTGTGGGGCAACTACAGCATTTTTTTCAGGTTTGTTAGCATAGTGCTTGTGCTTGATATGCGGGGAGACGTGGCAGATGAGTGGGGGGATCTGGTGATAGCTCAGAACAGGTCAGATCAGCAGCGTGCTGTTTTTGTTTTTTTTCCTGCAGGCGGTAACTTTAAGTCAGGAAAGCGCGGCTAGCCAATCAGAGCACAAGAAGCATCCACAGTGTCCCAGACACAAGGGCTTCTGCAATTGGCTGCTTAAATAACATGTCCTTTCCATATAAAAACCGGCCATGTTCTCTCAGCGCCATTTTATGCATGTCACTGAAGGAGATAGATGCTGCTCAGTGTGCTCTGTCCTGTGTAATGAGAGATATAAGCTAGATAGATGGGCGCTTCTGTGGAAGTCAGATAGTGTAGCTAAGTCCTGTGCTGTGTACCTGTTCAATCGACCTTGCAGCACTTTTTCTTCAATACAAAAAGTGAAACTCATATATTATATAGAGTCATTACAAACTGAGTGATCTATTTTAAGTGTTTATATCTGTTAATTTTGAAGATTATAGATTACAGCCAATGAAAACACAAAAGTCATTATCTCAGTAAATTAGAATAATTAACAAAAAACACCTGCAAAGGCTTCCTAAGCGTTTAAAAAGGTCCCTTAGTCTGTTTCAGCAGGCTCCACAATCATAGGGAAGACTTCAGACTTGGAAGATGTCCAGAAGGCAGTCATTGAGACACTCCACAAGGAGGGTAGGCCACAAAAGGTCATTGCTATAAAAGCTGGCTGTTCACAGAGTGCTGTATCCAATCATATTAATGGAAAGTTGAGTGGAAGGAAAAAGTGTGGTAGAAAAAGGTGCACAAGCAACTGGGATAACCACAGCCTTGAAAGGATTGTTAAGAAAAGGCCATTCAAAAATTTGGGGGAGATTCACAAGGAGTACACTGCTGCTGGAGTCATTGCTTTAAGAGCCACCACACAGACATATCCAGGACATGGGCTACAAGTGTCGCATTCCTTGTGTCAAACCACTCATGACCATTAGACAATGCCAGAAGTGTCTTACCTGGGTCAAGGAGAAAAAGACCTGGACTGTTGCGCAGTGGTCCAAGGTGTTGTTTTCAGATGAAAGTAAATTTTGCATTTCATTTGGACTTCAAGTTCCCAGAATCTGGAGGAAGAGTGGAGAGGCACACAATCCAAGCTGCTTGAGGTCTAGTGTGAAGTTTCCACAATGAGTGATGGTTTGGGGAGCCATGACATCTGCTAGTGTAGGTCCACTGTGTTTTATCAAGACCAAAGTCAGCGCAGCCGTCTACCAGGAAATTTTAGACCACTTCATGGTTCCCTCTGCCGACAAGCTTTTTGAACATGGCAATTTCATTCTCCAGCAGGACTTAGCACCTGTCCACACTGCCAAAAGTACCAATACCTAGTTTAAAAACTACAGTATCACTGTGCTTGATTGGCCAGCAAACTCGCCTGACCTTAACCCCATAGAGAATCTATGGTGTATTGGCAGGAGGAAGATGAGAGACACCAGACCCAACAATGCAGACGAGCTGAAGGTTGCTATCAAAGCAACCTGGGCTTCCATAACACCTCAGCAGTGCCACAGGCTGATCGCCTCCATGCCAAGTGTTGAGTGCATTTACTGAACATACATTTCAGTAGGTCAACATTTCGGATTTTAACCCCTTTACCCCCGAGGGTGGTTTGCATGTTAATGACCAGGCCAATTTTTCCAATTCTGGCCACTGTCACTTTATGAGGTAATTACTCTGGAATGCTTCAACGGATCCCCCTTATTCTGAGATTGTTTTTTCGTGACATATTGTACTTCATGATTGTGGTAAAATTTCTTCGATATCACTTGCGTTTATTTGTGAAAAAAATGGAAATTTGGCGAAAATTAGAAAATTTAGCAATTTTCAAAATTTGAATTTTTATGCCCTTAAATCAGAGAGATATGTCACACAAAATAGTTAATAAATAACATTTCCCACATGTTTTCTTTACATCAGCACAATTTTGGAACCAAAATTTTTTTTTGTTAGGGAGCTATAAGGGTTAAAAGTTGACCAGCGATTTCTCATTTTTCCAACAAAATTTACAAAACCATTTTTTTAGGGACCACATCACATTTGAAGTCACTTTGAGAGGTCTTTATGACAGAAAATACCCAAAAGTGACACAATTCTAAAAACTGCACCCCTCAAGATGCTCAAAACCACATTCAAGAACTTTACACTGTGTGCCGAATTATTAGGCAAGTTGTATTTTACAGGCTTATTTTTATTATTGATCAACAACTATGTCCTCAATCAACCCAAAAGACTCATAAATATCCAAGCTTAATATTTTTGTTAGTTGGAGTGTTTTTTTTTTTAGATTTGGCTATCTTAGGAGGATATCTGTTTGTGCAGGTAACTATTACTGTGCAGAATTATTAGGCAACTTAATAAAAACCAAATATAATCCCACCTCACTTGTTTATTTTCACCAGGAAAACCAATATCAGTGCACAAAATTTAGAAATAAACATTTCTGACATGCAAAAACAAAAAACAAAAAAATTAGTGATCAATATAGCCACCTTTCTTTATGATGACACTCAACAGCCTTCCATCCATGGATTCTGTCAGTTGTTTGATCTGTTTTCGATCAACATTGCGTGCAGCAGCCACCACAGCCTCCCAGACACTGTTCCGAGAGGTGTACTGTTTTCCCTCGCTGTAGATCTCACATTTTATGATGGACCACAGGTTCTCTATGGGGTTCAGATGAGGTGAACAAGGGAGCCATGTCATTATTTTTTCTTCTTTTAGACCTTTACTGGCCAGCCACGCCGTGGAGTAGTTGGATGCATGTGATGGAGCATTGTCCTGCATGAAAATCATGTTTTTCTTGAACGATACCGACTTCTTCCTGTACCACTGCTTGAAGAAATTGTCTTCCAGAAACTGGCAGTAGGTCTGGGAGTTGAGCTTCACTCCATCCTCAACCCAAAAAGGTTCCACAAGTTCATCTTTGCTGATACCAGCCCATATCAGTACCTCACCTACACCTTGCTGGCGTCTGAGTCGGAGTGGAGCTCTCTGCCCTTTACTGATCCAGCATCTGGCCCATCCATCTGGCCCATCAAGAGTCACTCTCATTTCATCAGTCCATAAAACATTTGAAAGATCAGTCTTAAGATATTTCTTGGCCCATTCTTGACATTTTATCTTATGTTTCTTGTTCAAAAGTGGTCGTTTTTCAGCCTTCCTTACCGTGGCCATGTTCCTGAGTATCGCACACCTTGTGCTTTTTGATACTCCAGTAATGTTGCAGCTCTGAAATATGGCAAAACTGGTGGCGAATGGCATCTTGGCCGCTTCAGGCTTGATTTTCCTCAATTCATGGGCAGTTATTTTGCGCCTTCTTTGGCCAACACGCTTCTTGCGACCCTGTTGGCTATTTGACATGAAACGCTTGATTGTTCTGTGATCAAGCTTCAAAAGTTTGGAAATTTCAAGATTGCTGCATCCCTCTGCAAGACATCTCACAATTTTGGACTTTTCAGAGCTCGTCAAATCTCTCTTCTGACCCATTTTGCCAAAGGAAAGGAAGTTGCCTAATAATTAAGCTCACCTCATATAGGGTGTTGATGTCATTAGTCAACACCCCTCCTCATTAGAGAGATGCACATCACCAGATTTACTTAATTGGTAGTTGGCTTTCAAGCCTATGCAGCTTGGAGTAGGACAACATGTATAAAAAATATCATGTGATCAAAATACTCATTTGCCTAATAATTCGGCACACAGTGTATTAACCCTTCAGGTGCTTCACAGGAATTTTTGGAATGTGGAAGAAAAAATGAACATTTAACTTTTTTCATAAAAATGTTACTTTAGACCCAATTTTTTTCTATTTTAGCAGGAAATTTTTTAACAAGAAAAAGTGGACCCCAAAATTTGTTGTGCAATTTCCCCTGGGCACGCAGATACCCCATATGTGGGGAAAAACCACTGTTTGGGCGCACGGCAGGGCTCGGAAGGGAAGGAGCGCCATTTGACTTTTTTATTGTAAAATTTGCTTGAATAATTAGCAGACGCCATGTCGCGTTTGGAGAGCCCCTGTGTGCCTAAACATTGGAGCTCCCCCACAAGTGACCCCATTTTGGAAACTAGACCCCCCAAGGCACCTATCTAGATGCATAGTGAGTACTTGAAACCCCAGGTGCTTCATAAATTGATTCGCAAAAATGAAAAAGTGGAAAAAAAAACACTTTTTTATTGTTACGGATTAATTTGTGAAGCATCTGGGGGTTCCAAGTGCTCACTATGCATCTAGATAGGTGCCCTGGGGGGTCTAGTTTCCAAAATGGGGTCACTTGTGGGGGAGCTCCAATGTTTAGGCACACAGGGGCTCTCCAAACGCAACATGGTGTCCGCTAACCATTTGAGCCGATTTTCCATTCAATTTGCTAGCGGACACCATGTCTCGTTTGTAAAGCCCCTGTGTGAGTAAACACTGGAGCTCCCCCACAAGTGACCCCATTTTGGAAACTAGACCCCTCAAGTCACCTATCTAGATGCATAGTGAGCACTTGGAACCCCCAGGTGCTCCACAAATTAATCCATAAAAATAAAAAGTGTTTTTTTCCCCACTTTTTCATTTTTACGAATCAATTTGTGAAGCACCTGGGGGTTCAAAGTGCTTACTATGCATCTAGATAGGTGCCTTGGGGGATCTAGTTTCCAAAATTGGGTCAATTGTGGAGGAGCTCCAATATTTAGGCACACAGGGGCTCTCCAAATGCAACATGGTGTCCGCTAACAATTTGAGCCGATTTTCCATTCAATTTGTTAGCGGACACCATGTTGCGTTTGGAGAGCCCCTGTGTGCCTAAACTTTGGAGCTCCCCCACAAGTGACCCCATTTTGGAAACTAGACCCCCCAAGGCACCTATCTAGATGCATAGTGAGCACTCGGAACCCCCAGGTGCTTCACAAATTAATCCGTAAAAATAAAAAAGTGTTTTTTTTTCCACTTTTTCATTTTTACGAATCAATTTGTGAAGCACCTGGGGGAGGTACTCTCACAAAGTTTATGCAGCTTGATCCCGTACCTGGACCTTTTACTGGGCAGGTACTGCCGGAATCCAAGCCACCCCTTAAAAGAAATTAAGGACTCATTCACGCAGATGTCCCTTTGGGGCACGTACACTTCACCAAACTTGTTGAAGTGCTCGATGACCGGCCGAACTTTGAAAGGACGATCAAAGTTTGGGTCATCGCATGCAGGACACCTTGCATTATCTTGGTAATGCAAGAACTTGTGGATGGCCTCAAAATGTGTCCGAGTCATGACCATTCGGAACACTGGAGTGTTATACAAAACATCAACACTCCAGTATTGCCGAACCTCTGTTTTTTTTCAGGATCCCCATATGAAGGACCAGGCCCCAAAACTTCATCATTTCTTCTGCGTCTACAGGAGACCAGTTAGAAAATGATGAAGAGGGGTTTTGTTCCAAAAATTGATGAGCATACAAATTAGTTTGGCCCACCATGAGGTTTATAAAATCCTCAGAGAAAAAGACTGAAAAAGTCTATTTCTGTGAGGCGGTGGTGTCAAACTTGATTCCTGATTCCGCCACGAAATCAGGAATCAGTGGCTCAAAATTTTTGGGGGGCAAGGTCCATACGGGATCAGTAGTGGGGGGCGCTGGAACATCTTCTCTCCTGCGACGACTGCGGGGTGGTCCAACAGCACCTGAGGAGGAAGAGGAGGAAGAAGAGGAGGAAGAGGAGGACGATGAGGCGTCAGAAAAGTAAAGAAATGTGGGATCCTCGCCCTCGCTGTCAGTCTCAGTGTCGGAGGCAACAATAGCGTATGCCTCCTCCGCTGAATAGCGAGTTTGGGATGAGCCGGACATTTTTTTTTCTCGTGTATGTGGTGCGTGTGTGTCAATACTTTATTTAGAGTGTGTGTGTGTCAGTGTGCTTGGTGTGAACTTTTTTTTTTGAAAAAAAAAAAGAGAAAAAAAAGGAACTACTGTAGGTGGTGCAAACAGCGAGCACGAGTGCGGATCGGTGAACTATGTCACCAATCAACTCTCGGCAGCTGCTGGGTGTGTGTGCGGATGTGGTGCAAAGGTGGGGGGGGATAGAATTGACAGGGACAAGACAAAGTCCTGAAAAGCAGCGAGCACGGACGTTGATCAGACACGGCTCAGCGCTCGGCCGCTGCAGGACGCACGAAAAAAAAAAAAAAACTGGGGGGAGGAGGATTGGGGGTAAAAGGAGGGGAGGAGAGGAGGAGGGGGGAGAGGGGTGGATGAGGGGAGAACAGAGATGGACTTACCAAAGTCTTCTCTGTTCTTCTTTCAGCAGGATCAGCAGCAGGTTCTGGAAGAGGCTCTGGAGCAGGATCCGCAGCAGCAGGATAAGGAGCTGGAGACCCAGGACCCTGGAGACAGCAGCAGGACGCCGGAGCAGGAGATCCAGGACCCTGGAGACTGCAGCAGGACGCCAGAGCAGGAGATCCAGGACCCTGGAGACCGCAGCAGGATGCCGGAGCAGCAGCAGCGACTAGAGCAGGTAGGAGAAAGGTCTTGTAGAGTAACAGAAGATTCTGTGGCACTACAAGACCCAGCACAGTGCATATCAGACGTGACCGCTCTGTAAAAATCCTCAACAAGTGTGAGGATCTGCTGGGTGGTCACAGGGGGGTGACAGGGTGGTGACAGGCAGGTCACAGGCCGGTCACCACCCGGTCACCTCCCGGTCAGGTACTCTGATTGGTGCGATCGATGATGACATCGATCGCACCAATCAGAGATGGCTGGGGCCTGGGCACGCACCACAGGGGGTCACAGGGAGGTGACAGGCAGGTCACAAGCCGGTCACCACCCTGTGACCGCCTTGTCACCTGTGTTCAGGTACTCTGATTGGAGCAATCGATGTCATCATCGATCGCTCCAATCAGAGCTGGCTGGGGGCTGACTGGGGGATATATGACATCACAGGGGGTCATGGGGATGTGACAGGCAGGTCACAAGCCGGTCAACGCCCCGTGACCGCCCTGTTACTGCGCGGTCCCGTTGTGATCGGTGCGATCGATTTGATCGGCGATCGCACCGATCCTAGCAGTTTGGGGAGAGGGCTGGGGTTACTAGGCAACAGCCTAGGATCGGTGCTCTTAGGAGCACTGATCCTAGGCTGCACATCACTGTTTCCAGCAATCTGATTGCCGGAAACAGTGAGAAATGCTGTGATTGGCTGTTCAGAATTGAACAGCCAATCACAGTGATCGTGGGTGTGAAGGGGCGGCGACACCCCCCGAGATGCCGGCGCCATCTACCCTAAGGTAAGATGGCACCGGAATGTTAATGCTATCACCGCGACTTCGGTCGTGGTGCCTCATTAAAGATAGGGCGTATAAATACGTATCTGGTCCATAAGGCCCAGGGCACAGATACGTATTAATATGCCCTATGTCGTAAAGGGGTTAAAATAATTTTTCAAGCTGTTGTTATAAAGTATTCTAATTTACTGAGATAATGACTTTTGTGTTTTCATTGGCTGTAAGCCATAATCATCAACATTAACAGAAATAAACACTTGAAATAGATCACTCTATTTTTATTGACTCTGTATAATATTTTGTATTGAAGAACTGAAATAAATTAAAATGTTGATGATATTCTAATTTAGTAAGATGCACCTGTATCTGCAGAGCTTGTCAGTGCAGAGCTTCTGAGTGCAGAGCACAAAACCCTTTTTTTTTTTATTTGCTAATGTGATAGTACAAGTTGTGTTAGCCAAGTTTGTCATTTTTTTGGAGGGTGAAATTCATCTGTTTTCAGAGTAAAAAAAAAAAAAAGATTTTTTCTGTTGCTAGCCACAGTCCATCAAAAATTTTTTTGGTCACAGACATGTTACACTCTGCTATAAGCCAACTAGTGCTTTTAGTGGTGGTGAAATTCAGCTGTTTTCAGAGTAAAAAAATAGATTTTTTCTGTTGCGAGCCACAGTCCACCAAAGATTTACTCAAGGTTCCTAAGAGCACTGTGGCCTCCATAATCCTTAAATGGAAGAAGTTTGGGACCACCAGAAGTCTTCCTAGACCTGGCCGTCCAGCCAAACTGAGCAATCGTGAGATAAGAGCCTTGGTGAGAGAGCTAAAGAAGAACCCCAAGATCACTGTGGCTGAGCTCCAGGGATGCAGTAGGGAGATGGGAGAAAGTTCCACAAAGTCAACTATCACTGCAGCCCTCCACCAGTCGGGCCTCTATGGCAGAGTGGCCTGATGGAAGCCACTCCTCAATGTAAGACATATGAAAGCCCGCATAGAGTTTGCTCAAAAACACATGAAGGACTCCCAGACTATGAGAAATAAGATTCTCTGGTCTGATGAGACGAAGATAGAACTTTTTGGTGATAATTCTAAGCAGTATGTGTGGAGAAAACCAGGCACTGCTCATCACCTGCCCAATACAATCCTAACAGTGAAACATGGTGGTGGCAGCATCATGCTATGGGGGTATTTTTCAGCTGCAGGGACAGGACAACTGGTTGCTATTGAAGGAAACTTGAATGCAGCCAAGTACAGAGATATCCTGGATGAAAACATCTTCCAGAGTGCTCTGGACCTCAGACTTGGCCGAAGGTTCACCTTCCAACAAGACAATGACCCTAAGCACACAGCTAAAATATCGAAAGAGTGGCTTCAGAACTCTGTGACCATTCTTGACTGGCCCAGCCAGAGTCCTGACCTAAATCCAATCGAGCATCTCTGGAGAGACCTGAAAATGGCTGTCCACCAACATTCACCTTCCAACCTGACGGAACTGGAGCGGATCTGCAAGGAAGAATGGCAGAGGATCCACAAATCCAGGTGTAAAAAACTTGTTGCATCATTCCCAAGAAGACTCATGGCTGTACTAGTTCAAAAGGGTGCCTCTACTCAATCCTGAGCAAAGGGTCTGAATACTTATGATCATGTGATATTTCAGGTTTTATTATTTAATAAATTTGCAAAAAATCTTACACTTCTGCTTTTTTTTCAGTCAAGATGGGGTGCAGAGTGTACTTTAATGAGAAAAAAAAAAACTTTTTAGAATTTACCAAATGGCTGCAATGAAACAAAGAGTGAAAAATTTAAAGGGGTCTGAATATTTTCCATACCCACTGTAAATATATTTTTTACTGTAACTAACTTGATACAGCAGGCTAAATCCGAGTTTGAAATATCTTGGAGCATATATTCTATCTTTTACAGGCCTCATACACAGTCAAGAAATACTTCCTTTGATTCCTAATGTTATACAGCAGGGGATATCTGAGTTTGAATTAGTTTGGAGAATATCTCGTATGTTCTTCTGTTACTAATGTGATACAGTAGGGGACATCTCAGTTTGAAATTGTTCGTAGCATATCTCCTATATTATACAGGCCTCATCCACACTAAAAAAATACTTTCTTCTGTTACTAACGTCATACACTAGGGGACATCTCAGGGTGCCAAGGGAGGATGGTTCACTGCGATCGAGGGGGGTTGGCGATACCAGAAAAACTGTTAGAGAAGGTGCTAGTGAAGGCGAGGAACAAATGGAAGAGGAATAGGTGATGGGCGAGCAACAGTCAGAACATGAAAACGATAATCATCCCCTCTCTGTTCGTGTTTGGCGGGAGGGGACGGAGGAAACAAGCAGCACAATTACCCAGCCACCAATACAGCATGGGCTTGAACCTTAGGAAAGAGGCCGACATATGAGTGCATTCTTGCTGCACTATATGCAACATGATCCTCGTATAGTTATGATTCAAAATAGTGCTGACGACTGGGTTGCCACTCTATTAGATCCACGTTATTAGAGTAAGTTTTGCCAGATGCTTTCCGCCCTGGAAAGCGACCCGCGAATGCTGGAGTATCGAAACATGCTTTTACACAACCTTAAGATAGGTTTTCCCCAAGCCAGCAGTGAGGCACACAGAGTTCATGGCAGCTCTACACTTCCAACCTCCTTCACGTCAATTCGTCAACGCCAAAATATTAACAGCAGCAGTAGTGTAAGTGGCAGAAGCACATTTTTTAGACCAGCTCATGCACCTGCACAACAGAGTCTGACACGTGGTGAATGACTGGAGAGGATGGTGTCCTCCTGATTGGGTTGGCTGTACTGGAAGAGGTTTTTGTTCCTAATTCTACAATTTCTACTGTAGTGAAATTATTGCCACTTTGCTGGTGTCTGGCACTAATTTTTGGAACTATGGAGAATCCTGATTGGGTTTCAATCTATTCGGTTTGGCTGTAGTGGAAGAGGTTTCTGTCTCCATTAAATTACTTCTGCTCTGGTGAAATTGATGCCACTTTGCTGGGGTCTGCCACTAATTTTTGGAAATGTGGAGAATCCTGATTGGGTTTTAATCAATTCGGTTTGGCTGTAGTGGAAGAGGTTTCTATCTCCACTAAATTACTTCTACTCTGATGAAATTGATACCACTTTGGTGGTGTTAGACCCTAATTTAGGGAAATGTAAACACTTCTGATTGAGTCACCAACTACTGGGTTGGCTTTAGGGGAAGATGTGTCGTTCCTAATTCTACAATTTCTACTGTACTGAAATTGATGCCACTTTGCTGGTGTCTACCACTAATTTTTGGAAATATGGGGAATCCTGATTGGGTCTCTGTCTATTGGGTTTTGCTGTCGTGGAAGAATGGTCGGTCACCATTATACTAGTTCTACTCTAGTGAAATTAATTCCTTGGTGCAGATATTTTTGTCATAGGGGTACACAAGATATAATCAAAATTGTTTTTCTCAGTACCGTGATTTACAAAGCAGGCTATATTTCATCTTTTAATTTTTCGGTGCTGATATTGCTCTCCATACAGGGGGTCACATTAGTAATGAGAGAGCACTAAATGTACTCAACTTAGTGGTTCAGCGGTTTCTCAAAATCTACCCAGATCTGCCAGAGCTGCTTGTGAAAGTACAACGAGTGTGTGCCCATTTCAAAAAGTCAGCTATAGCTTCCGCCACCTTGGCATATGCTGCTTCCAGCTCACCAACTATTGTGCGATGTCATCACATATTGGAAATCAACGTTGCAGATGTTGGGGAGGATTTGTGAGCAGCAGACGGCAGTTGTGAATACCAGCTTCAACACGCTCATCGGCATTCAGGTCAGCCTCCGCACATAAGAACTGATGAGTGGGAATGGGTGTCTGACATTTGTGCCGTCCTCCAAAACTTTGAAGACTCCACCAAGATGGTGAGCGGTGATGACTAGAGATGAGCGGTGTTCGACTAGAACTGTTCACCAATCTCAAATTCGAGCTGTTTTGGGCGGTGTTCGAGTTGTTCGACGAACCCGAACGATTTGCAAAAAATTCGGCTGTTCGAGGTTATGTTCGATAACTGTTCGTGCACCAAAAGCGTGTCCTGCATGTCTGGCGCTATTTAGAGCACCAATCATGCAGGGATTGTCTGCCACTCACTGTAATGCCACAGCCATGGTGGTTGTGGCATTACAGTGATTGCCCAAATCGATGGGAACAGTGCCAACAGTGAAACATGAAAAGCCGGCAATTCAGCAGCGGCATACACCTGTACCCGACAATTTAGAACCGAAAGAATAGAGCTTCACACATAGATTAGATAGATATAAACATGTCAGCCACATATATACGAAGTACAGTGAAAGTACTGCTTACTGTACTTGTCATTTAGCGTAAAGGATTTATCAAAAAAAATAATAGTGTTTTCATGCACCGTCTCTTTAAAAAAGCCGGCCGGCAATTCAGCAGCTGTACCCGACAATTTATAACAGACAGAATAGAGCTTCACACATAGATTAGATAGATAGAAACATGTCAGCCACATATATACGAAGTACAGTGACAGTGTTGCTTACTGTACTTGTCATTTAGCGTAAAGGATTTATCAAAAAAAATAATAGTGTTTTCATGCACTGTCTCTTTAAAAAAGCCGGCCGGCAATTCAGCATCTGTACCCGACAATTTATAACAGACAGAATAGAGCTTCACACATAGATTAGATAGATAGAAACATGTCAGTCACATATATATGAAGTACAGTGATAGTGTTGGTTACTGTACTTGTCATTTAGTATTAAAATAAAGGATTTATTATTAAAAAAATTGGCGTGGGGTTCCCCTTAATTTTAGGCTCTAGCGGAGGTTAAGCAGACGGCTGGGGCAGATGTTTGAAGCCTGGGAAGGGGGTAATACCCACGGAGCTTCCCAGGCTACTAATATCAGCCCCCAGCTGAATACATAGCCTTTACTAGCTATTAAAATGGGGGACCCCCCAAAAAAAATGACGTGGGGTCCCCCCTAATTTAATAGCTAGCAAAGGCTAGGCAGACAGCTGGGGGCTGATATTAATAGCCCAGGAAGGGAGCCATGAATATTGGCCCCCTCCCAGGCTAGAAACACCAGCCGTCAGCCGCCCCAGAAATGGCGCATCCATAGGATGCGCCAATTCTGGCACTTAGCCTCGCTCTTCCACGCTGCCCTGGTGCGGTGGCAGGGGGTAATAGGGTTGGGGTTGATGTCAGCTTATAATGCCAGCTGACATCAAGCCCAGGTTAGTAATGGAGAGGCGTCTATAAGACACCCCCATTACTAACCCCATAGTCAAAGTTAAAAAAAACACAAACACCCAGAATAAAGTCCTTTAATTGAAATAAAGACACAATCCTTTATTGTTCTAAATTAAACCATACTTACCGTCACGCCCATTCCAGCTGAAGCCAACGATCTCCTGCAATAAAAGAAAAATAACAAAGCAACCTCATCCTTACCTTTCCATGGTTCCCACGACAGCTTCAGCTCTGCTACATCGAGATGACAGGCTGGACCGCAGCAGAACGCTGCCATCCAGCCTCTCATCCCGCAGACACTGAGAAGCGCAGGCTTGCTTGCGCTGCTCAGCGTCTCTCTGTGACGACATCCAGATGAGCCGAGTTCATGTCCAATGAACTCGGCTCACCTCATGCACGTCACTGACAGCGTGGGAAAATTCTCACGCTGAAGCGGTGAGTGCAGGAGAATTCTCCCACGCTGTCAGTGACGTGCATAAGGTGAGCTCATGTCCAATGAACTCAGCTCACCTCCTGCACGTCACTGACAGCGTGGGAGAATTCTCCTGCACTCAGCGCTTCAGCGTGAGAATTCTCCCACGCTGAAGCGCTGAGTGCAGGAGAATTTTCCCACGCTGTCAGTGACGTGCATAAGGTGAGCTCATGTCCAATGAACTCAGCTCACCTCCTGCACGTCACTGACAGCGTGGGAGTATTCTCCTGCACTCAGCGCTTCAGTGTGAGAATTCTCCCACGCTGAAGGGCTGAGTGCAGGAGAATTTTCCCACGCTGTCAGTGACGTGCATGAGGTGAGCCGAGTTCATTGGACATTAACTCGGCTCATCTGGATGCCCTCACAGAGAGACACTGTGGAGCGCAAGCAAGCCTGCGCTTCTCAGTGTCTGCGGGATGACAGGCTGGATGGCAGCGTTCTGCTGCGGTCCAGCCTGTCATCTCGATGTAGCAGAGCTGAAGCTGTCATGGGAACCATGGAAAGGTAAGGATGATGTTGCTTTATTATTTTTCTTTTATTTCAGGAGATCGTTGGCTTCAGCTGGAATGGGCGTGATGGTAAGTATGGTTTAATTTAGAACAATAAAGAATTGTGTCTTTATTTCAATTAAAGGACTTTTTTCTGGGTGTTGTGTTTTTTTTAAATACTTTACTAGAAATTCATGGTGGTCATGTCTAATATTGGCGTGACCCCATGAATTTCGGGCTTAGGGCCAGCTGATAATGCCAAGCTGGCCCTAACCCCTTTATTACCCAGTGAGCCACCGCATCAGGGCCCTGGATGAGTTGGGTACAGCGCCAGAAGATGGCGCTTCTATGAACGCGCCATTTTCCGGGGTGGCTGCGGACTGCAATTTGCAGCGGGGGTGGCCCAGAAAGCTTGGGCCTCCCTGCGCTGCGGATTCCAGCCCCCAGCTGCCTAGTTGTACCTGGCTGGACACAAAAACAGGGCGAAGCCCCACGTCAATTTTCTTTAAATTATTTCATGAAATAATTAAGAAAAAAAGGGCTTCCCTATATTGTTGTGTCCGGCCAGGTACAAATAGGCAGCTGGTGGTCGGGGGCAGCCCGTTCCTGCCTGCTGTACCTGGCTGGACACAAATATAGTGCGAAGCCCCACGTCAATTTTTTTTTAATTATTTCATGAATTTCCTGAAATAATTTAAAAAAATTGAAGTGGGGCTTCGCACTATATTTGTGTCCAGCCAGGTACAGCAGGCAGGAACGGGCTGCCCCCATCCACCAGCTGCCTATTTGTACCTGGCCGGACACAACAATATAGGGAAGCCCTTTTTTTCTTAATTATTTCATGAATTTCATGAAATAATTAAAAAAAATTGAAGTGGGGCTTCGCACTATATTTGTGTCCAGCCAGGTACAGCAGGCAGGAACGGGCTGCCCCCATCCACCAGCTGCCTATTTGTACCTGGCCGGACACAACAATATAGGGAAGCCCTTTTTTTCTTAATTATTTCATGAATTTCATGAAATAATTAAAAAAAATTGAAGTGGGGCTTCGCCCTATTTTTGTGTCCAGCCAGGTACAACTAGGCAGCTGGGGGCTGGAATCTGCAGCGCAGGGAGGCCCAAGCTTTCTGGGCCCCCCCCCCGCTACAAATTGCAGTCCGCAGCCACCCCGGAAAATGGCGCGTTCATAGAAGCGCCATCTTCTGGCGCTGTACCCAACTCATCCAGGGCCCTGGTGCGGTGGCTCACTGGGTAATAAAGGGGTTAGGGCCAGCTTGGTATTATCAGCTGGCCCTAAGCCCAAAATTCATGGGGTCACGCCAGTATTAGACATGACCGCCATGAATTTCTAGTAAAGTATTTAAAAAAAACACAACACCCAGAATAAAGTCCTTTAATTGAAATAAAGACACAATTCTTTATTGTTCTAAATTAAACCATACTTACCATCACACCCATTCCAGCTGAAGCCAACGATCTCCTGCAATAAAAGAAAAATAATAAACCAACCTCATCCTTACCTTTCCATGGTTCCCACGACAGCTTCAGCTCTGCTACATCGAGATGACTGGCTGGACCGCAGCAGAACGCTGCCATCCAGTCTGTCATCCCGCAGACACTGAGAAGCGTAGGCATGCTTGCGCTCCTCACTGTCTCGCTGTGACGGCATCCAGATGAGCCGAGGTCATGTCCAATGAACTCGGCTCACCTCATGCACGTCACTGACAGCGTGGGAAAATTCTCACGCTGAAGTGCTGAGTGCAGGAGAATTCTCCCACGCTGTCAGTGATGTGCATGAGGTGAGCTCATGTCCAATGAACTCAGCTCACCTCCTGCACGTCACTGACAGCGTGGGAAAATTCTCCTGCAATCAGCGCTTCAGCGTGAGAATTTTCCCACGCTGTCAGTGACGTGCATGAGGTGAGCCAAGTTCATTGGACATGAACTCGGCTCATCTGGATGTCGTCACAGAGAGACGCTGAGCAGCGCAAGCAAGCCTGCGCTTCTCAGTGTCTGCGGGATGACAGGCTGGATGGCAGCGTTCTGCTGCGGTCCAGCCTGTCATCTCGATGTAGCAGAGCTGAAGCTGTGGTGGGAACCATGGAAAGGTAAGGATGAGGTTGCTTTATTATTTTTCTTTTATTGCAGGAGATCGTTGGCTTCAGCTGGAATGGGCGTGACGGTAAGTATGGTTTAATTTAGAACAATAAAGGATTGTGTCTTTATTTCAATTAAAAGACTTTATTCTGGGTGTTTGTGTTTTTTTTAACTTTGACTATGGGGTTAGTAATGGGGGTGTCTTATAGACGCCTCTCCATTACTAACCTGGGCTTGATGTCAGCTGGCATTATAAGCTGACATCAACCCCAACCCTATTACCCCCTGCCACCGCACCAGGGCAGCGTGGAAGAGCGAGGCTAAGTGCCAGAATTGGCGCATCCTATGAATGCGCCATTTCTGGGGCGGCTGACGGCTGGTGTTTCTAGCCTGGGAGGGGGCCAATATTCATGGCTCCCTTCCTGGGCTATTAATATCAGCCCCCAGCTGTCTGCCTAGCCTTTGCTAGCTATTAAATTAGGGGGGACCCCACGTCATTTTTTTGGGGGGGTCCCCCATTTTAATAGCTAGTAAAGGCTATGTATTCAGCTGGGGGCTGATATTAGTAGCCTGGGAAGCTCCGTGGGTATTACCCCCTTCCCAAGCTTCAAACATCTGCCCCAGCCGTCTGCTTAACCTCCGCTAGAGCCTAAAATTAAGGGGAACCCCACGCCAATTTTTTTAATAATAAATCCTTTATTTTAATACTAAATGACAAGTACAGTAACCAACACTATCACTGTACTTCATATATATGTGACTGACATGTTTCTATCTATCTAATCTATGTGTGATGCTCTATCTTTCTGTTCTAAATTGTCGGGTACCGCTGCTGAATTGCCGGCCGGCTTTTTTAAAGAGACAGTGCATGAAAACACTATTATTTTTTTAAATAAATCCTTTACACTAAATGACAAGTACAGTAAGCAACACTCTCACTGTACTTATTATATATGTGACTGACATGTTTCTATCTATCTAATCTATGTGTGAAGCTCTATTCATTCTGTTCTAAATTGTCGGGTACAGATGCTGAATTGCCGGCCGGCTTTTTTAAAGAGACGGTGCATGAAAACACTAATATTTTTTTTAATAAATCCTTTACACTAAATGACAAGTGCAGTAACCAACACTGTCACTGTGCTTCTTATATGTGTGACTGACATGTTTCTATCTATCTAATCTATGTGTGATGCTCTATTCCTTCTTGTCTAAATTGTCGGGTACCGGTGTATGCCGCTGCTGAATTTGCCGGCCGGCTTTTTTAAAGAGAGTGTCTTCTGAGCAGTTTGTCAGCTTTTGGACACCTTTGCAGGTGTTTTCTATGTGTTTCTATGTGTTTTTGTTTGCCTGCCATTGGTTTTAACGGTGTTCGACGGTGTTCTAAGGTGTTCGACGAACAGTTCGACGAACAGTTCCTCGAACATCCCGGTGTTCGACGAACCGAACCGAACCCGAACACTACGGGGGTGGCTCAACATTAGTGATGACGCCATAATTAGCATCACCATCCCGCTTCTCTGTCTACTGAAATGTTCGTTGCTCACAGTTAAAAAGGAGGCATTGCAGGCAGAGCAATGAAAACTGCAGCCCAGCCTCATCTCATCTCAATGCGGATTGGGTGATAATGAGAAGAAGAATGAAGATCAGGAGTCGTCCGCTTGGGGAGGACAGGGAACTCTTGGCTGTCTTGGAAGTCTTCATACCCTTCTTTCAGTCTGTGGGAAAGCTGTATGAGTTTCGCTTAACGATCTTCAGTGGCCTAAACCATGGCTTTGCTTATGCACGTTATTTCTCAAAACGCATTGCAGATCAGGCCATTGTCCAACTTTGTAGTGATTAAATTCAAGGCTTAAAGAAAGATCTTTGCCTGTGATTAAGTACCACCGAGAAGTGGGAGCTGATGTTGGATGGGCTGCCATTGCTTATGCAACGAGCTGCATTAGAGGACTTCCTGGGAGAAATGACAGCTGGAGTAGATACGATTTCCCTCTATGCCAGTCCTTTCACCGAGCTAAAGAATATGGCTGTAGTGAAATACAACTCTCACTGAGAAGCAGTGTCAGACTGAAGAACATTGGGCCCACCAGAGGATTTGATTCTGAGGGATGACCTTTCTGCCCCGGTAAAGAGCCCCATAGCAGCTGCAAGTTTTGCGCTATGAACTCTCCTGAAGGAGAAGCCCGGGCCCACCAGAGGATTCTCCAGTTCTCTGGTGGGCCGGTCCAACCCTGCCGAGAAGCCTCCCTGTCTAAGAAAAGTGTGTGGGAAGGTTCCCGGACACTCTATGGCTATTTTTTTTTACTGTGGACTGGCTCCATACCATCAATGGCCACATTCATTTGTCCACGTGTTTGTGGTTAGGTGGTCCTTCCCACTAAGTGCACTGGGGAGGGCATGGGTAATGTTCTGGGACCCGTGCTTGTGAGAGGCAGGGACGACACCCGGAGAAATAGAAGCAGCTGGGGACCGAGTATAGAAACCCGGCATCTGCCGCCATGAGGTGGTGAAAAGCTTCCACCTCTTCCAGGATAAAAGGCAACATTTGAAGTGCAAGCAGCTGTCCAGAAATGTGGCAGGTTAGTATTGTGGCCTGTGGGTGGGTGGCTTGCTTCATACTTGCGCTTGCATTCCAAGTAACAGAAAACTAAGGAGATGGATGGCCTCAGCATCATCACAACCTGAAAAGGTTTGAACTATGAACTCTCCTCATGGAGAAGCCAGGGCCCACCGTAGGATTCTCCGGTTCTCTGGTGGGCCCATCCAACCCTGCCGAGAAGCATCACTGGCTAAGAAAAGTGTGTGGGAATGTTCCCGGACACTCTATGGCTGATTTTTTACTGTGGACTTTTTTTTACTGTGGACTGGCTCCAGCAATCCATAAGATTGCAATCTATAAGATTACTGGCTCCCAATTGCCCAGCGTATCCAGTTCAAACTACTAACACTGACGTACAAAGCCATCCATAACCTTTCTTCTCCTTACATCTCTGAACTAATCTCCCAATATATTCCCTTACATGATCTCCAGTCCTCCCTAGACCTCCTTCATTCCACAGTTATTTGTTCCTCACCCAATCACCAATACTTCTACCAAATATCCCCCAGCCTCTGGAATTCTGTGCCTCAACATGTCCGATTAGCCACCATATTCGGATCCTTCAGACACAATCTGAAAACCCATCTCTTCAAGACAGCCTAGAGCCTTAAATTGCCTCGCTGCCACCTCACCTCAACACCGCCGGAGCTAATGCAACTCCACAACCTACTGTCTCCATTCCTGTAGAATGTAAGGCTGCAAGTGCAGAGTCTATAAGACTTAAGATGCAATATGGCACCTTGGCAAAGCCCAGTTATGTTCTCCCTCTGATATCTAACAATAACAAACAGGTCATGATGGAGAAACTTGCACCACTCAGTGTCTTCAGCTCCTTTGTGAGAAACTAATGTTTGCTCAGCCAGTCTACCAAATAAAATTCCTGAGGTACGGAAATTGTGGATGGCTTTGTTTCTGGTACTGGGTGCTAATACCAAACCGTGGCGTGCCATTCACTGGATTTTCCTGGCTGGTTGGAGACAAGCTAATTCCCACAGAAATCATTACCAGCAAGCTAAGGAGATGGTGGCCTCTATCATCATGAAGGAGTTTGCTCATTGTCTAGTAGTCTGGCTTTTATACTAAAGATCCTGCTCATTTTTATAGTTTTAAGTGAGAACGCAGAGACCGTGATTTCTGCAGCAGCGCTTCCAGGCCAGGAAAGTGGCAGAGAAATTGTTGTACCATGAGGTTGAGGATGCAAGCCATGCAAGGCACGTGTTTGAGGTTGCCCAGGCGTAGGGCCGCCACCGGGTCTGCACCATTATCGCACACGGCCTTACCTTGGTCCAGGTTCTGTGGAGACAGCCATTGCTCAAACTCGGCCTGGAGACTTGTCCACAACTCTTCAGCTGTATGACTGCGATCTCCAAGTCATATTAATTTTAACACTGCCTGATTGCGGTGATACCTGGCTGCGCAGTACAGAGGTGGGGGGGATTCTCTCTTCACTGTTGGAACACGTATCTCAGTAAGGCAGAGGTTGAGGGCGCAGGTGGAGGACCTAGAGGAGGTGGAGGATGCAGAAGCACTGGAGAAAGTGTTAGTTACAGAAGTTTGTCCCGCAAGCCTTGGGGATTCCAACACTTGCTGTCTAGTGACACCTTAGTGTCTAGTGGTTTAGTTCTCCATTCTCTAGTGCGTAGTGGTGTAGTTCTCTAACCCTAGCTGTTTAGTAGGTTAGTTTTCCAACCCCTGTTGCCTTATTAGTTTAGTTTTCCAACCCCTGTTTTCTATTAGTTTAGTCCTTCATGTTCTGGTGTGTATTTGTTTCATTCTCCAACCTTAGCTGTTTAGTAGTTTAGTTCTCCATCCCCTGTTGTATATTAGTTTAGCTCTCCATGTTTTGGTGTGTATTTATTTCTTTCTCCAACCCATCCATGCCCACCCCCAGGGGTTAACGTCTGGTGATGAAGGTTTGGATTCTTCCAGACCCTACTTCGTTCAGGCCTGGATCAACTGAAAAAAAATTTTGACATCACTACACATGCTTTCCCCCTCTTGAGTCCGTGAAGCTTTGGATCAGACCTCTGATGCCCTGGAATAGAATGTGTGAACAGCTCTACAGACTCGCTCATCTGTGCTTCCCCACAGTGAGTTGGCCAGTTGGAGAGTTGTGACGTGGGTGAAAACAAGGGTAATTGGGGTGGCACCTCTGAGGACTGTACTGTGTGTGATGTTAAGGTGGAGGAAGAGGAGCAGAGGCCACCTGATGCAGTGCTTGTCATCTACTGGAGCACATGTTACTCCTGCCCCTCATCTACAAGGCATACCGCTGTGTGACTGCCAAAGAAAGGGAGTGGAGTCCAGTAACTGAAGTTTTCAAAATACTGCACAATTGCTCACTGCAGCAAAACAAACTACTTCTCATCTCTCATATCATATGTGTCTCACAACCCTAAACAACTATTCAGTACTTTCAAGTCCCTCTTCTGTCCACCAGCTTCCCCGCACTCTCCTTTCATCTCAGCTGAAGACTTAGCCTCATTCTTCAAGCAGAAGATTGACAACATAGGACAAAGCTTTTGCTTAAAGTCCCAACAGCCCCTTCTCTCATAACGACTCAACTCTCCTCCTCCAAAACCAGTTTCTCCGCCATCACGGAAGATCATCTTTACGCTGCAAATCACATCTCACAACGTGTGAACTTGATCTAATGCCATCCCACCGCATTCCAAACCATTACCACAGTTTTCATCTCAAACCTAACCCTCCTCTTCTACCTGTCACTAAAAACTGGTGTTTTCCCCTCATGATTCAAACATACCTCGATCACACCCATCCTCCAAAAGCCCTCCCTTGACCCATTCTATGTTTAACTTTTGCCCCATCTCACTTCTTCCCTATGCCTCCAAACTACTGCATCAACACATCTATTTTGAACTGTCCTCCCACCTCTCCTCCTGCTCCCTCTTTGACCGCTTACAATCAGGCTTCCGACCTCACCATTCCACTGAAACTGCCCTGACTAAAGTCACCAACGACCTATTAACTGCCAAATCCAAGCCAGACTACTCTGTCTTCCTCCTCCTACACCTGTCATCTGCCTTCGACACAGTAGACCATGCCCTCTTATTATAGACTCTCATCACTTGGCATCACAGACTTAGTCCTGTCTTGGATCTTTTCATACCTAACTGACAGGACATTCAGTGTCTCCCACTCACACACCACCTCCTCATCTCACCCCCTATGTATCGGTGTCCCCTAAGATTCAGTTGTAGGACCCAGACTCTTCTCCATCTACACCTTTGGCCTGGGACAGCTGATGGTCTGATGGCTTTCAGTATCACCTCTATGCTTATGACACACAGATCTACCTCTCCGGACCTGATATCACCTCCTTACTAACCAGAATCCCACAATGTTTGTCATGTACAAGTGTCAGTCAATAAGTAATGCCTGCTATTTTTTTTCTCCTTTTAATTGGCAAGAAACTCAAATGCAATTACATAGGTTGAAAACCACAACATTAACGATTAATTTGTCACTTTTCAATATAATCTCCATCCATTTCCACAGTCTTGGTCCACCGTTTAACAAAGGCATTTATTCCAGCAGGGTAAAAAGCATTCTTGGGACCCACCGTGCACAAACTTTTTTGCATCCCAGTTGTCCAATAATTTTCATCACACTGCCTGTACTGAGGCAGATAATGCCACACAATTCATCTGGAGTCACCCGGCGGTCACCACGAATGATGTCATCGACTCGCTGAATGTTGCTTGGAGTCACTGCGGTTACTGTCCTGCCACTCCTCATTTTTTCAGCCAATGGTGATGGCCCTTCAGTTGTGTTACAGCGACGAACCCATCGTCTAACAGTACTGACATCCACTGTTGCATCACTGTACACATTTTTCAGTCTCTCATGAATTCGAATGAGCGTTTCACCTTCTGCATGCAAGAATTCAATCACAGAACGTTGTCTAATACGAACATCAATGTCAGCCATTTTGCAAACGGATACAGTCCTGCCACCTGTTGGTGCAGGAAGTTGCAATTGCTGTGGATTGGAGAAGAAGGTTTGAGGAATTGTGCCAAATTCGAATATTTAACATAACTACCTTATTTAAGGAGAGAAAAAATAGGAGGCATTACTTATTGACTGACTCTCGTATTTCATCTTTTTTCTCTGCTAGATTTATAAAAATTAACATGGATAAAAAAGAATGCATCATCTTTCCACCATCTCATTCAGCCCCCACCAACTGACCTAACAATCAAAGTGAATGGCTGCCCACTCTCCCCAGTCCTGCTAGCTTGACTCTGATCTGTCCTTCAAATGTCAGATCCAAGCCCTTTCCACTTGCTGCTGACTCCAACTCCAAAGTATCTTGGGGATCCGCACATTCCTCAACCATGAATGTAGAAAACACCTGTGCACGCCCTCATCATCTCCCGCTTCGACTACTACAAGCTCCTGCTCTGCGGCCTCCCTCCTAAAACTCTCGCACCCCTCCAATCTATCTTAAACTGTGCTGGCCGCATAATTCACCTGTCACCCTGCTATTCCCAGGCTTCTCCCCTCTGTCAATCCCTGCCCTTGCTCCCTGTTGCCCAGAGACTCCAGTTGAAAAGCCTAACTTTGGCATACCAAGCCATCGAAAACCTGTCTTCTCCATACATGTGTGACCTAGCCTCCCTGTACTAGTTACCTGCACGCAACTTCCCATTCTTCCAAGATCTCCTTCTCTACTTCCCTCTTATCTCGTCTTGTCACAATCGCATACAAGATTTGTACTGTGAATCTCCACTACTGTGTAACTCTGTACCCCAACACATCAGACTGTTGCCTACCGTGCAAACCTTGAAAAGGGAGCTGAAGACCCACTTCTTGTGACAAGCATACAATCTGCGGTAACCCTCGCTCCAGCATACCGCTGCACAACTAGCGATACCCTGACCTACTGTATCCTCGCCCATCCCTTGTAGATTGTTTGTGCGCCCTCGCGGGTAGGGTCCTCTCTTCTCTTGTACCAATCGGTGACCCCTTTTGACATGTAAAGCGCTACGGAATAAATGACGCTGTAATAGTTTTAATAATTATAGTACTTGTACTCTGGGTCAATTTATGGCACTTTCCAGGTGTCTACCCCTAATTTGATGTGTTTTAGCCACTTTTGCGCCGTTTTAAGGTGTGTATGCATTTTTTTTGTCCCCCATTTAATCCTATGGCGTTCGGTAACGTTTTGCGATCCTAATCCGAATCAAATATTGAAACATTCGCTCATCTCTATACACAACTCTGTTGTGCACTGCTTATATTGTGCTCCATGCACGAGTACACCTTTGAAACTCTATTTTTTTCTGTTCCTACAGCGCTACATTAAGGAAGCCGCATCTGACCTTTTATGTGTGGTGCCCCTGTGGGTTCAGTCGCCACAGAGGTACTGCATCTCACCCAGAGGTGTGGTATCCCACTCTCAGGTAAGGATGGAGTACTACCCGAGACCCACACACTTGCATCCATTACACTCCACTTCAGAGGGAAGGGCGAGATTGCTCCTAAGGGAGAGCACAGTCCCTGGTCCCTAGCTGGAGGGTGGAACCATGTAGTGGGTGTGGGTGGAGGAAGAAGTTTAGGGGAGAAATTCAGCAGTAGTATAAGGAGGAATGAAACCATCTAGAAGCAGCCAGTCCTGCTCAGGAGAGCAGTGGCGGAGGTCCAGGCTCCTGGCTCCAGTGCATGGAGCAGGAGTTGAGAGGAGTGAGGCCTAGTAAGAGAGGCCCAGGAAAGAAAGAGAGAGGACGGGAGCAGAGGGAAGGCTCCAGAGACAGAGGGAATCCCAGAGGCACGGTGAGTGCAGGAAGCCACCCGTGCGCCCGAATCTGCAGGAACTTGGAGGGATCAGGCCCCAGAGGGGACCGGCCCCTAAACTATTGGAGAGCTACAAGGCTCATCTAGATAACCGGAGGCTGCTGTACTTGCAAGGTGCAGCTGCCAACCACCACAATTATATCGCCGAAAAGGTGGCCACAGAGGGTCCAGGGGACTGCAGGTCGCCCGACAAAATCCAAGGCTGCCGGCTTGGGACACTGATTGTGATGCGCAGGGCAGGAGGGTGAAAGCCAGCTCAGGAAGACGACCAAGGAAGGCACATAGAACGGGGTCCCGTTTAAATACTCCTGAGATACTTGAGAGATTGCTGAACCCCTTCCTTGGTGAATTCAGGACGACGTGTGAGGTTACTCTAGTACTGGTAGCTTGGAGTTCAACAACTTTGAGTAAACCTGGAAGACTGCACCCCACTGTGTCCTAGAATTATTATCTGCGCCATCACCTGCACTACACTGCATAGCAACAGCTACCTCAATAACCATCACTTACTGCCCTGGAGCTAAGCTCTGCCTGTGGAGAGCTGAACCAACTCTGCTGCGTCATCATCAGCTCCAGAGGATCTGCACCACAGCGGCGGCTCCATATAGCCACATACCACAGGTGGCATCACAAACATTATATAAAAACTATATTCCCTTTTCTTTATTCCCCTTTTATTGACCGCCCTGGGTCATGGAGCGGGTCACTGCCACTGTGACTTCCCCCAGCACCGACCGGCCCGGCTACCGAGTACCCCACGGCCCAGGGGCGCGTCATATTTGGCGTCACGAACAGGATTCGAAGCCCGGTATAAATGGGTCCTGTGTGCCACAAAGACTGTGTATAACTGTATAAACTGCAGCCATTACTGTAGCACACGCGGAGTTAATGATATGTGAGATGCCCCATCGTGGGTGGGGCCTCAGAAACAGTTCCAAAATAGGCCCCTCCCACTTGTATAGACTGTACCTGAGTTGTCTGTCACTCAGGCTGAAAGGTGCCAGCCTTCCCCTTGGCATCCGACTGAGGGGGGAGATTGTCGCCTCCCCCTGCAGAGGGCTGTGTGATCCCATCCATCCCATCCATCCCAGCTGCTGCAGCTCTGTGCTGTGTGATCCCATCCATCCCATCCATCCAAGGTGCTGCATCTCTGTTAATACAATACAAGTGTGAGATGCTGTGCAGCAAGAGTGCAGCTGTACAGTGACTAGGAGAGCAGTCTCGGTGACCAGCTGTGCAAGGAGTGACGACATAAGCATTTGGAGCGGTGTGTCCTGCCCCGGCAAAGGTTAACTAGGGGGGAAGAAAGATGCCCACCTTAGGAGAAGCTCCAACAGCGGGTGCTGCCGCAGCCCTCATAATGCCACTGTCTATGCCATACATCTCAGGAGCGGCCTGGTTACCATAATATTCAGGGGAGAGGGGGTGGTACGCGCTTGATGTACAGAAGGCGAGCACGGAGGACATGCCCCTGACTTCTGGTGTCGCTGACCCTGGCTGTCCACAAGAAGCTTCTGCTCCGGCTGCAGCTAAGTACCTTAGAGACAGGGTCATCTACACCAGGCACAGAGGAGAGCATGGGTGGTACACCCTGAATATGTGCAGAATGGAGGAGGAGAATGCACCCCTGCCATCTAGAGCTGACTGACCCGGCTGGGCCAGCCTACAGTGGACAGGTGTCTCCCAGGAGGGAGCACCACTATTGAACCATCAGTTAAAAGTGAAAGAAACTGTATATAGTTACCCGTAGGGGTATAGCAGGAATGCTGTGAGTTTAAAAAGTTTTTGTTTATTTGTTTTGTGTACCCGGTTAAGGCACAAAGAACTGACAGGCTGATGACTGTGAGCAGCCAAAAACTTTTAAACTGTATATGACTAGCCCAGGGAATGGGGATGACTCGGTACCCGGGCCTTTGCCTTTGGGGATGTCGCGGTGGTCGGTTCCCGGGCCCGTACCCTGGGGTCGCTCTTTAAAAAGGGGATAATAGGTTTCTTAGTTTTATAAAAGTTCGTGACGCCACCTGTGGCTTCTGGTGAGAATCGCCAGCGCTGCGCAGTCCACTGAGGCCGATGATAAGGCAGCTCGATGGTATAGCTCCCCACAGGTGGAGCTAGGCCTCAGGGCAGCGGGGATGTAAGGATGCAGGACAGGTGTGACCCAGCCAGGTCAGAGCAAGAACAGAGACAGACACGATAGTCACTTCAGTACCTTTTACTGGTGGAAAATCAGGCACATACCGGAGCACTGTAGGGTGAAGGGTGCATATCAGGATCCTCCCCAATGAGCGGGTGTAGGGCCTCCTGTTTCTTGTCTCTGCGTAGTAAGTTTCTGACCTGCCTGGATCTAGGCCTTACATTGTCTCTGTCCTGCGCTGGCTGACCTTGTGGTAGGGCCTTTTCTTGGAATACACGCACCTCAGCTTGCAGGGCCTATGTGTTTCCCGGCTCTGTTACGTATCAGCACTTTAGCGATCCTGGGACCTGCAGTTCTTCAGGGATTCCAGTTATGCCTTATTGGGTCATAGAGATCCCGGTAAGCTTTGGACCCGGTGTCCGGTAAATGCTTCGGGGTGAGCCAGTTAAACTCCTCTGCCCCCTATGTACTAACTCTCCACTCGCCTTTGGCCTACTCAGGCCCTCACTAGGCCATACACACTAACGGCAGCTTGCCGCGCTTCACCGATCTTATGGCGCCGGCACACCTAAAGTGCACTACTCTGAGCTACAACTGAGTCTGGACTGTGCTCCACTGCAGTCTGACCTCTCTCAGGCTTCTCTACTGCAGGAATTCTCTCAACAGACTTGGCTCTCAGGCCGGCTCCAGACAGCACAGCCTGGCTCCACCTTCCTTATTTATATCCCTAACGGGCTCCCTCTGCTGGTCTGAGGTGGAAGGTGGAGATGTGTGAATGTTTATGGGGGCCTCTTGTGGAGGAATCCATCAATGCACACTTCTAGGATCTGTGATACCAAGTGCAGCTGGGCGTCACATATATAGTTTGCACTTCTTAAGGTGCTTCTTATTGGTTTTATATAGATCACAGAACAAAAACCCGTTTGGCGTGGTCGAAGACGTGGTCCAACACCTGGATCACCTATGCCCTGCAGCCAGGCCCAGGGCCTACGTTGAGGGTTTTTGGATGGGTCCCTCAAATTGCACCTTCTTCAGTGAGATGGACACCTGGCTATAGATTTCACTGTAGTTTATGGAAAATGTTTGATAGGGAAAAATATTTTATTGATGTGAGGAGAATTTTATTGTAAGAAAGTTTCATAATGTTTTATAAGCAGATATAGTAACATGTAACATTCAAGAAAATGTGCCTCCCATAAAGGGAAGACAATGTTTTGATTATTCTTATATGTGATGCATCTAAAACTTTTTGTATGTCTAAAGTACCTTGTTTTTACTCTGTTCCAGCCCGCGGGCGTGCTGTGTTTTACCAGGGGGGTATGTGGTGCCCCTGCGGGTTCAGTCGCCACAGAGGTACTGCATCTCACCCAGAGGTGTGGTATCCCACTCTCAGGTAAGGATGGAGTACTACCCAGGACCCACACACTTGCATCCATTACACTACACTTCAGAGGGAAGGGCGAGATTGCTCCTAAGGGAGAGCACAGTCCCTGGTCCCTAGCTGGAGGGTGGAACCATGTAGTGGGTGTGGGTGGAGGAAGGAGCTTAGAGGAGCACTTCAGCAGTAGTATAAGAAGGAATGGAACCATCTAGAAGCAGCCAGTCCTGCTCAGGAGAGAAGTGGAGGCGGTCCACGCTCCTGGCTCCAGTGCTTGGAGCAGGAGTTGAGAGGGGTGGGGCCTATTAAGAGAGGCCCAGGAGAGAGATAGAGAGGACGGGAGCAGAGGGAAGGCTCCAGAGACAGATTGGATCCCAGGGGCATGGTGAGTGCAGGAAGCCACCCGTGAGCCCGAATCTGCAGGAACGTGGAGAGATCAGGCCGCAGAGGGGGCCGGCCCCTAAACTAGTAGAGAGCTACAAGGCTCAGCTAGATAACCGGAGACCGCTGTACTTGCAAGGTGCAGCTGCCAACCACCACAATTATATCGCCGAAAAGGTGGCCAAAGAGGGTCCAGGGGACTGCTGGTCACCCGACAAGATCCGCCCAACCGCCCAACTGACTGTAGGGAACCACAGATGGTCGAGTCTGCAGAGCTGTTCACACATTCTATGCCATTTTTTATGTTGGATCTGGGGTAGGACGAAGTAGGGTCTGAGCAGAATCCTAACCCTCATCACCAAATGTTAACCACCATAGGGGGAGTTGATCCTGATGAGACTCAGATACCTGAGGTGCATGTGTGACACCCCAGGGGTCTGGTTGCCACAGTGATAGAGATATTATGTCTGAGAGCAGGTGGGAGGTCCTTTGGTCAGGGATCCTGTGCATGCCACACCTCCTGCCCAGTCTTGGGAGGGGAAGAACTTCCCCTGTATAAACCCGGGGCTGAGGCAGGGTGAGTCAGACAAGGAGAGTGGAGAAGAGAAGCAGCATAGGAAACAGCAGAGTTACAAGGAGTCAGGGGCTGGCAGCTACAGAGCTCGCCCTGACTAAGAAGATTCTTTACCGGACCCGGAGTCCGAGGCTGTGGGGACTAACTCCTACCCAGCAGCAGAATCCGTCGGGCAGGGGATTTCAGGTCCTCTGGCCCAGAAGCCCGAAGGCACGGTCACACGCGTGGGACCAGCACCGCCATCGTGGAGCGGAAGCCATTAGAAGGCCCCGAGTCACCGGCCATACGGGTGAGCACCACACGGTACACTCAGGGACGTGGGCTACTTACATCAGCTTCTAGCAAGGTAGCCAGAAGAGTACAGTCAGTTTGGGAGGCCTACAACTACGCCTGGCCAGGGGAGATCCCATCTGCTCAAAGACTGACCAGGCCCCGTTTGCTAGCAAGTACTCCGGGAGGGTCTGTCGTTGTTACCAGTAAAGACCCTGAACTACACCGTACCGTCTCTGAGTGGTTCCTGCTACCCCCATCATCCACGTCGGCTGCCCTGAGGCCATACCCCTCCCGTTGGGGGTTATACTATCACGCTGCACAATCCTACCACCGGCCTCAGCGGTCTGCCCTGCAGCAGCAGCTTCCTGACTGCACTCAACGGGTGGCGTAGTCATCAACTATTTACTACTAATAGACTGCCGTCTAGTTTGACTCCCTGGGCACGGACCGGGTCACCGCCACGAGATTACAACCCTCCACGGATCCGGCTCCGGGTAAGCTCCCGCGTGCGCACCGCAGCGCGACACAGGCCCAGGGGCGCGTCAACTTTGGCGTAGTCGGCAGGATTTCGTGCCCGCAACCACCGGGTACTGCGTGCCTGAAAAGCAAAGACTGTTCAAACTTACCAGTGGTGAAGGTTTCCCGCCATCCGGCGCCATCTTCTACCTTCTTCCCGCCATCCGCGAAGTTTTCCCGCCATCCGGCGCCATCTTCGACCTTCTTCCCGCCATCCGTGGAGTTTTCCCGCCATTGGACGCCATCTTGAGGACGCCGCGCGGGAAGAAGAGGGGCGTGGACTCCGAAAGCGCGCGAGAACTGAAGCCCCGCCTCACGTCCGGACGTTGCGTAAGGTCCTGGAAGGAGCCCAGCAGACGCCGACGTCACAGGAGCGCGACGGAAGGTCCTCAACCCTGACGATCCACTGCGGAGCCGCGGCCTACGGAAGAGGATCATCGCAAGGTAGGCCACGGTCCACTAGGGGGGAGGAAGATGTCGGATACGGAGGAGAGCTTCACTGCCTCAACCCCCGCCAGCGCTACCGCTGCTGCAGTTATGCCCTTCACCATGCCCTATATCCCGGGAGCAGCTTGGCTACCCCAGTACTCAGGGGAGTCACATACCCTGCATGACTTTAGAGAAAAGCTGGATAGCCTCTTCCAGGTGTACCCCCTCACAGAAGAGCAAAAAGTGAGCATCCTGGTGGCCCAACTAACCGGGGCAGCCAAAAGGGAAGTAAAATCCTGGCCACCTGGGAGGAAGACTGTCGCAGGGATACTAACCCGGCTGAAGGACACCTTTGATACCCGCACCTCAGCCGAGATTAAGCTTAGATTCTACGGGTGCAAGCAGCGAGCGCATGAGAGTATAAGGGACTATGCACTAAACCTACAAGAGGCCCTGAGGGCCATAAAGCAGACCGACCCTGATGGGGTGGGAAACGAGGACAGGCTGTTGACTGAACAATTTATAGAGGGTTTATATTGCAATGCCCACCGAACCCAGTTGCGGGCAATGGCCTTACAGGATCCCCATCTGGACTTTGCACAGTTCAAGGACAGAGCCATCCGGGTGCTCCGAGAACCGGCACCAGGTGGCGTTGTGACCCACAGACGAGACGCCCCACTACCACTTACTACCAGGAGGCGGCGCCCTTGTCAGCAGGGCCTGTGGGAGCTGATGCGCAGGCTTTGGACAATGACCCGGCTCCAGACCTACACCATCAGGTCCAAGAGCTAGTTAAGAGCGTTGCTGCGCTAACCCGAACTGTGCAGTCTTTACAGGTTTCCACCCCAGGGAAGATCCAGCTGGCATCCGGACCGGAGGACATCCCGTGGCGTCGACCAAGGAGGACCCCACCGGCCAGAGGAAGACCCAGTGACCGATACAGTGAGGACGGACGACCCATCTGCCGCCGCTGCAATCAACCCGGACATATGGCAAGGTACTGTTCTTTAAACGGGCACAACCTGGGGTAGAGGGCCAACCCCCAGGAAAAAGATCACCAGGCCCATCGAACTGGCGCGACAGATATGTGGGAGGACGTCCAGTCTTGCCTGTGGTACTGGATGGCATTCCCATGAGTGCCCTACTGGACACCGGGTCACAGGTCACCACCATCCCGTACGTGCTCTTCAAGCAGTACTGGAATGACTCGGATATTACCCGCTACCCCGACGACGACTTGAGTATCATCGCCAGCAATGGTCAGCCCGTGCCACAGATCGGATTTAAAGAGGTGACCATCAAAATTGGTAGAGTCGAACTGGCCGCACAGGGACTGATCATTGTAGATATTGATAAACATGAGAGTCACCCAAAAATAACTCTAGGAACTAACGTAATTGAAAATTGTCTTGCAGAGGTGATTTTCCTTTTACAGCAGGTTGCCAAGAACGCCAGCTCCGGCGAGCAGCGGGTGCTCCAGAAAGAGATCCGGGCACTGATGCAACGGCAACAAGTGGAACTCTCCGGCGGTGAGATTGGTAGAGTAAGAATGTGTGACCCTTTTCCTATTGCCATGCCCCCAAAAAGTGAAATGATGATTTGGTGCCGGGCAGCTATTGGTCTGAGAGGAAGAGATTACCAGGCAATGGTAGAACCAGTTTACTCAGACAGTAGGCCCACCATTTTGACAGCACGGGGGGTGGTCAATGTACGCCATGGGAGGGTGCCCATTCGCATAATAAATATCGGGGAGAGGGAAGTGTACCTGCCCCGGTATGCCACGCTAGCCAAATTATATACCACTAATCAAAATTCTATACAATCTGTGGAACCCTTGCCTCCATCTCACCCGGAGGAAGGTAACGGCTCTAAGAAAGACATGGAGGACTGGTGTCAGCAACTACATTTGGGTACTGACTCCACTCCCTCACATCAGAAACAAGGAGTCTATCGGGTGGTTCAAGAGTATGAGAGAGTGTTTAGTAAACACCCGTTAGACTTCGGGCGAGTCAAGGGGGTAGAACATCGCATCCCCACGGGAGATCATCCTCCCATAAAAGAGAGGTATCGACCCGTACCCCCTGCACATTACCAACACGCCAAGGGGATGCTTAGAGATATGAAGGAGGCTGGGGTAATCCGGGATAGTTGTAGCCCCTGGGCAGCCCCATTAGTTTTAGTCAAAAAGAAAGACAACACCATGAGGATGTGTGTAGATTACCGGAAAATCAACCGTATCACACACAAGGATGCGTACCCCTTACCAAGGATAGAGGAGTCATTGGCTGCTTTAAGATCTGCTAACTTCTTCTCTACCCTGGATCTCACTAGCGGGTACTGGCAGGTTCCTGTAGCAGAGGCGGACCGGGAGAAGACCGCATTCACCACCCCGATGGGACTTAGCGAGTTCACCTGCATGCCGTTCGGACTCTGCAACGCATCAGGAACCTTCCAACGCCTAATGGAGTGTTGTCTGGGCCACAGAAACTTCGAGACGGTCCTGTTGTACCTGGACGATGTCATCGTATATTCCAAGACGTATGAGGACCACCTGAAACACCTGGCGGAAGTGTTCGAGGCTCTGGCGAGTTACGGCCTAAAGGTGAAACCCTCCAAGTGTCACCTCCTGAAACCAAAGGTGCAGTACCTGGGACACGTGGTGAGCGCTGACGGAGTGGCTCCCGACCCCGATAAGATCACCGCAATTAAGGGATGGCCAAGCCCCTCCAGCGTAAAAGAAGTGCGGCAGTTCCTCGGGTTGGTAGGCTACTACCGAAGGTTTATTCCCGGTTTCACCAAAAAGGCAGCACCTATGCAGGACCTCCTGATAGGCCAGTCCCGGAAGGCCAAGAACCAGAAGCCGCCCTTCAAATGGGAAGAGCTGGAAGAAGAGTCCTTCCGCCAGCTGAAGATGGCCCTCACGGGGGACGAAATCCTGGCGTACCCGGATTATAGCCAGCCCTTTATCCTCTACACCGACGCCAGTAACATCGGGCTAGGAGCCGTACTGTCCCAGATCCAGCAGGGGAAGGAACGAGTAATCGCCTACGCCAGCCGAAAACTGCGACCCACCGAAAGGAACCCCGAGAATTACAGCTCATTTAAGTTAGAGTTCCTGGCCGTAGTATGGGCAATCACTGAGCGCTTTAAGCATTACCTCGCTTCTTCCCGGTTCACCGTGTACACGGATAACAACCCGCTGACACACCTGGACACGGCAAGACTCGGTGCCCTGGAGCAGAGGTGGATGGCCCGTCTGTCCAACTACGAGTTCACAATTAAATACCGGGCAGGACGCTCCAATACCAACGCGGACGCCCTGTCCAGGATGCCCAACCTGCCGGACGGAGGAGAAGATCCGGAGGGACTGGAAGAAGTTGAACTCCCTGCGTTCCACCGTCATGGGACTATTCAGTATTCCCACCGGGTAAGGAGTAAGCAGGCTGCTACGTTGAACCCCTTACCCCACTACAACTGGGCGGAAACGCAAGACAGCGACCCTGCCGTCCGACTGGTGAAGGAGATGCTGACTCGGCCGGAGGCTCGCCTTGAACCAGACGCTCCGGAGGAAGCCAAACAACTATGGGCAGAGAAGAGTCGACTGTTCCTTTACAAAGGGAAGTTGTGCCGCAGAATGGTTAACTCCCGGACGCATGAATTACTCTGGCAAGTAGTGGTGCCACGAAGAGACGCAGCCATGGTGATGGAGGCATACCACGACGGAGCTGGACACTTTGGGTGGAAAAAGCTGGAGTTCCTGCTGCGCGAGCGGTTCCACTGGGTAGGCATGAGGGGAACCATCGAGAAGTGGTGCAGAGATTGTGGCCCGTGCAACCTGAGAAGGAAGGACCGAGCCAGCCAGAAGACTCCCCTGCAGTCCATCGTCACCCGGCAACCGTTGGAACTGGTAGCCTTGGATCATGTAAAACTGACCCCAAGCAGAAGTGGCTACGTCTACGCGTTAACCATCGTGGATCATTACTCCCGGTTCTTGGTTGTCGTCCCCGTCAAGGACTTAACGGCTCAAACAGCAGCTAGAGCCTTCCAGCAGCACTTCTGCCGTCCACACGGGTACCCGGACCAAGTGCTGACGGACCAGGGACCTGCCTTTGAAGCGGAGGTCTTTCAGGAATTCTGCAATCTGTATGGCTGCCGGAAGATAAGGACGACACCCTACCATCCGCAGACTAATGGACTTTGTGAAAAAATGAACCAGGTGGTAATGGATCTTCTAAAAACGTTGCCCCTGGAAGAACGCAGTCTATGGCCTGAAAAGTTGCCCGATTTGGTGGACCTATACAACCACATCCCGGTAGGTTCCACCAACTGTACCCCGGCTTACCTAATGAGGGCAAGACCTGGTAAGTTACCTGTTGACCTGGAAATGGGAGTCCTGACCCCCGAGGACACTTCACCAGAAACAGACTGGGACACAGAGAGGCAGCAGCAGTACCGGAGAGTACAGGAGAGCGTGGAGCGAAGTCTCTGTCAGGCTAGGGAAAGACAAGAGAAAATTTACAACCAGTATGCTCCCGCTGTTCCCCTGGTACCCGGAGAGCAGGTCTTGAAGAGGAAGAGACGGCTCCACAAGTTGGACGACCAGTGGGAGAAGGACCCGTACACCGTACTGCCCTCAAGCCACGAGAACCCGAAGGTCTGTACCATCAGTAAAGACGGAGGGGAAACCACAGCCATTGTATCCCGGGACCACCTGAAGAAGTGTCCCGAACAACTGAGGAACCCTGAAGAGGAACAAGAAGACCATCGACCCGTGGAAGAAAGAGGAGATATGGTTAGTACCGTGCTCGGGGACTTTCCTCAGTCTTGGACTCAAGTCAATGGTGCAGTTGTGGTACCCGTACTCACCTTCCTCCAACCATCATCCCAAGAACCTACGGAGCAACGGGTAGAGCTGGAAGAACAGCCGGTCCAGAAGGCAGAAGACTCCACACAAGCAGAACAGGAGAATCAACCCTCTGCTTATAGTGAGCCTGCCGTACCCCTAGTGAGACAAAGAGCCGGTAGACAGCTGCCCAGTTTACCCTTGACAGCTCCTACACCCTGTAGTTCAGGGCCAGACAGTCAGCTCCGTAGGTCCACTCGGGCCACTAGAGGCCAGTTACCCGCACGCTGGAGAATTTAAAGTGTATAAATTGTTTTATTTATGTTTTTCTGTGTCTTGTTGCTTGTGTATAATTTTGTGTTTCTAGTTATTTTTAGGAAACCTTGGTGGATTTACCGGGAATCCTTGTATATAGTTGGAGCGTAACCCAGGATGGACTAGAGACTGTTAAGGACTCGGGGTAGGACAGACCCCTACCTGGTTACGTCTCCCTGTGTTGGTGAAATGGACACCTTTGCTTTTCTTCAAAGACTGCATCCGGTTGCGGACACGCCGTAACCATCTTATGTGTTTTTCTTATAGTATTGTTATTGTTATACTTTGTTATGTTTTTCTAAATGTGTTTAGTCCCGGAGTACTAAATTTCACTGGGGGGAATGTGACACCCCAGGGGTCTGGTTGCCACAGTGATAGAGATATTATGTCTGAGAGCAGGTGGGAGGTCCTTTGGTCAGGGATCCTGTGCATGCCACACCTCCTGCCCAGTCTTGGGAGGGGAAGAACTTCCCCTGTATAAACCCGGGGCTGAGGCAGGGTGAGTCAGACAAGGAGAGTGGAGAAGAGAAGCAGCATAGGAAACAGCAGAGTTACAAGGAGTCAGGGGCTGGCAGCTACAGAGCTCGCCCTGACTAAGAAGATTCTTTACCGGACCCGGAGTCCGAGGCTGTGGGGACTAACTCCTACCCAGCAGCAGAATCCGTCGGGCAGGGGATTTCAGGTCCTCTGGCCCAGAAGCCCGAAGGCACGGTCACACGCGTGGGACCAGTACCGCCATCGTGGAGCGGAAGCCATTAGAAGGCCCCGAGTCACCGGCCATACGGGTGAGCACCACACGGTACACTCAGGGACGTGGGCTACTTACATCAGCTTCTAGCAAGGTAGCCAGAAGAGTACAGTCAGTTTGGGAGGCCTACAACTACGCCTGGCCAGGGGAGATCCCATCTGCTCAAAGACTGACCAGGCCCCGTTTGCTAGCAAGTACTCCGGGAGGGTCTGTCGTTGTTACCAGTAAAGACCCTGAACTACACCGTACCGTCTCTGAGTGGTTCCTGCTACCCCCATCATCCACGTCGGCTGCCCTGAGGCCATACCCCTCCCGTTGGGGGTTATACTATCACGCTGCACAATCCTACCACCGGCCTCAGCGGTCTGCCCTGCAGCAGCAGCTTCCTGGCTGCACTCAACGGGTGGCGTAGTCATCAACTATTTACTACTAATAGACTGCCGTCTAGTTTGACTCCCTGGGCACGGACCGGGTCACCGCCACGAGATTACAACCCTCCACGGATCCGGCTCCGGGTAAGCTCCCGCGTGCGCACCGCAGCGTGACACAGGCCCAGGGGCGCGTCACATGCAGACTGTATTGTGTTGTCAGGGCAGGAAGAGGAGAAGGGTGACTTTCAGGACGAGGAATGGGAGAACAAAGAGGATGATAATGAGGTTGTAGATCTCACTTGGTGTGAACCCAGAGGCACACAGCTGAGTAGCTCATCTGAGGAGGAAGATGGACACGAGGTGGTTACGTTGTGGCCTGCAGCACAGAAATGGAGTGACTTGCAAAAAACGACTCAGTAGAGAAAAATTGCAATAATTTGACTACTACATGCATGAACCGTGCGATTAACATATGTTAGTCTGGCAATCTAACTGCGATAAAATGCAGACTAGCGGCCTCACCAACAATCGGCTGCCTCATCAACCGCATCTGCTGCTGCTTCCTCCTCTGTCACAATGCCAAATGTTCTCCCTAAGGTCTCCGACCGCAGAACCTCCATTTGCTTACCTCCATTTGCTTACCTGCTCCAATCAGGCTGAGTGAGAGCCCATCAGCTGTAATGGAAGTGGACTGCTGTTTTTGCTTCACCAAGCATACCACATCGTTCTCAATCCACCATAGCATCTCTGCCTGCACCTCACTCACGGTCCAGCAGTTTGTCCGGTTGACCTTACTCCGCCCCCTCTCATCACAGCAGCCAGCCCTTGGTCACGTAAAAGATTGTTTCCTCCTACACATGACAAAGCTAATAGGTTGAACTCCCTCATCTCCAAACTGTTGGCCATGTTAATGCTGCCTTTTCCGCCTAGTGGATAAAGCTGATGGCTGTCGCAGTCCCCCAGTACCAGTTGCCCAGTCGCCATTACTTTTCTAAGAAAGCTATGCCTGCGCAATACCAGCATGTCTCAGACAACATCACCCATTCTTTGACTTACATCTCGCTGACTTGGGCATTGGGTGACTGCAGGTTGTGGGGGCAGGCAGGGAAGGGGCGGCTCCACAAGTCTTGGAATCCCCAAGGATTGCGGGACAAACCTCTACCACTTACTCCAATGCTTCTACCCCCTCCACCTCCTCTAGGGCCTCCACCTGCGCACTCAATCTCTGCCTTAATGAGACATGCATTCCAACAGTGCAGAGCAAATCCCCACCACCTCCGTACTGCACAGCCAGGGCTCACCACAATCAGGCAGTGTTAAAATTAATATGACTTGGAGATCACAGTCATACAGCTGAAGAGTTGTGGACACCTATCCAGGCCGAGTTTGAGCAATGGCTGTCTCAGCGAACCTGGAGCCAGGGAAGGCCATGTGCGATAATGGTGCGAACCTGGTAGCGGCCCTATGCCTGGGCAAGCTTAAACACGTGCCTTGCATGGCTCACGTACTCAACTTGATGGTACAGCAGTTTCTCCGCCACTATCCCAGCCTGGATGCGCTGCTGCAGAAAGTATGGTCACTGTGTGCTCACTTCCGCCATTCGCACTCCACTGGTCATGGACTTGCATCGATACAGTGGTCTATGTCCTACCAGTTAATCAGTTGATATGTGATGTGCTGACACTGTGGAATCCCACTGTGCACATGTTGCAGCGACTGTGGCAGTAACGATGAGCCCTGACGCAGTATCTCATGTTGTATAGCCTGGGTAGACTCAGCATGGCGTGGTGCATCTGCACCCTCCTGCACAGATTTGAAATGGCTACTAAGATGGTTAGCTCTGACGATGCCAACATCAGCATCACTATTCCGGTCATCTACATGCTGGAGCACACTTTGAATAGTCTGCAGGAGGAGGTGGTAGCCCCATAGGAAAAGGAGGAAGCAGAGGAGGATGCGGAAGGGATAACAATGAATTGATCTCACGTAATTGCAGTCTGTGATATCTTTGTTGTGGCTTCTGTGCCTGCTGTTGCTTCTGCTGCTGCTAATGATGTTAACAATAATTTTTTGAAATGTGGAGACTCCTGATCTGATACAGAAAACCCATCTGGTGGGTTTTCTGTAGTGGAAGCAGTGTCAGTCCCCATTATACTATTTCTATTCTGGTGAAATTTCTGCAACTTTGGTGGTGACTGCCCCTATTTTTTTGAAATGTGGAGACTCCTGATTGTGTCTCCATCTGGTGGGTTGGCTGTAGTGGAAGCATGTCGGTCCCCATTATACTAGTTCTACTCTGGTGAAATTGATGCAACTTTGGTGGTGTCTGCCCCTAATTTTTTGAAAGGTGGAGACTCCATACAGGGGTTGACATGATAAAATCTAAATTTGTTCTGTTGATTCTGCTGTACCCAAGACTCATCCACAGTAAAAAAAAATCTATTTTTTTCTATTACTACTGTGCTACATAAAACAGGCCACATTTTAGCTTTTAATTATTTTGTGCTAGTATTGTGCTCCAGCCAGGAGTTCACCTTTCACAATATAAATTATTTGTGCTAAAAGCGTGATCCAGAAACCAGGTCACAATTTAGCAGATAAATATTTTGTGCTAATATTGTGCTTTATCCAGAAATCCAAATTTCAGAATCTAAATTGGTTGTACTAATAGCGTGGTCCAGAAACCATGCCACATTTAAGAATTGGACAGGGCTTGGAGAAGCATTTCTAGCTTAAACTTTGATCAGTAACTGGTGGACGAGTTACAAGTGTAGGCCTGATGCTTTGAGGCCTCTGCCAAATTCACGCAACACACATGAAGGAGACCCAACTTGGAGACCAAACATTTCCAATAATTATGGGCAGATACCACTAAAGTGGCATCAATTTCTATTTATTTATTTTACTCACTTATATATCGCCAATAATTCCACAGCGCTTTATAGACATTAGTGGCACTGTCTCCATTGGGGCTCACAATCTAAGTTTCCTATCAGTATATCTTTGGAGTGTGGGAATAAAAATGAGTACCCGGAGGAAACCCTCACAAACACGGGGAGAACATACAAACTCCTTGCAGATGTTGTCCTTGGTGGGGTTGGAACCCAGGACCCCAGTGCTGCAAGGCTGCAAATGTTTTTGCATTGATGACTCAGCGTTCCCAGGGTTGGAAGTCTATCACTGTAGTGCACACTGTTTGCCTCACTGCTATCTTGGTAAAAAACACTCTCAAGATTGTCTCCAAGCATATTTTGACACTACAGCATGGGCGCGTCCCTTTCCGGGGGGGAAGCAACTGGCAAAATTTACTTTTGTACAGTGGATCGAACAGAGTGGCAACTCAGTGGTCAGCACTATTTCTAATCCTAACAATACGTACAACAACCATGTTGCAGATAATGCTGCAAGAAGGCGCTCATGGGTCAGTCTCTTTCATGAGGTCCAAGTCCGTTGTGTGTTGGTGGCAGGATAACACTCAAGCTTGCTTCCTCCGTCCTGACAACCATGGGGATCATTATCCTCTTCATCTCCTAACTGTTGCACATCCATCACCTCTTCCTCCTCGTCCTCCTTCATTTGTTTCTCCCATTGCAAGCATCTGTACAACAACCCTTCTGCATCCTCCTCCCGCTGACTATTCAAAGTGTGCTCCAGCATGTAGATGACTGGATTAGTGATGCTGATGATGGCATCATCTTAGTGGCCATTTCGAAAATTTGTAGAAGGGTGCAGAGGTCCTTCATCTGTGTCCACTCTGCAAGTGTGATTTGCACCACATCTGTACTGCATTTGCCCAGGCTGTAAGACATTAAATGCTGCGTCAGGGCTTGTCGCTGCTGCGATGACCCGTGGGTTGGAAATGGCGAAAGTGAGCACACAGCAACATTGGTTTCTGCAGTAGTGCATGTAGGCCAGGATAGTGGAGGAGAAATTGGCAGATAAATTTCTGTACCATCAGGTTGAGGATGTGAGCCATGCAAGGCACGTGTGTGAGGTTGCCCCGGTGTAGGGCTGCCACCAGGTTTGCACCATTGTCGCACACAGCCTGTCTCATTAAGGCAGAGTTTGAAGGCGCAAGTGGAAGCCCTAGAGGAGGTGGAGGAGGCAGAAGCACTGGAGGAAGTGTTAGATACAGAGGTTTGTCCCGCAAGCCTTGTGAATTCCAAGACTTGGTGTCTAGTGACACCTTGGTGTGTAGTGTTTTAGGTCTCATTCCCTGTTGTGTAGTGGTTTAGTTCTCCAACCCTAGTTGTTTGGTAGTTTAGTTCTCCAACTGTTGTTGTCTATTAGTTTAGATCTCCATGTTCGGGTGTGTATTTGTTTCGTTCTGCAACCCTAGGTGTTTAGTAGTTTAGTTCTCCAACCCCTGTTGTCTAGTAGTTTAGTTCTTCATCTTCTGGTGGGTAGTGGTTTAGTTCTCCATCCCCAAGCACCCTGCAAGCCTTGGGGATTCCAAGACTTGTGGAGCAGCGCATTCCCTGCCTGTCCCCACAGCCACCAGAGTCACCCAGTGTCCAGTCAGCGAGATGTAACACCCCTGACCATGCTTGCTTGTTTAGGTGTCTGTGGTGAAATTCACCATAGCAGACATAGAGTTTTTCAAGGACCGGGTGATGTTGTCTGCAACATGCTGGTGTAGCGCAGGCACATCTTTCTTAGAGAAGTAATGGCGACTGGGCAACTGGTACTAGGGGACCGCGACGGCCGTCAGCTTTCTGAAAACGTCTGTATCCACAAGGTGGAAGGCAGCTTTTCCGTGGCCATCAGATTGGAGATGGTAAAGTTCAAGTTCTTTGCTTTGTCATGTGTAGGAGGAAACAATCTTTTACATGACTGCAGGACCGAGGGCTGGCTGCTTTGCTGAGAGAGGGTGGAGTAGGGTAAACATGACGAACTTCTGGACTGTGAGAGAGATGCAGGCAGAGATGTTATGGTGTATTGAGAAAGATGTGGTGTGCTCGGTGTCTGAGATCGGTCAAAAGCAGCAGGCATGTCCAATTCCGTAACAGCTTACAGGCTCTCACTCACCCCGACTGTAGCGGGTAAACAAGTGGAGGTTCTGCAGCCGGAGACCTGTGTGAGAACACTTGCCACAATTACGGAGGAGGAAAAAGCAGCAGTTGCAGTTGATTGGGGCGACCTGTGGTTGGCGAGGCCCACTAGCCGGCATTTTAGCGCAGTGAGATTCCCAGTCTTACGAATATTGATTGTGCATGTGCCAGTTCATGCATGTAGTAGTCAAATTATTGCAATTTTGCCTCTACTCAGTCGTTTTTAACAAAGTTGGCAGATAACGTGAGTTTTGCCATCCTTTGCAGTCTCCAAAAAGGTTAGGCAATCCTTGACTCTCCTGTGAGCTGCAGACTTGTGACTGCTGTTGGCCACTGCCACAGTTGTGTCTGTGGATGTAGTCCTCGTTGTGGTTGCATCACTCAGTGTCTGTGTGGTAAGCCACAGCGTAACCTCTTCATTTTCCTCCTTCTCCACCTCCTCTGCTGAGCTACTTAGCTGCATGCCTCTGGGTTCACACCAAGCGGGATCTACAACCTCATTGTCATCCTATCTGTTCTCCCACTCCTCGCCCTTAGAGTCACCCTCCTCCTTTTCCTGCCCTGACAGCACAGTACAGTCTGCATGCGTCTCAGGTATCTGAGTCTCATCAGTATCACCTCTAAGCTACCTTTTTGGACCTGACTTCATCTCCTTAATAACCAGAATCCCACAATGTCTGTCCGCTATTTCATCTTTCTTCTCTGGTAGATTTCTAAAAGTTAACATAAATAAAACCGAAATCAGTTCAAAACCCTAATTTTGGTATAAAAAGCCATCCAAAACCTGTCTCGCCATACATCTGTGACCTAGGCTCCCGGTACTTACCTGCACGCAACCTCCGATCCTCACAAGATCTTTTTTTCTACTCCCCACCTATCTCCTCTTGCCACAATCGCATACAAGATTTGTCATGTGGATATCCCCTGCTATGGAACTCTCTACCCTAACATATCAGACTGTTGCCTACCGTGGAAACCTTCAAAAGGAACCTGAAGACCTACCTCTTCTGACAAGCGTACAACCTGCAGTAACCCTCGCACCACCAACTCTAGCCTCACCTACTGTATCCTCACCCATCCCTTGTAGATTGTGAGCCCTCGCGTGCAGGGTCCTTTCTCCTCGTGTACCAGTGGGTGATTCTTTTTTGTCCCAAGATTATTGTACTTGTTGTTTGCTATGTATACCCCTTTTCACATGTAAAACGCCATGATAAATGGCGCTATAATAATAAACAATAATAACAATTATACTATTTGTACTGTGGGTCACTTGATGCCACTTTTCCTGGTGTCTGCCCCTAATTTGAGTTGTGTTGGCTGCTTTTGGGCCACTTGGAAGGTGTTGTGCATGCGTTTGGTTTTGCCTCCCATTGAATCCAATGGGATTTGGATATGTTCGTCGAACTGTTCGGCGAATTGTTCAGAGAACATTGTGACTTTCGCCGATCTGAAACAAATCAAATCTTGAGAGGTTCGCTCATCACTACCTAACAGCTGGTTATATAATATTTCTGGTTCGGAGAGGTAGCCCATGAAGGACTATATTACGCAAAGTCTGGCAAAGGGTCATATCTGATCTTCCTCATCTCCCATTGCAGCAGGTTTTTTCTTTGTTAAGAAAAAAGATGGGGGGTTATGCTCTGCATAGATTTCCACGACCCTTTTCGGATCACGGTCCGGGATCCATATCCTCTCCCTCTCATTCCGAACCTCTTTAACCAGATCGTAAGGGCAAAATGTTTTCTAAACTGGACCTCAGAGGGGTATATAATCTCATTCGAATTAAAGATGAGTGGAAGACAGCCTTTACTACAACTGAGGGACATTATGACAACCTTGTGATGCCATTTGGGTTGACTAATGCTCCTGCCGTTTTTTAGCACTTTGTAAATTACATTTTTTGTCACCTGGCAGGTAGATTTGTGGTGGTCTAACTTGATTACATATTGATTTATTCTCCAGACCTTGAGTCACATCAGGTACATGTCAGGCAGGTCTTACAGATACTGAGAGACAATAAATTATTTGTCAAACCAGAGAAATGTATGTTGTTGTCGGTTCAGGAGATCCCTTTTCTGGGTTATTTTTTATCATCCACCTGTTTTATCATGGATCAGAGGAAAGTCCGGGCCGTACTGGATTGAGATCGTCCTGAAAATGTAAAAGCTTTACAAAGGCTTTTAGATTTCGCCAACTACTACCATAAATTCATCAATAACTTTTTGGCAGTGGCCAAACCTTTGATGGATATGACCAGGAAAGGGATGGACTTTTCAAAATAGTCGAGTCCGGTCAGTGACACATTTGATACTTCAAAGAAATGTTTTGCTTCTGGGCCGATTCTTATACAGCCTGATGTCACTAAGCCATTCATTGTAGAGGTAGATGCATCAGCAGTGGGGATGGGGGCTATATTGTCGCAGGGCGCATCTCCAAGTAAATTGTGTCCATGTGCTTACTTTTCAAAGAAACTTTCATCCGCTGAGAAAAACTATGAAATTAGTAATTAAGAGATCTTGGCAATAAAGTGGGTTTTTGAGGAGTGGCGATATTTTTTGGGAGTGGACAGAACATCCAGTCATGGTAATCATCAATCTTAAAAATCTTTTTTATTGGGAATTTGGAATTTCAGATAGCTAAGATTATCAATTCTCGCTGGGTTTGTCGGTCTCTTCTTTATCTGGTACACTGGAAAGGTTATAGTCCTGAAGAGAGAATGTGGGCACCAGCATCTGATGTTCATGTGGTCAGGTTGGTCAGGACTTTTCACGTGGCACACGCTGATAATCCCAGCTCTGAGATTCCAGAGGTCACTCTTAGAAGAGGGGGTACAGTCACCGGGATACAGCGACAGAGTAGGGCCAGAAGATTGCGTCATCTGATTTCACAAACTCCTGCTCTAGTTAGAAGTACCGTATTTTTCAGACCATAAGACGCACTTTTTTCCTCCAAAATTATAGTCCGAATGTTGGGGGGGTGTATATATATACGGGGTGTGGGGGGAGCGGGGCACAGGAGGCAGCAGCTACCCGCTGCAGCCTACACTGTCCCCGCTGCTAAAGAAAATGAATATTCACTGCTCCCCATGCCCATTGGGCGTGGGGAGCACTGAATATTCATGCTCCTTAATAGTGGCACACAGCAGAGCGAAGCGCGGCTCCTGCTGCTGCTGGAATCGCGTGTGCCCGCTGTTAAAGGGCATGAATATTCAACCTCTCTCCACGCCCATGGGAGTGGAGAGGGGTGAATATTCATGCCTTTTAATGAGCGGGCACACGAGATAGCGGGCAGCAGCAGGAGCCGCAGGCTCCGCTGTGTGCCGGCTATGAAGGAGAGTGAAGTCCCTGCTCCCCGCGCACACAGTCCCGGCATGGGGAGCAATGACTTCCGGCTGCTGATCTCTCATGGTGAGCCGTGCATGGCAGTGACGTCATGCAGGGCTCACATGGAGAGATCAGTGCAGGCAGGACACAGCGCTGGAGGAGAGAAGAAAGGTGAGTAGGAGTGTTTATTTTTTTTTGTATGTGCATCTTGATTCGGATTAGGGGGACCATGCATACCAGGACAGGGATTAGGGGTGCCATGCATAACAGGATAAAGATGAGGGGGCCATGCATACCAGGACAGGGATGAGGGGTGCCATGCATACCATGACAGGGATTATGGGTGCCATGCATAACAAGATAAAGATGAAGGGGCCATGCATACCAGGACAGGGATGAGGGGTGCCATGCATACCAGGACAGGGATTAGGGGTTCCATGCATAACAGGATAAGGATGAGGGGTGCCATGCATACCAGGACAGGAATGAGGGGTGCCATGCATATCAGGACAGGGATGAGGGGTGCCATGCATAACAGGATAAAGATGAGGGGTGCCATGCATACCAGGATAGGGATGAGGGGTGCCATGCATTCCAGGATAGGGATGAGGGGTGCCATGCATACCAGGATAGGGATGAGGGGTGCCATGCATACCAGGATAGGGATGCGGGGTGCCATGCATACCGGGATAGGGATGAGGGGTGCCATGCATACCAGGATTGGGGATGACGGGTGCCATGCATACCAGGATGGGGATTACTGTGCCATGCATACCAGGATTTGGGATGAGGGGTGCCATCCATACCAGGATAAGGATGAGGGAGCCATGCATACCAGGATTGGGGATGAGGGGTGCCATGCATACCAGGATTGGGGATGAGGGGTGCCATGCATACCAGGATGGAGGGGTGCCAGGCATACCAGGATGGGGACCACGTATTAAAGGAAGGGGGGGGCATATATACCAGGATTGGGGATATTGTCAGAATTGGGGGACATTACCCCTATACCAGTGTCAGCAGAAGACCCCCCTCCCCCTTAAAAGTGCATCATGACCACATTTTTTGCTTAAATTTTTTTTTATTATTTTCCTCCTCTAAAACCTAGGTGCGTCTTATGGTCCAGTGCGTCTTATAGTCCGAAAAATACGGTACTTATTTTTTTTTTAATCAGATACATTTTTATTAAACATAACAAAACTAGGAACAGATATTACATGACAATACTCGTTTTACAATATTACAGTAAGTTACCCCCCTTCCATTACCCCCCCCCTTCCCCCATGGAGATTATTTCTTTCTCTTTTTTTCGTTTTTTTATCTCCCCCTTCTTTCCTTTCCTTTTCTTCCCTACTTTACTTCTTTTCTTTCCTTCCCCTACTCCCTTTCCTTATCTTCCCCTTTTCTTCTTTCCTTCTTCCCCCTCCACTCCGCCATGCAGTTTACCAAAAGTTTTATTGTACAGTAGTATATATAGGTGTACTCTAATCAATCCTATCCAACCAGGGCTGCCATGATTTATGGAAGTATTCCTGCTTATTCCTCTTGGTGTAAATACTTTTTTCATGTTGAATTATATAGTTCGTTTGGGCAATGAATTCGAGTCTGGATGGAGGCTCCTCTCTAATCCAATATTTTGCAATCAATTTTCTGGCAATAAACAATAATCTCGCAATTGCTATTTTGGTCATGTTGTCTGTTTTTATTTCCTCAACGTACCCTAATATACATGTCAGTGGGTCCCTAGGGACAATACACCTATACACCATTCCAATACTGTTCAATACTACAATCCACAAGGAGGACAATCTAGGACAATGCCAAAGCATATGCAGTATGTCTTCCTGAGATTGCGAGCACCTTGGGCAGTCGGAGTTAGACTTTAACACTACTTTAAATACCATATCAGGGGTTCTATACGCCCTGTGGATCACATACAGCTGTGACATTCTCCCAGGCTTACTCATGGATAACTTGGGTATATATTCTAGAATAGACTCCCACCTATCGTCGTTTATCTCTCCCAAGTCTGTCTCCCACTTCCTTCTAGCTTTGATAGGGTGTCCTCCAAGAAAGGCGTGCAGCAGGTCTCTATAAATTTCAGATATTGCCCCTTTCGTTCCTCTGTTTTTAAGTATAAAATCTAACATCAGATCTATTTGTATTCCAATAGACCCTCTTCTGCTTTGGGTTTGAAATGCATGCTGAACCTGTCTATATTGAAAGAGGTTTAGCCTTGGGAATTGAAATTCTTCCTGCAACATTTCATATGATTTAAGCTTCCCTCTGTAAATCAACTGATAGATCAGGCCAATACCCATTTCTTCCCACTCACCAAACCCCTTCATATTACTGAACTCCTGAAAATAGATGTTATCCCAGATAGGTGAAAACTTAGTGCAGTGAGTTACCCCCCTAATCTTCTTTATTTTCTGCCACATCTTATGTATTAGATTTATGGTATGGTAATGCGATCCCCATTTCTTGAAGATTCCTGCCTCCAGTCCCATACTTAATGCCGAAATCTTAATTAAGTGCTCCAAACTGACAGGTACCTGTCCTTTTCCCATAATCTCCCCCCAGCCCTTGAGGTGTTGGCTTTGTGCAGAAAGAAAGTATAACCAGGGATTAGGGAGCACTAGGCCTCCCTCCTCTTTTGGTCTCTGCAGTGTTTCCTGTTTAAGTCTAGGACTCTTCTTAACCCACACTAATTCTCCAAATAGTGATTTTATCCTGTGGAACCTGCTCATTGGGATCCAGATGGAGGAATTATGCAGCACATATAACAGTTGCGGAATCACAATCATTTTGAGGAGGTTCACTCTGCCCACTACCAATAAATGTAACTTATTCCACTCTGATTTTAGTGCGCAGTCTTTGTAATAAAGGGCATATATTAAGCTCCTTAAATGTCGTTAATGGAAGAGCTATATGAATCCCTAAGTACTTAAATTGTTGGACCACCTTTAATTTGGTGAATAGTTCCACCTCCCCGGTACAATCACCCTTTCCATCTATCGGCAGAACACACGACTTATCCCAGTTAATGAATAGTCCCGATATCTGTCCAAATCCCTCAATTAGTGTCACTACATTTCTCAAGGCTTCCCCAGTATTTTCCAAAAATAGTAGAATATCGTTGGTGTTATGTTCTGCTACCAAAGCTAAGGAAAGAGAGGAGATCTGTCCCTACTATAAGACTCAGCTGAATCCCTACGATGTAACAGGGAACCTGATCCTGCGATCAGACCTGCTAAAGTCCTAATCTAGTCTGTACGGAGACCTATAGATTTGGGGAGGGAATCCCTACAAGTACTAAGGACTGGGAGGAATATGGGACACCTCCTAACAGAAATAGCAGCAGACAGACGAACAAACAAAATAGATAGAACCTAGAGGTCCGTAGACCAAGCAAACTAACAGAGTTAGATACAGAGCACAGGCTAGCTAGAAAGTAGATATACAATGAAGTCCAGCAAAGCCAGAAGGGCGGAGCAGGATTAAATAGGCCAACAAGGTCATGTGACCAGCAAAGGAAAAAAAGCCTAACAGCAAGGTTCTAACAGTACCCCCCCTTCTAAGAGGATCCTCCGGATCCCCTAGGACCAGGCTTATCAGGAAATCTCCTGTGAAACGCTCTGATAAGTCTGGACGCAGAAACATCATCTGACCTCACCCAAGAGTTATCCTCGGGTCCGAAACCTTTCCAGGCCACAAGATACTGCAAACTACCTCTATACCGTCTAGAGTCAAGGATGCGAGAAATTTCATATTCCCCGTCCTCCACCACCGGAGGAACAGAGGCAGAGGCGTCACCATCCGACACAACAGCTTTTTTTAACAGAGAGACATGAAAGACCGGATTAATTCTCCAGGAGGTAGGAACCTCCAACCTAACAGCAGATTGGTTGACAACCTGAAGCACCTTAAAGGGCCCTACAAACTTGGGACCCAATTTCTTAGAAGGAATCCTCAACCGCAGATTCCTAGAGGACAACCAAACCATGTCACCAACAGCGAACAAAACCTCCTGTCGTTTCCTATCAAAGTAGTCTTTAGATTTTCTGTTGGCCTCCTGAAGATTACCACGCACATCCGTCCAAACTCTTTCCAAATCACCGGAAAAATTCTCCTCCTCAGGCACGGCAGATCCCAACTTGGAGAACGACCCAAACGACGGATGTCTCCCAGAACAACAAAAAAAAGGCGAACAACCAGCAGAAGAAGATGTATGATTGTTCAGAGCAAATTCGGCAAGTGGCAGAAACTCAGACCACCCCTCTTGATTGTCTGCCACAAAACAACGCAAGAACTGCTCAACATCCTGGTTTTTCCTTTCTGTCTGGCCATTAGATTCAGGATGATATCCGGACGAAAACGACAAATGAATTCCCAACCTGTCACAAAAGGCACGCCAAAAACGAGCCACGAACTGAGGACCCCTATCAGAAACAATGTCAGTAGGAACGCCATGAAGTCTGACAATTTCCTTGACAAAGGCCTTAGCGAGAGTTTTAGCGCAGGGCAGTTTGACGAAGGGAACCAAGTGACACATCTTGCTAAAACGGTCCACGACCACCCAGATGACAGTAAAACCCTCAGAGGGGGGAAGGTCAGTTATAAAGTCCATAGCCAAATGTGTCCAAGGAGCACTGGGGACCTCCAAAGGACAAAGCAACCCCGCAGCAGGAGTATGTGAGGACTTAGATCTAGCACATATAGTACATTGGCGCACCCACTTAATGACTTCCTTCTGCCATCCAGGCCACCAAAAACTGCGACCCACCAGTCTCTTGGTCTCAGAGATTCCGGGATGACCTGCCAACCGAGATTCGTGACACTCAACAAACAAATCTCTCCTAAAGGTCCCAGGCACAAACAACCTCCCATGAGGAGTGTTAGATGGGGCATTCTCCTGAGCTTTAAGAATCTCATCTTCCAAAACGGAGTCTAAAGCAGCTATCACAACACCTTCTTGTAAAATGTTTTCCTCTTTCTCAGCACCGACTATGGGAGAAAAACTGCGAGACAAGGCATCCGCCTTAACATTCTTAGTACCAGGGATGTAAGTAACGGAGAAATTAAACCGCGAGAAAAACAGTGCCCACCTAGCCTGACGGGCATTCAGGCGCTTGGCAGCGTCAAGATATATCAGATTTTTATGATCCGTAAGAACCTGAACGGGAAATTCCGCACCTTCCAAGAAGTGGCGCCAGTGTTCAAATGCGAGTTTAATAGCCAATAATTCCCGATTACCAATATCGTAATTCAATTCAGTCTCCGAAAATTTTTTTGAAAAAAATGCACAGGGATGTAATCCATCCCCGTTATCCTGAGACAATACTGCGCCAACCCCCACAGAGGAAGCATCAACCTCAACCAAAAACGGCCTAGTAACATCAGGCTGCATAAGGATGGGAGCAGAGGTGAACCTCTCCTTGAGATACACAAAAGCTTCAATGGCCTCAGAAGACCACTGAACCGCATCAGCACCTTTCCTGGTGAGATCAGTCAGAGGTTTGACAATACTAGAAAAATTTTTTATGAATTTTCTATAGTAATTGGCGAAACCCAAAAACCTCTGTATTGATTTCAAACCAATAGGCCTAGGCCATTCCTGCACAGCCTGAACCTTAACCGGATCCATCTCAAAACCTTTGCTGGAGATAATGTAGCCCAAAAAACTAATTCTCTGTACAGCGAACTCACATTTCTCCAGCTTAGCAAAAAGCGAATTGTCCATTAATAACTGTAATACCTCACGCACGCTCCGCCAATGAGACTCCAGATCTGGCGAATAAATCAAAATGTCATCCAAATACACAACCACATTTTTACCGATCAAAGGTCTAAGGATGTCATTAATCAGATTCTGAAAAAATGCAGGAGCATTAGTAAGACCAAAAGGCATAACCAGATTCTCAAAATGACCCACAGGAGTGTTAAAAGCAGTCTTCCATTCATCACCCTCCTTCATGCGCAACAGATTGTATGCCCCCTTAAGGTCAATTTTAGAGAACCACTTGGCCCCCAATAACTGGTTAAACAGATCAGGAATCAATGGCAGTGGGTAAGGATTGCGTACCGTAATTTTGTTAATCTCACGAAAATCCAGACAAGGACGTAAACCGCCGTCCTTTTTTTTTACAAAAAAAAATCCAACCGCCACAGGAGACTTAGAGGGCCTAATGTGACCGGCGGCCAAACTTGTCTGTATGTATTCCTCCAAAGCCTTCCTCTCAGGAATAGTAAGGTTAAATAAACGACTTTTAGGAAGAGTCGCTCCAGGGACAAATTCAATAGAACAATCATAGTCTCTATGGGGAGGCAAAACCTGCGATTCTTTCTCAGAAAAAACTCTCCAAAAATCCTGAATAGGAACAGGCAATTCTCCCCTATCCAAAGCTGCAATACGCCCGTTACAACACTTGTCATAACATTTATGGCTCCAGGATTTAATTTCACTGGTAGACCAATCCAGTACAGGATTGTGAAATTTTAACCAGGGCAAACCCAATATTACTGGAGAAGGCAAGTTATTCAACACTACCAAATCCAATTTCTCATGGTGAACACCATTAATAGTGAGAGGAAATTCACTGACCTTGAGAGTAATATTCTTCAAAGGGGAGCCATCCACAGAAACCACAGCAATGGGGGATGATAAAGGTTCAGGTTTTAAATTGAGTTTTTCCACGAATCCCCCATCAATAACATTCAGTGTAGACCCGCAATCAACAAACACCCGAAATTCCATTAATTTTTCCTGAGCAATCGTGGAAGCAGCTAAAAATATACCCTTGGAATTTAAACAGGCAATACGGGCGTGACTGACCATTTTTTTTTCTTTCTTCATACGAAGCTCACAGCCTTTAATCAAATGACCAGATTTTCCACAATAGAAACACAAGCCTTCTGAAAAACGACGGTGTTTTTCTTGAGAGCGAGGTGCCACCGATCCAATCTCCATCGGTTCACCACTGTTAGTACACACATTATCATAACCAGAAACTGACATAGCAGAGGATTTGCTCTCATTAACCCTAGCACGCAGTCTTCTGTCCACCCGTATAGCTAATTGCATAGCCTGTTGCAAATCCTCAGGTGTAGGATAAGCAATTAGCAGGTCTTTAACCTTTTCACTGAGCCCAGCAAGAAATAGACTTTTCAGAGCAGAATCGTTCCACCCTGTTTGAGTGGACCAACGACGAAAATGTGTACAATATTTTTCCATATTACCTGATCCTTGTTTTAAACGTCTCAACTCAGTCTCAGCTGATGCCACACGGTCAGGATCATCATATAATAGTCCTAAAGCAGAAAAAAAACTATCCACTGATCTGAAGCATGTATCACTAGGTTGCAAAGAAAAGGCCCACTCCTGAGGCTCTTTGCGCAAAAGTGACATTATGAACCCTACGCGCTGGGATTCATCCCCAGAGGACTTGGGTCTCAAACGAAAATACAATAAGCAAGCATTTTTAAATGAAAAAAATTCTCGATGTTCACCAAAAAATAAATCCGGCAAACATACCTTAGGCTCCAAGAAATATGCTCCAGGACAGTTACTCACGTGCTGACGGAGCTCGGCCACTTCCAGAGAGAGTCCCTGCAGGTGTTTAGCCAAATCCTGAACCGACACCATGATGGAACAAAAAAAAATCTTTCCTTAGAGAATTTACAGGCTGGACTTACTGTTATGTTCTGCTACCAAAGCTAAGGAAAGAGAGGAGATCTGTCCCTACTATAAGACTCAGCTGAATCCCTACGATGTAACAGGGAACCTGATCCTGCGATCAGACCTGCTAAAGTCCTAATCTAGTCTGTACGGAGACCTATAGATTTGGGGAGGGAATCCCTACAAGTACTAAGGACTGGGAGGAATATGGGACACCTCCTAACAGAAATAGCAGCAGACAGACGAACAAACAAAATAGATAGAACCTAGAGGTCCGTAGACCAAGCAAACTAACAGAGTTAGATACAGAGCACAGGCTAGCTAGAAAGTAGATATACAATGAAGTCCAGCAAAGCCAGAAGGGCGGAGCAGGATTAAATAGGCCAACAAGGTCATGTGACCAGCAAAGGAAAAAAAGCCTAACAGCAAGGTTCTAACAGTTGGCATATAAAGCTATATTCTCCTCTGTTTTCCCATATACAAACCCCTTCACCTCCTGCGATCTTCTTATTTTGGCAGCTAATGGCTCCACAGTTAGAGCAAATAGCAGCGGGGACAACGGACACCCCTGTCTTGTACCTCTAAACAGAGGGAAGCTTTCTGACAGTTTGTTATTCACTTTAATTATGGCTGTTGGAGAGGAGCACAGCAATTTTACCCATGAGGTAAACACTGGCCCGAACCCAAAGCTACTCAGCACCGACCACAGGTAGTTCCATTCCACACTGTCAAAGGCTTTATGTGCATCTAGAGATACCACTACTTTCTTACCTGCATTTTCAGCTGGAATTTGCATGTTTAAGTACAGCCTCCTTAAATTGACAGCAGTGAATTTATTTGGCATGAAGCCAGATTGGTCCAAGTGGACTACCTTGTCTATTACCCAGATTAGTCTGTACGCCAGAGCCTTGGCCAGTATTTTGATATCTGCAGTCAAAAGTGATATTGGCCTATATGATTCTGGCAGCTGTGGATCTTTTTCAGCTTTGGGAATGACCACAACAATGGCCTCCCTCATAGATTAGGGTACCACTCACCTCTCCAAGGCTTCATCAAATACCCCTAACAATTTAGTTATTACTTCCTCATTGAGGTTTTTGTATACTTCAGCTGGGATGCCGTCTGCCCCCGGTGCCCTGTCCCCCGCCATGGATGCCAAAGCCTCTCCCAATTCCTCCGCTGAAAGCAGTTCGTCTAGCTGTTCTCTGTCTTCGTTGCTTAACTTAGGTAGGTGAGCCTCCCCTAGGAAAGCATCAATCTCCCCTTCCACCTGCTGCGAGGAGTATAACTTCCTGTAAAATCCCCTAAAGACTTCTAAAATTTGCTCCCCCTGAGTAACTACTTTGTCATTCTCTTGTTTTAATGCATATACATGTACCCAGTCCCGCTGCGCAGCAGCCACCACTGAGAGCAGATGTCCTACTTTTTCACCCTCTGTATAGAAAGCTTCTTTTTGAACTGCCCTCAATCTTTCTGCCTTGTGCAAAAGTAGTTTATTTACCTCTTCCTGAGCAGCCTTTGTGCGGTTTTGCATGTCCTGTGAATTCTGGTTACTCAGCGCTCCCTCCGCTGCCCTCAATTCTTCCATTACTGCTATATCCTTGTTTCTGGATGTAGTCTTATGCCTTAAAATGTCTCTGAACAAAATCCCCCTTAAATATGCCTTCATAGTGTCCCAAACAATGTGTTGCTCTGCGCTACCCTCGTTAAGCCTAAAAAAATCAGCGACCTCATCACCAATCTTCCTCATGTCTAGGAGTTGCAGCCAAAAAGGATGAATCTTCCATCCCAACCCCGATTTACTCCCCCTGGTCCTCAATTTGTAGTAGCACCACTAGTAGACTGTGGTCCGACACCACTCTTGGTAAATACGCCACCTCCTGTACCAAATTATCCATCCATTCATTTCCCAGGGCTACGTCTATACGGGACAAAGAGCCATATGTGGCCGAATAGCAGGAGTAGCAGTATTTATCCACATTTCGTACCCGCCAAAGATCTGTCAAGGCTACTTCATTTAAATAGTTACCAAACACTGTCTCATTCCCCTCATTCCTCAACATGGCAAGTCTTCCCTTATCTCAGTAATCATTGACAATATTGTTTAAATCACCCACTATAAGCATAGGAACCGCTACCCATTTACCCGATATTTCTAGATTTTCCTGCATCTTTTTCCTCCGAGTGTGGCGGAGGGATATATACAGACACAATGCATAATAATCTATTGAAAATCTTACACACTACAAATACATATTGACCATCTTTGTCTATCGACACCTCTACCTCTACAAATGGCATGCATGAGTGTACCAGTATTGATACCCCTCCAGTGTAGGCTGAGAATGTCGAATGATATGCCTTCCTCACCAATCTCTTCTGTAGTACAGCTATTTTTTCACTAACCAGGTGTGTTTCCTGAAGGCATATCACCAAGGGCCTCTGTTGCATAATATATTGCAGTATTGCTGTTTGTCTCGTGTTGTTAGATAGGCCTCTAACATTCCAGCTCAAAATTTTAACTCTTTCTCCCATCATAGTCAGTGATATCAGTATTTCTCCCCCCCCATTGGTCTCCACCCCCCCAGTAACCTCCCTTCTCTAACACCTACCGCACCCCGATTCTGTTATGTTCTGCTACCAGAGCTAAGGAAAGAGAGGAGATCTGTCCCTACGATAGAACTCAGCTTAATCCCTATGATGTAACAGGGGACCTGATCCTGCGATCAGACCTGCTAAAGTCCTAAGCTAGTCTGTACGGAGACCTATAGATGTGGGGAAGGAATCCCTACAAGTACTAAGGACTGGGAGGAAAATGGGACACCTCCTAACAGAAATAGTAGCAGACAGACGAACAAACAAAATATATAGAACATAGAGGTCCGTAGACCAAGCAAACTAACAGAGTTAGATACAGAGCACAGGCTAGCTAGAAAGTAGTTAAACAATGAAGTCCAGCAAAGCCAGAAGGGCGGAGCAGGATTAAATAGGCCAACAAGGTCATGTGACCAGCAAAGGAAAAAACCTAAGAACAAGGTTCTAACAGTACCCCCCCTTCTAAGAGGATCCTCCGGATCCCCTAGGACCAGGCTTATTAGGAAATCTCCTGTGAAATGCTCTGATAAGTCTGGACGCGGAAACATCATCCGACCTCACCCAAGAGTTATCCTCAGGTCCGAAACCTTTCCAGGCCACAAGATACTGCAAACTACCTCTATACTGTCTAGAGTTAAGGATGCGAGAAATTTCATATTCCCCGTCCTCCACCACCGGAGGAACAGAGGCAGAGGCGTCACAATCCGATACAACAGCTTTTTTCAACAGAGAGACATGAAATACCGGATTAATTCTCCAGGAAGTAGGAACCTCCAACAGCAGATTGGTTGACAACCTGAAGCACCTTAAAGGGCCCTACAAACTTGGGACCCAATTTCTTAGAAGGAATCCTCAACCGCAGATTCCTAGAGGACAACCAAACCATGTCACCAACAGCGAACAAAACCTCCTGTCGTTTCCTATCAAAGTAGTCTTTAGATTTTCTGTTGGCCTCCTGAAGATTACCACGCACATCCGTCCAAACTCTCTCCAAATCACCGGAAAAATTCTCCTCCTCAGGCACGGCAGATCCCAACTTGGAGAACGACCCAAACGACGGATGTCTCCCAGAACAACAAAAAAAAGGCGAACAACCAGCAGAAGAAGATGTATGATTGTTCAGAGCAAATTCAGCAAGTGGCAGAAACTCAGACCACCCCTCTTGATTGTCTGCCACAAAACAACGCAAGAACTGCTCAACATCCTGGTTTTTCCTTTCTGTCTGGCCATTAGATTCAGGATGATATCCTGACGAGAACGACAAATGAACTCCCAACCTGTCACAAAAGGCACGCCAAAAACGAGCCACGAACTGAGGACCTCTATCAGAAACAATGTCAGTAGGAACGCCATGAAGTCTGACAATTTCCTTGACAAAGGCCTTAGCGAGAGTTTTAGCGCAGGGCAGTTTGACGAAGGGAACCAAGTGACACATCTTGCTAAAACGGTCCACGACCACCCAGATGACAGTAAAACCCTCAGAGGGGGGAAGGTCAGTTATAAAGTCCATAGCCAAATGTGTCCAAGGAGCACTGGGAACCTCCAAAGGACAAAGCAACCCCGCAGCAGGAGTATGTGAGGACTTAGATCTAGCACATATAGTACATTGGCGCACCCACTTAATGACTTCCTTCTGCCATCCAGGCCACCAAAAACTGCGACCCTCCAGTCTCTTGGTCTCAGAGATTCCGGGATGACCTGCCAACCGAGATTCGTGACACTCAACAAACAAATCTCTCCTAAAGGTCCCAGGCACAAACAACCTCCCATGAGGAGTGTTAGATGGGGCATTCTCCTGTGCTTTAAGAATCTCATCTTCCAAAACGGAGTCCAAAGCAGCTATCACAACACCTTCTTGTAAAATGTTCTCCTCTTTCTCAGCACCGACTATGGGAGAAAAACTGCGAGACAAGGCATCCGCCTTAACATTCTTAGTACCAGGGATGTAAGTAACGGAGAAATTAAACCGCGAGAAAAACAGTGCCCACCTAGCCTGACGGGCATTCAGGCGCTTGGCAGCATCAAGATATATCAGATTTTTATGATCCGTAAGAACCTGAACGGGAAATTCCGCACCTTCCAAGAAGTGGCACCAGTGTTCAAATGCGAGTTTAATAGCCAATAATTCCCGATTACCAATATCGTAATTCAGTTCAGTCTCCGAAAAATTTTTTGAAAAAAAGGCACAGGGATGTAATCCATCCCCGTTATCCTGAGACAATACTGCGCCAACCCCCACAGAGGAAGCATCAACCTCAACCAAAAACGGCTTAGTCACATCAGGCTGCATAAGGATGGGAGCAGAGGTGAACCTCTCCTTGAGATACACAAAAGCTTCAATGGCCTCAGAAGACCACTGAACCGCATCAGCACCCTTCCTGGTGAGATCGGTCAGAGGTTTGACAATACTAGAAAAATTTTTTATGAATTTTCTGTAATAATTGGCGAAACCCAAAAACCTCTGTATCGATTTCAAACCAATAGGCCTAGGCCATTCCTGCACAGCTTGAACTTTAACCGGGTCCATCTCAAAACCTTCGCTGGAGATAATGTAGCCCAAAAAACTAATTCTCTGCACAGCGAACTCACATTTCTCCAGCTTAGCAAAAAGCGAATTGTCCATTAATAACTGTAATACCTCACGTACGCTCCGCCAATGAGACTCCAGATCCGGCGAATAAATCAAAATGTCATCCAAATACACAACCACATTTTTGCCGATCAAAGGTCTAAGGATGTCATTAATAAGATTCTGAAAAAATGCAGGAGCATTAGTAAGACCAAAAGGCATAACCAGATTCTCAAAATGACCCACAGGAGTGTTAAAAGCCGTCTTCCATTCGTCACCCTCCTTCATGCGCAACAGATTGTATGCCCCCTTAAGGTCGATTTTAGAGAACCACTTGGCCCCCATTAACTGGTTAAACAGATCAGAAATCAATGGCAGTGGGTAAGGATTGCGTACAGTAATTTTGTTAATCTCACGAAAATCCAGACAAGGACGTAAACCGCCGTCCTTTTTTTTTTACAAAAAAAAATCCAACCGCCACAGGAGACTTAGAGGGCCTAATGTGACCGGCGGCCAAACTTGTCTGTATGTATTCCTCCAAAGCCTTTCTCTCAGGAATAGTAAGGTTAAATAAACGACTTTTAGGAAGAGTCGCTCCAGGGACAAATTCAATAGAACAATCATAGTCTCTATGGGGAGGCAAAACCTGCGATTCCTTCTCAGAAAAAACTCTCCAAAAATCCTGAATAGGAACAGGCAATTCTCCCCTATCCAAAGCTGCAATACGCCCGTTACAACACTTGTCATAACATTTATGGCTCCAGGATTTAATTTCACTGGTAGACCAATCCAGTACAGGATTGTGAAATTTTAACCAGGGCAATCCCAATATTACTGGAGAAGGCAAGTTATTCAACACTACCAAATCCAATTTCTCATGGTGAACACCACTAATAGTGAGAGGAAATTCACAGACCTTGAGAGTAATATTCTTCAAAGGGGAACCATCCACAGAAACCACAGCAATGGGGGATGATAAAGGTTCGGGTTTTAAATTGAGTCTTTCCAAGAATCCCCCATCAATAACATTCAGAGTAGACCCACAATCAACAAACACCCGAAATTACATTAATTTTTCCTGAGCAATCGTGGAAGCAGCTAAAAATACACCCTTGGAATTTAAACAGGCAATACGGGCATGACTGACCATTTTTTTTTCTTTCTTGATACGAAGCTCACAGTCTTTAATTAAATTACCAGATTTTCCGCAATAGAAACACAAGCCTTCAGAAAATCTGCGATCTTTTTCTTGAGAGCGAGGTGCCATCGCTCCAATCTCCATCGATTCACCACTGTTAGTACACACATTCTCATAACCAGAAACTGACATAGCAGAGGATTTGCTCTCATTAACCCTTGCATGCAGTCTCCTATCCACCCGTATAGCTAATTGCATAGCCTGTTGCAAATCTTCAGGTGTAGGATAAGCAATTAGCAGGTCTTTAACCCTTTCACTGAGTCCAGCAAGAAATAGACTTTTCAGAGCAGAATCGTCCCACCCTGTTTGAGTAGCCCATCGACGGAAATGAGTACAATATTTTTCCACATTACCTGATCCCTGTCTCAAACATCTTAACTCAGTCTCAGCTGATGAGACACGGTCAGGATCATCATATAATAGTCCCAAAGCAGAAAAAAAACTATCCACAGAACTGAAGCATGTATCACTAGGTTGCAAAGAAAAGGCCCACTCCTGAGGCTCTTTGCGCAAAAGTGACATTATAAACCCTATGCGCTGGGAATCATCCCCAGAGGACTTGGGTCTCAAACGAAAATACAATAAGCAAGCATTTTTAAATGAAAAAAATTCTCAGTGTTCACCAAAAAATAAATCCGGCAAACGTACCTTAGGCTCCAAGAAATGTGCTCCAGGACAGTTACTCACATGTTGACGGAGCTCAGTCACCTCCAAAGAGAGTCCCTGCAGGTGTTTAGCCAAATCCAGAACCGACACCATGATGGAACAGAAAAAATCTTTCCTTAGAGCATTTGCTGGGCTGGACTTACTGTTATGTTCTGCTACCAGAGCTAAGGAAAGAGAGGAGATCTGTCCCTACGATAGAACTCAGCTTAATCCCTACGATGTAACAGGGGACCTGATCCTGCGATCAGACCTGCTAAAGTCCTAAGCTAGTCTGTACGGAGACCTATAGATGTGGGGAAGGAATCCCTACAAGTACTAAGGACTGGGAGGAAAATGGGACACCTCCTAACAGAAATAGTAGCAGACAGACGAACAAACAAAATATATAGAACATAGAGGTCCGTAGACCAAGCAAACTAACAGAGTTAGATACAGAGCACAGGCTAGCTAGAAAGTAGTTAAACAATGAAGTCCAGCAAAGCCAGAAGGGCGGAGCAGGATTAAATAGGCCAACAAGGTCATGTGACCAGCAAAGGAAAAAACCTAAGAACAAGGTTCTAACAGTTTCCCCATTTTAAAACTCAACTTAAACTACCCCTCGAGCTTCCCCAACCCTTTCCCCACAGGAACTTTATCAAGCTTTTGTTTTAATACCTATACTGTTAGAACTCTCCTGTTAGGTTTTTTCTATTTTGCTGGTCACATGACCTTTTTGCCTATTTAATCCTGCTTCGCCCTTCTGGCCATGCTGGACTTCATTGTAATTTCTACTCTTAAGCTAGCCAGGTGCTTTGTAACCTTTCTCAGTCAGTTTAGCTAGGTCTTTTGACCTTTATGTTCATGTTGTGTGTTTGTCTTTTAACTGCTACAATTTCTGCTAGGAGGTGTCCATCTTTCTCCCAGTCCCTAGTTCTTGTAGGGATCCCTCCCTCACATCTATAGGTCTTCGTTCAGACTAGCTGAGGACTTTAGCGGGTCAGATCGCAGGATCAGGTTCCCCGTTACATCGTAGGGATCTAGCTTAGTTCTATTGTAGGGACAGATCTCCTGTCCTTCCTTAGTGCTTGTAGCCTATCATAACAGTAAGTCCAGCCCAAAAATATCTCTAAGGAAAGACCTCCAGTTTCCATCATGGTGTCGGTTCAGGATTTGGCTCAACGCCTGCAGGGACTCTCTCTGGAGGTGGCCGAGCTCCAACAACACATGAGTAGCTGTTCTGGAGCGCATTTTGTGGAGCCAAAGGTACGATTGCCTGATTTATTTTTTGGTGAACAACAAGATTTTTTTTCCTTTAAAAATGCTTGTTTATTGTATTTTCGTTTGAGACCCAGATCCTCTGGTGATGAATCACAGCGCATAGGGTTCATAATGTCACTTTTGCGCAAAGAACCTCAGGGATGGGCCTTTTCTCTCCAACCTAGTGATCCGTGCTTTAGATCAGTGGATAGTTTTTTTTCTGCTTTGGGGTTGTTGTATGATGATCCTGATCGTGTCTCATCTGCTGAGACGGAATTGAGACTTTTGAGGCAGGGATCAGGTAATGTGGAAAATTATTGTTCTCACTTCCGTCGGTGGTCTGCTCAGGTGGGGTGGAACAATTCATCTCTGAAAAGTTTGTTTCTTGCTGGGCTAGGTGAAAGGGTTAAGGATCTGCTTATTGCTTATCCTACACCTGGAAACTTGCAGGAAGCAAAGCAATTAGCTATACGGGTGGATAGGAGACTGCGTGCAAGGGTTAATGAGAGTAAATCCTTTGCCATGTCAGCTCCTAGTCTTGAGAGGGTCTGTACTGACATTGGAGAGCTGATGGAGATTGGGGCAATGTCACCCCGCTCTCAGGAAAAAGACCGCAGGTTTTCTGAAGGTTTGTGCTTTTATTGTGGAAAATCTGACCATTTCATTAAGAACTGTGTGCTTCGTATGAACAAAGAAGAAAAAAAAAAGGTCAGTTACGCCCGTATAGCGTGTTTAAACACTAAGGGGGTATTTCTTTCTGCTACTACTGCAGCTCAGGAAGAATTAATTGAATTTCGGGTATTTGTAGATTGTGGTTCTACTCTGAATGTGATTGATGGGGGATTCTTGGAAAAACTTAAATTAAAACCCAAACCTTTGTCATCCCCTATTTCCGTGGTTTCTGTCGATGGCTCTCCCTTGAAATATGTTACTCACAAGGTTTTTGAATTTCCCCTCACTATTAATGGTATTCACCAAGAAAATTTGGATTTGGTAGTATTAAATAATTTGCCTTCTCCAGTAATTTTGGGGTTACCCTGGTTAAAATTGCACAATCCTGTACTGGATTGGTCTACTAATGAAATGAAGTCCTGGAGCCCTAAGTGTTATGACAAGTGTTGTAACGGGCGCATTGCTGCTGTGGATAAAGGGGAATTACCTGTACCTATTCAGCATTTTTGGAGAGTTTTTTCTGAGGAGGAGTCGCAAATTTTGCCTCCTCATAGAGACTATGATTGTACCATTGAATTTGTCCCTGGAGCGACTCTTCCTAAAAGTCGTTTATTTAATCTTACTATTCCTGAGAGAAAGGATTTGGAGGAATACATACAGACGAGCTTGGCCGCCGGTCATATCAGACCCTCAAAGTCACCTGTGGCTGTTGGATTTTTTTTTGTTAAAAAAAAGGACGGCGGTTTACGTCCTTGTCTGGACTTTCACGAGATTAATAAAATTACTGTACGTAATCCCTACCCACTGCCATTGATTCCTGATTTGTTTAACCAGTTAGTGGGGGCCAAGTGGTTCTCTAAAATTGATCTCCGGGGGGCATGCAATTTGTTGCGCATGAAGGAGGATGATGAATGGAAGACTGCTTTTAACACTCCTGTGGGTCATTTTGAGAATCTGGTTATGCCTTTTGGTCTTACCAATGCACCAGCATTTTTTCAGAATCTTATTAATGACATCCTTAGACCTTTGATTGGCAAAAATGTGGTTGTGTATTTGGATGATATTTTGATTTATTCGCCTGATATGGAGTCTCATTGGCGGAGCGTACGTGAGGTATTACAGTTATTAATTGACAAGTCGCTTTTTGCTAAGCTAGAGAAATGTGAGTTCGCTGTACAGAGAATTCGTTTTTTGAGCTACATTATCTCCAGCGAGGGCTTTGAGATGGACCCAGTGAAAGTTCAAGCTGTGCAGGAATGGCCTAGGCCTATTGGTTTGAAATCGATACAGAGGTTTTTGGGTTTTGCCAATTATTACAGAAAATTCATTAACAAATTTACTATTATTGTTAAACCACTGACCGATCTCACCAGGAAAGGTGCTAATACGGTTCAGTGGACTACTGAGGCCATTGAAGCGTTTGTGTTTCTAAAGGAGAGGTTCAGCTCTGCCCCCATCCTTATGCAGCCTGATGTGACTAAGCCGTTTTTGGTTGAGGTTGATGCTTCTTCTGTGGGGGTTGGTGCGGTGTTGTCTCAGGAAAACAAGGATGGAGTACATCCCTGTGCCTTTTTTTCAAAAAAATTTTCTGAGACTGAACTTAATTACGATATTGGTAATCGGGAATTGCTGGCTATTAAACTCGCATTTGAACATTGGCGTCATCTCTTGGAAGGTGCTGAATTTCCCATTCAGGTTTTCACTGATCATAAAAATCTGATCTATCTTGATGCTGCCATGCGCTTGAATGCCCGTCAGGCTAGGTGGGCACTTTTTTTTTCGCGGTTTAATTTTTCCGTTACTTACATCCCGGGTACCAAGAATGTTAAAGCTGATGCGTTGTCTCGCAGCTTTTCTCCCATGGTCGGTGCTGAGGAGGAGGAGAGCATTTTACAAGAAGGTGTTGTGATTGCTGCATTGGACTCCGTTTTGGAAGATGAGATTCTTAAAGCACAGGAGAATGCCCCATCTAACACACCCCATGGGAGGTTGTTTGTGCCTAGGACCTTTAGGAGAGATTTGTTTGTTGAGTGTCATGAGTCTCGGTTGGCAGGTCATCCAGGAATTTCTGAGACCAAGAGACTTGTGGGTCGCAGTTTTTGGTGGCCTGGATGGCAGAAGGAAGTCATTAAGTGGGTGCGTCAATGTATTGTGTGTGCTAGATCTAAGTCTTCTCATACTCCTGCTGCGGGGTTGCTTTGCCCTCTGGAGGTTCCTAGTGCACCTTGAACACATCTGGCTATGGACTTTATTACTGACCTTCCCTCCTCTGAGGGTTTCACGGTCATCTGGGTGGTCGTGGACCGTTTTAGCAAGATGTGTCACTTGGTTCCCTTCATCAAACTGCCCTGCGCTAAGACACTTGCTAAGGCCTTTGTCAAGGAAATTGTCAGACTCCATGGTGTTCCTACTGACATTGTTTCTGATAGGGGACCTCAGTTCGTGGCTCGTTTTTGGCGTGCCTTTTGTGACAGGTTGGGAGTTCATTTGTCGTTTTCATCTGGATATCATCCTGAGTCTAATGGCCAGACAGAAAGGAAGAATCAGGATGTTGAGCAGTTCTTGCGTTGTTTTGTGGCAGACAATCAAGAGGGGTGGTCTGAGTTTCTGCCGCTTGCTGAATTTGCTCTTAACGACCATACATCCTCTTCTGCTGGGTGTTCGCCTTTTTTTGTTGTTCTGGGAGACATCCGTCTTTTGGGTCATTCTCCAAATTGGTATCGGCTGTGCCTGAGGAGGAGAGTTTTTCCGGTGATTTGGAGAGAGTTTGGATGGATGTGCGTGGTAATCTTCAGGAGGCTAACAAAAAATCTAAGAGGCACTTTGATAGGAAACGTCAAGAGGTTTTGTTTACGGTTGGTGACATGGTTTGGTTGTCCTCTAAGAATCTGCGTTTGAGGATTCCTTCTAAAAAATTGGGTCCCAAGTTTATAGGGCCCTTTAAGGTGCTTCAGGTAGTTAACCAATCTGCTGTTAGGTTGGAGGTTCCTACCTCCTGGAAGATTAATCCGGTGTTTCATGTTTCTCTATTGAAAAAAGCTGATGTATCAGGTAGAGACACCACTGCCACTGTTCCTCCGGTGGTAGAGGACGGGGAATATGAAATTTCCTGCATCCTTAATTCTAGACGGTATCGGGGGAGTTTGCAGTATCTCGTCGCTTGGAGGGGTTTCGGTCCCGAGGATAACTCATGGGTGAGGGCGGATGATGTTTCTGCTTCCAGACTTGTCAGAGCATTTCACATGAGGTTTCCTGATAAGCCTGGGCCTAGGGGATCCAGAGGATCCTCACAGAAGAGGGGGTACTGTTAGAACTTTCCTGTTAGGTTTTTTCTATTTTGCTTGTCACATGACCTTTTTGCCTATTTAATCCTGCTCTGCCCTTCTGGCCATGCTGGACTTCATTGTAATTTCTACTCTTAAGCTAGCCAGGTGCTTTGAAACCTTTCTCAGTTAGTTTAGCTAGGTCTTTTGACCTTTATGTTCATGTTGTGTGTTTGTCTTTTTACTGCTACAATTTCTGCTAGGAGGTGTCCATCTTTCTCCCAGTCCCTAGTTCTTGTAGGGATCCCTCCCTCACATCTATAGGTCTTCGTTCAGACTAGCTGAGGACTTTAGCGGGTCTGATCACAGGATCAGGTTCCCCGTTACATCGTAGGGATCTAGCTTAGTTCTATTGTAGGGACAGATCTCCTGTCTTTCCTTAGTGCTTGTAGCCTATCATAACATATACCACACTCTCTATATGAGAAAAGAGAACGCCTTTCCACAACCTAGCAATTATTAGAGTCTGAGATTTTGGACAATTTACTACTCTTCTAGTTATTTTTCCACCTTTTCGTCTCTCCCGCCCACCGATGACAGAATAAAATGCCTGTTGCGCCGCCGAACACAACCATTATAAACATTTTTGTCCCGCAGTACCAAAGGACAATTATCCTATAACCATTCAAATTGTACAACCTTATTAACAATTAACCCTCGAACAACCAGAGCCTTCTTCAACGGGCCCCATTTGCTCTGATACGTTTGCCATTCTGATCCAGCCATATTGTCGCCTCCTCAGGGGTCTGAAAAAAGTGTACCCCTCCCAGAGCCACCACCCATAATTTGGCCAGATATAGCATTGAGTAAGCCCAACCCAGTCCCTGTAGTCTCCTCTTGACCTCTCCCAATTTCATTGTGAGCTTTTGAACTTCCGTGGAATAGTCCGGGTATATAGATATCCGGTTGCCATCAATAGTTAAGTCTACCATGTCTCTGGCCCTTCTAAGTAGGAGATTGCGGTCCCGGTAGTTTAGGATTTTTGCCAGGTTAGATCTTGGGGCCGACCCTGGGGTCTTGATGGTACTCGATGAGCCCTCTCCACTGCGAACAATTTTGTAAGGCTGTCTCCTCCCACTTTGGTTTTCAGCCATGATTTGATATAATCTGTGGGGTTGTTCCCTTCTACCTTTTCAGGCACTCCAATTATTATTAGATTGTTCCTACGGGAACTGTTTTCAAGATCGTCTGTTTTAAATTCCAGCTCTGAAATGGGTTGGACATATTTTTTCTCCCTTTTTAACAGCAATCTGATCTTCAGCACTGCCTACACACTCCTCCACTGCCTCCGTCCTCTCCTCAGCTTTCTGCATGGCAGTATGGAAATTAGCCATTTCACCCTTTAAGCCATCAACCGGTTCATTCACAGCTGCTTCACATGAGCCTACAGGCTGTTCACTGTGTGCAGGGGCTTTTGAGGTTGCTGCAGTGAGGGATGTGTCACACTTATCCTGTGAATTATCAGCATGCAGGGGGATCTGCTGAGTAATGGGGCTGTACTGTGCCTGGGACTGCTGTCTGTTCAACTCCCCTGTGTCCCTACACCGCCAGCCTCCTCACCTCCAGCTCCCTGCTTCTGCCTCTCTGTTCCCTCCACTCTGGCAAACTTCTCCAGCCTGGAGATGACCTCCATCTTCCTCCTGTATGCAGCACTTGCCTTGGCCACCTCCTCCTCTGCTGATCCAGCTGCATCTTGGGTCCGGGTATTCCCCTCTGTCCCCAGCTCTTTCTGCCTCCTGCGAGTCATCTGGATCTCGGATGTAGCCTCCGGCGGGGTCCTCGAGCTCACCGCAATCTTGGGAACCAGAGCAGCTATCTCAGGCGTTCGGTGGCACCTCCGTTCAGCCCGGTATGTGCAGTGGGAGAGCTCCAACACACATCCTCTCACATGCCCTGCTAGGCCACTCTCCCAGTTAGAAGTACTTCACCATCTTAGTAAACAGTGCAGTTTTTTTCCTTGCTAGCAGTGCAAGGGATAATCTGTTCAGTTGAAGCTCAATTGTCTCAGCTGTTCAATGTTGGCCACTCCCCTCTGCTATATATGCTCGCCTTTATGTTCCTTTTTTGTAATTTTGAAAATGTAAAAGATGGAAAAAATATAAATATATTATATATATATATATATATATATATATATATATATATATATACAGTGCTGGCCAAAAGTATTGACACCCCTGCAATTCTGTCAGATAATACTCAGTTTCTTCCTGAAAATGATTGCAATCACAAATTCTTTGGTATTATTATCTTCATTTAATTTTTCTTCAATGAAAAAACACAAAAGAGAATGAAGCAAAAATCAAATCATTGATCATTTCACACAAAACTCCAAAAATGGGCCAGACAAAAGTATTGGCACCCTCAGCCTAATACTTGGTTGCACAACCTTTAGCCAAAATAACTGCGAACAACCGCTTCCGGTAACTATCAATGAGTTTCTTACAATGCTCTGCTGGAATTGTAGACCATTCTTCTTTGCCAAACTGCTCCAGGTCCCTGATATTTGAAGGGTGCCTTCTCCAAACTGCCATTTTGAGATCTCTCCACAGATGTTCTATGGGATTCAGGTCTGAACTCATTGCTGGCCACCTTAGAAGTCTCCAGTGCTTTCTCTCAAACCATTTTATCATGCTTTTGGAAGTGTGTTTTGGGTCATTGTCCTGCTGGAAGACCCTTGACCTCTGAGGGAGACCCAGCTTTCTCACCCTGGGCCCTACATTATGCTGCAAAATTTGTTGGTAGTCTTCAGACTTCATAATGCCATGCAGACGGTCAAGCAGTCCAGTGCCAGAGGCAGCAAAGCAACCCCAAAACATCAGGGAACCTCCGCCATGTTTGACTGTAGGGACCGTGTTCTTTTCTTTGAATGCTTTTTTTTTTTCCTGTACACTCTATGTTGATGCTTTTTGCCAAAAAGCTCTACTTTTGTCTCATCTGACCAAAGAACATTCTTCCAAAACGTTTTAGGCTTTCTCAGGTAAGTTTTGGCAAACTCCAGCCTGGCTTTTTTATGTCTCGGGGTAAGAAGTGGCGTCTTCCTGGGTATCCTACCATACAGTCCCTTTTCATTCAGACGCCGACGGATAGTACGGGCTGACACTGTTGTACCCTCGGACTGCAGGGCAGCTTGAACTTGTTTGGATGTTAGTCGAGGTTCTTTATCCACCATCCGCACAATCTTGCGTTGAAATCTCTCGTCAATTTTTCTTTTCCGTCCACATCTAGGGAGGTTAACCACAGTGCCATGGGCTTTAAACTTCTTGATGACACTGCGCACGGAAGACACAGGAACATTCAGGTCTTTGGAGATGGACTTGTAGCCTTGAGATTGCTCATGCTTCCTCACAATTTGGTTTCTCAAGTCCTCAGACAGTTCTTTGGTCTTCTTTCTTTTCTCCATGCTCAATGTGGTACACACAAGGACACAGGACAGAGGTTGAGTCAACTTTAATCCATGTTAACTGGCTGCAAGTGTGATTTAGTTATTGCCAACACCTGTTAGGTGCCACAGGTAAGTTACAGTTGCTGTTAATTACACAAATTAGAGAAGCATCACATGATTTTTCAAACAGTGCCAATACTTTTGTCCACCCCATTTTTTAGGTTTGGTGTGGAATTGTATCCAATTTGGCTTCAGGACAATTCTTCTTGTGTTTTTTCATTGAAGACAAATTAAATGAAGATAATAATACCAAAGAATTTGTGATTGCAATCATTTTCAGGAAGAAACTGAGTATTATCTGCCAGAATTGCAGGGGTGACAATACTTTTGGCCACCGCTGTATTTACAGTATATACAGTATATATATTTTTTTTGCCTAAAATACAAAGGAAATATGTCATTTTTCATTTTGGGCCTGTTAGAGATTGTTTTATCTTCAACTTGCTTAACTGTTCACAATAACAGTTGTTTTGACCAGAGGTGCCTAAACTTTAGCATGCCGCTGTACAGTGTAACAAACATCTTTACTCAGGATAGGCTGAAGACAGTTTCTATAGTAGCTCCATGGCATCCCCCTGCCCTCCAATAAACCTGTCAAGCTGATGAGATAAATTTTGAATCTTTGTCAGCTAGAAAGCTTATCTCCTACTTTAGTCCGCATTCGCTCCTCCTCTTGTCCTGTCAGGTTCAGTGAACAGAGAAATGCTGGGTCGGCTGGGAAACTGCTGGGAGCTGACATATTTAAAATCCTGCACTAACTAAATATTAACTTTGGGCTGCAGTCTTCTGGTCCCACGCTGTCATGGTCATAGGCGGATTATAAAGAGGGCAATCCGGGCTACCGCCCGGGGCCCTGAGCCTGCAGGGGGCCCGCGGCTCCGGGAGGGGTGTCTAATGCCGGATTGCCCTCATTATATGTGCAGGCCGCCGCGGCACATACCGGTAGCAGTGGCGGGAGGGGGGGCCCCGGACCGCTCCCCCAGCAGCAGTGCATGGCCACTACTTCTTCATCGGCCGGGCCAGCACTGCAGCAGTTAACTTCCCTGTGCTGGCCCGGCCACGTCACTGCTAGGAGACACGGCCCTGTGCGCGGCCGTGTCTCCTAGCTGTGACGTCACGCAGTGCGCGCCCGGCCTGCACTGCTGCAACGGAGAAGTCAGAGCAGGCAGGAGGAATGGAGCCGGGGGATGGTGAGTCTGTGTGTGTATGTGTATGTGTATGTGTGTGTATGTGTATGTATGTGTGTATGTGTGTATGTGTGTATGTGTGTGTGTGTGTGTGTGTGTGCAGGCAGATATCATTGTGTGATGTCTGTTTATATGTATTTTTGTGTTTCAAATGTGTTTATGCGTGTATGTATATGTTTGTATACGTTTGTGTGTGTGCGTGACTGCATGCGTGACTGCGTGCGGCCTCCTGCTGAGTATAGTTGGCGCCGTGCGGCCTCCTGCTGTCTCTGGGGGGGGCGCTGTGCGGCCTCCCACTATGTATAGATGGCGTCATGCGGCCTCCTGCTGTGTATAGATGGCGCCGTGGGGCCCTCTGCTGTGTATAGATGGCGCCGTGCGGCCCTCTGCTGTGTATAGATGGTGCCGTGCAGCCCCCTGCTGTGTCTAGCTGGCACCGTGCGGCCTCCTGCTGTGTATAGATGGTGCCGTGCGGCCCCCTGCTGTGTATAGATGGCGTCATGCGGCCCCCTGCTGTGTATAGATGGCGCCGTGCGGCCTCCTGCTGTGTATAGATGGCGCCATGCGGCCTCCTGCTGTGTATAGATGGCGCTGTGCGGCCTCCTGCTGTGTATAGATGGCGCCGTGCGGCCTCCTGCTGTGTATAGATGGTGCCGTGCGGCCTCCTGCTGTGTATAGATGGCGCCATGCGGCTTCCTGCTGTGTATAGATGGCGCCGTGCGGCCTCCGGCTGTGTATAGATGGCGCCGTGCGGCCTCCTGCTGAGTATAGATGGCGCCGTGCGGCCTCCTGCTGTGTATAGAGGGCTACGTGCGGCCTCCTGCTGAGTATAGATGGCGCCGTGCGGCCTCCTGCTGTCTCTGGGGGGGCGCCGTGCGGCCTCCCGCTGTGTATAGATGGCACCGTGCAGCCTCCCGCTGTGTATAGATGGCTGTGTGTGCTCAATATTGAGTCATACAATTAATGTAAGGCTATGTGCCCACGATACAGAAATGTTCCGGATTTTTTTTGAGCGTTTCTGCATCTCCCTGGCAGAAAAAACGCATGCGGATTTTACATGCGGATTTTACATGCGGATTGTACATGCAGATTTTACATGCGGATTGTACATGCGTTTTCCTGCCAGGGACATGCGGATGTGAAGCATTCTTCACTTGCATTTCCGCATGCGGGTTGACAAGCGCTTTCCAAGCGATTTTAGCATCACTTGGAAAGTGCTTGATAACTTGGTTACACTATATAAATCCATGAAACCATCATGGATTTATATAGTGTGACCATAAAAGAATGGTAAAAAATATATACTTACCTTCTGATCGCCTGCCGACGTCAGCGGTCGCGTGACCCGTCACATGACTAAATGATGTCACGGCAGGTCCTTTTCAGACCATCTCGAGCTGCCGGCAAGCCAGGACGCATCGGATAAAGACACCGGGGGCCATCAGAAGGTAAGTATAATATTTATTTTTTATTTTATTCTTTTTTTACAGGTTCTATGGTACCCGGGTCCGGAGGAGAGTCTCCTGTCCTCCACACCCGGGTACCATCCGCACATTGAAACGCATGGATTCCGCATCTACAGATGCAGGGATGCGGATTCCATGTGGTCTAATGCAAGTCAATGGTGGCGAAAACGCCGCGCTTCCGCAAAATAATTGGTAATGCTGCGGATTTTTCCGCTATGATAATCCGCAGCGGAAATTTCCGCAGCATGTACACAGCACATGCGGATTATCATTGGGGAACATGGCAGACCTTCTACCAAGCGTTTTTTAAGCGTTTCTGCAGCGGAATTGCCGCTGCGGAAACACTTAAAAAACGCATAGTGGGCACACAGCCTAAAAAAAAATATTATAATTAATATTGTGCCAAATTAACTATCACATGATCTATCACAGGGGATTATGTGACATGTCGCGTGATAAATCAGGTGTGTGGGGGGGGGGCCCGCGCCTTCTAAACTGCCCGGGGCCCTTGCTACTCTTAATCCACCCCTGGTCATGGTATCCCAATGACATTAAGTAAAACCAAAAGCAAAAAAGTTTTGGTACCTTGTTAGCCAGTTGAAATAAGATTGATTGACTGCTCTCAGTAAGAGAAACAAAATAATAATCTTGTAGATTTATCTTTTAATGGCTAACAAAAATAAAATGAGTGATGTTCCACTGCAAGCTTTCAAGATTACTCAGGTCTCTTTATCAGGCATGGTACAAGTATGTAAAAGTTTGGGCACCGCTGGTCAAAATTACTGTCATTGTGAAAAGTTAAGCAAGTTGAAGATGGAGTGATCTCTAAAAGGCCTTAAGTTAAAGATGACACATTTTGTTTGTATTTTAGGCAAAAAAATATATTGTCATTTTTTACATTTTAAAAATTACAAAAAGGAAAATGGGCCAATGCAAAAGTTTGGGCACACTGCATGGTTAGTACCCAGTAGCACCATATTTTGCAAGTATCACAGCTTGTAAATGCTTTTTGTAGCCAGGCAAGAGTCTTTCTATTCTTGTTTAATGGATTTTCATACATTCTTTATTGGAAAACTCTTCCAGTTCTGTGAGATTCCTGGGTCATCTTACATGCACTGCTATTTTGAAATCAGATTTTTAATGATGTTCAGATCAGGGGACAGTGAGGGCCATTGTAAAACCTTCAGCTTGCGCCGTTAGACGTAGTCTATTGTGGATTTTGATGTGTGTTTAAGATCATTATCCATTTGTAGAAGCCATCTTCTTTTCAACTTCAGCTTTTTTACAGATGGTGTTATGTTTACATCAAGAATTTGATGAAATTTCATTGAATCCATTCTTCCCTCTATTCGTGAAATGTTCCCCATGCCATTGGCTGCAACACAACCCCAAAGAATGATTAATCCACCCCCATTCTTAATGGTTGGGGTGATGTTCTTTTCCTGAAATTCTCTGCCCTTTTTTCTCCACACATATGTTTGATCATTGTGGCCAAAGAGTTCTATTTTAACCTCATCGGTCTACATGACTTGTTTCCAAAATGCATCAGGCTTGTTTAGATGTTGTTTTGCATACTCCTCAAGCTGAATTTTATTGTGAGGATGCAGAAGAGCTTTTCTTCTGATGACTCTTCCATGAAGGCCATATTTGTGCAGGTGTCTCTGAACAGTAAAACAATGCATCACAACTCCAGAGTCTACTAAATCTTTCTGAAGATCTTTTGCAGTCAAGTGGGGGTTTTGATTTGCCTCTCTAGCAATCCAATGAGCAACTCTCACTGAAATGTTGCTTGGTCTTCCAGACCTTATCTTGACCTTCACTGTTCCTTTTAACTGCAGTTTCTTAATTACACTTCGAACTGAGAAAAGGGCAACTTGAAAACACTTTTCTATCTTTTTATAGCCTTCTCCTGCTTTGTGGGCCTCCATCATTTTCAGAGTGCTAGGAAGCTGCTTAAAAGAACCCATAGCTGCTATTTTTGGCACAAGTTTAGAGGAGGCTGGGTTTTTATAAAGATGGAAAATTTGCATCACCGGGCCTTTCCTAACGATGCTAATGAACAAGCCATAACCCTAACAGGCTAATTAAGGTCTGAAACCTTGGTCAAAGTTATCTGAGCACACAAATTTCCAAGGGTGCCTAAACTTTAGCATTGGCCCATTTTTCTTTTTGTAATTTTTAAAATGTAAAAAAATTACATATATTGTTTTTTTCTTCCTAAAATACAAAGGAAATGTTTCATCTTTAACTTTAGCTCTTTTAGAGATCATTTCATCTTCAACGTGCTTAACTGTTCATAATAACAGTAATTTTGACCTGGGTTGTCCAAACTTTTACATGCCGCTGGTAGTAAACCCTCTCTGCACACACCATGCAGGAGAAGACTTCCACGTTTCACATCACTGAAGCTAATAGCCTCAGTGAAACATATCTCCCCTCCAGTATTCTGCCAGTGACTTTGTCACACACTGTATATGCTGTCACTTGTGTAGTTATATATATATTCTAGATGAGTATAGACAGTATTGGACCAGATCTTTATCATGGTTGCGGAAGAAAGAAATTCAAACATCGCCCACTAGGACATTCCACTGCTGTAGCCTAGAACCTAACAGCTCAGCCTTACTCTTGGGCAGATCCAAATTTCAGTTCACTTTGTGTTATAAGGTGTGGTTCAGTTGAGGTTGCTGGCAGAAAGTCTGGGACATGAGAGAAAATGCTTCATGACACCGAGCGTCCTCCTTTTCCTCACTTGACTCAACTTTAAATTTTTCTGGTGTTTTTGAAACTGACAGTTCTTCTGTATATGGTACTGGGCATATTTCAGATGGAATGGCGACAGTGGGAAAGTGTCACAAGAGGTGGATGATGAGACACAATTGCCAGAAAGTCAGGAGGAGGACCAGGGTGCGAAAGTGGAAGACGAGGTGGTGGATGATAGAGTAACTGACCCAACCTGGCAGGAGGACATGCAGAGCGAGGAGAGCAGTACAAAGGGGGAGGCAGAGCACCCCAACAGGCAGGAAGAAGCAGTGTGGTGGCCGCAGACATAAGGCGGGCAACCGTTCCCCGTAACATCAACACGACGGAAGTTGCCAGCCAGTACAACCATGGAGTACAGGCGAGAGAGACATAACTCAAATCCATCAGAGGCAGGGGAACACTGTCAAAGTTCTGGGAGAGTTTTCTCAGCCCCATCCATCGCACAGGCCCTAAGGTGCGGGGCACTCTCACAAGGAGTGTAAAGTTTGCGAAGATGCTGAGGGAGTACCTTGCCAACCGTAAAAATGTCCTCCGTGATTCCTCTGTGTCTTATAATTATCGGGTATCAAAGCTGGACTCGTGGAATGAACTGGCTCTCTACGCCTTGGAGGTCCTGGCCTGCCCTGCCGCTAGCATTTTATCAGAGTGGGTTTTTAGTGCCGCTGGTGGAATTTTAACTAATAAGCGCATCCGCCTGTCAACTGAAAATGCTGACAGCCTGACTCTTATAAAAATGAACAAGGGCTGGATTGGCCAGACTTCTCAACACCACCGAATGATAGCAGCGTAACATAAACTCAAATCCAGTCTCTTTTTTGGGAGGTGTATTCCCATATACCTTTCACACCCAGATATGGGTATACGCTTCCTGATTTTGATTATTTGCTCTTGTTCTCCTCCTTCTCCTCATCCTCATCCTCCACCACCATATCACCAGAGTAACTGTGGTCCGTGATGCAACACCCACATAATTATTTAAAGGGTGTTTATGATGCCCGTAAAAAAAAAATGTATACAGTAGGTTCATGTATACCCCCCAGGGGTAATTGTTTGTCAGCCCATACACCTGCTGCATGGGCATTACCAGTATAGGAGACCCACTCCTTTCTAATGGGAACACGTCTTTTCCAAGGGGCATTGGAGTGCCTCCCAATTTTTGGCAGCCCTTGCATTCACTGCATAGGCCAACACCATGGAGACCCACTTCCTAATAATGGGAACATTTTTTCATGAGGCCCTCTACATCTCTTCCAAGGGGCATTGGAGTACTTCCCAATTTTTGGCAGCCCTTGCATTCACTGCATAGGCAAACACAATGGGAGACCCACTTTCTAATAATGGGAACATTGTTTTAAGGAGGCCCTCTACGTCTCTTCCAAGGGGCATTGCAGTGCCTCCCAATTTTTGGTAGCCCTTGCATTCACTGCATAGGCAAACAGTATGGGAGATGCACTTCCTAATAATGGGAACATTATTTTCAGGAGGCCTTCCTCTAAGTCTCTTCAAAGGGGTATTGGGGTGCGTCCAAATTTTCAACGTGGTATTGGGGTGCGTCCAAATTTTTGGATAGGATAGGGGACCCACTCTTTAGTAATGGGAACAACAAAGCATAGCCGGCTGATGGCTCTTTAACAATAGTGACGGCCGACTGCTGGCCCTTTAAGAATAGTAAAGGCCGACTGATGGCCCTATAAAAATAGGCTTTGTAACTTTAGAGTCTCTCCTTCATAAATGAAACATGATGTATCTGATGATGTGTCACACACCACATGGCCAAGTAAGGTTCTAAAATGTTAAAATGACATTTCCCGGTGAATGCATTTGTCACGGTTGAAATCAATGCAAAAGTGCAAAAACGCATCAAAAAAGCTACATGTGAACATAGCCCAAGTTGTGGAGGAGCATTTTTGTTTTTGGTTATATTTTGCCTTATATACAAGTCATTACCCTGGAAAGGATGTTCCTTAACATATTTCCCAGGAAAATCCATTTTGGTTTCATTTTTGTATGTTTTATTGTATAGAGTCCGTAAAAGTGGCATAATACCTCTGACAACATTGTTCACAGCAGTGAACTGGGAGTCAGAAATGCTTCCAGGAGTCTTCCCCATGCTGTTCCCATGTCATTTGAGCACTGTTCCCATCGGTTTTGTGCCATTTTTTAGGCCCCCTGCAGACCACCGCCTGAAAAATGCTCGAGTTTCCCATAGACTTACATTGGGCTCGTTGCTCGGGTCGAGCACCCGAGTATTCCAATGTGCTTGACCCAAGCAAGGAGCACCTGAGCATTTTAGTGCTCACCCATCAATAGCAATTGGTAGTGTGATCGGTTGGCTCTCTCCAGATCATTAGGACTCCAAAAGGCTTAGATTGTCTTTCCATGTGATGCACATTTATTTCAGAATATGTGTGGAGCCCAACTCTTGCCCTGAGCTTCTATTCTGCAGCCAAAATACAGGTTGTATGCTTTCCTTATCGTAGTAGTCAAGTTTCACCTTTGTGATGCAAAAGTGACTTTTCCGCATGTATAGGAAAAATTATCTATTTTGTTAATGCAAGAATGAGGCATACAGTATCTAAAAAACATAAAGAAACACGTCAATTTACTAAGAAACTAAGCTAAGAAATCCTAAAACTGTATACCTTACACAGAGAGCATTTATAAAGGTAGGTGATGCAACTGAAATTAGAATTACGTTATTGGAACTTAGCTGGCGTTTTTTGTTTGGTCACCCTGTGATGATAGAATACTGAAGGCTCAATAGACTAAATAGATGATATAATAGATGAGCTACAAACAATGCAGTAATGATGATGAGATCATAAAGATGCAATTTTTCTTATAAATCTGCATGAAAGGAGTCATAAGTAATTACAACCTCCTCTGGATCTTGAAAATTAGAGCCAATCGGCAAATTTAAGCATTATATTTCTTTTCAGCACCACAAAAATTGTTGAGTTCAACTATTTTTGTCTCTGAACCAATTTGGCTGTAGAACAGTGTAACCAAACTCATGCATTTTTCCATTTGTGAACTCTTACAAGATAGCACATTTATGGTTAATTGGTTAAACCTATCGTAACGGAATATCTATATACAGATCCCCCTAATGCTCCCCCTCCTCTTTATTTTTCTTAACATTCTCTCTCTTTTTTATTCCCTTTCCTTCTTTCCATCTTTTTCTGTGTTTTTTTGTTTATTATTTTCATTTTTTTGGTAAGTCATATTCTACTATGTTAATTGTAGATTTACAGTATACTACAATGACTACAATAAGTGATTTGACTACTTGATATTATTACTTTATATGGGAATCGTCTGCGTCCCATGTAATGTTATACTGATAGCACCTGTGATTGCACTTTGTCATTCTGTCTTTAAACTAGTTATAACTTTAACATTTGAATAAAATCATTTAAAGATAAAAAAAGAGCCCTTACATATGTGTTGTTTGATGCAGGCTTTTTATGACATTTTCAAAGACAATTTTGGCAGTGGATCATACAGTGAGGAACTCTTGTTTTAGCTTCATTTTGCATCTACTTAAAAAGCTATATCAGGAAACTTTTAAACAGTTATTATCAGTTTTATGGTGTTGTTGAAATAGTTATTTTTTTTACAATTAGAATAAAGAGGGGTTTGTGATGATAAACTTGATACATCTTGATTAACATACCCAGCAGTAAGGAAATATTATCCCTTGCTATACACTATGGGACTTGATATTTACATGGCTGCTCTGCATTAATTGTTCTAAGAATTGCTCTGTATAAATATTCCTCTAGGTACAGTCCTCCTTCCTGTGTCTTCTATAATTAATTACATATTTATGTTTATTGCGTAGTGATCTAGTATTTGATATTATTTGATTTCATATGAATGTGTTTATTTTAGAAATTGGGTTTGTGTAGATGCAACTATTTTACTATACCTCTTTATGTCTCCTTTTTGAGGTACCTTTCTGGTTGGTAGGCAAGAGCAGATATGATAAGCAAAGTTGGATTAGTAGAGAATGATGTGGCAGGGTTGGAGTCACGGTCACAAATTTAGCAGAGTTAGAGTCATGGACACTAATAAGGCAGAGTTGAAGTAGTGGGCACTGACATAGCAGAGTTGGAGCAGTGGGCACTGATATAGTATAGTTGGAGCAGCAGGAAGAATGAAAACTATCTGAATACTGAGGCAGTGTCATGCCAGCTGAACCGAATTTAAATGACCCAGAGTGTGCAGGGTTACGTAAAGAAGCCAATATGAAGGAGAAGCAGTAGAACCAGCCAGGCAATAGGCGCAATGCATAGCTTGGCATTGGAATCTGGACATATGAATAACAAAAAGAAGTTGTATCTTGCTAATGTGTCCTATTCTCAGATAACTCATTCTGCACCCAGCAAAACACAGCGCATCACAGAGGCCATAAATGGCAAATGGTGCAACATTTTTTGTTGCAAAAATTATTTTTTATAGCCAAAAATATATGCATTTAATTAAAAATCAAAATGTCCCAGAAGGTATCCATATACTTGAGAGGACTTGTTCAAGATTAGAAAAAAAAAACACGTCTGATTTCTGCCAAAGCAGAGCCACACCGGTCCATGGGTTGTGAATGGTAGTGAAGCTCAGGCCCATTTACGTAGAGCTGAGTTGTAATACCAGACACAACCACAGGGCGCTGTTTTTGGAAGAAAGCAGACTTGTTTGTTTTTTTTTCTAATTCTAGGAAAGTCTTTTAAAGAAAGGGAATGATTACTTATGACTACAAGGTTTTAAGTCAGAACCACGGAGACTCATAGGTCTGCATGTGAGCTGTTCACACATAATGGTATATGAACATTTTCTATTTTACAAAAGCCACAATGGATTTCCATATCTGGACATGCAATAATGTGTCAATGGTGCCCCTGATGACATTCATTTCTTCTGACTACAGGAGAAAGAGAAGAAGTATTTTCTTCCCCTAGATAACCTAAAACTGAGGGATATCGAAAAGGGATTCATGTCCAGCAAACATATCTTCGCCCTGTTCAACACTGAACAAAGGTAAGGACGTGAGTGATGTGGAGATGCTAAAAAACTAAAGCTAGTATCGGAACAGCATTATTCAGTCGCTCTCTGGGATGGAGAATTTTGTCACTTCTAAGCCCCTTCCCACTGGATGTTTTTAGTCCATATTTTTTGTCATTTTAGCCCATACAATGCCGTTATACCGCCATATAATATAGGAACAAAATGTTGAATGTCCTAAAATACCACGGTATAGTGCCTAAAAAAACAGTATTTCAACCATACTTCTTAATACTGCTAGATAGTTACCATATAATACTACAGTTCATTTACAAAATAATACCACCATAAACTGCTGAATAATACTGAGTGGTTTTATTTTGCTTGTAGAGCTCTTGTCCTTTGGGGCCCCCTTTAGAAAACGGTGGTTTTGGGAAATTGTCCAGTTTAGCCATCTCCTAAAAGTAGCTTTACATGTTAGCTCCATTACTTCTCGTGTGTTGGTATTAACCCATGCTAGCCTCCACATCCTTAGACATATCTCCCAACCATCTCAAATTCAGCAGGACTGTCCCAATTTGAGGGGTGAGTCCTGCTGTCCCAGCATGTCAAGGCTTTCTCTGGTCTTCCATTTTCTCTCTTCTCTCAGCATCTACATCCCTCCATTGCTCCTACTCGAGAGAATGCCTTGCATCTCTGCTCTGCACACACTTACATTAATTAAATAAAAAATGATCTTCTTTTTTTGTGATCTGGTCTCAATCAAACCCACAGCCAGCATCATTGGAGGCAACAGCTAAGGATATGAGCCACAGCCTGCACTGAATGGTGTAAGAGAATTTTCTATACGTGAAGCTGCATTGCAGGCTGTGAACCCACAAGCAGATTATACTGATACATAGAGATACATCTGTAAATAGCAGTGTGTTTCTACGTTCCTGAATTCTAGAGGGAAAATAAACATCAGATTTAAAAATAATAATAATTAAAAAGAATTACAATAATGCTATTTTTTCTTCTTATTTGGTCTCCTGGGGAATTGAACCCACAATGTGTATCATTGCAAGCAGCAGCTAAAGCTGTGAGCCACAGACTGCACTGACCAGAATGGGAGAATTTTGTATACTTGAATCTGCATTGCAGGCTCTGACCCCTCAGACAGATTACTGTGGTACATAGAGATACATTGTATATACAGTTCATTGCTATGTATCTGTATTCTAGGGGTAAAAAAAAGGTAGATTTTTTTCTTCCTACAAAATTACTAAAAAATAATGAAAAACAACTACAATAGCTAAAATGGTAACAAAGTGGCTTAAAGGTAACAAAGTTAATGTTTTGAGTGGCCATTACAAAGCCCTGATCTCAATCCTATAGAAAATTTATGGGCAGCGATGAAAAGGCAGGTGCGAGCAAGGCGACCTACAAACCTGGATCAGTTACACCAGTTTTGTCAGGAGGAATGGGTCCAAATTCTGACCAACTATTGTGAGAAGTTTGTGGAAGGATATCCCAAGTCATTCAGTATAAAGGCAATGGTACCAAATGCTAATGAAATGTATGTAAACTTTTGACTTTGCAGTAAGTAATAAAAATGCCTTAAAACATTCTCTCTCTCTCATTATTCTAGCGTTTGGAAAATATTAAAAATTGTGGTAATCCTAATTGACCTAAAACGGGAAAAGTTTATTCTGATTTCATGTCAGATATTGAGAATAACATGCACATTTGTCTTTTTATATAGTGTATGTAAACTTCTGGTTTCAACTGTACATTTTGTACTATTTCATATCTATATGATTGCCTAGTTCTTTGGATTTACAGTGTTCAAGGACTGGCTCCCTATAGTACATATCTGGAGTGCCATGGTTTAAGCTGCAATATATATAGTTACATAGTTTATAAGGCCGAAAAAAGACAAGCGTCCATCCAGTTCAGCCTATTTCTTGTGCACTGCAGCTATTCCACAGCGTTGATCCAGGGGAAGGCAAAAAAAAAACATGCGGTATAGGCCAATTTACATCATTGAGGAAAAATTCACTTCCCGACTCTAATCTGGCAGTCAGATTAAATCCCTGGATTAATTAACTATCACTAAGCATAAGGTGTAATTTTATTGTTCTCAAGAAAGGCGTCCAGGCCTCTCTTGAACTCATTAAGTGAGTTGGACATCACCACTTCCTCTCCCAGAGAGTTCCAGAGTCTCACGGCTCTGACCGTAAAGAATCCCCTTCTATGCTGGTGCAGGAACCTCCTTTCCTCCAGACGCATAGTGTGCCCCCTCGTCTTTGTCACCATCCTTGGTATAAACAGGTCATGGGGGAGATCTCTGTACTGCCCCCTGATGTATTTATACATGTTTATGAGGTCTCCCCTAAGCCTTCTCTTTTCCAACGTAAATAGGCCTAATTTTGACAACCTCTCTGGGTATTCTAGTCTCTCCATTCCCTTTATTACCTTAGTCACCCTCCTTTGTACCCTCTCTAGCTCCAATATGTCTTTCCTGAGCACCGGAGCCCAGAACTGTGCACAATATTCTAAGTGCGGCCTTACCAGCGCTTTATACAGAGGAAGAACAATGTTCTCATCATATGCCCCTATTCCTCTTCTGATGCATGCCATGACTCTATTTGCCTTTGCAGCTGCTGCCTGACACTGGGCACTCCAATTTAATTTGCTGTTATCCAAGACGCCCAGGTCCTTCTCCATGTCAGATTTCCCCAACGGTTTCCCATTTAATATGTATGGGTGACTGCTGTTTTTCATTCCCATGTGCATGACCTTACATTTATCGGCATTGAACCCCATTTGCCATTTTTTGGCCCAACTCCCCAATTTATCTAAATCCTCCTGTAGCTGTGCCCTATCCTCATCTGTATTAACTACTTTACAAAGTTTAGTAGCATCTGCAAATATTGCTATTTTACAATGCAACCCTTCCACTAGATCATTAATAAATATATTAAATAATATAGGGCCCAAGACAGACCCTTGAGGCACCCCGCTAGTAACCCTGACACACCCTGAGCTTGCTCCATTGATAACCACCCTCTGCTTTCTATCACTCAGCCAGCTATTTACCCACTTGTATACATTATCCCCCAGACCAAGCATTCTCATTTTATATACCAACCTTTTGTGTGGCACGGTATCAAACGCTTTGGAGAAGTCAAGGTATACAACATCCACTGACTCTCCCCGGTCCAGCTGTGAGCTGACCTCCTCGTAGAAGGCGATCAGGTTTGTTTGGCAGGAGCGATCCCTCATGAATCCATGTTGATATGGAGTTAGACAGTTATTATCATTAAGATATTCTACAATAGCATCTCTAAGAAATCCTTCAAACAATTTACCCACAACTGACGTTAAACTTACTGGTCTATAGTTTCCAGGGTCACTTTTAGACCCCTTTTTGAATATTGGTACCACATTTGCTTGGCGCCAGTCTAGTGGGACAGTCCCTGTCCATAAAGAGTGCTTGAATATAAGATACAGTGGTCTGTCTATCACATTACTTAATTCTTTTAGTACCCGGTTGTGTATGTCATCTGGGCCTGGTGACTTGTCTATTTTGATATTATTTAGGCGTTTCTGAACTTCCTCCTTGGTTAGGTGGGTGATATTAAGCGGAGGGTTTACTTTATCACTCTGCATTTCCTCCGATAAATTGTTTTCTTTTGTGAAAACAGTGGAGAAGAAGCTATTGAGTAGGTTTGCTTTACCCTCATCGCCCTCTATGATTTTACCCAGGTTATTTTTCAATGGGCCAACTCCATCAGTTTTAATCCTTTTACTGTTTATATAGTTAAAGAACAGTTTGGGATTCGTTTTACTTTCCTTGGCAATTAGTCTCTCTGTCTCCTCTTTTGCTATTCTTATTTGTTTCTTACAGATTTTTTTTTTCCCTGTAAGATATTAGCGCTTCCTCGCTGCCTTCTTGTTTAAGTTTACCGAAAGCCCTTTTTTTGTTTTTCATTGCCCTCTTGACTTCCTTATTTAGCCACATTGGCTTCCTCCTATTCCTAGCCCTTTTATTCCCATAAGGTATGTACCTTTTACAGTGACTATGTAGGACTGTTTTCAAAATTTCCTATTTTCTATCCGTGCTCCTATTACTGAAGATACTATCCCAGTCTATAAGGTGAAGGGCATCTCTTAGCTGATCAAACTTTGCCCTCCTGAAGTTCAGTGTTTTTGTGACTCCCTTGCTTGGCACCCTACTGAAGCACATGTGGAATTGTATAATGTTGTGGTCACTATTTCCCAGGTGCCCCCCGACCTGCACCTCAGTTATTCTGTCTGGCCTGTTAGTTAATATTAAGTCTAAAAGGGCAGTCCCTCTAGTTGGTTTCTGCACAAGTTGTGACAAATAATTGTCTTTGATAATTGACAGAAACCTGTTTCCTTTCTGAGATCTACAGCTTTCGGTTTCCCAGTCTATATCGGGGTAGTTGAAGTCTCCCATAATAATCACCTCGTTATTTTTTGCTACTTCGTCTATTTGTCTCATTAATTGACTTTCCGTGGGTTCTGCTTTATTTGGTGGTTTATAACAGACTCCTATGATAATTTTATTATTGTTTTTGTGCCCCATGTATCTCCACCCATAAGGACTCGACCTCCTCATTTCCCTCCCATACATCCTCCCGTATTGTAGGCTTTAGACACGTCTTTACATATAGACAGATTCCACCCCCTTTCCGATTTCTTCGATCCCTTCTAAACAGACTGTAACCCTGTAAGTTAACTGCCCAGTCATAGCTTTCATCTAACCATGTCTCGGTTATTCCCACTATGTCATAGTTACCTGTAGATATTTCTGCTTCCAGTTCATCCATCTTGTTTGTCAGGCTTCTGGCATTTGTTAGCACGCAGTTTACACAATTTTGTTTTGTTCCAATCTTCTCCCTGTGGATTGTATTAGAAATTTTCTTACCTCCCTTCCAAGTATCTTGTCTTGGACCTTCTTTGTCGCACTTCATATCTTTCATTAGTGTGTTCTCTGGTTTCATGTTCGTGTCCGGCGTTTTTCTTCCCATCCCCTCTTCTTCTAGTTTAACGCCCTCCTGATGAGTGTTGCGAGTCTCCTGGCGAATGTGTGTTTCCCGGGTTTGTTGAGGTGTAGTCCGTCTCTGGCAAGGAGTCTGTCATAGAGGTAATTCACACCGTGGTCAAGGAATCCAAATCCTTGTTGTCTTCACCATCATCTCAGCCAGTTGTTCACATCAAGGATCCTGTTCCATCTCCTGACGCCATGCCTGTCTACTGGAAGGATAGAAGAAAAAACTACCTGCACATCCAGTTCTTTTACTTTCTTCCCCAATGCTTCAAAGTCCTTGCAGATTGTCGGTAGGTCCTTCCTTGCCGTGTCATTGGTGCCAACGTGTATCAGAAGAAATGAGTGGACATCCTTGGAACTGATGAGCTTCGGTATCCTATCGGTAACATCCTTGATCTTCGCACCTGGGAGGCAGCATACTTCTCTTGCGCTTATGTCCGGTCAGCAGATAGCTGCTTCTGTTCCTCTCAGTAGTGAGTCTCCCACCACCACCACCAATAGAAAAGTTAAAAGATCATATATTCTTTCAGGTTACCACATTTAATCAAGTGCATTATAGAGATAATTCCACAAGTTCACATTTTACAAATAAGTGTCTCTGGTTTGGCTGATATCCATAGTCATGTTTCAAGGTTCGTTAACCACTTCGCACATATGGATGTAACTGAGCTCTTTACACACGTGACTCATGCCAGGTACTGTATAATAAATAGCCAGCATCAGTCTCTAACAGCCACGTTGCTGCCATCTTGGTTCTCTTCTGAAGCTCAGCTATATGTTCATCTTTAATGGAGACCGCAATATTGACTTTACACTGCAATACTTTTGTACTAAATAAACTAAGCAATAAAGTAAAAAAATAAAAAAAGTTTTTAAATATATATCCACTGCTTAAAAAAATAAAGGGAACACTTATACAACAGAATATAACTCCAAGTAAATCAAACTTCTGTGAAATCAAACTGTCCACTTAGGAAGCAACACTGATTATCAATTTCACACGCTGTTGTGCAAATGGAATAGACAATAGATGGAAATTATTGGCAATTATCAAGACACACTCAATAAAGGAGTGGTTCTGCAGGTGGGGACCACAGATCACATCTCAGTACCAATGCTTTCTGGCTGATGTTTTGGTCACTTTTGAATATTGGTTGTGCTTTCACAATCATGCTAGCATGAGACGGACTCTACAACCCACAGAAGTTGCTCAGGTAGCGCAGCTCATCCAGAATGGCACATCAATGCGAGCTGTGGCAAGAAGGTTTGCTGTGTCTGTCAGCGTAGTGTCCAGAGGCTGGAGGTGCTACCAGGAGACAGGCCAGTACACCAGCAGACATGGAGGGGGCCGTAGGAGGGCAACAACCCAGGAGCAGGACCGCTACCTCCTCCTTTATGCAAGGAGGAACAGGAGGAGCACTGCCAGAGCCCTGCAAAATGACCTTCAGCAGGCCACAAATGTGCATGTGTCTGCACAAATGGTTAGAAACCCAGAGGGGATCTGCTGGTGACACTGTTATAGGGGTAATGTCCCCCAATTCTGTTAATATCCCCCATCCTGGTATATATGGTCCCCCTTTTATGTTATACGTGGCTCCGATCCCCGTCCTGGTATGCATGGCACCCCTCACCCCCATCCTGTTATGCATGGCACCCCTCATCCCCATCTTGGTATGCAGGGCACCCCAATACCTATCATGGTATGCATGGCACCCGAATCTCCCATCCTGATATGCATGGCACTCCAATCCCCCATCCTGGTATGCATGGCACCCCTCATCTTAGTATGCATAGCACCCCTCATCCTGGTATGCATGGCACTCCTCATCCTGGTACGCATTGCACCCCTCATCCTGGTATGCATGGCACCCCCATCCTGGTATGCATGGCACCTCTCATCCTCATCCTGGTATGCATGACCAACCTCATCCTGGTATGCATGGCACCCCTCATACTGGTACGCATGAAACCCCTCATCCTGGTACTCATGGCACCCCTCATCCTGGTATGCATGACATTCCTCATCCTGGTATGCATGGCACCCCTCATCCTGGTATGCATGGCACGCCTCATCCAGGAATGCATGGCACCCCTCATCCTGGTATGCATGGCACCCCTAATCCTGGTATGCATGTTATAGGGGTACTGTCCCTCAATTCTGTTAATATCCCCCATCCTGGTGTATATGGTCCCCCTTTCCTGTTACACGTGGCTCCCATACCCATCCTGGTATGCATGGCACCCCTCACCCCCATCCTGTTATGCATGGCACCCCTCATCCCCATTCCTGGTATGCAGGGCACCCCAATCTCCCATCCTGGTATGCATGGCACCCGAATCTCCCATCCTGGAATGCATGGCACTCTAATCCGCCATCCTGGTATGCATGGCACCCCTCATGTTGGTATGCATCATGGCCCCCTCATCCTGTTATGTTTGTCACCCCTCATCCTTATCCTGGTATGCATGGCCACCCTCATCCTGGTATGCATGGCACCCCTCATCCTGGTATGCATGACACCCCTCATCTTGGTACGCATGGCACCCTTTATCCCGGTACGCATGGCACCCCTCATCCTGAAATGCATGGCACCCCTCATCCTGGTATGCATAGCACCCCTCATCCAGGTATGCATGATACCCCTCTTCTTGGTATGCATGACACCCCTCATCCTGGTATGCATGGCACCCGTCATCCTGGTATGCATGGCACTCCCCATCTTGGTATGCATAACACCCCTCATACCTCATCCTAGTATGCACGGCATCCCTCTTTCTGGTATGCATGGCACCCCTGATCCTGGTAGGCATGGCACCCCCATCCTGGTATGCATGGCACCCCTCATACTCATCCTGGTATGCATGGCCACCCTCATCCTCGTATGCATGGCACCCCTCATACTGGTACGCATGACACCCCTCATCCTGGTACGTATGGCACCCCTCGTCCTGGTATGCATGGTACTCCTCATCCTGGTACGCAGGGCACCCCTCATTCTGGTACGCATGGCATGCCTCATCCTGGAATGCATGGCACCCCTCATCCTGGTATGCATGGCACCCCTCATCCTGGTATGCACGGCACCCCTAATCCTGGTATGCATAGCAACCCTCATCCTGGTATGCATGGCACCCCTCATCCTGGTATGCAAGGCACCCCTCATCCTGGAATACATGGCACCCCTCATCATGGTATGCATGGCACCCCTCATCTTGGTATGCATGGCACCCTTCATCTTGGTATACATGGCAACCCTCATCCTGGTATGCATGGCACACCTCATCCTGGAATGCATGGCACCCCTCATCCTGGTACGCATGGCACCCCTCATCCTGGTACACATGGCACGCCTCATCCTGGATTGCATGGCACCCCTCATCCTGGTATGCATGGCACCCCTCATCCTGATATGCATGGCATCCCTAATCCTGGTATGCATGGCAACCCTCATCCTGGTATGCATGGCACCCTTCATCCTGGTATGCATGGCACCCCTCATCCTGGTATGCATGGCACGCCTCATCCTGGAATGCATGGCACCCCTCATCCTGGTATGCATGGCACCCCTCATCCTGGTATGCATGACACCCCTCACCCTGGTATGTGTGACGCCCGGGTGGAGGAGAGAGATGACATGATAATAATAGGTCCAAGTTGGTTGGACTAGGGGATGCCTCTCTCCTTTCCCGCTCGCTAGCCCACCCTGAGAGTTGGGGTACTCAGAGCCGGGCCACTGTGCAAGGTGGATTAAGTTGCGGCCTAGGCCCGGTCCGTGCCCAGGGTTGTCACATAAAAAGTTAAGAGCTAGGAGGGATGGTGACAGTACTTCGAGTGGTGTGAAAGACTACGCCACCTGTGGTGTCTGGTGATTGCCACCAGCGCTGCGGCAGTCCTCTGAGGCGGGATGTAGTGGCAGCTTTGGATGGTGCTACTCCCCACAGGCGGAGCAGGGCCTCAGGGCAGAGACGCGGTTGGAGGGAGTAGTAGTGAATTCTGGTGCAGTGCGGTGTGGCGTAGGAATAAAGGACCGGAGGCTATAGGGGTAGTCTTCCAGGTTTTACTCACGACAGAGCATGCAGCTGCAAGGCTTCTCCCTGCTCCTCACGGCGCTCTGCGGACTCCAGGACCGGGGATCCAACAACCTCCGGGTAGTTCAGGTGCTTTGGTTAGGACCCCGTACCAGAGTGTTCCTAGACTTCTTACTAAGTCCTCTCCTGTCCGGGTGTACTACGTGTGGTAAGGCCGGGTCTCCCTCTGGTCTATGCACAGAACAAGGGTACGGGTGGCGACTCCGCTCCATCTGTTACCCGGTGGGATCCACTGAGCCTTCCGGGCTTTCCTGACTAGGACGTGAAGTAACAAAGTCAGGTATCGTGGACCGGTACCCCTTTTACAGCAGGAGTCGCTCTGACTAGGCCAGAATAAAGAGTACAGGTGGCGTATGCCGCTCCGTCCGTATTCTCCGGGATCCTTTTGCCTGTGGAGCTCTACTCCTCCGCTCCCCTCCAGGCCTTCTTAAGTAAGGACCTTGACCGGGTAGAGACAGCCGTTAACTCTTGCCCGCTCCTCGACTCAAGGCCAGAGTACGAGGACCGTGTCCCCATCAACTGCAGGTTCACACAGAAAGCCACATTCAGCGATGAAGATCACAATGAAAGACCTTGAACTTAAGATGGCTGACTATTAAATATGAATTTAGTACGTGTAACCTCTAAGTGTGTCCACCACCCTCACCCACTACTAGGTTCCCCCATCTTTGGTTCCCCCATCTCCACTTATCCCGGCTGGGGCAGCACCCTGGTACATATAAGCCCCCCTACAGGTGGGAGAGATGTAGTGATGAATGCAGAGGTGGGGTCCTGACAGCTGCACCATCCTTACCTCGAAGGAGAGATACCACATCTCATTAAAGAGATGCAGTACCCCTGTGGCGACCGAACCCTCAGAGGCGCCACATATGCATGGCACCCCTCATCCTGGTATGCATGGCACCTCTCATCCTGGTATGCATGCACTCCTCATCTTGGTATGCATGACACCCCTCATCCCTCATCCTAGTATGCACGGCATCCCTCTTCCTGGTATGCATGGCACCACTGATCCTTGTATGCATGGCACCCCCATCCTGGTATGCATGGCAACCCTCATCCTGGTATGCATGGCACCCCTCATCCTGGTACGCATGACACCCCTCATCCTGGTACTCATGGCACCACTCATCCTGGTATGCATGACATTCCTCATCCTGGTATGCATGGCACGCCTCATCCTGGAATGCATGGCACCCATCATCCTGGTATGCATGGCACCCCTCATCCTGGTATGCATGGCACCCCTAATCCTCGTATGCATGGCAACCCTCATCCTGGTATGCATGTTATAGGGGTAATGTCCCTCAATTCTGTTAATATCCTCCATCCTGGTATATATGGTCCCCCCTTCCTGTTACACGTGGCTCCCATACCCATCCTGGTATGCATGGCACACCTCACCCCCATCCTGTTATGCATGGCACCCCTCATCCCCATCCTGGTACGCAGGGCACCCCAATCTCCCATCCTGGTATGCATGGCACCCGAATCTCCCATCCTGGTAAGCATGGCAGTCCAATCCCCCATCCTGGTATGCATGGCACCCCTCATGTTGGTATGCATCATGGCCCCCTCATCCTGTTATGTATGGCACCCCTCATCCTCATCCTGGTATGCATGGCCACCCTCATCCTGGTATGCATGGCACCCCTCATCCTGGTACGCATGACACCCCTCATCTTGGTACGTATGGCGCCCCTCATCCTGGTACGCATGGCACCCCTTATCCCGGTACGCATGGCACCCCTCATCCTGGTATGCATGGCACTCCTCATCCTGGTACGCATGGCACCCCTCATCCTGGAATGCATTGCACCCCTCATCCTGGTATGCATGGCACCCCTCATCATGGTATGCATGGCACCCCTCTTCTTGGTATGCATGGCACCCCTCATCCTGGTATGCATGGCACCCGTCATCCTGGTATGCATGGCACTCCCCATCTTGGTATGCATGACACCCCTCATACCTCATCCTAGTATGCACGGCATCCCTCTTTCTGGTATGCATGGCACCCCTGATCCTGGTATGCATGGCACCCCCATCCTGGTATGCATGGCACCACTCATCCTCATCCTGGTATGCATGGCCACCCTCATCCTGGTATGCATGGCACCTCTCATCCTGGTACGCATGACACCAATCATCCTGGTACGCATGGCACCCCTCGTCCTGGTATGCATGGCACTCCTCATCCTGGTACGCATGGCACCCCTCATCCTGGTACGCATGGCATGCCTCATCCTGGAATGCATGGCACCCCTCATCCTGGTATGCATGGCATCCCTCATCCTGGTATTCATGGCACCCCAAATCCTGGTATGCATGGCAACCCTCATCCTGGTATGCATGTTAAAGGGGTAATGTCCCTTAATTCTGTTAATATCCCCCATCCTGGTATATATGGTCCCCCCTTCCTGTTACACGTGGCTCCCATACCCATCCTGGTATGCATGGCACCACTGATCCTGGTATGCATGGCACCCCCATCCTGGTATGCATGGCAACCCTCATCCTGGTATGCATGGCACCCCTCATCTTGGTACGCATGACACCCCTCATCCTGGTACTCATGGCACCCCTCATCCTGGTGTGCATGACATTCCTCATCCTGGTATGCATGGTACTCCTCATCCTGGTATGCATGGCACGCCTCATCCTGGAATGCATGGCACCCATCATCCTGGTATGCATGGCACCCCTCATCCTGGTATGCATGGCACCCCTATTCCTGGCATGCATGGCAACCCTCATCCTGGTATGCATGTTATAGGGGTAATGTCCCTCAATTCTGTTAATATCTCCCATCCTGGTATATATGGTCCCCCCTTCCTGTTACACGTGGCTCCCTGGTATGCATGTCACCCCTCACCCCCATCCTGTTATGCATGGCACCCCTCAATCCCATCCTGGTATGCAGGGCACCCCAATCTCCCATCCTGGTATGCATGGCACCCAAATCTCCCATCCTGGTATGCATGGCACTCCAATCCCCCATCCTGGTATGCATGGCACCCCTCATGTTGGTATGCATCATGGCCCCCTCATCCTGTTATGTATGGCACCCCTCATCCTCATCATGGTATGCATGGCACCCTCATCCTGGTATGCATGGCACCCCTCATCCTGGTACGCATGACATCCCTCATCTTGGTACGCATGGCACCCATCATCCTGGAATGCATGGCACCCCTCATCCTGGTATGCATGGCAACCCTCATCCTGGTATGCATGGCACCCCTCTTCTTGGTATGCATGGCACCCCTTATCCTGGTATGCATGACACCCCTCATCCAGGTATGCATGGCACCCGTCATCCTGGTATGCATGGCACTCCCCATCTTGGTATGCATGACACCCCTCATACCTCATCCTAGTATGCACGGCATCCCTCTTTCAGTTATACATGGCACCTCTTATCCCAGTACGCATGGCACCCCTCATCCTGGTATGCATGGCACCCGTCATCCTGGTATGCATGGCACTCCCCATCTTGGTATGCATGACACCCCTCATACCTCATGCTAGTATGCACGGCATCCCTCTTTCTGGTATGCATGGCACCCCTGATCCTGGTATGCATGGCCACCCTCATCCTGGTATGCATGGCACCCCTCATCCTCGTACGCATGACACCCCTCATCCTGGTACGCATGGCAACCCTCGTCCTGGTATGCATGGCACTCCTCATCCTGGTACGCATGGCACCCCTCATCCTGGTATGCATGGCATGCCTCATACTGGAATACATGGCACCCCTCATCCTGGTATGCATGGCAACCCTCATTCTGGTATGCATGGCAACCCTAATCCGGGTATGCATGGCTACCCTCATCCTGGTATGCATGGCACAACTCATTCTGGTATGCAAGGCACCCCTCATCCTGGAATGCATGGCACCCCTCATCCTGGTATGCATGGCACCCTTCATCCTGGTATGCATGGCACCCCTCATCCTGGTATGCATGGCACTCCTCATTCTGGAATGCATGGCACCCCTCATCCTGGTACGCATGGCACCCCTCATCCTGGTACACATGGCACGCCTCATCCTGGATTGCAGGGCACCCCTCATCCTGGTATGTATGGCACCCCTCATCCTGGTATGCATGGCACCCCTAATCCTGGTATGCATGGCAACCCTCATCCTGGTTTGCATGGCACCCTTCATCCTGGTATGCATGACACCCTTCATCCTGGTATGCATGGCACCCCTCATCCTGGTATGCATGGCACGCCTCATCCTGGAATGCATGGCACCCCTCACCCTGGTATGTGTGACGCCCAGGTGGAGGAGAGCGATGACATGATAATAATACATCCGAGTTGGTTGGACTAGGGGACGCCTCTCTCCTTCCCAGCTCGCTAGCCCACCCTGAGAGTTGGGGTACTCGGAGCCGGGCCACTGTGCAAGGTGGATGTAGTCACGGCCTAGACCCGGTCTGTGCCCAGGGTTGTCACATAAAAAGTTAAGGGCTAAGAGGGACGGTGACAGTGGTTTGAGTGGTGTGAAAGACTACGCCACCTGTGGTGTCTGGTGATGGCCACCAGCGCTGCGGCAGTCCTCTGAGGCGGGATGTAGTGGCAGCTTTGGATGGTGCTACTCCCCACAGGCGGAGCAGGGCCTCAGGGCAGAGATGCGGATGGAGGGAGTGGTAGTGAATTCTGGTGCAGTGCGGTGTGGCGCGGGAATAAAGGACCGGAGGCCATAGGGGTAGTCTTCAAGGTTTTACTCACGACAGAGCATGCAGCTGCAAGGCTTCTCCCTGCTCCTCACGGCGCTCTGCGGCCACAAGGACTGGGGGTCCGACAACCTCCGGGTAGTTCAGGTGCTTTGGTCAGGACCCCGTACCAGAGTGTTCCTAGACTTCTTACTAAGTCCTCTCCTGTCCAGGTGTACTACATGTGGTAAGGCCGGGTCTCCCTCTGGTCTATGCACAGAACAAGGGTACGGGTGGCGACTCCGCTCCGTCTGTTACCCGGTGGGATCCACTGAGCCTTCCGGGCTTTCCTGACTAGGACGTGAAGTAACAAAGTCAGGTATCCGGGGCCGGTACCCCTTTTGCAGCAGGAGTCCCTCTGACTAGGCCAGAATAAAGAGTACAGGTGGCGTATGCCGCTCCGTCCGTATTCTCCGGGATACTTTTGCCTGTGGAGCTCTACTCCTCCGCTCCCCTCCAGGCCTTCTTAAGTAAGGACCTTGACCGGGTAGAGACAGCCGTTAACTCTTGCCCGCTCCTCGACTCAAGGCCAGATTACGAGGACCGGGTCCCCATCAATTGCAGGTTCACACAGAAAGCCACGTTCAGCGATGAAGATCACAATCAAAGACCTTGAACTTAAGATGGCTGACTATTAAATATGAATTTAGTACGTGTAACCTCTAAGTGTGTCCTCCACCCTCACCCACTACTAGGTTCCCCCATCTTTGGTTCCCCCATCTCCACTTATCCCGGCTGGGGCAGCACCCTGGTGCATATAAGCCCCCCTACAGGTGGGAGAGATGTAGTGATGAATGCAGAGGTGGGGTCCTGACAGCTGCACCATCCTTACCTCGAAGGAGAGATACCACACCTCATTAAAGAGATGCAGTACCCCTGTGGCGACCGAACCCTCAGGTGCACCACATATGCATGGCACCCCTCATCCTGGTATGCATGGCACCCCTCATCCTGGTATGCAAGGCACTCCTCATCTTGGTATGCATGACACCCCTCATCCCTCATCCTAGTATGCACGGCATCCCTCTTCCTGGTATGCATAGCACCCCTGATCCTGGTATGCATGGCACCCCCATCCTGGTATGCATGGCAACCCTCATCCTGGTATGCTTGGCACCCCCTTCCTAGTATGCATGGCAACCCTCATCCCCATCACGCTGCACACAAAAAAATAAAGGATTCTACTCACCCTCCTTCCCTCTGCTCCAGCGCTGCATTCTGTTCTGCTGCCAGCATCTGATCTCCCCGTGTGAGCCACGTATTACATCACTGCCACACACTGTGAGATGAGCTGCCGATTCACTACTCCCCACGCCGTGACTATGGGCGTGGGGAGTAGTGACTTCATTCTCCAATGTAGCGCGCACTGTAGCCACATCCACGAGTCCTGCACCTGCTCGGTGGTCACATGTGCCCGCTATTAAAAGCATGAATATTCACTACTCCCCACACCCATGAGGGTTTTGAGTAGTGAATATTCATGCTCTTTAATAGCGGGAACATGTGATCGCCTGGCCGCTGCAGGAGCCGGTGGCTGCTGCTGACGCTGTGCGCCCGCTATTAAGGAGAATGAATATTCAGTGCTCCACACGTCCATGGGCATGGGGATCAGTGTATATTCATTTTCTTTAGCAGCGGGCACAGTGTAGGCTGCAGCAGGCGGCTCCTGCCTCCTGAGACCCGCTCCTCCGCCGCTGCCACTCCCTCCACACCTCCCAACATTCACAGCAACAATATAGTATATTTGGACTATAAGACGCACCCCGCACTTTCCAAAATTTTGGAGGAAAAAAGTGCGTCTTATAGTCCGAAAAATACGGTTAATTTGCATATTTTTTGCTAGGAAGCAAAGCCTTTACAGCTTCCTATACTATCTGACTATTTTCAAATAGAAAATATAGAACAATATTCCTACACCCAAATGCACATAGAATGAATATGTTGCTAATTTTCATAGCTGACAATTTTCTAAATACACTATCATTGGAATAAAGACACAAATTGAATAGAGAAGATGTTATTGACTATATAGTTTCTCAATCAATTCATAGAAACTGATTTAGTAGTTTGATTTCCTCACTTAGCCTACTGAGCAGTCTTTATTAAGGCTATGTGCCCACGATGCAGAAATGCTCCGGATTTTTTCCTGAGCATTTCTGCATCTCCCTGGCAGAAAAAACGCATGCGGATTGTACATGCGTTTTTCCTGCCAGGGACATGCGGATGTGAAGCGTTCTTCACATGCATTTCCGCATGCGGGTTGTCAAGCGCTTTCCAAGCGATTTTAGCATCACTTGGAAAGTGCTTGACAACTTGGTCACACTATATAAATCAATGCAAACGGCATGGATTTATATAGTGTGACCTTAAAGAATGGTAAAAAATAAAAAAATAAATCTATACTTACCTTCTGATAGCTCTCGCAGTCGTTAATCGCTCCGTCCTGGCTTGCCGGCAGCTCGCGGTACACTGAAGGACCTGCCGACGTCAGCGTCGCGTGACCCGTCACATGACTAAATGATGTCATGGCAGGTCCTTCAGTCCAACGCGATCTGCCAGCAAGCGAAGACAAGGAGACCGGGGGCCATCAGAAGGTAAATATAATATTTATTTTTTATTTTATTCTTTTTTTTACAGGTTCTATGGTACCCGGGTTGGGAGGAGAGTATCCTCTCCTCCAGACTCAGGTACCATCCGCACATTGAAATGCTTGCATTACGCATGTACAGATGCAGTGATGCGGAATCTAAGCGTTCCAATGCAAGTCAATGGCGGCGAAAACGCAGCGCTTCCGCAAAATAATTTTTTAGTGCTGCGTTTTTTTTCGCAATGATAACACGCAGCGGAAATTTCCGCAGCATGTGCACAGCACATGCGGATTATCATTGGGGAACATGGCAGGCCTTCTACTATACGTTTTTTAAGCATTTCTGCGGTGTTTTTGCCGCTGCGGAAACGCTTAAAAAGCGCATCGTGGGCACACAGCCTTAAGGAAATATTGGCACGTGGAAGACTTTATTGTACTTTATTCCACTTTATATCTGATGTACAGTTAGGACAAGCAAATACAACCTTCAATATAAAGTGCCACAAGTGAAAGAATACCTGCACCACCTATATAGCAGAAGGAACACGCAACCTGTTATTTAGACACAATTCTGCCAATATGGTTGTGGCGGTGCAATGTTTAGAAAATAGCATAACAATAAGGAAAAAGGAAAAGCTGCACTCACCGTACCATTAAAAAACATAATCCTTTATTTCACATCAATGTAAAAAGGATCGCGTGCAGGGAGTGCGCACTCCCTGCATGCCATCCTTTTTACATTGATATGAAATAAAGGATTATCTTTTAAAATGGTACGGTGAGTGTAGCGTCGGCGTCCCTGCCTCCTGCTAGGCAGGGACGCCGTTCCCCTCACCTCTCCGCTCTGTGCCCGGCAGCTTCCTCCTGCTCTGCTGGCAGCGCGCGCTGCTTCCCGGCCTCTGTGCTTAGGGCGCGCGCGCGCGCTCCCCCTCTCTTAAAGGGGCCGCGCGCGCCGTCTTAAGGAGTCCCCGGCCAATGGCCGGAGGACCTCAACATATATAAGGCACCTCCTCCAAAATGGAGGTGCCCGAGCAATGTTGTAGCAAAGCCTTTCAACTCTGCTTCAGCCCTCAGGTCCCGTTACCAGATACCTGCCAGTTACCTGCCAGATCTCTGCTTGATACCTACCTGGTTCCAGTCTATCTACTTGCAGTCCTGCGGTCCGACAGTCTGCCGACCAACTCCTGTCAGTCTGTCTATGGATCTGCCCACCCGCTCAACTGGGAGCGCTCACCTGCTACCTGCCTGCTAGCCTACCTGGAGGCTCTGCCGTCACTTGCCGTGACCACCTGCCTGTCCAGAGACTCTTGCCTGCTCACCTGGGAGCGCTTACCTGCTACCTGCCTGCTAGCCTACCTGGAGGCTCTGCCGTCACTTGCCGTGACCACCTGCCTGTCAAGAGACTCTTGCCCGCTCACCTGGGAGCGCTCACCTGCTACCTGCCTGCTAGCCTACCTGGAGGCTCTGCCGTCACTTGCCGTGACCACCTGCCTGTCCAGAGACTCTTGCCCGCTCACCTGGGAGCGCTCACCTGCTACCTGCCTGCTAGCCTACCTGGAGGCTCTGCCATCACTTGCCGTGACCACCTACCTGTCCAGAGACTCTTGCCCACTTACCTGGGAGCGCTCACCTGCTACCTGCCTGCTAGCCTATCTAGAGACTCTCTCCCTGCTGTCACTTGCCGTGACCACCTGCCCGTCTAGAGACTCTTACCATGCTGTCACTTGCCGTGACCATCCGCCTGTCAAGAGACTGTCCCCGTCACTTGCCGTGACCTCCTGCCCTTCTACCCAGAGACGGTCCCTGTCACTTGCCGTGACTACCTGCCCGCCTTCCCTGGGAGCCACCCACTTCCTTACAAGGACTGCCCCTTTGTATAGTTGCTCAGAGGTTCCACATCCCAGACCCGTTACAGTGAGTACAGCTTTTCCCTTTTCCTTATTGTTATTCAATATAAAGTGAACAACACAACATTCACTTCCCAATTTTCTCTACATTATGTTCTAAAAGGCCACATCATTAGTAGTGTTGAGCCACCCCCGTAGTGTTCGAGTTCGGTTCGGTTCGTCGAACACCCGTGTGTTCGCCGAACTGTTCGTCGAACTGTTCGTCGAACACCTTCGAACACCGTTAAAACCAATGGCAGGCAAACAAAAACACATAGAAACACATAGAAAACACCTTCAAAGGTGTCCAAAAGCTGACAAACTGCTCAGAAGACACAACTAACACATGGAAAAGTTACAAGTACATATAGTCATGAGAAAAGAAAAGAGGTGGAGGAGTAAAAGGAGGGGGAGACACAGATATAGGCATGTCATGCCCTTCTAAAATCCAAAAAGTGAGAAGCCGACACGTTCAGTCCGCTCCTGCCCGTGTCACCTCCGTGTCGCCAGGTTTGTGCCAGAGCCGCGGTGAACCCTGACGGCCAGCCCCCCTCTCCCAATACTGGTGCCTGTCCGCTGGTGGGTCGAGCGAGCCCCCCTGTGGTGGAGGCAGCTCTAAGCTTTTTAATTTAAATTGTCTCTCTAATTTGAATGAATACACTTTAAATCCATTTACAAGGATCTATTGGAGGGCAAGTCTCATGCCAGCAGCCGCGTAATTCCAGCTCCAGTAGCGTCCACTAAAGCTGCTGCAGTTAAAAAGCTTTTATAAGGATCGAGCTCGGCTGTCCACCGCAAGGCATCCTACTGCCAGTCCCAGCCCCTATGCCTTGGGGTGCCTCCTGATGCTCTTCACTGAGTATCCCGTGGTCCCAAAGCATTTCCTTTGAAAAAATTAAGTGTCCAAACTACAGGTGGTGTAGCTTGCTTAACAGCCGGGATAATCCGCTGACTAGCAGACACTGCTACTAGGCACAAAGTATTTCCTGGGCTAGATGCAGTTAAAAATTTGTAATTAGATACTCTCGTTGGATGCTGAGAAAGCATTCCATAGAGTCTCCTGGCACGCCATATATGATTCTCTTAAAAAGCTTGGGGTAGGGGTCTAGGGGACCATTTTATAGACAAAATCACGGCCCTGTATCGCAATACGTCACCTAGGCTGAAGATAAATGGAACTGTAGCACCCTGAGGGCTTGGTTGCTACAGAGGTATTGCACCTCACCCAGAGGTGTGATATCTCACTCTCAGGTAAGGATGGAGTGTGGATCAGGACCCGACACCTGCATGCATTACACCACATTGCCGTGGGGCAGGGCAACCAATATGCCCCTGAGATGGGCACGACAGTCCCTGTCCCTGGCTGGAGTGGGGGGAGGGAACACTGAGGAAGGGGAACCCTGTAGTGCAGGAGCAGGGAGGAAGCAGTTCCTGGGTGCATTGAGAAGGGAGTATAAAAGGTGGGCACCATCTTAGTTCAGTGCAGAGAAGTCTGAGCAGAAGTGGCAGGTAGCAGGGGCTCTGCATGAGCTCTGCTCCGGAGGCGGGCCTAGTAACAGAGGCCCAGGCCTGGAAGAGGGAGAAGGAAGGAAGAGGAGCGGAGAAGGCTCCAGGAACGAGGAACGAAGGGATCCCAGGGGTGCGGACGGGCGAGTCTCCACCGCACGCCCGAAACCACCTGCATGGAGGGGTCAGGCCAAAGGGGGAGACCGGTCCCCGAAACTAATGGAGGCAGGAAACGATCCTCAGCTAGAAACCGGAGGCTGTGACATTTTATGTGGCGCAGCCCCTCGCTACACCCGCTAGGAGGGCAGCACATAGGGTCAGGGATACTGGCGCCAAGTTTACCAAGAGGAGGCCCGAGGCAGCCGGACAGAAGGGTTGGTAAGAAAGGCCAGACAAAGGACACACAAAGGGGGTCCTGTGAAGCGCTCCAAAGTTATCTGGGAGTTGTCTGAGCCCCTCAACTTATGCTTCATGTCCATGTGCCGGTTCATGCATGAAGTACTCAAACTATGTATTTTTTGGCCTCTACTTAGCTTTTGCTGACAAATGTTACAGATAACACGAGTTGGGTCATCTTTATCGATCTGAAAAAATGCCCAGGCTATGCAAGGCTTAGCACCCATGCGACCTGAAGAGCCACCACGACTTGTGGTGAGAGGCAGAGTTGTGTTTGATGATGCAGTTGTTGACGTGCTTCCAGTACTACGTCTCTGTCCAGGAAGGCGCAACCTGACCTCGTCGTCACTAGCATCTTCCTCCACCTCCTCTGCTGACCTCATCTCTTGGCTGACTGTGGGTTGACAGTAAGTGGGATCTCCAACCTCATCATCGTCACCCTGTGCGTTATCACACCCGTCGTCCTCGGAGCCAACCTGTTCCTGCCCTGACAAAAAACTAAAGTTGTCGCTCCAATCAGGTATTTGAGTCTCATCATCGTCTTCCTCATTGTCTCCACCAACAGGAGTTACAGTTTGGGAAAGAGGGTCTTCATTATGGTCAGAACCTTCTGCGTCTGGTCCTGGATCCGATTCATAAAGATTCTGGGCATCAGTGCAGATCATTTCCTCGTCTGGATTCACAGAAGCGCTGGAGTCGACCTCTGATTCCCAGGCTATAGTATGAGTAAACAGCTCTGCAGACTCAACCATCTGTTCTACCTCATACTCAGACGGGCAGCTGGAGATTTGGGAGCTGTGAGGAAGCAAGTGCGATTTGGGTGACACCTTTGAGGACTGGAGTATTTGTGATGTTGAAGTTGATGTGGAGGAGAGCCCACTTAAAGGAGCACTTGATATCCGTTGAAGCACCTGCTGTTTTTGTGCCTCATCTGGAATTTGTAGCGATTGGCGTGGCCGTAAGAAAGGGATCTTATCACATTGTCCGCTAAAAGAAGTAGACATTTTAGTTTGGCTGGAAGATGGTCTTTCTTCAGCAGATGTTACTGTTGCTTTAACACCTACCCCACGGACACAACCTTTTTTCCCCTTCCCAACACGCCTATTCCCCTGTCCACCAGCAGCAGGCCTTTTTCCACTCATTTTGGTGGTTAACTAATTCACAACTCTGGAGTTGTTTGCACAAAAAAACAATGGATGGGAACCGAGCAGAGCTGAGTGGCCAAACTGTGGTATTAGGCCAAAACTATTGGCTGGGTTAGATGCAGAGAAAAATTATATTCAATTTGCAACCTGATGGAGGTCAGTATAGATGGACTAATAGAGAAAGTCCCACACACAGCTAGAAGGACAAATATTTTTTCAGAGGTAGATGCAGAAAAAATATATATTCAGTTTGCAAGCTGATGGAGGTCAGTACAGATGGACTAATAGAGAAAGTCCCACACACTGCTAGAAGGCCAAATATTTTTTCAGAGGTAGATGCAGAAAAAAATTATATTCAGTTTGCAACCTGATGGAGGTCAGTATAGATGGACTAATAGAACAAGTCCCACACACAGCTAGAAGCCCAAATATTTTTTCAGAGGTAGATGCAGAAAAAAATTATATTCAGTTTGCAACCTGATGGAGGTCTGTATAGATGGATTAATAGAACAAGTCCCACACACAGCTAGAAGCCCAATATTTTTTCAGAGGTAGATGCAGAAAAAAAATATATTCAGTTTGCAACCTGATGGAGGTCAGTATAGATGGACTAATAGAGAAAGTCCCACACACTGCTAGAAGGCCAAATATTTTTTCAGAGCTAGATGCAGACAAAAAATTATTTTCAGCTTGCAACCTGATGGAGGTCAGTATAGATGGACTAATAGAGCATGTCTCACACACAGCTAGAAGCCCAAATATTTTTTCAGAGGTAGATGCAGGAAAAAATTATATTCAGTTTGCAACCTGATGGAGGTCTGTATAGATGGATTAATAGAACAAGTCCCACACACAGCTAGAAGCCCAATATTTTTTCAGAGGTAGATGCAGAAAAAAATTATATTCAGTTTGCAATCTGATGGAGGTCAGTATAGATGGACTAATAGAACAAGTCCCACACATAGCTAGAAGCCCAAATATTTTTTCAGAGGTAGATGCAGATAAAAATTATTTTTAATTTGCAACCTGATGGAGGTCAGTATAGATGGGCTAATAGAGAAAGTCCCACACACTGCTAGAAGGCCAAATATTTTTTCAGAGCTAGATGCAGACAAAAATTATTTTCAGTTTGCAACCTGATGGAGGTCAGTATAGATGGACTAATAGAACAAGTCCCACACACAGCTAGAAGCCCAAATATTTTTTCAGAGGTAGATGCAGAAAAAAATTATATTCAGTTTGCAACCTGATGGAGGTCTGTATAGATGGATTAATAGAACAAGTCCCACACACAGCTAGAAGCCCAATATTTTTTCAGAGGTAGATGCAGAAAAAAATTATATTCAGTTTGCAACCTGATGGAGGTCAGTATAGATGGACTAATAGAGAAAGTCCCACACACTGCTAGAAGGCCAAATATTTTTTCAGAGCTAGATGCAGACAAAAAATTATTTTTAATTTGCAACCTGATGGAGGTCAGTATAGATGGACTAATAGAGAAAGTCCCACACACTGCTAGAAGGCCAAATATATTTTCAGAGCTGGATGCAGATAAAAATTATTTTTAATTTGCAACCTGATGGAGGTCAGTATAGATGGACTAATAGAGAAAGTCCCACACACTGCTAGAAGGCCAAATATTTTTTCAGAGGTAGATGCAGAAAAAAATTATATTCAGTTTGCAACCTGATGGAGGTCTGTATAGATGGATTAATAGAACAAGTCCCACACACAGCTAGAAGCCCAATATTTTTTCAGAGGTAGATGCAGAAAAAAAATATATTCAGTTTGCAATCTGATGGAGGTCAGTATAGATGGACTAATAGAACAAGTCCCACACACAGCTAGAAGCCCAAATATTTTTTCAGAGGTAGATGCAGATAAAGATTATTTTTAATTTGCAACCTGATGGAGGTCAGTATAGATGGACTAATAGAGAAAGTCCCACACAATGCTAGAAGGCCAAATATTTTTTCAGAGCTAGATGCAGACAAAAAATTATTTTCAGTTTGCAACCTGATGGAGGTCAGTATAGATGGACTAATAGAACAAGTCCCACACACAGCTAGAAGCCCAAATATTTTTTCAGAGGTAGATGCAGAAAAAAATTATATTCAGTTTGCAACCTGATGGAGGTCTGTATAGATGGATTAATAGAACATGTCCCACACACAGCTAGAAGCCCAATATTTTTTCAGAGGTAGATGCAGAAAAAAAATATATTCAGTTTGCAACCTGATGGAGGTCAGTATAGATGGACTAATAGAGAAAGTCCCACACACTGCTAGAAGGCCAAATATTTTTTCAGAGCTAGATGCAGACAAAAAATTATTTTTAATTTGCAACCTGATGGAGGTCAGTATAGATGGACTAATAGAGAGAGTCCCACACACATCTAGAAGCCCAAATATTTTTTCAGAGCTAGATGCAGAAAAAAATTATATTCAGTTTGCAACCTGATGGAGGTCAGTATAGATGGACTAATAGAACAAGTCCCACACAGAGCTAGAAGACCAAATATTTTTTCAGAGGTAGATGCAGAAAAAAATTATATTCAGTTTGCAACCTGATGGAGGTCTGTATAGATGGATTAATAGAACAAGTCCCACACACAGCTAGAAGCCCAATATTTTTTCAGAGGTAGATGCAGAAAAAAAATATATTCAGTTTGCAACCTGATGGAGGTCAGTATAGATGGACTAATAGAGAAAGTCCCACACACTGCTAGAAGGCCAAATATTTTTTCAGAGGTAGATGCAGACAAAAAATTATTTTTAATTTGCAACCTGATGGAGGTCAGTATAGATGGACTAATAGAGAAAGTCCCACACACTGCTAGAAGGCCAAATATTTTTTCACAGCTGGATGCAGATAAAAATTATTTTTAATTTGCAACCTGATGGAGGTCAGTATAGATAGACTAATAGAGAAAGTCCCACACACTGCTAGAAGGCCAAATATTTTTTCAGAGCTAGATGCAGAAAAAAATTATATTCAGTTTGCAACCTGATGGAGGTCAGTATAGATGGACTAATAGAACAAGTCCCACACACAGCTAGAAGCCCAAATATTTTTTCAGAGGTAGATGCAGAAAAAAATTATATTCAGTTTGCAACCTGATGGAGGTCTGTATAGATGGATTAATAGAACAAGTCCCACACACAGCTAGAAGCCCAATATTTTTTCAGAGGTAGATGCAGAAAAAAAATATATTCAGTTTGCAACCTGATGGAGGTCAGTATAGATGGACTAATAGAGAAAGTCCCACACACTGCTAGAAGGCCAAATATTTTTTCAGAGCTAGATGCTGAAAAAAATTATATTCAGTTTGCAACCTGATGGAGGTCAGTATAGATGGACTAATAGAACAAGTCCCACACACTGCTAGAAGCTCAAATATGTTTTCAGAGCTAGATGCAGAAAAAAATTATATTCAATTTGCAACCTGATGGAGGTCAGTATAGTTGGACTAATAGAATGATGCTATGCCCAAAAGATTTTACTTCACTAGGTGCAGTAAAAAAATTGGTATTCTATACACAGGTGGTATATCTTGCAACACAGATAGGCTACTCCACTGACTAACACACTCTGCAATAGGCCAAAAAGGATTAGCTTTGCTAGATTCAGCCAAATGCTGTGAAAAAAACTTGCACAGCACTGGCACAGACCTGCCTGGCAAAAACTGATAGGAACAGATGTAACCTAGTCCTGAAAAAGACTGCAATTACAATTAGTCTTTACTCCCACAATCTATCTATTTAAGAGCACAGACCTGCTTGATAAAAGTCGTAGGAAATGCTGTAACCTAGTCCTTAAAAGGACTGCAATCACAACTATTCCCTACTCCCAAGCTATCTGTAGATTTGTGCGAAAATTGGCTTGAAATTAACAAGGTATAGCGCACAAAGCAACAGCGGTGCCGTCTAACACGCAGCTGCAGCAGTGAGAAAATGGTGGCAACGGGGAAAATGGCTTGGTCTTATAGGGCAAGGACATGTGACATACACTGCCAATGACACATGGCCTTGCTTGTGTGAAAAAAGCACTTCGCTCCGTGTGTGCGCTGCTGATAGGCTGACAGATTGCACCTCCCCACTGTAAATGCGGGAAAGAGAAAAAAAAATGGAGATCTTCATTATTCCTGCAGAGATCCATCCCCTGCCCCTCCCCTCACCCCGCTGTACACTCAAACTGCGTATTAACATTAATTTTCATCATTACTGAGAAAAAATCCAGTTATGATTTTGGTGCACGAACAGTTATCGAACATAACCTCGAACAGCCGAATTTTTCTCAAATCGTTCGTGTTCGCCGAACGGCTCGAACACCGCCCAAAACAGCTCGAATTTGAGATTGGCGAACAGTTCGAGTAGAACAACGCTCATCTCTAATCATTAGGGCTAAAAATTTAACTCTGTTCACGAGCTTTTCATGTGAAAGTTAATTCATTATTATTTAAAAGCAATTTTTTGGCTTCAAAGTTGAGGTCCTAACAATAAAGTTGTGTACAGTTTTAGAAACAGGCACCCCGCTGGTTAAACAATACGTATTATTCCCCTTTCATCCATGACTCCAGACACGTGAGACCATTTTTCCTATGCGGCTGTCAGGGTTAAACTACTTTCCGATCACCATCACACGTTCACCATAACTCAGATTAATAGGACAGAGAATCCATGCCACATTAAAGTTTTCTACACAAGTAATAATTGTTTGCTGCCACCACTAGAGATTTCTTTAATGACAATTAGATATAAGAATGCACCTGAGCTACAGCAGCTAACTGAAATGAAAGTTGCTTAAATTAACAGTAAGCTGTCAAAAACATAGTTTACCTTAGAGGATTTTAAGAAAATCTAACAGTTAGTTGTAAAAGAGAATTATAATTTATTGAAATGTTACAAAATACAGTACAGACCAAAAGTTTGGACACACCTTCTCATTTTAAGATTTTTCTGTAGTTTCATGACTATGAAAATTGTACATTCACACTGAAGGCATCAAACTATAAATTAACACATGTGGAATTATATACTTAACAAAAAAGTGGGAAGCAACTGAAAATATGTCTTATATTCTAGGTTCTTCAAAGTAGCCACCTTTTGCATTGATGACTGCTTTGCACACTCTTGGTATTATCTTTATGAGCTTCAAGAGGTAGTCACCGAAAATGGTCTTCCAACAATCTTGAAGGAGTTCCCAGAGATGCTTAGCACTTGTTGGCCCTTTTGCCTTCACTCTGCGGTCCAGCTCACCCCAAACCATCTCGATTGGGTTCAGGTCTGGTGACTGTGGAGGCCAGGTCATCTGGCGTAGCACCCTATCACTCTCCTTCTTGGTGAAATAGCCCTTACACAGCCTGGAGGTGTGTTTGGGGTCATTGTCCTGTTGAAAAATAAATGATGGTCCAACTAAACGCAAACCGGATGAAATAGCATGCCGCTGCAAGATGCTGTGGTAGCCATGCTGGTTCAGTATGCCTTCAATTTTGAATAAATCCCCAACAGTGTCACCAGCAAAGCACCCACACCATCACACCTCCTCCTCCATGCTTCACGGTGGGAACCAGGCATGTAGAGTCCATCCGTTCACCTTTTCTGCGTCACACAAAGACACGGTGGTTGGAGCCAAAGATCTCAAATTTGGACTCATCAGACCAAAGCACAGATTTCCACTGGTCTAATGTCCATTCCTTGTGTTCTTTAGCCCAAACAAGTTTCTTCTGCTTGTTGCCTGTCCTTAGCAGTGGTTTCCTAGCAGCTATTTTACCATGAAGGCCGGCTGCACAAAGTCTCCTCTTAACAGTTGTTGTAGAGATGTGTCTGCTGCTAGAACTCTGTGTGGCATTGACCTGGTCTCTAATCTGAGCTGCTGTTAACTAGTGTTGAGCCACCCCGTAGTGTTCGGGTTCGGTTCGTCGAACACCGGGATGTTCGTCGAACACCTTAGAACACTGTCGAACACCGTCGAACACCGTTAAAACCAATGGCAGGCAAATAAAAACACATAGAAAACACCTTCAAAGGTGTCCAAAAGCAGACAAACTGCTCAGAAGACACTCTCTTTAAAAAAGCCAGCCGGCAATTCAGCAGCGGCATACACCGGTATCCGACAATTTAGAACAGAAAGAATAGAGCATCACACATTGATTAGATAGATAGAAACATGTCAGTCACATGTATAAGAAGTACAGTGACAGTGTTGGTTACTGTACTTGTCATATAGTGTTAAAGGATTTATTAAAAAAAATAATAGTGTTTTCATGCACCATCTCTTTAAAAAAGCCGGCCAGCAATTCAGCATCGGTGCCCGACAATTTAGAATAGAAAGAATAGAGCATCACACATAGATTAGATAGATAGAAACATGTCAGTCACATATATAATAAGTACAGTGATAGTGTTGATTACTGTACTTGTCATTTAGTGTTAAAATAAAGGATTTATTTAAAAAAAAATTGGCATGGGGTTCCCCGTAATTGTAGTCTCTAGCGGAGGTTAAGCAGACGGCTGGGGCAGATGTTTGAAGCCGGGGAAGGGGGTAATACCCACGGAGCTTCCCAGGCTACTAATATCAGCCCCTAGCTGAGTACCTAGCCTTTACTAGCTATTAAAATGGGGGACCCCCAAAAAAATGACTTGGGGTCCCCCCTATTTTAATTCATAGCAAAGGCTAGGCAGACAGCTGGGGGCTGATATTAATAGCCCAGGAAGGGTGCCATGAATATTGGCCCCCTCCCAGGCTAGAAACACCAGCCGTCAGCCGCCCCGGAAATGGCGCATCCATAGGATGCGCCAATTCTGGCACTTAGCCTCGCTCTTCCCACTGCCCTGTAGCGGTGGCAGTGGGGTAATAGGGTTGGGGTTGATGTCAGCTTATAATGCCAGCTGACATCAAGCCCAGGTTAGTAATGGAGAGGCGTCTATAAGACACCCCCATTACTAACCCCATAGTCAAAGTTAAAAAAAACCACAAACACCCAGAATAAAGTCCTTTAATTGAAATAAACACACAATTCTTTAATGTTCTAAATTAAACCATACTTACCATCACGCCCATTCCAGCTGAAGCCAACGATCTCCTGCAATAAAAATAAAATAATAAACCAACATCAACCTTACCTTTCCATGGTTCCCAGGACGAAAGCTGCCATCCAGCTTGCCATGCCGCAGACAATTAGAAGTGCAGGCATGCTTGCGCTCCTCAGTGTCTAGCTGTGACGGCATCCAGATGAGTCAAGTTTATGTCCAATGAACTCAGCTCACCTCATGCACATCACTGACAGCGTGGGAAAATTCTCCTGCGCTTGCGCTTGCCGTGAGCGCAGGAGAATTCTCTCAAGGTGTGCGATACTCAGGGACATGGCCAAGGTAAAGAAGGCTGAAAAACGACCACCTTTGAACAAGAAACATAAGATAAAACGTCAAGAATGGGCCAAGAAATATCTTAAGACTGATTTTTCAAAGGTTTTATGGACTGATGAAATGAGAGTGACTCTTGATGGGCCAGATGAATGGGCCAGAGGCTGGATCAGTAAAGGGCAGAGAGCTCCACTCCGACTTAGACGCCAGAAAGGTGGAGGTGGGGTACTGGTATGGGCTGGTATCATCAAAGATGATCTTGTGGAACCTTTTCGGGTTGAGGACGGAGTGAAGCTCAACTCCCAGACCTACTGCCAGTTTCTGGAAGACAACTTCTTCAAGCAGTGGTACAGGAAGAAGTCGGTATCGTTCAAGAAAAACATGATTTTCATGCAGGACAATGCTCCGTCACATGCATCCAACTACTCCACAGCGTGGCTGGCCAGTGAAGGTCTAAAAGAAGAAAAAATAATGACATGGACCCCTTGTTCACCTGATCTGAACCCCATAGAGAACCTGTGGTCCATCATAAAATGTGAGATCTACAGAGAGGGAAAACAGTACACCTCTCGGAACAGTGTCTGGGATGCTGTGATGGCTGCTACACGCAATGTTGATCGAAAACAGATCAGGCAACTGACAGAATCTATGGATGGAAGGCTGTTGAGTGTTATCATAAAGAAAGGTGGCTATATTGATCACTAATTTTTTTGTTTTTTGTTTTTGCATGTCAGAAATGTTTATCTCTAAAGTTTGTGCACTGATGTTGGTTTACCTGGTGAAAATAAACACGTGAGATGGAATTATATTTGGTTTTTATTAAGTTGCCTAATAATTTGGCACAGAAATAGTTACCTGCACAAACAGATATCCTCCTAAGATAGCCAAATCTAAAAAAAAAACACTCCAACTTCCAAAAATGTTAAGCTTGGATGTTTATGAGTCTTTTGGGTTGATTGAGAACATAGATGTTGATCAATAATAAAAATAATCCTCTAAAATACAACTTGCCTAATAATTCTGCACACAGTCTAGGCAGCTGGGGGCTGGAATCCGCAGCGCAGGGAGGCCCAAGCTTTCTGCCCCCCCCCCGCCCCCCACCCGCTGCAAATTGCAGTCTGCAGCCACCCCAGAAAATGGCGCGTTCATAGAAGCGCCATCTTCTGGCGCTGTACCCAACTCATCCAGGGCCCTGGTGCGGTGGCTCCCTGAGTAATAAAGGGGTTAGGGCCAGTTTGGAATTATCAGCTGGCCCTAAGCCCGAAATTCATGGGGTCACGCCAAGATTAAACATGACCGCCATGAATTTCTAGTAAAGTATTTAAAAAAAACACAACACCCAGAATAAAGTCCTTTAATTGAAATAAACACACAGTTGTTTAATGTTCTAAATTAAACCATACTTACCATCACACCCATTCCAGCTGAAGCCAATGTCTTCTGCAATAAAAGTAAAATAATAAACCAACATCATCCTTACCTTTCCATGGTTCCCAGGATGGCTCCAGCTCTGCTACATTCACATGACAGGCTGGATCGCAGCCGACAGCTGCAATCCAGCTTGCCATGCCGCAAACACTGAGAAGCACAGTCATGCTTGCGCTCCTCAGTGTCTGGCTGTGACGGCATCCAGATGAGCCCAGATCATGTCCAATGAACTCAGCTCACCTCATGCATGTCACTGACAGCGTGGGAAAATTCTCCTGCACTTGCGCTTGCCGTGAGCGCAGGAGAATTCTCTCACGCTCAACGCATGGGCAGGAGAACTCTCCCACGCTGTCAGTAACGTGCATGAGGTGAGCTGTGTTCATTGGACATGATCTCGGCTCATCTGGATGCCGTCACAGCCAGACACTAAGGAGCGCAAGCATGCCTGTGCTTCTCAGTGTCTGCGGCATGGCAAGCTGGATGGCAGCTTTCGGCTGCGATCCAGCCTGTCATGTGAATGTAGCAGAGCTAGAGCCATCCTGGGAACCATGGAACGGTAAGGATGATGTTGGTTTATTATTTTATTTTTATTGCAGGAGATCGTTGGCTTCAGCTGGAATGGGCGTGATGGTAAGTATGGTTTAATTTAGAGCAATAAAGTATTGTGTGTTTATTTCAATTAAAGGACTTTATTCTGGGTGTTTGTGGGGTTTTTTTAACTTTGACTATGGGGTTAGTAATGGGGGTGTCTTATAGACGCCTCTCCATTACTAACCTGGGCTTGATGTCAGCTGGCATTATAAGCTGACATCAACCCCAGCCCTATTACCCCACTGCCACTGCTACAGGACAGTGGGAAAAGCGAGGCTATGTGCCAAAATTGGCGCATCCTATGGATGCGCCATTTCTGGGGCGGCTGGCAGCTGGTGTTTCTAGCCTGGGAGGGGGCCAATATTCATGGCACCCTTCCTGGGCTATTAATATCAGCCCCCAGCTATCTGCCTAGCCTTTGCTAGCTATTAAAATAGGGGGGACCCCACATCATTTTTTGGAGGGTCCCCAATTTTAATAGCTAGTAAAGGCTAGGTATTCAGCTGGGGGCTGATATTAGTAGCCTGGGAAGCTCCATGGGTATTACCCCCTTCCCAGGCTTCAAACATCTGCCCCACGCCAATTTTTTTTTTAATAAATCCTTTATTTTAACACTAAATGACAAGTACAGTAATCAACACTATCACTGTACTTATTATATATGTGACTGACATGTTTCTATCTATCTAATCTATGTGTGATGCTCTATTCTTTCTATTCTAAATTGTCGGGTACCAATGCTGAAATTCCGGCCGACTTTTTTAAAGAGACGGTGCATGAAAACACTATTATTTTTTTTAATAAATCCTTTAACACTATATGACAAGTACAGTAACCAACACTGTCACTGTACTTCTTATATATGTGACTGACATGTTTCTATCTATCTAATCTAAGTGTGATGCTCTATTCTTTCTATTCTAAATTGTCGGGTACCAATGCTGAAATGCCGGCCGACTTTTTTAAAGAGACGGTGCATGAAAACACTATTATTTTTTTTAATAAATCCTTTAACACTATATGACAAGTACAGTAACCAACACTGTCACTGTACTTCTTATATATGTGACTGACATGTTTCTATCTATCTAATCGATGTGTGATGCTCTATTCTTTCAAATCTAAAATGTCGGGTACCGGTGTATGCCGCTGCTGAATTGCCGGCATTTCATGTTTCACTGTGAGCACTGTTCCCATCGATTTGGGCAACCACTGTAATGCCACAACCACCATGGCTGTGGCATTACAGTGAGTGGCAGACAATCCCTGCATGATGTGAAAAAATCCAGTTACGCTTTTGGTGCACGAACAGTTATCGAACATAACCTCGAACAGCCAAATTTTTTGCAAATCGTTCACGTTCGTCGAACGACTCGAACACCGCCCAAAACAGCTCGAATTTGAGATTGGCGAACAGTTTAAGTTGAACACCGCTCATCTCTACTGTTAACCTGCGATTTCTGAGGCTGGTGACTCGGATAAACTTATCTTCAGAAGCAGAGGAGACTCTTGGTCTTCTTTTCCTGGGGCGGTCCTCATGTGAGCCAGTTTCTTTGTAGCGCTTGATGGTTTTTGCAACTGCACTTGGGGACACTTTCAAAGTTTGCCCAATTTTTCGGACTGACTGACCTTCATTTCTTAAAGTAATGATGGCCACTCGTTTTTATTTACTTAGTTGCTTTTTTCTTGCCATAATACAAATTCTAACAGTCTATTCAGTAGGACTATCAGCTGTGAAGCCACCAGACTTCTGCACAACACAACTGATGGTCCCAACCCCATTTATAAGGCAAAAAATACCACTTATTAAACCTGACAAGGCACACCTGAGAAGTGAAAGTCATTTCCGGTGACTACCTCTTGAAGCTCATAAAGAGAATGCCAAGAGTGTGCAAAGCAGTCATCAAAGCAAAAGGTGGCTACTTTGAAGAACCTAGAATGTAAGACATATTTTCAGTTGTTTCACACTTTTTTGTTAAGTATATAATTCCACATGTGTTAATTCATAGTTTTGATGCCCTCAGTGTGAATATACAATTTTCATAGTCATGAAAATACAGAAAAATCTTTAAATGAGAAGGTGTGTCCAAACTTTTAGTCTGTACTGTACATAGAGTATACACTGCTAAAAAAAATAAAGGGAACACTTAAACAACAGAATATAACTCCAAGTAAATCAAACTTCTGTGAAAACAAACTGGCCACTTAGGAAGCAACACTGATTGACAATCAATTTCACATGCTATTGTGCAAATGGAATAGACAATAGATGGAAATTGTTGGCAATTATCAAGACACAATAAAGGAGTGGTTCTATAGGTAGAGACCACAGACCACATCTCAGTACCAATGCTTTCTGGCTGATGTTTTGGTCACTTTTGAATGTTGGTTGTGGTTTCAAACTCGTGGTAGCATGAGACGGACTCTACAACCCACAGAAGTTGCTCAGGTAGCGCAGCTCATCCAGAATGGCACATCAATGTGAGCTGTGGCAAGAAGGTTTGCTGTGTCTGTCAGCGTAGTGTCCAGAGGCTGGAGGCACTACCAGGAGACAGGCCAGTACACCAGGAGACGTGGAGGGGGCCATAGGAGGGCAACAACCCAGCAGCAGGTCCGCTACCTCCACCTTTGTGCAAGGAGGAACAGGAGGAGCACTGCCAGAGCCCTGCAAAATGACCTCCAGGAGGCCACAAATGTGCATGTGTCTGCACAAACGGTTAGAAACCCACTCCATGAGGGTGGTATGAGGGCCCGACGTCCACAGATGTGGGTTGTGCTCACAGCCCAACACCGTGCAGGACGCTTTGCATTTGCCACAGAACATCAGGATTGGCAAAGTCGCCACTGGCACCCTGTGTTCTTCACGGATGAAAGCAGGTTCACACTGAGCACATGTGACAGACGTGAGAGAGTCTGGAGATGCTGTGGAGAGCGATATGCTGCCTGCAACATCCTTCAGCATGACCGGTTTGGCAGTGAGTCAGTAATGGTGTGGGGTGGCATTTCTTTGGAGGGCCGAACAGCCCTCCATGTGCTCGCCAGAGGTAGCCTGACTGCCATTAGGTACCGAGGTGAGATCCTCAGACCCCTTGTGAGACCATGTGCTGGTGCGGTTGGCCCTGGATTTCTCCTAATGCCGGACAATGCCAGACCTCATGTGACTGGAGTGTGTCAGCAGTTCCTGCAAGAGAAGGCATTGAAGCTATGGACTGGCCCGCCCATTCCCCAGACCTGAATCCGTTTGAGCACATCTGGGACATCATGTCTCGCTCCATCCACCAACGTTACGTTGTACCACAGACTGTCCAGGAGTTGGCGGATGCTTTAGTCCAGGTCTGGGAGGAGATCCCACAGGAGACCATCCGCAACCTCATCAGGAGCATGCCCAGGCGTTGTAGGGAGGTCATACAGGCACATGAAGGCCACACACAATACTGAGCCTCATTTTGACTTGTTTTAAGGACATTACATCAAAGTTGGATCAGCCTATAGTGTGTTTTTCCACTTTAATTTTGGGGGTGACTCCAAATCCAGGCCTCCATTGGTTGATAAATTTGATTTCCATTGATGATTTTTGTGTGATTTTGTTGTCAGCACATTCAACTTTGTACAGAACAAAGTTTTCAATGAGAATATTTCATTCATTCAGATCTAGGATGTATTATTTGAGTGTTCCCTTTATTTTTTTGAGCAGTGTATATACGCAATATACAAACATATGAACAAATGCAATAGCAAAGTGAATAATGCATAAAGGATTAAAATATATATATATATGACGCGCCCCTGGGCCGGTGTCGCGCTGCGTTGCGCACGCGGGAGCCTACCCGGAGCCGGATCAGTGGAGGGTTGTAGTCTCGTGGCGGTGACCCGGTTCGTGCCCAGGGAGTCAAACTAGGCGGCAGTCTATTAGTAGTAAATAGTTGATGACTACGCCACCCGTTGAGTGCAGCCAGGAAGCTGCTGCTGCAGGGCAGACCGCTGAGGCCGGTGGTAGGATTGTGCAGCGTGATAGTATAACCCCCAACGGGAGGGGTATGGCCTCAGGGCAGCCGACGTGGATGATGGGGGTAGCAGGAACCACTCAGAGACGGTACGGTGTAGTTCAGGGTCTTTACTGGTAACAACGACAGACCCTCCCGGAGTACTTGCTAGCAAACGGGGCCTGGTCAGTCTTTGAGCAGATGGGATCTCCCCTGTCCAGGCGTAGTTGTAGGCCTCCCAAACTGACTGTACTCTTCTGGCTACCTTGCTAGAAGCTGATATAAGTAGCCCACGTCCCTGAGTGTACCGTGTGGTGCTCACCCGTATGGCCGGTGACTCGGGGCCTTCTAATGGCTTCCGCTCCACGATGGCGGTGCTGGTCCCACGCGTGTGACCGTGCCTTCGGGCTTCTGGGCCAGGGGACCTGAAATCCCCTGCCTGACGGATTCTGCTGCTGGGTAGGAGTTAGTCCCCACAGCCTCGGACTCCGGGTCCGGTAAAGAATCTTCTTAGTCAGGGCAAGCTCTGCAGCTGCCAGCCCCTGACTCCTTGTAAGTCTGCTGTTTCCTATGCTGCTTCTTGTCTCCACTCTCCTTGTCTCACTCTCCCTGCCTCACCCCCGGGTTTATACAGGGGAAGTTCTTCCCCTCCCCAGACTGGGCAGGAGGTGTGGCATGCACAGGATCCCTGACCAAAGGACCTCCCACCTGCTCTCAGACATAACATTACATTACTGTGGAAAACCAGACCCCTGGGGTGCCACATTCCCCCCTAGTGAAATTTAGTACTCCGGGACTAAACACATTTAGAAAAACATAACAAAGTATAACAATAACAACACAATAAGAAAAACACATAAGATGGTTACGGCGTGTCCGCAACCGGGTGCAGTCTTTGAAGAAAAGCAAAGGTGTCCATTTCACCAACACAGGGAGACGTAACCAGGTAGGGGTCTGTCCTACCCCGAGTCCTTAACAGTCTCTAGTCCATCCTGGGTTACGCTCCAACTATATACAAGGATTCCCGGTAAATCCACCAAGGTTTCCTAAAAACAACTGGAAACACAAAATTATACACAAGCAACAATACACAGATAAACATAAATAGAACTATTTTTACACTTCAAATTCTCCAGCGTGCGGGTAACTGGCCTCTAGTGGCCCTAGTGGACCTACGGAGCTGACTGTCTGGCCCTGAACTACAGGGTGTAGGAGCTGTCAAGGGTAAACTGGGCAGCTGTCTACCGGCTCTTTGTCTCACTAGGGGTACGGCAGGCTCACTATAAGCAGAGGGTTGATTCTCCTGTTCTACTCGTGTGGAGTCTTCTGCCTCCTGGACCGGCTGTTCTTCCAGCTCTACCCGTTGCTCCGTAGGTTCTTGGAATGATGGTTGGAGGAAGGTGAGTACGGGTACCACAACTGCACCATTGACTTGAGTCCAAGACCGAGGGAAGTCCCCGAGCACGGTACTAACCATATCTTCCCTTTCTCCCACGGGTCGATGGTCTTCTTGTTCCTCTTCAGGGTTCCTCAGTTGTTCGGGACACTTCTTCAGGTGGTCCCGGGATACAATGGCTGTGGTTTCCGCTCCGTCTTTACTGATGGTACAGACCTTCGGGTTCTCGTGGCTTGAGGGCAGTACGGTGTACGGGTCCTCCTCCCACTGGTCATCCAACTTGTGGAGCCGTCTTTTCCTCTTCAAGACCTGCTCTCCGGGTACCAGGGGAACAGCGGGAGCATACTGGTTGTAAGTCTTCTCTTGTCTTTCCCTAGCCTGACAGAGACTTCGCTCCACGCTCTCTTGTACTCTCCGGTACTGCTGCTGCCTCTCTGTGTCCCAGTCTGTTTCTGGTGAAGTGTCCTCAGGTGTCAGGACTCCCATTTCCAGGTCAACAGGTAACTTACCAGGTCTCGCCCTCATTAGGTAAGCCGGGGTACAGTTGGTGGAACCTACCGGGATGTGGTTGTATAGGTCCACCAGATCGGGCAACTTCTCAGGCCACAGACTGCGTTCTTCCAGGGGCAATGTTTTTAGAAGATCCATTACCACCTGGTTCATTTTTTCACAAAGTCCATTAGTTTGCGGATGGTAGGGTGTCGTCCTTATCTTCCGGCAGCCATACAGATTGCAGAATTCCTGGAAGACCTCCGCTTCAAAGGCAGGTCCCTGGTCCGTCAGCACTTGGTCCGGGTACCCGTGTGGACGGCAGAAGTGCTGCTGGAAGGCTCTAGCTGCTGTTTGAGCCGTTAAGTCCTTGACGGGGACGACAACCAAGAACCGGGAGTAATGATCCACGATGGTTAACGCGTAGACGTAGCCACTTCTGCTTGGGGTCAGTTTTACATGATCCAAGGCTACCAGTTCCAACGGTTGCCGGGTGACGATGGACTGCAGGGGAGTCTTCTGGCTGGCCCGGTCCTTCCTTCTCAGATTGCACGGGCCACAGTCTCTGCACCACTTCTCGATGGTTCCCCTCATGCCTACCCAGTGGAACCGCTCGCGCAGCAGGAACTCCAGCTTTTTCCACCCGAAGTGTCCAGCTCCGTCGTGGTATGCCTCCATCACCATGGCTGCGTCTCTTCGTGGCACTACTACTTGCCAGAGTAGTTCATGCGTCCGGGAGTTGACCATTCTGCGGCACAACTTCCCCTTGTAAAGGAATAGTCGACTCTTCTCCGCCCATAGTTGTTTGGCTTCCTCCGGAGCGTCTGGTTCAAGTCGAGCCTCCGGCCGAGTCAGCATCTCCTTCACCAGTCGGACGGCAGGGTCGCTGTCTTGCGTTTCCGCCCAGTTGTAGTGGGGTAAGGGGTTCAACGTAGCAGCCTGTTTACCCCTTACCCGGTGGGAATACTGGATAGTCCCATGACGGTGGAACGCAGGGAGTTCAACTTCTTCCAGTCCCTCCGGATCTTCTCCTTCGTCCGGCAGGTTGGGCATCCTGGACAGGGCATCCGCGTTAGTATTGGAGCGTCCTGCCCGGTATTTGATTGTGAACTCGTAGTTGGACAGACGGGCCATCCACCTCTGCTCCAGGGCACCGAGTCTTGCCGTGTCCAGGTGTATCAACGGGTTGTTATCCGTGTATACGGTGAACCGGGAAGAAGCGAGGTAATGCCTAAAGCGCTCGGTGACTGCCCATACCACGGCCAGGAACTCTAGCTTAAATGAGCTGTAATTCTCGGGGTTCCTTTCGGTGGGTCGCAGTTTTCGGCTGGCATAGGAGATCACTCGTTCTCTCCCCTGCTGAATCTGGGACAGTACGGCTCCTAGCCCGATGTTACTGGCGTCGGTGTAGAGGATGAAGGGCTGGCTATAGTCTGGGTACGCCAAGATTTCATCCCCCGTGAGGGCCATCTTCAGCTGGCGGAAGGACTCTTCTTCTAGCTCTTCCCATTTGAAGGGCGGCTTCTGGTTCTTGGCCTTCCGGGACTGGCCTATCAGGAGGTCCTGCATAGGCGCTGCCTTTTTGGTGAAACCGGGAATAAACCTTCGGTAGTAGCCTACCAACCCTAGGAACTGCCGCACTTCTTTTACGCTGGAGGGGCTTGGCCATCCCTTAATTGCGGTGATCTTATCGGGGTCGGGAGCCACTCCGTCAGCGCTCACCATGTGTCCCAGGTATTGCACCTTTGGTTTCAGGAGGTGACACTTGGAGGGTTTCACCTTTAGGCCGTAACTCGCCAGAGCTTCGAACACCTCCGCCAGGTGTTTCAGGTGGTCCTCATAAGTTTTGGAGTATACGATGACATCGTCCAGGTACAACAGGACCGTCTCGAAGTTTCTGTGGCCCAGACAGCACTCCATTAATCGTTGGAAGGTTCCTGGGGCGTTGCAGAGTCCGAACGGCATGCAGGTGAACTCGCTAAGTCCCATCGGGGTGGTGAATGCGGTCTTCTCCCGGTCCGCCTCTGCTACAGGAACCTGCCAGTACCCGCTAGTGAGATCCAAGGTAGAGAAGAAGTTAGCAGATCTTAAAGCAGCCAATGACTCCTCTATCCTTGGTAAGGGGTACGCATCCTTGTGTGTGATACGGTTGATTTTCCGGTAATCTACACAAATCCTCATGGTGTTGTCTTTCTTTTTGACTAAAACTAGTGGGGCTGCCCAGGGGCTACAGCTATCCCGGATTACCCCAGCCTCCTTCATGTCTCTAAGCATCCCCTTGGCGTGTTGGTAATGTGCAGGGGGTACGGGTCGATACCTCTCTTTTATGGGAGGATGATCTCCCGTGGGGATGCGGTGTTCTACCCCCTTGACTCGCCCGAAGTCTAACGGGTGTTTACTAAACACTCTCTCATACTCTTGAACCACCCGATAGACTCCTTGTTTCTGATGTGAGGGAGTGGAATCAGTACCCAAATGTAGTTGCTGACACCAGTCCTCCATGTCTTTCTTAGAGCCGTTACCTTCCTCCGGGTGAGATGGAGGCAAGGGTTCCACAGATTGTATAGAATTTTGATTAGTGGTATATAATTTGGCTAGCGTGGCATACCGGGGCAGGTACACTTCCCTCTCCCCGATATTTATTATGCGAATGGGCACCCTCCCATGGCGTACATTGACCACCCCCCGTGCTGTCAAAATGGTGGGCCTACTGTCTGAGTAAACTGGTTCTACCATTGCCTGGTAATCTCTTCCTCTCAGACCAATAGCTGCCCGGCACCAAATCATCATTTCACTTTTTGGGGGCATGGCAATAGGAAAAGGGTCACACATTCTTACTCTACCAATCTCACCGCCGGAGAGTTCCACTTGTTGCCGTTGCATCAGTGCCCGGATCTCTTTCTGGAGCACCCGCTGCTCGCCGGAGCTGGCGTTCTTGGCAACCTGCTGTAAAAGGAAAATCACCTCTGCAAGACAATTTTCAATTACGTTAGTTCCTAGAGTTATTTTTGGGTGACTCTCATGTTTATCAATATCTACAATGATCAGTCCCTGTGCGGCCAGTTCGACTCTACCGATTTTGAGGGCCACCTCCTTAAATCCGATCTGTGGCACGGGCTGGCCATTGCTGGCGATGATACTCAAGTCGTCGTCAGGGTATTGGGTAATATCCGAGTCATTCCAGTACTGCTTGAAGAGCACGTACGGGATGGTGGTGACCTGTGACCCGGTATCCAGTAGGGCACTCATGGGAATGCCATCCAGTACCACAGGCAAGACTGGACGTCCTCCCACATATCTGTCGCGCCAGTTCGATGGGCCTGGTGATCTTTTTCCTGGGGGTTGGCCCTCTACCCCAGGTTGTGCCCGTTTAAAGAACAGTACCTTTCCATATGTCCGGGTTGATTGCAGCGGCGGCAGATGGGTCGTCCGTCCTCGCTGTATCGGTCACTGGGTCTTCCTCTGGCCGGTGGGGTCCTCCTTGGTCGACGCCACGGGATGTCCTCCGGTCCGGATGCCAGCTGGATCTTCCCTGGGGTGGAAACCTGTAAAGACTGCACAGTTCGGGTTAGCGCAGCAACGCTCTTAGCTAGCTCTTGGACCTGATGGTGTAGGTCTGGAGCCGGGTCATTGTCCAAAGCCTGCGCATCAGCTCCCACAGGCCCGGCTGACAAGGGCGCCGCCTCCTGGTAGTAAGTGGTAGTGGGGCGTCTGTGGGTCACAACGCCACCTGGTGCCGGTTCTCGGAGCACCCGGATGGCTCTGTCCTTGAACTGTGCAAAGTCCAGATGGGGATCCTGTAAGGCCATTGCCCGCAACTGGGTTCGGTGGGCATTGCAATATAAACCCTCTATAAATTGTTCAGTCAACAGCCTGTCCTCGTTTCCCACCCCATCAGGGTCGGTCTGCTTTATGGCCCTCAGGGCCTCTTGTAGGTTTAGTGCATAGTCCCTTATACTCTCATGCGCTCGCTGCTTGCACCCGTAGAATCTAAGCTTAATCTCGGCTGAGGTGCGGGTATCAAAGGTGTCCTTCAACCGGGTTAGTATCCCTGCGACAGTCTTCCTCCCAGGTGGCCAGGATTTTACTTCCCTTTTGGCTGCCCCGGTTAGTTGGGCCACCAGGATGCTCACTTTTTGCTCTTCTGTGAGGGGGTACACCTGGAAGAGGCTATCCAGCTTTTCTCTAAAGTCATGCAGGGTATGTGACTCCCCTGAGTACTGGGGTAGCCAAGCTGCTCCCGGGATATAGGGCATGGTGAAGGGCATAACTGCAGCAGCGGTAGCGCTGGCGGGGGTTGGGGCAGTGAAGCTCTCCTCCGTATCCGACATCTTCCTCCCCCCTAGTGGACCGTGGCCTACCTTGCGATGATCCTCTTCCGTAGGCCGCGGCTCCGCAGTGGATCGTCAGGGTTGAGGACCTTCCGTCGCGCTCCTGTGACGACGGCGTCTGCTGGGCTCCTTCCAGGACCTTACGCAACGTCCGGACGTGAGGCGGGGCTTCAGTTCTCGCGCGCTTTCGGAGTCCACGCCCCTCTTCTTCCCGCGCGGCGTCCCCAAGATGGCGTCCAACGGCGGGAAAACTCCACGGATGGCGGGAAGAAGGTCGAAGATGGCGCCGGATGGCGGGAAAACTTAGCGGATGGCGGGAAGAAGGTAGAAGATGGCGCCGGATGGCGGGAAACCTTCACCACTGGTAAGTTTGAACAGTCTTTGCTTTTCAGGCACGCAGTACCCGGTGGTTGCGGGCACGAAATCCTGCCGACTACGCCAAAGTTGACGCACCCCTGGGCCGGTGTCGCGCTGCGTTGCGCACGCGGGAGCCTACCCGGAGCCGGATCAGTGGAGGGTTGTAGTCTCGTGGCGGTGACCCGGTTCGTGCCCAGGGAGTCAAACTAGACGGCAGTCTATTAGTAGTAAATAGTTGATGACTACGCCACCCGTTGAGTGCAGCCAGGAAGCTGCTGCTGCAGGGCAGACCACTGAGGCCGGTGGTAGGATTGTGCAGCGTGATAGTATAACCCCCAACGGGAGGGGTATGGCCTCAGGGCAGCCGACGTGGATGATGGGGGTAGCAGGAACCACTCAGAGACGGTACGGTGTAGTTCAGGGTCTTTACTGGTAACAACGACAGACCCTCCCGGAGTACTTGCTAGCAAACGGGGCCTGGTCAGTCTTTGAGCAGATGGGATCTCCCCTGGCCAGGCGTAGTTGTAGGCCTCCCAAACTGACTGTACTCTTCTGGCTACCTTGCTAGAAGCTGATATAAGTAGCCCACGTCCCTGAGTGTACCGTGTGGTGCTCACCCGTATGGCCGGTGACTCGGGGCCTTCTAATGGCTTCCGCTCCACGATGGCGGTGCTGGTCCCACGCGTGTGACCGTGCCTTCGGGCTTCTGGGCCAGGGGACCTGAAATCCCCTGCCTGACGGATTCTGCTGCTGGGTAGGAGTTAGTCCCCACAGCCTCGGACTCCGGGTCCGATAAAGAATCTTCTTAGTCAGGGCAAGCTCTGCAGCTGCCAGCCCCTGACTCCTTGTAAGTCTGCTGTTTCCTATGCTGCTTCTTGTCTCCACTCTCCTTGTCTCACTCTCCCTGCCTCAGCCCCGGGTTTATACAGGGGAAGTTCTTCCCCTCCCCAGACTGGGCAGGAGGTGTGGCATGCACAGGATCCCTGACCAAAGGACCTCCCACCTGCTCTCAGACATAACATTACATTACTGTGGAAAACCAGACTCCTGGGGTGCCACATATATTCCTAAAAATAGTCACTGTACATTCACACAACTTAATATCATTTGAATGATAGTGTACTAAATTGGCAATCTGCTGATCACTTTATATAAAAATGATGTTATATCTTGTAGAAATCATCCTAAAGTCTCAGAAACAAAGTGTGTTTCTTCTGTCGAAGTTGCTGGCCACCGCCTGTTGTCCAGTGTAATCTGTCTCTAGCAGCAGAGACAACTAGATGGATTATAGAAAGTGGGGAGGATCTTTGTCTCTCTGGTGCTGCTCTCCTGCTTGTCAAACTGTACAGGTGTAACGGTGAGGCAGAATTGCAGCTCAGGGCACGCAAGCCATTAAATAATAGCATGTGCAATGCAAGCTCGAAAGTAGGTCGTTCCTGCACCATAAATGTTGGCAGAATACTAATAAAGAGGAACTGCACTCTCAAAAAAACTGGATGGCAAATTACAGAACATAAGAATCTAGACAGTTTCTGGACATATTGGAATGACAAGTGCATCAAAAGCAGTTTAACCTGTATTGGAGCATAAGGGCAGCAAGACCGTGTTTTTCTACAAGTTTTGTGTAAAAACAGGTTGCTACATCCATTTTTAAACCCTCTCCAACAAAATCTGTCTTTGCAGTTAGGTGGCACCGCACTTACAACGCCAACGGCATTGGAGGATGTAGACGTGCTCCTGATTTACATCAATCTGGCAGGGACTTGCTATGTTTGTAGGGTGCTGATTATCTGTTGTAACCAGCTCTTTGATGTTAGCCATGGGCGGCGTCACTTCTTATTTAAAACCCCAGGAGTTACCTTTAGCGACCAGCTACAGTTTGTTACTACCCTGGTCTGCTGCTTGTCCAGCTGTAGTATCCTGTATTTTCTGTGGTTTATTTCCTGACCTTGGCTCGTCTCTTTATTCCCTGACCTCAGCTTTTACTCAACTGCTCCTCGATTTTGTCCATGTATTTGACCTAATGGAAACGACCCAGCTTTATTACTCTTCTCTTTGCCAGTCTGCTCGACCGGCCAGCAGCCACTCCGTGGACATAACCCAAGAAGCCCTGTGTAAGGCCAGATCCCTGTATAGGGGTTAAATGATGAGTGTCAGGGATCTTCGGGAACCTCCTAAATGGAGTGGCTTGCTCATAGGCAGTCCGGGAAGCACTGGTAAGAGCTACTAAGCTAACACGAACCTGAGCTCCATTACACAGATATGCTTTAAGGGAAAAATATTCTATAAGTCCGGGCACAGATTTTCATTTTTTATTCTAATATTATATCCCTGCATACTCTAAATTCGGTGAACAGTTCTCTTTCCAGTCACTGAATAAATCTGTCCTCTACTTCCCTCTCCGGACAATTGTGGAGTTGGTCCTAGCAACGATGACCATCGTAACAAATTATACCATAGTGTAAGAAAAAGACTGTACCTGAATTGTGTAACTATTAAGATTTTCTGCTTGTGTAAGCAAAGAGGGTAGGTTCAGGCATTGATAGTTTTCCCCTTTGAACTTCAAACAAAGTTACATTTCTATTAGTTCTATAAATCATGCAGTGGCTCTTGTGAGCATACGTCTAATTATGCTATTCCTATACAGTATATCACATATAGAGGTGTAGTCAGGTCACATCTCTTTGTACCTATAGTTTTAAAGAAAATGACAACTTTTAGACAACATATACTAGAAACCTTTTAGACAAGATATAGGAGATTTAGAAAGGCAAGGGTGAAGGAATGGCAAAAACTGGTCATCACTGTGCAAAATACCTGCTTGCAATTAATATTACAATGAATAATAAACTTGTATAAAAAGACATAAAATGTGTAACACTGGTCAAAAAATGTACACAGACCATAGTCTTCCTGACTAGAACACAGGGTTGTACAGCAAGAAGCATAACCAATTCAGATTTGAGGGAAATAAAGGAAACCAGAGAAGTAAACACAGAGCTGTTTTACAGTTGATTTAAAGAGGCACTCCCCCAGTTTTTATCCTCTTAATATATTGCAATCACCATAGTATATAGCACTGTTTACTTACAATTGCTCATTTTGTCTTTCTACCAAGCTATTTTGTCTCTTTTCTCTGCTCAATGTAGAAACAGGAAGTCTCTTTTCCCTGCATGAGTCATCTCCCTCAACTCCCTGACCCATTTCTATGTAGAGCTTAGAAGGATTCATGTAGTCTATTTTTAATATTAAGAGGATACAAATTTTCATGGGAGGAGTGCTTCTTTAAACATTCATGAAAATAAGTAGTAGGTTCACAAACATTGTTAAAATTAAGTAAAAATAAAAAAACAAACAAAAATGTGGCAAATAAGTTTTACATTATTATTCGGTAACAGAACATGGTACTCCTTTGGAAGACTGTAGTGGATTCTTTGCGGCCCATTTTTTTATTGCTTTTCATACCATAGTTATTGTGTGTTCTTAGGATATTGTTCATACTCTGTCAGTTACGTCTCTTCTTTCAGCATCACCAGAACTAAAGAAGTTAGTAAAATATTTATTTACACACTCTAAAGCAAGTTTGTAAATTGATTTTCTTCCACAGTTTACGAATAATGTGGAAATTGCAGTAGTTTTATGATGTGAAAACTCACCCCATGAGAACTGAGATGAGATTACAAAGTCAATAGGTCTATCAGCGGCTCTTAGATGTTAATGTGCTATGATCGCTGAGCCGAGGTAAGTGTTATGCTTCTGAATGCTTATCAGTCTCTAGCTGTCAATCTTTTACACTTGTCGTGCATCAGTTTTATTATCTGCTTTTAACCTTTCTTTCTGTTTAAGAAAATATAAGAGAAAATATTAGAAAAGCGCAAACTTTTTCTTAGCATTTTGTAATGACAAGTTGATGCTGATAATAAACATTTACTTTAGGGGGATCTTGTAGGGCGATTCATACTGTCCAAATCACAGAAAGAATGAATCATTGACCGGCTCTATTTCAGCCATGTAAGTTTTTTTTTTCTTTTTCTTTTTATAATTCTTTATGTATTAAACAATAAATAGTATACAAAATGATGACCAAGTTATGCAATATATTTGTAGGAATTACAAATAGTGTCCCAGTAACAACTATAACAAAAGATACCTAGAACGTAGAGAAGGTCGAAAATAACTGATTGAAATCGGATTCTCCAGAGTACTATGAGAAATCGAAGGAGTCAAATTATAAAAGCAATATAAAATAAAATGCTGAGAGTATCGGCACTTGGGACTGTGGATAGGTATTGGTTTTCCAACTGGAGAGTTCTTTGAGGTGGAGTATCTAGTTGGTTTTGTCTATCCATTCCGAATGAGAAGGAGGTGCTTCTTGTTTCGATTGGAGGTTAGTTGTTTAGCGGCTCCTAGATTATGCTTTTTGGGTTTAAAATATTTTGATGGGCAAAGTAAAACTTCTGCCGGAGTTATCAGCCATGTATGTTTTACTCAGAAATGCAGGCTGCAGGGTTTTAGAGTAACTGTTGCTTTGACAAGTGTGCTGGGCACCAGGCAACTAAGATTACTAGTCCGAGAAGCTTTTCCCCGCCTCACTCTCCCTGACTGACAGATCTCTATATACACATGGGAAAAGACTTGTACGTCTAGGTGAGCAGGCCACAGAGAAGCCCCGCATGTTAGATTAGTCATCATCGTCACATGGACACTGTTTCAAAGTATGTTGCCATCATTCTCACATTGTATAGACTTTAGACATAGACTCTACAGTATCCAAAACTTCTCTTTTGATGGGCATATGTATCACTATTGTTTTACCTTTCAATTTTCCTTGTCTTGATGTTCACTCAGTTTCCACCAAAACCTGCAAGAAGATGGAATTTATATTATTTTGATCCATACTACACACACAGCCTTAAGCCACAGTCCCATATCTGTTTCCATTTTTACACCCATCAAAAATATTGGACGATTTTTTCCTAAGTGTCATCCATTTTAACTCCATTTTTTTTCAGCACAATTTTTAAAAACTGAAGCAGGTAGAGTGTCTGTTCTGTTTTTTATTCTCTAGTTTGCAATCATATTATTACTTTCTATAGTAAACACATATGTAACATACCTGGCGGCGTCCTTGCATAGTGGTCCATCTCCCACTGTGCAAGAGCGCGCACTTGATCTCCTGTCCAGAATGTCTCTCTGGCTTCCCTCCATGCTGTCTGTTTGTGTCTGTTTCTGCTGCTTAAGGGCGGCGCCCGATCACTTCCTGCTTTTTGTACCTGCTGTGGGTCACACCTCTTGTGCGTCCTCAGCCTATTGCTGTCTGTCACCTGGTATATAGCTCAGCTGCGCCCATCTATCCCTGCCTGAGCATAGTGTTTCATTCAGTGTGTGCTTGCACTCTGAAGGTGCCAGGTCCCGTTCTGTGTTCTCTTGTCTGCCTATCCTGGAGGCTGTATTTCCAGGCCTGTCTGAACACGCTCCTAGCCTGTTCCTCCTGCCTTCTAGGGGCCGATTACCTAGACCTGTTCCTGTATCTTGTCTGACCTGTCTGAACACGCTCCTAGCCTGTTCCTCTCGCCTTCTAGGGGCTGATTACCTAGACCCGCTCCTGTATCTTGTCTGTCCTGTCTGAACTCGCTCCTTGCCTTTTCGTCCTGCCTCTCTGGGGGCCGTATTCCCAGACCCGCTCCTGTATCCCGCTGCAGTGTCGGTCTCTCCGTACACTCAGTTCCAGTCTGAACTCTCTCCTATCCTTTACCTGTTTTGCCTCTATGTCCGTTCCCTTCCTTTTTCTGCAGAGTCTGAACTCGTACCTAACTCCTGCTTGTTGTCTCTGTACTCCTGTTTGTGAGTTTGTGGTCCACTCGCTACTTCACTGCAAGTACCCTGTGGGTGTCTGGCTCTGCCTTTCCCTTCCTGTCTGTTCCATGTGAACAGAGCCCTGTCCCCCCTACTCAGCCTAGCCTGCTCTGACTCCTTTGCTCACCGCTCCGGCGGTTCTAGCCTGCTCTGACTCCTTTGCTCACCGCTCCGGCGGTTCTAGCCTGCTCTGACTCCTTTGCTCACCGCTCCGGCGGTTCTAGTCTGCTCTGACTCCTTTGCTTACCGCTCCGGCGGTTCTAGCCTGCTCTGACTCCTTGCTCACTGCTCCGGCAGTCCTGTCCTGCCCTGCTTCTGCCCACTGCTCCGGCAGTCCTGTCCTGCCCTGCTTCTGCCCGCTGCTCCGGCAGTCCTGTCCTGCCCTGCTTCTGCCCGCTGCTCCGGCAGTCCTGTCCTGCCCTGCTTCTGCCCGCTGCTCCGGCAGTCCTGTCCTGCCCTGCTTCTGCCCGCTGCTCCGGCAGTCCTGTCCTGCCCTGCTTCTGCCCGCTGCTCCGGCAGTCCTGTCCTGCCCTGCTTCTGCCCGCTGCTGCGGCAGTCCTGTCCTGCCCTGCTTGTGCCCGCTGCTCCGGCAGTCCTGTCCTGCCCTGTTTCTGCCCGCTGCTCCGGCAGTCCTGTCCTGCCCTGTTTCTGCCCGCTGCTCCGGCAGTCCTGTCCTGCCCTGCTTCTGCCCGCTGCTCCGGCAGTCCTGTCCTGCCCTGCTTCTGCCCGCTGTTCCGGCAGTCCTGTCCTGCCCTGCTTCTGCCCGCTGTTCCGGCAGTCCTGTCCTGCCCTGCTTGTGCTCGCTGCTCCTGCAGCCCCGTCCTGCTCTGTTCTTGCCCACCGCTTCGGGCGTTCCCTCTCTGCTGTGGTTGTCTACCGCATCTGCGGTTCTGTGACCCAGTCTGTACTGGGTCTTAACCTTTCTGTGCTCCAGCCCGTCCTTTCGGCCAGTACCTCCCTGCCTGCATACTCGCCTGTATCCACCCATCTGCATACCTGCCGTGTTTGCTTATATCCACCAGTCTGTGCCAGCCTAACCTGCCTGTTCCTGAGTCCCAGTGTGTACTGGGTCCTATCCCGCTTGTGTTCCTACCTGCTAGTGCCTCCCTGTCTGCACTCTAGCTGTGCTTGCCTGTACCCCTCTACCTGTATTGTTCCTGAGTCCCAGTGTGTACTGGGTCCTATCCCGCCTGTGTTCCTACCTGCTAGTGCCTCCCTGTCTGCACTCTAGCTGCGCTTGCCTTTACCCGCCTGCCTGCATACCAGTCGTGCCTGCCTATACCCTCCAGTCTGTGCGCCAGCCTAACCAGCCTGATCCAGTAATCCCTGTGTGGGTCAACCCCCGTGTCCGGAGTTTGACCTGGAGTAGCACCTGGTCCCTCTGCCCGGTTTCTCCCTGGTGCACTGGCGTCGTATGCCGTCGTGCCATCTTGGTCGGATCAGCCAGATACTTAGTCACGCCCCTCCAGGCACTCTCCGGTTCATGGTCCAGTGGAATCACTACAATCACACGCACACGCCGCTCAGCCCGGGCGTGTGCATAACAGCATGCTCAGGCCATGGTTCCCGTTGAGCCCCACGGCCTTCGCTCTCTGAGAAGTTTTCCAGCGAATACATGCATTAAAATAAATAAATAAATATTTTTTTTTTCCTTTGCTGAGTTCCAGGCGAATTACGCACCCGTCCAGATGGATCTATCTGCTCTCGTTCCCGCGGATCCGCTACGTTATTATGGGGATCCTAGACAAAGTCGTGCATTTGTGGAGCAATGCATGCTACACTTCAAGTTCTACCCTCTATGTTTTCCCACCGATCGGGTTAAGGTGCCATTCATTATGTCTTACCTGGCGGGTGATGCCTTGGAATGGATCAACCCCCTATATGAAACACAGGATCCGATCCTCCTGGACCTAATGGCCTTCCTGGTGGCCTTTCTAATGGTCTTCGATGATCCTAACCCGGAGGCTCCTGCTGAAGCTTCACTTCCCAATATCCCGGAGCAGCCCCAATGGGTAATGTGTGTGGGTAGCGCAATAGTCCTCCAGCCCAATGAGACTACTGCCCACCCAGAATCCTCACAGGGTGACTACGCTTTCCGGAATACTTCTCCCAACCTCAAGAGGCAGTCCAGACGTGCTAGACGTAGAGGCAAGCCGTCACGCCAGGGTCTGTCCTCCCTGAGACCTCCTGACCCCAACCTTGAAGTCCCTACTGAAGCTTCATCTCCCTGTATCCCGGAGAAGCCCCAACGGGTAATGTGCGTGGGTAGTGCACCAGTTCTCCTGCCCGAAGAGACTTCTGCCCATCCAGACTCCACACAGGAGAACTTCCTGCACCCGGCATCAGATGCTTCACCCACTTTAACCGGTGTGCATGTCCAAGGATGCTCCAAAGCTGTGGTTACCTCAGAGTCTGTGCACCTCTACTACCTGGCGGAGGACCCCCTGTTGCCTCCTGAATCCTCCGGGATACCACTCGATGACAAATGGAGAGAGAATTCTCTACACCCGGTACTCGATACTTTGTCCGCTTCGTCCTGTGAGCCTGACAATGGGTACCCCAAAGTGGTAGTTACCCCCGAGTCTCTACACCCCTCCGACCAGGCGGAGGACCTCCAGTTGTCTCCTGAACCCTTCGGGGTGCTACCTGGTAGCGAAAGGACAGAGACTCTCCTATACTCTGTACCTGATACCTCGCTCGCTTCGTCCAGTGAGTCCAACCTAGTGTACTCCGAAGCAGAGGTTACTCCCGAGTCTCTACACCCCTCCGACCAGGCGGAGGACCTCCAGTTGTCTCCTGAACCCTTCGGGGTGCTACCTGGTAGCGAAAGGACAGAGACTCTCCTATACTCTGTACCTGATACCTCGCTCGCTTCGTCCAGTGAGTCCAACCTAGTGTACTCTGAAGCAGTGGTTACTCCCGAGTCTCTACACTCCTCTGACCAGGCGGAGGACCTCCAGTTGTCTCCAGAACCCTTCGGGGTGCCACCTGGTGGTAAATGGACAGAGACTTTCCTATATCCTGGATCTGATACCTCGCTTGCTTCGTCCAGTGAGTCCGACCTAGTGTACTCTGAAGCAGAGGTTACCCGTGAGTCTCTACACCCCTCTGACCAGGCGGAGGACCGCCAGTTGTCTCCAGAACCCTTCGGGGTGCCACCTGGTGGAGAATGGACAGAGACTTTCCTATACTCGGTACCCGATACCTCGCCTGCTTCGTCCAGTGAGTCCGACCTAGTGTACTCTGAAGCAGATGTTTTCTCTGAGCCTCTGCACTCTTCTGACCCGGCGGAGGACCTCCAGTTGTTTCCTGAATCCTCCGGGGTACCACCAGAAAACAAAGAGACAGTGACTTTTCCTCATTATGTACCTGATAACCCGTCTATTTCTTCCTGTGAGCTTGACAAGATGTACCTCGAAGCAGAGATTACCCCCAAGTCTCTGTCCCCCTCCAACCCGGTGGAGGACTTCCAGTTGTCTCCTGTACCCTCTGGGGTGCCACCTGAAAATATGTGGAGAGAGACTTCCTTGTGTGCTGTTCCTGGTACTCCACCCGTTTCGTCTGTTGCTAAGGGTGGCTGGATGGGAGGTAGCATCCTAGCTACCCAGAGGAGACCAGTTTTTCCGGTGGACAGTGGAAGTGATCTCTTCGAAGTGAAGAATTGGCCCTCGAATTCCCTGCGGAAGATTCCGGCAGGCCTGAAGAAGAGGGGGCGTAAGGGGGGGGGTACTGTAACATACCTGGCGGCGTCCTTGCATAGTGGTCCATCTCCCACTGTGCAAGAGCGCGCACTTGATCTCCTGTCCAGAATGTCTCTCTGGCTTCCCTCCATGCTGTCTGTTTGTGTCTGTTTCTGCTGCTTAAGGGCGGCGCCCGATCACTTCCTGCTTTTTGTACCTGCTGTGGGTCACACCTCTTGTGCGTCCTCAGCCTATTGCTGTCTGTCACCTGGTATATAGCTCAGCTGCGCCCATCTATCCCTGCCTGAGCATAGTGTTTCATTCAGTGTGTGCTTGCACTCTGAAGGTGCCAGGTCCCGTTCTGTGTTCTCTTGTCTGCCTATCCTGGAGGCTGTATTTCCAGGCCTGTCTGAACACGCTCCTAGCCTGTTCCTCCTGCCTTCTAGGGGCCGATTACCTAGACCTGTTCCTGTATCTTGTCTGACCTGTCTGAACACGCTCCTAGCCTGTTCCTCTCGCCTTCTAGGGGCTGATTACCTAGACCCGCTCCTGTATCTTGTCTGTACTGTCTGAACTCGCTCCTTGCCTGTTCGTCCTGCCTCTCTGGGGGCCGTATTCCCAGACCCGCTCCTGTATCCCGCTGCAGTGTCGGTCTCTCCGTACACTCAGTTCCAGTCTGAACTCTCTCCTATCCTTTACCTGTTTTGCCTCTATGTCCGTTCCCTTCCTTTTTCTGCAGAGTCTGAACTCGTACCTAACTCCTGCTTGTTGTCTCTGTACTCCCGTTTGTGAGTTTGTGGTCCACTCGCTACTTCACTGCAAGTACCCTGTGGGTGTCTGGCTCTGCCTTTCCCTTCCTGTCTGTTCCGTGTGAACAGAGCCCTGTCCCCCCTACTCAGCCTAGCCTGCTCTGACTCCTTTGCTCACCGCTCCGGCGGTTCTAGCCTGCTCTGACTCCTTTGCTCACCGCTCCGGCGGTTCTAGCCTGCTCTGACTCCTTTGCTCACCGCTCCGGCGGTTCTAGTCTGCTCTGACTCCTTTGCTTACCGCTCCGGCGGTTCTAGCCTGCTCTGACTCCTTGCTCACTGCTCCGGCAGTCCTGTCCTGCCCTGCTTCTGCCCACTGCTCCGGCAGTCCTGTCCTGCCCTGCTTCTGCCCGCTGCTCCGGCAGTCCTGTCCTGCCCTGCTTCTGCCCGCTGCTCCGGCAGTCCTGTCCTGCCCTGCTTCTGCCCGCTGCTCCGGCAGTCCTGTCCTGCCCTGCTTCTGCCCGCTGCTCCGGCAGTCCTGTCCTGCCCTGCTTCTGCCCGCTGCTCCGGCAGTCCTGTCCTGCCCTGCTTCTGCCCGCTGCTCCGGCAGTCCTGTCCTGCCCTGCTTCTGCCCGCTGCTCCGGCAGTCCTGTCCTGCCCTGCTTCTGCCCGCTGCTCCGGCAGTCCTGTCCTGCCCTGCTTCTGCCCGCTGCTCCGGCAGTCCTGTCCTGCCCTGTTTCTGCCCGCTGCTCCGGCAGTCCTGTCCTGCCCTGTTTCTGCCCGCTGCTCCGGCAGTCCTGTCCTGCCCTGCTTCTGCCCGCTGCTCCGGCAGTCCTGTCCTGCCCTGCTTCTGCCCGCTGTTCCGGCAGTCCTGTCCTGCCCTGCTTCTGCCCGCTGTTCCGGCAGTCCTGTCCTGCCCTGCTTGTGCTCGCTGCTCCTGCAGCCCCGTCCTGCTCTGTTCTTGCCCACCGCTTCGGGCGTTCCCTCTCTGCTGTGGTTGTCTACCGCATCTGCGGTTCTGTGACCCAGTCTGTACTGGGTCTTAACCTTTCTGTGCTCCAGCCCGTCCTTTCGGCCAGTACCTCCCTGCCTGCATACTCGCCTGTATCCACCCATCTGCATACCTGCCGTGTTTGCTTATATCCACCAGTCTGTGCCAGCCTAACCTGCCTGTTCCTGAGTCCCAGTGTGTACTGGGTCCTATCCCGCCTGTGTTCCTACCTGCTAGTGCCTCCCTGTCTGCACTCTAGCTGTGCTTGCCTGTACCCCTCTACCTGTATTGTTCCTGAGTCCCAGTGTGTACTGGGTCCTATCCCGCCTGTGTTCCTACCTGCTAGTGCCTCCCTGTCTGCACTCTAGCTGCGCTTGCCTTTACCCGCCTGCCTGCATACCAGTCGTGCCTGCCTATACCCTCCAGTCTGTGCGCCAGCCTAACCAGCCTGATCCAGTAATCCCTGTGTGGGTCAACCCCCGTGTCCGGAGTTTGACCTGGAGTAGCACCTGGTCCCTCTGCCCGGTTTCTCCCTGGTGCACTGGCGTCGTATGCCGTCGTGCCATCTTGGTCGGATCGGCCAGATACTTAGTCACGCCCCTCCAGGCACTCTCCGGTTCATGGTCCAGTGGAATCACTACAATCACACGCACACGCCGCTCAGCCCGGGCGTGTGCATAACAACATAGACTTCAATTAATCAAGACCGACGTTGATCATGCCAGTCTTGATGGGAGGCGTGCTGGAGTCAGACGCTCCTGATTCATGAAGACGTGCATGCCTCTAAATGAATCAGGACTGTCGGACAAGTGGCATCCTCCTCCATGTGCGCTGCCACAAATCTTACTCCAGTCAAGGACAGCAGTAACCTTTGGGTCATAAAGGATGCCGCCACTAGTTATGAATTTGATGAGCAGAGGTTGTCGTTTCCCCATCCTGTCTAAGCTCAGCCCACTTTGTTGGAGCGAATTCTGGGGTAAAAGCTTTGATTAATAGGAGCCCATAGTATTAGTTTACATTCACACATTTCTGTTTTTATGTCCATCAAACACAGCCGTCTATCATGTATCATTCATTTTTCCTCTATTTTTGCATTCATTTTTTCTCGTCCCTTTTTAAAAACTGAAGAGGGCAAACTGCCTGATCTTGTATTTTCCATTGGGTTAGTTAATAACTGCTGCAAGCATATTAGATTCTTTTTTGTATACCTGAAGAATGTATCAGTCTGGGGCCCAACAATGTTGTAGTTCAGTAGACAAGTCTATTTTATTAATATTAATATTTGCCTTCAATCTATCAATGACTAGAAGGGACCATTTTCCTATCCATATTGAGGTACACCGATGTTCCGCAGCAGCAGTCTGGGTTTATTGAGCAGATATTGCACCATCTGTTTTATCCTCTTTTTATCAAACATTATTAAACTTTACCTGCTTCCTGTGTTTTTATTTTCTTTTTAGTATTACGCAGAAATTTTTCATGAGAAACTGCTGTTACATTTTTGGCTTCATTCACAAGTGATAGATTTTCCATAGGTAATTACTATATGATCGGCAACAGAAGTCTAAGTGATTGGTAAGAAATACCAAATTATTATATAGGGGTTTCACGGGTCTGTAAAATCATCAGTGATTAGCACTGTAGACTTCCAGCTCTAGGGTCCTGGGTTCAAATCCCACCAAGGAAATATCTGCAAGTAATTTGTATGTTTTCCCCGTGTTTGCGTGGGTTTCCTCCGGGTTCTCCGGTTTCCTCCCACACTCCAAAAACATACCGATAGGGAATATAGATAGTGAGCTCCAATGGGGTCAGTAATGATGATGTCTGTAAAATGCTGTGGAATTAATGATGCTATATAAGCAAATAATATAAATAAGGATACTCAGTGTGGAACTCTTGCCAAATTGTTAATTTTAGGTTTAAAAAAAGTTTGTTTTCCCTATTATTTGCCTTTAGACATTATGTGCAATAAAACGTGAAAAGTTTATCTCTTCCTATGGCTCTAAATGAATTGGAAACTTCACACTGAAGCATGAAGGATCTAACTCTAACGTGAAATATACACTTAAATAATGGTAGTTTTGCATGATTAAAACGGACAGTTTTGCTAGATTTAGGTTTGCCACAATGAGACTGGGACAGCGAAGCTGATTCTGCTTCTGTATTGTTGTAGAAATGCAAATATAAATTAACTCAAAGTCAAATATACACAGATAAAGCTGAAAATAGTAAAGTCTTCAAATTGTAAAACGGTTGCTTAATGAACCTGACTTTGCAATAAAAGTTCAAATTAGGACCATGAACTGCATGAAATTAATTAAAATATTTAAAAACCAAGTACCAGTGAAGTGTATCTTCTGAAGTCAGAGGCATTCTGTGACGTGCTGCATTCATGGAACACAACTTTCTGAGGGATATTGCCAAGGTTTTTGACTCAGAAGTCATTGTCTGCAAGGCTTGTTATTGTATACCTTCTTATATCGCTACCCGCAGCATTGCAATATATTATAAAAGTGGACTTTCAAGGAATTTAACAACGGGTACAATAGGACAGGTTCATATACATTTACTGTCACTTAAATTATTAAAATATCAGAACAGAATTGTCAAAAACAATGCAGGAATTGTCTGCCATTCACTGTAATGCCGTAGCCATGTCGGTTGTGGGCATTACAGTGATTGGCTGGCCGCACAGCGTCATCAGGTCTATATCAGACCTGGCACCGCCATGCTCGTCACAGTCACTCCGGAATCAGACAGTGTAGGGAGAGGTGCTGCTGAGCTAGGGAGAGATTTGCTTGTTTCTAGTTGATGTAGGTGTACCAAACTATATTAGAGACACATATCTATCTCAACAAACAGTCCTTCTGAGGACTAATCCATTTGCAGAGATATCAGACAGGCAGTGTACATAGGCAGGCAGGCAGGATATATAGCAGACTAAAGTGCATATAGCACAAGAGGCTCCATTCCAGTTCTGTCTGCTGCTGCTATATTTCTAGAAATAGGCCCAGGTCTCAGGGGCCAGGAATAATTTTTTTTTGGATCTTAATCCTCATTATCTGCTTAAAAAACAATCCAGAGAACACCGTTTTTCTGTGCCATTTGCTTGCTGGCAGTGCAGAATACAGCCAGGTCCTTTCCATATTACAGCGCTAAAAATCCAGCTATTTAAGCCCGTGTTTTCTCCGTCATATGGATCACATATACATTTTCAGAAAATACTGCCATTTCTGGCCTCCATTAATTTTTTTTTCAGTGTGTCAGCAAAGTTCCAGGCCAGGTATTTAAAACTGTGGTTTGTCCGTCACACGGATCACATATAAGTTCGCTTCAAATTCAGTCATTTGTTGTGAGCGTGGAAGATATTGTCCTCCATTTAAAATGGGCAAGGCTTGTGGCAAGGGACGGGGAACTGGACGTGATTAGAGGACTTCCTGGGAGAAATGACACCCAGAGTAGATATAGTTTCCCTCTATGCCAGTCCTTTCACCGAGCTAAATACAACTCAGCAAAAAAAGCTGTGGACTGGCTCGGTATCGTCCCTGGCCACATTCACCTGTCCACGTGTTAGTGGTTAGGTGGTCCTTCCCAGTAAGTGCACTGGGGAGGGCACGGATAATGTTGTGCGACCCGTGCTTGTGGAAGGCGGAGACGATACCGGGAAAAATAGTGGCGGCTGGGGACCAAGTATGGATACCCGGTCGCCGCTGACATAAGATTGTGGAAGCTTCCGCCTCCACGAGCCTAAAAGGCCACATTTCAAGTGCAAGTGTGGCACCCCAGGGGTCTGGTTACCACAGTAATAGAAATATTACGTCTGAGAGCAGGTGGGAGGTTTCTCTGGTCAGGAGCCCTAAGCATGCAACACCGCCCGCCCAGACATGAGAGGGGAGGAATCTGCCCTTATAAAATGGGTTTGGGGTGGGATTAGGAGAGAGAGTCCCAGACAGAGACGCAGTCTGGTCTGGAGGACAGCAGACACAGGGAAAGGAAGAACCAGGAGCTCTGTAGGAGCAGGAGTGAGTGCCAGGGGCTGGAAGCCAGATAGCCCGCCCTGGCTGGAGACACTAATACCGGACACGGAGTCCGAAGCTGTGGGGACATCCAGGTCCAGCAGCAGAATCCAACCGGCAGGGGATTCCAGGTCCTCTGGCCATAGAAGCCCGGAGGCACGGTCACAAGCAAGGGACCAGCACCGCCGTCGTGGAGCAGAGGCTAACAGAAGGCCCCAAGTCACCGGCCATACGGGTGAGCACCACACGGTATACTCCAGGTCTGCCTTATAACACCAGTAAAGACCCTGAACTGCACTGCACGGACTCTGAGTTATTCCTGCTGCGCTCGTGCACCATCACTCCCATCATTCACACTAACTGCCCTGAGGCTGTACTCCTCCCATGGGGAGTCATCCCATTCTAAGCTGCACACATAACACCGGCCTCAGCGGTCTGCCTGGCAGCGGCGGTCCCCACTGACCGCAATCCACGGGTGGCGTAGTCGGAATATCATCATACCAATAACCCTGCCTCTGATTTGACCACCCTGGGCACGGACTGGGTCATCGCCACGAGGACTACAACCCCCAGCATTCATCCTAAAAAGGCCCGCTTCCGCGTTCCCCACAGGCCCAGGGGGCGCGTCAACTTTGGCGTAGTCGGCAGGATTCAAACCAACCCGCCCCAACGGGTATTGCGTGCCTGAAAAAAAAAAAGACTTTTGCCCTTACCTGAGAGAAGTTTCCTGCCGTCCGGAGTCATTTCCCGCCATCGGACACCATCTTGGGTCGTTTCCCGCCGTCTTCTGCCGTCTTCCCGCCATCCGCAGCTGCTTCCCGCCATCGAACGCCATCTTCAGGACGCCGCACGGGAAGAAGAGGGGCCTGGACGCCGAAAGCGCGCGAGATCCGAAGCTCCGCCCCACGCACTGACGCTGCGTAAGGTCCTGGAAGGGAGGAAGAGCGACGCTGACGTCACAGGAGCGCGACGCAAGGTCCTCGACCCCGACGATCGACTGCGGAGCCGCGGCCTACGGAAGAAGAGCATAGCAAGGTAGGCCACGGTCCACTAGGGGGGAAGGAGGATGTCGGACACCGAGGGGAGCTCCACCGCCACACCGGCCACCAGCGCAACCGCTGCTACGGTCATGCCATTCACCATGCCCTATATCCCTGGGGCAACCTGGCTACCCCAGTACTCAAGGGAGTCACATACCCTAAGTGACTTTAGGGAAAGACTGGATAGCCTCTTCCAGGTGTACCCCCTCACGGAAGAGCAAAAAGTGAGCATCCTGGTGGCCCAGTTAATCGGGGCAGCCCAAAGGGAGGTAAAGTCCTGGCCACCTTTGGAAGAAGAGGACTGTCAGAGAAATACTAGCCCGGCTGAAAGACACATTTGATACCCGAACCTCAGCCGAAATAAAGCTCAGATTTTACGGGTTCAAACAAAGGGCACACGAAAATTTAAGAGACTATGCTCTAAACCTACAAGAGGCCCTGAGAGCCATTAAGCAGGCAGACCCTGACAGCGTGGGGAATGAAGACAAACTGTTGACCGAACAATTTATTGAGGGTCTACTGTGCAATGCCCACCGAACCCAGTTGCGGGCAATGGCCTTACAGGACCCTGACCTGGACTTTGCACAGTTCAAGGACAGAGCCATCCGGGTGCTCCGAGAACCGGTACCAGGTGGCGCTGTGACCCACAAGCGCCCTGCTATCACTTATCACCAGGACGCGGCGCCCTTGTCTGCAGGGCCTGTGGGAGCTGATGCGCAGGCTTTGAACAATAACCCGGCTGCAGACCAGCACCATCAGGTCCAAGAGCTGACTAAGAGCGTTGCCGCGCTAACCAGAACTGTGCAGTCTTTACAGGTCTCTTCTCCAGGAAAGATCCAGCTGGCATCCAGACCGGAGGATGTCCCGTGGCGCCGACTGAGGAGGACTCCACCGGCCAGAGGGAGACCCAGCGACAGATGCAACGAGGACGGACAACCCATCTGCCGCCACTGCAATCAACCCGGACATATGGCAAGGTACTGTCATTTAAACGGGCACAACCTGGGGTAGAGGGCCAACCCCCAGGCATAAGATCATCAGGCCCATCGAACTGGCGTGATAAATACGTAGGGGGACGTCCGGTCTTGCCTGTGGTACTGGATGGCATTCCTATGAGTGCCCTACTAGACACTGGGTCACAGGTGACTACCATCCCGTACGTGCTCTTCAAGCGGCACTGGAATGACTCGTACATAACCCGCTACCCAGATGACGACCTGAGCATTATCGCCAGCAATGGTCAGCCCGTGCCACAGATAGGATTTAAAGAGGTGGCCATCAAGGTCGGTAAGGTTGAACTGCCAGTACAAGGACTGATCATTGTGGACATTGATCGTCGCGAGAGTCACCCAAAAATAACCCTAGGTACTAACGTAATCGAAAACTGTCTTGCAGAGGTGATTCTTATTTTGCAACAGGTTGCCAAGAACGCCAGTTCCAGCCAGCAGCGTGTCCTCCAAAAAGAGATCCGGGCACTGATGAAACGGCAACAGGTGGAACTATCTGGTGGTGAGATTGGTAGCGTGAGAATGTGTGACCCGTTCCCTATTGCCATGCCCCCGAAAAGTGAGATGATGATTTGGTGCCGGGCAGCTATTGGTCTAAGAGGTAGAGACTACCAAGCAATGTTAGAACCCATCTACTCAGACAGTAGGCCCACCAATTTGACAGCACGGGGGGTTGTCGATGTACGCCATGGGAGGGTGCCCTTCCGCATCATAAATATCGGGGAGAGAGAACTGTACCTGCCCCGGTATGCCACGCTAGCCAAATTGTTCACCATCAACCAGAACTCTGTACAGGCCGTGGAACCCTTGCCTCCATCTCAACCAGAGGAAGGTAACGGCTCTAAGAAACCAATGGAGGACTGGTGTCAGCAACTGCATTTGGGTACTGACTCCACTCCCTCACACCAAAAACAGGGAGTCTATCGGGTGGTTCAAGAGTACGAGAGAGTGTTTAGTAAACACCCGCTGGACTTCGGGCAAGTAAAGGGGGTAGAACATCACATCCCCACGGAAGACCATCCTCCCATAAAGGAGAGATACCGACCTGTACCCCCTGCACACTATCAACACACCAAGGGGATGCTAAAAGACATGAAGGAGGCTGGGGTAATTAGGGACAGCTGTAGCCCCTGGGCAGCTCCACTAGTCCTAGTGAAAAAGAAAGACAACACCAAGAGAATGTGTGTAGACTACAGGAAGGTCAACCGTATCACACACAAAGATGCGTACCCGTTACCAAGGATAGAAGAGTCCTTAGCTGCATTAAAATCTGCTAACTTCTTCTCTACTTTGGATCTCACTAGCGGGTACTGGCAGGCTCCTGTAGCAGAGGCGGACCGGGAGAAGACCGCATTCACCACCCCGATGGGACTCAGCGAATTTAACTGTATGCCGTTCGGGCTCTGCAACGCACCAGGAACCTTCCAACGGTTGATGGAATGCTGTCTGGGACACCGGAACTTCGAGACGGTCCTATTATACCTAGACGATGTCATCGTCTATTCCAAGACCTATGAGGACCATCTGGAACACCTGGCAGAAGTGTTTGAAACCCTGGCAAACTATGGCCTAAAGGTAAAACCCTCAAAGTGTCATCTACTGAAGCCAAAGGTACAGTACCTGGGACACGTGGTGAGTGCTGACGGAGTAGCCCCCGACCCTGACAAGATCACCGTGATTAAGGACTGGCCAAGACCATCCAGCATAAAGGAAGTGCGGCAGTTCCTCGGGTTGGTAGGCTACTACCGAAGATTCATTCCCGGTTTTACCAAGAAGGCAGCTCCTATGCAGGACCTCCTGATAGGCCAGTCCAGGAAGGCCAAAAACCAGAAGCCACCCTTCAGATGGGAAAAGCTGGAAGAGGAGTCATTCCGCCAGCTGAAGATGGCCCTCACAGGGGATGAAATCCTGGCGTACCCTGATTACAGCCAGCCCTTTATCCTCCACACTGACTCAAGCAACATCGGGCTAGGAGCCGTACTGTCCCAGATCCAGCAGCGGAGAGAACGGGTAATTGCTTACGCCAGCCGAAAACTGAGACCCACGGAAAGAAACCCAGAGAATTACAGCTCGTTCAAGCTAGAGTTCCTGGCAGTGGTGTGGGCGGTAACCGAGCGTTTTAAGCATTACCTTGCCTCTTCCAGGTTCACAGTGTACACGGACAACAACCCGTTGACACACCTGGACACTGCAAGACTGCGTGCCCTGGAGCAGAGATGGATGGCCCGCCTGTCCAATTATGAGTTCACGATCAAATACCTGGCATGACGCTCCAATACCAACGCGGACGCCCTGTCCAGGATGCCAAACCTACCGGACGGAGGGGAAGATTCAGAAGAACTGGAAGAGGTCGAACTCCCTGCGTTCCACCGTCATGGGATTACCCAGTATTCCCACCGTGTGAGGGGCCAGCGATCCGCTACGTTCAACCCCTTACCCCACTACAACTGGGCGGAGACGCAAGACAGTGACCCCGCAGTCCGTCTGGTGAAGGAGATGCTGACCCAGGCTGACGCCCGCCTGGACCCAGATGCTCCGGAAGAGACCAAGCAACTGTGGACGGAAAAAAGCAGACTGTTTCTCTACAAGGAGAAGTTGTGCCGCAGAATGGCCAATTCCCGGACACATGAACTGGTCTGGCAGGTTGTGGTACCAAGACGGGACGCAGCTATGGTGCTGGAGGCCTACCACAATGGGGCAGGGCACTTCGGATGGAAGAAGCTGGAGTTCCTGCTGCGTGAACGGTTCTACTGGATAGGCATGAGAGGAGCCATTGAGAGATGGTGTAGAGACTGTGGCCCGTGCAATCTAAGAAGGAGGGACTGTGCCAGCCAGAGGACTCCCCTGCAGCCCGTCCTCACCAGGCAGCCGCTGGAACTGGTCGCTCTGGACCATGTTAAACTGGCTCCAAGCAGAAGCGGGTATGTCTACACCCTAACCATCGTGGATCACTACTCCCGGTTCCTGGTGGTGGTCCCTGTCAAAGACTTGACGGCTCAGACAGCAGCCAGAGCCTTCCAGCTGCACTTCTGCCGCCCAAATGGGTACCCGGACCAAGTGCTGACGGACCAAGGACCAGCCTTCGAAGCGGAGGTCTTCCAGGAGTTCTGCAACCTGTATGGCTGCAAGAAAATAAGAACAACGCCCTATCACCCCCAAACCAATGGACTCTGCGAGAAGATGAACCAGGTGGTGATAGATCTGCTAAAAACATTGCCCCTGGAAGAACGCAGTCTGTGGCCTGAGAAACTGCCCGATCTGGTGGACCTGTGTAACCACATCCCGGTAGGTTCCACCAACTGTACCCCGGCTTACCTAATGCGAGCAAGACCTGGTAAGCTGCCTGTTGACCTGGATATGGGAGTCCTGACACCCGAGGACACCTCGCCAGAGGCAGACTGGGATAAAGAACGGCAGCAGCAGTACCGGAAAGTACAGGAGAGCGTCGAGCGAAGTCTCTGTCAATCAAGAGAAAGGCAGGAGAGGACTTATAACCAACATGCTCCCGCTGTTCCCCTGGTACCTGGAGAGCAGGTCTTGAAAAGAAAAAGGCGGCTCCATAAGTTGGACGACCAGTGGGAAAAGGACCCGTACACCGTACTGCCCTCAAGCCACAATAATCCAAAGGTGTACGTCATCAGCAAGGATGGAGGAGAGACCACAGCCACTGTCTCCAGAGACCACCTGAAAAAGTGCCCCGAGAAGTTGCAAAGCACGGATGAAGATCAGGAAGACCCTAAACCCGTAGAGGAAAAGGAGGAAATGATCAGCACCATACTCGGAGACTTTCCCAGTTCCTGGACACAAGTAAACAACGCTATCGTGGTGCCCGTCCTCACATTTCTCCAGCCAGCCCCTCAAGTGCCTACAGAAGACCAGAGAGAGCTGGAAAAGCAGCCGGCCCAGGAGGCAGAAGAGTCCACACCAGCAGCGCAGGAGGATCAACCCTCTGCTAGTAGTGAGCCTGCCGTGCCCCTAGTGAGCCAAAGAGTACGCAGACAGCTGCCCAGTTTACCCATAGCACCTGCTACACCCTGTAGTGCAGGACCAGTTAGTGAGCTCCGTAGGTCCACTAGAGTCACTAAAGGTCAGATGCCCGCTCGCTGGAGAATATATAGTAATGCACTGTAAATTCACCTGTTTCTTGAAAATGTTTACGGTTTGTGTTGTTGCCTGTTATTAATTATGTTTCTCAGTTACCCTGCAGATTTCTATGGACTAACAGGTTATGGACGCTGGATAACCGGAACAATTCTTGTAGATAGTTGCACATTGTGCCTCTTGCGAAGACGGCCGCGGAAGAGAAAACCTGTCTGGCGTGGCCTCCTTGCGGCCCAAAGTAGCTAGCTTCAGCCTTGCAGCCATGCCCAAGGCCAACGCAAGGGGTTTTCTTTGGACAGGTCCCCTACCTCGCTTAAGACTTCACCTTGGGTGACATGGACGCCCTCTTGTTTCACAAACTTCACCTACGGTGATATGGACACCCGGTTACGGAAACGCCGTGACCACAAAATGTACTTTTTCATTTTGACTTGTTATTGTTATACCCTGCATTTATGTTTCTTTAAAAATGTGTTTAGTCCCGGAGTACTAAATTTTACTAGGGGGGAATGTGGCACCCCAGGGGTCTGGTTACCACAGTAATAGAAATATTACGTCTGAGAGCAGGTGGGAGGTTTCTCTGGTCAGGAGCCCTAAGCATGCAACACCGCCCGCCCAGACATGAGAGGGGAGGAATCTGCCCTTATAAAATGGGTTTGGGGTGGGATTAGGAGAGAGAGTCCCAGACAGAGACGCAGTCTGGTCTGGAGGACAGCAGACACAGGGAAAGGAAGAACCAGGAGCTCTGTTGGAGCAGGAGTGAGTGCCAGGGGCTGGAAGCCAGATAGCTCGCCCTGGCTGGAGACTAGTGTTGAGCCACCGCCGTAGTGTTCGAGTTCGGTTCGGTTCGTCGAACACCCGTGTGTTCGCCGAACTGTTCGTCGAACTGTTCGTCGAACACCTTCGAACACCGTTAAAACCAATGGCAGGCAAACAAAAACACATAGAAACACATAGAAAACACCTTCAAAGGTGTCCAAAAGCTGACAAACTGCTCAGAAGACACAACTAACACATGGAAAAGTGACAAGTACATATAGTCATGCGAAAAGAAAAGAGGTGGAGGAGTAAAAGGAGGGGGAGACACAGATATAGGCATGTCATGCCCTTCTAAAATCCAAAAAGTGAGAAGCCGACACGTTCAGTCCGCTCCTGCCCGTGCCACCTCCGTGTCGCCGCGTTTGTGCCAGAGCCGCGGTGAACCCTGACGGCCAGCCCCCCTCTCCCAATACTGGTGCCTGTCTGCTGGTGGGTCGAGCGAGCCCCCCTGTGGTGGAGGCAGCTCTAAGCTTTTTAATTTAAATTGTCTCTCTAATTTGAATGAATACACTTTAAATCCATTTACAAGGATCTATTGGAGGGCAAGTCTCATGCCAGCAGCCGCGTAATTCCAGCTCCAGTAGCGTCCACTAAAGCTGCTGCAGTTAAAAAGCTTTTATAAGGATCGAGCTCGGCTGTCCACCGCAAGGCATCCTACTGCCAGTCCCAGCCCCTATGCCTTGGGGTGCCTCCTGATGCTCTTCACTGAGTATCCCGTGGTCCCAAAGCATTTCCTTTGAAAAAATTAAGTGTCCAAACTACAGGTGGTGTAGCTTGCTTAACAGCCGGGATAATCCGCTGACTAGCAGACACTGCTACTAGGCACAAAGTATTTCCTGGGCTAGATGCAGTTAAAAATTTGTAATTAGATACTCTCGTTGGATGCTGAGAAAGCATTCCATAGAGTCTCCTGGCACGCCATATATGATTCTCTTAAAAAGCTTGGGGTAGGGGTCTAGGGGACCCTTTTATAGCCAAAATCACGGCCCTGTATCACAATACGTCACCTAGGCTGAAGATAAATGGAACTGTAGCACCCTGAGGGCTCGGTTGCTACAGAGGTATTGCACCTCACCCAGAGGTGTGATATCTCACTCTCAGGTAAGGATGGAGTGTGGATCAGGACCCCGACACCTGCATGCATTACACCACATTGCCGTGGGGCAGGGCGACCAATATGCCCCTGAGATGGGCACGACAGTCACTGACCCTGGCTGGAGTGGGGGGAGGGAACACTGAGGAAGGGGAACCCTGTAGTGAAGGAGCAGGGAGGAAGCAGTTCCTGGGTGCATTGTTAAGGGAGTATAAAAGGTGGGCACCATATTAGTTCAGTGCAGAGAAGTCTGAGGAGAAGTGACAGGGAGCAGGGGCTCTGCATGAGCTCTGCTCCGGAGGCGGGCCTAATAACACAGGCCCAGGCCTGGAAGAGGGAGAAGGAAGGAAGAGGAGCGGAAAAGGCTCCAGGAACGAGGAACGAAGGGATCCCAGGGTTGCGGACGGGCGAGTCGCCACCGCACGCCGGAATCCACCTGCGTAGAGGGGTCAGGCCAAAGGGGGAGACCGGTCCCTGAAACTAGTGGAGGCGGGAAACGACCCTCAGCTAGAAACCGGAGGCTGTGACATTTTATGTGGCATAGCCCCTCGCTACACCCGCTAGGAAGGCACCACATAGGGTCAGGGAAACTGGTGCCAAGTTTACCAAGAGGAGGCCCGAGGCAGCCGGACAGAAGCGTTGGTAAGAAAGGCCAGACAAAGGACACACAAAGGGGGTCCTGTGAAGCACTCCAAAGTTATCTGGGAGTTGTCTGAGCCCCTCACCTGGTGAGCACAGTACGACGTGGGCAGCCGTTACCTGCAGACGTGGTCTGGATAATAAGAACTGTGAGTAAAGGCCCTGGACTGCATCACTGACTCCGTGTCGTTACTGCTGCTGCCCTGCACCATCACCCCCATCCTCCGCATACACTGCCCTGAGGCTATACTCCTCCCGTGGGGAGTTATGCTACGCTCTGCTGCACCCACAACACCAGCCTCAGCGGTCTGCCCTGCAGCGGCGGTTCACTCTGACAGCAATCCACGGGTGGCGTAGTCGGACATTTAAACATCAAAACCACATAAATAGTTCCGCCACTGGTTTGACCACCCTGAGCCACGGAACCGGGTCGCCGCCACGAAGACTACAACCACCAGCATCCACCAAAAAGGGTCCGGCTCCGGGTGTCCCAAGGCCCAGGGGGTGCGTCAGAACATTTTCATCACCTTTCACAATCACCAATGGGACAAGGCAGGGATGTCCTCTGTCCCCTCTCTTATACATCCTAGTGACGGAGCACCTGCTCTCATCAATTCACCATAACCCCAATATTAGGTGAATTGAGGTGGGAGGCACCGAGTACAAGTGCTCTCTATTTGCTGATGATGTCCTAGTATATATCACTCAATCACATATATCCATCCATGCTGTTATGGCTGAAATAGATCACTTTGTTACATGGTCAAATTTTAAAATCAATGCAGCGAAGTCTGAGGCCCTCGATGTCTCCCTCCCCAAATCCATATAGGATTCCATCCAGTCCAACTTTCCTTTTGCATGGCCCTCACAGGGTATCAAATACTTAGGAATTCCTATTCATAGAGACCTCTCCCATCTATGTTATCTTAATTTTGGGCCCTTTATTGAACAACTCCATACAGACCATGGTTGGCAAGTTAGAACTGTAAGATTCACTACGTGAACCACTGGTGTTTTGTGGAAAAGCACATGTACACTGTGTTCCAAATTATTATGCAAAAAGTGTTTAGGAGTGATAAGGGAAGAATTTGTTTGTTTGTCAGTTAAACTCATTGATGGTAATGTGTGTCAGGGCTCTTTATATCACTGTAAGCAATTGCAGACACCTGTGCTAATTAGTTTGGCAGGTGTGTCCAATGAAAGGCAAGACTACTTAAGAAGGCTGTCTCACATTATTAAGCAGCCTACATTTTCTGCCAAAATGGGAAAGAAAAAGGATGTGTCGGCTGCTGAGAAGCAACAAATTGTGGAGTGTTTAGGTCAAGGCATGACTACAATCAACATTGTGCGATGATCAGGATGAAGTGTCTTGGCAATCAAGAAGTATGTAGCTGATTCACAGTACACACGTGTGCGTGCTGATAAGGGCAAATTGAGGACTCTTTCCTACAGGCAATTACGTGAGGTTAAAAGAGCAGCGGCAAAAAAGCCTTGTCATAGCAGCAGACAAGTTTTTGAAGCTGCTGGTGCCTCCAACGTCCCCCGAACAACAAGATGCAGGGTCCTTCAGAGGTTTGCAGCTGTGCATACGCCATCCTGTCGACCTCCTCTATCCACTTCACACAAGCAGAAATGGCTCCAGTGGGCCAAACATTACATGAAGACTGATTTCAAAACTGTTTTGTTCACGGATGAGTGCCGTGCAGCGCTCGATGGTCCAGATGGATGGAGTGGAGGATGGCTGGTTGATGGACACCCCACGCAAACACGGCTACAGTGCCAACAAGGAGGAGGTGGAGTAATGTTTTGGGCTGGAATCATGGGGAGAGAGATTGTCGGCCCCTTTAGGATCCCTGAAGGCGCTAAAGATGAACTCCATAATGTATGTGGATTTTCTCAAACAGCACTTCCTGCCATGGTTCAAGAAGAAGAACCGTGTATTTCACAGCAAGATCATTTTTTTGCATGATAATGCACCATCTCATGCTGCACATAAAACATCTGCATCTCTGGCTGATATGGGCATAAAAGGGGACAAACTTATGGTGTGACCCCCATGCTCCCCTGACCTCTACCCCATTCAGAACCTCTGGAGCATCATCAAAAGGAGTGTCTATGATGGCGGGAGGCAGTTCACATCTAAGCAACAGCTCTGGGAGGGTATTCTGTCCTCATGCAAAACAATTGAAGCAGAAACCATCCAAAACCTGACAAATTCAATGGACGAGAGAGTTCAGAAGCTCATTTCGAACAAGGGGTCCTATGTGCAAATGTAACATCACCTAGAATAAAGTTTTGAGTTGAAAACTGTTTGATTTCAGTTTCTAATAACCTGCTAATGCTTATAATTTCAAAAATGACCATTTTTTTGGTCTTTATTAAAATGAAAATGTTGATCGAAAAGTTTGGGGGATCTAAGAGTGTGGCAACCCATTAGTCATGATTACTTCGAATTCTGACAATATGAGGGTCATGTTGCAGGTAGTGCAGCAAGAAGGCACTTATGTGTCTTGCGCATCTCGGAGCCCCAAAATTATTTTCCGGGCTAGATGCAGCTAAGAATTATTATTAATTTTAAATGTGGTGGAGCTTAGTATAGATGGCCTAATAGGATCAGTGCTGCACACTGCTACAAAGCCCAAATTATTTTCCAGTCAAGATACAGATAAACATGATTAGTAATTTTAAATCTGGTGGAGCTTATTATAGATGGCCTAATAGAATCAGTGCTGCACACTGCTACAAAGCCCAAATTATTTTCCAGCCAAGATAGAGATAAACATGATTAGTAATTTGAAAGCTTAAAACGGTTGGTAGGGTGATTTTAACCAATCATCAAGCTTTTACTCTCCCCAGGATGACACAGGGTTAGAAAAGTCGTTTCGGATCCATGATTTGTTCATCTTTATGAACGTGAGTCTGTCTACATTATCAGTGGAGAGCCGCGTGCGCTTATCTGTCAGCACACCACCAGCAGCGCTGAACACACGTTCAGACAGAACGCTGGCTGCGGGGCATGACAAGATCTCCAAGGCGTAAGTGGCGAGCTCCGGCCATTTATCCAGATTGGAAGCCCAAAAAGAGCAAGGGTCCAGTGACACAGTCATGGCTTCAATGTTTACTTGGAGATACTCCTGTACCATCGTCTCTAGGCGTTGACTATGTGTCAGACTTCTTGTCTCCTGTGGCCTTGCAAAGGATGGGCTAAAAAAGTGGTGAAATGATTCCGCAAAATTGATGTTACCAGCAGATACTGTGGTTCTGTTACGGTTTGAGTGCTGAACACTTGACGGTCCCACGGTTGGCAAGTTGGAACTGTGAGATTCACTACGTGCACCACTGGTGTTTTGTGGAAAAGCACATGTAAGATTTTGCAACAGTCTCTGCTGATACTCCTGCATGCGTGCATCCCTTTCTATGGCAGGAATAATTTCTGCAAATTTACTTTTGTACCGGGGATCTAACAGTGTGGCAACCCAGTAGTCAGGATTATTTCTAATTCTCACAATTCGAGGGTCATGTTGCAGGTAGTGCAGCAAGAAGGCACTCATGTGTGTTGCGCATCCAGGAGCACCAAGTCCCTGTTGTGTTGGTGGCGAGGTAACAATCATGCTTCCTTCCTCTGTCCTCTCCCCCCAACCTCGCACAACAGAAATGTGATCAAGGTCTCCCTCATCTGATGAGTCTTCCATCAGTTCGTCCTCCACTTCTTCCTGGGCTCCTGCACCTTCCTCACTAGTTTGGCTGCTACCATGCACCCTGGTAAAACCATCTCCCCCACCCTCACATGCCTGCCGCCTTGGTGCTGCTGACGGTCTGGACCTTGCAGATGTTAGCCCTTCCGCATACAACTCCTCCTCCTCCAGTCCCTCCACCTCCTCTTGTGCCACCACCTGACTCCGAATTCTGTTTAACATGTGCTCCAGCATGTAAATCACCGGAATAGTCATGCTGATAATGGCATCGTCAGCACTAAACATCTTCGTCGCCATTTCAAAACTGTGCAGAAGGGTGCATAGGTCCCTGATCTGAGACCACTCCTCCAGCGTGATTTGCCCCACCTCTAGATCTCGTTGGCCCAGGCTATACGTCAGAACGTATTGCACCAGGGCTTGTCGGTGCTGCCACAGTCGCTGCAACATGTGCAGAGTTGAATTCCACCGGATAGGCACATCGCATTTTAGCCGGTGAAGTGGCAGGCCCAATGACTTCTGGAGAGATGTAAGTCGCTGAGCTGCGGGATGCGAACGGCGGAAGTGAGCACACAGCGACCGTGCCCTCTTCAGAAGGCCATCTAGTCTGGGATAGTGGGCTAAAAATTGCTGGACAACCAGGTTCAGCACGTGAGCCATACAAGGCACGTGTGTGACATTGCCCCGGCGAAGGGCCGCACCCAGGTTTGCAGCATTGTCGCACACGGCCTTCCCTGGTTTCAGGTCCAGTGGAGACAACCATTCATGAAATTTGTTCTCCAGAGCTGACCACAACTCCTCAGCTGTGTGACTCACATTTCCCAGACATTTCAAAGTAAAAACCGCCTGATGACGTTGAGCCCTACTGCCAGCATAGTAAGGAGGTGTGCAGTATCCCTTCTGTGCAGTTAGAAAGCTTGTGGCATGACCAGACAGGCTTTGGGTGCAGGTGGAAGACCGAGAGGAGGTTGAGGAGGCAGAAGCAGTGGAGGAACTTTGACATAAAGAGGATTGACGCACAACTCGTGGGGACGGCAAGACTTGGACAGCAGCCCCTTGTCCTGCTGTCACCATAGTTACCCAGTGCCCAGTCAGCGACATGTAACGCCCCTGTCCATGCCTACTCGTCCAAGTGTCTGTGGTGAAATGCACCCTGTCACACACAGAGTTTCTCAAAGAAGCGGTGATGTTGTGTGCGACATGCTGGTGGAGCGCAGGCACACCTTTCTTTGAGAAGTAGTGCCGACTGGGCATCTGGTACTGGGGCACTGCGACAGACATAAGGTCTCGAAAATCCTCTGTGTCCACCAGGCGGAAAGGCAGCATTTCTGTAGCCAAGTGCTTGCAGATAGTGAAATTCAACCTCTTAGCTTTCTCATGGCTAGGAGGAAATGGTCTTTTACTTGTCCACATCTGAGGGACCGAGGGCTGGTAATTGTGCTTAGACGGGGTTGATAAGGGTGTCCCCGGCAAACTGCCGGTCTGTGAGGAAGATGCAGGCGGACATGTTAGGTTGCCTTGATCCAAAGGTGGTGCTATCGATGTCGGACAGCGCTCAACACCAGCTGGTGTTACCACCTCCAAAGAAAATGATGACCTGCCAATCACGCTGGCTGTTGCGGGTAAAGAGGTGGCAGGTCTGCGCCCCAAAACAGGTGTGACTGCTGTCCCCCCAGTCACAGAGGATGAAGAGGTCGCGGATGCACAAGATATGGCAGACGGTGGTTGGCCCCGCCGGCTAGGCCGCATTGTAGGACTCTGAGCTTCCCACTGCAACTTATGCTTCATGTCCATGTGCCGGTTCATGCATGAAGTACTCAAACTATGTATTTTTTGGCCTCTACTTAGCTTTTGCTGACAAATGTTACAGATAACACGAGTTGGGTCATCTTTATCGATCTGAAAAAATGCCCAGGCTATGCAAGGCTTAGCACCCATGCGACCTGAAGAGCCACCACGACTTGTGGTGAGAGGCAGAGTTGTTTTTGAGGATGCAGTTGTTGACATGCTTCCAGTACTACGTCTCTGTCCAGGAAGGCGCAACCTGACCTCGTCGTCACTAGCATCTTCCTCCACCTCCTCTGCTGACCTCATCTCTTGGCTGACTGTGGGTTGACAGTAAGTGGGATCTCCGACCTCATCATCATCACCCTGTGCGTTATCACACCCGTCGTCCTCAGAGCCAACCTGTTCCTGCCCTGACAAAAAACTAAAGTTGTCGCTCCAATCAGGTATTTGAGTCTCATCATCGTCTTCCTCATTGTCTCCACCAACAGGAGTTACAGTTTGGGAATGAGGGTCTACATTATGGTCAGAACCTTCTGCGTCTGGTCCTGGATCCGACTCATAAAGATTCTGGGCATCAGTGCAGATCATTTCCTCGTCTGGATTCACAGAAGCGCTGGAGTCGACCTCTGATTCCCAGGCTATAGTATGAGTAAACAGCTCTGCAGACTCAACCATCTGTTCTACCTCATACTCAGACAGGCAGCTGGAGATTTGGGAGCTGTGAGGAAGCAAGTGCGATTGGGGTGACACCTTTGAGGACTGGAGTATTTGTGATGTTGAAGTTGATGTGGAGGAGAGCCCACTTAAAGGAGCACTTGATATCCGTTGAAGCACCTGCTGTTTTTGTGCCTCATCTGGAATTTGTAGCGATTGGCGTGGCCGTAAGAAAGGGATCTTATCACATTGTCCGCTAAAAGAAGAAGACATTTTAGTTTGGCTGGAAGATGGTCTTTCTTCTGCAGATGTTACTGTTGCTTTAACACCTACCCCACGGGCACAACCTTTTTTCCCCTTCCCAACACGCCTATTCCCCTTTCCACCAGCAGCAGGCCTTTTTTCACTCATTTTGGTGGTTAACTAATTCACAACTCTGGAGTTGTTTGCGCAAAAAAACAATGGATGGGAACCGAGCAGAGCTGAGTGGCCAAACTGTGGTATTAGGCCAAAACTATTGGCTTGGTTAGATGCAGAAAAAAATTATATTCAATTTGCAACCTGATGGAGGTTAGTATAGATGGACTAATAGAACAAGTCCCACACACAGCTAGAAGCCCAAATATTTTTTCAGAGGTAGATGCAGAAAAAAATTATATTCAGTTTGCAACCTGATGGAGGTCTGTATAGATGGATTAATAGAACAAGTCCCACACACAGCTCGATGCCCAAATATTTTTTCAGAGGTAGATGCAGAAAAAAATTGTATTCAGTTTGCAACCTGATGGAGGTCAGTATAGATGGACTAATAGAACAAGTCCTACACACAGCTAGAAGCCCAAATATTTTTTCAGAGGTAGATGCAGAAAACAATATATTCAGTTTGCAACCTGATGGAGGTCAGTATAGATGGACTAATAGAGAAAGTCCCACACACTGCTAGAAGGCCAAATATTTTTTCAGAGGTAGATGCAGAAAAAAATTGTATTCAGTTTGCAACCTGATGGAGGTCAGTATAGATTGACTAATAGAACAAGTCCTACACACAGCTAGAAGCCCAAATATTTTTTCAAAGGTAGATGCAGAAAAAAAATATATTCAGTTTGCAACCTGATGGAGGTCAGTATAGATGGACTAATAGAGAAAGTCCCACACACTGCTAGAAGGCCAAATATTTTTTCAGAGGTAGATGCAGAAAAAAATTGTATTCAGTTTGCAACCTGATGGAGGTCAGTATAGATTGACTAATAGAACAAGTCCTACACACAGCTAGAAGCCCAAATATTTTTTCAAAGGTAGATGCAGAAAAAAAATATATTCAGTTTGCAACCTGATGGAGGTCAGTATAAATGGACTAATAGAGAAAGTCCCACACACTGCTTGAAGGCCAAATATTTTTTCAGAGCTAGATGCAGATATAAATTATTTTTAATTTGCAACCTGATGGAGGTCAGTATAGATGGACTAATAGAGAAAGTCCCACACACTGCTAGAAAGCCAAATATTTTTTCAGAGCTAGATGCAGAAAAAAATTATATTCAGTTTGCAACCTGATGGAGGTCAGTATAGATGGACTAATAGAACAAGTCCTACACACAGCTAGAAGTCCAAATATTTTTTCAGAGGTAGATGCAGAAAAAAAATATATTCAGTTTGCAACCTGATGGAGGTCAGTATAGATGGACTAATAGAGAAAGTCCCACACACTGCTAGAAAGCCAAATATTTTTTCAGAGCTAGATGCAGAAAAAAATTATATTCAGTTTGCAACCTGATGGAGGTCAGTATAGATGGACTAATAGAACAAGTCCTACACACAGCTAGAAGTCCAAATATTTTTTCAGAGGTAGATGCAGAAAAAAAATATATTCAGTTTGCAACCTGATGGAGGTCAGTATAGATGGACTAATAGAGAAAGTCCCACACACTGCTAGAAGGCCAAATATTTTTTCAGAGCTAGATGCATATATAAATTATTTTTAATTTGCAACCTGATGGAGGTCAGTATAGATGGACTAATAGAGAAAGTCCCACACACTGCTAGAAGGCCAAATATTTTTTCAGAGCTAGATGCAGAAAAAAATTATTTTCAGTTTGCAAACTGATGGAGGTCAGTATAGATGGACTAATAGTACAAGTCCCACACACAGCTAGATGCCCAAATATTTTTTCAGAGGTAGATGCAGATAAAAATTATTTTTAATTTGCAGCCTGATGGAGGTCAGTATAGATGGACTAATAGAGAAAGTCCGACACACTGCTAGAAGGCCAAATATTTTTTCAGAGCTAGATGCAGACAAAAAATTATTTTTAATTTGCAACCTGATGGAGGTCAGTATAGATGGACTAATAGAGAAAGTCCCACACACTGCTAGAAGGCCAAATATTTTTTCAGAGCTAGATGCAGATATAAATTATTTTTAATTTGCAACCTGATGGAGGTCAGTATAGATGGACTAATAGAGAAAGTCCTACACACTGCTAGAAGGCCAAATATTTTTTCAGAGCTAGATGCAGACAAAAAATTATTTTGAATTTGCAACCTGATGGAGGTCAGTATAGATGGACTAATAGAGAAAGTCCCACACACTGCTAGAAGGCCAAATATTTTTTCAGAGCTAGATGCAGATAAAAATTATTTTTACTTTGCAACCTGATGGAGGTCAGTATAGATGGACTAATAGAGAAAGTCCCACACACTGCTAGAAGGCCAAATATTTTTTCAGAGCTAGATGCAGAAAAAAATTATATTCAGTTTGCAACCTGATGGAGGTCAGTATAGATGGACTAATAGAACAAGTCCCACACACAGCTAGAAGCCCAAATATTTTTTCAGAGGTAGATGCAGAAAAAAATTATATTCAGTTTGCAACCTGATGGAGGTCTGTATAGATGGATTAATAGAATAAGTCCCACACACAGCTCGATGCCCAAATATTTTTTCAGAGGTAGATGCAGAAAAAAATTGTATTCAGTTTGCAACCTGATGGAGGTCAGTATAGATGGACTAATAGAAAAAGTCCTACACACAGCTAGAAGCCCAAATATTTTTTCAGAGGTAGATGCAGAAAAAAATATATTCAGTTTGCAACCTGATGGAGGTCAGTATAGATGGACTAATAGAGAAAGTCCCACACACTGCTAGAAGGCCAAATATTTTTTCAGAGCTAGATGCAGAAAAAAATTATATTCAGTTTGCAACCTGATGGAGGTCAGTATAGATGGACTAATAGAACAAGTCCTACACACAGCTAGAAGCCCAAATATTTTTTCAGAGGCAGATGCAGAAAAAAAATATATTCAGTTTGCAACCTGATGGAGGTCAGTATAGATGGACTAATAGAGAAAGTCCCACACACTGCTAGAAGGCCAAATATTTTTTCAGAGCTAGATGCAGATATAAATTATTTTTAATTTGCAACCTGATGGAGGTCAGTATAGATGGACTAATAGAGAAAGTCCCACACACTGCTAGAAGGCCAAATATTTTTTCAGAGCTAGATGCAGATATAAATTATTTTTAATTTGCAAACTGATGGAGGTCAGTATAGATGGACTTATAGGGAAAGTCCCACACACTGCTAGAAGGCCAAATATTTTTTCAGAGCTAGATGCAGACAAAAAATTATTTTGAATTTGCAACCTGATGGAGGCCAGTATAGATGGACTAATAGAGAAAGTCCCACACACTGCTAGAAGGCCAAATATTTTTTCAGAGCTAGATGCAGAAAAAAATTATATTCAGTTTGCAACGTGATGGAGGTCAGTATAGATGGACTAATAGAACAAGTCCCACACACAGCTAGAAGCCCAAATATTTTTTCAGAGGTAGACGGAGAAAAAAATTATATTCAGCTTGCAACCTGATGGAGGTCTGTATAGATGGACTAATAGAGAAAGTCCCACACACTGCTAGAAGGCCAAATATTTTTTCAGAGCTGGATGCAGACAAAAAATTATTTTTAATTTGCAACCTGATGGAGGTCAGTATAGATGGACTAATAGAGAAAGTCCCACACACTGCTAGAAGGCCAAATATTTTTTCAGAGCTAGATGCAGATAAAAATTATTTTTAATTTGCAACCTGATGGAGGTCAGTATAGATGGACTAATAGAGAAAGTCCCACACACTGCTAGAAGGTCAAATATTTTTTCAGAGCTAGATGCAGAAAAAAATTATATTCAGTTTGCAACCTGATGGAGGTCTGTATAGATGGATTAATAGAACAAGTCCCACACACAGCTAGAAGCCCAAATATTTTCTCAGAGGTAGATGTAGAAAAAAATTGTATTCAGTTTGCAACTTGATGGAGGTCAGTATAGATGGACTAATAGAGAAAGTCCCACACACTGCTAGAAGCCCAAATATTTTTTCAGAGGTAGATGCAGAAAAAAATATATTCAGTTTGCAACCTGATGGAGGTCAGTATAGATGGACTAATAGAGAAAGTCCCACACACTGCTAGAAGGCCAAATATTTTTTCAGAGCTAGATGCAGATATAAATTATTTTTAATTCGCAACCTGATGGAGGTCAGTATAGATGGACTAATAGAGAAAGTCCCACACACTGCTAGAAGGCCAAATATTTTTTCAGAGCTAGATGCAGACAAAAAATTATTTTTAATTTGCAAACTGTTGGAGGTCAGTATAGATGGACTAATAGAGAAAGTCCCACACACTGCTAGAAGCCCAAATATTTTTTCAGAGCTAGATGCAGACAAAAAATTATTTTTAGTTTGCAACCTGATGGAGGTCAGTATAGATGGACTAATAGAGAAAGTCCCACCCACTGCTAGAAGGCCAAATATTTTTTCAGAGCTAGATGCAGATATAAATTATTTTTAATTTGCAAACTGATGGAGGTCAGTATAGATGGACTAATAGAGAAAGTCCCACACACTCCTAGAAGGCCAAATATTTTTTCAGAGCTAGATGCAGAAAAAAATTATATTCAGTTTGCAACCTGATGGAGGTCAGTATAGATGGACTAATAGAACAAGTCCCACACACAGCTAGAAGCCCAAATATTTTTTCAGAGGTAGATGCAGAAAAAAATTATATTCAGTTTGCAACCTGATGGAGGTCTGTATAGATGGACTAATAGAGAAAGTCCCACACACTGCTAGAAGGCCAAATATTTTTTCAGAGCTAGATGCAGACAAAAAATTATTTTTAATTTGCAACCTGATGGAGGTCAGTATAGATGGACTAATAGAGAAAGTCCAACACACTGCTAGAAGGCCAAATATTTTTTCAGAGCTAGATGCAGATATAAATTATTTTTAATTTGCAACCTGATGGAGGTCAGTATAGATGGACTAATAGAGAAAGTCCCACACACTGCTAGAAGGCCAAATATTTTTTCAGAGCTAGATGCAGACAAAAAATTATTTTTAATTTGCAACCTGATGGAGGTCAGTATAGATGGACTAATAGAGAAAGTCCCACACACTGCTAGAAGGCCAAATATTTTTTCAGAGCTAGATGCAGAAAAAAATTATATTCAGTTTGCAACCTGATGGAGGTCTGTATAGATGGATTAATAGAACAAGTCCCACACACAGCTAGAAGCCCAAATATTTTTTCAGAGGTAGATGTAGAAAAAAATTGTATTCAGTTTGCAACCTGATGGAGGTCAGTATAGATGGACTAATAGAACAAGTCCTACACACAGCTAGAAGCCCAAATATTTTTTCAGAGGTAGATGCAGAAAAAAATATATTCAGTTTGCAACCTGATGGAGGTCAGTATAGATGGACTAATAGAGAAAGTCCCACACACTGCTAGAAGGCCAAATATTTTTTCAGAGCTAGATGCAGATAAAAATTATTTTTAATTTGCAACCTGATGGAGGTCAGTATAGATGGACTAATAGAGAAAGTCCCACACACTGCTAGAAGGCCAAATATTTTTTCAGAGCTAGATGCAGACAAAATATTATTTTTAATTTGCAAACTGTTGGAGGTCAGTATAGATGGACTAATAGAGAAAGTCCCACACACTGCTAGAAGCCCAAATATTTTTTCAGAGCTAGATGCAGAAAAAAATTATATTCAATTTGCAACCTGATGGAGGTCAGTATAGATGGACTAATAGAATGATGCTATGCGCAAAAGATTTTACTTCACTAGGTGCAGTAAAAAAATTGGTATTCTATACACAGGTGGTATATCTTGCAACACAGATAGGCTACTCCACTGACTAACACACTCTGCAATAGGCCAAAAAGGATTAGCTTTGCTAGATTCAGCCAAATGCTGTGAAAAAAACTTGCACACCACTGGCACAGACCTGCCTGGCAAAAACTGATAGGAACAGATATAACCTAGTCCTGAAAAGGACTGCAATTACAATTAGTCTTTACTCCCACAATCTATCTATTTAAGAGCACAGACCTGCCTGATAAAAGTCGTAGGAAATGCTGTAACCTAGTCCTTAAAAGGACTGCAATCACAACTATTCCCTACTCCCAAGCTATCTGTAGATTTGTGTGAAAATTGGCTTGAAATTAACAAGGTATAGCGCACACAGCAACAGCTGTGCCGTCTAACACGCAGCTGCAGCAGTGAGAAAATGGTGGCGACGGGGAAAATGGCTTGGTCTTATAGGCCAAGGACATGTGACATACACTGCCAATGACACATGCCCTTGCTTGTGTGAAAAAAAGCACTTCGCTCCGTGTGTGCGCTGCTGATAGGCTGACAGATTGCACCTCCCCACTGTAAATGCGGGAAAGAGAAAAAAAAATGGAGATCTTCATTATTCCTGCAGAGATCCATCCCCTGCCCCTCCCCCCACCCCGCTGTACACTCAAACTGCGTATTAACATTAATTTTCATCATTACTGAGAAAAAATCCAGTTATGATTTTGGTGCACGAACAGTTATCGAACATAACCTCGAACAGCCGAATTTTTCTCAAATCGTTCGTGTTCGCCGATCGGCTCGAACACTGCCCAAAACAGCTCGAATTTGAGATTGGCGAACAGTTCGAGTCGAACATCGCTCATCTCTACTGGAGACACTAATACCGGACACGGAGTCCGAAGCTGTGGGGACATCCAGGTCCAGCAGCAGAATCCAACCGGCAGGGGATTCCAGGTCCTCTGGCCATAGAAGCCCGGAGGCACGGTCACAAGCAAAGGACCAGCACCGCCGTCATGGAGCGGAGGCTAACAGAAGGCCCCAAGTCACCGGCCATACGGGTGAGCACCACACGGTATACTCAGGGACGTGGGCTACTTCAACCCGCATACAGAAAGGTAGTCAGGAAACAGTGCAGATAGACGGGGAGGCCTACAACTCCACCTGGCCAGGGGAGATCCTACTTGCTCACAGACTGACCAGGCCCCTACTGCTAACCAGTACTCCCGGGAGGGTCTGCCTTATAACACCAGTAAAGACCCTGAACTGCACTGCACGGACTCTGAGTTATTCCTGCTGCGCTCGTGCACCATCACTCCCATCATTCACACTAACTGCCCTGAGGCTGTACTCCTCCCGTGGGGAGTCATCCCATTCTTAGCTGCACACATAACACCGGCCTCAGCGGTCTGCCTTGCAGCGGCGGTCCCCACAGACCGCAATCCATGGGTGGCGTAGTCGGACTATCATCATACCAATGACCCTGCCTCTGATTTGACCTCCCTGGGCACGGACCGGGTCATCGCCACGAGGACTACAACCCCCAGCATTCATCCTAAAAAGGCCCACTTCCGGGTTCCCCACAGGCCCAGGGGGCGCGTCACAAGCAGCTGTCAAAAATTTGGCAGCATAGTATAGCAGCCTGTGGGAGGGTGGGTGGCTGGCTGCATACTTGCGCTTGCATTCCAAGGAATGAGGTAGAAACAACTGAACGCTGCACTGGGACAAGGAAGTGGACGGTGATTGTTGCAAGTCTGCAACGACAGGTGCATGACGGGAGGCATCTTCGCCTGTGCCAAGGATCACTTATGATGGACACACTTTTAGGCAGTGACCTGGGAGTCAGAAATGCTTCCAGAGGTCTTCCCCATGCTGTTCCCATGTCTTTTCAGCACTGTATTCATGTGTCTGATGATGTGTCACACACCACATGGCCAGATAAGGTTGTAAAATGTTAAAATTACATTTCCCAGTGAATGCATTTGTCTTGTTTGAAAGCAATGCAAAAGTGCAAAAACGCATCAAAAACGCTACGTGTGATCATAGCCCAAGGTGTGGAGGAGTATTTTGGGTTTTGGTTATTTATTTTGCCTTATATAGTCATTACCCTGGAAAGGATGTTCCTTAAAATATTTCCCAGGAAAATCCATTTTGGTTTCATTTTTGTGTGTTTTATTGTGAGTCCGTAAAAGTGGCGTAATACTCTGACAACGTTGTTGACAGCAGTGACCTGGGAGTCAGAAATGCTTCCAGGGGTCTTCCCCATGCTGTTCCCATGTCATTTGAGCACTGTTCCCATCGATTTGGGCAATTTTTAGGCCCTCTGCAGACCGCCGGGGGGAGCCACCAGAAAAATACTCGCGTTTCCCATAGACTTATATTGGGCTCGTTGCTCGGGTCAAGCACCCGAGTATTCCAATTTGCTCGACCCGAGCGACGAATACCCGAGCATTTTAGTGCTCGCTCATCACTACAAATTAATAATGACAGACTGGAACAGAAAGGAGAGAGCCCTGCCCCTACGAGCTTACATTCTACAGGGGGGTTGTCCGGGACTTTAACATTGATGGCCTATTCGTAGGATAAGTCATCAAGGTCTGATCGGTGGGGGTGTGACACTCAATTCCCCCTCCGATCCACAGGTCCTGGTATCGGCCAGAACTGTTCGGCTACAGAGCTGCACAACTCCATCGACTGTATAGTGTCTGCGGCCGGACACTGCAGATGAAGGAATTGAGGGTAAACTGATTAAATTTGCTGATGACACAACGCTAGGAGGGATATCTAATATTAGAGGAGAGAGAGAGGATGCAAAAAGATCTAAACAAACTGGAACTGTGGGCAGAAACGAACAGAATGCTTTTTAACAAGGAGATATGCAAAGTCCTACATCTGGGCAAGAAAAATGAAAAAAACATATACAGAATGGGAGGAAAAGGGCTAAGCAAGTGTACATGTGAAGAAGACTTGGGTATACTAATAAATCACAGACTAAACATGAGTCAACAGTGTGATGCAGCAGCAAAAAAGGCAAACACAATTCTGGGTTGCATTAACAGAAGCATACAGTCTAGACTACGTGAAGTAATTATCCCCCTCTACTCCTATTTAGTCTGGCCTTATCTGGTATACTGTGTCCAGTTCTGGGTACAACATCTTAAAAATGACATGAAGAAACTAAAGAAAGTTCAGAGAAGAGAGACCAAAATGGTGACCAGTCTGCAAACAATGTCCTATGAGGAACGGTTAGAGGATTTGGGAATGTTTAGTTTGCAATAGAGAAGACTGAGAGGAGACTTAATAGCTGTCTACAAATATCTCAAGGGCTGTCACACTGTAGAGGGATTAGCTTTATTTTCATTTGCACAAGGAAAGACTAGAAGCAATGGGATGAAACTGATTGGGAAAAGATACAGATTAGATATTATTAAAACTTTTTGACAGTGAGGGTGATCAATGAGTGGAACAGGCTGCCACTAGAGGTGGTAAGTTCTCCTTAAATGGAAGTCTTCAAACAGAGGCTGGACAGACATCTGTCTGAGATGGTTTAGTGAATCCTGCATTGAGCAGGGGGATGGACCAGATGACCCTGGAGGTCCCCTCCAACTCTAACATTCTATGATTCTATGGCCTCAAATCAAATCAGTAGGGATTGGATGTGCAATACATGGCCGCAGTCACTATTCCGTCTTGGGAGCCATCTATGTTAAAGTCCTGGACAACCCCTTTAACAAGCTAGAAAAACACTTTAATTGTAGACATAAACTAATAAATTGCATGTATGTGCTCTCTCTTTATTAATCTTCTTTTGCACACATTGGGCTTGTGGAACATCTGCATATCATTTTTTAAACCATGTTATAAATTTATAGGTAATTTGTAAGCCAATCTATAAGAAATAATCCTTAGTGACAAGAGACTGATTAAACCCGAGCCCAATGGCCATTCCTTCATTGGACCCAGGGGTGAAAATTGCCACCTTTAAAGCTTTTAACTACTACTGCTACTGTTACTACAAATAAGCAAATTTGAAGTGAATTGAGTTTGCCCCAATTTCACAAAAAGTTAGTGTTCCTCTGAATTTGTATTCTTTATGATTTGCTTCATGCAAATTCAGCAAAATGGCAGCATCCAATATTTTATTGATTTGTACAGGTCCAGGAAAGAGGTAGCCTCAAGCAATCCACATCATTATGTCAGAAGCCTGCTCAGTGCCGGAAGCCACAATGCAGAGTGAAGATGCCGTTCTGGACCAAATAAGAGGCCTGGAACTTTGGAGAGTACCAGATGGGGGCTGTGGGAGCGGGACAGATGATCAGCAAGGTGATTATTATTGTTTTCAAATAATATTCACGCTTCACATGAAAAACCCATGTCTTTAACCCCTTAAGGACCAAGCCACTTTGTACGTTAATGACCGGGCCAATTTTTTCAATTCTGACCACTGTCACTTTATGCGGTAATACCTCTGGAACGCTTCAACGGATCCCCCTGATTCTGAGAATGTTTTTTCGTGACATATTGTACTTCATGATAGTGGTAAAATTTATTTGATATGACTTGTGTTTATTTGTAAAATAAACAGAAATTTGGCGAAAATTTTTAAAATTTTGCAATTTTCAAACTTTGAATTGTTATGCCCTGAAATCAGAGAGATATGTCACACAAAATAGTTAATAAATAACATTTCCCACATGTCTAATTTACATCAGCACAATTTTGGAACCAATTTTTTTTTTTTGTTAGTGAGCTATAAGGGTTAAAAGTTGACCAGCGATTTCTCATTTTTCCAACAAAATTTACAAAACCATTTTTTTTAGGGACCACATCACATTTGAAGTCACTTTGAGGTATCTATATGACAGAAAATACCCCAAAGTGAAACCATTCTAAAAGCTGCACCCCTCAAGGAACTCAAAATCACATTCAAGAAGTTTATTAACCCTTCAGGTGCTTCACAGGAATAGAAGCAATGAGGAAGAAAAGAATTAACATTTAACTTTTTTTCACAAAATATTAAATTTACACCAATTTTTTTTTTATTTTCACAAGGGTAACAGATAAAAATTGACCCCAAAATGTATTGTGCAATTTATCCTGTACATGCTGATACCAAATATGTGGCAAAAAACTACTGTTTGGGCGCATGGCAGGGTTCCGAAGTGAAGGAGCGCCATTTGACTTTTTGAATTCAAAATTTGCTGGAATAATCAGCAAACGCCATGTTGCGTTTGGAGAGCCCCTGATGTGCCTAAACAGTGGAAACCCCACACAAGGGACCTCATTTTGTAAACTAGACCCCTCAATTAACTTTTCTAGATGTGTGATGAGCACTTTAAACCCCCAGGTGCTTCACAGAAGTTTATAACATAAAGACGTGAAAAAAAAAATCACAAAAATTTCCTTTTAGCCCCCAATTTTTTATTTTCACAAGGGTAACAGGAGAAAATGGACCCCGAAAGTTGTTGAGAAATTTCTCCTGAGCACACTGATACCCTATATGTGGCAGAAAACCACTGTTTGGGGGCACGGCAGGGTTCGGAAGGGAAGGAGCGCCATTTGATTTTTTTAATTCAAAATTTGCTTGAATAATTAGCGGACGCCATGTCGCGTTTGGGGAGCCCCTGATGAGCCTAAACAGCGGAAACCCCCCATAAGTGACCCCATTGGCTGGTAAGAAATACCAAATTATATTATGGTGGGTTCATGTTTCTGTAGCATAGATAGAGGTTACACTGTAGTCTTGCAGCACTGAGGGCCTGGGTTCAAATCCCACCAAGGACAACATCTGCAAGGAGTTTGTATGTTCTCCCAGTGTTTGTGTGGGTTTCCTCTGGGTACTTTAGTTTCCTCCCACACCAAAGAAATGCTGATAGGGAATTTAGATTCTGAGCCCTCATAGGGACAACATTGACAATATCTGTAAAGCGCTGTGGAAAATAATGGCGTTATATAAGTAAGCATAATAAATACGTTTCTTTCTAATCTCCTGAGACCTTTCCTTAGCATTCTTTGGTCCATGTTCGGTACACACCATGATACGGAACAGCACAGTGACTACTTCTCGCTCTTTAAATAGGCAGAATGACTGATTTCAAGTTTGTAGACACCTGTGATGCTAAATACAGGACACACCTTAGTTTAACATGTCCCTATGGTCAAACTATTCTCAACCTTTTCTAGGTGTCTGTGCCAACAATTTTGTCCAGGCAATTTTCATTAGTCTATTTTTTTTTAACTTTTCTATTGAACCACAATTCAAAAGTAATTTCTGATTTTCATTATTTGACATTCAGTAAATTTAGATTGAAAATTACTTTTCACAGTTTCAAGTTACGGTATTTCTGTGACCATTGTGGATTTTTTTTACTTTACCAGAAGGGTATGAACAATTTTGACCATGTCTGCACAAAATAAATGAATACATCTATTACACTATTGAAGTAATCCTTTTATGTTAGCATACATCTAAGACATACTCCCTTCTTAAAGGGGTGTAACACTTTACCTTTACCTCTGACATCTCCCTCTCCGTGTGTGGCACCACAATAACGCCGAGACAGCAGGCGTGCTGTCTGGGCATTCTGTTTGACACCAATCTTTCCTTCACCTTCCATATACAATCTCTTGCCCGCTCTTGTTGCTTGCGCCTGAAGAACATCTCTAGAATCCCTCCCTTTCTCACCTTGGACACAACAAAAACCCTCACTGTTGCCTTGACTACAGTAACTCTCTATTAATTGGCCTCCCCCTCACTCAACTTTCCCCTCTCCTGTCCATCCTTAATGCAGCAGCCAGGATCATCTATCTGGCTAATCGTTACACGGATGTTTCCGCTCTGTGCCAGTCATTGCACTGGCTGACCATAAATTATAGGATCCAATTTAAACTGCATGTTCTCACATACAAAGCTCTCCACAGTGCAGCATCCCCCTACATCTCTTCCCTCATTTCTGCTTATCGGCCTACCCATTCTCTACGCTCCGCAAGCGACTTTCGACTAACATCCGCACTAATCCGTATCTCCCACTTCCGGCTCCAAGACTTCTCCCGAGCTGCACCTATTCTTTGGAATGCTCTACCTCAAGAAATTAGGACGAACCAAAACTTACACAGTTTTAGGCGCTCCCTAAAAACACACCTGTTTAGCGTGGCCACCTTCCCTAAACGAAGTCTTTTTATATTTTTATAGCCCTTCATTATTTCTCCAAACATAAGTCTCCACAAACTCCTCCTCACCCAAAGGCACTACAAATACTGGCTGGTGACGAGCTCATGCAGCCTTTATCTATTCCCTATTCCCTCAAGATGGCTGGACCTTCATTGTAAATAAGCCCCTGTACTTTTTGTCACCCCCACTTCATTGTAGATTGTAAGCTCTTACGAGAAGGGTCATCATTATTTTTGCTTTAATTATTGTACTATCTTTATGTTATTTATGACTGTTGTATCTGAACCTCTGAATTGTAAAGGGCTGCGGAATATGTTGGCGCTATATAAATAAAGATTATTATTATATATTATTATTTATATTTATGAACGTATTGGAGACATGATTTTGGGACACCTACATTACGGATTCTCCTCCTTTGTGAAGCGCTGACTGTTTGTTAGGGTAGCCTTCCTGACACACTGCACAGCTCTACTGTTCTCAAAGTAGTTGTTAATGGAGGTGCGTGTGACCAGACTTGTCCATCAGTCTCCTCCACATGAAAAACACTGTACATGGAAAAGTTGTTTTTCAGTTGGAGGAGGCTGAATGCTCCTCCATCAGCAGCCGTTTAGAGATGAGGAGAGCTGCATAGGATGTAAAAATAAAGATAAAGTGGACAATCCCTTTAATGTTCCTCCAAGTCATGAACCTTTTTTGGCTTTTTAATCTTAGCTCCAGTATTACAAATCTAATCTGGATCTACGATGTGCATACATATGTTTTTTTTTAATGCACTGATGTGAAAACACAAGCATTGAGTTAGAAATATGTTAAAAGTACATGTCGACATGATCTAGTAGGAACCCCTGAAATAGATAAAAAGCAAGATCATTAATAGTTAGCATCGACTTATAAGTTACTGAATTGTACGCACTTTGAGGTTCTAGTCCCTATAATCTACGTCTTCTTTTGCTTCTGATTTTCCATGGATTCTAACTCTTCACACTTCCAGGCTGCACATACTGAAAAACACTGAATGAGTTAATATATTAGCAACAGAAAAGACTGAATCTCTTTAAAAACATACAAAAGTAATGTTGAATAAGAAAACGGTAAGAGTGACTCATGTCAAGGTGAACAATTTCTATTATGCAAATGAAATGCTAAATGCTTTGTGGGAGCAGGAGTTGTGATTCTTTTCAGATCCCCCGAAACGAAGCATGCTGATCTGCGTGAGCTGCCTCAACTCCTCCGTGAGAGCTCTTATATGTGGAAACTCTTAAGAAATGGAACCGTCACAAGTCCCTATTTATGTGTGTAGCTGGGTAATATAACACAACCTCATATATTGTTTAAATGATACTGAAGATGAAAAGCTATTTATGTCCTATAAGCAAGTTTATTTTTGAGGTTCACAAACACATGGAGGGGGCTGCCTATAAAAGATCACGCAGAGAACACAATACTCATAGACAGTGATACTGTGCTTTGCCAAGTGATGAAGCTACAAAAGTGCTAAATAAAACATAGTATTTTTCAATAATCCAAGTAGTAAAAATGACGTCAAGAAAATGTAAACTTATTTCTGCATGGCTTTCCTTTTTTATGTTTTACGTTTGCATCCATTTATATGTTTGCTACTCTGCTTGTCAAGGGATGAAGCTATAGCGAGTCCCCTTAAGCCTGAAGGGGGCTTCTCTGCCATGTAAGAGGACACTATTATTGTAAATGGCACAATGATAAATCCCAGTTACACCTTTGGTGACATGAACCCCAACTGGATCTTGCTACAAATCACACATTTCTGCTCATAATCCGCATATCATCACTAATGTGTAGACTCCTATTAATCTATTATTTTCTTTTCTCATTGAGCAAGAGTTATAACTATATAGAGCAGGTCATTAAAGGGGTTGACCGGCCTTAGACTACAAGCCTGCAGTCACTCTATAGTCTCCGCTGCCACCGCCCTGAGCAACAAGAACGTGACTGCAAGTAAGTGATTTTCATACATGTGGTTGTGGTGCCCCTGAGGGTTCGGTCGCCACAGAGGTATTGCATCTCACCCAGAGGTGTGGTATCTCACTCTCAGGTAAGGAAGGAGTATGGCTCAGGACCCTAACACTACATCCACTACACCACATTCCCGGGGGACAGGGTGAGATTGCTCCTACGGGAGAGCACAGTCCCTGATCCCTAGCTGGAGTGGGGAGGAACCACTTAGAGAGGGGGAACAACAGTATGTAGTGGATGGGTGGAGGACGTAGATCCTGGGAGCACTGGAGTAGGAGTATAAGAGGCAGGAACCATCTTAGATCAGGGTTCAGTTCAGTTCCAGGCAGACAGTCTGAGGAGAAGTGACAGGAGCAGGGGCTCTGTATGAGCTCTGCTCCACAGGTGGGCCTAGCCAGGAGGCCTGAGCCTGAGAGAAGAGGGAGCAGGAAGGCTCCAGGAACGGGAAGAGAAGGGACCCTAGGGGTACGGGCCATGCTGCAAGCCACCCGTACACCCGCCGCTACTAGAAGAGTAGGGGGTCAGGCCAGAAAAGGGGAACCGGTCCCCCAACTAGCACAGAGCTACAAGGCCCAACTAGGAAACCGGAGGCTGCAGCATTTCAAGTACAACAGGCCACAAGTCCACACCAGTACACTAAGAAGGTGGCCACATAGGACCCAGGGGACAGAACACACGTCACCCGCCAAGGCCCGAGGACACCGGAGAGAAGTGCTGCTGGTTGTGAGGTGCAGGGAGCAAGCCAGAGAGAGGACACACAGAAGGGGGTACTGTAATATGCTCCGGAGTTACCTGAGGGTCGACCGAGCCCCTCACTGTGTGAACACAGGACGCCGTGGGCTCCTACACTGGCCCTGTATCTGGAACTTCTATAATCGTGAGTAAAAGACCTGGGACTACACCATCTGACTCCGTGTCATTACTAACTACCTGCACCATAACCACCATCATCCATACATGCTGCCCTGAAGCTCCACTCTTCCTGTGGGGAGTTACATCACCTTGCTGCACATACCACCAGCTTCAGCGGACTGCTCCGCAGTGGCGGTTCCCAATAACTTCATTCCACAGGTGGCGTAGTCGGACTATATATAATAGACACACATAGACTACCCTGGTTTGATCGCCCTGGGTCACGGACCGGGTCACCGCCACGGTGACTACAACCCCAGCATCTACAGGCCCGGCTCCGGGTACCCCCACGGCCCAGGGGGCGCGTCATGGTCACGTGCAGAATAGATGGCCCCAGCCTCTCTCAATGCAAGTATATTGAGCCAGCCCAGACTAATCTAGTCGTAATGTGGCTAGAAGTATGCAAATCGCATACTTACGGTCATGTGACCGCCCGCTCCCCGTGCCGAAGAATCCTCACAGCACGTAGTGCGCGCATGGGAGGATTCACAAGTCTGCAGTCACATAAACCTGTAGATTAGGGCCGGAAAACCCTTTAAAGTCGCTATGAAGATCTGAAAAATTAAAATAAAATATAATTGAATTTTCCAGCCGTATTGTTTTTCACCAAATGTGTTAAATAACATTTTTGTGTACAGTTGTGAAAAAAAGTTTTGACAACAACACAAATTTGGGTTTTCACAATGGTCCAAATAGTAATGTAAGGTGAAAATGCAGCCTTTTTGAGTGTAAGTCACTAAGCCATTGATGACTCAGGCTCAGAGGAAGCGTGACTTACACGTGAAACAGCTGTCAGCCACATTGTGTCCACAATCTCTGTTTGGAACCACAAATAAAGCTTATTTTAATAAGTAGTGGTGAGCGTCTCATTTTCTCCTTCTTTACTTAAATATTACATATACCTAACAAGCCTATATTTATTTATGTATTAATAGCCTTAAATAGATGACAGAGGTGCCTTATGAGTGGCATACTTGATTGTTTTCTGACATACTTCTCATTTTGTCACTTTATATCAATGTTTTATATGGTTGTGGTTATAGAGTATTATATATATTTTTTAATGACCTGCAGGACCTAACTTATATTATATATACTAAATCTGATTAGGTTATGTATACCTCTTTGTCCAGGCATACCCATCATTAACCTCATCCATGCTATCTCATTTTATACTTATACATATTTTTATACTTTTTTATTTTATGTTTGTAGAAATAGGAGTTTCAATTTCAATAATTTGCATTAACTCCAGACTGTTATGAAGAGTGATCATATGATGTGCAAATATTTGCAAAGTCATTCCTTGCCATGAAAATTAACAGAATAGCTCCTTTTCCAATATATTTTGGTCCTTGCTGCATTTTGTTTAAAAAAAACTTCAAACTGCTCTGTACTCACCTTCCAGTATCTCACTTTGGCTGCGGCCTGATGTCATGTCGACAGCATAGCAGCCAATCAGAGAGTTCAACAGCACTGAGTGCGGCATCTTGTCAACAATGGACTGCCCCATTCAAAAGCTCTGAGCTCACTGATTGGCTGCTGTGCTGTCAAGGTGACATCAGCACTGCAGCCAGTGCCAGACTCACTGGTAGTCCCGCAGAAGGTGAGCACAGTTTGTTTTTTAACCCCAAGACCCCCGGGCTATTTTCCGTTTTTGCGCTTTTGTTTTTTGCCATATCTTGCACTGGAACATGGGAAAAAATCCAAGTGTGGTGAAATTGCAAAAAAAAGTGCAATTTCACAGTTGTTTTTTGGGGGTTCTTTTTTACCATGCTTACTAAATGCTAAAACTGACCTGCCATTATGATTCTCCAGGTCATTACAAGTTTGTACATACAAAACATGTATAGGTTCTTTTTTATTTAAGTGATGAAAAAAAAATCCAAAGTTTGTTAAAAAAAAAATGGCACTATTTTTCGAGACCCATAGGGTCTCCATTTTTTGAGATCTAGGCCTGGGTAAGGGCTTATTTTTTGAGCACTGAGCTGACGTTTTTTATAATACCATTTTGGGGTAGATAAGATGTTTTGATCACGCGGTATTGCATTTTATTTATTTTCTCATTATGCCATTTATCGATCGGATTAATTATTTTTATATATTGATAGATTGGGTGATTCTGATCGCAGTGATACCAAATATGTATATATTTGATTTTTTTTTATTGTTTTATTGAATGGGGTGAAAGGGGGGTGATTTAAACTTTTATATTTTATTTAGTTTTTTTATATTTTTAAAAACATTTTTTTTTACTTCTTACATGCTTCAATAGTCTCCATAGGAGACTAGAAGCTGTGATCACCAGATCGCCTGTGTGTAGCAAAAATGCTCACTTGCTATGAGCGCCGACCCGCTGGGCGTGATTAATGTATCTAAACATCCTCCAAGAGCAACTTCTCCCAATGACATAGGAGCAATTGATGAACAATGATTTTTTTGAGCATGCCGGAACATCATATCACAAGGCAAAAGTGATAACTTAGTGACTCAATGAACAAAACATTTACATTTTTGGTCCATGGCCAGGAAACAAATCCTCAAAGAGTAAGTGGAAAAAAAAAGACTGAAATTGTGATGAACTCCATGTAGTGATTAGGCAAGAATGGATTGTTGTCATCAAATAGGATTAGACCCAGAAACTGATATCCAGCATGCCAGGGCAAATTACAGAAGTCTTTAAAAATAATGGTGAACACTGTAAATATTAATTCCTTGCATAAACTTTATATTTTTCAATAAATGTTTAACTGAAAAGATGGTAACAAATTGCAACTTTTGAGACTACTCAGGTCTCGAACCAGACTTCAATCACAGGACAATAAAACTTTCACACTCCTTATCTATGAACTATTTCAATATTTACGGCCACAACTGTTTATCCCTCTCCCATACTAATAGTTCTGCTTTACATCATTTGTCTCATCTACTGCATTATTTCTGTGTCTTGCTGTGTATAAATATGTGACTTCAGATTTTATGTTATACTATGCCTGATGAAGAGACCTGAGTCTTCTCGAAAGCTTGCAACTTGTTACCATCTTTTCAGTTAGCCATTAAAAGGTATCAACCACTGAGGGCACTCAAATATTTTTCTATCTACTGGCTAACACGGTACAAAGATGTATATTTTTCCTGTAATAAATGTTTTCAAATTTTTGAAATGCTTATAATTGTACTTCAGGAACAATAGAAACGTCTGACTAAAAATATCTAAAAACATTAAAACAGCAAACTGCGATAAAACCAAAGTACAATTTTATTCTAGGAAGAAAGTTATGTAACATGATAAGACCTCTTGTTGCAAGGAGGTAGTATTAGATTCCCTCTCTTTGGGGATTATGTCATGAGTGTTTAACAGTGCGGCAGGAATTTGCAAACTTTCCCAATGTAAACAGGTTTTGTTGCTCATAGCAACCACAGTGCCGTTTACATTTTCTGTGAGTTCTATTAGAAATGAAAATTATGCTATGATTCGTTGCTGTCAAAATCAAAGACCGTTTTATTATTAGACAGTTTTCATATAGCTTGCCCCAATAAGTCCTAAAATGAAACATTTCGTTCAACCTCAGTGGGACTGTGACAGATAGCACAGCTCATCTAACTGAGCCAAGTTTCTTGAATAATATTACTTCAGGTATTAGCTAATTTCTTAAAGATGACTTGGAACCTATCTTGACATGCCAGTTTTGGAAAATACTTGCAATCACAATTAAATAATAGATCTAGAACATCTTTGCTGTATGTTAATTAATTTCTCTGCAATTCCTTCTAGAAATGTAATAATAAATTGAATTATTAAATTCTTGTCAATAGCGTGGGTCTACACACTATGATATTGACAGAACTGATTGGATATTGTCAGATGTTCTAGGTACAAGCCTCTTTGACAACAATGGTAACAACCTACTGTCAATATATTCCTATAAAAAATGAACAAATATCCATGTTGCCCATTTTCTGTTTTTTCTTCAAAGAAGCCTGACCAGCACATCTTGCAACCCAAATCTAGTTGAAGTCTTTGCCTGAGAGAGATCTTGCTGATGTAGTGTAATTTTTTTACTTTACTTCCTGTGACATTCGTTTGAGAGGAGTCTCAACCAGGACATCACAGGAGGCTTGGGCTGCACTCACTTCCCCGAAGCATCTATCATCCCTCATGGAACAGGGCGTGATTAGGGGGCGGCACTTCAGTTACTTTACTACAGTTTCGTTCATCACTGCCCTCTGAAGATGTCATGGATCCAAGGTGATAGACGCTGCAGGAAAGGTGAGCACAGTGTCGGCACTCTACTTCTATCTCCGCCGCTGCTGCTTTTCTGAAACAAGACTTTGTCAGGCAACAGAGATAGAAGCAGTGAGTGATGCCAATGCTGACCCACAGCTTCAAGCATTGTCCTCAAATGAATCATCATCAGGGAGTGGAGCATGTGTCACTCACTGCTTCTATCACGGGCCCCTGGCGACGATTCGTTTGACGGCAGTTATAGACCCTAGGGGCATTGTTGAACTCCATGTCTCATCTACATGTATGGAACAGATTTTCAATTGCAAATATGACTGAGCAGCTCCGCTATCGAAATATTCTGACCTGTGGCCACCGATACCGAGAACAGCTGATCGGCAGGGGTGCCGGATGTCGGACCACAACCGATCAGATATTGAGTATGAATGAAAAAGTAGTGGACAACCTCTTTAATAGCTATAGTCTATAAAGTCATGGAATTTATCAGTACATATGAAGGCTATAGTAGATAGCTGCCACCTGCCTTTAATAACAGTGATCAGTGCTACTGCCAATGGCTGCTGTTAACCTTTTGCATGCCTCTGTCAATCACTGACATTGGCATTTAAGTGCTGCAATCTGGCCCTGGCATTTATGTAATGGAAGGAGAAAAGTCTTTCAGATAATCAGTGCAAGATGTATGTAATAAGGAGAAAGAGCGCCATCTGGTGAGCATTTCAAGTTTGGATACTGGACCCAGTCAGGTGACCTCCAGCAGAGGATTTCAAAATTTAACGGCCGAGCGTGCAGTGCCTGAGGTGATTTCGGCGCCAGACACAGGAAGAGATGTGACACAGACCGGGCACGCTGAAGGAACCAGCGAGAGAGACCGGGGTGAGAGACCCGTAAGGCAAGACGGGTGGCTGCCGGTGAACGAGTGCCGGATTCAGCGCAGCGGTCCCTCGGGTGTCATGGATATGGAAGAGGACCGGGACTTTTATACGACATTAAGGAAATGTACAAGACCCTCCTACCCACGACATGGTAAACCGCCCCGATTGAGAGGACAAAGAGAGGATAGAAACAAGTCGTGCAGGAGAGATCACGTCAGCAAAAGCCGACACTTTGAGCTACTTTAATTTATCTGGATGATATAATTATTTATTCACCCACCTTTGAAGATCACCTCCGCCAACTGGAACAAGTGCTAGAACGACTTCAGAGGCATGGATTGAAAATCAAGCCTTGTAAGTGTCATCTCTTCAAACGAGAAATTTAATATTTGGTGTTGGGAGTGTACCCCACTGCTGAGAAAGTAGTTGCCGAAGGGGCCCACACCAGTCAACTTAAGGGAGTTGAGAGCATTTCTAGGACTCGCTGGATATTACTGCAGATTCATAAAAGACTTCGCTAAGATTGCGGTCCCGCTCAATGAATTACTGAGGGAAAAGGCTGGAGGAGCAAAGCAGAAACTTATTCAGTGGGGACCACGACAAGAGGCATTTCGAGCATTGAAAATGGCGCTAACGAATGCCCCAATACTGGCCTATGCTGATTTCTCACAGCCTTTTGTATTGTACACTGATGGAAGTCTACATGGACTGGGAGCAGTGTTGGCTCAAGTGCAAGAAGGAAAAGAGCGGGTGATCAAGTATGCCAGTCGGTCACTTCGGGACACTGAGAAGAATCCAGATAACTACAGTTCGTTCAAACTGGAGCTACTGGCACTGGTATGGGCCATGACTGAGAAATTTGCGGAGTACTTGTCAGGTTCAGAAGTACAAGTGCGGACTGACAATAATCCTTTGGCTCATTTGGAAAACACAGATTTGGGAGCATTGGAACAACGGTGGGTTGCAAGGATGTCTAAATATCAGTACAAAATCGCTTATCAGTCTAAGGCCCTGAACACCCATGCAGATGCTCTGTCCCGGGTCACTCAGATGGGGACGAAGAGAGATATAGATGAAGAGCTAGAAGGTGATGAGATTCCGGATTTTTGTCAATTTGCTGCAGCTGTAATCTATGCTCAGAACTCCAAAGAAAAGGCAAGGCTCACTCAAATCCTCGGTCGCTGAAGATACGAGTGGATACAGTTGCAACAGTTCGACCCAGAGTTGGCAAAGCTTAGGGAATGGGTCGCTCTAGGTTAGAGACCCGACCAGGAAGCTAGAGCTGCTTCACTCCCAACTACCCTACAAATGTTAGGTCAGTGTGAAAGACTCTTCTTGAAGGATGGCCTGCTATGCCAGAAAGTCCAGCTACCTCGAGAGTTTGACATGACCTGGCAGGTATTAATCCCAGGTAACACAATTAACCCAAGAGGCTCATGGAAGAGGTGCCCACTTCGATGTGGAGAAGACCTTCCGGTGGGTACAACGACTGGTATATTGGCCCCAACTGCAGCAAGAAATCGAAGAAGTTTGCCGAAAGTGTCGGCAATGTGAGTTGAGCAAGCCCCCTGAACAAAGAACTCCCATTCAGACCATCCGAACTTCTGCACCACTAGAGGTTCTGATGAACAATTATCTGATGATCGGAACTTCATTCAAAGGCTACAGGCATTGTTTGGTAATGACCGATCACTTCACCAAGTTTGCATTGGTGACACCTACTCGGGATCAAATGTCAGAAACCTCAGCCAAGGCCATTTGTCAAGATTTCATTCGGATCTATGGGTGTCCAAAGCAGACACATTCTGGCCAAGGGCCTGCTTCCAAGGGCAAGTCATGGATGAGTTATCATATCTATGGGATCAGCAGATCTCAAACCATACCCTATCACCCCCAGGGAAATGGGGCATGTGAGCGCTTCAATCGAACCTTGTTGCAAATGTTACGGACGTTGGAAAAGGACAAGAAAATGAAATGGCCCGAGTTCGTGTCCAAGTTGGTGTGGGTTTATAACAATCGCGCTCATGTGACTACTGGTTACACACCCTATATGCTGCTGCTTGGAAGGAATAGACGAGAGATTACTGAGCTGGAGCTAGACTCAGAAGATCCCGGTCCGTACAACAGTCCGAGTACCTGGATTCGAGAACACAGACGGCGGCTTCATACAGTGAGAAAGCTGGTTGCGCAGAAGTTTCAGGAAGTAGAGCATACAAGGCGGCCCCCGATTTCGGTAAGCCCACTCCGACAAGGAGATCGTGTGTTAGTAAGGGGCAAACCGGTTGGGAATAAGCTAGACCATCATTGGGAGGCGGTACCATATCGAGTGGTGGAGCAGATCCATCAAAAGAATTCAGTCTATGAGGTTAGGCCTGAAGGGGGTGATGCCACGACAGCTAGGGTGTAATATGCTACGACCCTGTTCGTCCGAAGCAGAGGACTGTAACAGAATTGAGCCTGCAGAAAAACTAACGGAAGTGCCACACATAGTGACTTTGGAAGACGAAGAAGGATGGGCTACAATGCAATTGATACAAAATGGATCAGGAGGCGATTTACAATCTTCACTGCTTGATTTATCAGATACCCCTGAATCACCTTCGCGGGAGCAACTGGATGGGCTAATGCCGGGATCTCTCCTAACCGATATGCTCAAGAGGAGCTTATCTGGTCTCAGATTCAACAGAAAAACAGAAGAGAGAACTCTTGTCTGAACTTACGCTGCCTCGGAGGAGGCATCGATCTCACAAAGAATCCACTCGCCCGGGGACTGGCGATCAAAAAGGAGGGAGGAATGTAATAGAAGGAGAAAAGTCTTTCAGAGAATTAGTGCGAGATGTATGTAATAAGGAGAAAGAGCACCATCTGGTGAGCATTTCAAGTTTGGACGCTGGACACGGTCAGGTGACCTACAGCAGAAGATTTCAAAAGTTAACGGTCGAGCGCACAGTGCCTGATGTGATTTCAGCGCCAGACACAGGGAAAGACGTGACGCAGGCCGGACGTGCTGAAGGAACCAAAGAGAGAGACCGGGGTGAGGGACCCGTAAAGCAAGACGGGTGGCTGTCAGTGAACAAGTGCGGGATTCAGAGTGCGGGAAATGTACAAGACCCTCCTACCCATGATGTGGTAAACAGCCTCAATTAACAGGACAAAGAGAGGATAGAAACATGTCGTGCCGAAGAGATCACGTCAGCAAAAGCCAACGAGTGTCATCACTGAACAGGGCTGTCACTAGAGATGAGCGGTGTTCGACTCCAACTGTTCGCCAATCTCAAATTCGAGCTGTTTTGGGCGGTGTTCGAGCCGTTCGGCGAACAAGAACAATTTGAAAAAAATTTGGCTGTTCAAGGTTATGTTCGATAACTGTTCGTGCACCAAAATCATAACTGGATTTTATCTCAGTAATGCTGAAAATTAATGTTAATACGCAGTTTGAGTGTACAGCGGGGCGGGGGGAGGGGCAGGGGATGGATCTCTGCAGAAATAATGAAGATCTCCATTTTTTTTCTCTTTCCCGCATTTACAGTGGGGAGGTGCAGTCTGTCAGCCTATCAGCAGTGCACACACGGAGCGAAGTGCTTTTTTTTACACAAGCAAGGGCATGTGTCATTGGCAGTGTATGTCACATGTCCTTGCCCTATAAGACCCAGTCATTTTCCCCATCGCCACCATTTTCTCACTGCTGCAGCTGCGTGTAAGACGGCACCGCTGTTGCTGTGTTCGCTATACTTTCAGTGTTAATTTCAAGCCAATTTTCGCACAAATCTACAGATAGCTTGGGAGTAGGGAATAGTTGTGATTGCAGTCCATTTGAGGACTAGGTTACATCATTTCCTATGACTTTTATCAGGCAGGTCTGTGCTCTTAAATAGATAGGTTGGGAGTAAAGACTAATTGTAATTGCAGTCCTTTTGAGGGCTAGGTTACATCAGTTCCTATCACTTTTATCAGGCAGGTCTGTGCTCTTAAATAGATAGGTTGGGAGTAAAGACTAATTGTAATTGCAGTCCTTTTGAGGGCTAGGTTACATCAGTTCCTATCACTTTTTGCCAGGCAGGTCTGTGCCAGTGCTGTGCAAGTTTTTTCACAGCATTTGGCTAAATCTAGCAAAGCAAATCCTTTTTGGCCTCTAGCAGTGTGTGTTAGTCAGTGGAGTAGCCTATCTGTGTTGCAAGCTACACCACCTGTGTATAGAATACAATTTTTTTTACTGCACATAGTGAAGTAAAGCCTTTTGGGCATAGCATCATTCTGTTAGTCCATCTATACTAACCTCCACCAGGTTGGAAATTCAAAATAATTTTTATCTGCATCTAGCTCTGAAAAAATATTTTGGCTTGGGCTTGTAGCAGTGTGTGGGACTTGTTCTATTAGTCCATCTATACTAACCTCCACCAGGTTGCAAATTCAAAATAATTTTTATCTGCATCTAGCTCTGAAAAAATATTTTGGCTTGGGCTTGTAGCAGTGTGTGGGACTTGTTCTATTAGTCCATCTATACTAACCTCCAACAGGTTGCAAATTCAAAATAATTTTTATCTGCATCTAGCTCTGAAAAAATATTTGGGCTTGGGCTTGTAGCAGTGTGTGGGACTTGTTCTATTAGTCCATCTATACTAACCTCCACCAGGTTGCAAATTCAAAATAATTTTTATCTGCATCTAGCTCTGAAAAAATATTTGGGCTTGGGCTTGTAGCAGTGTGTGGGACTTGTTCTATTAGTCCATCTATACTAACCTCCACCAGGTTGCAAATTCAAAATAATTTTTATCTGCATTTAGCTCTGAAAAAATATTTGGACTTGGGCTTGTAGCAGTGTGTGGGACTTGTTCTATTAGTCCATCTATACTAACCTCCACCAGGTTGCAAATTCAAAATAATTTTTATCTGCATCTAGCCAAGCCAATACTTTTGGGCTAATACCACAGTTTGGCCACTCAGCTCTGCTCGGTTCCCATCCATTGTTTTTTGTGCAAACAACTCCAGAGTTGTCAATTAGTTAACCACCAAAATGAGTGGAAAAAGGTCTGCTGCTGGTGGAAAGGGGAATAGGCGTGTTGGAAAGGGAAAAAAAGGTTGTGTCCGTGGGGTAGGTGTTAAAGCAACAGTAACATCTGCAGAAGAAAGACCATCTTCCAGCCAAACTAAGATGTCTACTTCTTTTAGCGGACAATGTGATAAGATCCCTTTCTTACGGCCGCGCCAATCGCTACAAATTCCAGATGAGGCAAAAAACAGCAGGTGCTTCAACGGATATCAAGTGCTCCTTTAAGTGGGCTCTCCTCCACCTCAACTTCAACATCACAAATACTCCAGTCCTCAGAGGTGTCACCCCAATCGCACTGCTTCCTCACAGCTCTCAAGTCTCCAGCTGCCCGTCTGAGTATGGGGTAGAACAGATGGTTGAGTCTGCAGAGCTGTTTACTCATACTATAGCCTGGGAATCAGAGGTCGGCTCCAGAGCTTCTGTAAATCCAGACGAGAAAATGATCTGCACTGATGCCCAGAATCTTTATGAGTCAGATCCAGGACCAGACGCAGAAGGTTCTGACCATAATGAAGACCCTCGTTCCCAAACTGTAACTCCTGTTGGTGGAGACAATGATGAAGACGATGATGAGACTCAAATACCTGATTGGAGCGACAACTTTAGTTTTTTGTCAAGGCAGGAAGAGGTTGGCTCTGAGGACGACGGGTGTGATAACACACAGGGTGATGATGACGAGGTTGGAGATCCCACTTACTGTCAACCCACAGTCAGCCAGTCGATGAGGTCAGCAGAGGAGGTGGAGGAGGATGCTAGTGACGATGATGTCAGGTTGCGCCTTCCTGGACAGAGACGTAGTACTGGAAGCCCGTCAACAACTGCATCCTCAAATACAACTCTGCCTCTGACCACAAGTCGTGGTGGCTCTTCAGGTTGCATGGGTGCTAAGCCTTGCATAGCCTGGGCATTTTTTCAGGTCGATAAGGATGACCCAACTCGTGTTATCTGTAACAGTTGTCAGCAAAAGCCAAGTAGAGGCCAAAAAATACATAGTTTGAGTACTTCATGCATGAACCGCCACATGGATATGAAGCATAAGTTGCAGTGGGAAGCTCACTATGATACAATGCGGCCTAGCCGGCCGGGCCAACCACAGTCTGCCACATCTTGTGCATCCACGGGCTCTTCATCCTCTGTGACTGGGGGGACAGCAGTCACACCTGTTTTGGGACGCAGACCTGCCACCTCTTTACCCGCAACAGCCAGCATGATTGGCAGGTCATCATTTTCTTTGGAGGTGGAAACACCAGTTGGGGTTCAGGGCTGTCCGACATCGATAGCACCACCTTTGGATCAAGGCAACCTAACATGTCCGCCTGCATCTTCCTCACAGACCGGCAGTTTGCCGGGGACACCCTTCTCAACCCAGTCTAAGCACAACAGCCAGCCCTTGGTCCCTCAGATGTGGACAAGTAAAAGACCATTTCCTCCTAGCCATGAGAAAGCTAAGAGGTTGAATTTCACCATCTGCAAGCTCTTGGCTACAGAAATGCTGCCTTTCCGCCTGGTGGACACAGAGGATTTTCGAGACCTTATGTCCATCGCAGTGCCCCAGTATCAGATGCCCAGTCAGCACTATTTCTCAAAGAAAGGTGTGCCTGTGCTCCACCAGCATGTCGCACACAACATCACCGCTTCTTTGAGAAACTCTGTGTGTGACAGGGTCATTTCACCACAGACACTTGGATGAGTAGGCATGGACAGGGGCGTTACATGTCGTTGACAGGGCACTGGGTTACTATGGTGACAGCAGGACAAGGGGCTGCTGTCCAAGTCTTGCCGTCCCCACGAGTTGTGCGTCAATCCTCTTTATCTCGTAGTTCCTCCACTGCTTCTGCCTCCTCAACCTCTTCTCGGTCCTTCACCTGCACCCAAAGCCTGTTTGGTCATGCCACAAGCTTTCTAACTGTGCAGAAGGGATCCTGCACACCTCCTTACTATGCTGGCAGCAGGGCACAATGTCATCAGGCGGTTTTTACTTTGAAATGTCTGGGAAATGTGAGTCACACAGCTGAGGAGTTGTGGTCAGCTCTGGAGAACCAGTTTCATGAATGGTTGTCTCCACTGGACCTGAAACCAGGGAAGGCCGTGTGCGACAATGCTGCAAACCTGGGTGCGGCCCTTCGCCGGGGCAATGTCACACACGTGCCTTGTATGGCTCACGTGTTGAACCTGGTTGTCCAGCAATTTTTAGCCCACTATCCCGGACTATATGGCTTTCTGCAGAGGGCACAGTCACTGTGTGCTCACTTCCGCCGTTCGCATCCCGCAGCTCAGCGACTTACATCTCTCCAGAAGTCGTTGGGCCTGCCACTTCACCGGCTAAAATGCGATGTGCCTACCCAGTGGAATTCAACTCTGCACATGTTGCAGCGACTGTGCCAGCACCGACAAGCCCTGGTGCAATACGTTCTGATGTAGAGCCTGGGCCAACGAGATCCAGAGGTGGGGCAAATCACGCTGGAGGAGTGGTCTCAGATCAGGGACCTATGCACCCTTCTGCACAGTTTTGAAATGGCGACGAAGATGTTTAGTGCTGACGATGCCATTATCAGCATGACTATTCCGGTGATTTACATGCTGGAGCACATGTTAAACAGAATTCGGAGTCAGGTGGTGGCACAAGAGGAGGTGGAGGAAGTAGAAGAGGAGGAGTTGTATGCGGAAGGGCTAACATCTGCAAGGTCCAGACTGTCGGCAGCACCAAGGCGGCAGGCATGTGGGGGTCGAGGAGATGGTTTTACTAGGGCGCATGGTAGCAGCCAAACTAGTGAGGAAGGTGCAGGAGCCCAGGAAGAAGTGGAGCGCGAACTGATGGAAGACTCATCAGATGAGGGAGACCTTGATCACATTTCTGTTGTGCGAGGTTGGGGGAGAGGGCAGAGGAAGGAAGCATGATTGTTACCTCGCCACCAACACTACAGGGACTTGGTGCTTCTGGATGCGCAAGACACATGAGTGCCTTCTTGCTGCACTACCTGCAACATGACCCTCGAATTGTGAGAATTAGAAATAATCCTGACTACTGGGTTGCCACACTCTTAGATCCCCGGTACAAAAGTAAATTTGCAGAAATTATTCCTGCCATAGAAAGAGATGCACGCATGCAGGAGTATCAGCAGAGACTGTTGCAGAATCTTACATGTGCTTTTCCACAAAACACTAGTGGTGCACTTAGTGAATCTCACAGTTCCAACTTGCCAACCGGGGGACCGTCGAGTGTTCAGCACTCAAAACGTAACAGAAACACAGTATCTGCTGGTAACATCAATTTTGCGAAATCATTTCACCACTTTTTTAGCCCATCCTTTGCAAGGCCACAGGAGACAAGAAGTCTGACACATAGTCAACGCCTAGAGACGATGGTACAGGAGTATCTCCAAGTAAACATTGAAGCCATGACTGTGTCACTGGACCCTTGCTCTTTTTGGGCTTCCAATCTGGATAAATGGCCGGAGCTCGCCACTTACGCCTTGGAGATCTTGTCATGCCTCGCAGAAAGCGTTCTGTCTGAACGTGTGTTCAGCACTGCTGATGGTGTGCTGACAGATAAGCACACGCGGCTCTCCACTGATAATGTAGACAGACTCACGTTCATAAAGATGAACAAATCATGGATCCGAAACGACTTTTCTACCCCTGTGTCATCCTGGGGAGAGTAAATGCTTGAGGATTTGGTAAAATCACCTCACCAACCGTTTTAAGCTTTCAAATTACTAATCATGTTTATCTGTATCTTGGCTGGAAAATAATTTGGGCCTTGTAGCAGTGTGCAGTACTGATTCTATTAGGCCATCTATACTAAACTCCACCAGATTTAAAATTACTAATCATGTTTATCTGTATCTTGGCCGGAAAATAATTTGGGCCTTGTAGCAGTGTGCAGTACTGATTCTATTAGGCCATCTATACTAAACTCCACCAGATTTAAAATTACTAATCATGTTTATCTGTATCTTGGCTGGAAAATAATTTGGGCCTTGTAGCAGTTTGCAGTACTGATTCTATTAGGCCATCTATACTAAACTCCACCAGATTTAAAATTACTAATCATGTTTATCTGTATCTTGGCTGGAAAATAATTTGGGCCTTGTAGCATTTTGCAGTACTGATTCTATTAGGCCATCTATACTAAGCTCCACCAGCTTTCAAATTAATAATAATTCTTAGCTGCATCTAGCCCGGAAAATAATTTTGGGGCTCCTAGATGCGCAAGACGCATGAGTGCCTTCTTGCTGAACTACCTGCAACATGACCCTCAGATTGTCAGAATTCGAAATAATCCTGACTACTGGATTGCCACACTCTTAGATCCCCCACACTCTTCGATCAACCTTTTCATTTTAATAAAGAACAAAAAAATTTTCATTTTTGAAATTATAAGCATTAGCAGGTTATTAGAAACTGAAATCAAACAGTTTTCAACTCAAAACTTTATTCTAGGTGATGTTACATTTGCACATAGGACCCCTTGTTCGAAAGGAGCTTCTGAACTCTCTCGTCCATTGAATTTGTCAGGTTTTGGATGGTTTCTGCTTCAATTGTTTTGCATGAGGACAGAATACCCTCCCAGAGCTGTTGCTTAGATGTGAACTGCCTCCCGCCATCATAGACACTCCTTTTGATGATGCTCCAGAGGTTCTCAATGGGGTTGAGGTCAGGGGAGCATGGGGGTCACACCATAAGTTTGTCCCCTTTTATGCCCATATCAGCCAGAGATGCAGATGTGTTATGTGCAGCATGAGATGGTGCATTATCATGCATGAAAATGATCTTGCTGCGGAATACACGGTTCTTCTTCTTGAACCATGGCAGGAAGTGCTGTTTGAGAAGCTCCACATACATTATGGAGTTCATCTTTACCCCTTCAGGAATCCTAAAGGGGCCGACAATCTCTCTCCCCATGATTCCAGCCCAAAACATTACTCCACCTCCTCCTTGTTGGCGCCGTAGCCGTGTTTGCATGGGGTGTCGATCAAGCAGCCATCCTCCACTCCATCTATCTGGACCATCGAGCGTTGCACGGCACTCATCGGTGAACAAAACAGTTTTGAAGTCAGTCTTCATGTATTGTTTGGCCCACTGGAGCCGTTTCTGCTTGTGTACAGTGGATAGAGGAGGTCGACAGGAAGGCTTACGCACAGCTGCAAACCTCTGAAGGACCCTGCATCTTGTTGTTCGGGCGACGTTAGAGGCACCAGCAGCTTCAAAAACTCGTCTGCTGCTATGACAAGGCTTTTTTGCCGCTGCTCTTTTAACCTGACGTAATTGCCTGTAGGAAAGAGTCCTCAATTTTCCCTTATCAGCACGCACACGTGTGTACTGTGAATCAGCTACATACTTCTTGTTTGTGCGATGATCAGGATGAAGTGTCTTGGCAATGTTGATTGTAGTCATGCCTTGACCTAAACACTCCACAATTTGTTGCTTCTCAGCAGCCGACACATCCTTTTTCTTTCCCATTTTGGCAGAAAATGTAGGCTGCTTAATAATGTGGGACAGCCTTCTTAAGTAGCCTTGCCTTTCATTGGAGACACCTCCCAAACTAATTAGCACAGGTGTCTGCAATTGCTTACAGTGATATAAAGAGCCCTGACACACATCACCATCAATGAGTTTAACTGACAAACAAACAAATTCTTACCTTATCACTCCTAAACACTTTTTGCATAATAATTTGGAACACAGTGTACATGTTCTTTTCCACAAAACACCAGTGGTTCACATAGTGAATCTTACAGTTCTAACTTGCCAACCGTGGTCTGTATGGAGTTGTTCAATAAAGGGCCCAAAATTAAGATAACATAGACGGGAGAGGTCTCTATGAATATGAATTCCTAAGAATTTGATACACTGTGAGGGCCAAGCAAAGGGAAAGATGGACTGGATGGAATCCTGTATGGATTTGGGGAGGGAGACATCGAGGGCCTCAGACTTCGCTGCATTGATTTTAAAATTTGACCATGTAACAAAGTGATCTATTTCAGCCATAACAGCAGGGATGGATATATGTGATTGAGTGATATATACTAGGACATCATCAGCAAATGCAGAGCACTTGTACTCGGTGCCTCCCACCTCAATCCACCTAATATTGGGGTTATGACGAATTGATGAGAGCAGGTTCTCCGTCACTGGGATGTATAAGAGAGGGGACAGAGGACATCCCTGCCTTGTCCCATTGGTGATTATGAAAGGTGATGAAAATGTTCCATTTATCTTCAGCCTAGGTGACGTATTGCGATACATGGCCGTGATTTTGCCTATAAAAGGGTCCCCTAGACCCCTACCCCAAGCTTTGTAAGAGAATAATATATGGCGTGCCAGGAGAGTCTATGGAATGCTTTCTCAGCATACAACGAGAGTATCTAATTACAAATTTTTAACTGCATCTAGCCCAGGAAATACTTTGTGCCTAGTAGCAGTGTCTGCTAGTCAGCGGATTATCCCAGCTGTTAAGCAAGCTACACCACCTGTAGTTTGGACACTTAATTTTTTCAAAGGAAATGGTTCGGGCCCCCGGGACACTCAGTGAAGAGCATCGGGGAGGCACCCCAAGGCACAGGGGCTGGGACTGGCGGTAGTACGCCTTGCGGTGGACCACCAAGCTCGATCCTTATAAAAGCTTTTTAACTGCAGCAGCTTTAGTGGACGCTACTGGAGCTTGAATTACCGCGGCTGCTGGCATGAGACTTGCCCTCCAATAGATCCGCTCGACCCACCAGCGGACAGGCACCAGTATTGGGAGAGGGGGGCTGGCAGTCAGGGTCCACCGCAGCTCTGGCACAAACCCGGCGACACGGAGGTCGCACGGGCAGGAGCGTACTGGCCGTGTCGGCTTCGCACTTTTTTGGTTTTAGAAGGGCATGACATGCCTCTATCTGTGTCTCCCCCTCCTTTTACTCTTCCACCTCTTTTTTTTTCGCATGACTATATGTACTTGTCACTTTTCCATGTGTTAGTTGTGTCTTCTGAGCAGTTTGTCAGCTTTTGGACACCTTTGAAGGTGTTTTCTATGTGTTTCTATGTGTTTTTGTTTGTCTGCCATCGGTTTTAACGGTGTTCGAAGGTGTTCGACGAACAGTTCGACGAACAGTTCGGCGAACATCCGGGTGTTCGACGAACCGAATAGAACTCAAACACTACGGGGGTGGCTCAACACTAGCTGTCACTTCAACCGCTCCCTCACGGTACCGGGAACAATAGGGTTTAGGGTATCAGGTTGGGAGGGGGACCGGTGAGGTGGAACAAGCCAAATGGGATCTGATTGACTTTCTCAGAAAATACTTAAAGGCCTAGCGGGAATAACCGGAGAACCCCGCTACGGCCATTCGCAGAACTGATGGACTTCAGTGATTAATCCCATATTTGGGCTAGATACAATATTTTAGAGAAGGATTTTATTGCTATTTCATAAGTATTTGGTATTGTTCTCATTACTAACCCCAGTTGCAATCCCTGTCAGCTTTGTTTACTATATATACACATATATAAATTGTTATTTGTAGCTATTTTACTGCCCTCATTTTGTGACTCTGCACGTTGCATTCTGACACCTGCTTTACATTTAATGTGATTATGGGGAGCCAATGAGTTGCCATGACAGCCAGGAGCCTGTTAAAGGGTCCTGTGCCTGTCATATTAATTCTCCTGTAGCGTCCAGCCATAGAAAATCATAATCTCAAGTCCTTCAAGAACATTTAAAAATAAAGTGAAAAATAAAGAGGGAGAAAATCAAATGACAGAATTGCCGTTTTTTTATACGCTGCAACACTGAAAAAAAATGCAATGAGCAGTAATCAAAGCATATATGTAAAACATCAGCTCCCCACACAAAATAAAAAAGCAAAAAAAAAACAACAACATACAACAACAAGCCCTCATATAGTTCCATTGATGGAAAAATAAAGGAGCTACTACTAACACACACTAAGTTTGGTGTCACTGTAATTGTATTGGCCTAAAGAATCCTGCTGTCAGGTCATTTTTACTGTACAACTAAGAATAAAACCCAAACAACTATGGCAAGAATTTCATTTTTCTTCACCATTTCACAGCAACTGATATTTTTATTTTACCATTTTTCATTACTATATATGGTAAAATTAATGGTGTCGTTCAAAACTGCAGCTCATCCCTCCAAAAACAAGCCCTCATACGTCTATATGTCTATGTTGATGAAAAAATAAAAATTTTATGGCCTTTTCAAAAAGGGAGGGAAAAAATAAATGGAAAATTTAAAACTGACAGCTTTATTCTCTTCAATTACAGTCCACCATTCATGAATATTAAATAAAAGGGTTAAATATAAATTATATACAGTGGGTACGGAAAGTATTCAGACCCCTTTAAATTTTTCACTCTTTGTTTCATTGCAGACATTTGGTAATTTCTAAAAAGTTCATTTTTTTCTCATTAAAGTACACTCTGCACCCCAACTTCACTGAAAAAAACATAAAAGTAGAAATTTTTGCAAATTTATTAAAAAAGAAAAACTGAAATATCTCATGGTCATAAGTATTCAGACCCTTTGCTCAGTATTGAGTAGAAGCACCCTTTTGAGCTAGTACAGCCATGAGTCTTTTTGGGAATGATGCACAAGTTTTTCACACCTGGATTTGGGGATGCTCTGCCATTCTTCCTTGCAGATCCTCTCCAGTTCCATCAGGTTGGATGGTGAACGTTGGTGGACAGCCATTTTCAGGTTTTTCCACAGATGCTCAATTGGGTTTAGGTCAGGGCTCTGGCTGGGCCAGTCAAGAATGGTCATAGAGTTGTCCTGAAGCCACTCCTTTGTTATTTTAGCTGTGTGCTTAGGGTCATTGTCTTGTTGGAAGGTGAACCTTCAGCCAAGTCTGAGGTCCAGAGCACTCTGGAAGAGGTTTTCATCCAGGATATCTCTGTACTTGGCCGCATTCATGTTTCCTTCAATTACAACCAGTCGTCCTGTCATCAACATTGAAATTGTAACATCACAAAGGAAAACTCATGGAACTATGGAAATCGCAGGATTGACAGTGATGTTAATGATATGGAAATTATTAAAAAAAATGGAAAATCTCGATTTAGGGTATGTGAGCATGTTCAGGAAATTTCTGCAGCATTTCTGCATCTCCTTGGCAGGAAAAACGCTGCAGAAAAACGTGTGGTTTTGCCGCTTTTTTGACTCGTTTATTTATACATTTTTTTTATGCTTTTTTGAAGCTTTTTTTGTAGATCAATGAATGCTTTTTGGAGCTAAATAAAGTTATTGTGGTGGGACATTGCTTTAACCCTTGGATTACCGTCAGAACTGGTGTGAGTATATTGGTTAATTTAAATGATTAAAGAATATGGCTGTTGTATTTCAAATAAAGTGTTTACTCTGTGTCTGTGTGTTTATTTAACTCTTTACTTTACTTTAATTAGGTTTGGTGATAAAAGTGTCTGATTGACACCTTGTCATCACCAAACAAAAGAGATAGGTGTCAGCTAATCCCATATACCCAATCTTCATTAGCATTCCCATTCATGTAATTTCTGGGGCAGCTGTGAGCTGCTATTTTTAGCCTGGGAAGGTGCCATTAGGCAAACATGATCCCTGGCTATTATTAACAGGTCACAGCTGTTTCGTTAGCCGCTACGCCCCCCACGAACAGCAACAAGCAGCGCTTTGGATGCAGCGTATTTTTTCTGTGTTCAAAATGCGGTGTTCTAATGCCGCACTTTTGTTGTCAGTACATGTGAATCCACCGCATATAATGACACTTCAATCAGTCAAAAGCTGCAGCGGAGACTAGCGTATCTGCTACAGAAATTGACGTGCTGCGGGTGAGTTTGGATACCAGATAGCGAGGGGCTGGATTTTATACACCTGTGCAAAGTGACTGAATGAAAAAACTAAGGTCAATGAATAAAATATGAGCCAAATTACTTTCCCCATATAGTGTACTTTATTACTTATTTGTAAATCAGCTACATAATGATAAACATATAATCAAAATCTAATAAATAATAATTATGAATGCATACAATCAATGTTTCGCATATAAAGTACTTGTTTAAATGATTTTAGGGATGGAAAGATTGAGTGTTAGCATAAAAGCTTGAAAAAAATAGTTATAATTATAAAGGTACCATGTCATTAAGGCTTATGAATTCTTATCACGTAATTAACTCTAGTGACAATGACACATTGAATAATATTCAGGTGTAGCAGATATGTCAGGTAGCTGCTATCATCTCCATTTTGGTTTATATTAATTCTGTATTCTACATAATTATTCTCTGGGAGAATATTGGCTCCAGATATATAAATTTATCTAGATTGTTCTTCAGAGATTTCTATATAATAGATGGATAAAACAATTGATTCTGTAGAAATAGGCTATTCTAATCCACATGCAGCTATTAATTTCTGCACACTTTATTATTATTCTAATGATTATATACATTTCTGATAGATTCTACTTTGTAGCCTACAATTTGAAGTTCTTTGTTAAAATTTCAAATGTGTTAAGACTGGTATTTCATAATATATTATTTGTATAAATTCTTCATGGTTTTCAGAGTCTTTGGTTACAGTCTGGAAATATACAATTTTTTTATTGACTGAGGATAGAAATTAGTCCTGGTCATATGATGGACACAAATGAAAGGCTCATTGCAAAACTCCGTTATGATGCTGTAAAGACCCTTGGCCTATACACATTTGTCACGCAAGGTGTGGGAAAGGCTAAGTGCAACACAAAGGGAAGAGGGGAAGGGAGTCCAGACTCTAGGGAAAGGGGGAAGTGGAGACCTCCTAGGCTGATCTGATATCACCCTGTCTCCCCTACTGTCCCTATATTGGTTCTTTACCAATCGCTGCACAGGAATCTACCCCTGTATTTCCATAGCGCTTGACCCTGGATAGGGAAGGGGGTGAGCACTAGTCAATCCCCACTGACAACTAAAGACAACAAGGTAGACAGACAAGGGGGAATAATAACTTAGCTTGAGCCGACTTCAGAGAGATCTCACACGTCCTCTTAGCTCCATAGAGGAAGTGAACAGACTGCACTCGCTCCAAGCTTTCACAAGGAAACATGTGAATATCACTGGCGCCGGCCTATAGCAGACAGAAAGTATTTAAAACACCCAGGCCAGGGTGTTAATTAGAGCAGGAGGAAGGTAGCCGCTGGGTCCTAGAGTGAGACAGCTTCTAAGAAGGTGTCTGTAATGCCAAATGAAGAGATCTCCTACAACCAACTGCAGGGCGACTGTCTGTCACATCTGACACACCCGTGACAGCTTAGACTAAAGTCTTGCAAACTCGTCAATATCGATGGGATCAGCTTGCAGTTTAATTTGCACGATATGGGAGCCTCCCAATTCCAGTTAATGTAAGGATAGAGAATAATTAGCATGTTGGAATTCTATATGTTTGTTCTCACCGGTGGATAAGTAGCAACCAGAGAGCTCTGGCCGCAGCAAACTCAGAATAAAAGAACGATCGGCCAAGCTGAGCATTCCAATATGGGGGAATTGAAAGTGATAGCTGTCAGCTGAACCAGTGATCACTGCACACTTGGGTCCATCGCATGACCAGGAAACATATTCATCATCTGGAATTAAACCTTGGATCCCAGTCAGATGCCTCTCATTGTTTTTCATTGCGGAGAGCATTGCAGCTTAAAAGTCTCCTCACCTTGACATGCTTAACATGTCACTCTTCACAAGGAGAAATGTTACCCCTTGGATCCTGGTCAGACGCCTCTAACCCAGTCAAACCATATCTCACACTGTGCACTGATGAGGGGCAGTACCCAGAAACACAGTGTCTGTAAAGTGATATTTTAGTTATGGCTATTATCTTAAGTCATGTGACTAGGCTCGTTGGAGAGTCGGTATTGACTTTTAGGACTGCTACTTCCTATAGTTGGCACTAGAGTTCTAGTTCTCTTCTTCTCTGAAGAATCAATTTGCATATTTCCCAGAGGAGCATTGCAACTTAAGGCTAAGTACCCACGATGCAGAAATGCTCAGGATTTTTTCCTGAGCGTTTCTGCATCTCCCTGGCAGAAAAAAAATGCGTTTTCCTGCCAGGGACATGCGGAAGTGAAGCGTTCTTCACTTGCATTTCGGCATGCGGGTTGACAAGCGCTTTCCAAGTGATTTTAGCATCACTTGGAAAGTGCTTGTCAACTTGATCACACTATATAAATCCATGCAAACAGCATGGATTTATATAGTGTGACCGAGAGAATGTCAAAAAAAAAATATATATATATATACTTACCCTCCGATGGTCTGCGCTGTCTTGCTTCGCTCGGTCCCGGCTGCCGGCAGCGGTCGAGTGAAGGACCTGCCAACGTCAGCGTCGCGTGATCCGTCACATGACTCTGACGTCAGCGTAGGTCCTTCATTCCATCGCAAAGTGCCGGGAAGCAAGGAGGAGGGCACCGTGGGCCGCCGGAAGGTAAGTATACATTTATTTTTTATTTTATTCTTTTTTACAGCTTTTTTAATGGTACCTGGGTGTGGATGACACTCTCCTCTCCTCCACACTCGGGTACCATCCGCACATTAGAACGCGCCAATTACGCAAGTACAGATGCAGTCTTGCGGAATTGGCGCGTTCTAAGGCAAGTCAATGGCAGCGAAAACGCAGCACTTCCGCAAAATAATTGGTAGTGCTGCATTTTTTTCTGCAATGATAATCCGCAGTGGAAATTTCCGCAGCATGTGCACAGCACATGCGGATTATGATTGGGGAACATGGCAGGCCTTCTACCATGCGTTTTTTAAGCATTTCTGCAGCATTTTTGCCATTGCGGAAATGCTTAAAAAACGCATCGTGGGCACACAGCCTAAAAGTCTCCTCACCATGACATGATTAACATGTCACTCTCCATAAGGAGAAATGTTACCCCTTGGTTCCTGGAATTAAACAATAAAAGTTTCTATTCCATGACCGAGAGCAGAAATCTATAAAACTTTGAGGAATTAATATAGAAAGTATATTGGAAAAAGAGTATTAGATAATAAAAGTATTTATTAGTACCATTGAGCGAAAGTGCTCGGATAACGTGTTATCCGCGCATGCTCAGTCTTATCCGAGTATCTTCAGCGTGCTTGGCTAATATGTTTGCCTCCCTGCAGCTGCATGTTTTCTGGCTGTAGACAGATACAACACATGCAGGGATTTACTAACAAACAGGCAATCTTCACATGTGTTGCGTCTGTCTACAACCGGAAAACATATTAGCCGAGCACTCCGAAAATATTCGGATAAGGCAGAGCATGCTCGGATAACACCTTATCCGAACACGTTCGCTCATCACTATTTATCAGGGAAAACCAAAACATGCCTAAACTGGTCTAAATGTGTATGTAATGTATTTTAAGTGCAATATTATACTTACCGATTGCTGTCTTCCCTGATTTCCAACGCAGCTCTGGTCCACTTCTCACTCACGTAACTGAAATTATGACTCTTTGGATCACATTCAGGGTAGTATCTGAGCCTGAAGTGGCATTTACAAGGCTCCATAAACTTACATTGTAAGGCCACGGCCCCACTATCAGTATTTGGTCAGTATTTTTTCTCAGGAGTGGGAGCCAAAACCAGGAGTGGGTGATAAATGCAGAATTGGTGACTTGTTTCTATGATACCTTTTCTCTGAGAATAAATAGTGACCGAATACTGACCAAATACTGATAGTGGGGCCTGTGGCCTAAAAGCAACTTCTAGTTCACACATAAACCTCCGCGTGATCTGGCGAGTTGGAAATTCAATCACCTAATTGAGAAGAGGACTGGTGGAGTGCTGGAAACTGGGAAATACAGTGATTGGTCAGTATCTTATTGCACTTATACTACATTACATACACCTTTACACAGTGTTAAGCATTTCTTGGGAGTGCTTCTTTCACACTTAGATATCCTATTTTATATCAAAGGCTACTTCTTGCAGTAGCTGTTCTACAGCATTTGTGCATTTCATACATGACATTGAAACAAAGTATAAACCAAGTGTCACTGTCATTCCTATTTACATTTTCATTTATTTTGCTCAAACCTAGCTCAGTGATTTCCCCAAAGATGTGTTAATAGCATCACTAAGACCCAGAGGGTGGGATATAGAATGTCCTGTTGACATTTAAATTGGTACCGTTTTGAAATGGGAATCTGCCACCCAGGGGCAATAAGTGATATGTGCATGTCCAGATTAAATGTATCTCTTTGATTTTTATTGACTTTCCCTAAGGGGAAAATAACAGTTTAAATTCCTACCTATTAAATGAATTTTAGCTGCCTGCAGGGTCAGTGTATTGTTAAATGTATTGATCCAAACGGCTCCTCAGTAGAACAAAATGATGTGAGACTCGCAGTAGGGTGTAGATTAGGATTTACTTGTACTTTTGCATGGACAAGTACTCTACAATACATAATGTTAATCCAGCATAATAATTGCACCGTGTTTAATAATTTTAGATATGGATTAGAACACTGAAACAAAAGCAATCCTTCATAACGTAAGTAGCATCGGGCTTTAAAGTTATTTTGAAACTGTGGCTGGACTTTAACTCTAAAACTAGTATGTAATGTAAGCTCTTATGGTAAGTGATGTTCTCTCTCTTCTCCCCCATGTGTATTGTATGGGCAATTACAAGCTTTCCTGTATTGAAATTCACGCAGATTTATAGACCATAAATCAATTTTTTTGACAAAATTTGGTGAATTTGAATTAAAAAAAATGTGTTCATTGATAATACTAATAATAATAACAACATACTGTAAGTGTTATTATACAAGGTTCACTGTCAGAAATTCTTTGGAATAATGGGAAATTTGGTAAAATAGCAAACTTTAGCAAGTGCTTATATTGGCTCAGTAAGGGGTTTTGGTATGGTATCCATTTTTTTGCTAATGGAAAGGTTAAAACATGATACAATATGTAAAGATTTTAGTTCCCAAAATATATGTTGAATATACTGAGTTCTGAATTAATCAACTTAATAATAAGCCGATGGGTTACAGGCAAATTGACATAAGGCAGCGTTCACTTGCAGCAGTCCTACCGTGCTTTAACCCCTTTACTCCCCAAGGTGGTTGGCACGTTAATGGCCAGGCCAATTTTTACAATTCTGACCACTGTCACTTTATGAGGTAATTACTCTGGAATGCTTCAACTGATACCCCTGATTCTGAGTTTGTTTTTTTCGAGACATATTGTGCTTCATGATACTGTTAAAATTTCTTCGATATCACTTGCATTTATTTGTGAAAAAAACAGAAATTTGGCAAAAATGTTGAAAATGTCAGTTTTCAAACTTTGAATTTTCATGCCCTTAAATTAGAGAGATATATCACACAAAATAGTTAATAAATAACATTTCCCACATGTCTACTTTACATCAGCACAATTTTGGAACCAAATTTTTTTTTTCTTAGGGAGCTATAAGGGTTTAAAGTTGACCAGCGATTTCTCATTTTTACAACAAAATTTACAAAACCATTTTTTTAGGGATCACATCACATTTGAAGTGACTTTGAGGGGCCTTTATGACAGAAAATACCCAAAAGTGACACCCTTCTAAAAACTTCACCCCTCAAGGTGCTCAAAACACATTCAAGAACTTTATTAACCCTTCACGTGCTTCACAGCAATTAATTGAACATGAAAGGAAAAAAATGAACATTTAACTTTTTTGCACTAAAATTTTATTTTAGACCCCAATTTTCTTATTTTTACAAGTGTAGCAGGAGAAGTTGGACCCAAAAAGTTGTTGTGCAATTCCTACTGAGTACGCTGATACCTCATATGTGGGGGAAAGCCATTTTTTGTGTGCACGGCAGGACTCGGAAGGGAAGGAGCGCCAATTGATGTTTTCAATGCAAAACTCGCTGGAATTGACAGAGGACCCCATGTCTTGGTTGGAAAGCCACAGATGTGCCTAAACAATGGAAACCCCCCGATGTGCCTAAACAATGGAAACCCCCCACAAGTGACCCCATTTTGGAAACTAAACCCCTTAAGGAACTTATTTAGATGTGTGGTGAGCACTTTGAACCCCCAAGTGTTTTGCAAAGGTTTATGACATAGAGCCGTAGAAAAAAAAAATTATTTGTTTTTTGCACAAAAACAATCTTTTAGCCGCAATATTTTTATTTTCATGAGGGTACTAGGAGAAATTGGACTCCAAAAGTTGTTGTGCAATTTCTACTGAGTACGCTGATACCTAATATGTTGGGGAAAGCCATTGTTTGGGCGCACGGCAGGGCTCGGAAGGAAATTAGCATCAATTGACATTTTCAATGTAAAACTCGCTGGAATTGACAGCGGACCCCATGTCACGTTTGGAGACCCCTGATGTGCCTAAACAATGGAAACCCACCACAAGTGACCCCATTTTGGAAACTAGACCCCTTAAGGAACTTATTTCCATGTGTGGTGAGCACTTTGAACCCCCAAGTGTTTTGCAAAAGTTTATGATGTAGAGCCAAAATCATTTGTTTTCCACAAAAACTATCTTTTAGCCGCAATATTTTTATTTTCACAAGGGTACTAGGAGAAATTGGACCCCAAAAGTTGTTGTGAAACTTCTCCTGAGTAGGCTGATACCTAATAAGTGGGGGGAAGCCATTGTTTGGGTGCACGGCAGGGCTCGGAAGGGAAGAAGCGCCATGTGATGTTTTCAATGCAAAACTTGCTGGAATTGACAGCGGACCCCATGTCGCGTTTGGAGAGCCCCTGACGTGCCTAACAGGGGAAACCCCCCACAAGTGACCCCATTTTGAAAACGAGACCCCTTATGGAACTTATTTAGATGTGAGATGTGTGGTGAGCACTTTGAACCCCCAAGTGTTTTGCAAAAGTTTATGACGTAGAGCCAAAATCATTTTTTTTCCACAAAAATGATTTTTAGCTGCAATATTTTTATTTTCACAAGGGTACTAGGAATAATTGGACCCCAAAAATTGTTGTGAAATTTCTCCTGAGTAGGCTGATACCTAATAAGTGGGGAGAAGCCATTGCTTGGGCGCACGGCAGGGCTCGGAAGGGAAGGAACGCCATTTGACGTTTTCAATGCTAAACTCGCTGGATTTGACAGCGGACCCCATGTTGCATTTGGAGAGCCCCTGATGTGCCTAAACAGTGGAAAATCACCCAAAAGTGACCCTATTTTGGAAACTAGACCCCTCAGGGAACTTATTTAGATGTAAGGTGAGCACTTTGAACTCACAAAAAATAATTTTTTTCCACAAAAATGATATTTTAGCCGCAATATTTTTATTTTCACGAGGGTACTAGGAGAAATTGGACACCAAACGTTGTTGTGCAATTTCTCCTGAGTACGCAGATACCCCATGTGTTGGAGAAAACTACTGTTTGGGCGCATGTCAGGGCTGGGAAGGGAAGGAGTGGAACAGTGTCAATGTTAGAACTCTCCTGTTATGTTTTTTCTAGTTTGCTGGTCACATGATCTTTTTTGCCTATTTAATCCTGCTCCGCCCTCCTGGCCTTGCTGGACTTCATTGTAATTTCTACTCTTGAGCTAGCTTGGTGCTCTGTTACCTTTCTCAGTCAGTTTTGCTAGGTCTTCGGACCTCTATGTTCTTTGTTGTTTGTTTGTCTTTTTCTGCTACAATTTCTGCTAGGAGGTGTCCATCTTTCTCCCAGTCCCTAGTTCTTGTAGGGATCCCTTCCTCACATCTATAGGTCTTCGTTCAGACTAGCCGAGGACTTTAGCGGGTCTGATCGCAGGATCAGGTCCCCAGTTACATCGTAGGGATCCAGCTTAGTTCTATTGTAGGGACAGATCTCCTGTCTTTCCTTAGTGCTTGTAGCAGATCATAACAGTCAAAGAGTGTAAATGCCCAATAAGTGCCCCCTTTTTGGAAACTAGACCCCCAATGAATTTATCTAGCTGTTTGGTGAGCCCACTGAACCCCCATATGCTTCACAGAAAATTATAATTTTGACTTGCAAAAAATAAAAAAAAAAATTTTTTCCTCAAAAATGCTTAAAAAAATATTTTCACAAGGGTACCAGGAGAAATTGCACCCCATAAGTTGTTGTGCAATTTCTACTGAGTATGCTGATACCCCATGTGTTGGAGAAAACTACTGTTTGGGCGCATGTCAGGGCTCGGAAGGGAAGGAGTGAAGCTTTTGAATGTACACTTTGATGGAATGGTCTTTGGGCGTCATATCACGTTCTCAGAGCCCCTGATGTGCCTCAACAGTGGAAATGCCCAACAAGTGCCCCCTTTTTGGAAGTTATAGCTGATTTTTGAATTCTATAATGTAGCGTCATATGTCAGTTGTGTAGGACAACCTGACGAACACTACACAACTGACGTATGACAACCTGACGAACACTACGTCAGCTAGGAAATGCTGGCCTGGTACAATTCGAGGTCCTTCACTTCCGGAAGTACTGGGGCCCGCTACGTCACCGCTGACAAATATTAGGGCCTTGATAACTGTCTCCTAAAAGTGAAGGGCCGGTGGTGTCAAACTTGATTCATGATTGCGTCACGAAATCAGGAATCAGTGGCTCATAATTTTCGGGGGGCGAGGTCCATATGGGATCAGTAGTGGAGGCTGCTGGATCATCTTCTCCCCTGCAACGACTGCGGGGCGGTCCAGCAGCACCTGAGAAGGAGGAGGAAGACGACGAGGAGTCGGAAAAATAAAGAAATGTGGGATCCTCGCCCTCGCTGTCAGTGTTGGAGGCAAGAAAAGCGTATGCCGCCTCCACTGAATAGCGAGTTTGGGATAAGTGGGACATTTTTTGTTATGTATGTGGTACGTGTGTGTCAGTACTTTATTTAGAGTGTGTGGAAAAAGGAACTACTGTATGTGGTGCAAACAGCGAGCACAAGTGTGGATTGGTGAATTATGTCACCGATAAACACTCGGCGGCTACTGAATGTACGCACGGATGTGTGTGGAGTGGGAAGCAGGGAATTGGGGTGTATGAGGGGAGATCAGAGATGGACTTACCAAAGTCTTCTCTTTTCTTAGATCAGCAGCAGGACCGGTGCAGGAGACCAGAAGCCCAGAGCAGGAGACCGGGACCCGGAGCAGGAGACCGGGAGCCCGGAGCAAGAGACTGGAAGCAGGAGACCAGGAGCCTGGAGCAGGAGACTGGGAGCCCGGAGCAGGAGACCTGGAGCAGGAGACCGGGAGCCTGGAGAAGGAGCCCGGAGCAGGAGACAGAGCCTGGAGCAGGAGACGGAGCCCAGAGCAGGAGACCGGGAGCCCAGAGCAGGAGATGGAGACCCAGAGCAGGAGACAGGGAGACCAGAGCAAAAGACCGGTACTGGAGCTGGAGACCAGAACCGAGAGAATTAACAGGGACACTGGGGTGAGGGGGATTGGGGTGGGAAGGGGGGTAAAAAGATGGGGGAGTGGGGAGAGGGGGATAGGGGTGGATGAGGGGAGATCAGAAATGGACTTACCAAAGGGTCAGCAGGATCAGCAGCAGGACCGGAACAGAAGACCCAAACAGGAGCCGGAGCCCGGAGCAGGACACTGGGGGCCCGGAGCAGGACACTGGGAGCCTGGCGCTGGAGACCGGAAGCGGCGCTGGAGCCCGGGAGTCCGGAGCAGGAGACCGGGAGACTGGAGCAGGAGACCGGTAATGGAGCTGGAGACCACAACTGAGAGAATAAACAGGGACACTTGGGTGAGGGGGATTGGGGTGGGAAGGGGGGTAAAAAGACGGGGGAGTGAGGAGAGGGGGATTGGGGTGGATGAGGGGAGATTAGCGATGAGCGAGCACTAAAATGCTCGGGTACTCGTTGCTTGGGTCGAGCAAATTGGGATACTCGGGTGCTCGACCCGAGCAACGAGCCCAATGTAAGTCTATGGGAAACTCGAGCATTTTTCAGGCGACTCCCCCCGGCCGTCTGCAGAGGGCCTAAAAATTGCCCAAATTGATGGGAACAGTGCTCAATTGACATGGGAACAGCATGGGGAAGACCCCTGGAAGCATTTCTGACTCCCAGGTCACTGCTGTTAACAACGTTGTCAGAGTATTACGCCACTTTTCGGACTCGCAATAAAACATACAAAAACAAAACAAAAATGGATTTCCCTGGGAAAAATGTTAAGGAACATCCTTTCCAGGGTAATGACTTGTATAAAAGGCAAAATAAATAACCAGAATCAAAAATACTCCTCCACACCTTGGGCTATATTCACATGTTGCGTTTTTGATGCGTTTTTACACTTTCGCATTGCTTTCAACCAAGACAAATGCATTCACCAAATGTAATTTTAACATTTTACAACCTTATCTGGCCATGTGGTGTGTGACACATCATCAGACACATGCATACAGTGCTGAAAAGACATGGGAACAGCATGGGGAAGACCTCTGGAAGCATCTCTGACATCCAGGTCACTGCCTAAAAGTGTGCCCATCATAAATGATCCTTGGCGCATGCGAAGATCCCTCCCGCCATGCACCTGTCATTGCAGACTTGCAACAATCACCGTCCACGTCCTTGTCCCACTGCAGCGTTCAGTTGTCCCTACCCTATACCTTGGAATGCAAGCGCAAGTATGCAGGCAGCCAGCCACCCACCCACCCACAGGCTGCAATACTATACTGCCAAATTTTTGACAGCTGCTTGCACTTAAAATGTGGCCTATTAAGCTCGTGGAGGCGGAAGCTTTTCACAACCTCATGCCGGCGGCGGCCGGGTGTCCATACTCGGTCCCCAGCCACCACTATATTTCCGGGTATCGCCTCCACCTTCCACAAGCACGTGGACAGGTGAATGTGGCCAGGGACGGTATGGAGCGAGTCCACAACTTTTTTTTGCTGACAGTTGTATTTAGCTCAGTGAAAGGACTGGCATAGAGGGAAACCCTATCTAGCCTGCATGTCATTTCTCACAGGAAGTCCTGTAAAGCTGCTTGCACTTGAAATGTGGCCTTTTAGGCTCGTGGAGGCGGAAGCTTTTCACAACCACATGCCTCATGCCTCGTGTCCATACTCGGTCCCTGTTACGGGTCCGGGTGGTGGAACCTCTGTGCCGAGGTGCAAGGAGGGACCCAGAGGGGCGTGACTAAGTATCCACCCGAACCAACCCTGGTCGTACGGCAGCTAACAACACCGTGACCAGGGAGGATCCCAGCTGAGGGACCAGGTGCTACTCTGGGGACGACCTTGTAAGAGAGCAGGTGGCTCTCACGGGTCAGATGGCTGAGACTGACCGGTATGGCGGATGGACACGGCAAGCAGGCGGAAGTCTCTGGTAGCAGACAGGTGGTCACAGTTCAGGAAAGCAGGGCAAGTAGCAGCCTTTAGGTTTACCAGGAAGGTGGTCACAGCAAGTGACGGCAGGGTCTCCAGGCAGGCTGGCAGGAAACAGGCAGGTTCTCCCAGGTGAGCGGGCAGACAGACGAGGCGGGTAACTGGTAGGTAACTGGTGGGCGCTCCCAGGTGAGCCGGCAGACAGACGAGGCAGATAACTGGCAGGTAACAGGTGGGCGCTCCCAGGTGAGCGGACTGACGGACACAGCAGGTAACAGGCGGGTGCTCCCAGGTGAGCGGCCAGACGGACGAGGCAGGTAACTGGTGGGCGCTCCCAGGTGAGCAGGCTGGCAGGCTCGGCAGGTAAGGGGCAGAAAACAGGCTGGCAGGCAGGATGAGAAGTCAGGCTAGCAGTGGGACCTGAGGGCTGAAGCACAGATCAGACACAGTGCAAACAACTTTGCTCGGGCACCTCCATTTTGGAGGAGGTGCCTTATATATGGGAGGTCCTCCGGCAATTGGCCGGGGACTCCTTAGGACGACATGCGCGGTCCCTTTAAGAGAGGGGGAGCGCGCGCGACCTAAGCACACAGCCGGGGAAGGAGCGCGTGCCGGAAGCAGCGGGGAGAGCTAGAGGACGCCGCGCCAGGAGCGGGGAGGTGAGAGGGACGGCGTCTCTGCCTAGCAAGGGACAGAGACGCCGATGCTACAGTCCCCAGCCGTCACTATTTCTCCTGGTGTTGTCTCCATCTTCTACAAGCGTGGGTCCCTGAACATTACTGCTGGTACTTTTTTGTGGGAATTTGCTGGCCTCCTACCATCCTGGAATATTTCAAGCAAACTATGGTACGACACCATAGTATTAGCACTGCCCCCAGTACCAGTAGCGAAGCCATCCCCAATTTCCTTCTCAGGAATTTTATTTGGTAGACTGATTGGCTGCCCAAATACATTTTCTCACAAAGGAGCTGAAGATAGAGTGGCAGTAGGTGCAAGTTTCTCCAGCCTGTTAGATATTAGAGGATGAACGGAAGCACATTGGATCAGTGGTTAGCACTGAAGCCTTGCAGCGCTGGGATCCTGGGTTCAAATCCTAGCAAAGGACAATATCTGCAAGGACTTTGCATGTTCTCCCCATGTTTGCGTGTGTTTCCTCCTCAGTAAAAAAACAGCCATAGAGTGTCCGGGAACCTTCCCACACACTTTTCTTAACCAGGACTACTTCTCGGCAGGGTTGGATGGTCCCACCAGAGAATCCTCTGGTGTGCCTTGGCTTCTACCTCAGGAGAGTTCATGATAGTGCTAACTTTGCAGCTACTATGGGGCTCTTGAGCGGGTGAGAAAGGTTAGCCCTCAGAATCAAATCCTCTGGTGGGCACAATGTTTTTCAATCTGAAACAGCTTCTCAGTGGGAGTTGTATTTCACCACAGCCATATTCTTTAGCTCGGTGAAAGGACTGGCATAGAGGGAAACCGTATATACCCTGGCTGTCATTTCTCTGTCACCAGATTCCGCCCATTGTCACACACGACCATGCCTGGCTGTATGTTCAGCAGTGAAAGCCACAGATCAGGCTGCTGTGTTACAGCTTTCAACAACTCTGCAGTGCTGGGCGGTTTGTCAATTAAGCATTAAGCATGTTATCTTCAGCACAGCCTGTTGCCGCTTGGCCAAGGCAGTGCTGCAGTGCTGTCAGCTTGTGACTGATGTGATCATTTAGGAGATGGAGGAGGAGGTGCATGAGCTGAACAATGTGATTACATTGAGGTTAAATTGGTGACGCTGTTTTTTATACTAAAGAAAGATCCTATGGTTTTGTTTTTTTTACGTTTTTAAGACAAATGCATTCACCGGGAAATGTCATTGTAATATTTTACAACCTTATCTGGCAATGTGGTGTGTGACACATCATCAGATACATTTATTTATGATGGAGGGACTCTGGAAGTCATAAAGCATATTTTTAAAGGGACATCAGACGGCCCTTACTATTCTTAAAAGGCCAGCAGTCGGCCCTAGCTATTGTTAGAGAGCCATCAGCCGGCTATCCTTTGTTGCTCCCATTATTAACAAGTGGGTCTCCTATACTGTTATTGCGTATCCAGTGGCTGCAAGGGCAGCCAAAAATTTGGACACAACCCAATACCCCTTTGAAGAGACATAGAGGAGCATCTCAGTAAAAAACATGTTCCCATTATAAAGGAGCGGGTCTCCTATAGTGGTGCCCATGCTGTGACTGCAAGGGCTGCCAAAATTTTGGAAAAACCCCACTAAGAATTTAAAGACACACAGAGCAGGGCCACAGTAACAAGTACAACATGTTCCCATTAGAAATGAGAGGGTCTGCTATACAGTTATAGGGTATGCAGTGAGTCCAACGGCTGACCAACTTTAGGAAAAACCCCACTAAGAATTTAAAGAAACACCGAGCAGGGCCACAGTAACAAGTACGACATGCTCCCATTAGAAAGGAGAGGGTCAGCTATACAGTTATAGGGTATGCAGTGAGTCCAACGGCTGACCAATTTTAGGAAAAACCCCACTAAGAATTTAAAGACACACGGAGCAGGTCCACAGTAACAAGTACGACATGTTCCCATTAGAAAGGAGAGAGTCTGCTATACAGTTATAGGGTATGCAATGAGTCCAACGGCTGACCAATTTTAGGAAAAACCCCACTAAGAATTTAAAGACACATGGAGCAGGGCCACAGTAACAAGTACGACATGTTCCCATTAGAAAGGAGAGGGTCAGCTATACAGTTATAGGGTATGCAGTGAGTAGAGATGAGCGTTGTTCTACTCGAACTGTTCGCCAATCTCAAATTCGAGCTGTTTTGGGCGGTGTTCGAGCCGTTCGGCGAACACGAACAATTTGAGAAAAATTCGGCTGTTCGAGGTTATGTTCGATAACTGTTCGTGCACCAAAATCATAACTGGATTTTTTCTCAGTAATGATGAAAATTAATGTTAATACGCAGTTTGAGTGTACAGCGGGGTGGGGGGAGGGGCAGGGGATGGATCTCTGCAGGAACAATGAAGATCTCCATTTTTTTTTTCTCTTTCCCGCATTTACAGTGGGGAGGTGCAATCTGTCAGCCTATCAGCAGCGCACACACGGAGCGAAGTGCTTTTTTTCACACAAGCAAGGGCATGTGTCATTGGCAGTGTATGTCACATGTCCTTGCCCTATAAGACCAAGCCATTTTCCCCGTCGCCACCATTTTCTCACTGCTGCAGCTGCGTGTTAGACGGCACCGCTGTTGCTGTGTGCGCTATAACTTGTTAATTTCAAGCCAATTTTCGCACAAATCTACAGATAGCTTGGGAGTAGGGAATAGTTGTGATTGCAGTCCTTTTAAGGACTAGGTTACAGCATTTCCTACGACTTTTATCAGGCAGGTCTGTGCTCTTAAATAGATAGATTGTGGGAGTAAAGACTAATTATAATTGGAGTCCTTTTCAGGACTAGGTTACATCAGTTCCTATCAGTTTTTGCCAGGCAGGTCTGTGCCAGTGCTGTGCAAGTTTTTTTCACAGCATTTGGCTGAATCTAGCAAAGCTAATCCTTTTTGGCCTATTGCAGAGTGTGTTAGTCAGTGGAGAAGCCTATCTGTGTTGCAAGATATACCACCTGTGTATAGAATACCAATTTTTTTACTGCACCTAGTGAAGTAAAATCTTTTGGGCATAGCATCATTCTATTAGTCCATCTATACTGACCTCCATCAGGTTGCAAATTGAATATAATTTTTTTCTGCATCTAGCTCTGAAAAAATATTGGGCTTCTAGCTGTGTGTGGGACTTGTTGTATTAGTCCATCTATACTGACCTCCATCAGGTTGCAAACTGAATATATTTTTTTCTGCATCTACCTCTGAAAAAATATTGGGCTTCTAGCTGTGTGTGGGACTTGTTCTATTAATCCATCTATACAGACCTCCATCAGGTTGCAAACTGAATATATTTTTTTCTGCATCTACCTCTGAAAAAATATTGGGCTTCTAGCTGTGTGTGGGACTTGTTGTATTAGTCCATCTATACTGACCTCCATCAGGTTGCAAACTGAATATATTTTTTTCTGCATCTACCTCTGAAAAAATATTGGGCTTCTAGCTGTGTGTGGGACTTGTTCTATTAATCCATCTATACAGACCTCCATCAGGTTGCAAACTGAATATATTTTTTTCTGCATCTACCTCTGAAAAAATATTGGGCTTCTAGCTGTGTGTGGGACTTGTTGTATTAGTCCATCTATACTGACCTCCATCAGGTTGCAAACTGAATATATTTTTTTCTGCATCTACCTCTGAAAAAATATGTGGCCTTCTAGCAGTGTGTGGGACTTTCTCTATTAGTCCATCTATACTGACCTCCATCAGGTTGCAAACTGAAAATAATTTTTTTCTGCATCTAGCTCTGAAAAAATATTTGGCCTTCTAGCAGTGTGTGGGACTTTCTCTATTAGTCCATCTATACTGACCTCCATCAGGTTACAAATTAAAAATAATTTTTATCTGCATCTACAGTACCTCTGAAAAAATATTTGGGCTTCTAGCTGTGTGTGGGACTTGTTCTATTAGTCCATCTATATTGACCTCCATCAGGTTGCAAATTGAATATAATTTTTATCTGCATCTAGCTCTGAAAAAATATTTGGCCTTCTAGCAGTGTGTGGGACTTTCTCTATTAGTCCATCTATACTGACCTCCATCAGGTTGCAAATTGAATATAATTTTTATCTGCATCTAGCTCTGAAAAAATATTTGGCCTTCTAGCAGTGTGTGGGACTTTCTCTATTAGTCCATCTATACTGACCTCCATCAGGTTGCAAATTAAAAATAATTTTTATCTGCATCTACCTCTGAAAAAATATTTGGGCTTCTAGCTGTGTGTGGGACTTGTTCTATTAATCCATCTATACAGACCTCCATCAGGTTGCAAACTGAATATAATTTTTTTCTGCATCTAGCTCTGAAAAAATATTTGGCCTTCTAGCAGTGTGTGGGACTTGTTCTAATAGTCCACCTATACTGACCTCCATCAGGTTGCAAATTCAAAATAATTTTTTGTCTGCATCTAGCTCTGAAAAAATATTTGGCCTTCTAGCAGTGTGTGGGACTTTCTCTATTAGTCCATCTATACTGACCTCCATCAGGTTGCAAACTGAATATATTTTTTTTCTGCATCTACCTCTGAAAAAATATTGGGCTTGTAGCTGTGTGTGGGACTTGTTCTATTAATCCATCTATACAGACCTCCATCAGGTTGCAAACTGAATAAAAAATTTTTCTGCATCTACCTCTGAAAAAATATTTGGGCTTCTAGCTGTGTGTGGGACTTGTTCTATTAGTCCATCTATACTGACCTCCATCAGGATGCAAATTGAATATAATTTTTTTCTGCATCTAACCCAGCCAATAGTTTTGGCCTAATACCACAGTTTGGCCACTCAGCTCTGCTCGGTTCCCATCCATTGTTTTTTTGTGCAAACAACTCCAGAGTTGTGAATTAGTTAACCACCAAAATGAGTGGAAAAAGGCCTGCTGCTGGTGGAAAGGGGAATAGGCGTGTTGGGAAGGGGAAAAAAGGTTGTGTCCGTGGGGTAGGTGTTAAAGCAACAGTAACATCTGCAGAAGAAAGACCATCTTCCAGCCAAACTAAAATGTCTACTTCTTTTAGCGGACAATGTGATAAGATCCCTTTCTTACGGCCACGCCAATCGCTACAAATTCCAGATGAGGCACAAAAACAGCAGGTGCTTCAACGGATATCAAGTGCTCCTTTAAGTGGGCTCTCCTCCACATCAACTTCAACATCACAAATACTCCAGTCCTCAAAGGTGTCACCCCAATCGCACTTGCTTCCTCACAGCTCCCAAATCTCCAGCTGCCCGTCTGAGTATGAGGTAGAACAGATGGTTGAGTCTGCAGAGCTGTTTACTCATACTATAGCCTGGGAATCAGAGGTCGGCTCCAGCGCTTCTGTGAATCCAGACGAGGAAATGATCTGCACTGATGCCCAGAATCTTTATGAGTCGGATCCAGGACCAGACGCAGAAGGTTCTGACCATAATGTAGACCCTCATTCCCAAACTGTAACTCCTGTTGATGGAGACAATGAGGAAGACGATTATAAGACTCAAATACCTGATTGGAGCGACAACTTTAGTTTTTTGTCAGGGCAGGAACAGGTTGGCTCTGAGGACGACGGGTGTGATAACGCACAGGGTGATGATGATGAGGTTGGAGATCCCACTTACTGTCAACCCACAGTCAGCCAAGAGATGAGGTCAGCAGAGGAGGTGGAGGAAGATGCTAGTGACGACGAGGTCAGGTTGCGCCTTCCTGGACAGAGACGTAGTACTGGAAGCACGTCAACAACTGCATCCTCAAACACAACTCTGCCTCTCACCACAAGTCGTGGTGGCTCTTCAGGTCGCATGGGTGCTAAGCCTTGCATAGCCTGGGCATTTTTTCAGATCGATAAAGATGACCCAACTCGTGTTATCTGTAACATTTGTCAGCAAAAGCTAAGTAGAGGTCAAAAAATACATAGTTTGAGTACTTCATGCATGAACCGGCACATGGACATGAAGCATAAGTTGCAGTGGGAAGCTCAGTGTGCTACAATGCGGCTTAGCCGGCCGGGCCAACCACCGTCTGCCATATCTTGTGCATCCGCGGCCTCTTCATCCTCTGTGACTGGGGGGACAGCAGTCACACCTGTTTTGGGGCGCAGACCTGCCACCTCTTTACCCGCAACAGCCAGCGTGATTGGCAGGTCATCATTTTCTTTGGAGGTGGTAACACCAGCTGGTGTTGAGCGCTGTCCGACATCGATAGCACCACCTTTGGATCAAGGCAACCTAACATGTCCGCCTGCATCTTCCTCACAGACCGGCAGTTTGCCGGGGACACCCTTATCAACCCCGTCTAAGCACAATAGCCAGCCCTCGGTCCCTCAGATGTGGACAAGTAAAAGACGTTTTCCTCCTAGCCATGAGAAAGCTAAGAGGTTGAATTTCACCATCTGCAAGCTCTTGGCTACAGAAATGCTGCCTTTCCGCCTGGTGGACACAGAGGATTTTCGAGACCTTATGTCCGTCGCAGTGCCCCAGTACCAGATGCCCAGTCGGCACTACTTCTCAAAGAAAGGTGTGCCTGCGCTCCACCAGCATGTCGCACACAACATCACCGCTTCTTTGAGAAACTCTGTGTGTGACAGGGTGCATTTCACCACAGACACTTGGACGAGTAGGCATGGACAGGGGCGTTACATGTCGCTGACTGGGCACTGGGTAACTATGGTGACAGCAGGACAAGGGGCTGCTGTCCAAGTCTTGCCATCCCCACGAGTTGTGCGTCAATCCTCTTTATGTCAAAGTTCCTCCACTGCTTCTGCCTCCTCAACCTCCTCTCGGTCTTCCACCTGGACCCAAAGCCTGTCTGGTCATGCCACAAGCTTTCTAACTGCGCAGAAGGGATCCTGCACACCTCCTTACTATGCTGGCAGTAGGGCTCAACGTCATCAGGCGGTTTTTACATTGAAATGTCTGTGAAATGTGAGTCACACAGCTGAGGAGTTGTGGTCAGCTCTGGAGAACCAATTTCATGAATGGTTGTCTCCACTGGACCTGAAACCAGGGAAGGCCGTGTGCGACAATGCTGCAAACCTGGGTGCGGCACTTCGCCGGGGCAATGTCACACACGTGCCTTGTATGGCTCACGTGTTGAACCTGGTTGTCCAGCAATTTCTAGCCCACTATCCCAGACTAGATGGCCTTCTGCAGAGGGCACGGTCGCTGTGTGCTCACTTCCGCCGTTCGCATCCCGCAGCTCAGCGACTTACATCTCTACAGAAGTCGTTGGGCCTGCCACTTCACCGGCTAAAATGCGATGTGCCTACCCGGTGGAATTCAACTCTGCACATGTTGCAGCGACTGTGGCAGCACCGACAAGCCCTGGTGCAATACGTTCTGACGTATAGCCTGGGCCAACGAGATCCAGAGGTGGGGCAAATCACGCTGGAGGAGTGGTCTCAGATCAGGGACCTATGCACCCTTCTGCACAGTTTTGAAATGGCGACGAAGATGTTTAGTGCTGACGATGCCATTATCAGCATGACTATTCCGGTGATTTACATGCTGGAGCACATGTTAAACAGAATTCGGAGTCAGGTGGTGGCACAAGAGGAGGTGGAGGGAGTAGAGGAGGAGGAGTTGTATGCGGAAGGGCTAACATCTGCAAGGTCCAGACGGTCGGCAGCACCAAGGCGGCAGGCATGTGAGGGTGGGGGAGATGGTTTTACCAGGGCGCATGGTAGCAGCCAAACTAGTGAGGAAGGTGCAGGAGCCCAGGAAGAAGTGGAGGACGAACTGATGGAAGACTCATCAGATGAGGGAGACCTTGATCACATTTCTGTTGTGCGAGGTTGGGGGGAGAGGACAGAGGAAGGAAGCATGATTGTTACCTCGCCACCAACACAACAGGGACTTGGTGCTCCTGGATGCGCAACACACATGAGTGCCTTCTTGCTGCACTACCTGCAACATGACCCTAGAATTAGAAATAATCCTGACTACTGGGTTGCCACACTGTTAGATCCCCGGAACAAAAGTAAATTTGCAGAAATTATTCCTGCCATAGAAAGGGATGCACGCATGCAGGAGTATCAGCAGAGACTGTTGCAGAATCTTACATGTGCTTTTCCACAAAATACCAGTGGTGCACGTAGTGAATCTCACAGTTCCAACATGACAACCGTGGGACCGTCAAGTGTTCAGCACTCAAACCGTAACAGAACCACAGTATCTGCTGGTAACATCAATTTTGCGGAATCATTTCACCACTTTTTTAGCCCATCCTTTGCAAGGCCACAGGAGACAAGAAGTCTGACACATAGTCAACGCCTAGAGACGATGGTACAGGAGTATCTCAAAGTAAACATTGAAGCCATGACTGTGTCACTGGACCCTTGCTCTTTTTGGGCTTCCAATCTGGATAAATGGCCGGAGCTAGCCACTTACGCCTTGGAGATCTTGTCATGCCCCGCAGCCAGCGTTCTGTCTGAACGTGTGTTCAGCGCTGCTGGTGGTGTGCTGACAGATAAGCGCACGCGGCTCTCCACTGATAATGTAGACAGACTCACGTTCATAAAGATGAACAAATCATGAATCCGAAACGACTTTTCTACCCCTGTGTCATCCTGGGGAGAGTAAAAGCTTGATGATTGGTTAAAATCACCCTACCAACCGTTTTAAGCTTTCAAATTACTAATCATGTTTATCTGTATCTTGGCTGGAAAATAATTTGGGCTTTGTAGCAGTGTGCAGCACTGATTCTATTAGGCCATCTATAATAAGCTCCACCAGATTTAAAATTACTAATCATGTTTATCTGTATCTTGACTGGAAAATAATTTGGGCTTTGTAGCAGTGTGCAGCACTGATCCTATTAGGCCATCTATACTAAAGCTTCACCAGATTTAAAATTAATAATAATTTTTAGCTGCATCTAGCCCGGAAAATAATTTTGGGGCTCCGAGATGCGCAAGACACATAAGTGCCTTCTTGCTGCACTACCTGCAGCATGACCCTCATATTGTCAGAATTCGAAGTAATCATGACTACTGGGTTGCCACACTCTTAGATCCCCCAAACTTTTCGATCAACCTTTTCATTTTAATAAAGACCAAAAAAATGGTCATTTTTGAAATTATAAGCATTACCAGGTTGTTAGAAACTGAAATCAAACAGTTTTCAACTCAAAACTTTATTCTAGGTGATGTTACATTTTCACATAGGACCCCTTGTTCGAAAGGAGCTTCTGAACTCTCTCGTCCATTGAATTTGTCAGGTTTTGGATGGTTTCTGCTTCAATTGTTTTGCATGAGGACAGAATACCCTCCCAGAGCTGTTGCTTAGATGTGAACTGCCTCCCGCCATCATAGACACTCCTTTTAATGATGCTCCAAAGGTTCTGAATGGGGTAGAGGTCAGGGGAGCATGGGGGTCACACCATAAGTTTGTCCCCTTTTATGCCCATATCAGCCAGAGATGCAGATGTTTTATGTGCAGCATGAGATGGTGCATTATCATGCAAAAAAATGATCTTGCTGTGAAATACACGGTTCTTCTTCTTGAACCATGGCAGGAAGTGCTGTTTGAGAAAATCCACATACATTATGGAGTTCATCTTTAGCGCCTTCAGGGATCCTAAAGGGGCCGACAATCTCTCTCCCCATGATTCCAGCCCAAAACATTACTCCACCTCCTCCTTGTTGGCGCTGTAGCCGTGTTTGCGTGGGGTGTCCATCAACCAGCCATCCTCCACTCCATCCATCTGGACCATCGAGCGCTGCACGGCACTCATCCGTGAACAAAACAGTTTTGAAATCAGTCTTCATGTAATGTTTGGCCCACTGGAGCCGTTTCTGCTTGTGTGAAGTGGATAGAGGAGGTCGACAGGATGGCGTATGCACAGCTGCAAACCTCTGAAGGACCCTGCATCTTGTTGTTCGGGGGACGTTGGAGGCACCAGCAGCTTCAAAAACTTGTCTGCTGCTATGACAAGGCTTTTTTGCCGCTGCTCTTTCAACCTGACGTAATTGCCTGTAGGAAAGAGTCCTCAATTTGCCCTTATCAGCACGCACACGTGTGTACTGTGAATCAGCTACATACTTCTTGATTGCCAAGACACTTCATCCTGATCATCGCACAATGTTGATTGTAGTCATGCCTTGACCTAAACACTCCACAATTTGTTGCTTCTCAGCAGCCGACACATCCTTTTTCTTTCCCATTTTGGCAGAAAATGTAGGCTGCTTAATAATGTGAGACAGCCTTCTTAAGTAGTCTTGCCTTTCATTGGACACACCTGCCAAACTAATTAGCACAGGTGTCTGCAATTGCTTACAGTGATATAAAGAGCCCTGACACACATCACCATCAATGTGTTTAACTGACAAACAAACAAATTCTTCCCTTATCACTCCTAAACACTTTTTGCATAATAATTTGGAACACAGTGTACATGTGCTTTTCCACAAAACACCAGTGGTTCACGTAGTGAATCTTACAGTTCTAACTTGCGAACCGTGGTCTGTATGGAGTTGTTCAATAAAGGGCCCAAAATTAAGATAACATAGATGGGAGAGGTCTCTATGAATAGGAATTCCTAAGTATTTGATACCCTGTGAGGGCCAGGCAAAGGGAAAGTTGGACTGGATGGAATCCTATATGGATTTGGGGAGGGAGACATCGAGGGCCTCAGACTTCGCTGCATTGATTTTAAAATTTGACCATGTAACAAAGTGATCTATTTCAGCCATAACAGCATGGATGGATATATGTGATTGAGTGATATATACTAGGACATCATCAGTAAATAGAGAGCACTTGTACTCGGTGCCTCCCACCTCAATCCACCTAATATTGGGGTTATGGCGAATTGATGAGAGCAGGTGCTCCGTCACTAGGATGTATAAGAGAGGGGACAGAGAACATCCCTGCCTTGTCCCATTGGTGATTGTGAAAGGTGATGAAAATGTTCTGACGCGCCCCCTGGGCCTTGGGACACCCGGAGCCGGACCCTTTTTGGTGGATGCTGGTGGTTGTAGACTCCGTGGCGGCGACCCGGTTCCGTGGCTCAGGGCGGTCAAACCAGTGGCGGAACTATTTATGTGGTTTTGATGTTTAAATGTCCGACTACGCCACCCGTGGATTGCGGTCAGAGTGAACCGCCGCTCCAGGGCAGACCGCTGAGGCTGGTGTTGTGGGTGCAGCAGAGCGTAGCATAACTCCCCACGGGAGGAGTATAGCCTCAGGGCAGTGTATGCGGAGGATGGGGGTGATGGTGCAGGGCAGCAGCAGTAACGACACGGAGTCAGTGATGCAGTCCAGGGCCTTTACTCACAGTTCTTATTATCCAGACCACGTCTGCAGGTAACGGCTGCCCACGTCATACTGTGCTCACCAGGTGAGGGGCTCAGACAACTCCCAGATAACTTTGGAGCGCTTCACAGGACCCCCTTTGTGTGTCCTTTGTCTGGCCTTTCTTACCAACCCTTCTGTCCGGCTGCCTCGGGCCTCCTCTTGGTAAACTTGGCGCCAGTTTCCCTGACCCTATGTGGTGCCTTCCTAGCGGGTGTAGCGAGGGGCTGCGCCACATAAAATGTCACAGCCTCCTGTTTCTAGCTGAGGGTCGTTTCCTGCCTCCACTAGTTTCGGGGACCGGTCTCCCCCTTCGGCTTGACCCCTCCACGCAGGTGGATTCGGGCGTACGGTGGCGACTCGCCCGTCCGCACCCCTGGGATCCCTTCGTTCCTCGTTCCTGGAGCCTTCTCCGCTCCTCTTCCTTCCTTCTCCCTCTTCCAGGCCTGGGCCTCTGTTACTAGGCCCGCCTCCGGAGCAGAGCTCATACAGAGCCCCTGCTCCCTGCCACTTCTGCTCAGACTTCTCTGCACTGAACTAAGATGGTGCCCACCTTTTATACTCCCTTCTCAATGCACCCAGGAACTGCTTCCTCCCTGCTCCTGCACTACACGGTTCCCCTTCCTCAGTGTTCCCTCCCCCCACTCCAGCCAGGGACAGGGACTGTCGTGCCCATCTCAGGGGCATATTGGTCGCCCTGCCCCACGGCAATGTGGTGTAATGCATGCAGGTGTCGGGTCCTGATCCACACTACATCCTTACCTGAGAGTGAGATATCACACCTCTGGGTGAGGTGCAATACCTCTGTAGCAACCGAGCCCTCAGGGTGCTACAGTTCCATTTATCTTCAGCCTAGGTGACGTATTGCGATACAGGGCCATGATTTTGGCTATAAAAGGGTCCCCTAGACCTCTACCCCAAGCTTTTTAAGAGAATCATTTATGGCGTGCCAGCAGACTCTATGGAATGCTTTCTCAGCATCCAACGAGAGTATCTAATTACAAATTTTTAACTGCATCTAGCCCAGGAAATACTTTGTGCCTAGTAGCAGTGTCTGCTAGTCAGCGGATTATCCCGGCTGTTAAGCGAGCTACACCACCTGTAGTTTGGACACTTAATTTTTTCAAAGGAAATGCTTCGGGACCACGGGATACTCAGTGAAGAGCATCAGGAGGCACCCCAAGGCATAGGGGCTGGGACTGGCAGTAGGATGCCTTGCGGTGGACAGCCGAGCTCGATCCTTATAAAAGCTTTTTAACTGCAGCAGCTTTAGTGGACGCTACTGGAGCTGGAATTACGCGGCTGCTGGCATGAGACTTGCCCTCCAATAGATCCTTGTAAATGGATTTAAAGTGTATTCATTCAAATTAGAGAGACAATTTAAATTAAAAAGCTTAGAGCTGCCTCCACCACAGGGGGGCTCGCTCGACCCACCAGCGGACAGGCACCAGTATTGGGAGAGGAGGGCTGGCCGTCAGGGTTCACCGCGGCTCTGGCACAAACCCGGCGACGCGGAGGTGGCACGGACAGGAGCGGACTGAACGTGTCGGCTTCTCACTTTTTGGATTTTAGAAGGGCATGACATGCCTATATCTGTGTCTCCCCTTCCTTTTACTCCTCCACCTCTTTTCTTTTCGCATGACTCTATGTACTTGTCACTTTTCCATGTGTTAGTTGTTTCTTCTGAGCAGTTTGTCAGCTTTTGGACACCTTTGAAGGTGTTTTCTATGTGTTTCTATGTGTTTTTGTTTGCCTGCCATTGGTTTTAACGGTGTTCGAAGGTGTTCGACGAACAGTTCGACGAACAGTTCGGCGAACACACGGGTGTTCGACGAACCGAACCGAACTCGAACACTACGGGGGTGGCTCAACACTAGCAGTGAGTCCAACGGCTGACCAATTTTAGGAAAAACCCCACTAAGAATTTAAAGACACACGGAGCAGGGCAACAGTAACAAGGTATGACATGTTCCCATTAGAAAGGAGAGGGTCAGCTATACAGTTATAGGGCATGCAGTGAGTCCAACTGCTGACCAATTTTAGGAAAAACCCCACTAAGAATTTAAAGACACATAGAGCAGGGTCACATTAGCGACAAATTCCCATTAGAAAGAAGATAGTCTGCTATACAGTTATAGGGTATGCAGTGAGTCTAACGGCTGACCAATTTTAGGAAAAACCCCACTAAGAATTTAAAGACACGTGGATCAGGGCCACAGTAACAAGGTACGACATGTTCCCATTAGAAAGGAGAGGGTCTGCTATACAGTTATAGGGTATGCAGTGAGTCCAATAGCTGACCAATTTTAGGAAAAACCCCACTAAGAATTTAAAGACACTTGGAGCAGGGCCACAGTAACAAGGTACGACATGTTCCCATTAGAAAGGAGAGGGTCTGCTATACAGTTATAGGGTATGCAGTGAGTCCAATGGCTGAACAATTTTAGGAAAAACCCCACTAAGAATTTAAAGACACATAGAGCAGGGCCACAGTAACAAGGTACGACATGTTCCCATTAGAAAGGAGAGGGTCTGCTATACAGTTAAAGGGTATGCAGTGAGTCCAACGGCTGAACAATTTTAGGAAAAACCCCACTAAGAATTTAAAGACACATGGAGCAGGGCCACAGTAACAAGGTATGACATGTTCCTATTAGAAAGGAGAGGGTCTGCTATACAGTTAAAGGGTATGCAGTGAGTCCAACGGCTGGACAATTTTAGGAAAAACCCCACTAAGAATTTAAAGACACACAGAGCAGGGCGACAGTAATGACAAATTCTTATTAGAAAGGAGAGAGTCTCCCACAGTGTTGGCCTATGCAGTGAATGCAAGGGCTGACAAAAATTTGGAGGCACTTCAATGACCCTTGGAAGAGTCGTGGTGGAGCGCCTCATAAAAAAATGTTCCCATTAGAAAGGAGTGGGCCTCCTATACTTGTAATGTCCATGCACTAAGTGTATGGGCTGACAAACATTTACCCCTGGGAGGTATACATGAACATACTGTATAAAAAAAAATTTTCACGGTTATCATAAACACCCTTTAAAAAATTATGTGGGTGTTGCATCACGGACCACGGTCACCCTGGTGATATGGTGATGGAGGATGAGGAGAAGGAGGAGGACAAGAGCAAATAGACAAAATCAGGAAGCGCATACCCATGTGTGGGTGTGAAAAGGTGCATGGGAATACACCTCCCAAGAAAAGACACTGGATTTGAGTTTATGTTACGCTGCTATCATTCGGTGGTGTTGAGAAGTCTGGCCCAATCCAGCCCTTGTTCATTTTTATAAGAGTCAGCCTGTCAGCATTTTCAGTTGACAGGCGGATGCGCTTATCAGTTATAATTCCGCCAGCGGCACTAAAAACCCGCTCTGATAAAACGCTAGCGGCAGGGCAGGCCAGGACCTCCAAGGCGTAGAGAGCCAGTTCATTCCACGTATCCAGCTTGGATACCCAATAATTATAAGGCACAGAGGAATCATGGAGGATGTTGGTACGGTCGGCAAGGTACTCCCTCAGCATCTTCCCAAACTTTGCACTCCTTGTGAGAGTACCCCGTGCCTCAGGGCCTGTGTGATGGGAGGGTCTGAGAAAACTCTCCCAGAACTTTGACAGTGTTCCTCTGCCTCTGCTGGATTGAAGTTGTGTCTCTCTCGCCTGTACTCCTTGGTTGTCCAACGAAGTGTGCCCTCTGCCGCCAGCGTTTTCAGATGGCAATTTTTGTAATAGTTCACCAACAAGGGCCTTCTGGTACTGCCCCATTTTTGTAGACCTGTCCGCCTCAGGAATAAGAGATATAAAGTTCTCCTTGGAACGTTTGTCTAGAAGTGTCACCAATCAGTAATGGCTGTCACCCAAAATTTTGAGAACGCGGGGGTCATGGGAAAGGCAGCATAACATAAACTCAGCCATGTGTGCCAGACTACTAACAGGCCAGACTTCAGTGTCCTCACTAAGAGGATGACTGATCATGCTCTCCTCCTCCTCCTCCTCTCTGTCTTCTGGCCATCCACGCTGAACAGACGGTATGACAGCTGTGCATGTAGTGCCGTCTATAGTGCATGAAACTAGCTCATGTCCTTCCTCCTCCCTCTCCTCCTCATTGTCACCCAATCCACGTTGGGATGAGATAAGACTTGGCTGTGTGTATTCACCTTGTATGGTTCCTTGCTCCATCTCATCGTGCTCCGCCTGCAATGCATCCTCTTTGATTGTGAGCAGAGAGCGTTTCAGAAGACAGAGAAGCGGGATGGTGACGCTATTTATGGTGTCATCGCCCCTCACCATCTTGGTGGAGTCCTCAAAGTTTTGGAGGATGGTACATATGTCTGATATCCATGTCCACTCCTGAGGCCTTATGTGTGGAGTCTGAACTGAATAGCGACGGCCTTGTTGATGCTGGTGCTCAACAACTGCCCTCTACTACTCACAAATCCTTCCCAACATCTGCAGTGTAGAGTTCCACTGCATGGGGACATCACACACCAGTCTGTGAGCCAGAAACTGCAAACACTGCTGAAACACGGCAAGGGCGGCGAAAGCTGTAGCTGACTTTCTAAAATGGGCACACAGGCGGAATACTTTAACAAGCAGATCCAGCAGCTCCGGGTAGGATTTGAGAAACCGCTGAACCACGAGGTTAAGCACATGGGCCAGGCATGGTACGTGTGTGAGCTCACCTTGCCTCAGAGCCGCCACCAGATTCCGGCCATTGTTCTGGCTGTAGGTTCAGCGGTGTGAGCCACAGATCTGCCTGCTCTTTCAGAGCTGTCCACAACTCTTCAGCATTGTGCAGTTTTTCACCTAAGCATATTAGCTTCAGCACAGCCTGTTGCCACTTGGCAGAGGCAGTGCTGCAGTGCTTCCAGCTTGTGACTGATGTGGTCATTTCGGAGATGGAGGCGGAAGAGGAGGAGGAGGCTGAGGAAGATAGTGTGCAGGAGCTGTAGACCGTGGGGGCAACCCTGATTGACGTAGGGCCAGCAATCCTTGGCGTCGGGAGGACGTGTTCCCTCCCAAGGTCCGACTGGGTCCCGGCTTCCACTATGTTAACCCAGTGTGCCGTCAGAGAGATGTATCATTCCTGCCCACAAGCACTTGTCCACGTGTCCGTGGTTAGGTGGACTTTACCGGTAACTGCGTTGTTGAGACCACGGCTAATGTTTTGGGACACGTGCTTGAGTAATGCGGGGACGGCACACCGGGACAAATAGTGGCGGCTGGGGACCGAGTACCGACAGACGGCTGCCGCCATCAGGTTGCGGAATGCTTCCGTCTCCATGAGCCTAAAAGGCAACATTTCGAGTGCAAGCAGTCGTGAAATGTGAGAATTTAGTAGTGTGGCCTGTGGGGCGTTGGCTGCATATTTGCACTTGCGTTGGAAGGACTGGGGTATGGACAACTGAGCGCTGCGCTGGGACATGGATATGGACGTGCTTCCCGATGCTGCTACTTGAGAGTGTGCAATGACGGGTGCAGGGCAGGAGGCATCTTCGCATGCACCATGGACAGGGGATTGGCTTGCATCCACAACAGCGGAAGAAGCAATGGTGCCACCTGCAGACACTGTTCCTGGACCCTGGGGTTCGGCCCACAAAGTCGGGTGCTTTGCTGCCATGTGCCTGATCATGCTGGTGGTGGTCAGGCTGGTCGTTTTGCCACCCCTGCATGATGATGGCCTGGCAGGTGGTGCAAATGACCTTTTGGGGGTTATCAGCAGAGTCTTTAAAAAACAACCAGACTCGGGATGACCTAACAGTTGTACTGGCAACTTCCTTTGTGTTACGGGGAACGGTTTCCTGCCTTCTGTCTGCGGCCACCACACTGTTTCTTCCTGCCTGTTGGGGTGCTCTGCCTCCCTCCCCCTGTGTGCTGCTGTCCTCGCTCTGCATGTCCTCCTGCCAGGTTGGGTCAGTTACTATATCGTCCACCACCTCGTGTTCCATTTCCGCACCCTGGTCCTCCTCCTGACTTTCTGGCAATTGGGTCTCATCATCGTCCACCTCTTGTCCTCTTGCAACACTTTCCCACCGTCACCTTCGTGTGACCGTGGCTGCTCAAATATTTGGGCATCGCTACACGCGATCTCCTCTTGCCCCGCTTCAAGTGGACCGGGCGATAGGCCCGAAACTATAAATGGAAAAGTGAACAGCTCTTCAGAGTGTCCAAAGGTGGGAACAGTTGTCTCTGGGTACTCGGCATGGTGGGAGGAAGGAGGATCAGGGTGAAGAATATGCGGTCCAGACTCACGGCTACTGAGACTTGACCGTGTGGAAGACAGGGTGGTGGTGGTGGCTAATTGACTGGAAGCATTATTCGCTATCCAACCAACAACCTTTTGACACTGCTCTAGGTTCAATAGTGGTGTGCTGTGGTCCCCTAGAAATTGGGACAAGAAGGTCAGGCAAGAAGATGTGGGTGTTTGTTGTGGCACAATTTCGGCTTGCCCACGGCCTTGTCCTCGGCCTCTGTATGCACCATTACCATCACGTCCAGTTCCCCGTCCCTTGCCTCGTGCCTTGCCCATTTTAAATGGAGGACAGTATCTTCCATGCTCACTACAAATGACTTCGTTTGGAGCGAACTTATATGTGAGCTGTTTGACGGAGAAAACACAGTTTTAAATACCTGGCCTGTAGGTAAGTAGTTTGAACAGCAAACTGCTGTGAATTGCTTCACTGACACACTGAAATTTTTTTTTAATGGAGCCCAGAAATGGCAGTATTTTCTGAAAACGTATATGTGATCTGTGTAACGGAGAAAAGACAGTTTTAAATACCTGGTCTGTAGGTAACTGTTTTGAACAGCAAACCAGTGTCAAAAACTTTGCTGTCACACTGAAAGAAATTTTTAATGGAGGCCAGAAATGGCAGTATTTTGTGAAAACGTATATGTGAGCCGTGTGACGGAGAAAACACGGTTTTAAATACCTGGCCTGTAGGTAACTATTTTGAACAGCAATCTGGTGTCAATTGCTTCATTGACATACTGAAAATTTTTTTTAATGGAGGCCAGAAATGGCAGTATTTTCTGAAAACATATATGTAATCCGTGTGACGGAGAAAACACAGTTTTAAATACCTGGCCTGTAGGTAACTGTTTTGAACAACAAACCAGTGTCAAAAACTTTGCTGACACACTGAAAATTTTTTTTAATGGAGTCCAGAAATGGCAGTATTTTCTGAAAACGTATATGTGATCCGTGTGACGAAGAAAACACAGTTTTAAATACCTGACCTGTAGGTAACTGTTTTGAACAACAAACCAGTGTCAAAAACTTTGCTGACACGCTAAAATAAAAAATTTAATGCGGGTCAGAAATGGCAGCATTTTCTGAAAACGTATATGTGATCTGTGTGACGGAGAAAACACAGTTTTAAATAGCTGTATTTTTAGCGCTGTACTATGGAAAGGACCTGGCTGTATTCTGCAGTGCCAACAAGCAAATGGCCCAAAAAAAAGTGTTCTCTGGATTGTTTTTTAAGCAAATTTTGAGGGTTAAGATGCAAAAAAAATTATTCCTGGCCCCTGAGACCTGGGCCTATTTCTAGAAATATAACAGCGGAAGAAGGCAGAACTGGAATGGAGCATCTTGTCCTATGTGCACTGCAGTCTGTTATATATCCTGCCTGCCTATATACACTGCCTGCCTGATGTCTCTGCAGTTAGTCCTCAAAAGGACTGTTTGTTAAGATGGATATGTGTAATGTACGTTTTTTCTCCCTACACTACCTAATACACGATTAAATCTCTCCTTGACACAGCAGCAGCTCTCCCTACACTGTCTGATCCAGAGTGACTGTGACGAGCATGGCGGCGCCAGGTCTTATATAGACCTGATGTTGCTGTGCGGCCAGCCAATCACTGTAATGCCCACAACCAACATGACTACGGCATTACAGTGCATGGTAGGCAATCCCTGCATGTTCATTGGCTCTCTAAAGAGCGCCAAACATGCAGGGAGGGGACCAGAGTTCCAACCCGAAAATACTCACCGAGCTTGTGGAGCACCATGATGCTCGGGCGAGTACCGTGTAGTGGCGAACGCATTCGCTCATCACTAGGGGAGATCAGAGATGGACTTACCAAAGGATCAGCAGGATCAGCAGCAGGACTAGAACAGAAGACCCAGACAGGAGCCCGGAGCAGGAGACCGGGAGCGGCGCTGGAGACCGCGACCGGAGCTGGAGACCGCTGCAGGAAGCACAAAAAAAATGGTGGGAAGGGGGGGTAAAAAGAAGGGGGGGCGGGATTGGGGTGGATGAGGGGAGAACAGAGATGGACTTACCAAAGTTTTCTCTGTTCTTCAGCAGGATCAGCAGCAGGCTTTGGAGCAGGAAACACAGCAAGTCAGGAGCAGGAGACCCAGAATGCCGGAGCAGAAGATCCAGGAGCAGCAGCAGCGACTGGAGCAGGTGAGAAGATGGTCTTGTGGTGTCACAGAATATTCTGTGGCACTACAAGGCCCAGCGATAGACAGATCAGACGTGACCACTCTGTAGAAATCCTCACCAAGTGTGAGGATCTGCAGGGCAGTCACAGGGGGGTGATACACTACCCAGTCACCTTCCGATCAGTTAATCTGATTGGAGCGATCAATGATTACATAGATCGCTCCAATCAGAGTACCTGAATATAGGTGACCGGGTGGTCACAGGGAGGTGTCACCTTTCTATGACCCCCTGTGGTGCATGCTCTGCCCCAGCCATCTGATTGGTGACATTGATCACACCAATCAGACATGGCTGGGGCAGAGCATGCACCACAGGGGGTCACAGGGAGGAGACACCTCCCTGTGACCACCCGGTCACCTGTATTCAGGTACTCTGATTGGAGCAATCTATGTCATGATCGATCGCTCCAATCACAGCAGTCTGGGGGCTTTACATTCATTACAGGGGTTCATGGGGTGGTGACAGGCAGGTCACAAGCAGATCACCACCCTATGACCGCCCTGTCAACGCGTAGTCACGCTACGATTGCTGCGATCGATGTGATCAGTGATCGCACCGATCTTATTGCTTTGGGGCCAGGGCTGGGGTCTCTTAGTAACAGCCTAGGATCGGTGCTCTTATTGCCGGAAACAGTGACAAATGCTGTGATTGGCTGTTCAGATTTGAACAGCCAATCACAGCGATCGCTGGTGCGGGGGGGCGGCGACACCAGTAGCAGCCGTGTGCCGCAGCGGTCTTTCCACCATTTCCCTGCACAATCACTTGACCTTGCAGACCCACAAATGTTTTACTTGCGCGTGACCACATGGCCGACCTAATGGTTGAGTGGCTTTTCAGGTGACATAGCTGTTTCCCTGTAAATTTAAGCGTTTGTGCAGGGAAATAGTGAGAAGGCCACAGCTTCACAGGGCTGCCACTGTATAAAACATGATCACTGCATGTGAATGCAGCCTAACTTCCTATTTCGGACACGGAATGGCAGAGCATCTATGATGTGGGTAAGAAATATATTAATAATACCTCACATTGATTTGCTCAATTTTTCATACTCTATAGAACTTATATCATTAGCAAAAACCCCAAGGTGTGGTCTATGGGATGCAGATATCTCTCATATGTGGTGGCAGTGTTCAAAAGTTCAACTGTTTTGGCACAACTGAGATCAAACTTATAAGTAAAGTAACTGAAATGTAAACTAGCAAGTACATTTAAGACATTTTTCCTAGGGAGCTTTGCAGAATTGCTAGAAAAAGAAATAAATTAATGCTATATAAATTATTTTTCTATGACTTTCTCGTAATTGCAAAAACTCGGATGCACTTGGAAGTACCTCATGTGGCACTAATTTTAATATGTTACTAATATATGCAGGGTGGAAAATGGAGTTATGTTAAAAGCAACAAGATACAAAATTTATTGGCATCACTGGAATTTATAGATAAGTCACTTTTAAAAATGTGTATCTATGTAAATTTTTTATATAAAATTTTCATGTATAAAACTTTGTTTGTATATTTCATTTTACAAAGCCAATAAAGAATATTTAAAAATAATAGGCAGTGACCAGAAAAAAAAACATTTTGATTCAGAATATCCACCTTTTAGCACACTTGCCATTCACCTGCTTAAAAGACTTATGCCATTATACAAGTGCTGCAGCCTCTTTAGTGTTTACATTGTTGCATTTATCTGCATGCCATCTGACTAATAGCCAATGTGCACAGAATCGCAGCATTGCCCAAAAGTGTTCTTCTAAGGTAATAGAAGTATGGGACCACAGAGATTTGGGGGTACAGCTCAATTTGGTCCCCTCTAGTGTTGAGCGAACATGCTCGACACTGCTCGGTACTCGCCCGAGCATCACGCTACTCGGGATGTTCGGCGAGCACCGAGCATTTCCGGGTTACTCGGGCGGGAGCTCGGGTCTCCGCCCTGCATGTTTGGCGCTCTTTACAGAGCCAATGAACATGCAGGGATTGCCAGCCAGTCACTGTAATGCCGCAGCCATGTTGTTTGTGGGCATTACAGTGATTGGCTGGCAGCACAGCGTCACCTCGAGTATTTAAAACCGGGCGCCGCCATCTTGGACACAGTCGCTCCGGATCAGACAGTGTAGGGACAGCGCTGCTGATTTAGGGAGAGATATATCCTGCAAAATAGTTAGTGTAGGGTCTGTAAAGGCTGCCAGATCAAACAAACAGTCCTTCTCAGGACTAATATCCATCCCAGGTATATCAGGCAGGCAGGCAGGCAGGCTGTATAGGAGACGCAGTGGTTATACCAGCAAACGCTGCATTACAGTCCTGTGTGCTGCTCCTGTTGCTGAAATTGCTGGACTTAGCTCCAGGTCCCGGGGGCCAGGAAAAATCCTTTTTTTTATCTAAATCCTCTTTTTTTTTTCCTCCTTCACAATGTACAAATACCCATCTTATTAACCTTTTGGTGCCCCCCCCCCAAAAAAAAGTGTGCCTCTGATTTTTCAGACACAAATATATCTGTTGAAAATAGTCTGGTGTAGGCCAGAGAAATAGAAGTGTGGTTTTGCAGTTCTATGGGCCATTTGTATCTAAAAAAAACAGTTTGAGTGTGTCGCTCACTGTTCAGCCGCAAACATATATATATTTTAAAAAGCCTGGTATACACCAGTAAATTATTACTGTGGTTTTGATGTTCCACGGTAAAACATCTCTATTAGCCTGTTTTTGGCATTTTTTGCTGTATAAAAATAATAAGTGTCTCCCTGATTTTTCAGACACAAATATATCTGTTGAAAATAGTCTGGTGTAGGCCAGAGAGACAGAAGTGTGCTTTTGCTGTTCCACGGTAAAAAATCTCTATTATCCTGCTTTTTGCATTTTTTGCTGTAAAAAAAAAATATATAGTGTCTCCCTGATTTTTCAGACACAAATATATCTGTTGAAAATAGTCTGGTGTAGGCCAGAGAGACAGAAGTGTGCTTTTGCTGTTCCACGGTAAAAAATCTCTATTATCCTGCTTTTTGCATTTTTTGCTGTAAAAAAAAATATATATAGTGTCTCCCTGATTTTTCAGACACAAATATATCTGTTGAAAATAGTCTGGTGTAGGCCCGAGAAATACAAGAGTGGTTTTGCAGTTCCACGGTACAAACCTCTGTATTATCCACTTTTGGGCCATTTGTATCTAAAAAAAACAGTTTGAGTGTGTCGCTCACTGTTCAGCCGCAAATATATATATATTTTAAAAAGCCTGGTATACACCAGTAAATTATTACTGTGGTTTTGATGTTCCACGGTAAAACATCTCTATTATCCTGTTTTTGGCATTTTTTGCTGTATAAAAATAATAATAGTGTCTCCCTGATTTTTCAGACACAAATATATCTGTTGAAAATAGTCTGGTGTAGGCCAGAGAGACAGAAGTGTGCTTTTGCTGTTCCACGGTAAAAAATCTCTATTATCCTGCTTTTTGCATTTTTTGCTGTAAAAAAAAAAAAAAATAGTGTCTCCCTGATTTTTCAGACACAAATATATCTGTTGAAAATAGTCTGGTGTAGGCCCGAGAAATACAAGTGTGGTTTTGCAGTTCCACGGTACAAACCTCTGTATTATCCACTTTTGTGCCATTTGTATCTAAAAAAAACAGTTTGAGTGTGTCGCTCACTGTTCAGCCGCAAATATATATATATATTTTAAAAAGCCTGGTATACACCAGTAAATTATTACTGTGGTTTTGATGTTCCACGGTAAAAAATCTCTATTATTCAGGTTTTGGTAGTTTTTTAAGTAAAGAAAAACAGTAGTGTCTCCTGACTGTTGTGACACAAAAATATATCTGTTGAAAATAGTCTTGTGTAGGCCCGACATCCCAGTGTGGTTTCGCAGTTCCACGGGTCAAATCGCTGTACTATCCAGTTTTGGGCCTTTGGTATCTAAAAAAAAAGCAGTTTGAGTGTGTCGCTCACTGTTCAGCTGCATATATCTCTATTTAAAAAAGTGTGGTATACCCCAGTAAACAATAACTGTGGTTTTCCTCTTCCACGGTTCTAATCTACTCTTTATTACCCTTTTTCCATTGATAGTGCAAGTGTAAGCTATTTTACTTCATTTACAATGGGCAAGGCGCGTGGCAAGGGACGTGGAAGTGGACGTTCTGGTGATGGTTCGTGCAGAGGACGGGGCCGTGGCCAAGGTGAAAATGTGCCACAACCAACAGCCACATCTTCTCGCTCCCACTTCTTGACCGAATTACTAGGGAAGTGATGCGCCCCTGGGCCTGTGTCGCGCTGCGTTGCGCACGCGGGAGCTTACCCGGAGCCGGATCTCTTGAGGGTTGTAGTCTCGTGGCGGTGACCCGGTCCGTGTCCAGGGAGTCAAACTGAGCGGCGATGTAACAGCGGTAGATGTAGGACGACTACGCCACCCGTTGAATGCAGCTATGGAGCTGCCGCTGCAAGACAGTCTGCTGAGGCCGGTGGATGGATGGTGCAGCGTAGATGGTATAACCCCCAACGGGAGGGGTATGGCCTCAGGGCAGCAGATGTGGATGATGGGGGTAGCAGGAACCACTCAGAGACGGTGCGGTGTAATTCAGGGTCTTTACTGGTAACAACGATAGACCCTCCCGGAGTACTTGCTAGTGAACGGGGCCTGGTCAGTCCTTGAGCAGATGGGATCTCCCCTGGCCAGGCGGAGTTGTAGGCCTCCCAAACTGACTGTACTCTTCTGGCTACCTTGCTAGAAGCGGATATAAGTAGCCCACGTCCCTGAGTGTACCGTGTGGTGCTCACCCGTATGGCCGGTGACTCGGGTTTGTGGGCCTGAGGACCTGAAATCCCCTGCCGGTCGGCTTCTGCTGCTGGGTAAGAGTTAGTCCCCACAGCCTCGGACGCCGGGTCCGGTAAGAAAGCTTCTCAGTCAGGGCGAGCTCTGCAGCTGCCAGCCCCTGACTTGTAGTAGTATTGCTCCCACTGAGCTTCTGCTGTTTCTTCCTGTGACTGTTTCTTGTCTCTACTCTCCTTGACTCCAGGCTCAGGCCCCTGGACAGGGCCTGCCTGTGGAGCAGAGCCCATAGAGCAGCTCTGCTCCCTGTCTTCTCCTCTCAGAACTCCTTACCCTGCCTCAGCCCCAGGTTTATATAGGGGAAGTCCTTCCCTCCCAAGACTGGGCAGGAGGTGTGGCATGCACAGGATCCCTGACCAAAGGACCTCCCACCTGCTCTCAGACGTAATATCTCTATCACTGTGGCAACCAGACCCCTGGGGTGTCACATTCCCCCCTAGTGAAATTTAGTACTCCGGGACTAAACATATTTTTTTAGAAAAACATAACAAGGTATAACAATAACAATACAATAAGAAAAACACATAAGATGGTTACGGCGTGTCCGCAACCGGGTGCAGTTTTGAAAAGCAAGGTGTCCATTTCACCAAAACAGGGAGACGTAACCAGGTAGGGGTCTGTCCTACCCCGAGTCCTTAACAGTCTTTTAGTCCATCCTGGGTTACGCTCCACTATCTGTACAAAGGATTCCCGGTAAATCCACCAAGGACTCCTATAAATAACTGGAAACACATAATATTTACAAGATATGGCCGCTCTCAGTCCTCGGCCAGTGGGGATAAGGATTGGCTGCTCACAGTCCTCAGCCTGTGGGGAGATGGGATGGCTGCTCACAGTCCTCAGCCTGGTTAAGGATAGGGGACACACGGGCCATCCACCTCTGCTCCAGGGCACCGAGTCTTGCCGTGTCCAGGTGTGTCAACGGGTTGTTATCCGTGTACACGGTGAACCGGGAAGAAGCGTGGTAATGCTTAAAGCGCTCGGTGACTGCCCATACTACGGCCAGGAACTCTAACTTAAATGAGCTGTAATTCTCGGGGTTCCTTTCGGTGGGTCGCAGTTTTCGGCTGGCGTAGGCAATTACTCGTTCCTTCCCCTGCTGGATCTGGGACAGTACGGCTCCTAGCCCGATGTTACTGGCGTCGGTGTAGAGGATAAAGGGCTGGCTATAATCCGGGTACGCCAGGATTTCGTCCCCCGTGAGGGCCATCTTCAGCTGGCGGAAGGACTCTTCTTCCAGCTCCTCCCATTTGAAGGGCGGCTTCTGGTTCTTGGCCTTCCGGGACTGGCCTATCAGGAGGTCCTGCATAGGTGCTGCCTTTTTGGTGAAACCGGGAATAAACCTTCGGTAGTAGCCTACCAACCCGAGGAACTGCCGCACTTCTTTTACGCTGGAGGGGCTTGGCCATTCCTTAATTGCGGTGATCTTATCAGGGTCGAGAGCCACTCCGTCAGCGCTCACCACGTGCCCCAGGTACTGCACCTTTGGTTTCAGGAGGTGACACTTGGAGGGTTTCACCTTTAGGCCGTAACTTGCCAGAGCTTCGAACACTTCCGCCAGGTGTTTCAGGTGGTCCTCATACGTCTTAGAATATACAATGACATCGTCCAGGTACAACAGGACCGTCTCGAAGTTTCTGTGGCCCAGACAACACTCCATTAGTCGTTAGAAGGTTCCGGTGCGTTGCAGAGTCCGAACGGCATGCAGGTGAACTCGCTAAGTCCCATCGGGGTGGTGAATGCGGTCTTCTCCCGGTCCGCCTCTGCTACAGGAACCTGCCAGTACCCGCTAGTGAGATCCAAGGTAGAGAAGAAGTTAGCAGATCTTAAAGCAGCCAATGACTCCTCTATCCTTGGTAAGGGGTACGCATCCTTGTGTGTGATACGATTGATTTTCCGGTAATCTACACACATCCTCATGGTGTTGTCTTTCTTTCGGACTAAGACTAGTGGAGCTGCCCAGGGGCTACAGCTATCCCTGATCACCCCAGCCTCCTTCATGTCTCTAAGCATCCCCTTGGCGTGTTGGTAGTGGGCAGGGGGTACGGGTCGATACCTCTCTTTTATAGGAGGATGGTCTCCCGTGGGGATGAGGTGTTCTACCCCCTTGACTCGCCCGAAGTCTAACGGGTGTTTACTGAACACTCTCTCGTACTCCTGAACCACCCGATAGACTCCTTGTTTCTGGTGTGCGGGAGTGGAGTCAGTACCCAGATGTAGTTGCTGACACCAGTCCTCCATGTTTTTCTTAGAGCCGTTACCTTCCTCCGGGTGAGATGGAGGCAAGGGTTCCACAGATTGTATAGAATTTTGGTTAATGGTATATAATTTGGCTAGCGTGGCATACCGGGGCAGGTACACTTCCCTCTCCCCGATATTTATTATGCGAACGGGCACTCTCCCATGGCGTACATCAACCACCCCCCGTGCTGTCAAAATGGTGGGCCTACTGTCCGAGTAAACTGGTTCTACCATTGCCTGGTAATCTCTACCTCTCAGACCAATAGCTGCCCGGCACCAAATCATCATTTCACTTTTTGGGGGCATGGCAATAGGAAAAGGGTCACACATTCTTACGCTACCAATCTCACCGCCGGAGAGTTCCACCTGTTGCCGTCGCATCAGTGCCCGGATCTCTTTCTGGAGCACCCGCTGCTCGCCGGAGCTGGCGTTCTTGGCAACCTGCTGTAAAAGGAAAATCACCTCTGCAAGACAATTTTCAATTACATTAGTTCCTAGAGTTATTTTTGGGTGACTCTCATGTTTGTCAATATCTACAATGATCAGTCCCTGTGCTGCCAGTTCGACTCTACCGATTTTGATGGTCACCTCTTTAAATCCGATCTGTGGTACGGGCTGGCCATTGCTGGCGATGATACTCAAGTCGTCGTCAGGGTAGCGGGTAATATCCGAGTCATTCCAGTACTGCTTAAAGAGCACGTACGGGATGGTGGTGACCTGTGACCTGGTGTCCAGTAGGGCACTCATGGGAATGCCATCCAGTACCACAGGCAAGACTGCACGTCCTCCCACATATCTGTCGCGCCAGTTCGATGGGCCTGGTGATCTTTTTCATGGGGGTTGGCCCTCTACCCCAGGTTGTGCCCGTTTAAAGAACAGTACCTTGCCATATGTCCAGGTCGATTGCAGCGGCGGCAGATGGGTCGTCCGTCCTCGCTGTATCGGTCACTGGGTCTTCCTCTGGCCGGTGGGGTCCTCCTTGGTCGACGCCACGGGATGTCCTCCGGTCCGGATGCCAGCTGGATCTTCCCTGGGGTGGAAGCCTGTAAAGACTGCACAGTTCGGGTTAGCGCAGCAACGCTCTTAGCTAGCTCTTGGACCTGATGGTGTAGGTCTGGAGCCGGGTCATTGTCCAAAGCCTGCGCATCAGCTCCCACAGGCCCTGCCGACAAGGGCGCCGCCTCCTGGTGGTAAGTGATAGCAGGGCGCTTGTGGGTCACAACGCCACCCGGTGCCGGTTCTCGGAGCACCCGGATGGCTCTGTCCTTGAACTGTGCAAAGCCCAGATGGGGATCCTGTAAGGCCATTGCCCGCAACTGGGTTCGGTGGGTATTACAATACAGTCCCTCTATAAACTGTTCGGTCAACAGCCTGTCCTCGTTTCCCACTCCATCAGGGTCGGTCTGCTTAATGGCCCTCAGGGCCTCTTGTAGGTTTAGTGCATAGTCCCTTATACTCTCATGCGCTCGCTGCTTGCACCCGTAGAATCTAAGCTTAATCTCGGCTGAGGTGCGGGTATCAAAGGTGTCCTTCAGCCGGGTTAGTATCCCTGCGACAGTCTTCCTCCCAGGTGGCCAGGATTTTACTTCCCTTTTGGCTGCCCCGGTTAGTTGGGCGACCAGGATGCTCACTTTTTGCTCTTCTGTGAGGGGGTACACCTGGAAGAGGCTATCCAGCTTTTCTCTAAAGTCATGCAGGGTATGTGACTCCCCTGAGTACTGGGGTAGCCAAGCTGCTCCCGGGATATAAGGCATGGTGAAGGGCATAACTGCAGCAGCGGTAGCGCTGGCGGGAGTTGAGGCAGTGAAGCTCTCCTCCGTATCCGACATCTTCCTCCCCCCTAGTGGACCGTGGCCTACCTTGCGATGATCCTGTCCCATAGGCCGCGGCTCCGCAGTGGATCGTCAGGGTTGAGGACCTTCCGTCGCGCTCCTGTGACGTCGGCGTCTGCTGGGCTCCTTCCAGGACCTTACGCAACGTCCGGACGTGAGGCGGGGCTTCAGTTCTCGCGCGCTTTCGGAGTCCACGCCCCTCTTCTTCCCGCGCGGCGTCCTCAAGATGGCGTCCAATGGCGGGAAAACTCCACGGATGGCGGGAAGAAGGCAGAAGATGGCTCCGGATGGCGGGAAACTTCACCGATGGCGGGAAGAAGGCTGAAGATGGCGCCGGATGGCGGGAATCTTCACCACAGGTAAGTTTGAAAAGTCTCTTTTTCAGGCACGCAGTACCCGGTGGTTGCGGGCACGAGATCCTGCCGACTACGCCAAAGTTGACGCGCCCCTGGGCCTGTGTCGCGCTGCGTTGCGCACGCGGGAGCTTACCCGGAGCCGGATCTCTTGAGGGTTGTAGTCTCGTGGCGGTGACCCGGTCCGTGTCCAGGGAGTCAAACTGAGCGGCGATGTAACAGCGGTAGATGTAGGACGACTACGCCACCCGTTGAATGCAGCTATGGAGCTGCCGCTGCAAGACAGTCCGCTGAGGCCGGTGGATGGATGGTGCAGCGTAGATGGTATAACCCCCAATGGGAGGGGTATGGCCTCAGGGCAGCAGATGTGGATGATGGGGGTAGCAGGAACCACTCAGAGACGGTGCGGTGTAATTCAGGGTCTTTACTGGTAACAACGATAGACCCTCCCGGAGTACTTGCTAGTGAACGGGGCCTGGTCAGTCCTTGAGCAGATGGGATCTCCCCTGGCCAGGCGGAGTTGTAGGCCTCCCAAACTGACTGTACTCTTCTGGCTACCTTGCTAGAAGCGGATATAAGTAGCCCACGTCCCTGAGTGTACCGTGTGGTGCTCACCCGTATGGCCGGTGACTCGGGTTTGTGGGCCTGAGGACCTGAAATCCCCTGCCGGTCGGCTTCTGCTGCTGGGTAAGAGTTAGTCCCCACAGCCTCGGACGCCGGGTCCGGTAAGAAAGCTTCTCAGTCAGGGCGAGCTCTGCAGCTGCCAGCCCCTGACTTGTAGTAGTATTGCTCCCACTGAGCTTCTGCTGTTTCTTCCTGTGACTGTTTCTTGTCTCTACTCTCCTTGACTCCAGGCTCAGGCCCCTGGACAGGGCCTGCCTGTGGAGCAGAGCCCATAGAGCAGCTCTGCTCCCTGTCTTCTCCTCTCAGAACTCCTTACCCTGCCTCAGCCCCAGGTTTATATAGGGGAAGTCCTTCCCCTCCCAAGACTGGGCAGGAGGTGTGGCATGCACAGGATCCCTGACCAAAGGACCTCCCACCTGCTCTCAGACGTAATATCTCTATCACTGTGGCAACCAGACCCCTGGGGTGTCACAGAAGCACAGAACAACACCAGTATTGAGAACTGATCAGTGTGAACAGGTTATTAATTGGATAGCAGACAATACTTCCAGTTACCTGGGCACCACCACCTCCGGTCTGTCTTCCACACGGTCAACTCTTAGTAGCCGTGAGTCTCGACCGCATACTCCTCCTCACCCTGATGCTCCTTCCTCCCACCATGCCGAGTGTCGTCAGACAGCAAGTGATCCCACACTTGGACACTCTGAAGAGCTGTTCACTGGTCCATTTCCATATTTGGGCCCCTCGCCTGATACGCTTGAAGTGGTGGAAGAGGAGATCCCATGTTGCGATGCCCAAATATTTGAACAGCCAAGGCCACAGGAAGTCAACGTTGGCAATCTGTCACAAGAGGTGGACGATGACGAGACACAATTGCCAGGAAGTGAGGAGGAGGATCGTGGTGCGCAAGTGGAAGAGGAGGAGGTGGTGGATGATCTAGTAACTGACCCAACGTGGAAGGAGGACATGCAGAGTGAGGCCAGCAGCACACAGGAGGAGGGAGGCAGAGTACCCCAACAGGCAGGAAGAAGCAGTGTGGTGGCCGCAGACAGAAGGCAGGCAACCGTTCCCCGTAACACCAACACGAGGGACGTTGCCAGTACAAGCGGTAGGTCTTCCAGAGTCTGGAATTTTTTTAAAGACTCTGCTGATAACCCCAAAAAGGCCATATGTTCCACCTGCCATGCCAGCATCAGCAGGGGTGACAAAACTACCAGCCTGACCACCACCAGCATGATCAGGCACATGGCAGCAAAGCACCCGACTTTGTGGGGCGAAACCCAGGGTCCACGACCAGTGTCAGCGGGTGTCACCACTGCTTCTTCCACTGTTGTGCGTGCAATAGAACCCCCTGTTGTGTGTGCAAGGCAATCCCCTGTCCATACTGCATGTAAAGATGCCCCCTCCTCTCAGTCTTCACTTGTTATGGCAGTTTCTCAAGAAACAGCATCAACGTCCACGTCCCACCGCAGCGTTCAATTGTCCATATCCCAGACCTTTGAACGAAAGCGGAAATTCGCAGCTAACGCCCCACAGGCCACAGTCCTAAATTCGCACATTTCACGACTGCTTGCATTGGAAATGCTGCCTTTTAGGCTGGTGGAGACGGAATCCTTCAGCAATCTTATGGCGGTGGCCGTCCCTCGGTACTCGGTCCCCAGCCGACACTATTTTGCCCGGTGTGCCATCCCCGCACTACACAAGCACGTGTCCCAAAGCATCTGCCGTGCCCTCAACAACGCAGTTACTGGGAGAGTCCACCTGACAACGGACACGTGGACAAGTGCTTGTGGCCAGGGACGGTACATCTCTCTGACGGCACACTGGGTAAACATAGTGGAAGCCGGGACCAAGTCGGACCTTGGGACGGAACACATCCTCCCCACACCGAGGATTGCGGGCCCTATGTCAGTCAGAGTTGCCCCCACAGTGTACAGCTCCTGCGCATCCTCCTCCTCCTCCTCATGTTCAGCCTCCATCTCAGATATCACCACATCAGTTACAAGCTGGAAGCATTGCAGTACTGCCTCCGCCAAGCGGCAACAGGCTGTGCTGAAACTCATAAGCTTAGGTGATAAACCTCACACTGCTTGTGAGTTGTGGACAGCTGTGAAAGAGCAGGCAGATCTGTGACTGAGACCGCTGAACCTACATCCCGGCATGGTCGTGTGTGACAATGGTCGTAACCTGGTGGCGGCTCTGAGGCGAGGTGAGATCACACACGTACCATGCCTGGCTCATGTGCTTAACCTCGTGGTTCAGCGGTTTCTTAAATCGTACCCCGAGTTGCTAGATCTGCTCGTGAAAGTACGCCGCCTGTCAACTCATTTTCGCAAGTCGGCTACAGCTTCCACCGCCCTTGATGTGTTGCAGCAGCGTTTGCAGCTTCCGGCACACCGACTGGTGTGTGATGTCCCCACACGTTGGAACTCTACCCTCCACATGTTGCAAAGGATTTGTGAGCAGAAGAGAGCAGTTGTGGAGTACCAGCTGCAACAAGGCCGTCGATATTCAGGTCAGACTCCACACATAAGACCTCAGGAGTGGACCTGGATGTCTGACATATGTACCATCCTGACAAACTTTGAGGAGGCCACCAAGATGGTGAGTGGCGATGACGCCATCATTAGTGTCAGCATCCCACTTGTCTGTCTTTTGCAACGCTCTCTGCAGAGAATTAAAGAGGAGGCATTGCAGCCAGAGTATGATGAGATGGATCAAGAAGCCGTAGCGGGCGATTACACACAGCCCAGCCTCATCTCATCCCAACGTGCATTGGGGGACAATGAGGGAGAGGAGGAGGAGGAAGAACAGGAGCTGCTATCATGCGTTGTAGACGGTAGTGCCTGTACAATTGTCATACCGTCGGTTCAGCGTGGGTGGCCTGAGGACAGGGGGGAGGAGGAAGAGGAGGAGGAGGAGAGCATGGTCAGTCGTCATCTTGGTGAGGACACGGAAATCTTGCCCGCTACCAGTCTGGCACGCATGGCTGACTTTATGTTACGCTGCCTTAACCGTGACCCTCGCGTTGTCAAAATGTTGGGTGAGAGTCATTACTGGTTGGTGACACTTGTAGACCCCCGCTACAAGGAGAACTTTCACTCTCTTATTCCTGAGGTGGAGAGGTCTACAAAAATGGGGCAATACCAGAAAGCCCTTGCTGCAGAACTCTTAAAAAAATTCCCATCTGAACACGCTAGCGGCAGAGGTCACAGTTCGTTGCCCAACCAAGGCGTACAGGCGAGAGAGATGCAACTAGAATACAGCAGAGGCAGGGGAACACTGTCAACGTTCTGGGACAGTTTTCTGACACCCGCCCAGCTTATAGGCCCTGAGGCGCGGGGTACTCTCACAAGGAGTGGAAAGTTTCAAAAGATGGTGAGGGAGTACCTTGCCGATTGTACCAGCGTCCTCCGTGATTCCTCTGTGCCTTTTCATTATTGGGTATCCAAGCTGGACACTTGGAATGAACTCGCTCTGTACGCCTTGGAGGTCCTGGCCTGCCCTGCCGCTAGCGTGCTATCGGAGCGTGTTTTTAGTGCCGCTGGGGGAATTATAACTGATAAGCGCACTCGCCTGTCAACTGACAATGCTGACAAGCTGACCCTTATCAAAATGAACAAGGGCTGGATTGGGCCAGACTTCTCATCACCACCAAATGACAGCAGAGTAACATACAGTCAAATCCACTGTGTTATTTCGGGAGGTGTATTCACATGCACCCCTTCACACCCACACATGGGTATACGCTTCCTCGTTTCGGCTGTTTAATCTTCTTCTCCTTATCCTCAGCCTCCACCACCACTATACCACCAGGGTGCCAGCATTGCAAGTTCCTCCGTCCTAATTTTTGGCAGCTTTTGCTGGGAAAGCATAAGCAAATACCATGGGACACCCACTCCCCAATAATGGGACTTATATTTGTAATATGCTGTACTGCATGGCTCTTGTAAGGGGTATTGCAAGTTGCTCCGTCCTAATTTTTGGCAGCTTTTGCTGGGAAAGCATAGGCAAATACTATGGGAGACCCACTCCCCAATAATGGGACTTATGTTTTTAATATGCTGTACTGCATGGCTCTTGTAAGGGGCATTGCAAGTTGCTCCGTCCTAATTTTTGGCAGCTTTTGCTTGCAAGGCATAAGCAAATACTATGGGACACCCACTCCCCAATAATGGGACTTATGTTTGTAATATGCTGTACTGCATGTGACGCGCCCCCTGGGCTGTGTGTACACGTGTGTGGGATACCCGGTGCCGGGTCTCTGGGGTCTGTAGTCTCCGTGGCGGTGACCTGGTCCCGTGGCTCAGGCTGGTCAAACCAGTGGCAGTCTTTCTTAGGTTTTGAGGTTAATAGTCCGACTGCGCCACCCGTGGATTGCGGTCAGGGAGTACCACCACTGCGAGGCAGACCGCTGAGGCTGGTGTTGTGTGCACAGCATAGAATGGGATAACTCCCCTCGGGAGGAGTATAGCCTCAGGGCAGTGAGTGTGGATGATGGGGGTGATGGTGCACGAGCGCAGCAGGAACGACTCAGAGTCTTTGCAGTGCAGTTCAGGGTCTTTACTGATGATTATAAGGTAGACCCTCCCGGGAGTACTGGCTTGCATAAGAGGCCTGGTCAGTCTGTGAGCAAGCAGGAGTTCCCCTGGCCAGGTGGAGTTGTAGGCCTCCCCGTCTGTCTGCACTCTTCCTGGCTACCTTGCTGTAAGCGGGTAGAAGTAGCCCACGTCCCTGAGTGTACCGTGTAGTGCTCACCCGTATGGCTGGTGACTTGGGGCCTTCTGTTAGCCTCCGCTCCACGACGGCGGTGCTGGTCCCTTGCTTGTGACTGAGCCTCCGGGCTTCTATGGCCAGAGGACCTGAAATCCCCTGCCGGCTGGTTTCTGCTGCTGGATATATAAGTCCTCACAGCTTCGGACTCCTGTGTCCGGTTCCTATTGTCTTCTGCCGGCGAGCTCTGCTCAGCTTCCAGCCCCTGGTCTTTAGCTCCTAGCTCCTACAGAGCTCCTTGCTGTTACTTTCCCTTGCTCTCACTCTGACTCTGACTGTTCTCTGACTCACTCAACCCCGACCCAGATCCAGTTTATAAGGGCAGAATTCTCCCCTCCCAGGACTGGGGCAGGAGGATGTTGCATGTTTAAGGGATCCTGACCAGGAAACCTCCCACTTGCTCTCCGACGTAATATCTCTATTAGTGTGGTGACCAGACCCCTGGGGTGCCACACATGGCTCTTGTAAGGGGCATTGCAGTTCCTCATAATTTTTGGAAAGCCTTCCATTCACTGCTTAGGCCAACAGTGCACAGGAGACCCAGTTGCTATAAATTTAAAAAAAGGTTTAGTTAACGCCCTCTGACCTCCATGTCATTTCCAAGGGGCATTGGAGTGGCTCGAAATTTTTGGTAGGCATTGCACTCACTGTATGCCCTATAACTGTGTAGCCGAACCGCTCCTTTTGTTACAGAAACATATCCTACAAGACATATCTGGTTGACTGGCCTGATATTGATGTGAATGGTCCCTGTTCCTCCTGCTCTTTCTCCTTTGCCACCACCTCATCCATCATTTATCACCTGAAGCTTTGTTTTAACGGGAGTCATAGAACTGGGATAGTAGCAGGAAAACATCCAGCAATCCTCGGAGGAGGTAGGATATGCGCCAAAACGCTGACCACCTCAGGCCTAGCCGCTACTACATACATGCGCTTGCATTCCAAGAAAACAAAGCAGATGCTAACTTCTATCATCATCATCATGCTCCTCACCTAGGCACTCTCAACTCCCCTGATGGAGAAGCCAGGGCCCACCGGAGGAGTCTGGTTCTCTGGTGGACTCGTCCAATGCTGCCCTAAAGCAGGCCAGGCTAAGAAAAGTGTGGGGGAAGGTGACAGGAGAAATCAGGGCGGATGGGGACCGAGCGTGGACACCCGGCCGCCGGGCGGCTGGGGACAGAGTATGGATACCTCGCTGCCGAAGCGGCCATGAGGTAGTGGCCAGCTTCGGCCTCCTCCAAACTAAAAGGCCCCATTTCAAGTGAAAGCTAGCAGTATGGTATTGCAGCCTGCCGGTGGGTGGGTGGTTGGCTGCATATTTTCACTTGCATTGCAAGGAATGGGGGAGGTACAATTGAACACTGCCCTGGGACAAGGACTTGCACGGGGAGAGTTGCAAGTCTGCCTCTTCTGATGCGGCAAGGATCACTTCTGATGGGCACACTCTTAGACAGTGACCTGGGGGTCAGAGATGCTTCCAGGGGTCTTCCCCATGCTGATCCCTTGTCTTTTCAGCACTGTATGTGTGGCACCCCAGGGGTCTGGTTTCCACAGTAACAGCAATGTTATGTCTGAGAGCAGGTGGGAGGTCTCTTGGTCAGGGATCCTGTGCATGCCACACCTCCTGCCCAGTCCTGGGAGGGGAAGAACTTCCCCTATATAAACCTAGGGCTGAGGCAGGGTTAGTGAGTAGAGAACAAGAGTAGAGAAGAGAAGCAGCATAGGAAGAAACAACAGGAGCTCTGTGGGAGCAGTGCTACAAGGAGTCAGGGGCTGGCAGCTGCAGAGCTCGCCCTGACTGAGAAGTTATCACCGGACCCGGAGTCCGAGGCTGTGGGGACTAATCCTTACCCAGCAGCAGAAACCGAGCGGCAGGGGATTGCAGGTCCTCTGGCCCAGAAACCCGAAGGCACGGTCACACGCGTGGGACCAGCACCGCCATCGTGGAGCGGAAGCCATTAGAAGGCCCCGAGTCACCGGCCATACGGGTGAGCACCACACGGTACACTCAGGGACGTGGGCTACTTATACCCGCCTCTAGCAAGGTAGCCAGAAGAGTACAATTAGTTTGGGAGGCCTACAACTCCGCCTGGCCAGGGGAGATCCCATCTGCTCAAGGACTGACCAGGCCCCAATCGCTAGCAGTACTCCGGGAGGGTCTATCTTTGTCACCAGTAAAGACCCTGAACTACACCGTACCGTCTCCGAGTGGTTCCTGCTACCCCCATCATCCACGTCGGCTGCCCTGAGGCCATACCCCTCCCGTTGGGGGTGATACTATCACGCTGCACAATCCTACCACCGGCCTCAGCGGTCTGCCCTGCAGCGGCAGCTCCTTCGCTGCATTCAACGGGTGGTGTAGTCGTACAACATCTACCGCTAATACAGCGCCACTTAGTCTGACTCCCTGGGCACGGACCGGGTCACCGCCACGAGACTACAACCCTCAACAGATCCGGCTCCGGGTAAGCTCCCGCGTGCGCAATGCTGCGCGACACAGGCCCAGGGGTGCGTCAACTTTTGGCGTAGTCGGCAGGATTTCGTGCCCGCAACCACCGGGTACTGCGTGCCTGAAAAAGACTGTTCAAACTTACCAGTGGTGAAGATTCCCGCCATCCGGCGCCATCTTCAGCCTTCTTCCCGCCATCGGTGAAGATTCCCGCCATCCGGCGCCATTTTCAGCCTTCTTCCCGCCTTCCGTGGAGTTTTCCCGCCGTTGGACGCCATCTTGAAGACGCCGCGTGGGAAGAAGAGGGGCGTGGACTCCAAAAGCGCGCGAGAACTGAAGCCCCGCCTCACGTCCAGACGTCGCGTAAGGTCCTGGAAGGAGCCCAGCAGACGCTGACGTCACAGGAGCGCGACGGAAGGTCCTCAACCCTGACGATCCACTGCGGAGCCGCGGCCTACGGAAGAGGATCATTGCAAGGTAGGCCACGGTCCACTAGGGGGGAGAAAGATGTCGGATACGGAGGAGAGCTTCATTGCTTCAACCCCCGCCAGCGCCACCGCTGTTGCGGTCATGCCTTTCACCATGCCCTATATCCCGGGGGCAGCCTGGCTACCCCAGTACTCAGGGGAGTCACATACCCTGCATGACTTTAGAGAAAAGCTGGATAGCCTCTTCCAGGTGTATCCCCTCACAGAGGAGCAAAAAGTGAGCATCCTGGTGGCCCAATTAACCGGGGCAGCCCAAAGGGAGGTAAAGTCCTGGCCACCTGGGAGGAGGACTGTCGCAGAGATACTAACCCGGCTGAGGGACACCTTTGATACCCGCACCTCAGCCGAGATCAAGCTTAGATTCTACGGGTGCAAACAGCGGGCACATGAGAGTGTAAGGGACTATGCCCTGAACCTACAAGAGGCCCTGAGAGCCATTAAGCAGACCGACCCTGACGGCGTGGGAGACGAGGACAGGCTGTTGACTGAACAATTTATAGAGGGTTTAAATTGCAATGCCCACCGAACCCAGTTGCGGGCAATGGCCTTACAGGACCCTCATCTGGGATTTGCACAGTTCAAGGACAGAGCCATTCGGGTGCTCCGAGAACCGGCACCCGGTGGCGTTGTGACCCACAGACGCCCCACTACCACTTACTACCAGGAGGCGGCGCCCTTGTCGGCAGGGCCTGTGGGAGCTGATGCGCAGGCTTTGAACAATGACCCGGCTCCAGACCTGCACCATCAGGTCCAAGAGCTAGCTAAAAGCGTTGCCGCGCTAACCCGAACTGTGCAGTCTTTACAGGTTTCCACTCCAGGGAAGATCCAGCTGGCATCCGGACCGGAGGACATCCCGTGGCGTCGACCAAGGAGGACCCCACCGGCCAGAGGAAGACCCAGCGACCGATACAACGAGGACGGACAACCCATCTGCCGCCGCTTCAATCAACCCGGACATATGGCAAGGTACTGTCCTTTAAACTGGCACAACCTGGGGTAGAGGGCCAAACCCCAGGAAAAAGATCATCAGGCCCATTGAACTGGCACGACAAATATGTGGGAGGACGTCCAGTCTTGCCTGTGGTACTGGATGGCATCCCTATGAGTGCCCTACTGGACACCGGGTCACAGGTTACCACTATCCCGTACGTGCTCTTCAAGCAGTACTGGAATGACTCGGAAATCACCCGCTACCCTGACGACGATTTGAGTATCATCGCCAGCAATGGTCAGCCCATGCCACAGATTGGATTTAAAGAGGTGACCATTAAAATCGGTAGGGTTGAACTGGCGGCACAGGGACTGATCATTGTAGACATTGACAAGCACGAGAGTCACCCAAAGATAACTCTAGGAACTAATGTAATAGAAAATTGTCTTGCAGAGGTGATTTTCCTTTTACAGCAGGTTGCCAAGAACGCCAGCTCCGGCCAGCAGCGAGTGCTCCAGAAAGAGATCCGGGCACTGATGCGACGGCAACAGATAGAACTCTCCGGTGGTGAGATTGGTAGCGTAAGAATGTGTGACCCTTTCCCTATTGCCATGCCCCCAAAAAGTGAAATGATGATTTGGTGCCGGGCAGCTATTGGTCTGAGAGGTAGAGATTACCAGGCAATGGTAGAACCAGTTTACTCAGACAGTAGGCCCACCATTTTGACAGCACGGGGGATGGTCAATGTACGCCATGGGAGGGTGCCCGTTCGCATAATAAATATCGGGAAGAGGGAAGTGTACCTGCCCCGGTATGCCACGCTAGCCAAATTGTATACCATCAATCAAAATTCCATACAGTCCGTAGAACCCTTGCCTCCATCTTCCCCGGAGGAAGGTAACGGCTCTAAGGAAACAATGGAGGACTGGTGTCAGCAACTACATTTGGGTACTGACTCCACTCCCTCACACCAGAAACAGGGAGTCTATCGGGTGGTTCAAGAGTACGAGAGAGTGTTTAGTAAACACCCGTTAGACTTCGGGCGAGTCAAAGGGGTAGAACACCACATCCCCACGGGAGACCATCTTCCCATAAAAGAGAGGTATCGACCCGTACCCCCTGCACACTACCAACACGCCAAGGGGATGCTTAGGGACATGAAGGAGGCTGAGGTGATCAGGGATAGCTGTAGCCCCTGGGCAGCTCCACTAGTCTTAGTCAAAAAGAAAGACAACACCATGAGGATGTGTGTAGATTACCGGAAAATTAACCGTATCACACACAAGGATGCGTACCCCTTACCAAGGATAGAGGAGTCTTTGGCTGCTTTAAGATCTGCTAACTTCTTCTCACCCTTGGATCTCACTAGCGGGTACTGGCAGGTTCCTGTAGCAGAGGCGGACCGGGAGAAGACCGCATTCACCACCCCGATGGGACTTAGCGAGTTTACCTGCATGCCGTTCGGACTCTGTAACGCACCAGGAACCTTTCAACGATTAATGGAGTGCTGTCTGGGCCACAGAAACTTCGAGACGGTCCTGTTGTACCTGGACGATGTCATCGTATATTCCAAGACTTATGAGGACCACCTGAAACACCTGGCGGAAGTGTTCGAAGCTCTGGCAAACTACGGCCTAAAGGTAAAACCCTCCAAGTGTCACCTCCTAAAACCAAAGGTGCAGTACCTGGGACACGTGGTGAGCGCTGACGGAGTGGCTCCCGACCCTGATAAGATCACCGCAATTAAGGAATGGCCAAGTCCCTCCAGTGTAAAGGAAGTGCGGCAGTTCCTCGGGTTGGTAGGCTATTACCGCAGATTCATCCCCGGTTTCACCAAAAAGGCAGCTCCTATGCAGGACCTCCTGATAGGCCAGTCCCGGAAGGCCAAGAACCAGAAGCCGCCCTTCAAATGGGAGAAGTTAGAAGAAGAGTCCTTCCGCCAGCTGAAGATGGCCCTCACGGGGGATGAAATCCTGGCGTACCCTGATTACAGCCAGCCCTTTATCCTCTACACCGACGCAAGTAACATCGGGCTAGGAGCCGTACTGTCCCAGATCCAGCAGGGGAAAGAACGAGTAATCGCTTACGCTAGCCGAAAACTGCGACCCACCGAAAGAAACCCTGAGAATTACAGCTCATTTAAGCTAGAGTTCCTGGCAGTGGTGTGGGCAGTCACCGAACGCTTTAAGCACTACCTCGCTTCTTCCCGGTTCACCGTGTACACGGATAACAACCCGTTGACACACCTGGACACGGCAAGACTCGGTGCCCTAGAGCAGAGATGGATGGCCCGTCTGTCCAACTACGAGTTCACAATCAAATACCGGGCAGGACGCTCCAATACCAACGCGGACGCCCTGTCCAGGATGCCAAACCTACCGGACGTAGGAGAAGATCCAGAGGGACTGGAAGAAGTCGAACTCCCCGCGTTCCACCGTCATGGGACTATCCAGTATTCGAATCGGGTAAGGAGTAAGCAAGCCGCTACGTTTAACCCCTTGCCTCACTACAACTGGGAGGAAACGCAAGACAGTGACCCTGCCGTCCGGCTGGTAAAGGAGATGCTGACTCGGCCAGAGGCTCGCCTTGACCCAGACGCTCCGGAGGAAGCCAAGCAACTGTGGGCTGAGAAGAGTCGACTGTTCCTTTACAAGGGGAAGTTGTGCCGCAGAATGGTTAACTCCCGGACGCATGAACTAATCTGGCAAATAGTGGTGCCACGGAGAGACGCAGCCATGGTGATGGAGGCATACCACGACGGGGCTGGACACTTCGGATGGAAGAAGCTGGAGTTCCTGCTGCGTGGGCGGTTCCACTGGGTAGGCATGAGGGGAACCATCGAGAGGTGGTGCAGAGACTGTGGCCCGTGCAAACTAAGAAGGAAGGACCGTGCCAGCCAGAAGACTCCCCTGCAGTCCATCGTCACCCGGCAGCCGTTGGAACTGGTAGCCTTGGATCATGTAAAACTGACCCCAAGCAGAAGTGGCTACGTCTGCGCGTTAACCATTGTGGATCATTACTCCCGGTTCTTGGTTGTCGTCCCCGTTAAGGACTTAACGGCTCAAACAGCAGCTAGAGCCTTCCAGCAGCACTTCTGCCGTCCACACGGGTACCCGGACCAAGTGCTGACGGACCAGGGACCTGCCTTTGAAGCGGAGATCTTCCAGGAATTCTGCAATCTGTATGGCTGCCGGAAGATAAGGACGACACCCTATCATCCGCAAACTAATGGACTTTGTGAGAAAATGAACCAGGTGGTAATGGATCTCCTGAAAACGTTGCCCCTGGAAGAACGCAGTCTGTGGCCTGAGAAGCTGCCCGATCTGGTGGACCTATACAACCACATCCCGGTAGGTTCCACCAACTGTACCCCGGCTTACCCAATGAGGGCGAGACCTGGTAAGTTACCTGTTGACCTGGAAATGGGAGTCCTGACACCCGAGGACACTTCACCAGAAGCAGACTGGGACACAGAGAGGCAGCAGCAATACCGGAAAGTACAGGAGAGCGTGGAGCGAAGTCTCTGTCAAGCTAGGGAAAGACAAGAGAAAACTTACAACCAGTATGCTCCCGCTGTTCCCCTGGTACCCGGAGAGCAGGTCTTGAAGAGGAAGAGACGGCTCCACAAGTTGGACGACCAGTGGGAGAAGGACCCGTACACCGTACTGCCCTCAAGCCACGACAACCCAAAGGTTTGTACCATCAGTAAAGACGGAGGGGAAACCACAGCCATTGTATCCCGGGATCACCTGAAGAAGTGTCCCGAACAGCTATGGAACCCAGAAGGAGAGCCAGAAGACCCTCGACCCGTAGAGGAAAGGGAAGATATGGTTAGTACTGTCCTCGGAGACTTCCCTCGATCCTGGACTCAAGTCAATGGTGCAGTTGTGGTACCCGTCCTCACGTTCCTCCAACCAGCATCCCAAGTGCCTACGGAGCAACAGGTAGAGCTGGAAGAGCAGCCGGTCCAGGAGGCAGCAGACTCCACACAAGCAGAACAGGAGGACCAACCCTCTGCTCATAGTGAGCCTGCCGTACCCCTAGTGAGCCAAAGAGCCCATAGACAGCTGCCCAGTTTACCCTTGACAGCTCCTACACCCTGTAGTTCAGGGCCAGACAGTCAACTCGGGCCACTAGAGGCCAGTTACCCGCACGTTGGAGGATTTGAAGTGTATAAATTGTTTTATTTGTGGTTACCTGTTTTTCTTGTTGCTTGTGTATAATTATGTGTTTCTAGTTATTTATAGGAGTCCTTGGTGGATTTACCGGGAATCCTTGTACATGGTTGGAGCGTAACCTAGGAATGGACTAAAGACTGTTAAGGACTTGGGGCAGGACAGACCCCTACCTGGTTACGTCTCCCTGTTTTGGTGAAATGGACACCTTGCTTTGCTTCAAAAACTGCACCCAGTTGCGGACACGCCGTAACCATCTTTATGTGTTTTTCTTATTGTATTATTATAGTTTATACCTTGTTATGTTTTTCTAAAAATATGTTTAGTCCCGGAGTACTAAATTTCACTAGGGGGGAATGTGGCACCCCAGGGGTCTGGTTTCCACAGTAACAGCAATGTTATGTCTGAGAGCAGGTGGGAGGTCTCTTGGTCAGGGATCCTGTGCATGCCACACCTCCTGCCCAGTCCTGGGAGGGGAAGAACTTCCCCTATATAAACGTAGAGCTGAGGCAGGGTTAGTGAGTAGAGAACAAGAGTAGAGAAGAGAAGCAGCATAGGAAGAAACAACAGGAGCTCTGTGGGAGCAGTGCTACAAGGAGTCAGGGGCTGGCAGCTGCAGAGCTCGCCCTGACTGAGAAGTTATCACCGGACCCGGAGTCCGAGGCTGTGGGGACTAATCCTTACCCAGCAGCAGAAACCGACCGGCAGGGGATTGCAGGTCCTCTGGCCCAGAAACCCGAAGGCACGGTCACATGCGTGGGACCAGCACCGCCATCGTGGAGCGGAAGCCATTAGAAGGTCCCGAGTCACCGGCCATACAGGTGAGCACCACACGATACACTCAGGGACGTGGGCTACTTATACCCGCCTCTAGCAAGGTAGCCAGAAGAGTACAGTTAGTTTGGGAGGCCTACAACTCCGCCTGGCCAGGGGAGATCCCATCTGCTCAAGGACTGACCAGGCCCCAATCGCTAGCAGTACTCCGGGAGGGTCTATCTTTGTCACCAGTAAAGACCCTGAACTACACCGTACCGTCTCCGAGTGGTTCCTGCTACCCCCATCATCCACGTCGGCTGCCCTGAGGCCATACCCCTCCCGTTGGGGGTGATACTATCACGCTGCACAAGCCTACCACCGGCCTCAGCGGTCTGCCCTGCAGCGGCAGCTCCTTCGCTGCATTCAACGGGTGGCGTAGTCGTACATCTACCGCTAATACAGCGCCACTTAGTCTGACTCCCTGGGCACGGACCGGGTCACCGCCACGAGACTACAACCCTCAACAGATCCGGCTCCGGGTAAGCTCCCGCGTGCGCAACGCTGCGCGACACAGGCCCAGGGGTGCGTCATATGCATGTGTCACACAGCACATGGCCAGATAAGGTTGTAAAATGTTAAAATGACATTTCCCGGTGAGCGTATTTGTCACGGTTGAAAGCAATGCAAAAGTGCAAAAACGCATGAAAAATGCTACTTGTGAACATAGCCCAAGGTGTGGAGGAGTATTTTTGCTTTTGGTTATTTATTTTACCTTATACACAAGTTTTTACCCTGGAAAGGAAATTCCTTAACATATTTCACAGGAAAACTGTTTCAGTTTCGTTTTTGAACGTTTTATTGTGAGCCCTCAAAAGTGGCTTAATACCTCTGACCACGTTGTTGACAGCAGTGACCTGGGGGTCAGAAATGCTTCCAGGGGCGATCCCCATGCTGCCCCCATGTCTTTTGAGCACTGTCACTATCGTTTTGGGCACTTTTTAGGCTTTCTACAGACTGCCGGGGGTGCTGCCGCAAAAATGCTCGGGTCTCTCATAGACTAACATTGGGCTCGTTGCTTGGGTCGAGCACCCGAGTATCACGGTAAGCTCGGCCCAAGCTTCGAGCACCCGAGCATTTTAGTGATCGCTCAACACTATCAGTTGTCATCTTGGTGAGGACACGGAAGTCTTGCCCGTTACCAGTCTGGCACCCATGGCTGACTTTATGTTACGCTGCCTTAACCGTGACCCTCGCATTGTCAAAATGTTGGGTGACAGTCATTACTGGTTGATGACACTTTTAGACCCCCTCTACAAGGAGAACTTTCACTCTCTTATTCCTGAGTTGGAGAGGTCTACAAAAATGGGGCAGTACCAGAAGGCCCTTGCTGGAGAACTATTAAAAAAATTCCCATCTGAACACGGTAGCGGCAGAGGTCACAGTTCGCTGCCCAACTAAGGCATACAGGCGAGAGAGACGCAACTCCAATCCAGCAGAGGCAGGGGAACACTGTCAATGCTCTAGGACAGTTTCCTGAGACCTGCCCAGCTTACAGGCCCTGAGGCGCAGGGTACTCTCACAAGGAGTGGAAAGTTTCAAAAGATGGTGAGGGAGTACCAGCGTCCTCCGAGATTCCTCTGTGCCTTTTAATTATTGGGTATCCAAGCTGGACACTTGGAAAGAACTCACTCTGTATGCCTTGGAGGTCCTGGCCTGCCCTGCCGCTAGCGTGTTATCGGAGCGTGTTTTTAGTGCTGCTGGGGGAATTATAACTGATAAGCGCACTCGCCTGTCAACTGACAATACTGACAAGCTGACCCTTATCAAAATGAACAAGGGCTGGATTGGGCCAGACTTCTCATCACCACCAAATGACAGCAGAGTAACATAAAGTCAAATCCACTGTGTTATTTCGGGAGGTGTATTCCCATGCATCGCTTCACACCCACACATGGGTATACGCTTCCTCATTTCGGCTGTTTTTTGCTCTTCTCCTTATCCTCAGCCTCCACGACCACTATACCACCAGGGTGACCGTGGTCCATGTTGCCAGCATTGCAAGTTCCTCTGTCCTAATTTTTGGCAGCTTTTGCTTGGAAGGCATAGGCAAAGACTATGGGAGACCCACTCCCCAATAATGGGAATAATGTTTTTAATATGCTGTACTGCATGGCTCTTGTAAGGGACATTGCAAGTTCCCCCTTCCTAATTTTTGGCAGCTTTTGCTTGGAAGGCATAGGCAAAGACTATGGGAGACCCACTCTCCAATAATGGGAATAATGTTTTTAATATGCTGTACTGCATGGCTCTTGTAAGGGGCATTAAAATCGTCTTGTTAAGCTACTGTGACCTCCACGTCTCTTCCAAGGGTCGTTAATATTGTCTTTTTATTCCACTGCGACCTCCACCACTCTTCCAAGGGGCATTAATAGCGTGTTGTTAAGCTACTGTGACCTCCACGTCTCTTCCACAGGGCATTGATGTTGTCTTTTTATTCCACTGTAACCTCCACCACTCTTCCAAGGGGCATTGATATTGTCTTTTTATTCCACTGCGACCTCCACCACTCTTCCAAGGGGCATTAAAACCGTCTTGTTAAGCTACTGTGACCTCCACGTCTCTTCCACGGGGCATTGATATTGTCTTTTTATTCCACTGTAACCTCCACCACTCTTCCAAGGGGCATTAAAACTGTCTTGTTAAACCACTCTGAACTCCACGTCTCTTCCAAGGGGCATTAAAACCATCTTGTTAAGCTACTGTGACCTCCACATCTCTTCCAAGGGGCATTAAAACTGTCTTGTTAAACCACTCTGAACTCCACGTCTCTTCTAAGGGGAATTAAAACCGTCTTGTTAAACCACTCTGAACTCCACAGCTCTTCCAAGGGGCATTGACATGTTGTTTTTAATTACCTCTAACCTCCACGACTCTTGCAACGGGCATTGCATTTCCTCCTAATTTTTTGTCAGCTTTTGCTTTTCAATGCATAGGCGAACAGTAAGGGAGACCCACTCCCCAATAATGGGTAGAAGGTTTTTAATACGCTGTAATGCACATCTGTTTCAAGGGGCATTGCAGTGCCTAATAATTTTTGGAAAGCCTTCCATTCCCTGCTTAGGCCAACAGTGTACAGGAGACCCAGTTGCTATAAATGGAAAAAACGGTTTAGTTAAGGCCCTCTGACCTCCATGTCACTTCCAAGGGGCATTGGAGTGCCTCGAAATTTTTGGCAGGCATGGCATTCACTGTATGCCTTATAACTGTGTAGCTGAACCGCTCCTTTTGGTACGGAAACATATCCTACAAGACATGTGTGGTTGTCTGGCCTGATATTGATGTGAATGGTCCCTGTTCCTCCTGCTCTTTCTCCTTTGCCACCACCTCATCCATCATTCATCACCTGAAGCTTTGTTTTAACGGGAGTCATAGAACTGGGATAGTAGCAGGAAAACATCCAGCAATCCTCGAAGGAGGTAGAATATGCGCCAAAACGCTGACCACCTCAGGCCTAGCCGCTACTACATACATGCGCTTGCATTCCAAGGAACAGAAAACTAAGGAGGTGGATGGCCTCATGATCATGAATAATTTACTCGTTGTGTAGGAGGCCGACCACTGCTGCTGTCTACCTTCTGAACTTTGTGTTGAAGCCTGATTGACCCAGGACCCGCAATCCTCTATGTCTGGAGGACGTGTTGCATCCCAGTGTCCAACTGTGTCCCGGCTTCCACAATATTAACCCAGTGTGAAGGCGTCAGTGAGATGGACCATTCCTGGCCACATTCACTTGTCCACGTGTTTGTGGTTAGGCTGTCCTTCCCACTAAATGCACTGGGGAGGGCACAGGTAATGTTTTGGTATGCGCGCTTGTGTAAAAGGCGCACCGGGACAAATAGGGGCGGCTGGGGACCGTTTATGGACACCCGGCCACCCCCACGCGGCTGGGGACTGTGTGTGGGCACCCGGCCGCGGGGCGGCTGGGGACTGAGTATGAATACCAGGCTACCAACGCAGCCATGACGTGGTGGCCAGATTCCACCAACACATGCCTAAAAGGCCCAATTTCAAGTGCAAGCAAGCTAGCAGTATGGTATTGCAGCTTGGGGGGTGGGTGGGTGGCAGGCTGCATACTTGCGCTTGTATTGCAAGTTATGGGGGAGGTACAATTGAACACTGCCCTGGGACAAGGACTTGCACGGGGATAGTTGCAAGTCTGCATCTTCTGATGCGGCAAGGATCACTTCTGATGGGCACACTTTTAGGCAGTGACCTGGGTGTCAGAGATGTTTCCAGGGGTCTTCCCCATGCTGTTCCCATGTCTTTTTAGCACTGTATGCATGTGTCACACAGCACATGGCCAGATAAGGTTGTAAAATGTTAAAATGACATTTCCCGGTGAATGCATTTGTCATGGTTGAAAGCAATGCAAACGTGCAAAAACGCATAAAAAATACTACTTGTGAACATAGCCCAAGGTGTGGAGGAGTATTTTTGTTTTTGGTTATTTATTTTACCTTATACACAAGTCTTTACCCTGGAAAGGATGTTCCTTAACCCCTTTCCGACCTGGTCAGTAATAGTACGCACCAGGTCGAGAAGGCCGGTTCAGCGGGGGCTCCGGCGGTGAGCCCGCACTGAAGCGAGCACATGTCAGCTGATTATTGGAATCGCAATCCACCCGCGGCTGTTAATATGTTAAATCTCTGACAGTGGCATTTAACTCGCGCTTCGCGGGTCACCAATGGGTGGGCATGACAACTCAGGGTCTGCAGCAGACGCCTGTGGTTGTCATGTCTCAATTGCTATGAGCGCCACCTAGTGGTCAGCGCTCATAGCAAGTGAGCATTTCTCCTGCATACAAGCGATGTGCTCATCGCTTGTATGCAGTAGAAGCAATCAGACAACTGCTGCTTCTAGTCTCCTCTGGAGACTATAGAAGCAAGCAGAAAGTGTAAAAAAAACTTTTTAAAAAAAATAAATAAATAAAAAATATATAAAAGTTTAAGTCACCCCCCTTTCGCCCCATTCAAAATAAAATATATATATATATAAAAAAAAAAACACATACACATATTTCGTATCGCCGCGTTCAGAATCGCCCGATCTATCAATATAAAAGAAGAATTAATACAATCAGTAAACGGCGTAACGAGAAAAAAAATTTAAACGCCAGAATTAAGTTTTTTTGGTCGCTACAACTTTGCAATAAAATGCAATAACGGGCGATCAAAACATCGGATGTACCCCAAGATGGTATCAATAAAAACGTCAGCCCAGCACGCAAAAAATAAGCCCTCACCTGGCCCCAGATCCCGAAAAATGGAGAAGCTAAGGGTCTCGGAAAATGGCATCATTTTTTTTTGTTTTTTTAGCAAGCTTTGGATTTTTTTTTCACCACTTAAATAAAAAAGAACCTATACATGTTTGGTGTCTATGAACTCGTAACGACCTGGAAAATAATGATGGCAGGTCAGTTTTAGCAATCTGTGAACGTAGTAAAAAAAGGACCCAAAAAACAACAGTGGAATTGCATTTTTTTTGCAGTTTCACTGCACTTGGAATTTTTTTCCCATTTTCCAGCACAAGATATGGTAAAACCAGTGATGGTGTTTAAAAGTACAACTCGTCCCGCAAAAAATAAGCCCTCACATGGCCATATTGAACGAAAATTAAAAAAGTTCTGGCTCTGGGAAGAAGGGGAGCAAAAAAGGAAAACACAAAAACAGAAAGACCCATGGTCGTTAAGGGGTTAACATATTTCACAGGAAAGCACTTTCACTTTCGTTTTTGAACGTTTTATTGTGAGCCTGTAAAAGTGGCTTAATACCTCTGACCACGTTGTTGACAGCAGTGACCTGGGGGTCAGAAATGCTTCCAGGGGCGATCCCCATGCTGTCCCCATGTCATTTGAGCACTGTCTCTATCATTTTGGGCCCTTTTTAGGCTGTCTACAGACTGCCGGGGGAGCCGCCGCAAAAATGTTCGGGTCTCCCATAGACTAACATTGGGCTCGTTGCTCGGGTCGAGCACCCGAGTATCACAGTGAGCTCGGCCTGAGCTACGAGCACCCGAGCATTTTAGTGCTCGCTCAACACTAGTCCCCTCTAATCACATTGGTGATATTAACCTGTACAATTTTCCTTCTATCCACTGGTCCTTAAAGGGGTTGTCCCACAAACAAAGAACATTTTAATAAATAGATCTTGCAATAAAATAAGTTCCATAATTGGATGTGTTAAAAAAATGTTCCTGTGCTGAGATAATCTTATAAAGGTGCCCCTGCTGTGTATTGTGTAATGGCTGTGTCTTACCACGCAGGAACATGTATAAGGCCAGAGTCACATTAGCGTATGGCATCCGATACGAGAGCATTGGATGCGATATGCTAATGATACTCGGCTCCTGCGCTGCTGCGAGCCGAGTGTCAGTGCTCTGTGCTCCGATCCTCTCGCATGGGAGGATCGCAGCACAGCTGTGGAGGAGGCAGAGAAATTAATTTCTCCATCTCCTCCATTGCCGGCATCCACGAGAATCGCAAAGCACTCGCATATGAGCACATCAACATATTTTAACATTGGACTGAATGCAATCCGATTTTTTATTGGATTGCATTCGTCTGATTTAATCGCAAGTGGGAGAGAGCCCTTAAAATGCATTTGGCACTCCAAAATAGATGCAAAAATAATAGAATTTTACTTCCTGTTCAGGAACATGGTCTGAACATGCCACAGCTCCTGGGCAGGGGAGGATGAAAAATAGTATACTGACAGGACAGCATGGAATCACAGCTTCTGTGAGGTAAAACTTTTCCCAGCCTGTTTAAAAACATGTTTTATCTCACAGAAAGAATCAGCTGTGATCTCCTGCTGTAATGTCTGTATACTCTTTTGCTCCCCCCCCTGCCCAGGAGCTGTGGTATGATCAGACCATGTCCCTGCACGGTCAGACACAGCCATTACACAGTACACAGCAGGGGCACATTTATAAGATTATCTCATCACAGGAACATTTGTTAACACATCCAATTGTGGAACTTATTATTATTCCAAGATCTATTAACCGGTTCCCGACCGCCCACTGTACATAAACGTCGGCGCTGCCTGGGCTCTGTGCAGCGCCGACGTTTAAAAACGGTGGGTGGTCCTGCAGCGCTCAGGACCCCCAGGGTCCTGCTAGCGCTGCGGTACCGGTTCAGAGCGATAGCTCTGACATGTGGCATCATGGGGACCTGATTGGATCAGGTCCCCATGATGTTAACCTGTTCCTATCTTCTAGATGCCGCGATCCATAGCGATCGCGGCATTTAAAAGATAGTGACAGCCGGAGGTCGGCGATCGGGACCCCCCACATACCTGCCAGCGGCGGGGATCCCGGTGCTGTGACCTCTGACATCATCGAGACCTGATTGGCTCAGGTCTTGATGATGTCAGCGTCACACCAGCCAATCAGAGAGATCACCAGGGAAGTTTGTTTTAGCAACAAACTTTCCCGGGCGATCTGCCTGATAAATACATTGTTTCTCCTCGGATCTCAGTGAGAGAGCAGAGGAGAAACACTGTGACAAGAGCTGTCAGCCTTGCCACTGTAAAAGTGAAAAAAATAAAAAATAAAAAAGAAAGTAAGAGTTAGGGTTAGTCAGTCGTGTCAGATCTGTCAGTCAGTCAGTCCTGTCAGATCTGTCAGTCAGTCAGTCCTGTCAGATCTGTCAGTCAGTCAGTCCTGTCAGATCAGTCAGTCATGTCAGATCTGTCAGTCAGTCAGTCCTGTCAGATCTGTCAGTCAGTCAGTCCTATCAGATCAGTCAGTCAGTCAGTCCTGTCAGATCAGTCAGTCCTGTCAGTCAGTCAGTCCTGTCAGATCAGTCCAGTCAGTCAGTCCTGTCAGATCTGTCAGTCATTCAGTCCTGCCAGATCAGTCAGTCCTGTCAGTCAGTCAGTCCTGTCAGATCAGTCAGTCCTGTCAGATCAGTCCAGTCAGTCCTGTCAGATCAGTCAGTCCTGTCAGATCAGTCAGTCAGTCCTGTCAGATCAGTCAGTCCTGTCAGATCAGTCAGTCAGTCCTGTCAGATCAGTCAGTCCTGTCAGATCAGTCAGTCAGTCCTGTCAGATCAGTCCGGTCAGTCCAGTCCGGTCAGTCCAATCCGGTCCCGTCCTTTCAGTCCCGTCCTTTCAGTCCGGTCCATTCAGTCCAGTCAAAAAATATAAAAATAAAATGGCCCGTCAGACTTATACCGCAGAGGAGGTGTATGCCCTGCTATGTTCTGACACTGATGACAGTGCAATCTCAGATGGAGATATGGATTTTGAGGGCTTTAGTAGCGGCGACACTGAGAGCTCAGAAATGAGCAGTGATTCTGTTCCATCCCCAAGCCCAAGGACTAGTGTTGAGCGATACCTTCCGATATCGGGAAATATCGGATCGGATTGGATCGGACCGATACCGAAAAAGTATCGGATATCGCCGATTCCGATACCGGAAACCAATGCAAGTCAATGGGACAGAAATATCGGAATGAAAACAAACCCTTTCTTTCCTTGTAGGTTAATTCTACATGAAGGAAAACAACTAAGAAAAATGTAGAATGTATTGGGGGAGGTGGGGGAGACAATAAAGGCATAGAGGTTTAGCCCAATCAAATGGAATAGCAGGAATTAATATATTTTTTTAAGACGTTCTGAGTTACGGAAATATTGACTATGTTAAGTATTTTTATATTTTGTCAGATATTTATGTTTCACTGCTTCCATGCTCTTCACCTTCTTTTTTACTTCTCCCACACTTTCTCCTTCATCATCCTCAGCATCTTTTTCATCCACTTCTTCTTCACCTTCTTCATCTTCTTCTTCTTCACCTTCTTCGTATTATTCTTTTTTTTTCATTCTTCATATTCTACTTCTTCATCTTCTTCATATTCTTCTTCTTCATCATATTCTTATTTGTGACAGGCATTCCTGTAGTTGTTATCTATAAAAGGTTGGACATTACACCTTTCTTTCTGCCCGTCACAAAAGATTTACAACAGGATTTGTCCGCGTTCAGTTTGGCCTGCAGCAGCAGGTCTTTTCCAGGGGCACCACGAGGAGGAACGGACTCACCCCCATACACTGCTTAGTCATCTTCTGCTTATAAATTAGATATTATCTTTTGCTCTGATTTTTAGTCTTATGCTTAATGTTCTTCAGTTTTTTGTTCTGCAGCTTCTTGTATTTCTGCTTCTTGGTTTTCTGTCTCTTGTTCTTCTGTATCTTGGTGCTTGTCTTCTCTTCTTTGTCCTCTTGGTCAACTTCTTCAGGGTCATCTTCTTGGTCTTCTTCGGGGTGGTCTTCAGGGTCGTCATCTTCGGGGGTCCTCGTCTTCGGGGTCCTCGTCTTCTTCGGGTTGGTCTTCTGGGTCCTCGTCTTCAGGGTCCTCGTCTTCTTCGGGGTGGTCTTCAGGGTCCTCGTCTTCTTCGGGGTGGTCTTCAGGGTCCTCGTCTTCTTCGGGGTGGTCTTCAGGGTCCTCATCTTCAGGGTCGTCGTCTTCGGGGTCCTCGTCTTCTTAGGGTTGGTCTTCAGGGTCCTCGTCTTCAGGGTCCTCGTCAGGGAGATCCAGAGTGATTACCAAGAACCATTTCAAAAAGCTTGAATTTGGAAATGTAGCAGAAGGTACAAGAAAGCTGAGGAACTACCGAGGACCAGCTGACGGTACTGGAACCCGGATGGGTAGCAGAAGGTACAAGAGCCAATGGAACTGCCGAAGACCAGCTGACGGTACTGGAACTCGGTTACTAAGCAGGAGGTACCTGTGCCAGAAAGCACTACCAAGGACCAGCAGACGTTGGTGGAACTTGGATACCGAGAAGGAGGCACCTAATCCAAAGACACTGCCGAGAACCAGCTGACGGTACTGGAACCCGGATGGGTGGCAGAAGGTACCCATGTAAAAAAAAGTTCAAGGCCGCGAGCCGGCCGCAGTTACCAAAACCCACAGTCCTACAGGGGGTGCTTGTCCTATTGGCACTATGGAACCAGCCTTCATTGCCAGATCCCGCAGCCCACATAGGAGTCACCTAAACTGCAGGCACCATAGAGTCGGCTAACCCGACCGCAACACGACAGGACAACGCATTGGAGGCAAAGTGACGTTGACACTACCCGGAAACAGCTGGCGTGCTGGAACCAGGCTGGGCAGGAGGGAGTACCCGTGCCAAAGTCACTACCGAGGACCAGCTGACGGTACTGGAACCCGGATGGGTAGCAGAAGGTACAAGAGCCAATGGAACTGCCGAAGACCAGCTGACGGTACTGGAACTCGGTTACTAAGCAGGAGGTACCTGTGCCAGAAAGCACTACCAAGGACCAGCAGACGTTGGTGGAACTTGGATACCGAGAAGGAGGCACCTAATCCAAAGGCACTGCCGAGAACCAGCTGACGGTACTGGAACCCGGATGGGTAGCAGAAGGTACCCATGTAAAAAAAAGTTCAAGGCCGCGAGCCGGCCGCAGTTACCAAAACCCACAGTCCTACAGGGGGTGCTTGTCCTATTGGCACTATGGAACCAGCCTTCATTGCCAGATCCCGCAGCCCACATAGGAGTCACCTAAACTGCAGGCACCACAGAGTTGGCTAACCCGACCGCAACACAACAGGACAACGCATTGGAGGCAAAGTGACGTTGACACTACCCGTAAACAGCTGGCGTGCTGGAACCAGGCTGGGCAGGAGGGAGTACCAGTGCCAAAGACACTGCCGAGAACCAGCTGACGGTACTGGAACCCGGATGGGTAGTAGAAGGTACAAGAGCCAATGGAACTGCCGAAGACCAGCTGACGGTACTGGAACTCGGTTACTAAGCAGGAGGTACCTGTGCCAGAAAGCACTACCAAGGACCAGCAGACGTTGGTGGAACTTGGATACCGAGAAGGAGGCACCTAATCCAAAGGCACTGCCGAGAACCAGCTGACGGTACTGGAACCCGGATGGGTAGCAGAAGGTACCCATGTTAAAAAAAGTTCAAGGCCGTGAGCCGGCCGCAGTTACCAAAACCCACAGTCCTACAGGGGGTGCTTGTCCTATTGGCACTATGGAACCAGCCTTCATTGCCAGATCCCGCAGCCCACATAGGAGTCACCTAAACTGCAGGCACCATAGAGTCGGCTAACCCGACCGCAACACGACAGGACAACGCATTGGAGGCAAAGTGACGTTGACACTACCCGGAAACAGCTGGCGTGCTGGAACCAGGCTGGGCAGGAGGGAGTACCCATGCCAAAGACACTGCCGAGAACCAGCTGACGGTACTGGAACCCGGATGGGTAGTAGAAGGTACAAGAGCCAATGGAACTGCCGAAGACCAGCTGACGGTACTGGAACTCGGTTACTAAGCAGGAGGTACCAGTGCCAGAAAGCACTACCAAGGACCAGCAGACGTTGGTGGAACTTGGATACCGAGAAGGAGGCACCTAATCCAAAGGCACTGCCGAGAACCAGCTGACGGTACTGGAACCCGGATGGGTAGTAGAAGGTACAAGAGCAAATGGAACTACCGAGAACCAGCTGGCGGTGCTGGAACCCAGGGTAAATACTAAAAACAGAGTGGAGCCAGAGGTGTAATTGGAGCAAGTTTTAAATCAGTAGTACAGTGGATGTGGACAAAGCAGGAGAATTTGCCGGACACACAGCAGGGGAACAGCTGACGTTACTGAACCCCAATAACGCTGGAGCAAGCGTTGACTGTGCAGACGGCACTTCCGAGCGCCAACTGGCGGTGTTGGAGCTCAGGGATAATACTGAAAACAGAGGAGCCAGAGGTGTATTTGGAGGAGGTTTTAAATCAGTAGTACAGTGGATGTGGACAGAGCAGGAGAAATTGCCGTCCGCACAGCAGGGGAACAGCTGACGTTACTGAACCCCAATAGCACGGCAGCAAGTGTTGACTGTGCAGACGGCACTTCCAAGCGCCAACTGGCGGTGTTGGAGCTCAGGGATAATACTGAAAACAGAGGAGCCAGAGGTGTATTTGGAGGAGGTTTTAAATCAGTAGTACAGTGGATGTGGACAGAGCAGGAGAAATTGCCGTCCGCACAGCAGGGGAACAGCTGACGTTACTGAACCCCAATAACACGGCAGCAAGTGTTGACTGTGCAGACGGCACTTTCGAGCGCCAACTGGCGGTGTTGGAGCTCAGGGATAATACTGAAAACAGAGGAGCCAGAGGTGTAATTGGAGCAACTTTAAAATCTGTAGTAGTGAGAATGTGGACAGAGCAGGAGAAATTGCCGTCCGCACAGCAGGGGAACAGCTGACGTTACTGAACCCCAATAGCACGGCAGCAAGTGTTGACTGTGCAGACGGCACTTCCAAGCGCCAACTGGCGGTGTTGGAGCTCAGGGATAATACTGAAAACAGAGGAGCCAGAGGTGTATTTGGAGGAGGTTTTAAATCAGTAGTACAGTGGATGTGGACAGAGCAGGAGAAATTGCCGTCCGCACAGCAGGGGAACAGCTGACGTTACTGAACCCCAATAACACGGCAGCAAGTGTTGACTGTGCAGACGGCACTTTCGAGCGCCAACTGGCGGTGTTGGAGCTCAGGGATAATACTGAAAACAGAGGAGCCAGAGGTGTAATTGGAGCAACTTTAAAATCTGTAGTAGTGAGAATGTGGACAGAGCAGGAGAAATTGCCGTCCGCACAGCAGGGGAACAGCTGACGTTACTGAACCCCAATAACACGGCAGCAAGTGTTGACTGTGCAGACGGCACTTCCGAGCGCCAACTGGTGGTGTTGGAGCTCAGGGATAATACTGAAAACAGAAGAGCCAGAGGTGTAATTGGAGCAACTTTAAAATCTGTAGTAGTGAGAATGTGGACACAGCAGGAGAAATTGCCGTCCGCACAGCAGGGGAACAGCTGACGTTACTGAACCCCAATGACACGGCAGCAAGTGTTGACTGTGCAGACGGCACTTCCGAGCGCCAAATGGCGGTGTTGGAGCTCAGGGATTACAGTTCAGGTGGTAGAAACATGAACAGAACAGGAGACCTGGATACTGTTGCCAATCAATTATTTATTCTGGAAGAGGACTGGCAAATTCATGAGAGATCCAGGCCTTGTTCAATTTGAGAAAAGTAAGCCGGTCAACGTTATCGGAGGATAGTCGTATGCGACGGTCTGTTAGTGCACCACCTGCGGCACTAAAGACGCGTTCCGATAATACACTAGCAGCAGGGCAAGCTAGCACCTCCAGTGCATACTGACTAAGCTCTGGCCATGTATCCAGCTTACAGACCCAAAACTTGAAGGGAGAAGAGCCGTCTGGGAGTACACTAAGAGGGCAAGACATGTAGTCTGTCACCATCTGACGGAAACGTTGCCTCCTGCTGACTGGAGCCGTCTGTGATGGTGTAGACATTTGTGGCGGCGGGGACACAAAACTTTGCCACATTTCGGCCATACTGGTCTTGCCTTGTGCTGAGGCGCTGCTTCTGCTCCCTCTTTGTGCAGAGCTTCCTCCACTGCCTCGACGCACTGAGCTGCTTTGCAAAGCACTAGCAGCACTGCTCTCGGTTGGAATGGAGAACATGATGGAATGCACCAGTGAGTCTTGGTACTCCCGCATTTTACGCTCCCGGTTCAACGGTGTTATGAGGCTTTGTAAGCTGTCCCGATAGCGAGGATCTAGGAGGGTGGACACCCAATAATCAGCCGTGTTGAGAATGTGGGTGATGTGGCGGTCGTTTCTCAGGCACTGCAGCATGAAATCAACCATGTGCTGCAGACTGCCAACTGGCCAAGAAACGCTGTCCCCTGCTTGAGGCGTGATCTCTGCCTGCTCTGCATCACCCGACCCTCGCTCTAGATACTGACTACTAGAGCATTGTGTACCTCCCTCCTCTGGACAGATGTCTTCCTCATCCATTGACTCCTCCTCATCCTCCTCACAAAGTGTCCCCTGCCTAGGCCTTTGTGAGGAACCACGTTGCGCAGACTGTAGAGAAGCAGATGGAATTTGTGACTCCTCATCCTCCACCTCTTCCAAAATCTCGCCCCTTAGTGCTTGCAGTGTTTTTTCAAGCAGGCAGATAAGGGGGATAGTCATGCTGACTAGTGCATCATCTGCACTCGCCATCCGCGTGGAATAATCGAAGGCACGCAAAACGTGGCAAATGTCCTTCATAGAGGCCCACTCAGTGGTGGTGAAGTGTGAACGGCGCGCACTGCGACTTGTTTGCGCCTGCTGCAGCTGGTACTCCATTACTGCTGCCTGCTGCTCACACAACCTCTCCAACATATGTAACGTTGAATTCCACCTGGTGGGTAGGTCACATATGATGCGATGTTCCGGAAGACGTAATCGGCGCTGCAGAGCTGCAATGCGTGATCTTGCATTGCTGGAACGCCGCAAGTGAGCGCACTCTATGCGGACCTTGTGAAGCAGTGCATCAAGATCCGGATAGTCCCTCAAAAAACTCTGCACGACCAAGTTGAGCACATGTGCCAGACATGGGATGTGAGTGAGGTTGCCTAGGCCCAGAGCTGCCACCAGATTTCGGCCATTGTCACACACTACCATGCCTGGCTGGAGATTCGCTGGCACAAACCACACGTCGCTTTGCTGCTTGATGGCATTCCAGAGCTCCTGCGCTGTGTGGCTTCAATTCCCCAAAGAAATTAATTTTAATACGGCCTGTTGACGTTTGGCCACAGCTGTGCTCATATTGGTCACCATAACAGGTAACCATTCACGGGTCGATGTGGAGGTAGACCGTGACGGCTCCTGCAGCGCTGATTCAGAGGAACTGGAGTATGAGGAGGAGTCAATGTGTACAGACTGGATTCCTGCAATCCTTGGAGTTGGCAGAACACGTACAGCGCCACTCTCAAGATCTGTACCCGACTCCACAACATTTACCCAATGGGCAGTGAGGGAAAGGTATCGTCCCTGTCCATGCTTACTGGTCCACGCATCGGTGGTCATGTGGACCTTGCTACTGACGGTGTTTTGTAGCGCATGTTTAATTTTTCCCTCCACATGATGTTGCAGGGCAGGGACGGCTTGCCTGCTGAAATAAAAGCGGCTGGGCACGTTGTATTGTGGGACTGCCAATGCCATAAAGTTACGGAATGTATCAGTCTCCACCAGCCTGAATGATAGCATTTCAAGGGCCAGTAGTTTAGCAATGCCAGCATTCAGAGCCTGTGCTCGGGGGTGGTTTGCCGAGTATGGGCGCCTTTTCTCCCATGCCTGTGCTAACGATGGCTGTAGACTGGCCTGGGAGTGTGAGGATGACTGGGAAAGTGGTGCTGTGGGTGGAATTACACTGTGTCTCGGTACAACAGTGCCAGAGATTCTTCCATGGCGATTCTGTGAGGAAGCCGAACCAGCTGTGTGTGAGCTGGAGGAAGAGGCTACAACACGAGCTGAAGAGGTGGTAGGTGGCGCTGTAGGTTGGCCTACGTCTTCAGTGTGTTTTTGTAACTCCACCACGTGCTTGGTCCGCACATGTTTCCACATATTTGTGGTATTGAGGTTGCTGACACTTTTCCCTCTTTTCACCTTCTGATTACACAGCTTGCATTTGACAAAGCAAATGTCATCTGCAACTGTGTCAAAAAAGGACCAGGCACTGCAAGTCTTGGGAGCGCCCGCTTTGGATTTTGGAAGAGCCATGCTCCTAATAGGTGCCGAAGTGGAGGCTACAGGAAACCAAGTCTGCCCCCTCCCTCTCCCTCCTTTTTGGGCTGTTCGGGGAATCTCTTCCTCAGAGCTGCTCCCACCACCTTCCTGTCCCTCACGCCATGATGGGTCAAGGACCTCATCATCTACACCACCCTCTTCAAACATCTGTTTCTCCTGGGTAGTCTCGACAGCACAGTACGCACCAGAAAGTGGCACCTGAGTCTCATCATCAGATGCGTACTGAGGTGTGCTGCTGACCATAGGCACTGGCCCACCCGCCTCTTCAGATTCAGAGAGACAAAACGGTTGCACATCATTGCATACTACCTCTTCTTCAAATTCTCGAATTCTGCTTGGCTGGCCCCTTCTTTCCAAGCCAAGAGATTCAGAGAACAGAAGTAGAGATGGCTCCTGTCCAGGGCTCTCTGACTGCCTGGGCAATTTGGCAGGTGGTGAAGAGACAGATGGGTGCTCTTCAGTGCTCAGGACCTGAGAGGATCTGGAACAAATTGAAGTCGATGCGTTAGCTGCCATCCATCCGACAACGGCTTCAATTTGGTCCTCCCGCAGCAGTGGGGTACGGCTAGCTCCTACAAAGCTGCGCATAAAGGACTGTTCCCTGGTAAAATTGGGGGATGCTGAGTCACTGGTGCCCGCAGCAGGCACAGAATCCAGACATCCTCTCCCTGCAGGCACAGAATCCTCACGTCCTCTCCCTGCAGAAACTCCACGCCCACGCCCACGCCCACGACCACATGCCTTACTCCCTGCCTTCTTCATCTTGGTAGACTGATAAAGATAGGCAGAAAAGTACTAAGGGCTTAGTGTGCTTATTCCTGAACAGCTGCTAACAGGTATAAGAAACACAAATTTTATAAAGTGTGGACTAGACTTTAATATGAGCTAATGTGGCCTACACAACTGTAAAGTGGAGTGTTTGGTGAACTTTATTTAGGTTTTTTTTGTCACAAAAAGACACTGGATGTGCCTAAAGATGTAATAACGATAGTATCACAAACTTTTTGTAGCTATTACAATGTAGGAAGGTAACCTACAATGCAATAGATGAGGCTACAAAAAATAGGCTAATACTAATCTGGCTGGGGCTGCAGGGCCCAATGCTGCAGAAAGGCTCCTCTAACTACTCCTATATAGTGTGTTTGGAACCAATTTAGCTGAATAAGGATGGAACCACCACACTAATAGGAGAAATCAGGAAAAATTATGAATTGGCAAAAAAGGACAATGTATGAGGCAGTGACACACACTGAGTGCACTACAACCAGACGTGGTTGAAGCACACACTACAGGGTGAGCTGCACTCACACCAGACCTTGCAGACAGCGGTGAACAGTACAGATGCAGAGCACTGTGCACTAGCGCTGCAAGACCAAAAAAAATTCTCTATTTACTCCTATATAGTGTGTTTGGAACCAATTTAGCTGAATACGGATGGAACCACCACACTAATAGGAGATATCAGGAAAAATTATGAATTGGCAAAAAAGGACAATGTATGAGGCAGTGACACACACTGAGTGCACTACAACCAGACGTGGTTGAAGCACACACTACACTCACACACAGAGACCTTGCAGAAAGCGGTGAACAGCACAGAGAACTGTGCACTAGCACTGCAAGGCACAGCGATTTATAAAGTAGCTTGGGTAAAGCAGAATAGACCAAATAGGTAGCTAAAACTGTCCCTCAGAACAACAGCGTCCTATCCCTAACTGAATTCACAGCAGAGTGAGCTCAAAATGGCGGCGGCGGCTTTTATAGTGCATCATGACATCATTTCAGCAGCCAATCACAGCCATGCCATTAGTTAAGATGCCTACATGCCTAACAGGATGTGCCCACACTTCTTAGGATCCTCATTGGCTGAATAAAATGAAAATGGCTCATTGCATTATGGGAACTTCCGATTCCAGTATACGATATTGCAAAAGTATCGGAATTAAGTATCGGAATTCCGATACCGCGAATATAGGCCGATATTCAGTATCGGAATGCTCAACACTACCAAGGACCAGTACAGCAATAGGGGCAAATAGCGCTACTGGAGAAACGTCTCCAAATCAGGGAACACTGCCCAGTACAAGCGCTGTCCCTGCTACTAGTGAATTGGCGCACGCCAGTGTACAAGGGGCGTTGCCACATGATCTACCATTTCCCAGATGGGAGGCTTCGGATTCGGCTGCTCCATTCAGCCCTGATTTCAACGCCATTCCTGGTATAAATGTGGAGGTGGAAGATTTTGGACCAATTCATTTTTTTTATTTGTTTTTTACAGACAGCTTGCTAGAGCATATTGTTGTGCAAACAAATTTATATGCACCCCAATTCATAAGCCAGAATCCCCGATCTTACTATGCTAGGGCAAATTTATGGACACCAACTAATGTCCCGGAAATAAAGAAATTTTTAGGACTTACATTTGCCATGGGGTTTGTTAAAAAACCGAGCATTCGATCCTACTGGTCCAACCACCCTGTTCAAGCCACCCCTATGTTTTCAATCGTTCTGCCTAGGACCCGTTATGAAATGCTCATGGGGTTTTGGCATTTTAACGACAATAGTCAATGCCTGCCCAGAAATGCCCCAGAACATGACAGGTTATATAAAATTAGACCGATCATTGAAAATTTGTCAGAAAAATTCTTAAGCCTCTACACCCCAACACAAAATATTTCTATAGATGAGTCCCTTGTAAAATTCAAAGGAAGACTGCACCTCAAGCAATTTATCCCATCTAAAAGGGCAAGGTTTGGAATAAAGCTCTATAAAATGTGCGAAAGTTCAACCGGATACACATCCGCTTTTCGCATATATGAGGGGAAAGAAAGCCAACTAAACCCACCAGGATGCCCTACTTATCTGGGGACATCTGGAAAAATTGTTTGGGAGCTGATAAGTCCATTTTTTCAAAAAGGCTACAATCTATATGTGGACAATTATTACACCAGCATACCCCTATTTAAAAGTCTGGTTGAACACAACATCGGGGCTTGTGGGACCATCCGTAAAAACCGTCAGGGGTTTCCACAACCATTGGTCAACCAAAAGTTTCAAAAGGGGCAGTCAGGGGCTGTACGCAACGGAGAGCTGCTTGCCCTGAAATATAGGGATAAGAGGGATATTTTTGTCCTCAGCTCGATCCACACAGATGCCACAAGGGCCACTGTAGAACTAGGATCCACCACTCCGAAGCAAAAACCTGTGTCAGTCATTGACTACAACAAACACATGGGGGGTGTGGACCTTGCAGACCAGGTTCTACAGCCATACCAGGTATCAAGAAAGTCCTATACCTGGTATAAAAAGTTGGTTATTTATTTGTTTCAGGTGGCCACATACAATTCTTTTGTGTTGTACAAAAAAGCAGGAAATTCAGATCCTTTTCTTGATTATCAAGAAAAGGTAATTGAAAATCTTGTCTTTCAAAGTGTCAGCACCGCTCATCCATTAGAATCTGAGGATGTGAAAAGACTCACTGAGCGACATTTTATTGCACTTATTCCAGCAACGGAAACAAGAAGGAACCCCCAGAAAAGATGTCGTGTATGTGCTAAGAGAGGAATGAGGCGTGATACCCGCTACTATTGCCCACAATGCCCATCATTGCCAGCCTTATGCGTCACTGACTGCTTTAAAATCTTCCACACAGAACCACGTTTTTAAACTGTAAAAATGTATCCCAATTTGTCATTCAAACATTTGGTTCATTTAGTGAATGACACATTCGAGTAGAGCTCACTTAATTTCCAGGGGGGGGTTCTCCAGAATCTAAACCTTCCATTGCGTGCTTGTTTCTGGAAATCATCCATTGAGTTAAAATGGTCACTAAACCCATAGATGAATTCCCAGAGGGGTGTCATTTCCAAAATGGAGTCACTTCAGGGGGGATTCTTTAGCTCTGGTACTCTGAAAAGTGCCAGAACAGCATAATCCCCCCTGAAGTGACCCCATTATGGAAATGACACCTCTGTGGGAATTCATCTATAGGTTTAGTGACCATTTACCTATCTACTTATTTTCCCACCACTAGATTAATTTATACAGAGGAGTAGATTGTAAAATTCGGTCACTTGTTGTGGGTTTCCTCTGTTTAGGCACCTCAGGGGCTCTCCAAATGCAACATGGCATCCGCTATCCATTCCAGTCAAATTTCCATTCCAAAAGTCAAATGGCGCTCCTTACCTTCCGAGCCATGCCGTGCGCCCAAACAGTGGCTTTGCACCACATATGGGGTATCAGCGTGCTCAGGAGAAATTGCACAACACATTTTGGGGTCCATTTTTTCTGGCTGCCCTTGTGAAAATTAAAAATTTGAGGCTAAAATAGCAGTTTTGCGTTAAAAATGTGTTTTTTTATTTTCACACTTCAACATTATAAAATTCTGTGAAGCCCCTTGGGGTTCAAGGTGCTCACCATACATCTAGATAAGTTCCTTGAGGGGTCTAGTTTTTAAAATGGGGTGACTTGTTGGGGGTTTCCTTTGTTTAGGCACCTCAGGGGCTCTCCAAATGCAACATGGCGTCCTCTATCGATTCCAGTCAAATTTCCATTCCAAAAGTCAAATGGCGCTCCTTACCTTCCAAGCCATGCCGTGCGCCCAAACAGTGGCTTTGCAACACATATGGGGTATCAGCGTGCTCAGGAGAAATTGCACAACACATTTTGGGGTCCATTTTTTCTGGCTGCCCTTGTGAAAATTTAAAATTTGAGGTTAAAGTAGCAGTTTTGTGAAAAAAAGTTAAATGTTCATTGTTTTCTTCCACATTCCAAAAATTCCTGTGAAGCACCTGAAGGGTTAATAAGCTTCTTGAATGTGGTTTTGAGCACCTTGAGGGGTGCAGTTTTTAGAATGTTATCACTTTTGGGTATTTTCTGTCATAAAGGCTCCTCAAAGTCACTTCAAATAAGATGTGGTTCCTAAAAAAATGTTTTTGTAAATTTTGTTGTAAAAATGAGAAATCCCTGGTCAACTTTTAACCCTTATAGCTTCCTAACAAAAAAAAATTTTGGTTCCAAAATTGTGCTGATGTGAAGTAGACATGTGGGAAATGTTATTTATTAACTATTTTGTGTGACATATCTCTCTGATTAAGGGGCATGAAAATTCAAAGTTTGAAAATTGCAAAATTTTCAAAATTTTCGCCAAATTTCCGATTTTTTCACAAATAAACGCAAGTTATATCGAAGAAATTTTACCACTATCATGAAGTACAATATGTCACAAAAAAAAAGTCTCAGAATCAGGGGGATCCGTTGAAGCGTTCCAGAGTAATTACCTCATAAAGTGACAGTGGTCAGAATTGAAAAAATTGGCCCAGTCACGAAGGCAAAAACAGGCTCTGGCGTGAAGTGGTTAATTAAAATGTATTTTCTTCATGGGACAAACCCTTCAAGTGTTTGCAAAAGAAAGAGGGTCATCCCATTTGTAATGCTTATATATATTTACTCCAGCTGTAAGTGCATGGTTCAAACAGTAGAGTGCAACACTTCAGACCGTCTTGTCCTCTTATGATTTTATGTGCACCAGAAACTTTTGCATATTTTTTGTGCCATTTTGCAAACCATGCTACTTTTAAAGAAAGAAGTACAGTGGGGGAAATAAGTATTTGGTCCCTTGATGTTTTTGTAAGTTTGCCTACGGGCGTCTGATGGGGCCAGGAGACCTGCAGTCTTCTGCCCTCCGGTTTCTGCTGCTGGGCCTTCAGTGCCCCACAACCTTGGACTTCGGTGTCCGGTTCTTCTATGCTCCTCTCTGGGGTGAGCTGCCATGCAGCTCCACTCCCCAGGTCTTTCCTCTTCGCTGTCCTCACTTCAACTCCTCTCACTAACTCTAACTAACCCTGCCTCCAGATACCAGTTGCTAAGGGGAGGAGCTCCCCTTGCTGGTCTGGAGCCAGGAAACTGTTGCATGCTAGTGTACCTGATAGGGGACCCCTGCTTGCTTCCAGGCATGGCATCACCTCTTGTGAGGGAGGCAATGCCACTATGGCAACCGGACCCCTGGGGTGCCACACATACACTCCTTAAAATTCTCCCTGTTATTTTGCTCTAGTAGATTACTGTCCTATGTGTACTAGTTTCCCACATATTTAATATAAACTAGCTATTGCTGTTTATCCATAAGTTTATCATCAATGCTTTCAATCAACATAAATATTTAGTTATATATCTCACTTCTAGAGTAGGTTCCTATTACCATCATCTACTACTTCTTTAATGCACAAGAAAATAAAAAAAAGAAAGCTTTTACTCACCTCCCTCAATGGCACCAACATAGTTGGAATAATTGATCTGCTATAATGCACATTTGACATAAGTCACAAGTGTTGGAAAACTTGGCTACAGCATCGCTGTAATGGCACTGGAGCGGGAGATGAGTAAAATATTTCTTATTTTACTCGGGTGATTCAAGCATTTTAGAAGCAGGTGTGCAATCCTCCAACTACATATTAGAGAATAGTGGCCTTTAGCAAAATGCCATTGGCCTTGTTCACCCAATTACTTAGCATGTGCTTCAACTATAAACTATTCAGCATGTACACTCTCAAAGCTACCAATGTGCTGGTCCCTAATCAGCCACAACAAGTTTTCCTTATCTAGACAAAGCCCAGGTTTGTATTTAAATCTGCTCCCAAGGCCATGTTCAGATGGCATATTTCATGGTCCGTATACAGACCACCATGTCCAGACTGACCACAGGTCCTGAAATCAGGAGACCCACGGTCAGTATGCATATTGCAGTCCATAAATGTGCTATGAAAATTAGCTGTCTGAACCTGGCCTTACCAGCCTGTAAGCTTCACACTGAGATGCAGTGATTTACCCGTGACCTGATATGTGTTGCTAATTTATAAAACTATTGGAGGCTGTAATCTTTATTTGTTAAAGTTCATCTAATAAAAGTGCAAGTCTGTAGCCAATTGACTTTTTTTGTTTAAGAAATAAAATATTTTTAGGAAAAAGTCTGACAATTCTAGAATTAATTTTCCTTTGGAGAGAAATTGTTGTTTTCCCTAAATGCCTGCATTTGTTGGGATGTTAGTACGTGGCCTGTCACATCCATTAGGCACCAGTAGGCAGTCCATTCATCCATTCATTGTGCATCAACATTTTATTCGAAAAGTCAATAGTGACTAATAAAAAGAAATGACTACTACTGCTAGAGACTAGAAGGTGCTCATTTGTGGTCTTGTTCCTCAAATTGCAAATATGTCTTTAATAGTGTTGAGCGAACATGCTCGACACTGCTCGGTACTCGCCCGAGCATCACGCTACTCGGGATGTTCGGCGAGCACCGAGCATTTCCGGGTTACTCGGGCGGGAGCTCGGGTCTCCGCCCTGCATGTTTGGCGCTCTTTACAGAGCCAATGAACATGCAGGGATTGCCAGCCAGTCACTGTAATGCCGCAGCCATGTTGTTTGTGGCCATTACAGTGATTGGCTGGCCGCACAGCGTCACCTCGAGTATTTAAAACCGGGCGCCGCCATTTTGGACACAGTCGCTCTGGATCAGACAGTGTAGGGACAGCGCTGCTGATTTAGGGAGAGATATATCCTGCAAAATAGTTAGTGTAGGGTCTGTAAAGGCTGCCAGATCAAACAAACAGTCCTTCTCAGGACTAATATCCATCCCAGGTATATCAGGCAGGCAGGCAGGCAGGCTGTATAGGAGACGCAGTGGTTATACCAGCAAGCGCTGCATTACAGTCCTGTGTGCTGCTCCTGTTGCTGAAATTGCTGGACTTAGCTCCAGGTCCTGGGGGCCAGGAAAAATCCTTTTTTTTATCTAAATCCTCTTTTTTTTTTCCTCCTTCACAATGTACAAATACCCATCTTATTAACCATTTGATGCCCCCCCACTCTCCAAAAAAAAAAAAGTGTGCCTCTGATTTTTCAGACACAAATATATCTGTTGAAAATAGTCTGGTGTAGGCCAGAGAAATAGAAGTGTGGTTTTGCAGTTCTATGGGCCATTTGTATCTAAAAAAAACAGTTTGAGTGTGTCGCTCACTGTTCAGCCACAAATATATATATATATTAAAAAGCCTGGTATACACCAGTAAATTATTACTGTGGTTTTGATGTTCCACGGTAAAACATCTCTATTATCCTGTTTTTGGCATTTTTTGCTGTATAAAAATAGTAATAGTGTCTCCCTGATTTTTCAGACACAAATATATCTGATGAAAATAGTCGGGTGTAGGCCCGAGAAATACAAGTGTGGCTTTGCAGTTCCACGGTACAAACCTCTGTATTATCCACTTTTGGGCCATTTGTATCTAAAAAAAACAGTTTGAGTGTGTCGCTCACTGTTCAGCCGCAAATATATATATATTTTAAAAAGCCTGGTAAACACCAGTAAATTATTACTGTGGTTTTGATGTTCCACGGTAAAACATCTCTATTATCCTGTTTTTGGCATTTTTTGCTGTATAAAAATAATAATAGTGTCTCCCTGATTTTTCAGACACAAATATATCTGTTGAAAATAGTCTGGTGTAGGCCAGAGAGACAGATGTGTGCTTTTGCTGTTCCACGGTAAAAAATCTCTATTATCCTGCTTTTTGCATTTTTTGCTGTAAAAAAAAAAAAATAGTGTCTCCCTGATTTTTCAGACACAAATATATCTGTTGAAAATAGTCTGGTGTAGGCCCGAGAAACAAACCTCTGTATTATCCACTTTTGGGCCATTTGTATCTAAAAAAAACAGTTTGAGTGTGTCGCTCACTGTTCAGTCGCAAATATATATATATTTTAAAAAGCCTGGTAAACACCAGTAAATTATAACTGTGGTTTTGCTGTTCCACGGTAAAAAATCTCTATTATTCAGGTTTTGGTAGTTTTTTCCGTAAAGAAAAACAGTAGTGTCTCCTGACTGTTGTGACACAAAAATATATCTGTTGAAAATAGTCTTGTGTAGGCCCGACATCCCAGTGTGGTTTCGCAGTTCCACGGGTAAAATCGCTGTACTATCCAGTTTTGGGCCTTTGGTATCTAAAAAAAAAGCAGTTTGAGTGTGTCGCTCACTGTTCAGCCGCAAATATCTCTATTTAAAAAAGTGTGGTATACCCCAGTAAACAATAACTGTGGTTTTCCTCTTCCACGGTTCTAATCTACTCTTTATTACCCTTTTTCCATTGATAGTGCAAGTGTAAGCTATTTTACTTCATTTACAATGGGTAAGGCGCGTGGCAAGGGACGTGGAAGTGGACGTTCTGGTGATGGTTCGTGCAGAGGACGGGGCCGTGGCCAAGGTGAAAATGTGCCACAACCAACAGCCACATCTTCTCTCTCCCACTTCTTGACCGAATTACTAGGGAAGCACAGAACAACACCAGTATTGAGAACTGATCAGTGTGAACAGGTTATTAATTGGATAGCAGACAATACTTCCAGTTACCTGGGCACCACCACCTCCGGTCTGTCTTCCACACGGTCAACTCTTAGTAGCCGTGAGTCTCGACCGCATACTCCTCCTCACCCTGATGCTCCTTCCTCCCACCATGCCGAGTGTCGTCAGACAGCAAGTGATCCCACACTTGGACACTCTGAAGATCTGTTCACTGGTCCATTTCCATATTTGGGCCCCTCGCCTGATACGCTTGAAGTGGTAGAAGAGGAGATCCCATGTTGCGATGCCCAAATATTTGAACAGCCACGGCCACAGGAAGTCGACGTTGGCAATCTGTCACAAGAGGTGGACGATGACGAGACACAATTGCCAGGAAGTGAGGAGGAGGATCGTGGTGCGCAAGTGGAAGAGGAGGAGGTGGTGGATGATCTAGTAACTGACCCAACGTGGAAGGAGGACATGCAGAGTGAGGCCAGCAGCACACAGGGGGAGGGAGGCAGAGTACCCCAACAGGCAGGAAGAAGCAGTGTGGTGGCCGCAGACAGAAGGCAGGCAACCGTTCCCCGTAACACCAACACGAGGGACGTTGCCAGTACAAGCGGTAGGTCTTCCAGAGTCTGGAATTTTTTTAAAGACTCTGCTGATAACCCCAAAAAGGCCATATGTTCCACCTGCCATGCCAGCATCAGCAGGGGTGACAAAACTACCAGCCTGACCACCACCAGCATGATCAGGCACATGGCAGCAAAGCACCCGACTTTGTGGGGCGAAACCCAGGGTCCACGACCAGTGTCAGCGGGTGTCACCACTGCTTCTTCCACTGTTGTGCGTGCAATAGAACCCCCTGTTGTGTGTGCAAGGCAATACCCTGTCCATACTGCATGTAAAGATCCCCAGACGACACTATTTTGCCCGGTGTGCCATCCCCGCACTACACAAGCACGTGTCCCAAAGCATCTGCCGTGCCCTCAACAACGCAGTTACTGGGAGAGTCCACCTGACAACTGACAAGTGGACAAGTGCTTGTGGCCAGGGACGGTACATCTCTCTGACGGCACACTGGGTAAACATAGTAGAAGCCGGGACCCAGTCGGACCTTGGGACGGAACACATCCTCACCACACTGAGGATTGCGGGCCCTATGTCAGTCAGAGTTGCCCCCCCAGTGTACAGCTCCTGCGCATCCTCCTCCTCCTCCTCCTCCTCCTCATGTTCAGCCTCCATCTCAGATATCACCACATCAGTTACAAGCTGGAAGCATTGCAGTACTGCCTCCGCCAAGCGGCAACAGGCTGTGCTGAAACTCATAAGCTTAGGTGATAAACCTCACACTGCTTGTGAGTTGTGGACAGCTGTGAAAGAGCAGGCAGATCTGTGGCTGAGACCGCTGAACCTACATCCCGGCATGGTCGTGTGTGACAATGGCCGTAACCTGGTGGCGGCTCTGAGGCGAGGTGAGATCACACACGTACCATGCCTGGCTCATGTGCTTAACCTCGTGGTTCAGCGGTTTCTTAAATCGTACCCCGAGTTGCCAGATCTGCTCGTGAAAGTACGCCGCCTGTCAGCTCATTTTCGCCAGTCGGCTACAGCTTCCGTCGCACTTGCTGTGTTGCAGCAGCGTTTGCAGCTTCCGGCACACCGACTGGTGTGTGATGTCCCCACACGTTGGAACTCTACCCTCCACATGTTGCAAAGGATTTGTGAGCAGAAGAGAGCAGTTGTGGAGTACCAGCTGCAACAAGGCCGTCGATATTCAGGTCAGACTCCACACATAAGACCTCAGGAGTGGACCTGGATGTCTGACATATGTACCATCCTGACAAACTTTGAGGAGGCCACCAAGATGGTGAGTGGCGATGACGCCATCATTAGTGTCAGCATCCCACTTGTCTGTCTTTTGCAACGCTCTCTGCAGAGAATTAAAGAGGAGGCATTGCAGCCAGATTATGATGAGATGCATCAAGAAGCCGTAGCGGGCGATTACACACAGCCCAGCCTCATCTCATCCCAACGTGCATTGGGGGACAATGAGGGAGAGGAGGAGGAGGAGGAGGAAGAACAGGAGCTGCTATCATGCGTTGTAGACGGTAGTACCTGTACAAGCGTCATACCGTCGGTTCAGCGTGGGTGGCCTGAGGACAGGGGGGAGGAGGAAGAGGAGGAGGAGGAGGAGGAGGAGAGCATGGTCAGTCGTCATCTTGGTGAGGACACGGAAATCTTGCCCGTTACCAGTCTGGCACGCATGGCTGACTTTATGTTACGCTGCCTTAACCGTGACCTTCACGTTGTCAAAATGTTGGGTGACAGTCATTACTGGTTGGTGACACTTGTAGACCCCCGCTACAAGGAGAACTTTCACTCTCTTATTCCTGAGGTGGAGAGGTCTACAAAAATGGGGCAATACCAGAAGGCCCTTGCTGCAGAACTCTTAAAAAAATTCCCATCTGAACACGCTAGCGGCAGAGGTCACAGTTCGTTGCCCAACCAAGGCGTACAGGCGAGAGAGATGCAACTCCAATCCAGTAGAGGCAGGGGAACACTGTCAACGTTCTGGGACAGTTTTCTGACACCCGCCCAGCTAACAGGCCCTGAGGCGTGGGGTACTCTCACAAGGAGTGGAAAGTTTCAAAAGATGGAGAGGGAGTACCTTGCCGATCGTACCAGCGTCCTCCGTGATTCCTCTGTGCCTTTTAATTATTGGGTATCCAAGCTGGACACTTGGAATGAACTCGCTCTGTACGCCTTGGAGGTCCTGGCCTGCCCTGCCGCTAGCGTGTTATCGGAGCGTGTTTTTAGTGCCGCTGGGGGAATTATAACTGATAAGCGCACTCGCCTGTCAACTGACAATGCTGACAAGCTGACCCTTATCAAAATGAACAAGGGCTGGATTGGGCCAGACTTCTCATCACCACCAAATGACAGCAGAGTAACATAAAGTCAAATCCACTGTGTTATTTCGGGAGGTGTATTCACATGCACCGCTTCACACCCACACATGGGTATACGCTTCCTCGTTTCGGCTGTTTAATCTTCTTCTCCTTATCCTCAGCCTCCACCACCACTATACCACCAGTGTGCCAGCATTGCAAGTTCCTCCGTAATATGCTGTACTGCATGGCTCTTGTAAGGGGCATTGCAAGTTGCTCCGTCCTAATTTTTGGCAGCTTTTGCTGGGAAAGAATAAGCAAATACTATGGGAGACCCACTCCCCAATAATGGTACTTATGTTTGTAATATGCTGTATTGCATGGCTCTTGTAAGGGGCATTGCAAGTTGCTTCGTCCTAATTTTTGGCAGCTTTTGCTTGCAAGGCATAAGCAAATACTATGGGACACCCACTCCCCAATAATGGGACTATGTAATATTCTGTACTGCATGTGACGCGCCCCCTGGGCCGTGTGTACACGTGTGTGGGATACCCGGTGCCGGGTCTCTGGGGTCTGTAGTCTCCGTGGCGGTGACCCGGTCCCGTGGCTCAGGCTGGTCAAACCAGTGGCAATCTTTCTTAGGTTTTGAGGTTAATTGTCCGACTGCGCCACCCGTGGACTGCGGTCAGGGAGTACCACCGCTGTGAGGCAGACCGCTGAGGCTGGTGTTTTGTGCGCAGCATAAAATGGGATAACTCCCCTCGGGAGGAGTATAGCCTCAGGGCAATGAGTGTGGATGATGGGGGTGATGGTGCACGAGCGCAGCAGGAATGACTCAGAGTCTTTGCAGTGCAGTTCAGGGTCTTTACTGATGATTATAAGGTAGACCCTCCCGGGAGTACTGGCTAGCATAAGAGGCCTGGTCAGTCTGTGAGCAAGCAGGAGTTCCCCTGGCCAGGTGGAGTTGTAGGCCTCCCCGTCTGTCTGCACTCTTCCTGGCTACCTTGCTGTAAGCGGGTAGAAGTAGCCCACGTCCCTGAGTGTACCGTGTAGTGCTCACCCGTATGGCTGGTGACTTGGGGCCTTCTGTTAGCCTCTGCTCCATGATGGCGGTGCTGGTCCCTTGCTTGTGACTGAGCCTCCGGGCTTCTATGGCCAGAGGACCTGAAATCCCCTGCCGGCTGGTTTCTGCTGCTGGATATATAAGTCCTCACAGCTTCGGACTCCTGTGTCCGGTTCCTATTGTCTTCTGCCAGGGCGAGCTCTGCTAAGCTTGCAGCCCCTCGTCTTTAGCTCCTAGCTCCTACAGAGCTCCTTGCTGTTACTTTCCCTTGCTCTCACTCTGACTCTGACTGTTCTCTGTTCTCTGACTCACTCAACCCCACCCCAGATCCAGTTTATAAGGGCAGAATTTTCCCCTCCCAGGACTGGGGGAGGAGGATGTTGCATGTTTAAGGGATCCTGACCAGGAAACCTCCCACTTGCTCTCCGACGTAATCTCTATTACTGTGGTGACCAGACCACTGGGGTGCCACACATGGCTCTTGTAAGGGGCATTGCAGTACCTCATAATTTTTGGAAAGCATTCCATTCACTGCTTAGGCCAACAGTGCACAGGAGACCCAGTTGCTATAAATGGAAAAAAAGGTTTAGTTAATGCCCTCTGACCTCCATGTCATTTCCAAGGGGCATTGGAGTGCCTCAAAATTTTTGGTAGGCATTGCACTCACTGTATGCCCTATAACTGTGTAGCCGAACCGCTCCTTTTGTTACAGAAACATATCCTACAAGACATATCTGGTTGACTGGCCTGATATTGATGTGAATGGTCCCTGTTCCTCCTGCTCTTTCTCCTTTGCCACTACCTCATCCATCATTTATCACCTGAAGCTTTGTTTCAACGGGAGTCATAGAACTTGGATAGTAGCAGGAAAACATCCAGCAATCCTCGGAGGAGGTAGGATATGCGCCAAAACGCTGACCTCCTCAGGCCTAGCCGCTACTACATACATGCGCTTGCATTACAACAAAACAAAGCAGATGCTAACTTCTATCATCCTCATCATGCTCCTCACCTTGGCACTCTCAACTCCCCTGATGGAGAAGCCAGGGCCCACCGGAGGAGTCTGATAGTCCGGTGGGCTCGGCCAATGCTGCCCTAAAGCAGGCCTAAAAAGCCCAATTTAAAGTGCAAGCAAGCAAGCAGTATGGTATTGCAGCCTGGGTGTGGGTGGGTGGCAGGCTGCATACTTGCGCTTGCATTGCAAGGAATGGGAGAGGTACAATTGAACACTGCCCTGAGACAAGGACTTGAATGGGGATAGTTGCAAGTCTGCAACAACAGGTGCAAGGTGGGAGGCATCTTCGCATGTACCATGAACAGGGGTTTGGCATGCACACACTACAGCGGAATAGGCTCTCCTTCCCACTAAATGCACTGGGGAGGGCACAGGTAATGTTTTGGTATATGCGCTTAATCTTATGTATAAGGCACACCAGGACAAATAGGGGCGGCTGGGGACTGAGTATGGATACCTCGCTGCCGAAGCAGCCATGAAGTAGTGGCCAGCTTCGGCCTCCTCTAAACTAAAAGGCCCCATTTCAAGTGCAAGCTAGCAGTATGAATTGCAGTCTGGGGGTGGGTGGGTGGCAGGCTGCACACGTACACTTGCATTAAAAGAAAACATAGCAGATGCTAACTTCTGTCATCATTATCATGCTCCTCACCTTGGCACTCTCAACTCCACCGATGGAGAAGTCAGGGCCCACCGGAGGAGTCTGATTCTCTGGTGGGCTCGTCCAATGCTGCCTAAAGCAGGCCGGGCTAAGAAAAGTGTGTGAGGGGATGTTCCAGGGAGAAATGGGGGCGGCTGGGGACCGTTTATGGACACCCGACTGCCCCCAGGCGGCTGGGGACCGTGTGGACACTCGGCCGCGGGGCGGCTGGGGACTGAGTATGGACACCCAGCCGCCGGGCGGCTGGGGACTGAGTATGGATTCCAGGCCGCCAACACAGCCATGACGTGGTGGCCAGATTCCGCCTCCACATGCCTAAAAGGCCCAATTTCAAGTTCAAGCAAGCAAGCAGTATGGTATTGCAGCCTGGGGGTGGGTGGGTGGCAGGCTGCATACTTGCGCTTGTATTGCAAGGAATGGGGGAGGTACCATTGAACACTGCCCTGGGACTAGAACTTGCATGGGGATAGTTGCAAGTCTGCATCTTCTGATGCGGCAAGGATCACTTATGATGGGCACACTTTTAGACAGTGACCTGGGAGTCAGAGATGCTTCCAGGGGTCTTCCCCATGCTGTTCCCATGTCTTTTCAGCACTTTATGCATGTGTCACACAGCACATGGCCAGATAAGGTTGTAAAATGTTAAAATGACATTTCCCGGTGAATGCATTTGTCATAGTTGAAAGCAATACAAAAGTGCAAAAACGCATAAAAAATGCTACTTGTGAACATAGCCGAAGGTGTGGAGGAGTATTTTTGTTTTTGGTCATTTATTTTAACTTATACACAAGTCTTTTCCCTGGAAAGGATGTTCCTTAACATATTTCACAGGAAAAAAGTTTCACTTTCGTTTTATTGTGAACCTGTAAAAGTGGCTTAATACCTCTGACCACCTTGTTGACAGCAGTGACCGGGGGGTCAGAAATGCTTCCTGGGGCGATCCCCATGCTGTCCCCATGTCATTTGAGCACTGTCACTATCGTTTTGGGCACTTGTTAGGCTTTTAAAAGACTGCCGGGGGTGCCACCACAAAAATGCTCGAGTCTCCCATAGACTAACATTGGGCTCGTTGCTCGGGTCGAGCACCCGAGTATCACGGCGAGCTCGGCCCGAGCTTCGAGCACCCGAGCATTTTAGTGCTCGCTCAACACTAGTCTTTAGCTCTGTAACTAAGCTAGCGACTAAAGGGAATAAGCAGCAATAAAACAAGTTGTTATATTTACCATGTTCCCTCTCACCTCCATTCATGTCCTTGTTAAATATTTAGCAATTTTTCACTTAACTACCTGAAATGTTTGGCTTTTAGTGTATGCTATTTATTATGCTAACTGTGAAGACTCGGGGTCTTCCGTGGGTGTAATGCTGCTCAGACAACACAGGGTGAGGGTAAAACAGTGTGGCAAATACTTTATTAAACCACCAAATGGACAATAAACACATAAAACAGTCCCAGCAAATACCCAAGATGGTACAACATTACACAGTCTCACCCTTCTGCTGGCCCGCTTGGGATAGAACAGCTGTGACTTTGGGACTTCCAGGGTCAACTACCTCAACTAGTGGCCCCTGCTTTTGGCGGGCCCCCACAGAGAGAAGGTAGCAACAAGCTTAGGAAGCTGACAGTCCATTCCATTGAGGTACAAGTCCTGGAGACCCGAGGGTCCCACCCTGGCCTCTCCGAGAGTTTCCATGGGGCCAGATAACTGGCTGGTCCCAATCTGGCCTCTCCGAATGTCTCCATGGGTTCCAGGCGACCGGAGGGTTCCACGTGGCAACCCCAAACAACATATCAATGGAGCCAAGTGACTTAATCGCCCCAACCTTGTCTCCCCAAATATATCCATGTGCTCTCTGATGCTCATTGGAGCAGATCCATATCTTTTCAGTCAGGGCCATATACCCTTAGTCTGGAATCATGTGGTATCCAAATCTGTTTCTCTTTGGATAAAGTCATACTACCAAGCTGATGGTCTGAAGAGAGTCCCTTGTAAAGTCTCTTTCAATTCTGCCTGCTACAGAAGCATATGTTCCTTAAAAATAGTTGACATCTGTTCCCTCAAGTACACATCCACAGGGCAAGGGCTAGGGAGGGTATTATTCCCCAGGGCTCAGGTCTCATTGCTCGAGCATTCAATCAATCCACATAGTTACCATAGCAGGGGGCTCTTGTAAATAAACATCTAGCTGGCCTCAGCACTACATGTAATCAGCATAGTAACAAACATCATTGTTTCAGAACCAACAGAAGACAACATTCAGGGTTATACAAACACAGGTCTGTCCTTCTTGACCCACCAATGAAACACACACCAGTTCTAAAGTCAACACAAACACAATAGTGCATTTCTCTTGGCTTAAGAAATCTAGACTTCTGGCTGATTAAGATAAGAAGCTGTTTTGTCATACAAACTTATAAACTTTAATGTAAATCACGACACATCAGCAAAAATGAAGACTGAAATGGCTTTACATGACTCCCACAATCGTCTTTCTATTTTGTATAACTCCCAAATTGAAGCATTTGTCAAACTAAAAACGTTTTTTGTTTTTTTTAAGGTTTTTATTAGGGTTTTTTTTAGTAACGTTTGATGGAAATTAGAAAACAAATAGCAAAAAAATCCAAAATCAATTATAAAAGCCGGCGAAAGACCTAAACTGCCATGCCATTAATAAATGAATAATAAAAGCCTGTTACAATACTGCAGATTTTCATGGTGCTTTCAATTTGTTAAGAGCACAGGTAAGCTCATTTTCATAAAAAAGAAGATAAAAATGAGTCACAGAATATTAAAATTAATGAAGAAGAACCTTTAAGAACAGCATGGAGCGAGGAGCAGCTCTTGGGAGATCTGGAGGGCAAGCTTTGAAGAGGAGATCAAGATACTGAAAATGAATAAAGTTGTAATAGTCTTTAAATTATGCCAATATGTGTAACTTTTTCTAGCATTTTATTTATGCCTTCAGTATACTTTTAAAATGGATAAAATTGCACATTAAAGAGTATCTCCTTACTGGGCTCAATTTTTTGTATCATCTTGCTTAGAACCATTTGACAAATCTGGTCCAGTTTGGTGAGGTTTGGGTGTGGGTGCATAATGTTATTGTTGCTGCCAATATCAAAGTTTCATTCCATTCATTTTAAGGCAAATAAGCTGCACAGAGCTGCAGTGCTAAGAACAAATTATAAACCTATAATAAAAATATAGCATATAATGAAATGCACAAGTGAATGTTTGTTGTAAATAGCATACGAAACAATGAAATGCGCAAGTTGAAGTTTGTAAAAAAAAATTGCTCAAAAAGACCTTTCCAGTTCATTTTCCAAGTACTTCCCATCTAATGCCCAATTTATGGTGAAAATTGTTAGCCCGCCTTCACATAGCATTGTTTCTAAAAAATACAAGTTTCATGCTAGTCTCAAAATTTCCCAAAAATCCAACTCCTTAGATTGAGTCCCAGACAAATATCTGAGGTTATTAAGCATGAACATATAAAAAAATTAAATATCGATAGTTAATAATTATCTGAATCTGTTTTGATGGATCAAAATTACTAATGTCTGGCCACCCCAAATATCACAAGGGCATTTATTGTAATAAAGGGGAGTCTCTCACTAACCTTAGCTGAAAGCGAAGATGGATAGAGGGATAGATATGAAAAATTACTGGGGCAGCTACAAAGATGGTCTCCCACTTTTTCTAGAGGTCCCTGAATATCTCAGCATTACAATGAACACCATAATTTATTTCAGTTGTGGTGTTATTACCAGGAAAATAAAGATTGTCAGGCTCATCTTCAGATTATGGTTTATACCAGCCTGTCTCATCAGCCTACCTAGTATCCCTTTGAGCTTGTTTAAGCTGTGAAGTGTGCATATGGGTTGCCAAAGATATATAAAAATAGGTAAAATATATGTATTTGTATATTTTATTAATCTGTATTTAAATTTTCAAACAGAGATTTCAAGGCTTTTTGGTGTAGATAATATTTTTCTATATCTTTTACATATAGCACTAGTAATTAAAAAAAAATAAATAACTGAAAATGCATAAAGAATATTTTGAGAAACATTGTAGCAGAGCAGGATGTGAGTGGTTATTATTTTTCTTGTAATTAAAGGAAAAGATGATGTGGTCTATTCATAAACAGAAGCATTCGAGCAGAAATAATAAAAATAAATCAGTCTTTATAGTAACCAATAAATGACAAAAGCAAAAATGGAAAGCAAACAACATAATGCAGTTAATAATTACTTGCATTGTCAAATGCTACTGTGGAAACTGATGAAATAGTAAAAATAAATGTGCTAAGACTGAATATCAATCATTGTCATGATTGTGACACTGTATGTATGTGTGTATTTGTGTGAAAATTTTTCTTTAACTTTGCATATTTGCTCCTAAAAGGGAATAGGAGCACTCAGGTTAAGATCACATATGGCTCCAGGTAGGTGTATGACCAAATTGCCCTCATTATAGTCTTTTTGTTTTGCAACCATTACAGGCGAAAGTCACCAAACGGGACATTCCTGCAGATCTGCTGCCTGCAATAGTAAATAGAGTAGCTGTAGGAGGTCATTGTAGGCTTCTTTCCCAGGCACTTTTTCTATGACTAATCATTTATCAAGTTCCTGACAAAAGAGGAGCAAAGCAGCTCTGCAGGGATTGCCTGGAGAGGTTATTTTTTATTTATTTAAACACAGTTGGGAGGGCACAATAGGGGAGGGAGAGTGGGGTTTGGAGGAAGGACACAGGACAGGGACACATAATGTATTGGTGGTGGGAGAGGACACAGGACAAGGACTTGTAATGAATTAGTGGGTGTAAAAGAAGACATAGGTGAGGGACTTATAAATTGGGTTGGGGAGAGAGGACACAGGACAGGGATTTGTAATGAATTGGGAGGAGAAAGGACACATGATTGAGATTTGTAATTAATTGGGAGCAGGTGGAGCACAGTGTGTGGGGGGTAAAGACACAGGACAATGAATGTTAATAAATTGGAGGGGAGAGTCATAGTGATAAAATAATTAGTATTTTTATTGGCAGTAGGAAAAGGGTCTAATTGTAGTTAATGGGGGACACAGTGTTGACTAATCAATTTATATTTTCAATGGTGTGTTGCACAGTGGCTAATTGCATATTAATAGTGGGGTGCATATTTGTATTCAGGGGGCACAGTGTGGGGGACTTTTTCTTTAGGATACAAGTGTGCCCTTGGTATTTCCAGGGGTGCTTTGATCTATATGGCAAACCTTACATAGGCAAGCTGTAACTGAACATTTTCAAAATAAAGGTTTGGCAAATCAGATGAGACATCACCAGTAAGTTATTGGATGTAAATACTTATTCTGTGTCAACAATGTATGACTTGCATAAAGATGATTGGATGTATTGTGCTGTCTCTTATTACGTACAGTCCACCCTTATGTATAGCAACTTCCCTTATTAAACAGTGTCCTCTTGTTGTGTATAGCACATTATTACACAGCATCCATTCATTATGTCTAGTGCTGTCCCTTATTACATAACATCCTCCATTATTATGTATACGCCATCCTGATATTGCATAGTGTCTTCTGTTATTATGGATAGCTCATAATTATGTGCTGCCCATAGTTATTATGGATAACTGTTATTATCTGTTATTATGGATAGGCTATAGTTATTATGTGCTGCCCATGATGGAAAAAAGATTGTCCCCTGACATCTGCCAAATGTGCCCCTGAAGACCTGTGTGTTCAACATGTAATCTATCACTTTGGAGTCCTTTGGAAGTGCATGGAGCTGTAGGTTGGATTGACGCTAAAGGGAGAAAAAACACTCTTTAAATCTTCTTCCTTAGCAAGTGTGAACAAGCTGAGTGTGACCGGAGCGTAAGTGCGAATGGAAGTAAGTGTGTGATTTGTGATCCAGTGAAAGATATTTGAGAATCTTGCAGCAAATACCTGTGTGAATTGCTGTGAGTTGATGAATTGTGAACTGTTGAGTAGAGATGAGCGGTGTTCGACTCGAACTGTTCGCCAATCTCAAATTCGAGCTGTTTTGGGCGGTGTTCGAGCCGTTCAGCGAGCACGAACAATTTGAAAAAAATTCGGCTGTTCGAGGTTATGTTCGATAACTGTTCGTGCACCAAAATCATAACTGGATTTTTTCTCAGTAATGCTGAAAATTAATGTTAATACGCAGTTTGAGTGTACAGCGGGGCGGGGGGAGGGGCAGGGGATGGATCTCTGCATAAATAATGAAGATCTCCATTTTTTTTCCTCTTTCCCGCATTTACAGTGGGGAGGTGCAATCTGTCAGCCTATCAGCAGCGCACACACGGAGCAAACTGCTTTTTTTCACACAAGCAAGGGCATGTGTCATTGGCAGTGTATATCACATGTCCTTGCCCTATAAGACTCAGCCATTTTCCACGTAGCCACCATTTTCTCACTGCTGCAGCTGCGTGTTAGTGTTAGAACTCTCCTGTTAGTTTTTTTTTATTATGCTGGTCACATGACCGTTTTTGCCTATTTAATCCTGCTCTGCCCTTCTGGCCTTGCTGGACTTCATTGTAATTTCTACTCTGAAGCTAGCCAGGTGCTTTGTTACCTATCTCAGTCAGTTTAGCTAGGTCTTTTGACCTCTATGTTCTATGTTGTTTGTTTGTCTTTTTACTGCTACAATTTCTGCTAGGAGGTGTCCATCTTTCTCCCAGTCCCTAGTTCTTGTAGGGATCCCTTCCTCACATCTATAGGTCTTCGTTCAGACTAGCTGAGGACTTTAGCGGGTCTGATCGCAGGATCAGGTTCCCCGTTACATCGTAGGGATCTAGCTTAGTTCTATTGTAGGGACAGATCTCCTGTCTTTCCTTAGTGCTTGTAGGAGATCATAACAGTTAGACAGCATCGCTGTTGCTGTGTGCCGTATACTTTGAGTGTTAATTTCCAGCCAATTTTCGCACAAATCTACAGATAGCTTGGGAGTAGGGAATAGTTGTGATTGCAGTCCTTTTGAGGACTAGGTTACATAATTTCCTACGACTTTTATCAGGCAGGTCTGTGCTCTTTAATAGACAGGTTGAGAGTGAAGACTAATTATAATTGCAGTCCTTTTGAGGGCTAGGTTACATCAGTTCCTATCACTTTTATCAGGCAGGTCTGTGCTCTTAAATAGATAGGTAGGGAGTAAAGACTAATTGTAATTGCAGTCCTTTTGAGGGCTAGGTTACATCAGTTCCTATCACTTTTATCAGGCAGGTCTGTGCTCTTAAATAGATAGGTTGGGAGTAGGGACTAATTCTAATTGCAGTCCTTTTGAGGGCTTAGTTACATCAGTTCCTATCACTTTTTGCCAGGCAGGTCTGTGCTAGTGCTGTGCAATTTTTCAAAATAATTTTTATCTGCATCTAGCTCTGAAAAAATATTTGGGCTTTGGCTTGTAGCAGTGTGTGGGACTTGTTCTATTAGTCCATCTATACTAACCTCCCCCAGGTTGCAAATTCAAAATAATTTTTATCTGCATCTAGCTCTGAAAAAATATTTGGGCTTGGGCTTGTAGCAGTGTGTGGGACTTGTTCTATTAGTCCATCTATACTAACCTCCACCAGGTTGCAAATTCAAAATAATTTTTATCTGCATCTAGCTCTGAAAAAATATTTGGGTTTGGGCTTGTAGCAGTGTGTGGGACTTGTTCTATTACCTCCACCAGGTTGCAAATTCAAAATAATTTTTATCTGCATCTAGCTCTGAAAAAATATTTGGGCTTGGGCTTGTAGCAGTGTGTGGGACTTGTTCTATTAGTCCATCTATACTAACCTCCACCAGGTTGCAAATTCAAAATAATTTTTATCTGCATCTAGCTCTGAAAACATATTTAGGCTTGGGCTTGTAGCAGTGTGTGGGACTTGTTCTATTAGTCCATCTATACTAACCTCCACCAGATTGCAAATTCAAAATAATTTTTATCTGCATCTAGCTCTGAAAAAAAATTTGGGCTTATAGCAGTGTGTGGTACTTATTGTATTAGGCCATCTATACCAAGCTCCACCAGCTTTGAAATTAATAATAATTTTTAGCTGCATCTTGCCTGTAAACTAATTTTGGGCATATTAGCAGTGTGTGGTACTCATTCTATTAGGCCATCTATACTAAGCTCCACCAGCTTTGAAATAAATAATAATTTTTAGCTGCATCTAGCCTGGAAAATAATTTTTCTTCCCAATAGTGGTAGCAATAGAAATATGGGGCGCGCGCCTGGCTAACAAAAATATACGCTTCATAACAAAAAACACTAGCCTAGCGCACTGCATTAATAAGATGGCATCATCGTCTCTCCCAGTGTTAGGCTTACTACGCTGGCTAGCATTCCTGTGCCTAAAACACAATGTATGGGTCCGCGCTAGCCACGATGCTGAGGGGTCTAAAGCTGCTGCTAACGCTTTATCACAATTCAATTGCCAGATTTTCACAGAGCTCCTCCCCAACGCCCACCCATCGGGCAACAATTGCCCACCCTCCCTATGGGATCTAGTGGCGAATAGTTGATGCCATTAATCAGAGCGTCAGTTGCCCCGTCGACGTGTCAAGCATACGGTAAGGCATGGGAAGAGTGGACACGACTAGTAGCAGGCAGACGGGTTGACCAATGTGAACAAGCCAGATTACAAGTCACCATAGAATTTTTCCACCAGCTAATGATGAGGGGCATATCAGGAGCGTCAGCGTAGCATTTCACTTCCAACTACTGAATTGGGGAGATGTGACAGAGATTCATCATCAGACAATCCATAAAATGGTGGAAAAGGGGTTGGACAAGTCAGGAGTGTAGACGTCCCGTCCCGTGTCACTAAAACTGATTTCTCACATCATATCCCTAACACCATTAACATGACACTCACAATTTGAAGCAACACTACTGTCTACTGCATTTGCGATTGCCTTCTTTGGGGCGCTATGCATAAGCGAATTAGTCCCTCATCCAAAATTACCACCAGTGGAGGCTTATTACACCAGGACGTAGTCATAGCCAATAATGCAATACGTCTACGCATATGCCAATCGAAAACGGTTCCAGCGGGCAGGGGCACTTGGGTACTTCTACAACCCACAAACGGTACACCGAGACGGGTAACAATAGTAAAAACATATATAACCATCAGATCACAAAGTAATTTCTTCCTATCACACATTGATGGAACGCCATTATCAAGATACCAGTTCCAAGCTATATTTAATAAATGCATAACATCGGCAGGGAACCACCCCAAAGATTACGGGACACACTAATTCCGCATAGGCGCGGCCACGGAAGCAGCAAGAGCAGGACTGTCAGAAACGGAAGTTCAGAGGATAGGGAGATGGCGATCCACGTGTTTGGCGAGAAAAATAAGACCAGACTTGTTATCCTAACGTGGTTTGTTTCTTTTACAGGTGACGCTAATCCAACAGTGTGGGTGATAGGCCACTCGTATATATATTGGGCAGAAAAAAGGGCCGGAAATTAGAGTTTCATAACACATATTTCAACTGGAGAGGTATTAGAGGCCTGCTATAGCCACAGGTACTAATGGAGGTAATCAAGATAGGGAGAGAGGCAAGAGGTCCGGTCATCTTAGTTATACAGGCCGGGGGAAATGACCTAGGTCATCACAAGAGAGCATAACTAATGGCAATAATGAAACGACACTGAGCGCTTCAGAGAATTTTTCACAAAACTAACTATAGTATGGTCAGAGATTGTGCCGATAGCGGTATGGCAAGGTGCGCAAGACATCACGGCCATCGAATGGACAAGGCGGGTAATAAATATTCGGATGGCAAAATTTAGAAGAGACAGAGGCAGTGTAGTGATACAACACAGACAACTGGAAGGAGATAAAGCAGGCCTCATACGGCCCGACGGTGTTCACTTAATGGATATTGGACTGGACATATTCCTGTCAGGACTCCAGGACGGAGTGGAACAAGCGTTAAGAGTGATGGATGGGAGTCAGAGTACTGCATACGAGTACGCAGGATCCTCCGTGGCCTGGAAATAGAAAGGACATGTTGGAGAGTTACACTTGTTGGCCAACTTGCCAGTGTGGAGACCCAGGGCATGCTGCAACAAGCTGAATTATTTTAGAAATAAAATGCCTTTCTAATGGAATGAGTATAAAGAGTTAATAAAGCTGTGACCGATCCTCACCCATCCAGTTGTAAGAGTTACATTATTGTATTGTCAAGGAAAGGGGGGCGGTAGGGGGGCTGAGCGTCTGGGTTTGGTTGGGGGTCCCCACAGTCTGCCTAGGCTAGATGCATTTAAAAATTCTTATTAGATACACAGGCGGTGCAGCTTGCTTCGCAGATGGGCTACTACGCCAAAAGTATTGCCTAGGCAAGATGCAGTTAAAAATTCTACGCTGACTAGCAGACACTGAAGCTTTGGAGCAGACCTCTGAGTAAACAACGCTTCAGACTCAACCATCTGTGTTACCCCAAGCCATAGTGTATGTAGTTTCTTACAGTTAAAAGGGGGGGGGAGCGACCCAACCCACCTGGAATTAACGATGCCAACGTCACGTAAAACACAGCAAGGGGACTCCAGAAAGAGTCTCCATTTTTTCCAAAAATTGTGGCACAGACACCACTTAAGTGGCATCAATTGCCACAGAGTTGCTTAAAACGGTTGGTGAGGTGATTTTACCAAATCCTCAAGCTTTTAGTCTCCCCAGGATGACACAGAGGTAGAAAAGTCCTTGCGGATCCATGATTTGTTCATCTTTCTGAACGTGAGTCTGTCTACATTCTCAGTGGACAGCCGCGTGCGCTTATCTGTCAGCACACCACCAGCAGCGCTGAACACACGTTCAGAGAGAACGCTGGCTGCAGGGCAAGACAAGATCTCCAAGGCTTGAGTGGCGAGCTCCGGCCAATTTTCCAGATTGGAAGCCGAAAATGAGCAAGGGTCCAGTGACACAGTCATGGCTTCGATGTTCACTTGGAGATACTCCTGTACCATCCTCTCTAGGCGTTGACTATGTGTCAGACTTCTTGTCTCCTGTGGCCTTGCAAAGGATGGTCTAAAAAAGTGGTGAAACGATTTCACAAAATTGCTGTTACCAGCAGATACTGTGTTACTGTTATGGTTTGAGTGATGAAGACTCGACAGTCCCACGGTTGGCAAGTTAGAACTGTGAGATTCACTACGTGTACCACTGGTGTTTTGTGGAAAAGCACATGTAAGATTCTGCAGCAGCCTCTGCTGATACTCCTGCATGCGTGAATCCCTTTCTATAGCAGGAATTATTTCGGCAAATTTACTTTTGTACCAGGGATCTAAGAGTGTGGCAACCCAGTAGTCGGGATTACTTAGAATTCTGACAATCCGAGGGTCATGTTGCAGGTAGTGCAGCAAGAAGGCACTCATGTGTCTTGCGCATCCAGGAGGACCAAGTCCTTGTTGTGTTGGTAGCGAGGTAAGAATCATGCTTCCTTCCTCTGCCCTCTCCCCCCAACCTCGCACAACAGAAATGTGATCAAGGTCTCCTTCATCTGATGAGTCTTACATGACCATCGCCAGTTCGTCCTCCACTTCTTCCTCGGCTCCTGCACCTTCCTCAACAGTTTGGCTGCTACCATGCTCCCTGGTTAATCACTCTCCCCCACCCTCCCATGCCTGCCGCCTTGGTGCTGCCGACCGTCTAGACCTTGGAGATGTTATCCCTTCCGCATACGACTCCTCCTCTACTTCCTCCACCTCCTCTTGTCCCACCACCTGACTCTGAATTCTGTTTAACGTGTGCTCCAGCATGTAAATCACCAGAATAGTCATGCTGATAATGGCATCGTCGTCAGCACTAAACATCTTCCTCGCCATTTCAAAACTGTGCAGAAGGGTGTGTGGCACCCCTGAGGGTTCAGTCGCCACAGAGGTACTGCATCTCACCCAGAGGTGTGGTATCTCACCCTCAGGTAAGGAAGGAGTATGGCTCGGGACCCTAACACCTGCATCCAACACATACCCGCAGTGGGGGTAGGGCGAGATTGCTCCTAAGGGAGAGCACAGTTCCAGGTCCCTAGCTGGTGGGAGGGTCCTATGTAGTGGGTGTGGGTGGAGAAAGCAGCTTAGGGGAGCACATGACAGGGAGAGTATAAATAGGAAGCCATCTTAGAAAGAGCAAGCCAGTCAGAGGAGAAGTGACAGGAGCAGAGGCTCTGCATGAGCTCTGCTCCGGAGGCAGGCCTAGCCTGGGAGGCCCAGGACTGAAGGAGAGAAGAGAGGAGTGGGAGCAGGAAGGCTCCAGGAACCGAAGGGACCCTAGGGGTACGGGCCGCGCAGAAGGCCACCCGTACGCCCGCTGCTACCAGGAGGTAGAGGGGTCAGGCCAGATAAGGGGAACCGGTCCCTCAACTAGCAGAGAAACAGCAAGGCTCAACTAGAAACCGGAGGCTGCAGCATTTCATGTACTGCAGGCCAAAGTCCACACCAGTCTCACTAAGAAGGTAGCCACATAGGACCCAGGGGACGGAACACACGTCGCCCGCCAAGGCCCGAGGATACCGGATAGAAGTGTCACTGGGTGTGAGGTGCAGGGAGAAGGCCAGAGAAAGGACACACAGAAGGGGGTCCTGCTAAGTACTACGGAGCTATCTGGGGGTGGACTGAGCCCCTCACTGAGTACGCACAGCACGACGGGGGAGATTGCGCTGGTACCTGTAATCTGGACTGCAACAACTGTGAGTAAAGATCTTGGGACTGCATCACACGGACTCTGTGTTTATTACTGACTCCCTGCACTACAACCACCATCATCCACCCACACTGCCCTGAAGCTACACTCTTCCTGTGGGGAGTAATAATACCATTGCTGCAAAACCACCAGCTTCAGAGGACTGTTCCGCAGCGGCGGCCCCTTTGGCCGCACTCCACAGGTGGCGTAGTCTGACATTATAAAACCCATATATACAAATTACCCTTGGATTGACCACCCTGGGTCACGGACCGGGTCGCCGCCACAGTGACTACAACCCCCAGCGTCTACCGGCCCGGCTCCGGGTACCCCACGGCCCAGGGGGGCGCGTCAACTTCATAGGCCCCTGATCTGAGACCACTCCTGCAGCGTGATTTGCCCCACCTCTGGATCTCGTTGGCCCAGGCTATACGTCAGAACGTATTGCACCAGGGCTTGTCGGTGCTGCCACAGCCGCTGCAACATGTGCAGAGTTGAATTCCACCGTGTCGGCACATCGCATTTCAGCCGGTGAACTGGCAGGCCCAACGACTTCTGTAGAGATGCAAGTCGTTGAGCTGCGGGATGCGAACCTCGGTAGTGAGCACACAGCGACCGTGCACTCTGCAGAAGGCCATCTAGTCCGGGATAGTGGGCTAAAAATTGCTGGACAACCAGGTTCAACACGTGAGCCATACAAGGCACGTGTGTGACATTGCCCCAGCTAAGGGCCGCACCCAGGTTTGCAGCATTGTCGCACACGGCCTTCCCTGGTTGCAGGTCCAGTGGAGACAACCATTCATGAAACTGGGTCTCAAGAGCTGACCACAACTTCTCAGCTGTGTGACTCACATTTCCCAGACATTTCAAAGTAAACACCGCCTGATGCCGTTGAGCCCTGCTGCCAGCATAGTAAGGAGGTGTGCAGGATTCCTTCTGCGCAGTTAGAAAGCGGGTGGCATTACCAGACAGGCTTTGGGTGCAGGTGGAGGACCGAGAGGAGGTTGAGGAGGCAGAAGCAGTGGAGGAACTTCTAGATAAAGAGGATTGACGTACAACTCATGGGGACGGCAAGACTTGGACAGCAGCCCCTTGTCCTGCTGTCACCATAGTTAGCCAGTGCCCAGTCAGCGACATGTAACGCCCCTGTCCATGCCTACTTGCCCAAGTGTCTGTGGTGAAATGCACAAGATGGGGCAGACGGTGGTTGGCCCGGCCCGCTAGGCCGCATTGTAGCAGAGTGAGCTTCCCACTGCAACTTATGCTTCATATCCATGTGACGGTTCATGCATGAAGTACTCAAACTATGGATTTTTTGGCCTCTACTTAGCTTTTGGTGACAAATATTACAGATAACACGAGTTGGGTCATCCTTATCGATCTGAAAAAATGCCCAGGCTATGCAAGGCTTAGAGCCCATGCGACCTGAAGAGCCACTATGACTTGTGGTCAGAGGCAGAGTTGTGGTTGAGGATGCAGTTGTTGACGTGCTTCCAGTACTCCGTCTCTGTCCAGGAAGGCGCAACCTAACCTCGGCATCCATGGCATCTGTGACGCCCAGCTGCGCTTGGTATCACAGATCCTAGAAGAGTACATTGATGAAATCCTCCACAAGAGGCCCCCGTAAATATTCACACATCTCCACCTTCCACCTCAGACCAGCAGAGGGAGCCCATTAGGGATAAAAATAGGGAAGGTGGAGCTAGGCAGTTCAGTTCCTCTGAAGAGTTCCTGCAGTAGAGAAGCCTAAGAGAGGTCAATCTGCAGTGGAGCTGAGTCTAGTCTAGAGAACTCAGTTCATAGTTCAGCAGTGGAGCACGAGGCTCCTGTCAGCTAGATTCAGGGAGCCCAGTTAGAGCATAAGGTGTGCCGGCACCATAAGATCGGTGAAGCGCGGCAAGTTGCCGTTAGTGTGTATAGCCTAGTGTGGGCCCGAGTAGGCCGAAGGCGAGTGGAGAGTTAGTACATAGGGGACAGAGGAGCTTAACCAGCTCACCCCGAAGCATTTACTGGACACCGGATCCGAGCTTACCGGGATCTCTATGACCCAGTAAGGTATAACCGGAATCCCTGGAGAACTACAAGTCCCAGGATCGCTAAGGTGCTGATACGTAACAGAGCCAGGAGACGCTTAGGCCCCGCATACTGGGAGCGTGAACTCCAAGACAAGGCCCTACCACAAGGTCAGCCAGCGCAGGACAGAGACAAAGTTAGGCCTAGCTCCAGGCAGGTCAGAAACTTACTACACAGAGGCAATAAACAGGAGGCCCTACACCCGCTCATTGGGGAGGATCCTGATATGCACCCTTCACCCTACAGTGCTCCGGGATGTGCCTGAATTTCCTCCAGTAAAAGGTACTGAAGTGACTACCGTGTCCGTTCCCGTTCTTGCTCTGACTCAGCTGGGTCTCGCCTGTCCTGCATTCCCCCTGCATACGCTTTTCTGAGGCCTAGCTCCACCTGTGGGGAGCTATACCATCGAGCTGCCTTATCACCGGCCTCAGTGGACTGTTGCAGCGCTGGTGCTACTCACCAGATACCACAGGTGGCGTCATGAACTGTTATAAAATTAACAATTATCCACCCTTTTAAAGAGTGACCTCAGGGTAGGGGCCCGGGAGCTGATCACCGCCACATCCCAAAGGCCAGGCAAAGGCCCGGGTACCGAGTCATCCCCATCCCCTGGGCTAGTCACATCCTCCTCCACCTCCTCTGCTGACCTCATCGACTGGCTGACTGTGGGTTGACAGTAAGTGGGATCTCCAACCTCTCCGTTCCTGCCCGTGCAACCTCCGTGTCGCCGGGTTTGTGCCAGAGCCGCGGTGGACCCTGACGGCCAGCCCCTCTCTCCCAATACTGGTGCCTGTCTGCTGGTGGGTCGAGCTCCCCCGCGGTGGGGGGAGTAACATCTGCAGAAGAAAGACTATCTTCCAGCCAAACTAAGATGTCTACTTCTTTTCGTGGACAATGTGATACGATCCCTTTCTTACGGACACGCCCATCGCTACAAATTCCAGATGAGGCACAAAAACAGCAGGTGCTTCAACGGATATCAAGTGCTCCTTCAAGTGGGCTCTCCTCCACCTCAACTTCAACATCACAAATACTCCAGTCCTCAGAGGTGTCACCCTTGCTTCCTCACATCTCCCAAGTCTCCAGCTGCCCGTCTGAGTATGGGGTAACACAGATGGTTGAGTCTGCAGAGCTGTTTACTCATACTATAGCCTGAGAATCAGAGGTCTGCTCCAGAGCTTTTGTTAATCCAGACGAGGAAATGATCTGCACTGATGCCCAGAATGTTTATGAGTCAGATTCAGGCCCAGATGAAGAAGTTTCTGAGCATAATGTAGACCCTCGTTCCCAAACTGTAACTCCTGTTGGTGGAGACAATGAGGAAGACGATGATGAGACTCGGATACCTGATTGGAGGAACAACTTGACTTTTCGGTCAGGGCAGGAAGAGGTTGGCTCTGAGGACGACGGGTGTGAGAACACACAGGGTGATGATGACGAGGTTGGAGATCCCACTTACTGTCAACCCACAGTCAGCCAGTCAATGAGGTCAGCAGAAGAGGTGGAGAAAGATGCTAGTGATGACGAAGTTAGGTTGCGCCTTCCTGGACAGAGACGGAGTACTGGAAGCACGTCAACAACTGCATCCTCAACCACAACCCTGCCTCTGACCACAAGTCATGTTGGCTTTTCTGGTCGCATGGGCTCTAAGCCTTGCATAGCCTGGGCATTTTTTCAGATGACCCAACTCATGTTATCTGTAACATTTGTCACCAAAAGCTAAGTAGAGGCCAAAAAATCCATAGTTTGAGTACTTCATGCATGAACCGTCACATGGATATGAAGCATAAGTTGCAGTGGGAAGCTCACTCTGCTACAATGCGGCCTAGCGGGCCGGGCCAACCACCGTCTGCCCCATCTTGTGCATCCACGGCCTCTTCATCCTCTGCGACTGGGGGGACAGCAGTCACACATGTTTTTGGACGCAGACCTGCCACCTCTTTACCCGCAACAGCCAGTGTGATTGGCAGGTCGTCAGTTCATTTGGAAGTGGAAACACCTGCTGGTGTTGAGCGCTCTCCAACATTGAGAGCACCACCTTTGGATGAAGGCAACATAACATGTCCGCCTGCATCTTCCTCACAGACCGGCAGTTTGCCAGGGACACCCTACTCTACCCCGTCTAAGCACAACAGCCAGCCCTCGGTCCCTCAGATGTGGACAAGTAAAAGACCATTTCCTCCTAGACATGACAAAGCTAAGAGGTTGAATTTCACCATCTGCAAGCTGTTGGCTACAGAAATGCTGCCTTTCCGCCTGGTGGACACAGAGGATTTTCGAGACCTTATGTCCTTCGCGGTGCCCCAGTACCAGATGCCCAGTCGCCACTACTTCTCAAAGAAAGCTGTGCCTGCGCTACACCAGCATGTCGCACACAACATTACCGCTTCATTGAGAAACTCTGTGAGTGACAGGGTGCATTTCACCACAGACACTTGGACAAGTAGGCATGGACAGGGGCGTTACATGTTGCTGACTGGGCACTGGGTAACTATGGTGACAGCAGGACAAGGGGCTGCTGTCCAAGTCTTGCCATCCCCACTAGTTGTGCATCAATCCTCTTTATCTAGAAGTTCCTCCACTGCTTCTGCCTCCTCAACCTTTTCTCAGTCCTCCACCTGCACCCAAAGCCTGTCTGGTAATGTCACCCGCATTCTAACTGCGCAGAAGGATTCCTGCACACCTCCTTACTATGCTGGCAGCAGGGCTCAATGGCATCAGGCGGTGTTTACTTTGAAATGTCTGGGAAATGTGAGTCACACAGCTGAGGAGTTGTGGTCAGCTCTGGAGACCAAGTTTCATGAATGGTTGTCTCCACTGAGCCTGCAGCCAGGGAAGGCCATGTGAGACAATGCTGCAAACCTGGGTGCGGCCCTTCGCCAGGGCAATGTAACACACGTGCCTTGTATGGCTCACGTGTTCAACCTGGTTGTCCAGCAATTTTTAGCCCACTATCCCGGACTAGATGGCCTTCTGCATAGGGCACGGTCGCTGTGTGCTCACTTCCGCCTTTCGCATCCTGCAGCTCAACGACTTACATCTCTACAGAAGTCGTTGGGCCTGCCAGTTCACCGGCTGAAATGCGATGTTCTGACATTATGGAATTCAACTCTGCACATGTTGCAGCGACTGTGGCAGCACCGACGAGCCCTGGTGCAATAACAAAAATTCTCCATTAAATGTCACTTGCTTAACCCAGCAGGTCTAAAAATCACTAAAGTTGACAAATCCCCGGGCCAGGATGGGATACACCCGCGAGTACTGCAGGAATTAAGTAAAGTCATAGATAGACCATTATTTTTAATCTTTAAAGATTCCATAATAACAGGGTCTGTACCACGCGACTGGCGTATAGCAAATGTGGTGCCAATATTCAAAAAGGGGACAAAAACTGAACTTGGAAATTATAGGTCAGTAAGCTTAACCTCTACTGTGGGTAAAATCCTAGAGGGTTTCCTAAGAGATGCTATACTAGAATATCTGAAAAAGAATAACCTCATGACCCAGTATCAACATGGGTTTACGAGGGACCGTTCCTATCAAACTAATCTGATCAGTTTTTATAAGGAGGCAAGTTCTGGACTGGACCAAGGAAATGCAGTGGATGTTGTGTATATGGACTTTTCAAAAGCTTTTCATATGGTTCCACACAAAAGGTTGATACATAAAATGAGAACAATGGGGATAGGGGAAAATATATGTATGTGGGTTAAGAACTGGCTCAGTGATAGGAACCAAAGGGTGGTTATTAATGGAGCACACTCAGACTGGGTCACAGTTAACAGTGGAGTACCACAGGAGTCAGTATTGGGCTCACTTCTTTTTAACATATTTATTAATGACCTTGTAGGGGGCATAGAGAGTAGTATTTCAATATTTGCAGATGACACTAAACTCTGCAGGGTAATCAATACAGAGGAGGACAATTTTATATTACAGCAGGATCTATGTAAACTAGAAGCTTGGGCTGATAAATGGCAAATGAGCTTTAATGGGGATAAATGTAAGGTAATGCACTTGGGCAGAGGAAATAAAATGTATAATAATATGCTTAATTGTAAAACACTGTGCAAAACTGTCACTGAAAAAGACCTGGGTGTATTGTTAGACGACATGCTCACGTTTGGTGGCCAGTGTCAGGCAGCTGCTGCAAAGGCAAATAAAATAATGGGATGCATTAAAAGAGGCATAGATGCTCATGAGGAGAACATAATTTTACCTTTATACAAGTCACTAGTGAAACCACACTTAGAATACTGTGTACAGTTCTGGTATCCGGTGTATAAGAAAGACATAGCTGAACTAGAACGGGTGCAGAGAAGAGCGACCAAGGTTATTAGAGGACTGGGGGGTCTGCAATACCAAGACAGGTTATTACACTTGGGGTTATTTAGTTTGGAGAAACAAAGGCTTAGGGGTGATCTGATTACTAGAGATGAGCGGTGTTCGACTAGAACTGTTCGCCAATCTCAAATTCGAGCTGTTTTGGGTGGTGTTCGAGTTGTTCGACGAACCCGAACGATTTGCAAAAAATTCAGCTGTTCGAGGTTATGTTCGATAACTGTTCGTGCAGCAAAAGCGTGTCCTGCATGTCTGGCGCTATTTAGAGCACCAATCATGCAGGGATTGTCTGCCACTCACTGTAATGCCACAGCCATGGTGGTTGTGGCATTACAGTGATTCCCCAAATCGATGCTCACAGTGAAACATGAAAAGCCGGCAATTCAGCAGCGGCATACACCGGTACCCGACAATTTAGAACCGAAAGAATAGAGCTTCACACATAGATTAGATAGATAGAAACATGTCAGTCACACATATAAGAAGCACAGTGACAGTGTTGCTTACTGTACTTGTCATTTAGTGTAAAGGATTTATCAAAAAAAATAATAGTGTTTTCGTGCACCGTCTCTTTAAAAAAGCCGGCCGGCAATTCAGCAGCGGTACCCGACAATTTATAACAGACAGAATAGAGCTTCACACATAGATTAGATAGATAGAAACATGTCAGTCACATATATATGAAGTACTGTGACAGTGTTGCTTACTGTACTTGTCATTTACTGCAAAGGATTTATTAAAAAAAATAATAGTGTTTTCATGCACCGTCTCTTTAAAAAAGCCGGCCGGCAATTCAGCATCTGTACCCGACAATTTATAACAGACAGAATAGAGCTTCACACATAGATTAGATAGATAGAAACATGTCAGTCACATATATAATAAGTACAGTGACAGTGTTGGTTACTGTACTTGTCATTTAGTATTAAAATAAAGGATTTATTATTAAAAAAAATTGGCGTGGGGTTCCCCGTAATTTTAGTCTCTAGCGGAGGTTAAGCAGACAGCTGGGGCAGATGTTTGAAGCCTGGGAAGGGGGTAATACCCACGGAGCTTCCCAGGCTACTAATATCAGCCCCCAGCTGAATACCTAGCCTTTACTAGCTATTAAAATGGAGGACCCCCCCCCAAAAAAATGGAGGTCCCCCCTAATTTAATAGCTAGCAAAGGCTAGGCAGACAGCTGGGGGCTGATATTAATAGCCCAGGAAGGGAGCCATGAATATTGGCCCCCTCCCAGGCTAGAAACACCAGCCGTCAGCCGCCCCAGAAATGGCGCATCCATAGGATGCGCCAATTCTGGCACTTAGACTCGCTCTTCCACGCTGCCCTGGTGCGGTGGCAGGGGGTAATAGTGTTGGGGTTGATGTCAGCTTATAATGCCAGCTGACATCAAGCCCAGGTTAGTAATGGAGAGGCGTCTATAAGACACCCCCATTACTAACCCCATAGTCAAAGTTAAAAGAAAACACAAACACCCAGAATAAAGTCCTTTAATTGAAATAAAGACACATTCCTTTATTGTTCTAAATTAAACCATACTTACCATCACGCCCATTCCAGCTGAAGCCAACGATCTCCTGCAATAAAAGAAAAATAATAAAGCAACCTCATCCTTACCTTTCCATGGTTCCCACGACAGCTTCAGCTCTGCTACATCGAGATAACAGGCTGGACCGCAGCAGAACGCTGCCATCCAGCCTGTCATCCCGCAGACACTGAGAAGCGCAGGCATGCTTGCGCTCCGCAGTGTCTGGCTGTGACGGCATAAAGATGAGACGAGTTCATGTCCAATGAACTCGGCGCACCTCATGCACGTCACTGACAGCGTGGGAGAATTCTCCTGCACTCAGCACTTCAGCGTGAGAATTCTCCCACGCTGTCAGTGACGTGCATGAGGTCAGCTGAGTTCATTGGACATGAATGAGCTCACCTCATGCACGTCACTGACAGCGTGGGAGAATTCTCACGCTGTAGCGCTGAGTGCAGGAGAATTTTCCCACGCTGTCAGTGACGTGCATGAGGTGAGCTGAGATCATTGGACATGAATGAGCTCACCTCATGCACGTCACTGACAGCGTGGGAAAATTCTCCTGCACTCAGCGCTTCAGCTTGAGAATTTTCCCACGCTGTCAGTGACGTGCATGAGGTGAGCTCATTCATGTCCAATGAACTCAGCTGACCTCATGTACGTCACTGACAGCGTGGGAGAATTTTCACGCTGAAGTGCTGAGTGCAGGAGAATTCTGCCACGCTGTCAGTGGCGTGCATGAGGTGCGCCGAGTTCATTGGACATGAGCTTGTCTCATCTTTATGCCGTCACAGCGAGACACTGAGGAGCGCAAGCATGCCTGCACTTCTGAGTGTCCGCGGGATGACAGGCTGGATGGCAGAGTTCTGCTGCGGTCTAGCCTGTCATCTCGATGTAGCAGAGCTGAAGCTGTCGTGGGAACCATGGAAAGGTAAGGATGAGGTTGCTTAATTATTTTACTTTTATTGCAGAAGACATTGGCTTCAGCTGGAATGGGCGTGACGGTAAGTATGGTTTAATTTAGAACAATAAAGAATTGTGTGTTTATTTCAATTAAAGGACGTTATTCTGGGTGTTGTGTTTTTTTAAATACTTTACTAGAAATTCATGGTGGTCATGTCTAATATTGGCGTGACCCCATGAATTTCGGGCTTAGGGCCAGCTGATAATGCCAAGCTGGCCTTAACCCCTTTATTACCCAGTGAGCCACCGCACCAGGGCCCTGGATGAGTTGGGTACAGCGCCAGAAGATGGCGCTTCTATGAACGCGCCATTTTCTGGGGCGGCTGCGGACTGCAATTTGCAGCGGGTGGGGCCCAGAAAGCTTGGGCCTCCCTGCGCTGCGGATTCCAGCTACCAGCTGCCTAGTTGTACCTGGCTGGGCACAAAAATAGGGCGAAGCCCCACGCATTTTTTTTTTAAATTATTTCATGAAATTCATGGAATAATTAAGAAAAAAAGGGCTTCCCTATATTGTTGTGTCCAACCAGGTACAAATAGGCAGCTGGTGGTTGGGGGCAGCCCGTCCCTGCCTGCTGTACCTGGCTGGACACAAATATAGTGCGAAGCCCCACGTCAATTTTTTTTTAATTATTTCATGAAATAATTTTTTTAAAAAAGGGCTTCCCTATATTGTTGTGTCTGGCCAGGTACAAATAGGCAGCTGGTGGTTGGGGGCAGCTCGTTCCTGCCTGCTGTACCTGACTGGACACAAATATAGGGCGAAGCCCCACGTCAATTTTTTTTAAATTATTTCAGGAAATTCATGAAATAATGAAAAAAAAATTGATGTGGGGCTTCGCCCTATATTTGTGTCCAGTCAGGTACAGCAGGCAGGAACGTGCTGCTCCCAACCACCAGCTGCCTATTTGTACCTAGCCGGACACAACAATATAGGGAAGCCCTTTTTTTCTTAATTATTCCATGAATTTCATGAATTTAAAAAAAAAATACGTGGAGCTTCGCCCTATTTTTGTGTCCAGCCAGGTACAACTAGGCAGCTGGGGGCTGGAATCTGCAGTGCAGGGAGGCCCAAGCTTTCTGGGCCCCACCCCCTGCAAATTGCAGTCCGCAGCCGCCCCGGAAAATGGCGCGTTCATAGAAGCGCCATCTTCTGGCGCTGTACCCAACTCATCCAGGGCCCTGGTGCGGTGGCTCACTGGGTAATAAAGGGGTTAAGGCCAGCTTGGCATTATCAGCTGGCCCTAAGCCCGAAATTCATGGGGTCACGCCAATATTAGACATGACCACCATGAATTTCTAGTAAAGTATTTAAAAAAAACACAAACACCCAGAATAAAGTCCTTTAATTGAAATAAACACACAATTCTTTATTGTTCTAAATTAAACCATACTTACCGCCACGCCCATTCCAGCTGAAGCCAATGATCTCCTGCAATAAAAGTAAAATAATAAAGCAACATCATCCTTACCTTTCCATGGCTCCCACGACAGCTTCAGCTCTGCTACATCGAGATGACAGGCTGGACCGCAGCAGAACGCTGCCATCCAGCCTGTCATCCCGCAGACACTGAGAAGCGCAGGCTTGCTTGCGCTACTCAGTGTCTGGCTGTGACGGCATCCAGATGAGCCGAGGTCATGTCCAATGAACTCGGCTCACCTCATGCACGTCACTGACAGCGTGGGAAAATTCTCACGCTGAAGCGCTGAGTGCAGGAGAATTTTCCCACGCTGTCAGTGACGTACATGAGGTGAGCCGAGTTCATTGTCGGCTCATCTGGATGCCGTCACAGTCAGACACTGAGGAGCGCAAGCATGCCTGCGCTTCTCAGTGTCTGCGGGATGACAGGCTGGATGGCAGCGTTCTGCTGCGGTCCAGCCTGTCATCTCGATGTAGCAGAGCTGAAGCTGTCCTGGGAACCATGGAAAGGTAAGGATGAGGTTGCTTTATTATTTTTCTTTTATTGCAGGAGATCGTTGGCTTCAGCTGGAATGGGCGTGATGGTAAGTATGGTTTAATTTAGAACAATAAAGAATTGTGTCTTTATTTCAATTAAAGGACTTTATTCTGGGTGTTTGTGGGTTTTTTTTAACTTTGACTATGGGGTTAGTAATGGGGGTGTCTTATAGACGCCTCTCCATTACTAACCTGGGCTTGATGTCAGCTGGCATTATAAGCTGACATCAACCCCAACCCTATTACCCCCTGCCACCGCACCAGGGCAGCGTGGAAGAGCGAGGCTAAGTGCCAGAATTGGCGCATCCTATGGATGCGCCATTTCTGGGGCGGCTGACGGCTGGTGTTTCTAGCCTGGGAGGGGGCCAATATTCATGGCTCCCTTCCTGGGCTATTAATATCAGCCCCCAGCTGTCTGCCTAGCCTTGGCTAGCTATTAAATTAGGGGGGACCCCATGTCATTTTTTGGGGGGGGGTCCTCCATTTTAATAGCTAGTAAAGGCTAGGTATTCAGCTGGGGGTTGATATTAGTAGCCTGGGAAGCTCCGTGGGTATTACCCCCTTCCCAGGCTTCAAACATCTGCCCCAGCTGTCTGCTTAACCTCCGCTAGAGAATAAAATTACGGGGAACCCCACGCCAATTTTTTTTAATAATAAATCCTTTATTTTAATACTAAATGACAAGTACAGTAACCAACACTGTCACTGTACTTATTATATATGTGACTGACATGTTTCTATCTATCTAATCTATGTGTGAAGATCTATTCTGTCTGTTATAAATTGTCGGGTACAGATGCTGAATTGCCGGCCGGCTTTTTTAAAGAGACGGTGCATGAAAACACTATTATTTTTTTAAATAAATCCTTTGCAGTAAATGACAAGTACAGTAAGCAACACTGTCACAGTACTTCATATATATGTGACTGACATGTTTCTATCTATCTAATCTATGTGTGAAGCTCTATTCTGTCTGTTATAAATTGTCGGGTACCGCTGCTGAATTGCCGGCCGGCTTTTTTAAAGAGACGGTGCATGAAAACACTATTATTTTTTTTAATAAATCCTTTGCAGTAAATGACAAGTACAGTAAGCAACACTGTCACAGTACTTAATATATATGTGACTGACATGTTTCTATCTATCTAATCTATGTGTGATGCTCTATTCCTTCATGTCTAAATTGTCGGGTACCGGTGTATGCCGCTGCTGAATTGCCGGCCGGCTTTTTTAATGAAAGCGTCTTCTGAGCAGTTTGTCAGCTTTTGGACTCCTTTGAAGGTGTTTTCTATGTGTTCCTATGTGTTTTTGTTTGCCTGCCATTGGTTTTAACGGTGTTCGACGGTGTTCTAAGGTGTTCGATGAACAGTTCGACGAACAGTTCCTCGAACATCCCGGTGTTCGACGAACCGAACCGAACCCGAACACTACGGGGGTGGCTCAACACTACTGATTACTATGTACAAATATATGAGGGAACTGTTAGAACTCTCCTGTTAGGTTTTTTCTATCTTGCTGGTCACATGACCTTGTTTGCCTATTTAATTCTGCTCCGCCCTCCTGGTCTTGCTGGACTTCATTGTAATTTCTACTCTTAAGTTAGCCTGGTGCTTAGTTACCTTTCTCAGTCTGTTTAGCTTGCTCTTCGGACCTTTATGTTCTATTTTGCGTGTTTGTCTTTTACTGCTACAATTTCTGCTAGGAGGTGCCCAACTTTATCCCAGTCCCTAGATCTTGTAGGGATCCCTCCCTTGCATCTATAGGTCTTCGTACAGACTAGCCGAGGACTTTAGCGGGTCTGATCGCAGGATCAGGTTCCCCGTTACATCGTAGGGATCTAGCTTAGTTCTATTGTAGGGACAGATCTCCTTTCTTTCCTTAGTGCTTGTAGCAGATCATAACAGTAAGTCCAGCCCAAAAATATCTCTAAGGAAAGACTTCCAGTTTCCATCATGGTGTCGGTTCAGGATATGGCTCAACGCCTGCAGGGACTCTCTCTATAGGTGGCCGAGCTCCAACAACACGTGAGTAGCTGTTCTGGTGCACATTTTGTGGAGCCAAAGGTACGTTTGCCTGATTTATTCTTTGGTGATCAACAGGAATTTTTTTCCTTTAAAAATGCTTGTTTATTGTATTTTGGTTTGAGACCCAGATCCTCTGGTGATGAATCACAGCGCATAGGGTTCATAATGTCACTTTTGCGCAAAGAACCTCAGGGATGGGCCTTTTCTCTCCAACCTAGTGATCCATGCTTTAGATCAGTGGAAAGTTTTTTTTCTGCTTTGGGTTTGTTGTATGATGATCCTGATCGTGTCTCATCAACTGAGACTGAATTAAGACATTTGAGGCAGGGATCAGATAATGTGGAAAAATATTGTTCTCACTTCCGTCGGGTCTGCCCTGGTGGGGTGGAACGATTCAGCTTTGAAAAGTTTGTTTCTTGCGGGGCTAGGTGAAAGGGTTAAGGATTTGCTGATTGCTTATCCCACACCTGGAAACTTGCAGGAGGCTATGCAATTAGCTATACGGGTGGACAGGAGACTGCGTGCAAGGGTTAATGAAAGTAAATCCTCTGCCATGTCAGCTCCGAGTCTTGAGAGGGTCTGTACTGACATTGGAGAGCCAATGAAGATCGGGGCGATGGCACCCCGCTCTCAGGAAAAAGACCGCAGATCTTCTGAAGGTTTGTGCTTTTATTGCGGAAAATCTGATCATTTTATTAAGAACTGTGTACTTCGTATGAACAAAGAAAAAAAAAAGGTCAGTTACGCCCGTATTGCCTGTTTAAATTCTAAGGGGGTATTTCTTTCTGCTACTACCACTGCTCAGGAAGAATTAATTGAATTTCGGATATTTGTGGATTGTGGTTCTACTCTGAATGTGATTGATGGGGGATTCTTGGAAAAACTTAATTTAAAACCCAAACCTTTGTCATCCCCTATTGCTGTGGTTTCTGTCGATGGCTCCCCCTTGAAGAGTGTTACTCACAAGGTCTGTGAATTTCCCCTCACTATTAATGGTGTTCATCAAGAAAATTTGGATTTGGTGGTATTAAATAATTTGCCTTCTCCAGTAATTTTGGGGTTACCCTGATTAAAATTGCACAATCCTGTACTGGATTGGTCTACCAATGAAATTAAGTCCTGGAGTCCTAAGTGTTATGACAAGTGTTGTAACGGACGAATTGCTGCGGTGGAAAAAAGGGAATTACCTGTACCTATTCAGGATTTTTGGAGAGTTTTTTCTGAGGAGGAGTCACAAATATTGCCTCCCCATAGAGACTATGATTGTACCATTGAATTTGTCCCTGGAGCGACTCTTCCTAAAAGTCGTTTATTTAATCTTACTATTCCTGAGAGAAAGGCTTTGGAGGAATACATACAGACAAGTTTGGCCGCCGGTCACATTAGGCCTTCCAAGTCTCCTGTGGCTGTTGGATTTTTTTTTGTTAAAAAAAAAGGACGGCGGTTTACGTCCTTGTCTGGACTTTCGTGAGATTAATAAAATTGCTGTACGCAATCCTTACCCACTGCCATTGATTCCTGATTTGTTTAACCAGTTAGTGGGGGCCAAGTGGTTCTCTAAAATTGATCTTCGGGGGGCATACAATTTGTTGCGCATGAAGGAGGGTGATGAATGGAAGACTGCTTTTAACACTCCTGTGGGTCCTTTTGAGAACCTGGTTATGCCTTTTGGTCTTACCAATGCTCCAGCATTTTTTCAGAATCTTATTAATGACATCCTTAGACCTTTGATCGGCAAAAATGTGGTTGTGTATTTGGATGACATTTTGATTTATTCGCCTGATCTGGAGTCTCATTGGCGGAGTGTACGTGAGGTATTACAGTTATTAATTGACAATTCGCTTTTCGCTAAGCTGGAGAAATGTGAGTTTGCTGTACAGAGAATTCGTTTTTTGGGCTACATTATCTCCAGCGAAGGCTTTGAGATGGACCCTGTGAAGGTTCAGACGGTTCAGGAATGGCCTAGGCCTATTGGTTTGAAATCGATACAGAGGTTTTTGGGTTTCGCCAATTATTACAGAAAATTCATTAAAAAATTTTCTATTATTGTCAAACCACTGACCGATCTCACCAGGAAAGGTGCTAATGCTGTTCAGTGGACTACTGAGGCCATTGAAGCTTTTGTGTTTCTAAAGGAGAGGTTCAGCTCTGCTCCTATCCTTATGCAGCCTGATGTGACTAAGCCGTTTTTGGTTGAGGTTGATGCTTCTTCGGTGGGGGTTGGTGCGTTGTTGTCTCAGGAAATCAAGCATGGAGTACATTCCTGTGTTTTTTTTTCAAAAAAATTTTCTGAGACTGAACTTAATTACGATATTGGTAATCGGGAATTGCTGGCTATTAAACTCGCATTTGAACACTGGCGTCATCTCTTGGAAGGTGCTGAATTTCCTGTTCAGGTTTTCACTGATCATAAAAATCTGATCTATCTTGATGCTGCCAAGCGCTTGAATGCTGCCAAGCGCTTGAAGGCTAGGTGGGCACTTTTTTTCTCGCGGTTTAATTTTTCCGTTACTTACATCCCGGGTACCAAGAATGTTAAAGCTGAGGCTTTGTCTCGCAGCTTTTCTTCCATGGTCGGTGCTGAGGAGGAGGGGAGCATTTTACAAGAAGGTGTTGTGATTGCTGCATTGGACTCCGTTTTGGAAGATGAGATTCTTAAAGCACAGGAGAATGCCCCATCTAACACTCCCCATGGGAGATTGTTTGTGCCTAGGACCTTGAGGAGAGATTTGTTTGTTGAGTGTCATGAGTCTCGGTTGGCAGGTCATCCAGGAATTTCTGAGACCAAGAGACTTGTGGGTCGCAGTTTTTGGTGGCCTGGATGGCAGAAGGAAGTCATTAAGTGGGTGCGTCAATGTACGGTGTGTGCTAGATCTAAGTCTTCACATACTCCTGCAGCGGGGTTGCTTTGCCCTCTGGAGGTTCCTAGTGCACCTTGGACACATCTGGCTATGGACTTTATTACTGACCTTCCCCCCTCTGAGGGTTTCACAGTCATCTGGGTGGTCGTGGACCGTTTTAGCAAGATGTGTCACTTGGTTCCTTTCATCAAACTGCCCTGCGCTAAGACACTCGCTAAAGCCTTTGTCAAGGAAATTGTCAGACTACATGGCGTTCCTACTGACATTGTTTCGGATAGGGGACCTCAGTTCGTGGCTCGTTTTTGGCATGCTTTTTGTGACAGGTTGGGAGTTCATTTGTCGTTTTCATCCGGATATCATCCTGAGTCTAATGGCCAGACAGAAAGGAAGAATCAGGATGTTGAGCAGTTCTTGCGTTGTTTTGTGGCAGACAATCAGGAGGGGTGGTCTGAGTTTCTGCCACTTGCTGAGTTTGCTCTTAACAACCATACATCCTCTTCTGCTGGGTGTTTGCCTTTTTTTTGTTGTTCTGGGAGACATCCGTCTTTTGGGTCATTCTCCAAATTGGTATCGGCTGTGCCTGAGGAGGAGAGTTTTTCCGGTGATTTGGAGAGAGTTTGGACTGATGTGCGTGGTAATCTTCAGGAGGCTAACAAAAAATCTAAGAGGTACTTTGATAGGAAACGGCAAGAGGTTTTGTTTGCTATTGGTGACATGGTTTGGTTGTCCTCTAAGAATCTGCGGTTGAGGATTCCTTCTAAAAAATTGGGTCCCAAGTTTGTAGGGCCCTTTAAGGTGCTTCAGGTAGTTAACCAATCTGCTGTTAGGTTGGAGGTTCCTACCTCCTGGAAGATTAATCCGGTGTTTCATGTTTCTCTGTTGAAAAGAGCTTGTGTGTCGGATGGAGACGTCTCTGAACACTGTTCCTCCGGTGGTGGAGGACGGGGAATACGAAATTTCCCGCATCCTAAATTCTAGAAGGTATAGAGGGAGTTTGCAGTATCTCGTCGCTTGGAAAGGTTTCGGTCCCGAGGATAACTCATGGGTGAGGGCGGATGATGTTTCTGCTTCCAGACTTATCAGAGCATTTCACAAGAGGTTTCCTGATAAGCCTGGGCCTAGGGGATCCGGAGGATCCTCATAGAAGAGGGGGTACTGTTAGAACTCTCCTGTTAGGTTTTTTCTATCTTGCTGGTCACATGACCTTGTTTGCCTATTTAATCCTGCTCCGCCCTCCTGGCCTTGCTGGACTTCATTGTAATTTCTACTCTTAAGTTAGCCTGGTGCTTAGTTACCTTTCTCAGTCTGTTTAGCTTGGTCTTCGGACCTTTATGTTCTATTTTGTGTGTTTGTCTTTTACTGCTACAATTTCTGCTAGGAGGTGCCCAACTTTATCCCAGTCCCTAGTTCTTGTAGGGATCCCTCCCTTGCATCTATAGATCTTCGTACAGACTAGCCTAGGACTTTAGCGGGTCTGATCGCAGGATCAGGTTCCCCGTTACATCGTAGGGATCTAGCTTAGTTCTATTGTAGGGACAGATCTCCTTTCTTTCCTTAGTGCTTGTAGCAGATCATAACAGGAACAGTAGAAAGACCTTTCTACTGATCTTTTTACTCTGAGGCCTGAGACAGGGACAAGGGGGCATCTTCTACGTCTGGAGGAAAGAAGGTTTAATCATAATCACAGGTGCGTATTCGTTACTGTAAGAGCAGTGAGACTATGGAACTCTCTGCCGCATGATGTTGTAATGAGTGATTCACTACTAAAATGTAAGAAGGGCCTGGATGCCTTTCTTGAAAAGTATAATATTACAGGTTATATATACTAGATTCCTTGATAGGGCGTTGATCCAGAGAACTAGTCTGATTGCCGTATGTTGAGTCAGGAAGGAATTTTTTTCCCCAATGTGGAGCTTAGTGTTTGCCACATGTTTTTTTTTTTGCCTTCCTCTTGATAAACATGTTAGACTATGGGTTGAACTAGATGGACTTAGTCTTCCTTCAACCTTAAAAACTATGTTACTATGTTACTTGACATCCCACAATCTGTGCCATATGATCAAGTGACTGAGGAAGGCCCCACACACAGTCTGAACTGCCCATGGCCCTGGCTACCTTAAATCTGTACCTCTGCATACTCACTTCCAAACCATGGACCTGGAAAATGTGTCATTTGTTATCTCAAATGCTGCCTATGCAGAGCATAGCAGTTGAAGACCAGTGTTGCTCATTGAAGTGGAGATTCTCCATCATTGGTTCTCCTGGATCACTTCACCATGGGTTCAGGGGTCTAAAATTTTGCACCACCGTAGAATTTGGCACTAGATGCAACTGCCACAGAAATAAATCACTTGATCAATGACCCATCTACAGTAATTTAGTAAACAAATTAACCACGTTGATACAGGGTTCCCAACACTCACTGTTCTTTCAGTGATGAAAACTTTCTATGTTGATGGTAAAACCTTTTATCCTATAGAAATAGTGGATAGTTATACATTTATAGTTAAAACATCTTTAGAAAGGTATTTATAATAGCTTGGTGTCATGCTGGGAAGGACCCAGCATACGACGAGGGGAAAGGGGGGGAAACCCAGTAGCTAGGGAAAGAGGAAGTGGGACCTCTAGGTAGATCTTACAACACCCTGGCTCCCCTATCATCCCTAAATAGGTTTCTCACCTATCGCCGAGCAGGATACCTAATCCCTATTGACCCTAGAGCTATGCCCTAGGTAGGGAGGGGAAGGGGTGAGCACTAGTCAGTCCCACTGCAACTAAAGACAAACAAGGGAAACAGACAAGGGGATACATTTAGCTTTGAGGAGACACCAGAGCGATCACGACAACGATCACAAAGGAACTCCAAGAAGAAACTAGCCGACTGCTAAAAACTCCAGGCCTGTACAGAGGAAAACGCTTTCATCACCAGTAATTCTCTGGAGAGACTGGGTGTTATTTAAAGGTACAGCAACGGTGTGTTAATTAGCAGCAGAAAAGAGAGCTCACCGCTGGGTCCTAGAGAGGGAAGGATGGTGAAAGGATCAGGAAGGTGTCTGGAAAGCCAAGCGCAGCGACCTTCTACAACCGGATCCAGAATGACTGTCTGTCACACCCGTGACACTTGGTCACTTTTGTGTGTGCCTCTAAACCTGCTCCAGTTCATCTAAGCTACATGCAGTATGCACCCAAAACTATGCACAGAATTACAAGTATGGTGGACTATTGTGACCTTCGTTTTGTCCTAATAATGAAGCAAACTATGTTGACCTGCCTTGTATAACTACCATTGTATCCATTTGCAATAGACAAGGCAGAGGAAACTATACCGTGTATTATAGTTACAGACACTTCTTTCATTGGGTACAGGCAGCTTATAAGTCTGCATAAGAACAGTTTTAAAGTTTTTAGATGCAATTTACATAAGCCTGGTTTATATTAACTTTAATCATTTATTTTATCCTTTCGAAACAAATGAAGAGTTTTTACAAACAAATTACATTTTGTGCCTTTTATATAAAAGAAGATATATATGGAATCCACCTTCATTGTCAAAGAACCAGCTAAAACATGTATTTATCGTCGTAAGCAGCCAACAGTATGAATCAGAAACTCAACACAGATATGAAAAGGTAAAACAAAAACAACTCTATCTAAATAGAAGAAATACAGATTTTTTTTACTACCTACGCATGTTTTAATAGATCTAACACATTGTGTGACTCCATAATCACGTTTTTCTTCAACAGTGCACATGCCGTAATATAAAAGTCCCAGAAGTAATGCTGCCCCATTTGGTTAATACATTTTTCAGCATAAATAGTGTTATTAACTAGCTGTAGAGATAATCAGCGAACGCTAAAGGTCTATAGTGTATTTATAGCAGAACAATGCAAATGGGACATTTTCCTGCAAACCTTTTATAACAAAGATTGAAGGATAATGGGCCTTTCAAAATACCTTTTATCATAAAGGAGTTTTTTGATTTTGGGGCATTTTTTCAACAAATGAAAACAGAAAGTGCAGTCAAATTTGTGTATTGATCTGTTCCCTGTAAGGGTAAGTGTCCATGATCAGTATTTGCAGCATTTTGGATGCAGATCACTTGTGCTGCATCCAAAACGCTGCATTGTACAGTAGAAGCACAGTGGATGGGATTTATAGAAATCCCATCCACTGTGCTTCTATTTGAGTCCATATAAACTCAACGGCGGTACGGTTTTACGAGCCGCAGCATGTTAATTTCTGTTGCGGAGACGCAACAAGAAAAATTTCCACAGTAGAATGTATAGGGTGCGGTAACTCCACATGTGTTCAATGAACACATGTGGATTTACCTGCGTGATCGAATGCAGCGCTGTGGACACAGCAAAAATTCGCTGCATCCAAAGCGCTGCTATAGCCTGATTGTGGGCACATAGCCTAATACTCAGGGAAATAATCAACTATGTGGCACAATTCATCTTTGGATTCTCCTTTTCTATAACTGTGTAAATCTTTCAATTAAAAAAGGGGTGCAGAGACAGATTTTGCACTAGTCAATTCGCTTAACATGTCCCACTTTTACCACTATACAGGGATCTGGTCTTTCCTTCTTGAGCCTTCAAGATGCATCCATTTGGGAAGCATCAGGCCATTGGACTGACTCAAGTGAAAACTAAAAGAGAGAGATGGACAAGGAGAAAATAAGAGTCCACATCGTAGTCAATGGTGTCTGGCATAAAGTCCAAGAGGCCAGCCTCTTAGGCTATGCGCACACGGTGCATTTTTTGTGCGTTTTTGATGCAGTAAATCCACACGGAATTGGTCCCAAAGATGCATTGCTAACTTTATCCCAGCATTTCCTATGAGTTTTTACAAGATCTGTGCACATGATCAGGATTTTTACATGCAGAATTTCATGTGCGGAAAAAGAAGCAGCATGTCCATTCTTTGTGCGTTTTTGCCTGCATTTTTCCTTTACAATACACTGGAAAAAACACATGGCAAATACAAAGGCAAAAAGGCACAAAAAAAGTATGAGAATGCAAAAAAACGCAGAATTTCCACAGCATTTTTGCGGCCAAGAGATGCAGAACCTTGCAGAAACACTACCGAAAATTTCTGCAAGCAAATCCTGATTGTGTGCACATAACCTGACAATAAAGCAGGAGAGAGTAGTTAATCCAAGGATGAATCCATTAGAGCATCCATTGGTGAAGCAGTAGACTCTTCAGGAACGAAGCAGAGTCAGACTCTACTTATTACCAGAGAAGTAATAAATACAATAATTGGCAACCAAAGGCTGCAGTACCCTTTGGCCCCTGCATACACCCTCTAAATCAGTGGTGGGAACCTTTTTTCTGCCTAGGGCCATTTGGATATTTATACCATCCTTTGGGGGCCGCACAAATCATGCGCTAACTTCGCCTACAAAGTACATCCTGATGCCAGCACTGGTGTGAGGAAATAATCTTTCATTTCACGCGCCTCAGCGTTCAGTAGTGAACACTGCGTGCGCGTATTTGCAGAGCAAGAAGAAATTAATGGGTCGAAGGCCGTCAATATACAGCTGCTGGCCCAAGAGCTGCGTTCCCCGGGAATTTGCCTGGGGGCCAGATAAAAGGTCATTAACCCCTTCATGACCAGGCTATTTTTCGTGTTTGCATTTTCTTTTTTTGCTCCTCTTCTTCCCAGAGCCATAACTTTTTTATTTTTTGGTCAATATGGCCATGTGAGGGCTTATTTTTTGGGGGTAAGTTGTACTTTTGAACACCACCATTGGTTTTACCATATTGTGTACTGTAAAAGGGGAAAAAAATCCAAGTGCAGTGAAATTGCAAAAAAAAGTGCAATTCCACAGTAGTTTTGTTTTCTTTAACCATGTTCACTAAATGATAAAACTGACCTGCCATTATAATTCTCAAAGTCATTATGAGTTTGTTGATGCCAAACTTTTATAGGTTCTTATTTAAGTGGTGAAAAAAAAATCCAAAGTTTGTTTAAAAAAAAAAAATGGCGCCATTTTCCAAGACCCATAACGTCTCCATTTTTCGTTATCTGGGGCCGGGTGTGGGTTTATTTTTTGCACGCCGAGCAGACATTTTTATTTATACCCATTTTGGGGTAGATACAATGTTTTGATCGCCTGTTATTGCATTTTATTGTAATGTAGCAGCGACCAAAAAAATTTAATTCTGGCGTTGTGAATTTTTTTTTTGTTATGCCATTTACTGATCGGATTAATTCTTTTTATATGTTGGTAGATTGGGCAATTCTGAATGCGTCAATACCAAATATTTGTGTATATTTTTTTCTATAGTTTTATTTTGAATGGGGTAAAAATGGGGTGATTTAAAACTTTTATATTTTTTTCTTTTTTTAGTATTTTTAAAACCATTTTTTTTTATTTTTGCTTGCTTCAATAGTTTCCATGAGAGACTAGAATCTGCAAGTAGGCGTTGGTAAATATGTAACACATGAATTTAGCTAGTCCCATGACTTTACTGTCCTAAGCTCCTTCAGTGTTGGATTCCCTGGACAAGCACCTACAGAAAATGGGACCAGAATACATGGGGAGGGGAGAGAATTAGGTATAGTTATTAAGGAGGAAAGTCAATGCAAGAATGTTCCCACAAAGGTAGTGTGACGCCCAGCTGCACTTGGTATCACAGATCCTAGAAGTGTGCATTGATGGATTCCTCCACAAGAGGCCCTCATAAGCATTCACACACCTCCACCTTCCACCTCAGACCACCAGAGGGAGCCCATTAGGGATATATAAAGGGAAGGTGGAGCCAGGCAGCCCAGAAAGTGATTCAGCAGTTTCCTGCTCAGACACAGAAGGACTCAGTGCAGTCGAGCCAGAGTCTAGCAGTTCCTGCAGAAAGAGTTCAGTATAGTCTGTAGAGTGAGTCCAGACTAGAACTCACAGAGCTCAGGATAGAAAGCTAGGCGTGTGCCGACGCTCTGAGAGCGGCGAAGAAGAGCAGTGTCCCGGCTGCAGTGTGCGTAGCCTAGTGAGTAACATAGGGGGCAGAGGAGCTTAACCAGCTCACCCCGAAGTATACACCGGACACCGGGTCCGAAGCTTACCGGGATCTCTATGACCCAGTAAGATATAACCGGAATCCCTGGAGAACTACAAGTCCCAGGATTGCTAAAGTGCTGATACGTAACAGAGCCAGGATACACATAGGCCCCGTAGGTTGGGAGCATGCACTCCAAGAGAAGGCCCTACCGCAAAGTCAGCCAGCGCAGGACAGAGACAAAGTTAGGCCTAGCTCCAGGCAGGTCAGAAACTTACTACGCAGAGGCAAGAAACAGGAGGCCCAAAACCCGCTCATTGGGGAGGATCCTGACATGCACCCTTCACCCTACAGTGCTCCGGGACGTGCCTGAATTTCCATCAGTAAAAGGTACTGAAGTGACTATCATGTCTGTCCCTGTTCTTGCTCTGACCCGGCTGGGTCTCGTCTGTCCTGCATTCCCCTTCAATCACTGCCCTGGGGCCTAGCTCCACTTGTGGGGAGCTATACCATCAAGCTGCCTTATCATCGGCCTCAGAGGACTGCGCAGCACGGGTGATTCTCACAAGAAGCCACAGGTGGCGTCACAAACTCTTTCTTAAAATTAACAAATATCCACCCTTTTAAAGAGGGACCCCAGGGTACGGGCCCGGGAGCCGACCACCGCGACATTCCCAAGGTAAAGGCCCGGGTACCGAGTATCTCCATCCCCTGGGCTGGTCAGTAGCATGATAAGTTAGAAGATAAAATTGTAATCTAAGGTCAGAGGTGAAGCACTAGAGGTCAAACAAACTAGATAGGTGATATTGTACAAAAAAAAGTGTAGTCAGACAAACCAGACATCAGTTAATGTAAGTGAGGCCAAACCAAGAAGCGATATCATGGATAATAAAATTTATTTATTAATTATGCTTTGCTAATTTAGCGCCATCATGTTCCGTAGCACCTTACATACATTATCATCGCTGACCCCATTGGGGCTCACAATCTAAATTCCCTATCAGTATGTCTTTGGAGTGTGGGAAGAAACTGGAGAACCCGGAGGAAACCCACACAAACACGGGGAGAATATACAAACTCCTTGCAAATGTTGTTGTGGTGGGGTTTGAACCCAGGACCCCAGTGGCACAAAGGCTTTTCAGCAACAAAGTGAAATATAGCGGTTTTGGTTAGCTGGACTGGCACAAACACTGCACATGCACCATCTGCAGGAATACGCTGGAACCTGAGAAGGGGAGTACATAACTATTGGTGGCTGTTACATTTTCACTTCTGGAAATTAAATCCTGAAAGGATTTTTTAATCACTAAACATGTTGACTAATTTTGTAACAATTTCTTGCTAATTTACATTTTGGATCCAGACCAAAAACTTATAATAGGAAGTACAATACATTACTGTTAATAATTATTAATATCGTGCAGAAAACCAAAAGAAGCATTGTGATTTACTGCATTTATAAATATCAGAGCTGATCATTTTGTTTCCTGGTTTTATAAATTAATCTAACTATAATTTGATCTAAAAGAATTATAAAATAAAATCCTGACTTTATTAAACTCATTCATCCTGAATCTCAGTTCACCTACAAATTCTGATAATTCAAAGTTACAGTGGGTGCGGAAAGTATTCAGACCCCTTTAAATTTTTCACTCTTTGTTTCATTGCAGCCATTTGGTGAATTCTAAAAAGATCATTTTTTTTCTCATTAATGTAGACTCTGCACCCCATCTTGACTGAAAAAAAACAGAAATGTAGAAATGTTTGCAAATGTATTAAAAAAGAAAAACTGAAATATCACATGGTAATAAGTATTCAGACCCTTTGTTCAGTATTGAGTAGAAGCACCCTTTTCAGCTAGTACAGCCATGAGTCTTCTTGGGAATGATATAACAAGTTTTTCACACCTGGATTTGGGGATCCTCTGCCATTCTTCCTTGCAGATCCTCTCCAGTTCCGTCAGGTTGGATGGTGAACGTTGGTGGACAGCCATTTTCAGGTCTCTCCAGAGATGCTCAATTGGGTTTAGTTCAGGGCTTTGGCTGGGCCAGTCAAGAATGGTCACAGAGTTGTTCTGAAGCCTCTCCTTTGTTACTTTAGCCGTGTGCATAGGGTCATTGTCTTGTTGGAAGGTGAACCTTTGGCAAAGTTTTAATAAATTTGCAAAAATTTCTACATTGGAAAAAAAATGAGAAAAAAATGAACTTTTTAGAATTTACCAAATGGCTGCAATGAAGCAAAGAGTGAAATTTAAATAGAATTAAATTTAAATTTAAATAAATTTTAATAGAATTTAAAGGGGTCTGAATACTTTCAGTACCCACTGTATAGTGTCGGTACAGAATACTTTACCATTTACGAAAGATTTTAACTTCTCATACCTTTTTTGTACCTTGCCACACTGATTTGTAGACCACTGTGTCTCACATTCTTATATGAGAAACTTTAGATTTCTATTTTATATATATTAAAAGGGTGGTCCAAACGAACATTATTTTAAATCCTAAATGACTGTCTATTCAATGTAATAATCTCTTTTCTAATATACTTTAATTAATTTAATTTAATTATCTTCACTACGCTATATAAATGATATTTTTTTTACCTACTTCCTGTTTGATGGCATTTCATTTGAGAACCCCCAGTACATGTTGGGATACTCAAACAAGATGTCTTCAGGTGGCAGAGGCTGCAGCCCCCACCCTGAAACGAGTCATTAGTGACGTCCGTTTTAGGGGCTGGGCTAGTCCCTGCTCTACTGAGCATGCGTTGGTTGTAAATCTGACATATGCTCAGTAGGATCTTCTCACTGTGCAATATTCATTTTAATGCACAGTGACAGTGCGCTCCCAGGCTGAGTCACTTGCAGGGCGAGGATTGTCTCTGTCTCTGCAAAATTTATTAAATTAGGGAAAATCGGTAACATTTGGCGAATTTATGTGGTTACATGATTGCAGGGCAACTACAGCGTTTTTAACAGTTTTGCTAGCGTAGTGCTCGTGTATGATGAGCGGGGAGGCGTGGTAGATGAGTGGGGGGACTGGTGATAGCTCAGAACAGGTCAGTTCAGCTGTGCGCTGTGTTTTTTTTTTCCTGTAGGCAGTAACTTTAAGTCAGGAAAGCGAGGATAGCCAGTCAAAGCACAGGAAGCATCCACAGTGTCCCAGACAAAGGGCTTCTGCAATTGGCTGCTGAAATCACATGTCCTCTCCATATAAAAACCGGCTATGTTCCATCAGCGCCATTTTATGCATGTCACTCGTGTTAGACGCTGCTCCTATACCCAGCTCCTGTGTAATGAGAGATATTAGCTAGATAGATGGGCGCTTCTGTGGAAGTCAGATAGTGCAGATAAGTCCTGTGCAGTGTACCTGTTCAATCGACCTTGCAGCACTTTTTTTTTTTGTGCAATTACTGAGATTTTGACAGAAAGAGCAGGGCCTATGGCACAGAACAGTGTTGTGCACCGGTTGTACTGTCTGTGCTCCTTGCAGACCTTCAATCTATTTTTGCACTTGCTAATGTGATAAAGCAAGCAAGCAAGCCATTGTAGGCCACTTTTTGATTTTGTGGTGTTGAAATTCAGCTATCTGCAGAGCTTGTCAGTGCAGAGCACAAAAAACTTTTTTTTTCATTTGCTAATGTGATAGTGCGAGTTAGGTTAGCCCAGTTTGTCTTTTTTTTGGTGGGTGAACTTCAGCTCTTTACAAAGTAAAAAAAAAGATTTTTTTCTGTTGCTAGGCAGAGTCCAAAAAATATTTTTTTCTGTCGCAAACTTTTTACACTCGGCTATAAGCCACCTAGTCCTTTTAGTGGCGGTGAAATTCAGCTGTATTCAGAGCTTGTGCAGAGTAATAAAATCAATTATTTTGCTGTTCCTAACGTTATACAGCAGGGGCTAGATCTGAGTTTGAAATAGTTTGGAGAATATCTCCTATGTTATACAGGCGCCATCCACAATACAAAAAATACTTTGTTAGTAACGTTATACAGCAAGCCATATCTTACCTTGTCATTTAGTGCTGCTGAAATTCAGGTGTGTGCAGAGCTGTTGCAGAGGAAAAAAAATCTAATTTTGTTTTGCTAATAGCGTGCTCCTATCACAGTATCTGAGCAACATGAGTGGGAAAAAGAGAGGTTATAGTGGAAGGAGGAATAGGCTTGGTGTTCAAGGTATACGTGGGGTAAGTGGTAATGTTAGTGAAAGCACTAGTGAACTAACACCGTCATGTCCTATCCAAAGACAACAGACAACTTCTGTTACTGGACAGGCTACTCCACTCCTTTTCTTTGGCAACCGCACAGTGATACGCCTTGTTGATAAGGGCCAAAAAGAGCAGGTGCTCCAGAGGATGGCAAGCGCTGCTTTAAGTGACCTCTCCTCGTCTTCCTCCACAACAACATCACCCACAGTACAGTCCACAGAGGTGGCACCCCAATTACCCTTGCTTCCCCCCCGTGTCACAACTGTCCAAGTGCCCAACTGACTGTAGCGAACCACAGCTGGGCATCAGAAGTGTACTCCAAATATTCACAGAGTCAAGAAGAGGAGGAAAGCATATACACCGATGCCCAAAAATTTTTTATCTTGGACTCGGGGCAGGGCGGAGTAGGATCTGAGCAGACTCAGATACCTGAGGCTCATGCAGATTGTACTGTGCTGTCAGGGCAACAAGAGGAGAAGGGTCACTGTGAGGGCGAAGGATGGGATAACAAATTGGATGATGACGAGGTTTAAGATCCTACTTGGTTGGAACCCAGAGTCACGCAGCCAAGTAGCTCATCTGAGGAAGTGGAGGAGGAAGACAAGGAGGTTACCTTCCACTCTACGGCGCAGACACGGAGTGATGCAAGCAAGAGGAGAACTGCATCCTTAGCCACAACTGTGGCTGTAGCCAGCAGAGGTTGCGTGTCTGCTGCTCGCAGGGGTGGCAAGGGTTGCCTAGCCTGGACCTTTTATGAGACTGCAAAGGATGAGCCAACTCACGTTATCTGCACACTTTGCAAGAAAAAAACTCAGTAGAGGGAAAAAGTGCAATAATTTGACTACATGCATGAATCTTCACATGCACACACAACATGCGTTACGCTGGGAATCTCATTGAGCTAAAATGCAGACCAGTGGACCTCAACTACCATCAGCTGCCTCATCAACCGCATCCGCTGCTTCTTCCTCCTCCTCCCACTGCAAAACTTCTGGTTCTCTACCCGCTCCAGTCAGGCTGAGTGAGAGCCCGTCACCTTTAATGGAAGCGGACATGCCTGCTGTGTCTGTTTCACCGAGCACACCACACGTTTCTCAATCCACCGTAACATCTGCACCTGCACCTCACTCACGGTCCAGCCGTTTGTCCATTTCACAGTACTCCGCCATCTCTCAGCACTGCAGCCAGCCCTCGGTCCCGGAGTTGTTGTCACGTAAAAGATTGTTTCATCCTACACATGACAAAGCTAAGAGGCTGAACTCCACCATCTCAAATCTGTTGGCCACGGAAATGCTGCCTTTCTGACTGGTAGATACAGACGGTTTCCAGAAGCTGATGGCCGTCACAGTCCCCCAGTACCAATTGCCCAGTCACCATTACTTCTCTAAGAAAGCTGTGCCTGCGCTACACCAGCATCTCGCAGACAACTTCACCCATTCCTTGACTAATTCTATATCTGCCAGGGTACATTTCACCACAGACACCTGGATGAGTAAGCATGGCCAAAGGGTGTTACATCTCGCTGACTGGGCATTTGGTGATTCTGGTGGCTGTGGGGACAGACGGGGAAGGGGCTGCTCCACAAATCTTGGAATCCCCAAGGCTTGCAGAACAAATTTCTGTATTTCACACTTCCTCCACTGCTTCTGCATCCTCCACCTCCTCTAGGGCCTCCACCTGCCAAATCAACCTCTGCCTTAAGGAGATACTCGTTCCAGCAGTGCAAAGCGAATCCTCACCACCTCAATACTGCGCAGCCAGGGCTCACCGCAATCAGACAATCTTCAAATTAATATGCCTTGGAGATTTTAGTCATACAGCTGAAGAGTTGTGGACAGCTCTCCAGGCTCAGATTCAGCAATGGCTGTCTCCGTTGAATCTGGATCCAGGTAAGGCCATGCACGATAATGGTGCGAACCTGTTGACAGCCCTACTCCGATGCGAACTCACACACGTGCCTTGCATGGCTCACGTCCTCAACCTGGTGGTACAGCAATTTCTCCGCCATCAGCCCGGCCTGGATGAGCTGCTTCAGAAAGTACGGAAGCTGTGGACTCACTTCCGCCATTCCCATCCATCATGTCATCGACTTGCATCGATACAGAGGTCTTTGGTCTTTGTCCATGCCAGTTAACAGGTTGATATGCGATATACCGACGCGGTGGAATTCCACTCTGTACATTTTGCGACTGCGGCAGCAGCAACGAGCCCTGTCGAGGTAGGTCATGTCGTATAGTCTGGGCCAACGCAGTACGGACGTGGGGCATATCACGTTTACGGAGTGGGAACAGATTAAGGACCTCTGCATCCTTCTGAACAGTTTTGAAATGGCTACTAAACTAGTTAGTGCTGACAATGCCATCATCAGCATCACTATTCAGGTCATCTACATGCTGGAGAAGACTTTGAATAGCATGCGGCAGGAGGTGGTTGTCCCAGAAGAAGAGGAAGATGTGGAAGGGATAAGAATGTCTCAAAGTTCCAGACTGTCGTCACACAGACGGATGCCAAGTGACGGTGGCTTCCTGCGATCGAGGGGGTTGGTGAGGGCGGCACAGTGGCGCAGTGGTTAGCACTGCAGCCTTGCAGTGCTGGGGTCCTGGGTTCAAATCCCACCAAGGACAACATCTGCAAGGAGTTTGTATGTTCTCCCCTTGTTTCCGTGGGTTTCCTCCGGGTTCTCCGGTTTCCTCCCACACTCCAAAGACATACTGATAGGGAATCTAGATTGTGAGCCCCGATGGGGACAGCGAAAATAATGTATGTAAAGCGCTGCAGAATATGTTAGCACAATATGAAAAAAAAAAAAAAAAAAAAGATTATTATTATTATGATACCAGACATACTGTTAGTGAAGGTGCAAGAGCCGAGGAACAAATGGAGGAGGAAGAGGTGATGGGAGAGCAACAGTCAGAAGATGGAGAGGATAATCATCCCCTCTCTGTTGAACCTGGTTGGCAGGAGGGGACGGAGGAAACATGCATCAGTGTTACGCAGCCAACAATAGAGTCTGGCTTTGGACCACCTGGAAGAGCCTGACATATGAGTGCCTTCTTGCTGCAACATGAATCCCGTATAGTTAGGATTCAAAATAATGCTGACTACTGAGTTGCCACTTTGTTAGATCCACTTTATAAGAGTAAATTTTGCCAGATGCTTCCCGCCCTGGAAAAGGACCCGCTAATGTTGGGGTATCAAAACAAGCTTTTAAGCAACCTTAATAGAGCTTTTCCCCAAGATAGGAGTGAGGCACACAGTGTGCATTGCAGCTGTAGTCTTTCAACCTCCGGCAAGTCAGTTCGTCAACGCCAAAACATTAGCAGCAGCAACAGAGAATGTGGCAGAAGCAATTTCTTTGAGACCTTTCACACATTTTTTAGACCAGCTCATGCACCTGCACAACAGAGTACAAGTCTGACTTGTGGAGAATGACTGGAGAGGATGGCGGAGGACTATCTAGAGCTCCATATGAATACCATCAGTGAGGATTTTGACCCTTTTACATTTTGGTCTTCAAAATGGATGAATGGCCTGAGTTCGCCTGTCACGCCTTGGAGGTTTTATCATGGCCGGGAGCCAGCGTGTGTTCAGCACTGCTGGTGGTGTCCTGATGGATAAGCGCACCCGGCTGTCCCATGAAAGTGTTGACTGCCAAACTTTCATGAATATGAACAAGTCATGGATCTCAAAGGACTTTTGCACCAAAATTGCAGACTGTACAGAGTAGGTGATGTTGTAGTTTTTAGTGTGCTGCATTGACCTTGCGGAATTGCAGTCTGTGATATGGCTTTTGTGCCTGTTCTTGCTGCGGCTGCAGGTTTTAGGCTCTAATTTTTGGAAATGTGGAGAATACAGATTTGGTCTCTCAGTCCATTAGGTTGGCTGTAGTGGAAGAGGTGTCGTTCCTAATTGTACAATTTTTACTGTACTGAAATTGATGCCACTTTGTTGGTGTCTGCCAGTCATTTTTGGAAATGTGGGGAATCCTGATTGGGTCTCCATCTATTGGGTTGGCTGTAGTGGAAGAGGCGTCGGTCCCCATTGTACTACTTATACTCTAGTGAAATTGATGCCACTTTGGTGGTTTTAGGCCCAATTGTTTTCAAATGGGAACACTTCTGATTGGGTCTCCATCTATTGGGTTGGCTGTAGGGGAAGGAGTCTTGGTCCTAATTATACTATTTCTACTGTACTGAAATTGATGCCACTTTGGTGGTATTAGGCTCTAATTTAGGGAAATGTGAACAATCCTGGGTCTCCATGTGCTGGGTTGGCTGTGGTGGAAGAGGTTTTGGTCTTCTTTACAATAGTTATACTCTACTGAAAATAATTTTTTGGTGCAGATATTCTTCTCCACACAGGGGTACACAGACCTGATAAACTCAAAATAGGTATATAAAGCAGACTGCATCTCAGCTTAAAATTGTTTGGGGCAGATATTCTTCTCCACACAGGGGAAAAAAAGAAAAAGGTTGGGTCTGAGCAGCTTCCTGACCCTCGACTGTACTGTGCTGTCACGGCAAGAAGAAGAGGAGGGTGACTGAGAGCGAGGAGTGGAATAACACATTGGATGATGATGAGGTTGCACATCCCACTTGGTGTGAACCCAGAGGCACGCGGCTGAGTAGCTCATCTAAGGAGGTAGAGGAGGAAGACGAGGAGGTTACGTTGCATCATATGGCACAGACACGGAGTGATGCAAGCACGAGGAGCACTGCATCCTTACCCACAACCGTGGCAGTGACCAGCAGCGGTCACGGGTCTGCAGCTCAAGGATTGCCTAGTCTGGGTCTTTTTTGAGACCGCAAAGGATGAGCCAACTCACGTTATCTGCAAACTTTGCAATAAAAAAACTCAGTAGTAGGAAAAAGTGCAATAATTTGACTACTACATGCATGAACCTTCACATGCGCAATCAACATGCGTTACTCTGGCAATCTCACTGCGATAAAATGTGGACCAGCGGACCTCAACAACCATTAACTGCCCCATCAACCGCATTGGCTGCTTCTTCTTCCTCCTCTGTTACCATGCAAAGTATTGGCACGCAGGTCTCCCACCGCAAAACTTCTGATCCTCTACCCACTCCAGTCAATCTGAGTGAGATCCCGTCAGCTGTAACGGAAGCGGACATGTCTGCTGTGTTTGTTTCACCGAGCACACCACATATTTCTCAATCCGCCTTAACATCTCCTCCTGCACCTCACTCACGGTCTATCAGTTTGTCCGTTTCACCGCACTCTGCCTTCTCTCAGCACTGCAGCCAGCTCTCGGTCCCGCAGTTGTGGTCACGTAAAAGATTGTTTCCTCCTACACATGACAAAGCTAAGAGGTGGAAATCCACCATCTCCAATCTGTTGGCCACGGAAATGGTGGTGTCAGGCCCTAATTTTTTGAACTGTGAACACTCTTGTATGGCTGCTTTTTTTTTACTGAGGAGGTAATCAGAGAACCTGGAGGAAACTCCTGCAAACACTGGGAGTACATACAAACTACTTGCAGATGTTGTCCTCTATCTTCATAAAGGAGTTAGCTCGTTGTCTAGGAGACCGACCACTACTGCTGTCTACCTTGTGAGCATTGTGTTGAAGCTTGCAAGGTGTCACGGGTTTACTGTGACAGAGAGGAGCCAGAAGATCGCAGCGTCTGATTCCTCCCGCTCTTGCAGTCATTAGAAAGAAGCCTTTCACCTTCATATTAATCTGCTCAGTTGTGAGCTCCTGCAAGCTTAACGTGATTTAAGCTCTCGACAGATTTGTCCCGTGAATCTCCTCTACTCCTCAACTGTGATAACTCTGTACCTCAACAAATCAGACTGTCGCCAAGCGTGCAAAACCTTGAAAATGAAGCTGAAGACCCACTTCTTGTGACAAGCATACAATCTGCGGTGAGCCTTGCCCCAGCATGCCGCTGCACGACAAGCTGTACCCTGACCTACTGTACCCTCACCCATCCCTTGTAGATTGCTTGTGCACCCTCGCGGGCAGGGTCCTCTCTCCTCTTGTACCAGTCGGTGACCCCTTTTGACATGTAACGCACCATGGAATAAATATCAATGTAATAGTAATAATTATAGTATTTGTACTCTGGGTCAATTGATGGCACTTTCCAGGTGTCTACCCCTAATTTGATGTGTTTTGGCAGCTTTTGGGCCCGTTTGAAGGTGTTGTGTATGCTTTTTTTTGCCCCCCATTGAATCCTATAACATTTGGTAACAATCGATGAATAAATCTGCGAATACTGCAAATTCGGCAATCGGAATCCGAATCAAATATTGAAACATTCGCTCATCTTTACTGGCTCCTCCCTGTCCTCTCATGATGACTCATTTTGAGTATTCAGTCTTTGCTGCTTTTTCCTTTTTTGTATAGCCAATAAATTTCCTATATTTAAAGCCCCATTCATACGTCTGTTTTTTGTGTACGTGTTCTGTATTTTCATGGATAGAACAAGTACTTATTAAATTCCATGAGGCTATTCACATGGCCATGTTTTTGCAGACCACATGTCAAATAAAAAAATAGATAAATCGGTTTATGCCGTACTCACACCCACCCATGGGTCACAGTCCAAGCACGGACTATGATGCACACTAATGAACAATGATCCGTGTTTTTACATCCAAGTGGGTCTGAAAATTCCATGGAGGAAAACATTTTTGCCCGCGTTATGAACTATGTAGGTTCTGTGGGTTTGTTTGCAACCTAAATTTATATGCAAGTTGGAACAAAACAAACAAAAAAACCCCACTAAAACTCACCTCATCACTGACCTCTCCGGCCACCACTCTGCTCACTTCCCACTGTTCGGTGTTCTTTCTGCCATCATGAAGTTTAAGTACATAATATGGAATATTTCCTGAAAAAGTGAAACAGTATTTTTGCATAAAGCACTCGTGTTAAATACAAAAGAGCAAATGATAAACAATAAGTTAAAACAAACAACAATTGGAAGGAAAATTTGAAAAACCTAAAGCTTGCTGTGTCTCTGGTATTGGCACCCTTTATATTAATTTAGTATGTTAACACATTTTGACTCACCTGTGGCAAATCACAAAAGAGATCCTCCTTTGATTAATTGTCAGTGCCTGTGTGACATGAATTAGCCAATGAATGATGACTTCAGTGTTTTAAAAAGCCACATGGTAGGCTCTGTTCCTTTATCATAATGGCAAAGACAAAGGAGCTGTCTGAGGTCATCAGAACTGCTATTAGCAAACACAAGACTTCAAAAGGGTATAAGGCCATCTCCAAAGACCTTGGTATCGCAGTTTCAACAGTATGTAATGTTATTAAGAAGTGTGCCAAGCATGGAACCATCAAGAACCTCCCTGGATGTAGGGAAAAAAGGAAAAATTGACAAGAGATGTCACCAAAGGTTGGTGCAAATGGTGGAAAAAACACCACGTCAGACATCTAAAGACCTGAAGGCCAATCTGGAGTCTGGGGTCATGGTTTCAACAAGTACCATACGCAACACAATAAACCAAGCAGAGTTTTAAGGGTGAAGGCCAAGGAAGAAACGATTGCTGAAGAAATGTACTTTGACAAATCACAATCCTTCTGGGAAAATGTTCTGTGGACAGATGAAACTAAAATAGAGCTTTTTGACATTGCAAACCAACAGTTTGTTTACAGATGGCGCAATGAAGCTTATGAGGAAAAGAACACCTTTCCAACAGTTAATCATGGTGGAGGATTCATAATGCTGTAGGGTTGCTTTGCTGTGTCTGGTACTGGAGCCCTTGACCATATCACAGGAATCATGAAATTAGAGAATTATCAAGAGATTTTAGAGCGAAATGTCCTACCCAGTGAAAGAAAACTTGGTTTGAGTTGAAGTTCATAAGTCCTCCAGCAAGACAATGTACCAAAGCATACATCCAAAAGTAGACAGGAATGGTTGAAAAAGAAAGAATGGACTGTTTTAAATACCCAGTAATGAGTCCTGACCTCAATCCCATTGAAAATCTTTGGGGTGAGCTGAAATCTGCCATTGGGAAAAAGAACCCAGCAAACATTCAAGAGCTTGAACAAACTGCAAAGGAAGAGTGGGAGAAAATTCAAACTGAGTGTTACACTCACACACAGGCTGTTTGGCGTGAGTGGAGTGTGGTTTGTGGTCCCACTGGGCCACGAACTGAGGAGTGCCTGGAGGGGCGTGACTAGGGACCTTGCCAGATCCAACCCCAGACGCACGGCAGCTTAATCGAATCTGTGGTCCGAGGAGGGACGAGGGAGGTGGCCCAGGTGCTACTCCAGGGCAGACCTTGGTCACACAACTGTTGACCCACACCGGGGTATGCAGGAACGGACAGGTTCAGCTGGTGTGTAGATAGGCAGGCAGGTACTAGCGAGCACGGCTGGTATACAGACAGACGGGTAGACAGGCTGGATATACAGACTGGAATACAGGAGCAGAGCCACAGGTGCGGACGTGAAGCAGGGCAGGGCAGAGAAGAGCCGCAGGTGCAGACAGGAAGCAGAGCAGAGCAGGGTAGGGCAGAGCAGAGCCACAGGTGCAGACGGCTGCGGAGCAGAGCAGGGCATAGCAGAGCCGCAGGTGCGGACTAGAAGCAGAGCAGAGAAGGGCAGGGCAGAGCAGAGCCGCAGGTGAGGATGGGAAGCGGAGCAGAGCAGGGCAGGGCAGAGCAGAATCGCAGGTGCGAACGGGAAGCAGAGCAGGGCAGAGCAGTGCAGCAGGTGCGGACGGGAAGTGGAGCAGAGCAGGGCAGAGCCACAGGTGCGGACGGGAAGTGGAGCAGAGCAGGGCAGAGCCACAGGTGCAGACGGGAAGTGAAGCAGAGCAGGGCAGAGTAGAGCCGCAGGTGCGGACGGGAAGCAGGGCAGGGCAGAGTCGCAGGTGCAGACGGGAAGCGGAGCAGAGCAGGGCAGAGCAGAGCTGCAGGTGCGGATGGGAAGTGGAGCAGAGCAGGGCAGAGCAGAGCTGCAGGTGTGGACGGGAAGTGGAGCAGGGCAGGGCAGAGCTTCAGATGCGGACGGAAAGAGGAGAAGAGAAGGGTAGGGCAGAGCCACTGGTGCAGATGGGAAGCAGAGCAGAGCAAGGCAGAGCAGAGTCGCAGGTGCGGACGGGAAGAGGAGCAGAGCAGGGCAGAGCAGAGCCGCAGGTGCGGATGGGAAGCGGAGCAGAGCAAGGCAGAGCAGAGCCGCAGATGTGGACGGGAAGTGGAGCAGAGCAGGGCAGAGGTGCAGAGCGTGGCCAGGCGGGAATGCCGCAGAGCCAGATATACACAAGGTGCTTGATATGAAGTAGCGTGTGGACACACTCACAAGCTGTAGTACAGAGACAACAGGTAGGAGATAGGTTCTGGTACAGACACTGCAGACAAAGGGAAGGATCTGACAGACGCAAACAGGTAGCGGGCTAGGACACAGTTCAGACAGGGACTGACACAGGAATGAGATACAGGTACGAGCCTAGGCATTCAGCCCCCAGGGTGGCAGAAATAGACTAGAAGTCACAGGTACAGGTAACAGGCCTGGGTACTCAGCACCCAGGTTGGCAGAACAGGAAAGATACAGGACACAGGTACAGGCCTGAGTACTCAGCCCTCAGGATGGCAGAAACAGGCGAGATGCAGAACAAGATAACTGGACAGGACCTGGCAACTCAGCTGTTGCATATAGCGCACTGAGAGAAAGTGTTTCTCAGGCACCTCTCACTGGACGGAGGTGCCTTAAGTACCCAGTGACTTAGCAATAGGCTGGGGACGCATTAGGAATGCGTGCTTAGTTCCTTTAAGAATCAGGAAGTGCTGCCACCACTTCCCTAAACATACAGCCATGACACATGCACATAGCCAGCAGAGGAACACAGTGTCCAGCCTGGATTCATGAGTAGGTTGGCGGCTTTGCATGGTGGGAGGTGGGAAGACATGCCAGCACGCTGCCAGGGATGTTACACTGAGAAGTGCAAGAAGTTTATAGATGGCTACAAGAAACGTGTGGAGGCTGTCATTGATGCAAAAGGGTGTGCAACAAAGTATTAATTAGGGTTGCCTTTATTGCTGCACATGCTGTTTATTCTGTTTCTTCTTTGAAATTGCAATATGGAAGTTGAAAAACAATGTTTTATTGTTGTATTACTTTGGACCACTAATTAAACTATCCTAAGCATATAACTTTGGTACATTTCCATTTATTTCTGAAGATATTGTACAGACTATGAAAAAAATGAAGGGCTGCCAATAATGGTGAGCAGCACTGTATAGCACATTTTTTCTGTGAAATTGTTTCCTGCTAGGTCCAAATGTCTAATGTGCTTTCATATAGTATTGTTATTTAATGTAAGAGTTGGCACATGCGTAGATTGAGATGTCAGGAGCAGAAATCTCAATCTGCTCATGCGCCACCTCTGGAGGCCATTTCCCTGAAGTGCACCGCAGTGAAAAGGATGGGAAGTGCGGGGACTCCTGACATTTTCTGAAAGCCCGGGGCCTGACGCAGCCTCACACCACCGAACACCCCCTCCTCCCAGACAGGGCCCACAGCATCAACTTCCCACCCACCGGACAGCTACATTCAGACTATAAGACGCTCCCCCATTTTACCCCCAAATCTTAGGGAAAAAAAGTGCGTCTTATAATAAGAAAAATATGGTATATAGTTTTAATAGGACCACTACATTAGCATTGAATGGTTTATTTGTGTTTATGCACCTTTTCTTTACCCCCTTTGGCTCAAATTGAATATTGCTCAAAGTATCTTTAAACTTTTTTTCTGGCTACTAGCAATTCTTTTGATTCCCTCCATTTCAAATTCCTCCTTGGCATGTTAACGATATCTGAGCTTGTGCTCACAACCTATGATATTATTTTGGACAATCTAATGGGTGATTGGGTGATGCCTCAGCCCACCACACAGGAATGGGTGAGCATTGCCCAGAGCTTCATTAAAGCATCAAAGTTTCTAAACTGTATCGGTGCACTGGATGGTAAGCACATTCGGGTCAAGAACTTTGGCTCCCGGTTTTTCAGTGGTGCTGCTGGCTTTGGCTGACAGTAACTACGGTTTTGTAATTGTTGATATTGGGGCCTATGGGAGTCTTTTGCTTTTCCAGATTAGCTCAGCGGCTTGCTGAGATAAATTTTGCCCTTCCTCAGCCCTGAGCACTACCAGGAGCCTCTGTGCTGCATGCAACCTTTATTATGGTTGCTGATGAGGGTTTTAGGCTCTTGAGACATGTTCTTTGGTGATTTACACATTCATGTTTGGACGCCCAGAGTCACTTTTTAACGAAAGTCAAATTCTTGTCAATTTCTTTTTAGTTAAGCAGGTCAATTTCTTGTGTGCCCCTTTGGTATTTTGTTCTTCAAATGGTACATTTTCCAGAGAACAATCCAATTGCATCGGCCAATGTACAAGCAACCATAAAGGATTCCATCAACCTTCAAAATTTTGAAAGGTTAACACTCAGGTCTCCAAACAACATTCCCTGGAAGATATTAATATAGAAGGTTGGTGAGGGTTTCTAAAACGGCTGGCCTTTTGTAGTGATCGACAAGCTACTGGGAGGAAATAAAACAAATCCATACAATGTCAGAATAAACTGAGTGACAGTTGATGTGGTTGGATCAACAGTGGCTAGTATACAGTGTCTGGCGGCTAGAAGAACACCCTGTCACTTTGCAATCAGTGGTTGTCCAACCTTTCAGCTCCCATACAGTGTGTAGTGATGTGTGAAGGAAGTTGCAACATCAGACCTTGTGGTACAAAATGCACAGACCTGTTCATTACCCCAATATCTGGCATTGACTTTGTTTTGGGCACATGACTGCTTACCTTCAAACCACCAGAAGGGATATCCTGTGAACAAGCTACCACCACTTTTGACACATTAAAAGGTGCTTTCACATTGTGTCCAGGCACTTTATCTGAGCTTTTTTCCAAGCCCTGCCCCCCGCAAAATGTGATTTGGGCGTATGAATGCTCGCGCTGTCGGCACCATTATAATTTTCGGGCCTGCCACCTTCTGGAGGCGGACACTCAGATGTAGTAGACTGCTATGTCTCCATTAGATGTACACGCCCTTAAATGATACTCATCAGAGCGCTCGTTCACTGTTCACTCTCTCGGCACCATTCTAGTTTATGGCCCATCGGCACATATGCTCGAACCCTGTTTTGGGGGGAATGTACGGATGCAAGCCCTGACAGGGCCAACGAACCGGTGCCTGAACACAATGTGAAAGTACCCTTAGTGTCAAGTATGCTAAGCAGGAAAGATCGTTTTAGTAAATTAATTTACTGAAATTATTTTAACCACAAACTTAACACTAATGTGTCAAAAGGGGAAGGAGGCTGTTTCTAGGATGTCCCAAAACAGCATAAAGCTTCTAAATACACATTCTAGGAACCGCATTTGTCACTGGTGCTTACAACATGGTAGGCAACCAGTTACATATGATCCAAACGTGTTGCTCTATGTTCACACATTACATTGAAAGAATGTGTGCAGGAATAAGCTCCACTGCTGACCTATAGTAGACATTGTCCATACCAAAGGCTGGGTGAGTGGGGAGGGAACAAAAGTTTAAAGGTGCCCTTTGTTCCTACTGCACTGGGCATTTGAAATATTAATGTGGCTGATATTTACTACTTTCTAAAGCTGGGTGAGTCAGGAGGGAACAAAAGTTTAAAGGTGGCCTTTGTTCTCACTGCACTGAGCCTTTGAAGTATTAGCGTGGCTAATATTTATTACTTTCTGCTACGGCAGGGAGCTTACCACGCACATGCTTTTAAACCTACTGACATACAAGACATAAAAGTCATGGTTCTATCTTCCTGGAGAAAAATGTTGGTTAACACATTGGAATTGACCATATGCACCTTCAGTTAACTAAACGGTTTTAATGTGTAAACTAGAATAAAAAGACCAACACAAGTAATGGTAAAAAAAAACAAAAATCAAGAAGATAGCTGGAGAAAAATTACATTTACAGAATGGAATATTCCCCCTGACCAACAAAAGCTTCAGGGTTGGGGGCGTGGGTGTTTTCCCTTTCCTGATTTAATGCCTGTGTGCCCAGGTGTGAAAGGGTAATTGGTTGATGTATTGGGCATGTACGACAAGGGGTTTGACGATAACTTTGCCTCAATTGTGAACCAGCATGTGTATGTGAAGAAGGAGAATGGTAGGGGTCAAACGTAAAACCATAATATGAATGGGGAGGTGGTGGGTGTGGGGGTATGTGGTTGCCTGATGAGATAAATGTGGGTATGCACTAGAGGTTGGTGGTAGGTCTGGCCAGCATGTGTCTGTTGGGTTAACAGCGGAGGTTGTTGGTAGGTCTGGCCAGCATGTGTATGCTGCGTTGGCGGCAGAGGCTCGCATGCATCTGCAGAGTTTGATGGTAGGTCTGGCCAGCATGCATCTGCTGGGTTGGCGGCAGATCTTTGTTATGACTCTGGCCAGCATGTGTCTGCTGGGTTGGCGGCAAAGGTAGGTGCTGGATTGGACCGGCAGGTTGTTGCTGGGTTGCACGTTGTGCTGTTCTCCAGTCTTGATACGGTATTGCACGCTATTACTGAATGTCTTATGTTGGGTTCCACTGTTTTATTCCATTTAATGTTCATACTTGTGTGCCATTTAGGATCCATGTACTAGACTTAAGCTATAATCATCCATATCACGTATATTATGATACATTGTGATCTTTATATATTTTTTTTTTCCTATGATTGACCAGTGATTTAGGTTTTTACAATCTGTCATTCATCTACCAGCTGATATATGGTCTGCAGCAGATATCTACGATCTATACTAAGTCATAGTCTCCACAGTAACATATTTCTGTTCTCTTGCAGAATCACCCATTACCTGGTCCCTCCCTGCTGTCCTCTCCAGTTCCTGACCGCTATGTCTGACAACGGAGCACCTCACCAATCTCCTTAGCTTGTGCACGCACTTCCTGTATCCTGGAACGCAAGCTTTCGCACTGTGGAACGCACACGTGACCAGCCACTTCCGGTTTCGGCATTGTGACACTTCCGGTCATGCGCAGTCTGTCACTTTAGCGCTCCTGTTACCATTGGTCACCTAATTACCTTCAGCCCTATATTAAGACCCTCCCTCTCACCTGGGGTTATACAACTAGCGGTGGACGCCGCGTTGACACTCCTCATCCTCACATACCTTACTGCAGGTAATACCACGTTTGTTCCAATGTTTTGGAACATACTAGTATCTTCTTTAGCATTTTTACCTGTTGTACCATCTCCTCTAGGTAGTCCTCTTGGACCCTCAAACTGCTCTCTCACATACCTGCTCACAGATTACACGGGTAGGTGCCTTATACCTTCCATAGAACTCTATCTCTTTTTCTCTTTCCTCCTCAACCGCCTCCCCCCCCCCCTCCTCGCCCATCCTTCTCCTCTAATTTGCATTACCTGTGACTTGTATTCCGCTTTCCCATCCCCTGTGATCCTGTCGTTTAATCACTCTGTTCGGATTTATGTTCATGACAGATGTACTCTGCTGATTTATGTTATTGTACTTATACTTTATTTATTGTTTTCTGCAGTCAACTGATGAAGGTCGTATAGACCGAAACGTTTTGTGTTCTGTATACTATCCTTTTGGACTGCAATAAAAAATCACAAATCACTAACAGAGAATTTTGAGTGCCAAGGTTATTTTGCATAGTATTAGGGCTCGGTCCGTTCTTGAGCACCGCACTAGGGAGTGCAGCGATTACTCTTCTATATTCTGGCCAGCATGTGTCTGCTGGGTTGGCGGCAAAGGTGTGTGTTGGATTGGACCGGCAGGTTGTTGCTGGGTTGCACGTTGTGCTGTTCTCCAGTCTTCAATTGCCATATAGAGGAGGGGGGGTCATTCTCTTCCTGGCTGGCATCAATGAGTGTTAATAGGGCAGCCTTAAGCCGTCCCTGATGCTTGCGAGGAACAGCTTCGATTTGAGGAGCAATAGACCAGGCAAACCTCTCAGCATCATTCTCAGGAGTGAGACTATTTAATATCTGTAAGATTTGGACATCAATTGCCTGAGTCAAAAGAGGAAGGTCTTGATGTCGTATTCTTTGCCTTCCTCTTTGATATGACCGAATGGCCCTGGGGACTAGCTTCTGTGATGGTGTTTGTGTTCCTGGTGGGGAGCTTGCCACCGCTGGTTGTCTGCTTTGTTCTGCAGAGTCAGAATCCTGCAGCTGAACTATATCATGTAGAGTTTCAGGCCCCACTGGAGCATCAGTCTCAGGTGATGAAATTGTTCCTGATGGTACCGATGCAGCCAAGTCATCCAAATTATTGTCCGTCCTGTAATGAAATACAATGTGAGACTGACAAATAGTTAAACATACACATTTCAGCCTTGGAGATTGTATTTAAACACTTCAGAGTCAGCACTAACAATCCTGTCAGCCCTGGCTGACATGATTAAATAAAAGATGTGGTTAAACCCTGTCAAGCAGATATAAAAGGAGCATATTTTCAGGTAAGTTGTAATTTGCAGGTTTCCCAAAGAGAGCTCACACTGTTTGTGGCCATATGACACAAGCAAATTGTGAGACCTAGGCCAAAGAGTTACCACAACTGCCAGACACTCTAATGTTAGTAGGTTCTGAATATCAACTGGATTAAAGTATTTTGCAAAATGGGAAGATTACAAACATAGTTTACACACACAATTTTGTGGATCAATTTGGTGTTAGAAGATGTCAGGCCTGATTAACCCCTTAGCGACATGTCATATTTGAAAAATTTGGCCTGGTCACTATGTGGAAATACAGTGGCGTGTAAAAGTTTGGGCACCACCCTGGCCAAAATTACTGTTATTGTGAACAGTTAAGCAAGTTGAAGATGAAATGATCTCTAAAATGACTAAAGTTAAAGATGACACATTTCCTTTGTATTTTAGTAAAAAGCATATACAGTGAAATAAGTAATTGATACATTGCAGATTTTGCAAGTTTTCCAACCTACAAAGAATGAAGAGGTCTGTAATTTTTATTGTAGATATACTTCAACTGTGAGGCAGAAATCTAAAAAGAAAAACCAAAAAATCACATTGTATGATTTGTACATAATTAATTTGGATTCTATTACATGAAATGAGTATTTGATACAATAGAAAAACTGAACTTAATATTGCAAACCTGTGTTTGCAATTACAGAGGTCAGACAGTTCCTGTAGTTCTTGACCAAGTTTGCACACACTGCAGCAGGAATTTTGACCGACTCCTACATATCTTTCAGGCCGTTGCTGTGCAACATTGAGTTTCAGCTCCCTCCTGTGATGCTGGGCCACTTTTCACGGCCAGGCCGTTAGACGGGATAGTCAAGGGATCCAAAGTCAAAGCCAGGAGGGTATGTCATAAAAAGAGGGAAGAGGCAAAGGCATAGTCAGATAACGGTTTGTAGATCAGAATACCAGGAGGAAAGCAGATCAGAGCAGAATCAGTTAATCAGATGGATGGTCAGAACAAGGTCCAAGGTCAGGCAACAGAAGATCAATAAACAGAACTCAAGGCACAGAGAACAAACCACACACTAGCTGAATGTATGTCTGGCAGAGATCTGGAGGAAACAGCTCAGTTAAGTAGCCAGGCATTCAACTGGGATAATGAACACCTGAAGATATCCAGCGCCTCCCAGTCTCAGATTGGTCAGCCGAGCTGTCAATCACCACACTGACAGCTATTGCACGCCCCTGTACCAGATTGGATGATTGAGCTGTCAATCACACACCTGACACCTCCAGCACACCTCTGTAGAAGATTGGACAGCTGAGCTGTCAGTAATTTCATCCCAGACACAGTGAGGGGTGGAATTGTGACACCTCCAAAGATTTTCTATTGGGCTCAGGTCTGGTGATTGGCTAGGCCACTCCAGGACCTTGAATGCTTCTTATGGATGCACTCCTTGGTTGCCCTGGCTGTTTGTTTCAGGTCACTGTCTTGCTGGAAGACCCAGCCATGACCCATCTTCAATACTCTCACTGAGGGAAGGAGGTTGTTGCCAAAAATCTTGTGCTACATGACCCCATCCATCCTCCCTTCAATACTGTGCAGTCATCCTGTCCCCTTTGCAGAAAAGCGTCCCAAAATATGATGTTTCTCCTGCCATGTTTCACAGTTGGGATGGTGTACTTAGGATTACACTCATCCTTCTTCCTCCAAACACAGTGAGTGGAGTTGATACCAAAAAGTTCTATTTTTATCTTATCTGACCACATGACCTTCTCCCATGTCTCCTCTGGATCATCCAGATGGTCATTGGCAAACTTCAAACGGGCCTGGACATATGCTGATGTGAGCAGGGAGACTTTGTGTGCACGGTAGGATTTTAATTAATGATGGTGTAGTGTGTAACTAACGGTAATGTTTGAGACTGTGGTCCCAGCTTTCTTCAGGTCATTGACCAGGTCGTCCTATGTAGTTCTGGGCTGATTCTTGACCTTTCTCAGAATCATCCTTACCCCATGAGGCGAGACCTTGCATCGTGTGTTTCTGCCATTTTCTAATAATTGTGCCAACAGTTGTTACCTTCTCACCAAGCAGCTTGAATATCTCCCTGTAGCCCATCACGGCCTTGTGCAGGTATACAATTTTGTATCTTGGTGTCCTAAGACAGCTTTTTGGTTTTGGCCATGGTGGAGAGGTTGGAGTGTGATTGATTAAGTGTGTGGACAGGTATCTTTTATACAAGTAACAAGTTCAAACAGGTATGCAATTGATACAGGTAATGAGTGCAGAGTAGGAGGGCTTCTTAAAGAAAAACTAACAGGGCTGAGAGCCAGAATTCTTGCTGGTTGGTAGGTGATCAAATACTTATTTCAAGCAATAAAATGCAACTTAATTATTTAAAAATCATTCAATGTGATTTTTTTATTTTTCTTTTTTAGATTCTGTCTCCCACAGTTGAAGTGTACCTACGATAAAAATTACAGACCTCTCCATTCTTTGTAGGTGGGAAAACTTGCAAAATCATCAGTGTTTCAAATACTTATTTTCCTTACTGTATACATATCATTTTTTACATTTTAAAAATTACAAAAAGGAAAATGGTGCAATGCAAAAGTTTGGGCTCCCTTGGAGATTTGTGTGCTCAGATAAGGTCTGAAACCTTGGTCAAAGTTAATTTGCCTGTTAGGGCTATGGCTTGTTCACCATCATTGTTAGGGAAGGCCAGTTGATGGAAATTTCCCAGCGTTATAAAAACCCAGCTTACTCTAATCTTGTGCAAAAAAAACAGCAGCCATGGGTTCTTCTAAGCAGCTGCCTAGTACTCTGAAAATGAAAATAGTGGAGACCCACAAAGCAGGAGAAGGTTATAAGAAGATAGCAAAGTGTTTTTAAGTTGCCCCTTCCTTTCCGTTCAAAATGTAATTAAGAAACAGGAACAGTGAGAGGTCAAGATAAGGTCTGGAAAATGAAGCAAAATTTCATCGAGAACTGCTCATAGTATTGCTAAAGAGGCAAAATAGAACCCCCCTTGACTACAAAAGTCCTTCAGAAAAATTTAGCAGGATCTGGAGTTGTGGTACATTGTTCTACTGTGCAGAGACACCTGCACAAATATGGCCTTTATGGAAGAGTCATCAGAAAAAAACCTCTCCTGCATCCTCACCATAAAATTCAGCATCAGAAGTATGCAAAAAAACATCTAAACAAGTCTGATGCATTTTGGAACCAAGTCCTGTGTACCGATGAGCTGTTTGGCGACAATGACCAAAAGGGGAACATTTCACGGGTAGAGGGAAAAAATGTATTCAAGGAAATTTCAACCAACTTTTGATGCAAACATAACATCTGTAAAAAGCTGAAGTTGAAAAGAGGATGGCTTCTACAAATGGATAATGAGCCTAAACACACGTCAGAATCCACAATAGACTACCTCAAAAGGCGCAAGCTGAAGGTTTTTCAAAGGACCTCACAGTCCCCTGATCTGAACATCAATGAAAATGTAACTAGACCTCAAAGAACTGGAAGAACTTTCCAAGGAAGAATGGATGAAAATCCCTCAAACAAGAATTGAAAGACTCTTGTCTGGCTACAAAAAGAGTTTACAAGCTGTGATACTTGCAAAAGGGAATGCCACTAGTTACTAACCATTCAAAACCTACAAGAAACAAAATTATCATAAACCCTGCTGTAACTAAATAAGTAAAAAAGCTAAAGTGCATTTAAATAGCATAGGATTCTTAGTAAACACTATTTTTGATCAAAAAAACATAAAAGCCATGCCAACATCGGCAAGGTGACCTTGTTCTGGATGATCCTACACTGTCTAACATTAAAAACTTTACCATGTGTCAAAGTTGACCTCAACATGTATAAGGGCAGACAAAGAACTGGGTCCCAAACTGTGGACACCAGCCATGAGAAGCTATTTAAATGTAATATCCAGCTCAAGGAAGTTAGGCCATGCCCTGGCTTGCATAAAATGCAAAATGAGACTTTATTCACTTACATCTCAGGTTAGTTTTAAATTGAATTAGCGGTAACTAAGCGGTTAAAAGGGTTGGCCATGTCTCTTAGTATATTTTAAATATTATACATATACACACACATTAACAAGTAGATATTTCAATATTCGTTTCGGATTACGATCGCCGAATTTGCAATATTCGCCAATTTATTCGTCGAATATTTGCCAAACATTGCCAAACACCATTGGATTCAATGGGGGGCAAAACCAAGCGCATACACAACACCTTCAAACAGACCCAAAAGCTGCTAAAACACATAAAATTAGGGGCAGACACCAGGGAAGTGGCATCAATTGACCCAGAGTACGAGTAGTATAATTATTATTATTTATTATTATAGAGCCATTTATTCCATGGCGCTTTACATGTGAAAAGGGGTCACCGACTGATACAAGAGGAGAGAGGACCCTGCCTGTGAGGGCGCACAAACAATCTACAAGGGATGGGTGAGGATACAGTAGGTGAGGATACAGCTGGTAACTTTTTAGTCTAATAGAGAAACATACTGCACCATTGTTATAACAATGTTATCTTTTTGTGTTGCCTGTTTTGTATTGTTTGCATGCTTGTTAATATGTTACGCACTGTATATAACTATTTACCATGCTATTGTTATATATTAAGTGAAGCTATTAGTACCCATGTGGCCTTGAGAAGTGTCTGTATCCTAATAGCTGGAACATTTGACCGCTGTGACCTGTCTGTGTCACACTAGTTATGGGGAGAACCTAGCGTATAATGACAGGAAAAGGGGAGGGAGCCCTACAACTAGGGAAAGGAAGAGTGGAGACCCCTAAACAGATCTAATGACAAACCCTATAGACCCTAAATAGGTTCTGCACCTATTGCCGAGCAGGAAGCCTGGCCCTAGCTGACCCTAAGGATAAGCCCTTGGTAGGGAGTGGGAGGAGTGAGCACTAAGTCAGCCCCACTACTAACTAAAGTACACACAGGGGAAACAAACAGGGGAATACACTTAGCTCCAAGATGACACTGGAGAAAGCACGAACAATCCACGAAGGAACTCCAAGGTAATTCTAGCCGACTACTAGAATCCCAAGCCTGAATAGGTATAACACGCTATCACCAGCAACTCTCTGAGGAGCTGAGTGTATTTAAGGACACAGCAAGGAAGTGCTGATTAGCAGCAGAAAGGTGAGGATACCTCAGGGTCCTAAAGGTAAAGTTATAATTCCCAAGCAAGGTGAGGATCATGGCTGGGTCCTAAAGAGAAAGGAATCATAAAAGGATCAGGGAGATGTTTGTAAGGCCAAACACAGGGACTTTCTACAGCCGGACACCACATGACATAGTAACATAGTAACATAGTTTGTAAAGCCGAATAAAGACTTGCGTCCATCAAGTTCGACCTGTTAGTTCTGTAATTGCTAAAGTTGATCCAGAGGAGGGCAAAAACCCCAAATGATTTGGCCAATCTTCACCTGAGGAAAAATTCCCTCCCGACTCTGAAACCAGCAGTCAGAATAAATCCCTGTATCAACCTACTATTTTATTTTATTTTTAAGTATATGCTGAAATCTGCCTGGTATCTAGAAATGCATCCAGTCCCCGCTTGAACTGGTGTAGTGAATCCGACATTACCGTCTCCTCACTCAGTGAATTCCATATTCTCACTGCTCTTACCGTAAAGAACCCCTTCCTATGCTGGTGCTGAAACCTTTTCTCTTCCAGTCTTAGTGAGTGCCCTCTTGTTACCGTAATATCCCTCCTTTTGAACAAATCCCGGGCAAGATCTCTATACTGTCCCCTAACATATTTGTACACATTTATTATGTCCCCCCTCAACCTTCTCTTTTCCAGGCTGAATAGTCCTAGTTTTGCCAACCTCTCTGGGTATTGCAGTCCCTCCATTCCCTTTATTAATTTTGTTGCCCTCCTTTGCACCTTTTCAAGCTCATTTATATCCTTTCTATATATTGGGGCCCATAACTGAGCACAGTATTCCAAGTGTGGTCTGACCAGTGCTTTGTACAGTGGAAGAACAATGTTCTCATCCTTTGCAGCTATACCTCTTCTGATACATCCCATTACCCTGTTTGCCCTTACAGCAGCGGCCTGACTTTGGGCACTCCAATTTAGTTTGCTATCAATCAAGATGCCCAAGTCCTTCTCCATCTCTGAATTCCCCAATGATTTCCCATTCAGTGAGTACTGGTGACTTCCATTTTTCCTTCCCATATGTATGTGTGACACCCCAGGGGTCTGGTTGCCACAGTGATAGAGATATTATGTCTGAGAGCAGGTGGGAGGTCCTTTGGTCAGGGATCCTGTGCATGCCACACCTCCTGCCCAGTCTTGGGAGGGGAAGAACTTCCCCTGTATAAACCCGGGGCTGAGGCAGGGTGAGTCAGACAAGGAGAGTGGAGACAAGAAGCAGCATAGGAAACAGCAGAGTTCCAAGGAGTCAGGGGCTGGCAGCTGCAGCGCTCGCCCTGACTAAGAAGATTCTTTACCGGACCCGGAGTCCGAGGCTGTGGGGACTAACTTCTACCCAGCAGCAGAATCCGTCAGGCAGGGGATTTCAGGTCCTCTGGCCCAGAAGCCCGAAGGCACGGTCACACGCGTGGGACCAGCACCGCCATCGTGGAGCGGAAGCCATTAGAAGGCCCCGAGTCACCGGCCATACGGGTGAGCACCACACGGTACACTCAGGGACGTGGGCTACTTACATCAGCTTCTAGCAAGGTAGCCAGAAGAGTACAGTCAGTTTGTGAGGCCTACAACTACGCCTGGCCAGGGGAGATCCCATCTGCTCAAAGACTGACCAGGCCCCGTTTGCTAGCAAGTACTCCGGGAGGGTCTATCGTTGTTACCAGTAAAGACCCTGAACTACACCGTACCGTCTCTGAGTGGTTCCTGCTACCCCCATCATCCACGTCGGCTGCCCTGAGGCCATACCCCTCCCGTTGGGGGTTATACTATCACGCTGCACAATCCTACCACCGGCCTCAGCGGTCTGCCCTGCAGCAGCAGCTCCCTGGCTGCACTCAACGGGTGGCGTAGTCATCAACTATTTACTACTAATAGACTGCCGTCTAGTTTGACTCCCTGGGCACGGACCGGGTCACCGCCACGAGACTACAACCCTCTACTGATCCGGCTCCGGGTAGGCTCCCGCATGCGCAACGCAGCGCGACACAGGCCCAGGGGCGCGTCAACATTGGCGTAGTCGGCAGGATTTCGTGCCCGCAACCGCCGGGTACTGCGTGCCTGAAAAGCAAAGACTGTTCAAACTTACCAGTGGTGAAGATTCCCGCTATCCGTGGAGGTTTCCCGCCATCCGGCGCCATCTTCTACCTTCTTCCCGCCATCGGTGAAGTTTCCCGCCATCCGGCGCCATCTTCGGCCTTCTTCCCGCCATCCGTGGAGTTTTCCCGCCGTTGGACGCCATCTTGGGGACGCCGCGCGGGAAGAAGAGGGGCGTGGACTCCGAAAGCGCGCGAGAACTGAAGCCCCGCCTCACGTCCGGACGTTGCGTAAGGTCCTGGAAGGAGCCCAGCAGACGCCGACGTCACAGGAGCGCGACGGAAGGTCCTCAACCCTGACGATCCACTGCGGAGCCGCGGCCTACGGAAGAGGATCATCGCAAGGTAGGCCACGGTCCACTAGGGGGGAGGAAGAAGTCGGATACGGAGGAGAGCTTCACTGCCCCAACCCCCGCCAGCGCTACCGCTGCTGCAGTTATGCCCTTCACCATGCCCTATATCCCGGGAGCAGCTTGGCTACCCCAGTATTCAGGGGAGTCACATACCCTGCATGACTTTAGAGAAAAGCTGGATAGCCTCTTCCAGGTGTACCCCCTCACAGAAGAGCAAAAAGTGAGCATCCTGGTGGCCCAACTAACCGGGGCAGCCAAAAGGGAAGTAAAATCCTGGCCACCTGGGAGGAAGACTGTCGCAGGGATACTAACCCGGCTGAAGGACACCTTTGATACCCGCACCTCAGCCGAGATTAAGCTTAGATTCTACGGGTGCAAGCAGCGAGCGCATGAGAGTATAAGGGACTATGCACTAAACCTACAAGAGGCCCTGAGGGCCATAAAGCAGACCGACCCTGATGGGGTGGGAAACGAGGACAGGCTGTTGACTGAACAATTTATAGAGGGTTTATATTGCAATGCCCACCGAACCCAGTTGCGGGCAATGGCCTTACAGGATCCCCATCTGGACTTTGCACAGTTCAAGGACAGAGCCATCTGGGTGCTCCGAGAACCGGCACCAGGTGGCGTTGTGACCCACAGACGCCCCACTACCACTTACTACCAGGAGGCGGCGCCCTTGTCAGCAGGGCCTGTGGGAGCTGATGCGCAGGCTTTGGACAATGACCCGGCTCCAGACCTACACCATCAGGTCCAAGAGCTAGCTAAGAGCGTTGCTGCGCTAACGCGAACTGTGCAGTCTTTACAGGTTTCCACCCCAGGGAAGATCCAGCTGGCATCCGGACCGGAGGACATCCCGTGGCGTCGACCAAGGAGGACCCCACCGGCCAGAGGAAGACCCAGTGACCGATACAGCGAGGACGGACGACCCATCTGCCGCCGCTGCAATCAACCCGGACATATGGAAAGGTACTGTTCTTTAAACGGGCACAACCTGGGGTAGAGGGCCAACCCCCAGGAAAAAGATCACCAGGCCCATCGAACTGGCGCGACAGATATGTGGGAGGACGTCCAGTCTTGCCTGTGGTACTGGATGGCATTCCCATGAGTGCCCTACTGGATACCGGGTCACAGGTCACCACCATCCCGTACGTGCTCTTCAAGCAGTACTGGAATGACTCGGATATTACCCACTACCCTGACGACGACTTGAGTATCATCGCCAGCAATGGCCAGCCCGTGCCACAGATCGGATTTAAGGAGGTGGCCCTCAAAATCGGTAGAGTCGAACTGGCCGCACAGGGACTGATCATTGTAGATATTGATAAACATGAGAGTCACCCAAAAATAACTCTAGGAACTAACGTAATTGAAAATTGTCTTGCAGAGGTGATTTTCCTTTTACAGCAGGTTGCCAAGAACGCCAGCTCCGGCGAGCAGCGGGTGCTCCAGAAAGAGATCCGGGCACTGATGCAACGGCAACAAGTGGAACTCTCCGGCGGTGAGATTGGTAGCGTAAGAATGTGTGACCCTTTTCCTATTGCCATGCCCCCAAAAAGTGAAATGATGATTTGGTGCCGGGCAGCTATTGGTTTGAGAGGAAGAGATTACCAGGCAATGGTAGAACCAGTTTACTCAGACAGTAGGCCCACCATTTTGACAGCACGGGGGGTGGTCAATGTACGCCATGGGAGGGTGCCCATTCGCATAATAAATATCGGGGAGAGGGAAGTGTACCTGCCCCGGTATGCCACGCTAGCCAAATTATATACCACTAATCAAAATTCTATACAATCTGTGGAACCCTTGCCTCCATCTCACCCGGAGGAAGGTAACGGCTCTAAGAAAGACATGGAGGACTGGTGTCAGCAACTACATTTGGGTACTGATTCCACTCCCTCACATCAGAAACAAGGAGTCTATCGGGTGGTTCAAGAGTATGAGAGAGTGTTTAGTAAACACCCGTTAGACTTCGGGCGAGTCAAGGGGGTAGAACACCGCATCCCCACGGGAGATCATCCTCCCATAAAAGAGAGGTATCGACCCGTACCCCCTGCACATTACCAACACGCCAAGGGGATGCTTAGAGACATGAAGGAGGCTGGGGTAATCCGGGATAGCTGTAGCCCCTGGGCAGCCCCACTAGTTTTAGTCAAAAAGAAAGACAACACCATGAGGATGTGTGTAGATTACCGGAAAATCAACCGTATCACACACAAGGATGCGTACCCCTTACCAAGGATAGAGGAGTCATTGGCTGCTTTAAGATCTGCTAACTTCTTCTCTACCTTGGATCTCACTAGCGGGTACTGGCAGGTTCCTGTAGCAGAGGCGGACCGGGAGAAGACCGCATTCACCACCCCGATGGGACTTAGCGAGTTCACCTGCATGCCGTTCGGACTCTGCAACGCCCCAGGAACCTTCCAACGATTAATGGAGTGCTGTCTGGGCCACAGAAACTTCGAGACGGTCCTGTTGTACCTGGACGATGTCATCGTATACTCCAAAACTTATGAGGACCACCTGAAACACCTGGCGGAGGTGTTCGAAGCTCTGGCGAGTTACGGCCTAAAGGTGAAACCCTCCAAGTGTCACCTCCTGAAACCAAAGGTGCAATACCTGGGACACGTGGTGAGCGCTGACGGAGTGGCTCCCGACCCCGATAAGATCACCGCAATTAAGGGATGGCCAAGCCCCTCCAGCGTAAAAGAAGTGCGGCAGTTCCTAGGGTTGGTAGGCTACTACCGAAGGTTTATTCCCGGTTTCACCAAAAAGGCAGCGCCTATGCAGGACCTCCTGATAGGCCAGTCCCGGAAGGCCAAGAACCAGAAGCCGCCCTTCAAATGGGAAGAGCTAGAAGAAGAGTCCTTCCGCCAGCTGAAGATGGCCCTCACGGGGGATGAAATCTTGGCGTACCCAGACTATAGCCAGCCCTTCATCCTCTACACCGACGCCAGTAACATCGGGCTAGGAGCCGTACTATCCCAGATTCAGCAGGGGAGAGAACGAGTGATCTCCTATGCCAGCCGAAAACTGCGACCCACCGAAAGGAACCCCGAGAATTACAGCTCATTTAAGCTAGAGTTCCTGGCCGTGGTATGGGCAGTCACCGAGCGCTTTAGGCATTACCTCGCTTCTTCCCGGTTCACCGTATACACGGATAACAACCCGTTGATACACCTGGACACGGCAAGACTCGGTGCCCTGGAGCAGAGGTGGATGGCTCGTCTGTCCAACTACGAGTTCACAATCAAATACCGGGCAGGACGCTCCAATACTAACGCGGATGCCCTGTCCAGGATGTCCAACCTGCCGGACGAAGGAGAAGATCCGGAGGGACTGGAAGAAGTTGAACTCCCTGCGTTCCACCGTCATGGGACTATCCAGTATTCCCACCGGGTAAGGGGTAAACAGGCTGCTACGTTGAACCCCTTACCCCACTACAACTGGGCGGAAACGCAAGACAGCGACCCTGCCGTCCGACTGGTGAAGGAGATGCTGACTCGGCCGGAGGCTCGACTTGAACCAGACGCTCCGGAGGAAGCCAAACAACTATGGGCGGAGAAGAGTCGACTATTCCTTTACAAGGGGAAGTTGTGCCGCAGAATGGTCAACTCCCGGACGCATGAACTACTCTGGCAAGTAGTGGTGCCACGAAGAGACGCAGCCATGGTGATGGAGGCATACCACGACGGAGCTGGACACTTCGGGTGGAAAAAGCTGGAGTTCCTGCTGCGCGAGCGGTTCCACTGGGTAGGCATGAGGGGAACCATCGAGAAGTGGTGCAGAGACTGTGGCCCGTGCAATCTGAGAAGGAAGGACCGGGCCAGCCAGAAGACTCCCCTGCAGTCCATCGTCACCCGGCAACCGTTGGAACTGGTAGCCTTGGATCATGTAAAACTGACCCCAAGCAGAAGTGGCTACGTCTACGCGTTAACCATCGTGGATCATTACTCCCGGTTCTTGGTTGTCGTCCCCGTCAAGGACTTAACGGCTCAAACAGCAGCTAGAGCCTTCCAGCAGCACTTCTGCCGTCCACACGGGTACCCGGACCAAGTGCTGACGGACCAGGGACCTGCCTTTGAAGCGGAGGTCTTTCAGGAATTCTGCAATCTGTATGGCTGCCGGAAGATAAGGACGACACCCTACCATCCGCAGACTAATGGACTTTGTGAAAAAATGAACCAGGTGGTAATGGATCTTCTAAAAACGTTGCCCCTGGAAGAACGCAGTCTGTGGCCTGAAAAGTTGCCCGATCTGGTGGACCTATACAACCACATCCCGGTAGGTTCCACCAACTGTACCCCGGCTTACCTAATGAGGGCAAGACCTGGTAAGTTACCTGTTGACCTGGAAATGGGAGTCCTGACCCCCGAGGACACTTCACCAGAAACAGACTGGGACACAGAGAGGCAGCAGCAGTACCGGAGAGTACAGGAGAGCGTGGAGCGAAGTCTCTGTCAGGCTAGGGAAAGACAAGAGAAAACTTACAACCAGTATGCTCCCGCTGTTCCCCTGGTACCCGGAGAGCAGGTCTTGAAGAGGAAGAGACGGCTCCACAAGTTGGACGACCAGTGGGAGAAGGACCCGTACACCGTACTGCCCTCAAGCCACGAGAACCCGAAGGTCTGTACCATCAGTAAAGACGGAGGGGAAACCACAGCCATTGTATCCCGGGACCACCTGAAGAAGTGTCCCGAACAACTGAGGAACCCTGAAGAGGAACAAGAAGACCATCGACCCGTGGAAGAAAGGGAAGATATGGTTAGTACCGTGCTCGGGGACTTTCCTCAGTCTTGGACTCAAGTCAATGGTGCAGTTGTGGTACCCGTACTCACCTTCCTCCAACCATCATCCCAAGAACCTACGGAGCAACGGGTAGAGCTGGAAGAACAGCCGGTCCAGGAGGCAGAAGACTCCACACAAGCAGAACAGGAGAATCAACCCTCTGCTTATAGTGAGCCTGCCGTACCCCTAGTGAGACAAAGAGCCGGTAGACAGCTGCCCAGTTTACCCTTGACAGCTCCTACACCCTGTAGTTCAGGGCCAGACAGTCAGCTCCGTAGGTCCACTCGGGCCACTAGAGGCCAGTTACCCGCACGCTGGAGAATTTAAAGTGTATAAATTGTTTTATTTATGTTTTTCTGTGTCTTGTTGCTTGTGTATAATTTTGTGTTTCTAGTTATTTTTAGGAAACCTTGGTGGATTTACCGGGAATCCTTGTATATAGTTGGAGCGTAACCCAGGATGGACTAGAGACTGTTAAGGACTCGGGGTAGGACAGACCCCTACCTGGTTACGTCTCCCTGTGTTGGTGAAATGGACACCTTTGCTTTTCTTCAAAGACTGCATCCGGTTGCGGACACGCCGTAACCATCTTATGTGTTTTTCTTATAGTATTGTTATTGTTATACTTTGTTATGTTTTTCTAAATGTGTTTAGTCCCGGAGTACTAAATTTCACTAGGGGGGAATGTGACACCCCAGGGGTCTGGTTGCCACAGTGATAGAGATATTATGTCTGAGAGCAGGTGGGAGGTCCTTTGGTCAAGGATCCTGTGCATGCCACACCTCCTGCCCAGTCTTGGGAGGGGAAGAACTTCCCCTGTATAAACCCGGGGCTGAGGCAGGGTGAGTCAGACAAGGAGAGTGGAGACAAGAAGCAGCATAGGAAACAGCAGAGTTCCAAGGAGTCAGGGGCTGGCAGCTGCAGCGCTCGCCCTGACTAAGAAGATTCTTTACCGGACCCGGAGTCCGAGGCTGTGGGGACTAACTTCTACCCAGCAGCAGAATCCGTCAGGCAGGGGATTTCAGGTCCTCTGGCCCAGAAGCCCGAAGGCACGGTCACACGCGTGGGACCAGCACCGCCATCGTGGAGCGGAAGCCATTAGAAGGCCCCGAGTCACCGGCCATACGGGTGAGCACCACACGGTACACTCAGGGACGTGGGCTACTTACATCAGCTTCTAGCAAGGTAGCCAGAAGAGTACAGTCAGTTTGTGAGGCCTACAACTACGCCTGGCCAGGGGAGATCCCATCTGCTCAAAGACTGACCAGGCCCCGTTTGCTAGCAAGTACTCCGGGAGGGTCTATCGTTGTTACCAGTAAAGACCCTGAACTACACCGTACCGTCTCTGAGTGGTTCCTGCTACCCCCATCATCCACGTCGGCTGCCCTGAGGCCATACCCCTCCCGTTGGGGGTTATACTATCACGCTGCACAATCCTACCACCGGCCTCAGCGGTCTGCCCTGCAGCAGCAGCTCCCTGGCTGCACTCAACGGGTGGCGTAGTCATCAACTATTTACTACTAATACACTGCCGTCTAGTTTGACTCCCTGGGCACGGACCGGGTCACCGCCACGAGACTACAACCCTCTACTGATCCGGCTCCGGGTAGGCTCCCGCATGCGCAACGCAGCGCGACACAGGCCCAGGGGCGCGTCATATGACCTTACATTTCTCCTCGTTAAACCTCATTTGCCATTTAATGCTCCACCTACCCAGCTTATCCAAATCCCTCTGTAGGTCTGCACTGTCCTCTTTTGTATTAATTGTTTTACATAACTTTGTGTCATCTGCAAATATTGATATTTTACTATTTATCCCGTTGACTATGTCGTTAATAAAGATATTAAATAACATTGGGCCTAGTACAGACCCCTGTGGTACCCCACTAGTGACGCTTACCCAATCTGAGTATATTCCATTTATAACCACCCTCTGCCTTCTATCCTTTAGCCAGTTAGCTACCCACTTGCAGACATTTTCCCCCAGCCCCATCATTCTCATTTTGTATACCAACCTATTATGTGGCACGCTATCGAACGCTTTTGAGAAGTCGAGATACACGACATCCACTGGTTCCCCCTGATCTACTCGAGAGCTAACCTCCTCGTACAAGTCAATCAGGTTTGTTTGGCAGGAGCGATTCCTCATGAATCCATGTTGGTTCGGGATTAAAAGATTATTAGCATCAAGATGCTCCGTAATTGCCTCTTTAATGAAGCTTTCAAAAATTTTGCCCACAACGGACGTCAGACTCACCGGCCGATAGTTTCCGGCGTCACTTTTCTCTCCCTTTTTGAATATTGGCACTACATTCGCCTGTCGCCAATCAAGTGGTACAGACCCAGTCTCAACAGAGTCCTTAAATATAAGATATAACGGTCTGTCTATCACATTACTTAGTTCCCTTAGTACCCGTGGGTGTATGCCATCAGGTCCTGGTGATTTGTTTATTTTAATGTTACTGAGGCGTTTCTGTACCCCAGCTTGGGTTAGATTTGTCATACTTAGTGGAGGATTAAGTTTGTCACTTCTCATTTCTCCTGTTAGTTCGATTTCCTTTGTGAAAGTTGTCGAAAAAACAGTCGCACCATGCACATGAATAAAAGGTGTTTTTACAATTTTGAGATAACATTGCAGTTAATTTTTTCTTTTTGAAATATTTTTAGAAGATTTGTCTTTGTTGCTGAACACCATCACATCCCAAAGTCATGACTACTACCCAGTTTTTTTTTTTCATTTTAGATAAGCTTTAACAAGACAGAGCAGTATTTTGTTTTCATATAAGAAGAATTTTGCTATGTATATTAAGGTAATTAATAAGTTAAAATGTATTTCATATAAAAAAAATGTGTGTCTAAAGATAATCATTCTCTTTAAATAAAAACCTATGAGAGAATTTATCAAAGGGTTTGTGCTAGCTGGAGTAAAATGGTTTGACATTTTTTGTGCATCCAGAATTTAGTTGAGGTGGGGGCTGGTTTAAAAGATTTACTTGGCTGTTGTAGATTTAATTTTCGTGCACTTGGAATATCCAAGAAGTGGGAAAAATATGCAAATTAGCTTTTCTCAGACATAAAAAATATCTGTCTCCGTAGTACCACTTATTAGGGCTCATTCAAACACCAGATTTTTAACACGTACAAGAAAAACGATGAGATTATTCTGATCAGAATCTGATCAAAGTTTGATCAGAGTGTGGTACGAATAACAGAAAAGGACATAAATCCCAAAAAATCACAAAAAAGAAAGCAGCCTTACCAACACCAGTTCAGATTAACAATGCACTAACAGAATGCAGCAGGCCCCCATGATAAAGGCGGGGGCAGCACAGGTGCAAAATACTGATGCGACAGACACTTACTAACCTACCAATTCATGGAGGAGGTGGCTGTGTAGTATTAAAAATGCACACAGATGGGGCTTGCATAGGAAGTCAGTCACATAGATACGTGTGATGCACAGTGTCTGGCTTTTTGTAATCTCACCTGGTGCTGGTAAGGCCGATTTCTTTTTTAGAGTGTGGTACGAGTCTCATCCGATTTTCTTGTATATGGAGAACATTAAAAAAAAAGTTTCTCCAACTTCTCTATTCTGATAGTCTGTGAAAATTGGACCACACTTTAATGTCATCCGAGTGCAGTCCTATTTTTATATGGCCCTATTGACTTGCAATGCCGTTTTTGATCCGACCCTTGGATAAAAATCAGTCATATCTCGGTAATTTTCCGCAGACCTTTGGGTCCAAGGAAAAAGTCAGACATGTGAATGGCACCATAGACTATCACAAGTACGAGTGCTATCTGTGAAAATGACAAATAGCACTTTTATGCAAAAATTGGATGTCTGAATGATCCCTTAAATCTAGGCACCCTACAAGTCAATTTCAATCCAATAATAAGCCTTTCCACATGACTCAGGATATTTAGTGTTCTTCAAAAGAAAGGAAAAATAATCTGCAGACAAGTGTTTCAGTGTACTTGCCCCTCATCAACCCTTACCAGGATATTGGTTGGCTGTGTGAAAAGTCTTTGATGGAGGTTTACAGTGTAAAATAATAATATTAATCATTTTTATTTCTATAGCGCCAATATATTCCGCAACACTTTATAATTCAAAGGGGGCATGTACCAACAATATCAGACATTACAAAATAACACATACCAAGAAGAGCAAGGGCCCTGCTCACAAGCTTACGATCTATGATTTATGGGTGTAAAGTTTCTCCTTGAATAGAGCGCCAAGTTGGCATAGTGAGACTATTAGACCAAGCAATGCTTCCTGAGAAAAAGAAAATGCAAATTAGTCTCTTCTCAGAGGAATAAGCTGTCTTTTTAGTTCCACTTATTTGACGTTTCCACCCTTTAAGTCAAGGTTGTCCCAAAAGAGGCTCTTTTTCATATCGTTTATCCAGGGACCATTGCCTGGTCTATAAGTTTTCCTATTCCAACAGCTTGAAGCTTGTCTCAAGTAGAAACTTTAGCCATAACATTTATTAGGAGGCATGCACTTCTTCATAAATTTGCCGGTAGGCTTTTGATCAAGACTGGTCTATGAAATTATAAATTCTCCCCTTAATGTTCACATTTGCACTGAGGTCATGATGGAAGTATTAATAATTGTGAATAATTTGTATCCGTACTGTATAAATTCACTAAAGTACTGAATCTCTAATAGTCAATCAGAAACATGGAAGGCTGAAGACACAGGCATGAAATCAATCTCCAGCCTTGCAATAACAGATGTCTCTGCTATGGTGTACAGCCAAGCTGCACAGACAAGCACCCTCTAAGCTCTTGGCAGGAAGAAAGCAGCAGCCTTATCAACTTATGAGGATACACAGAATAGTTAAGAGATTACTTACTGAATATATTTGCTTTTGAATCATTGCTGCCTAGCTCTGATTTGCTAAAGAGAATGTTACACGCTTGACTACTCAACAGCCGTCAACCACCTAATAAGCTGTAACAGTAGGAAGGCAAAGGCCATGTCAAAGATAATGGCAGGAAGGAGTTTGGAAATGCAATTTACATTATTAAATTCTTAAGAGTTTAGCACATTATAATTCTGGCATCTGTAGAAAACAAAGAATTACAAAACAGCCGCTTTATGTGTATAACATAAAATGTGCCCGCTGTGACAATTCATTATTTCTTGTCAACACATTTTCAGATGCGTTATCAGCAAAACACACAGATGCTAATTTTTTATAAATACAGTATAGTTATTTCAGATCATTACTCAAGAGGAAAACTAAATAATAATGTCATGATGACTTTCATCACCTAACACGTCCAACTCAATATATCACCTTGTTTCAGTTAAAGATGGTAATGCTCTATAGACACCTTCAGCTGAGTTTCCTGTTTTGGGAGTCTGGATTATTCAACCTCCAAATAAAAAATCTCCATTCAGTTTTACATGTCATCCTATAGGTAAGATAAAATACCAACTGTATATATAATCAAATAAATCTCTTAGACTTGATGAGGCTGGTGTACCTACTTTGAAAATCCACATTCACAAGACCATAGAACCTGATCACCTGATACAAAATTCAGCATATTATGAGTTCAGCTGAAAATATCTATGAAAGGATTATATACCTATTCAGGCATTGGTTTTCAAAGTAAGTACATCAGCCTCATCTGATCTAAGAGATCTATTCAAATGAGTTGTCACTACTTCTTTTAATAAAGGTATAAAAATAATAAACAGCGGTGAAGTCACAATTACTTTTACAATTAGATGGCATGAGCCGATTAGTCCAGCTAGCTGCTTTAGTCTGTAAACAATCAAGAGGAGTACAGTCATGGCTAAAAGTTTTGAGAATGACACCAAAATTATATTTTCACGTGATCTGCTGGCCTCTGGTTTTTATTAGTGTTTGTCTGATGTATATATCACATACAGAAATATAATTGCAATCATATTATGAGTACCAATAGGTTATATTGACAGTTAGAATGAGTTAATGCAGCAAGTCAATATTTGCAGTGTTGCCCCTTCTTCTTCAAGACCTCTGTAATTCTCCCTGGCATGCTCACAATCAACTTTTGGACCAAATCCTGACTTATAGCAGTCCATTCTTGCATAATCAATGCTTGCATTTTGCCAGAATTTGTTGGTTTTTGTTTGTCCACCCGTCTCTTGATGATTGACCACAAGTTCTCAATGGGATTAAGATCTGGGGAGTTTCCAGGCCATGGACCCAAAATCTCTATGTTTTGTTCCATGAGCCATTTAGTTATCACCTTTGCTTTATGGCAATGTGCTCCATCATGCTGGAAAAGGCATTTTTGCGCGCCAAACTGCTCTTGGACGGTTGGGAGAAGTTGCTCTTGGAGGACATTCTGGTACCATTCTTTATTCATGGCTGTGTTTTTAGGCAAGACTGTGAGTGAGCCGATTCCCTTGGCTGAGAAGCAACCCCACACATGAATGGTTTCAGGATGCTTTACAGTTGGCATGAGACAAGACTGGTGGTAGTGCTCACCTCTTCTTCTCCGAATAAGCTGTTTTCCAGATGTCCCAAACAATCGAAAAGGGGATTCATCAGAGAAAATGACTTTGCCCCAGTCCTCAGCAGTCCACTCCCTGTACCTTTTGCAGAATATCAGACGGTCCCTGATGTTTTTTCTGGAGAGAAGTGGCTTCTTTGCTGCCCTCCTTGAAACCAGCCCTTGCTCAAAGAGTCTCCGCCTCACAGTGCGTGCAGAAGAACTCACACCAGCCTGCTGCCATTCCTGAGCAAGCTCGGCACTGCTGGTAGTCCGATCCCGCAGCTGAAACAGTTTTAAGATACGGTCCTGGCACTTGCTGGTCTTTCTTGGGCGCCCTGGAGCCTTTTTGACAACAATGGAAGCTCTCTCCTTGAAGTTCTTGATGATGCGATAGATTGTTGACTGAGGTGCAATCTTTGTAGCTGCGATACTCTTCCCTGTTAGGCCATTTTTGTGCAGTGCAATGATGGCTGCACGTGTTTCTTTAGAGATAACCATGGTTAACTGAAGAGAAACAATGATACCAAGAACCAGCCTCCTTTTAAAGTGTCCAGTGATGTCATTCTTACTTAATCATGACTGATTGATCGCCAGCCCTGTCCTCATCAACACCCACACCTGTGTTAATGGATCAATCACTAAAATGATGTTAGCTGCTCCTTTTAAGGCAGGACTGCAATGATGTTGAAATGTGTTTTGGGGGTTAAAGTTCATTTTCTGGGCAAATATTGACTTTGCAAGTACAGTAATTGCTGTTAAGCTGATCACTCTTTGACATTCAGGAGTATATGCAAATTGCCATTACAAAAAATGAAGCAGTAAACTTTGGAAAAATTACTATTTGTCTCATTCTCAATACTTTTGGCCATGACTGTAGTAGTGGAGAGCTGGCGCTGGATAGTGTGAGTGCAGCTGATTTTCTTGCCTTTAACTACAGCAAGCAACTGGGGTTAAACATGGTGGTGTGCAGGTGTAAAAGCGTGAGTGTGTGTATGTAGAGAGGCTAAATATGCTCTTCAGGACTAGAACCTAAAAGTCAGTATAAACCTTTAACCCCTTTCCAACCTTGTCAGTAATAGTACGTAATATTAAGTAGCTGTGCCCCGGGCCTATAGGGCCAGCTATGTACTATTACGGTGAGGGGCGATCGCCGCTGGGTGTCAGCTGATTGTCACAGCTGACACCCGGTGCTATGTGCAGAGAGCAGTCCCGCACCGCTCCCGGCACATTAACCCCCGCAAAGCTGCGATCGAAGTCGATCACAGCATTGTGGTGGCAAGGGGGGAGGTGATCGCTATAATAATCTCTCCTGCCGGCGTCCCGCTGTGTCTGCGGCTGCTTCTGGATGTTGTCATGACGATCCGATGTTGTCATGACAACATCCGGGTCACCAAGAGGCAGGATGTTACTTTGGTCATGCACAGTGCATGACCAAAGTAATGTTTCCCCTGTGTGCAGCGCTGACTGGCTGCATGGCATAGGGAGCTGCTGCTCTCTATGCCATGCAGCCGATCAGGCTGCAAAAAGTGAAAGTCCCATAGTGGGACAATGTGTAAGAGTAAAAAAAAAGAAGAAAAGTGAAAAAAAAATTGTAAAAAAATGAAAAAAATAATACCCAAAAAATAAAAATATATTGAACCCATAATATTTATTTATTATGACTAAAATAAATAAACCAATAAAAGTACACATATTTGGTATCGCCGTGTCCGGAATGACCTGACCTATAAAACTTTCCAACTAGTTAACCCCTTTAGTGAGCATGGTAAAAAAAAAAAAAATAGAAAACAAAGCAAAAAACAATGCTTTATCATCATACTGCTAAACAAAAAATGGAATAACACATGATCAAAAAGACGAATGTAAATAAAAATGGTACCGCTGAAAACGTCATCTTGTCCAGCAAAAAACAAGCTGCCATACAGCTCCATCATCCGAAAAATAAAAAAGTTATAGCTCTCAGAATAAAGCGATACAAAAAAAATCTTTTTTCTAGAAAATAGTTTTTATTGTGTAAAAGTGCCAAAACATAAAAAAAAGATATAAATGCGGTACCGCTGCAAACGTAATAAGTATGACCAGAAGAATAAAGCTGCCTTATCAATTTTACCACACACGGAACAGCATAAAAAAATTCCAGAATTGCTGTGTTTTGTTTATTCTGCCTCCCAAAAATCGGCATAGAAAGCGATCAAAAAGTGTCACATACCCAAAAATGGTACCAATAAAAACATCAACTTGTCCCGCAAAAAACAAGCCATCACATGACTCTGTCGGCCAAAATATGGAAAAATTATAGCTCTCAAAATATGGCGATGCAAAAACAAGTCTTTGCAAAAAAAGCGTCTTTTAGTGTGTGACAGCTGTCAAACATAAAAACCCGATATGAATCTGTTATCGCTGTAATCGCACCAACCCGAAGAATAAAGTCATCTAATCACTTATACCGCACGAGGAAAGGTGTAAAAAATAAATTCTAGGGTTAGGGTTGTGCTAGGGTTAGGGTTGGGCTAGGGTTAGGGTTGGGTTAGGGTTGGGCTAGGGTTAGGGTTGGGTTAGGGTTGGGCTAGAGTTAGGGTTGGGGTTAGGGTTGGGGTTAGAGTTGGGGTTAGGGTTGGGGTTAGGGTTGGGCTTGTGACTCGCCCCCTGGGCCGTGGGGCACTCAGAACTGGGCTTCTGCGCAATGATGGGGGTAGTAGTAGAAACCCGATCCCATGGCTCAGGGTGGTCAGACCAGTGGCAATCTTTTATATGTTCTAGGCTAATGTCCAACTACGCCACCCGTGGATTGTGGTCAGGGTTAACCGCCACTGCAGTGCAGACCGCTGGGGCAGATGTAGGTGTGCAGCACTAAGTAGTATAATTCCCCACGGGAGGAGTGTGGCCCCAGGGCAGTATATAGATGGATGATGGAGGGGATGATTCCGATCACAATAGCCAGGAGACGGAGGCCTCTTAAACAGTTCAGGGTCTTTATTAGAACAGGTGAGACGACCCAAAAACAGTCCCGGCTAGGAGGGGGCCTGGATGTCTGAGAACAAGTGGGAAGCTGGCCCTGGTCAGGGTGAGGGTGAAGGCCTACCGTATTCTCTGCGCTCTTTCTGGCTATTTCCCTCCTGGTGGTGTAACAGCCCACGTTCCTTAGCTCGGCGTGTCTTCTCGCCCATATGGCTTGCTACTTGGGTTCCTTTCTATTCTTGGCCTGGTGCAGCTTTGCTGGTCTCTTCTGCTGTGGCGGAGCCTCCGGGCTTCTTAGGCCAAGGGACATACAATCCCCTGCGGACTGGTTATTTGCTGTAGGACTTGGAATCCTAACAGCCTCGGACACCAACGTCCGGTAGTTCAGTTTCTCTCTCAGCCAGGACAGGCTCCCCTCGCCTTCCGTCCCTGGCTCGTGGCTCCTCTACTGCCACTCGCCCTCCTCAGCCTCAGCTGAACTGGCTCTCCCTTCTCTGGGACACCTCTCACTCCAGGGACAGGTCATCCAGAACTCTTTAACCCTGCCCCCAGTTCCAGCTTTTATAGTGGCAGCCTGCTCCCCCTACTGGCCTGGGACAGGAGGTGCTGCATGCTAATGGTCGCTGACCAGAGAACCTCCCTCTTGCTCTCAGACACAGCTTTATTAAACATTTGTGGCATCCAGGCCAGGGTGACACATTCCCCACTAGTAAAACTTAGTACTCCGGGACTAAGCTTAAAACAAGAGTAATATGCATGAGCATAAAAACATTATTAGGCAAGTAAAAACTAACGACGCACAGGTTGAGTTCTTAAGGTCACAGTGTGGTCTGTGACCAGGTGTCCATCTAACAACAACGGGGAGCTCTAACCAGGTGGGGGTCTGCCGTAGCCCCAAATCCTTGACAGTCCTTGTTCATTCCGTTGGTTAAGCTCCAAACATATTTGCAGGAAAGTCTCGGTTACTCACAGTTCATAACTAGTGTTGAGCATTCCGATACTGTAATATCGGGTATCGGCCGATATTCGCGGTATCGGAATTCCGATACTTAATTCCGATACTTTTACAATATCGGATACCGGAATCGGAAGTTCCCATAATGCCTGCGCTCTGCAGTGTCTGTGAAGGATGACAAGTTGGATGGCAGCGCGATCCAGCCTGTCATCAGAAAGCCATCCCAGCGGGGGAGAATTCTCCTGATTGTTTAAAAGCCGGCGGGCGGTATAAAGCCGCCGGCTTTTAAACAATCACACAGCCCCATACTGCTTCCCCGCAGCCTCCCACCCCGATCCTCCGCTCCCCTCGCCACCTCCCATCCCGATCGTAAGTTAGGACCGGGCGGGGAGCGCAGTTCCAAGGAGCGGGGAGTGAAGGACCCGGGCGGGGAAGCCGGCAGTGAAAAGACTTCACCGCCGGCTTTCCCGTTCTGTGCTGCGCTTTCCCGCCGGTTATTTCAAATGAACAGCTGAGGTATCAGCTGATGCCGATCAGCTGTTCATTTGAATTAGCCGCGGTGCCCTCAGAGGGTTCATGTGAGTTCATGCTTGACTGCATTGCATGAACTCACATGAACTTTCCCACGGCCGCACAGGTCAGCCTCACCTCCCAGACGATCAGACCGTCATGATTAGTGTGTGTCCGGGGTGTGTGTGCGGGGTGTGTGCGCGATGTTTGTGCGGGTGTGCGCGGTGTCTGTGCGATGTGTGCGGGTGTGTGCGGTGTGTGTGCGGGTGTGTGCGTGCAGGCAGACATAGGCCGATGTGACACTACTACTCCCATCGGCCTATGTCTGTCCCCCGTCCACTCCTGCCAGCAGGATCAGCTCGATGGGAGCAGTAGTTCCCATCAGACTGATCCTGCTATTTAAATTGCCCTACTGTGTCCCCAATAAATGTTAAATACATGTCATTGGTGGCCAGTGGTTACCTAAAAGAAATTAGTTCATACATTACCTGTCCCCGCCGATCGCCACCTAAAATAAAGTAAAAAATAAAAAACGACACCTATACTCACCTAGACACCTAATTCCCCGAAGCCATCGATCTCCTGTAATAAAATATAAAATAATAAACCACAACCTTATCCTTACCCCTCCGTAGCAGTCCACGAGTGTCCCACGAAGATCTCCAGTTCAGAGCAGCCACATAGAATGTGACCGCTCTGAACCGCTGCCGCCGCTAGAATGACGGGGCCGTAAGGGTTCACCGGAGTTCAGGCAGCGCTGCTCCGGTTAGCTCCTTTACGGCCCTGCTGTATCGTGAGAAATTCCCACGGTACAGCAGTGCCGTAAAGGAGGTCTCCGGAGCTGCGCTGCCTGAATGCACTCCGGTGACCTCAGTCAGTGGCTCCCGCTGCCGGGAGCGGACGTGTTCCCGGCAGCGTGAGCTTACAGCAGCCATGCACAGCTGTCACCATCTCCAGATGTGACAGCTGTGCATGGGAGATCAGCGCAGGAACGTGGACAGGTAACTATTATTTTTAGTAAACTAAGAATTAAATAAAATTGTGTGTTTTATTTCAAATAAATTATTTTTTTCTGGCTGTAGTGTGTTTTTTCTTTTTAACACTTTGTAGGTTAGTAATGGGGGTGTCTTATAGACGCCCATCATTACTAACCTGGGCTTCATGGCAGCTGGCGCTGACATGAACCCCACCACTATTACCCCCTGCCACCGCACCAGGGCAGCGTGGAAGAGCGAGGCTAAGTGCCAGAGTTGGCGCATCCTATGGATGCGCCATTTCTGGGGCGGCTGACGACTGGTGTTTCTAGCCTGGGAGGGGGCCAATATTCATGGCACCCTTCCTGGGCTACTAATATCAGCCCCCAGCTGTCTGCCTAGCCTTTGCTAGCTATTAAAATAGGGGGGACCCCACGTCATTTTTTTTGGGGGGGTCCCCCATTTTAATAGCTAGTAAAGGCTAGGTATTCAGCTGGGGGCTGATATTAGTAGCCTGGGAAGCTCCGTGGGTTTTACCCCCTTCCCAGGCTTCAAACATCTGCCCCAGCCGTCTGCTTAACCTCCGCTAGAGACTAAAATTATGGGGGATCCCACGCCATTTTTTTTTAAAATAAATCCATTATTTTAACACTAAATGACATTTGAGGAGTTAATAAAGATGCAGTCCCTAAATTATTATTTATTTTTTAATTAATTTTTCCCAAAACTTTTGACGTGGGCTTCGCCATATTTTTGTATGCCAGCCAGGTACAGCATCCAGCTTCTATGAACGCGCCATTTTCCGGGGCGGCTGCGGACTGCAATTTTCAGCGGGGGGCAGAAAGCTTGGGCCTCCCTGCGCTGCAGATTCCATCCCCCAGCTGCCTAGTTGTACCTGGCTGGACACAAAAATAGGGAGAAGCTCCACGTTTTTTTTTTTTTAATTATTTCATGAAATTCATGGAATAATTAAGAAAAAAAGGGCTTCCCTATATTGTTGTGTCCAACCAGGTACAAATAGGCAGCTGGTGGTTGGGGGCAGCCCGTTCCTGCCTGCTGTACCTGGCTGGACCCAAATATAGTGCAAAGCCCCACGTCAATTTTTTTTTAATTATTTCAGGAAATTCATGAAATAATTAAAAAAAAATTATGTGGGGCTTCGCCCTATATTTGTGTCCAGTCAGGTACAGCAGGCAGGAACGGGCTGCCCCCAACCACCAGCTGCCTATTTGTACCTAGCCGGACACAACAATATAGGGAAGCCCTTTTTTTCTTAATTATTCCATGAATTTCATGAAATAATTAAAAAAAAAAATACGTGGGGCTTCGCCCTATTTTTGTGTCCAGCCAGGTACAACAAGGCAGCTGGGGGCTGGAATCCGCAGCGCAGGGAGGCCCAAGCTTTCTGGGCCCCACCCGCTGCAAATTGCAGTCCGCAGCCGCCCCGGAAAATGGCGCGTTCATAGAAGCGCCATCTTCTGGCGCTGTACCCAACTCATCCAGGGCCCTGGTGCGGTGGCTCACTGGGTAATAAAGGGGTTAAGGCCAGCTTGGCATTATCAGCTGGCCCTAAGCCCGAAATTCATGGGGTCACGCCAATATTAGACATGACCACCATGAATTTCTAGTAAAGTATTTAAAAAAAACACAAACACCCAGAAAAAAGTCCTTTAATTGAAATAAAGACACAATTCTTTATTGTTCTAAATTAAACCATACTTACAGTCACGCCCATTCCAGCTGAAGCCAACGATCTCCTGCAATAAAAGTAAAATAGTAAAGCAACCTCATCCTTACCTTTCCATGGTTCCCAGTACAGCTTCAGCTCTGCTACATCGAGATGACAGGCTGGACCGCAGCAGAACGCTGCCATCCAGCCTGTCATCCCGCAGACACTGAGAAGCGCAGGCATGCTTGCGCTCCTCAGTGTCTCGCTGTGACGGCATCCAGATGAGCCGAGGTCATGTCCAATGAACTCAGCTCACCTCATGCACGTCACTGACAGCGTGGGAAAATTCTCCTGCACTCAGCGCTTCAGCGTGAGAATTTTCCCACGCTGTCAGTGACGTGCATGAGGTGCGCCGAGTTCATTGGACATGACCTCACCTCATGCACGTCACTGACAGCGTGGGAAAATTCTCACGCTGAAGCGCTGAGTGCAGGAGAATTCTCCCATGCTGTCAGTGACGTACATGAGGTGAGCCGAGTTCATTGTCGGCTCATCTGGATGCCGTCACAGCCAGACACTGAGGAGTGGAAGTATGCCTGCGCTTCTCAGTGTCTGCGGGATGACAGGCTGGATGGCAGCGTTCTGCTGCGGTCCAGCCTGTCATCTCGATGTAGCAGAGCTGGAGCCGTCGTGGGAGCCATGGAAAGGTAAGGATGAGGTTGCTTTATTATTTTTCTTTTATTGCAGGAGATCGTTGGCTTCAGCTGGAATGGGCGTGATGGTAAGTATGGTTTAATTTAGAACAATAAAGAATTGTGTGTTTATTTCAATTAAAGGACTTTTTTCTGGGTGTTTGTGTTTTTTTTAAATACTTTACTACAAATTCATGGTGGTCATGTCTAATATTGGCGTGACCCCATGAATTTCGGGCTTAGGGCCAGCTGATAATGCCAAGCTGGCCTTAACCCCTTTATTACCCAGTGAGCCACCGCACCAGGGCCCTGGATGAGTTGGGTACAGCGCCAGAAGATGGCGCTTCTATGAACGCGCCATTTTCCGGGGCGGCTGCGGACTGCAATTTGCAGCGGGTGGGGCCCAGAAAGCTTGGGCCTCCCTGCGCTGCAGATTCCAGCCCCCAGCTGCCTAGTTGTACCTGGCTGGACACAAAAATAGGGCGAAGCTCCACGTTTTTTTTTTTTAAATTCATGAAATTCATGGAATAATTAAGAAAAAAAGGGCTTCCCTATATTGTTGTGTCCGGCTAGGTACAAATAGGCAGCTGGTGGTTGGGGGCAGCCCGTTCCTGCCTGCTGTACCTGACTGGACACAAATATAGGGCGAAGCCCCACATCAATTTTTTTTAATTATTTCATGAATTTCCTGAAATGATTTAAAAAAAATTGACGTGGGGCTTCGCACTATATTTGTGTCCAGCCAGGTACAGCAGGCAGGAACGGGCTGCCCCCAACCACCAGCTGCCTATTTGTACCTGGTTGGACACAACAATATAGGGAAGCCCTTTTTTTCTTAATTATTTCATGAATTTCATGAAATAATTAAAAAAAAAAAAATACGTGAAGCTTCTCCCTATTTTTGTGTCCAGCCAGGTACAACTAGGCAGCTGGGGGATGGAATCTGCAGCGCAGGGAGGCCCAAGCTTTCTGCCCCCCCCCCCGCTGAAAATTGCAGTCCGCAGCCACCCCGGAAAATGGCGCGTTCATAGAAGCTGGATGCTGTACCTGGCTGGCATACAAAAATATGGCGAAGCCCACGTCAAAAGTTTTGGGAAAAATTAATTAAAAAATAAATAATAATTTAGGGACTGCATCTTTATTAACTCCTCAAATGTCATTTAGTGTTAAAATAAAGGATTTATTTAGAAAAAAATTGACGTGGGGCTTCGCCCTATATTTGTGTCCAGCCAGGTACAGCAGGCAGGAACAGGCTGCCCCCAACCACCAGCTACCTATTTGTACCTGGCCGGACACAACAATATAGGGATGCCCTTTTTTAAAAAAATTATTTCATGAAATAATTAAAAAAAAATTGACGTGGGGCTTCGCACTATATTTGTGTTCAGCCAGGTACAGCAGGCAGGAATGGGCTGCCCCCAACCACCAGCTGCCTATTTGTACCTGGTTGGACACAACAATATAGGGAAGCCCTTTTTTTCTTAATTATTCCATGAATTTCATGAAATAATTTAAAAAAAAAATGCGTGGGGCTTCGCCCTATTTTTGTGCCCAGCCAGATACAACTAGGCAGCTGGGGGCTGGAATCCGCAGCGCAGGGAGACCCAAGCTTTCTGGGCCACCCCCGCTGCAAATTGCAGTCCGCAGCCGCCCCAGAAAATGGCGCGTTCATAGAAGCGCCATCTTCTGGCGCTGTACCCAACTCATCCAGGGCCCTGGTGCGGTGGCTCACTGGGTAATAAAGGGGTTAAGGCCAGCTTGGCATTATCAGCTGGCCCTAAGCCCGAAATTCATGGGGTCACGCCAATATTAGACATGACCACCATGAATTTCTAGTAAAGTATTTAAAAAAACACAACACCCAGAAAAAAGTCCTTTAATTGAAATAAACACACAATTCTTTATTGTTCTACATTAAACCATACTTACCATCACGCCCATTCCAGCTGAAGCCAACGATCTCCTGCAATAAAAGTAAAATAATAAAGCAACATCATCCTTACCTTTCCATGGCTCCCACGACAGCTTCAGCTCTGCTACATCGAGATGACAGGCTGGACCGCAGCAGAACGCTGCCATCCATCCTGTCATCCCGCAGACACTGAGAAGCGCAGGCATACTTCCACTCCTCAGTGTCTGGCTGTGACGGCATCCAGATGAGCCGAGGTCATGTCCAATGAACTCAGCTCACCTCATGTACGTCACTGACAGCGTGGGAAAATTCTCCTGCACTCAGCACTTCAGCGTGAGAATTTTCCCACGCTGTCAGTGACGTGCATGAGGTGAGCTGAGTTCATTGGACATGAACTCGGCTCATCTGGATGACGTCACAGAGAGACACTGAGGAGCGCAAGCATGCCTGCGCTTCTCAGTGTCTGCGGGATGACAGGCTGGATGGCAGCGTTCTGCTGCGGTCCAGCCTGTCATCTCGATGTAGCAGAGGTGAAGCTGTCGTGGGAACCATGGAAAGGTAAGGATGAGGTTGCTTTATTATTTTACTTTTATTGCAGGAGATCGTTGGCTTCAGCTGGAATGGGCGTGATGGTAAGTATGGTTTAATTTAGAACAATAAAGAATTGTGTCTTTATTTCAATTAAAGGACTTTATTCTGGGTGTTTGTGTTTTCTTTTAACTTTGACTATGGGGTTAGTAATGGGGGTGTCTTATAGACGCCTCTCTATTACTAACCTGGGCTTGATGTCAGCTGGCATTATAAGCTGACATCAACCCCAACCCTATTACCCCCTGCCACCGCACCAGGGCAGCGTGGAAGAGCGAGGCTAAGTGCCAGAATTGGCGCATCCTATGGATGCGCCATTTCTGGGGCGGCTGACGGCTGGTGTTTCTAGCCTGGGAGGGGGCCAATATTCATGGCACCCTTCCTGGGCTATTAATATCAGCCCCCAGCTGTCTGCCTAGCCTGTGCTAGCTATTAAATTAGGGGGGACCCCACGTTATTTTTTTGGGGGGGGTTCCCCCATTTTAATAGCTAGTAAAGGCTAGTTATTCAGCTGGGGGCTGATATTAGTAGCCTGGGAAGCTCCGTGGGTATTACCCCCTTCCCAGGCTTCAAACATTTGCCCCAGCTGTCTGCTTAACCTCCGCTAGAGCCTAAAATTAAGGGGAACCCCACGCCAATTTTTTTTTAAATAAATCCTTTATTTTAACACTAAATGACAAGTACAGTAATCAACACTGTCACTGTACTTCATATATATGTGACTGACATGTTTCTATCTATCTAATCTATGTGTGATTCTCTATTCTTTCTATTCTAAATTGTCGGGTACAGATGCTGAATTGCCGGCCGGCTTTCTTAAAGAGACGGTGCATGAAAACACTATTATTTTTTTAAATAAATCCTTTACACTAAATGACAAGTACAGTAAGCAACACTGTCACTGTACTTCATATATATGTGACTGACATGTTTCTATCTATCTAATCTATGTGTGAAGCTCTATTCTGTCTGTTATAAATTGTCGGGTACCGCTGCTGAATTGCCGGCCGGCTTTTTTAAAGAGATGGTGCACGAAAACACTAATATTTTTTTAAATAAATCCTTTACACTAAATGACAAGTACAGTAAGCAACACTGTCACTGTACTTCATATATATGTGACTGACATGTTTCTATCTATCTAATCTATGTGTGATTCTCTATTTTTTCTATTCTAAATTGTCGGGTACAGATGCTGAATTGCCGGCCGGCTTTCTTAAAGAGACGGTGCATGAAAACACTATTATTTTTTTAAATAAATCCTTTACACTAAATGACAAGTACAGTAAGCAACACTGTCACTGTACTTCTTATATATGTGGCTGACATGTTTCTATCTATCTAATCTATGTGTGAAGCTCTATTCTGTCTGTTATAAATTGTCGGGTACCGCTGCTGAATTGCCGGCCGGCTTTTTTAAAGAGACGGTGCACGAAAACACTAATATTTTTTTTAATAAATCCTTTACACTAAATGACAAGTACAGTAAGCAACACTGTCACTGTACTTCATATATATGTGACTGACATGTTTCTATCTATCTAATCTATGTGTGAAGCTCTATTCTTTCTGTTGTAAATTGTCGGGTACCGGTGTATGCCGCTGATGAATTGCCGGCTTTTCATGTCATTCTACATTATTCTTAGTTGTTTTCCTTCATGTAGAATTAACCTACAAGGAAAGAAAGGGTTTATTTTCATTCCGATATTTGTGTCCCATTGACTTGCATTGGTTTCCGGTATCGGAATCGGCGATATCCGATACTTTTTGGGTATCGGCCCGATCCAATCCGATACGATATTTCCTGATATCGGAAGGTATCGCTCAACACTATTCATAACCTGTTAGTCCATGTATTAACTGAAAGAAACTGAGAAAACGCGTAGTTACTGGTCATGCTATTACATTTTAAACAATTCAACATTTTGCAGGCTATTTACATTTGCTATCACACCCTACACTCTCCAGCGAGCTGGTATTTGCCCCTTAGTGCTCCGGGTTGACCTACGTAACCCACTGTCTGGTGGTGGTCTAACCTGGCTTTTCTCACTAGCGCTCGGGGTGCAGTCACTGGCTAGATTTACAGGCAGGACAGCTGTCTGCGGGTCCTTTGGCTTACCACAGGCAAGGCAGGCTCACTGTCAGCAGAGGGTTGACTCTCCTGGGCTGCTGGTACAGGCTCTTCTGCCTCTGGGGCTGCTTGTTCTTCTTCACCTTCCTGCTCTGGTGTAGGTTGTTGCTGAGTTGGTTGCAGGAAATGCAGGACGGGTACCACCATGGCATCGTTTATTCGAGTCCAGGACTGAGGGAACTCCCCAAGAACTGTGCTGATCATCTCTTCCTTGTCCTCTGCGGATTCAAGGTCACTTTGATCCTCTTCTGCACTCTGTAGTTGCTCGGGACACCTTTTTAGGTGGTCTCTGGAGACAGTACTAGTGGTTTCTCCTCCATCCTTGGTGATCACGCACACCTTCGGGTTGTCGTGATCAGACTGCAGTACTGTGTAGGGTTCCCTTTCCCACTGGTCGTCCAGCTTGTGTAGCCTTCTCTTTCGCTTCAGGACCTGCTCATCAGGTTCTACGGGACCAGCAGGGGCGTGTTGGTTGAAGAGTCTCTCTTGCCTTTCTCTCACCTGGGCCAGGCTCTTCTCCACACACTCCTGTACTTTCTTGTACTGCAGTCGCCTTTCCGTATCCCAGTCCGCATCTGGGGAGGTGTCCTCGGGTGTTAAGACTCCCATCTCCAGATCTATGGGCAGCTTACCTGGTCTGGCTCGCATCAGGTAAGGCGGGGTGCAGTTTGTAGCATTCACCGGGATATGGTTGTATAAGTCTATCAGGTCCGGCAGTTTTTCTGGCCACAGGTTGCGTTCCTCCAGGGGCAACGTCTTCAGGAGATCAATGACTATATTGTTCATTTTCTCACACATCCCGCTGGTTTGTGGGTGGTAAGGCGTTGTCCGAATCTTCTTACAGCCATAGAGGTTTCAGAACTCTTGGAAGATTTCAGCCTCGAACCCTGGACCCTGGTCTGTCAGGACCTGTTCCAGATACCCGTGTGGGCGGCAGAAGTGTTGCTGGAAGGCTCTGGCCGCCGTTTGAGCTGTCAAGTCTTTTACAGAGACCACCACTAGAAATCGGGAATAGTGGTCCACGATTGTCAGGGCATAAACGTATCCTGACCGGCTTGGAGCCAATTTGACGTGGTCCAGAGCTACCAGCTCAAGAGGCTGCTTGGTGACGATGGGCCTCAAGGGTGTCTTCTGGCTGGTGCGGTCCTTCCTCCTTAGATTACAAGGGCCACAGTCTCTGCACCACTTCTCTACAGCCCCTCTCATGCTGATCCAGAAGAACCGTCCTCTTAGCAGGAACTCCAGTTTCTTCCAGCCGAAGTGCCCCGCTCTGTCATGGTAAGCCTCCAGGACCATAGCTGCATCTTGCCTTGGGACCACAACTTGCCAGGTCAGCTCGTGCGTCCGGTGGTTGACGAGTCTCCTGCACAGCTTACCTTCATAGAGGAACAGCCTGCTCTTCTCTTTCCATAGCTGCTTGGCTTCCTCTGGAGCATCCGGATCTAGACGGGCGTCTTCCCGGGTCAGCAGGTCTTTCACCATGCGGATTGCAGGGTCACTATCTTGGGTCTCGGCCCAGCTGTGGTGAGGTAGGGGATTGATCATGATGGTTGTTAAGTCTTCCTCCTTCACGTGGTGGGAGTATTGAGTGGCTGCATACCGGTGAAATGCAGGGAGTTCTACCTCCTCCAGCTCTTCTGGGTCTTCGCCTCCGTCAGGTAAGTGAGGCATTCTTGATAGGGCGTCAGCGTTGGCATTTGTTCTGCCTGCCTGGTACTTGATCATGAAGTCATAATTCGAGAGTCGCGCCATCCACCGCTGCTCTAGGGCACCTAGTCTTGCATTGTCCAGGTGTGTCAACAGGTTGTTGTCCATATACACGGTGAACTTTGCAGAGGCCAGTTAATGCTTAAACCGTTCTTTGACGGCCCACACCACTGCCAAGAATTCTAGCTTGAAGGAGCTGTAATTCTCTGGGTTTCTTTCAGTGGGCCTCAGCTTCCGGCTGGCATACGCGATCACCCTTTCTCTGCCCTGTTGGTTTTGTGACAGTACGGCTCCCAGCCCCATATTACTGGCATCTGTGTGGAGAATAAAAGGCTGGCCATAATCGGGGAAGGCCAGGATCTCATCCCCCGTGAGGGCCATCTTCAACTGGCGGAAGGACTCCTCTTCCGGCTTGTCCCACTTGAAGGGTGGGTTTTGACTTCTGGATTTGTATTGACCGATTAGGAGGTCCTGCATTCGAGCTGCCATCTTAGTGAACCCGGGGATGAACCTTCGGTAGTAGCCTACCAACCCGAGGAACTGCCTCACTTCTTTGATGTTTGAGGGGCTTGGCCAGCTCTTGATTACTGTGACCTTGTCAGGGTCGGGGGCTACTCCTTCTGCACTTACCATGTGCCCTAGGTCCTGGACCTTCGGTTTCAACAGGTGACACTTTGATGGTTTCACCTTCAGGCCATAGCCTGCCAGGGCTTCGAACACCTCCGCCAGGTGCTTCAGATGGTCCTCGTAGGTCTTCGAATAGACGATCACGTCATCCAGGTAAAGTAGGACCGTCTCAATGTTTCAGTGCCCTAGAGAGCATTCCATCAGCCTCTGGAAGGTCCCTGCTGCATTGCAGAGCCCGAAGGGCATACAGTTGAATTCGCTCAATCCCATCGGTGTGGTGAAGGCGGTCTTCTGCTTGTCAGCCTCTGCCACAGGAACCTGCCAGTACCTGCTAGTAAAGTCCAAAGTAGAGAAGAAGTTAGCTGATTTTAGGGCTGCCAAGGACTCCTCTATCCTAGGTAAAGGGTACGCGTCTTTATGGATGATACGATTGATTTGTCTATAGTCCACGCACATTCTCATGGTACCGTCTTTCTTTTTTACCAGAACCAAGGGGGCTGCCCAGGGGCTACAGCTATCTCTAATGACCCCAGCTTCTTTCATTTCTCTCAGCATGCCCTTTGCGTTCTGATAATGTGCAGGGGGTACAGGTCTGTGCCTCTCTTTTATTGGTGGATGGCTCCCCGTAGGGATGTGGTGTTCTACTCCCTTTACTCGGCCGAAGTCTAGCGGGTGTTTACTAAAAATTCTCTCGTACTCCTGAACCACCCGGTAGACTCCTTGTTTTTGGTGCAGGGGAGTGGAGTCAGCACCCACATGGAGTTTCTGGCACCAGTCCTCCTTTTGTTTCTGGGAGCCATTATGTCATGGTTGTGTCGCCACGAAGATCGTCACGATTGCACAGCCTGACTTCTCGCAGCTGAGTTTTTGGTGCTTTGTGCTTTTCGGCAGTGAGGGAGTTAACTCTCTCTCTCTGTGCTAGACAAGGTCCTGCCTCGCCCAGCTGCAATCAATTCTGCAGTAGTGAGATTCCTTCATATGTCTGCTGATCTGTTAGGGAAGCTGTCGGTGAAAGCATTTCATGCAGACTAACAGAGCGGATCGTGGTATTTGGAGTTTCAGAGCTAAGTGTATTTGGAGTGTTTTTTCCCTTCCTCGCTTTATCATTTATCTCCTTTCCCGTTGGTGTTCCCTCTGTTGTTGTTGTGTAGTTTTTGTATGCAAGGTGGTTTTGGTTTTACCCTTGTACTGTCTCGTTCGTCTAAGTACTGAGTGTTGGCATATTATTACCTGTCCCCTTTTGTTGTGATCGGGGTCCTTCTCAGGACTAGATTACTTAGGTGCAGGGATCCTCAGGAGGTAGGGGTTATGCTGGCGGCCTGGACCTCTGTACCTTTAACAGTACCTCCAGGTAGAGGGATTAGTCAGGGCCCCAGCTTAGGGTCAGCTTAGGCCCCCTACCTCCAGTACACAGAGACAGCGTGACATTTTCACCGACCACTTAGATTTTCTCCAGCTACCATGGATCCAGTAGCCGGTCTAGCTCGGCAGTTGCAGAGTTTGTCCATGGAGCTGGCGGACATTAGGTCCAAGGTTTTGTATCCCCAGGAGCAAGCCGGACCAGAACCTAAAGTAGCTCTCCCTGACAGGTTCACTGGGGGGCGGGACAAGTTTTTTGTTTTCCGGGAGGCATGCAAGTTGTACTTTCGGCTGCGGCCTCGGTCATCGGGGAGTGAAGAACAAAGGGTGGGAATTGTCATCTCGCTCCTACAAGGGGACCCACAATCTTGGGCGTTCTCCCTTCCCCCGGGCTCCCCGGCTCTCCAGTCAGTGGATAGGTTTTTTACTGCTCTGGGTCTTGTATATGATGACCCGGATCGGATCTCCCTTGCTGAATCTAAGTTACGTAGGATCCAGCAGGGAGATCGTCTGGCGGAGGAATTCTGTTCGGAGTTCCGTAGGTGGGCCACTGACACCCAGTGGAATGACCCGGCTCTTAGGAGCCAGTTTTGTCAAGGTTTATCCGACAAATTAAAGGATGTGTTGGCACAGTATGACTCTCCCGCGTCACTGGAAGCCGCTATGGCCCTTGCTATTCGCATTGACAGACGGCTTCGGGAGAGGTGCGGGATAACTCCACCCCCTGTGATGACTCCACCTCCTACAAGGTCCCCTCATATGGTGGTTCCCCTGGTCAGTCCAGAGGAGCCTATGCAATTAGGAGGGACATCATTTCGGGGGAGGGGACCGGTGGCACACCACAAGACTGGAAGGTGTTTCTTCTGCGGGAGAAAGGGACATTTTATTGGGGGGTGTCCATCCCGTCCTTTGCAGAGTAAAGAGTTGTCGGAAAACTTTTAATCCCAGGTTGTGTGGTGGACGGCAATCTGGGAGTAGGTATTTCGTCCCTAGGGTCATCTCAGTTTCTCGTACCGGCGGAGGTGGTGGTGGGTACGAGAACTGAGAAGATATCTATTCTTTTAGATAGTGGGGCCGGGGCTAATCTGGTGGACGCTCGGTTTGCCTGGGTTCAAGGTATGCATTTGAGTGAGTTGGCTAAACCCATCCCCATATTCTCGATCGATGCCAGGCCCCTCGGTCAGGGAAGTTTTTTGCATGTTGTGCATAACGTAAAACTTCAAGTGGGGGCGATACATAAAGAACTGTTGTCTTGCTACGTGTTGGAGGGTCTTCCCACTCCTATAGTGTTGGGCCTTCCTTGGTTAACTAAGCATAACCCGGTTATTAATTGGCAATCCAGAGAGATAAGCCAATGGAGTAATTTCTGTAATAAAAACTGCACGAATACGGTCGTCGTTGCTGTCACTCCTAGGGTCTTACCTCCATTTTTGGTGGACTTTGAGGATGTATTCTCGGAGAAAGGGTGTCAGGAACTACCTCCTCATCGCGAGTATGACTGTTCTGTAAAGCTGCTCCCTGAGGCCAAGTTACCTAAATCTAGGTTGTATAACCTTTCTGGTCCCGAGAGGCAGGCCATGAAGGATTATATTTCTGAAAGTCTGGCTAAGGGGCATATTAGACCTTCATCTTCCCCGGTGGCCGCGGGGTTCTTCTTTGTGAAGAAGAAGGATGGAGGCCTACGCCCTTGCCTGGATTTCCGTGAACTTAATCGGATTACGGTCCGAGATCCGTACCCGCTCCCACTTATTCCCGATCTCTTTAATCAGATCGTGGGCGCCAAATGGTTCTCTAAGTTGGATCTCAGGGAGGCGTACAATCTGATTAGAATGAAGGAGGGGGATGAGTGGAAGACGGCGTTTAACACTCCGGAGGGGCATTATGAGAACCTTGTCATGCCATTCGGTCTGACTAATGCCCCGGCGGTGTTCCAACACTTTGTTAATGACATTTTTCGCCGCCTGGTTGGACAGTTTGTTGTCATATATCTGGATGATATCTTAATTTACTCGCCTGATCTGGTGTCTCATCAGGAGCACGTTAGGCAGGTGTTACAGATCTTGCGGGATAATAAACTGTATGCTAAATGGGAAAAGTGTGTGTTCGCCGTACAGGAACTCCAGTTTTTAGGTTTCCTGGTTTCAGCGTCTGGTTTTCGTATGGACCCTGGGAAAGTGCGGGCAGTTCTTGAGTGGGATCTGCCTGAGAATCTTAAGGCACTACAACGTTTCTGGGGTTTGCTAATTATTACCGGAAGTTCATTCGTAATTTCTCGTCCATGGTTAAACCTCTCACTGACATGACAAAAAAGGGGACGGATTTTTCTAGGTGGTCTGACAAGGCTTGTCAAGCTTTCTCCTCCTTGAAAAAATGTTTTGCCTCGGCACCCATACTCATTCAACCTGATGCGTCACAGCCATTCATTGTAGAGGTAGACGCTTCCGAGGTAGGGGAGGGAGCTGTGTTGTCACAAGGTTCGTCCCCTGGTAAGTGGCATCCGTGCGCCTTTTTCTCTAAAAAATTGTCATCCGCCGAGAGGAATTACGATGTCGGCAATAGGGAACTCTTGGCCATTAAGTTAGCTTTTGAGGAGTGGCGCCATTTTTTGGAGGGGGCAGTCCATCTGGTCACCGTCATCACCGATCACAAGAACCTGCTTTATCTGGAGTCCGCAAAACGTCTGAATCCCAGACAAGCCAGGTGGTCGTTGTTTTTTACCAGGTTTAATTTTGTCGTTACGTTTCGTCCTGGGTCAAAAAATGTGAAGGCGGATGCCTTATCTCGTAGTTTCCCTGGGGCCGGGAATACGGATGACCCGGTTCCTATCCTTCAAGAGGGGGTGATGGTGTCGGCAGTATGCTCTGAGCTTGAGGAGGAGGTATTGGAAGCTCAGGGGGACGCCCCTGTTGGACCTCCAGGGAGACTGTTTGTTCCAGATCAGCTACGACAAAAGGTGATCGAGGCACACCATAACTCAGCTTTAGCAGGACACCCAGGGAGTAAAGCAACTGTGGATCTTCTCTCGCGTCGGTTTTGGTGGCCTAATTTACATAAGGAGGTGGTAACTTTTGTTGCGTCCTGTGGGGTTTGTGCGCGCTCTAAGACCCCACATACCCGTCCGTCTGGGGCCCTCTTACCTTTGAAGATCCCGGAGCGTCCTTGGACTCATCTGTCTATGGACTTTATTACGGACCTCCCGCCGTCTTCGGGTAAAACTGTCATTCTCGTTGTAGTGGACAGGTTCAGCAAGATGGCACATTTTATTGCTCTTCCTGCTCTTCCTAATGCTAAAACTCTTGCGCAGGTGTTCATTGGGGAGATTGTGAAGCTTCACGGGGTACCCTCCGATGTGGTGTCGGATCGGGGGTCTCAGTTTGTGTCCAAGTTCTGGAAGGCATTTTGTACTCGGCGGGGGATGCATTTGTCGTTCTCATCGGCTTTTCATCCCCAGACCAATGGTCAGACGGAACGTCTGAACCAGAGTTTGGAGACATATCTCCGGTGTTTTGTGTCAGAGAACCAGGAGGACTGGGCTTCTTTCTTACCTCTGGCGGAGTTTGCTCTTAATAATAGGCGGAGCGAGTCCACTGGTAAGTCCCCGTTTTTTGGGGCATATGGTTTTCACCCCCAGTTTTGTACTTTCAGTAGAGGGGGCTCTTCTGGGGTTCCTGAGGAGGAACGATTTTCGTCATCACTCGCTTCTGTATGGAGAGGTGTACTGAATAATCTGAGTACTATGGGGAACCGTTACAAACGTATGGCTGACAGGAGGAGAGTGTCTGGTCCGGACCTAAGTGTGAACGATCTGGTATGGTTGTCTACTAAGAATATAAAACTTAAGGTTCCTTCCTGGAAACTGGGTCCCAGGTTCATCGGGCCGTACAGGATCAGTTCTATAATTAATCCGGTGGCATTCCGTCTTGATCTTCCCCCTACGTTTAAAATTCACAACGTGTTCCACAGATTTTTGCTTAAGAGGTATGTGGCGCCGGTGATACCGTCACCTTTACCTCCGCCTCCAGTGGTGGTCAATGGTAACTTGGAGTTCCAAGTATCGAAGGTCATCGATTCACGCTTTAATCTTCGGTCCCTTCAGTACCTGGTTCATTGGAAGGGGTATGGTCCTGAGGAGAGGATGTGGGTTCCTGCGTCAGATATTAACGCAGACCGGTTAATTCAGGCCTTCCACACGACTCACCCGGATAAACCTGGCCCTGAGGGTCCGGAGGCCCCTCGTAGAAGGGGGGGTACTGTCATGCTTGTGTCGCCACGAAGATCGTCACGATTGCACAGCCTGACTTCTCGCAGCTGAGTTTTTGGTGCTTTGTGCTTTTCGGCAGTGAGGGAGTTAACTCTCTCTCTCTGTGCTAGACAAGGTCCTGCCTCGCCCAGCTGCAATCAATTCTGCAGTAGTGAGATTCCTTCATATGTCTGCTGATCTGTTAGGGAAGTTGTCGGTGAAAGCATTTCATGCAGACTAACAGAGCGGATCGTGGTATTTGGAGTTTCAGAGCTAAGTGTATTTGGAGTGGTTTTTCCCTTCCTCGCTTTATCATTTATCTCCTTTCCCGTTGGTGTTCCTTCTGTTGTTGTTGTGTAGTTTTTGTATGCAAGGTGGTTTTGGTTTTACCCTTGTACTGTCTCGTTCGTCTAAGTACTGAGTGTTGGCATATTATTACCTGTCCCCTTTTGTTGTGATCGGGGTCCTTCTCAGGACTAGATTACTTAGGTGCAGGGATCCTCAGGAGGTAGGGGTTACGCTGGCGGCCTGGACCTCTGTACCTTTAACAGTACCTCCAGGTAGAGGGATTAGTCAGGGCCCCAGCTTAGGGTCAGCTTAGGCCCCCTACCTCCAGTACACAGAGACAGCGTGACACATTACCCTCCGCCTGTGGAGATGGAGGCAAAGGCTCCACGGCCCTGATAGCTTTGTGTTCAACAGCAAACAGTTTGGCAAGTGTAGAGTACCTGAGTAAGTGTACCTCCCTCTCCCCAATGTTGAGAATGCGAACGGGCACCCTCCCATGATGGACATCAACCACCCCCCTTGCTGTCAAAATGGTGGGCCTGCTGTCTGAGTACACGGGTTCTACCATGGCTTGGTAGTCTCTGCCTCTCAACCCAATCGCAGTCCGACACCAGATCATGATTTCACTTTTGGAAGGCATGGAAATGGGGAATGGGTCACTCATTCTTACGCTACTGATCTCACCACCAGACAGTTCTACCTGCTGCCGTCTCATCAGAGCCTTTATCTCTTTGTTGAGGACTCTCTGTTGGCTGAACTAGCATTCACCGCCACCTGCTGTAAAATTACAATTATCTCTGAAAGACAATTTTCAATCACGTTAGTACCCACAGTTATTTTAAGGTGACTTTCACGACGGTCAATGTCCACAATAATCACCCCCTGTGCCGGCAGTTCAACTTTACCAATCTTAATGGTCATCTCTTTGAACGCCATCTGCGGCACAGGCAAGCCATTACTGGCGATGATGCTCAAGTCATTGTCTGGATACCGTGTTATATCAGCATCAGTCCAATACTGCTTAAAAAGTACATAAGGGATAGTAGTTACTTGCGACCCGGTATCCAGCAAGGGACTCATGGGGATACCGTCCAGCACCACGGGTAAAACCGGGCGCCCCCCAACGTATTTATTACCCCAATTGTAAGGGCCTGGTGATCTTATGCCTGGGGGTTGGCCCTCTGCCCCAGGTTGGACCCGTTTAAATTACAGTACCTGGAAATGTGTCTGGGCTGGCTGCATCGACGGCAAATGGGCTGTCAATACTCTGCGTAGCGGTCTGTGGGCCTCCCTCGGAACGACGGGGTCCTCCTCTGTCGACACCACGGGACATCCTCCGGACTTGAAGCCAACTCGATGGGTCTTGACGGGTCCACTTGTAACGCCTGGACAGTCCTGGTCAAGGCCGCGACGCTCCTGGTCAGCTCCTGGACTTGGTGGTGCAGATATTTAGACGGGGCTTGGTTCAGGGCCTGTGCATCAGCCCCCACAGAGTCCATAGAAGAGGGCGCCGCCTCCTGGTGGTAGGTGAGAGCAGGACGCCTGGGGTTTATAGCGCCACTTGGTGCAGGTTCACGGAGCACCCTTATGGCCCTGTCCTTGAATTGGGCAAAGGTTAGACCAGAGTTTTGAAAGAACATGAGGCGCAGCTGGGTTCTGTTGGCGCTAGACAGCAGACCTTCTATGAATTGTTCTGTTAGTAGCTTATCTGTATCCTGCACGCTGCCAGGGTCAGCTTGTTTGATGGCTCTTAAGGCTTCCTGCAAATTTAGGGCAAAGTCTCTGATGCTGTCCTGTGCCCGCTGTTTACAGCCATAGAACCGCATTTTGATCTCTGCTGAGGTACGGGTGTCAAAGGTACTCCGCAGCCGGGTCAGAATGCCCCTTACAGTCCTTTTCTCCTCATCTGACCATGATTTCACTTCCCGCTGGGCTGCGCCGGTAAACTGCCCCGTCAGAATGCTCACCTTCTGTTCTTCTGTCAGGGGATAAACTTTAAATAGACTGTGTAGTCTTTCTTTAAAGTCAGTTAAGGTATGGGATTCCCCTGAGTATTGGGGCAGCCAGGCCGCTCCGGGGATGTAGGGCATGGAGAAAGGCATCACTGGTGGTAGAAGGTCCCTCCACGTCCGTCATCTTCCTCACCCCTAGTTAAGCGTGGCCTACCTTAAGTTGATCCTCTTCCATAGGCTGCGGCTCCGCTGGTGCTGCTCCGGGCGAGGACCTTGCGTCGCGTCCTGGTGATGTCAGCGTCGCTCTCACTCCTTCCAGGACCTTGCGCAGCGTCGGTGCGTAGGGCGGGGCTTCGAGTCTCGCGTGGTTTGGATGTCCACGCCCCTCTTCTTCCCGCGCGGCGTCCTGAAGATGGTGTCCGATGGCGGGAAACGGCTGAAGATGGCGGGAAACGGCTCCGGATGGCGGGAAACCTCTTTTTCAGGTAAGTGTGAAGTCTTTTCCAGGCACGCAATACCCGTTTGTGGCGGGTTGGTCACAATCCTGCCGACTACGCCAAAGCTGACTCGCCCCCTGGGCCGTGGGGCACTCGGAACCGGGCTTCTGCACAATGATGGGGGTAGTAGTGGCAACCCGATCCCGTGGCTCAGGGTGGTCAGACCAGTGGCAATCTTTTATATGTTCTAGGTTAATGTCCGACTACGCCACCCGTGGATTGCGGTCAGGGATAACCGCCGCTGCAGTGCAGACCGCTGGGGCAGATGTAGGTGTGCAGCACTAAGTAGTATAACTCCCCACTGGAGGAGTGTGGCCCCAGGGCAGTATATAGATGGATGATGGAGGGGATGATTCCGATCACAATAGCCAGGAGGCCTCTTAAACAGTTCAGGGTCTTTATTAGAACAGGTGAGACGACCCAAAAACAGTCCCGGCTAGGAGGGGGCCTGGATGTCTGAGAACAAGTGGGAAGCTGGCCCTGGTCAGGGTGAGGGTGAAGGCCTACCATATTCTCTGCGCTCTTTCTGGCTATTTCCCTCCTGGTGGTGTAACAGCCCACGTTCCTGAGCTCATTGTGTCTTCTCGCCCGTATGGCTTGCAACTTGGGTTCCTTTCTATTCTTGGCCTGGTGCAGCTTTGCTGGTCCCTTCTGCTGTGGCGGAACCTCCGGGCTTCTTAGGCCAAGGGACATACAATCCCCTGTGGACTGGTTATTTGCTGTAGGACTTGGAATCCTAACAGCCTCGGACACCAACGTCCGGTAGTTCAGTTTTTCTCTCAGCCAGGACAGGCTCCCCTCGCCTTCCGTCCCTGGCTCGTGGCTCCTCTACTGCCACTCGTCCTCCTCAGCCTCAGCTGAACTGGCTCTCCCTTCTCTGGGACACTTCTCACTCCAGAGACAGGTCGTCCAGAACTCTCTAACCCTGCCCCCAGTTCCAGCTTTTATAGGGGCAGCCTGCTCCCCCTACTGGCCTGGGACAGGAGGTGCTGCATGCTAATGGTCCCTGACCAGGGAACCTCCCTCTTGCTCTCAGACACAGCTTTATTAAACATTTGTGGCATCCAGGCCAGGGTGACACACTTGTATTAGGGCTGAGTTTAGGGTTGGGATTTTTTCAGAAGTAAATAAAAAAAAACTGATGACGATATGGGGACCAGTGTTGAGAGCAAGTGCTCGCTACTTGAGTTTGCATTGGGTGCTCGTGTATGCACTGAGTATCGTGGGTGTTTGAGTGACATGCTCGAGTCTCTGCCCCATATGTTTCGCGGCCAAAAAAAACGTTGCTGGGATCGCCTGCCATGCACGTGCGATCCCCGCATGGTTTTTTTTGGGTGTCTAACAACCGTGAAACATGCGGGCGGGGACTCGAGCATGTCACTCGAGCACCCGTGATACATGGTGCATACCCGAGTACCCGATGCACACTCAAGTAGCGGGCACTTGTGCTCAAGACTAATGACAACTTATTCAATGATAATGACCTAATGTTATCAAATTCTGTTGTACCTCTGGGTTCAAAATGTACACTATACCCTTTGATAAAATCCTTGAAGGAAAACTGGGGGCGGAAAAACATTTTTGTGGGAGGAAAAATGTGAAAATTTTATTTTCACAGCTCCATGTTATAAACTTCTGTGAAGCACCTGGGGGTTCAAGGTGCTTACCACACATCTAGATAAGTTCCCTGAGGGGTCTAGTTTCCACAATGGTATCACTTATGTGGGGTTTCCACTGTTTAGGCACATCAGGGGCTCTCTAAACGCAACATGGCGTCCGCTAATTATTCAAGCAAATTTTACATTAAAAAAGTCAAATGGCACTCCTTCCCTTCTGAGCCCTGCCCTGCGCCCAAACAGTGTTTTTTTCCCACATATGGGGTATCTGCATGCTCAGGGGAAATTGCACAACAAATTTTGGGGTCCATTTTTTCCTGTTGCCCCTGCTAAAATAAAAAATTGGGGTCTAAAGTAACATTTTTGTGAAAAAAGTTAAATGTTCATTTTTTTCTTCCCCATTCCAAAAATTCCTGTGAAGCACGTGAAGGGTTAATAAACTTCTTGAATGTGGTTTTGAGCACCATGAGGGGTGCAGTTTTTAGAATGGTGTCACTTTTGGGTATTTTCTGTAACATATCTCTCTGATTTAACGGCATATTATTGTGAAATTTTCAACATTTTTGCCAAATTTCCAATTTTTTCACAAATAAACGCAAGTGATATCGAAGAAATTTTACCACTATCATGAAGTACAATATGTCACGAAAAAACAGTCTCAGAATCAGTGGGATCTGTTGAAGCGTTTCAGAGTAATTACCTCATAAAATGACAGTGGTCGGAATTGTAAAAATTGGCCTGGTCATTAACGTGCAAACCACCCTGGGGGGTCAACGAGCCTTGCTGCAGGACTTATTAGAAAAAGCCAAACCAGACACTCCATTTTCAGAAATGTGTTTTGGATTGTTTGCCCCTCATCAGTGCAAAGCAGGAGGTCTGATTTGGCTGGGTGAAAGGCCTTTGACAGGGAATTTAAGGGGGAGAGCATTTCTCCTTGTGGAGAATGTCAAGCTTACATAGGAAGGTTAATGGCCCATGCAATGCTTCTCTGGGAAATTAAGTATGCAAATATCTTCTTCAGAGAGGAAGAGGACTAGAACTCTAGTGCCACCTATTGGGAGTAGCAATCCAAAAAGTCAATTCTTGTGCTTGGCACTGATGTGAGGCAAACACCCCAAAATATGTGGCTGCAAATTGAGTCTGATTTTCTTTTTATCCTAAGTCCTAAGTAAGTATCTGCCCAGGGTTGACATTGACTTTTAAGATTGCCACCCCCAATAGCTGGAACTAAAATTGCATTTCCCTTGGAAGTGGATATTTGCATATGTGATTTTCCAGAGGAGCATTGCATGGCTTATAAGTTTCCTTATGCCAGCTTGGCACTCTCCACAAGGAGATATGTTCTCTCTAGTGATGAGCGAGCACTAAAATGCTCGGGTACTCATTGCTCGGGTCGAGCAAATTGGAATACTCGGGTGCTCGACCCGAGCAATGAACCCAATGTAAGTCTATGGGAAACTCGAGCATTTTTCAAGCGGCTCCCCCCGACGGTCTGCAGAGGGCCTAAAAATTGCCCAAATCGATGGGAACAGTGGTCAAATGACATGGGGACAGCATTGGGAAGACCCCTGGAAGCATTTCTGAATCCCAGGTCACTGCTGTCAACAACGTTGTCAGAGTATTATGCCACTTTTACGGACTCACAATAAAACATACCAAAACAAATCCAAAATGGATTTTCCTGGGAAATATATTAAGGAACATCCTTTCCAGGGTAATGACTTGTATATAAGGCAAAATAAATAACCAAAGCCAAAAATACTCCTCCACACCTTGGGCTATGTTCACATGTAGCATTTTTGATGCGTTTTTGCACTTTTGCATTGCTTTCAACATAGACGAATGCATTCACTGGGAAATGTCATTTTAACATTTTACAACCTTATCTGGCCATGTGGTGTGTGACACATCATCAGACACATGCATACAGTGCTGAAAAGACATGGGAACAGCATGGGGAAGACCTCTGGAAGCATTTCTGACTCCCAGGTCACTGCCTAAAAGTGTGCCCATCATAAGTGATCCTTGGCGCATGCGAAGATGCCTCCCGCCATGCACCTGTCATTGCAGACTTGCAACAATCACCGTTCACGTCCTTGTCCCAGTGCAGCGTTCAGTTGTCCCTACCCCATTCCTTGGAATGCAAGCGCAAGTATGCAGCCAGCCAGCCACCCACCCACAGGCTGCAATACTATACTGCCAAATTTTTGACAGCTGCTTGCACTTGAATTGTGGCCTTTTAGGCTCGTGGAGGCGGAAGCTTTTCATAACCTCATGCCAGCGGTGGCCGGGTGTCCATACTCGGTCCCCAGCCGCCACTGTTTCTCCCGGTGTCATCTCCGCCTTCCACAAGCACGGGTCCCACAACATTACCGTGCCCTCCCCAGTGCACTTACTGGGAAGGACCGCCTAACCACAAACACGTGGACAGGTGAATGTGGCCAGGAATGGTACGGAGCCAGTCCACAGCTTTTTCTGCTGAGTTGTATTTCACCACAGCCATATTCTTTAGCTTGGTGAAAGGACTTGAGAACCCATATCTACCCAGCTGTCATTTCTCCCAAGAAGTCCTCTAAAGCTGCTTTCACTTGAAATGAGGCCTTTTAGGCTCGTCGAGGCGGAAGTGTGGCGCCCCTGCGGGTTCAGTCGCCACAGAGGTACTGCATCTCACCCAGAGGTATGGTATCTCACTCTCAGGTAAGGATAGAGTGCTGCCCGGGACCCTAACACCTGCATCCAACATGTCCACTTCAGTAGGGCAGGGCGAGATTGCTCCTAAGGGAGAGCACAGTCCCTGGTCCCTGGCTGGAGTGGAGGGGAACAAAGTGAGGGGGAACCATGTAGAGGGTGTGGGTGGAGGACGTAGATCAAGGGAGCACTTCAATAGTTGTATAAAAAGAGGAGCCACCTTGAGAGAGTGTGGTCAGTTGGAGGAGGAAAGTGAGGGGAGTAGAGGCTCTGCAGGAGCTCTGCTCCGGAGGCGGGCCTAGTGAGAGGCCCAGAAGAAGGAGAGAAGAGAGGAGAGGAGCAGGAAGGAAGGCTCCAGGAGGAACGAGGGGATCCTAGGGGTACGGGCACTGCTGGAGGCCACCTGTATGCCCGAATCTACCTGGTGTGGAGGGATCAAGCCGCAGAGGGGACCGGCCCCTAAACTAGTGGAGAACTGCAAGGCTCAGCTACAAACCGGAGGCTGCTGTACTTGCAAGGTGCAGTTGCCACTACCACAATTACATCGCCAAAAAGGTGGCCACAGAGGGTCCAGGGGACTGCAGGTCGCCCGACAAGACCCATCGCTACCGGATTGGGACACTGATTGTAAGGCGCAGGGCAGGAGGGTGAGAGCCAGCGCAGAAAGACGACTGAGAAAGGCACATACAAAGGGGTCCTGTCAGGCACTCTTGAACTGCCTGAGGGATTGCTGAACCCCTGCCTGGTGAACGCAGCGTGACGTGGGAGGCTGTAAGCTGGACAGTGCAACCTGAGGAACTTAACAACTGTGAGTAAACTCGGAAGACTGCACCCCACTGTCTCTGTGATTATTATCTGCGCCATCACCCCAGCACTACAACGCACAGCATCACCTATAACATCTACAACATCTACACTGCCCTGGAGCTAAGCTCTACCTGTGGAGAGCCACACCAGCTTTGCTGCACTAACATCAGCTCCAGAGGACCTGCTCCGCAGCGGCGGCTCCCTTTTGCCGCATATCACAGGTGGTGTCACAAACTATATATATAAAACTTTATTAATTCCCCTGTAAATATTCCCCTTTGGATTGACCGCCCTGGGTCACGGACCGGGTCACCGGCACTGTGACATCACTCCTAGCAACGACCGGCCAGGTACCGAGTACCAGGGGGCGCGTCAGAAGCTTTTTATAACCTCATGCCGGCGGCGGCCGGGTGTCCATACTTGGTCCCCAGCGGCCGCTATTTCTCCCGGTATCGTCTCTGCCTTCCACAAGCACGGGTCCCACAACATTACCTGTGCCCTCCCCAGTGCACTTACTGGGAAGGACCGCCTAACCACAAACACGTGGACAGGTGAATGTGGCAAGGGACGGTACAGAGCCAGTCCACAGCTTTTTTTGCTGAGAGTAGTATTTAGCTCGGTGAAAGGACTGGCATAGAGGGAATCCGTATCTACCCTGGGTGTCATTTCTCCCAGGAAGTCCTCTAATGCAGCTTGCTGCAGAAGCAATGGCAGCCCGTCTAACATCAACTCGCACTTGTCGGTGGTGCTTTGACACACAAACATCTTTCTTTGCGCATTTAATTTCATTAATACAGAGTTGGACAATGGCATGTTCTGCAATGCGGTTTAAGAAATAACATGCATAAGCATGTCCGATCCACATTAAAAAGCAGCCATAGAGTGTCCGGGAACCTTCCCCCACAATTTTGTTAGCCAGGTCTGCTTCTCGGCAGGGTTGGACGGGCTCACCAGAGAACTAGAGACTCCTCCGGTGGGCCCTGGCTTCTCCTTCAGGAGAGTTCATAGTGCCAAGGTGAGGCCATGATGATGATAGAGGCCACCATCTGCTTAGTTTTCTGTTACTTGGAATGCAAGCGCAAGTATGCAGCCAGCCACCCACCCACCCACAGGCCGCAACACTAAGCTGGCAGATTTCTGGGCAGCTGCTTGCACTTGAAATATGGTCTTTTAGGCTCGTGGAGGCGGAAACTTTTCACAATCTCATGACGGCGGTGGCCGGGTGTCCATACTTGGTCCCCAGCAGCCATTGTTTCTCCCGGTGTCGTCTCTGCCTTCCACAAGCACGAGTCCCACATTACCGATGTCCTCCCCAGTTCACTTACTGTTAAGGACCACCTAACCACAAACACGTGGACAGGTGAATGTGGCCAGGGACGGTACGGAGCCAGTCCACAGCTTTTTTGCTGAGTTGTATTTCACCACATCCATATTCTTTAGCTTGGTGAAAGGACTTGGGAAACCATATCTACCCAGCTGTCATTTCTCCCAGGAAGTCCTCTACAGCTGCTTTCACTTGAAATGAGGCCTTTTAGGCTCATGGAGGCGGAAGCTTTTCACAACCTCATGCCGGCGGCGACTGGGTATCCATACTCGGTCCCCAGCCGCCATTATTTTTCCCGGTATCGTCTCCATCTTCCACAAGCACGGGTCCCACAACATTACCCGTGCCATCCCCAGTGTACTTACTGGGAAGGACCGCCTACCCACAAACACGTGGACAGGTGAATGTGGCCAGGGAGGGAACGGAGCCAGTCCACAGCTTTTTTTGATGAGAGTTGTTTTTAGCTCGGTGAAAGGACTGGCATGAAGGGAAACCGTATCTACTCTGGGTGTCATTTCTCCATCACCAGGTTAAGCCCTTTGTCACACACGACCATGCCTGGCTGTATGTTCAGCGGTGAGAGCCACAGATCAGGATGCTGTGTTACAGCTTTCAACAACTCTGCAGCTCTGGGCAGTTTGTCAATTAGGCATTAAGCATGTTATCTTCAGCACAGCCTGTTGCCGCTTGGCCAAGGCAGTGCTGCAGTGCTGTCAGCTTGTGACTGATGTGGTAATTTCGGAGATGGAGGAGGAGGTGCAGGAGCTGAACAATGTGATTACATTGAGGTTAAATTGGTGACGCTGTTTTTATACTAAAGAAAGATCCTATTGTTTTGGTTTTTTTACGTTATTTTTTAAGACAAATGCATTCACCGGGAAATGTCATTTTAACATTTTACTACCTTATCTGGCAATGTGGTGTGTGACACATCATCAGACACATCCTATTTATTTATGATGGAGGGACTCTGAAAGTCATAAAGCCTATTTTTATAGGGCCATAAGACGACCCTTACTATTCTTAAAAGGCCAGCAGTCGGACCTCGCTATTGTTAGAGAGCCATCATCCGGCTATCCTTTGTTGTTCCCATTATTAACAAGTGGGTATCCTATACTGTTATTGCGTATCCAGTGACTGCAAGAGCAGCCAAAAATTTGGAGTCACTCCCAATACCCCTTCGAAGAGAAATAGAGGAGGGTATCAGTAAAAAAAATCTTCCCATTATAAAGGAGCGGGTCTCCTATAGTAGTAATGCCCATGCAGTGACAGCAAAGACTGCCAAAATTTGGGAAAAACCCCACTAAGAATTTAAAGACACATACAGCAGGGCAACAGTAACGACAAATTCCCATTAGAAAGGAGAGAGTCTGCTATACAGTTACAGGGTATGCAGAGTCCAACGGCTGACCAATTTTAGGAAAAACCCCACTAAGAATTTAAAGACACATAGAGCAGGGCCACAGTAACGACAAATTCCCATTAGAAAGGAGAGAGTCTGCTATATAGTTATAGGGTATGCAGTGAGACCAACGGCTGACCAATTTTAAGAAAAACCCCACTAAGAATTTAAATACACATAGAGCAGGGCCACAGTAACGACAAATTCCCATTAGAAAGGAGAGAGTCTGCTATACAGTTATAGGGTATGCAGTGAGTCCAACGGCTGACCAATTTTAGGAAAAACCCCATTAAGAATTTAAAGACACAGCGCAGGGTCCCAGTAACGTCAAATTCCCATTAGAAAGGATAGAGTCTGCTATAGAGTTGTAGGGTATGCAGTGAGTCCAACGGCTGACCAATTTTAGGAAAAACTCCACTAAGATTTTAAAGACACATAGAGCAGGGCCACAGTAACGATAAATTCCCATTAGAAAGGAGAGAGTCTGCTATACAGTTATAGGGTATGCAGTGAGTTCAAACGCTGACCAATTTTAGGAAAAACCCCACTAAGAATTTAAAGACACATAGAGCAGGGCCACAGTAACGACAAATTCCCATTAGAAAGGAGAGAGTCCGCTATACAGTTATAGGGTATGCAGTGAGTTCAAAGGCTGACCAATTTTAGGAAAAATCCCACTAAGAATTTAAAGACACACAGAGCAGGGCCACAGTAATGACAAATTCCCTTTAGAAAGGAGAGAGTCTGCTATACAGTTATAGGGTATGCAGTGAGTCCAACGGCTGAACAATTTTAACAAGTATGACATGTTCCTATTAGAAAGGAGAGGGTCTGCTATACAGTTATAGGGTATGCATTGAGTCCAACGGCTGAACAATTTGAGGAAAAACCCCACTAAGAATTTAAAGACACATAGAGCAGGGCCATAGTAGCGACAAATTCCCATTAGAAAGGAGAGAGTCTGCTATACAGTTATAGGGTATGCAGTGAGTCCAATGGCTGACCAATTTTAGGAAAAACCCCACTAAGAATTTAAAGACACAGAGCAGGACCACAGTAACGACAAATTCCCATTAGAAAGGAGAGAGTCTGCTATACAGTGAGAGGGTATGCAGTGAGTCCAAAGGCTGACCAATTTTAGGAAAAACCCCACTAAGAATTTAAAGACATATAGAGCAGGGTCACAGTAGCGACAAATTCCCATTAGAAAGGAGAGAGTCTGCTATACAGTTATAGGGTATGCAGTGAGTCTAATGGCTGACCAATTTTAGGAAAAACCCCGCTAAGAATTTAAAGACACAGAGCAGGGCCACAGTAACGTCAAATTCCCATTAGAAAGGATAGAGTCTGCTATACAGTTGTAGGGTATGCAGTGAGTTCAACGGCTGACCAATTTTAGGAAAAACCCCACTAAGATTTTAAAGACACATAGAGCAGGGCCACAGTAACAACAAATTCCCATTAGAAAGGAGAGAGTCTGTTATACAGTTATAGGGTATGCAGTGAGTCCAAAGGCTGACAAATTTTAGGAAAAACCCCACTAAGAATTTAAAGACACATAGAGCAGGGCCACAGTAATGATAAATGCACGTTAGAAAGGAGAGAGTCTACTATACAGTTATAAGGTATGCAGTGAGTCCAAAGGCTGAACAATTTTAGAAAAACCCTACTAAGAATTTAAAGACACATAGAGCAGGGCCACAGTAACGACAAATTCTCATTAGAAAGGAGAGAGTCTGCTATACAGTTATAGGGTATGCAATTGTGGCACCCTGCTGTTTACAGGTACCACAGGACCCAAAAGGGTGCATGGACGGACTTCTTCACAAGAGGCCGTCATTACATACAAACACCTCCACTCTTCCACCTCATACCACCAGAGGGAGCCCGATAGGGATATATATATGGAGGGTGGAGCCAGGTAGTCAGTCAGACAGAGGTTCAGTTAGTCTGGGGAGAGCGTGCTGACGCTGAGAGCAGCGAAGATGCAGCACGTCTGCTGCTGTATTGAGGGCCCCGAGTGTGGCCGGAGGCTAAGAGGAGAGGAGAGAGGAGTTGAGGGGGGCAGAGGAGCATCATAGGCTCACCCCCGAGTACATAAACCGGACACCGGGTCCGCGCCTACAGGGTCACTTTATACCCAGTAGGGATCACCGGCATACCAGGAGGACTACAAGTCCCTGGCCAACCTAAAGCTAAACCCATTACAGGACCAGGAACCACGAAGGCCCCGGCGCCCAGGGATAGTGGTTGCCAGCGGAAGGTCCTACTACCAAGCGACAGGTGAAGGAACAGCACGACACAGAAGCTAGGCCCAGTTGCTGGCTGGCCAGGAGCTTAGAGAGAGGGAGACATGGACCAGGAGTACCTATACCCGTTCACTGGGGAGAAATCCGTAAGTGCACCCTTCCTACCGAGTACCCTGGACCGTACCTGACATCCGCACCAGTAAAGGTATTGAAGCGAATCCCCTGTCTCTGTCAGTTACTCCTGCTGCGGCATCCCGACTGCACTACAAGCCCCAGCATCACCACCCACCATCAAACTCTACACTGCCCTTAGGCCCGCTCCACCTGTGGGAAGCTGTTCTATCCTAGCTGTCTATCAACTGCCTCAGAGGTCTGCAGCAGCGCTGGTACAAATTACCAGTAACCACAGATGGCGTCGCGATCAAACTACAAATCCCATATAAACGATCCCCTTTTTGTTGACCGCCAAGGGCCACGGACTGGGCCAGCCACTGTGACATATTCCCCCCCAGCATCCATAGGCACGGACACGGAGTACCCCACTGCCCTGGGGGCGCGTCACAGTGAGTCCAACGGCTGACCAATTTCAGGAAAAACCCCACTAAAAATTTAAAGACACACAGAGCAGGGCTACAGTAACAAGTACGACATGTTCCCATTAGAAAGGAGAGGGTCTGCTATACAGTTATAGGGTATGCAGTGAGTCCAACAGCTGAACAATTTTAGGAAAAGCCCCACTAAGAATTTAAAGACACATAAAGCAGGGCCAAAGGAATGACAAATTCCCATTAGAAAGGAGAGAGTCTGCTATACAGTTATAGGGTATGCAGTGAGTCCAACGGCTGACCAATTTTAGGAAAAACCCCACTAAGAATATAAAGACGCATAGAGCAGGGCTACAGTAACGACAAATTACCATTAAAAAGGAGAGAGTCTGCTATACAGTTATAGGGTATCTAGTGAGTCCAACGGCTGACCAATTTTAGGAAAAACCCGACTAAGAATATAAAGACACATAGAGCAGGGCCACATTAACGATAAATTCACATTAGAAAGGAGAGAGTCTGCTATACAGTTATAGGGTATGCAGTGAGTCCAAAGGCTGACCAATTTTAAGAAAAACCCCACTAAGAATTTAAAGACATATAGAGCAGGGCCACAGTAATGAAAAATTCCCATTAGAAAGGAGAGAGTGTGCTATACAGTTATAGGGTATGCAGTGCGTCAAACGGCTGACCAATTTTAGGAAAAACCCCACTAAGAATTTAAAGACACATATAGCAGGGCCACAGTAACGAAAAATTCCTATTAGAAAGGAGAGAGTCTGCTATACAGTTATAGGGTATCCAGTGAGTCCAATGGCTGACCAATTTTAGGAAAAACCTCACTAAGAATTTAAAGACACACAAAGCAGGGCCACAGTAACAAGTACGACATGTTCCCATTAGAAACGAGAGGGCCTGCTATACAGTTATAGGGTATGCACTGAGTCCAACGGCTGACTAATTTTAGGAAAAACCCCACTAAGAATATAAAGACACATAGAGCAGGGCCACAGTAACGACAAATTACCAATAAAAAGGAGAGAGTCTGCTATACAGTTATAGGGTACGCAGTGAGTCCAACGGCTGACCAATTTTAGGAAAAACCCGACTTAGAATATAAAGACAAATAGAGCAGGGCCACAGTAACGATAAATTCACATTAGAAAGGAGAGAGTCTGCTATACAGTTATAGGGTATGCAGTGAGTCCAAAGGCTGACCAATTTTAAGAAAAACCCCACTAAGAATTTAAAGACACATAGAGCAGGGCCACAGAAACGAAAAATTCCCATTAGAAAGGAGAGAGTGTGCTATACAGTTATAGGGTAAGCAGTGAGTCCAACGGCTGACCAATTTTAGGAAAAACCCCACTAAGAATTTAAAGACACATAGAGCAGGGCCACAGTAATGAAAAATTCCCATTATAAAGGAGAGAGTCTGCTATACAGTTATAGGGTATGCAGTGAGTCCAACGGCTGACCAATTTTAGGAAAAAACCCACTAAGAATTTAAAGACACATAGAGCAGGGCCACAGTAACAAAAAATTCCCATTAGAAAGGAGAGAGTCTGCTATACAGTTATAGGGTATGCAGTGAGTACAACGGCAGACCAATTTTAGGATAAAACCCTCTAAGAATTTAAAGACACACAAAGCAGGGCCACAGTAACAAGTACGACATGTTCCCATTAGAAAGGAGAGGGTCTGCTATACAGTTATAGGGTATGCAGTGAGTCCAACGGCTGAAGAATTTTAGGAAAAACCCCACTAAGAATTTAAAGACACATAGAACAGGGTCACAGTAACAACAAATTCCCAATAGAAAGGATAGAGTCTGCTATACAGTTTTAGGGTATGCAGTGAGTCCAAAGGCTGACCAATTTTAGGAAAAACCCCACTAAGAATTTAAAGACACATAGAGTAGGGCCACAGTAATGACAAATTACCATTAGACAGGAAAGAGTCTGCTATACAGTTATAGGGTATGCAGTGAGTCCAACGGCTGAACAATTTTAGGAAAAACCACAGTAAGAATTTTAAAGACACATGGAGCAGGGCCACAGTAACGACAAATTCCCATTCGAAAGGAAAGAGTCTGCTATACAGTTATAGGGTATGCAGTGGGTCCAACGGCTGACCAATTTTAGGAAAAACCTCACTAAGAATTTAAAGACACACAAAGCAGGGCCACAGTAACAAGTACGACATGTTCCCATTAGAAAGGATAGGGTCTGCTATATAGTTATAGGGTATGCAGTGAGTCCAACGGCTGAACAATTTTAGGAAAAACCCCGCTAAGAATTTAAAGACATATAGAGCAGGGCCACAGTAATGACAAATTCCCATTATAAAGGAGAGAGTCTGCTATACAGTTATAGGATATGCAGTGAGTCCAAAGGCTGACCAATTTTAGGAAAAAACCCACTAAGAATTTAAAGACACACAGAGTAGAGCCACAGTAACATTTACAACATGTTCCCATTAGAAAGGAGAGGGCCTGCTATACAGTTATAGGGTATGCCGTGAGTCCAACGGCTGATCAATTTTAGGAAAAGCCCCACTAAGAATTTAAAGACACATAGAGCAGGGCCACACTAACGACAAATTCCCATTAGAAAGGAGAGAGTCTGCTATACAGTTATAGGGTATGCAGTGAGTCCAATGGCTGACCAATTTTAGGAAAAACCCCACTAAGAATATAAAGACATATAGAGCAGGGCCACAGTAACGACAAATTACCATAAAAAAGGAGAGAGTCTGCTATACAGTTATAGGGTATGCAGTGAGTCCAATGGCTGACCAATTTTAGGAAAAACCCCACTAAGAATATAAAGACATATAGAGCAGGGCCACAGTAACAACAAATTCCCATTAAAAAGGAGAGAGTCTGCTGTACAGTTATAGGGTATGCAGTGAGTCCAACGGCTGAACAATTTTAACAAGTATGACATGTTCCTATTAGAAAGGAGAGGGTCTGCTATACAGTTATAGGGTATGCATTGAGTCCAACGGCTGAACAATTTGAGGAAAAACCCCACTAAGAATTTAAAGACACATAGAGCAGGGCCATAGTAGCGACAAATTCCCATTAGAAAGGAGAGAGTCTGCTATACAGTTATAGGGTATGCAGTGAGTCCAATGGCTGACCAATTTTAGGAAAAACCCCACTAAGAATTTAAAGACACAGAGCAGGACCACAGTAACGACAAATTCCCATTAGAAAGGAGAGAGTCTGCTATACAGTGAGAGGGTATGCAGTGAGTCCAAAGGCTGACCAATTTTAGGAAAAACCCCACTAAGAATTTAAAGACATATAGAGCAGGGTCACAGTAGCGACAAATTCCCATTAGAAAGGAGAGAGTCTGCTATACAGTTATAGGGTATGCAGTGAGTCTAATGGCTGACCAATTTTAGGAAAAACCCCGCTAAGAATTTAAAGACACAGAGCAGGGCCACAGTAACGTCAAATTCCCATTAGAAAGGATAGAGTCTGCTATACAGTTGTAGGGTATGCAGTGAGTTCAACGGCTGACCAATTTTAGGAAAAACCCCACTAAGATTTTAATGACACATAGAGCAGGGCCACAGTAACAACAAATTCCCATTAGAAAGGAGAGAGTCTGTTATACAGTTATAGGGTATGCAGTGAGTCCAAAGGCTGACAAATTTTAGGAAAAACCCCACTAAGAATTTAAAGACACATAGAGCAGGGCCACAGTAATGATAAATGCACGTTAGAAAGGAGAGAGTCTACTATACAGTTATAAGGTATGCAGTGAGTCCAAAGGCTGAACAATTTTAGAAAAACCCTACTAAGAATTTAAAGACACATAGAGCAGGGCCACAGTAACGACAAATTCTCATTAGAAAGGAGAGAGTCTGCTATACAGTTATAGGGTATGCAATTGTGGCACCCTGCTGTTTACAGGTACCACAGGACCCAAAAGGGTGCATGGACGGACTTCTTCACAAGAGGCCGTCATTACATACAAACACCTCCACTCTTCCACCTCATACCACCAGAGGGAGCCCGATAGGGATATATATATGGAGGGTGGAGCCAGGTAGTCAGTCAGACAGAGGTTCAGTTAGTCTGGGGAGAGCGTGCTGACGCTGAGAGCAGCGAAGATGCAGCACGTCTGCTGCTGTATTGAGGGCCCCGAGTGTGGCCGGAGGCTAAGAGGAGAGGAGAGAGGAGTTGAGGGGGGCAGAGGAGCATCATAGGCTCACCCCCGAGTACATAAACCGGACACCGGGTCCGCGCCTACAGGGTCACTTTATACCCAGTAGGGATCACCGGCATACCAGGAGGACTACAAGTCCCTGGCCAACCTAAAGCTAAACCCATTACAGGACCAGGAACCACGAAGGCCCCGGCGCCCAGGGATAGTGGTTGCCAGCGGAAGGTCCTACTACCAAGCGACAGGTGAAGGAACAGCACGACACAGAAGCTAGGCCCAGTTGCTGGCTGGCCAGGAGCTTAGAGAGAGGGAGACATGGACCAGGAGTCCCTATACCCGTTCACTGGGGAGAAATCCGTAAGTGCACCCTTCCTACCGAGTACCCTGGACCGTACCTGACATCCGCACCAGTAAAGGTATTGAAGCGAATCCCCTGTCTCTGTCAGTTACTCCTGCTGCGGCATCCCGACTGCACTACAAGCCCCAGCATCACCACCCACCATCAAACTCTACACTGCCCTTAGGCCCGCTCCACCTGTGGGAAGCTGTTCTATCCTAGCTGTCTATCAACTGCCTCAGAGGTCTGCAGCAGCGCTGGTACAAATTACCAGTAACCACAGATGGCGTCGCGATCAAACTACAAATCCCATATAAACGATCCCCTTTTTGTTGACCGCCAAGGGCCACGGACTGGGCCAGCCACTGTGACATATTCCCCCCCAGCATCCATAGGCACGGACACGGAGTACCCCACTGCCCTGGGGGCGCGTCACAGTGAGTCCAACAGCTGACCAATTTTAGGAAAAACCCCACAAAAAATTTAAAGACACACAGAGCAGGGCTACAGTAACAAGTACGACATATTCCCATTAGAAAGGAGAGGGTCTGCTATACAGTTATAGGGTATGCAGTGAGTCCAACAGCTGAACAATTTTAGGAAAAGCCCCACTAAGAATTTAAAGACACATAAAGCAGGGCCAAAGGAATGACAAATTCCCATTAGAAAGGAGAGAGTCTGCTATACAGTTATAGGGTATGCAGTGAGTCCAACGGCTGACCAATTTTAGGAAAAACCCCACTAAGAATATAAAGACGCATAGAGCAGGGCTACAGTAACGACAAATTACCATTAAAAAGGAGAGAGTCTGCTATACAGTTATAGGGTATCTAGTGAGTCCAACGGCTGACCAATTTTAGGAAAAACCCGACTAAGAATATAAAGACACATAGAGCAGGGCCACATTAACGATAAATTCACATTAGAAAGGAGAGAGTCTGCTATACAGTTATAGGGTATGCAGTGAGTCCAAAGGCTGACCAATTTTAAGAAAAACCCCACTAAGAATTTAAAGACATATAGAGCAGGGCCACAGCAATGAAAAATTCCCATTAGAAAGGAGAGAGTGTGCTATACAGTTATAGGGTATGCAGTGCGTCAAACGGCTGACCAATTTTAGGAAAAACCCCACTAAGAATTTAAAGACACATATAGCAGGGCCACAGTAACGAAAAATTCCTATTAGAAAGGAGAGAGTCTGCTATACAGTTATAGGGTATCCAGTGAGTCCAATGGCTGACCAATTTTAGGAAAAACCTCACTAAGAATTTAAAGACACACAAAGCAGGGCCACAGTAACAAGTACGACATGTTCCCATTAGAAACGAGAGGGCCTGCTAAACAGTTATAGGGTATGCACTGAGTCCAACGGCTGACCAATTTTAGGAAAAACCCCACTAAGAATATAAAGACACATAGAGCAGGGCCACAGTAACGACAAATTACCAATAAAAAGGAGAGAGTCTGCTATACAGTTATAGGGTATGCAGTGAGTCCAACGGCTGACCAATTTTAGGAAAAACCCGACTTAGAATATAAAGACAAATAGAGCAGGGCCACAGTAACGATAAATTCACATTAGAAAGGAGAGAGTCTGCTATACAGTTATAGGGTATGCAGTGAGTCCAAAGGCTGACCAATTTTAAGAAAAACCCCACTAAGAATTTAAAGACACATAGAGCAGGGCCACAGAAACGAAAAATTCCCATTAGAAAGGAGAGAGTGTGCTATACAGTTATAGGGTAAGCAGTGAGTCCAACGGCTGACCAATTTTAGGAAAAACCCCACTAAGAATTTAAAGACACATAGAGCAGGGCCACAGTAATGAAAAATTCCCATTATAAAGGAGAGAGTCTGCTATACAGTTATAGGGTATGCAGTGAGTCCAACGGCTGACCAATTTTAGGAAAAAACCCACTAAGAATTTAAAGACACATAGAGCAGGGCCACAGTAACAAAAAATTCCCATTAGAAAGGAGAGAGTCTGCTATACAGTTATAGGGTATGCAGTGAGTCCAACGGCAGACCAATTTTAGGATAAAACCCTCTAAGAATTTAAAGACACACAAAGCAGGGCCACAGTAACAAGTACGACATGTTCCCATTAGAAAGGAGAGGGTCTGCTATACAGTTATAGGGTATGCAGTGAGTCCAACGGCTGAAGAATTTTAGGAAAAACCCCACTAAGAATTTAAAGACACATAGAACAGGGTCACAGTAACAACAAATTCCCAATAGAAAGGATAGAGTCTGCTATACAGTTTTAGGGTATGCAGTGAGTCCAAAGGCTGACCAATTTTAGGAAAAACCCCACTAAGAATTTAAAAACACATAGAGTAGGGCCACAGTAATGACAAATTACCATTAGACAGGAAAGAGTCTGCTATACAGTTATAGGGTATGCAGTGAGTCCAACGGCTGAACAATTTTAGGAAAAACCACAGTAAGAATTTTAAAGACACATGGAGCAGGGCCACAGTAACGACAAATTCCCATTAGAAAGGAAAGAGTCTGCTATACAGTTATAGGGTATGCAGTGGGTCCAACGGCTGACCAATTTTAGGAAAAACCTCACTAAGAATTTAAAGACACACAAAGCAGGGCCACAGTAACAAGTACGACATGTTCCCATTAGAAAGGAGAGGGTCTGCTATATAGTTATAGGGTATGCAGTGAGTCCAACGGCTGAACAATTTTAGGAAAAACCCCGCTAAGAATTTAAAGACATATAGAGCAGGGCCACAGTAATGACAAATTCCCATTATAAAGGAGAGAGTCTGCTATACAGTTATAGGATATGCAGTGAGTCCAAAGGCTGACCAATTTTAGGAAAAACCCCACTAAGAATTTAAAGACACACAGAGTAGAGCCACAGTAACATTTACAACATGTTCCCATTAGAAAGGAGAGGGCCTGCTATACAGTTATAGGGTATGCCGTGAGTCCAACGGCTGATCAATTTTAGGAAAAGCCCCACTAAGAATTTAAAGACACATAGAGCAGGGCCACACTAACGACAAATTCCCATTAGAAAGGAGAGAGTCTGCTATACAGTTATAGGGTATGCAGTGAGTCCAATGGCTGACGAATTTTAGGAAAAACCCCACTAAGAATATAAAGACATATAGAGCAGGGCCACAGTAACGACAAATTACCATAAAAAAGGAGAGAGTCTGCTATACAGTTATAGGGTATGCAGTGAGTCCAACGGCTGACCAATTTTAGGAAAAAACCCACGAAGAATTTAAAGACACATAGAGCAGGGCCACAGTAACAAAAAATTCCCATTAGAAAGGAGAGAGTCTGCTATACAGTTATAGGGTATGCAGTGAGTCCAACGGCTGAACAATTTTAGGATAAACCCCACTAAGAATTTAAAGACACATAGAGCAGGGTCACAGTAAAGACAAATTCCCATTAGAAAGGATAGAGTCTGCTATACAGTTGTAGGGTATGCAGTGAGTCCAAAGGCTGACCAATTTTAGGAAAAACCCCACTAAGAATTTAAAGACACATAGAACAGGGCCACAGTAACGACAAATTCCCATTAGAAAGGAAAGACAGTTATAGGGTATGCAGTGAGTCCAACGGCTGAACAATTTTAGGAAAAACCCCACTAAGAATTTAAAGACACATAGAGCAGGGCCACAGTAACAACAAATTCCCATTAGAAAGTAATGATTCAGCTATACAGTTATAGGGTATGCAGTGAGTCCAATGGCTGACCAATTTTAGGAAAAACCCCACTAAGAATTTAAAGACACATAGAGCAGGGCCACAGTGACGACAAATTCCCATTAGAAATTAGAGAGTCTGCTATACAGTTATAGGGTATGCAGTGAGTCCAACGGCTGACCAATTTTAGGAAAAACCCCACTAAGAATTTAAAGACACATAGAGCAGGGCCACAGTAACGACAAATTTCCATTAGAAAGGAAAGAGTCTGCTATACAGTTATAGGGTATGCAGTGAGTCCAACGGCTGACCAATTTTAGGAAAAACCCCACTAAGAATTTAAAGACACATAGAGCAGGGCCACAGTAATGACAAATTCCCATTAGAAAGTAGAGAGTCTGCTACACAGTTATAGGGTATGCAGTGAGTCCAACGGCTGACCAATTTTAGGAAAAACCTCACTAAGAATTTAAAGACACACAAAGCAGGGCCACAGTAACAAGTACGACATGTTCCCATTAGAAAGGAGAAGGTCTGCTATACAGTTATAGGGTATGCAGTGAGTCCAACAGCTGACCAATTTTAGGAAAATCCCCATTAAGAATTTAAAGACACATAAAGCAGGGCCACAGTAACGACAAATTCCCATTAGAAAGGATAGAGTCTGCTATACAGTTGTAGGGTATGCAGTGAGTCCAACGGCTGAACAATTTTAGGAAAAACCCCACTAAGAATTTAAAGACACATAGAGCAGGGCCACAGTAACAACAAATTCCCATTAGAAAGTAAAGAGTCTGCTATACAGTTATAGGGTATGCAGTGAGTCCAACGGCTGACCAATTTTAGGAAAAACACCACTAAGAATTTAAAGACACATAGAGCAGGGCCACAGTAACGACAAATTCCCATTAGAAAGTAGAGAGTCTGCTATACAGTTATAGGGTATGCAGTGAGTCCAACGGCTGACCAATTTTAGGAAAAACCTCACTAAGAATTTAAACACACACAAAGCAGGGCCACAGTAACAAGTACGACATGTTCCCATTAGAAAGGAGAGGGTCTGCTATACAGTTATAGGGTATGCAGTGAGTCCAACGGCTGACCATTTTTAGGAAAAACCCCATTAAGAATTTAAAGACACATAGAGCAGGGCCAAAGGAATGACAAATTCCCATTAGAAAGGAGAGAGTCTGCTATACAGTTATAGGGTATGCAGTGAGTCCAACGGCTGACCAATTTTAGGAAAAACCCCACTAAGAATATAAAGACGCATAGAGCAGGGCTACAGTAACGACAAATTACCATTAAAAAGGAGAGAGTCTGCTATACAGTTATAGGGTATCTAGTGAGTCCAACGGCTGACCAATTTTAGGAAAAACCCGACTAAGAATATAAAGACACATAGAGCAGGGCCACATTAACGATAAATTCACATTAGAAAGGAGAGAGTCTGCTATACAGTTATAGGGTATGCAGTGAGTCCAAAGGCTGACCAATTTTAAGAAAAACCCCACTAAGAATTTAAAGACATATAGAGCAGGGCCACAGTAATGAAAAATTCCCATTAGAAAGGAGAGAGTGTGCTATACAGTTATAGGGTATGCAGTGCGTCAAACGGCTGACCAATTTTAGGAAAAACCCCACTAAGAATTTAAAGACACATATAGCAGGGCCACAGTAACGAAAAATTCCTATTAGAAAGGAGAGAGTCTGCTATACAGTTATAGGGTATCCAGTGAGTCCAATGGCTGACCAATTTTAGGAAAAACCTCACTAAGAATTTAAAGACACACAAAGCAGGGCCACAGTAACAAGTACGACATGTTCCCATTAGAAACGAGAGGGCCTGCTATACAGTTATAGGGTATGCACTGAGTCCAACGGCTGACCAATTTTAGGAAAAACCCCACTAAGAATATAAAGACACATAGAGCAGGGCCACAGTAACGACAAATTACCAATAAAAAGGAGAGAGTCTGCTATACAGTTATAGGGTATGCAGTGAGTCCAACGGCTGACCAATTTTAGGAAAAACCCGACTTAGAATATAAAGACAAATAGAGCAGGGCCACAGTAACGATAAATTCACATTAGAAAGGAGAGAGTCTGCTATACAGTTATAGGGTATGCAGTGAGTCCAAAGGCTGACCAATTTTAAGAAAAACCCCACTAAGAATTTAAAGACACATAGAGCAGGGCCACAGAAACGAAAAATTCCCATTAGAAAGGAGAGAGTGTGCTATACAGTTATAGGGTAAGCAGTGAGTCCAACGGCTGACCAATTTTAGGAAAAACCCCACTAAGAATTTAAAGACACATAGAGCAGGGCCACAGTAATGAAAAATTCCCATTATAAAGGAGAGAGTCTGCTATACAGTTATAGGGTATGCAGTGAGTCCAACGGCTGACCAATTTTAGGAAAAAACCCACTAAGAATTTAAAGACACATAGAGCAGGGCCACAGTAACAAAAAATTCCCATTAGAAAGGAGAGAGTCTGCTATACAGTTATAGGGTATGCAGTGAGTCCAACGGCAGACCAATTTTAGGATAAAACAATCTAAGAATTTAAAGACACACAAAGCAGGGCCACAGTAACAAGTTCGACATGTTCCCATTAGAAAGGAGATGGTCTGCTATACAGTTATAGGGTATGCAGTGAGTCCAACGGCTGAAGAATTTTAGGAAAAACCCCACTAAGAATTTAAAGACACATAGAACAGGGTCACAGTAACAACAAATTCCCATTAGAAAGGATAGAGTCTGCTATACAGTTTTAGGGTATGCAGTGAGTCCAAAGGCTGACCAATTTTAGGAAAAACCCCACTAAGAATTTAAAGACACATAGAGTAGGGCCACAGTAATGACAAATTACCATTAGACAGGAAAGAGTCTGCTATACAGTTATAGGGTATGCAGTGAGTCCAACGGCTGAACAATTTTAGGAAAAACCACAGTAAGAATTTTAAAGACACATGGAGCAGGGCCACAGTAACGACAAATTCCCATTAGAAAGGAAAGAGTCTGCTATACAGTTATAGGGTATGCAGTGGGTCCAACGGCTGACCAATTTTAGGAAAAACCTCACTAAGAATTTAAAGACACACAAAGCAGGGCCACAGTAACAAGTACGACATGTTCCCATTAGAAGGGAGAGGGTCTGCTATATAGTTATAGGGTATGCAGTGAGTCCAACGGCTGAACAATTTTAGGAAAAACCCCGCTAAGAATTTAAAGACATATAGAGCAGGGCCACAGTAATGACAAATTCCCATTATAAAGGAGAGAGTCTGCTATACAGTTATAGGATATGCAGTGAGTCCAAAGGCTGACCAATTTTAGGAAAAAACCCACTAAGAATTTAAAGACACACAGAGTAGAGCCACAGTAACATTTACAACATGTTCCCATTAGAAAGGAGAGGGCCTGCTATACAGTTATAGGGTATGCCGTGAGTCCAACGGCTGATCAATTTTAGGAAAAGCCCCACTAAGAATTTAAAGACACATAGAGCAGGGCCACACTAACGACAAATTCCCATTAGAAAGGAGAGAGTCTGCTATACTGTTATAGGGTATGCAGTGAGTCCAATGGCTGACCAATTTTAGGAAAAACCCCACTAAGAATATAAAGACATATAGAGCAGGGCCACAGTAACGACAAATTACCATAAAAAAGGAGAGAGTCTGCTATACAGTTATAGGGTATGCAGTGAGTCCAACGGCTGACCAATTTTAGGAAAAAACCCACGAAGAATTTAAAGACACATAGAGCAGGGCCACAGTAACAAAAAATTCCCATTAGAAAGGAGAGAGTCTGCTATACAGTTATAGGGTATGCAGTGAGTCCAACGGCTGAACAATTTTAGGATAAACCCCACTAAGAATTAAAAGACACATAGAGCAGGGTCACAGTAAAGACAAGTTCCCATTAGAAAGGATAGAGTCTGCTATACAGTTGTAGGGTATGCAGTGAGTCCAAAGGCTGACCAATTTTAGGAAAAACCCCACTAAGAATTTAAAGACACATAGAGCAGGGCCACAGTAACGACAAATTCCCATTAGAAAGGAAAGACAGTTATAGGGTATGCAGTGAGTCCAACGGCTGAACAATTTTAGGAAAAACCCCACTAAGAATTTAAAGACACATAGAGCAGGGCCACAGTAACAACAATTTCCCATTAGAAAGTAAAGATTCAGCTATACAGTTATAGGGTATGCAGTGAGTCCAACGGCTGACCAATTTTAGGAAAAACCCCACTAAGAATTTAAAGACACATAGAGCAGGGCCACAGTGACGACAAATTCCCATTAGAAATTAGAGAGTCTGCTATACAGTTATAGGGTATGCAGTGAGTCCAACGGCTGACCAATTTTAGGAAAAACCCCACTAAGAATTTAAAGACACATAGAGCAGGGCCACAGTAACGACAAATTTCCATTAGAAAGGAAAGAGTCTGCTATACAGTTATAGGGTATGCAGTGAGTCCAACGGCTGACCAATTTTAGGAAAAACCCCACTAAGAATTTAAAGACACATAGAGCAGGGCCACAGTAATGACAAATTCCCATTAGAAAGTAGAGAGTCTGCTACACAGTTATAGGGTATGCAGTGAGTCCAACGGCTGACCAATTTTAGGAAAAACCTCACTAAGAATTTAAAGACACACAAAGCAGGGCCACAGTAACAAGTACGACATGTTCCCATTAGAAAGGAGAAGGTCTGCTATACAGTTATAGGGTATGCAGTGAGTCCAACAGCTGACCAATTTTAGGAAAATCCCCATTAAGAATTTAAAGACACATAAAGCAGGGCCACAGTAACGACAAATTCCCATTAGAAAGGATAGAGTCTGCTATACAGTTGTAGGGTATGCAGTGAGTCCAACGGCTGAACAATTTTAGGAAAAACCCCACTAAGAATTTAAAGACACATAGAGCAGGGCCACAGTAGCAACAAATTCCCATTAGAAAGTAAAGAGTCTGCTATACAGTTATAGGGTATGCAGTGAGTCCAACGGCTGACCAATTTTAGGAAAAACACCACTAAGAATTTAAAGACACATAGAGCAGGGCCACAGTAACGACAAATTCCCATTAGAAAGTAGAGAGTCTGCTATACAGTTATAGGGTATGCAGTGAGTCCAACGGCTGACCAATTTTAGGAAAAACCTCACTAAGAATTTAAACACACACAAAGCAGGGCCACAGTAACAAGTACGACATGTTCCCATTAGAAAGGAGAGGGTCTGCTATACAGTTATAGGGTATGCAGTGAGTCCAACGGCTGACCATTTTTAGGAAAAACCCCATTAAGAATTTAAAGACACATAGAGCAGGGCCACAGTAACGACAAATTCCCATTAGAAAGTAGAGAGTCTGCTATACAGTTATAGGGTATGCAGTGAGTCCAACGGCTGACCAATTTTAGGAAAAACCTCACTAAGAATTTAAAGACACACAAAGCAGGGCCACAGTAACAAGTACGACATGTTCCCATTAGAAAGAGAGGGTCTGCTATACAGTTATAGGGTATGCAGTGAGTCCAATGGCTGAACAATTTTAGGAAAAACCCCAGTAAGAATGTCATGACACATAGAGCAGGGCTACAGTAACACAAAATTCCCATTATAAAGGAGAGAGTCTGCTATACAGTTATAGGGTATGCAGTGAGTCCAACGGCTGACCAATTTTAGAAAAAACCCACTAAGAATTTAAAGACACATAGAGCAGGGCCACAGTAACAAAAAATTCCCATTAGAAAGGAGAGAGTCTGCTATACAGTTATAGGGTATGCAGTGAGTCCAACGGCTGACCAATTTTAGGATAAACCCTACTAAGAATTTGAAGACACACAAAGCAGGGCCACAGTAACAAGTACGACATGTTCCCATTAGAAAGAGGAGGGTCTGCTATACAGTTATAGGTAGTGTTGAGCATTCCGATACTGAAATATCGGGTATCGACCGATATTCGCGGTATCGGAATTCCGATACTTAATTCCGATACTTTTGCAATATTGTATACCGGAATCGGAAGTTCCCATAATGCAATGAGCCATTTTCATTTTATTCAGCCAATGAGGATCCTAAGAAGTGTGGGCACATCCTGTTAGGCATGTAGGCATCTTAACTAATGGCATGGCTGTGATTGGCTGCTGAAATGATGTCATGATGCACTATAAAAGCCGCCTCCGCCATTTTGAGCTCACTCTGCTGTGAATTCAGTTAGGGATAGGACGCTGTTGTTCTGAGGGACAGTTTTAGCTACCTATTTGGTCTATTCTGCTTTACCCAAGCTACTTTATAAATCGCTGTACCTTGCAGTGCTAGTGCACAGTTCTCTGTGCTGTTCACCGCTTTCTGCAAGGTCTCTGTGTGTGAGTGCAGCTCACCCTGTAGTGTGTGCTTCAGCCACGTCTGGTTATAGTGCACTCAGTGTGTGTCACTGCCTCATACATTGTCCTTTTTTGCCAATTCATAATTTTTCCTGATAGCTCCTATTAGTGTGGTGGTTCCATCCGTATTCAGCTAAATTGGTTCCAAACACACTATATAGGAGTAGATAGAGAAATTTTTTTGGTCTTGCAGCGCTAGTGCACAGTGCTCTGCATCTGTACTGTTCACCGCTGTCTGCAAGGTCTGGTGTGTGAGTGCAGCTCACCCTGTAGTGTGTGCTTCAACCACGTCTGGTTGTAGTGCACTCAGTGTGTGTCACTGCCTCATACATTGTCCTTTTTTGCCAATTCATAATTTTTCCTGATATCTCCTATTAGTGTGGTGGTTCCATCCGTATTCAGCTAAATTGGTTCCAAACACACTATATAGGAGGAGATAGAGAAATTTTTTTGGTCTTGCAGCACTAGTGCACAGTGCTCTGCATCTGTACTGTTCACCGCTGTCTGCAAGGTCTGGTGTGTGAGTGCAGCTCACCCTGTAGTGTGTGCTTCAACCACGTCTGGTTGTAGTGCACTCAGTGTGTGTCACTGCCTCATACATTGTCCTTTTTTGCCAATTCATAATTTTTCCTGATATCTCCTATTAGTGTTGTGGTTCCATCCGTATTCAGCTAAATTGGTTCCAAACACACTATATAGGAGTAGATAGAGAAATTTTTTTGGTCTTGCAGCGCTAGTGCACAGTGCTCTGCATCTGTACTGTTCACCGCTGTCTGCAAGGTCTGGTGTGAGTGCAGCTCACCCTGTAGTGTGTGCTTCAACCACGTCTGGTTGTAGTGCACTCAGTGTGTGTCACTGCCTCATACATTGTCCTTTTTTGCCAATTCATAATTTTTCCTGATTTCTCCTATTAGTATGGTGGTTCCATCCGTATTCAGCTAAATTGGTTCCAAACACACTATATAGGAGTAGTTAGAGGAGCCTTTCTGCTGCATTGGGCCCTGCAGCCCCAGCCAGATTAGTATTAGCCTATTTTTTGTAGCCTCATCTATTGCATTGTAGGTTACCTTCCTACATTGTAATAGCTACAAAAAGTTTGTGATACTATCAATATTACATCTTTAGGCACATCCAGTGTCTTTTTGTGACAAAAAAAACCTAAATAAAGTTCACCAAACACTCCACTTTACAGTTGTGTAGGCCACATTAGCTCATATTAAAGTCTAGTCCACACTTTATAAAATTAGTGTTTCTTATACCTGTTAGCAGCTGTTCAGGAATAAGCACACTAAGCCCTTAGTACTTTTATGCCTCTCTTTATCAGTCTACCAAGATGAAGAAGGCAGGGAGTATGGCATGTGGTCGTGGGTGTGGGCGTGGGCGTGGAGTTTCTGCAGGGAGAGGACGTGAGGATTCTGTGCCTGCAGGGAGAGGACGTGGGGATTCTGTGCCTGCTGCGAGCACCAGTGACTCAGCATCCCCCAGTTTTACCAGGGAACAGTCCTTTATGCGCAGCTTTGTAGGAGCTAGCCGTACCCCACTGCTGTGGGAGGACCAAATTGAAGCCGTCGTCGGATGGATGGCAGCTAACGCATCGACTTCAATTAGTTCCAGATCCTCTCAGGTCCTGAGCACTGAAGAGCACCCATCTGTCTCTTCACCATCTGCCAAATTGCCCAGGCAGAGAGCCCTGGACAGGAGCCATCTCTACTTCTGTTCTCTGAATCTCTTGGCTTGGAAAGAGGGGGTCAGCCAAGCAGAATTTGAGAATTTGAAGAAGAGGTAGTATGCAGTGATGCGCAACCGTTTTGTCTCTCTGAATCTGAAGAGGCGGGTGGGCCAGTGCCTATGGTCAGCAGCACACCTCAGTACGCATCTGATGATGAGACTCAGGTGCCACTTTCTGGTGCATACTGTGCTGTCGAGACTACCCAGGAGAAGCAGTTGTTTGAAGAGGGTGGTGTAGATGATGAGGTCCTTGACCCATCATGGCGTGAGGGACAGGAAGGTGGTGGGAGCAGCTCTGAGGAAGAGATTCCCCGAACAGCCCAAAAAGGAGGGAGAGGGAGGGGGCAGACTTGGTTGCCTGTAGCCTCCACTTCGGCACCTATTAGGAGCATGGCTCTTCCAAAATCCAAAGCGGGCGCTCCCAAGACTTGCAGTGCCTGGTCCTTTTTTGACACAGTTGCAGATGACATTTGCTTTGTCAAATGCAAGCTGTGTAATCAGAAGGTGAAAAGAGGGAAAAGTGTCAGCAACCTCAATACCACAAATATGTGGAAACATGTGCGGACCAAGCACGTGGTGGAGTTACAAAAACACACTGAAGACCTAGGCCAACCTACAGCGCCACCTATCACCTCTTCAGCTCGTGTTGTAGCCTCTTCCTCCAGCTCACACACAGCTGGTTCGGCTTCCTCACAGGATCGCCATGGAAGAATCTCTGGCACTGTTGTACAGAGACACAGTGTAATTCCACCCACAGCACCACTTTCCCAGTCATCCTCACACTCCCAGGCCAGTCTACAGCCATCGTTAGCACAGGCATGGGAGAAAAGGCGCCCATACTCGGCAAACCACCCCCGAGCACAGGCTCTGAATGCTGGCATTGCTAAACTACTGGCCCTTGAAATGCTATCATTCAGGCTGGTGGAGACTGACACATTCCGTAACTTTATGGCATTGGCAGTTCCACAATACAACATGCCCAGCCGCTTTTATTTCAGCAGGCAAGCCGTCCCTGCCCTGCAACATCATGTGGAGGGAAAAATTAAACATGCGCTACAAAACGCCGTCAGTAGCAAGGTCCACCTGACCACCGATGCGTGGACCAGTAAGCATGGACAGGGACGATACCATTCCCTCACTGCCCGTTGGGTAAATGTTGTGGAGCCGGGTACAGATCTTGAGAGTGGCGCTGTACGTGTTCTGCCAACTCCAAGGATTGCAGGAATCCAGTCTGTACACATTGACTCCTCCTCATACTCCAGTTCCTCAGAATCAGCGCTGCAGGAGCCGTCACGGTCTACCTCCACATCGACCCGTGAACGGTTACCTGTTATGGTGACCAATATGAGCACAGCCGTGGCCAAACGTCAACAGGCCGTATTAAAATTAATTTCTTTGGGGAATCGAAGCCACACAGCGCAGGAGCTCCGGAATGCCATCAAGCAGCAGAGCGAAGTGTGGTTTGTGCCAGCGAATCTCCAGCCAGGCATGGTAGTGTGTGACAATGGCCGAAATCTGGTGGCAGCTCTGGGCCTAGGCAACCTCACTCACATCCCATGTCTGGCACATGTGCTCAACTTGGTCGTGCAGAGTTTTTTGAGGGACTATCCGGATCTTGATGCACTGCTTCACAAGGTCCGCATAGAGTGCGCTCACTTGCGGCGTTCCAGCAATGCAAGATCACGCATTGCAGCTCTGCAGCGCCGATTACGTCTTCCGGAACATCGCATCATATGTGACCTACCCACCAGGTGGAATTCAACGTTACATATGTTGGAGAGGTTGTGTGAGCAGCAGGCAGCAGTAATGGAGTACCAGCTGCAGCAGGCGCAAACAAGTCGCAGTGCGCGCTGTTCACACTTCACCACCACTGAGTGGGCCTCTATGAAGGACATTTGCCACGTTTTGCGTGCCTTCGATTATTCCACGCGGATGGCGAGTGAAGATGATGCACTAGTCAGCATGACTATCCCCCTTATCTGCCTGCTTGAAAAAACACTGCAAGCACTAAGAGACGAGGTTTTGGAAGAGGTGGAGGATGAGGAGTCACAAATGCCATCTGCTTCTCTACAGTCTGCGCAATGTGGTTCCTCACAAAGGCCTAGGCAGGGGACACTTTGTGAGGAGGATGAGGAGGAGTCAATGGATGAGGAAGACATCTGTCCAGAGGAGGGAGGTACACAATGCTCTAGTAGTCAGTATCTAGAGCGAGGGTGGGGTGATGCAGAGCAGGCAGAGATCACGCCTCAAGCAGGGGACAGCGTTTCTTGGCCAGTTGGCAGTCTGCAGCACATAGTTGATTTCATGCTGCAGTGCCTGAGAAATGACCGCCGCATCGCCCACATTCTCAACACGGCTGATTATTGGGTGTCCACCCTCCTAGATCCTCGCTACCGGGACAACTTACAAAGCCTCATAACACCGTTGAACCGGGAGCTTAAAATGCGGGAGTACCAAGACGCACTGGTGCATTCCATCATGTTCTCCATTCCAACTGAGAGCAGTGCTGCTAGTGCTTTACAAAGCAGCTCAGTGCGTCGAGGCAGTGGAGGAAGCTCTGCACAAAGAGGGAGCAGAAGCAGCGCCTCAGCACAAGGCAAGACCAGTATGGCCGAAATGTGGCAAAGTTTTGTGTCCCCGCCGCCACAAATGTCTACACCATCACAGACGGCTCCAGTCAGCAGGAGGCAACGTTTCCGTCAGATGGTGACAGACTACATGTCTTGCCCTCTTAGTGTACTCCCAAACGGCTCTTCTCCCTTCAAGTTTTGGGTCTGTAAGCTGGATACATGGCCAGAGCTTAGTTAGTATGCATTGGAGGTGCTAGCTTGCCCTGCTGCTAGTGTATTATCGGAACGCGTTTTTAGTGCCGCAGGTGGTGTACTAACAGACCGTCGCATGCGACTATCCTCCGATAACGTTGACCGGCTTACTTTTCTCAAAATGAACAAGGCCTGGATCTCTCATGAATTTGCCAGTCCACTTCCAGAATAAATAATTGGTTGGCAACAGACTCCAGGTCTCCTGTTCTGTTCATGTTTCTACCACCTGAACTGTAATCCCTGAGCTCCAACACCGCCATTTGGCGCTCGGAAGTGCCGTCTGCACAGTCAACACTTGCTGCCGTGTCATTGGGGTTCAGTAACGTCAGCTGTTCCCCGGCTGTGCGGACAGCAATTTCTCCTGCTCTGTCCACATTCTCACTACTACAGATTTTAAAGTTGCTCCAATTACACCTCTGGCTCCTCTGTTTTCAGTATTATCCCTGAGCTCCAACACAGCCAGTTGGCGCTCGAAAGTGCCGTCTGCACAGTCAACACTTGCTGCCGTGTTATTGGGGTTCAGTAACGTCAGCTGTTCCCCTGCTGTGCGGACGGCAATTTCTCCTGCTCTGTCCACATTCTCACTACTACAGATTTTAAAGTTGCTCCAATTACACCTCTGGCTCCTCTGTTTTCAGCATTATCCCCGATCTCCAACACCGCCAGTTGGTGCTCGGAAGTGCCGTCTGCACAGTCAACACTTGCTGCCGTGTTATTGGGGTTCAGTAACGTCAGCTGTTCCCCTGCTGTGCGGATGGCAATTTCTCCTGCTCTGTCCACATCCACTGTACTACTGATTTAAAACCTCCTCCAAATACACCTCTGGCTCCTCTGTTTTCAGTATTATCCCTGAGCTCCAACACCACCAGTTGGCGCTCGGAAGTGCCGTCTGCACAGTCAACACTTGCTGCCATGTTATTGGGGTGCAGTAACGTCAGCTGTTCCCCTGCTGTGCGGACGGCAATTTCTCCTGCTCTGTCCACATTCTCACTACTACAGATTTTAAAGTTGCTCCAATTACACCTCTGGCTCCTCTGTTTTCAGTATTATCCCTGAGCTCCAACACCGCCAGTTGGCGCTCAGAAGTGCCGTCTGCACAGTCAACACTTGCTGCCGTGTTATTGGGGTTCAGTAACGTCAGCTCTTTCCCTGCTGTGCGGACGGCAATTTCTCCTGCTCTGTCCACATCCACTGTACTACTGATTTAAAACCTCCTCCAAATACACCTCTGGCTCCTCTGTTTTCAGTATTATCCCTCTGTTCCAACACCGCCAGTTGGCGCTCGGAAGTGCCGTCTGCACAGTCAACACTTGCTGCCATGTTATTGGGGTTCAGTAACGTCAGCTGTTCCCCTGCTGTGCGGACGGCAATTTCTCCTGCTCTGTCCACATTCTCACTACTACAGATTTTAAAGTTGCTCCAATTACACCTCTGGCTCCTCTGTTTTCAGTATTATCCCTGAGCTCCAACACCGCCAATTGGCACTCGGAAGTGCCGTCTGCACAGTCAACACTTGCTGCCGTGTTATTGGGGTTCAGTAACGTCCGCTGTTTCCCTGCTGTGCGGACGGCAATTTCTCCTGCTCTGTCCACATCCACTGTACTACTGATTTAAAACCTCCTCCAAATACACCTCTGGCTCCTCTGTTTTCAGTATTATCCCTGAGCTCCAACACCGCCAGTTGGCGCTCGGAAGTGCCGTCTGCACAGTCAACTCTTGCTGCCATGTTATTGGGGTTCAGTAACGTCAGCTGTTCCCCTGCTGTGCGGACGGCAATTTCTCCTGCTCTGTCCATATCCACTGTACTACTGATTTAAAACCTCCTCCAAATACACCTCTGGCTCCTCTGTTTTCAGTATTATCCCTGAGCTCCAACACCGCCAGTTGGCGCTCGGAAGTGCCGTCTGCACAGTCAACACTTGCTGCCGTGTTATTGGGGTTCAGTAACGTCAGCTGTTCCCCTGCTGTGCGGACGGCAATTTCTCCTGCTCTGTCCACATCCACTGTACTACTGATTTAAAACCTCCTCCAAATACACCTCTGGCTCCTCTGTTTTCAGTATTATCCCTGAGCTCCAACACCGCCAGTTGGCGCTCGGAAGTGCCGTCTGCACAGTCAACACTTGCTGCCGTGTTATTGGGGTTCAGTAACGTCAGCTGTTCCCCTGCTGTGCGGACGGTAATTTCTCCTGCTCTGTCCACATCCACTGTACTACTGATTTAAAACCTCCTCCAAATACACCTCTGGCTCCTCTGTTTTCAGTATTATCCCTGAGCTCCAACACCGCCAGTTGGCGCTCGGAAGTGTCGTCTGCACAGTCAACACTTGCTGCCATGTTATTGGGGTTCAGTAACGTCAGCTGTTCCCCTGCTGTGCGGACGGCAATATCTCCTGCTCTGTCCACATCCACTGTACTACTGATTTAAAACCTCCTCCAAATACACCTCTGGCTCCTCTGTTTTCAGTATTATCCCTGAGCTCCAACACCGCCAGTTGGCGCTCGGAAGTGCCGTCTGCACAGTCAACACTTGCTGCCGTGTTATTGGGGTTCAGTAACGTCAGCTGTTCCCCTGCTGTGCGGACGGCAATTTCTCCTGCTCTGTCCACATCCACTGTACTACTGATTTAAAACCTCCTCCAAATACAACTCTGGCTCCTCTGTTTTCAGTATTATCCCTGAGCTCCAACACCGCCAGTTGGCGCTCGGAAGTGCCGTCTGCACAGTCAACACTTGCTGCCGTGTTATTGGGGTTCAGTAACGTCAGCTGTTCCCCTGCTGTGCGGACGGCAATTTCTCCTGCTCTGTCCACATCCACTGTACTACTGATTTAAAACCTCCTCCAAATTCACCTCTGGCTCCTCTGTTTTCAGTATTATCCCTGAGCTCCAACACCGCCAGTTGGCGCTCGGAAGTGCCGTCTACACAGTCAACACTTGCTGCCGTGTTATTGGGGTTCAGTAACGTCAGCTGTTCCCCTGCTGTGCGGACGGCAATTTCTCCTGCTCTGTCCACATTCTCACTACTACAGATTTTAAAGTTGCTCCAATTACATCTCTGGCTCCTCTGTTTTCAGTATTATCCCTGAGCTCCAACACCGCCAGTTGGCGCTCGGAAGTGCCGTCTGCACAGTCAACACTTGCTGCCGTGTTATTGGGGTTCAGTAACGTCAGCTGTTCCCCTGCTGTGCGGACGGCAATTTCTCCTGCTCTGTCCACATCCACTGTACTACTGATTTAAAACCTCCTCCAAATACACCTCTGGCTCCTCTGTTTTCAGTATTATCCCTGAGCTCCAACACCGCCAGTTGGCGCTCGGAAGTGCCATCTGCACAGTCAACACTTGCTGCCATGTTATTGGGGTTCAGTAACGTCAGCTGTTCCAGTGCTGTGCGGACGGCAATTTCTCCTGCTCTGTCCACATCCACTGTACTACTGATTTAAAACCTCCTCCAAATACACCTCTGGCTCCGCTGTTTTCAGTATTATCCCTGAGCTCCAACACCGCCAGTTGGCGCTCGGAAGTGCCGTCTGCACAGTCAACACTTGCTGCCGTGTTATTGGGGTTCAGTAACGTCAGCTGTTCCCCTGCTGTGCGGACGGCAATTTCTCCTGCTCTGTCCACATCCACTGTACTACTGATTTAAAACCTCCTCCAAATACACCTCTGGCTCCTCTGTTTTCAGTATTATCCCTGAGCTCCAACACCGCCAGTTGGCGCTCGGAAGTGCCGTCTGCACAGTCAACACTTGCTGCCGTGTTATTGGGGTTCAGTAACGTCAGCTGTTCCCCTGCTGTGCGGACGGCAATTTCTCCTGCTCTGTCCACATCCACTGTACTACTGATTTAAAACCTCCTCCAAATACACCTCTGGCTCCTCTGTTTTCAGTATTATCCCTGAGCTCCAACACCGCCAGTTGGCGCTCGGAAGTGCCGTCTGCACAGTCAACACTTGCTGCCGTGTTATTGGGGTTCAGTAACGTCAGCTGTTCCCCTGCTGTGCGGACGGCAATTTCTCCTGCTCTGTCCACATCCACTGTACTACTGATTTAAAACCTCCTCCAAATACACCTCTGGCTCCTCTGTTTTCAGTATTATCCCTGAGCTCCAACACCGCCAGTTGGCGCTCGGAAGTGCCGTCTACACAGTCAACACTTGCTGCCGTGTTATTGGGGTTCAGTAACGTCAGCTGTTCCCCTGCTGTGCGGACGGCAATTTCTCCTGCTCTGTCCACATTCTTACTACTACAGATTTTAAAGTTGCTCCAATTACACCTCTGGCTCCTCTGTTTTCAGTATTATCCATGAGCTCCAACACCGCCAGTTGGCGCTCGGAAGTGCCGTCTGCACAGTCAACACTTGCTGCCGTGTTATTGGGGTTCAGTAACGTCAGCTGTTCCCCTGCTGTGCGGACGGAAATTTCTCCTGCTCTGTCCACATCCACTGTACTACTGATTTAAAACCTCCTCCAAATACACCTCTGGCTCCTCTGTTTTCAGTATTATCCCTGAGCTCCAACACTGCCAGTTGGCGCTCGGAAGTGCCATCTGCACAGTCAACACTTGCTGCCGTGTTATTGGGGTTCAGTAACGTCAGCTGTTCCCCTGCTGTGCGGACGGCAATTTCTCCTGCTCTGTCCACATCCACTGTACTACTGATTTAAAACCTCCTCCAAATACACCTCTGGCTCCGCTGTTTTCAGTATTATCCCTGAGCTCCAACACCGCCAGTTGGCGCTCGGAAGTGCCGTCTGCACAGTCAACACTTGCTGCCGTGTTATTGGGGTTCAGTAACGTCAGCTGTTCCCCTGCTGTGCGGACGGCAATTTCTCCTGCTCTGTCCACATCCACTGTACTACTGATTTAAAACCTCCTCCAAATACACCTCTGGCTCCTCTGTTTTCAGTATTATCCCTGAGCTCCAGCACCGCCAGTTGGCGCTCGGAAGTGCCGTCTGCACAGTCAACACTTGCTGCCGTGTTATTGGGGTTCAGTAACGTCAGCTGTTCCCCTGCTGTGCGGACGGCAATTTCTCCTGCTCTGTCCACATCCTCTGTACTACTGATTTAAAACCTCCTCCAAATACACCTCTGGCTCCTCTGTTTTCAGTATTATCCCTGAGCTCCAACACCACCAGTTGGCGCTTGGAAGTGCCGTCTACACAGTCAACACTTGCTGCCGTGTTATTGGGGTTCAGTAACGTCAGCTGTTCCCCTGCTGTGCGGACGGCAATTTCTCCTGCTCTGTCCACATTCTCACTACTACAGATTTTAAAGTTGCTCCAATTACACCTCTGGCTCCTCTGTTTTCAGTATTATCCCTGAGCTCCAACACCGCCAGTTGGCGCTCGGAAGTGCCGTCTGCACAGTCAACACTTGCTGCCGTGTTATTGGGGTTCAGTAACGTCAGCTGTTCCCCTGCTGTGCGGACGGCAATTTCTCCTGCTCTGTCCACATCCACTGTACTACTGATTTAAAACCTCCTCCAAATACACCTCTGGCTCCTCTGTTTTCAGTATTATCCCTGAGCTCCAACACCGCCAGTTGGCGCTCGGAAGTGCCATCTGCACAGTCAACACTTGCTGCCGTGTTATTGGGGTTCAGTAACGTCAGCTGTTCCCCTGCTGTGCGGACGGCAATTTCTCCTGCTCTGTCCACATCCACTGTACTACTGATTTAAAACCTCCTCCAAATACACCTCTGGCTCCGCTGTTTTCAGTATTATCCCTGAGCTCCAACACCGCCAGTTGGCGCTCGGAAGTGCCGTCTGCACAGTCAACACTTGCTGCCGTGTTATTGGGGTTCAGTAACGTCAGCTGTTCCCCTGCTGTGCGGACGGCAATTTCTCCTGCTCTGTCCACATCCACTGTACTACTGATTTAAAACCTCCTCCAAATACACCTCTGGCTCCTCTGTTTTCAGTATTATCCCTGAGCTCCAACACCGCCAGTTGGCGCTCGGAAGTGCCGTCTACACAGTCAACACTTGCTGCCGTGTTATTGGGGTTCAGTAACGTCAGCTGTTCCCTTGCTGTGCGGACGACTATTTCTCCAGCTCTGTCCACATCCACTGTACTACTGATTTAAAACCTCCTCCAAATACACCTCTGGCTCCTCTGTTTTTAGTATTTACCCTGGGCTCCAATACCGCTAGTTGCTGCTCAGAAGTGCCGTCTGCACAGTCAACGCTTGCTCCAGTGTTATTGGGGTTCAGTAACGTCAGCTGTTCCCCTGCTGTGTGTCCGGCAAATTCTCCTGCTTTGTCCACATCCACTGTACTACTGATTTAAAACTTGCTCCAATTACACCTCTGGCTCCACTCTGTTTTTAGTATTTACCCTGGGTTCCAGCACCGCCAGCTGGTTCTCGGTAGTTCCATTTGCTCTTGCACCTTCTACTACCCATCCGGGTTCCAGTACCGTCAGCTGGTTCTCGGAAGTGCCTTTGGATTAGGTGCCTCCTTCTCGGTATCCAAGTTCCACCAACGTCTGCTGGTCCTTGGTAGTGCTTTCTGGCACAGGTACCTCCTGCTTAGTAACCGAGTTCCAGTACCGTCAGCTGGTCTTCGGCAGTTCCATTGGCTCTTGTACCTTCTACTACCCATCCGGGTTCCAGTACCGTCAGCTGGTTCTCGGCAGTGACTTTGGCATGGGTACTCCCTCCTGCCCAGCCTGGTTCCAGCACGCCAGCTGTTTCCGGGTAGTGTCAACGTCACTTTGCCTCCAATGCGTTGTCCTGTCGTGTTGCGGTCGGGTTAGCCGACTCTATGATGCCTGCAGTTTAGGTGACTCCTATGTGGGCTGCGGGATCTGGCAATGAAGGCTGGTTCCATAGTGCCAATAGGACAAGCACCCCCTGTAGGACTGTGGGTTTTGGTAACTGCGGCCGGCTCGCGGTCTTGAACTTTTTTTTACATGTGTACCTTCTGCTACCCATCCGGGTTCCAGTACCATCAGCTGGTTCTCGGCAGTGCCTTTGGATTAGGTGCCTCCTCCTCGGTATCCAAGTTCCACCAACGTCTGCTGGTCCTTGGTAGTGCTTTCTGGCACAGGTACCTCCTGCTTAGTAACCGAGTTCCAGTACCGTCAGCTGGTCTTCGGCAGTTCCATTGGCTCTTGTACCTTCTACTACCCATCCGGGTTCCAGTATCGTCAGCTGGTCCTCGGTAGTTCCATTTGCTCTTGTACCTTCTACTACCCATCCGGGTTCCAGTACCGTCAGCTGGTTCTCGGCAGTGACTTTGTCACGGGTACTCCCTCCTGCCCAGCCTGGTTCCAGCACGCCAGCTGTTTCCGGGTAGTGTCAACGTCACTTTGCCTCCAATGCGTTGTCCTGTCGTGTTGCGGTCGGGTTTGCCGACTCTATGGTGCCTGCAGTTTAGGTGACTCCTATGTGGGCTGCGGGATCTGGCAATGAAGGCTGGTTCCATAGTGCCAATAGGACAAGCACCCCCTGTAGGACTGTGGGTTTTGGTAACTGCGGCCGGCTCGCAGCCTTGAACTTTTTTTTACATGGGTACCTTCTGCTACCCATCCGGGTTCCAGTACCGTCAGCTGGTTCTCGGCAGTGCCTTTGGATTAGGTGCCTCCTTCTCGGTATCCAAGTTCCACCAACATCTGCTGGTCCTTGGTAGTGCTTTCTGGCACAGGTACCTCCTGCTTAGTAACCGAGTTCCAGTACCGTCAGCTGGTCTTCGGCAGTTCCATTGGCTCTTGTACCTTCTGCTACCCATCCGGGTTCCAGTACCGTCAGCTGGTCCTCGGTAGTTCCTCAGCTTTCTTGTACCTTCTGCTACATTTCCAAGTTCAAGCTTTTTGAAATGGTTCTAGGTAATCACTCTGGATCTCCCTGACGAGGACCCTGAAGACGAGGACCCTGAAGACCAACCCTAAGAAGACGAGGACCCCGAAGACGAGGACCCTGAAGACCACACCGAAGAAGACGAGGACCCTGAAGACCACCCCGAAGAAGACGAGGACCCTGAAGACCACCCCGAAGAAGACGAGGACCCTGAAGACCACCCCGAAGAAGACGAGGACCCCGAAGACGAGGACCCAGAAGACCAACCCGAAGAAGACGAGGACCCCAAAGATGATGACCCCCGAAGACGACGACCCTGAAGGCCACCCCGAAGAAGACCAAGAAGATGACCCTGAAGAAGTTGACCAAGAGGACAAAGAAGAGAAGACAAGCACCAAGATACAGAAGAACAAGAGACAGAAAACCAAGAAGCAGAAATGCAAGAAGCTGCAGAACAAAAAGAGGAAGAACATTAAGCATAAGACTAAAAATCAGAGCAAAAGATAATATCTAAATTATAAGCAGAAGATGACTAAGCAGTGTATGGGGGTGAGTCCGTTCCTCCTCGTGGTGCCCCTGGAAAAGACCTGCTGCTGCAGGCCAAACTGAACGCGGACAAATCCTGTTGTAAATCTTTTGTGACGGGCAGAACGAAAGGTGTAATGTCCAACCTTTTATAGATAACAACTACAGGAATGCCTGTCACAAATAAGAATATGATGAAGAAGAAAAATATGAAGAAGATGAAGAAGTAGAATATGAAGAATGAAAAAAAAAGAATAATACGAAGAAGGTGAAGAAGAAGAAGATGAAGAAGGTGAAGAAGAAGTGGATGAAAAAGATGCTGAGGATGATGAAGGAGAAAGTGTGGGAGAAGTGAAAAAGAAGGTGAAGAGCATGGAAGTAGTGAAACATAAATATCTGACAAAATATAAAAATACTTAACATAGTCAATATTTCCGTAACTCAGAACGTCTTAAAAAAAATATTAATTCCTGCTATTCCATTTGATTGGGCTAAACCTCTATGCCTTTATTGTCTCCCCCACCTCCCCCAATACAGTCTACATTATTCTTAGTTGTTTTCCTTCAAGTAGAATTAACCTACAAGGAAAGAAAGGGTTTATTTTCATTCCGATATTTCTGTCCCATTGACTTGCATTGGTTTCCGGTATCGGAATCGGCGATATCCGATACTTTTTCGGTATCGGTCCGATCCAATCCGATCCTATATTTCCCGATATCGGAAGGTATCGCTCAACACTAGTTATAGGGTATGCAGTGAGTCCAACGGCTGAACAATTTTAGGAAAAACCCCACTAAGAATTTAAAGACACATAGAGCAGGGCCACAGTAACGACAAATTCCCATTAGAAAGGAGAGAGTCTGCTATACAGTTATAGGGTATGCAGTGAGTCCAACGGCTGACCAATTTTTAGGAAAAACCTCACTAAGAATTTAAAGACACACAAAGCAGTGCCACAGTAACAAGTACGACATGTTCCCATTAGAAAGGAGAGGGTCTGCTATACAGTTATAGGGTATTCAGTGAGTCCAACGGCTGAACAATTTTAGATAAAACCCCAGTAAAAATGTAATGACATATAGAGCAGGGCCACAGTACCAACAAATTCCCATTATAAAGGAGAGAGTCTGCTATACAGTTATAGGGTATGCAGTGAGTCCAACGGCTGACCAATTTTAGGAAAAAACCCACTAATAATTTAAAGACACATAGAGCAGGGCCACAGTAACAAAAAATTCCCATTAGAAAGCAGAGAGTCTGCTATACAGTTATAGGGTATGCAGTGAGTCCAACGGCTGACCAATTTTTAGGAAAAACCTCACTAAGAATTTAAAGACACACAAAGCAGGGCCACAGTAACAAGTACGACATGTTCCCATTATAAAGGAGAGGGTCTGCTATACAGTTATAGGGTATGCAGTGAGTCCAACGGCTGACCAATTTTAGGAAAAACCCCAGTAAAAATGTAATGACATATAGAGCAGGGCCACAGTACCAACAAATTCCCATTATAAAGGAGAGAGTCGGCTATACAGTTATAGAGTATGCAGTGAGTCCAACGGCTGACCAATTTTAGGAAAAAACCCACTAAGAATTTAAAGACACATAGAGCAGGGCCACAGTAACAATAAATTCCCATTAGAAAGGAGAGAGTGTGCTATACAGTTATAGGGAATGCAGTGAGTCCAACGGCTGACCAATTTTAGGATAAACCCCACTAAGAATTTGAAGACACACAAAGCAGGGCCACAGTAACAAGTACGACATGTTCCCATTAGAAAGGGGAGGGTCTGCTATACAGTTATAGGGTATGCAGTGAGTCCAACGGCTGAATAATTTTAGGAAAGACCCCACTAAGAATTTAAAGACATATAGAGCAGGGCCACAGTAACGACAAATTCCCATTAGAAAGGAGAGAGTCTGCTATACAGTTATAGGGTATGCAGTGAGTCCAACGGCTGACCAATTTTAGGAAAAACCTCACTAAGAATTTAAAGACAAACAAAGCAGGGCCACAGTAACAAGTACAACATGTTCCCATTAGAAAGGAGAGGGTCTGCTATACAGTTATAGGGTATGCAGTGAGTCCAACGGCTGAACAATTTTAGGAAAAACCCCGCTAAAAATTTAAAGACACATAGAGCAGGGTCACAGTAACGACAAATTCCCATTAGAAAGGATCGAGTCTGCTATACAGTTGTAGGGTATGCAGTGAGTCCAAAGGCTGACCAATTTTAGGAAAAACCCCACTAAGAATTTAAAGACACATAGAGCAGGGCCAAAGTAACGACAAATTCCCATTAGAAAGGAGAGAGTCTGCTATACAGTTGTAGGGTATGCAGTGAGTCCAAAGGCTGACCAATTTTAGGAAAAACCCCACTAAGAATTTAAAGACGCATAGAGCAGGGCCACAGTAACGACAAATTCCCATTAGAAAGGAAAGAGTCTGCTATACAATTATAGGGTATGCAGTGAGTCCAGCGGCTGAACAATTTTAGGAAAAACCCCACTAAGAATTTAAAGACACATAGAGCAGGGCCACAGTAATGACAAATTCCCATTAGAAAGGAGAGAGTCTGCTATACAGTTATAGGGTATGCAGTGATTCCAACGGCTGACCAATTTTAGGAAAAACCTCACTAAGAATTTAAAGACACACAAAGCAGGGCCACAATAACAAGTACGACATGTTCCCACTAGAAAGGAGAGGGTCTGCTATACAGTTATTGGGTATGCAGTGAGTCCAACGGCTGAACAATTTTAGGAAAAACCCCACTAAGAATTTAAAGACACATAGAGCAGCGTCACAGTAACGACAAATTCCCATTAGAAAGGATAGAGTCTGCTATGCAGTTGTAGGGTATGCAGTGAGTCCAAAGGCTGAACAATTTTAGGAAAAACCCCACTAAGAATTTAAAGACACATAGAGAATGGCCACAGTAACAACAAATTCCCATTAGAAAGGAGAGAGTCTGCTATACAGTTATAGGGCATGCAGAGGGTCCAAAGGCTGACCAATTTTAGGAAAAACCACACTAAGGATTTAAAGACACACAGAGCAGAGCCACAGAAACATTTACAACATGTTCCCATTAGAAAGGAGAGGGCTTGCTATACAGTTATAGGGTATGCAGTGAGACCAACGGCTGACCAATTTTAGGAAAAACCCCTCTAAGAATTTAAAGACACACAGAGCAGAGCCACAGAAACATTTACAACATGTTCCCATTAGAAAGGAGAGGGCTTGCTATACAGTTATAGGGTATTCAGTGAGTCCAACGGCTGAACAATTTTAGATAAAACCCCAGTAAAAATGTAATGACATATAGAGCAGGGCCACAGTACCAACAAATTCCCATTATAAAGGAGAGAGTCTGCTATACAGTTATAGGGTATGCAGTGAGTCCAACGGCTGACCAATTTTAGGAAAAACCCCAGTAAAAATGTAATGACATATAGAGCAGGGCCACAGTACCAACAAATTCCCATTATAAAGGAGAGAGTCGGCTATACAGTTATAGGGTATGCAGTGAGTCCAACGGCTGACCAATTTTAGGAAAAAACCCAATAAGAATTTAAAGACACATAGAGCAGGGCCACAGTAACAAAAAATTCCCATTAGAAAGGAGAGAGTGTGCTATACAGTTATAGGGTATGCAGTGAGTCCAACGGCTGACCAATTTTAGGATAAACCCCACTAAGAATTTGAAGACACACAAAGCAGGGCCACAGTAACAAGTACGACATGTTCCCATTAGAAAGGGGAGGGTCAGCTATACAGTTATAGGGTATGCAGTGAGTCCAACGGCTGAATAATTTTAGGAAAAACCCCACTAAGAATTTAAAGACACATAGAGCAGGGCCACAGTAACGACAAATTCCCATTAGAAAGGAGAGAGTCTGCTATACAGTTGTAGGGTATGCAGTGAGTCCAAAAGCTGACCAATTTTAGGAAAAACCCCACTAAGAATTTAAAGACACATAGAGCAGGGCCAATGTAACGACAAATTCCCATTAGAAAGGAAAGATTCTGCTATACAGTTATAGGGTATACAGTGAGTCCAACAGCTGAACAATTTTAGGAAATACCCCACTAAGAATTTAAAGACACATAGAGCAGGGCCACAGTAACGACAAATTCCCATTAGAAAGGAGAGAGTCTGCTATACAGTTATAGGGTATGCAGTGAGTCCAATGGCTGACCAATTTTAGGAAAAACCCCACTAAGAATTTAAAGACACATAGAGCAGGGCCACAGTAATGACAAATTCCCATTAGAAAGGAGAGAGTCTGCTATACAGTTATAGGGTATGCAGTGAGTCCAACAGCTGACCAATTTTAGGAAAAACCCCACTAAGAATTTAAAGACACAAAAAGCAGGGCCACAGTAACAAGTACGACATGTTCCCATTAAAAAGGAGAGGGTCTACTATACAGTTATAGGGTATGCAATGAGTCCAACGGCTGAACAATTTTAGGAAAAACCCCACTAAGAATTTAAAGACACATAGAGCAGGGTCACAGAAACGACAAATTCCCATTAGAAAGGATAGAGTCTGCTATACAGTTGTAGGGTATGCAGTGAGTCCAAAGGCTGACCAATTTTAGGAAAAACCCCATTAAGAATTTAAAGACACATAGAGCAGGGCCACAGTAACGACAAATTCCAATTAGAAAGGAGAGAGTCTGCTATACAGTTATAGGATATGCAGAGGGTCCAAAGGCTGACCAATTTTAGGAAAAACCCCACCATGAATTTAAAGACACACAAAGCAGGGCCACAGTAACAAGTACGAAATGTTCCCATTAGAAACGAGAGGGCTTGCTATACAGTTATAGGGTATGCAGTGAGTCCCACGGCTGAACAATTTTAGGAAAAGCCCCACTAAGAATTTAAAGACACATAGAGCAGGGCCACAGTAACGACAAATTCCCTTTGGAAAGGAGAGAGTCTGCTATACAGTTATAGGGTATGTAGTGAGACCAACGGCTGACCAATTTTAGGAAAATCCCCACTAAGAATTTAAAGACACATAGAGCAGGGCCACAGTAACGACAAATTCCCATTAGAAAGGAGAGAGTCTGCTACACAGTTATAAGGTATGCAGTGAGTCCAACGGCTGACCAATTTTAGGAAAAACCCCACTAAGAATATAAAGACATATAGAGAAGGGCCACAGTAACGACAAATTACCATTAAAAAGGAGAGAGTCTGCTATACAGTTATAAGGTATGCAGTGAGTCCAACGGCTGACCAATTTTAAGAAAAACCCCTCTAAGAATTTAAAGACACATAGAGCAGGGCCACAGTAACGACAAATTCCCGTTAGAAAGGAGAGAGTCTGCTATACAGTTATAGGGTATGCAGTGAGTCCAAAGGCTGACCAATTTTAGGAAAAACTCCACTAAGAATTTAAAGACACATAGAGCAGGGCCAGAGTAACGACAAATTCCCATTAGAAAGGAGAGAGTCTGCTATACAGATATAGGGTATGTAGTGAGTCCAACGGCTGAACAATTTTAGGAAAAACCCCACTAAGAATTTAAAGACACATAGAGCAGGGCTACAGTAACGACAAATTCCCATTAGAAAGGAAAGAGTCTGCTATACAGTTATAGGGTATGCAGTGAGTCCAACGGCTGAACAATTTTAGGAAAAACTCCACTAGGAATTTAAAGACACATAGAGCAGGGCCACAGTAACAACAAATTCCCATTAGAAAGGAGAGAGTCTGCTATACAGTTATAGGGTATGCAGTGAGTCCAAAGGCTGAACAATTTTAGGAAAAACCCCACTAAGAATTTAAAGACATATAGAGCAGGGCCACAGTAACGACAAATTCCCATTAGAAAGGAGAGAGTCTGCTATACAGTTATAGGGTATGCAGTGAGTCCAATGGCTGACCAATTTTAGGAAAAACCCCACTAAGAATTTAAAGACACATAGAGCAGGGCCACAGTAATGACAAATTCCCATTAGAAAGGAGAGAGTCTGCTATACAGTTATAGGGTGTGCAGAGGGTCCAAAGGCTGACCAATTTTCGGAAAAACCCCACCATGAATTTAAAGACACACAAAGCAGGGCCACAGTAACAAGTACGAAATGTTCCCATTAGAAACGAGAGGGCTTGCTATACAGTTATAGGGTATGCAGTGAGTCCAACGGCTGAACAATTTTAGGAAAAGCCCCACTAAGAATTTAAAGACACATAGAGCAGGGCCACAGTAACGACAAATTCCCTTTGGAAAGGAGAGAGTCTGCTATACAGTTATAGGGTATGTAGTGAGACCAACGGCTGAACAATTTTAGGAAAAACTCCACTAGGAATTTAAAGACACATAGAGCAGGGCCACAGTAACGACAAATTCCCATTAGAAAGGAGAGAGTCTGCAATACAGTTTTAGGGTATGTATTGAATCCAACGGCTGAGCAATTTTAGGAAAAACAAAAACTAAGAATTTAAAGACACATAGAGCAGGGCCACAGTAACGACAAATTCCCATTAGAAAGGAGAGAGTCTGCTATACAGTTATAGAGTATGCAGTGAGTCCAACAGCTGACCAATTTTAGGAAAAACCTCACTAAGAATTTAAAGACACATTGAGCAGGATCACAGTAACGACAAAGTCCCATTAGAAAGGAGACAGTCTGCTATACAGTTATAGGGTATGCAGTGAGTCCAACGGCTGACCAATTTTAGGATAAACCCCACTAAGAATTTGAAGACACACAAAGCAGGGCCACAGTAACAAGTACGACATGTTCCCATTAGAAAGGGGAGGGTCTGCTATACAGTTATAGGGTATGCAGTGAGTCCAACGGCTGAACAATTTTAGGAAAAACCCCACTAAGAATTTAAAGACACATTGAGCAGGATCACAGTAACGACAAAGTCCCATTAGAAAGGAGAGAGTCTGCTATACAGTTATAGGGTATGCAGTGAGTCCAATGGCTGACCAATTTTAGGATAAACCCCACTAAGAATTTGAAGACACACAAAGCAGGGCCACAGTAACAAGTACGACATGTTCCCATTAGAAAGGGGAGGGTCTGCTATACAGTTATAGGGTATGCAGTGAGTCCAACGGCTGAACAATTTTAGGAAAAACCCCACTAAAAATTTAAAGACACATAGAGCAGGGTCACAGTAAAGACAAATTCCCATTAGAAAGGATAGAGTCTGCTATACAGTTGTAGGGTATGCAGTGAGTCCAAAGGCTGACCAATTTTAGGAAAAGCCCCACTAAGAATTTAAAGACACATAGAGCAGGGCCAAAGTAACAACAAATTCCCATTAGAAAGGATAGAGTCTGCTATACAGTTATAGGGTATGCAGAGGGTCCAAAGGCTGACCAATTTTAGGAAAACCCCACTAAGAATTTAAAGACACACAGAGCAGAGCCACAGTAACATTTACAACATGTTCCAATTAGAAAGGAGAGGGCTTGCTATACACTTATAGGGTATGCAGTGAGACCAACGGCTGACCAATTTTAGGAAAAACCCCTCTAAGAATTTAAAGACATATAGAGCAGGGCCACAGTAACGACAAATTCCCATTAGAAAGGAGAGAGTCTGCTATACAGTTGTAGGGTATGCAGTGAGTCCAAAGGCTGACCAATTTTAGGAAAAACCCCACTAAGAATTTAAAGACATATAGAGCAGGGCCAAAGTAATGACAAATTCCCATTAGAAAGGAAAGAGTCTGCTATACAGTTATAGGGTATGCAGTTAGTCCAACGGCTGAACAATTTTAGGAAAAACCCCACTAAGAATTTAAAGACACATAGAGCAGGGCCACAGTAACGACAAATTCCCATTAGAAAGGAAACAGTCTGCTATACAGTTATAGGGTATGCAGTGAGTCCAGCGGCTGAACAATTTTAGGAAAAAGCCCACTAAGAATTTAAAGACACATAGAGCAGGGCCACAGTAATGACAAATTCCCATTAGAAAGGAGAGAGTCTGCTATACAGTTATAGGGTATGCAGTGATTCCAACGGCTGACCAATTTTAGGAGAAACCTCACTAAGAATATAAAGACACACAAAGCAGTGCCACAGTAACAAGTACGACATGTTCCCATTAGAAAGGAGAGGGTCTGCTATACAGCTATTGGGTATGCCGTGAGTCCAACGGCTGAACAATTTTAGGAAAAACCCCACTAAGAATTTAAAGACACATAGAGCAGCGTCACAGTAACGACAAATTCCCATTAGAAAGGATAGAGTCTGCTATGCAGTTGTAGGGTATGCAGTGAGTCCAAAGGCTGAACAATTTTAGGAAAAACCCCACTAAGAATTTAAAGACACATAAAGAAGGGCCACAGTAACAACAAATTCCCATTAGAAAGGAGAGAGTCTGCTATACAGTTATAGAGTATGCAGAGGGTCCAAAGGCTGACCAATTTTAGGAAAAACCCAACTAAGAATTTAAAGACACACAGAGCAGAGCCACAGTAACATTTACAACATGTTCCCATTAGAAAGGAGAGGGCTTGCTATACAGTTATAGGGTATGCAGTGAGACCAACGGCTGACCAATTTTAGGAAAAACCCCTCTAAGAATTTAAAGACACACAGAGCAGAGCCACAGAAACATTTACAACATGTTCCCATTAGAAAGGAGAGGGCTTGCTATACAGTTATAGGGTATTCAGTGAGTCCAACGGCTGAACAATTTTAGATAAAACCCCAGTAAAAATGTAATGACATATAGAGCAGGGCCACAGTACCAACAAATTCCCATTATAAAGGAGAGAGTCTGCTATACAGTTATAGGGTATGCAGTGAGTCCAACGGCTGACCAATTTTAGGAAAAACCCCAGTAAAAATGTAATGACATATAGAGCAGGGCCACAGTACCAACAAATTCCCATTATAAAGGAGAGAGTCGGCTATACAGTTATAGGGTATGCAGTGAGTCCAACGGCTGACCAATTTTAGGAAAAAACCCAATAAGAATTTAAAGACACATAGAGCAGGGCCACAGTAACAAAAAATTCCCATTAGAAAGGAGAGAGTGTGCTATACAGTTATAGGGTATGCAGTGAGTCCAACGGCTGACCAATTTTAGGATAAACCCCACTAAGAATTTGAAGACACACAAAGCAGGGCCACAGTAACAAGTACGACATGTTCCCATTAGAAAGGGGAGGGTCAGCTATACAGTTATAGGGTATGCAGTGAGTCCAACGGCTGAATAATTTTAGGAAAAACCCCACTAAGAATTTAAAGACACATAGAGCAGGGCCACAGTAACGACAAATTCCCATTAGAAAGGAGAGAGTCTGCTATACAGTTGTAGGGTATGCAGTGAGTCCAAAAGCTGACCAATTTTAGGAAAAACCCCACTAAGAATTTAAAGACACATAGAGCAGGGCCAATGTAACGACAAATTCCCATTAGAAAGGAAAGATTCTGCTATACAGTTATAGGGTATGCAGTGAGTCCAACAGCTGAACAATTTTAGGAAATACCCCACTAAGAATTTAAAGACACATAGAGCAGGGCCACAGTAACGACAAATTCCCATTAGAAAGGAGAGAGTCTGCTATACAGTTATAGGGTATGCAGTGAGTCCAATGGCTGACCAATTTTAGGAAAAACCCCACTAAGAATTTAAAGACACATAGAGCAGGGCCACAGTAATGACAAATTCCCATTAGAAAGGAGAGAGTCTGCTATACAGTTATAGGGTATGCAGTGAGTCCAACAGCTGACCAATTTTAGGAAAAACCCCACTAAGAATTTAAAGACACAAAAAGCAGGGCCACAGTAACAAGTACGACATGTTCCCATTAAAAAGGAGAGGGTCTACTATACAGTTATAGGGTATGCAATGAGTCCAACGGCTGAACAATTTTAGGAAAAACCCCACTAAGAATTTAAAGACACATAGAGCAGGGTCACAGAAACGACAAATTCCCATTAGAAAGGATAGAGTCTGCTATACAGTTGTAGGGTATGCAGTGAGTCCAAAGGCTGATCAATTTTAGGAAAAACCCCATTAAGAATTTAAAGACACATAGAGCAGGGCCACAGTAACGACAAATTCCAATTAGAAAGGAGAGAGTCTGCTATACAGTTATAGGATATGCAGAGGGTCCAAAGGCTGACCAATTTTAGGAAAAACCCCACCATGAATTTAAAGACACACAAAGCAGGGCCACAGTAACAAGTACGAAATGTTCCCATTAGAAACGAGAGGGCTTGCTATACAGTTATAGGGTATGCAGTGAGTCCCACGGCTGAACAATTTTAGGAAAAGCCCCACTAAGAATTTAAAGACACATAGAGCAGGGCCACAGTAACGACAAATTCCCTTTGGAAAGGAGAGAGTCTGCTATACAGTTATAGGGTATGTAGTGAGACCAACGGCTGACCAATTTTAGGAAAATCCCCACTAAGAATTTAAAGACACATAGAGCAGGGCCACAGTAACGACAAATTCCCATTAGAAAGGAGAGAGTCTGCTACACAGTTATAAGGTATGCAGTGAGTCCAACGGCTGACCAATTTTAGGAAAAACCCCACTAAGAATATAAAGACATATAGAGAAGGGCCACAGTAACGACAAATTACCATTAAAAAGGAGAGAGTCTGCTATACAGTTGTAAGGTATGCAGTGAGTCCAACGGCTGACCAATTTTAAGAAAAACCCCTCTAAGAATTTAAAGACACATAGAGCAGGGCCACAGTAACGACAAATTCCCGTTAGAAAGGAGAGAGTCTGCTATACAGTTATAGGGTATGCAGTGAGTCCAAAGGCTGACCAATTTTAGGAAAAACTCCACTAAGAATTTAAAGACACATAGAGCAGGGCCAGAGTAACGACAAATTCCCATTAGAAAGGAGAGAGTCTGCTATACAGATATAGGGTATGTAGTGAGTCCAACGGCTGAACAATTTTAGGAAAAACCCCACTAAGAATTTAAAGACACATAGAGCAGGGCTACAGTAACGACAAATTCCCATTAGAAAGGAAAGAGTCTGCTATACAGTTATAGGGTATGCAGTGAGTCCAACGGCTGAACAATTTTAGGAAAAACTCCACTAGGAATTTAAAGACACATAGAGCAGGGCCACAGTAACAACAAATTCCCATTAGAAAGGAGAGAGTCTGCTATACAGTTATAGGGTATGCAGTGAGTCCAAAGGCTGAACAATTTTAGGAAAAACCCCACTAAGAATTTAAAGACATATAGAGCAGGGCCACAGTAACGACAAATTCCCATTAGAAAGGAGAGAGTCTGCTATACAGTTATAGGGTATGCAGTGAGTCCAATGGCTGACCAATTTTAGGAAAAACCCCACTAAGAATTTAAAGACACATAGAGCAGGGCCACAGTAATGACAAATTCCCATTAGAAAGGAGAGAGTCTGCTATACAGTTATAGGGTGTGCAGAGGGTCCAAAGGCTGACCAATTTTCGGAAAAACCCCACCATGAATTTAAAGACACACAAAGCAGGGCCACAGTAACAAGTACGAAATGTTCCCATTAGAAACGAGAGGGCTTGCTATACAGTTATAGGGTATGCAGTGAGTCCAACGGCTGAACAATTTTAGGAAAAGCCCCACTAAGAATTTAAAGACACATAGAGCAGGGCCACAGTAACGACAAATTCCCTTTGGAAAGGAGAGAGTCTGCTATACAGTTATAGGGTATGTAGTGAGACCAACGGCTGAACAATTTTAGGAAAAACTCCACTAGGAATTTAAAGACACATAGAGCAGGGCCACAGTAACGACAAATTCCCATTAGAAAGGAGAGAGTCTGCAATACAGTTTTAGGGTATGTATTGAATCCAACGGCTGAGCAATTTTAGGAAAAACAAAAACTAAGAATTTAAAGACACATAGAGCAGGGCCACAGTAACGACAAATTCCCATTAGAAAGGAGAGAGTCTGCTATACAGTTATAGAGTATGCAGTGAGTCCAACAGCTGACCAATTTTAGGAAAAACCTCACTAAGAATTTAAAGACACATTGAGCAGGATCACAGTAACGACAAAGTCCCATTAGAAAGGAGACAGTCTGCTATACAGTTATAGGGTATGCAGTGAGTCCAACGGCTGACCAATTTTAGGATAAACCCCACTAAGAATTTGAAGACACACAAAGCAGGGCCACAGTAACAAGTACGACATGTTCCCATTAGAAAGGGGAGGGTCTGCTATACAGTTATAGGGTATGCAGTGAGTCCAACGGCTGAACAATTTTAGGAAAAACCCCACTAAGAATTTAAAGACACATTGAGCAGGATCACAGTAACGACAAAGTCCCATTAGAAAGGAGAGAGTCTGCTATACAGTTATAGGGTATGCAGTGAGTCCAATGGCTGACCAATTTTAGGATAAACCCCACTAAGAATTTGAAGACACACAAAGCAGGGCCACAGTAACAAGTACGACATGTTCCCATTAGAAAGGGGAGGGTCTGCTATACAGTTATAGGGTATGCAGTGAGTCCAACGGCTGAACAATTTTAGGAAAAACCCCACTAAAAATTTAAAGACACATAGAGCAGGGTCACAGTAAAGACAAATTCCCATTAGAAAGGATAGAGTCTGCTATACAGTTGTAGGGTATGCAGTGAGTCCAAAGGCTGACCAATTTTAGGAAAAGCCCCACTAAGAATTTAAAGACACATAGAGCAGGGCCAAAGTAACAACAAATTCCCATTAGAAAGGATAGAGTCTGCTATACAGTTATAGGGTATGCAGAGGGTCCAAAGGCTGACCAATTTTAGGAAAACCCCACTAAGAATTTAAAGACACACAGAGCAGAGCCACAGTAACATTTACAACATGTTCCAATTAGAAAGGAGAGGGCTTGCTATACACTTATAGGGTATGCAGTGAGACCAACGGCTGACCAATTTTAGGAAAAACCCCTCTAAGAATTTAAAGACATATAGAGCAGGGCCACAGTAACGACAAATTCCCATTAGAAAGGAGAGAGTCTGCTATACAGTTGTAGGGTATGCAGTGAGTCCAAAGGCTGACCAATTTTAGGAAAAACCCCACTAAGAATTTAAAGACATATAGAGCAGGGCCAAAGTAATGACAAATTCCCATTAGAAAGGAAAGAGTCTGCTATACAGTTATAGGGTATGCAGTGAGTCCAACGGCTGAACAATTTTAGGAAAAACCCCACTAAGAATTTAAAGACACATAGAGCAGGGCCACAGTAACGACAAATTCCCATTAGAAAGGAAACAGTCTGCTATACAGTTATAGGTATGCAGTGAGTCCAGCGGCTGAAGAATTTTAGGAAAAAGCCCACTAAGAATTTAAAGACACATAGAGCAGGGCCACAGTAATGACAAATTCCCATTAGAAAGGAGAGAGTCTGCTATACAGTTATAGGGTATGCAGTGATTCCAACGGCTGACCAATTTTAGGAGAAACCTCACTAAGAATATAAAGACACACAAAGCAGTGCCACAGTAACAAGTACGACATGTTCCCATTAGAAAGGAGAGGGTCTGCTATACAGCTATTGGGTATGCCGTGAGTCCAACGGCTGAACAATTTTAGGAAAAACCCCACTAAGAATTTAAAGACACATAGAGCAGCGTCACAGTAACGACAAATTCCCATTAGAAAGGATAGAGTCTGCTATGCAGTTGTAGGGTATGCAGTGAGTCCAAAGGCTGAACAATTTTAGGAAAAACCCCACTAAGAATTTAAAGACACATAAAGAAGGGCCACAGTAACAACAAATTCCCATTAGAAAGGAGAGAGTCTGCTATACAGTTATAGAGTATGCAGAGGGTCCAAAGGCTGACCAATTTTAGGAAAAACCCAACTAAGAATTTAAAGACACACAGAGCAGAGCCACAGTAACATTTACAACATGTTCCCATTAGAAAGGAGAGGGCTTGCTATACAGTTATAGGGTATGCAGTGAGACCAACGGCTGACCAATTTTAGGAAAAACCCCTCTAAGAATTTAAAGACACATAGAGCAGGGCCACAGTAACGACAAATTCCCATTAGAAAGGAGAGAGTCTGCTATACAGTTATAGGGTATGCAGTGAGTCCAAAGGCTGAACAATTTTAGGAAAAACCTCACTAAGAATTTAAAAACACACAAAGAAGGGCCACAGTAACAAGTACGACATGTTCCCATTAGAAAGGAGAGGGTCTACTATACAGTTATAGGGTATGCAGTGAGACCAACGGCTGACCAATTTTAGGAAAAAACCCTCTAAGAATTTAAAGACACATAGAGCAGGGCCACAGTAACGACAAATTCCCATTAGAAAGGAGAGAGTCTGCTATACAGTTGTTGGGTATGCAGTGAGTCCAAAGGCTGACCAATTTTAGGAAAAACCCCACTAAGAATTTAAAGGCACATAGAGCAGGGCCAATGTAACGACAAATTCTCATTAGAAAGGAAAGATTCTGCTATACAGTTATAGGGTATGCAGTGAGTCCAACGGCAGAACAATTTTAGGAAAAACCCCACTAAGAATTTAAAGACACATAGAGCAGGGCCACAGTAACGACAAATTCCCATTAGAAAGGAGAGAGTCTGCTATACAGTTATAGGGTATGCAGTGAGTCCAAAGGCTGAACAATTTTAGGAAAAACCCCACTAAGAATTTAAAGACACATAGAGCAGGGCCACAGTAACGACAAATTCCCATTAGAAAGGAGAGAGTCTGCTATACAGTTATAGGGTATGCAGTGAGTCCAATGGCTGACCAATTTTAGGAAAAACCCCACTAAGAATTTAAAGACACATAGAGCAGGGCCACAGTAATGACAAATTCCCATTAGAAAGGAGAGAGTCTGCTATACAGTTATAGGGTATGCAGTGAGTCCAACGGCTGACCAATTTTAGGAAAAACCCCACTAAGAATTTAAAGCCACACAAAGCAGGGCCACAGTAACAAGTACGACATGTTCCCATTAGAAAGGAGAGGGTCTACTATACAGTTATAGGGTATGCAATGAGTCCAACGGCTGAACAATTTTAGGAAAAACCCCACTAAGAATTTAAAGACACATAGAGCAGGGTCACAGAAACGACAAATTCCCATTAGAAAGGATAGAGTCTGCTATACAGTTGTAGGGTATGCAGTGAGTCCAAAGGCTGACCAATTTTAGGAAAAACCCCACTAAGAATTTAAAGACACATAGAGCAGGGCCACAGTAACGACAAATTCCAATTAGAAAGGAGAGAGTCTGCTATACAGTTATAGGGTATGCAGAGGGTCCAAAGGCTGACCAATTTTAGGAAAAACCCCACCATGAATTTAAAGACACACAAAGCAGGGCCACAGTAACAAGTACGAAATGTTCCCATTAGAAAGGAGAGGGCTTGCTATACAGTTATAGGGTATGCAGTGAGTCCAACGGCTGAACAATTTTAGGAAAAGCCCCACTAAGAATTTAAAGACACATAGAGCAGGGCCACAGTAACGACAAATTCCCATTGGAAAGGAGAGAGTCTGCTATACAGTTATAGGGTATGCAGTGAGTCCAACGGCTGAACAATTTTAGGAAAAACCCCTCTAAGAATTTAAAGACACATAGAGCAGGGCCACAGTAACGACAAATTCCCGTTAGAAAGGAGAGAGTCTGCTATACAGTTATAGGGTATGCAGTGAGTCCAAAGGCTGACCAATTTTAGGAAAAACTCCACTAAGAATTTAAAGACACATAGAGCAGGGCCAGAGTAACGACAAATTCCCATTAGAAAGGAGAGAGTCTGCTATACAGTTATAGGGTATGTAGTGAGTCCAACGGCTGACCAATTTTAGGAAAAACCCCACTAAGAATTTAAAGACACATAGAGCAGGGCTACAGTAACGACAAATTCCCATTAGAAAGGAAAGAGTCTGCTATACAGTTATAGGGTATGCAGTGAGTCCAACGGCTGAACAATTTTAGGAAAAACCCCACTAGGAATTTAAAGACACATAGAGCAGGGCCACAGTAACGACAAATTCCCATTAGAAAGGAGAGAGTCTGCAATACAGTTTTAGGGTATGTATTGAGTCCAACTGCTGAGCAATTTTAGGAAAAACAAAAACTAAGAATTTAAAGACACATAGAGCAGGGCCACAGTAACGACAAATTCCCATTAGAAAGGAGAGAGTCTGCTATACAGTTATAGAGTATGCAGTGAGTCCAACAGCTGACCTATTTTAGGAAAAACCTAACTAAGAATTTAAAGACACACAACGCTGGGCCACAGTAACAACTACGACATGTTCCCATTAGAAAGGAGAGGGTCTGCTATACAGTTATAGGGTATGCAGTGAGTCCAACGGCTGAACAATTTTAGGAAAAACCCCACTAAGAATTTAAAGACACATTGAGCAGGATCACAGTAACGACAAAGTCCCATTAGAAAGGAGAGAGTCTGCTATACAGTTATAGGGTATGCAGTGAGTCCAACGGCTGACCAATTTTAGGATAAACCCCACTAAGAATTTGAAGACACACAAAGCAGGGCCACAGTAACAAGTACGACATGTTCCCATTAGAAAGGGGAGGGTCTTCTATACAGTTATAGGGTATGCAGTGAGTCCAACGGCTGAACAATTTTAGGAAAAACCTCACTAAAAATTTAAAGACACATAGAGCAGGGTCACAGTAACGACAAATTCCCATTAGAAAGGATAGAGTCTGCTATACAGTTGTAGGGTATGCAGTGAGTCCAAAGCCTGACCAATTTTAGGAAAAGCCCCACTAAGAATTTAAAGACACATAGAGCAGGGCCAAAGTAACGACAAATTCCCATTAGAAAGGAAAGAGTCTGCTATACAGTTATAGGGTATGCAGTGAGTCCAACGGCTGAACAATTTTAGGAAAAACCCCACTAAGAATTTAAAGACACATAGAGCAGGGCCACAGTAATGACAAATTCCCATTAGAAAGGAAAGAGTCTGCTATACAGTTATAGGGTATGCAGTGAGTCCAGCGGCTGAACAATTTTAGGAAAAACCCCACTAAGAATTTAAAGACACATAGAGCAGGGCCAGAGTAACGACAAATTCCCATTAGAAAGGAGAGAGTCTGCTATACAGTTATAGGGTATGTAGTGAGTCCAACGGCTGAACAATTTTAGGATAAACCCCACTAAGAATTTAAAGACACATAGAGCAGGGCTACAGTAACGACAAATTCCCATTAGAAAGGAAAGAGTCTGCTATACAGTTATATGGTATGCAGTGAGTCCAACGGCTGAACAATTTTAGGAAAAACTCCACTAGGAATTTAAAGACACATAGAGCAGGGCCACAGTAACGACAAATTCCCATTAGAAAGGAGAGAGTCTGCTACACAGTTATAAGGTATGCAGTGAGTCCAACGGCTGACCAATTTTAGGAAAAACCCCACTAAGAATATAAAGACATATAGAGAAGGGCCACAGTAACGACAAATTACCATTAAAAAGGAGAGAGTCTGCTATACAGTTATAAGGTATGCAGTGAGTCCAACGGCTGACCAATTTTAAGAAAAATTCCTCTAAGGATTTAAAGACACATAGAGCAGGGCCACAGTAACGACAAATTCCCGTTAGAAAGGAGAGAGTCTGCTATACAGTTATAGGGTATGCAGTGAGTCCAAAGGCTGACCAATTTTAGGAAAAACTCCACTAAGAATTTAAAGACACATAGAGCAGGGCCAGAGTAACGACAAATTCCCATTAGAAAGGAGAGAGTCTGCTATACAGTTATAGGGTATGTAGTGAGTCCAACGGCTGAACAATTTTAGGATAAACCCCACTAAGAATTTAAAGACACATAGAGCAGGGCTACAGTAACGACAAATTCCCATTAGAAAGGAAAGAGTCTGCTATACAGTTATAGGGTATGCAGTGAGTCCAACGGCTGAACAATTTTAGGAAAAACTCCACTAGGAATTTAAAGACACATAGAGCAGGGCCACAGTAACGACAAATTCCCATTAGAAAGGAGAGAGTCTGCAATACAGTTTTAGGGTATGTATTGAGTCCAACGGCTGAGCAATTTTAGGAAAAACAAAAACTAAGAATTTAAAGACACATAGAGCAGGGCCACAGTAACGACAAATTCCCATTAGAAAGGAGAGAGTCTGCTATACAGTTATAGAGTATGCAGAGAGTCCAACAGCTGACCAATTTTAGGAAAAACCTCACTAAGAATTTAAAGACACACAAAGCTGGGCCACAGTAACAAGTACGACATGTTCCCATTAGAAAGGAGAGGGTCTGCTACACAGTTATAGGGTATGCAGTGAGTCCAACGGCTGAACAATTTTAGGAAAAACCCCACTAAGAATTTAAAGACACATTGAGCAGGATCACAGTAACGACAAAGTCCCATTAGAAAGGAGAGAGTCTGCTATACAATTATAGGGTATGCAGTGAGTCCAACGGCTGACCAATTTTAGGATAAACCCCACTAAGAATTTGAAGACACACAAAGCAGGGCCACAGTAACAAGTACGACATGTTCCCATTAGAAAGGGTAGGGTCTGCTATACAGTTATAGGGTATGCAGTGAGTCCAACGGCTGAACAATTTTAGGAAAAACCCCACTAAAAATTTAAAGACACATAGAGCAGGGTCACAGTAACGACAAATTCCCATTAGAAAGGATAGAGTCTGCTATACAGTTGTAGGGTATGCAGTGAGTCCAAAGGCTGACCAATTTTAGGAAAAGCCCCACTAAGAATTTAAAGACACATAGAGCAGGGCCAAAGTAACAACAAATTCCCATTAGAAAGGAGAGAGTCTGCTATACAGTTATAGGGTATGCAGAGGGTCCAAAGGCTGACCAATTTTAGGAAAAACCCCACTAAGAATTTAAAGACACACAGAGCAGAGCCACAGTAACATTTACAACATGTTCCAATTAGAAAGGAGAGGGCTTGCTATACACTTATAGGGTATGCAGTGAGACCAACGGCTGACCAATTTTAGGAAAAACCCCTCTAAGAATTTAAAGACCTATAGAGCAGGGCCACAGTAACGACAAATTCCCATTAGAAAGGAGAGAGTCTGCTATACAGTTGTAGGGTATGCAGTGAGTCCAAAGGCTGACCAATTTTAGGAAAAACCCCACTAAGAATTTAAAGACACATAGAGCAGGTCCACAGTAATGACAAATTCCCATTAGAAAGGAGAGAGTCTGCTATACAGTTATAGGGTATGCAGTGATTCCAACGGCTGACCAATTTTAGGAGAAACCTCACTAAGAATATAAAGATACACAAAGCAGGGCCACAGTAACAAGTACGACATGTTCCCATTAGAAAGGAGAGGGTCTGCTATACAGCTATTGGGTATGCCGTGAGTCCAACGGCTGAACAATTTTAGGAAAAACCCCACTAAGAATTTAAAGACACATAGAGCAGCGTCACAGTAACGACAAATTCCCATTAGAAAGGATAGAGTCTGCTATGCAGTTGTAGGGTATGCAGTGAGTCCAAAGGCTGAACAATTTTAGGAAAAACCCCACTAAGAATTTAAAGACACATAAAGAAGGGCCACAGTAACAACAAATTCCCATTAGAAAGGAGAGAGTCTGCTATACAGTTGTAGAGTATGCAGAGGGTCCAAAGGCTGACCAATTTTAGGAAAAACCCCACTAAGAATTTAAAGACACACAGAGCAGAGCCACAGTAACATTTACAACATGTTCCCATTAGAATGGAGAGGGCTTGCTATACAGTTATAGGGTATGCAGTGAGACCAACGGCTGACCAATTTTAGGAAAAACCCCTCTAAGAATTTAAAGACACATAGAGCAGGGCCACAGTAACGACAAATTCCCATTAGAAAGGAGAGAGTCTGCTATACAGTTATAGGGTATGCAGTGAGTCCAAAGGCTGAACAATTTTAGGAAAAACCTCACTAAGAATTTAAAGACACACAAAGCAGGGCCACAGTAACAAGTACGACATGTTCCCATTAGAAAGGAGAGGGTCTACTATACAGTTATAGGGTATGCAGTGAGACCAACGGCTGACGAATTTTAGGAAAAACCCCACTAAGAATTTAAAGACACATAGAGCAGGGCCAATGTAACGACAAATTCTCATTAGAAAGGAAAGATTCTGCTATACAGTTATAGGGTATGCAGTGAGTCCAACGGCTGAACAATTTTAGGAAAAACCCCACTAAAAATTTAAAGACACATTGAGCAGGATCACAGTAACGACAAAGTCCCATTAGAAAGGAGATAGTCTGCTATACAGTTATACGGTATGCAGTGAGTCCAACGGCTGACCAATTTTAGGATAAACCCCACTAAGAATTTGAAGACACACAAAGCAGGGCCACAGTAACAAGAACGACATGTTCCCATTAGAAAGGGGAGGGTCTTCTATACAGTTATAGGGTATGCAGTGAGTCCAACGGCTGAACAATTTTAGGAAAAACCTCACTAAAAATTTAAAGACACATAGAGCAGGGTCACAGTAACGACAAATTCCCATTAGAAAGGATAGAGTCTGCTATACAGTTGTAGGGTATGCAGTGAGTCCAAAGCCTGACCAATTTTAGGAAAAGCCCCACTAAGAATTTAAAGACACATAGAGCAGGGCCAAAGTAACGACAAATTCCCATTAGAAAGGAAAGAGTCTGCTATACAGTTATAGGGTATGCAGTGAGTCCAACGGCTGAACAATTTTAGGAAAAACCCCACTAAGAATTTAAAGACACATAGAGCAGGGCCACAGTAATGACAAATTCCCATTAGAAAGGAAAGAGTCTGCTATACAGTTATAGGGTATGCAGTGAGTCCAGCGGCTGAACAATTTTAGGAAAAACCCCACTAAGAATTTAAAGACACATAGAGCAGGGCCAGAGTAACGACAAATTCCCATTAGAAAGGAGAGAGTCTGCTATACAGTTATAGGGTATGTAGTGAGTCATACGGCTGAACAATTTTAGGATAAACCCCACTAAGAATTTAAAGACACATAGAGCAGGGCTACAGTAACGACAAATTCCCATTAGAAAGGAAAGAGTCTGCTATACAGTTATAGGGTATGCAGTGAGTCCAACGGCTGAACAATTTTAGGAAAAACTCCACTAGGAATTTAAAGACACATAGAGCAGGGCCACAGTAACGACAAATTCCCATTAGAAAGGAGAGAGTCTGATACACAGTTATAAGGTATGCAGTGAGTCCAACGGCTGACCAATTTTAGGAAAAACCCCACTAAGAATATAAAGACATATAGAGAAGGGCCACAGTAACGACAAATTACCATTAAAAAGGAGAGAGTCTGCTATACAGTTATAAGGTATGCAGTGAGTCCAACGGCTGACCAATTTTAAGAAAAACTCCTCTAAGGATTTAAAGACACATAGAGCAGGGCCACAGTAACGACAAATTCCCGTTAGAAAGGAGAGAGTCTGCTATACAGTTATAGGGTATGCAGTGAGTCCAAAGGCTGACCAATTTTAGGAAAAACTCCACTAAGAATTTAAAGACACATAGAGCAGGGCCAGAGTAACGACAAATTCCCATTAGAAAGGAGAGAGTCTGCTATACAGTTATAGGGTATGTAGTGAGTCCAACGGCTGAACAATTTTAGGATAAACCCCACTAAGAATTTAAAGACACATAGAGCAGGGCTACAGTAGCGACAAATTCCCATTAGAAAGGAAAGAGTCTGCTATACAGTTATAGGGTATGCAGTGAGTCCAACGGCTGAACAATTTTAGGAAAAACTCCACTAGGAATTTAAAGACACATAGAGCAGGGCCACAGTAACGACAAATTCCCATTAGAAAGGAGAGAGTCTGCTATACAGTTATAGAGTATGCAGTGAGTCCAAAAGCTGACCAATTTTAGGAAAAACCTCACTAAGAATTTAAAGACACACAAAGCTGGGCCACAGTAACAAGTACGACATGTTCCCATTAGAAAGGAGAGGGTCTGCTATACAGTTATAGGGTATGCAGTGAGTCCAACGGCTGAACAATTTTAGGAAAAACCCCACTAAGAATTTAAAGACACATTCAGCAGGATCACAGTAACGACAAAGTCCCATTAGAAAGGAGAGAGTCTGCTATACAGTTATAGGGTATGCAGTGAGTCCAACGGCTGACCAATTTTAGGATAAACCCCACTAAGAATTTGAAGACACACAAAGCAGGGCCACAGTAACAAGTATGACATTTTCCCATTAGAAAGGGGAGGGTCTGCTATACAGTTATAGGGTATGCAGTGAGTCCAACGGCTGAACAATTTTAGGAAAAACCCCACTAAAAATTTAAAGACACATAGAGCAGGGTCACAGTAACGACAAATTCCCATTAGAAAGGATAGAGTCTGCTATACAGTTGTAGGGTATGCAGTGAGTCCAAAGGCTGACCAATTTTAGGAAAAGCCCCACTAAGAATTTAAAGACACATAGAGCAGGGCCAAAGTAACAACAAATTCCCATTAGAAAGGAGAGAGTCTGCTATACAGTTATAGGGTATGCAGAGGGTCCAAAGGCTGACCAATTTTAGGAAAAACCCCACTAAGAATTTAAAGACACACAGAGCAGAGCCACAGTAACATTTACAACATGTTCCAATTAGAAAGGAGAGGGCTTGCTATACACTTATAGGGTATGCAGTGAGACCAACGGCTGACCAATTTTAGGAAAAACCCCTCTAAGAATTTAAAGACCTATAGAGCAGGGCCACAGTAACGACATATTCCCATTAGAAAGGAGAGAGTCTGCTATACAGTTGTAGGGTATGCAGTGAGTCCAAAGGCTGACCAATTTTAGGAAAAACCCCACTAAGAATTTAAAGACATATAGAGCAGGGCCAAAGTAATGACAAATTACCATTAGAAAGGAAAGAGTCTGCTATACAGTTATAGGGTATGCAGTGAGTCCAACAGCTGAACAATTTTAGGAAAAACCCCACTAAGAATTTAAAGACACATAGAGCAGGGCCACAGTAACGACAAATTCCCATTAGAAAGGAAACAGTCTGCTATACAGTTATAGGGTATGCAGTGAGTCCAGCGGCTGAACAATTTTAGGAAAAACCCCACTAAGAATTTAAAGACACATAGAGCAGGGCCACAGTAATGACAAATTCCCATTAGAAAGGAGAGAGTCTGCTATACAGTTATAGGGTATGCAGTGATTCCAACGGCTGACCAATTTTAGGAGAAACCTCACTAAGAATATAAAGACACACAAAGCAGGGCCACAGTAACAAGTACGACATGTTCCCATTAGAAAGGAGAGGGTCTGCTATACAGCTATTGGGTATGCCGTGAGTCCAACGGCTGAACAATTTTAGGAAAAACCCCACTAAGAATTTAAAGACACATAGAGCAGCGTCACAGTAACGACAATTTCCTATTAGAAAGGATAGAGTCTGCTATGCAGTTGTAGGGTATGCAGTGAGTCCAAAGGCTGAACAATTTTAGGAAAAACCCCACTAAGAATTTAAAGACACATAAAGAAGGGCCACAGTAACAACAAATTCCCATTAGAAAGGAGAGAGTCCGCTATACAGTTATAGAGTATGCACAGGGTCCAAAGGCTGACCAATTTTAGGAAAAACCCCGCTAAGAATTTAAAGACACACAGAGCAGAGCCACAGTAACATTTACAACATGTTCCCATTAGAAAGGAGAGGGCTTGCTATACAGTTATAGGGTATGCAGTGAGACCAACGGCTGACCAATTTTAGGAAAAACCCCTCTAAGAATTTAAAGACACATAGAGCAGGGCCACAGTAACGACAAATTCCCATTAGAAAGGAGAGAGTCTGCTATACAGTTATAGGGTATGCAGTGAGTCCAAAGGCTGAACAATTTTAGGAAAAACCTCACTAAGAATTTAAAGACACACAAAGCAGGGCCACAGTAACAAGTACGACATGTTCCCATTAGAAAGGAGAGGGTCTACTACACAGTTATAGGGTATGCAGTGAGACCAACGGCTGACCAATTTTAGGAAAAACCCCACTAAGAATTTAAAGACACATAGAGCAGGGCCAATGTAACGACAAATTCTCATTAGAAAGGAAAGATTCTGCTATACAGTTATAGGGTATGCAGTGAGTCCAACGGCAGAAAAATTTTAGGAAAAACCCCACTAAGAATTTAAAGACACATAGAGCAGGGCCACAGTAACGACAAATTCCCATTAGAAAGGAGAGAGTCTGCTATACAGTTATAGGGTATGCAGTGAGTCCAAAGGCTGAACAATTTTAGGAAAAACCCCACTAAGAATTTAAAGACACATAGAGCAGGGCCACAGTAACGACAAATTCCCATTAGAAAGGAGAGAGTCTGCTATACAGTTATAGGGTATGCAGTGAGTCCAATGGCTGACCAATTTTAGGAAAAACCCCACTAAGAATTTAAAGACACATAGAGCAGGGCCACAGTAATGACAAATTCCCATTAGAAAGGAGAGAGTCTGCTATACAGTTATAGGGTATGCAGTGAGTCCAACGGCTGACCAATTTTAGGAAAAACCCCACTAAGAATTTAAAGACACACAAAGCAGGGCCACAGTAACAAGTACGACATGTTCCCATTAGAAAGGAGAGGGTCTACTATACAGTTATAGGGTATGCAATGAGTCCAACGGCTGAACAATTTTAGGAAAAACCCCACTAAGAATTTAAAGACACATAGAGCAGGGTCACAGAAACGACAAATTCCCATTAGAAAGGATAGAGTCTGCTATACAGTTGTAGGGTATGCAGTGAGTCCAAAGGCTGACCAATTTTAGGAAAAACCCCACTAAGAATTTAAAGACACATAGAGCAGGGCCACAGTAACGACAAATTCCAATTAGAAAGGAGAGAGTCTGCTATACAGTTATAGGGAATGCAGACTGTCCAAAGGCTGACCAATTTTAGGAAAAACCCCACCATGAATTTAAAGACACACAAAGCAGGGCCACAGTAACAAGTACGAAATGTTCCCATTAGAAAGGAGAGGGCTTGCTATACAGTTATAGGGTATGCAGTGAGTCCAACGGCTGAACAATTTTAGGAAAAGCCCCACTAAGAATTTAAAGACACATAGAGCAGGGCCACAGTAACGACAAATTCCCATTGGAAAGGAGAGAGTCTGCTATACAGTTATAGGGTATGCAGTGAGTCCAACGGCTGAACAATTTTAGGAAAAACCCCTCTAAGAATTTAAAGACACATAGAGCAGGGCCACAGTAACGACAAATTCCCGTTAGAAAGGAGAGAGTCTGCTATAAAGTTATAGGGTATGCAGTGAGTCCAAAGGCTGACCAATTTTAGGAAAAACTCCACTAAGAATTTAAAGACACATAGAGCAGGGCCAGAATAACGACAAATTCCTATTAGAAAGGAGAGAGTCTGCTATACAGTTATAGGGTATGTAGTGAGTCCAACGGCTGACCAATTTTAGGAAAAACCCCACTAAGAATTTAAAGACACATAGAGCAGGGCTACAGTAACGACAAATTCCCATTAGAAAGGAAAGAGTCTGCTATACAGTTATAGGGTATGCAGTGAGTCCAACGGCTGAACAATTTTAGGAAAAACCCCACTAGGAATTTAAAGACACATAGAGCAGGGCCACAGTAACGACAAATTCCCATTAGAAAGGAGAGAGTCTGCAATACAGTTTTAGGGTATGTATTGAGTCCAACGGCTGAGCAATTTTAGGAAAAACAAAAACTAAGAATTTAAAGACACATAGAGCAGGGCCACAGTAACGACAAATTCCCATTAGAAAGGAGAGAGTCTGCTATACAGTTATAGAGTATGCAGTGAGTCCAACAGCTGACCAATTTTAGGAAAAACCTCGCTAAGAATTTAAAGACACACAAAGCTGGGCCACAGTAACAACTACGACATGTTCCCATTAGAAAGGAGAGGGTCTGCTATACAGTTATAGGGTATGTAGTGAGTCCAACGGCTGAACAATTTTAGGAAAAACCCCACTAAGAATTTAAAGACACATTGAGCAGGATCACAGTAACGACAAAGTCCCATTAGAAAGGAGAGAGTCTGCTATACAGTTATAGGGTATGCAGTGAGTCCAACGGCTGACCAATTTTAGGATAAACCCCACTAAGAATTTGAAGACACACAAAGCAGGGCCACAGGAACAAGTACGACATGTTCCCATTAGAAAGGGGAGGGTCTGCTATACAGTTATAGGGTATGCAGTGAGTCCAACGGCTGAACAATTTTAGGAATAACCTCACTAAAAATTTGAAGACACATAGAGCAGGGTCACAGTAACGACAAATTCCCATTAGAAAGGATAGAGTCTGCTATACAGTTGTAGGGTATGCAGTGAGTCCAAAGCCTGACCAATTTTAGGAAAAGCCCCACTAAGAATTTAAAGACACATAGAGCAGGGCCAAAGTAACGACAAATTCCCATTAGAAAGGAAAGAGTCTGCTGTACAGTAATAGGGTATGCAGTGAGTCCAACGGCTGAACAATTTTAGGAAAAATCCCACTAAGAATTTAAAGACACATAGAGCAGGGCCACAGTAATGACAAATTCCCATTAGAAAGGAAAGAGTCTGCTATACAGTTATAGGGTATGCAGTGAGTCCAGCGGCTGAACAATTTTAGGAAAAACCCCACTAAGAATTTAAAGACACATAGAGCAAGGCCACAGTAATGACAAATTCCCATTAGAAAGGAGAGAGTCTGCTATACAGTTATAGGGTATGCAGTGATTCCAACGGCTGACCAATATTACTAAAAACCTCACTAAGAATTTAAAGACACACAAAGCAGGGCCACAGTAACAAGTACGACATGTTCCCATTAGAAAGGAGAGGGTCTGCTATACAGTTATTGGGTATGCAGTGAGTCCAACGGCTGAACAATTTTAGGAAAAACCCCACTAAGAATTTAAAGACACAGAGAACAGCGTCACAGTAACGACAAATTCCCATTAGAAAGGATAGAGTCTGCTATGCAGTTGTAGGGTATGCAGTGAGTCCAAAGGCTGAACAATTTTAGGAAAAACCCCACTAAGAATTTAAAGACACATAGAGAAGTGCCACAGTAACAACAAATTCCCATTAGAAAGGAGAGAGTCTGCTATACAGTTGTAGGGTATGCAGTGAGTCCAAAGGCTGACCAATTTTAGGAAAAACCCCACTAAGAATTTAAAGACATATAGAGCAGGGCCAAAGTAATGACAAATTCCCATTAGAAAGGAAAGAGTCTGCTATACAGTTATAGGGTATGCAGTGAGTCCAACGGCTGAACAATTTTAGGAAAAACCCCACTAAGAATTTAAAGACACATAGAGCAGGGCCACAGTAACGACAAATTCCCATTAGAAAGGAAACAGTCTGCTATACAGTTATAGGGTATGCAGTGATTCCAGCGGCTGAACAATTTTAGGAAAAACCCCACTAAGAATTTAAAGACACATAGAGCAGGGCCACAGTAATGACAAATTCCCATTAGAAAGGAGAGAGTCTGCTATACAGTTATAGGGTATGCAGTGATTCCAACGGCTGACCAATTTTAGGAGAAACCTCACTAAGAATTTAAAGACACACAAAGCAGGGCCACAGTAACAAGTACGACATGTTCCCATTAGAAAGGAGAGGGTCTGCTATACAGTTATTGGGTATGCCGTGAGTCCAACGGCTGAACAATTTTAGGAAAAACCCCACTAAGAATTTAAAGACACATAGAGCAGCGTCACAGTAACGACAAATTCCCATTAGAAAGGATAGAGTCTGCTATGCAGTTGTAGGGTATGCAGTGAGTCCAAAGGCTGAACAATTTTAGGAAAAACCCCACTAAGAATTTAAAGACACATAAAGAAGGGCCACAGTAACAACAAATTCCCATTAGAAAGGAGAGAGTCTGCTATACAGTTATAGAGTATGCAGAGGGTCCAAAGGCTGACCAATTTTAGGAAAAACCCCACTAAGAATTTAAAGACACACAGAGCAGAGCCACAGTAACATTTACAACATGTTCCCATTAGAAAGGAGAGGGCTTGCTATACAGTTATAGGGTATGCAGTGAGACCAACGGTTGACCAATTTTAGGAAAAACCCCTCTAAGAATTTAAAGACACATAGAGCAGGGCCACAGTAACGACAAATACCCTTTAGAAATGAGAGAGTCTGCTATACAGTTGTAGGGTATGCAGTGAGTCCAAAGGCTGACCAATTTTAGGAAAAACCCCACTAAGAATTTAAAGACACATACAGCAGGGCCAAAGTAGCGACAAATTCCCATTAGAAAGGAAAGAGTCTGCTATACAGTTATAGGGTATGCAGTGAGTCCAACGGCTGAACAATTTTAGGAAAAACCCCACTAAGAATTTAAAGACACATAGAGCAGGGCCACAGTAACGACAAATTCCCATTAGAAAGGAGAGAGTCTGCTATACAGTTATAGGGTATGCAGTGAGTCCAAAGGCTGAACAATTTTAGGAAAAACCTCACTAAGAATTTAAAGACACACAAAGCAGGGCCAAAGTAACAAGTACGACATGTTCCCATTAGAAAGGAGAGGGTCTACTGTACAGTTATAGGGAATGCAATGAGTCCAACGGCTGAACAATTTTAGGAAAAACCCCACTAAGAATTTAAAGACACATAGAGCAGGGTCACAGTAACGACAAATTCCCATTAGAAAGGAGAGAGTCTGCAATACCGTTATAGGGTATGCATTGAGTCCAACGGCTGACCAATTTTAGGAAAAACCGCACTAAGAATTTAAAGACACATAGAGCAGGGCCACAGTAACGACAAATTCCCATTAGAAAGGAGAGAGTCTGCAATACCGTTATAGGGTATGCATTGAGTCCAACGGCTGACCAATTTTAGGAAAAACAAAAACTAAGAATTTAAAGACACATAGAGCAGGGTCACAGTAACGACAAATTCCCATTAGAAAGGAGAGAGTCTGCAATACAGTTATAGGGTATGCAGTGAGTCGAACAGCTGACCAATTTTAGGAAAAACCTCACTAAGAATTTAAAGACACACAAAGCTGGGCCACAGTAACAAGTACGACATGTTCCCATTAGAAAGGAGAGGGTCTGCTATACAGTTATAGGGTATGCAGTGAGTCCAACGGCTGAACAATTTTAGGAAAAACCCCACTAAGAATTTAAAGACACATAGAGAAGGGCCACAGTAACAACAAATTCCCATTAGAAAGGAGAGAGTCTGCTATGCAGTTGTAGGGTATGCAGTGAGTCCAAAGGCTGAACAATTTTAGGAAAAACCCCACTAAGAATTTAAAGACACATAGAGAAGGGCCACAGTAACAACAAATTCCCATTAGAAAGGAGAGAGTCTGCTATACAGTTATAGGGTATGCAGAGGGTCCAAAGGCTGACCAATTTTAGGAAAAACCCCACTAAGAATTTAAAGACACACAGAGCAGAGCCACAGTAACATTTACAACATGTTCCAATTAGAAAGGAGAGGGCTTGCTATACACTTATAGGGTATGCAGTGAGACCAACGGCTGACCAATTTTAGGAAAAACCCCTCTAAGAATTTAAAGACATATAGAGCAGGGCCACAGTAACGACAAATTCCCATTAGAAAGGAGAGAGTCGGCTATACAGTTGTAGGGTATGCAGTGAGTCCAAAGGCTGACCAATTTTAGGAAAAACCCCACTAAGAATTTAAAGACATATAGAGCAGGGCCAAAGTAATGACAAATTCCCATTAGAAAGGAAAGAGTCTGCTATACAGTTATAGGGTATGCAGTGAGTCCAACGGCTGAACAATTTTAGGAAAAACCCCACTAAGAATTTAAAGACACATAGAGCAGGGCCACAGTAACGACAAATTCCCATTAGAAAGGAAACAGTCTGCTATACAGTTATAGGGTATGCAGTGATTCCAGCGGCTGAACAATTTTAGAAAAAACCCCACTAAGAATTTAAAGACACATAGAGCAGGGCCACAGTAATGACAAATTCCCATTAGAAAGGAGAGAGTCTGCTATACAGTTATAGGGTATGCAGTGATTCCAACGGCTGACCAATTTTAGGAGAAACCTCACTATGAATTTAAAGACACACAAAGCAGGGCCACAGTAACAAGTACGACATGTTCCCATTAGAAAGGAGAGGGTCTGCTATACAGTTATTGGGTATGCCGTGAGTCCAACGGCTGAACAATTTTAGGAAAAACCCCACTAAGAATTTAAAGACACATTGAGCAGGATCACAGTAACGACAAAGTGCCATTAGAAAGGAGAGAGTCTGCTATACAGTTGTAGGGTATGCAGTGAGTCCAAAGGCTGACCAATTTTAGGAAAAACCCCACTAAGAATATAAAGACATATAGAGCAGGGTCACAGTAACGACAAATTACCATTAAAAAGGAGAGAGTCTGCTATACAGTTATAAGGCATGCAGTGAGTCCAACAGCTGACCAATTTTAGGAAAAACCCCACTAAGAATTTAAAGACACATAGAGCAGGGCCACAGTAATGATAAATTCACATTAGAAAGGAGAGAGTCTGCTATACAGTTATAGGGTATGCAGTGAGTCCAAAGGCTGACCAATTTTAGGAAAAACCCCACTAAGAATGTAAAGACACATAGAGCAGGGCCAAAGAAACAACAAATTCCAATTAGAAAGGAGAGAGTCTGCTATACAGTTATAGGGTATGCAGTGAGTCCAACGGCTGACCAATTTTAGGAAAAAACCCACTAAGAATTTGAAGACACACAAAGCAGGGCCACAGTAACAAGTACGACATGTTCCCATTAGAAAGGAGAGAGTCTGCTATACAGTTATAGGGTATGCAGTGAGTCCAACGGCTGAAGAATTTTAGGAAAAACCCCACTAAGAATTTAAAGACACATACAGCAGGGCCACAGTAATGACAAATTCCCATTAGAAAGGATAGAGTCTGCTATACAGTTGTAGGGTATGCAGAGAGTCCAAAGGTTGACCAATTTTAGGAAAAACCCCACTAAGAATTTAAAGACACATAGAGCAGGGCCACAGTAATGACAAATTCCCATTAGAAAGGATAGAGTCTGCTATACAGTTGTAGGGTATGCAGTGAGTCCAAAGGCTGAAAAATTTTAGGAAAAACCCCACTAAGAATTTAAAGACACATAGAGCAGGCCACAGTAGTGACAAATTCCCATTGGAAAGGAAAGAGTCTGCTATACAGCTATAGGGTATGCAGTGAGTCCAACGGCTGAAAAATTTTAGAAAAAACCCCACTAAGAATTTAAAGATACATAGAGCAGGGCCACAGTATCGACAAATTCCCATTAGAAAGGAGAGAGTCTGCTATACAGTTATAGGGTATGCAGTGATTCCAACGGCTGACCAATTTTAGGAGAAGCCTCACTAAGAATATAAAGACACACAAAGCAGGGCCACAGTAACAAGTACGACATGTTCCCATTAGAAAGGAGAGGGTCTGCTATACAGCTATTGGGTATGCCGTGAGTCCAACGGCTGAACAATTTTAGGAAAAACCCCACTAAGAATTTAAAGACACATAGAGCAGCGTCACAGTAACGACAATTTTCTATTAGAAAGGATAGAGTCTGCTATGCAGTTGTAGGGTATGCAGTGAGTCCAAAGGCTGAACAATTTTCGGAAAAACCCCACTAAGAATTTAAAGACACATAAAGAAGGGCCACAGTAACAACAAATTCCCATTAGAAAGGAGAGAGTCCGCTATACAGTTATAGAGTATGCACAGGGTCCAAAGGCTGACCAATTTTAGGAAAAACCCCGCTAAGAATTTAAAGACACACAGAGCAGAGCCACAGTAACATTTACAACATGTTCCCATTAGAAAGGAGAGGGCTTGCTATACAGTTATAGGGTATGCAGTGAGACCAACGGCTGACCAATTTTAGGAAAAACCCCTCTAAGAATTTAAAGACACATAGAGCAGGGCCACAGTAACGACAAATTCCCATTAGAAAGGAGAGAGTCTGCTATACAGTTATAGGGTATGCAGTGAGTCCAAAGGCTGAACAATTTTAGGAAAAACCTCACTAAGAATTTAAAGACACACAAAGCAGGGCCACAGTAACAAGTACGACATGTTCCCATTAGAAAGGAGAGGGTCTACTACACAGTTATAGGGTATGCAGTGAGACCAACGGCTGACCAATTTTAGGAAAAACCCCACTAAGAATTTAAAGACACATAGAGCAGGGCCAATGTAACGACAAATTCTCATTAGAAAGGAAAGATTCTGCTATACAGTTATAGGGTATGCAGTGAGTCCAACGGCAGAAAAATTTTAGGAAAAACCCCACTAAGAATTTAAAGACACATAGAGCAGGGCCACAGTAACGACAAATTCCCATTAGAAAGGAGAGAGTCTGCTATACAGTTATAGGGTATGCAGTGAGTCCAAAGGCTGAACAATTTTAGGAAAAACCCCACTAAGAATTTAAAGACACATAGAGCAGGGCCACAGTAACGACAAATTCCCATTAGAAAGGAGAGAGTCTGCTATACAGTTATAGGGTATGCAGTGAGTCCAATGGCTGACCAATTTTAGGAAAAACCCCACTAAGAATTTAAAGACACATAGAGCAGGGCCACAGTAATGACAAATTCCCATTAGAAAGGAGAGAGTCTGCTATACAGTTATAGGGTATGCAGTGAGTCCAACGGCTGACCAATTTTAGGAAAAACCCCACTAAGAATTTAAAGACACACAAAGCAGGGCCACAGTAACAAGTACGACATGTTCCCATTAGAAAGGAGAGGGTCTACTATACAGTTATAGGGTATGCAATGAGTCCAACGGCTGAACAATTTTAGGAAAAACCCCACTAAGAATTTAAAGACACATAGAGCAGGGTCACAGAAACGACAAATTCCCATTAGAAAGGATAGAGTCTGCTATACAGTTGTAGGGTATGCAGTGAGTCCAAAGGCTGACCAATTTTAGGAAAAACCCCACTAAGAATTTAAAGACACATAGAGCAGGGCCACAGTAACGACAAATTCCAATTAGAAAGGAGAGAGTCTGCTATACAGTTATAGGGAATGCAGACTGTCCAAAGGCTGACCAATTTTAGGAAAAACCCCACCATGAATTTAAAGACACACAAAGCAGGGCCACAGTAACAAGTACGAAATGTTCCCATTAGAAAGGAGAGGGCTTGCTATACAGTTATAGGGTATGCAGTGAGTCCAACGGCTGAACAATTTTAGGAAAAGCCCCACTAAGAATTTAAAGACACATAGAGCAGGGCCACAGTAACGACAAATTCCCATTGGAAAGGAGAGAGTCTGCTATACAGTTATAGGGTATGCAGTGAGTCCAACGGCTGAACAATTTTAGGAAAAACCCCTCTAAGAATTTAAAGACACATAGAGCAGGGCCACAGTAACGACAAATTCCCGTTAGAAAGGAGAGAGTCTGCTATAAAGTTATAGGGTATGCAGTGAGTCCAAAGGCTGACCAATTTTAGGAAAAACTCCACTAAGAATTTAAAGACACATAGAGCAGGGCCAGAATAACGACAAATTCCCATTAGAAAGGAGAGAGTCTGCTATACAGTTATAGGGTATGTAGTGAGTCCAACGGCTGACCAATTTTAGGAAAAACCCCACTAAGAATTTAAAGACACATAGAGCAGGGCTACAGTAACGACAAATTCCCATTAGAAAGGAAAGAGTCTGCTATACAGTTATAGGGTATGCAGTGAGTCCAACGGCTGAACAATTTTAGGAAAAACCCCACTAGGAATTTAAAGACACATAGAGCAGGGCCACAGTAACGACAAATTCCCATTAGAAAGGAGAGAGTCTGCAATACAGTTTTAGGGTATGTATTGAGTCCAACGGCTGAGCAATTTTAGGAAAAACAAAAACTAAGAATTTAAAGACACATAGAGCAGGGCCACAGTAACGACAAATTCCCATTAGAAAGGAGAGAGTCTGCTATACAGTTATAGAGTATGCAGTGAGTCCAACAGCTGACCAATTTTAGGAAAAACCTCGCTAAGAATTTAAAGACACACAAAGCTGGGCCACAGTAACAACTACGACATGTTCCCATTAGAAAGGAGAGGGTCTGCTATACAGTTATAGGGTATGCAGTGAGTCCAACGGCTGAACAATTTTAGGAAAAACCCCACTAAGAATTTAAAGACACATTGAGCAGGATCACAGTAACGACAAAGTCCCATTAGAAAGGAGAGAGTCTGCTATACAGTTATAGGGTATGCAGTGAGTCCAACGGCTGACCAATTTTAGGATAAACCCCACTAAGAATTTGAAGACACACAAAGCAGGGCCACAGGAACAAGTACGACATGTTCCCATTAGAAAGGGGAGGGTCTGCTATACAGTTATAGGGTATGCAGTGAGTCCAACGGCTGAACAATTTTAGGAATAACCTCACTAAAAATTTGAAGACACATAGAGCAGGGTCACAGTAACGACAAATTCCCATTAGAAAGGATAGAGTCTGCTATACAGTTGTAGGGTATGCAGTGAGTCCAAAGCCTGACCAATTTTAGGAAAAGCCCCACTAAGAATTTAAAGACACATAGAGCAGGGCCAAAGTAACGACAAATTCCCATTAGAAAGGAAAGAGTCTGCTGTACAGTAATAGGGTATGCAGTGAGTCCAACGGCTGAACAATTTTAGGAAAAATCCCACTAAGAATTTAAAGACACATAGAGCAGGGCCACAGTAATGACAAATTCCCATTAGAAAGGAAAGAGTCTGCTATACAGTTATAGGGTATGCAGTGAGTCCAGCGGCTGAACAATTTTAGGAAAAACCCCACTAAGAATTTAAAGACACATAGAGCAAGGCCACAGTAATGACAAATTCCCATTAGAAAGGAGAGAGTCTGCTATACAGTTATAGGGTATGCAGTGATTCCAACGGCTGACCAATATTACTAAAAACCTCACTAAGAATTTAAAGACACACAAAGCAGGGCCACAGTAACAAGTACGACATGTTCCCATTAGAAAGGAGAGGGTCTGCTATACAGTTATTGGGTATGCAGTGAGTCCAACGGCTGAACAATTTTAGGAAAAACCCCACTAAGAATTTAAAGACACAGAGAACAGCGTCACAGTAACGACAAATTCCCATTAGAAAGGATAGAGTCTGCTATGCAGTTGTAGGGTATGCAGTGAGTCCAAAGGCTGAACAATTTTAGGAAAAACCCCACTAAGAATTTAAAGACACATAGAGAAGTGCCACAGTAACAACAAATTCCCATTAGAAAGGAGAGAGTCTGCTATACAGTTGTAGGGTATGCAGTGAGTCCAAAGGCTGACCAATTTTAGGAAAAACCCCACTAAGAATTTAAAGACATATAGAGCAGGGCCAAAGTAATGACAAATTCCCATTAGAAAGGAAAGAGTCTGCTATACAGTTATAGGGTATGCAGTGAGTCCAACGGCTGAACAATTTTAGGAAAAACCCCACTAAGAATTTAAAGACACATAGAGCAGGGCCACAGTAACGACAAATTCCCATTAGAAAGGAAACAGTCTGCTATACAGTTATAGGGTATGCAGTGATTCCAGCGGCTGAACAATTTTAGGAAAAACCCCACTAAGAATTTAAAGACACATAGAGCAGGGCCACAGTAATGACAAATTCCCATTAGAAAGGAGAGAGTCTGCTATACAGTTATAGGGTATGCAGTGATTCCAACGGCTGACCAATTTTAGGAGAAACCTCACTAAGAATTTAAAGACACACAAACCAGGGCCACAGTAACAAGTACGACATGTTCCCATTAGAAAGGAGAGGGTCTGCTATACAGTTATTGGGTATGCCGTGAGTCCAACGGCTGAACAATTTTAGGAAAAACCCCACTAAGAATTTAAAGACACATAGAGCAGCGTCACAGTAACGACAAATTCCCATTAGAAAGGATAGAGTCTGCTATGCAGTTGTAGGGTATGCAGTGAGTCCAAAGGCTGAACAATTTTAGGAAAAACCCCACTAAGAATTTAAAGACACATAAAGAAGGGCCACAGTAACAACAAATTCCCATTAGAAAGGAGAGAGTCTGCTATACAGTTATAGAGTATGCAGAGGGTCCAAAGGCTGACCAATTTTAGGAAAAACCCCACTAAGAATTTAAAGACACACAGAGCAGAGCCACAGTAACATTTACAACATGTTCCCATTAGAAAGGAGAGGGCTTGCTATACAGTTATAGGGTATGCAGTGAGACCAACGGTTGACCAATTTTAGGAAAAACCCCTCTAAGAATTTAAAGACACATAGAGCAGGGCCACAGTAACGACAAATACCCTTTAGAAATGAGAGAGTCTGCTATACAGTTGTAGGGTATGCAGTGAGTCCAAAGGCTGACCAATTTTAGGAAAAACCCCACTAAGAATTTAAAGACACATACAGCAGGGCCAAAGTAGCGACAAATTCCCATTAGAAAGGAAAGAGTCTGCTATACAGTTATAGGGTATGCAGTGAGTCCAACGGCTGAACAATTTTAGGAAAAACCCCACTAAGAATTTAAAGACACATAGAGCAGGGCCACAGTAACGACAAATTCCCATTAGAAAGGAGAGAGTCTGCTATACAGTTATAGGGTATGCAGTGAGTCCAAAGGCTGAACAATTTTAGGAAAAACCTCACTAAGAATTTAAAGACACACAAAGCAGGGCCAAAGTAACAAGTACGACATGTTCCCATTAGAAAGGAGAGGGTCTACTGTACAGTTATAGGGAATGCAATGAGTCCAACGGCTGAACAATTTTAGGAAAAACCCCACTAAGAATTTAAAGACACATAGAGCAGGGTCACAGTAACGACAAATTCCCATTAGAAAGGAGAGAGTCTGCAATACCGTTATAGGGTATGCATTGAGTCCAACGGCTGACCAATTTTAGGAAAAACCGCACTAAGAATTTAAAGACACATAGAGCAGGGCCACAGTAACGACAAATTCCCATTAGAAAGGAGAGAGTCTGCAATACCGTTATAGGGTATGCATTGAGTCCAACGGCTGACCAATTTTAGGAAAAACAAAAACTAAGAATTTAAAGACACATAGAGCAGGGTCACAGTAACGACAAATTCCCATTAGAAAGGAGAGAGTCTGCAATACAGTTATAGGGTATGCAGTGAGTCGAACAGCTGACCAATTTTAGGAAAAACCTCACTAAGAATTTAAAGACACACAAAGCTGGGCCACAGTAACAAGTACGACATGTTCCCATTAGAAAGGAGAGGGTCTGCTATACAGTTATAGGGTATGCAGTGAGTCCAACGGCTGAACAATTTTAGGAAAAACCCCACTAAGAATTTAAAGACACATAGAGAAGGGCCACAGTAACAACAAATTCCCATTAGAAAGGAGAGAGTCTGCTATGCAGTTGTAGGGTATGCAGTGAGTCCAAAGGCTGAACAATTTTAGGAAAAACCCCACTAAGAATTTAAAGACACATAGAGAAGGGCCACAGTAACAACAAATTCCCATTAGAAAGGAGAGAGTCTGCTATACAGTTATAGGGTATGCAGAGGGTCCAAAGGCTGACCAATTTTAGGAAAAACCCCACTAAGAATTTAAAGACACACAGAGCAGAGCCACAGTAACATTTACAACATGTTCCAATTAGAAAGGAGAGGGCTTGCTATACACTTATAGGGTATGCAGTGAGACCAACGGCTGACCAATTTTAGGAAAAACCCCTCTAAGAATTTAAAGACATATAGAGCAGGGCCACAGTAACGACAAATTCCCATTAGAAAGGAGAGAGTCGGCTATACAGTTGTAGGGTATGCAGTGAGTCCAAAGGCTGACCAATTTTAGGAAAAACCCCACTAAGAATTTAAAGACATATAGAGCAGGGCCAAAGTAATGACAAATTCCCATTAGAAAGGAAAGAGTCTGCTATACAGTTATAGGGTATGCAGTGAGTCCAACGGCTGAACAATTTTAGGAAAAACCCCACTAAGAATTTAAAGACACATAGAGCAGGGCCACAGTAACGACAAATTCCCATTAGAAAGGAAACAGTCTGCTATACAGTTATAGGGTATGCAGTGATTCCAGCGGCTGAACAATTTTAGAAAAAACCCCACTAAGAATTTAAAGACACATAGAGCAGGGCCACAGTAATGACAAATTCCCATTAGAAAGGAGAGAGTCTGCTATACAGTTATAGGGTATGCAGTGATTCCAACGGCTGACCAATTTTAGGAGAAACCTCACTATGAATTTAAAGACACACAAAGCAGGGCCACAGTAACAAGTACGACATGTTCCCATTAGAAAGGAGAGGGTCTGCTATACAGTTATTGGGTATGCCGTGAGTCCAACGGCTGAACAATTTTAGGAAAAACCCCACTAAGAATTTAAAGACACATTGAGCAGGATCACAGTAACGACAAAGTGCCATTAGAAAGGAGAGAGTCTGCTATACAGTTGTAGGGTATGCAGTGAGTCCAAAGGCTGACCAATTTTAGGAAAAACCCCACTAAGAATATAAAGACATATAGAGCAGGGTCACAGTAACGACAAATTACCATTAAAAAGGAGAGAGTCTGCTATACAGTTATAAGGCATGCAGTGAGTCCAACAGCTGACCAATTTTAGGAAAAACCCCACTAAGAATTTAAAGACACATAGAGCAGGGCCACAGTAATGATAAATTCACATTAGAAAGGAGAGAGTCTGCTATACAGTTATAGGGTATGCAGTGAGTCCAAAGGCTGACCAATTTTAGGAAAAACCCCACTAAGAATGTAAAGACACATAGAGCAGGGCCAAAGAAACAACAAATTCCAATTAGAAAGGAGAGAGTCTGCTATACAGTTATAGGGTATGCAGTGAGTCCAACGGCTGACCAATTTTAGGAAAAAACCCACTAAGAATTTGAAGACACACAAAGCAGGGCCACAGTAACAAGTACGACATGTTCCCATTAGAAAGGAGAGAGTCTGCTATACAGTTATAGGGTATGCAGTGAGTCCAACGGCTGAAGAATTTTAGGAAAAACCCCACTAAGAATTTAAAGACACATACAGCAGGGCCACAGTAATGACAAATTCCCATTAGAAAGGATAGAGTCTGCTATACAGTTGTAGGGTATGCAGAGAGTCCAAAGGTTGACCAATTTTAGGAAAAACCCCACTAAGAATTTAAAGACACATAGAGCAGGGCCACAGTAATGACAAATTCCCATTAGAAAGGATAGAGTCTGCTATACAGTTGTAGGGTATGCAGTGAGTCCAAAGGCTGAAAAATTTTAGGAAAAACCCCACTAAGAATTTAAAGACACATAGAGCAGGCCACAGTAGTGACAAATTCCCATTGGAAAGGAAAGAGTCTGCTATACAACTATAGGGTATGCAGTGAGTCCAACGGCTGAAAAATTTTAGAAAAAACCCCACTAAGAATTTAAAGATACATAGAGCAGGGCCACAGTATCGACAAATTCCCATTAGAAAGGAGAGAGTCTGCTATACAGTTATAGGGTATGCAGTGATTCCAACGGCTGACCAATTTTAGGAGAAGCCTCACTAAGAATATAAAGACACACAAAGCAGGGCCACAGTAACAAGTACGACATGTTCCCATTAGAAAGGAGAGGGTCTGCTATACAGCTATTGGGTATGCCGTGAGTCCAACGGCTGAACAATTTTAGGAAAAACCCCACTAAGAATTTAAAGACACATAGAGCAGCGTCACAGTAACGACAATTTTCTATTAGAAAGGATAGAGTCTGCTATGCAGTTGTAGGGTATGCAGTGAGTCCAAAGGCTGAACAATTTTCGGAAAAACCCCACTAAGAATTTAAAGACACATAAAGAAGGGCCACAGTAACAACAAATTCCCATTAGAAAGGAGAGAGTCCGCTATACAGTTATAGAGTATGCAGAGGGTCCAAAGGCTGACCAATTTTAGGAAAAACCCCACTAAGAATTTAAAGACACACAGAGCAGAGCCACAGTAACATTTACAACATGTTCCCATTAGAAAGGAGAGGGCTTGCTATACAGTTATAGGGTATGCAGTGAGACCAACGGCTGACCAATTTTAGGAAAAACCCCTCTAAGAATTTAAAGACACATAGAGCAGGGCCACAGTAACGACAAATTTCCATTAGAAAGGAGAGAGTCTGCTATACAGTTATAGGGTATGCAGTGAGTCCAAAGGCTGAACAATTTTAGGAAAAACCTCACTAAGAATTTAAAGACACACAAAGCAGGGCCACAGTAACAAGTACGACATGTTCCCATTAGAAAGGAGAGGGTCTACTATACAGTTATAGGGTATGCAGTGAGACCAACGGCTGACCAATTTTAGGAAAAACCCCATTAAGAATTTAAAGACACATAGAGCAGGGCCAATGTAACGACAAATTCTCATTAGAAAGGAAAGATTCTGCTATACAGTTATAGGGTATGCAGTGAGTCCAACGGCAGAACAATTTTAGGAAAAACCCCACTAAGAATTTAAAGACACATAGAGCAGGGCCACAGTAACGACAAATTCCCATTAGAAAGGAGAGAGTCTGCTATACAGTTATAGGGTATGCAGTGAGTCCAAAGGCTGAACAATTTTAGGAAAAACCCCACTAAGAATTTAAAGACACATAGAGCAGGGCCACAGTAACGACAAATTCCCATTAGAAAGGAGAGAGTCTGCTATACAGTTATAGGGTATGCAGTGAGTCCAATGGCTGACCAATTTTAGGAAAAACCCCACTAAGAATTTAAAGACACATAGAGCAGGGCCACAGTAATGACAAATTCCCATTAGAAAGGAGAGAGTCTGCTATACAGTTATTGGGTATGCAGTGAGTCCAACGGCTGACCAATTTTAGGAAAAACCCCACTAAGAATTTAAAGACACACAAAGCAGGGCCACAGTAACAAGTACGACATGTTCCCATTAGAAAGGAGAGGGTCTACTATACAGTTATAGGGTATGCAATGAGTCCAACGGCTGAACAATTTTAGGAAAAACCCCACTAAGAATTTAAAGACACATAGAGCAGGGTCACAGAAACGACAAATTCCCATTAGAAAGGATAGAGTCTGCTATACAGTTGTAGGGTATGCAGTGAGTCCAAAGGCTGACCAATTTTAGGAAAAACCCCACTAAGAATTTAAAGACACATAGAGCAGGGCCACAGTAACGACAAATTCCAATTAGAAAGGAGAGAGTCTGCTATACAGTTATAGGGTATGCAGAGGGTCCAAAGGCTGACCAATTTTAGGAAAAACCCCACCATGAATTTAAAGACACACAAAGCAGGGCCACAGTAACAAGTACGAAATGTTCCCATTAGAAAGGAGAGGGCTTGCTATACAGTTATAGGGTATGCAGTGAGTCCAACGGCTGAACAATTTTAGGAAAAGCCCCACTAAGAATTTAAAGACACATAGAGCAGGGCCACAGTAACGACAAATTCCCATTGGAAAGGAGAGAGTCTGCTATACAGTTATAGGGTATGCAGTGAGTCCAACGGCTGAACAATTTTAGGAAAAACCCCTCTAAGAATTTAAAGACACATAGAGCAGGGCCACAGTAACGACAAATTCCCGTTAGAAAGGAGAGAGTCTGCTATAAAGTTATAAGGTATGCAGTGAGCCCAAAGGCTGACCAATTTTAGGAAAAACTCCACTAAGAATTTAAAGACACATAGAGCAGGGCCAGAGTAACGACAAATTCCCATTAGAAAGGAGAGAGTCTGCTATACAGTTATAGGGTATGTATTGAGTCCAACGGCTGACCAATTTTAGGAAAAACCCCACTAAGAATTTAAAGACACATAAAGCAGGGCTACAGTAACGACAAATTCCCATTAGAAAGGAAAGAGTCTGCTATACAGTTATAGGGTATGCAGTGAGTCCAACGGCTGAACAATTTTAGGAAAAACCCCACTAGGAATTTAAAGACACATAGAGCAGGGCCACAGTAACGACAAATTCCCATTAGAAAGGAGAGAGTCTGCAATACAGTTTTAGGGTATGTATTGAGTCCAACGGCTGAGCAATTTTAGGAAAAACAAAAACTAAGAATTTAAAGACACATAGAGCAGGGCCACAGTAACGACAAATTCCCATTAGAAAGGAGAGAGTCTGCTATACAGTTATAGAGTATGCAGTGAGTCCAACAGCTGACCAATTTTAGGAAAAACCTCACTAAGAATTTAAAGACACACAAAGCTGGGCCACAGTAACAACTACGACATGTTCCCATTAGAAAGGAGAGGGTCTGCTATACAGTTATAGGGTATGCAGTGAGTCCAACGGCTGAACAATTTTAGGAAAAACCCCACTAAGAATTTAAAGACACATTGAGCAGGATCACAGTAACGACAAAGTCCCATTAGAAAGGAGAGAGTCTGCTATACAGTTATAGGGTATGCAGTGAGTCCAACGGCTGACCAATTTTAGGATAAACCCCACTAAGAATTTGAAGACACACAAAGCAGGGCCACAGTAACAAGTACGACATGTTCCCATTAGAAAGGGGAGGGTCTGCTATACAGTTATAGGGTATGCAGTGAGTCCAACGGCTGAACAATTTTAGGAATAACCTCACTAAAAATTTAAAGACACATAGAGCAGGGTCACAGTAACGACAAATTCCCATTAGAAAGGATAGAGTCTGCTATACAGTTGTAGGGTATGCAGTGAGTCCAAAGCCTGACCAATTTTAGGAAAAGCCCCACTAAGAATTTAAAGACACATAGAGCAGGGCCAAAGTAACGACAAATTCCCATTAGAAAGGAAAGAGTCTGCTATACAGTAATAGGGTATGCAGTGAGTCCAACGGCTGAACAATTTTAGGAAAAATCCCACTAAGAATTTAAAGACACATAGAGCAGGGCCACAGTAATGACAAATTCCCATTAGAAAGGAAAGAGTCTGCTATACAGTTATAGGGTATGCAGTGAGTCCAGCGGCTGAACAATTTTAGGAAAAACCCCACTAAGAATTTAAAGACACATAGAGCAAGGCCACAGTAATGACAAATTCCCATTAGAAAGGAGAGAGTATGCTATACAGTTATAGGGTATGCAGTGATTCCAACGGCTGACCAATTTTACTAAAAACCTCACTAAGAATTTAGACACACAAAAGCAGGGCCACAGTAACAAGTACGACATGTTCCCATTAGAAAGGAGAGGGTCTGCTATACAGTTATTGGGTATGCAGTGAGTCCAACGGCTGAACAATTTTAGGAAAAACCCCACTAAGAATTTAAAGACACATAGAGCAGCGTCACAGTAACGACAAATTCCCATTAGAAAGGATAGAGTCTGCTATGCAGTTGTAGGGTATGCAGTGAGTCCAAAGGCTGAACAATTTTAGGAAAAACCCCACTAAGAATTTAAAGACACATAGAGAAGGGCCACAGTAACAACAAATTCCCATTAGAAAGGAGAGAGTCTGCTATACAGTTATAGGGTATGCAGAGGGTCCAAAGGCTGTACAATTTTAGGAAAAACCCCACTAAGAATTTAAAGACACACAGAGCAGAGCCACAGTAACATTTACAACATGTTCCAATTAGAAAGGAGAGGGCTTGCTATACACTTATAGGGTATGCAGTGAGAACAACGGCTGACCAATTTTAGGAAAAACCCCTCTAAGAATTTAAAGACATATAGAGCAGGGCCACAGTAACGACAAATTCCCATTAGAAAGGAGAGAGTCTGCTATACAGTTGTAGGGTATGCAGTGAGTCCAAAGGCTGACCAATTTTAGGAAAAACCCCACTAAGAATTTAAAGACATATAGAGCAGGGCCAAAGTAATGACAAATTCCCTTTAGAAAGGAAAGAGTCTGCTATACAGTTATAGGGTATGCAGTGAGTCCAACGGCTGAACAATTTTAGGAAAAACCCCACTAAGAATTTAAAGACACATAGAGCAGGGCCACAGTAACAACAAATTCCCATTAGAAAGGAAACAGTCTGCTATACAGTTATAGGGTATGCAGTGATTCCAGCGGCTGAACAATTTTAGGAAAAACCCCACTAAGAATTTAAAGACACATAGAGCAGGGCCACAGTAATGACAAATTCCCATTAGAAAGGAGAGAGTCTGCTATACAGTTATAGGGTATGCAGTGATTCCAACGGCTGACCAATTTTAGGAGAAACCTCACTAAGAATTTAAAGACACACAAAGCAGGGCCACAGTAACAAGTACGACATGTTCCCATTAGAAAGGAGAGGGTCTGCTATACAGTTATTGGGTATGCCGTGAGTCCAACGGCTGAACAATTTTAGGAAAAACCCCACTAAGAATTTAAAGACACATAGAGCAGCGTCACAGTAACGACAAATTCCCATTAGAAAGGATAGAGTCTGCTATGCAGTTGTAGGGTATGCAGTGAGTCCAAAGGCTGAACAATTTTAGGAAAAACCCCACTAAGAATTTAAAGACACATAAAGAAGGGCCACAGTAACAACAAATTCCCATTAGAAAGGAGAGAGTCTGCTATACAGTTATAGAGTATGCAGAGGGTCCAAAGGCTGACCAATTTTAGTAAAAACCCCACTAAGAATTTAAAGACACACAGAGCAGAGCCACAGTAACATTTACAACATGTTCCCATTAGAAAGGAGAGGGCTTGCTATACAGTTATAGGGTATGCAGTGAGAACAACGGCTGACCAATTTTAGGAAAAACCCCTCTAAGAATTTAAAGACACATAGAGCAGGGCCACAGTAACGACAAATACCCTTTAGAAATGAGAGAGTCTGCTATACAGTTGTAGGGTATGCAGTGAATCCAAAGGCTGACCAATTTTAGGAAAAACCCCACTAAGAATTTAAAGACACATAGAGCAGGGCCAAAGTAGCGACAAATTCCCATTAGAAAGGAAAGAGTCTGCTATACAGTTATAGGGTATGCAGTGAGTCCAACGGCTGAACAATTTTAGGAAAAACCCCACTAAGAATTTAAAGACACATAGAGCAGGGCCACAGTAACAACAAATTCCCATTAGAAAGGAGAGAGTCTGCTATACAGTTATAGGGTATGCAGTGAGTCCAAAGGCTGAACAATTTTAGGAAAAACCTCACTAAGAATTTAAAGACACACAAAGCAGGGCCAAAGTAACAAGTACGACATGTTCCCATTAGAAAGGAGAGGGTCTACTATACAGTTATAGGGAATGCAATGAGTCCAACGGCTGAACAATTTTAGGAAAAACCCCACTAAGAATTTAAAGACACATAGAGCAGGGTCACAGTAACGACAAATTCCCATTAGAAAAGAGAGAGTCTGCAATACCGTTATAGGGTATGCATTGAGTCCAACGGCTGACCAATTTTAGGAAAAACCGCACTAAGAATTTAAAGACACATAGAGCAGGGCCACAGTAACGACAAATTCCCATTAGAAAGGAGAGAGTCTGCAATACCGTTATAGGGTATGCATTGAGTCCAACGGCTGACCAATTTTAGGAAAAACAAAAACTAAGAATTTAAAGACACATAGAGCAGGGTCACAGTAACGACAAATTCCCATTAGAAAGGAGAGAGTCTGCTATACAGTTATAGGGTATGCAGTGAGTCGAACAGCTGACCAATTTTAGGAAAAACCTCACTAAGAATTTAAAGACACACAAAGCTGGGCCACAGTAACAAGTACGACATGTTCCCATTAGAAAGGAGAGGGTCTGCTATACAGTTATAGGGTATGCAGTGAGTCCAACGGCTGAACAATTTTAGGAAAAACCCCACTAAGAATTTAAAGACACATAGAGAAGGGCCACAGTAACAACAAATTCCCATTAGAAAGGAGAGAGTCTGCTATGCAGTTGTAGGGTATGCAGTGAGTCCAAAGGCTGAACAATTTTAGGAAAAACCCCACTAAGAATTTAAAGACACATACAGAAGGGCCACAGTAACAACAAATTCCCATTAGAAAGGAGAGAGTCTGCTATACAGTTATAGGGTATGCAGAGGGTCCAAAGGCTGACCAATTTTAGGAAAAACCCCACTAAGAATTTAAAGACACACAGAGCAGAGCCACAGTAACATTTACAACATGTTCCAATTAGAAAGGAGAGGGCTTGCTATACACTTATAGGGTATGCAGTGAGACCAACGGCTGACCAATTTTAGGAAAAACCCCTCTAAGAATTTAAAGACATATAGAGCAGGGCCACAGTAACGACAAATTCCCATTAGAAAGGAGAGAGTCTGCTATACAGTTGTAGGGTATGCAGTGAGTCCAAAGGCTGACCAATTTTAGGAAAAACCCCACTAAGAATTTAAAGACATATAGAGCAGGGCCAAAGTAATGACAAATTCCCATTAGAAAGGAAAGAGTCTGCTATACACTTATAGGGTATGCAGTGAGTCCAACGGCTGAACAATTTTAGGAAAAACCCCACTAAGAATTTAAAGACACATAGAGCAGGGCCACAGTAACGACAAATTCCCATTAGAAAGGAAACAGTCTGCTATACAGTTATAGGGTATGCAGTGATTCCAGCGGCTGAACAATTTTAGGAAAAACCCCACTAAGAATTTAAAGACACATAGAGCAGGGCCACAGTAATGACAAATTCCCATTAGAAAGGAGAGAGTCTGCTATACAGTTATAGGGTATGCAGTGATTCCAACGGCTGACCAATTTTAGGAGAAACCTCACTAAAAATTTAAAGACACACAAAGCAGGGCCACAGTAACAAGTACGACATGTTCCCATTAGAAAGGAGAGGGTCTGCTATACAGTTATTGGGTATGCCCTGAGTCCAACGGCTGAACAATTTTAGGAAAAACCCCACTAAGAATTTAAAGACACATAGAGCAGCGTCACAGTAACGACAAATTCCCATTAGAAAGGATAGAGTCTGCTATGCAGTTGTAGGGTATGCAGTGAGTCCAAAGGCTGAACAATTTTAGGAAAAACCCCACTAAGAATTTAAAGACACATAAAGAAGGGCCACAGTAACAACAAATTCCCATTAGAAAGGAGAGAGTCTGCTATACAGTTATAGAGTATGCAGAGGGTCCAAAGGCTGACCAATTTTAGGAAAAACCCCACTAAGAATTTAAAGACACACAGAGCAGAGCCACAGTAACATTTACAACATGTTCCCATTAGAAAGGAGAGGGCTTGCTATACAGTTATAGGGTATGCAGTGAGACCAACGGCTGACCAATTTTAGGAAAAACCCCTCTAAGAATTTAAAGACACATAGAGCAGGGCCACAGTAACGACAAATACCCTTTAGAAATGAGAGAGTCTGCTATACAGTTGTAGGGTATGCAGTGAATCCAAAGGCTGACCAATTTTAGGAAAAACCCCACTAAGAATTTAAAGACACATAGAGCAGGGCCAAAGTAGCGACAAATTCCCATTAGAAAGGAAAGAGTCTGCTATACAGTTATAGGGTATGCAGTGAGTCCAACGGCTGAACAATTTTAGGAAAAACCCCACTAAGAATTTAAAGACACATAGAGCAGGGCCACAGTAACAACAAATTCCCATTAGAAAGGAGAGAGTCTGCTATACAGTTATAGGGTATGCAGTGAGTCCAAAGGCTGAACAATTTTAGGAAAAACCTCACTAAGAATTTAAAGACACACAAAGCAGGGCCAAAGTAACAAGTACGACATGTTCCCATTAGAAAGGAGAGGGTCTACTATACAGTTATAGGGAATGCAATGAGTCCAACGGCTGAACAATTTTAGGAAAAACCCCACTAAGAATTTAAAGACACATAGAGCAGGGTCACAGTAACGACAAATTCCCATTAGAAAAGAGAGAGTCTGCAATACCGTTATAGGGTATGCATTGAGTCCAACGGCTGACCAATTTTAGGAAAAACCGCACTAAGAATTTAAAGACACATAGAGCAGGGCCACAGTAACGACAAATTCCCATTAGAAAGGAGAGAGTCTGCAATACCGTTATAGGGTATGCATTGAGTCCAACGGCTGACCAATTTTAGGAAAAACAAAAACTAAGAATTTAAAGACACATAGAGCAGGGTCACAGTAACGACAAATTCCCATTAGAAAGGAGAGAGTCTGCTATACAGTTATAGGGTATGCAGTGAGTCGAACAGCTGACCAATTTTAGGAAAAACCTCACTAAGAATTTAAAGACACACAAAGCTGGGCCACAGTAACAAGTACGACATGTTCCCATTAGAAAGGAGAGGGTCTGCTATACAGTTATAGGGTATGCAGTGAGTCCAACGGCTGAACAATTTTAGGAAAAACCCCACTAAGAATTTAAAGACACATAGAGAAGGGCCACAGTAACAACAAATTCCCATTAGAAAGGAGAGAGTCTGCTATGCAGTTGTAGGGTATGCAGTGAGTCCAAAGGCTGAACAATTTTAGGAAAAACCCCACTAAGAATTTAAAGACACATACAGAAGGGCCACAGTAACAACAAATTCCCATTAGAAAGGAGAGAGTCTGCTATACAGTTATAGGGTATGCAGAGGGTCCAAAGGCTGACCAATTTTAGGAAAAACCCCACTAAGAATTTAAAGACACACAGAGCAGAGCCACAGTAACATTTACAACATGTTCCAATTAGAAAGGAGAGGGCTTGCTATACACTTATAGGGTATGCAGTGAGACCAACGGCTGACCAATTTTAGGAAAAACCCCTCTAAGAATTTAAAGACATATAGAGCAGGGCCACAGTAACGACAAATTCCCATTAGAAAGGAGAGAGTCTGCTATACAGTTGTAGGGTATGCAGTGAGTCCAAAGGCTGACCAATTTTAGGAAAAACCCCACTAAGAATTTAAAGACATATAGAGCAGGGCCAAAGTAATGACAAATTCCCATTAGAAAGGAAAGAGTCTGCTATACACTTATAGGGTATGCAGTGAGTCCAACGGCTGAACAATTTTAGGAAAAACCCCACTAAGAATTTAAAGACACATAGAGCAGGGCCACAGTAACGACAAATTCCCATTAGAAAGGAAACAGTCTGCTATACAGTTATAGGGTATGCAGTGATTCCAGCGGCTGAACAATTTTAGGAAAAACCCCACTAAGAATTTAAAGACACATAGAGCAGGGCCACAGTAATGACAAATTCCCATTAGAAAGGAGAGAGTCTGCTATACAGTTATAGGGTATGCAGTGATTCCAACGGCTGACCAATTTTAGGAGAAACCTCACTAAAAATTTAAAGACACACAAAGCAGGGCCACAGTAACAAGTACGACATGTTCCCATTAGAAAGGAGAGGGTCTGCTATACAGTTATTGGGTATGCCCTGAGTCCAACGGCTGAACAATTTTAGGAAAAACCCCACTAAGAATTTAAAGACACATAGAGCAGCGTCACAGTAACGACAAATTCCCATTAGAAAGGATAGAGTCTGCTATGCAGTTGTAGGGTATGCAGTGAGTCCAAAGGCTGAACAATTTTAGGAAAAACCCCACTAAGAATTTAAAGACACATAAAGAAGGGCCACAGTAACAACAAATTCCCATTAGAAAGGAGAGAGTCTGCTATACAGTTATAGAGTATGCAGAGGGTCCAAAGGCTGACCAATTTTAGGAAAAACCCCACTAAGAATTTAAAGACACACAGAGCAGAGCCACAGTAACATTTACAACATGTTCCCATTAGAAAGGAGAGGGCTTGCTATACAGTTATAGGGTATGCAGTGAGACCAACGGCTGACCAATTTTAGGAAAAACCCCTCTAAGAATTTAAAGACACATAGAGCAGGGCCACAGTAACGACAAATACCCTTTAGAAATGAGAGAGTCTGCTATACAGTTGTAGGGTATGCAGTGAGTCCAAAGGCTGACCAATTTTAGGAAAAACCCCACTAAGAATTTAAAGACACATAGAGCAGGGCCAAAGTAGCGACAAATTCCCATTAGAAAGGAAAGAGTCTGCTATACAGTTATAGGGTATGCAGTGAGTCCAACGGCTGAACAATTTTAGGAAAAACCCCACTAAGAATTTAAAGACACATAGAGCAGGGCCACAGTAACGACAAATTCCCATTAGAAAGGAGAGAGTCTGCTATACAGTTATAGGGTATGCAGTGAGTCCAAAGGCTGAACAATTTTAGGAAAAACCTCACTAAGAATTTAAAGACACACAAAGCAGGGCCAAAGTAACAAGTACGACATGTTCCCATTAGAAAGGAGAGGGTCTACTATACAGTTATAGGGAATGCAATGAGTCCAACGGCTGAACAATTTTAGGAAAAACCCCACTAAGAATTTAAAGACACATAGAGCAGGGTCACAGTAACGACAAATTCCCATTAGAAAGGAGAGAGTCTGCAATACCGTTATAGGGTATGCATTGAGTCCAACGGCTGACCAATTTTAGGAAAAACCGCACTAAGAATTTAAAGACACATAGAGCAGGGCCACAGTAACGACAAATTCCCATTAGAAAGGAGAGAGTCTGCAATACCGTTATAGGGTATGCATTGAGTCCAACGGCTGACCAATTTTAGGAAAAACAAAAACTAAGAATTTAAAGACACATAGAGCAGGGTCACAGTAACGACAAATTCCCATTAGAAAGGAGAGAGTCTGCTATACAGTTATAGGGTATGCAGTGAGTCGAACAGCTGACGAATTTTAGGAAAAACCTCACTAAGAATTTAAAGACACACAAAGCTGGGCCACAGTAACAAGTACGACATGTTCCCATTAGAAAGGAGAGGGTCTGCTATACAGTTATAGGGTATGCAGTGAGTCCAACGGCTGAACAATTTTAGGAAAAACCCCACTAAGAATTTAAAGACACATTGAGCAGGATCACAGTAACGACAAAGTGCCATTAGAAAGGAGAGAGTCTGTTATACAGTTGTAGGGTATGCAGTGAGTCCAAAGGCTGACCAATTTTAGGAAAAACCCCACTAAGAATATAAAGACATATAGAGCAGGGTCACAGTAATGACAAATTACCATTAAAAAGGAGAGAGTCTGCTATACAGTTATAAGGCATGCAGTGAGTCCAACAGCTGACCAATTTTAGGAAAAACCCCACTAAGAATTTAAAGACACATAGAGCAGGGCCACAGTAATGATAAATTCACATTAGAAAGGAGAGAGTCTGCTATACAGTTATAGGGTATGCAGTGAGTCCAAAGGCTGACCAATTTTAGGAAAAACCCCACTAAGAATGTAAAGACACATAGAGCTGGGCCAAAGAAACAACAAATTCCAATTAGAAAGGAGAGAGTCTGCTATACAGTTATAGGGTATGCAGTGAGTCCAACGGCTGACCAATTTTAGGAAAAAACCCACTAAGAATTTGAAGACACACAAAGCAGGGCCACAGTAACAAGTACGACATGTTCCCATTAGAAAGGAGAGAGTCTGCTATACAGTTATAGGGTATGCAGTGAGTCCAACGGCTGAAGAATTTTAGGAAAAACCCCACTAAGAATTTAAAGACACATAGAGCAGGGCCACAGTAATGACAAATTCCCATTAGAAAGGATAGAGTCTGCTATACAGTTGTAGGGTATGCAGAGAGTCCAAAGGTTGACCAATTTTAGGAAAAACCCCACTAAGAATTTAAAGACACATAGAGCAGGGCCACAGTAATGACAAATTCCCATTAGAAAGGATAGAGTCTGCTATACAGTTGTAGGGTATGCAGTGAGTCCAAAGGCTGAAAAATTTTAGGAAAAACCCCACTAAGAATTTAAAGACACATAGAGCAGGCCACAGTAGTGACAAATTCCCATTGGAAAGGAAAGAGTCTGCTATACAGTTATAGGTATGCAGTGAGTCCAACGGCTGAAAAATTTTAGAAAAAACCCCACTAAGAATTTAAAGATACATAGAGCAGGGCCACAGTATCGACAAATTCCCATTAGAAAGGAGAGAGTCTGCTATACAGTTATAGGGTATGCAGTGAGTCCAACGGCTGACCAATTTTTGGAAAAACCCCACTAAGAATTTGAAGACACATAGAGCAGGGCCACAGTAACGACAAATTCCCATTAGAAAGGAGAAAGTCTGCTATACAGTTATAGGGTATGCAGTGACTCCAACGGCTGACCAATTTTAGGAAAAACCTCACTAAAAATTTAAAGACACACAAAGCAGGGCCACAGTAACAAGTACGACATGTTCCCATTAGAAAGGAGAGAGTCTGCTATACAGTTGTAGGGTATGCAGTGAGTCCAAAGGCTGACCAATTTTAGGGAAAACCCCACTAAGAATTTAAAGACACATAGAGCAGGGCCACAGTAATGACAAATTCCCATTAGAAAGGAGAGAGTCTGCTATACAGTTATAGGGTAAGCAGTGAGTCCAAAGGCTGACCAATTTTTGGAAAAACCCCACTAAGAATTTAAAGACACACAGAGCAGAGGCACAGTAACATTTACAGCATGTTACCATTAGAAAGTAGAGGGCTTGCTATACAGTTATAGGGTATGCAGTGAGTCCAACGGCTGAACAATTTTAGGAAAAACCCCACTAAGAATTTAAAGACACATAGAGCAGGGCCACAGTAATGACAAATTCCCATTAGAAAGGATAGAGTCTGCTATACAGTTATAGGGTATGCAGAGAGTCCAAAGGTTGACCAATTTTAGGAAAAACCCCACTAAGAATTTAAAGACACATAGAGCAGGGCCACAGTAATGACAAATTCCCATTAGAAAGGATAGAGTCTGCTATACAGTTGTAGGGTATGCAGTGAGTCCAAAGGCTGAAAAATTTTAGGAAAAACCCCACTAAGAATTTAAAGACACATAGAGCAGGCCACAGTAGTGACAAATTCCCATTGGAAAGGAAAGAGTCTGCTATACAGTTATAGGTATGCAGTGAGTCCAACGGCTGAAAAATTTTAGAAAAAACCCCACTAAGAATTTAAAGATACATAGAGCAGGGCCACAGTATCGACAAATTCCCATTAGAAAGGAGAGAGTCTGCTATACAGTTATAGGGTATGCAGTGAGTCCAACGGCTGACCAATTTTTGGAAAAACCCCACTAAGAATTTGAAGACACATAGAGCAGGGCCACAGTAACGACAAATTCCCATTAGAAAGGAGAGAGTCTGCTATACAGTTATAGGGTATGCAGTGACTCCAACGGCTGACCAATTTTAGGAAAAACCTCACTAAAAATTTAAAGACACACAAAGCAGGGCCACAGTAACAAGTACGACATGTTCCCATTAGAAAGGAGAGAGTCTGCTATACAGTTGTAGGGTATGCAGTGAGTCCAAAGGCTGACCAATTTTAGGGAAAACCCCACTAAGAATTTAAAGACACATAGAGCAGGGCCACAGTAATGACAAATTCCCATTAGAAAGGAGAGAGTCTGCTATACAGTTATAGGGTAAGCAGTGAGTCCAAAGGCTGACCAATTTTTGGAAAAACCCCACTAAGAATTTAAAGACACACAGAGCAGAGGCACAGTAACATTTACAGCATGTTACCATTAGAAAGTAGAGGGCTTGCTATACAGTTATAGGGTATGCAGTGAGTCCAACGGCTGAACAATTTTAGGAAAAGCCCCACTAAGAATTTAAAGACACATAGAGCAGGGCCACAGTAACGACAAATTCCCATTAGAAAGGAGAGAGTCTGCTATACAGTTATAGGGTATGCAGTGAGTCCAACGGCTGACCAATTTTAGGAAAAACCCCACTAAGAATTTAAAGACACATAGAGCAAGGCCAGAGTAACGACAAATTCCCATTAGAAAGGAGAGAGTCTGCTATACAGTTATAGGGTATGCAGTGAGTCAAACGGCTGACCAATTTTAGGAAAATTCACACTAAGAATTTAAATACACGCAAAGCAGGGCCAGAGTAACGACTAATTCCCATTAGAAAGAAGAGAGTCTGCTATACAGTTATAGGGTATGCAGTGAGTCCAACGGCTGACCAATTTTAGGAAAAACCCCACTAAGAATTTAAAGACAGATAGAGTAGGGTCACAGTAATGACAAATTCCCATTAGAAAGGATAGAGTCTGCTATACAGCTGTAGGGTTTGTGACTCGCCCCCTGGGCCGTGGGGCACTCGGATCCGGGCAATAGGGAATGATGGGAGTAGTAGTGGCAACCCGGTTCCATGGCTCAGGGTGGTCAGGCCAGTGGTAGTCCGTTATGTGCTATTGATTATGTCCGACTACGCCACCCGTGGATTTGCGGTCATTAGGAACCGCCGCTGCAAGGCAGACCGCTGGGGCTGATGATGTATGCAGCTGGGATGGTGTGACTCCCCACGGGAAGAGTGCGGCCCCAGGGCAGTGTAGTGGATGTTGGGAGTGATGGTAGTGAGAGACCCAGTGCTGATAGTGCTGGAGGAGCAAGGAGCACGCAGACAACAGGTTGCAGTCCAGGGTCTTTACTAGAACAGGTAAATTGACCCACAAACAGTCCCAGCTAGGAGGGGACCTGGATGTCTGAGAGCAATGGGGAAATTGGCCCTGGTCAGGGTGAGGGTGTAGGCCTACCGTGCTTTCTGCGCTCCTTCTGACTATCTCCTCCTTATAGGATAACAGCCCACTCTTCCGAGCTCTCCGTGTATTCTCGTCTGTATGACCTGCGACGTGGGTTCCTTTCTGCTCCCAGCCTTGTACGGCTTTGCTGGTCCCTTCTGTTGTGGCAGGGCCTCCAGGCTTCTTAGGCCAAGGAATATACAGTCCCCTGCGAACTGGTTATCTGCTGGGGGATGTGGAATCCTTCCTGCCTCAGACACCAAAGTCTGGTAGATTAAGTCCTTTATCTGCCAAGACAGGCTCACTTCGCCTCTTGTCTCTGGCTTGTGGCTCTCCTCCTGCCACACTTCCTCTTAGGTGCAATACAACTGTCTGTTCCTGCTCTGCTCTGGGACAAGTCACAGTCCTGAGACAGGCCTTCAAGTTCTCCTTAACCCTGCCCCCAGCACCAGCTTTTATAGGGGCAGTCTGCTCCCCCTACTGGCCTGAGACAGGAGGTACTGCATGCTAATGTTCCCCTGACTAGAGAACCTCCCCCTTGCTCTCAGACACAGCTTTATTACATTTTGTGGCATCCAGGCCAGGGTGACACATTCCCCCCTAGTAAAATTTAGTACTCCGGGACTAAACAGTAAACAAGGATTATATGCATGACCATAAAACATTAGTATACAAGCGACGCACAGATTGAGTTCTTAAGGTCACAGTGTGGTCTGTGACCGGGTGTCCATATCACCAATACAACGGGGAGCCTTAACCAGTTGGGGGTCTGTCCTACCCCAAGTCCTTTACAGTCTTAGTTCATTCCTTGGTTAGGCTCCAAACGCAGTCCATACAATGTCCCGGTTATAAAAAGTCCATAACCTTTGAGTCCTTACGGTAGCTGCAATAAACTGAAATACACTATTAATAAAAATGCAGGTAACTTTGCAAACATTTCAACATTTGGCAACAGGGTTATTTACAATTTTAGTACACTCTATATTTTCCAGCGAGCGGGTATCTGCCCCTTTGTGCTCCTGGTTGATCTACGTAGCCCACTGTCTGGTGGTGGACCAACCTGGCTTTCCCCACTAGCGTTAGGGGTACAGCTACCAGCTGGGTGGACAGGTAGGGCAGGCAGCTGTCTGCGTGTCCTTTGGCTTACCGCAGGCATGGCAGGCTCACTGTCAGCAGAGGGTTGACTCTCCTGGGCTGCTGGTACAGGCTCTTCTGCCTCTGGAACCGCTTGCTCCTCTTCACCTTCCGGCTCCGGTGTTGGTTGTTGCTGTGCCGGTTGCAGGAAATGCAGGATGGGTACCACTATGGCATCATTTATGCGAGTCCAGGACTGAGGGAACTCTCCGAGAACGGTGCTGATCATTTCTTCCTTGTCCTCTGCGGGTTCAAGGTCACTCTGATCCTCTTCTGCACTACAGAGTTGCTCGGGGCATCTTTTGAGGTGGTCCCTGGAGACGACACTAGTGGTTTCTCCTCCGTCCTTGGTGATTATGCACACCTTTGGGTTGTCGTGGTCAGACTGCAGTACGGTGTAGGGTTCCCTTTCCCACTGGTCGTCCAACTTATGTAGCCTTCTCTTCCGCTTCAGGACCTGCTCACCAGGTTCTAGGGGACCAGCAGGGGTGTGTGGGTTGAAGAGTCTCTCTTGCCTTTCTCTCACCTGGGCCAGGCTCTTCTCCACATTCTCCTGTACCTTCTTGTACTGCAGTTGCCTTTCCGTATCCCAGTCCGCATCTGAGGAGGTGTCCTCAGGTGTTAGGACTCCCATCTCCAGGTCTACGGGCAGCTTACCTGGTCTGGCTCGCATCAGGTAAGCCGGGGTGCAGTTGGTAGCATTCACCGGGATATGATTGTATAAGTCTATCAGGTCCGGCAGTTTTTCTGGCCACAGGCTGCGTTCCTCCAGGGGCAACGTCTTCAGGAGATCGATAACTATATTGTTCATCTTCTCACACATCCCGTTGGTTTGTGGATGGTAAGGCGTTGTCCGAATCTTCTTACAGCCATAGAGGTTGCAGAACTCCTGGAAGATTTCAGCCTCAAACGCTGGACCCTGGTCTGTCAGGACCTGCTCCGGATACCCGTGTGGACGGCAGAAGTATTGCTGGAAGGCTCTGGCCGCTGTTTGGGCTGTCAAGTCCTTTACCGGGACCACCACTAGAAAACGGGAATAGTGGTCCACGATTGTCAGGGATAGATGTATCCTGACCGGCTGGGAGCCAATTTGACATGGTCCAGAGCTACCAGCTCAAGAGGCTGCGTGGTGACGATGGGCCTCAAGGGTGTCTTCTGGCTGGCACGGTCCTTCCTCCTTAGGTGACAAGGGCCACAGTCTCTGCACCATTTCTCTACAGCTCCTCTCATGCCGACCCAAAAGAACCTTCCTCTTAGTAGGAACTCCAGTTTCTTCCAACCGAAGTGTCCCGCTCTGTCATGGTAAGCCCCCAGGACCATAGCTGCATCTCGCCTTGAGACCACGACTTGCCAGGTCAGCTCGTGCGTCCGGTGGTTGACAATCCTTCTGCACAACTTGCCTTCGTAGAGGAACAGCTTGCTCTTCTCTTTCCATAGCTGCTTGGCTTCCTCTGGGGCATCTGGATCCAAGCGGGCATCTTCCCGGGTCAGCAGATCTTTCACCAGGCGGATTGCAGGGTCACTATCTTGGGTCTCGGCCCAGCTGTGGTGAGGTAGGGGATTGATCATCACGGTTGTTAGATCCTCCTCCTTCACGCGGTGGGAGTATTGAGCGGCTCCATACCGGTGAAACGCGTGGAGGTCTACCTCCTCCAGCTCTTCTGGGTCTTTGTCACCTTCAGGTAAGTGAGGCATTCTTGATAGGGCGTCCGCGTTGGCATTGGTTTTGCCTGCTCGGTACTTGATCACGAAGTCATAGTTGGAGAGACGGGCCATTCACCGCTGTTCCAGGGCACCGAGTCTTGCATTGTCCAGGTGTGTCAACGGGTTGTTGTCCGTGTACACGGTGAACTTTGCGGAGGCCAGGTAATGCTTGAAGCGTTCCGTCACGGCCCACACCACCGCTAAGAATTCTAGCTTGAAGGAGCTGTAATTCTCCGGGTTCCTCTCGGTGGGCCTCAGCTTCTGACTGGCGTATGCGATCACCCGTTCTCTGCCCTGTTGGTTTTGGGACAGTACGGCTCCCAGTCCCACATTACTGGCGTCTGTGTGGAGAATGAAAGGCTGGCCATAATCAGGGTAGGCCAGGATCTCATCCCCCGTGAGGGCCATCTTTAGCTGGCGGAAGGGCTCCTCTTCCGGTTTATCCCACTTGAAGGGTGGCTTTTGACTTCTGGACTTAGACTGTCCGATCAGGAGGTCCTGCATAGGAGCTGCCATCCTAGTGAACCCGGGGATGAACCTTCGGTAGTAGCCTACCAACCCAAGAAACTGTCTCACCTCTTTGATGTTCGAGGGGCTTGGCCAGCTCTTGATTGCCGTGACCTTGTCAGGGTCGGGGGCTACTCCTTCCACACTTACCACGTGCCCTAGGTACTGGACCTTTGGTTTCAGCAAGTGACACTTCGATGGTTTCACCTTCAGGCCATAGCCTGCCAGGGCTTCGAACACCTCAGCCAGGTGCTTGAGATGGTCCTCGTAGGTCTTCGAATAGACGATCACGTCGTCCAGGTAAAGAAGGACCGTCTTGAAGTTTCGGTGCCCTAGACAGCATTCCATCAGCCGCTGGAAGGTCCCTGGTGCATTGCAGAGCCCGAAAGGCATACAGTTGAATTCGCTCAGTCCCATCGGGGTGGTGAAGGTGGTCTTCTCCTTGTCAGCCTCTGCCACAGGAACCTGCCAGTACCCGCTAGTAAGGTCCAAAGTTGAAAAGAAGTTAGCTGATTTTAGTGCGGCTAAAGACTCCTCTATTCTAGGCAGCGGATATGCATCTTTGTGGGTGATACGGTTGATTTGTCTATAGTCCACGCACATTCTCATGGTGCCGTCTTTCTTTTTCACCAGAACTAAGGGGGCTGCCCAGGGGCTACAGCTATCTCTAATGACCCCAGCTTCCTTCATCTCTCTTAGCATGCCCTTTGCGTTCTGATAATGTGCAGGGGGTACAGGTCAGTGTCTTTCTTTTATCGGTGGGTGGCTCCCTGTGGGGATGTGGTGTTCTATCCCTTTCACTCTGCCGAAGTCCAGCGGGTGCTTACTAAAGACTCTCTCGTACTCCTGTACCACCCGGTAGACTCCTTGTTTTTGGTGTAGGGGAGTGGAGTCAGCACCCACGTGGAGTTTCTGGCACCAGTCCTCCTTTTGTTTCTGGGAGCCATTACCCTCCGCCTGTGGAGATGGAGGCAAGGGTTCCACGGCCCTGATAGCTTTGTGTTCGACAACAAACAGTTTGGTGAGTGTAGCGTACCTGGGTAAGTGTACCTCCCTCTCCCCAATGTTGAGGATGCGGACGGGCACCCTCCTATTACGGACATCAACCACCCCAGGTTGGACCCATTTAAATTACAGTACCTGGAAATGTGTCCGGGCTGGTTGCATCGACGGCAAATGGGCTGCCCATCCTCTGCGTAGCGGTCTGTGGGCCTCCCTCGGAACGACGGGATCCTCCTCTGTCGACGCCACGGGACATCCTCCGGACTTGAAGCCAGCTCGATGGGTCTTGACGGGTCCACTTGCAACGCCTGGACGGTCCTGGTCAATGCCGCGATATTCCTGGTCAGCTCCTGGACTTGGTGGTGCAGGTCTTTCGACGGGGCTTGGTTCAGGGCCTGTGCATCAGCCCCCAGGGGTCCATAGAGGAGGGCGCCGCCTCCTGGTTGTGGGTGAGAGCAGGGCGCCGGGGGTTTATAGCGCCACTGGTTGCAGATTCACGGAGCACCCTTATGGCCCTGTCCTTAAATTGGGCAAAGGTCAGGTCGGGGTTCTGAAAGAACATAAGGCGCAGTTGGGCCCTGTGGGCACTGGACAGCAGACCTTCTATGAATTGTTCTGTTAGCAGCTTATCCGTTTCCTGCACACTGCCAGGGTAAGTTTGTTGAATAGCCCTCAAGGCTTCCTGCAAATTTAGGGCATAGTCTCTGATGCTGTCCTGTGCCCACTGCTTACATCCATAGAACCTCATTTTAATTTCAGCGGAGGTACGTGTGTCAAAGGCACCCCATAGCCGGGCCAGAATACCCTTCACTGTTCTTTTCTCCTCAGTGGGCCATGATTTTACCTCCCTCTGGGCTGCGCCAGTTAACTGCCCTGTTAATATGCTGACCTTCTGTTCCTCTGTCAGGGGGTAAACCTGGAACAAACTGTACAGCCTTTCCTTAAAGTCAGTTAGGGCATGGGGCTCCCCTGAGTACTTGGGCAGCCAGGCCGCTCCAGGGAAGTAGGGCAGGGAAAATGGCATCACCGCTGCTGCAGCTGCGTTGGTGGTAGTGGGCGCCTCTGTGTCCGACATCTTCCTCCCCTCTAGTTAAGCGTGGCCTACCTTCCGACGATCCTCTTCCGTAGGCCGCGGCTCCGCTGCTGCTGCTCTGGACGAGGGCCTTGCGTCGCATCCTGATGACGTCAGCGTCGCTCTCTCTCCCTTCCAGGACCTTGCGCAGCGTCGGTGCGTGGGGCGGAGCTTCGGTTCTCGCGCGCTTTGGACGTCCACGCCCCTCTTCTTCCCGCGCGACGTCCTGAAGATGGCGTCCGATGGCGGGAAAACGGCTGAAGATGGCGGGAACCGATGGAAGATGGCGGGAGACGGCTGGAAATGGCGGGAAACGGCTCCGAACGGCGGGAAACCTCTTTTCAGGTAAGTGCAAAGTCTTTTTCAGGCACGCAATACCCGTTTGTGGTGGGTTGGTTGCAATCCTGCCGACTATGCCAAAGCTGACTCGCCCCCTGGGCCGTGGGGCACTCGGATCCGGGCAATAGGGAACGATGGGAGTAGTAGTGGCAACCCGGTTCCGTGGCTCAGGGTGGTCAGGCCAGTGGTAGTCCGTTATGTGCTATTGATTATGTCCGACTACGCCACCCGTGGATTTGCGGTCATTAGGAACCGCCGCTGCAAGGCAGACCGCTGGGGCTGATGATGTATGCAGCTGGGATGGTGTGACTCCCCACGGGAAGAGTGCGGCCCCAGGGCAGTGTAGTGGATGTTGGGAGTGATGGTAGTGAGAGTCCCAGTGCTGATAGTGCTGGAGGAGCAAGGAGCACGCAGACAACAGGTTGCAGTCCAGGGTCTTTACTAGAACAGGTAAATTGACCCACAAACAGTCCCAGCTAGGAGGGGACCTGGATGTCTGAGAGCAATGGGGAAATTGGCCCTGGTCAGGGTGAGGGTGTAGGCCTACCGTGCTTTCTGCGCTCCTTCTGACTATCTCCTCCTTATAGGATAACAGCCCACGCTTCCGAGCTCTCCGTGTATTCTCGTCTGTATGACCTGCGACGTGAGTTCCTTTCTGCTCCCAGCCTTGTACGGCTTTGCTGGTCCCTTCTGTTGTGGCAGGGCCTCCAGGCTTCTTAGGCCAAGGAATATACAGTCCCCTGCGAACTGGTTATCTGCTGGGGGATGTGGAATCCTTCCAGCCTCAGACACCAAAGTCTGGTAGATTAAGTCCTTTATCTGCCAAGACAGGCTCACTTCGCCTCTTGTCTCTGGCTTGTGGCTCTCCTCCTGCCACACTTCCTCTTAGGTGCAATACAACTGTCTGTCCCTGCTCTGCTCTGGGACAAGTCTCAGTCCTGAAACAGGCCTTCAAGTTCTCCCTAACCCTGCCCCCAGCACCAGCTTTTATAGGGGCAGCCTGCTCCCCCTACTGGCCTGAGACAGGAGGTACTGCATGCTAATGTTCCCCTGACTAGAGAACCTCCCCCTTGCTCTCAGACACAGCTTTACTACATTTTGTGGCATCCAGGCCAGGGTGACACATATGCAGTGACTCCAAAGGCTGACCAATTTTAGGAAAAACCCCACTAAGAATTTAAACACACACAAAGCAGGGCCACAGTAACAAGGACGACATGTTCCCATTAGAATGGATAGAGTCTGCTATACAGTTATAGGGTATGCAGTGAGTCCAACGGCTGACGAATTTTAGGAAAAACCCGACTAAGAATTTAAAGACATATAGAGCAGGGCCACAGTAACGACAAATTCCCATTAGAAAGGAGAGAGTCTGCTATACAATTATAGGGTATGCAGTGAGTCCAATGGCTGACCAATTTTAGGAAAAACCCCACTAAGAAATTAAAGACACATAAAGCAGGGCCACAGTAACGACAAATTCCCATTAGAAAGGAGAGAGTCTCCCATAGTGTTGGCCTATGCAGAGAATGCAAGGGCTGCCAAAAATTTGGAAGCACTTTCAGGGGCTTACATAGAAATCATGGGGCCCCATAGCAGAAGCTCTAATTGGGCCCCCCCAAATAAATAAATAAACAAACATTTGTCTGTGTCACAGAAGAGCATATCTCACAACGTTCCAGCCTTTACATAGTAATTTTCCTCCTGCTAAAGTCCTAGATCCCTCTCTCTTTTCCCCATACAGTATGATGTCAACAAAAGTGCCCCCAAACACAGTATGATACCCCCATGGTGCGTGGCCTCCTCAATCCCCCAATCCTGGTATATGTGGTCCCCTCAATCCCCCAATCTTGGTATGTTTGGCCCCCCCAAACGCCCATGGGAGTGGAGAAGAGTGAATATTCATGTCCCTTTAGCAGCGTGCACACATGATGTGCTCCGCTCTGCCGCATCCTCCCTCCCCCCACCACTATCCACCAATACTCACCTATACAACTCGTCCCCACGCTGCTTGGGTCCCCCGCTGCTTGGGGCCCCTCGGCTCACGGGCCCCCCGCGGTCACAGGCCCCATAGCAGTGGCGTGGTCTGCCGCCATTGGCGGTACGCCACTAGGTACTTCAAGGCCCCTTGGAAGAGACATGGAGGAGGGCCTCATAAAAAAATGTTCCCATTAGAAAGGAGTGGGCCTCCTATACTTGTAATGCACATGCACTAAGTGTATGGGCTGACAAACATTTACCTCTGGGGGGGTATACATGAACATACTGCATAAAAAAATTTTTTACAGGTATCAAAACACCATTTAAAAAAATTGTGTGAGTGTTGCATCACAGACCACGGTCACCCTGGTGATATGGTGGCGGAGGATGAGGAGAAGGAAGAGGACAAGAGCAAATAGCCAAAATCAGGAAGCGTATACCCATGTCTGGGTGTGAAAAGGTGCATGGGAATACACCTCTCAAGAAAAGACACTGGATTTGAGTTTATGTTACACTGCTATCATTCAGTGGTGTTGAGAAGTCTGGCCCAATCCAGCCCTTGTTCATTTTTATAAGAGTCAGCCTGTCAGCATTTTCAGTTGACAGGCAGATGCGCTTATCAGTTATAATTCCACCCACTCTGATAAAACGCTGGCGGCAGGGCAGGCCAGGACCTCCAAGGCATAAAGAGCCAGTTCATTCCACGTATCCAGCTTGGATACTCAATAATTATAAGGCACAAAGGAATCACGGAGGATGTTGGCACGGTCGGCAAGGTACTTCCTCAGCATCTTCCAAAACTTTGCACTCTTTGTGAGAGAACCCTGCGCCTCAGGGCCTGTGCGATGGGAGGGTGTGAGAAAACTCTCCCAGAACTTCCGTGTCTTCACCAAGAGGATGACTGACCATGCTCTCCTCCTACTCCTCCTCCTCTCTGTCCTCTGGCCATTCACGCTGAACAGATGGTATGACACCTGTGCAGGTAGTACCATCTATAGTGCATGAAACTAGCTCCTGTCCTTCCTCCTCCTCTTCCTCATTGTCACCGAATCCACGTTGGGATGAGATGAGGCTTGGCTATGTGTAATCACCCTGTATGGTTCCTTGCTCCATCTCATCGTGCTCCGCCTGCAATGCATCCTCTTTGATTGTGAGCAGAGAGCGTTTCAGAAGACAGAGAAGCGGGATGGTGATGCTAATTATGGCGTCATCGCCGCTCACCATCTTGGTGGAGTCCTCAAAGTTTTAGAGGATGGTACATATGTCTAACATCCATGTCCACTCTTGAGGTCTTATGTGTGGAGTCTGAACTGAATACCGACTGCCTTGTTGATGCTGGTACACAACAACTGCCCTCTCCTGCTCACAAACCCTTCCCAACATCTGCAGTGTAGAGTTCCAACGCGTGAGGACATCACACACCAGTCTGTGAGCTGGAAGCTGCAAACGCTGCTGAAACACGGCAAGGGCGGGGGAAGCTGTAGATAACTTTCTAAAATGGGCACACAGGCGGCGTACTTTAACAAGCAGATCCAGCAGCTCCGGGTAGTATTTGAGAAACCGCTGCACCAAGAGGTTAAGCACATGAGCCAGGCATGGTACGTCTGGAGCTCGCTTCGCCTCAGAGCCGCCAGCAGGTTCCGGCCATTGTCACACACGACCATGCCTGGCTGTAGGTTCAGCGGTGTGAGCCACAGATCGGCCTGCTCTTTCAGAGCTGTCCTCAACTCTTCAGCATTGTGCGGTTTGTCACCTAAACATATTAGCTTCAGCACAGCCTGTTGCCGCTTGGCCGAGGCAGTGCTGCAGTGCTTCCAGCTTGTGACTGATGTGGTCATTTCGGAGATGAAGGCTGAAGAGGAGGAGGAGGCTGAGGAGGATGAGGTGCAGGAGCTGTAGACCGTGGGGGCAACCCTGATTGACCTAGGGGCCGCAATCCTTGGCGTCGGGAGGACGTGTTCCATCCCAAGGTCCGACTGGGTCCCGGCTTCCACTATGTTAACCCAGTGTGCCGTCAGCAAGATGTACCATCCCTGCCCACAAGCACTTGTCCACGTGTCCGTGGTTAGGTGGACTTTCCCAGTTACTGCGTTGTTGAGGGCACGGCTAATGTTTTGGGACACGTGCTTGTGTAGTGCGGGGTCGGCACACCAGGAGAAATAGTGGCAGCTGGGGACCGAGTACCGATGGACGGCCGCCACCATCAGGTTGCGGAATGCTTCCGTCTCCACGAGCCTAAAAGGCAAACATTTCGAGCGCAAGCAGTCATGAAATGTGAGAATTTAGTAGGGTCGCCTGTGGGGCGTTGGCTGCATATTTGCGCTTGCGTTCCAATGACTGGGGTATGGACAACTGAAAGCTGCGCTGGGACAAGGACATGAACGTGCTTCCTGATGCTGCTACTTGAGAGTGCGCAACAACAGGTGCAGGGCAGGAGACATCTTTGTATGCACCATGGACAGGGATTGGCTTGCATGCACAACAGCGGAAGAAGCAATGGTGCCACCTGCTGACACTGTTCCTGGACCCTGGGGTTCGGCCCACAAAGTCGGGTGCTTTGCTGCCATGGGCCTGATCATGCTGGTGGTGGTCAGGCTGGTTGTTTTGCCACCCCTGCTGTTGCTGGCGTGGCAGATGGTGCAAATGGCCTTTTTTGGGGTTATCGGCAGAGTCTTTAAAAAACAACCAGGCTCGAGAAGACCTAACAGTTGTACTGGCAACTTCCTTCATGTTTGTGTTACGGGGAACGGGTTGCTTGCCTTCTGTCTGTGGCCACCACACTGCCTCTTCCTGCCTCCCGCGGTGCTCTGCCTCCCTCCCCCTGTGTGCTGCTGTCCTTGCTCTGCATGTCCTCCTGCCAGGTTGGGTCAGTTACTATATCATCCACCACCTCGTCTTCCACTTCCGCACCCTGTTCCTCCTCCTGACTTTCTGTGTCTCATTATCATCCACCTCTTGTGACACTTTCCCACCGTCGCCTTCGTGTGACCGTGGCTGCTCAAATATTTGGCATCGCTACACGCGATCTCCTCTTGCCCCGCTTCAAGTGGACCGGGCGAGAGGCCCGAATCTATGAATGGAAAAGTGAACAGCTCTTCAGAGTGTCCAAGTGTGGGATCAGTTGTCTCTGGGCACTCGGCATGGTGGGAGGAAGGAGGATCAGGGTGAGGAATATGCGGTCCAGACTCACTGAGACTTGACCGTATGGAAGACAGGGTGGTGGTGGTTAAGTGACTGGAAGCCTTATCCGCTATCCAACCAACAACCTTTTGACACTGCTCTGAGTCCAATAGTGGTGTGCTGCGGTCTCCTAGAAATTGGGACAGGAAGGTCAGGCGAAAAGATGTGGGTGTTTGTTGTGGCACAATTTCAGCTTTGCCCACTGCCTTGTCCTCAGCCTCTGCATGCACCATTACCATCACGGACAGTATCTTCTATGCTCACAACAAATGACTGAGTTTGGAGCAAACTTATATGTGATCCGTGTGACAGAGAAAACAGAGTTTTAAGTACCTGGCCTGTAGGTAAGTAGTTTGAACAGCAAACTGGTGTGAATTGCTTCACTGACACACTAAAGGAAATTTTTAATGGAGGCCAGAAATAGCAGTATTTTCTGACAACGTATATGTGATCCGTTTGACAGAGAAAGCACAGTTTTAAATAGCTGGATTTCTAGCGCTGTAATATGGAAAGGACCTGGCTGTATTCTGCAGTGACAACATGCAAATGGCGCTGAAAAACGGTGTTCTCTGGATTGCTTTTAAGCAAATAATGAGGATTAAGATCCAAAGAAAAGTATTCCTGGCCCCTGAGACTTGGGCCTTTGTATAGAAATATCTAAAAGCAGCAGAAGGCAAAATTGGAATGGAGCCTCTTGTGCTTTATGCACTGCAGTCTGCTATATACCCTGCCTGCCTGCCTATATACACTGCCTGCCTGATATCTCTGCAGATGGATTAGTTAGTCCTCAAAAGGACTGTTTGTTAAGATGGATATGTGTAATGTACGGTTTTTCTCCCTACACTACCTAATACACAAGCAAATCTCTCCCAGTGACTGTGACGAACATGGCGGCGCCAGGTCTGATATAGACCTGATGACGCTCTGCGGTCAGTCAATCACTGTAATGCCGCAACCAACATAGCTACGGCATTACAGTGAGTGGCAGGCAATACCTGCATGCTGATTGGCGCTCTAAACAGCGCCAAACATGCAGGGAGGGGACCCGAGCTCCCGCCAAGCAACCCCAGAAATAGTCGGCGAGCGCCGAGCATCTCGAGCAGTGAGATGCTTTGGCGAGCACCAAGCAGTAGCGAGCATGCTCGCTCATCACTAGTTCTCTCTTAGACCCACTATGTAGAGAAGCAGATGCAATTTGTCACTGCAACCGCCACTAAGTGGTTGTAGCAGTCAAAAAATGACAACTTGAAAAATAAAGACAGGTGATTTGTTAGGGACCTGTCCAGTAGGATTTAGAAGCACCTGTAGATGAGAAGGTAATTATTATTTTCATTACGTATTCTGACCTAAAATAAAATAGAAAAAGCACAGTCTAAGTTACATAGCTACAGTGGTGGCCAATAGTATTGGCACTCCTGCAATTCTGTCAGATAATACTCAGTTTCTTCCTGAAAATTATTGCAATCACAAATTCTTTGGTATTATTATCTTCATTAAATTTGTCTTCAATGAAAAAACACAAAAAGAATTGTCCTAAAGCCAAATTGGATAGAATTCCACACCAAACCTAAAAAAGGGGGTGGACAAAAGTATTGGCACTGTTTGAAAAATCATGTGATGCTTCTCTAATTCGTGTAATTAACAGCACCTGTAACTTACCTGTGGCACCTAACAGGTGTTGGCAATAACTAAATCACACTTGCAGCCAGTTAACATGGATTAAAGTTGACTCAACCTATGTCCTGTGTCCTTGTGTGTACCACATTGAGCATGGAGAAAAGAAAGAAGACCAAAGAACTGTCTGAGGACTTGAGAAACCAAATTGTGAGGAAGCATGAGCAATCTCAAGTCTACAAGTCCATCTCCAAAGACCTGAATAATCCTGTGTCTTCCGTGCGCAGTGTCATCAAGAAGTTTAAAGCCCATGGGCACTGTGGCTAACCTCCCTAGATGTGGACGGAAAAGAAAAATTGACGAGAGATTTCAACGCAAGATTGTGCGGATGGTGGATAAAGAACCTCGACTAACATCCAAACAAGTTCAAGCTGCCCTGCAGTCTGAGGGTACAATAGTGTCAACCCGTACTATTCGTCGGTGTCTGAATGAAAAGGGACTGTATGGTAGGATACCCAGGAAGACCCCACTTCTTACCCCGAGACATAAAAAAGCCAGGCTGGAGTTTGCCAAAACTTACCTGAGAAAGCCTAAAACGTTTTGGAAGAATGTTCTCTGGTCAGGTGAGACAAAAGTAGAGCTTTTTGGGAAAAAGCATCAACATAGAGTGTACAGGAAAAAAAAAGAGGCATTCAAAGGAAAGAACACGGTCCCTACAGTCAAACATGGCGGAGGTTCCCTGATGTTTTGGGGTTGCTTTGCTGCCTCTGGCACTGGACTGCTTGACCGTGTGCATGGCATTATGAAGTCTGAAGACTACCAACAAATTTTGCAGCATAATGTAGGGCCCAGTGTGAGAAAGCTGTGTCTCCCTCAGAGGTCATGGGTCTTCCAGCAGGACAATGACCCAAAACACACTTCCAAAAGCACTATAAAATGGTTTGAGAGAAAGCACTGGAGACTTCTAAGGTAGCCAGCAACGAGTCCAGACCTGAATCCCATAGAACACCTGTGGAGAGATCTCAAAATGGCAGTTTGGAGAAGGCACCCTTCAAATATCAGGGACCTGGAGCAGTTTGCCAAAGAAGAATGGTCTACAATTCCAGCAGAGCATTGTAAGAAACTCATTGATGGTTACCGGAAGCGGTTGTTCGCAGTTATTTTGGCTAAAGGTTGTGCAACCAAGTATTAGGTTGAGGGTGCCAATACTTTTGTCTGGCCCATTTTTGGAGTTTTGTGTGAAATGATCAATGATTTGATTTTTGCTTCATTCTCTTTTGTGTTTTTTCCTTGCAAGCAAATGAAATGAAGATAATAATACCAAAGAATTTGTGATTGCAATCATTTTCAGGAAGAAACTGAGTATTATCTGACAGAATTGCAGGGGTGCCAATACTTTTGGCCACCACTGTATATAGGTGGAAAAAAGACTCAGTTCAATCAAGTTCATATTTTCTCAATCAATTATACATTTTCTATCACTAGATTACTGTATTTATAACCCGCAATATCTTTTGTTGTGAGAAAAGCTTCCAGACCTTTTTTAAATGCTATTCTAGTATCTTAAAATGTTAAGATTTGAGAGTCCTCAGTGGTTGATACCTTTCAATGTCTAACTAAAAAGATGGTAACAAATTGAAAGCTTTCGAGACAACTCAGGCCTCTTCACTAGAATAAAGCCAACAAAGAACCATAAAGAGTATAGGGATAAAAAAAATCTCAATTTTATTACATAAATATAAATAGGTATCATACATTAATAAAAAAATGCATCCTATATATAGTAGGCACAGAGACAAAAACACTGGGCTACATTCCCTAGCCCAATAAATAAAAATACCTCTATTACATGAATTGTGCATTAAATAGCATATATTGCACCTAGAGGTACAGTACAGACCAAAAGTTTGGACACACCTTCTCATTTAAAGATTTTTCTGTATTTTCATGACTATGAAAATTGTACATTCACACTGAAGGCATCAAAACTATGAATTAACACATGTGGAATTATATACTTATCAAAAAAGTGTGAAACAACTGAAAATATGTCTTATATTCTAGGTTCTTCAAAGTAGCCACCTTTTGCTTTGATGACTGTTTTGCACACTCTTGGCATTCTCTTGATATAAAGATATATACAGATATTTGAGACAATAAGTACGGGCTAGATTAGGTGAAGAGAATGGGGAGAAGCAGGCAAACACAAAAAGGCCCATATATATCTAGTTAATGGTTATGTAATGTCCAAATAGAGACCCATCTGATATGATATCACAGACAGTCCAAATAGAAGTTTTTTTTAGAAAGGTCAAGAATGACCTATATCAAGGCTTATAGAGAATTCATGTCGTATGGATAACTACCGATTAGGCTCAATGAAGCTAGAAAAATTAAGTTGTTCATTTAGACCCAAGGGGGTCAGTGATTCCATCCAAAATATCCACCTACACTCACGCTGTAGGATTCTCCTATCCCAGTCTCCCTGACGAGTGGAGACAGGAACAGTTTCAATTGTTCGAAAAGAGAGGGACTTCAGATCACCGTGATGGACTTCATTAATATGTTTAGCAAGGGGAGTATCCCTAGTATTTTTAATATACCCAATGTGTTCCCCAATTTCGACTCGTAGTTGTCTCTTAGTTTTGCCAGTGTAGTCCTTGGGGCATGTACAGGGGCACATATAGATAACCCCAACGGTCTTGCAATTGGCAAATGATATATTCTTATAGGTCCTCTTAGTGGTAGCACTGGAAAAAGTATCAGAAGGTGCGACATACTGGCAATAGCTACAATGTCCACATCTAAAAGTCCCTAGGGACCTCCTATCAAGCCACATCCCCTCACGGACAGGTGGAGTATAGTGGCTGTGCACTAGGTGATCCTTTATTGATTTCCCTCGTCTGTAGGTGATCGATGGATATGGAGAGATCCACGGAGCAATATCTGGGTCAGTTTTTAGAATACCCCAGTATCTCCTAAGAATCCCAATAACCTTCGCCTGCTGGTTATCAAAGGTCCCTATAAGTCTCGTAACTTGACTATTATCATCTTTTTGTTTTGGTATCAGGAGTGTAGATCTTTCTTGTCCCAAGGCATTATAGTACGCTTGATTAATAAGGTTTGTGTGGTACCCCCGGTCCTGAAATGTTTTTTTCAAATCAATGGCCTTTATTCTGAAATCAAGGGAGGAGGAACAGTTTCTCCTTAACCTCAAGAATTGACCTTATGGAATGACTCGTTTCAGGGGTACGGGATGATGGCTTTCCCATCTTAGTAGACTGTTCGCTGCAGTTCGTTTCCTGTATATTGATGTCTTCAGGAAGCCTTTTTTGTCAATACTAATCATAACATCCAAAAAAGCTATACTGTCGCCCCCTATTTCATTCGTAAATTTAAGACCAAGATTATTGACATTAAGATGGTCAATAAATGTCAAGAAAGAAGTAGAATAACCGGACCAGAGGATGAGGATGTCGTCTATGTACCGTCCCCAAAATTGGATATGGGGAACACCGACGACATCCCCGTCCTGAACACTATCCTGTCCTCCCACCAGCCCAGGAGCAAATTAGCATAAGTGGGGGCACAAGGGCTCCCCATTGCTGATTTTCCATCGCACACAGCGGACGTTAGTTCTTTTCTTAATGTAAGTCTATGAGACCCTCGTTCTGAGTCTCATAGATTTGCATTGAGAAAGGGACTTCTCGTCCATACAGAAGGGACTTTTCGTCCATACAGAGGATGCTGTTTGAGCCAGATAGTTACAATTATGGTCACATGATCCAAAAGAGGAACGGAGCAGAGTGGGAATTGGCAGAAATAAAGTCTGGAAGAAAATTCTGAGCCTTGGGTGCAACTGGTTTGAGGAAGTCCGAATGGAATGAAAAGTGGATCCAAACAGATGTAGAATAAGTAATTTATTGTTAAAAGGCTACTCACAGGTAAAAAACAACAAAAAGGCATGAATAGTCCGTGCAACACGAGTTGTCATCTGAAAACTTTCATCATGACTGATTCAGTTCTTGCGCACGGAAGCCATATCATCAAGAATTGTAAGGAAAAAAACTGACGGATCCCATAGGCATGTGATCTGCCCTTGAGGATGTCTATGTAGAACCTCATGGGCCCTGTTGTGGTTGGTGTTCATAGTGTTAGGCCAATCCAAAACCTGCAAATCCCACAAAGAACAACTATGTGCTCACTCCAGACTGTCTTACTTTGCGGCATTGATACTGAAGCATTGAACCTAACATTTTTAGTGTATGGCAGTATAAGGTTGTGATGATTACATGTAATTATCTACAAAAACAAAAAAAATGTTTTTGCCAATTAATTATGAAAATGCACTCGCTAATTCCTCTGACCTTTAATTTTCCAAATTGTGCTACCCACTCATTTTCATACGTGTAGGCAACAAATTAAACAAATAAATAAGTTGCTACATCTGATAAGGCTCATTTTTGAGTATATACAGGCTTGCACTGCAATTAAGTTTGCTAGAAATGAAAATATATATTTTCACCATATTGTGAAGTCATCACCAAAATGTTTGAAGAACCGGAGCCCTATTTACAAATGTTCAACATGGCAACCAAATTAACCAATGTTGACCATTTTGTTATCAAAGCAGGAAGTACCCAACATCATACATTATATTAAAGAGTTGTAAATGCAATAAAGACAAAAAGGTCACCTTAAGGTCACCTGACCTTACGGTTGATGGTAGCGCGGTCTGCACAAAATCTACGAGGACAGTGATTGACTGCAGTGGTCATCTGCGCATAGCAGGTACATCATCACTGCCTGACAGCTCATAAAGAATGGCAAAAGTCCTGGAGCAATGAAACTGGAGATGCACAGGATTTTTCCAAGTGAGTATAAATTATTTTATGTTGTTATATTCCCAGATTTGTGGCCATTGTTAAAAAGTTTAGATATCCTCATAGTTACTGGATGGAAAGGATGTATCTCTTTGTACTCACAAAGTACAATGAATATAAAAAGTTTACACAACCTTGTTAAAATGCCACTTTTTTTTCATTTAAAAAAATACTACAAAGAAAATTAATTTTAGAACTTTTCCCCCTTCAGTGTCACTCATAATCTGCACAAATCAATTGAGAAAATAAAAAACAACATTAAAATAATGTAGTTGAATAAGTGTGAACACCTTCTTATAATTGGAGATGTGGTTGTGCTCAGAATTAGCCAATTACATTTAATGTCATGTTAAATATTAGCCAGTACACAACTGCCTTGATCTACAGTGATTCTGATTTAACCTCACATAAAGTTTAACTGTTCTAGTTATTTTTTACAGCAAAAGCCATGGTCCATAAACATTTTACAACACAGCAGATTGTATTATTAATAATAATAATCTTTTTATTTATATAGCGCCAACATATTCCGCAGTGCTTTACAATTTGGACAATTTACAGACAGTAATTGTCACTGTCCCCATTGGGGCTCACAATCTATATTCTCTATCAGTATGACTTTGGAGTGTGGGAGGAAACCGGAGAACCTGGAGAAAATCCACGCAAACACGGGGAGAACATACAAACTCCTTGCAGATGTTGTCCTTGGTGGGATTTGAACCCCAACGCTGCAACCACTGAGCCACTGTGCTGCCCCTTATTGAAAATTATTAATCAGAAGGGTACAAAAAAATTTCCAAGGCGTTAGATATACCATGAAACGTTGTGAAGATGGTCGTCAGGAAGTGGCTTAAATTTGGCACAACAGTGACATTACCTAAAACTGGATATCCCTCAATTATTGATACAAATTTGTTAAATTAGTCCAGGAGGCTGAAAATAGGCTTACAGCAACAATGAAGGAACTGAAGGAATTTCTGGCAAGTATTGGTTCTGTACTGCATGTGAAACTCATCTCCCATATTCTTCATACGTCTGGCAAGTGGGGTAAGGTGGCAGGACTGAATCCTTTACTTAAAAAGTAAAATATCCAAGCCCAGCTATATTTTGCCAAAACCTACATCACGGTTGTCAAAAGCATGTGGGAAAATGCGTTTTGGTCTAATGAGACAAAGGTTGATCTTTTTGTCACTAATTCCAAAAAGGTGTATTTGGCAAAAATCTAACACTGTGCATTACCAAAAGAACACCATACCCACAATGAAGAATGGTGGAGGCAACAATATATTTTGGGTCTGTTTTTGACGAAGAGGAGGAAATAATGTGTATTTTAAAAGGTCAGGCATTTTTGCTACAAAACTTTCAGGTCCGTGCTAAAAAGCTGAAAATGAAGAAGAGTTTTACTTTTCAGCATGACATTGACTCTAAGCATACCTCCAAATCAACAAGAGATTGGCTTTACCAGAAGAATGTCAAAGATTTGGAATAGCCCAGCCACAGCTTACACCAAAATCGAGTTTAAAATCTGTGGGTTGACAAGCAGATGGTGCTGTATGCAGGAGATGCCCTCACAATCTGACAGATCTGAGGGCTAAAACAAATAAGAATGGGCAAAGATTGTCAATTCTAAATGTGAAATGCTGAATTTCCAAAATTTTGACAAGACTGTAAATAAGGTAAATATAACTTCCAATTCAAAATCTTCAGTTTTACTCTAATTAATGCTAAAATGAATACATTCTACATTAAAACAACTACTTCAAGTATTTTGTATGACCTCTATGATTTTTAAGTCTTCTAGGCATGGAATGAACAAGTTGATGACATATAGCAGCATCTATCTTTTTCCTTTCCTCAAGAATGACCTCTTTTAGAGCCTGGATGCTGGATGGAGAGTGATTGTCAACTTTTCTCTTCAGAATTCCCCATAGGTGTTCGATTGGGATCAGAAATGAGGAGACATACTTGGCTGCCCTGTTCTTCAGAAATGCAACAGTGGCCTTAAATGTGTGTGTTTGGGTTATTGTCATGTTGAAAAAGTGCACATTTACCAAGGGCACGGAGTGATGGTAGCATCTTCTCTTTCAATATAGAGCAGTATATCTGTGAATTCATAATACCATCAGTGAAATGCAGCTCGCCGACATTAGCAGCACTCATTCAGCCCCACATAAGGACACTGAGAGCACTATGTTTCAATGTTGGCACCATGCATTGTTCTAAGTTAATTTTTCTAAATGCATGGTGCCTACAGTATAGCATGGTGGTAGCAGCATCGTTATGTGGGGCTGCATGAATGCTCCTTAAGTCAGGGAGTTATATTTAATTGATGGTATCATGAATTCAGATCTACATATACTACAAAAAAAAACAAGAAACAAAAATATCATCAGCAAGGTGCAAGCTGCTATGACTGCACAATATACATCATTCTTTTTTACAATTTTGGAAATTGTTGTAGTGTTCAGTGAGATATTGAATAAAATTTAACTTTTCAAAGTATGCTTCTTATATCTATTTACAGTGCTGAGCACTGTATATCCATATATGGCATATTTAGCTGATTTTTGTAAAAATATGCGTTAATGTCCACAATGTATTATTTAAGAAACATTTTGCTCCACTGGAAAGAGCAAAGAGGTACTCACTCCATTTACAGTGTCACCAAAAATGATTTTATTACACCTGAATTACATTATGACCCTGACTCCTCTTTGACTTTTTATAAAATGACATCTGTTGGCTAAGCTCTGAGTACGTGTATAGCCCTGATTTGATCAGTTTCCTGCAAATATACAAGATTTTAAAACTGTTTAATTTGAGATAAGTGAAGCTTGCCATAGTTCACATCTTCAGTTCCAGCAACAAAATTTGTTGTGATGTCAATCAATAGGCTCCAACAAAAATTTTCACTTAACCCCTTTCCGAAATGTGCCGTACTTTTACGACACATGTCAGGTCCCTCCCTCAACGCCGGAGCCTGCACCTATCCGGGCATATGACAGTTGATCTGTATAGCTGCCATGCGCCCCGAACAGCCACAGGTGGAATCGCGATCCACCCGTGGCTGTTAACTAGTTAAATGCCACTGTCAATCTTTGACAGCGGCATTTAACTTGCGCAAACCGGATGTGCATCATTGGACCCTTCCATCGGCAACACCGTCACATGATCGCGGGTCGCCAATGGTTTGGCATGACAACCCGGGGTCTGCAGGACAACCCGGGGTCTGCAGGAGACCCCTGCGGTTGTCATTGCCAGATTGCTATGAGCGCCGCCCAGAGGTCAGTACTCATAGTAAGTGAGCATTTCTGCTACACACAGGCGATCTGGTGATCGCCTGTGTGTAGTACAGGCGATCAGATAATGGCAGCTTCTAGTCTCCCATGGAAACTATTGAAGCAAGCAAAAAGTAAAATAAAAAAGTTTTTTTAAAATATTAAAAAAATATAAAAGTTTAAAACACCCCCCTTTTGCCCCATTGAAAACAAAACAATAAAAAACCAAATATACACATATTTGGTATCACCGTGTGCAGAATCGCCCGATCTATCAATATAAAAAAAGAATTAATCTGATTGGTAAATGGCGTAATGAGAAAAAAAATTCAAAACGCCAGAATTACTTTTTTTTGGTTGCCGCTACTTTGCAATAAAATGCAATAGAGGGCGATCAAAACATCGGATCTACCCCAAAATGGTATCAATAAAAACATCAGCTCGGCAAGCAAAAAATAAGCCCTCACTGGCCCCAGATCCTGAAAAATGGAGACGGTAAGGGTCCCGGAAAATGGCAACTTTTTTTTTTTTTAACAAAGTTTGGATTTTTTTCACCACTTAAATAAAAAAGAACCTATACATGATTGGTGTCTACGAACTCATAATGACCTGGAGAATTATAATGGCAGGTCAGTTTTAGTATTGAGTGAACATGGTAAAAAAAAAAAAAAAACTGTGGAATTGCACTTTTTTTGCATTTTCACTGCACTTGGAATTTTTTTCCTGTTTTCCAGTACATAACATGGTAAAACCAATGGTGTCGTTCAAAAGTACAACTTGTCCTGCAAAAAATAAGCCCTTACATGGCCATATTGATAGAAAAATAAAAAAGTTATGGCTCTGAGAAGAAGGGGAGCAAAAAACGAAAATGCAAAATAAATGGCCCGGTCACGAATAAAATTGTGAAATTGTGAAATGTGTCTGTAAATTTAAATATACTTAATTTTCTTTTCTTATGGCAAAGGACCCAGATGTTTGAAATATACAGTGGGTACGGAAAGTATTCAGACCCCTTTAAATTTTTCACTCTTTGTTTCATTGCAGCCATTTGGTAAATTTGAAAAAGTTCATTTTTTTTCTCATTAAAGTACACTCTGCACCCTATCTTGACTGAAAAAAAAACAGAAATGTAGAAATTTTTGCAAATTTATTAAAAAAGAAATACTGAAATATCACATGGTCATAAGTATTCAGACCCTTTGCTCAGTATTGAGTAGAAGCACCCTTTTGAGCTAGTACAGCCATGAGTCTTCTTGGGAATGATGCAACACGTTTTTCACACCTGGGTTTGGGGATCCTCTGCCATTCTTCCTTTCAGATCCTCTCCAGTTCCGTCAGGTTGGATGGTGACCGTTGATGGACAGCCATCTTCAGGTCTCTCCAGAGATGCTCAATTGGGTTTAGGTCAGGGCTCTGGCTGGGCCAGTCAAGAATGGTTACAGAGTTGTTCTGAAGCCACTTCTTTGTTATTTTAGCTGTGTGCTTAGGGTCATTGTCTTGTTGGAAGGTGAACTTTCAGCCAAGTCTGAGGTCCAGAGCACTCTGGAAGAGGTTTTCATCCAGGATATCTCTGTACTTGGCCACATTCATGTTTCCTTCAATTACAACCAGTCGTCCTATCCCTGCAGCTGAAAAACACTCTCATAGCATGATGCTGCCACCCCCATGTTTCACTGTTGGGATTGTATTGGGCAGGTGATGAGCAGTTCCTGGTTTTCTCCACACATACCGCTTAGAATTATCACCAAAAAGTTCCATCTTCTTCTCATCAGACCAGAGAATCTTATTTCTCATAGTCTGGGAGTCCTTCATGTGTTTTTGAGCAAGCTCTATGCGGGCTTTCATATGTCTTGCACTGAGGAGAGGCTTCCGTCGGGCCACTCTGTCATAAAGGCCCGACTGGTGGAGGGTTGCAGTAATGGTTGATTTTGTGGAACTTTCTCCCATCTCCCTACTGCATCTCTGGAGCTCAGTCACAGTGATCTTGGGGTTCTTCTTTACCTCTCTCACCAAGGCTCTTCTCCCACGATTGCTCAGTTAGGCTAGACGGCCAGGTCTAGGAAGACTTCTGGTGGTCCCAAACTTCTTCCATTTAAGGATTATGGAGGCCACTGTGCTCTTAGGAACAATGCAAAAATTCTTTTGTAACCTTGGCCAGATCTGTGCCTTGCCACAATTCTGTCTCTGAGCTCCTTGGGCAGTTCCTTTGAGCTCATGATTCTCATTTGGTCTGACATGCACTGTGAGGTCTTATATAGACGGGTGTGTGCCTTTCCAAATCAAGTCCTATCAGTTTAATTAAACACAGCTGGACTCCAATGAAGGAATAGAACCATCTCTAGGAGGATCACAAGGAAATGGACAGCATGTGACTTAAATATGAGTGTCTGAGCAAAGGGTCTGAATACTTATGACCGTGTGATATTTCAGTTTTTTTTTAATAAATTTGCAAAAATTTCTACATTTCTGTTTTTTTTTCAGGCAAGATGGGTTTCAAGGTGTACTTTATTGAGAAAAATAATGACCTTTTTAGAATTTGCCAAATGGCTACAATGAAACAAAGAGTAAAACATTTTAAGAAGTCTGAATATTTTCCGTACCCACTGTATTTTCTTTTTCTTATGACAGCATTTTATCCTGAACAATAGTAATGTTACACATAGCTGCCATACTTACACCCACAGTAATTCTGGAAATGTGAAACTTCACATATAGTACTGACCTGACATGCTTAATCCCACATTACAATTTACTAGAGATCATTGCTATTAACGTTTTGACATGTTTTAGCCTCCTAACTGCTGTATCTTTATCTTATCCATTTTTATCAATTTCTATTTATATATTTATCTATTATATTTATATATTTATCTAGTTACATATTTATACTATATTTTATCTATTTATATATTGCTTATCTATTTATCTATTATTTTTAATATATTTATCTTATCTATTTAGTTTTTCTCATTACTGTATTCCCGCGTGAATGTACCCTTAAAGAAGCACTCCCATCAAAGTTTTTATCTTAATATATTGCAATCATATTATACAGCACTGTGTACTTACAATTGCCCATTTTGTCTTTCTACCCAGTTAATTATTCTCTTTTCTCTGCTCTATGTAGAAAAAAGAAGTGTCTTGTCTCTGCATTTATCATTCCCCTTTACAACTCCTGACTAAGCTGCTCCCCTCTGCCAGGGACTTTTGCAGTGACTGATGAGTCATGCAGGGAAAAGAGACTTCCTGTTTCTACATAGAGCTTAGAAGGATTACATTAGTCAGTTTTTAATCACGTGATGCCATAGACTTAATGGAAAAGAGAAGAATTAGTTGGGTAGAAAGGCAAAATGAGCAATTGTAAGTACAAAGTGCTATATAATATGATGATTGCAATATATTAAGAGGATAAAAACTTTGATGGGTGGAGGGCTTCTTTAATTTACAAATGAGCCCTTGTAAAGAAAGCAATAGTTGAGAAAATCAGATAATGCAATTGCTTAATTATTACATAAAACTAAGTCTATGCCTATTATTAGGAGCTGTATTTTTTTGCACGATACAAGCATTAATGAGCCAATTATTCCTGCAATGAGCACCAATGTTTTTTCTTGCTTTATATACAATAACCATGAGAGAAGGTTTCACGCTAGCAGCAATTGTTTAGACAGCCAACTCTGGCAGGCCAGTCACCTACACAGAGCGCAAATATAGATGTGATGAGAAATCACAGATTGCTCTTGCAATGAGTAACACACATGTCATTGGCAGTTTGATAGCTGGAGGGCAACCTACAGTACGCAGTATATTTGTTTTACTGCATATTGAAAGTACGCCGTGATAAGCTGCTAAATATGATAAGGGATTTACCTGCTCCATGCAGGTGCCTGACAGTGAAGACGCCACTTGGTTTTGCAGCCTCATTGTTTTGTTTTATACTGTAGTAATTGGTATATTGCTGATCGACATTAGTGTAAACTGTTAAAAGAAAATCACACATTGAGCTATTGAAAATAGCACATTACAGATTGTCAGTTACAAACCGATACGTTTTCATCCAACTTTTATGACATGGGATTGCTAACATCTACCCCAAAGCAGATGGCGTGTGTCATACCAGGAAAACAAAATTAGTTTGGGAAAGAAACAGATTGAGGAATCATGATATTAACATTTATAATTTACCATGTTTTGTGAACTAAATGCAGAAGTATAATCTTGGTAAAATGGAATAGAAATATACACTATATTTGCTATTTTTTTCTATCAGAGCATTTTTAACTAATTATACTAGTATATGATCTGGGATCTTATATGAACTAAGGCATCGTGCAGGATGGCTGATTCCTGCCGTGGTAAAATTTGCAACTGAGACCAGCAGTACTGCTCTTGGGAATAAAGCCTTAAATGATCACAAAGATCCAGATGCATTTGACGAAAGACAGATGGACCAAAAGTCAATGAAATGGCCAGGGATAAGAGAAAGTTCTACAATCAAATCAGTAGCAATGAACAAGTCAATGCTCTGGTGAATCAAGACCAATCATATAGTGACTGAAATATGACACACATGTATTGACATTTGTAAGAAGTCAAAAAGACTAATTTACAGGAGGAATATAAAAAATCGTGTGAGTTTCCATAATCAAATTACTCTTCTTAGTAAGGTCTAGGGGCTTCACCTTATAATTCCTATCCAAGTGGATCTTTTTGAATTTGAATTCACCGGCTCCACAGAATTTTCTCCCAAAATGTTATCTGCGGTGAATAAATTTGCACAAATCTCAATACTGAAAAGTTTTGTGATTGCTTGGAAAATACATGTAGGGAGAAGATAGAGAGAGAGGACCCCGCTGACCATAAGAGTTTACACACTATAGAAGAGAGAGGGAGGACCCCACTGCCCATAAAAACTTACACTCTACAGGAGAGAGTGAGAGAGAGAGGACCCCGCTAACCATAAGAGCTAACACTCTATAGGAGAGACAGGATCCTGCTGACCATGAGCTTACACTCTACAGGTGAGAGATTACCCCGCTGACCAAATGAGTTTACACTCTACAGAAGAGAGACAGAGGGCACCCCGCTGATCGTAAGAGCTTACACTCTACAGAAGAGAGACAGAGAGCACCCCGCTGATCGTAAGAGCTTACACTCTATTGGAGAGACAGAACCCCGCTGACCATAAGAGCTTACACTCTACAGAAGAGAGAGGACCCTGCTGACTATAAGAGCGTCATTCTAAAGGAGAGAGAGGACCTCGCTGACCATAAGAGCTTACACTTTATAGGAGAGGACCTCACTGACCATAAGAGCTTACATTCTACAGGAGAGGTCCCTGCTGACCATAAGATCTTACACACTAAAGAAGAGAGAGGACTCTGCTAACCATAACAGCTTACACTCTACAGAAGAGAGAGGACCCTGCTGATCATAAGATCTTACACTCTACAGGAGAGAGAGGACCCCCTGACCATAAGAGCTTACACTCTACAGGAGAGAGAGAGGACCCCGCTGACCATAAGAGCTTACACTCTACAGGGAAGAGAGAGGACCCTGCTGACCATAAGATCTTACACACTAAAGAAGAAAGAGGACTCTGCTAACCTAACAGCTTACACTCTACAGAAGAGAGAGGACCCTGCTGACCATAAGATCTTACACTCTACAGGAGAGAGAGGACCCTGCTGACCATAAGATCTTACACTCTACAGAAGAGTGAGAGAGAGAGATGACCCTTATGACCATAAAAGCTTACACACTGTAGAAGAGAGATAGCATGCCACTCTCTCTCTTCCACCACAGAGTGACCACCACAGAGTATTATGTATAGGCTCATATTTGGACATTAGAATCAACCAATCATTCTATTTAGCTAAAATGATTATTTTGTAATATATAAATATTGTCATCCTGATGTGACGCCTGGGTGGAGGAGAGAGGTTCGGATGGTAGTGATGCGTCCGAGTCAGTTGGACCAGGGGACGCCTCTCCTTCCCCGCTTGCTAGCCCACTCTGAGAGATGGGGGTACTCGGAGCCGGGCCACTGTGCAAGGTGGATGTAGTCGTGGCCTAGGCCCGGTTCGTGCCCAGGGTTGTCACACATTAAAAAGGTTAAGGGCTAGGAGGGACGGTGACAGTGATTCGAGTGATTACATCGACTACGCCACCTGTGGTGTCTGGTGATTCCTCACCAGCGCCGCGTTCAGTCCTCTGAGGCAGGATGTAGTGGCAGCCGGAGATGATGCTACTCCCCACAGGCGGAGCAGGGCTCAGGGCAGGCGGACCAGGAGGATGCGGTGTGGTGCGGTGCCGCGTTGCAATAAGAAACCGGAGGCCATAGGGGTAGTCTTCCAAGCTTTACTCACGGTAGAATGCACAGCTGCAAGGCTTCTCCCTGCTCCTCACGGTGCGCTGTGGCCACCAGGACCAGGGGTCCGACAACCTCCGGGTAGTTCTGATGCTTTGGTAAGGACCCCGCACCAGAGTGTTCCTAGAAGTTCCCACTAGGTCCTCTCCTGTCCTTATGTGGTGCGTGTACTAAGGCCGGGTCTCCCTCTGGACTATGCACAGAACAAGGGTACGGGTGGCAACTCCGCTCCGTCCGCTACCCGATGGGATCCACTGAGCCTCCGGGCTTCTCCGACTAAGACGTGAAGTGACAGAGTCAGATATCGGGGGCCGGTTCCCCTTTTGCAGCAGGACTCCCTCTGACTAGGCCAGAATAGTGAGGACAGGTGGCGTATACCGCTCCGTCTGCATCCCCCTGGGATCCTTTTGCCTGCGGAGCTTGTCTCCTTTGCTCCCCTCCAGGCCTTCTTGGGTAGGGACCTTGATCGGGTAGAGACAACCGTTAACTCTAGCCCGCTCCTCACCTCAAGGCCAGAGCACGAGGACCGTGTCCCCATCAACTGCAGGTTCACACAGAAAGCCACGTTCAGTGATGAAGATCACAATCAAAAGACCATAAGCCCAAGATGGCTGTTTATTAAATATGAATTATTAAGTGTAACCTAAATGTGCGTCCTCCACCCTCACCCACTACTAGGTTCCCCCTAACTTTGGTTCCCCCATCTCCACCTATCCCGGATGGGGCAGCACCCTGGTGCATATAAGCCCCACTCAGGTGGGAGAGGTGTAGTGTTGGATGCAGAGGTGGGGTCCTGACAGCTGCACCATCCTTACCTCGAAGGAGAGATACCACACCTCATTAAAGAGATGCAGTACCCCTGTGGCAACCGAACCCTCAGGGGCGCCACACTGACACTTAGGTCTGATGCACAAGACCATTCTCTAGTACTGTGCCAGCTGGGAACTGCACAGAGCCATACTACAGCACTCAGAGAGATCTACGGAGACAAACTTTCTTAGGCCTTGCTGCAAAGATTTAGCCTGAACATATTTAAATTGCTACTTTAGGAAATAATTTAAGTGGTTGTCCCTTTTCAGTTAATTTTTATCTTTAAGTGCAGCTTGTTATTAACCCCTTCGCAACCATGGGATTTTCCATTTTTGCATTTTCGCTTTTTGCTCCCTTTGTTCCCAGAGCCATAGCGTTTTTATTTTTTGGTCAATATGGCCATGTGAGGGCTTATTTTTTCCGGGACGAGTTCTACTTTTCAACGCCATTACTAGTTTTACCATATCATGTATGGGAAAGTGGGAAAAAATTTCCAAGCGTGGTGAAATTGCAAAAAAAAGTGCAATACCACAGATGTTTCTTTTTTATTTTTTTTACCACGTTCACTGAATGCTAAAACTGTCCTGCCATTATTATTCTCCAGGTCATTACGAGTTCGTAGATACTAAACATGTATAGGTTATTTTTTACTTAAGTGGTGAAAAAAAAATTCCAAAGTTTGGTAAAAAAAAAAAAATGGTGCCATTTTCCAAGACCCGTAGCATCTCCATTTTTTGGGATCTGGGGCCAGGTGAGGGCTTATTTTTTGTGCACCGAGCTGACGTTTTTATTGATACTATTTTGGGGTAGATCCAATGTTTTGATCGCCCGTTATTGCATTTTATTGCAATGTTGCGGCGACCAAAAAGACGTAATTCTGGCGTTTAGAATTTTTTTCTCGTTACGCCGTTTACCGATCGGATTAATTCTTTTTTTATATTGATAGATCGGGCGATTCTGAACACGTCGATACCAAATATGTGTATGTGGCCTTTTTTTAAATTATTTTATTTTGAATGGGGCGAAAGGGGGGTGATTTAAACGTTAATATTTTTAAAATATTTTTAATATTTTTAAAAACATTTTTTTTCACTTTTGCTTGCTTCTATGGTCTCCATAGGAGACTAGAAGCAGCACTTGTCTGATCGCCTCAGCTACATACAGGTGATCAGCAGATCACATGTATGTAGCAGAAATAGTCCTGTGCTATGAGCGCCAACCACTAGGTGGCGCTCATAGCAACCAGCTCATGACAACCACTGGAGTCTGCTGCAGACCCAGGGTTGTCATGCCCACACATCGGTGACCCGCGATCACGTGACGGGGTCACCGATGGGCGGGGTAAGTGACGCGCTTCCGGCGCGGCGCTGTTAAATGCTGCTGTCAGAGATTGACAGCGGTATTTAACATGTAAACAGCCGCGGGTGGATTGCGGGTACAAAACTCATGAAAGAATAAAGTTACGTTAAAACCAAGCACACCATTGTTTTTCTTATGAAATTCTCGATAAGTTTGATGTGTCACATGGTCCTCTTCCCATTGAAAAAAATAAAGTTGGATCCAAAATGGCCGACTTCTAAATGGCCACCATGGTCACCACCCATATGGAAAAGTTTTCCCCCTCCCATATACTAATGTGCCACAAACAGGAAGTTGATATCACCAACTATTCCCATTTAATTTAGGTGTATCCATATAAAGGCCCACCCTGTAGTCAGAAACACAAGCCAAGGTCAAAACAAGGAACAATGATAACAAGAAGAAGCTAAATAGACAGGACTGAACCTGAAAAGCACAAAGACATATCTGACAGCTTCGAGCAGTGAGGTGATAACATCAGCTGGACAGCACACACACCAATACCGCCAGACTGGATGGCACTGTTGGTCCCAGTCACCCTAACCTTAGTGGCTGGACACAGCCTGAGCCATCCAGAGCCTCTGGTTCTGACATCTCTTCTATCACCAGAATAAATACTGCGGTGCCTGGTGACAGAAGCAGATGTTGCAGGAGCAGGTTCTGGTGGAGATTTGACACATACAGTTGAAACCATAAGTTTACATACACTATATAAAAAGACACATATGCATGTTTTTTTCAATATCTGACATGAAATCAGAATAAACCTTTCCCGTTTTAGTTCAATTATGATTACCATAATTTATAATATTTGCCAAATGCCAGAATAATGAGAGAGAGAGAATGTTTTAAGGCATTTTTATTACTTACTGCAAAGTCAAAAGTTTAAACACATTTCATTAGTATTTGGTACCATTGCCCTTAAACTTAATGACTTGGGTCAAACTTTTGGGATATCCTTCCACAAGCTTCTCTCAATAGTTGGTCAGAATTTGGGCCCATTCCTCCTGACAAAACTGGTGTAACTGATCCAGATTTGTAGGTCGCCTTGCTCGAACCTGCCTTTTCAGCTTTGCCCATAAATTTTCAATAGGATTGAGATCAGAGCTTTGTGATGGCCACTCCAAAACATTGACTTTGTTATCTTTAAGCCAGTTTGTTACCATTTTGGCAGTATGCTTCGGGTTATTGTCCATTTGGAAGACCCATTTCCGCCCAAGCTTCAACTTCCTGGCTGATATCTTGAGATGTTGATTCAGTATTGGCACATAATCTTCTTTTCTAATGATGTGATCTTTTTTGGGAAATGCACCAGTCCCTCCTCCAGCAAAACAACCCCACAACATGATGATGCCACCCCCGTGTTTCACAGTTGGGATGGTGTTCTTAGACTTCCAAGCTTATCACATTTTCATGGTCATTATGCCCAAAAAGTTAAATTTTAGTTTCATCAGACCACTTGACATGTCTCCAAAAATTAAGGTCTTTGTTCCTTTGTGCATTTGCAAACATTAATTTGGCTTTTTTATGTTTCTTTTGGAGTAATGGCTTTTTCCTTGCAGAGTGGCCTTTCAGCCCATGTTGATACAGTACTCGTTTCACTGTGGATATTGACACAATCTTACCAGCTTCTGCCATCAACTTCACAAGGTTTTTTGCTTTTGTCCTTGGGTTGATATGCAAATGTCGGACCAAAGCATGTTCATCTCTGGGACTCAGAATCCGTCTCCTTTCTGAGCAGTATGATGGCTGGACATTTCCATCTTGTTTGTACTTGCGTATAATTGTTTGTACAGATGAACGAGGCACCTTCAGATATCTTGAAATTGTATGCAAGGATGAACCAGACTTGTGCAAGTCCACTATTCTCTTCCTGATATCTTGGCTGATTTCTTTAGACTTTCTCATGATGTTACACAAAGAAGCAGTGTGTTTCAGGTGTGCATTAAAATGCAACCACAGGTGTGTCTCTAATTTACTCAGATGTTGGCAAAAAAATTATCAGAAGCTTTCAAACACATCATCATATGGGCAGTCCAGAATTGTTCAAAGGCATAGTAATGTTAGTGTATGTAAACTTTTGACTTTGCAGTAAGTAATAAAAATGCCTTAAAACATTCTCTCTCTCATTATTCTGGCATTTGGCAAATATTAAAAATGATGGTAATCCCAATTGACCTAAAACGTGAAAGGTTTATTCTGATTTCATGTCAGATATTGAGAAAAACATGCATACTTGTCTTTTTATATAGTGTATGTAAACTTCTGGTTTCAACTGTAATATCATTAAAATTGCAGCAGCATTAAGAGAGTAATATTTTTATATAGAACACACATTGGTCTAAAGACATATTTTTGTATACACAAATAAGCTGAACGAATTCTTCCTTTTCATTGTCAATAGCTAATAAATTAGAAGGCCGTCAAGAGTAAAAATATATTAATAGAATTTAACAACTCTAAGTCAGCAATAATAGAAGCGTATTCATTGACAAAACCTGAAAGAGTTCATTGTATGCGACACTTGCAATTTAATAATGAAACAATAATAGATGAAACAAACAGTTCATCACAGTGGGACAGCTTGATGAAAATAACAATACAAATAATTCCAGTTCTAATATATTGTAAGAATACTGAAAGTGGATGCAAAGGACATGCGTCCTATCTGATTTCACTGTACCGATAATTCATTTTTCTATTATGTGAGAAGGTTTCTTTTCTTCTTGCTTCATCTGCTGGACATATTTTTGATGTGCGTGTTGTGTACTCATCTTGTGAGATAACAGCAATCCAATTTAAAATATTGCTCAACCCAGAACAAAGTGGAGACCACTCATACAGTGAAACATAGTAAATTCACGTTAGTGCAGCATCTGGGGCCCTAGAAGATGATCTATTTTTTAATATGATCTTGGCATTTTTTTAACAATTTTTTATTTCATTATATTTAGTACATGTGCACTTTACCTTGGTTGCTGCTGCCTGTTCTGGCCTCCATTGGAGTGGGTGTGTGTGTGGACGTCCCCTGGATGTCCATGGGTGGAGCCATCGACCTTGTAACAAAAAAAAGATCTAGACAATAGAATATAAGGAATTCAAGACAATAAAGAAGACAATAACAAGAAAACTAATATACAAGGATAACATTAATTTACATGGACTGGAATCATAGATTAAACACTTCCTTTTGGATTTAGAGGTCTGTAGTTTTGTTGGTGAGCCATGGAATAAATGGCACTATAAAAATAAATAATAATAATATGAGAATCTTGCACTGGTTGGGGAATCACTAATTTCTATAGGAATTTGTCTGTGCTGACTTGCATCCTTTTCCGTATTGGCAAGGGTACCATGCCACTATGGATGTGGGCTGCATGCTATAACATCCTAATTTAATCTAAAAGTAAGTACAATAAAATTACTACTTGATTTTATAACGTTAGCTTTATTTAACATCTCCATTTGGAGTGCTTTCCCACCAGTGCTGATATCCCCCTCCCCCCCCCCCTCTTTTTTTGTTTTTGTCACATTTTTAAATTTTTATGATAATATATGTATTGGGGGGCTTTTCTCTTTCACCTATTTTTTTTTCCTTTTTCTTTTTTTACCATATGGTTGCATTTTGGCTGGGTTTCCATTATTTGAGTGAATCCTTACTGGCAATATTCGCTTTGTGATTGTATACTTCCAGGTCCATATCCATTATATCTGCACATGGGCTCAGGTGCCGATTACGGCATCCTCTGGAGGGTGGACTCATGACATCACGGGGGTTCGCGCTCACGTGTCTTAGTGGGCGGTACCCCTGCTGTGTGTATGTGACCTCCTTGATCCGAGGATGTTTACCGCGGGCTTAGTGAGCATTGCATCGGCGCACTATGCGCCTATCACTAGAACCCTTTGATAATGGATGGAGGGAGGTTTATGTACGGGACACTTTGATTGGGCAGCTCTTTATACTTAAGTGACACAGGTCTCTATGATGCCATACCCCCGGAAGAAGGCACGTGGCCGTAACGCGCGTATGGGCGGAGGCACCATAGACAGACATACACATGTGAGTACTTAGGGCATACTTTATTGTATATTACTCTGGTTTGGATGATTTCTCCATTTTGAGAGGACATTAGCACTGTGCACTTTATTATCTCTTTGAGGTCTAGTTATGTGGGCTTTGTTAATCCCTGAGTAGTTGTATTATACACTTCTCTCATCTCTCCAAACCCTCATCTAGATGCTCCCCTTGATTATGTGATGTCTGGCAGTGGTGCCTCATATGGCCTATCACTGATCTATTTGTTATCACTGGAGATTCTGTATGTTTTCTGGTTTTATACTTACTAATGTTAATAAAGTTTATTACACTTTTTATCTATTATCCGTTATACATAGTTTATTCTCATTTTGATCTAAGATGTCTTACGAGTGGAGTTACAACACATACTCTCGGATCAAACTCTGTCAGAGTGTGAGCTGAGTGTCAGGGCACTGTGCTCCGATTTTCTCACATGTCCGAGTTTTACACGCACTCACAGACTTGTATGAATGAGTGTGAGCCGAGTCTCGCTGCCAATCGCAGCATGCTGCTATTGTTTTCTCATGCCGAATCAGTATGAGAAAAAATTTGCAGATCTGAGTTGCCCCATAGGCTAACACTAGTCCCAGTGCTATGCGTCAAAACATCTTATGACACTTGGCTGAGTTATACGCCCATGTGAGTGAGCCCTAAGAGAAGATGAGGTAGCGACCACACCTGGACCCTAGATCTTGTGGGGGCCAAATGTCTCCTTTTCTATATAAGAAGACAACAAAATTACAACATATTACTTGAGGGACTTAGTAATAAATCTTGAATTTGTGTCTAGAAACTTCAAGTCGCTCATTCTGTGTATAAACCTTTTAACTTTTGAACCCTAACATTCTAGAACATGTGTCAACTCCAGATTTAAGATGTTTTTCAAATTTTTAGAAAATTTTCTGCTTGGGATTTGGCACGAGGCTCATTGCACAAGGAATCCAGGGCAGGTAGACACAGTGAGTCTCCTTGTATACTAAGGACTAGAGATGAGCGTTGTTCTACTCGAACTGTTCGCCAATCTCAAATTCGAGCTGTTTTGGGCGGTGTTCGAGCCGGTCGGCGAACACGAACAATTTGAGAAAAATTCGGCTGTTCGAGGTTATGTTCGATAACTGTTCGTGCACCAAAATCATAACTGGATTTTTTCTCAGTAATGATGAAAATTAATGTTAATACGCAGTTTGAGTGTACAGCGGGGCGGGGGGAGGGGCAGGGGATGGATCTCTGCAGGAACAATGAAGATCTCCATTTTTTTTTCTCTTTCCCGCATTTGCAGTGGGGAGGTGCAATCTGTCAGCCTATCAGCAGCGCACACACGGAGCGAAGTGCTTTTTTTCACACAAGCAAGGGCATGTGTGATTGGCAGTGTATGTCACATGTCCTTGCCCTATAAGACCAAGCCATTTTCCCCGTCGCCACCATTTTCTCACTGCTGCAGCTGCGTGTTAGACGGCACCGCTGTTGCTGTGTGCGCTATACCTTGTTAATTTCAAGCCAATTTTCGCACAAATATACAGATAGCTTGGGAGTAGGGAATAGTTGTGATTGCAGTCCTTTTAAGGACTAGGTTACAGCATTTCCTACGACTTTTATCAGGCAGGTCTGTGCTCTTAAATAGATAGATTGTGGGAGTAAAGACTAATTGTAATTGGAGTCCTTTTCAGGACTAGGTTACATCAGTTCCTATCAGTTTTTGCCAGGCAGGTCTGTGCCAGTGCTGTGCAAGTTTTTTTCACAGCATTTGGCTGAATCTAGCAAAGCTAATCCTTTTTGGCCTATTGCAGAGTGTGTTAGTCAGTGGAGTAGCCTATCTGTGTTGCAAGATATACCACCTGTGTATAGAATACCAATTTTTTTACTGCACCTAGTGAAGTAAAATCTTTTGGGCATAGCATCATTCTATTAGTCCATCTATACTGACCTCCATCAGGTTGCAAACTGAATATAATTTTTTTCTGCATCTAGCTCTGAAAAAATATTTGGGCTTCTAGCAGTGTGTGGGACTTGGTCTATTAGTCCATCTATACTGACCTCCATCAGGTTGCAAATTAAAAATAATTTTTTTCTTCATTTAGCTCTGAAAAAATATTTGGGCTTCTAGCAGTGTGTGGGACTTGTTCTATTAGTCCTTCTATACTGACCTCCAGCAGGTTGCAAATTGAATATAATTTTTTTCTGCATCTAGCTCTGAAAAAATATTTGGGCTTCTAGCGGTGTGTGGGACTTGGTCTATTAGTCCATCTATACTGACCTCCATCAGGTTGCAAATTAAAAATAATTTTTTCTGCATCTAGCTCTGAAAAAATATTTGGGCTTCTAGCAGTGTGTGGGACTTGGTCTATTAGTCCATCTATACTGACCTCCATCAGGTTGCAAATTAAAAATAATTTTTTTCTTCATTTATCTCTGAAAAAATATTTGGGCTTCTAGCAGCGTGTGGGACTTGTTCTATTAGTCCATCTATACTGACCTCCATCAGGTTGCAAATTAAAAATAATTTTTTTCTGCATCTAGCTCTGAAAAAATATTTGGGCTTCTAGCAGTGTGTGGGACTTGGTCTATTAGTCCATCTATACTGACCTCCATCAGGTTGCAAATTAAAAATAATTTTTTTCTGCATCTAGCTCTGAAAAAATATTTGGGCTTCTAGCAGTGTGTGGGACTTGGTCTATTAGTCCATCTATACTGACCTCCATCAGGTTGCAAATTGAATAAAAAAATTTTCTGCATCTAGCTCTGAAAAAATATTTGGGCTTCTAGCGGTGTGTGGGACTTGGTCTATTAGTCCATCTATACTGACCTCCATCAGGTTGCAAATTAAAAATAATTTTTTTCTGCATCTAGCTCTGAAAAAATATTTGGGCTTCTAGCAGTGTGTGGGACTTGGTCTATTAGTCCGTCTATACTGACCTCCATCAGGTTGCAAATTAAAAATAATTTTTTTCTTCATTTAGCTCTGAAAAAATATTTGGGCTTCTAGCAGTGTGTGGGACTTGTTCTATTAGTCCTTCTATACTGACGTCCAGCAGGTTGCAAATTGAATATAATTTTTTTCTGCATCTAGCTCTGAAAAAATATTTGGGCTTCTAGCGGTGTGTGGGACTTGGTCTATTAGTCCATCTATACTGACCTCAATCAGGTTGCAAATTAAAAATAATTTTTTTCTGCATCTAGCTCTGAAAAAATATTTGGGCTTCTAGCAGTGTGTGGGACTTGGTCTATTAGTCCATCTATACTGACCTCCATCAGGTTGCAAATTAAAAATAATTTTTTTCTGCATCTAACCCAGCCAATAGTTTTGGCTAATACCACAGTTTGGCCACTCAGCTCTGCTCGGTTACCATCCATTGTTTTTTTGTGCAAACAACTCCAGAGTTGTGAATTAGTTAACCACCAAAATGAGTGGAAAAAGGCCTGCTGCTGGTGGAAAGGGGAATAGGCGTGTTGGGAAGGGGAAAAAAGGTTGTGTCCGTGGGGTAGGTGCAGAAGAAAGACCATCTTCCAGCCAAACTAAAATGTCTACTTCTTTTAGCGGACAATGTGATAAGATCCCTTTCTTACGGCCACGCCAATCGCTACAAATTCCAGATGAGGCACAAAAACAGCAGGTGCTTCAACGGATATCAAGTGCTCCTTTAAGTGGGCTCTCCTCCACATCAACTTCAACATCACAAATACTCCAGTCCTCAAAGGTGTCACCCAAATCGCACTTGCTTCCTCACAGCTCCCAAATCTCCAGCTGCCTGTCTGAGTATGAGGTAGAACAGATGGTTGAGTCTGCAGAGCTGTTTACTCATACTATAGCCTGGGAATCAGAGGTCGACTCCAGCGCTTCTGTGAATCCAGACGAGGAAATGATCTGCACTGATGCCCAGAATCTTTATGAGTCGGATCCAGGACCAGACGCAGAAGGTTCTGACCATAATGTAGACCCTCATTCCCAAACTGTAACTCCTGTTGGTGGAGACAATGAGGAAGACGATGATAAGACTCAAATACCTGATTGGAGCGACAACTTTAGTTTTTTGTCAGGGCAGGAACAGGTTGGCTCTGAGGACGACGGGTGTGATAACGCACAGGGTGATGATGATGATGTCGGAGATCCCACTTACTGTCAACCCACAGTCAGCCAAGAGATGAGGTCAGCAGAGGAGGTGGAGGAAGATGCTAGTGACGACGAGGTCAGGTTGCGCCTTCCTGGACAGAGACGTAGTACTGGAAGCACGTCAACAACTGCATCCTCAAACACAACTCTGCCTCTCACCACAAGTCGTGGTGGCTCTTCAGGTCGCATGGGTGCTAAGCCTTGCATAGACTGGGCATTTTTTCAGATCGATAAAGATGACCCAACTCGTGTTATCTGTAACATTTGTCAGCAAAAGCTAAGTAGAGGCCAAAAAATACATAGTTTGAGTACTTCATGCATGAACCGGCACATGGACATGAAGCATAAGTTGCAGTGGGAAGCTCAGTGTGCTACAATGCGGTCTAGCCGGCCGGGCCAACCACCGTCTGCCATATCTTGTGCATCCGCGGCCTCTTCATCCTCTGTGACTGGGGGGACAGCAGTCACACCTGTTTTGGGGCGCAGACCTGCCACCTCTTTACCCGCAACAGCGAGCGTGATTGGCAGGTCATCATTTTCTTTGGAGGTGGTAACACCAGCTGGTCTTGAGCGCTGTCCGACATCGATAGCACCACCTTTGGATCAAGGCAACCTAACATGTCCGCCTGCATCTTCCTCACAGACCGGCAGTTTGCCGGGGACACCCTTATCAACCCCGTCTAAGCACAATAGCCAGCCCTCGGTCCCTCAGATGTGGACAAGTAAAAGACCATTTCCTCCTAGCCATGAGAAAGCTAAGAGGTTGAATTTCACCATCTGCAAGCTCTTGGCTACAGAAATGCTGCCTTTCCGCCTGGTGGACACAGAGGATTTTCGAGACCTTATGTCCGTCGCAGTGCCCCAGTACCAGATGCCCAGTCGGCACTACTTCTCAAAGAAAGGTGTGCCTGCGCTCCACCAGCATGTCGCACACAACATCACCGCTTCTTTGAGAAACTCTGTGTGTGACAGGGTGCATTTCACCACAGACACTTGGACGAGTAGGCATGGACAGGGGCGTTACATGTCGCTGACTGGGCACTGGGTAACTATGGTGACAGCAGGACAAGGGGCTGCTGTCCAAGTCTTGCCGTCCCCACGAGTTGTGCGTCAATCCTCTTTATGTCAAAGTTCCTCCACTGCTTCTGCCTCCTCAACCTCCTCTCGGTCTTCCACCTGCACCCAAAGCCTGTCTGGTCATGCCACAAGCTTTCTAACTGCGCAGAAGGGATCCTGCACACCTCCTTACTATGCTGGCAGTAGGGCTCAACGTCATCAGGCGGTTTTTACATTGAAATGTCTGGGAAATGTGAGTCACACAGCTGAGGAGTTGTGGTCAGCTCTGGAGAACCAATTTCATGAATGGTTGTCTCCACTGGACCTGAAACCAGGGAAGGCCGTGTGCGACAATGCTGCAAACCTGGGTGCGGCCCTTCGCCGGGGCAATGTCACACACGTGCCTTGTATGGCTCACGTGTTGAACCTGGTTGTCCAGCAATTTTTAGCCCACTATCCCAGACTAGATGGCCTTCTGCAGAGGGCACGGTCGCTGTGTGCTCACTTCTGCCGTTCGCATCCCGCAGCTCAGCGACTTACATCTCTACAGAAGTCGTTGGGCCTGCCACTTCACCGGCTAAAATGCGATGTGCCTACCCGGTGGAATTCAACTCTGCACATGTTGCAGCGACTGTGGCAGCACCGACAAGCCCTGGTACAATACGTTCTGACGTATAGCCTGGGCCAACGAGATTCAGAGGTGGGGCAAATCACGCTGGAGGAGTGGTCTCAGATCAGGGACCTATGCACCCTTCTGCACAGTTTTGAAATGGCGACGAAGATGTTTAGTGCTGACGATGCCATTATCAGCATGACTATTCCGGTGATTTACATGCTGGAGCACATGTTAAACAGAATTCGGAGTCAGGTGGTGGCACAAGAGGAGGTGGAGGAAGTAGAGGAGGAGGAGTTGTATGCGGAAGGGCTAACATCTGCAAGGTCCAGACGGTCGGCAGCACCAGGGCGGCAGGCATGTGAGGGTGGGGGAGATGATTTTACCAGGGCGCATGGTAGCAGCCAAACTAGTGAGGAAGGTGCAGGAGCCCAGGAAGAAGTGGAGGACGAACTGATGGAAGACTCATCAGATGAGGGAGACCTTGATCACATTTCTGTTGTGCGAGGTTGGGGGGAGAGGACAGAGGAAGGAAGCATGATTGTTACCTCGCCACCAACACAACAGGGACTTGGTGCTCCTGGATGCGCAACAAACATGAGTGCCTTCTTGCTGCACTACCTGCAACATGACCCTCGAATTGTGAGAATTAGAAATAATCCTGACTACTGGGTTGCCACACTGTTAGATCCCCGGTACAAAAGTAAATTTGCAGAAATTATTCCTGCCATAGAAAGGGATGCACGCATGCAGGAGTATCAGCAGAGACTGTTGCAGAATCTTACATGTGCTTTTCCACAAAATACCAGTGGTGCACGTAGTGAATCTCACAGTTCCAACTTGCCAACCGTGGGACCGTCAAGTGTTCAGCACTCAAACCGTAACAGAACCACAGTATCTGCTGGTAACATCAATTTTGCGGAATCATTTCACCACTTTTTTAGCCCATCCTTTGCAAGGCCACAGGAGACAAGAAGTCTGACACATAGTCAACGCCTAGAGACGATGGTACAGGAGTATCTCCAAGTAAACATTGAAGCCACGACTGTGTCACTGGACCCTTGCTCTTTTTGGGCTTCCAATCTGGATAAATGGCCGGAGCTAGCCACTTACGCCTTGGAGATCTTGTCATGCCCCGCAGCCAGCGTTCTGTCTGAACGTGTGTTCAGCGCTGCTGGTGGTGTGCTGACAGATAAGCGCACGCGGCTCTCCACTGATAATGTAGACAGACTCACGTTCATAAAGATGAACAAATCATGGATCCGAAACGACTTTTCTACCCCTGTGTCATCCTGGGGAGAGTAAAAGCTTGATGATTGGTTAAAATCACCCTACCAACCGTTTTAAGCTTTCAAATTACTAATCATGTTTATCTGTATCTTGACTGGAAAATAATTTGGGCTTTGTAGCAGTGTGCAGCACTGATCCTATTAGGCCATCTATAATAAGCTTCACCAGATTTAAAATTAAAAATAATTTTTAGCTGCATCTAGCCCGGAAAATAATTTTGGGGCTCCGAGATGCGCAAGACACATAAGTGCCTTCTTGCTGCACTACCTGCAGCATGACCCTCATATTGTCAGAATTCGAAGTAATCATGACTACTGGGTTGCCACACTCTTAGATCCCCCAAACTTTTCGATCAACCTTTTCATTTTAATAAAGACCAAAAAAATGGTCATTTTTGAAATTATAAGCATTAGCAGGTTGTTAGAAACTGAAATCAAACAGTTTTCAACTCAAAACTTTATTCTAGGTGATGTTACATTTTCACATAGGACCCCTTGTTCGAAAGGAGCTTCTGAACTCTCTCGTCCATTGAATTTGTCAGGTTTTGGATGGTTTCTGCTTCAATTGTTTTGCATGAGGACAGAATACCCTCCCAGAGCTGTTGCTTAGATGTGAACTGCCTCCCGCCATCATAGACACTCCTTTTAATGATGCTCCAAAGGTTCTGAATGGGGTAGAGGTCAGGGGAGCATGGGGGTCACACCATAAGTTTGTCCCCTTTTATGCCCATATCAGCCAGAGATGCAGATGTTTTATGTGCAGCATGAGATGGTGCATTATCATGCAGAAAAATGATCTTGCTGTGAAATACACGGTTCTTCTTCTTGAACCATGGCAGGAAGTGCTGTTTGAGAAAATCCACATACATTATGGAGTTCATCTTTAGCGCCTTCAGGGATCCTAAAGGGGCCGACAATCTCTCTCCCCATGATTCCAGCCCAAAACATTACTCCACCTCCTCCTTGTTGGCGCTGTAGCCGTGTTTGCGTGGGGTGTCCATCAACCAGCCATCCTCCACTCCATTCATCTGGACCATCGAGCGCTGCACGGCACTCATCCGTGAACAAAACAGTTTTGAAATCAGTCTTCATGTAATGTTTGGCCCACTGGAGCCGTTTCTGCTTGTGTGAAGTGGATAGAGGAGGTCGACAGGATGGCGTATGCACAGCTGCAAACCTCTGAAGGACCCTGCATCTTGTTGTTCGGGGGACGTTGGAGGCACAAGCAGCTTCAAAAACTTGTCTGCTGCTATGACAAGGCTTTTTTGCCGCTGCTGTTTCAACCTGACGTAATTGCCTGTAGGAAAGAGTCCTCAATTTGCCCTTATCAGCACGCACACGTGTGTACTGTGAATCAGCTACATACTTCTTGATTGCCAAGACACTTCATCCTGATCATCGCACAATGTTGATTGTAGTCATGCCTTGACCTAAACACTCCACAATTTGTTGCTTCTCAGCAGCCGACACATCCTTTTTCTTTCCCATTTTGGCAGAAAATGTAGGCTGCTTAATAATGTGAGAGAGCCTTCTTAAGTAGTCTTGCCTTTCATTGGACACACCTGCCAAACTAATTAGCACAGGTGTCTGCAATTGCTTACAGTGATATAAAGAGCCCTGACACACATCACCATCAATGAGTTTAACTGACAAACAAACAAATTCTTCCCTTATCACTCCTAAACACTTTTTGCATAATAATTTGGAACGCGGTGTACATGTGCTTTTCCACAAAACACCAGTGGTTCACGTAGTGAATCTTACAGTTCTAACTTGCCAACCGTGGTCTGTATGGAATTGTTCAATAAAGGGCTCAAAATTAAGATAACATAGATGGGAGAGGTCTCTATGAATAGGAATTCCTAAGTATTTGATACCCTGTGAGGGCCAGGCAAAGGGAAAGTTGGACTGGATGGAATCCTATATGGATTTAGGGAGGGAGACATCGAGGGCCTCAGACTTCGCTGCATTGATTTTAAAATTTTACCATGTAACAAAGTGATCTATTTCAGCCATAACAGCAGGGATGGATATATGTGATTGAGTGATATATACTAGGACATCATCAGCAAATAGAGAGCACTTGTACTCGGTGCCTCCCACCTCAATCCACCTAATATTGGGGTTATGGCGAATTGATGAGAGCAGGTGCTCCGTCACTAGGATGTATAAGAGAGGGGACAGAGGACATCCCTGCCTTGTCCCATTGGTGATTGTGAAAGGTGATGAAAATGTTCTGACGCACCCCCTGGGCCTTGGGACACCCGGAGCCGGACCCTTTTTGGTGGATGCTGGTGGTTGTAGTCTTCGTGGCGGCGATCCGGTTCCGTGGCTCAGGGCGGTCAAACCAGTGGCGGAACTATTTATGTGGTTTTGATGTTTAAATGTCCGACTACGCCACCCGTGGATTGCGGTCAGAGTGAACCGCCGCTACAGGGCAGACCGCTAAGGCTGGTGTTGTGGGTGCAGCAGAGCGTAGCATAACTCCCCACGGGAGGAGTATAGCCTCAGGGCAGTGTATGCGGAGGATGGGGGTGATGGTGCAGGGCAGCAGCAGTAACGACACGGAGTCAGTGATGCAGTTCAGGGCCTTTACTCACAGTTCTTATTATCCAGACCACGTCTGCAGGTAACGGCTGCCCACGTCGTACTGTGCTCACCAGTTGAGGGGCTCAGACAACTCCCAGATAACTTTGGAGCGCTTCACAGGACCCCCTTTGTGTGTCCTTTGTCTGGCCTTTCTTACCAACACTTCTGTCCGGCTGCCTCGGGCCTCCTCTTGGTAAACTTGGCGCCAGTTTCCCTGACCCTATGTGGTGCCTTCCTAGCGGGTGGAGCAAGGGGCTGCGCCACATAAAATGTCAGAGCCTCCGGTTTCTAGCTGAGGGTCGTTTCCTGCCTCCACTAGTTCGGGGACCGGTCTCCCCCTTTGGCCTGACCCCTCCACGCAGGTGGATTCGGGCGTGCGGTGGCGACTCGCCCGTCCGCACCCCTGGGATCCCTTCATTCCTCGTTCCTGGAGCCTTCTCCGCTCCTCTTCCTTCCTTCTCCCTCTTGCAGGCCTGGGCCTCTGTTACTAGGCCCGCCTCCGGAGCAGAGCTCATGCAGAGCCCCTGCTCCCTGCCACTTCTGCTCAGACTTCTCTGCACTGAACTAAGATGGTGCCCACCTTTTATACTCCCTTCTCAATGCACCCAGGAACTGCTTCCTCCCTGCTCCTGCACTGCAGGGTTCCCCTTCCTCAGTGTTCCCTCCCCCCACTCCAGCCAGGGACAGGGACTGTCGTGCCCATCTCAGGGGCATATTGGTCGCCCTGCCCCACGGCAATGTGGTGTAATGCATGCAGGTGTCGGGTCCTGATCCACACTCGATCCTTATCTGAGAGTGAGATATCACACCTCTGGGTGAGGTGCAATACGTCTGTAGCAACCGAGCCCTCGGTGCTACAGTTCCATTTATCTTCAGCCTAGGTGACGTATTGTGATACAGGGCCGTGATTTTGGCTATAAAAGGGTCCCCTAGACCCCTACCCCAAGCTTTTTAAGAGAATCATATATGGCGTGCCAGGAGACTCTATGGAATGCTTTCTCAGCATCCAACGAGAGTATCTACTTACAAATTTTTAACTGCATCTAGCCCAGGAAATACTTTGTGCCTAGTAGCAGTGTCTGCTAGTCAGCGGATTATCCCGGCTGTTAAGCAAGCTACACCACCTGTAGTTTGGACACTTAATTTTTTCAAAGGAAATGCTTCGGGACCACGGGATACTTAGTGAAGAGCATCAGGAGGCACCCCAAGGCATAGGGGCTGGGACTGGCACTAGGATGCCTTGCGGTGGACAGCCGAGCTCGATCCTTATAAAAGCTTTTTAACTGCAGCAGCTTTAGTGGACGCTACTGGAGCTGGAATTACGCGGCTGCTGGCATGAGACTTGCCCTCCAATAGATCCTTGTAAATGGATTTAAAGTGTATTCATTCAAATTAGAGGGACAATTTAAATTAAAAAGCTTAGAGCTGCCTCCACCACAGGGGGGCTCTCTCGACCCACCAGCGGACAGGCACCAGTATTGGGAGAGGGGGGCTGGCCGTCAGGGTTCACCGCGGCTCTGGCACAAACCCGGCGACACGGAGGTGGCACGGGCAGGAGCGGACTGGCCGTCTCGGCTTCTCACTTTTTGGATTTTAGAAGGGCATGACATGCCTATATCTGTGTCTCCCCCTCCTTTTACTCCTCCACCTCTTTTCTTTTCGCATGACTATATGTACTTGTCACTTTTCCATGTGTTAGTTGTGTCTTCTGAGCAGTTTGTCAGCTTTTGGACACCTTTGAAGGTGTTTTCTATGTGTTTCTATGTGTTTTTGTTTGCCTGCCATTGGTTTTAACGGTGTTCGAAGGTGTTCGACGAACAGTTCGACGAACAGTTCGGCGAACACACGGGTGTTCGACGAACCGAACCGAACTCGAACACTACGGGGGTGGCTCAACACTACTAAGGACAGGTGAGTCTCCTCACATCATGGAGAGTCAGAGGTAGCTACAGCTTGTGGTCAGAATAACACACTGTCTTATTGCAGCACCTGATGACCTGCCACCACATTAAAGACTATAGATACCTTTAAAAATATATTTTTACATATGTTATTATCTTCAGTTTAAAAAGTTACGCTTAGTTTCAGTCTGCAATCACTATTCCTTCATCCATTTTCAGACCCTCTGATCTGCAGTTTGCAATCTGCTCCTTGTTTCAGACTTTTCTCTTAACGATGTGTTCATCCTAGTAATACTGAAGTAGCAATCATTAACTTTGCAATTAATACAATCATTACATACTGTAGCATGATGAAGACAAATACTATAATGCAGCAAACCCAGACCTGCCATTTATCACAGCAAATGCAATTTAAAATATCACACAAGACATGTCATAAATGTCTAATAAATACCATTTGACCTCTGGGACCCCCTCCCAATCCCATGTTCTGACTGCTACCTGACTTGCAGAGACAGGAGGGGTGGCCGCTCCAGCTCCCTCGACTCGCTGCTATAGAAGTTCCAAATCCACACAAGTGCACTTGGAACCTTGCATCTATTACACTGTGTTCCAAATTATTATGCAAATAATTTTTTTCTCCGATTTTCCCAAATTACCTATATGAATTGAAGTCATTGTAATTTTCCAGTCAAATAACTATTAGAGTACAATTGAAAGGTTTTTGTACAAACTGCCTATGGTAACAGTATATTTTTTAAAAAATAAAAAACTCAAACTGCACTCAAAATGCACGTTCCAAATTATTATGCACAGCAGAGTTTTCAACCTTTTCATTTTAATAAAGAACAAAAAAATGGTCATTTTTGAAATTATAAGCATTAGCAGGTTATTACAAACTGAAATCAAGCAGTTTTCAACTCAAAACTTTATTCTAGGTGATGTTACATTTGCACATAGGACCGCTTGTTCGAAAGGAGCTTCTGAACTCTCTCGTCCATTGAATTTGTCAGGTTTTGGATGGTTTCTGCTGGAAAATTACAATGACTGCAATTCATGTAGGTAATTTGGGAAAATCTGAGAAAATATTATTTGCAGAATAATTTGGAACACAGTGTAGACATTTATGATATATCTGTGGACATCTGTACATGCTGAATGTGGGGTCTGTGTTTTTACCAGCTTTCATATATCAGCACAGCTTTATTCCTGGAATGATTTCCCCTTAAATAATTGACAGACATCTTTTTAGAAAGGGGTACTGGCTCACTAGACTGAATCTAGTAGTGCTGGATGGGAAAATGAATTTCAACCTTGAAATTTGAGAGGCGCACTTGCTATGAGGTGAATTTTAACTATGATTGTGCCCTTTTGGATTATGGCTGATGGCCTTTCTGTGCCTCCACATGGTAATTCTGCCCCTATTGTCCCTATGTATAGTAATAGTGTTCACTATGGGTGCCCATATAGGAATAGTGCCCACACTCTGTAACTCCACATAGTGCTATCCCTTTTTGCACCTCCATATTGTTACCCACACTGTGTCCCCATATAGCAATAGCGCCTCTATCTGTGCTTCCTTATGGTAATAATATCCCCTTCTGTGCCTCCATAAATTAATAGTGTCTCCATATAGTGCTCTCTATGTACCTTCTGTGACAGGGTCACTGGCAAAGTACTGGAGGGGAGATATGTAGCACTGAGATTAATAGCTGCAGTAATTATACATAGGAAAAAGGTTCCAGCACACGAGTGGGTTAATCAGCCATCTTGGTGCTAGATTGAACACCTGTAGAGAGGGAGGAGGTCAGAGGATAAAATCACAGCCTTTCAGAGCATTTGGTGTGGGGAGGGCCTGGAGGCACAAGCACTGGAGCTGTGGTGTGCATGTTAAGGAAAGCTAAACCTTGGGTTGTTTTTGTTCCTGAAGCGGCAGTTACCCATAGCAACAAGGACTGTACCATACGTTATGTTTTGTTTTCCTGTTAGGCCGGGAAGGCCGTGTTTATTTTGCTAACAATGCTGTGGCTTATGCAGTGCTCTTAATAAACCACAGAAGATTTAAAGAGACAGTGTTCCTGTGTACCTCTTTGTGCAACCAAGTGAGCCGATCTACCGCACTTCATATAGTGCTCCCACACAATAATACTTTCACATCCCCATTAAATCCTCCCATATCCTGGCAATAAAAAAATAAATAAATTTAAACTCATCTCACCCCGCTTAATGACCAGTGGTGTAACAAACTACAAAATTGATATCACTCTTAGTGGGTATAATTTTATCCTAGTGGTCATCCAGATTACTGGGAATATACCAAGGTTTAGGTGGGAAATGCCTAGATACAATAAATACAATATGCTGACATGCTCCTGCCCCCACTCACCACTCCAACGCTGTTTCGCTGTTGCTTCCTCAGTGAGTGTGGTGGAGTGGGGGACAGGCATGATTATATAGGGAAACGGCAGCTGTACCTGATTACAAATGGGAGATGCCATATTATTGGCGTTGGAGTGGTGAGTGGGGGCAGAAGCATTAAAATTATACCCACTAAGACTGATTAATGGGTTTCTAAATTGACTATGGTCTGGTGGATTCAATAAATCTTGATATTTTTGCACTAATGCACTAGCTCTTTTCTATATGGTTAAAATTCTTATAGACACTTGATTTCAAATACTAGTTCACTGGTTCTTTGTACCCTTCCATGTATATATTCATATACTTATTATTATATGGGTATCTCACTAATTACAGCCAGTGCCATATGGGTGTTGTATTAATTATAACCAGTGCCATAAAGATATGGCTGCCTAGTTATTATATGCTGTATATGAATTGTTATATCAATTATACATATTTATTGTTGTCATCTTCTGACGCGCCTTCTGCTCCCCTCATGCTGAGCAAGTAATGTTTTAATGTCCCATCCCTATTGTTCTATGTTTTTTCATTTGTCTCTGTCTCTGCCCTTTGTTTTTTATTTTTATCTTTTATGAATTGTTAATAAAATATATTTTCTATACTTTATTAGTTTCTTTGTGTCCCTTTTGATATCAATTTTGGTGGTTTGTTAAGTTGCTGTTTCGATATTGTGGACTTCAATTAAATTGAGAAACCCTTCTGTTTTGTAGGGATTATTTAATGACCAGTGGTGGCCCAAGGCAAGGAGCATGATGAAGTGATGTCGTCGTACCGCCTGATGTTCTCTGAGTGATCAAAATCTCTTCAAGAGCACAAGTTTAGAGATGGCTGTGACTTGCCAGAGTAAGTGGCAGAGTAGGGAGCCAGATGCTCTCAGCTCAGTCACAATTTTTAACAGTATTTGCAAATTTAGGTGATGCAGACTTAAATGGCTCACTTCAAAACTGGCCTATCTGATATTTGCCAGAATTGCCAGATGGACAGTCTGGCACTGGAGATAAGGATTTTTGTAGCTTTAGCACTATCTACATTTAAAAGAAAGATGGTACCTGTATAGCATATTAATTTTTGTGTAGTATGAATATCCCGAATCTCAGCATTGCAATGTGACCAGATGGAAAATATCAAGTAATTTTATAATAAGTACTAGATTCACTTATGCCGCAAAATAACAATATAGTTTTTCACTTTTTATGTTCATGCTGAGAGAAACCCTTAGGAATGGTGTTTTCACTGTGAATTACATTGCTTATGGTAAGCAGAAGTAGTAGGAAAATGGTGTGCCATAAAATTAATTTTATAGCCACTGCATAAATAAGATAAACTGAAGTACTCACTGAATAGACCAGATGCACATTACACCGTGTCTGCACCTAAATGAGCACACCAAAGTGCTATGTCTGAAACATGACTGATTCATAATTACTGGGGTATGAACAGAAAAAATAAAGATTTCATCTCTTATTTTGTAACGCTCTATGGATGGAAAAAAATGAAAGAAATAATCTCATTATTTTCCCCCTCCGGATTTTTGAGGTCATTATTTTTAGCTGTGTAAGTTCCCATTACACAGATAGCTCGATGCAATGTGTTGCTGGCTATACGAAATGGAACTGATTATATCCTCTGATCTGAATCCCCATCCACTTCTGGCAGTACAACATGTGCAGCATAGGGGACATTAGGATATGTGTCACTTCTGTTCATCCAATCCAAATTTGAAGCATTAATATAATTAATGGATTAGTCATTTCAGTAGTTTATAATCTACATGTTCATGTGCAATATGTTAATTATTTTAGATTAACTTCATTAAGCGGCACATGGAAAATAATGGGCTAACTGTGCGCCAAGTAAAGCAATAGCCTTATAATTTTTATTAACATTGTTGATATGATAGGGCTTCTCAAATATGTAATTAAATTGAGATATAACCAGTGATATCTGTTTCTTTTTATTTACTAATCATGTACCCAAATTCTGTTATGGTAATGTTCCTTGTCGGGGGATGGGAAATAATCAGCGAATATTGCGAATTTGGCGATCATAATCTGAACCGAACATTGAAATATTCGCTCATCTCTAATGAAGAGCACAGACACATATTAACTCTTCCCAGCATCCCCCTGTGGTGGCGCTGACCACTCTCTGTATCCTGTAACCACTTTAACCCCACTAGTTGCTGGATGATTTTAGATCATCAGTGCAGCTTCTACTTGTCACAGTAATAGTACATGTAAATAACATTTGGTACTTAGTTAACACTATTTTGGTCAAAAAAGCATAAAAGCCATTCCACTGCGACAAGGTGTACTCAATCGGGACAGTCCTATCTTGTCTCTAGTACTAAAACCTCACCTTGTGCCAGCCGTCTTCAATGTAGATAAGGGCAGAGCAGGATAGGGTCTTGTTCAGACACCTGTCGGGATGTTGCTATCCTGTCTCTAGGATTAAAACCTTACCTTTTATCAGCCAACCTCAAAGTAGATAAGGGAAGAGCAGGATGGGCCTGTTCAGACACCTTTCTTCTGACCTGAACAATGGACCAGAGTCCCATGAAGCAATCCGCTCATCTCTAGTCCCAACTGTCCTGGATACAGCGGGACAGTCCTGAATTTGGGTCTACGCCCTGCAGTCTTGGGTGTCTGCTGATTTTCCCTCAATGTGCACCGCTACGTGTGCTTCATAGTTCGCCCCTCTGTCTGTTCTATAAAAGTTGGGAGTTATAGTTAAGCTCCTTGCATTCAAAAAACCTAACCTATCTGGAGTAGAGCCCCCTTCCACGCGCAGCACGTATGTGTAGCTCTCACTTCCCAGAAATGTGTCGTCTTCATACTACCCGGAAGATGCATATTACAGAAACATCATTCTTGTATTTTCAGTAAGATAGTCACACACCACAGTGGGATGCATACTAACATCCCCGCCTGCACGATCTGTGACAACTCTTCTACTATGTCATCAAGGAAATTAATGGACATTTACAATGCCACTGGCAAGCAACAGGAGAGAAGAGAGCATCAAGCAAAAATATTGATTTCATAGCAAGTTTATGACGAAAGAATAATAAATTATTGGGAGAAAATAATTAACTGGCACGACCCTACAGGAGTCATACTTTTTATTACACAAATTCCATTACATTTGTTAACAATCACTATAGGGATAATGCACTTATATTACCCTTTTCCACAAACCTCCAACTCAGCAATTAATCTATTATAGTAATATTTGTGCACCTTACTCATGCCGCAGAGAGTATGTATCTGTCGTCGCAATGTGGCATGTGAACAAATCAAAGAATGAAACATGCTTTATGTAAGGGATATTCAGCATGAGAAAACAATGACAGAATGCTGCAAATGCTTCTGAGAATTGGATCGCACTCAACAATATAAGTCTATGGGTGCGTGTGAAACATCGGACTGCACTCGGATGTCATCCGAGTGCAGTTCCATTATCGCAGGCGCCGGCAATAGAGGAGATGGAGAAATTATTTTCTCCGTCTCCTCCACACCTGTGTTGTGGTTCTCTTATGCGAGAGGACCGGAGTACAGTGCACTGACATTCGGCTTGAACTCTGACAGAGTTTGTGCCGAGTGTCATTTGCATAATCGGCCCCGCGAACATACGCTCGTGTGACTCCAGCCTAAATTTGTGACTATACCAGTAAGCACCAATCACATGTGCATAACAAGTTGTATAATAAATTTAGGAAACACCTGTTGCACTAAGCATTACTATAGACATGATGTTCTTATCCTCAATATATATACATCGTATCATTTCTATAATTTAACCCATTAGGTTGTTTGGTGTTAAGTAGTGTTGAGCGAGCACTAAAATGCTCGGGTGCTCGAAGCTCGGGTTGAGCTCACCGTGATACTCGGGTGCTCGACCCGAGCAACGAGCCCAATGTTACTCTATAGGAGACCCAAGCATTTTTGCGGCGGCACCCCCGGCAGTCTGTAGAAAGCTTAAAAAGTGCCCAAAACGATAGTGACAGTGCTCAAATGACATGGGGACAGCATGGGGATCGCCCCAAGAAGCATTTCTGACCCCCAGGTCACTGCTGTCAACAACGTGGTCAGAGGTATTAAGCCACTTTTACGGGCTCACAATAAAACGTTCAAAAACGAAACTGAAAGTGCTTTCCTGTGAAATATGTTAAGGAACTTCCTTTCCAGGGTAACGACTTGTGTATAAGGTAAAATAAATAACCAAAAACAAAAATGCTCCTCCACACCTTGGGCTATGTTCACAAGTAGCATTTTTTATGCGTTTTTGCACTTTTGTATTGCTTTCAACCGTGACAAATGCATTCACCGGGAAATGTCATTTTTGCATTTTACAACCTTATCTGGCCATGTGCTGTGTGACACATGCATACAGTGCTGAAAAGACATGGGAACAGCATGGGCAAGACCCCTGGAAGCATCTCTGACACCCAGGTCACTGCCTAAAAGTGTGCTCATCAGAAGTGATCCTTGCCGCATCAGAAGATGAAGACTTGCAACTATCCCCGTGCAAGTCCTTGTCCCAGGGCAGTGTTCAATTGTACCTCCCCCATTCCTTGCAACGCAAGCGCAAGTATGCAGCCTGCCACCCTCCCACCCCCAGGCTGCAATACCATACTGCTTGCTTGCTTGCACTTGAAATTGGGCCTTTTAGGCATGTGGAGGCAGAATCTGGCCACCACGGCATGGCTGCGTCGGCATATTCATAGTCGGTCCCGAGGAGCCCCGTGGCTGGGTGCCCACACATGGTCCCCAGCAGCCTACGGACGGCCGGGTGTCCATAAACGGTCCCCAGTCGCCCCTATTTGTCCCGGTGCGCCTTATACACAAGCGCGCATACCAAAAGATTACCTGTGCCCTCCCCATTGCATTTAGTGGGAAGGACAGCCTAACCACAAAAAAGTGGACAAGTGAATGTGGCCAGGGATGGTCCATTTCACTGACTCCTTCACACTGGGTTAATATTGTGGAAGCCGGGACACAGTTGGACACTGGGATGCAACACGTCCTCCAGACATAGAGGATTGCGGGTCCTGGGTCAGTCAGGCTTCAACACAAAGTTCAGAATGTAGACAGCAGCAGTGGTCGGCCTCCTACACAACGAGTAAATTATTCATGTTCATGAGGCCATCCATCTCCTTAGCTTTCTGTTCCTTGGAATGCAAGCGCATGTATGTAGTAGTGGCTAGGCCTGAGGTGGTCAGCGTTTTGGCGCATATCCTACCTCCTCCGAGGATTGCTGAATGTCTTCCTGCTACTATACCAGTTCTATGACTCCTGTTAAAACAAAGCTTCAGGTGATGAATGATGGATGAGGTGGTAGCAAAAGAGAAAGAGCAGGAGGAACAGGGACCATTCACATCAATATCAGGCCAGTCAACCACACATGTCTTGTAGAATATGTTTCTGTACCAAAAGGAGCGGTTCGGCTACACAGTTATAGGGCATACATTGAGTGCAATGCCTACCAAAAATTTCAAGGCACTCCAATGCCCCTTGGAAGTGACATGGAGGTCAGAGGGCCTTAACTAAACCGTTTTTTCCATTTATAGCAACTGGGTCTCCTGTATACTGTTGGCCTAAGCAGTGAATGGAAGGCTTTCCAAAAATTATGAGGAACTGCAATGCCCCTTGAAACAGACGTGGATTACAGCATACTAAAAACCTTCTACCCATTATTGGGGAGTGGGTCTCCCTTAGTGTTCGCCTATGCATTGAAAAGCAAAAGCTGACTAAAATTAGGAGGAAATGCAATGCCCGTTGGAAGAGGCGTGGAGGTTAGAGTTAATTACAAACAACATTTCAATGCACCTTGGAAGAGCTGTGGAGTTCAGAGTGGTTTAACAAGATGGTTTTAATGCCCCTTGGAAGAGACGTGGGGGTCAGAGTGGTTTAACAAGACGGTTTTAATGCCTCTTGGAAGAGACATGGAGGTCACAGTAGCTTAACAAGATGGTTTTAATGCCCCTTGGAAGAGACGTGGAGGTCACAGTAGCTTAACAAGACGGTTTTAATGCCCCTTGGAAGAGACGTGGAGGTCAGAGTGGTTTAACAAGACGGTTTTAATGCCCCTTGGAAGAGAAGTGGAGCTCAGAGTGGTTTAACAAGACAGTTTTAATGCCCCTTGGAAGAGGCGTGGAGGTCAGAGTAGCTTAACAAGATGGTTTTAATGCCCCTTGGAAGAGACGTGGAGGTCACAGTAGCTTAACAAGATGGTTTTAATGCCCCTTGGAAGAGACGTGGAGTTCAGAGTGGTTTAACAAGACTGTTTTATTGCCCCTTGGAAGAGACGTGGAGGTCACAGTAGCTTAACAAGATGGTTTTAATGCCCCTTGGAAGAGACGTGGAGGTCAGAGTGGTTTAACAAGACGGTTTTAATGCCCCTTGGAAAAGACGTGGAGGTCAGAGTGGTTTAACAAGACTGTTTTAATGCCCCTTGGAAGAGACGTGGAGTTCAGAGTGGTTTAACAAGACGGTTTTTATGCCCCTGGGAAGAGAAGTAGAGGTCACAGTAGCTTAACAAGACGGTTTTAATGCCCCTTGGAAGAGACGTGGAGGTCACAGTAGCTTAACAAGACGGTTTTAATGCCCCTTGGTAGAGACGTGAAGGTCAGAGTGGTTTAACAAGATGGTTTTAATGCCCCTTGGAAGAGACGTGGAGGACACAGTAGCTTAACAAGACTATTTCAATGCCCCTTGGAAGAGCTGTGAAGTTCAGAGTTGTTTAACAAGACGGTTTTAATGCCCCTTGGAAGAGACGTGGAGGTCACAGTACCTTAACAAGACAGTTTTAATGCCCCTTGGAAGAGCCATGCAGTACAGCATATTAAAAACATTATTCCATTATTGGGGAGTGGGTCTCCCATAGTCTTTGGCTATGCCTTCCAAGCAAAAGCTGCCAAAAATTAGGACGGAGGAACTTGCAATGCCCCTTACAAGAGCCATGCAGTACAGCATATTAAAAACATTATTCCCATTATTGGGGAGTGGGTCTCCCATAATCTTTGCCTATGCCTTCCAAGCAAAAGCTACCAAAAATTGGGATGGAGGAAATTGCAATGCTGGCAACATGGACCACGGTCACCCTGGTGGTATAGTGATGGTGGAGGCTGAGGATAAAGAGAAGAGCAAAAAACAGCCGAAATGAGGAAGCGTATACCCATGTGTGGGTGTGAAGCGGTGCATGGGAATACACCTCCCAAAATAACACAGTGGATTTGACTTTATGGTACTCTGCTGTCATTTGGTGGTGATGAGAAGTCTGGCCCAATCCAGCCCTTGTTCATTTTGATAAGGGTCAGCTTGTCAGCATTGTCAGTTGACAGGCGAGTGCGCTTATCAGTTATAATTCCCCCAGCAGCACTAAAAACACGATCCGATAACACGCTAGCGGCAGGGCAGGCCAGGACCTCCAAGGCGTACAAAGCGAGTTCATTCCAAGTGTCCAGCTTGGATACCCTATAATTAAAAGGCACAGAGGAATCACGGAGGACGCTGGTACGGTCAGCAAGACACTCCCTCAACATCTGTTGAAACTTTCCACTCCTTGTGAGAGTACCCCGCACCTCAGGGCCTGTAAGCTGGGCGGGTCTCAGAAAACTGTCCCAGAACGTTGACAGTGTTCCCCTGCCTCTGCTGGATTGGAGTTGCATCTCTCTCGCCTGTACGCCTTGGTTGGTCAATGAACTGTGATCTCTGCCGCTAGCGTGTTCAGATGGGAATTTTTTTTAACAGTTCTGCAGCAAGGGCCTTCTTGTACTGCCCCATTTTTGTAGACCTCTCCACCTCAGGAATAAGAAAGTGAAAGTTCTCCTTGTAGTGGGGGTCTAAAATTGTCACCAACCAGTAATGACTGTCACCCAACATTTTGACAATGTGTCACGGTTAAGGCAGCGTAACATAAAGTCAGCCATGCGTGCCAGACTGGTAATGGGCAAGACTTCCGTGTCCTCACGAAGATGATGACTGACCATGCTCTCCTCCTCCTCCTCCTCCTCCCCCCTGTCCTCAGGCCACCCACGCTGAACCGACGGTATGACAGTTGTACAGGTACTACCGTCTACAGTGCATGATACCAGCTCCTGTTCTTCTTCCTCCTCCTCCTCTCCCTCATTGTCCCCCAATGCACGTTGGGATGAGATGAGGCTGGGCTGTGTGTAATCGCCCGCTACGGCTTCTTGATCCATCTCATCATACTCTGGCTGCAATGCCTCTTCTTTAATTCTCTGCAGAGAGCGTAGCAAAAGACAGACAAGTGGGATGCTGACGCTAATGATGGCGTCATCGCCACTCACCATCTTGGTGGACTCCTCAAAGTTTGTCAGGATGGTACATATGTCAGACATCCAGGTCCACTCCTGAGGTCTTATGTGTGGAGTCTGACCTGAATATCGACGGCCTTGTTGCAGCTGGTACTCCACAACTGCTCTCTTCTTCTCACAAATCCTTTGCAACATGTGGAGGGTAGAGTTCCAACGTGTGGGGACATCACACACCAGTCGGTGTGCCGGAAGCTGCAAACACTGCTGCAACACAACAAGGCCGGCGAAAGCTGTAGCCGACTTCCAAAAATGAGCTGACAGGCGGCGTACTTTGATGAGCAGATCTGGCAACTCGGGGTATGATTTAAGAAACCGCAGAACCACGAGTTTAAGCATATGAGCCAGGCATGGTACGTGTGTGATCTCGCCTCGCCTCAGAGCCGCCACCAGGTTAAGGCCATTGTCACACACGACCATGCCTGGATATAGGTTCAACGGTCTCAGCCACAGATCTGCCTGCTCTTTCACAGCTGTCCACAACTCACAAGCAGTGTGAGGTTTATCACCTAAGCTTATGAGTTTCAGCACAACCTGTTGCCGCTTAGCTGAGGCAGTACTGCAGTGCTTCCAGATTGTAACTGATGTGGTGATATCTGAGATGGAGGTTGAACATGAGGAGGAGGAGGAGGATGATGCGCACGAGCTGTACACTGTGGGGGCAACTCTGACTGACAAAGGGCCCGCAATCCTCGGTGTGGGGAGGATGTGTTCCATCCCAAGGTCCGACTGGGTCCCAGCTTCCACTCTGTTTCCCCAGTGTGCCTTCAGGGAGATGGACCATCCCTGCCCGCAAGCACTTATCCACGTGTCCGTTGTCAGGTGGACTCTCCCAGTAACTGCGTTGTTGAGGCACGGCAGATGTTTTGGGACACGTGCTTGAGTAGTGCGGGGATGGCACACCGGGCAAAATAGTGTCGGCTGGGGACCGAGTACCGAGGGACGGCCACCGCGATAAGGTTGAAGAAGGATTCCGGCTCCACCAGCCTAAAAGGCAGCATTTCCAACACAAGCAGTCGTGAAATGTGCGAATTTAGGACTGTGGCCTGTGGGGCGTTGGCTGCGAATTTGCGCTTTCATTCAAAGGTCTGGGATATGGACAATTGAACGCTGCGGTGGGACGTGGACATGGACGTTGATGCTGTTTCTTGAGAAACTGCCATAACTAGTGAAGACTGAGAGAAGGGGGCATCTTTGCATGTAACATGGACAGGGGATTTCCTTGCACGTACAACAGGGGGTTCTCTTACATGCACAACAGCGGAAGAAGCAGTGGTGACACCCTCTGACACTGGTCGTAGACCCTGGGGTTCGCCCCACAAAGTCGGGTGCTTTGCTGACATGTGCCTGATCATGCTGGTGGTGGTCAGGCTGGTAGTTTTGTCACCCCTGCTGATGCTGGCCTGGCAGGTGGTACAAATGGCCTTTTTGAGGTTATCAGCAGAGTCTTTAAAAAAATTCCAGACTCTGGAAGACCTACCGTTCGTACTGGCAACGTCCCTCGTGTTGGTGTTACGGGGAACGGTTGCCCGCCTTCTGTCTGCGGCCACCACACTGCTTCTTCCTGCCTGTTGGGGTACTCTTCCTCCCTCCCCCTGTGTGCTGCTGACCTCACTCTGCGTGTCCTCCTACCACGTTGGGTCAGTTACTAGATCATCCACCACCTCCTCCTCTTCCACTTCCGCACCACAATCGTCCTCCTCACTTCGTGGCAATTGTGTCTCATCATCGTCCACCTCTTGTGACAAATTTCTAGCGTTGCCTTCCTGTGGCCATGGCTGTTCAAATATTTGGCCATCGCTACATGGGATCTCCTCTTCCACCACTTCAAGCGGAGCAGACAAGGGGCACAAATCTGTAAATGGACCAGTGAACAGCTCTTCAGAGTGTCCAACTGTGGGATCAGTTGCTGTCTGACGACACTCGGCATGGTAGGAGGAAGGAGCATCAGGGTAAGGAGGAGTATGCAGTCGAGACTCACGGCTACTAATACTTGACCGTGTGGAAGACATACCGGAGGTGGTGATGCCCAGCTGACTGGAAGTATTATCTGCTATCCAATTAATAACCTGTTCACACTGATCAGTTCGCAATAGTGGTGCTGTTGTGTGCTTTCCTAGTAATTCGGTCAAGAACTGGGAGCGAGAAGATGTGGCTGTTGGTTGTGGCACATTTTCACCTTGGCCAAGGCCCCATCCTCTGCACTCACCATCACCAGAACATCCAGTTCCACGTCCCTTGCCACGCGCCTTGACCATTGTAAATTAAGTAAAATAGCTTACACTCACACTATCAATGGCAAAAGGGTAATAAAAAGGAGATTTGAACTGTGGAAGAGGAAAACCACAGTTCTAGTTATCTGGCCTACACCAGAATCTTTTAAACAGATATATTTGTGTCTGAACAGTCAGCGAGACACTCAAAATGTTTTTTTTATTGAAAAAAGGCAAAAAAGTGGATAATACAGAGATCTGAACCGTGAAACTGCAAAACCACAGTTCTAATTGTTTGGCCTACACCAGAATCTTTTAAACAGATATATTTGTGTCTGAACAGTCAGCGAGACACTCAAAATGGTTTTTTTTTATGCAAAAAGGTGGATTACACCCAAATTTGAACCGTGGAAGAGGAAAACCACAGTTCTAGTTATCTGGCCTACTACAGAATCTTTTAAACATATATATTTGTGTCTGAACAGTCAGCAAGACACTCAAAATGTTTTTTTTTATTGAAAAAAGGCAAAAAAGTGGATAATACAGAGATTTGAACCGTGGAAGAGGAAAACCACAGTTCTAGTTATCTGGCCTACACCAGACTCTTTTAAACAGATATATTTGTGTCTGAATAGTCAGCGAGACACTCAAAATGTTTTTTTTGTGCAAAAAGGTGGATTACACCCTGATTTGAACCGTGGAAGAAGAAAACCACAGTTCTACTTATCTGGCATACTTCAGAATCTTTTAAACAGATATATTTGTGTCTGAACAGTCAGCGAAACACTCAAAATGTTTTTTTTTTATTGAAAAAAGGCAAAAAAGTGGATAATACAGAGATTTGAACCGTGGAACTGCAAAACCACAGTTCTAGTTATCTGGCCTACACCAGACTCTTTTAAACAGATATATTTGTGTCTGAACAGTCAGCGAGACACTCAAAATGTTTCTTTTTATGCAAAAAGGTGGATTACACCCAGATTTGAACCATGAAAGAGGAAAACAACAGTTCTAGTTATCTGGTCTACACCAGAATCTTTTAAACAGATATATTTGTGTCTGAACAGTCAGCGAGACACTCAAAATGTTTTTTTTTATTGAAAAAAGGCAAAAAAGTGGATAATACAGAGATTTGAACCGTGGAACTGCAAAACCACAGTTCTATTTATCTGGCCTACACCAGACTCTTTTAAACAGATATATTTGTGTCTGAACACTCACAGACACACTCAATTTTTTTTTTTGGGGGGGGGGGAATACCAAAAGGTTAATAAGACGGGTATTTGTACAGTTTGACTGAGGAAAAATAAAAAAAGAGGATTTAGATGAAAAAAAAGGATTTTTCCTGGCCCCTGAGACCTGGGGCTAAGTCTAGTAATTTGAAAAGCTGCACACAGGACTGTAATGCAGTGTTTGTTGGTATAACCACTGCGTCTCCTATAAAGCCTGCCTGCCTGCCTGATATCTGGGATGGATATTAGTCCTGAGAAGGACTGTTTGTTTGATTTTGCAGGCTTTAGAGACCCTACACTGCCTATTTCGCAGTATAAATCTCTCCCTAACTCAGCAGCACTCTCCCTACACCGTCTGATCCAGAGCGACTGTGTCCACGATGGCGGCACCCGGTTTTAAATACTCGAGGTGACGCTGTGCGGCCAGCCAATCAATGTAATGCCCACAACCAACATGGCTGCGGCATTACAGTGACTGGCTGGCAATCCCTGCATGTTCATTGGCTCTGTAAAGAGCGCCAAACATGCAGGGCGGAGATCCCGAGCTCCCGCCCGAGTAACCCAGAAATGCTCAGTGCTCGCCGAACATCCCGAGTAGTGAGATGCTCGGGCGAGTACCGAGCAGTGTCGAGCATGCTCACTCAACACTAGTGTTTAGCAGCAGAATCCAACACATTTCTAGCATTAATATTTTTTTGTGCCAATCACCTCCCCTTCGATGGGAGGTATGTGTCACAGAAATGGCTGTCCCCTGTGATGTAACCCAGAGTGTTTCTCTAGTGCACATAAGCAGTGAGAGTATCATTTGGTGCATCTGGGACCGGGTTATGGGTAGCTTGGAGAGTTGGGCGGGTCCAGCTACCCACATACCTCACCTCTGGGTGTGGTTAACAATCTTTAAAATGGATGCCGTTATTTGGCACATGGTCTGTGTGTTTCGAGGGAGAAGGCCTCCTGTGTGTTGTTTCGCCGGACTGAGCCAGTGAGCTGAACGCTACGCCGCCTGTGTGCCCACAGGACTGGCTTAAGCCAAGATTTACTTAATGGACATTTTACTTTGTTTTGCCTGAACTAAAGGCTGTTTGTATGCCTTTACTTTTGCTGGGTTTATGAGCTAATAAACTAACGTGAAGATTTAAAGGAACCAGCCTTCTGTTTGCCGCCCATCGCACCCAAGTGAGTAAAATCCCTACACAACCCATGACATACCAAACTACTGATACTTTTATTATATTCCTCTATAAAGTGCTTGGTTGCCCCTGAATATGTATTGTTGTCATTTATATTATGTATGTGTTCAGACACACGTTTTTTTTAAACTTCCTGACAGTGCAACCTACATATAATAATTACATTATGTACATTTAATGCAGTATACAATATGTTTTGTATCACAATTAGTGTTGAGCATTCCGATACTGTAATATCGGGTATCGGCCGATATTCGCGGTATCGGAATTCCGATACTTAATTCCGATACTTTTACAATATCGGATACCGGAATCGGAAGTTCCCATAATGCCTGCGCTCTGCAGTGTCTGTGAAGGATGACAAGTTGGATGGCAGCGCGATCCAGCCTGTCATCAGAATGCCATCCCAGCGGGGGAGAATTCTCCTGATTGTTTAAAAGCCGGCGGGCGGTAAAAAGCCGCCGGCTTTTAAACAATCACACAGCCCCATACTGCTTCCCCGCAGCCTCCCACCCCGATCCTCCGCTCCCCTCGCCACCTCCCATCCCGATCGTAAGTTAGGACCGGGCGGGGAGCACAGCACCAAGGAGCGGGGAGTGAAGGACCCGGGCGGGGAAGCCGGCAGTGAAAAGACTTCACCGCCGGCTTTCCCGTTCTGTGCTGCGCTTTCCCGCCGGTTATTTCAAATGAACAGCTGAGGTATCAGGTGATGCCGATCAGCTGTTCATTTGAAGTCGCCGCGTTGCCCTCAGAGGGTTCATGTGAGTTCATGCTTGACTGTATTGCATGAACTCACATGAACTTTCCCACGGCCGCACAGGTCAGCCTCACCTCCCAGACCCGTCATGATTAGTGTGTGTGCGGGGTGTGTGTGCGGGGTGTGTGTGCGATGTTTGTGCGGGTGTGCGCGGTGTCTGTGCGGGTGTGTGCGTGCAGGCAGACATAGGCCGATGTGACACTACTACTCCCATCGGCCTATGTCTGTCCCCCATCCACTCGTGCCAGCAGGATCAGCTCGATGGAGCAGTAGTTCCCATCAGCCTGATCCTGCTATTTAAATTGCCCCATGGTCCCCAATAAATGTTAAATACATGTCATTGGTGGCCAGTGGTTACCTACAATAAATTAGTTCATACATTACCTGTCCCCGCCGATCGCCACCTAAAATAAAGTAAAAAATAAAAAACTACACCTATACTCACCAAGACACCTAATTCCCCGAAGCCATCGATCTCCTGTAATAAAATATAAAATAATAAACCACAACCTTATCCTTACCCCTCTGTAGCAGTCCACGAGTGTCCCACGATGATCTCCAGTTCAGAGCAGCCACATAGAATGTGACCGCACTGAACCGCCGCCGCCGCTAGAATGATGGGGCCGTAAGGGTTCACCGGAGTTCAGGCAGCGCTGCTCCGGTTAGCTCCTTTACGGCCCTGCTGTATCGTGAGAAATTCCCACGGTACAGCAGTGCCGTAAAGGAGGTCTCCGGAGCTGTGCTGCCTGAATGCACTCCGGTGACCTCAGTCAGTGGCTCCCGCTGCCGGGAGCGGACATGTTCCCGGCAGCGTGAGCTTACAGCAGCCATGCACAGCTGTCACCATCTCCAGATGTGACAGCTGTGCATGGGAGATCAGCGCAGGAACGTGGACAGGTAACTATTATTTTTAGTAAACTAAGAATTAAATAAAATTGTGTGTTTTATTTCAAATAAATTATTTTTTTCTGGGTGTAGTGTGTTTTTTCTTTTTAACACTTTGTAGGTTAGTAATGGGGGTGTCTTATAGACGCCCATCATTACTAACCTGGGCTTCATGGCAGCTGGCGCTGACATGAACCCCACCACTATTACCCCCTGCCACCGCACCAGGGCAGCGTGGAAGAGCGAGGCTAAGTGCCAGAATTGGCGCATCCTATGGATGCGCCATTTCTGGGGCGGCTGACGACTGGTGTTTCTAGCCTGGGAGGGGGCCAATATTCATGGCACCCTTCCTGGGCTATTAATATCAGCCCCCAGCTGTCTGCCTAGCCTTTGCTAGCTATTAAAATAAGGGGGACCCCACGTCATTTTTTTTGGGGGGTCCCCCATTTTAATAGCTAGTAAAGGCTAGGTATTCAGCTGGGGGCTGATATTAGTAGCCTGGGAAGCTCCGTGGGTTTTACCCCCTTCCCAGGCTTCAAACATCTGCCCCAGCCGTCTGCTTAACCTCCGCTAGAGACTAAAATTATGGGGGATCCCACGCCATTTTTTTTTTTAAATAAATCCTTTATTTTTACACTAAATGACATTTGAGGAGTAAATAAAGATGCAGTCCCTAAATTATTATTTATTTTTTAATTAATTTTTCCCAAAACTTTTGACGTGGGCTTCGCCATATTTTTGTATGCCAGCCAGGTACAGCATCCAGCTTCTATGAACGCACCATTTTCCGGGGCGGCTGCGGACTGCAATTTGCAGCGGGGGGGGGCCCAGAAAGCTTGGGCCTCCCTGCGCTGCAGATTCCATCCCCCAGCTGCCTAGTTGTACCTGGCTGGACACAAAAATAGGGAGAAGCTCCACGTTTTTTTTTTTTTAATTATTTCATGAAATTCATGGAATAATTAAGAAAAAAAGGGCTTCCCTATATTGTTGTGTCCAACCAGGTACAAATAGGCAGCTGGTGGTTGGGGGCAGCCCGTTCCTGCCTGTTGTACCTGGCTGGACCCAAATATAGTGCAAAGCCCCACGTCAAGTTTTTTTTTATTATTTCAGGAAATTCATGAAATAATAAAAAAAAAATTATGTGGGGCTTCGCCCTATATTTGTGTCCAGTCAGGTACAGCAGGCAGGAACGGGCTGCCCCCAACCACCAGCTGCCTATTTGTACCTAGTCGGACACAACAATATAGGGAAGCCCTTTTTTTCTTAATTATTCCATGAATTTCATGAAATAATTAAAAAAAAAAATACGTGGGGCTTCGCCCTATTTTTGTGTCCAGCCAGGTACAACAAGGCAGCTGGGGGCTGGAATCCACAGCGCAGGGAGGCCCAAGCTTTCTGGGCCCCACCCGCTGCAAATTGCAGTCCGCAGCCGCCCCGGAAATGGCGCGTTCATAGAAGCGCCATCTTCTGGCGCTGTACCCAACTCATCCAGGGCCCTGGTGCGGTGGCTCACTGGGTAATAAAGGGGTTAAGGCCAGCTTGGCATTATCAGCTGGCCCTAAGCCCGAAATTCATGGGGTCACGCCAATATTAGACATGACCACCATGAATTTCTAGTAAAGTTTTTAAAAAAAACACAAACACCCAGAAAAAAGTCCTTTAATTGAAATAAAGACACAATTCTTTATTGTTCTAAATTAAACCATACTTACAGTCACGCCCATTCCAGCTGAAGCCAACGATCTCCTGCAATAAAAGTAAAATAATAAAGCAACCTCATCCTTACCTTTCCATGGTTCCCAGGACAGCTTCAGCTCTGCTACATCGAGATGACAGGCTGGACCGCAGCAGAACGCTGCCATCCAGCCTGTCATCCCGCAGACACTGAGAAGCGCAGGCATGCTTGCGCTCCTCAGTGTCTCGCTGTGACGGCATCCAGATGAGCCGAGGTCATGTCCAATGAACTCAGCTCACCTCATGCACGTCACTGACAGCGTGGGAAAATTCTCCTGCACTCAGCGCTTCAGCGTGAGAATTTTCCCACGCTGTCAGTGACGTGCATGAGGTGCGCCGAGTTCATTGGACATGACCTCACCTCATGCACGTCACTGACAGCGTGGGAAAATTCTCACGCTGAAGCGCTGAGTGCAGGAGAATTCTCCCACGCTGTCAGTGACGTACATGAGGTGAGCCGAGTTCATTGTCGGCTCATCTGGATGCCGTCACAGCCAGACACTGAGGAGTCGAAGTATGCCTGCGCTTCTCAGTGTCTGCGGGATGACAGGCTGGATGGCAGCGTTCTGCTGCGGTCCAGCCTGTCATCTCGATGTAGCAGAGCTGGAGCCGTCGTGGGAGCCATGGAAAGGTAAGGATGAGGTTGCTTTATTATTTTTCTTTTATTGCAGGAGATCGTTGGCTTCAGCTGGAATGGGCGTGATGGTAAGTATGGTTTAATTTAGAACAATAAAGAATTGTGTGTTTATTTCAATTAAAGGACTTTTTTCTGGGTGTTTGTGTTTTTCTTTAACTTTGACTATGGGGTTAGTAATGGGGGTGTCTTATAGACGCCTCTCCATTACTAACCTGGGCTTGATGTCAGCTGGCATTATAAGCTGACATCAACCCCAACCCTATTACCCCACTGCCACCGCTACAGGGCAGTGGGAAGAGCGAGGCTAAGTGCCAGAATTGGCGCATCCTATGGATGCGCCATTTCTGGGGCGGCTGACGGCTGGTGTTTCTAGCCTGGGAGGGGGCCAATATTCATGGCACCCTTCCTGGGCTATTAATATCAGCCCCCAGCTGTCTGCCTAGCCTGTGCTAGCTATTAAATTAGGGGGGACCCCACTTTATTTTTTTGGGGGGGTTCCCCCATTTTAATAGCTAGTAAAGGCTAGATATTCAGCTGGGGGCTGATATTAGTAGCCTGGGAAGCTCCGTGGGTATTACCCCTTTCCCATGCTTCTAACATTTGCCCCAGCTGTCTGCTTAACCTCCGCTAGAGCCTAAAATTAAGGGGAACCCCACGCCAATTTTTTTTTAAATAAATCCTTTATTTTAACACTAAATGACAAGTACAGTAATCAACACTGTCACTGTACTTCATATATATGTGACTGACATGTTTCTATCTATCTAATCTATGTGTGAAGCTCTATTCTGTCTGTTATAAATTGTCGGGTACAGATGCTGAATTGCCGGCCGGCTTTTTTAAAGAGACGGTGCACGAAAACACTAATATTTTTTTTAATAAATCCTTTACACTAAATGACAAGTACAGTAACCAACACTGTCACTGTACTTCATATATTTGTGACTGACATGTTTCTATCTATCTAATCTATGTGTGAAGCTCTATTCTTTCTGTTGTAAATTGTCGGGTACCGGTGAATGCCGCTGCTGAATTGCCGGCTTTTCATGTCATTCTACATTATTCTTAGTTGTTTTACTTCATGTAGAATTAACCTACAAGGAAAGAAAGGGTTTATTTTCATTCCGATATTTCTGTCCCATTGACTTGCATTGGTTTCCGGTATCTGAATCGGCGATATCCGATACTTTTTGGGTATCGGCCCGATCCAATCCGATACGATATTTCCTGATATCGGAAGGTATCGCTCAACACTAATCACAATTCATGAAGTTGTTAATAATTTTCTCTTTCTTGAGGAATTTCTATAGTTTTTATTCTTTAGTTTGTATTGACAAATGCCACATTTACTTTCTCCACACATACAGTGCTGCTCATAATTATTGGCACTCCTTCATTTTGTTCATAGACTGTACAATATCTTCAGAAATAAATGGAAATGTACCAAAGTTTTATCTTCAAGATTTTTTTAATTAGTGGTTCAAAGTAATACAACAATAAAACATTGTTTATCAACTTCCAAATTTCAAAGAAAAAAACAGAATAAACAGCATGTGCAGTAATAAGGCCACCTCTAATTAATACTTGGTTGCACACCCTTTGGCATTGCTGACAGCCTCCAAACGTTTCTTGTAGCCATCTATAAGCTTCTTGCACTTTTTAGCTGGAATTTTCTTCCACTCTTCCTGTGCAGTTTCTTCAAGGTCTTGAATGTTTGCAGGGTTCTTTTTCCGAATGGCAGATTTCAGCTCACCCCAAAGATTTTCAATGGGATTCAGGGCCGGACTCATTGTTGGTCATTTTAAAACAATCCATTTTTTCTTTTTCAACCATTCATATGTACTTTTGGATGTGTGCTTTGGGTCATGGTCCTGCTGGAGGACCCATGATCTTCAACTCAAACCAAGTTTTCTTACACTGGGTAGGACATCTCGCTCTAAAATCGCTTGATAATCTCTGATTTCATGATTCCTGTGATAAGATCAAGGCCTCCAGTAGGGAGACACAGCAAAGCAACACCACAGCATTACGGATCCTCCACCATGCTTAACTGTTGCTAAGGGGTTCTTTTCCTTAAAAGCTTCATTACGCCGTCTTTAAACAAACTGTTGCTTTGCTTTGCCAAAAAGCTCTATTTTTGTTTCATCTGTCAACAGAACATTTTCCCAGAAGGATTGTGGTTTGTCAATGTACTCTTTAGCAAAGATCAGTTGTTCCTTTTTATGTCTTTTCTTCAGCAATGGTTTCTTCCTTGGCCTTTGCCCATAAAGCTCTGCTTGGTTTAGTGTGCGTCGTATGGTACTTGTTGGATCCATGACCCGAGGCTGTTCCAGGTTGACCTTCAAGTCTTTGAATGTTTGATGTGATGTTTTTTCCATCATTCACACCAACCTTCGAAGAGATCTCTTGTCAATTTTCCTCTTTCCCCCACGTCCAGGGAGGTTCTTGACGGTTCCATGCTTGGCAAACTTCTTAATAACATTGCGCACTGTTGAAACTGGGAGAATAAGGTCTTTGGAGATGGCCTTATATCATTTGGAAGTTTTGTGTTTGCTAATAATAGCAGTTCTGATGTCCTTAGACAGCTCCTTTGTCTTCACCATTGTGACAAAGGAACAGGGCCTACCATGTGGCGTTTTAAAAGACTGAAGTCATCGTTAATTGGTTAATTCATATTACATGGGCACCGACAATTAATCACAGGTGAATCTCTTTTGCGATTCACCACAGGAGAGTTAAATGTGTTTTCATACTACATTAATGTAAAGGGTGCCAATACCAGTGTTTCAGCAAGCTTTAGGTTTTTCTCATTTTCCCTTCCATTGTTTTTGGTTTTAAATCATTGTTTATCATTTGCTCTTTTGTATTTAACACGAGGGCTCTATACAAAAAAACTGTTTCACTTGATTCATTTTTTTCAGGAGATATTCCACATTATGTACTTAAACTTCATGAGTGTCAATAACGTTGAGAGCAGGACCATATAGAATCCTTTTTGTGATAGCCATGTTGTTCTGTTACTGCTGTGATCTTTGTACAAACTAAGAGATAAAAAGTTTGCTAGTGAAAAAACCTAATTTAGCCACAATCCTATATCCCTGATCAAGGATTTTTTTAAAAACAAAAATTCTTCCAGAAAGGTAGATATTTTTTAAATTATGGATTTAATTTGTTTAAAGTACAGACTATATGGTGTACTGAATGTTACTAAGTTGTTATTTGCTGTTTTGCTAATAGTTTTTTTATTTTTTGTATTTAAAAGTTCAGAACGAATATTTTCTTAACTCTTTTTAAAGATTTATTGATATTATTACTATTACATCTAATTGCCTTCAATCTCCTTGTAATAAGATTACTTTCATCATTGAAATTTTTTTGATTAGAACAAATACGGCTTGCATGTATAAATTCAATATATGGGATTGCCTTGAGTGTGTTCAGGATGGCTGATGTTAGCCAGCAGAGTTGTATTGCTGCTAATACGTTTGCGGTATGTAGTAGTATCTATAGTATTGAGTGTTCTGTCTACTCATGAGCAGCTAAGGGAATGTTCATAGAGTTATTCTAGTTACGACCTGTAGAGGTCACCAGTTTTCTGTTTATGTTATTTAGAAGCTGCACATCATCTAGTAATACTCTTATAGTCACAAGAGTCTGTCCCCTTTAAGAATAATGAGTGCAGAGGGACCGCTCCCCTCCTTCCTCAGGGAGAAAGAGTTCCTATAATCAGTGGGCTTTCAGGGAAGCAGATAAGACGTGTGTCTGGCTTTACACTCTACAACTTTTCTCTTGTCAGGTGATTCTGGTAAGAGCAAATACAGTTACATGTTTTGTGTGAAATACTGTAAAATGAACTGTATTGTGTTCTGAGATACAACATTTAGTTAATGCCTCTTGCACTGTACTCAGGTTGATGCATTCTATATAGAATAGAGCCTATGGCAGTGATCTACCTAAGTTACTCATGTTTACTGTAACCTATATTATCACTATGTTAGTGCTAGTTTCTTTAACGTACCCAGTACTGACTGACATAATTTTGTATTGTGTTATAGTTTTTACCACACTATCAAGTTCATATCATCACCATTAAATCAAGATTAAAGAACGCTACAGTCTATTTAATTGAGTATGAATAAGGGTTAAGATGTATGCTAAATCCCCCACAGCATCATACATGGAGGAAGGCAGAACATTGAGGGTTGTAACACCTTCCATCAAAATATCCCCCAAAAATATTTTTTATTTGAATAAGAGAGTTGTTCAAATATCCAATCAATTTCGGTACGGTCGCCGCTTTGCCCCTCCATAGGATTAGGTTGTCATCAACATAGCGACCGTATCAAAACACGTCAGACATGAAAGGGTTACTTTTTGAATACACGAAAAATCTTCCCACCACGCCACATATAGAATAATGAGGGATGGTGAGAAATGTGAGCCCATTGGGGTGCTTTTAATTTGCATATAAAATTAATTGTTGAACGGAAAAAAATGATGAATTGTTTTAAGTTGTCATCATATTTGCTGTATTTATTTAAATGATGTTCCAATGCTTTTATGGCCAGAATGTGTGGGATGTTAGAATACAAATCCACTATATCGCAGGTGAGAAAATTGTATTCTGCACACCTCCGTATACTGGCCATATTGTTCAAAATGCCTGTGGTGTTTTTTCAGGAAACCAAGCTTTCTATGAACTAAAGATGACAGGTGATCATCAACCCAAGCACTTATTGTTCATTAAGAGATCCGATTCCAGTTATTTCTAGATGTACGGGGGGAGGAAAAACTTCCTTATGGGTTTTAGGAAGACCATGAAGGATTGGCATTATAGGACATTGCGGAATTAAATATTCTTCTGTTGTGTTAGATAATACCTTCATATTCACACCTTCCTCCAATAATTTGGATAAAGTTATGATACATTCCGCTCTAGGGTTATTCATAATGCGTTTGTATATTTCATTATTATCTAAAATGCAGTAAACTTGCCTACAGTACATGCTATTGTCCATGATTACTGTACATCCATAATGATGTTTTTATTATCTTTGAGTAATTTGATAGCACTCATATGTGACTGAGAAAGATTTTTGAATCAGTATTTTTTCCCATTTGTGCATTACTTTCTTAATATCAGAGTCTGGTAAGGAATCAGTTTGCAGGTCCCCAAAGACTGAATTTCGATCAGCAGGCCAAGAGTAAAGTGACTCCCACATAATACATGAGTGGAGAACACGCTAAACACATGCGATGCGTCTAGCAAACCTTCTTTTTTCTCTATACAAATATAACCTGACCCTTGTTTGAAAATTTCCAAGCAACACATTCTCCATTCATTTGAATGGAAAGATGGTTAGGTTGTACTTGCAGCCTCATATTCACTGAAGCATATGGCGCATGCAATGGGGTGATATTGTTGGACCCCCATCCACCTGATAAGTGCAGATCCCAGAGGTCGCGTGTAGTGTTGAGCCACCCCCGTAGTGTTCGGGTTCGGTTCGGTTCGTCGAACACCGGGATGTTCGAGGAACTGTTCGTCGAACTGTTCGTCGAACACCTTAGAACACCGTCGAACACCGTTAAAACCAATGGCAGGCAAACAAAAACACATAGAAACACATAGAAAACACCTTCAAAGGTGTCCAAAAGCTGACAAACTGCTCAGAAGACGCTTTCTTTAAAAAAGCCGGCCGGCAATTCAGCAGCGGCATACACCGGTACCCGACAATTTAGACAAGAAGGAATAGAGCCTCACACATAGATTAGATAGATAGAAACATGTCAGTCACATATATATGAAGTACAGTGACAGTGTTGATTACTGTACTTGTCATTTAGTGTAAAGGATTTATTAAAAAAAATAATAGTGTTTTCATGCACCGTCTCTTTAAAAAAGCCGGCCGGCAATTCAGCATCTGTACCCGACAATTTATAACAGACAGAATAGAGCTTCACACATAGATTAGATAGATAGGAACATGTCAGTCACATATATATGAAGTACAGTGACAATGTTGCTTACTGTACTTGTCATTTAGTGTAAAGGATTTATTAAAAAAAATAATAGTGTTTTCATGCACCGTCTCTTTAAAAAAGCCGGCTGGCAATTCAGCATCTGTACCCGACAATTTATAACAGACAGAATAGAGCTTCACACATAGATTAGATAGATAGAAACATGTCAGTCACATATATATGAAGTACAGTGATAGTGTTGGTTACTGTACTTGTCATTTAGTTTTAAAATAAAGGATTTATTATTAAAAAAAATTGGCGTGGGGTTCCCCTTAATTTTAGTCTCTAGCGGAGGTTAAGCAGACAGCTGGGGCAGATGTTTGAAGCCTGGGAAGGGGGTAATACCCACGGAGCTTCCCAGGCTACTAATATCAGCCCCCAGCTGAATACATAGCCTTTACTAGCTATTAAAATGGGGGACCCCCCCAAAAAAATGACGTGGGGTCCCCCCTAATTTAATAGCTAGCAAAGGCTAGGCAGACAGCTGGGGGCTGATATTAATAGCCCAGGAAGGGTGCCATGAATATTGGCCCCCTCCCAGGCTAGAAACACCAGCTGTCAGCCGCCCCAGAAATGGCGCATTCATAGGATGCGCCAATTCTGGCACTTAGCCTCGCTCTTCCACGCTGCCCTGTAGCGGTGGCAGGGGGTAATATGGCTGGGGTTGATGTCAGCTTATAATGCCAGCTGACATCAAGCCCAGGTTAGTAATGGAGAGGCGTCTATAAGACACCCCCATTACTAACCCCATAGTCAAAGTTAAAAGAAAACACAAACACCCAGAATAAAGTCCTTTAATTGAAATAAAGAAACAATCCTTTATTGTTCTAAATTAAACCATACTTACCGTCACGCCCATTCCAGCTGAAGCCAACGATCTCCTGCAATAAAAGAAAAATAATAAAGCAACATCATCCTTACCTTTCCATGGTTCCCACGACAGCTTCAGCTCTGCTACATCGAGATGACAGGCTGGACCGCAGCAGAACGCTGCCATCCAGTCTGTCATCCCGCAGACACTGAGAAGCGCAGGCATGCTTGCGCTCTGCAGTGTCTGGCTGTGACGGCATAAAGATGAGACGAGTTCATGTCCAATGAACTCGGCGCACCTCATGCACTTCACTGACAGCGTGGGAAAATTCTCACGCTGAAGCGCTGAGTGCAGGAGAATTCTCCCACGCTGTCAGTGACGTGCATAAGGTGAGCTCATGTCCAATGAACTCAGCTCACCTCCTGCACGTCACTGACAGCGTGGGAGAATTCTCCTGCACTCAGCGCTTCAGCGTGAGAATTCTCCCACGCTGAAGCGCTGAGTGCAGGAGAATTTTCCCACGCTGCCAGTGACGTGCATAAGGTGAGCTCATGTCCAATGAACTCAGCTCACCTCCTGCACGTCACTGACAGCGTGGGAGAATTCTCCTGCACTCAGCGCTTCAGCGTGAGAATTCTCCCACGCTGAAGCGCTGAGTGCAGGAGAATTTTCCCACGCTGTCAGTGACGTGCATAAGGTGAGCTCATGTCCAATGAACTCAGCTCACCTCCTGCACATCACTGACAGCGTGGGAGAATTCTCCTGCACTCAGCGCTTCAGTGTGAGAATTCTCACGCTGAAGCGCTGAGTGCAGGAGAATTTTCCCACGCTGTCAGTGACGTGCATGAGGTGAGCCGAGTTCATTGGACATGAACTCGGCTCATCTGGATGCCCTCACAGAGAGACACTGTGGAGCGCAAGCAAGCCTGCGCTTCTCAGTGTCTGCGGGATGACAGGCTGGATGGCAGCGTTCTGCTGCGGTCCAGCCTGTCATCTCGATGTAGCAGAGCTGAAGCTGTCATGGGAACCATGGAAAGGTAAGGATGATGTTGCTTTATTATTTTTCTTTTATTTCAGGAGATCGTTGGCTTCAGCTGGAATGGGCGTGACGGTAAGTATGGTTTAATTTAGAACAATAAAGAATTGTGTGTTTATTTCAATTAAAGGACTTTTTTCTTGGTGTTGTGTTTTTTTTAAATACTTTACTAGAAATTCATGGTGGTCATGTCTAATATTGGCGTGACCCCATGAATTTTGGGCTTAGGGCCAGCTGATAATGCCAAGCTGGACCTAACCCCTTTATTACCCAGTGAGCCACCGCATCAGGGCCCTGGATGAGTTGGGTACAGCGCCAGAAGATGGCGCTTCTATGAACGCGCCATTTTCCGGGGTGGCTGCGGACTGCAATTTGCAGCGGGGGTGGCCCAGAAAGCTTGGGCCTCCCTGCGCTGCGGATTCCAGCCCCCAGCTGCCTAGTTGTACCTGGCTGGACACAAAAACAGGGCGAAGCCCCACGTCAATTTTCTTTAAATTATTTCATGAAATAATTAAGAAAAAAAGGGCTTCCCTATATTGATGTGTCCAGCCAGGTACAAATAGGCAGCTGGTGGTTGGGGGCAGCCCGTTCCTGCCTGCTGCACCTGACTGGACACAAATATAGTGCGAAGCCCCACTTCAATTTTTTTTAATTATTTCATGAAATTCATGAAATAATTAAGAAAAAAAGGCCTTCCCTATATTGTTGTGTCCGACCAGGTACAAATAGGCAGCTGGTGGTTGGGGGCAGCCCGTTCCTGCCTGCTGCACCTGACTGGACACAAATATAGTGCGAAGCCCCACGTCAATTTTTTTTAAATTATTTCATGAATTTCCTGAAATAATTTAAAAAAATTGAAGTGGGGCTTCGCACTATATTTGTGTCCAGCCAGGTACAGCAGGCAGGAATGGGCTGCCCCCAACCACCAGCTGCCTATTTGTACCTGGCCGGACACAACAATATAGGGAAGGCCTTTTTTTCTTAATTATTTCATGAATTTCATGAAATAATTAAAAAAAATTGAAGTGGGGCTTCGCACTATATTTGTGTCCAGCCAGGTGCAGCAGGCAGGAACGGGCTGCCCCCAACCACCAGCTGACTATTTGTACCTGGCCGGACACAACAATATAGGGAAGGCCTTTTTTTCTTAATTATTTCATGAATTTCATGAAATAATTAAAAAAAAAATACGTGGGGCTTCGCACTATATTTGTGTCCAGCCAGGTACAACTAGGCAGCTGGGGGCTGGAATCTGCAGCGCAGGGAGGCCCAAGCTTTCTGGGCCCCCCCCGCTGCAAATTGCAGTCCGCAGCCACCCCGGAAAATGGCGCGTTCATAGAAGCGCCATCTTCTGGCGCTGTACCCAACTCATCCAGGGCCCTGGTGCGGTGGCTCACTGGGTAATAAAGGGGTTAGGGCCAGCTTGGTATTATCAGCTGGCCCCAAGCCAAAAAATTCATGGGGTCACGCCAGTATTAGACATGACCGCCATGAATTTCTAGTAAAGTATTTAAAAAAAACACAACACCCAGAATAAAGTCCTTTAATTGAAATAAACACACAATTCTTTATTGTTCTAAATTAAACTATACTTACCATCACGCCCATTCCAGCTGAAGCCAATGATCTCCTGCAATAAAAGAAAAATAATAAACCAACCTCATCCTTACCTTTCCATGGTTCCCACGACAGCTTCAGCTCTGCTACATCGAGATGACAGGCTGGACCGCAGCAGAACGCTGCCATCCAGCCTGTCATCCCGCAGACACTGAGAAGAGCAGGCATGCTTGCGCTCCTCAGTGTCTCGCTGTGACGGCATAAAGATGAGCCGAGGTCATGTCCAATGAACTCAGCTCACCTCATGCACGTCACTGACAGCGTGGGAAAATTCTCACGCTGAAGTGCTGAGTGCAGGAGAATTCTCCCACGCTGTCAGTGACGTGCATGAGGTGAGCTCATGTCCAATGAACTCAGCTCACCTCATGCACCTCACTGACAGCGTGGGAAAATTCTCCTGCACTCAGCGCTTCAGCGTGAGAATTCTCCCACGCTGTAAGTGACGTGCATGAGGTGAGCCGAGTTCATTGGACATGACCTCGGCTCATCTTTATGCCGTCACAGAGAGACAATGTGGAGCGCAAGCAAGCCTGCTCTTCTCAGTGTCTGCGGGATGACAGGCTGGATGGCAGCGTTCTGCTGCGGTCCAGCCTGTCATCTCAATGTAGCAGAGCTGAAGCTGTCGTGGGAACCATGGAAAGGTAAGGATGAGGTTGCTTTATTATTTTATTTTTATTACAGGAGATCGTTGGCTTCAGCTGGAATGGGCGTGACGGTAAGTATGGTTTAATTTAGAACAATAAAGAATTGTGTCTTTATTTCAATTAAAGGACTTTATTCTGGGTGTTTGTGTTTTTTTTAACTTTGACTATGGAGTTAGTAATGGGGGTGTCTTATAGACGCCTCTCCATTACTAACCTGGGCTTGATGTCAGCTGGCATTATAAGCTGACATCAACCCCAGCCCTATGACCCCCTGCCACCGCACCAGGGCAGCGTGGAAGAGCGAGGCTAAGTGCCAGAATTGGCGCATCCTATGAATGCGCCATTTCTGGGGCGGCTGACGGCTGGTGTTTCTAGCCTGGGAGGGGGCCAATATTCATGGCTCCCTTCCTGGGCTATTAATATCAGCCCCCAGCTGTCTGCCTAGCCTTTGCTAGCTATTAAATTAGGGGGGACCCCACGTCATTTTTTTGGGGGGGTCCCCCATTTTAATAGCTAGTAAAGGCTATGTATTCAGCTAGGGGCTGATATTAGTAGCCTGGGAAGCTCCGTGGGTATTACCCCCTTCCCAGGCTTCAAACATCTGCCCCAGCTGTCTGCTTAACCTCCGCTAGAGCCTAAAATTAAGGGGAACCCCACGCCAATTTTTTTAATAATAAATCCTTTATTTTAATACTAAATGACAAGTACAGTAACCAACACTATCACTGTACTTCATAAATATGTGACTGACATGTTTCTATCTATCTAATCTATGTGTGAAGCTCTATTCTGTCTGTTATAAATTGTCGGGTACAGATGCTGAAATGCCGGCCGGCTTTCTTAAAGAGACGGTGCATGAAAACACTATTATTTTTATTAATAAATCCTTTACACTAAATGACAAGTACAGTAAGCAACACTGTCACTGTACTTCATATATATGTGACTGATATGTTTCTATCTATCTAATCTATGTGTGATTCTCTATTCCTTCTATTCTAAATTGTTGGGTACAGATGCTGAATTGCCGGCCGGCTTTTTTAAAGAGACGGTGCATGAAAACACTATTATTTTTTTTGATAAATCCTTTACACTAAATGACAAGTACAGTAATCAACACTGTCACTGTACTTCATATATATGTGACTGACATGTTTCTATCTATCTAATCTATGTGTGATTCTCTATTCCTTCTATTCTAAATTGTCGGGTACCGCTGCTGAATTGCCGGCCGGCTTTTTTAAAGAGACGGTGCATGAAAACACTATTATTTTTTTTGATAAATCCTTTACGCTAAATGACAAGTACAGTAAGCAGCACTTTCACTGTACTTCGTATATATGTGGCTGACATGTTTTTATCTATCTAATCTATGTGTGAAGCTCTATTCTTTCGGTTCTAAATTGTCGGGTACCGGTGTATGCCTCTGCTGAATTGCCGGCTTTTCATGTTTCACTGTGAGCACTGTTCCCATCGATTTGGGCAATCACTGTAATGCCACAACCACCATGGCTGTGGCATTACAGTGAGTGGCAGACAATCCCTGCATGATTGGTGCTCTAAATAGCGCCAGACATGCAGGACACGCTTTTGGTGCACGAACAGTTATCGAACATAACCTCGAACAGCCGAATTTTTTGCAAATCGTTCGGGTTCGTCGAACAACTCGAACACCGCCCAAAACAGCTCGAATTTGAGATTGGCGAACAGTTCTAGTCGAACACCGCTCATCTCTAGTCGCGTGTATGACAGTTTTGATGATACATGCTCAAATCTGTTTAGTGCCTGTTGCCTTACACATTTGGTGTGGATTTTCTTTGTAGTTTTTCTCCCTGGACAACAATGTCCAGACCAACCACAGGTTTCCTGACCCGAATTCAATAGTCTCATAGGCATGATCATGAATGTCGGACACGTGAAACCGGTGTAAGGGAATTAGATACGCTCTTGGCATTGCGTTGACAACTACTCGACAGGTTGGGAGCCTGGCACGTAGCATGCACCTGTCTTATTAATTACAAAAGGACATGCGCACCGTACCTACATGCCATGCGTGAGACATATCAAGCAGCTGTCGATGCAACTTCAGCAATGCCTCTCATCTCCTGATTAGAGATGAGCGTTGTTCTACTCGAACTGTTCGCCAATCTCAAATTCGAGCTGTTTTGGGCGGTGTTCGAGCCGCTCGGCGAACACGAACAATTTGAGAAAAATTCGGCTGTTCGAGGTTATGTTCGATAACTGTTCGTGCACCAAAATCATAACTGGATTTTTTCTCAGTAATGATGAAAATTAATGTTAATACGCAGTTTGAGTGTACAGCGGGGTGGGGGGAGGGGCAGGGGATGGATCTCTGCAGGAACAATGAAGATCTCCATTTTTTTTTTCTCTTTCCCGCATTTACAGTGGGGAGGTGCAATCTGTCAGCCTATCAGCAGCGCACACACGGAGCGAAGTGCTTTTTTTCACACAAGCAAGGGCATGTGTCATTGGCAGTGTATGTCACATGTCCTTGCCCTATAAGACCAAGCCATTTTCCCCGTCGCCACCATTTTCTCACTGCTGCAGCTGCGTGTTAGACGGCACCTCTGTTGCTGTGTGCGCTATACCTTGTTAATTTCAAGCCAATTTTCGCACAAATCTACAGATAGCTTGGGAGTAGGGAATAGTTGTGATTGCAGTCCTTTTAAGGACTAGGTTACAGCATTTCCTATGACTTTTATCAGGCAGGTCTGTGCTCTTAAATAGATAGGTTGTGGGAGTAAAGACTAATTGTAATTGGAGTCCTTTTCAGGACTAGGTTACATCAGTTCCTATCAGTTTTTGCCAGGCAGGTCTGTGCCAGTGCTGTGCAAGTTTTTTTCACAGCATTTGGCTGAATCTAGCAAAGCTAATCTTTTTTTGGCCTATTGCAGAGTGTGTTAGTCAGTGGAGTAGCCTATCTGTGTTGCAAGATATACCACCTGTGTATAGAATACCAATTTTTTTACTGCACCTAGTGAAGTAAAATCTTTTGGGCATAGCATCATTCTATTAGTCCATCTATACTGACCTCCATCAGGTTGCAAATTGAATATAATTTTTTTCTGCATCTAGCTCTGAAAAAATATTGGGCTTCTAGCTGTGTGTGGGACTTGTTGTATTAGTCCATCTATACTGACCTCCATCAGGTTGCAAACTGAATATATTTTTTTCTGCATCTACCTCTGAAAAAATATTGGGCTTCTAGCTGTGTGTGGGACTTGTTCTATTAATCCATCTATACAGACCTCCATCAGGTTGCAAACTGAATATATTTTTTTCTGCATCTAGCTCTGAAAAAAATATTGGGCTTCTAGCTGTGTGTGGGACTTGTTGTATTAGTCCATCTATACTGACCTCCATCAGGTTGCAAATTAAAAATAATTTTTATCTGCATCTACAGTACCTCTGAAAAAATATTTGGGCTTCTAGCTGTGTGTGGGACTTGTTCTATTAGTCCATCTATACTGACCTCCATCAGGTTGCAAATTGAATATAATTTTTATCTGCATCTAGCTCTGAAAAAATATTTGGCCTTCTAGCAGTGTGTGGGACTTTCTCTATTAGTCCATCTATACTGACCTCCATCAGGTTGCAAATTAAAAATAATTTTTATCTGCATCTACCTCTGAAAAAATATTTGGGCTTCTAGCTGTGTGTGGGACTTGTTCTATTAATCCATCTATACAGACCTCCATCAGGTTGCAAACTGAATATATTTTTTTCTGCATCTACCTCTGAAAAAATATTGGGCTTCTAGCTGTGTGTGGGACTTGTTGTATTAGTCCATCTATACTGACCTCCATCAATTTGCAAACTGAATATATTTTTTTCTGCATCTACCTCTGAAAAAATATTGGGCTTCTAGCTGTGTGGGACTTGTTCTATTAATCCATCTATACAGACCTCCATCAGGTTGCAAACTGAATATATTTTTTTCTGCATCTACCTCTGAAAAAATATGTGGCCTTCTAGCAGTGTGTGGGACTTTCTCTATTAGTCCATCTATACTGACCTCCATCAGGTTGCAAACTGAATATAATTTTTTCTGCATCTAGCTCTGAAAAAATATTTGGCCTTCTAGCAGTGTGTGGGACTTTCTCTATTAGTCCATCTATACTGACCTCCATCAGGTTGCAAATTCAAAATAATTTTTTGTCTGCATCTAGCTCTGAAAAAATATTGGGCTTCTAGCTGTGTGTGGGACTTGTTGTATTAGTCCATCTACACTGACCTCCATCAGGTTGCAAATTAAAAATAATTTTTATCTGCATCTACAGTACCTCTGAAAAAATATTTGGGCTTCTAGCTGTGTGTGGGACTTGTTCTATTAGTCCATCTATACTGACCTCCATCAGGTTGCAAATTGAATATAATTTTTATCTGCATCTAGCTCTGAAAAAATATTTGGCCTTCTAGCAGTGTGTGGGACTTTCTCTATTAGTCCATCTATACTGACCTCCATCAGGTTGCAAATTAAAAATAATTTTTATCTGCATCTACCTCTGAAAAAATATTTGGGCTTCTAGCTGTGTGTGGGACTTGTTCTATTAATCCATCTATACAGACCTCCATCAGGTTGCAAACTGAATATATTTTTTTCTGCATCTACCTCTGAAAAAATATTGGGCTTCTAACTGTGTGTGGGACTTGTTGTATTAGTCCATCTATACTGACCTCCATCAGGTTGCAAACTGAATATATTTTTTTCTGCATCTACCTCTGAAAAAATATTGGGCTTCTAGCTGTGTGTGGGACTTTCTCTATTAGTCCATCTATACTGACCTCCATCAGGTTGCAAATTCAAAATAATTTTTTGTCTGCATCTAGCTCTGAAAAAATATTGGGCTTCTAGCTGTGTGTAGGACTTGTTGTATTAGTCCATCTATACTGACCTCCATCAGGTTGCAAACTGAATATATTTTTTTCTGCATCTACCTCTGAAAAAATATTTGGGCTTCTAGCTGTGTGTGGGACTTGTTCTATTAATCCATCTATACAGACCTCCATCAGGTTGCAAACTGAATATATTTTTTTCTGCATCTACCTCTGAAAAAATATTGGGCTTCTAACTGTGTGTGGGACTTGTTGTATTAGTCCATCTATACTGACCTCCATCAGGTTGCAAACTGAATATATTTTTTTCTGCATCTACCTCTGAAAAAATATTGGGCTTCTAGCTGTGTGTGGGACTTTCTCTATTAGTCCATCTATACTGACCTCCATCAGGTTGCAAATTCAAAATAATTTTTTGTCTGCATCTAGCTCTGAAAAAATATTGGGCTTCTAGCTGTGTGTAGGACTTGTTGTATTAGTCCATCTATACTGACCTCCATCAGGTTGCAAACTGAATATATTTTTTTCTGCATCTGCCTCTGAAAAAATATTAGGCTTCTAGCTGTGTGTGGGACTTGTTCTATTAATCCATCTATACAGACCTCCATCAGGTTGCAAACTGAATATATTTTTTTCTGCATCTACCTCTGAAAAAATATTGGGCTTCTAGCTGTGTGTGGGACTTGTTCTATTAATCCATCTATACAGACCTCCATCAGGTTGCAAACTGAATATATTTTTTTCTGCATCTACCTCTGAAAAAATATTGGGCTTCTAGCTGTGTGTGGGACTTGTTGTATTAGTCCATCTATACTGACCTCCATCAGGTTGCAAACTGAATATATTTTTTTCTGCATCTACCTCTGAAAAAATATTGGGCCTTCTAGCAGTGTGTGGGACTTTCTCTATTAGTCCATCTATACTGACCTCCATCAGGTTGCAAATTCAAAATAATTTTTTGTCTGCATCTAGCTCTGAAAAAATATTGGGCTTCTAGATGTGTGTGGGACTTGTTGTATTAGTCCATCTATACTGACCTCCATCAGGTTGCAAATTAAAAATAATTTTTATCTGCATCTACAGTACCTCTGAAAAAATATTTGGGCTTCTAGCTGTGTGTGGGACTTGTTCTATTAGTCCATCTATACTGACCTCCATCAGGTTGCAAATTGAATATAATTTTTATCTGCATCTAGCTCTGAAAAAATATTTGGCCTTCTAGCAGTGTGTGGGACTTTCTCTATTAGTCCATCTATACTGACCTCCATCAGGTTGCAAATTGAATATAATTTTTATCTGCATCTAGCTCTGAAAAAATATTTGGCCTTCTAGCAGTGTGTGGGACTTTCTCTATTAGTCCATCTATACTGACCTCCATCAGGTTGCAAATTAAAAATAATTTTTATCTGCGTGTACCTCTGAAAAAATATTTGGGCTTCTAGCAGTGTGTGGGACTCATTGTATTAGGCCATCTATACCAAGCTCCACCAGCTTTGAAATTAATAATAATTTTTAGCTGCATCTAGCCCTGAAAATAATTTTTCCCAATAGTGGTAGCAATAGAAATATGGGGCGCGCGCCTGGCTAACAAAAATATACGCTTCATAACACAAAACACCAGCCTAGCGCACTGCATTAATAAGATGGCATCATCGTCTCTCCCAGTGCTAGGCCTACTACGCAGGCTAGTATTCCTGTGCCTAAAACACAATGTATGGGTCCGCGCTAGCCACTATCCTGAGGGGTATAAAGCTGCTGCTAACGCTTTATAACAATTCAATTGGCAGATTTTCACAGAGCTCTTCCACAACGCCCACCCATCGGGCAACAGTTGCCCACCCTCCCTATGGGATCTAGTGGCGAATAGTTGATGCCATTAATCAGAGCGTCAGTTGCCCCGTCAACGTGGCAAGCATACGGTAAGGCATGGGAAGAGTGGACAAGACTAGTAGCAGGCAGTTGGGTTGACCAATGTGAACAAGCCAGATCACAAGTCACCATAGAATTTCTCCACCAGCTAATGATGAGGGGCATATCAGGGGCGTCAGCGCAGCGGTGTCTGACCGGAGTAGCATTTCACTTCCAACTACTGAATTAGGGAGATGTGACAAAGATTCATCATCAGACAATCCATAAAAGGGTGGAAAAGGGGTCAGCCAAGTCAGGAATGTAGACGTCCCGTCCCGTGTCACTAAAACTGATTTCTCACATCTTATCCCTAACACCATTAACATGACACTCACAATTTGAAGGAACACTAATGTCTACTGCATTTGTGATCGCCTTCTTCGGGGCGCTATGTATAAGCGAATTAGTCCCTCAATCCAAAATTACCACCAGTGGACGCTTATTACACCAGGAAGTAGTCATAGCCAATAATGCAATACGTGTACGCATACACCAATCGAAAACGGTTCCAGCGGGCAGGGGTACTTGGGTACTTCTACAACCCACAAACGGTACACTGAGTCGGGTAACAATAGTAAAAACATATCTAACCATCAGATCACAAAGTAATTTCTTCGTATCACACATTGATGGAACGCCATTATCAAGATACCTGTTCCAAGCTATATTTAATAAATGCATAACATCGGCAGGGAACCACCCCAAAGATTACGGGACACACTCATTCCGCATAGGTGCGGCCACGGAAGCAGCAAGAGCAGGACTGTCAGAAACGGAAGTTCAGAGGATAGGGAGATGGCGATCCACGTGTTTGGCGAGATACATAAGACCGGACTTGTTATCCTAACGTGGTTTGTTTCTTTTACAGGTGACGCTAAGCCAACAGTGTGAGTGATAGGCCACTCGTATATATATTGGGCACAAAAAAGGGCGAAAGTCCGCCCAGGCGGGAGGAAATTAGAGTTTCATAACACATATTTCAACTGGAGAGGTATTAGAGGCCAGCTATGGCCACAGGTACTAATGGAGGTAATCAAGGTAGGGAGAGAGGCAAGAGGTCCGGTCATCTTAGTTATACAGGCCGGGGGAAACAACCTAGGTCATCACAAGAGCGCATAACTAATGGCAATAATGAAACTAGACACTGAGCGCTTCAGAGAATTTTTCACAAAATTAGCTATAGTATGGTCAGAGATTGTGCCGATAGCGGTATGGCAAGGTGCGCGAGACATCACGGCCATCGAATGGACAAGGCGGGTAATAAATATTCGGATGGCAAAATTTAGAAGAGACAGAGGCGGTGTAGTGATACGACACCGACAACTGGAAGGAGATAAAGCAGGCCTCATACGGCCCGACGGTGTTCACTTAATAGATATTGGACTGGACATATTCCTGTCAGGACTCCAGGACGGAGTGGAACAGGCGTTAAGAGTGATGGGTGGGGGTCAGAGTCCTGCATACGAGTACGCTGGATCCTCCGTGGCCTGGAAATAGAAAGGACATGTTGGAGAGTTACACTTGTTGGCCAACTTGCCGGAGTGGGGACCCAGGGCATGCTGCAACAAGCTGAATTATTTTAGAAATAAAATGCCTTTCTAATGGAATGAGTATAAAGAGTTAATAAAGCTGTGACCGATCCTCACCCATCCAGTTGTAAGAGTTACATTATTGGGTTGTCCATGAAAGGGGGGCGGTAGGGGGGCTGAGCATCTGGGTTTGGTTGGGGGTCCCCACAGTCTGCCTAGGCTAGATTAATTTAAAAATTCTTATTAGATACACAGGCGGTGCAGCTTGCTTCGCAGCTGGGCTACTACGCCCAAAGTATTGCCTAGGCTAGATGCAGTTAAAAATTCTACGCTGACTAGCAGACACTGAAGATTTGGAGCAGACCTCTGAGTAAACAGCTCTTCAGACTCAACCATCTGTGTTACCCCAAGCCATAGTGTATGTAGTTTCTTACAGTTAAAAGGGGGGGTGCGACCCAACCCACCTGGAATTGACGATGCCAACGTCACGTAAGACACAGCAAGGGGACTCCCAAAATTGTGGCACAGACACCACTTAACCCTAGAACGCATACCTGTGGCCTTGCAGGCCCGCCCAGTTAATTGTTTTCTATTTTCTGCAAGATTGCTTTAGTTAGAATTTTGAAACTCTAGGTATTCTTCATGTATATAGTTGTTTGTCATTTGAGTTTGAGTTATTCCATGTTATTTGCACACGGGTCTAAAGGGCCCCAGGTATGTGAAAGTGTAGATTTTTATGGTCATGCGTTCTAGGGTTAAGTGGCATCAATTGCCCCACTGTTGCTTAAAACGTTTGGTGAGGTGATTTTACCAAATCCCCAAGCTTTTAGTCTCCCAAGGATGACACAGGGGTAGAAATGTCCTTGCGAATCCATGATTTGATCATCTTTATGAACGTGAGTCTGTCTACATTCTCAGTGGACAGCCGCGTGCGCTTATCTGTCAGCACACCACCAGCAGCGCTGAACACACGTTCAGAGAGAACGCTGGCTGCATGGCATGACAAGATCTCCAAAGCGTGAGTGGCGAGCTCCGGCGATTTTTCAAGATTGGAATACCAAAATGAGCAAGGGTCCAGTGACACAGTCATGGCTTCGATGTTCACTTGGAGATTCTCCTGTACCATCCTCTCTAGGCATTGACTATGTGTCAGACTTCTTGTCTCCTGTGGCCTTGCAAAGGATGGTCTAAAAAAGTGGTGAAACGATTCCACAAAATTGCTGTTACCAGCAGATACTGTGTTACTGTTACTGTTTGAGTGATGAAGACTCGACAGTCCCACCGTTGGCAAGTTAGAACTGTGAGATTCACTACGTGCACCACTGGTGTTTTGTGGAAAAGCACATGTAAGATTCTGCAACAGATACTCCTGCATTCGTCAATACCTTTTTATGGCAGGAATTATTTCGGCAAATATACTTTTGTACCGGGGATCTAAGAGTGTGGCAACCCAGTAGTCGGGATTACTTCGAATTCTGACAATCCGGGGGTCATGTTGCAGGTAGTGCAGCAAGAAGGCACTCATGTGTCTTGTGCATCCAGAAGGACCAAGTCCTTGTTGTGTTGGTAGCGAGGTAAGAATCATGATTCCTTCCTCTGCCCTCTCCCTCCAACCTCGCACAACAGAAATGTGATCAAGGTCTCCCTCATCTGATGAGTCTTCCATGCCCATTGCCAGTTCGTCCTCCACTTCTTCCTCGGCTCCTGCACCTTCCTCAACAGTTTGGCTGCTACCATGCGCCCTGGTTAATCCCTCTCCCCCACCCTCCCATGCCTGCCGCCTTGGTGCTGCCAACCGTCTGGACCTTGGAGATGTTATCCCTTCCGCATACGACTCCTCCTCTACTTCCTCCACCTCCTCTTGTCCCACCACCTGACTCCGAATTCTGTTTAACATGTGCTCCAGCATGTAAATCACCGTAATAGTCATGCTGATAATGGCATCGTCAGCACTAAACATCTTCGTCGCCATTTCAAGACTGTGCAGAAGGGTGCATAGGTCCCTGATCTGAGACCACTCCTCCAGCGTAATTTGCCCCACCTCTGGATCTCGTTGGCCCAGGCTATACGTCAGAACGTATTGCACCAGGGCTTGTCGGTGCTGCCACAGTCGCTGCAAAATGTGCAGAGTTGAATTCCACCGTGTCGGCACATCGCATTTCAGCCGGTGAACTGGCAGTCCCAACGACTTCTGTAGAGATGTAAGTCGTTGAACTGCGAGATGCGAACGGCGGAAGTGAGCACACAGCGACCGTGCACTCAGCAGAAGGCCATCTAGTCCGGGATAGTGGGCTAAAAATTGCTGGACAACCAGGTTCAACACGTGAGCCATACAAGGCACGTGTGTGACATTGCCCCGGCGAAGTGCCGCACCCAGGTTTGCAGCATTGTCGCACATGGCCTTCCCTGGTTGCAGGTCCAGTGGAGACAACCTTTCATGAAACTGGGTCTCCAGAGCTGACCAAAGCTCCTCAGCTGTGTGACTCACATTTCCCAGACATTTCAAAGTAAACACTGATGCGTTGAGCCCTGCTGCCAGCATAGTAAGGAGGTGTGCAGGATTCCTTGTGCGCAGTTAGAAAGCAGGTGGCATTACCAGACAGGCTTTGGGTGCAGGTGGAGGACCGAGAGGAGGTTGAGGAGGCAGAAGCAGTGGCGGAAGTTCGAGATAAAGAGGATTAACACACAACTCGTGGGGACGATAAGACTTGGACAGCAGCCCCTTGTCCTGCTATCACCATAGTTACCCAGTGCCCAGTCAGCGACATGTAACGCCCCTGTCCATGCCTTCTCGTCCAAGTGTCTGTGGTGAAGTGCACCCTGTCACACACAGAGTTTCTCAAAGAAGCGGTGATGTTGTGTGCGACATGCTAGTGGAGCGCAGGCACACCTTTCTTTGAGAAGTAGTGCCGACTGGGCATCTGGTACTGGGGCACTGTGACGGACATAAGGTCTTGAAAATCCTCTGTGTCCTCCAGGTGGAAAGGCAGCATTTCTGTAGCCAACAGCTTGCAGATGGTGAAATTCAACCTCTTAGCTTTCTCATGGCTAGGAGGAAATGGTCTTTTACTTTTCCACATCTGAGGGACCGAGGGCTGGCTGTTGTGCTTAGACGTTGTTGAGTAGGGTGTCCCCGGCAACTGCCGGTCTGTGAGGAAGATGCAGGCAGACATGTTAGGTTGCCTTGATCCAAAGGTGGTGCTCTCGATGTCGGAGAGCGCTCAACACTAGCAGGTGTTTCCACTTCCCAATGAACTGACGACCTGCCAATCACACTGGCTGTTGCGGGTAAAGAGGTGGCAGGTCTGCGTCCAAAAACATGTGTGACTGCTGTCCCCCCAGTCACAGAGGATGAAGAGGCTGCGGATGCACAAGATGGGGCAGACGGTGGTTGGCCCAGCCGGCTAGGCCGCATTGTAGCACAGTGAGCTTCCCACTGCAACTTATGCTTCATATCCATGTGACGGTACATGCATGAAGTACTCAAACTATGTATTTTTTGGCCTCTACTTAGCTTTTGCTGACAAATATTACAGATAACACGAGTTGGGTCATCCTTATCGATTTGAATAAATGCCCAGGCTATGCAAGGCTTAGAGCCCATGTGACCTGAAGAGCCACTACGACTTGTGGTCAGAGGCAGAGTTGTGGTTGAGGATGCAGTTGTTGACGTGCTTCCAGTACTCCGTCTCTGTTCAGGAAGGCGCAACCTAACCTCGTCGTCAATAGCATCTGTGATGCCCCGCTGCGCTTGGTATCACAGATCCTACAAGAGTGCATTGATGGAATCCTCCACAAGAGGCCCCCATAAACATTCACACATCTCCACCTTCCACCTCAGACCAGCAGAGGGAGCCCGTTAGGGATATAAATAGGGGAGGTGGAGCTAGGCAGTTCTGTTCCTCTGAAGAGTTCCTGCAGTAGAGAAGCCTAAGAGAGGTCAGTCTGCAGTGGAGCTCAGTCTAGTCTAGAGAACGCAGTTAATAGTTCAGCAGTGGAGCACGAGGCTCCTGCTTGCTAGATTCAGGGAGCCCAGATAGAGCTTAAGGTGTGCCGGTGCCGTAAGATCAGTGAAGCGCGGCAAGCTGCCGTTAGTGTGTATAGCCTAGTGAGGGCCCGAGTAGGCCGAAGGCGAGTGGCGAGTTAGTACATAAGGGGCAGAGGAGCTTAACCAGCTCACCCCGAAGCATTTACCGGACACAGGATCCGAGCTTACCGGTATCTCTATGACCCAGTAAGGCATAACCGGAATCCCTGGAGAACTACAAGCCCCAGGATCGCTAAGGTGCTGATATGTAACAGAGCCAGGAGACGCTTAGGCCCCGCATACTGGGAGCGTGAACTCCAAGAGAAGGCCCTACCACAAGGTCAGCCAGCGCAGGACAGAGACAAAGTTAGGCCTAGCTCCAGGCAGGTCAGAAACTTACTACGCAGAGGCAAGAAACAGGAGGCCCTACACCCGCTCATTGGGGAGGATCCTGATATGCACCCTTCACCCTACAGTGCTCCGGGATGTGCCTGAATTTCCACCAGTAAAAGGTACTGAAGTGACTACCGTGTCCGTTCCCGTTCTTGCTCTGACCCAGCTGGGTCTCGCCTGTCTTGCATTCCCCCTGCATACGCTGCCCTGAGACCTAGCTCCACCTGTGGGGAGCTATACCATCGAGCTGCCTTATCACTGGCCTCAGTGGACTGCTGCAGCGCTGGTGCTTGTCACCAGATACCACAGGTGGCATCATGAACTCTTATAAAATTAACAATTATCCACCCTTTTAAAGAGAGACCCCAGGGTACGGGCCAGGGAGCCGACCACCGCGACATCCCCAAGGCCAGGCAAATGCCCGGGTACCGAGTCATCCCCATCCCCAGGGCTAGTCACATCCTCCTCCACCTCCTCTGCTGACCTCATCGACTGTCTGACTGTGGGTTGACAGTAAGTGGGATCTCCAACCTCGTCATCATCACCCTGTGTGTTAACACACCCGTCGCCCTCAGAGCCAACCTCTTCCTGCCCTGACCGAAAAGTCAAGTTGTCGCTCCAATCAGGTATTTGAGTCTCATCATCGTCTTCATCATTGTCTCCACCAACAGGAGTTACAGTTTGGGAACAAGGGTCTACATTATGCTCAGAACCTTCTTCATCTGGTCCTGGATCCAACTTATAAAGATTCTGGGCATCGGATCAGATCATTTCCTCATCTGGATTAACAGAAGCTCTGGAGCAGACCTCCGTTTCCCAGGGTATAGTATGAGTAAACAGCTGGGCAGACTCAGCCATCTGTGTTACCCCATACTCAGACGGGCAGCTGGAGACTTGGGAGCTGTGAGGAAGCAAGTGCGATTGGGTTGACACCTCTGAGGACTGGAGTATTTGTGATGTTGAAATTGAGGTGATGGAGAGCCCACTTGAAGGAGCACTTGATATCCGTTGAAGCACCTGCTGTTTTTGTGCCTCATCTAGAATTTGTAGCGATGGGCGTGTCCGTAAGAAAGGGATCGTATCACATTGTCCACGAAAAGAAGTCGACATCTTAGTTTGGCTGGAAGATGGTCTTTCTTCTGCAGATGTTACTCCCCCCCCCCACCGTGGGGGGCCTCGACCCACCTGCGGACAGGCACCAGTATTGGGATAGGGGCGCTGGCCGTCAGGGTCGACCGCGGCTCTGGCACAAACCCGGCGACACAGAGGTGGCACAGGCAGGAACGGACTGGCCGTGTCGGCTTCTCACTTTTTGGATTTTAGAAGGGCATGACATGCCTATATCTGTGTCTCCCCCTCCTTTTACTCCTCCACCTCTTTTCTTTTCGCATGACTATATGTACTTGTCACTTTTCCATGTGTTAGTTGTGTCTTCTGAGCAGTTTGTCAGCTTTTGGACACCTTTGAAGGTGTTTTCTATGTGTTTCTATGTGTTTTTGTTTGCCTGCCATTGGTTTTAACGGTGTTCGAAGGTGTTCGACGAACAGTTCGATGAACAGTTCGGCGAACACACGGGTGTTCGACGAACCGAACCGAACTCGAACACTACGGGGGTGGCTCAACACTACTCCTGATATGAAACTAACAGCATTGTATATGAGATTTAATGAAATTTCATCCACACACTGATGAGAAAGTATTAGCTGTGGATATACACTGCGGATTTCACCCTTTGCATTGGTGCAGATTTTACCACTTTGAATTCACTGTAAGGCCGGGGTCCCACTAGGGAATCACATCCGATGGGAGGGCATCAAATGCGATATGCTCATGACACTCGGCTCCTGCTCTGCTGTGAGCGTGAGCCGAGTGTCATTGTTCCATGCTCCGATCCTCTCGCATGAGAGAATCACAGCACAGCTGCAGAGGAGATGGAGAAATTAATTTATCCATCCCCTCTGTCACCAGCGTTGGTGGGAATTGCACTGCACTGGGGTGATATCCGACTGCAGTGCGATGTTTCACACGCACCCATAGATTTAAATGGGTGCGCGCGATCCGTATTCCGCATGCAATTGCAACATGCTGCTTTTTTTTCCCCATCTGATCGCGATCCGATCAGAGCAGGAAAAAAACACGCCATTGAGAACAGAAGCATAGGATTAAATTGGTACAAATGCAATCCAATTTTTAATCAGATTGAATTTGTCCGACTTAATCGCAAGTGGAAGAGAGCCCTAAGTGTAAACTTCCAGTGAAAGAGATGTAAATATTCATTGCACACTACAGGCTCACTGACAATCTCTGTAAGAACAAAATTCTAGAGAGATTGGCTAGCACCTCAGGTGACCACACTGTATTTCCTCGATCTAGTGGATTATGGTCACCATGTGCTAGTAATGTCCTTTTTTTTTTTTTTTACAAGAAAATTCATCCAATGATCATCACTTCTGGAGCAGTAGTAGTAATAACAGTAGTAGTAGTAGTAGAAGGAAAGTGATTATTTTTATACATTTAGCACTGTTGCTTTGCAGCGCCGGGGTCCTGGGTTCAAATCCCACCAAGGACAACATCTGGCAAAAGTTTGCATTTTCTCACTGTGTTTTGCGTGGGTTTCCTCCGGGTTCTCCGGTTTCCTCGAAAACTTCAAAGACATAATGATAGGGAAATTAGATTGTGAGCCCCAATGGGGAGAGTAATGATGATTTCTGTAAAGCGCTCTGGAATATGATGGTGCATATTCTACTCTATATGTAATAGAGCAGAAATTGTACCATAACAAGGTCCACACACCTCAGATACCCAACGTGCCAGTAACGACTAATACGGATGTATTTTACATTCAGTGAAGCCCAGGAGTGAAAGATCATCATCTAGTCTTAAGCACAGGAAGAGTTAACACAGAACAATGCAAACCCCAGCTAAGGCCAAGAGATCCTTTTAGATCACAAGGACTTTTCAACAATTGGGCATAAAAAAAGGAACATTGCTACTGAATAGAGAAAGGAAAATAAAACAGCATACAAGAATATGGAAAAGAGCTATAAAATGAATGCAAGAAAAAAACAAAAGCCATGTACGCTTGTAGATCAGACTTTAGATGGTTAGAAAGATATTAGCGGGTATTGTTAGAAAGAACGTTGAATACATTTGTAGAAAGCTACATTCAAGAACACATAAATACATATTGGTTCTATGAATGAAAACTTCAAAAATAACAAGGGGAAGATTTAATAACAAGGGCAGATCTCTCCTGTTTCCATTATGCAAAAATGGAGTCAAAAATGCTGCAATGTCAAGCCACACAGGTTTGATACATACAAATACATACAGTTACAATCAAAATTATTCTACCCCCATAGAAAATTAGGTTTATTACCAAAATTTACAAACTTTTTGCTATTTACCAAAATTCAGTCCAACAAAAACAATTTAATTAGCTCAGCATAACTAATGCCCCTTTTACATAGTAACATAGTAACATAGTAACATAGTAACGTAGGTTGAATAAAGTCATAGGTCCATCAAGTTCAACCTTTCTCCCCTAATTGTACTCCCTACACTAACACTGCACTAATTTACTAATCCCTATGCCTAAATCTGTTGATCCAGAAGAAGGCAAAAACCCCAGGACACATTCAGCCAATTTGCATCATGGGGAAAAATTCCTTCTTGATCCCGAGAAAAGGTGATCAGTACAAGAACCCTGGATCAAACCTAATTATACTAGTTATGTAATTACTATTACTGTACTAAATGTACTACTATAGGTGTAACATTTTGCCTAATTTATCTGTAACCCACAATGTTATGTGTATCGAGGAAATCATCCAGCCCTTTTTTGATCGCTGTTATAGTATCTGCCATTACTACCTCTTGTGGAGGGCATTCCACAGTCCGACTGCTCTGACTGTAAAGAACCCTTTCCTGTTTAGGTGATGGAATCGCCTTTATTCCACCTGTAATGAGTGCCCCCTGGTCCTCAGTATGGTCTTTGGAAGGAATAAGTAATGTGCTAGTCTATTGTACTGACCACACATATATTTATACATGTAAATGAGATCCCCTCTAAGGCGTTATTTTCCTAAGCTAAACAAGCTCAACTTTTTCAACCTCTCATCATATGGGAGGCCTTCCATCCCTTGTAATAATCTAGATGCCCTTCTTTGAACTGTGAATATCCTTTTTAAAATGTGGAGCCCAAAACTGGATCCCATATTCCAGATGTGGCCTCACCAGTGATTTATAAAGGGGTAACAATGCGTTGGGGTAGTAGGATTTTATTTCTCTTTTTATATGTCCTAAAATCTTGCTTGCCTTTGCGGCTGCTGCTTGACATTGAGTGCTGCTGCTCAGCTTACTTGTAACCAGAATACCCAAGTACTTCTCCTGTTCTGTAGTCCCGAGTATCCTACCATTTAATGTATATGCAGAAATAGGATTACGCCGTCCTAGGTGCATTACTCTACATTTATCTACATTAAACCTCATCTGCCAAATGTTTGCTCATTCAGTCATCTTATCCAGATCGTTCTGCAATATCGTAATGTCATGATCAGATTTTAATATCCTACAAAGTTTGGTGTCGTCAGCAAAAACTGACACTTTACTCTCAATCCCATCCCCAAGGTTGGGGAGGTTAAAGAGGTTAAAAAGAATTGGTCCTAGCACAGATCCCTGCGGTCCCCACTGCTGACTATATCCCATTTAGAGAATGTACCATTTATGACGACTCTTTGTTTCCTGTCATTTAGCCAATTCCTTACCCATGTAAATGTAGTTCCCCCAAGTCCTTGCTTCTGTAGCTTCAGTATATGGCTACTATGTGGTACAGTATCAAATGCCTTTGCAAAGTCCAGAAAAATCACATCAGTCGCATTACCAACATCCAAATTTGCACTTACCTCTTCTCTTCATAGAACCCCAACATGTTCGACACGACCTATCTTTCATGAATCCGTGCTGGTTATCTTTTATTATATTATTCTCTGCAATATAATTCTGCAGGTCATCTCTTATGATGCCCTCAAAAAACTTTGCACACTACTGATGTCAGACGTACCGGACGGTAGTTACATGGATCCACCTTTTTACCTTTCTTAAATATTGGTACCACATCGGCTATCCTCCAATCCTGTGGCACTACCCCTGTTACAAGAGAGTCTAAGAAAATGATATACAGCGGTTTGTCAATTACTTAGCTCAATTCCCTCAGTGTCCGTGGATGAATACCATCTGGGCCGGGGGATTTGTCAATGTTTAATTTGCTCAGACGCAGGTGTACTTCTTTTTGTGTTAAACTAGTTATTATATCAGGTGGTGAACTTTGATTTTTGCCCTGTTGAAAGATCCCTGGAACAGACGGTTTGCTGGTGAACATGGCTGAAAAGTGCCTGTTTAATATCTCAGACTTTTCTTTGTCCTCTATAAGTAGCTTGTTATTATCGTCTTTTAAGGGGCCGATACCATCTGATTTTTTCTTTTTGGCATTGATGTATGTATAACATTTTTGGGGATTTATTTTAATGTCATTGGCAATTTGTTGCTCTGTAGATAATTCTGCTAGCTTGATTTATTTTTTACATGTTTTATTTAGGTCTTTATACTCCTGAAATGCTATTTCTGTATTCTCGACCTTCAAGATTTTGAATGGCGTTTGTTTTTGTCTTAAAATTTGTCCTGTCTTATTTATCCATAATGGTTTCTTTTTATTCCTGGATATTTTATTACTAGACGGTATAAATTTTCTTCAGGATTCTATTAGTATTTCCTTAAACATGCCTCATTTACGTTCGATATCCCCAGTTACCATGACATGGTCCCATGGTACACGATTAACCTCTTCCCTTAATTTGTTGAAATCAGCTTTCCTAAAGTTCAAGATTTTTACATTTCCTTTTTGAAATGTTTTATTAAATATTACATTGAAACTTAGCATATTATGGTCGATGTTTCCCAAATGCTCCCGGACCTGTAGATCTGAAATTGTATCTGGTCTATTTGACAGCACCAGATCCAGCAGATTACCTCCCCTGGTTGGTTTATCTACCAGCTGAGAGAGGTAATTATCCTGAACTGTGGATTAGTGTTGAGCCACCCCCGTAGTGCTCGAGTTCGGTTCGGTTCGTCGAACACCCGTGTGTTCGCCGAACTGTTCGTCGAACTGTTCGTCGAACACCTTCGAACACCGTTAAAACCAATGGCAGGCAAACAAAAACACATAGAAACACATAGAAAACACCTTCAAAGGTGTCCAAAAGCTGACAAACTGCTCAGAAGACACAACTAACACATGGAAAAGTGACAAGTACATATAGTCATGCGAAAAGAAAAGAGGTGGAGGAGTAAAAGGAGGGGGAGACACAGATATAGGCATGTCATGCCCTTCTAAAATCCAAAAAGTGAGAAGCCGACACGTTCAGTCCGCTCTTGCCCGTGCCACCTCCGCGTCGCCGGGTTTGTGCCAGAGCCGCGGTGAACCCTGACGGCCAGCCCCCCTCTCCCAATACTGGTGCCTGTCCGCTGGTGGGTCGAGCGAGCCCCCCTGTGGTGGAGGCAGCTCTAAGCTTTTTAATTTAAATTGTCTCTCTAATTTGAATGAATACACTTTAAATCCATTTACAAGGATCTATTGGAGGGCAAGTCTCATGCCAGCAGCCGCGTAATTCCAACTCCAGTAGCGTCCACTAAAGCTGCTGCAGTTAAAAAGCTTTTATAAGGATCGAGCTCGGCTGTCCACCGCAAGGCATCCTACTGCCAGTCCCAGCCCCTATGCCTTGGGGTGCCTCCTGATGCTCTTCACTGAGTATCCCGTGGTCCCGAAGCATTTCCTTTGAAAAAATTAAGTGTCCAAACTACAGGTGGTGTAGCTTGCTTAACAGCCGGGATAATCCGCTGACTAGCAGACACTGCTACTAGGCACAAAGTATTTCCTGGGCTAGATGCAGTTAAAAATTTGTAATTAGATACTCTCGTTGGATGCTGAGAAAGCATTCCATAGAGTCTCCTGGCACGCCATATATGATTCTCTTAAAAAGCTTGGGGTAGGGGTCTAGGGGACCCTTTTATAGCCAAAATCACGGCCCTGTATCGCAATACGTCACCTAGGCTGAAGATAAATGGAACTGTAGCACCCTGAGGGCTCGGTTGCTACAGAGGTATTGCACCTCACCCAGAGGTGTGATATCTCACTCTCAGGTAAGGATGTAGTGTGGATCAGGACCCGACACCTGCATGCATTACACCACATTGCTGTGGGGCAGGGCGACCAATATGCCCCTGAGATGGGCACGACAGTCCCTGTCCCTGGCTGGAGTGGGGGGAGGGAACACTGAGGAAGGGGAACTCTGTAGTGCAGGAGCAGGGAGGAAGCAGTTCCTGGGTGCATTGAGAAGGGAGTATAAAAGGTGGGCACCATCTTAGTTCAGTGCAGAGAAGTCTGAGCAGAAGTGGCAGGGAGCAGGGGCTCTGCATGAGCTCTGCTCCGGAGGCGGGCCTAGCAACAGAGGCCCAGGCCTGGAAGAGGGAGAAGGAAGGAAGAGGAGCGGAGAAGGCTCCAGGAACGAGGAACGAAGGGATCCCAGGGGTGCGGACGGGCGAGTCGCCACCGCACGCCCGAATCCACCTGCATGGAGGGATCAGGCCAAAGGGGGAGACCGGTCCCCGAAACTAGTGGAGGCAGGAAACGACCCTCAGCTAGAAACAGGAGGCTGTGACATTTTATGTGGCGCAGCCCCTCACTACACCCGCTAGGAAGGCACCACATAGGGTCAGGGAAACTGGCGCCAAGTTTACCAAGAGGAGGCCCGAGGCAGCCGGACAGAAGGGTTGGTAAGAAAGGCCAGACAAAGGACACACAAAGGGGGTCCTGTGAAGCGCTCCAAAGTTATCTGGGAGATGTCTGAGCCCCTCACCTGGTGAGCACAGTACGACGTGGGTAGCCGTTACCTGCAAACGTGGTCTGGATAATAAGAACTGTGAGTAAAGGCCCTGGACTGCATCACTGACTCCGTGTCGTTACTGCTGCTGCCCTGCACCATCACCCCCATCCTCTGCATACACTGCCCTGAGGCTATACTCCTCCCGTGGGGAGTTATGCTACGCTCTGCTGCACCCACAACACCAGCCTCAGCGGTCTGCCCTGGAGCGGCGGTTCACTCTGACCGCAATCCACGGGTGGCGTAGTCGGATATTTAAACATCAAAACCACATAAATAGTTCCGCCACTGGTTTGACCGCCCTGAGCCACGGAACCGGGTCGCCGCCACGGAGACTACAACCACCAGCATCCACCAAAAAGGGTCCGGCTCCGGGTGTTCCAAGGCCCAGGGGGCGTGTCAGAACATTTTCATCACCTTTCACAATCACCAATGGGACAAGGCAGGGATGTTCTCTGTCCCCTCTCTTATACATCCTAGTGACGGAGCACCTGCTCTCATCAATTCAATTCGCCATAACCCCAATATTAGGTGGATTGAGGTGGGAGGCACCGAGTACAAGTGCTATCTATTTGCTGATGATGTCCTAGTATATATCACTCAATCACATATATCCATCCATGCTGTTATGGCTGAAATAGATCACTTTGTTACATGGTCAAATTTTAAAATCAATGCAGCGAAGTCTGAGGCCCTCGATGTCTCCCTCCCCAAATCCATATAGGATTTTATCCAGTCCAACTTTCCCTTTGCCTGGCCCTCACAGGGTATCAAATACTTAGGAATTCCTATTCATAGAGACCTCTCCCATCTATGTTATCTTAATTTTGGGCCCTTTATTGAACAACTCCATACAGACCACGGTTGGCAAGTTAGAACTGTAAGATTCACTACGTGAACCACTGGTGTTTTGTGGAAAAGCACATGTACACTGTGTTCCAAATTATTATGCAAAAAGTGTTTAGGAGTGATAAGGGAAGAATTTGTTTGTTTGTCAGTTAAACTCATTGATGGTGATGTGTGTCAGGGCTCTTTATATCACTGTAAGCAATTGCAGACACCTGTGCTAATTAGTTTGGCAGCTGTGTCCAATGAAAGGCAAGACTACTTAAGAAGGCTGTCTCACATTATTAAGCAGCCTACATTTTCTGCCAAAATGGGAAAGAAAAAGGATGTGTCGGCTGCTGAGAAGCAACAAATTGTGGAGTGTTTAGGTCAAGGCATGACTACAATCAACATTGTGCGATGATCAGGATGAAGTGTCTTGGCAATCAAGAAGTATGTAGCTGATTCACAGTACACACGTGTGCGTGCTGATAAGGGCAAATTGAGGACTCTTTCCTACAGGCAATTACATCAGGTTGAAAGAGCAGCGGCAAAAAAGCCTTGTCATAGCAGCAGACAAGTTTTTGAAGCTGCTGGTGCCTCCAACGTCCCCCGAACAACAAGATGCAGGGTCCTTCAGAGGTTTGCAGCTGTGCATACGCCATCCTGTCAACCTCCTCTATCCACTTCACAAAAGCAGAAACGGCTCCAGTGGGCCAAACATTACATGAAGACTGATTTCAAAACTGTTTTGTTCACGGATGAGTGCCGTGCAGCGCTCGATGGTCCAGATGGATGGAGTGGAGGATGGCTGGTTGATGGACACCCCACGCAAACACGGCTACAGCGCCAACAAGGAGGAGGTGGAGTAATGTTTTGGGCTGGAATCATGGGGAGAGAGATTGTCGGCCCCTTTAGGATCCCTGAAGGCGCTAAAGATGAACTCCATAATGTATGTGGATTTTCTCAAACAGCACTTCCTGCCATGGTTCAAGAAGAAGAACCGTGTATTTCACAGCAAGATAATTTTTTTGCATGATAATGCACCATCTCATGCTGCACATAAAACATCTGCATCTCTGGCTGATATGGGCATAAAAGGGGACAAACTTATGGTGTGACCCCCATGCTCCCCTGACCTCTACCCCATTCAGAACCTTTGGAGCATCATTAAAAGGAGTGTCTATGATGGCGGGAGGCAGTTCACATCTAAGCAACACCTCTGGGAGGGTATTCTGTCCTCATGCAAAACAATTGAAGCAGAAACCATCCAAAACCTGACAAATTCAATGGACGAGAGAGTTCAGAAGCTCCTTTCGAACAAGGGGTCCTATGTGAAAATGTAACATCACCTAGAATAAAGTTTTGAGTTGAAAACTGTTTGATTTCAGTTTCTAACAACCTGCTAATGCTTATAATTTCAAAAATGACCATTTTTTTGGTCTTTATTAAAATGAAAAGGTTGATCGAAAAGTTTGGGGGATCTAAGAGTGTGGCAACCCAGTAGTCATGATTACTTCGAATTCTGACAATATGAGGGTCATGCTGCAGGTAGTGCAGCAAGAAGGCACTTATGTGTCTTGCGCATCTCGGAGCCCCAAAATTATTTTCCGGGCTAGATGCAGCTAAAAATTATTATTAATTTTAAATCTGGTGAAGCTTTAGTATAGATGGCCTAATAGGATCAGTGCTGCACACTGCTACAAAGCCCAAATTATTTTCCAGTCAAGATACAGATAAACATGATTAGTAATTTTAAATCTGGTGGAGCTTATTATAGATGGCCTAATAGAATCAGTGCTGCACACTGCTACAAAGCCCAAATTATTTTCCAGCCAAGATACAGATAAACATGATTAGTAATTTGAAAGCTTAAAACGGTTGGTAGGGTGATTTTAACCAATTATCAAGCTTTTACTCTCCCCAGGATGACACAGGGGTAGAAAAGTCGTTTCGGATCCATGATTTGTTCATCTTTATGAACGTGAGTCTGTCTACATTATCAGTGGAGAGCCGCGTGCGCTTATCTGTCAGCACACCACCAGCAGCGCTGAACACACGTTCAGACAGAACGCTGGCTGCGGGGCATGACAAGATCTCTAAGGCGTAAGTGGCTAGCTCCGGCCATTTATCCAGATTGGAAGCCCAAAAAGAGCAAGGGTCCAGTGACACAGTCATGGCTTCAATGTTTACTTGGAGATACTCCTGTACCATCGTCTCTAGGCGTTGACTATGTGTCAGACTTCTTGTCTCCTGTGGCCTTGCAAAGGATGGGCTAAAAAAGTGGTGAAATGATTCCGCAAAATTGATGTTACCAGCAGATACTGTGGTTCTGTTACGGTTTGAGTGCTGAACACTTGACGGTCCCACGGTTGGCAAGTTGGAACTGTGAGATTCACTACGTGCACCACTGGTATTTTGTGGAAAAGCACATGTAAGATTCTGCAACAGTCTCTGCTGATGCTACTGCATGCGTGCATCCCTTTCTATGGCAGGAATAATTTCTGCAAATTTACTTTTGTACCGGGGATCTAACAGTGTGGCAACCCAGTAGTCAGGATTATTTCTAATTCTCACAATTCGAGGGTCATGTTGCAGGTAGTGCAGCAAGAAGGCACTCATGTGTGTTACGCATCCAGGAGCACCAAGTCCCTGTTGTGTTGGTGGCGAGGTAACAATCATGCTTCCTTCCTCTGTCCTCTCCCCCCAACCTCGCACAACAGAAATGTGATCAAGGTCTCCCTCATCTGATGAGTCTTCCATCAGTTCGTCCTCCACTTCTTCCTGGGCTCCTGCACCTTCCTCACTAGTTTGGCTGCTACCATGCGCCCTGGTAAAACCATCTCCCCCACCCTCACATGCCTGCCGCCTTGGTGCTGCCGACCGTCTGGACCTTGCAGATGTTAGCCCTTCCGCATACAACTCCTCCTCCTCTACTTCCTCCACCTCCTCTTGTGCCACCACCTGACTCCGAATTCTGTTTAACATGTGCTCCAGCATGTAAATCACCGGAATAGTCATGCTGATAATGGCATCGTCAGCACTAAACATCTTCGTCGCCATTTCAAAACTGTGCAGAAGGGTGCATAGGTCCCTGATCTGAGACCACTCCTCCAGCGTGATTTGCCCCACCTCTGGATCTCGTTGGCCCAGGCTATACGTCAGAACGTATTGCACCAGGGCTTGTCGGTGCTGCCACAGTCGCTGCAACATGTGCAGAGTTGAATTCCACCGGGTAGGCACATCGCATTTTAGCCGGTGAAGTGGCAGGCACAACGACTTCTGTAGAGATGTAAGTCGCTGAGCTGTGGGATGCGAACGGCGGAAATGAGCACACAGCGACCGTGCCCTCTGCAGAAGGCCATCTAGTCTGGGATAGTGGGCTAAAAATTGCTGGACAACCAGGTTCAACACGTGAGCCATACAAGGCACGTGTGTGACATTGCCCCGGCGAAGGGCCGCACCCAGGTTTGCAGCATTGTCGCACACGGCCTTCCCTGGTTTCAGGTCCAGTGGAGACAACCATTCATGAAATTGGTTCTCCAGAGCTGACCACAACTCCTCAGCTGTGTGACTCACATTTCCCAGACATTTCAATGTAAAAACCGCCTGATGACGTTGAGCCCTACTGCCAGCATAGTAAGGAGGTGTGCAGGATCCCTTCTGCGCAGTTAGAAAGCTTGTGGCATGACCAGACAGGCTTTGGGTGCAGGTGGAAGACCGAGAGGAGGTTGAGGAGGCAGAAGCAGTGGAGGAACTTTGACATAAAGAGGATTGACGCACAACTCGTGGGGACGGCAAGACTTGGACAGCAGCCCCTTGTCCTGCTGTCACCATAGTTACCCAGTGCCCAGTCAGCGACATGTAACGCCCCTGTCCATGCCTACTCGTCCAAGTGTCTGTGGTGAAATGCACCCTGTCACACACAGAGTTTCTCAAAGAAGCGGTGATGTTGTGTGCGACATGCTGGTGGAGCGCAGGCACACCTTTCTTTGAGAAGTAGTGCCGACTGGGCATCTGGTACTGGGGCACTGCGACGGACATAAGGTCTCGAAAATCCTCTGTGTCCACCAGGCGGAAAGGCAGCATTTCTGTAGCCAAGAGCTTGCAGATGGTGAAATTCAACCTCTTAGCTTTCTCATGGCTAGGAGGAAATGGTCTTTTACTTGTCCACATCTGAGGGACCGAGGGCTGGCTGTTGTGCTTAGACGGGGTTGCTAAGGGTGTCCCCGGCAAACTGCCGGTCTGTGAGGAAGATGCAGGCGGATATGTTAGGTTGCCTTGATCCAAAGGTGGTGCTATCGATGTCGGACAGCGCTCAACACCAGCTGGTGTTACCACCTCCAAAGAAAATGATGACCTGCCAATCACGCTGGCTGTTGCGGGTAAAGAGGTGGCAGGTCTGCGCCCCAAAACAGGTGTGACTGCTGTCCCCCCAGTCACAGAGGATGAAGAAGCCGCGGATGCACAAGATATGGCAGACGGTGGTTGGCCCGGCCGGCTAGGCCGCATTTTAGCACACTGAGCTTCCCACTGCAACTTATGCTTCATGTCCATGTGCCGGTTCATGCATGAAGTACTCAAACTATGTATTTTTTGGCCTCTACTTAGCTTTTGCTGACAAATGTTACAGATAACACGAGTTGGGTCATCTTTATCGATCTGAAAAAATGCCCAGACTATGCAAGGCTTAGCACCCATGCGACCTGAAGAGCCACCACGACTTGTGGTGAGAGGCAGAGTTGTGTTTGAGGATGCAGTTGTTGACGTGCTTCCAGTACTACGTCTCTGTCCAGGAAGGCGCAACCTGACCTCGTCGTCACTAGCATCTTCCTCCACCTCCTCTGCTGACCTCATCTCTTGGCTGACTGTGGGTTGACAGTAAGTGGGATCTCCAACCTCATCATCATCACCCTGTGCGTTATCACACCCGTCGTCCTCAGAGCCAACCTGTTCCTGCCCTGACAAAAAACTAAAGTTGTCGCTCCAATCAGGTGTTTGAGTCTTATCATCGTCTTCCTCATTGTCTCCACCAACAGGAGTTACAGTTTGGGAATGAGGGTCTACATTATGGTCAGAACCTTCTGCGTCTGGTCCTGGATCCGACTCATAAAGATTCTGGGCATCAGTGCAGATCATTTCCTCGTCTGGATTCACAGAAGCGCTGGAGTCGACCTCTGATTCCCAGGCTATAGTATGAGTAAACAGCTCTGCAGACTCAACCATCTGTTCTACCTCATACTCAGACGGGCAGCTGGAGATTTGGGAGCTGTGAGGAAGCAAGTGCGATTGGGGTGACACCTTTGAGGACTGGAGTATTTGTGATGTTGAAGTTGATGTGGAGGAGAGCCCACTTAAAGGAGCACTTGATATCCGTTGAAGCACCTGCTGTTTTTGTGCCTCATCTGGAATTTGTAGCGATTGGCGTGGCCGTAAGAAAGGGATCTTATCACATTGTCCGCTAAAAGAAGTAGACATTTTAGTTTGGCTGGAAGATGGTCTTTCTTCTGAAGATGTTACTGTTGCTTTAACACCTACCCCACGGACACAACCTTTTTTCCCCTTCCCAACACGCCTATTCCCCTTTCCACCAGCAGCAGGCCTTTTTCCACTCATTTTGGTGGTTAACTAATTCACAACTCTGGAGTTGTTTGCACAAAAAAACAATGGATGGGAACCGAGCTGAGTGGCCAAACTGTGGTATTAGGCCAAAACTATTGGCTGGGTTAGATGCAGAAAAAAATTATATTCAATTTGCAACCTGATGGAGGTCAGTATAGATGGACTAATAGAACAAGTCCCACACACAGCTAGAAGCCCAATATTTTTTCAGAGGTAGATGCAGAAAAATTTTTTATTCAGTTTGCAACCTGATGGAGGTCTGTATAGATGGATTAATAGAACAAGTCCCACACACAGCTACAAGCCCAATATTTTTTCAGAGGTAGATGCAGAAAAAAAATATATTCAGTTTGCAACCTGATGGAGGTCAGTATAGATGGACTAATAGAACAAGTCCCACACACAGCTAGAAGCCCAAATATTTTTTCAGAGGTACTGTAGATGCAGATAAAAATTATTTTTAATTTGCAACCTGATGGAGGTCAGTATAGATGGACTAATACAACAAGTCCCACACATAGCTAGAAGCCCAATATTTTTTCAGAGGTAGATGCAGAAAAAAATATATTCAGTTTGCAACCTGATGGAGGTCAGTATAGATGGAGTAATAGAACAAGTCCCACACACAGCTAGAAGCCCAAATATTTTTTCAGAGGTAGATGCAGATAAAAATTATTTTTAATTTGCAACCTGATGGAGGTCAGTATAGATGGACTAATAGAGAAAGTCCCACACACTGCTAGAAGGCCAAATATTTTTTCAGAGCTAGATGCAGATAAAAATTATATTCAATTTGCAACCTGATGGAGGTCAGTATAGATGGACTAATAGAACAAGTCCCACACACAGCTAGAAGCCCAAATATTTTTTCAGAGGTACTGTAGATGCAGATAAAAATTATTTTTAATTTGCAACCTGATGGAGGTCAGTATAGATGGACTAATAGAGGAAGTCCCACACACTGCTAGAAGGCCAAATATTATTTTTTCAGAGCTAGATGCAGAAAAAAATTATATTCAGTTTGCAACCTGATGGAGGTCAGTATAGATGGACTAATAGAGAAAGTCCCACACACTGCTAGAAGGCCACATATTTTTTCAGAGGTAGATGCAGAAAAAAATATATTCAGTTTGCAACCTGATGGAGGTCTGTATAGATGGATTAATAGAACAAGTCCCACACACAGCTAGAAGCCCAATATTTTTTCAGAGGTAGATGCAGAAAAAAATTTATTCAGTTTGCAACCTGATGGAGGTCAGTATAGATGGACTAATACAACAAGTCCCACACACAGCTAGAAGCCCAATATTTTTTCAGAAGTAGATGCAGAAAAAAATATATTCAGTTTGCAACCTGATGGAGGTCTGTATAGATGGATTAATAGAACAAGTCCCACACACAGCTAGAAGCCCAATATTTTTTCAGAGGTAGATGCAGAAAAAAATATATTCAGTTTGCAACCTGATGGAGGTCAGTATAGATGGACTAATACAACAAGTCCCACACACAGCTAGAAGCCCAATATTTTTTCAGAGGTAGATGCAGAAAAAAATATATTCAGTTTGCAACCTGATGGAGGTCTGTATAGATGGATTAATAGAACAAGTCCCACACACAGCTAGAAGCCCAATATTTTTTCAGAGGTAGATGCAGAAAAAAATATATTCAGTTTGCAACCTGATGGAGGTCAGTATAGATGGACTAATACAACAAGTCCCACACACAGCTAGAAGCCCAATATTTTTTCAGAGCTAGATGCAGAAAAAAATTATATTCAATTTGCAACCTGATGGAGGTCAGTATAGATGGACTAATAGAATGATGCTATGCCCAAAAGATTTTACTTCACTAGGTGCAGTAAAAAAATTGGTATTCTATACACAGGTGGTATATCTTGCAACACAGATAGGCTACTCCACTGACTAACACACTCTGCAATAGGCCAAAAAGGATTAGCTTTGCTAGATTCAGCCAAATGCTGTGAAAAACACTTGCACAGCACTGGCACAGACCTGCCTGGCAAAAACTGATAGGAACTGATGTAACCTAGTCCTGAAAAGGACTCCAATTACAATTAGTCTTTACTCTGACAATCTATCTATTTAAGAGCACAGACCTGCCTGATAAAAGTCGTAGGAAATGCTGTAACCTAGTCCTTAAAAGGACTGCAATCACAACTATTCCCTACTCCCAAGCTATCTGTAGATTTGTGCGAAAATTGGCTTGAAATTAACAAGGTATAGCGCACACAGCAACAGCGGTGCCGTCTAACACGCAGCTGCAGCAGTGAGAAAATGGTGGCGACGGGGAAAATGGCTTGGTCTTATAGGGCAAGGACATGTGACATACACTGCCAATGACACATGCCCTTGCTTGTGTGAAAAAAAGCACTTCGCTCCGTGTGTGCGCTGCTGATAGGCTGACAGATTGCACCTCCCCACTGTAAATGCGGGAAAGAGAAAAAAAAAATGGAGATCTTCATTGTTCCTGCAGAGATCCATCCCCTGCCCCTCCCCCCACCCCGCTGTACACTCAAACTGCGTATTAACATTAATTTTCATCATTACTGAGAAAAAATCCAGTTATGATTTTGGTGCACGAACAGTTATCGAACATAACCTCGAACAGCCGAATTTTTCTCAAATTGTTCGTGTTCGCCGAACGGCTCGAACACCGCCCAAAACAGCTCGAATTTGAGATTGGCGAACAGTTCGAGTAGAACAGCGCTCATCTCTACTGTGGATAAGAACTTGCAACTTTTAGCACAACTGGAAGATTCTATGTCCCATTGAATATCTGGATATATAAAATCATAAGGAGCCTATTATTATTTGCTGCCTTTTAAATTTGCTGCAGCATTTCATCCTTTACCAGTTCAGCTATACAGTGGCATGTAAAAGTTTGGGCACCCCTGGTCAAAATCACAGTTATTGTGAACAGTTAAGCAAGTTGAAGATGAAATGATCTCTAAAAGGCATATTGTTAAAGATGACATATTTCAGTTGTATTTTAGGCAAATAAATATATATATTGTCTTTTTTTTTCATTTTAAAAAATTACAATAAGGGAAATGGGCCTATGCAAAAGTTTGGGCACGCTTGGAGATTTGTGTGCTTTGATAATTTTGACCAAGGTTTCTCACCTTAATTAGCCTGTTAGGGTTATGGCTTGTTCACTACCATCGTTAGGAAATGCCAGGTGATGAAAATTTCCCAGCTTTATAAAAACCAAGCCTCCTCTAACTTTATGCCAAAAAATCAGCAGCCATGGGTTATTCTAAGCAGCTGCCTAGCACTCTGAAAATGAAAATGGTGGAGGCCCATAAAGCAGGAGAAGGCTAAAAGAAGATAGCAAAGTGTTTTCAAGTTGCCCTTTCCTCAGTTTGAAATGTAATTAAGAAATGGCAGTTAACAGGAACAGTGAAGGTCAAGATAAGGTCTGGAAGACCAAGCAAAATTTCAGTGAGAGCTGTTCGTACGATTGCTAGAGAGGCAAATCAGAACCCCAGGTTAACCTCAAAAGACCTACAGAAAGATTTAGCAGACTCTAGCTTTGTGGTTCATTGTTCTACTGTTCAGAGACACCTGCACAAATATGACCTTCATGGAGAGTCATCAGAAGAAAACCTCTCCTGCAGCCTCACCATAAAATTCAGCATCAGAAGTATGCCAAAGAACATCTAAACATTTGTAGCTTTATGGAGGCTTGTGCACACGGACACCTTTTAATTTAAATTTTCCCAGGTGCTATTACTTTTTCCCTTGTCATTGTTTGCGCCTCTTGCTGCTATTTTCCATCCCCCTCCTGCTCACATCTTGTCTATTTTTATAACTTTTGTACTAAATTAATTATATGTATTAATAAAGTTGAATTTATCTTCATAGAAAAATTAAAAAAGACTCCGTGTTGTTCACTCTTTGTAACTGCTTTGTGGAGTTATCTGTTTGTATTGGTGCGCAGTTGGTCCAGATGAATTCATGTGCCCACAAACAATATGTTTTTGGGATTGTTTGTTAGAACATCTAAACAAGCCTGATACATTTTGGAAACAAGTTCTGTCGACCGAAAAGGTTAAAATAGAAGTCTTTGGCCACAATGATCAAAGGTATGTGTGGAGAAAAAAGGCCACCAAATTTCAGGAAAATAACATCTCGCCAACTATTAAGCATGGGGGTGGATCAGTCATGCTTTGGAGTTGTGAAGCAGCCGATGGTACAGGGGACATTTCACGGGTAGAGGGAACAATGGATTCAATGAAATTTCAACAAATTCTTGATGCAAACATAACACCATCTGTAAAAAAGCTGAAGTTGAAAAGAGGATGGCTTCTACAAATGGTTAATGATCCTAAACAAACATCAAAATCCACAATAGGCTACCTTAAAAGGTGCAAGCTGAAGGTTTTACAATGGCCCTCACAGTCCCCTCTTCTGAACATCAATGAAAATCTGTGGCAAGACCTCAAAATAGCAGTGCATGCAAGATGACCAAGGAATCTCACAGAACTGGAAGGATTTTCCAAGGAAGAATGGATGAAAATCCCTCAAACAAGAATTGAAAGACTCTTGTCTTGCTACAAAAAGCTTTTACAAGCTGTGATACTTTCAAAAGGGGGTGCTACTAGGTACTAACCATGCATGATGCCCAAACTTTTGCATTGGTCCATTTTCCTTTTTCGTCATTTTTAAAATGTAAAAGATTAAAAAATATATATTTTTTGCCTAAAATACAAAGGAAATCTGTTATCTTTAACTTCAAGCCTTTTAGAGATCATTTCATCTTCAACTTGCTTAACTGTTCACAATAACACAAACTTTGACCAGGGGTGCCCAAACTTTTACATGCCACTGTATTAGGAGGCTTGTAACAAACTCCAATTAAAAGCTTTCCATTATGGTCATCCCCATGTACATTAACCCAGACTGACTCTACATTGTCACAGCTCCCCCCAATATTGTCATTGAGCACAGGTTTTAAGTTGGATCTTACGAAAATACACATCCCTCCACCTTTTTTGTCTTTCCTGTCCTTTCTAACTGTAGTATATCTTTTCATGTTTGTCACCCAGTCATGGCTTTCATCCAGCCAGGTTTCCGTAATACCCATCACATCATATTCCGTGACCAACATAAGAGTCTCCAGTTCATTCATTTTGTTAGCGAGAATTCTTGCATTTGCCAGCAAACATTTAATACTATTAGCACATTTGTTACTCCTACTAAGCACCCTACTTTCCTTGAGTAATGACTTTTTTTTTCAAATTCAAAGTTTATTGAAAGAAAGGATTTTTTCATTTTTATAACAGGAAATGAACATTAAGCGGAGTGACATCATGACCTGGCATACAATTGTAAATTGCAATAAGGAAAATACATTAAACTGAGAATTATGAATAAACATTGATAATTAAGCGCTGGCCTATGATGTATTATTATCTCATCGATAGGTAAAACCATGCGAGAGAAGTAATCAACCTAAGAGAAGGTTTAAAGACCACACATATTAGAACCAGGTGAAACATGCAACCAAGACAAAGAAGAGGGGAAAGAGGGGATGAAAGAAAAAGGTAAACAACATAGATGAAGACATGTTGTATGGGCCACAATGAAAGCCAGGTTCCAGGAGAGGCTACAATAGCAAAATGCAGCCAATTAATATGAGTATATATTATTAAGAGCACTAGTTTCGAATAGATTTGTATAAGGGTGAGGCCAAAAAAGAATCCCAATGGAATCACCTGATGGAAATCCTATTCCTCTCCTCCTGGGTATGTGAGATTAATAGTTCCATTCGATGGATCCTTGCAATTTCTGCGAACCACTCCTCAAGAGACGGGATCACAGTGGACTTCCAATGTCGTGGGATGATGGTTTTAGCTGCTTGGAGCAGATGTCTCAAAAGAGAGTTTTTAAATTTTGATCCGGACATAGGAAACATGAATAGGAGACTAGCTTCTGGTTTATTAGGAACATCTATGCCAGTTACCTCTCGAATTACCTTAAGGACATCTTTCCAGAATGCCTCCAAGGCCATACAGGACCACAAAATGTAGACCATAGTACCCTCGTCAATCCCACAGCGCCAACATAGATTAGAGGTGTTAGGCAACCACTTGGGTAGAACTGATGGAACCCGGTACCATCTTGAGACAATTTCATAATTTGTCTCTTGGGCTTTTGTTGCAATAAGCGACTTGTGTGAAAGACAAAAGCACCTATGCCATTGATCCATAGAGAATTTTTGGTGTAAATCAGACTCCCAAGCTCCATAAAAGTGGGGAAGAGATTCTAGATCTGAGGAGGAAAGTAGTTTCTATAAAATTGAGATTGTATGATTCACCGCTGATGAGGAAATACAGAAGCTCTCAAATGTAGACAAGGGTCTTGTCATATCCGACTAGGTACAGCTCGAAAGAAATGTTGGCGTAATGACTTTTAATGACTATTTCTGTATTGACTTGCTGTAAACATGATACATAGCCATATACTAGCTTCCTGCAGCGTTCCCGAGGACTCATAGTGCATTTCCCATGGATAATGGCCTCCGTTTCACTAATATTCTAGGGTTTGTGTGCTGCAACTGCCTTCTTCAAATTCCACTAAAGATTTTCTATCGGGTTCACGTCAGGTGACTGTGATGGCCACTCCAGAATTTTCCAGGACTTCTTCTGATATCAAGTCTCGGTTAACTCTGATGCTTGGGCTGCTTGTCCTGTTGGAACATCCAATAACACCTAAGCTTCTGCTTCCTCACAGAAGAAATGACATTTTCTCCTAGGATTTCCTGACACTTGATTGAATCCATGTTGCCATCCACACACTGCAGGTTTCCATTGCCAGTGGAAGCAAAGCAGCACAAGAGCATTACAGAGACACCACCATGATTCACTGTAGGCAGGGGGATCTTTTCAGTATACATTTCATTCTTCCTCCTCAAGACATGCCACTGTTCCATAGGCCCAAAAAGGTCTTGTTTTGTTTCAGTGCTCCACAGAACAGAATCCCCAAACTTCTACAGCTTATGTATATGGTTTTGAGCATATTAGAGCTGACTTTTCTTCTGCTTTTGTTTTAGTAGAGATGTAGCCTTGGAGTTTGGGCATTTAGAGCTTCAGCGCCTTACTGTATAAACTGAAACCTCAATGAATGCTGCCACTTGATGGTCTTTGAACACTTGCCTCCTCAGGAATCTGAAGGCAGCCAGTGATAGCTTTTTCTTTCTGCCACCTCCAGGTAGTGAAGCCTGTTCTCCTATAGCTTCAAACTTGAGAACTCAGCTTCCATCTATATCTCAAGGACCATCCAATGCCTTTGTATCCTTTTATTTGTTTGTTCAAAGCAGTAATCTCTTTTCTTAAAGGGATGCTCCACTAATCAAAAAAACCTTCTCAATCAACATATTCACTCATGTAACATAATAACAGCATGTACTCACCACCGGCGCCAGATCTCCAGGGGTTTGCGTGATGTTGTTATATCACGTGAGCTCTGCGGCCAATCAGTTGCCATTAATGGCCCAGTACACTTTCACTTCCTAACATCCGGAGGAGGTCACAGAGCAGCAGTAGTTCTGAATTCTTCTAGCACCGGCGGAGAGTACAGGCAGTTAATATTTTATGAGGGGGAATATAGTGATTGAGAAGGAGTGAGTATTGGACAACCCCTTTAACTTTTTTGGCAACTTTCTTGACTTATATTTCTAACATGCAATCAAACATCACAATCAAAAAAACTCCAGTCCAGGTATTTGATATGTTTTAGCTCAAGGACAACCAATGTGACGCGCCCCTGGGCCTGTGTCGCGAAGCGTTGCGCACGCGGGAGCTTACCCGGAGCCGGATCTCTTGAGGGTTGTAGTCTCGTGGCGGTGATCCGGTCCGTGCCCAGGGAGTCAGACTAAGTGGCGCTGTATTAGCGGTAGATGTTGGACGACTACGCCACCCGTTGAGTACAGCTGAGGAGCTGCTGCTGCAGGGCAGACCGCTGAGGCCGGTGGTAGGATTGTGCAGCGTGATAGTATAACCCCCAACGGGAGGGGTATGGCCTCAGGGCAGCCGACGTGGATGATGGGGGTAGCAGGAACCACTCGGAGACGGTACGGTGTAGTTCAGGGTCTTTACTGGTGACAAAGATAGACCCTCCCGGAGTACTGGCTAGCGATTGGGGCCTGGTCAGTCCTTGAGCAGATGGGATCTCCCCTGGCCAGGCGGAGTTGTAGGCCTCCCAAACTAACGATACTCTTCTGGCTACCTTGCTAGAGGCGGGTATAAGTAGCCCACGTCCCTGAGTGTACCGTGTGGTGCTCACCCGTATGGCCGGTGACTCGGGGCCTTCTAGTAGCTTTCGCTCCACGACGGCGGTGCTGGTCCCACGCGTGTGACCGTGCCTTCGGGTTTCTGGGCCAGAGGACCTGCAATCCCCTGCCGGTCGGTTTCTGCTGCTGGGTAGGAGTTAGTCCCCACAGCCTCGGACTCCGGGTCCGGTGATAACTTCTCAGTCAGGGCGAGCTCTGCAGCTGCCAGCCCCTGACTCCTTGTAGCACTGCTCCCACAGAGCTCCTGTTGTTTCTTCCTATGCTGCTTCTCTTCTCTACTTCTTCTCTACTCACTAACCCTGCCTCAGCCCTAGGTTTATATAGGGGAAGTTCTTCCCCTCCCAGGACTGGGCAGGAGGTGTGGCATGCATAGGATCCCTGACCAAGAGACCTCCCACCTGCTCTCAGACGTAATATCTCTATCACTGTGGCAACCAGACCCCTGGGGTGTCACAAATGCACCTAATGAAGCCCTTGATGACACCTGATCTGCAAATATGTGATCTTCTTGCTTTTATGAAGGACTCTACTAAGGGGGTTGATTAATTCTGCAACTATAGTAATCACTGAAAGTTGCATTTTGTGTTACATTTGGAGAAACCACTGGTTATATTAATTGTTCTTGCTTAATTGATTTATTGCAAATAGCAGAAAGTTAGAAAATTTTGTTAATAAACTTAATTTGCATTGGGGGTTGAATAAGTTTCACTGCATTTGTATGTGTCATACAGCAATTAGGAGAGGTCCAACTACAGAATCAATTGATGAGAAGAGATGGCACCCAATAAGTGCAACGCTATAGGATCTCAGTATAATTGCGCTGTGAAACAGTAAGGACAAGGTCTAGAGGCTTGAATGGTCAGTTAAGAGCTAATGATTAGTGTTGAGCGAATATGCTCGACACTGCTCGGTACTCGCCCGAGCATTTCACTACTCGGAATGTTCGGCGAGCACCGAGCATTTCCGGGTTACTCGGGCGGGAGCTCGGGTCTCCGCACTGCACGTTTGGCGCTCTTTACAGAGCCAATGAACATGCAGGGATTGCCAGCCAGTCACTGTAATGCCGCAGCCATGTTGTTTGTGGGCATTACAGTGATTGGCTGGCCGCACAGCGTCACCTCGAGTATTTAAAACGGGGCGCCGCCATCTTGGACACAGTCGCTCCGGATCAGCCAGTGTAGGGTCAGTGCTGCTGAGCTAGGGAGAGATTTATACTCCAAAATAGCTAGTGTAGGGTCTCTAAAGACTGCCAAATCAAACAAACAGTCCTTCTCAGGACTAATATCCATCCCAGATATCAGGCAGGCAAGCTGTATAGGAGACGCAGTGGTTATACCAGCAAACGCTGCATTACAGTCCTGTGTGCTCCAGTTGGTCAAATTGCTCGACTTATCACCACGGTCTCAGGGGCCAGGAAAAATTATTTATTTTTTCATCTAAATCCTGTACTTTTTTTTTCCTCAGTCAGACTGTCCAAATACGCATCTTATTAACCTTTTGGTATTCCCCCCCCCCCAAAAAAAAAAATTGAGTGTGTCTGTGACTGGTCAGACACCAATATATCTGTTTAAAAGAGTCTGGTGTAGGCCAGAAAAATAGAACTGTGGTTTTGCAGTTCCACGGGTCAAATCTCTGTATTATCCTGTTTTTGGCATTTTTTGGCGTAAAAAAAATTGTAATAGTGTCTCCCTGACTGGTCAAGTAATAATAAGAAAAAACGCAGCACTACTGGACCTGGGTGCTTGAGTTGGGTCCAAAGCCTTGAGATATAGTGATAACCTCAGCACACCAAATGATATAAAAGGTACTTTTATTAGCAGTCCACAGTAAAGACGTTTCGGTCAACACGACCTTCATCAGTGTACTGCATGTAAACAGAAATATACAGAAATAGAGACATTACAATAATTGTAAAATTACAATTAATATATGTTAGACATATATAAAGAGAAGAGGTCTATGTGTCTATGTAACCTTTATCCAGCAAATAAAACAAGAAGAACGGAGCAACCTACCAAATTACTGGGATGGGAGCAGGAAAAAGGAAGGAGATGGGACCCAATACTGGGGATCCTATGGAGAGAGTGCATGTTATAAAGTTATGTGGAGCTGGAATAGGGTGAGGGCTATAAGAGAGCTAAACATACCGTATTTGTAAAGAGCCTGGAGTGAAGTGCTGCCTGGATCGCGGTATCCACCGCTGGATATTTGCAGGGTGTACGTATAGAGGGACTGTCTATAAGTATGGGTGAAGGGGAGGAGGGTTTAGCTGTCAGCCAATGAGAGGAGTGGATGTGCCGGTGAATCGCGCTATTAGCGGTGACGTCACAGGAAGTGACGCGAAACGGGGAGGTGCCGGCTTCTGATTGGTCCGGTGCCGCGCTTGCGCACATGCGTGCGTGTCAGTCGGCGTGCAGGTGCGTTCCAGGGACCAGGAAGTGGTTTCTGTATTGGAGTATGTGATACACTGCCGGAAACAAGAAGCAGGAAGCGTTTCACCATCGGGAGAGGGGGTAGTAGAGAGCAGGAGAGGTATGGGAGGACGAGGGTGGGTATGGATCCATGATCTGTAACATGAAATAAATTATCAGTTGAAGTTACATGGCACAACACAGTCAAAAGCACATCACAATATTGTTATGATATCCTGTAATAGGTAGGTATGTATCAATCATGATCCTCATGATGAATACCAAATAAAGATTCAATATTAACCCATTCGAGAATAAGAGGAGTATCCACACATAAGCTAAAGGTCCCTGCTTGAGCAATATAGGATCTGGTGAATTTATATCAATGAGTGAAGATAATAATCCTAGTGTGGTCAAATTACCATATACTAGGTGAATATGCGTCAATCATGATCCTACTGATAAAAGACAAAATCAAGATTAGATATTGACCCATTATGGAGTAGGAGGGATATACTCATATAAGCTAAGGTCCCTATTTGAGCAATTTAGGATCAGGTGAATTTAAATGAATGAATGGAGATCATAATCCTTGTTGAGCCCTTTGGGATGAAGGGACTGCAGTTCATGAATCCAAAATGCCTCTCTCTGTTTGAGGGTTTGGATTCGATTACCCCCACGGCGGGGTGGTCTGATCTGCTCTATGACTTGAAATCGTAATTGGGACACATTGTGTCCTGCTGCTATGAAGTGTTGGGGAATAGGTAGAAGTAGATTTTTGCATCTGATGGTGGATTTGTGTTTGGAAATTCTGTCTTTGATAGGTTGAGTTGTTTCCCCTACGTAGACCAGGCCACAGGGGCATTTCACTAGGTATACAACAAAATTCGTGTCGCAGGTATAGTAATCCTTAATTGTGTATTTCTTGCCTGTTTGTGGGTGATGGATAGTATCCCCTCTAAGGATATTGTGGCACTGATGGCAATGTAGACATGGGAAGGTTCCTTTCTTAGGGGTTTGTAGGAATCTTTGCCGGGGACCGAGGGACGTTGTCCCTATGTCAGCTCGGACTAATGAGTCTCTAATGTTAGGTGCTCTTTTAAAGCAAGGTAGGAAAGGTTGATGAAAGGATTTGATGGTAGGGTAGCCTGTTTGAAGAATATTCCAATGTTTGCGTATCGTGCGGTGTATAGTGTAAGCTAGGGGGTGATATGTGTGTACAAATGGAATGCGATCGGATGCGTCTTGTCGTGGTTGTGTCCGGTGGTGCTGTGATTCGTGTAGAAGATCCTGAGGGTATCCTCTTTCTACAAATTTCTGTGTCATTTCTTTTACTCTGACTTCACGTAATGTCGTGTCTGTCACAATACGTTCAACCCTCCGGAATTGTGATTTGGGAATGGCATGTTTCATGGGGGTTGGGTGGTTACTTGAAAAATGTAGGAGTGTGTTGCGATCTGTGGGTTTCCTGTAGATGTCAGTGGTCAATAGTCCTGAAGCATCTTTGATAACTAAAGTATCTAGAAAGTTGATCTGATGTGGGTGATGGTTGAGAGTGAAATGTAAGCCTGGACAGGAGGTATTAAGAGCCATGAAGAATTCATCTAAGGTGTCCTGGGAACCTGTCCAGATACAGAAGATGTCATCTATGTATCGTTTCCATAGAATGGAATGTTCTTGAAACAGTAAATTACTGTATACAAACTGTGTCTCAAAGGTGGACATGTAAGAGTTTGCGTAAGGGGGGGCTACATTAGAGCCCATTGCGGTCCCCTTGGTCTGTATGTAAAATGTATCCTGAAAGAGGAAGTAGTTATTTGTAAGGACTATTGTTAGGAGTTCTACGGTTAAGTCAATTATTGATGGTCTATCAAGACACTCAAACAAGTTCCTCCAGAAGCCATCTTAGTGTCTCTAGACGTCACCAGTCTCTATACTTCGATTCCCCATGATCGGGGTATCCAAGCAGTCACACAAATGTTGAGAGACTCAGATACCAACCCATCAATAATTGACTTAACCGTAGAACTCCTAACAATAGTCCTTACAAATAACTACTTCCTCTTTCAGGATACATTTTACATACAGACCAAGGGGACCGCAATGGGCTCTAATGTAGCCCCCCCTTACGCAAACTCTTACATGTCCACCTTTGAGACACAGTTTGTATACAGTAATTTACTGTTTCAAGAACATTCCATTCTATGGAAACGATACATAGATGACATCTTCTGTATCTGGACAGGTTCCCAGGACACCTTAGATGAATTCTTCATGGCTCTTAATACCTCCTGTCCAGGCTTACATTTCACTCTCAACCATCACCCACATCAGATCAACTTTCTAGATACTTTAGTTATCAAAGATGCTTCAGGACTATTGACCACTGACATCTACAGGAAACCCACAGATCGCAACACACTCCTACATTTTTCAAGTAACCACCCAACCCCCATGAAACATGCCATTCCCAAATCACAATTCCGGAGGGTTGAACGTATTGTGACAGACACGACATTACGTGAAGTCAGAGTAAAAGAAATGACACAGAAATTTGTAGAAAGAGGATACCCTCAGGATCTTCTACACGAATCACAGCACCACCGGACACAACCACGACAAGACGCATCCGATCGCATTCCATTTGTACACACATATCACCCCCTAGCTTACACTATACACCGCACGATACGCAAACATTGGAATATTCTTCAAACAGGCTACCCTACCATCAAATCCTTTCATCAACCTTTCCTACCTTGCTTTAAAAGAGCACCTAACATTAGAGACTCATTAGTCCGAGCTGACATAGGGACAACGTCCCTCGGTCCCCGGCAAAGATTCCTACAAACCCCTAAGAAAGGAACCTTCCCATGTCTACATTGCCATCAGTGCCACAATATCCTTAGAGGGGATACTATCCATCACCCACAAACAGGCAAGAAATACACAATTAAGGATTACTATACCTGCGACACGAATTTTGTTGTATACCTAGTGAAATGCCCCTGTGGCCTGGTCTACGTAGGGGAAACAACTCAACCTATCAAAGACAGAATTTCCAAACACAAATCCACCATCAGATGCAAAAATCTACTTCTACCTATTCCCCAACACTTCATAGCAGCAGGACACAATGTGTCCCAATTACGATTTCAAGTCATAGAGCAGATCAGACCACCCCGCCGTGGGGGTAATCGAATCCAAACCCTCAAACAGAGAGAGGCATTTTGGATTCATGAACTGCAGTCCCTTCATCCCAAAGGGCTCAACAAGGATTATGATCTCCATTCATTCATTTAAATTCACCTGATCCTAAATTGCTCAAATAGGGACCTTAGCTTATATGAGTATATCCCTCCTACTCCATAATGGGTCAATATCTAATCTTGATTTTGTCTTTTATCAGTAGGATCATGATTGACGCATATTCACCTAGTATATGGTAATTTGACCACACTAGGATTATTATCTTCACTCATTGATATAAATTCACCAGATCCTATATTGCTCAAGCAGGGACCTTTAGCTTATGTGTGGATACTCCTCTTATTCTCGAATGGGTTAATATTGAATCTTTATTTGGTATTCATCATGAGGATCATGATTGATACATACCTACCTATTACAGGATATCATAACAATATTGTGATGTGCTTTTGACTGTGTTGTGCCATGTAACTTCAACTGATAATTTATTTCATGTTACAGATCATGGATCCATACCCACCCTCGTCCTCCCATACCTCTCCTGCTCTCTACTACCCCCTCTCCCGATGGTGAAACGCTTCCTGCTTCTTGTTTCCGGCAGTGTATCACATACTCCAATACAGAAACCACTTCCTGGTCCCTGGAACGCACCTGCACGCCGACTGACACGCACGCATGTGCGCAAGCGCGGCACCGGACCAATCAGAAGCCGGCACCTCCCCGTTTCGCGTCACTTCCTGTGACGTCACCGCTAATAGCGCGATTCACCGGCACATCCACTCCTCTCATTGGCTGACAGCTAAACCCTCCTCCCCTTCACCCATACTTATAGACAGTCCCTCTATACGTACACCCTGCAAATATCCAGCGGTGGATACCGCGATCCAGGCAGCACTTCACTCCAGGCTCTTTACAAATACGGTATGTTTAGCTCTCTTATAGCCCTCACCCTATTCCAGCTCCACATAACTTTATAACATGCACTCTCTCCATAGGATCCCCAGTATTGGGTCCCATCTCCTTCCTTTTTCCTGCTCCCATCCCAGTAATTTGGTAGGTTGCTCCGTTCTTCTTGTTTTATTTGCTGGATAAAGGTTACATAGACACATAGACCTCTTCTCTTTATATATGTCTAACATATATTAATTGTAATTTTACAATTATTGTAATGTCTCTATTTCTGTATATTTCCGTTTACATGCAGTACACTGATGAAGGTCGTGTTGACCGAAACGTCTTTACTGTGGACTGCTAATAAAAGTACCTTTTATATCATTTGGTGTGCTGAGGTTATCACTATATCCCTGACTGGTCAGACACCAATATATCTGTTTAAAAGAGTCCGGTGTAGGCCATAAAAATATAACTGTGGTTTTGCAGTTCTACGGGTCAAATCTCTGTATTATCGTGTTTTTGGCATTTTTTGCTGTTAAAAAAAACAGTAATAGTGTCTCCCTGACTGGTCAGACACCAATATATCTGTTTAAAATAGTCTGGTGTAGGCCAGAAAAATATAACTGTGGTTTTGCAGTTCCATGGTTCAAATCTCTGCATTATCCAGCTTTTGGTATTTTTTCCGTAAAGAAAAACAGTAATAGTGTCTCCCTGACTGGTCAGACACCAACATATCTGTTTAAAAGAGTCTGGAGTAAGCCAGAAGAATTTAACTGTGGTTTTGCAGTTCCACGGTTCAAATCTCTGTATTATCCAGCTTTTGGTATTTTTTCCATAGAGAAAAACAGTAATAGTGTCTCCCTGACTGGTCAGACACCAATATATCTGTTTAAAAGAGTCTGGTGTAAGCCAGAAAAATATAACTGTGGTTTTGCAGTTCCACGGTTCAAATCTCTGTATTATCCAGCTTTTGGTATTTTTTCCGTAAAGAAAAACAGTAATAGTGTCTCCCTGATTGTTCAGACACAAATATATCTGTTTGAAAGAGTCTGGTGTAGGCCAGAGAAATATAACCGTGGTTTTGCAGTTCCACGGTTCAAATCTCTGTATTATCCAGCTTTTGGTATTTTTTCCGTAAAGAAAAACAGTAATAGTGTCTCCCTGATTGTTCAGACACAAATATATCTGTTTGAAAGATTCTGGTGTAGGCCAGAAAAATATAACTGTGGTTTTGCAGTTCCACGGTTCAAATCTCTGTATTATCCAGCTTTTGGTATTTTTTCCGTGAAGAAAAACAGTAATAGTGTCTCCCTGATTGTTCAGACACAAATATATCTGTTTGAAAAATTCTGGTGTAGGCCAGAAAAATATAACTGTGGTTTTGCAGTTCCACGGTTCAAATCTCTGTATTATCCAGCTTTTGGTATTTTTCCCGTAAAGAAAAACAGTAATAGTGTCTCCCCGACTGGTCAGACACCAATATATCTGTTTAAAAGAGTCTGGTGTAAGCCAGAAAAATATAACTGTGGTTTTGCAGTTCCACGGTTCAAATCTCTGTATTATCCAGCTTTTGGTATTTTTTCCGTAAAGAAAAACAGTAATAGTATCTCCCTGATTGTTCAGACACAAATATATCTGTTTGAAAGAGTCTGGTGTAGGCCAGAGAAATATAACCGTGGTTTTGCAGTTCCACGGTTCAAATCTCTGTATTATCCAGCTTTTGGTATTTTTTCCATAAAGAAAAACAGTAATAGTGTCTCCCTGATTGTTCAGACACAAATATATCTGTTTGAAAGATTCTGGTGTAGGCCAGAAAAATATAACTGTGGTTTTGCAGTTCCACGGTTCAAATCTCTGTATTATCCAGCTTTTGGTATTTTTTCCGTAAAGAAAAACAGTAATAGTGTCTCCCTGACTGGTCAGACTCCAATATATTTGTTTAAAAGAGTCTGGTGTAAGCCAGAAAAATATAATTGTGGGTTTTCAGTTCCACGGTTCAAATGTCTGTATTATCCAGCTTTTGGTATTTTTCCCGTAAAGAAAAACAGTAATAGTGTCTCCCTGATTGTTCAGACACAAATATATCTGTTTGAAAGATTCTGGTGTAGGCCAGAAAAATATAACTGTGGTTTTGCAGTTCCACGGTTCAAATCTCTGTATTATCCAGCTTTTGGTATTTTTTCCGTGAAGAAAAACAGTAATAGTGTCTCCCTGATTGTTCAGACACAAATATATCTGTTTGAAAAATTCTGGTGTAGGCCAGAAAAATATAACTGTGGTTTTGCAGTTCCACGGTTCAAATCTCTGTATTATCCAGCTTTTGGTATTTTTCCCGTAAAGAAAAACAGTAATAGTGTCTCCCCGACTGGTCAGACACCAATATATCTGTTTAAAAGAGTCTGGTGTAAGCCAGAAAAATATAACTGTGGTTTTGCAGTTCCACGGTTCAAATCTCTGTATTATCCAGCTTTTGGTATTTTTTCCGTAAAGAAAAACAGTAATAGTATCTCCCTGATTGTTCAGACACAAATATATCTGTTTGAAAGAGTCTGGTGTAGGCCAGAGAAATATAACCGTGGTTTTGCAGTTCCACGGTTCAAATCTCTGTATTATCCAGCTTTTGGTATTTTTTCCATAAAGAAAAACAGTAATAGTGTCTCCCTGATTGTTCAGACACAAATATATCTGTTTGAAAGATTCTGGTGTAGGCCAGAAAAATATAACTGTGGTTTTGCAGTTCCACGGTTCAAATCTCTGTATTATCCAGCTTTTGGTATTTTTTCCGTAAAGAAAAACAGTAATAGTGTCTCCCTGACTGGTCAGACTCCAATATATTTGTTTAAAAGAGTCTGGTGTAAGCCAGAAAAATATAATTGTGGGTTTTCAGTTCCACGGTTCAAATGTCTGTATTATCCAGCTTTTGGTATTTTTCCCGTAAAGAAAAACAGTAATAGTGTCTCCCTGATTGTTCAGACACAAATATATCTATTTGAAAGATTCTGGTGTAGGCCAGAAAAATATAACTGTGGTTTTGCAGTTCCACGGTTCAAATCTCTGTATTATCAACTTTTGGGCCTTTTTTACATTAAAAAAAACAGTTTGAGTGTGTCGCTGACTGTTCTGCCCCAAATATATCTATTAAAAATAGTCTGGTGTATGCCAGTAAATTAGAACTGTGGTTTTGCAGTTCCACAGTTCAAATCTCTGTATTATCCAGCTTTTGGCCTATTTACGTAAAAATAAAAAAAAATAGTGTCTCCTTTTCTGTTCAGTCACAAATATATCTGTTTAAAAGATTCTGGTGTAGGCCAGAGAAATAGAACTGTGGTTTTCCTCTTCCACGGTTCTAATCTCTTTTTTATTACCCTTTTGCCATTGATACTGCGAGTGTAAGCTATTTTACTTTATTTACAATGGGCAAGGCGCGCGGCAAGGGACGTGGAACTGGACGCTCTGGTGATGGTGCGTGTAGAGGACGGGGCCGTGGCCAAGGTGAAAATGTGCCACAACCAACAGCCACATCTTCTCGCTCCCACTTCTTGACCAAATTACTAGGGAACCACACTACAACACCAGCATTGCGAACCGATCAGTGTGAACAGGTTATTAATTGGATAGCAGGTAATACTTCCAGTTACCTGGGCACCACCACCTCCGGTCTGTCTTCCACACGGTCAAGTTTTAGTAGCCGTGAGTTTCGACCGCATACTCCTCCTCACCCTGATGCTCCTTCCTCCCACCATGCCGAGTGTCGTCAGACAGCAACTGATCCCACACTTGGACACTCTGAAGAGCTGTTCACTGGTCCATTTCCATATTTGTGCCCCTCGCGTGCTCCGCTTGATGTGGTGGAAGAGGAGATCCCATGTAGCGATGCCCAAATATTTGAACAGCCACGGCCACAGGAAGTCGACGCTGGCAATTTGTCACAAGAGGTGGACGATGACGAGACACAATTGCCACGAAGTGAGGAGGAGGTTCGTGGTGCACAAGTGGAAGAGGAGGAGGTGGTGGATGATCTAGTAACTGACCCAACGTGGCAGGAGGACACGCAGAGCGAGGTCAGCAGCACACAGGGGGAGGAAGGCAGGGAACCCCAACAGGCAGGAAGAAGCAGTGTGGTGGCCGCACACAGAAGGCGGGCAACCGTTCCCCGTAACACCAAAACGAGGGACGTTGCCAGTACAACCGGTAGGTCTTCCAGAGTCTGGAACTTTTTTAAAGACTGTGCTAATAACCCCAAAAAGGCCATTTGTACCACCTGCCATGCCAGCATCAGCAGGGGTGACAAAGCTACCAGCCTGACCACCACCAGCATGATCAGGCACATGGCAGCAAAGCACCCAACTTTGTGGGGCGAACCCAGGGGTCCACGACCAGTGTCAGCGGGTGTCACCACTGCTTCTTCCGCTGTTGTGCGTGTAAGAGAACCCCCTGTTGTGCATGCAAGGCAATCCCCTGTCCATACTGCATGCAAAGATGCCTCCTCCTCTCAGTCTTCACTTGTTATGGCAGTTTCTCAAGAAATAGCATCAACGTCCACGTGCACGTCCCACCGCAGCGTTCAATTGTCCATATCCCAGAGCTTTGAACGAAAGCGCAAATTCGCAGCAAACGCCCCACAGGCCACAGTCCTAAATTCGCACATTTCACGACTTCTTGCGTGTGAAATGCTGCCTTTTAGGCTGGTGGAGACGGAATCCTTCCGCAACCTTATGGCGGTGGCCATCCCTCGGTACTCGGTCCCCAGCCGACACCATTTTGCCCAGTGTGCCATCCCCGCACTACACAAGCACGTGTCCCAAAACATCTGCCGTGCCCTCAACAACGCAGTTACTGGGAGAGTCCACCTGACAACGGACACGTGGACAAGTGCTTGTGGCCAGGGATGGTACATCTCCCTGACGGCACACTGGGTAAACATAGTGGAAGGCGGGACCCAGTCGGACCTTGGGATGGAACACATCCTCCCCACACCGAGGATTGCAGGCCCTATGTCAGTCAGAGTTGCCCCCACAGTGTACAGCTCCTGCGCATCCTCCTCCTCCTCCTCATGTTCAGCCTCCATCTCAGATATCACCACATCAGTTACAAGCTGGAAGCACTGCAGTACTGCCTCAGCCAAGCGGCAACAGGCTGTGCTGAAACTCATAAGCTTAGGTGATAAACCTCACACTGCTTGTGAGTTGTGGACAGCTGTGAAAGAGCAGGCAGATCTGTGACTGAGACCGCTGAACCTACATCCAGGCATGGTCGTGTGTGACAATGGCTGTAACCTGGTGGCGGTTCTGAGGCGAGATCACACACGTACCATGCCTGGCTCATGTGCTTAACCTCGGGGTTCAGCGGTTTCTTAAATCGTACCCCGAGTTGCCAGATCTGCTCGTCAAAGTACGCCGCCTGTCAGCTCATTTTTGCAAGTCGGCTACAGCTTCCGCCGCCCTTGCTGTGTTGCAGCAGCGTTTGCAGCTTCCGGCACACCGACTGGTGTGTGATGTCCCCACAGGTTGGAACTCTACCCTCCACATGATGCAAAGGATTTGTGAGCAGAAGAGAGCAGTTGTGGAGTACCAGCTGCAACAAGGCCGTCGATATTCAGGTCAGACTCCACACATAAGATCTCAGGAGTGGACCTGGATGTCTGACATATGTACCATCCTGACAAACTTTGAGGAGTCCACCAAGATGGTGAGTGGCAATGACGCCATCATTAGCATTAGCCTTCCACTTGTCTGTCTTTTGCAATGTTCTCTGCAGAGAATTAAAGAGGAGCCAGAGTATGATGAGATGGATCAAGAAGCCGTAGCGGGCGATTACACACAGCCCAGCCTCATCTCATCCCAACGTGCATTGGGGGACAAAGAGGGAGAGGAGGAGGAGAAGGAAGAATAGGAACTGGTATCATGCGCTGTAGACAGTAGTACCTGTACAACTGTCATACCGTCGGTTCAGCGTGAGTGGCCTGAGGAGAGGCAGGAGGAGGAGGAGGAGAGCATGGTCAGTCGTCATCTTGGTAAGGACACGGAAGTCTTGCCCGTTACCAGTCTGGCACGCATGGCTGACTTTATGTTACGCTGCCTTAACCATGACCCTCGCGTTGCAAATATGTTGGGTGACAGTCATTACTGGTTGGTGACACTTTTAGACCCCCGCTACAAGGAGAACTTTCACTCTCTTATTCCTGAGGTGGAGAGGTCTACAAAAATGGGGCAGTACCAGAAGGCCCTTGCTGCAGAACTGTTAAAAAAATTCCCATCTGAACACACTAACGGCAGAGGTCACAGTTCGTTGCCCAACCAAGGCGTACAGGTGAGAGAGACGCAACTCCAATCCAGCAGAGGCAGGGGAACACTTTCAACGTTCTGCGACCTCCACCATTCTTCCAAGGGGCATTAAAACCATCTTGTTAAGCTACTCCGACCTCCACCACTTCTCCAAGGGGCATTAAAACCGTCTTGTTAAGCTACTGCGACCTCCACCACTTCTCCAGGGGGCATTAAAACCATCTTGTTAAGCTACTGCGACCTCCACCATTCCTCCAAGGGGCATTAAAACCATCTTATTAAGCTTCTGCGACCTCCACCACTTCTCCAAGGGGCATTAAAACTGTCTTGTTAAGCTACTGTGACCTCCACCACTTTTCAAAGTGGCATTAAAACCGTCTTGTTAAGCTACTGCGACCTCCACCATTCTTCCAAGGGGCATTAAAACCGTCTTGTTAAGCTACTGCGACCTCCACCACTTCTCAAAGGGGCATTAAAACCATCTTGTTAAGCTACTGCGACCTCCACCACTTTTCCAAGGGGCATTAAAACCGTCTTGTTAAGCTACTGCGACCTCCACCACTTTTCCAAGGGGTATTGATATTGTCTTTTTATTCCACTACGACCTCCACCATTCTTCCAACGGGCATTGCATTTCCTCCAAATTTTAGTCAGCTTTTGCTTTTCAATGCATTTGCGAACACTAAGGGAGACCCACTCCCCAATAATGGGTAGAAGGTTTTTAGTATGCTGTAATCCATGTCTGTTTCAAGGGGCATTGCAGTTCCTCATAATTTTTGGAAAGCCTTCCATTCACTGCTTAGGCCAACAGTGCACAGGAGACCCAGTTGCTATAAATGGAAAAAACGGTTTAGTTAAGGCCCTCTGACCTCCATGTCACTTCCAAGGGGCATTGGAGTGCCTCAAAATTTTTGGTAGGCATTGCACTCACTGCATGCCCTTTAACTTTGTAGCCGAACCGCTCCTTTTGGTACAGAAACATATCCTACAAGACATGTGTGGTTGACTGGCCTGATATTGATGTGAATGGTCCCTGTTCCTCCTGCTCTTTCTCCTTTGCCACCACCTCATCCATCATTCTTCACCTGAAGCTTTGTTTTAACGGGAGTCATAGAACTGGGATAGTAGCAGGAAAACATCCAGCAATCCTCGGAGGAGATAGGATATGCGCCAAAACGCTGACCACCTCAGGCCTAGCCGCTACTACATACATGCGCTTGCATTCCAAGAAAACAAAGCAGATGCTAACTTCTATCATCATCATGCTCCTCACCTTGGCACTCTCAACTCCCCTGATGGAGAAGCCAGGGCCCTCCGGAGGAGTCTGGATCTCTGGTGGGCTCGTCCAATGCTGCCCTAAAGCAGGCCGGGCTAAGAAAAGTGTGTGGGGGGATGTTCCAAGGAGAAATGGGGGCGGCTGGGGAGCGTGTGTGGACACCCTGCCGCGGGGAGGCTGGGGACTGAGTATGGACACCCGGCCGCCCCCTGGCAGCTGGGGACCAAGCGTGGACACCCGGCCACCGGGCGGCTGGGGACTGAGTATGGATACCTCGCTGCCGAAGCAGCCATGAGGTAGTGGCCAGCTTTGGCCTCCTCCAAACTAAAAGGCCCCATTTCAAGTGCAAGCTAGCAGTATGGTATTGCAGCCTGGGGGTGGGTGGGTGTTTGGTTGCACACTTACGCTTGCATTCCAAGAAAACAAAGCAGATGCTAACTTCTATCATCATCATCATGCTCCTCACCTTGGCACTCTCAACTCCCCTGATGGAGAAGCCAGGGCCCACCGGAGGAGTCTGGTTCTCTGGTGGGCTCGTCCAATGCTGCCCTAAAGCAGGCCGGGCAAAGAAAAGTGTGTGGGGGGATGTTCCAAGGAGAAATAGGGGCGGCTGGGGACCGTTTATGGACACCTGGCCAACCCCTGGCGGCTGGAGACCGAGCGTGGACACCCGGCCGCCGGGCGGCTGGGGACTGAGTATGGATACCTCGCTGCCGAAGCAGCCATGAGGTAGTGGCCAGCTTCGGCCTCCTCCAAACTAAAAGGCCCCATATCAAGTGCAAGCAAACTAGCAGTATGGTTTCGCAGCCTGGGGGTGGGTGTGTGGCAGGCTGCATACTTGCGCTTGCATTGCAAGGAATGGAGGAGGTACAATTGAACGCTGCCCTGGGACAAGGACTTGCACGGGGATAGTTGCAAGTCTGCATCTTCTGATGCGGAAAGGATCACTTCTGATGGGCACACTTTTAGGCAGTGACCTGGGTGTCAGAGATGCTTCCAGGGGTCTTCCCAATGCTGTTCCCATGTCTTTTCAGCACTGCATGCATGTGTCACACAGCACATGGCCAGATAAGATTGTAAAATGTTAAAATGACATTTCCCGGTGAATGCATTTGTCACGGTTGAAAGCAATACAAAAGTGCAAAAACACATGAAAAATGCTACTTGTGAACATAGCCCAAGGTGTGGAGGAGTATTTTTGTTTTTGGTTATTTATTTTACCTTATACACAAGTCTTTACCCTGGAAAGGAAGTTCCTTAGCATATTTCACAGGAAAACCGTTTCAGTTTAGTTTTTGAACGTTTTATTGTGAGCCCGTAAAAGTGGCTTAATACCTCTGACCACGTTGTTGACAGCAGTGACCTGGGGGGCAAAAATGCTTCCTGGGGCGATGCCCATGCTGTCCCCATGTCTTTTTCGGTCACTTTTTAGGCTTTCTACAGACTGCCGGGGGTGCCGCCGCAAAAATGCTCGGGTATCCCATAGACTAACATTGGGCTCGTTGCTCGGGTCGAGCACCCGAGTATCACGGCGAGCTCGGCCCGAGCTTCGAGCGCCCGAGCATTTCAGTGCTCACTCAACACTACTAATGATATTTAATGTAGACAAACAAAAATATGACAGCAATGTGTTTCAACCACCCTCCGTGGTCTTCATCAGGCTTACAGTGGCATGTTAAAGTTTTGGAACCCTTGGTCAAAACTACTGTTATTGTGAACAGTTAAGCAAGTTGAAGATGAAATGATCTCTGAAAGACCTAAAGTTAAAGATGACACATTTCCTTTGTATTTTAGGCAAAAAAAAATATTGTCATCTTTTACATTTTAAAAATTACAAAAAGGAAAATTGACCGATTTCCAAAGTTTGGGTACTCTGCATGGTTAGTACCTAGTAGCACCCCCCTTTGAAAGTATCACAGCTTGTAAACCAGACAAGAGTCTTTCAATTCTTGTTTAAGGGATTTTCATCCATACTACCTTGGAAAATTCTTCCAGTTGTTTGAGATTCCTGGTTCGTCTTGCATTCACTGCTATTTTGAGGTCTAGCCACAGCTTTTCAATGATGTTCAGATCAAGGGACTGTGAGGGCCTTCAGCTTGTGCCTTTTGATGTAGTTTATTGTGGATTTTGACATGTGTTTAGCATCATTATCCATTTGTAGAAACCATCCTATTTTCAGGATCCCCATGCCATTGGCTGCAACACAAATCCAAAGCATGATTGATCCACCCTCATGCTTAATGGTTGGCAAGATGTTCTATTCCTGAAATTCTGTGCCCTTTTTTCTCCACGCATACCTTTTATCATTGTGGCCAAAGAGTTCTGTATTAATCTCATTGGTCCACAGGACTTGTTTCCACAATGCATTAGGCTTGTTTAGATGTTCTTTTGCATACTTCTGATGCTGAATTTTATGGTGAGATTGCAGGAGAGGTTTTCTTCTGATGACTCTGCCATGAATGCAATATTTGTTTAGGTGTCTCTGAACAGTAGAATAATGTAATACAACTTCAGAGTCTAATAAACCTTCCTGAAGGTCCTTTACAGGGGTTCTGATTTGCCTCTCTAGCAATCCTACGAGCAGCTCTTACTGAAATTTTGCTTGGTCTTCCAGACCTTATCTTGACCTCCACTGTTCCTGTTAACTGCCATTTCTTAATTTCCTTTTTTAACTGAGGAAATGGCAACTTGAAAATGCTTTGCTATCTTCTTATAGCCTTTTCCTGCTTTGTGTGCCTCCACCATTTTCAGAGTGCTAGGCAGCTGCTTAGAAGGACCCATGGCTGCAGTTTTTTGGCACAAGGTTAGAGGAGGCTGGGTTTTTTAAAGCTGGGAAAGTTGCATCACCTGGCCTTTCATGACGATGATTGTGAACAAGCCATAACCCTAACAGGCTAATTAAGGTCTGAAACCTTGGTCAAAGTTTTCTGAGCACACAAATCTTCAAGGATGCCAAAACTTTTGCATTGGCCTATTTTCCTTTTTGTAATTTTTAAAATGTAAAAAATTACAATATATATTTTTTCTTAAAATACAAAGGAAATGTGTCATCTTTAACTTTAGCCCTTTTAGGGATCATTTCATCTTCAACTTGCTTAACTCTTCACAATAACAGTTATTTTTACCAGGGAGTGCCCAAACTTTTACATGCCACTGTATGCCAATTGATAGATTTTTCATGTCTTAAGTACTTTCAGCACATGTATACATTTACATAATTGATTGCTTCATATATTTCTACGAGGCTGTCATGCCAGGAGACCCAGGGCCAGTTTGTGCATTAACGGTCCATACTCTGACTGATTTGCACAGAAGTCTGCATGAGTCCCTAGTGTGACATGTACAGATGTAAATTGTTTGTGACAATTCGATTCACATCAAATGTACTGACCAGTTTTTGACCTACGATCAGGTCCTCTATAAAGAGAATATATGCTTTGGATAATACCTATTAAAACACCTTACTCATAGGCCATGTTGCTGTAACATTATATTTTCTGTACATGTCCCTACTGTTAGGAGGGCGGTTGCAAACAACTTTAATATAATGGAACACAACCGACCCCGGGGTCCGCGATGCAGCCTGGTGGACTGCTGCCGAACACTTTCCGGGTGGAAAGGAAAGCAACCAACGTAAATGTTAAACCCTTCCGTGTTTCTGCACACTGTAACGGGTATAGAAATTCGCACTATCTCCGTTAGCAGCACGAGAGATAGGCGGAGAAAAACTATCTGTAGTCCTGTTACAGCACAGGGACTACAGTGGCAGCGCTAGGACGCGTGTGTGACTACGCCGACGGGTACACGTGCCTCCAGCCGGCGTGATACCGGACTGCAGGGTATTACTCCATGTGGCTGACAGGCGATAGCCGTGGACAGGACGTCTGCAGGCTGCTCGGGGTGTTTGGCGACCCCTTTGGCAGAGCCAGACTGCAAGACGGAGCTACCTGCCTATTTCCACTAAACCTGCCTATGGAAACTACGTGGAACACAGTCGTCCACACATTAGCATCACTGCTCAATAATCAGAGCACGCCGCCATGTTTGTGGGTGGGCCTTTTAAAGACTAAGCCCTGCCCACCGACGCACCATTGGTGACGCCACCCGTGGACCAATCAGGTGGTGCCAGGTCACCGGGTCAGGTGGTTGCCAAACCACCAATCACAGTCCACCAGGTCACGGGCATGCTTAGTACGGCGAATCCTGGACTTAGACTACAAAAGCCCTGTCTCCCTCCGCAACCTATGCTTAACATTGCTAGGCACAAATACCTGGGAAACAATCTGTACATCTCGTGGACCAGCTAGGCATTGGGGCTGATGACAATGCTGAGCAGCATCATCCCTGGCTGGACCGAAATGGAAGACTGCAGAAGGTTGTGGACCCATTTCAAATCCAGCAACAGCCTAACACCTAGCATTTCTTGTTACATCCATTTTAGCAAGGTTTTAATAATTGGAGTTAAAAAGTTTGTCAATGTTAATTGTAGAGATGAACAATATGCATGGTAATAGAAATGCTGGCAATGGTAACAGACGGAGTAGTGCAAATGGAAGAAAAAAACATACCATGGCTAAGAATATAGTAGCCAAAAGCACCACTACCACCACCACTGGCATCAGCCATCCAGTCAGTAGTTCTATCAAACGAAGGCCCCAATTGGCCTCCTTATAGAGAAGGGAGAATTGATTTCCAGGACCCTTGGCCAGGTCAGTAATTTGTGACTGTTGGACAGGGATGCCCGTAAATCTCTTTAATTCCCATCATTTCTGCCTCTTGTTTTGATTAGCCACAATAACGCCTATCCTCAAAAATCCATCCCTTGACCCGACTGCTATGTCCACAATCAACTTTCCTCCCACCTCACATCTAACTTGCTCTTTGGCAACCTATAATTTGGTTTCCGTCTCCATCATTCCACTGAAACTGCCCTGACCAAAATTACTAACGATTTACTTACAGTCAAAGATAACAGACAATTCTCTATACTCCTACTTCTAGACCTGTCCTCTGCCTTTGACACAGTTTATCGCTGCCTCCTACTACAGATCCTCTCTTCCTTTGGTGTTAAAGACCTTGCCCTAGCCTGGATCTCCTCATACTTTTCCAACCGCACATTCAGCGTCTCCCAATCCCACACTACCTCCTCATCCCGCCCTCTCTCTTTTGGAGTCTCTCAAGGCTCTGTCCTAGGACTCTTACTCTTCTTCATCTATGCCCTTGACATGAGACAACTCATAAAGTCCCATGGCTTCCAATATCACCTATATGCTGATGACACTCAAATCTACCTCTCTGACCCAGACGTCACCTCTCTGCTGTCCAGAATCCCAGAGTGTCTATCAGCCATTTCCTCCTTCTTCTCCTCTCGCTTCCACAAGCTCAATGTGGACAAAACTGAACTCATCATCTTTCCTCCATCTCACGTATCTTCCCTACCTGATATCACAATAAACGACATCACGCTTTCCCCTATACCAGACATCCGCTGCCTCGGAGTAATCCCTGACTCTGCCCTGTCCTTCAAACCGCACATCCAAGCTCTTTCCACCTCCTGTCGCCCCCAGCTCAAAAATATTTCCAGAATCCACCCTTTCCCCAACCATCAATCTACTAAAATGCTTGTGCATGCCCTCATCATCTCCCACCTCGACTACCGCAACATCCTCCTCTGTGGCCTCCCTGCTAACACTCTTGCACCTCTCCAGTCGGTTCTTAACTCTGCTGCCCGGCTAATTCATTTCTCTCCTCGCTACTCCTCCGCTTCTCCCGTCTGCAAATCTCTTCACTGGCTCCCATTTCCCCAGCGTATCCAGTTCAAATTACTAATACTGACCTACAAAGCCATCCATAACCTGTCTCCTCAGTATATCTCTGAACTAATCTCCCATATTTTCCCTCACTTAATCTCCAGTCCTCCCAAGACCTCCTTCTCCCCCGCACACTTATTCTTTCTTCACCCAATCACCTCCAAGACTTCTCCCGAATATCCCCCATCCTCTGGAATTCTGTGCCCCAACACGTCCGATTATCTTTTACATTCGGAACCTTCAGACGGAACTTGAAAATCCATCTCTTTAAGAAAGCTTACAGCCTGCTATAACCACGCTGCCTCCTCACCACCACTGGAGCTGCCACCTCACCAACACCGGAGCTCCCAACCTACTGTCTCCTTCCCCACCATCCTGTAGAATGTAAAGCTGCAAGGGCAGGGTCCTCTTCCCACTGTGCCAGTCTGTCATTGTTAGTTTGTTTACTGTAAGTGATATCTGTATTTGGTATGTAACCTCTTCTTATGTACAACAACAAGGAATCAATGGTGCTATATAAATAAATAATAATAATAATTAACCAGCCCATATAATCAAAAGAGGAGCTGAGAATGCTGGGAGGTAAGGAGAGTTGTAGGCTTCCCATCTAGTGTTCACATATTACTGACAAGAGTCTTGCAAATCGATTCTCGCATCTTTACTTCTTTGATTTTGACAAGCGTACTATTGAGGAGGAAATGGAGGGCGTTATGGAATATTTGGCGCATCATTCATCTCAATCACAGCAGGATAATGTTACCTCTAACAGTGACACCATCAGTTTGAGCCAGTGTTCTACACAGACCGGTTTGCTTGATCACAAATGAGTAAGAGGATCATTTTTGTATGTTTTATTTCATTTTAAAAAACATTCAAAGTATGTCAGTGCACTGTGTGATTAAGTGGACTGTTGGTTACTACTGGGTTATCATCCATTTCTATGGTGAGGTCACATTGACATTACTAAGGCTCTGTTGGCATTAAAGAGATTGAATGGGGTTGGGTACAGTCCTAGGAGACCTCAGAGTGTTGCACACATTTTTTCAGGGCAATTGTAGATTACTCCTAACTTTTATGTCCTTTACCAAGGGGATATTGTTCACTGTAATAATCTAGAGTAGCCTAAACACATGACATCAGAGAGTCCTACGAACAACTCCCCTTAGTAAAGACCAGAAACATGATCACTAAATAAAAATGCCCATATCTTTGGTACCTTATGGCAGATTCATAAACAAAACTAATAGAAAGGGGTGTTCTCAAGCTTAAAAGTTATTTCCTATCCACTGGATAGAGGTTAACTTTACGATTGCTGTGGGGATCAGAACACCATAGCCTCCACCACTTCTGAGAACCAGGGCGCCCCGATTGAATGGCGAAGAGGTTGATCATGCACACTACAATACCACTCCATTCATTTATAATGGCAGCCCTGGGCTTGTGGAGTGCAGTGGTCGGCTAAATTTTCAGCTCTCCTATTAGAATGAATGGAGAGGCAGTGAGCTTGATTGACATCTGCTACATTCAGCCAGGGCTTGGGTTCGCAGGATCGGTGGAGGTCACATAGGTCGGACTCTCAACGACTGGTATGTTATTCTATCACCCATCCTGTGGATAGGGGATAACTTTTAAACTTAAGAAGACTCTTTTAAGAAATGACATTCCAATGCATATTTCCAGGAATAGAATTTACAGTGTTTTTCACATACAGTGCTTCAAATTTTTTTCATATTACACCCACAAACTGAAATGTTTTTTAATTGGATTTTATGTGATATACCAAAACAAAATAGCAAGTATTTGTGAAGTGTAAAGGAAAGGATTCAGGTTTTCCAAATGTTTTAAAAATATAAACGTGCATTTGTATTCAGCCCCTTGTTGTCTGATACCCTGAAATAAAATCAAGGTGCTGATTTTCAAAGCACTTTATATTCACGCTACAGTACATGGGCATGTGAAGGCTCCTCAGACTCAAAACATTCCTTATCCTACTTCATCATAGACATACACAATTCATGCAAAGCTTTCAGAACTGTCTATGACAAATCTCACCACGAATATATAGTATGCTTATATACTGTACATACCAAAGACTCAATGCTAAAAAAAACATGATAGGCAATTTGATATATACTTTTATTTCTCCAATTTTATATCTTTATTAATATGTTCTAAATGATGAATTATAAAATTCAAACAAATTAGTAAAGATACAAGACTTTAGCCGCATAATATATATGTAGATTTGGAATGGAATTGTATATAGGACGTATTGTGAAGAAGAATCGGTGCTATAACTAAAGTTCTCCTGCCCTCTAGTGGTGTTAATTATTTCTCCTGAAATAATGAGAAAGCCTGCACCAAAATATTTTTTGCTACAAGCAATATTATAGTTTCTGGGACTTTCACTCAAATGAATAGACATGCATTGTTTTTTTAATAAAGTCCAAAAAATTTGTTGAATTTTGGACTCTCTTCTGTGACTGAAAATATGTTCCCTCTATCAGCCGTATATTAAATATACTGTACCCTTAAAGGGAATGCATTAACATCTCAGGTTTCACTTATTTGGAGAGGGCGAGCATGTCATGGGCACTGCTATCCATTACCTTCCCCTCTGCAAAAAACATCACTCCTTTCGGACAAAACCTTACAGCTGAAAGAACTTGATAGGGTATATGGAAAATCATAAGGGCATCTTAAAAAACTTTTTTGAAATTAACCAGCCTAATGTATGTGATTGCCATGGCTCCAGCTTCTGAAACCCCAATGATCAGCTGGGATCAGAGGAACGCGGTATGACATAGTGGCCTCTCAAATGAAATATTTCTAATATATAAAGCGGCCAGATCTGCCAGATGCCCTTTTATATGTTCTTGTGGTGCCCCTGTGGGTTCAGTCGCCACAGAGGTACTACATCTCACCCAGAGGTGTGGTATCCCACTCTCAGGTAAAGATAGAGTGCTGCCCGGGACCCTAACACCTGCATCCAACACGTCCACTTCAGTAGGCTAGATTGCTCCTAAGGGAGAGCACAGTCCTGGTCCCTGACTGGAGTGGAGGGGAACCAAGTGAGGTGGAACCATGTAGTGGGTGTGGGTGGAGGACGTAGATCAGGGGAGCACAGGAAAGGAAGTTGTATAAAAGGGGAAGCCATCTTGTAAAGACAGATCAGTCTGAGGGGAGCAGGGGCTCTGCACGAGCTCTGCCCCAGAGTGGGCCTAGCAGAGAGGCCCAGGAGGAGAAGGAGAAAAGAGAGGAAAGGAGTAGGAAGGAAGACTTCAAGAGGAGGAAGGGATCCTAGGGGTACGGGCAGTGCTGGAGGCCACCCGTACGCCTGAATCTACCTGGTGTGGAGGGATCGAGCCACAGAGGGGACCGGCCCCTAAACTAGTGGAGAACTACAAGGCTCAGCTAGAAACCAGAGGCTGCTGTACTTGCAAGGTGCAGTGGCCGCTACCACAATTACATCGCCAAAAAGGTGGCCACAGAGGGTCCAGGGGACTGCAGGTCGCCCGACAAGACCCGAGGCGCGACGTGGGAGGCTGTAAGCTGGACAGTGCAACCTGAGGAACTTAACAACTGTGAGTAAACTCGGAAGACTGCACCCCACTGTCTCTGTGATTATTATCTGCGCCATCACCCCTGCACTACAACGCTCAGCACCACCTATAACATCCACACTGCCCTGGAGCTAAGCTCTACCTGTGGAGAGCCACACCAGCCTTGCTGCACTAACATCAGCTCCAGAGGACCTGCTCCGCAGCGGCGGCTCTACATAGCCGCATACCAAAGGTGGCGTCACAAACTATATATAAAAACTATAAATCCCCTGTAAAAACCTCTCTTTTCATTGACCGCCCTGGGTCACGGACCGGGTCACCGACACTGTGACATCTCCCCTAGCAACGACCGGCCCGGCACCGAGTACCCCAAGGCCCAGGGGGCGTGTCATTCTTAGTGACACAACCCCTTGAAATAGAGATTGGGAGACACTGCATTTTACAGACAAGTGCTCACGGATTTTATACCTTCCTTATACATCCCTAATGGGAAATCTGTCAAACAGCTCCATATTTTTTTTATCTTGTTGTACTTCATATAACTAGTATTCAGTATATCAAGGCTATCGGCAGTGTGGCACCCTGCTGTTCACAGGTACCACAGGACCCAAAAGGGTGCATGGACGGACTTCTCCACAAGAGGCCCTCATTACATACAAACACCTCCACCCTTCCAACTCATACCACCAGAGGGAGCCCGCCCGTTAGGGATATATATATGGAGGGTGGAGCCAGGCAGTTAGTCAGTCAGACAGAGTCAGAGAGTCTGAGAGTGTGCTGACGCTAGGAGAGCAGTGAAGACGCAGCACGCTGGCTGCTGTGCTTAGGCAAGCCAAGGCCTACAGCACGAGTTGAAGCCTGAGGGGCCCCGAGTGTTTGGCCGGAGGCAAGAAGCACTGGAGAAAAGTGATAAGGGGGCAGAGGAGCATCATAGGCTTACCCCAGAACGTAAACCGAACACCGGGTCCTCGCCTACAGGGTCCTTTACACCCAGTAGGGATTACCGGCATACCAGGAGGACTACAAGTCCCTGGCTGACCTGAAGATAAACCTATTACAGGACCAGGAACCACGAAGGCCCCAGCGCCCAGGTATACTGGTTGCCAGCGGAAGGTCCTACTACCAAGCGACAGGTGAAGGAACAGCACGACACAGAAGCTAGGCCCAGTTGCAGGCTGGCCAGGAGCTTAGAGAGAGAGAGACACGGAACAAGAGGCCCTATACCCGCTCACTGGGGAGAAGTCCTGAAGTGCACCCTTCCTACCGAGTACCCTGGACCGTACCTGACATCCGCACCAGTAAAGGTATTGAAGCGAATCCCCTGTCTCTGTCAGTTACTCCTGATGCGCCATCCCGCCTGCACTACAAGCCCCAGCATCACCACCCACCATCAAACTCTACAAACCCTGAGGCCCGTTCCACCTGTGGGGAGCTGTTCCATCCTAGCTGCCTATCAACTGCCTCAGAGGTCTGCAGCAGCGCTGGTACAAATTACCAGAAACCACAGGTGGCGTCACGATCAAACTACAAATCCCATATAAACTATCCCCTTTTTGTTGACCGCCCTGCGCCACGGACCGGGCCAGCCACTGCGACATATTCCCCCCCAGCTTCCATAGGCCCGGACGCCGAGTACCCCACTGCCCTTGGGGCACGTCAGCAGCCATTGGGAACCACATTTTTTGGGGGGGGCGTGGCCTGGACTCTGCCATGTAAAGTCGCAGAAATCCAGAGCTCTGTGGAGGCTACTTCAAAACCTACTTTCATTGCTACCAGGAGAGGATTAATTTTTGGAAAACCCTTTTATCCAAGTTTGGGAACACACCAGGATTACTTTGATCTCAATTTTGGGTCATTTGGACATATATTAATTTTACTAGCCTGTTTCTTCTTAACGGTCAGCGCGAGCTGGTGAAAGCTGACGGAAGAGTCATTGTATTGCAATTACCTCAAGGGGGAAAAAAAAAAGGAGGTAATTCCTGGCATTAAATCTGAGGTTAGATAAAACTCTACCTTAAAAAGGATAATTCTCCTCTTTGGACTCAGGATTACCTGTGGGACTTATTTCCCCCCTTGTCACCTGCGTGGAGGGGGCGCCATTTTACCTGAAACGACCGTTACTAGGTAGGAGCGCGAGCGCAGGATAGGGGGACCTCATTTATTGACTGCATGTTCCCTCTGTATATAGCGGTCCGCTCTGATTCTTCTTTTAAAAGATTCAGGGGTCCCTGCTGAACATTTCAATACCTCATGACCCTATATTGAGGGGGGCACAACTGAGCTGTCAGGGGTAAAAGCCAGCGGTGTCATACTATACCGGCTTTTTGCGGAGCATCCCTCAGGCAGTGGTACCTGCAGCTCTGTTATCCTGAGTGACAGCTCTTCTTAATGATAGCCCTGCGAAAACTTCTTACTAAATAGATGTTGGAAAGCCATTTTGATATCCTGTCACATCTGGACCCATCTGTGGGATCGGCTCTCATCTGTTTCACCTCTATAGAGGCAGCACCTGTCCACCTGATAAAACTACTATTAGAAAGGAGGGCAAATATTGGATAGGGGGACCTTATATTATGACTGCATGCTCCTTCCACAAGTCCTGGTCCGCTCTAATTTCTTCATGAAATGATTAAGGGGTCCCTACTGAAAAATCTGATACCCCATGTTCCCATATTAAAGGCGGCACAAATGTGTTATTAAGGGAGATAGTCGGCGGTGTCAGTCTCTTTTTCATCACTTGTGGCGCGCAGAGCGCCTCTCAGACAGCGGTATCTGCGGCTCCATTGAATTGATTGACAGCACTCCTGAACTATCTGTCAGCATAGATTTTTTAATAATCGATCTCTGTCTTAACCCCTTGGTAACCTGACTTATCTGGGTTCACTTGATAAGGTGGCACAAAGTAGGCACAGAGTGGAGGGGAGGGCGATATTGTGTGATTCCCATAAGACACCTATCTACTGTACTTATATGATTGCGGTGATACCTGTGGATCTATACCTACCTGAGGCTGATCCTAACTGGACATTCCTTTGGTCTCCTTTGGTCTCTTTTGGACTTTCCTGGATCCTTGGATTTACAGGTCTTGATCCTGATGTGGAGCACATATGGTCCATTTGGGAATTCTGAATAATTCCGGCTGCTGAATAAGCATAGCACAAGTCTTGTTAACCTACCTCTGTGACTCCTCACTTCTGGCATTACAGATAATAACATCATCTTCTCTGCCTGATCTCCTAGTCAAGATATATTAGGATTTTAAAATCTACAGCTGGGGTGCCTCTACTGCTACCTGGAACATTTATCTTCTGATCATCTGAGGTGAATAAGTAGTACAGTACATATCATCACTTCATCTGAAGTTCTTCTGCTCTCATTAAACTACATCTCTCAAGTCTTTTACGAATTTGGGTGCGGAAGGGGCGGACAGGTCTGAGGAAATACTATTAGAATACTGCTAATTCTTCATTTTGACTAGTGTTGAGCCACCCCCGTAGTGTTCGAGTTCGGTTCGGTTCGTCGAACACCCGTGTGTTCGCCGAACTGTTCGTCGAACTGTTCGTCGAACACCTTCGAACACCGTTAAAACCAATGGCAGGCAAACAAAAACACATAGAAACACATAGAAAACACTTTCAAAGGTGTCCAAAAGCTGACAAACTGCTCAGAAGACACAACTAACACATGGAAAAGTGACAAGTACATATAGTCATGCGAAAAGAAAAGAGGTGGAGGAGTAAAAGGAGGGGGAGACACAGATATAGGCATGTCATGCCCTTCTAAAATCCAAAAAGTGAGAAGCCGAGACGGCCAGTCCGCTCCTGCCCGTGCCACCTCCGTGTCGCCGGGTTTGTGCCAGAGCCGCGGTGAACCCTGACGGCCAGCCCCCCTCTCCCAATACTGGTGCCTGTCCGCTGGTGGGTCGAGAGAGCCCCCTGTGGTGGAGGCAGCTCTAAGCTTTTTAATTTAAATTGTCCCTCTAATTTGAATGAATACACTTTAAATCCATTTACAAGGATCTATTGGAGGGCAAGTCTCATGCCAGCAGCCGCGTAATTCCAGCTCCAGTAGCGTCCACTAAAGCTGCTGCAGTTAAAAAGCTTTTATAAGGATCGAGCTCGGCTGTCCACCGCAAGGCATCCTAGTGCCAGTCCCAGCCCCTATGCCTTGGGGTGCCTCCTGATGCTCTTCACTAAGTATCCCGTGGTCCCGAAGCATTTCCTTTGAAAAAATTAAGTGTCCAAACTACAGGTGGTGTAGCTTGCTTAACAGCCGGGATAATCCGCTGACTAGCAGACACTGCTACTAGGCACAAAGTATTTCCTGGGCTAGATGCAGTTAAAAATTTGTAAGTAGATACTCTCGTTGGATGCTGAGAAAGCATTCCATAGAGTCTCCTGGCACGCCATATATGATTCTCTTAAAAAGCTTGGGGTAGGGGTCTAGGGGACCCTTTTATAGCCAAAATCACGGCCCTGTATCACAATACGTCACCTAGGCTGAAGATAAATGGAACTGTAGCACCGAGGGCTCGGTTGCTACAGACGTATTGCACCTCACCCAGAGGTATGATATCTCACTCTCAGATAAGGATGGAGTGTGGATCAGGACCCGACACCTGCATGCATTACACCACATTGCCGTGGGGCAGGGCGACCAATATGCCCCTGAGATGGGCACGACAGTCCCTGTCCCTGGCTGGAGTGGGGGGAGGGAACACTGAGGAAGGGGAACCCTACAGTGCAGGAGCAGGGAGGAAGCAGTTCCTGGGTGCATTGAGAAGGGAGTATAAAAGGTGGGCACCATCTTAGTTTAGTGCAGAGAAGTCTGAGCAGAAGTGGCAGGGAGCAGGGGCTCTGCATGAGCTCTGCTCCGGAGGCGGGCCTAGTAACAGAGGCCCAGGCCTGCAAGAGGGAGAAGGAAGGAAGAGGAGCGGAGAAGGCTCCAGGAACGAGGAATGAAGGGATCCCAGGGGTGCGGACGGGCGAGTCGCCACCGCACGCCCGAATCCACCTGCGTGGAGGGGTCAGGCCAAAGGGGGAGACCGGTCCCCGAACTAGTGGAGGCAGGAAACGACCCTCAGCTAGAAACCGGAGGCTCTGACATTTTATGTGGCGCAGCCCCTTGCTCCACCCGCTAGGAAGGCACCACATAGGGTCAGGGAAACTGGCGCCAAGTTTACCAAGAGGAGGCCCGAGGCAGCCGGACAGAAGTGTTGGTAAGAAAGGCCAGACAAAGGACACACAAAGGGGGTCCTGTGAAGCGCTCCAAAGTTATCTGGAAGTTGTCTGAGCCCCTCACCTGGTGAGCACAGTACGACGTGGGCAGCCGTTACCTGCAGACGTGGTCTGGATAATAAGAACTGTGAGTAAAGGCCCTGAACTGCATCACTGACTCCGTGTCGTTACTGCTGCTGCCCTGCACCATCACCCCCATCCTCCGCATACACTGCCCTGAGGCTATACTCCTCCCGTGGGGAGTTATGCTACGCTCTGCTGCACCCACAACACCAGCCTTAGCGGTCTGCCCTGTAGCGGCGGTTCACTCTGACCGCAATCCACGGGTGGCGTAGTCGGACATTTAAACATCAAAACCACATAAATAGTTCCGCCACTGGTTTGACCGCCCTGAGCCACGGAACCGGATCGCCGCCACGAAGACTACAACCACCAGCATCCACCAAAAAGGGTCCGGCTCCGGGTGTCCCAAGGCCCAGGGGGTGCGTCAGAACATTTTCATCACCTTTCACAATCACCAATGGGACAAGGCAGGGATGTCCTCTGTCCCCTCTCTTATACATCCTAGTGACGGAGCACCTGCTCTCATCAATTCGCCATAACCCCAATATTAGGTGGATTGAGGTGGGAGGCACCGAGTACAAGTGCTCTCTATTTGCTGATGATGTCCTAGTATATATCACTCAATCACATATATCCATCCCTGCTGTTATGGCTGAAATAGATCACTTTGTTACATGGTAAAATTTTAAAATCAATGCAGCGAAGTCTGAGGCCCTCGATGTCTCCCTCCCTAAATCCATATAGGATTCCATCCAGTCCAACTTTCCCTTTGCCTGGCCCTCACAGGGTATCAAATACTTAGGAATTCCTATTCATAGAGACCTCTCCCATCTATGTTATCTTAATTTTGGGCCCTTTATTGAACAATTCCATACAGACCACGGTTGGCAAGTTAGAACTGTAAGATTCACTACGTGAACCACTGGTGTTTTGTGGAAAAGCACATGTACACCGCGTTCCAAATTATTATGCAAAAAGTGTTTAGGAGTGATAAGGGAAGAATTTGTTTGTTTGTCAGTTAAACTCATTGATGGTGATGTGTGTCAGGGCTCTTTATATCACTGTAAGCAATTGCAGACACCTGTGCTAATTAGTTTGGCAGGTGTGTCCAATGAAAGGCAAGACTACTTAAGAAGGCTCTCTCACATTATTAAGCAGCCTACATTTTCTGCCAAAATGGGAAAGAAAAAGGATGTGTCGGCTGCTGAGAAGCAACAAATTGTGGAGTGTTTAGGTCAAGGCATGACTACAATCAACATTGTGCGATGATCAGGATGAAGTGTCTTGGCAATCAAGAAGTATGTAGCTGATTCACAGTACACACGTGTGCGTGCTGATAAGGGCAAATTGAGGACTCTTTCCTACAGGCAATTACGTCAGGTTGAAAGAGCAGCGGCAAAAAAGCCTTGTCATAGCAGCAGACAAGTTTTTGAAGCTGCTTGTGCCTCCAACGTCCCCCGAACAACAAGATGCAGGGTCCTTCAGAGGTTTGCAGCTGTGCATACGCCATCCTGTCGACCTCCTCTATCCACTTCACACAAGCAGAAACGGCTCCAGTGGGCCAAACATTACATGAAGACTGATTTCAAAACTGTTTTGTTCACGGATGAGTGCCGTGCAGCGCTCGATGGTCCAGATGAATGGAGTGGAGGATGGCTGGTTGATGGACACCCCACGCAAACACGGCTACAGCGCCAACAAGGAGGAGGTGGAGTAATGTTTTGGGCTGGAATCATGGGGAGAGAGATTGTCGGCCCCTTTAGGATCCCTGAAGGCGCTAAAGATGAACTCCATAATGTATGTGGATTTTCTCAAACAGCACTTCCTGCCATGGTTCAAGAAGAAGAACCGTGTATTTCACAGCAAGATCATTTTTCTGCATGATAATGCACCATCTCATGCTGCACATAAAACATCTGCATCTCTGGCTGATATGGGCATAAAAGGGGACAAACTTATGGTGTGACCCCCATGCTCCCCTGACCTCTACCCCATTCAGAACCTTTGGAGCATCATTAAAAGGAGTGTCTATGATGGCGGGAGGCAGTTCACATCTAAGCAACAGCTCTGGGAGGGTATTCTGTCCTCATGCAAAACAATTGAAGCAGAAACCATCCAAAACCTGACAAATTCAATGGACGAGAGAGTTCAGAAGCTCCTTTCGAACAAGGGGTCCTATGTGAAAATGTAACATCACCTAGAATAAAGTTTTGAGTTGAAAACTGTTTGATTTCAGTTTCTAACAACCTGCTAATGCTTATAATTTCAAAAATGACCATTTTTTTGGTCTTTATTAAAATGAAAAGGTTGATCGAAAAGTTTGGGGGATCTAAGAGTGTGGCAACCCAGTAGTCATGATTACTTCGAATTCTGACAATATGAGGGTCATGCTGCAGGTAGTGCAGCAAGAAGGCACTTATGTGTCTTGCGCATCTCGGAGCCCCAAAATTATTTTCCGGGCTAGATGCAGCTAAAAATTATTTTTAATTTTAAATCTGGTGAAGCTTATTATAGATGGCCTAATAGGATCAGTGCTGCACACTGCTACAAAGCCCAAATTATTTTCCAGTCAAGATACAGATAAACATGATTAGTAATTTGAAAGCTTAAAACGGTTGGTAGGGTGATTTTAACCAATCATCAAGCTTTTACTCTCCCCAGGATGACACAGGGGTAGAAAAGTCGTTTCGGATCCATGATTTGTTCATCTTTATGAACGTGAGTCTGTCTACATTATCAGTGGAGAGCCGCGTGCGCTTATCTGTCAGCACACCACCAGCAGCGCTGAACACACGTTCAGACAGAACGCTGGCTGCGGGGCATGACAAGATCTCCAAGGCGTAAGTGGCTAGCTCCGGCCATTTATCCAGATTGGAAGCCCAAAAAGAGCAAGGGTCCAGTGACACAGTCGTGGCTTCAATGTTTACTTGGAGATACTCCTGTACCATCGTCTCTAGGCGTTGACTTTGTGTCAGACTTCTTGTCTCCTGTGACCTTGCAAAGGATGGGCTAAAAAAGTGGTGAAATGATTCCGCAAAATTGATGTTACCAGCAGATACTGTGGTTCTGTTACGGTTTGAGTGCTGAACACTTGACGGTCCCACGGTTGGCAAGTTGGAACTGTGAGATTCACTACGTGCACCACTGGTATTTTGTGGAAAAGCACATGTAAGATTCTGCAACAGTCTCTGCTGATACTCCTGCATGCGTGCATCCCTTTCTATGGCAGGAATAATTTCTGCAAATTTACTTTTGTACCGGGGATCTAACAGTGTGGCAACCCAGTAGTCAGGATTATTTCTAATTCTCACAATTCGAGGGTCATGTTGCAGGTAGTGCAGCAAGAAGGCACTCATGTGTGTTGCGCATCCAGGAGCACCAAGTCCCTGTTGTGTTGGTGGCGAGGTAACAATCATGCTTCCTTCCTCTGTCCTCTCCCCCCAACCTCGCACAACAGAAATGTGATCAAGGTCTCCCTCATCTGATGAGTCTTCCATCAGTTCGTCCTCCACTTCTTCCTGGGCTCCTGCACCTTCCTCACTAGTTTGGCTGCTACCATGCGCCCTGGTAAAATCATCTCCCCCACCCTCACATGCCTGCCGCCCTGGTGCTGCCGACCGTCTGGACCTTGCAGATGTTAGCCCTTCCGCATACAACTCCTCCTCCTCTACTTCCTCCACCTCCTCTTGTGCCACCACCTGACTCCGAATTCTGTTTAACATGTGCTCCAGCATGTAAATCACCGGAATAGTCATGCTGATAATGGCATCGTCAGCACTAAACATCTTCGTCGCCATTTCAAAACTGTGCAGAAGGGTGCATAGGTCCCTGATCTGAGACCACTCCTCCAGCGTGATTTGCCCCACCTCTGAATCTCGTTGGCCCAGGCTATACGTCAGAACGTATTGCACCAGGGCTTGTCGGTGCTGCCACAGTCGCTGCAACATGTGTAGAGTTGAATTCCACCGGGTAGGCACATCGCATTTTAGCCGGTGAAGTGGCAGGCCCAACGACTTCTGTAGAGATGTAAGTCGCTGAGCTGCGGGATGCGAACGGCGGAAGTGAGCACACAGCGACCGTGCCCTCTGCAGAAGGCCATCTAGTCTGGGATAGTGGGCTAAAAATTGCTGGACAACCAGGTTCAACACGTGAGCCATACAAGGCACGTGTGTGACATTGCCCCGGCGAAGGGCCGCACCCAGGTTTGCAGCATTGTCGCACACGGCCTTCCCTGGTTTCAGGTCCAGTGGAGACAACCATTCATGAAATTGGTTCTCCAGAGCTGACCACAACTCCTCAGCTGTGTCACTCACATTTCCCAGACATTTCAATGTAAAAACCGCCTGATGACGTTGAGCCCTACTGCCAGCATAGTAAGGAGGTGTGCAGGATCCCTTCTGCGCAGTTAGAAAGCTTGTGGCATGACCAGACAGGCTTTGGGTGCAGGTGGAAGACCGAGAGGAGGTTGAGGAGGCAGAAGCAGTGGAGGAAAAATGACATAAAGAGGATTGACGCACAACTCGTGGGGACGGCAAGACTTGGACAGCAGCCCCTTGTCCTGCTGTCACCATAGTTACCCAGTGCCCAGTCAGCGACATGTAACGCCCCTGTCCATGCCTACTCGTCCAAGTGTCTGTGGTGAAATGCACCCTGTCACACACAGAGTTTCTCAAAGAAGCGGTGATGTTGTGTGCGACATGCTGGTGGAGCGCAGGCACACCTTTCTTTGAGAAGTAGTGCCGACTGGGCATCTGGTACTGGGGCACTGCGACGGACATAAGGTCTCGAAAATCCTCTGTGTCCACCAGGCGGAAAGGCAGCATTTCTGTAGCCAAGAGCTTGCAGATGGTGAAATTCAACCTCTTAGCTTTCTCATGGCTAGGAGGAAATGGTCTTTTACTTGTCCACATCTGAGGGACCGAGGGCTGGCTATTGTGCTTAGACGGGGTTGATAAGGGTGTCCCCGGCAAACTGCCGGTCTGTGAGGAAGATGCAGGCGGACATGTTAGGTTGCCTTGATCCAAAGGTGGTGCTATCGATGTCGGACAGCGCTCAAGACCAGCTGGTGTTACCACCTCCAAAGAAAATGATGACCTGCCAATCACGCTGGCTGTTGCGGGTAAAGAGGTGGCAGGTCTGCGCCCCAAAACAGGTGTGACTGCTGTCCCCCCAGTCACAGAGGATGAAGAGGCCGCGGATGCACAAGATATGGCAGACGGTGGTTGGCCCGGCCGGCTAGACCGCATTGTAGCACACTGAGCTTCCCACTGCAACTTATGCTTCATGTCCATGTGCCGGTTCATGCATGAAGTACTCAAACTATGTATTTTTTGGCCTCTACTTAGCTTTTGCTGACAAATGTTACAGATAACACGAGTTGGGTCATCTTTATCGATCTGAAAAAATGCCCAGGCTATGCAAGGCTTAGCACCCATGCGACCTGAAGAGCCACCACGACTTGTGGTGAGAGGCAGAGTTGTGTTTGAGGATGCAGTTGTTGACGTGCTTCCAGTACTACGTCTCTGTCCAGGAAGGCGCAACCTGACCTCGTCGTCACTAGCATCTTCCTCCACCTCCTCTGCTGACCTCATCTCTTGGCTGACTGTGGGTTGACAGTAAGTGGGATCTCCGACCTCATCATCATCACCCTGTGCGTTATCACACCCGTCGTCCTCAGAGCCAACCTGTTCCTGCCCTGACAAAAAACTAAAGTTGTCGCTCCAATCAGGTATTTGAGTCTTATCATCGTCTTCCTCATTGTCTCCACCAACAGGAGTTACAGTTTGGGAATGAGGGTCTACATTATGGTCAGAACCTTCTGCGTCTGGTCCTGGATCCGACTCATAAAGATTCTGGGCATCAGTGCAGATCATTTCCTCGTCTGGATTCACAGAAGCGCTGGAGTCGACCTCTGATTCCCAGGCTATAGTATGAGTAAACAGCTCTGCAGACTCAACCATCTGTTCTACCTCATACTCAGACGGGCAGCTGGAGATTTGGGAGCTGTGAGGAAGCAAGTGCGATTTGGGTGACACCGTTGAGGACTGGAGTATTTGTGATGTTGAAGTTGATGTGGAGGAGAGCCCACTTAAAGGAGCACTTGATATCCGTTGAAGCACCTGCTGTTTTTGTGCCTCATCTGGAATTTGTAGCGATTGGCGTGGCCGTAAGAAAGGGATCTTATCACATTGTCCGCTAAAAGAAGTAGACATTTTAGTTTGGCTGGAAGATGGTCTTTCTTCTGCACCTACCCCACGGACACAACCTTTTTTCCCCTTCCCAACACGCCTATTCCCCTTTCCACCAGCAGCAGGCCTTTTTCCACTCATTTTGGTGGTTAACTAATTCACAACTCTGGAGTTGTTTGCACAAAAAAACAATGGATGGTAACCGAGCAGAGCTGAGTGGCCAAACTGTGGTATTAGGCCAAAACTATTGGCTGGGTTAGATGCAGAAAAAAATTATTTTTAATTTGCAACCTGATGGAGGTCAGTATAGATGGACTAATAGACCAAGTCCCACACACCGCTAGAAGCCCAAATATTTTTTCAGAGCTAGATGCAGAAAAAAATTATTTTTAATTTGCAACCTGATGGAGGTCAGTATAGATGGACTAATAGACCAAGTCCCACACACCGCTAGAAGCCCAAATATTTTTTCAGAGCTAGATGCAGAAAAAAATTATATTCAATTTGCAACCTGCTGGACTTCAGTATAGAAGGACTAATAGAACAAGTCCCACACACTGTTAGAAGCCCAAATATTTTTTCAGAGCTAAATGAAGAAAAAAATTATTTTTAATTTGCAACCTGATGGAGGTCAGTATAGATGGACTAATAGACCAAGTCCCACACACTGCTAGAAGCCCAAATATTTTTTCAGAGCTAGATGCAGAAAAAAATTATTTTTAATTTGCAACCTGATGGAGGTCAGTATAGATGGACTAATAGACCAAGTCCCACACACCGCTAGAAGCCCAAATATTTTTTCAGAGCTAGATGCAGAAAATTTTTTTATTCAATTTGCAACCTGATGGAGGTCAGTATAGATGGACTAATAGACCAAGTCCCACACACTGCTAGAAGCCCAAATATTTTTTCAGAGCTAGATGCAGAAAAAAAATATTTTTAATTTGCAACCTGATGGAGGTCAGTATAGATGGACTAATAGACCAAGTCCCACACACTGCTAGAAGCCCAAATATTTTTTCAGAGCTAGATGCAGAAAAAAATTATTTTTAATTTGCAACCTGATGGAGGTCAGTATAGATGGACTAATAGAACAAGTCCCACACGCTGCTAGAAGCCCAAATATTTTTTCAGAGATAAATGAAGAAAAAAATTATTTTTAATTTGCAACCTGATGGAGGTCAGTATAGATGGACTAATAGACCAAGTCCCACACACTGCTAGAAGCCCAAATATTTTTTCAGAGCTAGATGCAGAAAAAAATTATTTTTAATTTGCAACCTGATGGAGGTCAGTATAGATGGACTAATAGACCAAGTCCCACACACCGCTAGAAGCCCAAATATTTTTTCAGAGCTAGATGCAGAAAAAAATTATATTCAATTTGCAACCTGCTGGAGGTCAGTATAGAAGGACTAATAGAACAAGTCCCACACACTGCTAGAAGCCCAAATATTTTTTCAGAGCTAAATGAAGAAAAAAATTATTTTTAATTTGCAACCTGATGGAGGTCAGTATAGATGGACTAATAGACCAAGTCCCACACACTGCTAGAAGCCCAAATATTTTTTCAGAGCTAGATGCAGAAAAAAATTATATTCAGTTTGCAACCTGATGGAGGTCAGTATAGATGGACTAATAGAATGATGCTATGCCCAAAAGATTTTACTTCACTAGGTGCAGTAAAAAAATTGGTATTCTATACACAGGTGGTATATCTTGCAACACAGATAGGCTACTCCACTGACTAACACACTCTGCAATAGGCCAAAAAGGATTAGCTTTGCTAGATTCAGCCAAATGCTGTGAAAAAAACTTGCACAGCACTGGCACAGACCTGCCTGGCAAAAACTGATAGGAACTGATGTAACCTAGTCCTGAAAAGGACTCCAATTACAATTAGTCTTTACTCCCACAATCTATCTATTTAAGAGCACAGACCTGCCTGATAAAAGTCGTAGGAAATGCTGTAACCTAGTCCTTAAAAGGACTGCAATCACAACTATTCCCTACTCCCAAGCTATCTGTATATTTGTGCGAAAATTGGCTTGAAATTAACAAGGTATAGCGCACACAGCAACAGCGGTGCCGTCTAACACGCAGCTGCAGCAGTGAGAAAATGGTGGCGACGGGGAAAATGGCTTGGTCTTATAGGGCAAGGACATGTGACATACACTGCCAATCACACATGCCCTTGCTTGTGTGAAAAAAAGCACTTCGCTCCGTGTGTGCGCTGCTGATAGGCTGACAGATTGCACCTCCCCACTGCAAATGCGGGAAAGAGAAAAAAAAATGGAGATCTTCATTGTTCCTGCAGAGATCCATCCCCTGCCCCTCCCCCCGCCCCGCTGTACACTCAAACTGCGTATTAACATTAATTTTCATCATTACTGAGAAAAAATCCAGTTATGATTTTGGTGCACGAACAGTTATCGAACATAACCTCGAACAGCCGAATTTTTCTCAAATTGTTTGTGTTCGCCGACCGGCTCGAACACCGCCCAAAACAGCTCGAATTTGAGATTGGCGAACAGTTCGAGTAGAACAACGCTCATCTCTAATTTTGACTACCGACTGACTCGAACATTAGTTGCTCTCAAGAGGCTTAAACTTTACTATAGGGTCTTGTACTGTGCGGTATTTTATGTTTCTGGTTCACTTTCAGGCCCTATTTCATACCTTCCCTAACTAGTTATTAAGGGTTAAGTCTAAGTGATAACTTTCTTTTCGTTTTATCTTAATACAAAAGAAAACGGTATATTATTTACTTCTAGGTATTGGTGTACCTGTCCCTCCTTCCTTACCTACAATTTTCCGGGACTTTAATTCACTTTTAAAAAAAATGAGTAAATCAGGGGCAATCTCTAAAGTAAATTCTGCAGTAACCAAAAAACCCCTAAACCACAGAGGGATAAACCACCTCAATTCCACGCTTGCTTTAATTCCTCGGATGAGTCCCAGAATCTCTTGAGTCCTATGAAATCTCGGTCACCAATTAAAAGAGATATGGAAAATCTGGTTCCTATTAACTGCAAAAAGAACTCAGTTAAGAGCAAGGATAACAAAAATGAGGGACTAAATAATTCTTTGATAAAATCTAAGACTTTATCTATAAACCCGCTAGAAAAAGGCATTCAAACTCCAATTTCTTTAGATACAATCCAGGTAGATGAAATGGATATGACAGTCTTTTTTAAAAGAAAGGAACCAGGTAACTGGGGATACAGGTCATCCTCGGCAGTTGGTGAGGAGACTGAGGGGGATGGATCCTCAGGCTTGAGTCCAGAAAGAACTCGTCCTAGAAAGAATTCTGAATCTCCCTCATATTCAGACTTTGATACTATTCTCTCTAATAAAATAAGTGAGATGCCATCTCCTGTCAAGGATAGTGCAGAGTTATATTTGAAAGACCTAGCTGATAGAATTAATTCTAACATGAAACTCGCTTTTAACAAACAGGCAGAAATCTTCCAATCTACTTTTGAGCTTTTTAATGGTAGACTGGATGATCACGAAAAAAGAATAGGGCTAGTTGAAGTAAACTCCGAGAGACTCTCTAGATCAAAACAAGACATCGACCAAGAGATCCATAACTTGAAAACGAAAATAGCTGACCTTGAGGACAGAAGTCGCAGAAATAACATTAAAGTTCGCAGAATTCCCGAAGAGGTGGCTTCAAGAGATCTTTCGGACTATTTTAAATCAGCCATAAAAAAAGCCATCCCTTCTTTAACAAACTTGGATTTAAACATAGATAGAATTCACAGGCTTCAGTTCCCCTCATTCATCTCCCCAAACATTCCTAGAGACGCCATAGCTCGAATTCACTTTTATAATACTAAAGAAAAAATTCTAAACTTCATTAGGGAAAATAAATGCTTTCCTGAGCCCTATAATAAATTAAAAATTTTTCCTGATTTGTCCAAAAGTGCAATTGAAGCCAGGAAAACTTTTGGCGAAATCACCAACTACTTGAGAGGAAATGGTATTTCTTATAAATGGGGTTTTCCCCTCAAGCTAATTATCTTTTATAAAGGAAAAACCATCCTCATTCACACTTTAAAGGAAGGTCACGATTTTATTTCATCCATAAGGAATGCCTTTCCGGAAAAAAACATTCACTCTCCAAATTATATTCGCTAAACGATCTCTCCCTAAATTGTTATGTTATTAACGTTCTATAGTGGTTTCATGATACCTTTTTTCAATACAGGAATCTATAAAAGTATTCTTATATATTTATATTATCCTCGTCAAGATGGTACCCTTTACGGACTCTTCACGAACTATTCCCCACAAGCAGAAGGAGAATCCACAGGTGTTCTGGATTCCTTCAAGAAAACTTCGGAATCATCTATTTACTTTTGTCAAGTTTTCTTTTCTTATTTTTATTCTTAATTTTGTCTACTTGATTTTAGCTGTTGATTACAAATCAGTAGGTATATCAATATTCACCTGAATAATGCTTACATATTAAGGAGTTAATTTCTTTCATAAAATTTTCAATACCACACTCAATTATTTTTCAATATGAGCTTTAAATTATTATCATATAATGTTAGAGGACTCAATAGTCCGCATAAGAGGTTTTCTCTATGGAGAGAACTTATGAACCATAAAGCTGATTTAATTTGTCTTCAAGAAATTAAATTCACGGATAGTAATCACCCCAAATTTCAGCATAAATGCTTCCCTCATATTTTTGAATCACTCAACTCTAAGAAAAAAGCAGGAGTAGCGACTCTAATCAAAAAATCAATTCCTTTTCAACTGATCGAAGAACATAAAGATACTTCCGGCAGATATCATATTTTAATCTGTCTTCTTAATGATATACTTGTGCACTATTGTTAACTTATATGTTCCAAATAGAGGACAAATAGATTTTCTTAATAAAATATCTAGGAAACTGTCACAGGTTAAAAGAGGAGATCTTATTATGATGGGGGATTTTAACATAGTACCTGATGCTTTTTTAGACTCTACCTCCAAAGTTCGTCATCACTCTGCTACCCTCAATAATTGGTTGTTCAATAATGAAATGTTTGACATTTTCAGATGCCTTAACTCTTCGAGAGAGAATTCTCTCACTTCTCAGACGTCCACCAATCAGCATCGCGAATAGATCTTATTGTCACCAATATATTTACTCTCCCTAAATTCAATTCTGCCACAATATGTCCCAAAACAATTTCTGATCACTCCCCAGTCATGGGGGAAATAACATTGGGTACTCCCATCAAAAATAATTTCTTGTGGAAATGTAACACATTCTTGCTACAACATCCAAATTATAAACTAGAGATCGAGAACTCTTTAAAAAATTATTTTACTGATAATGATTATGAATCAATCAATCCTTTTATTCGGTGGAATACTCATAAAGCATTTATTAGAGGAATATTAATGCAAATTTCAGCCAGACACAAAAAACTAAATAGAAATAAAATCAAAGAAATCCAATCCCAAATTTATAATAAGGAACTTCAACAATCTAGTCTAACTTCTTTCTCTGTTGAAATTCAATATGATCTCCTTGAACTGAGACAAAAACTAAAGACAGAATTATATTCCTCTTATGACTCCATAATTAAAACTTCTAAATTTAAATGTTACTCTGCACTGAATAAACCCACTAGATTTATGATGCAACGCATCAAGCAAAGAAGGTTACAAAATAGAGTAGATAGGATTTCCTCAGAAGATGGCACCTTACACTCCCACCCGAAAGATATAGCTGATTTATTTGCTAAATTTTATCAAAATCTCTATCTAATATATATAATTGTCTTATCCCGTCTGTCTGTCTGTCTGTGTGTCTGTGTGTCTGTCTGTCCAGGAAATCCCACGTCGCTGATTGGTCAGGCCGCGGCCAATCAGCGATGCGGGGTTTGAGAACAAGATGTCGGCCGTTAGCGGCTTACCCTCACCCGCTCAACCTCACACCCTCAGACGCTCACCCTCAGACGCTCACGCTCTGACGCTCACTCTCTGACGCTTACGCTCGGGAGCTCACGCTCGGACGCTCACGCTCTGATGCTCACGCTCGGGCGCTCACGCTCGGACGCTCACGCTCGGGCGCTCACGTTCGGACGCTCACGCTCTGACGCTCAAGCTCTCACGCTCTCACGCTCTGACGTTCACGCTATGACGCTCACGCTCTGACGCTCACGCTCGGACGCTCACGTTCACGCTCTGACGCTCACGCTCACGCTCTGAAGCTCACGCTCTGACGCTCGCGCTCTGACGCTCACGCTCTGACCCTCACGCTCAGACTCTGACGCTCACGCTCGGATGTTCACGCTCTGACGCTCACGCTCGGATGCTCACGCTCTGACGCTCATGCTCGGACGCTCACGCTGACGCTCACGCTCACGCTCTGACGCTCACGTTCACGCTCTGACGCTCACACGCTCACGCTCTGATGCTCACGTTCACGCTCTGACGCTCACGCTCTGACGCTCACGCTCTAACGCTCACGCTCTGACGCTCACGCTCTGACGCTCGGACGCTCACGCTGATGCTCTGACGCTCACGCTCGGACGCTCACGCTCAGATGCTCACATTCACGCTCTGACGCTCACGCTCGGACGCTCACGCTCTGACGCTCACGCTATGAAGCTCACGCTCTGACGCTCAAGCTCTGACGCTCACGTTCACGCTCTGACGCTTACGCTCTGATGCTCACGCTCACGCTCTGACGCTCACATGCTCACGCTCTGACGCTCACGCTCTGACGCTCACGCTATGAAGCTCACGCTCTGACGCTCACGCTCTGACGCTCACACTCACGCTCTGACGCTCTGACGCTCACACGCTCACGCTCGGACGCTCACGCCCTGACGCTCACGTTCACGCTCTAACGCTCACGCTCAGACTCTGATGCTCACGCTCTGACGCTCACGCTCAGACTCTGACGCTCTGACGCTCACGCTCTGACGCTCACGCTCGGATGCTCACGCTCTGACGCTCACGCTCGGACGCTCACGCTCGGACGCTCACGCTCGGACGCTCACGTTCACGCTCTGACGCTCACGCTCTAACGCACATGCTCTGACGCTCACACTCTGACGCTCACGCTCTGACTCTCACGCTCACGCTCGGACGCTCACGCTGACGCTCTGACGCTCACGCTCGGACGCTCAGGCTCTGACGCTCACGCTCGGACGCTCACGCTCTAACGCTCACGCTCTGACGCTCACGCTCTGACGCTCGGACGCTCACGCTGATGCTCTGACGCTCACGCTCGGACGCTCACGCTCAGATGCTCACATTCACGCTCTGACGCTCACGCTCGGACGCTCACGCTCTGACGCTCACGCTATGAAGCTCACGCTCTGACGCTCAAGCTCTGACGCTCACGTTCACGCTCTGACGCTTACGCTCTGATGCTCACGCTCACGCTCTGACGCTCACATGCTCACGCTCTGACGCTCACGCTCTGACGCTCACGCTATGAAGCTCACGCTCTGACGCTCACGCTCTGACGCTCACACTCACGCTCTGACGCTCTGACGCTCACACGCTCACGCTCGGACGCTCACGCCCTGACGCTCACGTTCACGCTCTAACGCTCACGCTCAGACTCTGATGCTCACGCTCTGACGCTCACGCTCAGACTCTGACGCTCTGACGCTCACGCTCTGACGCTCACGCTCGGATGCTCACGCTCTGACGCTCACGCTCGGACGCTCACGCTCGGACGCTCACGCTCTGACGCTCACGTTCACGCTCTGACGCTCACGCTCTAACGCACATGCTCTGACGCTCACACTCTGACGCTCACGCTCTGACTCTCACGCTCACGCTCGGACGCTCACGCTGACGCTCTGACGCTCACGCTCGGACGCTCAGGCTCTGACGCTCACGCTCGGACGCTCACGTTCACGCTCAGAAGCTCACGCTCACGCTCGGACGCTCACGCTCTGACGCTCACGCTCACGCCCTGACGCTCACGCTCGGACGCTCACGCTCTGACGCTCACGCTTTGACGCTCACATGCTCACGCTCGGACGCTCACGCTCTGACGCTCACGCTTTGACGCTCACATGCTCACGCTTGGATGCTCACGCTCGGACGCTCACGCTCTGACGCTCACGCTATGAAGCTCACGCTCTGACGCTCACGCTCTGACGCTCACACGCTCACGCTCGGACGCTCACGCTCTGACGCTCACGTTCACGCTCTGACGCTCACGATGAGACTCTGACGCTCACGCTCTGACGCTCACGCTCAGACTCTGACGCTCTAACGCTCATGCTCTGACGCTCACGCTCGGATGCTCACGCTCTGACGCTCACGCTCGGACGCTCACGCTCGGACGCTCACACGCTCTGATGCTCACGCTCGGACGCTCACACGCTCACCCTTGGACGCTCACGCTCGGACGCTAACGCTCTGACGCTCACGTTCACGCTCTGACGCTCACGCTCAGACTCTGACGCTCACGCCCTGACGCTCACGCTCAGACTCTGACGCTCACGCTCTGATGCTCACACTCGGATGCTCACGCTCGGACGCTCACGCTCTGATGCTCACGCTCGGACGCTCACACGCTCTGTTGCTCACGCTCGGACGCTTACGCTCTGATGCTCACGCTCGGACGCTCACACGCTCTGACGCTCACGCTCTGACGCTCACGCTCGGATGCTCACGCTCTGACGCTCACGCTCGGATGCTCACGCTCTGACGCTCACGCTCGGACGCTCACGCTCACGCTCTGACGCTCACGCTCTGACGCTCATGCTCACGCTCTGACGCTCACGCTCTGACGCTCACGCTCTCGCTCTGACGCTCACGCTCTGCCGCTCACGCTCTGATGCTCACGCTCTGACGCTCACACTCACGCTCTGACGCTCACGCTCGGACGCTCACGTTCACGCTCATGCTCTGATGCTCACGCTCTGATGCTCATGCTCACGCTCGGACGCTCACGCTCGGACGCTCACGCTTGGAAGCTCACGTTCACGCTCTGACGCTCACACTCACACGCTCACGCTCTGACGCTCACGCTCTGACGCTCAAGTTCTGACGCTCTGACGCTCATGCTCACGCTCTGATGCTGACGCTCACGCTCTGACGCTCACGCTCTGAAGCTCACGCTCTGACGCTCTGATGCTCTGATGCTCACGCTCGGACACTCACGCTCTGACCCTCACACGCTCACGCTCGGACGCTCACGTTCACGCTCTGACGCTCACGCTCTGACACTCACGCTCTGACGCTCACGTTTGGACGCTCACGCTCTGACGCTCAAACTCACGCTCTGACGCTCACGCTCGGACGCTCTGACGCTCACACTCACGCTCTGACGCTCACGCTCTAACGCTCACGCTTGGACGCTCACACTCACGCTCTGACGCTCACGCTCTGACGCTCACACTCACGCTCACGCTCTGACGCTCACGCTCTGACGCTCACGCTCGGACGCTCACGCTCACGCTCTGACGCTCACGCTCTGACGCTCACACTCACGATCTGACGCTCACGTTTTGACGCTCCCGCTCGGACGCTCACGCTCTGACTCTTACGTTCGGACGCTCACGCTCTGACTCTTACGTTCGGACGCTCACGCTCGGATGCTCACGCTCGGACGCTCACGCTCACGCTCTGACGCTCACGCTCTGACGCTCATGCTCATGCTCTGACGCTCACGCTCTGATGCTCACGCTCTCGCTCTGACGCTCACGCTCTGACGCTCACGCTCTGACGATCACGCTCACGCTCTGATGCTCACGCTCTGACTCTCACGCTCTGACGCTCACGCTCGGACGCTCACGTTCACGCTCATGCTCTGACGCTCACGCTCTGATGCTCACGCTCACGCTCGGACGCTCACGCTTGGAAGCTCACGTTCACGCTCTGACGCTCACACTCACACGCTCACGCTCTGACGCTCACGCTCTGACGCTCAAGCTCTGACGCTCTGACGCTCATGCTCACGCTCTGATGCTGACGCTCACGCTCTGACACTCACGCTCTGAAGCTCACGCTCTGACGCTCTGATGCTCTGACGCTCACGCTCTGACGCTCACACGCTCACGCTCGGACGCTCACGTTCACGCTCTGACGCTCACGCTCTGACACTCACGCTCTGACGCTCACGCTCGGACGCTCACGCTCTGACGCTCAAACTCACGCTCTGACGCTCACGCTCGGACGCTCACGCTCGGACGCTCTGACGCTCACACTCACGCTCTGACGCTCACACTCACGCTCTGACGCTCACGCTCGGACGCTCACACTCACGCTCTGACGCTCACGCTCTGACGCTCACACTCACGCTCATGCTCTGACGCTCACGCTCGGACGCTCACGCTCACTCTCTGACGCTCACGCTCTGACGCTCACACTCACGATCTGATGCTCATGTTCTGACGCTCACGCTCTGACTCTTACGCTCTGACTCTTACGCTCGGACGCTCACGTTCACGTTCTGGCGCTCACGCTCTCACGCTCACGATCTAACGCTCACGCTCTGACGCTCACGCTCACGCTCTGAAGCTCACGCTCTGACGCTCACGCTCTGACACTCACGCTCTGACGCTCACGCTCTAACGCTCACGCTCTGGCGCTCACACTCACGCTCTGGCGCTCACGCTCTGACGCTCACGCTCTGAAGTTCACGCTCTGGCGCTCACTCTCACGCTCTGGCGCTCACACTCTGACGCTCACGCTCTGAAGCTCACGCTCTGACGCTCACACTCACGCTCTGACGCTCACACTCTGACGCTCACGCTCTGACACTCACGCTCTGACGCTCACACTCACGCTCTGACGCTCACACTCACGCTCTGACGCTCACACTCTGACGCTCACACTCTGACGCTCACGCTCTGACGCTCGGACGCTCATGCTCTGACACTCACGCTCACGCTCTGACGCTCACTCTCAGACTGACGCTCACGCTCTGACGCTCACGCTAGGATGCTCGCGCTCTGACTCTGACGCTCACGCTCTGACGCTCATGTTCACGCTCGGACGCTCACGCTCGGACGCTCACGCTCTGACACTCACGCTCTGACGCTCACGCTCTAACGCTCACGCTCTGGCGCTCACACTCACGCTCTGGCGCTCAAGCTCTGACGCTCATGCTCGGACGCTCACGCTCTGACGTTCACGTTCACGCTCGGACGCTCGCGCTCGGACGCTCACGCTCTAACGCTCACGCTCTGACGCTCACTCTCTGACGCTCACGCTCCCGCTCTGAAGCTCACTCTCTGACGCTCATGCTCCCGCTCTGAAGCTCACGCTCTGACGCTCACGCTCTGACGCTCACACTCACGCTCTGACGCCCACGCTCGGACGCTCACGCTGACGATCTGACGCTCACGCTCGGACGCTCACGCTCGGACGCTCACACGCTCACGCTCGGACGCTCACGCTCTGACGCTCATGTTCACGCTCTGACGCTCAAGCTCAGACTCTGACGCTCACGCTCAGACGCTCACGCTCGGATGCTCACGCTCTGACGCTCACGCTCTGATGCTCACGCTCGGATGCTCACGCTCTGACGCTCACGTTCACGCTCTGATGCTCAAGCTCAGACTCTGACGCTCACGCTCAGACGCTCACGCTCACGCTCTGACGCTCACGCTCGGATGCTCACGCTCTGACGCTCACGCTCGGACGCTCACACGCTCAAGCTCTGACGCTCACGCTCTGACGCTCACGCTCTGACGCTCACGTTCACGCTCTGACGCTCACGCTCGGACGCTCACGCTCGGACGCTCACGTTCACGCTCTGATGCTCACGCTCACGCTCTGACGCTCACGCTCTGACGCTCATGCTCTGACACTCACGCTCTGACGCTCACGCTCGGACGCTCACGCTGATGCTCTGACGCTCACGCTCGGACGCTCACGCTCAGACGCTCACATTCACGCTCTGACGCTCACGCTCGGACGCTCACGCTCTGACGCTCACGCTATGAAGCTCATGCTCTGACGCTCAAGCTCTGACGCTCACGTTCACGGTCTGACGCTCACGCTCTGATGCTCACGCTCACGCTCTGACGCTCACGCTCTGACGCTCACATGCTCACGCTCTGACGCTCACGCTCTGACGCTCACACTATGAAGCTCACGCTCTGACGCTCACGCTCTGATGCTCACACTCACGCTCTGACGCTCACGCTCTGACGCTCACACGCTCACGCTCTGACGCTCACATGCTCACGCTCTGACGCTCACGCTCTGACGCTCACGCTATGAAGCTCACGCTCTGATGCTCACGCTCTAACGCTCACACTCACGCTCTGACGCTCACGCTCTGACGCTCACACGCTCACGCTCGGACGCTCACGCTCTGACGCTCACGTTCACGCTCTAACGCTCATGCTCAGACTCTGACGCTCACGCTCTGACGCTCACGCTCAGACTCTGACGCTCATGCTCTGAGGCTCACGCTCGGATGCTCACGCTCTGACGCTGGGACGCTCACGCTGACGCTCACATGCTCATGCTCACGCTCTGACGCTCACGCTCTGACGCTCACGTTCACGCTCTGACACTCACGCTCTAAAGCTCACGCTCTGACGCTCACGTTCACGCTCTGACACTCACGCTCTAACGCTCACGCTCTGACGCTCACACTCTGATGCTCACGCTCTGACTCTCACGCTCACGCTCGGACGCTCACGCTGACGCTCTGACACTCATGCTCGGACGCTCACGCTCTGACGCTCACGCTCGGACGCTCACGTTCACGCTCTGACGCTCGGACGCTCATGCTCGGACGCTCACGCTCTGACGCTCACTCTCGGACGCTCACGCTGACGATCTGACACTCACGCTCGGACGCTCACGCTCTCACGCTCTCACGCTCACGCTCGGACGCTCACGTTCATGCTCTGACGCTCACGCTCTGACGCTCACGCTCACGCTCACACGCTCACGCTCTGACGCTCACGCTCTGACGCTCACGTTCACGCTCTGATGCTCACACGCTCACGCTCTGACGCTCACGCTCTGACGCTCACGTTCACGCTCTGACGCTCACACTCTGACGCTCACACTCTAACGCTCACGCTCTGAAGCTCACACTCTGACGCTCATGCTCTGACACTCACGCTCTGACGCTCACGCTCGGACGCTCACGCTGATGCTCTGACGCTCACGCTCGGATGCTCACGCTCAGACGCTCACATTCACGCTCTGACGCTCACGCTCGGACGCTCACGCTCTGACGCTCACGCTATGAAGCTCACGCTCTGACGCTCAAGCTCTGACGCTCACGTTCACGGTCTGACGCTCACGCTCTGATGCTCACGCTCACGCTCTGACGCTCACGCTCTGACGCTCACATGCTCACGCTCTGACGCTCACGCTATGAAGCTCACGCTCTGACGCTCACGCTCTGACGCTCACACTCACGCTCTGACGCTCACGCTCTGACGCTCACGCTCTGAAGCTCACATGCTCACGCTCTGACGCTCACGCTCTGACGCTCATGCTATGAAGCTCACGCTCTGATGCTCACGCTCTGACGCTCACACTCACGCTCTGACGCTCACGCTCTGACGCTCACACGCTCACGCTCGGACGCTCACGCACTGACGCTCATGTTCACGCTCTAACGCTCACGCTCAGACTCTGACGCTCACGCTCTGACGCTCACGCTCAGACTCTGACGCTCTGACGCTCATGCTCTGACGCTCACGCTCGGATGCTCACGCTCGGACGCTCACGCTGACGCTCACATGCTCATGCTCACGCTCGGACGCTCACGCTCGGACGCTCACGTTCACGCTCTGACGCTCACGCTCTGATGCTCACGCTCTGACTCTCACGCTCGGACGCTCACGCTGACGCTCTGACACTCACGCTCGGACGCTCACGCTCTGACGCTCACGCTCAGACGCTCACGTTCACGCTCTGACGCTCACGCTCGGACGCTCACGCTCTGACGCTCACGCTCGGATGCTCACGCTCTGACGCTCACGCTCGGACGCTCACGCTCTGACGCTCACGCTTTGACGCTCACACTCACGCTCTGACGCTCACGCTCTGACGCTCACACGCTCACGCTCGGACGCTCACGCACTGACGCTCATGTTCACGCTCTAACGCTCACGCTCAGACTCTGACGCTCACGCTCTGACGCTCACGCTCAGACTCTGACGCTCTGACGCTCATGCTCTGACGCTCACGCTCGGATGCTCACGCTCTGACGCTCGGACGCTCACGCTGACGCTCACATGCTCATGCTCACGCTCTGACGCTCACGCTCGGACGCTCACGCTCGGACGCTCACGTTCACGCTCTGATGCTCACGCTCTGATGCTCACGCTCTGACTTTCACGCTCGGACGCTCACGCTGACGCTCTGACACTCACGCTCGGACGCTCACGCTCTGACGCTCACGCTCAGACGCTCACGTTCACGCTCTGACGCTCACGCTCGGACGCTCACGCTCTGACGCTCACGCTCGGACGCTCACGCTCGGACGCTCACGCTCTGACGCTCACGCTCGGACGCTCACGCTCTGACGCTCACGCTTTGACGCTCACATGCTCACGCTTTGACGCTCACGCTCGGACGCTCACGCTCTAACGCTCACGCTATGAAGCTCACGCTCTGATGCTCACACTCTGATGCTCACGCTCTGACGCTCACACGCTCACACTCGGACACTCATGCTCTGACGCTCACGTTCACGCTCTGACGCTCACGCTCTGACGCTCATGCTCAGACTCTGACGCTCACGCTTTGACGCTCACGTTCGGACGCTCACGCTCTGATGCTCACGCTCGGATGCTCACGTTCACGCTCTGACGCTCACACGCTCATGCTCTGACGCTCATGCTCTGACGCTCTGATGCTCTGACGCTCACGCTCTTATGCTCTGACGTTCACGCTCTGATGCTCGCACTCTGACGCTCGCGCTTGGAAGCTCACGCTCTGACGCTCGCGCTCTGACGCTCACGCTCAGACTCTGACGCTCACGCTCTGATGCTCGCACTCTGACGCTCGCGCTTGGAAGCTCACGCTCTGACGCTCGCGCTCTGACGCTCACGCTCAGACTCTGACGCTCACGCTCTGACGCTCACACGCTCACGCTCTGACGCTCACGCTCTGATGCTCTGACGCTCTGATACTCTGACGCTCACGCTCTGAAGCTCACGCTCTGATGCTCTGACGCTCACGCTCTGACTCTCTGACGCTCACGCTCTGACGCTCACGCTCTGATGCTCTGACGCTCTGATACTCTGACGCTCACGCTCTGAAGCTCACGCTCTGATGCTCTGACGCTCACGCTCTGACTCTCTGACGCTCACGCTCAGACGCTCACGCTCTGACTCTCTGTCGCTCACGCTCAGACGCTCACGCTCTGATGCTCTGACGCTCACGCTCATGCTCTGATGCTCTGACGCTCACGCTCTGAAGCTCACTCTCTGACGCTCACGCTCTGACTCTCTGACGCTCACGCTCTGACGCTCACACTCAGACGCTCTTGCTCTGACGCTCACGCTCGGACGCTCACGCTGACGCTCTGACACTCATGCTCGGACGCTCACGCTCTGACGCTCACGCTCGGACGCTCACGTTCACGCTCTGACGCTCGGACGCTCACGCTCTGACGCTCATGCTCGGACGCTCACGCTCTGACGCTCACTCTCGGACGCTCACGCTGACGATCTGACACTCACGCTCGGACGCTCACGCTCTCACGCTCTGACGCTCACGCTCGGACGCTCACGTTCACGCTCTGACGCTCACGCTCGGATGCTCACGCTCTGACGCTCACGCTCACGCTCTGACGCTCACGCTCTGACGCTCACGCTCTGACGCTCACGCTCTGACGCTCACGTTCACGCTCTGATGCTCACACGCTCACGCTCTGACGCTCACGCTCTGACGCTCACGTTCACGCTCTGACGCTCACACTCTGACGCTCACACTCTAACGCTCACGCTCTGAAGCTCACACTCTGACGCTCATGCTCTGACACTCACGCTCTGACGCTCACGCTCGGACGCTCACGCTGATGCTCTGACGCTCACGCTCGGATGCTCACGCTCAGACGCTCACATTCACGCTCTGACGCTCACGCTCGGACGCTCACGCTCTGACGCTCACGCTATGAAGCTCACGCTCTGACGCTCAAGCTCTGACGCTCACGTTCACGGTCTGACGCTCACGCTCTGATGCTCACGCTCACGCTCTGACGCTCACGCTCTGACGCTCACATGCTCACGCTCTGACGCTCACGCTCTGACGCTCACGCTATGAAGCTCACGCTCTGACGCTCACGCTCTGACGCTCACACTCACGCTCTGACGCTCACGCTCTGACGCTCACACGCTCACGCTCTGAAGCTCACATGCTCACGCTCTGACGCTCACGCTCTGACGCTCACGCTATGAAGCTCACGCTCTGATGCTCACGCTCTGACGCTCACACTCACGCTCTGACGCTCACGCTCTGACGCTCACACGCTCACGCTCGGACGCTCACGCACTGACGCTCATGTTCACGCTCTAACGCTCACGCTCAGACTCTGACGCTCACGCTCTGACGCTCACGCTCAGACTCTGACGCTCTGACGCTCATGCTCTGACGCTCACGCTCGGATGCTCACGCTCTGACGCTCGGACGCTCACGCTGACGCTCACATGCTCATGCTCACGCTCTGACGCTCACGCTCGGACGCTCACGCTCGGACGCTCACGTTCACGCTCTGACGCTCACGCTCTGATGCTCACGCTCTGACTCTCACGCTCACGCTCGGACGCTCACGCTGACGCTCTGACACTCACGCTTGGACGCTCACGCTCTGACGCTCACGCTCAGACGCTCACGTTCACGCTCTGACGCTCACGCTCGGACGCTCACGCTCTGACGCTCACGCTCGGACGCTCACGCTCTGACGCTCACGCTCTGACGCTCACGCTCTGACGCTCACATGCTCACGCTTTGACGCTCACGCTCGGACGCTCACGCTCTAACGCTCACGCTATGAAGCTCACGCTCTGATGCTCACGCTCTGATGCTCACGCTCTGACGCTCACACGCTCACGCTCGGACACTCATGCTCTGACGCTCACGTTCACGCTCTGACGCTCAGACTCTGACGCTCACGCTCTGACGCTCACGCTCAGACTCTGACGCTCTGACGCTCGAGCTCTGACGCTCACGCTCGGATGCTCACGCTCTGACGCTCACGCTCTGACGCTCATGCTCGGACGCTCACGCTCTGACGCTCATGTTCGGACGCTCACACGCTCTGACGCTCACGCTCTGACGCTCATGCTCGGACGCTCACACGCTCTGACGCTCACGCTCGGACGCTCACGCTCTGACGCTCACACGCTCTGACGCTCACGCTCTGAAACTCACGCTCTGACGCTCACGCTCTGATGCTCACACGCTCACGCTGGGACGCTCATGCTCTGACGCTCACGTTCACGCTCTGACGCTCACGCTCAGACTCTGACGCTCACGCTCAGACTCTGACGCTCTGACGCTCACACTCGGATGCTCACGCTCTGACGCTCACGCTCGGATGCTCACGCTCTGATGCTCACGCTCGGACGCTCACACGCTCTGACGCTCTCGCTCTGACGCTCACGCTCGGATGCTCACGCTCTGACGCTCACGCTCGGACGCTCACACGCTCACGCTCTGACGCTCATGCTCACGCTCTGACGCTCATGCTCTGACGCTCACGCTCACGCTCTGACGCTCACGCTCTGACGATCACGCTCACGCTCTGATGCTCACGCTCTGACGCTCACGCTCACGCTCTGACGCTCACGCTCGGACGCTCACGTTCACGCTCATGCTCTGACGCTCATGCTCTGATGCTCACGCTCACGCTCGGACGCTCATGCTCTGAAACTCACGTTCACGCTCTGACGCTCACACTCACACGCTCACGCTCTGACGCTCACGCTCTGACGCTCAAGCTCTGATGCTCTGACGCTCATGCTCACGCTCTGATGCTCTGACGCTCACGCTCTGACGCTCACGCTCTGAAGCTCACGCTCTGACGCTCTGATGCTCTGACGCTCACGCTCGGACGCTCACGCTCTGATGCTCACACGCTCACGCTCGGACGCTCACGTTCACGCTCTGACGCTCACGCTCTGACGCTCATGCTCAGACTCTGACGCCCACGCTTTGACGCTCACGTTCGGACGCTCACGCTCTGATGCTCACGCTCGGATGCTCACGTTCACGCTCTGACGCTCACATGCTCATGCTCTGACGCTCATGCTCTGACGCTCTGATGCTCTGACGCTCACGCTCTTATGCTCTGACGTTCACGCTCTGATGCTCGCACTCTGACGCTCGCGCTTGGAAGCTCACGCTCTGACGCTCGCGCTCTGACGCTCACGCTCAGACTCTGACGCTCACGCTCTGACGCTCACACGCTCACGCTCTGATGCTCTGACGCTCTGATGCTCTGACGCTCACGCTCTGAAGCTCACGCTCTGATGCTCTGACGCTCACGCTCTGACTCTCTGACGCTCACGCTCAGACGCTCACGCTCTGACGCTCTGACGCTCACGCTCAGACGCTCACGCTCTGATGCTCTGACGCTCACGCTCATGCTCTGATGCTCTGACGCTCACGCTCTGAAGCTCACTCTCTGACGCTCACGCTCTGACTCTCTGACGCTCACGCTCTGACGCTCACGCTCTGACGCTCACACTCAGACGCTCTTGCTCGGACGCTCACGCTCTGACGCTCACGCTCTGACTCTGACGCTCACGCTCTGACGCTCACGCTCGGACGCTCACGTTCACGCTCGGACGCTTACACTCACGCTCTGACGCTCACGCTCTGACGCCCACGCTCATGCTCTGACGCTCACGCTCTGAAGCTCACGCTCTGACGCTCACGCTCTGACGCTCACACTCGGACGCTCACGCTCTCACTCTGACGCTCACGCTCGGACGCTCAGGCTCTGACGCTCACGCTCCGACTCTGACGCTCACGCTCGGACGCTAACGCTCGGACTCTCAAGTTCACGCTCTGACGCTCACGCTCTGACGCTCACGCTCTGATGCTCACGCTCTGGTGCTCACGTTCACGCTCTGACGCTCACGCTCTGAGGCTTACGCTCACTCTCTGATACTCACTCTCACGCTCTGACGCTTATGCTCTGATGCTCATGCTCGGACGCTCACACTCGGACGCTCACACTCACGCTCTGACGCTCACGCTCATGCTCACGCTCTGACGCTCACGCTCTGATGCTCTGACGCTCACGCTCGGACGTTCACACTCTGACGCTCCCACGCTCACCCTCACACGCTTCCACGCTCACCCTCACACGCTCACCCTCACACGCTCACACCCTCCCATGCTCACCCGCTCACCCTCCCACGCTCACCCGCTCCCATGCTCACCCTGTGCTAGCCGGTCATCTCCCGGCTGCTCGCAGCAGAAGTACCCAGACCGGCGGCCTCGCTCCCCGGTCCTCCAAAATTCATTAGGGGCCCCAGGGGGATACATTGGGGGGTTAATTTAAAGTAGTGCGCAACCCATTTAAACACTGCATTGCTGATTAGTTGCGCCCGGTCGGCCGCATACATATTCTAGAATACCCGATGCGTTAGAATCGGGCCACCATCTTGTAATTTAAATAACCAGCCCTCTTTTGTTCTTCCCGAAAAACGCACTATGGAAGCATTTCTTTCGTCTATTGATTTACCAAAAATTAAATCAGACGATCTAAACTACCTTTCAGCTCCTTTTACATTGGAAGAAACAATTGATACAATACACAACTTAAAAGCCTTTAAATCACCGGGACCAGATGGATTTAATAACGAGTATTTCAAAAATTTTAAAGACGTTCTTGCACCACATCTAGTCCATCTGTTTAATACAGTTTCATTACAGGGCTCGTTTCCACCAGAGATGCTGGAGGTGACCATTATCTTAATCCCCAAACCAAACAGCGATCCAGTCAAAGTAAAAAATTACAGGCCGATATCATTGATAAATTCAGATATTAAAATATATGCCAAAATTCTAGCTAATAGGCTCAGTAATATTCTCCCACACATCATCAATAACGATCAAATTGGCTTCATTAAAAACAGACAAACTACAGATGGTACTAGAAGAATACTCAACATTATTAAACTCATTAATTCTTCTAAATTGCAATTTATTTTAGTTGCTCTAGATGCGGAGAAAGCCTTTGATAGGTTGAACTGGGATTTTCTGAGATGCACAATGTTACAATTCGGCTTCAATAATCAAATTCTAACCAATATCATGGCATAATATACTAACCCTAGTGCCAAAATCTATATCAATAATCACCTATCAGAACCTTTCTCAATTACTAACGGCACTAGACAGGGATGTCCCTGTGGCGCCCGAGGGTTCAGTCGCCACAGGGGTACAGCACCTCAGATAGAGTTGTGGTATCTCCTTTTCCAGGTAAGGATGGAGCATCACCCAGGACCCCACTTCACACTCAACACTACACCACTCCTGTCCTGTAGGGGGGCCTAAATGCACCAGGGTGCTGCCCCGTCCCGGGATAGAGGAGATGGGGGGAACCAAAGATAGGTGGAACCAAGTAGTGGGTGAGGGTGGAGGAAACACTTAACAGAGCACTTATAGAATCATATATAATAGGTGGCCATCTTTAGTTCAAGGTCTTTGATTGTGGGTCTTCTGTCAGGGTCCAGCAAGAGTCTGTAGCTGGCTGAAGATTCACGGTCCTCGCTCTCTGGCCTTGAGACGAGGAGCGGGTCTGAGTTAACAAGTGTCTCTGCTCGATCAGGGTCCTGTTCTAAGAAGGCCTTGGAGGGGAGCAGAGGAGTTAGGCTCCACAGGCGAAAGGATCCCAGGAGGGTACGGACGGAGCGGAGTCGCCACCTATATTCTTCACTCTGGTCTAGCCAGAGGGACTCCTGCCGCAAGAGGGGTAACCGGCCCCCGATATCTGACTTTGTCACTTCACGTCTCAGTCAGAAAAGCCCAGAGGCTTAGTGGATCCCAGGGGGATAAGGACGGAGCGGAGTCGCCACCTGTATCTGACGCGCCCCCTAGGCCATGTTGTTAGGGATACCCGGAGCCGGATCAGATGGGGGTTGTAGTCTCCGAGTGGCTGTGACCCGGTCCGTGCCCAGGGTGTCAAGCTCAGTGTGTGGCAGTCCTGATAGATGTTATTGGTGTTCTTTAGTGTCGACTACGCCACCCGTTGATTTGCGGTCAAAAGGCCGCCGCTGCAGCAGGGTCCGCTGAGGCTGTTGGTATGTGTGCAGCTTTGGTAGTATAACCCCCAACGGGAGGGGTATAGCCTCAGGGGGTCAGATGTAGAGGATGGTGGTTGTGAAGGTGCAGGATGAATCAGCAAGAAGACTCAGAGTCGGGCTGTGCAGTTCAGGGGTTTTTACTTACGGGTGTTCTTATGGTCACTCTGGCCTGAAGCGACCACCCGAGCCGTGCTGCGTCCACCAGGTCCTGGACTCGGCTAACCCCCAGGCAGTTCTGGAGCGTGGTCCTGAGCTCCTGTCTGACTTTCCCTCTCTTCTGGCCGTTCTCACCAGGGATCCACCTATGTCCGGCTCCCTCGGGTCTCTTGGTGGGTACACCTCCTCTGGGTTCCCTGACCCTATGCTTGGTCTGCCTTCCTGGTGGATTTGGTGAGGGTCGTGGCAGATCCTGCCCACGACCTCCGGTCTCTGGCTAAGGTGTACTTTTCTCTCTGCCAGCTTGGGATCCGGTACCCTAGGTGCCAACCCTTCACCCTGTTGTTTGTATTCTGGGGTCTTGGGGTTCCTGCTTGTTTTCTCTGGGTCCTTCTGACTCCTCTCTCTCTCTTGGCCTTGGAGCTGGGCCCAGCCGGAACCACAACTCCCTGTCAGCCCTTCTGGCTGAGCTTCTCTGCTCTGCTCCTCTGATTAAACTCTGACAGACTGACTCACTCTACAAAAGACCCTGTCCTAAGATGGTGCCCACCTTATATACTCCCTCTATGTGTGAGCTCAGGTGACCAGCACCCAATGAGCTCCTAGCATTACCCAGACTGCTCCCCCTATCTGCCCCTACACTACTGGGATGTTCCACCCCCCTCCCACTCCAGCCAGGAACAGACACTATCGTACCTGCACATAAACTGGTGGGAGCACCGTCGGTCTGTTCCTCGGAAATGGGATGTGTGTAGTGCATGCAGCTAACTGAGCTCAGTTCCACACTCCATCCTTACCCGGGAGTGGAATACCACACCTCTGGGTTGAGGTGCAATACCCCTGTAGCAGCCGAATCCTCAGGGTGCTACATATCTCTCAATCTGCGTTTATCCAGTGGGACCCAGCCTTACACCACGTTCATACCACGCACAGTCAGGAAAGGACTCAGTGGGAGAACTTACTAAGGAGAGGAACACACCAGCGGGGTCTTGACAGGTGCTCCTGATCTACCTGGGAAGTGCTGAACCCCCTTCCTGGTGGCCGCAGCACACCGTGTGTAGCAGAGAGAAGCTTTGCGGCTGAAAGTGCATCTAAAGTGAGTAAAGACCTGGATGACTTCATTTACCGCCGCCGCTTGTTCATTTCTGCGCGGCACTGCACCCACCACACTCCCCAGAGCCCACTCACTGTCCTGAGGCCTACTCCGCCTGTGGGGGGTAGTACCAACCAAGCTGCCAGAACATCAGCCTCAGGGGACTGTTGCAGCGCTGGTGGCCTTCACCAGAAACCACAGGTGGCGTAGTAGAACAACCACTCATCCAAAAGCCCATTTTTCATGTGACAGCCCTGGGCACGGACTGGGTCACGGCCACGACGACATCCCACACCACCACCATATATTGGCCTGGCACCGAGTAACCCCACTGCTCAGGGAGGGCGAGTCACACAACTGGCGTAGTCGGCAGGATTGCGTGCTCACAGCAACGGAAGAAGATAATCCCCATTGCCGCCGGGTACTGTGCGCCTTTCGCAAAAGACTGTCGTTACACACTCAATGTGGCGCCCGCCCAAGAAGAACGGACGCCATTATGTGCAAAAACAACAGCAATCTAAGACCTCCCATCGTGGGTCTGGCTCACCAATGGCGCCAAAAGTGCCGACCACCCCCTCCAACAGAGACTGTCCGCATAGTAGTGTCCGTCAAGACGGATGGGACTTCCCAAGGAGTGCCCGTCAGCCAGCCGCCCTGGAGCCGCCCCAAAAAGAGGGGGAGAAGAAGACAGCACCCTGCAGCCGAGAAGGACAGAGCAAAGGAGATGTCCTCCGTCACTGGCCCACCAGCTGCCACCTCCCTCACTATGGAGGGAATGCACCTGACCGCGGAGGAGGCCAAGTTCCTCCGCGGTGAAACGCAGGATCTGACCCGGAGGGTCGAAGAGGCCCAATGACTGGCCGCTGCCGAATGGAGGGAAGAGGTGCTGCGGAAGATCAAGACCCGCCGCCGGAGCTCATCGTGCCTGACGACTGAGGCCTCAGCCCAGGTGGAGGAAGCCCAGGAGGCCCTGTGCAGCCCAAGAGCGGGTAAGGTTGAAACCCCTTTCCCGGGCGCAGGACGCACTGAAGCCCTCCTAGATCTCCTGCCGGCACCCCTGTCCCTGCGCGCCATCAATTGGGAGCAACTCCTGGCCCCGGAGGCCGAGGCCCAAGTCACCGCCACTTCCGGAGGCCTGCTAAGCCTCCCGACTCCCAAGCAAGCAAACCCTGCACTCTCCTGGGTGTACACCTGCCCCAACCCGGACTGGTCCGCACCAATAGAGGGCCCGCAACGACCCCCGCTATTGCCGCTGCCCGCACCTCCGGTCGCCTGCCCGGCGGCAGACGAGTTTGCCTGGGACAACCAGGGGGGTGACCTGATGGGCTTCCTCCAGGAGACCCGGTCCGAAGCGCGGAGGCGGGAGGAGTTCTGCCATAAGGAGCTCCTCCAGCTCGAGAAGGAGCGGCTAGGGAGGAGGGTCCGCTGTGAGCGCCTGGAGGTGCACACCAAGGCTGCTAAGACACAGGCCCGTCAGGCGGAGGCCACCCGTCCAAGCCCCCGGGAAGAAGGCCTTATCGTGCACTTCCACCAGGAGGCAGGATGGGGCTTCATCCGTAGCCCACAGTTTAACCGGGACATCTTCATCAACCGGCGGGACGTCGAGCCGCGGCTTGAGCAGGGCCACCCTGGCTGGAACCTCTACCCGGGTGATCTAGTGTCCTACAACCGCCACCACGGGGAGTGTGGGTGGTATGCCCTGGATGTCCACAGGGTATTTAAGGAGGATGTCCCCACGCACCTAGCTACAGAGGACCGGTCCGGTTCCGTCGGAAAGCACGAGCCTTTTCCCCGGTGGGGATACCACTGTTGAGCAGCCCCGGAGGATGCACCTCCCTGTTGTTTGAACTTTTATTAATTTTAATGTTTTCTTTTTGCACCCGGTTATCTACAAACATTTGTCCCTGCGGACGCTGAGCATGAGACAGACTAGCATTGTATATAGCTTGCACCTATTTACAGTAGGTGCTCCCTATTGGTTTTATGCAAAACCACCTCTACCTCTGACCTCAGAAGCAAAACCTGTCTGGTCGTGGCTCTACTGGAGGTCCAACTCGGGATCTCCATGCCCTGCAGCCACCCCAGGGCCTACGGTGAAGGTTTTGGGCAGGTCCCTCATGCTGCTGAACTCGCACTTTCTATAGTATTTTCTATAGTATTTTTCTATATTTATAATGTCATTCCAATGTTTTATATATTTATACCATATATATCCTGCAATGTTAAAAGTGTCCGAACCTCCCATAAAGGGAAGATTGTTCGTTGTTTACAAAGCATTTAAAAATTTTGAATGTCTGTACAAATCCTTTACTCTATTGCAGCCCGCGGACGTGCTGTTTCACAAGGGGGGAATGTGGCGCCCCTGAGGGTTCAGTCGCCACAGGGGTACTGCACCTCAGATAGGGGTGTGGTATCTCCTTTTCCAGGTAAGGATGGAGCATCACCCAGGACCCCACTTCACACTCAACACTACACCACTCCTGTCCTGTAGGGGGGCCTAAATGCACCAGGGTGCTGCCCCGTCCCGGGATAGAGGAGATGGGGGGAACCAAAGATAGGTGGAACCAAGTAGTGGGTGAGGGTGGAGGAAACACTTAACAGAGCACTTATAGAATCATATATAATAGGTGGCCATCTTTAGTTCAAGGTCTTTGATTGTGGGTCTTCTGTCAGGGTCCAGCAAGAGTCTGTAGCTGACTGAAGATTCACGGTCCTCGCTCTCTGGCCTTGAGACGAGGAGCAGGTCTGAGTAAACAAGTGTCTCTGCTCGGTCAGGGTCCTGTTCTAAGAAGGCCTTGGAGGGGATCAGAGGAGTTAGGCTCCACAGGCGAAAGGATCCCAGGAGGGTACGGACGGAGCGGAGTCGCCACCTGTATTCTTCACTCTGGCCTAGCCAGAGGGACTCCTGCCGCAAGAGGGGTAACCGGCCCTCGATATCTGACTTTGTCACTTCACGTCTCAGTCAGAAAAGCCCGAAGGCTTAGTGGATCCCAGGGGGATACGGACGGAGCGGAGTCGCCACCTGTATCTATCAATCTGCGTTTATCCAGTGGGACCCAGCCTTACACCACGTTCATACCACGCACAGTCAGGAAAGGACTCAGTGGGAGAACTTACTAAGGAGAGGAACACACCAGCGGGGTCTTGACAGGTGCTCCTGATCTACCTGGGAAGTGCTGAACCCCCTTCCTGGTGGCCACAGCACACTGTGTGTAGCAGAGAGAAGCTTTGCGGCTGAAAGTGCATCTAAAGTGAGTAAAGACCTGGATGACTTCATTTACCGCCGCCGCTTGTTCATTTCTGCGCGGCACTGCACCCACCAAACTCCCCAGAGCCCACTCACTGTCCTGAGGCCTACTCCGCCTGTGGGGGGTAGTACCAATCAAGCTGCCAGAACATCAGCCTCAGGGGACTGTTGCAGCGCTGGTGGCCTTCACCAGAAACCACAGGTGGCGTAGTAGAACAACCACTCATCCAAAAGCCCATTTTTCATGTGACAGCCCTGGGCACGGACCGGGTCACGGCCACGACGACATCCCACACCACCACAATATATTGGCCCGGCACCGAGTAACCCCACTGCTCAGGGAGGGCGAGTCACACAACTGGCGTAGTCGGCAGGATTGCGTGCCCACAGCAACGGAAGAAGATAATCCCCATTGCCGCCGGGTACTGTGCGCCTTTCGCAAAAGACTGTCGTTACACACTCAATGTGGCGCCCGCCCAAGAAGAACGGACGCCATTATGTGCAAAAACAACAGCAATCTAAGACCTCCCATCGTGGGTCTGGCTCCCCAATGGCGCCAAAAGTGCCGACCACCCCCTCCAGCAGAGACTGTCCGCATAGTAGTGTCCGTCAAGACGGATGGGACGTCCCAAGGAGTGCCCGTCAGCCAGCCGCCCTGGAGCCGCCCCAAAAAGAGGGGGAGAAGAAGACAGCACCCTGCAGCCGAGAAGGACGCAGCAAAGGAGATGTCCTCTGTCGCTGGCCCACCAGCTGCCACCTCCCTCACTATGGAGGGAATGCACCTGACCGCGGAGGAGGCCGAGTTCCTCCGCGGTGAAACGCAGGATCTGACCCGGAGGGTCGAAGAGGCCCAATGACTGGCCGCTGCCGAATGGAGGGAAGAGGTGCTGCGGAAGATCAAGACCCGCCGCCGGAGCTCATCGTGCCTGACGACTGAGGCCTCAGCCCAGGCGGAGGAAGCCCAGGAGGCCCTGTGCAGCCCAAGAGCGGGTAAGATTGAAACCCCTTTCCCGGGCGCAGGACGCACTGAAGCCCTCCTAGATCTCCTGCCGGCACCCCTGTCCCTGCGCGCCATCGATTGGGAGCAACTCCTGGCCCCGGAGGCCGAGGCCCAAGTCACCGCCACTCCCGGAGGCCTGCTAAGCCTCCCGACTCCCAAGCAAGAAAACCCTGCACTCTCCTGGGTGTACACCTGCCCCAACCCAGACTGGTCTGCACCAATAGAGGGCCCGCAACGACCCCCACTATTGCCGCTGCCCGCACCTCCGGTCGCCTGCCCGGCGGCAGACGAGTTTGCCTGGGACAACCAGGGGGGTGACCTGATGGGCTTCCCCCAGGAGACCCGGTCCGAAGCGCGGAGGCGGGAGGATTTCTGCCGTAAGAAGCTCCTCCAGCTCGAGAAGGAGCGGCGAGGGAGGAGGGTCCACTGTGAGCGCCTGGAGGTGCACACCAAGGCTGCTAAGACACAGGCCCATCAGGCGGAGGCCACCCGTCCAAGCCCCCGGGAAGAAGGCCTTATCATGCGCTTCCACCAGGAGGCAGGATGGGGCTTCATCCGTAGCCCAGTTTAACCGGGACATCTTCATCAACCGACGGGACGTCGAGCCGCGGCTTGAGCAGGGCCACCCTGGCTGGAAACTCTACCCGGGTGATCTAGTGTCCTACAACCGCCACCACGGGGAGCGTGGGTGGTATGCCCTGGATGTCCACAGGGTATTTAAGGAGGATGTCCCCACGCACCTAGCTAGAGAGAACTGGTCCGGTTCCGTCGGAAAGCACGAGCCTTTTCCCCGGTGGGGATACCACTGTTGAGCAGCCCCGGAGGATGCACCTCCCTGTTGTTTGAACTTTTATTAGTTTTAATGTTTCCTTTTTGCACCCAGTTATCTACAAACATTTGTCCCTGCGGACGCTGAGCATGAGACAGACTAGCATTGTATATAGCTTGCACCTATTTACAGTAGGTGCTCCCTATTGGTTTTATGCAAAACCACCTCTACCTCTGGCCTCAGAAGCAAAACCTGTCTGGTCGTGGCTCTACTGGAGGTCCAACTCGGGATCTCCATGCCCAGCAGCCACCCCAGGGCCTACGGTGAGGGTTTTGGGCAGGTCCCTCATGCTGCTGAACTCGCACTTTCTATAGTATTTTCTATAGTATTTTTCTATATTTATAATGTCATTCCAATGTTTTATATATTTATACCATATATATCCTGCAATGTTAAAAGTGTCCGAACCTCCCATAAAGGGAAGATTGTTCGTTGTTCACAAAGCATTTAAAACTTTTGAATGTCTGTACAAATCCTTTACTATATTGCAGCCCGCGGATGTGCTGTTTCACAAGGGGGGAATGTGGCGCCCCTGAGGGTTCAGTCGACACAGGGGTACTGCACCTCAGATAGAGGTGTGGTATCTCCTTTTCCAGGTAAGGATGGAGCATCACCCAGGACCCCACTTCACGCTCAACACTACACCACTCCTGTCCTGTAGGGGGGCCTAAATGCACCAGGGTGCTGCCCCGTCCCGGGATAGAGGAGATGGGGGGAACCAAAGATAGGGGGAACCAAGTAGTGGGTGAGGGTGGAGGAAACACTTAACAGAGCACTTATAGAATCATATATAATAGGTGGCCATCTTTAGTTCAAGGTCTTTGATTGTGGGTCTTCTGTCAGGGTCCAGCAAGAGTCTGTAGCTGGCTGAAGATTCACGGTCCTCACTCTCTGGCCTTGAGACGAGGAGCGGGTCTGAGTTAACAAGTGTCTCTGCTCGGTCAGGGTCCTGTTCTAAGAAGGCCTTGGAGGGGAGCAGAGGAGTTAGGCTCCACAGGCAAAAGGATCCCAGGAGGGTACGGACGGAGCGGAGTCGCCACCTGTATTCTTCACTCTGGCCTAGCTAGAGGGACTCCTGCCGCAAGAGGGGTAACCGGCCCCCGATATCTGACTTTGTCACTTCACTTCTCAGTCAGAAAAGCCCGGAGGCTTAGTGGATCCCAGGGGGATATGGACGGAGCGGAGTCGCCACCTGTATCTCTCAATCTGTGTTTATCCATTGGGACCCAGCCTTACACCACGTTCATACCACGCACAGTCAGGAAAGGACTCAGTGGGAGAACTTACTAAGGAGAGGAACACACCAGCGGGGTCTTGACAGGTGCTCCTGATCTACCTGGGAAGTGCTGAACCCCCTTCCTGGTGGCCGCAGCACGCTATGTGTAGCAGAGAGAAGCTTTGCGGCTGAAAGTGCATCTAAAGTGAGTAAAGACCTGGATGACTTCATTTACCGCCTCCGCTTGTTCATTCCTGCGCAGCACTGCACCCACCACACTTCCCAGAGCCCACTCACTGCCCTGAGGCCTACTCCGCCTGTGGGGGGTAGTACCAACCAAGCTGCCAGAACATCAGTCTCAGGGAACTGTTGCAGCGCTGGTGGCCTTCACCAGAAACCACAGGTGGCGTAGCCGAACAACCACTCATCCAAAAGCCCATTTTTCATATGACAGCCCTGGGCACAGACCGGGTCACGGCCACGATGACATCCCACACCACCACCATACATTGGCTTGGCACTGAGTAACCTCACTGCTCAGGGAGGGCGAGTCACACATCCCCTCTCTCCCCTTCTTTTTGCACTAGCCATAGAGCCGTTAGCTCAAAAAATTAGAGAGAATCACAATATTTCCGGTATTCCTACTCCAACCCGTCTTTTTAAATTAAGTCTATTCGCTGATAACATGCTCTTATCCCTCTCAGACCCACTAAATTCAATTAGAGAATTGATTAATACGCTAAAACTCTATTCCGTTATCTCATACTTCAAAATCCAAATTGCTTTTCTTTAACGTTAAAAAAGAAGTAATTAATGAAATAATCAACATCTCATCATTTTGCGAACAAAATAAAGATTTTATTTATCTGGGAATTAAACTTACTAAAGACTTAGGCTCCATAATCTCAGTAAACTTGACGCATCTAACGAACGTTATAATAAAAGACTTAGCATGATTTCGCACCCAGGATCTCTCTTGGATCGGTAAAAATTTAACTGTAAAGTCTTTTATTCTTCCTAAGATTCTATATATTTTTAGGTCACTTCCCATTATAGTTTCCACCACTCATTTAACGAATAGAGATGAGCGATGTTCTACTCGAACTGTTCGCCAATCTCAAATTCGAGCTGTTTTGGGCGGTGTTCAAGCCGTTCGGAGAACACGAACGATTTGAGAAAAATTCGGCTGTTCGAGTACCAAAATCATAACTGGATTTTTTCTCAGTAATGATGAAAATTAATGTTAATACGCAGTTTGAGTGTACAGCGGGGTGGGGGGAGGGGCAGGGGATGGATCTCTGCAGGAATAATGAAGATCTCCATTTTTTTTTCTCTTTCCCGCATTTGCAGTGGGGAGGTGCAGTCTGTCAGCCTATCAGCAGCGCACACAAGGAGCGAACTGCTGTTTTTCGCACAAGCAAGGGCATGTGTCATTGGCAGTGTATGTCACATGTCCTTGCCCTATAAGACCAAGCCATTTTGCCCGTCGCCACCATTTTCTCACTGCTGCAGCTGCGTGTTAGACGGCACCGCTGTTGCTGTGTGCGCTATACCTTGTTAATTTCAAGCCAATTTTCGCACAAATCTACAGATAGCTTGGGAGTAGGGAATAGTTGTGATTGCAGTCCTTTTAAGGACTAGGTTACAGCATTTCCTACGACTTTTATCAGGCAGGTCTGTGCTCTTAAATAGATAGATTGTGGGAGTAAAGACTAATTGTAATTGCAGTCCTTTTCAGGACTAGGTTACATCAGTTCCTATCAGTTTTTGCCAGGCAGGTCTGTGCCAGTGCTGTGCAAGTTTTTTTCACAGCATTTGGCTGAATCTAGCAAAGCTAATCCTTTTTGGCCTATTGCAGAGTGTGTTAGTCAGTGGAGTAGCCTATCTGTGTTGCAAGATATACCACCTGTGTATAGAATACCAATTTTTTTACTGCACCTAGTGAAGTAAAATCTTTTGGGCATAGCATCATTCTATTAGTCCATCTATACTGACCTCCATCAGGTTGCAAACTGAATATAATTTTTTTCTGCATCTAGCTCTGAAAAAATATTTGGCCTTCTAGCAGTGTGTGGGACTTTCTCTATTAGTCCATCTATACTGACCTCCATCAGGTTGCAAATTAAAAATAATTTTTATCTGCATCTACCTCTGAAAAAATATTTGGGCTTCTAGCTGTGTGTGGGACTTGTTCTATTAGTCCATCTATACTGACCTCCATCAGGTTGCAAACTGAATATAATTTTTTTCTGCATCTAGCTCTGAAAAAATATTTGGCCTTCTAGCAGTGTGTGGGACTTTCTCTATTAGTCCATCTATACTGACCTCCATCAGGTTGCAAATTAAAAATATTTTTTATCTGCATCTAGCTCTGAAAAAATATTTGGCCTTCTAGCAGTGTGTGGGACTTTCTCTATTAGTCCATCTATACTGACCTCCATCAGGTTGCAAATTAAAAATAATTTTTATCTGCATCTACCTCTGAAAAAATATTTGGGCTTCTAGCTGTGTGTGGGACTTGTTCTATTAGTCCATCTATACTGACCTCCATCAGGTTGCAAACTGAATATAATTTTTTTCTGCATCTAGCTCTGAAAAAATATTTGGCCTTCTAGCAGTGTGTGGGACTTTCTCTATTAGTCCATCTATACTGACCTCCATCAGGTTGCAAATTAAAAATATTTTTTTTTCTGCATCTACCTCTGAAAAAATATTGGGCTTCTAGCTGTGTGTGGGACTTGTTCTATTAATCCATCTATACAGACCTCCATCAGGTTGCAAACTGAATATAATTTTTTTCTGCATCTACCTCTGAAAAAATATTTGGGCTTCTAGCTGTGTGTGGGACTTGTTCTATTAGTCCATCTATACTGACCTCCATCAGGTTGCAAACTGAATATAATTTTTTTCTGCATCTAGCTCTGAAAAAATATTTGGCCTTCTAGCAGTGTGTGGGACTTTTTCTATTAGTCCATCTATACTGACCTCCATCAGGTTGCAAATTAAAAATAATTTTTATCTGCATCTAGCTCTGAAAAAATATTTGGCCTTCTAGCAGTGTGTGGGACTTTCTCTATTAGTCCATCTATACTGACCTCCATCAGGTTGCAAATTAAAAATAATTTTTATCTGCATCTACCTCTGAAAAAATATTTGGGCTTCTAGCTGTGTGTGGGACTTGTTCTATTAGTCCATCTATACTGACCTCCATCAGGTTGCAAACTGAATATAATTTTTTTCTGCATCTAGCTCTGAAAAAATATTTGGCCTTCTAGCAGTGTGTGGGACTTTCTCTATTAGTCCATCTATACTGACCTCCATCAGGTTGCAAACTGAATATATTTTTTTTCTGCATCTACCTCTGAAAAAATATTGGGCTTCTAGCTGTGTGTGGGACTTGTTCTATTAATCCATCTATACAGACCTCCATCAGGTTGCAAACTGAATATATTTTTTTTCTGCATCTACCTCTGAAAAAATATTGGGCTTCTAGCTGTGTGTGGGACTTTCTCTATTAGTCCATCTATACTGACCTCCATCAGGTTGCAAATTAAAAATAATTTTTATCTGCATCTACCTCTGAAAAAATATTTGGGCTTCTAGCTGTGTGTGGGACTTGTTCTATTAGTCCATCTATACTGACCTCCATCAGGTTGCAAACTGAATATAATTTTTTTCTGCATCTAGCTCTGAAAAAATATTTGGCCTTCTAGCAGTGTGTGGGACTTTCTCTATTAGTCCATCTATACTGACCTCCATCAGGTTGCAAATTAAAAATAATTTTTATCTGCATCTACCTCTGAAAAAATATTTGGGCTTCTAGCTGTGTGTGGGACTTGTTCTATTAGTCCATCTATACTGACCTCCATCAGGTTGCAAACTGAATATAATTTTTTTCTGCATCTAGCTCTGAAAAAATATTTGGCCTTCTAGCAGTGTGTGGGACTTTCTCTATTAATCCATCTATACTGACCTCCATCAGGTTGCAAACTGAATATATTTTTTTTCTGCATCTACCTCTGAAAAAATATTGGGCTTCTACCTGTGTGTGGGACTTGTTCTATTAATCCATCTATACAGACCTGAATCAGGTTGCAAACTGAATATATTTTTTTTCTGCATCTACCTCTGAAAAAATATTGGGCTTCTAGCTGTGTGTGGGACTTGTTCTATTAATCCATCTATACAGACCTCCATCAGGTTGCAAACTGAATATAATTTTTTTCTGCATCTAGCTCTGAAAAAATATTTGGCCTTCTAGCAGTGTGTGGGACTTTCTCTATTAGTCCATCTATACTGACCTCCATCAGGTTGCAAATTAAAAATATTTTTTATCTGCATCTACCTCTGAAAAAATATTTGGGCTTCTAGCTGTGTGTGGGACTTGTTCTATTAGTCCATCTATACTGACCTCCATCAGGTTGCAAACTGAATATAATTTTTTTCTGCATCTAGCTCTGAAAAAATATTTGGCCTTCTAGCAGTGTGTGGGACTTGTTCTATTAGTCCACCTATACTGACCTCCATCAGGTTGCGAATTCAAAATAATTTTTTGTCTGCATCTAGCTCTGAAAAAATATTTGGCCTTCTAGCAGTGTGTGGGACTTTCTCTATTAGTCCATCTATACTGACCTCCATCAGGTTGCAAACTGAATATATTTTTTTTCTGCATCTACCTCTGAAAAAATATTTGGGCTTCTAGCTGTGTGTGGGACTTGTTCTATTAGTCCATCTATACTGACCTCCATCAGGTTGCAAATCGAATATAATTTTTTTCTGCATCTAACCCAGCCAATAGTTTTGGCCTAATACCACAGTTTGGCCACTCAGATCTGCTCGGTTCCCATCCATTGTTTTTTTGTGCAAACAACTCCAGAGTTGTGAATTAGTTAACCACTAAAATGAGTGGAAAAAGGCCTGCTGGTGGTGGAAAGGGGAATAGGCGTGTTGGGAAGGGGAAAAAAGGTTGTGTCCGTGGGGTAGGTGTTAAAGCAACAGTAACATCTGCAGAAGAAAGACCATCTTCCAGCCAAACTAAAATGTCTACTTCTTTTAGCGGACAATGTGATAAGATCCATTTCTTACGGCCACGCCAATCGCTACAAATTCCAGATGAGGCACAAAAACAGCAGGTGCTTCAATGGATATCAAGTGCTCCTTTAAGTGGGCTCTCCTCCACATCAACTTCAACATCACAAATACTCCAGTCCTCAAAGGTGTCACCCCAATCGCACTTGCTTCCTCACAGCTCCCAAATCTCCAGCTGCCCGTCTGAGTATGAGGTAGAACAGATGGTTGAGTCTGCAGAGCTGTTTACTCATACTATAGCCTGGGAATCAGAGGTCGACTCCAGCGCTTCTGTGAATCCAGACGAGGAAATGATCTGCACTGATGCCCAGAATCTTTATGAGTCGGATCCAGGACCAGACGCAGAAGGTTCTGACCATAATGTAGACCCTCATTCCCAAACTGTAACTTCTGTTGGTGGAGACAATGAGGAAGACGATGATGAGACTCAAATACCTGATTGGAGCGACAACTTTAGTTTTTTGTCAGGGCAGGAACAGGTTGGCTCTGAGGACGACGGGTGTGATAACGCACAGGGTGATGATGATGAGGTTGGAGATCCCACTTACTGTCAATCCACAGTCAGCCAAGAGATGAGGTCAGCAGAGGAGGTGGAGGAAGATGCTAGTGACGACGAGGTCAGGTTGCGCCTTCCTGGACAGAGACGTAGTACTGGAAGCACGTCAACAACTGCATCCTCAAACACAACTCTGCCTCTCACCACAAGTCGTGGTGGCTCTTCAGGTCGCATGGGTGCTAAGCCTTGCATAGCCTGGGCATTTTTTCAGATCGATAAAGATGACCCAACTCGTGTTATCTGTAACATTTGTCAGCAAAAGCTAAGTAGAGGCCAAAAAATACATAGTTTGAGTATTTCATGCATGAACCGGCACATGGACATGAAGCATAAGTTGCAGTGGGAAGCTCAGTGTGCTACAATGCGGCCTAGCCGGCCGGGCCAACCACCGTCTGCCATATCTTGTGCATCCGCGGCCTCTTCATCCTCTGTGACTGGGGGGACAGCAGTCACACCTGTTTTGGGGCGCAGACCTGCCACCTCTTTACCCGCAACAGCCAGCGTGATTGGCAGGTCATCATTTTCTTTGGAGGTGGTAACACCAGCTGGTGTTGAGCGCTGTCCGACATCGATAGCACCACCTTTGGATCAAGGCAACCTAACATGTCCGCCTGCATCTTCCTCACAGACCGGCAGTTTGCCGGGGACACCCTTATCAACCCCGTCTAAGCACAATAGCCAGCCCTCGGTCCCTCAGATGTGGACAAGTAAAAGACCATTTCCTCCTAGCCACGAGAAAGCTAAGAGGTTGAATTTCACCATCTGCAAGCTCTTGGCTACAGAAATGCTGCCTTTCCGCCTGGTGGACACAGAGGATTTTCGAGACCTTATGTCCGTCGCAGTGCCCCAGTACCAGATGCCCAGTCGGCACTACTTCTCAAAGAAAGGTGTGCCTGCGCTCCACCAGCATGTCGCACACAACATCACCGCTTCTTTGAGAAACTCTGTGTGTGACAGGGTGCATTTCACCACAGACACTTGGACGAGTAGGCATGGACAGGGGCGTTACATGTCGCTGACTGGGCACTGGGTAACTATGGTGACAGCAGGACAAGGGGCTGCTGTCCAAGTCTTGCCGTCCCCACGAGTTGTGCGTCAATCCTCTTTATGTCAAAGTTCCTCCACTGCTTCTGCCTCCTCAACCTCCTCTCGGTCTTCCACCTGTACCCAAAGCCTGTCTGGTCATGCCACAAGCTTTCTAACTGCGCAGAAGGGATCGTGCACACCTCCTTACTATGCTGGCAGTAGGGCTCAACGTCATCAGGCGGTTTTTACTTTGAAATGTCTGGGAAATGTGAGTCACACAGCTGAGGAGTTGTGGTCAGCTCTGGAGAACCAATTTCATGAATGGTTGTCTCCACTGGACCTGAAACCAGGGAAGGCCGTGTGCGACAATGCTGCAAACCTGGGTGCGGCCCTTCGCCGGGGCAATGTCACACACGTGCCTTGTATGGCTCACGTGTTGAACCTGGTTGTCCAGCAATTTTTAGCCCACTATCCCAGACTAGATGGCCTTCTGCAGAGGGCACGGTCGCTGTGTGCTCACTTCCGCCATTCGCATCCCGCAGCTCAGCGACTTACATCTCTACAGAAGTCGTTGGGCCTGCCACTTCATCGGCTAAAATGCGATGTGCCTACCCGGTGGAATTCAACTCTGCACATGTTGCAGCGACTGTGGCAGCACCGACAAGCCCTGGTGCAATACGTTCTGACGTATAGCCTGGGCCAATGAGATCCAGAGGTGGGGCAAATCACGCTGGAGGAGTGGTCTCAGATCAGGGACCTATGCACCCTTCTGCACAGTTTTGAAATGGCGACGAAGATGTTTAGTGCTGACGATGCCATTATCAGCATGACTATTCCGGTGATTTACATGCTGGAGCACATATTAAACAGAATTCGGAGTCAGGTGGTGGCACAAGAGGAGGTGGAGGAAGTAGAGGAGGAGGAGTTGTATGCGGAAGGGCTAACATCTGCAAGGTCCAGACGGTCGGCAGCACCAAGGCGGCAGGCATGTGAGGGTGGGGGAGATGGTTTTACCAGGGCGCATGGTAGCAGCCAAACTAGTGAGGAAGGTGCAGGAGCCCAGGAAGAAGTGGAGGACGAACTGATGGAAGACTCATCAGATGAGGGAGACCTTGATCACATTTCTGTTGTGCGAGGTTGGGGGGAGAGGACAGAGGAAGGAAGCATGATTGTTACCTCGCCACCAACACAACAGGGACTTAGTGCTCCTGGATGCGCAAGACACATGAGTGCCTTCTTGCTGCACTACCTGCAACATGACCCTCGAATTGTGAGAATTAGAAATAATCCTGAATACTGGGTTGCCACACTGTTAGATCCCCGGTACAAAAGTAAATTTGCCGAAATTATTCCTGCCATAGAAAGGGATGCACGCATGCAGGAGTATCAGCAGAGACTGTTGCAGAATCTTACATGTGCTTTTCCACAAAACACCAGTGGTGCACGTAGTGAATCTCACAGTTCCAACTTGCCAACCGTGGGACCGTCAAGTGTTCAGCAATCAAACCGTAACAGAACCACAGTATCTGCTGGTAACATCAATTTTGCGGAATCATTTCACCACTTTTTTAGCCCATCCTTTGCAAGGCCACAGGAGACAAGAAGTCTGACACATAGTCAACGCCTAGAGACGATGGTACAGGAGTATCTCCAAGTAAACATTGAAGCCATGACTGTGTCACTGGACCCTTGCTCTTTTTGGGCTTCCAATCTGGATAAATGGCCGGAGCTAGCCACTTACACCTTGGAGATCTTGTCATGCCCCGCAGCCAGCGTTCTGTCTGAATGTGTGTTCAGCGCTGCTGGTGGTGTGCTGACAGATAAGCGCACGCGGCTCTCCACTGATAATGTAGACAGACTCACGTTCATAAAGATGAACAAATCATGGATCCGAAACGACTTTTCTACCCCTGTGTCATCCTGGGGAGAGTAAAAGCTTGATGATTGGTTAAAATCACCCTATCAACCGTTTTAAGCTTTCAAATTACTAATCATGTTTATCTGTATCTTGGCTGGAAAATAATTTGGGCTTTGTAGCAGTGTGCAGCACTGATTCTATTAGGCCATCTATAATAAGCTCCACCAGATTTAAAATTACTAATCATGTTTATCTGTATCTTGGCTGGAAAATAATTTGGGCTTTGTAGCAGTGTGCAGCACTGATCCTATTAGGCCATCTATACTAAGCTCCACCAGATTTAAAATTAATAATAATTTTTAGCTGCATCTAGCCCGGAAAATAATTTTGGGGCTCCGAGATGCGCAAGACACATAAGTGCCTTCTTGCTGCACTACATGCAACATGACCCTCATATTGTCAGAATTCGAAGTAATCATGACTACTGGGTTGCCACACTCTTAGATCCCCCAAACTTTTCGATCAACCTTTTCATTTTAATAAAGACCAAAAAAATTGTCATTTTTGAAATTATAAGCATTAGCAGGTTATTAGAAACTGAAATCAAACAGTTTTCAACTCAAAACTTTATTCTAGGTGATGTTACATTTTCACATAGGACCCCTTGTTCGAAAGGAGCTTCTGAACTCTCTCGTCCATTGAATTTGTCAGGTTTTGGATGGTTTCTGCTTCAATTGTTTTGCATGAGGACAGAATACCCTCCCAGAGCTGTTGCTTAGATGTGAACTGCCTCCCGCCATCATAGACACTCCTTTTGATGATGCTCCAGAGGTTCTGAATGGGGTAGAGGTCAGGGGAGCATGGGGGTCACACCATAAGTTTGTCCCCTTTTATGCCCATATCAGCCAGAGATGCAGATGTTTTATGTGCAGCATGAGATGGTGCATTATCATGCAAAAAAATGATCTTGCTGTGAAATACACGGTTCTTCTTCTTGAACCATGGCAGGAAGTGCTGTTTGAGAAAATCCACATACATTATGGAGTTCATCTTTAGCGCCTTCAGGGATCCTAAAGGGGCCGACAATCTCTCTCCCCATGATTCCAGCCCAAAACATTACTCCACCTCCTCCTTGTTGGCGCTGTAGCCGTGTTTGCGTGGGGTGTCCATCAACCAGCCATCCTCCACTCCATCCATCTGGACCATCGAGCGCTGCACGGCACTCATCCGTGAACAAAACAGTTTTGAAATCAGTCTTCATGTAATGTTTAGCCCACTGGAGCCGTTTCTGCTTGTGTGAAGTGGATAGAGGAGGTCGACAGGATGGCGTATGCACAGCTGCAAACCTCTGAAGGACCCTGCATCTTGTTGTTCGGGGGACGTTGGAGGCACCAGCAGCTTCAAAAACTTGTCTGCTGCTATGACAAGGCTTTTTTGCCGCTGCTCTTTTAACCTGACGTAATTGCCTGTAGGAAAGAGTCCTCAATTTGCCCTTATCAGCACGCACACGTGTGTACTGTAAATCAGCTACATACTTCTTGATTGCCAAGACACTTCATCCTGATCATCGCACAATGTTGATTGTAGTCATGCCTTGACCTAAACACTCCACAATTTGTTGCTTCTCAGCAGCCGACACATCCTTTTTCTTTCCCATTTTGGCAGAAAATGTAGGCTGCTTAATAATGTGAGACAGCCTTCTTAAGTAGTCTTGCCTTTCATTGGACACACCTGCCAAACTAATTAGCACAGGTGTCTGCAATTGCTTACAGTGATATAAAGAGCCCTGACACACATCACCATCAATGAGTTTAACTGACAAACAAACAAATTCTTCCCTTATCACTCCTAAACACTTTTTGCATAATAATTTGGAACACAGTGTACATGTGCTTTTCCACAAAACACCAGTGGTTCACGTAGTGAATCTTACAGTTCTAACTTGCCAACCGTGGTCTGTATGGAGTTGTTCAATAAAGGGCCCAAAATTAAGATAACATAGATGGGAGAGGTCTCTATGAATAGGAATTCCTAAGTATTTGATACCCTGTGAGGGCCAGGCAAAGGGAAAGTTGGACTGGATGGAATCCTATATGGATTTGGGGAGGGAGACATCGAGGGCCTCAGACTTCGCTGCATTGATTTTAAAATTTGACCATGTAACAAAGTGATCTATTTCAGCCATAACAGCATGGATGGATATATGTGATTGAGTGATATATACTAGGACATCATCAGCAAATAGAGAGCACTTGTACTCGGTGCCTCCCACCTCAATCCACCTAATATTGGGGTTATGGCGAATTGATGAGAGCAGGTGCTCCGTCAATAGGATGTATAAGAGAGGGGACAGAGGACATCCCTGCCTTGTCCCATTGGTGATTGTGAAAGGTGATGAAAATGTTCTGATGCACCCCCTGGGCCTTGGGACACCCGGAGCCGGACCCTTTTTGGTGGATGCTGGTGGTTGTAGTCTTCGTGGCTGCGACCCGGTTCCGTGGCTCAGGGTGGTCAAACCAGTGGCGGAACTATTTATGTGGTTTTGATGTTTAAATGTCCGACTACGCCACCCGTGGATTGCAGTCAGAGTGAACCGCCGCTGCAGGGCAGACCGCTGAGGCTGGTGTTGTGGGTGCAGCAGAGCGTAGCATAACTCCCCACGGGAGGAGTATAGCCTCAGGGCAGTGTATGCGGAGGATGGGGGTGATGGTGCAGGGCAGCAGCAGTAACGACACGGAGTCAGTGATGCAGTCCAGGGCTTTTACTCACAGTTCTTATTATCCAGACCACGTCTGCAGGTAACGGCTGCCCACGTCGTACTGTGCTCACCAGGTGAGGGGCTCAGACAACTCCCAGATAACTTTGGAGCGCTTCACAGGACCTCCTTTGTGTGTCCTTTGTCTGGCCTTTCTTACCAACCCTTCTGTCCGGCTGCCTCGGGCCTCCTCTTGGTAAACTTGGCGCCAGTTTCCCTGACCCTATGTGGTGCCTTCCTAGCGGGTGTAGCGAGGGGCTGCGCCACATAAAATGTCACAGCCTCCGGTTTCTAGCTGAGGGTCGTTTCCTGCCTCCACTAGTTTCGGGGACCGGTCTCCCCCTTTGGCCTGACCCCTCCACGCAGGTGGATTCGGGCGTGCGGTGGCGACTCGCCCGTCCGCACCCCTGGGATCCCTTCATTCCTCGTTCCTGGAGCCTTCTCCGCTCCTCTTCCTTCCTTCTCCCTCTTCCAGGCCTGGGCCTCTGTTACTAGGCCCGCCTCCGGAGCAGAGCTCATGCAGAGCCCCTGCTCCCTGCCACTTCTGCTCAGACTTCTCTGCACTGAACTAAGATGGTGGCCACCTTTTATACTTCCTTCTCAATGCACCCAGGAACTGCTTCCTCCCTGCTCCTGCACTACAGGGTTCCCCTTTCTCAGTGTTCCCTCCCCCCACTCCAGCCAGGGACAGGGACTGTCGTGCCCATCTCAGAGGCATATTGGTCGCCCTGCCCCACGGCAATGTGGTGTAATGCATGCAGGTGTCGGGTCCTGATCCACACTCCATCCTTACCTGAGAGTGAGATATCACACCTCTGGGTGAGGTGCAATACCTCTGCAGCAACCGAGCCCTCAGGGTGCTACAGTTCCATTTAGCTTCAGCCTAGGTGACGTATTGTGATACAGGGCCGTGATTTTGGCTATAAAAGGGTCCCCTAGACCCCTACCTCAAGCTTTTTAAGAGAATCATATATGGCGTGCCAGGAGACTCTATGGAATGCTTTCTCAGCATCCAACGAGAGTATCTAATTACAAATTTTTAACTGCATCTAGCCCAGGAAATACTTTGTGCCTAGTAGCAGTGTCTGCAAGTCAGCGGATTATCCCGGCTGTTAAGCAAGTTACACCACCTGTAGTTTGGACACTTAATTTTTTCAAAGGAAATGCTTCGGGACCACGGGATACTCAGTGAAGATCACCAGGAGGCACCCCAAGGCATAGGGGCTGGGACTGGCAGTAGGATGCCTTGCGGTGGACAGCCGAGCTCAATCCTTATAAAAGCTTTTTAACTGCAGCAGCTTTAGTGGACGCTACTGGAGCTGGAATTACGCGGCTGCTGGCATGAGACTTGCCCTCCAATAGATCCTTGTAAATGGATTTAAAGTGTATTCATTCAAATTAGAGAGACAATTTAAATTAAAAAGCTTAGAGCTGCCTCCACCACAGGGGGGCTCGCTCGACCCACCAGCGGACAGGCACCAGTATTGGGAGAGGGGGGCTGGCCGTCAGGGTTCACCGCGGCTCTGGCACAAACCCGGCGACACGGAGGTGGCACGGGCAGGAGCGAACTGAACGTGTCGGCTTCTCATTTTTTGCATTTTAGAAGGGTATGACATGCCTATATCTGTGTCTCCCCCTCCTTTTACTCCTCCACCTCTTTTCTTTTCGCATGACTATATGTACTTGTCACTTTTCCATGTGTTAGTTGTGTCTTCTGAGCAGTTTGTCAGCTTTTGGACACCTTTGAAGGTGTTTTCTATGTGTTTCTATGTGTTTTTGTTTGCCTGCCATTGGTTTTAACGGTGTTCGAAGGTGTTCGACGAACAGTTCGACGAACACACAGGTGTTCGACGAACCGAACCGAACTCGAACACTACGGGGGTGGCTCAACACTATTAACGAACCTTCAACTTTTATTAAACACCTTCATTTGGAACTATAAGAAGCCTAGAATCGCTACTAATATATTATTCAAAAGTAAATCGCATGGGGGTCTCAGCTTCCCAAATATTTCGGCTTATTATTATGCAAATCTAATTAAACAAAGCTCATATTGGTTTTCCCCTCCAGAAACTCCAGCTTGGCTAGATCTAGAAACGTTCTTAAATAATAATACTCACCCCCGCAATCTACTTTTTAGTCACATCCTTACAAACAAACATTCGAATTATTCGCACCCCATCTTTAATGCTCTTACCCTCGCATGGAGAAAGCTATCCAAACCTAATAGAGGTTCAAATAGAATCAATCATTTAAGAAACTTTTCACTTACTTTTATTGCATCCTTGTACGGTTCTTCAAAACCCCAGCGGTGGCTGGAGATAGGAATTAAAAAACTTAAGGATATTCATGATGAAGAAAATTGTCTCCCTTTTAAAGTTCTTAAAGAGAAATTCAATCTCTCAATACAGATGAATTTTTAGCATATTTACTATTAAAATACTTTATTCATAACTTCACTGTCAATAAACCACTTTGTTCTGAAGCTTCCTCTGATCTTTTGAATAATCACAATCATAAGATTTTCTGGAGCACCAGTTATATTTATAAATGGTATAACAATGATACAAAAATGATTAAAAATTCCTATATGTCTAAATGGGAAAGAATTCTAGATTTCTCTCTCCAGCCAGAAGATTGGGAGAATGTAATCACTCATACATACTCCTCAAATATATCTATGTCTCTCCACGAGTCTTATTTTAAACTACTCTCAAGGTGGTATTTCACCCCAACTAGGTTATCACATATTAATTCAGAATTCCACCCAAATTGCTGGCAAAATTGCGGACTAAATGAAGATCTATTGCATATATTTTGGAATTGCCCGAAAATTAAACTACTATGGTCCCAAACCTCTGACCTTATTGGGAAAATTTCCAATAAGTCATTCAATCTTACACCATAATAGGCTCTGTTGTCAATTGGACTGGACAGCTTTGACACATCTGATAGGCCAATCATTATTTATATACTTTTGACTGTCAAAAATGCGATCGCCTTTCATTGGAAAAAGTCTGAACTTCCTCTTTTTAATGATATTGTAGAAAGAATAAAATTGTTTAGTACCTTCGAACAAAAATTTGCCATATCTAACGACTGTTTTAAAAAATTTGTTAAAAAATGGTCTAGTTGGATGAAATTATATCCTTAATTCCTTCTACTTGATTACTTATATTCAGGTGAATTTGATATTTAAATTTAGGATTTATAATTGCTTTATTTTTCTTTAATTCTACTATTGTAACCTTTAAGATATTTACCCCTGATTCAATGTATGATTCCTTCCCTTTTCTCATCCCATTCACCCTTTCCCTCCTTCCTCCCTTTATTTTCCTTTTATCTATAAAATGTTAATAAAAATATTGGAAAGGGAACCACATTTTTAAAACATTTATGACATACACTATGGATAGGCCTTAAATATCAAATATATATGGAGGTTGTGCACTTCTGGGGACATTTTTTTTTTAAAGGGGTTGTGGTGAAAGGACTTCTGAATTCTTACAACGTGCACACCATGCACTGTCTGGATTCTCCATGTTGTGGGCAAGAGCGGGGACCACATGACTGCAAGTATGTGAATTGCATACATGCAGTCACGTACAAACTAGACATGCTCAATACAAGTGAATTGAGCGAGGCCAGGCACGTCTAGTTGGAATGAGGCTGTAGGTATGCAAATTGTCTGCAACACATGAGAATTCTGACAACATGCGGTGTCCACACTGTAAGGACATAGAGTGACTGCAGACTTTCACCAAAAGACCAAACAACCCCTTTAACTGCATGTATTTGATGCTAAAAATCATTTTTGCAATTCAGTTTTGTTACAAATTTTGCACCATTTGGCTTTTTACAGGTTTTTTCCTTCCCTAAACATTTTGTAAATTTAATGTGATCTGGGGCTATAAAAGGCAAACGGTGAAACATTTTCAATTTAAAAAAATATTTTTATCCAATAATGCATGCATTTAATTGAAGGGAAAAAGTTGCCGCCCCAAAGTGGACAACTTTTTTAAGTGCATTAGAAGAAAAAAATGTAATTGCTTTCGCCATGTTTCTCAATCCAAAATACATATATTATTGAAAACATCTCTTAGGCCAGCTGCAGCCTTCTCAACTCCACTTGAGCGGCCTCAACTATCAGTGGTCGCTGATTGGCAGCAGCATTTATGTTACATAACAATGTCACATGAACACCAGGAGTAACAGCTTCGAGATCACATGAGCGGACCTGGTCCAGAAGGTAAATGTGCCTTTTTTTTACTTTTGAAACCAGATAGCAGCTGTTAAAGGAATTAGTCACCAGGTTTTTGCCACCTAATCTAAGAGCAGCATGATGTAGAGACAGAGACCCTGATTCCAGCAATGTGTCACTTACTGAGCTGCTTGCTGTAGTTTTGATAAAATCACTATTTTAACAGCAGGAGATTATCATTAGAGTACTAATAAACCTGCTGCCATGTAGTCCTCCATATTCATGAGCTCTGTATAACCCTGCCCCCAGCACTGATTAGCAGCTTTCTTTGTACACTGTGAATAAGCTGCCAATCAGTAGTGTGGGTGGGGTTATAAAGAGCTCAGCATTCAGAGAACTGGTAGATCTGCTGCATATAAGGCCTCCTTCCCACATCAGTGTCTCCAGTACATTTGGTGACAGTTTTCACATATACCAGACACATGTAGACGAATTCAAATGAATGGGTCTGCACACGTCAGTGTGTTTCCACGGACTGTGTGTCTGTGGGCAAAACAAGCTGATATGTCCGTTTTTTGCACGCAGCATGGATCGTAAAACATCCATGTGTCATCAGTATTACACATAAAGGCGCCTGGGAATCAGCGGTACAGTTCACGCTGTGTTTATTTCAATAAAGGAGTCTGGGTAATTATTTCAAATAAAGGACATTATTCTTTGTGTTTTTTATTTACAATATGACTATGGGGTTAGTAATGGGGGCGTCTTATAGACGCTAACCCCTGGGCTTGATGTCAGGTGGCAATACAAAGCTGACATCAACCCATCACCCCACCTGCCACTGTACCAGGGCAAGTGGAAAGAGCAAGGCTAAGAACCAGAATTGGAGCATATTATTAAAGCACCATTTCTGGAGCCGCTGAAGGCTGATGTTATTAGCCTTGGAGGAGGACAATAACCATGGCCCCTTCCCTGGCTAGCTATTAATATCAGTCCACAGCTGTCTCTTTAGCCTCTGCTGGTTAGAATTTATAGGGGGACACTACATCAATTTTTTTCTGGGGTCCCACTGTAAACTAGCCAGTAAACGCTAATCAAACAGCTGTGAGCTGTTATTAATAGCCAGGGAACATTTTGGGCTAATGGCCCCTTTCCCTGGCTATTAATGTCAGCCCCCAGTGGGTGGCTTTCCCTCTGCTATTTATGAAAAATCGTCAGGAGTCCACGCAGTTTTTTTTATTTAATTCTTGATTTTACACACAATGTACACTGCGGATGATGTCTACAACTCCCATCATTGTCGCCTGGTCACACTAATCTCACGGAGACCAGGCGACAATGACGTGTGCTGCCTTTAGCACCTGGCGCCTGGGAACAGCGCTAACTGTACCAGTTTTTCTCAGGCACCGGTGCGTGTGAAACTGATGCTGCACACGGTTTATGCCATGCGTATAAAACACATAGACACAGCTATCTCCGGTACTGATTTTTCCAGTACCAGAAATATCAGGAGCCCTAAAGCAGTGATTTTAGCAAAACTACAGCAAGCAACTGAGAAAGTGACACATAACTGGAATCATTCAGCATCATTCTGCTCTCAAATAGTATAGTAAAAACCTGGTGACAGATTCCCTTTAAGAAGGGGTTATCCAGTAGTGGTGAACCTCTTTAGGTAACGGGGCAGAGTATACCTGGAGCTTGTCAATTTATCCTGTTAATGTTCAAGCACAATTCTCCCTTTTTAATACATATGGTGAAATGTACGGCTTATTGTACCATATCCGCAACAAAATTTGCACCATTTCTGACATAGGAGATTGCCCAGCGGAAATGCCCCATGTGCTAGTACCCTGAATCTACAGCTCTGCTGTAACATGGGAAAATGTAGGTAAAGTCACATTTCCTTCATCAACCTTCGTCATGCAAGAATAAAATCTGACAAAGTGCAGCTACAATAGCTGAAAATGATGCTGTCGGCAGGAAACCATGTGATTGCCATAAAGCGTGAAAACTGCAGTAGGAGCCTGAAGGCAACATTGTTACACGTTAAGGCTGCTGAGAGCCAAAGGCAGCTCCGCGGCAGGAGACCCCGGAACGGCTCCGATTTATAGCTCTCTGCATTGTTCACCTTCTGCCTTCACATTAATAATTATATGTATTTGTAACCATAGGGACTATGAAAGCGGAGACTGAAAAAAGCCAAAATACAATGAGTAATGATTAAGAAATATCTCAAGCTGTCACACTAGGAAATGTGATATTTATTTGTATCGCATGTGATAAAGGTGTGCCAAGAGAAATCCAACCGTACATTTTGTAACAGTGCCCACGCACTTTTAACTAGGACTGTTTAAAATAAACCTTCCCTATATCTACGCGTCACATGGGTGAGACAATGAGGACGGAAAAATCTATTATGGAAAATCATAGTTTATTAGTTAAAGGGACAATAATTAGGATAATAAGGGAACAGCATTATAAGTGGTTTCTTAAAATGACCCTCCACCCTGACACTGAAAAGTGACTGTACATTTCTCATGTATAGTCAGTCACGATGGTTTCCTTAGCTATCCTCCAGCTGACTCCTCGGCTAATCATCGCACCTTTCCTCCTGATTCCAAGATGGTATGGGAGGTGTAAATCGAACCTCCCGTTCTACTTGTGTCGGGAAATAGGAAAGGCATGGTGGGTGTGGTTTAGACTTATCTCTGCCCTCACCATGCCACCGCGAATAAAACGCGATCAAAAAGAAGAATGCAAATAAAAATGGTACAGCTGAAAACGTCATCTTGTCCCGCAAAAAACAAGCCGCCATACAGCTCCAACGGCCGAAAAATAAAAAAGTTATAGCTTTCAAAATGAAGCGATGCAAAAACAATTCTTTTTTCTATAAAATAATTTTCATTGTGTAAAATCGCCAAAATATAAAAAAAACAATATAAATGCGGTACCGCTGTAAACGTACTGACCCAAAGAATAAAGCTGCCTTATCAATTTTACCACACGCAGAACGGCATAAAAAAACAAAAAAACAATTCCTGAATTGTTGGTTTTTGCTTATTCTGCCATTCAAAAATCAGAATAGAAAGCGATCAAAAAATGTCACGTGCCTGAAAATGGTACCAATAAAAACGTCAACTTGTCCCGCAAAAAACAAGCTATCACATGACTCTGTAGCCCGAAATATGGAAAAATTATAGCTCTCAAAATATGTCGATGCAAAAACTAGTCTTTGCAAAAAAGAGGGTTTTTTAGTGTGTGACAGCTGTAAATCATAAAAACCCAATATGAATCTGGCATCGCTGTAATTGCACCGGCCCGAAGAATAAAGACGTCTAATCACTTATACCGCACGAGGAACGGCATAAAAAATAAACTTTAGGGTTAGGGTTGTGCTAGGGTTAGGGTTGGGCTAGGGTTAGGTTTGGGCTACGGTTAGGGTTGGGCTAGGGTTAGGGTTGTGCTAGATTTAGGGTTGTGCTAGGGTTAGGCTAGGGTTAGGGTTAGGCTAAGGTTAGAGTTGGGCAAGGGTTGGGCTAGAGTTAGGGTTGGGGTTGGGATTTTTTCAGAAGTAAAGAAAAAAAAATGACGACGATATGGCGACTAATGTTGAGCGCAAGTGCTCGCTACTTGAGTTTGCATCGGGTGCTCAGGTATGCACCGAGTATAGAGGGTGCTCGAGTGATATGCTCGAGTTTCCGCCCCAAATGTTTTGCAGCTGTTATACAGCCAAAAAAACCTCACGTGGATTGCCTGCCATGCACGAGCGATCCCCACATGTTTTTTCTGGGTGTCTAATAACCATGAAACATGCGGGTCGGGGACTCGAGCATGTCACTTGAGCACCCACAATACTTAGTGCATACCCGAGTACCCGATGCAAACTCAAATAGCGAGCACTTGCACTCAAGACTAATGACAACTTATTCAATATGATGACCTAATGTTATCAAATTCTGTGTCGTACCTCTGGGTTCAAAATGTTCACTAGACCCCTTGATAAAATCCTGGAGGGGTGTAGTTTCCAAAATGGAGTCACTGGGGGGTTTCCACTATTTAGGCACATCAGGAACTGCCCAAACGCAACATGGCGTCCCCTAATTATTCAAGCAAATTTTACATTCAAAAAGTCAAATGGCGCTCCTTCCCTTCCGAACCCTGCCGTGTGCCCAAACAGTGGTTTTCCCCCACATATGGGGTACCTGCTTACTCAGGAGAAATTGCACAACAAATTGCATGGTGCAATTTCTCCTGTTACCCTTATGAAAATGCAAAATTGGTGGCTGAAAAACATTTTTGTTTGAAAAATGTGAACATTTTATTTTTACGGCTCAATATTATAAACTTCTGTGAAGCACCTGGGGGTTCAGGGTGCTCACCACAAATCTAGATAAGTTCGCTGGGGGGTTTAGTTTACAAAATGGGGTCACTTGTGGGGGATTTCCACTGTTGAGGCACATCAGGGGCTCCCCAAACGCAACATGGCGTCCGCTAATTATTCAAGCAAATTTTACATTTAAAAAGTAAAATGGCGCTCCTTCCCTTCCGAACCCTGCCGTGCGCCCAAACAGTGGTTTTCCCCACATATGGGGTATCTGCGTGCTCAGGGGAAACTGCACAACAAATTTTGGGTCCATTTTTTCCTGTTACCCCTGCGAAAATAAAAAAAATTGGGTCTAAAGTAACATTTTTGTGAAAAAAGTTAAATGTTAATTTTTTTCTTCCACATTCCAAAAATTCCAGTGAAGCACCTGAAGGGTTAATAAAGTTCTTGAATGTGGTTTTGAGCACCTCGTGGGGTGCAATTTTTAGAATGGTGTCACTTTTGGGTGTTTTCTGTCATAAAGACCCCTCAAAGTGACTTCAAATGTGATGTGGTCCCTAAAAAAATGGTTTTGTAAATTTTGTTGGAAAAATGAGAAATCGCTGGTCAACTTTTAACCCTTATAGCTCCCTAATAAAAAAAAATGTAGGTTCCAAAATTGTGCTGATGTAAAGTAAACATGTGGGAAATGTTATTTATTAACTATTTTGTGTGACATATCGCTCTGATTTAAGGGCATAAAAATTAAAATTTTGAAAATTGTAAAATTTTCAAAATTTTCTCCAAATTTCCATTTTTTTCACAAATAAATGCAAGTGATATCGAAGAAATTTTACCACTATCATGAAGTACAATATGTCACGAAAAAACAGTCTCAGAATCAGCGGGATCCATTGAAGCGTTCCAGAGTAATTACCTCATAAAGTGACAGTGGTCAGAATTGTAAAAATTGGCCTGGTCATTAACGTGCAAACCACCTTGGGGGGTAAAGGGGTTAATATTGATGTGACACAGGCAAGTATGCCAAAACTGATTTTAGTTTGTGGTTTCAGAAATAAACCACACAATTCACAAAAGTTGAGGCCACGTGCACACGTTGAGTATTTGGTGAGTTTTTTACCTCAGTATTTGTAAGCCAAAGCCAGGAGTGGGTGATAAATACAGAAGTGGTGACGTGCTTCTATTATACTTTTCCTCTGATTGTTCCACTCCTGATTTTGGCTTACAAATACTGAGGTAAAAACCCACGACTACTGAACGTGTGAACGTGGCCTTACCTTCCTATGAATTTCAATACATTATCACAAGTCAGCAAAACCATCAACCAGCTGCAGTTCATATCACCACCACTGGATGTCCCCATATAGACACATACAGTATAACTATCCTCCGTCATGCTATAGCGAAATGAGGCCAAAAAAGCAAAAAGGAAACTGCACTCCAAACTTGAAGGGCATCACGTAGTGTGACATATAGTATTAAGGCAAGATTGAGTGTAAAATATTAGAAATGAAACAGGAAAAGGGCTGTGATGGTCCAGCTGCTCTGGTAGAGGTCTTCTGGGATTTAATAGTGACATTGCATCCATGTTGGCTCATAGAATCATATGTTAGAGTTGGAGGGGCCTCCAGGGTCATCTGGTCCAACCCCCTGCTCAACGCAGGATTCACTAAACTATCTCAGACAGATGTCTGTCCAGCCTCTGTTTGAAGAACTCACCACCTCTCGTGGCAGCCTGTTCCACTCATTGATCACCCTCACTGTCAAAAAGTTTTTTCTAATATCTAATCTGTATCTTCTCCCATTCAGTTTCATCCCATTGCTTCTAGTCTTTCTTTGTGCAAAGGACAATAAAGCTGATCCCTTTACAGTGTGACGACCTTTGAGATATTTGTAGACAGCTATTAAGTCTCCTGTCAGTCTTTTCTTTTGCAAGCTAAACATTCTCAAATCCTCTAACTGTTCCTCATAAGACATTGTTTGCAGACCAGCCACCATTCTGGTCACTCTTCTCTGAACTTGCTCGTTTCTTCATGTATTTTTTTTTTAAGATGGGGAGCCCAGAATTGGACACAGTATTCCAAATGAGGTCTGACCAAAGAGGAGTAGAGGGAGATAATTATTTCACATGATCTGGACTGTATGCTTCTGTTAATGCAACCCAGAATTGTGTTTGCCTTTGTTGCTGCTGCATCATGCTGTTGACTCATGTTAAGTCTTTGATCTATTAGTATACCCAAGTCTTTTTTACATGTGCTGTTGCTTAGCCCTATTCCTCCCATTCTGTATATGCTTTTTTTTTTTCATTTTTCTTGCCCAGATGTAGGACTTTGCATTCTCATTGTTAAAAACCATTCTGTTAGTTGCTGCCCACAGTTCCAGTTTGTTTAGATCTTTTTAAAATCCTCTCTCTCTCTTCTCTAGTATTAGCTATCCCTCCTACATTTGCGTCCTCAGCAAATTTAATCAGTTTACCTTTAATTTCTTCATCAAAATCATTGATAAAGATGTTGAACAACACAGGGCCCAAGACAGAACCATGTGGTACCCCACTTGAGACATTCTTCCAACTGGATGTGCAACCATTTATGACCACTATTTGGGTCCGATCACTAAGCCTGTTATGAATCCACCTAACAGTTGCCTTGTCCATTCCAAAGTTGGTCATTTTTTCAATAAGAAGGGTATGAGATACTTTGTCAAATGCTTTCCTGCAGTCAAGATATACTATATCTACTGTGTTTCCCTGATCCACCCAGTCAGTGCTTCTGTCATAGAAGGAAATTAAGTTAGTCTGACATGACTTATTAGTTACAAACCCATGCTGACTCTGGTTAATCACTTCACAGGTTTAATAATTTGTTCAAAGATCTTTCCTGGTATAGAAGTAAGGCTCACAGGCCTATAGTTCTCTGGGTCCACCTTCTTCATCTTTTTGAAGATAGGGACAACACTCGCTCTTCTCCAGTCTTCTGGGACCTCTGCTGTTCTCAAAGAATTTTCAAAGATTATGGAGAGTGGCTCAATAATTTCCTTTGCCATCTCCTTCAGTACCTTAGGATGTAATTCATCTGGACCTGGAAACTTTGAATTAATTTATGTTAGCGAAGTATTCCCTCAATCAGTCCTAGCTCAACCTACAGAATGATTAGGCTTCACATTGAAACCATCTGCTCATAATGCACGCCTCAGAAAGGCTCGGATGTATGTCACTGTATGGCCATAGAGTAGCAATGTTGGCTATACAACTAAATAATACAGCTTATATTCAGCATGGTATCACTTAGGTGATTTGGGGCCTATGGGTATTTTTCACATATATACCTGGGGCTTTTCTCGGCCTATACGCTAAAAATGACCACACAGAAGCTTGTTTGGCCGTCAGCCATCTTTCTCATCCAAGCGTTTGTGTTTTCAATGGGGAGAGCGGAGTAAGCCAGAAACAGACATCTCTGGTGCCTGCTTATCTAGCGTAGAAAAGGGTCGGGTGCCAAGTGTCAAATCCTCATATTATCGTGGAGTTTTTACAAGTCATAATAAATACTTTGCCGACGGCCTCATTCAGATGTCTTGTTTTTACACTCAAGAGACAAATATCAGGCCGTTTTCATCCAATTTATGTATTTTTGGTCCATTTTTAATATCCGTATTGCATTTGTTTTTCTTACATAAAGAGGGAAAAAAATATTCAGGCTTCTCCTACCTTAAAACTCTACTAGAAAAAAAGATCTACATATGAACAGTCCCATAGAATATAATGTGCATGTGTTCTCTGAAAAACACGGACATGAAAAACAGAACGAAGGCTAGTTCACACTACCGCATTTTCGTTCTGAGTGTTGTCCGTGAAAAAAAAAAAAAAAAAGGACAGCACTTGGACCAATGTTATTCAATGGGGCAGTGCAGATGAGAAAATTTTATTTCACTGATTGAATTGGCATGTGAAAAAAAAAATTGCAGCATGCACTAGTTTCTTCCATAAATTGGATGAGACTCACCCATTCTAATCTATGGGGGAGTTAAAAAAAAAAAATAAAAATCAGATGACATATGGAGCCACAGTATAACATACAATTTTTATGGATACATTGCAATTCGGTAATATAGGAAAATAAATTAATTACTAGCTGCTGCTTTAAAGGGGTTGTCCACTACCATGCCAACCCCTTCTCGATCTGAAAGTTTGATGCCGATAAAATAAAAAAAAAAACCTATACTCCCCTCCCGCGCCGGTGCTGTTCCAGCGGTGTCAGCACCAGTGTTCCCGGAGCGCTCATGCGATTGTTATGACCTATTGTGGGCAGGAGCGCAAGCATATTGTCAGGAGCTAATCCCAAAATAAGTAGAACATAGACCAAAGCATAGTAAAAGGAAAACTGTATGTGCAAGAAAGGTAGGGGGAAAAATCCTCACTCGTATTGCCACCAAAATCATGGCTTCCTCAGGGGCAGACAGAGTAGGATACAGCCTTATTGTGGGCTGTAGGGCCAGCAAATTGTCAGCCTTTGGGCTTTAATTGTTTTTTAAAAAAAATTGGCATGCTTAAGTATTTAGTAAAATAATGTATATGGCTATGTGCCCAAGATGCAGAAATGCTCCGGATTTTTCTGCATCTCCCTGGCAGAAAAAACGCATGCGCATTGTACATGGTTTTTCCTGCCAGGGACAAGCGGAAGTGAAGCGTTTTTCACATGCATTTCCGAATGCGGGTTGTCAAGCGCTTTCCAAGCGATTTTAGCATCACTTGGAAAGTGCTTGACAACTTGGTCACACTATGGATTTATATAGTGTGACCGTAAAAGAATGGTAAAAAAGAAAAAATATTATACTTACCTTCTGATGGCGCCCGGTCTCCCCGGTGTCTCGCGGTGGTCTAAAAGGACCTTCCATGACGTCATTTAGTCATGTGACGGGTCACGCGACCGCCGACATCAGCGGTAGCGTGACCAGTCACATGACTAAATGACGTCGTTGCAGGTCCTTTTAGACCATCGCGAGCTGCAGGGGACACCGGACGGATCGCTATTAAGACCACGGGCCATCAGAAGGTGAGTATAATGTATATTTTTTATTTTACTCATGTAGTGATGCGGATATCATGCAATTCAATACAAGTCAATGGCGGCGAAAACGCCGCGATTCCGCAAAATAATTGGTAGTGCTGCGGATTTTTCGGCAATGATAATCCGCAGCGGAAATTTCCGCAGCATGTGCACAGCACATGCGGATTATCATTGGGGAATATGGCAGACCTCCTACCAAGCGTTTTTTAAGCGGTTCCGCTGCGGAATTGCCGCTGCGGAAACGCTTTAAAAAATGCATAGTGGGCACACAGCCTATGACTTAGAAGTATGCAAAGAAAGGAATCACCTATATGTTTTTTGTGCTTTCTGCAATCAGCGCTGGTGTCACTCTCCCTGCCTTCGGGCAAATCTAACATCAAGAGATCACAGAGCGGCCATAGCCCCGGATTCCTGTTAATGTTGAATATGTCTGAAGGAGGGGACAGTGATGCCAGCGCTGATTGGATGCAAGGATTACATGTCATAACAGCACGCAAGTCCCGGGAACGCGAGTGCTGACACCTCTGGAACAGCGCCAGTATGGGAGGGGAGTATAAGTGTTTTTATTTTAGGAGTGCCAAACAATCAGATCAAGAAGGGGTTGAAAAAAATAGATTGCATACGGAGGACAAGTGAGAAAAAAAATCATCCCACTTTTCTGGATGAAACTCCCAATGATTTTTCATATGCTCGTGAGAACCTACCCAAAGGCTTACTCTGGTATTACTTGGTCTGGACACGTTGGGTAAATTGGTGCAGCATAAATCTAGTGTTTTCATGCAGATTACTTGCCACGGTTTTCAGATTAATCAGTTCGGATAATGGTAGATGAAAATAATGTTTACACTGTGCAATTCATCCCACAAAATGTCATTTTTATTTATTCTCCACCATCCACGGTAGAAGGAATACAATGCAATGTAATACGCATCGGAAAAAGAAAGCATAAATAAAACATAAAAAGGCAGCCGGAAACATGAGCCGAGGACATAGAAAACTAATGGAAGATGGATGAGAACAGTGAGTATTTCACATATTAACAGTATCATAGATTGTGTCTTTATAGTTAGCACACACAAACCCATGTCACAAGGATTAAAACATCTGTAATGTCATTCTTTGAAATCTGCACACTCCCAGCTGAAGGAAAGTAGTACCTTTACCATACCTTAATAATGCTTAAAATCAGCTGAACAGCATTGATTATGAGCCAGTAAATCCACAGCCCCCACCCCACCGAAAAAAAAAAAAAAAATTGCATAAATTAAATAGCAAAATAATTTTGCTGTGTGATGTGAAGCAAAAAGGCACAATGCTTATTAATACCACTATTCAGGAGTGGAAACAATGTAATGTTCTTGTATTTAAAATAAGATTTCAATTTCACCCTATATAATCCGGAAAGTCTCTGCTTAATTCCAATCTTCATTGTTCATACTAAACCAGAACGGCCGTTCACGCCGAGGTCGCTCATTTTGGCCTCCGAGCTTCACCAGCTCTGACTTAAACAGCAGAAAAATACTTCAAATATCAAATCTTTCGAATCGTATGTATGAGAACGCCTTGAGACTGTGCCGTGACAGACTTCGTTCCAGTTCCGTAAACATACATGTGCTGTGCAGCGTGGAGTGATGTGTAGACGCAGTTTTATTTAGAGGACATTTTTGAAGACAATTTCTCAACAAGGGCATTGTGGTCCATCCCGATGCTTGCCAGCAGCCCCCCTTCATTTCCATCTGATCCTGTATAAATTATTTCTTCTCCTTCAAGAGTGGTCATTTGGCCACCAAGTGCACTAAGTATCGCATTACCCGCACAAATGTCCCACTTCTTGATGAAGGTGTTGTGAATATAAACGTCAGCAGTCTCTTGGTCGTTGCCCGTCACGTCAAGTAACGAAAGGACTTTGTATCCTGGAAAGCAAATGATAAGACAGGAATTAACCTCACTGCATTATATATCCAGCTATATATTCTCAGCATGGCACGACTTGCACATTTCGAACATATCAGTAGGTCCCTTGGGCTTTGTACTGACGCAATGGATTTTATCAGCTGAAAATGTGTTCTTGGCCGATATAGATGCAGAGTTTACAGGTATATACATGGACATTAATGGTAACATGAAATAGAAGAATCTCTACAGCACAGCTCATCTTCTACACCAGCATGTCTGGTGCTTTTCTGCTCAGTAGATTAATTGTGGCCATCAGAAATAGTCATTAAAAGGGATGGTGTCGCCTTGTTAAATGCAAAGAAACTGCAATGTGCTTTTAAAACCAAACAGCTTTGTAATTTACTTTTTCTCAAGAACAGAAGGATTTACAAATGTATTGTGTACAGCTCATTGCCTGTTACCAACCACCACTGCAGTCTCTCAACAGGAGCGGTTGCCGGAGCTCGGCGGGGCACCTGCAGGCTCTGTGCTTTAGAGCTTGCAAGTGCTGCACTGGAGCCATCCCTGCACTTCTCCAATGCCGCAGAGGTAAAGCTGCCGTTGCGTGCAGTAAAGTTCAGACCTGCCGCGTCTCCTATGCCATTAATTCAAACGGTCAATGTTCAGGAGAGCAAAGACCCCAAGGCAAGCAGGAAGCCGGGAGGCAGTGCGCTCCTGAAGATAAAAGATGAGACAACCTTGAAAAGTGGCTAGTACACATTCATTGGGGGCCAACTTACAAGACGTACACACGTACACACACGTACACACACACACACACACACACTACTTGATGCGTATTTTTGGTAAAAAAAAAAAAAAATGTAAAAAATACCGGGGTATCATGTGGTTTAATTATTAAGTGACCTTTGAGAATGCGAAGAATTCTCAGAGAAACACAAGTTGTAATGTGCAATGTCAAAAATGCAAGTTACTGATGATACATTCCCTTCAATGTAAATCAACTGTTTCAATTAGGTTTTTATGTGATTTTTTTTTTTTTTTTTTTAAGTTTAATATATATAGATTTTTTTTCACATCACTGTCTATATTATAAAAAAAATAACTACATTTTCACACTGATCACTAGGTCTAATATTAGACTGCTACATTCTGTTGGGCACATGATCAATAGAAGCAATAGACTGACTCAGACCCTACTGAACTGTATGTAGGTATATTCTGGGCATCTCATCAGGGCAAAGGTCATTGTGAAGGTTGCAGAGAGGTGAGCCTCGTCATCACCTATTGTGAATGATGGCTTTCCTACTACTGTACATAGAGGTGTCACATTTCATTGTAATCCTGCTTGTGATGAAAAGAAGACAACTGAAAAGTATTGTGTGTAGAGCATGGTGTTTGAGACTAGTATAAAGCCGAGCGGCTATCTGTGTAAATTGCAAGAGCTCTGATATGGGGAGGACGCTGCTGGGAAGATAAATCCGACTCCAGAGATTAATTAAATAAAAGGGGCAGTTACCAGTGTGAGACATGTCTATAACAGAACAGTAAAACTGAACTTTCTCTCCTTACAAACACATTTTTTGCAGCTCTCTGAGCTCTGCTGTATAGTAACAATATTACACCCTGTCTGCCTGTGAGCTGGAAGCTGAGAGGAACCTGCAGATGTGTCAGGTATAATCACACAACTCTGCAGTGAGATCAGGAGAACAGAGAGCGGCCATTACATGTCTCACACTAGTGGGCGGGCGCACAGTAATAGTTTTTAATGTTGTCTGTTTAGTAGGTTTTTGTTTTTTTTTTACCAAATTTTTAGATTCTCAATTTATTTTATTTTAATCTTTTTATTTCTTCATTCTTTTCTTTCTTCTATTCTAAATTTAAACAAAAAAAAAAAAACACACAACACACCTAAATTAAATTTGACACACAAAAAAAAATAAATGTCCCGCTCTTCCCAAAGACTTTTCAGCCGAGGATGCATACGCCTTCCTGGCCTCTGACACTGATAGTGAGGGAGAGGATGCCACCTACCTCTATTTTTCCTCCTCCTCTTCCAATAATGAACCGCCAAGCAGACACCCCAAGATAGCAAATTAACCAGCGCCCCCTGTTAGTGACCCCCATGGACCTCCCCCACCGAAGATTATGAGCCACAGATTCTTGATTTTGTGGCGCAATCAGGAATCCAATTTGACACCACCAACCTCACAGAAAACCACTTTTTCAAAGTCTTTTTCTCAGAGAACTTCGTAAATCTCATGGTAGCCGAAAAAAAATTGATACGTCCAACAATTTCTTGCTCAAAACCCCACTTTGTCATCTGCTAACTGGACCCCGGTAGATGCAGTAGAAATTATGAAGTTTTGGTGCCTTGGCCTTCACATGGCATTAGTGAAGAAGCCAGAACTTCGGCAATATTGGAGTGCTGATGTTTTATATAATACTCACGTATTCCGCAAGGCTATGACCCAAAAACGCTTTCAGGCCATTTACAAATCTTTGCATTACAACGTTAATGCAGTGTGTCCTCTCCGAAATTAGCCAATCTTTGACCGACCTTTTAAAGTTCAAGACGTCATTGATCACTTCAGCAACAAATTTGCTGAGGTGTATGTTCCTCAAAGGGACAACTGTGTAGATGAGTACCTAATCTTCTTCAAGGGGAGGCTTCAACTCTGGCAATACCTGCCCAGTAAGAGGGCCAGGTACGGAATTAAACTCTACAAACTGTGCGAGAGTACCTCAGTGTACACCCACAGATTTAGGGTTTATGAAGGGAAGGACACCAGGATTTAACCCCGTGAATGTCCCCCTGTCCAGAAAGCGAATGGGAAAATTGTGTGGGATTTGGTGCATCACCTCTACGTAGATAACTTCTACACCAGCATCCCTCTCTTCAAATCCCTCTCTGACAGAGCTACCGCAGCATGTGGTGCTGTACGCAAAAACAAGTGTAGGTCCACTGTGTTTTATCAAGACCAAAGTCAGCGCAGCCGTCTACCAGGAAATTTTAGAGCACTTCATGCTTCCCTCTGCCGACAAGCTTTTTGTAGATGGAAATGTCATTCTCCAGCAGGACTTGGCCCCTGTCCACACTGCCAAAAGTACCAATACCTGGTTTATATACAACAGTATCACTGTGCTTGATTGGCCAGCAAACTCGCCTGACCTTAGCCCCATAGAGAATCTATGGGGTATTGTCAAGAGGAAGATGAGAGACACCAGACCCAACAATGCAGACGAGCTGAAGGCTGCTATCAAAGCAACCTGGGCTTCCATAACACCTCAGCAGTGCCACAGGCTGATCGCCTCCATGCCACGCCGCATTGATGCAGTAATTGATGCAAAAGGAGCCCCGACCAAGTATTGAGTGCATTTACTGAACATACATTTCAGTAGGCCAACATTTCAGATTTTAAAAACCTTTTTCAAGCTGTTATAAAGTATTCTAATTTACTGAGATAATGAGTTTTGTGTTTTCATTGGCTGTAAGCCATAATCATCAACATTAACAGAAATAAACACTTGAAAAAGATCACTCGGTTTGTAATGACTCTATATAATATAGGAGTTTCACATTTTGTATTGAAGAACTGAAATAAATTAACTTTTTGATGATATTCTAATTTAGTGAGATGCACCTGTATATCCTAATCATACTTATGTATCCCATTTACTATATATACATTTTATTTATTTGTGGATGCATTTCTTGACCATATTAACTTCTGGTGCACTATTATATATATATATATATATATATATATATATATATATATATATATATATATATATATATATATATATATGTATGTGTATTTGTCCTGGACAGCTGTTTTTTACTCCTCAGTTATTATAAGTTTGGAGTACTGATCAAATATATTGAGGATACTTCTGTCCCTCTTTACTCATAATATTTTTTGCGAGGTGCATCATTAACTATATTGATATTTTGGTTCATACAATTCCGTAATTCTACCTCCACACCCTGCATTTTTATTCCACTTCTGGATATTTTCCTTGCAATTTTAATTTTATGTACAATTCAAATAAAATTGATGTTTACTATAAATTCTTTGGTTGTGTATCATATTTTAGGTTTAATAATGTTAAATGCCGCTGTCAAACTCCGACAGCGACATATAACATGGCCTTGCCGTAAGCGTGTCATAAGACACACCCATCGGCGCCCGTGTCACATGACAAACCGGGATCTGCAGGAGACCCCTGTGGTTGTCCTAGCAGATCTGCTATGAGCGCCACCCAGTGGTCGATGTTCATAGCAGACGAGCATTTTTGTTACACAAAGCAGGATGTGTAACAAGCGATGAGATGATTGCAGCTTCTAGTCTCCCATAGAGACTATTAACCCCTTACTTACCGGGGATGTATTAGTACGCATATTTGCGTACCCCCCGTTCAGTGAGGGCTGCTGCGCTGAGCCCTCACTGAACGGAGCACATGTCAGCTGTAAGAATCAGCTGACATGTGCCCGCAACAGCCGCGGGTGGAATCGCGATCCACCCGCGGTTGTTAACCAGTTAAATGCTGCTGTCAATCTCCGACAGCAGCATTTAACGCGCGCTTCCGGGTAGCGCGTCATAAGCCCCGCCCACCGGCGACCCAGTCACGTGATCGCGGGTCGCCGATGGGCGTGCATGACAACCCAGGGTCTGCAGCAGACGCCTGTGGTTGTCATGATCTTGTCGCTATGAGCGCCACCTAGTGGTCGGCGCTCATAGCACAGGACCATTTCTGCTGCATGCAGGGGACCTGCTCGTCCCCTGTATGTAGCAGAGGCGATCGGATAGTTGCTGCTTCTAGTCTCCTATGGAGACTATAGAAGCATGCAAAAAGTAAAAAAAAAAAAAGTTTAAATCACCCCCCTTTCGCCCCATTCAAAATAAAATATATATAAAAAAAAAAAAACACATACACATATTTGGTATCGCCGCGTTCAGAATCGCCCGATCTATCAATATAAAAAAAGAATTATTCCGATCGGTAAACGGCGTAGCGAGAAAAAAATTCTAAACGCCAGAATTACGTTTTTTGGTCGCCGCAAAATTGCAATAAAATGCAATAACGGGCGATCAAAACATCGGATCTACCCCAAATGTTATCAATAAAAACGTCAGCCTGGCACGCAAAAAATAAGCCATCAACCAGCCCCAGATCACGAAAAATGGAGACGCTACGGGTCTTAGAAAATGGCGCTATTTTTTTATTTTTTTTTTTACCAAATTTTGTAATTTTTTTTCACCACTTAAATATAAAATAACCTATACATGTTTGGTGTCTATGAACTCGTAATGACCTGTAGAATAAGAAGGGCAGGTCAGTTTTAGCATTCAGTGAACATGGTAAAAAAAATAAATAAAAAACAACTGTGGTATTGCACTTTTTTTGCAATTTTACCGCACTTGGAATTTTTTTCCCGTTTTCTCGTACAGGATATGATAAAACTAGTAATGGTGTTGAAAAGTACAACTCGTCCCGCAAAAAATAAGCCCTCATATGGCCATATTGACCAAAAAATAAAAACGCTATGGCTCTGGGAACAAGGGGAGCAAAAACGAAAATGCAAAAACGAAAAATGCCCCGGGGCTTAAGGGGTTAAACACGTAAAAAGTAGGGGAAAAAAAGGTTTTAAAAATATTAAAGCAATTAAGTTCAAATCACCCCCCTTTTTGCCCCATTCAAAATAAAACAGAAAAAAAAAACACAAAACATATTTGGCATCGCCGTGTTTAGAATCGCCCGATCTATCAATATATAAAAAGAATTTATCTTATCAGAAAACGGTGTAAAGAGAAAAAAAGTGAAAAAGCCAGAATTACGTTTTTTTTGTTTTTTTTTTGGTTGCCGCAACAATGCAATAAAATGCAATAACAGGCAAACAAAACATTATATCTACCCCAAAATGGTATTAATAAAAATATCAGCTCGGCACGCAAAAAATAAGCCCTCACTCAGCCCCAGATCCCGAAAAATGGAGACGCTACGGATCTCGGAAAATGGCGCCATTTTTTCCTTTTTAAACTAACTTTGGATTTTTTTTAACCACTTAAATAAAAAAGAACCTATACATGTTTGGTATCTACGAACTCGTAATGACCTGGAGAATAATAATGGCAGGTCAGTTTAAGCATTAAATGAACATGGTAAAAGAAAATTATGTAATTGAACTTTTTTTTGCAATTTCACTGCACTTTGGAAAAAAATTCATTTTCCAGTACACTATATGATAAAACCAATAGTGTCGTTTAAAATTACAACTCGTGCCGAAAAAAACAAGCCCTCACATGGCCATATTAACTGAAAAATAAAAAAGTTATGGCTGTGGGAAGAAGGGGAGCAAAAAACAGAAACCCAAAAACAGAAATTGGCCCGGTGGTGAAGGGGTTAAAGCAGTGTGACTTTCATCCCTAGAAATGATTTCACTATAAGACTTTTAAGCAAGATAATGTGAATCGTCCGTGTACAAACTTTCTTGCAAGTTTTCATCCATGGGGATCTGTTAGGAGTGTCAACTAACTTTATCTTGGAAACATTCAGAAATCTCTTAGTTATTGGTAATTAGGGCACAACCCTCTGAAGGAACATCTGTGACTTATCTTGTTATGATACATACCTGACCCTCCTGCGGATATAATTTTAGTCTGGTTGCCAAATGTCTTAAGAGTCACTTCTTTCACTGCCCCTGAATGACTTCGGGAAACAATGATAGTTGGTGTTTTCTCGTTGTATGAGGCACGTTTCTTTGTATTGGAGCCACCTTCCACCATCGCCCAAGCTACCACAGAAAATGAGAAGAAAAAAAAAACAACAAGATTTTAGAAATGCATCATTCAATATATGACAATGCACATCACATACAAACAGCAATAATCCGAAACGGAAGCAGATGAGTGCACACCTTTGTTAGGCGAGTGCTTGGGTTAGATCCCACCAGCACCACTCCAGCACTTTTTTTTTTCATTTCAGCTTTGGAGTGGTGCCACTAATTTTAGTTCCCTGAGCCTAGTGCGCCATCTTCAGCTGTTCCCGGGCATAACTCCGGTCCCTATCCGTCATCTATCTTGTGACAGCATTTTCTGACTGACCGGAAGCTCTCAGTGTAAGTCCATGAGAGCCGCGTTCTGCCTCTCATAGACTTACATTGAGTTGTGACTTCCAGATAGCGCTGGAGCGATCCGGCAGGTCACACTGTTTTGGGAACATTTTGCCCCATTAGAAGACTCGGAACACAATATCATGTATTAATGTGACCCCTTAAATAGAAAATCACTAGTAGTCCTAATCGCACCCATCACCCACAGTCCATGTAATATAAAGTGGTTTAATGCGTAAATGTACATTATAAAAATACTGTTTATCATACAGATTAAGTAAAAAAAAATAAAAAATAAGGACGAAGCTGTAAGAAAACACTCACCAGTATACCCTGTGAAAGGTTTATGTATTACACCTATAACTGGTTTTCCATTTACAGCAACACACACCATGGTAGTAACATAATTAATGAGATTCTCTGGGGGGCAAGAAAAAGAAATAGTTTTCAGCATTAATAAGAACTAGTGTTATTACAACATATTCAGTAGTCATGACTATCCTGCTTACCGTAATGTATCACCCCATTTGAAGTTTTCGGTTAATTAGATGTCGGTGCACAGGGGCCGGACTGTGCTCTGGGTCTTCTTTTACCTGTCTGTGATTCCCCGGCCCCTCCGCCTGCCTCTGGTCTGTGTATAACAGGTCACTGAAAAAGCAGCAGGAGACCGCATGTACTGTCCGGCCCCTCCACCTGCCTCCGGTCTGTGAATGACAGGTCACTGCTGATATTTCAAACAGAGGAGGCAGGTAATTCACAGACCGGAGGCAGCAGAGGGTCCGGGGAATCACAGACAGGTAAGAGAAGACCCAGTGTACAGTCCGGCCCCTGTGCACCGAAATCTAATTATCAAAAACTTCAAATGGGGATTACAGAAGAACAACAAAGCGGATTTCTTCAACGGTATCAATGTAATCAGTATTACAGCACAATTATAGCCATGGCTTTATATTACAATATTGTGCCGATAGGTTCTCTTTAAAAGGTAATCTGTTAGATTCTCCAAAGCCCCCAAACTTGAACCACATCCGTCAGTCGTATTCCTGAATTTTAATTAAGTGTCTGTTGTTCCAAAACACTTATTTCACTGCTCATGATATCCTAATTAGCCAGGATGAGTCTAGGGTGCCACTTATTTCTCGGGACTAGTCCTGCTCAGGTGCGGAGATCACACCCTCGGTGTGATCACGGGTCTCCTTCACTTTCCCCTGTTATACGATACAGTTCTCAACATCCGGCACTGAAGGTATAACCGAGGACAGTGAAGGTGGCGAGATTACATTACCTGAGGATGAACTTCTCCTGGGGAACAGATGTTCCCACCAGACTCAACCTCGCTAATAAGCATATGGTGAGAGTTTTGGAACACCAAACATCTGATAAGCATGCAGGAATACGACACACATTGGTAGCAGTTTGGGGCCTAGGACTTGACAGGTTCCCTTTAAAAACCAATATTATGGAAGAAAACCGTTGCATTTTAAGTATTACAAAAAAAGGAAAATATACACATTTAGTATCCACAAATCATAGAACACCTGTAGTATGGTTTAGTCAGTCAGTTATGGTGAAATGGAAAGAGGGGAAAAAAAATAATAAAACACTGCAATGGGATTGCTTTAATTAACAAAAAAAAAATTATAAATATTAAGTTTTTTTTTTATTAATTCGCTGAAAAAGACATCAAATTAAAAAAATATATGTAAAACAATCACAGAAAAAAGAGCAGCCATAATTAAAAATACCTGGTCACAATACCATTATGCTGCAGGGTGCAGACAGGTCCCGTGATATGAGGAGGAGAGGTAGAGTACTGATGAACAGTCACTCACATATCTATCATCCACGGATCAGGGCTAGGGCTTGTATAAGGTGCCAGTCACAGATACAGTGCATTGTGAAAGTATTTGGCTCCCTTGAACTTTTCTACCTTTTGCCACATTTCTGGCTTCAAACATAAAGATATAAAATTCTAATTTTTGGGGGAAGAATCAACAACAAGTGGGACACAATCGTGAAGTGGAACGAAATTTATTGGATATTTTAAACTTTTTTAACAAATTCAAAACTGAAAAGTGGTGCGTGCAATATTATTCGGCCCCTTTACTTTCAGCGCAGCAAACTCACTCCAGAAGTTCAGTGAGGATCTCTGAATGATCCAATGTTGTCCTAAATGACTGGTAATGATAAATAGAATCCACCTGTGTGAATCAAGTCTCCGTATAAATGCACCTGCTCTGTGATAGTCTCAGTGTTCTGTTTCAAGTGCAGAGAGCATCATGAAGACCAAGGAACACACCAGGCAGGTCCGAGATACTGTTGTGGCGAAGTTTAAAGCCGGATTTGGATACACAAAGATTTCCCAAAGTTTAAACATCTCAAGGAGCACTGTGCAAGCGATCATATTGAAATGGAAGGAGTATCAGACCACTGCAAATCTACCAAGACCAGGCTGTCCCTCTAAACTTTCATCTCGAACATGGAGAAGACTGATCAGAGATGCAGCCAAAAGGCCCATGATCACTCTGGATGAACTGCAAAGATCTTCAGCTGAGGTGGGAGAGTCTGTCCATAGGACAACAATCAGTCGTACACTGCACAAATCTGGCCTTTATGGAAGAGTGGCAAGAAGAAAGCCATTTCTCAAAGATATCCATAAAAAGTCTTGTTTGAACTTTGCCACAAGCCACCTGGGAGACACCAAACATGTGGAATAAGGTGCTCTGGTCAGATGAAACCAAAATCGAACTTTTTGGCCACAATGCAAAACGATATGTCAAACATGGTGGTGCCAGCATCATGGTTTGGGCCTACTTTTCTTCAGCATTGACAGGGAAGATGGTTAAAATTGATGGGAAGATGGACGGAGCCAAATACAGGACCATTCTGGAAGAAAACCTGTTGGAGTCTGCAAAAGACCTGAGACTGGGACGGAGATTTATCTTCCAACAAGACAATGATCCCAAACATAAAGCAAAATCTACAATGGAATGGTTCAAAAATAAACGTATCCAGGTGTTAGAATGGCCAAGTGAAAGTCCAGACCTGAATCCAATCGAGAATCTGTGGAAAGAGCTAAAAACTGCTGTTCACAAATGCCCTCCATCCAACCTCAATGAGCTTGAGCTGTTTTGCAAGGAAGAATGGGCAAGAATTACAGCCTCTCGATGTGCAAAACTGATAGAGACAATTATTAATTGTACCTATCCAGCAGCCACAACCCATCAGCAGAAGCTCGAAATAAGACACCTACCTGTATACTCGTGTGTCGCATCCAGTGGGTCTATCCATATTGTGATACTTTCTGAAGGGACCAATTTTGGATTCTTCACAATCTCTTTTATAGCGCTAGGGATGACATGATCCCAGGAGATGGCCTCCTTGTCATCTTCACCAAGATGCTCTTCAGTATTCACCTAAGGAACAACATGGAAGTTACCAGATGGTAGAAGTGGCCGTGCCAGGTACACACCGCCTGAGATCAGATCACTGGCGTTGTGAATGCTATTTACAGGTTTGCAGAAAATACCATTTTGCATGGGTTCATACACAGCAGTTGGGAATTTCCCAGAAAGGATTTTCTTTTTTTTTCCATGAAAAAGCTTTAAATAAAAAGGACCTATCTTTCTAATTGTTCCCAACTCCAACCGTTGATGGGTCAAGCGATTATTGCATGATTATGATGATGTGCTTCTGCCATGTACAAGGCTTAAAGGGCTATTCCCAATAAAATGATTGTATAAGTGTAGTTACTGCAAGGGTCCCACCATTCCTAAAAAGTTCAGGAAACAGCAGCACAACCCCATTTCCTTGCTGCGGGGCAGGGAACAACTATAAAAGCTGCACTGCAAATTCTCCAACCACAGGATCGGTACTGGCCCCTTCAGTCCCCAAGTGACAAGAAAGTGGTGCCACATCCTGCTGACATGTCACCACTTTCTGTAATGGGAAAACTCTAAGGCGATGCGGATTTGATAGACGCCTCTCCATTACTAACCCCTGGGCTTGATGTCAGCAGACATAAAACCGATGACATCAACCCCAAAAATATTACCCCACTTGCCACCGCACCAGGGCAAGTGGGAAGAGCCGAAACTAAGCGACAGATTTGACCCATCTAATAAATGCGCCATTTCTAGGGAGGCTGAGGGATGATGCTTTTAGTCTGAGAGGGGGCCAATATCCATGGCCCCTTCCCAGCCTATTAATATCAGCCCACAGCTGTCTGTTTAGCCTTTAATGGTTAGTAATAATAGGGGGCCCCCACATCATTTTTTTTTGGGGGGGGGGTCCGATTTTACTAACCAGTAAAGGCTAAGCAAACAACTGTGATCTGTTATTAATAGGCTGGGAACCTTTACAGCTATTGGCCCCTTCCCAGAATATTAACACCAGCCCCGAGCTGTCGCCTTTCCCTCAGCTGGTTAGGGAAATGAAGGGAAACCCCACCAGGGGTGTGGAGATGGAGTCTGTATAAAATGGACAGACTTAGACTCCTAAAATATATAATAAATTGGGTTCAGTAGTGCAATGCAGGATGTGCTGTAAATTTGTTCATAAGAATTTGGGAAAGTTATGAAATGTCTGTTCTTTTCCTGATCTAAGGATTTAGGCTTTTAGTTTAGATGGATCTGTGCTGCACTTTATGTATATGCTCAGTAATGACCAGTGCCGTGGAGTCGGGAGTCAGGGAAATTGAGGAGTCGGAGGTTTGCCTTACCGACTACACACCGTTTTTTTTTATGTATTTAATACGCGCTATACACACACAGTGGGTGCTGACTCCAACTCCCATCATTGTCGCCTGGTCGCAGGGAGACCAGGCGACAACGATGAGAGCTGGTTTCAGTACCCGGCTCCTGAAAACAGCACTAACTGTACTACTTTTTCCCAGACGCCGGTACGTGTCACACTGATGACACACGAATGTGATCCGTGTGTCATCAGTGCACACGTGTGTGGGATGTTTTGGGGAAGCACACTGACATTTGCGCAGAACCATAGATTTGAATGAGTCTACGAGTGTAATTGTCTCCAGTTGAAAACTGTCACCACACGTACTGGAGACACTGACGTGTTAAGGAGGCCTGAAGCAGCGAGGCCAAAGATTACTCTATGTCGTTGCCACATCACAGTAAAATGCAGGCGAACGGTGCAGCATTTACCACTCTCAAGGTACAACAAGCATCAGGTCACAGAAAGTTGGGACCAGTCAGATATTTTGCAACTTTCTTATCGCAAGCACTTGAGGGTCACAATGTGCCCCCACTCACCTGCATAATGCTGCAATATAGAGCAATCTTTGCACCCATTACCAGGGTGGCAGCCAAAGCTGCTGTGTCACTGATCCCCTCTTGCCATATGGTTTGCTCGTCAGTGGACACACCAGTTTACTAAGGTTAAAAGAGATCTGGTTAAAGAGTTTCAGTCTCCATTTCCCCAAATGATTTCATCTACAGCTACTTAAAGGGAATGTGCTGCCATAACATATCCCTTAATTTACTCAATTCATTTTTGTAATGGAAACCTATTAAAACAATGCCCTGACCAGTCATAACTAGTGTTGAGCGAGTATGTTCTATTAACCCTTTCGCCGAGTATGCTCGGGCCGAGCTCCGAGTATTTATAGCTGCTCGGTGATAAGGTTAAATCGCTCCCGTGTGCATGATTTGCAACTGTTTGACAGCTTTATTACATGTGAGGAATGTCTATTTCTTACACATTCCTCACATGTAATAAAGCTGTCAAACAGTTGCAAATCATGCACATGGGAGTGATTCAAACATATCACCGAGCAGCTGTAAATACTCTGTGCTCGCCCGAGCATACTCGGAACAGAACATACTCGCTCAACACTAGTCATAACCGTACCCTCACTATAAAGGCAGGCACCCCCTGACATTGCGGCGGCTGGTTGATTAGTCTGACGCAAATATGTCTCCCATCCTAGTGGCTGAACATGCGCCTTAGTTTTACTCCCCTAAATGGTGTTGCCTACCAAAGATCGTGTCAAAAAAACGATCTTTCCACCTCAGCCTTGATTCCTTCAGAAGCTCTAGTGAAGAAACATGTCCAGGGCACTAATGAATCTGCAGCACTTAGAGGGCAGAATCTCCAATCTATCCTGTGACAGTGAGTCAGGGGTTCTGTACAATCAGGTTCACGCACCCAACAGATCACTGCATGTCTGCTTCCTCATGGTCCATTTAGAACAGGGATGTCAAACTCAAAACACACAAAGGGCCAAAAAGAAAAACTTGGACAAAGTTGTGGGCCAACAAGTATAATGGGCCCCCCACACAGAATAATGGGCCCCCCACACAGTCCCCCTATAGAGAATAATGGGCCCCCCACACAGTCCCCCTATAGAGAATAATGGGCCCCCCACACAGAATAATGGGCCCCCCACATAGTCCCCCATACAGAATAATGGGCCCCCCACATAGTCCCCCATACAGAATAATGGGCCCCCCACACAGTCCTCCATACATAATAATGGGCCCCCCACACAGTCCTCCATACATAATAATGGGCCCCCCACACAGTCCTCCATACATAATGGGCCCCCCACACAGCCTCCATACATAATAATGGGCCCCCCACACAGAATAATGGGCCCCCCACATAGTCCTCCATACATAATAATGGGCCCCCCACATAGTCCCCCATACAGAATAATGGGCCCCCCACATAGTCCCCCATACAGAATAATGGGCCCCCCACATAGTCCCCCATACAGAATAATGGGCCCCCCACATAGTCCCCCATACAGAATAATGGGCCCCCCACATAGTCCCCCATACAGAATAATGGGCCCCCCACATAGTCCCCCATACAGAATAATGGGCCCCCCACATGGTCCCCCATACAGAATAATGGGCCCCCCACATGGTCCCCCATACAGAATAATGGGCCCCCCACATGGCCCCCCATACAGAATAATGGGCCCCCCACATGGTCCCCCATACAGAATAATGGGCCCCCCACATGGCCCCCCATACAGAATAATGGGCCCCCCATACAGAATAATGGGCCCCCCATACAGAATAATGGGCCCCCCCATACAGAATAATGGGCCCACACATACAGAATAATGGGCCCCCACATACAGAATAATGGGCCCCCACATACAGAATAATGGGCCCCCACATACAGAATAATGGGCCCCCACATACAGAATAATGGGCCCCCACATACAGAATAATGGGCCCCCACATACAGAATAATGGGCCCCCACATAGTCCTCCATACAGAATAACGGGCCCCACAAAGGGGTGGTGGTTCTGGTGTCGCGAGCCAAACAAAACCACCCTTTGGGCCAAATTTTGCCCACAAGCCAGAGTTTCACATGTGTGGTTTAGACAATGTGATCATTGGAGAACAAACCTTCATAACAATGGTGGTTCCTGATCATCGGCCGTATGAACATGCCAGCGATCACCGCAACAAATGAGAAAAACGCTAGTTTGTCGGATTACTGGATCATTTAAAAAAAAATAGATAAATCACCATTATCGGCAGCACATTGCCCAATGTAAACTGGAGATGTGCTGGCGATAACATGATACTGTATGGAGACAGAAAATATTGTATGAAGAGGTTGTCAACACATTGTTATGCCATGTGAGTGCCGCACTCAATGAGCAGCCACTAATAGGCTGAGGCTCATGTGGCACAACAATGTCGTGTGCTGGGAGATCCAGACGCTGCTGAAAAGACAATGCGAATATAAGGGCTTTTTATATTTTCATAGGGGACTACAGCATTAAGGAAATAGTTGTCCAGGGAGTGGACAAAGCCTTTAACAACGATTCGGCTCCCGTCAGCCTATATAAGCAAGCCGGTAAACACAGAGACAGATTCAACATGATGAAATTAACCGGTCTAAATGGCCCTTCAGCTGGGAGCACAAATGATATCTTTATCAGCAGATTACATTTGAAGGGCTGGGAAGGGGAGGCGTCACAGCTGACAGGAGGGGTTTCATGATGTCGTCCTGTAATTCCCAGGATGTCAGAGACTGACTTCCTGACTACACGGGAGAGCGTGTACTAAGCTGGTGGTCAGACTGGAGATCACGTGACAAAGTTGTCCAAAATGTATGGAAGTAACTGAGCTCATATAAAACATAAAGCAAACCCCACAGCAATAATCTGGCTGTGTAATTACATGCAAAAACAATAAAAAATAAAATCCTGCTAACCTGGGTGTCACTGCATATGCTTCATGTATCATGGAGCCCGATAATAGAATAGTTGATGCAGTCATCGTGTTCCTACAAGTTGACTTCCACTATTTAGGTCAATCACATATCAGCCATACGTCATGTTTAGATTTGCAAAACCAGCCTTATAGCAAATGCAGAACTAAGTGCGATATAGGTGTTCACCAGTCACAGACAGACCCTCAGCCCAGCAATCGCTCTTCTGATAGCGGTCATTCTGTTCAGCTCATACAAACAGGCATTTTGTTAAAAACGGGGAGATAAGCAGTGCCACAGGAAGCAGATAGTCGCTTATCTCAGGGAAATCCTCCTAAATTAATAAGGTTACCTAATAAGGAGCCCTCAGTGCCCCACCAGTAATGGTGATGAAGGACGGCGCTGTTACAAATTGCCCTGCCCTGACTGATTACCAATGAGTCCTATCACTGGGGGATCCCGACGCCCCGACTTTGAATGGAACGGAAGTCGAGCATGTGCAATGTCTACGGGACTGATGCAGATACAAGGCGCTAAGCTCGGCTAGCTCCATCAGTCTTATCCACAATGAATCTAGGGCAGCACCTGTTCTCGTCACTCAATGTAAATGGGGGACTTGCAATCTGTTACTAATCTAGTGGTGGAACCTCAGTGAACTGCAACCCCATCAATCCTATGGCTGGGAAAGTTACAGTCTTTGTACAAACCCTTTAACGATGCATTTAGATCAGCATTGGAAGCTCCAGCGTAGCCCAATGACCCCTACTATAGTCAATAGGCTCCGTGCTCATTGTTGGTGGCCGGCCTGTTCCTCATCCGGCTCTGCCGCCATCTACATTGTTTTGGTCCATCATAGGAGACATGCAATGGAACTGAAACAAGTCGATTCCCGGTTTTGCTGTTCTGTCACCTTCTTGTATTTTGGATGGTAAGAATAGTGCAGGCTGCAGTGCTATCCTTACTATCATATATACAGATACCCCAAAGGAAACCTGACTGACCCCTTATATGTCAGCTGGATCTGACATCATATACAATCAGATCGGCCACAGCAGTCATAGCTCCATAGCACTACAGAAGCCACAATGAGACCGTGAACAGAGCCTGACCCCCAGATCCATGGTGGCCAGTCTGTGGACCATTATTTGGGAGAAGTACTAGGCAAGCATGACAAATACTGTTTCAAGTCACTAAAAGCAGAGTATGAAAATGTTGGAGAACTGAAACTAAGTATATGAGAAAATTGCAAAATTTGTCTTTAGACAATGAATAAGGGTCGGTACAAACCCTGTCTGTCTGCCTAATCGGACCCTACTGTAGACCACACAGCATCTCCACCTCTAAAGAACCCCCCGCAGGGCTGGGCTGTCTATGGACGCCCCCTATAGCCTCTTAGGGTATGTGCACACGATGCAGAAATGCTCAGGATTTTTTCCTGAGCATTTCTACATCTCCCTGGCAGGAAAAAACGCATGCGGATTGTACATGCGGTTTCCTGCCAGGGACATGCGGAAATGAAGTGGTCTTCACTTTCATTTTCGCATGCGGGTTGACAAGCGCTTTCCAAGCGATTTTAGCATCACTTGGAAAGTGCTTGTCAACTTCACACTATATAAATCCATGCAAACAGCATGGATTTATATAGTGTGTGAATGTCAAAAAATAAATATATACTTTACCCTCTGATGGCCCCCGGTGTCCTGTTTCGCTCGGTCCCGGCTACCGGCAGTGAAGACTGAAGGACCTGCCGACGTCAGCATCACGTGACCCGTCACATGACTCTGACGTCAGCGAAGGTCCTTCTTCATTCAACCGCGAAGTGCCGGGAACCAAGCAGGAGCGCTGCGCGGGCCGTCAGAAGGTGAGTATATATATATATTTTTTATTTTATTCTTTTTTTTTTTTTAATGGTACCTGGGTCTGGATGAGAGTCCTCTCATCCACACCCGGGTACCATCCGCACATTAGAACGCATGGAATGCGCATCAACATATACAGTGATGCGGATTCCATGCGGTCTAATGCAAGTCAATGGCGCCAAAAAAGCAGCGTTTCCGCAAAATTAATTGACATGCTGCGGATTTTTGAGCGCAGCATTTACGCTGCGGAAAAATCCGCATCATGGGCACAGCACATGCGAATTTCAATTGGGGAACATTGCTGCCCTTCTACCATGAGTTTTTCATGCATTTCCGCAGCGTTTAAGCAACTGCAAAAACGCCGCGGAAACGCATTAAAAACGCATCGTGTGAACTCAGCCTTACACCCAGACAAAATTAAAATTGCATGTGCTGTACATGGTCTATACATTAGGATGGCAACAAAACTGGCACATCAGGTCTAGATCGGAAGCAGCGGCGTAGTGCGGGGAGAGGGGTGCAGCGGCAGGTGTCTTGGGTGTAACACTTTTAGGGGTGCAGAATTTCATGAAAAGTACAATTTTCTATTTTTATTTTTTTTTAATTTTGCACCTGTAAGAAGTGGCATTCCTAAACTAAGATCTGGGGTATGGCATGTGCCTCCGATATCTAGCCGAGTGCCCCAGATCTCCAGGCGGGCGATAACCTGACACATTGCAGCTGGATCATACAGCCCAGCAGCGAGGCACAGCCGCGCCGGCCAGGTGGCTACAGGATGCGGTAGGTCTGAGGCCTACAGTACAAGACCTTAGCGTCCCAATGACATCACTGCACCACCTGTGCCAGCCGCGCCGCGTACGGGGGACAGCCTTATACCAACATTCCTTCCCATGGAGATGGGGGGCACAATATACCCTCCCCAGGGGGGCGAGGGACAATATACATTCCCCGGGGGTTGGGGGGGGGGGACAATATACCCTCCCCAGGGGGGAGCCACAAAACTGCCCAGCCTGCAGCTGTAGGACTCTGGTGCCCGCCAATCAGATCACTGCTCTCATAGCTCATGCTCCGCTTAGCAATAAAACAGCTGATCTGGTTGGCGGTGCAGTGACTACGTCACGCACAGGTATGGCGTCAGCACTCACTTGCAGCCCCGGGAAGGAGTTCTTGATGAGGTTGGCCATCTTCCTGTTGGACAGCAGGTCCCCGCGGGTCATCTTCTCGTCCGCGCCCTCCCGGGTTTTGCCCTTCAGGTTCTCGTTCAGCTTATTGCTCTCCCGCACAGCCTTCACCTCCACTCCGCCCAGCTCCGCTGCCTGTACCGCCACCGCCAGCAGCTCCCGCAGGTCCACCGTGTCCCCAGCCCGCTCCCCCAGGAGGAAGGAGAAGCGCCAGGTGAGGAAGCCAGAGTACACATGGTAGAGCACCCCCAGGCCGAGCAGGCAGAACACCCCGATGCCCAGGGGAGACAGGCGGATGCCCATCGGCGCCATGTCTGTGCGGAGAAGCGGAGAGGACGCGGCCGGGGGCGCAGGCGGCTGGTTATATGACGTCACGGTCTCAGTGTCTCATTGTACGGGCGGCCCGCAGCCTCCGAGCCGGTGACGGCCTGTGCGATAGAGGAGGTGTGCACTGAGCAGCGCCACCTGGTGGCCGCACGGCGCTCTACATCCGGGTCACCGGGAGGCGCCGGCTGTGGCTGGAGGACACGTCTCTGCATCTCCCCAGTGCCGCCAGCTCAGCAGCTCCATAGCCCCCAGAGCGGATGCCAGTATGGGCATACGATGGCGACCTGGACGGCAGTCATGTGACAATTACAGGGGTTTCAGTTAAATTTTGTTTTTATTTTATAACCAAAAAAATTGAGCTTAGCTCGCCTCAACACATCGGCATCCCCAGTCCAACGATTGGTGGCAGCGGTCATATCTTGTTGTCATGATGTCACCGCTGAGACTCCTCATTGTGACCGTATAATACTACAGAGACGGGCGGAAGCTGCCAAAATAAGATCGAAATCTTTACTGAAATATACAAACGAGGTAAAGTCCCTTTGGCGTCGGCCTCGGGGCTGTGGAGTAGGAAACCAACCTCTTCCGAGAAATAGTATCGCCTCCATCAGATCCTTCTTCATAGATGACCTCAAATCTGACCTAATAGTTTTAAAGCTAGAGAACAACCTCTACACTAACTTGGGTTGGAGGCAAAGCCGTAACCACATGGGCAACATCTCTAACAATTTCCAGGTATAAAGGAATTGCCTCATGCACAGTCAGTTTTGATGAACGATTGCACTCTTCTACTTCTTTGAGAGCAAGTGAAAAATTTTGTAATTCCACATTTGCCCCTTTCCCAGCACGTCTCTTCAAGATGGAATCAATTTTAGGGGTTCTGGCAGCAATAGCCAATTTCCTCACTTTGCTATTCAGAGTTGCAGCATGTCCCTCTTGCAGACCATCTCTTGGTGTCAGCTGCAGCGTGTGCACAACACAGCGCATGTGATGAATAGGAGAGAGATGTGAAGCAGCTTCAACAAGATCATCTCATTGTAAAGAATCATTTTGCTCTTCTTCTGTAGTAATATCTCTTTGTTCCTCCGTTATAGGAGCAGGACTGTGGCCTTCCATCTCCAACATACTGAATGTAAAATGTTCTTCTAGCTGCTGTTTACCTTCATTATTCTCATTCATCAGTTTAATTGTACTTATCATGTTTGAAGCATTATCAGTTATAATAGCAAGAAACTGTTCTTTTTTGTTCTTAATCCTGCTCTCCTGTTCACTCCAGCACTCCTGATGAATGCAGGCATTCCTTCCCTGTGTGGTTTGTTTTTTGTTTTTTTTTCCCGCCTTCTCTGTAGAGGAGGAGCTTCACTACTTATCATGTACATAAACTGCAACACAGATTAATCTCAGCTAAAATTCTAGACCCTTAGGCTGTGTGCCCACTATGCGTTTTTTAAGTGTTTCCGCAGCGGCGATTCCGCTGCAGAAATTCTTAAAAAACGCTTGGTAGAAGGTCTGTCATGTTCCCCATGTGCACATGCTGCGGAAATTTCCACTGCAGATTATCATTGCTGAAAAATCCGCAGCACTACCAATTATTTTGCGGAAGCGTGGCGTTTTCACCGCCATTGACTTGCATTGGAACGCATGGAAACTGCATCTGTACATGCGGATTACATGCATTTCAATGTGCGGATGGTACCCGTGTTTGGAGAAGAGGAGACTCTCCTCTGGAGCCGGGTACCATAGTACCTGTAAAAAAATAAATAAATAAAATAAAAAATAAATATTATACTTATCTTCTGATGGCCCCCAGTGTTCTTGTCTCGGCTTGCCGGCTGCTCGCGGTGGACTGAAGGACCTGCGCTGACGTCCTAGTCATGTGACGGGTCACGCGACTGCTGACGTCGGCAGGTTCTTTAGTCCACCGCGAGCTGCCAGCAAGCCAAGACAAGGACACCGGGGGCCATCAGAAGGTAAGTATAATATTTATTTTTTACCATTCTTTCAGTCACACTATATAAATCCATGCCCTTTGCATGGATTTATATAGTGTGACCAAGTTGACAAGCACTTTCCAAGTGATGCTAAAGTCGCTTGGAAAGCGCTTGTCAACCCGCATGCGGAAATGCAATTGAAGAACACTTCACATCCGCATGTCCCTGGCAAGAAAAACGCATGTAGAATCCGCATGCGTTTTTTCTGCCAGGGAGATGCAGAAACGCTCAGGAAAAATCCTGAGCATTTCTGCATCGTGGGTGCATAGCCTTAGATCAGGAATAGGACAGACATTTCATAACTGTGGCGCGTCGCCATGGCTATGACTCCGGTGGAGTGGAGATGGTGACGCGGGCAGGGCGCGCGGCCCCCCTGGATGACGCTGCAACATGGCGGATATGCGCCGCTCATATCGAGCCTATCACAATAGAACCATACATATAAAACCCTGACACCCCAGTGCATTCAATACCTCCTGACGAAACTGCAGCAGTGGTGAAATGCGCGTCGAGGTAACCAGTGAGCCATCTAAGACCACATCCCAATGTCTACAGGTAATATATCTTTCTAATTGCATCTTTGCAGCTACCCTTTAAATATTACTTATGGCCTTACTTTAATCAGACCCAATATATAAATTATAAGGAAGTCTCCCATACTTTTCTATATTACCTAAACCTCTTTACCTTAGACTTTGGATTGAGGGGAACAATAACATAGTAGTTTGGCTCATAGGTCTCTTAAAAACCTTTTGTACTGAGTTTATATCCTGTACCCATATATGTGAAAATATTCATACTCTAACATATTTTAACCTTTGACCAAATAAACTTTTTTTGATATGCAAATCACTTTGATCTACTGCTCCCTCCTTTCCTCCTATAGGTAATAAATCCATGCCAGTTGCATGGATTTATATAGTGTGACCAAGTTGACAAGCACTTTCCAAGTGATGCTAAAATCGCTTGGAAAGCGCTTGTCAACCCGCATGCGGAAATGCATGTGAAGAACGCTTCACTTCCGCTTGTCCCTGGCAGGAAAACGCATGTACAATCCGCATGTACAATCCGCATGCGTTCTTTCTGCCAGGGAGATGCAGAAACGCTCAGGAAAAATCCGGAGCATTTCTGCATCGTGGGTACATAGCCTTAGATCAGGAATAGGACAGACATATATAGGACATTTCATAACTTTCCCAAATTCTTATGAAAAAATATTCCCCACAATCTGCATTGAACTATTGTACCCAATTTATTATAGATTTTAGGAGTCTGAGTCGGTCCATTTTATTCCGACTCCACCAAAATTGACTCCAACTCCACAGCCCTGATCGGCCCCTGTGTGGCTTCAGCCTTCTCTCTAACATTCTCTTTTTATGTATTTTTACCTCCTTTGTATGTTTCAATAAAGAGTTCTATTTCATGTTGGTTGCTTCCTCCCTGTTCAAGTATGATCATGTGAGAGTGTGCCAGGACAATCATGCTCTTTTTCCTGTCTAAGAAAACGGGTGTGCTTTTGTGTATTAAAATGTATTTTAAGTGCATAAAATATTACGGGCACTAATGTGAACAAATTTGTTAGTACTGTGACTGTCTTAATATGAACAATGTTATAGAATGTTTTAAATACTAGTGATGTGGAACTCATAATGTGTTAATGTATTAAATATAGGGAAAGTATAAGGGTAAGAAATTAGGACATATTTATAGAAATAAAGTGGTAGATATAGATAAGGAATGGGAAAGTGCAGTGGAGGGCACAATAGATTCAGAAAGTAGATAGGAACAGTTAAGTGTTAGGGAACGACCCCAATTTGGGAGGGGCAGGGTTGGTTGAAAAGGGGAACACTTCCTGCTTATAGAGCAGAAGTCTAAGGCCAGAGGGTTGGAGAGAGCACGAAAGATTACAGACCGTGTGAGCAGCATGAGAACTGCCTCAACAAACTTCAGTGGACCTTCCCGTGATATCCGGGGCCTTTGGCCCGAACTAGGCATGGAGGAGCCTGCCTTGTTCTCTTCCCACAAGTGGAAGCTGGATGGGAAACCACGTATGGCCTTACTTTAATCAGACCCAATATATAAACTATAGGGAACTCTCCCATACTTTTCTATATTACCTAAACCTCTTTACCTTAGACTTTGGATTGAGGGGAACAATAACATAGTAGTTTGGTTCATAGGTCTCTTAAAAACCTTTTGTACTAAGTTTATATCCTGTACCCATATATATGAAAATATTTATACTATAACATATTTTAACCTTTGACCAAATAAACTTTTTTTGATATACAAATCACTTTGATCTACTGCTCCCTCCTTTCTCCTATAGGTAATAATTTTCTAGTTGGAGGGGTTCCCCCTCACTATCTTGAGGCCATTTCTTCAGTATATATATATTTTCTGTCTGTGTTTTCAGATGTCTCTAATACCATATACATGGATTTTAGAAAAAAGGATAAAACTTGGACTACCCAATTAGGGACACTATTTGGAGAAAGTACAATAGGAATTCCAGAGACCAATGATAGCAGGGAATTGAAACGTAGCATCAAAGATCTTTTACACAAACGCACAAAACTGTGGTGGAACAAAGCTTCTTTGGAAAACTATCTCCAGAAAGATATCATTCCAAGGGGCTTAAGAATACAACTATATCCAACTACTGATAGCAACGATTCCACATTTTCTGGAAAGTGTGAAGAAGCCCTTAACAAGTGCGCTCGCACATTATTGTAGCTACTTATAGGATCCGATCGGAGATCCTTAGAAAAAATTGAAGGGGAAATAGATACACTAAGATCTAAAATACAGACAATACTCACGACTGACGAATGTAGCAAATTTGATGCCGAGCTAGAGACTGATCTTAATAAATGGGAAAAAGAGATTAAGGACCTGAAGATACACAAATTCCAGAGAGATTTCCAAGACTATTCCCAAAAAAAAGTATATAAGTGGCAATACAAAAAACCTAGCTCCAGACCAGTTTCAAGATCATCATCAGCTACATCATTACTATCAGACGAAGCATGTGGCGAACAATCTTTTTTAGGCAAGCGCGTTGGGCCAGGAGAGATGAATTACCCAGACTACCAGGCCCAAAAAACCGCTACCCCTCGTCAATCAATCAGGACACGCAACTTCTACAAAAAAGACAAAAACAGTACAGAATCTAAAGGTAATTAATCTATCAGATACATACCTTACTAAAGCACAAATCCAGGTGTTGGAAAGGGGCTTAACTTTTGCACCGGCGGCACGTTTTGACTCTTTTACTATGATTAAAGATGTAGAATTATTTGCTAGAAAACTGAATTACAAAAAATATTTTGCCAATCAATCGAGAAATATATTTCCTACTGATACAGAACAAACAACACTGGCAGATCTGGAGGAACTACTAATGGAACAAACAGATAGGAGAGCAGCACCTCCCGACACATCTGCATGGCCGTCCACAACATTTCCCCCCTATAGGACTATGTCCCAATGTAGACATATTTGTAAAACTTATGAGAAAAGAAATCTCCCAAATACCAGAGAATATTTCTCTATATAATCTAACATCTCAACAAAATAAAGCAATTAAAGAATTAAAAAAATATGAAACTGCAGTAGAGATCTTCAGCGGCATACTTACTGATGATGACCCCCGAGAAATTGAACTAATCCGGGTCCATAGGGCCCTCCGTCCCAAACCGCCCCAAGGAGAGGCACCCCTAAATGTATTATGCCGCTTTTTGGATTACCGAGTTAAAGATCTGATCCTCCGTAGAGCAAGGGAACATCAGGAGATCTCCTATGAAGACACACGGATCCAGCTCTTTCAAGATCTGTCAGCTATCACATTGAAAAAACGAAGGTTGTTGAAACCTTTCACAGATGCTATACTGCAGAGGGGTCACCGTTTCTGTTGGTTATTCCCCTTCGGAGTCCACGTGACAGCAGGAGACATGAAGATCGTCGCCAGATCATCTGCAGATGTTAAAGCTGCCTACAAAACTCTCAATATAACTCTTGCATCCTACCCTGATTTGGAGACATTTCATTCTGCGACACTGATTCAACCCTTTCCGGGTCCAGTCCCTTGGCAACAAGCTACCCCGAAAGCACAACGTGCAAGGAGAAAGTCAGCTAAGTCTCCGACTCCTAAAAGGTTTGATGATATCACCTGAGTGGTTTTGACACTCGTTACTGTCCCATCTCTTCGTCGGTCCTTTTTGGGACAATTGTGAAAGGGTAAACTGTTTTGTTTCTTCCTCCTGGACTCTGTTGGTCTCGGACAAGGAATTCGGAAACAGGCCTCGACCTCTCCCCTTTTTTGAATTCCTAAGTATATTGTTGGTCTCATCATACCATTCCCCCCTTTAGGTCTTGGCCTCACTATTTGTTACTCCACGTAACTCTTGTTATGCAATACTCTACAAAGAAGTTGTCGTTGAATATAAATTTGTATGTTGGGCATGCTCCCCTAAACTGGCTATCAATGCCACACATTATATATGTGGTTTGAATTTGAATCTGGAATTGTTACATATTGTTTTCAATCAACTAAACTAATACTCACCTTTTTCCATTTCTCTCTGATCTCTAGTCTTTCCTTCCCTTCTTCCCCTCTTCCTATTCCCTTCCATCTCCTAACCCCTATAGGCACAAATAGCTTCTTTCCACGGGAAGCGCCACCTGGGAAAATCCTATACCACCATGACAGACGCCGATAAGGTAATTACTTTTGCATCCCTAAACGCCCATGGTTTAAACTCGCCGTGCTCCAGATACCCCACACTATATAGACTTAAAAAACAAAAGGCGGATGTGCTATTCATTCAAGAGACCCATTTTAAACCCAATAGATTGCCAAACTTTGAGCGTTCACTCTATGACACATGATACCATGCTACCTCAACTCAATCTGGCTCTAGAGGAGTCTCCATTGCTATGCTGCGGGGAGTCCCATTCCAGTTCAGAAAATCCCTCATAGAACCTCAAGGGCGCTTAAGGGGTTACTTAATGGGTCATTGGTAACCCTATATAGCCTGTACGCACCCAACAAAAAATTGGTTAAATGGTTAATATCGATTCTAAAGAAGATAGAGAGCTTTAGAGAGGGTGTTCTCTTGATTGGAGGAGACCTCAACATTGCTTTGGAACCTAAGCTGGACACTTCCAAACACAAAAGTGCTATCTCTTCTAGAGATCTAGTGAGACTGCGTACCACTCTTAATTCTATGCAGCTAATTGACTCATGGAGATACTTAAATCCCTCCGTGCGAGATTACACCTTCTATTCCAATCCTCATAAATCCTACCACCGTATAGATTACATTTTTGTACCAAGATCGCTCCTGCCTAGACTTTCTACTGCAAATATAACCCCGAACGTTTATTCTGACCACGCCACTGTATTACTTTCAATAATTACACCCAGAAGCGCTCGGGTCCCAGATCTTGGCAGATTAATGAAGCACTACTGGGCTTGCCTGTTATCCGAGCGCGACTGAGTAATAAACTTCACCAATACTTCCAACAAAATGAAATAGAGGGGACCTCCCCCCAGACCCTCTGGGAAGCACATAAAACTGTGCTAAGAGGCAAACTTATTTCCATTGCATCTTATTATAATAAAAAGAGACATCAGGAAGTTCAAAACTCATACGACGATATAGCAGAGCTGGAGCTGAACCATAAAAAAACAATGACAATATAACTTTGGCCACCATCACTAGTAAGAGACTAAAATTGAAAGATATTCTTAATGTCAGTTCGGCGAAAATGTATGCGTCGTGGAAAAACAGGATGTTTGTACTTGGAGATAAGGCCTCCAAATTTCTATTATCCCGGCTCCGCAAAAGACAAGCCCGCACCCACATTCACTCCATTGTGAACTCCAGAGGTGTTACAGCACAAAACCCCACTCACATTGAGACGGCCTTTCTGGAATACTATTCACAGCTATGTAATCTTCGCCCAAATGACACAGAAGCTCATGAGATGCAGAGAAAGTCAGTTACTGCTCACTTTTTGCGAATATTGAATCTCCCGGTATTAACAACATCTCAACAAAACAAACTATCTAAACCCTTCACACTAGGAGAACTTCAGTCCACCCTGTCGAGGTGGCCGAAAGGCAAAGCCCCTGGTCCTGATGGATTCTCTGCACAATACTACAAAACTTTTGCCCCTCTCCTCTTGCCCCATCTTCTGAAGATTTGTAATGAAGCATTCGAAGGTCAAACCCTTCCACAACAAATGCTCGAAGCCAAAATATCATTAATACATAAAGCTGGCAAGGACCGGACCAGACCCTTTGTGGCAGCTACAGACCTATATCTCTATTGAATGTTGACCTGAAACTGCTGGCCAGTTTGTTTGCACGTAGGATTGCCGAGTTCTTGCCAAATCTTATCTCATTGAATCAAACTGGATTTGTGGGCAGGAGAGAGGGAAAGGACAATACTCACAAAATTTTGCACCTTCTACAATATGCCAAGGCCCACAAGACCCCTTTGGTACTACTGGGTACAGATGCTGAGAAAGCCTTCGACAGGGTGGACTGGATCTACTTAAAGGAGACACTTCTACGCTTCGGCTTACCACTTGCACTGGTTACTGCCATTATGGCTATGTATCATAACCCGACTGCACGCATCAAAATCAACGATTCCTTGTCAAACACATTCACTATACGCAATGGGACCAGACAAGGCTGCCCGTTGTCTCCACTGTTGTTTGTCCTGGCAATGGAACCTTTATTGATCTCAATACAAGAAAATCAGAGGATAGAGGGCATCAGAATACACAACTCAAATTTTAAAACGACAGCCTTTGCTGATGACCTTCTGGTCCTCTTAACCATGATGGCGCTGATGGAGCGATATGGCAGTCTCTCTAATTTCAAAATAAATGTCTCCAAATCGGAAGCTCTGGACTTTCATGTCCCCACACACTCCCTAGCAAAACTGAAAAACCTATACCCATTCACTTGGCCTATGACCCATATCATATACCTTGGAGTGAAGATAGGCAGAACGAACGGAGATTTATTTAAATTGAACTTTCCCCCTCTGTTTGACTCCACAGTAAATCTCATTAAGCAATGGAGAGACACCTATCTATCGTGGGGAGAAAAAATATATTGAAAAGTTTGATTCTGCCTAAATTTACCTACTTATTTCAGATGCTGCCCATAAAAATACTTTTGTCTTATCTTCAGAGGGTAAATTCTCTTTTCTCTTCATACATTTGGAAGAGTAAAAAGGCCCGCATCTCTTACCGCTTGTTGGCCCTACCAAGGACATGTGGGGGAATGGGTGCTCCAGACATCAGGCGCTACTATAGAGCCGCAATTCTGACTAGAACGGTGGACATCTTAAGAGGCTCCGAAGATAAGCAATGGGTTGAGGTGGAGGAAGCACTCGCCCCTCTCCCTCTTAGATCCCTTTTTCTAACACATTCCCACATCCGACCTAACACCCCTATACCAAACCCTCATACTAGGGTCACGCTCAAAGTTTGGCAAGATTCCAGTGACATTTTAATCCCGTCTCTCTCCCCCATACTTAGACTCTCAGACATTCTAACCCATTCAATGCCACACTCAGGGCCAACTAGAGACCGTCTAAAATACTCTAACATCTCTATCGATCATTTACTACGGGATGGTTCACTCGCCCCACTACCGGATTTACAGCTTAATCCATCCCTAGCGTCGCTAAACTTTATCCAATACGGTTCCATCAAAGAATTTATTAAACGACATATTAAGCATTCCAATCTTTCCAGAGCACTAACCAATTATTAAATGCTTTGCACTAGGATCACTAGACCCAAGAAAATATTCTCTACTCTCTACCAGACCCTACTAACCTCTGACACCTGCCCAAAGAGAGCATATGTTTCTCATTGGGAACGAGACTTAGGTTACCATTTCACACCAGCCCAGACTCTCTATATCTATAAGCATTCCCATGGCCCGATCCAGTGTGTACATGCTCAAGAGAATTCTTTCAAAATAGTCACGAGATGGTTTCATACACCTCTCCGGAGTTCTGGCTGGAGTGCAAATACATCAACTTCATGCTGGAGATGTGGAACCAGTTCTGGTAGCTATTTTCACATTTGGTGGCAATGCCCCATCATCCTCAATTTCTGGCAGCAAGTAGAGAACCTTATCCACATTGTGGTAAAGAAAAACTTGCGCCTGAAACCAGAGACAGTTTTTTGTTGACCTTTTTGATCTGGCCTGATCATAGAAAGACATCCATCTTGGCCCAACATATTATTGCGGCGGCAAAACTGTTAATACAGATTCACTGGAAAACCACTAACCTTCCCTCTTTACTGCACCTCCAGGACAAGGTTCATATGCTTTACCATGTTGCAGAAACAATATCGCTGGTGAACCACACCCAGGCCTCCTTCCTAGACGTTTGGCAACCGTGGATTACTTATAGATCCCTCCCCCAATAAATTAACTTAATCTTATCTTGTCACACTCCATGACAAATCGTACCTCCCCCCCTCCCACATCCTTCCCATATCTCTCTCTTCTCCTTTTCGATCTATCCCCCCCCCCTTACTGTATCTTCTCTCCATCTCTTCTCTCTCCTTTATCTTATGCTCTATTAATATCTATTTAAATTTATGCTTTTTGCTGATTCTAAACACCTTGTTTTTCAGGCAAGTTTAGAATGCATAAGTGGACTTTATATGTTCTACTCTACCCTTGTATTAGACTTACACTCCGTACTACAACCGGCTCGTCCGGTTCTCCGAGAACTGAAATAATGTTATAGTGCAACCTCTATTTTTCTTCTTGCTTGTTTCCATATTGCTTAATAATCGTTTATTATACATTACTTAATTTTATTCCATGAGTAAGTCTCGAACTTGTATGTGGAATTTATTCTTTGATAATAATGATAAAAATAATTTTGAAAAGAAAAAATTATGAAACATCTGGTTATTAAACCAGCAGACAAGGGGGGAAATGTTGTACTATCGCCTGCAGATATGTACAGTACAGACCCAAAGTTTGGACACACCTTCTCATTTAAAGATTGTTCTGTATTTTCATGACTATGAAAATTGTACCTTCACACTGAAGGCATCAAAAATATGAATTAACACATGTGGAATTATATACTTAACAAAAACGTGTGAAACAACTGAAAATATGTCTTATATTCTAGGTTCTTCAAAGTAGCCACCTTTTGCTTTGATGACTGCTTTGCACACTCTTGGCATTCTCTTGATGAGCTTCAAGTGGTAGTCACCGGAAATGGTCTTCCAACAATCTTGAAGGAGTTCCCAGAGATGCTTAGCACTTGTTGGCCCTTTTGCCTTCACTCTGCGGTCCAGCTCACCCCAAGCCATCTCGATTGGGTTCAGGTCTGGTGACTGGAGGCCAGGTCATCTGGCATAGCACCCCATCACTCTCCATCTTGGTCAAATAGCTCTTACACAGCCTGGAGGTGTGTTTTTGGTCACTGTCCTGTTGAAAAATAAATGATGGTCCAATTAAACGCAAACTGGATGGAATATCATGCCGCTGCAAGATGCTGTGGTAGCCATGCTGGTTCAGTATGCCTTCAATTTTGAATAAATCCCCAACAGTATCACCAGCAAAGCACCCCCACACCATCACACCTCCTCCTCCATGCTTCACGGTGGGAACTAGGCATGTAGAGTCCATCCGTTCACCTTTTCTGCTTCACACAAAGACACGGTGGTTGGAACCAAAAATCTCAAATTTGGACTCATCAGACCAAAACACAGATTTCCACTGGTCTAATGTCCATTCCTTGTGTTCTTTAGCCCAAACAAGTCTCTTCTGCTTGTTGCCTGTCCTTAGCAATGGTTTCCTTTCATCTATTTTACCATGAAGGCCTGCTGCACAAAGTCTCCTCTTAACAGATGTTATAGAGATATGTCTGCTGCTAGAACTCTGTGTGGCATTGACCTGGTCTCTAATCTGAGCTGCTGATAACCTGCGATTTTTGAGGCTGGTGACTCGGATAAACTTATCCTCAGAAGTAGAGGTGACTCTTGGTCTTCCTTTCCTGGGGCGGTCTTCATGTGAGCCAGTTTCTTTGTAGCGCTTGATGGTTTTTTGCAACTGCACTTAGGGACACTTTCCCAATTTTTTGCACTGACTGACCTTCATTTCTTAAAGTAATGATGGCCACTCATTTTTCTTTACTTAGCTGCTTTTTTCTTGCCATAATACAAATTCTAGCAGTCTATTCAGTAGGACTATCAGCTGTGTATCCACCAGACTTCTGCACAACACAACTGATGGTCCCAACCCCATTTTTAAGGCAAGAAATCCCACTTATTAAACCTGACAGGGGACACCTGTGAAGTGAAAACCATTTCTGGTGACTACCTCTTGAAGCTCATCAAGAGAATGCCAAGAGTGTGCCAAGCAGTCATCAAAGCAAAAGGTGGCTACTTTGAAGAAACTAGAATATAAGACATATTTTCAGTTGTTTCACACTTTTTTGTTAAGTATAAAATTCCACATGTGTTAATTCATAGTTTTGATGCCTTCAGTGTGAATGTACAATTTTCAATGTCAAGAAAATACAGAAAAATCTTTAAATGAGAATGTGTGTCTAAACTTTTGGTCTGTACTGTACGAGAGAGAAGTTTTTTAGACAACTCAATCAATCAAACTGCTACAAAAAACTAGAGTCAAATCCTATGCAAAAATATAAAATGGAACTAGACCCTATTCTTCTAACAGGTCATCAACAAGGAATTATTTCCAATGATATGCTAAAAGGTCTCATACCCGACTTTCCAATCATTCCGACGTTTTATTTAAAACCCAAAATCCACAAAAACAAACAGAACCCTCCGGGGCGCCCCATTGTATCAGGAATGGGTGGGCTATGTGAGGGCACATGTAAATTCATAGATTTCTATCTACAAAAATGTGTTGAAACACTACCATCTTTCATCAAAGATACAACAGAAATGCTGCGACGCCTTGCAGACATGCAACTTGAAGAAGACATGTTTCTAGTCACATGTGACGTCGAATCACTTTATACATCTATATGTCACGACCATGGGATCATGGCGTCCTGACATTTCTTGGACAAGTCAAATTTGGATGGAGAACTAATAAACTTCATTATCGATCTTCTATACTTTGCTCTAACACATAACTTCTTTACATTCTAAGATAGATTTTTCCTGCAGCTCCGGGGAACCGCTATGGGGGCGACTTGTGCATCCTCGTATGCTAATCTTTTCCTGGGGCTGTGGGAGAGCAAAACCATCCAAAATATGGATGAGATGGACGCCGTGGTCTCATGGTTGAGATATATAGATGACATTCTATTTATCTGGCAAGGCCCTGAATCGGACCTACTTACCTTCTTAGAAAAGCTCAATGCGAACGAGCTAAATATTAAGCTCACATGGCACTACAGTAAAACCAGTGTATTCTTCCTCGACCTACACATTGAGGTCACCTCGGAGGGATTCATCTCCACAGACGTCTATCGAAAAGAAACAGCCACTAATATACTCCTTCATGCTTCTTCCTCCCACCCCCCCAGACAAAAAGAGCACTACCAATAGGACAGTTCCTACGTATGAAACGTCTATGTTCAGACAATGATAAATTTGAAAATCAAGCTAATTTTCTGAAAAATAAGTACAAAATAGAGGCTATAATCACAAAACAATCAGGGCTGGCTACAGAAGGGCAAAATTACTCCTAGAAATCAACTACTAGCATATTCAAAACAAACTACTAGTTGAGAAAAAACAGTCTATTCGATTTATTACCACATTTAACTCCAGATGGCAAGACATTCTACAGGCACTAGATAAACATTGGTCAATCTTACTGACAGATGAAGACTAGTGTTGAGCCACCCCCGTAGTGTTCGGGTTCGGTTCGGTTCGTCGAACACCGGTATGTTCGCCGAACTGTTCGTCGAACACCATCGAACACTGTTAAAACCAATGGCAGGCAAACAAAAACACATAGAAAACACCTTCAAAGGTGTCCAAAACCTGACAAACTGCTCAGAAGACACAACTAACACAAGGAAAAGTGACAAGTAAATATAGTCATGCGAAAAGAAAGAGGTGGAGGAGTAAAAGGAGGGGGAGACACAGATATAGGCATGTCATACCCCTCTAAAACCAAAAAAGTGCGAAGCCGACACGGCCAGTCCGTTCCTGCCCGTGCGACCTCCGTGTTGCCGGGTTTGTGCCAGAGCTGCGGTGGACCCTGACGGCCAGCCCCCCTCTCCCAATACTGGTGCCTGCCCGCTGGTGGGTCGAGCCCCCCCGCGGTGGAGGCAGGTCTAAGCTCTGTAATTTAAATTGTCTCTCTAATTTGAATGAGTACACTTTAAATCCTTTTACAAGGATCTATTGGAGGGCAAGTCTAATGCCAGCAGCCGCGGTACTTCCAGCTCCAGTAGCGTCCACTAAAGCTGCTGCAGTTAAAAAGCTTTTATAAGGATCGAGCTTGGCGGTCCACCGCAAGGCGTCCTACCGCAAGTCCCAGCCCCTGTGCCTTGGGTGCCTCCCTCGATGCTCTTCACTGAGTGTCCCGGGGGCCCGAAGAATTTCCTTTGAAAAAATTAAGTGTCCAAACTACAGGTGGTGTAGCTTGCTTAACAGCTAGGATAATCCGCTGACTAGCAGAAACTGCTACTAGGCCCAAAGTATTGCCTGGGCTAGATGCAGTTAAAAATTTGTAATTAGATCTACAGGCGGTGGCTACTCCGCTGACTAGCAGACACTGAAGCTTTGCAGCAGACATCTGATTCCCAGGCTATAGTATGAGTAAACAGCTCTTCAGACTCAACCATCTGTGTTACCCCAAGCCATAGTGTATGTACTTTCTTATGGTTAAAAGGGTGGGTAGAGACCCGACCCACCTGGAATTGACGATGCCAACGTCATGTAAAACATAGCAGGGGGACTCCAAAAAGAGTCTCCATTTTTTCCAAAAATTGTGGCACAGACACCACTTAAGTGGCATCAATTGTCCCAGAGTTGCTTAAAATGGTTGGTGAGGTGATTTTCCAAAATCCTAAAGCTTTTAGTCTCCCCAGGATGACACAGGTGGGGCAGATGGTGGTTGGACCGGCCCACTAGGCCACATTGTAGCACAGTGAGCTTCGCACTGCAACTTATGCTTCATATCCATGTGACGGTTCCAGCATAAACTACTCAAACTATTGTTTTTTTGGCCTCTACTTAGCTTTTGGTACAAATGTTACAGATAACATGAGTTGGATCATCCTTAGACATCTCAAAAAATGCCCAGGCTATGCAAGTTTTAGAGCCCATGCGACTCTGCTACTAGCAATACTATCAAATGATTGGCTGGGTTAGATGCAGTAAAAAATTCTTATTAGATACACAGGCTTTGCAGCTTGCTTCGCAGCTGGGCTACTACGCCCAAAGTATTGGTAGACTCTATACTAAATAAGGAAGGATTCACTGACTGTGGTGGCCCCTCCACGGGCCGTGGCGATTGGTCATCCACTTTCGCTGCCCCTTACTCAACGAATTCACAAACATCTCCCGTCGGTTTGGAGTCCCATTATGCCCAACCAAAAACATAGGCCCCACAACAAATATATCGTTCTTAGGCATCGAAATCGACACCACAGCAAGGTTGTTCCGCCTCCCATGGGAAAAAATTCCAAAACATTACACCTGATCTAGGTTTTTTGCGCAGTATGGAAAGTAACACTACAGCAGATGCAAGTATTACTAGGTCTCCTCGTGTTTGCGAGCCGGGTGATGCCAGTCGGAAGGGTTTTTTCTCTTCATTTATCGCCCGCAACAAAAGGGGGATCTAAACCGAGTCATACAATCAGAATCAGCAGGCTGCTACGGGCAGACTTAGAGGTGTGGAAAACCTTCTTATAATCATTCAACGGTCACACGTTATTTATGTCAGCAGAACAGTCCAACATTGAACTAAGATTATTCACCAGGGCGGCAGAATCAGGCGGATATGCAGCGTTACTAAATAACCAATGGTGCACAAGCTTTTGGCCTCCAACCCCCACCCATCGGGCAACAGTTGCCCAGCCTCCCTATGGTATCTAGTGGCGAATAGTTGATGCCATCAATCAGAGTGTCAGTTGCCCCGTCGATGTGGCAAGCATACGGTAAGGCATGGGAAGAGTGGACACGACTAGTAGCAGGCAGACGGGTTGACCAATGCGAACAAGCCAGATTACAAGTCACCATAGAATTTCTCCACCAGCTAATGATGAGGGGCATATCAGGGGCATCAGCGCAGCAGTGGCTGACCGGAGTAGCATTTCACTTCCAACTACTGAATTGGGGAGATGTGACAAAGAGATTCATCATCAGACAATCCATAAAAGGGTGGAAAAGGGGTCAGCCAAGTCAGGAGTGTAGACGTCCCGTCCCGTGTCACTAAAACTGATTTCTCACATCATATCCCTAACACCATTAACATGACACTCACAATTCGAAGCAACACTACTGTCTACTGCATTTGCGATCGCCTTCTTCGGGGCGCTATGCATAAGCGAATTAGTCCCTCAATCCAAAATTTCCACTAGTGGAGGCTTATTACACCAGGACGTAGTCATAGCCAATAATGCAATACGTCTACGCATACTCAAATCTAAAATGGTTCCAGCGGGCAGGGGCACTTGGGTACTTCTACAACCCACAAACGGTACGCTGAGTCGGGTAACAATAGTAAAAACATATATAACCATCAGATCACAAAGAAATTTCTTCCTATCACACATTGATGGAACGCCATTATCAAGATACCAGTTCCAAGCTATATTTAATAAATGCCTAACATCGTCAGGGAACCACCCCAAAGATTATCCACGTGTTTGGCGAGATACATAAGACCGGACTTGTTATCCTAACGTGGTTTGTTTCTTTTACAGGTGACGCTAAGCCAACAGTGTGGGTGATAGGCCACTCGTATATATATTGTGCAGAAAAAAGGGTGAAAGTCTGCCCAGGCGGGAGGAAATTTGAGTTTCATAACACATATTTCAACTGGAGAGGTATTAGAGGCCTGCAATGGCCACAGGTGCTAATGGAGGTAATCAAGGTAGGGAGAGAGGCATCTTAGTTATACAGGCTGGGGGAAACGACATATGTTATCACAAGAGCGCATAACTAATGGCAATAATGAAACTAGACACTGAGCGCTTCAGAGAATTTTTCACAAAAATAACTATAGTATGGTCAGAGATTGTGCCGAGAGCGGTATGGCAAGGTGCCCGAGACATCACAGCCATTGAACGGACAAGGCAGCTAATAATTATTTGGATGGCAAAATTTATAAGAGACAGAGGCGGTGTACGACACCGACAACTGGAAGGAGATAAAGCAGGCCTCATACGGCCCGACGGTGTTCACTGAATGGATATTGGACTGGACATATTCCTGTCAGGACTCCAGGACGGAGTGGAACAAGCGTTAAAAGTGATGGATGGGGGTCAGAGTCCTGCATACGAATACGCAGGATCCTCCGTGGCCTGGAAATAGAAAGGACATGATGGAGAGATACACTTGTTGGCCAAGTTGCCGGTGTGGAGACACAGTGCATGCTGCAACAAGCTGAATTATTTTAGAAATAAAATGCCTTTCTAATGTCATGAGTATAAACAGTTAATAAAGCTGTGACCGATCCTCACCCATCCAGTTGTAAGAGTTACATGATTGTATTGTCAATGAAAGGGGGGCGGTAGGAGGGCTGAGAGTCTGGGTTTGGTTGGGGGTCCCCACAGTCTGCCTAGGGTAGATGCAGTTAAAAATTATTATTAGATGCACAGGCTGTGCAGCTTGCTTCACAGCTGGGCTACTTCGCTGACTAGCAGACACTGAAGCTTTGGAGCAGACCTCTGAGTAAACAGCTCCATCTGTGTTACCCCAAGCCATAGTGTATGTAGTTTTTTACGGTTAAAAGGGGGGGGGGGGAGACCCAACCCACCTGTAATTGACTATGCCAACGTCACGTAAAACATAACAAGGGGACTCCAAAAAGAGTCTCCATTTTTTCCAAAAATTTGTGGCACAGACACCACTTAAGTGGCATCAATTGCCCCAGAGTTGCTTAAAACGGTTGGTGAGGTGATTTTACCAAATCCTCAAGCTTTTACTCTCCCCAGGATGACACCGGCGTAGAAAAGTCCTTGCGGATCCATGATTTGTTCATCTTTATGAACGTGAGTCTGTCTACATTCTCAGTGGACAGCCGCGTGTGCTTATCTGTCAGCACACCACCAGCAGCGCTGAACACACGTTCGAGAGAACGGCTGCGGGGCACGACAAGATCTCCAAGGCGTGAGTGGCGAGCTCAGGCCATTTTTCCAGATTAGAAGCCCAAAATGAGCAAGGGTCCAGTGACACAGTCATGGCTTCGATGTTCACTTGGAGATACTCCTGTACCATCGTCTCTAGGCGTTGACTATGTGTCAGACTTCTTGTCTCCTGTGGCCTTGCAAAGGATGGGCTAAAAAAGTGGTGAAATGATTGCACAAAATTGTTGTTACCAGCAGATACTGTGTTTCTGTTATGGTTTGAGTGCTGAAGACTCGACAGTCCCATGGTTGGCAAGTTAGAACTGTGAGATTCACTACGTGCACCACTGGTGTTTTGAGGAAAAGCACATGTAAGATTCTGCAACAGTCTCTGCTGATACTCCTGCATGCGTGAATCCCTTTCTATGGCAGGAATTATTTCTGCAAATTTACTTTTGTACTGGGGATCTAAGAGTGTGGCAACCCAGTAGTCAGGATTATTTCAAATACTGACAATCCGAGGGTCATGTTGCAGGTAGTGCAGCAAGAAGGCACTCATGTGTCTTGCGCATCCAGGAGCACCAAGTCCCTGTTGTGTTGGTGGCGAGGTAAGAATCATGCTTCCTTCCTCTGCCCAATCCCCCCAACCTCGCAGAACAGAAATATGATCAAGGTCTCCCTCATCTGATGAGTCTTCCATGCCCATCGCCAGTTCGTCCTCCACTTCTTCCTCGGCTCCTGCACCTTCCTCAACAGTTTGGCTGCTACCATGCGCCCTGGTTAATCCCTCTCCCCCACCCTCCCATGCCTGCCGCCTTGGTGCTGCCGACCGTCTGGACCTTGCAGATGTTAGCCCTTCCACATACAACTCCACCTCCTCTACTTCCTCCACCTCCTCTTGTCCCACCACCTGACTCCGAATTCTGTTTAACGTGTGCTCCAGCATGTAAATCACCGGAATAGTCATGCTGCTAATGGCATCGTCAGCACTAAACTTCTTCGTCGCCATTTCAAAACTGTGCAGAAGGGTACATAGGTCCCTGATCTGAGACCACTCTTCCAGCGTGATTTGCCCCACCTCTGGGTCTCTTTGGCCCAGGCTATACGTCACAACGTATTGCACCAGGGCTTGTCGGTGCTGCCACAGTCGCTGCAACATGTGCAGAGTTGAATTCCACCGTGTCAGCACATCGCATTTCAGCCGGTGAAGCGGCAGGCCCAGCGACTTCTGTAGAGATGTAAGTCACTGAGCTGCGGGATGCGAATGGCGGAAGCGAGCACACAGCGATCGTGCCCTCTGCAGAAGGCCATCTAGTCCGGGATACTGGGCTAAAAATTGCTGGACAACCAGGTTCAACACGTGAGCCATACAAGGCACGTGTGTGACATTGCCCCGGCGAAGGGCCGCACCCAAGTTTGCAGCATTGTCGCACACGGCCTTCCCTGGTTGCAGGTCCAGTGGAGACAACCATTCATGAAACCAGAGCTGACCACAACTCCTCAGCTGTGTGACTCACATTTCCCAGACATTTCAAAGTAAAAACCGCCTGATGACGTTGAGCCCTGCTGCCAGCACAGTAAGGAGGTGTGCTGGATTCCTTCTGCGCAGTTAGAAAGCAGGTGGCATTACCAGACAGGTTTTGGGTGCAGGTGGAGGACCGAGAGGAGGTTGAGGAGGCAGAAGCAGTGGAGGAACTTCGAGATAAAGAGGATTGACGCACAACTCGTGGGGACGGCAAGACTTGGACAGCAGCCCCTTGTCCTGCTGTCACCATAGTTACCCAGTGCCCAGTCAGCGACATGTAACGCCCCTGTCCATGCCTACTCGTCCAAGTGTCTGTGGTGAAATGCACCCTGTCACACACAGAGTTTCTCAAAGAAGCTGTGATGTTGTGTGCGACATGCTGGTGGAGCGCAGGCACACCTTTCTTTGAGAAGTAGTGCCGACTGGGCATCTGGTACTGGGGCACTACGACGGACATAAGGTCTCGAAAATCCTCTGTGTCCACCAGGCGGAAAGGCAGCATTTCTGTAGCCAAGAGCTTGCAGATGGTGAAATTCAACCTCTTAGCTTTCTCATGGCTAGGAGGAAATGGTCTTTTACTTGTCCACATCTGAGGGACCGAGGGCTGGCTGTTGTGCTTAGACGAGGTTGAGAAGGGTGTCCCCGGCAAACTGCCGGTCTGTGAGGAAGATGCAGGCGGAAAAGTTAGGTTGCCTTGATCCAAAGGTGGTGCTCTCGATGTCGGAGAGCGCTCAACATCAGCTGGTGTTTCCACTTCCAAATGAAATGATGACCTGCCAATCATACTGGCTGTTGCGGGTAAAGAGGTGGCTGGTCTGCGTCCAAAAACATGTGTGACTGCTGTCCCCCCAATCACAGAGGATGAAGAGGCTGCCGATGCACAAGATGGGGCAGACGGTGGTTGGCCCGGCCCGCTAGGCCACATTGTAGCACAGTGAGCTTCCCACTGCAACTTATGCTTCATATCCATGTGACGGTTCATGCATGAAGTACTCAAACTATGGATTTTTTGGCCTCTACTTAGCTTTTGGTGACAAATGTTACAGATAACACGAGTTGGGTCATCCTTATCGATCTGAAAAAATGCCCAGGCTATGCAAGGCTTAGAGCCCATGCGACCTGAAGAGCCACCACAACTTGTGGTCAGAGGCACAGTTGTGTTTGAGAATGCAGTTGTTGACGTGCTTCCAGTATTACATCTCTGTCCAGGAAGGCGCAACCTAACCTCGTCTTCACTAGCATCCTCCTCCACCTCCTCTGCTGACCTCATCGACTGGCTGACTGTGGGTTGACAGTAAGTGGGATCTCCAACCTCGTCATCATCACCCTGTGTGTTCTCACACCCGTCGTCCTCAGAGCCAACCTCTTCCTGCCCTGACCGAAAACTCAAGTTGTCGCTCCAATCAGGTATTTGAGTCTCATCATCGTCTTCATCATTGTCTCCACCAACAGGACTTATAGTTTGGGAATGAGGGTCTACATTATGCTCAGAACCTTCTTCATCTGGTCTTGGATCCGACTCATAAAGATTCTGGGCATCAGTGCAGATCATTTCCTCATCTGGATTCACAGAAGCTCTGGAGCAGACCTCTGATTCCCAGGCTATAGAATGAGTAAACAGCTCTGCAGACTCAACCATCTGTGCTATCCCATACACACAGACGGGCAGCTGGAGACTTGGGAGCTGTGAGGAAGCAAGTGCGATTGGGGTGACACCTCTGAGGACTGGAGTATTTGTGATGTTGAAGTTGAGGTGGAGGAGAGCCCACTTAAAGGAGCACTTGATATCCGTTGAAGCACCTGCTGTTTTTGTGCCTCATCTGGAATTTGTAGCGATGGGCATGGCCGTAAGAAAGGCATCGGATCACATTGTCCACGAAAAGAAGTAGACATCTTAATTTGGCTGGAAGATGGTCTTTCTTCTGCAGATGTTACTGTTGCTTTAACACCTACCCCGCGGACACAACCTTTTTTCCCTTCCCAACACGCCTATTCCCCTTTCCACCAGCAGCAGGCCTTTTGCCACTCATTTTGGTGGTTAACTAATTGACAACTCTGTAGTTGTTTGCACAAAAAACGATGGATGGAAACCGAGCAGAGCTGAGTGGCAAAACTGTGCTACTAGCCCAAAAGGATTGGCTGAGGTAGAAGCAGTAAAACAATTTTATTACCTGCACAGGTGGTGGAGCTTGATATAGATGGCCTAATATAATGAGTACCACACACTGCTACAGGCCCAAAATTATTTTCCGGGCTAGATGCAGCTAAAAATTATTATTAATTTCAAAGCTAGTGGAGCTTGGTATAGATGGCCTAATACAATGAGTACCACACACTTCTGCTATGCCCAAAATTATTTTCCAGGCTAGATGCAGCTAAAAATTATTATTAATTTCAAAGCTGGTGGAGCTTAGTATAGATGGCCTAATAGAATGAGTACCACACACTGCTACAGGCCCAAAATTATTTTCCGGGCTAGATGCAGCTAAAAATTATTATTAATTTCAAAGCTGGTGGAGCTTAGTATAGATGGCCTAATACAATGAGTACCACACACTGCTACAGGCCCAAAATTATTTTCCGGGCTAGATGCAGCTAAAAATTATTATTAATTTCAAAGCTGGTGGAGCTTGGTATAGATGGCCTAATAGAATGAGTACCACACACCGGCTACTATGCCCAAAATTATTTTCCGGGCTAGATGCAGCTAAAAATTATTATTAATTTCAAAGCTGGTGGAGCTTGGTATAGATGGCCTAATACAATAAGTACCACACACTGCTACTATGCCCAAAATTATTTTCCGGGCTAGATGCAGCTAAAAATTATTATTAATTTCAAAGCTGGTGGAGCTTAGTATAAATGGCCTAATACAATGAGTACCACACACTGCTACCGGCCCAAAATTAATTTCTGGGCTAGATGCAGCTAAAAATTATTATTAATTTCAAAGCTGGTGGAGCTTGGTATAGATGGCCTAATACAATGAGTATCACACACTGCTACTATGCCCAAAATTATTTTCCGGGCTAGATGCAGCTAAAAATTATTATTCATTTCAAAGCTGGTGGAGCTTGGTATAGATGGCCTAATACAATGAGTACCACACACTGCTCCTATGCCCAAAATTATTTTCCGGGCTAGATGCAGCTAAAAATTATTAATAATTTCAAAGCTGGTGGAGCTTGGTATAGATGGTCTAATAGAATGAGTACCACACACTGCTACAGGCCCAAAATTATTTTCCGGGCTAGATTCAGCTAAAAATTATTATTAATTTCAAAGCTGGTGGAGCTAAGTATAGATGGCCTAATACAATGAGTACCACACACTGCTACAGGCCCAAAATTAGTTTCCGGGCTAGATGCAGCTAAAAATTATTATTAATTTCAAAGCTGGTGGAGCTTGGTATAGATGGCCTAATAGAATGAGTACCACACACCGGCTACTATGCCCAAAATTATTTTCTGGGCTAGATGCAGCTAAAAATTATTATTAATTTCAAAGCTGGTGGAGCTTGGTATAGATAGCCTAATACAATAAGTACCACACACTGCTACTATGCCCAAAATTATTTTCTGGACTAGATGCAGCTAAAAATTATTATTAATTTCAAAGCTGGTGGAGCTTAGTATAAATGGCCTAATACAATGAGTACCACACACTGCTACCGGCCCAAAATTATTTTCCGGGCTTAATGCAGCTAAAAATTATTATTAATTTCAAAGCTGGTGGAGCTTGGTATAGATGGCCTAATACAATGCGTACCACACACTGCTACTATGCCCAAAATTATTTTCCGAGCTAGATGTAGCTAAAAATTAATAATAATTTCAAAGCTGGTGGAGCTTGGTATAGATTGGCTAATACAATGAGTACCACACACTGCTACTATGCCAAAAATTATTTTCCGGGCTAGATGCAGCTAAAAATTCTTATTAGTTTCAAAGCTGGTGGAGCTTAGTATAGATGGCCTAATAGAATGAGTACCACACACTGCTACAGGCCCAAAATTATTTTCCAGGCTAGATGCAGCTAAAAATTATTATTAATTTCAAAGCTAGTGGAGCTTGGTATAGATGGCCTAATACAATGAGTAACACACACTGCTACTATGCTCAAAAGGTTTTACTTGGCTAGGTGCAGTAAAAAATTCGTATTACATACACAGGTGGTGTAGCTTGCTACATAGATAGGCTACTCCACTGACTAACACACACTGCAAGAGGCCCAAAAGGATTTGCTTAGCTAGATTTAGCCAAATGCTGTGAAAAACACTTGCACAGCACTAAAACAGACCTGCCTGGCAAAAAGTCCTAGGAAATGCTGTAACCTAGCCCTCAAAAGGGCTGCAATTACAACTAGTCCCTACTCCCAACCTCTCTGTCTATTTAAGAGCAAATTCGCTTGCAATTCACACAGTTAGAAAGTATAGCGCCCACAGCAGCAGCGGTGCCGTCTAACACTCAGCTGCAGCAGTGAGAAAATGGTGGCGACGTGGAAAATGGCTGGATCTTATAGGGCAAGGACATGTGACATACACAGCCAATGACACATGCCTTTGCTTGTGTGAAAAAAATCAGTTCGCTGCGTGTGTGCGCTGCTGATAGGCTGACAGACTGCACCTCCCCACTGTAAATGCGGGAAAGAAAATAAATGGAGATCTTCATTATTTCTGCAGAGATCCATCCCCTGCCCCTCCCCCCGCCCCGCTGTACACTCAAACTGCGTATTAACATTGATTAACAGCATTACTGTGAAATAATCCAGTTGTGATTTAGGTGCACGAACAGTTATCGAACATAACCTCGAACAGCCGGATTTTTTTCCAATCGTTCGTGTTCGTCGAACGGCTCGAACACCGCCCAAAACAGCTCGAATTTGAGATTCGCGAACAGTTTGAGTCGAACACTGCTCATCTCTAATGAAGACCCGACAAAACATCTCCAAAACATCCATCTGTCACCTGGAGAAGATCAAACAATCTTAAAGACATAATTACAAGAAGCCACTATACAACACCACAAAAAAGCTTGTTTTCTGATAGAGCAGGTCCAATATGGTGATCCTTTCAATGTGGAAGATGTATGGCATGCCAATACATAGAAAGATCATTTATATTTTCTAACGGTGACAGCAGCAAATCCTTTACTATAACACACCATATCAATTGTAAAATAGATAATGTGATCTACTATGCATATTGCCCATGCAAACTGATCTACATAGGGATGACAACTCGAGAACTGAGAGTCAGAACACTGGAGCACATCAGAGACATTAAAAATGCTGCAGAAGCCACAGACCTAGGGATTCTTAAAACTATTCCCAAACATTTTAAAAAATGTCACAACAGCAACCCAAAACTGCTCAAAATATGAGGAATTGACCGAGTACATCTGGGCATCATGGAGGAAATTATAAAAAAGAACTTTTAAAAAAAGAAACAAAATGGATAGTGACCCTGAACACAATAACCCCCAATGGTTTAAATGAACATGCAAGTTTCAAACCCTTTTTGTGAATGCGCGAATTTTAAACAGCCAATATTTATGTTAAGTATTTTATTTATGCTTTCGATACCCCCTGGAGAGTCAGGGAAATATAGGTTCAGTTTACATCCTCTTAGATAAAATAGTACACTTCACTTACCCATATTTTGTTGTGTGTTTTTTTCTGAGGGCTGGAGAGCGGAGAGAGATGGCGATGCGAACCTTGGAACTATCGTTACACCATACCTACAGAAAGAAAGTAAAAGGAAAGATCAATATACCAGGATCAACTCCTCAGCTACAAGAATAATCAGAGGATAATAATAATAATAGTTTATTTTTTTATAGCGCCAACATATTCCGCAGCACTTTACAAATTTTAGGGGGGACTTATACAGACAATACAGAATAAGCATATCTCATATCGAAAGGAGTGAGGGCCCTGCTCGTGAGCTTACAGTCTATGAGGAAGTGGGGAGACACAAAAGGTAAAAAGTACATATATTGTATAATGCAGCCTTGATATACTGAATAGGATAAATATTAATACATGGACTGGTCGCCAGCCAGTATGTGTGCAGTCCTGACAGAGGCTTTTATGTGCATGGTTGGTTTGAACCCGAAGTTGAAGAAGATTTTAATATGGGGGAAAGCTGGGATGGACAGAGTGTGTTTAGGTGATACGCCAGTCTAAAGAAATGTGTTTTTAGGGTTCGCTTGAAACTGTGGGTATTGGGAATTAATCGAACTGTCCTGGGTAGAGCATTCCAGAGAATTGGCGCAGCACGCGAGAAATCTTGGAGACGGGAGTGGGAAGTTCGGATTATGGAGGATTTTAGTTTCAAGTCATTTGCAGAACGGAGGGCACGTGTAGGGTGGTAGACTGAGACAAGGGAGGAGATGTAGGGGGGTACTGAAGCATGGAGCGCTTTGTGGGTAAGCGTGATAAGTTTAAAACAAACTCTATATTGGATGGGCAACCAATGCAATGACTGGCACAGGGAAGAGGCATCTGAGTAGCGGTTGGTGAGGAATATGATCCTGGCTGCTGCGTTCAGGACGGATTGGAGAGGGGAGAGTTTAGTAAGAGGGAGACCGATTAGTAGAGCGTTGCAATAGTCAAGACGAGAATGAATAAGAGCGACAGTAAGAGTATTTGCCGAGTCAAAGGTGAGAAAAGTCCTGATTCTTGAGATGTTTTTGAGGTGTAGATGACATGAACGAGCGAGTGATTTGATGTGAGGAGTGAAAGAAAGATCTGAATCAAAAATGACCCCAAGACAGCGGGCTTGTTGCTGGGGAGTAATGGTTGAGCCACAAACGGAGATGGCAATATCGGGCACAGGTAGATTAATGGAGGGAGGAAAGACGAGTAGTTCAGTTTTTGACAGATTCAGTTTTAGGTAGAGGGAGGACATAATGTTAGACACAGCAGAAAGACAATCACTGGTCTTTTGTAGTAATGCAGGGGTGATGTCCGGAGCAGAGGTGTATAATTGGGTGTCATCAGCATAGAGATGGTACTGAAAACCGAATCTACTGATTGTTTGTCCAATAGGAGCGGTGTATAAGGAGAAAAGAAGGGGGCCTAGGACTGATCCTTGAGGAACCCCGACAGTAAGAGGAAGTAGGGAGGAGGAGGAGCCGGCAAAAGACACAGAGAAGGAGCGGTCAGAAAGATAAGAGGAGAAATAGGAGAGAACCGTGTCCTTGAGGCCAATAGTGCGGAGCATAGTGAGGAGGAGCTGATGATCCACAGTGTCGAATGCTGCAGAGAGATCCAGGAGAATCAGCAGGGAGTAGTGACCATTAGATTTAGCTGTTAGTAGATCATTAGAGACTTTAGTGAGGGTAGTTTCAGTAGAATGTAAAGAGCGGAAACCAGATTGTAAAGGGTCAAGAAGAGAGTTGTCTGAGAGATAGCGGATTAGACGGGAGTGGACCAGGCGTTCCAGGAGTTTAGAGATAAAGGGAAGATTGGAAACAGGTCTGTAGTTGGCCGTGCAGTTCTGGTCGAGGGATGGTTTTTTAAGTAATGGTTGTATGCTGGCGTGTTTAAAAGAAGAGGGAAAGATACCAGATGAGAGGGAAAGGTTGAAAATTTTAGTTAGGTGAGAGGTGACAGCTGGAGCAAGGGACTGAAGGAGATGTGAGGGAATAGGGTCGCTGGTGCAGGTGGTAGGGCGAGAAGATGCAAGGAGCCTGATCACTTCATCTTCCGTGACTGGTTTGAAGTCAGAAAATGAGCAAGATACAATGTGGCGGGGGGGAGCATGCATAACATTTGGGGATTGGGAGAAAATTTCCTGTCGGATATGGTCAATTTTTTCTTTGAAATAGTTAGCCAGATCGTCAGCGCTGAGGTCAGTTGTCGGGGCCTGTGCTGCTTGATTGAGGAGAGAATGAAACGTGTCAAAGAGTCGTTTAGGATTATTGGAAAGTGAGATGATGAGGTTGTTAAAGTAGGTTTGTTTGGAGAGGTGAAGGGCAGAGTTATATGTTTTCAGCATAAATTTATAGTGGAGGAAATCTTCGGGCAGATTTGATTTTCTCCACAGCCGTTCAGCGCACCTGGAGTACCTCTGGAGAAGACGTGTTTGAGGCGTGTGCCAGGGTTGTCGCCGTCTATGCCGAATTGTTCTTTGTGTAGGAGGTGTGGCTTCATCCAGGGCGCATAGCATTATTTTGTTATAATGCTTCAATGCAGAGTCGGGACATGAGAGGGAGGAGATTGGGGCCAATGATGATTGCAACCTTTTTATAAATTTCTGGGTGTTAATGGCGCGTAAATTTCTATAAGTGTGGACGGTGGGAGTGTCTTGAGTAGAGTCACAGTTCTTGACAGAGAATGAAAGAAGATTATGGTCAGAGAGTGGAAGGGGAGAGTTAGTAAAGTCATGTACTGAGCAAAGCCGGGAGAAGATCAGGTCCAATGTGTTCCCGTCCTCATGTGTAGGAGAATTAGCAAGCTGTGAAAGGCCGAAGGAGGAGGTTAATGATAAAAGATGCGTGGCAGATGGGGAAAGAGGATCGCCAATTGGGATGTTAAAGTCTCCCATGATTATCGTGGGGATGTCGCAGGATAGAAAATTTGTAAGCCAGGCAGCAAAGTGATCCAGGAATTGACGGGGGGGACCTGGGGGGCGATAGACAACCGCCACTCGCAGGGAGAAGGGCCGGTAGAGTCTGACTGTGTGGGCCTCAAAGGACGGGAAGATAAGGGAGGGTACAGGGGGGATAACCTGAAAAGTACATTTTGTTGAAAGAAGCAGACCAACACCTCCACCTGATCTGCTGTCAGGTCGCGGGGTATGAGAGAAATGTAGGCCACCATAGGAGAGAGCTGCAGCGGCGGTGGTGTCCGACTGCTGGATCCAGGTTTCAGTGAGAGCCAGAAGGTTGAGGGAATTAGAGAGGAAAAAGTCATGGATGTAAGAGAGTTTATTACAAGCTGAGCGTGCATTCCAAAGGGCACAGTTGAATGAGACAGAAGATATGCAGGGAATATTAATGAGATTAGCAGGGTTTCTGAATGTAACAGGGAAAGAGTTAGTGTTATTATTACTGGAGGGTCCTGGGTTGGGAGAAATATCACCTGCGACTAATAGAAGGAAGATACAGAGAGTGAGCAGATGATTGAGTGATTTGTGAGAGCGTTTCCTGCGTTGTATGGTGGGAATGAATGGATCTGCGTGGTATAACATTGTGAAGAGAGCATGACAACTGTACATAGGAGAAGAGAGGAGTGAGGGGTTAATATGGATGAAGTGTGCCGCATTTGTGGGAGAACGGTGAATGTGGATGATTGTAGCAACCAGAAAATAAATGGCACAGATACAAATGGTGAATACTGTTTGCCAAAAAGATGACCTGGAAGCAAGTTTGTTGGTTTGTCTTGCATGTCTTACCTGTCTCCTGCCCTGTCCAACTGCCATTTTCTAACTGCCAGGGCACTTTGCTAAATTATGGCACTTCGATAAAGTATGCATAAATGCTATATGCATAAATGCCCCCGCATAAATGCTGCCCCTTAACTAAGTCTCAATATATAGGGACGTATCTGCTTAGATCTGCACAGATTTAACTCATTAACAATCAATCACTAGCTTAAAAGACAACAGGAGACCATAAAGTGCAGGGAAAAAAAAAAAAAAGAGGATAACATATAAGGGAGGCGATCCATCCTGGTGGAGCCCCTTTCTTCCGGTGGGTATATGTGGCCTTTGGCCATGCGGCCACCCTCCATCTGGACTATATGTGAGAGACTGAAATTATAGAGGACCAATATTTGAGAATGATCCCCAGGGTGTTATTTATAGATGCAACCTTATGGTAATATCAAAGACCTATTACTCTCTAATAACTCACCATTATTGGATATGTTATACACATTTACATTGGTCAAATATCTATAATCTGTATTCTCATTAGGAGACCCTTACCCCCTTTCAGAGGAATCGACCTTTATAAATGTAAATGTGTACATATAACAAAACTACACTTTAAGATATCCCCATATTTAGAATATTTATTTTTTCTTAAACTTGAGAAATACTTTTCTATGCCAAGTAATAGCACGCATACATATTGATATACTCTTTTCTAGACACATATGCAATTAACTAATATAACATCAATAACCTCAAAGCTAAATTATTATTTTATGTGCTCCCACTAGTAGCCCATAACACTCCAAGACAATAAGAATAAACATATCTATCTGATAAAGAGAAAAAAAACCAAACATCACATTTATCACAGGCCTGATAGAGCACATACCTCGCATGCCCTGCAGCTTCCCCCGGGGAGGAGTGCTCCGTAACTGTGGCGCGTCGCCATGGCTATGACTCCGGTCACATGACCGGATCACGTGGAGATGGTGACGCGGGCAGGGCGCGCGGCCCCCCTGGATGACGCTGCAACATGGCGGATATGCGCCGCTCATATCGAGCCTATCACAATAGAACCATACATATAAAACCCTGACACCCCAGTACATTCAATACCTCCTGACGAAACTGCAGCAGCGGTGAAACGCGCGTCGAGGTAACCAGTGAGCCATCTAAGACCACATCCCAAAGTCTACAGGTAATATATTTTTCTAATTGCATCTTTGCAGCTACCCTTTAAATATTACTTATGGCCTTACTTTAATCAGACCCAATATATAAACTATAAGGAAGTCTCCCATACTTTTCTATATTACCTAAACCTCTTTACCTTAGACTTTGGATTGAGGGGAACAATAACATAGTAGTTTGGCTCATAGGTCTCTTAAAAACCTTTTGTACTAAGTTTATATCCTGTACCCATATATATGAAAATATTTATACTATAACATATTTTAACCTTTGACCAAATAAACTTTTTTTGATATGCAAATCACTTTGATCTACTGCTCCCTCCTTTCCTCCTATAGGTAATAAATCCATGCCGTTTGCATGGATTTGTATAGTGTGACCAAGTTGACAAGCACTTTCCAAGTGATGCTAAAATCGCTTGAAAAGCACTTGTCAACCCGCATGCGGAAATGCATGTGAAGAACGCTTCACTTCCGCTTGTCCCTGGCAGGAAAACGCATGTACAATCCGCATGCGTTCTTTCTGCCAGGGAGATGCAGAAACGCTCAGGAAAAATCCGGAGCATTTCTGCATCGTGGGTACATAGCCTTAGATCAGGAATAGGACAGACATTTATAGGACATTTCATAACTTTCCCAAATTCTTATGAAAAAATATTCCCCACAAACTGCATTGAACTATTGTACCCAATTTATTATATATTTTAGGAGTCTGAGTCGGTCCATTTTATTCCGACTCCACCAAAATCGACTCCAACTCCACAGCCCTGATCGGCCCCTGTGTGGCTTCAGCCTTCTCTCTGACATTCTCTTTTTATGTATTTTTACCTCCTTTGTATGTTTCAATAAAGATTTCTATTTCATGTTGGTTGCTTCCTCCCTGTTCAAGTATGATCATGTGAGAGTGTGCCAGGACAATCATGCTCTTTTTCCTGTCTAATAAAATGGGTGCATAAAATATTACGGGCACTAATGTGAACAAATTTGTTAGTACTGTGAATGTCTTAATATGAACAATGTTATAGAATGTTTTAAATACTAGTGATGTGGAACTCATAATGTGTTAATGTATTAAATATAGGGAAAGTATAAGGGTAAAAAATTAGGACATATTTATAGAAATAAAGTGGTAGATATAGATAAGGAATGGGAAAGTGCAGTGGAGGGCACAATAGATTCAGAAAGTAGATAGGAACAGTTAAGTGTTAGAGAACGGCCCCAATTTGGGAGGGGCAGGGTTGGTTGAAAAGGGGAACACTTCCTGCTTATAGAGCAGAAGTCCAAGGCCAGAGGGTTGGAGAGAGCATGGAAGATTACAGACGGTGTGAGCAGCATGAGAACTGCCGCAACAAACTTCAGTGGACCTTTCCGTGATATCCGGGGCCTTTGGCCCGAACTAGGCATGGAGGAGCCTGCCTTGTTCTCTTCCCACAAGTGGAAGCTGGACGGGAAACCACGTATGGAAGTCGGGACTGAGTTGTCAGAGCTGCAGAGCAGGGCCAGAGATGCCAGCGAGGAAAGGGATAGCTCTTGCTAAAAGTACCGCAACGATGACAATGATTTATACTGTAACAACATTTGAACTTGGACTGCTCAGTAAAGTTTAACTGAAAAGGACAAAGTGTCTCCTGTTGACCTCGGCTCTTCCAGGATCCGGGATAGCGGAAAAAGCGGAGGCCTCTGGCCAAAATGTGAGTGTTATCCAGTTCACACAAAACACAAGGGAGACGGGACATTATTTATTCGTGGGGTGTCAGGGTGTGGGAACACAGCTGCCCCACACCCATGACTAACACTCTGTGCATCTTACAATCCAAGGCAGGATTACCCTCATCGCCTCTAATGAAATTGGCTCCACCAATCACAGTAGGCGATGTCACAGCGGACCCTGCCCCTGTCTCTTCAGAATGACTAGGGTTGGTGTGAATTGATTCGCAGGATCCGGTCTGTCGTTTATTGTCAGTAATCTGTGGACAGGAGGCCTCTTTCCTGATGCCATCTGCGGTTCTACTTTTGATTACGGTAGCTGGTCTGCTGCGACGTCATTGTTATGTGATGCACATGTGACGTAGTACCCGGCCGACTAATCAAAAGAGGAGCCACAGATGGCGTCAGGAAAGAGGCCGTTCTCATGGCGCCCATCTAGCGACCACAGAATACTGATGTGGCTGATGGACCGGATTTTGAGAATCCATTCACACCAATTCTAACAGTGACCTTTTCATGCGCTCCTTAGATGCTCCAATATAAAACATAGGCTCAGGGGCCAACTTGTGGCTATGTTCATGTGGATTACCTAAAACAACAGGAAGTTAGTGTCTGAGAAAGTGTTAAAATTGTAAGATTTCTATTTATTTTATTTTTAGTACAGATTGTGATATGGAAAAAAAATCATAAAAACCTGATTTAAACAGTGGGTCATTTTTTAATTTTAAAAATTATAAAAAGGGAAATGGGCTGATGCAAAAGTTTGGGTACCCTTGGAGATTTTTGTGCTCAGATAACTTTGATCAAGGTTTCAGACCTCAATTAGCCTGTTAGGGTTATGGCTTGTTCATGATCATCGTTAGGAAAGGCCTGGTGATGCAAATTTCCCAACTTTATAAAAACCCAACCTCCTCTAACCTCATGCCAAAAAATAGCAGCCATGGGTTCTTCTAAGCAGCTGCCAGCACTCTGAAAATGGTGGAGACCCACAAAGCAGGAGAAGCCTATAATAAGATAGCAAAGCGTTTTCAAGTTGCCTTTTCCTCAGTTCGAAATGTAATTAAAGAGGTAGTCCACTACAATGTATACAATGTATAATGCTCCCATCAATTTAAACCTTGCCAAGAAGAATATTAAATAAATACCTCTTGCTGCTATATGTGCCTGTGAGCGGCGCTATCGCTGTTCGCTCAGTCCCGATCACGTGACTCCGGCTGCAGCCGCCGTTGACATCCGCTGATGTCACATCAACTTCTGGATTCACCCAGGCATGACCCAGTCGCGTTCACCTTCCCTGATTGACTGGGCAGTGGGCGGTGTTTCACAGCCCAGTATCCAGCATGCACTTTCCCTTTCTCCTCTGCTTTCATTGGCCGCAAGCGCGCGCTGGATACTGGGCAATGACGTGCGGACGCTTTATACAATGGGCGCATTATACATTGTGGTGGACCACCTCTTTAAGAAATGGCAGCTAACAGGAACAGTGGAGGGCAAGATAACTTCTGGAGGACCAAGCAAAATTTCAGTGAGAGCTGCTCGTAGGATGGCTAGAGAGGCAAATCAGAACCCCCACTTGACTGCAAAAGACCTTCAGAAACATTTAGTAGGCTCGAGTTGTGGTACATTGTTCTTCTGTTCAAGACACCTGCACAAATATGGTCTTCATGGAAGAGTCACCAGAAGAAAATCTCTTCTGCGTCCTCACCATAAAATACAGCGTCAGAAGTATGCAAAAGAACATCTAAACAAGCCTGATGCATATTGGAAACAAGTCCTGTGGACCGATGAGATTAAAATAGAACTCTTTGGCCACATTGCTCAAAGGTATGTGTGGAGAAAAAAGGGCACAGAATTTCAGGAAAAGAACATCTTGCCAACCATTAAGCATGGGGGTGGATCACTCATGCTTTGGGGTTGTGTTGCAGCCAATAGAACGGGGAACATTTCACGGGTAGAGGAAAGAATGGATTCTATGGAATTTGAACAAATTCTTGATGCAAACATAACACCTTCTGTAAAAAAGCTGAAGTTGAAAAGAGAATGGCGTCTGCCAATGAATAATGATCCTAAACATACATCAAAGTCCACAATAGACGACCTCAAAAGGCGCAAGCTGAAGCTTTTACCATGGCCCTCACAGTCCCCTGATCTGAACATCATTGTAAATCTGTCGCTAGACCACAAGATAGCGGTGCATGCAAGGTGACCCACGAATCTCACAAAACTGGAAGAATTTTCTAAGGAAGAATGGATGAAAATCCCTCAAACAAGAACTGGAAAGACTCTTGTCTGGCTACAAAAGGCGTTTACAAGCTGTGATACATTCAAAACGGGGTGCTACTAGGTACTAACCATGCAGGGTGTCCAAACTTTTGCATCGGCCTATTTTCCTTTTTGTAATTTTTAAAAAGTAAAAGATGAAAAAAATAATATATATATATCTTTTACTTTTTAAAAATATATATATTTTTTGCATAATATACAAAGGAAATGTGTCATCTTTAACTTTAGGCCTTTTAGAAATCAACTTGCTTAACTGTTATAACAATAGCAGTGGTGGCCAAGCTTTTACAAGCCACTGTACCTATAGATCACTAGATTGGGAGCCCTATTCTGGGATCCCTAGCGATCACTAGATCAGGGACCATATACTAGGATCACTAGATCAGGGACCATACTGTATACTGGGATCACTACAGATCACTAGATCAGGGGCCGTATACTGAGATCAGTAGATCAGGGGCCGTATACTGAGATCACTACAGATGAGTAGATTGAGGGCCGTAGACTGGGAACCCTACAGATCGCTAGATTGAGAGCCCTGTACTGGGATCCCAACCGATCACTAGATAAGGGGCCATATACTGGGATCCCTACAGATCACTCAGAGCCTGTATACTGGGATGCCTACAGATCTCTATATAGGGGGCCGTTTACTGGGATCCCTACAGATCGCTATATTGGGGGTCATATACTGGGAAGCCTACAGATCACTAAATCTAGGTTGTATACTGGGATCCCTAAAGATCAATATATCGGGGTTGTGTTCTAGGATCCCTACAGATCACTATATCTGGCTCGTAAACTGGGATCCTTACAGATCGCTAGTTTGGGGTCATGTACTGGAATCCCTACAGATCACTATATCTGGGTCATAAACTGGGATCCTTACAGATCACTAGATGTGGGTCGTACACTGGCATCCCTACAGATCCCTAGATCTGGGTCGTACTTTGGCATCCATACAGATCACTAGATGTAGGTCGTATACTGGGATCCCTGTGGATCACTAGATCGGGAGTTATATACTGGGATCCCATTTTGGATTTAATGGACCAACACGTGTACTGTTGCTTCGCTCATGTCCCAGTCCACCAGTGATGGTCATTTATCATCTATTCTGTGGTTGGTGATAAATGTGATTATTGAGGAAGAATCCTCTAACTAGGCAGATAAGCAGTGTGAGGAGCCGGGGGACAACCACTGCAGGATCTGGCTTCACACATGTAATAGTCTCAGCTTTCCCAGAAACAGAGGTACGTAGTATAAAGAGGACATACAAGGGATGTACTGCTACATGGTGTCCACACTTGCCCGAGTGCTGTCCAAGAAGAGTCACTATTGAACGCAGCGCCCTCCCCTGGGCTGATGGAAGGAGATATTGTGCTGGGGACCCCTTGTATGAAGCCTATATGCTCTAACATTGTCTTTGTATAGAGGTTGTCTTTACTGGGCAGATTTACCCATCACAGATGACCTTCGCCTTACTGTAGTGGATGTAGAGGTCGTCATCCGAGTACTGTTCCTGTACACATAAGATTGGAGGCAGGAGCTCGACTCTCATGCGCGGCCCTGCAGGTGTTAAGATCAGAAAAAAAAGCTGTCGATTTTTGCTGGGAACCCTGTCTACAATATTAGCGCTATACAAGGGGAGGATAAAACCATTGTAATGGTGATTGGTACTGGAAAGACTGGCAACCTGTCAGATAATTTCAGCTTCTCATGATCTATAACCTAACAGCAGTGTTCATACACTCCAACAGGCTGCTACATGAAATTGGAGGAAAATGCAGCTACCACCTCACGTGCCCCTCTGATAATCATATTGGGGTTTACCAGATTAATTAGGCGCATGATATTGTTGTGATACATGCAGGGCCAGCTTTTTGTTCTTTTACTATACTACTTATCCTGGTCTTGACTCTGTACTTGTGCTACATCTACTGTACTGCTCTCTACCTGTGCTACATCTACTGTACTGCTCTCTACCTGTGCTACATCTATTGTACTGCTCTCTACCTGTGCTATATCTAATGTACTGCTCTCTACCTGTGCTACATCTACTGTACTGCTCTCTACCTGTGCTACATCTACTGTACTGCTCTCTACCTGTGCTATATCTATTGTACTGCTCTCTACCTGTGCTACATCTACTGTACTGCTCTCTACCTGTACTACATCTACTGTACTGCTCTCTACCTGTGCTACATCTACTGTACTGCTCTCTACCTGTGCTACATCTACTGTACTGCTCTCTACCTGTGCTACATCTATTGTACTGCTCTCTACCTGTACTACATCTACTGTACTGCTCTCTACCTGTGCTACATCTATTGTACTGCTCTCTACCTATACTACATCTACTGTACTGCTCTCTACCTGTGCTATATATATTGTACTGCTCTCTACCTGTGCTATATCTAATGTACTGCTCTCTACCTGTGCTACATCTACTGTACTGCTCTCTACCTGTGCTACATCTATTGTACTGCTCTCTACCTGTGCTACATCTACTGTACTGCTCTCTACCTGTGCTACATCTACTGTACTGCTCTCTACCTGTGCTACATCTATTGTACTGCTCTCTACCTGTGCTATATCTACTGTACTGCTCTCTACCTGTGCTACATCTACTGTACTGCTCTCTACCTGTGCTACATCTATTGTACTGCTCTCTACCTGTACTACATCTACTGTACTGCTCTCTACCTGTGCTACATCTATTGTACTGCTCTCTACCTGTGCTACATCTGTTGTACTGCTCTCTATATGTGCTACATCTATTGTACTGCTCTCTACCTCTATAATATGTATTGTACTGCTCTCTACCTGTACTATATCTATTGTACTGCTCTCTACCTGTACAATATCTATTGTACTGCTCTCTACCTGTACAATATCTATTGTACTGCTCTCTACCTGTACAATATCTATTATACTGCTCTCTACCTGTGCTATATCTATTGTACTGCTCTCTACCTGTACTATATCTGTAGCTCTGCTCTCTGGAACAGTGCATTTTGATTTTTTTTTAAGTTTTGAGAAAAAAATACTGTTACCATTGGGAGGTTTCCAATAAAATTAGATTTATACTATAACGGTTAATTTGAACATTATACTGACTCTTTTGCACTGACCATTTAGGAAAATCTGAGAAAAATAACATTTGCATAATAATTTGTAACACGGTGTAATAGAAGATATTCCTTGTCTTTATTATACTTGCTACCTGCACAATTTTTTTGTATTCTCTGATAAAATAGATCTTTTTTTATTTTCTGATTGATAAATGCTAATAAACATCTCGGAAGGAAACACTTTTTTTTTTTTTAAATGATGTTGAAAAACTGTAGCAAGTTCAGAGAAGAGCTACCAGGATGGTGAGTGGACTGCAAACCTATGTCCTAAAAGGAATGGTTAAAGGATCTGGGAATGTTTATCTTGCAAAAAAGAAGACTAAGAGGAGACTTAATAGCTGTCTACAAATATCTGAAGGAATGTCACAGTGTAGAGGGATCATCATTCTCATTTGCATATGGAAACACGGGAAGCAATGGAATGAAACTGAAAGGGAGAAGATACAGATTAGATTTTAGAAAAAACTTTTTGACAGTGAGGGTGATCAATGAGTGGTACAGGCGGCCACGAGAGGTGGTGAGTTCTCCTTCAATGTAAGTCTTCAGAGGCTGGACAGACATCTGTCTGAGATGGTTTAGTGAATCCTGCATTTAGCAGGGGGTTGGACCAGATGACCCTGGAGGTCCCCTCCAACTCTTAACATTCTATGACAAGGAGCAGCCTACACTTACATCAGATGAGAGGATAATAGACATCCATAATGTGTACTGGATTTCATTTAATGCTAATCCCTTTTTAGAAATGCCATGTTGTTGTGAGTGCCGATCTGATATGAGGAAAGAATTACCGTATTTGCTGCTCCACCCTTTAATACCATATTCATGTTTGCACTTACATTTAGTACTGAGTAACTTAGTAAATACACAAATCTTGTACAGATCTTGAGCTACAGATAAGCAGAGCTAAATAGGGAATATGTTTGCTCAGTATGATAAAAAGGGGTTTAAAAAATGCTTTTCCTTTGGCACCAAATGAACTAAGCACTTACTTGTCTCTCACGGAGACACAGCGCCAGTCGGCAGAAGTGGGTCTATGTACACTGCATGATGTGCAGCCTTAAATGACTGCTGGCTGACATTTGCCGATCAGCGGTCACTTATTAGCTCTTTATACAGCCTCATCAAAGCATACGGCGAAACGCGCGTCAGATGAGCGGTGGCACCCTGGTGTTTGTATTCCTATTGTTTATCTTCCTCTATTCATTTACCTGCACAATCTGTCATTGAACACAGGATGTAGTGGACATGGTTTATTTATTGTATGCATATCCACATTGATGGTGACATACTTTGATGGTTTGATTACTTTAGCACAATGCACTTTACCTATGAGGTTTACTGTCATCAAATATCGTTCCCGTAGAACAGAGCACCATGTCCCTACTACCAGTTAGGACCATTTGCATGATTGTATATATCGGGTAATTTATATTTATTGTTCTTGGAATACTATATACATATACTTACCCTGGGTGCCACTTTTTGTTGGGCACTCCTCCTCTTTGTCTCTATTTAGTATTATTTTAATCAATACATTTGATATATATATTCTCCCATTACATTGTTGATATGTGTCATTCATTTTTGGTATATCTGTTCTTGGACACACAACAGTAATAATTTTTTCTGTTTTCTGCTAAGCCCTTTATACAGGCCAACTCGGTTTCAGATGGTATTGAAAGATCGGTAATAAATCGTTCTCTAGGCTATCATTGTTGTCAGTAGCACAGGTTTTGTTTATACTAGAAGATGCACTGCCGAGAACAATGATATTTCATGCAAACCAAAAAATCATTTCACCCACTGAATGAGCGTTTTGCTCATTCATCGTGTGATCATCAGCCTGTTTAGACAGCACAATTATCGTGGCATGCTCGTTCAGAATAATCTTGTAGTGTTTATGAACCTTAACATATGATTTAAGTCGGGTGTACTTCAAGTTTAATAAAATAAATATTTCTTACCATATACAGTAAAGACGAAAAGTTTGGACACACCTTCTCATTTAAAGATTTTTCTGTATTTTCATGACTATGAAAATTGTACATTCACACTGAATGCATCAAAACTATGAATTAACACATGTGGAATTATATACTTAACAAAGAAGTGTGAAATAACTGAAAATATGTCTTATATTCTAGGTTCTTCAAAGTAGCCACCTTTTGCTTTGATGACTGCTTTGCACACTCTTGGCATTCTCTTGATGACCTTCAAGAGGTGGTCACCGGAAATGGTCTTCCAACAATCTTGAAGGAGTTCCCAGAGATGCTTAGCACTTGTTGGCCCTTTTGCCTTCACTCTGCGGTCCATCTCACCCCAAACCATTTCGATTGGGTTCAGGTCTGGTGACTGTGGAGGCCAGGTCATCTGGCATAGCACCCCATCACTCTCGTTCTTGGTCATATAGCCCTTACACAGCCTGGAGGTGTGTTTGCGGTCATTGTCCTGTTGAAAAATAAATGATTGTCCAACTAAACGCAAACCGGATGCAATAGCATGCCGCTGCAAGATGCTGTGGTAGCCATGCTGGTTCAGTATGCCTTCAATTTTGAATAAATCCCCAACAGTGTCACCAGCAAAGCACCCCCACACCATCACACCTCCTTCTCCATGCTTCACGGTGGGAACCAGGCATGTAGAGTCCATCCGTTTATCTTTTCTGCGTCGCACAAAGACAAGGTGGTGGGAACCAAAGATCTCAAATTTGGACTCATCAGACCAAAGCACAGATTTCCACTTGTCTAATGTCCATTCCTTGTGTTCTTTAGCCCTAACAAGTCTCTTCTGCTTGTTGCCTGTCCTTAGCAGTATTTTCCTAGCAGCTATTTTACCATGAAGGCCTGCTGCACAAAGTCTCCTTTTAACAGTTGTTGTAGAGATGTGTTTGCTGTTAGAACTCTGTGTGGCATTGACCTGGTCTCTAATCTGAGCTGCTGTTAATCTGCGATTTCTGAGGCTGGTGACTCGGATAAACTTATCCTCAGAAGCAGAGGTGGCTCTTGGTCTTCCTTTCCTGGGGCGGTCCTCATGTGAGCCAGTTTCTTTTTAGCGCGTGATGGTTTTTACAACTGCACTTGGGGACACTTTCAAAGTTTGCCCAATTTTTCGGACTGACTGACCTTCATTTTTTTAAAGTAATGATGGCCACTCGTTTTTCTTTACTTAGCTGCTTTTTTCTTGCCATAATACAAATTCTTACACTCTATTCAGTAGGACTATCAGCTGTGTATCCACCTGACTTCTGCACAACACAACTGATGGTCCCAACCCCATTTATAAGGCAAGAAATCCCACTTATTAAACCTGACAGGGCACACCTGTGAAGTGAAAACCAATTCCGGTGACTACCTCTTGAAGCTCATCAAGAGAATGCCAAGAGTGTGCAAAGCAGTCAGCAAAGCAAAAGGTGGCTACTTTGAAGAACCTAGAATATAAGACATATTTTCAGTTATTTCACACTTTTTTGCTAAGTATATAATTCCACATGTGTTAATTCATAGTTTTGATGCCTTCAGTGTGAATGTACAATTTTCAAAGTCATGAAAATACAGAAAAATCTTTAAATGAGAAGGTGTGTCCAAACTTTTGCAAACACTGCAAAAGGCCAAATTCATGCTAACATATTATACGGTCCATTTACATACTGCAATGCGCAGATCATCTTCAGGTCTTTTGTGCTGAAATTCCTCTTAGGAATGTATGAGGCTCAGGGTCAGACACAGACAGACAAGGGCACCAGTTCAAGAACAGTTTATGGGCCCTCAGCAGTCCACTATTGTGTCTGTGAGAGCAACTGCTTTAAAAGTGAAAGTGGGCCCACTTTATTTCTTGGGCCCCTTTGCTGCTTTACAGGTTGCACTAATGTTATGTTGGCCCCTGGTGAGGACGTTGATTCTGTCCCTGCAGCTTGTACATAGACTATACTATGTTCAGCAGAATGCAAACTCTGAACATCAAACCTTGGAGTTTTGTACTTTTAAGAATGGCCTATACCAGATTTACATTTGGCTTTCTTTACCTGTTGGACCAGCATCTCAAAGAAATCTTTGTCACTAAACTTAATAAATGCAAAGATGAGCAAATTTCTAAATAGGCTCTGCAAAACATGTTACAAATATATCGGAGCTTCTGCTCCTAGTTCAGAGGGCTCTCTCAGTCTTAGGGCTCTTTCATACGTCCTGATATTTCCGGTACTGGAAAAAAACACTACCGGAGATATCCGTGTCCTTGTGTGGCAACAGAATCACACGTACCAGCGCCTGGGAAACAGCAGTACAGTTTGCGCTGTTCCCAAGCGCCGAGTGCTGAACGAATTTCTCATCATTGTCTGCTGCTTGTGTTGACATCAGCGCAAGCAAGTGACAATGTTGAGAGGAGTTTTCTGCCCCCGCCGTCTACAGAGCGTAAAATAAAGAATAAAATAAACACATTATACTCACCTTTACATCTAATTCCCTGAAGCCATTGTCCCCTGTAAACAAACATAAAAAACAACACTATCCCTCATCTGTCTGAATATGAAATAATCCAGTGTCCCATGCTGTAATCCATCTGACTGATTACGGAGAATGACTCGCTGCAACGAGCGGGCCCCTGAACTGCGCTGAGCTCACTGAGTGGAGTCCTGTCACTCTGAGCTCAGTGCAGTTCAGGGGCCCGCTCGCTGCAGTGAGTCATTCTCCTCTGCTCCTCAGTGTGTGCATTCGCCTCAAGCCACTGCTCACGCTGATGAAGAAATGTCAGATGGATTACGGGGTGGGACACTGGATTATTTCATCTTTGGACAGGTGAGGGATTTTGTTCTTTTTTAGGTTTGTTTACAGTGGACAATGGCTTCAGGGAATTTTATCTAACGGTGAGTATAATGTGTTTTTTATTTGATTCTTATTTTTACACTTGTTGGAGACCACGGGAGCTGAATACTACTCTCAACATTGTGACTTGCTTGCGCTGATTTCAGCGCCAACAGGGGACAATAATGACACTTGTCTCCAGCATCCGGTGCTTAGGAACAGCACTGACTGTACCTCTGATTCCCAGGCACCGGTACGTGTCACACTGATGACCCACGGATGTCATCTGTGTGTCGTCAGTGTGCACGTGTGTTGAGCGTTGTGCGGCATGCAAAAAACAGACATGTCAGCGTGTTTTGCCCACGGACACACGGTCCGTAGAAACACTCTGACATTTGCGCAGACCCATTCATTTGGATGGGCCTACGTGTGTAAGTGTCTCAAGTATGTGTGAAAACTGTCACCACATGTACTGGAGACACTGATGTGTGAATGAGGCCTTTGAGATAGCAGGAGGAAGGAAGAGCTGGTTGTACACAGATCTCCAATGTGGAGAAGAGGGAAAACATCTACAATCTCAGGGATGGTTCTCTGTTATATCTTGTTCGTTAGGAACTTTCTTGTGATGTACTAAAATTTCCAATTTTAATCCACTAGGTGGCAGTATTGCACCATTGTTTCCCTGTCAAATCTGAACAAAGATCTAAAAATGAAGCAGTATGGAAATGCTTTAAGGGCTCTTCCCAGCTGGTATTAAGATATTTTTTTTTGAAGTTTAGACTTTTGTTTTTTTCTTTAATGGAAGCCACTCTCTTTGCACTAACTTTCTGCAAGTAGTGCTGCAATTTTGTGAGAAGGGACAAGGCAGCATGTTACTGGTGGCCAAACACCTTAGATACTGTAGCTGTTGTCTGACAGCTGTACCTCCAGACCTCTGCAGAAACAAATGTATTTGGTGTTTTAATTGAAACTGCCCGATCCTTATCTCTCCCAACATGATCTATTCAGGAGGTTCCTATAGATGGTCAATATCAATAGGCGCAGCCAACTTTAATGTGTATGACGGCCTTAAGGTTATAATGAGATCGTTGTAAGTAATGCAACTTTTGTGAGAATGATATTTACTTTAAGAAACCCTTGTGATAAAGGTATACACTGTGTGCACAATTATTAGGCACTTTGTATTTTTGATGAATCATTTTATTATTGAACTGCGGAGCTGTCAGTCAATCCAAAAGGTTAATAAATCTTAAATTTTAATAAATTAAAATTGAGGTTTTGTCTTTTTTTAGAATATCTAGGCAGAATTATTGGGCAACTATCAGTGTGTAGATTTTATTATGCAACCAAATAAAAAATGTAAATTTTCCCATCTCAGTTGTTTATTTTCATCTGTTAAAGTGAGAATAATAACCAAAAAAATCATCATGTACAGAAATACATTTCTGAGAAAAAATATCAGTGACCGATCTAGCCAGTCTTCCTTTCAATAACAGTTATAAGTTCCATCCATGTACTCTATCAGTTTCTTACTCTGTTGACAATCAACTTTTTTGGGCAGCACTAACCATAGCTTCCCAGACACTGTTTAGGGAGGTGACTGTTTTCCTTCACCGTAAATCTCCGATTTAAGAATGGCCTATAAGTTCATATGGTTTTGATCAGGTGAGGAAGGGGCCATGTCATTATTCTTTCGTCTTTAAGGCCTTTACTAAAAGCAGTGGATGTAGAGTCGTGCATTCCACCTAATTCCTCTACATCCACTGCTTTTTGTACGACTGGAGCCATTCTCCCATGGGCAATAGTAATTACCACACTCTCTGGATCCCTAGACAGCCCAGCGATTCCATCCCTTCATATACTGGTACAATTGTCACGGGTGTGTCAGATTCAACAGACAGTCGCTCTGCATCTGGCTGCAGAAGGTCTCTTCGTTTGGCATTGCAGACGCCTTCTTAATCTTTCTGACTTTTGGACCCAGCAGCAACCTCCCTCCTGCTCTGATTGACACACCTTCATCTAGGTGTTTATCAACTCTCAGTCTGCCTCTGGTGATATTCTCAATTTCCCTTGTGAAGGCTTGGAGCTACAGCAGTCGGCTAACTTCCTCTCTGGTGCCCTTGGAGGACGTTTGGTGTCATCTCTCTGGAGTCTGCTCAAGATAAGTTTCTCCCCCTTTGTTTCCCTTTCTTGTTGTCTTTAGTTTATAGTGGGGACTGACCAGTGCTCATCCCCCTCCCTATCCAGGGCCTAGTTCTAGGGATACACAGGGCTTAGGTTTCCTGCTCGGCGATTGGTGTGGAACCAATATTGGGATGGTAGGGTAGGCACGGTGTTATTAGATTTGCCTAGGGGTTTCCACTCTCCCTTTCCCTAGTGTCTGGGCTTCCTTTCCCTCATCCCTTCTTGTTGCACTTAGTCTTTCCCACACTGTGCGTGACAACAATGGTACAAGTGAACTATTCCTTTTTTCATTCAAGGAGGACATTCCACACATATCCCAATCTTAGGCTGATGAAGAGTGCATGACCCAAAATGTTGCTATACTCCGTGTAATAACTCTTTTTTTGGGGGGTGGGGTGGGGTTATGATGGAAGGAAAATAAAAATCATTTAAAAAAGTTCTTTTTTTTTCTGCTTATCCCGGGTGTTCTTTCTTTATGGCAGGTGAAAGAGGAAGATCCATCTCCATAGACGTGCAGACTTCTTTATATGAGTAAGCATCATGATGAAGGATGCTGTGACACCTGAAAAGCATAGATGCCAACATGAAGTTTTATCTTATGTGCTGTGTGTTATACTCAAATACTGATGTTTGTATGTCTGTGGAGCTGGATTTTCCTTTCTCCTACCATTTCTTCAGGCTGAGACAGAGCTTTTTCTTCATGCTTGGGACTGCATAGGATACACAAACGGTGAGCTGGAACCCCTCTTTTCCTTTATACAATATTAATTTTCTGATGGAATTGGGCATGTGGTCTGCTACAGTGGAATACAGATGCTTCCCCCCCCCCCCCCCGCAGTGTTCACTGTTTTACAACAGCATTGCCATGCACATTAACCTCTTACAATCCATGTTACTGATGAAGGTCAATATGACCAAGATGTTTATTTATTTGGATTATCTGCACTAAATAAAAACTATTTACTACATTCACTATCTGAGTGCCAAGTCATCTACATTATATTGCATGAGATAGGAACCTACTTGAGCACCATTCATAGGAGGGCTGTGTTCTTCTATTCTATTGTTGCAGTGGAATAAACTCCCAATCTCTTCTTTACCATGTAAATTGGAGGTTGACCAACACAACTTTTTTCTCTTTCAACTTCTGTGTCTTGTTCAATGGTGGCTGGATTTCAGCCTTCCTTACCTCAGCCCAGGGTCGTCGTTAGGGGCAGGCAAACTAGGCATTTGCCTAGGGCCCCCACTCCCCCAGGCATCCCCAGCCAGTGGTGTGCCGCTATTAGCTGCATTATACTACACTGCTCAAAAAAATAAAGGGAACACTCAAATAACACATCCTAGATCTGAATGAATGAAATATTCTCATTGAATACTTTGTTCTGTACAAAGTTGAATGTGCTGACAACAAAATCACACAAAAATCATCAATGGAAATCAAATTTATTAACCAATGGAGGCCTGGATTTGGAGTCACCCCCAAAATTAAAGTGGAAAAACACACTACAGGCTGATCCAACTTTGATGTAATGTCCTTAAAACAAGTCAAAATGAGGCTCAGTATTGTGTGTGGCCTCCACGTGCCTGTATGACCTGCCTACAACGCCTGAGCATGCTCTTGATGAGGTTGCAGATGATCTCCTGTGGGATCTCTTCCCAGACCTGGACTAAAGCATCCGCCAACTCCTGGACAGTCTGTGGTGCAACATGACGTTGGTGGATGTAGCAAGACATGATGTCCCAGATGTGCTCAATCTCATTCAGGTCTGGGGAACAGGTGGGCCAGTCCATAGCTTCAATGCCGTCATCTTGCAGGAACTGCTGACGCACTCCAGCCACATGAGGTCTGGCATTGTCCTGCATTAGGAGGAACCCAGGGCCAACTGCACCAGCATATGGTCTCACAAGGGGTCTGAGGATCTCGTCTCGGTACCTAATGACAGTCAGGCTACCTCTGGCGAGCACATGGAGGGCTGTGCGGCCCTCCAAAGAAATGCCACCCCACACCATTACTGACCCACTGCCAAACCGGTCATTCTGAAGGATGTTGCAGGCAGATCGCTCTCCACGGCGTCTCTAGACTCTGTCACGTCTGTCACATGTGCTCAGTGTGAACCTGCTTTCATCTGTGAAGAGCACAGGGCGCCAGTGCCAACTTTGCCAATCCTGGTGTTCTGTGGCAAATGCCAAGCGTCCTGCACGGTGTTGTGCTGTGAGCACAACCCCCATCTGTGGACGTCGGGCCCTCATACCACCCTCATGGAGTCGATTTCTAACCTTTTGTGCAGACACATGCTCATTTGTGGCCTGCTGGAGGTCATTTTGCAGGGCTCTGGCAGTGCTGCTGCTGGGTTGTTGCCTTCCTATGGCTCCCTCCACATCTCCTGGTATCTGCTCCATGCTCTGGACACAGCTACCCTTCTTGCCACAGCTCGCACTGATGTGCCATCCTGGATGAACTGCACTACCTGAGCAACTTCTGTGGGTTGTACTGTAGACACCGCCTCATAGTACTGTACCTCTAGGGGTGAGAGCAATGATAAAATGAAAAAGTGACCAAAACAACAGCCAAAAATGATGGGAACAGAGAAATGGTCTGTGGTCACCACCTGCAGAACCACTGCTTTATAGGGGGTATCTTGCTAATTGCCTATCATTTCTACCAGTTGTCTGTTCCATTTGCACAACAGCAGGAGAAATTGATTCACAGTCAGTGTTGCTTCATAACTGGACAGGTAGATTTCACAGAAGTGTTATTGACTTGGAGTTACTTTGTGTTGTTTAAGTGTTCCCTTTATTTTTTTGAGCAGTATATGACGCGCCCCCTGGGCCAGTGTTGTTTGGGGGATACCCGGAGCCGGATCAGATGGGGGTTGTAGTCTCCGAGTGGCGGTGACCCGGTCCGTGCCCAGGGTGTCAAGCTCAGTGTGTGGCAGTCCTACAGATGTTGCTGGATGTTCTTTAGTGTCGACTACGCCACCCGTTGATTTGCGGTTAATACGGCCGCCGCTGCAGCAGGGTCCGCTGAGGCTGGTGGTGTGTGTGCAGCTTCTGGTGGTATAACCCCCAACGGGAGGGGTATAGCCTCAGGGGGTCAGTTGTAGAGGGTGGTGGTTGTGGTGGTGCAGTGAGGATGGTATTAAGACTCAGAGTCGGGCTGTGCAGTTCAGGGTGTTTACTTACTGCTGTTGTTCTGGTCACTCCGGCCTTGAGTGACCGCCCGAGCCGTGCTGCGTCCACCAGGTCCTGGACTCGGCCAACCCCCAGGTAATTCTGGAGCGTGATCCTGAGCTCCCTTTCTGACGTTCCTTTTCTCTGGCCTTCCCCACCAGGGATCCACCTATGTCCGGCTCCCTCGGGTCTCTTGGTGGGTACACCTCCTCTGGGTTCCCTGACCCTATACTTGGTCTGCCTTCCTGGTGGATTTAGTGGGGGGTCGTGGCAGATCCTGCCCACAACCTCCGGTCTCTGGCTGAGGATTAGTGCCCTCCACCAGCTTGGGATCCGGTACCCTTGTGCCAACCCTTCACCCTGTTGCTTGTATTTGGGCTCTTGGGGTTCCCTCTTCTTCCCCTCTGGGTCCTTCTGACTCCTCTCTCTCTTCTTTCTGGACTGCTTGACCCTCTACAACAGACTGACTAGTAGCTGTCTGCCTGTCTGACCCTGATCTAAGATGGTTCCCACCTTATATACTCCCTCTATGTGTGAGCTCAGGTGACCAGCACCCAATGAGCTCCTAGCTTTACCCAGACTGCTCCCCCTATCTGCCCCTACACTACTGGGATGTTCCACCCCCCTCCCACTCCAGCCAGGGACAGACACTATCGTACCTGCACATAAACTGGTGGGAGTACTGTTGATCTATCCCCCGGAAATGGGATGTGTGTAGTGTATGCAGCCTACTGAGCTCAGTTCCACACTCCATCCTTACCCGGGAGTGGAATACCACACCTCTGGCTTGAGGTGTAATACCCCTGTAGCAGCCGAATCCTCAGGGTGCTACATTCCCCCCTGGTAAATCACAGCACGTCCTCGGGCTGTAAGAGAATAAACATCCAAAACATACAATTTTTTTTTATAAAACATAAACATATAAAACAGTATATATATCAGCATAAACTTTTCATAAATAACATTCTTGTTCCTCCGGCCACGGTGCAACTTGTGACCGGGTAAAGTGCGACAGTCTCTTCAAGAAAAACAACAGTTTCCTATAAAACCGGTAGGGGGCGCCTTAGAAAGCGCAACTATATACAGGGGAAAAGTGGCCGCTCTCAGTCCTCGGCCAGGTATAAGGAAGGAATGACCGCTCTCAGTCCTCGGTCAGTTGGATTAAGGGAAATACGGGTAACAGTTTACACTTGTCCCAACGGGGACATATTTAAAGCAGCAACAGTTCACTGTACCCTGACGGGTAACTATTTACAGTCTCTTTACCGTACTTTAACGACGGCGTCCTCCTGCTCCTTCTTTATCTTCAGACCCATCCGGGTCCTCTTGCTCCTCCTCACACCGCAGCTCCTCCTCCGTCAGGCGATGCACATGGAGGGCGTAGGGTCCTTTGGCACACCTGTGCCGGGTGAACGTGACCTCGTCCCCTACGTACAGGTCACGACCTCTGTGTCCCTCCGGCAGATGGCTCTCTACGTCTCTGCGGGTTACAAAGACGTCGCCGGGGGTATGATGGTCTCTTATGAAGCCCCACCCATGCTGCAGGTTGAATTTAATCACAGTCCCGGTGGTACGGGGACCATGAGCTGCACGGGGGTTCCTCCTGGTCCGGCTCTTCTGCCCTGCGCTCTGTTCTTGCAGCCGCTGCTCTCGGATCCGCCTCTCTTTCCGTTCTCGCTCGAAGTCTGCCAACTGCTGGCGGCAGCACTCCACTCGCTCTGCTGCGGCTGCCCGCGTTTCTTGAGTGAACCCCATGAGATCTCCTCCGGTGGGGTCCCACTCGAATTGTGCTTCTTCCAGCGGGAGCGGGGTTCTCCTGACGGGCTTCGGAGCCGGAATCAGGGGCTCGCACAGGGGCCTTGCTCTTTGAAGTTCCAGTTGGTAGTACTCCTGGGGCCATACAAAGGGCTGCCCATCCGGGCACGTGTGCTGGGCAAATAGATCTTCGCCCAGGTGCGGCACTCGAGATGTTGAGGGCGCGTTGATGGTAGCGGCGCCCGGGTTGACCAGGCCTTGCGACCAGGCTTGGGGCACCCTAAAGGTAAAGGGCACCGTAAGGACGGCGGCGCCCGGGGGTACTCGGCCCTGCGACCAGGCCGGTGGCTCCGCGGAGGTAGGGGGCGCTGTTGGAATTGCGGCGCCCTGAGGTACTAGACCTTGCGACCAGGCCGATGGTATTTCCTGTTTCGCCGCGCTCAGGGTCGAGGCGTGTGACGTCACAGGGGTCGCGGCCGCGGCTTCTACTTGAGGCCTAGTCCGGCACGGTGACGATGCAGCGACGGGCACGGCAGGGGGAATTTCGGGCTCTGCGACGGGGAGCTGGGGCAGGCTCACGGTTTCTCGGCTCGGGGTAGTGACGTCCCCTTTACCTGCCTCCGTCCGTTCAGCTCCCTCCTCGGCGCCGTCTCCGGCCTTCACTCCTCCTGCACCATCCTCAGAGGCGGTCTGTCTCCTCGTCTCAGGTGGCGTGCTCCGCTGACGGGTTCCGGTCTGCTGGGCCATCTCACGGCTCCACTCCGTCAGCGTGTCTTGCTGCACCTGGGCCATCCTCCGTGCGAGGCCCTCCAGCGCGGTCTGTGCACACTCCCGGTCTCGGGGGAGCTGTGCTAGGATCTCCACTAAGCCTAGTGGGGTTGTTGCTTGCAGCAGGCTCCTGACCACTGGGTCGGTGCTGCCTGTCTCTCCCTCCATCTCCGGGTACGCTTTCTCCGGAGTCCTCTCCAGACTTCTTGTCTCCGGGTGCGCTCTCTCCAGACTCCTCCAGGCTGCACCCATCTTCGCTCTTTTGTTCAGTCTTCGCCCACATTGAAGGTGGTCCCGGGGCAACTTTGTGATTGTCAGTTCCAGGGGCAGTTCTCTCACGCTGATGGACACTTCCAGCATCACAGTCTCTGTTGGTGGGCGCGGTTTCCACTTTTGGCGCCATTCTTCGACCTGACCCACGATGGGAGGTGGCCTCTTGCCACCCTCTGGCACGCCCATAATGGCATCCGCTCTTCCAAGGCGGAAAATCTTTGGAAATGGCGGGAATCGTCTCCCAGTGGCGGGAAACTCCATGGATGGCGGGAAAAAGCTGCAAATGGCGGACAACCGGCGGGAAACGACCTGTGATGGGGTCCGTTGGCGGGGACCCTCCGGAACGGGCGGGAGACTTCTTTTTGAGGTAACGGTTAACTTTTCTTCAGGCACGCAGTACCCGGTTGATGCGGGCACGTAATCCTGCCAACTACGCCAAAATTGACGCGCCCCCTGGGCCAGTGTTGTTTGGGGGATACCCGGAGCCGGATCAGATGGGGGTTGTAGTCTCCGAGTGGCGGTGACCCGGTCCGTGCCCAGGGTGTCAAGCTCAGTGTGTGGCAGTCCTACAGATGTTGCTGGATGTTCTTTAGTGTCGACTACGCCACCCGTTGATTTGCGGTTAATACGGCCGCCGCTGCAGCAGGGTCCGCTGAGGCTGGTGGTGTGTGTGCAGCTTCTGGTGGTATAACCCCCAACGGGAGGGGTATAGCCTCAGGGGGTCAGTTGTAGAGGGTGGTGGTTGTGGTGGTGCAGTGAGGATGGTATTAAGACTCAGAGTCGGGCTGTGCAGTTCAGGGTGTTTACTTACTGCTGTTGTTCTGGTCACTCCGGCCTTGAGTGACCGCCCGAGCCGTGCTGCATCCACCAGGTCCTGGACTCGGCCAACCCCCAGGTAATTCTGGAGCGTGATCCTGAGCTCCCTTTCTGACGTTCCTTTTCTCTGGCCTTCCCCACCAGGGATCCACCTATGTCCGGCTCCCTCGGGTCTCTTGGTGGGTACACCTCCTCTGGGTTCCCTGACCCTATACTTGGTCTGACTTCCTGGTGGATTTAGTGGGGGGTCGTGACAGATCCTGCCCACAACCTCCGGTCTCTGGCTGAGGATTAGTGGCCTCCACCAGCTTGGGATCCGGTACCCTTGTGCCAACCCTTCACCCTGTTGCTTGTATTTGGGCTCTTGGGGTTCCCTCTTCTTCCCCTCTGGGTCCTTCTGACTCCTCTCTCTCTTCTTTCAGGACTGCTTAACCCTCTACAACAGACTGACTAGTAGCTGTCTGCCTGTCTGACCCTGATCTAAGATGGTTCCCACCTTATATACTTCCTCTATGTGTGAGCTCAGGTGACCAGCACCCAATGAGCTCCTAGCTTTACCCAGACTGCTCCCCCTATCTGCCCCTACACTACTGGGATGTTCCACCCCCCTCCCACTCCAGCCATGGACAGACACTATCGTACCTGCACATAAACTGGTGGGAGTACTGTTGATCTGTCCCCCGGAAATGGGATGTGTGTAGTGTATGCAGCCTACTGAGCTCAGTTCCACACTCCATCCTTACCCGGGAGTGGAATACCACACCTCTGGCTTGAGGTGTAATACCCCTGTAGCAGCCGAATCCTCAGGGTGCTACATATATATGGGCTACATTGTACTCTATGAGGGCTGCATTGTATTCTATTGGGCTGCATTATACTCTTTGGGTCTGCATTTTACTCTATGGGGCTGCATTATACTGTATGGGACTTCATTATACTCCATGGGGCTGCATTATACTCTGTGGGGCTGCATTGGACTCTATGGGGGCTGCATTGGTCTCTATGGTGGCTGCATTGGACTCTATGGTGGCTACATTGGACTCTATGGTGGCTACACTGGACTCTATAGTGGCTACATTGGACTCTGTTGGCTACATTGGACTCTGGCAGCTGTATTAGACTCTGGCGGCTGCATTGGACTCTATCGAGGACTATATGAGGGCTGCATTATACTATATGGGGGATGCATTATACTCTATCAAGGACTATGGGGAGTGCATTATACTGTGTACTGTATGGGGGCTGCATTATACTGGATATCGAGGACTATGGGGAATGCATTATATTGTATGGAGGACTATGGGGTGCATTATACTATATGGAGGACCATGGGGAGTGTATTAGACTATATGGAGAACTATGGGGAGTGCATTATACTGTATGGATGACTATTGGGTGTGCATTATATTATATGGAGGACTATGGGGGTGCATTATACTATATGGAGGACTATGGGGAGTGTATTATACTATATGGAGGAGTATGGGAAGTGTATTATACTATATGGAGGAGTATGGGAAGTGTATTATACTATATGGAGGACTATGGGGAGTGTATTATACTATATGGAGGACTATGGGGAGTGTATTATAATTCTGCACACTTTGATAAAGGGTGTTGTAACTTTAGGCTGCACCCTTCCTAATTATACAAATACACATTACCTGATCTGCTTCATCCAATTAGCATTCAAGTTCAGTGCGGAATTGGAAAATCTGCATAAAAATGACCATATTGTCAAAATACTCACTTGTCTAATAATTCTGCAAACAGTGTACTTCAGGTACAATTGCTACAGTATGATGTTTAGCATCTATAATTAATGTGCGGGAAATGCAAACCTGACAATGTTTCAGGCATTCTGGACCTTCATGATCGACAAGAAGGAGAGGGAAGTTCCAATGTGCTGGTTCTTTAAAGGGAATCTGTCACCAGGGTTTTGCCAGCTAATCTGAGCGCAGCATGATGTAAAGACAGAGAATCTGATTCCAGCGATGTGTCACTTACTGGGCTGCTGTCACCTATGTGTCAGAGGTGACAGACAGTCGCCCTGCAGTTGGTTGAAGGAGATCTCTACGTTTGGCATTACAGACATCTTCTTAGAGGCTGGCTGTCTCTAGGACCCAGCGGCTACCTCCCTCTGGCTAATTAGCTCCTTGGTCTGGGTATATAAATACCTGGTGTGTCTGAGAGGGAGGTGCTGGCGATATTCATTACTACTTGTGAGGCTTTAGCAAAACAGTACTTCGTCCTCTCTGGAGCTTGAGGCCGTTAACATATTTGTTTGGAGTCATCTAAAGCTAAGCAATTCCCCCCTGTTTGTCTACCCTTGTTGTCTATAGTGTTTAGTGGAGATCGACTAGTGCTCATCCCTAGCCTTAGCCATACACCAGGGAAAGTCAGGGCGAGGCATGCGTGCGGCGATTGGTGAAGAGCCAATATAGGGACGGTAGTTGAGACAGGGTGACACTAGACCAGACTAGGTCTCCACTCCCCCCTTTCTCTAGTGTCTGGGCTCCCTTTCCCTCTTCCCTCTGTGTTGCACTAAGTCTTTTCCACACCTTGTGTGACAGCTGCTTGCTGTAGTTTTAATAAAATCATTGTTTTATCAGTAGGAGATTATCACTAAAGGACTCATAAACCTGCTGCCAGGTAGTCCTCCGTATACATGAGCTCTGTATAACCCCACCCCCACCACTGATTGGCTGCTTATTCACAGTTTACACAGAAAGCTGCCAATCAGTGGTGTGGGCGGGGTTATACAGAGCTCAGCAGGCAGAGAACTAGTTTATCTGCTGCAGGGAAAACACTGATTTTATGAAAACTGCAGCAAGCAGCCCAGTAAGTGATATTTGCTCATTCAGCCAACAGCCGTATCTCTTTGACTAGACTTGCATGTTTGTTTCAATATTGAGAGGAAAGAAAAGATCTGGAACATTGAAATATAACGGAATTTGCTGTCAAGGGAGATTCAGAAGTCCCTATACAGAGAAGGTCGTCAGCTGCTTAAGCCCATATCAGCAGTTGCAACAGACTCATCAATGTGTAATGTCATTTTTAGTAAAGTCATCAGTTATGACTGCTGTTTGTGAAAAGGAGAATATTGTGACTGAACAGTCCTGTAAGCACCAGCATTGTCCAGCACTAGTTTCCTGCCTCAATACATTATTTTTCCTAATTGCAATAAAGAAATTGTTTTCTTATATTACTGGTCATGTAGTGCTGTTGGTCTTTTAAAAGACAAAGTGCCTGATTCACCAAAGTTTTTACGTCAGAATTCTGGTGTAAAAAGCTTTGAAAAGTCTCAAAATTTTTGGCGCAAATTGAGGCTGGGTAACAATCTTGCGAATTTTCTCTTAGTTCCGACAAAGTGGGCAGAGCTGAGGTGGGATGGTGGCGAGATGATTGATGACCTTTAAATTCGAGACAAGCGGCGGTGTTTGCTACACAACAAAACTTACACCAGCAGGGACTGGAGTAAGAGTTTGGGGAAGAAGAACACAAAGGAGCATGCCAGTTCTCAGATATGCCAGATTCATTAAAGAATCATGTGCCTTTAAATAAATCAGGAGCCTCACACTCCACCCCGCCCCCTCATCAAGATCAGCATGTAGATCGCCGATCTTGATGAATCGAGGCCTTAATATCTCATTAAGGGTATGTGCACACGATGCAGAAATGCTCAGGATTTTTTCCTGAGCGTTTCTGCATCTCTCTGGCAGGAAAAAACGCATGCGGATTGTACATGCGGTTTCCTGCCAGGGACATGCGGAAATGAAGCGGTCTTCACTTTCATTTCCGCATGCGGGTTGACAAGCGCTTCCAAGCGATTAGCATCACTTGGAAAGTGCTTGTCAACTTCACACTATATAAATCCATGCAGCCGGCATGGATTTATATAGTGTGTGAATGTCAAAAAATAAAAAATAAATCTATACTTTACCCTCTGATGGCCCCCGGTGTCCTGCTTCATCGGTCCCGGCTGCCGGCAGTGAAGACTGTAGGACCTTCCGACGTCAGCGTCACGTGACCCGTCACATGACTCTGACGTCAGCGAAGGTCCTTCTTCATTCAACCGCGAAGTGCCCGGGAAGCCGGCAGGACGCAGCGCGGGCCGTCAGAAGGTGAGAATATATATATTTTTTATTTTATTCTTTTTTTTTTTAATGGTACCTGGGTCTGGATGAGAGTCCTCTCATCCACACCCGGGTACCATCCGCACATTAGACCGCATGAAAAGCGCATCAACATATACAGTGATGCGGATTCCATGCGGTCTAATGCAAGTCAATGGCGGCAAAAGAGCAGCGTTTCCGCAAAATTAATTGACATGCTGCGGATTTTTGACCGCAGCGTTTACGCTGCGGAAAAATCCGCATCATGGGCACAGCACATGCGGATTTCCATTGGGGAACATTGCTGCCCTTCTACCATGCGTTTTTCATGCGTTTCCGCGGCGTTTACGCAACTGCAAAAACGCCGCGGAAACGCATGAAAAACGCATCGTGTGAACTCAGCCTAAATCTGATTTGTGTGGTAAAAAAAAGAGCCGAGGAAGGAGCCTGATTGACTGCATTGCTCCAAACATTGGCTCAATGGTTCTCATCCGGAGCTCCACGGGAGGTACATCATAAAGGATGCAAATAGCCTCTTCACAGAGGAAAAGAACAGGGACTCTAGTGACTAAGAATATACAGTCAAACCAGAACCTTCATTTGCAGACACATATTTATATTCACTGCAAAGCAGAAGAAAAGGTTGGCTGATTGAAAGGCTGTTGATTGGGAGTCTAAGGGGTAAAGTTTATCCTTGTGTAGCAATTTTATCCTTTAGACCCCTCATGAAGTAAGCACAAATTCCAGCCACAGCTCACACAGAAATAATGTGAGTAATCTACGTAACTGAACCTAAATGTGTTGTCCGGTCCAAATTGATAAGTCTGCAGTCGCACTGTGCGCTGCGGAGATTTGCTGATTTCTGACCTGGGACTGGAGGGTATGTATGAGTTGTACATACTGACGGCTATGGCCCGTCTACTAGGCCGTGGCCTTGCTCCATACACTTACATTGAGCGAGGCCACGTCCCATCTAGTGAGGCTGCTGTCCAGTGGGCGTGACTGACTAGAAGACACGGCCTCACTTCATACAAGTGTATGGAGCAAGGCTGCGCGCCCACTGGCTGGGAGCATGTATAACGCATACCTACTCTCCAGTCCCAGGTCAGAAACCGGCGAATCCCCTCAGTGCACAGTGCTTGCGCTGGGGGGATGCATAAGTCTGCAGTCACACAGAATGACACACAGAATGACTGCAGACTTATCGATTCGGCTCAGACCACCCCTTTAATGCACGTCGTTCCATGTCTAGAGACCCCTATGCATTACCACAACCACTCATTCTTCTTCAGTTACATGTGAGAAGTTCTAACAGCAACCCAAGACAAATTGAATCATCCAGTATGTATATTAGATGTGACACCTGCTATTATACAACTCCACTGATAAAGTAAGAAAAACAGATTTACAGCAAGTCTAGGAAATGCAGAAACCTGGTGGTAAATTTCCAACCCGGTTATGTCTATAATGTGGGCAAGTTTTCCCATACGAAATATATACTGTATAATATATATATATATATATATATATATATATATATATATATACAGTACGGACCAAAAGTTGGACACACCTTCTCATTTAAAGATTTTTCTGTATTTTCATGGCTATGAAAATTGTGCATTCACACCGAAGGAATCCAAACTATGAATTAACACATGTGGAATTATATACTTAACAAAAAAGTGTGAAACAACTGAAAATATGTCTTATATTCTAGGTTCTTCAAAGTAGCCACCTTTTGCTTTGATGACTGCTTTGCACACTCTTGGCATTCTCTTGATGAGCTTCAAGAGGTAGTCACCGGAAATGGTCTTCCAACAATCTTGAAGGAGTTCCCAGAGATGCTTAGCACTTGTTGGTCCTTTTGCCTTAACTCTTAGGTCCAGCTCACCCCAAACCATCTCGACTGGGTTCAGGTCTGGTGACTGTGGAGGCCAGGTCAACTGGCGTAGCACCCCATCACTCTTGTTCTTGGTCAAATAGCCCTTACACAGCCTGGAGGTGTGTTTGGGGTCATTGTCCTGTTGAAAAATAAATGATGGTCCAACTAAACGCAAACCGTATGGAATAGCATGCCGCTGCAAGATGCTGTGGGGTAGCCATACTGGTTCAGTATGCCTTCAATTTTGAATGAATAAATCCCCAACAGTGTCACCAGCAAAGCACCCCCACACCATCACACCTCCTCCTCCATGCTTCACAGTGGGAACCAGGCATGTAGAGTTCATCTGTTCACCTTTTCTGCGTCGCACAAAGACACGGTGGTTGCAACCAAAGATCTCAAATTTGGACTCATCAGACCAAAGCACAGATTTCCACTGGTCTAATGTCCATTCCTTGTGTTCTTTAGCCCAAACAAGTCTCTTCTGCTTGTTGCCTGTCCTTAGCAGTGGTTTCCTAGCAGCTATTTTACCATGAAGGCCTGCTGCACAAAGTCTCCTCTTAACAGTTGTTGAAGAGATGTGTCTGCTGTTGGAACTCTGTGTGGCATTGACCTGGTCTCTAATCTGAGCTGCTGTTAACCTGCGATTTCTGAGGCTGCTGACTAGGATAAACTTATCCTCAGAAGCAGAGGTGACTCTTGGTCTTCCTTTCCTGGGGCGGTCCTCATGTGAGCCAGTTTCTTTTTAGCGCGTGATGGTTTTTACAACTGCACTTGGGGACACTTTCAAAGTTTTCCCTATGTTTCACACTGACTGACCTTCATTTCTTAAAGTAATGATGGCCACTCGTTTTTCTTTACTTAGCTGCTTTTTTCTTGCCATAATACAAATTCTAACAGTCTATTCAGTAGGACTATCAGCTGTGTATCCACCAGACTTCTGCACAGCACAACTGATGGTCCCAACCCCATTTATAAGGCATTAAATCCCACTTATTAAACCTGACAAGGCACACCTGTGAAGTGAAAACCATTTCCGGTGGCTACCTCTTGAAGCTCATCAAGAGAATGCCAAGAGTGTGCAAAGCAGTCATCAAAGCAAAAGGTGGCTACTTTGAAGAACCTAGAATATAAGACATATTTTCAGTTGTTTCACACTTTTTTGTTAAGTATATAATTCCACATGTGTTAATTCATAGTTTTGATGCCTTCAGTGTGAATGTACAATTTTCATAGTCATGAAAATACAGAATAATCTTTAAATGAGAAGGTGTGTCCAAACTTTTGGTCTGTACTGTATATACACACAGTGCCTTGTGAAAGTATTTGTCCCCCTTGAACTTTTCTACCTTTTGCCACATTTCTGACTTCAAACATAAAGATATAAAATTCAAATTTTTTGGGAAGAATCAACAACAAGTGGGACACAATCGTGAAGTGGAACGAAATTTATTGGATATTTTAAACTTTTATAAAAAATTAAAAACTGAAAAGTGGGGCGTGCAATATTATTCGGCCCCTTTACTTTCAGTGCAGCAAACTCACTCCAGAAGTTCAGTGAGGATCTCTGAATGATCCAATGTTGTCCTAAATGACTGGTAATGATAAGTAGAATCCACCTGTGTGTAATCGAGTCTCCGTATAAATGCACCTGCTCTGTGATAGTCTCAGGGTTCTGTTTCAAGTGCAGAGAGCATCATGAAGACCAAGGAACACACCAGGCAGGTCCGAGATACTGTTGTGGCGAAGTTTAAAGCCGGATTTGGATACAAAAAGATTTCCCAAGTTTTAAACGTCTCAAGGAGCATTGTGCAAACGATCATATTGAAATGGAAGGAGTATAAGACCACTGCAAATCTACCAAGACCAGGCCGTCCCTCTAAACTTTCATCTCGAACAAGGAGAAGACTGATCAGAGATGCAGCCAAAAGGCCTATGATCACTCTGGATGAACTGCAGAGATCTTCAGCTGAGGTGGGCGAGTCTGTCCATAGGACAACAATCAGTCGTACACTGCACAAATCTGGCCTTTATGGAAGAGTGGCAAGAAGAAAACCATTTCTCAAAGATATCCATAAAAAGTCCTGTTTGAAGTTTACCACAAGCCACATGAGAGACACACCAAACATGTGGAATAAGGTGCTCTGGTCAGATGAAACCAAAATCAAACTTTTTGGCCACAATGCAAAACGATATGTTTGGCGTAAAAGCAACACAGCTCATCACCCTCAAAACACCATCCCCACTGTCAAACTTGGTGGTGGCAGCATCATGGTTTGGGCCTGCGCAGGGACAGGGAAGATAGTTAAAATTGATGGGAAGATGGATGGAGCCAAATATAGGACCATTCTGGAAGAAAACCTATTGGTGTCTGCAAAAGACCTGAGACTGGGACTGAGATTTATCTTCCAACAAGACAATGATCCCAAACATAAAGCAAAATCTACAATGGAATGGTTCAAAAATAAACATATCCAGGTGTTAGAATGGCCAAGTCAAAGTCCAGACCTGAATCCAATCGAGAATCTGTGGAAAGAGCTGAAAACTGCTGTTCACAAACGCTCTCCATCTAACCTCACTGAGCTCGAGCTGTTTTGCAAGGAAGAATGGGCAAGAATTTCAGCCTCTCAATGTGCAAAACTGATAGAGACATACCACAAGAAACTTGCAGCTGTAATCGCAGCAAAAGGTGGCGCTACAAAGTATTAACTCAAGGGGGCCGAATAATATTGCACCCCCACTTTTCAGTTTTTAATTTTTTTAAAAAGTTTAAAATATCCAATAAATTTCGTTCCACTTCACCATTGTGTCACATTTGTTGTTGATTCTTCCCCAAAAAATTTGAATTTTATATCTTTATGTTGAAGCCAGAAATGTGGCAAAAGGTAGAAAAGTTCAAGGTGGCCAAATACTTTCACAAGGCACTGTATATATATAATATATATATATATATATATATACATATATATATATATATATATATATATACAGTACAGACCAAAAGTTTGGACACACCTTCTCATTTAAAGATTTTTCTGTATTTTCATGACTTTGAAAATTGTACATTCACACTGTAGGCATCAAAACTATGAATTAACACATGTGGAATTATATACTTAACAAAAAAGTGTGAAACAACTGAAAATATGTCTTATATTCTAAGTTCTTCAAAGTATCCACCTTTTGCTTTGATGACTGCTTTGCACACTCTTGGCATTCTCTTGATGAGCTTCAAGACGTAGCCACCGGAAATGGTTTTCACTTCACAGGTGTGCCCTGTCAGGTTTAATAAGTGGGATTTAATGCCTTATAAATGGGGTTGGGACCATCAGTTGTTTTGTGCAGAAGTCTGGTGGATACACAGCTGATAGTCCTACTGAATAGACTATTAGAATTTGTATTATGGCAAGAAAAAAGCAGCTAAGTAAAGAAAAATGAGTGGCTATCATTACTTTAAGTAATGAAGGTCAGTCAGTCTGAAAAATTGGGAAAACTTTCAAAGTGTCCCCAAGTGCAGTTGCAAAAACCATCAAGTGCTGCAAAGAAACTGTCTCACATGAGGACCGCCCCAGGAAAGGAAGACCAAGAGTCACCTCTGGTTCTGAGGATAAGTTTATCCGAGTCACCAGCCTCAGAAATCGCAGGTTAAGAGCAGCTCAGATTCGAGACCAGGTCAATGCCACACAGAGTTCTAGCAGCAGACACACCTCTACAACAACTGATAAGAGGAGACTTTGTGCAGCAGGCCTTCATGGTAAAATAGCTGCTAGGAAACCACTGCTAAGGACAGGCAACAAGCAGAAGAGACTTGTTTGGGCTAAAGAACACAAGGAATGGACATTAGACCAGTGGAAATCTGTGCTTTGGTCTGATGAGTCCAAATTTGAGATCTTTGGTTCCAACCACCGTGTCTTTGTGTGACGCAGAAAAGGTGAATGGATGGACTCTACATGCCTGGTTCCCACCGTGAAGCATGGAGGAGATGTGATGGTGTGGGGGTCCTTTGCTTTTGACACTGTTGGGGATTTATTCAAAATTGAAGGCATACTGAACCAGCATGGCTACCACAGCATCTTGCAGCGGCATGCTATTCCATCCGGTTTGCGTTTAGTTGGACTATCATTTATTTTTCAACAGGACAATGACCCCAAACACACCTCCAGGCTGTGTAAGGGCTATTTGACCAAGATGGAGAGTGATGGGGTGCTATGCCAGATGACCTGGCCTCCACAGTCACCAGACCTGACCCCAATCGAGATGGTTTGGGGTGAGCTGGACCACAGAGTGTAGGCAAATGGGCCAACAATTGCTAAGCATCTCTGGGAACTCCTTCAAGATTGTTGGAAGACCATTTCCGGTGACTACCTCTTGAAGCTCATCAAGAGAATGCCAAGAGTGTGCAAAGCAGTCATCAAAGCAAAAGGTGGCTACTTTGAAGAACCTAGAATATAAGACATATTTTCAGTTGTTTCACACTTTTTTGTTAAGTATATAATTCCGGATGTGTTAATTCATAATTTTGATGCCTTCAGTGTGAATGTACAATTTTCAAAGTCATGAAAATACAGAAAAATCTTTAAATGAGAAGGTGTGTCCAAACTTTTGGTCTGTACTGTATATATATATATATATATAATATTCTTTTCCATAAAAACTATAAAAACTATAAACAATAACACATTTCTGTAGTTGTTCATTTCTGCTGCAGAGATTGTGACATAGAGTAGAGCGCAGAAGATGGGAGTATAGAGCGTAAAAAGCAAGCTCAGAACTACAGACTGTGATCTCCATTGAGATATATGAGTTTTCTGTCATTTTTTGTGATGAGAGATCATCAGAGAATTAAATGGATTTTCCAGTTTCAGAAAACCCTTGTCCCCAGCCGCAATTTGTTTAAGAAAAAAAGAAAGGAAACGCTCCAGTCAATCAGTGAGCTCAGCAGATTGTGCCCTCAACTTGGGTAGAACTGTTAAACTCACTGTCATCATGACGTCAGCACTGCAGACAATAACAGACAGTAGTAGTGGTAGAGACTCAACACAGGGAGTGTGAGTAAAGCATAATTTTGTTTTGTTTTTAACCCCTTAACAACATCTGACGTACTAATACGCGTCTGTGCCCTGGGACTTAAGAGCCAGACCCGTATTAGTACGTCATGGCGATCGCGCGCGCACACAGGCTGTGCGGGCGCGATCGCCGCCGGGTGTCAGCTGATTGTCACAGCTGACACCCGATACTATGTGCAGGGAGCGGCCCTGCACCGCTCCCAGCACATTAACCCCCGCGATACTGCGATCGAAGTCGATCAAAGTCGATTGCAGCATTGCGGGGGCAAGGGGAGGTGATCGCAGATACTCACCTCCTCTTCCGGCTTCCAGCGCTGTCTGCAAAGGCTTCCCGGGTGTTGCCATGACGACCCGATGTCGTCATGACAACATCCGGGTCACCAGACAGCAGGAAGATTGTTTGGACATGCGCAGTGCATCTCCAAACAATCTTCTCCCCGTCCAGCGCTGACAGCCTGCATGACACAGGGATGGTGCTGCATTCCTGTGCCATGCAGGCGATCAGAGAAAAAAAAATGAAAGTCCCAGAGTGGGACAGAGTAAAAAAGTGTAAAAACACCCAGAAAGTGAAAAAAAAAAAAAAAATTGCAAAAAAATAAAAAAAAATAATCCACCAAAAATAAAAATATAATGTACCCATCAATAAATATTATTATAAAAAAAAACAATAAAAGTACACATATTTGGTATTGCCGCGTCCGGAACAACTTGACCTATAAAACTGTCCCACTAGTTAACCCCTTCAGTGAACACGGTAAAAAAAAAAAAAAAAAAAACGAAGCAAAAAACAATGCTTTATCACCATACCGCCAAACAAAAAATGGAATAACTCGCGATCAAAAAGACGCATATAAATAAAAATGGTACCGCTGAAAACGTCATCTCGTCCCGCAAAAAAACAAGCCAACATACAGCTCCATCAGCCAAAAAATAAAAAAGTTATAGCTCTCAGAATAAAGCTATGCTAAAAAATATTTTTTTCTATAAAATTGCTTTTATTATGTAAAAGTGCAAAACATAGAAAACCGATATAAATGTGGTACCGCTGTAAACGTACTGACCCGAAGAATAAAGCTACCTTATCAATTTTACCACACATGGAACAGATTAAAAAAAAAACAAAAAAAACACAATTCCTGAATTGTTGTTTTTTGTTTATTCTGCCTCCCAAAAATCGGAATAGAAAGCGATCAAAAAATGTCACGTGCCTGAAAATGGCACCAATAACAACATCAACTCATCCCGCAAAAAACAAGCCATCACATGACTGTCTGCCAAAATCTGGAAAAATTATAGCTCTCAAAATATGGCGATGCAAAAACTAGATTTTACAAAAAATGCGTCTTTTAGTGTGTGACAGCTTTCAGTCATAAAAACCCCATATGATTCTGGTACTGCTGTAATCACATCGACCCGAAGAATAAAGTCGTCTAATCACTTATACCGCACGAGGAACGGCGTCGAAAATAAACTCTTGGGTGAGGATTGGGCTAGGGTTAGGGCTGGGTTTGGGGTTAGGGTTGTGCTAGGGTTAGGGTTGTGCTAGGGTTAGGGTTGTGCTAGGGTTAGGGTTGTGCTACGGTTAGGGCTGGGGTTGGGGTTGGGGTTAGGGTTGAGGTTAGGGTTGTGATGGGGTTGGGATTTTTTTCAAAAGAAAAAAAGATGACGATATGGCGACTAGTGTTGAGCGCAAGTGCTCGCTACTTGAGTTTGCATCGGGTGCTCTGGTATGCATTGAGTATCGTGGGTATTTGAGTGACATGCTCGAGTCTCTGCCCCATAGGCTTCGCGGCCAAAAAAACTTTACAGGGATTGCCTGCCATGCACAAGCGATCCCCGCATGTTTTTTCTTGGGTGTCTAATAACCGTGAAACATGCGGAGCAGGGACTCGAGCATGTCACTCGAGCACACGCTGTACATGGTGCATACCTGAGTACCCGATGCAAACTCAAGTAGTGAGCACTTACGCTCAAGACTAATGACAACTTATTCAATATGATGACCTAATGTAAACAAATTCTGTGTCGTACCTCTGGGTTCAAAATGTTCACTATACACCTTAATAAAATCCTTGAGGGGTATAGTTTCCAAAATGGGGTCACTTGTGGGGGAGCTCCACTGTTTAGGCACATCACGGGCTCTCCAAATGCGACATGGTGTCCGCTAACAAATTGAATGGAAAATCGGCTCAAATTGTTAGCGGACGCCATGTTGCATTTGGAGAGCCCCTGCGTGCCCAAACATTGGAGCTCCCCCACAAGTGACCCCATTTTGGAAACTAGACCCCCCAAGGCACCTATCTAGATGCATAGTGAGCACTTGGAACCCCCAGGTGCTTCACAAATTGATTCATAAAAATGAAAAAGTGTTTTTTTTTTCACTTTTTCATTTTTATGAATCAATTTGTGAAGCACCTGGGGGTTCCAAGTGCTCACCATGCATCTAGATAGGTGCCTTGGGGGATCTAGTTTCCAAAATGGGGTCACTTGTGGGGGAGCTCCAATGTTTGGGCACACAGGGACTCTTCAAATGCAACATGGTGTCCGCTAACAAATTGTCGGCTCAAATTGTTAGCGGACACCATGTTGCGTTTGGAGAGCCTCTGTGTGCCCAAACTTTGGAGCTCCCCCACAAGTGACTCCATTTTGGAAACTAGACCCCCCAAGGCACCTATCTAGATGCATAGTGAGCACTTGGAACCCCCAGGTGCTTCACAAATTGATTCGTAAAAATGAAAAAGTGAAAAAAAAAACACTTTTTAATTTTTATGAATCAATTTGTGAAGCACCTGGGGGTTCCAAGTGCTCACTATGCATCTAGATAGGTGCCTTGGGGGGTCTAGTTTCCAAAATGGGGTCACTTGTGGGGAGCTCCAATGTTTGGGCACACAGGGGCTCTCCAAACGCAACATGGTGTCCGCTAACAATTTGAGCCGACAATTTGTTAGCGGACACCATGTTGCATTTGAAGAGTCCCTGTGTGCCCAAACATTGGAGCTCCCCCACAAGTGACCCCATTTTGGAAATTAGACCCCCCAAGGCACCTATCTAGATGCATAGTGAGCACTTGGAACTCCCAGGTGCTTCACAAATTGATTCATAAAAATTAAAAAGTGTTTTTTTTTTCACTTTTTCATTTTTACGAATCAATTTGTGAAGCACCTGGGGGTTCCAAGTGCTCACTATGCATCTAGATAGGTGCCTTGGGGGGTCTAGTTTCCAAAATGGGGTCACTTGTTGGGGAGCTCCAAAGTTTGGGCACACAGGGGCTCTCCAAATGCAACATGGTGTCCGCTAACAATTTGAGCCGATTTTCCATTCAATTTGTTAGTGGATACCATGTTGCATTTGGAGAGTCCCTGTGTGCCCAAACATTGGAGCTCCCCCACAAGTGACCCCATTTTGGAAACCAGACCCCCCAAGGCACCTATCTAGATGCATAGTGAGCACTTGGAACCCCCAGGTGCTTCACAAATTGATTCATAAAAATGAAAAATTGTGTTTTTTTTCACTTTTTCATTTTTACGAATCAATTTGTGAAGCACCTGGGGGTTCCAAGTGCTCACTATGCATCTAGATAGGTGCCTTGGGGGGTCTAGTTTCCAAAATGGGGTCACTTGTGGGGGAGCTCCAATGTTTGGGCACACAGGGGCTCTCCAAACGCAACATGGTGTCCGCTAACAATTTGAGCCGATTTTATATTCAATTTGTTAGCGGATATCATGTTGCATTTGGAGAGTCCCTGTGTGCCCAAACATTGCAGCTCCCCCACAAGTGACCCCATTTTGGAAACTAGACCCCCCAAGGCACCTATCTAGATGCATAGTGAGCACTTGGAACCTCTAGCTGCTTCACAAATTGATTCGTAAAAATGAAAAAGTGAAAAAAAAACCCACATTTTTATTTTTACGAATCAATTTGTGAAGCACCTGGGGGTTCCAAGTGCTCACTATGCGTCTAGATAGGTGTCTTGGGGGGTCTAATTTCCAAAATGGGGTCACTTGTGGGGGAGCTCCAATGTTTGGGCACACAGGGGCTCTCCAAACGCAACATGGTGTCCGCTAACAATTTGAGCCGATTTTCCATTCAATTTGTTAGCGGATACCATGTTGCATTTGGAGAGTCCCTGTGTGCCCAAACATTGGAGCTCCCCCACAAGTGACCCCATTTTGGAAACTAGAACCCCCAAGGCACCTATCTAGATGCATAGTGAGCACTTGGAACCCCTAGGTGCTTCACAAATTGATTCGTAAAAATGAAAAAGTGAAAAAAAAAACACTTTTTCATTTTTATGAATCAATTTGTGAAGCACCTGGGGGTTCCAAGTGCTCACTATGCATCTATATAGGTGCCTTGGGGGGTCTAGTTTCCAAAATGGGGTCACTTGTGGGGGAGCTCCAATGTTTGGGCACACAGGGGCTCTCCAAACACAACATGGCGTCCGCTAATTATTCAAGCAAATTTTACAATCAAAAAGTCAAATGGCGCTCCTTCCCTTCCGAGCCCTGCCGTGCGCCCAAACAGTGTTTTTTCCCCACATATTGGGTATCTGCGTGCCCAGGGGAAATTGCACAACAAATTTTGCGGTCCATTTTTTTCTTGTTACCCCTGTGAAAGTAAAAAAAATTGGGTCTAAAGTAACATTTTTGTGAAAAAAGTTAAATGTTCATTTTTTTCTTCCACATTCAAAAAATTCCTGTGAAGCACCTGAAGGGTTAATAAAGTTCTTGAATGTGGTTTTGAGCACCTTGAGGGGTGCAGTTTTTAGAATGGTGTCACTTTTGGGTATTTTCTGTCATAAAGACCTTTCAAAGTGACTTCAAATGTGATGTGGTCCCTAAAAATATGGTTTTGTAAATTTTGTTGGAAAAATGAGAAATCACTGGTCAACTTTTAACCCTTATAGCTCCCTAACAAAAAAAAATTTTGTTTCCAAAATTGTGCTGATGTAAAGTAGACATGTGGGAAATGTTATTTATTAACTCTTTTGTGTGACATATCTCTCGGATTTAAAGGCATAAAAATTCAAATTTTGAAAATTGCTAAATTTTCAAAATTTTTGCCAAATTTCCATTTTTTTCACAAATAAACGCAAGTGATATCGAAGAAATTTTACCACAATCATGAAGTACAATATGTCACAAAAAAACAGTCTCAGAATCAGGGGGATCCGTTGAAACGTTCCAGAGTAATTACCTCATAAAGTGACAGTGGTCAGAGTTGTAAAAATTGGCCTGGTCATTAACGTGCAAACCACCCTCGGGGCTTAAGGGGTTAAACAAACTGCATCTGGGGATGCGGGTTTTCTGAAGCCGGAAAGCCCCTTTAACCATCAATCCTGGCTGCATTGCCACAGGGCATTCTGTATTGTATATCAGTGTTGTGAATGACATTTCAAGAAACATAATTGTCATTCTGCATGCAAAATCATAAATTTGTCAGTGCTGCCGATTTGATCCTTTTGTAATGCAAAGGGTGAAATGTGCAGTTTACCCACATCATGTCTGCAATGAAATGGACGGTTTTAGTTACCGCCACACACTTCCATATGTCTATGCCTTTTTAAATTATATATACATCCTTTAAACCTTGTGTATATATCATTATACAAATCCTAAAATCTCACTCATGCAATTATATATATATATATATATATATATATATATATATATATATTTTTTTAACCACTGTATGGTATAATAGGGCACATCTTGACATTGTTAAGTTCTGTAGCTTGTGTGCTATTATAAAGAATATAAGAATTGCACTATAATTACACACTGGTGCACTGCAACGCAGCACTTCAGCTGATCAGAAGACTGAAAGTTGTCAATTGGATATAATGATCTTATGTTCCCTGAAGGAAGCCACAGTCAAAATAATAATTATGGTAACTGTACTTGGTCAGTGGTGTCTAAATGTAGTCAGGAATCTGGGACTAAGGCTGTGTGCCCACGATGCGTTTTTTAAGCGTTTCCGCAGCGGCAAAAACGCTGCAGAAACACTTAAAAAACTCATGGTAGAAGGCCTGCCATGTTCCCCAATGATAATCTGCATGTGCTGTGCACATGCTTCGGAAATTTCTGCTGCGGATTATCATTGCGGAAAAAAACGCAGCACTAACAATTATTTTGCGGATGTGCTGCATTTTCGCCGCCATTAACTTGCATTAGATCGCATGGATTCCGCATCACTGTATATGTAGATGCACATTCCATGCTTTCTAATGTACGGATGGTACCCAGGTCTAGAGGAGAGGAGACTCTCCTCCGTACCTGGGTACCATAGAAAACTGTAAAAAAAAAGAATAAAATAAAAAATAAATATATACTTACCTTCTGGCGGCCCGCGATGCGCTCCTCCTCTCATGCCAGCAAGGGAGAACGGAGGGAAAGCAGGACACCGGGGGCCATCAGAGAGTAAGTATATATTTATTTTTTTGACATTCTCTCAGGGTCACACTATATAAATCCATGCCGTTTGCATGGATTTATATAGTGTGACCAAGTTGACAAGCACTTTCCAAGTTGACAAGAATGCTCTTGTCAACCCGCATGCGGAAATGCAAGTGAAGAACGCTTCACTTCCGCATGTGCCTGGCAGGAAAAACGCATGTACAATCCGCAATCGTTTTTTTCTGCCAGGGAGATGCAGAATCGCTCAGGAAAAATCCTGAGCATTTCTGCATCGTGGGCACATAGCCTAATTGTCACTGTAACAGTAGAGGAGCAAATTGGGGCATATTTATCAATGCAGTTTGGCTAGTTTTATAATATAGTTCAACTGAAAAGAATGGTGTTCGGCCTGAATAAAATTTTAAATGTGTTTAAGGTAGCATTTCAGCATTTTTTTGTATTAATGGTTTTGTCCATGTACAGGTGCTTCTCACAAAATTAGAATATCATCAAAAAGTTAATTTATTTCAGTTTTTCAATACAAAAAGTGAAACTCATATATTATATAGAGTCATTATAAGCAGAGTGATCTATTCCAAGTGTTTATTTCTGTTAACGTTGATGTTTATGGCTTACAGCCAATGAAAACACAAAAGCCATTATCTCAGTAAATTAGAATACTTTATAACAGCTTGAAAAATGATTTTAAAATCCGAAATGTTGGCCTACTGAAATGTATGTTCAGTAAATGCACTCAATACTTGGTCGGGGCTCCTTTTGCATCAATTACTGCATCAATGTGACGTGGCATGGAGGCGATCAGCCTTTGGCACTGCTGAGGTGTTATGGAAGCCCAGGTTGCTTTGATAGCAGCCTTCAGCTCGTCTGCATTGTTGGGTCTGGTGTCTCTCATCTTCCTCTTGACAATACCCCATAGATTCTCTATGGGGTTAAGGTCAGGTGAGTTTCCTGGCCAATCAAGCACAGTGATACTGTTGTTTTTAAACCAGGTATTGGTACTTTTGGCAGTGTGGACAGGTACCAAGTCCTGCTGGAGAATGAAATTTCCATCTCCAAAAAGCTTATCGGCAGAGAGAAGCATGAAGTGCTCTAAAATTTCCTGGTAGACGACTGCGCTGACTTTGGTCTTGATAAAACACAGTGGACCTACACCAGCAGAAGACATGGCTCCCCAAACCATCACTGATTGTGGAAACTTCACACTAGACCTCAAGCAGCTTGGATTGTGGCCTCTCCACTCTTCCTCCAGGCTCTGGGACCTTGATTTCCAAATGAAATGCAAAATTTACTTTGATCTGAAAACAACACCTTGGACCACTGAGCAACAGTCCAGGTCTTTTTCTCCTTGGCCCAGGTAAGACACTTCTGGCTTTGTCTATTGGTCATGAGTGGCTTGACATAAGGAATGCAATACTTGTAGCCCATGTCCTGGATACATCTGTGTGTGGTGGCTCTTCAAGCAATGACTCCAGCAGCAGTCAACTCCTTGTGAATCTCCCCCAAATTTTTGAATGGCCTTTTCTTAACAATCCTTTCAAGGCTGCGGTTATCCCACTGGAAAAGGCTATTTTTCTTTTATCTTGACCGATTTATGGTTACTTACTAAGCCACTTCTTTGGTTGAATTGAAGAAACCGGATCCCTGTCTTGTGTACCAGCATCTGCCAGCGAGCTGATACCTTACAATTGATGTTGCGAATATGGTCAGAAATCCCAGACACTACAGGTGATGGATGTCTGGAAACTGTATGTCCAGGGTCAATGGCAGCTGTAGCAGTGCAAGCGTGGTCTGAAGCCATGGTGAAGCTAATCAAGCAGCTGGCTCAGGCTAACATACAGCAGCAAGACCAACAAGAGACAAATGAACTTTATGCAGCAGTTTCATCTACACAGCAACAAATACAGCAGCAATAGCAGCAGCAGACGACACTCCAGGCTGAGGCTATCTATGTCAGGGAAGCTTCACCACCTTCAGGGCAAAGCAATGAGATCTTGGTGAGGAAAATCGTGAGAGGGGCATTGCAAAAGATGACTCTGGAGGATGAAGTTGAAGTGTTCCTGGCCGTGCTTGAGATTTGAGAGGGTGAGAGACTGCCTCCGGGGCAGTGGGTGGAGGTTCTGGCGCCATATCTGACCAGGGAACCAAAGAAGGCGTACTTTGATCTGGCCCTGCAGGATGCCAAAGAGTATGATAAACTGAAGGCTGAGATCTTGGTTTGTCTTGGCGTAACTCTGGCAGTCATGGCACAACGCGTGCATCTCTGGGACTATTGTAGGGACAAACCTCCCAGGTCACAGATGTTTGACCTCCTGCACTTAGTGCAGAAGTGGCTGCAACTAGAGACTTGTTCCCCAGCCCAGATGGTCGAGAGAGTTGTAGTTGATCTGTTTATCCACTCTCTTGCCAAGCTGATTCAGTCTTGGGTTGCCCAGGGAGATCCCCAAAATGCAGTTGACCTGGTGGGCCTAGTGGAGAGGTACCAGGCTGTTGAGGGTTCCCATGGTGGTCAAGTGGGAGGAAGGTCATCTTTCTGGGGTTCCCAAAGGGAGGATGGCTCCCAAAAGAAAGGGACTAAATCCACACTGGTGGGGTGTCCAAAGTCCCAGGAGGCATCTGAGTCGCACCTGAGGGATCAGTCCCATTTCACTATCTATTAGAGGTGTCATACCCCTGGCCATATAGTTCCCTGGTATCCCATGAACTTGGAGCCAATGGACTGAGGCATAAGGTGGCATTGCTCCTATTTTGCCTACCCTGCCTCTAGCTCGGGTTCCTCAACCTGGCTAGGGGCTCAGGCATGCCCAGTGTCTATAAACTGGGTGCAAGTGACTGGTCTATTGGACTGAGGGAGTTTGGTAACCCTGGTAAGGACAATACTTCCTCATCTGCTAGTCCCTGGGAAGGTAGAGGGCTTCCGCTGTATCCATGGGGACACTAAGAACTATCCTGTGGTCCGGATTCACATAGGCACGGACTGTGACACTGCATCCCATGAAGTGGGGGCCATCAAGGACTTGTTGCACCCCATTATTAACGACTGGGAGCTTGGCCAACAACTGGGCCGCAGCTAAAGAAACATTGCCACTTGTTGAGGCCAATGAGTTTCTATTTTGTGTACTTGTTGGCAATTAGAATGAGGAAGCATCCGCTGAAGCCAATGTTCATGAGCTGGAGATGTCCACGGGATACTTTGGAAACGCCCAACTCGGGATTTAGCGTTAAAAGGTGGTTTAGAAAATGTGACTGTGTTATATGGGGTTCCTCAGAAGCCAGTAGCCAAGAGTTGGTTCTCTCATTTAGCTATGAATGAAGGAAACAACTCCTATATAGAGTGACAAAGCAAAGGGGTGAGGTGATAGATCATTTATTGGTGCCAAGGCCCTATAGATGCAGGATGTTAGACATGACACATTATCATGTGTTGGTTGTCACCTGGGGGTAGATAAGACCCAGGAACAGATCCTCCAGAGATTCTACTGGCCAGGGTGCTACAGATAAATCGTGAACTACTGTCGGTCCTGACCCCACATGCCAGCTAACTTCTCTGGTGGCTCACTTATGCAGTCCCTTGATACCGTTGCCCACCATCATGTTTGTGTTAACCTGAAACCTTATCGAATTCCAAAAGCCTTCCCTAAAAGTGGCTGGTCCAGTCTCATAGTGTTGGTGCCAAAGCCAGATGGGGAGTGACGGTTCTGCAGCAACAACAGGAAGCTCAATAAGATCTCAAAGTTTGACACCTATCCGATGCCCCTGGGAGATGAGCTAATTGAGAGGCGAGGGCCAGCTCAATACATCTCCACCCTGGACCTTACGAAAAATGACTGGCATATTCCACAGTCCAAAGAGGCCAAGGAGAAGACGGCCTTCTTGACACCCGATGGGTGTTTCCAGTATGTCAGGATGCCATTTAGGTTGCATGGAGCTCCGGCCGCTTTCCAGAAACTCATGGACCGGATCCTAGCACCCCACAAGAAGTACGCAGCGGCCTACCAGGATTACATCATGATATTCAGCCAGGATTGGGGAAGTCAAATGAGCAAAGCACAGGTGATACTTGATGCTCTAAAGAAGGCGGGCTTTTCCATCAATGTGAAGAAATGTGCCATGGGGATGGAGGAAGCCAAGTACTTGGGCTATGTCCTAGTCAAGGGCTTGATCAAACCCAAAATAAATAAAGTAGATGCAATCCATAGTTGAACACAACCTCTTACAAAGAAGCAGGTCAGAGCATTCCTGGGCAACGTAGGCTACTACTGACAGTTTAGCCCTAACTTCGCCATGATAGCAGCCCCTCTGATGGACCTCCTTAAAGGGACGAAGTCGGCTATGACTAAGTGGTCCCCAGAAGCTGAGGTGGCCTTCTATGAACTGAAGCTAGCCCTGTGTAAACAACTAGTTTTGTTGGCTCAGGTGTTCTCCAAGGAATTTGTGGTCTAGATGGACTGGCCTGGGCGCTGTCTTGTCTCAGGAGATTAATGGTGAAGAGCACCCAGTAATGTACGTAAGTCATAAGCTTCTTCCTGCGAGAAGAACTATTCCATAGTGGAGAAGGAATGTTCAGTCATCAAGTGGGCATTGTACACTCTGAGATACTACCTGTTAGGTAGAAAGTTCAGGTTAGTGTCAGACTATACCCTGCTGAGGTGGATCCAGTAGAAGAAGAGAAACAATGCCCGAGTAACTTGGTGGTTCCTAACCTTTCAGGATTTTAGTTTTTGAGTGCAGCATAGGCCCGGGATTCAACATGGAAATGCAGATGCCCTACCACGGGTCTATTGTATGCAGGCAGAAGGTGCCAATTTCCCCCGGATTTATGCAGATGGGGGATATGTAAGGTGGCAGCTGGACTGGTCCTTGATGGGAGGTATGTGTTCCTAAGGTGCCAAGCCTCGGTGATGTAGGACCCTGAGAAGCAGGTTCCAGATCATTTTGTGCTGAGAAGTTTTTTCTATGGGTCTGTGGGTTTTGCAAGCAGCTGAAAGAGCTGGATGAGATCATATGCTCATTTACCTCCAGTTACTGGTCTTGGAACGGGCTATAAAAGGCAGTTCACCTGCCTCATTTGGTTTCTGTTAGTAGACGTTGACTCAATCTTTGCATTGTGTGTGCCACACTAAACATGGAGAACAGAAAGAGGAGAAGAGAACTGTCTGAGGACGTGAGAAACAAAATTATTGAAAAATATCAACAATCTTAAGGTTACAAGTCGATCTCCAGAGATCTTGATATTCCTTTGTCCATGGTGTGCAACACAATCAAGAAGTTTAGAACCGATAGCATTGTAGCTAATCTCCATGGATGTGTGGGCGGCAGAGGAAATGAATGAAAGGTTGCAATGCAGGATAGTCTGGATGGTGGATAAGCAGCTCCAATCAAATTCCAAAGAAATTTAAAGTTGTCCTGCTGGCTCAGGTTTCATCAGTGTCAGTGTGAACCATCTGTCGACATTCGAATGAAATTAAATGCTATGGCAGGAGACCCAGGAGGACCCCACTGCTGACACAGATACATTTTGGCAAACAGTAGTCTAGCTTTTTTATGTATGTGAGTAAGCCAAAATCCTTCTGGGAAAGCATCTTGTGGACAGATGAGACCAAGATAGAGCTTTTTGGTAAAGCACATCATTCTGTTTACCGAAAACGGAATGAGGCCTACAAAGAAAAGAACACAGTACCTACGGTCAAATATGGTGGAGGTTCAAAGATGTTTTGGGGTTGTTTTGCAGCCTCTGGCACTGGGTACCTTGTGTGCAAGAGAATATAGATTCAAAGCAACTTTTCATTGTGCTGCTGGTAAGTCCACGTGGAAGGATGAACTCAGGATGAGAAATTTCAATAAAGGATTTTTATTTAAGGTTATAAAATCAATACACCAAGCACCAAGCTGACTCAGAGATGGAAAAAAATAGCCGATAATCCCTGATCGTACTCCTGGAGTGTTTAAATGCAATACAAAATAGCCTGTGAGGCTATTTGCCATAGTCTCACTTCTTTTACTCATGACCCAAGAGGTGAAATTTTTCCAATCAAAAGCCATATGTTTTGTTCCAGTAATTTCATTATATACTGTATGTCATTATTTGCTCTTGTAAAAAAATATATGTCGGGAGAACTATTCAGCCTCTACACAAGAGGCTGAGTTCTCATAGATTTAACATTTCAAATGGTTTTCTCAAACACAGGTTGTCTCGCCATTGCACAGTCAAGCATAATAAACAACACAGGCAACTACGAATTTTTCCAATAGAACAGATTCCCCCACATATGCAAAATTGTATAGAGCAGTTGAATAGGAAAGAGATATATTGGATACATACTCACAATACACTCACCCCGTATGGACTCAATAAGATCACAGATGTATTTCTGTAATTATGCATTTTTATAACAACATACAATTGTCTTCAATTTATATATATATATATATATATATATATATAAATATATATATATATATACATATATATATAGATAATCATATATATATATTTTTTATAATTTTTTATATTTCCGTAACCTATGAAAAAAATTCTAATAATTCTCTGCAATCAACTCGCTAATTTTTGACTTTTTATTGATGTCTAGAAATAGTTAATAATTTAAACCCAATATACTCACTTTGAATGGACTCAATGACTCACAGATGTCATTTTATATATTTTTGTATTTTTATAATAACTTTATATTTGTGTTTAATATTTTACATATATGGACACTTACTGTATATGCATTTTATACACATACATTTTCACATTTCCATAACCTTTTTGAATTTCATTATAACCATTCTTTTAAATCAACTCTCTAATTATTGAGTTCTTATTGATGTTTAGCAACAGTCAATAATATTACTGGTGTTTTTTTCATTCTCGGTCCTTTTTTCCGGGGGTTGTTTTTCCGCCTGTCTTCTTTTGGTGTCGTTTTTTTGTGCAGGGTGCCGTTTGTCCTCCATCCCGCTCGCGTGTGGTCTTTTTTGCTCCTGGTTTCGGGTTCACCACTCGGTAACAGGATCCAGTGTAGTAAATCCTTCAACATAGTCCTTGCAGCTTATTTCCAGCTACTGCATTCAAAGGACAGCAGAATGGACTGCAGAATTTCCTGTTATACCTTCTCTTTTGGCACCAGAGCTTTAGGATATCATAGCCTGGGGTGACACTTCACCTAACTAACAAGATTTGTTAACAAAATAATAGATCTGACTTAGTTCGAAACTAGTTTGATAGGATGCATTTCTAATATGATATTTTAAAACATTTTCTCAGTGTATATAATTATATTTATTTATTTTAATTGTTTACCAAAGATGGTGTTATTTATCTTTTAAAAGCGCTTTAGATGCTTTGTTTTTCAGAATTTTTTCGGGATTTGTGCAATATGCTGACACGCTGTGATTAAGCTCTGACAGTGGCTTTGTCATGTGTTTTCCTTTTGGCGCTTTTTTTTTAATTTCTGAGGTATATAACTGATGGTCTGTAATGTTTCTCCAGTTTGGTTATACCCTGTTCTGATGAAGAAATTGGATAAACTTCGAAATGCGTTGATTTTATAATCTTGAATAAAAATCCTTTATTGGAACTTCTCATCCCGAGTTCATCCTTCCACGTGGACTTACCATCAGCACAAGGAAAAGCCGCTTTGAATCTATATGCTCTTTGATCTGGTCCATTTGACCTATGGTTCTGCAGCAGCTGATACATGTTTTTATATTGTTGCAGACTGCAACGTTCCAAGGTGAGCATGTAATCGTATTTATTGTTTGTCTGCTGTCTCTAACATCATGTCCTCCCTCTATCTTAAACTGAATCTCTGCAAAACTGAACTTCTTGTATTTCTCCCCTCTACTAACCTAACATCGAAATTATCTTGGAAGGTTCAACCATAACTCCCAAGCAGCACGCCCGCTGCCTTGGGGTCATATTCGACACTAAACTTTTCTTTACTCCCTATATCCAATCACTCACTCACTCTTGTCACCTGCATCTTAAAAACATCTCCAGAATCTGACCTTTTCTCACCTTTGAAACTGCTAAAACTCTTTCTGTCGCTCTTATTCACTCTTGTCTGGACTACTGCAACTCTCTTCTGATCGGTCTCCCTCTTACCAAACTTTCTCCTCTCCAATCTGTCCTGAATGCGGCAGCCAGGGTCGTATTTCTGTCCAGCCGCTTCACCGATGCCTCCATCTTGTGCCAGTCATTACACTGGTTGCCCATTCGCTACAGGGTCCAATATAAACTCATCGCTCTCACCCACAAAGCTCTCCACAGTTCTGCACTGCCTTATATCTCCTCTCTCATCTCTGTCTATCGCCCTACGCGTGCCCTCCGTTCCACAAATGATCTAAGGCTAACATCCCCCATAATCAGAACCTCGCACCTCCATCTCCAAGACTTCTCTCGTGCTACATTCTCTGGAATGCTCTACCCCAGACGATCCGATTGATGCCTAGCCCCCACGTCTTCAAGCGCGCTTTAAAAACCCAAACCCCTTTACAACCTGTGACGTCTTAGTACGTCACAGGCTACCTTCCCCGGTTCAGCGGGGGCTCCGGCGATGAGCCCGCACTGAACCGAGCACATGTTAGCTGATTATTACAGCTGACATGTGCCTGCAACAGCCGCGAGTGGAATCGCGATCCACCCGCGGCTGTTAACATGTTAAATGCCGCTGTCAATCTCCGACAGCGGCATTTAACGCGCGCTTCTGGGAAGCGCGTCCTAAGCCCCGCCCATCGGCGACCCCGTCACTTGATCGTGGGTCACCGATGGGTGCGCATGACAACCCAGGGTCTGCAGCAGACGCCTGCAGTTGTCATGAGCTGGTCGCTATGAGCGCCACCTAGTGGTCGGCGCTCATAGCACAGGACCAATTCTGCTATATACAGGGGATCTGCTGATCCCCTGTATGTAGCAGAGGCGATCGGATAGTTGCTGCTTCTAGTCTTCTATGGAGACTATAGAAGCATGCAAAAAAAAAAAGTTTTTAAAAATATAAAAAAAATTTAAAAAATATAAAATTTAAATCACCCCCCTTTCGCCCCATTCAAAATAAAATATATTTTTAAAAAAACTACATACACATATTTGGTATCACCGCATTCAGAATCGCCAGATCTATCAATATAAAAAAAATAATAATTCGAACGGTAAACGGCGTAACGAGAAAAAAATTCTAAACGCCAGAATTACATTTTTTGGTCGCCGCAAAATTGCAATAAATGCAATAACTGGCGAACAAAACATCGGATCTACCCCAAAATGGTATCAATAAAAACGTCAGCCCGGTGCGCAAAAAATAAGCCCTCACCCAGCCCCAGATCCCAAAAAATGGAGACGCTACAGGTCTTAGAATATGGCGCTATTTTTTTATTTATTTTTTTACCAAATTTTGGAATTTTTTTTCACCACTTAAATAAAAAAGAACCTATACATGTTTGGTGTCTAAGAACTCGTAATGACCTGGAGAATAAGAATGGCAGGTCAGTTTTAGCATTCAGTGAACGTAGTAAAAAAAATAAATAAAAAACAACTGTGGTATTGCACTTTTTTTGCAATTTCACCGCACTTGGAATTTTTTTCCCGTTTTCCCGTACATGATATGGTAAAACTAGTGATGGAGTTGAAAAGTACAACTCGTCCCGCAAAAAATAAGTCCTCACACGGCCATATTGACCAAAAAATAAAAACGCTATGGCTCTGGGAACAAGGGGAGCAAAAACCGAAAATGCAAAAACGACAAAACCCAAGGTTGCGAAAGGGACAAGACTACCACCTCAAATAACCAGCAAACTAACTTTCCCCTGTTCCCTCCTAAATATTATTCAGAACCTGCTCCCTACTTTTCATCTGTCTCTACACCCTCCATGCACACGATAACTGCACTCAATACTTGATTATTGCACTTAAACATACGGGCTGATGACCGGATCATGCAGTCTTATATAAAAATCCCTATTTATTATAATTGCGAAACCTGAAAGAACAAGCACTTTTCACCTATTGTGTCCCCCCCATTTCCTTGTAGATTCTAAGCTTGCGAGCAGGGACCTCACTCCTAATGTAACTGTTTAAACTGTCTTTCCTTGTATTGAATTTATTGTCTGTATATGTCCCCGCTTAATTGTAAAGTGCTGCGGAATATGTTGGCGCTATAGAAATAAAAATTATTATTATTATTATTTATTTTATTAAAGTTTTAACCAGTTAAAGCCCTATTTAGTGTTTGTCTTGCTTTCCAGCCTTCTTTCCATTGACTGCGCAAGGCATCATCAAATCTGAAGATTACCAAAGGATTTTGGGTCACAATGTAGTGTCCAGAGTCCGAAAGCTGTGTTTGCATCCTAGGTAATGGGTCTTCCAGCAGGAAAATGACCACCAACATACTTCAAGAAGCCTCCAGAAATTGATGGAAACAAAGGGCTATAGAGTTCCAAAGTGATCAGCAATGAGTCCGGATCTAAATCCTATTGAACACCCGTGGGGAGATCTAAAATTGCTGTTGGTTCAAATATGAGAGATTCGGAGCAGTTTGCAAAAGAGGAGTGGTCCAAAATTACAATTGAGAGCTATAAAAAGCTTGTTGATGGTCATAGGAAGCAATTAATTGTAGTTATTTATTCCAAAGGGAGTACAACCAAATATTAGGTTAAGGGTTTCAACAATTTTGTCCAGACCATTTTGGGGGTTTTGTGTGAAATTATGTCCAATTTGCCTTTTTTTCTCTGCTTTTTGTGTTGTCCCAATACACACAAAGGAAATAAATGTGTATAACAAAACATGTGTAATTACAATGATTTAATTTTCTGGGAGAAATACTTTCTGGAATAATTTCAAGGGTGCCAACACTTTCAGCCATGACTGTATATTGACAACCAGCCATGAAGAGTTGATATATATCTACAATGTAGCAGAATGTTTAGTAGACAAAGTGAGGGTCCTGCACGTAATCGCTGGTCTTGCTTCTGGCAATTACACAATGCCTGTCTTCATGCCCATGAGAAAGGCTCTTAGATTCCCTTTCAAAGTGCAGTGTTAGGCATGCAGATTAGTCCATGGCTTATTATTGGCCTGCATTTTGACACTTGGCAGAGTAACACAGCATATACTGTACCTAGCACTTAAAGTCATAAAGACGAGAGGGATCATAGCTTTAATGAATGAGAGGAATTTTACAAGCCCTTGTATGATTAACTTGCATGATTAACTTATGTACCTACTAACGCTAAAAAATATAAAGAATCTCTTCAGCAAAATATCATAAATGCAAGGTATTTTCATTTCTTTTTGCTTTTGTGCTTTTTATAATTTTCATCAGTCATAAAGGCCTAATTTCTCATGGAGTTAAAGCTCCACCAACTAACCGACCCTTAAACTGGTGATTAGAGAGAGGGAATGGGATTGAAGTATATAAACTATATAAATAGTTTAGTTTAGATAGGTCAAATGTGGTGACCGCTTCCCTTTAAGGCTTTTGTTGTACGGACATGTGACAGGTGCTGCCAATCACATACCTCTGGGGTCATAAATTGGCTGCAGTGGCCACATGCCCATCTCAGGGGTGGGTTTAACAATCTTTGTCTTTGTATCCTACTGCAGACAGGGCAGAGGGGGAGGCTCTTGCTGCAGTTAGTTGTCTTGCAGCCAGACATAGGACAGTTAGAAGAATTGGAACAATACTGATAGAATACTGTGTAGAGTGTTGTGCTCCAGTGTATAAGAAAAACATTGCTGAACTAGAGCAGGTGCAGCGAAGAGCGACCAAGGGTATTAAACAAATGGGTGGACTGCACTACCAAGACCTGTTAATAACAGAAAAAAAGAAAAAGAACCAGAAAAAAATGACCGGCACTTCCAAAACAAGAAATAGGAGTGAACAGGTGCTTACTAGGAGCAGCCATCTCCATATACAACTAACAAACAAAGTAGCACTCTGTAACGCTAAGTATACAAACATGAAATATATGAAATATGAATAGCATTACTGCTGTAGAAATAGAAATAAATTAGAAATCTTAGCGCATAAATTGGCCAATTCATGTGTACCTACCTGTTAGCCGCTATAAGGCGTTTCTCAAAATACCAGGACCCTATCAATATTATCCCACACATAAGCAGACGGATGTCTCTTAAGAGAGGAATTCACATTGATAGGGTCCTGGTATTTTGAGAAACGCCTTATCGCGGCTACCAGGTACAAATGAATTGGACAATTTATGCGCTAAGATTTCTCATTTATTTCTATTTTCTACAGCAGTAATGCTATTCATATTTCATATATTTCATGTTCGCATACTTAGCGTTACAGAGTGCTATTTTGTTTGTTAGTTGTATATGGAGATGGCAGCTCCTAGTAAGCACCTGTTCACACATATTTCTTGTTTTGGAAGTGTCGGTCATTTTTTTCTGTTTCTATGTATTAGTTTGACTGAGTACTCCGCCTCTATGCCACAGGCGATTTCAATTACAGCAGGATCTTATTACCCACATATAAGCAGACTGATGTCTCTTAAGAGTGGAATTCACATTGATAGGGTCCTGGTATTTTGAGAAACACTTTATCGCGGCTACCAGGTACACATGAATTGCCCAATTTATGCTCTAAGATTTCTCATTTATTTCTATTTTCTACAGCAGTAATGCTATTCATATTTCATATATTTCATGTTTGCATACTTAGCATTACAGAGTGCTACTTTGTTTGTTTTCACTCTCTCCTCTATAATCCTTCACTTTCTACTAACCCCCTTAATCCCTATACCTAGTAAGGAACTGGTCATCTCTTCCTCCATCCTCCCCATCCACTATTCCTCAACATACAATCCTGCATCTCTAAGCACAGACAGCCACCTCATGCCCTCTCCTGCTCCCACCTGCTAACACTTTCTCTGCTCCTCCTTACTGCTGGTGATATCTCTCCACATCCCTACAGTCACTTCTACTTTTCATCCTAGATCTAGCACACATTTCCGCAACCTCTCTATCCTTATACCCATCCACCCTTCACCCGCTTCCACTAACAGGAGCTCTATGGAACGCCCACTCCATCTACAACAAAATTTCCTACGTCCACAATCTTTTCATCATTAACAAACTTTCCTTCCTCGCCATCAACGAAACCTGGCTCACCCCCTCTGACACAGCCTCACCAGCTGCACTTTCGTATGGCGGACTCCACCTTTCCCACACCCTCTGCCCCAGCGGCAAGCATGGTGGAGGAGTTGGCTTTCTCCTGTCAGACAACTGCTCATTGTCACATATCCCACAGCCACCCTCCATTTCTCTCCCCTCTTTTGAAGTGCACTGCATGCGCATTTACTCCCCCTCCAACATCCAACTGGCTGTCATCTACTGCCCCCCTGGGCCAGCCACCACCTTCTTAGACTACTTCACTACCTGGCTACTTCATTTCCTTTCCGCTGACATCCCCACTATCATCATGGACGACTTCAACATCCCCTTTGACACTTCCCACTCATCTGTCTCTAATCTTCTATCCCTCCCTTCCTCCTTTGGCCTTGCTCAATGGTCTTCAGCCCCCACTCACAAAGATGGCCACACTCTGGACCTCATTTTCACCTGCCTCTGTTCCCTATCCAACCTCTCTAACTCTTCTCTCCCTCTTTCTGACCACAACTTACTCACATTCTCTCCCCTCTCCAGGTCCACAATCCCACATCCAGAAACTTGCACACCCTCGCAGAAATCTCAAACACCTCAACCTACATTCACTCTCCGAATCCGTCCTCCCTCTTACAGACATAAATTACTTACACGATGCAGATGCTGCTGCTGCCGCCTTCTATAACACCACAACAGCTGCAGCTCTTGAATCGATCTCCCCTCTCATACATACCAAAGCTCGCACAATCAACTGGCAACTCTGGCACACCAGCCTGACTAAAGAACTGAGACGGGCTTCCAGGGTTTCTGAGCAGAGATTCTCTCCAACGAGAACTTCATCACATTCAAACAAGCCCTCACTATTTTTAGGTCCACACTCACTGCAGCAAAACAAACATACTTCTCATCTCTCATATCCTCCCAGTCTCACAAACCTAAATAGATATTCAGGACTTTCAATTCTCTCCTCCGTCCCCCAGCACCTCCTCCCTCCCCACTCATCTTAGCTGAAGACTTTGGCTCATTCTTCAAGCAGAAGATTGACACCATCAGACAAAGCTTTTGCCATAAGTCCCCACAGTCACTCCTCATATCTATTCAACTCTCCTCCTCCAAAACCAGCTTCTCCGCCATAACAGAAGATCAACTTTCCTCTTTACTCTCCAAGTCACATCTCACCACCTGCGAACTTGACCCAATCCTGTCCCACCTCATCCCAAACCTTACTTCAGTCTTCATTCCAATCCTAACCCACCTCTTCAACCTGTCACTAGCAACTGGTGTCTTCCCCTCATGCTTCAAACATGCCTCGATCACACCCATCCTCAAAAAGCCATCCCTTTACCCATCCTCTCTGTCTAGCTATCGCCCCATATCACTTCTCCCCTATGCCTCAAATCTACTGGAACAACACATCCATCTTGAGCTGTCCTCCCACCTCACCTCCTGCTCCCTCTTTGACCGCCTCCAATCTAGCTTCCGACCGCACCATTCTCCAGAAACTGCCCTGACTAAAGTCACCAATGACCTACTAGGCCACTTGTCTGAGCAGTGGATACTGCAGACACCTTTTCAGTGCTGCTTTCTGCAGACTCTCTCATCTCTCGGCATCACAGACTTGGCCCTATCTTGAATCTCCTCATACCTAACAGACCGGACATTCAGTTTCTCCCACTCACACACCATCTCCTCACCTCGCCCCCTATCTGTCGGTGTTCCCCAAGGCTCAGTTCTAGGGCCCCTGCTCTTCTCCATCTACACCTTCGGCTTGGGACAGCTCATAGTCTCACGGCTTTCAGTATCACCTGAAGAGGTGAAGAGGAGAAGAGGGGATGGGAAGAAAAACGCCGGACACGAACATGCAACCAGAGAACATACTAATGAAAGATATGAAGTGCGACAAAGAAGGTCCAAGACAAGATGCTTGGAAGGGAGGTAAGAAAATTTCTAATACAATCCACAGGGAGAAGATTGGAACAAAACAAAATCGTGTAAACTGCGTGCTAGCAAATGCCAGGAGCCTGACAAACAAGATGGATGAACTGGAAGCAGAAATATCTACAGGTAACTATGACATAGTGGGAATAACCGAGACATGGTTAGATGAAAGCTATGACTGGGCAGTTAACTTACAGGGTTACAGTCTGTTTAGAATGGATCGAAGAAGTCGGAAAGGGGGTGGAGTCTGTCTATATGTAAAGACGTGTCTAAAGCCTACAATACGGGAGGATGTATGGGAGGGAAATGAGGAGGTCGAGTCCTTATGGGTGGAGATACATGGGGCAAAAAACAATAACAAAATTATCATAGGAGTCTGTTATAAACCACCAAATATAGCAGAAGCCACGGAAAGTCTATTAATGAGACAAATAGACGAAGTAGCAAAAAATAACGAGGTGATTATTATGGGGGACTTCAACTACCCCGATATAGACTGGGAAACCGAAAGCTGTAGATCTCAGAAAGGAAACAGGTTTCTGTCAATTATCAAAGACAATTATTTGTCACAACTTGTGCAGGAACCAACTAGAGGGACGGCCCTTTTAGACTTAATATTAACTAACAGGCCAGACAGAATAACTGAGGTGCAGGTCGGGGGGCACCTGGGAAATAGTGACCACAACATTATACAATTCCACATGTGCTTCAGTAGGGTGCCCAGCAAGGGAGTCACAAAAACACTGAACTTCAGGAGGGCAAAGTTTGATCAGCTAAGAGATGCCCTTCACCTTATAGACTGGGATAGTATCTTCAGTAATAGGAACACGGATAGAAAATGGGAAATTTTCAAAACAGTCCTACATAGTCACTGTAGAAGGTACATACCTTATGGGAATAAAAGGGCGAGGAATAGGAGGAAGCCAATGTGGCTAAATAAGGAAGTCAAGAGGGCAATGAAAAACAAAAAAAGGGCTTTCGGTAAACTTAAATAAGAAGGCAGCGAGGAAGCGCTAATATCTTATAGGGAAAAAAACAAAATCTGTAAGAAACAAATAAGAATAGCAAAAGAGGAGACAGAGAGACTAATTGCCAAGGAAAGTAAAACGAATCCCAAACTGTTCTTTAACTATATAAACAGTAAAAGGATTAAAACTGATGGCGTTGGCCCATTGAAAAATAACCTGGGTAAAATCATAGAGGGCGATGAGGGTAAAGCAAACCTACTCAATAGCTTCTTCTCCACTGTTTTCACAAAAGAAAACAATTTATCGGAGGAAATGCAGAGTGATAAAGTAAACCCTCCACTAAATATCACCCACCTAACCCAGGAGGAAGTTCAGAAACGCCTAAATAATATCAAAATAGACAAGTCACCAGGCCCAGATGACATACACCCCCGGGTACTAAAAGAATTAAGTAATGTGATAGACAGGCCACTGTATCTTATATTCAAGCACTCTTTATGGACAGGGACTGTCCCACTAGACTGGCGCCAAGCAAATGTGGTACCAATATTCAAAAAGGGGTCTAAAAGTGACCCTGGGAACTATAGACCAGTCAGCTTAACGTCTGTTGTGGGTAAATTGTTTGAAGGATTTCTTAGAGATGCTATTGTAGAATATCTTAATGATAATAACTGTCTAACTCAATATCAACATGGATTCATGAGGGATCGCTCCTGCCAAACAAACCTGATCGCCTTCTACGAGGAGGTGAGCTCACAGCTGGACCGGGGAGAGTCAGTGGATGTTGTATACCTTGACTTCTCCAAAGCGTTTGATACTGTGCCACACAAAAGGTTGGTATATAAAATGAGAATGCTTGGTCTGGGGGATAATGTGTGCAAGTGGGTAAATAGCTGGCTGAGTGATAGAAAGCAGAGGGTGGTTATCAATGGAGTAAGCTCAGGGTGTGTCAGGGTTACTAGCGGGGTGCCTCAAGGGTCTGTCTTGGGCCTATATTATTTAATATATTTATTAATGATCTAGTGGAAGGGTTGCATAGTAAAATAGCAATATTTGCAGATGATACTAAACTTTGTAAAGTAGTTAATACAGATGAGGATAGGGCACAGCTACAGGAGGATTTAGATAAATTGGGGAGTTGGGCCAAAAAATGGCAAATGTGGTTCAATGCCGATAAATGTAAGGTCATGCACATGGGAAAGAAAAACAGCAGTCACCCATACATATTAAATGGGAAACCGTTGGGGAAATCTGACATGGAGAAGGACCTGGGCGTCTTGGATAACAGCAAATTAAATTGGAGTGCCCAGTGTCAGGCAGCAGCTGCAAAGGCAAATAGAGTCATGGCATGCATCAGAAGAGGAATAGGGGCATATGATGAGAACATTGTTCTTCATCTGTATAAAGCGCTGGTAAGGCCGCACTTAGAATATTGTGCACAGTTCTGGGCTCCGGTGCTCAGGAAAGACATATTGGAGCTAGAGAGGGTACAAAGGAGGGCGACTAAGGTAAAAAAGGGAATGGAGAGACTAGAATACCCAGAGAGGTTGTCAAAATTAGGCCTATTTACGTTGGAAAAGAGAAGGCTTAGGGGAGACCTCATAAACATGTATAAATACATCAGGGGGCAGTACAGAGATCTCCCCCATGACCTGTTTATACCAAGGATGGTGACAAAGACGAGGGGGCACACTATGCGTCTGGAGGAAAGGAGGTTCCTGCACCAGCATAGAAGGGGATTCTTTACGGTCAGAGCCGTGAGACTCTGGAACTCTCTGGGAGAGGAAGTGGTGATGTCCAACTCACTTAATGAGTTCAAGAGAGGCCTGGATGCCTTTCTTGAGAACAATAAAATTACATCTTATGCTTAGTTAATTAATCCAGTGATTTAATCTGACTGCCAGATTGGTGTCGGGAAGTGAATTTTTCCTCAATGATGTAAATTGGCCTATACCGCATGGTATAGGAATAGCGGAATAGCTGCAGTGCACAAGAAATAGGCTGAACTGGATGGACGCTTGTCTTTTTTCAGCCTTATAAACTATGTAAACTATGTAACTATGCTTATGACACACAGATCTACCTCTCTGGACCTGATATCACCTCCTTACTAACCAGAATCCCACACTGCCTGTCCGCTATTTCATCTTTCTTCTCTGCTAGATTCCTAAAACGTAATATGGATAAAACTGAATTCATCATCTTTCCACCATCGCACTCAATGCCCCCATCTGACCTATCTATCAAAGTCAATGGCTGTCCACTCTCCCCAGTCCCGCAAGCTCGCTGTCTCAGGGTAACCCTTGACTCTGATCTCTCCTTCAAACCTCATATCCAAACCCTTTCCACTTCCTGCCGACTCCAGCTCAAAAATATTTCCCGGATCCACACATTCCTGAACCACGAATCTGCAAAAACACTAGTGCTTGCCCTCATCATCTCCTGTCTCGACTACTGCAACCTCTTGCTCTGTGGCCTCCCTTCTACCACTCTCGCACCCCTCCAATCTATCCTAAACTCTGCTTCCCGACTAATCCACCTGTTCTCTCTGTCAATCCCTTCACTGGCTCCCCATTGCCCAAAACTCCAGTTCAAAACCCTAACCATGGCATATAAAGCCATCCACAACTTGTCTCCTCCATACATCTGTGACCTAGTCTCCTGGTACTTACCTGCACGCAACCTCCGATCCTCAAAAAGATCTTCTTCTCTACTCCCCTCTTATCTCCTCTTCCCACAATCGCATACAAGATTTCTCCCGTGCATCCCCCCTACTCTGGAACTCTCTACCCCAAAGCATCAGACTCTTGCCTACCGTGGAAACCTTAAAAAGGAACCTAAAAATTCACCTCTTCTGACAAGCCTACAACCTGCAATAACCCTCGCTCCACCATACCGCTGCATGACCAGCTCTACCCTCACCTACTGTATCCTCACCCATCCCTTGTAGATTGTGAGCCCTCGCGGGCAGGGTTCTCCTCTCCTCCTGTACCAGTCGCTGACTCGTTTTTGTTCAAATTATTGTACTTGTTGTTTGCTATGTATAGCCCTTTTAAACATGTAAAGCGCCATGGAATTAATGGCGCTATAATAATAAATAATAATAATAATTAATATCTGCCTCATGAGGTTTTTGCCTTTCGTCTGAATCTATATGTTAGGTTATAGGTTTATTGTAGATATAAGTCCATCGAGTTCAATCTTAAAAACTATGAAACTGATGTACTGAGACACATATAGAAGATTTTATTACTTCTCATTTAATTTTTGTAACACAACAAAATTGGATAGTGAAAGGAGGCAATGAAGGGAGGAACAACCAGGACATTTTTTGATATTTTTCTTCATTTATCATAGATGAGAAGATTGATGTCAGATAAAAGACTGCATGGTACATTCTGCACTAACTTTACCTTAATCTTAGGAATATTTAAAATTCACTTCTTGTAGACTTCACAAATGCATCAGCTATAAGTTTATTCTAGGTAGCTACTATTCGTAGAAAAATAATAATTTCTGACATTGCTTCTGTTTCTTAACTCTTTATTCGTCCAAACTGAAGTAATGGTATGTCACAGTAATGGCACTGACACAGGAACTGTGCACTCACCATCACTGGCAGGTAACCTACAGCTGACACTCTGCATGAATGGTCAGGACCAGAGACCACTCTATACATGGCCATTTACGCCCTGGTATGCCATGTTATCTAAGTGTTTAGACAGAAGGAGGCCATGTGTAAGTACCCATTAGACCCTGTCATAGGTTACATTTCAGTAAAGCATTGATTTGGATTAATACACTGTAATTCAGATGAATTTTTACAGTATAGTATCATTCTCAGAGTGATAACCATTAGAGATGGGCGAATTTTAGAAAACCCATATTCTCCAAAATACAATTTTTTTCTCATTTGCTCCATACGAATTCAGCAAAATGGTAAACAGCTGGCTGCTGTTTTGTTAAACCATAGAAGGCCGGCAAATGGTAAAATAAAAAATAAAAAACAACAGACTCACATCACCACTCATCTCTCTGGCCATGACATAGCACACATTGGGACGTCACGACATTATGATGTGCAAGGACGTCCATGGCCAGAAGTTCTGTTTTTAGAGTAGAGACAGTGGAGATGAGATCCAGAGAAGGAAAGAAGAGGCCCTGAGGACAGGATGGCTGGCAGTGAGCTGCAGGGTGGTTGGTTAGGTGAGTATTAATTTTTTTTTACATCTTATGTTTATTATTTTCTGTGGTCTGAAGAGACAACAGAGCATAAGGAATATTCAATTCCCTAAGAGTAACTTTCAAATTTTGCCAGATCTGCTCATCTCCAGCAATCAGGCATGCAATGACTAGTTAATGCATTTGCTCTATTTTAATCTTCCTTAGTGATTTAAATGGATAGATCACCTCTCTTCAATACAGCAGAGACTGGGGCCTACTAATTGCCAGAATGTCAGTGTCTAACAAACATACAAGTATTAATTTTGGGAAAAATCGCTAACATTGAACAGTTGGTGGAATATCTTGTATGAAGTAATTATTTTTAAGTTTTTGAGTCATGGACATTGAGTTTCCCAAAATATAAGTATTATATACATATTTATATTATATTTCACAAGATAAGTTTTCCTTGTTATCATCACATTTGAGTTTGTATTATTTCTAGTCACATAAAGAACTAGAGTGTGCAAGTTTTCCAATATTGGATTTTCATACTGATTTCCAGGGAAATAAGGGGATTACTAGTAAGATTTATGCTACAATAAATGTGGAGGTGTTTCAAAAAGGCAAAAATGTCACTGGGAAATCAGTATAAGGAGTTTCACAAATGAACAATGGGAGAATATTTTTTAACTGGAAATTTGTAAATTATATCAAAGTCAAAGATTCCCTTCAAGCTCTTCCATATCTTGTGAAGCAATATATATAATTGATAATATTGATTAGGTTACTTTGTGGCAACCCTTTTCCATATAGTATGGATGTGTTGAGTTATTAGAGAATATTGGTCCAGAAGATGAACTAAAATTCAAGATATATTGAAAGTCTTGGTTCCCATAGATCCTACTGTCTGTATGCTAAGTTTCAAAGAAGAGCCGAGATGAACTAAGAATGACCTAAGGAAACACAAATGAGAACCGTAACTAAAGTTTTGTTCTTTGTCACATTTAAAATTCCAAGTTGCTTAGGTGGATGCCCTAAAGGTCCACTTTTTGAGACCTGGGTCAAGGTTACTCAATAGTGTTTTATTTATGAGGAAGCCCTCTGGTAAATAGGCAGTGATATAAAAATCACTGAGATTGTGGAAAAAGTGTAAGTGTTCTTGAATAATGTAATTTCTATTTTTTCCCCTCACTTGTCTCTCTTTTTCCTCCATATAAGGTGCTGGGTGTCTTATTGAATATTGTTTAATTGGGGTATAGAAAAAAATTGCTTGCATATCGCTAAGATTTGCTGTCAATTTGATGTCTCACTTCCAAGACCTTCAGTGCTGGAGAACTCAATAGAACTTATATGGGAAAAAGCTGGAATACCATACACAGCTCTTAGATGGGAGTGGCTAGAAAAACTGCGAAGGAACAATAGCAATGGGAGGGAGTCTCACAAGCAGTCAAGCACCCATGGACCCATTTGTCAAGTTAGTCAGATGTAGTTTAAAGACCAGAAAGAACCGTCAAGGGTGTAAAATAACATTATAATAACAATATTTAATACCCCTGTAACAGTGTCAGGTCTGGAGCCTTTGGAAGCCATAATTAAGATCCCAGATGTCCTAAAATACATATAAATATTAGATAAAATGTCTAGATATTTATTCTATAGAACAATCTACTGTGATGAAAAGAGACTCCTAGTCTAAAGCCACATTATAATAGAATTGCTTACTCACAGCCAGGCTTCCTGAGCCGAGGATGAAGCACATGTGGCTATAGATGGTGCAGCTGGCTTCACTTTAATACAGATGCTCAGCAGTCAACCGTGAAAAATATCAGAATAATTTCTTCTATTGCTGTCCCTTACCTCCTGTTTGCAATAATCACTCTGGGTCTGCAAAAATAAAAAGACATAAAAGTGAATATTCAGCACAATGTAGCTTATTTCCTCGAGAAACAAAGAAAATGACCTCCCGTTCCATTTTTTTCAAAGATTTGACATTTCATAAGACATAACAATTATTTTATCACTTTCCAAGCAACCAAAGTTATTTTCAATTATCAGTGTAATTTCTGTTACATAAAGTTGCAAGTTTCCACATTTCAGGTTTATTCCTAACACAATGCCTTGAAAAAGTTTTCATACCCCGTGAACTTTTCCAAACTCACTGAGCTATATCTAATTTTCAAAGAAGAATGGGCAAAAATGTCAGTCTCTAGATGTACAAAGCCGGTAGAGACAAACCCCAAAAGACTTAGAAGTAATTGCAGTGAAAGGTGGTCCTACAAAGTATTGACTCAGGGGTGCTGAATACAAATGCACATCACAATTTTCAGATTTATATTTTTAAAATGTTTAGAAAACCATGTATCCTTTTCTTTGAACTTCACAAATACTTGCTACTCTGTGTTGGTATATCACAGAAAATCCCAATAAAATACATTTAAGATTGTGGGTGCAACATGAAAAAATGTGGAAAAGATCATGAAGTAGGAATACTTTTTCAAGGCACTATATACAGGTGCACCCAACTTCATTCTTTCTGTGGACAGGTTTAAGATACATTTTTAGTAATGCCATCACAAATTGCGCACATAGTAAAACCTTCCTAGTAGTTCACCTTTTTAACCCCTTTCCGACCTGGTCAGTAATAGTACGCACCAAGTCTGAAAGGCCGGTTCAGCGGGGGCTCTGGCGGTGAGCCCACACTGAACCGAGCACATGTCAGCTGATTATTACAGCTGACATGTGCCCGCAACAGCCGCGGGTGGAATCGCGATCCACCCGCGGCTGTTAACCAGTTAAATGCCACTGTCAATCTCTGACAACAGCATTTAACTCGCGCTTCCGGGAAGCGCGTCCTAAGCCCCGCCCATCGGTGACCCCGTCACATGATCGCAGGTCGCCAATGGGTGGGCATAACAACCCAGGGTCTGCAGCAGACGCCTGTGGTTGTCATGTCTCAATTGCTATGAGCGCCACCTAGTGGTCAGCGCTCATAGCAAGTGAGCATTTCTGCTGCATACAAGCGATCTGATCATCGCCTGTATGCAGTAGAAGCAATCAGACAACTGCTGCTTCTAGTCTCCTATGGAGACTATTGAAACATGCAGAAAATGTAAAAAATATTTTTAAAAATATAAAAAAATAAAAAAAATATAAAAGTTTAAGTCACCCCCCTTTCGCCCCATTCAAAGTAAAATAATAATAAAAAAAAAAAACACATACACATATTTGGTATCGCCGCGTTCAGAATCGCCCGATCTATCAATATAAAAGAAGAATTAATCCGATTGGTAAACGGCGTAACGAGAAAAAAATTCTAAACGCCAGAATTACGTTTTTTTGGTCTCTGAAACATTGCAATAAAATGCAATAATGGGCGATCAAAACATTGGATCTACCCCAAAATGGTATCAGTAAAAACGACAGCCCGGCACGCAAAAAATAAGCCCTCACTGGCCCCAGATCCCGAAATTTGGAGATGCTAAGGGTCTTGGAAAATGGTGTCATTTTTTTTTTTTAGCAAACTTTGGATTTTTTTTTCACCACTTAAATAAAAAAGAACCTATACTTGTTTGGTGTCTACAAACTCGTAATGACCTGGAGAATAATGATGGCAGGTCAGTTTTAGCAATCAGTGAACATGGTAAAAAAAGGACCCAAAAAAGACTGTGGAATTGCATTTTTTTTTGCAATTTCACCGCACTTGGAATTTTTTTCCCATTTTCCAGCACATGATATGGTAAAACCAGTGATGGTGTTTAAAAGTACAACTCGTCCCGCAAAAAATAAGCCCTCATATGTTCATATTGACCGAAAATTAAAAAAGTTCTGGCAAAAAATGAAAACACAAAAACAGAAAGACCCAAGGTCGCTAAGGGGTTAAAGTGATCACAAGATCTACTGTGAATATTATATTTCAGACATATAGTATGCATTCTGGCCATCTTCATTAAAAGGGCCACTCCTCTAGAAGACCATTTTTCAATTAAATTGTGGATGGTCAAACAGATATAATTTTAAGCAAGAATTAAGTTTCAAAGTAAGGACCTGTTTAAACTGCATTTTCTCTGATATAGTTCATCTCAAAGGTGTTCAATGGGACTGAAGTCCGGTCTAATTTTGCGTCCAGTCAAATTTTTCCACACCAAACTTCACCCCACGTGACTTTATGGACCTTTCTTTGTGCACTGGGGCATAGTTATTCTGTAACAGAAATAGGCTATCCCCAAACTGTTCTCACAAAGTTGGAATCTGCCAATTGTCCAAAATGTCTTGGTAGGCTGAAGCTTTAAGATTTTCCTTCAATGTCAACCCTTTGAGAAAACAACCCCAATAGCATTATCCCTCCTCCACCAAACTTTACAACTGGCACAATGCAGCCAGATAGATAATGTTCTCCTGGCATCTGCCAAACCCAGACTCAACCATCAGATGTCAGATAGAAAAACGTGATTGGACACCATACAGAACACATGGACATTGCTGAGGTTTGGCATTGTGCCCGGTGATGTCAGGCGTGCACTCAGCTGCTCAGCCAAGGAAACCCATGACATGAAGATCTTGGTAGACATTTTTGTGTTGATGTTAATGCTTTGGAGGTTTGAATCTGCAGTTTTGAGTCAATAGAGCATTGGCGATTTTTATGTACTTATTCATTCAATCACCGTACATAACTTTACATTACTGTGGCTCCTAAAGGTTTCAACTTTACAATAATACCACTCATAGTTGATTATGGAATATTTAGGAGAGGAAAAAAATCATGAATTGACTTGGATTGAATTGAATTATATGGCAATCTATTACTGTACCAGATTGAATTCAGTGAGCTCTTTAGAATGAGCCATTTCACCATTGTCTGTAAAGACAGACTGCATTGCGAGTAACTGGATTTTATACACGTAAATGAAAACTGAACCCCACTAAAAACATAAATATATTATTGTTGATGCATTAAAATACTATAAACGGACCAAGAAAGCCAATGAGACATAAATGTCCAAAGAAGAAACAGTGCACATATGTACAGGTCTAGCTTATTTAAGGTGTAAGTAGATATCCAAATAGGATCGAGGCAGCATGTCCCCAATGAGGCCTATAGTGTAAAAATCATCACAATATTAAATACAGTAGCTAGGTTAATATCTAATAGTCACCATTTACTATAAAAAATCTTGGACTATAGTGCATTGTTGTCATGATTTGCTAGAAACAAAGGTGGGGACTCCTATGGTCCCCTTTTACTGTATCTTTTTTTCTTTGCTGGTTTTTATACACCTGTTGTAATAGGACTCAATGAAAACATGACGTTAATAATTAAGATGTGTGTCCTTATACTTTTGTCTAGAGATGAGCCGATTGCTTTGCGCAACTCTGGAGCTGTGTGAATTTCCTTACCTTCTGGGATCCCATGCTTGGCTTACCATCAGCTAGAATGGTGACATAGCATCTGTGCATCACATGCTTCATAAGTGACGTTACACGAGTTCGGCAAATCATGCTCTGTGCCAGGGAACTCGGAAGCTAGGTAAATTCGCCCAGCTCCTGTAAATGAACAGAGAGCACTGGCCTGGACCGTGGACTGGGGTTGTGCAAAGCGATCCACTCAGCTCCACCTCTGTCCCTTTAGTGTATACATTTAAGATGAGGTTTTGATGCATTTAACATATAACAAGCTATCGGGGTAACCACCAGAATACTCAAAATTTTCAAGCAAGATAGTTAAAATATAACATTTATTAGATATATATTTAAAAAAAATTTCTTTCAAGTAACAAACCCTAATGGGCCAAATAGTGAACCCTGGGTCTTTTGAATTATCATCAATAAACTATGATAGTATATCCATGCGAACCACACCTCAACATGTCAAATGCCAAGTGTATAAGGTTTAGAAAAAATCAACCTCAAATCATCCAGAGCATGGGATTTAGACACTATCCTTGCTAATATTGGTCGACTTTTTTTTAATAATACCAATTATATAGGGATACCATGTGTGCGCTCAAAAAAATTAGGTATACAATGAACTCCCATATGCCCTTTAAACACAGAAGGTACCATGGACTATACAGTAAAATCCCACATGACCTCTATTCAAATAGGTACCGTGGACTATGTCAGGGAAAATCAACAAAGCCCCACTGAAGGAATCCTTCGGGTTGTTGTTATATCAAACAAAATGAAACAATCTCACCCAATCCTAAAGTGCATCATGGCTTGATTCATCCTGGTATAATGTCATCCTTAAATTCATGACCAAAACATTCTGGAGGTATCCTGCTCCCAACGCGTTTCCTCCTAAAGTAGATTCATCAGGGGAGACTGAAAAGGGGGGCTGAGGGTCTCCACCATTTCAAACAGCCCTTATCCTCCTTTCAAAAGACACAGGGTTCCACCACCTGTCACTTCCTACACCGTGTCTCCTTTAAACTGCCGCGCTAAACGACACGCCGCTACGTCAGTTCCGGTCACGTGGGCTAGTATATCCGGTATCTAGAACGCAAACCATCGGGTGGAACGCATATGGAATCCCGCCGATGTCACATCCGGTGACGTCCTTCCTGTTTCCGGTAAATGGAATGCATGCATAAAGAAATGAAGCGCATCATAAGCACACAAGCGCTACAAAACCAACCGGAACTGCCGATCCAAAACTGGACTCCACACAGTGGTGGGTTGGGGAGGAAGGGACAACATAAACTGCTCTCTCAGGCACACAGACTGGGAGGTATAATACCCCTCCTCTCCTGCATTTACAGATATATAATCGCCACTACAATCCTGAAGCAATATATCAAAAATTGGGACCAGATAATTTATAATAATTCAACTTTTAAGAAAAGGAAACATCCATCGTCCCACCCCTTAAGGGTTAAGCATGGCCTCCCACCATAGGGCTTATTATAACCAAATAACTAGGTAAGCATGTGACGCGCCCCTGGGCCTGTGTCGCGCTGCGTTGCGCACACGGGAGCTTACCCGGAGCCGGATCTCTTGAGGGTTGTAGTCTCGTGGCGGTGACCCGGTCCGTGCCCAGGGAGTCAAACTGAGCGGCGATGTAACAGCGGTAGATGTAGGACGACTACGCCACCCGTTGAATGCAGCTATGGAGCTGCCGCTGCAGGACAGTCCACTGAGGCCGGTGGATGGATGGTGCAGCGTAGATGGTATAACCCCCAACGGGAGGGGTATGGCCTCAGGGCAGCAGATGGATGATGGGGGTAGCAGGAACCACTCAGAGACGGTGCGGTGTAATTCAGGGTCTTTACTGGTAACAACGATAGACCCTCCCGGAGTACTTGCTAGTGAACGGGGCCTGGTCAGTCCTTGAGCAGATGGGATCTCCCCTGGCCAGGCGGAGTTGTAGGCCTCCCAAACTGACTGCACTCTTCTGGCTACCTTGCTAGAAGCGGATATAAGTAGCCCACGTCCCTGAGTGTACCGTGTGGTGCTCACCCGTATGGCCGGTGACTCGGGGCCTTCTAATGGCTTCCGCTCCACGATGGCGGTGCTGGTCCCACGCGTGTGACCGTGCCTTCGGGTTTCTGGGCCTGAGGACCTGAAATCCCCTGCCGGTCGGCTTCTGCTGCTGGGTAAGAGTTAGTCCCCACAGCCTCGGACGCCGGGTCCGGTAAGAAAGCTTCTCAGTCAGGGCGAGCTCTGCAGCTGCCAGCCCCTGACTTGTAGTAGTATTGCTCCCACTGAGCTTCTGCTGTTTCTTCCTGTGACTGTTTCTTGTCTCTACTCTCCTTGACTGACTAACCCTGCCTCAGCCCAGGGTTTATACAGGGGAAGTTCTTCCCCTCCCAAGACTGGGCAGGAGGTGTGGCATGCACAGGATCCCTGACCAAAGGACCTCCCACCTGCTCTCAGACATAACATTACATTACTGTGGAAAACCAGACCCCTGGGGTGCCACATTCCCCCCTAGTGAAATTTAGTACTCCGGGACTAAACATATTTTAGAAAAACATAACAAGATATAACAACAATAACAGTACAATAAGAAGAAACACATAAAGGTGGTCACGGCATGTCCGTAACCGGGTGCAGTCTTTGAAGAAAAGCAAGGTGTCCATTTCACCAAAACAGGGAGACGTAACCAGGTAGGGGTCTGTCCTACCCCGAGTCCTTAACAGTCTCTAGTCCATCCTGGGTTACGCTCCAACTAATTGTACAAGGATTCCCGGTAGATCCACCAAGGATTCCTAAAAATAACTGGAAACACAAAATTATACACAAGCAACAATACACAGATAAACATAAATAAAACAATTTATACACTTCAAATCCTCCAGCGTGCGGGTAACTGGCCTCTAGTGGCCCTAGTGGACCTACGGAGCTGACTGTCTGGCCCTGAACTACAGGGTGTAGGAGCTGTCAAGGGTAAACTGGGCAGCTGTCTACCGGCTCTTTGTCTCACTAGGGGTACGGCAGGCTCACTATAAGCAGAGGGTTGATCCTCCTGTTCTGCTTGTGTGGAGTCTTCTGCCTCCTGGACCGGCTGTTCTTCCAGCTCTACCTGTTGCTCCGTAGGTGCTTGGGATGCTGGTTGGAGGAAGGTGAGTACGGGTACCACAACTGCACCATTGACTTGAGTCCAAGACCGAGGGAAGTCCCCGAGCACAGTACTAACCATATCTTCCCTTTCCTCTACGGGTCGATGGTCTTCTTGTTCCTCTTCAGGGTTCCTCAGTTGTTCGGGACACTTCTTCAGGTGGTCCCGGGATACAATGGCGGTGGTTTCCCCTCCGTCTTTACTGATGGTACAAACCTTCGGGTTCTCGTGGCTTGAGGGCAGTACGGTGTACGGGTCCTTCTCCCACTGGTCATCCAACTTGTGGAGCCGTCTCTTCCTCTTCAAGACCTGCTCTCCGGGTACCAGGGGAACAGCGGGAGCATACTGGTTGTAAGTTTTCTCTTGTCTTTCCCTAGCCTGACAGAGACTTCGCTCCACGCTCTCCTGTACTCTCCGGTACTGCTGCTGCCTCTCTGTGTCCCAGTCTGTTTCTGGTGAAGTGTCCTCGGGTGTCAGGACTCCCATTTCCAGGTCAACAGGTAACTTACCAGGTCTTGCCCTCATTAGGTAAGCCGGGGTACAGCTGGTGGAACCCACCGGGATGTGGTTGTATAGGTCCACCAGATCGGGCAACTTCTCGGGCCACAGACTGCGTTCTTCCAGGGGCAACGTTTTTAGAAGATCCATTACCACCTGGTTCATTTTCTCACAAAGTCCATTAGTTTGCGGATGGTAGGGTGTCGTCCTTATCTTCCGGCAGCCATACAGATTGCAGAATTCCTGGAAGACCTCCGCTTCAAAGGCAGGTCCCTGGTCCGTCAGCACTTGGTCCGGGTACCCGTGTGGACGGCAAAAGTGCTGCTGGAAGGCTCTAGCTGCTGTTTGAGCCGTTAAGTCCTTGACGGGGACGACAACCAGAAACCGGGAGTAATGATCCACGATGGTTAACGCGTAGACGTAGCCACTTCTGCTTGGGGTCAGTTTTACATGATCCAAGGCTACCAGTTCCAACGGTTGCCGGGTGACGATGGACTGCAGGGGAGTCTTCTGGCTGGCACGGTCCTTCCTTCTCAGGTTGCACGGGCCACAGTCTCTGCACCACTTCTCAATGGTTCCCCTCATGCCTACCCAGTGGAACCGCTCGCGCAGCAAGAACTCCAGCTTCTTCCACCCGAAGTGCCCAGCTCCGTCGTGGTATGCCTCCATCACCATGGCTGCGTCCCTTCGTGGCACCACTACTTGCCAGAGTAATTCATGCGTCCGGGAGTTAACCATTCTGCGGCACAACTTCCCTTTGTAAAGGAACAGTCGACTCTTCTCTGCCCATAGTTGTTTGGCTTCCTCCGGAGCGTCTGGTTCAAGGCGAGCCTCCGGCCGAGTCAGCATCTCCTTCACCAGTCGGACGGCAGGGTCGCTGTCTTGCGTTTCCGCCCAGTTGTAGTGGGGTAAGGGGTTCAACGTAGCAGTCTGCTTACTCCTTACCTGGTGGGAATACTGAATAGTCCCATGACGGTGGAACGCAGGGAGTTCAACTTCTTCCAGTCCCTCCGGATCTTCTCCTCCGTCCGGCAGGTTGGGCATCCTGGACAGGGCGTCCGCGTTGGTATTGGAGCGTCCTGCCCGGTATTTGATTGTGAACTCGTAGTTGGACAGACGGGCCATCCACCTCTGCTCCAGGGCACCGAGTCTTGCCGTGTCCAGGTGTGTCAACGGGTTGTTATCCGTGTACACGGTGAACCGGGAAGAAGCGAGGTAATGCTTAAAGCGCTCGGTGACTGCCCATACTACGGCCAGGAACTCTAGCTTAAATGAGCTGTAATTCTCGGGGTTCCTTTCGGTGGGTCGCAGTTTTTGGCTGGCGTAGGCGATTACTCGTTCCTTCCCCTGCTGGATCTGGGACAGTACGGCTCCTAGCCCGATGTTACTGGCGTCGGTGTAGAGGATAAAGGGCTGGCTATAATCCGGGTACGCCAGGATTTCGTCCCCCGTGAGGGCCATCTTCAGCTGGCGGAAGGACTCTTCTTCCAGCTCCTCCCATTTGAAGGGCGGCTTCTGGTTCTTGGCCTTCCGGGACTGGCCTATCAGGAGGTCCTGCATAGGTGCTGCCTTTTTGGTGAAACCGGGAATAAACCTTCGGTAGTAGCCTACCAACCCGAGGAACTGCCGCACTTCTTTTACGCTGGAGGGGCTTGGCCATTCCTTAATTGCGGTGATCTTATCAGGGTCGGGAGCCACTCCGTCAGCGCTCACCACGTGTCCCAGGTACTGCACCTTTGGTTTCAGGAGGTGACACTTGGAGGGTTTCACCTTTAGGCCGTAACTTGCCAGAGCTTCGAACACTTCCGCCAGGTGTTTCAGGTGGTCCTCATACGTCTTGGAATATACGATGACATCGTCCAGGTACAACAGGACCGTCTCGAAGTTTCTGTGGCCCAGACAACACTCCATTAGTCGTTGGAAGGTTCCCGGTGCGTTGCAGAGTCCGAACGGCATGCAGGTGAACTCGCTAAGTCCCATCGGGGTGATGAATGCGGTCTTCTCCCGGTCCGCCTCTGCTACAGGAACCTGCCAGTACCCGCTAGTGAGATCCAAGGTAGAGAAGAAGTTAGCAGATCTTAAAGCAGCCAATGACTCCTCTATCCTTGGTAAGGGGTACGCATCCTTGTGTGTGATACGATTGATTTTCCGGTAATCTACACACATCCTCATGGTGTTGTCTTTTTTTCTGACTAAGACTAGTGGAGCTGCCCAGGGGCTACAGCTATCCCTGATCACCCCAGCCTCCTTCATGTCTCTAAGCATCCCCTTGGCGTGTTGGTAGTGGGCAGGGGGTACGGGTCGATACCTCTCTTTTATAGGAGGATGGTCTCCCGTGGGGATGTGGTGTTCTACCCCCTTGACTCGCCCGAAGTCTAACGGGTGTTTACTGAACACTCTCTCGTACTCCTGAACCACCCGATAGACTCCTTGTTTCTGGTGTGAGGGAGTGGAGTCAGTACCCAGATGTAGTTGCTGACACCAGTCCTCCATGTTTTTCTTAGAGCCGTTACCTTCCTCCGGGTGAGATGGAGGCAAGGGTTCCACAGATTATATAGAATTTTGGTTAATGGTATATAATCTGGCTAGCGTGGCATACCGGGGCAGGTACACTTCCCTCTCCCCGATATTTATTATGCGAACGGGCACCCTCCCATGGCGTACATCAACCACCCCCCGTGCTGTCAAAATGGTGGGCCTACTGTCCGAGTAAACTGGTTCTACCATTGCCTGGTAATCCCTACCTCTCAGACCAATAGCTGCCCGGCACCAAATCATCATTTCACTTTTTGGGGGCATGGCAATAGGAAAAGGGTCACACATTCTTACGCTACCAATCTCACCGCCGGAGAGTTCCACCTGTTGCCGTCGCATCAGTGCCCGGATCTCTTTCTGGAGCACCCGCTGCTCGCCGGAGCTGGCGTTCTTGGCAACCTGCTGTAAAAGGAAAATCACCTCTGCAAGACAATTTTCAATTACATTAGTTCCTAGAGTTATTTTTGGGTGACTCTCATGTTTGTCAATATCTACAATGATCAGTCCCTGTGCTGCCAGTTCGACTCTACCGATTTTGATGGTCACCTCTTTAAATCCGATCTGTGGCACGGGCTGGCCATTGCTGGCGATGATACTCAAGTCGTCGTCAGGGTAGCGGGTAATATCCGAGTCATTCCAGTACTGCTTAAAGAGCACGTACGGGATGGTGGTGACCTGTGACCCGGTGTCCAGTAGGGCACTCATGGGAATGCCATCCAGTACCACAGGCAAGACTGGACGTCCTCCCACATATCTGTCGCGCCAGTTCGATGGGCCTGGTGATCTTTTTCCTGGGGGTTGGCCCTCTACCCCAGGTTGTGCCCGTTTAAAGAACAGTACCTTGCCATATGTCCAGGTTGATTGCAGCGGCGGCAGATGGGTCGTCCGTCCTCGCTGTATCGGTCACTGGGTCTTCCTCTGGCCGGTGGGGTCCTCCTTGGTCGACGCCACGGGATGTCCTCCGGTCCGGATGCCAGCTGGACCTTCCCTGGGGTGGAAGCCTGTAAAGACTGCACAGTTCGGGTTAGCGCAGCAACGCTCTTAGCTAGCTCTTGGACCTGATGGTGTAGGTCTGGAGCCGGGTCATTGTCCAAAGCCTGCGCATCAGCTCCCACAGGCCCTGCCGACAAGGGCGCCGCCTCCTGGTGGTAAGTGATAGCAGGGCGCTTGTGGGTCACAACGCCACCCGGTGCCGGTTCTCGGAGCACCCGGATGGCTCTGTCCTTGAACTGTGCAAAGCCCAGATGGGGATCCTGTAAGGCCATTGCCCGCAACTGGGTTCGGTGGGTATTACAATACAGTCCCTCTATAAACTGTTCGGTCAACAGCCTGTCCTCGTTTCCCACTCCATCAGGGTCGGTCTGCTTAATGGCCCTCAGGGCCTCTTGTAGGTTTAGTGCATAGTCCCTTATACTCTCATGCGCTCGCTGCTTGCACCCGTAGAATCTAAGCTTAATCTCGGCTGAGGTGCGGGTATCAAAGGTGTCCTTCAGCTGGGTTAGTATCCCTGCGACAGTCTTCCTCCCAGGTGGCCAGGATTTTACTTCCCTTTTGGCTGCCCCGGTTAGTTGGGCCACCAGGATGCTCACTTTTTGCTCTTCTGTGAGGGGGTACACCTGGAAGAGGCTATCCAGCTTTTCTCTAAAGTCATGCAGGGTATGTGACTCCCCTGAGTACTGGGGTAGCCAAGCTGCTCCCGGGATATAGGGCATGGTGAAGGGCATCACTGCAGCAGCGGTAGCGCTGGCGGGGGTTGAGGCAGTGAAGCTCTCCTCCGTATCCGACATCTTCCTCCCCCCTAGTGGACCGTGGCCTACCTTGCGATGATCCTCTTCCGTAGGCCGCGGCTCCGCAGTGGATCGTCAGGGTTGAGGACCTTCCGTCGCGCTCCTGTGACGTCGGAGTCTGCTGGGCTCCTTCCAGGACCTTACGCAACGTCCGGACGTGAGGCGGGGCTTCAGTTCTCGCGCGCTTTCGGAGTCCACGCCCCTCTTCTTCCCGCGCGGCGTCCTCAAGATGGCGTCCAATGGCGGGAAAACTCCACGGATGGCGGGAAGAAGGCAGAAGATGGCGCCGGATGGCGGGAAACTTCACCGATGGCGGGAAGAAGGCTGAAGATGGCGCCGGATGGCGGGAATCTTCACCACAGGTAAGTTTGAAAAGTCTCTTTTTCAGGCACGCAGTACCCGGTGGTTGCGGGCACGAAATCCTGCCGACTACGCCAAAGTTGACGCGCCCCTGGGCCTGTGTCGCGCTGCGTTGCGCACACGGGAGCTTACCCGGAGCCGGATCTCTTGAGGGTTGTAGTCTCGTGGCGGTGACCCGGTCCGTGCCCAGGGAGTCAAACTGAGCGGCGATGTAACAGCGGTAGATGTAGGACGACTACGCCACCCGTTGAATGCAGCTATGGAGCTGCCGCTGCAGGACAGTCCGCTGAGGCCGGTGGATGGATGGTGCAGCGTAGATGGTATAACCCCCAACGGGAGGGGTATGGCCTCAGGGCAGCAGATGGATGATGGGGGTAGCAGGAACCACTCAGAGACGGTGCGGTGTAATTCAGGGTCTTTACTGGTAACAACGATAGACCCTCCCGGAGTACTTGCTAGTGAACGGGGCCTGGTCAGTCCTTGAGCAGATGGGATCTCCCCTGGCCAGGCGGAGTTGTAGGCCTCCCAAACTGACTGCACTCTTCTGGCTACCTTGCTAGAAGCGGATATAAGTAGCCCACGTCCCTGAGTGTACCGTGTGGTGCTCACCCGTATGGCCGGTGACTCGGGGCCTTCTAATGGCTTCCGCTCCACGATGGCGGTGCTGGTCCCACGCGTGTGACCGTGCCTTCGGGTTTCTGGGCCTGAGGACCTGAAATCCCCTGCCGGTCGGCTTCTGCTGCTGGGTAAGAGTTAGTCCCCACAGCCTCGGACGCCGGGTCCGGTAAGAAAGCTTCTCAGTCAGGGCGAGCTCTGCAGCTGCCAGCCCCTGACTTGTAGTAGTATTGCTCCCACTGAGCTTCTGCTGTTTCTTCCTGTGACTGTTTCTTGTCTCTACTCTCCTTGACTGACTAACCCTGCCTCAGCCCAGGGTTTATACAGGGGAAGTTCTTCCCCTCCCAAGACTGGGCAGGAGGTGTGGCATGCACAGGATCCCTGACCAAAGGACCTCCCACCTGCTCTCAGACATAACATTACATTACTGTGGAAAACCAGACCCCTGGGGTGCCACACATGAGTAGGAGGCTAAGACCAACACGCATTTGTCCACTAAAAACCATTTGGAACATTGTCTAAAGGGCCAAACCAAGGGTCAGCATCTGAAGTACGGGATAGAGAGAAGATTAATAGATGATACATTACTGGAAGTAAATTAAATATGAAGAAACCCTGGCGAGAAGAATGGCCCCAAAAAGAGGCCAAAGGGATACAGCATAGATCCAGATCCTTTCTACACTGGCCCTTGGCCCCAATCCCTACCTGAAAGCGGAGGTTGGCACCCTAGACCTGCGCAGTGGCGCCCCCACACAACGTTGGCTGTCCCTACATTCCTTTCTCTAGATGGTCCCTCGACCTATAGGAAACATTTATACAAGATTTGTTCATTCAGTCCACTAGGTGCCAGCGTACTTAGATAATGTATCCATTTGGCCTCTCTTTGAAGTAGAGCCTTATCCCAATTACCCCCGCTCTGTGGAAACTTGACCTTATCAATACCTATGAATCTGACCGAATCAACTTTGCCCTCATGCATAGTGTTGACATGTTTAGCTAGGGGTGTATCCTTTTTATTAACAATATCACATAAATGTTCACCTATACGCCTCCTGAGTTCTCTTTTCGTTCTACCCACATACTCGATATTACATTGACATGTGGCTTTGTAAATAATCCCTTTGGATCTACAGTTTATGAAGGAATTGATATAGTATATTTCTCCAGTCACTTTACTCTCAAAGGTTTTACTTTGAGTGATCACCTTGCATGCCACACATCCACTACATTTAAAGCACCCCTTGCCAGTTGATCTAAGCCATTCAGTACCCACTCCACCAACATAGTGGCTATGTACAAGCCTATCTCGAAGGGATCTACCCCTACGGTATGTAATCTGTGGGGTAGACTTAACATAGCTCCCTATGTCTTCATCCATCTGAAGGATCTTCCAGTGCTTCCAGATGTGAAAGAAACAAGCTGTTATGCACACGCCCGGGCTAAGCGGCGTGTGCGTGTGATTGGTAGTGATTCCACTGGACCGTGCCGGAGAGTGAATGCCTGGAGGGGCGTGACTAAGTATTCACCCGATCCGACCAGGGTCGCACGACGGCATACGACGCCAGTGCACCAAGGAGGAACCGAGCAGAGGGACCAGGTGCTACTCCAGGACAGACCCCGGACACGGCTGTTGACCCACACAGGGGAATACAGGAACAGGCTGGTAGGCTGGCACACAGACTGGTGGGTATAGGCAGGCACGACTGGTATGCAGGCAGGCGGGTATGCAGGCAGGGGGGTAAAGACAAGCACAGCTAGAGTGCAGACAGGGAGGCACTAGCAGGTAGGAACACAGGCGGGATAGGACCCAGTACACACCGGGACTCAGGAACAATACAGGCAGAGGGTTACAGGCAAGCACAGCTAGAGTGCAGACAAGGCTGAGCAGGGAGGACAGGGCTCTGTTCACACGGAACAGACAGGAAGGGAAAGACAGAGCCAGATACTCACACAGTACTTGCAGAGACAACAAGCAGGAGTTAGGTACGAGTTCAGACTCTGCAGAAAAAGGAAGGGAACGGACATAGAGGCAAAACAGGTAAAGGACAGGAGAGAGTTCAGACTGGAACTGAGTGTACGGAGGAGACCGACACTGCAGAGGGATACAGGAGCGGGTCTGGGAATACGGCCCCCAGAGAGGCGGGACGAACAGGCAAGGAGCGTGTTCAGACAGGACAGACCAGACACAGGAGCGGGTCTAGGAAATCGGCCACTAGAAGGCGGAACGAACAGGCAAGGAGCGTGTTCAGACAGGACAGACCAGACACAGGAGCGGGTCTAGGAAATCGGCCACTAAAAGGCGGAACGAACAGGCAAGGAGCGTTTTCAGACAGGACAGACCAGACACAGGAGCGGGTCTAGGAAGTCGGCCACTAGAAGGCGAGAGGAACAGGCTAGGAGCGAGTACAGACAGGTCAGACAAGATACAGGAACGGGTCTAGGTAATCGGCCCCTAGAAGGCAGGAGGAACAGGCTAGGAGCGTGTTCAGACAGGACAGACAAGAGAACACAGAAAGGACTCAGTTCAGACACGGGAGCTGATACCGCAAAGCAGGAGACATACAGGACTCAGTTCAGAAACGGGAACTGATACAAAAAGCAGGAGACAAGAGACGGGACCTGGCACCTTCAGAGTGCAAGCACACACTGAAGGAAACACTATGCTCAGGCAGGGATAGAAGGGAGCTGCTGAGCTATATACCAAGTGACAGACAGCAATAGGCTGAGGACGCACAAGGGGTGTGACCCACAGCAGGTACAAAAGGCAGGAAGTGATCGGGCGCCGCCCTTAAGCAGCAGAAACAGACACAAACAGACAGCATGGAGGGAAGCCAGAGAGACATTCTGGACAGGAGATCAAGTGCGCCCTCTTGCACAGTGGGAGATGGACCACCATGCAAGGACGCCGCCAGGTATGTTACAGTACCTCCCCCCTTACGCCCCCTCTTCTTCAGGCCTGCCAGAATCTTCCGCAGGGAATTCGAGGGCCAGTCGTTCACTGGGTTGGAGGGGGACAGAGACTTAAGGGTAATCTCTGCTTCGAGGTACATCTTGTCAAGCTCACAGGAAGAAATAGACGGGTTATCAGGTACATAATGAGGAAAAGTCACTGTCTCTTTGTTATCTGGTGATATCCCGGAGGATTCAGGAAACAACTGGAGGTCCTCCGCCGGGTCAGAAGAGTGCAGAGGCTCAGAGAAAACAACTGCTTCAGAGTACACTAGGTCGGACTCACTGGAGGAAGCAGGCGAGGTATCGGGTACCGAGTATAGGAAAGTCTCTGTCCATTCACCACCAGGTGGCACCCCGAAGGGTTCTGGAGACAGCTGGCAGTCCTCCGCCTGGTCAGAGGGGTGTAGAGACTCACGGGTAACCTCTGCTTCAGAGTACACTAGGTCGGACTCACTGGACGAAGCAAGCGAGGTATCAGATCCAGGATATAGGAAAGTCTCTGTCCATTCACCACCAGGTGGCACCCCGAAGGATTCTGAACACAACTGGAGGTCCTCCGCCTGGTCGGAGGGGTGTAGAGACTCAGGAGTAACCTCTGCTTCGGAGTACACTAAGTTGGACTCACTGGACGAAGCGAGCGAGGTATCAGGTACAGAGTATAGGAGAGTCTCTGTCCTTTCGCTACCAGGTAGCACCCCGAAGGGTTCAGGAGACAACTGGAGATCCTCCGCCTGGTCGGAGGGGTGTAGAGACTCGGAGGTAACTACCACTTTGGGGTACCCATTGTCAGGCTCACAGGACGAAGCGGACAAAGTATTGAGTACCGGGTGTAGAGAAGTCTCTCTCCATTTGTCATCGAGTGGTATCCCGGAGGGTTCAGGAGGCAACAGGGGATCCTCCGCCAGGTAGTAGAGGTGCACAGACTCTGAGGTAACCACAGCTTTGGAGCATCCTTGGACATGCACACCGGTTAAAGAGAAAGAAGCATCTGATGCCGGGTGCAGGAAGTTCTCCTGTGTGGAGTCTGGATGGGCAGAAGTCTCTTCGGCCAGGAGAACTGGTGCACTACCCACGCACATTACCCATTGGGGTTTCTCCGGGATACAGGGAGATGAAGCTTCAGTAGGGACTCCAAGGCTGGGGTCAGGAGGTCTCAGGGAGGACAGACCCTGGCGTGACGGCTTGCCTCTAAGTCTAGCACGTCTGGACTGCCTCTTGAGGTTGAGAGAAGTATTCCGGAAAGCGTAGTCACCCTGTGAGGATTCTGGGTGGGCAGTAGTCTCATTGGGCTGGAGGACTATTGCGCTACCCACACACATTACCCGTCGGGGCTGCTCCGGGATATTGGGAAGTGAAGCTTCAGCAGGGGCTTCAGAGTTAGGGTCCTCGAAGACCATACGAAAGGCCACCAGGAAGGCCTGCAGGTCAAGGATGACAGGATCCCATGCTTCCCATAGGGGGGTGACCCATTTCAAGGCATCACCCGCTAGGTAGTCAATCATAAAGGCCACTTTAGCCCAATCGGAAGGAAAATAGAGAGGGTAGGCCTTAAAGTGTAGCATGCATTGCTCCACAAATGCACGACACTGTCTTGGATCCCCATAGTAACGTGGCGGATCCGCAGGAACGAGAGCTGATAGATCCATCTGGACGGGTGCGTAATTCGCCTGGAACTCAGCTAAAGGGGGAAAAAAATTTATTTATTTTATTTTAATGCATGTATTCGCTGGAAAAACTTCTCAAAGGGCGAAGGCCGTGGGGCTCAACGGGAACCATGGCCTGAGCATGCTGTTATGCACACGCCCGGGCTAAGCGGCGTGTGCGTGTGATTGGTAGTGATTCCACTGGACCGTGCCGGAGAGTGAATGCCTGGAGGGGCGTGACTAAGTATTCACCCGATCCGACCAGGGTCGCACGACGGCATACGACGCCAGTGCACCAAGGAGGAACCGAGCAGAGGGACCAGGTGCTACTCCAGGACAGACCCCGGACACGGCTGTTGACCCACACAGGGGAATACAGGAACAGGCTGGTAGGCTGGCACACAGACTGGTGGGTATAGGCAGGCACGACTGGTATGCAGGCAGGCGGGTATGCAGGCAGGGGGGTAAAGACAAGCACAGCTAGAGTGCAGACAGGGAGGCACTAGCAGGTAGGAACACAGGCGGGATAGGACCCAGTACACACCGGGACTCAGGAACAATACAGGCAGAGGGTTACAGGCAAGCACAGCTAGAGTGCAGACAAGGCTGAGCAGGGAGGACAGGGCTCTGTTCACACGGAACAGACAGGAAGGGAAAGACAGAGCCAGATACTCACACAGTACTTGCAGAGACAACAAGCAGGAGTTAGGTACGAGTTCAGACTCTGCAGAAAAAGGAAGGGAACGGACATAGAGGCAAAACAGGTAAAGGACAGGAGAGAGTTCAGACTGGAACTGAGTGTACGGAGGAGACCGACACTGCAGAGGGATACAGGAGCGGGTCTGGGAATACGGCCCCCAGAGAGGCGGGACGAACAGGCAAGGAGCGTGTTCAGACAGGACAGACCAGACACAGGAGCGGGTCTAGGAAATCGGCCACTAGAAGGCGGAACGAACAGGCAAGGAGCGTGTTCAGACAGGACAGACCAGACACAGGAGCGGGTCTAGGAAATCGGCCACTAAAAGGCGGAACGAACAGGCAAGGAGCGTGTTCAGACAGGACAGACCAGACACAGGAGCGGGTCTAGGAAGTCGGCCACTAGAAGGCGAGAGGAACAGGCTAGGAGCGAGTACAGACAGGTCAGACAAGATACAGGAACGGGTCTAGGTAATCGGCCCCTAGAAGGCAGGAGGAACAGGCTAGGAGCGTGTTCAGACAGGACAGACAAGAGAACACAGAAAGGACTCAGTTCAGACACGGGAGCTGATACCGCAAAGCAGGAGACATACAGGACTCAGTTCAGAAACGGGAACTGATACAAAAAGCAGGAGACAAGAGACGGGACCTGGCACCTTCAGAGTGCAAGCACACACTGAAGGAAACACTATGCTCAGGCAGGGATAGAAGGGAGCTGCTGAGCTATATACCAAGTGACAGACAGCAATAGGCTGAGGACGCACAAGGGGTGTGACCCACAGCAGGTACAAAAGGCAGGAAGTGATCGGGCGCCGCCCTTAAGCAGCAGAAACAGACACAAACAGACAGCATGGAGGGAAGCCAGAGAGACATTCTGGACAGGAGATCAAGTGCGCCCTCTTGCACAGTGGGAGATGGACCACCATGCAAGGACGCCGCCAGGTATGTTACACAAGCATTCCTCACATGTATTAAAGCTGTCAAACAGTCGCAAATCAAGGACACGGGAGTGATTCGAACATATCACCGAGTATGCTGAAGATACTCGGTACTCACCCGAGTATACTCGCTGAAAGGGTTAACCGAACATACTCGCTCATCACTAATACTCACCCCTTCTGGTTCCTGAGGCTCCTTGGCCCTGCTATTCTCTCTTTGAAAACTCTCAGGACTGCGGATGTAGGCTGTACACAATGATAAGCCACTATTATGTTTTTGCTCCTCGAAAAAAAACAACAATGTTCCTATCCCTGAAAGAGCCGTCTCAGCCTTAGCTACTGTAGATGGCAGTCTTGACTGTTGTGTCAGGTAGACTGGGGGTAATTAAAGTTTGACTAATTTGTCAAATTACAACACTTTGTGCATTTGTTGCTTGATAGTGACTTTACAATTTCTTATCATTTTCCTTTGTAAACGCATGTCCCAATGATACGAACGATCGTTCATAAGCACATACTGATGATGGCTACATGTAAATATAAGCAAACGTGCACTGATAGACTTCCTTTATCATCGATCGCTGCTCTTTATGTAGAGATGTAGCATTTCCTAAATTCCTAACGTGACACACTCATAGCGATGCAGCAAGATATCGATACAGAAAACTAATTTAATGCTCAAGTTGACACGTTCACTGGCTTATGCTGTTACAGTTTTCTGCATCAGATTTCTTTGTACATCATGGTATAGGTAACACCTGAGTTAGATAGAAGAATGCTGCACCTGCAAATAGACCTTTAGTCGTGTGTCACAAACCATTGCTATGACTTTTGAACCTTTTTATGTGCAGATCTCTTCATTTAATGTGTAATTGTCCTGATTGAGTTTTTACATAAATCAATTTGATAAAACACAACATCTAGTAATTCCTATAAGACCTTCATATTTACAAGGTACTGCAGTATCTTATGTGAAGTAGTTTATATTCTATTCTTGGTTTCAAGGAGTGTATCCAGCAACAATTTCGGAGTGCATTTCAATTAATTAAAAACAACCTTTTATTTGAAAACAAAAGATTTTAAAAAATTCATGATGGTTAAAAAAATGTCAGTGTATCAGGGCATGCACGAACGTACGCGTTTCAAACTGAATGTTCTTAATCATAGTATAACATAGTATAACATTCAGTTCGAAACATGCACTACTGGTGGAACTGAAGATTTTTCGGGTGAGCTGGATAAATACCTTTTTTTCTGTTTATTTTCTACTCTTATATAGGCATTATTATTATTAATAAGACATGTTACTGTATTTTTCGGACTATAAGACGCACCGGACCATAAGACGCACCTAGGTTTTAGAGGAGGAAAATAAAAAAATAAAAATTTAAGCAAAAAATGTGGTCATGATGCACTTTTAAGGAAGAGGGGGTCTTCTGCTGACACTGGTATAGGGGCAATGTCCCCCAATTCTGACAATATCTCCCATCCTGGTATATATGCCGCCCCCCTTCCTTTTATACGTGGTCCCCATCCCCATCCTGGTATGTCTGGCATCCCTCCATCCTGGTATGCATGGCACCCCTCATCCTTATCCTGGTATGCATGGCACCCCTCATACCTATCCTGATATGCATGGCACCCCTCATCCCTGTCCTAGTATGCATGGTACCCCTCACCCCTGTCCTGGTATGCATGGCACCCCTAATCCCTATCCTGGTATGCTTGGCACCCATCATCCCTGTCCTGGTATGCATGGCACCACTAATCCCTATCCTGGTATGCATGGCACCCCTAATCCCTGTCCTGGTATGCATGGCACCCCTCATCCCTGTCCTGGTATGCATGGCACCCCTCATCCCTGTTCTGGTATGCATGGCACCCCTAATCCCTATCCTGGTATGCATGGCACCCATCATCCCTATCCTGGTGTGCATGGCACCCCTCATCCCTGTCCTGGTATGCATGGCACCCCTCATCCCTGTCCTGGTATACATGGCACCCCTAATCCCTATCCTGGTATGCATGGCACCCCTCATCCCTGTCCTGGTATACATGGCACCCCTAATCCCTATCCTGGTATGCATGGCACCCCTAATCCCTGTCCTGGTATGCATGGCACCCCTCATCCCTGTTCTGGTATGCATGGCACCCCTAATCCCTATCCTGGTATGCATGGCACCCATCATCCCTATCCTGGTATGCATGGCACCCCTCATCCCTGTCCTGGTATGCATGGCACCCCTCATCCCTATCCTAGTATGCATGGTCCCCCTAATCCCTATCATGCTGCACATTAAAAAAAATAAACACTCCTACTCACCTTTCTTCTCTCCTCCAGCGCTGCGTCCGGTCTGCCTGCACTGATCTCTCCATGTGAGCCGCGCATGATGTCACTGCCATGCGCGGCTCACAAGGAGAGATCAGCTGCCGTAAGTCACTGCTCCCCACGCCGGGACTGTGTGCGCGGGGAGTGGTGACTTCACTCTCCTTCATAGCCAGCACACAGCAGAGCCGCGCTGCAGCTCATTAAAGGGCATGAATATTCACCCCTCCCCACACCCATGGGGGTGGAGAGAGGTTGAAAATATATGTGCTTTAACAGCGGGCACAGGAGATAGCCGGCAGCTACACTGTATACCGCTATTAAGGAGCATGAATATTCAGTGCTCCCCACGCTCCATGGGCGTGGGGAGCAGTGAATATTCATTTTCTTTAGCAGCAGGGACAGTGTAGGCTGCAGTAGGCGGCTGCTGCCCCGCTCCTCCACCGATACCGCTCACCCCACACCACACATAAATATATACCCCCCCCCAACATTCGGACTATAAGACGCACCCCCCATTTTCCTCCAAAATTTTGGAGGAAAAAAGTGCGTCTTATAGTCCGAAAACTACGGTATTTTTTTTCATGAGCTATTGGAATATTTCAGTCCCATTGAAAACTCAATTCAGGCTCAGTTTACCCTGACATTATAGCCTCCATTATTACAGGATCTATGAGACATATGACTGATCCATTATAATCTGCTTCAGTTAACTTTATGGATTTGTTAAGATCTTTTTTTTTCTTAGCATGGATTTATCAAGGTACATTTTTTATTTATTTTTTTAAAGATAGGTTAGTGCAGCCAACAATAAAATCCTAGCCTACTTCAAAAATACATCACATGTCGGGTGCCATTGTATGGAGCAGGCTCAAGTGCGGAGCTTGCAGCTGGCAGATGCCTGCTGTGTTACACATTTAAATGGCTTGATTGCCAGAGAACTTTTGCACCAACTTCCATTAGTCCCACTTTTGAAACAATCTGCCAATGGGTGTAATGGCAGCCACGGACTTCGTAGGAGATCATCATTTTATGTATTTATAGTAATGCAGAAGTAGTATTTGAAAATATAGAATAAGCAATCAAGTGATCTCAGGTTGAAGTCCCCTAAAGGAACTAAAAAATAAATTAAAATAGCAAAAAAATGTGTATATATACTCAAATCACCTTTCCCCTTTTTGCCTCTTTAAAAATAAAGAAACTACAATTAAAATAAAAAATAATCATATTTGGTATCATCGTGCCTATAAGAGTCCGATCTATCAAAATATATAATTGGGTGGGTGGGAGCACCACACCAAGGGCAAAAAATGAAACAATACTGGGTGCACATATATTTGTAAAGTTTTTTTTTTTATGTGGCCACTGTTATGATTGTGAAAACACCAATAACAAGCAGAAGTCGTCTAAAGCCAATAAAAATTCAACAAACGTTGTGTTTTTGAGTTTTTTCTATAGATTTTCTGCTATACAAAGGGATTCATTTATGCAATCAATTGGCCATGTGGGAAGGTTTATGTAGGTCAAACACTCTCAGATCTAATAAAAGAACATACGGTATAAATAATATCAAACTGGGTTTTAAGGGACATCCCCTTTCCTAGAATTTTTTTGACAAACCTAACCATTCATCTAAGGGAGTCATTTTCTTGGGGTTAGAACATGTCCCAGTAAATTGGAGGGGTGGGGATTATATATATTTCACAAATGTCCCATATTGAATCAAAATGTATTTTTAATTTGAATACTCTCCAACGGTTTAAACCATGATGTTGAGCTTTTTGCTTTCCAATAAGGTGCATATATATATACTAGATGGCGGCCCGATTCTAACGCATCAGGTATTCTAGCATATGTCTCCCGACCCTCCTTTATAATGCCCCATGCAGGAAGTCACATCCCCCGTATATAATAACCCATGCAGGATGTCACATCCCCCGCATATAATGCCCCATGCAGGAAGTCACATCCCCCATATATAATACCCCATGCAGGAAGTCACATCCCCCGTATATAATGCCCCATGCAGGATGTCACCTCTCCCCCATATAATGCCCCATGTAGGATGTGACCTCTCCCCCCATATAATGCCCCATGCAGGATGAGACCTCTCCCCCCATATAATGCCCCATGCAGGATGTCACCTCTCCCCCATATAATGCCCCATGTAGGATGTCACCTCTCCCCCCCATATAATGCCCCATGTAGGATGTCACCTCTCCCCCCCATATAATGCCCCATGCAGGATGTCACCTCTCCCCCCATATAATGCTCCATGCAGGATGTGACCTCTCCCCCCATATAATGCCCCATGTAGGATGTGACCTCTCCCCCCATATAATGCCCCATTTAGGATGTGACCTCTCCCCCCATATAATGCCCCATGCAGGATGTGACCTCTCCCCCCATATAATGCCCCATGCAGGATGTCACCTCTCCCCCATATAATGCCCCATGTAGGATGTCACCTCTCCCCCCCATATAATGCCCCATGTAGGATGTCACCTCTCCCCCCCATATAATGCCCCATGCAGGAAGTCATATCCCCTGTATATCCATCCCCCCATAGTGCCCCATGCAGGTCCCCTATGGCCCCATACAAAAAAAAATAATCCAATACTCACCTCCCTTCTTAGCTGCTTCTCTGGACTCCAGCGTAGCCGGCATGTTGACGCTGTGCGCTGTGACCGGTCAGGAGAGAGCGCGGTGTAAAGACATCACCGCGCCCTCTGACCTGAGACGTCACAGAGCATCAGCGGAAGACACAGGAGCTGCTGCGGAGGCACGGGGAGGGGTAAGTATGACGCCGTTGCCGGGGTCCTGATCGAGCGGGGGGAGGGACGGGAGGAGAGGGGAGGGACGGGAGGAGAGGAGAGGGGAGGGGAGAGGAGGGCAGGGGAGGGGTAAGTATGACGTCGGGTGCCAGGGTCCTGATCAAGTGGGGGGAGGGACGGGAGGAGAGGGGAGGAGAGAGAAGAGGAGAGGAGGGGAGAGGAGGGGAGGGGAGGGGTAAGTATGACGCCGGGTGCCGGGGTCCTGATCGAGCGGGGGAAGGGACGGGAGGAGAGGGGAGGAGAGAGGAGAGGAGAGGAGGGGAGGGGAGTCACACTTGTCCTCGGGAGAAAAGCGGCCGTAGCCGCTGATCTCCCGACGATAGCCGCATGTAGGTCAGCGGCGCCTGCGGTCGGGGAACTTATGCTGCGAGTAGCCGGCTGCATCGCCGCTGACCTCCGTGACGCACATGAGCCGCTAACGGCCGCCATGTTTTTCAGAAATGCCGCATCGCTGATTGGCCGCGGCCGGACCAATCAGCGACCCGGGATTTCCAGGACAGACAGAAAGACAGACAGACAGAAAGATAGACAGACAGACAGACAGACAGACGGGATAAGACAATTATATAGTAGATATATATATATATATATATATATATATATATATATATATATATATATATATTAGTACAGACCAAAAGTTTGGACACACCTTCTCATTTAAAGATTTTCCTGTATTTTCATGACTATGAAAATTGTACATTCACACTGAAGGCATCAAAACTATGAATTAACACATGTGGAATTATATACTTAACAAAAAAGTGTGAAACAACTGAAAATATGTCTTGTATTCTAGGTTCTTCAAAGTAGCCTCCTTTTGCTTTGATGACTGCTTTGCACACTCTTGGCATTCTCTTGATGAGCTTCAAGAGGTAGTCACAGGAAATGGTTTTCACTTCACAGGTGTGCTCTGTCAGGTTTAATAAGTGGGATTTCTTGTCTTCTAAATGGTGTTGGGACCATCAGTTGTGTTGTGCAGAAGTCAGGTGGATACACAGGTGGATACATTCTTCCTTGCAAAAGAGCTCGATCTCATTGAGGTTGGATGGAGGGCGTTTGTGAACAGCAGTTTTCAACTCTTTCAACAGATTCTCGATTGGATTCAGGTCTCTGTCCATCTTCCCATCAATTTTAACCATCTTCCCTGTCCCTGCTGAAGACAAGCAGGCCCAAACCATGATGCTGCCACCACCATGTTTGACAGTGGGGATGGTGTTTTGAGGGTGATGAGCTGTGTTGCTTTTACGCCAAACATATCGTTTTGCATTGTGGCCAAAAAGTTCGATTTTGGTTTCATCTGACCAGAGCACCTTATTCCACATGTTTGGTGTGTCTCCCACGTGGCTTGTGGCAAACTTCAAACGAGACTTTTTTTGATTATCTTTGAGAAATGTCTTTCTTCTTGCCACTCTTCCATAAAGGCCAGATTTGTGCAGTCTACGACTGATTGTTGTCCTGTGGACAGACTCTCCCACCTCAGCTGTAGATCTCTGCAGTTCATCCAGAGTGATCATGGGCCTTTCTCCTTGTTCGAGATGAAAGTTTAGAGGGACGGCCTGGTCTTGGTAGATTTGCAGAGGTCTGATACTCCTTCCATTTCAATATGATCGCTTGCACAGTGCTCCTTGAGATGTTTAAAACTTGGGAAATCTTTTTGTATCCATATCCGTCTTTAAACTTCGCCACAACAGTATCTCGGACCTGCCTGGTGTGTTCCTTGGTCTTCATGATGCTCTCTTCACTTGAAACCGAACCCTGAGACTATCACGGAGCAGGTGCATTTATACGGAGACTTGATTACACACAGGTGGATTCTATTTATCATTACCAGTCATTTAGGACAACATTGGATCATTCAGAGATCCTCACTGAACTTCTGGAGTGAGTTTGCTGCACTGAAAGTAAAGGGGGCGAATAATATTGCACTTTTCAATTTTTAATTTGTTAAAAAAGTTTAAAATATCCAATAAATTTTGTTTACGATTGTGTCCCACTTGTTATTGATTCTTCCCCAAAAAATTAGAATTTTATATCTTTATGTTTGAAGCCAGAAATGTAGCAAAAGGTAGAAAAGTTCAAGGGGGCCAAATACTTTCACAATGCACTATATATATATATATATAACTGAGTCGGTCGACAGGGGTAGGGGTACTCGGATACCGGGTTGGATGGGTTACTTCTGTGGGGATCACGGTTGGTTGGTTCCCGGATCCGTACCCTGGACCGTAAAGGGTCAGGATGATGGGAGAATTGTGTCCTGACGCCTCCTGTGGTAACTGGTAAAGTCGGTTACCAGTGCTGTGTATGGTTGCTGAGGTGGTCGGCGTACGGCTTGTACGAACGCTATAGGCAGTAATGTCAAAGTAGGCACACACACACATTAAGTCTTTGTTTCAGTACCTTTCTTTTACTGATGTCCGATAACAGGTACGGTTCAGGAGGGTAGCTAGGTTTTCGGTGCAGGTAGAGATATTCACTCTGGAGATTTGTGAGGCCTCCTCTAACAATGTGTGCGTTGTTTGGGATCAGTCCTGCCTTAAGCTGAACCTGCCACCTTTCACTTTCTTTGGGGTCCTTCTCCACAACTGACAATGAGGACCTTTCCTTGGGGCTACCAATTCTCTTTCTGGGCCCCTGGTCCTATACTTGGTCAAGTTTGGCAACTCTTTCCCCTTCTTCTTTAGGGGAAGTAGATCCTCCTGATCTGTCCGGGTTTTCTATGCTATTCCTGAATTAATAGCAATCTCGGACTCCGGTGTCCGGGTGAGCTAAAGGGATAATAGTTTTATCTCTTTCTTTCTCCTTCTAGCCTCCGTCCCTCTCTCTAGGGCGCTTCACAACACAGACCTGTTTCCTAGTTCCCGGGCTTAACTGGTCCTCAGCCAACAGCTCTCTCTGTCTCTCTCCTCCTTCACCCCTCACAAGACCAACTGCCGCTTTTGCTGTCTCCCTGGAAACTGACTCCTCCCCTCAGACCTGGGGTGGAAGGTGTTGTGTGTCCGCAAGTGCACATCTCTCCTTGCACCTATGGATCCTGTGGTAATCCCCCGCAGGGGTGCCACATATGTATATATATTTATTTATATATATATATATATATATATATATATATATATATATATATAAAACTCTTCGGCTTCTCCCCCCCTTTTTTGCAAGTTTTTTCAAGTTTTCTTATTTTACATTTTTATATTCTTTTTATTCCTATTCCCCTTTCTTTCATTTCATTGTTTCATACAATGTTTTATTTTTTTATCATATATTTTTTATTTTATTTTATTTTTTTAAATTTTAATAGTAAAATACATTTATTTCTATGAGCCTCAAATATTTCCATTCCTTTTATATCTAATTCAAATAGAATTCAACTTTCTTTAATATCACGCAATTAGGCTTCTAATTACTGGGTGGAGTCTTGGGTTTATATATATAGCACTATGGAGCAACGTACCTACAGTCCCTTCTGATGAAGGAAACAACGTCTTTCCAAAACAATTAAGGAGAAGTGTGGTTCCTCTCGGCTTCTATGCTTCAGAGATGGTGACATCACATGCTGCTTTGCGTCTCTAGGGACATCACTGGCCGGGAAGGGATTAAACAGTAGAAAATAAGGAAAGTGAATATAATTGCTGTGATCTCACCCATCCTTAGACTAAACAATGGTCACTATCATCAATTTTACCTACACATCAGAACTCGTAGCCACCCATTGTGCAGGCAACCCTACAAGTAAACAGGCATGTGCTTGGAGCATTAGTATGGAAGAAAAAACTAACAGGAGCAGCAGCACTAAATCGGCACTGCAGCTCTGTTATCGGGATACATGGGTGTCTTGGCTGTCGGACCTCCACCCATAAGAAAGTGATAGTACATACTAGCAAAATGACATCATTTTTAGTGATGGAAAAGGCCCTTAAAAGATGGCTTCATCAGATATATAGTAATCCGGAAACATGAAAAGGTCATAGAGATGACTACGTTGGGTACAACTAGGTTAACGTAAGCCAGTATTTTCATCTAACTGCAGTTATTTATTACAGTTTGTACTGACGGCACAGAGCTGAAATTCTCCGGTAATAGTCTGTGCCCTAATTTAATTAAGCAGATGAAGAAGGATGTTTGTAATGACCAGTCGTGGGTGGGAGATTGATCCCAGGTTACATAAGGAAGTTAGCTTTTTCTTTACATCCGTTGGATCTGGAGTCCACATGCTGACGTTCACTTTTTGTGATCAGAGTCGTATGTTGCTTCATATTCATCGTTAACATTTAATTATTGCTAATTGTCCTACACTGTAATACTAATGATATTTTGCTAAGCAATTCAGATATTGCATATAATAAGCCAACTATATTAAAATAATATACACAATTTTTTGTTCATAATGTACATATTATGGGGATTTCTGTTCTCTGGTAGTTGCTTGGACACAGGCACGGGATTTTAATAGCAAAACAAAATAAAGTTTATTGTCCTTCATAAATTTTTCAGCTAAAAATGGAAACCCAAAAACGAAAAAAAGAAAAAAAAGAAGAAAAAAAGGAAGCACTCACCGATCTTCTTTAAAAGCCAACAATTTATTAATCCATTAAAAAATGGTATAGGGGGAGAATGAAAGGAAACCTCCAGACGACGGCCGTTTCGCGCCTCCTTGCGCTTCAACGGGTCCTTATGTAGTAATGTGGATCATATACATATCACAGCTAAAATGTTTGCTTTTATATCTGATATCATGATAAGTCCTTACAGGACGAGACCATGAGCCCATTAGCATTTGGTAAACTCTATGGGGCTTATTCACTAGAGATGTTTAACTTTCAGACAGTGAATCTTTCACTTACAGAAATACCATTTACCTGCAGATGTAGGGTTAATGCGCTGGTAAATGCGTTTAAATTGTGTCTGCCTGTCTTACTCTACAGCTACCGGGAGAAAACAAAGTTATATTCTCGCTGCAGCTGCTCACTTCACATCGGGCGGTGCATGCAGGTGCCAAAGCCCATCAATGAGATTAATTCTAGGGCTCACTGTTTAGTTTACATGAAATATGCCAGATATATAACCCCTCACCACCATTCTTCATTTGACAATCTGTTCTGCTTCACCCACAGGTACGTCATCTGACCCCATCTGCAAACCCCAGGCTGCATATCTGACCATCTTTTCCAAACTGTATCTATCTGTCTCCCGGTATGTTTCCTGCATCCAATATCTGCGGTGTATCCACTGATCCCTGCTAATTCCATTCTATCTGTCCTTGTTATGTTTGATCCCATCTGCACGTTCATCACCTCAATCCTTTGATCCCAATACACACTGGTCCCTGACTGTCTGTTTCCTGAATACATTTAGCCTCTGTGTCCTAATTACTCCCCCCTTACCCCATGCTTTTGTGAGCAGTCTTCCTGCAGCTCCTCCCCTCCTGCAAACACCTGAGCCATCTCATGTGCTGTTCAGAGCTCCATAAATCAAGCGAGCCAAGTCTGGCACAGACAGGTTTGGTTTCTAAAGGGTCGCTTTTTAAGGGTCTAAAAATGAAATATGCCAGAATTGACCAGAAGGTACGAATAACTATTTACTATTTGTACTTAGATTCTCTTTCTCATTCACACTTCACATTCATTATGCTTACATACGCCCTTACTGTTTTTGCCCCACTAATCTTCACTGTCCTTTGCTATCCCCAAACCCCAGCACCCTCTAACCAAATCATCATCTCTCCTTCCCTCTTACCTCCCCACCTGACCTTGTCTACAGACCTGCTCCTCAACCTCAGGTCTATCCTACAAAAACATAACACAAGCCAGACACTCTCCTTCTCCCACCTGCTCTCCCCCTCTCTGCTTCTCCTCACTGCTGGCGACATATCTCCCAATCCAGGACCCCCACAGCTTTCACATTCCACCAATTCCCCCACCTATCGCTTCAAACCAACTGCAAACTACCACAACCTCTCCTACGTAAAACCCATGCCCCTGACGCCCACCCCCCTGCTCCCTCTCTCTGGAACCCTCTGGAATGCCCACTCTGTCTGCAGAAAGCTCCATTTTGGCCACAACCTATTTACCTCTCGTCATCTCTCCTTCCTGGGCATCACAGAGACATGGCTGATACCCTCCGACACTACCTCACCTGCTGCACTGCGTTACGGTGGCTTGCACTTCACCCACACTCCTTGCCATGTTAACAGACATGGTGGAGGAGTGGGTCTTCTCCTTTCTAACAACTGCACCTTTAGCCCTACTCCCCCTCTACTCTCCCTTATTCTCCCTTCTTTTGGAGTCCACTCTGTCCACATCTACTCTCCCTCCAACCTCCAAGTGGCTGTCATATACCGACCTCCAAGCCCGGTCACTGCCTTTATTGACCAATTCTCTACCTGGCTTCTTTATTTTCTCTCTGCTGACATTCCCAAAATAATCATGGGCGATTTCAACATCCCCACCGACACTCGCCAGTCAACAGCATCCAAACTCCTGTTGCTTACTTCATCCTTTGGACTTACTCAGTGGTCCTCCTCAGCCACCCACACAGATGGACAAACACTAGACCTCATCTTCACCCGACTCTGCTCCCTATCTAACTGCACAACCTCTCCCCTACCCCTATCTGACCACCATCTACCCATCTACTCACTTTCTCGTCTCTGTCCTCCTTACCTGTCACCCATGTCCAGCAACTAGCACACTCCCACAGAAACCTTGCACATCTAGACACCCACACTCGCTCTGACTCTATTCTACCACTGACATCCATATCTTCACTCCATGGCACAGACAGCGCCACTGCTTTCTACAATGCCACTCTCGCATCAGCTATTACATAGTAACATAGTAACATAGTCTCCCTTCCAGCTTAAAAACTAAGTCTATCTAGTTCAACCCATAGCCTAACATTGGGGAAAAATAATTCCTTCCTGACTCCATACGACAATCAGACTAGTTCCCTGGATCAATGCCCTATCAAGGAATCTAGTATATATAACCTGTAATATTATACTTTTCAAGAAAGGCATCCATGCCCATCTTAAATTTTAGTAGTGAATCACTCATTACAACATCATGCGGCAAAGAGTTCCATAGTCTCACTGCTCTTACAGTAAAGAATCCGCGTCTGTGATTATGATTAAACCTTCTTTCCTCCAGACGTAGAAGATGCCCCCTTGTCCCTGTCTCAGGCCTCAGAGTAAAAAGGTCAGTAGAAAGGTCTTTGTACTGTCCCCTCATATACTTGAACATAGTAATAAGATCACCCCTAAGCCTTCGTTTTTCCAAAGTAAATAACCCCTAGTGTAATAACCTGTCTTGGTATTGCAGACCCCTCAGTCCTCTAATAACCTTGGTCGCTCTTCTCTGCACCCGCTCTAGTTCAGCTATGTCTTTCTTATACACCGGAGACCAGAACTGTACACAGTATTCAAAGTGTGGTCGCACTAGTGACTTGTATAGAGGTAAAATTATGCTCTCCTCATGAGCATCTATGCCTCTTTTAATGCATTCCATTATTTTATTTGCCTTTGCAGCAGCTGCCTGACACTGGCCACCAAACGTGAGCTTGTCGTCCACCAATACACCCAGGTCTTTTTTCAGTGACAGTTTTGCCCAGTGTTAAGCATATAATTATACATTTTATTTCCTCTGCCCAAGTGCATTACCTTACATTTATCCCCATTAAAGCTCATTTGCCATTTATCAGCCCAAGCTTCTAGTTTACATAAATCCTCCTATAATATAAAATTGTCCTCCTCTGTATTGATTACCCTGCAGAGTTTAGTGTCATCTGCAAATATTGAAATACTACTCTGTATGCCCCCTACAAGGTCATTAATAATATACCGCGAAGGAAAAAATGCGATCAAAGCTACACAGCAGGTAGTTGATCATAAAATATAGCTTTTATTAAATATATGATTTAAAAAAGAATACATCACATAATATGGCAGAACAGTGCACAACGTACATAACAAAAATATCTTAAAATACCATCATGCTCAATGGACAAAGAAGTCCACACGTGAGGCGCCCACCAAAAATATATATAGTATAGACACTAGTGGTCCTGATCAACAGATCTCTAATGTATATGTCCAAGTAGTGTATCATTGGTGGTCAGCTATCCCTATATGGATATATATTGCGAGGCATATATGTATTCCTCTTCGATGGGAGATTCCTATATTATGCTCTACCATTGGATGAATGTGGGTAGCTATAATCTTACAATTGGACACTTTACCACATACATCCTTATTTGTTATCCCTGGAATAACTGTGGGCAGTTTTCAGATGGATCTCTAGTTGGGCTTATGAATGTCTTACTGAAGGTGCGGCATTTGGACAGGTACGTGCAGGCGTTCTCGGTTGCTGAGGTTGGCTCGCGCTGTCCGGCGTCTCTATGCTAGGACCTGCGGGTCACGTGGGCCCGCGTGACTCATGGGAGGTCCTTCGCATGACGCCGGCATCGCGGGTTGCCGAGGCAGCGGAGACGCCGGGCGCGTCATTAGATGTCCGCCCACACCTTCCTATTGGCCAGCGATAGCTTCTTAAGGACACACCCCCGGTTTGCAACCACACCCCCTGAAGAAGGTAACGCCGAAATGCGCGTCGGGGTGGACGCGTGGTCCACATGTGAGCACTCTCGTTGTCAGCCCTCTGTCCAGGTAGACTTTACTTTTACATTATATGGTCACTGACATGGGTATCTTGCTATACAGTTGGGCAGCACTAGCTGACCACCAATGATACACTACTTGGACATATACATTAGAGATCTGTTGATCAGGACCACTAGTGTCTATACTATATATATTTTTGGTGGGCGCCTCACGTGTGGACTTCTTTGTCCATTGAGCATGATGGTATTTTAAGATATTTTTGTTATGTACGTTGTGCACTGTTCTGCCATATTATGTGATGTATTCTTTTTTAAATCATATATTTAATAAAAGCTATATTTTATGATCAACTACCTGCTGTGTAGCTTTGATCGCATTTTTTCCTTCGCGGTATATGTATCATTAGCGATTTGCCTACAGTAAATGTCATTAGGTGCTAGCCATGGAGCTCTAATTATTAGTTAATATGCACCTGCTGAGAAACTTTGATTATAAGGTCATTAATAAATATGTTAAAAAGAAGCGGGCCCAATACTGACCCCTGTGGTACCCCACTGTTAACTGTGACCCACTCTGAGTGCGCTCCATTAATAACCACCCTTTGTTTCCTATCACTGAGCCAGTTCTTAACACACTTACATATATTTTCCCCTATCCCTATTGTTCTCATTTTATGTATCAACCTTTTGCGTGGAACCGTATCAAAAGCTTTTGAAAGTCCATATACACAACATCCACTGCATTTCCTTGGTCCAGTCCGGAACTTACCCCCTCATAAAAGCTGATCAGATTACTTTGACAGGAACGGTCCCTCGTAAACCCATGTTGATATTGGGTCATGAGGTTATTCTTCTTCAGATACTCTAGTATAGCATCTCTTAGGAAACCGTCCAGGATTTTACCCACAGTAGAGGTTAAGCTTACTGGCCTATAATTTCCAAGTTCGGTTTTTGTCCCCTTTTTGAATATTGGCACCACACTTGCTATACGCCAGTCCTGTGGTACAGACCTTGTTATGGAATCTTTAAAGATTAAAAATAATGGTCTATCTATGATGTTACTTAACCCCTTTAAAGCCCATGACGTACTAATACGCGTCTGTGCCCTGGGACTTAAGAGCCTGACCCGTATTGGTACGTCATCACGATCGCGCGCGCACACAGCCTGTGCGGGTGTGATCGCAGCCGGGTGTCAGCAGATTGTCATAGCTGACACCCGGTACTATGTGCAGGGAGCGGTCCCGCACCGCTCCCGGCACATTAACCCCCGCAATGCTGCGATCGAAGTCGATCGCAGCATTGCGGTGGCTAAGGGGAGGTGATTGCAATACTCACCTCCTCTTCCAGCCTCCAGCGCTGTCTGCCGCGGCTTCCCGGGTTTTGCCATGATGACCCGATGTCGTCATGACAACATCCGGGTCACCAGACAGCAGGAAGATTGTTTGGTCATGCGCAGTGCATGACCAAACAATCTTCTCACTGTGCAGCGCTGACTGCCTGCATGGCACAGGGATGGTGCTCCATCCCTTTGCTATGCAGGCGATCAGAATAAAAAAAGTGAAAGTCCCAGAGTGGGACAAAGTAAAAAAGTAAAAAAACTTTCAGAAAGCGAAAAATAATAAAAAAAAAAGTTGTAAAAATATAAAAAAAATAAAAAAAATAATCCACCAAAAATAAAAATATAATGTACCCATCAATAAATATTATTATGAAAAAAAAACAACCAAATAGTAAAAGTACACATATTTGGTATCACCGCGTCCGTAACGACCTGACCTATAAAACTGTCCCACTAGTTAACCCCTTCAGGGAACACGGTAAAAAAAAAAAAAAAAAAAAAAGCAAATAACAATGCTTTATCATCATACCGCCAAACAAAAAAATGGAATAACACGCGATCAGAAAGACAAATATAAATAAAAATGGTACAGCTCTCAGAATAAAGCGATGCAAAAAAATATTTTTTTCTATAAAATAACTTTTATTGTGTAAAAGCGCCAAAACATAGAAAAACGATATAAATGTGGCACCGCTGTAAACGTACTGACCCGAAGAATAAAGCTGCCTTATCAATTTTACCACACACGGAGTAGAATAAAAAAATAAAAAAATAAAAACTTCCTGAATTGTTGGTTTTTGTTTATTCTGCCTCCCAAAAGCTGGAATAGAAAGCGATCAAAAAATGTCACGTGCCTGAAAATGGCACCAATAAAAACGTCAACTCATCCCGCAAAAAACAAGCTGTCACATGACTCTGTCGGCCAAAATATGGAAAAATTATAGCTCTCAAAATATGGCGATGCAAAAACTAGATTTTACAAAATATGTGTCTTTTAGTGTGTGACAGTTGTCAATCATAAAAACCTGATATCATTCTGGTATCTCTGTAGTCGCACCAACACGAAGAATAAGGTCGTCTAATCATTTATACCGCACTAGGAACGGCGTAAAAAATAAACGCTAGGGCTTGGGTTGGGGTTAGGGTTGTGCTAATGTTAGGGTTGGGGCTAGGGTTGTTTTTTTTTTTCAAAAGTAAAAAAAAAAAAAAAAGATGACGATATGGCAACTAGTGTTGAACGCAAGTGCTCGCTACTTGAGTTTGCATTGGGTGCTCGGGTATGCATTGAGTATCGCGGGTGCATGTTTTTTTGGGGGTGTCTAATAACCGTGAAACATGCGGGCTGGGACTCGAGCATTTCACTTGAGCACCCGTGATACATGGTGCATACCTGAGTACCCGATGCAAACTCAATGACAACTTATTCAATATGATGACCTAATGTCATCAAATTCTGTGTCGTACCTCTGGGTTCAAAATGTTCACTATAACCCTTGATAAAATCCTTGAGGGGTCTAGTTTCCAAAATGGGGTCACTTGTGGGGGGTTTCAACTATTTAGGCACATCAGGAGCTCTCCAAACGCGACATGGCGTCCGCTCTCGATTCCAGCCGATTTTGCGTTCAAAAAGTCACACAGTGCTCCTTCCCTTCTGAACTCTGCCGTGCGCCCAAACACTGTATTTTCCCCACGTATGGGGTATTGGCGTACTCAGGAGAAATTGCACAAAAGTTTTGGGGGTCAATTTTCTCCTCTTACCCTTGTGAAAATAAAAAAATTTGGGCTAAAACATCATTTTTGTGGAAAAAGTTTGATTTTTTTATTTTCACGGCTCCATGTTATAAACTTCTGTAAAGGACTTGGGGGTTCAGGGTGCTCACCACACATCTAGATAAGTTCCCTGAGGGGTCTAGTTTCCAAAATGGTGTCACTTGAGGGTTTCCACTGTTTACGCACATCAGGGGCTCTCCAAATGCAACATGGCGTCCGCTAATTATTCAAGCAAATTTTACATTCAAAAAGTCAAATGGCGCTCCTTCCCTTCCGAACCCTGCCGTGCGCCCAAACAGTGGTTTCCCCCCATATATGAGGTATCTGCTTACTCAGGAGAAATTGCACAACAAACTTCATGGTGCAATTTCTCCTGTTACCCTTATGAAAATGCAAAACTGTGGGCTGAAAAACATTTTTGTGGGAAAAATTTGAAAATTTTATTTTTACGGCTCAATGTTATAAACTTCTGTGAAGCACCTGGGGGTTCAAAGTGCTCACCACACATCTAGATAAGTTCCCTGAGGGGTCTAGTTTCCAAAATGGTGTCACTTGTGGGGGGTTTCCACTGTTTAGGCACATCAGGGGCTCCCCAAATGCAACATGGCGTCCGCTAATTATTCAAGCAAATTTTACATTCAAAAAGTCAAATGGCGCTCCTTCTCTTCCGAATAGAGATGAGCGTTGTTCTACTCGAACTGTTCGCCAATCTCAAATTCGAGCTGTTTTGGGCGGTGTTCGAGCCGGTCGGCGAACACGAACAATTTGAGAAAAATTCGGCTGTTCGAGGTTATGTTCGATAACTGTTCGTGCACCAAAATCATAACTGGATTTTTTCTCAGTAATGATGAAAATTAATGTTAATACGCAGTTTGAGTGTACAGCGGGGCGGGGGGAGGGGCAGGGGATGGATCTCTGCAGGAACAATGAAGATCTCCATTTTTTTTTCTCTTTCCCGCATTTGCAGTGGGGAGGTGCAATCTGTCAGCCTATCAGCAGCGCACACACGGAGCGAAGTGCTTTTTTTCACACAAGCAAGGGCATGTGTGATTGGCAGTGTATGTCACATGTCCTTGCCCTATAAGACCAAGCCATTTTCCCCGTCGCCACCATTTTCTCACTGCTGCAGCTGCGTGTTAGACGGCACCGCTGTTGCTGTGTGCGCTATACCTTGTTAATTTCAAGCCAATTTTCGCACAAATATACAGATAGCTTGGGAGTAGGGAATAGTTGTGATTGCAGTCCTTTTAAGGACTAGGTTACAGCATTTCCTACGACTTTTATCAGGCAGGTCTGTGCTCTTAAATAGATAGATTGTGGGAGTAAAGACTAATTGTAATTGGAGTCCTTTTCAGGACTAGGTTACATCAGTTCCTATCAGTTTTTGCCAGGCAGGTCTGTGCCAGTGCTGTGCAAGTTTTTTTCACAGCATTTGGCTGAATCTAGCAAAGCTAATCCTTTTTGGCCTATTGCAGAGTGTGTTAGTCAGTGGAGTAGCCTATCTGTGTTGCAAGATATACCACCTGTGTATAGAATACCAATTTTTTTACTGGACCTAGTGAAGTAAAATCTTTTGGGCATAGCATCATTCTATTAGTCCATCTATACTGACCTCCATCAGGTTGCAAACTGAATATAATTTTTTTCTGCATCTAGCTCTGAAAAAATATTTGGGCTTCTAGCAGTGTGTGGGACTTGGTCTATTAGTCCATCTATACTGACCTCCATCAGGTTGCAAATTAAAAATAATTTTTTTCTTCATTTAGCTCTGAAAAAATATTTGGGCTTCTAGCAGTGTGTGGGACTTGTTCTATTAGTCCTTCTATACTGACCTCCAGCAGGTTGCAAATTGAATATAATTTTTTTCTGCATCTAGCTCTGAAAAAATATTTGGGCTTCTAGCGGTGTGTGGGACTTGGTCTATTAGTCCATCTATACTGACCTCCATCAGGTTGCAAATTAAAAATAATTTTTTTCTGCATCTAGCTCTGAAAAAATATTTGGGCTTCTAGCAGTGTGTGGGACTTGGTCTATTAGTCCATCTATACTGACCTCCATCAGGTTGCAAATTAAAAATAATTTTTTTCTTCATTTATCTCTGAAAAAATATTTGGGCTTCTAGCAGCGTGTGGGACTTGTTCTATTAGTCCATCTATACTGACCTCCATCAGGTTGCAAATTAAAAATAATTTTTTTCTGCATCTAGCTCTGAAAAAATATTTGGGCTTCTAGCAGTGTGTGGGACTTGGTCTATTAGTCCATCTATACTGACCTCCATCAGGTTGCAAATTAAAAATAATTTTTTTCTGCATCTAGCTCTGAAAAAATATTTGGGCTTCTAGCAGTGTGTGGGACTTGGTCTATTAGTCCATCTATACTGACCTCCATCAGGTTGCAAATTGAATAAAAAAATTTTCTGCATCTAGCTCTGAAAAAATATTTGGGCTTCTAGCGGTGTGTGGGACTTGGTCTATTAGTCCATCTATACTGACCTCCATCAGGTTGCAAATTAAAAATAATTTTTTTCTGCATCTAGCTCTGAAAAAATATTTGGGCTTCTAGCAGTGTGTGGGACTTGGTCTATTAGTCCATCTATACTGACCTCCATCAGGTTGCAAATTAAAAATAATTTTTTTCTGCATCTAGCTCTGAAAAAATATTTGGGCTTCTAGCAGTGTGTGGGACTTGGTCTATTAGTCCATCTATACTGACCTCCATCAGGTTGCAAATTAAAAACAATTTTTTTCTGCATCTAGCTCTGAAAAAATATTTGGGCTTCTAGCAGTGTGTGGGACTTGGTCTATTAGTCCATCTATACTGACCTCCATCAGGTTGCAAATTAAAAATAATTTTTTTCTTCATTTAGCTCTGAAAATAATATTTGGGCTTCTAGCAGTGTGTGGGACTTGTTCTATTAGTCCTTCTATACTGACCTCCAGCAGGTTGCAAATTGAATATAATTTTTTTCTGCATCTAGCTCTGAAAAAATATTTGGGCTTCTAGCGGTGTGTGGGACTTGGTCTATTAGTCCATCTATACTGACCTCCATCAGGTTGCAAATTAAAAATAATTTTTTTTCTGCATCTAGCTCTGAAAAAATATTTGGGCTTCTAGCGGTGTGTGGGACTTGGTCTATTAGTCCATCTATACTGACCTCCATCAGGTTGCAAATTAAAAATAATTTTTTTCTGCATCTAGCTCTGAAAAAATATTTGGGCTTCTAGCAGTGTGTGGGACTTGGTCTATTAGTCCATCTATACTGACCTCCATCAGGTTGCAAATTGAATAAAAAAATTTTCTGCATCTAGCTCTGAAAAAATATTTGGGCTTCTAGCGGTGTGTGGGACTTGGTCTATTAGTCCATCTATACTGACCTCCATCAGGTTGCAAATTAAAAATAATTTTTTTCTGCATCTAACCCAGCCAATAGTTTTGGCCTAATACCACAGTTTGGCCACTCAGCTCTGCTCGGTTACCATCCATTGTTTTTTTGTGCAAACAACTCCAGAGTTGTGAATTAGTTAACCACCAAAATGAGTGGAAAAAGGCCTGCTGCTGGTGGAAAGGGGAATAGGCGTGTTGGGAAGGGGAAAAAAGGTTGTGTCCGTGGGGTAGGTGCAGAAGAAAGACCATCTTCCAGCCAAACTAAAATGTCTACTTCTTTTAGCGGACATTGTGATAAGATCCCTTTCTTACGGCCACGCCAATCGCTACAAATTCCAGATGAGGCACAAAAACAGCAGGTGCTTCAACGGATATCAAGTGCTCCTTTAAGTGGGCTCTCCTCCACATCAACTTCAACATCACAAATACTCCAGTCCTCAAAGGTGTCACCCAAATCGCACTTGCTTCCCCACAGCTCCCAAATCTCCAGCTGCCCGTCTGAGTATGAGGTAGAACAGATGGTTGAGTCTGCAGAGCTGTTTACTCATACTATAGCCTGGGAATCAGAGGTCGACTCCAGCGCTTCTGTGAATCCAGACGAGGAAATGATCTGCACTGATGCCCAGAATCTTTATGAGTCGGATCCAGGACCAGACGCAGAAGGTTCTGACCATAATGTAGACCCTCATTCCCAAACTGTAACTCCTGTTGGTGGAGACAATGAGGAAGACGATGATAAGACTCAAATACCTGATTGGAGCGACAACTTTAGTTTTTTGTCAGGGCAGGAACAGGTTGGCTCTGAGGACGACGGGTGTGATAACGCACAGGATGATGATGATGAGGTCGGAGATCCCACTTACTGTCAACCCACAGTCAGCCAAGAGATGAGGTCAGCAGAGGAGGTGGAGGATGATGCTAGTGACGACGAGGTCAGGTTGCGCCTTCCTGGACAGAGACGTAGTACTGGAAGCACGTCAACAACTGCATCCTCAAACACAACTCTGCCTCTCACCACAAGTCGTGGTGGCTCTTCAGGTCGCATGGGTGCTAAGCCTTGCATAGCCTGGGCATTTTTTCAGATCGATAAAGATGACCCAACTCGTGTTATCTGTAACATTTGTCAGCAAAAGCTAAGTAGAGGCCAAAAAATACATAGTTTGAGTACTTCATGCATGAACCGGCACATGGACATGAAGCATAAGTTGCAGTGGGAAGCTCAGTGTGCTACAATGCGGTCTAGCCGGCCGGGCCAACCACCGTCTGCCATATCTTGTGCATCCGCGGCCTCTTCATCCTCTGTGACTGGGGGGACAGCAGTCACACCTGTTTTGGGGCGCAGTCCTGCCACCTCTTTACCCGCAACAGCCAGCGTGATTGGCAGGTCATCATTTTCTTTGGAGGTGGTAACACCAGCTGGTCTTGAGCGCTGTCCGACATCGATAGCACCACCTTTGGATCAAGGCAACCTAACATGTCCGCCTGCATCTTCCTCACAGACCGGCAGTTTGCCGGGGACACCCTTATCAACCCCGTCTAAGCACAATAGCCAGCCCTCGGTCCCTCAGATGTGGACAAGTAAAAGACCATTTCCTCCTAGCCATGAGAAAGCTAAGAGGTTGAATTTCACCATCTGCAAGCTCTTGGCTACAGAAATGCTGCCTTTCCGCCTGGTGGACACAGAGGATTTTCGAGACCTTATGTCCGTCGCAGTGCCCCAGTACCAGATGCCCAGTCGGCACTACTTCTCAAAGAAAGGTGTGCCTGCGCTCCACCAGCATGTCGCACACAACATCACCGCTTCTTTGAGAAACTCTGTGTGTGACAGGGTGCATTTCACCACAGACACTTGGACGAGTAGGCATGGACAGGGGCGTTACATGTCGCTGACTGGGCACTGGGTAACTATGGTGACAGCAGGACAAGGGGCTGCTGTCCAAGTCTTGCCGTCCCCACGAGTTGTGCGTCAATCCTCTTTATGTCATTTTTCCTCCACTGCTTCTGCCTCCTCAACCTCCTCTCGGTCTTCCACCTGCACCCAAAGCCTGTCTGGTCATGCCACAAGCTTTCTAACTGCGCAGAAGGGATCCTGCACACCTCCTTACTATGCTGGCAGTAGGGCTCAACGTCATCAGGCGGTTTTTACATTGAAATGTCTGGGAAATGTGAGTCACACAGCTGAGGAGTTGTGGTCAGCTCTGGAGAACCAATTTCATGAATGGTTGTCTCCACTGGACCTGAAACCAGGGAAGGCCGTGTGCGACAATGCTGCAAACCTGGGTGCGGCCCTTCGCCGGGGCAATGTCACACACGTGCCTTGTATGGCTCACGTGTTGAACCTGGTTGTCCAGCAATTTTTAGCCCACTATCCCAGACTAGATGGCCTTCTGCAGAGGGCACGGTCGCTGTGTGCTCACTTCCGCCGTTCGCATCCCGCAGCTCAGCGACTTACATCTCTACAGAAGTCGTTGGGCCTGCCACTTCACCGGCTAAAATGCGATGTGCCTACCCGGTGGAATTCAACTCTGCACATGTTGCAGCGACTGTGGCAGCACCGACAAGCCCTGGTGCAATACGTTCTGACGTATAGCCTGGGCCAACGAGATTCAGAGGTGGGGCAAATCACGCTGGAGGAGTGGTCTCAGATCAGGGACCTATGCACCCTTCTGCACAGTTTTGAAATGGCGACGAAGATGTTTAGTGCTGACGATGCCATTATCAGCATGACTATTCCGGTGATTTACATGCTGGAGCACATGTTAAACAGAATTCGGAGTCAGGTGGTGGCACAAGAGGAGGTGGAGGAAGTAGAGGAGGAGGAGTTGTATGCGGAAGGGCTAACATCTGCAAGGTCCAGACGGTCGGCAGCACCAGGGCGGCAGGCATGTGAGGGTGGGGGAGATGATTTTACCAGGGCGCATGGTAGCAGCCAAACTAGTGAGGAAGGTGCAGGAGCCCAGGAAGAAGTGGAGGACGAACTGATGGAAGACTCATCAGATGAGGGAGACCTTGATCACATTTCTGTTGTGCGAGGTTGGGGGGAGAGGACAGAGGAAGGAAGCATGATTGTTACCTCGCCACCAACACAACAGGGACTTGGTGCTCCTGGATGCGCAACACACATGAGTGCCTTCTTGCTGCACTACCTGCAACATGACCCTCGAATTGTGAGAATTAGAAATAATCCTGACTACTGGGTTGCCACACTGTTAGATCCCCGGTACAAAAGTAAATTTGCAGAAATTATTCCTGCCATAGAAAGGGATGCACGCATGCAGGAGTATCAGCAGAGACTGTTGCAGAATCTTACATGTGCTTTTCCACAAAATACCAGTGGTGCACGTAGTGAATCTCACAGTTCCAACTTGCCAACCGTGGGACCGTCAAGTGTTCAGCACTCAAACCGTAACAGAACCACAGTATCTGCTGGTAACATCAATTTTGCGGAATCATTTCACCACTTTTTTAGCCCATCCTTTGCAAGGCCACAGGAGACAAGAAGTCTGACACATAGTCAACGCCTAGAGACGATGGTACAGGAGTATCTCCAAGTAAACATTGAAGCCACGACTGTGTCACTGGACCCTTGCTCTTTTTGGGCTTCCAATCTGGATAAATGGCCGGAGCTAGCCACTTACGCCTTGGAGATCTTGTCATGCCCCGCAGCCAGCGTTCTGTCTGAACGTGTGTTCAGCGCTGCTGGTGGTGTGCTGACAGATAAGCGCACGCGGCTCTCCACTGATAATGTAGACAGACTCACGTTCATAAAGATGAACAAATCATGGATCCGAAACGACTTTTCTACCCCTGTGTCATCCTGGGGAGAGTAAAAGCTTGATGATTGGTTAAAATCACCCTACCAACCGTTTTAAGCTTTCAAATTACTAATCATGTTTATCTGTATCTTGACTGGAAAATAATTTGGGCTTTGTAGCAGTGTGCAGCACTGATCCTATTAGGCCATCTATAATAAGCTTCACCAGATTTAAAATTAAAAATAATTTTTAGCTGCATCTAGCCCGGAAAATAATTTTGGGGCTCCGAGATGCGCAAGACACATAAGTGCCTTCTTGCTGCACTACCTGCAGCATGACCCTCATATTGTCAGAATTCGAAGTAATCATGACTACTGGGTTGCCACACTCTTAGATCCCCCAAACTTTTCGATCAACCTTTTCATTTTAATAAAGACCAAAAAAATGGTCATTTTTGAAATTATAAGCATTAGCAGGTTGTTAGAAACTGAAATCAAACAGTTTTCAACTCAAAACTTTATTCTAGGTGATGTTACATTTTCACATAGGACCCCTTGTTCGAAAGGAGCTTCTGAACTCTCTCGTCCATTGAATTTGTCAGGTTTTGGATGGTTTCTGCTTCAATTGTTTTGCATGAGGACAGAATACCCTCCCAGAGCTGTTGCTTAGATGTGAACTGCCTCCCGCCATCATAGACACTCCTTTTAATGATGCTCCAAAGGTTCTGAATGGGGTAGAGGTCAGGGGAGCATGGGGGTCACACCATAAGTTTGTCCCCTTTTATGCCCATATCAGCCAGAGATGCAGATGTTTTATGTGCAGCATGAGATGGTGCATTATCATGCAGAAAAATGATCTTGCTGTGAAATACACGGTTCTTCTTCTTGAACCATGGCAGGAAGTGCTGTTTGAGAAAATCCACATACATTATGGAGTTCATCTTTAGCGCCTTCAGGGATCCTAAAGGGGCCGACAATCTCTCTCCCCATGATTCCAGCCCAAAACATTACTCCACCTCCTCCTTGTTGGCGCTGTAGCCGTGTTTGCGTGGGGTGTCCATCAACCAGCCATCCTCCACTCCATTCATCTGGACCATCGAGCGCTGCACGGCACTCATCTGTGAACAAAACAGTTTTGAAATCAGTCTTCATGTAATGTTTGGCCCACTGGAGCCGTTTCTGCTTGTGTGAAGTGGATAGAGGAGGTCGACAGGATGGCGTATGCACAGCTGCAAACCTCTGAAGGACCCTGCATCTTGTTGTTCGGGGGACGTTGGAGGCACAAGCAGCTTCAAAAACTTGTCTGCTGCTATGACAAGGCTTTTTTGCCGCTGCTCTTTCAACCTGACGTAATTGCCTGTAGGAAAGAGTCCTCAATTTGCCCTTATCAGCACGCACACGTGTGTACTGTGAATCAGCTACATACTTCTTGATTGCCAAGACACTTCATCCTGATCATCGCACAATGTTGATTGTAGTCATGCCTTGACCTAAACACTCCACAATTTGTTGCTTCTCAGCAGCCGACACATCCTTTTTCTTTCCCATTTTGGCAGAAAATGTAGGCTGCTTAATAATGTGAGAGAGCCTTCTTAAGTAGTCTTGCCTTTCATTGGACACACCTGCCAAACTAATTAGCACAGGTGTCTGCAATTGCTTACAGTGATATAAAGAGCCCTGACACACATCACCATCAATGAGTTTAACTGACAAACAAACAAATTCTTCCCTTATCACTCCTAAACACTTTTTGCATAATAATTTGGAACGCGGTGTACATGTGCTTTTCCACAAAACACCAGTGGTTCACGTAGTGAATCTTACAGTTCTAACTTGCCAACCGTGGTCTGTATGGAATTGTTCAATAAAGGGCCCAAAATTAAGATAACATAGATGGGAGAGGTCTCTATGAATAGGAATTCCTAAGTATTTGATACCCTGTGAGGGCCAGGCAAAGGGAAAGTTGGACTGGATGGAATCCTATATGGATTTAGGGAGGGAGACATCGAGGGCCTCAGACTTCGCTGCATTGATTTTAAAATTTTACCATGTAACAAAGTGATCTATTTCAGCCATAACAGCAGGGATGGATATATGTGATTGAGTGATATATACTAGGACATCATCAGCAAATAGAGAGCACTTGTACTCGGTGCCTCCCACCTCAATCCACCTAATATTGGGGTTATGGCGAATTGATGAGAGCAGGTGCTCCGTCACTAGGATGTATAAGAGAGGGGACAGAGGACATCCCTGCCTTGTCCCATTGGTGATTGTGAAAGGTGATGAAAATGTTCTGACGCACCCCCTGGGCCTTGGGACACCCGGAGCCGGACCCTTTTTGGTGGATGCTGGTGGTTGTAGTCTTCGTGGCGGCGATCCGGTTCCGTGGCTCAGGGCGGTCAAACCAGTGGCGGAACTATTTATGTGGTTTTGATGTTTAAATGTCCGACTAAGCCACCCGTGGATTGTGGTCAGAGTGAACCGCCGCTACAGGGCAGACCGCTAAGGCTGGTGTTGTGGGTGCAGCAGAGCGTAGCATAACTCCCCACGGGAGGAGTATAGCCTCAGGGCAGTGTATGCGGAGGATGGGGGTGATGGTGCAGGGCAGCAGCAGTAACGACACGGAGTCAGTGATGCAGTTCAGGGCCTTTACTCACAGTTCTTATTATCCAGACCACGTCTGCAGGTAATGGCTGCCCACGTCGTACTGTGCTCACCAGGTGAGGGGCTCAGACAACTCCCAGATAACTTTGGAGCGCTTCACAGGACCCCCTTTGTGTGTCCTTTGTCTGGCCTTTCTTACCAACACTTCTGTCCGGCTGCCTCGGGCCTCCTCTTGGTAAACTTGGCGCCAGTTTCCCTGACCCTATGTGGTGCCTTCCTAGCGGGTGGAGCAAGGGGCTGCGCCACATAAAATGTCAGAGCCTCCGGTTTCTAGCTGAGGGTCGTTTCCTGCCTCCACTAGTTCGGGGACCGGTCTCCCCCTTTGGCCTGACCCCTCCACGCAGGTGGATTCGGGCGTGCGGTGGCGACTCGCCCGTCCGCACCCCTGGGATCCCTTCATTCCTCGTTCCTGGAGCCTTCTCCGCTCCTCTTCCTTCCTTCTCCCTCTTGCAGGCCTGGGCCTCTGTTACTAGGCCCGCCTCCGGAGCAGAGCTCATGCAGAGCCCCTGCTCCCTGCCACTTCTGCTCAGACTTCTCTGCACTGAACTAAGATGGTGCCCACCTTTTATACTCCCTTCTCAATGCACCCAGGAACTGCTTCCTCCCTGCTCCTGCACTGCAGGGTTCCCCTTCCTCAGTGTTCCCTCCCCCCACTCCAGCCAGGGACAGGGACTGTCGTGCCCATCTCAGGGGCATATTGGTCGCCCTGCCCCACGGCAATGTGGTGTAATGCATGCAGGTGTCGGGTCCTGATCCACACTCCATCCTTATCTGAGAGTGAGATATCACACCTCTGGGTGAGGTGCAATACGTCTGTAGCAACCGAGCCCTCGGTGCTACAGTTCCATTTATCTTCAGCCTAGGTGACGTATTGTGATACAGGGCCGTGATTTTGGCTATAAAAGGGTCCCCTAGACCCCTACCCCAAGCTTTTTAAGAGAATCATATATGGCGTGCCAGGAGACTCTATGGAATGCTTTCTCAGCATCCAACGAGAGTATCTACTTACAAATTTTTAACTGCATCTAGCCCAGGAAATACTTTGTGCCTAGTAGCAGTGTCTGCTAGTCAGCGGATTATCCCGGCTGTTAAGCAAGCTACACCACCTGTAGTTTGGACACTTAATTTTTTCAAAGGAAATGCTTCGGGACCACGGGATACTTAGTGAAGAGCATCAGGAGGCACCCCAAGGCATAGGGGCTGGGACTGGCACTAGGATGCCTTGCGGTGGACAGCCGAGCTCGATCCTTATAAAAGCTTTTTAACTGCAGCAGCTTTAGTGGACGCTACTGGAGCTGGAATTACGCGGCTGCTGGCATGAGACTTGCCCTCCAATAGATCCTTGTAAATGGATTTAAAGTGTATTCATTCAAATTAGAGGGACAATTTAAATTAAAAAGCTTAGAGCTGCCTCCACCACAGGGGGGCTCTCTCGACCCACCAGCGGACAGGCACCAGTATTGGGAGAGGGGGGCTGGCCGTCAGGGTTCACCGCGGCTCTGGCACAAACCCGGCGACACGGAGGTGGCACGGGCAGGAGCGGACTGGCCGTCTCGGCTTCTCACTTTTTGGATTTTAGAAGGGCATGACATGCCTATATCTGTGTCTCCCCCTCCTTTTACTCCTCCACCTCTTTTCTTTTCGCATGACTATATGTATTTGTCACTTTTCCATGTGTTAGTTGTGTCTTCTGAGCAGTTTGTCAGCTTTTGGACACCTTTGAAGGTGTTTTCTATGTGTTTCTATGTGTTTTTGTTCGCCTGCCATTGGTTTTAACGGTGTTCGAAGGTGTTCGACGAACAGTTCGACGAACAGTTCGGCGAACACACGGGTGTTCGACGAACCGAACCGAACTCGAACACTACGGGGGTGGCTCAACACTACTTCCGAACCCTGCCGTGCGCCCAAACAGTGGTTTTCCCCCACATATGGGGCATCTGCTTACTCAGAAAAAACTGCACAACAAATTTTGGGGTCCATTTTTTCCTGTTACCCCTACAAAAATAAAAAAAATTGGGTCTACAGTAACATTTTTGTGAAAAAAGTTAAATGTAAATTTATTTCTTCCACATTCCAAAAATTCCTGTGAAGCACCTGAAGGGTTAATAAAGTTATTAAATGTGGTTTTGAGCACCTTGAAGGGTGCAGTTTTTAGAATGGTGTCACTTTTGGGTATTTTTTGTCATAACGACCCCTCAAAGTGACTTTAAATATGATGTGGTCCCTAAAAAAATGGTTTTGTAAATTTAGTTGGAAAAATGAGAAATCCCTGGTCAACTTTTAACCCTTATAGCTCACCAATAAAAAAAAAATTTGATTCCAAAATTGTGCTGATGTAAAGTAGGCATGTGGGAAATGTTATTTATTAACTATTTTGTGCGACATATCTCTCTGATTTAAGGGCATAAAAATTCAAATTTTGAAAATTGCAAAATTTTCAAAATTTTCGCCAAATTTCCATTTTTTCCAAAATAAACGCAAGTGATATCGAAGAAATTTTACCACTATCATGAAGTACAATATGTCACGAAAAAACAGTCTCAGAATCAGGGGGATTGAAGCGTTCCAGAGTAATTACCTCATAAAGTGACAGTGGTCAGAATTGTAAAAATTGGCCTGGTCATTAACATGCAAACCACCTTGGGTTGTAAAGGGGTTAATTCCTGCAGTACTCCCGGGTGTATCCCATCCGGGCCTGGGGATTTGTCAACTTTAGTGATTTTTAGACGCCGCCGTACTTCCTGCTGGGTTAAGCAAGTGACATTTAATGGAGAATTTTTGTCATCACTAATCATGTTTTCTGTCATGCGATTTTCTTGTGTAAATACTGTTGAAAAAAAATCATTTAGCATATTGACTTTTTCCTCATCCTCATCCACCATTTCACCCAGACTATTTTTAACGGGACCAACACTATCATTCTTTAGTTTTTTACTTTTTAAGTCTCTCTGTCTCAATCTTTGCTGCCTTGATTTGGTTTTTACAGAATTTATTTAATTTTCTGTATTTATTGAATGCCTCATCACTACCTACTTGCTTTAGTTCTCTAAATGCTTTCTTTTTGTCACTTATTGCGCCCCTTACAGCTCTATTTAGCTGTAATAGTGGGGAAGGGCTTAGCCTTCCCTTGGTACTGAGATAGTTAAAGGAAGTGTTCCTAAAGTCAGACCTCTCTGAACTGTTGGTAGACCAAGCTAAGGGGTTAGCTTTAGTGGTCCAGTCAGTAGAGTAGAGGGGGAACTTAGTGCCCGGATCAAGCCTTGAGTGATATAGAGCTTGTTCCTGGCATAATTCATTGTGGGCTGCAGTACCTGTAAACTGCCACAAGATGCCACTGTCCTGGGTGCAGATGTCAGGTTGAGTCTGCTAGCAGGGGTACAGGCAGTGATGAGTTAATGCTGTGTGATGACAGCTCACAGAGGGTGGGCACATTGACAAAAAGCCTCGGTTTTAGTGTCCAGAGGCCATTAAGAGACAGTACGGGGAATCGTGCGGGCAGCCTGACTATAGTGGCTGCTAGGGTAGATGGGAGCTCTACACCCTCAGACAGTGGGGTCACTACTGTGCAAGTCTCCTCACGCAAGAGCAAGAGTCCTGTTAGCTGGTCGGAGAAACTCATCAGAGGTAGTGAGGACCCGAGGCACTTCTAGTCTGCAGGAAGCAGAAGAATATAAATAGGACTCCAGGCTAGGACGTGGGGGAGATATTTGATCCAGGTCACTGTTAATGTTACAGAAGAGTCTCGTGGACTAGAGATAGAGTCACAAAGATGCTTCACTTAAAGAGGGAACCAGGGCTGAAGATGTTGCCAGTGCCTGTGAGAGAGATGATAGCCTGTCGGGCCTTATCCATTATATCTGCCTGTAAATACTGTAAATATTCCTCTTCCCCAAGTAAAGTTCAGGTTCTGGTTAAGAACCTCGTGTCCTCTGAATTTATTGCTGCCGTGGTCCCAGAAGAGAAATGCCTGGAGACAGCCGCGATCGGATGGCTTGAAGTAAGTGAAGAGCACCACATACACAGCCACACTTCAGAGGGAGGACACGTATTGTCTGTAGGGTGCCATAGCGAGTGGGGACTACAGCTCGCCCACGACTACCTCGCTGGGGCACCTTACATAGCCATAGTCATTTCCTCCTATTTCTAGCATGTTTATTCCCATAGGGTTTATATTGTGCACAGGTCCTATTCAGTATGCTAATAAATGTCTCCCATTTGCTTTGTGTAGCTTTATGTCTCAGGCTATCGACCCAGTTTATTGCACTAAGATCATCTCTCAACCATTGGAAATTTGCCTTCCTGAAGTTTCGTGTCCTTGTAACCCCTCTACTACACATCTTATTAAAGGATACATGACAACTTATTATTTTGTGATCACTATTACCCAAGTGACCCCCAACTCGTATATTTGATATTCGGTCTGGCCTGTTGGTTAATATTAGGTCTAGCAGTTCCCCCCTTCTTGTTGGGTACTGAACCAATTGTAAAGGTAATTGTCTCTCATAGTTGTCAAAAACCTATTACCTTTGCTTGAACTACAGGTTTCTGTTCCCAAATGTATTTCAGGGTAGTTGAAGTTCCCCATAATAATGACTTCTTCTTGAGTTGCTGCTTTATCTATTTGCTTTATGAGGATATTCTCCGCTGCTTCCATTATTTTTGGAGACTTATAACAAACCCCTATCAGTAATTTATTATTTTTCCCCCCTCTCCTTATCTCCAACCACAGGGACTCTACATTTTCATTAGATTCACATATATTGTCACGCAAGATGGGTTTTAAGGATGATTTTACATATAAACACCCCCCCCCTCGCTTGTCTGTACGGTCATTTCTGAACAGACTATAGCCCTGTAAATTAACTGCCCAGTCATGGCTCTCGTCCAGCCATGTCTCAGATACCCCCACCATGTCAGAATTAATTTTTTGGGAAAATAATTATAATTCCTCTATTTTGTTGGTGAGGCTTCTGGCATTAGTGTACATGCATTTTATGTACACTGCTCAAAAAAATAAAGGGAACACTCAAATAACACATCTGAATGAATTAAATATTCTCATTGAATACTTTGTTCTGTACAAAGTTGAATGTGCTGACAACAAAATCACACAAAAATCATCAATGGAAATCAAATTTATTAACCAATGGAGGCCTGAATTTGGAGTCACCCCCAAAATTAAAGTGGAAAAACACACTACAGGCTGATCCAACTTTGATGTAATGTTCTTAAAACAAGTCAAAATGAGGCTCAGTATTGTGTGTGGCCTCCATGTGCCTGTATGACCTCCCTACAACGCCTGGGCATGCTCCTGATGAGGTTGCAGATGGTCTTCTGTGGGATCTCCTCCCAGAGCTGGACTAAAGCATCCGCCAACTCCTGGACAGTCTGTGGTGCAACGTGACGTTGGTGGATGGAGCGAGACATGATGTCCCAGATGTGCTCTATTGGATTCAGGTCAGGGGAACGGGCGGGCCAGTACATAGCTTTAATGCCTTCATCTTGCAGGAACTGCTGACACACTCCAGCCACATGAAGTCTGGCCTTGTCCTGCATTAGGAGGAACCCAGGGCCAACCGCACCAGCATATGGTCTCACAAGGGGTCTGAGAATCTCATCTCAGAACCTAATGGCAGTCAGGCTACCTCTGGTGAGCACATGGAGGGCTGTGCGACCCTCCAAAGAAATGCCACCCCACAGCATTACTGAGCCACTGCCAAACCGGTCATGCTGAAGGATGTTGCAGGCAGCAGATCGCTCTCCGCGGCATCTCCAGACTCTGTCACGTCTGTCACATGTGCTCAGTGTGAATCTGCTTTCATCTGTGAAGAACACAGGGTGCCAGTGGTGACTTTGCCAATCCTGGTGTTCTGTGGCAAATGCCAAGCGTCCTGCACAGTGTTGGGCTGTGAGCACAACCCCCATCTGTGGACGTCGGGCCCTCATACCACCCTCATTGAGTCGGTTTCTAACCGTTTGTGCAGACACATGCACATTTGTGGCCTGCTGGAGGTCATTTTGCAGGGCTCTGGCAGTGCTCCTCCTGTTCCTCCTTGCACAAAGGCAGAGGTAGCTGTCCTGCTGCTGGGTTGTTGCCCTCCTACGGCCCCCTCCACGTCTCCTGGTGTACTGGCCTGTCTCCTGGTAGCGCCTCCAGCATCTGGACGCTACGCTGACAGACACAGCAAACCTTCTTGCCACAGCTCACATTGATGTGCCATCCTGGATGAGCTGCACTACCTGAGCAACTTATGTGGGTTGTAGAGTCCGTCTCATGCTACCACGAGTGTGAAAACACAACCAACATTCAAAAGTGACCAAAACATCAGCCAGAAAACATTGTACTGAGATGTGGTCTGTGGTCCCCACCTGCAGAACCACTCCTTTATTGAGGGTGTCTTGATAATTGCCAATAATTTCCATCTATTGTCTATTCCAATTGCACAACAGCATGTGAAATTGATTGTCAATCAGTGTTGCTTCCTAAGTGGACAGTTTGATTTCACAGAATTTTGATTTACTTAGAGTTATATTCTGTTATTTAAGTGTTCCCTTTATTTTTTTGAGCAGTGTATATCTCTGTACTCTATTCCTTCTTACTATATTGACTGTTCTAACCCCTCCCCCAATTTCTTTATTTGTGCCCTGGTCACTATCTGCACTAATACCCCCCCAATCCCTAGTTTAAACACTCCTCCAACCTTCTAGCCATTCCCCCCCCCCCGCACAGCTGCACCCTCCCCATTGAGGTGCAGCCCCTCCCTAGCATAGAACCTGTAGCCAACTGAGAAGTCGGCCCAGTTCTCCAGGAACCAAAACCCCTCCTTCCTACACCAATTCCTGAGCCACTTATTTATCTCCCTAATCTCCCAGGAATATTGACTTGGGCGCCCCACTTATGCATGGCAGAGCACGACGAGTCAATAGGCAACCCTGGCACATCCACCTCACTAAACAGCTTCGACAAGCGTCAAGGGTTGGAGCGTCATTGGAAGAAAACACGTTCTCAAGATGACTTCACTGCATTCAAACAATCAACACTCGCATTCAAATCAGCACTCACCTCTGCTAAACAGTCCTTCACAACCCTCATATCTTCCCTATCCTACAACCCCAAACAGCTATTCAACACTTTTAACTCTCTCCTCCGCCCTCCACTGCCCCATCTAACCTCCGTCATCTCCACTGAGGAGTTTGCCACACACTTCAAAAACAAGATTGACCAATCATGGCAAGTCTCTACTGCCCAACCACCACAACCCCTTTGTTTTCCACACCATTTCCCTTCCCCCATAACCTCCCTTCCCAACATCACGGAAAGAGACCTTACTCGACTCCTCTCCACATCACACCTCACCACTTGTGCACTCAACCCCATCCCACCTCCTCCCCAACCTCACCCACACACTCATCCTATCCCTAACCCATCTCTTCAACCTATCACTAGCTTCTGGTACCTTCTCCGCTGCCTTCAAACATGCCACAATCACGTCCATCCTCAAAAAGCCATCCCTCACCCCAACTGCCTTGTCCAGCTATCACCCCATATCACTGCTCCCATTTGCCTCCAAACTCCTTGAGTAACACGTTCACGCTGAACTTTCCTCCCACTTCTCATCTAACTTTCTCAACGACAACCAACAATCTGGCTTCCGCCCCCACCATTCCACCAAAAGTGCCCTTACCAAAATCACCAATGACTTACTTACAGCCAAAGCTAACAGACAATTCTCTGTACTCCTTCTTGACCTGTCCTCTGCTTTCGATACAGTTGACCACTGCCTCCTACTACAGAGCCTCTCTTCCTTTGGCTTCAAAGACCTTGCCTTATCTTGGATCTCCTCATACCTTTCTAACCGCACATTTAGCGTCTCCCACTCCCACACTACCTCCTCACCCTGCCCCCTCTCTGTTGGAGTCCCTCAAGGCTCTCTCCTAGGACCCCTACTCTTTGCAATCTATACCCTTGGCCTGGGACAGCTCATAAAATCCCACAGCTTCCAGTAATATCTGTACGCTGATGATCTACCTCTCTGGCCAATATGTCACCTCTCTGCTGTCCAGAATCCCAGCATGTCTAGCAGCCATATCCTCCTTCTCCTCCCCCTTCCTCGAGCTCAATGTGCACAAAACTGAACTCATCATCTTTCCCCCATCTCGCATATCTTTCCCATCTGATCTTTCCATTACAATAAATGACATCACTCTTTCCCCTGTACTGACAATCCGCTGCCTCGGAGTAACCCTTGACTCTGCCCTGTCCTTCAAACCCCACATCCAAGCTCTCACCACCTCCTGTCGCCTCCAGCTCAAAAATATTTCCATAATCCGTCCTTTCCTCAACCCTTAATCTAATAAACGGCTTGTGCATGCCCTCATCATCTCCCGCCTCGACTACTGCAACATCCTCCTCTGTGGCCTACCTGCTAGCACTCTCGCACCCTTCCAGTCCATGCTTAACTCTGCTGTGTGACTGGCCCATTTCTCGCCTCGCTACTCCTCTGCTACCCCCCTTTGCAAATCCCTTCACTGGCTCCCAATTGCCCAGCGTATCCAGTTCAAACTACTAACACTGACCTACAAAGCCATCCATAACCACTCTCCTCCGTACATCTCTGAACTAATCTCCCAATACATTCCCTTACATAATCTCCGATCCTCTCAAGACCTCCTTCTCTCCTCCACACTTATTCGTTCCTCGCCCGATCGCCTCCAAGATTTCTCCCATCCTATGGAGTTCTGTGCCTCAACACGTCCAATTATCCACCACATTTGGATCCTTCAGACGGAACCTGAAAACCCATCTCTTCAAACAAGCTTACAGCCTGCCATGACCTTGCTTGCTGCCACCTCAACTACACCGGAGCTACTGCATCCCCCCAACCTACTGTCTCCTTCCAGGTTTCTGTAGAATGTAAGCCCGCAAGGGCAGGGTCCTCTTCCTTCTGTACCATTCTATCATTGTTAGTAGTGTTGAGCCACCCCCGTAGTGTTCGAGTTCGGTTCGGTTCGTCGAACACCCGTGTGTTCGCCGAACTGTTCGTCGAACTGTTCGTTGAACACCTTCGAACACCGTTAAAACCAATGGCAGGCAAACAAAAACACATAGAAACACATAGAAAACACCTTCAAAGGTGTCCAAAAGCTGACAAACTGCTCAGAAGACACAACTAACACATGGAAAAGTGACAAGTACATATAGTCATGCGAAAAGAAAAGAGGTGGAGGAGTAAAAGGAGGGGGAGACACAGATATAGGCATGTCATGCCCTTCTAAAATCCAAAAAGTGAGAAGCCGACACGTTCAGTCCGCTCCTGCCCGTGCCACCTCCGTGTCGCCGGGTTTGTGCCAGAGCCGCGGTGAACCCTGATGGCCAGCCCCCCTCTCCCAATACTGGTGCCTGTCCGCTGGTGGGTCGAGCGAGCCCCCCTGTGGTGGAGGCAGCTCTAAGCTTTTTAATTTAAATTGTCTCTCTAATTTGAATGAATACACTTTAAATCCATTTACAAGGATCTATTGGAGGGCAAGTCTCATGCCAGCAGCCGCGTAATTCCAGCTCCAGTAGCGTCCACTAAAGCTGCTGCAGTTAAAAAGCTTTTATAAGGATCGAGCTCGGCTGTCCACCGCAAGGCATCCTACTGCCAGTCCGAGCCCCTATGCCTTGGGGTGCCTCCTGATGCTCTTCACTGAGTATCCCGTGGTCCCGAAGCATTTCCTTTGAAAAAATGAAGTGTCCAAACTACAGGTGGTGTAGCTTGCTTAACAGCCGGGATAATCCGCTGACTAGCAGACCCTGCTACTAGGCACAAATTATTTCCTGGGCTAGATGCAGTTAAAAATTTGTAATTAGATACTCTCGTTGGATGCTGAGAAAGCATTCCATAGAGTCTCCTGGCACGCCATATATGATTCTCTTAAAAAGCTTGGGGTAGGGGTCTAGGGGACCCTTTTATAGCCAAAATCACGGCCCTGTATCGCAATACGTCACCTAGGCTGAAGATAAATGGAACTGTAGCACCCTGAGGGCTCGGTTGCTACAGAGGTATTGCACCTCACCCAGAGGTGTGATATCTCACTCTCAGGTAAGGATGTAGTGTGGATCAGGACCCGACACCTGCATGCATTACACCACATTGCCGTGGGGCAGGGCGACCAATATGCCCCTGAGATGGGCACGACAGTCCCTGTCCCTGGCTGGAGTGGGGGAAGGGAACACTGAGGAAGGGGAACCCTGTAGTGCAGGAGCAGGGAGGAAGCAGTTCCTGGGTGCATTGAGAAGGGAGTATAAAAGGTGGGCACCATCTTAGTTCAGTGCAGAGAAGTCTGAGCAGAAGTGGCAGGGAGCAGGGGCTCTGTATGAGCTCTGCTCCGGAGGCGGGCCTAGTAACAGAGGCCCAGGCCTGGAAGAGGGAGAAGGAAGGAAGAGGAGCGGAGAAGGCTCCAGGAACAAGGAACGAAGGGATCTCAGGGGTGCGGACGGGCGAGTCGCCACCGCACGCCCGAATCCACCTGCGTGGAGGGGTCAGGCCAAAGGGGGAGACCGGTCCCCGAAACTAGTGGAGGCAGGAAACGACCCTCAGCTAGAAACAGGAGGCTGTGACATTTTATGTGGCGCAGCCCCTCGCTACACCCGCTAGGAAGGCACCACATAGGGTCAGGGAAACTGGCGCCAAGTTTACCAAGAGGAGGCCCGAGGCAGCCGGACAGAAGGGTTGGTAAGAAAGGCCAGACAAAGGACACACAAAGGGGGTCCTGTGAAGCACTCCAAAGTTATCTGGGAGTTGTCTGAGCCCCTCACCTGGTGAGCACAGTACGACGTGGGCAGCCGTTACCTGCAGACGTGGTCTGGATAATAAGAACTGTGAGTAAAGGCCCTGGACTGCATCACTGACTCCGTGACATTACTGCTGCTGCCCTGCACCATCACCCCCATCCTCCGCATACACTTCTCTGAGGCTATACTCCTCCCGTGGGGAGTTATGTTACGCTCTGCTGCACCCACAACACCAGCCTCAGCGGTCTGCCCTGGAGCGGCGGTTCACTCTGACCGCAATCCACGGGTGGCGTAGTCGGACATTTAAACATCAAAACCACATAAATAGTTCCGCCACTGGTTTGACCGCCCTGAGCCACGGAACCGGGTTGCCGCCACGGAGACTACAACCACCAGCATCCACCAAAAAGGGTCCGGCTCTGGGTGTCCCAAGGCCCAGGGGGCGCGTCAGAACATTTTCATCACCTTTCACAATCACCAATGGGACAAGGCAGGGATGTTCTCTGTCCCCTCTCTTATACATCCTAGTGACGGAACACCTGCTCTCATCAATTCGCCATAACCCCAATATTAGGTGGATTGAGGTGGGAGGCACCGAGTACAAGTGCTCTCTATTTGCTGATGATGTCCTAGTATATATCACTCAATCACATATATCCATCCATGCTGTTATGGCTGAAATAGATCACTTTGTTACATGGTCAAATTTTAAAATCAATGCAGCGAAGTCTGAGGCCCTCGATGTCTCCCTCCCCAAATGCATATAGGATTCCATCCAGTCCAACTTTCCCTTTGCCTGGCCCTCACAGGGTATCAAATACTTAGGAATTCCTATTCATAGAGACCTCTCCCATCTATGTTATCTTAATTTTGGGCCCTTTATTGAACAACTTCATACAGACCACGGTTGGCAAGTTAGAACTGTAAGATTCACTACGTGAACCACTGGTGTTTTGTGGAAAAGCACATGTACACTGTGTTCCAAATTATTATGCAAAAAGTGTTTAGGAGTGATAAGGGAAGAATTTGTTTGTTTGTCAGTCAAACTCATTGATGGTGATGTGTGTCAGGGCTCTTTATATCACTGTAAGCAATTGCAGACACCTGTGCTAATTAGTTTGGCAGGTGTGTCCAATGAAAGGCAAGACTACTTAAGAAGGCTGTCTCACATTATTAAGCAGCCTACATTTTCTGCCAAAATGGGAAAGAAAAAGGATGTGTCGGCTGCTGAGAAGCAACAAATTGTGGAGTGTTTAGGTCAAGGCATGACTACAATCAACATTGTGCGATGATCAGGATGAAGTGTCTTGGCAATCAAGAAGTATGTAGCTGATTCACAGTACACACGTGTGCGTGCTGATAAGGGCAAATTGAGGACTCTTTCCTACAGGCAATTACGTCAGATTGAAAGAGCAGCGGCAAAAAAGCCTTGTCATAGCAGCAGACAAGTTTTTGAAGCTGCTGGTGCCTCCAACGTCCCCCGAACAACAAGATGCAGGGTCCTTCAGAGGTTTGCAGCTGTGCATACGCCATCCTGTCGACCTCCTCTATCCACTTCACACAAGCAGAAATGGCTCCAGTGGGCCAAACATTACATGAAGACTGATTTCAAAACTGTTTTGTTCACGGATGAGTGCCGTGCAGCGCTCGATGGTCCAGATGGATGGAGTGGAGGATGGCTGGTTGATGGACACCCCACGCAAACACGGCTACAGCGCCAACAAGGAGGAGGTGGAGTAATGTTTTGGGCTGGAATCATGGGGAGAGAGATTGTCGGCCCCTTTAGGATCCCTGAAGGCGCTAAAGATGAACTCCATAATGTATGTGGATTTTCTCAAACAGCACTTCCTGCCATGGTTCAAGAAGAAGAACCGTGTATTTCACAGCAATATCATTTTTCTGCATGATAATGCACCATCTCATGCTGCACATAAAACATCTGCATCTCTGACTGATATGGGCATAAAAGGGGACAAACTTATGGTGTGACCCCCATGCTCCCCTGACCTCTACCCCATTCAGAACCTTTGGAGCATCATTAAAAGGAGTGTCTATGATGGCGGGAGGCAGTTCACATCTAAGCAACAGCTCTGGGAGGGTATTCTGTCCTCATGCAAAACAATTGAAGCAGAAACCATCCAAAACCTGACAAATTCAATGGACGAGAGAGTTCAGAAGCTCCTTTCGAACAAGGGGTCCTATGTGAAAATGTAACATCACCTAGAATAAAGTTTTGAGTTGAAAACTGTTTGATTTCAGTTTCTAACAACCTGCTAATGCTTATAATTTCAAAATGACCATTTTTTTGGTCTTTATTAAAATGAAAAGGTTGGGGGATCTAAGAGTGTGGCAACCCAGTAGTCATGATTACTTCGAATTCTGACAATATGAGGGTCATGCTGCAGGTAGTGCAGCAAGAAGGCACTTATGTGTCTTGCGCATCTCGGAGCCCCAAAATTATTTTCCGGGCTAGATGCAGCTAAAAATTATTATTAATTTTAAATCTGGTGAAGCTTTAGTATAGATGGCCTAATAGGATCAGTGCTGCACACTGCTACAAAGCCCAAATTATTTTCCAGTCAAGATACAGATAAACATGATTAGTAATTTTAAATCTGGTGGAGCTTATTATAGATGGCCTAATAGAATCAGTGCTGCACACTGCTACAAAGCCCAAATTATTTTCCAGCCAAGATACAGATAAACATGATTAGTAATTTGAAAGCTTAAAACGGTTGGTAGGGTGATTTTAACCAATCATCAAGCTTTTACTCTCCCCAGGATGACACAGGGGTAGAAAAGTCATTTTGGATCCATGATTTGTTCATCTTTATGAACGTGAGTCTGTCTACATTATCAGTGGAGAGCCGCGTGCGTTTATCTGTCAGCACACCACCAGCAGCGCTGAACACACGTTCAGACAGAACGCTGGCTGCGGGGCATGACAAGATCTCCAAGGCGTAAGTGGCTAGCTCCGGCCATTTATCCAGATTGGAAGCCCAAAAAGAGCAAGGGTCCAGTGACACAGTCGTGGCTTCAATGTTTACTTGGAGATACTCCTGTACCATCGTCTCTAGGCGTTGACTATGTGTCAGACTTCTTGTCTCCTGTGGCCTTGCAAAGGATGGGCTAAAAAAGTGGTGAAATGATTCCGCAAAATTGATGTCACCAGCAGATACTGTGGTTCTGTTACGGTTTGAGTGCTGAACACTTGACGGTCCCACGGTTGGCAAGTTGGAACTGTGAGATTCACTACGTGCACCACTGGTATTTTGTGGAAAAGCACATGTAAGATTCTGCAACAGTCTCTGCTGATACTCCTGCATGCGTGCATCCCTTTCTATGGCAGGAATAATTTCTGCAAATTTACTTTTGTACCGGGGATCTAACAGTGTGGCAACCCAGTAGTCAGGATTATTTCTAATTCTCACAATTCGAGGGTCATGTTGCAGGTAGTGCAGCAAGAAGGCACTCATGTGTGTTGCGCATCCAGGAGCACCAAGTCCCTGTTGTGTTGGTGGCGAGGTAACAATCATGCTTCCTTCCTTTGTCCTCTCCCCCCAACCTCGCACAACAGAAATGTGATCAAGGTCTCCCTCATCTGATGAGTCTTCCATCAGTTCGTCCTCCACTTCTTCCTGGGCTCCTGCACCTTCCTCACTAGTTTGGCTGCTACCATGTGCCCTGGTAAAACCATCTCCCCCACCCTCACATGCCTGCCGCCTTGGTGCTGCCGACCGTCTGGACCTTGCAGATGTTAGCCCTTCCGCATACAACTCCTCCTCCTCTACTTCCTCCACCTCCTCTTGTGCCACCACCTGACTCCGAATTCTGTTTAACATGTGCTCCAGCATGTAAATCACCGGAATAGTCATGCTGATAATGGCATCGTCAGCACTAAACATCTTCGTCGCCATTTCAAAACTGTGCAGAAGGGTGCATAGGTCCCTGATCTGAGACCACTCCTCCAGCGTGATTTGCCCCACCTCTGGATCTCGTTGGCCCAGGCTATACGTCAGAACGTATTGCACCAGGGCTTGTCGGTGCTGCCACAGTCGCTGCAACATGTGCAGAGTTGAATTCCACCGGGTAGGCACATCGCATTTTAGCCGGTGAAGTGGCAGTCCCAACGACTTCTGTAGAGATGTAAGTCGCTGAGCTGCGGGATGCGAACGGCGAAAGTGAGCACACAGCGACCGTGCCCTCTGCAGAAGGCCATCTAGTCTGGGATAGTGGGCTAAAAATTGCTGGACAACCAGGTTCAACACGTGAGCCATACAAGGCACGTGTGTGACATTGCCCCGGCAACCTTTTTTCCCCTTCCCAACATGCCTATTCCCCTTTCCACCAGCAGCAGGCCTTTTTCCACTCATTTTGGTGGTTAACTAATTAACAACTCTGGAGTTGTTTGCACAAAAAAACAATGGATGGGAACCGAGCAGAGCTGAGTGGCCAAACTGTGGTATTAGGCCAAAACTATTGGCTGGGTTAGATGCAGAAAAAAATTATATTCAATTTGCAACCTGATGGAGGTCAGTATAGATGGACTAATAGAGAAAGTCCCACACACTGCTAGAAGGCCAAATATTTTTTCAGAGCTAGATGCAGATAAAAAAAATTTTTAATTTGCAACCTGATGGAGGTCAGTATAGATGGACTAATAGAGAAAGTCCCACACACTGCTAGAAGGCGAAATATATTTTCAGAGGTAGATGCAGAAAAAAATATATTCAGTTTGCAACCTGATGGAGGTCTGTATAGATGGATTAATAGAACAAGTCCCACACACAGCTAGAAGCCCAATATTTTTTCAGAGGTAGATGCAGAAAAAAATATATTCAGTTTGCAACCTGATGGAGGTCAGTATAGATGGACTAATACAACAAGTCCCACACACAGCTAGAAGCCCAATATTTTTTCAGAGGTAGATGCAGAAAAAAATATATTCAGTTTGCAACCTGATGGAGGTCTGTATAGATGGATTAATAGAACAAGTCCCACACACAGCTAGAAGCCCAATATTTTTTCAGAGGTAGATGCAGAAAAAAATATATTCAGTTTGCAACCTGATGGAGGTCAGTATAGATGGACTAACACAACAAGTCCCACACACAGCTAGAAGCCCAATATTTTTTCAGAGCTAGATGCAGAAAAAAATTATATTCAATTTGCAACCTGATGGAGGTCAGTATAGATGGACTAATACAACAAGTCCCACACACAGCTAGAAGCCCAATATTTTTTCAGAGGTAGATGCAGAAAAAAATATATTCAGTTTGCAACCTGATGGAGGTCTGTATAGATGGATTAATAGAACAAGTCCCACACACAGCTAGAAGCCCAATATTTTTTCAGAGGTAGATGAAGAAAAAAATATATGCAGTTTGCAACCTGATGGAGGTCAGTATAGATGGACTAATACAATAAGTCCCACACACAGCTAGAAGCCCAATATTTTTTCAGAGCTAGATGCAGAAAAAAATTATATTCAATTTGCAACCTGATGGAGGTCAGTATAGATGGACTAATAGAATGATGCTATGCCCAAAAGATTTTACTTCACTAGGTGCAGTAAAAAAATTGGTATTCTATACACAGGTGGTATATCTTGCAACACAGATAGGCTACTCCACTGACTAACACACTCTGCAATAGGCCAAAAAGGATTAGCTTTGCTAGATTCAGCCAAATGCTGTGAAAAAATCTTGCACAGCACTGGCACAGACCTGCCTGGCAAAAACTGATAGGAACTGATGTAACCTAGTCCTGAAAAGGACTCCAATTACAATTAGTCTTTACTCCCACAATCTATCTATTTAAGAGCACAGACCTGCCTGATAAAAGTCGTAGGAAATGCTGTAACCTAGTCCTTAAAAGGACTGCAATCACAACTATTCCCTACTCCCAAGCTATCTGTAGATTTGTGCGAAAATTGGCTTGAAATTAACAAGGTATAACGCACACAGCAACAGCGGTGCCGTCTAACACGCAGCTGCAGCAGTGAGAAAATGGTGGCGACGGGGAAAATGGCTTGGTCTTATAGGGCAATGACATGTGACATACACTGCCAATGACACATGCCCTTGCTTGTGTGAAAAAAAGCACTTCGCTCCGTGTGTGCGCTGCTGATAGGCTGACAGATTGCACCTCCCCACTGTAAATGCGGGAAAGAGAAAAAAAAAATGGAGATCTTCATTGTTCCTGCAGAGATCCATCCTCTGCCCCTCCCCCCACCCCGCTGTACACTCAAACTGCGTATTAACATTAATTTTCATCATTACTGAGAAAAAATCCAGTTATGATTTTGGTGCACGAACAGTTATCGAACATAACCTCGAACAGCCGAATTTTTCTCAAATTGTTCGTGTTCGCCGAACGGCTCGAACACCGCCCAAAACAGCTCGAATTTGAGATTGGCGAACAGTTCGAGTAGAACAACGCTCATCTCTAATTGTTAGTTTGTTTACTGTAAGTGATATCTGTATTTGGTATGTAACCTCTTCTTATGTACAGCACCATGGAATCAATGGTGTTATATAAATAAATAATAAAAAAATGCCAACATTACATTATGCTCATTCACAAATTTATGAGTCTTTCTATATAATTTTAAAAAATCTGGGTAATTTGTTAAATGCATAATATAGTGAATCATGTGTATTCTGCTCATTTAGGCTAATGGGGGCATGCTTCAGCACAGGGCCCCACCGGGGGATTCACCTGTTCCAATGTTGGCAAGTCCAAGCCTGGTTACTGCTCACTACACAGTGAGCGTGCTGTAATCACTCCCCAACACTTTGATTGACATCCTGCTGTGTATGATTACTGCGGAGCTCACTGTGTAGTGAGTGGTGACTAACAGTTCCCTGCTCCATGTCAATGACAAGATGTAGGAGCATGAGAATAATTTTCTCCCTCTAGCTGCTGCACCAGTAAGGCAGCCAAACATGATTTCAACACTAATTAAAAGCAAATTACCACTATATAGTCAGCATTTCTGGAGGTAACAGATTCCCTTTAACTAGAAAATTGGCACCATCTAATACTTGGCATACCTTGGTCCACTAAATTATGGTGCAGTTTAGGTCATGCTTCCTCATAGTCCACCTATTCCTTGTCAGGCGTAATGAAAAACCATGTCAAAAACACATTATAAACGCAATTCAAGGCATGCAAGATGTTTTTTTATGTAAATAACTCAAATATTCGGGAATGTGGGAGTTTAGTAAATCCGCCCCAAAATATAGATTCTTCACACTACCTCAATATTCATGAAAGTAGAGCAATGATATTGAAGGTTATACTTTTGACACAAGTCAATTACCTTTACTCTCTTTGACTCGCCAAAGTAGACCAATATTCCTTTTGTATAATTCTTTGGTTGTTACCTACCACTTTTTCCCTAATCACAATATATCAGCACGATTATCTCATTAAATATGCTACTCAGCTGGGACTCTTCAAAACCATTTCACTGCTCAATAGTTAGCAACCAGATATTACAAAACTGAGGCATTAGTAGACGCTAACCTCAAATCATCTATAAAATCAACATTAATTTATTTCGCCCTCTTTTCATGTATTTTTTTTCTATATAGTATATATTTTCATTCTTCTTTTATTTCTGTTTTTGTTCTTTGTTGAAACTTTTATTGAATACACCAATAATAAAATAAGTGAACTACATCGTTATGGCCTTGAATGACTAAATGTCGCATATTGTTGGCATGAAAGAGCTGCGGCCTAAATACTGCTGCAGAAAAGTAGGTCAAATATTTCTTTTTACTGGGTTTTTTTTTGTTTGAGTAATTCTGGTAAAATGTTATTACTTGACGTTTGTGCAGCAACACTGGGTAAAAGGATCAGATACCTTCACACTTCCAGATATGTGTTTTTGTTTTTTTTTCAAGGAGAAGGGGCCACACGAAATTTTAAAGGCTTTAAGGGTAATGTTAAACTCTTATTAAGAGAACAAACAACACTGTTAAAATAATGAATTGAAGACATTAAACACTAAACAGCTCAGCTAAATACTGTATTGAGCCAGGCACAAAGGCACATGGGATATAGCTGGTAATGCTGATGAGAGCCCTTTTTAAGCTGATTAACATTAAAATGCTCAAAGAACGGAAGTTTGGCACCCATGCTTAAAGAAGAGTAATAGTAAACAAGTTTGATCTTAAGAATGTGCTGTACAAACACTTTGTTCCCTCCCAAATGGTGACATGTGGATTGTACTAGGGACCAAAGGACCATAAGTCATTGTCTTTCACCCTACAACACCTTCCCTTAAATAGCAATTCACAAATTACTAATACACGGCTCCATGACATTTAGAGAATCCTCTAAGCTGATCCAGTTGGTCTTGTTCCTAAAGGGTTAGAGTCAACCTGGGTCATTTTCTATTTAAGTGTTTATCAAGTAATGACGATGTACAGCATAGAAAGGAAAATTAGTTCAATAAACGAGGATCCCAGAGTCATAATAGAGTACTTATAGGGCTTTCAAGTGCTTTTCCCATTTCAACTACAAGCTCAAATCCTACGTTATTAGTTAAATTAATTAAAGGGAATTCTCAAATTTGAAAGTTATCCCCTATTCATCTGATAAGGGATAATTTTCAGATTGCAGGGGGTCCGACTGCTGGGATCCCCACCGATCCCAAGAACTTGAGCTCAAAAGACTGTAAATGGAGCTACAAGTGTGAATGGAGTGGTGGTCTATCATGAACACTGCGACTCCATTCAGTTTTATGGGAGAGCCTAAGATTACTAGAGTGAAGTGCTCGGCCATCTCCAGCGGCTCTATTAAGAAGGAATGAATCGGCAGTGTGCATGATCAACCAAGGCTCCATTCACACAGAGCTTTTTAGAGCACCAGTTCTTGGAATATCCTATGGATAGGAGATAACTTTCAAACTTGAGAATACCCCTTTAAAGGGGTTGTCCCAAAAACAAAGTACATTTTAATCAATATATCTTGGAATAAAACGCCTCGGTCTTAAGCTTACACTAGGGATCCAGTCTCTCTGCCCTTGTCCATATGTACGTCACTTGACAAATGGTAAGGTTTTTAATATTAGAGTTAGGACTGTCCCATAAGGGTTGCCGTGAAGTTGCGGGATGGCTTTCACATTATTTTGATCAAAATTATGTTAACTAAATACCCTTTATTATTATTTTTGCACTGTGCGATTTATACATTTACTTTCAGTTATTTGGGTATTTTTCTTGTCTTTGGTTTCTCTCTGTTTAATGGCCTTGTGTGAACATGCATTTACATTTTGCATGCACATCAACTTACGTTTCAGTTCAGACCTTCAGGTTTTTCCTTTGCAGTCAGTATGCTTTAGTGCATATAAAAGGGTGTGGCCGCCCTTTGTCTGGGCTGAGACGCTCATTCTGCCTCGGTCTTATGCTTACACTAGGGATCCAGTCTCTCTGCCCTTGTCCATATGTACGTCACTTGACAAATGGTAAGGTTTTTAATATTAGAGTTAGGACTGTCCCATAAGGGTTGCCGTGAAGTTGCGGGATGGCTTTCACATTATTTTGATCAAAATTATGTTAACTAAATACCCTTTATTATTTATTATTATTTTTGCACTGTGCGATTTATACATTTACTTTCAGTTATTTGGGTATTTTTCTTGTCTTTGGTTTCTTTCTACCTAAAATACATTGATTAGTAAGGAGGAGTGAAAAGGTAGAAAAAGAGTAAGACTGTGGGATAGGACTTTTTTTTGTAGTCTTACCATGAGGATGCATACACCTGCATGACATGAAAGCTATAGATAAAAATTGGACATTTTGTGAGTTAATTTTTCAATTTAAGTGCATGTTTTGCTTTTCTCATACAACAGATGAACAGATATTTATTATTGCATTTATTGTTGGATTGCGCTTAGCAGTAAATAACCTTTATATATATTATACTGCTTATATCATGTACATTTTAGGAATATTTAATGCTATTTAAGTCAGCATCTGCTTTTACAATGTTTTCATTAGTCTTTACATTCAAAACTGATTTGTCAATTTGATCATTTTACGAGCTTCTTGTTGACTGTATGTAAACTCTTGAGCTTATTCTGGATTTTAATGCAGAAACTAATTCCACCTTTAACATCACTAAATATTTAGACATTTATATATACAGAAATTTAGCATTGAAAACATCCGGTGTAATGAAGAGGAATTAAGTCTCCTTATTTATATATAATTGACCACGCATAGTGGTATTGAATCAGCATCAGTGAATGTTAAGAGTATATGAGCTGTGACATATGGTTCTTATTAAAGGAACGCTCATAAAACTACCATACGACTAACATTTAAGTGTTTTACATGACAAATGGTCCGTGCAGACTCCAATGTCATTAAAGTATATACATCCCACTCTGAAATGGCTTCCTGATCTGGTCATAAAAGTGGTAGACTTTCTTGTTAATCTTTTATGCTGGGAAAAGTTCCATTTTGAACAAAGCATGCATCTTTAAATAATTATTAGTTTGCGTTTTAGTGTTTATAAATTATTTAAGGAATAACCATCTTCATTTATGTACTTTCTTAAGTCAATAGTACAAGTGAAGATAAGAAACTTTATAATATATCTGTTATGAGATAAATTTGCTTCTTTCTCCTCCTGAACTGATTTTTCACTATCAATTCACGGATAAAATCTGTATTCAGTGTAGACAGATTTTCACTTTACTGAGATAGGTGATGACAGTTGGTGCTCATAATATTCTATAGTTAGGGGAAGAGCAGGAGGTGGACATAGACATCCTACTGCAAGTTCTCCTGAAACCACAGTTATACTTTAATAAAATATAATAAATTGTGATTCCTTTATAAGTGCTACACAATTGACATGAGCTTACTGATCTGGCTGATGGACCGGAGTCCAGTAAATAAATTCTCCCATCTCTAACCTAGATCTAAACCAAGGGCAGAGTGCAAACCCTTGTAAGACCAAATGGGGTGGTGATCTACGGCTGAAGCTTCCAATGTTTTGCAGGATACAAAAAAAACACCTAAATGCAAAAGATGTTATTGATTAATAGTGAACAGTAAAATGAAAATAGACTATTAAATATGACATCAGCAATATGATCTAGTGATCTGTGGGGAAAACAGTGGCAAGTCCTACACTGACTGATCTGGCATTAATGGAGAAGCCAGTTGTTATTCTTTATGGAAATGTACAGTACAGACCAAAAGTTTGGATTTTTCTGTATTTTCATGACTATGAAAATTGTACATTCACACTGAAGGCATAAAAACTATGAATTAACACATGTGGAATTATATACTTAACAAAAAGTGTGAAACAACTGAAAATATGAATTATATTCTAGGTTCTTCAAAGTAGCCACCTTTTGCTTTGATGACTGCTTTGCACACTCTTGGCATTCTCTTGATGAGCTTCAAGAGGTAGTCATGTGTCATGATTTTCTGAAGACTGGACAAGATGGGAGGCTGCAGAGACTAGCAGTGGATGGTGAAAAGTGATCATGGCGTCTGGACCAAATTGAGACAAAAGGGATGAGAACATCATCTACACTGTGTGCAGAATTATTAGGCAAATGAGTATTTTGATCACATGAGACTTTTTATACATGTTGTCCTACTCCAAGTTGCATAGGCTTGAGAGCCAACTTCCAATTAAGTAAATCTGGTGATGTGCATCTCTGTAATGAGGAGGGGTGTTGACTAATGACATCAACACCCTATATAAGGTGTGCTTAATTATTAGGCAACTTCCTTTCCTTTGGCAAAATGGGTCAGAAGAGAGATTTGACGGGCTCTGAAAAGTCCAAAATTGTGAGATGTCTTGCAGAGGGATGCAGCAGTCTTGAAATTTCCAAACTTTTGAAGCGTGATCACCGAACAATCAAGCTTTTCATGGCAAATAGCCAACAGGGTCGCAAGAAGCGTGTTGGTCAAAAAAGGCGCAAAATAACTGCCCATGAATTGAGGAAAATCAAGCGTGAAGCTGCCAAGATGCCATTCGCCACCAGTTTTGCCATATTTCAGAGTTGCAACGTTACTGGAGTATCAAAAAGCACAAGGTAAGCGATACTCAGGGACATGGCCAAGGTAAGGAAGGCTGAAAAATGACCACCTTTGAACCAGAAACATAAGATAAAACGTCAAGAATGGGCCAAGAAATATCTTAAGACTGATTTTTCAAAGGTTTTATGGACTAATGAAATGAGAGTGACTCTTGATGGGCCAGATGGATGGGCCAGAAGCTGGATCAGTAAAGGGCAGAGCGCTCCACTCAGACGCCAGCAAGGTGGAGTTGGGGTACTAGTATGGGCTGGTATCATCAAAGATGAACTTGTGGGACCTTTTCGGGTTGAGGATGGAGTGAAGCTCAACTCCCAGACCTACTGCCAGTTTCTGGAAGACAACTTCTTCGAGCAGTGGTACAGGAAGAAGTCAGTATCGTTCAAGAAAAACATGATTTTCATGCAGGACAATGCTCCATCACATGCATCCAACTACTCCACAGCGTGGCTGGCCAGTAAAGGTCTAAAAGAAGAAAAAATAATGGCATGGTCCCCTTGTTCACCTGATCTGAACCCCATAGAGAACCTGTGGTCCATCATAAAATGTGAGATCTACAGGGAGGGAAAACAGTACAAGTAACTGACAGAATCTATGGATGGAAGGCTGTTGAGTGTTAGAAAGGTGGCTATATTGATCACTAATTTTTTGGTTTTTGTTTTTGCATGTCAGAAATGTTTATTTCTACATTTTGTGCACTGATATTGGTTTACCTGGTGAAAATAAACAAGTGAGATGGGATTATATTTGGTTTTTATTAAGTTGCCTAATAATTCTGCACAGTAATAGTTACCAGCACAAACAGATATCCTCCTAAGATAGCCAAATCTATAAAAAACTCACTCCAACTTCCAAAAATATTAAGCTTGGATATTTATGAGTTTTTTGGGTTGATTGAGAACATAGTTGTTGATCAATAATAAAAAGAATCCTCTAAAATACAACTTGCGTAATAATTCTGCACACAGTGTATAAGGTACCTGGCTGTAAATGTTTATTTGTGATACTGACTGTCTCATCATGACTGTGGTTCCATTATGGTCCGCAGTCTGATGATGGGACAGTAACAACTCCTGATATCTCCCTATCATTGTTAAGGACATACTGGGAGTTGTAGTTTCATGCAATACAATAGTATATAGGGCTGACGTGTCATTACCAGGTTTTAACACTAGAGTTTTTTTTTATCAAAAATGATGTTTACTAAGTACCTATGTTATTTATATGAACTATTGCTTTTACTTAGTTACTTACAGCATGGTATATATTCATTTTGTTTCTGACTTAGGTCTTGTCTGTGTAATGGCCACTGTGAACATGCTCCTGTTTTGCATGCATACCAACTCATACAGTTCATTTTTTCGGTTCAAATTGGGCAATCGCACAGAACTCCAATCCCCCAAAAGGCTCCAAGTCAGTGGTGTGATGATCGCTGTCACGGTGGATGAGACCATTGAACTATTTTCAATTTGTTCTGTGTCTTAAGATGCACATTCAGTTGAAAAATGTTGTGGAGCAGAGAGTCACTGCTTCCCTGCACTGCTATACCTACACATGCCACTCGCCTATCCTGGTATACATGGTATCCCTTATCCCATCCTGGTATGCATGGCACCCCTCATCCCAATCCTGGTATGCATGGCACCCCTGATCCCAATCCTGTTATCCATGGCCCCCTCATCCCCAATCCTGGTATGCATGGCCCCCCTTATCCCCAATCCTGGTATGCATGGTACCCCTCATCCACAATCCTCATACATGGCCTCCTCATTCCCAAATCCTGGTATGTATGGCACCCCTCATCCCCCAATCCTGGTATGTATGGCCCCATCACTGCACACATAAAAAAATAAACACTTATACTCACCTTCCTTCCTCACCTCTGCTCCAGCGCTGCATCCTGTCTGCCATCAGCTCATGTCAGCATCTGATCAGCGCATGATGTCACTGCCATGCGCTCTCAGACACTGAAGTGAGGTGCTAGGATATTCACTCCTCTCCGCGCCGGGACTATGGGCATGGAGAACAGTGAATATGCATTCTCTTTAGTAGCAGACACTTTCAGCAGGAGCTGTGGCTCAGCGCTCCTCTGTGCCCGCTACTAAAGAGAATGAATATTCATTCTTCTCCACGCCCATGGGAGTGGAGAAGAGTGAATATTCATTTCCCTTTAGCAGCGGGCACACTTGGTAGCTGCAGCAGTTGCTACTGCGTTTCCCCGTTCCTCCGCCGCTGCAACCCCCCTACCACTATCCACCACCGGAATTTCTATATACTCGAGTATATACCCGAGTAAAAGCCGAGGGGGGCTTTTTCAGCGCAAAAAATGTGCTGAAAAACTTGGCTTATACTTGAGTATATATGGTAGCTTTACTTTACATATATTACACTTCCACCTTTCCAGCTAATCCCTAACTGTGTTTTTTTTTTTCACTTCACTTCCTGTGACATTTCGTTGGAGATGAGTCTCAAACAGGATGTCAAAAGAAGCTGGGGCTGCACTCATTTCTCTGCAGCATCTATTACCCCTCCTGGAGCAGGACATCATCAGGGGGCAAAATTGCAGGTACTTAGTACAGTTTCTTGCATTGTCGCCCTCTGAAGATGTTCTGGATCCATATTTATAGTGATAAAATCTGAGGGAGATGTGAGTGCAGTGCTGACACTCTGTTTCATATATCTGCCACCACTGCTTTTAACTGTGAATGAAGATGTTGTCAGGGGAAAAAGACAGAAGCAGTGATTGACACTAGTGCCACCGCAGATCTTCTAGCACCGCCCTCAAATGAATAGTCATCAGGGGCAGTGCGGGAAGCAGTGAGTGACACCAGCGTCACCCCGTGATGATGATTTGTTAGAGGACTGTGCTAGAAGATGTGGGGCGGTGATAGTGTCACTTACTGCTTCTATCTTTGCCCCTTGACAACGTCTTCTTTTACAGTTAGAAGATGCAGTGAAGATAGCAGAAGTGTGCCGGCACTACGCTCACATCTCACACAGATTCTGTCACCATGACCATAGATCCAGGATGTCTTCTGAAGGTGGCAATACAAGGAACAAATAACTGCATTGCTGCCCCTGTGATGTCCTGTTCTAGGAAAGGCGATATACACTGCAGGGTAGTGAATGCAGCCCCAGCCTGTGACATCCTATTTGAGACTCCACTCAAAGAAAATGTCACAAGAAGTGAAGTTAAAAAAGCACATTTAGGCTGTGTGCCCACGTAGCATTTTTCAAGCGTATATGCTGCGGAATTTCCGCAGCGTAAACGCTTGAAAAACGCATGTATATCCGCACCCCATGGTCCCCAATGGGATTCCGCAAGTTCTATGCACATGCTGCGGATTTTTCCGCAGCGTTTATGCCGCGTTCAAAAATCCGCAGCATGTCATTTAATTTTGCGTTTCCGCAAGCGGAATTGCCTTTGTCCAATGCATAAAAAACGCAAGGCAATTCCGCATGTGGAAAAGCGTGATAAACGCGCGAAAAATGCGCGATAAACGCGTGCGGAATTCCGCATGCGTTTTTCCGGGAGAGGACTTGCATTTATGCAGCAGAAATTTTCTGCTTCATAAATGCAACGTGGGCACATAGCCTTAGGGATTAGCGGGATAGAGAGAAGTGTAGCTTATTGTAATAAAGCTAATTACAAAAGTGGTTAGGGTGTAAAGATGGATATTTACAATGGACATTTTAGGTACCGGACCACCCTTTTAAATGATCTCCTACAAAACATCTTGGTGGCAGATACCACAGGACATGTTCAGAGGTCTTTTTGAGCCCATACCTCTATGGGTAAGAGGAGTCTAGGCAAAGCAAGGACCTACAGTGTATAGGCAAAAAGTTAAATTATGTTATGACTGATCAGTGTATACAAGTATTTCCCGCATTCCAGTCCTTGTGCCCCCCCCCCAACAGATCATGTTTTCAGGATTTTGTTAGTATTGCACAGTTGATTGAATTATTATGAAGGCATAAGAGATTGTCACAGGTTCTCTCACCTGTGCAGTACTAAGGAAATCCTGAAAACATGATGTGTTGTGGGGACTGGAGTTTGGGAAACACTGGTCTACACTGTAGAATGCTCTCACGCCTCATATTCTGCTGAGCTGAACATGGAGACATCATACAAAGCAATGATACCTAGTATAAATAATTATTATATGTATGTGCAAAATACATTTTTCAAATAAAGGACGGTTTATCTCTTGTAAATATATCCAAAAATGTCATTTTCTGAAGCCATCTGGTATAATTTTTTGGCTCCTTGAGTGATCTACCTTTTAAAGGGGTATTTCGGTTTTACAGTATATGGGCTCAGAGCAGTTGAAAATGAAAAAAAGAACCTATCTTTGAGGGTGAATATAACTTATTTAATAATTTTAATCACTCTGAGCCCTTTTATAATTACAGTACATTTTATTGGCTGGAAAACATTTTAAAGTTTTCTTTAAAAAAACATTTTTCCTTATGAGAAACTATGTTTATGTCAGTCGGTATTGCTTTATGGTGCAATCTTCTGAACTGTTTGCAAAATCAAAATGACTAAGCAGCATAGTTGTAAATGCAGTTAGCCCTTTTACTGCAAATGATTGTCCCTGGAGGAATGGATTCTCCTTTAATGCAAAGCATTCTAATCCACAGCAGTAAAAAAAGTGCAAAATGACTTACATATATTTGCATGATGCAAAGAGAAGATGTAATTAATTTTACAGCCATTGATTTTTTTTCAGTCCACAGCGGAGGTGATTATTCTTTCCTCATTAACATTGCTGCAAAATCACTTTGTAAATGAGCTGCTGAACATGGAACTCAGCTACGTTGCCTAATAAATTGGGTAGTCAATATTTATTTTAGTTCTCTCAGACTTCTTAGAGTACAATTCTGTTTAGTCTTGCAATGAAGACAGGCGGCACTGAAAGAAATGTGTACTGATTACAGAAGGTAAAATATGCACTATTAAATGAATGGGAATCTGTCACCACATTTGATCTATCTAAACTATTAATATGAGCATACAGGTTGTAGACTGCTGAAAAAAGTCCTACCTGTATGCCTCATATCAGATGTCTTGTTGTGGAGAAATCATCTTTTATCACTTTATGTAAATGACCTCTTCCAGGCTCTGGGGAGGACGCTGCCTGGACGATAACGCTGCCTCCAGAGATTATATTACATGAAGGGGGAGTTACCAGCGTGATATGTAATGGCCGCTCTCTGCTCTCCTGATCTCACTGCAGAGCTGTGTGTGATTATACCTGACACATCTGCAGGTTCCTCTCAGCTTCCATCTCACAGGCAGACAGGGTTGTAGTATTGTTACAATACAGCAGAGCTCAGACAGCTGCAAAAATGTGTTTGCAAGAAGACACATTTCATTTCTCCTGTTTTGTGTTAGTTACTTGTCTCACAATGGTAACTCCCCCTTCATGTAAAATAAGATCTGGAGGCAGAGTTATCTTCCAGGCAGCATCCTCCCCAGAGCCTGGAAGAGGTCATTTACATATAAGAAAACATGGATTTCTCTGGAATAAGATATCAGAACACAGATATCAAGCTATCATTTTATTCAGCTTCCTATGACTTCCATGCCCATATAGACGGCTTAGAAGGGTTGATCCTACTGACAGATTCCCTTTAAACATTTTTTTGGCAGTGAGCAATCACTTCAGGTCTATTTTTTTCTTATTTAATGCTTTGTGTTTTGTAAATATTTTAATTCAATGTAGTGGTCTCTGATAGTAGAGAGGGTCCCTCGTTCAGATAGCAGAAGGCATGCATGCATAGACAAATGATCGTTTCAACAACTTTTCTCGCTGGGAGGCAACAAGCTTGATGGCCACAGAGTTTTACATGAGACAAAGCAGTTGATAGTTACAGGTTCTTACATGAAGCTACAGCTTACAGGAACTGAGGTAGAAAGTACAAAAGTTGCTTGATGCAATACTTCAGACACTCACTCAGGCCCCAGTCTCCCAGCAATTTCTAGTTTGTCAATCACTTTCACATAAAGGTTTCACCTTAAAGGCTTCCTTTGGTGTACCTATGCTCTCACCCTGCCGACAGCTAACCTTCGACCTTATGACAGATGCATTATTCACTGGCAGTACTCAAGTGAGTAGTAGGTCTCCTTCACCTGGGACAAACTACATCTACTGGAGCTTTTTACATACACTTCTGTGGCCCTCACAAAGTTTTGGGGTAGCACACCTTAAAAGATTCTTTTAAAAAAAGTAACTGTCTACCTATAGGGAACAATTTGTCTATGGAACTGCCGAAAAAGTCTAGCTCTGTACTCAGCTATCTCCAGTAGTCTCATTGACAATGAATAGAGTGGAGGTAGAGCATGCATACCTCTGCTCCATTCAAGATGGGGCTACAGAGCTCCATTATCCGAGTTTCAGAGCCCAAAACTTTGGATTTCTGGAGATTTCAGCAGTTGGACCCCAGCAATTATCCATTATCCTATCTACTCGAGATAACTTGTTTTTTTTAAGGGGGATCACACTTTAATAGCAAGTGCTATTCACCCCAACTTGCTAGTTAACTAACTCATAGGAGTTTTTCGGCTGCTACAGCTTCTCCTTCTGCATGTCTATAGAATGTAAGCCTGCAAGGGCAGGGTCCTCTTCCCTCTGTACCGTTCTGTCATTGTTTATTTGCTACTGTAAGTGATATCTGTATTTTGTATGTAACCCCCTTCTCATGTACAGCACCATGGAATCAATGGTGCTATATAAATAAATAATAATAATGTCTGGGTGTGTTTGACCACTTTTGTTAGGAAAAAAATTAAAGTGGTTGTCCACCTTCTATTGTCTTTTATCTGTTTTTTTTGGCTGCCAACAAGCCTATAAGTCAAACAGTGCAAAATTTTATGGAAACTGAATTGAAAAAATAATTTTTAGCCCTAAATACATGCATTTAAGTAAAAAAAAAGTACCAAAAGTGGACATTTAACTTTATGATCCTGGTAGCATTCAAGAGAGCGTGTGGAAATGCTTATGATGCTAGCCCTGACCATAACATGTTAGCATGTTACTCCATATTTTCCTAAGAATACAACACAAAATCAACTCGCCTAATGAGCAGCTCCTCAGACTTCATCAATACTACTCAATGTTACCTTGCACTAAGCATTCCTTGACCCAAGATTTATCTCCCATGTAATCATCATCTGTGATGTAACCAGTCACTCTCATCAGCCTTGTCGAATATCACATATATATTGCACATATTTGATCGCATTCACATAATTAATAAGCATTAATATGGCTTTACAGTGTATAACTGACTAAAAACAATAGCAATAGCCCACGACGATTAAAGCAGTATAACATATAAAATGGCATAACATGTAATAGTGAATTAATATTTGCTTAGTAACATAACTTAAGGAAACTCTCCATCAATTGGGTCGCCCCTAACCCATAGCAGCCAATAAAAGCTATTTCAATCCTGGACAGTTAAGATTATAACAGTGGAGTTCAGGGGCAATAGGCTTTCAGAACAGAAGTTAAAAGAAACAAAGGAAAAAAAAGAGGTATAAGTCGCAGTGTTTCCAATCAGATGTGGGAGGTCAATGAAAAACTGAATAAATAAATAATATCCACAAATGGGTGAAATGGCAAGTGGAACTTGTACTCTGTAAGTGGCACCAAAGCCACGCACATGCAAAATCAAGCCTCTGATGTGTACAGGTCAGCCTGCAGCTTCCACACCAGTCGCCCTGGATTCGGACGTCATACTGCGTAGTCAAAGATCCAGTTACAAAAGAAAAAAAGGAGCGCCAGCCTACATCGCTAAAGGGGATAATTCTGACAAAGACAGTAGAAACTTATGCACTTACATCACAGGGGGAAGAGTGCACCACCTGTGCCCCTTCCTTTTTAATTCTGGTGGACTAAATATTCCACGAGTTGGATCTTGAAAATTACTCCCATTGATCTAGTGCCCCATCTCTTTTCCAGATACAAATTTCCGTGTAAAAGAAAAATGTACTGGATTTTCCATTTAGATTGCCGGGGAATGAAGTTAAACCTTTCGTTGGAAAAAGTTGTTTAGTTGGTATAAGGTGAAATTTTGGGGGTAAATTGAATGTTTCATATGTTTTAATATATGCTTTTATTATATTACATATTTAAGTGTAAGATAATAATGGAAATTCCCAAAAGAAAGTTTTTAGGCTCTTTATACATTAAATTAGGGCCTATAGGGGTACTTTACTTCTGGTATAGAGGTATGGTATATACAGGAGGAGCAGTTCAACACCAATTATGCCTGAAGAAGGGTGAATCCCGAAACGCGGTGTTGTGTCACAAATAAATCACATTCATACTTATATGTGGTTCCCATTGACTCTGTGGAGGTGTTCATCGGTGTCCGTCGGCGGTCTTCCAGGGCACAGTGGCCATCCAGCCGAGGAGGACTGGAGTTTCAGTGTGGAGAGCCTTGTTGGCCGACTCCGGAGGGTGCATCTTCCATGGGACCACAGCAGTGAGAGAGTTGACTCATGGAATATTAAGTTCACCAGGATTAAGAAAGGAGTGTGTACAGGCGGTCCACTCTCCCCCATGTAATGTAAGTGCAACATTGGGGTGTACTAATTTTTGCAACATGGTCTTGAATGAATTTTTTAGGTAAATAACTTTTTTGGGTGTGTAAATTAATCAATGGCCCACATTTGTGGGAGTATTGTGTGGCATGGCATCCAATAGAAAATGTTAATTCTGAAAGAAAATTAAAGGTTTTCTGATAAATCTGTTGGGGTGTACTCATTTATGCTGAGCACTGTATATGCCTTTTATGTACAGTACACACCAAAAGTTTGGACACACCTTCTCATTTAAAGATTTTTCTGTATTTTCATGACTTTGAAAATTGTACATTCACACTGAAGGCATCAAAACTATGAATTAACACATGTGGAATTATATACTTAACAAAAAAGTGTGAAACAACTGAAAATATGTCTTATATTCTAGGTTCTTCAAAGTAGCCACCTTTTGCTTTGATGACTGCTTTGCACACTCTTGGCATTCTCTTGATGAGCTTCAAGAGGTAGTCATCGGAAATGGTTTTCACTTCACAGGTGTGCCCTGTTAGGTTTAATAAGTGGGATTTCTTGCCTTATAAATGGGGTTGGGACCATCAATTGTGTTGTGCAGAAGTCTGGTGGATACACAGCTGATAGTCCTACTGAATAGACTGTTAGAATTTGTATTATGGCAAGAAAAAAGCAGCTAAGTAAAGAAACATGAGTGGCCATCATTACTTTAAGAAATGAAGGTCAGTCAGTGCGAAAAATTGAAAAAACTTTGAAAGTGTCCCCAAGTGCAGTTGCAAAAACCAACAAGTGCTACAAAGAATCTGGCTCACATGAGGACCGCCCCTGGAAGGGAAGACCAAGAGTCACCTCTGCTTCTGAGGATAAGTTTATCCGAGTCACCAGCCTCAGAAATTGCAGGTTAACAGCAGCTCAGATTAGAGACCAGGTCAATGCCACACAGAGTTCTAGCAGCAGACACATCTCTTCAACAACTGTTAAGAGGAAACTTTGTGCAGCAGGCCTTCATAGTAAAATAGCTGCTAGGAAACCACTGCTAAGGACAGGCAACAAGCAGAAGAGACTTGTTTGGGCTAAAGAACACAAGGAATGGACATTATACCAGTGGAAATCTGTGCTTTGGTCTGATGAGTCCAAATTTGAGATCTTTGGTTCCAACCACGGTGTCTTTGTGCGACGCAGAAAAGGTGAACGGATGGACTCTACATGCCTGGTTCCCACCGTGAAGCATGGAGGAGGAGGTGTGGATGCTGTGGGGGTTCTTTGCTGGTGACACTGTTGGGGATTTATTCAAAATTGAAGGCATACTGAACCAGCATGACTACCACAGCATCTTGCAGCGGCATGCTATTCCATCCGGTTTGCGTTTAGTTTGACCATCATTTATTTTTCAACAGGACAATGACCTCAAACACACCTCCAGGCTGTGTAAGGGCTATTTGACCAAGAAGGAGAGTGATGGGGTGCTACGCCAGATGACCTGACCTCCACAGTCACCAGACCTGAACCCAATCGAGATGGTTTGAGGTGAGATGGACTGCAGAGTGAAGGCAAAAGGGCCAACAAGTGCTAAGCATTTCTGGGAACTCCTTCAAGATTATTGGAAGACGATTTCCGGTGACTACCTCTTGAAGCTCATCAAGAGAATGCCAAGAGTGTGCAAAGCAGTCATCAAAGCAAAAGGTAGCTACTTTGAAGAACCTAGAATAGAAGACATATTTTCAGTTGTATTATACTTTTTTGTTAACTATATAATTCCACATGTGTTAATTCATAGTTTTGATGCCTTCAGTGTGAATGCATAATTTTCATAGTCATGAAAATGCAGAAAAATCTTTAAATGAGAAGGTGTGTCCAAACTTTTGGTCTGTACTGTATGTGAAGAATGAATACAAGGCATAAATATACATAATATGTACCATTTTTTGAGAAAAAATAAGTGATTTCACAAATCTGTGTTATTTTTAATGTTTTTCAAATTAAACTATTACACAAAGTAGCCCAGTCTTTAAAGGGGTTAGCGCCCATTCTCAAATGATACATTGCCCTATGTCAAATAAAAACAGGATATACTCACAGTTCCAGCAATGCTAGGGCTGTGTCTGTGGGCACCATAGCAATAAAAAATAATACAATAAGATAAGATAAGATAAGATAGATAAGATATACTTTATTTATCCCGGAGGAAATTGCGGTATCACAGCAGCAGAACACAGATCTCGAACATGACACATATGATAACATAACATTTGGAATGCTTTAGACATTGCTTTTCAGACATTTGTTAAACACCCCCATAGCTGTTGGAACAAACGATTTCCTGTATTTTTACTTTTTACACCTTAGTTGTATTAGGCGATTGCTGAATGTGCTCTTCTGTTTCGCAAACAGTTCATAAAGCGGGTGTGTGTTGTTGCCCATTATAGCTCTGCACTTCTTCTTAATCCTATCCTCTACCACCTCTTCAAAAGTCCCAAGCTGTAGACCCACCGTCGCGCTAGCCTTCTTGATAAGTTTGTTGAGCTTGTTGGCGTCAGCAACACGCACACTGTTACCCCAGCAAATTATTGCCGCAAAGGTGGCACTAGCCACAATGGATTGGTAGAACACCTCAAGCATTTTGCCACACACATTAAACGACCTTAACTTCCTTAGGAAGTACAATCTACTCATCCCTTTCTTGTAGACCTTCTCCATGTGGCACTTCCAGTCTAGCTTGCTATCCAGGTAAACCCCCAAATATTTGAAACTGTCCACCATCTCCACATCCTGACCGTCAATGGTAACAGGTAGGCATACCTTCTTGCACCTTCCATAGCTCATCACCAACTCCCTGGTTTTCTTAACATTTAGTTCTAGATGGTTAGCCTGGCACCATACTACAAAGTCCGCAACCACCCTTCTATATTCCTCTTCATCCTGGTCCTTCCCAATAATGCCAACTATCACAGAGTCATCCGAGTACTTCTGGAGGTGACAACGGTCTGATTTATACTGAAAGTCAGCTGTGTACAATGTAAAGAGGAATGGCGACAGCACTGTTCCCTGCGGGGCTCCGACACTGCTCAGTACACTATCTGATGTAGCCGTCCCCCACCTAACAAACTGTGGCCTATCCGACAGGTAGTCAATTATCCAATTCACAAGTCCCTCATCCACCGCCATTTTAATCAACTTTCCACGCAGTAAGAGTGGCTGTAATGTGCTGAGCGCACTAGAGAAATCAAAGAACAAAGCACGCACTGTGGTTCCATCATTGTCCAAAAAGGAATGTACTGTTTGTAGCAGAGACGCTACAGCATCGTCCACCCCCAGTCCCTGCCGGTACGCAAACTGAAGAGCATCAGTATGCGCCATCACCTTCGGACACAAGTGAGCAAGTACTATTCTCTCCAAGGACTTCATCGCATGCGATGTTAAGGCCACAGGTCTATAGTCCCCCGGGGAAGCCGGGAAGGTAGTCTTGGGAACCGGCACCAGGCAGGAAATCTTCCATAGCACTGGTACTCTCTTTGATTGTAAGCTCTGGTTAAAGAGATGCTGGAAGACAGTACACAACTCATTTGCACACACTCTGAGGACACGTGGACTGAGACCGTCAGGCCCTGCTGCTTTGCCAATGGCCAGCTTACTAAACTGGTCCCTCACGTCATTTTTGGAGACCGAGAAATGATCTATTTCACCCCCTGTTAATTTAGCTAGTTGTTCCCCGGCCTCCTCCCCCTTCCCTGCTGCTACCGCACCTTTATTGCTGAATCTATTGAAGAACTCATTCATTTCATTAGCCATTCTAAGTCCACCACCCCCCTGCTTCGACCTTGCCTTAAACCCAGTCACTAGCTTCATTCCAGCCCACACCTCTCTGGAGCTTTTTTGTGCAAATTGATTTTCTAATTTAACTCTGAATGCCTCACGGGCAATCTTAATTTTCCCCTTGAGGTCTCGCTGTATAATTTTCAATGCTAGTGTTTGAAAGTTTACATACCCTTCTTTGATAATATCCTGGATTGCTTCCTTCTGCATCAATGGTGGCTTACAGTCTTTCACGATCCTTTTAAATGATGCCCATCATTTTTTATTTGTTAGTTGTCTTTTCCTCATGGCAGAAAGTCTCCAGACTGCAGGCTGCCTACCATGAATTGCATGAGAAGACTGTGGAGACAATTCCAGAACTTATACTTTCCAGAATTTTGTACTAAAGTGTCAACTTGGCGTTAGATACCATTGAGATATTGGAAATTCCAAGTGTACCCCAGGTGCAACTTTGTAGCTGATGAGCGCACATTATTCTCTTATATTTTCTGGTAAGAAGCCGCATTCACTTTTCCACCTATTTTGCCTAAAGTCATCCTGCCTAACAAACTCAAACTCACCAAGACAGTAGAAATCTACCTTTATTCTCTCAGTAGAGAAGATGTGCTTCCATTTAAAGGACTTGTTGACGCTCTTCAAACATAATATATCAAGTCTTTCATATTCCATTTTTGAACCAAATGTCTATGTCCATAAAGTAAGGTGCACCAAACGTATTTTTTGTTTATGGTTGCAACTATAAAATTCAGTTCTGATGTCATCACTCCAACTTATTTTATTGTAGATGTATTGAAGCTTGTAGAGGTACTTTTTTTGTATTGCAAATGGCTGTTCTGTGATGTTGCTGCAGCAATTACTTTTTTTCAACTCTTAAGCATCCCAGTTTGGTTCAAGAATCTCTTTATTGCATCCCATGAAGCCAAGAATAAGGGCGATGTTGGGCAAAATATTCATCATGATTCATAAATTGTGCACCAACTTATGAAGGCAAAGTAAAACCCCATCAGTAAATATAATGAAATACAAGAAAATTAGTTTTTACTGAAATTTCTTCCCTTTACTTTAAAAATGAGAATGTCTGCCAAGCTTGGTAATAGGAGGATTCCAATGACTTCAAGGAATACTTTCCTGACGGGAAATAAGTTCCTTACTGAAGTAACATTTCTGGCGAGGTGCACAAAGGTGCACGAATTTATTAAGAAGCATGCGCCTATTAATGAATACTGTGCATCTTATACTTGTATGCCCCTCATTAAAACTGGTGTACGAAACACCAGTCCTAATGAATCGAGGCTTTGGTGTCTAATGAGCATTTTTGACTCCTGCTAATAAAAATGTCAGCAACAATATGTGACTGTGTCTAAAAGATTTAGCAAATGAGACTTAGTGCTTGTCTTAGTGATACACAGCAACTGAACCCGAACTAATGAATGTCATAAATTATACTTCCCTTTAAAGGAAAGTGAAGAAGTAAAAAACAAATCTGTCCATCAGAGTCAAATCCAGGATTAAAACCTTAAGTTTGGTGGAAGTGGTAGTTTTGCTCATTTTGCCCTTCTACTCAGCTAATTATTCTCTTTTACACTAGGTCTATGACATCACATGATTAAAAATAGAATAGCTGAATCCTTCTAAGCTCTGTTTAGAAACAGGAAGTCTATTTTCCCTGCATGAGTCATCATTAAAACTACAATTCTACATTACTGCTAAGTCCATAAATCCTTAGGTGAGTTAAAGTGGTGTGCAGTAGTGAGTGATGGAAAATCACATAGTGTGTATTGGTGTAGACAGTGGACATGAGATTGGTGGGGAAATTTAGTCGAATTCTATCCTCCATTCAGATTCAGTCATCGGAAAGTAAGGCAGGGATAGCTATATTGCTCTAATCAACCAGTTTAAGGAAAGTACCATTGTAATTAGGCTAAGAGATATCTGGGGGACTAAAAAAGAGCAATAGGGTCTTATCCGATAAAAGTGAAGGTGTAAAAGCAAGGAATTTGCTCATCTGGTACAGTTGTGTCTCACATAACAAAAAAAAGAGCTTGAGTAAATCAGCTGCTGCAGATCTACCGGTAAACGATCCATCAAGGGGCAGAAGTATGGTTAATAAGATCAGCAGCGCAGAGGAACCACATATTATCCATTCTTATTAAGCTATCACATGGGAGATTGCATGTGGGGTTGTCTCGGGTGTAGAAGACTAGCCACTAGTGATGAGCGTGCTCGTTTAACCCTTTAACCAACCACTCTCGTGCGCTTTCCGAGTATCTTCGGCGTGCTCGTATATTATGTTCTAGTCCCTGCTTCTGCATGATTTATGGCTGTAAGACAGCTTCAACACATGTGAGAATTCCCTAACAAATAAGCAATCCCAAAATGTGTTGATGCTGTCTAACAGCCATAAATCATGCAGACGCAGGGACTCGGACATAATATACGAGCACGCTGAAGATACTCGAGATGTACCCGAGCACTATTGACTCGCCCCCTGGGCCGTGGGATACTCAGGGCCGGGCCTCTGGATGCGGATGGGGAGTAGTAGTGGCGACCCGGTCCCGTGCTCAGGGTGTCAGGCTTAAAGGGGAACCGTCTTTTGTTATATGTATGGGAAGTTCCGACTACGCCACCCGTGGATTGCGGTCAGGGATAACCGCCGCTGCAGTGCAGACCGCTGGGGCAGATGTAAGTGTGCAGCACTGAGTAGTATAACTCCCCATGGGAGGAGTGTAGCCCCAGGGCAGTGTAATTGGATGATGGAGGGGATGATTCCGATCGCAATAGCCAGGACACGGAGGCCTCTTGAACAGTTCAGGGTCTTTATTGGAACCGGTGAGACGACCCAAAAACAGTCCCGGCTAGGAGGGGGCCTGGATGTCTGAGAACAAGTGGGAAGCCCTCCTGGTCAGGGTGAGGGTGAAGGCTTACCGTGCTCTCTGCGCTCTTTCTGGCTATTTCCCTCCTCATCGTGTAACAACCCACGTTCCTGAGCTCGCCGTGTCTTCTCGCCCGTATGGCTTGCAACTTGGCTCCCTTTCTACTCTTGGCCTGGTGCAACTTTGCTGGTCCCTTCTGCTGTGGCGGAACCTCCGGGCTTCTTAGGCCAAGGGACATACAATCCCCTGCGGGCTGGTTATTTGCTGTAGGACTTGGAATCCTAACAGCCTCGGACACCAAAGTCCGATAGATCAGTTTCTCTCTCAGCCAGGACAGGCTCACCTCGCCTTCCGTCCCTGGCTCGTGGCTCCTCTACTGCCACACGACCTCCTCAGCTACAGCTGAACTGACTCTCCCTTCTCTGGGACGCCTCTCACTTCAGAGACAGGTCATCCAGCTCTCCCTAACCCTGCCCTCAGTTCCAGCTTTTATAGGGGCAGCCTGCTCCCCCTACTGGCCTGGGACAGGAGGTGCTGCATGCTAATGGTCCCTAACTAGGGAACCTCCCCCTTGCTCTCAGACACAGCTTTATTAAACATTTGTGGCATCCAGGCCAGGGTGACACATTCCCCCCTAGTAAAACTTAGTACTCCGGGACTAAGCTTAAAACAAGAGTAATATGCATGACCATTAAAACATTATAAGGCTGGTAGAAGCAAACGACGCACAGGTTGAGTTCTTAAGGTCACAGTGTGGTCTGTGACCGGGTGTCCATTTCACCAACAACCTCCAGGTGGGGGGTCTGCCGTAACCCCAAGTCTTTGACAGTCCTTGTTCCTTCCGTTGGTTAGCTCCAAACATATTTACAGGAAAGTCTCGGTTACTCACAGTTCATAACCTGTTAGTCCATGTATTAACTGAAAGAAACTCAGAAAACGCGTAGTTACTGGTCATGCAATTACATTTTAAACAATTCAACATTTTGCAGGCTATTCACATTTGCTATCACACCCTACACTCTTCAGCGAGCTGGTATTTGGCCCTTAGTGCTCCGGGTTGACCTACGCAACCCACTGTCTGGTGGTGGTCTAACCTGGCTTTTCTCACTAGCGCTCGGGGTGCAGTCACTGGCTAGATTTACTGGCAGGGCAGGCAGCTGTCTGCGAGTCCTTTGGCTTACCGCAGCATGGCAGGCTCACTGTCAGCCGAGGGTTGACTCTCCTGGGCTGCTGGTACAGGCTCTTCTGCCTCTGGGGCTGCTTGTTCTTCTTCCCCTTCCTGCTCTAGTGTAGGTTGTTGCTGAACTGGTTGAAGGAAATGTAGGACGGGTACCACTATGGCATCGTTTATTCGAGTCCAGGACTGAGGGAACTCCTCAAGAACTGTGCTGATCATCTCTTCCTTGTCCTCTGCGGGTTCAAGGTCACTTTGATCCTCTTCTGCACTCTGTAGTTGCTCGGGGCACCTTTTTAGGTGGTCTCTGGAGACGGTACTAGTGGTTTCTCCTCCATCCTTGGTGATCACGCACACCTTCGAGTTGTCGTGATCAGACTGCAGTACTGTGTAGGGTTCCCTTTCCCACTGGTCGTCCAGCTTGTGTAGCCTTCTATTTCGCTTCAGGACCTGCTCACCAGGTTCTAGGGGACCAGCAGGGGCGTGTTGGTTGAAGAATCTCTCTTGCCTTTCTCTCACCTGGGCCAGGCACTTCTCCACACTCTCCTGTACCTTCTTGTACTGCAGTCGCCTTTCCGTATCCCAGTCCGCATCTGGGGAGGTGTCCTCGGGTGTTAGGACTCCCATCTCCAGGTCTATGGGCAGCTTACCTGGTCTGGCTCGCATCAGGTAAGCCGGGGTGCAGTTTGTAGCATTCACCGGGATATGGTTGTATAAGTCTATCAGGTCCGGCAGTTTTTCTGGCCACAGCCTGCGTTCCTCCGGGGGCAACGTCTTCAGGAGATCAATGACTATATTGTTCATTTTCTCAAATTGTTTCATTTTCTCAAATTGTTTCATTTGTGGGTGGTAAGGCGTTGTCCGAATCTTCTTACAGCCATAGAGGTTGCAGAACTCTTGGAAGATTTCAGCCTCGAACGCTGGACCCTGGTCTGTCAGGACCTGTTCCGGATACCCGTGTGGGCGGCAGAAGTATTGCTGGAAGGCTCTGGCCGCCGTTTGAGCTGTCAAGTCTTTTACAGGGACCACCACTAGGAATCGGGAATAGTGGTCCATGATTGTCAGGGCATAAACGTATCCTGACCTTCTTGGAGCCAATTTGACATGGTCCAGAGCTACCAGCTCAAGAGGCTGCTTGGTGATGATGGACCTCAAGGGTGTCTTCTGGCTGGTGCAGTCCTTCCTCCTTAGATTACAAGGGCCACAGTCTCTGCACCACTTCTCTACAGCCCCTCTCATGCCGATCCAGAAGAACTGTCCTCTTAGAAGGAACTCCAGTTTCTTCCAGCCGAAGTGCCCCGCTCTGTCATGGTAAGCCTCCAGGACCATAGCTGCATCTCACCTTGGGACCACGACTTGCCAGGTCAGCTCGTGCGTCCGGTGGTTGACGAGTCTCCTGCACAGCTTACCTTCATAGAGGAACAGCCTGCTCTTCTCTTTCCATAGCTGCTTGGCTTCCTCTGGAGCATCCTGATCTAGACGGGCGTCTTCCCGGGTCAGCAGGTCTTTCACCATGCGGATTGCAGGGTCACTATCTTGGGTCTCGGCCCAGCCGTGGTGAGGCAGGGGATTGATCATGATGGTTGTTAAGTCTTCCTCCTTCACGCAGTGGGAGTATTGAGTGGCTCCATACCGGTGAAACGCAGGGAGTTCTACCTCCTCCAGCTCTTCTGGGTCTTCGCCTCCGTCAGGTAAGTGAGGCATTCTTGATAGGGCGTCAGCGTTGGCATTGGTTCTGCCTGCCCGGTACTTGATCGTGAAGTCATAATTCGAGAGTCGCGCCATCCACCGCTGCTCTAGGGCACCTAGTCTTGCATTGTCCAGGTGTGTCAACGGGTTGTTGTCCGTGTACACGGTGAACTTTGCGGAGGCCAGGTAATGCTTAAACCGTTCTGTGATGGCCCACACCACTGCCAAGAATTCTAGCTTGAAGGAGCTGTAATTCTCCGGGTTTCTTTCAGTGGGCCTCAGCTTCCGGCTGGCATATGCGATCACCCTTTCTCTGCCCTGTTGGTTTTGTGACAGTATGGCTCCCAGCCCCACATTACTGGCGTCTGTGTGGAGGATAAAAGGCTGGCCATAATCGGGGTAGGCCAGGATCTCATCCCCCGTGAGGGCCATCTTCAACTGGCGGAAGGACTCCTCTTCCGGCTTGTCCCACTTGAAGGGTGGCTTTTGACTTCTGGATTTGGATTGACCTATCAGGAGGTCCTGCATTCGAGCTGCCATCTTAGTGAACCCGGGGATGAACCTTCGGTAGTAGCCTACCAACCCGAGGAACTGCCTCACTTCTTTGATGTTTGAGGGGCTTGGCCAGCTCTTGATTACTGTGACCTTGTCAGGGTCGGGGGCTACTCCTTCTGCACTCACCACGTGCCCTAGGTACTGGACCTTCGGTTTCAACAGGTGACACTTTGATGGTTTCACCTTCAGGCCATAGCCTGCCAGGGCTTCGAACACCTCTGCCAGGTGTTTTAGATGGTCCTCGTAGGTCTTCGAATAGACGATCACGTCGTCCAGGTAAAGTAGGACCGTCTCGAAGTTTCGGTGCCCTAGCCAGCATTCCATCAGCCGTTGGAAGGTCCCTGGTGTGTTGCAGAGCCCGAAGGGCATACAGTTGAATTCGCTCAATCCCATCGGGGTGGTGAAGGCGGTCTTCTCCTTATCAGCCTCTGCCACAGGAACCTGCCAGTACCCGCTAGTAAGGTCCAAAGTAGAGAAGAAGTTAGCTGATTTTAGGGCTGCCAAGGACTCCTCTATCCTAGGTAATGGGTACGCGTCTTTATGGGTGATACGATTGATTTGTCTATAGTCCACGCACATTCTCATGGTACCGTCTTTCTTTTTTACCAGAATCAAGGGGGCTGCCCAGGGGCTACAGCTATCCCTAATGACCCCAGCTTCTTTCATTTCTCTCAGCATGCCCTTTGCGTCCTGATAATGTGCAGGGGGTACAGGTCTGTGTCTCTCTTTTATTGGTGGGTGGCTCCCCGTGGGGATGTGGTGTTCTACTCCCTTTACTCGGCCGAAGCCTAGCGGGTGCTTACTAAAAATTCTCTCGTACTCCTGAACCACCCGGTAGACTCCTTGTTTTTGGTGCAGGGGAGTGGAGTCAGCATCCACGTGTAGTTTCTGGCACCAGTCCTCCTTTTGTTTCTGGGAGCCATTCCCTCCGCCTGTGGAGATGGAGGCAAAGGTTCCACGGCACTGATAGCTTTGTGTTCAACAGCAAACAGTTTGGAAAGTGTAGTGTACCTGGGTAAGTGTACCTCCCTCTCCCCAATGTTGAGAATGCGAACGGGCACCCTCCCATGACGGACATCAACCACCCCCCGGGCTGTCAAAATGGTGGGCCTGCTGTCTGAGTACACGGGTTCTACCATGGCTTGGTAGTCTCTGCTTCTCAACCCGATTGCAGTCCGACACCAGATCATCATTTCACTTTTTGGAGGCATGGAAATGGGGAATGGGTCACTCATTTTTAGCTACCGATCTCACCACCAGACAGTTCTACCTGCTGCCGTCTCATCAGAGCCTTTATCTCTTTGTTGAGGACTCTCTGTTGGCTGGAACTAGCATTCACCTCCACCTGCTGTAAAATTGCAATTATCTCTGAAAGACAATTTTCAATCACGTTAGTACCCACAGTTATTTTAGGGTGACTTTCACGACGGTCAATGTCCACAATAATCACCCCCTGTGCCGACAGTTCAACTTTACCAATCTTAATGGTCATCTCCTTGAACCCCATCTGCGGCACGGGCAAGCCATTACTGGCGATGATGCTCAAGTCATTGTCTGGATACCGTGTTATATCAGCATCAGTCCAATACTGCTTAAAAAGTACATAAGGGATAGTAGTTACTTGCGACCCGGTATCCAGCAAGGCACTCATGGGGATACCGTCCAGCACCACGGGTAAAACCTGGCGCCCCCCGACGTACTTATTACGCCAATTGTAAGGGCCTGGTGATCTTATGCCTGGGGGTTGGCCCTCTGCCCCAGGTTGGGCCCCCTTTAAATTACAGTACCTGCAAATGTGTCCGGGCTGGCTGCATCGACGGCAAATGGGCTGTCCATCCTCTGCATAGCGGTCTGTGGGCCTCCCTCGGAACGACGGGGTCCTCCTCTGTCGACGCCACGGGACATCCTCTGGACTTGAAGCCAACTCGATGGGTCTTGACGGGTCCACTTGTAATGCCTGGACGGTCCTGGTCAACGCCGCGACGCTCCTGGTCAGCTCCTGGACTAGGTGGTGCAGATCTTTCGACGGGGCTTTGTTCAGGGCCTGTGCATCGGCCCCCACAGAGTCCATAGAAGAGGGTGCCGCCTCCTGGTGGTAGGTGAGAGCAGGGCGCCGGGGGTTTATAGCGCCACTTGGTGCAGGTTCACGGAGCACCCTTATGGCCCTGTCCTTGAATTGGGCAAAGGTTAGACCAGGGTTTTGAAAGAACATGAGGCGCAGCTGGGTTCTGTGGGCGCTAGACAGCAGACCTTCTGTAGCGTCGGCGTCCCTGCCTCCTGCTAGGCAGGGACGCTGTTCCCCTCACCTCTCCACTCCGTGCCCGGCGTCCTCCTCCCGCTCTGCTGGCAGCACGTGCTGCTTTCCGGCCACTGTGCTTAGGGCGCGCGTGCGCGCGCTCCCCCTCTCTTAAAGGGGCCGCGCGAGCCGTCCTAAGGAGTCCCCGGCCAATGGCCGGAGGACCTCACCATATATAAGGCACCTCCTCCAAAATGGAGGTGCCCGAGCAATGTTGTTGCAAAGGAAGGGATCCTGCACACCTCCTTACTATGCTGCCAGTAGGGCTCAACGTCATCAGGCGGTTTTTACATTGAAATGTCTGGGAAATGTGAGTCACACAGCTGAGGAGTTGTGGTCAGCTCTGGAGAACCAATTTCATGAATGGTTTTCTCCACTGGACCTGAAACCAGGGAAGGCCGTGTGCGACAATGCTGCAAACCTGGGTGCGGGCCTTCGCCGGGGCAATGTCACACACGTGCCTTGTATGACTCACGTGTTGAACCTGGTTGTCCAGCAATTTTTAGCCCACTATCCCAGACTAGATGGCCTTCTGCAGAGGGCACGGTCGCTGTGTGCTCACTTCCGCCGTTCGCATCCCGCAGCTCAGCGACTTACATCTCTACAGAAGTCGTTGGGCCTGCCACTTCACCGGCTAAAATGCGATGTGCCTACCCGGTGGAATTCAACTCTCACATGTTGCAGCGACTGTGGCAGCACCGACAAGCCCTGGTGCAATACGTTCTGACGTATAGCCTGGGCCAACGAGATTCAGAGGTGGGGCAAATCACGCTGGAGGAGTGGTCTCAGATCAGGGACCTATGCACCCTTCTGCACAGTTTTGAAATGGCGACGAAGATGTTTAGTGCTGACGATGCCATTATCAGCATGACTATTCCGGTGATTTACATGCTGGAGCACATGTTAAACAGAATTCGGAGTCAGGTGGTGGCACAAGAGGAGGTGGAGGAAGTAGAGGAGGAGTTGTATGCGGAAGGGCTAACATCTGCAAGGTCCAGAAGGTCGGCAGCACCAAGGCAGCAGGCATGTGAGGGTGGGGGAGATGGTTTTACCAGGGCGCATGGTAGCAGCCAAACTAGTGAGGAAGGTGCAGGAGCCCAGGAAGAAGTGGAGGACGAACTGATGGAAGACTCATCAGATGAGGGAGACCTTGATCACATTTCTGTTGTGCGAGGTTGGGGGGAGAGGACAGAGGAAGGAAGCATGATTGTTACCTCGCCACCAACACAACAGGGACTTGGTGCTCCTGGATGCGCAACACACATGAGTGCCTTCTTGCTGCACTACCTGCAACATGACCCTCGAATTGTGAGAATTAGAAATAATCCTGACTACTGGGTTGCCACATTGTTAGATCCCCGGTACAAAAGTAAATTTGCAGAAATTATTCCTGCCATAGAAAGGGATGCACGCATGCAGGAGTATCAGCAGAGAATGTTGCAGAATCTTACATGTGCTTTTCCACAAAATACCAGTGGTGCACGTAGTGAATCTCACAGTTCCAACTTGCCAACCGTGGGACCGTCAAGTGTTCAGCACTCAAACCGTAACAGAACCACAGTATCTGCTGGTAACATCAATTTTGCGGAATCATTTCACCACTTTTTTAGCCCATCCTTTGCAAGGCCACAGGAGACAAGAAGTCTGACACATAGTCAACGCCTAGAGACGATGGTACAGGAGTATCTCCAAGTAAACATTGAAGCCACGACTGTGTCACTGGACCCTTGCTCTTTTTGGGCTTCCAATCTGGATAAATGGCCGGAGCTAGCCACTTACGCCTTGGAGATCTTGTCATGCCCCGCAGCCAGCGTTCTGTCTGAACGTGTGTTCAGCGCTGCTGGTGGTGTGCTGACAGATAAGCGCACGCGGCTCTCCACTGATAATGTAGACAGACTCACGTTCATAAAGATGAACAAATCATGGATCCGAAACGACTTTTCTACCCCTGTGTCATCCTGGGGAGAGTAAAAGCTTGATGATTGGTTAAAATCACCCTACCAAACGTTTTAAGCTTTCAAATTACTAATCATGTTTATCTGTATCTTGACTGGAAAATAATTTGGGCTTTGTAGCAGTGTGCAGCACTGATCCTATTAGGCCATCTATAATAAGCTCCACCAGATTTAAAATTAAAAATAATTTTTAGCTGCATCTAGCCCGGAAAATAATTTTGGGGCTCCGAGATGCGCAAGACACATAAGTGCCTTCTTGCTGCACTACCTGCAGCATGACCCTCATATTGTCAGAATTCGAAGTAATCATGACTACTGGGTTGCCACACTCTTAGATCCCCCAAACTTTTCGATCAACCTTTTCATTTTAATAAAGACCAAAAAAATGGTCATTTTTGAAATTATAAGCATTAGCAGGTTGTTAGAAACTGAAATCAAACAGTTTTCAACTCAAAACTTTATTCTAGGTGATGTTACATTTTCACATAGGACCCCTTGTTCGAAAGGAGCTTCTGAACTCTCTCGTCCATTGAATTTGTCAGGTTTTGGATGGTTTCTGCTTCAATTGTTTTGCATGAGGACAGAATACCCTCCCAGAGCTGTTGCTTAGATGTGAACTGCCTCCCGCCCTCATAGACACTCCTTTTAATGATGCTCCAAAGGTTCTGAATGGGGTAGAGGTCAGGGGAGCATGGGGGTCACACCATAAGTTTGTCCCCTTTTATGCCCATATCAGCCAGAGATGCAGATGTTTTATGTGCAGCATGAGATGGTGCATTATCATGCAGAAAAATGATCTTGCTGTGAAATACACGGTTCTTCTTCTTGAACCATGGCAGGAAGTGCTGTTTGAGAAAATCCACATACATTATGGAGTTCATCTTTAGCACCTTCAGGGATCCTAAAGGGGCCGACAATCTCTCTCCCCATGATTCCAGCCCAAAACATTACTCCACCTCCTCCTTGTTGGCGCTGTAGCCGTGTTTGCGTGGGGTGTCCATCAACCAGCCATCCTCCACTCCATCCAACTGGACCATCGAGCGCTGCACGGCACTCATCCGTGAACAAAACAGTTTTGAAATCAGTCTTCATGTAATGTTTGGCCCACTGGAGCCGTTTCTGCTTGTGTGAAGTGGATAGAGGAGGTCGACAGGATGGCGTATGCACAGCTGCAAACCTCTGAAGGACCCTGCATCTTGTTGTTCGGGGGACGTTGGAGGCACAAGCAGCTTCAAAAACTCGTCTGCTGCTATGACAAGGCTTTTTTGCCGCTGCTCTTTCAACCTGACGTAATTGCCTGTAGGAAAGAGTCCTCAATTTGCCCTTATCAGCACGCACACGTGTGTACTGTGAATCAGCTACATACTTCTTGATTGCCAAGACACTTCATCCTGATCATCGCAGAATGTTGATTGTAGTCATGCCTTGACCTAAACACTCCACAATTTGTTGCTTCTCAGCAGCCGACACATCCTTTTTCTTTCCCATTTTGGCAGAAAATGTAGGCTGCTTAATAATGTGAGAGAGCCTTCTTAAGTAGTCTTGCCTTTCATTGGACACACCTGCCAAACTAATTAGCACAGGTGTCTGCAATTGCTTACAGTGATATAAAGAGCCCTGACACACATCACCATCAATGAGTTTAACTGACAAACAAACAAATTCTTCCCTTATCACTCCTAAACACTTTTTGCATAATAATTTGGAACGCGGTGTACATGTGCTTTTCCACAAAACACCAGCGGTTCACGTAGTGAATCTTACAGTTCTAACTTGCCAACCGTGGTCTGTATGGAATTGTTCAATAAAGGGCCCAAAATTAAGATAACATAGATGGGAGAGGTCTCTATGAATAGGAATTCCTAAGTATTTGATACCCTGTGAGGGCCAGGCAAAGGGAAAGTTGGACTGGATGGAATCCTATATGGATTTGGGGAGGGAGACATCGAGGGCCTCAGACTTCGCTGCATTGATTTTAAAATTTTACCATGTAACAAAGTGATCTATTTCAGCCATAACAGCATGGATGGATATATGTGATTGAGTGATATATACTAGGACATCATCAGCAAATAGAGAGCACTTGTACTCGGTGCCTCCCACCTCAATCCACCTAATATTGGGGTTATGGCGAATTGATGAGAGCAGGTGCTCCGTCACTAGGATGTATAAGAGAGGGGACAGAGGACATCCCTGCCTTGTCCCATTGGTGATTGTGAAAGGTGATGAAAATGTTCTGACGCACCCCCTGGGCCTTGGGACACCCGGAGCCGGACCCTTTTTGGTGGATGCTGGTGGTTGTAGTCTTCGTGGCGGCGACCCGGTTCCGTGGCTCAGGGCGGTCAAACCAGTGGCGGAACTATTTATGTGGTTTTGATGTTTAAATGTCCGACTACGCCACCCGTGGATTGCGGTCAGAGTGAACCGCCGCTACAGGGCAGACCGCTGAGGCTGGTGTTGTGGGTGCAGCAGAGCGTAGCATAACTCCCCACGGGAGGAGTATAGCCTCAGGGCAGTGTATGCGGAGGATGGGGGTGATGGTGCAGGGCAGCAGCAGTAACGACACGGAGTCAGTGATGCAGTCCAGGGCCTTTACTCACAGTTCTTATTATCCAGACCACGTCTGCAGGTAACGGCTGCCCACGTCGTACTGTGCTCACCAGGTGAGGGGCTCAGACAACTCCCAGATAACTTTGGAGCACTTCACAGGACCCCCTTTGTGTGTCCTTTGTCTGGCCTTTCTTACCAACACTTCTGTCCGGCTGCCTCGGGCCTCCTCTTGGTAAACTTGGCGCCAGTTTCCCTGACCCTATGTGGTGCCTTCCTAGCGGGTGTAGCGAGGGGCTGCGCCACATAAAATGTCAGAGCCTCCGGTTTCTAGCTGAGGGTCGTTTCCTGCCTCCACTAGTTCGGGGACCGGTCTCCCCCTTTGGCCTGACCCCTCCACGCAGGTGGATTCGGGCGTGCGGTGGCGACTCGCCCGTCCGCACCCCTGGGATCCCTTCATTCCTCGTTCCTGGAGCCTTCTCCGCTCCTCTTCCTTCCTTCTCCCTCTTCCAGGCCTGGGCCTCTGTTACTAGGCCCGCCTCCGGAGCAGAGCTCATGCAGAGCCCCTGCTCCCTGCCACTTCTGCTCAGACTTCTCTGCACTGAACTAAGATGGTGCCCACCTTTTATACTCCCTTCTCAATGCACCCAGGAACTGCTTCCTCCCTGCTCCTGCACTACAGGGTTCCCCTTCCTCAGTGTTCCCTCCCCCCACTCCAGCCAGGGACAGGGACTGTCGTGCCCATCTCAGGGGCATATTGGTCGCCCTGCCCCACGGCAATGTGGTGTAATGCATGCAGGTGTCGGGTCCTGATCCACACTCCATCCTTACCTGAGAGTGAGATATCACACCTCTGGGTGAGGTGCAATACGTCTGTAGCAACCGAGCCCTCAGGGTGCTACAGTTCCATTTATCTTCAGCCTAGGTGACGTATTGCGATACAGGGCCGTGATTTTGGCTATAAAAGGGTCCCCTAGACCCCTACCCCAAGCTTTTTAAGAGAATCATATATGGCGTGCCAGGAGACTCTATGGAATGCTTTCTCAGCATCCAACGAGAGTATCTAATTACAAATTTTTAACTGCATCTAGCCCAGGAAATACTTTGTGCCTAGTAGCAGTGTCTGCTAGTCAGTGGATTATCCCGGCTGTTAAGCAAGCTACACCACCTGTAGTTTAGACACTTAATTTTTTCAAAGGAAATGCTTCGGGACCATGGGATACTCAGTGAAGAGCATCAGGAGGCACCCCAAGGCATAGGGGCTGGGACTGGCAGTAGGATGCCTTGCGGTGGACAGCCGAGCTCGATCCTTATAAAAGCTTTTTAACTACAGCAGCTTTAGTGGACGCTACTGGAGCTGGAATTACGCGGCTGCTGGCATGAGACTTGCCCTCCAATAGATCCTTGTAAATGGATTTAAAGTGTATTCATTCAAATTAGAGAGACAATTTAAATTAAAAAGCTTAGAGCTGCCTCCACCACAGGGGGGCTCGCTCGACCCACCAGCGGACAGGCACCAGTATTGGGAGAGGGGGGCTGGCCATCAGGGTTCACCGCGGCTCTGGCACAAACCCGGCGACACGGAGGTGGCACGGGCAGGAGCGGACTGGCCGTGTCGGCTTCTCACTTTTTGGATTTTAGAAGGGCATGACATGCCTATATCTGTGTCTCCCCCTCCTTTTACTCCTCCACCTCTTTTATTTTCGCATGACTATATGTACTTGTCACTTTTCCATGTGTTAGTTGTGTCTTCTGAGCAGTTTGTCAGCTTTTGGACACCTTTGAAGGTGTTTTCTATGTGTTTCTATGTGTTTTTGTTTGCCTGCCATTGGTTTTAACGGTGTTTGAAGGTGTTCGACGAACAGTTCGACGAACAGTTCGGCGAACACACGGGTGTTCGACGAACCTAACCGAACTCGAACACTACGGGGGTGGCTCAACACTAGTCCCAACAGGAGTCCATCCTGAGTTATCTGCGGAATGTCAACTCTCGCCTGGACACTCTGACTTCTCCACCAGCAACCACCGCTAATGTCATGACTCGCAGCCCGGCAGCGCCGCTGCCCACCAATACCATGGCATCCTGCCGCGGACCCCGGCTTTCTGCACCTCCTCGCTTCGGAGGCGACCCCGCTCAAGCTCGGGGCTTCATAAACCAGTGCACCCTGCACTTTGAACTCCTGTCCCACCAGTTTATCTCCGACCGGGCCAAAGTAGCCTTCATCATGTCCCATCTCACGGGGGAAGGAACTGGCTTGGCTAAATCCTCTATGGGAGAGAGGAGACCCCCTGGTGTCCAACCTGCCAGCCTTTCTCACGGCTTTCCAGAAAGTCTTCGACGAACCCGGACGGAAGACCTCATCCGCATCATCTCTGCTACGCCTCCATCAAGGAAATCTCACCGTGGGCCAATATGCCATACGGTTCCGTACCCTTGCTTCGGAGCTGGCCTGGGATAACGACGCCCTGGTGTCTGTCTTTTGGTAGGGTCTGTCTGGCCGTATTAAAGATGAACTCGCCGGTCGGGACATACCTACCACACTCGACGACTTAATAACTCTTGCCACCCGGATTGACATCCGGTTCCAGGAACGCGCCAAAGAGGTCACCCGTGAGAGGAGGTTTCCACGTCTAGTCCCTACCTTTCAGAAATCTGTCACTTCTCCCGCTACTCCCCAGGCGCACTCACCCGAGCCTATGCAGGTCGACCAGACCAAGATGGTCAAAACCCGTCAAGAGTTACGCCGTGCCGAGGGGAGCTGCTTCTACTGTGGCAGTAAGGAGCACCGGATCCGTTCCTGCTCGGAGAGGTTGGGAAACGCCTGTGTCTAGGATCGCTCAGAGAGGTCGTCCTAGACAAGAGTAAACCCTCTCCATCTCTGTTGCTGTCGGTCTCTATCATCTGCGGGGAGAACCTTTATTTTGAACTAGCCCAACTTGACTCTGGAGCTGCCGGAAATCTCATTTCTCAGTCTCTGGTAGAGAAATACCGCATTCCCACCAAACCTCTAGCTGTACCCTTATCTGTCGCTGCCGTGGATGGGGGCCTCTTACCACATCCCATCCAACTCATCACCGAATCCATAACCCTGCAGGTGGGAATGCTGCACTCTGAGAGCATCTTCTTTCATGTTCTGCCTGGACTCTCTCACGCCCTCTTACTAGGCCTACCTTGGCTTCAGAGACATGCACCCGTGCTTGATTGGCAGACCGGAGAAGTCCTTCGCTGGGGACAGGACTGCCATAACACTTGTTTAGTTCCTGTCCATCCTGTCCGTCCTTCTCCTACTCCAGCCAATCTACCTGGTCTTCCGGCTCCTTATTGGTCGTATGCGGACGTCTCTAATAAAAAGGAGGCAGAGACATTACCCCCTCATAGACCATACGACTGCCCAATCGACCTGATGCCCGGCGCTACTCCCCCCCGTGGGCGCATTTACCCTTTGTCCGCTGCTGAGACCCGATCCATGTCAGAATATATTGAGGAGAATCTGGCCCGGGGGTTCATCCGGAAATCTACTTCCCCAGCGGGAGCAGGCTTCTTCTTCGTCAAAAAGAAGGACGGCTCACTCCATCCCTGTATAGACTATAGAGGCCTTAACCAGATCACGGTGAAGAATAAATACCCCCTTCCGCTCATTCCGGAATTATTTGACCGTCTGAGGGGGGCTAGAATCTTCACCAAGCTGGACCTCCGTGGGGCGTATAACCTGGTCCGTATCCGTCAGGGGGATGAATGGAAGACGGCATTCAACACCCGGGACGGCCACTATGAATACCTGGTAATGCCCTTCGGTCTCTGTAACGCTCCTGCCGTCTTTCAAGAGTTGGTCAATGACATCTTCCGGGACCTTCTCTACTCCTGCGTAGTGGTGTACCTGGACGACATCTTGGTCTTCTCTCCGGATCTCCCCACACACCGGAGGGATGTTCGTCAGGTTCTGCTCAGGCTCAGGCAGAACCACCTCTACGCTAAATATGAGAAGTGCCTCTTTGAGCAGACCTCGCTTCCGTTTTTGGGCTACATAATTTCTCAGACCGGCCTACGAATGGATCCTGAGAAACTGTCTGCCATCGAGAAGTGGCCTCGACCAGAGGGGTTGAAGGCCATTCAGCGGTTCCTGGGCTTCGCCAACTACTACCGCCTCTTCATACCGCACTTCTCTTCCCGGACTGCCCCTATCTCTGCGCTCACCCGTAAGGGCACTAATCCCAGAGAATGGCCGCCCGAAGCAGAGGAGGCCTTTCTTTCCTTAAAACAGGCTTTCTCTTCCGCCCCGGTGCTGCATCGCCCGGACGGCAACAAGCAATTCTTCCTGTAAGTTGACGTCTCCTCCTCTGGAGCCGGAGCGGTGCTTACCCAAAAATCGTCTTCCGGGAGAATGGTAACTTGCGGCTTCTTCTCCAAACTCTTCTCCTCTTCCGAGCGCAATTATTCTATAGGAGACCGAGAGTTATTGGCCATTAAGCTGGCATTGGAGGAGTGGCGTTACCTGCTCGAGGGGGCTCTTCACTCGGTAATAATTTACACGGACCACAAGAACTTGGCTTACCTCCAGAGTGCCCAGAGACTTAACCCGCGCCAAGCCCGGTGGTCCTTGTTTTTTGCTCGCTTTGATTTTGTTCTTCATTTTCGCCCGGCTGACAAAAACATCAAAGCTGATGCCTTGTCCCGATCCTTCCTGGTGTCTGATCTTGAGGAGGAACCTAAACACATCATCGATCCCGCCAGAGTAATGCAGGTGGCCCCCGTGAGTCTAAATCGTCTCCCTCCCGGTAAGACGTTCGTAACGGTACCTGATCGGGAGAAGATCCTACACTGGGGTCACTCGTCTAAGCTTGCTGGCCACGCCGGTCAGAAAAAGACCCTCCAGCTTATCACCCGGCACTACTGGTGGCCTACCCTGCACAAGGACGTAATAGACTTTGTTTCTGCCTGTGTGTCCTGCGCCCGCAACAAGGTTCCGAGACACCTGCCAGCCAGTCGCCTCCTTCCTCTTCCAGTACCTGCTGCCCCCTGGCAGCATATAGCTATGGACTTCATAACAGATCTCCCTGTCTCTGCCGGTTGTACGGTCATTTGGGTGGTCGCTGACCGCTTTTCCAAAATGGCTCATTTCATTCCCCTGCCAGGCCTCCCGTCTGCACCCGAGCTGGCTAAAGACTTTATCCGCCACATCTTCCGTCTCCATGGCCTGCCCCTCCACATCGTGTCGGATCGTGGGGTCCAGTTCACCTCACGCTTCTGGAGAGCCACATGCAAGCTGCTAGACGTCACCCTGGACTTCTCCTCCGCATACCACCCACAGTCCAATGGTCAAGTGGAGCAGATCAATCAGATCCTGACCAGTTACCTCCGGCACTTCGTTAATGCCCACCATTCAGACTGGGTGGATCTCCTGCCATGGGCCGAATTCTCTTACAATAATCACGAGAGCGAATCTTCCTCCAAGTCCCCGTTTTTTGTAGTCTTCGGTCAGCATCCTCGGATCCCATTTCCCGTCTCCACCTCGGTGGACAATCCGGCTGCGGAATCTCTCGTTAGCAAATTTTCCTCCATTTGGGAGAGTACCCGATCCGCACTCCTTCTGTCGTCCGAGCTTATGAAAAAACACGCTGACAAGAAACGCCTGGATCCTCCACAATTCCGTCCTGGAGATAAAGTCTGGCTCTCGTCCAAGTATGTCCGGCTCAAGATTCCTTCCTACAAGTTAGAGCCGCGGTTCATCGGCCCACTGGAAGTTATCAAACAAATCAACCCAGTGGCCTATAAATTGAAACTCCCGGCCAACTTGCGGATCCCTAACTCCTTCCATGTATCTCTCCTCAAACCCGTGGTACTTAACTCTTTTTCCAAGTCTACAGGTACGCCTCCTGCTCCGGTTTCCGCTGAAAACGAGTTTGAGGTAGAGAACATTCTGGCCACCAAAAGGGTAAGAGGAAAAACCTTTTTTCTGGTAGATTGGAAGGGGTTTGGTCCTGAGGAGAGAACTTGGGAGCCCCGGGAGAACATCCATGCCCCTCTCATCCTTGATAAATTTCTGTCTGGTCTAAAAAAGGGGGGGCCTAAAGGGGTCGGGTACTGTAGCGTCGGCGTCCCTGCCTCCTGCTAGGCAGGGACGCTGTTCCCCTCACCTCTCCACTCCGTGCCCGGCGTCCTCCTCCCGCTCTGCTGGCAGCGCGCGCTGCTTCCCGGCCACTGTGCTTAGGGCGCGCGCGCGCACGCTCCCCCTCTCTTAAAGGGGCCGCGCGCACCGTCCTAAGGAGTCCCCGGCCAATGGCCGGAGGACCTCACCATATATAAGGCACCTCCTCCAAAATGGAGGTGCCCGAGCAATGTTGTTGCAAAGCCTTCACTCTGCTTCAGCCCTCAGGTCCCGTTACCAGTTACCTGCCAGTCTCCTGTCAGATTCCTGCTTGATACCTGCCTGATATCCGTTTACCTGCTTGCAAGCCTGCGGTCCGACGGTCTGCCTTCCGACACCTGTCAGTCTGTCTATGGACCAGCCTGCCCGCTCACCTGGGAGCGCTCATCTGCTACCTGCCTGCTAGCCTACCTGGAGGCTCCGCCGTCACTTGCCGTGACCACCTGCCTGTCCAGAGACTCTTGCCTGCTCACCTGGGAGCGCTCACCTGCTACCTGCCTGCTAGCCTACCTGGAGGCTCCGCCGTCACTTGCCGTGACCACCTGCCTGTCCAGAGACTATTGCCTGCTCACCTGGGAGCGCTCACCTGCTACCTGCCTGCTAGCCTACCTGGAGGCTCCGCCGTCACTTGCCGTGACCACCTGCCTGTCCAGAGACTCTTGCCTGCTCACCTGGGAGCGCTAACCTGCTACCTGCCTGCTAGCCTACCTGGAGGCTCTGCCGTCACTTGCCGTGACCACCTGCCTGTCCAAAGACTCTCGCCCGCTCACCTGGGAGCGCTCACCAGCCACCTGCCTGCTGTCCTTCTACCCAGAGACTGTCCCTGTCACTTGCCGTGAGTACCCATCCTTCTACCCAGAGTCTGTCCCTGTCACTTGCCGTGACTACCTGCCCTTCTACCCAGAGACTGTCCCTGTCACTTGCCGTGACTACCTGCCCTTCTACCCAGAGACTGTCCCTGTCACTTGCCGTGACTACCTTCCCGTCTTCCCTGGGAGCCACCCGCTTCCTTACAAGGACCGCCCCCTTGTATAGTTGCTCAGAGGTTCCGCCTCCCAGACCCGTTACACCTTCTATGAATTGTTCTGTTAGTAGCTTACCTGTATCCTGCACGCTGCCAGGGTCAGCTTGTTTGATGGCTCTCAAGGCTTCCTGCAAATTTAGGGCATAGTCTCTGATGCTGTCCTGTGCCCGCTGTTTACAGCCATAGAACCGCATTTTGATCTCTGCTGAGGTATGGGTGTCAAAGGTACTCCGCAGCCGGGTCAGAATGTCCCTTACAGTCCTTTTCTCCTCATCTAACCATGATTTCACTTCCCGATGGGATGCAACGGTTAACTGCCCCGTCAGAATGCTCACTTTCTGTTCTTCTGTCAGGGGATAAACTTTAAATAGACTGTGTAGTCTTTCTTTAACATCAGTTAAGGTATGGGATTCCCCTGAGTATTGGGGTAGCCAGGCTGCTCCAGGGATGTAGGGCATGGAGAACGGCATCACCGCTACTGCAGCCATGCTGGTGGTAGAAGGTCCCTCCGCGTCCGTCATCTTCCTCCCCCCTAGTTAAGCGTGGCCTACCTTCCGTTGATCCTCTTCCGTAGGCCGCGGCTCCGCTGGTGCTGCTCCGGGCGAGGACCTTGCGTCGCGTCCTGGTGACGTCAGTGTCGCTCTCACTCCTTCCAGGACCTTGCGTAGCGTCGGTGCGTAGGGCGAGGCTTCGGGTCTCGCGCGGTTTGGACGTCCACACCCCTCTTATTCCCGCGCGGCGTCCTGAAGATGGCGTCCGATGGAGGAAACACGGCTGAGGATGGCGGGAAACGGCTGAAGATGGCGGGAAAAGGCTCTGGATGGCGGGAAACCTCTTTTTCAGGTAAGTATGAAGTCTTTTCCAGGCACGCAATACCCGTTTGTGGCGGGTTGGTCACAATCCTGCCGACTACGCCAGAAAGCTGACTCTCCCCCTGGGCCATGGGATACTCAGGGCCGGGCCTCTGGATGCGGATGGGTAGTAGTGGCAACCCGGTCCCGTGCTCAGGGTGTCAGGCTTAAAGGGGAACCGTCTTTTGTTATATGTATGGGAAGTTCCGACTACGCCACCCGTGGATTGCGGTCAGGGATAACCGCCGCTCCAGTGCAGACCGCTGGGGCAGATGTAAGTGTGCAGCACTGAGTAGTATAACTCCCCACGGGAAGAGTGTAGCCCCAGGGCAGTGTAAGTGGATGATGGAGGGGATGATTCCGATCGCAATAGCCAGGACACGGAGGCCTCTTGAACAGTTCAGGGTCTTTATTGAAACCGGTGAGACGACCCAAAAACAGTCCCGGCTAGGAGGGGGCATGGATGTCTGAGAACAAGTGGGAAGCCCTCCTGGTCAGGGTGAGGGTGAAGGCCTACCGTGCTCTCTGCGCTCTTTCTGGCTATTTCCCTCCTCGTCGTGTAACAGCCCACGTTCCTGAGCTCGCTGTGTCTTCTCGCCCCTATGGCTTGCAACTTGGGTCCCTTTCTACTCTTGGCCTGGTGCAACTGGTCCCTTCTGCTGTGGTGGAACCTCCGGGCTTCTTAGGCCAAGGGACATACAATCCCCTGCGGGCTGGTTATTTGCTGTAGGACTTGGAATCCTAACAGCCTCAGACACCAAAGTCTGGTAGATCAGTTTCTCTCTCAGCCAGGACAGGCTCACCTTGCTTTCCGTCCCTGGCTCTTGGCTCCTCTACTGCCACACGACCTCCTCAGCTACAGCTGAACTGACTCTCCCTTCTCTGGGATGCCTCTCACTTCAGAGACAGGTCGTCCAGCTCTCCCTAACCCTGCCCCCAGTTTCAGCTTTTATAGGGGCAGCCTGCTCCCCCTACTGGCCTGGGACAGGAGGTGCTGCATGCTAATGGTCCCTAACTAGGGAACCTCCCCCTTGCTCTCAGACACAACTTTATTAAACATTTGTGGCATCCAGGCCAGGGTGACACACTATGTTCACATGTCCAGTAATCATCAATGAGAACAGATCCAGTAGCAATCCGTTAACAAAAAAGTTGTGCAGACACAACTTTTTTGTCCTTCTAAAAAAACTGGTTTCAAATGGATACATTTTTTAACATTAAAGTCTATGGAAAACTGATCAGTTAAATAGCAGTTTTGTTCCAAATGAAACTGATCCAGTAAGCAAAAAACTGATGCTTTTCAAATGAAAGAAAACTGGATCGCTATTTAACCCTGCTTTTCCCTTTGTATTAGCTATACAGTTGTACTGTTTGACCAATTATAGTCTGTTAATTTTGACATTTAGCTACTCTAAGTGTATTATTTGAATACCAGTTGCATTATTTAACTGAATGTGAACATGGTTGGTCAAAAAAAAAATAAAAATAAAAATAAAAACTGCAGTTTGCTTTATTTTCTTTAGAAAAGGGTTGTACATGTTCACTGATTGCTATAGTCAGGCATTCTTACATCTAACCTCCCAACTTTTGAAGAAGAGAAAGAGGGACAAAATATGCAGCGCTGCAAATTTTGACCACGCCCCTGGCCATAACCCAATCCACACCCATTTACCATTTTTTTTCCCTCTGGCAGGAGGAGATGTCAGGGGGATGGTGGCAGTGAGAGAAATTCAGCCGACGCTGGAGACTGAAGGGTGTAGAGCCAAATCCGGGACTGTCCGCTGTATCCGGGACAGTTGGGACTAGAGATGAGCAGATAGATTCACGGATCTCTGGTCCAGCATCCAATTAGTGGTGCCGGGCAGCTGACTGGGAGGCCGTGAACCTCTTACCATCTGGCGTCCCCGGCGTGGCTTTTGATCACCCCGGGCTGGGGCGACATCATCTGTGCGTCTTGCTCATCTCTAGTTGGGACCTGTGGATTTATTCTTTGTTCATTCACAGTCGAGCCGCCAGAACTTTGTCATCTTTATGTAGCTTCATTATATGACATCTACATACCTCCCAACTCTTAAGGAAGGGAGAGGGCGATAAAGTTTGCAGTTTGCAGAGCGCACTGCGGCACTTTTTCGGCCACACCCCTAATAGTTAGCAACTACCTGCCTGTAAATTCTTTGCTCCTTAAGAATAAAATACTAAAATCCCGGATAACCACTTTAAATGCCCCAATTAACCAACAGCACATTATTATTATTTGTGGTCCTAAAAGAGAGTGGACCTGTCAAAGTTAAGGCTATGTTCATATTGTGTTTTTTGCCACACGTCAGTTCATCTATCAGGGCTTCTGTCTAAAGACCTGAAAAACAGGATAATAGCACAACGTGTGACGAGGCTGTTGACCTTAACGACGCAGATGGTGTCACTTTGTGCTTTGTCTGACCTAATTTTTAGGGAGCAGACAGACAGCAGTACTTTTCGTGTGAGGATCGCATTGCAATCCTCTGAGTTATCGTGGCCAGGAGAGGTGCGGGGCCAGTCAGTGCACTGAGATGTGATCCTTGCACGAGAAATAAACCGTCCATCTGCACCCTTTGCAATGATCACCTTTCTGAGGCATAAGCAAAAGCATGGTCAATTGCACTTTTATTCCCACCTCACAAAGGTGAACACTGCCGAATCTGAGTGTCTAAGCGCACAAAAAGCATACAAGCCTTTTTATAATGCTAATGTTGAGTTGCACTCTACCATCTGATATGACATTGAGTATGGAGAGACACAACTAAACATTGGGCAGTAAAATTAAAGGGGTTGTCCACTACTCAGACATCCCCTTCTCAATTACTATATTCCAGCTTGTAAAATAATAGCAGTCTATATTCACCTGCAGTGCTGGCATTGTTTCAGCATTGTTAGCGCCAGGTCTCATGTGATGTTATGCCACATGAGTAACTGTTAGACCTCTGCGCTCTCCCCTCCTTTGTCCTAACCTTGGACAAAGTAGTGAGAGTGCAGCAGTGCAATAGCAGCCACTTATTGGCTGCAGGGCTCACATGGCATAATGTCACAAGATCCTCAGGAGACCCGGCGCCGACATCACTGGAACTGTGCCAGTAAGAGTCGAGTATAGAGTGTTTTTATTTTACAAAGGGGACTACTTTATTTCAAAAGGGGTTGTCCAGGTAGTGGACAGCCCCTTTAACCGCTTTCTGGCCCAGGGCATACTAATACTTATCTGTGTACTGGGCCTTATAGGTCAGATACGTATTAGTACTAGTGTTGAGCAAGCACTAAAATGCTCGGGTGCTCGAAGCTCGAGCCGAGCTCGCCGTGATACTCTGGTGCTCGACCCGAGCAACAAGCCCTATGTTAGTCTATGGGAGACCCGAGCATTTTTGCGGCGGCACCCCCGGCAGTCTTTTAAAAGCCTAACAAGTGCCCAAAACGATAGTGACAGTGCTCAAATCACATGGGGACAGCATGGGGTTCGCCCCAGGAAGCATTTCTGACCCCCAGGTCACTGCTGTCAACAACGTTGTCAGAGGTATTAAGCCACTTTTAAGGACTCACAATAAAACGTTCAAAAATGAAACTGAAACTGCTTTCCTGTGAAATATGTTAAGGAAGTCCTTTCCAAGGTAAAGACTTGTGTATAAGGTAAAATAAATAACCAAAAAAAAATACTCCTCCACACCTTGGGCTATGTTCACAAGTAGCATTTTTTATGCGTTTTTGCACTTTTGTATTGCTTTCAATCGTAACAAATGCATTCACCGGGAAATGTCATTTTAACATTTTACAACCTTATCTGGCCATGTGCTGTGTGACACATGCATACAGTGCTGAAAAGACATGGGAGCAGCATTGGGAAGACCCCTTGAAGCATCTCTGACACCCAGGTCACTGCCTAAAAGTGTGCCCATCAGAAGTCATCCTTGCCGCATTAGAAAATGCAGACTTGCAACTATCCCCATGCAAGTTCTTGTCCCAGGGCAGTGTTCAATTGTTCCTCCCCCATTCCTTGCAATGCAAGCGCAAGTATGCAGCCTGCCACCCACCCACCCCCAAGCTGCAATACCATACTGCTTGCACTTGAAATTGGGCCTTTTAGGCATGTGGAGGCGGAATCTGGCCACCACGTCATGGCTACGTTGGCGGCCTGGTATCCATACTCAGTCCCCAGCCGCCCGGCGGCTGGGTGTCCACACTCGGTCCCCAGGCGCCAGGGGGCGGCCGGGTGTCCATACTCGGTCCCCAGCTGCCCCGCGGCCGGGTGTCCACACACGGTCCCCAGCCGCCTGGGGGCAGCCGGGTGTCCATAAACGGTCCCCAGCCGCCCCTATTTCTCCTTGGAACATCACTTTTCTTAGCCCGACCTGCTTTAGGGCAGCATTGGACGAGCCCACCAGAGAACCAGACTCCTCCGGTGGGCCCTGGCTTCTCCATCAGGGGAATTGAGAGTGCCAAGGTGAGGAGCATGATGATGGAGATAGAAGTTAGCATCTGCTTTGTTTTCTTGGAATGCAAGCGTAAATGTGCAGCCTGCCACCCACCCACCCCTAGGCTGCAATGCCATACTGCTAGCTTGCACTTGAAATGGGGCCTTTTAGTTTGGAGGAGGCCGAAGCTGGCCACTACCTCATGGCTGCTTCGGCAGCGAGGTATTCATACTCAGTCCCCAGCCGCCCCTATTTGTCCCGGTGTGCCTTATACATAAGATTAAGCGCGCATACCAAAACATTACCTGTGCCCTCCCCAGTGCATTTAGTGGGAAGGACAGCCTATTCCACTGTAGTGTGTGCATGCCAAACCCCTGTTCATGGTACATGTGAAGATGCCTCCCACCCTGCACCTGTCATTGCAGACTTGCAACTATCCCCGTTCAAGTCCTTGTCCCAGGGCAGTGTTCAATTGTGCCTCTCCCATTCCTAGCAATGCAAGCGCAAGTATGCAGTCTGCCACCCACCCACCCACCCCCAGGCTGCAATACCATACTGCTTGCTTGCTTGCACTTAAAATTGGGCCTTTTAGGCATGTGGAGGCGGAATCTGGCCACCACGTCATGGCTGCGTTGGCGGCCTGGTATCCATACTCAGTCCCCAGCTGCCCGGCGGCCGGGTGTCCACACTCGGTCCCCAGCCGCCAGGGGGCGGCCGGGTGTCCATACTCGGTCCCCAGCCGCCCCGCAGCCGGGTGTCCACACACGGTCCCCAGCCGCCCCTATTTCTCCTTGGAACATCCCCACACACACTTTTCTTAGCCCGGCCTGCTTTAGGGCAGCATTGGACGAGCCCACCAGAGAACCAGACTCCTCCGGTGGGCCCTGGCTTCTCCATCAGGGGAGTTGAGAGTGCCAAGGTGAAGACCATGATGATGATGATGATAGAAGTTAGCATCTGCTTTGTTTTCTTGGAATGCAAGTATGTAGTAGCGGCTAGGCCTGAGATGGTCAGCGTTTTGGCGCATATCCTACCTCCTCCGAGGATTGCTGGATGTTTTTCTGCTACTATCCCAGTTCTATGACTCCCGTTAAAACAAAGCTTCAGGTGATAAATGATGGATGAGGTAGTGGAAAAGGAGAAAGAGCAGGAGGAACAGGGACCATTCACATCAATATCAGGCCAGTCAACCACATATGTCTTGTAGAATATGTTTCTGTAACAAAATGAGCAGTTCGGCTACACAGTTATAGGGCATACAGTAAGTGCAATGCCTACCAAAAATTTTGAGGCACTCCAATGCCCCTTAGAAATGACATGGAGGTCAGAGCAACTGGGTCTCCTGTACACTGTTGGCCTAAGCAGTGAATGGAAGGCTTTCCAAAACTTATGAGGACCTGCAATGCCCCTTGAAACAGACGTGGATTACAGCGTACTAAAACCCTTCTACCCATTATTGGGGAGTGGGTCTCCCTTAGTTTTCGCCTTTTCATTGAAAAGCAAAAGCTGACTAAAATTAGGAGGAAATGCAATGCCCGTTGGAAGAGTCGTGGAGGTTAGAGGTAATTAAAAACAACATTTCAATGCCCCTTGGAAGAGCTGTGGAGTTCAGAGTGGTTTAACAAGACGGTTTTAATGCCCCTCGGAAAAGACGTGGAGGTCCCAGTAGCTTAACAAGACGGTTTGAATGCCCCTTGGAAGAGACGTGGAGGTCACAGAAGCTTAACAAGACGGTTTTAATGCCCCTCGGAAAAGTAGTGGAGGTCGCAGTAGCTTAACAAGACGGTTTTAATGCCCCTTACAAGAGCCATACAGTACAGCATATTACAAACATTATTGCCATTATTGGGGAGTGTGTCTCCCATAGTCTTTGCTTATGCCTTCCAAGCAAAAGCTGCCAAAAATTAGGATGGAGGAACTTGCAATGCCCCTTACAAGAGCCATGCAGTACAGCATATTACAAACATTATTCTAATGATTGGGGAGTGGGTCTCCCATAGTATTTGCTTATGCCTTCCAAGCAAAAGCTGCCAAAAATTAGGACGGAGGAACTTGCAATGCCCCTTACAAGAGCCATGCAGTACAGCATATTACAAACATTATTCCCATTATTGGGGAGTGGGTCTCCCATAGTCTTTGCTTATGCCTTCCAAGCAAAAGCTGCCAAAAATTAGGAGGAAATGCAATGCCCGTTCGAAGAGTCGTGGAGGCTAGAGTTAATTAAAAACAACATTTCAATGCCCCTTGGAAGAGCTGTGGAGTTCAGAGTGGTTTAACAAGACGCTTTTAATGCCCCTCAGAAGAGACGTGGAGGTCCCAGTAGCTTAACAAGATGCTTTTAATGCCCCTCTGAAAAGTGGTGGAGGTCACAGTAGCTTAACACGACGCTTTTAATGCCCCTCAGAAGAGACATGGAGGTCCCCGTAGCTTAACAAGATGCTTATAATGCCCCTCAGAAGAGACGTGGACGTCCCAGTAGCTTAACAAGATGCTTTTAATGCCCCTCAGAAGAGACGTGGAGGTCCCAGTAGCTTAACAAGACGCTTTTAATGCCCCTCGGAAAAGTGGTGGAGGTCCCAGTAGCTTAACAAGATGCTTTTAATGCCCCTAAGAAGAGACGTGGAGGTCCCCGAAGCTTAACAAGACGCTTTTAATGCCCCTCAGAAGAGATGTGGAGGTCCCAGTAGCTTAACAAGATGCTTTTAAAGCCCCTCAGAAGAGACGTGGAGGTCCCAGTAGCTTAACAAGACGCTTTTAATGCCCCTCGGAAAAGTGTTGGAGGTCCCAGTAGCTTAACAAGATGCTTTTAATGCCCCTCAGAAGAGAAGTGGAGGTCCCAGTAGCTTAACAAGACGCTTTTAATGCCCCTCAGAAGAGACGTGGAGGTCCCAGTAGCTTAACAAGACGCTTTTAATGCCCCTCAGGAGAGATGTGGAGGTCCCAATAGCTTAACAAGACGCTTTTAATGCCCCTCGGAAGAGACGTGGAGGTCCCAGTAGCTTAGCAAGATGCTTTTAATGCCCCTCGGAAAAGTGGTGGAGGTCGCAGTAGCTTAACAAGACGCTTTTAATGCCCCTTACAAGAGCCATACAGTACAGCATCTTAAAAACATTATTCCCATTATTGGGGAGTGTGTCTCCCATAGTATTTGCTTATGCCTTCCAAGCAAAAGCTGCCAAATATTAGGATGGAGGAACTTGCAATGCCCCTTACAAGAGCCATGCAGTACAGCATATTACAAACATTATTCCCATGATTGGGGAGTGGGTCTCCCATAGTCTTTGCTTATGCCTTCCAAGCAAAAGCTGACAAAAATAAGGACGGATGAACTTTCAATAATGGCAACATGGACCATGGTCACCCTGGTGGTATAGTGGTGGTGGAGGCTGAGGATAAGGAGAGAACATAAAACAGCCGAAATGAGGAAGCGTATACCCATGTGTGGGTGTGAAGCGGTGGATGTGAATACACCTCCCGAAAAAACACAGTGGATTTGACTTTATGTTACTCTGCTGTCATTTGGTGGTGATGAGAAGTCTGGTCCAATCCAGCCCTTGTTCATTTTGATAAGGGTTAGCTTGTCAGCATTGTCAGTTGACAGGCGAGTGCGCTTATCAGTTATAATTCCCCCAGCGGCACTAAAAACACGCTCCGATAACACGCTAGTGGCAGGGCAGGCCAGGACCTCCAAGGCGTACAGAGCGAGTTCATTCCAAGTGTCCAGCTTGGATACCCAATAATTAAAAGGCACAGAGGAATCACGGAGGACGCTGGTACGGTCGGCATGGTACTCCCTCACCATCTTTTGAAACTTTCTACTCCTTGTGAGAGTGCCCCACGCCTCAGGGCCTGTAAGCTGGGCGGGTCTCAGAAAACTGTCCCAGAACATTGACAGTGTTCCCCTGCCTCTGCTGGATTGGCGTTTCCTCTCTCTCGCTTGTACGCCTTGGTTGGTCAACGAACTGTGACCTCTACCGCTAGCGTGTTCAGATGGGAACTTTTTTAACAGTTCTGCAGCAAGGGCCTTCTGGTACTGCCCCATTTTTGTAGACCTCTCCACCTCAGGAATAAAAGAGTGAAAGTTCTCCTTGTAGCGGGGGTCTAAAAGTGTCACAACCTGTAATGACTGTCACCCAACATTTTGACAACGCGAGGGTCACGGTTAAGGCAGGGTAACATAAAGTCAGCCATGCGTGCCAGACTGGTAACGGGCAAGACTTCCATGTCCTCACCAAGATGACGACTGACCATGCTCTCCTCCTCCTCCTCCTCCTCCCCCCTGTCGTCAGGCCAACCACGCTGAACTGACGGTATGACAGTTGTACAGGTACTACCGTCTACAGTGCATGATACAAGCTCCTGTTCTTCCTCCTCCTCCTCCTCTCCCTCATTGTCCCCCAATGCACGTTGGGATGAGATGAGGCTGGGCTGTGTGTAATCGACCGCTACTGCTTCTTGATCCATCTCATCATACTCTGGCTGCAATGCCTCCTCTTTAATTCTCTGCAGAGAGCGTTGCAAAAGACAGACAAGTGGAATGCTGACGCTAATGATGGCGTCATCGCCACTCACCATCTGGGTGGACTTCTGAAAGTTTGTCAAGATGGTACAGATGTCAGACATCCAGGTCCACTCCTGAGGTCTTATGTGTGGAGTCTGACCTGAATATCGACGGCCTTGTTGCATCTGGTACTCCACAACCGCTCTCTCCTGCTCACAAATCCTTTGCAACATGTGGAGGGTAGAGTTCCAATGTGTGGGGACATCACACACCAGACGGTGTGACGGAAGCTGCAAATGCTGCTGCAAAACAGCAAGGGAGGCGGAAGCTGTAGCCGACTTGTGAAAATGAGCTGACAGGCGGCGCACTTTGACGAGCAGATCTGGCAAATCGGGGTACGATTTAAGAAACCGCTGAACCACGAGGTAAAGCACATGAGCCAGGCATGGTACGTGTGTGATCTCGCCTCGCCTCAGAGCCGCCACCAGGTTACGGCCATTGTCACACATGACCATGCCTGGATGTAGGTTCAGCGGTCTCAGCCACAGATCTGCCTGCTCTTTCACAGCTGTCCACAACTCACAAGCAGTGTGAGGTTTCTCGCCTAAGCTTAGGAGTTTCAGCACAGCCTGTTGCCATTTGGCGGAGGCAGTACTGCAGTGCTTCCAGCTTGTAACTGATGTGTTGATATCTGAGATGGAGGCTGAACATGAGGAGGAGGAGGATGATGCGCAGGAGCTGTACACTGTGGGGGCAACTCTGACTGACATAGGGCCCGCAATCCTCGGTGTGGGGAGGATGTGTTCCGTCCCAAGGTCCGACTGGGTCCCGGCTTCCACTATGTTTACCCAGTGTGCCGTCAGGGAGATGTACCGTCCCTGGCCACAAGCACTTGTCCACGTGTCCGTTGTCAGGTGGACTCTCCCAGTAACTGCGTTGTTGAGGGCACGGCAGATGTTTTGGGACACGTGCTTGTGTAGTGCGGGGATGGCAAAAATAGTGTCGGTTGGAGACCGAGTACTGAGGGACGGCCACTGCCATAAGGTTGCGGAAGGATTCCGTCTCCACCAGCCTAAAAGGCAGCATTTCCAACGCAAGCAGTCGTGAAATGTGCGAATTTAGTACTGTGGCCTGTGGGGCGTTAGCTGCGAATTTCCGCTTTCGTTCAAAGGTCTGGGATATGGACAATTGAACGCTGCGGTGGGACGTGGACATGGACGTTGATGCTGTTTCTTGAGAAACTGCCATAACAAGTGAAGACTGAGAGGAGGGGGCATCTTTGCATGCAGTATGGACAGGGGATTGCCTTGCACACACAACAGGGGGTTCTATTGCACGCACAACAGCGGAAGAAGCAGTGGTGACACCCGCTGACACTGGTCGTAGACCCTGGGGTTTGCCCCACAAAGTCGGGTGCTTTGCTGCCATGTGCCTGATCATGCTGGTGGTGGTCAGGCTGGTAGTTTTGTCACCCCTGCTGATGCTGGCATGGCAGGTGGTACAAATGGCCTTTTTGGGGTTATCAGCAGAGTCTTTAAAAAAATTCTAGACTCTGGAAGACCTACCGGTTGTACTGGCAATGTCCCTCGTGTTGGTGTTACGGGGAACTGTTGCCCGCCTTCTGTCTGAGGCCACCACACTGCTTCTTCCTGCCTGTTGGGGTACTCTGCCTCCCTCCCCCTGTGTGCTGCTGGCCTCACTCTGCATGTCCTCCTGCCACATTGGGTCAGTTACTAGATCATCCACCACCTCCTCCTCTTCCACTTGCGCACCACGATCCTCCTCCTCACTTCCTGGCAGTTGTGTCTCGTCATCGTCCACCTCTTGTGACAAATTGCCAGGGTCGACTTCCTGTGGCCGTGGCTGTTCAAATATTTGGGCATCGCTACATGGGATCTCCTCTTCCACCACTTCAAGCGGAGCAGACGAGGGGCCCAAATATGGAAATGGACCAGTGAACAGCTCTTCAGAGTGTCCAAGTGTGGGATCACTTGCTGTCTGATGACACTCGGCATGGTGGGAGGAAGGAGCATCAGGGTGAGGAGGAGTATGCGGTCGAGACTCACGGCTACTAAGAGTTGACCGTGTGGAAGACAGACCGGAGGTGGTGGTGCCCAGGCAACTGGAAGTATTATCTGCTATCCAATTAATAACCTGTTCACACTGATCAGTTCTCAATACTGGTGTTGTTCTGTGCTTCCCTAGTAATTCGGTCAAGAAGTGGGAGCGAGAAGATGTGGCTGTTGGTTGTGGCACATTTTCACCTTGGCCACGACTCCATCCTCTGCACGCACCATCACCAGAACGTCCACTTCCACGTCCCTTGCCACGCGCCTTGCCCATTGTAAAGGATGTAAAAAAGCTTACACTCGCACTATCAATGGAAAAAGGGTAATAAAAAGTAGATTAGAACCGTGGAAGAGGAAAACCACAGTTCTATTTCTCTGGCCTGCACCCGACTCTTTTAAACAATCTGAACAATCAGGGAGAAACTATTACTGTTTTTCTTTACAGAAAAGCTGAATAATAGAGATTTCTTACCGTGGAACAGCGAAACCACAGTTATAATTTACTGGTGTATACCAGACATTTTTAAATATATATATTTGCGGCTGAACAGTGAGCGACACACTCAAACTGTTTTTTTTAGATACAAATGGCCCAAAAGTGGATAAGACAGAGATTTGACCCGTGGAACTGCAAAACCACACTTGTATTTCTCGGGCCTACACCAGACTATTTTCAACAGATATATTTGTGTCTGAACAATTAGGAGACACTATTATTTATTTTTTACGGCAAAAATGCCAAAAGCAGGATAATAGAGATTTTCTACCGTGGAACAGCAAAACCACAGTTATAATTGACTGGTGTATACCAGACTTTTTTAAATATATATATTTGCGGCTGAACAGTGAGCGACACACTCAAACTGTTTTTTTGAGATACAAATGGCCCAAAAGTGGATAATACAGAGGTTTGAACCGTGGAACTGCAAAATCACTCTTGTATCTCTCGGGCCTACACCAGACTATTTTCAACAGATATATTTGTGTCTGAAAAATCAGGGAGACACTATTATTTTTTTTTTTACGGCAAAAAATGCCAAAAGCAGGATCATAGAGATTTTTTACTGTGGAACAGCAAAAGCACACTTCTTTCTCTCTGGCCTACACCAGATTATTTTCAACAGATATATTTGTGTCTGAAAAATCAGGGAGACACTATTATTTTTTTTTTACGGCAAAAAATGCCAAAAGCAGGATAATAGAGATTTTTTACCGTAGAACAGCGAAAGCACACTTCTGTCTCTCTGGCCTACACCAGACTATTTTCAACAGATATATTTGTGTCTGAAAAATCAGGGAGACACTATTATTTTTTTTATTACGGCAAAAAATGCCAAAAACAGGATAATAGAGATTTTTTACTGTGGAACAGCAAAACCACAGTTATAATTTACTGGTGTATACCAGACTTTTTAAAATATATACAGTACAGACCAAAAGTTTGGAAACAACTTCTCATTTAAAGATTTTTCTGTATTTTCATGACTTTGAAAATTGTACATTCACACTGAAGGCATCAAAACTATGAATTAACACATGTGAAATTATATACTTAACAAAAAAGTGTGAAACAACTGAAAATATGTCTTATATTCTAGGTTCTTCAATGTAGCCACCTTTTGCTTTGATGACTGCTTTGCACACTCTTGGCATTCTCTTGATGATCTTCAAGAGGTAGTCACTGGAAATGGTTTTCACTTCACATGTGTGCCCTGTCAGGTTTAATAAGTGAGATTTCTTGCCTTATAAATGGGGTTGAGACCATCAGTTGTGTTGTGCAGAAGTCTGGTGGATACACAGCTGATAGTCCTACTGAATAGACTGTTAGAATTTGTATTATGGCAAGAAAAAAGCAGCTAAGTAAAGAAAAACGAGTGGCCATCATTACTTTAAGAAATGAAGGTCAGTCAGTCTGAAAAATTGGGAAAACTTTGAAAGTGTCCCTAAGTGCAGTTGCAAAAACCATCAAGTGCTACAAAGAAACTGGCTCACATGAGGACCGCCCCAGGAAAGGAAGACCAAGAGTCACCTCTGCTTCTGAGGATAAGCTTATTCGAGTCACCAGCCACAGAAATCGCAGGTTAACAGCAGCTCAGATTAGAGACCAGGTCAATTCAACACAGAGTTCTAGCAGCAAACGCATCTCTTCAACAACTGTTAAGAGGAGACTTTGTGCAGCAGGCCTTCATGGTAAAATAGCTGCTAGGAAACCACTGCTAAGGACAGGCAACAAGCAGAAGAGACTTGTTTGGGCTAAAGAACACAAGGAATGGACATTAGACCAGTGGAAATCTGTGCTTTGGTCTCATGAGTCCAAATTTGAGATCTTTGGTTCCAACCCCCGTGTCTTTGTGCGATGCAGAAAAGGTGAACGGATGGACTCTACATGCCTGGTTCCCACCGTGAAGCATGGAGGAGGAGGTGTGATGGTGTGGGGGTGCTTTGCTGGTGACACTGTTGGGGATTTATTCAAAATTGAAGGCATACTGAACCAGCATGGCTACCACAGCATCTTGCAGCATGCTATTCCATCCAGTTTGCGTTTAGTTGGACCATCATTTATTTTTCAACAGGACAATGACCCCAAACACACCTCAAGGCTGTGTAAGGGCTATTTCACCAAGAAGGAGAGTGATGGGGTGCTATGCCAGTCACTCCACAGTCACCAGATCTGAACCCAATCGAGATGGTTTGGTGTGAGCTGGACCGCAGACTGAAGGCAAAAGGGCCAACAAGTGCTAAGCATCTCTGGGAACTCCTTCAAGATTGTTGGAAGACCATTTCCGGTGAATACCTCTTGAAGCTCATCAAGAGAATGCCAAGAGAGTGCAAAGCAGTCATCAAAGCAAGAGGTGGCTACTTTGAAGAACCTAGAATATAAGACATATTTTCAGTTGTTTCACACTTTTTTGTTGAGTATATATTTCCACATGTGTTAATTCATAGTTTTGATGCCTTCAGTGTGAATGTACAATTTTCATAGTCATGAAAATACAGAAAAATCTTTAAATGAAAAGGTGTGTCTAAACTTTTGGTCTGTACTGTATATTTGCGGCTGAACAGTGAGCGACACACTCAAACTTTTTTTTTTAGATACAAATGGCCCATGGAACTGCAAAACCACTTCTATTTCTCTGACCTACACCACACTATTTTCAACAGATATATTTGTTTCTGAAAAATCAGAGACACACTTTTTTTTTTAGGGGGGGTGACACCAAAAGGTTAATAAGACGGGTATTTGTACAGTGTGAAAGAGGAAAAAAAAAGAGGATGAAAATTAAAAAAAAAGGATTTTTCCTTGCCCCCGAGACCTGGAGCTAAGTCCAGCAATTTCAGCAACAGGAGCACACAGGACTGTAATGCAGCGTTTGCTGGTATAACCACTGCGTCTCCTATACAGCCTGCCTGCCTGCCTGATATCTGGGATGGATATTAGTCCTGAGAAGGACTGTTTGTTTGATCTGGCAGCCTTTAGAGACCCTACACTAACTATTTCGCAGGATATATCTCTCCCTAAATCAGCTGCGCTGTCCCTACACTGTCTGATCCGGAGCGACTGTGTCCAAGGTGGCGGCGCCCGGTTTTAAATACTCGAGGTGACGCTGTGTGGCCAGCCAATCACTGTAATGCCCACAAACAACGTAGCTGCGGCATTACAGTGACTGGCTGGCAATCCCTGCATGTTCATTGGCTCTGTAAAGAGCGCCAAACATGCAGGGCGGAGACCCGAGCTCCCGCCCGAGTAACCCGGAAATGCTCGATGCTCGCCGAACATCCCGAGTAGCGTGATGCTCGGGCGAGTACCGAGCAGTGTCGAGCATGCTCGCTCAACACTAATTAGTACGCCTTGGAGATTTCGTCCTCGCACAAGCGGTGCGGGCAAGATTGCCGCCGGGTGTCAGCTGATTATCACAGCTGACACCCGGTGCTATGTGCCGGGAGCGGTCCCGCACCACTCCCTGCACATTAACCCCAGAAATGCTGCGACCAAAATCGATCACAGCATTTCGGTGGCAAGAGGAGTTAAGCGCTATACTTACCTTCTCTGCTGGCATTCCGCGGCTTCTGAGTCCGGTCCCGGATGTTGTCATGGTGACCTGATGTCATCATGACAACATCCAGGTCACCAGGAGGCAGGAAGTTACTTTGGTCATGCGCAGTGCGTGACCAAAGTAACTTCTCCCTATGCAGCGTTGACAGACGAGGAGAGGAGAGGATTCAGCTATGGCCGCTGCCACTGTAATGCCTTATCGATGCCGTATATACCAGGGGCGGCGTGGTTGCCCCAGTACTCAGGGGAGTCGCACACCCTGAACGATTTTGAGGAGAGACTGCGCAGTTTGTTTAAAGTGTACCCCCTGTCTGAGGAGCAAAAAGTCAGCATCCTCATGGGTCAGCTAATCGGTGCAGCCCAGAGAGAGGTGAAGTCCTGGCCGGGCAGGGACAAAGGCACTGTTAAGGAAATACAGGCTCGGTTAAAGGATACCTTTGACACCCGCACAGCAGCAGAGATAAAAATGAAGTTCTACGGGTGCAAACAAAGGGTGCAGGACAGTGTGCGGTTCTATGCTCTAAACCTGCAGGAGGTGCTGCGGGCCATTAAACAGGTAGACCCCGACAGTGTGCGAGACGAGGACAGATTGCTAACTGAGCAGTTTATTGAGGGGCTCCTGTCTAATGCTCACCGGACACAGCTGCGCATTATGGCTCTGCAAAACCCTGATCTGGACTTTGCGCAATTTAAAAACCGAGCCATCCGGGTGCTGCGAGAATCAACCCCAAGTGGCACTGCACCCCTCTGGCTCCCGGCTATCACATACCACCTGGAGGTGGCGTCCTTTTCCCCGGCACCTGTGGAGGCTGATGCGCAGACCCTAGATAATGACCCGTCTGCAGACCTACACCTTCAGGTCCAAGAGCTGACCAAAAGTATGGCTACACTAACCAAAACCATGCAGGCCATACAAGTGTCTCCAGAGGAAAGGATCCAGATGGCTTCCAGTCTGGATGATGTCCCGTGGCGATGGCAGAGAAGAATTCCACCGACCAGAGGGAGGAACAGCGATCGCTACGACCAAGATGGACAACCCATCTGCCGCCGCTGTCAAAAGGCAGGGAACTTCGCAAGATTCTGTAATTTAAACGAGCAACCCCCAGGAGTAAGACGACCAGGCCCACAAAGCTGGCGAGACAAGTACGTGGGAGGACGACCGGTCCTACCTGTCGTGCTTGATGGCATCCCGATGAATGCATTGCTGGACACTGGTTCCCAGGTGACAACGATGCCATATATCCTTTATAAACGATACTGGACTGATTCAGACATTATCTGCAGTCCAGATGAACATATTAACATCTTTGCCAGCAATGGTCAGCCCTTGCCTTAGGTGGGGTATAAAGAGGTGACCATAAAAGTTGGGCGAGTAGAATTGCCATCACAAAGAATGATTATTGTTGATATTGATCGCTGAGAAAGTCATCCTATGATAACTATAGGCACCAATGTGATAGAGAATTGTCTTGGGGAAATTATTGTTTTGTTGCAACAGGTCACAGAGACTGCCAGTTCCAATCAGCAGCGAGTTCTGCAGAAGGAGATCAGAGCCCTGATGCAAAGACAACAGGTAGGGCTGTCTGGAGGAGAAGTCGGCAGTGTCAGAATGAGTGATCCATTCCCCATTGCAATGCCCCCTAGGAGTGAAATGTTAATATGGTGTCGGGCAGCAATAGGTCTCAGGGGTCAAGATTATCAGGCCCTGGTAGAACCTGTGTACTCTGACAGTAGGCCCACCATCTTGACAGCCAGGGGTGTAGTCGATGTCCGCAAGGGGAGAGTACCGATACGAATCCTGATTTGTGGGGAGAAAGAGGTCCATTTACCCCGGTATGCCACCCTTGCTAAGCTGTTCACTGTCAGTAACAACGCAATAAAGGCAGTGGAACCCTTGCCTCTGTCCGAACAGGCGGAAGACAACGGCCCAAGGGGAAGATGGAGGATTGGTGTCAGAAGCTACAAATAGGCACAGACTGCACCCCTTTGCACCAAAAGCATGGAGTGTACCGGGTGGTCCAAGAATATGAGCGAGTCTTTAGCAAACACCCACTAGATTTTGGGCAGGTAAAAGGCGTCCAACATCATATCCCCACAGGAGATCATCCGCTCATTAAAGAAAGGTACCGGCCTGTACCCCCAGCTCACTATCAATGTGCCAAAGGAATGTTACGGGAGATGAAGGAGGCTGGGGTGATCAGAGATAGTTGTAGCCCCTGGGCAACTCCATTAGTCCTCGTTAGAAAGAAAGAGGGCACAATGAGTATGTGTGTTGATTACAGGCAGATTAACCGCATTACACATAAAGACGCTTACTCATTACCCAGAATTGAGGAATCATTAGCTGTTGTACCTAGATGACGTAATTGTCTACTCAAAGACATACGAAGACCACCTGGAGCACCTGGCCGAGGTGTTCGAAGCCCTATCTGGTTATGGCCTGGAAGTAAAGCAGTCCAAGTGCCACCTGTTGAAGCCCAAGGTGCAGTACCTAGGTCATGTGGTAAGCGCCAAAGGTGTAGCACCAGACCCTTAAAAAGTCACCGTGATCAAGGACTGGCCAAGACCCTCCACAATCAAGGAAGTGCGGCAGTTTCTCGGGCTGGTAGGCTACTACAGAAGATTCATCAAGGGTTTCACCAAGATATCGGCACCCATGCAGGACCTCTTAGTGGGCCAGTCCAAGAGGGCCAAGAACCCGAATCCTCAGTTCAAATGTGGTAAACCAGAAGACGAATCCTTCACTCGATTGAAAGTGGCTCTTACTGGAGACGAAGTCCTGGCCTACCCCGACTATGGCCAACCCTTTATACTCCATACGGATGCCAGCAATGTGGGATTGGGAGAGGTGCTGTCCCAGGTACAGCAGGGCAGAGAGAGAGTGATTGCCTACGCCAGCTGGAAGCTCCGGCCCACGGAAAAGAACCCCGACAACTACAGTTCCTTTAAGTTGGAGTTTTTAGCCATAGTCTGGGTTGTAACAGATCGCTTCAAACACTACCTCACCTCCTCCAGATTTAGAGTCATAGAGTGGTAGAGTTGGAAGGGACCTCCTGGGTCATCTGGTCCAACCCCCTGCTCAAGCAGGATTCACTAAATCATCTCAGACAGATGTCTGTCCAGCCTCTGTTTGAAGACGTCCATTGAAGGAGAACTCACCACCTCTCGTGGCAGCCTGTTCCACTCATTGATCACCCTAACTATCAAAAAGTTTTTTTCTAATATCTAATCTGTGTCTCCTCCCATTCAGTTTCATCCCATTGCTTCTAGTCTTTCCTTGTGCAAATGAGAATAAAGATGATCCTTCTACAATGTGACAGCCCTTGAGATATTTGTAGACAGCTATTAAGTCTCCTCTCAGTCTTCTTTTTTGCAAGCTAAACATTCCCAAATCCTGTAACCGTTCCTCATAGGACATGATTTGCAGACCGGTCACCATTCTGGTTGCTCTTCTCTGAACTTGCTCCAGTTTGTCAATGTCTTTTTTTAAAATGTGGTGCCCAAAACTGGACACAGTATTCCAGATGAGGTCTGACTAAAGAGGAGTAAAGTGCGATAATGACTTCACGTGATCTAGACTGTATGCTTCTGTTAATACATCCCAGAATTGTATTTGCCTTTTTTGCTGCTGCATCACACTGTTGACTCATGTTCAGTCTATGACCTATTAGTATACCTAAGTCTTTTTCACATGTACTGTTGCTTAGCTCTATTCCTCCCATTCTGTATATGCTTTTTTCATTTTTATTGCCCAGATGTAGTACTTTGCATTTTTCCCTGTTAAAAACCATTCTGTTAGTTGCTGCCCACTGCTCCAGGTTATTTAGGTCTTTTTGAAGCCTCTCTCTCTCTTTTCTAGTGTTAGCTATCCCTCCTAGCTTTGTGTCATCAGCAAATTTAATCAGTTTACCCTCAATTCCTTCATCTAAATCATTGATAAAGATGTTGAACAATACAGGATCCAGGACAGAGCCCTGTGGTACCCCACTTGAGACATTCATCCAACTGGATGTGAAGCTATTTACGACCACTCTTTGAGTCTGCTCACTAAGCCAGTTATGAATCCACCTAACAGTTGCCTTGTCCATTCCATACTTGGTCATTTTTTCAATAAGGATGGTGTGAGATACTTTGTCAAATGCTTTGCTGAAGTCAAGATATACTATATCTACAGCATTTCCCTGATCCACCCAGTCAGTGATTCTGTCATAGAAGGAAATTAAGTTAGTCTGACATGACTTGTTAGTTACAAACCCATGCTGACTCTGGTTAATCACTTCATTCTTATCCAGGTACTTACATACATGTTGTTTAATAATTTATTCAAAGATCTTTCCTGGTATAGAAGTCAGACTCACCGGCCTGGGTCCACCTTCTTCCCCTTTTTGAAGATAGGAACAACATTCGCTCTTCTCCAGTCTTCTGGGACTTCTCCTGTTCTCCAACAATTTTCAAAGATTATGGAGAGTGGTTCTAAAATTTCTTCTACGATCTCCTTCAGTACTCTGGGGTGTAATTCATCTGGACCTGGAGACTTGAACTCATTTATGTTAGCTAAATATTCCCTCACAATCTTTCTGTTTACAGATAACCTGGATTCTTCTATTCCTTTAATAGGACAGTGAAGATCAGTTGATGTTACATTTTCTTTCTGAGAGAAAACTGATGGAAAATAGGAATTAAAAAGTTCAGCCTTCTCAACATCTTTTCTTACCATTTCACCATTTTCATCCTGTAAAAATCCTATAGCATCTTTGACTTTTCTTTTAGTTTTGACATACCCCCAAAATCCTTTTTCATTGCTTTTGACATCTCTTGCAAGCCTTAATTCATTGTCAGCTTTCGCTAACCTGATACATGCCCTACAGGTTCTGCAGACTGCATTATAATCTTCTTTACATATCCCTCCCTCTTTCTATTTGATAAACATTTCTTTCTTTCTTTTTAGCATGTGTTTAAGTTCTGTGTTCATCCATCCTGGTTTCCTTAAATGCTTCCCATTCTTCCTACTTTTCGGGATTGTTAACGATTGTGCTTTGAGAATCTCATTTTTAAAAATTTCCCATCCTTCCTGGAAAATTTTTGTCCTTAAGGACATCCAGCCATTGGATCCCTCCTATTCTCTTTCTGAGTCGCTTAAAATCTGCCTTTCTGAAATCTAACCTTAAAGTTTGAGTCTTCACATGTCTTCCTCCTCTAGTTATCCAAAATTCTGTAATAGCATGATCGCTGCCTCCTAGGGTCCCAGACACTTTTACCTCCTCAACCATTTCCTCCCTGTTTATAAGGATTAGATCCAAAGTAGCAGATCCCCTTGTTTTCTCCCCTACTTTTTGGAAGATAAAATTGTCAGCAAGAGAGGATAAGAATTTGCCTGACCTGTTAGTTTTACTTGAGAGAGATTCCCAACAAATGTCTGGATAGTTGAAATCTCCCATGACCACTATGTCATAATTTTTGGAGAACTTGGTCATTTGATACATAAAGAGTTCATCCATATCTTCAGTTTGCCCAGGTGGCCTGTAGTAAATGCCTACAATGGTGTCCTTTCCGTTGTTCTCTCCTTGTATTCTTACCCAAACAGTTTCCACAGAACTCCCAGTCTCTGAAGCTTCAATCTCTGTGCAGATATACGCTTTTCTAACATACAATGCGACACCTCCTCCTCGTTTATCAAGTCTGTTTCTTGCAAATAAGTTGTATCCTTTTAACCTTTTATTCCAATCATGTGTATCGTCCCACCAAGTTTCAGTGATTCCAATGACATCATATTTCTTTTCCTGCATTAGTAGTTCCAATTCTCCTTGTTTGTTGCCCATGCTTTGTGCATTTGTATAAAAACATTTTAGTTTGTGATTGGTTTCTCTATCTCCCATATTTTTATTATTTAGATTTTTTTGTCTTTGTTCTTTCTTTCCACTTCCAATAGCAGAGATCTCAATAGTATTTGTCAGCTGTATAGCTTTTTCTGGCCTTTTGCTTCACTTCCCACATTGTTCTAGTTTAAAGCTCTCCTGATGAGTGTAGCAAGGCGACTTCCAAATACACGTTTTTCAGTCTTTGTAAGGTGCACCCCATCTCTAGCAAGTAGTCCATCATATAGGTAATTCATTCCGTGATCCAGAAATTCAAATCCTTGTTGACGGCACCATCGACGTAGCCAGTTGTTCACCTGTAGAATCTTATTCCACCTCATTGTTCCATGGCCATCCACTGGGAGGATGGATGAGAAGACCACCTGCGCTCCCAATTTTTTCACTTTCTTGCCTAAGTTTTCAAATTCACTGCATATGGTTTCCAGGTCCTTTCTTGCGGTGTCATTTGTCCCCACATGTATTAGCAGGAATGGGTAGTGATCTGTAGGTCTGAAGAGTCTTGATATCCTGTCAGATACATCTTTAATTTTTGCACCTGGAAGACAGCACATTTCTCTTGAGGCTGTCTGGTCTGCTGATAGCGGCCTCTGTTCCTCTCAACAGGGAATCCCCCATGACCACCACTCTCCGTTTTTTTCTTCACGACATTTTTATTTCTCCATCCAGGAGGATTCTGAGGGCTTACAAGGTTATTCATTGTGGGCAAAGTCTTATCTTGCTGTATTGCTTCGTGGTTCTGACTGCCTCTCGATACTCCTGCTTCTCTGGGTCACATGCTTCCATTCCTCTGTTTCATCAGGTGCAGTTCGAATTTCTTCTCTTTCTGTATCATGAAGAGATAATTCTGCTCTGTCTAAGAAATCTTCACCTTCCTTAATGATTTTCAAGGTAGTTAACCTCTCTTCTAGATTTCGCAACTTTTCCTCCAACAGGGACACAAGCTTGCATTTCTGGGATGTGAAGTTTGGCTTTTCCACTGGCGAGTCTGTGAACATGTAGCAGGATATGCAGCTCACCAAATGGCTCCTGGACTCTTCCATGCTCTTATTGTTAAAGTGTTATGAAAACAGTGAAAAACATTCCAGAATTCTCGCGCCGATAGGCACGCGGTTTACCGATGTCCTCCTTTCAGCTCCAACGGCCAAAATTCAGTGTTCTTTGAGCTCACGGAGACTCTTCAATTATCCCAAAATGCAGTGGGAATATGCAACTTATCTCCTCAGGACTCCTCCCCTGGTTTACCGATGTCCTCCTTTCAGCTCCAACGACCAAAATCCAGTGTTCTTTGAGCTCGCGGAGACTCTTCACTTATCCCAAAATGCAGTGGGAATATGCAACTTATCTCCTCAGGACTCCTCCCCTGGTTTACCGATGTCCTCCTTTCAGCTCCAATGGCCAAAATCCAGTGTTCTTTGAGCTCGCGGAGACTCTTCACTTATCCCAAAATGCAGTGGGAATATGCAAATTATCTCCTCAGGACTCTTCCCCTGGTTTACAGTCTTCACGGATAACAACCCGCTGACGCACCTGGAGACTGCGAAGCTTGGTGCCCTAGAACAATGATGGACGGCTCGACTGTCCAACTACGAGTTTACCATCAAGTATCGGGCGGGGCATAAAAACACTAATGCTGATGCGCTGTCCAGGATGCCCAACTTGCCAGATGGGGGAGTAGACCCGGAAGAGCTGGAGGAGATAGAGCTACCCGCTTTCCATTGTCACAGGGTGACCCAGTGGTCCCACTGTGTGAGGGACAAGCGCTCCGCCAACAGAGAGGCCACGTTTAACCCATTGCCCCACCATGGATGGGCAGAGATGCAGGATAGTGACCCGGCTGTCCACCTAGTAAAGGAGTTGCTGACACAAGCTGACTCGCACCCTGATCCACATGCTCCACAGGAGACCCAACAGTTGTGGAAGGAGAAGGGTGAGCTGTTCATCTACGAGGGAAAGCTGTGTCGAAGAAGCATCAACTCCCGGACACACAAACTGGTCTGGCAGGTGGTAGTCCCGAGGCGGGATGCGATAATGGTCTTAGAAGCGTACCACGATGGAGCAGGACACTTCGGGTGGAAGAAGTTGAAAGCCCTGCTACGTGAGCGATTCTATTGGGCTGGCATGAGGAAAGCAATCGAGAGATGGTATCGAGAATGTGGTCCATGCAACCTGAGATGGAAAGACCGTGACAGCCAGAGGGCTCCCCTGCAGCCCATAATCACCAGGCAACCACTTGAACTGGTAGCCTTGGACCACGTGAACCTAGCCCCAAGCCGGTCAGGCTATGTCTACACTCTCACCATAGTAGACCACTACTCCCGGTTCTTGATAGTAGTGCCAGTGAAAGATCAGACAGCTCAGACGGCAGCCAAAGCGTTTCAACAACACTTTTGTCGCCCGCACAGTTACCCTGAACGAGTGCTGACCGACCAAGGTCCAGCCTTTGAAGCAGAAGTGTTTCAAGAATTCTGTAACTTGTACGGCTGCAAGAAAATAAGGACGATGCCGTATCATCCCCAGACCAACAGGTTGTGCAAGAAGATGACCCAGGTGGTAATAGACCTGTTGAAGACGTTGCCCCTTGAAGAACGTAGCCTGTGGATAGAGAAGTTAGCAGATTTGGTGGACCGATATAACCACATCCCGGTGAACTCCACCAACTGTACACCCGCCTACCTGATGAGGGCAAGACCTGGCAAGTTGACCTTTGACTTAGACATGGTAGTTTTAACACCTGAAACGACATCACCAGATGCAAACTGGGATACGGAGCAGAAGCAACAATACCGCAAGGTGCAAGAATGTGTTGAGAGAAGTTTGTCCCAGGCGAGACAGAGGCAGGAAACAACTTATAATCAGCATGAACCTGCAGTTCCCTTATCACCTGGAGAACAGGTACTCAAGAGGAAAAGGTGAGTCCACAAATTAGATGACCAGTGGGAGGTTGAGCCATACACCGTCTTACCTTCAAATTTCGATAACACCAAGGTGTGCCTCATCAGTAAAGATGAAGGAGAATCTTCAGCGGCAGTCTCAAGAGACCACTGAAAGATATGCCCTGATCAGTTGAAACACAGAGAAGAAGACCAAAACAGCCCTCAGCCCACAGAAAAGGTGGAAGAAAAGGTCCAAACAGTCCTTGGAGCATTTCCCCGGTATTGGACGCAGGTGAACCGAGCAATCGTGGTACCTATCCTGACCTTTCTCCAAGCGGCCTCAACGGAAGCTGCAGAGGTTCCAGAACATCTGGAAGACCAATCGGCCCCAGAAACAGATGCTTCATCAGCAGCGGATCAGGAGAATCTACCTTCTGCTAGCGGTGAATCGGTCATACCCATTACCTCAGACTAGCCGTACTGTAGTCCACACTGAGCCCACCACACCAGCGGTAGACACTAGAGACCCGGGTAGGTCATTGGCAAGAAATGTACAGCGTAGATAAACCCGTAGTACTAAAGGTCAGCTCCCTGCCCGCTGGAGGAACTAAAGTGTAAGAGAATAAAAATGTAAAGTATATAGTTGTTAAATTTATGGACAATTTGACCACAGGACTAGGTGTGGTCAGGACAATGTTGAATATAGTTAATAATTGGCCTTGAAAATAAGCCGCAGGCATGGCCGAAAACCAGGCTCACCAACAAAATGCCCTTAAGCCACGCCCAGGGATGATACACAAAGTGGGTTGAGGTGGTTCCCACCAACTAAACTTCAGTTATCCAGAAATAGACAATTCCCGTATAGCGGCGTAAAGACTAAGCGCCGCAGTGACTGCTACCAATTTTTGTTGGGTGTTTGTAATTTTTGACTTTGTAAACTATTTGTAACGTGAATAGTTATTGTTGTTAATTGTTAATTCAAAAAGGTTCCTCAGTCTGGGAGTACTGAATTTAACTAGGTGGGAATGTGGCACCCCTGGGGTCCGGTTGCCACAGTGGCATTGCCTCCCTCACAAAGGGTGTTGCCATGCCTGGAAGCAAGGAGGGGTCCCCTAATCAGGTATACCAGCATACAACACTTTCCTGGCTCCAGACCAGGAAGGGTAGCTCCTCCCCTTAGCAACTGGAATCTGGAGGCGGGGTTAGTAAGAGTGAGTGGAGAGGATTTGAAGACAGGACAGCGACGAGAAAGGACCTGGGGAAGGGAGCTGTAAGGCTGCTCACCCCAGAGAGGAGCGCGGAAGAACCGGACACCAGAGTCCGAGGCTGTGGGGCACTGAAGGCCCAGCAGCAGATACCAGAGGGCAGGAGACTGCAGGTCTCCTGGCCCCATCAGACGCCCGGAGACACAGCAGCACCATAGGGCCCAGCACCGCCACGTGGGAGCGACACTTAAGGAAGGCCCGAGCTGCCTGCCTTACGGGTGAGGATGTTTTACTCAGGGACGAGGGCCGCAGCATAGCTACAAGCAGCAGGGTCAAAGAGATTAGCGCAGAGGGAAGGCCTACAACTTCACCTGGCAAGATGGATCCCCAACTTGCTTCCAGACCTCCCGGACTTCCACTACCAGCTAGTACCCGTGCCCCGGTCTGCTTAACAAACCGCAAGTAAAGATAAGAGGAAACCACCATTAAGCTGTGGACTGGTCATTATCTGCGCCATCACCTGCACTACACAGCACCAATAACATCTACCTCATAGTATCACTATATCCTGCCCTGGAGCTAAGCTCTGCCTGTGGAGAGCTGAACCAACTCTGCTGCGTCACCATCAGCTCCAGAGGATCTGCACCGCAGTGGCAGCTCCATATAGCCGCATACCACAGGTGGCATCACAAACATTATCTATAAAAACTTTATTCCCTTTTTACCTTTCCTTTTAATTGACCAGGTCACCGCCACCTTGACATCCCCCAGCATCGACCGGCCTGGCTACCGAGTACCCCACGGCCCAGGGCGCGTGTCATATACACGCACATTTTCCACAAGATTTGCCACCAGAACGCTCATAAAAACATCTTTGGTGGTTTTGCACATCACCCACTGCACCCTGTACCTGAATCTCCCTAGGAGCAGCAGTTACAAGGAGAAGTCACTGGCAGAGCTGAACTGGGTGTGCAGCTAGGACCCAGCAGCTCTGCCAGGCAGGCGACCATGTGATCGCATGGTCTAATAGAAGCATGGGCATGCTTCTAATCTATCCATATTACTGGCCAAGAGTAAACACAAATGTCCCCAGCAGCAACGCCTGTGTGCTCTGTCCTGCTTGCTCTGAGTCCCATGTGTGCTCCGTCCTGCTTGCTCTGAGTCCCATGTGTGCCTGCTACTTCACTGCTGTGTCTACTGCAGGCACAAGGTGACCCTGAGGAGCAGAGATAGCTTTATCACCACTTGTCTCACAGCACTCTGTCTGCTGATTCTAATTACCTCACTCACAGGTCACAAGCGCGGGATGCGGCACGCGCTCTGCAGGATCACTGCACACGTGTGAAGTTCATAGGTAGAAACAGGAGACAGGGGGCTTAAGGCCCCGTCACACATAACGAGATCTCTAGCAAGATCGTTATTACGTCACTGTTTTGGGATCGCTGAAGAGTCGTTTCGTGATCGCTGGGGAGCTGTCAAACATGCACAACTTCCCAACGATTTCGGCCGCCCCAGCGATCTAACTAACAATCTCGGCGGTCGTTGGGACGCTTTCACACAGCAGCTATTTCAACGATCCACACCTTGATAGGTAAATGTACTGTGTCACAAAGGCGTGCATAAAATTACGCAAAATCAGGACTCAGCTGAATGAACGGATATCAACAGCCCGGAGAATTCTGCTAGGATCTGCAATCCATCACGAGGTCAGAAACAAAGGACGAAATCGCTATTCTGTTGCCTTCTTTGCCTCGGAAAATGAGAACGCTGTAGCGACCACCAATCGGGGACGAGGGGCGCGGAAAAGTCCAATTTATGCACGCCTACGTGTCTCAGTTCTGAATCGCTAACGAGGTCGTTGATAAGGTGTCAAATACAGCGATGCACACTGCCCAGCGGGAGCGCAACGACCCAGGAATGGTCCAGGAAGCTTTGTAACGATCAGCGATCTCACAGCAGGGGCCTGATCGTTGCTACCTGTCAGACATAACGAGATCGCTAGCAAGATCGCTATTGCGTCACAAAAACCGCGACGTATCAACGATCTCGCTAGCGATCTCGTTATGTGTGATGGGGCCTTAAGTCAGAAGTCGGAGGGGGCGTGGCCTGAAACCAGAGGGGGCATGGTGGCTACTTCTCACTGCCATTTGGGAAAAGCAGATCCCGGCTTTGGCAGCGGGGCAGAGTCTCAAAATCGGGACTGTCACGCTGTATCCACGACCATTAGGAGCTATGCTTACATTCTGCACAGAAATAACTCACATGTGCTTTACATAAATATTTACTACGACTAGAACATGTAATATTTGTTTTATCACACAAAGATGGACAAATGCTGCATCTTTTCCCTTTAACCCCTTTCTGGCCCGGGGCCCCATTTAAAATAAAATAATACAAAACAAACCCCACATACACATATTTTGCATTCAGAATAGCCCGATCTATCAATATAAAAAAAATAATTAATCCAATCGGCAAACAGCGTAATGAGAAAAAAATTCCAAACGCCAGAATTACGTTTTTTTGGTCGCCGCAACATTGCAATAAAATGCAATCAAAACATCGTACCTACCCGAAAATGGTATCAATAAAAACGTCAGCCCGGCGCGCAAAAAATAAGCCACAGCCGGCTCCAGATCCTGAAAAATGGAGACACTACGGGTCTCGGAAAATGGCACCATTTTTTTTTTTTTTTTTTTTGGCAAACTTTGGATTTTTTTTTCACCACTTAAATAAAATAAGAACCTATACATGTTTGGTGTCTACGAACTCGTAATTAACTGGTGAATAATAATGGCAGATCAGTTTTAGCATCCAGCGAACGTGAAAAGAAAAAAAAAAAACAACTCTGGAATTGCATTTTTTTGCAATTTCACCGCACTTGGAATCTTTTTCCTAGTTTCCAGTACACGATATGGTAAAACTAGTAATGGTGTTTAAAAGTACAACTCGTCCCGCAAAAAATAAGCCCTCACATGGCCATATTGCCCAAAAAATAAAAACGCTATGGCTCTAGGAACAAGGGGAGCAAAAAACAAAAATGCAAAAACGGAAAATCCCAAGGTCGCGAAGGGGTTAATCTTTTTCCAGTGCTGGTGGAGGCCGTGGGTTCACTTTGTTGAGCTGCTGATGGATATGGTTTACTATGGCTGCTGCTCCTTCACTTCGGGGTTTCACTTTTCTTCCTAATAAAGATGGCATAACAAGTGACTTTCCCAATTCTTTCAGAAAGAGTCTTCGCTTATGCAGTTTATTGCCGTTCCAATTGGGGTTTATTTCACGCCATAAAACAAATGCATTGTAGGCAGATACATCAACAATGTTATAAAATAAAACCACTGGCCACCGATTGGTTTTGCATCTCCTTGTGTATGTAGCTATTAGTGTTGAGCAGCCCCCGTAGTGTTCGGGTTCGGTTCGTCGAACACAGTGATGTTCGTGGAACTGTTCGTCGAACACCTTAGAACACTGTCGAACACCGTTAAAATCAATGGCAGGCAAACAAAAACACATAGAAAACACCTTCAAAGGTGTCCAAAAGCTGACAAACTGCTCAGAAGACACTCTCTTTAAAAAAGCCGGCCGGCAATTCAGCATCGGTACCCGACAATTTAGAACAGAAAGAATAGAGCATCACACATAGATTAGATAGATAGAAACATGTCAGTCACATATATAATAAGTGCAGTGATAGTGTTGATTACTGTACTTGTTATTTAGTGTTAAAATAAAGGATTTATTAAAAAAAAAATTGGCGTGGGCTTCCCTGTAATTTTAGTCTCTAGCGGAGGTTAAGCAGACGGCTGGGGCAGATGTTTGAAGCCTGGGAAGGGGGTAATACCCACGGAGCTTCCCAGGCTACTAATATCAGCCCCCAGCTGAATACCTAGCCTTTACTAGCTATTAAAATGGGGGACCAAAAAAATGACGTGGGGTCCCCCCTATTTTAATAGCTAGCAAAGGCTAGGCAGACAGCTGGGGGCTGATATTAATAGCCCAGGAAGGGGGCCATGAATATTGTCCCCCTCCCAGGCTAGAAACACCAGCCGTCAGCCGCCCCAGAAATGGCACATCCATAGGATGCGCCAATTCTGGCACTTAGCCTCGCTCTTCCCACTGCCCTGTAGTGGTGGCAGTGGGGTAATAGTGCTGGGGTTGATGTCAGCTTATAATGCCAGCTGACATCAAGCCCAGGTTAGTAATGGAGAGGCGTCTATAAGACACCCCCATTACTAACCCCATAGTCAAAGTTAAAAAAAACACAAACACCCAGAATAAAGTCCTTTAATTGAAATAAACACACAATTCTTTAATGTTCTAAATTAAACCATACTTACCATCATGCCCATTCCAGCTGAAGCCAACGATCTCCTGCAATAAAAGTAAAATAATAAACCAATCTCATCCTTACCTTTCCATGGTTCCCAGGACGGCTCCAGCTCTGCTACATTCACATGACAGGCTGGATCGCAGCAGAAAGCTGCCATCCAGCTTGCCATGCCGCAGACACTGAGAAGCTCCTCAGTGAAGCTCCTCAGTGTCTGGCTGTGACGGCATCCAGATGAGCCGAGTTCATGTCCAATGAACTCAGCTCACCTCATGCACGTCACTGACAGCATAGGAGAATTCTCCTGCGCATGTAGTGAGTGTGAGAGAATTCTCCTGCGCTCACGGCAAGCGCAGGAGAATTCTCCCACGCTGTCAGTGACGTGCATGAGGTGAGCTGAGTTCATTGGACATGAACACGGCTCATCTGGATGACGTCACAGCCAGACACTGAGGAGCGCAAGCATGCCTGCGCCTCTCAGTATCTGAGGCATGGCAAGCTGGATGGCAGCTTTCGGCTGTGATCCAGCCTGTCATGTGAATGTAGCAGAGCTGGAGCCATCCTGGGAACCATGGAACGGTAAGGATGAGGTTGGTTTATTATTTTACTTTTATTGCAGGAGATCGTTGGCTTCAGCTGGAATGGGCGTGATGGTAAGTTTGGTTTAATTTAGAACATTAAAGAATTGTGTGTTTATTTCAATTAAAGGACTTTATTCTGGGTGTTGTGTTTTTTTTAAATACTTTACCAGAAATTCATGGCGGTCATGTCTAATATTGGCGTGACCCCATGAATTTCGGGCTTAGGGCCAGCTGATAACACCAAGCTGGCCCTAACCCCTTTATTACCTAGTGAGCCACCGCACCAGGGCCCTGGATGAGTTGGGTACAGCGCCAGAAGATGGCGCTTCTATGAACGCGCCATTTTCTGGGGTGGCTGCGGACTGCAATTTGCAGAGGGGGCGGGGGGGCAGAAAGCTTGGGCCTCCATGCGCTGCGGATTCCAGCCCCCAGCTGCCTAGTTGTACCTGGCTAGACACAAAAATAGGGCAAAGCCCCACTTATTTTTTTTTTAATTATTTCATGAAATTCATGAAATAATTTAAAAAAAAGGGCTTCCCTATATTGTTGTGTCCGGCCAGGTACAAATAGGCAGCTGGTGGTTGGAGGCAGCCTGTTCCTGCCTGCTGTACCTGGCTGGACACAAAAATAGGGCGAAGCCCCATGTCAATTTTTTTTTTATTATATCATGAAATTCATGAAATAATTTTTAAAAAAAATACGCATGCGCAGGAGAATTCTCCCACGCTGTCAGTGACGTGCATGAGGTGAGCTGAGTTCATTGGACATGAACTCGGCTCATCTGGATGCCGTCACAGCGAGACACTGAGGAGCGCAAGCATGCCTGCGCTTCTCAGTGTCTGCGGCATGGCAAGCTGGATGGCAGCTTTCTGCTGCGATCCAGCCTATCATGTGAATGCAGCAGAGCTGGAGCCGTCCTGGGGACCATGGAAAGGTAAGGATGAGGTTGGTTTATTATTTTACTTTTATTGCAAGAGATATTTGGCTTCAGCTGGAATGGGCGTGACGGTAAGTGTTACGGGTCCGGGTGGTGGAACCTCTGTGCCGAGGTGCAAGGAGGGACCCAGAGGGGCGTGACTAAGTATCCACTCGAACCGACCCTGGTCGTACGGCAGCTAACGACACCGTGACCAGGGAGGATCCGGGCTGAGGGACCAGGTGCTACTCTGGGGATGACCTTGTAAGAGAGCAGGTGGCTCCCACGGGTCAGATAGCTGGGACTGACCGGTATGGCGGATGGGCACGGCAAGCAGGCGGAAGTCTCTGGTAGCTGACAGGTGGCCACAGTTTGAGAAAGCAGGGCAAGTAGCAGTCTTTAGGTTTACCAGGAAGGTGATCACAGCAAGTGACGGCAGGATCTCCAGGCAGGCTGGCAGGAAACAGGCAGGTGCTCCCAGGTGAGCGGGCAGACAGACGAGGCGGGTAACTGACAGGTAACTGGTGGGCGCTCCCAGGTGAGTGGGCTGACGGACACAGCAAGTAACAGGCAGGTAACTGGTGGATGCTCCCAGGTGAGCGGTCTGACAGACGAGGCAGGTAACAGGCAGGTAACTGGTGGACGCTCCCAGGTGAGCGGTCTGACAGACAGGGCAGGCGGATGCTCCCAGGTGAGCGGACAGATAGCCAAGGCAGGTAGCAGGCAGGTAACAGGTGAGCACTCCAGGTGAGCAGGCTGGCAGGCTCGGCAGGTAACGGGCAGATGACAGGCTGGCAGGCAGGACGAGAAGTCAGGCTAGCAGCGGGACCTGAGGGCTGAAGCACAGATCAGACACAGTGCAAACAACTTTGCTCGGGCACCTCCATTTTGGAAGAGGAGCCTTATATATGGGAAGTCCTCCGGCAATTGGCCGGGGACTCCTTAGGACGACGCGCGCGGCCCCTTTAAGAGACGGCAGCAGCGAGGGAAGGAGCGCTGGAGGACGCTGCGCGCTGAACAGGAAAGTGAGAGGGACGGCGTCTCTGCCTAGCAGGAGGCAGAGACGCCGATGCTACAGTAAGTATGGTTTAATTTAGAACATTAAAGAATTGTGTGTTTATTTCAATTAATGGACTTTATTCTGGGTGTTTGTGTTTTTTTCTAACTTTGACTATGGGGTTAGTAAAGGGGGTGTCTTATAGACGCCTCTCCATTACTATCCTGGGCTTGATGTCAGCTGGCATTATAAGCTGACATCAACCCCAGCCCTATTACCCCACTGCCACCGCTACAGGGCAGTGGGAAGAGCGAGGCTAGGTGCCAGAATTGGCGCATCCTATGGATGCACCATTTCTAGGGCGGCTGACGGCTGGTGTTTCTAGCCTGGGAGGGGGCCAATATTCATGGCACCCTTCCTGGGCTATAAATATCAGCCCCCAGCAATCTGGCTAGCCTTTGCTAGCTATTAAAATAGGGGGGACCCCACATCATTTTTTTTTTGGGTCCCCCATTTTAACCACTTCGCGCCAGAGCCTGTTTTTGCCTTCGTGACCGGGCCAATTTTTTCAATTCTGACCACTGTCACTTTATGAAGTAATTACTCTGGAACGCTTCAACGTATTCCCCTGATTCTGAGACTGTTTTTTCATGACATATTGTACTTCATGATAGTGGTAAAATTTCTTCCATATAACTTGCGTTTATTTGTGAAAAAATCGGAAATTTGGCGAAAATTTAGAAAATTTTGCAATTTTCAAACTTTGAATTTTCATGCCCTTAAATCAGAGAGATATGTCACACAAAATAGTTAATAAATAACATTTCCCACATGTCTACTTTACATCAGCACAATTTTGGAACCAAAATTTTTTTTTGTTAGGGAGCTATAAGGGTTAAAAGTTGACCAGCGATTTCTCATTTTTCCAACAAAATTTACAAAAACATTTTTTTAGGGACCACATCATATTTGAAGTCACTTTGAGGGGTCTTTATGACAGAAAATACCCAAAATTGACACCATTCTAAAAACTGCACCCCTCAAGGTGCTCAAAACCACATTCAAGAACTTTATTAACCCTTCAGGTGCTTCACAGGAATTTTTGGAATGTGGAAAAAAAAAATTAACATTTAACTTTTTTCACAAAAATGTTACTTTAGACCCAATTTTTTTTATTTTCACAGGGGTAACAGGAAAAAATGGACCCCAAATTTTTTTGTGCAATTTCTCTTGAGCGTGCTGATACCCCATATGTGAGGGAAAACCACTGTTTGGGCGCACTGCAGGGTTCGGAAGGGAAGGAGCGCCATTAGACTTTTTGAATGTAAAATTTGTCTGAATAATTAGCAGACGCCATGTTGCGTTTGGAGAGCTCCTGATGTGCCTAAACAGTGGAAACCCCCCACAAGTGACACCATTTTGGAAACTAGACCCCTTAGGGAACTTATCTAGATGTGTGGTGAGCACCTTGAACCCCAAGGTGCTTCACAGAAGTTTATAATATTGAGCTGTAAAAATAAAATTTTCACATTTTTCCCACAAAACCGTTTTTCATCCCTTAATTTTGCATTATCATAAGGGTAATAGGATAAATTGCACCATGAAATTTGTTGTGCAATTTCTCCTGAACACGCTGATACCCCATATGTTGAGGCAAATTACTGTTTGGGCGCATGGCAGGGTTTGAAAGGGAAGGAGCGCCATTTGACTTTTTGAATGTAAAATTTGTTTGAATAATTAGCAGACGCCATGTCGCATTTGGGGAGCCCCTAATGTGACTAAACAGTGGAAACCCCCCACAAGTGCCACCATTTTGGAAACTAGACCCCTTAGGGAACTTATCTAGATGTGTGGTGAGCACCTCGCACCCCCAGCTGCTTCACAGAAGTTTATAATATTGAGCTGTGAAAATAAAATTTTCACATTTTTCCCACAAAAAATCTTTTTCATTCTCTAATTTTGTATTATCATAAGGGTAACAGGATAAATTGCACCATGAAGTTTGTTGTGCAATTTCTCCTGAACACGCTGATACCCCATATGTGAGGGAAAACCACTGTTTGGGCGCACAGCAGGGTTTGAAAGGGAAGGAGCGCCATTTGACTTTTTGAATGTAAAATTTGTTTGAATAATTAGCGGACGCCATGTCACATTTGTGGAGCCCCTAATGTGTCTAAACAGCGGAAACCCCCCACAAGTGCCACCATTTTGGAAACTAGACCCCTTAGGGAACTTATCTAGATGTGTGGTGAGCACCTTGCACCCCCAGCTGCTTCACAGAAGTTTCTAATATTGAGCCGTGAAAATAAAATTTTCACATTTTTCCCATAAAAAATGTTTTTCATCCCCTAATTTTGCATTATCATAAGGATAACCGGAGAAATTGCACCATGAAATTTGTTGTACAATTTCTCCTGAGTACGCCGATACCCCATATGTGGGGGAAAACCACTGCTTTGGTGTACGGCAGGGTTCGGAAGAGAAAGGAGCGCTATGTTGGCTGGGATAGGCAGCAGACACCATGTCACATTTGAAGAGTCGCTGACATGCCAAAACAGCAGAAACCTCCACAAATGACCCCATTTTGTAAACTACACCTCTCAAGGAATTCATCTAGGGAAGTAGTGAGTATTTTTTAATTTTTAAATTTATACCATTGGGCAGTGAAAAAATCATAATTATATTTTTACCACAAAAAAATGTTTTACCCTCAGATTTTACATTTTCACACAGGGCAATGGGTAAAAATGGTGCCAAAATGTGTCACACAATTTCTTCTAAAAGTGTCAATACCCCATATGTGGCTGTATCGTACCGCTTAGCCATACGGTGAAATCTGGGGGGGACGGAGTGCTATTTGACAATTGGAGAACAAATTATTGTAGAATAGGCATTTGGATTTGGGAGCACAAAATTTTCTGAATTTCTTTTGGGGGGCAAGGGTCATTTTGCTTTTCCAGAGCCTTTCTGCTACCAGTAACTTGGAAGTCCCTTATATTTTTAACAGATGACGGACCTGAGTGGGGACTAGCTTTTTTTGAGGACTGAGTTGAAGCTTTTATTGGGAACATTTTACGTAACATTTATCCGGCGCTCTAGGCTGAGCACTTACATCGGGGTTTCCATCTAAATTTCCAAGTGATGTAATTCAGATGAAACCCCTGCAGGATCCATTCACTGTAATGAGGCAGCAGAGTTACTCTGGACACCGTCTGGCCTCTGTGTAGCGGTGTCCTTTTTTTCAGAAGTGCACAAAACTGTGGCCAACCGCACTTTTATGCACGCCTAAAACAAATGACACCGTGGGATCCCAGGCTAGACGGCGTCCACAGTGGCCTATATCTGCCTCATTACAGGGAATCTTCCGTCATGGGTTCCGGCTGAATCATGTATTTCAGAGATTTACACGGAAACTCTGGTGTAAGTGCTCAGCGCAGAGCACAGGATAAATGTGGGCAGAGCCTTACTGGGATCTTTGGGGACATAATAAACAAATCAGTAGCAGGTGAAGAATTGGTTTTATTTATTTTTTACGCTGTTCCTAGTGTGATATAACTGATTAGATTACTTTATTCTTCGGGTCGGTGTGATTACAGAGATACCAGATTGATATCGGGTTTTTATGACTGACAGCTGTCACACACTAAAAGACGCTTTTTTTGCAAAATCTAGTTTTTGCATCACCATATTTTGAGAGCTATAATTTTTCCATATTTCGGCCGACAGAGTCATGTGATGGCTTGTTTTTTGCGGGACGAGTTGACATTTTTATTGGTACCATTTTTGGGGACGTGACATTTTTTGATCGCTTTCTATTCCGTTTTTTGGGAGGTAAAATTAACAAAAACAAACAATTCAGGAATTGTTTTTTGAGTTTTTTTTTTATGCCGTTCTGCGTGTGGTAAAAGTGATCAGGCAGCGTTATTCTTCGGGTCAGTACGTTTACAGCGATACTACACTTACTGTATTTTTTTTATGTTTTGGCGCTTTTACACAATAAAACTATTTTATAGAAAAAAATATTTTTTTTGCATTGCTTTATTCTGAGCGCTATAACTTTTTTATTTTTCGGCTGATGGAGCTGTATGGCGGCTTTTTTTTTGCGTAACAAGATGACGTTTTCAGTGGTACCATTTTTATTTCTATTTTGTTTTTTGATCGCATTTTTTTCCACTTTTTGTTTGGCAATATGATGAAAAAGCATTTTTTTTGCTCCGTTTTTTATTTATTTTTATTACGGTGTGCACAGAAGGAGTTAATTAGTGTGACAGTTTTATAGCTCGGGTTGTTTCGGACGCGGCGATACCAAATATGTGTACTTTTTTTGGTTTTGTAAAAATATACGGATTTATTGGTTTAATATTTTATTTATTTATTTTTATTTATTTTGTGATTTTTTTATTAATAGTTTAAAAACTTTTTTTTTACTTTTTTTCACATTTATTCTTAGTCCCTGTATGGGACATTAATTTTTATTTTTCTGATCTCTGATCTCATGTAATGTAATAGACATATATTACATTACATGAGATCTTCCCTGACTGTTTCAGTCAGAGTCTCCTGTCTGGCTACAGCAGCAGCTGAGCCAGACAGGACACCATATATGGCAGAGCTGGAGGCGGTCATGTGACCTCCAGCTGCCATAGCAACCCCAGGTCCTGGAAGGACTCGGAGGTCTTCGGAGAGGTAAGTTGACGACCCCCTCTCCTCCTGCTGTCTCCTATATGCCGCGATCACAATAGATCACAGCATATAGAAGACAGCTAAGGGTTAACATCACTGGGACCTGATCTAATCAGGTCCCGATGATGTCCCCTGTCAGAGCTAATGCTCTGCACCGGAATCGCAGCGCTTGCAGGACCCTGGGGGTCCTGAGCGCTGCGAGACCACCCACCGTTTTTAAACGTCGGCGCTGCACAGAGCCCGGCAAGCGCCGACGTTTATCTACAGTGGGCGGTCGGGAACCGGTTAATAGCTAGTAAAGGCTAGGTATTCAGCTGGGGGCAGATATTAGTAGCCTGGGAAGCTCCGTGGGTATTACCCCCATCCCAGGCTTCAAACATCTGCCCCAGCCGTCTGCTTAACCTCCGCTAGAGACTAAAATTAGGGGGAAGCCCACACCAATTTTTTTTTTAATAAATCCTTTATTTTAACACTAAATGACAAGTACAGTAATCAACACTATCACTGTACTTATTATATATGTGACTGACATGTTTCTATCTATCTAATCTATGTGTGATGCTCTATTCTTTCTGTTCTAAATTGTCGGGTACCGGTGTATGCCGCTGCTGAATTGCCGGCTTTTCATGTTTCACTGTGAGCACTGTTCCCATCGATTTGGGCAACCACTGTAATGCCACAACCACCATGGCTGTGGCATTACAGTGAGTGGCAGACAATCCCTGCATGATGTGAAAAAATGCAGTTACGCTTTTCGTGCACCAACAGTCATCGAACATAACCTCGAACAGCCGAATTTTTTGCAAATCGTTCGCATTCGTCGGACGACTCGAACACCGTCCAAAACAGCTCGAATTTGAGATTGGCGAACAGTTCTAGTCGAACACTGCTCATCTCTAGTAGCTATTCATTTATCTAGTGTATCAACTGCCCCTTTGGTGGAATTATAGTCTAATATCATCTTTGGCTTTTTGTCATCTCGACTACTTACTGCATTGTCATGGTCCATCGTGCTCATCAGAATGATTTGTTTGTTTTTTTTGAAAATGTAAGAAACCACTGTCGTATCTGCAGTAAAGTAAAACATTAAACTATGAACATCTCTTTTACCAAGGATACGTTGCGGCCGTTCAGGCTTGCTTTTTTTACAATGCCCAGCATTGTAAGCTTTTGTTTTAGCAACAGCTGCTCCAGTTGGTGCGATGTAAAAAAGTTGTCCCATGTCTCATATTTGTCATCTTGTCCTCAAACCTGAAATGACTCGCATACCCTGACTCTTCTCAGGTTTTTCTCCAGGCTTTTTTCCTGTGTAGACCTGTGTGTTTAGAGCGTATGAACTGCTGCTGTCACAAAGTGTCCATATCTTGATGCCATACTTTGCTGGCTTACATATATTGTTTGAACGGCACCTACCTTCGGAATGCCACAAGTTGTTCATCCACTGTGACATTTTCACCCGTATTGTATAATTTTGGAAGAATCTCTATCCATTTATTAAAAACTTCTCTAATAGCGGCTAGTTATTAGAGAATTATCTGATGTTAGCAGAGGACTATTTTCCTGCCTGGGCAGAAGGCTGCAAGTTCCAAATTACATTTTTGTTTTTAGACTGAATTGCTTGCATCGGACTAGCAGTCTGGGTATCATGCCTCATCAGATTCAACTTCAGAATCAGAATTCTCGTAATCCCTTTCCTCGTAAGAAATTCAGTGCAGGGATGAGGCCTTGAGGTGCAAATAGAGATGTGCTGAGTTCTGTGAGGAGACGGAAGAGAGAGATTTGGAGCATTGCACTGCCACTAGAGAGTGTGGAAGCCCGGGAACCTGAATGAAGAGATCAGCATACCTCCCAACTTTAGAAGAAGAGAAAGAGGGACAAATCATGTGGCAAATTTTGGCCACGCCCCTGGTCATACCCCAATCCACGCCCATTTACCATTTATTTCTCCCCTGGCAGGAGGAGTTGTCAGAGGGGCGCTGGTAATGAGGAGCATTCAGCAGACGGCCCTCATCCCTATTCCTGGTATGCATGACCTCCTCAGACCCAATCCTGGTATGCATTGCCCCCTCATCCCCAATCCTGATATGCATGGCCCCCTCATCCCAAATCCTGGTATGCATGGTCCCTCATCCCCAATCCTGGTATCATGGCTCCCTCATCCCCAATCCTGGTGTGGATGGCCCCCTCATCCCCAATCCTGGTATGCATGGCCCCTTCATCCCCAATCCTGATATGCATGGCCCCCCTATCCTGGTATGCACGGCCCCCTCATCCCCAATCCTGGTATGCATGGCCCCCCTCATCCCAATCCTGGTATGCATGGCCCCCTCATCCCCAATCTTTATATGCATGGCCCCCCTATCCTGGTATACATAGCCCCCCATCACTGCATCCATGAAAAAAATAAACACTTCTACACACCTTCCTTCCTCCCCTCTGCTCCAGCGCTGTATCCTGTCTGTCAGTAGCTGATCTCAGCATCTGAGCAGCGCATGACATCACTGCCAACAAATATTCAGAACATTACTGCACTCTCTGTGGAACCGTGATGTGTACACAAAGTTATCTCCAAATCCTCCATGACAACATCCAAAACAAAAGAAGAATGCAAAGTGGTGGACGATTTCCTTCCAACCTTTAGCTGCAGAAAAAAAGATGCATAATATTCACTCTGATCGGGCAACAAATACTGAATCTTATGCTATATGTGATTTTGGTGTACTTTCGCTACGTTTTCTCCACGCGGAAATGGGCCAAAAACGCTAGGTAATCCGTGTGCCAGCTAATGCAATGACAATACTGAAGAACGGTGCACATGATCAGAAATTTTCCTGTCAGAATTGTCATTCCGTTTAAATCTGCAGCATGTCAATTCTTTGTGCGTTTATGCAGTATTTTTCACCCATTGACATCAATTGAGTCAGTCAAATCTGTAGCAAAAACACAGGTATAAAAATATTTGCGGATTTGCTGCAGATTTGTGCTGAATTTTTGACTGACTCAATTTAAGTTAATGAGTCAAAAATGCGGCAAAAACGCACAAAGAATTGCCTGCGGGAGACTACTCCTCCCATCATACAACGGCCGATCCCGCTGACATTAGCGGTAGAAGGCGCGACTGAGGGGAGAAGTAGTCTCCTCATTCAGCATCAGTGCGCAGTGTAAAAAAAAAAAGTTGAAATAAATCAATATTAAAATAAAAACACTTTATATTCACCTGTCCGCCGTAATCCCGATGTCCCACGGCAATCCAATCACCCGACAGCACACTATACACTGACAGGAGCATGATCGCTCCCGGCAGTGTATAGCGCTTAGTTGTGGGCCTGATGTCATTAGAGTTCATCAGCTGAAGATCAGCTCAGAGCTCCGGTGCCCTCACTTACGGCATTAGTGCTGCGTGAGAATTTTCCCAAGCAACACTGATGCAGTAAGTGAGGTCACCAGAGCTCTCAGCTGATCTACAGCAGATGAACTCCAATGACCTGACTCCCAGCAGCTCAGCACTGTAGGCTGACAGGACTGAATACACTCCTGTGAGTGTATACAGTGCTGTTCTCTACAACAGTCAAACCAGTGATTGCTGGTGTGACTGCTGTAGAAGTGACTCAGATCGTAGTGGGACACTGGATTTTGTCATTACGGCGGACAGGTGAAGGATATTGTTGTTTTTATTTTTGGTTCTTACAGGAGGCAAGGGCATATGGGATTAGGCGTTAGGTGAGTATACAGTGTTTTTTATTTTAAAATAAATAATTAAAACCGTGTGGAATTTTATTTAAAACAAAAGACTTTATTCTGGTTGTGTCTTTATTTCAAAAACTTTACTAAGGCTGAGTGCACACAATGCGGTTTTAATGCGTTTCCGCGGTGGTTATTCCGCAACGGAAAAACATTATAATCGCTTGGTAAGAGGTCTGCCATATATACCAATGATAATCTGCAAGTGCTGTGCACATGATGCGGAAATTTCCGCTGCGGATTATCATTGCGGCACAAACTGCAGCACAACCAATTCAGGCGCTATTTCACCGCGAAATCGCGCCCATTGACTTCCATTGAATCGCAGCAAACCCGCATGTAACCCTGCGGATTTGCTGCGTTCAATGTAAATCAATAGGCGCAAAATCGCACCAGAATCGTGCCGCAGCTGGTACCCGGGTCGGGAGAGGAGGATGCTACTTCTCTCATCCGACCGCTGCTCCGGCTGATAACAGCGAGAGCAACGTGAATGGGAGAAGCAGCAGCCTGCTCCTCCCAACCCAGGTGCCAGCGGCAGTTAAAAAAGAATAAAAAAGTAAAAATTAAAAAAAAAAACTTCATACTCACCTTTCCGGCGGCCCCCGGTGTCCTCTGCAATGTCGTCTCTTCAGCAGCTCACTGTACACTGCTGGGCATGGGCTCGCGCTCCGCAGTGTACTTCCAGGGCCTGCGGTGACTTCAGCGATCACCTGATGGTCATATGACCATCAGGTGATCAGTATCGGCAGCCATCAGCTAATGGTCACGTGACCATCAGCTGATTGCTGAAGCCCGTAATCAGCTGATCAGTCTTGTGACTGATCAGCTGATGCTTACCGTGGGAACCTTCAACACAAGGTTCCCACGGTCTCTAGCTCACCGGGGCTCATCAGCTGATCTTCAGCTGATGAACCCCAGTGACCCCCTGCAGCACTGTATACTAACAGGGGGTGATTTTACTCCCCTGTCAGTATACAGTGCTGTATCCTAGAGCTGTGACATCAGTGATGGCTGTAATAAATACATTTGTAGAACTGTGTGTGTTTTATTTCATTAAAATACTTTATTCTGGCCGTGTCTTTTATTGAAGAAATGGCGACCATTTTACCATTTCTTATAGACGCCCTCCATTACTAACCTGGGCTTCACGTCAGCCGCCAATACAAGGCTGACGTGAACCCCAACCCCATTACCCCCTGCCACCGCTACAGGGCAGTGTGGAACAGCGAGGCTAAGCACCAGATTTGGCGCATCTTATGGATGCACCATTTCTGGTACTGCTGAGGGGTGATATTAATAGACTCGGAGGGGGCTAGTATTCATGGCCCCTTACATGGCTATTAACATCAGCCCACAGCTGTTTAGTTTAGCCTTTGCTGGCTCGATTTTATAGGGGGGCCCCACATCAATTTTTTTCTGGGCTCCCCCTGTAATCTAGCCACTAAAGGCTAAACAAACAGCTGTGGGCTGATATTAATAGCCATGGAACATTGTTGGCTAATGGCCCCTTCTGTGGCTAAGAATATCATCCCCCAGCGGTCGGCTTTCCCTCTGCTGGTTATAAAAATGACGCGGAGCCCATTTTTAAAAAAATTTTAGGCTTTCTGTCCACAATTCAGACGTAGCACCTCTTTGGATCCAAATTTTTGCTGCGTCCAAAACGTTGCATTCTATTGAATGCAGGTAAATCCACATGTGTTCATTGAACCATGCGGATTTATTGCATTCTATACATTCTAGTGGTCAAATTTCTCTTGTGGAGACTAGCGACTCGACAAGAGAATTTGACATGCTGGGGTCCTGAAAGACGCATCCCATTTCATTGTCCAGGGGTGATTCGCAGCCTCAGATGCACACATAGCGGACATGGGATTTCTAGAGATCCTATCCACTATGCTGTAACATCTGGATGCTGCGGGTTTGACGCTGTATAAATATGCAGCGTCAAACCTGCAGCGGCTCCTGACCGTGGCCACGTACCCAAACTCACCCGCAGCATGTCAACTTCTGTAGCGCACACGCTGCAGATTTTGACCGATTGAAGTGTCATTATATGCGGTGGATTCACATTTACCAACAACAAAAGTGCGGCATTATAACTCAGCGTTTTGGACGCAACTTAAATACGTTGTGTCCCAAGCGCTGCTGAGTGCTGATCAGGGGACGTATGGCTTACGAACCAGCTGGAGATGTTAATTATGGCCAGGGAAAATGTTTGCCTAGTGGCACATTCCCAGGCTAAAAAAAACAGCTCACAGCAGTCGCATAAATTACGTGAATAGAAATGCTAATGAAGATTGGGTGAATGGGACTAGCTGACACCCAGTTCTTTTGTTTGGTGATGTCAAGGTGTCAATCAGAACTTTTCATGACCAAACAAAGTAAAGAAACACACTGACACAGTGTAAACACTTTATTTGAAATACAACAGACTCATTCTTTAATCATTTAAATGAACTAATATACTCACCCCATTTGTTATGCTAATCCAAGGGCTTAAGCAATGTCCCACCAACCTTATTTAGCTCCAAAAATCATTCATTGATACTCAAAAATGCTTAAAAAAACGCATGTAAAAAACGCATGCGTTTTTTTTGGCAAGGAGAGACAAAAACGCTCAGGAAATTTCTGCTTCAAATCTGCATCATGGGCACATACCCAGGGTTAGTAATGGGGGCGTCTTATAGACGGCATTCATTATTAACCTGAACTTCATATCAGCTGCCAATACAAGGCTGACATGACCTTATTACAACCAAAGAGGAAAAGGATAGCCTTGGAGGAATGTATGTACAAATAATGAACCAAATGGGAAAACCCATATAATTATCCCTCTCTAAACAGGCTATAAAATGTAACTTTTAATCTTTATATTAAAATGTGAATGTAGAGGGTATTAAAATATTATCCCTAATCAGCCAAAATGATAAACAGACTAAAATCTATGACATTCTGATGGTACCGTGGGGTGTCCTGACTAGAGCTGAATGGGATAAATAAATCTCAGCTGATTCCCTCTGCTGGTTAGGAAAATGGAGCCCACATCATTTTTTAAATTTTAGGCTATGTGCCCACGGACATAGTAGTGCTTTGGATGTAGCATATTTTTGCTGCTTCCAAAATACTGCATTCTATTGAACACAGGTAAATCCGCATGTTTTCACTGAACCTTGCGAATTTATCGCATTCAATACATGCTAGTGGTCAATTTTCTGTTACATAGACTAGCGACTCCGCAAGTTAATTTAACATGCAGCGGTCCTGAAAGACGAACTACATGTCAGTGTCAGCAGGTGATCCGCAGCCTCAGATGCACGCATAGTGGACATGGGATTTCTAGAGATCCCATCCACTATGCTGTAACATCTGGCGACTGCAGGTTTTACGCTGCATAAACACACAGCTTCAAACCCGCAGATGCTCGTGATCGTGGGCACATACCCAAACTCACCAGCAGCATGTCAATTTCTGTAGCGAAAACTCTAGTCTCCGCTGCAGATTTTGACCAATTGAAATGTCATTACATGCGGTGGATCCGCATGTACTGACAAAACAAGTGTGGCAGTAGAACACAAAGTTTTGGACGCAGCGACAATATGCTGTGTCTAAAGCGCTGTTAGTTGCTGATCGTGGGGACGTGGTGGCTAACCAAACAGCTGTGAGCTGCTCTTAGTAGTCAGGGAACAAGTTGGCCCTTTCCTAGGCTAAAAATAAGAGCTCTCGGCTGCCTTTGAAATGACATGAATGGGAATTAGGGCTAATGGAATTAGTGTTTATGGGATTAGGTGCCAAGCTCTTTGTTTAGTGATGAAGAGGTGTCAACCAGACACCCTTATTACTAAACCTATAAGTTCTAAGTAGGAGTTAAATAAACACACACACTGAGAGTAAAACTCTTTATTTGAAATAAAACAGACACATTCTTTAATCATTTAAATTAACCAATATACTCACCCCATATCCGACAGTAATCCAAAGACTAAAGCGATGTCCCAAGTTTCTTTTTTCAAATATCTTTATATAGCTCCAAAAAGCATTCATTGCTGTACAAAAACGCATCAAAAAATGCATAAAAAATGCACCAAAATCGCGGCAAAACGCACGTTTTTGCAGCATAATTTTTTCTGCCAAGAGATGCAGAAACCTTGCAGAAATTTCTGCAATCAAATTCTGAACGTGTGCACATAGCCTTATAGAAGATCTTCATCTGCTCCATAACTCTGTGACATCGGTGGATGGTGGAGGTGGCAGAGAAAGTTTCAACGTGTAAAACAGGTTGGGAACCTTTATTCTGCCAAAGGCCATTTGGAAATTTCTACCTTCATTCAGGGGCCGCACATAATTATTAACTTGAAAATTACCCTACTATATTTGGTCAAACAATTAATTAACTCACCCCTAATGTGATGGCTGTAGCTGCTTCTCTTTGGTGCTGCTGTGACGTTAGGTGATATTGAGCATGTTGCTTCTCACAACTGCTTTTCCAGGTTTGCGTCGGTCTGGAGCACAGTGAACACTTTGTGATAATAAGTTTTGTAAAGCATATACATCATATAGGAGATGCTGAGACTGCTGTATATTCATCACATAGGAGATGCTGGGACTACAGTATATATATCACAGGAGATGCTGGGAGGCAGATACATCACTGGAGATTTCTGAGTGGCATAGATATCACTGGGGAGGACTGGGGGCATAGACATCACAGGGGAGGCTGGGGAGCATAGACAGCACTGGGGCATAGACATCACTGAGGTGGGCTGGGGCAAAGATATCACTGGGGATGGCTGGGGGACATAGATATCACTGGGGAGGGCTGGGGGGCATAGATATCACTGGGGAGGGCTGGGGGCATAGAAATCACTGGTAGCATAGACATCACTGTGGAGGGCTAGAGGTATATACATCACTGTAGGCTGGGAGGCATATATATCACTGGGGGCATAGACATCACTGGGGTGGGCTGGGGGCATATACATCACTGGGGAGGGCTGGGGACATAGATATCACGGGGAGAGCTGGGGGCATATACATCACTGGAAGGATAGACCTCACTCTGGAGGGTTAGGAGCATATACATCACTGTGGAAGCTGGGGGGCATATACTGTACATCACTGGGGATCATATACATCACTAGGGAGGGCTGGAGGGCATGCACATCACTGGGGAGGACTGGGGGCATATACATCACTGGGGAAGGCTGGGGACATAGACATCACTAGGTACATTGGGGCAGCCGCTGCTCTCTTGTTCTGTGCGGCGGGAGCTCATTGTGCGCTAACTCCGTCCACAAAGTCATGTGCCAGCGTGAGAATGTAATTCTTCAATGCATGTGCATGCAACGTTCAGTAGTTAACGCTGCGCACGTGTGCTTGCAGTGCAAGTGGGGGGTTTAAAAACGCGGCTGCCAGCCTGAGCACTGCGGTCCCCGGGCATCTGCCAGGGGGCCGCAGAAAAGGTGATTGAGAGCCGCATGCGCAGAATTTCCCCACCCCTGGTGTAAAACAACACTGCATCTTGGTACAATGGTACAATGTTTTGGGGACACGCTCCTTCTTCAGGCATGTATCTTGCTCTTCACTACAAGCTGAAATAGCCATACAATGTTTAAAGGGAATCTGTCACCCCCTGGGACTTATCTGACCTCTAATATGGGCATACAGGTGATAGAAATGTAAATCTATGCATACCTGTATGCCTCATATTAGAGGTCTGGTTGCTGTGAAATTACTTTTAATTCAGTGAAGTTGACGATGCTTGCGGGCCTGGGGGACGGAAAGAAATCCCTGCCTACTGTGGCAATTAAAATATCCCCCCCCCCTCCCCTGCACGTCACAATGCCCTGTGACATGCAGTCGCTATGAGCAGATCCCGCGCCTGCGCACTTCGCTTTTTACAGAAGACGCACTTGTACTGTGTACTATGCCGTCATAGTACTGCAGGGATCTTGTGCGCAGGTGCTGTCGAGTCACTGTGACTTCCCGGGTAACATTGTAATTCACAACGTAGGCGGGGATTTCTTCCCGGCCCCGGACGGGAACGCATCAGAAAACGAATTGAATAAAAAGCAATTTCAAAGCAACCGGACCTCTAATATAAGGCATACATGAAAATCACTGAATTGGATGGAAACAGCACTCAGATGGAATGGGAACAGCATGGGGAAGACACCTGGACGCATCTCTGACTCCCAGGTCACTGCTGGGAACAATGTTGGCAGAGTATTACTCCATAGATAAAATATAACTTTTAATATTCAAGATTAAAATATGGGTAGAAAATTCTTAGCAATGACATATACAGTCATTAAAGTGATAAAGTGAACCAGCGCTCAATTAAAAAATGTTTGGATCTTACCATTATAAGTTTTTGATCAGCAAAAACATCATGCAGGAGGGAGAATAGAGAAATAAAGTCAGACAGGTAAAACTACATTCCCTGTCATGCCCAATGCAATATCTCCCGTTCTGACAAGGACAGTGCCCAAGTGTGACCTATCCCTCTAAAAATGTCCTTGTACAACCCCTCACTACTTGTTTCATCACCCTATGATGGGGGACTCCTAAGGAGAGATGAATGTATATAAAGGGAATAGAATATGAAGGGTCCTGGGTAATAGGAGCCCTCCTAAGTTCAAAAAGGACAAATAGGGATTGCTGTAATGATATCACAGCCCCTTTATGTGGCAGAATGCTGACAGAGTGCTGTGCAGCACATGGATCAAATGCTTCTGATCCATTGAAGCACCCTCTATTAGACATAAAAAGGAGGGCCTCACACACATTCTGTTAAAATTGTTAGGTAGTGGGACTCCTAGAGTCATAAAGCCTATGCCAAAATTATAAGGAGGGACTGCAGTACACCCTGGAAAACAATTAGAGGATTGTCTCAGAAAACATTATTTTCCCATTTTTAAGGAGTGTGACTCCTACACTGGTACAGCCTATGCACTAAGTGCAAGGGCTGCCAAAATTAGAAGGAGGGACTGCAATACACCCTGGAAGACATGTAGTGGAGGGCCTCAGAATTTTTTTTACATTTCTTTAAAAATTGAATGAGGGCCGCCTGATGACCCTCTAAAAATTTGGAGCGAGGGCCGCATGATGACCCTCTAAAACTTAGGAGCGAGTGCCGCATATTGACCATCTAAGAATTATCAGTAAAGGGCCGACTGATGACCCTCTAAAAATTTGGAGTGAGGGACACCTGTTGACCCTCTAAGAATTTGGAGCAAGGGCCACCTGGTGATGACCCTCTAAAAATTTTGAGTGAGAGCCGCCTGTTGACCCTCTAATAATTTAGAGCGATGGCCACAAGATGACCCTCTAAAAATTATGAGCGAGGGCGGCATGATGACTCTGCAAACTTTCCTGTATTAATAGGGAAAAGAAAATATGTAGCCCTGAAAAGGACTTTCGTTTTTAGGTTGCAGCAGCAGTATACCTATAGTAGGACTGTAAGGCAATAAACCCTGCCTATATGCCTCTAATCCAAAACTATCCCTTCTCCATCAGCTAACCCTACACTAAATGCTGGTAACAGTGGTTTCACTAGAGAAAGGACAGTATGTAGCCCTGAAAAGAACTTTTGTTTTAATGGTGCAGCAGCAGTATACAAGTACTGCAATGGTTGGGCAGATGGTTCTTTGTAGCCAAGCTAGACATCTCCTATTCACTATAGGAAGGGATTTGTAGAAAATGACATATTGAATATGCAATGTACCTGCCTCTTTATTCGTCCATGGTCCAGTTACAGACATTCAATTTCCATATTACAATATAAGCAACCCTGGAAACTTGGGCCCAGCACTAGGCATATAAAAAGATTGGTTAAACAATGGAAAAATGTTCACATGTTGGAGCTAAGTGTGATCCATAAACTTGTCCTACCCTCAAGGAAACAGAAGAACAACTTTGGATGGAAACATTTAGGTATTTCTATTATTATTCTTCTTTTATTTTATAATTGCTTTTATAACTGTGTTGGCTTATTTTTCTGATTTTATCCAGTTTTTGTAAGCACTGTACTTTTTATATTAAAGGGGTTATCCACTACTTGGACAACCCCTTTTCAATTTGAATGTTTTCCCCCCGATAAAATAAAAACACCTATACTCATCTCCCGTACTGGTGCCATTCCAGTGTTGTTAGCACTCTGTTTCTAGGGCTCACGTGAGGTTGTTATGTCACACGAGCCCTGCGCCCCAATCAGTATAAGTAATCAAGAGGAAGTGAGTGGCCAGCTGCAGCTCTCACTTCGTCACCAGAAGGCAGGGACAGTGAAGCTAGCACTGATTGGGAGCAGGGCTTGCCTGACAATCTCACGTGAGCCCCGGGAACATGAGTGCCGACACCGCTGGAACGGCATTGGCACAGGTGGTGAGTATATGTGTTTTTATTTTAATGGGGGCAATCATTCAGATTGAGAAAGGGTAGTAGTGAACAACCCTTTACAATCTTCAAACTTTAATAAGTTTAATCCTTGTATGCTTTATGGAATCCCTAGCCTTTCAGAGCGTGTGTGGTCTTTTGACTGTAGGACTGTAATATATATTTTGGGGACTCATCATCCTATGTGTTTGAGTGGTGGCAGCGTGTTCTGTATCTGGGGTGTGTGGACTGTATTTGGGTGTAATATATGCTCATTTTGCAACCTATAATTAAGACTGAGTTGAAGATTGATTGAAGGGATATCAATTAACCCCTGCAGTCATACCCCACGTCACTTGCTGAGGAGTGTGTACGTGACAGATGCAGCTGGATGATCCCAACAATCTGAGGACTGTAATCCATACCTATTAAAATGCCAAATATGTGGTAATATATTTTTATGTGAGAATAATAAAAGGAAAGAATTGAGATGCTAGAGTATCTTCCAGAAAGATTCATGTCTTAACTCTTAATAATTCAGTGATTCCAAAATTTAGAGGACAAATATAGGACTGCATTAAAGATGAATTCCCACAGGGAAAATAGTTCTGCTTCCATCAAACACAGTTTGTATATGGCTATGGGTGAAATTTATATATTTGTTACCGATGAATAACTGTTATAATAAACTATCCTTAAATAACAGATAGGAAATCGGTGCCTGGAGCAGTTAATGTCTAGTGTTGGGCACAGTTTCTTTTACAGTTTATGGTTTGTTTATGCAGATAAACACATAGGAAGGAAGTATCACAAATAAAATATCAATGTAGTAGAAATGTATATCCTTTTCCTATAGCTGGGTCATATTCATCTCTTTTACCATATAGTCAATGTTTTATTAGTTTTCATTTCTGATTAATTTGTGCTAATGATTAATGCATAATAATGGTCTAAGTTTATTTTTTAAGTAAAAGGATCTGTCATTAGAGCTGACCCTGCAAAACTATGAACAGTAGTAAATAAGAGAGTTGTAGAGGTGATAAAACATACCTTGGAGTAGGCCTTCATATTAGCAATCATGTAAAAGTACATGAAGGGCCGGCTCCAGGATTTTGTGGGCCCTGGGCGAAAGAGTCTCAGTGGGCCCCTTTAACACATACCATGATTCATGATGCACAGATACCGCATAGAAATATATATATAGTACAAGGCCAAAGATTTCACTTCTTACATTACATGAGCGATATCTATTGTAAATTCTACAAAAGTTCAGAAACCGACGAATCCTCTCAGTGCACAGTGCAGACCGGACAATATAGTCCTCCATACAGTATTATGGGCACCACATAGTCCTCCATACAGTATTATGGGCACCACATAGTCCTCCATACAGTATTATGGGCCCCATATATTGCTCCATACAGAATAATGACCCCACATAGCCCTTAATACAGTATTATGGGCCCCATATATTGCACCATACAGAATAATGGACCACATATAACGCTCCATAGAGGATACTGGCCCCCATATAACACTCCATAGAGAATACTGGCCCCCATATAACGCTCCATAGAGGATACTGGCCCCCTTATAACGCTCCATAGAGGATACTGGTCCCCTTAGAATGCTCCATACAGGATACTGGCCCCTATATAGCACTCCATAGAGGATACTGGCCCCCATATAACGCTCCATAGAGGATACTGGCCCCCTTAAAATGCTCCATACAGGATACTGGCCCCCATATAACTCTCCATACAAAATACTGGCCCCCATATAACACTCCATACAGAATACTGGCCCCCACATAATGCCCCATGCAGGCTGTGCCCCCACATAATGCCCCATGCAGGATGTCACTTCCCCCCCAAATAATGCCCCATGCAGGAAGTCACTCCCCCTCCATAAAATGCCCCATGCAGGATGTCACTTCCCCCCTATATAATGTCCCATGCAGGATGTCACCTCTCCCCCCCATATAATGTCCCATGCAGGATGTCACCTCTCCCCCCCATATAATGCCCCATGCAGGATGTCGCCCCCCCATAAAATGTCCCATGCCTTCATACATATATAAAAAAAAAGAAATCAAATATTCACCTCACTTCTCACCTGCTGCCGCTGCTCTGGGCTCCAGCGTCGCCGGCATCTTCCCGCTCTGCACTGTGATGGCTCAGGAGAGAGCGCGGTGTAAAGACGTCATCGTGCCCTCTGACCTGAGACATCACAGTCAGGAGATGTGGAGGAGACAGGACCTACTGTGGAGGCACGGGGAGAGGTAAGTATTGTGCCGCCAGCTGCCGGGGCCCTGAGCAACCGGGGGGGCGCAAGGGCTGGCACCGGCACCGCATCGCACCGCTCACGGGTGCCATAGTACGCCGTGGTGCCCGACGGTAAGTGGGCCCCCCCGCCTGCTCAGGGCCCCAGCACTTGCCCAGTGCGCCGGGTGCTGACACCAGCCCTGAGTACATGTTTAATCCGACTTTCTCTGTGTGATGCCTCTAAAGATAAAGTCCTCTGCGCTCTTCACAATCCATAACCTCTAGTCTCTGCTCTTGAGTGACAACTGCAGAATCCAACGAGGACCCCTGCCACAGTTATCAGTCAAGAGTAAAGTGTAGCAGGTGAAGTTTAGTCACCAGCAAATGTCAAATAGAGATGGAATAGGTGAAGGAAACAAGCTACTGAGTAGGAACCTAATAGACCTTGTCCTTTGGGGCTCGCTCACATAGCGTATAAAAAATAGCATATGTATGAGATGCGTATGCAGTCTTTTACATACTGTACAGTAATTCTCTATGTACCTAACAAATCAATGTTATATACAGATATAGATAGATAGAATATATAGATATCCTACAGACATATAATTTCACAAGCCTCCTACATATAATAAACTTGCACCCTTTAGTGCCTGTCAAGGTGGCACTAAAGGGTGTTTAGCCTTATTTAGCCTATTAAATAAATAAATAATTAAAAAAAATGACTTGGGGGTCCCTCCTATTTTTGATAACCAGTCAAGCTCAGGCAGACAGCTGCAGGCTTATATTATCAGGCTGGTAAGGTCCCTGGTTATTAGGCCCTACCCAGCCTAAAAATACAAGCCCTCAGCCGCCCCAGAATTAGATTAGATGCACAAATTCTGGCACTTCATCCCGACTCTTCCAGATTGCAATAGCAATCAGGGTAATGGTTTATGGGATTGATGTCAGCTGTGTAATGGCAGCTGGCATCAAGTCCTGGTATTAGTAATGCAGAGGTGTCTTTCAGACTTTCCATTACTAACCCAATAAATTAAAAGAAAAAAACACGCACACAAATATTTTATTTTAAAAAACACCCACCGACTCTAGCCCTGTCATCCTATCCAGGAATTCCAACGTGGTCCACCGAAGTAGTCCTCAGAACCTGAAAGATGCAAAAAGAGAGAGGTAAAGAAATAAACCAATTTATTAATAAAAACTAATCCTCGTAGCTCCAGCATAATCCATGGCGTTCCCCCGACATCCACCGATTCTGTAAGGAAAACTTTGGAACGTCATCCTGAGAACGACGCTTCATAGGTCACTCCCAGTCATGTCTCACGAACGATGACGTTACTGAGTTAATGACGTCATCGCTCATGACACATAACTGGGAGTGACCTATGAATTTATGAATCTTTGTATTCTACGTCCTCAACATATTTTATTACCTTCTATCTTTAACACCATGCTGAAAGTTACAAATTATTTTTCATCTGTATTGTCATTCATTTGTTTTTATACATCAGCAGTGAATAAAATTTACAAGGCCAAAATTTATTTGTTAAGAATTGCAATGTATTTGAAAAAATTGGATGTTATACTGTTGGTATGAGATCTAATTTTTTTTGCTCTCCTTTAGACTTGAGTAGTCGAGTCTGATCTGAAATACAGAAGAGACAGGTGCATACAGTAATTATTTTTTCATGTGGAAATTTGATCCATGAAAAGAAAAACTGTCATTGTGTAAGAGGGTGTGCTGTGAAAGATGAAATTCCTCAGTGCTGTGCGGCATTTGTGACCAGAGACTGCCACGTCCTGCCAACCAGGACCCTGCAGAACCAATAAGAGCCGGGGAATGTTTCGATAAGTACGAGTCTAGATGGAGCACCAGTTCAGGTGACATTCATGACACAGTTCCCCAATATACAAGGTGTGAAAAGGCGGGATGTGTGCTCAGGGGACATTGTGGCCAAGATACCGGTACACACTCAAGAGACTAGACCAGAGGGCTGCTGTGCGCCCGCGAGTGAGATTCAGACTGTGCCAGGCAAAATCCGTGGACCAGACCAGGCCGGTCAAACCTGAGGCCCAGCCCTGCGCCAGTCAAGATCCAGAGACCAGACTACGCCAGACAAGACCCAAGGCCAAGCCCTCGTTCATCTGGACCCTACAGATGCCTGTCGCAGGTCATGCTCTGAAGATCTGGTGAGGATCCAGAAGTGGACATCTGCGGCAGTGACCAAGAGGCACAAATGAACCGGGCCGTTACTTCGGACATTGACGTATGGTAGAGGGAACAGTCTGGGGTGTTGCAAAAGATGGGGTCGGGACCTACCAGAGTGTAGGAGGCCCAGAGAGCATTGATTTACTTTGACAAAAGGACTTGCAGCCTAGCGGAAAGAACTGGAGATCCCCACTAGGGTCTGAAATATAAAGGGGATCGTTATAGCGACACCCTTGTTAGCATGAACATTGTTCTCATTAGAAACTAGATATACAGTATATATAATGTAGTGAAGTCATGCTGCAAGAGTTATAACAACCTGCATTGATAACAACCCTGCTTTTGTTATATATTGAATATTGTACTCTGTAAATACCCTGTTATTCAAGAATTAATCTTTGTTCCAAACACCCCCCCTTCCTGTATTCGCACCTGGAGTATAAATAGTTAAGTCGGTTACTTCCGCATTGCCCTTCCTTGCCTGCGTGTTGCATCCAGTGACCTGCTTACAATTGGAACAGCTCTTCTGAATAACATTAGTTCTAGTGTTGACCATGTGATGTCAGTTTTTTCATGGACAGCTTGAATCATGTGTGAACATAGGCTAACTGAAAGGAATAGGCCCCCCGAGGAAGCCTAGGCAAAACGCGCGTCAGGGCTATTGACGCACATAGGCACATTGCACTCTATGGGTAAGCGCTTACTACCTAGTTGTCAAGTTACAACTTTTCTCACATCAGTGCCTTTCCAGTATGTCATATGACTTATATGGCACTCATGCGGTGTACGTATGACAGCCTTGTTATACGGGATTTTCCCTGTTCACACCATTTATACTGTGTGTTTCCGTGCATCACATAGGAGTGCCATCTAGCTGACATACTGCATTATTGCACTGCTGTGTATATTTTCCCCTTTTCATGTTCCTGATTACCAGTTACGACTAATGTTATGGTTAAAATGTGTATTTACATTTTGCACATGTTCTTATACATAGAGCTGCCTTTATACTAACATCTATTAATTGCCTGCTGTTGTCTCATAATTTGTGAGCCCCATCTTTTAATAATGGTCCCTGTCTTGTGCCCCTTCCCGTAATAATGGCAACTGTCCTGGGCCCCATCCTTTAATAATTGCCCCCTTCCTGGGACCCTTCCTGAAATAATGTTCCTAGTGCTCTCCTGAAACACATTTAACCACAAAAAAATAAACCATTATTGCCTCTGGTAGATCGGCAGTCACTATAGCTGTTGAGGGCAGGGAGCTGGTGAATCTCTGAGACGCAGTATATTTCATCTGAATGTGCATCCAATGAGTCACATTCAGCTGAAAACGGGACTGGCATTGGCAGCCCCCTGACTCAATGGGCTCAGTTGTAGTTGCACCCTTTATGACTGTGACGCGCCCCCAGGGCAGTGGGGTACTCGGTGTCCGGGCCTATGGATGCTGGGGGGAATATGTCACAGTGGCTGACCCGGTCCGTGGCCCAGGGCGGTCAACAAAAAGGGGATCGTTTATATGGGATTTGTAGTTTGATCGTGACGCCACTTGTGGTTTCTGGTAGTTTGTACCAGCGCTGCTGAAGACCTCTGAGGCAGTTGATAGGCAGCTAGGATGGAACAGCTCCCCACAGGTGGAGCGGGCCTCAGGGCAGTGCAGAGTTTGACGGTGGGCGGTGATGCTGGGGCTTGTAGTGCAGTCGGGATGGCGCAGCAGGAGTAACTGACAGAGACAGGGGATTCGCTTCAATACCTTTACTGGTGCGGATGTCAGGTACTGTCCAGGGTACTCGGTAGGAAGGGTGCACTTCAGGACTTCTCCCCAGTGAGCGGGTATAAGGCCTCCTGGTCCATGTCTCCCTCTCTCTAAGCTCCTGGCCAGCCTGCAACTGGGCCTAGCTTTTTGTGTCGTGCTGTTCCTTCACCTGTCGCTTGGTAGTAGGACCTTCCGCTGGCAACCACTATCCCTGGGCGCCGGGGCCTTTGTGGTTCCTGGTCCTGTAATAGGTTTAGCTTCAGGTCGGCCAGGGACTTGTAGTCCTCCTGGTATGCCGGTGATCCCTACTGGGTATAAAGGGACCCTGTAGGCGCGGTCCCGGTGTCCGGTTTGTAAACTCGGAGGTGAGCCTATGATGCTCCTCTGCCCCCTCAACTCCTCTCTCCTCTCCTCCTAGCCTCCGGCCACACTCGGGGCCCCTCAGGCTTCGCCTCGTGCTGTAGGCCTTGGCTCGCCTAAGCACAGCAGCCAGCGTTCTGCGTCTTCACTACTCTCCCAGCGTCAGCACACTCTCAGACTCTCTGACTCTGTCTGACTAAACAACTAACTGCACTGCCTGGCTCCACCCTCCATATATATATCCCTATCCGGGCTCCCTCTGGTGATATGAGGTGGAAGAGTGGAGGTGTTTGTATGTAGTGAGGGCCTCTTGTGGAGAAGTCCGTCCATGCACCCTGGGTCCTGTGGTACCTGTGAACAGCAGGGTGCCACAACTGAGATTGTTACTCCCCTGCCTTCATGTGTGAAAGGATAGCTTACATGTTCTAGATTATCACAGTCATTATCCATAGCTGAAGTAAATGTAGAAAGATAGAAAAAGGGTCATATTGAATAAGGTCCTTCCTAGAGTCTATTAAAGAAGATGTGACCATTAGTTTAAAGGGGTTGTCCACTACTATTGAAAATAGCCCAACGTATTTTTATGATGAATAGAAGCTTCTTTGTACATACCTTCCTCTGCTGTTTCTGCCTGTGAGTGGCACTATCACTGTCCGCTCATAGGCATCACATGACCCCCGGCTGCAGCCGGCTCTGACATCCGCTGATGTCACGTCATGGTTCCGGATGCAGCCGGGGGTCTCTGTCTTCTGCGTTCCACGGTGGATGCCAGGCTGTGGGCAGGGTTATCCCCACGCGTCACACCCAGCATCCACCACGCGCTCTCCCTCTCCTCATTCATTGGGAAAGCGCACGGTGGATGCTGGGTGTGACGCAGGGGTAACCCTGCCCACAACCCAACGGCCACCGCGGGGACCCCAGCATTGAGTCACGCCTCACTTGACGTGACGTCAGCAGGGGGTCACGTGATGCCTGTGAGCTGCCACCGATAGCGCCGCTCACAGGCAGAAACTGCAGAGGAAGGTAATTACAAAGATGCTTCTTTTCATCATAAAAATACATTGGGCTATTTTCAATAGTAGTAGTCAACCTCTTTAAGAAATTTTGCCATTTACCAGTGTGGCGCCCCTGAGGGTTCGACCGCCACAGGGATGCTGCACTTCTCTAATGGAGTGTAGTGTTCCTCCTCTGAGGTAAGAACAGCGTGATGGTCGGGACCCAACCTTTGCATCCAACACCACATTTCTCCACCAGAGGGGGCTAGTATGCACTAGGTGCTGCCCTCCTGGTTACAGGGAGACTGGGGAACCAAGAGTTAGGGGAACCAGTTAGTGGGTGAGGGTGGAGGACTCACAATTTAGTGACACTGTAAATTTCATATTTAATAAAAAGCCATCTTGGTTCTTGGTCCTTTTAGTTTAGTTCTTTGACGGTCCTGGTTAGTCAACTTGCCTGGCTGTCATGTACTGTGATCTCCTACCCTGAAAGTGGATCCTGTGTGGACCTGCAGCTGATGGGGACACAGCCCTCGTACCCCGGCCTTGGGACGAGGGGCAGGTTGCAGATGAGGAATGTCTCAACCTGGTCAAGGACCACGACCAAGAAGGCCCGGAGCTTAAGAGTGTAGCTCCACAGCAAATGGATCCCGGGGAGGATGCAGACAGAGCGGCGTACGCCACCTGTCCTCACCACCTGATATATTCAGAGGGAGTTCGGCTGCAAGAGGGGTACCGGTCCCCGACACCCGACCTTGCTACTCCATGTCCTGGTCGGGAAAGCCCGGTAGGCCCTGAGGATCCCACCGGGTATCGGAAGGAGCGGAGCTGCCCCCCGTGCCCTTTTTCTGAGAGGAGTTCAGAGGGAGACCCGGCCTATCTACACACACAGACAGGAAAGGATACGGTCTGTAGTTCAGGAACACTCTGGTGCAGGGTCCCGATTAAACGCTGGACTTGCTCGGAGGTAGTCGGACCCCCGTCCCTGGTGACCGCAGGACTCCGCGGGGAGCAGGGAGTCGCCTTCCTTCTGCCATCTCTAATGTGAGTAAAGCCTTGGAAGTTCACCCCTATGGCCTCCGGACTCTTTATTCTGCACTACACCGCACGACGCAGCACCTGTTCTCCTCTACTACTACCCCCTCCATCCTGTCTCTCCCTGCCGTGAGGCCCTGCTCCGCCTGTGGGCAGTAGTAACAACCATGGCTGCCCTAACCCCAGGCCTCAGCGGACTGCAGCAGCGCTGGTGGCCTTCACCAGGTGCCACAGGTGGCGTAGTTGGAATCAGTCACTCAACCCGGATATGCCCACACCATCCTTTTAATGTGACGGCCCTGAGCACGGGTCGGGTCCGGGCCACGGCTGCACCCGATCTCTCCATCACAGGACCCGACTCCGAGTCCCCCATCTCCCAGGGTAAAGAAAAGGGCTTTCGAGTAGAGGCGTCACACCAGTATTTATGATCCCATCTTGTGCTGTTTGATTCTTCCTTAGCTGGCAATGTAGGGAGTATTTCTCTGTACTCACATGTTCAGTTCAATAACTGTAGACTGTAAAACAGACTATAGTATTCTCTCCTGCTGTCTTCTGCTCTGCAAAGATAATAATAATAATAATTATCTTTATTTCTATAGCACGAGCATATTTTTCAGCACTTTACAGTTCAGAGGGTTCATACACAGACAATAAAGAGTAACACGTGATTCAACAATTCGAACAGAAATAGTGAGGGTCCTGCTCGCAATATGTCAGGAAACGAGAGGCAGAAAAAGTAATAATTTCTTTATTATCTTTTATAATACATAAGGGTATTCATGTAAAGCTGCATGAACCTGTTATCAGCCTGTATCTGTATGTGTCCAGATACCAAGAGCTTCTGAGTGCATGGAGTGTGTGGGAAACAGATGAAAGAAGGGACCAGATTCAGAGTAAAAATGAAAGAAAAACTGAAAACAGTAATATTAGTAAGGTTATGTGATAGACCTGCCAAAAAGATGTATTTTTAGGAAACATTTAAAACCATGGACACTAGGAATTAAAAGGGTGGCGCCACTCCTTTTTTTTAAATTTAGCAGGGGAAAGTTATCTTTATTGAAAAAAAACAGAATCCATACTTACCACTGGAATCCACCCTCTACTCCAGCCCTACCGCTCTGATGGTCTCTGCCACACATAAACCAATGATGTCCTCCCACACACTAGGCACCTGGCACTGCAGCCAACCAGTGCCTTCATTAGTCAGGTCACTGGTGGTCGTGATGTCATCACTTTCATTCCAATGGAGACAATCGGAGCAGCAGCTCTGGAGCATGGAGTGGATTCTGGTGGTATGTCTTCTTTTTTTCTTTTATAAGTATGCCTTTACTCTGTTGACTAAAAAAAAGCAGATACCCCATGTCACCTGATTGTCTGGGGTAGAGCATTCCAGTGAACTGGTGCAGCGCAAGAAAAGTCTTGGAGATAAGAGTGGGAGGTTCAGATTATGGATGATGATAGCATGCATTTACACTGGCCGATTATCAGGAACGCGTTTTAATTTGAAATGTGGGGTCTGACATAAATTTACAATGCACCTTGGCCCCATTAATGAAAGCTTTTATGCCAGAAAACTGATGGAAAAAGCTTTGAAAAGGTCGTACACACAATGTTTGTGACTTTTGGCATTTTCACAACATTTTTGCCCAGCTCTGACAAAAGTGGGCGGAGGTGGAGCAGGATGGGCTCAACAAATACATGCTGAGGGGTGGCGTTCCTTACTCCACAAATCTCCACAAAAAAAGATCAGTGACGAGGTACACGTGAATGTACGAGCCTCTACTGATTCATTAAGAGGCGTGCACCTCTTAAATCAGGTACCTTGCACTCCACCCTGCCCCGTCATCAAGACTGCTAGGAAAAACAGGGACCTTATTTTCAATTAAATGCCTCTTCCAAATATATGTCACAATCTAAAATGATACAAATGTCGGCTTTTTTAATTACAATTGTGTCATCATTTTTCAAGGCATTGAGTGCTTCCCTTTCCACCTTTGTTAAATTTTTCTGGACTTCTGGTACTCAATGCCGAACTAGTCTAATTTCTACTGCTGAAACATTTCCAGTGCCTCATTTTTTCACTTCAGGATTCATAATATTCCTCTTAATTTCTCAGGGATATGGATATTCTCAGGGGAAGATATGCTACCAACATCTTGTCTATTTATATATAAAAAGCACAATATCAGAAATCTATTAAAATTAGAGAGTCCTCAGTCGTTGATACCTTTTTAACGTCTAACTGAAAAGATGATTAAAAGCTATTGAAAGGTATAAACCACTGAAGACTCTCAAATTGTAATATTTTTCTATCTACTGGCTAACACTGTACAAAGATATATTCTCCTGTAGAATGTAAGACAAATTTGACTGCAGAATTTATAGAAATCAGCCAAGAAATCAGTCAGAAATATTGCACATTGGCACAAACCACTGTTTAATACTCTAATTTCTGGTTCTGTCAATGTCTTTAGTGAGATATTAATAAAGAGGATATCTTCATCTGATTTTATTTTGTTTAGGTCTTCACCTTTATTTTCTTCTTGACTTATTATCTTGATGTTGTGGCTTCTTCTGTACTTGTGCGCTTGTTCCATTTTTATATAGCATCTTTCGCCATCTTTCCTTTCCCTAAAAATCATTTAGAGCTATTCCTTGGTCGCAGAGTCATGCATTCAGAACTGGTACTGGTATCTTCTGATGAAAAATCTCATGCCGACAATGATGGATCAGACAATTGCATGCAACTCTTTTACCAACTTTGATGTCTTTCATCAGGCCACGTATATACCTTATTGGGTAGGTAGTCTCTAGTGTCTCTTTCACACTTAGCCACTTTTCCTTGTACAATTAATATTATCAATTTCTCAATGTTGTATTTCCATATTTATATGTTCACATTCCTTTACAGTTGTACACTTTTTTAGTTCTGTATTACTAGTTTCCTTATGTACTTGATCAATCTCTGCTTGGAGGTGTTACACTGTAGGAAGCATCAGATCGAAATAATGCCTGTTATTCATTGCATACCAATATAATGCCCGTAGTAAGGTGAGAGTGTGTATCACAATTCGCCAACTGTACTGACCTACACCGTTTGCAAATTTATTAGGCAATTTGTATTTTTGATGATTCATTTTTACTATTGAACAACTACAGAGCTGTCGGTCAACCCAAAAGGCTAATATACCTGAAACCTGAATATTTAAGAAGTAGAAGAATATTTAAGAAGTAGAAGTGAGGTTTTGTCTTTTTTGGGAGAATATCTGTGTGGAGAATTATTGGGCAACTATTAGTGTGCAGAATTATTATGCAACTTAATGTAAACTGTGAATTTTCCAATCTCAATTGTTTATTTTCATCTGTGAAAGTGAGAATAATTAATAACCAAACAACCCCAAATGTACAAAAATATATTTCTGACATTTAAAAAAAATATCCATTCCCAATATAGCGGCCCTTCTTTTCCATACCAGTCATAAGTTTTCCATCCATGGCGTCTGTCAGTTTTTTAATATATTGAGGATAAACTTTTTTGGTAGCACCAACCACAGCCCACTAGCCACTGTTCAGAGAGGTGACAGTTTTCTTTCATTTTAAATCTTCCATTTAAGAAGGGACCACAAGTTCTCAATAGGGTTTAGGCGGATGAGGAAAGGGTCATGTCATTATTCTTTCATCTTTAAGTCCTTTACTGTCTAGCAAAGCAGTGGAATACTTTGATGCATGCGATGGAGCATTGTCCTGCATAAAAATTATGGTCTTGAAAGATGCAGACTTTTTCCTTCCTGTGCCACTGCTTGAAGAAAGTGTCTTCTAGAAACTGGCAGTTGATTTCGAGTTCATCTTCAATCCGAAAAGGTCCAAAAACTCATCTTTAATAGTACCAGCCCATAACAGTACCCCACCTCCACCTTGCTGGCATCTGAGTAGAAGCAGAGGTCTGTGTCTGTTACTGATCCAGCCAAGGACTCATCCATCTGGTCCTTCAAGAGTCACTCTAATGTCATCGGTCCATGAAACATTTGAAAAACCTGTCTTCAGCTATTTCTTGGCTCAGTCTTGATGTTTACATTTCTGTGTCTTGTTCAGTGGTGGTTGAGTTTCAGCCTCCTTACCTTGTCCATGTCTCTGAGCACTGAACACCTTGTACTTTTGGGCACTCCGGGGAGGTTACAGTTCTAGATTAAGACAGCACTGGAGGATAATGGGTTTCTGGTCACTTCACGTTTGATTTTTCTAAATTCTTTGGCAGTTAATGTGCGACTTTTTTGTCAACAAATTTTTTGTGGTCCTGTTGACTATTTGCAACAAAACGAGTGACGGTTCTGTGATAACACCTCAATATGTTGGCAATTTCAAGAGTGCTGCATCCCTATGTAAGACTTGTAACAATTTTTGACTTTCAGAGTAAGTTAAATTTCTTTTTTGGCCTATTTTGCCTAAGGAAAACAAGTTGCTTAATTGTCACGCAAGGTGAGAGAAAGACTTAGTGCAACACAGAGGGAAGAGGGAAAGGGAGCCCAGACCCTAGGGAAAGAGGGGAGTGGAGACCTCCTAGTCTGGTCTAGTGTCAGCCTGTCTCAACTACCATCCCTATATTGGCTCTTCACCAATAGCTGCACGCATGCCTCGCCCTGACTTTCCCTGGCGTATGGCTAAGGGTAGGGAAGGAAGGAGATGAGCACTAGTCGATCTCCACTAAACTCGATAGATAACAAGGGTAGGTAAACAGGAGAGAATTGCTTAGCTTTAGATGACTCCAAACAAATGCGCACAATGCCTCAAGCTCCAGAGAGGACGAAGTACTGCTCTTGCTAAAGCCTCACAAGTAGTAATGAATATTGCCGGCACCTCACTCTCAGACACACCAGGTATTTATACACCCAGGCCAGGGAGCTAATTAGCCAGAGGGAGGTAGCCGCTGGGTCCTAGAGACAGCCCGCCTCTAGGAAGATGTTTGTAATGCCAAACGTAGAGATCTCCTGCAACCATCTGTAGGGCGACTGTCTGTCACCTCTGACTCACCCGTGACACTAATTATGTATGTGTAACACCTCTTTAAGCCACCTTTATGGGAAGTGTGTCCAATAATTCTCACCTCAATATGGTGCAGTACCTTCATCCAAATCTTGCTGGGAGCTGTAGTGGAATGCAGGAAGGTCTTCCTCTTCTTCCAGGGGTCAACTCGGGAAACCCCCTTTCACGCTCTGTACACACTCACAAGAGATGAGGTTGAAACAGATTTATTTATGAGGGTGATAAATGGTGAAATTTGTAAGGGGGAATAGCAAGTAACAGCAAAACAAATAGTATTACACAATCTTCGATACAGGTAGAAGATGGGCTTTACAATAAGGCTGAATGTTAAGTATGACACTTCCCATTTAAATGACAACAGACACACTCCTAACTAAGAGCACCCAGAAATGGATGGAAACAAAGAGCTGGAGAGTTCTGAAGTGGCCAACAATGAGTCCAGATCTAAATCCCATTGAACAACTGTGGAGAGATCTAAAAATTGCTGTTGGGAGAAAATTTAAATATGAGGGACCTAGAGCAGTTTACAAAAGAGTGGTCCACAATTCGAGTTGAAAGGTGTAAGAAGCTTGTTGATGGTTATAGGAAGCTATTGATTGAAGTTACTTATTCCAAAGGCTGTGCAACCAAAAATTAAGTTGAGGGTGCCAATAATTTTGTCCGGCCCATTTTTGGGGTTTTGTGTGAAATTATGTCCAATTTGCCCTTTTTTCTCTGCTTTTTTGTGTTGTTCCAATGCACAGACTGCTACACACTTTGGCTGGATGTGTTTCCAAGGACGCACATCCAGTTGAGGTCTGTGCTGGCGTCGATGAGCCCTTCATCCATACGGGCCCGGTCGCTCCTCTCGACACACACTGCTTCCTGCTCTCTCCCTGCACATAAGACAAAGACCTTTTCTAGTATTTTTAATAAGCTTATATAATGCGCTAAGGTATTTGTTTTTCCACAAATATACTATTGTTTTCATTATGTAGTTTTTCAAAACTGTAATATGGTATATTGAGACATAATCTTCTTTGAAGAAATTAGTTTTCCGTGGACTCTTTAAGTTTGGAAATGTTAGGAGCGAGTTTAATGGTCTGAAGCTGTAGAGGATGAGTGCAGCACAAGAGACCTCCTGGAGATAGAAGTGAAGAGAGGTAATGAGGACCAAGATAGTAATAAATTAGAAATGCAAGTAAAGGAAACAATGATTGATTACAGAAATGTTTATCTACGGGCTGTAATCCTGCTGTAAGCACATTGTCTACTGCACACTTATAGCTAGAAAGCTTTTTGACCACATTGGCATTGAACTCAAATGCAGACAATAATACATAACCATCATTACATGTTTCCTGTCTCAGATGTTAGACCTACAGTACATCATGATAATCTTTTTTTATATCGTACCATTTTCCAAAATGCTTTAGAATTACCGAAGTATGAGTAAAATGACAGGAAATTAAAAAAACATGAAACCTTAATATTACAAGCCAGTCTAATGGTCAGATGTGATACCTGCGACAGAATGGGTGCAGCATGGGAAAAGTCCTGCAGATGAAAAGAATAATGTAATAAGAAAGGATGAGAGTTGTAGGTCATTGGCTGAGTAAGGAGCACAAGTAAATAAGTAGATGGAAATTACAATTGACAAACAATTCTCATATAAAATTATATTTCGGACCTTTGAGGATGGACAAGTGGAAGCTGTGGGAGTAACTTTGTTGAAGGAGTTGGCTACTGTATTTTTAACAAATGTGCACATGATTTTGTGGCTCGTACCAATATATGTGTATTACAGGTTCTCCTTCTGCACTTGAAAGTGGAGCCTTTCTTACAGACTGTACCCATTCTCAAAATGGCTGCTGATGAAGCAGCATGTGACCAGATCTGTTTCCTAGCCTCCTACAGTTGAAAAACTACACCCGAGAAAGTTGGGAGGAGAACCTGTAATATTTATATAATAGTGTCACAAAATCATGTTTTCTATACAGCTGTTAAAATAAAGATGAAGTGATAATTCCCTTAACGACAACATACTGCTCATCTGACAGTAGGCCATTTAGGTATGCCTTAATTATAATGGGATCCACATCATCAGGAAATGATTAGTGTTAAAAAAAACGTGACAAAGCAGAGAGCCATTCGTTCATTGCTCCACCACTCACTGTCAAGTCACAGGCTGCGCCAGACATTGCTGTCACACAACAGATGTCAGGTGTAACTATGACATTGCTTCATTATGCAGCCTGCACGAGGCCACAGACTACAGTAGATGAATTAGGCCACCAGCATTCATTGCTTCTATATGGAGACAAAGGGGCACTTTTACTTTTTGGAAACATATAAAGGGCACTATTATTATATGGGAGCACAGAGGGAACATTGTTACTTCATAGGGACACAAAGTGGGTAAGTATTTGATCTGTAGAGGCACAAAAGGGGCACATGTACTAAATGGAGGCACAGAGGAGTCACTATTATAAAATGGAGGCATAAAGTGGAGCATTATTTAATACAAGAAGGCACTATTACAAAATTGAGGCACAATATAGACACTGTTACTAAATATATGTATAATTGGGTTACTATTACTATGTGGAGAAAGTGGGAGAATTATTACCTTGTGGAAGCACAAAAGGGACACTATTGCTTTATGGAGGCATTGTTACTATCTATTGCTCTGACGAAAAGGGGTAATTCCAGCACATCCACTCAGGTAGAATAAAATCTTCTTTTATTAGAATAGTTTAAAAATGGAGGGCAGCCCTCCAATCCTGACACGGTTGCGTTTCTGGCGCACTGCGGTGCCCTTAGTTATAGGAGGGTTGTTACTATCTATTGCTCTATAGATGTGTATGATTATAGTACTTTGTGTTTTGCAGAGGTAGGGGAAAGTTAGCAGGAAAAGCAATAAGCCAAACATGTCTGTGTGTTACATTCTGCAGAAATGAGCCTTGGATGGCAGAAGTGGTCATTGCGGTCTTGGATGGATGGATAAGAAAAAAAGAAAGTTATCAACTTCAATCAAAGATGAAGTCACCTGTGAGTCACTGGATTTATCTGTATTTAATACACATATATGGTCTGCATAGCACTAGTATAGATGTTAAGCTCACCACGGGAGGTGGATTCGCAAAGTCTCAGGCCTGGGTTGACACATGGACACAGGGAAATGGCATAGCAGGTCAGAAGGCACATGGAACATCGAGGATTTGGATAAGAGGCTATACTGGGTGGCAGACAAACAAGCGAGGCGAAACATACCTTAACCAGCAGCACAGAGATGTAGGTAGCAAAGTTCACAGCAGTTAAAATGAACAGTCTCCAATAACAGCTTGTGAAACTTACAGCAAATGATTGGTTAACTAGAGCAGATGCAGGTTATAGAATCCACAACAGAATGTAACATAGTGAGAACATTCTCTAATAACATTTCAGGATGTTTGCAGCAAACAATGGGTTAACCAGAGAATACGTAGTTTAAATACTCCATAGCGGAATGTAATTGAGTGAGAACAGTTTCGAGTAACAGTTCATGATGCTTATAGCGAACGATGGGTTAACACATATCAGATATAAATTAATGGAAATCACAGAGTCTCAGGAGATGATGGCAACAGAAGAAACAGAATAGTGGCAGTCTCCATACAGCTGCTGAGCATGTTACATACTCAAATGCTTGTGTGTCTATTTAGGCCTTAAAACACCTTGCAAGATGATGTCACTGAGGAACACTGGGCCACCTGCAAGACCCAATGTGGAGCACAGCGAAAGGTACGAGCCATAAGTGATGGGAGCAAAGCTTGGCCTTGAAGATGTGACGAGAAGTTTCTAGTACCTCCTGAACCATAGGGGAGGCCACAACACACTGCCAACAAGGGGAGAGGAATGTGTGAAGAAAGATACGAAAACCCAGGGTGAGAAACTAAAGCATGTTTATATAAGGTAGAGATGGAAAACTAAGGAGAAACAAAATGAAATGAACAAGTAACTTGCCAGAACCCTAACAGTGGTAAAAGGAAAAGGTGCTGGGAAGAAAAGCAAATAGACTCACTGAAGGAATAAAACTGGAGTTTACCAAGCAAGGCAAACCCTTTAGCTGAAGCAACTGGAACCCCTGAACACACATCCACCAAGAAGTATAGCCAGCAAGGAAGTACAGTGAAGGGTAAAGATATAAAACCTCACCCAGAATGAAATAGTGCAAACCAAAACAGGAAAACGAGAAACACCTGGAGAGAAGCAAATCAAGAAGAGAAAACAAAGACAATTGAAACCATCAGTATTTGGACAGAGAAGAAAGGGAAATAAGTAGTCGTGAACCGAACGCAAAGCAATAGGTCACCGGATTGAATCCGCAAATCGAGGCATTACAGTACCCCCCCTTCTACGAGGTGACATCTGATTAGAGGAAATAAAACATCTCAATTACTGCTATAATTCCTAGTTCATCCTTTCTGTTTGCCCATTAGTCACAGGGTGATAACATGAAGAAAAAGGCAGCTTGATACCCAATCTGGAGCAAAAACCTTGCCAAATGTTATCCAAAAATGTAACCCCTTTATCAGAAATAATGTTTTTGGGAACACCATGCAATTTAAATATGAGAAATGAACAAAGTTGCTAAACTCTTAGCAGTTGGCAACTTTTTAAGTGGGACCAAATGAACCATTTTGCTAAAACGGTCCACCACCACCAGACTGTATCACCACTAGAGTTAGGTAAATTGGTGACAAAGTCCATGGACAAATGGGTCAGGGCTGCAACGGAACATCATTAGGCAAGAGATAACCCACTGGGACTTGACAAGAGGCTTAACCATGGTACAGACTGCATTTACGGACATACTCTTCAATATCCTTACGAGCATTCTGCCACCAAAAGGACCTAGAAAGAGATCTCCAAGTGGCAGGAGGAGCAGGCTGCAGCCTGGATGAAAAGCCCAACACTGAAGCCGGGACAGGTGAGTAATACACTGAATGGTGGTAATATTAATCCTAGTACATTAGTGGTAGTACTATTCAGTCACTATTGTATATGCTAGTAATATGTGGTCACGATCTGCTGGTATTATTGGTCACTACTCCCTACTGATTCTCCTGGATCGCTCTGCAGCATTCAACACTGTGGATCACCAGCTCCTCCTCTCAATGCTCTGCTCTATCGGGCTCAATGACACTGTTCTATCCTGGTTCTCCTCCTACCTATCTGACCACTCCTTGACTGTATCTTTTGCGTGCTCCTCTTCCTCCCCTTTTCCCCTTACTGTCGGGGGTCCTCAAGGATTGGTCCTAGGCCCCCTCCGCTTCTCCTTATATACCACTCCTATTGAACAAACAATCAGCAGATTTGGTTTTCAGTACCATCTCTATGCTGATGACACCCAATTATACACATCGTCTCCTGACCTCACCCCTGAATTATTACAAAACACCAGTGATTGTCTTTCTGCCGTCTCTAACATTATGTCCTCCCTCTATCTGATACTGAATCTGTCAAAAACTGAACTTCTTGTGTTTCCTCCCACCACTAACCTAACTATGTCCAACATTGCCATCTCCGTGTGTGGCTCCGCTATTATTCCCCAGCAACAAGCCCGCTGTCTTGGGGTTATACTTGATTCAGATCTTTCCTTCTCTCCCCAGATCCAATCACTCGCCCGTTCATGTCATCTACACCTCAAAAACATTTCTAGAATTTGACCATTTCTTACCTTTGACTGTTGCTCTGATTCATTCTCGTCTGGACTACTGCAACTCTCTACTAATTGGTCTCCCTCTTACTAAACTCTTCCCTCTCCAATCCGTCTTAAATGCATCAGCCAGGATCATATTCCTCGCCAACCGCTACACCGATGCATCCACCGTGTGCCAGTCATTGCACTGATTATCAACCCGCTACAGAGTTCAATATAAACTCATAACCCTAACCCACAAAGCACTCCATGTTTCAGCACCGCCCTACATCTCCTCTCTCGTCTCAGTCTACCACCCTACCCATCCCCTCCATTCTGCTAATGACCTAAGATTAATGTCCTCAATAATCCGAACCTCCCACTCCCGTCTCGAAAACTTCTCATGTGCTGCACCAATTCTTTGGAACGCACTACCCAGGACTCTTCGCTTAACCCCCAATACCCACAGTTTTAATCGTGCCCTAAAAACGCATTTCTTCAGACTGGCCTATTGCCTCACCTCCCTTATCTAACTATCCCCCCCCCCATACAAAATTTCCTTACAAACCAGGTCCCTCGTATCATCTGTTCACACACCCCCATGTACTTAATAGACTTATGTGTCTATACTGGTTGGTGACTGGTTCATTTAGCATTAGGTGATTACCCTATTTATTACATTGATGCTTGACCTTACAATACAAACAATTGTTACCATCCACTTTTTGTGTCTCCCCTATTTCCTCATAGGTTGTAAGCTTGCGAGCATGGTCCTCACTCCTCCTGGTATCTGTTGATTTATGTGATTATTGTTATTCTGTAATGTCTTTATTGTCTGTACAAGTCCCTTCTAAAATGTAAAGTGCTGTGGAATATGTTGGCGCTATAGAAATAAAAATTATTATTAGTATTATTATTTATACCTTATCTGGTGATGTTACTGATAATATTGGTGTTGGTGAACTGTATTTTGTGCGGTAACAGTATGGAGATTATATTTGTTACATGTATAATGATATTCTTTGGTGACTAGCTAGTTTCTGTAAATGTGATATACATCCTGATCAGCCATTACCATAAGTTCATGAACATACTGTATTTCACATAACCAGCACAGAAAGTGCACCTGTATCCTTTCAAATGACAGGGCTGATTTTCAGTCCAAGTCTGGCATTACCTTTAACCACATTATTGGTATATTTAATGCTGCAGATTTTTTAGCAAGCTTTAGTGCAATATCTGCACCAAGAACCTACTCCAAAATAAATTCTAAATAAAAATATATAGGGGCTTTCTAATTCTATTCCTAATGCATAGAAGCAAAATCTGCACATGATATGTAGACACTTAAAATACTAAAGGGGTTTATCATCATTTTTTTTAATTAGCCAGTGGTAAAGAATCTTTACAAAATAGAGAAATACTTACCACTCTAAATTGCCGCCACTCCAGAGTTGCTAATTTGGTAGTCTCTGCTAAAATCAAGAACGTTGAGGCCACTGACTGGTTACGGGATCAGGTGACTGAATGTTCAGGACTTCATCACATCTAGTCCCAGTAAAGTCCAAACGAGCAGTAGGGATTCCTAGTAGTAATTAAAATTGAATTCTTTATTAAGAAGTAATATATGTCCAAGATGTAAAATGGCCTAGGAGAAAAATGTTCCATTTATTATGGGATTGCAATAATGTGAAGGGTGAAATACTAGGAATGATTTATATTACATTTAAGATTGCTATTTAATATGTCTATTTAATGAGATGGTAGGAATAAGAATGTCAGAATTGGATAAACAAGCAATACATAAATTACCATATACGCAAGAAAGGTAATAATGGTAAAATGGATTAGTCATGAAAAATCTAATAAAAAAGAAAATGGGGTAGATATGTCGATAAGGCACTCCGTTATGAAGGGAAAAAAACAAATTGGTGTTATTGGTGTAATGTAAATAATATTTTTTTTCAAATTTGGCAAAGATAGTTGGACAATATTAAAAATCATTTTTCTTCTCTGCAGAGAAGTAAGGATAACTAGTTGTGCCATTTTATTGGGGTGGGGGGAATTTATTGACGGCATAAAATCTACATCAATTTGATACTGATGATTTGGTATTTATCTTGATGTTATACTATGGATTTACATTTATATAGTTTGACACTAATTTTTTTTTAAAAAGTATTTTTTTTATAATAATCCCTCTTCTGTGGCCAGTTTAAAAAAATGAGGAAAAATATTTAAAATCCAAAGCATGCCATATTTCTTGTATTTTTACCATAGATTTCAGTAATTGTAATATAATATGTAAAAAAAACATAACACATTCCCCTTAACTAACATGTTAAATGGTCACTGTCCTTTCAACTTTATAAATCAATACTGCACACGAATATAAGAAACTTTGTAATATATCGAACAAATGTGATATACACCATTGTATTGGTAATAGAAAACTCGAAAGTATGAGCTTATCCCCCCTATGAATATTATTCAGTAAGTGTTCACCTCATCCCTGAGCTGCATTCACATATACTCTGCTAATTATTGTTGTGAATTGTCCTTCATACTACTGCTATTTCTGAACATGTGCTATATAGAGACAGAAGAAGCGGAATCTCTCATGTATATGATGTGTATGGGAGATATCCTAGAAACTACTTTGTACCCACTAGCTCAGTGATAATTGAAAATTAGACCAAAGTATGCAGAGGAAAAAATTGGTAAAAAAATGTAAGAAGCAAATCATATGATGGCAGAAATAGAATAATTCCTCATGTTTACATAGATGGCAACTTATTCTGAACAGTCACCTGAAATGACAGGTACGCTTTAAGATATGCTTTTTTCCACAACGTGTCAAAACTCATTTGTCTTTATATGAACAAAATCTTCATTTTTTAAACAATGTCCAGTTATATTTTAAGGGTATACTTTTACCAGCTTTTACCAGTAGGAAAATAACCAACACTAAGTTTTCTATTCCGTGTGGTTTATTGTGTTAGCAGTTTACTTTTTTACATATTTTGTGTCCTTAAACGACTGTCTATATTCAACAATGTACTGGATACATGGCACAGATATTTAATTCAATGTCTACAATGATTCCAAATGGAAAAATGTGGCACATGCTTAGTTTAGATTTGTTTTGGCAAAACGTATGACCACCATCACTGAGCCATGTTTTCAAAGTACTAAAAAAATCCTGTGACTTATTCCCCCAATAATATCAATACATTAAAATAGTTTTCCACGTGGAAACTAGAAATGATGGAGACATTTCTATATTTGTCAGTATCTGAAAGTTTTAATGTCAATGTGCAATGCAGGGTCGAAACAAAGGGAAAGCACACAAAATGGAAGCAGGAGGCACCATGTCAAACTGTCCAGGAAAATAAAGCCTGAAATGCAAAAAGTTTTATATATTCTTGTATAAAACCTAGTAAAGTGAAAAGACATTGGTCTTATACTTTTCATGTCATAATTGGCAAATGCTTGCTTCTTTATGACACATAAAGTAGCAGATGGGCTGTTATAGCCCATTCATGCTGATGATCGAGTTATGCATTTGGACACATTAGTTGTAGCACCAGAAATGTATATGGTATAGTTTATTTGACTGCATTGACTGTTCATCAGAACTTTTCTTGATGTCCTCCTCTGACCTCTTTTCTTTATAAGTTGTTAACATCCCCTGTATCCCCTTTTGCTGGATGTTTTTCATTGATCTCAGTATATTTTCAACAATGTTGCACAAGAAATCCCCACCACACCAAATACTGGGGCTGGTTAGTCTACCAATTTCCATACCATGTTTGAAGTCACTTGCATAACTCTATTTTCTCAGGGAAGCTACTGTACTACTGTGAAAGGTTAGGTGAGGTTATGTGTATCTAATAAGTGTCCATGAATGATAAATATATATATTTTTATTTTTTCTTAACATCCTTCAGTTTGTTTTCTAGTAGTGATGAGCGAGCACTAAAATGCTCGGGTACTCGTTGCTCGGGTCGAGCAAATTGGAATACTCGGGTGCTCGACCCGAGCAACGAGCTCAATGTAAGTCTATGGGAAACTCGAGCATTTTTCAGGCGGCTTCCCGCGGCGGTCTGCAGAGGACCTAAAAATTGCCCAAATCGATGGGAACAGTGCTCAAATGACATGGAAACAGCATGGGGAAGACCCCTGGAAGCATTTCTGACTCCTAGGTCACTGCTTTCAACAACGTTGTCAGAGTATTACGCCACTTTTACGGATTCACAATGTGGCACCCCAGGGGTCTGGTTGCCACAGTGGTAAAAATACCATGTCTGAGAGCGAGCATGGGTTTTCCAGGCCAGGAGCACTATTGCACGCAACGCCTCCTGCCCCAGTCCAGAGAGGGGAGGAACCTGCCCTTTATAAACTGGATCTGGGGCGGGGTTAGTTAGTTCCAGAGGAAGGGACAGAGAAGCAGCAAGGAGCTCTGTAGGAGCCAGGAGCTGAAGGCCAGGGATTGGAGCTGATAGAGCTCATCCTGGCAGAAGACTCAGAGAACCGGACACCGGAGTCCGAGGCTGTGAGGAGATCCACATCCAGCAGCAGAAACCACCTGGCAGGGGATTTCAAGTCCTCTGGCCATAGAAAGCCCGGAGGCTCAGTCACAAGCAAGGGACCGGCACCACCATCGAGAAGCGGAAGGAACCAAAGGCCCCAAGTCACCAGCCATACGGGTGAGCACCACACGGTACACTCAGGGACGTGGGCTACTACACGACTACAGCAGGGTAGCCAGGAAAGTGCAGTCAGACGGGAAGGCCTACACCTCCACCTGGCCAGGGGGACTCTTGTTCGCTCACAGACTGACCAGGCCTCTAATGTTAGCCAGTACTCCTTGCCTTCTTAATTACCAACAGTAAAGACCCTGAACTGCACCGCACGGACTCTGAGTCATTTCTGCTGCGCCCATGCACCACAACCCTCACCATCTGCACATGCTGCCCTGAGGCTATACTCCTCCCATGGGGAGTTATACTACCCTCTGCTGCGCACACAACATCAGTCTCAGCGGTCTGCCCCGCAGCGGCGGTTCTCAGTGACCGCAATCCACGGGTGGCGTAGTCGGACATTTAAACATCAAAAACCAAGTAAACAGATCCGCCACTGGTTTGACCACCCTGAGCCACGGGACCGTGTCGCCGCCACGGAGACTACAACCCCTAGCATTACACAGAGACCCGGCTCCGGGTACTCCCCCACACACACGGCCCAGGGGGCGCGTCAACTTTGGCGTAGTCGGCAGGATTTCGTGCTCGCAACCACCGGGTACTGCGTGCCTGAAGAAAGACTGTGATACTTACCGTGGTGAAGTTTCCCGCCATCCGCAGCCATTTTCCCGCCATTGGGCGCCATTTTTGGGATGCCGCGCGGGAAGAAGAGGGGCGTGGACGCCAAAAGCGCGCGAGAGCTGAAGCCCCGCCTTACGTATTGACGCTGCGCAAGGTGCTGGAAGGAGCCCAGCGGACGCCGACATCACCAGCGCGTGACGCAAGGTCTTCGACCCCGACGATCGCCTGCGGAGCCGCGGCCTACGGAGAAGAAGCAACGGAAGGTAGGCCACGGTTAACTAGGGGGGAGGAAGACACCAGGAATGGAGGGAGCTCCCACCGCCAGCGCGGCTGCTGCTACAGTGATGCCGTTCACGATGCTGTATATCCCCGGAGTGGCATGGTTACCCCAGTACTCAGGGGAGTGGCATACCCTGAGCGACTTTAAAGAAAGACTGTATAGCCTATTCAAAGTATATCCTCTGTCCGAGGAACAAAAAGTGAGCATCCTGATAGGCCAGTTAATCGGAGCAGCCCAAAGAGAAGTGAAGTCCTGGTCAGCCAGGGAAAAGGGGACTGTAAAGGAAATACTGGCCGGTCTAAAGGACACTTTTGATACCCGCACCTCAGCAGAGATCAAACTAAAATTTTATGGATGCAAACAGCGGGCACAAGACAGTATACGGGACTATGCTTTGAATTTGCAGGAGACCCTGAGAGCCATTAAGCAGGCAGACCCTGACAGCGTGCGGAATGAGAATAAGCTGTTGACTGAACAGTTCATTGAGGGTCTACAGTCCAGCGCCCACCGAACCCAGTTGCGTGTAATGGCCTTGCAGAACCCTGATTTGGACTTTGCGCAGTTTAAAGACAGGGCCATCCGGGTACTCCGAGAACCGGCACCAGGTGGCGCTGTAACCTATAGGCGCTCTGCTATCACCTATCACCAGGAGGCGGCGCCCTTGTCTGTAGAGCCTGTGGGAGCTGATGCACAGGCTTTGGACAAAGCCCCGGCTGCAGACCTGCACCATCAGGTCCAAGAACTGACCAAAAAAGTTGCCGCACTAACCAGGACTGTACAGTCTTTACAGGTGTCCCCCCTAGGAAAGATCCAGCTGGCTTCCAGTCCGGAGGACGTCCCTTGGAGCCGACAGAGGAGGATCCCATCGTCCAGAGGAAGGCCCAGCGACCGCTATGGCCAGGATGGACAACCCATCTGCCGCCGCTGCAACCAACCAGGACATACACTGTGTTTCAAATTATTATGCAAATAATATTTTCTCAGATTTTCCCAAATTACCTATATGAATTGCAGTCATTGTAATTTTCCAGTCAAATAACTATTAGAGTACAATTGAAAGGTTTTTGTACAAACTGCCTATGATAACAGTGTATTTTTAAAAAAATAAAACACTCAAACTGCACTCAAAATGCATGTTCCAAATTATTATGCACAGCAGAGTTTTCAACCTTTTCATTTTAATAAAGAACAAAAAAATGGTCATTTTTGAAATTATAAGCATTAGCAGGTTATTACAAACTGAAATCAAACAGTTTTCAGCTCAAAACTTTATTCTAGGTGATGTAACATTTGCACATAGGACCCCTTGTTCGAAAGGAGCTTCTGAACTCTCTCGTCCATTGAATTTGTCAGGTTTTGGATGGTTTCTGCTTTAATTGTTTTGCATGAGGACAGAATACCCTCCCAGAGCTGTTGCTTAGATGTGAACTGCCTCCCTCCATCATAGACACTCCTTTTGATGATGCTCCAGAGGTTCTCAATGGGGTTGAGGTCAGGGGAGCATGGGTGCCACACCATAAGTTTGTCCCCTTTTATGCCCATAGCAGCCAGAGATGCAGATGTGTTATGTGCAGCATGAGACGGTGCATTATCATGCATGAAATGATCTCGATGGTCCATATGGATGGAGTGGAGGATGGCTGGTTGATGGACACCCCATGCAAACACGGCTACGGCGCTAACAAGGAGGAGGTGGAGTAATGTTTTGGGCTGGAATCATGGGGAGAGAGATTGTCGGCCCTTTTAGGATCCCTGAAGGGGTAAAGATGAACTCAATAATGTATGTTGAGTTTCTCAAACAGCACTTCCTTCCATGGTTCAAGAAGAAGAACCGTGCATTCCGCAGCAAGATCATTTTCATGCATGATAATGCACCGTCTCATGCTGCACATAACACATCTGCATCTCTGGCTGCTATGGGCATAAAAGGGGACAAACTTATGGTGTGGCACCCATGCTCCCCTGACCTCAACCCCATTGAGAACCTCTGGAGCATCATCAAAAGGAGTGTCTATGATGGCGGGAGGCAGTTCACATCTAAGCAACACCTCTGGGAGGGTATTGTGTCCTCATTCAAAACAATTAAAGCAGAAACCATCCAAAACCTGACAAATTCAATGGACGAGAGAGATCAGAAGCTCCTTTCGAACAAGGGGTCCTATGTGCAAATGTAACATCACCTAGAATAAAGTTTTGAGTTGAAAAATGTTTGATTTCAGTTTGTAATAACCTGCTAATGCTTATAATTTCAAAAATGACCATTTTTTTGTTCTTTATTAAAATGAAAAGGTTGAAAACTCTGCTGTGCATAATAATTTGTAACATGCATTTTGAGTGCAGTTTGAATGTTTTATTTTTTTAAAAATATACTGTTATCATAGGCAGTTTGTACAAAAACCTTTCAATTGTACTCTAATAGTTATTTGACTGGAACATTACAATGACTGCAATTCATATAGGTAATTTGGGAAAATCTGAGAAAATATTATTTGCATAATAATTTGGAACATAGTGTATGGCAAGGTACTGTCATTTAAACGGGCCCAACCTGGGGCAGAGGGCCGACCCCCAGGCATAAGATCATCAGGCCCATCGAGCTGGCGTGATAAGTACGTAGGGGGATGACCGGTCTTGCCTGTGGTGCTGGATGGCATTCCTATGAGTGCACTACTGGACACCGGGTCACAGGTAACCACCATCCCCTATGTACTCTTTAAGCGGTACTGGACTGACTCAGATATTACCCGCTACCCAGATGACGATTTGTGCATCATCGCCAGCAATGGTCAGCCCGTACCGCAGGTGGGATTCAATGAGGTGACCATCAAAATTGGTAAAGTTGAACTGCCAGCGCAAGGACTGATTATTGTGGACATTGACCGTCGTGAAAGCCACCCTAAGATAACCTTGGGTACTAACGTTATTGAAAATTGTCTTGCAGAGATAATTGTCATATTACAGCAGGTTGCGGTGAACGCCAGCTCCAGCCAGCAGCGTGTCCTACAAAAAGAGATCAGAGCCCTGATGAAAAGGCAACAGCTAGAACTGACTAGTGGTGAGATTGGTAGTGTTAGGATGAGTGACCCGTTCCCTATCGCCATGCCCCCAAAAAGTGAGATGATGATCTGGTGCCGGACTGCAATCGGGTTAAGAGGAAGGGACTACCAAGCCATGGTAGAACCCGTCTACTCAGACAGTAGGCCCACCATTTTGACGGCACGGGGGGTGGTCGATGTACTCCATGGGAGGGTACCCGTCCGCATCCTAAACATTGGGAAAGAGAAGTATACTTGCCCCGGTATGCCACTCTAGCCAAATTGTTCACCGTTAACCAAAACTCTGTAAAGGCTGTGGAACCCTTGCCTCCATCTCAACCAGAGGAGGGTAATGGCTCCAAGAAACAAATGGAGGATTGGTGTCAGAAGCTGCATGTGGGCACCGACTCCACTCCCTCACACCAAAAACAGGGAGTCTACCGGGTGGTGCAGGAGTACGAAAGAGTCTTTAGCAAACACCCGCTAGACTTTGGGCAAGTAAAGGGGGTAGAACACCACATCCCCACAGGAGACCATCCACCCATAAAGGAAAGATACCGACCTGTACCCCCTGCACACTATCAGAATGCCAAGGGAATGTTGCGAGAAATGAAGGAGGCTGGGGTAATCAGGGGCAGCTGTAGTCCCTGGGCAGCTCCACTAGTTCTTGTGAAAAAGAAAGATGGCACTATGAGAATGTGTGTAGATTACAGAAAGGTCAACCGTATCACACACAAAGATGTGTACCCGTTACCTAGGATAGAGGAATCTTTAGCTGCATTAAAGTCTGCTAACTTCTTCTCCACTTTGGATCTTACTAGCGGGTATTGGCAGGTTCCTGTAACAGAGGCAGACAAGGAGAAGACCGCGTTCACCACCCCGATGGGTCTCAGCGAATTCAACTGTATGCCGTTCGGGCTCTGCAACGCACCAGGAACCTTCCAGCGGTTGATGGAGTGCTGCCTGGGGCACAGGAATTTCGAGACGGTCCTGCTATAACTGGACGATGTCATCGTGTATTCCAAAACATACGAGGACCATCTGAAACACCTGGCAGAGGTGTTTGACAACCTGGCAGGCTACGGCCTAAAGGTGAAACCCTCCAAGTGTCATCTACTGAAACCAAAGGTACAGTACCTGGGACACGTGGTGAGTGCTGACGGAGTAGCTCCAGACCCTGATAAGATCACAGTGATTAAGGACTGGCCAAGACCCTCCAGCATAAACGAAGTGTGGCAGTTCCTCGGGTTGGTAGGCTACTACCGAAGATTCATCCCCTGGTTCACCAAAATGGCAGCCCCTATGCAAAACCTCCTGTTGGGTCAGTCAAAGACCAAGAATCAGAAGCCGCCCTTCAGGTGGGACAAGCTGGAAGAGGAGTCTTTCCGCCAGCTGAAGATGGCCCTCACGAGGGATGAGGTCCTGGCTTACCCTGATTACGACCAGCCTTTCATCCTCCACACAGACGCCTGTAACGTGGGGCTAGGAGCCGTACTATCCCAGATCCAGCAGGGCAGAGAGCGGGAAATTGCTTATGCCAGCCGAAAACTACAGCCCACAGAGAGAAACCCTGAGAATTACAGCTCCTTCAAGCTAGAGTTCCTGGCAGTGGTGTGGGCAGTGACGGAACGTTTCAAACATTACCTTGCCTCTGCCAAGTTCACAGTGTACACGGACAACAACCCGTTGACACACCTGGACACTGCAAGACTTGGTGCCCTGGAGCAAAGATGGATGGCCCGGCTGTCCAACTATGAGTTCACCATCAAATACCGGGCGGGACGCACAAATGCCAACGCAGACGCCCTGTCCAGGATGCCGAACTTGCCGGACGGAGGGGAAGATCCAGAGGAACTGGAAGAGATTGAACTCCCTGCGTTCCACCGTCATGGGATTACCCAGTGTTCCCACCGTGTAAGAGACAGGCACTCTGACATGTTCAATCCCTTACCCCACTACAGCTGGGCGGAGACGCAAGACAGTGACCCAGCCGTCCACCTGGTAAAAGAGATGCTGACACAGGCTGATGCCCGACTTGACTCAGACGCTCCAGAAGAGACCAAACAGCTGTGGAAGGAGAAGAGTAAACTGTTTCTCTACAAGGGGAAGCTGTGCCAGAGAATTGTCAACTCCCGGACACATGAGCTGACCTGGCAGGTAGTAGTCCCGAGATGAGACGCGGCTATGGTCCTGGAGGCATACCACGACGGAGCAGGGCACTTTGGATGGAAGAAGTTGGAGTTCCTGTTGCGTGAACGGTTCTTCTGGGTAGGCATGAGAGGGGCCATTGAGAGATGGTGCAGAGACTGCGGCCCGTGCAACCTGAGAAGAAAGGACCGTGCCAGCCAGAAGACTCCCCTGCAGCCCATCATCACCAAGCAGCCACTAGAACTGGTAGCTCTGGACCATGTGAAGCTGGCTCCAAGTAGGTCCGGGTATGTCTACGCCCTCACCATCGTAGACCACTACACCCGGTTCCTTGTGGTGGTCCCTGTCAAGGACTTAACAGCTCAGACAGCAGCTAGAGCCTTCCAGCAGCACTTCTGCCGTCCACACGGGTATCTGGAGCAAGTGTTGACTGACCAAGGTCCAGCCTTCGAAGCGGAGGTCTTCCAGGAGTTCTGCAACCTCTATGGCTGCAAGAAGATAAGGACAACGCCCTATCACCCCCAAACCAACGGATTGTGCGAGAAGATGAACCAGGTGGTGATAGACTTGCTGAAAACATTGCCCCTGGAAGAACACAGTCTGTGGCCTGAAAAACTGCCTGATTTGGTGGACTTGTATAACCACATCCCAGTAAATTTCACCAACTGCACCCCTGCTTACCTAATGAGAGCAAGACCTGGTAAGCTGCCTATTGACCTGGACATGGGAGTGCTGATACCCGAGGACACCTCGCCGGAGGCAGACTGGGGTGCAGAACGGCAGCAGCAGTACCGGAAAGTGCAGGAGAGTGTTTAGAGGAGTCTGTCTCAAGCAAGAGAAAGGCAAGAGAGAACTTACAACCAGCATGCTCCCGCTGTTCCCCTGGCACTTGGAGAGCAGGTCTTGAAGAGGAAGAGACGGCTCCATAAGTTGGATGACTAGTGGGAGAAAGACCCGTACACAGTACTGCCCTCAAGTCATGAAAATCCGAAAGTATGCATTATCAGTAAGGATGGAGGAGAGACCACAGCCACTGTCTCCAGAGACCACCTGAAGAAGTGTCCCGAGCAGCTGCAAAGCACTGATGAAGACCAAGATAGCGCTCAACCCGCAGAGGAAAGGGAAGAAATGGTCAGTACAGTACTCTGAGAATTTCCCCGCTCCTGGGCCCAAATTAACAATGCTATTGTGGTACCCGTCCTTACCTTTCTCCAGCCAGCCCCTCAAGGGTCTACAGAAGAGCAAGTAGTATTGGGAGAGCAACCGGCCCCAGAGGCAGAAGATTCCATACCAGCAGCCCAGGAGAATCAACCCTCTGCTAGTAGTGAGCCTGCCGTGCCTGTGGTAAGCCAAAGAGTACGCAGAAAGCTGCCCAACCTACCCATAACATCTCCAAACACCTGTAGTGCAGACACTAGTGAGCCCACTACACAAGGGGTGGAAACAGGGGACCCAGAAAGAACACCACCAGATAGTGTGTTAAGTAGGTCCACCAGGAGCACTAGAGGTCAGAAGCCCGCTCGCTGGAGAATCTAGGAAAAAGTGATATATACCTGTATATTGCAAGTGTTGAAATGTTTAATGTTTGTTCCATGAATACTAAATAATATTTCTCAAGTTACTTGACAGGGTTTATGGACTAACAGGTTATGGACAATGAATAACCGAAACTGTACCTTGTAAATAGTTGCACCTTTTGTGCCAGACCACAGAACAAAAACCCGTGGAGGTGGCTGAAGACGTGGTCCAACGCCGGATCATCTATGCCCTGTAGCCACCTCAGGGCCTACGTGGAGGGTTTGGGACGGGTCCCTCAAAATGCATCTTGAGTGACATGGACACCTGGTTACGGAAGCGCCGTGACCTATCAAGACTGAACTCCTTGTACATATGTTGTTGTGTTATTGTTTATACCCTGTTATGTATGTTTTCCTAAAATGTGTTTAGTCCCGGAGTACTAAAATTTACCAGGGGGGAATGTGGCACCCCAGGGGTCTGGTTGCCACAGTGATAGAAATACCATGTCTGAGAGCGAGCATTGGTTTTCCTGGTCAGGAGCACTATTGCATGCAACGCCTCCTGCCCCAGTCCAGAGAGGGGAGGAACCTGCCCTTTATAAATTGGATCTGGGGCAGGGTTAGTTAGTTAGTTCCAGAGGAAGGGACAGAGAAGCAGCAAGGAGCTCTGTAGGAGCCAGGAGCTGAAGGCCAGGGATTGGAGCTGATAGAGCTCATCCTGGCAGAAGACGCAGAGAACCGGACACCGGAGTCCGAGGCTGTGAGGAGATCCACATCCAGCAGCAGAAACCACCTGGCAGGGGATTTCAGGTCCTCTGGCCATAGAAAGCCCGGAGGCTCAGTCACAAGCAAGGGACCGGCACCACCATCGAGAAGCGGAAGGAACCAAAGGCCCCAAGTCACCAGCCATACGGGTGAGCACTAGTGTTGAGCCACCCCCGTAGTGTTCGAGTTCGGTTCGGTTCGTCGAACACCCGTGTGTTCGCCGAACTGTTCGTCGAACTGTTCGTCGAACACCTTCGAACACCGTTAAAACCAATGGCAGGCAAACAAAAACACATAGAAACACATAGAAAACACCTTCAAAGGTGTCCAAAAGCTGACAAACTGCTCAGAAGACATAACTAACACATGGAAAAGTGACAAGTACATATAGTCATGCGAAAATAAAAGAGGTGGAGGAGTAAAAGGAGGGGGAGACACAGATATAGGCATGTCATGCCCTTCTAAAATCCAAAAAGTGAGAAGACGACACGGCCAGTCCGCTCCTGCCCGTGCCACCTCCGTGTCGCCGGGTTTGTGCCAGAGCCGCGGTGAACCCTGATGGCCAGCCCCCCTCTCCCAATACTGGTGCCTGTCCGCTGGTGGGTCGAGCGAGCCCCCCTGTGGTGGAGGCAGCTCTAAGCTTTTTAATTTAAATTGTCTCTCTAATTTGAATGAATACACTTTAAATCCATTTACAAGGATCTATTGGAGGGCAAGTCTCATGCCAGCAGCCGCGTAATTCCAGCTCCAGTAGCGTCCACTAAAGCTGCTGCAGTTAAAAAGCTTTTATAAGGATCGAGCTCGGCTGTCCACCGCAAGGCATCCTACTGCCAGTCCCAGCCCCTATGCCTTGGGGTGCCTCCTGATGCTCTTCACTGAGTATCCCGTGGTCCCGAAGCATTTCCTTTGAAAAAATTAAGTGTCCAAACTACAGGTGGTGTAGCTTGCTTAACAGCCGGGATAATCCGCTGACTAGCAGACCCTGCTACTAGGCACAAAGTATTTCCTGGGCTAGATGCAGTTAAAAATTTGTAATTAGATACTCTCGTTGGATGCTGAGAAAGCATTCCATAGAGTTTCCTGGCACGACATATATGATTCTCTTAAAAAGCTTGGGGTAGGGGTCTAGGGGACCCTTTTATAGCCAAAATCACGGCCCTGTATCGCAATACGTCACCTAGTCTGAAGATAAATGGAACTGTAGCACCCTGAGGGCTCGGTTGCTACAGAGGTATTGCACCTCACCCAGAGGTGTGATATCTCACTCTCAGGTAAGGATGTAGTGTGGATCAGGACCCGACACCTGCATGCATTACACCACATTGCCGTGGGGCAGGGCGACCAATATGCCCCTGAGATGGGCACGACAGTCCCTGTCCCTGGCTGGAGTGGGGGGAGGGAACACTGAGGAAGGGGAACCCTGTAGTGCAGGAGCAGGGAGGAAGCAGTTCCTGGGTGCATTGAGAAGGGAGTATAAAAGGTGGGCACCATCTTAGTTCAGTGCAGAGAAGTCTGAGCAGAAGTGGCAGGGAGCAGGGGCTCTGCATGAGCTCTGCTCCGGAGGCGGGCCTAGTAACAGAGGCCCAGGCCTGGAAGAGGGAGAAGGAAGGAAGAGGAGCGGAGAAGGCTCCAGGAACGAGGAACGAAGGGATCTCAGGGGTGCGGACGGGTGAGTCGCCACCGCACGCCAGAATCCACCTGCGTGGAGGGGTCAGGCCAAAGGGGGAGACCGGTCCCCGAAACTAGTGGAGGCAGGAAACGACCCTCAGCTAGAAACAGTAGGCTGTGACATTTTATGTGGCGCAGCCCCTCGCTACACCCGCTAGGAAGGCACCACATAGGGTCAGGGAAACTGGCGCCAAGTTTACCAAGAGGAGGCCCGAGGCAGCCGGACAGAAGGGTTGGTAAGAAAGGCCAGACAAAGGACACACAAAGGGGGTCCTGTGAAGCGCTCCAAAGTTATCTGGGAGTTGTCTGAGCCCCTCACCTGGTGAGCACAGTACGACGTGGGCAGCCGTTACCTGCAGACGTGGTCTGGATAATAAGAACTGTGAGTAAAGGCCCTGGACTGCATCACTGACTCCGTGTCATTACTGCTGCTGCCCTGCACCATCACCCCCATCCTCCGCATACACTGCCCTGAGGCTATACTCCTCCCGTGGGGAGTTATGCTACGCTCTGCTGCACCCGCAACACCAGCCTCAGCGGTCTGCCCTGGAGTGGCGGTTCACTCTGACTGCAATCCACGGGTGGCGTAGTCGGACATTTAAACATCAAAACCACATAAATAGTTCCGCCACTGGTTTGACCGCCCTGAGCCACGGAACCGGGTTGCCGCCACGGAGACTACAACCACCAGCATCCACCAAAAAGGGTCCGGCTCCGGGTGTCCCAAGGCCCAGGGGGCGCGTCAGAACATTTTCATCACCTTTCACAATCACCAATGGGACAAGGCAGGGATGTTCTCTGTCTCCTCTCTTATACATCCTAGTGACGGAGCACCTGCTCTCATCAATTCGCCATAACCCCAATATTAGGTGGATTGAGGTGGGAGGCACCGAGTACAAGTGCTCTCTATTTGCTGATGATGTCCTAGTATATATCACTCAATCACATATATCCATCCATGCTGTTATGGCTGAAATAGATCACTTTGTTACATGGTCAAATTTTAAAATCAATGCAGCGAAGTCTGAGGCCCTCGATGTCTCCCTCCCCAAATCCATATAGGATTCCATCCAGTCCAACTTTCCCTTTGCCTGGCCCTCACAGGGTATCAAATACTTAGGAATTCCTATTCATAGAGACCTCTCCCATCTATGTTATCTTAATTTTGGGCCCTTTATTGAACAACTCCATACAGACCACGGTTGGCAAGTTAGAACTGTAAGATTCACTACGTGAACCACTGGTGTTTTGTGGAAAAGCACATGTACACTGTGTTCCAAATTATTATGCAAAAAGTGTTTAGGAGTGATAAGGGAAGAATTTGTTTGTTTGTCAGTTAAACTCATTGATGGTGATGTGTGTCAGGGCTCTTTATATCACTGTAAGCAATTGCAGACACCAGTGCTAATTAGTTTGGCAGGTGTGTCCAATGAAAGGCAAGACTACTTAAGAAGGCTCTCTCACATTATTCAGCAGCCTACATTTTCTGCCAAAATGGGAAAGAAAAAGGATGTGTCGGCTGCTGAGAAGCAACAAATTGTGGAGTGTTTAGGTCAAGGCATGACTACAATCAACATTGTGCGATGATCAGGATGAAGTGTCTTGGCAATCAAGAAGTATGTAGCTGATTCACAGTACACACGTGTGCGTGCTGATAAGGGCAAATTGAGGACTCTTTCCTACAGGCAATTACGTCAGGTTGAAAGAGCAGCGGCAAAAAAGCCTTGTCATAGCAGCAGACAAGTTTTTGAAGCTGCTTGTGCCTCCAACGTCCCCCGAACAACAAGATGCAGGGTCCTTCAGAGGTTTGCAGCTGTGCATACGCCATCCTGTCGACCTCCTCTATCCACTTCACACAAGCAGAAACGGCTCCTGTGGGCCAAACATTACATGAAGACTGATTTCAAAACTGTTTTGTTCACAGATGAGTGCCGTGCAGCGCTCGATGGTCCAGATGGATGGAGTGGAGGATGGCTGGTTGATGGACACCCCACGCAAACACGGCTACAGCGCCAACAAGGAGGAGGTGGAGTAATGTTTTGGGCTGGAATCATGGGGAGAGAGATTGTCGGCCCCTTTAGGATCCCTGAAGGCGCTAAAGATGAACTCCATAATGTATGTGGATTTTCTCAAACAGCACTTCCTGCCATGGTTCAAGAAGAAGAACCGTGTATTTCACAGCAAGATCATCTCATGCTGCACATAAAACATCTGCATCTCTGGCTGATATGGGCATAAAAGGGGACAAACTTATGGTGTGACCCCCATGCTCCCCTGACCTCTACCCCATTCAGAACCTTTGGAGCATCATTAAAAGGAGTGTCTATGATGGCGGGAGGCAGTTCACATCTAAGCAACAGCTCTGGGAGGGTATTCTGTCCTCATGCAAAACAATTGAAGCAGAAACCATCCAAAACCTGACAAATTCAATGGACGAGAGAGTTCAGAAGCTCCTTTCGAACAAGGGGTCCTATGTGAAAATGTAACATCACCTAGAATAAAGTTTTGAGTTGAAAACTGTTTGATTTCAGTTTCTAACAACCTGCTAATGCTTATAATTTCAAAAATGACCATTTTTTTGGTCTTTATTAAAATGAAAAGGTTGATCGAAAAGTTTGGGGGATCTAAGAGTGTGGCAACCCAGTAGTCATGATTACTTCGAATTCTGACAATATGAGGGTCATGCTGCAGGTAGTGCAGCAAGAAGGCACTTATGTGTCTTGCGCATCTCGGAGCCCCAAAATTATTTTCCGGGCTAGATGCAGCTAAAAATTATTTTTAATTTTAAATCTGGTGGAGCTTATTATAGATGGCCTAATAGGATCAGTGCTGCACACTGCTACAAAGCCCAAATTATTTTCCATTCAAGATACAGATAAACATGATTAGTAATTTGAAAGCTTAAAACGGTTGGTAGGGTGATTTTAAACAATCATCAAGCTTTTACTCTCCCCAGGATGACACAGGGGTAGAAAAGTCGTTTCGGATGCATGATTTGTTCATCTTTATGAACGTGAGTCTGTCTACATTATCAGTGGAGAGCCGCGTGCGCTTATCTGTCAGCACACCACCAGCAGCGCTGAACACACGTTCAGACAGAACGCTGGCTGCGGGGCATGACAAGATCTCCAAGGCGTAAGTGGCTAGCTCCGGCCATTTATCCAGATTGGAAGCCCAAAAAGAGCAAGGGTCCAGTGACACAGTCGTGGCTTCAATGTTTACTTGGAGATACTCCTGTACCATCGTCTCTAGGCGTTGACTATGTGTCAGACTTCTTGTCTCCTGTGGCCTTGCAAAGGATGGGCTAAAAAAGTGGTGAAATGATTCCGCAAAATTGATGTTACCAGCAGATACTGTGGTTCTGTTACGGTTTGAGTGCTGAACACTTGACGGTCTCACGGTTGGCAAGTTGGAACTGTGAGATTCACTACGTGCACCACTGGTATTTTGTGGAAAAGCACATGTAAGATTCTGCAACAGTCTCTGCTGATACTCCTGCATGCGTGCATCCCTTTCTATGGCAGGAATAATTTCTGCAAATTTACTTTTGTACCGGGGATCTAACAGTGTGGCAACCCAGTAGTCAGGATTATTTCTAATTCTCACAATTCGAGGGTCATGTTGCAGGTAGTGCAGCAAGAAGGCACTCATGTGTGTTGCGCATCCAGGAGCACCAAGTCCCTGTTGTGTTGGTGGCGAGGTAACAATCATGCTTCCTTCCTCTGTCCTCTCCCCCCAACCTCGCACAACAGAAATGTGATCAAGGTCTCCCTCATCTGATGAGTCTTCCATCAGTTCGTCCTCCATTTCTTCCTGGGTTCCTGCACCTTCCTCACTAGTTTGGCTGCTACCATGCGCCCTGGTAAAACCATCTCCCCCACCCTCACATGCCTGCCGCCTTGGTGCTGCCGACCGTCTGGACCTTGCAGATGTTAGCCCTTCCGCATACAACTCCTCCTCCTCTACTTCCTCCACCTCCTTTTGTGCCAACACCTGACTCCGAATTCTGTTTAACATGTGCTCCAGCATGTAAATCACCGGAATAGTCATGCTGATAATGGCATCGTCAGCACTAAACATCTTCGTCGCCATTTCAAAACTGTGCAGAAGGGTGCATAGGTCCCTGATCTGAGACCACTCCTCCAGCGTGATTTGCCCCACCTCTGAATCTCGTTGGCCCAGGCTATACGTCAGAACGTATTGCACCAGGGCTTGTCGGTGCTGCCACAGTCGCTGCAACATGTGCAGAGTTGAATTCCACCGGGTAGGCACATCGCATTTTAGCCGGTGAAGTGGCAGGCCCAACGAATTCTGTAAAGATGTAAGTCGCTGAGCTGCGGGATGCGAACGGCGGAAGTGAGCACACAGCGACCGTGCCCTCTGCAGAAGGCCATCTAGTCTGGGATAGTGGGCTAAAAATTGCTGGACAACCAGGTTCAACACGTGAGCCATACAAGGCACGTGTGTGACATTGCCCCGGCGAAGGGCCGCACCCAGGTTTGCAGCATTGTCGCACACGGCCTTCCCTGGTTTCAGGTCCAGTGGAGACAACCATTCATGAAATTGGTTCTCCAGAGCTGACCACAACTCCTCAGCTGTGTGACTCACATTTCCCAGACATTTCAATGTAAAAACCGCCTGATGACGTTGAGCCCTACTGTCAGCATAGTAAGGAGGTGTGCAGGATCCCTTCTGCGCAGTTAGAAAGCTTGTGGCATGACCAGAGAGGCTTTGGGTGCAGGTGGAAGACCGAGAGGAGGTTGAGGAGGCAGAAGCAGTGGAGGAACTTTGACATAAAGAGGATTGACGCACAACTCGTGGGGACGGCAAGTCTTGGACAGCAGCCCCTTGTCCTGCTGTCACCATAGTTACCCAGTGCCCAGTCAGCGACATGTAACGCCCCTGTCCATGCCTACTCGTCCAAGTGTCTGTGGTGAAATGCACCCTGTCACACACAGAGTTTCTCAAAGAAGCGGTGATGTTGTGTGCGACATGCTGGTGGAGCGCAGGCACACCTTTCTTTGAGAAGTAGTGCCGACTGGGCATCTGGTACTGGGGCACTGCGACGGACATAAGGTCTCGAAAATCCTCTGTGTCCACCAGGCGGAAAGGCAGCATTTCTGTAGCCAAGAGCTTGCAGATGGTGAAATTCAACCTCTTAGCTTTCTCATGGCTAGGAGGAAATGGTCTTTTACTTGTCCACATCTGAGGGACCGAGGGCTGGCTATTGTGCTTAGACGGGGTTGATAAGGGTGTCCCCGGCAAACTGCCGGTCTGTGAGGAAGATGCAGGCGGACATGTTAGGTTGCCTTGATCCAAAGGTGGTGCTATCGATGTCGGACAGCGCTCAACACCAGCTGCTGTTACCACCTCCAAAGAAAATGATGACCTGCCAATCACGCTGGCTGTTGCGGGTAAAGAGGTGGCAGGTCTGCGCCCCAAAACAGGTGTGACTGCTGTCCCCCCAGTCACAGAGGATGAAGAGGCCGCGGATGCACAAGATATGGCAGACGGCGGTTGGCCCGGCCGGCTAGGCCGCATTGTAGCACACTGAGCTTCCCACTGCAACTTATGCTTCATGTCCATGTGCCGGTTCATGCATGAAGTACTCAAACTATGTATTTTTTGGCCTCTACTTAGCTTTTGCTGACAAATGTTACAGATAACACGAGTTGGGTCATCTTTATCGATCTGAAAAAATGCCCAGGCTATGCAAGGCTTAGCACCCATGCGACCTGAAGAGCCACCATGACTTGTGGTGAGAGGCAGAGTTGTGTTTGAGGATACAGTTGTTGACGTGCTTCCAGTACTACGTCTCTGTCCAGGAAGGCGCAACCTGACCTCGTCGTCACTAGCATCTTCCTCCACCTCCTCTGCTGACCTCATCTCTTGGCTGACTGTGGGTTGACAGTAAGTGGGATCTCCAACCTCATCATCATCACCCTGTGTGTTATCACACCCGTCGTCCTCAGAGCCAACCTGTTCCTGCCCTGACAAAAAACTAAAGTTGTCGCTCCAATCAGGTATTTGAGTCTTATCATTGTCTTCCTCATTGTCTCCACCAACAGGAGTTACAGTTTGGGAATGAGGGTCTACATTATGGTCAGAACCTTCTGCGTCTGGTCCTGGATCCGACTCATAAAGATTCTGGGCATCAGTGCAGATCATTTCCTCGTCTGGATTCACAGAAGCGCTGGAGTCGACCTCTGATTCCCAGGCTATAGTATGAGTAAACAGCTCTGCAGACTCAACCATCTGTTCTACCTCATACTCAGACGGGCAGCTGGAGATTTGGGAGCTGTGAGGAAGCAAGTGCGATTTGGGTGACACCTTTGAGGACTGGAGTATTTGTGATGTTGAAGTTGATGTGGAGGAGAGCCCACTTAAAGGAGCACTTGATATCCGTTGAAGCACCTGCTGTTTTTGTGCCTCATCTGGAATTTGTAGCGATTGGCGTGGCCGTAAGAAAGGGATCTTATCACATTGTCCGCTAAAAGAAGTAGACATTTTAGTTTGGCTGGAAGATGGTCTTTCTTCTGCAGATGTTACTGTTGCTTTAACACCTACCCCACGGACACAACCTTTTTTCCCCTTCCCAACACGCCTATTCCCCTTTCCACCAGCAGCAGGCCTTTTTCCACTCATTTTGGTGGTTAACTAATTCACAACTCTGGAGTTGTTTGCACAAAAAAACAATGGATGGTAACCGAGCAGAGATGAGTGGCCAAACTGTGGTATTAGGCCAAAACTATTGGCTGGGTTAGATGCAGAAAAAAATATATTCAGTTTGCAACCTGATGGAGGTCAGTATAGATGGACTAATAGAGAAAGTCCGACACACTGCTGCAAGGCCAAATATTTTTTCAGAGGTAGATGCAGAAAAAAATTATATTCAGTTTGCAACCTGATGGAGGTCTGTATAGATGGATTAATAGAACAAGACCCACACACAGCTAGAAGCCCAATATTTTTTCAGAGGTAGATGCAGAAAAAAATATATTCAGTTTGCAACCTGATGGAGGTCAGTATAGATGGACTAATACAACAAGTCCCACACACAGCTAGAAGCCCAATATTTTTTCAGAGGTAGATGGAGAAAAAAATATATTCAGTTTGCAACCTGATGGAGGTCAGTATAGATGGACTAATACAACAAGTCCCACACACAGCTAGAAGCCCAAATATTTTTTCAGAGGTACTGTAGATGCAGATAAAAATTATTTTTAATTTGCAACCTGATGGAGGTCAGTATAGATGGACTAATACAACAAGTCCCACACACAGCTAGAAGCCCAAATATTTTTTCAGAGGTACTCTAGATGCAGATAAAAATTATTTTTAATTTGCAACCTGATGGAGGTCAGTATAGATGGACTAATAGAGAAAGTCCGACACACTGCTACAAGGCCAAATATTTTTTCAGAGGTAGATGCAGAAAAAAATTATATTCAGTTTGCAACCTGATGGAGGTCTGTATAGATGGATTAATAGAACAAGACCCACACACAGCTAGAAGCCCAATATTTTTTCAGAGGTAGATGCAGAAAAAAATATATTCAGTTTGCAACCTGATGGAGGTCAGTATAGATGGACTAATACAACAAGTCCCACACACAGCTAGAAGCCCAATATTTTTTCAGAGGTAGATGCAGAAAAAAATATATTCAGTTTGCAACCTGATGGAGGTCAGTATAGATGAACTAATACAACAAGTCCCACACACAGCTAGAAGCCCAAATATTTTTTCAGAGGTACTGTAGATGCAGATAAAAATTATTTTTAATTTGCAACCTGATGGAGGTCAGTATAGATGGACTAATACAACAAGTCCCACACACAGCTAGAAGCCCAAATATTTTTTCAGAGGTACTGTAGATGCAGATAAAAATTATTTTTAATTTGCAACCTGATGGAGGTCAGTATAGATGGACTAATAGAGAAAGTCCGACACACTGCTAGAAGGCCAAATATTTTTTCAGAGCTAGATGCAGAAAAAAATTATATTCAGTTTGCAACCTGATGGAGGTCAGTATAGATGGATTAATAGAACAAGACCCACACACAGCTAGAAGCCCAATATTTTTTCAGAGGTAGATGCAGAAAAAAATATATTCAGTTTGCAACCTGATGGAGGTCAGTATAGATGGACTAATACAACAAGTCCCACACACAGCTAGAAGCCCAAATATTTTTTCAGACGTACTGTAGATGCAGATAAAAATTATTTTTAATTTGCAACCTGATGGAGGTCAGTATAGATGGACTAATACAACCAGTCCCACACACAGCTAGAAGCCCAAATATTTTTTCAGAGTTAGATGCAGAAAAAAATATATTCAGTTTGCAACCTGATGGAGGTCAGTATAGATGGACTAATACAACAAGTCCCACACACAGCTAGAAGCCCAAATATTTTTTCAGAGGTACTGTAGATGCAAATACAAATTATTTTTAATTTGCAACCTGATGGAGGTCAGTATAGATGGACTAATACAACAAGTCCCACACACAGCTAGAAGCCCAAATACTTTTTCAGAGGTAGATGCAGAAAAAAATATATTCAGTTTGCAACCTGATGGAGGTCAGTATAGATGGACTAATACAACAAGTCCCACACACAGCTAGAAGCCCAAATATTTTTTCAGAGGTACTGTAGATGCAGATACAAATTATTTTTAATTTGCAACGTGATGGAGGTCAGTATAGATGGACTAATACAACAAGTCCCACACACAGCTAGAAGCCCAAATATTTTTTCAGAGGTACTGTAGATGCAGATAAAAATTATTTTTAATTTGCAACCTGATGGAGGTCAGTATAGATGGACTAATAGAGAAAGTCCGACACACTGCTAGAAGGCCAAATATTTTTTCAGAGCTAGATGCAGAAAAAAATTATATTCAGTTTGCAACCTGATGGAGGTCAGTATAGATGGATTAATAGAACAAGACCCACACACAGCTAGAAGCCCAATATTTTTTCAGAGGTAGATGCAGAAAAAAATATATTCAGTTTGCAACCTGATGGAGGTCAGTATAGATGGACTAATACAACAAGTCCCACACACAGCTAGAAGCCCAAATATTTTTTCAGAGGTACTGTAGATGCAGATACAAATTATTTTTAATTTGCAACCTGATGGAGGTCAGTATAGATGGACTAATACAACAAGTCCCACACACAGCTAGAAGCCCAAATATTTTTTCAGAGGTAGATGCAGAAAAAAATATATTCAGTTTGCAACCTGATGGAGGTCAGTATAGATGGACTAATACAACCAGTCCCACACACAGCTAGAAGCCCACATATTTTTTCAGAGGTACTGTAGATGCAGATAAAAATTATTTTTAATTTGCAACCTGATGGAGGTCAGTATAGATGGACTAATACAACAAGTCCCACACACAGCTAGAAGCCCAAATATTTTTTCAGAGGTACTGTAGATGCAGATACAAATTATTTTTAATTTGCAACCTGATGGAGGTCAGTATAGATGGACTAATAGAGAAAGTCCGACACACTGCTAGAAGGCCAAATATTTTTTCAGAGCTAGATGCAGAAAAAAATTATATTCAGTTTGCAACCTGATGGAGGTCAGTATAGATGGATTAATAGAACAAGACCCACACACAGCTAGAAGCCCAAATATTTTTTCAGAGGTAGATGCAGAAAAAAATATATTCAGTTTGCAACCTGATGGAGGTCAGTATAGATGGACTAATACAAGTCCCACACACAGCTAGAAGCCCAAATATTTTTTCAGAGGTACTGTAGATGCAGATAAAAATTAGTTTTAATTTGCAACCTGATGGAGGTCTGTATAGATGGACTAATAGAATGATGCTATGCCCAAAAGATTTTACTTCACTAGGTGCAGTAAAAAAATTGGTATTCTATACACAGGTGGTATATCTTGCAGCACAGATAGGCTACTCCACTGACTAACACACTCTGCAATAGGCCAAAAAGGATTAGCTTTGCTAGATTCAGCCAAATGCTGTGAAAAAAACTTGCACAGCACTGGCACAGACCTGCCTGGCAAAAACTGATAGGAACTGATGTAACCTAGTCCTGAAAAGGACTCCAATTACAATTAGTCTTTACTCCCACAACCTATCTATTTAAGAGCACAGACCTCCCTGATAAAAGTCGTAGGAAATGCTGTAACCTAGTCCTTAAAAGGACTGCAATCACAACTATTCCCTACTCCCAAGCTATCTGTATATTTGTGCGAAAATTGGCTTGAAATTAACAAGGTATAGCGCACACAGCAACAGCGGTGCCGTCTAACACGCAGCTGCAGCAGTGAGAAAATGGTGGCGACGGGGAAAATGGCTTGGTCTTATAGGGCAAGGACATGTGACATACACTGCCAATGACACATGCCCTTGCTTGTGTGAAAAAAAGCACTTCGCTCCGTGTGTGCGCTGCTGATAGGCTGACAGATTGCACCTCCCCACTGCAAATGCGGGAAAGAGAAAAAAAAATGGAGATCTTCATTGTTCCTGCAGAGATCCATCCCCTGCCCCTCCCCCCACCCCGCTGTACACTCAAACTGCGTATTAACATTAATTTTCATCATTACTGAGAAAAAATCCAGTTATGATTTTGGTGCACGAACAGTTATCGAACATAACCTCGAACAGCCGAATTTTTATCAAATTGTTCGTGTTCGCCGAACGGCTCGAACACCGCCCCAAACAGCTCGAATTTGAGATTGGCGAACAGTTCGAGTAGAACAACGCTCATCTCTAGTGAGCACCACACGGTACAATCAGGGACGTGGGCTACTACACGACTACAGCAGGGTAGCCAGGAAGAGTGCAGTCAGACGGAAAGGCCTACACCTCCACCTGGCCAGGGGGACTCTTGTTCGCTCACAGACTGACCAGGCATCTAATGTTAGCCAGTACTCCCGGCCTTCTTCGTTACCAACAGTAAAGACCCTGAACTGCACCGCACGGACTCTGAGTCATTTCTGCTGCGCCCATGCACCACAACCCTCACCATCTGCACACGCTGCCCTGAGGCTATAATCCTATACTACCCTCTGCTGCGCACACAACATCAGCCTCAGCGGTCTGCCCCGCAGCGGCGGTTCTCAGTGACCCCAATCCACGGGTGGCATAGTCGGACATTTAACCATCAAAAACCAAGTAAACAGATCCGCCACTGGTTTGACCACCCTGAGCCACGGGACCAGGTCGCAGCCACGGAGACTACAACCCCTAGCATCACACAGAGACCGGGCTCCGGGTACTCCCCCACACACACGGCCCAGGGGGCGCGTCAACAATAACACATACAAAAACAAAACCAAAATGGATTTTGCTGGGAAATACAGTACAGACCAAAAGTTTGGACACACCTTCTAATTTAAAGATTTGTCTGTATTTTCATGACTATGAAAATTGTACATTCACACTGAAGGCATCAAAACTATGAATTAACGCATGTGGAATTATATACTTTCAAAAAAGTGTGAAACAATTGAAAATATGTCTTATGTTCTAGGTTCTTCAAAGTAGCCACCTTTTGCTTTGATGACTGCTTTGCACACTCTTGGCATTCTCTTGATGAGCTTCAAGAGGTAGTCACCGGAAATGGTCTTCCAACAATCTTGAAGGAGTTCCCACAGATGCTTAGCACTTGTTAGCCCTTTTGCCTTCACTCCAGCTCACCCCAAACCATCTCAATTGGGTTCAGGTCTGGTGACTGTAGAAGACCAGATCATCTGGTTTAGCACCACATCACTCTCCTTCTTGGTCAAATAGCCCTTACACAGCCTGGAGGTGTGTTTGGGGTCATTGTCCTGTTGAAAAATATTTTCAGTTGTTTCACACTTTTTTGTTATTTATATAATTCCACATGTGTTAATTCATAGTTTTGATGCCTTCAGTGTGAATGTACAATTTTCAAAGTCATGAAAATACAGAAAAATCTGTAAATGAGAAGGTGTGTCCAAACTTTTGGTCTGTACTGTATATTAAGGAACATCCTTTCCAGGGTAATGACTTTGTATATAAGGCAAAATAAATAACCAAAACCAAAAATACTCCTCCACACCTTGGGCTATGTTCACACGTAGCGTTTTTGATGCATTATTGCACTTTTGCATTGCTTTCAGCAAAGACAAATGCATTCACTGGGAAATGTCATTTTAACATTTTACAACCTTATCTGGCCATGTGGTGTGTGACACATCATCAGACACATGCATACAGTGCTGAAAAGACATGGGAACAGCATGGGGAAGACCTCTGGAAGCATTTCTGACTCCCAGGTTACTGCCTAAAAGTGTGCCCATCATAAGTGATCCTTGGCGCATGCGAAGATGCCTCCCACCATGCACCTGTCATTGCAGATTTGCAACAATCACCATCCACGTCCTTGTCCCAGTGCAGCGTTCAGTTGTCCCTACCCCATTCCTTGCAATGCAAGCGCAATTATGCAGCCAGCCAGCCACCCACAGGCTGCAATACTATACTGCCAAATTTTTGACAGCTGCTTGCACTTGAAATGTGCACTTTTAGGCTCGTGGAGGCGGAAGCTTTTCATAACCTCATGCAGGCGGCAGCCTGCTGTCCATACTCGGTCCCCAGCCGCCACTGTTTCTCCCGGTGTGGTCTCCGCCTTCCAGAAGCACGGGTCCCACAACATTACCCGTGCCCTCCCCAGTGCACTTACTGGGAAGGACCGCCTAACCGCAAACATGTGCACAGGTGAATGTGGCCAGGGATGGTATGGAGCCAGTCCACAGCTATTTTTGCTGAGAGTTGTATTCAGCTCGGTGAAAGGACTGACATAGAGGGAAACCGTATCTACCCTGGGTGTCATTTCTCCCAGGAAGTCCTCTAATGCAGCTTGTTGCAGAAGCAATGGCAGCCCGCCCAACATCAACTCGTACTTGTCGGTGGTGCTTTGACACACAAACATCTTTCTTTGTGCATTTAATTTCATGAATACAGAGTTGGACAATGGCCTGATCTGCAATGCGGTTTAAGAAATAACATGCATAAGCATGTCCGATCTACATTAAAAAAGCAGCCATAGAGTGTCCGGGAACCTTCCCCTACACTTTTCTTAGCCAGGGCTGCTTCTCGAGAGGGATGGATGAGCCCACCAGAGAACCGGAGACTCCTCCGGTGGGCCCTGGCTTCTCCTTCAGGAGAGTTCATAGTGCTGAGGTGACACCATGATGATGATAGAGGCCCCAGTCTACTTAGTTTTCTGTAACTTGGAATGCAAGCGCAAGTATGCAGCCACCCACCCAACCACAGGCTGCAACACTAAACTGCCAGATTTCTGGGCAGCTGCTTGCACTTGAAATGTGGCTTTTTAGGCTCGTGGAGGCGGAAGCTGTCCACAGTCTTATGGCGGCGGCGCCCAGGCATCCATACTCAGTCCCCAGCCGCCATTAATTTTCCCGGTATTGTCTCCTCCTTCCACAAGCACGGGTCCCACAACATTAACCATGCCCTCCCCAGTGCACTTACTGGGAAGGACCGCCTACCCTCAAACACGTGGACAGGTGAATGTGGCCAGGGATGATACGGAGCCAGTCCACACCTTTTTTTGCTGAGAGTTGTAATTAGCTCGGTGAAAGGACTGGCATAGAGGGAAACCGTATCTACTCCGGCTGTCATTTCTCTGTCACAGAGTTCCTCCCATTGTCACACACGACCATGCCTGGCTGTATGTTCATCGGTGAGTGCCACAGATCAGGCTGCTGTGTTACAGATTTCAACAACTCTGCAGGGCTGGGGTTTGTCAATTAAGCAGGTTATCTTCAGAACAGCCTGTTGCCGCTTGGCCAAGGCAGTTCTGCAGTGCTGTCAGCTTGTGACTGATGTGGTCATTTTGGAGATGGAGGAGGAGGTGCAGGAGCTGAACAATGTGATTACATTGAGGTTAAATTGGTGACACTGTTTTTTATACTAAAGAAAGATCCTATTGTTTTGGGGTTTTTTACGTTATTTTTTAAGACAAATGCATTCACCGGGAAATGTCATTTTAACATTTTACAACCTTATCTGGCAATGTGGTGTGTGACACATCATCAGACACATCCTGTTTTATTTATGATGGAGGGACTCTGAAAGTCATAAAGCCTATTTTTATAGGGCCATCAGACGGCCCTTACTATTCTAAAAAGGCCAGCAGTCGGCCATCACTATTGTTAGAGAGCCATCAGCCGGCTATGCTTTGTTGTTCCCATTAATAACAAGTGGGCCTCCTATACTGTTATTGTGTATCCAGTGACTGCAAGGGCTGACAAAAATTTGGACGCAACCCAATACCCTTTTGAAGAGACATAGAGGAGGGTCTCAGTAAAAAAAATGTTTCCATTATAAAGTAGCGGGTCTCCTATAGTGGTAATGCCCATGCTGTGACTGCAAGGGCTGCCAAAATTTGGGAAAAACCCCACTAAGAATTTAAAGACACATAGAGCAGGGCCACAGTAACGATAAATTCCATTTAGAAAGGAGAGAGTCTGCTATACAGTTATAGGGTATGTAGTGAGTCCAGCGGCTGACCAATTTTAGAAAAAACCCCACTAAGAATTTAAAGACACATAGAGCAGGGTCACAGTAACAAGTGCGATATGTTCCCATTAGAAAGGAGAGGGTCTGCTATACAGTTATAGGGTATGCAGTGAGTCCAACGGCTGACCAATTTTAGGAAAAACCCCACTAAGAATTTAAAGACACATAGAGCAGGGCCACAATAACAAGGTACGACATGTTCCCATTAGAAAGGAGAAAGTCTGCTATACAGTTATAGGGTATGTAGTGAGTCCAACGGCTGACCAATTTTAGGAAAAACCCCACTAAGAATTTAAAGACACATAGAGCAGGGTCACAGTAACAAGTACGACATGTTCCCATTACAAAGGAGAGGGTCTGATATACAGTTATAGGGTATGTGTGGCGCCCCTGAGGGTTCAGTTGCCATAGAGGTACTGCACCTCACCCAGAGGTGTGGTGCCTCCCTTCTCTCAGGTAAGGAGGGAGTGCTGCACGGAACCCCAAACACCTGCATCCAGCACTACACTGCTCCAGGCCGGCTGGAAGGGCAAGATGCAATGTGTTTTCTGCTGAGCCCTGTCCCTGGCTGGAGGGGGGGGAACTAAAGGTAGGGGGAACCAGTAGTGGGTGTGGGTGGAGGAAGTAGTTAGAGGAAGCACTTGTAGAAGGAGATATAAATAGGGAAGCCATCTTAGAGAGTGTGGTCGACGGCGAGAGGAAAAGGAGAGTGGAGCTAAGGGGGCAGAGGAGCGTATTAAGCTCACCCCGATTTATATACCGGACACCGGGTCCACACCTACAGGGACTCCTTATACCCAGTAGGAACCACCGGAACCACTGGAGAACTACAGGTCCCAGGTCCACCTAATGCTTATTTTAGTACCAGGGCTAGGAGTCACAGAGGTCCCAGCGTCCAGGGAGAGTGATCTCCAAAGAGAAGGCCCTACCACCAGGTCAGCAGGTGCAGAGAGAGACAGTAACCAAGCTAGGCCCAGCTCCAGGCAGGCCAGAAGGCTTAGAGAAATAAGCAACGGATCAGGAGGCCCTATACCCGCTCACTGGGGAGAGCCCAGAAGTGCACCCTTCACCTCGAGTACCCTGGACTGTGCCTGCAGCATCACCATTAAAGGTACTGAAGCTTACCCCCGTGTGAGTGTCCGTCCTTCCTCCGGGACCGTCCTGCCGTCTTTCCCCTGCACCGCCATCCAGTACATCCCCCACGCTGCCCTGAGGCCCGCTCCACCTGTGGGGAGCCATTCCATCACAAGCTGCCCTACCATCGGCCTCAGAGGACTGTTGCAGCGCTGGTGATCCTCACCAGACACCACAGGTAGCGTCACAAACTTTCCCAAATCCCCCATATATACATATCCCCCTTTTGAGTGACCGCCCTGGGCCACGGACCGGGCCAGCCACCGTGATATCCCCCGGCAACCAGAGGCCTGGCTGCCGAGTACCCCACGGCCCTGGGGGGCGCATCATATGCAGTGAGTGCAAAGGCTGACCAATTTTAGGAAAAACCCCACTAAGAATTTAAAGACACATAGAGCAGGGCCACAGTAACAAGGTATGACATGTTCCTATTAGAAAGGAGAGGGCCTGCTATACAGTTATAGGGTATGCAGTGAGTCCAACGGCTGACCAAATTTAGGAAAAACCCCACTAAGAAATTAAAGACACATAGAGCAGGGCTACAGAAATGACAAATTCCCATTAGAAAGGAGAGAGTCTCCCATAGTGTTGGCCTATGCAGTGAATGCAAGGGCTGCCAAAAATTTGGAGGCACTTCAACACCCCTTGGAAGAGATGTGGAGGAGGGCCTCATAAAAAAATGTTCCCATTAGAAAGGAGCGGGCCTCCTATACTTGTAATGCCCATGCACTAAGTGTATGGGCTGACAAACATCTACCCCTGGGGGTTATACATGAACATACTGTATAAATTTTTTTTTTTTATGGGCATCACAAACACCCTTTAAAAAAATTAGGTGGGTGTTACATCATGGACCACGGTCACCCTGGTGATATGGTGGTGGAGGATGAGGAGAAGGAGGAGGACAAGAGCAAATAGCCAAAATCAGGAAGCGTATACCCATGTGTGGGTGTGAAAAGATGCATGGGAATACACCTCCCAAGAAAAGGCAGTGGATTTGAGTTTATGTTACGCTGCTATCATTCGGTCGTGTTGAGATGTCAGGCCCAATCCAGCCCTTGTTCATTTCTATAAGAGTCAGCCTGTCAGCATTCTCAGTTGACAGGCGGATGCGCTTATCAGTTACAATTCCACCAGCGGCACTAAAAACCCGCTCTGATAAAACGCTGGCGGCAGGGCAGGCCAGGACCTCCAAGGCATAGAGAACCAGTTCATTCCACGTATCCAGCTTGGATACCCAATAATTATAAGGCACAGTGGAATCACGGAGGACGTTGGCACGGTCGGCAAGGTACTCCCTCAGCATGTTCCAAAACTTTGCACTCCTTGTGAGAGTACCCCGCGCCTCAGGGCCTGTGCAATGGGAGGGGCTGAGAAAACTCTCCCAGAACTTTGACAGTGTTTCACTGCCTCTGCTGGATTGAACTTGTGTCTCCTTGGTTGTCCTACGAAGTGTGCCCTCTGCCGCCAGCGTTTTCAGATGGGAATTTTTTTAATAGTACCGCAACAAGGGCCTTCTGGTGCAGCCCCATTTTTGTAGACCTGTCCCCCTCAGGAATAAGAGATATAAAGTTCTCCTTGTAGCATGGGTCTAGAAGTGTCACCAACCAGTAATGACTGTCACCCAAAATTTTGAGAACGCGAGGGTCATGGGAAAGGCAGCGTAACATAAACTCAGCCATGCGTGCCAGACTACTAACAGGCAAGACTTCCGTGTCCTCACCAAGAGGATGACTGACCATGCTCTCCTCCTCCTCCTTCATTCTTTTTGCCATTCATGGTATTGATAACATTCTTGTCCAGCACCACATTTCAAAGGTGTCGATTCTTTTTCTGTCTTGTTTCTTTATCGTCCAGGTATCACATTTGTGTACTGCCACAGAAAAGACCAAACTATTTACTAACCATTTCTTCGTTGACAGTGAAATCTTCCTCGAATTGAAGACCTTGTTTAGTGGCCTCATATATGTGTGTGTATGTATATATACACACATTTGGTATGTACAATGGTATGTAAAAGTTTGGGCACCCCTGGTCAAAATTACTGTTATTGTGAACAGTTAAGCAAATTGAAGATGAAATGATCTCTTAAAGGCCTAAGGTTAAATACAACTCGTTACCTTTGTATTTTAGGCAAAATATATATATTTTCATATTCTACATTTTAAAAATTACAAAATGGAAAATGGGCCAATGGACAATCTTGGAGATTTGTGTGCTTTGACCAAGGTTTCAGACCTTAATTAGCCTGTTATGGTTATGGCTTGTTCACTATCATCATTAGGAAAGTCCAAGTGATGCAAATTTCCCAGCTTTATAAATACCCAGCCTCTTCTAACCTTGTGTCATAAAACAGCAGGCATGGGTTCTTCTAAGCAGCTGCCTAGTACTCTGAAAATGAAAATGATGGAGGTCCACAAAGCAGGAGAAGGCTGTAAGAAGATAGCAAAGAGTTTTCAAGTTTCCCTTTCCTCAGTTCTAAATGTAATTAAGAAATTGCAGTTAACAGGAACAGTGGAGGTCAAGATAAGGTCTGGAAGACTAAGCAAAATTTCAGTGAGAGATTCTCGTAGTATTGCTAGAGAGGCAAATCAGAAACCCTGCTTGACTGCAAGAGACCTTCAGAAAGATTTAGCAGACTCTGGAATTGTGATACATTACTCTACTGTTCAGAGACACCTGCACAAACATGGCCTTCATGAAAGAGTCATCAGAAGAAAACCTCTCCTGCATCCTCACCTTACAATTCAGCATCAGAAGTATGCAAAAGAACATCTAAACAAGCCTAATGCATTTTGGAAACAAGTCCTGTGGACCTATGAGGTTAAAATGGAACTCTTTGGTCACAATGATCAAAGGTATGTGTGAAGAAAAAAGGGCACAGAATTTCAGGAAAAGAACATCTCACCAACCATTAAGCATGGGGGTGGATCAATCATGCTCTGAGGTTGTGTTGCAGCCAATGGCAAGGGGAAAATATCAAGGGTAGAAGGAAGCATGGATTCAATGAAATTTCAACAAATTCTTAATACAAACATAACACCATCTGTAAAAAAGCTGAAGTTGAAAAGAGGATGGCTTCTACAAATGGATAATGATCCTAAACACATGTCAAAGTCCACAGTAGACTACATCAAAAGGCGCAAGCTGAAGGTTTTACAATGACCCTCACAGTCCCCTGATCTGAACATCATTGAAAATGTGTGGATAAACCTCAAAATAGCAGTGCATGCAAGACGACCCAGGAATCTCAAAGAACTGGAAGAATTTTCCAAGGAAGAATGGATGAAAATCCCTCAAGCAAGAATTGAAAGACTGTTGGCTGGCTACAAAAGGCATTTACAAGCTTTGATACTTTCAAAATGAGGTGATACTAGGTGCTAACCATGCAGGGTGCCCAAACTTTTGCATCAGCCCATTTTCCTTTTTGCAATTTTTAAAATGTAAAAGATGAAAATATATATATATATTGTGCCTAAAATACAAAGGAAATGTGTCATCTTTAACTTTCGGTCTTTTAGAGAACATTTCATCTTCAATATATATATATATATATATATATATATATATAGTTATATGAAAAAGTTTGGGCACCCCTATTAATCTTAAGCTTGTTGTTTTATAAAAATTGGTGTTTTTGCAACAGCTATTTCAGTTTCATATATGTAATAACTGTTGGACACAGTAATGTTTCTGCCTTGAAAATGTGCAATCTGCATTCAAACACAATTTGACAGGTGCATAAGTATGGGCACCCTTATCATATTCTTGTTTTAAATACTCCTACCTACTTTTTACTGACTTACTAAAGCACTTTTTTTGGTTTTGTATCCTCATTGAGCTTTGAACTTCATAGCCAGGTGTATGCAATCATGAGAAAAGCTACTTAAAGTGGCCACTTGCAAGTTGTTCTCCTGTTTGAATCTCCTCTGAAGAGTGGCATCATGGGCTCCTCCAAACAACTGTCAAATGATCTGAAAACAAAGATTATTCAACATAGTTGTTCAGGAGAAGGATACAAAAAGCTGTCTCAGAGATTTAACCTGTCAGTTTCCACTGTGAGGAACATAGTAAGGAAATGGAAGAACACAGGGACAGTTCTTGTTAAGGCCAGAAGTGGCAGGCCAAGAAAAACATCAGAAAGGCAGAGAAGAAGAATGGTGAGATCAGTCAAGGACCATCCTCAGACCACCTCCAGAGAGCTGCAGCATCAACTTGCTGCAGATGGTGTCACTGTGCATCGGTCAACTATACAGCACACTTTGAACAAGGAGAAGCTGTATGGGAGAGTGATGTGAAAGAAGCTGTTTCTGCAAGCACGCCACAAACAGAGTCGGCTGAGGTATGCAAAAGCACATTTGGAGAAGCCAATTTCTTTTTGGAAGAAGGTCCTGTGGACTGATGAAACCAAGATTGAGTTGTTTGGTCATACAAAAAGGCATTATGCATGGCGGCAAAAAGATACAGCATTCCAAGAAAAACACTTGCTACCCACAGTAAAATTTGGTGGAGGTTCCATCATGCTTAGGGGCTGTGTGGCCAATGACGGCACCGGGAATCTTGTTAAAGTTGAGGGACGCATGGATTCCACTCAGTATCAGCAGATTCTTGACAATAATGTTCAAGAATCAGTGATAAAGTTGAAGTTACGCAGGGGATGGATCTTTCAGCAAGACAATGATCCCAAACACCGCTCCAAATCTACTCAGGCATTCATGCAGAGGAACAATTACAATGTTCTGGAATGGCCATCCCAGTCCCCAGACCTGAATATCATTGAACATCTGTGGGATCATTTGAAGAGGGCTGTCCATGCTCGGCGACCATCAAACTTAACTGAACTGGAATTGTTTTGTAAAGAGGAATGGTCAAAAATACCTTCATCCAGGATCCAGGAACTCATTAAAAGCTTCAGGAAGCGACTAGAGGCTGTTATTTTTGCAAAAGAAGGATCTACTAAATATTAATGTCAGTTTTCTGGTGAGGTGCCCATACTTATGCACCTGTCAAATTTTGTTTGAATGCAGATTGCACATTTTCTGTTAGTACAATTAACCTCATTTCAAGGCAGAAACATTACTGTGTCCAACAGTTATTACATATATCAAACTGAAATAGCTGTTGCAAAAACACCAATTTTTATAAAACAATAAGCTTAAGATTAATAGGGGTGCCCAAACTTTTTCATATAACTGTATATATATATACAGTGGTGGTCAAAAGTATTGGCACCCCTGCAATTCTGTCAGATAATACTCAGTTTCTTCCTGAAAACGATTGCAATCACAAATTCTTTGGTATTATTATCTTCATTTAATTTGCTTGGAAGGAAAAAACACAAAAGAGAATGAAGCAAAAATAAAATCATGGATCATTTCACACAAAACTCCAAAAATGGGCCAGACAAAAGTATTGGCACCCTCAGCCTAATACTTGGTTGCACAACCTTTAGCCAAAATAACTGCGAACAACCGCTTCCGGTAACCATCAATGAGTTTCTTACAATGCTCTGCTGGAATTGTAGACCATTCTTCTTTGGTAAACTGCTCCAGGTCCCTGATATTTGAAGGGTGCCTTCTCCAAACTGCCATTTTGAGATCTCTCCACAGGTGTTCTATGGGATTTAGGTCTGGACTCATTGCTGGCCACCTTAGAAGTCTCCAGTGCTTTCTCTCAAACCATTTTATAGTGCTTTTGGAAGTGTGTTTTGGGTCATTGTCCTGCTGGAAGACCCATGACCTCTGAGGGAGACCCAGCTTTCTCACACTGGGCCCTACATTATGCTGCAAAATTTGCTGGTAGTCTTCAGACTTCATAATGCCATGCACACGGTCAAGCAGTCCAGTGCCAGAGGCAGCAAAGCAACCCCAAAACATCAGGGAACCTCCGCCATGTTTGACTGTAGGGACCGTGTTCTTTTCTTTGAATGCCTCTTTTTTTTTTCTGTACACTCTATATTGATGCTTTTTTCCAAAAAGCTCTACTTTTGTCTCATCTGACCAGAGAACATTCTTCCAAAACGTTTTAGGCTTTCTCAGGTAAGTTTTGGCAAACTCCTGCCTGGCTTTTTTATGTCTCGGGGTAAGAAGTGGGGTCTTCCTGGGTATCCTACCATACAGTCCCTTTTCATTCAGACTGCGACGGATAGTACGGGTTGACACTGTTGTACCCTCGGACTGCAGGACAGCTTGAACTTGTTTGGATGTTAGTCGAGGTTCTTTATCCACCATCCGCACAATCTTGCGTTGAAATCTCTCGTCAATTTTTCTTTTCCGTCCACATCTAGGGAGGTTAGCCACAGTGCCATGGGCTTTAAACTTCTTGATGACACTGCGCACGGAAGACACAGGAACATTCAGGTCTTTGGAGATGGACTTGTAGCCTTGAGATTGCTCATGCTTCCTCACAATTTGGTTTCTCAAGTCCTGAGACAGTTCTTTGGTCTTCTTTCTTTTCTCCATGCTCAATGTGGTACACACAAGGACACAGGACAGAGGTTGAGTCAACTTTAATCCATGTTAACTGGCTGCAAGTGTGATTTAGTTATTGCCAACACCTGTTAGGTACCACAGGTAAGTTACAGGTGCTGTTAATTACACGAATTAGGGAAGCATCACATGATTTTTCAAACAGTGCCAATACTTTTGTCCACCCCTTTTTTAGGTTTGGTGTGGAATTATATCCAATTTGGCTTTAGGACAATTCTTTTTGTGTTTTTTCATTGAAGACAAATTAAATGAAGATAATAATACCAAAGAATTTGTGATTGCAATCATTTTCAGGAAGAAACTGAGTATTATCTGACAGAATTGCAGTGGTGCCAATACTTTTGGCCACCACTTTATATATATGTATATAGCTCCAGTAATGTACACATAGGAAAAATGTTCCTGCATACGAAATGATGAGAGGAGTTAATCAGCCATGTTTAGTGCTAGGGTGATTAAACACCTGGAGGAGTTCACAGGATAAATCCACAGCCTTTTAGAGCATTTGTTATATGGTAGGTCTGGAGGCACAAGCTCTGGAGCTGTAATGTCTTGTGAAGGAAAGCTAAACCTTGGCTTGTTTGTTCCTGAAGCGGGCGGTTACTTGTAGCAACAAGGACTGTGCCATACGTTATGTTTTGTTTTTCCTATTAGGCCTATTAGGCTGGGAAGGCTGTGTTTGTTTTGTTAACATTGCCGTGGTTTATGAAGTACTCTTAATTAACCATTGGAAGATTTAAAGAGACAGTGTTCCTCTGTCTACCTCTATGTGCAGCCGAGTGAACCGATCTAACACAGATGGTTTTAGAAGTGCGGGCAAGATCCCCAGGAAGCAAGTGTGATGGCTGAGGACAAACTGCATCTTTTGGGTGAAGGCGGCTGTAAGAATGGAACAGCGGTCAGACAAAATGGAGGAGCTGATCAAGCACCTGGTCCAAAGCCAGCAGCAGCACCAACAGAATTTTCAACAGCTTCAACAGCACCAGGATCAGCAGCAGCTCCAGCAGTACCAGCAACAGCTCCAGCAGCACCGACAACAGCAGAAGCAGATTAATTTACTGATAGAGGCGGTTCGTCACACTGCAGCGGCTCCAACTCCAATGTCAGCTCATGATTTCTCTATTTGGAGGCACTGAGGAGAGCCTTGCATAAAATGACCCATTTTTGAAAGGGTTGCCGATAGAGTAAAACTCCTGCCACAGCAGTGGGCAGAAGTCCTGGCTCCATACATAACGGGGATGCCCCAAAAGCCTACTACAATTTAGCCTTACAGGATGTCAAAGAATATGAAAAATTGAAAACAGAAATTTTGGCGCACTTGGGGGTGACGATGTCTGTCAGGGCACAATAGTTCCACCGCTGGGCATATCACCGTGACAAACCCTCTTGCTCTCAAATGTTTGACCTGCTGCACCACGTCCAAAAGTGGTTACAGCCGGAGTCCTCTACACCAGTGCAGATGGAGGAGTGAGTTATAATGGACCGGTTCGTGCACTCCCTTCCGAGCCTGATGCAGACTTGGGTTGCCCAGGGAGATCCCCAGAAAGCCAATGACTTCGTCGGACTGGTCGAAAAGTATCAGGGGTCGACGGGTCCTTGGGGAGGCAATCCATTTCATAATGAGGGGGTGGAGGTTAAAAAGGGAGTGGGGCATCCAAAGTCCAAAGGGGCGGCAGAAGTCATACCAAGGTCCTCATCGGGGGTTTTAATTTGTTGAAGATGTCGCAGCCTAGGTCATATAGCTGCCCATCGTCCTCTGACCCCTGATCAAATGGACTGTAGCATGGGATGCCGGTGTTCATTCTACACATATCCAGCTTGCATTGTGGACTATCCAAGCTTGTCCTGTAAAAGTGAATGGCCTGCAAATGACTGAACTACTAGACTTAGGGAGTTTGGTTACCTTTGTGAGGGCCACACTTCCTCTCCAATTGATCTCTGGGAAGAATATTGGCGTCGATGCATTCAAAGGGATCCTAATGATTATCCAGTGGCCAGAGTGGTCATTGACATGGCCCGAGGTACTGAGTCCCATGAAGTTGGCGTGGTCCAGGGTTTATTGCACCCAATTATCATTGGTTGGGACTTTGTGTTGTTTTGGGACTTGTGGAGGAGGGGCGGAGACCTCGATTGCTCAGGTAAGAAACAGGTTGGCCCTAAAAAAGTCTGACAGAGCTGTATTATCATGTGAAGGAAAGTTAACCCTTGGGTTGTTTGTTCCTGAAGTGGGCAGTTACCCATAGAAACAGGGACTGTGCATATATTATGTGTTTTGTTTCTTCTGTTAGGCAGGGAAGGCCATGTTTGTTTTGCTAACATTGCCGTGGTTTATGCAGTACACTTAACACTTTTGTGCCAGAGTCTGTTTTTGCCTTCGTGACCAGGCCAATTTTTTCAATTCTGACCACTGTCACATTTTTTTATTTTCACAAGGGTAACAGGTAGTGTTGAGCGAGCACTAAAATGCTCGGGTGCTCGAAGCTCGGGCCGAGCTCGCCGTGATACTCGGGTGCTCGACCCGAGCAACGAGCCCAATGTTAGTCTATGGGAGACTCGAGCATTTTTGCGGTGGCACCCCCGGCAGTCTTTTAAAAGCCTAACAAGTGCCCAAAATGATAGTGACAGTGCTCAAATGACATGGGGACAGCATGGGGATCGCCCCAGGAAGCATTTCTGACCCCCAGGTCACTGCTGTCAACAACGTGGTCAGAGGTATTAAGCCACTTTTACGGGCTGACAATAAAACGTTCAAAAACGAAAGTGAAACTTTTTTCCTGTGAAATATGTTAAGGAACATCCTTTCCAGGGAAAAGACTTGTGTATAAGTTAAAATAAATGACCAAAAACAAAAACACTCCTCCACACCTTCGGCTATGTTCACAAGTAGCATTTTTTATGCGTTTTTGCACTTTTGTATTGCTTTCAACTATGACAAATGCATTCACCGGGAAATGTCATTTTAACATTTTACAACCTTATCTGGCCATGTGCTGTGTGACACATGCATAAAGTGCTGAAAAGACATGGGAACAGCATGGGGAAGACCCCTTGGAAGCATCTCTGACTCCCAGGTCACTGTCTAAAAGTGTGCCCATCATAAGTGATCCTTGCCGCATCAGAAGATGCAGACTTGCAACTATCCCCATGCAAGTTCTAGTCCCAGGGCAGTGTTCAATTGTACCTCCCCCATTCCTTGCAATACAAGCGCAAGTATGCAGCCTGCCACCCACCCACCCCCAGGCTGCAATACCATACTGCTTGCTTGCTTGCACTTTATATTGGGCCTTTTAGGCATGTGGAGGCGGAATCTGGCCACCACGCCATGGCTGTGTCGGTGGCCTGGTATCCATACTCAGTCCCCAGCCGCTTGGTGGCCTTGTGTCCCCGCTTGCTCCCCAGCCTCCAGGGGGTGGCCGGGTGTCCATACTCGGTCCCCAGCCACCCCTATTTGTCCCGGTAACCTTTCCCACACTTTTCTTAGCCTGGCCTGCTTTAGGGCAGCATTGGCCGAGCCCACCGGACTATCAGACTCCTCCGGTGGGCCCTGGCTTCTCCATCAGGGGAGTTGAGAGTGCCAAGGTGAGGAGCATGATGAGGATGATAGAAGTTAGCATCTGCTTTGTTTTGTTGTAATGCAAGCGCATGTATGTAGTAGCGGCTAGGCCTGAGGTGGTCAGCGTTTTGGCGCATATCCTACCTCCTCCGAGGATGGCTGGATGTTTTCCTGCTACTATCCAATTTCTATGACTCCCGTTAAAACAAAGCTTCAGGTGATAAATGATGGATGAGGTAGTGGCAAAGGAGAAAGAGCAGGAGGAACAGGGACCATTCACATCAATATCAGGCCAGTCAACCAGATATGTCTTGTAGGATATGTTTCTGTAACAAAAGGAGCGGTTCGGCTAAACAGTTATAGGGCATACAGTGAGTGCAATGCCTACCAAAAATTTCGAGGCACTACAATGCCCCTTGGAAATGACATGGAGGTCAGAGGGCATTAACTAAACCTTTTTTTCCATTTATAGCAACTGGGTCTCCTGTGCACTGTTGGCCTAAGCAGTGAATGGAAGGCTTTCCAAAAATCATGAGGAACTGCAATGCCCCTTACAAGAGCCATGTGTGGCACCCCAGGGGTCTGGTCACCACAGTAATAGAGATATTACGTCGGAGAGCAAGTGGGAGGTTTCCTGGTCAGGATCCCTTAAACATGCAACATCTTCCTGCCCCAGTCCTGGGAGGGGAGAATTCTGCCCTTATAAACTGGATCTGGGGCGGGGTTGAGTGAGTCAGAGAACAGAGAACAGTCAGAGTCAGAGTGAGAGCAAGGGAAAGTAACAGCAAGGAGCTCTGTAGGAGCTAGGAGCTAAAGACCAGGGGCTGGAAGCTGAGCAGAGCTCGCCCTGGCAGAAGACAATAGGAACCAGACACAGGAGTCTGAGGCTGTGAGGACTTATATATCCAGCAGCAGAAACCAGCCGGCGGGGGATTTCAGGTCCTCTGGCCATAGAAGCCCGGAGGCTCAGTCACAAGCAAGGGACCAGCACCGCCGTCGTGGAGCGGAGGCTAACAGAAGGCCCCAAGTCACCAGCCATACGGGTGAGCACTACACGGTACACTCAGGGACGTGGGCTACTTCTACCCGCTTACAGCAAGGTAGCCAGGTAGAGTGCAGACAGACAGGGAGGCCTACAACCCCACCTGGCCAGGGGAACTCCTGCTTGCTCACAGACTGACCAGGCCTCTTATGCTAGCCAGTACTCCCGGGAGGGTCTACCTTATAATCATCAGTAAAGACCCTGAACTGCACTGCAAAGACTCTGAGTCATTCCTGCTGCGCTCGTGCACCATCACCCCCATCATCCACACTCTCTGCCCTGAGGCTATACTGCTCCCGTGGGGAGTTATCCCATTCTCTGCTGCGCACACAACACCAGCCTCAGCGGTCTGCCTCGCAGTGGTGGTACTCCCTGACCGCAATCCACAGGTGGCGCAGTCGGACAATTAACCTCAAAACCTGAGAAAGACTGCCACTGGTTTGACCAGCCTGAGCCACGGGACCGGGTCACCGCCACGGAGACTACAGACCCCAGAGACCCGGCATCGGGTATCCCACACACGTGTACACACGGCCCAGGGGGCGCGTCACATGCAGTACAGCATATTACAAACATAAGTCCCATTATTGGGGAGTGGGTCTCCCATAGTATTTGCTTATGCCTTGCAAGCAAAAGCTGCCAAAAATTAGGATGGAGCAACTTGCAATGCCCCTTACAAGAGCCATTCAGTACAGCATATTACAAACATAAATCCCATTATTGGGGAGAGGGTCTCCCATAGTATTTGCTTATGCCTTGCAAGCAAAAGCAGCAAAAAATTAGGACGGAGCAACTTGCAATGCCCCTTACAAGAGCCATGCAGTACAGCATATTACAAACATAAGTCCCATTATTGGGGAGTGGGTCTCCCATAGTATTTGCTTATGCCTTGCAAGCAAAAGCAGCAAAAAATTAGGACGGAGCAACTTGCAATGCCCCTTACAAGAGCCATGCAGTACAGCATCTTACAAACATAAGTCCCATTATTGGGAGTGGGTCTGCCATAGTATTTGCTTATGCCTTGCAAGCAAAAGCTGCCAAAAATTAGGACGGAGCAACTTGCAATGCCCCTTAGAAGAGCCATGCAGTAAAGCATATTACAAACATAAGTCCCATTATTGGGGAGTGGGTGTCCCATAGTATTTGCTTATGCCTTGCAAGCAAAAGCTGCCAAAAATTAGGACGGAGCAACTTGCAATGCCCCTTACAAGAGCCATGCAGTACAGCATATTACAAACATAAGTCCCATTATTGGGGAGTGGGTCTCCCATAGTATTTGCTTATGCCTTGCAAGCAAAAGCTGCCAAAAATTAGGACGGAGCAACTTGCAATGCCCCTTACAAGAGCCATGCAGTACAGCATATTACAAACATAAGTCCCATAATTGGGGAGTGGGTCTCCCATAGTATTTGCTTATGCCTTGCAAGCAAAAGCTGCCAAAAATTAGGACGGAGCAACTTGCAATGCCCCTTACAAGAGCCATGCAGTGCAGCATATTACAAACATAAGTCCCATTATTGGGGAGTGGGTCTCCCATAGTATTTGCTTATGCTTTCCAAGCAAAAGCTGCCAAAAATTAGGATGGAGCAACTTGCAATGCCCCTTACAAGAGCCATGCAGTACAGCATATTACAAACATAAGTCCCATTATTGGGGAGTGGGTGTCCCATAGTATTTGCTTATGCCTTGCAAGCAAAAGCTGCCAAAAATTAGGACGGAGCAACTTGCAATGCCCCTTACAAGAGACATGCAGTACAGCATATTACAAAAATAAGTCCCATTATTGGGGAGTGGGTGTCCCATAGTATTTGCTTATGCCTTGCAAGCAAAAGCTGCCAAAAATTAGGACGGAGCAACTTGCAATGCCCCTTACAAGAGCCATGCAGTACAGCATATTACAAACATAAGTCCCATTATTGGGGAGTGCGTCTCCCATAGTATTTGCTTATGCCTTGCAAGCAAAAGCTGCCAAAAATTAGGACGGAGCAACTTGCAATGCCCCTTACAAGAGCCATGCAGTACAGCATATTACAAACATAAGTCCCATTATTGGGGAGTGCGTCTCCCATAGTATTTGCTTATGCCTTGCAAGCAAAAGCTGCCAAAAATAAGGACGGAGGAACTTGTAATGCTGGCACCCTGGTGGTATAGTGGTGGTGGAGGCTGAGGATATGGAGAAGAAGATAAAACAGCCGAAACGAGGAAGCGTATACCCATGTGCGGGTGTGAAGCGGTGCATGTGAATACACCTCCCGAAATAACACAGTGGATTTGACTTTATGTTACTCTGCTGTCATTTGGTGGTGATGAGAAGTCTGGCCCAATCCAGCCCTTGTTCATTTTGATAAGGGTCAGCTTGTCAGCATTGTCAGTTGACAGGCGAGTGCGCTTATCAGTTATAATTCCCCCAGCGGCACTAAAACCACGCTCCAATAACACGCTAGCGGCAGGGCAGGCCAGGACCTCCAAGGCGTACAGAGCGAGTTCATTCCAAGTGTCCAGCTTGGATACCCAATAATTAAAAGGCACAGAGGAATCACAGAGGACGCTGGTACGGTCGGCAAGGTACTCCCTCACCATCTTTTGAAACTTTCCACTCCTTGTGAGAGTACCCCGCGCCTCAGGATCTGTAAGCTGGGCGGGTGTCAGAAAACTGTCCCAGAATGTTGACAGTGTTCCCCTGTCTCTGCTGGATTGGAGCTGCATCTCTCTCGCCTGTACGCCTTGGTTGGGCAACGAACTGTGACCTCTGCCGCTAGCGTGTTCAGATGGGAATTTTTTTAAGAGTTCTGCAGCAAGGGCCTTCTGGTACTGCCCCATTTTTGTAGACCTCTCCACCTCAGGAATAAGAGAGTGAAAGTTCTCCTTGTAGCGGGGGTCTACAAGTGTCACCAACCAGTAATGACTGTCACCCAAAATTTTGAGAACGGAGGGTCATGGGAAAGGCAGCGTAACATAAACTCAGCCATGCGTGCCAGACTACTAACAGGCAAGACTTCCGTGTCCTCACCAAGAGGATGACTGACCATGCTCTCCTCCTCCTCCTTCGTTCTTTTTGCCATTCATGGTATTGATAACATTCTTGTCCAGCACCACATTTCAAAGGTGTCGATTCTTTTTCTGTCTTGTTTCTTTATCGTCCAGGTATCACATTAAGGCAGCGTAACATAAAGTCAGCCGTGCGTGCCAGACTGGTAATGGGCAAGATTTCCGTGTCCTCACCAAGATGACGACTGACCATGCTCTCCTCCTCCTCCTCTTCCTCCTCCCCCCTGTCCTCAGGCCACCCACGCTGAACCGATGGTATGACACTTGTACAGGTGCTACCGTTTACAACGCATGATAGCAGCTCCTGTTCTTCCTCCTCCTCCTCCTCCTCTCCCTCATTGTCCCCCAATGCACGTTGGGATGAGATGAGGCTGGGCTGTGTGTAATCGCTCGCTACGGCTTCTTGATCCATCTCATCATACTCTGACTTCAATGCCTCCTCTTTAATTCTCTGCAGAGAGCGTTGCAAAAGACAGACAAGTGGGATGCTGACACTAATGATGGCGTCATCGCCACTCACCATCTTGATGGCCTCCTCAAAGTTTGTCAGGATGGTACATATGTCAGACATCCAGGTCCACTCCTGAGGTCTTATGTGTGGAGTCTGACCTGAATATCGACAGCCTTGTTGCAGCTGGTACTCCACAACTGCTCTCTTCTCCTCACAAATCCTTTGCAACATGTAGAGGGTAGAGTTCCAACGTGTGGGAAAATCACACACCAGTTGGTGTGCCAGAAGCTGCAAACGCTGCTGCAACACAGCAAGGGAGGCGGAAGCTGTAGCCGACTTGTGAAAATGAGCTGACAGGCGGCGTACTTTGACGAGCAGATCTGGCAACTCGGGGTACGATTTAAGAAACCGCTGAACCACGAGGCTAAGCACATGAGCCAGGCATGGTACGTGTGTGATCTCACCTCGCCTCAGAGCCGCCACCAGGTTACGGTCATTGTCACACACGACCATGCCGGGATGTAGGTTCAGCGGTCTCAGCCACAGATCTGACTGCTCTTTCACAGCTGTCCACTAGTGTTGAGCCACCCCCTTAGTGTTCGAGTTCGGTTCGGTTCGTCGAACACCTTCGAACACCGTTAAAAATAATGGCAGGCAAACAAAAACACATAGAAACACATAGAAAATACCTTCAAAGGTGTCCAAAAGCTGACAAACTGCTCAGAAGACACAACTAACACATGGAAAAGTGACAAGTACATATAGTCATGCGAAAAGAAAAGAGGTGGAGGAGTAAAAGGAGGGGGAGACACAGATATAGGCATGTCATGCCCTTCTAAAATCCAAAAAGTGAGAAGCCGACACATTCAGTCCGCTCCTGCCCGTGCCACCTCCGTGTCGCCGGGTTTGTGCCAGAGCCGCGGTGAACCCTGACGGCCAGCCCCCCTCTCCCAATACTGGTGCCTGTCCGCTGGTGGGTCGAGCGAGCCCCCCTGTGGTGGAGGCAGCTCTAAGCTTTTTAATTTAAATTGTCTCTCTAATTTGAATGAATACACTTTAAATCCATTTACAAGGATCTATTGGAGGGCAAGTCTCATGCCAGCAGCCGCGTAATTCCAGCTCCAGTAGCGTCCACTAAAGCTGCTGAAGTTAAAAAGCTTTTATAAGGATCGAGCTTGGCTGTCCACCGCAAGGCATCCTACTGCCAGTCCCAGCCCCTATGCCTTGGGGTGCCTCCTGATGCTCTTCACTGAGTATCCCGTGGTCCCGAAGCATTTCCTTTGAAAAAATTAAGTGTCCAAACTACAGGTGGTGTAGCTTGCTTAACAGCCGGGATAATCCGCTGACTAGCAGACACTGCTACTAGGCACAAAGTATTTCCTGGGCTAGATGCAGTTAAAAATTTGTAATTAGATACTCTCGTTGGATGCTGAGAAAGCATTCCATAGAGTCTCCTGGCACGCCATATATGATTCTCTTAAAAAGCTTGGGGTAGGGGTCTAGGGGACCCTTTTATAGCCAAAATCACGGCCCTGTATCACAATACGTCACCTAGGCTGAAGATAAATGGAACTGTAGCACCCTGAGGGCTCGGTTGCTACAGAGGTATTGCACCTCACCCAGAGGTGTGATATCTCACTCTCGGGTAAGGATGGAGTGTGGATCAGGACCCGACACCTGCATGCATTACACCACATTGCCGTGGGGCAGGGCGACCAATATGCCTCTGAGATGGGCACGACAGTCCCTGTCCCTGGCTGGAGTGGGGGGAGGGAACACTGAGGAAGGGGAACCCTGTAGTGCAGGAGCAGGGAGGAAGCAGTTCCTGGGTGCATTGAGAAGGGAGTATAAAAGGTGGGCACCATCTTAGTTCAGTGCAGAGAAGTCTGAGCAGAAGTGGCAGGGAGCAGGGGCTCTGCATGAGCTCTGCTCCGGAGGCGGGCCTAGTAACAGAGGCCCAGGCCTGGAAGAGGGAGAAGGAAGGAAGAGTAGCGGAGAAGGCTCCAGGAATGAGGAATGAAGGGATCCCAGGGGTGCGGACGGGCGAGTCTCCACCGCATGCCCGAATCCACCTGCGTGGAGGGGTCAGGCAAAAGGGGGAGACCGGTCCCCGAAACTAGTGGAGGCAGGAAACGACCCTCAGCTAGAAACCGGAGGCTGTGACATTTTATGTGGCGCAGCCCCTCGCTACACCCGCTAGGAAGGCACCACATAGGGTCAGGGAAACTGGCGCCAAGTTTACCAAGAGGAGGCCCGAGGCAGCCGGACAGAAGGGTTGGTAAGAAAGGCCAGACAAAGGACACACAAAGGGGGTCCTGTGAAGCGCTCCAAAGTTATCTGGGAGTTGTCTGAGCCCCTCACCTGGTGAGCACAGTACGACGTGGGCAGCCGTTACCTGCAGACGTGGTCTGGATAATAAGAACTGTGAGTAAAGGCCCTGGACTGCATCACTGACTCCGTGTCTTTACTGCTGCTGCCCTGCACCATCACCCCCATCCTCCGCATACACTGCCCTGAGGCTATACTCCTCCCGTGGGGAGTTATGCTACGCTCTGCTGCACCCACAACACCAGCCTCAGCGGTCTGCCCTGCAGCAGCGGTTCACTCTGACTGCAATCCACGGTCGCGTAGTCGGACATTTAAACATCAAAACCACATAAATAGTTCCGCCACTGGTTTGACCACCCTGAGCCACGGAACCGGGTCGCCGCCACGAAGACTACAACCACCAGCATCCACCAAAAAGGGTCTGGCTCCGGGTGTCCCAAGGCCCAGGGGGTGCATCAGAACATTTTCATCACCTTTCACAATCACCAATGGGACAAGGCAGGGATGTCCTCTGTCCCCTCTCTTATACATCCTAGTGACGGAGCACCTGCTCTCATCAATTCGCCATAACCCCAATATTAGGTGGATTGAGGTGGGAGGCACCGAGTACAAGTGCTCTCTATTTGCTAATGATGTCCTAGTATATATCACTCAATCACATATATCCATCCATGCTGTTATGGCTGAAATAGATAACTTTGTTACATGGTCAAATTTTAAAACCAATGCAGCGAAGTCTGAGGCCCTCGATGTCTCCCTCCCCAAATCCATATAGGATTCCATCCAGTCCAACTTTCCCTTTGCCTGGCCCTCACAGGGTATCAAATACTTAGGAATTCCTATTCATAGAGACCTCTCCCATCTATGTTATCTTAATTTTGGGCCCTTTATTGAACAACTCCATACAGACCACGGTTGGCAAGTTAGAACTGTAAGATTCACTACGTGAACCACTGGTGTTTTGTGGAAAAGCACATGTACACTGTGTTCCAAATTATTATGCAAAAAGTGTTTAGGAGTAATAAGGGAAGAATTTGTTTGTTTGTCAATTAAACTCATTGATGGTGATGTGTGTCAGGGCTCTTTATATCACTGTAAGCAATTGCAGACACCTGTGCTAATTAGTTTGGCAGGTGTGTCCAATGAAAGGCAAGACTACTTAAGAAGGCTGTCTCACATTATTAAGCAGCCTACATTTTCTGCCAAAATGGGAAAGAAAAAGGATGTGTCGGCTGCTGAGAAGCAACAAATTGTGGAGTGTTTAGGTCAAGGCATGACTACAATCAACATTTGCGATGATCAGGATGAAGTGTCTTGGCAATCAAGAAGTATGTAGCTGATTCACAGTAGAGATGAGCGTTGTTCTACTTGAACTGTTCGCCAATCTTAAATTCGAGCTGTTTTGGGCGGTGTTCGAGCCGTTCGGCGAACACGAACAATTTGAGAAAAATTCGGCTGTTTGAGGTTATGTTCGATAACTGTTCGTGCACCAAAATCATAACTGGATTTTTTCTCAGTAATGATGAAAATTAATGTTAATACGCAGTTTGAGTGTACAGCGGGGTGGGGGGAGGGGCAGGGGATGGATCTCTGCAGGAACAATGAAGATCTCCATTTTTTTTTTCTCTTTCCCGCATTTACAGTGGGGAGGTGCAATCTGTCAGCCTATCAGCAGCGCACACACGGAGCAAAGTGCTTTTTTTCACACAAGCAAGGGCATGTGTCATTGGCAGTGTATGTCACATGTCCTTGCCCTATAAGACCGAGCCATTTTCCCCGTCGCCACCATTTTCTCACTGCTGCAGCTGCGTGTTAGACGGCACCGCTGTTGCTGTGTGCGCTATACCTTGTTAATTTCAAGTCAATTTTCACGCAAATCTACAGATAGCTTGGGAGTAGGGAATAGTTGTGATTGCAGTCCTTTTAAGGACTAGGTTACAGCATTTCCTACGACTTTTATCAGGCATGTCTGTGCTCTTAAATAGATAGATTGTGGGAGTAAAGACTATTTGTAATTGGAGTCCTTTTCAGGACTAGGTTACATCAGTTCCTATCAGTTTTTGACAGGCAGGTCTGTGCCAGTGCTGTGCAAGTTTTTTTCACAGCATTTGGCTGAATCTAGCAAAGCTAATCCTTTTTGGCCTATTGCAGAGTGTGTTAGTCAGTGGAGTAGCCTATCTGTGTTGCAAGATATACCACCTGTGTATAGAATACCAATTTTTTTACTGCACCTAGTGAAGTAAAATCTTTTGGGCATAGCATCATTCTATTAGTCCATCTATACTGACCTCCATCAGGTTGCAAATTGAATATAATTTTTTTCTGCATCTAGCTCTGAAAAAATATTGGGCTTCTAGCTGTGTGTGGAACTTGTTGTATTAGTCCATCTATACTGACCTCCATCAGGTTGCAAACTGCATATATTTTTTTCTTCATCTACCTCTGAAAAAATATTGGGCTTCTAGCTGTGTGTGGGACTTGTTCTATTAATCCATCTATACAAACCTCCATCAGGTTGCAAACTGAATATATTTTTTTCTGCATCTACCTCTGAAAAAATATTGGGCTTCTAGCTGTGTGTGGGACTTGTTGTATTAGTCCATCTATACTGACCTCCATCAGGTTGCAAACTGAATATATTTTTTTCTGCATCTACCTCTGAAAAAATATTGGGCTTCTAGCTGTGTGTGGGACTTGTTGTATTAGTCCATCTATACAGACCTCCATCAGGTTGCAAACTGAATATATTTTTTTCTGCATCTACCTCTGAAAAAATATTGGGCTTCTAGCTGTGTGTGGGACTTGTTGTATTAGTCCATCTATACTGACCTCCATCAGGTTGCAAACTGAATATATTTTTTTCTGCATCTACCTCTGAAAAAATATTGGGCTTCTAGCTGTGTGTGGGACTTGTTCTATTAATCCATCTATACAGACCTCCATCAGGTTGCAAACTGAATATATTTTTTTCTGCATCTACCTCTGAAAAAATATTGGGCCTCTAGCTGTGTGTGGGACTTGTTGTATTAGTCCATCTATACTGACCTCCATCAGGTTGCAAACTGAATATATTTTTTTCTGCATCTACCTCTGAAAAAATATTGGGCTTCTAGCTGTGTGTGGGACTTGTTCTATTAATCCATCTATACAGACCTCCATCAGGTTGCAAACTGAATATATTTTTTTCTGCATCTACCTCTGAAAAAATATTGGGCTTCTAGCTGTGTGTGGGACTTGTTGTATTAGTCCATCTATACTGACCTCCATCAGGTTGCAAACTGAATATATTTTTTTCTGCATCTACCTCTGAAAAAATATTGGGCTTCTAGCTGTGTGTGGGACTTGTTGTATTAGTCCATCTATACAGACCTCCATCAGGTTGCAAACTGAATATATTTTTTTCTGCATCTACCTCTGAAAAAATATTGGGCTTCTAGCTGTGTGTGGGACTTGTTGTATTAGTCCATCTATACTGACCTCCATCAGGTTGCAAACTGAATATATTTTTTTCTTCATCTACCTCTGAAAAAATATTGGGCTTCTAGCTGTGTGTGGGACTTGTTCTATTAATCCATCTATACAGACCTCCATCAGGTTGCAAACTGAATATATTTTTTTCTGCATCTACCTCTGAAAAAATATTGGGCCTCTAGCTGTGTGTGGGACTTGTTGTATTAGTCCATCTATACTGACCTCCATCAGGTTGCAAACTGAATATATTTTTTTCTGCATCTACCTCTGAAAAAATATTGGGCTTCTAGCTGTGTGTGGGACTTGTTCTCTTAATCCATCTATACAGACCTCCATCAGGTTGCAAACTGAATATATTTTTTTCTGCATCTACCTCTGAAAAAATATTGGGCTTCTAGCTGTGTGTGGAACTTGTTGTATTAGTCCATCTATACTGACCTCCATCAGGTTGCAAACTGAATATATTTTTTTCTGCATCTACCTCTGAAAAAATATTGGGCTTCTAGCTGTGCGTGGGACTTGTTCTATTAATACATCTATACAGACCTCCATCAGGTTGCAAACTGAATATATTTTTTTCTGCATCTACCTCTGAAAAAATATTGGGCTTCTAGCTGTGTGTGGGACTTGTTGTATTAGTCCATCTATACTGACCTCCATCAGGTTGCAAACTGAATATATTTTTTTCTGCATCTACCTCTGAAAAAATATTGGGCTTCTAGCTGTGTGTGGGACTTGTTCTATTAATCCATCTATACAGACCTCCATCAGGTTGCAAACTGAATATATTTTTTTCTGCATCTACCTCTGAAAATATATTTGGCCTTCTAGCAGTGTGTGGGACTTTCTCTATTAGTCCATCTATACTGACCTCCATCAGGTTGCAAATTAAAAATAATTTTTATCTGCATCTAGCTCTGAAAAAATATTTGGCCTTCTAGCAGTGTGTGGGACTTTCTCTATTAGTCCATCTATACTGACCTCCATCAGGTTGCAAATTAAAAATAATTTTTATCTGCATCTAGCTCTGAAAAAATATTTGGCCTTCTAGCAGTGTGTGGGACTTTCTCTATTAGTCCATCTATACTGACCTCCATCAGGTTGCAAATTGAATATAATTTTTTTCTGCATCTAACCCAGCCAATAGTTTTGGCCTAATACCACAGTTTGGCCACTCAGCTCTGCTCGGTTCCCATCCATTGTTATTTTGTGCAAACAACTCCAGAGTTGTTAATTAGTTAACCACCAAAATGAGTGGAAAAGGGCCTGCTGCTGGTGGAAAGGGGAATAGGCGTGTTGGGAAGGGGGAAAAAGGTTGTGTCCGTGGGGTAGGTGTTAAAGCAACAGTAACATCTGCAGAAGAAAGACCATCTTCCAGCCAAACTAAAATGTCTTCTTCTTTTAGCGGACAATGTGATAAGATCCCTTTCTTACGGCCACGCCAATAGCTACAAATTCTAGATGAGGCACAAAAACAGCAGGTGCTTCAACGGATATCAAGTGCTCCTTTAAGTGGGCTCTCCTCCACATCAACTTCAACATCACAAATACTCCAGTCCTCAAAGGTGTCTCCCCAATCGCACTTGCTTCCTCACAGCTCCCAAATCTCCAGCTGCCCGTCTGAGTATGAGGTAGAACAGATGGTTGAGTCTGCAGAGCTGTTTACTCATACTATAGCCTGGGAATCAGAGGTCGACTCCAGCGCTTCTGTGAATCCAGACGAGGAAATGATCTGCACTGATGCCCAGAATCTTTATGAGTCGGATCCAGGACCAGACGCAGAAGGTTCTGACCATAATGTAGACCCTCATTCCCAAACTGTAACTCCTGTTGGTGGAGACAATGAGGAAGACGATGATAAGACTCAAATACCTGATTGGAGCGACAACTTTAGTTTTTTGTCAGGGCAGGAACAGGTTGGCTCTGAGGACGACGGGTGTGATAACGCACAGGGTGATGATGATGAGGTAGGAGATCCCACTTACTGTCAACCCACAGTCAGCCAAGAGATGAGGTCAGCAGAGGAGGTGGAGGAAGATGCTAGTGACGACGAGGTCAGGTTGCGCCTTCCTGGACAGAGACGTAGTACTGGAAGCACGTCAACAACTGCATCCTCAAACACAACTCTGCCTCTCACCACAAGTCGTGGTGGCTCTTCAGGTCGCATGGGTGCTAAGCCTTGCATAGCCTGGGCATTTTTTCAGATCGATAAAGATGACCCAACTCGTGTTATCCGTAACACTTGTCAGCAAAAGCTAAGTAGAGGCCAAAAAATACATAGTTTGAGTACTTCATGCATGAACCGGCACATGGACATGAAGCATAAGTTGCAGTGGGAAGCTCAGTGTGCTACAATGCGGCCTAGCCGGCCGGGCCAACCACCGTCTGCCATATCTTGTGCATCCGCGGCCTCTTCATCCTCTGTGACTGGGGGGACAGCAGTCATACCTGTTTTGGGGCGCAGACCTGCCACCTCTTTACCCGCAACAGCCAGCGTGATTGGCAGGTCATCATTTTCTTTGGAGGTGGTAACACCAGCTGGTGTTGAGCGCTGTCCGACATCGATAGCACCACCTTTGGATCAAGGCAACCTAACATGTCCGCCTGCATCTTCCTCACAGACCGGCAGTTTGCCGGGGACACCCTTATCAACCCAGTCTAAACACAATAGCCAGCCCTCGGTCCCTCAGATGTGGACAAGTAAAAGACCATTTCCTCCTAGCCATGAGAAAGCTAAGAGGTTGAATTTCACCATCTGCAAGTTCTTGGCTACAGAAATGCTGCCTTTCCGCCTGGTGGACACAGAGGATTTTCGAGACCTTATGTCCGTCGCAGTGCCCCAGTACCAGATGCCCAGTCGGCACTACTTCTCAAAGAAAGGTGTGCCTGCGCTCCACCAGCATGTCGCACACAACATCACCGCTTCTTTGAGAATCTCTGTGTGTGACAGGGTGCATTTCACCACAGACACTTGGACGAGTAGGCATGGACAGGGGCATTACATGTCGCTGACTGGGCACTGGGTAACTATGGTGACAGCAGGACAAGGGGCTGCTGTCCAAGTCTTGCCGTCCCCACGAGTTGTGCGTCAATCCTCTTTATGTCAAAGTTCCTCCACTGCTTCTGCCTCCTCAACCTCCTCTCGGTCTTCCACCTGCACCCAAAGCGTGTCTGGTCATGCCACAAGCTTTCTAACTGCGCAGAAGGGATCCTGCACACCTCCTTACTATGCTGGCAGTAGGGCTCAACGTCATCAGGCGGTTTTTACATTGAAATGTCTGGGAAATGTGAGTCACACAGCTGAGGAGTTGTGGTCAGCTCTGGAGAACCAATTTCATGAATGGTTGTCTCCACTGGACCTGAAACCAGGGAAGGCCGTGTGCGACAATGCTGCAAACCTGGGTGCGGCCCTTCGCCGGGGCAATGTCACACACGTGCCTTGTATGGCTCACGTGTTGAACCTGGTTGTCCAGCAATTTTTAGCCCACTATCCCAGACTAGATGGCCTTCTGCAGAGGGCACGGTCGCTGTGTGCTCACTTCCGCCGTTCGCATCCCGCAGCTCAGCGACTTACATCTCTACAGAAGTCGTTGGGCCTGCCACATCACCGGCTAAAATGCGATGTGCCTACCCGGTGGAATTCAACTCTGCACATGTTGCAGCGACTGTGGCAGCACCGAAAAGCCCTGGTGCAATACGTTCTGACGTATAGCCTGGGCCAACGAGATCCAGAGGTGGGGCAAATCACGCTGGAGGAGTGGTCTCAGATCAGGGACCTATGCACCCTTCTGCACAGTTTTGAAATGGCGACGAAGATGTTTAGTGCTGACGATGCCATAATCAGCATGACTATTCCGGTGATTTACATGCTGGAGCACATGTTAAACAGAATTCGGAGTCAGGTGGTGGCACAAGAGGAGGTGGAGGAAGTAGAGGAGGAGGAGTTGTATGCGGAAGGGCTAACATCTGCAAGGTCCAGACGGTCGGCAGCACCAAGGCGGCAGGCATGTGAGGGTGGGGGAGATGGTTTTACCAAGGCGCATGGTAGCAGCCAAACTAGTGAGGAAGGTGCAGGAGCCCAGGAAGAAGTGGAGGACGAACTGATGGAAGACTCATCAGATGAGGGAGACCTTGATCACATTTCTGTTGTGCGAGGTTGGGGGGAGAGGACAGAGGAAGGAAGCATGATTGTTACCTCGCCACCAACACAACAGGGACTTGGTGCTCCTGGATGCGCAACACACATGAGTGCCTTCTTGCTGCACTACCTGCAACATGACCCTCGAATTGTGAGAATTAGAAATAATCCTGACTACTGGGTTGCCACACTGTTAGATCCCCGGTACAAAAGTAAATTTGCAGAAATTATTCCTGCCATAGAAAGGGATGCACGCATGCAGGAGTATCAGCAGAGACTGTTGCAGAATCTTACATGTGCTTTTCCACAAAATACCAGTGGTGCACGTAGTGAATCTCACAGTTCCAACTTGCCAACCGTGGGACCGTCAAGTGTTCAGCACTCAAACCGTAACAGAACCACAGTATCTGCTGGTAACATCAATTTTGCGGAATCATTTCACCACTTTTTTAGCCCATCCTTTGCAAGGCCACAGGAGACAAGAAGTCTGACACATAGTCAACGCCTAGAGACGATGGTACAGGAGTATCTCCAAGTAAACATTGAAGCCACGACTGTGTCACTGGACCCTTGCTCTTTTTGGGCTTCCAATCTGGATAAATGGCCGGAGCTAGCCACTTACGCCTTGGAGATCTTGTCATGCCCCGCAGCCAGCGTTCTGTCTGAACGTGTGTTCAGCGCTGCTGGTGGTGTGCTGACAGATAAGCGCACGCGGCTCTCCACTGATAATGTAGACAGACTCACGTTCATAAAGATGAACAAATCATGGATCCGAAACGACTTTTCTACCCCTGTGTCATCCTGGGGAGAGTAAAAGCTTGATGATTGGTTAAAATCACCCTACCAACCGTTTTAAGCTTTCAAATTACTAATCATGTTTATCTGTATCTTGGCTGGAAAATAATTTGGGCTTTGTAGCAGTGTGCAGCACTGATTCTATTAGGCCATCTATAATAAGCTCCACCAGATTTAAAATTACTAATCATGTTTATCTGTATCTTGACTGGAAAATAATTTGGGCTTTGTAGCAGTGTGCAGCACTGATCCTATTAGGCCATCTATACTAAAGCTTCACCAGATTTAAAATTAATAATAATTTTTAGCTGCATCTAGCCCGGAAAATAATTTTGGGGCTCCGAGATGCGCAAGACACATAAGTGCCTTCTTGCTGCACTACCTGTAGCATGACCCTCATATTGTCAGAATTCTAAGTAATCATGACTACTGGGTTGGCACACTCTTAGATCCCCCAAACTTTTCGATCAACCTTTTCATTTTAATAAAGACCAAAAAAATGGTCATTTTTGAAATTATAAGCATTAGCAGGTTGTTAGAAACTGAAATCAAACAGTTTTCAACTCAAAACTTTATTCTAGGTGATGTTACATTTTCACATAGGACCCCTTGTTCGAAAGGAGCTTCTGAACTCTCTCGTCCATTGAAATTGTCAGGTTTTGGATGGTTTCTGCTTCAATTGTTTTGCATGAGGACAGAATACCCTCCCAGAGCTGTTGCTTAGATGTGAACTGCCTCCCGCCATCATAGACACTCCTTTTAATGATGCTCCAAAGGTTCTGAATGGGGTAGAGGTCAGGGGAGCATGGGGGTCACACCATAAGTTTGTCCCCTTTTATGCTCATATCAGCCAGAGATGCAGATGTTTTATGTGCAGCATGAGATGGTGCATTATCATGCAGAAAAATGATCTTGCTGTGAAATACACGGTTCTTCTTCTTGAACCATGGCAGGAAGTGCTGTTTGAGAAAATCCACATACATTATGGAGTTCATCTTTAGCGCCTTCAGGGATCCTAAAGGGGCCGACAATCTCTCTCCCCATGATTCCAGCCCAAAACATTACTCCACCTCCTCCTTGTTGGCGCTGTAGCCGTGTTTGCTTGGGGTGTCCATCAACCAGCCATCCTCCACTCCATCCATCTGGACCATCGAGCGCTGCACGGAACTCATCCGTGAACAAAACAGTTTTGAAATCAGTCTTCATGTAATGTTTGGCCCACTGGAGCCGTTTCTGCTTGTGTGAAGTGGATAGAGGAGGTCGACAGGATGGCGTATGCACAGCTGCAAACCTCTGAAGGACCCTGCATCTTGTTGTTCGGGGGACGTTGGAGGCACAAGCAGCTTCAAAAACTTGTCTGCTGCTATGACAAGGCTTTTTTGCCGCTACTCTTTCAACCTGACGTAATTGCCTGTAGGAAAGAGTCCTCAATTTGCCCTTATCAGCACGCACACGTGTGTACTGTGAATCAGCTACATACTTCTTGATTGCCAAGACACTTCATCCTGATCATCGCACAATGTTGATTGTAGTCATGCCTTGACCTAAACACTCCACAATTTGTTGCTTCTCAGCAGCCGACACATCCTTTTTCTTTCCCATTTTGGCAGAAAATGTAGGCTGCTTAATAATGTGAGACAGCCTTCTTAAGTAGTCTTGCCTTTCATTGGACACACCTGCCAAACTAATTAGCACAGGTGTCTGCAATTGCTTACAGTGATATAAAGAGTCCTGACACACATCACCATCAATGAGTTTAACTGACAAACAAACAAATTCTTCCCTTATCACTCCTAAACACTTTTTGCATAATAATTTGGAACACAGTGTACATGTGCTTTTCCACAAAACACCAGTGGTTCACGTAGTGAATCTTACAGTTCTAACTTGCCAACCGTGGTCTGTATGGAGTTGTTCAATAAAGGGCCCAAAATTAAGATAACATAGATGGGAGAGGTCTCTATGAATAGAAATTCCTAAGTATTTGATACCCTGTGAGGGCCAGGCAAAGGGAAAGTTGGACTGGATGGAATCCTATATGGATTTGGGGAGGGAGACATCGAGGGCCTCAGACTTCGCTGCATTGATTTTAAAATTTGACCATGTAACAAAGTGATCTATTTCAGCCATAACAGCATGGATGGATATATGTGATTGAGTGATATATACTAGGACATCATCAGCAAATAGAGAGCACTTGTACTCGGTGCCTCCCACCTCAATCCACCTAATATTGGGGTTATGGCGAATTGATGAGAGCAGGTGCTCCGTCACTAGGATGTATAAGAGAGGGGACAGAGAACATCCCTGCCTTGTCCCATTGGTGATTGTGAAAGGTCATGAAAATGTTCTGACGCGCCCCCTGGGCCTTGGGACACCCGGAGCCGGACCCTTTTTGGTGGATGCTGGTGGTTGTAGTCTCCGTGGCGGCAACCCGGTTCCGTGGCTCAGGGCGGTCAAACCAGTGGCGGAACTATTTATGTGGTTTTGATGTTTAAATGTCCGACTACGCCACCCGTGGATTGCGGTCAGAGTGAACCGCCGCTCCAGGGCAGACCGCTGAGGCTGGTGTTGTGGGTGCAGCAGAGCGTAGCATAACTCCCCACGGGAGGAGTATAGGCGCAGGGCAGTGTATGCGGAGGATGGGGGTGATGGTGCAGGGCAGCAGCAGTAATGACACAGAGTCAGTGATGCAGTCCAGGGCCTTTACTCACAGTTCTTATTATCCAGACCAAGTCTGCAGGTAACGGCTGCCCACGCCGTACTGTGCTCACCAGGTGAGGGGCTCAGACAACTCCCAGATAACTTTGGAGTGCTTCACAGGACCCCCTTTGTGTGTCCTTTGTCTGGCCTTTCTTACCAACCCCTCTGTCCGGCTGCCTCGGGCCTCCTCTTGGTAAACTTGGCGCCAGTTTCCCTGACCCTATGTGGTGCCTTCCTAGCGGGTGTAGAGAGGGGCTGCGCCACATAAAATGTCACAGCCTCCTGTTTCTAGCTGAGGGTCGTTTCCTGCCTCCACTAGTTTCGGGGACCGGTCTCCCCCTTTGGCCTGACCCCTCCACGCAGGTGAATTCGGGCGTGCGGTGGCGACTCGCCCGTCCGCACCACTGAGATCCCTTCGTTCCTCGTTCCTGGAGCCTTCTCCGCTCCTCTTCCTTCCTTCTCCCTCTTCCAGGCCTGGGCCTCTGTTACTAGGCCCGCCTCCGGAGCAGAGCTCATGCAGAGCCCCTGCTCCCTGCCACTTCTGCTCAGACTTCTCTGCACTGAACTAAGATGGTGCCCACCTTTTATACTCCCTTCTCAATGCACCCAGGAACTGCTTCCTCCCTGCTCCTGCACTACAGGGTTCCCCTTCCTCAGTGTTCCCTCCCCCCACTCCAGCCAGGGACAGGGACTGTCGTGCCCATCTCAGGGGCATATTGGTCGCCCTGCCCCACGGCAATGTGGTGTAATGCATGCAGGTGTCGGGTCCTGATCCACACTACATCCTTACCTGAGAGTGAGATATCACACCTCTGGGTGAGGTGCAATACCTCTGTAGCAACCGAGCCCTCAGGGTGCTACAGTTCCATTTATCTTCAGCCTAGGTGACGTATTCCAATACAGGGCCGTGATTTTGGCTATAAAAGGGTCCCCTAGACCCCTACCCCAAGCTTTTTAAGAGAATCATATATGGCGTGCCAGGAGACTCTATGGAATGCTTTCTCAGCATCCAACGAGAGTATCTAATTACAAATTTTTAACTGCATCTAGCCCAGGAAATACTTTGTGCCTAGTAGCAGGGTCTGCTAGTCAGCGGATTATCCCGGCTGTTAAGCAAGCTACACCACCTGTAGTTTGGACACTTCATTTTTTCAAAGGAAATGCTTCGGGACCACGGGATACTCAGTGAAGAGCATCAGGAGGCACCCCAAGGCATAGGGGCTCGAACTGGCAGTAGGATGCCTTGCGGTGGACAGCCGAGCTCGATCCTTATAAAAGCTTTTTAACTGCAGCAGCTTTAGTGGACGCTACTGGAGCTGGAATTACGCGGCTGCTGGCATGAGACTTGCCCTCCAATAGATCCTTGTAAATGGATTTAAAGTGTATTCATTCAAATTAGAGAGACAATTTAAATTAAAAAGCTTAGAGCTGCCTCCACCACAGGGGGCCTCACTCGACCCACCAGCGGACAGGCACCAGTATTGGGAGAGGGGGGCTGGCCGTCAGGGTTCACCGCGGCTCTGGCACAAACCCGGCGACACGGAGGTGGCACGGGCAGGAGCGGACTGAACGTGTCGGCTTCTCACTTTTTGGATTTTAGAAGGGCATGACATGCCTATATCTGTGTCTCCCCCTCCTTTTACTCCTCCACCTCTTTTCTTTTCGCATGACTATATGTACTTGTCACTTTTCCATGTGTTAGTTGTGTCTTCTGAGCAGTTTGTCAGCTTTTGGACACCTTTGAAGGTGTTTTCTATGTGTTTCTATGTGTTATTGCTTGCCTGCCATTGGTTTTAACGGTGTTCGAAGGTGTTCGACGAACAGTTCGACGAACAGTTCGGCGAACACACGGGTGTTCGACGAACCGAACCGAACTCGAACACTACGGGGGTGGCTCAACACTAATTCACAGTACACACGTGTGCATGCTGATAAGGGCAAATTGAGGACTCTTTCCTACAGGCAATTACGTCAGGTTAAAAGAGCAGTGGCAAAAAAGCCTTGTCATAGCAGCAGACAAGTTTTTGAAGCTGCTGGTGCCTCCAACGTCCCCCGAACAACAAGATGCAGGGTCCTTCAGAGGTTTGCAGCTGTGCATACGCCATCCTGTCGACCTCCTCTATCCACTTCACACAAGCAGAAACGGCTCCAGTGGGCAAAACATTACATGAAGACTGATTTCAAAACTGTTTTGTTCACGGATGAGTGCTGTGCAGCGCTCGATGGTCCAGATGGATGGAGTGGAGGATGGCTGGTTGATGGACACCACACGCAAACATGGCTACAGCACCAACAAGGAGGAGGTGGAGTAATGTTTTGGGCTGGAATCATGGGGAGAGAGATTGTCGGCCCCTTTAGGATCCCTGAAGGCGCTAAAGATGAACTCCATAATGTATGTGGATTTTCTCAAACAGCACTTCCTGCCATGGTTCAAGAAGAAGAACCGTGTATTTCACAGCAAGATCATTTTTTTGCATGATAATGCACCATTTCATGCTGCACATAAAACATCTACATCTCTGGCTGATATGGGCATAAAAGGGGACAAACTTATGGTGTGACCCCCATGCTCCCCTGACCTCTACCCCATTCAGAACCTCTGGAGCATCATCAAAATGAGTGTCTATGATGGCGGGAGGCAGTTCACATCTAAGCAACAGCTCTGGGAGGGTATTCTGTCCTCATGCAAAACAATTGAAGCAGAAACCATCCAAAACCTGACAAATTCAATGGACGAGAGAGTTCAGAAGCTCCTTTCGAACAAGGGGTCCTATGTGAAAATGTAACATCACCTAGAATAAAGTTTTGAGTTGAAAACTGTTTGATTTCAGTTTCTAATAACCTGCTAATGCTTATAATTTCAAAAATGACAATTTTTTTGGTCTTTATTAAAATGAAAAGGTTGATCGAAAAGTTTGGGGGATCTAAGAGTGTGGCAACCCAGTAGTCATGATTACTTCGAATTCTGACAATATGAGGGTCATGTTGCAGGTAGTGCAGCAAGAAGGCACTTATGTGTCTTGCGCATCTCGGAGCCCCAAAATTATTTTCCGGGCTAGATGCAGCTAAAAATTATTATTAATTTTAAATCTGGTGGAGCTTAGTATAGATGGCCTAATAGGATCAGTGCTGCACACTGCTACAAAGCCCAAATTATTTTCCAGCCAAGATACAGATAAACATGATTAGTAATTTTAAATCTGGTGGAGCTTATTATAGATGGCCTAATAGAATCAGTGCTGCACACTGCTACAAAGCCCAAATTATTTTCCAGCCAAGATACAGATAAACATGATTAGTAATTTGAAAGCTTAAAACGGTTGGTAGGGTGATTTTAACCAATCATCAAGCTTTTACTCTCCCCAGGATGACACAGGGGTAGAAAAGTCGTTTCGGATCCATGATTTGTTCATCTTTATGAACGTGAGTCTGTCTACATTATCAGTGGAGAGCCGCGTGCGCTTATCTGTCAGCACACCACCAGCAGCGCTGAACACACGTTCAGACAGAACGCTGGCTGCGGGGCATGACAAGATCTCCAAGGCGTAAGTGGCTAGCTCCGGCCATTTATCCAGATTGGAAGCCCAAAAAGAGCAAGGGTCCAGTGACACAGTCATGGCTTCAATGTTTACTTGGAGATACTCCTGTACCATCGTCTCTAGGCGTTGACTATGTGTCAGACTTCTTGTCTCCTGTGGCCTTGCAAAGGATGGGCTAAAAAAGTGGTGAAATGATTCCGCAAAATTGATGTTACCAGCAGATACTGTGGTTCTGTTACGGTTTGAGTGCTGAAGACTTGACGGTCCCATGGTTGGCAAGTTGGAACTGTGAGATTCACTACGTGCACCACTGGTGTTTTGTGGAAAAGCACATGTAAGATTCTGCAACAGTCTCTGCTGATACTCCTGCATGCGTGCATCCCTTTCTATGGCAGGAATAATTTCTGCAAATTTACTTTTGTACCGGGGATCTAACAGTGTGGCAACCCAGTAGTCAGGATTATTTCTAATTCTCCCAATTCGAGGGTCATGTTGCAGGTAGTGCAGCAAGAAGGCACTCATGTGTGTTGCGCATCCAGGAGCACCAAGTCCCTGTTGTGTTTGTGGCGAGGTAACAATCATGCTTCCTTCCTCTGTCCTCTCCCCCCAACCTCGCACAACAGAAATGTGATCAAGGTCTCCCTCATCTGATGAGTCTTCCATCAGTTCGTCTTCCACTTCTTCCTGGGCTCCTGCACCTTCCTCACTAGTTTGGCTGCTACCATGCGCCCTGGTAAAACCATCTCCCCACCCTCACATGCCTGCCGCCTTGGTGCTGCCGACCGTCTGGACCTTGCAGATGTTAGCCCTTCCGCATACAACTCCTCCTCCTCTACTTCCTCCACCTCCTCTTGTGCCACCACCTGACTCCAAATTCTATTTAACATGTGCTCCAGCATGTAAATCACCGGAATAGTCATGCTGATAATGGCATCGTCAGCACTAAACATCTTCGTCGCCATTTCAAAACTGTGCAGAAGGGTGCATAGGTCCCTGATCTGAGACCACTCCTCCAGCGTGATTTGCCCCACCTCTGGATCTCGTTGGCCCAGGCTATACGTCAGAACGTATTGCACCAGGGCTTGTCGGTGCTGCCACAGTCGCTGCAACATGTGCAGAGTTGAATTCCACTGGGTAGGCACATCGCATTTTAGCCGGTGAAGTGGCAGGCCCAACGACTTCTGTAGAGATGTAAGTCGCTGAGCTGCGGGATGCGAACGGCGGAAGTGAGCACACAGCGACCGTGCCCTCTGCAGAAGGCCATCTAGTCTGGGATAGTGGGCTAAAAATTGCTGGACAACCAGGTTCAACACGTGAGCCATACAAGGCATGTGTGTGACATTGCCCCGGCGAAGGGCCGCACCCAGGTTTGCAGCATTGTCGCACACGGCCTTCCCTGGTTTCAGGTCCAGTGGAGACAACCATTCATGAAATTGGTTCTCCAGAGCTGACCACAACTCCTGAGCTGTGTGACTCACATTTCCCAGACATTTCAAAGTAAAAACCGCCTGATGACGTTGAGCCCTATTGCCAGCATAGTAAGGAGGTGTGCAGGATCCCTTCTGCGCAGTTAGAAAGCTTGTGGCATGACCAGACAGGCTTTGGGTGCAGGTGGAAGACTGAGAGGAGGTTGAGGAGGCAGAAGCAGTGGAGGAACTTTGACATAAAGAGGATTGACGCACAACTCGTGGGGACGGCAAGACTTGGACAGCAGCCCCTTGTCCTGCTGTCACCATAGTTACCCAGTGCCCAGTCAGCGACATGTAACGCCCCTGTCCATGCCTACTCGTCCAAGTGTCTGTGGTGAAATGCACCCTGTCACACACAGAGTTTCTCAAAGAAGCGGTGATATTGTGTGCGACATGCTGGTGGAGCGCAGGCACACCTTTCTTTGAGAAGTAGTGCCGACTGGGCATCTGGTACTGGGGCACTGCGACGGACATAAGGTCTCGAAAATCCTCTGTGTCCACCAGGCGGAAAGGCAGCATTTCTGTAGCCAAGAGCTTGCAGATGGTGAAATTCAACCTCTTAGCTTTCTCATGGCTAGGAGGAAATGGTCTTTTACTTGTCCACATCTGAGGGACCGAGGGCTGGCTATTGTGCTTAGACGGGGTTGATAAGAGTGTCCCCGGCAAACTGCCGGTCTGTGAGGAAGATGCAGGCGGACATGTTAGGTTGCCTTGATCCAAAGGTGGTGCTATCGATGTCGGACAGCGCTCAACACCAGCTGGTGTTACCACCTCCAAAGAAAATAATGACCTGCCAATCACGCTGGCTGTTGCGGGTAAAGAGGTGGCAGGTCTGCGCCCCAAAACAGGTGTGACTGCTGTCCCCCCAGTCACAGAGGATGAAGAGGCCGCGGATGCACAAGATATGGCAGACGGTGGTTGGCCCGGCCGGCTAGGCCGCATTGTAGCACACTGAGCTTCCCACTGCAACTTATGCTTCATGTCCATGTGCCGGTTCATGCATGAAGTACTCAAACTATGTATTTTTTGGCCTCTACTTAGCTTTTGCTGACAAATGTTACAGATAACATGAGTTGGGTCATCTTTATCGATCTGAAAAGATGCCCAGGCTATGCAAGGCTTAGCACCCATGCGACCTGAAGAGCCACCACGACTTGTGGTGAGAGGCAGAGTTGTGTTTGAGGATGCAGTTGTTGACGTGCTTCTCTGTCCAGGAAGGTGCAACCTGACCTCGTCGTCACTAGCATCTTCCTCCACCTCCTCTGCTGACCTCATCTCTTGGCTGACTCTTGGCTGACTGTGGGTTGACAGTAAGTGGGATCTCCAACCTTATCATCATCACCCTGTGCGTTATCACACCCGTCGTCCTCAGAGCCAACCTGTTCCTGCCCTGACAAAAAACTAAAGTTGTCGCTCCAATCAGGTATTTGAGTCTTATCATCGTCTTCCTCATTGTCTCCACCAACAGGAGTTACAGTTTGGCAATGAGGGTCTACATTATGGTCAGAACCTTCTGCGTCTGGTCCTGGATCCGACTCATAAAGATTCTGGGCATCAGTGCAGATCATTTCCTCGTCTGGATTCACAGAAGCGCTGGAGTCGACCTCTGATTCCCAGGCTATAGTATGAGTAAACAGCTCTGCAGACTCAACCATCTGTTCTACCTCATACTCAGACGGGCAGCTGGAGATTTGGGAGCTGTGAGGAAGCAAGTGCGATTGGGGTGACACCTTTGAGGACTGGAGTATTTGTGATGTTGAATTTGATGTGGAGGAGAGCCCACTTAAAGGAGCACTTGATATCCGTTGAAGCACCTGCTGTTTTTGTGCCTCATCTGGAATTTGTAGCGATTGGCGTGGCCGTAAGAAAGGGATCTTATCACATTGTCCGCTAAAAGAAGTAGACATTTTAGTTTGGCTGGAAGATGGTCTTTCTTCTGCAGATGTTACTGTTGCTTTAACACCTACCCCACGGACACAACCTTTTTTCCCCTTCCCAACACGCCTATTCCCCTTTCCACCAGCAGCAGGCCTTTTTCCACTCATTTTGGTGGTTAAATAATTCACAACTCTGGAGTTGTTTGCACAAAAAAACAATGGATGGGAACCGAGCAGAGCTGAGTGGCCAAACTGTGGTATTAGGCCAAAACTATTGGCTGGGTTAGATGCAGAAAAAAATTATATTCGATTTGCAACCTGATGGAGGTCAGTATAGATGGACTAATAGAACAAGTCCCACACACAGCTAGAAGCCCAAATATTTTTTCAGAGGTAGATGCAGAAAAAAAATATATTCAGTTTGCAACCTGATGGAGGTCAGTATAGATGGACTAATAGAGAAAGTCCCACACACTGCTAGAAGGCCAAATATTTTTTCAGAGCTAGATGCAGACAAAAAATTATTTTGAATTTGCAACCTGATGGAGGTCCGTCTAGGTGGACTAATAGAACAAGTCCCACACACTGCTAGATGGCCAAATATTTTTTCAGAGCTAGATGCAGAAAAAAATTATATTCAGTTTGCAACCTGATGGAGGTCAGTATAGATGGACTAATAGAACAAGTCCCACACACAGCTAGAAGCCCAAATATTTTTTCAGAGGTAGATGCAGATAAAAATTATTTTTAATTTGCAACCTGATGGAGGTCAGTATAGATGGACTAATAGAGAAAGTCCCACACACTGCTAGAAGGCCAAATATTTTTTCAGAGCTAGATGCAGATAAAAATTATTTTTAATTTGCAACCTGATGGAGGTCAGCATAGATGGACTAATAGAGAAAGTCCCACACACTGCTAGAAGGCCAAATATTTTTTCAGAGCTAGATGCAGATAAAAATTATTTTTAATTTGCAACCTGATGGAGGTCAGTATAGATGGACTAATAGAGAAAGTCCCACACACTGCTGGAAGGCCAAATATTTTTTCAGAGCTAGATGCAGAAAAAAATTAAATTCAGTTTGCAACCTGATGGAGGTCAGTATAGATGGACTAATAGAACAAGTCCCACACACAGCTAGAAGCCCAAATATTTTTTCAGAGGTAGATGCAGAAAAAAATTATATTCAGTTTGCAACCTGATGGAGGTCTGTATAGATGGATTAATAGAACAAGTCCCACACACAGCTAGAAGCCCAATATTTTTTCAGAGGTAGATGCAGAAAAAAATATATTTTTAATTTGCAACCTGATGGAGGTCAGTATAGATGGACTAATAGAGAAAGTCCCACACACTGCTAGAAGGCCAAATATTTTTTCAGAGCTAGATGCAGAAAAAAATTATATTCAGTTTGCAACCTGATGGAGGTCAGTATAGATGGACTAATAGAACAAGTCCCACACACAGCTAGAAGCCCAAATATTTTTTCAGAGGTAGATGCAGATAAAAATTATTTTTAATTTGCAACCTGATGGAGGTCAGTATAGATGGACTAATAGAGAAAGTCCCACACACTGCTAGAAGGCCAAATATTTTTTCAGAGCTAGATGCAGATAAAAATTATTTTTAATTTGCAACCTGATGGAGGTCAGTATAGATGGACTAATAGAGAAAGTCCCACACACTGCTAGAAGGCCAAATATTTTTTCAGAGCTAGATGCAGATAAAAATTATTTTTAATTTGCAACCTGATGGAGGTCAGTATAGATGGACTAATAGAGAAAGTCCCACACACTGCTAGAAGGCCAAATATTTTTTCAGAGCTAGATGCAGAAAAAAATTATATTCAGTTTGCAACCTGATGGAGGTCAGTATAGATGGACTAATAGAACAAGTCCCACACACAGCTAGAAGCCCAAATATTTTTTCGGAGGTAGATGCAGATAAAAATTATTTTTAATTTGCAACCTGATGGAGGTCAGTATAGATGGACTAATAGAGAAAGTCCCACACACTGCTAGAAGGCCAAATATTTTTTCAGAGCTAGATGCAGATAAAAATTATTTTTAATTTGCAACCTGATGGAGGTCAGTATAGATGGACTAATAGAGAAAGTCCCACACACTAATAGAAGGCCAAATATTTTTTCAGAGCTAGATGCAGAAAAAAATTATATTTAGTTTGCAACCTGATGGAGGTCAGTATAGATGGACTAATAGAACAAGTCCCACACACAGCTAGAAGCCCAAATATTTTTTCAGAGGTAGATGCAGATAAAAATTATTTTTAATTTGCAACCTGATGGAGGTCAGCATATATGGACTAATAGAACAATTCCCACACACTGCTAGAAGGCCAAATATTTTTTCAGAGCTAGATGCAGAAAAAAATTATATTCAGTTTGCAACCTGATGGAGGTCTGTATAGATGGATTAATAGAACAAGTCCCACACACAGCTAGAAGCCCAATATTTTTTCAGAGGTAGATGCAGAAAAAATATATATTCAGTTTGCAACCTGATGGAGGTCTGTATAGATGGATTAATAGAACAAGTCCCACACACAGCTAGAAGCCCAATATTTTTTCAGAGGTAGATGCAGAGAAAAAATATATTCAGTTTGCAACCTGATGGAGGTCAGTATAGATGGACTAATAGAGAAAGTCCCACACACTGCTAGAAGGCCAAATATTTTTTCAGAGCTAGATGCAGATAAAAATTATTTTTAATTTGCAACCTGATGGAGGTCAGTATAGATGGACTAATAGAGAAAGTCCCACACACTACTAGAAGGCCAAATATTTTTTCAGAGCTAGATGCAGAAAAAAATTATATTCAGTTTGCAACCTGATGGAGGTCAGTATAGATGGACAAATAGAACAAGTCCCACACACAGCTAGAAGCCCAAATATTTTTTCAGAGGTAGATGCAGATAAAAAGTATTTTTAATTTGCAACCTGATGGAGGTCAGTATAGATGGACTAATAGAGAAAGACCCACACACTGCTAGAAGGCCAAATATTTTTTCAGAGCTAGATGCAGATAAAAATTATTTTTAATTTGCAACCTGATGGAGGTCAGCATATATGGACTAATAGAGAAAGTCCCACACACTGCTAGAAGGCCAAATATTTTTTCAGAGCTAGATGCAGAAAAAAATTATATTCAGTTTGCAACCTGATGGAGGTCTGTATAGATGGATTAATAGAACAAGTCCCACACACAGCTAGAAGCCCAATATTTTTTCAGAGGTAGATGCAGAAAAAAAATATATTCAGTTTGCAACCTGATGGAGGTCAGTATATATGGACTAATAGAGAAAGTCCCACACACTGCTAGAAGGCCAAATATTTTTTCAGAGCTAGATGCAGAAAAAAATTATATTCAGTTTGCAACCTGATGGAGGTCTGTGCAGATGGATTAATAGAACAAGTCCCACACACAGCTAGAAGCCCAATATTTTTTCAGAGGTAGATGCAGAAAAAAAATATATCCAGTTTGCAACCTGATGGAGGTCAGTATAGATGGACTAATAGAGAAAGTCCCACACACTGCTAGAAGGCCAAATATTTTTTCAGAGCTAGATGCAGAAAAAAATTATATTCAGTTTGCAACCTGATGGAGGTCAGTATAGATGGACTAATAGAACAAGTCCCACACACAGCTAGAAGCCCAAATATTTTTTCAGAGGTAGATGCAGATAAAAATTATTTTTAATTTGCAACCTGATGGAGGTCAGTATAGATGGACTAATAGAGAAAGTCCCACACACTGCTAGAAGGCCAAATATTTTTTCAGAGCTAGATGCAGATAAAAATTATTTTTAATTTGCAACCTGATGGAGGTCAGTATAGATGGACTAATAGAGAAAGTCCCACACACTGCTAGAAGGCCAAATATTTTTTCAGAGCTAGATGCAGAAAAAAATTATATTCAGTTTGCAACCTGATGGAGGTCAGTATAGATGGACTAATAGAACAAGTCCCACACACTGCTAGAAGCCCAAATATTTTTTCAGAGCTAGATGCAGAAAAAAATTATATTCAATTTGCAACCTGATGGAGGTCAGTATAGATGGACTAATAGAATGATGCTATGCCCAAAAGATTTTACTTCACTAGGTGCAGTAAAAAAATTGGTATTCTATACACAGGTGGTATATCTTGCAACACAGATAGGCTACTCCACTGACTAACACACTCTGCAATAGGCCAAAAAGGATTAGCTTTGCTAGATTCAGCCAAATGCTGTGAAAAAAACTTGCACAGCACTGGCACAGACCTGCCTGGCAAAAACTGATAGGAACTGATATAACCTAGTCTTGAAAAGGACTGCAATTACAATTAGTCTTTACTCCCACAATCTATCTATTTAAGAGCACAGACCTGCCTGATAAAAGTCGTAGGAAATGCTGTAACCTAGTCCTTAAAAGGACTGCAATCACAACTATTCCCTACTCCCAAGCTATCTGTAGATTTGTGCGAAAATTGGCTTGAAATTAACAAGGTATAGCGCACACAGCAACAGCGGTGCCGTCTAACACGCAGCTGCAGCAGTGAGAAAATGGTGGCGACGGGGAAAATGGCTTGGTCTTATAGGGCAAGGACATGTGACATACACTGCCAATGACACATGCCCTTGCTTGTGTGAAAAACAGCAATTCGCTCCGTGTGTGCGCTGCTGATAGGCTGACAGACTGCACCTCCCCACTGCAAATGCGGGAAAGAGAAAAAAAAATGGAGATCTTCATTATTCCTGCAGAGATCCATCCCCTGCCCCTCCCCCCACCCCGCTGTACACTCAAACTGCGTATTAACATTAATTTTCATCATTACTGAGAAAAAATCCAGTTATGATTTTGGTGCACGAACAGTTATCGAACATAACCTCGAACAGCCCAATTTTTCTCAAATCGTTCGTGTTCGCCGAACGGCTCGAACACCGCCCAAAACAGCTCGAATTTGAGATTGGCGAACAGTTCGAGTAGAACAACGCTCATCTCTACTGTCCACAACTCACAAGCAGTGTGAGGTTGATCACCTAAGCTTATGAGTTTCAGCACAGCCTGTTGCCGCTTGGCGGAGGCAGTACTGCAATGCTTCCAGCTTGTAACTGATGTGGTGATATCTGAGATTGAGGCTGCACATGAGGAGGAGGAGGAGGAGGAGGAGGATGCGCAGGAGCTGTACACTGTGGGGGCAACTCTGACTGACATAGGGCCCGCAATCCTTGGTGTTGGGAGGATGAGTTCCGTCCCAAGGTCCGACTGGGTCCCGGCTTCCACTATGTTTACCCAGTGTGCCGTCAGAGAGATGTCCCGTCCCTGGCCACAAGCACTTGTCCACATGTCCGTTGTCAGGTGGACTCTCCCAGTAACTGCGTTGTTGAGGGCACGGCAGATGCTTTGGGACACTTGCTTGTGTAGTGCGGGGATGGCACACCGGGCAAAATAGTGTCGCCTGGGGACCGAGTACCGAGGGACGGCCACCGCCATAAGATTGCGGAAGGATTCCGTCTCCACCAGCCTAAAAGGCAGCATTTCCAATGCAAGCAGTCGTGAAATGTGTGAATTTAGGACTGTGGCCTGTGGGGCGTTAGCTGCGAATTTCCGCTTTCATTCAAAGGTCTGGGATATGGACAATTGAACGCTGCGGTGGGACGTGGATGTGGACGTTGATACTGTTCCTTGAGAAACTGCCAAAACAAGTGAAGACTGAGAGGAGGGGGCATCTTTACATGCAGTATGGACAGGGGATTGCCTTGCACACACAACAGGGGGTTCTATTGCACGCACAACAGTGGAAGAAGCAGTGGTGACACCCGCTGACACTGGTCGTGGACCCTGGGTTTCGCCCCACAAAGTCGGGTGCTTTGCTGCCATGTGCCTGATCATGCTGGTGGTGGTCAGGCTGGTAGTTTTGTCACCCCTGCTGATGCTTGCATGGCAGGTGGAACATATGGCCTTTTTGGGGTTATCAGCAGAGTCTTTAAAAAAATTCCAGACTCTGGAAGACCTACCGCTTGTACTGGCAACGTCCCTCGTGTTGGTGTTACGGGGAACGGTTGCCTGCCTTCTGTCTGCGGCCACCACACTGCTTCTTCCTGCCTGTTGGGGTGCTCGGCCTCCCTCCCCCTGTGTGCTGCTGTCCTCGCTCTGCATGTCTTCCTGCCAGGTTGGGTCAGTTACTATATCATCCACCACCTCATCTTCCACCTCCGCACCCTGGTCCTCCTGCTGACTTTCTGGCAATTGTGTCTCATCATCGTCCACCACTTGTGACAGATTGCCAACGTCGACTTCCTGTGGCCGTGGCTGTTCAAATATTTGGGCATCGCAACATGGGATCTCCTCTTCCACCACTTCAAGCGTATCAGGCGAGGGGCCCAAATATGGAAATGGACCAGTGAACAGCTCTTCAGAGTGTCCAAGTGTGGGATCACTTGCTGTCTGATGACACTCGGCATGGTGGGAGGAAGGAGCATCAGGGTGAGGAGGAGTATGCGGTCGAGACTCACGGCTACTAAGAGTTGACCGTGTGGAAGACAGACCGGAGGTGGTGGTGCCCAGGCAACTGGAAGTATTATCTGCTATCCAATTAATAACCTGTTCACACTGATCAGTTCTCAATACTGGTGTTGTTCTGTGCTTCCCTAGTAATTCGGTCAAGAAGTGGGAGCGAGAAGATGTGGCTGTTGGTTGTGGCACATTTTCACCTTGGCCACGGCCCCGTCCTCTGCACGAACCATCACCAGAACGTCCACTTCCACGTCCCTTGCCACGCGCCTTGCCCATTGTAAATGAAGTAAAATAGCTTACACTTGCACTATCAATAGAAAAAGGTTAATAAAGAGGAGATTAGAACCGTGGAAGAGGAAAACCACAGCTATTGTTTACTGGGTTATACCACACTTTTTAAAATAGAGATATTTGCGGCTGAACAGTGAGCGACACACTCAAACTGCTTTTTTTTTAGATACCATAGGCCCAAAACTGGATAGTACAGCGATTTAACCCATGGAACTGCGAAACCACACTGGGATGTCGGGCCTACACAAGACTATTTTCAACAGATATATTTTTGTGTCACAACAGTCAGGAGACACTACTGTTTTTCTTTACGGAAAAAACTACCAAAAGCTGAATAATAGAGATTTTTTACCGTGGGATGGCAAAACCACAGTTATTGTTTACTGGGGTATACCACACTTTTTTAAATAGAGATATTTGCGACTGAACAGTGAGCGACACACTCAAACTGCTTTTTTTTTAGATAACAAAGGCCCAAAACTGGATAGTACAGCGATTTGACCCGTGGAACTGCGAAACCACACTGGGATGTCGGGCCTACACAAGACTATTTTCAACAGATATATTTTTGTGTCACAACAGTCAGGAGACACTACTGTTTTTCTTTACAGAAAAAACTACCAAAAGCTGAATAATAGAGATTTTTTACCGTGGGATGGCATAACCACAGTTATTGTTTACTGGGGTATACCGCACTTTTTTAAATAGAGATATTTGCGGCTGAACAGTGAGCGACACACTCAAACTGCTTTTTTTTTAGATACCAAAGGCCCAAAACTGGATAGTACAGCGATTTGACCCGTGGAACTGTGAAACCACACTGGGATGTCGGGCCTACACAAGACTATTTTCAACAGATATATTTTTGTGTCACAACAGTCAGGAGACACTACTGTTTTTCTTTACGGAAAATATACCAAAACCTGAATAATAGAGATTTTTTACCGTGGGATGGCAAAACCACAGTTATTGTTTACTGGGGTATACCACACTTTTTAAATAGAGATATTTGCGGCTGAACAGTGAGCGACACACTCAAGCTGCTTTTTTTTTAGATACCAAAGGCCCAAAACTGAATAGTACAGCGATTTGACCCGTGGAACTGCGAAACCACACTGGGATGTCGGGCCTACACAAGACTATTTTCAACAAATATATTTTTGTGTCACAACAGTCAGGAGACACTACTGTTTTTCTTTACGGAAAAAACTACCTAAAGCTGAATAATAGAGATTTTTTACCGTGGGATGGCAAAACCACAGTTATTGTTTACTGGGGTATACCACACTTTTTTAAATAGAGATATTTGCGGCTGAACAGTGAGCGACACACTCAAACTGCTTTTTTTTTAGATACCAAAGGCCCAAAACTGGATGGTACAGCGATTTGACCCATGGAACTGCGAAACAACACTAGGATGTCGGGCCTACACAAGACTATTTTCAGCAGATATATTTTTGTGTCACAACAGTCAGGAGACACTACTGTTTTTCTTTACGGAAAAAACTACCAAAAGATGAATAATAGAGATTTTTTACCGTGGGATGGCAAAACCACAGTTATTGTTTGCTGGGGTATACCACACTTTTTTAAATAGAGATATTTGCAGCTGAACAGTGAGCGACACACTCAAACTGCTTTTTTTTTTAGATACCAAAGGCCCAAAACTGGATAGTACAGCGATTTGACCCGTGGAACTGCGAAACCACACTGGGATGTCGGGCCTACACAAGACTATTTTCAACAGATATATTTTTGTGTCACAACAGTCAGGAGACACTACTGTTTTTCTTTACGGAAAATATACAAAAACCTGAATAATTGAGATTTTTTTACCGTGGGATGGCAAAACCACAGTTATTGTTTACTGGGGTATACCACAATTTTTTAAATAGAGATATTTGCGACTGAACAGTGAGCGACACACTCAAACTGCTTTTTTTTTAGATACCAAAGGCCCAAAACTGGATAGTACAGCGATTTGACCCGTGGAACTGCGAAACCACACTGGGATGTCGGGCCTACACAAGACTATTTTCAACAAATATATTTTTGTGTCACAACAGTCAGGAGACACTACTGTTTTTCTTTACGGAAAAAACTACCAAAAGCTGAATAATAGAGATTTTTTACCGTGGGATGGCAAAACCACAGTTATTGTTTACTGGGGTATACCACACTTTTTAAATAGAGGTATTTGCGGCTGAACAGTGAGCGACACACTCAAACTGCTTTTTTTTTAGATACCAAAGGCCCAAAACTGGATGGTACAGCGATTTGACCCATGGAACTGCGAAACCACACTAGGATGTCGGGCCTACACAAGACTATTTTCAGCAGATATATTTTTGTGTCACAACAGTCAGGAGACACTACTGTTTTTCTTTACGGAAAAAACTACCAAAAGATGAATAATAGAGATTTTTTACCGTGGGATGGCAAAACCACAGTTATTGTTTACTGGGGTATACCACACTTTTTTAAATAGAGATATTTGCGGCTGAACAATGAGCGACACACTCAAACTGCTTTTTTTAAAAGATACCAAAGGCCCAAAACTGGATAGTACAGCGATTTGACCCGTGGAACTGCGAAACCACACTGGGATGTCGGGCCTACACAAGACTATTTTCAACAGATATATTTTTGTGTCACAACAGTCAGGAGACACTACTGTTTTTCTTTACGGAAAAAATTACCAAAAGCTGAATAATAGAGATTTTTTACCATGGGAAGGTAAAACCACAGTTATTGTTTACTGGGGTATACCTCACATTTTTAAATAGAGATATTTGTGGCTGAACAAAGAGCGACACACTCAAACTGCTTTTTTTTTAGATACCAAAGGCCCAAAACTGGATAGTACTGCGATTTGACCCGTGGATCTGCGAAACCACACTGGGATGTCGGGCCTACACAATACTATTTTCAACAGATATATTTTTGTGTCACAACAGTCAGGAGACACTACTGTTTTTCTTTACGGAAAAAACTACCAAAAGCTGAATAATAGAGATTTTTTACCGAGGGATGGCAAAACCACAGTTATTGTTTACTGGGGTATAACACACTTTTCTAAATAGAGATATTTGCGGCTGAACAGTGAGCGACACACTCAAACTGCTTTTTTTTTTAGATACCAAAGGTCCAAAACTGGATAATATAGCGATTTGACCCGTGGAACTGCGAAACCTCACTGGGATGTCGGGCCTACACAAGACTATTTTCAACAGATATATTTTTGTGTCACAACAGTCAGGAGACACTATTGTTTTTCTTTACGGAAAATATACCAAACCCTGAATAATAGAGATTTTTTACCGTGGGATGGCAAAACCACAGTTATTGTTTACTGGGGTATACCACACTTTTTTAAATAGAGATATTTGCGGCTGAACAGTGAGCGACACACTCAAACTGCTTTTTTTTTAGATTCCAAAGGCCCAAAACTGGATAGTACAGCGATTTGACCCGTTGAACTGCGAAACCACACTGGGATGTCGGGCCTACACAAGACTATTTTCAACAAATATATTTTTATGTCACAACAGTCAGGAGACACTACTGTTTTTCTTTACGGAAAATATACCAAAACCTGAATAATAGAGATTTTTTACCGTGGGATGGCAAAACCACAGTTATTGTTTACTGGGGTATACCACACTTTTTTAAATAGAGATATTTGCGGCTGAACAGTGAGCGACACACTCAAACTGCTTTTTTTTAGATACCAAAGGCCCAAAACTGGATAGTACAGCGATTTGACCCGTGGAACTGCGAAACCACACTGGGATGTCGGGCCTACACAAGACTATTTTCAACAGATATATTTTTGTGTCACAACAGTCAGGAGACACTACTGTTTTTCTTCATGGGAAAAACTACCAAAAGCTGAATAATAGAGATTTTTTACCGTGGGATGGCAAAACCACAGTTATTGTTTACTGGGGTATACCACACTTTTTTAAATAGAGATACTTGCGGCTGAACAGTGAGCGACACACTCAAACTGCTTTTTTTTTAGATACCAAAGGTCCAAAACTGGATAGTACAGCGATTTGACCCGTGGAACTGCAAAACCTCAATGGGATGTCGGGCCTACACAAGACTATTTTCAACAGATATATTTTTGTGTCACAACAGTCAGGAGACACTACTGTTTTTCTTTACGGAAAATATATAAAAACCTGAATAATAGAGATTTTTTACCGTGGGATGGCAAAACCACAGTTATTGTTTACTGGGGTATACCACAATTTTTTAAATAGAGATATTTGCTGCTGAACAGTGAGCGACACACTCAAACTGCTTTTTTTTAGATACCAAAGGCCCAAAACTGGATAGTACAGCGATTTGACCCGTGGAACTGCGAAACCACACTGGGATGTCGGGCCTACACAAGACTATTTTCAACAAATATATTTTTGTGTCACAACAGTCAGGAGACACTACTGTTTTTCTTTACGGAAAATATACCAAAACCTGAATAATAGAGATTTTTTACCGTGGGATGGCAAAACCACAGTTATTGTTTACTGGGGTATACCACACTTTTTTAAATAGAGATATTTGCGGCTGAACAGTGAGCGACACACTCAAACTGCTTTTTTTTAGATACCAAAGGCCCAAAACTGGATAGTACAGCGATTTGACCAGTGGAACTGCGAAACCACACTGGGATTTCGGGCCTACACAAGACTATTTTCAACAGATATATTTTTGTGTCACAACAGTCAGGAGACACTACTGTTTTTCTTTACGGGAAAAACTACCAAAAGCTGAATAATAGAGATTTTTTACCGTGGGATGGCAAAACCACCGTTATTGTTTACTGGGGTATACCACACTTTTTTAAATAGAGATACTTGCGGCTGAACAGTGAGCGACACACTCAAACTGCTTTTTTTTAGATACCAAAGGCCCAAAACTGCATAGTACAGCGATTTGACCCGTGGAACTGCGAAACCACACTGGGATGTCGGGCCTACACAAGACTATTTTCAACAGTATATTTTTGTGTCACAACAGTCAGGAGACACTACTGTTTTTCTTTACGGAAAAAACTACCAAAAGCTGAATAATAGAGATTTTTTACCATGGGATGGTAAAACCACAGTTATTGTTTACTGGGGTATACCGCACTTTTTTAAATAGAGATATTTGCGGCTGAACAATGAGCGACACACTCAAACTGCTTTTTTTTTAGATACCAAAGGCCCAAAACTGGATAGTACTGCGATTTGACCCGTGGAACTGCGAAACCTCACTGGGATGTCGGGCCTACACAAGACTATTTTCAACAGTATATTTTTGTGTCACAACAGTCAGGAGACACTACTGTTTTTCTTTACGGAAAAAACTACCAAAAGCTGAATAATAGAGATTTTTTACCGTGGGATGGCAAAACCACAGTTATTGTTTACTGGGGTGTACCACACTTTTCTAAATAGAGATATTTGCGGCTGAACAGTGAGCGACACACTCAAACTGCTTTTTTTTTAGATACCAAAGGTCCAAAACTGGATAGTACAGCGATTTGACCCGTGGAACTGCGAAACCTCAATGGGATGTCGGGCCTACACAAGACTATTTTCAACAGATATATTTTTGTGTCACAACAGTCAGGAGACACTACTGTTTTTCTTTACAGAAAAAACTACCAAAAGCTGAATAATAGAGTTTTTTTACCGTGGGATGGCAAAACCACAGTTATTGTTTACTGGGGTATACCTCACTTTTTTAAAATAGAGATATTTGTGGCTGAACAAAGAGCGACACACTCAAACTGCGTTTTTTTTAGATACCAAAGGCCCAAAACTGGATAGTACTGCGATTTGACCCGTGGAACTGCGAAACCACACTGGGATGTCGGGCCTACACAAGACTATTTTCAACAGATATATTTTTGTGTCACAACAGTCAGGAGACACTACTGTTTTTCTTTACGGAAAATATACCAAAACCTGAATAATAGAGATTTTTTACCGTGGGACGGCAAAACCACAGTTATTGTTTTCTGGGGTATACCACACTTTTTTAAATAGAGATATTTGAGGCTAAACAGTGAGCGACACACTCAAACTGCTTTTTTTTTAGATACCAAAGGCCCAAAACTGGATAGTACAGCGATTTGACCCGTGGAACTCCGAAACCACACTGGAATGTCGGGCCTACACAAGACTATTTTCAACAAATATATTTTTGTGTCACAACAGTCAGGAGACACTACTGTTTTTCTTTACGGAAAAAACTACCAAAAGCTGAATAATAGAGATTATTTACCGTGGGATGGCAAAACCACAGTTATTGTTTACTGGGGTGTACCACACTTTTCTAAATAGAGATATTTGCGGCTGAACAGTGAGCGACACACTCAAACTGATTTTTTTTTAGATACCAAAGGTCCAAAACTGGATAGTACAGCGATTTGACCCGTGGAACTGCGAAACCTCACTGGGATGTCGGGCCTACACAAGACTATTTTCAACAGATATATTTTTGTGTCACAACAGTCAGGAGACACTACTGTTTTTCTTTACGGAAAATATACCAAAACCTGAATAATAGAGATTTTTTACCGTGGGATGGCAAAACCACAGTTATTGTTTACTGGGGTATACCACACTTTTTTAAATAGAGATATTTGCGGCTGAACAGTGAGCAACACACTCAAACTGCTTTTTTTTTAGATTCCAAAGGCCCAAAACTGGATAGTACAGCGATTTGACCCGTGGAACTGCGAAACCACACTGGGATGTCGGGCCTACACAAGACTATTTTCAACAAATATATTTTTATGTCACAACAGTCAGGAGACACTACTGTTTTTCTTTACGGAAAATATACCAAAACCTGAATAATAGAGATTTTTTACCGTGGGATGGCAAAACCACAGTTATTGTTTACTGGGGTATACCACACTTTTTTAAATAGAGATATTTGCGGCTGAACAGTGAGCGACACACTCAAACTGCTTTTTTTTAGATACCAAAGGCCCAAAACTGGATAGTAAAGCGATTTGACCCGTGGAACTGCGAAACCACACTGGGATGTCGGGCCTACACAAGACTATTTTCAACAAATATATTTTTATGTCACAACAGTCAGGAGACACTACTGTTTTTCTTTACGGAAAATATACCAAAACCTGAATAATAGAGATTTTTTACCGTGGGATGGCAAAACCACAGTTATTGTTTACTGGGGTATACCACACTTTTTTAAATAGAGATATTTGCGGCTGAACAGTGAGCGACACACTCAAACTGCTTTTTTTTAGATACCAAAGGCCCAAAACTGGATAGTAAAGCGATTTGACCCGTGGAACTGCGAAACCACACTGGGATGTCGGGCCTACACAAGACTATTTTCAACAGATATATTTTTGTGTCACAACAGTCAGGAGACACTACTGTTTTTCTTCATGGGAAAAACTACCAAAAGCTGAATAATAGAGATTTTTTACCGTGGGATGGCAAAACTACAGTTATTGTTTACTGGGGTATACCACACTTTTTTAAATAGAGATACTTGCGGCTGAACAGTGAGCGACACACTCAAACTGCTTTTTTTTTTAGATACCAAAGGCCCAAAACTGGATAGTACAGCGATTTGACCCATGGAACTGCAAAACCACACTGGGATGTCGGGCCTACACAAGACTATTTTCAACAGTATATTTTTGTGTCACAAAAGTCAGGAGACACTACTGTTTTTCTTTACGGAAAAAACTACCAAAAACTGAATAATAGAGATTTTTTACCGTGGGATGGCAAAACAAAAGTTATTGTTTACTGGGGTGTACCACACTTTTCTAAATAGAGATATTTGCGGCTGAACAGTGAGCGACACACTCAAACTGCTTTTTTTTTAGATACCAAAGGTCCAAAACTGGATAGTACAGCGATTTGACCCGTGGAACTGCAAAACCTCAATGGGATGTCGGGCCTACACAAGACTATTTTCAACAGATATATTTTTGTGTCACAACAGTCAGGAGACACTACTGTTTTTCTTTACGGAAAATATATAAAAACCTGAATAATAGAGATTTTTTACCGTGGGATGGCAAAACCACAGTTATTGTTTACTGGGGTATACCACAATTTTTTAAATAGAGATATTTGCGGCTGAACAGTGAGCGACACACTCAAACTGCTTTTTTTTAGATACCAAAGGCCCAAAACTGGATAGTACAGCGATTTGACCCGTGGAACTGCGAAACCACACTGGGATGTCGGGCCTACACAAGACTATTTTCAACAAATATATTTTTGTGTCACAACAGTCAGGAGACACTACTGTTTTTCTTTACGGAAAATATACCAAAACCTGAATAATAGAGATTTTTTACCATGGGATGGCAAAACCACAGTTATTGTTTACTGGGGTATACCACACTTTTTTAAATAGAGATATTTGCGGCTGAACAGTGAGCGACACACTCAAACTGCTTTTTTTTAGATACCAAAGGCCCAAAACTGGATAGTACAGCGATTTGACCAGTGGAACTGCGAAACCACACTGGGATGTCGGGCCTACACAAGACTATTTTCAACAGATATATTTTTGTGTCACAACAGTCAGGAGACACTACTGTTTTTCTTTACGGGAAAAACTACCAAAAGCTGAATAATAGAGATTTTTTACCGTGGGATGGCAAAACCACCGTTATTGTTTACTGGGGTATACCACACTTTTTTAAATAGAGATACTTGCGGCTGAACAGTGAGCGACACACTCAAACTGCTTTTTTTTTAGATACCAAAGGCCCAAAACTGCATAGTACAGCGATTTGACCCGTGGAACTGCGAAACCACACTGGGATGTCGGGCCTACACAAGACTATTTTCAACAGTATATTTTTGTGTCACAACAGTCAGGAGACACTACTGTTTTTCTTTACGGAAAAAACTACCAAAAGCTGAATAATAGAGATTTTTTACCGTGGGATGGCAAAACCAAAGTTATTGTTTACTGGGGTGTACCACACTTTTCTAAATAGAGATATTTGCGGCTGAACAGTGAGCGACACACTCAAACTGCTTTATTTTTAGATACCAAAGGTCCAAAACTGGATAGTACAGCGATTTGACCCGTGGAACTGCGAAACCTCAATGGGATGTCGGGCCTACACAAGACTATTTTCAACAGATATATTTTTGTGTCACAACAGTCAGGAGACACTACTGTTTTTCTTTACAGAAAAAACTACCAAAAGCTGAATAATAGAGTTTTTTTACCGTGGGATGGCAAAACCACAGTTATTGTTTACTGGGGTGTACCACACTTTTCTAAATAGAGATATTTGCGGCTGAACAGTGAGCGACACACTCAAACTGATTTTTTTTTAGATACCAAAGGTCCAAAACTGGATAGTACAGCGATTTGACCCGTGGAACTGCGAAACCTCACTGGGATGTCGGGCCTACACAAGACTATTTTCAACAGATATATTTTTGTGTCACAACAGTCAGGAGACACTACTGTTTTTCTTTACGGAAAATATACCAAAACCTGAATAATAGAGATTTTTTACCGTGGGATGGCAAAACCACAGTTATTGTTTACTGGGGTATACCACACTTTTTTAAATAGAGATAGTTGCGGCTGAACAGTGAGCGACACACTCAAACTGCTTTTTTTTTAGATACCAAAGGCCCAAAACTGGATAGTACAGCGATTTGACCCGTGGAACTGCGAAACCACACTGGGATGTCGGGCCTACACAAGACTATTTTCAACAAATATATTTTTATGTCACAACAGTCAGGAGACACTACTGTTTTTCTTTACGGAAAATATACCAAAACCTGAATAATAGAGATTTTTTACCGTGGGATGGCAAAACCACAGTTATTGTTTACTGGGGTATACCACACTTTTTTAAATAGAGATATTTGCGGCTGAACAGTGAGCGACACACTCAAACTGCTTTTTTTTAGATACCAAAGGCCCAAAACTGGATAGTACAGCGATTTGACCAGTGGAACTGCGAAACCACACTGGGATGTCGGGCCTACACAAGACTATTTTCAACAGATATATTTTTGTGTCACAACAGTCAGGAGACACTACTGTTTTTCTTTACGGGAAAAACTACCAAAAAGCTGAATAATAGAGATTTTTTACCGTGGGATGGCAAAACCACCGTTATTGTTTACTGGGGTATACCACACTTTTTTAAATAGAGATACTTGCGGCTGAACAGTGAGCGACACACTCAAACTGCTTTTTTTTTAGATACCAAAGGCCCAAAACTGCATAGTACAGCGATTTGACCCGTGGAACTGCGAAACCACACTGGGATGTCGGGCCTACACAAGACTATTTTCAACAGTATATTTTTGTGTCACAACAGTCAGGAGACACTACTGTTTTTCTTTACGGAAAAAACTACCAAAAGCTGAATAATAGAGATTTTTTACCGTGGGATGGCAAAACCAAAGTTATTGTTTACTGGGGTGTACCACACTTTTCTAAATAGAGATATTTGCGGCTGAACAGTGAGCGACACACTCAAACTGCTTTATTTTTAGATACCAAAGGTCCAAAACTGGATAGTACAGCGATTTGACCCGTGGAACTGCGAAACCTCAATGGGATGTCGGGCCTACACAAGACTATTTTCAACAGATATATTTTTGTGTCACAACAGTCAGGAGACACTACTGTTTTTCTTTACAGAAAAAACTACCAAAAGCTGAATAATAGAGTTTTTTTACCGTGGGATGGCAAAACCACAGTTATTGTTTACTGGGGTGTACCACACTTTTCTAAATAGAGATATTTGCGGCTGAACAGTGAGCGACACACTCAAACTGATTTTTTTTTAGATACCAAAGGTCCAAAACTGGATAGTACAGCGATTTGACCCGTGGAACTGCGAAACCTCACTGGGATGTCGGGCCTACACAAGACTATTTTCAACAGATATATTTTTGTGTCACAACAGTCAGGAGACACTACTGTTTTTCTTTACGGAAAATATACCAAAACCTGAATAATAGAGTTTTTTACCGTGGGATGGCAAAACCACAGTTATTGTTTACTGGGGTATACCACACTTTTTTAAATAGAGATAGTTGCGGCTGAACAGTGAGCGACACACTCAAACTGCTTTTTTTTTAGATTCCAAAGGCCCAAAACTGGATAGTACAGCGATTTGACCCGTGGAACTGCGAAACCACACTGGGATGTCGGGCCTACACAAGACTATTTTCAACAAATATATTTTTATGTCACAACAGTCAGGAGACACTACTGTTTTTCTTTACGGAAAATATACCAAAACCTGAATAATAGAGATTTTTTACCGTGGGATGGCAAAACCACAGTTATTGTTTACTGGGGTATACCACACTTTTTTAAATAGAGATATTTGCGGCTGAACAGTGAGCGACACACTCAAACTGCTTTTTTTTAGATACCAAAGGCCCAAAACTGGATAGTACAGCGATTTGACCAGTGGAACTGCGAAACCACACTGGGATGTCGGGCCTACACAAGACTATTTTCAACAGATATATTTTTTTGTCACAACAGTCAGGAGACACTACTGTTTTTCTTTACGGGAAAAACTACCAAAAGCTGAATAATAGAGATTTTTTACCGTGGGATGGCAAAACCACCGTTATTGTTTACTGGGGTATACCACACTTTTTTAAATAGAGATACTTGCGGCTGAACAGTGAGCGACACACTCAAACTGCTTTTTTTTTAGATACCAAAGGCCCAAAACTGCATAGTACAGCGATTTGACCCGTGGAACTGCGAAACCACACTGGGATGTCGGGCCTACACAAGACTATTTTCAACAGTATATTTTTGTGTCACAACAGTCAGGAGACACTACTGTTTTTCTTTACGGAAAAAACTAGCAAAAGCTGAATAATAGAGATTTTTTACCGTGGGATGGCAAAACCAAAGTTATTGTTTACTGGGGTGTACCACACTTTTCTAAATAGAGATATTTGCGGCTGAACAGTGAGCGACACACTCAAACTGCTTTATTTTTAGATACCAAAGGTCCAAAACTGGATAGTACAGCGATTTGACCCGTGGAACTGCGAAACCTCAATGGGATGTCGGGCCTACACAAGACTATTTTCAACAGATATATTTTTGTGTCACAACAGTCAGGAGACACTACTGTTTTTCTTTACAGAAAAAACTACCAAAAGCTGAATAATAGAGTTTTTTTACCGTGGGATGGCAAAACCACAGTTATTGTTTACTGGGGTGTACCACACTTTTCTAAATAGAGATATTTGCGGCTGAACAGTGAGCGACACACTCAAACTGATTTTTTTTTAGATACCAAAGGTCCAAAACTGGATAGTACAGCGATTTGACCCGTGGAACTGCGAAACCTCACTGGGATGTCGGGCCTACACAAGACTATTTTCAACAGATATATTTTTGTGTCACAACAGTCAGGAGACACTACTGTTTTTCTTTACGGAAAATATACCAAAACCTGAATAATAGAGTTTTTTACCGTGGGATGGCAAAACCACAGTTATTGTTTACTGGGGTATACCACACTTTTTTAAATAGAGATAGTTGCGGCTGAACAGTGAGCGACACACTCAAACTGCTTTTTTTTTAGATTCCAAAGGCCCAAAACTGGATAGTACAGCGATTTGACCCGTGGAACTGCGAAACCACACTGGGATGTCGGGCCTACACAAGACTATTTTCAACAAATATATTTTTATGTCACAACAGTCAGGAGACACTACTGTTTTTCTTTACGGAAAATATACCAAAACCTGAATAATAGAGATTTTTTACCGTGGGATGGCAAAACCACAGTTATTGTTTACTGGGGTATACCACACTTTTTTAAATAGAGATATTTGCGGCTGAACAGTGAGCGACACACTCAAACTGCTTTTTTTTAGATACCAAAGGCCCAAAACTGGATAGTACAGCGATTTGACCCGTGGAACTGCGAAACCACACTGGGATGTCGGGCCTACACAAGACTATTTTCAACAGATATATTTTTGTGTCACAACAGTCAGGAGACACTACTGTTTTTCTTCATGGGAAAAACTACCAAAAGCTGAATAATAGAGATTTTTTACCGTGGGATGGCAAAACCACAGTTATTGTTTACTGGGGTATACCACACTTTTTTAAATTGAGATATTTGCGGCTGAACAGTGAGCGACACACTCAAACTGCTTTTTTTTAGATACCAAAGGCCCAAAACTGCATAGTACAGCGATTTGACCCGTGGAACTGCGAAACCACACTGGGATGTCGGGCCTACACCAGACTATTTTCAACAGTATATTTTTGTGTCACAACAGTCAGGAGACACTACTGTTTTTCTTTAGGGAAAAAACTACCAAAAGCTGAATAATAGAGATTTTTTACCATGGGATGATAAAACCACAGTTATTGTTTACTGGGGTATACCGCACTTTTTTAAATAGAGATATTTGCGGCTGAACAATGAGCGACACACTCAAACTGCTTTTTTTTTAGATACCAAAGGCCCAAAACTGGATAGTACTGCGATTTGACCCGTGGAACTGCGAAACCTCACTGGGATGTCGGGCCTACACAAGACTATTTTCAACAGTATATTTTTGTGTCACAACAGTCAGGAGACACTACTGTTTTTCTTTACGGAAAAAACTACCAAAAGCTGAATAATAGAGATTTTTTACCGTGGGATGGCAAAACCACAGTTATTGTTTACTGGGGTGTTCCACACTTTTCTAAATAGAGATATTTGCGGCTGAACAGTGAGCGACACACTCAAACTGCTTTTGTTTTAGATACCAAAGGTCCAAAACTGGATAGTACAGCGATTTGACCCGTGGAACTGCGAAACCTCAATGGGATGTCGGGCCTACACAAGTCTATTTTCAACAGATATATTTTTGTGTCACAAGAGTCAGGAGACACTACTGTTTTTCTTTACGGAAAATATACCAAAACCTGAATAATAGAGATTTTTTACCGTGGGATGGCAAAACCACAGTTATTGTTTACTGGGGTATACCACACTTTTTTAAATAGAGATATTTGCGGCTGAACAGTGAGCGACACACTCAAACTGCTTTTTTTTAGATACCAAATGCCCAAAACTGGATAGTACAGCGATTTGACCCGTGGAACTGCGAAACCACACTGGGATTTCGGGCCTACACAAGACTATTTTCAACAAATATATTTTTGTGTCACAACAGTCAGGAGACACTACTGTTTTTCTTTACGGAAAATATACCAAAACCTGAATAATAGAGATTTTTTTACCGTGGGATGGCAAAACCACAGTTATTGTTTACTGGGGTATACCACACTTTTTTAAATAGAGATATTTGCGGCTGAACAGTGAGCGACACAATCAAACTGCTTTTTTTTTAGATACCAAAGGCCCAAAACTGGATAGTACAGCGATTTGACCCGTGGAACTGCAAAACCACACTGGGATGTCGGGCCTACACAAGACTATTTTCAACAGATATATTTTTGTGTCACAACAGTCAGGAGACACTACTGTTTTTCTTTACGGGAAAAACTACCAAAAGCTGAATAATAGAGATTTTTTACCGTGGGATGGCAAAACCACAGTTATTGTTTACTGGGGTATACCACACTTTTTTAAATAGAGATATTTGCGGCTGAACAGTGAGCGACACACTCAAACTGCTTTTTTTTAGATACCAAAGGCCCAAAACTGGATAGTACAGCGATTTGACCAGTGGAACTGCAAAACCACACTGGGATGTCGGGCCTACACAAGACTATTTTCAACAGATATATTTTTGTGTCACAACAGTCAGGAGACACTACTGTTTTTCTTTACGGGAAAAACTACCAAAAGCTGAATAATAGAGATTTTTTACCGTGGGATGGCAAAACCACCGTTATTGTTTACTGGGGTATACCACTCTTTTTTAAATAGAGATACTTGCGGCTGAACAGTGAGCGACACACTCAAATTGCTTTTTTTTTTAGATACCAAAGGCCCAAAACTGGATTATACAGCGATTTGACCCATGGAACTGCAAAACAACACTGGGATGTCGGGCCTACACAACACTATTTTCAACAAATATATTTTTATGTCACAACAGTCAGGAGACACTACTGTTTTTCTTTACGGAAAATATACCAAAAGCTGAATAATAGAGATTTTTTACCGTGGGATGGCAAAACCACAGTTATTGTTTACTGGGGTATACCACACTTTTTTAAATAGAGATATTTGCCGCTGAACAGTGAGCGACACACTCAAACTGCTTTTTTTTAGATACCAAAGGCCCAAAACTGGATAGTACAGCGATTTGACCCGTGGAACTGCAAAACCACACTGGGATGTCGGGCCTACATAAGACTATTTTCAACAAATATATTTTTGTGTCACAACAGTCAGGATACACTACTGTTTTTCTTTACGGAAAATATACCAAAACCTGAGTAATAGAGATTTTTTACCGTGGAATGGCAAAACCACAGTTATTGTTTACTCGGGTATACCACACTTTTTTAAATAGAGATATTTGCGGCTGAACAGTGAGGGACACACTCAAACTGCTTTTTTTTAGATACCAAAGGCCCAAAACTGGATAGTACAGCGATTTGACCCGTGGAACTGCGAAACCACACTGGGATGTCGGGCCTACACAAGACTATTTTCAACAGATATATTTTTGTGTCACAACAGTCAGGAGACACTACTGTTTTTCTTTACGGGAAAAACTACCAAAAGCTGAATAATAGAGATTTTTTACCGTGGGATGGCAAAACCACAGTTATTGTTTACTGGGGTATACCACACTTTTTTAAATAGAGATATTTGCGGCTGAACAGTGAGCGACACACTCAAACTGCTTTTTTTTAGATACCAAAGGCCCAAAACTGGATAGTACAGCGATTTGACCAGTGGAACTGCAAAACCACACTGGGATGTCGGGCCTACACAAGACTATTTTCAACAGATATATTTTTGTGTCACAACAGTCAGGAGACACTACTGTTTTTCTTTACGGGAAAAACTACCAAAAGCTGAATAATAGAGATTTTTTACCGTGGGATGGCAAAACCACCGTTATTGTTTACTGGGGTATACCACTCTTTTTTAAATAGAGATACTTGCGGCTGAACAGTGAGCGACACACTCAAATTGCTTTTTTTTTTAGATACCAAAGGCCCAAAACTGGATATTACAGCGATTTGACCCATGGAACTGCAAAACAACACTGGGATGTCGGGCCTACACAACACTATTTTCAACAAATATATTTTTATGTCACAACAGTCAGGAGACACTACTGTTTTTCTTTACGGAAAATATACCAAAAGCTGAATAATAGAGATTTTTTAACGTGGGATGGCAAAACCACAGTTATTGTTTACTGGGGTATACCACACTTTTTTAAATAGAGATATTTGCCGCTGAACAGTGAGCGACACACTCAAACTGCTTTTTTTTAGATACCAAAGGCCCAAAACTGGATAGTACAGCGATTTGACCCGTGGAACTGCAAAACCACACTGGGATGTCGGGCCTACATAAGACTATTTTCAACAAATATATTTTTGTGTCACAACAGTCAGGATACACTACTGTTTTTCTTTACGGAAAATATACCAAAACCTGAGTAATAGAGATTTTTTACCGTGGAATGGCAAAACCACAGTTATTGTTTACTCGGGTATACCACACTTTTTTAAATAGAGATATTTGCGGCTGAACAGTGAGCGACACACTCAAACTGCTTTTTTTTAGATACCAAAGGCCCAAAACTGGATAGTACAGCGATTTGACCCATGGAACTGCGAAACCACACTGGGATGTCGGGCCTACACAAGACTATTTTCAACAGATATATTTTTGTGTCACAACAGTCAGGAGACACTACTGTTTTTCTTTACGGGAAAAACTACCAAAAGCTGAATAATAGAGATTTTTTACCGTGGGATGGCAAAACCACAGTTATTGTTTACTGGGGTATACCACACTTTTTTAAATAGAGACACTTGCGGCTGAACAGTGAGCGACACACTCAAACTGCTTTTTTTTTTAGATACCAAAGGCCCAAAACTGGATAGTACAGCGATTTGACCCATGGAACAGCAAAACCACACTGGGATGTCGGGCCTACACAAGACTATTTTCAGCAGATATATTTGTGTGTCCCAACAGTCAGGAGACACTACTGTTTTTCTTTACGGAAAAAACTACCAAAAGCTGAATAATAGAGATTTTTTACCGTGGGATGGCAAAACCACAGTTATTGTTTACTGGGGTATACCACACTTTTTTAAATAGAGATATTTGCGGCTGAACAGTGAGCGACACACTCAAACTGCTTTTTTTTAGATACCAAAGGCCCAAAACTGCATAGTACAGCGATTTGACCCGTGGAACTGCGAAACCACACTGGGATGTCGGGCCTACACAAGACTATTTTCAACAGATATATTTTTGTGTCACAACAGTCAGGAGACACTACTGTTTTTCTTTATGGAAAAAACTACCAAAAGCTGAATAATAGAGATTTTTTACCATGGGATGGTAAAACCACAGTTATTGTTTACTGGGGTATACCGCACTTTTTTAAATAGAGATATTTGCGGCTGAACAATGAGCGACACACTCAAACTGCTTTTTTTTAGATACCAAAGGCCCAAAACTGGATAGTACTGCGATTTGACCCGTGGAACTGCGAAACCTCACTGGGATGTCGGGCCTACACAAGACTATTTTCAACAGTATATTTTTGTGTCACAACAGTCAGGAGACACTACTGTTTTTCTTTACGGAAAAAACTACCAAAAGCTGAATAATAGAGATTTTTTACCGTGGGATGGCAAAACCACCGTTATTGTTTACTGGAGTATACCACACTTTTCTAAATAGAGATATTTGCGGCTGAACAGTGAGCGACACACTCAAACTGCTTTTTTTTTAGATACCAAAGGCCCAAAACTGGATAGTACAGCGATGTGACCCGTGGAACTGTGAAACCTCACTGGGATGTCGCGCCTACACAAGACTATTTTCAACAGATAAATTTTTGTGTCACAACAGTCAGGAGACACTACTGTTTTTCTTTACGGAAAATATACCAAAACCTAAATAATAGAGATTTTTTACCGTGGGATGGCAAAACCACAGTTATTGTTTACTGGGGTATACCACACTTTTTAAAATAGAGATATTTGCGGCTGAACAGTGAGCGACACACTCAAACTGCTTTTTTTTTAGATACCAAAGGCCCAAAACTGGATAGTACAGCGATTTGACCCGTGGAACTGCGAAACCACACTGGGATGTCGGGCCTACACAAGACTATTTTCAACAAATATATTTTTGTGTCACAACAGTCAGGAGACACTACTGTTTTTCTTTACGGAAAATATACCAAAACCTGAATAATAGAGATTTTTTACCGTGGGATGGCAAAACCACAGTTATTGTTTACTGGGGTATACCACACTTTTTTAAATAGAGATATTTGCGGCTGAACAGTGAGCGACACACTCAAACTGCTTTTTTTTAGATACCAAAGGCCCAAAACTGGATAGTACAGCGATTTGACCCGTGGAACTGCGAAACCACACTGGGATGTCGGGCCTACACAAAACTATTTTCAACAGATATATTTTTGTGTCAGAACAGTCAGGAGACACTACTGTTTTTCTTTACGGAAAAAACTACCAAAAGCTGAATAATAGAGATTTTTTACCATGGGATGGTAAAACCACAGTTATTGTTTACTGGGGTATACCGCACTTTTTTAAATAGAGACATTTGCGGCTGAACAGTGAGGGACTCACTCAAACTGCTTTTTTTTTTAGATACCAAAGGCCCAAAACTGGATAGTACAGCGATTTGACCCGTGGAACTGTGAAACCACACTGGGATGTCGGGCCTACACAAGACTATTTTCAACAGATATATTTTTGTGTCACAACAGTCAGGAGACACTACTGTTTTTCTTTACAGAAAAAACTACCAAAAGCTGAATAATAGAGTTTTTTTACCGTGGGATGGCAAAACCACAGTTATTGTTTACTGGGGTATACCTCACTTTTTTAAATAGAGATATTTGTGGCTGAACAGTGAGCGACACACTCAAACTGCTTTTTTTTTAGATACCAAAGGCCCAAAACTGGATAGTACTGCGATTTGACCCTTGGAACTGCGAAACCTCACTGGGATGTCGGGCCTACACAAGACTATTTTCAACATTATTTTTTTGTGTCACAACAGTCAGGAGACACTACTGTTTTTCTTTACGGAAAAAACTACCAAAAGCTGAATAATAGAGATTTTTTACCGTGGGATGGCAAAACCACAGTTATTGTTTACTGGGGTATACCACACTTTTTAAAATAGAGATATTTGCGGCTGAACAGTGAGCGACACACTCAAACTGCTTTTTTTTTAGATACCAAAGGCCCAAAACTGGATAGTACAGCGATTTGACCCGTGGAACTGCGAAACCACACTGGGATGTCGGGCCTACACAAGACTATTTTCAACAAATATATTTTTGTGTCACAACAGTCAGGAGACACTACTGTTTTTCTTTACGGAAAATATACCAAAACCTGAATAATAGAGATTTTTTACCGTGGGATGGCAAAACCACAGTTATTGTTTACTGGGGTATACCGCACTTTTTTAAATAGAGATATTTGCGGCTGAACAGTGAGCGACTCACTCAAACTGCTTTTTTTTTTTAGATACCAAAGGCCCAAAACTGGATAGTACAGCGATTTGACCCGTGGAACTGTGAAACCACACTGGGATGTCGGGCCTACACAAGACTATTTTCAACAGATATATTTTTGTGTCACAACAGTCAGGAGACACTACTGTTTTTCTTTACAGAAAAAACTACCAAAAGCTGAATAATAGAGTTTTTTTACCGTGGAATGGCAAAACCACAGTTATTGTTTACTGGGGTATACCGCACTTTTTTAAATAGAGATATTTGTGGCTGAACAATGAGCGACACACTCAAACTGCTTTTTTTTAGATACCAAAGGCCCAAAACTGGATAGTACAGCGATTTGACCCGTGGAACTGCAAATCCTCACTGGGATGTCGGGCCTACACAAGACTATTTTCAACAGTATATTTTTGTGTCACAACAGTCAGGAGCCACTACTGTTTTTCTTTACGGAAAAAACTACCAAAAGCTGAATAATAGAGCTTTTTTACCGTGGGATGGCAAAACCACAGTTATTGTTTACTGGGGTATACCACACTTTTTAAAATAGAGATATTTGCGGCTGAACAGTGAGCGACACACTTAAACTGCTTCTTTTTTAGATACCAAAGGCCCAAAACTGGATAGTACAGCGATTTGACCCGTGGAACTGCGAAACCACACTGGGATGTCGGGCCTACACAAGACTATTTTCAACAAATATATTTTTGTGTTACAACAGTCAGGAGACACTACTGTTTTTCTTTACGGAAAATATACCAAAACCTGAATAATAGAGATTTTTTACCGTGGGATGGCAAAACCACAGTTATTGTTTACTGGTGTATACCACACTTTTTTAAATAGAGATATTTGCGGCTGAACAGTGAGCGACACACTCAAACTGCTTTTTTTTAGATATCAAAGGCCCAAAACTGGATAGTACAGCGATTTAACCCGTGGAACTGCGAAACCACACTGGGATGTCGGGCCTACACAAGACTATTTTCAACAGATATATTTTTGTGTCACAACAGTCAGGAGACACTACTGTTTTTCTTTACGGGAAAAACTACCAAAAGCTGAATAATAGAGATTTTTTACCGTGGGATGGCAAAACCACAGTTATTGTTTACTGGGGTAAACCACACTTTTTTAAATAGAGATACTTGCGGCTGAACAGTGAGCGACACACTCAAACTGCTTTTTTTTTTACATACCAAAGGCCCAAAACTGGATAGTACAGCGATTTGACCCGTGGAACTGCGAAACCACACTGGGATGTCGGGCCTGACAAGACTATTTTCAACAAATATATTTTTGTGTCACAGCAGTCAGGAGACACTGCTGTTTTTCTTTACGGAAAATATACCAAAACCTGAATAATAGAGATTTTTTACCGTGGGATGGCAAAACCACAGTTATTGTTTACTGGGGTATACCACACTTTTTTAAATAGAGATATTTGCGGCTGAACAGTGAGCGACACACTCAAACTGCTTTTTTTTAGATACCAAAGGCCCAAAACTGGATAGTACAGCGATTTGACCCGTGGAACTGCGAAACCACACTGGGATGTCGGGCCTACACAAGACTATTTTCAACAGATATATTTTTGTGTCACAACAGTCAGGAGACACTACTGTTTTTCTTTACGGAAAAAACTACCAAAAGCTGAATAATAGAGATTTTTTACCATGGGATGGTAAAACCACATTTATTGTTTACTGGGGTATACCGCACTTTTTTAAATAGAGATATTTGCGGCTGAACAGTGAGCGACTCACTCAAACTGCTTTTTTTTTTAGATACCAAAGGCCCAAAACTGGATAGTACAGCGATTTGACCCGTGGAACTGTGAAACCACACTGGGATGTCGGGCCTACACAAGACTATTTTCAACAGATATATTTTTGTGTCACAACAGTCAGGAGACACTACTGTTTTTCTTTACAGAAAAAACTACCAAAAGCTGAATAATAGAGATTTTTTACCGTGGGATAGCAAAACCACAGTTATTGTTTACTGGGGTATACCTCACTTTTTTAAATAGAGATATTTGTGGCTGAACAGTGAGCGACACACTCAAACTGCTTTTTTTTTAGATACCAAAGGCCCAAAACTGGATAGTACTGCGATTTGACCCGTGGAACTGCGAAACCTCACTGGGATGTCGGGCCTACACAAGACTATTTTCAACATTATATTTTTGTGTCACAACAGTCAGGAGACACTACTGTTTTTCTTTACGGAAAAAACTACCAAAAGCTGAATAATAGAGATTTTTTACCGTGGGATGGCAAAACCACAGTTATTGTTTACTGGGGTATACCACACTTTTTTAAATAGAGATATTTGTGGCTGAACAGTGATCGACACACTCAAACTGCTTTTTTTTAGATACCAAAGGCCCAAAACTGGATAGTACAGCGATTTGACCCGTGGAACTGCGAAACCACACTGGGATGTTGGGCCTGCACAAGACTATTTTCAACAGATATATTTTTGTGTCACAACAGTCAGGAGACACTACTGTTTTTCTTTACGCAAAAAACTACCAAAATCTGAATAATAGAGATTTTTTACCATGGGATGGTAAAACCACAGTTATTGTTTACTGGGGTATACCGCACTTTTTTAAATAGAGATATTTGCGGCTTAACAATGAGCGACACACTCAAACTGCTTTTTTTTTAGATACCAAAGGCCCAAAACTGGATAGTACAGCGATTTGACCCGTGGAACTGCGAAACCTCACTGGGATGTCGGGCCTACACAAGACTATTTTCAACAGTATATTTTTGTGTCACAACAGTCAGGAGACACTACTGTTTTTCTTTACGGAAAAAACTACCAAAAGCTGAATAATAGAGCTTTTTTACCGTGGGATGGCAAAACCACAGTTATTGTTTACTGGGGTATACCACACTTTTTAAAATAGAGATATTTGCGGCTGAACACTGAGCGACACACTCAAACTGCTTCTTTTTTAGATACCAAAGGCCCAAAACTGGATAGTACAGCGATTTGACCCATGGAACTGCGAAACCACACTGGGATGTCGGGCCTACACAAGACTATTTTCAACAAATATATTTTTGTGTTACAACAGTCAGGAGACACTACTGTTTTTCTTTAAGGGAAAAACTACCAAAAGCTGAATAATAGAGATTTTTTACCGTGGGGTGGCAAAACCACAGTTATTGTTTACTGGGGTATACCACACTTTTTTAAATAGAGATACTTGCGGCTGAACAGTGAGCGACACACTCAAACTGCCTTTTTTTTTACATACCAAAGGCCCAAAACTGGATAGTACAGCGATTTGACCCATGGAACTGCAAAACCACACTGGGATGTCGGGCCTACACAAGACTATTTTCAACAAATATATTTTTGTGTTACAACAGTCAGGAGACACTACTGTTTTTCTTTAAGGGAAAAACTACCAAAAGCTGAATAATAGAGATTTTTTACCGTGGGATGGCAAAACCACAGTTATTGTTTACTGGGGTATACCACACTTTTTTAAATAGAGATACTTGCGGCTGAACAGTGAGCGACACACTCAAACTGCCTTTTTTTTTACATACCAAAGGCCCAAAACTGGATAGTACAGCGATTTGACCCGTGGAACTGCGAAACCACACTGGGATGTCGGGCCTACACAAGACTATTTTCAACAGATATATTTTTGTGTCACAACAGTCAGGAGACACTACTGTTTTTCTTTACGGAAAAAACTACCAAAAGCTGAATAATAGAGATTTTTTACCATGGGATGGTAAAACCACATTTATTGTTTACTGGGGTATACCGCACTTTTTTAAATAGAGATATTTGCGGCTGAACAGTGAGCGACTCACTCAAACTGCTTTTTTTTTTAGATACCAAAGGCCCAAAGCTGGATAGTACAGCGATTTGACCCGTGGAACTGTGAAACCACACTGGGATGTCGGGCCTACACAAGACTATTTTCAACAGATATATTTTTGTGTCACAACAGTCAGGAGACACTACTGTTTTTCTTTACGGAAAAAACTACCAAAATCTGAATAATAGAGATTTTTTACCATGGGATGGTAAAACCACAGTTATTGTTTACTGGGGTATACCGCACTTTTTTAAATAGAGATATTTGCGGCTGAACAATGAGCGACACACTCAAACTGCTTTTTTTTAGATACCAAAGGCCCAAAACTGGATAGTACAGCGATTTGACCCGTGGAACTGCAAATCCTCACTGGGATGTCGGGCCTACACAAGACTATTTTCAACAGTATATTTTTGTGTCACAACAGTCAGGAGCCACTACTGTTTTTCTTTACGGAAAAAACTACCAAAAGCTGAATAATAGAGCTTTTTTACCGTGGGATGGCAAAACCACAGTTATTGTTTACTGGGGTATACCACACTTTTTAAAATAGAGATATTTGCGGCTGAACAGTGAGCGACACACTTAAACTGCTTCTTTTTTAGATACCAAAGGCCCAAAACTGGATAGTACAGCGATTTGACCCGTGGAACTGCGAAACCACACTGGGATGTCGGGCCTACACAAGACTATTTTCAACAAATATATTTTTGTGTTACAACAGTCAGGAGACACTACTGTTTTTCTTTACGGAAAATATACCAAAACCTGAATAATAGAGATTTTTTACCGTGGGATGGCAAAACCACAGTTATTGTTTACTGGTGTATACCACACTTTTTTAAATAGAGATATTTGCGGCTGAACAGTGAGCGACACACTCAAACTGCTTTTTTTTAGATATCAAAGGCCCAAAACTTGATAGTACAGCGATTTAACCCGTGGAACTGCGAAACCACACTGGGATGTCGGGCCTACACAAGACTATTTTCAACAGATATATTTTTGTGTCACAACAGTCAGGAGACACTACTGTTTTTCTTTACGGGAAAAACTACCAAAAGCTGAATAATAGAGATTTTTTACCGTGGGATGGCAAAACCACAGTTATTGTTTACTGGGGTAAACCACACTTTTTTAAATAGAGATACTTGCGGCTGAACAGTGAGCGACACACTCAAACTGCTTTTTTTTTTACATACCAAAGGCCCAAAACTGGATAGTACAGCGATTTGACCCGTGGAACTGTGAAACCACACTGGGATGTCGGGCCTGACAAGACTATTTTCAACAAATATATTTTTGTGTCACAGCAGTCAGGAGACACTGCTGTTTTTCTTTACGGAAAATATACCAAAACCTGAATAATAGAGATTTTTTACCGTGGGATGGCAAAACCACAGTTATTGTTTACTGGGGTATACCACACTTTTTTAAATAGAGATATTTGCGGCTGAACAGTGAGCGACACACTCAAACTGCTTTTTTTTAGATACCAAAGGCCCAAAACTGGATAGTACAGCGATTTGACCCGTGGAACTGCGAAACCACACTGGGATGTCGGGCCTACACAAGACTATTTTCAACAGATATATTTTTGTGTCACAACAGTCAGGAGACACTACTGTTTTTCTTTACGGAAAAAACTACCAAAAGCTGAATAATAGAGATTTTTTACCATGGGATGGTAAAACCACATTTATTGTTTACTGGGGTATACCGCACTTTTTTAAATAGAGATATTTGCGGCTGAACAGTGAGCGACTCACTCAAACTGCTTTTTTTTTTAGATACCAAAGGCCCAAAACTGGATAGTACAGCGATTTGACCCGTGGAACTGTGAAACCACACTGGGATGTCGGGCCTACACAAGACTATTTTCAACAGATATATTTTTGTGTCACAACAGTCAGGAGACACTACTGTTTTTCTTTACAGAAAAAACTACCAAAAGCTGAATAATAGAGATTTTTTACTGTGGAATAGCAAAACCACAGTTATTGTTTACTGGGGTATACCTCACTTTTTTAAATAGAGATATTTGTGGCTGAACAGTGAGCGACACACTCAAACTGCTTTTTTTTTAGATACCAAAGGCCCAAAACTGGATAGTACTGCGATTTGACCCGTGGAACTGCGAAACCTCACTGGGATGTCGGGCCTACACAAGACTATTTTCAACATTATATTTTTGTGTCACAACAGTCAGGAGACACTACTGTTTTTCTTTACGGAAAAAACTACCAAAAGCTGAATAATAGAGATTTTTTACCGTGGGATGGCAAAACCACAGTTATTGTTTACTGGGGTATACCACACTTTTTTAAATAGAGATATTTGTGGCTGAACAGTGATCGACACACTCAAACTGCTTTTTTTTAGATACCAAAGGCCCAAAACTGGATAGTACAGCGATTTGACCCGTGGAACTGCGAAACCACACTGGGATGTTGGGCCTGCACAAGACTATTTTCAACAGATATATTTTTGTGTCACAACAGTCAGGAGACACTACTGTTTTTCTTTACGCAAAAAACTACCAAAATCTGAATAATAGAGATTTTTTACCATGGGATGGTAAAACCACAGTTATTGTTTACTGGGGTATACCGCACTTTTTTAAATAGAGATATTTGCGGCTTAACAATGAGCGACACACTCAAACTGCTTTTTTTTTAGATACCAAAGGCCCAAAACTGGATAGTACAGCGATTTGACCCGTGGAACTGCGAAACCTCACTGGAATGTCGGGCCTACACAAGACTATTTTCAACAGTATATTTTTGTGTCACAACAGTCAGGAGACACTACTGTTTTTCTTTACGGAAAAAACTACCAAAAGCTGAATAATAGAGCTTTTTTACCGTGGGATGGCAAAACCACAGTTATTGTTTACTGGGGTATACCACACTTTTTAAAATAGAGATATTTGCTGCTGAACACTGAGCGACACACTCAAACTGCTTCTTTTTTAGATACCAAAGGCCCAAAACTGGATAGTACAGCGATTTGACCCATGGAACTGCGAAACCACACTGGGATGTCGGGCCTACACAAGACTATTTTCAACAAATATATTTTTGTGTTACAACAGTCAGGAGACACTACTGTTTTTCTTTAAGGGAAAAACTACCAAAAGCTGAATAATAGAGATTTTTTACCGTGGGATGGCAAAACCACAGTTATTGTTTACTGGTGTATACCACACTTTTTTAAATAGAGATACTTGCGGCTGAACAGTGAGCGACACACTCAAACTGCCTTTTTTTTTACATACCAAAGGCCCAAAACTGGATAGTACAGCGATTTGACCCATGGAACTGCAAAACCACACTGGGATGTCGGGCCTACACAAGACTATTTTCAACAAATATATTTTTGTGTTACAACAGTCAGGAGACACTACTGTTTTTCTTTAAGGGAAAAACTACCAAAAGCTGAATAATAGAGATTTTTTACCGTGGGATGGCAAAACCACAGTTATTGTTTACTGGGGTATACCACACTTTTTTAAATAGAGATACTTGCGGCTGAACAGTGAGCGACACACTCAAACTGCCTTTTTTTTTACATACCAAAGGCCCAAAACTGGATAGTACAGCGATTTGACCCGTGGAACTGCGAAACCACACTGGGATGTCGGGCCTACACAAGACTATTTTCAACAGATATATTTTTGTGTCACAACAGTCAGGAGACACTACTGTTTTTCTTTACGGAAAAAACTACCAAAAGCTGAATAATAGAGATTTTTTACCATGGGATGGTAAAACCACATTTATTGTTTACTGGGGTATACCGCACTTTTTTAAATAGAGATATTTGCGGCTGAACAGTGAGCGACTCACTCAAACTGCTTTTTTTTTTAGATACCAAAGGCCCAAAGCTGGATAGTACAGCGATTTGACCCGTGGAACTGTGAAACCACACTGGGATGTCGGGCCTACACAAGACTATTTTCAACAGATATATTTTTGTGTCACAACAGTCAGGAGACACTACTGTTTTTCTTTACGGAAAAAACTACCAAAATCTGAATAATAGAGATTTTTTACCATGGGATGGTAAAACCACAGTTATTGTTTACTGGGGTATACCGCACTTTTTTAAATAGAGATATTTGCGGCTGAACAATGAGCGACACACTCAAACTGCTTTTTTTTTAGATACCAAAGGCCCAAAACTGGATAGTACAGCGATTTGACCCGTGGAACTGCAAATCCTCACTGGGATGTCGGGCCTACACAAGACTATTTTCAACAGTATATTTTTGTGTCACAACAGTCAGGAGCCACTACTGTTTTTCTTTACGGAAAAAACTACCAAAAGCTGAATAATAGAGCTTTTTTACCGTGGGATGGCAAAACCACAGTTATTGTTTACTGGGGTATACCACACTTTTTAAAATAGAGATATTTGTGGCTGAACAGTGAGCGACACACTTAAACTGCTTCTTTTTTAGATACCAAAGGCCCAAATCTGGATAGTACAGCGATTTGACCCGTGGAACTGCGAAACCACACTGGGATGTCGGGCCTACACAAGACTATTTTCAACAAATATATTTTTGTGTTACAACAGTCAGGAGACACTACTGTTTTTCTTTACGGAAAATATACCAAAACCTGAATAATAGAGATTTTTTACCGTGGGATTGCAAAACCACAGTTATTGTTTACTGGGGTATACCACACTTTTTTAAATAGAGATATTTGCGGCTGAACAGTGAGCAACACACTCAAACTGCTTTTTTTTATATATCAAAGGCCCAAAACTGGATAGTACAGCGATTTGACCCGTGGAACTGCGAAACCACACTGGGATGTCGGGCCTACACAAGACTATTTTCAACAGATATATTTTTGTGTCACAACAGTCAGGAGACAAAACTGTTTTTCTTTACGGGAAAAACTACCAAAAGCTGAATAATAGAGATTTTTTACCGTGGGATGGCAAAACCACAGTTATTGTTTACTGGGGTATACCACACTTTTTTAAATAGAGATACTTGCGGCTGAACAGTGAGCGACACACTCAAACTGCCTTTTTTTTTACATACCAAAGGCCCAAAACTGGATAGTACAGCGATTTGACCCGTGGAACTGCGAAACCACACTGGGATGTCGGGCCTACACAAGACTATTTTCAACAGATATATTTTTGTGTCACAACAGTCAGGAGACACTACTGTTTTTCTTTACGGAAAAAACTACCAAAAGCTGAATAATAGAGATTTTTTACCATGGGATGGTAAAACCACATTTATTGTTTACTGGGGTATACCGCACTTTTTTAAATAGAGATATTTGCGGCTGAACAGTGAGCGACTCACTCAAACTGCTTTTTTTTTTAGATACCAAAGGCCCAAAGCTGGATAGTACAGCGATTTGACCCGTGGAACTGTGAAACCACACTGGGATGTCGGGCCTACACAAGACTATTTTCAACAGATATATTTTTGTGTCACAACAGTCAGGAGACACTACTGTTTTTCTTTACGGAAAAAACTACCAAAATCTGAATAATAGAGATTTTTTACCATGGGATGGTAAAACCACAGTTATTGTTTACTGGGGTATACCGCACTTTTTTAAATAGAGATATTTGCGGCTGAACAATGAGCGACACACTCAAACTGCTTTTTTTTTAGATACCAAAGGCCCAAAACTGGATAGTACAGCGATTTGACCCGTGGAACTGCAAATCCTCACTGGGATGTCGGGCCTACACAAGACTATTTTCAACAGTATATTTTTGTGTCACAACAGTCAGGAGCCACTACTGTTTTTCTTTACGGAAAAAACTACCAAAAGCTGAATAATAGAGCTTTTTTACCGTGGGATGGCAAAACCACAGTTATTGTTTACTGGGGTATACCACACTTTTTAAAATAGAGATATTTGTGGCTGAACAGTGAGCGACACACTTAAACTGCTTCTTTTTTAGATACCAAAGGCCCAAATCTGGATAGTACAGCGATTTGACCCGTGGAACTGCGAAACCACACTGGGATGTCGGGCCTACACAAGACTATTTTCAACAAATATATTTTTGTGTTACAACAGTCAGGAGACACTACTGTTTTTCTTTACGGAAAATATACCAAAACCTGAATAATAGAGATTTTTTACCGTGGGATTGCAAAACCACAGTTATTGTTTACTGGGGTATACCACACTTTTTTAAATAGAGATATTTGCGGCTGAACAGTGAGCAACACACTCAAACTGCTTTTTTTTAGATATCAAAGGCCCAAAACTGGATAGTACAGCGATTTGACCCGTGGAACTGCGAAACCACACTGGGATGTCGGGCCTACACAAGACTATTTTCAACAGATATATTTTTGTGTCACAACAGTCAGGAGACAAAACTGTTTTTCTTTACGGGAAAAACTACCAAAAGCTGAATAATAGAGATTTTTTACCGTGGGATGGCAAAACCACAGTTATTGTTTACTGGGGTATACCACACTTTTTTAAATAGAGATACTTGCGGCTGAACAGTGAGCGACACACTCAAACTGCTTTTTTTTTTACATACCAAAGGCCCAAAACTGGATAGTACAGCGATTTGACCCATGGAACTGCAAAACCACACTGGGATGTCGGGCCTACACAAGACTATTTCAGCAGATATATTTGTGTGTCCCAACAGCCAGGAGACACTACTGTTTTTCTTTACGGAAAAAACTACCAAAAGCTGAATAATAGAGATTTTTTACCGTGGGATGGCAAAACCACAGTTATTGTTTACTGGGGTATACCACACTTTTTTATATAGAGATATTTGCGGCTGAACAGTGAGCGACACACTCAAACTGCTTTTTTTTAGATACCAAAGGCCCAAAACTGGATAGTACAGCGATTTGACCAGTGGAACTGCGAAACCACACTGGGATGTCGGGCCTACACAAGACTATTTTCAACAGATATATTTTTGTGTCACAACAGTCAGGAGACACTACTGTTTTTCTTTACGGAAAAAACTACCAAAAGCTGAATAATAGAGATTTTTTACCATGGGATGGCAAAACCACAGTTATTGTTTACTGGGGTATACCACACTTTTTAAAATAGAGATATTTGCGGCTGAACAGTGAGCGACACACTCAAACTGCTTTTTTTTTTAGATACCAAAGGCCCAAAACTGGATAGTACAGCGATTTGACCCGTGGAACTGCGAAACCACACTGGGATGTCGGGCCTACACAAGACTATTTTCAACAAATATATTTTTGTGTCACAACAGTCAGGAGACACTGCTGTTTTTCTTTACGGAAAATATACCAAAACCTGAATAATAGAGATTTTTTACCATGGGATGGCAAAACCACAGTTATTGTTTACTGGGGTATACCACACTTTTTTAAATAGAGATATTTGCGGCTGAACAGTGAGCGACACACTCAAACTGCTTTTTTTTAGATACCAAAGGCCCAAAACTGGATAGTACAGCGATTTGACCCGTGGAACTGCGAAACCACACTGGGATGTCGGGCCTACACAAGACTATTTTCAACAGATATATTTTTGTGTCACAACAGTCAGGAGACACTACTGTTTTTCTTTACGGAAAAAACTACCAAAAGCTGAATAATAGAGATTTTTTACCATGGGATGGTAAAACCACATTTATTGTTTACTGGGGTATACCGCACTTTTTTAAATAGAGATATTTGCGGCTGAACAGTGAGCGACTCACTCAAACTGCTTTTTTTTTTAGATACCAAAGGCCCAAAACTGGATAGTACAGCGATTTGACCCGTGGAACTGTGAAACCACACTGGGATGTCGGGCCTACACAAGACTATTTTCAACAGATATATTTTTGTGTCACAACAGTCAGGAGACACTACTGTTTTTCTTTACAGAAAAAAACTACCAAAAGCTGAATAATAGAGTTTTTTTACCGTGGGATGGCAAAACCACAGTTATTGTTTACTGGGGTATACCTCACTTTTTTAAATAGAGATATTTGTGGCTGAACAGTGAGCGACACACTCAAACTGCTTTTTTTTTAGATACCAAAGGCCCAAAACTGGATAGTACTGCGATTTGACCCGTGGAACTGCGAAACCTCACTGGGATGTCGGGCCTACACAAGACTATTTTCAACATTATATTTTTGTGTCACAACAGTCAGGAGACACTACTGTTTTTCTTTACGGAAAAAACTACCAAAAGCTGAATAATAGAGATTTTTTACCGTGGGATGGCAAAACCACAGTTATTGTTTACTGGGGTATGCCACACTTTTTTAAATAGAGATATTTGTGGCTGAACAGTGATCGACACACTCAAACTGCTTTTTTTTAGATACCAAAGGCCCAAAACTGGATAGTACAGCGATTTGACCCGTGGAACTGCGAAACCACACTGGGATGTCGGGCCTGCACAAGACTATTTTCAACAGATATATTTTTGTGTCACAACAGTCAGGAGACACTACTGTTTCTCTTTACGGGAAAAACTACCAAAAGCTGAATAATAGAGATTTTTTACCGTGGGATGGCAAAACCACAGTTATTGTTTACTGGGTTAAACCACACTTTTTTAAATAGAGATACTTGCGGCTGAACAGTGAGCTACACACTCAAACTGCTTTTTTTTTTACATACCAAAGGCCCAAAACTGGATAGTACAGCGATTTGACCCGTGGAACTGCGAAACCACACTGGGATGTCGGGCCTGACAAGACTATTTTCAACAAATATATTTTTGTGTCACAGCAGTCAGGAGACACTGCTGTTTTTCTTTACGGAAAATATACCAAAACCTGAATAATAGAGATTTTTTACCGTGGGATGGCAAAACCACAGTTATTGTTTACTGGGGTATACCACACTTTTTTAAATAGAGATATTTGCGGCTGAACAGTGAGCGACACACTCAAACTGCTTTTTTTTAGATACCAAAGGCCCAAAACTGGATAGTACAGCGATTTGACCCGTGGAACTGCGAAACCACACTGGGATGTCGGGCCTACACAAGACTATTTTCAACAGATATATTTTTGTGTCACAACAGTCAGGAGACACTACTGTTTTTCTTTACGGAAAAAACTACCAAAAGCTGAATAATAGAGATTTTTTACCATGGGATGGTAAAACCACATTTATTGTTTACTGGGGTATACCGCACTTTTTTAAATAGAGATATTTGCAGCTGAACAGTGAGCGACTCACTCAAACTGCTTTTTTTTTTAGATACCAAAGGCCCAAAACTGGATAGTACAGCGATTTGACCCGTGGAACTGTGAAACCACACTGGGATGTCGGGCCTACACAAGACTATTTTCAACAGATATATTTTTGTGTCACAACAGTCAGGAGACACTACTGTTTTTCTTTACAGAAAAAACTACCAAAAGCTGAATAATAGAGATTTTTTACCGTGGGATGGCAAAACCACAGTTATTGTTTACTGGGGTATACCTCACTTTTTTAAATAGAGATATTTGTGGCTGAACAGTGAGCGACACACTCAAACTGCTTTTTTTTTAGATACCAAAGGCCCAAAACTGGATAGTACTGCGATTTGACCCGTGGAACTGCGAAACCTCACTGGGATGTCGGGCCTACACAAGACTATTTTCAACATTATATTTTTGTGTCACAACAGTCAGGAGACACTACTGTTTTTCTTTACGGAAAAAACTACCAAAAGCTGAATAATAGAGATTTTTTACCGTGGGATGGCAAAACCACAGTTATTGTTTACTGGGGTATACCACACTTTTTTAAATAGAGATATTTGTGGCTGAACAGTGATCGACACACTCAAACTGCTTTTTTTTAGATACCAAAGGCCCAAAACTGGATAGTACAGCGATTTGACCCGTGGAACTGCGAAACCACACTGGGATGTTGGGCCTGCACAAGACTATTTTCAACAGATATATTTTTGTGTCACAACAGTCAGGAGACACTACTGTTTTTCTTTACGCAAAAAACTACCAAAATCTGAATAATAGAGATTTTTTACCATGGGATGGTAAAACCACAGTTATTGTTTACTGGGGTATACCGCACTTTTTTAAATAGAGATATTTGCGGCTTAACAATGAGCGACACACTCAAACTGCTTTTTTTTTAGATACCAAAGGCCCAAAACTGGATAGTACAGCGATTTGACCCGTGGAACTGCGAAATCTCACTGGGATGTCGGGCCTACACAAGACTATTTTCAACAGTATATTTTTGTGTCACAACAGTCAGGAGACACTACTGTTTTTCTTTACGGAAAAAACTACCAAAAGCTGAATAATAGAGCTTTTTTACCGTGGGATGGCAAAACCACAGTTATTGTTTACTGGGGTATACTACCACACTTTTTAAAATAGAGATATTTGCGGCTGAACACTGAGCGACACACTCAAACTGCTTCTTTTTTAGATACCAAAGGCCCAAAACTGGATAGTACAGCGATTTGACCCATGGAACTGCGAAACCACACTGGGATGTCGGGCCTACACAAGACTATTTTCAACAAATATATTTTTGTGTTACAACAGTCAGGAGACACTACTGTTTTTCTTTAAGGGAAAAACTACCAAAAGCTGAATAATAGAGATTTTTTACCGTGGGATGGCAAAACCACAGTTATTGTTTACTGGGGTATACCACACTTTTTTAAATAGAGATACTTGCGGCTGAACAGTGAGCGACACACTCAAACTGCCTTTTTTTTTACATACCAAAGGCCCAAAACTGGATAGTACAGCGATTTGACCTATGGAACTGCAAAACCACACTGGGATGTCGGGCCTACACAAGACTATTTTCAACAAATATATTTTTGTGTTACAACAGTCAGGAGACACTACTGTTTTTCTTTAAGGGAAAAACTACCAAAAGCTGAATAATAGAGATTTTTTACCGTGGGATGGCAAAACCACAGTTATTGTTTACTGGGGTATACCACACTTTTTTAAATAGAGATACTTGCGGCTGAACAGTGAGCGACACACTCAAACTGCTTTTTTTTTAGATACCAAAGGCCCAAAACTGGATAGTACAGCGATTTGACCCGTGGAACTGCGAAACCACACTGGGATGTCGGGCCTACACAAGACTATTTTCAACAAATATATTTTTGTGTCACAACAGTCAGGAGACACTGCTGTTTTTCTTTACGGAAAATATACCAAAACCTGAATAATAGAGATTTTTTACCATGGGATGGCAAAACCACAGTTATTGTTTACTGGGCTATACCACACTTTTTTAAATAGAGATATTTGCGGCTGAACAGTGAGCGACACACTCAAACTGCTTTTTTTTTTAGATACCAAAGGCCCAAAACTGGATAGTACAGCGATTTGACCCGTGGAACTGTGAAACCACACTGGGATGTCGGGCCTACACAAGACTATTTTCAACAGATATATTTTTGTGTCACAACAGTCAGGAGACATTACTGTTTTTCTTTACAGAAAAAAACTACCAAAAGCTGAATAATAGAGTTTTTTTACCGTGGGATGGCAAAACCACAGTTATTGTTTACTGGGGTATACCTCACTTTTTTAAATAGAGATATTTGTGGCTGAACAGTGAGCGACACACTCAAACTGCTTTTTTTTTAGATACCAAAGGCCCAAAACTGGATAGTACTGCGATTTGACCCGTGGAACTGCGAAACCTCACTGGGATGTCGGGCCTACACAAGACTATTTTCAACATTATATTTTTGTGTCACAACAGTCAGGAGACACTACTGTTTTTCTTTACGGAAAAAACTACCAAAAGCTGAATAATAGAGATTTTTTACCGTGGGATGGCAAAACCACAGTTATTGTTTACTGGGGTATGCCACACTTTTTTAAATAGAGATATTTGTGGCTGAACAGTGATCGACACACTCAAACTGCTTTTTTTTAGATACCAAAGGCCCAAAACTGGATAGTACAGCGATTTGACCCGTGGAACTGCGAAACCACACTGGGATGTCGGGCCTGCACAATACTATTTTCAACAGATATATTTTTGTGTCACAACAGTCAGGAGACACTACTGTTTTTCTTTACGGGAAAAACTACCAAAAGCTGAATAATAGAGATTTTTTACCGTGGGATGGCAAAACCACAGTTATTGTTTACTGGGGTAAACAACACTTTTTTAAATAGAGATACTTGCGGCTGAACAGTGAGCGACACACTCAAACTGCTTTTTTTTTTACATACCAAAGGCCCAAAACTGGATAGTACAGCGATTTGACCCGTGGAACTGCGAAACCACACTGGGATGTCGGGCCTGACAAGACTATTTTCAACAAATATATTTTTGTGTCACAGCAGTCAGGAGACACTGCTGTTTTTCTTTACGGAAAATATACCAAAACCTGAATAATAGAGATTTTTTACCGTGGGATGGCAAAACCACAGTTATTGTTTACTGGGGTATACCACACTTTTTTAAATAGAGATATTTGCGGCTGAACAGTGAGCGACACACTCAAACTGCTTTTTTTTAGATACCAAAGGCCCAAAACTGGATAGTACAGCGATTTGACCCGTGGAACTGCGAAACCACACTGGGATGTCGGGCCTACACAAGACTATTTTCAACAGATATATTTTTGTGTCACAACAGTCAGGAGACACTACTGTTTTTCTTTACGGAAAAAACTACCAAAAGCTGAATAATAGAGATTTTTTACCATGGGATGGTAAAACCACATTTATTGTTTACTGGGGTATACCGCACTTTTTTAAATAGAGATATTTGCGGCTGAACAGTGAGCGACTCACTCAAACTGCTTTTTTTTTAGATACCAAAGGCCCAAAACTGGATAGTACAGCGATTTGACCCGTGGAACTGTGAAACCACACTGGGATGTCGGGCCTACACAAGACTATTTTCAACAGATATATTTTTGTGTCACAACAGTCAGGAGACACTACTGTTTTTCTTTACAGAAAAAACTACCAAAAGCTGAATAATAGAGATTTTTTACCGTGGGATAGCAAAACCACAGTTATTGTTTACTGGGGTATACCTCACTTTTTTAAATAGAGATATTTGTGGCTGAACAGTGAGCGACACACTCAAACTGCTTTTTTTTTAGATACCAAAGGCCCAAAACTGGATAGTACTGCGATTTGACCCGTGGAACTGCGAAACCTCACTGGGATGTCGGGCCTACACAAGACTATTTTCAACATTATATTTTTGTGTCACAACAGTCAGGAGACACTACTGTTTTTCTTTACGGAAAAAACTACCAAAAGCTGAATAATAGAGATTTTTTACCGTGGGATGGCAAAACCACAGTTATTGTTTACTGGGGTATACCACACTTTTTTAAATAGAGATATTTGTGGCTGAACAGTGATCGACACACTCAAACTGCTTTTTTTTAGATACCAAAGGCCCAAAACTGGATAGTACAGCGATTTGACCCGTGGAACTGCGAAACCACACTGGGATGTTGGGCCTGCACAAGACTATTTTCAACAGATATATTTTTGTGTCACAACAGTCAGGAGACACTACTGTTTTTCTTTACGCAAAAAACTACCAAAATCTGAATAATAGAGATTTTTTACCATGGGATGGTAAAACCACAGTTATTGTTTACTGGGGTATACCGCACTTTTTTAAATAGAGATATTTGCGGCTTAACAATGAGCGACACACTCAAACTGCTTTTTTTTTAGATACCAAAGGCCCAAAACTGGATAGTACAGCGATTTGACCCGTGGAACTGCGAAACCTCACTGGGATGTCGGGCCTACACAAGACTATTTTCAACAGTATATTTTTGTGTCACAACAGTCAGGAGACACTACTGTTTTTCTTTACGGAAAAAACTACCAAAAGCTGAATAATAGAGCTTTTTTACCGTGGGATGGCAAAACCACAGTTATTGTTTACTGGGGTATACCACACTTTTTAAAATAGAGATATTTGCGGCTGAACACTGAGCGACACACTCAAACTGCTTCTTTTTTAGATACCAAAGGCCCAAAACTGGATAGTACAGCGCTTTGACCCATGGAACTGCGAAACCACACTGGGATGTTGGGCCTACACAAGACTATTTTCAACAAATATATTTTTGTGTTACAACAGTCAGGAGACACTACTGTTTTTCTTTAAGGGAAAAACTACCAAAAGCTGAATAATAGAGATTTTTTACCGTGGGATGGCAAAACCACAGTTATTGTTTACTGGGGTATACCACACTTTTTTAAATAGAGATACTTGCGGCTGAACAGTGAGCGACACACTCAAACTGCCTTTTTTTTTACATACCAAAGGCCCAAAACTGGATAGTACAGCGATTTGACCCATGGAACTGCAAAACCACACTGGGATGTCGGGCCTACACAAGACTATTTTCAACAAATATATTTTTGTGTTACAACAGTCAGGAGACACTACTGTTTTTCTTTAAGGGAAAAACTACCAAAAGCTGAATAATAGAGATTTTTTACCGTGGGATGGCAAAACCACAGTTATTGTTTACTGGGGTATACCACACTTTTTTAAATAGAGATACTTGCGGCTGAACAGTGAGCGACACACTCAAACTGCCTTTTTTTTTACATACCAAAGGCCCAAAACTGGATAGTACAGCGATTTGACCCGTGGAACTGCGAAACCACACTGGGATGTCGGGCCTACACAAGACTATTTTCAACAGATATATTTTTGTGTCACAACAGTCAGGAGACACTACTGTTTTTCTTTACGGAAAAAACTACCAAAAGCTGAATAATAGAGATTTTTTACCATGGGATGGTAAAACCACATTTATTGTTTACTGGGGTATACCGCACTTTTTTAAATAGAGATATTTGCGGCTGAACAGTGAGCGACTCACTCAAACTGCTTTTTTTTTTAGATACCAAAGGCCCAAAGCTGGATAGTACAGCGATTTGACCCGTGGAACTGTGAAACCACACTGGGATGTCGGGCCTACACAAGACTATTTTCAACAAATATATTTTTGTGTTACAACAGTCAGGAGACACTACTGTTTTTCTTTACGGAAAATATACCAAAACCTGAATAATAGAGATTTTTTACCGTGGGATGGCAAAACCACAGTTATTGTTTACTGGGGTATACCACACTTTTTTAAATAGAGATATTTGCGGCTGAACAGTGAGCAACACACTCAAACTGCTTTTTTTTAGATATCAAAGGCCCAAAACTGGATAGTACAGCGATTTGACCCGTGGAACTGCGAAACCACACTGGGATGTCGGGCCTACACAAGACTATTTTCAACAGATATATTTTTGTGTCACAACAGTCAGGAGACAAAACTGTTTTTCTTTACGGGAAAAACTACCAAAAGCTGAATAATAGAGATTTTTTACCGTGGGATGGCAAAACCACAGTTATTGTTTACTGGGGTATACCACACTTTTTTAAATAGAGATACTTGCGGCTGAACAGTGAGCGACACACTCAAACTGCTTTTTTTTTTACATACCAAAGGCCCAAAACTGGATAGTACAGCGATTTGACCCATGGAACTGCAAAACCACACTGGGATGTCGGGCCTACACAAGACTATTTCAGCAGATATATTTGTGTGTCCCAACAGTCAGGAGACACTACTGTTTTTCTTTACGGAAAAAACTACCAAAAGCTGAATAATAGAGATTTTTTACCGTGGGATGGCAAAACCACAGTTATTGTTTACTGGGGTATACCACACTTTTTTATATAGAGATATTTGCGGCTGAACAGTGAGCGACACACTCAAACTGCTTTTTTTTAGATACCAAAGGCCCAAAACTGGATAGTACAGCGATTTGACCCGTGGAACTGCGAAACCACACTGGGATGTCGGGCCTACACAAGACTATTTTCAACAGATATATTTTTGTGTCACAACAGTCAGGAGACACTACTGTTTTTCTTTACGGAAAAAACTACCAAAAGCTGAATAATAGAGATTTTTTACCATGGGATGGCAAAACCACAGTTATTGTTTACTGGGGTATACCACACTTTTTTAAATAGAGATATTTGTGGCTGAACTGTGAGCGACACACTCAAACTGCTTTTTTTTTAGATACCAAAGGCCCAAAACTGGATAGTACAGCGATTTGACCCGTGGAACTGCGAAACCACACTGGGATGTCGGGCCTACACAAGACTATTTTCAACAAATATATTTTTGTGTCACAACAGTCAGGAGACACTGCTGTTTTTCTTTACGGAAAATATACCAAAACCTGAATAATAGAGATTTTTTACCATGGGATGGCAAAACCACAGTTATTGTTTACTGGGGTATACCACACTTTTTTAAATAGAGATATTTGCGGCTGAACAGTGAGCGACACACTCAAACTGCTTTTTTTTAGATACCAAAGGCCCAAAACTGGATAGTACAGCGATTTGACCCGTGGAACTGCGAAACCACACTGGGATGTCGGGCCTACACAAGACTATTTTCAACAGATATATTTTTGTGTCACAACAGTCAGGAGACACTACTGTTTTTCTTTACGGAAAAAACTACCAAAAGCTGAATAATAGAGATTTTTTACCATGGGATGGTAAAACCACATTTATTGTTTACTGGGGTATACCGCACTTTTTTAAATAGAGATATTTGCGGCTGAACAGTGAGCGACTCACTCAAACTGCTTTTTTTTTTAGATACCAAAGGCCCAAAACTGGATAGTACAGCGATTTGACCCGTGGAACTGCGAAACCACACTGGGATGTCGGGCCTGCACAAGACTATTTTCAACAGATATATTTTTGTGTCACAACAGTCAGGAGACACTACTGTTTTTCTTTACGCAAAAAACTACCAAAATCTGAATAATAGAGATTTTTTACCATGGGATGGTAAAACCACAGTTATTGTTTACTGGGGTATACCGCACTTTTTTAAATAGAGATATTTGCGGCTTAACAATGAGCGACACACTCAAACTGCTTTTTTTTTAGATACCAAAGGCCCAAAACTGGATAGTACAGCGATTTGACCTGTGGAACTGCGAAACCTCACTGGGATGTCGGGCCTACACAAGACTATTTTCAACAGTATATTTTTGTGTCACAACAGTCAGGAGACACTACTGTTTTTCTTTATGGAAAAAACTACCAAAAGCTGAATAATAGAGCTTTTTTACCGTGGGATGGCAAAACCACAGTTATTGTTTACTGGGGTATACCACACTTTTTAAAATAGAGATATTTGCGGCTGAACAGTGAGCGACACACTCAAACTGCTTCTTTTTTAGATACCAAAGGCCCAAAACTGGATAGTACAGCGATTTGACCCGTGGAACTGCGAAACCACACTGGGATGTCGGGCCTGCACAAGACTATTTTCAACAGATATATTTTTGTGTCACAACAGTCAGGAGACACTACTGTTTTTCTTTACGCAAAAAACTACCAAAATCTGAATAATAGAGATTTTTTACCATGGGATGGTAAAACCACAGTTATTGTTTACTGGGGCATACCGCACTTTTTTAAATAGAGATATTTGCGGCTTAACAATGAGCGACACACTCAAACTGCTTTTTTTTTAGATACCAAAGGCCCAAAACTGGATAGTACAGCGATTTGACCCGTGGAACTGCGAAACCTCACTGGGATGTTGGGCCTACACAAGACTATTTTCAACAGTATATTTTTGTGTCACAACAGTCAGGAGACACTACTGTTTTTCTTTACGGAAAAAACTACCAAAAGCTGAATAATAGAGCTTTTTTACCGTGGGATGGCAAAACCACAGTTATTGTTTACTGGGGTATACCACACTTTTTAAAATAGAGATATTTGCGGCTGAACAGTGAGCGACACACTCAAACTGCTTCTTTTTTAGATACCAAAGGCCCAAAACTGGATAGTACAGAGATTTGACCCATGGAACTGCGAAACCACACTGGGATGTCGGGCCTACACAAGACTATTTTCAACAAATTTATTTTTGTGTTACAACAGTCAGGAGACACTACTGTTTTTCTTTAAGGGAAAAACTACCAAAAGCTGAATAATAGAGATTTTTTACCGTGGGATGGCAAAACCACAGTTATTGTTTACTGGGGTATACCACACTTTTTTAAATAGAGATATTTGCGGCTGAACAGTGAGCGACACACTCAAACTGCTTTTTTTTAGATACCAAAGGCCCAAAACTGGATAGTACAGCGATTTGACCCGTGGAACTGCGAAACCACACTGGGATGTCGGGCCTACACAAGACTATTTTCAACAGATATATTTTTGTGTCACAACAGTCAGGAGACACTACTGTTTTTCTTTACGGAAAAAACTACCAAAAGCTGAATAATAGAGATTTTTTACCATGGGATGGCAAAACCACAGTTATTGTTTACTGGGGTATACCACACTTTTTTAAATAGAGATATTTGTGGCTGAACTGTGAGCGACACACTCAAACTGCTTTTTTTTTAGATACCAAAGGCCCAAAACTGGATAGTACAGCGATTTGACCCGTGGAACTGCGAAACCACACTGGGATGTCGGGCCTACACAAGACTATTTTCAACAAATATATTTTTGTGTCACAACAGTCAGGAGACACTGCTGTTTTTCTTTACGGAAAATATACCAAAACCTGAATAATAGAGATTTTTTACCATGGGATGGCAAAACCACAGTTATTGTTTACTGGGGTATACCACACTTTTTTAAATAGAGATATTTGCGGCTGAACAGTGAGCGACACACTCAAACTGCTTTTTTTTAGATACCAAAGGCCCAAAACTGGATAGTACAGCGATTTGACCCGTGGAACTGCGAAACCACACTGGGATGTCGGGCCTACACAAGACTATTTTCAACAGATATATTTTTGTGTCACAACAGTCAGGAGACACTACTGTTTTTCTTTACGGAAAAAACTACCAAAAGCTGAATAATAGAGATTTTTTACCATGGGATGGTAAAACCACATTTATTGTTTACTGGGGTATACCGCACTTTTTTAAATAGAGATATTTGCGGCTGAACAGTGAGCGACTCACTCAAACTGCTTTTTTTTTTAGATACCAAAGGCCCAAAACTGGATAGTACAGCGATTTGACCCGTGGAACTGCGAAACCACACTGGGATGTCGGGCCTGCACAAGACTATTTTCAACAGATATATTTTTGTGTCACAACAGTCAGGAGACACTACTGTTTTTCTTTACGCAAAAAACTACCAAAATCTGAATAATAGAGATTTTTTACCATGGGATGGTAAAACCACAGTTATTGTTTACTGGGGTATACCGCACTTTTTTAAATAGAGATATTTGCGGCTTAACAATGAGCGACACACTCAAACTGCTTTTTTTTTAGATACCAAAGGCCCAAAACTGGATAGTACAGCGATTTGACCTGTGGAACTGCGAAACCTCACTGGGATGTCGGGCCTACACAAGACTATTTTCAACAGTATATTTTTGTGTCACAACAGTCAGGAGACACTACTGTTTTTCTTTATGGAAAAAACTACCAAAAGCTGAATAATAGAGCTTTTTTACCGTGGGATGGCAAAACCACAGTTATTGTTTACTGGGGTATACCACACTTTTTAAAATAGAGATATTTGCGGCTGAACAGTGAGCGACACACTCAAACTGCTTCTTTTTTAGATACCAAAGGCCCAAAACTGGATAGTACAGCGATTTGACCCGTGGAACTGCGAAACCACACTGGGATGTCGGGCCTGCACAAGACTATTTTCAACAGATATATTTTTGTGTCACAACAGTCAGGAGACACTACTGTTTTTCTTTACGCAAAAAACTACCAAAATCTGAATAATAGAGATTTTTTACCATGGGATGGTAAAACCACAGTTATTGTTTACTGGGGCATACCGCACTTTTTTAAATAGAGATATTTGCGGCTTAACAATGAGCGACACACTCAAACTGCTTTTTTTTTAGATACCAAAGGCCCAAAACTGGATAGTACAGCGATTTGACCCGTGGAACTGCGAAACCTCACTGGGATGTTGGGCCTACACAAGACTATTTTCAACAGTATATTTTTGTGTCACAACAGTCAGGAGACACTACTGTTTTTCTTTACGGAAAAAACTACCAAAAGCTGAATAATAGAGCTTTTTTACCGTGGGATGGCAAAACCACAGTTATTGTTTACTGGGGTATACCACACTTTTTAAAATAGAGATATTTGCGGCTGAACAGTGAGCGACACACTCAAACTGCTTCTTTTTTAGATACCAAAGGCCCAAAACTGGATAGTACAGAGATTTGACCCATGGAACTGCGAAACCACACTGGGATGTCGGGCCTACACAAGACTATTTTCAACAAATTTATTTTTGTGTTACAACAGTCAGGAGACACTACTGTTTTTCTTTAAGGGAAAAACTACCAAAAGCTGAATAATAGAGATTTTTTACCGTGGGATGGCAAAACCACAGTTATTGTTTACTGGGGTATACCACACTTTTTTAAATAGAGATATTTGCGGCTGAACAGTGAGCGACACACTCAAACTGCTTTTTTTTAGATACCAAAGGCCCAAAACTGGATAGTACAGCGATTTGACCCGTGGAACTGCGAAACCACACTGGGATGTCGGGCCTACACAAGACTATTTTCAACAGATATATTTTTGTGTCACAACAGTCAGGAGACACTACTGTTTTTCTTTACGGAAAAAACTACCAAAAGCTGAATAATAGAGATTTTTTACCATGGGATGGTAAAACCACATTTATTGTTTACTGGGGTATACCGCACTTTTTTAAATAGAGATATTTGCGGCTGAACAGTGAGCGACTCACTCAAACTGCTTTTTTTTTTAGATACCAAAGGCCCAAAACTGGATAGTACAGCGATTTGACCCGTGGAACTGTGAAACCACACTGGGATGTCGGGCCTACACAAGACTATTTTCAACAGATATATTTTTCTGTCACAACAGTCAGGAGACATTACTGTTTTTCTTTACAGAAAAAACTACCAAAAGCTGAATAATAGAGTTTTTTTACCGTGGGATGGCAAAACCACAGTTATTGTTTACTGGGGTATACCTCACTTTTTTAAATAGAGATATTTGTGGCTGAACAGTGAGCGACACACTCAAACTGCTTTTTTTTAAGATACCAAAGGCCCAAAACTGGATAGTACTGCGATTTGACCCGTGGAACTGCGAAACCTCACTGGGATGTCGGGCCTACACAAGACTATTTTCAACATTATATTTTTGTGTCACAACAGTCAGGAGACACTACTGTTTTTCTTTACGGAAAAAACTACCAAAAGCTGAATAATAGAGATTTTTTACCGTGGGATGGCAAAACCACAGTTATTGTTTACTGGGGTATACCACACTTTTTTAAATAGAGATATTTGTGGCTGAACAGTGATCGACACACTCAAACTGCTTTTTTTTAGATACCAAAGGCCCAAAACTTGATAGTACAGCGATTTGACCCGTGGAACTGCGAAACCACACTGGGATGTCGGGCCTACACAAGACTATTTTCAACAGATATATTTTTGTGTCACAACAGTCAGGAGACACTACTGTTTTTCTTTACGCAAAAAACTACCAAAATCTGAATAATAGAGATTTTTTACCATGGGATGGTAAAACCACAGTTATTGTTTACTGGGGTATACCGCACTTTTTTAAATAGAGATATTTGCTGCTTAACAATGAGCGACACACTCAAACTGCTTTTTTTTTAGATACCAAAGGCCCAAAACTGGATAGTACAGCGATTTGACCCGTGGAACTGCGAAACCTCACTGGGATGTCGGGCCTACACAAGACTATTTTCAACAGTATATTTTTTGTGTCACAACAGTGAGGAGACACTACTGTTTTTCTTTACGGAAAAAACTACCAAAAGCTGAATAATAGAGCTTTTTTACCGTGGGATGGCAAAACCACAGTTGTTGTTTACTGGGGTATACCACACTTTTTAAAATAGAGATATTTGCGGCTGAACAGTGAGCGACACACTCAAACTGCTTCTTTTTTAGATACCAAAGGCCCAAAACTGGATAGTACAGCGATTTGACCCATGGAACTGCGAAACCACACTGGGATGTCGGGCCTACACAAGACTATTTTCAACAAATATATTTTTGTGTTACAACAGTCAGGAGACACTGCTGTTTTTCTTTAAGGGAAAAACTACCAAAAGCTGAATAATAGAGATTTTTTACCGTGGGATGGCAAAACCACAGTTATTGTTTACTGGGGTATACCACACTTTTTTAAATAGAGATACTTGCGGCTGAACAGTGAGCGACACACTCAAACTGCTTCTTTTTTAGATACCAAAGGCCCAAAACTGGATAGTACAGCGATTTGACCCATGGAACTGCGAAACCACACTGGGATGTCGGGCCTACACAAGACTATTTTCAACAAATATATTTTTGTGTTACAACAGTCAGGAGACACTACTGTTTTTCTTTAAGGGAAAAACTACCAAAAGCTGAATAATAGAGATTTTTTACCGTGGGATGGCAAAACCACAGTTATTGTTTACTGGGGTATACCACACTTTTTTAAATAGAGATACTTGCGGCTGAACAGTGAGCGACACACTCAAACTGCCTTTTTTTTTACATACCATAGGCCCAAAACTGGATAGTACAGCGATTTGACCCATGGAACTGCAAAACCACACTGGGATGTCGGGCCTACACAAGACTATTTTCAGCAGATATATTTGTGTGTCCCAACAGTCAGGAGACACTACTGTTTTTCTTTACGGAAAAAACTACCAAAAGCTGAATAATAGAGATTTTTTACCGTGGGATGGCAAAACCACAGTTATTGTTTACTGGGGTATACCACACTTTTTTAAATAGAGATATTTGCGGCTGAACAGTGAGCGACACACTCAAACTGCTTTTTTTTAGATACCAAAGGCCCAAAACTGGATAGTACAGCGATTTGACCCGTGGAACTGCGAAACCACACTGGGATGTCGGGCCTACACAAGACTATTTTCAACAGATATATTTTTGTGTCACAACAGTCAGGAGACACTACTGTTTTTCTTTATGGAAAAAACTACCAAAAGCTGAATAATAGAGATTTTTTACCATGGGATGGTAAAACCACATTTATTGTTTACTGGGGTATACCGCACTTTTTTAAATAGAGATATTTGCGGCTGAACAGTGAGCGACTCACTCAAACTGCTTTTTTTTTTAGATACCAAAGGCCCAAAACTGGATAGTACAGCGATTTGACCCGTGGAACTGTGAAACCACACTGGGATGTCGGGCCTACACAAGACTATTTTCAACAGATATATTTTTGTGTCACAACAGTCAGGAGACACTACTGTTTTTCTTTACAGAAAAAACTACCAAAAGCTGAATAATAGAGTTTTTTTACCGTGGGATGGCAAAACCACAGTTATTGTTTACTGGGGTATACCTCACTTTTTTAAATAGAGATATTTGTGGCTGAACAGTGAGCGACACACTCAAACTGCTTTTTTTTTAGATACCAAAGGCCCAAAACTGGATAGTACTGCGATTTGACCCGTGGAACTGCGAAACCTCACTGGGATGTCGGGCCTACACAAGACTATTTTCAACATTATATTTTTGTGTCACAACAGTCAGGAGACACCACTGTTTTTCTTTACGGAAAAAACTACCAAAAGCTGAATAATAGAGATTTTTTACCGTGGGATGGCAAAACCACAGTTATTGTTTACTGGGGCATACCACACTTTTTTAAATAGAGATATTTGTGGCTGAACAGTGATCGACACACTCAAACTGCTTTTTTTTAGATACCAAAGGCCCAAAACTTGATAGTACAGCGATTTGACCCGTGGAACTGCGAAACCACACTGGGATGTCGGGCCTACACAAGACTATTTTCAACAGATATATTTTTGTGTCACAACAGTCAGGAGACACTACTGTTTTTCTTTACGCAAAAAACTACCAAAATCTGAATAATAGAGATTTTTTACCATGGGATGGTAAAACCACAGTTATTGTTTACTGGGGTATACCGCACTTTTTTAAATAGAGATATTTGCGGCTTAACAATGAGCGACACACTCAAACTGCTTTTTTTTTAGATACCAAAGGCCCAAAACTGGATAGTACAGCGATTTGACCCGTGGAACTGCGAAACCTCACTGGGATGTCGGGCCTACACAAGACTATTTTCAACAGTATATTTTTGTGTCACAACAGTCAGGAGACACTACTGTTTTTCTTTACGGAAAAAACTACCAAAAGCTGAATAATAGAGCTTTTTTACCGTGGGATGGCAAAACCACAGTTATTGTTTACTGGGGTATACCACACTTTTTAAAATAGAGATATTTGCGGCTGAACAGTGAGCGACACACTCAAACTGCTTCTTTTTTAGATACCAAAGGCCCAAAACTGGATAGTACAGCGATTTGACCCATGGAACTGCGAAACCACACTGGGATGTCGGGCCTACACAAGACTATTTTCAACAAATATATTTTTGTGTTACAACAGTCAGGAGACACTACTGTTTTTCTTTAAGGGAAAAACTACCAAAAGCTGAAAAATAGAAATTTTTTACCGTGGGATGGCAAAACCACAGTTATTGTTTACTGGGGTATACCACACTTTTTTAAATAGAGATACTTGCGGCTGAACAGTGAGCGACACACTCAAACTGCTTTTTTTTTTACATACCAAAGGCCCAAAACTGGATAGTACAGCGATTTGACCCATGGAACTGCAAAACCACACTGGGATGTCGGGCCTACACAAGACTATTTTCAGCAGATATATTTGTGTGTCCCAACAGTCAGGAGACACTACTGTTTTTCTTTACGGAAAAAACTACCAAAAGCTGAATAATAGAGATTTTTTACCATGGGATGGCAAAACCACAGTTATTGTTTACTGGGGTATACCACACTTTTTTAAATAGAGATATTTGCGGCTGAACAGTGAGCGACACACTCAAACTGCTTTTTTTTAGATACCAAAGGCCCAAAACTGGATAGTACAGCGATTTGACCCATGGAACTGCGAAACCACACTGGGATGTCGGGCCTACACAAGACTATTTTCAACAGATATATTTTTGTGTCACAACAGTCAGGAGACACTACTGTTTTTCTTTACGGAAAAAACTACCAAAAGCTGAATAATAGAGAATTTTTACCATGGGATGGTAAAACCACAGTTATTGTTTACTGGGGTATACCGCACTTTTTTAAATAGAGATATTTGTGGCTGAACAGTGAGCGACTCACTCAAACTGTTTTTTTTTTAGATACCAAAGGCCCAAAACTGGATAGTACAGCGATTTGACCCGTGCAACTGTGAAACCACACTGGGATGTCGGGCCTACACAAGACTATTTTCAACAGATATATTTTTGTGTCACAACAGTCAGGAGACACTACTGTTTTTCTTTACAGAAAAAACTACCAAAAGCTGAATAATAGAGTTTTTTTACCGTGGGATGGCAAAACCACAGTTATTGTTTACTGGGGTATACCTCACTTTTTTAAATAGAGATATTTGTGGCTGAACAGTGAGCGACACACTCAAACTGCTTTTTTTTTAGATACCAAAGGCCCAAAACTGGATAGTACTGCGATTTCACCCGTGGAACTACGAAACCTCACTGGGATGTCGGGCCTACACAAGACTATTTTCAACAGTATATTTTTGTGTCACAACAGTCAGGAGACACTACTGTTTTTCTTTACGGAAAAAACTACCAAAAGCTGAATAATAGAGATTTTTTACCGTGGGATCGCAAAACCACAGTTATTGTTTACTGGGGTATACCACACTTTTTTAAATAGAGATATTTGCGGCTGAACAGTGATCGACACACTCAAACTGCTTTTTTTTAGGTACCAAAGGCCCAAAACTGGATAGTACAGCGATTTGACCCGTGGAACTGCGAAACCACACTGGGATGTCGGGCCTACACAAGACTATTTTCAACAGATATATTTTTGTGTCACAACAGTCAGGAGACACTACTGTTTTTCTTTACGGAAAAAACTACCAAAAGCTGAATAATAGAGATTTTTTACCATGGGATGGTAAAACCACAGTTATTGTTTACTGGGGTATACCGCACTTTTTTAAATAGAGATATTTGCGGCTGAACAATGAGCGACACACTCAAATTGCTTTTTTTTTAGATACCAAAGGCCCAAAACTGGATAGTACTGCGATTTGACCCGTGGAACTGCGAAACCTCACTGGGATGTCGGGCCTACACAAGACTATTTTCAACAGTATATTTTTGTGTCACAACAGTCAGGAGACACTACTGTTTTTCTTTACGGAAAAAACTACCAAAAGCTGAATAATAGAGATTTTTTACCGTGGGATGGCAAAACCACAGTTATTGTTTACTGGGGTATACCACACTTTTCTAAATAGAGATATTTGCGGCTGAACAGTGAGCGACACACTCAAACTGCTTTTTTTTTAGATACCAAAGGCCCAAAACTGGATAGTACAGTGATTTGACCCGTGGAACTCCGAAACCACACTGGGATGTCGGGCCTACACAAGACTATTTTCAACAAATATATTTTTGTGTCACAACAGTCAGGAGACACTACTGTTTTTCTTTACAGAAAAAACTACCAAAAGCTGAATAATAGAGATTTTTTACCGTGGGATGGCAAAACCACAGTTATTGTTTACTGGGGTATACCACACTTTTCTAAATTGAGATATTTGCGGCTGAACAGTGAGCGACACACTCAAACTGCTTTTTTTTTAGATACCAAAGGTCCAAAATTGGATAGTATAGCGATTTGACCCGTGGAACTGCGAAACCACACTGGGATGTCGGGCCTACACAAGACTATTTTCAACAGATATATTTTTGTGTCACAACAGTCAGGAGACACTACTGTATTTCTTTACGGAAAATATGCCAAAACCTGAATAATAGAGATTTTTTACCGTGGGACGGCTAAACCACAGTTATTGTTTACTGGGGTATACCACACTTTTTTAAATAGAGATATTTGAGGCTGAACAGTGAGCGACACACTCAAACTGCTTTTTTTTTAGATACCAAAGGCCCAAAACTGGATAGTACAGCGATTTGACCCGTGGAACTCCGAAACCACACTGGAATGTCGGGCCTACACAAGACAATTTTCATCAAATATATTTTTGTGTCACAACAGTCAGGAGACACTACTGTTTTTCTTTACGGAAAAAACTACCAAAAGCTGAATAATAGAGATTTTTTACCGTGGGATGGCAAAACCACAGTTATTGTTTATTGGGGTGTACCACACTTTTCTAAATAGAGATATTTGCGGCTGAACAGTGAGCGACACACTCAAACTGCTTTTTTTTTTACATACCAAAGGCCCAAAACTGGATAGTACAGCGATTTGACCCATGGAACTGCAAAACCACACTGGGATGTCGGGCCTACACAAGACTATTTCAGCAGATATATTTGTGTCTCCCAACAGTCAGGAGACACTACTGTTTTTCTTTACGGAAAAAACTACCAAAAGCTGAATAATAGAGATTTTTTACCGTGGGATGGCAAAACCACAGTTATTGTTTACTGGGGTATACCACACTTTTTTAAATAGAGATATTTGCGGCTGAACAGTGAGCGACACACTCAAACTGCTTTTTTTTAGATACCAAAGGCCCAAAACTGGATAGTACAGCGATTTGACCCGTGGAACTGCGAAACCACACTGGGATGTCGGGCCTACACAAGACTATTTTCAACAGATATATTTTTGTGTCACAACAGTCAGGAGACACTACTGTTTTTCTTTATGGAAAAAAGTACCAAAACTGAATAATAGAGAATTTTTACCATGGGATGATAAAACCTCAGTTATTGTTTACTGGGGTATACCGCACTTTTTTAAATAGAGATATTTGCGGCTGAACAGTGAGCGACTCACTCAAACTGCTTTTTTTTTTAGATACCAAAGGCCCAAAACTGGATAGTACTGCGATTTCACCCGTGGAACTACGAAACCTCACTGAGATGTCGGGCCTACACAAGACTATTTTCAACAGTATATTTTGGTGTCACAACAGTCAGGAAACACTACTGTTTTTCTTTACGGAAAAAACTACCAAAAGCTGAATAATAGAGATTTTTTACCGTGGGATCGCAAAACCACAGTTATTGTTTACTGGGGTATACCACACTTTTTTAAATAGAGATATTTGCGGCTGAACAGTGATCGACACACTCAAACTGCTTTTTTTTAGATACCAAAGGCCCAAAACTGGATAGTACAGCGATTTGACCCATGGAACTGCGAAACCACACTGGGATGTCGGGCCTACACAAGACTATTTCAGCAGATATATTTGTGTCTCCCAACAGTCAGGAGACACTACTGTTTTTCTTTACGGAAAAAACTACCAAAAGCTGAATAATAGAGATTTTTTACCGTGGGATGGCAAAACCACAGTTATTGTTTACTGGGGTATACCACACTTTTTTAAATAGAGATATTTGCGGCTGAACAGTGAGCGACACACTCAAACTGCTTTTTTTTAGATACCAAAGGCCCAAAACTGGATAGTACAGCGATTTGACCCGTGGAACTGCGAAACCACACTGGGATGTCGGGCCTACACAAGACTATTTTCAACAGATATATTTTTGTGTCACAACAGTCAGGAGACACTACTGTTTTTCTTTATGGAAAAAAGTACCAAAACTGAATAATAGAGAATTTTTACCATGGGATGGTAAAACCTCAGTTATTGTTTACTGGGGTATACCGCACTTTTTTAAATAGAGATATTTGCGGCTGAACAGTGAGCGACTCACTCAAACTGCTTTTTTTTTTAGATACCAAAGGCCCAAAACTGGATAGTACTGCGATTTCACCCGTGGAACTACGAAACCTCACTGAGATGTCGGGCCTACACAAGACTATTTTCAACAGTATATTTTTGTGTCACAACAGTCAGGAAACACTACTGTTTTTCTTTACGGAAAAAACTACCAAAAGCTGAATAATAGAGATTTTTTACCGTGGGATCGCAAAACCACAGTTATTGTTTACTGGGGTATACCACACTTTTTTAAATAGAGATATTTGCGGCTGAACAGTGATCGACACACTCAAACTGCTTTTTTTTAGATACCAAAGGCCCAAAACTGGATAGTACAGCGATTTGACCCATGGAACTGCGAAACCACACTGGGATGTCGGGCCTACACAAGACTATTTTCAACAGATATATTTTTGTGTCACAACAGTCAGGAGACACTACTGTTTTTCTTTACGGAAAAGACTACCAAAAGCTGAATAATAGAGAATTTTTACATGGGATGGTAAAACCACAGTTATTGTTTACTGGGGTATACCGCACTTTTTTAAATAGAGATATTTGTGGCTGAACAGTGAGCGACTCACTCAAACTGTTTTTTTTTTAGATACCAAAGGCCCAAAACTGGATAGTACAGCGATTTGACCCGTGCAACTGTGAAACCACACTGGGATGTCGGGCCTACACAAGACTATTTTCAACAGATATATTTTTGTGTCACAACAGTCAGGAGACACTACTGTTTTTCTTTACAGAAAAAACTACCAAAAGCTGAATAATAGAGTTTTTTTACCGTGGGATGGCAAAACCACAGTTATTGTTTACTGGGGTATACCTCACTTTTTTAAATAGAGATATTTGTGGCTGAACAGTGAGCGACACACTCAAACTGCTTTTTTTTTAGATACCAAAGGCCCAAAACTGGATAGTACTGCGATTTCACCCGTGGAACTACGAAACCTCACTGGGATGTCGGGCCTACACAAGACTATTTTCAACAGTATATTTTTGTGTCACAACAGTCAGGAGACACTACTGTTTTTCTTTACGGAAAAAACTACCAAAAGCTGAATAATAGAGATTTTTTACCGTGGGATCGCAAAACCACAGTTATTGTTTACTGGGGTATACCACACTTTTTTAAATAGAGATATTTGCGGCTGAACAGTGATCGACACACTCAAACTGCTTTTTTTTAGGTACCAAAGGCCCAAAACTGGATAGTACAGCGATTTGACCCGTGGAACTGCGAAACCACACTGGGATGTCGGGCCTACACAAGACTATTTTCAACAGATATATTTTTGTGTCACAACAGTCAGGAGACACTACTGTTTTTCTTTACGGAAAAAACTACCAAAAGCTGAATAATAGAGATTTTTTACCATGGGATGGTAAAACCACAGTTATTGTTTACTGGGGTATACCACACTTTTCTAAATAGAGATATTTGCGGCTGAACAGTGAGCGACACACTCAAACTGCTTTTTTTTTAGATACCAAAGGTCCAAAATTGGATAGTATAGCGATTTGACCCGTGGAACTGCGAAACCACACTGGGATGTCGGGCCTACACAAGACTATTTTCAACAGATATATTTTTGTGTCACAACAGTCAGGAGACACTACTGTATTTCTTTACGGAAAATATGCCAAAACCTGAATAATAGAGATTTTTTACCGTGGGACGGCTAAACCACAGTTATTGTTTACTGGGGTATACCACACTTTTTTAAATAGAGATATTTGAGGCTGAACAGTGAGCGACACACTCAAACTGCTTTTTTTTTAGATACCAAAGGCCCAAAACTGGATAGTACAGCGATTTGACCCGTGGAACTCCGAAACCACACTGGAATGTCGGGCCTACACAAGACAATTTTCAACAAATATATTTTTGTGTCACAACAGTCAGGAGACACTACTGTTTTTCTTTACGGAAAAAACTACCAAAAGCTGAATAATAGAGATTTTTTACCGTGGGATGGCAAAACCACAGTTATTGTTTATTGGGGTGTACCACACTTTTCTAAATAGAGATATTTGCGGCTGAACAGTGAGCGACACACTCAAACTGCTTTTTTTTTTACATACCAAAGGCCCAAAACTGGATAGTACAGCGATTTGACCCATGGAACTGCAAAACCACACTGGGATGTCGGGCCTACACAAGACTATTTCAGCAGATATATTTGTGTGTCCCAACAGTCAGGAGACACTACTGTTTTTCTTTACGGAAAAAACTACCAAAAGCTGAATAATAGAGATTTTTTACCGTGGGATGGCAAAACCACAGTTATTGTTTACTGGGGTATACCACACTTTTTTAAATAGAGATATTTGCGGCTGAACAGTGAGCGACACACTCAAACTGCTTTTTTTTAGATACCAAAGGCCCAAAACTGGATAGTACAGCGATTTGACCCGTGGAACTGCGAAACCACACTGGGATGTCGGGCCTACACAAGACTATTTTCAACAGATATATTTTTGTGTCACAACAGTCAGGAGACACTACTGTTTTTCTTTATGGAAAAAAGTACCAAAACTGAATAATAGAGAATTTTTACCATGGGATGGTAAAACCTCAGTTATTGTTTACTGGGGTATACCGCACTTTTTTAAATAGAGATATTTGCGGCTGAACAGTGAGCGACTCACTCAAACTGCTTTTTTTTTTAGATACCAAAGGCCCAAAACTGGATAGTACTGCGATTTCACCCGTGGAACTACGAAACCTCACTGAGATGTCGGGCCTACACAAGACTATTTTCAACAGTATATTTTTGTGTCACAACAGTCAGGAAACACTACTGTTTTTCTTTACGGAAAAAACTACCAAAAGCTGAATAATAAAGATTTTTTACCGTGGGATCGCAAAACCACAGTTATTGTTTACTGGGGTATACCACACTTTTTTAAATAGAGATATTTGCGGCTGAACAGTGATCGACACACTCAAACTGCTTTTTTTTAGATACCAAAGGCCCAAAACTAGATAGTACAGCGATTTGACCCGTGGAACTGCGAAACCACACTGGGATGTCGGGCCTACACAAGACTATTTTCAACAGATATATTTTTGTGTCACAACAGTCAGGAGACACTACTGTTTATCTTTACGGAAAAAACTACCAAAAGCTGAATAATAGAGATTTTTTACCATGGGATGGTAAAACCACAGTTATTGTTTACTGGGGTATACCGCACTTTTTTAAATAGAGATATTTGCGGCTGAACAATGAGCGACACACTCAAATTGCTTTTTTTTTAGATACCAAAGGCCCAAAACTGGATAGTACTGCGATTTGACCCATGGAACTGCGAAACCTCACTGAGATGTCGGGCCTACACAAGACTATTTTCAACAGTATATTTTTGTGTCACAACAGTCAGGAAACACTACTGTTTTTCTTTACGGAAAAAACTACCAAAAGCTGAATAATAGAGATTTTTTACCGTGGGATCGCAAAACCACAGTTATTGTTTACTGGGGTATACCACACTTTTTTAAATAGAGATATTTGCGGCTGAACAGTGATCGACACACTCAAACTGCTTTTTTTTAGATACCAAAGGCCCAAAACTGGATAGTACAGCGATTTGACCCATGGAACTGCGAAACCACACTGGGATGTCGGGCCTACACAAGACTATTTTCAACAGATATATTTTTGTGTCACAACAGTCAGGAGACACTACTGTTTTTCTTTACGGAAAAGACTACCAAAAGCTGAATAAACAGAGAATTTTTACATGGGATGGTAAAACCACAGTTATTGTTTACTGGGGTATACCGCACTTTTTTAAATAGAGATATTTGTGGCTGAACAGTGAGCGACTCACTCAAACTGTTTTTTTTTTAGATACCAAAGGCCCAAAACTGGATAGTACAGCGATTTGACCCGTGCAACTGTGAAACCACACTGGGATGTCGGGCCTACACAAGACTATTTTCAACAGATATATTTTTGTGTCACAACAGTCAGGAGACACTACTGTTTTTCTTTACAGAAAAAACTACCAAAAGCTGAATAATAGAGTTTTTTTACCGTGGGATGGCAAAACCACAGTTATTGTTTACTGGGGTATACCTCACTTTTTTAAATAGAGATATTTGTGGCTGAACAGTGAGCGACACACTAAAACTGCTTTTTTTTTTGGTAACCAAAGGCCCAAAACTGGATAGTACTGCGATTTCACCCGTGGAACTACGAAACCTCACTGGGATGTCGGGCCTACACAAGACTATTTTCAACAGTATATTTTTGTGTCACAACAGTCAGGAGACACTACTGTTTTTCTTTACGGAAAAAACTACCAAAAGCTGAATAATAGAGATTTTTTACCGTGGGATCGCAAAACCACAGTTATTGTTTACTGGGGTATACCACACTTTTTTAAATAGAGATATTTGCGGCTGAACAGTGATCGACACACTCAAACTGCTTTTTTTTAGGTACCAAAGGCCCAAAACTGGATAGTACAGCGATTTGACCCGTGGAACTGCGAAACCACACTGGGATGTCGGGCCTACACAAGACTATTTTCAACAGATATATTTTTGTGTCACAACAGTCAGGAGACACTACTGTTTTTCTTTACGGAAAAAACTACCAAAAGCTGAATAATAGAGATTTTTTACCATGGGATGGTAAAACCACAGTTATTGTTTACTGGGGTATACCACACTTTTCTAAATAGAGATATTTGCGGCTGAACAGTGAGCGACACACTCAAACTGCTTTTTTTTTAGATACCAAAGGTCCAAAATTGGATAGTATAGCGATTTGACCCGTGGAACTGCGAAACCACACTGGGATGTCGGGCCTACACAAGACTATTTTCAACAGATATATTTTTGTGTCACAACAGTCAGGAGACACTACTGTATTTCTTTACGGAAAATATGCCAAAACCTGAATAATAGAGATTTTTTACCGTGGGACGGCTAAACCACAGTTATTGTTTACTGGGGTATACCACACTTTTTTAAATAGAGATATTTGAGGCTGAACAGTGAGCGACACACTCAAACTGCTTTTTTTTTAGATACCAAAGGCCCAAAACTGGATAGTACAGCGATTTGACCCGTGGAACTCCGAAACCACACTGGAATGTCGGGCCTACACAAGACAATTTTCAACAAATATATTTTTGTGTCACAACAGTCAGGAGACACTACTGTTTTTCTTTACGGAAAAAACTACCAAAAGCTGAATAATAGAGATTTTTTACCGTGGGATGGCAAAACCACAGTTATTGTTTATTGGGGTGTACCACACTTTTCTAAATAGAGATATTTGCGGCTGAACAGTGAGCGACACACTCAAACTGCTTTTTTTTTTACATACCAAAGGCCCAAAACTGGATAGTACAGCGATTTGACCCATGGAACTGCAAAACCACACTGGGATGTCGGGCCTACACAAGACTATTTCAGCAGATATATTTGTGTGTCCCAACAGTCAGGAGACACTACTGTTTTTCTTTACGGAAAAAACTACCAAAAGCTGAATAATAGAGATTTTTTACCGTGGGATGGCAAAACCACAGTTATTGTTTACTGGGGTATACCACACTTTTTTAAATAGAGATATTTGCGGCTGAACAGTGAGCGACACACTCAAACTGCTTTTTTTTAGATACCAAAGGCCCAAAACTGGATAGTACAGCGATTTGACCCGTGGAACTGCGAAACCACACTGGGATGTCGGGCCTACACAAGACTATTTTCAACAGATATATTTTTGTGTCACAACAGTCAGGAGACACTACTGTTTTTCTTTATGGAAAAAAGTACCAAAACTGAATAATAGAGAATTTTTACCATGGGATGGTAAAACCTCAGTTATTGTTTACTGGGGTATACCGCACTTTTTTAAATAGAGATATTTGCGGCTGAACAGTGAGCGACTCACTCAAACTGCTTTTTTTTTTAGATACCAAAGGCCCAAAACTGGATAGTACTGCGATTTCACCCGTGGAACTACGAAACCTCACTGAGATGTCGGGCCTACACAAGACTATTTTCAACAGTATATTTTTGTGTCACAACAGTCAGGAAACACTACTGTTTTTCTTTACGGAAAAAACTACCAAAAGCTGAATAATAAAGATTTTTTACCGTGGGATCGCAAAACCACAGTTATTGTTTACTGGGGTATACCACACTTTTTTAAATAGAGATATTTGCGGCTGAACAGTGATCGACACACTCAAACTGCTTTTTTTTAGATACCAAAGGCCCAAAACTAGATAGTACAGCGATTTGACCCGTGGAACTGCGAAACCACACTGGGATGTCGGGCCTACACAAGACTATTTTCAACAGATATATTTTTGTGTCACAACAGTCAGGAGACACTACTGTTTATCTTTACGGAAAAAACTACCAAAAGCTGAATAATAGAGATTTTTTACCATGGGATGGTAAAACCACAGTTATTGTTTACTGGGGTATACCGCACTTTTTTAAATAGAGATATTTGCGGCTGAACAATGAGCGACACACTCAAATTGCTTTTTTTTTAGATACCAAAGGCCCAAAACTGGATAGTACTGCGATTTGACCCATGGAACTGCGAAACCTCACTGGGATGTCGGGCCTACACAAGACTATTTTCAACAGTATATTTTTGTGTCACAACAGTCAGGAGACACTACTGTTTTTCTTTACGGAAAAAACTACCAAAAGCTGAATAATAGAGATTTTTTACCGTGGGATGGCAAAACCACAGTTATTGTTTACTGGGGTATACCACACTTTTTTAAATAGAGATATTTGCGGCTGAACAGTGAGCGACACACTCAAACTGCTTTTTTTTAGATACCAAAGGACCAAAACTGGATAGTATAGCGATTTGACCCGTGGAACTGCGAAACCACACTGGGATGTCGGGCCTACACAAGACTATTTTCAACAGATATATTTTTGTGTCACAACAGTCAGGAGACACTACTGTTTTTCTTTATGGAAAAAACTACCAAAAGCTGAATAATAGAGATTTTTTACCGTGGGATCGCAAAACCACAGTTATTGTTTACTGGGGTATACCACACTTTTTTAAATAGAGATATTTGCGGCTGAACAGTGATCGACACACTCAAACTGCTTTTTTTTAGATACCAAAGGCCCAAAACTGGATAGTACAGCGATTTGACCCGTGGAACTGCGAAACCACACTGGGATGTCGGGCCTACACAAGACTATTTTCAACAGATATATTTTTGTGTCACAACAGTCAGGAGACACTACTGTTTTTCTTTACGGAAAAAACTACCAAAAGCTGAATAATAGAGATTTTTTACCATGGGATGGTAAAACCACAGTTATTGTTTACTGGGGTATACCGCACTTTTTTAAATAGAGATATTTGCGGCTGAACAATGAGCGACACACTCAAATTGCTTTTTTTTTTAGATACCAAAGGCCCAAAACTGGATAGTACTGCGATTTGACCCGTGGAACTGCGAAACCTCACTGGGATGTCGGGCCTACACAAGACTATTTTCAACAGTATATTTTTGTGTCACAACAGTCAGGAGACACTACTGTTTTTCTTTACAGAAAAAACTACCAAAAGCTGAATAATAGAGATTTTTTACCGTGGGATGGCAAAACCACAGTTATTGTTTACTGGGGTATACCACACTTTTTTAAATAGAGATATTTGCGGCTGAACAGTGAGCGACACACTCAAACTGCTTTTTTTTAGATACCAAAGGCCCAAAACTGGATAGTACAGCGATTTGACCCGTGGAACTGCGAAACCACACTGGGATGTCGGGCCTACACAAGACTATTTTCAACAGATATATTTTTGTGTCACAACAGTCAGGAGACACTACTGTTTTTCTTTACGGAAAAAACTACCAAAAGCTGAATAATAGAGATTTTTTACCATGGGATGGTAAAACCACAGTTATTGTTTACTGGGGTATACCGCACTTTTTTAAATAGAGATATTTGCGGCTGAACAATGAGCGACACACTCAAATTGCTTTTTTTTTAGATACCAAAGGCCCAAAACTGGATAGTACTGCGATTTGACCCGTGGAACTGCGAAACCTCACTGGGATGTCGGGCCTACACAAGACTATTTTCAACAGTATATTTTTGTGTCACAACAGTCAGGAGACACTACTGTTTTTCTTTACGGAAAAAACTACCAAAAGCTGAATAATAGAGATTTTTTACCGTGGGATGGCAAAACCACAGTTATTGTTTACTGGGGTATACCACACTTTTCTAAATAGAGATATTTGCGGCTGAACAGTGAGCGACACACTCAAACTGCTTTTTTTTTAGATACCAAAGGCCCAAAACTGGATAGTACAGTGATTTGACCCGTGGAACTCCGAAACCACACTGGGATGTCGGGCCTACACAAGACTATTTTCAACAAATATATTTTTGTGTCACAACAGTCAGGAGACACTACTGTTTTTCTTTACAGAAAAAACTACCAAAAGCTGAATAATAGAGATTTTTTACCGTGGGATGGCAAAACCACAGTTATTGTTTACTGGGGTATACCACACTTTTCTAAATAGAGATATTTGCGGCTGAACAGTGAGCGACACACTCAAACTGCTTTTTTTTTAGATACCAAAGGTCCAAAATTGGATAGTATAGCGATTTGACCCGTGGAACTGCGAAACCACACTGGGATGTCGGGCCTACACAAGACTATTTTCAACAGATATATTTTTGTGTCACAACAGTCAGGAGACACTACTGTATTTCTTTACGGAAAATATGCCAAAACCTGAATAATAGAGATTTTTTACCGTGGGACGGCTAAACCACAGTTATTGTTTACTGGGGTATACCACACTTTTTTAAATAGAGATATTTGAGGCTGAACAGTGAGCGACACACTCAAACTTCTTTTTTTTTAGATACCAAAGGCCCAAAACTGGATAGTACAGCGATTTGACCCGTGGAACTCCGAAACCACACTGGAATGTCGGGCCTACACAAGACAATTTTCAACAAATATATTTTTGTGTCACAACAGTCAGGAGACACTACTGTTTTTCTTTACGGAAAAAACTACCAAAAGCTGAATAATAGAGATTTTTTACCGTGGGATGGCAAAACCACAGTTATTGTTTATTGGGGTGTACCACACTTTTCTAAATAGAGATATTTGCGGCTGAACAGTGAGCGACACACTCAAACTGCTTTTTTTTTTACATACCAAAGGCCCAAAACTGGATAGTACAGCGATTTGACCCATGGAACTGCAAAACCACACTGGGATGTCGGGCCTACACAAGACTATTTCAGCAGATATATTTGTGTGTCCCAACAGTCAGGAGACACTACTGTTTTTCTTTACGGAAAAAACTACCAAAAGCTGAATAATAGAGATTTTTTACCGTGGGATGGCAAAACCACAGTTATTGTTTACTGGGGTATACCACACTTTTTTAAATAGAGATATTTGCGGCTGAACAGTGAGCGACACACTCAAACTGCTTTTTTTTAGATACCAAAGGCCCAAAACTGGATAGTACAGCGATTTGACCCGTGGAACTGCGAAACCACACTGGGATGTCGGGCCTACACAAGACTATTTTCAACAGATATATTTTTGTGTCACAACAGTCAGGAGACACTACTGTTTTTCTTTATGGAAAAAAGTACCAAAACTGAATAATAGAGAATTTTTACCATGGGATGGTAAAACCTCAGTTATTGTTTACTGGGGTATACCGCACTTTTTTAAATAGAGATATTTGCGGCTGAACAGTGAGCGACTCACTCAAACTGCTTTTTTTTTTAGATACCAAAGGCCCAAAACTGGATAGTACTGCGATTTCACCCGTGGAACTACGAAACCTCACTGAGATGTCGGGCCTACACAAGACTATTTTCAACAGTATATTTTTGTGTCACAACAGTCAGGAAACACTACTGTTTTTCTTTACGGAAAAAACTACCAAAAGCTGAATAATAGAGATTTTTTACCGTGGGATCGCAAAACCACAGTTATTGTTTACTGGGGTATACCACACTTTTTTAAATAGAGATATTTGCGGCTGAACAGTGATCGACACACTCAAACTGCTTTTTTTTAGATACCAAAGGCCCAAAACTGGATAGTACAGCGATTTGACTCATGGAACTGCGAAACCACACTGGGATGTCGGGCCTACACAAGACTATTTTCAACAGATATATTTTTGTGTCACAACAGTCAGGAGACACTACTGTTTTTCTTTACGGAAAAAACTACCAAAAGCTGAATAATAGAGAATTTTTACCATGGGATGGTAAAACCACAGTTATTGTTTACTGGGGTATACCGCACTTTTTTAAATAGAGATATTTGTGGCTGAACAGTGAGCGACTCACTCAAACTGTTTTTTTTTGAGATACCAAAGGCCCAAAACTGGATAGTACAGCGATTTGACCCGTGCAACTGTGAAACCACACTGGGATGTCGGGCCTACACAAGACTATTTTCAACAGATATATTTTTGTGTCACAACAGTCAGGAGACACTACTGTTTTTCTTTACAGAAAAAACTACCAAAAGCTGAATAATAGAGTTTTTTTACCGTGGGATGGCAAAACCACAGTTATTGTTTACTGGGGTATACCTCACTTTTTTAAATAGAGATATTTGTGGCTGAACAGTGAGCGACACACTCAAACTGCTTTTTTTTTAGATACCAAAGGCCCAAAACTGGATAGTACTGCGATTTCACCCGTGGAACTACGAAACCTCACTGGGATGTCGGGCCTACACAAGACTATTTTCAACAGTATATTTTTGTGTCACAACAGTCAGGAGACACTACTGTTTTTCTTTACGGAAAAAACTACCAAAAGCTGAATAATAGAGATTTTTTACCGTGGGATCGCAAAACCACAGTTATTGTTTACTGGGGTATACCACACTTTTTTAAATAGAGATATTTGCGGCTGAACAGTGATCGACACACTCAAACTGCTTTTTTTTAGGTACCAAAGGCCCAAAACTGGATAGTACAGCGATTTGACCCGTGGAACTGCGAAACCACACTGGGATGTCGGGCCTACACAAGACTATTTTCAACAGATATATTTTTGTGTCACAACAGTCAGGAGACACTACTGTTTTTCTTTACGGAAAAAACTACCAAAAGCTGAATAATAGAGATTTTTTACCATGGGATGGTAAAACCACAGTTATTGTTTACTGGGGTATACCGCACTTTTTTAAATAGAGATATTTGCGGCTGAACAATGAGCGACACACTCAAATTGCTTTTTTTTTAGATACCAAAGGCCCAAAACTGGATAGTACTGCGATTTGACCCGTGGAACTGCGAAACCTCACTGGGATGTCGGGCCTACACAAGACTATTTTCAACAGTATATTTTTGTGTCACAACAGTCAGGAGACACTACTGTTTTTCTTTACGGAAAAAACTACCAAAAGCTGAATAATAGAGATTTTTTACCGTGGGATGGCAAAACCACAGTTATTGTTTACTGGGGTATACCACACTTTTCTAAATAGAGATATTTGCGGCTGAACAGTGAGCGACACACTCAAACTGCTTTTTTTTTAGATACCAAAGGCCCAAAACTGGATAGTACAGTGATTTGACCCGTGGAACTCCAAAACCACACTAGGATGTCGGGCCTACACAAGACTATTTTCAACAAATATATTTTTGTGTCACAACAGTCAGGAGACACTACTGTTTTTCTTTACAGAAAAAACTACCAAAAGCTGAATAATAGAGATTTTTTACCGTGGGATGGCAAAACCACAGTTATTGTTTACTGGGGTATACCACACTTTTCTAAATAGAGATATTTGCGGCTGAACAGTGAGCGACACACTCAAACTGCTTTTTTTTTAGATACCAAAGGTCCAAAATTGGATAGTATAGCGATTTGACCCGTGGAACTGCGAAACCACACTGGGATGTCGGGCCTACACAAGACTATTTTCAACAGATATATTTTTGTGTCACAACAGTCAGGAGACACTACTGTATTTCTTTACGGAAAATATGCCAAAACCTGAATAATAGAGATTTTTTACCGTGGGACGGCTAAACCACAGTTATTGTTTACTGGGGTATACCACACTTTTTTAAATAGAGATATTTGAGGCTGAACAGTGAGCGACACACTCAAACTGCTTTTTTTTTAGATACCAAAGGCCCAAAACTGGATAGTACAGCGATTTGACCCGTGGAACTCCGAAACCACACTGGAATGTCGGGCCTACACAAGACAATTTTCAACAAATATATTTTTGTGTCACAACAGTCAGGAGACACTACTGTTTTTCTTTACGGAAAAAACTACCAAAAGCTGAATAATAGAGATTTTTTACCGTGGGATGGCAAAACCACAGTTATTGTTTATTGGGGTGTACCACACTTTTCTAAATAGAGATATTTGCGGCTGAACAGTGAGCGACACACTCAAACTGCTTTTTTTTTTACATACCAAAGGCCCAAAACTGGATAGTACAGCGATTTGACCCATGGAACTGCAAAACCACACTGGGATGTCGGGCCTACACAAGACTATTTCAGCAGATATATTTGTGTGTCCCAACAGTCAGGAGACACTACTGTTTTTCTTTACGGAAAAAACTACCAAAAGCTGAATAATAGAGATTTTTTACCGTGGGATGGCAAAACCACAGTTATTGTTTACTGGGGTATACCACACTTTTTTAAATAGAGATATTTGCGGCTGAACAGTGAGCGACACACTCAAACTGCTTTTTTTTAGATACCAAAGGCCCAAAACTGGATAGTACAGCGATTTGACCCGTGGAACTGCGAAACCACACTGGGATGTCGGGCCTACACAAGACTATTTTCAACAGATATATTTTTGTGTCACAACAGTCAGGAGACACTACTGTTTTTCTTTATGGAAAAAAGTACCAAAACTGAATAATAGAGAATTTTTACCATGGGATGGTAAAACCTCAGTTATTGTTTACTGGGGTATACCGCACTTTTTTAAATAGAGATATTTGCGGCTGAACAGTGAGCGACTCACTCAAACTGCTTTTTTTTTTAGATACCAAAGGCCCAAAACTGGATAGTACTGCGATTTCACCCGTGGAACTACGAAACCTCACTGAGATGTCGGGCCTACACAAGACTATTTTCAACAGTATATTTTTGTGTCACAACAGTCAGGAAACACTACTGTTTTTCTTTACGGAAAAAACTACCAAAAGCTGAATAATAAAGATTTTTTACCGTGGGATCGCAAAACCACAGTTATTGTTTACTGGGGTATACCACACTTTTTTAAATAGAGATATTTGCGGCTGAACAGTGATCGACACACTCAAACTGCTTTTTTTTAGATACCAAAGGCCCAAAACTAGATAGTACAGCGATTTGACCCGTGGAACTGCGAAACCACACTGGGATGTCGGGCCTACACAAGACTATTTTCAACAGATATATTTTTGTGTCACAACAGTCAGGAGACACTACTGTTTATCTTTACGGAAAAAACTACCAAAAGCTGAATAATAGAGATTTTTTACCATGGGATGGTAAAACCACAGTTATTATTTACTGGGGTATACCGCACTTTTTTAAATAGAGATATTTGCGGCTGAACAATGAGCGACACACTCAAATTGCTTTTTTTTTAGATACCAAAGGCCCAAAACTGGATAGTACTGCGATTTGACCCATGGAACTGCGAAACCTCACTGGGATGTCGGGCCTACACAAGACTATTTTCAACAGTATATTTTTGTGTCACAACAGTCAGGAGACACTACTGTTTTTCTTTACGGAAAAAACTACCAAAAGCTGAATAATAGAGATTTTTTACCGTGGGATGGCAAAACCACAGTTATTGTTTACTGGGGTATACCACACTTTTTTAAATAGAGATATTTGCGGCTGAACAGTGAGCGACACACTCAAACTGCTTTTTTTTAGATACCAAAGGCCCAAAACTGGATAGTATAGCGATTTGACCCGTGGAACTGCGAAACCACACTGGGATGTCGGGCCTACACAAGACTATTTTCAACAGATATATTTTTGTGTCACAACAGTCAGGAGACACTACTGTTTTTCTTTATGGAAAAAACTACCAAAAGCTGAATAATAGAGATTTTTTACCGTGGGATCGCAAAACCACAGTTATTGTTTACTGGGGTATACCACACTTTTTTAAATAGAGATATTTGCGGCTGAACAGTGATCGACACACTCAAACTGCTTTTTTTTAGATACCAAAGGCCCAAAACTGGATAGTACAGCGATTTGACCCGTGGAACTGCGAAACCACACTGGGATGTCGGGCCTACACAAGACTATTTTCAACAGATATATTTTTGTGTCACAACAGTCAGGAGACACTACTGTTTTTCTTTACGGAAAAAACTACCAAAAGCTGAATAATAGAGATTTTTTACCATGGGATGGTAAAACCACAGTTATTGTTTACTGGGGTATACCGCACTTTTTTAAATAGAGATATTTGCGGCTGAACAATGAGCGACACACTCAAATTGCTTTTTTTTTTAGATACCAAAGGCCCAAAACTGGATAGTACTGCGATTTGACCCGTGGAACTGCGAAACCTCACTGGGATGTCGGGCCTACACAAGACTATTTTCAACAGTATATTTTTGTGTCACAACAGTCAGGAGACACTACTGTTTTTCTTTACAGAAAAAACTACCAAAAGCTGAATAATAGAGATTTTTTACCGTGGGATGGCAAAACCACAGTTATTGTTTACTGGGGTATACCACACTTTTTTAAATAGAGATATTTGCGGCTGAACAGTGAGCGACACACTCAAACTGCTTTTTTTTAGATACCAAAGGCCCAAAACTGGATAGTACAGCGATTTGACCCGTGGAACTGCGAAACCACACTGGGATGTCGGGCCTACACAAGACTATTTTCAACAGATATATTTTTGTGTCACAACAGTCAGGAGACACTACTGTTTTTCTTTACGGAAAAAACTACCAAAAGCTGAATAATAGAGATTTTTTACCATGGGATGGTAAAACCACAGTTATTGTTTACTGGGGTATACCGCACTTTTTTAAATAGAGATATTTGCGGCTGAACAATGAGCGACACACTCAAATTGCTTTTTTTTTAGATACCAAAGGCCCAAAACTGGATAGTACTGCGATTTGACCCGTGGAACTGCGAAACCTCACTGGGATGTCGGGCCTACACAAGACTATTTTCAACAGTATATTTTTGTGTCACAACAGTCAGGAGACACTACTGTTTTTCTTTACGGAAAAAACTACCAAAAGCTGAATAATAGAGATTTTTTACCGTGGGATGGCAAAACCACAGTTATTGTTTACTGGGGTATACCACACTTTTCTAAATAGAGATATTTGCGGCTGAACAGTGAGCGACACACTCAAACTGCTTTTTTTTTAGATACCAAAGGCCCAAAACTGGATAGTACAGTGATTTGACCCGTGGAACTCCGAAACCACACTGGGATGTCGGGCCTACACAAGACTATTTTCAACAAATATATTTTTGTGTCACAACAGTCAGGAGACACTACTGTTTTTCTTTACAGAAAAAACTACCAAAAGCTGAATAATAGAGATTTTTTACCGTGGGATGGCAAAACCACAGTTATTGTTTACTGGGGTATACCACACTTTTCTAAATAGAGATATTTGCGGCTGAACAGTGAGCGACACACTCAAACTGCTTTTTTTTTAGATACCAAAGGTCCAAAATTGGATAGTATAGCGATTTGACCCGTGGAACTGCGAAACCACACTGGGATGTCGGGCCTACACAAGACTATTTTCAACAGATATATTTTTGTGTCACAACAGTCAGGAGACACTACTGTATTTCTTTACGGAAAATATGCCAAAACCTGAATAATAGAGATTTTTTACCGTGGGACGGCTAAACCACAGTTATTGTTTACTGGGGTATACCACACTTTTTTAAATAGAGATATTTGAGGCTGAACAGTGAGCGACACACTCAAACTTCTTTTTTTTTAGATACCAAAGGCCCAAAACTGGATAGTACAGCGATTTGACCCGTGGAACTCCGAAACCACACTGGAATGTCGGGCCTACACAAGACAATTTTCAACAAATATATTTTTGTGTCACAACAGTCAGGAGACACTACTGTTTTTCTTTACGGAAAAAACTACCAAAAGCTGAATAATAGAGATTTTTTACCGTGGGATGGCAAAACCACAGTTATTGTTTATTGGGGTGTACCACACTTTTCTAAATAGAGATATTTGCGGCTGAACAGTGAGCGACACACTCAAACTGCTTTTTTTTTTACATACCAAAGGCCCAAAACTGGATAGTACAGCGATTTGACCCATGGAACTGCAAAACCACACTGGGATGTCGGGCCTACACAAGACTATTTCAGCAGATATATTTGTGTGTCCCAACAGTCAGGAGACACTACTGTTTTTCTTTACGGAAAAAACTACCAAAAGCTGAATAATAGAGATTTTTTACCGTGGGATGGCAAAACCACAGTTATTGTTTACTGGGGTATACCACACTTTTTTAAATAGAGATATTTGCGGCTGAACAGTGAGCGACACACTCAAACTGCTTTTTTTTAGATACCAAAGGCCCAAAACTGGATAGTACAGCGATTTGACCCGTGGAACTGCGAAACCACACTGGGATGTCGGGCCTACACAAGACTATTTTCAACAGATATATTTTTGTGTCACAACAGTCAGGAGACACTACTGTTTTTCTTTATGGAAAAAAGTACCAAAACTGAATAATAGAGAATTTTTACCATGGGATGGTAAAACCTCAGTTATTGTTTACTGGGGTATACCGCACTTTTTTAAATAGAGATATTTGCGGCTGAACAGTGAGCGACTCACTCAAACTGCTTTTTTTTTTAGATACCAAAGGCCCAAAACTGGATAGTACTGCGATTTCACCCGTGGAACTACGAAACCTCACTGAGATGTCGGGCCTACACAAGACTATTTTCAACAGTATATTTTTGTGTCACAACAGTCAGGAAACACTACTGTTTTTCTTTACGGAAAAAACTACCAAAAGCTGAATAATAGAGATTTTTTACCGTGGGATCGCAAAACCACAGTTATTGTTTACTGGGGTATACCACACTTTTTTAAATAGAGATATTTGCGGCTGAACAGTGATCGACACACTCAAACTGCTTTTTTTTAGATACCAAAGGCCCAAAACTGGATAGTACAGCGATTTGACTCATGGAACTGCGAAACCACACTGGGATGTCGGGCCTACACAAGACTATTTTCAACAGATATATTTTTGTGTCACAACAGTCAGGAGACACTACTGTTTTTCTTTACGGAAAAAACTACCAAAAGCTGAATAATAGAGAATTTTTACCATGGGATGGTAAAACCACAGTTATTGTTTACTGGGGTATACCGCACTTTTTTAAATAGAGATATTTGTGGCTGAACAGTGAGCGACTCACTCAAACTGTTTTTTTTTGAGATACCAAAGGCCCAAAACTGGATAGTACAGCGATTTGACCCGTGCAACTGTGAAACCACACTGGGATGTCGGGCCTACACAAGACTATTTTCAACAGATATATTTTTGTGTCACAACAGTCAGGAGACACTACTGTTTTTCTTTACAGAAAAAACTACCAAAAGCTGAATAATAGAGTTTTTTTACCGTGGGATGGCAAAACCACAGTTATTGTTTACTGGGGTATACCTCACTTTTTTAAATAGAGATATTTGTGGCTGAACAGTGAGCGACACACTCAAACTGCTTTTTTTTTAGATACCAAAGGCCCAAAACTGGATAGTACTGCGATTTCACCCGTGGAACTACGAAACCTCACTGGGATGTCGGGCCTACACAAGACTATTTTCAACAGTATATTTTTGTGTCACAACAGTCAGGAGACACTACTGTTTTTCTTTACGGAAAAAACTACCAAAAGCTGAATAATAGAGATTTTTTACCGTGGGATCGCAAAACCACAGTTATTGTTTACTGGGGTATACCACACTTTTTTAAATAGAGATATTTGCGGCTGAACAGTGATCGACACACTCAAACTGCTTTTTTTTAGGTACCAAAGGCCCAAAACTGGATAGTACAGCGATTTGACCCGTGGAACTGCGAAACCACACTGGGATGTCGGGCCTACACAAGACTATTTTCAACAGATATATTTTTGTGTCACAACAGTCAGGAGACACTACTGTTTTTCTTTACGGAAAAAACTACCAAAAGCTGAATAATAGAGATTTTTTACCATGGGATGGTAAAACCACAGTTATTGTTTACTGGGGTATACCGCACTTTTTTAAATAGAGATATTTGCGGCTGAACAATGAGCGACACACTCAAATTGCTTTTTTTTTAGATACCAAAGGCCCAAAACTGGATAGTACTGCGATTTGACCCGTGGAACTGCGAAACCTCACTGGGATGTCGGGCCTACACAAGACTATTTTCAACAGTATATTTTTGTGTCACAACAGTCAGGAGACACTACTGTTTTTCTTTACGGAAAAAACTACCAAAAGCTGAATAATAGAGATTTTTTACCGTGGGATGGCAAAACCACAGTTATTGTTTACTGGGGTATACCACACTTTTCTAAATAGAGATATTTGCGGCTGAACAGTGAGCGACACACTCAAACTGCTTTTTTTTTAGATACCAAAGGCCCAAAACTGGATAGTACAGTGATTTGACCCGTGGAACTCCAAAACCACACTAGGATGTCGGGCCTACACAAGACTATTTTCAACAAATATATTTTTGTGTCACAACAGTCAGGAGACACTACTGTTTTTCTTTACAGAAAAAACTACCAAAAGCTGAATAATAGAGATTTTTTACCGTGGGATGGCAAAACCACAGTTATTGTTTACTGGGGTATACCACACTTTTCTAAATAGAGATATTTGCGGCTGAACAGTGAGCGACACACTCAAACTGCTTTTTTTTTAGATACCAAAGGTCCAAAATTGGATAGTATAGCGATTTGACCCGTGGAACTGCGAAACCACACTGGGATGTCGGGCCTACACAAGACTATTTTCAACAGATATATTTTTGTGTCACAACAGTCAGGAGACACTACTGTATTTCTTTACGGAAAATATGCCAAAACCTGAATAATAGAGATTTTTTACCGTGGGACGGCTAAACCACAGTTATTGTTTACTGGGGTATACCACACTTTTTTAAATAGAGATATTTGAGGCTGAACAGTGAGCGACACACTCAAACTGCTTTTTTTTTAGATACCAAAGGCCCAAAACTGGATAGTACAGCGATTTGACCCGTGGAACTCCGAAACCACACTGGAATGTCGGGCCTACACAAGACAATTTTCAACAAATATATTTTTGTGTCACAACAGTCAGGAGACACTACTGTTTTTCTTTACGGAAAAAACTACCAAAAGCTGAATAATAGAGATTTTTTACCGTGGGATGGCAAAACCACAGTTATTGTTTATTGGGGTGTACCACACTTTTCTAAATAGAGATATTTGCGGCTGAACAGTGAGCGACACACTCAAACTGCTTTTTTTTTTACATACCAAAGGCCCAAAACTGGATAGTACAGCGATTTGACCCATGGAACTGCAAAACCACACTGGGATGTCGGGCCTACACAAGACTATTTCAGCAGATATATTTGTGTGTCCCAACAGTCAGGAGACACTACTGTTTTTCTTTACGGAAAAAACTACCAAAAGCTGAATAATAGAGATTTTTTACCGTGGGATGGCAAAACCACAGTTATTGTTTACTGGGGTATACCACACTTTTTTAAATAGAGATATTTGCGGCTGAACAGTGAGCGACACACTCAAACTGCTTTTTTTTAGATACCAAAGGCCCAAAACTGGATAGTACAGCGATTTGACCCGTGGAACTGCGAAACCACACTGGGATGTCGGGCCTACACAAGACTATTTTCAACAGATATATTTTTGTGTCACAACAGTCAGGAGACACTACTGTTTTTCTTTATGGAAAAAAGTACCAAAACTGAATAATAGAGAATTTTTACCATGGGATGGTAAAACCTCAGTTATTGTTTACTGGGGTATACCGCACTTTTTTAAATAGAGATATTTGCGGCTGAACAGTGAGCGACTCACTCAAACTGCTTTTTTTTTTAGATACCAAAGGCCCAAAACTGGATAGTACTGCGATTTCACCCGTGGAACTACGAAACCTCACTGAGATGTCGGGCCTACACAAGACTATTTTCAACAGTATATTTTTGTGTCACAACAGTCAGGAAACACTACTGTTTTTCTTTACGGAAAAAACTACCAAAAGCTGAATAATAAAGATTTTTTACCGTGGGATCGCAAAACCACAGTTATTGTTTACTGGGGTATACCACACTTTTTTAAATAGAGATATTTGCGGCTGAACAGTGATCGACACACTCAAACTGCTTTTTTTTAGATACCAAAGGCCCAAAACTAGATAGTACAGCGATTTGACCCGTGGAACTGCGAAACCACACTGGGATGTCGGGCCTACACAAGACTATTTTCAACAGATATATTTTTGTGTCACAACAGTCAGGAGACACTACTGTTTATCTTTACGGAAAAAACTACCAAAAGCTGAATAATAGAGATTTTTTACCATGGGATGGTAAAACCACAGTTATTATTTACTGGGGTATACCGCACTTTTTTAAATAGAGATATTTGCGGCTGAACAATGAGCGACACACTCAAATTGCTTTTTTTTTAGATACCAAAGGCCCAAAACTGGATAGTACTGCGATTTGACCCATGGAACTGCGAAACCTCACTGGGATGTCGGGCCTACACAAGACTATTTTCAACAGTATATTTTTGTGTCACAACAGTCAGGAGACACTACTGTTTTTCTTTACGGAAAAAACTACCAAAAGCTGAATAATAGAGATTTTTTACCGTGGGATCGCAAAACCACAGTTATTGTTTACTGGGGTATACCACACTTTTTTAAATAGAGATATTTGCGGCTGAACAGTGATCGACACACTCAAACTGCTTTTTTTTAGATACCAAAGGCCCAAAACTGGATAGTACAGCGATTTGACCCGTGGAACTGCGAAACCACACTGGGATGTCGGGCCTACACAAGACTATTTTCAACAGATATATTTTTGTGTCACAACAGTCAGGAGACACTACTGTTTTTCTTTACGGAAAAAACTACCAAAAGCTGAATAATAGAGATTTTTTACCATGGGATGGTAAAACCACAGTTATTGTTTACTGGGGTATACCGCACTTTTTTAAATAGAGATATTTGCGGCTGAACAATGAGCGACACACTCAAATTGCTTTTTTTTTTAGATACCAAAGGCCCAAAACTGGATAGTACTGCGATTTGACCCGTGGAACTGCGAAACCTCACTGGGATGTCGGGCCTACACAAGACTATTTTCAACAGTATATTTTTGTGTCACAACAGTCAGGAGACACTACTGTTTTTCTTTACAGAAAAAACTACCAAAAGCTGAATAATAGAGATTTTTTACCGTGGGATGGCAAAACCACAGTTATTGTTTACTGGGGTATACCACACTTTTTTAAATAGAGATATTTGCGGCTGAACAGTGAGCGACACACTCAAACTGCTTTTTTTTAGATACCAAAGGCCCAAAACTGGATAGTACAGCGATTTGACCCGTGGAACTGCGAAACCACACTGGGATGTCGGGCCTACACAAGACTATTTTCAACAGATATATTTTTGTGTCACAACAGTCAGGAGACACTACTGTTTTTCTTTACGGAAAAAACTACCAAAAGCTGAATAATAGAGATTTTTTACCATGGATGGCAAAACCACAGTTATTGTTTACTGGGGTATACCACACTTTTTAAAATAGAGATATTTGCGGCTGAACAGTGAGCGACACACTCAAACTGCTTTTTTTTTAGATACCAAAGGCCCAAAACTGGATAGTACAGCGATTTGACCCGTGGAACTGCGAAACCACACTGGGATGTCGAGCCTACACAAGACTATTTTCAACAAATATATTTTTGTGTCACAACAGTCAGGAGACACTGCTGTTTTTCTTTACGGAAAATATACCAAAACCTGAATAATAGAGATTTTTTACCGTGGGATGGCAAAACCACAGTTATTGTTTACTGGGGTATACCACACTTTTTTAAATAGAGATACTTGCGGCTGAACAGTGAGCGACACACTCAAACTGCTTTTATTTTTACATACCAAAGGCCCAAAACTGGATAGTACAGCGATTTGACCCATGGAACTGCAAAACCACACTGGGATGTCGGGCCTACACAAGACTATTTTCAGCAGATATATTTGTGTGTCCCAACAGTCAGGAGACACTACTGTTTTTCTTTACGGAAAAAACTACCAAAAGCTGAATAATAGAGATTTTTTACCATGGGATGGCAAAACCACAGTTATTGTTTACTGGGGTATACCACACTTTTTTAAATAGAGATATTTGCGGCTGAACAGTGAGCGACACACTCAAACTGCTTTTTTTTAGATACCAAAGGCCCAAAACTGGATAGTACAGCGATTTGACCCGTGGAACTGCGAAACCACACTGGGATGTCGGGCCTACACAAGACTATTTTCAACAGATATATTTTTGTGTCACAACAGTCAGGAGACACTACTGTTTTTCTTTACGGAAAAAACTACCAAAAGCTGAATAATAGAGAATTTTTACCATGGGATGGTAAAACCACAGTTATTGTTTACTGGGGTATACCGCACTTTTTTAAATAGAGATATTTGCGGCTGAACAGTGAGCGACTCACTCAAACTGCTTTTTTTTTTAGATACCAAAGGCCCAAAACTGGATAGTACAGCGATTTGACCCGTGCAACTGTGAAACCACACTGGGATGTCGGGCCTACACAGGACTATTTTCAACAGATATATTTTTGTGTCACAACAGTCAGGAGACACTACTGTTTTTCTTTACAGAAAAAACTACCAAAAGCTGAATAATAGAGTTTTTTTACCGTGGGATGGCAAAACCACAGTTATTGTTTACTGGGGTATACAACACTTTTCTAAATAGAGATATTTGCGGCTGAACAGTGAGCGACACACTCAAACTGCTTTTTTTTAGATACCAAAGGTCCAAAATTGGATAGTATAGCGATTTGACCCGTGAAACTGCGAAACCACACTGGGATGTCGGGCCTACACAAGACTATTTTCAACAGATATATTTTTGTGTCACAACAGTCAGGAGACACTACTGTATTTCTTTACGGAAAATATGCCAAAACCTGAATAATAGAGATTTTTTACCGTGGGACGGCAAAACCACAGTTATTGTTTACTGGGGTATGCCACACTTTTTAAAATAGAGATATTTGAGGCTGAACAGTGAGCGACACACTCAAACTGCTTTTTTTTTAGATACCAAAGGCCCAAAACTGGATAGTACAGCGATTTGACCCGTGGAACTCCGAAACCACACTGGAATGTCGGGCCTACACAAGACAATTTTCAACAAATATATTTTTGTGTCACAACAGTCAGGAGACACTACTGTTTTTCTTTACGGAAAAAACTACCAAAAGCTGAATAATAGAGATTTTTTACCGTGGGATGGCAAAACCATAGCTATTGTTTATTGGGGTGTACCACACTTTTCTAAATAGAGATATTTGCGGCTGAACAGTGAGCGACACACTAAAACTGCTTTTTTTTTTTACATAACAAAGGCCCAAAACTGGATAGTACAGCGATTTGACCCATGGAACTGCAAAACCACACTGGGATGTCGGGCCTACACAAGACTATTTTCAGCAGGTATATTTGTGTGTCACAACAGTCAGGAGACACTACTGTTTTTCTTTACGGGAAAAACTACCAAAAGCTGAATAATAGAGATTTTTTACCATGGGATGGTAAAACCACAGTTATTGTTTACTGGGGTATACCGCACTTTTTTAAATAGAGATATTTGCGGCTGAACAGTGAGCGACTCACTCAAACTGCTTTTTTTTTAGATACCAAAGGCCCAAAACTGGATAGTACAGCGATTTGACCCGTGGAACTGTGAAACCACACTGGGATGTCGGGCCTACACAAGACTATTTTCAACAGATATATTTTTGAGTCACAACAGTCAGGAGACACTACTGTTTTTCTTTACAGAAAAAACTACCAAAAGCTGAATAATAGTGTTTTTTTACCGTGGGATGGCAAAACCACAGTTATTGTTTACTGGAGTATACCTCACTTTTTTAAATAGAGATATTTGTGGCTGACCAGTGAGCGACACACTCAAACTGCTTTTTTTAGATACCAAAGGCCCAAAACTGGATAGTACTGCGATTTGACCCGTGGAACTGCGAAACCTCACTGGGATGTCGGGCCTACACAAGACTATTTTCAACAGTATATTTTTGTGTCACAACAGTCAGGAGACACTACTGTTTTTCTTTACGGAAAAAACTACCAAAAGCTGAATAATAGAGATTTTTTACCGTGGGATGGCAAAACCACAGTTATTGTTTACTGGGGTGTACCACACTTTTCTAAATAGAGATATTTGCGGCTGAACAGTGAGCGACACACTCAAACTGCTTTTTTTTTAGATACCAAAGGTCCAAAACTGGATAGCACAGCGATTTGACCCGTGGAACTGCGAAACCTCACTTTGATGTCGGGCCTACAGGAGACTATTTTCAACAGATATATTTTTGTGTCACAACAGTCAGGAGACACTACTGTTTTTCTTTACGGAAAAAACTACCAAAAGCTGAATAATAGAGATTTTTTACCGTGGGATGGCAAAACCACAGTTATTGTTTACTGGGGTATACCACACTTTTTTAAATAGAGATACTTGCGGCTGAACAGTGAGCGACACACTCAAACTGCTTTTTTTTTAGATACCAAAGGTCCAAAATTGGATAGTATAGCGATTTGACCCGTGGAACTGCGAAACCACACTGGGATGTCGGGCCTACACAAGACTATTTTCAACAGATATATTTTTGTGTCACAACAGTCAGGAGACACTACTGTATTTCTTTACGGAAAATATGCCAAAACCTGAATAATAGAGATTTTTTACCGTGGGACGGCTAAACCACAGTTATTGTTTACTGGGGTATACCACACTTTTTTAAATAGAGATATTTGAGGCTGAACAGTGAGCGACACACTCAAACTGCTTTTTTTTTAGATACCAAAGGCCCAAAACTGGATAGTACAGCGATTTGACCCGTGGAACTCCGAAACCACACTGGAATGTCGGGCCTACACAAGACAATTTTCAACAAATATATTTTTGTGTCACAACAGTCAGGAGACACTACTGTTTTTCTTTACGGAAAAAACTACCAAAAGCTGAATAATAGAGATTTTTTACCGTGGGATGGCAAAACCACAGTTATTGTTTATTGGGGTGTACCACACTTTTCTAAATAGAGATATTTGCGGCTGAACAGTGAGCGACACACTCAAACTGCTTTTTTTTTTACATACCAAAGGCCCAAAACTGGATAGTACAGCGATTTGACCCATGGAACTGCAAAACCACACTGGGATGTCGGGCCTACACAAGACTATTTCAGCAGATATATTTGTGTGTCCCAACAGTCAGGAGACACTACTGTTTTTCTTTACGGAAAAAACTACCAAAAGCTGAATAATAGAGATTTTTTACCGTGGGATGGCAAAACCACAGTTATTGTTTACTGGGGTATACCACACTTTTTTAAATAGAGATATTTGCGGCTGAACAGTGAGCGACACACTCAAACTGCTTTTTTTTAGATACCAAAGGCCCAAAACTGGATAGTACTGCGATTTCACCCGTGGAACTACGAAACCTCACTGAGATGTCGGGCCTACACAAGACTATTTTCAACAGATATATTTTTGTGTCACAACAGTCAGGAGACACTACTGTTTTTCTTTATGGAAAAAACTACCAAAAGCTGAATAATAGAGATTTTTTACCGTGGGATCGCAAAACCACAGTTATTGTTTACTGGGGTATGCCACACTTTTTTAAATAGAGATATTTGCGGCTGAACAGTGATCGACACACTCAAACTGCTTTTTTTTAGATACCAAAGGCCCAAAACTGGATAGTACAGCGATTTGACCCGTGGAACTGCGAAACCACACTGGGATGTCGGGCCTACACAAGACTATTTTCAACAGATATATTTTTGTGTCACAACAGTCAGGAGACACTACTGTTTTTCTTTACGGAAAAAACTACCAAAAGCTGAATAATAGAGATTTTTTACCATGGGATGGTAAAACCACAGTTATTGTTTACTGGGGTATACCGCACTTTTTTAAATAGAGATATTTGCGGCTGAACAATGAGCGACACACTCAAATTGCTTTTTTTTTTAGATACCAAAGGCCCAAAACTGGATAGTACTGCGATTTGACCCGTGGAACTGCGAAACCTCACTGGGATGTCAGGCCTACACAAGACTATTTTCAACAGTACATTTTTGTGTCACAACAGTCAGGAGACACTACTGTTTTTCTTTACAGAAAAAACTACCAAAAGCTGAATAATAGAGATTTTTTACCGTGGGATGGCAAAACCACAGTTATTGTTTACTGGGGTATACCACACTTTTTTAAATAGAGATATTTGCGGCTGAACAGTGAGCGACACACTCAAACTGCTTTTTTTTAGATACCAAAGGCCCAAAACTGGATAGTACAGCGATTTGACCCGTGGAACTGCGAAACCACACTGGGATGTCGGGCCTACACAAGACTATTTTCAACAGATATATTTTTGTGTCACAACAGTCAGGAGACACTACTGTTTTTCTTTACGGAAAAAACTACCAAAAGCTGAATAATAGAGATTTTTTACCATGGGATGGCAAAACCACAGTTATTGTTTACTGGGGTATACCACACTTTTTAAAATAGAGATATTTGCGGCTGAACAGTGAGCGACACACTCAAACTGCTTTTTTTTTAGATACCAAAGGCCCAAAACTGGATAGTACAGCGATTTGACCCGTGGAACTGCGAAACCACACTGGGATGTCGAGCCTACACAAGACTATTTTCAACAAATATATTTTTGTGTCACAACAGTCAGGAGACACTGCTGTTTTTCTTTACGGAAAATATACCAAAACCTGAATAATAGAGATTTTTTACCGTGGGATGGCAAAACCACAGTTATTGTTTACTGGGGTATACCACACTTTTTTAAATAGAGATACTTGCGGCTGAACAGTGAGCGACACACTCAAACTGCTTTTATTTTTACATACCAAAGGCCCAAAACTGGATAGTACAGCGATTTGACCCATGGAACTGCAAAACCACACTGGGATGTCGGGCCTACACAAGACTATTTTCAGCAGATATATTTGTGTGTCCCAACAGTCAGGAGACACTACTGTTTTTCTTTACGGAAAAAACTACCAAAAGCTGAATAATAGAGATTTTTTACCATGGGATGGCAAAACCTCAGTTATTGTTTACTGGGGTATACCACACTTTTTTAAATAGAGATATTTGCGGCTGAACAGTGAGCGACACACTCAAACTGCTTTTTTTTAGATACCAAAGGCCCAAAACTGGATAGTACAGCGATTTGACCCGTGGAACTGCGAAACCACACTGGGATGTCGGGCCTACACAAGACTATTTTCAACAGATATATTTTTGTGTCACAACAGTCAGGAGACACTACTGTTTTTCTTTACGGAAAAAACTACCAAAAGCTGAATAATAGAGAATTTTTACCATGGGATGGTAAAACCACAGTTATTGTTTACTGGGGTATACCGCACTTTTTTAAATAGAGATATTTGCGGCTGAACAGTGAGCGACTCACTCAAACTGCTTTTTTTTTTAGATACCAAAGGCCCAAAACTGGATAGTACAGCGATTTGACCCGTGCAACTGTGAAACCACACTGGGATGTCGGGCCTACACAGGACTATTTTCAACAGATATATTTTTGTGTCACAACAGTCAGGAGACACTACTGTTTTTCTTTACAGAAAAAACTACCAAAAGCTGAATAATAGAGTTTTTTTACCGTGGGATGGCAAAACCACAGTTATTGTTTACTGGGGTATACAACACTTTTCTAAATAGAGATATTTGCGGCTGAACAGTGAGCGACACACTCAAACTGCTTTTTTTTAGATACCAAAGGTCCAAAATTGGATAGTATAGCGATTTGACCCGTGGAACTGCGAAACCACACTGGGATGTCGGGCCTACACAAGACTATTTTCAACAGATATATTTTTGTGTCACAACAGTCAGGAGACACTACTGTATTTCTTTACGGAAAATATGCCAAAACCTGAATAATAGAGATTTTTTACCGTGGGACGGCAAAACCACAGTTATTGTTTACTGGGGTATGCCACACTTTTTTAAATAGAGATATTTGAGGCTGAACAGTGAGCGACACACTCAAACTGCTTTTTTTTTAGATACCAAAGGCCCAAAACTGGATAGTACAGCGATTTGACCCGTGGAACTCCGAAACCACACTGGAATGTCGGGCCTACACAAGACAATTTTCAACAAATATATTTTTGTGTCACAACAGTCAGGAGACACTACTGTTTTTCTTTACGGAAAAAACTACCAAAAGCTGAATAATAGAGATTTTTTACCGTGGGATGGCAAAACCATAGTTATTGTTTATTGGGGTGTACCACACTTTTCTAAATAGAGATATTTGCGGCTGAACAGTGAGCGACACACTAAAACTGCTTTTTTTTTTTACATAACAAAGGCCCAAAACTGGATAGTACAGCGATTTGACCCATGGAACTGCAAAACCACACTGGGATGTCGGGCCTACACAAGACTATTTTCAGCAGGTATATTTGTGTGTCACAACAGTCAGGAGACACTACTGTTTTTCTTTACGGGAAAAACTACCAAAAGCTGAATAATAGAGATTTTTTACCATGGGATGGTAAAACCACAGTTATTGTTTACTGGGGTATACCGCACTTTTTTAAATAGAGATATTTGCGGCTGAACAGTGAGCGACTCACTCAAACTGCTTTTTTTTTAGATACCAAAGGCCCAAAACTGGATAGTACAGCGATTTGACCCGTGGAACTGTGAAACCACACTGGGATGTCGGGCCTACACAAGACTATTTTCAACAGATATATTTTTGAGTCACAACAGTCAGGAGACACTACTGTTTTTCTTTACAGAAAAAACTACCAAAAGCTGAATAATAGTGTTTTTTTACCGTGGGATGGCAAAACCACAGTTATTGTTTACTGGAGTATACCTCACTTTTTTAAATAGAGATATTTGTGGCTGACCAGTGAGCGACACACTCAAACTGCTTTTTTTAGATACCAAAGGCCCAAAACTGGATAGTACTGCGATTTGACCCGTTGAACTGCGAAACCTCACTGGGATGTCGGGCCTACACAAGACTATTTTCAACAGTATATTTTTGTGTCACAACAGTCAGGAGACACTACTGTTTTTCTTTACGGAAAAAACTACCAAAAGCTGAATAATAGAGATTTTTTACCGTGGGATGGCAAAACCACAGTTATTGTTTACTGGGGTGTACCACACTTTTCTAAATAGAGATATTTGCGGCTGAACAGTGAGCGACACACTCAAACTGCTTTTTTTTTAGATACCAAAGGTCCAAAACTGGATAGCACAGCGATTTGACCCGTGGAACTGCGAAACCTCACTTTGATGTCGGGCCTACAGGAGACTATTTTCAACAGATATATTTTTGTGTCACAACAGTCAGGAGACACTACTGTTTTTCTTTACGGAAAAAACTACCAAAAGCTGAATAATAGAGATTTTTTACCGTGGGATGGCAAAACCACAGTTATTGTTTACTGGGGTATACCACACTTTTTTAAATAGAGATACTTGCGGCTGAACAGTGAGCGACACACTCAAACTGCTTTTTTTTTAGATACCAAAGGCCCAAAACTGGATAGTACAGCGATTTGACCCGTGGAACTGCGAAACCACACTGGGATGTCGGGCCTACACAAGACTATTTTCAGCAGATATATTTGTGTGTCCCAACAGTCAGGAGACACTACTGTTTTTCTTTACGGAAAAAACTACCAAAAGCTGAATAATAGAGATTTTTTACCGTGGGATGGCAAAACCATAGTTATTGTTTACTGGGGTATACCACACTTTTTTAAATAAAGATATTTGCGGCTGAACAGTGAGCGACACACTTAAACTGCTTTTTTTTAGATATCAAAGGCCCAAAACTGGATAGTACAGCGATTTGACCCGTGGAACTGCGAAACCACACTGGGATGTCGGGCCTACACAATACTATTTTCAACAGATATATTTTTGTGTCACAACAGTCAGGAGACACTACTGTTTTTCTTTACGGAAAAAACTACCAAAAGCTGAATAATAGAGATTTTTTACCATGGGATGGTAAAACCACAGTTATTGTTTACTGGGGTATACCGCACTTTTTTAAATAGAGATATTTGCGGCTGAACAATGAGCGACACACTCAAATTGCTTTTTTTTTAGATACCAAAGGCCCAAAACTGGATAGTACTGCGATTTGACCCGTGGAACTGCGAAACCTCACTGGGATGTCGGGCCTACACAAGACTATTTTCAACAGTATATTTTTGTGTCACAACAGTCAGGAGACACTACTGTTTTTCTTTACGGAAAAAACTACCAAAAGCTGAATAATAGAGATTTTTTACCGTGGGATGGCAAAACCACAGTTATTGTTTACTGGGGTATACCACACTTTTCTAAATAGAGATATTTGCGGCTGAACAGTGAGCGACACACTCAAACTGCTTTTTTTTTAGATACCAAAGGCCCAAAACTGGATAGTACAGTGATTTCACCCGTGGAACTCCGAAACCACACTGGGATGTCGGGCCTACACAAGACTATTTTCAACAAATATATTTTTGTGTCACAACAGTCAGGAGACACTACTGTTTTTCTTTACAGAAAAAACTACCAAAAGCTGAATAATAGAGATTTTTTACCGTGGGATGGCAAAACCACAGTTATTGTTTACTGGGGTATACCACACTTTTTTAAATAGAGATATTTGCGGCTGAACAGTGAGCGACACACTCAAACTGCTTTTTTTTAGATACCAAAGGCCCAAAACTGGATAGTACAGCGATTTGACCCGTGGAACTGCGAAACCACACTGGGATGTCGGGCCTACACAAGACTATTTTCAGCAGATATATTTGTGTGTCCCAACAGTCAGGAGACACTACTGTTTTTCTTTACGGAAAAAACTACCAAAAGCTGAATAATAGAGATTTTTTACCGTGGGATGGCAAAACCACAGTTATTGTTTACTGGGGTATACCACACTTTTTTAAATAGAGATATTTGCGGCTGAACAGTGAGCGACACACTCAAACTGCTTTTTTTTAGATACCAAAGGCCCAAAACTGGATAGTACAGCGATTTGACCCGTGGAACTGCGAAACCACACTGGGATGTCGGGCCTACACAAGACTATTTTCAACAGATATATTTTTGTGTCACAACAGTCAGGAGACACTACTGTTTTTCTTTACGGAAAAAACTACCAAAAGCTGAATAATAGAGCTTTTTTACCGTGGGATGGCAAAACCACAGTTATTGTTTACTGGGGTATACCACACTTTTTTAAATAGAGATATTTGCGGCTGAACAGTGAGAGACACACTCAAACTGCTTTTTTTTTAGATACCAAAGGCCCAAAACTGGATAGTACAGCGATTTGACCCGTGGAACTGCGAAACCACACTGTGATGTCGGGCCTACACAAGACTATTTTCAACAGATATATTTTTGTGTCACAACAGTCAGGAGACACTACTGTTTTTCTTTACGGAAAAAGCTACCAAAAGCTGAATAACAGAGATTTTTTAACCGTGGGATGGCAAAACCACAGTTATTGTTACTGGGGTATACCACACTTTTTTAAATAGAGATATTTGCGGCTGAACAGTGAGCGACACACTCAAACTGCTTTTTTTTTAGATACCAAAGGCCCAAAATTGGATAGTACAGCGATTTGACCCGTGGAACTGCGAAACCACACTGGGATGTCGGGCCTACACAAGACTATTTTCAACAGATATATTTTTGTGTCACAACAGTCAGGAGACACTACTGTTTTTTTTTACGGAAAAAACTACCAAAAGCTGAATAATAGAGATTTTTTACCGTGGGGTGGCAAAACCACAGTTATTGTTTACTGGGGTATACCACACTTTTTTAAATAGAGATATTTGCGGCTGAACAGTGAGCGACACACTCAAACTGCTTTTTTTTTAGATACCAAAGGCCCAAAACTGGATAGTACAGCGATTTGACCCATGGAACTGCGAAACCACACTGGGATGTCGGGCCTACACAAGACTATTTTCAACAGATATATTTTTGTGTCACAGCAGTCAGGAGACACTACTGTTTTTCTTTACGGAAAATATACCAAAACCTGAATAATAGAGATTTTTTACCGTGAGATGGCAAAACCACAGTTATTGTTTACTGGGGTATACCACACTTTTTTAAATAGAGATATTTGCGGTTGAACAGTGAGTGACACACTCAAACTGCTTTTTTTTTAGATACCAAAGGCCCAAAACTGAATAGTACAGCGATTTGACCAATGGAACTGCGAAACCACACTGGGATGTCGGGCCTACACAAGACTATTTTCAACAGATATATTTTTGTGTCACAACAGTCAGGAGACACTACTGTTTTTCTTTACGGAAAAAGCTACCAAAAGCTGAATAATAGAGATTTTTACCGTGGGATGGCAAAACCACAGTTATTGTTTACTGGGGCATACCACACTTTTTTAAATAGAGATATTTGCAGCTGAACAGTGAGCGACACACTCAAACTGCTTTTTTTTAGATACCAAAGGCCCAAAACTGGATAGTACTGCGATTTGACCCGTGGAACTGCGAAACCTCACTGGGATGTCGGGCCTACACAAGACTATTTTCAGCAGATATATTTGTGTGTCCCAACAGTCAGGAGACACTACTGTTTTTCTTTACGGAAAAAACTACCAAAAGCTGAATAATAGAGATTTTTTACCGTGGGATGGCAAAACCATAGTTATTGTTTACTGGGGTATACCAAACTTTTTTAAATAGAGATATTTGCGGCTGAACAGTGAGCGACACACTTAAACTGCTTTTTTTTAGATACCAAAGGCCCAAAACTGGATAGTACAGCGATTTGACCCGTGGAACTGCGAAACCACACTGGGATGTCGGGCCTACACAAGACTATTTTCAACAGATATATTTTTGAGTCACAACAGTCAGGAGACACTACTGTTTTTCTTTACGGAAAAAATACCAAAAGCTGAATAATAGAGATTTTTTACCATGGGATGGCAAAACCACAGTTATTGTTTACTGGGGCATACCGCACTTTTTTAAATAGAGATATTTGCGGCTGAACAGTGAGCGACACACTCAAACTGCTTTTTTTTTAGATACCAAAGGCCAAAAACTGGATAGTACTGCGATTTGACCCGTGGAACTGCGAAACCACACTGGGATGTCGGGCCTACACAAGACTATTTTCAACAGATATATTTTTGTGTCACAACAGTCAGGAGACACTACTGTTTTTCTTTACGGAAAAAACTACCAAAAGCTGAATAATAGAGCTTTTTTACCGTGGGATGGCAAACCCACAATTATTGTTTACTGGGGTATACCACACTTTTTTAAATAGAGATATTTGCGGCTGAACAGTGAGCGACACACTCAAACTGCTTTTTTTTTAGATACCAAAGGCCCAAAACTGGATAGTACAGCGATTTGACCCGTGGAAGTGGGAAACCACACTGGGATGTCGGGCCTACACAAGACTATTTTCAACAGATATATTTTTGTGTCACAACAGTCAGGAGACACTACTGTTTTTCTTTACGGAAAATATACCAAAACCTGAATAATAGAGATTTTTTACCGTGGGATGGCAAAACCACAGTTATTGTTTACTGGGGTATACCACACTTTTTAAATAGAGATATTTACGGCTGAACAGTGAACGACACACTCAAACTGCTTTTTTTTTAGATACCAAAGGCCCAAAACTGGATAGTACAGCGATTTGACCCGTGGAACTGCGAAACCACACTGGAATGTCGGGCCTACACAAGACTATTTTCAACAGATATATTTTTGTGTCACAACAGTCAGGAGACACTACTGTTTTTCTTTACGGAAAAAACTACCAAAAGCTGAATAATAGAGATTTTTTAACCATGGGATGGCAAAACCACAGTGATTGTCACTGGGGTCTACCACACTATTTTAAATAGAGATATTTGCGGCTGAACAGTGAGCGACACACTCAAACTGCTTTTTTTTTAGATACCAAAGGCCCAAAACTGGATAGTACAGCGGTTTGACCAGTGGAACTGTGAAACCACACTGGGATGTCGGGCCTACACAAGACTATTTTCAACAGATATATTTTTGTGTCACAACAGTCAGGAGACACTACTGTTTTTCTTTACGGAAAATATACCAAAAGCTGAATAATAGAGATTTTTTACCGTGGGATGGCAAAACCACAGTTATTGTTTACTGGGGTATATAACACTTTTTAAATAGAGATATTTGCAGCTGAACAGTGAGCGACACACTCAAACTGCTTTTTTTTTAGATACCAAAGGCCCAAAAGTGGATAGTACAGCGATTTGACCCGTGGAACTGCGAAATCACACTGGGATGTCGGGCCTACACAAGACTATTTTCAACAGATATATGTTTGTGTCACAACAGTCAGGAGACACTACTGTTTTTCTTTATGGAAAAAACTACCAAAAGCTGAATAATACAGATTTTTTAACCGAGGGATGGCAAAACCACAATCATTGTTACTGGGGTCTACCACACTTTTTTAAATAGAGATATTTGCGGCTGAACAGTGAGCGACACACTCAAACTGCTTTTTTTTAGATACCAAAGGCCCAAAACTGGATAGTACAGCGATTTGACCCGTGGAACTGCGAAACCTCACTGGGATGTCGGGCCTACACAAGACTATTTTCAACAGATATATTTTTGTGTCACAACAGTCAGGAGACACTACTGTTTTTCTTTACGGAAAAAACAACCAAAAGCTGAATAATAGAGATTTTTTACCGTGGAATGGCTAAACCACAGTTATTGTTTACTGGGGTATACCACACTTTTTTAAATAGAGATATTTGCGGCTGAACAGTGAGCGACACACTCAAACTGCTTTTTTTTTAGATACCAAAGGCCCAAAACTGGATAGTACAGCGATTTGACCCGTGGAACTGCGAAACCACACTGGGATGTCGGGCCTACACAAGACTATTTTCAACAGATATATTTTTGTGTCACAACAGTCAGGAGACACTACTGTTTTTCTTTACGGAAAAAGCTACCAAAAGCTGAATAATAGAGATTTTTACCGTGGGATGGCAAAACCACAGTTATTGTTTACTGGGGTGTACCACACTTTTTTAAATAGAGATACTTGCGGCTGAACAGTGAGCGACACACTCAAACTGCTTTTTTTTTTAGATACCTAAGGCCCAAAACTGGATAGTACAGCGATTTGACCCATGGAATTGCAAAACCACACTGGGATGTCGGGCCTACACAAGACTATTTTCAGCAGATATATTTGTGTGTCACAACAGTCAGGAGACACTACTGTTTTTCTTTACGGGAAAAACTACCAAAAGCTGAATAATAGAGATTTTTTACCATGGGATGGTAAAACCACAGTTATTGTTTACTGGGGTATACCGCACTTTTTTAAATAGAGATATTTGCGGCTGAACAGTGAGCGACTCACTCAAACTGCATTTTTTTTAGATACCAAAGGCCCAAAACTGGATAGTACAGCGATTTGACCCGTGGAACTGTGAAACCACACTGGGATGTCGGGCCTACACAAGATTATTTTCAACAGATATATTTTTGAGTCACAACAGTCAGGAGACACTACTGTTTTTCTTTACAGAAAAAACTACCAAAAGCTGAATAATAGTGTTTTTTTACCGTGGGATGGCAAAACCACAGTTATTGTTTACTGGGGTATACCTCACTTTTTTAAATAGAGATATTTGTGGCTGAACAGTGAGCGACACACTCAAACTGCTTTTTTTTTAGATACCAAAGGCCCAAAACTGGATAGTACTGCGATTTGACCCGTGGAACTGCGAAACCTCACTGGGATGTCGTGCCTACACAAGACTATTTTCAACAGTATATTTTTGTGTCACAACAGTCAGGAGACACTACTGTTTTTCTTTACGGAAAAAACTACCAAAAGCTGAATAATAGAGCTTTTTTACCGTGGGATGGCAAACCCACAGTTATTGTTTACTGGGGTATACCACACTTTTTTAAATAGAGATATTTGCGGCTGAACAGTGAGCGACACACTCAAACTGCTTTTTTTTTAGATACCAAAGGCCCAAAACTGGATAGTACAGCGATTTGACCCGTGGAACTGGGAAACCACACTGGGATGTCGGGCCTACACAAGACTATTTTCAACAGATATATTTTTGTGTCACAACAGTCAGGAGACACTACTGTTTTTCTTTACGGAAAATATACCAAAACCTGAATAATAGAGATTTTTTACCGTGGAATGGCAAAACCACAGTTATTGTTTACTGGGGTATGCTACACTTTTTTAAATAGAGATATTTGCGGCTGAACAGTGAGCGACACACTCAAACTGCTTTTTTTTTAGATACCAAAGGTCCAAAACTGGATAGTACAGCGATTTGACCCGTGGAACTGCGAAACCTCACTGGGATGTCGGGCCTACACAAGACTATTTTCAACAGATATATTTTTGTGTCACAACAGTCAGGAGACACTACTGTTTTTCTTTGCGGGAAAAACTACCAAAAGCTGAATAATAGAGATTTTTTACCGTGGGATGGCAAAACCACAGTTATTGTTTACTGGGGTATACCTCACTTTTTTAAATAATGATATTTGTGGCTGAACAGTGAGCGACACACTCAAACTGCTTTTTTTTTAGATACCAAAGGCCCAAAACTGGATAGTACTGCGATTTGACCCGTGGAACTGCGAAACCTCACTGGGATGTCAGGCCTACACAAGAATATTTTCAACAGTATATTTTTGTGTCACAACAGTCAGGAGACACTACTGTTTTTCTTTACGGAACAAACTACCAAAAGCTGAATAATAGAGCTTTTTTACCGTGGGATGGCAAACCCACAGTTATTGTTTACTGGGGTATACCACACTTTTTTAAACAGAGATATTTGCGGCTGAACAGTGAGCGACACACTCAAACTGCTTTTTTTTTAGATACCAAAGGCCCAAAACTGGATAGTACAGCGATTTGACCCGTGGAACTGGGAAACCACACTGGGATGTCGGGCCTACACAAGACTATTTTCAACAGATATATTTTTTTGTCACAACAGTCAGGAGACACTACTGTTTTTCTTTACGGAAAATATACCAAAACCTGAATAATATAGATTTTTTACCGTGGGATGGCAAAACCACAGTTATTGTTTACTGGGGTATACCACACTTTTTAAATAGAGATATTTACGGCTGAACAGTGAGCGACACACTCAAACTGCTTTTTTTTTAGATACCAAAGGCCCAAAACTGGATAGTACAGCGATTTGACCCGTGGAACTGCGAAACCACACTGGAATGTCGGGCCTACACAAGACTATTTTCAACAGATATATTTTTGTGTCACAACAGTCAGGAGACACTACTGTTTTTCTTTACGGAAAAAACTACCAAAAGCTGAATAATAGAGATTTTTTAACCGTGGGATGGCAAAACTACAGTGATTGTCACTGGGGTCTACCACACTATTTTAAATAGAGATATTTGGGCTGAACAGTGAGCGACACACTCAAACTGCTTTTTTTTTAGATACCAAAGGCCCAAAACTGGATAGTACAGCGATTTGACCAGTGGAACTGCGAAACCACACTGGGATGTTGGGCCTACACAAGACTATTTTCAACAGATATATTTTTGTGTCACAACAGTCAGGAGACACTACTGTTTTTCTTTACGGAAAATATACCAAAACCTGAATAATAGAGATTTTTTACCGTGGGATGGCAAAACCACAGTTATTGTTTACTGGGGTATATAACACTTTTTAAATAGAGATATTTGCAGCTGAACATTGAGCGACACACTCAAACTGCTTTTTTTTTAGATACCAAAGGCCCAAAAGTGGATAGTACAGCGATTTGACCCGTGGAACTGCGAAACCACACTGGGATGTCGGGCCTACACAAGACTATTTTCAACAGATATATTTTTGTGTCACAACAGTCAGGATACACTACTGTTTTTCTTTACGGAAAAAACAACCAAAAGCTGAATAATAGAGATTTTTTACCGTGGAATGGCAAAACCACAGTTATTGTTTACTGGGGTATACCACACTTTTTTAAATAGAGATATTTGCGGCTGAACAGTGAGCGACACACTCAAACTGCTTTTTTTTTAGATACCAAAGGCCCAAAACTGGATAGTACAGCGATTTGACCCGTGGAACTGCGAAACCACACTGGGATGTCGGGCCTACACAAGACTATTTTCAACAGATATATTTTTGTGTCACAACAGTCAGGAGACACTACTGTTTTTCCTTACGGAAAAAGCTACCAAAAGCTGAATAATAGAGATTTTTACCGTGGGATGGCAAAACCACAGTTATTGTTTACTGGGGTGTACCACACTTTTCTAAATAGAGATATTTGCGGCTGAACAGTGAGCGACACACTCAAACTACTTTTTTTTTAGATACCAAAGGTCCAAAACTGGATAGTACAGCGATTTGACCCGTGGAACTGCGAAACCTCACTGGGATGTCGGGCCTACACAAGACTATTTTCAACAGATATATTTTTGTGTCACAACAGTCAGGAGACACTACTGTTTTTCTTTACGGGAAAAACTACCAAAAGCTGAATAATAGAGATTTTTTACCGTGGGATGGCAAAACCACAGTTATTGTTTACTGGGGTATACCACACTTTTTTAAATAGAAATACTTGCGGCTGAACAGTGAGCGACACACTCAAACTGCTTTTTTTTTTAGATACCTAAGGCCCAAAACTGGATAGTACAGCGATTTGACCCATGGAACTGCAAAACCACACTGGGATGTCGGGCCTACACAAGACTATTTTCAGCAGATATATTTGTGTGTCACAACAGTCAGGAGACACTACTGTTTTTCTTTACGGGAAAAACTACCAAAAGCTGAATAATAGAGATTTTTTACCATGGGATCGTAAAACCACAGTTATTGTTTACTGGGGTATACCGCACTTTTTTAAATAGAGATATTTGCGGCTGAACAGTGAGCGACTCACTCAAACTGCTTTTTTTTTAGATACCAAAGGCCCAAAACTGGATAGTACAGCGATTTGACCCGTGGAACTGTGAAACCACACTGGGATGTCGGGCCTACACAAGACTATTTTCAACAGATATATTTTTGAGTCACAACAGTCAGGAGACACTACTGTTTTTCTTTACAGAAAAAACTACCAAAAGCTGAATAATAGTGTTTTTTTACCGTGGGATGGCAAAACCACAGTTATTGTTTACTGGGGTATACCTCACTTTTTTAAATAGAGATATTTGTGGCTGAACAGTGAGCGACACACTCAAACTGCTTTTTTTTTAGATACCAAAGGCCCAAAACTGGATAGTACTGCGATTTGACCCATGGAACTGCGAAACCTCACTGGGATGTCGGGCCTACACAAGACTATTTTCAACAGTATATTTTTGTGTCACAACAGTCAGGAGACACTACTGTTTTTCTTTACGGAAAAAACTACCAAAAGCTGAATAATAGAGATTTTTTACCGTGGGATGGCAAAACCACAGTTATTGTTACTGGGGTATACAACACTTTTCTAAATATAGATATTTGCGGCTGAACAGTGAGCGACACACTCAAACTGCTTTTTTTTTAGATACCAAAGGCCCAAAACTGGATAGTACAGCGATTTGACCCGTGGAACTCCGAAACCACACTGGGATGTCGGGCCTACACAAGACTATTTTCAACAAATATATTTTTGTGTCACAACAGTCAGGAGACACTACTGTTTTTCTTTACGGAAAAAACTACCAAAAGCTGAATAATAGAGATTTTTTACCGTGGGATGGCAAAACCACAGTTATTGTTTACTGGGGTGTACCACACTTTTCTAAATAGAGATTTTTGCGGCTGAACAGTGAGCGACACACTCAAACTGCTTTTTTTTTAGATACCAAAGGTCCAAAACTGGATAGCACAGCGATTTGACCCGTGGAACTGCGAAACCTCACTTTGATGTCGGGCCTACACAAGACTATTTTCAACAGATATATTTTTGTGTCACAACAATCAGGAGACACTACTGTTTTTCTTTACGGGAAAAACTACCAAAAGCTGAATAATAGAGATTTTTTACCGTGGGATGCCAAAACCACAGTTATTGTTTACTGGGGTATACCACACTTTTTTAAATAGAGATACTTGCGGCTGAACAGTGAGCGACACACTCAAACTGCTTTTTTTTTAGATACCAAAGGCCCAAAACTGGATAGTACAGTGATTTGACCCGTGGAACTGCGAAACCACACTGGGATGTCGGGCCTACACAAGACTATTTTCAGCAGATATATTTGTGTGTCCCAACAGTCAGGAGACACTACTGTTTTTCTTTACGGAAAAAACTACCAAAAGCTGAATAATAGAGATTTTTTACCGTGGGATGGCAAAACCATAGTTATTGTTTACTGGGGTATACCACACTTTTTTAAATAGAGATATTTGCGGCTGAACAGTGAGCGACACACTTAAACTGCTTTTTTTTAGATATCAAAGGCCCAAAACTGGATAGTACAGCGATTTGACCCGTGGAACTGCGAAACCACACTGGGATGTCGGGCCTACACAATACTATTTTCAACAGATATATTTTTGTGTCACAACAGTCAGGATACACTACTGTTTTTCTTTACGGAAAAAATACCAAAAGCTGAATAATAGAGATTTTTTACCATGGGATGGCAAAACCACAGTTATTGTTTACTGGGGCATACCGCACTTTTTTAAATAGAGATATTTGCGGCTGAACAGTGAGCGACACACTCAAACTGCTTTTTTTTTAGATACCAAAGGCCCAAAACTGGATAGTACTGCGATTTGACCCGTGGAACTGCGAAACCACACTGAGATGTTGGGCCTACACAAGACTATTTTCAACAGATATATTTTTGTGTCACAACAGTCAGGAGACACTACTGTTTTTCTTTACGGAAAAAACTACCAAAAGCTGAATAATAGAGCTTTTTTACCGTGGGATGGCAAAACCACAGTTATTGTTTACTGGGGTATACCACACTTTTTTAAATAGAGATATTTGCGGCTGAACAGTGAGCGACACACTCAAACTGCTTTTTTTTTAGATACCAAAGGCCCAAAACTGGATAGTACAGCGATTTGACCCGTGGAACTGCGAAACCACACTGGGATGTCGGGCCTACACAAGACTATTTTCAACAGATATATTTTTGTGTCACAACAGTCAGGAGACACTACTGTTTTTCTTTACGGAATAAACTACCAAAAGCTGAATAATAGAGCTTTTTTACCGTGGGATGGCAAAACCACAGTTATTGTTTACTGGGGTATACCACACTTTTTTAAATAGAGATATTTGCGGCTGAACAGTGAGCGACACACTCAAACTGCTTTTTTTTTAGATACCAAAGGCCCAAAACTGGATAGTACAGCGATTTGACCCGTGGAACTGCGAAACCACACTGGGATGTCGGGCCTACACAAGACTATTTTCAACAGATATATTTTTGTGTCACAACAGTCAGGAGACACTACTGTTTTTCTTTACGGAAAAAGCTACCAAAAGCTGAATAATAGAGATTTTTTAACCGTGGGATGGCAAAACCACAGTTATTGTTACTGGGGTAAACCACACTTTTTTAAATAGAGATATTTGCGGCTGAACAGTGAGCGACACACTCAAACTGCTTTTTTTTTAGATACCAAAGGCCCAAAACTGGATAGTACAGCGATTTGACCCGTGGAACTGCGAAATCACACTGGGATGTCGGGCCTACACAAGACTATTTTCAACAGATATATTTTTGTGTCACAACAGTCAGGAGACACTACTGTTTTTCTTTACGGAAAAAACTACCAAAAGCTGAATAATAGAGATTTTTTACCGTGGGATGGCAAAACCACAGTTATTGTTTACTGGGGTATACCACACTTTTTTAAATAGAGATATTTGCGGCTGAACAGTGAGCGACACACTCAAACTGCTTTTTTTTTTAGATACCAAAGGCCCAAAACTGGATAGTACAGCGATTTGACCCGTGGAACTGCGAAACCACACTGGGATGTCGGGCCTACACAAGACTATTTTCAACAGATATATTTTTGTGTCACAGCAGTCAGGAGACACTACTGTTTTTCTTTACGGAAAATATACCAAAACCTGAATAATAGAGATTTTTTATCGTGAGATGGCAAAACCACAGTTATTGTTTACTGGGGTATACCACACTTTTTTAAATAGAGATATTTGCGGCTGAACAGTGAGTGACACACTCAAACTGCTTTTTTTTTAGATACCAAAGGCCCAAAACTGAATAGTACAGCGATTTGACCAATGGAACTGCGAAACCACACTTGGATGTGGGGCCTACACAAGACTATTTTCAACAGATATATTTTTGTGTCACAACAGTCAGGAGACACTACTGTCTTTCTTTACGGAAAAAGCTACCAAAAGCTGAATAATAGAGATTTTTACCGTGGGATGGCAAAACCACAGTTATTGTTTACTGGGGCATACCACACTTTTTTAAATAGAGATATTTGCGGCTGAACAGTGAGCGACACACTCAAACTGCTTTTTTTTAGATACCAAAGGCCCAAAACTGGATAGTACTGCGATTTGACCCGTGGAACTGCGAAACCACACTGGGATGTCGGGCCTACACAAGACTATTTTCAACAGATATATTTTTGTGTCACAACAGTCAGAAGACACTACTGTTTTTCTTTACGGAAAAAATTACCAAAAGCTGAATAATAGAGCTTTTTTACCATGGGATGGCAAAACCACAGTTATTGTTTACTGGGGTATACCACACTTTTTTAAATAGAGATATTTGCGGCTGAACAGTGAGCGACACACTCAAACTGCTTTTTTTTTAGATACCAAAGGCCCAAAACTGGATAGTACAGCGATTTGACCCGTGGAACTGCGAAACCAAACTGGGATGTCGGGCCTACACAAGACTATTTTCAACAGATATATTTTTGTGTCACAACAGTCAGGAGACACTACTGTTTTTCTTTACGGAAAAAACTACCAAAAGCTGAATAATAGAGCTTTTTTACCGTGGGATGGCAAAACCACAGTTATTGTTTACTGGGGTATACCACACTTTTTTAAATAGAGATATTTGCGGCTGAACAGTGAGCGACACACTCAAACTGCTTTTTTTTTAGATACCAAAGGCCCAAAACTGGATAGTACAGCGATTTGACCCGTGGAACTGCGAAACCACACTGGGATGTCGGGCCTACACAAGACTATTTTCAACAGATATATTTTTGTGTCACAACAGTCAGGAGACACTACTGTTTTTCTTTACGGAAAAAGCTACCAAAAGCTGAATAATAGAGATTTTTTAACCGTGGGATGGCAAAACCACAGTTATTGTTACTGGGGTATACCACACTTTTTTAAATAGAGATATTTGCGGCTGAACAGTGAGCGACACACTCAAACTGCTTTTTTTTTAGATACCAAAGGCCCAAAACTGGATAGTACTGCGATTTGACCCGTGGAACTGCGAAATCACACTGGGATGTCGGGCCTACACAAGACTATTTTCAACAGATATATTTTTGTGTCACAACAGTCAGGAGACACTACTGTTTTTCTTTACGGAAAAAACTACCAAAAGCTGAATAATAGAGATTTTTTACCGTGGGATGGCAAAACCACAGTTATTGTTTACTGGGGTATACCACACTTTTTTAAATAGAGATATTTGCTTCTGAACAGTGAGCGACACACTCAAACTGCTTTTTTTTTTAGATACCAAAGGCCCAAAACTGGATAGTACAGCGATTTGACCCGTGGAACTGCGAAACCACACTTGGATGTCGGGCCTACACAAGACTATTTTCAACAGATATATTTTTGTGTCACAGCAGTCAGGAGACACTACTGTTTTTCATTACGGAAAATATAACAAAACATGAATAATAGAGATTTTTTACCGTGAGATGGCAAAACCACAGTTATTGTTTACTGGGGTATACCACACTTTTTTAAATAGAGATATTTGCGGCTGAACAGTGAGTGACACACTCAAACTGCTTTTTTTTTAGATACCAAAGGCCCAAAACTGAATAGTACAGCGATTTGACCAATGGAACTGCGAAACCACACTTGGATGTCGGGCCTACACAAGACTATTTTCAACAGATATATTTTTGTGTCACAACAGTCAGGAGACACTACTGTTTTTCTTTACGGAAAAAGCTACCAAAAGCTGAATAATAGAGATTTTTACCGTGGGATGGCAAAACCACAGTTATTGTTTACTGGGGCATACCACACTTTTTTAAATAGAGATATTTGCGGCTTAACAGTGAGCGACACACTCAAACTGCTTTTTTTTTAGATACCAAAGGCCCAAAACTGGATAGTACAGCGATTTGACCCGTGGAACTGCGAAACCACACTGGGATGTCGGGCCTACACAAGACTATTTTCAACAGATATATTTTTGTGTCACAACAGTCAGGAGACACTACTGTTTTTCTTTACGGAAAATATACCAAAACCTGAATAATAGAGATTTTTTACCGTGGGATGGCAAAACCACAGTTATTGTTTACTGGGGTATACCACACTTTTTAAATAGAGATATTTGCGACTGAACAGTGAGCGACACACTCAACCTGCTTTTTCTTTAGATACCAAAGGCCCAAAACTGGATAGTACAGCGATTTGACCCGTGGATCTGCGAAACCACACTGGGATGTCGGGCCTACACAAGACTATTTTCAACAGATATATTTTTGTGTCACAACAGTCAGGAGACACTACTGTTTTTCTTTACGGAAAAAACTACTAAAAGCTGAATAATAGAGATTTTTTAACCGTGGGATGGCAAAACCTGGGGTCTACCACACTTTTTTAAATAGAGATATTTGCGGCTGAACAGTGAGCGACACACTCAAACTGCTTTTTTTTTAGATACCAAAGGCCCAAAACTGGATAGTACAGCGATTTGACCCGTGAAACTGCGAAACCACACTGGGATGTCGGGCCTACACAAGACTATTTTCAACAGATATATTTTTGTGTCACAACAGTCAGGAGACACTACTGTTTTTCTTTACGGAAAAAACTACCAAAAGCTGAATAATAGAGATTTTTTACCGTGGGATGGCAAAACCACAGTTATTGTTTACTGCGGTTTACCACACTTTTTAAATAGAGATATTTACGGCTGAACAGTGAGCGACACACTCAAACTGCTTTTTTTTTAGATACCAAAGGCCCAAAACTGGATAGTACAGCGATTTGACCCGTGGAACTGTGAAACCACACTGGGATGTCGGGCCTACACAAGACTATTTTCAACAGACATATTTTTGTGTCACAACAGTCAGGAGACACTACTGTTTTTCTTTACGGAAAAAACTACCAAAAGCTGAATAATAGATATTTTTTAACCGTGGGATGGCAAAACCACAGTGATTGTTACTGGGGTCTACCACACTTTTTTAAATAGAGATATTTGCGGCTGAACAGTGAGCGACACACTCAAACTGCTTTTTTATTAGATACCAAAGGCCCAAAACTGGATAGTACAGCGATTTGACCAGTGGAACTGCGAAACCACACTGGGATGTCGGGCCTACACAAGACTATTTTCAACAGATATATTTTTGTGTCACAACAGTCAGGAGACACTACTGTTTTTCTTTACGGAAAATATACCAAAACCTGAATAATAGAGATTTTTTACCGTGGGATGGCAAAACCACAGTTATTGTTTACTGGGGTATATAACACTTTTTAAATAGAGATATTTGCAGCTGAACAGTGAGCGACACACTCAAACTGCTTTTTTTTTAGATACCAAAGGCCCAAAAGTGGATAGTACAGCGATTTGTCCCGTGGAACTGCGAAACCACACTGGGATGTCGGGCCTACACAAGACTATTTTCAACAGATATATGTTTGTGTCACAACAGTCAGGAGACACTACTGTTTTTCTTTACGGAAAAAACTACCAAAAGCTGAATAATACAGATTTTTTAACCGTGGGATGGCAAAACCACAATCATTGTTACTGGGGTCTACCACACTTTTTTAAATAGAGATATTTGCGGCTGAACAGTGAGCGACACACTCAAACTGCTTTTTTTTAGATACCAAAGGCCCAAAACTGGATAGTACAGCGATTTGACCCGTGGAACTGCGAAACCACACTGGGATGTCGGGCCTACACAAGACTATTTTCAACAGATATATTTTTGTGTCACAACAGTCAGGAGACACTACTGTTTTTCTTTACGGAAAATATACCAAAACCTGAATAATAGAGATTTTTTACCGTGGGATGGCAAAACCACAGTTATTGTTTACTGGGGTATACCACACTTTTTAAATAGAGATATTTGCGGCTGAACAGTGAGCGACACACTCAAACTGCTTTTTCTTTAGATACCAAAGGCCCAAAACTGGATAGTACAGCGATTTCACCCGTGGATCTGCGAAACCACACTGGGATGTCGGGCCTACACAAGACTATTTTCAACAGATATATTTTTGTGTCACAACAGTCAGGAGACACTACTGTTTTTCTTTACGGAAAAAACTACTAAAAGCTGAATAATAGAGATTTTTTAACCGTGGGATGGCAAAACCACAGTGATTGTTACTGGGGTCTACCACACTTTTTTAAATAGAGATATTTGCGGCTGAACAGTGAGCGACACACTCAAACTGCTTTTTTTTAGATACCAAAGGCCCAAAACTGGATAGTACAGCGATTTGACCCGTGAAACTGCGAAACCACACTGGGATGTCGGGCCTACACAAGACTATTTTCAACAGATATATTTTTGTGTCACAACAGTCAGGAGACACTACTGTTTTTCTTTACGGAAAAAACTACCAAAAGCTGAATAATAGAGATTTTTTACCGTGGGATGGCAAAACCACAGTTATTGTTTACTGGGGTATACCACACTTTTTAAATAGAGATATTTACGGCTGAACAGTGAGCAACACACTCAAACTGCTTTTTTTTTAGATACCAAAGGCCCAAAACTGGATAGTACAGCGATTTGACCCGAGGAACTGCGAAACCACACTGGGATGTCGGGCCTACACAAGACTATTTTCAACAGATATATTTTTGGGTCACAACAGTCAGGAGACACTACTGTTTTTCTTTACGGAAAATATACCAAAACCTGAATAATAGAGATTTTTTACCGTGGGATGGCAAAACCACAGTTATTGTTTACTGGGGTATACCACACTTTTTAAATAGAGATATTTGCGGCTGAACAGTGAGCGACACACTCAACCTGCTTTTTCTTTAGATACCAAAGGCCCAAAACTGGATAGTACAGCGATTTGACCCGTGGATCTGCGAAACCACACTGGGATGTCGGGCCTACACAAGACTATTTTCAACAGATATATTTTTGTGTCACAACAGTCAGGAGACACTACTGTTTTTCTTTACGGAAAAAACTACTAAAAGCTGAATAATAGAGATTTTTTAACCGTGGGATGGCAAAACCACAGTGATTGTTACTGGGGTCTACCACACTTTTTTAAATAGAGATATTTGCGGCTGAACAGTGAGCGACACACTCAAACTGCTTTTTTTTTAGATACCAAAGGCCCAAAACTGGATAGTACAGCGATTTGACCCGTGAAACTGCGAAACCACACTGGGATGTCGGGCCTACACAAGACTATTTTCAACAGATATATTTTTGTGTCACAACAGTCAGGAGACACTACTGTTTTTCTTTACGGAAAAAACTACCAAAAGCTGAATAATAGAGATTTTTTACCGTGGGATGGCAAAACCACAGTTATTGTTTACTGCGGTATACCACACTTTTTAAATAGAGATATTTACGGCTGAACAGTGAGCGACACACTCAAACTGCTTTTTTTTTAGATACCAAAGGCCCAAAACTGGATAGTACAGCGATTTGACCCGTGGAACTGCGAAACCACACTGGGATGTCGGGCCTACACAAGACTATTTTCAACAGACATATTTTTGTGTCACAACAGTCAGGAGACACTACTGTTTTTCTTTACGGAAAAAACTACCAAAAGCTGAATAATAGATATTTTTTAACCGTGGGATGGCAAAACCACAGTGATTGTTACTGGGGTCTACCAAACTTTTTTAAATAGAGATATTTGCGGCTGAACAGTGAGCGACACACTCAAACTGCTTTTTTATTAGATACCAAAGGCCCAAAACTGGATAGTACAGCGATTTGACCAGTGGAACTGCGAAACCACACTGGGATGTCGGGCCTACACAAGACTATTTTCAACAGATATATTTTTGTGTCACAACAGTCAGGAGACACTACTGTTTTTCTTTACGGAAAATATACCAAAACCTGAATAATAGAGATTTTTTACCGTGGGATGGCAAAACCACAGTTATTGTTTACTGGGGTATATAACACTTTTTAAATAGAGATATTTGCAGCTGAACAGTGAGCGACACACTCAAACTGCTTTTTTTTTAGATACCAAAGGCCCAAAAGTGGATAGTACAGCGATTTGTCCCGTGGAACTGCGAAACCACACTGGGATGTCGGGCCTACACAAGACTATTTTCAACAGATATATGTTTGTGTCACAACAGTCAGGAGACACTACTGTTTTTCTTTACGGAAAAAACTACCAAAAGCTGAATAATACAGATTTTTTAACCGTGGGATGGCAAAACCACAATCATTGTTACTGGGGTCTACCACACTTTTTTAAATAGAGATATTTGCGGCTGAACAGTGAGCGACACACTCAAACTGCTTTTTTTTAGATACCAAAGGCCCAAAACTGGATAGTACAGCGATTTGACCCGTGGAACTGCGAAACCACACTGGGATGTCGGGCCTACACAAGACTATTTTCAACAGATATATTTTTGTGTCACAACAGTCAGGAGACACTACTGTTTTTCTTTACGGAAAATATACCAAAACCTGAATAATAGAGATTTTTTACCATGGGATGGCAAAACCACAGTTATTGTTTACTGGGGTATACCACACTTTTTAAATAGAGATATTTGCGGCTGAACAGTGAGCGACACACTCAAACTGCTTTTTCTTTAGATACCAAAGGCCCAAATCTGGATAGTACAGCGATTTCACCCGTGGATCTGCGAAACCACACTGGGATGTCGGGCCTACACAAGACTATTTTCAACAGATATATTTTTGTGTCACAACAGTCAGGAGACACTACTGTTTTTCTTTACGGAAAAAACTACTAAAAGCTGAATAATAGAGATTTTTTAACCGTGGGATGGCAAAACCACAGTGATTGTTACTGGGGTCTACCACACTTGTTTAAATAGAGATATTTGCGGCTGAACAGTGAGCGACACACTCAAACTGCTTTTTTTTAGATACCAAAGGCCCAAAACTGGATAGTACAGCGATTTGACCCGTGAAACTGCGAAACCACACTGGGATGTCGGGCCTACACAAGACTATTTTCAACAGATATATTTTTGTGTCACAACAGTCAGGAGACACTACTGTTTTTCTTTACGGAAAAAACTACCAAAAGCTGAATAATAGAGATTTTTTACCGTGGGATGGCAAAACCACAGTTATTGTTTACTGGGGTATACCACACTTTTTAAATAGAGATATTTACGGCTGAACAGTGAGCGACACACTCAAACTGCTTTTTTTTTAGATACCAAAGGCCCAAAACTGGATAGTACAGCGATTTGACCCGTGGAACTGCGAAACCACACTGGGATGTCGGGCCTACACAAGACTATTTTCAACAGATATATTTTTGGGTCACAACAGTCAGGAGACACTACTGTTTTTCTTTACGGAAAATATACCAAAACCTGAATAATAGAGATTTTTTACCGTGGGATGGCAAAACCACAGTTATTGTTTACTGGGGTATACCACACTTTTTAAATAGAGATATTTGCGGCTGAACAGTGAGCGACACACTCAAACTGCTTTTTCTTTAGATACCAAAGGCCCAAAACTGGATAGTACAGCGATTTGACCCGTGGATCTGCGAAACCACACTGGGATGTCGGGCCTACACAAGACTATTTTCAACAGATATATTTTTGTGTCACAACAGTCAGGAGACACTACTGTTTTTCTTTACGGAAAAAACTACTAAAAGCTGAATAATAGAGATTTTTTAACCGTGGGATGGCAAAACCACAGTGATTGTTACTGGGGTCTACCACACTTTTTTAAATAGAGATATTTGCGGCTGAACAGTGAGCGACACACTCAAACTGCTTTTTTTTTAGATACCAAAGGCCCAAAACTGGATAATACAGCGATTTGACCCGTGGAACTGCGAAACCACACTGGGATGTCGGGCCTACACAAGACTATTTTCAACAGATATATTTTTGTGTCACAACAGTCAGGAGACACTACTGTTTTTCTTTACGGAAAATATACCAAAACCTGAATAATAGAGATTTTTTACCGTGGGATGGCAAAACCACAGTTATTGTTTACTGGGGTATATAACACTTTTTAAATAGAGATATTTGCAGCTGAACAGTGAGCGACACACTCAAACTGCTTTTTTTTTAGATACCAAAGGCCCAAAAGTGGATAGTACAGCGATTTGACCCGTGGAACTGCGAAACCACACTGGGATGTCGGGCCTACACAAGACTATTTTCAACAGATATATGTTTGTGTCACAACAGTCAGGAGACACTACTGTTTTTCTTTACGGAAAAAACTACCAAAAGCTGAATAATACAGATTTTTTAACCGTGGGATGGCAAAAGCACAATCATTGTTACTGGGGTCTACCACACTTTTTTAAATAGAGATATTTGCGGCTGAACAGTGAGCGACACACTCAAACTGCTTTTTTTTAGATACCAAAGGCCCAAAACTGGATAGTACAGCGATTTGACCCGTGGAACTGCGAAACCACACTGGGATGTCAGGCCTACGCAAGACTATTTTCAACAGATATATTTTTGTGTCACAACAGTCAGGAGACACTACTGTTTTTCTTTACGGAAAAAACAACCAAAAGCTGAATAATAGAGATTTTTTACCGTGGAATGGCTAAACCACAGTTATTGTTTACTGGGGTATACCACACTTTTTTAAATAGAGATATTTGCGGCTGAACAGTGAGCGACACACTCAAACTGCTTTTTTTTTAGATACCAAAGGCCCAAAACTGGATAGTACAGCGATTTGACCCGTGGAACTGCGAAACCACACTGGGATGTCGGGCCTACACAAGACTATTTTCAACAGATATATTTTTGTGTCACAACAGTCAGGAGACACTACTGTTTTTCTTTATGGAAAATAGACCAAAACCTGAATAATAGAGATTTTTTACCGTGGGATGGCAAAACCACAGTTATTGTTTACTGGGGTATACCACACTTTTTTAAATAGAGATATTTGCGGCTGAACAGTGAGCGACACACTCAAACTGCTTTTTTTTTAGATACCAAAGGCCCAAAACTGAATAGTACAGTGATTTGACCCATGGAACTGCGAAACCACACTGGGATGTCGGGCCTACACAAGACTATTTTCAACAGATATATTTTTGAGTCACAGCAGTCAGGGGACACTACTGTTTTTCTTTACGGAAAAAACTACCAAAAGCTGAATAATAGAGATTTTTTACCGTGGGATGGCAAAACCACAGTTATTGTTTACTGGGGTATACCAAACTTTCTTAAATATATAGATTTGCGGCTGAACAGTGAGCGACACACTCAAACTGTTTTTTGTTTTAGATACAAATGGCCCAAAACTGGATAGTACAGAGATTTGACCCATGGAACTGCAAAACCACACTGGGATGTTGGGCTTACACAAGACTATTTTCAACAGATATATTTTTGTGTCAGAACAGTCAGGAGACACTACTGTTTTTCTTTACGGAAAATATACCAAAACCTGAGTAATAGAGATTTTTTACCGTGGGATCGCAAAACCACAGTTATTGTTTACTGGGGTATACCACAATTTTTTAAATAGAGATATTTGCAGCTGAACAGTGAGCGACACACTCAAACTGCTTTTTTTTTAGATACCAAAGGCCCAAAACTGGATAGTACAGCGATTTGACCCATGGAACTGTGAAACCACACCTGGATGTTGGGCCTACACAAGACTATTTTCAACAGATATATTTTTGTGTCACAATAGTCAGGAGACACTACTGTTTTTCTTTACGGAAAATATACCAAAACCTGAGTAATAGAGATTTTTTACCGTGGGATGGCAAAACCACAGTTATTGTTTACTGGGGTATACCAGACTTTTTTAAATATATAGATTTGCGGCTGAACAGTGAGCGACACACTCAAACTGTTTTTTTTTTAGATACCAAAGGCCCAAAACTGGATAGTACAGCGATTTGACCCGTGGAACTGCGAAACCACACTGGGATGTCGGGCCTACACAAGACTATTTTCAACAGATATATTTTTGTGTCACAACAGTCAGGAGACACTACTGTTTTACTTTACGGAAAATATACCAAAACCTGAATAATAGAGATTTTTTACCGTGGGATGGCAAAACCACAATTATTGTTTACTGGGGTATGCCACACTTTTTTAAATAGAGATATTTGCGGCTGAACAGTGAGCGACACACTCAAACTGCTTTTTTTTTAGATACCAAAGGCCCAAAACTGGATAGTACAGCGATTTGACCCATGGAACTGCGAAACCACACCTGGATGTCGGGCCTACACAAGACTATTTTCAACAGATATATTTTTGTGTCACAACAGTCAGGAGACACTACTGTTTTTCTTTACGGAAAATATACCAAAACCTGAATAATAGAGATTTTTTACCGTGGGATGGCAAAACCACAGTTATTGTTTACTGGGGTATACCAGACTTTTTTAAATATATAGATTTGCGGCTGAACAGTGAGCGACACACTCAAACTGCTTTTTTTTTTAGATACAAATGGCCCAAAATGGATAATACAGAGGTTTGAACCGTGGAAGTGCAAAACAACACTTCTGTCTCTCTAGCCTACACCAGACTATTTTCAACAGTTATATTTGTGTCTGAAAAATCAGAGACACGCTTTTTTTTGGGGGGGGGGAACACACCAAAAGGTTAATAAGACGGGTATTTGTACAGTGTGAAGGAGGAAAAAAAAAGGAGGATTTAGATGAAAAAAAAAGGATTTTTCCTGGCCCCCGACACCTGGTGCTAAGTCCAGCAATTTCAGCAACAGGAGCACACAGGACTGTAATGCAGCGTTTGCTGGTATATCCACTGTGTCTCCTATACAGCCTGCCTGCCTGGTATCTGGGATGGATATTAGTCCTGAGAAGGACTGTTTGTTTGTTCTGGCAGCCTTTACAGACCCTACACAAACTATTTCGCAGTTTATATCTCTCCCTAAATCAGCAGCGCTGTCCCTACACTGTCTTATCCAGAGCGACTGTGTCCAAGATGGCGGCGCCCGGTTTTAAATACTCGAGGTGACGCTGTGCGGCCAGCCAATCACTGTAATGCCCACAACCAACATGGCTGCATCATTACAGTGACTGGCTGGCAATCCCTGCATGTTCCTTGGCTCTGTAAAGAGCGCCAAACATGCAGGGCGGAGACCCGAGCTCCCTCCCGAGTAACCCGGAAATGCTCGGTGCTCGCCGAACATCCCGAGTAGCGTGATGCTCGGGCGAGTACCGAGCAGTGTCGAGCATGTTTGCTCAACACTAGTAAAGATGAACTCCATAATGTATGTTGAGTTTCTCATTTACCAATATGGTTTTGTGTAGATAAACAGGATTTAAAGTAAAGAGCTCCTCCTGCAATAAGAAAAAGAAAGAAACAGGTTTTGAGATATTTATATGTAAATGTGCACTCTGGATTAATTCTATCTACAGGACCTCGTTTACCACAATTTAACATTTTTGTCCTCTGTCAATAAAGTCAAGTCTACTATGAGTTCTGCACCAAAATCAATGTGTCCGATTCCTTACAATACGCCATTACGTAGTGATAACTACTGTTGAATCTGTGAAGAGTCGGCATAGAGACTTGAAAAAACAATATGGATGTGTGAATGGAGAATAATATATTTATTGGAAAGAATGTTGTAAAACTCTAGAATATATTGCATGTGTCTTGGCTAGCAAAAATTTAGGTGAAATACATTAACCACATGAAATTCCTGGCAGACTTTGGTATAAAAATTGCACAGATTTGTTTTTCTGGGAAGACAAAGTTCTATAAACCAGAGAATTATTCTTCTAGTTTCTAAATTGGAAAATTCTCCATAAAATACAACTAACTTAGGTGTGCAGCTTGGATAATAAAGGTTATACAGAATGACAGCAACGGTCGGTCTGGAATATGTTTTTTACAAATTTTTTAAAGCCCTCTGGAAAAAAAAGGTTTTGTAGGAGGCCTTAGGAACACTTTTGTTGTGGCATGAACCTTCTCAAGTACTTTCTGACATAATCTATCTAGTAAAAAAATAAAAAATCAGAAATTTTTTTTTTTCATAATGTTAAATTCAATAGATCATGTAAAAATGGAAGTCAGTGGGTATAAAGTCTCATTCATCATATGTTTTCACAAACTCAGCTTCAACCATGCTGACCCCGGCTCCACTGTCAACAAACACATACATTTTCTCGGTTTTGCTCTCTAGCACCACCTCTGCTGACAGGACAAAGTGGGAACTGCAGGTTAGTAACAAATGCAACCCTTGTTTATCCAACTCCAGACTACCCAGAGTTAATCGAGACTCCTTTTCTTTAGGAATTGCTGGGCAGGTTCCAACAAAATGTTCCTTTTTCCCCAAAAAAAAATACGCCCTTTTTTCTGCGAATCTCGGGGGAGATGTATGATGTAGAGACACCCCCTTACTGCATGGGTTCCTTCACCTCCCCCAGTACTGACTCAACCCCAGAACGCTCCGTTGGCAGAGGTACACAACCTTGACAAGAAGGCCCTGGAGAAGGTGGTCTCATCCGTCTATCCCGAAGGCATCTATCAAGACATATTGCCAACGACATGGCAGCCTCCAAGGACTGAGGGGTTTCATATACTGCCAAGGCATCTTTCAACCTTTCAGTAAGCCCCTCACAAAATTGACTTCTAAGGGCTGAGTCATTCCATTTGGAATCCATTGCCCATCTACGGAATTCCGAACTGTACATCTCCACTGACCGATTCCCCTGCTGAAGGCGACATAGCCTAGACTCAGCCAAGGCGACTCGGTCAGGGTCATCATAGATGAGGGCCAAAGCCCTGAAAAACAACTTCACAGACTGGACCTGCGGTAAAGAAAATGCCCACGACTGAGGATCACCCTGCAGTAGAGAGATGACAATACCAACTCGTTGCTCCTCATTTCTGGAGAAGTAAGGACGAAGTTTAAAATACAGTTTTCAGGCCTCCTTGCATACAAAAAACTTGTCCCTACCTCCTGAAAACCAGTCTGGGAGGGAAACCTTGGGTTCAGGCAGGGCAGGCCTACCTGCAGAGACCCCCACATTAGCAACCTGTAGCCACTGATGTTGCTGCTGAACCTCACAGCAAAGGTCATTCACCTCCAGGGACAGACAGCAGAACTGCTCTGCAACAGTACCCATACCAAGGGAGAAAAAAATAAAAAATAAAAGTCCACGCAAAAAACACACAAGGGGGGAGGAAAAAAAAACAGTGTCAGATTTATTTTTTTCCTTTTCAAAATGTGCTCGGCCGGCGATAATATCACGCAAGGTGAAAAAGTTTTAGTGCAATACAAAGGGAAGAGTGAAAGGGAGCCCAGACTCTAGGGAGAGGGGGGAAGTGGAGACCTCCTAGGTTGATCTAGGGTCACCCTGTCTCCCCTAACGTCCCGTGTATTGGCTCTTCACCAATTGCCACACGCGTGCCTCGCCCTGTCTTTCCCTGGCGTATGGCTATGGCTAGGGAAGAGAGGAGATGAGCACTAGTTGATCTCCACTAAACACTATAGACAACAAGGGTACACAAACAGGGCTAAATTGCTTAGCTTTAGACGACTCCAGACAAATGCACATACGTCCTCAAGCTCCAGAGAGGATGAAGTACTGCTCTTGCTAAGCCTTCACAATTAGTAATGAATATCGCCGGCACCTCCCTCTGAAACACAGCAGGTATTTATACACCCAGACAGGGTGTTAATTAGCCAGAGGAAGGTAGCCGCTGGGTCCTAGAGACAGCCTCAAAGAAGATATCTGTAATGCCAAACGTAGAGATCTCCTGCAACCAACTGCAGGACGACTGTCTGTCACTTCTGACACACCCGTGACAACAAGTGAATCAAGAGACTGAACCCTTAGAGATATTTATGGAACCTAATCACCATGAGGTCTTATCCTTCATACTAATCTCATCTCCACATTTTCCAATAATCCTGGGGTTGCCATGGCTACAGACTCAAAATCTCACAATCAATTGGGGAACCAAAGGAGTGTCTTTTCCATCTACTATCCACTCCTCACAAGCTTCACAAAATGAAGAAGTTGTAAAGGATCCTGAACAAACTTCTAAACTACCATCTACGTATAAGGAATTTGCTGATGTAGGTGACAAGAAAAATGCTGACAAACTCCCTCCTCATCGGCCATATGATTGTCCAATTGATCTATTGCCTGGAGCAGCAATACCCTTTCGAAGCATTTACCCACTGGCAGAGCAGGAATTAAAAACACTTAAGGAATACATCTATGAAAATGTAGCCAAAGGGTTTATTCCTCCATCTTCATCACCAGGAGGTGCGTCTATATTTTTTGTCAAAAAGAAAGATGGTTCCTTAAGTCCCTGCGTTGATTACGGAGAATTGAATACAATTACTGTAAAGAATTGTTACCATCTGACTTTGATCCCGGAGTTGCTGGACAGAGTTCATCATGCAAAGTTGTTCATAAAACTGGATCTTCGAGGGGCACATAACTTGGTTCGTGTTACACCAGGTGATGAATGGAAAATGGCATTCAGATCACGTTATGGACACTTTGAGTACGTAGTCATGTTGTTTGGACTGTGCAATGCTCTTGCAACGTTTCAGCATTTTGTTAATGACATTTTCAGAGACTTGCTTGATCAATTTGTAGTCATTTATCTGGATGATATACTAATCTTTTCTAATTCTGCAGAAGAGCATCAGAATCATGTGAAAACTGTGCTACAGCGTCTAAGAACCCATCATCTTTATAGCCAGAAAAATGTGGCTATAAACAGAGATCAAACAGAGATCCAGTTCTTGGGCTATACAATCTCTACTCAAGGATTACAAATGGACTCTAGCGAGATTCAAGCTATCACTGAGTGGCCAACGGCAAAAAACGTGAAAGAAGTCCAACGATTTGTGAGCTTTGCCAATTTTACCAGACGTTTCATTAACAATTTTTCAGGTATAATTTCACCAATCACCGAATTAACAAAGAAAGGCGTATCGTTTGTTTGGTCTACTCAAGCACAAGATGCTTTTTCTTGCTTGAAGACGAATTTCACCACAGCTCCTAAAATAGCTTTTTAGGAGTATAAAGACCTAAATAAGAAATGTAAAAAAGGAATCAAGCTAGCAAAATTATTATTAAAACAGATGGTATTGGCCCTTTAAAAGACGATAATAACAAGATAATTATAGAGGACAAAGAAAAGGCTAACATATTAAACTGGCACTTTTCATCCATGTTCATCAATAAACCATCTGTTCCAAGGATCTTTCAAAAGGGCAAAATCAAAGTTCACCACCTGATATAACTAGTTTAACACAAAGCTGTGTGCCCACTATGCATTTTTTAAGCGTAACCACAGCGGCAATTCCGCTGCAGAATCGCTTAAAAAACACTTGGTAGAAGGTCTGCTATGTTCCCCAGTGATAATTTGCATGTGCTGTGACATGCTGCGGAAATTTCCGCTACGGATTATCATTGGGAAAAATCCACAGCACTACCAATTATTTTGCGTAATTGCGGTGTTTTTGCCGCCATTGACTTGCATTGAATCGCTTAATATCCACATAACTACATGTGCACATGCGGATATTAACCCCTTTAAAGCCCATGACATACTAATATGCGTCTGTGCCCTGGGACTTAAGAGCCTGACCCGTATTAGTACATCATGGCGATTGCGCGCGCACACAGGCTGTGCGGGAGCGATCGCCGCTGGGTGTCAGCTGATTGTCCCGCACCGCTTCTGGCACATTAACCCCCGCAATGCTGCGATCGAAGTCGATCGCAGCATTGCGGTGGCTAAGGGGAGGTGATCGGGATACTCACCTCCTCTTCCGGCCTCCAGCGCTGTCTGCCGCGGCTTCCCAGGTGTTGCCATGACGACCCGATGTCGTCATGACAACATCCGGGTCACCATACAGCAGGATGATTTTTTGGTCATGCGCAGTACATGACCAAACTATCTTCTCACTGTGCAGCGCTGACAGCCTGCATAGCACAGGGATGGTGCTCCATCCCTATGCTATACAGGCGATCAGAATAAAAAAAGTGAAAGTCCCATAGTGGGACAAAGTAAACAAATAAAAAAATGTCAGAAAGTGAAAAAAAAAAAAAAAAAAAATTGTAAAAATATTTAAAAAAAAAATAAAAAAATAATCCACCAAAAATAAAAATATAATGTACCCATCAATAAATATTATTATGAAAAAAACAAAAAACAAACATTAAAAGTACACATATTTGGTATTGCCGCGTCCGGAACGGCCTGACCTATAAAAGTGTTCCACTAGTTAACCCCTTCAGTGAATACGGTAAAAAAATAAAATAAAAAAACGAAGTAAAAAACAATGCTTTATCATCATACCGTCAAACAAAAAATGGAATAACACGCGATCAAAAAGACGAATATAAATAAATATGGTACCTCTGAAAACGTCATCATGTCCCGCAAAAAACAAGCTGCCACACAGCTCGTTCATCCAAAAAATCCAAAAGTTATAGCTCTCAGAATAAAGCGATGCAAAAAAATAATTTTTTCTATAAAATAGCTTTTATTGTGTAAAAGCGCCAAACCATAGAAAAACTATATAAATGGGGTATCACTGTAAACGTACTGACCCGAAGAATAAACTACCTTATCAATTTTACCACACGCGGAGTAGAATAAAAAATTAAAAAAAAACAATTCCTGAATTGTTGGTTTTTGTTTATTCTGCCTCCCAAAAGCTGGAATAGAAAGCGATCAAAAAATGTCACATGCCTGAAAATGGCACCAATAAAAACGTCAACTCATCCCGCAAAAAACAAGCCATTACATGACTCTGTCGGCCAAAATATGGAAAACTTATAGCTCTCAAAATATGGCGATGCAAAAACTAGATTTTACAAAATATGTGTCTTTTAGTGTATGACAACTGTCAATCATAAAAACCCGATATGATTCTGGTATCTCTGTAGTCGCACCGACCCGAAGAATAAGGTCGTCTAATCACTTATACCGCACTAGGAACGGCGTAAAAAATAAACGCTAGGGCTGGGGTTGGTGTTAGGTTTGTGCTAATGTGAGGGTTGGGGTTAGGGTTGGGCTAGGGTAGGGTTAGGGTTGGGGTTAGGGTTGTTTTTTTTCTCAAAAGTAAAAAAAAAAAAAAAAAAATGACGATATAGCAACTAGTGTTGAACACAAGTGCTCGCTACTTGAGTTTGCATCGGGTGCTCAGGTATGTATTGAGTATCGCGGGTGCTCGAGTCTCCGCCCCATATGCTTCGCGGCCAAAAAAAACCTTGCGGAGATTGCCTGCCATGCACGAGCGATCCCCGCATGTTTTTTTTGGGGTATCTAATAACCGTGAAACATGCGGGCGGGGACTCGAGCATTTCACTTGAGCACCCATGATACATTGTGCATACCTGAGTACCCGATGCAAACTCAAGTAGTGAGCACTTGCACTCAAGACTAATGACAACTTATTCAATATGATGACCTAATGTACCTCTGAGTTCAAAATGTTAACTATACCCCTTGATAAAATCCTTGAGGGGTGTAGTTTCCAAAATGGGGTCACTTGTGGGGGGTTTCCACTATTTAGGCACATCAGGGGCTCTCCAAACGCGACATGGCGTCCGCTCTCGATTCCAGCCGATTTTGCGTTCAAAAAGTCCCACAGTGCTCCTTCCCTTCTGAACTCTGCCGTGCGCCCAAACACTGTATTTTCCCCACATATGGGGTATTGACGTACTCAGGAGAAATTGCTCAAAAGTTTTTGGGGTCCATTTTCTCCTTTTACCCTTGTAAAAATAAAAAAATTGGGGCTAAAACATCATTTTTGAGGAAAAATTTGATTTTTTTATTTTCACGGCTCCATGAAAACTTCTGTAAACGACTTGGGGGTTCAATGTGCTCACCACACATCTAGATAAGTTCCCTGAGGGGTCTAGTTTCCAAAATGGTGTCACTTGTGGGGGGTTTCCACTGTTTAGGCACATCAGGGGCACATCCGCTAATTATTCAAGCAAATTTTACAATCAAAAAGTCAAATGGCGCTCCTTCCCTTCCGAACCCTGCCGCGCGCCCAAACAGTGGTTTTCCCCCACATATGGGGTATCTGCTAACTCAGGAGAAATTGCACAACAAACTGCATAGTGCAATTTCTTCTGTTACCCTCATGAAAATACAAAAGTGGGGGCTGAAAAACATTTTTGTGGGAAAAATGTGAAAATTGTATTTTTATGGCTCAATGTTATAAACTTCTGTGAAGCACCTGGGGGTTCAAGGTGCTCACTACACATCTAGATAAGTTCCATAAGGGGTCTAGTTTCCAAAATGGTGTCACTTGTGGGGGGTTTCCACTGTTTAGGCACATCAGGGGCTCCCCAAATGCAACATGGCGTCCGCTAATTATTCAAGCAAATTTTACATTTAAAAAGTCAAATGGCGCTCCTTCCCTTCCGGACCCTGCCGTGCGCCCAAACAGTGTTTTTTCCCCACATATGGGGTATCTGCGTGCCCAGGGGAAATTGAACAACAAATTTTGGGGTCCATTTTTTCCTGTTACCCCTGCGAAAATAAAAAAAATTGGGTCTAAAGTAACATTTTTGTGAAAAAAGTTAAATGTTCATTTTTTTCTTCCACATTCCAAAAATTCCTGTGAAGCACCTGAAGGGTTAATAAAGTTCTTGAATGTGGTTTTGAGAATGGTGTCACTTTTGGGTATTTTCTGTCATAAAGACCCCTCAAAGTGACTTTAAATATGATGTGGTCCCTAAAAAAATGGTTTTGTAAATTTTGTTGGAAAAATTAGAAATCTCTGGTCAACTTTTAACCCTTATAGTTCCTCAATAAAAAAAAAATTTGGTTCCAAAATTGTGCTGATGTAAAGTAGACATGTGGAAAATGTTATTTTTTAATTATTTTATGTAACATATCTCTCTGATTTAAGGGCATAAAAATTCAAATTTTGAAAATTGCAAAATTTTAAAAATTTTTGCCAAATTTCCATTTTTTTCACAAATAAACGCAAGTGATATCGAAGAAATTTTGCCACAATCATGAAGTACAATATGTCACGAAAAAACAGTCTCAGAATCAGGGGGATCCGTTGAAGCATTGCAGAGTAATTACCTCATAAAGTGACAGTGGTCAGAATTGTAAAAATTGGCCTGGTCATTAACTTGCAAACCACCTTGGGTTGTAAAGGGGTTAAGCGATTCAATGTGCAGATGGCAACCGGGTCTGGAGAAGAGGAGACTCTCCTTCAGACCCGGTACCATAGTACCTGTAAAAAAAAAGAATTTAAAATAAAAAAATACATTATACTCACCTTCTAATGGCCCCCGGTCTCCATAGTGATGCGTCCTGGCTTCCCAGTGGCTCGCGATGGTCTAAAAGCACCTTCCATGACGTCATTTAGTCATGTGACAGGTCAAGCGACCGCTGACGTTGGCGGTCGCATGACCTGTCACATGACTAAATGACGTCATGGATGGTCCTTTTAGAACACCGCGAGCCGCCCAACACACCGGATGCACCGGACAAGGAGACAGGGGGCCACCGAAAGGTGAGTATAATGTTTATTTTTTACCATTCTTTTACTATAACTTGGTCACACTATATAAATCCATGCCGGTTGCATGGATTTATATAGTGTGACCAAGTTGTCAAGTACTTTCCAAGTGATGCTAAAATTGCTTGGAAAGCACTTGTGAACCCACATGTGGAAATGCATGTGAAGAACGCTTCACTTACGCTTGTCCCTGGCAGGAAAAACGCATGTAAAATCAGCATGCATTTTTTCTGCCAGGTAGATGCAGAAATGCTCAGGAAAAATATGGAGCATTTCTGCATCGTGGGCACATAGCTAAAAAGAAGTACGCCTGCGTCTGAGCAAATTAAACATTGACAAATCCTCCAGCCCAGATGGTATTCATCCACAGATATTGAGGGAATTGAGCTCAGTAATTGACAAACCGCTGAATCTCATTTTCTTAGATTCCCTTGTAACAGGGGTAGTGCCAGAGGATTGGAGGATAGCCGATGTGGTACCGATATTTAAGAAAGGTAAAAAGGTGGATCCATGTAACTATCGTCCGGTAAGTCTGACATCAGTAGTGTGCAAAGTTTTTGAGGGCATTATAAGAGATCACCTGCAGAGTTGTATCGCATAGAATAATATAATAAATGATAATCAACACAGATTCATGAAAAATAGGTTGTGTCTAACCAACATGTTTCTATGAGGAGGTAAGTGCAAATCTGGATGTTGGTAAAGCGGCTGATGTGATTTATCTGGACTTTGCAAAAGCATTTGATACTGTACCACATAACAGCTTTATACTGAAGTTACAGAAGCAAGGACTTGGGGGAACTATATGTAGATGGGTAAGGAATTGGCTAAATGACAGAAAACAAAGAATTGTCATAAATGGTACATTCTCTAAATGGGATATAGTCAGCAGTGGGGACCGCAGGGATCTGTGTTAGGACCGATTCTTTTTAACCTCTTTATTAATGACCTTGGGGGTCAGTTTTTGCTGATGACACCAAACTATGTAGGATATTAAAATCTGATCTTGACATTACGATATTGCAGAACGACTGGATAAGATGACTGAATAGGCAAACACTTGGCAGATGAGGTTTAATATAGATAAATGTAGAGTAATGCACCAAGGACAGAGTAATCCTATTGCTGCATAGACATTAAATGGGAGTATACTCGGGACAAGTAAGCTGAGCAGCAGTAGTCAATGTCAAACAGCAGCCGTAAAAGCAAACAAGATTTTACGATGTATAAAATAGATATAAAGTCCCGCGATCCCAGTGTGCTGTTGCCCCTTTATAAATCACTGGTGAGGCCACATCTGGAATATGATATCCAGTTTTGGGCTCCACATTTTAAAAAGGATATTCAGAAGGTAGAGTCAGTTCAAAGGCAGGCAACTAGATTATTACAAGGGATGGAGGCCTCTCAACCTCATAGAGGTTGAAAAAGTTGAACTTGTTTAGCTTAGAAAAATGACGCCCCAGAGGGGATCACATTTACATGTATAAATATGTGTGGTCAGTACAAAGGACTAGCACATGACTTATTCCTTCCAAAGACCATACTAAGGACCAGGGGGAACTCATTACGGGTGGAAGAAAGGCAACTCCCACAACTAAACAGGAAAGGGTTCTTTACAGTCAGAGCAGTCGGACTGTGGAATTCCCTACCACAAGGGGTAGTAATGGCAGATACTATAACAGCGTTCAAAAAAGGGCTGGATGATTTCCTCGATACACATAACATTGTGGGTTACAGTTAAATTAGACAAAATGTTATACCTATAGTAGTACATTTAGTACGGTAATAGAAAATTACATAACTAATATTATAATTAGGTTTGATCCAGTGTTCTAGGACTGATCGCATTTTCTCGGGGTCAAGAAGGAATTTTTCCCTGTGATGCAAATTGGCTGAATGTGTCCTGGGGATTTTGCCTTCTTCTGAACCAACAGATTTAGACATTGGGATTTTAGTAATACCATTATTAAAATCACAAGAGTAATACAAAAAATAAAACTAACTAAAAAAAATATAAACGGGCACATTTTTAATTGTAAAAGTGCAGGAATAATAAAAATGGTAATAATACATTTGTGAGGCCTAGTCCCAGTAAGTTAGTGCAGTGTTAGTGTAGGGAGTACAATTGGGGGAGAAAGGTTGAACTTGATGGACCTAGGTCTTTTTTCAACCTTCATTACTATGTAACTATGTAACATCCAAATATGTTTAGGACTGAAATTGAGGCCTTACAGCAACTTGCCCATGACAATGCCCTCACCATCAAGCCTGTGAACAAGGATGGTGTGGTTGTCATCATGAAAATGTAATGGCCGGAGGTCTGAGAGAGATCCAGTGAGTCACAAACCGAGACAGAGACAGAAATAAACAACACTTTCTTTACTAAAACAGGGATTATACTAAAACTTCAGTATTGCATGAATCAGTCTCAGGTTCTGCCTGGGACACTGTCTCTATTAAATACACACAATCAGCAAAAGCTGAAATCAATGTGCCAATCTCAAGGTTTCCAGCTTGTGTGAATTATTCTAGAGATCTGGAACAATTTTACCTAAACAACGTGTCAGTCTAGTGAGGGCGGTTTATGGGGACCCCCTGAGATGGCACACTGCATACAATCCTACCACTATGAACAATAATAATGCATGCAACTATATCAATTGCTCTTATACCCTTATTATCAGGATATCCAGATATCTTAAAGTTATGGTACTGTTAACGTCAGATGCAGTCTATCACAGGCCTGTGAATCACTGTGGCTGCAGCTAGTCCCAGAAAACTTTGGCGCCAAAACAAAAGCAAAGTTCACAAAACAGCAAAAATTCCTTGTCTTGTCGGCCAATGCCGAGCCCACATGCCCGGGACTTTAGTCCTGTAGCCTCAGATTAAGGTCTGGGAAGATCTCTTCACAAAGTCTTGTCAATATCCTCTCAGTGGAAATGGCACCAGAAACCTTCTTTCCTGCCGAAGTCTCTCACTGTTATCCAGTACACCATCCACGTGCTCCGTCACAGAAATGGATTATTCAGTCCCTTCATCACTCGACATGTGACTCCTTCAGCACAAAGTCTATAATCCACTCAGCATGGACCTCCACAAAACTCCACAGAGCCACACAGCTTCCCCAGCTCAGCACTTGTCCTTAAACAGAGAAAAGGGGTAAACAAACTCCACACGGAGGAGTGTAAAGACAGCGTCTTATTGCAGCTCCTTTTCATAGACTTCCTGTCTAGACTCACACATCAGACGCTCTCAGAATACACACAGTTTCTAGCACTGCCCCTCCTCTGAGCCCAGCCAGGCAAAAGTCACAGGGTCCTAGTGCTCTCCTGCTGTTATCACATTTCACACTCTCACATGCCACCCCACTAGAGGTTGGCGTCCTCGACACACCTCCCCACTCAAAGTCATCTTGTGCATAGCGTTGTGGAGGTATACCCGCCGTAGCTCAAGTAGTTCTCCTGAGACCCACCCCAACAGGCTCGGCTCCCGAGGGAGCAGAAGTCTCTTCAATGGGAGCCAATGAGGCTGCTCCCTCCTGAGGTGTGGCACCCGGTGCCACATCATACGGATCAGGTAACTGACCTGATTCCCCATTCTCCGAAGGACACACCACATTCTCAATACTCTCTCCACACGGGGACAGATCGGTCGCAGGTGGCAAGTAATCAGGGGCGGAGACAGACCCACCAGAAAATTTGAGAGTATTAGGGATGCCCACCCCTCGGGACACAGCATGGACCTCCACAAAACTCCACAGAGCCACACAGCTTCCCCAGCTCAGCACTTGTCCTTAAACAGAGAAAAGGGGTAAACAAACTCCACACAGAGGAGTGTAAAGACAGCGTCTTATTGCAGCTCCTTTTCACAGACTTCCTGTCTAGACTCACACATCAGAGGCTCTCAGAATGCACACAGTTTCTAGCACTGCCCCTCCTCTGAGCCCAGCCAGGCAAAAGTTACATTGTCCTAGTGCTCTCCTGCTGTTATCACATTTCACACTCTCACAGATACATCTGATTATGTTTCTGAAATACTAGGACAGTGGGACTCAGAGGTATATAGGAGACTAAATTGTGATCCTAAGTTTCATGTTAGAAAAAGGATTAAAGTACTTCTTTATAAGGCCAGACATAATGGCCTTTTTGATCAATCGCTATACAGTTTTTACAAGCGCTGTATGCAACTTGGCCAGTTATAAATATCTTACCAAAGATTCCTAAAACTCTGAATAATCCACTTGGTAGACCTAGTCTATCAGTCATAGGATCCATTTTCTCTAATGTTGCTGTCTTGATAAAGTTCTACATACTCAAGCTGTTAACACACCCACCTTCATACATCAGAGACACTTCAGATTTCGTGACCAAGATTATAGATTTTAAATTACCCGATGGGACCCTTTTGTCTCAATTTATGTAGTTAACCTATACACGTCTATTTATGAGAGACGCTTGGTCTAAGTATGCAAAGCATTGAACTTGACTCAATTTTTGCACAATCATTTCCCTCTAGTGTTTAGTCATAAATCTTCATTTTATGAGAAATAATAAAATAAGGAGCTTATTTTGTCTCTTTTGGGGGTAGTGCTCCATTGTAATTATTTTTTGTCATTAAGAAATATTTTTTTTATTAAATTAAAAAGCACTACAATGGGCTCAAATGTGGCACCTATGTATGCCAATATCTATATGGCTTTTCTTGAGTGGTCATTTGCCTATATATTGGACCACTACAGAAAATTGCAGTAATAGTGGAGTTACATAGACAATATTTCCCTTATGTGGACTTGCACATTGGCGGAACTTTTTTAACTTTCATCGGTTCCTTAGTAAATATAGATCCTGACGTGAAATGTACCCTTGCACACTCTACAGAGTTTATTACATTCTTGGACACGACAATCTATAAATCTGGTATGGACCTGAAAACATATTTATTTGTTAAACCAACTGTTGATTTTTTACTAATTGCCACCCGAGACAACTGCTACATTCTCTACACTTTAGACAGTTGCTCAACCGGGTCGGGGGAGGGAATGGGAGAGTCAGCTCACCAGTAGGGATGAGCGAACCCGAACTGTAAAGTTTAGTATTCGTACTGGACACCTGGTGTTGGGCGCCAAACTCCTAGCACAAACTTTATTCCAGAAGTCCGTTATAATATTTGGCTTCAGTGCCGAATAAAGTTTGCTGAAAGGTTGCAGCGCAGCCAATCAACAAGCTTTTAGGCTGTGGGCACTTTCGAAGCCATCACAGCCATGCCAAGTATTGGTATGGCTGTGATTGGCCGGTGCAACACATGACCCAGCCTGTATGAAAGCTGGATGACGGGTTGCCCCACCATTTTAGTCTCAGCACTAGTGTACAGTGCCATAACAGCCTGACGCAGCGTGCCCTAACAGCCTGTTGCACAGTGCCATTACAGCCTGGTGTAGCATGCCATAACAGCCTGGTGCAGCGTGCCCTAACAGCTTGGTGCAGAGTGCCATAACAGCTTGGTACAGAGTGCCATAACAGAATGCTGTAGAGTGCAATAACAGCCTGGTGCAGTGTGCCCTAACAGCCTGGTGCAGAGTGCCATACCAGACGGGTGCAGTGTGCCATAACAGCCAGGTGCAGGGTTCCATAACAGCCTGGAGTACAGTTCCATAACAGCCTGGTGTAGGGTGCCATAACAGCCTGGTGCAGCCTGCCCTAACAGCCTGATGCAGCCTGCCCTAACAGCCTGATGCACAGTGCCATAACAGCTTGGTGTAGAGTGCTATAACAACCTAACAGCCTGGTGCAGAGTGCCATAACAGCCTGTTGCACAGTGCCATAGCAGCCTGGTGTAGAGTGCCATTACATCCTGGTGCAGTGTGTCCTAACAGCCTGGTGTAGAGTGCCATAACAGCCTTGTGCACAGTGCCATAACTGCCTGGTGCACAATGCCATAATAACCTTGTGTAGAGTGCCATAACAGCCTGGGGTAGAGAGCCATAACAGCCTTGTGCAGAGTGCCATAACAGCCTGGTGCACAATGCCATAACAGCCTGCTGTAGAGTGCCATAACAGCCTGGTGTAGAGAGCCATAACAGCCTGGCCTGGTGCAGTGTGTCCTAACAGCCTGGTGCAGGGTCCCATAACAGTCTGGTGCAGTGTGTCCTAACAGTCTGGTGCACTTTGTCATAACAACTTAGTGTAGAGTACCATAACAGCCTGGTGTAGAGAGCCATAACAGCCTGGTGCAGCATGCCATAACAGCCTGGTGCAGAGTAACACAACAGCCTGGTGCACAGTGCCATAACAGCTTGGTGTAGAGTGCTATAACAGCATGGTGCAGAGTGCCATAACAGGCTGGTGCACAGTGCCATAACAGCCTGGTGTAGAGTGTCATAACAGCCTGGTGTAGAGTACCATAACAGCCTCGTGTAGATAACCATAACAGCCTGGTGCATTAAGCCATAACAGCCTGATGCAGAGTGCCATAACAGCCTGGTGCACAATGCCACAACAACCTGGTGTAGAGTACCATAACAGCCTGGTGTAGAGAGCCATAACAGCCTGGTGCATTATGCCGTAACAGCCTGGTGCAGAGTGCCATAACAGCCTGGTGCAGCATGCCATAACAGCCTGGTGTAGAGTTCTATAACAGCCTGCTGTAGAGTGCCATAACAGCCTGGTGTAAAGAGCCATAACAGGCTGGTGCACAGTGTCATAATAGCCTGGTGTAGAGTGCCATAACAGCCTGGTGTAGAGAGCCATAACAGCCTGGTGCAGGGTGGCCTAACAGCCTGGTGCAGAGTGCCATAATAGCCTGGTGCATAGTGCCATAACAGCTTGGTGTAGAGTGCTATAACAACCTGGTGTAGAGTGCCATAACAGCCTGGTGCAGAGAGCCATAACGGCCTGGTGCAGAGTTCAATAGCAGCCTGGTCCACAGTGCCATAACATCCTGGTGTAGAGTGCCATAACAGCCTGGTGTAGAGAGCCCTAACAGCCTGGTGCCCAGTGCTATACCAGCCTGGTGTAGAGTGCCCTAACCGCCTGGTGCAGAGTGCCATAACAGCCTGGTGTAGAGTGCCATAACAGCCTTGTGCAGCTTTTCCTAACAGCCTGTTGCAAAGTTCCATAACAGCCTGGTGCAGAGTACCATAACAGCCTGGTGCAGTGTGCTCTAACATCCTTTTTCCTATCAACTCCCAGTCACAATCTTTTTAAAATCGTCCCTAATTTTTTTAAGAGGCCAAATAAACTTCTTGCTTTATGTCATCTTGTTCTATTTCATGTTGTCTCATATGACTATCATCTGATGGAAATGAGTGTTTCTTCTGGTCACATACATCTCTTCCACAGACCACAACATGAATTAATAGGTTCTTTCCATGCATTCATTGACCAATTCAGACTGTTTATGGTCATCTGTCATAAATTCACAAAAGAAGGCAAAATTAACTGATTTAGCGACCATTCACAGTTTCACTGTATCATCCGTGTGTATGCCGTAGTCGAAGGAGAGGGCCTCATTTTCCAAAATTTTTCCAATCCAATCCAATTCACAATCTTTCTAAAATCCTAAAAAAAAAATTCTGAGGTCATGTGAAGTTCTTGCTTTGTCCCATCTTGTTGTATTTCTCTTCAAATGTCAGTATCATGTGATGGAAATGAGTAGAGATGAGTGAACCCGAACTGTAAAGTTTTGTGGTTTGTTCCATTGCTGACCTCCGAACACTGACTTTTTCCAGAAGTCCATTGTATTGCTGGTGTTTGGATGCCGATAAAAGTTTGTTAAAACTATCTTTTAGGCTGTGGGCACTTCCAGAGTCATCTCAGTCATGCCAAGTATTGTGCTCTGATTAGCGTGTGTGGGTGTAATCAGCAAAACAGCCTCAGTGGGGTTACTCCGCAAAACAGCCTCTCTTTTTTTATTTTAATTTGAGAAGGCTCCAAAACATTGGAAATGGGAAATAGAAGGAACAAACTGCGGTGGAGTATAACAGTGGGTGGGTGCGGTTGATATACTTTTCTATTCAGCCAAAGATACCGACAAGTCCTGTGGGATCCACGCCTGGTTAATTTTAATGTACGTGAGCTTGCCCACGTTGGCTGTGGACAGGCGGATGGGCCTGTCTGTGATCACCCCCCCTGCCGTGCTAAACATGCATTTCGACAGTACACTTGCCATAGGGCAGTCCAACACCTGGCTGCTGTTGGTACAGGAATCCACCCTCCGAGCCATGTGTGGACGACTCGCCTGATAATGGTGTGAATGATCCATGTTCCTCCTCCTCTTCCTCCTATACCATCCATCAACACCTGAAGTGTGTTTTCAAGGAAGCATAAAAGTTGGATAGTAACGCACAGTCTTTCCAGCATATGCAAGGTGGAGTTCTACTTTGTTGGTATGTCGCATATGAGGCGGTGAGTGGGAAGGCAGATGTAATGCTGCAGCGCAGAGAGGTGAGCAGCAGCAGGGTCACAGAAACGCGCACAGACACGGCAGCTATGACATCTCGGGGTAATTTTTCAGGAAGCTCTGCATCACCAAATTCAGCACATGCGCCAGACAAATGATGTGCGTCAAACTGGCTAGGACTATGGCTGCTATGAGATTTCGCCCATATCGCACACCACCAGGCATAGCTTGAGATTCAGCGGCACCAACCACTCATCGGTCTGTTGTTTGATCCCCGTCCACAGATCCTGTGTGGTGTGTGAGTTTTCCCTCTAACAGATGAATTTCAGAACAGCCTGCTGTCATTTCCCCCTGACTGTACTGAAGTTTGTGGTGCAGGTGTTACGCTGAATGAATGAGGAGGCAATGGAGGAAGCGGAGTAGGAGGATGAGGCAACATGGACAGAATAACATCCAAAAAACATCCATCAATCCTCGGTGGTGGTAGGTCATGCACCAAAATGGTTTCTGCCTCATGCCCAGCCACCACAACATTTACCCAATGGGCAGTTAGGGAGATATATGGACTCCATATTTATGATTAACGTCAGACTAATTAATTTTGATTCCTTTTCCTCCCCCTTCTTTCATTTATAATTTCTCCCTTCCACCCATAAAAGACATAAAAAACTACAAAAAAATACAATAAACCATAAAAAACTACAAAACAACCAAAAAACATACATAAATACATTTTTTTATACTCCTAAAGCATGGGTTCTACATAGTGTGCCAGTATTCATGAAGTATAAGTATCCCCAAAACTATCACCCCATTACAAATTTAGATCCCTAGCTACCCCAAAATAGCAGTGCTCTAAGGCTATGTGCCCACGTTGCAGAAATGAAGCAGAAAATTTCTGCTTCATTTCTGCAAGTCCTCTCCCGGAAAAACGCATGCGGAATTCCGCACGCGTTTATCACGCGTTTTTCGTGCATTTATCGCGCGTTTTCCACATGCGGAATTGCCTTGCGTTTTTTATGCATTGCTCAAGGCAATTCCGCTTGCGGAAACGCAAAATTAATTGACATGCTGCGGATTTTTGAACGCAGCATAAACGCTGCGGAAAAATTCGCAGCATGTGCATAGAACTTGCAGAATCCCCTTGGGGACCATGGGGAGCGGATTACCCAGTGTTTTACAAGCGTTTCCGCTGCGGAAATTCCGCATCAAAAACGCTTGTAATCCGCAACGTGGGCACGCAGCCTAACAGACACTTTTTCATCACACTCAGTCCTCAAATCTCTCTTTTCAGTAAAATATATATAACAAGAAGAGAAAAAAATTGCATACCCATATGTCTTACATATAGTATTTATATACCCTTATGATCAACATAGATTTATCACAGAACCAGTTATATATTGTTTAACACATTTTTTTACATATTCACCATATGTTCATCATACTCTACTTTTATTATATACAGTATTTTACTATATATATTTTATTACTATATATTTTATATTTTCTTTCACTTTTAATTTTTAATTATTAGCTATAATAAAGTTTATTTATATTTATATCTGTATTTGATATTTAGATTTGAAATTGGATTTGTACTTAGTGCTGTCATTTTCTGCTCTTTTCATCTGGCTGCACATTAACCCCCTGTGCAGGTATGTTGGACCTGATTGTTGCAATTACCATCATCTGTGCACACTTTCATTGCGGATACTGGAGGAGACCTCCACTGCCATGGTCACACCCTGATGAAGGAGGACCATGTTCCTCAGAAACGAGTCAGTTTTTTGGCCCCTTTGGCAACCCTGTGACGCCACACGCTAGCATCACCGCACACGCCAGCAACATTTCGGCCGCAGCGCTCTGCATACCAGGACAGCAGCTTCAGTGAGAGATAGGAGGGATCTCCTGGACCTCCACGCTCCTCAGGCTGTCATTTTTCTTTGGACCCTGCACGGACTGCAGCCACAAAGTAAAACTTTAGAGACTATATAAAGGACAAGCTAACCATAGTACAAGCATTCAGCTGCAAAGGATTTTTACAGAATGACTCTGATTGAATGCCACTTATGCCTCCATACCCTGCACTTTGAGTCACTTTATGATTGCAAAGGATTTTTACAGCATGGACTCTGATTGAATGTCATTTGCGCCTACATACCCTGCTCTCTGTGTCATTATATGATTGTCATTGCCATCTGTGGTTTTATTGTCATCACTCAGTGCTAAAGTGACTACAAATACAACTATTTCATAATCCTCATCTAGTAGTTTATCTTAAAAAAAAATAGATTTACAGTATAGTTCCCCCATACTATACATTTTATGTATTTATTTATTGCTCTATATATTTATTTATTTATACAATTTATCACTATGATTGGTACAAGTGATAGCCCACCACTGCCATTCGTAAGTTGTTAGTGCGGTAGTCTTTATCCAAATAAATGTATGAATAACCATATTGACTTTCACACTTTCTCATGCTCAGCATAAATATTTATGCAGAGTTTGGGGGAAAAATTGTCTTATCTGTATATCTTGTTGGGACCTTATGGGACCCAAAGGCCCATCTGCCACATGGCAATGCAACATTATTATAAATGGCTTATTGGTGGGAGTGGGAGACCCAGTCACAGATTTTGCACTGGGGCCCAGAAGTTTCAGGTTGCGCCTCCGTGTTTTGGCTTGATGTGACAACATGCGAGGAACTAAAGCCAAGCAGTTCTGTTGTATGAATCAGTGGCATTTAGTTTATACAAATGCACCATGTAGCTTCAGCATTTTCTTTGTCCCTTGTGTCTTTTATTTCATAGTTTCAACTCCTTATAAATAAATTCAGTTAGTAACAGGAAATAATTTTAAAATAGCACATTATGAAGAGCTTGGTGACAAAATATACTTCAAATCCTCAAAGTGATCCATTCTTATAGAAATAAACATTACCATCCAGCATTTGATATGTAAATAGATCCCATTACTGGAATTGATGAGAGTGTCCTGAATGACTAATGAGAAGAATTGATTTTGCCAGCTTTTTATCTTAATACTTAATGTATTTCTTGTCTGAGAGACAAAAGAATTCCAAAGAAGTGAAAGGAAACAGGCAATATGATTCTTGGCACTGAATGTAGAAATGACAGATATTTTCTAACAGTTTAAAACAAAAGAATATTCACTTTGCATGACAACTTTTTGATGCCAGAACTAACATTTTAAGGAAAGCAAAAAAATCTGAAGTGAAACTTTCTATTCTGTTGCCAAAATAAACAAGAAACATTTAATGTTATTTTGCTTGATTTGTGAAAGGAAGGATTTAGGTGAATCATTTTATATCAGTTATATTTTTGGTGACAATTTGATATTTGAAAGAGGGATGGATTAATGAGGGGAAAAAATTGGATATATAGATATCTAGAACATGTTAGCACAGGTATACGGATCTATTACATTCACCTTTGGAACAAAATCCTGGATCATGGAATAATAAAATATCTGCTTATGATTGTGACCTCCTAATTTGCCAGTATAAAAAATAGGTCGCCAAGGAATACATTGATGTAGTCGATGTTGCAGAAACTTGGTTGGACTCTTCACATGATTGGGCTGTAAATCTTCGTTCTTTTTCTGAAAGACAAATCAGATAGGAAAGGAGTAATCATGAGTAGAGATGAGCGTTGTTCTACTCGAACTGTTCGCCAATCTCAAATTCGAGCTGTTTTGGGCGGTGTTCGAGCCGTTCGGCGAACACGAACGATTTGAGAAAAATTCGGCTGTTCGAGGTTATGTTCGATAACTGTTCGTGCACCAAAATCATAACTGGATTTTTTCTCAGTAATGATGAAAATTAATGTTAATACGCAGTTTGAGTGTACAGCGGGGTGGGGGGAGGGGCAGGGGATGGATCTCTGCAGGAATAATGAAGATCTCCATTTTTTTTTCTCTTTCCCGCATTTACAGTGGGGAGATGCAATCTGTCAGCCTATCAGCAGCGCACACACGGAGCGAAGTGCTTTTTTCACACAAGCAAGGGCATGTGTCATTGGCAGTGTATGTCACATGTCCTTGCCCTATAAGACCAAGCCATTTTCCCCGTCGCCACCATTTTCTCACTGCTGCAGCTGCGTGTTAGACGGCACCGCTGTTGCTGTGTGCGCTATACCTTGTTAATTTCAAGCCAATTTTCGCACAAATCTACAGATAGCTTGGGAGTAGGGAATAGTTGTGATTGCAGTCCTTTTAAGGACTAGGTTACAGCATTTCCTACGACTTTTATCAGGCAGGTCTGTGCTCTTAAATAGATAGACTGTGGGAGTAAAGACTAATTGTAATTGCAGTCCTTTTCAGGACTAGGTTACATCAGTTCCTATCAGTTTTTGCCAGGCAGGTCTGTGCCAGTGCTGTGCAAGTTTTTTTCACAGCATTTGGCTGAATCTAGCAAAGCTAATCCTTTTTGGCCTATTGCAGAGTGTGTTAGTCAGTGGAGTAGCCTATCTCTGTTGCAAGATATACCACCTGTGTATAGAATACCAATTTTTTTACTGCACCTAGTGAAGTAAAATCTTTTGGGCATAGCATCATTCTATTAGTCCATCTATACTGACCTCCATCAGGTTGCAAATTGAATATAATTTTTTTCTGCATCTAGCTCTGAAAAAATATTTGGGCTTCTAGCAGTGTGTGGGACTTGTTCTATTAGTCCATCTATACTGACCTCCATCAGGTTGGAAACTGAATATAATTTTTTTCTGCATCTAGCTCTGAAAAAATATTTGGCCTTCTAGCAGTGTGTGGGACTTTCTCTATTAGTCCATCTATACTGACCTCCATCAGGTTGCAAACTGAATATATTTATTTTCTGCATCTACCTCTGAAAAAATATTGGGCTTCTAGCTGTGTGTGGGACTTGTTCTATTAATCCATCTATACAGACCTCCATCAGGTTGCAAACTGAATATAATTTTTTTCTGCATCTACCTCTGAAAAAATATTTGGGCTTCTAGCTGTGTGTGGGACTTGTTCTATTAGTCCATCTATACTGACCTCCATCAGGTTGCAAACTGAATATAATTTTTTTCTGCATCTAGCTCTGAAAAAATATTTGGGCTTCTAGCTGTGTGTGGGACTTTCTCTATTAGTCCATCTATACTGACCTCCATCAGGTTGCAAATTAAAAATAATTTTTTGTCTGCATCTAGCTCTGAAAAAATATTTGGCCTTCTAGCAGTGTGTGGGACTTTCTCTATTAGTCCATCTATACTGACCTCCATCAGGTTGCAAACTGAATATATTTTTTTTCTGAATCTACCTCTGAAAAAATATTGGGCTTCTAGCTGTGTGTGGGACTTGTTCTATTAATCCATCTATACAGACCTCCATCAGGTTGCAAACTGAATATATTTTTTTTATGCATCTACCTCTGAAAAAATATTTGGGCTTCTAGCTGTGTGTGGGACTTGTTCTATTATTCCATCTATACTGACCTCCATCAGGTTGCAAACTGAAAATAATTTTTTGTCTGCATCTAGCTCTGAAAAAATATTTGGCCTTCTAGCAGTGTGTGGGACTTTCTCTATTAGTCCATCTATACTGACCTCCATCAGGTTGCAAATTAAAAATAATTTTTATCTGCATCTACCTCTGAAAAAATATTTGGGCTTCTAGCTGTGTGTGGGACTTGTTCTATTAGTCCATCTATACTGACCTCCATCAAGTTGCAAACTGAATATAATTTTTTTCTGCATCTAGCTCTGAAAAAATATTTGGCCTTCTAGCAGTGTGTGGGACTTTCTCTATTAGTCCATATATACTGACCTCCATCAGGTTGCAAATTAAAAATAATTTTTATCTGCATCCAGCTCTGAAAAAATATTTGGCCTTCTAGCAGTGTGTGGGACTTTCTCTATTAGTCCATCTACACTGACCTCCATCAGGTTGCAAATTAAAAATATTTTTTTGTCTGCATCTAGCTCTGAAAAAATATTTGGCCTTCTAGCAGTGTGTGGGACTTTCTCTATTAGTCCATCTATACTGACCTCCATCAGGTTGCAAATTAAAAATAATTTTTATCTGCATCTACCTCTGAAAAAATATTTGGGCTTCTAGCTGTGTGTGGGACTTGTTCTATTAGTCCATCTATACTGACCTCCATCAGGTTGCAAACTGAATATAATTTTTTTCTGCATCTACCTCTGAAAAAATATTTGGCCTTCTAGCAGTGTGTGGGACTTTCTCTATTAGTCCATCTATACTGACCTCCATCAGGTTGCAAACTGAATATATTTTTTTTCTGCGTCTACCTCTGAAAAAATATTTGGCCTTCTATCAGTGTGTGGGACTTTCTCTATTAGTCCATCTATACTGACCTCCATCAGGTTGCAATTTAAAAATAATTTTTTGTCTGCATCTAGCTCTGAAAAAATATTTGGCCTTCTAGCAGTGTGTGGGACTTTCTCTATTAGTCCATCTATACTGACCTCCATCAGGTTGCAAATTAAAAATAATTTTTATCTGCATCTACCTCTGAAAAAATATTTGGGCTTCTAGCTGTGTGTGGGACTTGTTCTATTAGTCCATCTATACTGACCTCCATCAGGTTGCAAACTGAATATAATTTTTTTCTGCATCTACCTCTGAAAAAATATTTGGCCTTCTAGCAGTGTGTGGGACTTTCTCTATTAGTCCATCTATACTGACCTCCATCAGGTTGCAAACTGAATATATTTTTTTTCTGCATCTACCTCTGAAAAAATATTTGGGCTTCTAGCTGTGTGTGGGACTTTCTCTATTAGTCCATCTATACTGACCTCCATCAGGTTGCAAATTGAATATAATTTTTTTCTGCATCTAACCCAGCCAATAGTTTTGGCCTAATACCACAGTTTGGCCAATCAGCTCTGCTCCGTTCCCATCCATTGTTTTTTTGTGCAAACAACTCCAGAGTTGTGAATTAGTTAACCACCAAAATGAGTGGAAAAAGGCCTGCTGCTGGTGGAAAGGGGAATAGACGTGTTGGAAAGGGGAAAAAAGGTTGTGTCCGTGGGGTAGGTGTTAAAGCAACAGTAACATCTGCAGAAGAAAGACCATCTTCCAGCCAAACTAAAATGTCTACTTCTTTTAGCGGACAATGTGATAAGATCCCTTTCTTACGGCCACGCCAATCGCTACAAATTCCAGATGAGGCACAAAAACAGCAGGTGCTTCAACGGATATCAAGTGCTCCTTTAAGTGGGCTCTCCTCCACATCAACTTCAACATCACAAATACTCCAGTCCTCAAAGGTGTCACCCAAATCGCACTTGCTTCCTCACAGCTCCCAAATCTCCAGCTGCCCGTCTGAGTATGAGGTAGAACAGATGGTTGAGTCTGCAGAGCTGTTTACTCATACTATAGCCTGGGAATCAGAGGTCGACTCCAGCGCTTCTGTGAATCCAGACGAGGAAATGATCTGCACTGATGCCCAGAATCTTTATGAGTCGGATCCAGGACCAGACGCAGAAGGTTCTGACCATAATGTAGACCCTCATTCCCAAACTGTAACTCCTGTTGGTGGAGACAATGAGGAAGACGATGATGAGACTCAAATACCTGATTGGAGCGACAACTTTAGTTTTTTGTCAGGGCAGGAACAGGTTGGCTCTGAGGACGACGGGTGTGATAACGCACAGGGTGATGATGATGAGGTTGGAGATCCCACTTACTGTCAACCCACAGTGAGCCAAGAGATGAGGTCAGCAGAGGAGGTGGAGGAAGATGCTAGTGACGACGAGGTCAGGTTGCGCCTTCCTGGACAGAGACGTAGTACTGGAAGCACGTCAACAACTGCATTCTCAAACACAACTCTGCCTCTCACCACAAGTCGTGGTGGCTCTTCAGGTTGCATGGGTGCTAAGCCTTGCATAGCCTGGGCATTTTTTCAGATCGATAAAGATGACCCAACTCGTGTTATCTGTAACATTTGTCAGCAAAAGCTAAGTAGAGGCCAAAAAATACATAGTTTGAGTACTTCATGCATGAACCGGCACATGAACATGAAGCATAAGTTGCAGTGGGAAGCTCAGTGTGCTACAATGCGGCCTAGCCGGCCGGGCCAACCACCGTCTGCCATATCTTGTGCATCCGCGGCCTCTTCATCCTCTGTGACTGGGAGGACAGCAGTCACACCTGTTTTGGGGCGCAGACCTGCCACCTCTTTACCCGCAACAGCCAGCGTGATTGGCAGGTCATCATTTTCTTTGGAGGTGGTAACACCAGCTGGTGTTGAGCGCTGTTCGACATCGATAGCACCACCTTTGGATCAAGGCAACCTAACATGTCCACCTGCATCTTCCTCACAGACCGGCAGTTTGCCGGGGACACCCTTATCAACCCTGTCTAAGCACAATAGCCAGCCCTCGGTCCCTCAGATGTGGACAAGTAAAAGACCATTTCCTCCTAGCCATGAGAAAGCTAAGAGGTTGAATTTCACCATCTGCAAGCTCTTGGCTACAGAAATGCTGCCTTTCCGCCTGGTGGACACAGAGGATTTTCGAGACCTTATGTCCGTCGCAGTGCCCCAGTACCAGATGCCCAGTCGGCACTACTTCTCAAAGAAAGGTGTGCCTGCACTCCACCAGCATGTCGCACACAACATCACCGCTTCTTTGAGAAACTCTGTGTGTGACAGGGTGCATTTCACCACAGACACTTGGACGAGTAGGCATGGACAGGGGCGTTACATGTCGCTGACTGGGCACTGGGTAACTATGGTGACAGCAGGACAAGGGGCTGCTGTCCAAGTCTTGCCGTCCCCACGAGTTGTGCGTCAATCCTCTTTATGTCAAAGTTCCTCCACTGCTTCTGCCTCCTCAACCTCCTCTCGGTCTTCCACCTGCACCCAAAGCCTGTCTGGTCATGCCACAAGCTTTCTAACTGCGCAGAAGGAATCCTGCACACCTCCTTACTATGCTGGCAGTAGGGCTCAACGTCATCAGGCGGTTTTTACATTGAAATGTCTGGGAAATGTGAGTCACACAGCTGAGGAGTTGTGGTCAGCTCTGGAGAACCAATTTCATGAATGGTTGTCTCCACTGGACCTGAAACCAGGGAAGGCCGTGTGCGACAATGCTGCAAACCTGGGTGCGGCCCTTCGCCGGGGCAATGTCACACACGTGCCTTGTATGGCTCACGTGTTGAACCTGGTTGTCCAGCAATTTTTAGCCCACTATCCCAGACTAGATGGCCTTCTGCAGAGGGCAGGGTCGCTGTGTGCTCACTTCCGCCGTTCGCATCCCGCAGCTCAGCGACTTACATCTCTACAGAAGTCGTTGGGCCTGCCACTTCACCGGCTAAAATGCGATGTGCCTACCCGGTGGAATTCAACTCTGCACATGTTGCAGCGACTGTGGCAGCACCGACAAGCCCTGGTGCAATACGTTCTGACGTATAGCCTGGGCCAACGAGATCCGGAGGTGGGGAAAATCACGCTGGAGGAGTGGTCTCAGATCAGGGACCTATGCACCCTTCTGCACAGTTTTGAAATGGCGACGAAGATGTTTAGTGCTGACGATGCCATTATCAGCATGACTATTCCGGTGACTTACATGCTGGAGCACATGTTAAACAGAATTCGGAGTCAGGTGGTGGCACAAGAGGAGGTGGAGGAAGTAGAGGAGGAGGAGTTGTATGCGGAAGGGCTAACATCTGCAAGGTCCAGACGGTCGGCAGCACCAAGGCAGCAGGCATGTGAGGGTGGGGGAGATGGTTTTACCAGGGCGCATGGTAGCAGCCAAACTAGTGAGGAAGGTGCAGGAGCCCAGGAAGAAGTGGAGGACGAACTGATGGAAGACTCATCAGATGAGGGAGACCTTGATCACATTTCTGTTGTGCGAGGTTGGGGGGAGAGGACAGAGGAAGGAAGCATGATTGTTACCTCGCCACCAACACAACAGGGACTTGGTGCTCCTGGATGCACAACACACATGAGTGCCTTCTTGCTACACTACCTGCAACATGACCCTCGAATTGTGAGAATTAGAAATAATCCTGACTACTGGGTTGCCACACTGTTAGATCCCCGGTACAAAAGTAAATTTGCAGAAATTATTCCTGCCATAGAAAGGGATGCACGCATGCAGGAGTATCAGCACAGACTGTTGCAGAATCTTACATGTGCTTTTCCACAAAACACCAGTGGTGCACGTAGTGAATCTCACAGTTCCAACTTGCCAACCGTGGGACCGTCAAGTGTTCAGTAGTGTTGAGCCACCCCCATAGTGTTCGAGTTCGGTTCGGTTCGTCGAACTGTTCGTCGAACACCTTCGAACACCGTTAAAACCAATGGCAGGCAAACAAAAACACATAGAAACACATATAAAACACCTTCAAAGGTGTCCAAAAGCTGACAAACTGCTCAGAAGACATAACTAACACATGGAAAAGTGACAAGTACATATAGTCATGCGAAAATAAAAGAGGTGGAGGAGTAAAAGGAGGGGGAGACACAGATATAGGCATGTCATGCCCTTCTAAAATCCAAAAAGTAAGAAGCCGACATGGCCAGTCCGCTCCTGCCCGTGCCACCTCCGTGTCGCCGGGTTTGTGCCAGAGCCGCGGTGAACCCTGACGGCCAGCCCCCCTCTCCCAATACTGGTGCCTGTCCGCTGGTGGGTCGAGCGAGCCCCCCTGCGGTGGAGGCAGGTCTAATCTTTTTAATTTAAATTGTCTCTCTAATTTGAATGAATACACTTTAAATCCTTTTACAAGGATCTATTGGAGGGCAAGTCTCATGCCAGCAGCCGCGTAATTCCAGCTCCAGTAACATCCACTAAAGCTGCTGCAGTTAAAAAGCTTTTATAAGGATCGAGCTCGGCGGTCCACCGCAAGGCGTCCTACCGCCAGTCCCAGCCCCTATGCCTTGGGGTGCCTCCCCGATGCTCTTCACTGAGTGTCCCGGGGGCCCGAACCATTTCCTTTGAAAAAATTAAGTGTCCAAACTACAGGTGGTGTAGCTTGCTTAACAGCCGGGATAATCCGCTGACTAGCAGACACTGCTACTAGGCACAAAGTATTTCCTGGGCTAGATGCAGTTAAAAATTTGTAATTAGATACTCTCGTTGGATGCTGAGAAAGCATTCCATAGAGTCTCCTGGCACGCCATATATGATTCTCTTAAAAAGCTTGGGGTAGGGGTCTAGGGGACCCTTTTATAGCCAAAATCACGGCCCTGTATCGCAATACGTCACCTAGGCTGAAGATAAATGGAACTGTAGCACCCTGAGGGCTCGGTTGCTACAGACGTATTGCACCTCACCCAGAGGTGTGATATCTCACTCTCAGGTAAGGATGGAGTGTGGATCAGGACCCGACACCTGCATGCATTACACCACATTGCCGTGGGGCAGGGCGACCAATATGCCCCTGAGATGGGCACGACAGTCCCTGTCCCTGGCTGGAGTGGGGGGAGGGAACACTGAGGAAGGGGAACCCTGTAGTGCAGGAGCAGGGAGGAAGCAGTTCCTGGGTGCATTGAGAAGGGAGTATAAAAGGTGGGCACCATCTTAGTTCAGTGCAGAGAAGTCTGAGCAGAAGTGGCAGGGAGCAGGGGCTCTGCATGAGCTCTGCTCCGGAGGCGGGCCTAGTAACAGAGGCCCAGGCCTGGAAGAGGGAGAAGGAAGGAAGAGGAGCGGAGAAGGCTCCAGGAACGAGGAATGAAGGGATCCCAGGGGTGCGGACGGGCGAGTCGCCACCGCACGCCCGAATCCACCTGCGTGGAGGGGTCAGGCCAAAGGGGGAGACCGGTCCCCGAACTAGTGGAGGCAGGAAACGACCCTCAGCTAGAAACCGGAGGCTCTGACATTTTATGTGGCGCAGCCCCTCGCTACATCCGCTAGGAAGGCACCACATAGGGTCAGGGAAACTGGCGTCAAGTTTACCAAGGGGAGGCCTGAGGCAGCCGGACAGAAGTGTTGGTAAGAAAGGCCAGACAAAGGACACACAAAGGGGGTCCTGTGAAGTGCTCCAAAGTTATCTGGGAGTTGTCTGAGCCCCTCACCTGGTGAGCACAGTACGACGTGGGCAGCCGTTACCTGCAGACGTGGTCTGGATAATAAGAACTGTGAGTAAAGGCCCTGGACTGCATCACTGACTCCGTGTCTTTACTGCTGCTGCCCTGCACCATCACCCCCATCCTCCGCATACACTGCCGTGGGGAGTTATGCTACGCTCTACTGCACCCACAACACCAGCCTCAGCGGTCTGTCCTGTAGCGGCGGTTCACTCTGACCGCAATCCACGGGTGGCGTAGTCGGACATTTAAACATCAAAACCACATAAATAGTTCCGCCACTGGTTTGACCGCCCTGAGCCACGGAACCGGGTCGCCGCCACGAAGACTACAACCACCAGCATCCACCAAAAAGGGTCCGGCTCCGGGTGTCCCAAGGCCCAGGGGGTGCGTCAGAACATTTTCATCACCTTTCACAATCACCAATGGGACAAGGCAGGGATGTCCTCTGTCCCCTCTCTTATACATCCTAGTGACGGAGCACCTGCTCTCATCAATTCGCCATAACCCCAATATTAGGTGGATTGAGGTGGGAGGCACCGAGTACAAGTGCTCTCTATTTGCTGATGATGTCCTAGTATATATCACTCAATCACATATACCCATCCCTGCTGTTATGGCTGAAATAGATCACTTTGTTACATGGTAAAATTTTAAAATCAATGCAGCGAAGTCTGAGGCCCTCGATGTCTCCCTCCCCAAATCCATATAGGATTCCATCCAGTCCAACTTTCCCTTTGCCTGGCCCTCACAGGGTATCAAATACTTAGGAATTCCTATTCATAGAGACCTCTCCCATCTATGTTATCTTAATTTTGGGCCCTTTATTGAACAACTCCATACAGACCACGGTTGGCAAGTTAGAACTGTAAGATTCACTACGTGAACCACTGGTGTTTTGTGGAAAAGCACATGTACACTGCGTTCCAAATTATTATGCAAAAAGTGTTTAGGAGTGATAAGCTAAGAATTTGTTTGTTTGTCAGTTAAACTCATTGATGGTGATGTGTGTCAGGGCTCTTTATATCACTGTAAGCAATTGCAGACACCTGTGCTAATTAGTTTGGCAGGTGTGTCCAATGAAAGGCAAGACTACTTAAGAAGGCTCTCTCACATTATTAAGCAGCCTACATTTTCTGCCAAAATGGGAAAGAAAAAGGATGTGTCGGCTGCTGAGAAGCAACAAATTGTGGAGTGTTTAGGTCAAGGCATGACTACAATCAACATTGTGCGATGATCAGGATGAAGTGTCTTGGCAATCAAGAAGTATGTAGCTGATTCACAGTACACACGTGTGCGTGCTGATAAGGGCAAATTGAGGACTCTTTCCTACAGGCAATTACGTCAGGTTAAAAGAGCAGCGGCAAGAAAGCCTTGTCATAGCAGCAGACAAGTTTTTGAAGCTGCTGGTGCCTCCAACGTCCCCCGAACAACAAGATGCAGGGTCCTTCAGAGGTTTGCAGCTGTGCATACGCCATCCTGTTGACCTCCTCTATCCACTTCACACAAGCAGAAACAGCTCCAGTGGGCCAAACATTACATGAAGACTGATTTCAAAACTGTTTTGTTCACGGATGAGTGCCGTGCAGCGCTCGATGGTCCAGATGGATGGAGTGGAGGATGGCTGGTTGATGGACACCCTACGCAAACACGGCTACAGCGCCAACAAGGAAGAGGTGGAGTAATGTTTTGGGCTGGAATCATGGGGAGAGAGATTGTCGGCCCCTTTAGGATCCCTGAAGGCGCTAAAGATGAACTCCATAATGTATGTGGATTTTCTCAAACAGCACTTCCTGCCATGGTTCAAGAAGAAGAACCGTGTATTTCACAGCAAGATCATTTTTCTGCATGATAATGCACCATCTCATGCTGCACATAAAACATCTGCATCTCTGGCTGATATGGGCATAAAAGGGGACAAACTTATGGTGTGACCCCCATGCTCCCCTGACCTCTACCCCATTCAGAACCTTTGGAGCATCATTAAAAGGAGTGTCTATGATGGCGGGAGGCAGTTCACATCTAAGCAACAGCTCTGGGAGGGTATTCTGTCCTCATGCAAAACAATTGAAGCAGAAACTATCCAAAACCTGACAAATTCAATGGACGAGAGAGTTCAGAAGCTCCTTTCGAACAAGGGGTCCTATGTGAAAATGTAACATCACCTACAATAAAGTTTTGAGTTGAAAACTGTTTGATTTCAGTTTCTAACAACCTGCTAATGCTTATAATTTCAAAAATGACCATTTTTTTGGTCTTTATTAAAATGAAAAGGTTGATCGAAAAGTTTGGGGGATCTAAGAGTGTGGCAACCCAGTAGTCATGATTACTTCGAATTCTGACAATATGAGGGTCATGCTGCAGGTAGTGCAGCAAGAAGGCACTTATGTGTCTTGCGCATCTCGGAGCCCCAAAATTATTTTCCGGGCTAGATGCAGCTAAAAATTATTTTTAATTTTAAATCTGGTGGAGCTTATTATAGATGGCCTAATAGGATCAGTGCTGCACACTGCTACAAAGCCCAAATTATTTTCCAGTCAAGATACAGATAAACATGATTAGTAATTTGAAAGCTTAAAACGGTTGGTAGGGTGATTTTAAACAATCATCAAGCTTTTACTCTCCCCAGGATGACACAGGGGTAGAAAAGTCGTTTCGGATCCATGATTTGTTCATCTTTATGAACGTGAGTCTGTCTACATTATCAGTGGAGAGCCGCGTGCGCTTATCTGTCAGCACACCACCAGCAGCGCTGAACACACGTTCAGACAGAACGCTGGCTGCGGGGCATGACAAGATCTCCAAGGCGTAAGTGGCTAGCTGCGGCCATTTATCCAGATTGGAAGCCCAAAAAGAGCAAGGGTCCAGTGACACAGTCGTGGCTTCAATGTTTACTTGGAGATACTCCTGTACCATCGTCTCTAGGCGTTGACTATGTGTCAGACTTCTTGTCTCCTGTGGCCTTGCAAAGGATGGGCTAAAAAAGTGGTGAAATGATTCCGCAAAATTGATGTTACCAGCAGATACTGTGGTTCTGTTACGGTTTGAGTGCTGAACACTTGACGGTCCCACGTTTGGCAAGTTGGAACTGTGAGATTCACTACGTGCACCACTGGTATTTTGTGGAAAAGCACATGTAAGATTCTGCAACAGTCTCTGCTGATACTCCTGCATGCGTGCATCCCTTTCTATGGCAGGAATAATTTCTGCAAATTTACTTTTGTACCGGGGATCTAACAGTGTGGCAACCCAGTAGTCAGGATTATTTCTAATTCTCACAATTCGAGGGTCATGTTGCAGGTAGTGCAGCAAGAAGGCACTCATGTGTGTTGCGCATCCAGGAGCACCAAGTCCCTGTTGTGTTGGTGGCGAGGTAACTATCATGCTTCCTTCCTCTGTCCTCTCCCCCCAACCTCGCACAACAGAAATGTGATCAAGGTCTCCCTCATCTGATGAGTCTTCCATCAGTTCGTCCTCCACTTCTTCCTGGGCTCCTGCACCTTCCTCACTAGTTTGGCTGCTACCATGCGCCCTGGTAAAACCATCTCCCCCACCCTCACATGCCTGCCGCCTTGGTGCTGCCGACCGTCTGGACCTTGCAGATGTTAGCCCTTCCGCATACAACTCCTCCTCCTCTACTTCCTCCACCTCCTCTTGTGCCACCACCTGACTCCGAATTCTGTTTAACATGTGCTCCAGCATGTAAATCACCGGAATAGTCATGCTGATAATGGCATCGTCAGCACTAAACATCTTCGTCGCCATTTCAAAACTGTGCAGAAGGGTGCATAGGTCCCTGATCTGAGACCACTCCTCCAGCGTGATTTGCCCCACCTCTGGATCTCGTTGACTCAGGCTATACGTCAGAACTTATTGCACCAGGGCTTGTCGGTGCTGCCACAGTCGCTGCAACATGTGCAGAGTTGAATTCCACCGGGTAGGCACATCGCATTTTAGCCGGTGAAGTGGCAGGCCCAACGACTTCTGTAGAGATGTAAGTCGCTGAGCTGCGGGATGCGAACGGCGGAAGTGAGCACACAGCGACCGTGCCCTCTGCAGAAGGCCATCTAGTCTGGGATAGTGGGCTAAAAATTGCTGGACAACCAGGTTCAACACGTGAGCCATACAAGGCACGTGTGTGACATTGCCCCGGCGAAGGGCCGCACCCAGGTTTGCAGCATTGTCGCACACGGCCTTCCCTGGTTTCAGGTCCAGTGGAGACAACCATTCATGAAATTGGTTCTCCAGACCTGACCACAACTCCTCAGCTGTGTGACTCACATTTCCCAGACATTTCAAAGTAAAAACCGCCTGATGACGTTGAGCCCTACTGCCAGCATAGTAAGGAGGTGTGCAGGATCCCTTCTGCGCAGTTAGAAAGCTTGTGGCATGACCAGACAGGCTTTGGGTGCAGGTGGAAGACCGAGAGGAGGTTGAGGAGGCAGAAGCAGTGGAGGAACTTTGACATAAAGAGGATTGACGCACAACTCGTGGGGACGGCAAGACTTGGACAGCAGCCCCTTGTCCTGCTGTCACCATAGTTACCCAGTGCCCAGTCAGCGACATGTAACGCCCCTGTCCATGCCTACTCGTCCAAGTGTCTGTGGTGAAATGCACCCTGTCACACACAGAGTTTCTCAAAGAAGCGGTGATGTTGTGTGCGACATGCTGGTGGAGCGCAGGCACACCTTTCTTTGAGAAGTAGTGCCGACTGGGCATCTGGTACTGGGGCACTGCGACGGACATAAGGTCTCGAAAATCCTCTGTGTCCACCAGGCGGAAAGGCAGCATTTCTGTAGCCAAGAGCTTGCAGATGGTGAAATTCAACCTCTTAGCTTTCTCATGGCTAGGAGGAAATGGTCTTTTACTTGTCCACATCTGAGGGACCGAGGGCTGGCTATTGTGCTTAGACGGGGTTGATAAGGGTGTCCCCGGCAAACTGCCGGTCTGTGAGGAAGATGCAGGCGGACATGTTAGGTTGCCTTGATCCAAAGGTGGTGCTATCGATGTCGGACAGCGCTCAACACCAGCTGGTGTTACCACCTCCAAAGAAAATGATGACCTGCCAATCACGCTGGCTGTTGCGGGTAAAGAGGTGGCAGGTCTGCGCCCCAAAACAGGTGTGACTGCTGTCCCCCCAGTCACAGAGGATGAAGAGGCTGCGGATGCACAAGATATGGCAGACGGTGGTTGGCCCGGCCGGCTAGGCCGCATTGTAGCACACTGAGCTTCCCACTGCAACTTATGCTTCATGTCCATGTGCCGGTTCATGCATGAAGTACTCAAACTATGTATTTTTTGGCCTCTACTTAGCTTTTGCTGACAAATGTTACAGATAACACGAGTTGGGTCATCTTTATCGATCTGAAAAAATGCCCAGGCTATGCAAGGCTTAGCACCCATGCGACCTGAAGAGCCACCACGACTTGTGGTGAGAGGCAGAGTTGTGTTTGAGGATGCAGTTGTTGACGTGCTTCCAGTACTACGTCTCTGTCCAGGAAGGCGCAACCTGACCTCGTTGTCACTAGCGTCTTCCTCCACCTCCTCTGCTGACCTCATCTCTTGGCTGACTGTGGGTTGACAGTAAGTGGGATCTCCAACCTCATCATCATCACCCTGTGTGTTATCACACCCGTCGTCCTCAGAGCCAACCTGTTCCTGCCCTGACAAAAAACTAAAGTTGTCGCTCCAATCAGGTATTTGAGTCTTATCATCGTCTTCCTCATTGTCTCCACCAACAGGAGTTACAGTTTGGGAATGAGGGTCTACATTATGGTCAGAACCTTCTGCGTCTGGTCCTGGATCCGACTCATAAAGATTCTGGGCATCAGTGCAGATCATTTCCTCGTCTGGATTCACAGAAGCGCTGGAGTCGACCTCTGATTCCCAGGCTATAGTATGAGTAAACAGCTCTGCAGACTCAACCATCTGTTCTACCTCATACTCAGACGGGCAGCTGGAGATTTGGGAGCTGTGAGGAAGCAAGTGCGATTTGGGTGACACCTTTGAGGACTGGAGTATTTGTGATGTTGAAGTTGATGTGGAGGAGAGCCCACTTAAAGGAGCACTTGATATCCATTGAAGCACCTGCTGTTTTTGTGCCTCATCTGGAATTTGTAGCGATTGGCGTGGCCGTAAGAAAGGGATCTTATCACATTGTCCGCTAAAAGAAGTAGACATTTTAGTTTGGCTGGAAGATGGTCTTTCTTCTGCAGATGTTACTGTTGCTTTAACACCTACCCCACGGACACAACCTTTTTTCCCCTTCCCAACACGCCTATTCCCCTTTCCACCAGCAGCAGGCCTTTTTCCACTCATTTTGGTGGTTAACTAATTCACAACTCTGGAGTTGTTTGCACAAAAAAACAATGGATGGGAACCGAGCAGAGCTGAGTGGCCAAACTGTGGTATTAGGCCAAAACTATTGGCTGGGTTAGATGCAGAAAAAAATTATATTCAATTTGCAACCTGATGGAGGTCAGTATAGATGGACTAATACAACAAGTCCCACACACAGCTAGAAGGCCAAATATTTTTTCAGAGGTACTGTAGATGCAGATAAAAATTATTTTTAATTTGCAACCTGATGGAGGTCAGTATAGATGGACTAATAGAGAAAGTCCGACACACTACTACAAGGCCAAATATTTTTTCAGAGCTAGATGCAGAAAAAAATTATATTCAGTTTGCAACCTGATGGAGGTCAGTATAGATGGATTAATACAACAAGTCCCACACACAGCTAGAAGCCCAATATTTTTTCAGAGGTAGATGAAGAAAAAAATATATTCAGTTTGCAACCTGATGGAGGTCAGTATAGATGGACTAATACAACAAGTCCCACACACAGCTAGAAGCCCAATATTTTTTCAGAGGTAGATGCAGAAAAAAATATATTCAGTTTGCAACCTGATGGAGGTCAGTATAGATGGACTAATACAACAAGTCCCACACACAGCTAGAAGCCCAAATATTTTTTCAGAGGTACTGTAGATGCAGATAAAAATTATTTTGAATTTGCAACCAGATGGAGGTCAGTATAGATGGACTAATAGAGAAAGTCCGACACACTGCTAGAAGGCCAAATATTTTTTCAGAGCTAGATGCAGAAAAAAATTAGATTCAGTTTGCAACCTGATGGAGGTCAGTATAGATGGACTAATAGAATGATGCTATGCCCAAAAGATTTTACTTCACTAGGTGCAGTAAAAAAATTGGTATTCTATACACAGGTGGTATATCTTGCAACACAGATAGGCTACTCCACTGACTAACACACTCTGCAATAGGCCAAAAAGGATTAGCTTTGCTAGATTCAGCCAAATGCTGTGAAAAAAACTTGCACAGCACTGGCACAGACCTGCCTGGCAAAAACTGATAGGAACTGATGTAACCTAGTCCTGAAAAGGACTCCAATTACAATTAGTCTTTACTCCCACAACCTATCTATTTAAGAGCACAAACCTGCCTGATAAAAGTCATAGGAAATGCTGTAACCTAGTCCTTAAAAGGACTGCAATCACAACTATTCCCTACTCCCAAGCTATCTGTATATTTGTGCGAAAATTGGCTTGAAATTAACAAGGTGTAGCGCACACAGCAACAGCGGTGCCGTCTAACACGCAGCTGCAGCAATGAGAAAATGTTGGCGACGGGGAAAATGGCTTGGTCTTATAGGGCAAGGACATGTGACATACACTGCCAATGACACATGCCCTTGCTTGTGTGAAAAAAAGCACTTCGCTCCGTGTGTGCGCTGCTGATAGGCTGACAGATTGCACCTCCCCACTGTAAATGCGGGAAAGAAAAAAAAAAATGGAGATCTTCATTGTTCCTGCAGAGATCCATCCCCTGCCCCTCCCCCCACCCCGCTGTACACTCAAACTGCGTATTAACATTAATTTTCATCATTACTGAGAAAAAATCCAGTTATGATTTTGGTGCACGAACAGTTATCGAACATAACCTCGAACAGCCGAATTTTTCTCAAATTGTTCGTGTTCGCCGAACGGCTCGAACACCGCCCAAAACAGCTCGAATTTGAGATTGGCGAACAGTTCGAGTAGAACAACGCTTATCTCTAGTGTTCAGCACTCAAACCGTAACAGAACCACAGTATCTGCTGGTAACATCAATTTTGCGGAATCATTTCACCACTTTTTTAGCCCATCCTTTGCAAGGCCACAGGAGACAAGAAGTCTGACACATAGTCAACGCCTAGAGACGATGGTACAGGAGTATCTCCAAGTAAACATTGAAGCCATGACTGTGTCACTGGACCCTTGCTCTTTTTGGGCTTCCAATCAGGATAAATGGCCGGAGCTAGCCACTTACTCCTTGGAGATCTTGTCATGCCCCGCAGCCAGCGCTCTGTCTGAACGTGTGTTCAGCGCTGCTGGTGGTGTGCTGACAGATAAGCGCACGCGGCTCTCCACTGATAATGTAGACAGACTCACGTTCATAAAGATGAACAAATCATGGATCCGAAACGACTTTTCTACCCCTGTGTCATCCTGGGGAGAGTAAAAGCTTGATGATTGGTTAAAATCACCCTACCAACCGTTTTAAGCTTTCAAATTACTAATCATGTTTATCTGTATCTTGACTGGAAAATAATTTGGGCTTTGTAGCAGTGTGCAGCACTGATCCTATTAGCCCATCTATACTAAGCTCCACCAGATTTAAAATTAATAATAATTTGTAGCTGCATCTAGCCCGGAAAATAATTTTGGGGCTCCGAGATGCGCAAGACACATAAGTGCCTTCTTGCTGCACTACCTGCAACATGACCCTCATATTGTCAGAATTTGAAGTAATCATGACTACTGGGTTGCCACACTCTTAGATCCCCCAAACTTTTCGATCAACCTTTTCATTTTAATAAAGACAAAAAAAATGGTCATTTTTGAAATTATAAGCATTAGCAGGTTATTAGAAACTGAAATCAAACAGTTTTCAACTCAAAACTTTATTCTAGGTGATGCTACATTTTCACATAGGACCCCTTGTTTGAAAGGAGCTTCTGAACTCTCTCGTCCATTGAATTTGTCAGGTTTTGGATGGTTTCTGCTTCAATTGTTTTGCATGAGGACAGAATACCCTCCCAGAGCTGTTGCTTAGATGTGAACTGCCTCCCGCCATCATAGACACTCCTTGTGATGATGCTCCAGAGGTTCTGAATGGGGTAGAGGTCAGGGGAGCATGGGGGTCACACCATAAGTTTGTCCCCTTTTATGCCCATATCAGCCAGAGATGCAGATGTTTTATGTGCAGCATGAGATGGTGCATTATCATGCAAAAAAATGATCTTGCTGTGAAATACATGGTTCTTCTTCTTGAACCATGGCAGGAAGTGCTATTTGAGAAAATCCACATACATTATGGAGTTCATCTTTAGCGCCTTCAGGGATCCTAAAGGGGCCGACAATCTCTCTCCCCATGATTCCAGCCCAAAACATTACTCCACCTCCTCCTTGCTGGCGCTGTAGCCGTGTTTGCGTGGGGTGTCCATCAACCAGCCATCCTCCACTCCATCCATCTGGACCATCGAGCGCTGCACGGCACTCATCCGTGAACAAAACAGTTTTGAAATCAGTCTTCATGTAATGTTTGGCCCACTGGAGCCGTTTCTGCTTGTGTGAAGTGGATAGAGGAGGTCGACAGGATGGCATATGCACAGCTGCAAACCTCTGAAGGACCCTGCATCTTGTTGTTCGGGGGACGTTGGAGGCACCAGCAGCTTCAAAAACTTGTCTGCTCCTATGACAAGGCTTTTTTGCCGCTGCTCTTTTAACCTGACGTAATTGCCTGTAGGAAAGAGTCCTCAATTTGCCCTTATCAGCACGCACACGTGTGTACTGTGAATCAGCTACATACTTCTTGATTGCCAAGACACTTCATCCTGATCATCGCACAATGTTGATTGTAGTCATGCCTTGACCTAAACACTCCACAATTTGTTGCTTCTCAGCAGCCGACACATCCTTTTTCTTTCCCATTTTGGCAGAAAATGTAGCCTGCTTAATAATGTGAGACAGCCTTCTTAAGTAGTCTTGCCTTTCATTGGACACACCTGCCAAACTAATTAGCACAGGTGTCTGCAATTGCTTACAGTGATATAAAGAGACCTGACACACATCACCATCAATGAGTTTAACTGACAAACAAACAAATTCTTCCCTTATCACTCCTAAACACTTTTTGCATAATAATTTGGAACACAGTGTACATGTGCTTTTCCACAAAACACCAGTGGTTCACGTAGTGAATCTTACAGTTCTAACTTGCCAACCGTGGTCTGTATGGAGTTGTTCAATAAAGGGCCCAAAATTAAGATAACATAGATGGGAGAGGTCTCTATTAATAGGAATTCCTAAGTATTTGATACCCTGTGAGGGCCAGGCAAAGGGATAGTTGGACTGGATGGAATCCTATATGGATTTGGGGAGGGAGACATCGAGGGCCTCAGACTTCGCTGCATTGATTTTAAAATTTGACCATGTAACAAAGTGATCTATTTCAGCCATAACAGCATGGATGGATATATGTGATTGAGTGATATATACTAGTACATCATCAGCAAATAGAGAGCACTTGTACTCGGTGCCTCCCACCTCAATCCACCTAATATTGGGGTTATGGCGAATTGATGAGAGCAGGTGCTCCGTCACTAGGATGTATAAGAGAGGGGACAGAGGACATCCCTGCCTTGTCCCATTGGTGATTGTGAAAGGTGATGAAAATGTTCTGATGCACCCCCTGGGCCTTGGGACACCCGGAGCCGGACCCTTTTTGGTGGATGCTGGTGGTTGTAGCCTTCGTGGCGGCAACCCGGTTCCGTGGCTCAGTTTGGTCAAACCAGTGGCGGAACTATTTATGTGGTTTTGATGTTTAAATGTCCGACTACGCCACCCGTGGATTGCGGTCAGAGTGAACCGCCGTTGCAGGGCAGACCGCTGAGGCTGGTGTTGTGGGTGCAGCATAGCGTAGCATAACTCCCCACGGGAGGAGTATAGCCTCAGGGCAGTGTATGCGGATGATGGGGGTGATGGTGCAGGGCAGCAGCAGTAACGACACGGAGTCAGTGATGCAGTCCAGGGCCTTTACTCACAGTTCTTATTATCCAGACCACGTCTGCAGGTAACGGCTGCCCACGTCGTACTGTTCTCACCAGGTGAGGGGCTCAGACAACTCCCAGATAACTTTGGAGCGCTTCACAGGACCCCCTTTGTGTGTCCTTTGTCTGGCCTTTCTTACCAACCCTTCTGTCCGGCTGCCTCTGGCCTCCTCTTGGTAAACTTGGCGCCAGTTTCCCTGACCCTATGTGCTGCCCTCCTAGCGGGTGTAGCGAGGGGCTGCGCCACATAAAATGTCACAGCCTCCGGTTTCTAGCTGAGGGTCGTTTCCTGCCTCCACTAGTTTCGGGGACCGGTCTCCCCCTTTGGCCTGACCCCTCCATGCAGGTGGATTCGGGCGTGCGGTGGCGACTCGCCCGTCCGCACCCCTGGGATCCCTTCGTTCCTCGTTCCTGGAGCCTTCTCCACTCCTCTTCCTTTCTTCTCCCTCTTCCAGGCCTGGGCCTCTGTTACTAGGCCCGCCGCCGGAGCAGAGCTCATGCAGAGCCCCTGCTCCCTGCCACTTCTGCTCAGACTTCTCTGCACTGAACTAAGATGGTGCCCACCTTTTATACTCCCTTCTCAATGCACCCAGGAACTGCTTCCTCCCTGCTCCTGCACTACAGGGTTCCCCTTCCTCAGTGTTCCCTCCCCCCACTCCAGCAGAGACAGGGACTGTCGTGCCCATCTCAGGGGCATATTGGTCGCCCTGCCCCACAGCAATGTGGTGTAATGCATGCAGGTGTCGGGTCCTGATCCACACTCCATCCTTACCTGAGAGTGAGATATCAAACCTCTGGGTGAGGTCCAATACCTCTGTAGCAACCGAGCCCTCAGGGTGCTACAGTTCCATTTATCTTCAGCCTAGGTGACGTATTGCGATACAGGGCTGTGATTTTGGCTATAAAAGGGTCCCCTAGACCCCTACCCCAAGCTTTTTAAGAGAATCATATATGGCGTGCCAGGAGACTCTATGGAATGCTTTCTCAGCATCCAACGAGAGTATCTAATTACAAATTTTTAACTGCATCTAGCCCAGGAAATACTTTGTGCCTAGTAGCAGTGTCTGCTAGTCAGCGGATTATCCCGGCTGTTAAGCAAGCTACACCACCTGTAGTTTGGACACTTAATTTTTTCAAAGGAAATGCTTCGGGACCACGGGATACTCAGTGAAGAGCATCCGGAGGCACCCCAAGGCATAGGGGCTGGGACTGGCAGTAGGATGCCTTGCGGTGGACAGCCGAGCTCGATCCTTATAAAAGCTTTTTAACTGCAGCAGCTTTAGTGGACGCTACTGGAGCTGGAATTACGTGGCTGCTGGCATGAGACTTGCCCTCCAATAGATCCTTGTAAATGGATTTAAAGTGTATTCATTCAAATTAGAGAGACAATTTAAATTAAAAGCTTAGAGCTGCCTCCACCACAGGGGGGCTCGCTCGACCCACCAGCGGACAGGCACCAGTATTGGGAGAGGGGGGCTGGCCGTCAGGGTTCACCGCGGCTCTGGCACAAACCCGGCGACACGGAGGTGGCACGGGCAGGAGCGGACTGAACGTGTCGGCTTCTCACTTTTTGGATTTTAGAAGGGCATGACATGCCTATATCTGTGTCTCCCCCTCCTTTTACTCCTCCACCTCTTTTCTTTTCTCATGACTATATGTACTTGTCACTTTTCCATGTGTTACTTGTGTCTTCTGAGCAGTTTGTCAGCTTTTGGACACCTTTGAATGTGTTTTCTATGTGTTTCTATGTGTTTTTGTTTGCCTGCCATTGGTTTTAACGGTGTTCGAAGGTGTTCGACGAACAGTTCGACGAACAGTTCGGCGAACACACGGGTGTTCGACGAACCGAACCGAACTCGAACACTACGGGGGTGGCTCAACACTAATCATGAGCGAGCATGCTCGCTACTGCTCGGTACTCGCCCGAGCATCTCGCTGCTCGACATGCTCGGTGCTCGCCGAGTATTTCCGGGGTTGCTCTGTGGGAGCTCGGGTCTCCTTCATGCATGTTTGGCACTCTTTAGAGCGCCAATGAACATGCAGGGATTGCTTGCCATTCACTGTAATGCCGTAGCCATGTTGGTTGTGGCATTACAGTGATTGGCTGGCCGAACAGCATCATCGGGTCTATAAATGACCGGGCGCCGCCTGCTCGTCAAAGTCTAACTTTCGGACAGGCAGAGTAGGGAGAGGTGCTTCTGTGTGAGGGACAGAACCGCCGGTATAATAGTTAGATATAGGTACTCCAGGAGTATATATATATCCATCTGAACTAACAGTCCTTCTGTGGACTAATCCAGCTGCATATATTCAGTGGTGATAGTAGGAGTTAGGCAGGCAGGCAGGGTTTGTGGCAGTGTATACAGCACAAGAGGGACCATTGCACATTCTGTCTGCTCCTGCTGTTACAATTACCTGTAGACATAGCCCCAGATATCAGGTTCCAGTGCTATTTTTTTTTATCTTATTCCTGATTATTTTCTAAAATAGTAATAGTGTCCAACATTTTACTGCTACATTTGCTTGTTAGCACTGCAGAATACAGCCAAATATTTTCCATCATCAGACGTGATCCCATATTACAGCAATAAAAATCCAGAAATTTGTAGTGAATGTGGAAAATATTGTCCTCCATTTACAGTTTGTAGCAGTATGTCAGTGAAGCTATTCACATGTAGTTTCTGGCAATAATAGGAAACTACAAGCCCGCTATTTAAAACTGTGGGCGTCCGTCAGACGTATCACATATAACTGCAGTACAAATCCAGCCATTTTCCCCAGCCGTGGAAAATATTGTCCTCTATGTACAGTTTGTCAGCAGTGTGGTAGTGAACCTATTCACACGTGGTCGCTAGAAGGGCAGTGCTTAAAACCGTGTGTGTCCCGTCATACGTATCAGATATTACTGCGATACAAATGTAGCAATTTGTAGGGGACGTTCAAGATATTATACTCCATTTAAAATGGGCAAGGTGAGAGGCAACGGATGGGGAAGTGGATGTGACGGTGCATGCCGAGGCCGTGGGCAAGCTGAAATTGTGCCACAACCAGCACCCATATCATGTAGCCCTACCTTCCTCTCCCAATTACTAGGGGACCGTAGCACACCACTATTGAACCCAGAGCAGTGTCAAAAGGTTGTTGGTTGGATGGCAGATAATGCTAATGTGGCACCCCAGGGGTCTGGTTACCACAGTAATAGAGATATTATGTCTGAGAGCAAGTGGGAGGTTTCTCTGGTCAGGGGCCCTAAGCATGCAACACGGCCCACCCAGACCTGGGAGGGGAGGAATCTGCCCTTATAAACTGGGTCTGGGGCGGGATTAGGTGAGACAGAGCCTACAGAACAAGCAGAGCAGTCAGAGCCTGGAGAGGGAAAGTAAGAACCAGGAGCTCTGTAGGAACAGTAGCTGAATACCAGGGGCTGGAGCTGAGCAGAGTTCACCCTGGTTGAAGACACTAACCCGGACACGGAGTCCGAGGCTGTGGGCACATCCAGGTCCAGCAACAGAATCCAACCGGCAGGGGATTCCATGTCCTCTGGCCATAGAAACCCGAAGGCACGGTCACAAGCAAGGGACCTGCAACACCATTGTGAAGCGGAGGCTAACAGAAGGCCCCAAGTCACCGGCCATACGGGTGAGCACCACACGGTAGACTCAGGGACGTGGGCTACTTCTACCCGCATAGAGCAAGGTAGCCAGGAAAGAGTGCAGATAGTCGGGGAGGCCTACAACTCCACCTGGCCAGGGGAGATCCTACTTGCTTACAGACTGACCAAGCCCCTACTGCTAACCAGTACTCCCGGGAGGGTCTGCGTTATACCATCAGTAAAGACCCTGAACTGCACCACACGTCTCTGTGTTTCATCGCCGCACCAGCACCATCAGTATTGGGACGCTCACACCATCACTCCCATCATCCACACTAGCTGCCCTGAGGCAATACTTCTCCCGTGGGGAGTCATCCCATACTTGGCTGCGCATACAACATCAGCTTCAGCGGTCTGCAGCGCAGCGGCGGTCCCCACTGACCGCAATCCACGGGTGGCGTAGTCGGACATTTATCACACTAAGACTGCCACTGGTTTGACCGCCCTGGGCACGGACCGGGTCACCGCCACACTGAGACTACAACCCCCAGCGATCCGGCTCCGGGTATCCCATGCTCAGCACAGGCCCAGGGGGCGCGTCAACTTTGGCGTAGTCGGCAGGATTTTGTGCCCGCAACCACCGGGTACTATGTGCCTGAAAAAGACTTTTGAACTTACCTGTGGCGAAGTTTCCCGCCGTCCGGAGTCGTTTCCCGCCATCGGACGCCATCTTGGACCGTTTCCCGCCGTCTTCTGCCGTCTTCCCGCCATCCGCAGCTGCTTCCCGCCTTCGGACGCCATCTTCGGGACGCCGCGCGGGAAGAAGAGGGGCGTGGACGCCGAAAGCGCGCGTGATCCGAAGCTCCGCCCCAAGCTCCGCCCCACGCACTGACACTGCGCAAGGTTCTAGAAGGGAGGAAGAGCGACGCTGACGTCATCGGAGCGCGACGCCAGGTCCTCTACCCTGACGATTGACTGCGGAGCCGCGGCCTACGGAAGAAGAGCATCGCAAGGTAGGCCACGGTCCACTAGGGGGGAAGGAGGATGTCGGACACCGAGGGGACATCCACCGCCACACCGGCCGCCAGCGCAACCGCTGCAGCGGTCATGCCATTCACCGTGCCCTATATCCCGGGGGCAACCTGGCTACCCCAGTACTCAGGGGAGTCACATACCCTAAGTGACTTTAGGGAAAGACTTGATAGCCTCTTCCAAGTATACCCCCTCACAGAAGAGCAAAAAGTGAGCATTCTGGTGGCCCAGTTAATCGGGGCAGCCTAAAGGGAGGTAAAGTCCTGGTCACCTGGGAAGAAGAGGACTGTCAGAGAAATACTAGCCCGGCTGAAAGACACATTTGATACCCGCACCTCAGCCGAAATAAAGCTCAGATTTTACGGGTGCAAACAACGGGCACATGAAAGTATAAGAGACTATGCTCTAAACCTACAAGAGGCCCTGAGAGCCATTAAACAGGCAGACCCTGACAGCGTGGGAAATGAAGACAAGCTGTTGACCGAACAATTTATTGAGGGTCTACTGTGCAATACCCACCGAACCCAGTTGCGGGCAATGGCCTTACAGGACACTGACCTGGACTTTGCACAGTTCAAGGACAGAGCCATCCGGGTGTTCCGAGAACCGGCACCAGGTGGCGCTGCGATCCACAGGCGCCCTGCTATCACTTATCACCAGGAAACGGCGCCCTTGTCTGCAGGGCCTGTGGGAGCTGATGCGCAGGCTTTGAACAATGACCCGGCAACAGACCTGCACCACCAGGTCCAAGAGCTGACTAAGAGCGTTGCCGCGCTAACCAGAACTGTGCAGTCTTTACAGGTCTCTTCTCCAGGAAAGATCCAGCTGGCATCCGGACCGGAGGACGTCCCGTGGCGCCGACTGAGGAGGACCCCACCGGCCAGAGGAAGACCCAGCGACAGATACAACGAGGACGGACGACCCATCTGCCGCCGCTGCAATCAACCCGGACATATGGCAAGGTACTGTCATTTAAACGGGCACAACCTGGGGTAGAGGGCCAACCCCCAGGCATAAGATCATCAGGCCCATCAAACTGGCGTGACAAATATGTAGGGGGACGTCCGGTCTTGCCTGTGGTACTGGATGGCATTCCTATGAGTGCCCTACTAGACACCGGGTCACAGGTCACCACCATCCCGTACGTGCTCTTCAAGCGGTACTGGAATGACTCGGACATAACCCGCTACCCAGATGACGACCTGAGCATTATCGCCAGCAATGGTCAGCCCGTGCCGCAGATAGGATTTAAAGAGGTGACCATCAAGGTCAGTAAAGTTGAACTGCCGGCACAAGGACTGATCATTGTGGACATTGACCATCGCGAGAGTCACCCAAAAATAACCCTAGGTACTAATGTAATCGAAAACTGTCTTGCAGAGGTGATTCTTATTTTGCAACAGGTTGCCAAGAACGCCAGTTCCAGCCAGCAGCGTGTCCTCCAAAAAGAGATCCGGGCACTGATGAAACGGCAACAGGTGGAACTATCTGGTGGTGAGATAGGTAGCGTGAGAATGTGTGACCCGTTCCCTATTGCCATGCCCCCGAAAAGTGAGATGATGATTTGGTGCCGGGCAGCTATTGGTCTAAGAGGTAGAGACTACCAAGCAATGGTAGAACCCGTCTACTCAGACAGTAGGCCCACCATTTTGACAGCACGGGGGGTGGTCGATGTACGCCATGGGAGGGTGCCCGTCCGCATCATAAATATCGGGGAGAGAGAAGTATACCTGCCCCGGTATGCCACGCTAGCCAAATTGTTCACCATCAACCAGAACTCTGTACAGGCCGTGGAACCCTTGCCTCCATCTCAACCAGAGGAAGGTAACGGCTCTAAGAAACCAATGGAGGACTGGTGTCAGCAACTGCATTTGGGTACTGACTCCACTCCCTCACACCAAAAGCAGGGAGTCTATCGGGTGGTTCAGGAGTACGAGAGAGTGTTTAGCAAACACCCGCTAGACTTTGGGCGAGTAAAGGGGGTAGAACATCACATCCCAATGGGAGACCATCCTCCCATAAAGGAGAGATACCGACCCGTACCCCCTGCACACTATCAACACGCCAAGGGGATGTTAAAAGACATGAAGGAGGCTGGGGTAATCAGGGACAGCTGTAGCCCCTGGGCAGCTCCACTAGTGTTAGTGAAAAAGAAAGACAACACCATAAGAATGTGTGTAGACTACAGGAAGGTCAACCGTATCACACACAAAGATGCGTACCCGTTACCAAGGATAGAAGAGTCCTTAGCTGCATTAAAATCTGCTAACTTCTTCTCTACTTTGGATCTCACTAGCGGGTACTGGCAGGTTCCTGTAGCAGAGGCGGACCGGGAGAAAACTTCATTCACCACCCCGATGGGACTCAGCGAATTTAACTGTATGCCGTTCGGGCTCTGCAACGCACCAGGAACCTTCCAACGGTTTATGGAATGCTGTCTGGGACACCGGAACTTCGAGACGGTCCTATTATACCTGGACGACGTCATCGTCTATTCCAAGACCTATGAGGACCATCTGGAACACCTGGCAGAAGTGTTTGAAGCCCTGGCAAACTATGGCCTAAAGGAAAAACCCTCAAAGTGTCATCTACTGAAGCCAAAGGTACAGTACCTGGGACACGTGGTGAGTGCTGACGGAGTGGCTCCCGACCCTGACAAGATCACCGTGATCAAGGACTGGCCAAGACCATCCAGCATAAAGGAAGTGCGGCTTTTCCTTGGGTTGGTAGGCTACTACCGCAGATTCATTCCCGGTTTTACCAAGAAGGCAGCTCCTATGCAGGACCTCCTGATAAGCCAGTCCAGGAAGGCCAAAAACCAGAAGCCACCCTTCAAATGGGAAAAGCTGGAAGAGGAGTCATTCCGCCAGCTGAATATGGCCCTCATGGGGGATGAAATCCTGGCGTACTCTGATTACAGCCAGCCCTTTATCCTCCACACGGACACAAGCAACATCGGGCTAGGAGCCGTACTGTCCCAGATCCAGCAGGGGAGAGAACGGGTAATTGCTTACGCCAGCCGAAAACTGCGACCCACGGAAAGAAACCCTTAGAATTACAGCTCGTTCAAGCTATAGTTCCTGGCAGTGGTGTGGGCAGTAACCGAACGTTTCAAGCATTACCCTGCCTCTTCCAGGTTCACCGTGTACACGGACAACAACCCGTTGACACACCTGGACACTGCAAGATTGGGTGCCCTGGAGCAGAGATGGATGGCCCGCCTGTCCAATTATGAGTTCACGATCAAATACCGGGCAGGACGCTCCAATACCAACGTGGACGCCCTGTCCAGGATGCCAAACCTACCGGACGAAGGGGAAGATCCAGAAGAATTGGAAGAGATCGAACACCCTGCTTTCCACCGTCACGGGATTACCCAGTATTCCCACCGTGTGAGGGGCCAGCGATCCGCTACGTTCAACCCCTTACCCCACTACAACTGGATGGATACGCAAGACAGTGACCCCGCAGTCCGTCTGATGAAGGAAATGCTGACCCAGGCTGACGCCCCCCTGGACCCAGACGCTCCGGAAGAGACCAAGCAACTGTGGATGGAAAAGAGCAGACTGTTTCTCTATAAGGAGAAGTTGTGCCGCAGAATGGTCAATTCCCGGACACATGAGCTGATCTGGCAGGTTGTGGTACCGAGACGGGATGCAGCTATGGTGCTGGAGGCCTACCACAATGGGGCAGGGCACTTCGGATGGAAGAAGCTGGAGTTCCTGCTGCGTGAACTGTTCTACTGGATAGGCATGAGAGGAGCCATTGAGAGGTGGTGTAGAGACTCTGGCCCGTGCAATCTAAGAAGAAGGGACCGTGCCAGCCAGAGGACTCCCCTGCAGCCCATCATCACCAGGCAGCCGCTGGAACTGGTCGCTCTGGACCATGTTAAACTGGCTCCAAGCAGAAGCGGGTATGTCTACGCCCTAACCATCGTGGATCACCACTCCCCGGTGGTGGTCCCTGTCAAAGACCTGACGGCTCAGAGAGCAGCCAGAGCCTTCCAGCTGCACTTCTGCTGCCCACACGGGTACCAGGACCAAATGCTGACGGACCAAGGACCAGCCTTCGAAGCGGAGGTCTTCCAGGAGTTCTGCAACCTGTATGGCTGCAAGAAGATAAGAACAACGCCCTATCACCCCCAAACCAATGGACTCTGCGAGAAGATGAACCAGGTGGTGATAGATCTGCTAAAAACATTGCCCCTGGAAGAACGCAGTCTGTGGCCTGAGAAACTGCCCGATCTGGTGGACCTGTATAACCACATCCCGGTAGGTTCCACCAACTGTACCCCGGCTTACCTAATGCGAGCAAGACCGGGTAAGCTGCCTGTTGACCTGGATATGGGAGTCCTGATACGCGAGGACACCTCGCCAGAGACAGACTGGGATACAGAACGGCAGCAACAGTACCGGAAGGTACAGGAGAGCGTCGAGCCAAGTCTCTGTCAATCAAGAGAAAGGCAGGAGAGGACATAAAACCAACATGCTCCCGCTGTTCCCCTGGTACCTGGAGAGCAGGTCTTAAAAAGAAAAAGGCGGCTCCATAAGTTGGACGACCAGTGGGAAATTGACCCATACACCGTACTGCCCTCAAGCCACAATAATCCAAAGGTGTACGTCATCAGCAAGGATGGAGGAGAGACCACAGCCACTGTCTCCAGAGACCACCTGAAAAAGTGCTCCGAGAAGTTGCAAAGCATGGATGAAGATCAGGAAGACCCTCAACCCGTAGAGGAAAAGGAGGAAATGATCAGCACCGTACTCGGAGACTTTGCACGGTCCTGGACACAAGTAAACAATGCTATCGTGGTGCCTGTCCTCACCTTTCTCCAGCCAGCCCCTCAAGTGCCTACAGAAGACCTGGAAGAGCTGGAAGAGCAGCCGGCCCAAAAGGCAGAAGAGTCCACACCAGCAGCACAGGAGAATCAACCCTCTGCTAGTAGTGAGCCTGCCGTGCCCCTAGTGAGCCAAAGAGTACGTAGACAGCTGCCCAGCTTACCCATAACACCTCCTACACCCTGTAGTGCAGGACCAGTTAGTGAGCTCCGTAGGTCCACTAGAGTCACTAGAGGTCAAATGCCCGCTCGCTGGAGAATCTAAACTAATGCACTGTGAATTTACCTGTTTCTTGAAAATGTTTATGGTTTATGTTTGTTGCCTGTTATTAATTATGTTTCTCAGTTACCCTGCAGATTTCTATGGACTAACAGGTTATGGACACTGGATAACCGGAACAATTTTGTAGATAGTTGCACCTTGGTGCCTCTTGTGAAGATGGCCGCGGAAGAGAAAACCTGTCTGGCGTGGCCTACTTGCGGCCCAAAGTAGCTAGCTTCAGCCTTGCAGCCACGCCCAGGGCCAACGCAAGGGGTTTGCTTTGGACAGGTCCCCTACTTCGCTTAAAACTTCACCTTGGGTGATATGGACACCCGGTTGCGGACACGCCGTGTCCTTTAAAGAACTAAAGCTTCTTGTAAATATGTTATTGTATTATTGTTATACCCTGTATTTATGTTTCTTTGAAAAATGTGTTTAGTCCCGGAGTACTAAAATTTACTAGGGGGGAATGTGGCACCCCAAGGGTCTGGTTACCACAGTAATAGAGATATTATGTCTGAGAGCAAGTGGGAGGTTTCTCTGGTCAGGGGCCCTAAGCATGCAACACGGCCCACCCAGACCTGGGAGGGGAGGAATCTGCCCTTATAAACTGGGTCTGGGGCGGGATTAGGTTAGACAGAGCCTGCAGAACAAGCAGAGCAGTCAGAGCCTGGAGAGGGAAAGTAAGAACCAGGAGCTCTGTAGGAACAGTAGCTGAATACCAGGGGCTGGAGCTGAGCAGAGTTCGCCCTGGTTGAAGACACTAACCCGGACACGGAGTCCGAGGCTGTGGGCACATCCAGGTCCAGCAGCAGAATCCAACCGGCAGGGGATTCCATGTCCTCTGGCCATAGAAACCTGAAGGCACGGTCACAAGCAAGGGACCAGCACCGCCATCGTGAAGCGGAGGCTAACGGAAGGCCTGAAAGTCACCGGCCATATGGGTGAGCACCACACGGTATACTAAGGGACGTGGGCTACTTCTACCCGCATAGAGCAAGGTAGCCAGGAAAGAGTGCAGATAGTCGGGGAGGCCTACAACTCCACCTGGCCAGGGGAGATCCTACTTGCTTACAGACTGACCAGGCCCCTACTGCTAACCAGTACTCCCGGGAGGGTCTGCGTTATACCATCAGTAAAGACCCTGAACTGCACCACACGTCTCTGTGTTTCATCGCCGCACCAGCACCATCAGTATTGGGACGCTCACACCATCACTCCCATCATCCACACTAGCTGCCCTGAGGCAATACTTCTCCCGTGGGGAGTCATCCCATACTTGGCTGCGCATACAACATCAGCCTCAGCGGTCTGCAGTGCAGCGGCGGTCCCCACTGACCGCAATCCACGGGTGGCGTAGTCGGACATTTATCACACTAAGACTGCCACTGGTTTGACCGCCCTGGGCACGGACCGGGTCACCGCCACACTGAGACTACAACCCCCAGCGATCCGGCTCCGGGTATCCCCTGCTCAGCACAGGCCCAGGGGGCGCGTCTCTTCCAGTCACTTTGCCACCACCACCACCACAACCCTGTCTTCCACATGGTCAAGTCTCAGTAGCCGTGAGTCTTGACCGCATATTCCTCACCCTGATCCTCCTTCCTTCCACCATGCTAAGTGCCCTGAGACAACTGATCCCACACTTGGACACTCCGGAGAGCTGTTCACTTTTCCATTTATAGATTCGGACCTCTCGCTCAACCAGCTTCAAGCGGGGCAAGAGGAGAATGTGTGAAGCGATGCCAAAATATTTGAGCAGTCACGGTCACATGAACGCAACAGTGGGAAAGTGCAATTACTGTCACAAGAGGTGGATGATGATGAGACACAATTGCCAGAAAGTCAGGAGAAGGATCAGGGTGTGGAAGTGGAAGACGAGGTGGTGGACGATGAAGTCACTGGCCCAACCTGGCAAGGTGACATGCAGAGCGAGGACAGCAGCACACAGAGGGAGGGAGGCGTAACACCACAACAGGCACAAACAAGCAGTGTGGTGGCCACGGACACAAGGCTGGCAACCATTCCCCGGAACACTAACATGACAGAAGTTGACAGTAGAACTGTTAGGTTTTCCCGAGTCTGGTTGTTTTTTAAAGACTCTGCAGATAATCCCGAAAAGGCCATTTGCACCATCTTCCAGGCCAGCATCAGCAGGGGTAGCAAAACTAGCATCCTGACCACCACCAGCATGCTCAGGAACTTGACAGCAAAGCACCCGACTAGGTGGGCCGAATGCCAGGTTCCAGAAACAGTGTCTGCGGGTGACACCACTGCTTGTTCCCCTGTTGTGCGTGTACGCCAATCCCCTGTCCATGGCGCATGTGAAGATGCCTCCCGCCCTGCACCTGTCATTGCACACTCGCAACTACCACCATCAGCAACAACATCCACGTCCTTGTCCTCCTAAATTTAGGCAGAGGTGGAAGTCACTGCATACGCAATAACTGTATAGCAGAACTGCTCCTTTCTAATGGGAACATGTTGTTAAGGAGGCCCTCCTCTATGTGTCTTTAAATTGGTATTTTGTGTTATATTAATATTGTGTAATGTGAAATTGTGTTGTAATATGTTATGTGGTGTGTACTGCGATACTGTGATGGAGTGTGAATAGTGTTGACGCGCCCCTGGGCCTGTGTCGCGCTGCGTTGCGCACGCGGGAGCCTACCCGGAGCCGGATCAGTGGAGGGTTGTAGTCTCGTGGCGGTGACCCGGTCCGTGCCCAGGGAGTCAAACTAGACGGCAGTCTATTAGTAGTAAATAGTTCATGACTACGCCACCCGTTGAGTGCAGCCAGGAAGCTGCTGCTGCAGGGCAGACCGCTGAGGCCGGTGGTAGGATTGTGCAGCGTGATAGTATAACCCCCAACGGGAGGGGTATGGCCTCAGGGCAGCCGACGTGGATGATGGGGGTAGCAGGAACCACTCAGAGACGGTACGGTGTAGTTCAGGGTCTTTACTGGTAACAACGACAGACCCTCCCGGAGTACTTGCTAGCAAACGGGGCCTGGTCAGTCTTTGAGCAGATGGGATCTCCCCTGGCCAGGCGTAGTTGTAGGCCTCCCAAACTGACTGTACTCTTCTGGCTACCTTGCTAGAAGCTGATGTAAGTAGCCCACGTCCCTGAGTGTACCGTGTGGTGCTCACCCGTATGGCCGGTGACTCGGGGCCTTCTAATGGCTTCCGCTCCACGATGGCGGTGCTGGTCCCACGCGTGTGACCGTGCCTTCGGGCTTCTGGGCCAGAGGACCTGAAATCCCCTGCCTGACGGATTCTGCTGCTGGGTAGGAGTTAGTCCCCACAGCCTCGGACTCCGGGTCCGGTAAAGAATCTTCTTAGTCAGGGCGAGCTCTGCAGCTGCCAGCCCCTGACTCCTTGTAACTCTGCTGTTTCCTATGCTGCTTCTTGTCTCCACTCTCCTTGTCTCACTCACCCTGCCTCAGCCCCGGGTTTATACAGGGGAAGTTCTTCCCCTCCCAAGACTGGGCAGGAGGTGTGGCATGCACAGGATCCCTGACCAAAGGACCTCCCACCTGCTCTCAGACATAACATTACATTACTGTGGAAAACCAGACCCCTGGGGTGCCACAGTGTTATGCATTAATATATGTGTAGTTGACTATAGGGAGAGTTGAGAGTTAATAGTTGGGACTAGCCCACAGTGGGAGAGGCTTGCATAGGGAAAGTGAGTGCTTCCTCCTAGGAAGTCAGATAGAGTCTGAAGTGCAGAGTGAGAGGACAGGGCGTCCAGAGAGTACAGTGCTGCATTGGAGGATGACCCTGAATGAGAGGAGACTGAAGAGTAGGGATACCAAGATCCTGTGGATAAGTGACAGAGAGACAGAGTAGCCTTCTGGACTTCTGGAGACGGGTCATAAGAGAGGTCTCCTAGCCATGAGACTAGTAATGCTGAAGGGTAACGGGCCTATACAAGACTGAGAGACAGGGACTAGTGAAGAGTCCTGAGCGGGAGTTCCAAGGTGCCAGTAGTGGAAGAAATAGGATGCAGAGCAGTTGAACAAGTAAAGGAGACTTGTTGATCAGAACTGTAGCGTTAAAGCTGGGTTGTGGCAAAGTAGGGAGAAATAGTGGAAATAGAAAGCCCTGGAATACACTACAGAGGAAGGAATAGTGTGTGGAAAATGCTTCTTACTGGCAAGGAAACATTCACAAGACGTTGTAACCGCTATCACTTTTATATAACCCTTACCAAGTTACCGTTCAGTAAGTTTATTTTTGAATGGTGGTCTCCCTCATTGAACTGTGAAACATCTGGTCCTGGCAAACCCACAACAATGGTTACATGCAGCCTGCATGAACATACTGCCCTCACATCACAAGTCCACGCACAGCCAGGACCTCCACACTCATGTAACGTGCAGGGTGCTAAAGACAAATGCCTTGCCCATGGCTACCACCCAGCGTCACATTGCAGTTATGAAGAAAGCTTAAAAAAAGTAAATGTATTAGTTCTGAGAAGAGACGTCTAAGCGGGGACATGATTAACTTGTACAAGTAAATAAATGGCCCATATAAAAAGTATGGGCAAAAACTGTTTCATGTAAAACTCCCACAAAAGACAGGAGAGCACTCCCTCTATCTGGAGAAAATAGAGAAAAGCGCTCCATGTGTAGAACCAGTATTAGGCTGTGTGCCCACGATGCGTTTTTTAAGCGTTTCGGCAGCGGCAAAAACGCTGCAGAAACACTTAAAAAACGCTTGGTATAAGGTCTGCCATGTTCCCCAATGATAATCCGCATGCGCTGTGCACATGCTGCGGAAATTTCCGCTGCGGGTTATCATTGCGGAAAAAACGCAGCACTACCAATTATTTTGCATAAGCGCTGCATTTTTGCCGCCATTGACTTGCATTGAATCGCTTGGATTCTGCATCACTGCATCTGTACATGCGGAATCCATGCATTTCAATGTGCTGATGGTATCCGGGTCTGGAGAAGAGGAGACTCTCCTCCGGACCCGGGTACCATAGAACCTGTAAAAAAAAAGAATAAAATAAAAAATAAATATGATACTTACCTTCTGATGGCCCCCCGGTCTCCTTCTCTTCACTTGCCGGCAGATCGCTGTGGACTGAAGGACCTGTGCTGACGTCATAGTCATGTGACGGCAGGTCCTTCAGTGTAGTGTACCGCGAGCTGCCGGCAGCCAGGACGGAGCGAGGCAAGACTGCGGGGGCCATCGGAAGGTAAGTATAGATTTATTTTTTTATTTTTTACCATTCTTTAAGGTCACAGTATATAAATCCATGCCGTTTGCATGGATTTATATAGTGTGACCAAGTTGACAAGCACTTTCCAAGTGATGCTAAAATCGCTTGGAAAGCGCTTGTCAACCCACATGCGGAAATGCATGTGAAGAACGGTTTACATCCGCATGTCCCTGGCAGGAAAAACGCATGTACAATCCGCATGCGTTTTTTCTGCCAGAGAGATGCAGAAACGCTCAGGAAAAAATCCTGAGCATTTCTGCATCGTGGGCACATAGCCTTAGGATAAATTGGACCAATGTGAACAGTGCTCACCTTCAATGGTTGTGCAGACCATGCACAACACTGGACCAGGCATAAGAAATCCCTCAAACTGCTGCTGCACCGAACCACAGACACCCGATGCACAAGCACGGAGCTGAAACATGAGGGAACATAAGAAAGGCGGATTCCTACGGGCGCTGAAAGGAGGAGACAAGCCTATTCCTGGTCAGATGAGTAACTTTAATGGACTACGCGTTTCAAGGACGGTCCATTCACAAAATACCTGATGAAGGGGGTGGACCGTTCTTGAAACGCGTAGTTCATTAAAGTTATTCATCTGACTTAGACTTTGCTTGTCTCCTCCTTGCAGCGCCAATGGGAATCTGCCTTTCTTGCATTCCATCTGGAGAAAAGACGCTACTGTCACCTTCTGCAGAGACTATCTGTAGTTTAAGAGAAGCTCTGGAGAGGGACAGAAGCGCACACAAAAAAGGGAAATACTGTCTGGTAAGGGATAGGTATAAGCAATGGTAGTGCTCACCGAAAGGTGTCCAGGCACAAGACCTATAAAGGCATGAAAAGCCGCTGCTGCCCCATGGCTGGAGAAAACAGTTCTTCCAGAGGTATAATGGCAAAAATGAAAGCTGCCATATTTAGACTGACTGCACTGCGGGAATGAAGAGCCTTGGGATTCCAAAATGTTTTTTATTTATACCATTTACTATAGAAAAAACAGTGGTTGTATCAAAACTGCATCAAAGAGTCCAGTAAGTGATATACTGTATCCTGGGAATTGAGGTCTATGCTCGTATATCATGCTAAAATCAGATGGTCACTTTTATTATTGTGTGTGAGGTTATTTTTGAAACCTCTCATTAACTTTTCCAAGTTTTGTAATTATGTTTTTTATGCTTCTCACAGTAAAATACCTGAGCACTAGCAATATTCTTATGAAATTAAAATGATTCATCAGTAAACTCAAAGTGTCCTGAACAACAACCGGAGTCATCCGTCAAAACATTTAAAGAGCACATTGGATCAACTTTTCCAAAATGAATTATTCCTGCTGCATTTCCCAACAACTGTGAAATGTAAGAAGGCAATGTTAGTGCTAATAATACCTGGAGAATAGTGATGAGCGAGCATACTCGTGTGACGCCTCTACTCGAAAAGCCCTTTTCTTTACCCTGGGAGATGGGGGACTCGGAGTCGGGTCCTATGATGGAGAGATGGGGTGCAGCTGTGGCCCGGACCCGACCCGTGCTCAGGGCCGTCACTTTAAAAAAAGGACGGTGTGGGCTTATCCGGGTTGAGTGGCTGATTACGACTACGCCACCTGTGGTACCTGGTGAAGGCCACCAGCACTGCTGCAGTCCGCTGAGGCCTGGTGTTAGGGCAGCCATGGTTGTTACTACTCCCCACAGGCTGAGCAGGGCCTCAGGGCAGAGAGGCAGGATGGAAGGGGTAGTAGTAGAGGAGACCGGGTGCCGCGTCGAGCGGTGTAGCGCAGAATAAACAGTCCGGAGGCCATAGGGGTGAACTTCCAAGGCTTTACTCACATTAGAGATGGCAGTAGGAAGGCGACTCCCTGCTCCGCGTGGAGTCCTGCGGTCACCAGGGACGAGGATCCGATTACCTCCGAGCAAGTCCAGCATTCAATCGGGACACTGCACCAGAGTGTTCCTGAACTACAGACCGTATCCTCTCCTGTCTGTGTGTGTGAATAGGCCGGGTCTCCCTCTGAGCTCCTTTCAGGACAAGGGCACGGGTGGCAGCTCCGCTCCATCCGATACCCGGTGGGATCCTCAGGGCCTACCGGGCTTTCCCGACTAGGACATGGATTAGCAAGGTCAGGTGTCGGGGGCCGGTACCCCTCTTGCAGCCGGACTCCCTCTGAATAGATCAGGTTGGCGAGGACAGGCAGCGTGTACCCCTCCGTCTGCATCCTCCCCGGGATCCATTTGCTATGGAGCCACACTCTTAAGCTCCTGGCCTTCTTGGTCCTGGTCCTTGACCAGGTTGAGACATTCCTCGTCTGCAACCTGCCCCTTGCCCCAAGGCCGGGGTGCGAGGGCTGTGTCCCCATCCGCTGCAGGTCCACACAGGATCCACGTTCAGGGTGGGAGATCACAGAAGAACAGTCAAAAGAACTAAACTACAAGAACCAAGAACCAAGATGGCTCAATTTACAGAGTCACCAAATTGTGAGTCCTCCACCCGCACCCACTAACTGGTTTCCATAACTCTTGGTTCCCCAGTCTCCCTGTAACCAGGAGGGCAGCATCTAGTGCATTCTAGCCCCCTCTGGTGGAGAAATGTGGTGTTAGATGTAAGGGTTGGGTCCCGACCAACTCGCTGTTCTTACCTCAGAGGAGGAACACTACACTCCATTAGAGAAGTGCAGCATCCCTGTGGCGGTCGAACCCTCAGGGGTGCCACACTCGCAAGTACTCCGGATGCTCGGGTCCCCTCCCTGATTGTCTGGCACTCTTTAGAGCGCCAATCAACATGCAGGGATTGCCTGCCACTCATTGTAATGCCGCAGCCATCAGACCTGGCGCCGCTGTGCTCTTCATAGTCACTCATTGGGCAGAGTAGGGAGAGTTGATGCTCCGTCAAGGAGAGAGTTGCTTGTGTATTAGGTAGTGTAGGGAGAAAAGCCGCACATTACACATATCCATCTTAACAAACAGTCTTTTTGAGGACTAACTAATCCATCTGCAGAGATATCAGGCAGGCAGGGTGTATAGGCAGGCAGTGTATATAGCAGACTGCAGTGCATATAGCACAAGAGGCTCCATTCCAATTCTGCCTTCTGCTGCAGTTAGATATTTCTATACAAAGGCCCAGGTCTCAGGGGCCAGGAATACTTTTTTTGGATCTTAATCCTCATTATTTGCTTAAAAAGCAATCCAGAGAACACCGTTTTTCTGCGCCATTTGCTTATTGGCACTGCAGAATACAGCCAGGTCCTTTCCATATTACAGCGCTAGAAATCCAACTATTTAAAACTCTCCATCTCCGTCACACGGATCACATATATGTTGTCAAAAAATACTGCCATTTTTGGCCTACATTCCAATTTTTTTTCACTGTGTCAGCGAAGTTTTTGACACTGGTTTGCTGTTCAAACTAGTTACCTACAGGCCAGGTATTTAAAACTGTGTTTTCTCCGTCACACGGATGATCACATATATGTTGTCAGAAAGTACTGCCATTTCTGGCCTCCATTAAAAATTTCTTTCAGTGTGTCAGTGAAGCAATTCACACCAGTTTGCTGTTCAAACTACTTACCTACAGGCCAGGTATTTAAAACTCTGTTTTCTCCGTCACTCGGATCACATATAAGTTCGCTCCAAACTCAGTCATTTGTAGTGAGCGTGGAAGATACTGTCCTCCATTTAAAATGGGCAAGGCACGTGGCAAGGGACAGGGAAGTGGACGTGATGGTGACGGTGCATGCAGAGGCCGAGGACAAGGCCGTGGGCAAGCTGAAATTGTGCTACAACAAACACCCACATCTTCTTGCTCGACCTTCCTGTCCCAATTCTTAGGGGACCGCAGCACACCACTATTGAACCCAGAGCACTGTCAAAAGGTTGTTGGTTGGATAGCGGATAATGCTTCCAGTCACTTAGCCACCACCTCCACCACCACCCTGTCTTCCACACGGTAAAGTCTCAGTATCTGTGAGTCTGGATAGCATATTCCTCACCCTGATCCTCCTTCCTCCCACCATGCCAAGTGCCCGGAGACAACTGATCCCACACTTGGACACTGTGAAGAGCTGTTCACTTTTCCATTTATAGATTCGGGCCTGTCGTCCGGTCCACTTGAAGCGGGACAAGAGTAGATCGCATGTAGCAATGCCCAAATATTTGAGCAGCCACGGACACACGAAGGCGACGGTGGGAAAGTGTCACAAGAGGTGGACGATGATGAGACACAATTTCCAGAAAGTCAGGAGGAGGACAAGGGTGCGGAAGTGGAAGACGAGGTGGTGGATGATATAGTAACTGACCCAACCTGGCAGGAGGACATGCAGAGCGAGGACAGCAGCACACAGGGGGAGGGAGGAAGAGCACCTCAACAGGCAGGAAGAAGCAGTGTGGTGGCCGCAGACAGATTGCATGCAACCATTCCCCGCAACACCAACACGAAGGAAGTTGCCAGTGCAACTGTTAGCTCTTCCCGTGTCTGGTTGTTTTTTAAAGACTCTGCCGTCAACCCCAAAAAGGCCATTTGCACCACCTGCCAGGCCAGCATCAGCAGGGGTGGCAAAACGACCAGCCTGATCACCACCAGCATGATCAGGCACATGGCAGCAAAGCACCCCACTTTGTGGGCCGAAACCCAGGGTCCAGGAACAGTGTCTGCGGGTGGCACCATTGCTTCCTCCGCTGTTGTGCATGCAAGCCAATCCCCTGTCCATGGTGCATGTGAAGATGCGTCCTGCCGTGCACTTGTAGTTGCACACTCTCAAGTAGCAGCATCAGGTAGCACGTCCATGTCCTTGTCCCAGCACAGCGTTCAGTTGTCCATACCCCAGTCCTTGGAACGCAAGCACAAATATGCAGCCAACGCCTCACAGGCCACACTTCTAAATTCTCACATTTCTTGACTGCTTGCGCTCGAAATGTTGCCTTTTAGGCTCATGGAGAGAGAAGCATTCCGCAACCTTGATGGCGGCGGCCGTCCCTCGGTACTCGGTCCCCAGCCACCACTATTTCTCCCGGTGTGCCGTCTCCACATTACGCAAGCACGTGTCCCAAAACAGCTCCTGCACTTCATCCTCCTCAGCATCCTACTCCTCTTCAGTCTCCATCTCCGAAATGACCACATCAGTCACAAGCTGGAAGCACTGCAGCACTGCCTTGGCCAAGCGGCAACAGTCTGTCCTGAAGATAATATGCTGGCCCATGTGCTTAACCTTGTGGTTCACCGGTTTCTCAAATCCTACCCGGAGCTGCTGGATCTGCGTGTTAAAGTACGCCGCCTGTATACCCATTTTAGAAAGTCACCTACAGCTTCCGCCGCCCTTGCCGTGTATCAGCAACGTTTGCAGCTTCAGGCTCACAGACTGGTGTGTGATGTCCCCACGCGTTGGAACTCTACACTGCAGATGTTGGAAAGGATTTGTGAGCAGAAGAGGGCAGTTGTTGAGTACCAGCATCAACAAGGCCATCGGTATTCAGTTCACACTCCACACATAAGACCTCAGGAGTGCACATGGATGTCAGACATATGTACCATCCTCCAAAACTTTGAGGACTCCACCAAGATGGTGAGCAGCGATGACGCCATAATTAGCATCACCATCCCGCTTCTCTGTCTTCTAAAACGCTGTCTGCTCACAATCAAAGAGGATGCATTATAGGCGGAGCACGATGAGATGGAGCAAGGAACCATACAGGCTGATTACACACATCCCAGCCTCATCTCATCCCAACGTGGATTGGGTGACAATGAGGAAGAGGAGGAAGGACAGGAGCTAGTTTCCTGCGCTATAGACGGTACTACCTGCACAGCTGTCATACCGTTTGTTCAGCGTGGATGGCCAGAGGATAGAGAGGAGGAGGAGAGAATGGTCAGTCATCCTCTTGGTGAGGACACGGAAGTCTTGCCTGTTAGTAGTTTGGCACGCATGGCTAAGTTTATGTTACGCTGCCTTTCCCATGACCCTCGCGTTCTCAAAATTTTGAGTGACAGTCATTACTGGTTGGTGACACTTCTAGACCCACGCTACAAGGAGAACTTTATATCTCTTATTCCTGAGGCTGACAGGTCTACAAAAATGGGGCAGTACCAGAAGGCACTTGTTGCGGAACTATTAAAAAAATTCCCATCTGAAAACGCTGGCGGCAGAGGGCACACTTCGTTGGACAACCAAGGAGTACAGGTGAGAGAGACACAACTTCAATCCAGCAGAGGCAGGGGAACATTGTCAAAGTTCTGGGAGAGTTTTCTCAGCCCCTCCCATCGCACAGGCCCTGAGGCGCTGGGGAACTCTCACAAAGAGTGCAAAGTTTGGGAAGACCCGAGCATTCCAATGTGCTCGACCCGAGCATCGAGCACCCGAGCATTTTAGTGCTCGCTGGAGAATGGTCAATCTTCATTCAGCTCTCAATATTTCTCTACAGCGGAGCAAAAATACATAATATATAACCATATTTTAGTCCTTGATGAGCATTATAAACCAGTCAGGGACCTCATTTCACCTTTATGGTTCTTTTATAAGCTCTGCATGCCGTCTACCTAAAAATCCTCACTAATAACTAATAATGTTCCTTTAAAGGTGGTAATTGTGCAGCCTGTGAATTTATGGATCATGGAAAATGCTCTTTTAGAACAAATGAAAATAAAAAAAGAAATGAGATATTCTGGATTTTATTACTTGGGAGCTCACCATCTACTCGAATGTATTTGTGGTTTGCAGCATTTTATTGGTTCCAACAGGTCATTAAAGTGTCTTTGGTATAAATTATTTTGAAGACCCAACCATCTAGTTTAATCTAGAGCCTGACATATTAGTCTCCATTAAATTAGATCAAAGTTATAATCTTGGCATAGCAATGTGCTTAGAGCTCACAAAAGTAATGTAGTAAGTAAGTTTGCTGTATAACAATCTAACCTGACAGCTCAAATGTTTACTACTGTGGACATATCTATCCCCATTTTCAAGCACCATGAAAAAATTTACTAAGGAACTTAGTTATGGTGGGGGTCATTTTTATTTTAAGATTCTAATTGGTTAATTGCATCGCAATACACAATTTGCATATTAATCAGAAGTAACAAAAAAAAAGCTACCATGTTGTCAGTCAGACTGCTGTAAAGTGGGCACAAAAATGTCAATCTGTTTCAAGCACAGATTTTATCCTAATCTGTGCTTGATTGAATCCGCTAATAAATACATGAATTATTGTGAAATATTACATGGTTTAGCCAATAGAGGGAGTGGTTAATGCATTACAGTCACTGTTCATACATTTCACCAGTGAAAAGTCAATACGAATCACTATAATATTTGAAAGCATCATTAGCATTTACAATTGCAGCTACAGCACACTTTACTGGAACAGCTAAATGTGAGTAGATATTATACAGTATGGCATCATGGGACTTATCATTAGGGACAGTTCATGAAGTTCTGGCAAGTTTTAAGAGACAGGTCCCAGGGACTGCTTCCACCTTCGCCCTCGTGCACACCAGTAGGGATTTGGTTTTGGCTTTGAAAGCCCCTTGGTTGTGTCCACCAAGTAGTTGCTGGCTGATTGACTGAGTTGGCAGTGGATGGTCAGCTAGCCACAACAATAACTGAGGAAAGAGAAAAAGGACAAAATCTAGGGGAACGGAGACAGAAAGAAATACAGCAGGCAAAGGGTTAATTCTGTTAAGGGTTAGCAACAGGTAGCAAACCATGGGTCAGAGAGAAGGGGAAGTGAAATCAAGCTGGGCAGGGTATCAGGGATCAATAATAATAAACCAGTATCAGTATATAACCCTGGAGCAGGCAACAGGCAGTTATAGGATTATAGTGGACTCCTCCTTTGGCATATTGGCAGGCCCCTGACACTGCTAGCCAGGAAGCCTAGATTTTTAAATAACTTAATTAGATAGCTGGGTAGTGACCCAGCAATAGGTGAAGAAATGAAACAATAGATTAGGCGCTTTTCCAAGCCATAGTCAAATCTCAGACTGAATACAGATTGTCGAATCATGACAGAGTGTAATGCGCATACTGTCAGGATTCCCCTGTGTTCCCGCTGTGAGTATATTGTCACATGACCACAAGTTTGCGATTTGCAGGGGGATCATGAGAGTGTGTGTATTACTCACTGTCACAATTGGTTAATCTTCAGTCAAATAGAGTGACAGAAGAAATTTGTTTAGAGCCCGGAAAACACCATCAAACATTATAATGACAGGATGGGCAATGAGCTCACTGCCCAGCCATGATGTCAGCACCGCCCTTCCACCATCAGTGATGTTTGCCAAGATAAAGTAGCAGTACCTTACAGCATAGACTGGCAAGGCATTAAAGCAGGGCCGGCTCCAGGTTTTTCTGGGCCCCGAGCGAAAGAGTCTCAGTGGGCCCTTTTAACACATACACGATTCATGATGCACAGATACGGCGGAGAAATAAATATATAAATATATATATATATATATATATATATATATATTTATTTATTTATTACACATGGCCCAGCCTGCCCCCTCATCCTTCACATACGCAGACATATGCGCGCGCACACACGGTACGCAGACATATGTGTAGCACCCTGAGGATTCGGCTGCTACAGGGGTATTGCACCTCAACCCAGAGGTGTGATATTCCACTCCCGGGTAAGGATGGAGTGTGGAACTGAGCTCAGTTAGCTGCATGCACTACACACATCCCATTTCCGGAGGACAGACCAATGGTACTCCCACTTAATAATGTGCAGGTACGACCGAGTCTGTCCTTGGCTGGAGTGGGAGGGGGGTGGTACATCCCAGTAGTGTAGGGGCAGATAGGGGGAGCAGCCTGGGTAAAGTTAGGAGCTCATTGGGTGCTGGTCACCTGAGCTCACACATAGAGGGAGTATTTAAGGTGGGCACCATCTAAGATCAGGGTCAGTCTGTGAGAAGTCAGTCAGTAAGTCTTTGCAGAGGAGTGGAAGAGAGCAGAGGAGCAGAGCAGCCCCAGAGCCAAGAGTGAGAGAGGAGAAAGAAAGACCCAGAGGGGGAGAAAGAAGGAACTCTGAGAGCCCAAATTAAATCAAAGGGTGAAGAGTTGGCAACAGGGTACCGGATCCCAAGCTGGCAGAGGCTACAGCACACCTTAGCCAGGAACCGGAGGCCGTGGGCAGAATCTGCCACGGCCACCCACTATATCCACCCGGAAGGCAGACCACGCATAGGGTCAGGGAACCCAGAGACAAGGGTTCGCCAACAAGAGGCACGAGGGAGCCGGACATAGGTGGATCCCTGGTGGGGAAGGCCAGAGACGAGGACAGGACAGAAAGGGAGCTCAGAACCACGCTCCAGAACTACTTGGGGGTTGGCCGAGTCCAGGACCTGGTGGACGCAGCGCGGCTCGGGTGGTCACTCAAGGCCGGAGTGACCGGTACAAGAACAGCAGTAAGTAAAGAACCCTGAACTGCACAACCCGACTCTGACTCTCATTACCATCTTCCCTGCACTTCCACAACCACCATCCTCTGCACCTGACCCCCTGAGGCTATACCCCTCCCGTTGGGGGTTATACTACCTAAGCTGCACAAACACCATCAGCCTCAGCGGACCCTGCTGCAGCGGCGGCCGTAGTGACCGCAATTCAACGGGTGGCGTAGTCGACATAAAGAACTTTAGTAACATCAGTAAGGACTGCCACACACTGAGCTTGACACCCTGGGCACGGACCGGGTCACAGCCACTCGGAGACTACAACCCCCATCTGATCCGGCTCCGGGTATCCCCAACAACACTGGCCCAGGGGGCGCGTCAACTTTGGCGTAGTCGGCAGGATTACGTGCCCGCAACAACCGGGTACTGCGTGCCTGAAGAAAAGTTCACCGTTACCTTAAAAAGAAGTCTCCTGCCGGTTCCGGAGGGTCCCCGCCATCGGGCCCCATCACAGGTCGTTTCCCGCCGGTTGTCCGCCATTTGCAGCTTTTTCCCGCCATCCATGGAGTTTCCCGCCACTGGGGGACGATTCCCGCCATTTCCGAAGATTTCCCGCCTTGGGGGAGCGGACGCCATTATGGGCGTGCCAGAGGGTGGCAAAAGGCCACCTCCCATCGTGGGCCAGGTCGAAGAATGGCGCCAAAAGCGGAAACCGCCCCCACCAACAGAGACTGTGATGCTGGAAGTGTCCATCAGCGTAAGAGAACTGCCCCTGGAACTGAAGTTGCCCCGGGACCACCCACGATGTGGGCGGAGACAGAAGAAGAGAACAAAGATGGGTGTCGCCTGGAGCAGTCTGGAGAGAGCGCACCCGGAGACGAGACGTCTGGAAGAGAGTCCAGAGAGAGCCTACCCGGAGATGGAGGGAGAGCCAGGCAGCACCGACCCAGTGGTCAGGAGCCTGATGCGGGCCGCCACTCCAGGCAGCACCGACCCAGTGGTCAGGAGCCTGTTGCAGGTCGCCACTCCAGAAGGCCTGCTGGAGATCCTAGCACAGCTCCCCAGAGACCGGGAGTGTGCACAGACCGCGCTGGAGGGCCTCGCACGGAGGATGGCCCGGGTGCAACGAGAGACGTTGGCGGAGTGGAGCCGAGAGATGGCCCAGCAGACCGAGACTCGTCAGCGGAGCACGCCACCCGAGACGAGGAGACAGACCGCCTCTGAGGATGGCGCAGGAGGACTGAAGGCCGGAGACGGCGCCGAGAAGGGAGCCGAACGAATGGAGGCAGGTAAAGGGGACGTCACTACCCCGAGCCGGGAAACCGCGTGCCTGCCCCAGCTCCCCGTCGCAGAGCCCGAAGTACCCCCTGCCGTGCCCGTCGCTGCAACGTCACCGCCGCAGACTAGGCCTCAAACGGAAGCCGCGACCCCTGTGACGTCACACGCCTCGACCCCGAGCGTGGCCAAGCAGGAAGTACCATCGGCCTGGTCGCAAGGCCTAGTACCCCCGGGCGCCGCAATTCCAACAGCGCCCCCTACCTCCGCGGAGCCACCGGCCTGGCCGCAGGGCCGAGTAACCACGGGCGCCGCCGTTCTTACGGTGCCCTTTTCCTTTAGCGTGCCCCAAGCCTGGTCGCAAGGCCTGGTCAACCCGGGCGCCGCTACCACCACAGCGCCCATAACACCTAAAGTACCGCACCTGGGTGAGGACCTGTTCGCCCAGCATACGTGCCCGGATGGGCAGCCCTTCATATGGCCCCAGGAGTACATTCAGCTGGAACTCCAGAGAGCAAGGCCCATGTGCGAGAGCCTGATTCCGGCTCCGAAGCCTGTAAAGAGGACCTCGCCCCCGCTAGAGGAGGCACAGTTCGAGTGGGACCCCACCGGAGAAGACCTCATGGGGTTCACTCAGGAGACTAAGGCGGCCGCAGCGGAGCGTGCAGAGTGCTGCCGGCAGCAGCTCGAGGTCTTCGAGAGGGAGCGGAGAGAGAGGCGGGTCCGGGAACAACAAGCCCAAATAAGGAGCGCGGAGCAGAAGAGCCGGACCAGGAGAGACCCCCGTGCAGCGCATGGTCCCCGTACCATCGGGACTGTGATAAAGTTCAATCTGCAGCATGGGTGGGGTTTCATCAGGGATCACCGCACCCCAGGCGACGTCTTCGTGACCAGGAGAGACGTTGAGTCCCACCTACCGGAGGGACACAGAGGTCGTGACCTGTATTTAGGGGACGAGGTCACCTTCACCCGGCACAAGTGTGCCAAAGGACCCTACGCCCTCCATGTGCATCGCCTGACGGAGGAGGAGCTGCGGTGTGAGGAGGAGCAAGAGGACCCGGACGGGTCTGAAACTGAAACTGTCCACAAAGAAAGAGCAGGAGGACGCCGTCGTTGAGTACGGTAGTGAAGAGACTGTATAAAGTTACCCGTTAGGGTATATGCCATGCTGCTAATTTAAATATGGTCCCCGTTGGGACAAGTGTGAACTGTTCCAGTGTGTCCCATTTCCCCACTGACCGAGGACTGAGAGCAGTCATCCCTTTCCTAATACCTGGCCGAGGACTGAGAGCGGCCATATCCCCTTGTATATAGTTGCGCTTCCTAAAGCGCCCCCTACTGGTTTTATGGGAAAACCATTTTCTTCAAGAGACTGTCGCACTTTACCCGGTCACAAGTTGCACCGTGACCGGAGGTACCAGAAGACAAGAATGTTTATATGAAAAGTTTATGCTGATATATATGATGTTTTATATGTTTTATATGTTTATGTTTATGAAAAAAATTTGTATGTTTTGGATGTTGTTTATATCTTACAGCCCGAGGACGTGCTGTGATTTACCAGGGGGGAATGTAGCACCCTGAGGATTCGGCTGCTACAGGGGTATTGCACCTCAACCCAGAGGTGTGATATTCCACTCCCGGGTAAGGATGGAGTGTGGAACTGAGCTCAGTTAGCTGCATGCACTACACACATCCCATTTCCGGAGGACAGACCAATGGTACTCCCACTTAATAATGTGCAGGTACGACCGAGTCTGTCCTTGGCTGGAGTGGGAGGGGGGTGGTACATCCCAGTAGTGTAGGGGCAGATAGGGGGAGCAGCCTGGGTAAAGTTAGGAGCTCATTGGGTGCTGGCCACCTGAGCTCACACATAGAGGGAGTATTTAAGGTGGGCACCATCTATGATCAGGGTCAGTCTGTGAGAAGTCAGTCAGTAAGTCTTTGCAGAGGAGTGGAAGAGAGCAGAGGAGCAGAGCAGCCCCAGAGCCAAGAGTGAGAGAGGAGAAAGAAAGACCCAGAGGGGGAGAAAGAAGGAACTCTGAGAGCCCAAATTAAATCAAAGGGTGAAGAGTTGGCAACAGGGTACCGGATCCCAAGCTGGCAGAGGCTACAGCACACCTTAGCCAGGAACCGGAGGCCGTGGGCAGAATCTGCCACGGCCACCCACTATATCCACCCGGAAGGCAGACCACGCATAGGGTCAGGGAACCCAGAGACAAGGGTTCGCCAACAAGAGGCCCGAGGGAGCCGGACATAGGTGGATCCCTGGTGGGGAAGGCCAGAGACGAGGACAGGACAGAAAGGGAGCTCAGAACCACGCTCCAGAACTACTTGGGGGTTGGCCGAGTCCAGGACCTGGTGGACGCAGCGCGGCTCGGGTGGTCACTCAAGACCGGAGTGACCGGTACAAGAACAGCAGTAAGTAAAGAACCCTGAACTGCACAACCCGACTCTGACTCTCATTACCATCTTCCCTGCACTTCCACAACCACCATCCTCTGCACCTGACCCCCTGAGGCTATACCCCTCCCGTTGGGGGTTATACTACCTAAGCTGCACAAACACCATCAGCCTCAGCGGACCCTGCTGCAGCGGCGGCCGTAGTGACCGCAATTCAATGGGTGGCGTAGTCGACATAAAGAACTTTAGTAACATCAGTAAGGACTGCCACACACTGAGCTTGACACCCTGGGCACGGACCGGGTCACAGCCACTCGGAGACTACAACCCCCATCTGATCCGGCTCCGGGTATCCCCAACAACACTGGCCCAGGGGGCGCGTCATATGCGTGCGCACACACGGTACGCAGACATATGCGTGCGCACACACGGTACGCAGACATATGCGTGCGCACACACGGTATGCAGACATATGCACGCACACACGGTACGCAGACATATGCACGCACACACGGTACGCAGACATGCGTGCGCACACACGGTACGCAGACATATGCGCGCGCACACACGGTACGCAGACATATGTACACATACAGACATACACATAGATAAAACAGACAAATATATATACACAGTCATATACACTGACATTCACATACATGCACTCACACAGACCCATTACTAATATTTTTAATATGGGGATTGGGGAAGCCTCACTCACCTGTCCCCGGTCCAGTGTCCTGTCCAGCAGCTCCTCGGGTATGGGGCAGTGCAGGGCCCTCGGCGTGTCACAGACTTCATGGCCCTGGAACATCAGAGGGGCCCACTTGCGGTCGGGTCCGGGCCCCTACATGTGCTGACAAATATAGACATTGGTACTGTAATTAGTAATGGCGAGAAAAGCACTGAAAAGCTCTACTTTAGACTCCATTTAATGGTCTCTTTAGACAATTCATAAATCATTCATTCCTGATTGTCTGCTTGTGCAACCATGCCACTGATCACTCAGTGAACAAGCAAAATGAACAGATCATTTCAACCTGCATAAAAATCATCATTGTCGGCAGCACATCACTCTGTGTAAACATGAGATGTGCTGCTGACCAACATGATGCCATATTTATGATTGGTCTTCCCCATACAGTTGTTGACGTGTGTGATTGGGTAAGTAAGCAATCACTGATCGAGTTGTATATAGTCAAGTATCCCATTTAACATGACAAAAGTGACCTATCTGAATGGGCCTTAACTGCCCACTAGCATTTATTGAAGTTTTGCCAAAAGGAAAGATAAAACACCTACTGATGACTATCACAAGGTAACATATAGACAACCAATTTCTTGTATTATATGCCTTGTGACTCACATGCATGTTTAAAGGCAGGAAAGGACATATCGTTGGTGCAACCTGTGCAGCCGCACAGGAGCCAAGAGGTAAGGCCGCCCATTTCTACCTCCAAGGCAGGTGCAATTTTGCATTTTTAGGAACTCTTGGGCTGCGAAGGGCCTATATATTGTTCTTGCACAGGTGCCATTTTTTTGTCTGTGTCCGCCAGTGTTTAAAGGGTCTGACCGGTCTTAGGCTACAAGTCTGCAGTCACTCTATGTGACTGCAAACTTGTGAATCCTCACATCACATGCACTGTGTGTGGTAAGGATTCTTCTGTGCCGGCTCCAGGAGCAGGCACCGGAAAATCCTCACAGTGCTCAGTGCTCAGTGCGCGCAATGTGAGGATTCACAAGTCTGCAGCAACCCGTTTAACCCCTTTACAGCCCAAGGCGTACTAATACGTACCTGCACCCTGGGCTTTAAGAGCCAGGTAGGTATTAGTACGCCCTGTTGATTTTGCCTGCACACAGGCTGTGTGGGTGCGATCGCCGCTGATTGTCACAGCTGACACCTGGTGCTATGTGCTGAGAGCGGTTCTGCACCGCTGCTGGCACATTAACCCCCTTAATGCTGCGATTGCGGGAGCAAGGGGAGGTGATCGCGATATTCACCTCCTCTCCCGACCTCCAGCGCTGTCTGCCGCAGCTTCCCGGATCTTGCCATGATGACCCGATGTCGTCATGACAACATCCGGGTCACCAGACATCAGGAAGATACTTTGGTCATGCGCAGTACAGCGCTGGCAGCCTGTATAGCATAGGGATGGTGCTCCATCCCTATGCTATACAGGCGATCAAAATGTAAAAAGTGAAAGTCCCATAGTGGGACAAAGTATAAAAGTCCAAAAAGTGTTAAAAAATGGAAAAAAAAATGTAAAAATATAAAAAATAAAAAAAATCTACGAAAAATAAAAATACAATGTACCCATCAATAAATATTATTATGAAAAAAAAACAATAAAAGTACACATATCTGGTGTTGCCGCGTCTGGAACGACCTGACCTATATAATTGTCCCACTAGTTAACCCCTTTAGTGAACACGGTAAAAAAAATAAAAAAAAATGAAGCAAAAAACAATGCTTTATCATCATCCCTCCAAACAAAAAATGGAATAACACGTGATCAAAAAGACAAATATAAATAAAAATGGTACCACTGAAAACGTCATCTTGTCCCGCAAAAAACAAGCTGTCATACAGCTCCATAAGCTGAAAAATCTAAAAGTTATAGCTCTCAGAATAAAGCGATGCAAAAAAATATTTTTTTCTATAAAATAGCTTTTATTGTGTAAAAGCGCCAAAACATAGAAAAACTATATAAATGTGGTACCGCTGTAAACGTACTGACCTGAAGAATAAAGCTACCTTATCAACACACGGAACAGCATAAAAAGACCCCATAAAACAATTCCGGAATTGCTGGTTTTTGTTTATTCTGCCTCCCAAAAATCGGAATAGAAAGCGATCAAAAAATGTCACGTACCTGAAAATGGTACCAATAAAAACGTCAACTCATCCCGCAAAAAACAAGCCATCACATAACTCTGTCGGCCAAAATATGGAAAAATTATAGCTCTCAAAATATGTCGATTTACAAAAAAATGCGTCTTTTAGTGTGTGACAGCTGTCAATCATAAAACCCAATATGAGTCTGATATCGCTGTAATCTCACCGACCTGAAGAATAAAGTCGTCTAATCACTTATACCGCACGAGGAACGGTGTAAAAGATAAACTCTAGGGTTAGGGTTGTGTTAGGGTTAGGGTTGGGGTTAGAATTGGGCTAGGGTTTGGGTTAGGATTGGGCTAGGGTTGGGGTTGGGGTTAGGGTTGGGCTAGGGTTAGGATTGGGTTGGTGCTAGGGTTGGGCTAGGGTTAGGGTTGGGCTAGGGTTGGGCTAGGGTTAGGGTTGGGGTTAGAGTTGGGCTAGAGTTGGGGTTGGGGTTAGGGTTGGACTATGGTTAGGGTTGGGATAGGGTTAGGGTTGGGATAGGGTTAGGGTTGGGTTTGGGGTTAGGGTTGGGCTAGGGTTAGGGTTGGGGTTGGGGTTGGGGTTGTATTAGGGTTGGGGTTAGGGTTGGGATTTTTTTCAAAAGTAAAAAAAAAAAGATGATATGGCGACTAGTGTTGAGCGCAAGTGCTCGCCACTTGAGTTTGCATCGAGTGCTCGGCTATGCACTGAGTATCGCGGGTGCTCGAGTGACATGCTCGAATCTCCGCCCCATATGCTTCGCGGCCAGAAAATCCTTGCAGGGATTGATTTCCATGCACGAGCTATCCCCACATGTTTTTTTTTGGGTGTCTAATAACCGTGAAACATGTGGATGGGGACTCGAGCATGTCACTCGAGCACTCGCAATACATGGTGCATACCCAAGTACCCGATGCAAACTCAAGTAGTGAGCACTTACGCTCAAGACTAATGACAACTTATTCAATATGAGGACCTAATGTTATCAAATTCTGTGTCGTATCTCTGAGTTCAAAATGTTCACCTTCCAAAATGGGGTTTCTTGTGGACGGTTTCCACTATTTAGGCACATCAGGGGTCTCCAAACGCGACATGGCGTCCGCTCTCAATTCCAGCCAATTTAGCGTTCAAAAAGTCTCACAGTGCTCCTTCCCTTCTGAACTCTGCCCTGCGCCCAAACACTGTATTTTCCCCACATATGGGGTATTGGCGCACTGAGGAGAAATTGCACAACAGTTTTTGGGGTCTATTTTCTCCGATTACCCTTGTGAAAATAAAAAAATTGGGGCTAAAACATAATTTTTCTGGAAAAAGTTTGATTTTTTTATTTTCACGGCTCCATGTTATAAACTTCTGTAAAGCACTTGGGGGTTCAGGGTGCTCACTACACATCTAGATAAGTTCCCTGAGGGGTCTAGTTTCCAAAATGGTGTTACTTGTGGGGGGTTTCCACTGTTTAGGCACATCAGGGGCTCTACAAACGCAACATGGCGTCCGCTAATTATTCAAGCAAATTTTACATTCAAAAAGTCAAATGGCGCTCCTTCCCTTCCGAACCCTGCCGTGCACCTAAACAGTGGTTTTCTCCCACATATAGGGTATCTGCTTACTCAGGGGAAATTGCACAACAAACTGTATGGTGCAATTTCTCCTGTCACCCTTATGAAAATGCAGAATTGGGGGCTGAAAAAATTTTTGTGGGAAAAATGTGAACATTTTATTTTTACAGCTCCATGTTATAAACTTCCGTGAAGCACCTGGGGGTTCAAGATGCTCACCACACATCTAGATAAGTTCCCTGAGGGGTCTAGTTTCCAAAATGGTGTTACTTGTGGGGGTTTCCACTGTTTAGGCACATCAGGGGCTCTACAAACGCAACATGGCGTCCGCTAATTATTCAAGCAAATTTTACATTCAAAAAGTCAAATGGCGCTCCTTCCCTTCCGAGCCCTGCCGTGCACCTAAACAGTGGTTTTCTCCCACATATAGGGTATCTGCTTACTCAGGGGAAATTGCACAACAAACTGCATGGTGCAATTTCTCCTGTCACCCTTATGAAAATGCAAAATTGGGGGCTGAAAAAATTTTTGTGGGAAAAATGTGAACATTTTATTTTTACAGCTCCATGTTATAAACTTCTGTGAAGCACCTGGGGGTTCAAGGTGCTCACCACACATCTAGATAAGTTCCCTGAGGGGTCTAGTTTCCAAAATGGTGTCACTTGTGTGAGGTTTCCACTGTTTAGGCACATTCCAAAATGGTGTCACTTGTGTGAGGTTTCCACTGTTTAGGCACATCAGGGGCTCTCCAAACGCGACATAATTTAACATTCAAAGAGTCAAATGGCGCTCCTTCCCTTCCGAACCCTGCCATGCGCCCAAACAGTGTTTTTTCCCCACGTATGGGGTATCTGCGCGCTCAGGGGAAATTGAACAACAAATTTTGCGGTCCATTTTTTCCTGTTACCCCTGCGAAAATAAAAAAAATTGTGTCTAAAGTAACATTTTTGTGAAATAAGTTAAATGTTCATTTTTTTCTTCCACGTTCCAAAAATTCCTGTGAAGCACCTGAAGGGTTAATAAAGTTCTTGAATGTGGTTTTCAGCACCTTGATGGGTGCAGTTTTTAGAATGGTGTCACTTTTGGGTATTTTCTGTCATAAAGACCCCTCAAAGTGACTTCAAATGTGATGTGGTCTCTAAAAAAATGGTTTAGTAAATTTTGTTGGAAAAATGAGAAATCACTGGTCAACTTTTAACCCGTATAGCTCCCTAATAAAAAAAAATTAGGTTCCAAAATTGTGCTGATGTAAAGTAGACATGTAGGAAATGTTATTTCATAACTATTTTGTGTGACATATCTCTCTGATTTAAGGCATAAAAATTCAAATTTTGAAATTTGCTAAATTTTCGCCAAATTTCCATTTTTTCACAAATAAACGCAAGTGATATTGAAGACATTTTACCACAATCATGAAGTACAATATGTCATGAAAAAACAATCTCAGAATCAGGGGGATCCGTTGAAGCGTTCCAGAGTAATTACCTCATAAAGTGACAGTGGTCAGAATTGTAAAAATTGGCCTGGTCATTAACGTGCAAACCACCTTCGGTTGTAAAGGGGCTAAATACCAAATACAGTTATTTTGTATATCATAAATAAACCTGCATGTCAAAGCTCAATTGTCATTCACATGTGAGCTGGATATTCTAACAGGCCCAGGGTATTCTTACATTTCCATTTATATGTTGCTATTTCTGCACATCTGCTTCCCAGCAAAATAAACGTTGAAATTCCGTGAAATTTGTTAAATCCAAGCATCCAAACCAAATTGTTTTATTTTAAACCACAAGCTCCTTTCTCTGGCCAACACCTCCCATGCTTCTGGCCAGACTGCACATTTCAGTTTTATAGATTTGCTTCTAGTTTCTGAAAATTTTGTATAATATATGAAAATATTATCTTATTAATAACAGAATTCCTCCTGTGACATAAAAACTGCATAAGTTAAATGTCAGTAATTAAAGTACTCCAAATATATTTATGCTGTTCTTATGGACTTATAAAAGAAGCTTGTTGGTAATCCTGAATATACAAACCAGGCGGCAGCCAAGCTTCAGTAGACAAGGTTGTCTAAGACACTTTGGCATGCCACATTTTCATTGTTAATGAGAATAAGAATGATAATGTTTTACATGGAAGCTCTACATTCATCTTTATATTTTGTTACATTTTAAATAATCATATATCTTTAGGTATAATATGCCAATCTGATGGAAGAATTTTAGAGGTCAACAGAGGGTAGGATTTCTTTGGTAACAATTCTTAAATGCTTAAAGGTGTTGTCCAGTCAAAACCTATAAGTCTGCAGTTGCTCTGTGTGTCACTCTGTGTGACTGCAGACTTATGAATCCTCCCAGTGCATGTGACTCGCCCCCTGGGCCGTGGGGCACTCGGATCCGGGCAATAGGGAGCGATGGGAGTAGTAGTGGCAACCCGATTCCGTGGCTCAGGGTGGTCAGGCCAGTGGTAGTCCGTTATATTGATTATGTCCGACTACGCCACCCGTGGATTGCGGTTATTAGGAACCGCCGCTGCATGCAGACCGCTGGGGCTGATGAAGTGTGCAGCTATGGTAGTGTGACTCCCCATGGGAAGAGTGCGGCCCCAGGGCAGTATAGTGGATGGTGGGAGTGATGGTAGTGCTGGAGGAGCAAGGAGCACACAGACAACAGGTTGCAGTCTAGGGTCTTTACTAAACAGGTAAACTGACCCACAAACAGTCCCAGCTAGGAGGGGACCTGGATGTCTGAGAGCAACGGGGAAATTGGCCCTGGTCAGGGTGAGGGTGTAGGCCTACCGTGCTTTCTGCGCTCCTTCTGGCTATCCCCTCCTTATAGAGTAACAGCCCACGTTTCCGAGCTTCCGTGCTTTCTCGCCTGTATGGCCTGCGACGTGGGTTCCTTTTTGCTCCCAGCCTTGTACGGCTTTACTGGTCCCTTCGGTTGTGGCAGGGCCTCCAGGCTTCTTAGGCCAAGGAATGTACAGTCCCTTGCGGACTGGTTCTCTGCTGGGGGATGTGGAATCCTTCCAGCCTCAGACACCAAAGTCTGGTAAAATTAAGTCTTTTCTCTGCCAAGACAGGCTCTCTTCGCCTCTTGTCTCTGGCTTGTGGCTCTCTCCTACTGCCACACTTCCTCTTAGGTGCAACACAACTTTCTGTTCCTGCTCCACTCTGGGACACGTCTCAGAGCTGAGACAGGCAATCCAGTTCTCCCTAACCCTGTCCCCAGTACCAGCTTTTATAGGGGCAGCCTGCTCCCCCTACTGGCCTGAGACAGGAGGCATTGCATGCTAATGTTCCCCTGACCAGAGAACCTCCCCCTTGCTCTCAGACACAGCTTTATTACACTTGTGGCATCCAGGTAGGGTGACACATTCCCCCCTAGTGAAATTTAGTACTCCGGGACTAAACAATAAACAAAGACAATATGCATAACAATAAAACATTAATAGACAGACGGCGCACAAATTGAGTTCTTTAGGTCACAGTGTGGCCTGTGACCGGGTGTCCATATCACCAAAACAACGGGGAGCCTTAACCAGGTGGGGGTCTGTCCTACCCCAAGTCCTTCACAGTCTTAGTTCATTCCTGGGTTAGGCTCAGAATGCAGTCCATACCAGGTCCCGGTTATACAAAGTCCATAACCTTTGAATCCTTACGGTAGCTGCAAGAAACTGAAACAGCGTATTACCAAACATGCATGTAACTTTGCAAACGATTCAACATTTGGCAACAGGGTTATTTACAATTTAGTACACTCTATATTCTCCAGCGAGCGGGTATCTGCCCCTTTGTGCTCCTGGTTGACCTCCTTAACCCTCTGTCTGGTGGTGGACCAACCTGGCTTTCCCCACTAGCGTTAGGGGTACAGCTACCAGCTGAATGTACAGGTAGGGCAGGCAGCTGTCTGCGGGTTCTTTGGCTTACCGCAGGCATGGCAGGCTCACTGTCAGCAGAGGGTTGACTCTCCTGGGCTGCTGGAACAGGCTCTTCTGCCTCTGGAACCGCTTGCTCCTCTTCACCTTCCGGCTCTGGTGTTGGTTGTTGCTGGGCCGGTTGCAGGAAATGCAGGACGGGTACCACTATGGCATCATTTATGCGAGTCCAGGACTGAGGGAACTCTCCGAGAACGGTGCTGATCATTTCTTCCTTGTCCTCTGCGGGTTCAAGGTCACTCTGATCCTCTTCTGCACTACGGAGTTGCTCGGGGCACCTTTTGAGGTGGTTTCTGGAGACGACACTAGTGGTTTCTCCTCCGTCCTTGGTGATTACGCACACCTTTGGGTTGTCGTGGTCAGACTGCAGTACGGTGTAGGGTTCCCTTTCCCACTGGTCGTCCAACTTATGTAGCCTTCTTTTTCGCTTTAGGACTTGCTCATCAGGTTCTAGGGGACTAGCAGGGGCGTGTTGATTGAAGAGTCTTTCTTGCTTCTCTCTCACCTGGGCCAGGCTCTTCTCCACACTCTCTTGTACCTTCTTGTACTGCAGTTGCCTTTCCGTATCCCAGTCCGCATCCGGGGAGGTGTCCTCAGGTATTAGGACTCCCATCTCCAGGTCTACGGGCAGCTTACCTGGTCTAGCTTGCATCAGGTAAGCCGGGGTGCAGTTTGTAGCGTTCACCGGGATATTGTTGTACATGTCTACCAGGTCCAGCAGTTTTTCTGGCCACAGGCTGCGTTCCTCCAGGGGCAACGTCTTCAGGAGATCAATGACTATATTGTTCATCTTCTCACACATCCCGTTGGTTTGGGGGTGGTAAGGCGTTGTCCGAATCTTCTTACAGCCATAGAGGTTGCAGAACTCCTTGAAGATTTCAGCTTCAAACGCTGGACCCTGGTCTGTCAGGATCTGTTCCGGATACCCGTGTGGACGGCAGAAGTATTGCTGGAAGGCTCTGGCCGCTGTTTGGGCTGTCAAGTCTTTTACCGGGACCACCACTAGAAAACGGGAATAGTGGTCCACGATTGTCAGGGCGTAGATGTATCCTGACCGGCTGGGAGCCAACTTGACATGGTCCAGAGCTACCAGCTCAAGAGGCTGCGTGGTGACGATGGGCCTCAAGGGTGTCTTCTGGCTGGTACTGTCCTTCCTCCGTAGGTGACAAGGGCCACAGTCTCTGCACCATTTTTCCACAGCTCCTCTCATGCCGACCCAAAAGAACCTTCCTCTTAGTAGGAACTCCAGTTTCTTCCAACCGAAGTGTCCCGCTCTGTCATGGTAAGCCCCCAGGACCATAGCTGCATCTCGCCTTGGGACCACGACTTGCCAGGTCAGCTCGTGCGTCCGGTGGTTAACAATCCTTCTGCACAACTTGCCTTCGTAGAGGAACAGCTTGCTCTTCTCCTTCCATAGCTGCTTGGCTTCCTCTGGGGCATCTGGATCTAGGCGGGCGTCTTCCCGGGTCAGCAGATCTTTCACCAGGCGGACTGCAGGGTCACTATCTTGGGTCTCGGCCCAGCTGTGGTGAGGTAGGGGATCCATCATCACAGTTGTTAGATCCTCCTCCTTCACGCGGTGAGAGTGTTGAGCGGCTCCATACCGGTGAAACGCGGGGAGTTCTACCTCCTCCAGCTCTTCTGGGTCTTCGTCGCCTTCAGGTAAGTGAGGCATCCTTGATAGGGCGTCCGCGTTGGCGTTGGTTTTGCCTGCCCGGTACTTGATCACGAAGTCATAGTTGGAGAGACGGGCCATCCACCGCTGTTCCAGGGCACCCAGTCTTGCATTGTCCAGGTGTGTCAACGGGTTGTTGTCCGTGTACACGGTGAACTTTGCGGAGGCCAGGTAATGCTTGAAGCGTTCCGTCACGGCCCACACCACTGCCAAGAATTCTAGCTTGAAGGAGCTGTAATTCTCCGGGTTCCTCTCAGTGGGTCTCAGCTTCCGGCTGGCGTATGCGATCACCCGTTCTCTGCCCTGTTGGTTTTGGGACAGTACGGCTCCCAGTCCCACATTACTGGCGTGTGTGTGAAGGATAAAAGGCTGGCCATAATCAGGGTAGGCCAGGATCTCATCCCCCGTGAGGGCCATCTTTAGCTGGCGGAAGGACTCCTCTTCCGGTTTATCCCACTTGAAGGGTGGCTTTTGACTTCTGGACTTGGACTGTCCGATCAGGAGGTCCTGCATAGGAGCTGCCATCTTAGTGAACCCGGGGATGAACCTTCGGTAGTAGCCTACCAACCCGAGAAACTGTCTCACCTCTTTGATGTTCGAGGGGCTTGGCCAGCTCTTGATTGCCGTGACCTTGTCAGGGTCGGGGGCCACTCCTTCCGCGCTTACCACGTGCCCTAGGTACTGGACCTTTGGTTTCAGCAGGTGACACTTCGATGGTTTTACCTTCAGGCCATAGCCTGCCAGGGCTTCGAACACCTCGGCGAGGTGCTTTAGGTGGTCCTCGTAGGTTTTCGAATAGACTATCACGTCGTCCAGGTAAAGGAGGACCGTCTCGAAGTTTCGGTGCCCTAGACAGCATTCCATCAGCCGCTGGAAGGTCCCTGGTGCATTGCAGAGCCCGAAAGGCATACAGTTGAACTCACTCAGTCCCATCGGGGTGGTGAAGGCGGTCTTCTCCTTGTCAGCCTCTGCCACAGGAACCTGCCAGTACCCGCTAGTAAGGTCCAAAGTAGAAAAGAAGTTAGCAGATTTTAGTGCGGCTAAAGACTCTTCTATTCTAGGCAGCGGATATGCGTCTTTCTGGGTGATACGGTTGATTTGTCTATAGTCCACGCACATTCTCATGGTGCCGTCTTTCTTTTTGACCAGAACCAAGGGGGCTGCCCAGGGGCTACTGCTGTCTCTAATGACCCCAGCTTCTTTCATCTCCCTTAGCATACCCTTGGCGTTCTGATAATGTGCAGAGGGTACAGGTCTGTGCCTCTCTTTTATTGGTGGGTGGCTCCCTGTGGGGATGTGGTGTTCTATCCCTTTTACTCTGCCGAAGTCTAGCGGGTGCTTACTAAAGACTCTCTCGTACTCCCGTACCACTCGGTAGACTCCTTGTTTTTGGTGCAGGGGAGTGGAGTCAGCACCCACGTGGAGTTTCTGGCACCAGTCCTCCTTTTATTTCTGGGAGCCATTACCCTCCGCCTGAGGAGATGGAGGCAAGGGTTCCACGGCCCTGATAGCTTGGTGTTCGACGACAAACAGTTTGGCGAGTGTAGCGTACCTGGGTAAGTGTACTTCCCTCTCCCCAATGTTGAGGATGCGGACGGGCACCCTCCCATGACGGACATCAACCACCCCCCGGGCTGCCAAAATGGTGGGCCTGCTGTCTGTGTACACGGGTTCTACCATGGCTTGGTAGTCTCTACCTCTCAACCCGATTGCAGTCCGACACCAGATCATCATTTCACTTTTGGGAGGCATGGAAATGGGGAATGGATCACTGAGTCTTACGCTACTGATCTCACCACCAGACAGTTCTACCTGCTGCCGTCTCATCAGGGCTTTTATCTCCTTGTTGAGGACTCTCTGTTGGCTGGAACTAGCATTCACCGCCACCTGTTGTAGAATTACAATTACTTCTGAAAGACAATTTTCAATTATGTTAGTACCCACAGTTATTTTAGGGTCACTTTCATGACGGTCAATGTCCACAATAATCACTCCCTGTGCCGGCAGTTCAACTTTACCAATTTTAATGGTCATCTCCTTGAACCCCATCTGCGGCACGGGTAAGCCATTACTGGCGATGATGCTCAAGTTACTGTCTGGATACCGTGTGATATCAGCATCAGTCCAATACTGCTTAAAAAGTACATAAGGGATTGTGGTTACTTGCGACCCAGTATCCAGCAAGGCGCTCATGGGGATACCGTCCAGCACCACGGGTAAAACCGGGCGCCCCCCAACGTACTTATCACGCCAATTATAAGGGCCTGGTGATCTTATGCCTGGGGGTCGGCCCTCTGCCCCAGGTTGGACCCGTTTAAATTACAGTACCTGGAAATGTGTCCGGGCTGGTTGCATCGACGGCAAATGGGCTGTCCATCCTCTGCGTAGCGGTCTGTGGGCCTCCCTTGGAACTACGGGATCCTCCTCTGTCGACGCAACGGGACATCCTCCGGACTTGAAGCCAGATTGATGGGTCTTGACGGGTCCACTTGCAACGCCTGGACGGTCCTGGTCAACGCCGCGACGCTCCTGGTCAGCTCCTGGACTTGGTGGTGCAGGCCTTTCGACGGGGCTTGGTTCAGGGCCTGTGCATCAGCCTCCACGGAGTCCATAGAGGAGGGCGCCGCCTCCTGGTGGTAGGAGATAGCAGGGCACCGGGGGTTTATAGCGCCCTGGTTGCAGATTCACGGAGCACCCTTATGGCCCTGTCCTTAAATTGGGCAAAGGTCAGGTCGGGGTTCTGGAAGAACATGAGGCGCAGCTGGGCCCTGTGGGCGCTGGACAGCAGACCCTCTATGAATTGTTCTGTTAGCAGCTTATCGGTTTCCTGCACACTGCCAGGGTCAGTTTGTTGAATAGCCCTCAAGGCTTCCTGCAGATTTAGGGCATAGTCTCTGATGCTGTCCTGTGCCCGCTGCTTACATCCATAGAACCTCATTTTAATTTCAGCGGAGGTACGTGTATCAAAGGTACCCCGCAGCCGGGCCAGAATACCCTTCACAGTCCCTTTCTCCTCAATGGGCCATGATTTTACCTCCCTTTGGGCTGCGCCAGTTAACTGCCCTGTCAATATGCTGACCTTCTGTTCCTCTGTAAGGGGGTAAACTTGGAAAAAACTATACAGTCTTTCCTTGAAGTCAGTTAGGGCATGGGGCTCCCCTGAGTATTTGGGCAGCCAGGCCGCTCCAGGGATGTAGGGCAAGGAAAAGGGCATCACCGCTGCTGCAGCTGCGTTGGTGGTAGTGGGTGCCTCTGTGTCCGACATCTTCCTCCCCCCCTAGTGAAGTGTGGCCTACCTTCCGACGATCCTCTTCTGTAGGCCGCGGCTCCGCTGCTGCTCTGGACGAGGACCTGGCGTCGCACTCCGATGACGTCAGCGTCGCTCTCTCTCCCTTCCAGGACCTTGCGCAGCGTCGGTGCGTGGGGCGGAGCTTCGGATCTCGCGCGGTTTTGACCTCCACGCCCCTCTTCTTCCCGCGCGGCATCCTGAAGATGGCGTCCGATGGCGGGAAGACGGCAGAAGACGGCGGGAAACGGTCCAAGATGGCGTCTGATGGCGGGAATCGGCTCCGGATGGCGGGAAACGACTCCGGACGGCGGGAAACGGTCCGAGATGGCGTCTGATGGCGGGAAACTTCTCCACAGGTAAGTTTACAACAGTCTTTTTCAGGCACGCAGTACCCGGTGGTTGCGGGCACGAAATCCTGCCGACTACGCCAAAGCTGACTCGCCCCCTGGGTCGTGGGGCACTCGGATCCGGGCAATAGGGAGCGATGGGAGTAGTAGTGGCAACCCGGTTCCGTGGCTCAGGGTGGTCAGGCCAGTGGTAGTCCGTTATATTGATTATGTCCGACTACGCCACCCGTGGATTGCGGTTATTAGGAACCGCCGCTGCATGCAGACCGCTGGGGCTGATGAAGTGTGCAGCTATGGTAGTGTGACTCCCCACGGGAAGAGTGCGGCCCCAGGGCAGTATAGTGGATGGTGGGAGTGATGGTAGTGCTGGAGGAGCAAGGAGCACACAGACAACAGGTTGCAGTCCAGGGTCTTTACTAAACAGGTAAACTGACCCACAAACAGTCCCAGCTAGGAGGGGACCTGGATGTCTGAGAGCAACGGGGAAATTGGCCCTGGTCAGGGTGAGGGTGTAGGCCTACCGTGCTTTCTGCGCTCCTTCTGGCTATCCCCTCCTTATAGAGTAACAGCCCACGTTTCCGAGCTTCCGTGCTTTCTCGCCTGTATGGCCTGCGACGTGGGTTCCTTTTGCTCCCAGCCTTGTACGGCTTTACTGGTCCCTTCGGTTGTGGCAGGGCCTCCAGGCTTCTTAGGCCAAGGAATGTACAGTCCCTTGCGGACTGGTTCTCTGCTGGGGGATGTGGAATCCTTCCAGCCTCAGACACCAAAGTCTGGTAAAATTAAGTCTTTTCTCTGCAAAGACAGGCTCTCTTCGCCTCTTGTCTCTGGCTTGTGGCTCTCTCCTACTGCCACACTTCCTCTTAGGTGCAACACAACTTTCTGTCCCTGCTCCACTCTGGGATACGTCTCAGAGCTGAGACAGGCAATCCAGTTCTCCCTAACCCTGTCCCCAGTACCAGCTTTTATAGGGGCAGCCTGCTCCCCCTACTGGCCTGAGACAGGAGGCATTGCATGCTAATGTTCCCCTGACCAGAGAACCTCCCCCTTGCTCTCAGACACAGCTTTATTACACTTGTGGCATCCAGGTAGGGTGACACACATGCACTGTGCGCTGCGGGGGTTCACCTGTTTCAGAACCCGGCACAGGAGTGTATGTATGAGTTGTAAATACTCCCAGCCAGTGGGCACGGCCTCGCTTCATACACTTGTATGGAGCGAGGCCACGCCCCATGCAGTGATGCAGGCGGCCAGTGGGTGTGTCCAACTAGAGGGTGCAGCCTCAACCTAGCGACAATGGACTCCACAGACTCCATGACAGCCAGAGAAACGTCCCAAACGATTTGGAATTAAGGTAAGATTTTTTTTTATTTTTTTTTAAATGTGTTCCTCTATTACTTTTTCCTATGCTCTTCTCCTCTGGACTACCCGTTTCCCGCACTTTTCCTTCTTATACCTCTCTTCCCCCATCTCCACCCCGTCCCAATGCCCGTCCTTCCTGACCTCTACCCAATCCCGATCATTGAGATTCAAATTACACCCTGCTGGTCCATCCCGGTCATGTGGGGCTTCCTTCTAGGTTGCCCTGCCTCCAGCCCCTTTCTTTCTCTGGACAGTTGGTCAGTTACCCAGCAGTCATTTGGCACAACATAAATTAGTTGGAACTCGGATGGAGGGTGAGTAGCTTCATCCTTTTTTTACTCATCAAAGTTGCTGTGAAAGATCTTTAGCACAGATTAGTTTAGGATTATGCATCAATTTAGCACTATTTTCCCTAATTGCTTCCATTTACTACACTACACTAATGTACTAAATTACAATATAAATTACTTTTAACCAAATTGTCATAGGTCTTCAGAAGATTACATTACATATTTGCAACTAGTTTTACTCCTGAACAGAATAATAAATAAGCCTAAGGCCATGTTCCCATGCATTTGGTCAGTATTTTACATCAGTATTTGTAAGCCAAAACCAGGAGTGGGTGAAAAATTCAGAAGTGGCGACGTGTTTCTATTTTTCTCTGATCGTTCCACTCCCAATTTTGGCTTACAAATATTGATGAAAAATACTGACCAAATACTGAATGTAGGAATGTATCCTAATTCTGATAATGGGGAAATAAAGTCCAGTAAAGAATTACAGCGCATGACATCCCATGCAGCATTGTGCTTTGTGAGTAAACAGAGGTGGATTATCTATTTTCTACACGCACGCACAGTAATGGCATTTTTCTCATTTATTGTATCCTGCTTCTGCAGAATATATTTTACTGAAGTAATATGTGGTCTTAATGAGCAATGCTGATGACTGTGACAGTTAATAGTTTCACTCTATGGGCCATTGCACTGTATTCCAGAGAAAAGAGTGTAAGGAGATGGACATTGTCACATCTCCACTAGAACCTGCTCCTGCGACTTCTGCTTCTATCACCAAGCGCCGCCATATTCACTCTGCGGGCAGCACTGGTAATAGGAAAGTCAGAACCAGAAGCTCTGGACGGGCAGTCTCTGTCCAGTCACTAAGGTTAGGGTGGCTGGGACCTATAGTGCCATCCACTCCGCAGTATGGGTGTGTGTGCTTCCAGATGAAGTTATCAGCTCCCTGCTCAAGCCAGGAGAGCACCACACCCTACTAAAGCTTACAGCTTACTGCTGGAAGCTGCCAGATATAGCTTAGTGTTTCCTGGCTAGGTGTTCGGTTTCTCCTCCTGGATTGTTCAGTGTATTCCTGTTTTGACCCCGGATTGTTTCTGATTATTCTTACGGATCCTGATTTTGTCCTTGACATGACCTCTCGGCTCTGACCCTGCTAGGTGACCTTTCCTACCTCTGGACGGCAGCCCTTCCATGGTAGCATTCTACTGAGTCCTATTGTAAAACCAGATCCCTGTACAGAGGTTAAATTGTGCTGGGATTTCTCTGGAGTCTGACAGACAGGGTGGCTTGTGCCAAGTCTGTCCGAGGCAGCCTTTTAAACCTGTGGCCTCAGGCAAACGTTACAGACATGTTGCCCATGTTCCTCCTTGAAGAAACAAGTTTATTGTTGTAATTTGTTGTGTGATGTGTAGTGTGAATTGTGATATGTGTTCAAGGTGTTAGTAGGAACGGTAAAGTGCATAGTTTAACAATAGGGATAGTGAGAGTTAATGTGTTGGGACTAGCCCAGAGGGGGAGACGGAAATTGAAGGAAAAGTGACAGTTTTCCTGTCAGGAGTCAGATAGGGCCTGGAATGCATAGTAAGTGGAGCTAAGGTCCAATGTGAACAGTGCTGCATTTTGGGTATCCCTAAGCAAGAGGAGACAGAATGATCGACTGGAGACAGGTCCTGGTAGAGAATGCCTAGACACAAGGCCCAGAGTTTATAACTCTTGAAAGTAATGGGCCTAAACCAGGACTGAGTATGTGAGACAAAGGGTCCCGGGTGTGAGTTCCAAAGCATCAGCCTTACTGGTCAATATTGGGACCCTTAAGAGGGAAGGAAGGCACGGAACCACAGGACCAGTATATGACTCTTGCTAAGCAGGACTGTAGTGTCAAGCTGTGTTTTGGTGAAGTAGATGAAGACCAGTAAAAAGAGCAAAGAGGAAAGGTGAAGATAGAGAACAAGAGAGAAAAGAAAAAAGAAAACTATGTGGAAAATGCTTTGAGTTGGAAAGAAAATGTTAGTAAGACTGTTTACCCACTATCTCTTTTATATATTCCCTACCAAGTTTTCGTTCAGTAAAAGGTTTATTTTTGACTGGTGGTCTCCTTCATTGAACTGTCCAAAACCTGATCCTGGCAAACCAGTAACATTGGTTATATGCAGCCTTCACGGGCGTAGCGCCCTCACAGAACACGTCCACACACCCAGCCAGGAACTCCACTTTCATGTAATGTGCTGGGGTGTAACAGACGGGTACCTCGCCCACGGCTACCACCCCGTGCCATGTTACAAGATCATAAAGAGAATTATGTAACATCCCAAGTTAGCAATACACACTCAACACACTTATTTAAATGGCCTTTACACTCGCTATTTAAAATAGCTTTCTCTTGTCTATGGAGATGTATACAAGTGCATAAAATCATAATTAATAACGATCCCCACTGCGTCCTACTGTTTACTGTCCTAATTTCTGCTCAAGCACAAAAGATTTGATAGCTCATTTTTATGGTCACAAAGGGGATCATCCTATCACTCTGCCTGGGCAATGAATGACATGAGCAGCAGATTTATTATTACTGGCATATTCACAAGCTCTGCCACTATGTAAAAACTGGCATTAATTTGAGTGATGCCTAGAGCATATTTATAAAACTGTTACATGACTCATGATTAGTGTTGAGCGATACCTTCCGATATCAGGAAATATCGTATCGGATTGGATCAGGCCGATACCCAAAAAGTATCGGATATCGCCGATTCCGATACCGGAAACCAATGCAAGTCAATGGGACACAAATATCGGAATGAAAATAAACCCTTTCTTTCCTTGTTGGTTAATTCTACATGAAGTAAAACAACTAAGAATAATGTAGAATGACATGAAAAGCCGGCAATTCATCAGCGACATTCACCGGTACCCGACAATTTACAACAGAAAGAATAGAGCATCACACATAGATTAGGTAGATAGAACCATGTCAGTCACATATATATGAAGTACAGTGACAGTGTTGCTTACAGAACTTGTCATTTAGTGTAAAGGATTTATTTAAAAAAATATTAGTGTTTTCGTGCACCGTCTCTTTAAAAAAGCCGGCCGGCAATTCAGCATCGGTACCCGACAATTTATAACAGAAATAATAGAGCTTCACACATAGATTAGATAGATAGAAACATGTCAGTCACATATATATGAAGTACAGTAACAGTGTTGATTACTGTACTTGTCATTTAGTGTTAAAATAAAGGATTTATTTAAAAAAAAATTGGCGTGGGGTTCCCCTTAATTTTAGGCTCTAGCGGAGGTTAAGCAGACAGCTGGGGCAAATGTTTGAAGCCTGGGAAGGGGGTAATACCCACGGAGCTTCCCAGGCTACTAATATCAGCCCCCAGCTGAATACCTAGCCTTTACTAGCTATTAAAATGGGGGAACCCCCCAAAAAAAATAACGTGGGGTCCCCCCTAATTTAATAGCTAGCAAAGGCTAGGCAGACAGCTGGGGGCTGATTTTAATAGCCCAGGAAGGGTGCCATGAATATTGGCCCCCTCCCAGGCTAGAAACACCAGCTGTCAGCCGCCCCAGAAATGGCGCATCCATAGGATGCGCCAATTCTGGCACTTAGCCTCGCTCTTCCCACTGCCCTGTAGCGGTGGCAGTGGGGTAATAGGGCTGGGGTTGATGTCAGCTTATAATGCCAGCTGACATCAAGCCCAGATTAGTAATGGAGAGGCGTCTATAAGACACCCCCATTACTAACCCCATAGTCAAAGTTAAAGAAAAACACAAACACCCAGAATAAAGTCCTTTAATTGAAATAAACACACAATTCTTTATTGTTCTAAATTAAACCATACTTACAGTCACGCCCATTCCAGCTGAAGCCAACGATCTCCTGCAATAAAAGAAAAATAATAAAGCAACCTCATCCTTACCTTTCCATGGTTCCCACGACAGCTTCAGCTCTGCTACATCGAGATGACAGGCTGGACCGCAGCAGAACGCTGCCATCCAGCCTGTCATCCCGCAGACACTGAGAAGCACAGGCATGCTTGCGCTCCTCAGTGTCTGGCTGTGACGGCATAAAGATGAGCCGAGGTCATGTCCAATGAACTCAGCTCACCTCATGCACGTCACTGACAGCGTGGGAAAATTCTCCTGCACTCAGCGCTTCAGCATGAGAATTCTCCCACGCTGTCAGTGACATACATGAGGTGAGGTCATGTCCAATGAACTCAGCTCACCTCATGTACGTCACTGACAGCGTGGGAAAATTCTCACGCTGAAGCGCTGAGTGCAGGAGAATTTTCCCACGCTGTCAGTGACGTGCATGAGGTGAGCTGAGTTCATTGGACATGACCTCACCTCATGCACGTCACTGACAGCGTGGGAAAATTCTCCTGCACTCAGCGCTTCAGCGTGAGAATTTTCCCACGCTGTCAGTGACGTGCATGAGGTGAGCTGAGTTCATTGGACATGACCTCGGCTCATCTTTATGCCGTCACAGCGAGACACTGAGGAGCGCAAGCATGCCTGTGCTTCTCAGTGTCTGCGGGATGACAGGCTGGATGGCAGCGTTCTGCTGCGGTCCAGCCTGTCATCTCGATGTAGCAGAGCTGAAGCTGTCGTGGGAGCCACGGAAAGGTAAGGATGAGGTTGCTTTATTATTTTACTTTTATTGAAGGAGATCATTGGCTTCAGCTGGAATGGGCGTGACTGTAAGTATGGTTTAATTTAGAACAATAAAGAATTGTGTGTTTATTTCAATTAAAGGACTTTATTCTGGGTGTTGTGTTTTTTTAAATACTTTACTAGAAATTCATGGTGGTCATGTCTAATATTGGCGTGACCCCATGAATTTCGGGCTTAGGGCCAGCTGATAATGCCAAGCTGGCCTTAACCCCTTTATTACCCAGTGAGCCACCGCACCAGGGCCCTGGATGAGTTGGGTACAGCGCCAGAAGATGGCGCTTCTATGAACGCGCCATTTTCCGGGGCGGCTGCGGACTGCAATTTGCAGCGGGTGGGGCCCATAAAGCTTGGGCCTCCCTGCGCTGCAGATTCCAGCCCCCAGCTGCCTAGTTGTACCTGGCTGGACACAAAAATAGGGCGAAGCCCCACGTATTTTTTTTTTTAATTATTTCATGAAATTCATGGAATAATTAAGAAAAAAAGGGCTTCCCTATATTGTTGTGTCCGGCCAGGTACAAATAGGCAGCTGGTGGTTGGGGGCAGCCCGTTCCTGCCTGCTGTACCTGACTGGACACAAATATAGGGCGAAGCCCCACATCAATTTTTTTTAATTATTTCATGAATTTCCTGAAATAATTAAAAAAAAAAAAACGTGGAGCTTCTCCCTATTTTTGTGTCCAGCCAGGTACAACTAGGCAGCTGGGGGATGGAATCTGCAGCGCAGGGAGGCCCAAGCTTTCTGCCCCCCCCCACTGAAAATTGTAGTCTGCAGCCGCCCGGAAAATGGCGCGTTCATAGAAGCTGGATGCTGTACCTGGCTGGCATACAAAAATATGACGAAGCCCACGTCAAAAGTTTTGGGAAAAATTAATTAAAAAATAAATAATAATTTAGGGACTGCATCTTTATTAACTCCTCAAATGTCATTTAGTGTTAAAATAAAGGATTTATTTTTAAAAAAAATGGCGTGGGATCCCCCATAATTTTAGTCTCTAGCGGAGGTTAAGCAGACGGCTGGGGCAGATGTTTGAAGCCTGGGAAGGGGGTAATACCCACGGAGCTTCCCAGACTACTAATATCAGCCCCCAGCTGAATACCTAGCCTTTACTAGCTATTAAAATGGGGGACCCCCCCCAAAAAAATGACGTGGGGTTCCCCCTATTTTAATAGCTAGCAAAGGCTAGGCAGACAGCTGGGGGCTGATATTAATAGCCCAGGAAGGGTGCTATGAATAATGGCCCCCTCCCAGGCTAGAAACACCAGCCGTCAGCCGCCCCAGAAATGGCGCATCCATATGATGCGCCCATTCTGGCACTTAGCCTCGCTCTTCCACGCTGCCCTGGTGCGGTGGCAGGGGGTAATAGTGGTGGGGTTCATGTCAGCGCCAGCTGCCATGAAGCCCAGGTTAGTAATGATGGGCGTCTATAAGACACCCCCATTACTAACCTACAAAGTGTTAAAAAGAAAACACACACTACACCCAGAAAAAAATAATTTATTTGAAATAAAACAGACCATTTTATTTAATTCTTAGTTTACTAAAAATAATAGTTACCTGTCCACGTTCCTGCGCTGATCTCCCATGCACAGCTGTCACATCTGGAGATGGTGACAGCTGTGCATGGCTGCTGTAAGCTCACGCTGCCGGGAACACGTCCGCTCCCGGCAGCGGGAGCCCCTGACTGAGGTCACCGGAGTGCATTCAGTCAGCGCTGCTCCGGAGACCTCCTTTACGGCAGTGCAGTACCGTGGGAATTTCTCACGATACAGCAGGGCCGTAAAGGAGCTAACCGGAGCAGCGCTGCCTGAACTCCGGTGAACCCTTACGGCCCCGTCATTCTAGCGGCGGCGGCGGTTCAGAGCGGTCACATTCTATGTGGCTTCTCTGAACTGGAGATCTTCGTGGGACACTCGTGGACTGCTACGGAGGGGTAAGGATAAGGTTGTGGTTTATTATTTTATATTTTATTACAGGAGATCCATGGCTTCGGGGAATTAGGTGTCTAGGTGAGTATAGGTGTAGTTTTTTATTTTTTACTTTATTTTAGGTGGTGATCGGCGGGGACAGGTAATGTATGAACTAATTTATTGTAGGTAACCACTGGCCACCAATGACATGTATTTAAAATTTATTGGGGCACAGTAGGGCAATTTAAATAGCAGGATCAGGCTGATGGGAACTACTGCTCCCATCGAGCTGATCCTGCTGGCACGAGTGGACGGGGGACAGACATAGGCCGATGGGAGTAGTAGTGTCTCATCGGCCTATGTCTGCCTGCACGCACAGACACCGCGCACACCCGCACAAACATCGCACAGACACCCCGCACACACACGCAGACATCGCACACACACCCCGCACACTCCCGCAGACATCGCACACACACCCCACACACACACGCACAGACACCCGCACACACACTAATCATGACCGGTCTGATGGTCTGGGAGGTGAGGCTGACCTGTGCGGCCGTGGGAAAGTTCATGTGAGTTCATGCAGTCAAGCATGAACTCACATGAACCCTCTGAGGGCACCGCAGCGACTTCAAATGAACAGCTGATCGGCATCACCTGATACCTCAGCTGTTCATTTGAAATAACCGGCGGGAAAGCGCAGCACAGAACGGGAAAGCCGGCGGTGAAGTCTTTTCACTGCCGGCTTCCCCGCCTGGGTCCTTCGCTCCTTGGTGCTGCGCTCCCTGCCCGGTCCTAACTTACGATCGGGATGGGAGGTGGCTAGGGGAGCGGAGGATCGGGGTGGGAGGCTGCGGGGAAGCAGTATGGGGCTGTGTGATTGTTTAAAAGCCGGCGGCTTTTTACCGCCTGCCGGCTTTTAAACAATCAGGAGAATTCTCCCCCGCTGGGATGGCATTCTGATGACAGGCTGGATCGCGCTGCCATCCAACTTGTCATCCTTCACAGACACTGCAGAGCTCAGGCATTATGGGAACTTCCGATTCCGGTATTCGATATTGTAAAAGTATCGGAATTAAGTATCGGAATTCCGATACCGCGAATATCGGCCGATACCCGATATTTCAGTATCGGAATGCTCAACACTACTCATGATGAATGTCTCCAATAACTAAAGACTGTTGTGAAGCAGACACAGCACCAGCTCTGACCTTTCATTTATTTGTTCATTCATAAAGTTAGACAAAATGTGCAAAAATTTTTAACAGCTTTTACCAGTGAACCATACCCCTTTTAGTTGCAGATTTTAGCTTTCAGCAGAATCTTCAGCAGTCAGAAATTGTGGGATAATGAACTATTTTACTTGGGACATACAGCAACCATTATGTATTTCAACACAAAAAAAGTCAGGTCATATACAGTATTACAGTCTAGAGCAGGAGTCACAAATTTGCCCAGGTAAATGAGCTGCACCTAGAAAAAAATTGAATTTGACGGACTGCATTCTTTGCAAGACAAGATGAGGTTTTCCGTGATACCATTTTTTTCTATAAATTTTTTTTTTCATTTTTTTAGTACATTTTTTTGTTTCAGTATAATGAATACGTTTTTTTTTTACATCGTATGTGTTATGGTACAGTTTTATAACTTTTGTTGTTCTTGGCAGCATTTTTTTGGGACAAAATATTTTTCTTATACTTTCTATACTGATGAGACGTGAGAGACACTAAATGGACCAGGTGAATGAGCCTGTGGTTGGATCAGTAATGGGCGCAGACCTCCACTTCAACTTAGACGCCAGCAAGGTGGAGGTGGCGTACTGCTATGGTCTGGTAGGTATTATTAAAAATGAGCTAGTTGGACGTTTTTGAGTTCAAGATGGACTCAAAATCAACTCTCAAACCTACTGTCAGTTTTTAGAAGACACTTTCTTAAAGCAGTGGTATAGGAAATAGTCTGCATTGTTCAAGAAAACCATGATTTTTGTGCATGACAATGCAGGCCTAAACTCTATTGAACACTTGTGGGCCCTTCTTAAACCAGAGATTTACAGTGAAGGAAATAGTACATCTCTCTGAGCAATGTCTGGGAGGCCGTAGTTGGAGCTGCCCAAAAAGTTGATCATCAACAGATTAAAAAACTGACAGACTCTATGGATGGAGTTTATGACTGTTAATTGAAAAGAAGGGTGATTATATTGGTCACTGATATTTTTTTTATTTATCTTTGTACATTTTGAGTTGTTTGGTTATTATTCTCACTTTAAAAGATAAAAATATAAAATTGAGATGGGAAAATTAACATTTTTCATTTGGTTGCATAATAATTCTACACAATAATAATTCCCCAATAATTCTGCACACAAAAGTATTCTGCTAAGAAAGACAAAACCTCACTTTCTTAAATATTCAGGTATCAGGTTTATTAACCTTTTAAATTCACCAACGTAGTTCAATAATAAAACGAGTCATCAAAAATACAAATTGCTAATAATTCTACACACCGTGTAAGCAGCCGCTCACAAACAATGGGAGCACTGAAATAGTATTCTGCAGATATACAGGGACCATAAAATCTCTATAAGGGTATGTGTCCATGTTAAGTATTTGGTGCAGAAATTTTTGCACCATTTCTGCACCTCTTGGCAGGAAAAACACAGTGTAAAATACGTGCATTTTTGCCTCGTTTATATGCATTTTTTACACGTTTTTACATGTGGTTTTGCGCGGCTTTTTTCCCCACTCTTTAGTATGGGTGAAATCTGCGGCAAAAATGCTGAAAGAACGGACATGCTGCAGATATAAATTTGCACCAAACCTGCAATTCACAAATAAGCAACGTGTGCATGACACGTTGTTGAGGGAGGGCAATAACCCTTCACGGTTGACCAAGTGAGTGTCAAATTATTATGTTGATTGCGCAATCCACAGAAAACCAAACGGAGGCAATGCGTGCTCTGTATTGGGAGGATTCAAAGAATCTCTGATCCCGTTTATTTTGCTTAGCATTTTATATTGTTTTGAGTTTATTAATGTCCAATCATCTACTGCCGTACTACAAGCTTGAACCAATGTTAGTACAATTATTACAGAAACACATTTATGGTCATATTAACATCGTTAGTTCGAAGCACTATGGAAATTTTACAAGGTCAATCCTGGCCTAAACTAGTTAGATAACAGGAGCGGAGTGTCTGACAAAATACAAAATGTTCTTGTGAGAAAAAGTTTGTGGGAAAGATGCATGTGAACAGAAGAAAAGAAGGAAAGAATGTATGTTATGCAAAGAGTGATAATAGCATGATTTTAAAGCAAGCAGACAAAATGGAGTTGCTCTAGCATGAGTATCAATATGTCCTTTACATTCCCCCCTAAAAATTATGTTATTATCAACAATAGAGGTGCTATCCCAGGGTCATGCTTTGAGCTTGAGGGACATTGGTCTTCACTCAATTAGTGCCCTTGTTACCAATCGAGGCTGTCGCGCATGTCCATCCCCCCTTGTTAGTTGATATAATCATTAAGCTCTGATCTTCAGATGTGAGATTGGTTGGGGCAAGCGGGTAAAGGTCATCATTCCCTTGTCATCCAGGGCCTCAATGCTGGTTACATCTGGGAGGTCTGTGTATAGTAGCACTGGATGTTGGTTGACAGCGTCCTCCTTGCTCCTCTCTGATGACTGGCAGACTTTCCTCATGCAAAATGTGATTCTCATTCACTTTGCTGGCATCAGGAATCCCTTCAGGTTTTGTGACAAATGTGCGCAGAAAAACGCAATAAAAACGCAATGTGTGCGCACAGCCTAATATTATCAGATACATATATATTTATACATATATGATATAACCAGATTCTGACATTAATTCGTAGACAGGATCAGGCGTGACATTTTTCATATTCATACTTGTTAATAGCAAAACTATTTCATGATTTGGAGCAACTTTTCCTATACAAATATCAAGGAAATGTATGTGCAATAATATATAATTCACTGTAAGTAAGGCGTGTTATCTTGAGTCATAAACACTTAATATTGTAGCAAACCTCCAGGTCCCTTGTAGAATTCATATATTTTTTCGATATACTACAGTACATACTATATTCATTTCACAATGAGACTAGTGATGACTTTGTTATGTCACACTACATAATAGTTTCCAGTAGAAAGTGTTTAAGTTGGTGGTTTGAAGTTTGAGGTATCCGTGCCTCCTGAAAAACAGAAAATGTGAAACTTTTTTTCGTCTGGAAGAAGGATCTGTCGCCCTACATTCAGGGTTCCAGACTACGAATTTATTTCTCCTTAATCATCAATCACAGTGACAAGCAGAGAGATGAAAAGTTCTGCCCAGAGTCTTCTGATAAATCTTGTCCACAGGCGGAAACTGCAGAACATTGCAGGCACCATCTCACTAGAAGATGACATCTGCAGAGAGTAAATCATGACAACAAATACTTTATGGAGGTGAGCAATGCAACTCATCCATGATGGTACAAAGAGTATTGCACCTTTTATGACCTGAAGCTGACAGAATGAAAATAAAATGTTTACAGGCCATTCTGTATTTCCTGATCATCCAGCTAATGTCACTACTAACATCAAGTAGATAGATTGCTCTCTCAACACACAAGCTGAATCAATGCATGCAATTTCCCAGAGATTATTGCAGAATAAACCAGAGAACTAAGATATAATGATTTCCTTTTTCCTTTTATTATATTATTATTGCAATGTGTTACAATATTACAAATAATTCCATAAAATGTATTTTGTATCGTCGGGTAGAGAGTGTAATTATAACTTAGTTGTTAGGACTTTTCGGACCACGAGGAGAGAAATTTCCCCCTGAAAATATTGAACTATTTGGTGTTTAACTTAGACAGAATAATATTATGTCTTATGTGATACATCTCCGTTCGCTTTTCATGTTGCATAGAGCTGTAATACAACATCCGTAGTAGAGTATTAATCTCTACAAGTGCTTCTCACTAAATTAGAATATCATCAAAAAATTAATTTATTTCAGTTCTTCAAAGCAAAAAGTGAAATTCATATTATAAATTATGTATTATCATTACAAACAGAGTGCTCTATTTCAAGTGTTTATTTCTGTTAATGTTGATGATTATGGCTTACAGCCAATGAAAACACAAAAGTCATTATCTCAGTAAATTAGAATACTTTATAACAACAGCTTGAAAAATGTTTTTAAAATCCGAAATGTTGGTCTACTGAAATGTCTGTTCAGTAAATGCACTCAATACTTGGTCGGGACTCCTTTTGCATCAATTACTGCATCAATGCGGCGTGGCATGGAGGCGATCAGCCTGTGGCACTGCTGAGGTGTTATGGAAGCCCAGGTTGCTTTGATAGCAGCCTTCAGCTCGTCTGCATTGTTCGGTCTGATGTCTCTCATCTTCATCTTGATAATACCCCATAGATTCTCTATGGAGTTAAGGTCAGGCAAGTTTTCTGGCCAATCAAGCACAGTGATACTGTTGTTTTTAAACCAGGTATTGGTACTTTTGGCAGTGTGGACAGGTGCCAAGTCCTGCTGGAGAATGAAATTTCCGTCTCCAAAAAGCTTGTCGGCAGAGGGAAGCATGAAGTGCTCTAAAATTTCCTAGTAGACGGCTGCGCTGACTTTGGTCTTGAAAAAATACAGTGAACCTACACCAGCAGATGACATGACTCCCCAAACCATCACTGATTGTGGAAACTTCACACTAGACCTCAAGCAGCTTGGATTGTGGCCTATCCACTCTTCCTCCAGACTCTGGGACCTTGATTTCCAAATGAATTGCAAAATTTACTTTCATCTGAAAACACCACTTTGGACCACTGAGCAACAGTCCAGGTCTTTTTCTCCTTGGCCCAGATAAGACGCTTCTGGGGTTGTCTATTGGTCATGAGTGGCATGACAAAAGGAATGCGACACTTTTGCCCATGTCTTGGATACATCTGTGTGTGGTGGCTCTTGAAGCAATGACTCCAGCAGCAGTCCACTCCTTGTGAATCTCCCCCAAATTATTGAATGGCCTTTTCTTAATCCTTTCAAGGCTGCGGTTATCTCGGTTGCTTGTGCACCTTTTTCTACCACACTTTTTCCTTCCACTCAACTTTCCATTAATATGCTTGGATACAGCACTCTGTGAACAGCAGCTTCTTTAGCAATAACCTTTTGTGGTTCAATGACTGCCTCAATGACAGTCTCAATGACTGCCTTCTGGACATCTATCAAGTCAGCAGTCTTCCCCATGATTGTGGAGCTTACTGAAACACACTAAGGGACCTTTTTAAATACTTAGGAAGCCTTTGCAGGTGTTTTTTGTTAATTATTCTAATTTACTGAGATAATGACTTTTATGTTTTCATTGGCTAGCCTGTAAGCCATAAGCAACATTAACAAAAATAAACACTTATTTTCTTATTTAGTGAGAAGCACTTGTATTTAATCCGGTCCAATATGAAAAATAACATTGCTTCTAGAGGAGAATAGCACACCCTTTGTGTACAGGCTCAAAGCACGTGATTGTCTTATAAACTATAGAAACTTAAAAGCGTTGTCAGGTGAGAAGGGAATATATTGTAAAATATCGCCACATAGAACATCATACAGCAGTACGCATGAAGCTCCATAGTATTGAAGTGTCTTGCTTGTTTGAAAATATTTGAGAAAAGGTATTAGATAAAGATACTACTGTACAAGGCAGTAGAAAGCTATACATGAATGGACATTGTGGCTCCAAACTGCACTTATTGTCTTCTGCCACATAACGCTTCATGATCTGACATCAGACTGTCCTTATCAGACCACAATTTTAAAGACAGATTGCAGGACACACAAAGTCACCTACACTCTACTTAATGTCCAGAAAGAATAACATAAACAAATTACTTGAAGTCACACAAATATTATTGATCCATCAGTGGATGCACTTACATTCAAGCACACACTCGAGAGTAACTGAGAAGCAAAGGAGCCTCCCACAACAGCGCCAAGAAGTACCATCAAGTTTTTACCTAATTTCCATCAGAAATACATTTCACAGTCCCTTAGAAAACTGTTGTATCACCTAAAATCAATCCTGAAGCTCCAAAATGTTGTCACTATCAGATGATAATACTGGTTAAAGCTGATACTGTCTACAACACTTTTCTTATTTTTCTTTATTTTACAGCATGAATGATACATTACACACATACTTTATGCTTCTTTGTAATCCATTATCAGGATGGAGGTGATTCAGACTTCTCCCTGGTCTAGCACTAGTCTTCCAATTGTCGAATTGTCAACAACAAGTGTATAGTGTGTCTTAGGCGATGGGACATATGTGGCACCCCAGGGGTCTGGTTTCCACAGTAATAGCAGTATTACGTCTGTGAGCAGGTGGGAGGTCTCCTGGGCAGGAATCCTAAGCATGCCACACCTCCTGCCCAGTCCTGGGAGGGGAAGAACTTCCCCTATATAAACTGGGGCTGAGGCAGGGTTAGAGAGAGGAGTTCCAGACAGAGACGGAGTCTGGTCTGGACACGCAGAAACAGGGACAGATAGACATCAGGAGCTCTGTAGGAGCCAAGGAGAAGCGCCAGGGGCTGGAGCTGTGCAGAGCTCGCCCTGGGAGAAGGTACTAAAACCGGACACAGGAGTCCGAGGCTGTGGGGACTAAGATAAACCCAGCAGCAGAATCCATCCGGCAGGGGATTCCAGGTCCTCTGGCCATAAAAGCCCGGAGGCTCAGTCACAACGAAGGGACCAGCACCGCCATCCCGGAGCGGAGGCTAACAGGAGGCCCCAGGTCACCAGCCATACGGGTGAGCACCACACGGTATACCCAGGGACGTGGGCTACTTGTAACCGCCGAAAGCAGGGTAGCCAGGAAGGGTACAGACTAACGGGAAGGCCTACAACTCCACCTGGCCAGGGGAACTCCGGCTTACTCGCAGACTAACCAGGCCCCAACTACTAGCCAGTACTCCCGGGGGAATTTGCCTTGTACCATCAGTAAAGACCCTGAACTGTACCCTCGCGTCTCCGTGCTTCCTTGTCGCACCATTAGTGCTGGGACATCCACACCATCACTCCCAACATCAACCTCATCCTCTGCCCTCCCGTTGGGGGTTATACCATCCACGCTGCACATCCGTACCACCGGCCTCAGCGGACTGCCCTGCAGCGGCGGCTTCATAGCCGCATTCAACGGGTGGCGTAGTCGGACTCTAATACCATCATACCAATAACTGCCACTTAGTTTGACCACCCTGGGCACGGACCGGGTCACCGCCACACGAAGACTACTACCCCCATCAGATCCGGCTCCGGGTATTCCCCGCGCACACGCGCGCCGCACTACAGCACTGGCCCAGGGGGCGCGTCACATAAACCAATTCTGGTGGCTCAATTAAAGAGACAAAGCTCTCCTGACCATTGCTTGAGTATTTGGGCTTGCTCTCACTTGCGATTAAATTGGACAAATGCAATCGGATAAAAATTCGGATTGCATTCGCACCAATTTAATCCTATGATGATGTGCTCAGTGGAGTTTTTTTTCCAGCTCCAATCGGATTGCGATCGGGCTGAAAAAAAATCGCAGCATGCTGCGATTGCATGCTGGATTCGGATCGCATGCACCCATATAAGCCTATGGGTGATATCCGAGTGCAGTGCTATTCCCGCTGATGCCAGCAACACAGGAGATGGAGAAATTTCTTTCTCCATCCCCTCCACAGCTGTGCTGCGATCCTCTCTGTGTAAGAGGATTGGAGCACGGAGCACGGAGCACGGAGCACTGACACTTAGCTCCCGCTCGCAGAAAAGCAGGAGCCGAGTGTCATTAGCATATCGCATCCAATGTCATACACTTTTGGCGCCCCGGCCTTAGTGTCACGGGTATGTCAGGTTTGACAGACAGTCATATGGGGTCCGGCTGTAGAAGGTCGCTGCGTTTGACTTTGCAAACATCTTCCTGATCCTTTCATGATCCCTCTCTCTCTAGGACCCAGCAATGATCCTCACCTTACTTGGGGATTATACCTTTAGGACCCAGCGGGGGTCATCACCTTTCAGTTTCTCCAGAGATTTGCTGGTGATAGAGTGTTCATATCTATTAAGGCTTGGAATTCTAGTAGTCAGACAGAATTTTCTTGGAGTGTCTTCATAGATTGTTGCCAGGTTTTCCCCTGTTTCGTCTTTAAGCTAAGTGTATTCCCTTGTTTTTTTCCCTTGTGTGTACTTTAGTTTTCAGTAGAGCTGACTAGTGCTCAGCCCTCCTACTCCCTACCTAGGGCCTAGCTTTAGAGTCAGCTAGGGCCAGGTTCCCTGCTCGGTGATAGGTGCAAAACCTATATAGGGTCCATAGGGGAGTCAGGGTTTGTCGTTTGAGCTATTTAGGGGTCTCCACTCCCCCTTTCCCCACTTGTAGGGCTCCCTTCCCTTTTCCTGTCGTTATATGCTGGGTTCTCCCCATACCCAGCGTGACAATTAGTTGGCATCTTTTTTATTCTGCCCTGCTCAATTACTGCCTGATTTTGACAGAACTATTTTTCCTACTTTCCCTTTGGATTTGTTGCCCTTTCACCATCTTTCTCACTGGTTTTGACTCCTAGACTGGAATTTGACTCTGTCTCAATCTGATTCTGTCCCATAGCTTAGTCTATGTAAATTTCAGTTACATCACTGCTATTGCATCCTCTTTCCAGTCAATGACTACTCGGAGGGTTGACCAGCTAAGTCTAAACCTCTTTGTGGCAATCTCTGGTAAAGTACAGGAGGATCCATTACACTCAACACCACTGAACACCTCAGTGCAAGACCAATTGCAGCCCCAAAGATTAAATTTTCAAAATATACCTGCCTAGCAATATGTGCCAATAAAAATGATCAAAGAAAAGGGGTTCTTCATTAATTGTTATTACATTGATCCTAAAAAACTAAATAAATAAAACATAATCACCTACTGCTCTTCTTCCCATGTCCCATCTCACATGACTTCTGCTGTTTGATTGGCTGCAGCACTCATGTCCATCTGAGCTAAAAAATAAATAATCTCCAAGTACTTTCTTCTAACTTTGAAGGAACATTTCTGCTGTAGTGGTCAACAGGCGCCCCCTTCAGAAGAGGAGGCCAGGAGACTTATGGGGACATAAGCAGAAGTACAGAAGAGCAATAGGGGTAGGTGAGTATATTTTCAATTTTATTTTAACAACATCACTATGGACCCATTTTTAACTTATAAAAGGTAGTGGTCAACCGATTTTACTATTAGCTCCTTCCTCAGGCTCTATCAGACTGCTTTTAATAAGCTGAAAGACTGAAAACCTAATTAGAGAGTTTGTATAAGCATATGGGTTATAATATCAGGGCATTGTAGCTTTATCTGGTATCTGTAGTGGACACTATGGCTTGTTCTGTTATGAAAAAGTGTCAGGGAATCGAACAAGAGGTATGTGAAACAAATGTCTCAGTGACCCATATATGACACATATACCACATACAGTATAATTATTTATGCACACCTATTTTTTTTTTTAGATTCTCACAGGTTTGGGAATACTACTACTTGAAGCAGCTATAGAAGATGCAGAAGTAGCTGCCACATTTGTGCACCTAATGTCTGAAGACTTTAAAAACCCTCCCACAAAAAAGTTTATATATATCAATATATATATATATATATATATATATATATATATATATATATATATATATATACAGTACAGACCAAAAGCTTGGACACACCTTCTCATTTAAAGATTTTTCTGTATTTTCATGACTTTGAAAATTGTCCATTCACACTGAAGGCATAAAAACTATGAATTAACACATGTGGAATTATATACTTAACAAAAAAGTGTGAAACAACTGAAAAAATTTCTTATATTCTAGGTTCTTCAAAGTAGCCACCTTTTGCTTTGATGACTGCTTTGCACACTCTTGGCATTCTCTTGATGACCTTCAAGAGGTAGTCACCGGAAATGGTCTTCCAACAATCTTGAAGGAGTTCCCAGAGATGCTTAGCACTTGTTGGCTCTTTTGCCTTCACTCTGCGGTCCAGCTCACCCCAAACCATCTCGATTGGGTTCAGGTCTGGTGACTGTGGAGGCCAGGTCATCTGGCGTAGCACCCCATCACTCTCCGTCTTGGTCAAATAGCCCTTACACAGCCTGGAGGTGTGTTTGGGGTCATTGTCCTGTTGAAAAATAAATGATGGTCCAACTAAATGCAAACCGGATGGAATAGCATGCCGCTGCAAGATGCTGTGGTAGCCATGCTGGTTCAGTGTGCCTTCAATTTTGAATAAATCCCCAACAGTGTCACCAGCAAAGCACCCCCACACCATCACACCTCCTCCTCCATGCTTCACGGTGGGAACCAGGCATGTAGAGTCCATCCGTTCACCTTTTCTGCGTTGCACAAAGACACGGTGGTTGGAAACAAAGATCTCAAATTTGGACTCATCAGACCAAAGCACAGATTTCCACTGGTCTAATATCCATTCCTTGTGTTCTTTAGCCCAAACAAGTCTCTTCTGCTTGTTGCCTGTCCTTAGCAGAGGTTTACTAGCAGCTATTTTACCATGAAGGCCTGCTGCACAAAGTCTCCTCTTAACAGTTGTTGTAGAGATGTGTCTGCTGCTAGAACTCTGTGTGGCATTGACCTGGTCTCTAATCTGAGCTGCTGTTAACCTGCGATTTCTGAGGCTGGTGACTCGGATAAACTTATCCTCAGAAGCAGAGGTGACTCTTGGTCTTCCTTTCCTGGGGCGGTCCTCATGTGAGCCAGTTTCTTTGTAGAGATTGATGGTTTTTGCAACTGCACTTGGGGACACATTCAAAGTTTGCCCAATTTTGCGGACTGACTGACCTTCATTTCTTAAAGTAATGATGGCCACTTGTTTTTCTTTACTTAGCTGCTTTTTTCTTGCCATAATACAAATTCTAGCAGTCTATTCAGTAGGACTATCAGCTGTGTATCCACCTGACTTCTGCACAACACAACTGATGGTCCCAACCCCATTTATAAGGCTAGAAATCCAACTTATTAAACCTGACAGGGCACACCTGTGAAGTGAAAAACATTTCCGGTGACTACCTCTTGAAGCTCATCAAGAGAATGCCAAGAGTGTGCAAAGCAGTCATCAAAGCAAAAGGTGGCTACTTTGAAGAACCTAGAATATAAGACTTATTTTCAGCTGTTTCACACTTTTTTGTTAAGTATATAATTCCACATGTGTTAATTCATAGTTTTGATGCCTTCAGTGTGAATGTACAATTTTCAAAGTCATGAAAATACAGAAAAATCTTTAAATGAGGTGTGTCCAAACTTTTGGTCTGTACTGTATATGCATATGCACAGTACTTTATAAATGTATTCATACCCCGTGAACTATTCCAAATATTTTCATGTTACACCCACAAACTCAAATGTATTTTATAGGGATTTTATGTGATATACTAACACAAAGTAGCAAATATTTGTGAAATGTAAAGGAAATGATTCATGGTTTTCTAATTATATTAAAAATATAAATCTGAAAATTGTGCCATGTATTTGTATTCAGTCAGCTGTAGTTTGATACTTCTAAATAAAATCCTGAGAGACCAATTGCCTCCAGAAGTCACAAAATTAGTAAATTGAGTCCACTTGTGTGTAATTTATTCTCAGTATAACTACAGCTGTTCTGTGAAGACCTCAGAGGTTTGTTTGAGAACATTAGAGATCAAACAGCATAATGAAAACCAAGGAACACACCAGACAGGTCAGGGATGAAGTTGTGGAGAAGAGTAAAGCAGAGTTATGTTAAAAAAAACCAAGCTCTGAACATCTCATGGAGCACTGTTCAATCCATCATCCAAAAGTGGAAAGAGTATGGCACAACTGCAAACCTACCAAGACATGACCATCCCCCTAAACTGAGATCCCAAGCAAGGAAAGCTCTAATTAGAGAAGCAGCCAAGAGACCCATGGACACACTGAAATTGCTACAGAGATCCACAGTTCAGGAGGGAGAATCTGTCCACAGGACAACTATTAGTCGTATATTCCACAAATCTGGCATTTATGAAAGAATGACAAGAAGAAAGCCATTTTTGAAAGCAAGCCATAAGAAGTATCATTTGTAGTTTGCAAAAAGCTATGTAGGAGAAACAGCCAGCATATGGAAGGAGGTGCTCTGGTCAGATGAGACCAAAGTTGAACTTTTTGGGCTAAATGCAAAATGCTATGTTGCGGAAAACCTGTTAGAGATTGCAAAAACTTGAGACTGGGGCGTAGGTTCACCTTTCAGCAGGACAACAAAACTAAACATACTGTACTGCCAGTGCTACAATAGAAAAGTTTAGGCCTAAATCCTATTGAGAATCTGTGGCAAGACTTGAAAATTGCTGGTCACAGATGCTCTCCATCCAATCTCACTAAGCTTGAGCTAGTTTGCAAAGAAGAATGGACAACAATTTTTGCCTCCAGATGTGGAAAGCTGGTAGAGACATACTTCAAAAGATGCAAAACAGAAAAAAGATATCAGCTCAACATTGTTGATGTGAAATAGCGGAATTCAACTATCAATGCAAGTAAAAAGATGCAGGACCAACAACCCGGCTGTGGAACCACAAAAAAATGACGGAAAATCCAGCACCAAAAAAATTATTAAAGTTAAAAAGGTTTTATTGGGTTATATAAAATTAAAAATGACACATGAGACATAAATTAACAAAAATAAGAAAAAAAGAGGAGGAGGGGGACAAAACCATACGCTTTTCGGACAAACATGTCCTTAGTCATAGGTATAAGACACAAATATAAGCATGGTTATATATACATTGCCGATAGTTGGTTTGTCCAATCATGGAGTAGACATGTGATGTATCTTAATCAGTATAGGAGGAACTATTTGGAAGCAAAAACAAAACAAAAAACAGAATTCATTGAACCAAACTAATTTCTATTTCTTGCTACTGTAAAGTAAGACACAAATTCAATAGAAAATCATAAGGTCAGAACGATAGTTTAAGCCCATAGGGATACATGCATTCAATGAAAGTATTAAATAGGCTTCCCTCAAGAGCATGGCCTTATGCCTGTCACTGCCTCTTTTAGGTCGCTTATTATTATTTTTAAAGAAGACATATTGCCTTTATGGACATCTAGAAAGTGCCTGGATAAAACGGAGGAGGAACGGTTAATCTGAGTTGCAGCAGGTAAGGATGCAGTAATGTGTTCTGATATTCTCTTCTTGCTTGACGTGCATCCAATATAATATTTGTTGCCACTAGTGCAAATAGCCATGCAGACAACATGTGCCGTGTAACAATTAATGAACGATTTCATACCATATGAGATGTTGATGTTGCTGGTAAAGGAATCTGTTTTAACATATATCTACATAAATTACATTTATTACCACCACAACTATAGGAACCCTTGAGGTCAAGCCAGATGTGTTTCTGAGGCATGTTGCTAGAAAAAAGCAAGGAGAAACAAGTTGTCCAATATTAGGGTCTTTTTTGGCAACACACCTGACACCTTCAGATAGGATGTCCCGCAATTTCATGTCTTGATACAGGATGGGCATGTATTTTAACATGAGTTTAGTGATGTCAGGATAATCGACACTGTACAGAGTAGAGAAAGTAATGTGTTGTCTGACATCAGGGGCATGTACAGTACAGACCAAAAGTTTGGACACACCTTCTCATTTAAAGATTTTTCTGTATTTTCATGACTATGAAAATTGTACATTCACACTGAAGGCATCAAAACGATGAATTAACACATGTGGAATTATATACTTAACATAAAAGTGTGAAACAACTGAAAATATGTCTTATATTCTAGATTCTTCTAAGTAGCCACCTTTTGCTTTGATGACTGCTTTGCACACTCTTGGCATTCTCTTGAGGAGCTTCAAGAGGTAGTCACCGGAAATGGTCTTCAACAATCTTGAAGGAGTTCCCAGAGATGCTTAGCACTTGTTGGCCCTTTTGCCTTCAGTCTGCGGTCCAGCTCACCCCAAACCATCTCGATTGGGTTCAGGTCTGGTGACTTTGGAGACTAGGTCATCTGGAATAGCACCCCATCACTCTCCTTCTTGGTCAAATAGCCCTTACACAGCCTGGAGGTGTGTTTGGGGTCATTGTCCTGTTGAAAAATAAATGATGGTCCAACTAAACGCAAACCGGATGAAATAGCATGCCGCTGCAAGATGCTGTGGTAGGCATGTTGGTTCAGTATACCTTCAATTTTGAATAAATCCCCAACAGTGTCACCAGCAAAGCACCCCCACACCATCACACCTCCTGCTCCATGCTTCACGGTGGGAACCAGGCATGTAGAGTCCATCCGTTCACCTTTTCTGCGTCGCACAAAGACACGGTGGTTGGAACCAAAGATCTCAAATTTGGACTCATCAGACCAAAGCACAGATTTCCACTGGTCTAATGTCCATTCCTTGTGTTCTTTAGCCCAAACAAGTCTCTTCTGCTTGTTGCCTGTCCTTAGCAGTAGTTTCCTAGCAGCTATTTACCATGAAGGCCTGCTGCACAAAGTCTCCTCTTAACAGTTGTTGTAGAGATGTGTCTGCTGCTAGAACTCTGTGTGGCATTGACCTGGTCTCTAATCTGAGCTGCTGTTAACCTGCGATTTCTGAGGCTGGTGACTCGGATAAACTTATCCTCAGAAGCAGAGGTGACTCTTGGTCTTCCTTTCCTGGGGCGGTCCTCATGTGAGCCAGTTTCTTTGTAGAGCTTGTTGGTTTTTGCAACTGCACTTGGGGACACTTTCAAAGTTTGCCCAATTTTTTGGACCGACTGACCTTCATTTCTTAAAATAATGATGGCCACTCATTTTTCTTTACTTAGCTGCTTTTTTCTTGCCATAATACAAATTCTACCAGTCTATTCAGTAGGACTATCAGCTGTGTATCCACCTGACTTCTGCACAACACAACTGATGGTCCCAACCCCATTTATAAGGCAAGAAATCCCACTTATTAAACCTGACAGGGCACACCTGTGAAGTGAAAACCATTTCTGGTGACTACCTCTTGAAGGTCATCAAGAGAATGCCAAGAGTGTTCAAAGCCATCATCAAAGCAAAAGGTGGCTACTTTGAAGAACCTAGAATATAAGACATATTTTCAGTTGTTTCACACTTTTTTGTTAAGTATATAATTCCACATGTGGTAATTCATAGTTTTGATGCCTTCAGTGTGAATGTACAATTTTCATAGTCATGAAAATACAGAAATATCTTTTAATGAGAAGGTGTGTCCAAACTTTTGGTCTGTACTGTATATCCCAGGTATTAAGATATTTTAAAAGTGAATCTCGGGTTTTAGCCAATGTGATGGATATAGCTCTGTTCAGGGTGGTATGTTTGTAACCCCTTTTAAGAAATCGTTAAATGCACGTCACAATTTTCAAATTTATAATATTTGAAATATTTAGTAAACAATGTATGAATTCCTTTACACGTCACAAATACTGTTATTAAAATTAACTAGGAAGGGTCATGAGTTAGATTTTGCATTGGGGCCCAAAGGCTACTTGGTATTCAATGATGAATCTTTCAAGAAGCAGTCAACCCAACACAATTCTAGTTCTATCACAGATTGCTTGTTTTGGTCCTTGGACCAAACAAATCCCATTTTCTATGCTGAAAACCAAATACCTACACCATTGTAAAGTATGCACATTATGCCAGGAGTCAAACATGGAGGCAATAATGGTACTCAACGGACATTGATGATAAAGTGGAAATGTTGAAATTGTAGAGTTGTATAATTGTGAAATGTGTTTAGTAACTTGTCACGTTTATCCAATTTAGGCTCTTTATGCTTAGTATACAATTTTGTTTCCAAAATTGCTATTTTTGTTTCTTCTATCTTTTTTTATAGAAACAAGTAAAAAAACAGATCCTGTTGTAACCTGAATTACAGTATGTGGTTTACCTGATTACGTGGTTTTTAGAAATTTTATATGGCTAAAAGTGAATTTCTGCCCTTGAAAATTATGTTTTTGTTTTGCCTTTTTATATCAAAATCAGTTCAAAATACCTTTCTGATCCGTCTATTGGTATAGCATCATGACTGACAAAGCTTTGTGCTTGTAGGGAGTTTAGAGTTCTGTATTAGAAAAACTTGAACCATTATGGAGATACAGTTAAAACGAGAAGTTTACAAACACTATATAAAAAGACACGTATGCATGTTTTTCTCAGTATCTGACATGAAATCAGAATAAACCTTTCCCGTTTTAGGCCAACTAGGATTACCATAATTTTTAATATTTGCTAAATGCCAGAATAATGAGAGAGAGAGAATGTTTTAAGGCATTTTTATTACTGTTCCTTCCCACGCACCTTGCCCATTTTTAATGGAGGACAGTATTTTCCACGTTCATGAGAAATGGCTGATTTTGGAATACTCTTATTTGTGATATGTCTGACAGAGAACCACGGTATTAAATAGCAGGCCTGTAATTTACTAATACTATTCTACACAGACACCTAGAGTGCATAGCATGACTGACACACTGCAACAGAATTGAAATGGAGGCCAATATTTTCCACGTTCAGTTCAAATTTCTGGATTTTTGATCGCTGAAATATGGAACAGATCTGGCTTTATTTTGCAGCGAAAACAAGCAAATGTAGCAGAAAAATGGTGTACTCTGGATTGCTTTTAAGCAAATAACCAAGATTAGGATAAAAAAAAAATTGGCCCTGGCCCCTGATATCTGGGGCTATGTCTACAATTATCTGTAATTATTATCGCAGCAGCAGACAGGATGATCAATGGACCCTCTTGTTCTGTATCATACACTGCAGTCTGCCACACACACTGCCTGCCTAGCACTGATTATATGCAGCTGGATTAGTCCTCATAATGACTGTTAGTTCAGTGGGATATATATATATATAATGTTGTGGAATACCTATACTAACAGGACGTTCAATGGACACTCTTGCGCTGTATCATGCACTGCAGTTTTCCACATACCCTGCCTGCCTAACTCCTGCTATGACCACTGAATATATGCAGCTGGATTAGTCCTCAGAAGGACTGTTAGTTCAGTGGGATATATATATATATATATATATATAATGTTGTGGAATACCTATACTAACAGGACGTTCAAAGGACCCTCTTGCACTGTATCATGCACTGCAGTTTGTCACATACCCTGCGTGCCTAACTCCTGCTATGACCACTGAATATATGCAGCTGGATTAGTCCTCAGAAGGACTGTTAGTTCAGTTGGATATATATATATATATATATATATACTGTATGTTGTGGAATACCTATACTAACTATAAACAAGCAAATCTCTCCCTGACACAGCAGCATCTCTCCCTACTCTGCCTGATTCCGGGGTAGACTGTCACGAGCATGGCGGCGCCAGGTCTTATATAGACCTGATGATGCTGTGCGGCCAGACAATCACTGTAATGCCCACAACCAACATGGCTACGACATTACAGTGCATGGCAAGCAGTCCCTGCATTTTCATTGGCTCTCTAAAGAGCGCCAAACATGCAGGGAGGGACCCGAGTTCCTGGCCTAGCAACCCGGAAATACTCACTGAGCTTGTCGAGCACAGTGATGCTCGGGCAAGTACCGAGCAGTGACAAGCATGTTCACTCATCACTAGTGTTGAGCATTCCGATACTGAAATATCGGGTATTGGCCGATATTCGCAGTATCGGAATTCCGATACTTAATGCCGATACTTTTGCAATATCGTATACCGGAATCGGAAGTTCCCATAATGCAATGAGCCATTTTCATTTTATTCAGCCAATGAGGATCCTAAGAAGTGTGGGCACATCCTGTTAGGCATGTAGGCATCTTAACTAATGGCATGGCTGTGATTGGCTGCTGAAATGATGTCATGATGCACTATAAAAGCCGCCGCCGCCATTTTGAGCTCACTCTGCTGTGAATTCAGTTAGGGATAGGACGCTGTTGTTCTGAGGGACAGTTTTAGCTACCTATTTGGTCTATTCTGCTTTACCCAAGCTACTTTATAAATCGCTGTGCCTTGCAGTGCTAGTGCACAGTTCTATGTGCTGTTCACCGCTTTCTGCAAGGTCTCTGTGTGTGAGTGCAGCTCACCCTATAGTGTGTGCTTCAGCCACGTCTGGTTATAGTGCACTCAGTGTGTGTCACTGCCTCATACATTGTCCTTTTTTGCCAATTCATAATTTTTCCTGATATCTCCTATTAGTGTTGTGGTTCCATCCGTATTCAGCTAAATTGGTTCCAAACACACTATATAGGAGTAGATAGAGAAATTTTTTTGGTCTTGCAGCGCTAGTGCACAGTGCTCTGCATCTGTACTGTTCACCGCTGTCTGCAAGGTCTGGTGTGTGAGTGCAGCTCACCCTGTAGTGTGTGCTTCAACCACGTCTGGTTGTAGTGCGCTCAGTGTGTGTCACTGCCTCATACATTGTCCTTTTTTGCCAATTCATAATTTTTCCTGATATCTCCTATTAGTGTGGTGGTTCCATCCGTATTCAGCTAAATTGGTTCCAAACACACTATATAGGAGTAGATAGAGACATTTTTTTGGTCTTGCAGCGCTAGTGCACAGTGCTCTGCATCTGTACTGTTCACCGCTGTCTGCAAGGTCTGGTGTGTGAGTGCAGCTCACCCTGTAGTGTGTGCTTCAACCACGTCTGGTTGTAGTGCACTCAGTGTGTGTCACTGCCTCATACATTGTCCTTTTTTGCCAATTCATAATTTTTCCTGATTTCTCCTATTAGTGTGGTGGTTCCATCCGTATTCAGCTAAATTGGTTCCAAACACACTATATAGGAGTAGTTAGAGGAGCCTTTCTGCAGCATTGGGCCCTGCAGCCCCAGCCAGATTAGTATTAGCCTATTTTTTGCAGCCTCATCCTTCCTACATTGTAATAGCTACAAAAAGTTTGTGATACTATCGTTATTACATCTTTAGGCACATCCAGTGTCTTTTTGTGACAAAAAAAACCTAAATAAAGTTCACCAAACACTCCACTTTACAGTTGTGTAGGCCACATTAGCTCATATTAAAGTCTAGTCCACACTTTATAAAATTAGTGTTTCTTATACCTGTTAGCAGCTGTTCAGGAATAAGCACACTAAGCCCTTAGTACTTTTCTGCCTATCTTTATCAGTCTACCAAGATGAAGAAGGCAGGGAGTAAGGCATGTGGTCGTGGGCGTGGGCGTGGGCATGGAGTTTCTGCAGGGAGAGGACGTGAGGATTCTGTGCCTGCAGGGAGAGGACATGGGGATTCTGTGCCTGCTGCGGGCACCAGTGACTCAGCATCCTCCAGTTTTACCAGGGAACAGTCCTTTATGCGCAGCTTTGTAGGAGCTAGCCGTACCCCACTGCTGCGGGAGGACCAAATTGAAGCCGTTGTCGGATGGATGGCAGCTAACACATTGACTTCAATTAGTTCCAGATCCTCTCAGGTCCTGAGCACTGAAGAGCACCCATCTGTCTCTTCACCACCTGCCAAATTGCCCAGGCAGTCAGAGAGCCCTGGACAGGAGCCATCTCTACTTCTGTTCTCTGAATCTCTTGGCTTGGAAAGAGGGGGCCAGCCAAGCAGAATTCGAGAATTTGAAGAAGAGGTAGTATGCAGTGATGCGCAACCGTTTTGTCTCTCTGAATCTGAAGAGGCGGATGGGCCAATGCCTATGGTCAGCAGCACACCTCAGTACGCATCTGATGATGAGACTCAGGTGCCACTTTCTGGTACGTACTGTGCTGTCGAGACTACCCAGGAGAAGCAGTTGTTTAAAGAGGGTGGTGTAGATGATGAGGTCCTTGACCCATCATGGCATGAGGGACAGGAAGGTGGTGGGAGCAGCTCTGAGGAAGAGATTCCCCGAACAGCCCAAAAAGGAGGGAGAGGGAGGGGGCAGACTTGGTTGCCTGTAGCCTCCACTTCGGCACCCATTAGGAGCATGGCTCTTCCAAAATCCAAAGCGGGCACTCCCAAGACTTGCAGTGCCTGGTCCTTTTTTGACACAGTTGCAGATGACATTTGCTTTGTCAAATGCAAGCTGTGTAATCAGAAGGTGAAAAGAGGGAAAAGTGTCAGCAACCTCAATACCACAAATATGTGGAAACATGTGCGGACCAAGCACGTGGCGGAGTTACAAAAACACACTGAAGACCTAGGCCAACCTACAGCGCCACCTACCACCTCTTCAGCTCGTGTTGTAGCCTCTTCCTCCAGCTCACACACACCTGGTTCGGCTTCCTCACAGGATCGCCATGGAAGAATCTCTGGCACTGTTGTACAGAGACACAGTGTAATTCCACCCACAGCACCACTTTACCAGTCATCCTCACACTCCCAGGCCAGTCTACAGCCATCGTTAGCACAGGCATGGGAGAAAAGGCGCCCATACTCGGCAAACCACCCCCGAGCACAGGCTCTGAATGCTGGCATTGCTAAACTACTGGCCCTTGAAATGCTATCATTCAGGCTGGTGGAGACTGACACATTCCGTAACTTTATGGCATTGGCAGTCCCACAATACAACGTGCCCAGCCGCTTTTATTTCAGCAGGCAAGCCGTCCCTGCCCTGCAACATCATGTGGAGGGAAAAATTAAACATGCGCTACAAAACGCCGTCAGTAGCAAGGTCCACCTGACCACCGATGTGTGGGCCAGTAAGCATGGACAGGGACGATACCTTTCCCTCACTGCCCATTGGGAAAATGTTGCGGAGCCGGGTACAGATCTTGAGAGTGGCGCTGTATGTGCTCTGCCAACTCCAAGGATTGCAGGAATCCAGTCTGTACACATTGACTCCTCCTCATACTCCAGTTCCTCTGAATCAGCGCTGCAGGAGCCGTCACGGTCTACCTCCACATCGACCCGTGAACGGTTACCTGTTATGGTGACCAATATGAGCACAGCCGTGGCCAAACGTCAACAGGCCGTATTAAAATTAATTTCTTTGGGGAATCGAAGCCACACAGCGCAGGAGCTCTGGAATGCCATCATGCAGCAGAGCGACGTATGGTTTGTGCCAGCGAATCTCCAGCCAGGCATGGTAGTGTGTGACAATGGCCGAAATCTGGTGGCAGCTCTGGGCCTAGGCAACCTCACTCACATCCCATGTCTGGCACATGTGCTCAACTTGGTCGTGCAGAGTTTTTTGAGGGACTATCCGGATCTTGATGCACTGCTTCACAAGGTCCGCATAGAGTGCGCTCACTTGCGGCGTTCCAGCAATGCAAGATCACGCATTGCAGCTCTGCAGCGCCGATTACGTCTTCCGGAACATTGCATCATATGTGACTTACCCACCAGGTGGAATTCAACGTTACATATGTTGGAGAGGTTGTGTGAGCAGCAGTAATGGAGTACCAGCTGCAGCAGGCGCAAACAAGTCGCAGTGCGCGCCGTTCACACTTCACCACCACTGAGTGGGCCTCTATGAAGGACATTTGCCACGTTTTGCGTGCCTTCGATTATTCCACGCGGATGGCGAATGCAGATGATGCACTAGTCAGCATGACTATCCCCCTTATCTGCCTGCTTGAAAAAACACTGCAAGCACTAAGGGATGAGGTTTTGGAAGAGGTGGAGGATGAGGAGTCACAAATGCCATCTGCTTCTCTACAGTCTGCGCAACGTGGTTCCTCACAATGGCCTAGGCAGGGGACACTTTGTGAGGAGGATGAGGAGGAGTCAATGGATGAGGAAGACATCTGTCCAGAGGAGGGAGGTACACAATGCTCTAGTAGTCAGTATCTAGAGCGAGGGTGGGGTGATGCAGAGCAGGCAGAGATCACGCCTCAAGCAGGGGACAGCGTTTCTTGGCCAGTTGGCAGTCTGCAGCACATGGTTGATTTCATGCTGCAGTGCCTGAGAAACGACCGCCGCATCGCCCACATTCTCAACACGGCTGATTATTGGGTGTCCACCCTCCTAGATCCTCGCTAACGGGACAACTTACAAAGCCTCATAACACCGTTGAACCGGGAGCGTAAAATGCGGTGCATTCCATCATGTTCTCCATTCCAACCGAGAGCAGTGCTGCTAGTGCTTTACAAAGCAGCTCAGTGTGTCGAGGCAGTGGAGGAAGCTCTGCACAAAGAGGGAGCAGAAGCAGCGCCTCAGCACAAGGCAAGACCAGTATGGCCGAAATGTGGCAAAGTTTTGTGTCCCCGCCGCGACAAATGTCTACACCATCACAGACGGCTCCAGTCAGCAGGAGGCAACGTTTCCGTCAGATGGTGACAGACTACATGTCTTGCCCTCTTAGTGTACTCCCAGACGGCTCTTCTCCCTTCAAGTTTTGGGTCTGTAAGCTGGATACATGGCCAGAGCTTAGTCAGTATGCATTGAAGGTGCTAGCTTTCCCTGATGCTAGTGTATTATCGGAACGCGTCTTTAGTGCCGCAGGTGGTGTACTAACAGACCGTCGCATGCAACTATCCTCCGATAACGTTGACCGGCTTACTTTTCTCAAAATGAACAAGGCCTGGATCTCTCATGAATTTGCCAGTCCTCTTCCAGAATAAATAATTGGTTGGCAACAGTATCCAGGTCTCCTGTTCTGTTCATGTTTCTACCACCTGAACTGTAATCCCTGAGCTCCAACACCGCCAGTTGGCGCTCGGAAGTGCCGTCTGCACAGTCAACACTTGCTGCCGTGTCATTGGGGTTCAGTAACGTCAGCTGTTCCCCGGCTGTGCGGACGGCAATTTCTCCTGCTCTGTCCACATTCTCACTACTACAGATTTTAAAGTTGCTTCAATTACACCTCTGGCTCCTCTGTTTTCAGTATTATCCCTGAGCTCCAACACCGCCAGTTGGCGCTTGGAAGTGCCGTCTGCACAGTCAACACTTGCTGCCGTGTTATTGGGGTTCAGTAGCGTCAGCTGTTCCCCTGCTGTGCGGACGGCAATTTCTCCTGCTCTGTCCACATCCACTGTACTACTGATTTAAAACCTCCTCCAAATACACCTCTGGCTCCTCTGTTTTCAGTATTATCCCTGAGCTCCAACACCGCCAGTTGGCGCTCGGAAGTGCCGTCTGCACAGTCAACACTTGCTGCCATGTTATTGGGGTTCGGTAACGTCAGCTGTTCCCCTGCTGTGCGGACGGCTATTTCTCCTGCTCTGTCCACATTCTCACTACTACAGATTTTAAAGTTGCTCCAATTACACCTCTTGCTCTTCTGTTTTCAGTATTATCCCTGAGCTCCAACACCGCCAGTTGGCACTTGGAAGTGCCGTCTGCACAGTCAACACTTGCTGCCGTGTTATTGGGGTTCAGTAACGTCAGCTGTTCCCCTGCTGTGCGGACGGCAATTTCTCCTGCTCTGTCCACATCCACTGTACTACTGATTTAAAACCTCCTCCAAATACACCTCTGGCTCCTCTGTTTTCAGTATTATCCCTGAGCTCCAACACCGCCAGTTGGCGTTCGGAAGTGCCGTCTGCACAGTCAACACTTGCTGCCATGTTATTGGGGTTCGGTAACGTCAGCTGTTCCCCTGCTGTGCGGACGGCTATTTCTCCTGCTCTGTCCACATTCTCACTACTACAGATTTTAAAGTTGCTCCAATTACACCTCTGGCTCCTCTGTTTTCAGTATTATCCCTGAGCTCCAACACCGCCAGTTGGCGCTCGGAAGTGCCGTCTGCACAGTCAACACTTGCTGCCGTGTTATTCGGGTTCAGTAACGTCAGCTGTTCCCCTGCTGTGCGGACGGCAATTTCTCCTGCTCTGTCCACATTCTCACTACTACAGATTTTAAAGTTGCTCCAATTACACCTCTGGCTCCTCTGTTTTTAGTATTTACCCTGGGCTCCAATACCGCTAGTTGCTGCTCAGAAGTGCCGTCTGCACAGTCAACGCTTGCTCCAGTGTTATTGGGGTTCAGTAACGTCAGCTGTTCCCCTGCTGTGTGTCGGGCAAATTCTCCTGCTTTGTCCACATCCACTGTACTACTGATTTAAAACTTGCTCCAATTACACCTCTGGCTCCACTCTGTTTTTAGTATTTACCCTGGGTTCCAGCACCGCCAGCTGGTTCTCGGTAGTTCCATTTGCTATTGTAACTTCTACTACCCATCCGGGTTCCAGTACCGTCAGCTGGTTCTCGGCAGTGCCTTTGGATTAGGTGCCTCCTTCTCGGTATCCAAGTTCCACCAACGTCTGCTGGTTCTTGGTAGTGCTTTCTGGCACAGGTACCTCCTGCTTAGTAACCGAGTTCCAGTACCGTCAGCTGGTCTTCGGCAGTTCCATTGGCTCTTGTGCCTTCTACTACCCATCCGGGTTCCAGTACCGTCAGCTGGTTCTCGGCAGTGTCTTTGGCACGGGTACTCCCTCCTGCCCAGCCTGGTTCCAGCACGCCAGCTGTTTCCGGGTAGTGTCAACGTCACTTTGCCTCCAATGCGTTGTCCTGTCGTGTTGCGGTCGGGTTAGCCGACTCTATGGTGCCTGCAGTTTAGGTGACTCCTGTGTGGGCTGCGGGATCTGGCAATGAAGGCTGGTTCCATAGTGCCAATAGGACAAGCACCCCCTGTAGGACTGTGGGTTTTGGTAACTGCGGCCGGCTCGCGGCCTTGAACTTTTTTTTACATGGGTACCTTCTGCTACCCATCCGGGTTCCAGTACCGTCAGCTGGTTCTCGGCAGTGCCTTTGGATTAGGTGCCTCCTTCTCGGTATCCAAGTTCCACCAACGTCTGCTGGTCCTTGGTAGTGCTTTCTGGCACAGGTACCTCCTGCTTAGTAACCGAGTTCCAGTACCGTCAGAAGGTCTTCGGCAGTTCCATTGGCTCTTGTATCTTCTACTACCCATCCGGGTTCCAGTACCGTCAGCTGGTTCTCGGCAGTGTCTTTGGCACGGGTACTCCCTCCTGCCCAGCCTGGTTCCAGCACGCCAGCTGTTTCCGGGTAGTGTCAACGTCACTTTGCCTCCAATGCGTTGTCCTGTCGTGTTGCGGTCAGGTTAGCCGACTCTATGGTGCCTGCAGTTTAGGTGACTCCTATGTGGGCTGCGGGATCTTGCAATGAAGGCTGGTTCCATAGTGCCAATAGGACAAGCACCCCCTGTAGGACTGTGGGTTTTGGAAACTGTGGCCGGCTCGCGGCCTTGAACTTTTTTTTACATGGGTACCTTCTGCCACCCATCCGGGTTCCAGTACCGTCAGCTGGTTCTCGGCAGTGCCTTTGGATTAGGTGCCTCCTTCTCGGTATCCAAGTTCCACCAACGTCTGCTGGTCCTTGGTAGTGCTTTCTGGCACAGGTACCTCCTGCTTAGTAACCGAGTTCCAGTACCGTCAGCTGGTCTTCGGCAGTTCCATTGGCTCTTGTACCTTCTACTACCCATCCGGGTTCCAGTACCGTCAGCTGGTTCTCGGCAGTGTCTTTGGCACGGGTACTCCCTCCTGCCCAGCCTGGTTCCAGCACGCCAGCTGTTTCCGGGTAGTGTCAACGTCACTTTGCCTCCAATGCGTTGTCCTGTCGTGTTGCGGTCGGGTTAGCCGACTCTATGGTGCCTGCAGTTTAGGTGACTCCTATGTGGGCTGCGGGATCTGGCAATGAAGGCTGGTTCCATAGTGCCAATAGGACAAGCACCCCCTGTAGGACTGTGGGTTTTGGTAACTGCGGCAGGCTCGCGGCCTTGAACTTTTTTTTACATGGGTACCTTCTGCTACCCATCCGGGTTCCAGTACCATCAGCTGGTTCTCGGCAGTGCCTTGGGATTAGGTGCCTCCTTCTCGGTATCCAAGTTCCACCAACGTCTGCTGGTCCTTGGTAGTGCTTTCTGGCACAGGTACCTCCTGCTTAGTAACCGAGTTCCAGTACCGTCAGCTGGTCTTCGGCAGTTCCATTGGCTCTTGTACCTTCTGCTACCCATCCGGGTTACAGTACCGTCACCTGGTCCTCGGTAGTTCCATTTGCTCTTGTACCTTCTACTACCCATCCGGGTTCCAGTACCGTCAGCTGGTTCTCGGCAGTGACTTTGGCACGGGTACTCCCTCCTGCCCAACCTGGTTCCAGCACGCCAGCTATTTCCGGGTAGTGTCAATGTCACTTTGCCTCCAATGCGTTGTCCTGTCGTGTTGCGGTCGGGTTAGCCGACTCTATGGTGCCTGCAGTTTAGGTGACTCCTATGTGGGCTGCGGGATCTGGCAATGAAGGCTGGTTTCATAGTGCCAATAGGACAAGCACCCCCTGTAGGACTGTGGGTTTTGGTAACTGCGGCCGGCTCGCGGCCTTGAACTTTTTTTTACATGAGTACCTTCTGCTACCCATCCGGGTTCCAGTACCGTCAGCTGGTTCTCGGCAGTGCCTTTGGATTAGGTGCCTCCTTCTCGGTATCCAAGTTCCACCAACGTCTGCTGGTCCTTGGTAGTGCTTTCTGGCACAGGTACCTCCTGCTTTGTAACCGAGTTCCAGTACCATCAGCTGGTCTTCGGCAGTTCCATTGGCTCTTGTACCTTCTGCTACCCATCCGGGTTCCAGTACCGTCAGCTGGTCCTCGGTAGTTCCTCAGCTTTCTTGTACCTTCTGCTACATTTCCAAGTTCAAGCTTTTTGAAATGGTTCTTGGTAATCACTCTGGATCTCCCTGACGAGGACCCTGAAGACGAGGACCCTGAAGACCAACCCTAAGAAGACGAGGACACCGAAGACGACGACCCTGAAGACGAGGACCCTGAAGACCACCCCGAAGAAGACGAGGACCCTGAAGACCACCCCGAAGAAGACGAGGACCCTGAAGACCACCCCAAAGAAGACGAGGACCCTGAAGACCACCCCGAAGAAGACGAGGACCCCGAAGACGAGGACCCAGAAGACCAACCCGAAGAAGACGAGGACCCCGAAGACGAGGACCCCTGAAGACGACGACCCTGAAGACCACCCCGAAGAAGACCAAGAAGATGACCCTGAAGAAGTTGACCAAGAGGACAAAGAAGAAAAGACAAGCACCAAGATACAGAAGAACAAGAGACAGAAAACCAAGAAGCAGAAATACAAGAAGCTGCAGAACAAAAAGCGGAAGAACATTAAGCATAAGACTAAAAATCAGAGCAAAAGATAATATCTAAATTATAAGCAGAAGATGACTAAGCAGTGTATGGGGGTGAGTCCATTCCTCCTCGTGGTGCCCCTGGAAAAGACCTGCTGCTGCAGGCCAAACTGAACGCGTACAAATCCTGTTGTAAATCTTTTGTGACGGGCAGAACGAAAGGTGTAATGTCCAACCTTTTATAGATAACAACTACAGGAATGCCTGTCACAAATAAGAATATGATGAAGAAGAAGAATATGAAGAAGTAGAATATGAAGAATGAAAAAAAAAGAATAATACGAAGAAGGTGAAGAAGAAGAAGATGAAGAAGGTGAAGAAGAAGTGGATGAAAAAGATGCTGAGGATGATGAAGGAGAAAGTGTGGGAGAAGTAAAAAAGAAGGTGAAGAGCATGGAAGTAGTGAAACATAAATATCTGACAAAATATAAAAATACTTAACATAGTCAATATTTCCGTAACTCAGAACGTCTTAAAAAAAATATTAATTCCTGCTATTCCATTTGATTGGGCTAAACCTCTATGCCTTTATTGTCTCCCCCACCTCCCCCAATACATTCTACATTATTCTTAGTTGTTTTCCTTCATGTAGAATTAACCTGCAAGGAAAGAAAGGGTTTATTTTCATTCCGATATTTCTGTCCCATTGACTTGCATTGGTTTTCGGTATCGGAATCGGCGATATCCGATACTTTTTCGGTATCGGTCCGATCCAATCCGATCCGATATTTCCCGATATCGGAAGGTATCGCTCAACACTACTCATCACTAATAGTAATCTTAGTGTATGTAAACTTTTGACTTTGCAGTAAGTAATAAAAATGCCTAAACATTCCCTCTCTCTCATTATTCTGGCATTTGAAAAATATAAAAAAATATGGTAATTCTAATTGACCTAAAATGGGAAAAGTTTATTCTGATTTCATGTCAGATATTGAGAAAAACATGCATGTGTGTTTTTTTTATATAGAGTATGTAAACTTCTGGTTTGAACTGTAAATAAGAACTTGATCAGCACTGAATTTGGAATCTAAAGATTACATGACATAATGAAAGATACAAATTCACTTTAGAATTTTAGATGATGCCCAATGTGCTAAGATACAGTACAGAAAACGTTTAGGCTCTGTTCACACCCACGCATTCTGAGTTCTGTTTCTCTTTTACATTTTAGGAACTCATTAGAAAAGTGAATTGATTACAATAAACATCAAAGCTGATGCTGAATGGCCCCATTTACTATAAAGTGGCCATTTGGCTTTCATGTTACATCCATTTTTGGACAGAACAAAAAGTGCTGTATGTGGCCTCTTCTTAGAGTATGTGCATTCAAAGATTTTAGATTTTTTATGGAGTTATTGGAGCAGGTTCGCTTCAAAAAATGGCTGAAATTTTGCAAAAAACTCTTCAAAGACTTTTTCCTATTCATTTCTATTCTAAAACCAGTTGTCATACTGATACGGAATTTAGCGTATAAGCCCCAGTGGTCCCCAGTGGTATCACTGTCCCAGTGATGATGTCTGTAAGGTGCTGTGGAATTAATGCCACTATATAAGTGAGTAAAATAAATAAATATATTCAGTCTTTTGAGCATTTTTTTTGTTTCAGATTCTGAAAAATGGTCAGTAAAAATAAAGTTCATGTCACTTCCTTGAAGCAACACATGATGGCTCCACTTCAAACTAGGCACTATCCAATCAGAAAGTTGCAAAAAAAAGCTTCATGAAAAAACTCTTCCAAAACGTTTCAAACACTTTTCAAAAATGCTTCTAGGTAATGAAAAACTCCTGCAAAAACTCTCCAAAGAAGGAGTGTCTCAATGAAGCAGCTTCCAGCATAATTTTTGAATGCCTTAAAAAAATTAAGTTTGTGTAAAGTGGCACGGGGGACTGACTCCTGCTGTCCCGGCAAGCTACTTGGAAGACACAGTCCTGGCTGGGTGTGTGGACTTTGATAGTGTGGGCTGTGTGTTCATGCAGACCACATGCTGCCGCTGTTATCAGGTGGACAGAACCATAAGACAACTCAAGAGACCAACAGTTCCTTTTCAACAACAGGTCTTTTCTAGACAGTTCCAACAGTCCTTCAGTTTTAACTTTATGCAGGAGATAGCGGGCACAAAGCTACCCACAGGTTTCAGTTTCACTCAGCATTATCAGACACAGTTCAACTTTCCTCTGTGTTGCTTCAAATCTAACTAGGCCAGTGAGTCCCAGTTCAACCCAGTCCAGCATTACAGCACACACCGTGAAGGTCTCCTTCCTTCCTTGCAGTCCACATCCAGTCTCCTTAGGGGTCCCAGAATGACCGGAGTAAAGCTTTCACTTCTAGACGTATAGCAGGAAACCGCTTGGTTGGTTGACTACGTTCATACGCCAATTGAGGTTAACCCGGTACCTTGATGGTCAAGGAGCCTGGCCACTAGGGTTCCGTCCACCAGCTCCTATCATCTGGGGTCACTCCGTTTGAGGATCGGTCTCTAGTTACAAAGCTGTTCACACCCTGTATATCCATCAACACTAGAAATTCATCCTATCTGCCCTCCGGTCTCTTTCTCTTCCTATCACAAGTCACCCATTACACACGGTCCGACAGCCTGCAGCCTATATGTTCATTCTTATTGCACACTAGGTCTTAACTGAAGTTCTAGAAAGAACTGTGTAACGCTATTTGCCTCTGTCCCTGCATGGTTCTCCTTCTCCCTCCATGCAGGGACACCGGCATACTCACCGCCCTGGCCCCATGGCATGGCAACCAGTTTGCTCCCTGTCTCCATGTGTTGTGCTCACTGGGAAGCATCGTGTTTTAAAAGCACCCTCTCCCAAAAGGAGGGGCCAATCAACCAAGTATCATTAGGTAGTCTATTAGTCTGAACGGAACCCTGGTCCTATCCGTGTCTGCGTACCTGACCCAGGTAGCTGATCTCAATGAATGGAGCAAGACTTCCCAATGCCAAGTTCCTGGTACTACGCCCACTACGTCCCATACTGAGGATGGCTTGATGGAGAGACGCATCCTAGTCATGAAGATGGTGAGAGATGTCATTTTTCTTCTATTGGACTGTAGAAGTTGTGGGAGTTCTCTGCAGAGAGTCCTCATGGGCTTGAAGAAGAGGGAGTATAAGAGGGGGAGTACTGTAAACCTATTTGCCAATGCCCCTGTATGGTTTCCCTTTCCCCTCCATGCAAGGATGCCGGTATACTCATACTCATACGTCCCAGCCGCGCAGCATAGTCTCCGGCTTGCTCCCTGTCTCGATGTGTTGTACATGCCGCACATCCCAGCAGCGGGCCTAGTGCACGCTCATGCGCTCCCCTGATCCTAATGAGGCAGTATGCGCACATATTTAAATGCCTCTAGTCAAAGGCTGGGAGGCATTTAGTATAAGAGTGCACCTGCAAGATGGCTCCCAGCTAATAGCTAAGAGGCATCTTACTTAAAAGGGGCCAAGCAACCGAGAATCATAATATAGTGTGATAGTCTACTAATGAGTTGTGAGGTCCCCTGGTCCTGGTGTGGACAGTGTCCTGAACCCAAAGTCCCTGGTCTCTGTGTGGCCAGGTCTGAACCCTGTCTCACGGTCCATGTGCAGCCAGTCCCTGAATCAGTATCTGAGACACGTGTCTGAACGTCTGCCTATCCGACTGTCCTAACAGTCTCTGAATCAGCCCTGTCTGAGACTCCATGTCATTAACCATTCTACACATGGATCCTGAACCTAGTAGTCTGAATGGAGCCCGAGTCCATGTCCATAACTGTTCTGCGGAGGATCCAGAATCTATTAGTATGAATGGAGACATAATCATATACATGTCTGCGTACCTGATCCCTGGGGTCCGCAGCTACAGAATCAGGGACTGCCTAGCTCAAGCCTGACTCCACCATCAGGAGCTCTAGTGAACACCAGGTAGCCGCTTAGCTATGCCCCTCCTAGGTAAGCCCGGCCCTGTGGCACAGTGGGTCCATGAACCACATGCGCCACCTGCGTACAAAACAAACAGTCTCTATCCCTATGCCGGTCTCTATTTCACTGTTATACTATGGGCAGTGCAGATCTGCTATTTTTTTCTCATGCTGATTTGTCTTGAGAAAACAACCGTAGTGTGATGCGAGTGCATCCGATAATCGGATCACGCACACCCATACAAGTCTATGGGTGCATGTGGAACATCCGACTGCATTCGGATGTCATCCGACTGCAGTCCGATTTACACGGTGAGAGACAGTGAGGGGATCATATACAAGGGACGGTATGTATCCCCCAGGGTGCGCATAGAACCCGCTGGAGTACATTGCAATCACAGACACTGCTGTGGTTGCAGTGCAAAATAAAAGTAAGTTTGAACTTGGTCAAGCTATTTGACCAAGTCGGATTAAGAAAACCGGCATGGGCTTTTATTTTTGGAGCGATCTACAGGATGGAAGTTGGGCGGATCGCTCCCTCTAGCCAGGTCTTACAAGTGGCTCATGGCCGGAGTTTTCAATTAAAAACCTGCAGCAAAGATTTGAGTGTGTCAGTGGTTTGTTTGAAAGCTGCAGAGCATGAGGCTCTGTGCACTATAAGCTTGTATGAAGGCACAACACAGGCCTGTGAAAGCAACGTAACAGGCGCACCTCAGAGTGAAAAGGCGTGGCCGTCTCCCACGGCAACAGGTTTACACGGACTGTTTGGATCACCCGGCTGTGATCCGGAGGACATCTTTTGCATTTGAGTTGTGAGTTTTTGCAAATAAAGACTTTTAAGTTGAACTTTCTTTGGGTCACTGCCTCTTTACCACACAGTGTGAACACCGCCGCACTACAATATGGTGGAGAATGCGGCCAGTGTGAACTGAAGCTTACCCCGAAAACTGCATGTCTGTGATTAAGCCGGCAGCGCTACAGCTCAGGTCTGCCGACAACATGGAGGAGTTAATAAAGCAGTTGGTACTCACCCAGCAACAGCAGCTACAATTTCAGCGGCAACAGCAGGAGCAGCACCAGCATCTCCAGCGGCAACAGCAGGAGCAGCACCAGCAGCACAATCAGCAGCAGCTACTGTACCAGCAGCAGCAGAAGACTAATGAACTGATTATGCAACAGATTGATGCTCTGCGAGAGACGCCCCCATTGCTGCCCCCAATCCGTTGTGAGGCCTGGGACAAAGTAAGAGCAGTGTTAAGGAAGATGAGTCCTGAGGATGACATTGAAGCCATCCTCACAGTCTTTGAACGCACAGTGGAGTGGGAGTGCCTGCCAGCCAATTAGTGGGCTAAAGTGGTGGCTCTGTTTCTGATGGGAGACGCTCAGAAAGCTTACTTTGACCTCAGTCGGGAGAATGCCCAGGACTATGGGAAGCTGAAAAGTGAGATCCTTGCCAGACTGGGGGTTAATATCTATGTGCGAGCCCGACGTGTATTTCAATTGACCTTTGTGGAGGCCTGGCCCGCTAGTTCTCAGGCGTACGACTTGCTGCAGCTAGTGAAAAGGTAACTCTAGCCTGAGACCATAACACCATTCCAGATGGTAGAGAGGGTGGTGGTCGACAGGCTTGATAGAACTCTGCCAGCTGCTATACAGCGTTGGGTGGGGCAAGGGGACCTGGGTAACCTAGACCAGGTGGTTAGCTTAATCGAGCGTTATACCACCACCCAGGACTTTGTACGGGACTCTGCCCCAATGAGAATAGGTGCCACCGCTATCAGGTGCTGACATTGCCAAGGGCCAGGACATGTGGCTGCCAACTGCTCCCTGACTGCTGAACCCTTGGACTGCAGATTTACATGCCGGCTGTCTATGTATGCTCGAACCGTCTACACAGCAGACCCCGTCGGTCCAACGGGTGAACCCCATCTGTGCTAGGTGCGCATTAATGAACATCGAGCAGAGGCTCTCTTGGACTCAGGGAGTCTAGTGACCCTCGTCCATGGGTCCTTGATCTCTGGTTAGAACCCACTGGGGGGAAAATTGGGGTCATATGTATACATGGCCAACTCTGCAAGTATCCAATGGCGGAGGTTACCTTTTCCACTCTGTGCGGAGAGGTTAAACATATGGTGGAAGTGGTAAAGACTCTTCCTTAAGGGACTGTGCTGGGAAGAGACTTGCCCCCGTTTTGCTCCTTGTGGGAGAGTAAGATTAAACCTCTCAGGGTAAAGATATGTCCAGGTGTGGAACCCGAAGATCCTGAGTCAAGGATACCTGCCGTAGGGGTTGCCAACCTTGGGACAGAGTGTAAACCCAATAGATTTCCCCTAGAGGTGTTGGCAGGAGAGGTCAATGAGACCCCCATCGATCCTAGAGCTGGAAGTGTCCCGGGGAATGTTTGTGACAGCTTAGCTACAGGATCCAACCCTGACACGGGAAAGGGTGATAGAGGAAAATGGGGTGGCTCAGCAACCGGGTGCAGAGGTGGTTTTCCCACACATGGTGGTCAACCAGGATTTGTTATATAGGTTTAATAAAATCCGGGATAATTTGGTAGTGCTCCAGTTGTATCGTTGGGCAGTGCTATAGATGGCTCACACACACATGCTGGGTGGACACCAAGGGGTTAAAAAGACGCAAGAACGTATCTTGCAGTGGTTCTTTTGGCTGGGGATATACGCTGATGTACAGAGGTTTTGTGAGTCTTGCCCGGAATGTGAGCTGACCACACCCACCGCAAGCTTCCATAGTCCATTGATTCCTCTGCCTGTTATAGAGGTACCCTTTGAACGGATTGCGATGGATCTGGTTGGGCCCATTGTAAAGTCAGCTCGTGGCCACCAGCACATACTTGTGGTCATAGACCACGCTACCCATTACCTGGAGGCCGTTCCGCTTTGCCACACCTCAGCTAAACGTATTGCCCGGGAGCTGTTTGCCATGTTCTGTCGCCTTGGGCTGCCTAAGGAGATCCTTACAGACCAGGGGACTTCCTTTATGTCCAAGGTGACAAAAGAACTGTGCAAAATGCTTAAAATAAAACAGTTGCGCACGTCTGTGTACCACCCACAGACTGATGGTTTAGTTGAGAGATTTAACAAAAGTCTTAAATCTATGTTAAAAAAAAGTGGTTGCTAAGGATGGGAGGGATTGGGACATGTTAATGCCCTATTTAATGTTCGCTGTCCGCAAGGTACCACAGACTTCCACGGGGTTCTCACCCCATGAGCTGTTGTATGGCAGGCATCCTAGGGGTCTGCTGGATGTAGCCAAAGCGACATGGAAACAGGAGCCTATTCCGCATAAGAGTGTAATAGAACATGTGGCAAGTATGCAGGACTGGATCTCGGCGGTCATGCCTATAGTAAAAGAGCACATCATGGATGCTCAGGCAGCACAGAGTCGAGCATATAATAGAAAGGCCACGGTCAGATCCTTTAAAGAAGGGGATCGGGTACTAGTATTAGTGCCCACCACAGAGAGTAAGCTCATGGCCAAGTGGGAAGGGCCATATGAAGTCTGGGAAAAGGTGGGGGAGGTAAATTACAGAGTATACCAACCCAGCAAGAGGAAACCCGAACAAATATATCACATCAATCTGTTCAAAGCCTGGAAAGACCGGGAATGTATGATTACAGAGACGACTTCAGTCGTATAGTCTGTGGGAGGAGGCCAGGGGAGAGATAAAGATAAGCGACGCTCTCACAAAACAGCAGAGACAGGAGGCTCAGAAGTTGGTGCAGCAGAATACAGACGTATTCTCAGCCGTACATCTGTGATCCGACATGACATTGTCGCTGAGCCTCGGGTAAGGATACGAATGAAACCATACCTTGTGCTGGAGGCCTGGAGTAAAGCCATCGCAGCTGAGGTAAAACAAATGCTCCAGTTAGGAGTCATCGAGGAATCCAGGAGTGAGTGAGCTAGCCCCATTGTGCTGATTCCGAAGCCGGACGGATCGTTACGATTTTGTAACGACTTCCGGAAATTGAATGAGGTGTCAAAGTTTGACCTTTATCCAATGCACTGGGTGGACGAGCTGATTGAGAGACTGGGCAGGCCCAGTACTTCATGAAGCTCGATCTGACCAAGGGGTACTGGCAGGTGCCTCTGACAGAATTGGCAAAAGAAAAGACCACCTTTATAACACTGGAGGGCCTCTATCACTATGTCATCCTGCCTTTTTGGTTACATAGAGCCCCGGTCACATTCCAGAGGCTAATGGACATAGTGTTAGAACCTCATCAGAAGTATACGTCTGCGTATATGGATGATATTATCATCTTTAGTACTGATTGGCATACCCACTTGTATGGGACAGTGAACCCAAAAAAATGTGCGATAGGTCTCGAGGAAGCCCAGTACTTGGGGTACGTGATTGGCCACAGGGTTGTCAAACCCCAAATAAACAAGATCGAGGCCATACAAATCGGGCCCCGGCCGCTTACTACTAAACAGGTAAGAGCATTCCTCGCCATTATTGGGTATTACCGACGGTTTATAGTTAATTTTGCTGGGAGTTCGGTACCCCTGACCGATCTCTTAAAGGGAAAGAAGTCAGTCATGGTTAAGGGGAACCCTCAGGCGGAAGAAGCATTCCAATCCATGAAGTTGATTGTAACATCCCTGGCGGCGTGCTGGCATGGCTTATCACCTCCCACCATGCAAGACCGCCATCTTACCTATCAATCCAGGCTGCACACTTTTCTCCAGTACCTGCTGTGTCTCTTGTCTGATTGCTTAGGGCGGCGGCACGGCTACTGCCTGATTCTTATAGTTACTGTGTGCGCACTCCTAATGACTCCCCAGCCTATTGCTGTGAGTCACTGGATACTTAAACCCCCTCCACCCCTCTGTACTTCTGTTTGTGAGTTTTGTGTGCACTTGCTACTTCATTGTAAGTACCTTGTGTGTATCTGGTTCTGCTTGTTCCGTTTCCCTGCCTCCGTATCTACCTCCTGTGTTCTAACTAGCTTCCTGTATTTTCCAGTCTGTTCCATGTGAACAGAGCCCTGTCCTGTCTGCCTGCACCTTCTGCTCTGTTCTGCTCTGCTTGTTCACCACACCTGCGGTTCCGCTCTGCTCTGCTTGTTCACCGTACCTGCGGTTCTGCTCTGCTCTGCCTGTTCACCGCACCTGTGGTTCCGCTCTGCTTGTTCACCGCAACTGCGGTTCCGCTCTGCTCTGCTAGTTCACCGCACCTGCGGTTTCGCTCCGCTCTGCTTGTTCACCGCACCTGCGGTTTCGCTCCAATCTGCTTGTTCACCGCACCTGCGGTTTTGCTCCGCTCTGCTTGTTCACCGCACCTGTGGTTTTGCTCTGCTCTGCTTGTTCACTGCACCTGCGGTTTTGCTCTGCTCTGTTTGTTCACCGCACCTGCGGTTTTGCTCTGGTCTGTTTGTTCACCGCACCTGCGGTTTCACTCTGCTCTGTTTGTTCACCACACCGGCGGTTTTGCTTTGCTTTGCTTGTTCACCACATCTGCGGTTTCGCTCTGCTCTGCTGTCCACCGCACCTGTGGCTTCGTTCCTGTGTCCCAGTCTGTACTGGTCCCTATCCTGCCTGTGTGTCACCCTACCTGGATGCCACAAGTGTAATAAAGCTGTGTCTGAGAGCAAGGGGGAGGTTCTCTGGTTAGGGGAACATTAGCATGCAATGCCTCCTGTCTCAGGCCAGTAGGGGGAGCAGGCTGCCCCTATAAAAGCTGGTACTGGGGACAGGGTTAGGGAGAACTGGATTACCTGTCTCAGCTTTGAGACGTGTCCCAGAGTGGAGCAGGGACAGAAAGTTGATTGCACCTAAGAGGAAGTGTGGCAGTAGGAGAGAGCCACAAGCCAGAGACAAGAGGCGAAGAGAGCCTGTCTTGGCAGAGAAAAGACTTCATTTTACCAGACTTTGGTGTCTGAGGCTGGAAGGATTCCACATCCCCCAGCAGAGAACCAGTTCGCAAGGGACTGTACATTCCTTGGCCTAAGAAGCCTGGAGGCCCTGCCACAACCGAAGGGACCAGTAAAGCCGTACAAGGCTGGGAGCAGAAAGGAACACACGTCGCAGGCCATACAGGCGAGAGTACACGGAAAGCTCTGAAACGTGGGCTGTTATCCTATCAGGAGGAGATAGCCAGAAGGAGCGCAGAAAGCACGGTAGGCCTACACCCTCACCCTGGCCAGGGCCAATTTCCCCGTTGCTCTCAGACATCCAGGTCCCCTCCTAGCTGGGACTGTTTGTGGTTCAGTTTACCTGTTTAGTAAAGACCCTGGACTGCAACCTGTTGTCTGTGTGCTCCTTGCTCCTCCAGCACTGTCATCACTGGGACTCTCACTACCATCACTCCCACCATCCACTATACTGCCCTGGGGCCGCACTCTTCCCGTGGGGAGTCACACTACCCTAGCTGCACACCTCATCAGCCCCAGCGGTCTGCATGCAGCGGCGGTTCTTAATAACCGCAATCCACGGGTGGCGTAGTCGGACATAATCAATATAACGGACTACCACTGGCCTGACCACCCTGAGCCACGGAACCGGGTTGCCACTACTACTCCCATCGTTTCCCTAATTGCCCGGATCCGAGTGCCCCACGGCCCAGGGGGCGAGTTAGCTTTGGCGTAGTCGGCAGGATTTCGTGCCCGCAACCACCGGGTACTGCGTGCCTGAAAAAGACTTTTGTAACTTACCTGTGGCGAAGTTTCCCGCCGTCTGGAGTCGTTTCCCGCCATTCGGAGCCGATTCCCGCCATCAGACGCCATCTTGGACCTTTTCTCGCCGTCTTCTGCCGTCTTCCCGCCATCTGCAGCTGTTTCCCGCCATCGGACGCCATCTCTAGGATGCCGCGCGGGAAGAAGAGGGGCGTGGACGTCAAAACCGCACGAGATCCGAAGCTCCGCCCCACGCACCTACGCTGCGCAAGGTCCTGGAAGGGAGAGAGAGCGACGCTGACGTCATCAGGACGCGACGCCAGGTCCTCGTCCAGAGCAGCAGCAGCGGAGCCGCGGCCTACAGAAGAGGATCGTCGGAAGGTAGGCCACGCTTAACTAGGGGGGAGGAAGATGTCGGACACAGAGGCGCCCACTACCACCAATGCAGCTGCAGCAGCGGTGATGCCCTTTTCCCTGCCCTACATCCCTGGAGCGGCCTGGCTGCCCAAGTACTCAGGGGAGCCCCATGCCCTAACTGACTTCAAGGAAAGGCTATACAGTTTGTTCCATGTTTACCCCCTGACAGAGGAACAGAAGGTCAGCATACTGACAGGGCAGTTAACTGGTGCAGCCCAGCGGTAGGTAAAGTCATGGCCCACTGAGGAGAAAAGGACTGTGAAGGGTATTCTGGCCCAGCTACGGGGTACCTTTGACACACGTACCTCCGCTGAAATTAAAATGAGGTTCTATGGATGTAAGCAGCGGGCACAGGACAGCATCAGAGACTATGCCCTAAATCTGCAGGAAGCCTTGAGGGCTATTCAACAAACTGACCCTGGCAGTGTGCAGGAAATGGATAAGCTGCTAACAGAACAATTCATAGAAGGTCTGCTGTCTAGTGCCCACAGGGCCCAACTGCGCCTCATGTTCTTTCAGAACCCCGACCTGACCTTTGCCCAATTTAAGGACAGGGCCATAAGGGTGCTCCGTGAATCTGCAACCAGTGGCGCTATAAACCCCCGGCGCCCTGCTCTCACCTACCACCTGGAGGCGGCGCCCTCCTCTATGGACCCCGCGGGGGCTGATGCACAGGCCCTGAACCAAGCCCCGTCGAAAGACCTGCACCACCAAGTCCAGGAGCTGAACAGGAGCGTCGCGGCGTTGACCAGGACCGTCCAGACGTTGCAAGTGGACCCGTCAAGACCCATCGAGCTGGCTTCAAGTCCGGAGGATGTCCCGTGGCGTCGACAGAGGAGGATCCCGTCGTTCCGAGGGAGGCCCACAGACCGCTACGCAGAGGATGGACAGCCCATTTGCCGTCGATGCAACCAGCCCGGGCACATTTCCAGGTACTGTAATTTAAACAGGTCCAACCTGGGGCAGAGGGCCGACCCCCAGGCATAAGATCACCAGGCCCTTATAATTAACGTGATAAGTACGTTGGGGGGCGCCCGGTTTTACCCGTGGTGCTGGACGGTATCCCCATGAGCGCCTTGCTGGATACTGGGTCACAAGTAACCACAATCCCTTATGTACTTTTTAAGCAATATTGGACTGATGCTGATATCACACGGTATCCAGACAGTAACTTGAGCATCATCGCCAGTAATGGCTTACCCGTGCCGCAGATGGGGTTCAAGGAGATGACCATTAAAATTGGTAAAGTTGAACTGCCGGCACAGGGAGTGATTATTGTGGACATTGACCGTCATGAAAGTCACCCTAAAATAACTGTGGGTACTAACATAATTGAAAATTGTCTTTCAGAAGTAATTGTAATTCTACAACAGGTGGCGGTGAATGCTAGTTCCAGCCAACAGAGAGTCCTCAACAAGGAGATAAAAGCCCTGATGAGACGGCAGCAGGTAGAACTGTCTGGTGGTGAGATCGGTAGCGTAAGACTCAGTGATCCATTCCCCATTTCCATGCCTCCCAAAAGTGAAATGATGATCTGGTGTCGGACTGCAATCGGGTTGAGAGGTAGAGACTACCAAGCCATGGTAGAACCCGTGTACTCAGACAGCAGGCCCACCATTTTGACAGCCCGGGGGGTGGTTGATGTCCGTCATGGGAGGGTGCCCGTCCGCATCCTCAACATTGGGGAGAGGGAAGTACACTTACCCAGGTACGCTACACTCGCCAAACTGTTTGTTGTCGAACACCAAGCTATCAGGGCCATGGAACCCTTGCCTCCATCTCCTCAGGCGGAGGGTAATGGCTCCCAGAAACAAAAGGAGGACTGGTGCCAGAAACTCCATGTGGGTGCTGACTCCACTCCCCTACACCAAAAACAAGGAGTCTACCGGGTGGTACAGGAGTACGAGAGAGTCTTTAGTAAGCACTCGCTAGACTTTGGCAGAGTAAAAGGGATAGAACACCACATCCCCACAGGGAGCCACCCACCAATAAAAGAGAGGCACAGACCTGTACCCCCTGCACATTATCAGAACGCAAAGGGCATGCTAAGAGAGATGAAAGAAGCTGGGGTTATTAGAGACAGCTGTAGCCCCTGGGCAGCCCCTTTGGTTCTGGTCAAAAAGAAAGACGGCACCATGAGAATGTGCGTGGACTATAGACAAATCAACCGTATCACTCACAAAGACGCATATCCGCTGCCTAGAATAGAAGAGTCTTTAGCCGCACTAAAATCTGCTAACTTCTTTTCTACTTTGGACCTTACTAGCGGGTACTGGCAGGTTCCTGTGGCAGAGGCTGACAAGGAGAAGACCGCCTTCACCACCCCGATGGGACTGAGCGAATTCAACTGCATGCCTTTCGGGCTCTGCAACGCACCAGGGACCTTCCAGCGGCTGATGGAATGCTGTCTAGGGCACCGAAACTTCGAGACGGTCCTCCTTTACCTGGACGACGTGATCGTCTATTCGAAGACCTACGAGGACCATCTAAAGCACCTGGCCGAGGTGTTCGAAGCCCTGGCAGGCTACGGCCTGAAGGTGAAACCATCGAAGTGTCACCTGCTGAAACCAAAGGTCCAGTACCTAGGGCACGTGGTAAGCGCGGAAGGAGTGGCCCCCGACCTTGACAAGGTCACGGCAATCAAGAGCTGGCCAAGCCCCTCGAACATCAAAGAGGTGAGACAGTTTCTCGGGTTGGTAGGCTACTACCGAAGGTTCATCCCCGGGTTCACTAAGATGGCAGCTCCTATGCAGGACCTCCTGATCGGACAGTCTAAGTCCCGAAGTCAAAAGCCACCCTTCAAGTGGGATAAACCGGAAGAGGAGTCCTTCCGCCAGCTAAAGATGGCCCTCACGGGGGATGAGATCCTGGCCTACTCTGATTACGGCCAGCCTTTCATTCTCCACACAGATGCCAGTAATGTGGGACTGGGAGCCGTACTGTCCCAAAACCAACAGGGCAGAGAACGGGTGATCGCATACGCCAGCCGGAAGCTGAGGCCCACCGAGAGGAACCCGGAGAATTACAGCTCCTTCAAGCTAGAATTCTTGGCGGTGGTGTGGGCCGTGACGGAACGCTTCAAGCATTACCTGGCCTCCGCAAAGTTCACCGTGTACACGGACAACAACCCGTTGACACACCTGGACAATGCAAGACTGGGTGCCCTGGAACAGCGGTGGATGGCCCGTCTCTCCAACTATGACTTCGTGATCAAGTACCGGGCAGGCAAAACCAACGCCAACGCGGACGCCCTATCAAGAATGCCTCACTTACCTGAAGGTGACAAAGACCCAGAAGAGCTGGAGGAGGTAGAACTCCCTGCGTTTCACCGGTATGGAGCCGCTCAACACTCTCACCGCGTGAAGGAGGAGGATCTAACAACGGTGATGATGAATCCCCTACCTCACCACAGCTGGGCCGAGACCCAAGATAGTGACCCTGCAATCCGCCTGGTGAAAGATCTGCTGACCCGGGAAGACGCCCGCCTAGATCCAGATGCCCCAGAGGAAGCCAAGCAGCTATGGAAGGAGAAGAGCAAGCTGTTCCTCTACGAAGGCAAGTTGTGCAGAAGGATTGTTAACCACCGGACGCACGAGCTGACCTTGCAAGTCGTGGTCCCAAGGCGAGATGCAGCCATGGTCCTGGGAGCTTACCATGACAGAGCGGGACACTTCGGTTGGAAGAAACTGGAGTTCCTACTAAGAGGAAGGTTCTTTTGGGTCGGCATGAGAGGAGCTGTGGAAAAATGGTGCAGAGACTGTGGCCCTTGTCACCTGAGGAGGAAGGACCGCACCAGCCAGAAGACACCCTTGAGGCCCATCGTCACCACGCAGCCTCTTGAGCTGGTAGCTCTGGACCATGTCAAATTGGCTCCCAGCCGGTCAGGATACATCTATGCCCTGACAATCGTGGACCACTATTCCCGTTTTCTAGTGGTGGTCCCGGTAAAAGACTTGACAGCCCAAACAGCGGCCAGAGCCTTCCAGCAATACTTCTGCCATCCACACGGGTATCCGGAACAGGTCCTGACAGACCAGGGTCCAGCGTTCGAGGCTGAAATCTTCCAGGAGTTCTGCAACCTCTATGGCTGTAAGAAGATTCGTACAACGCCTTACCACCCCCAAACCAATGGGATGTGTGAGAAGATGAACAATATAGTCATTGATCTCCTGAAGACGTTGCCCCTGGAGGAACGCAGCCTGTGGCCAGAAAAACTGCCGGACCTGGTAGACATGTACAACAATATCCCGGTGAATGCTACAAACTGCACCCCGGCTTACGTGATGCGAGCTAGACCAGGTAAGCTGCCCGTAGACCTGGAGATGGGAGTCCTAATACCTGAGGACACCTCCCCGGATGCAGACTGGTATACGGAAAGGCAATTGCAGTACAAGAAGGTACAGGAGAGTGTGGAGAAGAGCCTGTCCCAGGTGAGAGAGAAGCAAGAAAGACTCTTCAATCAACACGCCCCTGCTAGTCCCCTAGAACCTGGTGAGCAAGTCCTAAAGCGAAAAAGAAGGCTACATAAGTTGGACGACCAGTGGGAAAGGGAACCCTACACCGTACTGCAGTCTGACCACGACAACCCAAAGGTGTGCGTAATCACCAAGGACGGAGGAGAAACCACTAGTGTCGTCTCCAGAGACCACCTCAAAAGGTGCCCCGAGCAACTCCGTAGTGCAGAAGAGGATCAGAGTGACCTTGAACCCGCAGAGGACAAGGAAGAAATGATCAGCACCGTTCTCGGGGAGTTCCCTCAGTCCTGGACTCGCATAAATGATGCCATAGTGGTACCCGTCCTGCATTTCCTGCAACGGGCACAGCAACAACCAACACCAGAGCCGGAAGGTGAAGAGGAGCAAGCAGTTCCAGAGGCAGAAGAGCCTGTACCAGCAGCCCAGGAGAGTCAACCCTCTGCTGACAGTGAGCCTGCCATGCCTGCGGTAAGCCAAAGGACCCGCAGACAGCTGCCTGCCCTACCTGTACACCCAGCTGATAGCTGCACCCCTAACGCTAGTCGGGAAAGCCAGGTTGGTCCACCACCAGACAGTGGGTTAAGGAGGTCAACCAGGAGCACAAAGGGACAGATACCCGCTCGCTGGAGAATATAGGGTGCACTAAATTGTAAATAACCCTGTTGCCAAATGTTAAAATGTTTGCCAAAGTTACCTGCATGTTTATTGATAGTGTGTTTCAGTTTCTTGCAGCTACCGTAAGGACTCAAAGGTTATGGACTTTTTTATAACCGGGACCTTGTATGGACTGCATTCTGAGCCTAACCCAGGAATGAACTAAGACTGTGAAGGACTTGGGGTAGGACAGACCCCCACCTGGTTAAGGCTCCCCGTTGTTTTGGTGATATGGACACCCGGTCACAGGCCACACTGTGACCTTAAGAACTCAATTTGTGCGTCGTCTGTCTATTAATGTTTTATTGTTATGTATGTTATTCTTTGTTTATTGTTTAGTCCCGGAGCACTAAATTTCACTAGGGGGGAATGTGTCACCCTACCTGGATGCCACAAGTGTAATAAAGCTGTGTCTGAGAGCAAGGGGGAGGTTCTCTGGTTAGGGGAACATTAGCATGCAATGCCTCCTGTCTCAGGCCAGAAGGGGGAGCAGGCTGCCCCTATAAAAGCTGGTACTGGGGACAGGGTTAGGGAGAACTGGATTACCTGTCTCAGCTTTGAGACGTGTCCCAGAGTGGAGCAGGGACAGAAAGTTGATTGCACCTAAGAGGAAGTGTGGCAGTAGGAGAGAGCCACAAGCCGGAGACAAGAGGCGAAGAGAGCCTGTCTTGGCAGAGAAAAGACTTCATTTTACCAGACTTTGGTGTCTGAGGCTGGAAGGATTCCACATCCCCCAGCAGAGAACCAGTTCGCAAGGGACTGTACATTCCTTGGCCTAAGAAGCCTGGAGGCCCTGCCACAACCGAAGGGACCAGTAAAGCCGTACAAGGCTGGGAGCAGAAAGGAACCCACGTCGCAGGCCATACAGGCGAGAGTACACGGAAAGCTCTGAAACGTGGGCTGTTATCCTATCAGGAGGAGATAGCCAGAAGGAGCGCAGAAAGCACGGTAGGCCTACACCCTCACCCTGGCCAGGGCAAATTTCCCCGTTGCTCTCAGACATCCAGGTCCCCTCCTAGCTGGGACTGTTTGTGGGTCAGTTTACCTGTTTAGTAAAGACCCTGGACTGCAACCTGTTGTCTGTGTGCTCCTTGCTCCTCCAGCACTGTCATCACTGGGACTCTCACTACCATCACTCCCACCATCCACTATACTGCCCTGGGGCCGCACTCTTCCCATGGGGAGTCACACTACCCTAGCTGCACACCTCATCAGCCCCAGCGGTCTGCATGCAGCGGCGGTTCTTAATAACCGCAATCCACGGGTGGCGTAGTCGGACATAATCAATATAACGGACTACCACTGGCCTGACCACCCTGAGCCACGGAACCGGGTTGCCACTACTACTCCCATCGTTTCCCTAATTGCCCGGATCCGAGTGCCCCACGGCCCAGGGGGCGAGTTACCTGCGTTTCTACCTGCCAGTACCCGCCTGTCTGCATGCCCGCCGTGCCTGCCAGTGCACACCTGTCTGCATACCAGCCGTGCCTGTCAATACCCTCCTGTCTTCATACTAGCCATGCCTGCCAGTTCCCACCTGTCTGTATGCCAGCCTAACATGCCTGTTCCTGCATTCCCCGGTGTGGGTCAACACCTGTGACCGGGGTCTGACCTGGAGTATCACCTGGTCCCTCTGCTCGGTTCCTCCCTGGTTCACGGAGTCGACTGAGCCGCCGTGTGACCTTGGACGGACCAAGTTGATACTTAGTTATGCCCCTCCAGGCACTCCTCGGTTCATGGTCCAGTGGGATCACTAACCACGCTCAAGCCAGTTAGTCCGGGCGTGAGCGTAACAGTTTGCTCAGGCCATGGTCCTCATTGAGACCAACGGACCTTCGCTCTCGGAGACATTTGAATTCTTGTCTGGCGAATACGTGCACCAAGGAAAAAAATTTTCTCAAGCTGAGGTCCAGGCGATTTACGCACCAGCCCAAATGGAGCTATCAGCACTCGTTCCTGCGGATCCACCACGGTACTATGGGGATCCAGAACAAAGCCGTGCGTTTGTGGAGCAATGTATGCTGCATTTCAAATTCTATGCTCACTATTTTCCCACTGATCGGGTTAAAGTAGCATTCATGCTGTCCTACTTAGCGGGTGATGCCTTGAATTGGATCACCCCCCTATGGGAAGCATGGGATCCTATCGTCTCTGACCTGCAGGCCTTCCTGGTGGCCTTTCTAATGGTCTTCGAAGACCCTAACCCTGAGGCTTCTGCTAAAGCTTCCCTTCCCAGTATCCTGGAGCAGTCCCGATGGGTGATGCGTGTAGGTAGCCCACCAGCTCTCCAGCCTGAAGAGACTGCCGCCCACACAGAATTCGCACAGGATGACAATGCTCCACAGAATGCTTCTCTTCCCAACCTAAAGAGGCAGTCCAGACGTGCGAGGCGTAGAGGTAAACCGTCACGCCAGGTTCTGTCCTCCCAAAGACCTCCTGTTCCCCAGCCTGTTGAGGCAGCTACCCGCACAGAATCCATGAAGGATGACCATGTTCGTCAGGCAAAGCAGAGATCGGAACTCAGTCACAAAATCGGATTGCGGTCCCGCTGCGGTTGTTTGGGACACCCTGATGGTCTCTGTCCAGCGAAGGTTGGAGAATCCCAAGACATTAGGCCTGTAGGAGAGGCTGCCCTTGGCGTTAGTGTTTCCTCTCCACAGATGACCGTGACTGTCTCCATGGCAAGTGAAGGCCTCGGATTAACCGGAAGTTTCGGGCGTAAAGCCTTGAAGAGTCAGTGTCTGATTCCCGTCCGACAACTCCAGAATCCGGTTTGGGCATTGTCAGCGGAAGGACGAGCCCTACTCAGAAACAGTCAAAATATGTCTCTACAAATTAAGCTCCAGATTGGAGCATTATACATGAAGAAGTTCACATTCAAGGTGCTGTCTGGTTTACCCACAGGTCGTCGAGAGCCAAGAGATCTAGTGCCCGCTCAGGTGTGAAGATCCTGCACGGTGTTTCCTGGGGGACTGCTGAGGTACAAGAGGTGTCCAGTCCCCATATCTTCAGGACAGTCAGCAGTGTCTTCTTCTTCTTCACCAGATCTGCTAGTCACTGACTCGCTGTGTGCTGAAGTCTCTGAAGGAAGGGAAGCGGAGGCATTGTCCCCACACAGTCTCGATGATTGTACCAATGATCTGGCTTTAGGCACCGCCCCGTCTCGCAGACCTGTCATCTCAGAAACCAGACTGAAATTGGTCCCTAAGCAAGGATCCTCCATCTCTAACAAATCTGGCAATAAGTCCATCAAGGCGGTGGCTACCTCCAAGTCTCTGCACCCCCTCCAACCAGGCGGAGGACCTCCCGTTGCCTCCTGAATCCTCTGGGGTGCTATCTGATAACAAATGGAGAGAGACTTTTCTGCACCCTGTACCTAGTACTTCGCCCTCTTCATCCAGTAAGCTTGGCAAAGTGTACGTCAAGGCGGAGGTTACCCCCAAGTCTCTGCACCCCTCCAACCCGGTGGAGGATCTCCAGTTGTCCCGTGAATCTTTTTGGGTGCTATCCGATATTAACAAATGGAGAGAGACTTTCCTGTGTCTTGTTCCTGGTACTTCACTCACTTCATCTGTTGCTGAGGATGGCTCGATGGGAGGAAGCATCCTAGTCACCAAGATGGTGAGACCAGTTTCATTCCCTCTAATGGACAGAAGAGGTAATCTTCTTGAAGAGAAGGATCGGCCTCCAAATTCTCTGCAGAAAATCCTTGCAGGCTTGAAGAAGAGGGGGCGTAAAGGGGGGGTACTGTAACATCCCTGGCGGCGTGCTAGCATGGCTTACCACCTCCCACCATGCAAGACCGCCATCTTACCTATCAATCCAGGCTGCGCACTTTGCTCCAGTTCCTGCTGTGTCTGTTGTCTGATTGCTTAGGGCGGCGGCGCAGCTACTGCCTGATTCTTATAGTTACTGTGTGCGCACTCCTAATGCCTCCCTAGCCTATTGCTGTGAGTCACTGGATACTTAAACCCCCTCCACCCAGTCACCCAGTAGGGGGTGCCTGAGCAACACTTTCATTTAGTGTGTTCTGTGCAACTGAGTTGCCAGGTCCTGTCCTGTATCTTGTCTGTTTCGCCACCCTGGGGGCTGTATACCCAGGCCTGTTACCTGTATCTGTGACTTCTAGTCTGTTTCCGCCACCCTGGGGGCTGAGTTCCCAGGCTCGTTCCTGCATCTTGTTCCTGGTTCAGTTCCTGTCTGAACAGTGTCCTAGCCCGTTACCTGTTTGTCTCTATGTCCGAACCTTCCCTTTTCCTGCAGTGTCTGAACGTGCACCTAACTCCAACTCGTTGTCTCTGTACTTTGTGAGTTTTGTGTCCACTAGCTACTTCATTGTAAGTACCTTGTGTGTATCTGGTTCTGCTTGTCCCGTTTCCCTGCCTCCGTATCTACCTCCTGTGTTCTAACTAGCTTCCTGTATTTTCCAGTCTGTTCCATGTGAACAGAGCCCTGTCCTGTCTGCCTGCACCTTCTGCTCTGTTCTGCTCTGCTTGTTCACCGCACCTATGGGTTTTGTTCTGCTCTGCCTGTTCACTGCACCTGCAGTTTTGCTCTGCACTGTTTGTTCACCGCACCTGCGGTTTTGCTCTGCTCTGTTTGTTCACCGCACCTGCGGTTTCACTCTGCTCTGCTTGTTCACCGCACCTGTGGTTCCGCTCTGCTCTGCTTGTTCACCGCACCTGTGGTTCCGCTCTGCTCTGCTTGTCTACCGAACATGCTGTTCCGCTCTGCTCTGCTTGTTCACCGCACCTGCGGTTCCGCTCTGCTCTGCTTGTTCACCGCACCTGCGGTTCCGCTCTGCTCTGCTTGTTCACTCCACCTGCGGTACCGCTGTGCTCTGATTGTTCACCGCACCTGCGGTTCCGCTCTGCTAGTTCACCGCACCTGCGGCTCTGCTCTGCTCTGCTAGTTCACCGCACCTGCGGTTTTGCTCCGCTCTGCTAGTTTACCGCACCTGCCGTTTTGCTCCGCTCTGCTTGTTCACCGCACCTGCGGTTTTGCTCTGCTCTGTTTGTTCACCGCACCTGCGGTTTTGCTCTGCTCAGTTTGTTCACCGCACCTGCGGTTTCGCTCTGCTCTGTTTGTTCACCGCACCGGCAGCAGTTTCGCTCTGCTCTGCTTGTTCACCGCATTGGCGGTTTCTCTCTGCTCTGCTTGTTCACCGCATCTGCGGTTTCGCTCTGCTCTGCTGTCCACCGCACCTGCAGCTCCGTTCCTGTGTCCCAGTCTGTACTGGTCGCTATCCTGCCTGCGTTCTATCTGCCAGTACCCGCCTGTCTGCATGCCAGCCGTGCCTGCCAGTGCCCACCTGTCTGCATGCCAGCCGTGCCTGCCAGTGCTCACCTGTCTGCATACCAGCCGTGCCTGCCAGTACCCACCTGTCTGTATGCCAGCCTAACCTGCCTGTTCTTGCATTCCCCGGTGTGGGTCAACAGCTGTGACCAGGGTCTGACCTGGAGTAGCACCTGGTCCCTCTGCTCGGTTCCTCCCTTGTTCACAGAGTCGACTGAGCCGCCGTGTGACCTTGGTCGGACCGAGTTGATACTTAGTTACGCCACTCCAGGCACTCCTCGGTTCATGGTCCAGTGGGATCACTAACCACGCTCACGCCAGTTAGTCCAGGCGTGAGCGTAACATTGATGTTGTGTGGACAGCATGTCCTCACCAGCCCCAACTTCAAGAAGGGCTTTATAGTGCAAACAGATGCCTCGGAGGTAGGCCTAGGAGCGGTGCTGTCACAGGAGGTAAATGAAAAAGAACATCCTGTCACCTACTTGAGCAGGAAACTTGCCCTGACAGAGAAAAATTATAGCGTAGTGATGAAGGAGTGCTTGGCCATTAAATGGGCCATGTAGTCCCTACGCTATTATTTGCTCGGTAGACAGTTTTGTTTGGTGACAGACCATTCACCCTTGGTCTGGATACGAAATGCCAAGAAGAGGAATGCTAGAGTCACCCAATGGTTCCTGTTGTAGCGCCGGCGTCCCTGCCCTCTGCTAGGCAGGGACGCTGTTCCCCTCACCTCTCTGCTCCGTGCCCGGCGTCCTCCTCCCGCTCTGCTGGCAGCGCGCGCTCCTTCCCGGCCACTGTGCTTAGGGCGCGCGCTCTCCCTCCCTCTTAAAGGGGCCGCGCGCGCCGTCCTAAGGAGTCCCCGGCCAATGACCGGAGGACTTCACCATATATAAGGCACCTCCTCCAAAATGGAGGTGCCCGAGCAATGTTGTTGCACTGTTCACTACTCTGCTTCAGCCCTCAGGTCCCGTTGCCAGTTACCTGCCAGATACCTGCAAGATTCCTGCCAGCTTGCTGTCTTATTCCTGCCTGATTATCTGCTACCTGCCTGCTAGTCTGAGGTCCGACGGTCTGCCTTACTACTCCTGTCAGTCTGTCTAAGGACCAGCCTGTCCGCTCACCTGGGAGCGCACTTCAGCCACCTGCCTGCTTGCCTGAGGTCCGACGGTCTGCCTTCCAACTCCTGTCAGTCTGTCTATGGACCAGCTTGCCTGCTCACCTGGGAGCACACATCTGCTACCTGCCTGCTAGCCTACCAGGAGGCTCCGCCGTCACGTGCTGTGACCACCTGCCTGTCCAGTGACTCCTGCCCGCTCACCTGGGAGCGCTCATCTGCTGCCTGTCTGCTAGCCTACCTGGAGGCTCTGCCGTCACGTGCTGTGACCACCCGCCTGTCCAGAGACTTCTGCCCGCTCACCTGGGAGCGCTCATCTGCCGCCTGTCTGTTGGTCTTCCTGGAGGCTCCGCTGTCACATGCTGTGACCACCCGTTCATCCAGAGACTCTCGCCTGCTCACCTGGGAGCTCACGTCTATCATCAGCCGCCACAGGTCGTACCAACCCTTTACCCAGAGACTGCCCCGGTCACTTGCCGTGACCATCTGCCCGTTCATCCAGAGACTGCCCCGGTCACTTGCCGTGACCATCTGCCCGTTCATTCAGAGACTGCCCCGGTCACTTGCCGTGACCATCTGCCCGTTCATCCAGAGACTGCCCCGGTCACTTGCCGTGACCTCCAGCCCGTTCACTCAGAGACAGTCCCGGTCACCTGCTGTGACTTCCTGCCCGTCTTCCCTGGTCGCCACCCGCTCCCTTACAAGGACCGCCCCCTTGTATAGTAGCTCAGAGGTTCCGCCTCCCAGACCCGTTACAGTTTGCTCGGGCCATGGAACCCGGTGGCACCCAAGCTCCCTCGCTCTCGGACCTGTGTCATGAACTGTCCCGTCAAAGGTCCCAACAGGAGTCCATCCTGGGTCACCTGCGGAATGTCAATACTCGCCTGGACACTCTGACTGCTCCACCAGCAACCTCCGCCAGTGCCATGTCTCGCAATCCGGCAGCTCCGCTGCCCACTAATACCATGGTATCCTACCCCGGACCCCGGCTTTCTGCACCTCCTCGCTTCGGAGGCGACTCCGCCCAGGCTCGGGGCTTCATAAATCAGTGCACCCTGCACTTTGAACTATTGTCCCACCAGTTTAACTCCGACCGAGCCAAAATTGCATTCATCATGTCCCATCTCACCGGGGAGGCCCTGGCCTGGCTAAATCCTCTATGGGAGAGAGGAGACCCCCTGGTGTCCAACTTGCCTGCTTTTCTCACGGCTTTCCGGAAAGTCTTCGACGAACCCGGACGGAAGACCTCATCCGCATCATCACTGCTACGCCTCCGTCAGGGAAGTCTCACCGTGGGCCAATATGCCATACGGTTCCGTACCCTTGCCTCGGAGCTGGCCTGGGATAACGACGCTCTGGTATCCGTCTTCTGGGAGGGTCTGTCCGGCCGTATTAAAGATGAACTTGCCGGTCGGGACATCCCTACCACTCTCGATGACCTAATAACTCTTGCCACCCGGATTGACCTACGGTTCCAGGAGCGTGCCAAAGAGGTCACCCGTGAGAGGAGGTTACCACGTCTAGCTCCTACTTTTCAGAAACCCGTCACTCCCTCCGTCTCTACCCAGGTACACTCTCCTGAGCCTATGCAGGTCGACCAGACCAAGATGGTCAAAACCCGTCAGGACTTACGCCGTGCCGAGGGGAGCTGCTTCTACTGTGGCAGTAAGGAGCACCGGATCCGTACCTGCCCGGAGAGGTCGGGAAACGCCTGTGTCTAGGTTCGCTCAGAGAGGTCGACCTAGACAAGAATAAATCCTCTCCATCTCTGCTGTTGTCAGTCTCAATCGTCTGCGGGGAGAACCGTTATTTCGAACTAGCCCAACTTGACTCTGGAGCAGCCGGGAATCTTATTTCACAGTCCCTGGTAGAGAAATACCGCATCCCCACCAAACCTCTGGCTGTACCCTTGTTTGTTGCTGCCGTGGATGGGGGTCTCTTACCACGCCCCATCCAACTCATCACCGAATCCATTACTCTGCAGGAGGGAATGCTGCATTCTGAGAGTATCTCCTTTCATGTTCTGCCTGGACTCTCCCACGCCCTCTTGCTAGGCCTACCTTGGCTCCAGAGACATGCACCCGTGCTTGACTGGCAGACCGGAGAAGTCCTTCGCTAGGGACAGGACTGCCATAAGACCTGTCTGGTTCCCGTCCATCCCGTCCGTCCTTCTCCTACCCCAGCTAATCTACCTGGACTTCCGATTCCTTATTGGTCTTATGCTGATGTCTTTAATAAAAAGGAAGCAGAGACACTACCCCCTCATAGACCATACGACTGCCCTATCGACCTGTTACCTGGTACTACTCCTCCCCGTGGGCGTATTTATCCATTATCCGCTGCTGAGACCCGGTCGATGTCCAAATATATTGAGGAGAATCTGGCCAGGGGATTCATCCGGAAATCTACCTCCCCGGCGGGAGCAGGCTTCTTTTTCGTCAAAAAAAAGGACGGCTCTCTCCGTCCCTGTATAGACTATAGAGGCCTTAACCAGATCACGGTGAAGAATAAGTACCCCCTTCCGCTCATTCCGGAGTTATTTGATCGTCTGAGGGGGGCTAGAATCTTCACCAAACTGGACCTCCGTGGGGCGTACAACCTGGTTCGTATCCGTCAGGGGGATGAATGGAAGACGGCATTCAACACCCGGGACGGCCACTATGAATATCTGGTAATGCCCTTTGGTCTCTGTAACGCTCCTGCCGTCTTTCAAGAGTTGGTCAATGACATCTTCCGGGACCTTCTCTACTCCTGCGTAGTGGTGTACCTGGACGACATCTTGGTCTTCTCTCCGGATCTCCAGACTCACCGGAGGGACGTTCGTCAGGTCCTGCTCAGGCTCAGGCAGAATCACCTCTTCGCTAAATACGAGAAGTGCCTCTTTGAGCAGACCTCGCTTCCGTTTTTGGGCTACATTATTTCTCAGACCGGCCTCCGAATGGATCCAGAGAAGCTGTCTGCCATCGAGAAATGGCCTCGACCGGAGGGGTTGAAGGCCATTCAGCGATTCCTGGGCTTCGCTAACTACTACCGCCTCTTCATACCACACTTCTCTTCCCGGACTGCCCCAATTTCCGCGCTTACCCGTAAGGGTACTAATCCCAAAGAGTGGCCGCCCGAAGCTGAGGAGGCCTTTCTTTCCCTAAAATAGGCCTTCTCTTCCGCCCCGGTGCTGCATCGCCCGGACGGCAACAAGCAGTTCTTCCTGGAAGTTGACGCCTCCTCCTCTGGAGCCGGAGCGGTACTTACTCAAAAATCATCTTCCGGGAGAATGGTAACTTGTGGCTTCTTCTCCAAACTCTTCTCCTCTTCTGAGCGCAACTATTCCATAGGAGACCGAGAGTTATTGGCCATCAAGCTGGCGTTGGAGGAGTGGCGTTACCTACTCGAGGGGGCTCTTCACCCGGTAATAATTTACACTGACCACAAGAACTTGGCTTACCTCCAGCATGCCCAGAGACTTAACCCGCGCCAAGCCCGGTGGTCCTTGTTTTTTGCTCGCTTTGATTTTGTTCTTCATTTTCGCCCGGCTGACAAAAACGTCAAAGCAGACGCCTTGTCCCGATCCTTTCTGGTGTCCGATCTCGAGGAAGAACCTAAACATATCATCGATCCCGCCAGAGTAATGCAGGTGGCTCCCGTGAGTCTAAATCGTCTCCCTCCCGGTAAGACGTTTGTTTCAGTACCTGATCGGAAGAAGATCCTACACTGGGGCCATTCGTCTAAACTAGCTGGCCACGCCGGTCAGAAAAAGACCCTCCAGCTTATTGCCCGGCACTACTGGTGGCCTACCCTGCACAAGGACGTAATAGACTTTGTTTCTGCCTGTGTGTCCTGCGCCCGCAACAAAGTCCCGAGACACCTGCCAGCCGGTCGCCTCCTTCCGCTTCCTGTGCCTGCTGCCCCCTGGCAGCATATTGCTATGGACTTCATAACTGATCTCCCCGTCTCCGCTGGTTGTACGGTCATTTGGGTGGTCGCTGATCGCTTTTCCAAGATGGCTCACTTTATTCCCCTGCCAGCCCTCCCATCTGCACCCGAGCTGGCTAAAGACTTTATCCGCCACATCTTCCGTCTTCATGGCCTGCCCCTCCACATCGTGTCGGATCGTGGGGTACAGTTCACCTCACGTTTCTGGAGAGCCACTTGTAAACTGCTAGACGTCACCCTGGACTTCTCTTCCGCTTACCACCCACAGTCCAATGGTCAAGTGGAGCGGATCAATCAGAACCTGACCAGTTACCTCCGGCACTTCGTTAATGCCCATCATTCAGACTGGGTGGATCTCCTACCATGGGCCGAGTTCTCTTATAACAATCACGAGAGCGAATCCTCCTCCAAATCCCCGTTTTTTGTAGTCTTCGGTCAGCATCCTCGGATTCCTTTTCCTGTCTCCACCTCTGTGGACAACCTGGCTGCGGAATCTCTCGTTAGCAAATTTTCCTCCATTTGGGAGAGTACCCGATCCGCACTCCTTCAGTCGTCCGAACGGATGAAAAGACACGCTGACAAAAAACGCCTGGATCCTCCACAATTTCGTCCTGGAGATAAAGTCTGGCTCTCATCTAAATATGTCCGACTCAAGATACCTTCTTACAAGTTAGGGCCTCGGTTCATCGGTCCTCTGGAGGTCATCAGTCAGATCAACCCGGTGGCCTATAAATTGAAACTCCCGGCCAACTTACGGATCCCTAACTCCTTCCATGTATCTCTCCTCAAACCTGTGGTACTTAACTCTTTTTCCAAGTCTACAGGTACGCCTCCTGCTCCGGTTTCTGCTGAGGACGAGTTTGAGGTAGAGAACATTCTTGCCACCAAAAGGGTAAGAGGAAAGACCTTTTTTCTAGTAGATTGGAAGGGGTTTGGTCCTGAGGAGAGAACGTGGGAGCCCCGGGAGAACATCCATGCCCCTCTTATCCTAGCTAAATTTCTGTCTGGCCTAAAAAAGGGGGGGCCTAAAGGGGGGGGTACTGTAGCGCCGGCGTCCCTGCCCTCTGCTAGGCAGGGACGCTGTTCCCCTCACCTCTCTGCTCCGTGCCCGGCGTCCTCCTCCCGCTCTGCTGGCAGCGCGCGCTCCTTCCCGGCCACTGTGCTTAGGGCACGCGCACGCGCTCTCCCTCCCTCTTAAAGGGGCCGCGCGCGCCGTCCTAAGGAGTCCCCGGCCAATGGCCGGAGGACTTCACCATATATAAGGCACCTCCTCCAAAATGGAGGTGCCCGAGCAATGTTGTTGCACTGTTCACTACTCTGCTTCAGCTCTCAGGTCCCGTTGCCAGTTACCTGCCAGATACCTGCCAGATTCCTGCCAGCTTGCTGTCTTATTCCTGCCTGATTATCTGCTACCTGCCTGCTAGTCTGAGGTCCGACGGTCTGCCTTACTACTCCTGTCAGTCTGTCTAAGGACCAGCCTGTCCGCTCACCTGGGAGCGCACTTCAGCCACCTGCCTGCTTGCCTGAGGTCCGACGGTCTGCCTTCCAACTCCTGTCAGTTTGTCTATGGACCAGCTTGCCTGCTCACCTGGGAGCACACATCTGCTACCTGCCTGCTAGCCTACCTGGAGGCTCCGCCGTCACGTGCTGTGACCACCTGCCTGTCCAGTGACTCCTGCCCGCTCACCTGGGAGCGCTCATCTGCTGCCTGTCTGCTAGCCTACCTGGAGGCTCTGCCGTCACGTGCTGTGACCACCCGCCTGTCCAGAGACTTCTGCCCGCTCACCTGGGAGCGCTCATCTGCCGCCTGTCTGTTGGTCTTCCTGGAGGCTCCGCCGTCACATGCTGTGACCACCCGTTCATCCAGAGACTCTCGCCTGCTCACCTGGGAGCTCACGTCTATCATCAGCCGCCACAGGTCGTACCAACCCTTTACCCAGAGACTGCCCCGGTCACTTGCCGTGACCATCTGTCCGTTCATCCAGAGACTGCCCCGGTCACTTGCCGTGACCATCTGCCCGTTCATTCAGAGACTGCCCCGGTCACTTGCCGTGACCATCTGCCCGTTCTTTCAGAGACTGCCCCGGTCACTTGCCGTGACCATCTGCCCGTTCATCCAGAGACTGCCCCGGTCACTTGCCGTGACCTCCAGCCCGTTCACTCAGAGACTGTCCCGGTCACCTGCTGTGACTTCCTGCCCGTCTTCCCTGGTCGCCACCCGCTCCCTTACAAGGACCGCCCCCTTGTATAGTAGCTCAGAGGTTCCGCCTCCCAGACCCGTTACACCTGTCACTGCAAAATTTTATTTTTTCAGTGAAAAATTGAGCGGGGAAGTCACAGGGAAATGGAGATGCCCTGTCATGGGCACCCTATATGGTGACAGGTGTTCAACCCCACAAGTTTGAACGGGGGGGTATTTGTGAGGCAGTGAGGGGGATCATATACAAGGGACAGCATGTATCCTCCAGGATGCGCATAGAAAGTTATTGAACCAGCTGGAGTGCATTGCAATCACAGACACAGCTGTGGTTGCAGTGCAAAATAAAAATAAAATAAAAGTAAGTTTGAACTTAAGATTAATAGAACCCGGCATGGGCATTTATTTTTGGAGCGATCTACAGGATGGAAGTGGGGCGGATTGCTTCCTCCAGCCAGGTCTTACAAGTGGCTCATATCCAGTTTCATTTAAAAACCTGCAGAAAAGGTTTGAGTGTGTCAGTGGTTTGTTTGCAAGCCGCAGAGCAGGAGGCTCTGTGCACTACAAGCTTGTATGAAGGCACAACACAGGCCTGTGAAAGCAACGTAAAATGCTCACCTCAGAGTGAAACGGCGTGGCCGTCTCCCACGGCAACAGGCTTACACAGACTGCTTGGATCACCCGGCTGCGATCCGGAGGACATCTTTTGCTTTTGAGTTGTGAGTTTTTGCAAATAAAGACATTTAAGTTTAACTTTTTTGGGTGACTGCCTCATTACCGTACAGTGTGAACACAGCAGCACTACAGCAGACAGAGACAATGGAGAAGATGGAGAAATTACATTCTCCATCTTCTCCGCACCTGTGATACGATTCTCTCATGTCAGAGAATCTGATCACACTAAGGTTATACTCGGATCAAATTCTGACAGAGTTAACATAATCAGCTTGATTCTCTTGCTTGAGAGAATATACGGCAATGTGACCCTGGCCTAAAGCTCCTTGTGGGAACTTAGCCTGCGGGTATTAATCCAGTAAATCCAGTCTAAAGATCAGAATCAAAATCAACAATGAAACCATGTGAAGTAAATGGGGACTTTGTCCAATGATATTTTCACAACAGATATGGTATATGGCAGATGTGTATGATTTGTTATTTTTATTATATGAGTAGCCTTCACAAATACTTTTACTTTCTTTAAATCCTTTAAAAAACACTTTTACGAAACATTTGTGCTGTCACATTGTTACATAACAGTCCTGTGCACCAACATCTGTTTGTAATGAACATGTCTGTAATGACTGGCTCTAGTTTTGGCTTTTGCCTCCCTCATAGCTGGAGAGTCTATAATACAAGTATGTCCATATGTGGATAACGGTACCAAAGATTAAATAATAATCTAGCAAAATGCAATTTTAATTAAAGACAGTTTGCAAGACTCGGGAGAACAATGAGCTGTAATCAGATCAACTTTGTGGGAAATGCAGAAAGTGGTGTTGTGAGTATACAGAGATTAAATTCAGAATTTCATTGCATTTTCTTCAGACTCTTAAATGAGTTTCAAATTATGATTCACTAAATTTTGGCGCACCCTATTTCTGCTCAGAAATGTTCTATTTTTTGCCAGTCCATGGATCACCAACATTTAGCCCCAAAAGGGGGAATTTATCAATGTCTGTACACCACTTGTATGGAATAATAAAGTTGTGAAATTTGGCGTCTGCCATCTTTGCTAATAAAATTTGCCACTTAAAGCATTTTACACATCTCCACGCACCCGAGGCTCATCTTATGATTTGGGGCGCACAGATGATGTTTGCTAGGCCGGCAAATCAAACGCCAAGTAAGGAGATGGACATACTATCCACGTTCTCCCTTGAAGGACAAGTGTAATGTTTTATTGTGTAATGTGAATTGTGATATGGGTTAATAATGTTGGTATTGTGTGTTGCCCGACAGTAAGGAGCATTACAGTTAATCTTTGGGACTAGCCCAGAGTGTGAGGGGTTAAGCTGAAGGGACATAGATAGTTTCCTGTCAGAACATCCGATAGGTTCCAGTGTGCGTAGAAAGCAGATCTAAGGTCTGATGTGAGCAGTGCCACATGATGTGGGTGTCCCTAACGTGAGAGGAGATCTAGACAAAGAAGTGACCGAAAGGCAGAGTGAACGATCGGAGACGAGTCCAGGGGAAGGACGCCTAGCAGTGCGGCCCAGAGTTTATGACTCCAAGAGGCAACGAACAAAGATGGGACAGAATACGTGAGATGAAAAGAGTGCCCTGGGCAGGAGTTCCAGAGCATCAGGGACAGAGAAGATAAGCACTTGCTATACTGGCAATATAGTTCCCTAGAGGGGAAAGAAGATTCCAAACTGCAGGTTGAGAATAGAACTATTGCTAACCAGTGGCATAGTTAGATTCAGATGGGCCCCGGGCCACATCCTTGTATATACAGGGCATGTAAAAGTTTGGGCATCCCTGATCAAAATTACTGTTATTGTGAACAGTTAAACAAGTTGAACATGAAATGATCTCTAAAAGGCCTAAAGTTAAAGATTACATATTTCCTTTGTATTTTAAGTAAAAACAATATATATATATTGTCATTTTTTACATTTTAAAACTTACAAAAAGCTAAATGCAAAAGTTTGGGCACCCTGCATAGTTAATACCCAGTAACAGCCTGTTTTGCAAGTATCACAGCTTGTAAATGCTTTTTGTAACCAGACAAAATTCTTCCAGTTCTGTGAGATTCCTGGGTCGTCTTGCATGCACTGCTATTTTGAGGTCTAGCCACAGATTTTCAATGATGTTCAGATCAGGGGACTTGTAAAACCTTCAGCTTGCACCTTTTGAGGTAGTCTAATGTAGATTTTGACGTGTGTTTAGGATCATTATCCATTGGTAGAAGCCATCCTCTTTTCAACTTCAGCTTTTTGACAGATGGTGTTATGCTTATATCAAGAATTTGTTGAAATTTCATTGAATCCATTCTTCCATCTACTGGTGAAATGTTCTACATGTCATTTGCTGCAACACAACACCAAAGCATGAATGATCCACCCGCATGCTTAGTGGTTGGCGAGATGTTCTTTTCCTGAAATAATGTGCCCTTTTTTCTCCACACATACATTTCATCATTGTGGTCAAAGAGTTCTATTTTAATCTCATCGTTCCACAGGACTTATTTCCAAAATGAATCAGGCTTGTTTGGATGTTCTTTTGCATATTTCTGATGCTGAATTTTATGGTGAGGACACAGGAGAGGTTTATCTCTGATGACTCTTCCATAAAGGCCATATTTATGCACTTGTCTCTGAACAGTAGAACAATGTACCACAACTAGTGTTGAGCGATACCTTCCGATATCGGGAAATATCGGATCGGATTGGATCGGACCGATACCGAAAAAGTATCGGATATCGCCGATTCCGATACCGGAAACCAATGCAAGTCAATAGGACAGAAATATCGGAATGAAAATAAACCCTTTCTTTCCTTGTAGGTTAATTCTACATGAAGGAAAACAACTAAGAATAATGTAGAATGTATTGGGGGAGGTGGGGGAGACAATAAAGGCATAGAGGTTTAGCCCAATCAAATGGAATAGCAGGAATTAATATTTTTTTTAAGACGTTCTGAGTTACGGAAATATTGACTATGTTAAGTATTTTTATATTTTGTCAGATATTTATGTTTCACTACTTCCATGCCCTTCACCTTCTTTTTTACTTCTCCCACACTTTCTCCTTCATCATCCTCAGCATCAGCATCTTTTTCATCCACTTCTTCTTCATCTTCTTCTTCTTCTTCACCTTCTTCGTATTATTCTTTTTTTTTACATTCTTCATATTCTACTTCTTCATCTTCTTCATCTTCTTCTTCTTCATCATATTCTTATTTGTGGCAGGCATTCCTGTAGTTGTTATCTCTAAAAGGTTGGACATTACACCTTTCGTTCTGCCCGTCACAAAAGATTTACAACAGGATTTGTCCGCGTTCAGTTTGGCCTGCAGCAGCAGGTCTTTTCCAGGGGCACCACGAGGAGGAACGGACTCTCCCCCATACACTGCTTAGTCATCTTCTGCTTATAATTTAGATATTATCTTTTGCTCTGACTTTTAGTCTTATGCTTAATGTTTTTCCGCTTTTTGTTCTGCAGCTTCTTGTATTTCTGCTTCTTGGTTTTCTGTCTCTTGTTCTTCTGCATCTTGGTACTTGTCTTCTCTTCTTTGTCCTCTTGGTCAACTTCTTCAGGGTCATCTTCTTGGTCTTCTTCGGGGTGGTCTTCAGGGTCGTCGTCTTCGGGGGTCCTTATCTTCGGGGTCCTCGTCTTCTTCGGGTTGGTCTTCTGGGTCCTCGTCTTCGGGGTCCTCGTCTTCTTCAGGGTGGTCTTCAGGGTCCTCGTCTTTTTCAGGGTGGTCTTCAGGGTCCTCCTCTTCTTCGGGGTGGTCTTCAGGGTCCTCGTCTTCAGGGTCGTCGTCTTCGGGGTCCTCGTCTTCTTAGGGTTGGTCTTCAGGGTCCTCGTCTTCAGGGTCCTCGTCAGGGAGATCTAGAGTGATTACCAAGAACCATTTCAAATAGCTTGAACTTGGAAATGTAGCAGAAGGTACAAGAAAGCTGAGGAACTACCGAGGACCAGCTGACGGTACTGGAACCCGGATGGGTAGCAGAAGGTACAAGAGCCAATGGAACTGCCGAAGACCAGCTGACGGTACTGGAACTCGATTACTAAGCAGGAGGTACCTGTGCCAGAAAGCACTACCAAGGACCAGCAGACGTTGGTGGAACTTGGATACCGAGAAGGAGGCACCTAATCCAAAGGCACTGCCGAGAACCAGCTGACGGTACTGGAACCCGGATGGGTAGCAGAAGGTACCCATGTAAAAAAAAGTTCAAGGCCGCGAGCCGGCCGCAGTTACCAAAACCCACAGTCCTACAGGGGGTGCTTGTCCTATTGGCACTATGGAACCAGCCTTCATTGCCAGATCCCGCAGCCCACATAGGAGTCACCTAAACTGCAGGCACCATAGAGTCGGCTAACCCGACCGCAACACGACAGGACAACGCATTGGAGGCAAAGTGACGTTGACACTACCCGGAAACAGCTGGCGTGCTGGAACCAGGCTGGGCAGGAGGGAGTACCCGTGCCAAAGTCACTGCCGAGAACCAGCTGACGGTACTGGAACCTGGATGGGTAGTAGAAGGTACAAGAGCAAATGGAACTACCGAGGACCAGCTGATGGTACTGGAACCCGGATGGGTAGCAGAAGGTACAAGAGCCAATGGAACTGCCGAACACCAGCTGACGGTACTGGAACTCGGTTACTAAGCAGGAGGTACCTGTGCCAGAAAGCACTACCAAGGACCAGCAGACATTGGTGGAACTTGGATACCGAGAAGGAGGCACCTAATCCAAAGGCACTGCCGAGAACCAGCTGACGGTACTGGAACCCGGATGGGTAGCAGAAGGTACCCATGTAAAAAAAAGTTCAAGGCCGCGAGCCGGCCGCAGTTACCAAAACCCACAGTCCTACAGGGGGTGCTTGTCCTATTGGCACTATGGAACCAGCCTTCATTGCCAGATCCCGCAGCCCACATAGGAGTCACCTAAACTGCAGGCACCATAGAGTCGGATAACCCGACCGCAACACGACAGGACAACGCATTGGAGGCAAAGTGACGTTGACACTACCCGGAAACAGCTGGCGTGCTGGAACCAGGCTGGGCAGGAGGGAGTACCCGTGCCAAAGTCACTGCCGAGAACCAGCTGACGGTACTGGAACCCGGATGGGTAGTAGAAGGTACAAGAGCAAATGGAACTACCGAGGACCAGCTGACGGTACTGGAACCCGGATGGGTAGCAGAAGGTACAAGAGCCAATGGAACTGCCGAACACCAGCTGACGGTACTGGAACTCGGTTACTAAGCAGGAGGTACCTGTGCCAGAAAGCACTACCAAGGACCAGCAGACGTTGGTGGAACTTGGATACCGAGAAGGAGGCACCTAATCCAAAGGCACTGCCGAGAACCAGCTGACGGTACTGGAACCAGGATGGGTAGTAGAAGGTACAAGAGCAAATGGAACTGCCGAGAACCAGCTGGCGGTGCTGGAACCCAGGGTAAATACTAAAAACGGAGGAGCCAGAGGTGTAATTGGAGCAAGTTTTAAATCCGTAGTACAGTGAATGTGGACAAAGCAGGAGAATTTGCCGGACACACAGCTGGGGATCAGCTGACGTTACTGAACCCCAATAACACTGGAGCAAGCGTTGACTGTGCAGACGGCACTCCTGAGCAGCAACTAGCGGTATTGGAGCCCAGGGTAAATACTAAAAACGGAGGAGCCAGAGGTGTATTTGGAGGAGATTTTAAATCCGTAGTACAGTGGATGTGGACAAAGCAGGAGAATTTGCCGGACACACAGCTGGGGATCAGCTGACGTTACTGAACCCCAATAACACTGGAGCAAGCATTGACTGTGCAGACGGCACTTCTGAGCAGCAACTAGCGGTATCGGAGCCCAGGGTAAATACTAAAAACGGAGGAGCCAGAGGTGTATTTGGAGGAGGTTTTAAATCCGTAGTACAGTGGATGTGGACAAAGCAGGAGAATTTGCCGGACACACAGCTGGGGATCAGCTGACGTTACTGAACCCCAATAACACTGGAGCAAGCGTTGACTGTGCAGACGGCACTTCTGAGCAGCAACTAGCGGTATTGGAGCCCAGGGTAAATACTAAAAACGGAGGAGCCAGAGGTGTATTTGGAGGAGGTTTTAAATCCGTAGTACAGTGGATGTGGACAAAGCAGGAGAATTTGCCGGACACACAGCTGGGGATCAGCTGACGTTACTGAACCCCAATAACACGGCAGCAAGTGTTGACTGTGCAGACGGCACTTCCGAGCGCCAACTGGCGGTGTTGGAGCTCAGGGATAATACTGAAAACAGAGGAGCCAGAGGTGTAATTGGAGAAACTTTCAAATCTGTAGTAGTGAGAATGTGGACAGAGCAGGAGAAATTGCCGTCCGCACAGCAGGGGAACAGCTGACGTTACTGAACCCCAATAACACGGCAGCAAGTGTTGACTGTGCAGACGGCACTTCTGAGCGCCAACTGGCGGTGTTGGAGCTCAGGGATAATACTGAAAACAGAGGAGCCAGAGGTGTAATTGGAGAAACTTTCAAATCTGTAGTAGTGAGAATGTGGACAGAGCAGGAGAAATTGCCGTCCGCACAGCAGGGGAACAGCTGACGTTACTGAACCCCAATAACACGGCAGCAAGTGTTGACTGTGCAGACGGCACTTCCGAGCGCCAACTGGCGGTGTTGGAGCTCAGGGATAATACTGAAAACAGAGGAGCCAGAGGTGCAATTGGAGAAACTTTCAAATCTGTAGTAGTGAGAATGTGGACAGAGCAGGAGAAATTGCCGTCCGCACAGCAGGGGAACAGCTGACGTTACTGAACCCCAATAACACGGCAGCAAGTGTTGACTGTGCAGACGGCACTTCCGAGCGCCAACTGGCGGTGTTGGAGCTCAGGGATAATACTGAAAACAGAGGAGCCAGAGGTGTAATTGGAGAAACTTTCAAATCTGTAGTAGTGAGAATGTGGACAGAGCAGGAGAAATTGCCGTCCGCACAGCAGGGGAACAGATGACGTTACTGAACCCCAATAACACGGCAGCAAGTGTTGACTGTGCAGACAGCACTTCCGAGCGCCAACTGGCGGTGTTGGAGCTCAGGGATAATACTGAAAACAGAGGAGCCAGAGGTGTAATTGGAGAAACTTTCTAATCTGTAGTAGTGAGAATGTGGACAGAGCAGGAGAAATTGCCGTCCGCACAGCAGGGGAACAGCTGACGTTACTGAACCCCAATAACACGGCAGCAAGTGTTGACTGTGCAGACGGCACTTCCGAGCGCCAACTGGCGGTGCTGGAGCTCAGGGATTACAGTTCAGGTGGTAGAAACATGAACAGAACAGGAGACCTGGATACTGTTGCCAACCAATTATTTATTCTGGAAGAGGACTGGCAAATTCATGAGAGATCCAGGCCTTGTTCATTTTGAGAAAAGTAAGCCGGTCAACGTTATCGGAGGATAGTCGCATGCGACGGTCTGTTAGTACACCACCTGCGGCACTAAAGACGCGTTCCGATAATACACTAGCAGCAGGGCAAGCTAGCACCTCCAATGCATACTGACTAAGCTCTGGCCATGTATCCAGCTTACAGACCCAAAACTTGAAGGGAGAAGAGCCGTCTGGGAGTACACTAAGAGGGCAAGACATGTAGTCTGTCACCATCTGACGGAAACGTTGCCTCCTGCTGACTGGAGCCGTCTGTGATGGTGTAGACATTTGTGGCGACGGGGACACAAAACTTTGCCACATTTCGGCCATACTGGTCTTGCCTTGTGCTGAGGCGCTGCTTCTGCTCCTTCTTTGTGCAGACCTTCCTCCACTGCCTCGACGCACTGAGCTGCTTTGTAAAGCACTAGCAGCACTGCTCTCGGTTGGAATGGAGAACATGATGGAATGCACCAGTGCGTCTTGGTACTCCCGCATTTTACGCTCCCGGTTCAACGGTGTTATGAGGCTTTGTAAGTTGTCCCGGTAGCGAGGATCTAGGAGGGTGGACACCCAATAATCAGCCGTGTTGAGAATGTGGGCGATGCGACGGTCGTTTCTCAGGCACTGCAGCATGAAATCAACCATGTGCTGCAGACTGCCAACTGGCCAAGAAACACTGTCCCCTGCTTGAGGCGTGATCTCTGCCTGCTCTGCATAACCCCACCCTCGCTCTAGATACTGACTACTAGAGCATTGTGTACGTCCCTCCTCTGGACAGATGTCTTCCTCATCCATTGACTCCTCCTCATCCTCCTCACAAAGTGTCCCCTGCCTAGACCTTTGTGAGGAACCACGTTGCGCAGACTGTAGAGAAGCAGATGGCATTTGTGACTCCTCATCCTCCACCTCTTCCAAAACCTCGTCCCTTAGTGCTTGCAGTGTTTTTTCAAGCAGGCAGATAAGGGGGATAGTCATGCTGACTAGTGCATCATCTGCACTCGCCATCCGCGTGGAATAATCGAAGGCACGCAAAACGTGGCAAATGTCCTTCATAGAGGCCCACTCAGTGGTGGTGAAGTGTGAACGGCGCGCACTGCGACTTGTTTGCGCCTGCTGCAGCTGGTACTCCATTACTGCTGCCTGCTGCTCACACAACCTCTCCAACATATGTAACGTTGAATTCCACCTGGTGGGTAGGTCACATATGATGCGATGTTCCGGAAGACGTAATCGGCGCTGCAGAGCTGCAATGCGTGATCTTGCATTGCTGGAACGCCGCAAGTGAGCGCACTCTATGCGGACCTTGTGAAGCAGTGCATCAAGATCCAGATAGTCCCTCAAAAAACTCTGCACGACCAAGTTGAGCACATGTGCCAGACATGGGATGTGAGTGAGGTTGCCTAGGCCCAGAGCTGCCACCAGATTTCGGCCATTGTCACACACTACCATGCCTGGCTGGAGATTCGCTGGCACAAACCACACGTCGCTCTGCTGCTTGATGGCATTCCAGAGCTCCTGCGCTGTGTGGCTTCGATTCCCCAAAGAAATTAATTTTAATACGGCCTGTTGACGTTTGGCCACGGCTGTGCTCATATCGGTCATCATAACAGGTAACCCGTTCACGGGTCGATGTGGAGGTAGACCGTGACGGCTCCTGCAGCGCTGATTCAGAGGAACTGGAGTATGAGGAGGAGTCAATGTGTACAGACTGGACTCCTGCAATCCTTGGAGTTGGCAGAACACGTACAGCGCCACTCTCAAGATTTGTACCCGGCTCCACAACATTTACCCAATGGGCAGTGAGGGAAAGGTATAGTCCCTGTCCATGCTTACTGGTCCACGCATCGGTGGTCAGGTGGACCTTGCTACTGACGGCGTTTTGTAGCGCATGTTTAATTTTTCCCTCCACATGATGTTGCAGGGCAGGGACGGCTTGCCTGCTGAAATAAAAGCGGCTGGGCACGTTGTATTGTGGGACTGCCAATGCCATAAAGTTACGGAATGTGTCAGTCTCCACCAGCCTGAATGATAGCATTTCAAGGGCCAGTAGTTTAGCAATGCCAGCATTCAGAGCCTGTGCTCGGGGGTGGTTTGCCGAGTATGGGCGCCTTTTCTCCCATGCCTGTGCTAACGATGGCTGTAGACTGGCCTGGGAGTGTGAGGATGACTGGGAAAGTGGTGCTGTGGGTGGAATTACACTGTGTCTCTGTACAACAGTGCCAGAGATTCTTCCATGGCGATCCTGTGAGGAAGCCGAACCAGCTGTGTGTGAGCTGGAGGAAGACGCTACAACACGAGCTGAAGAGGTGGTAGGTGGCGCTGAAGGTTGGCCTAGGTCTTCAGTGTGTTTTTGTAACTCCACCACGTGCTTGGTCCGCACATGTTTCCACATATTTGTGGTATTGAGGTTGCTCACACTTTTCCCTCTTTTCACCTTCTGATTACACAGCTTGCATTTGACAAAGCAAATGTCATCTGCAACTGTGTCAAAAAAGGACCAGGCACTGCAAGTCTTGGGAGCGCCCGCTTTGGATTTTGGAAGAGCCATGCTCCTAATGGGTGCCGAAGTGGAGGCTACAGGCCACCAAGTCTGCCCCCTCCCTCTCCCTCCTTTTTGGGCCGTTCGGGGAATCTCTTCCTCAGAGCTGCTCCCACCACCTTCCTGTCCCTCACGCCATGATGGGTCAAGGACCTCATCATCTACACCACCCTCTTCAAACAACTGCTTCTCCTGGGTAGTCTCGACAGCACAGTACGCACCAGAAAGTGGCACCTGAGTTTCATCATCAGATGCGTACTGAGGTGTGCTGCTGACCATAGGCACTGGCCCACCCGCCTCTTCAGATTCAGAGAGACAAAACGGTTGCGCATCACTGCATACTACCTCTTCTTCAAATTCTAGAATTCTGCTTGGCTGGCCCCCTCTTTCCAAGCCAAGAGATTCAGAGAACAGAAGTAGAGATGGCTCCTGTCCAGGGCTCTCTGACTGCCTGGGCAATTTGGCAGGTGGTGAAGAGACAGATGGGTGCTCTTCAGTGCTCAGGACCTGAGAGGATCTGGAACTAATTGAAGTCGATGCGTTAGCTGCCATCCATCCGACAACGGCTTCAATTTGGTCCTCGCGCAGCAGTGGGGTACGGCTAGCTCCTACAAAGCTGCGCTTAAAGGACTGTTCCCTGGTAAAACTGGGGGATGCTGAGTCACTGGTGCCCGCACCAGGCACAGAATCCCCACGTCCTCTCCCTGCAGGCACAGAATCCTCACGTCCTCTCCCTGCAGAAACTCCACGCCCACGCCCACGACCACATGCCTTACTCCCTGCCTTCTTCATCTTGGTAGACTGATAAAGATAGGCAGAAAAGTACTAAGGGCTTAGTGTGCTTATTCCTGAACAGCTGCTAACAGGTATAAGAAACACTAATTTTATAAAGTGTGGACTAGACTTTAATATGAGCTAATGTGGCCTACACAACTGTAAAGTGGAGTGTTTGGTGAACTTTATTTAGGTTTTTTTTGTCACAAAAAGACACTGGATGTGCCTAAAGATGTAATAACGATAGTATCACAAACTTTTTGTAGCTATTACAATGTAGGAAGGTAACCTACAATGCAATAGATGAGGCTGCAAAGAATAGGCTAATACTAATCTGGCTGGGGCTGCAGGGCCCAATGCTGCAGAAAGGCTCCTCTATCTACTCCTATATAGTGTGTTTGGAACCAATTTAGCTGAATACGGATGGAACCACCACACTAATAGGAGATATCAGGAAAAATTATGAATTGGCAATAAAGGACAATGTATGAGGCAGTGACACACACTGAGTGCACTACAACCAGACGGGGTTGAAGCACACACTACAGGGTGAGCTGCACTCACACACCAGACCTTGCAGACAGCGGTGAACAGTACAGATGCAGAGCACTGTGCACTAGCGCTGCAAGACCAAAAAAATTTCTCTATCTACTCCTATATAGTGTGTTTGGAACCAATTTAGCTGAATACGGATGGAACCACCACACTAATAGGAGATATCAGGAAAAATTATGAATTGGCAATAAAGGACAATGTATGAGGCAGTGACACACACTGAGTGCACTACAACCAGATGGGGTTGAAGCACACACTACAGGGTGAGCTGCACTCACACACCAGACCTTGCAGACAGCGGTGAACAGTACAGATGCAGAGCACTGTGCACTAGCGCTGCAAGACCAAAAAAATTTCTCTATCTACTCCTATATAGTGTGTTTGGAACCAATTTAGCTGAATACGGATGGAACCACCACACTAATAGGAGATATCAGGAAAAATTATGAATTGGCAATAAAGGACAATGTATGAGGCAGTGACACACACTGAGTGCACTACAACCAGACGGGGTTGAAGCACACACTACAGGGTGAGCTGCACTCACACACCAGACCTTGCAGACAGCGGTGAACAGTACAGATGCAGAGCACTGTGCACTAGCGCTGCAAGACCAAAAAAATTTCTCTATCTACTCCTATATAGTGTGTTTGGAACCAATTTAGCTGAATACAGATGGAACCACCACACTAATAGGAGATATCAGGAAAAATTATGAATTGGCAAAAAAGGACAATGTATGAGGCAGTGACACACACTGAGTGCACTACAACCAGACGTGGCTGAAGCACACACTACAGGGTGAGCTGCACTCACACACCAGACCTTGCAGACAGCGGTGAACAGCACAGAGAACTGTGCACTAGCACTGCAAGGCACAGCGATGTATAAAGTAGCTTGGGTAAAGCAGAATAGACCAAATAGGTAGCTAAAACTGTCCCTCAGAACAACAGCATCCTATCCCTAACTGAATTCACAGCAGAGTGAGCTCAAAATGGCGGCGGCGGCTTTTATAGTGCATTATGACATCATTTCAGCAGCCAATCACAGCCATGCCATTAGTTAAGATGCCTACATGCCTAACAGGATGTGCCCACACTTCTTAGGATCCTCATTGGCTGAATAAAATGAAAATGGCTCATTGCATTATGGGAACTTCCGATTCCGGTAAACGATATTGCAAAAGTATCGGAATTAAGTATCGGAATTCCGATACTGCGAATATCGGCCGATACCCGATATTTCAGTATCGGAATGCTCAACACTAACCACAACTCCATAGTCTTCTAAATATTTCTGAAGGTCTTTTGCAGTGAACCAACAAACAAAGTCAAGCGGGAGTTCTGATTAGCCTCTCTAGCAATCCTACAAGCAGCTCTCATCTTAACCTCCACTGTTCCTGTTAACTGCAATTCCTTAATTATATTTCAACCTGAGGAAAGGGCAACTTGAAAACACTTTGCTATCTTATGATAGCCTTCTCCTGCTTTGTGGACCTCCACCATTTTCATTTTCAGAGTGCTGGCAGCTGCTTAGAAGAACCCATGGATGCTATTTTTACGGCTCTAGGTTAGAGGAGGCTGGGTTTTTATAAATTTATAATATTTTTTTTTTTGCCTAAACTACAAAGAAAATGTGCCATCTTTAACTTTAGGCCTTTTACGTGGGCGTTACGCCTGTTGCTAACTGGACAGTAGTACTGAGCTGGCCTGTGGTGAAGTAGAGGGGAATGGTGAAGATAGAGGACAAGCAAGTAAAGAGGAAGGAATTGAAACTGATTGTGCAAAACTCTCCGAATTGTGAAGGAAATGTTCATCAAGTTGTGTACCTGCATTTTCCTTTTTGTCATTTTTAAAATGTAAAAATTGACTATATATACAGTACAGACCAAAAGTTTGGACACACCTTCTCATTTAAAGATTTTTCTGTATTTTCATGACTATGAAAATTGTACATTCACACTGAAGACATGAAAACTATGAATTAACACATGTGGAATTACTGTATATAGTTAACAAAAAAGTTTGAAACAACTGAAAGTATGTCTTATATTCTAGGTTCTTCAAAGTAGCCACCTTTTGCTTTGATGACTGCTTTGCACACTCTTGGCATTCTCTTGATGAGCTTCAAGGTGTCAGTGATTTTTTGGAAGCTGAAGTAACGTATAAAGATAAAAATAATATTGTCTGTCTGTGAATTTTTGATCAGCTGTCCAGAAAAAATTAAAAGTCAAGTTGGCAACCTTGGTGTGGGTATATAGAGTGGGTGCAAACTGTATTATATACAGGTGCTTCTCACAAAATTAGAATATCATCAAAAAGTTAATTTATTTCAGTTCTTCAATGCAAAAAGTGAAACTCATATATTATATAGTCATTACAAACAGAGTGATCTATTTCAAGTGATTATTTCTGTTAATGTTGATGATTATGGCTTACAGCCAATGAAATCACAAAAGTTATTATCTCATTAAATTAGAATACTTTATAACACCAGCTTGAAAAATTATTTTAAAATCCGAGTTGGCTACTGAAATGTATGTTCAGTAGTGATGAGCGAACGTGCTTGCCACTGCTCGTTACTCGCCCGAGCATCACGGTGCTCGAGAAGCTCAGCACTCAGCGACCCTGCATGTTTGGTTCTCATCACTGTGCTCGACAAGCTCAGCGAGTATTTCCGGGTTGCTAGGCCAGGAACTCGGGTCCCCTCCCTGCATGTTTGGCGCTCTTTAGAGAGCCAATGAAAATGCAGGGACTGCTTGCCATGCACTGTAATGTCGTAGCCATGTTGGTTGTGGGCATTACAGTGATTGTCTGGCCGCACAGCATCATCAGGTCTATATAAGACCTGGCGCCGCCATGCTCGTGACAGTCTACCCCGGAAACAGGCAGAGTAGGGAGAGCTGCTGAAAGTCAGGGAGAGATTTGCTTGTTTATAGTTAGTATAGGTATTCCGCAACATATATATATATATATAGATATCCATCTGAACTAACAGTCCTTCTGAGGACTAATCCAGCTGCATATATTCAGTGGTGATACCAGGAGTTAGGCAGGCAGGCAGTGTATGTGGCAGACTGCAGTGCATGATACAGCACAAGAGGGTCTATTGAAGGCCCTGTCTTCTGCTTCTGTTCTTACAGATATTTGTAGACATAGCCCCAGGTATTAGGGGCCAGGGCAAATTTTTTTTTATCTTAATTCTGATTATTTGCTTAAAAAGCAATCCAGAATACACAATTTTTCTGCTCCATTTGCTTGTTAGCACTGCAGAATACAGCCAGATCTTTTCCATATTACAGCGATAAAAATCCAGAAATTTGAACTTAATGTGGAAAATATTCACCTCCTTTTCCAATTTGTCGCAGTGTGTCGGTCAAGCTATTCACACTAGGTCTCTGTGAAGAATAGTATTAATAAACTACAGGCCTGCGATTTAAAACCGTGGATCTCTGTCAGACGTATCACATATAACAACATTCCAAAATCAGCCATTTCTGCCTTCCATTTTGTTGCAGTGTGTCGGTCAAGCTATTCACACTAGGTCTCTGTGAACAATAGTATTAGTAAACTATAGGCCTACTATTTAAAACTGTGGTTCTCTATGAGAAGTATCACATATAACAGCGTTCCAAAATCAGCCATTTCTGCCTTTCATTTCATTGCAGTGTGTCGGTCAAGCTATTGACACTAGATCTCTGTGAAGAATAATATTAGTAAATTACAGGCCCGCTATTTAAAACCGTGGTTTTCTGTAAGACGTATCACAAATAACTGCGTTCCAAAATCAGCCATTTCTCGGGAACGTTGAAAATATTATCCTCCATTTAAAATGGGCAAGGTGTGTGGCAAGGGACAGGGAAGTGGACGTGATGGTGATGGTGCATGCAGAGGCCGAGGCCGAGGACTTGGCCGTGGGCAAGCTGAAATTGTGCCACTAAAAACACCCACATCTTGTCACTCGACCTTCCTGTCCCAATTACTAGGGGACCGCAGCACACCACTATTGAACCCAGAGCAGTGTCAAAAGGTTGCTGGTTGGATAGCAGATAATGCTTCCAGTCACTTTGCCACCACAACCCTGTCTTCCACACAGTCAAGTCCCAGTAGCCGCGAGTCTGGACCACATATTCCTCACCCTGATCCTCCATCCTCCCACTATGCTGAGTGTCAAGAGACAGCTGATTCACACTTGGACACTCAGAAGAGCTGTTCACTTTTCCATTTGTAGATTCGGGCCTCTCGCCCGGCCAGCTTCAAGTGAGTCAAGAGGAGAACCTGTATAGCGATGCCCAAATATTTGAGCAGCCATGGTCAAACGAAGGCAGCGGTGGGAAAGTGCAATTACTGTCGCAGGAGGTGGATGATGTTGATGAGACACAATTGCCAGAAAGTCAGGAGGAGGACCTGGGTGCGCAAGTGGAAGACGAGGTGTTGGATGATATAGTAACTGACCCAACCTGGCAGGGGGACATGCAGAGCAAGGACAGCAGCACACGGGGGAGGGAGGCGTAGCACCACAACAGGCAGGAAGAAGAAGTGTGGTGACCGCAGACACAAGGTAGTAAAGCGTTCCCTCTAACGCCAACACACGGAAGTTGCCAGTACAACTGTTAGGTCTTCCCGAGCCTGGTTATTTTTTAAAGACTCTGCAGATAACCCCAAAAAGGCCATTTGCACCACCTGCCAGGCCAGCATCAGCAGGGGTAGCAAAACTAGCAGCCTGACCACCACCAGCATGATCAGTCACATGGCTGCAAAGCACCCGACTAAGTGGGCCGAACCCCAGGGTCAAAAAACAGTGTCTGCGGGTGACACCACTGCTTCTTCCGGTGTTTTGTGAGCAAGCCAATCCCCTGTCCGTGCAAAGGTGCCTCCCTCCCTGCATGTGTCATTGCACACTCTCAACTAGCACCATCAGCAAGCATGTCCACGTCCTTGTCCCAGCGCAGCGTTCAGTTGTTCCTACCCCAGGCCTTGGAACCCAAGCGCAAATACGTACCTAACGCCCCACAGGCCACACTACTAAATTCACACATTTCGCGAATGCTTGAGCTCGAAATGTTGCCTTTTAGGCTCATGGAGACGGAAGCTTTTCGCAAGCTGATGGCGGCGGCTGTCCCTCGGTACTCGGACCCCAGTCACAGCTATTCCTTCCGGTGTGCCGTCCCCGCATTACACGAGCACATGTCCCACAACATTAGCCATGCCCTCAACAAAGAAGTTATTGGGAAAGTCCACCTAACCATGGACACATGGACAGGTGCTTGTGAGCAGGGACGGTACATCACGCTGACGGCACACTGGGTCAACAGTGGAAGCCAGGACCCAGTCAGACCTTGGGATGAAACACTTCCTCCCAACGCCGAGGATTGCGGGCCCTGGGTCAATCAGAGTTGCCCCCACATTCTACAGCTCCTGCACCTCCTCCTCTTCAGCCTCCATATCTAAAATGACCACATCAGTCACAAGCTGGAAGCACTGCAGCACTGCCTCGGCCAAGCGGCAACAGGCTGTGCTGAAACTAATATGCTTAGGTGACAAACCGCACAACGCTGAAGAGTTGTGGACAGCTCTGAAAGAGCAGGCAGATCTGTGGCTCACACCGCTGAACCTACAGCCAGGCATGGTCGTGTGTGACAATGGCCGGAACCTGGTGGCGGCTCTGAGGCGAGGAGAGCTCACACACGTACCATGCCTGGCCCATGTGCTTAAAGAGAATCTGTCACCCCCTGGGAGATATCAGACCTCTAATATGGGCATACAGGTTATAGAAAATTAAATCTATACATACCTATATAGCCCATAGTAGAGGTTTGATTCCAGAGAAATGTGTTTCAATCAACTCAGTTTTGCACATGCCTATCTTCTTAGTAATCCCCGAAATCCCCGCCTATGTGTTTAGTTAGCAAATTGCCCCCCTCCCCTGCACGCTCACATAAAGCTCGCTTTTTTACCGCCCGGCCACCCTTGTCTGTGCATTGCGCCGCAGAGCTTTATTGTGCAGGCACTGGTGAGTCACTGTGAAATAGAACCCTGGGGTGCAGGGCCCGGACAAACTGGGACGGGAGGGAACAAAGCGCACTCCATGTTAGCGGCACTTTGCTCACGCGCGGGAACTGAGGGAGAACAGTGCGCGTCACAGGGCCCTGTGACATGCAGGGGAGGGGGGCAATATGCTAGCTAAACACATAGTCGGGGATTACTAAGAAGCTAGGCAGGGATTTCCGGGGGACACCAAGCAGGTGCGAAACCGAGTTGATAAAAACACATTTCTCTGCAATCAAACCTCTATTATGGGCCATACAGGCATGTATATATTTACTTTTCTATAACCTGTATGCCCATAGTGGAAGTTTGATATCTCCCAGGGAGTGACAGATTCCCTTTAACCTCGTCATTCAGCGGTTTCTCAAAACCTACCCGGATCTGCCGGATCTGCTTGTCAAACTACGCCGCTTGTGTGCCCATTTTTGAAAGTCATCTACAGCTTCCACCGCCCTTCTCGTGCTTCCAGCTCACTGACTGGTGTGTGATGTCCCCACGTGTTGGAACTCTACACTGCAGATGTTGGGAAGGATTTGTGAGCAGAAGAGGGCAGTTGTTGACTACCAGCATCAGCAAGGCCATCGGTATTCAGGTCAGACTCCAACACATAAGACCTCAGGAGTGGGCATGGATGTCAGACATATGTAACATCCTCCAAAACTTTGAGGACTCCACCAAGATGGTGAGCGCTTCTCTGTCTTCTGAAACATTCTCTGCTCAGAATTAAAGAGGATGCATTGCAGGCGGAGCACGATGAGATGGAGCAAGGAACCATACAGGGTGATTACACACAGCCAAGCCTCATCTCATCCCAACGTGGATTGGGTGACAATGAGGAAGAGGAGGAGGAGGAAGAACAGGAGCTAGTTTCCTGCTCTATAGACGGTATTACTTGCACAGCTGTCATACCATCTGTTCAGTGTGGATGGGCTGAGGACAGGGAGTAGGAGGATGAGGAGGAGAGCATGGTCAGTCGTCCTCTTGGTGAGGACACGGAAGTCTTGCCTGTTAGCAGTCTGGCACACATGGCTGAGTTTATGTTATGCTGCCTTTCCCGTGACCCTCGCGTTGTCCAAATTTTGGTTGACAGTCATTACTGGTTGGTGACACTTCTAGAACCACGCTGAAAGGAGAACTTTCTGTCTCTTATTCCCGCGCAGGACAGGCCTAATAAAATGGGGCAGTACGAGAAGGCCCTTGTTGCGGAATTATTGAAAAAATTCCCATTTGAAAAAGCTGGCGGCAGAGGTCACAGTTCTTTGGACAACCAAGGAGTACAGGCGAGAGAGACACAAATGCAATCCAGCAGAGGCAGGGGAACACTGTCAAAGTTCTGGGAGAGCTTTCTCAGACCCTTCAATCGCACAGGCCCTGAGGCGCAGGGTACTCTCACAAGGAGGGAAAATTTTCGGAAGATGGTGAGGGAGTACCTTGCCCACCGTACCAAAGTCCTCCGTGATTCCTCTGTGCTTTATAATTATTGGGTATCCAAGCTAGACATGTGGCATGAACTGGCCCTCTACGCCTTGGAGGTCCTGGCCTGCCCTGCCGCTAGCATTTTGTCAGAGTGGCTTTTTAGTGCCGCTGGTGGAATTATAACCGATAGGCACATCTGCCTGTCAACTGAAAATGCTGACAGGCTGACTCTTATAAAAATGAACAAGGGCTAGATTGGGCCAGACTTCTCAACACCACCGAATGATAGCAGTGTAACATAAACTCAAATACAGTGTCCTTTTTTGGGAGGTCTAACTCTATTCCCATGCACCTCTGTCTTCACACCCAGACATGGATATACGCTTCCTGATTTTGTCTATTGGCTCTTGTCCTCCTCCTTCTCCTCATCCTCATCCTCCACCCCAAAATATCACCACCATATCTACCATATCACCATATCTACGTCTCTTGTAAGGAACATTGGAGTTCCTCCAAATTTTTGGCAGCCGTTGCATTAACTGCATAGGCAAACAGTATGGGAGACCCACTTCCTAATAATGGGAACATTGTTTTCAGGAGGCCCTCAGACCTCTACGTCTCTTGCAAGGGACATTGGAGTTCCTCCAAATTTTTGGCAGCCGTTGCATTCACTGCGTAGGCAAACAGTATTGGAAACCCACTTCCTAATAATGGCAACATTGTTTTCAGGAGGCTCTCCGACCTCAGCGTCTCTTGCAAGGGACATTGGAGTGCCTACAAATTTTTGGCAGCTGTTGGACTCACTTCATACCCTATAACTGTATAGCAGACCTTCTCCTTTCTAATGGGAACATGTCGTTACTGTGGCCCAGCTCTATGTGTCTTTAAATTGTTAGTAGGGTTTTTCCTAAATTTTGTCAGCCGTTGGATACACTGCATACCCTATAACTGCATAGCAGACCCTCTCCTTTCTAATAGGAACATGTCGTTACTGTGGCCCAGCTCTATGTGTCTTTAAATTGTTAGTAGGGTTTTTCCTAAATTTTGGCAGCCGTTGGACTCACTGCATAACCTGTAACTGTATAGCAGACCCTCTCCTTTCTAATGGGATCATGTCGTACTCATTACTGTGGCCCAGCCCTATGTGTCTTTAAATTGTTATTGGGGTTTTTCCAAAATTTTGGCAGCCCTTGCAGTCACTGCATACGCAATAACAGTATATGAGACCCACTCTTTAATAATGGAAACAACAAAGCACAGCCGACTGCTGGCCTTTTAAAAATAGAAAGGGCCGCCTGATGGCCCTATAAAAATAGTGTTGTGACTTTCAGAGTCCCTCCTTCATAAATGAAACAGGATGTGTCTGATGATGTCTCACATACCACATGAGTAGATAAGGTAGTAAAATGTTAAAATGACATTTCCTGCTGAATGCATTTTTCACTGTTGAAAGCAATGCAAAAGTGCAAAAATGCATCAAAAACACTACATGTGAACATTACCCAAGGTGTGGAGGAGCATTTTTGTTTTTGTATATTTATTTTGCCTTATATACAAGTCATTACCCTGGAAACGAGTTCCCGAGCATTTTAGTGCTCACTCATCACTAATGTTCAGTAAATGCACTCAATACTTGGTCGGGGCTACTTTTGCATCAATTACTGCATCAATGCGGCGTGGCATGGAGGTGATCAGCCTGTGGCACTGCTGAGGTGTTATGGAAGCCCATGTTGCTTTGATAGCAGCCTTCAGCTCGTCTGCATTGTTGGGTCTGGTGTCTCTCATCTTCCTCTTGACAATACCCCATAGATTCTCTATGGAGTTAAGGTCAGGCAAGTTTTCTGGCCAATCAAGCACAGTGATACTGTTGTTTTTAAACCAGGTATTGGTACTTTTGGCAGTGTGGACAGGTGCCAAGTCCTGCTGGAGAATGAAATTTCCATCTCCAAAAAGCTTGTCAGCAGTGAAGCATGAAGTGCTCTAAAAATTCCTGGTAGACTGCTGCGCTGACTTTGGTCTTGATAAAACACAGTGGACCTACACCAGTAGATGACATGGCTCCCCAAACCATCACTGATTATGGAAACTTCATACTAGACCTCAAGCAGCTTGGATTGTGTGCCTCTCCACTCTTCCTCCAGATTCTGGGACCTTGATTTCCAAATGAAATGCAAAATTTACTTTCATCTGAGAACAACACCTCGGACCACGGAGCAACAGTCCTTTTTCTCCTTGGCCCAGGTAAGACGCTTCTGGCATGCTCTATTGGTCATGAGTGGCTTGACAAAAGGAATGCGACACTTGTAGCCCATGTCCTGGATACATCTGTGTGTGGTTGCTCTCGAAGCCATGACTCCAGCAGCAGTCCATTCCTTGTGAATCCCCCCAAATTTTTGAATGGCCTTTTCTTAACGATCCTTTCAAGGCTGCGGTTATCCCGGTTGCTTGTACACCTTTTTCTACCACACTTTTTCCTTCCACTCAACTTTCCATTAATATGCTTGTATACAGCAACATATTAACAGACAGCTTCTTTAGCAATGACCTTTTGTGGCTTCCCTCCTTGTGGAGTGTGTCAATGACTGCCTTCTGGACATCTGTCAAGTCAGCAGTCTTATCTATGATTGTGGAGCCTAGTGAAACAGACAAAGGGACCTTTTAAAATGCATCGGAAGCCTTTGCAGGTGTTTTTTGTTAATTATTCTAATTTACTGGGATAATGACTTTTGGGTTTTCATTGGCTGTAAGCCATAATCATTAACATTAACAGAAATAAACACTTGAAATAGATCACTCTGTTTGTAATGATTCCATATGATATGAGATTCACTTTTTGTATTGAAGAACTGAAACAAAGTAACTTTTTGATGATATTCTAATTTTGTGAGAAGCACCTGTATCTCCTAACTAGCTTCGTTCATTGCTGTTTAACCACTTAAATGTCAATGTTAATTTCTGACAGCAGCATTTAAAGATGTTGTCTCATGTTTATTAATGCTTAAAATTGTAAAGTGCTTGTAAAAAGAAGGAACTTTTCAATTTACCTCTTATTAAAACTACTCCTCAGTCTCTAGATTGGAGGGATTTTTAATTTTATAGAGTACAGCTCATTGTCTAATTTTCTGATCATCTCAGTGGGGAAGGTTTCCTAGACAAGGAGCACACGCTTGCAGGCTGCTAGCTATGCAGCTTGGCAGTGCTGCTCTGCAGATTGTTGGATCCGGCCAACCCCAGTACCCCTGTGCTTCTCAGAGTCAAAGCGGACTCTATTGACAGCATGGGTAAGCGCTAGTTATGAGCGAGCACTAAAATGCACAGGGACTCGTTGCTCAGGTCGAGCAAATTGGAATAATCGGGTGCTCGACCCAAGCAACGAGCCCAATGTAAGTCTATGGGAAACTCGAGTATTTTTCAGTCGGCTCCCCCCAGCGGTCTGCAGAGGGCCTAAAAGTTGCCCAAATCGATGGGAACAGTGCTCAAATGACATGGGAACAACATGGGGAAGACCCCTGGAAGCATTTCTGACACCCAGGTCTCTGCTGTCAACAACGTTGTCAGAGTATTATGCCACTTTTACGGACTCACAATAAAACATCCAAAAAACGAAACCAAAATGGATTTTCCTGGGAAATATGTTAAGGAACATCCTTTACAGGGTAATTACGTGTATATAAGGGAAAATAAATAACCAAAACCAAAAATACTCCTCCACACTTTGGGCTATGTTCACATGTAGCGTTTTTGATGCGTATTTGCACTTTTGCATTGTGTAACATACCTGGCGGCGTCCTTGCACAGTGGTCCATCTCCCACTGTGCAAGAGCGCGCACTTGATCTCCAGTCCAGTCTGCTAGCCTGGCTTCCCTCCATGCTGTCGGCTTGCCTCTGTTTCTGCTGCTTAAGGGCGGCGCCCGATCACTTCCTGCTTCTTGTAGCTGCTGCAGGCACACCCCTTGTGCGTCCTCAGCCTATTGCTGTCTGTCACCTGGTATTTAACCCAGCTCCTCCCTGGAATCCATGCCTGAGCATTGTGTTCTGTCAGTTGGCTTCTGTCACTGATGTGACAGGTCCTGTCTATGTTTCCTGCCTTGCGGTATCAGTTCCCATGTCTGAACTGTGTCCTGTCTGAACTATCTTCTAGCCTGTTGTCTTCTGCCTATCCTGGAGGCTGTATTTCCAGGCCAGTGTGAACACGCTCCTAGCCTGTTCTTTCTGCCTTCTAGGGGCCGCATACCTAGACCCGTTCCTGTATCTTGCCTGTTCCTGTCTGAACACGCTCCTAGCATGTTCGTTCCGCCTTCTAGGGGCCGCATACCTAGACCCGCTCCAGTATCTTGCTGCTGTGTCTGTTCTTGTCTGAATACTCTCCTAGCCTGTTACCTGTTTGTCTCTATGTCCGTACCTTCCCTTTTCCTGCAGAATCTGATCCCGTACTTAACTCCTACTCGTTGTCCCTGTACTCCCGTTTGTGAGTTTAGAGTCCACTCGCTACTTCATTGCAAGTATCTTGTGCATACCTGGTTCTGCCTTTCCCTTCCAGTCTGTTCCGTGTGAACAGAGCCCTGTCCACTCTGCTCTGCCTTGCTCACTGCTCCGGCGGTTCTTGCCTGCTCTGCCTTTCTCACCGCTCCTGCGGTTTCCGCTCTGCTCTGCCTTGCTCACCGCTCTGGCGGTTCTTGCCTGCTCTGCCTTGCTCACCGCTCCTGCGGTTTCCGCTCTGCTCTGCCTTGCTCACCGCTCCTGTGGTTTCCGCTCTGCTCTGCCTTGCTCACCGCTCCTGCGGTTTCTGCTCTGCTCTGACCCTTTGCTCGCTGCTCCGGCAGTCTTGCTCTGCTCTGACCCTTTGCTCGCTGCTCCGGCAGTCTCGCTCTGCTCTGACCCTTTGCTCGCTGCTCCAGCAGTCTCGCTCTGCTCTGACCCTTTGCTCGCTGCTCCGGCAGTCTCGCTCTGCTCTGACCCTTTGCTCGCTGCTCCGGCAGTCTTGCTCTGCTCTGACCCTTCGCTCGCTGCTCTGGCAGTCTCGCTCTGCTCTGACCCTTTGCTCTCTGCTTCGGCAGTCTCGTCCTGCTCCTCTCTCGCTCACTGCTCCAGGCGGCCTTGTTCTGCTCTTCTCTCGCTCACCGCTCCAGGCGGTCTCGTCTTGTTCTGCTCTTGCTCGCCGCTCTGGGTGGCCTCACTCTGCTGTGTTTGTCCACCGCATCTGCGGTTCTGTTCCTGAGTCTGTTCCTGAGTCCCAGTCTGTACTGGGTCCTATCCACTCGGTGCTCCAACCTGTCGTACCTGCCAGTACCTCCCTGCCTGCATACCAGTCGTGCTTACCAGCATCCGTCAGTATGCATACCAGCCGTGTCTGTCTATACCCAGCAGTCTGTGTGCCAGCCTAACCTGCCTGTTCCTGTATTCCCCTGTGTGGGTCAACTGCCGTGTCCGGGGTCTGTCCTGGAGTAGCACCTGGTCCCTCTGCTCCGTTCCTCCTTGGTGCAATGGCGTCATATGCCGTCGTGCGACCCTGGTCGGATCAGGTGGATACTTAGTTACGCCCCTCCAGGCATTCACTCTCCGGCATGGTCCAGTGGAATCACTACATTTACACGCACACGCCACTCAGCCCGGGCGTGTACATTACACATTGCTTTCCACCAAAACAAATGCATTCACCAGGAAATTGCAACATTTTACAGCCTTATCTGGCCATGTGGTGTGTGACACATCATCAGACACATGCATACAGTGCTGAAAAGACATGGGAACAGCATGGGGAAGACCTCTGGAAGCATCTCTGAATCCCAGGTCACTGCCTAAAAGTGTGCCAATCATAAGTGATCCTTGGCGCATGCGAAGATGCCTCTCGCCATGCACCTGTCGTTGCAAACTTGCAACAATCACCGTCCACGTCCTTGTCCCACTGCAGCGTTCAGTTGTCCCTACCCCATTCCTTGGAATGCAAGCGCAAGTATGCAGCCAGCCAACCATCCACCCACAGGCTGCAATGCTATACTGCCAAATTTTTGACAGCTGATTGCACTTGAAATGTGGCCTTTTAGGCTCGTGAAGGCGGAAGCTGTCCACAATCTTATGGCGGCGGCGACCAGGTATCCATACTCGGTCCCCAGCCGCCACTATTTTTGATGGTATAGTCTCTGCCATTCACAAGCAGGGGTCCCACAACATTACCTGTGCCCTCCCCAGTGCACTTACTGGGAAGGACCACCTAACCACAAACACGTGGACAGGTGAATGTGGCCAGGGATGGTACGGAGCCAGTCCACAGCTTTTTTTGCTGAGTTGTATTTCACCACAGCCATATTCTTTAGTTTGGTGAAAGGACTTGGGAAACCATATCTACCCATCTGTCACTTCTCCCAGGAAGTCCTCTAAAGCTGCTTTTACTTGAAATGTGGCCTTTTAGGCTTGTGGAGGCGGAAACTTTTCATAACCTCATGAGGCGGCGGACGGGTGTCCATACTCGGTCCGCAACCGCCATTATTTCTCCCGGTGTCGTCCCGCCTTACACAAGCACGGGTCCCACTACATTACCCGTGCCCTCCCTAGTGCACTTACTGGGAAGGACCGCCTAAACACAAACAGGTGAATGTGGCCAGGGACGGTACGGAGCCAGTCCACAGCTGGCTTTTTTTGCTGAGTTGTACTTAGCTAGGTGAAAGGACTGGCATAGAGGGAAACCGTATCTACTCTGGGTGTCATTTCTCCCAGTAAGTCCTCTAATGCAGCTTGTTGCAGAAGCAATGGCAGCCCATCCAACATCAACTCACACTTGTCGGTACTGCTTTGACACACAAACATCTTTCTTTGCGCATTTAATTTCATGACTACAGAGTTGGGCAATGGCCTGAACTGCAATGTGGTTTGAGAAATAACATGTATAAGCACGTCCGATCCACATTAAAAAATCAGCCACAGAGTGTTCGGGAATCTTCCCCCACACTTTTCTTAGCCAGGACTCCTTCTCGGCAGGGTTGGACGGTCCCACCAGAGAATCCTCGGGTGTGCCCTGGCTTTTACGTCAGGAGAGTTCATGATAGCGCTAACTTTGCAGCTGCTATGGGGCTCTTGAGCAGGGGAGAAAGGTGAGCCCTCAGAATCAAATCCTCTGGTGGGCGCAATGTTTTTCAATCTGAAACAGCTTCTCAGTGGGAGTTGTATTTCACCACAGCCTTATTCTTTAGCTCAGTGAAAGGACTGGCATAGAGGGAAACCGTGTCTACTACGGCTGTCATTTCTCCGTCACCAGCTTCCGCCCATTGTCACACACGACCATGCCTGGCTGTATGTTCAGCGGCGAGAGCCACAGATCAGGCTGCTGTGTTACAGCTTTCAACAACTCTGCAGCACTAGGCGGTTTGTCACCTAAGCATTAAACATGTTATCTTCAGCACAGCCTGTTGCCACTTGGCCAAAGCAGTGCTGCAGTGCTGTCAGCTTGTGACTGATGTGGTCATTTCGGAGATGGAGGAGGAGGTACAGGAGCTGAACAATGTGATTACATTGAGGTTAAATTGGTGACGCTGTTTCTTATACTAAAGAAAGATCCTATTGTTTTGGGGTTTTTTTACGTTATTTTTTAATACAAATGCATTCACCGGGAAATGTAATTTTAACATTTTACAACCTTATCTGGCAATGTGGTGTGTGACACATCATCAGACACATCCTGTTTTATTTATGATGGAGGGACTCTGAAAGTCATAAAGCCTATTTTCATAGGGCCATCAGATGGCCCTTTCTATTCTTAAAAGGCCAGCAGTCGTCTCTCGCTATTGTTAGAGAGCCATCAGCCAGCTATGCTTTGTTGTTCCCATTATTAACAAGTGGGTCTCCTATACTGTTATTGCGTATGCAGTGACTGCAAGGGCTGGCAAAAATTTGGACACAACCCAATGAAGAGACATAGAGGAGGGTCTCAGTAAAAAAAATGTTCCCATTATAAAGGAGCAGGTCTCCTATAGTGGTAATGCCCATGCTCTGACTGCAAGGGCTGCCAAAATTTGGGAAAAACCCCACTAAGAATTTAAAGAAACATAAAGCAGGGCCAGAGTAACAAGTACGACATGTTCCCATTAGAAAGGAGAGGGTCTGGTATACAGTTATAGGGTATGCAGTGAGTCCAATGGCTGACCAAATTCAGGAAAAACCCCACTAAGAATTTAAAGACACATGGAGCAGGGCCACAGTAACAACAAATTCCCATTAGAAAGGAGAGAGTCTGCTATACAGTTATAGGGTATGCAGTGAGTCCAACGGCTGCCCAAATTTAAGGAAAACCCCACTAAATATTTAAAGACACATAGAGCAGGGCCACAGGAACGACAAATTAGAAAGGGGAGGATCTCCCATAGTGTTGGCCTATGCAGTGAATGCAAGGGCTGCCAAAAATTGGGAGGCACTCCAATTCCACTTGAAAGAGACTTAGAAGGCCTCATAAAAAATGTTCCCATTAGAAAGGAGCAGGTCTCCTATACTTGTGATGCCCATGCACTAAGTGTATCGGCTGACAAACGTTTACCCCTGGGGGGTATACATGAACATACTGTAAAAATTTTTTTCTTTTACGGGCATCATAAACACCCTTTAAAAAAATTATGTGGGTGTTGCATCACGGACCACGCTCACCCTGGTGATATGGTGGTGGAGGATGAGGATGAGGAGAAGGAGGAGGACAACAGCAAATAGCCAAAATCAGGAAGCATATACCCATGTGTGGGTGTGAAGAGGTGCATAGTAATACACCTCCCAAAAAAAGACACTGGATTTGAGTTTATGTTACGCTGCTATCATTCGGTGGTGTTGAGAAGTCTGGCCCAATCCAGCCCTTGTTCATTTTTATAAGATTCAGCCTGCCAGCATTTTCAGTTGACAGGCGGATGCACTTATCAGTTATAATTTCACCAGCGGCACTAAAAACCCGCTTTGATAAAACCCTAGCGGCAGGGCAGCCCAGGATCTCCAAGGCGTAGAGAGACAGTTCATTTCACGTATCCAGCTTGGATACCCAATAATTAAAAGGTACAGAGGAATCATTGAGGACATTGGTACGGTCGGCAAGGTACTCTCTCAGCATCTTCCCAAACTTTGCACTCCTTGTGAGAGTATCCCGCACCTCAGGGCCTGTGCGATGTGAGGGTCTGAGAAAACTGTCCCAGAACTTTGACAGTGTTCCCCTGCCTCTGCTGGATTGCATTTGTGTCTCTCTCACCTGTACTCCTTGGTTGTCCAATGAACTTTGACCTCTGCCGCAAGCGTTTTCAGATGGGAATTTTTTCAATAGTTCCGCAACAAGGGCCTTCTCGTACTGCCCCATTTTTGTAGACCTTTCCGCCTCACGAATAAGAGATATAAAGTTCTCCTTGTAGCATGCGTCTAGAAGTGTCACCAACCAGTAATGACTGTCACCCAAAATTTTGAAAACGTGAGGGTCATGGGAAAGGCAGCGTAACATAAACTCAGTCATGCGTGCCAGACTGCTAACAGGCAAGACTTCCGGGTCCTCACCAAGAGGACCATGCTCTCCTCCTCCTCTCTTTCCTCTGGTCATCCACGCTGAACAGATGGCATGACAGTTGTGAAGGTAGTACCATCTATAGAGCAGGAAACTAGCTCCTGTTCTTCCTCCTCCTCCTCTTCCTCATTGTCACCCAATCCACGTTGGGATCAGATGAGGCTGGGCTGTGTGTAATCAGCCTGTATGGTTCCTTGCTCCATTTCATCATGCTCCGCCTTCAATGCATCCACTTTGATTGTGAGCAGAGAGCGTTTCAGAAGACAGAGAAGCGGGATGATGATTCTAATTATGGCGTCATCTCCGCTCACCATCTTGGTGGAGTCCTCAAAGTGTTGGAGGATGGTACATATGTCTGACATCCATGTCCACTCCTGAGGTCTTATGTGTGGAGTCTGAACTGAATACTGACGGCCTTGTTGATGCTGGTACTCAACAACTACCCTCTTCTGCTCACAAATCCTTCCCAACGTCTGCAGTGTAGAGTTCCATTGCGTGGGGACATCACACACCAGTCTGTGAGCCGGAAGCTGCAAATGCTGCTGAAACACGGCAAGGCGGCGGAAGCTGTAGGTGACTTTCTAAAATGGGCACACAGGTGGCGTACTTTAACAAGCAGATCCGGCAGATCCGGGTAGGATTTGAGAAACCGCTTAACTATGAGGTTAAGCAAATGGGCCAGGCATGGTACGTGTGTGAGCTCGCCTCATCTCAGAGTTGCCAACAGGTTCCGGCCATTGTCACACACGACCATGCCTGGCTGTAGGTTCAGAGGTGTGAGCCACAGATCTGCCTGCTCTTTCAGAGCTGTCCACAACTCTTCAGCATTGTGCGGTTTGTCACCTAAGCATATTACCTTCAGCACAGCCTGTTGCCACTTGGCCGAGGCAGTGCTGCAGTGCTTCCAGCTTGTGAGTGATGTGGTCATTTCGGAGATGGAGTCTGAAGAGGAGGTGGAGGCTGAGGAGGATGAGGTTCAGGAGCTGTAGACTGTGGGTGCAACCCTGATTGACCTAGGGCCTGCAATCCTCGGCGTCAGGAGGACGTGTTCCGTCCCAAGGTCCGACTAGGGCCCGGCTTCCACTATGTTAACCCAGTGTGCCATCAGTGAGATGTACCATCCCTGCCATGAGCACTTGCCCACGTGTTTAGGTGGACTTTCCCGATAACTGCGTTGTTAAGGCATGGCTAATGTTTTGGGACACGTGCTTGTTTAATGCTGGGACGGCACACCGGGAGAAATAGTGGCGGCTGGGGACTGAGTACCGAGGGACAGCCGCCGCCATGAGGTTGTGGAATGCTTCCATCTCCACGAGCCTAAAAGGCAACATTTCGAGCGCAAGTGTAGCACCCTGAGGATTCGGCTGCTACAGGGGTATTGCACCTCAACCCAGAGGTGTGATATTCCACTCCCGGGTAAGGATGGAGTGTGGAACTGAGCTCGGTAGGCTGCATGCACTACATACATCCCATTTCCGAGGAACAGGCCGACGGTACTCCCACTTAGAAATGTGCAGGTACGACCGAGTCTGTTCCTGGCTGGAGTGGGAGGGGGGGTGGTACATCCCAAGTAGTGTAGGGGCAGATAGGGGGAGCAGCCTGGGTAAAGATAGGAGCTCATTGGGTGCTGGTCACCTGAGCTCACACATAGAGGGTGTATATAAGGTGGGCACCATCAAAGAACAGGGTCAGTCAGCCACAGTCAGTCAGTCTGTGAGGAGCAAGAGGAAGAGGAGCAGAGAAGCCCTAGAGAGAGAGAGAGGAGAAAGAAGAGAGACCCAGAGGGGAAAGCAGAAGAGAGGACTCTGAGACCCCAAATCCAATCTACGGGTGAAGAGTCGGCATTAGGGTACCGGAACCCAAGCTGGTGGGGGCAAAAACACACCCCAGCCAGAGACAGGAGGCCGTGGGCAGCGTCTGCCACGGCCACCCACCACATCCACCATGAAGGCATACCACGTGGAGGGTCAGGGAACCCAAGGCCAAGGGTCTCCCAACAGAAGGCCCGAGGGAGCTGGACCTGGGTGGATCAATAGTGGGGACGGCCAGAGAAAGGACAGAAGGAGAGCTCAGGGTCACGCTCCGGACTCGCTTGGGGGTTGGCTGGATCCAGGACCTGGTGGACGCAGCACGGCTCGGGAGGTCACTTGAAGCTGGAGTGACCGGAACATCAGCAGTGAGTAAATACCCCAAACTGCACAACCCGACTCTGTCTTCCTTTCACATCTATGCTGCACCACCACAACCCCCATCCTCTGCACCTGACCCCCTGAGGCTATACCCCACCCGTTGGGGGTTATACCACCAAAAGCTGCACCTACACCATCAGCCTCAGCGGACCCTGCTGCAGCGGCGGCCATAGTGACCGCAATACAACGGGTGGCGTAGTCGACAATAAAGAACTTATTAACATCTGTAGGACTGCCACATACAACTGAGTTTGACACCCTGGGCACGGACCGGGTCACAGCCACTCGGAAGACTACAACTCCCATCTGATCCGGCTCCGGATATTCCCCCTAAAGAATATGGCCCAGGGGGCGCGTCAACTTTGGCGTAGTCGGCAGGATTACGTGCCCACAACAACCGGGTACTGCGTGCCTGAAGAAAAGAACGAGTTTACCTCAAAAAGAAGTCTCCTGCCGGTTCCGGAGGGTCCCCGCCATCGGACTCCATCACAGGTCGATTCCCGCCGGTTGTCCGCCATTAACAGCTTTTTCCCGCCATCTGCAGAGTTTCCCGCCACTGGGAGACGATTCCCGCCATTTCCAAAGGTTTCCCGCCTTGGAAGAGCGGACGCCATTATGGGCGTGCCAGAGGATGGCGAGAGGCCACCTCCCATCGTGGGCCAGGACCGAAAATGGCGCCAAAAGTGGAAACCGCCCCCACCAACAGAGACTGTGATGCTAGAGGTGTCTGTCAGCGTGAAAGAACAGCCCCTGGAGCTGACAGTCGCCAAGTGGCCCCGGGACCGCCCTCGAGGGGGGAGGAGACGAAAGGAGAGAACAAAGATGGGTGCCGCCTGGAGCAGTCTAGAGCGAGCGCACCCGGAGGCAAGAAGCCTGGAGAAGAGTGTCGGAGGAGCTTACCCGGAGATGGCGAGAAAGCAGAGCAGCACCGGCCCGCTGGCCAGGAGCCTGCTAGAAACAGAGGAGGGAGAGCAGAGCAGCACCGGCCCGCTGGCCAGGAGCCTGCTGGAGACAATAGGAGGAGAGCAGAGCAGCACCGACCCGTTGGTCAGGAGCCTGCTAGAAACAACGACCCCACTAGGCCTAGTGGAGGTCCTAGCACAGCTCCCCCGAGACCGGGAGTGTGCGCAGACCGCTCTGGAGGGCCTCGCAAGGAGGATGGCCCGGGTGCAGCGAGAGACGTTGGCGGAGTGGAGCCGTGAGATGGCCCAGCAGACCGAGACCTGTCAGCGGAGCACGCCACCCAAGACGAGGAGACCGACCGCCTCTGAGGATGGCGCGGGAGGACTGAAGGCCGGAGACGGCGCCGAGAAGGGAGCCGAACGAGTGGAGGCAGGTAAAGGGGACGTCTATACCCCAAACCGGGAAACCGCGAACCTGCCCCAGCTCCCCGTCGCAGAGCCCGAAGTCTATCCTGCCGTGCCCGTCGCTGCAACGTTACCGCCGCAGACTAGGCCTCAAACGGGAGCCGCGACCCCTGTGACGTCACACGCCTCGACCCCGAGCGTGGCCAAGCAGGAAGTACCACCAGCCTGGTCGCAAGGCCTAGTGCCCCCGGGCGCCGCAATACCAACAGCGCCCCCTACCTCCGCGGAGCCCCCGGCCTGGTCGCAGGGCCAAGTAGCCCAGGGCGCCGCCGTCCTTACGGTGCCCTTCACCTTCCAGATACCCCCGGCCTGGCCGCAAGGCCCGGGCAACCCGGGCGCTAACACCACCGCGCCCATAAGACCTAAAGTGCCGCATCTGGGAGAGGACCTGTACGCCCAGCATACGTGCCCGGATGGGCAGCCATTTATATGGCCACCGGAGTTCCACCATCCTCGACTCCGGAGAGAGAGACCCCTGGATGAACCCCTGATCCCGGCTCCAAAGCCCGTAAAGAGGATCTCGCCCCCGCTAGCGGAAGCGCAGTTCGAGTGGGACCCCACCGGAGAAGATCTCATGGGGTTCACTCAAGAGACTCGGGCAGCTGCAGCGGAGCGTACTGAGTGCTGCCGCCAACAGCTCGAGGACTTTGAGAGGGAGCGGAGAGAGAGGCGGGTCCGGGAACAGCAAGCTCAAGTAAGGAGCGCGGAGCAGAAGAGCCGGGCCAGGAGAGACCCCCGTGCAGCGCATAGTCCCCGCACCACCGGGACTGTGATAAAGTTTAATATGCAGCATGGGTGGGGCTTCATCCGAGACCACCGCACCCTAGGCGACGTCTTCGTGACGAGGAGAGACGTTGAGTCCCACCTACCGGAGGGACACAGTGGTCGTGACCTTTACATCGGGGACGAGGTCACCTTCACCCGGCACAAGTGTGCCAAAGGACCCTACGCCCTCCATGTGCATCGTCTGACGGAGGAAGAGCTGCGGTGTGAGGAGGAAGAACAAGAGGACCCGGACGAGTCTGAAACTAGAGCCAAAGGTAACAATAAAGAAAGAGCAGGAGGACGCCGTCGCTAAGGACAGCGAAGCAGGAGCTGTATATAGTTGCCCGTCGGGGCACCATAAACTGAAACTGAAACTGAAACTGTAACTGTTGCTAATATAGTCCCCGTTGGGACCAGCATGTGTGAACTGTTACCCGTTTAACCCCTAAATCCCACTGACCGAGGACTGAGAGCGGTCATTCCTCCCTAATATCTGGCCGAGGACTGAGAGCGGCCATATCCCTGTATATAGTTGCGCGTCCTAAAAGCGCCCCCTACCGGTTTTATAGGGAAAACCAGTTTTCCAGAGAGACTGTCGCACTTTACCCGGTCACACGTTGCACAGTGACCGGAGGAGGAGCCAGAGGCGACGAGAATGTTTATATGAAAAATTTTATATGATGTTTTATTATGTTTATGTTTATAAAAAAAAAAAATGTATGTTTGTGGATGTTATGTCTTACAGCCCGAGGACGTGCTGTGATTTACCAGGGGGGAATGTAGCACCCTGAGGATTCGGCTGCTACAGGGGTATTGCACCTCAACCCAGAGGTGTGATATTCCACTCCCGGGTAAGGATGGAGTGTGGAACTGAGCTCGGTAGGCTGCATGCACTACATACATCCCATTTCCGAGGAACAGGCCGACGGTACTCCCACTTAGAAATGTGCAGGTACGACCGAGTCTGTTCCTGGCTGGAGTGGGAGGGGGGTGGTACATCCCAAGTAGTGTAGGGGCAGATAGGGGGAGCAGCCTGGGTAAAGATAGGAGCTCATTGGGTGCTGGTCACCTGAGCTCACACATAGAGGGTGTATATAAGGTGGGCACCATCAAAGAACAGGGTCAGTCAGCCACAGTCAGTCAGTCTGTGAGGAGCAAGAGGAAGAGGAGCAGAGAAGCCCTAGAGAGAGAGAGAGGAGAAAGAAGAGAGACCCAGAGGGGAAAGCAGAAGAGAGGACTCTGAGACCCCAAATCCAATCTACGGGTGAAGAGTCGGCATTAGGGTACCGGAACCCAAGCTGGTGGGGGCAAAAACACACCCCAGCCAGAGACCGGAGGCCGTGGGCAGCGTCTGCCACGGCCACCCACCACATCCACCACGAAGGCATACCACGTGGAGGGTCAGGGAACCCAAGGCCAAGGGTCTCCCAACAGAAGGCCCGAGGGAGCTGGACCTGGGTGGATCAATAGTGGGGACGGCCAGAGAAAGGACAGAAGGAGAGCTCAGGGTCACGCTCCGGACTCGCTTGGGGGTTGGCTGGATCCAGGACCTGGTGGACGCAGCACGGCTCGGGAGGTCACTTGAAGCTGGAGTGACCGGAACATCAGCAGTGAGTAAATACCCCAAACTGCACAACCCGACTCTGTCTTCCTTTCACATCTATGCTGCACCACCACAACCCCCATCCTCTGCACCTGACCCCCTGAGGCTATACCCCACCCGTTGGGGGTTATACCACCAAAAGCTGCACCTACACCATCAGCCTCAGCGGACCCTGCTGCAGCGGCGGCCATAGTGACCGCAATACAACGGGTGGCGTAGTCGACAATAAAGAACTTATTAACATCTGTAGGACTGCCACATACAACTGAGTTTGACACCCTGGGCATGGACCGGGTCACAGCCACTCGGAAGACTACAACTCCCATCTGATCCGGCTCCGGATATTCCCCCTAAAGAATATGGCCCAGGGGGCGCGTCACAAGCAGTCGTGAAATGTGGGAATTTGGTACTGTGGCCTGTGGGGCGTTGGCTGCGTATTTGCGCTTGCATTCCAAGGACTGAGGTACGGACAACTGAACGCTGTTCTGGGACAAGAACGTGGACATGCTTCCTGATGCTGCTACTTGAGAGTGTGCAACGACAGGTGCAGGGCAGGAGGCATCTTCACATGCACCATGGACATGGGATTGACTTGCATGCACAACAGCGGAAGAAGCAATGGTGCCACCCGCAGACACTGTTTCTGGACCCTGGGGTTCGGCCCACAAAGTCGGGTGCTTTGCTGCCATGTGCATGATCATGCTGGTCGTTTTGCCACCCCTGCTGATGCTGGCCTAGCAGGTGGTGCAAATGGCCTTTTGGGGGTTATCGGCAGAGTCTTTAAAAAACAACCAGACTCGGGAAGACCTAACAGTTGTACTGGCAACTTCCTTCTTGTTGGTGTTACGGGGAACGAGCGAGAGGATGTGGGTGTTTGTTGTGGCACAATTTCAGCTTGCCCACAGCCTCAGCCTCTGCATGCACCATCATCACCATCACGTCCAGCTCCCCGTCCCTTGCCACGTGCCTTGCCCATTTTAAATGGAAGACAATATCTTCCACGCTCACAACAAATGAATGAATTTGGAGCGAACTTATATGTGATCCGTGTGATGGACAAACCACAGTTTTAAATACCTGACCTGAAGGTAACTATTTTGAACAGCAATCTGGTGTCAATTGCTTCACTGACACATTGAAAAAAAAATTTAATGGAGGCCAGAAATGGCAGTATTTTCTGAAAACATATATGTGATCCGTGTGACGGAGAAAACACGGTTTTAAATACTTGGCCTGTAGGTAACTATTTTGAATAGCAAACTGGTGTCAAAAACTTTGCTGACACACTGAAAAAAAATTTAATGGAGGCCAGAAATGGCAGTATTTTCTGAAAACGTATATGTGATCCGTGTGACGGAGAAAACACAGTTTTAAATAGCTGGATTTTTAGCGCTGAAATATGGAAAGGACCTGGCTGTATTCTGCAGTGCCAACAAGCAAATGGCGCAGAAAAACTGTGTTCTCTGGACTGCTTTTTAAGCAAATAATGAGGATTAAGATCCAAAAAAAAATTATCCCAGGCCCCTGAGACCTGGGCCTATTTCTAGAAATGTAACAGCAGCAGACAGAACTGGAATGGAGCCTCTTCTGCTATGTGCACTGCAGTCTGCAGTATACCCTGACTGCCTGCCTATATACACTGCCTGCCTGATATCTCTGCAGATGGATTAGTCCTCAGAAGGACTGTTTGTTGAGATGGATATGTGTCTCTAATATAGTTTGGTACACCTACACTAACTAGAAACAAGCAAATCTCTCCCTAGCCCAGCAGCACCTCTCCCTATACTGTCTGATTCCGGAGTGACTGTGACGAGTATGGCGGCGCCAGGTCTGATAGAGACCTGATGACGCTGTGTAGCCAGCCAATCACTGTAATGCCACAACCAACATGGCTACAGCATTACAGTGAGTGGCAGGCAATTCCTGTATGTTCATTGGCGCGCTAAAGAGCACCAAACATGCAGGGAGGAGACCTGAACTCCCGCCGAGCAACCCCGGAAATACTCGGGAATGCACTGCTTCCCCCTAGTAAACTGGAAGGTGGGAAGTAGAACACTATGCTGCTGAAGTGGCACAATATTGGTGGTGCATCCATCTAGACGCCAATTGACCCCCCACATTACAATAGTGTGGTGCCCATGGGTTGCTATGGCTGCTGGTGGCCTTCTCCTGTGAAGCTAAATGGTCGCTAAAAATAAGATTAAAAAAAATGTTTTAGAAAATATTTAAAAAAAAGTTTGAATCAGCCTCCTTTTCCCAGTTCAAAAGTAAACAAATAAAAAAAAAATAGACATATTAGATATCACCATATCTGATCTGTAAAACTCAATAAAAAAATATTTCAGAAGGTTCTGAAGTTTTTCTAACCACTAAAATGTATGAAAAACCTATGCAAGTTTGATATCACTGCAATAGCACTGACCTGAAGAATCATATTGCCAGATCATTTTTGCCATACAATCCCTGAGAAATGGTGGGGTTTTTTTTGTATTATTTTTCCTGTTCCATAGCAAATTAAATGGTAGACCGCATTTTTCGGACTATAAGATGCACTTTTTTCCTCCAAAATTTTGGAGGAAAGTGGGGGTGTCTTATAGTCCAAATGTACTATATTATACTGTTGCTGTGGGTGGTGGGTGGTGTGGGGTGTGGGGGGAGCGGCAGCGGAGTGGGGCAAAGGAGGCAGGAGCTGCTTGCTGCAGCCTACACTGTGCCCGCTGCTCAAGAAAATGAATATTCACTGGTTGTGTGGGGCACTGAATATTCATTCTCCTTAATAGCGGGCGCACAATGTCAGCAGCGGCCATGGCTCCTGCAGCTGCTCGGCAGTCACGTGTGCCCGCTCTTAAAGAGTATGAATATTCACTACTCCCAACTCCCATGGGCATGGAGAGTAGTGAATATTCATGTCTATAATAGCGGGCACACGAGATAGCAGAGCCTCTGCAAAAGCCATGGCTGCGGCTACAGTGTGCACGCTATTAAGGAGAATGAAGTCACTACTCCCCACGTCAATAGTCCCGGCGTGGAGATCAGTGAAACTTCTAGCAGCTCATCTCACAGTGTGAGGGCGCTTGGCAGTGACTTCATGCGCTGCTCACATTGTGAGATCAGATGCTGGCAGCACAACAGGATGTAGCACTAGAGCAGAGGGAATCAAGGTGAGCAGAATCCTTTATTTTTTTGTGTGCAGTGTGATGGGGATGGAGGTGCCATGCATACCAGGATGAGGGGTGCCATGCATACCAGGATAAGGATGCCATGCATACCAGGATGAGGGGTGCCATGCATACCAGGATGAGGGGTGCCATTCATACCAGGATCAGTGGTGCCATGAAACCAGGATGAGGGATGAGGGGTGCCATGCATAACAGGATGAGGGATGAAGGGTGCCATGCATAAAGTGATGAGGGATGCCATGCATGCCAGGATCAGGGGTGCCATGCATACCAGGATGAGGGATGAGGGGTGCCATGCATACTAGGATGAGGGGTGCCATGCATACCAGGATGAGGGGTGCCATGCATACCAGGATGAGGGATGAGGGATGCCATGCATGCAAACCAGGATGAGGGGTGCCATGCATACCAGGATGAGGGATGAGGGGAGCCATGCATGTGTAGCGCCCCTGAGGGTCCGACCGCCACAGGAATGCTGCACTTCTCTAATGGAGTGTAGTGTTCCTCCTCTGAGGTAAGGCCAGTGTGATAGTCGTGACCTAACCTTTTGCATCCAACACCACACTTCTCCACCAGAGGGAGCTAGTATGCACAAGGTGCTGCTCCCCTGGTTACAGGGAGACTGGGGAACACAAAGTGGTAGGAACCAGTTAGTGGGTGAGGGTGGAGGACTTACAAGTTAGTTACGCTAAAAATCTAATATTTAGTTTAAGGCCATCTTGGATCTTGGTTCTCAGTTCTCTGACTGTTCTTGACTGATGCCTGACAGTATTCGGTTGTATTATGGCCGTACCATGACTGGTGTCAGAACGTGATCTCCTACCCTGAAAGTGGATCCTGTGTGGGCCTGCAGGGGAGGGAGACACGGCCCTAGTCCCTAGGCCTTGGGATGATGGGCAGGCGGGAGATAAGGACTATCTCAGTCTGGTCGAGGACCATGAGCAAGAAGGCCCGGGAGCTCTAGAGTGTGGCTCCACAGCAAATGGGTCCCGGGGAGGATGCAGGCAGAGCGGAGTACGCCACCTGTCCTCGTCTACCTGATCTATTCAGAGGGATTCTGGCTGCAAGAGGGGTACCGGCCCCCGACACCCGACCTTGTACTCCATGTCCTGGACGGGAAAGCCCGGTTAGGCCCTGAGGATCCCACCGGGCATCGGATGGAGAGGAATTGCCACCCGTGCCCTAGTCCTGAGAGGAGCTCAGAGGGAAACCCGGCCAATCTACACACGCACAGACGGGAAAGGGTGAAGTCTGTAGTGCTCTGGTGTAGGGTCGCTACCGAACACTGGACTTTCTCGGAGGTAGTCAGACCCCCGTCCCTGGTGGCCGCAGGACTCCGTGGGGAGCAGGGAGTCGCCTTCCCGCTGTCATCTCTAAGTGAGTAAAGCCTTGGAAGTACACCCCTATGGCCTCCGGACTGTTCATTACGCACCATACCATGCGACGCGGTGCCCGTACTCCCTGCACTACTACTTCCCCCCTCCATCCTGTTTGTCTGCCCTGAGGCCTTGCTCCGCCTGTGGGGAGCAGTGAGAACTTTGGCCGCCACGACACCAGGCCTCGGCGGACTGTAGCGGCGCTGGTGGCCCTTCACCAGGCACCACAGGTGGCGTAGTCATTAAATAAGCCACTCAAACCCGGACGAGCCCACAACATCTTCCTTTTTATGTGACGGCCCTGAGCACAGGTCGGGTCCGGGCCACGGCTGCATCTCACCTCTCCATCACAGGGCCCGACACCGAGTCCCCCAACACCCAGGGTAAACTCAAAACTAAAAGGGCTCTTTCGAGAATTGAGGCGTCACAACTTGGCATAGTCGGCAGGATCGCGTGCCCGCAGCAAAGGAAGAAGTGCCCATTGCTACCGGGTACTGTGTGCCTTACACCTTGAACTGTTGTTTTACCCTTAAAATGGCGCCCGCCCAAGAAGAACAGATGCCATGATGCTGTAAAAAGACTGTCTTTGAATGCCTCCCATCGTGGGCTGGCCTCCCGCTTAGCGCCAAAAATGTGGACTGCCCCTTCCATCAGAGACTGTCCGTGGGGTAATGCCCGTCAAACTGGATGGGCTGAACGAAGGTGGGCCTGTCAGCATTCTGCCCAGGAACCACCCCGAAAGAGGAGGAAGAAGAAAAGCAACAAAGTGCGGCCATTGCAATCGGAGCTTGGCAGTCAACGGAGGCAGACATGGATGCCTCTGGGGAGCAAGACCACGCGTCTACTGAACCCGGTTCAGGCCGTTCACCCAGCAGAGGGCAAGGCGGCAGCGCGTTGACCCCGGGAGATATTGCATGTCTCCAGCAGGAAGCACCGGAACTCTTAAGAAGGCAGAGAGAAGCCCAGGCGGCGACGGCTGCGTGGCGGGAGGAGATGCTGCTGCGTATCCGGGATCGCCGCCAAGGAGTTGAGGTCCCAGGACAAGTCGACTCGGTGACAGAGGTCGAGAGCGGCCCAGCGGCGGGTGAGTGTGCATTCCCTGCCCCGGCTGCAGAGCCTACCGTGACTATCCTGGACCTCATGTCGGAGTACCTAATTCCCCACGCGGTCACCTGGGAGCAAGCCTTGGCTCCAGAGCTGCAATCAGCAGCTATGGGTGGGGACCTGCGATGCCGCCCAAATCCTGACACGGAGGTGCCTGAAGCTGTGGAGGAAACTATCGGCTCCAACCCGGACTGGTCCGCGTCTATAGAGGCTTCGCAGCAACCCGTTCTTACCCCGCTACCCGCACCAGCAGTAACCTGGCCCGAGGTTGAGGAGTGGGCCTGGGAAAACCAGGGGGGCGACCTGATGGGCTTCCCCCGGGAGACCCGGGCTGAAGCGCGGAGGAGGAGCCAGTGGTGCAGCGACCAGATATTCCAGCTCGCATGGGAGCAGCGCTGCGAGCGCCTCGAGGTCCGGACCAAAGCTGCCAAATCTCAGGCGCATCAGGAGGAGGCCACCTGTCCCAGTCCCCGGTACAAAGGCCAAGTCGTCCGTTTTCATCATGAGGCGGGGTGGGGGTTCATCCGGTGTCCCCAGTTCCAGGACGATGTGTTCGTCAGCCGGCGAGACGTTGAGCCGCGCCTCAAGAAGGGACACCCCGGTCGGAACCTCTTCCCGGGCGACACAGTGACTTTCTCTCACCACCAGGGGGAGCGTGGGTGGTACGCCCTGGACGCACACAAAGTGTCCGGGAGCGATGCCACCCCGTGCTCAGCCTCAGGGGACCGGCTAGCCTCCGTCGGGAGGAATGAGCCCTTTCCAAGAAGACAGCCCGAGGTTTAAAGCAGCCCCCGGCTGTAGTTGCAGTTTTTGTTCACCAGTTTTAATATGTTGACTTTTGCTATTATGTTTGATTTCTTACCCGGTTTTTCTAGAGACACGTGTCCCTGCGGACTGGCAGCAGACAGACTCTTTCCCCATGTATATAGTTTGCATCTCTTTAGGTGCTACATATTGGTTTTCTACAAAATCGCAGATATTTTCTACCTCAAAACCTCAGAAGAAAAACCTGTCAGGGTGGCTCTCCGGGAGGTCCAACTGGGGATCTTCATGCCCTGCAGCCACCCCAGGGCCAACGTTGGGGGTTTAGGACAGGTCCCTCGTACTTCTGAACTGACTCTGCGTCCGTGCACTTTATCTGTCTGCTTGCAATAATATCTCTGAAAAATGCTAGCACTTTTATATTTTATAATTTTATATTTTTATACTTTTATACTATATACCTTGTTATGCAACATTTAAGAAATGTGCCTCCCATAAAGGGAAGATAGTTTTGTTATTATAAAAAGAAAATTTCCTGGGTGTTACTTCTTTTGCAGCCCGCGGACGTGCTGTGTTTTACCAGGGGGGAATGTGGCCCCTGAGGGTCTGACCGCCACAGGAATGCTGCACTTCTCTAATGGAGTGTAGTGTTCCTCCTCTGAGGTAAGGCCAGTGTGATAGTCGTGACCTAACCTTTTGCATCCAACACCACACTTCTCCACCAGAGGGAGCTAGTATGCACAAGGTGCTGCTCCCCTGGTTACAGGGAGACTGGGGAGCACAAAGTGGTAGGAACCAGTTAGTGGGTGAGGGTGGAGGACTTACAAGTTAGTTACGCTAAAAATCTAATATTTAGTTTAAGACCATCTTGGATCTTGGTTCTCAGTTCTCAGACTGTTCTTGACTGATGCCTGACAGTATTCGGCTGTATTATGGCCGTACCATGACTGGTGTCAGAACGTGATCTCCTACCCTGAAAGTGGATCCTGTGTGGGCCTGCAGGGGAGGGAGACACGACCCTAGTCCCTAGGCCTTGGGATGATGGGCAGGCGGGAGATAAGGACTATCTCAGCCCGGTCGAGGACCATGAGCAAGAAGGCCCGGGAGCTCTAGAGTGTGGCTCCACAGCAAATGGGTCCCGGGGAGGATGCAGGCAGAGCGGAGTATGCCACCTGTCCTCGCCTACCTGATCTATTCAGAGGGATTCCGGCTGCAAGAGGGGTGCCGGCCCCCGACACCCGACCTTGTACTCCATGTCCTGGACGGGAAAGCCCGGTTAGGCCTTGAGGATCCCACCGGGCATCAGATGGAGAGGAATTGCCACCCGTGCCCTAGTCCTGGGCGGAGCTCAGAGGGAAACCCGGCCAATCTACACACGCACAGATGGGAAAGGGTGAAGTCTGTAGTGCAGGAACACTCTGGTGTAGGATCGCTACCGAACACTGGACTTTCTCGGAGGTAGTCGGATCCCCGTCCCCGGTAGCCGCAGGACTCCGCGGGGAGCAGGGAGTCGCCTTCCCGCTGTCATCTCTAAGTCAGTAAAGCCTTGGAAGTACACCCCTATGGCCTCCGGACTGTTCATTACGCGCCATACCATGCGACGCGGTGCCCGTACTCCCCGCACTACTACTTCCCCCCTCCATCCTGCTTGTCTGCCATGAGGCCTTGCTCCGCCTGTGGGGAGCAGTGAGAACTTTGGCCGCCATGACACCAGGCCTCGGCGGACTGTAGCGGCGCTGGTGGCCCTTCACCAGGCACCACAGGTGGCGTAGTCGTTAAATAAGCCACTCAAACCCGGACGAGCCGACAACATCTTCCTTTTTATGTGATGGCCCTGAGCACGGGTCGGGTCCGGGCCACGGCTGCATCCCACCTCTCCATCGCAGGGCCCGACACCGAGTCCCCCAACTCCCAGGGTAAACTCAAAACTAAAAGGGCTCTTTCGTGAATTGAGGTGTCACACATGCATACCAGGATGGGGGTGCCATGCATACCAGAATGGGGGGGTGCCATGTATACTAGGATGGGGATGAGGAGTGCCATGCATACCAGGATGGGGATGAGGGGTGCCATGCATACTAGGATGGGGAAGAGTGCTATGCGTACCAGGATGGGGCTGAGGGGTGCCAGGTATACCAGGATGGGGATGGGAGCCACGTATAATAGGAAAAGGGGCCCATATATACCAGGATAGGGAATATTAACAGAATTGGGAGACATTACCTATAACAGTGTCAGCAGCAGACCCCCTCTCCAATAACAGTGCATCATGACCACATTTTTTGCTTCAATTTTTTTTCTATTTTCCTCCTCTAAAACCTAGGTGCGTCTTATGGTCCAGTGCGTCTTATAGTCCGAAAAATACAGTAATTAATGGTGTCTTAAAAACTTTAACTTGGTCTGCAAAAAATAGGCCATCGAAAGTTATGGGCTGTCTCTTGAAAGAAGAAGAGGAAAAAACAAAAGAGCAATAAAGAAAACTAATCCGATCCTTAAAGGGATTGTCAACTACTTGGGCAACCACTTTTTATATGCCTGAGTCCACCAACTGAAATAAAAACGCTTAAACTGTTCTGTTGCACGTTCCAGCAATGTTGGCGTCAGGTCTGCTGGTACTCATGGGACATTATTAACTGACTGCAGCATTTACTGTTTCAGTAGAGTGGTTGCCCGCTCTGACAGAATATTGATGAGCAACAGCAGATCAGCAACCAATGACTGGCTGCAGCGGTCACGTGATACAACAATGTCATATCACCCACACTGATCAATAGCACTAACATCACTGCAACGGCAGCGGTGTTGTTTTTATTTTCTGGATTGATTAAACAAGGGTTGTCCAAATATAGTTGACAACTCATTTATGGGATTAATTCTGGGCATCTATAATTTTTGTTGCTAGCTTACTATACCTCCTGCTTTTATTATTTTATAGTGATGCATATTATTGGAAAGCTGATGTGAATGGTAATAAATGTAACAATTTAAAAAAAAAGTGTTTCATTTGTGAAATCCTGTATATTTCTGGTATCATGTGCAGCTAATTAAAAAGGTTTACAAAGGCTATACTTGGGGTACATCTATTTCTGTGTAAGCAGTAAAAAGTTACCACATTCTACATTTGGATAGACTATGTAATTATCTTAATATGACTCATTTGGTAACTTGTGTCGGAAAGTTCTACGCATAATTTTAAATCCAAAGTGAGGCACATGACAGTGTAGGTATAATCATCGGGCTTTCTAAATATGGAGCATTGAATCACATGCCAGATACTTTGTTTGCCAACCTCACCAGCCAAAATGGTTTTATACATACCCATTATCAGCAGACTTAAATACAGGGGGGATCCAAGTGAAATAGGTCATGCTTTAATTAATTGTGGCTGCAGTTTATTACTAGGATCTTTATTGTTCCATATTTTAAATAATTCTTGTTTTAATTGCACCCCACTCCAAAGACAAATAGAGCACATAATAAATTCATTTTAGAAGATGATGAGTCCTTGTTATTAATCATGTTTCCTGTGACATGTCATACCTTAATTAAAATGGACATTATTTTTCCATTCGCTGAATGTTACCCATTTACACCATGCTTTTTTCCCTTTTTGGAAACATTTTTCTTCTTAAAAACATATTATGTCATCATTCAACCTTTTCCAAGGCTGCACAGTACAATATTGGTACATGTAGTTTGAGCGAAGACTAAAGACATTAGCCCACATTCACTAAGGTGGTTGCAACTGTTTTTTGATGCACTCCAAGCCATGAATTTGGTTACTAGACAGATTTTTCAAACTTTTGCGTCAAATGAATGACCATGTGCATCAAATGTGCCAACTCCATTATACAGTGTGTACCCCTGTGATAAAGTTCCTGCACAAGGCCAAAAATTCAGTCTGGCGTCAGCTCTAGTGATGAGCGAGCACTAAAATGCTTGGGTACTCGTTGCTCGGGTAGAGCAAATTGGAATGTTCGAGTGCTCGGTTCAAGTAAGGAGCCCAATGTAAGTCTATGGGAAACTCAAGCATTTTTCTGGCGGCTCCGCCCGGCGGTCTGCAGAGGGCCTAAAAGTTGCCCAAATCGATGGGAACAGTGCTCAAATGACATGGGAACAGCATAGAGAAGACCCCTGGAAGCATTTCTGACTCCTAGGTCACTGCTGTCAACAATGTTGTCAGAGGTATTAAGCCACTTTTACGGACTCACAATAAAACATATAAAAACGAAACCAAAATGGATTTTCCTGGGAAATATGTTAAGGAACATCCTTTCCAGGGTAATGACTTGTATATAAGGCAAAATAAATATACAAGAACAAAAATGCTTCTCCACACCTTGGGCAATGTTCATACGTAGCGTTTTTGATGCATTTTTGCACTTTTGCATTGCTTTCAACCAAGACAAATGCATTCACCAGGAAATGTCATTTTAACATTTTACAACCTTATCTGTCCATGTGGTGTGTGACATGGGAACAGCTTGGAGAAGACCCCTGGAAGCATCTCTGACTCCCAGGACACTGCCTAAAACTGTGACCATCTCATCAGGCGTGATCCTATATTACTGCGGTAATAATACAGACATTTTTGGCAACGTGACAAATCTTAAACTCCATTTAAAATGGGCAAGGTGTGTGTCAAGGGACAGGGAAGTGGATGTTATTGTGATGGTGATAGTGCACACAGAGGCCGTGGGCAAGATGAAACTGTGCCTGCTGAGGGAGCACAACAAACACCCACAACATGTCGAACTACCTTCCTGTCCCAATTTCTAGGGGGCCGCGGAACACCAGTAATGAAGCCAGAGCAGTGTGAAAAGGTTGTTGGTTGAATAGCAGATAATGATTCCAGTCAGTTTGCCGCCGCCACCACCACCCTGTGTTCTACATGGTACAGTCTCAGTAGATGTGAGCCTGGATCACATTATTATTACTTTATCGCCATTTATTCCATTGCACTTTACATGTGAAAAAGGGGTATACATTGCAAAAACAATTACAATAATCTTGAACAAAAAATGTGGCAGCGACTGATACAGGAGAGGAGAGGACCCTGCCCGCGAGGGCTCTGTCTACAAGGCATGGGTGAGGATACAGTAGGTGAGGATAGAGCTAGTATTGCAGCGGTCGCAAGAGGTGGGTCTTCAGCTTCCTTTTAAAGGTCTCAACAGTAGGCGAGAGTCAGAAATGGTGGGGTAGAGAGTTCCAGAGAAGGGGGGATGCACGGGAGAAATCTTGTATGTGACGCGCCCCCTGGGCCGTGGGGTACCCGGTGCCGGGCCGGTGGATGAAGGGGAATGCCACAGTGGCGGTGACCCGGTCCGTGACCCAGGGCGGTCAATAAAAGGGGTTATGGATATGGGATGTATAGAGTTTTTATAGAGTTCGTGACGCCAGCTGTGGAATGCGGCTAAAGGGAGCCACCGCTGCGGAGCAGTCCTCTGAAGCTGATGTTACTGCAGCAGGGATGGTGTGGCTCTCCACAGGAAGAGCTAGCTCCAGGGCAGTGTAGATTTTGCGGGTTGTGCACAGCAAGAAACACAGATACAAGATAGTGCAGTCCCAGGGTCTTTACTCACAGTTGTTGCAGTCCAGATTAAAGGGATCCATGTAACTGCCCTCGTCGTCCTGTGTTTACTCAGGGAGGGGTTCAGTCTACCCCCAGATAACTCTGGAGTACTTAGCAGGACCCCCTTCAGTGTGTCCTCGCTCTCTGGCCTTCTTCCTGCACCTCACACATAGTGTCTCCAATCCAGTACCCGCGGGCCTTGGCGGGCGACGTCTGTTCCGTCCCCTGGGTCCTATATGGCTACAGGACATAAAGTGCTGCAGCCTCCAGTTTCTAGTTGGGCATAAAGTCCTCTGCTAGTTGAGGGACCGGTTCCCTTTGTGTGGCCTGACCCCTCCACCGCCTGGCAGATGTGGGCGTACGGGTGGCCTTTTGCACGGCCCATACCCCTAGGGTCCTTTCTTGAATCCTGGAGCCTTTCTCCTGCTCCCTCTCCTCTTTTCTCTCCTTCTCCTCAGCCTTGGGCCTCACTGGCTAGGCCCGCCTCTGGAGCAGAGCTCCTGCAGAGCCTCTGCTCCTCTCACTTTCCTCCTCTGACTGAACACCCTGATCTAAGATGGCTCCTCCTTTTATACCTTCCTTCTCATGTGCTCCCCTAAGCTACTTCCTCCACCCACACCCACTACATGGTTCCCCCTCTCTAGGTTCCCCTCCACTCCAGTCAGGGACCAGGGACTGTGCTCTCCCTTAGGAGCAATCTCGCCCTGCCCTGCTGAAGTGGACGTGTTGGATGCAGGTGTTAGGGTCCTGAGCTGTACTCCTTCCTTACCTGAGAGTGAGATGCCACATCTCTGGCTGAGATGCAACACCTCTGTTGCGACCGAACCCTCAGGGGCGCCACATATGCGATTGTAGGAAGAGGAGATAAGAGGGGAGTTGAGAAGGAGATCTTGTGAGGATCGGAGGTTGCGTGCAAGTGAGTACCAGGAGACTAGGTCACAAATGTATAGGGGAGACAGTGTGGATAGCTTTGCATTCCAAGGTTAGGGTTTTGAACTGGAGTCTCTGGGTAATGGGCAGCCACTGAAGGGAATGACAGAGAGGAGAGGCCAGGGAATAGCGAGGGGATAGGTGGATTTCTCAGGCAACAGAGTTTAGGATAGATTGGAGGAATGCGAGAGTGTTAGAAGGGAGGCTACAGAGCAGGAGGTTACAGTCGTCGAGAAGGAAGACGATGAGCGCGTGCACTAGTATTTTTGTAGATACGTGGTTGAACAATGTGCGGATTCGGGAGATTTTTTTTTTTCTTGGAGTCGGCATCTTCCTCACCCTGATCCTCCTTCCTCCCACCATTCCGAGTGCCCTGAGACAACTGATCCCACACTCGGACTCTTTGAAAAGCTGTTTTGTTTATCTTTCCATTAATAGACTCTGGCCTCTCGCTCAGTCTGCTCGTAAGTGGAAAGATCTTGGATATGTGATTTGAATGAGAGTTTAGAGTCCAGGGTTACCCCAAGAGCTGTTCACTTTTCCATCAATAAATTTGGGCCTCTCAACCGGCCAGCTTCGAGCAGGGCAACAGAAAATCACATGTAGCGATTTGAGAAGACATGGTCACCCGAAGGTGACGGTGGGAAAGTGCAAATACTGTTGCAAGAGATGGATAATGATGAGACGCAATGGACAGAAAGTCAGGAGGAGGACCAGGGTGCGGAAGTGGAAAACGAAGCGGTGGACAATGAAGTCACTAACCCAACATAGCAAGAGGACATGTAGAGCGAGGACAGCAGCACACTGGGGGAGTGAGGAGCAGCACCACAACAGGCAGGAACAAGCAGTGGGGTGGCCACAGAAACAAGGCGGGAACTGTTCCCCGGAACACCAACACGACGGAAGTTGCCAGTACAACTGTTAGGTCTTCCCGAGTCTGGTTCTTTTTTAAACACTGTTTAGATAACCCTAAAAAGGCCATTTGCAACATCTGCCAGGCCAGCATCAGCAAGAGCATCAAAACTACCAGCCTGACCACCACCAGCATGCTCAGGCACATGACAGAAAAGCACCCGACTAACTGGGCCGAACACCAAGGTCCAGAAACAATGTCTGCGGGTGACACCACTGCCTCTTCCGCTGTTATGCGTGCACGCCAATCCCCTGTCCATGGCACATGCGAAGATGCCTCCTTCCCTGCACTTGTCATTGCAGACTTGCAACTATCATCGTCCACGTCCTTGTCCCTTTGCAGCGTTCGGTTGTCCCTACTACAGTCCTTGGAATGCAAGCGCAAGTATGCAGCCAGCCACCCACCCACAGGCCACAATACTAAACTGCCACATTTTTGGTCTGCTTGCACTTGAAATGTTGCCTTTTAGGCTCGTGGAGGCGGAAACTTTCCACAACCTCATGGCGGAGGCGGCCGGGTGTCCATACTCGGTCCCCAGCCACCACTATTTCTCCCAGTATAGTCTTTGCTTTCCAAAAGCGCGAGTCCCAGAACATTACCCATGCCCTTCCCAGTGCACTTAAGTGGGAAGGACCGCCTAACCACAAACACGTGGACAAGTGAATGTGGTCAGGGACAGTACATCTCACTGACGCATGTCACTGGGTTAATATTGTTCTCGGTCTCCTAGACAACGAGTAAATTATTCATCCAGCTCCTCTCCAGTGGTAAGTAGCAGTGCAGGGCGTGCACTGTGTGACGTCACACTAGCAGACACGGCCGCTCACAGGGCCATGTCTCCTAGCTGTGACGTGGCCGGGCCAGCACACAGGGAAGTTAACAGGCGCAGTGCTGGCCCGGCCGAAGAAGAAGCAGCGGCAGGGCACCGCTGCTGGGGGAGCGGTCCGGGGGCCCCCCGCCTCTGACTGCCGTATTGTGCCGCTGCGCCGCACATATTATAATGAGGGCAATCTGGACCGGGGCCCCGGGTGGTAGCCTAGATTGCCCTCATTATAATCCGCCTATGCCAAAATACATTAGTTTCTCACAAAGGAGCTGAAGATACTGAGTGGCAGTAGATTCAAGTTTCTCCAGCATGTTAGATATCAGAGGCAAAACAGAGAGGGCAGCACAGTGGCTCAGTGATTAGCACTGAAGCCTTGCAGCACTAGGGTATAGGCTTCAAATCCCACTAAGGACAACATCTACAAGGATTTTGAATGTTCTTACAGTGTTTTCATCGGTTTCCCCCTCAGTAAAAAAGCAGCCATAGAGTGTCCAGGAGCCTTCCCACACACATTTCTTAGCCAGGGCTGCTTCTAGGCAGGGTTGGACGGGCCTACCAGAGAACCGGAGAATCCTCCGATGGGCCCTGGCTTCTCCTTCAGGAGAGTTCATAGCGCCGAGGTGAGGTTGTGATGATGATAGAGGCCACCATCTGCTTAGTTTTCTGTTACTTGGAATGCAAGAGCAAGTATGTAGCCAACCACCCATCCACCCGCAGGCTGCAATCCTAAACGGTCACATTTTTTGGACTGCTTGCACTTGAAATGTTGCCTTTTAGGCTCTTGGAGATGGAAGCTTTTCACAATGTCATGCCGGCGGCCGCCGGGTATCCATACTCGGTCCCCAGCCGCCATTATTTTTCCCTGTATTGTCTCCGCCTTCCACAAGTGCGAGTCCCAGAACATTACCCGTGCCCTCCCCAGTGCACTTAAGTGGGAAGGACCGCCTAACCACAAACACGTGGATAAGTGAATGTGGCCAGGGACGGTTCATCTCACTGACGTATTCCACTGGGTTAATATTGTGGAAGCCGGGACCCAGTGGGACCCTGGGACGGAATACGTCCTCCCGACACTGAGGATTGCGGGCCCTTGGTCAATCAGGGTTACCCCTACATTCTACAGCTCCTGCACCACCTCCTCCTCCTCTTCAGCCTCCATCTCCATCACTTGATTAATTTTTTCAGAACATATTCCACATTATTTACATAAATTTCGTGTGTGCCAATAACAATAAGCAGGACTGTATGTTTAGGCGACAAACCACACACCATTGCTGAGTTGTTGAAAGCTGTATAAGAAAATCTGGTGTCGGTTCTGAAGCTAGACAAGCTCGTGAGGAGGAGGAAGAGAACATAGACAGTCATACTCTTGGTGAGAATAGGGAAGACTTGTCTGTTGGCAGTCTGGCAGTCTGGCACAAAAGGCCGACTTTATGTTCACCTGCCTTTACCGTAACAGTCGCATTGTACGCATTTTGGGCATTACAGAAAACTAGAGAATTCTTGGAGATGGAGGTGTGAAGTTCTGATTAAGGAGGATGTCTGTCTTAGATCATTTGCAGAACAGAGGGCAAAGGAGCGTGATACATAGAAATGAGGGAAGAGATATAGGCTGGTGCAGAACTGTGGACAGTTTGTTGGGTGAGAGAGATGAGTTTGTATTGTGTTCTGTAGTGAATGTTTAACCTAACCTGTGCAATGACTGGCACAGGGTAGAGGCGTCGGTGAAGCAGATTGATAGAAATATGACCCTGGCTGCTGCATTCAGAAGGGATTGGAGAGGAGACAGTTTGTTAAGAGGGAGACCGATTAGAAGAGAGTTGCAGTAGTGAATAAGAGCGACTGTAAGAGTTTTTGCAGTATCAAAAGTGAGAAAAGGTCGACTTCTGGAGAAGTTTTTAAGGTGCAGGTGACATGACTGAGTGAGTGATTTTCCACGTTGAATAAAGGAAAGTTGTGTGTCAAATATGACTCCAAGATAGCATGCGTGCCGAGTGGGAGTTATGGTGGCAGCACCTAAAGGAAATTGCAAAGTCAGTAGTGTTGAGCGAACATGCTCGACACTGCTCGGTACTCGCCCGAGCATCACGCTACTCGGGATGTTCGGCAAGCACCGAGCATTTCCGGGTTACTCGGGCGGGAGCTCGGGTCTCCGCCCTGCATGTTTGGCGCTCTTTACAGAGCCAATGAACATGCAGGGATTGCCAAACAGTCACTGTAATGCTGCAGCCATGTTGGTTCTGGGCATTACAGTGATTGGCTGGCCGCACAGCGTCACCTCGAGTATTTAAAACTGGGTGCCGCCATCTTGGACACAGTCGCTCCGGATTAGACAGTGTAGGGACAGCACTGCTGATTTAGGGAGAGATATAAACTGCGAAATAGTTAGTGTAGGGTCTGTAAAGCCTGCCAGAACAAACAAACAGTCCTTTTCAGGACTAATATCCATCCCAGATACCAGGCAGGCAGGCTGTATAGGAGACACAGTGGTTATACCAGCAAACACTGCATTACAGTCCTGTGTGCTCCTGTTGCTGAAATTGCTGGACTTAGCACCAGGTGTCGGGGGCCAGGAAAAATCCATTTTTTTTCATCTAAATCCTCCTTTTTTTTTCCTCCTTCACACTGTACAAATACCCGTCTTATTAACCTTTTGGTGTGTCCCCCCCCCCCAAAAAAAAAGCGTGTCTCTGATTTTTCAGACACAAATATAACTGTTGAAAGTAGTCTGGTGTAGGCTAGAGAAACAGAAGTGCTGTTTTGCACTTCCACTGTTCAAACCTCTGTATTATCCATTTTGGGCCATTTGTATCTAAAAAAAAAAACAGTTTGAGTGTGTCGCTCACTGTTCAGCCGCAAATCTATATATTTAAAAAAGTCTGGTATACCCCAGTAAACAATAACTGTGGTTTTGCCATCCCACGGTAAAAAATCTCTATTATTCAGGTTTTGGTATGTTTTCCGTAAAGAAAAACAGTAGTGTCTCCTGACTGTTGTGACACAAAAATATATCTGTTGAAAATAGTCTTGTGTAGGCCCAACATCCCAGTGTGGTTTCGCAGTTCCACGGGTCAAATCGCTGTACTATCCAGTTTTGGGCCTTTGGTATCTAAAAAAAAAGCAGTTTGAGTGTGTCGCTCACTGTTCAGCCGCAAATATCTCTATTTAAAAAAGTGTGGTATACCCCAGTAAACAATAACTGTGGTTTTGCCATCCCACGGTAAAAAATCTCTATTATTCAGGTTTTGGTATATTTTCTGTAAAGAAAAACAGTAGTGTCTCCTGACTGTTGTGACACAAAAATATATCTGTTGAAAATAGTCTTGTGTAGGCCCGACATCCCAGTGTGGTTTCGCAGTTCCACGGGTCAAATCGCTGTACTATCCAGTTTTGGGCCTTTGGTATCTAAAAAAAAAACAGTTTGAGTGTGTCGCTCACTGTTCAGCCGCAAATATCTCTATTTAAAAAAGTGTGGTATACCCCAGTAAACAATAACTGTGGTTTTGCCATCCCACGGTAAAAAATCTCTATTATTCAGGTTTTGGTATATTTTCCGTAAAGAAAAACAGTAGTGTCTCCTGACTGTTGTGACACAAAAATATATCTGTTGAAAATAGTCTTGTGTAGGCCCGACATCCCAGTGTGGTTTCGCAGTTCCACGGGTCAAATCGCTGTACTATCCAGTTTTGGGCCTTTGGTATCTAAAAAAAAAGCAGTTTGAGTGTGTCGCTGACTGTTCAGCCGCAAATATCTCTATTTAAAAAAGTGTGGTATACCCCAGTAAACAATAACTGGGGTTTTGCCATCCCACGGTAAAAAATCTCTATTATTCCGCTTTTGGAAGTTTTTTCCGTAAAGAAAAACAATAGTGTCTCCTGACTGTTATGACACAAAAATATATCTGTTGAAAATAGTCTTGTGTAGGCCCGACATCCCAGTGTGGTTTCGCAGTTCCATGGGTCAAATTGCTGTACTATCCAGTTTTGGGCCTTTGGTATCTAAAAAAAAAGCAGTTTGAGTGTGTCGCTCACTGTTCAGCCGCAAATATCTCTATTTAAAAAAGTGTGGTATACCCCAGTAAACAATAACTGTGGTTTTGCCATCCCACGGTAAAAAATCTCTATTATTCAGGTTTTGGTATATTTTCCGTAAAGAAAAACAGTAGTGCCTCCTGACTGTTGTGACACAAAAATATATCTGTTGAAAATAGTCTTGTGTAGGCCCGACATCCCAGTGTGGTTTCGCAGTTCCACGGGTCAAATCGCTGTACTATCCAGTTTTGGGCCTTTGGTATCTAAAAAAAAAGCAGTTTGAGTGTGTCGCTCACTGTTCAGCCGCAAATATCTCTATTTAAAAAAGTGTGATATACCCCAGTAAACAATAACTGTGGTTTTGCCATCCCACGGTAAAAAATCTCTATTATTCCGCTTTTGGTAGTTTTTTCCGTAAAGAAAAACAGTAGTGTCTCCTGACTGTTGTGACACAAAAATATATCTGTTGAAAATAGTCTTGTGTAGGCCCGACATCCCAGTGTGGTTTCGCAGTTCCATGGGTCAAATTGCTGTACTATCCAGTTTTGGGCCTTTGGTATCTGAAAAAAAAGCAGTTTGAGTGTGTCGCTCACTGTTCAGCCGCAAATATCTCTATTTAAAAAAGTGTGGTATACCCCAGTAAACAATAACTGTGGTTTTGCCATCCCACGGTAAAAAATCTCTATTATTCAGGTTTTGGTATATTTTCCGTAAAGAAAAACAGTAGTGCCTCCTGACTGTTGTGACACAAAAATATATCTGTTGAAAATAGTCTTGTGTAGGCCCGACATCCCAGTGTGGTTTCGCAGTTCCACGGGTCAAATCGCTGTACTATCCAGTTTTGGGCCTTTGGTATCTAAAAAAAAAACAGTTTGAGTGTGTCGCTCACTGTTCAGCCGCAAATATCTCTATTTAAAAAAGTGTGGTATACCCCAGTAAACAATAACTGTGGTTTTGCCATCCCACGGTAAAAAATCTCTATTATTCAGGTTTTGGTATATTTTCCGTAAAGAAAAACAGTAGTGCCTCCTGACTGTTGTGACACAAAAATATATCTGTTGAAAATAGTCTTGTGTAGGCCCGACATCCCAGTGTGGTTTCGCAGTTCCACGGGTCAAATCGCTGTACTATCCAGTTTTGGGCCTTTGGTATCTAAAAAAAAAGCAGTTTGAGTGTGTCGCTGACTGTTCAGCCGCAAATATCTCTATTTAAAAAAGTGTGGTATACCCCAGTAAACAATAACTGGGGTTTTGCCATCCCACGGTAAAAAATCTCTATTATTCCGCTTTTGGTAGTTTTTTCCGTAAAGAAAAACAATAGTGTCTCCTGACTGTTATGACACAAAAATATATCTGTTGAAAATAGTCTTGTGTAGGCCCGACATCCCAGTGTGGTTTCTTAGTTCCATGGGTCAAATTGCTGTACTATCCAGTTTTGGGCCTTTGGTATCTAAAAAAAAAGCAGTTTGAGTGTGTCGCTCACTGTTCAGCCGCAAATATCTCTATTTAAAAAAGTGTGGTATACCCCAGTAAACAATAACTGTGGTTTTGCCATCCCACGGTAAAAAATCTCTATTATTCAGGTTTTGGTATATTTTCCGTAAAGAAAAACAGTAGTGCCTCCTGACTGTTGTGACACAAAAATATATCTGTTGAAAATAGTCTTGTGTAGGCCCAACATCCCAGTGTGGTTTCGCAGTTCCACGGGTCAAATCGCTGTACTATCCAGTTTTGGGCCTTTGGTATCTAAAAAAAAAGCAGTTTGAGTGTGTCGCTCACTGTTCAGCCGCAAATATCTCTATTTAAAAAAGTGTGATATACCCCAGTAAACAATAACTGTGGTTTTGCCATCCCACGGTAAAAAATCTCTATTATTCCGCTTTTGGTAGTTTTTTCCGTAAAGAAAAACAGTAGTGTCTCCTGACTGTTGTGACACAAAAATATATCTGTTGAAAATAGTCTTGTGTAGGCCCGACATCCCAGTGTGGTTTCGCAGTTCCATGGGTCAAATTGCTGTACTATCCAGTTTTGGGCCTTTGGTATCTGAAAAAAAAGCAGTTTGAGTGTGTCGCTCACTGTTCAGCCGCAAATATCTCTATTTAAAAAAGTGTGGTATACCCCAGTAAACAATAACTGTGGTTTTGCCATCCCACGGTAAAAAATCTCTATTATTCAGGTTTTGGTATATTTTCCGTAAAGAAAAACAGTAGTGCCTCCTGACTGTTGTGACACAAAAATATATCTGTTGAAAATAGTCTTGTGTAGGCCCGACATCCCAGTGTGGTTTCGCAGTTCCATGGGTCAAATCGCTGTACTATCCAGTTTTGGGCCTTTGGTATCTAAAAAGAAAGCAGTTTGAGTGTGTCGCTCACTGTTCAGCCGCAAATATCTCTATTTAAAAAAGTGTGGTATACCCCAGTAAACAATAACTGTAGTTTTGCCATCCAACTGTAAAAAATCTCTATTATTCAGCTTTTGGTAGTTTTTTCCGTAAAGAAAAACAGTAGTGTCTCCTGACTGTTGTGACGCAAAAATATATCTGTTGAAAATAGTCTTGTGTAGGCCGACATCCCAGTGTGGTTTCGCAGTTCCACGGGTCAAATCGCTGTACTATCCAGTTTTGGGCCTTTGGTATCTAAAAAAAAAGCAGTTTGAGTGTGTCGCTCACTGTTCAGCCGCAAATATCTCTATTTAAAAAAGTGTGGTATACCCCAGTAAACAATAACTGTGCTTTTCCTCTTCCACGGTTCTAATCTACTCTTTATTACCCTTTTTCCATTGATAGTGCAAGTGTAAGCTATTTTATTTCATTTACAATGGGCAAGGCGCGTGGCAAGGGACGTGGAAGTGGACGTTCTGGTGATGGTTCGTGCAGAGGACGGGGCCGTGGCCAAGGTGAAAATGTGCCACAACCAACAGCCACATCTTCTCGCTCCCACTTCTTGACCGAATTACTAGGGAAGCACAGAACAACACCAGTATTGAGAACTGATCAGTGTGAACAGGTTATTAATTGGATAGCAGATAATACTTCCAGTTACCTGGGCACCACCACCTCCGGTCTGTCTTCCACACGGTCAACTCTAAGTAGCCGTGAGTCTCGACCGCATACTCCTCCTCACCCTGATGCTCCTTCCTCCCACCATGCCGAGTGTCGTCAGACAGCAAGTGATCCCACACTTGGACACTCTGAAGAGCTGTTCACTGGTCCATTTCCATATTTGGGCCCCTCGCCTGATACGCTTGAAGTGGTGGAAGAGGAGATCCCATGTTGCGATGCCCAAATTTTTGAACAGCCACGGCCACAGAAAGTCGACGTTGGCAATTTGTCACAAGAGGTGGACGATGACGAGACACAATTGCCAGGAAGTGAGGAGGAGGATCTTGGTGCGCAAGTGGAAGAGGAGGAGGTGGTGGATGATCTAGTAACTGACCCAACGTGGAAGGAGGACATGCAGAGTGAGGCCAGCAGCACACAGGGGGAGGGAGGCAGAGTACCTCAACAAGCAGGAAGAAGCAGTGTGGTGGCCGCAGACAGAAGGCAGGCAACAGTTCCCCGTAACACCAACACGAGGGACGTTGCCAGTACAAGCGGTAGGTCTTCCAGAGTCTGGAATTTTTTTAAAGACTCTGCTGATAACCCCAAAAAGGCCATATGTTCCACCTGCCATGCCAGCATCAGCAGGGGTGACAAAACTACCAGCCTGACCACCACCAGCATGATCAGGCACATGGCAGCAAAGCACCTGACTTTGTGGGGCGAAACCCAGGGTCCACGACCAGTGTCAGCGGGTGTCACCACTGCTTCTTCCACTGTTGTGCGTGCAATAGAACCCCCTGTTGTGTGTGCAAGGCAATCCCCTGTCCATACTGCATGTAAAGATGCCCCCTCCTCTCAGTCTTCACTTGTTATGGCAGTTTCTCAAGAAACAGCATCAACGTCCACGTCCACGTCCCACCGCAGCGTTCATTTGTCCATATCCCAGACCTTTGAACGAAAGCGGAAATTCGCAGCTAACGCCCCACAGGCCACAGTCCTAAATTCGCACATTTCACGACTGCTTGCGTTAGAAATGCTGCCTTTTAGGCTGGTGGAGACGGAATCCTTCCGCAATCTTATGGCGGTGGCCGTCCCTCGGTACTCGGTCCCCAGCCGACACTATTTTGCCCGGTTTGCCATCCCCGCACTACACAAGCACGTGTCCCAAAGCATCTGCCGTGCCCTCAACAACGCAGTTACTGGGAGAGTCCAGCTGACAACGGACACGTGGACAAGTGCTTGTGGCCAGGGACGGTACATCTCTCTGACTGCACACTGGGTAAACATAGTGGAAGCCGGGACCCAGTCGGACCTTGGGACGGAACACATTCTCCCCACACCGAGGATTGCGGGCCCTATGTCAGTCAGAGTTGCCCCCACAGTGTACAGCTCCTGCGCATCCTCCTCCTCCTCCTTCTCCTCATGTTCAGCCTCCATCTCAGATATCACCACATCAGTTACAAGCTGGAAGCATTGCAGTACTGCCTCCGCCAAGCGGCAACAGGCTGTGCTGAAACTCATAAGCTTAGGTGATAAACCTCACACTGCTTGTGAGTTGTGGACAGCTGTGAAAGAGCAGGCAGATCTGTGGCTGAGACCGCTGAACATGGTCGTGTGTGACAATGGCCGTAACCTGGTGGCGGCTCTGAGGCGAGGTGAGATCACACACGTACCATGCCTGGCTCATGTGCTTAACCTCGTGGTTCAGCGGTTTCTTAAATCGTACCCCGAGTTGCCAGATCTGCTCGTGAAAGTACGCCGCCTGTCAGCTCATTTTCGCAAGTCGGCTACAGCTTCCGCCGCCCTTGCTGTGTTGCAGCAGCGTCTGCAGCTTCCGGCACACCGACTGGTGTGTGATGTCCCCACACGATGGAACTCTACCCTCCACATGTTGCAAAGGATTTGTGAGCAGAAGAGAGCAGTTGTGGAGTACCAGCTGCAACAAGGCTGTCGATATTCAGGTCAGACTCCACACATAAGTCCTCAGGAGTGGACCTGGATGTCTGACATATGTACCATCCTGACAAACTTTGAGGAGGCCACCAAGATGGTGAGTGGCGATGACGCCATCATTAGTGTCAGCATCCCACTTGTCTGTCTTTTGCAACGCTCTCTGCAGAGAATTAAAGAGGAGGCATTGCAGCCAGAGTATGATGAGATGGATCAAGAAGCCGTAGCGGGCGATTACACACAGCCCAGCCTCATCTCATCCCAACGTGCATTGGGGGACAATGAGGGAGAGGAGGAGGAGGAGGAGAAAGAACAGGAGCTGCTATCATGCGTTTTAGACGGTAGTACCTGTACAAGTGTCATACCGTCGGTTCAGCGTGGGTGGCCTGAGGACAGGGGGGAGGAGGAAGAGGAGGAGGAGAGCATGGTCAGTCGTCATCTTGGTGAGGACACGGAAATCTTGCCCGTTACCAGTCTGGCACGCATGGCTGACTTTATGTTACGCTGCCTTAATCGTGACCCTCGCGTTGTCAAAATGTTGGGTGACAGTCATTACTGGTTGGTGACACTTGTAGACCCCCGCTACAAGGAGAACTTTCACTCTCTTATTCCTGAGGTGGAGAGGTCTACAAAAATGGGGCAGTACCAGAAGGCCCTTGCTGCAGAACTCTTAAAAAAATTCCCATCTGAACAAGCTAGCGGCAGAGGTCACAGTTCATTGCCCACCCAAGGCGTACAGGCGAGAGAGGTGCAACTCCAGTCCAGCAGAGGCAGGGGAACACTGTCAACGTGCTGGGACAGTTTTCTGACACCCGCCCAGCTTACAGGCCCTGAGGCGCGGGGTACTCTCACAAGGAGTGGAAAGTTTCAAAAGATGGTGAGGGAGTACCTTGCCGACCGTACCAGCATCCTCCGTGATTCCTCTGTGCCTTTTAATTATTGGGTATCCAAGCTGGACACTTGGAATGAACTCGCTCTGTACGCCTTGGAGGTCCTGGCCTGCCCTGCCGCTAGCGTGTTATCGGAGCGTGTTTTTAGTGCCGCTGGGGGAATTATAACTGATAAGCGCACTCGCCTGTCAACTGACAATGCTGACAAGCTGACCCTTATCAAAATGAACAAGGGCTGGATTGGGCCAGACTTCTCATCACCACCAAATGACAGCAGAGTAACATAAAGTCAAATCCACTGTGTTATTTCGGGAGGTGTATTCACATGCACTGCTTCACACCCACACATGGGTATACGCTTCCTCGTTTCGGCTGTTTTATCTTCTTCTCCTTATCCTAAGCCTCCACCACCACTATACCACAAGGGTGCCAGCATTGCAAGTTCCTCCGTCCTTATTTTTGGCAGCTTTTGCTTGCAAGGCATAAGCAAATACTATGGGACACCCACTCCCCAATAATGGGACTTATGTTTGTAATATGCTGTACTGCATGGCTCTTGTAAGGGGCATTGCAAGTTGCTTCATCCTAATTTTTGGCAGCTTTTGCTTGGAAAGCATAAGCAAATACTATGGGAGACCCACTCCCCAATAATGGGACTTATGTTTGTAATATGCTGTACTGCATGGCTCTTGTAAGGGGCATTGCAAGTTGCTCCGTCCTAATTTTTGGCAGCTTTTGCTTGCAAGGCATAAGCAAATACTATGGGACACCCACTCCCCAATAATGGGACTTATGTTTGTAATATGCTGTACTGCATGGCTCTTGTAAGGGGCATTGCAAGTTGCTCCGTCCTAATTTTTGGCAGCTTTTGCTTGCAAGGCATAAGCAAATACTATGGGACACCCACTCCCCAATAATGGGACTTATGTTTGTAATATGCTGTACTGCATGGCTCTTGTAAGGGGCATTGCAAGTTGCTCCGTCCTAATTTTTGGCAGCTTTTGCTTGGAAAGCATAAGCAAATACTATGGGAGACCCACTCCCCAATAATGGGACTTATGTTTGTAATATGCTGTACTGCATGGCTCTTGTAAGGGGCATTGCAAGTTGCTCCGTCCTAATTTTTGGCAGCTTTTGCTTGCAAGGCATAAGCAAATACTATGGGAGACCCACTCCCCAATAATGGGACTTATGTTTGTAATATGCTGTACTGCATGGCTCTTGTAAGGGGCATTGCAAGTTGCTCCGTCCTAATTTTTGGCAGCTTTTGCTTGCAAGGCATAAGCAAATACTATGGGAGACCCACTCCCCAATAATGGGACTTATGTTTGTAATATGCTGTACTGCATGTGACGGGCCCCCTGGGCCGAGTGTACACGTGTGTGGGATACCCGGTGCCGGGTCTCTGGGGTCTGTAGTCTCCGTGGCGGTGACCCGGTCCCGTGGCTCAGGCTAGTCAAACCAGTGGCAGTCTTTCTTAGGTTTTGAGGTTAATTGTCTGACTGCACCACCCGTGGATTGCGGTCAGGGAGTACCACTGCTGCGAGGCAGACCGCTGCGGCTGGTGTTGTGTGCGCAGCAGAGAATGGGATAACACCCCACAGGAGGAGTATAGCCTCAGGGCAGTGAGTGTGGATGATGGGGGTGATGGTGCACGAGCGCAGCAGGAACGACTCAGAGTCTTTGCAGTGCAGTTCAGGGTCTTTACTGATGATTATAAGGTAGACCCTCCTGGGAGTACTGGCTAGCATAAGAGGCCTGGTCAGTTTGTGAGCAAGCAGGAGTTCCCCTGGCCAGGTGGAGTTGTAGGCCTCCCCGTCTGTCTGCACTCTTCCTGGCTACCTTGCTGTAAGCGGGTAGAACTAGCATACGTCCCTGAGTGTACCGTGTAGTGCTCACCCGTATGGCTGGTGACTTGGGGCCTTCTGTTAGCCTCCGCTCCACGACGGCAGTGCTGGTCCCTTGCTTGTGACTGAGCCTCCGGGCTTCTATGGCCAGAGGACCTGAAATCCCCTGCCGGCTGGTTTCTGCTGCTGGATATATAAGTCCTCACAGCCTCGGACTCCTGTGTCCGGTTCCTATTGTCTTCTGCCAGGGCGAGCTCTGCTCAGCTTCCAGCCCCTGGTCTTTAGCTCCTAGCTCCTACAGAGCTCCTTGCTGTTACTTTCCCTTGCTCTCACTCTGACTCTGACTGTTCTCTGTTCCTGACTCACTCAACCCCGCCCCAGATCAAGTTTATAAGGGCAGAATTCTCCCCTCCCAGGACTGGGGCAGGAGGATGTTGCATGTTTAAGGGATCCTGACCAGGAAACCTCCCACTTGCTCTCCGACGTAATATCTCTATTACTGTGGTGACCAGACCCCTGGGGTGCCACACATGGCTCTTGTAAGGGGCATTGCAGTTCCTCATAATTTTTGGAAAGCCTTCCATTCACTGCTTAGGCCAACAGTGCACAGGAGACCCAGTTGCTATAAATGGAAAAAAAGGTTTAGTTAACGCCCTCTGACCTCCATGTCATTTCCAAGGGGCATTGGAGTGCCTCGAAATTTTTGGTAGGCATTGCACTCACTGTATGCCCTATAACTGTGTAGCCGAACCGCTCCTTTTGTTACAGAAACATATCCTACAAGACATATCTGGTTGACTGGCCTGATATTGATGTGAATGGTCCCTGTTCCTCCTGCTCTTTCTCCTTTGCCACTACCTCATCCATCATTTATCACCTGAAGCTTTGTTTTAACGGGAGTCATAGAACTTGGATAGTAGCAGGAAAACATCCAGCAATCCTCGGAGGAGGTAGGATATGCGCCAAAACGCTGACCACCTCAGGCCTAGCCGCTACTACATACATGCGCTTGCATTACAACAAAACAAAGCAGATGCTAACTTCTATCATCCTCATCATGCTCCTCACCTTGGCACTCTCAACTCCCCTGATGGAGAAGCCAGGGCCCACCGAAGGAGTCTGATAGTCCGGTGGGCTCGGCCAATGCTGCCCTAAAGCAGGCCAGGCTAAGAAAATTGTGGGAAAGGTTACCGGGACAAATAGGGGTGGCTGGGGACCGAGTATGGACACCCGGCCACCCCCTGGAGGCTGGGGAGCAAGCAGGGACACCAGGCCACCTGGCGGCTGGGGACTGAGTATGGATACCAGGCCGCCGACACAGCCATGGCGTGGTGGCCAGATGCAGCCTCCACATGCCTAAAAGGCCCAATTTAAAGTGCAAGCAAGCAGTATGGTATTGCAGCCTGGGGGTGGTGGGTGGCAGGCTGCATACTTGCGCTTGCATTGCAAGGAATGGGAGAGGTACAATTGAACACTGCCCTGGGACAAGGACTTGAATGGGGATAGTTGCAAGTCTGCAACGACAGGTGCAAGGTGGGAGGCATCTTCGCATGTGCCATGAACAGGGGTTTGGCATGCACACACTACAGCGGAATAGGCTCTCCTTCCCACTAAATGCACTGGGGAGGGCACAGGTAATGTTTTGGTATATGCGCTTAATCTTATGTATAAGGCACACCAGGACAAATAGGGGCGGCTGGGGACTGAGTATGGATACCTCGCTGCCGAAGCAGCCATGAGGTAGCGGCCAGCTTCGGCCTCCTCCAAACTAAAAGGCCCCATTTCAAGTGCAAGCTAGCAGTATGGAATTGCAGTCTGGGGGTGGGTGGGTGGCAGGCTGCACACTTACACTTGCATTAAAAGAAAACATAGCAGATGCTAACTTCTGTCATCATCATCATGCTCCTCACCTTGGCACTCTCAACTCCACCGATGGAGAAGTCAGGGCCCACCGGAGGATCTGGTTCTCTGGTGGGCTCGTCCAATGCTGCCTAAAGCAGGCCGGGCTAAGAAAAATGTGTGGGGGGATGTTGCAAGGAGAAATAGGGGCGGCTGGGGACCGTTTATGGACACCCGGCTGCCCCCAGGCGGCTGGGGACCGTGTGTGGACACCCGGCTGCGGGGCGGCTGGGGACCGAGTATGGACACCCAGCCGCCGGGCGGCTGGGGACTGAGTATGGATTCCAGGCCGTCAACATAGCCATGACGTGGTGGCCAGATTCCGCCTCCACATGCCTAAAAGGCCCAATTTCAAGTTCAAGCAAGCAAGCAGTATGGTATTGCAGCCTGAGGGTGGGTGGGTGGCAGGCTGCATACTTGCGCTTGTATTGCAAGGAATGGGGGAGGTACAATTGAACACTGCCCTGGGACTAGAACTTGCATGGGGATAGTTGCAAGTCTGCATCTTCTGATGCGGCAAGGATCACTTATGATGGGCACACTTTTAGACAGTGACCTGGGAGTCAGAGATGCTTCCAAGGGGTCTTCCCCATGCTGTTCCCATGTCTTTTCAGCACTTTATGCATGTGTCACACAGCACATGGCCAGATAAGGTTGTAAAATGTTAAAATGACATTTCCCGGTGAATGCATTTGTCATAGTTGAAAGCAATACAAAAGTGCAAAAACGCATAAAAAATGCTACTTGTGAACATAGCCAAAGGTGTGGAGGAGTATTTTTGTTTTTGGTCATTTATTTTAACTTATACATAAGTCTTTTCCCTGGAAAGGATGTTCCTTAACATATTTCACAGGAAAAAAGTTTCACTTTCGTTTTTGAACGTTTTATTGTGAGCCCGTAAAAGTGGCTTAATAATACCTCTGACCACGTTGTTGAGATATTAAGTTCAGGCTCTTGTTGAAGAATTATAACAAAAAAAGAGGCAGAGGTCACAGTCAGACAGTACATTGGACAACCAAGGAGTACAAGCGAGGAAGACACAAACCAGATGCGGTAGAGGCAGGAGAACTCTGTCAAAGGTCTGGGACAGTTTTCTCAGACCCTCCCAGCGCCCAGGCCCTGATACACGGGGTACTCTGACAAGGAGGGAAAAGTTTTGGAAGATGCAAGCTGGACACGTGGCATGAACTGTCTTTCTACACCTTGGAGGTCCTGGCTGCTAGCGTTTTGTCAGAGATAGTTTTTAGTGCCGCTGGGGGCATTATAACTGATAAAACTGATAGGCACATCCGCCTATCAACTGAAAATGCTGACAGGCTGACTCATAAAAATGAACAAGGGCTGAATTGGGCCAGACTTCTCAACACCACCAGATGATAGCATCAAATATAAACTCAAATTCAGTGGTAATTTTTGGGGGGGTCTATTCCCATGTGACTGCAGACCTCCGGGGGTGATGGGATGGCAGCTGAGGTGTTTCTGCTTCCCACAGGTGGAGCAGGCCCCCGGGGAAGTGTGGAGTTTGGTGGGTGGTGATTCTGGGACTTGTAGTGCAGGTGGTAATGATGGCGCAGCAGGAGTAACTGACAGAGACAGGGGATTCGCTTCAATACCTTTACTGGTGCGGATGTCAGGTACGGTCCAGGGTACTCAGTAGGATGGGTGCACTTCAGGACTTCTCCCCAGTGAGCTGGTATAAGGCCTCCTGGTCCATGTCTGCCTCTCTGTATGCTCCTGGCCAGCCTGCAACTGGGCCCAGCTTATGTGTCGCGCTGTTCCTTCACCTGTCGCTCGGTAGTAGGACCTTCTGCTGGTAACCACTCTCCATGGACGCTGGGGCCTTGTGGTTCCTGGTGCTGTAATGGGTCTAGCTTCAGGTCGTCCAGGGACTTACAGTCCTCCTGGAATGCCGGTGATCCCTACAGGGTATAAAGGGACCCTGTAGGCGCGGACCCGGTGTACGGTTTGTATACTGGGGTCAGCCTATGATGCTCCTCTGCCCCCTCAACTGCTCTCTCCTTTCTCCTCTTGCCTTCGACCACACTCGGGGCCCTCAGAACTCAGCTGCAGATGCACTGCTTCTTCGCTGCTCTCAGCGTCAGCACGCTCTCCGACTCTCTCTGTCTGACTGAACTGCTAACTGAACTGAGCTGCCTGGCTCCACCCTCCATATATATATCCCTAACAGGCTCCCTCTGGTGGTATGAGGTGGAAGGGTGGAGGTGTTTGAATGTAATGAGAGCCTCTTGTGGAGAAGTCCATCCATGCACCCTGGGTCCTGTGATACCTGTGTACAGCAGGGTGCCACATTCTCCCCTAGTACAATTCAGTACTCCTGGACTGAAGCATTTTTGTAACAGGTTAGCAACAATAACAACAATAATAATTATAACAACAATTAAGTTACAGTATGTCCCATAACCAGGTGTCCATTTCACCGATGAAAGTGTAACAGGAGAAACATGAGGGACCCGCCTGAAAACCCTCAACGTAGGCCCTGGGCGTGCTGCAGGGCATAGGTGATCCTGGTGCTGGACCACGTCTTCCACCACGCCAAACGGGTTTTTCTTCTGAGGTCACTTGATTGCACTTATAAAACCAATTGGGAGCACTTTAAGAAGTGCAGAACTATGTACAATATCAGTTTTTGACTGTTCACAGTCCCCAGCCTGGAGTCTGTATACCCTGACGGGTAATTATGCAAACACTATAAGACAAACATTATTTTAACCTTGAAATTACTGTACCCTTACGGGTGACTATATACATTTTAGTCCCACCTACTATACTAGTAGTGGGGTCCCCGCCTGGGGTATTTCTGATCTTTGCTGGACCCAGCCGGGTCATCAGCTCTGTCCTGCTTGGGGTGTCTTCGATCACACGGTACACTTGGAGGGCGTACCACCCGCGTTCCCCGTGGTGCCGAGTGTAAGTGACACGGTCACCGGGGTACAGATTCCGGTCGAGATGGCCCTGTTCCAGCTGGGGCTCACCATCCCAACGGTTCACAAAAATGTCCCTTGCAAAGTTTGGATCTCGAATGAAGCCCCACCCAGCCTTCAGGTCAAACTTCACCACGAGTCCTTCTTCACGGGGGCTGGGGTAGGCAGACTCCGCCTGATGGGCTTGAGCCTTTGCGGCCTTGTTCCGAGCCTCCAGTCGCTGACAACGTGCCATTCCTTTTCCAGCTGCTGGAGCTCCCGCCTGCAGAACTCCTTCCTCTGCAGGGCTTCGGCTTGGGTCTCCTGCGGGAACCCCATCAGGTCCCCCCCCCGGTTGTCCCAACTAAATTCTACTCTGCTGGGGCAGGCAAGCGGGGGCACTGGTGTGGGGAGTAGCGGGCACGGCTGCTGGTCCTCGAACCGGGTGGACCAATCAAAGGCCGGCGCGCCATACACCCACTCAGGTGCCGGAGGTGGAGGCTCCGGGAGGGAACCGAGCAGGAGGTTCCTGGCTTCAGCGCCCGGGAGTGGAGGTTCTGGGAGGGCACCAAGTAGAAGGTCCTCCGGATCAGCGCCCGGGGGTGGAGGTTCCGGGCTGAGCAGCTGCTCCTGGGAGGGCATGGCAGGGTACGGGGAGTGCTGGTGTAGGAGACCCAGGAGCAGGTCGGCGCTTGCAGTGCCCAGGACAGGGGATTTCTTCCTACCTGCTCCTGTGCTGCACATGGCCTCCTGGTATTCAGCGGGCTCCGCCGGGGCTGGGGTGCCGCTGCTAGCATCCGGTGCTGTTCTCCACCGTGCTGCAAATTTCTCTAGCAGCTCGCTCCTCCACTTGGTGACCGCTGCTTGCTGGGCCCGTTCTACTCGCTGGCTCAGCTCCAGAATCTCACTCTGGAGGAATTCCGCATCCTCCGGGGACAATTTACTGGATTTCCCCTCCAGGGTGAGGGAGGTCGCTTGATGCTGCAGGCCAGAGGCGGAGGCTGGATCCTTGCTTCCATCCATGCTGGCTGCCGGGTGCGGTCTGTCTAGACTGGTTAAGACCACACCCTGTGTCCATTCTTTCTCTCCTCCTCCCCTCCCATTTCGGGGGCGGTCCCATGGCAGCTTGCTGTCGGTCACTCCTTGTGACATCCTCCCTGCCTTGAAGGACACATCTACGTGGACAGTCACTGTTGCAAGGGGCAGGGTGTGCTTTTGGTGCCATTCTGGGACCAGGCCCACGATGGGAGGTTCCATATCGTTGTTTTTGATCATGCAGATAATGGCACCCGTTCTTCTGGGGCGGGCGCCACATTCAATGTATAAAAACAGTTCCTTAGGCACACAATACCGGCTGTTAACGGGTTGGTCACGTATCCTGTTCGTGACGCCAAGGATGACTCGCCCCCAGAGCCATGGGGTACTCGGCAGTCGGGCCTATGGATGCTAGTGGGGGATATGTCACAGTGGATGGCCCAGTCTGTGGCCCAGGGCGGTCAACCAAAAAGGGGGATTGTAACTTTGATAGGAAAATTAAATAAATAGTTTGTGACGCCACCTGTGGTACCTGATAAGGTTTATCAGTGCTGCTGCAGACTTCCGGGGGTGATGGGATGGCAGCTGAGGTGTTTCTGCTCCCCACAGGTGGAGCAGGCCCCCGGGGCAGTGTGGAGTTTGGTGGGTGGTGATGCTGGGACTTGTAGTGCAGGTGGTAATGATGGCGCAGCAGGAGTAACTGACAGAGACAGGGGATTTGCTTCAATACCTTTACTGGTACGGATGTCAGGTACTGTCCAGGGTACTCAGTAGGATGGGTGCACTTCAGGACTTCTTCCCAGTGAGCGGGTATAAGGCCTCCTGGTCTGTGTCTGCCTCTCTGTATGCTCCTGGCCAGCCTGCAACTGGGCCCAGCTTATGTGTCGTGCTGTTCCTTCACCTGTCGCTCAGTAGTAGGACCTTCAGCTGGTAACCACTCTCCCTGGACGCTGGTGCCTTGTGGTTCCTGGTCCTGTAATGGGTCTAGCTTCAGGTCGTCCAGGGACTTGTAGTCCTCCTAGAATGCCGGTGATCCCTACTGGGTATAAAGGGACCCTGCAGGCGCGTACCCGGTGTACGGTTTGTATACTGGGGTGAGCCTATGATGCTCCTCTGCCCCCTCAACTGCTCTCTCCTTTCTCCTCTTGCCTTCGGTCACACTCGGGGCCCTCAGAACTCAGCAGCAGATGCACTGTGTCTTCGCTGCTCTCAGCGTCAGCACGCTCTCCGACTCTCTCTGTCTGACTGAACTACTAACTAAACTGAGCTGCCTGGCTCCACCCTCCATATATATATATCCCTAACAGGCTCCCTCTGGTGGTATGGGGTGGAAGGGTGGAGGTGTTTGTGACGCGCCCCCTGGGCCAGTGCTGTAGTGCGGCGCACGTGTGCGCGGGGGAATACCCGGAGCCGGATCCGATGGGGGTAGTAGTCTCCGAGTGGCGGGGACCCAGTCCGTGCCCAGGGTGGTCAAACTAAGTGTGTGGCAGTCTTTGTAGATGTTGTTTAAGTGTCGACTACGCCACCCGTTGATTTGCGGTCGCAAGGCCGCCGCTGCAGAACAGTCCGCTGAGGCCGGTGGTATGTGTGCAGCAATGGTGGTATAACCCCCAACGGGAGAGGTATGGCCTCAGGGCAGCTGGTGCGGGTGAAGGGAGTGATAGAAAGGGCGTCCCGGTACCTTTAGTGCTGGTAGTGCGATGGAACACAGAGACTGATTGCAGTTTTCAATGCTTTACTCACAGATGTTATCAGTGTCAGTCCTGCAGGTGATGACGACCCGAGCCGTGCTGCGTCCACCAGGTACGGGGCTTGACCAACCCCCAGGCAGTTCCAGAGTGTGACCTTGAACTCCTTTCTCCGTTCCTTTCTCTGGCCGTCCCCACTAGGGACCCACCCATGTCCAGCTTCCTCGGGCCTTCTGGTGGCGAAACCTATCTCCGGTTTCCCTGACCCTATGTGGCGTGCCTTCGTGGTGAGTGTAGTGAGTGGTCGCGCCAAGACGTGGCCACGACCTCCGGTTCCTGGCTGAGGATAAGTGGCCTCCACCAGTTCGGGATCCGGTACCCTGATCTGCCAACCCTTCACCCGCTGACTCCTAGCGTGTTCGGGTTCCCTCTTCCTTCATGTCTCTGGGCCTTTCTCCAGGTTCCATTCCTTCCTTGTTCCTTGTTCCTTTCCTCTTGTCTTTCTCTCTCTTGCTCCCTTCAGGAGCAGCACCCAGACAGGGCTGCTGCTCCCTGTCACTACTCTTCTCCTCTTCTTCTGTCTGACTGAACTCCTAAGATGGTGCCCACCTTTTATACTCCCTCTGACACCCGAGCCCAGGTGACTAGCCACCAATGGGCTCCTTCCTATGCCCAGAGTCCCTCCCCTCTCTGCTCCTGCACCACTGGGATATTCCTCCCCCCCTCCCACTCCAGCCAGGGACAGACGCTGTCGTACCTGCACATCTATCTGGTGGGAGTACCGCTGATCTGTCCCCCGGAAATGGGATGTATGTGGTGCATGCAGCTAACTGAGTTCTAGTCCACACTCCATCCTTACCCGGGAGTGGAATACCACACCTCTGGTTCGAGGTGCAATACCCCTGTAGCAGCCGAGCCCTCGGGGTGCTACATTCCCCCCTGGTAAACCACAGCACGTTCTCGGGCTGAAATAGAGTAAAAACAATTTTTAAAGTGTACGTACACATAAAACACATCAACTTTCATCCATCCCTTTATGGGAGGTTTTCTCAACAGCTGGCTAATGCCACCGGAACTCTTTTACAAAAACACTATGTAAAACTTTGGCATCATATCAAATTTCACATTAAGGCATTCTCAAATAAAACATTCTTGAATTCTCGGGTTCTTGGGATCTTGGGATCTGGCCGCTCTCAGTCTTCGGCCAGGTAGAGGGAAGGGATGACCGCTCTTAGTGGAAACAGTCCCACAACAGTCCTTATACCCGGTCGGGTAACTATTTACATCTCCTCTTTTACCGTTTACGATTAACGGTGTGCTCCACACGCTCCTTTCTCTTCCTCAGGTTCAGACCCGTCCGGGCCCTCTTTCTCCTCCTCCTCCTGGTACGATTGCTCCTCTTCTTCCTTGACCCAGTGGACACGAAGGGCGTACCACCCCTTCACTCCCTTATGCCTGGTATAGGTGACGGTATCTCCAGGCACCAGGTCCCGTCCACTGTGCCCCTCCGGAAGGTGGGACTCTACGTCGCTCCTGTTTACAAACACCTGGCTTATGGTCTTCGGGTCTTGGATGATGCCCCAGCCACATGCCATGTGAATCTTAACAACAGTCCCGGTGACTCGGGGACCATGAGCTGTACGGGGGGGTCCTGGCGGGTCCTTGTCTTCTGCTCCACGTTTTTAATGTGGAGCCACTCCTCCTTCACTTTCCTCTCTCTCCGCTCCCGCTCAAACGTTGCCAGTTGTTGGCGGCAGGTCTCATAGCGCCGGGCGGCGCCCGCCCGGGTCTCCTGAGTGAACCCCATCAGATCTTCTCCAGTGGGGTCCCCCTCGAATTGGGCGTCCTCCAGCGGGGTGAAGAGAGGTCCACGGGCTCCGGAGCTGGGATTAGCGGTTCATCTGGGGCCCTTGCTCCTACGGGATGACTCTTCCTGGAGCGGGGGTTGGTGTACTCAGGCGGCCAGACGAATGGTGTCCCATCAGGTCCTTCCCCAATGATGGCACGACTGGGGGCCCCGGCTGGGGTGCAGCGCCCGCGGGCACTCGGCCTTTTAACCAGGCCGGTGACTTTCTGATCGTGCCCGGTGTTGGGGAGCACGGTTCAGGGCGAGGCTCCGCTGCAGAGCTTCCTGCTGGAGGGCTGACTACTGGTGGTGGAGGTACGGTGGGCGGTGCGGCACCCAGAGCTTCAGGTCCCGCGGCGGGAGGTAGGGGCAGGTCCGCGGCCTCAGGGCCCGGAGTAACGGCGTTCCCCTTACTTGTGGTTGCGGCCTCCCCCGCGGCAGCGTCCCCGGCCTCCGGTCCGCTTCTGCTGCCTCTCGGGATCGACGCGGTGCTGGATGGTGGCTGCACCTCCGGTTGGCAGGTCAGCGTGCGCCGGGTCAACTCCTCCTTCCACCCGGCGAGCACGTCTCGTTGCGCCCAGATCATCCTCCTGTTCAGCTCTTCCAGCGCGGCCTGCGCGTACTCCGGTTCTTCCTTCTGGAGCACCGCTAGCAGCTCTGCAATCTGGTATGGCGGCTGTGGCGGTGAAGCTCTCCTCCGTATCCGACATCCTCATCCCCCCTAGTGGACCGTGGCCTACCTTGCGATGATCCTCTTCCGTAGGCCGCGGCTCCGCAGTGGATCGTCAGGGTTGAGGACCTTCCGTCGCGCTCCTGTGACGTCAGCGTCTGCTGGGCTCCTTCCAGGACCTTACGTGACGTCTGGACGTGAGGCGGGGCTTCAGTTCTCGCGCGCTTTTGGAGTCCACGCCCCTCTTCTTCCCGCGCGGCGTCCTCAAGATGGCGCCCAATGGCGGGAAAACTCCACGGATGGCGGGAAGAAGGCAGAAGATGGCGTCGGATGGCGGGAATCGGCTCCGGATAGCGGGAAACGACTCCGGACGGTGGGAAACTTCACCACAGGTAAGTAAAAAGTCTCTTTTTCAGGCACGCAGTACCCGGTGGTTACGGGCACGAGATCCTGCCGACTACGCCAAAGTTGACGCGCCCCCTGGGCCAGTGCTGTAGTGCGGCGCATGTGTGCGCGGGGGAATACCCGGAGCCGGATCCGATGGGGGTAGTAGTCTCCGAGTGGCGGGGACCCGGTCCGTGCCCAGGGTGGTCAAACTAAGTGTGTGGCAGTCTTTGTAGATGTTGTTTAAGTGTCGACTACGCCACCCGTTGATTTGCGGTCGCAAGGCCGCCGCTGCAGAACAGTCCGCTGAGGCCGGTGGTATGTGTGCAGCAATGGTGGTATAACCCCCAACGGGAGAGGTATGGCCTCAGGGCAGCTGGTGCGGGTGAAGGGAGTGATAGAAAGGGCGTCCCGGTACCTTTAGTGCTGGTAGTGCGATGGAACACAGAGACTGATTGCAGTTTTCAATGCTTTACTCACAGATGTTATCAGTGTCAGTCCTGCAGGTGATGACGACCCGAGCCGTGCTGCGTCCACCAGGTACGGGGCTCGACCAACCCCCAGGCAGTTCCAGAGTGTGACCTTGAACTCCTTTCTCCGTTCCTTTCTCTGGCCGTCCCCACTAGGGACCCACCCATGTCCAGCTTCCTCGGGCCTTCTGGTGGCGAAACCTATCTCCGGTTTCCCTGACCCTATGTGGCGTGCCTTCATGGTGAGTGTAGTGAGTGGTCGCGCCAAGACGTGGCCACGACCTCCGGTTCCTGGCTGAGGATAAGTGGCCTCCACCAGTTCGGGATCCGGTACCCTGATCTGCCAACCCTTCACCCGCTGACTCCTAGCGTGTTCGGGTTCCCTCTTCCTTCATGTCTCTGGGCCTTTCTCCAGGTTCCATTCCTTCCTTGTTCCTTGTTCCTTTCCTCTTGTCTTTCTCTCTCTTGCTCCCTTCAGGAGCAGCACCCAGACAGGGCTGCTGCTCCCTGTCACTACTCTTCTCCTCTTCTTCTGTCTGACTGAACTCCTAAGATGGTGCCCACCTTTTATACTCCCTCTGACACCCGAGCCCAGGTGACTAGCCACCAATGGGCTCCTTCCTATGCCCAGAGTCCCTCCCCTCTCTGCTCCTGCACCACTGGGATATTCCTCCCCCCCTCCCACTCCAGCCAGGGACAGACGCTGTCGTACCTGCACATCTATCTGGTGGGAGTACCGTTGATCTGTCCCCCGGAAATGGGATGTATGTGGTGCATGCAGCTAACTGAGTTCTAGTCCACACTCCATCCTTACCCGGGAGTGGAATACCACACCTCTGGTTCGAGGTGCAATACCCCTGTAGCAGCCGAGCCCTCGGGGTGCTACATTTGTATGTAATGAGGGCCTCTTGTGGTGAAGTCCATCCATGCACCCTGGGTCCTGTGGTACCTGTGTACAGCAGGGTGCCACACATGCACCCCTTCACACCCAGACGTGGGTATACCCTTCAGAAATTGTTCTGTTTTATGTCACCCTTCTCCTCATCCTCCACCACCATATTACCCGGAAAACCCTGATGCAACACCCACATCATTTTTTTAAGGGTGTTTCTGATTAGAGAAATGCAAATATTTCAATATTACAATCGCCATTTTTGCAATCTTCACCAATGTAATTGTCGAATATTCGCCGAACATTGCCAAACGCCATTGGATTCAATGGGTGCCAAAACCAAACGTATACACAACACCTTCAGTTGGGACCAAAAGCTGCCAAAACACATCAATTTAGGGGCAGTCACCAGGAAAGTGCCATCAATTGACTCAGAGTACAAGTAGTATAATTATTATTATTTATTATTATAGCGCCATTTATTCCTTTGCACTTTACATGTGAAAAGAAGTCACTGACTGGTACAAGAGCAGAGAGGACTCTGTCCGAGAGGGAGCACAAACAGTCTATAAGGGATGGGTGAGGATACAGTAGGTGAGTGTACAGCTGGTCGTGCAGTGGTATGGTGGAGCGAAGGTTACTGCAGGTTGTAGGCTTGTCAGAAGAGGTGGGTCTTCAGGTTCCTTTTTAAGGTTTCCATGGTAGGCAAGAGTCTGATGTGTTGGGGTAGAGAGTTCCAGAGTAGGGGGGATGCACGGGAGAAATCTTGTATGCGATTGTGGGAAGAGGAGATAAGAGGGGAGTAGAGAAGGAGATCTTGTGAGGATCGGAGGTTGCGTGCAAGTAAGTACCAGGAGACTAGGTCACAAATGTATAGGGGAGACGGTGTGGATAGCTTAGCATTCCAAGGTTAGGGTTTTGAACTGAAGTCTCTGGCCAATGGGGAGCCAGTGAAGGGATCATAGATTGCAATATTATAGATTGTTGGAGCCAGTCCACAGTAAAAAAAAAGCAGCCATAGTGTCCAGGAACCTTCCCACACACTTTTCTTAGCCAGGGCTGCTTCTCGACAGGGTTTTACGGACCCACCGGAGAATCCTCGGGTGGGCCCTGGCTTCTCTATCAGGAGAGTTCATGATAGCGCAAACTTTGCAGCTGCTATGGGCCTCTTGAGCAGGGGAGAAAGGTAGGCCCTCAGAATCAAATCTTCTGGTGGGCACAATGTTTTTCAGTCTGACACTGCTTCTCGGTGAGAGTTGTATTTCACCACAGCCATATTCTTTAGCTCAGTGAAAAGACTGGCATAGATCGAAACCGTATCTACTCCGGCTGTCATTTCTCCGCCACCAGGTTCCACCCATTGTCACACATGACCATGCCTGGCTGTATGTTCAGCGGTGAGAGCCACAGATCAGGCTGCTGTGCTACAGCTTTCAACAACTCTGCAGCGGTAGGCAGTTTGTCACCTAAGCATTAAGCATATTATCTTCAGCACAGCCTGTTGCCGCTTGGCCACGGAAGTGCTGCAGTGCTTCCAGCTTGTGACTGATATGGTCATTTTGGAAATGGAGGCCGAACTGGAGGAGGAGGTGCAAGAGCTGAACAATGTGATTACATTGAGGTAACATTGGCGAGTCTGGTTTTTATACTAAAGAAAGATCCTACTGCGTTTTTTCTTTTTTTTTATTTTTTTTTTAACGTCTCTTCAAATGTATATTGGAGTGCGTCCTAATTTTTGGCAGCCCTTGAAATTGTTGCATATGCAATAACAGTATAGGAGACCCACTCCTTAATAATGGGAAGTACAATACAAATAGAATCTATGTTCTAGAATATTAACTGTCTTATCTGAAATTCTTTTATGGGTGAGGTATCGCAGTATGGATAACGTATTACACCGATCTAGCCAGGTAGATCGGTGTAAAACCGATCTACCTGGCCCAAAATCAATTTAAAATCTATTCTATTCCCTATCGATAATGCTGTTAGATGCATTTACAATAGGAACAGGTGCTGCTACCAGGTGGTATCATCATCAGCTACACATGAGTGTTCATTCTGGTCGCATAAATGTCTTCCACAGTCCATAACTTCATTTTTTTTTATTTCTTTGGCCTTATGTACAGGTCATAATGTTTCTTAACATATTTTCCATTTTAGAATTTTTTTTGTATGTTTCTTTTTGTCAGTCCGCAAAAATGGCGTAATACTCTGACAACATTGTTCACAGATATGCTATTTGTCAGCGGCCAACTGAAAATAGTTTTGAACCCTCAACTGCTATACTTTAAATGGAGTGTAATATTTGACACACTCACTATAATTACTGGATTATTAGGGCAGTCATATGGGATAACGTCTGCCACGGTTTCAGGCAGTCGCCTCATAGTATGGTATTTGTCAGTGACCAAGTGTCAATTGGTTCAACAAAACACAGGTGGCTAACTTTAAAAGGAGTGGAATATTTGTCACGCTCCACAAAATTTCTGTATTATTACGGCAATCATATGCATCACATGCGTCTGATCATCAGTTCCTTTGCTTCCACAATACAGTAATATGAATAAAACAAAAAAAATCTGGCTGTATTCTGCAAACAAGCAAATGGAGCTGTAAAATGGTGTACACTGACACACTGCTACAATCTATAAATGGAGGACAATATTTTCCACGTTCACAAATGGCTGGATTTGAACCAAAGTTATATGTGATACGTCTGACAGAACCACGGTTTTAAATAGCAGACCTGTAGTTTATTAACATTATTCTACACAGAGACCTAGTGTGAATAGCTTGAACGACACACTGCAACGAAATGAAAATAGAAGAAATGGCCGATTTTGGAACACTTTTATAGGTGATATGTCTGACAGAGAATTACGGTTTTAAATAGCAGGCCTGTACTCTGCAGTGCTAACAAGTAAATGGAGCAGAAAAATGGTTTACTCTGGATTGCTTTTTAAGAAAATAACCAGGATTAAGATAAAAAAAAATTTTGCCCTGGCCCCTGATATCTGGGGCTATGTCTACAAATATCTGTAATTATTACAGCAGCAGACAGGACGTTCAATGGACCCTCTTGTGCTATATACACTGCAGTCTGTCACATACACTGCCTGCCTGCTTATCTCCTGCCTAACACTGATTATATACAGCTGGATATACACACAGGTGCATCTCACTAAATTAGAATGTCATCAAAAAGTTAACTTATTTCAGTTCTTTAATACAAAAAGTGAAACTCATATATTATATAGAGTCATTACAAACAGAGTGACCTATTTCATGTGTTTATTTCTGTTAATGTTGATGATTATGGCTTACAGACAATGAAAACACAAAGGTCATTATCTCAGTAAATTAAAATAATTAACAAAAAACACCTGCAAAGGCTTCCTAAGTGTTTAAAAAGGTCCCTTAGTCTGTTTCAGTAGGCTCCACAATCATGGGAAAGACTGCTGACTTGACAGATGTCCAGAAGGCAATCATTGACACACTCCACAAGGTCCCAGAGTTCCAATTTTCATTTGGAAATCAAGTTCCCAGAATCTGGAACAAGAGTGGAAAGGCACACAATCCAAGCTGCTTGAGGTCTAGTGTGAAGTTTCCACAATCAGTGATGGTTTGGGGAGCCATGTCATCTGCTGGTGTAGGTCCACTGTGTTTTATCATGACGAAAGTCAGCACAGCTGTCTAATAGGAAATTTTAGAGCACTTCATGCTTCCCCCTGCCAACAAGCTTTTTGGAGATGGAAATTTCATTCTCAAGCAGGACTTGGCACCTGTCCACACTGCCAAAAGTACCAATACCTGGTGTGAAGGATATTCTAGAATAATCACATGTTCCCTGGTTGTCAGGTCTCAAAGCACAGCGTAACCCGACTCCCAGCTGTGAGCGAGAAGGGAGGGGGGCTTCAGTGTGAGTGTCCCTCTGCAGCATGAGCTGAGCTGACAGGCAAGCCCCCTGCTGAGATCCTCTCTTGTTCTCAATATGTGCTGGTTTGTTAAGGTCCTATATTTCTATACCAAACTGTGGAAGAACTATATGTCCCAGCTCTTCACAAAATGGATTTTCTAGCTCAGGGGAAGATAGTGAATGCCCGACTGCATCCTAGCCCACTCTAGCGTGTAGGGACGAGGAGATACATGTCCCAGCCTTTTGGAACCTCTTACAGATGCTGTGTGTGGTACCCACACGTAGCAGGGGCCCTACCAGGTCCTTTGACACCAGAACTGGCTCCCTGGGACTATCCAGTAAGAGATATGGGTCACGTTAGTTCTGGGAGTCTCTCAGCCAGGAAGGAACAGGGTGGGAGACTTGGGCTGAACAGGGGGCAGGTAGTGGGAGTTTCCAGAGAGTTGGAAGGTCTGTGTAGCAAAAGCCTATTGTTTTTTTCCTGGGGAAGCTTGTGACATGCAGACTTGAGGGACAAGTCCAACAACCAAGCAGGGCACACATTCTTCCCCATGTGGTCGTCCAACCCCCGAGCCATGCTTTCATCTACCGGTAATTGACTTTAAGATCTGTGATGCTTAATGTACCATGCTTTTATATTTGTAACGGTGACCACTGTATATGTATAACCTTGTGCATATAGTAGATTGTTTAGTGAGCCCTTATGGCAATTAAATACATAATTTAATCATGGGCTGGTCTTTTATCTCGAACCATGAACCTCACGCCTGTTGTTCGGTCAACGACGCGCTACTGGGCTGGTTTCTAGCCCGATATAAGTCTGTTATATTAAATAGGAACTGGTGGCAGCTCTATCCAGGCCGACAAGGCTCCGCTTTACTGGCGCAGTGAAAGAGCCTCTCAGCCTGTCAGGAGTGTGGGAGAGTGTGGGGCCTTGTCAGCGTCTGAGTGGACCACCTTGTCCCACCCCCGGGTGCCTCTCTGTACCCGTGTGGACAGGAGGTGACGGGGAACTGTGCCGATCTGACCTTACGCGTCCTTGAGCAGGTGCAGAACGTCACGTTGGTGCAAAGGGTAGATGCGTATAACGTGCTCCGTCTGGCGTAGTATGACGTCAGGCAGGTGGCGGGGTGTGGATTCAACTGCTGCCGTTCCTTCACATTGGTGGCAAGCGGTGTGGGATCGAGATAATAGTGTGTGTGAGTGTTTAACACATGCAGACACTAAGGACTCCCTGTAGTGTCTTTTGCTGCTGGGGTCCTAAGTTCAGCTCAGCACTAGACAGTCAGAGTGCAAAAACTGTAAGGTGTGTGGGTGCATCAGGTTGCAGTTCGGTGTCAGTGACCGTAGCATGCAAGGATGGCCAGTGGCACCAGGAGCAGAACCAATGAGATGTCCAATGCTCCAGATGGTGTTGAGAAGGTGGAAGACAATATCACTCTAAGAGAAGGGGAGTCCCGCTCCGGCACCCCAGGGAGAGAGTCGCTAGCTGTTGGTTCTGCAGTGGACCCCCCACCACCTGTCCATCCCCTCAGCCAGACAGGTTCTGACCCCCTCATGCAAGTTGACATCTTAGAGACCCTCATGGAGGAACATTGCGAGGCACGCAAGCATCAGGAACGTCTCGAAGCAGCAGCCGCAGCAGAACGTCAGCGGGAGTGCGAACACCAGGAGAAAATGCTTCAGCTCTAGCTTCAGCGGCAGGCCCAGCCAGTACCGAGTCCCGCGAGATCCAAGTCCCGAAGCTACGTAGCAGCAAACTCGCCTGAGAGAATCTATGGGGTATTGTCAAGAGGAAGATGAGAGACACCAGACCCAACATTGCAGACGAGTTGAAGGCTGCTATCAAAGCATCCTAGGCTTCCATAACACCTCAGCAGTGCCACAAGCTGATCGCCTCCATGCCATTCCACATTGATGCAGTAATTGATGCAAAAGGAGCCCCTAACAAGTATTGAGTGCAATTACTGAACATACATTTCAGTAGGCCAACATTTCGGATTTAGAAAAAAAAATTAAAGCTATTGTTATAAAGTATTCTAATTTACTGAAATAATGACTTTTGTGTTTTCATTGGCTGTAAGCCATAACCATCAACATTAACAGAAATAAACACTTGAAATAGATCACTCTGTTTGTAATGACTCTATATAATATATGAGTTTCACTTTTTGTATTGAAAAACTGAAATAAATTAACTTTTTGATGATATTCTAATTTATATATATATAAAATAGCTGCTAGGAAACCACTAGTAGCTATTTTACCATGAAGGCCTGCTGCACAAAGTCTCCTCTTAACAGTTGTTGTAGAGATGTGTCTGCTGCTAGAACTCTGTGTGGCATTGACCTGGTCTCTAATCTGAGCTGCTGTTAACCTGCGATTTCTGAGGCTGGTGACTCGGATAAACTTATCCTCAGAAGCAGAGGTGACTCTGGGTCTTCCTTTCCTGGGGCGGTCCTCATGTGAGACAGTTTCTTTGTAGCGCTTGATGGTTTTTGCAACTGCACTTGGGGACACTTTCAAAGCTTTCCCAATTTTTCGGACTGACTGACCTTCATCTCTTAAAGTAATGATGGCCACTCGTTTTTTTTTACTTAGCTGCTTTTTTCTTGCCAAAATACAAATTCTAACAGTCTATTCAGTGGGACTATCAGCTGTGTATCCACCTGACTTCTGCACAACACAACTGATGGTCCCAACCCCATTTATAAGGCAAGAAATCCCACTTATTAAACCTGACAGGGCACACCTGTGAAGTGAAAACCATTTCCGGTGATTACCTCTTGAAGCTCATCTAGAGAATGCCAAGAGTGTGCAAAGCAATCATCAAAGCAAAAGGTGGCTACTTTGAAGAACCTAGAATATAAGACATATTTTCAGTTGTTTCATACTTTTTTGTTAAGTATATAATTCCACATGTGTTAATTCATAGTTTTGATGCCTTCAGTGTGAATGTACAATTTTGATAGTCATGAAAATACAGAAAAATCTTTAAAATGAGAAGGTGTGTCCAAACTTTTGGTCTGTACTGTACATAACATACATATATATATATATATATATATATATATATATATATATATATATATATATATATATATATATATATGTATGTTGTGGAATACCCATACTAACAGGATGTTCAATGGACCCTCTTGCACTATATGCACTGCAGTCTGCCACATACACTGCCGGCCTGCCTAACTCCAGCTATCACCACTGGATATATGCAGCTGGATTAGTTCTCAGAAGCACTGTTAGTTCCGATGGATATATAGATATGCTGTGAAATACTTTACTAACGATAAACAATCAAATCTCTCCCTGACTCAGCAGCAGCTCTCCCTACTCTGCCTGGTTCCGGGTTAGACTGTGACGAGCATAGTGGCGCCAGGTCTTATATAGACCTGATGATACTGTGCGGCCAGCCAATCACTGTAATGCCACAACCAACATGGCTACAGCATTACACTGCGTGGCAAGCAATCCTTGCATGTTCATTGGCTCTCTAAAGAGCGCCAAACATGCAGGGAGGGGACCCGAGTTCCCGCCCTAGCAACCCGGAAATACTCGCCGAGCGCTGAGCTTGTCGAGCACCGTGATGCTTGGGTTAGTACCGAGCAGTGGCGAGCACGTTCATTCATCACTAGTCAGCTCCTATACACAGCTTAATCTGTTTGAGCAGTCATTCTGTGACTGCTCATATGTGATTTGCATACTGACTGTACAGCCACGTTAAGATTAGCTGCTCTTACTAATTCTCTCAATGTTTAGTGAAAAAACTACAGTTCCTGCTTCATTGAGAGAAGCAGGAAGAGAAGCTAGCTGGCACACAACTGCAAGAATAAAAATCGCATATGAGTAGTCATATGATGACTGCTGGAACCGGTAAGCAAAGCCAAATCCTGACAGTGCGTGCATACTGTCCCTTTCCTACTGCATCCTCCAACTGTGCCCCCACGCTAGCCCCTCCCATTACTGACCCACCATACTACACAGTTTCTATACTGTGCCACCTCACAAATTCCCCCCATATTGTTCCCTCGCAGTTCACATCCATACTGTTACTTAACACTGTCCCCAATACTCTTCCCTCACACACACCCATATTGTGTCCTCACACTATTCCCACCAGGAATTTCAGGGCCCCATACTGTCAAAATTTTTGGGCCCCCTTAACACTCCACCCAGGCTTCACCCCAGCTCTGCCTCCACCCCTCAAACCTTCCACAGTCCCACCGCCCGTTCTTGGAAAAACACTTCTGCACCGTCCTCACCAATCACACATTAACAGTTCCCATCAAACACCATATCACTTGTACATAGCCATCAGCTTTTGTTTTGACTAAAAGATTTTTAAGCCTGCCACCACGACAAGGTAGACTGTTTTGGCAGGGCCCTACTCTACTCTAACCTATTTAACTTTTAAAATATATCTTTTTAGCTATATTTTCTTCTTTTTTTTTTATGGGAATGTGTCACATACATTTTTTTAACAAATTGAAAGCAGATTATGATAATTTTTTTTATAATCTGTGTTTCTGATTGCAGATTATTGTATTCTGTTTCCAGTACATTTATGGAAGCTGCTCTCCTGCCTGCTTTGAGATATGGACATTGAACATACACATGTATATATATCAGAAGACATTAACTGCCTTTTAATCATCTCATAAACACATTGGTTAACAATAACCAGACAGTGGTCAATGCCCTTAGCATAAAATCTTCGTAACACATTCCCACTAAATATTTTGGTAACTATATCTGTTTTTCATAAGAGTCATTTAGTTAAATCCTTTGGTCAATTATGTAAAGTGTAAAACTATCATCTAACTACAGTGTTTCTATGTACCTGGCGTGCGGCGGCCCTAGACTGTTGCCCCTGGGGACCGGTGAGGAGAAGCAAAGAGGGGATGGCCCGGGCTGCCAGTGTGTCCAGACCCCCCCCCCCCTCTTAGCTTCTGCTCACCGGGCCCCATACACTAGTAAGGACAGTAATGCCTTGATGGCATCCCTGCTCCTGCCTATCGTGAAATGACACTTGTTGACAGCCCATATTACATGAACTATACAGCTAGTCTGCATAGATCATGGGATAACAGACATCCATTGCTGGTTACCTTATAGTTGCCATTTCATCTTAGCATTCACTCAATCTTTATGAAAGCATACACACAGATATATTCATTTTTATCTATCTAATAGGATGATGACAGCTGTCCAGATGTGCGCTAACTTTGTTCCTGCCTATAGTGAAATGTAGTGATGAGCGAGCACTAAAATGCTCGGGCACTCGTTGCTCGGGTCGAGCAAATTGGAATACTCAGGTGCTCGACCCAAGCAACGAGCCCAATGTAAGTCTATGGGAAACTCAAGCATTTTTCAGGCGGCTCCCCCCGGCGGTCTGCAGAGGGCCTAAAAATTGCCTAAATCGATGGGAACAGTGCTCAAATGACATGGAAACAGCATGGGGAAGACCCCTGGAAGCATTTCTGACTCCCAGGTCACTGCTGTTAACAACGTTTTCAGAGTATTACACCACTTTTACGGACTCACAATAAAACATACAAAACCGAAACCAAAATGGATTTTCCTGGGAAATATGTTAAGGAACATCGTTTCCAGGGTAATGACTTGTATAGAAGGCAAAATAAATAACCAAAACCAAAAATACTCCTCCACACCTTGGGCTATGTTCACACGTTGCGTTTTTGATGCGTTTTTGCACTTTTGCATTGCTTTCAACCAAGACAAATGCATTCACCAGGAAATGTAATTTTAACATTTTACAACCTTATCTGGCCATGTGGTGTGTGACACATCATCAGACACATGCATACAGTGCTGAAAAGACATGGGAACAGCATGGGGAAGACCTCTGGAAGCATCTCTGACTTCTAGGTCACTGCCTAAAAGTGTGCCCATCATAAGTGATCCTTGGCGCATGCGAAGATGCCTCCCGCCATGCACCTGTCGTTGCAGACTTGCAAAAATCACCGTCCACGTTCTTGTCCCACTGCAGCGTTCAGCTGTCCCTACCCCATTCCTTGGAATGCAAGCGCAAGTATGCAGGCAGCCAGACACCCACCCACCCACAGGCTGCAATACTATACTGCCAAATTTTTGACAGCTGCTTGCACTTGAAATGTGGCCTATTAAGCCTGTGGAATCGGAAGCTTTTTGTTATGATCTGCAACATAAACTAAAGAAAGAAGGGGAGACCTGTCCCTACAGTAAGACTAAGCTGAGCCCCTACATTGTAGCGGGCTACCTGTTCCTTGTGAACAGACCCGCCATCATCCTCGGCTAGTCTGAACGGAGACCTATAGAGAAAGGGAGGGGTCCCTAAAGCAACTAAGGACTGGGACAAAAATGGGACACCTCCTAACAGAAGTTGTTGCAGAGCAAACATTAAACTGACAAAAAGTACTAGAGGTCCAAGAGGACCAAGCAAACTAGAGATAGATAGGCACAAAAGCACCTGGCTAGAAAGACCGTCAAAACAACACTGAAGTCCAGCAAAGCCAGAAGGGCGGAGCTGGAATATATAGGCAGATGGTCACGTGACTGCAAAATACAATATAGAAACAAAAACAAACAGGAGGGTTCTAACAGTACCCCCTCTTTTATGAGGATCCTCTGGATCCTCCAGGCCCAGGCCTATCCGGAAATCTCCTGTGGAAAGCTCTGACAAATCTAGGGGCAGAAACATCATCCGCCCTTACCCAGGAGTTATCCTCGGGACCGAAACCTTTCCAAGCGACGAGATACTGCAATCTCCCTTTATGCCCTCTGGAATTTAGGATACGAGAAATTTCATATTCGCCGTCTTCCACCACCGGAGGAACTGTGACAGTGGCATCCCTATCCGATACATCAGCCTTTTTCAACAAGGAAACATGAAACACAGGATTAATCTTCCAGGAGGTGGGGACCTCCAACCTAACAGCAGACTGGTTAACCACCTGAAGCACCTTAAATGGCCCCTCAAACTTCGTTTTGAGCACCTTGAGGGGTGCAGTTTTTAGAATGATGTCACTTTTGGGTATTTTCTGTCAAAAAGACCTCTCCAAGTGACTTCAAATGTGATGTGGTCCCTAAGAAAATGGTCTTGTAAATTTTGTTGGAAAAATGAGAAATCGCTGGTCAACTTTTAACCCTTATAGCTCCCTAACAAAAAAAAATTTTGGTTCCAAAATTGTGCTGATGTAAAGTAGACATGTGGGAAATGTTATTTATTAACTCTTTTGTGTGACATATCGCTCTGATTTCAGGGCTTAAAAATTCAAATTTTGAAAATTGCAAAATTTTCAAAATTTTCGCCAAATTTCCATTTTTTTCACAAATAAACGCAAGTGATATCGAAGAAATTTTTCCACAATCATGAAGTACAATATGTCCCGAAAAAACATTCTCAGAATCAGGGGGATCCGTTGAAGCGTTCCAGAGTAATTACCTCATAAAGTGACAGTGGTCAGAATTGTAAAAATTGGCCCGGTCAGCAATTCCCGATTACTAACATCGTAATTAAGTTCGGTTTTTGAAAATTTTTTCAAAAAAAAAGCACAGGGATGTACTCCATCCTTGTTCTCTTGAGACAAAACTGCACCGACCCCCACCGAAGAAGCATCGACCTCGACAAAAAAAGGCTTGGTCTCATCAGGCTGCATAAGGATAGGGGCAGAACTGAACCTCTCCTTGAGATACACAAAAGCTTCAATGGCCTCAGTAGTCCACTGGACCGTATTCGCACCTTTCCTGGTGAGATCGGTCAGCTGCTTAACAATTATAGAAAAATTCTTAATGAATTTCCTGTAATAATTGGCGAAACCCAAAAATCTCTGTATCGACTTCAAACAAGTTGGCCTAGGCCATTCCTGCACAGCCTGAACCTTCACCGGGTCCATCTCAAAGCCCTCGCTGGAGATAATGTAGCCCAAAAAACTAATTCTCTGCACAGCGAACTCACATTTCTCCAGCTTAGCAAAAAGTGAATTATCACTCAATAACTGCAAAACTTCACGTACACTCTGCCAATGGGACTCCAGATCTGGTGAATAAATCAGAATGTCATCCAAATACACAACCACATTCTTACCAATCAAAGGTCTCAGGATGTCATTAATAAGGTTCTGAAAAAATGCGGGTGCATTGGTAAGACCAAAAGGCATCACCAGATTCTCAAAATGACCTACCGGAGTGTTAAAAGCAGTTTTCCATTCATCACCCTCCTTCATTCGTAACAAATTGTATGCCCCCCGGAGATCAATTTTAGAGAACCACTTGGCCCCCACGAACTGGTTAAACAAGTCAGGAATTAATGGCAATGGGTAGGAATTGCGTACGGTAATCTTATTAATTTCACGAAAGTCCAGACATGGACGTAAACCCCTGTCCTTTTTTTTAACAAAGAAAAATCCAACGGCCACAGGCGACTTAGAAGGTCTAATGTGACCAGCAGCCAAGCTCGTCTGTATGTATTCCTCCAAGGCCTTTCTCTCAGGGATAGTCAGAATAAATAAGCGACTCTTGGGAAGAGGAGGTAAAACTTGTGACTTCTCCTCTGAAAAAAACTTCCAAAAATCCTGAATAGGTACAGGTAATTCCCCTTTTTCCACAGTCGCAATGCGACCATTACAACATTTATCATAGCACTTAGGACTCCAAGACTTAATCTCATTAGTAGACCAGTCCAGTAAAGGATTGTGCAGTTTTAACCAAGGCAAACCTGAAACGACTGGAGAGGGCAAAATATTTAATACAACCAAGTCCAAAATTTCTTGGTGAATACCATTGATAGTGAGGGGAAATGCCGCAACCTTGTGAGTAATACATTTCAAAGGAGTGTTATCAATTGCAATCACAGAAATAGGTGACGACAAAGGTTTGGATTCCAATTTAAGTTTTTCCAAAAACCCCTTATCAATCACATTAAGTGTTGAACCACAATCCACAAATACCTGAAATTCAATCAAATCTTCCTGCAATGAGGTACTCCCTGAAAGAAATACTCCCTTAGAGCTCAAACAAGCAATACGGGCGTAACTGACCTTTTTTTTTCTTTACTTAAATGAAGCTCAGAGTTCTTAATCAAATGGTCAGTTTTACCACAATAAAAACACAATCCCTTGGAAAACCTGCGGTCTCTTTCCTGAGAGCGGAGTGACATCGCCTCAACCTCCATCGGTTCTCCGCTGTCCGAGCAGACCCTCTGGAGACTAGGAGCTGCCATTGCAGGAATTTTTTCATCATTAACCCTGGCACGCAGTCTCCTGTCCACACGTATAGCTAATTGCATGGCTTCCTGCAAGGTCTCAGGTGCAGGAAATGCAATCAATAGATCCTTAACCCTTTCACTTAGACCAGCAAGAAAAAAACATTTTAACACCGAATCATTCCATTTCACTTCTGAGGACCACCTTCTGAAGTGTGTACAATAATTTTCAACATCACCTGACCCCTGATTCAAACACCTCAGTTCTGTCTCAGCAGATGAGACTCGATCAGGATTGTCATACAATAGCCCCATAGCAGAAAAAAAATCCTCCACTGACCTAAAACACGGATCAATAGGTTGGAGAGAAAAGGCCCACCCCTGTGGATCCTTGCGCAAAAGTGACATGATAAACCCAATGCGCTGTGATTCATTCCCAGAGGACCTTGGTCTCAAACGAAAATATAATAAACAAGCATTTTTAAAGGAAAAAAAATCTTGTTGTTTACCATAAAAAATATCAGGCAGTCCTACCTTCAGTTCCACAAAATGCGCTCCAGGACAGCTACTCACGTGTTGCTGAAGCTCGGCCACCTCCAGAGACAATCCCTGCAGGCGTTGAGCCAACTCCTGGACAGAAACCATACTGATCCCCGAATTTCTTTCCTTTTAGTTTTTTTGGGCTGGACTTACTGTTATGATCTGCAACATAAACTAAGGAAAGAAGGGGAGAGCTGTCCCTACAGTAAGACTAAGGTGAGCCCCTACGTTGTAGCGAGCTACCTGTTCCTTGTGAACAGACCCGCCTTCGTCCTTGGCTAGTCTGAACGGAGACCTATAGAGAAAGGGAGGGGTCCCTTAAGGAACTAAGGACTGGGACAAAAATGGGACACCTCCTAACAGAAGTTGTTGCAGAGCAAACGTTAAACTGACAAAAAGTACTAGAGGTCCAAGAGGACCAAGCGAACTAGAGACAGATATGCACAAAAGCACCTGGCTAGAAAGACCGTCAAAACAACACTGAAGTCCAGCAAAGCCAGAAGGGCGGAGCTGGAATATATAGGCAGATGGTCACGTGACCGCAAAACACAAGATAGAAACAAAAACAAACAGGAGGGTTCTAACACTTTCCACAACCTCATGCCGGCGGCAGCCGGGTGTCCATACTCGGTCCCCAGCCGCCTCTATATTTCCCGGTATCGCCTCCGCCTTCCACAAGCATGGGTCCCACAACATTACCCGTGTCCTCCCCAGTGCACTTACTGGGAAGGACCGCCTAACCACAAACACGTGGACAGGTGATTGTGGCCAGGGACGGTACTGAGCCAGTCCACAACTTTTTTTTGCTAACAGTTGTATTTAGCTCAGTGAAAGGACTGACATAGAGGGAAACCCTATCTACCCTGCATGTCATTTCTCACAGGAAGTCCTGTAATGCAGCTTGTTGCAGAAGCAATGACAGCCCGTCCAACATCAACTCGCCCGTGTCGGTGGTGCTTTGACACACACACACACATCTTTCTTTGCGCATTTAATTTCATGAATACAGAGTAGGACAATGGCCTGATCTGTAATGCGGTTTGAGAAATAACATGCATAAGCATGGCCGATCCACATTTAAAAAGCAGACATAGAGTATCCGGGAACCTTCCCCCACACTTTTCTTAGCCAGGGCTGCTTTTCGGCAGGGTTGGATGGGCCCACCAGAGAACCGGAGACTCCTCCAGCGGGCCCTGGCTTCTCCTTTAGGAGAGTTCATAGTGCCGAGGTGAGGCCATGATGATGATAGAGGCCACCATCTGCTAACTTTTCTGTTACTTGGAATGCAAGTGCAAGTATGCAGCCAGCCACCCACCCACCCACAGGCTGCAACACTAAACTGCCAGATTTCTGGGCAGCTTTTTGCACTTGAAATATGGCCTTTTAAGCTCGTGGAGGCGGAATCTTTTCACAACCACATGCCGGCGGCGGCTGGGTGTTCATAATCGGTCCCCAGCCGCCAATATATTTCCCGGTATCGCCTCCGCCTTCCACAAGCACGGGTCCCACAACATTATCCGTGCCCTCCCCAGTGCCCTCCCCAACTCGCCCTTGTCGGTGGTGCTTTGACACACACACATCTTTCTTTGCGCATTTAATTTCTTGAATACAGAGTTGGACAATAGCCTGATCTGTAATGCGGTTTGAGAAATAACATGCATAAGTATGGCCAAACCACATTAAAAAAGCAGCCATAGAGTGTACGGGAACCTTTCCACACACTTTTCTTAGCCAGGACTGCTTCTAGGCAGGGTTGGACGGTCCTACCAGAGAATCCTCTGGTGTGCCTTGGCTTCTACCTCAGGAAAGTTCATGATAGCGCTAACTTTGCAGCTGCTATGGGGCTCTTGAGCGGGGGAGAAAGGTTAGCCCTCAGAATCAAATCCTCTGGTGGGCACAATGTTTTTCAATCTGAAACAGCTTCTCAGTGGGAGTTGTATTTCACCACAGCCATATTCTTTAGCTCGGTGAAAGGACTGGCATAGAGGGAAACCGTATCTACCCCGGCTGTCATTATTACGTCACCAGGTTCCGCCCATTGTCACACACAACCATGCCTGGCTTTATGTTCAGCGGTGAGAGCCACAGATCAGGCTGCTGTGTTACAGCTTTCAACAACTCTGCAGCGCTGGGCGGTTTGTCAATTAAGCGTTAAGCATGTGATCTACTGTACAGCCTGTTGCTGCTTGGCCAAGGCAGTGCGGCAGTGCTGTCAGCTTGTGACGGATGTGGTCAATTCGGAGATGGAGGAGGAGGTGCATGAGCTGAACAATGTGATTACATTGTTGTTAAATTGGTGACGCTGTTTTTTATACTAAAGAAAGATCCTATTGTTTTGTTTTTTTTAAGGTTTTTTTTAAGACTAATGCATTCACCGGGAAATGTCATTTTAACACTTTACAACCTTAGCTGGCAATGTGGTGTGTGACACATCATCAGACACTTTCTGTTTTATTTATGATGGAGGGACTCTGAAAGTCATAAAGCCTATTTTTATAGGGACATCAGACGGCCCTTACTATTCTTAAAAGGCCAGCAGTCGGCCCTAGCTATTGTTAGAGAGCCATCAGCCAGCTATGCTTTGTTGTTCCCATTATTAACAAGTGGGTCTCCGATACTGTTATTGCGTATCCAGTGACTGCAAGGGCTGCCAAAAATGTTGACGCAACTCAATACCCCTCTGAAGAGACATAGAGGAGCGTCTCAGTAAAAAAAATGTTCCCATTATAAAGCAGCGGGTCTCCTATAAGTGGTAATGCCCATGCTGTGACTGCAAGGGCTGCCAAAATTTGGGAAAAACCCCACTAAGAATTTAAAGACACACAGAGCAGGGCCACAGTAACAAGTACGACATGTTCCCATTAGAAAGGAGAGAGTCTGCTATACAGTTATAGGGTATGCAGTGAGTCCAACGGCTGACAATTTTAGGAAAAACTCCACTAAGAATTTAAAGACACACAGAGAAGGGCCACAGTAACCAGGTACGACATGTTCCCATTAGAAAGGAGAGAGTCTGCTATACAGTTATAGGGTATGCAGTGAGTCCAACGGCTGACAAATTTTAGGAAAAACCCCACTAAGAATTTAAAGACACATAGAGCAGGGCCACAATAACGACAAATTCCCATTAGAAAGGAGAGAGTCTCCCATAGTGTTGGCCTATGCAGTGAATGCAAGGGCTGCCAAAAATTTGGAGGCACTTCAATGCCCCTTGGAAGAGACGTGGAGGAGGGCCTCATAAAAAAATGTTCCCATTAGAAAGGAGCGGGCCTCCTATACTTGTAATGCCCATGCACTAATTGTATCGGCTGACAAACATTTACCCCTAGGTGGCATACATGATCATACTGTTTCAAAAATTTTTTTTACGGGCATCATAAACACCCTTTAAAAAAATTAGGTGGGTGTTGCATCACGGACTACGGTCACCCTGGTGATATGGTGGTGGAGGATGAGCAGAAGGAGGAGTACAAGAGCAAATAGCCAAAATCAGGAAGCGTATACCCTTGTGTGGGTGTGAAAAGGTGCATGGGAATACAACTCTCAAGAAAAGACACTGGATTGGAGTTTATGTTACGCTGCTATCATTCAGTGGTGTTGAGAAGTCTGGCCCAATCCAGCCCTTGTTCATTTTTATAAGAGTCAGCCTGTCAGCTTTTTCAGTTGACAGGTGGATGCGCTTAGCAGTTATAATTCCACCAACGGCACTAAAAACCCGCTCTGATAAAACGCTGGCGGCAGGGCAGGCCAGGACCTCCAAGCTCCAAGGCATAGAGAGCCAGTTCATTCCACATATCCAGCTTGGATACCCAATAATTATAAAGCACAGCGGAATCACGGAGGACGTTGGTACGGTCGGCAAGGTACTCCCACAGCATCTTACCAAACTTTGCACTCCTTGTGAGAGTACCCCGCGCCTCAGGGCCTGTCCGATGGGAGGATCTGAGAAAACTCTCCCAGAACTTTGACAGTGTTCCTCTGCCTCTGCTGGATTGAAGTTGTGTCTCTCTCCCCTGTACTCCTTGGTTGTCCAACGAAGTGTGATCTCTGCCGCCAACGTTTTCAGATAGGAAATTTTTTTAATAGTTCCGCAACAAGGGCCTTCTGGTACAGTCCCATTTTTGTAGACCTGTCCGCCTCAGGAATAAGAGATATAAAGTTCTCCTTGTAGCGTGGGTTTAGAAGTGTCACCAACCAGTAATGGCTGTGACCCAAAAGTTTGAGAGTGTGAGGGTCATGGGAAAGGCAGCGCAACATGAACTCAGCCATGCGTGCCAGACTACTAACAGGCAAGACTTCCATGTCCTCACCAAGAGGATGACTGACCATGCTCTCCTCCTCCTCCTCCTCTCTGTTCTCTGGCCATCCACGCTGAACAGACGGTATGACAGCTGTGCATGAAACTAGCTCCTGTCCTTCCTCCTCCTCCTCCTCTCCTCCTCCTCTTCCTCATTGTCACCCAATCCACGTTGAGATGAGATGAGGCTTGGCTGTGTGTAATCACCCTGTATGGTTCCTTGCTCCATCTCATTGTGCTCCGCCTGAAATGCATCCTCTTTGATTGTGAGCAGAGAGCGTTTCAGAAGACAGAGAAGCGGGATGGTAACGCTAATTATGGCATCATCGCCGCTCACCATCTTGGTGGAGTCCTCAAAGTTTTGGAGGATGGTCCATATGTCTGACATCCATGTCCACTCCTGAGGTCTTATGTGTGGAGTCTGAACTGAATACCGACGGCCTTGTTGATGCTGGTACTCAACAACTGCCCTCTTCTGCTCACAAATCCTTCCCAACATCTTCAGTGCAGAGTTCCAATGCGTGGGTACATCACACACCAGTCTGTGAGCCGGAAGCTGCAAACGCTGCTGAAACACGGCAAGGGCGGCGGAAGCTGTAGCTGACTTTCTAAAATGGGCACACAGGTGGTATACTTTAAGAAGGACATACAGCAGGTCCTGGTAGTGATTTGAGAAACTGCTGAACCACGAGGTTAAGCACATGGGCCAGGCATGGTACGTGTGTGAGCTCGCTTTGCCTCAGAGCCGCCACCAGGTTCCGGCCATTGTCACACACGACCATGCCTGGCTGTAGGGTCAGTGGTGTGAGCCACAGATCTGCCTGCTCTTTCAGAGCTGTCCACAACTCTTCAACATTGTGCGGTTTTTCACCTAAGCATATTAGCTTCAGCACAGCCTGCTACCGCTTGGCCGAGGCAGTGCTGCAGTGCTTCCAGCTTGTGACTGATGTGGTCATTTCGGAGATGGAGGCTGAAGAGGAGGAGGAGGCTGAGGAGGATGAAGTGCAGGAGCAGTATACCTTGGGGCTACTCTGATTTACCTAGGGCCCGCAATCCTTGGCGTCGGGATGACGTGTTCCGTCCCAAGGTAAGGTCCGACTGGGTCCCGGCTTCCACTATGTTAACCCAGTATGCCGTCAGCGAGATGTACCGTCCCTGCCCACAAGCACTTGTCCACATGTCCGTGGTTAGGTGGACTTTACCGGTAACTGCGTTGTTGAGAGCACGGCTCATGTTTTGGGACACGTGCTTGTGTAATGCGGGGACAGCACACTGGGAGAAATAGTGGCACCTGGGGACCGAGTACCAAGGGACGGCCGCCGCCATCAGATTGCGGAATGCTTCCGTCTCCACGAGCCTAAAAGGCAACATTTCGAGTGCGAGCAGTCGTGAAATGTGAGAATTTAGTAGTGTGGCCTGTGGGGCGTTGGCTGCATATTTGCGCTTGCGTTCCAAGGACTGGGGTATGGACAACTGAACACTGCGCTGGGACAAGGACATGGACGTGCTTCCTGATGCTGCTACTTGAGAGTGTGCAATGACAGGTGCAGGGCAGGAGGCATCTTCGCATGCACCATGGACAGGGGATTGGCTTGCATCCACAACAGCGGAAGAAACAATGGTGCCACCCACAGACACTGTTCCTGGACCCTGGGGTTCGGCCCACAAAGTCGGGTGCTTTGCTGCCATGTGCCTGTTCATGCTGGTGGTGGTCAGGTTGGTCGTTTTGCCACCCCTGCTGCTGATGATGGCCTGCCAGGTGGTGCAAATGGCCTTTAGTGGGTTATTGGAAGAATCTTAAATAAACAACTTAGGGAAGACCTAACAGTTGTACTGGCAACTTCCTTTGTGTTGGTGTTACGGGGAACGGTTGCCTGCCTTCTGTCTGCGGCCACCACACTGCTTCTTCCTGCCTGTTGGGGTGCTCTGCCTCCCTCCCCCTGTGTGCTGCTGTCCTCGCTCTGCATGTCCTCCTGCCAGGTTGGGTCAGTTACTATATCGTCAACCACCTCGTCTTCCACTTCTGCACCCTGGTCCTCCTCCTGACTTTCTGGCAATTGTGTCTCATCATCGTCCACCTCTTGTGACACTTTCCCACCGTTGCCTTCGTGTGACCGTGGCTCCTCAAATATTTGGGCATTGCTACACGCGATCTCATCTTGCCCCGCTTCAAGTGGACCGGGCGAGAGGCCCGAATCTATAAATGGAAAAGTGAACACCTCTTTAGAGTGTCCAAGTGTGGGATCAGTTGTCTCTGGGTACTCAGCATGGTGGGAGGAAAGAGGATCAGGGTGAGGAATATGCGGTCCAGACTCACGGCTACTGAGACTTGACCGTGTGGAAGATAGGGTGGTGGTGGTGGTGGCTAAGTGACTGGAAGCATTATCTGCTATCCAACCAACAACCTTTTGACAGTGCTCTGGGTTCAACAATAGTGGTGTGCTGCGGTCCCCTAGAAATTGGGACAGGAAGGTCACGTGAGAAGATGTGCGTGTTTATTGTGGCACAATTTTGGCTTGCCCACGGCCTTGTCCTCGGCATCTGCATGCACCATTACCATCACATCCAGTTCCCCGTCCCTTGCCACGTGCCTTGCCCATTTTAAATGGAGGACAGTATCTTCCACGCTCACTACAAATGACTGAGTGTGGAGCGAACTTATATGTGAACCGTTTGACGGAGAAAACAGAGTTTTAAATACCTGGCCTGTAGGTAAGTAGTTTGAACAGCAAACTGCTGTGAATTTCTTCACTGACACACTAAAGGAAATTTTTAATGGAGGCCAGAAATGGCAGTATTTTCTGACAACGTATATGTGAGCCGTGTGACGGAGAAAACACGGTTTTGAATACCTGGCCTGTAGGTAACTATTTTGAACAGCAATCTGGTGTCAATTGCTTCACTGACACACTGAAAATTTTTTTTAATGGAGGCCAGAAATGGCAGTATTTTCTGAAAACCTATATGTGATCTGTGTGACCGAGAAAACAGAGTTTTAAATAGCTTAATTTTTAGCGCTGTAATATGGAAAGGTCTTGGCTGTATTCTGCAGTGCCAACAAGCAAATGGCGCAGAAAAAACGTGTTCTCTGGATTGCTTTTTAAGCACATTATGAGGATTAAGATGCAAAAAAAATTATTTCTTGCCCCTGAGACCTGGGCCTATTTCTAGAAATATAATAGCAGCAGAAGGAAGAACTGGAATGGAGCCTCTTGTCCTATGTGCACTGCAGTCTGTTATATACCCTGCCTGCCTGCCTATATACACTGCCTGCCTGATATCTCTGCAGGTGGATTTGTGGTGCCCTGCTGCGCACTGGTGCCACAGGATCCAGAAGGGTGCATGGATGGACTTCTCCACAAGAAGCCCTCACACATTCACACACCTCCACCCTACCACCTCAGACCACCAGAGGGAGCCCGTTAGGGACATATATAGGGAGGGTGGAGCCAGGCAGCTCAGATTAGTGTTCAGAGACAGAGAGGAACACAGCTCAGAGTTGAGCAGAGAGCGTGCTGATGCTCAGAGAGCAGTGAAGAGAGCAGCATGCTGGCTGCTGTGCTTAGGCGAGCCAAGGCCTACAGCCTAGTAAAGGCCTTGAGTGGGCAGAAGGCGAGAGGAGAAGGAAGAAGTAGTGAGGGGGCAGAGGAGCATACCAGGCTCACCCCGATATATATACCGGACACCGGGTCCGCGCCTACAGGGACACTTTACACCCAGTAGGAACCAGTGGAACCCCTGGAGGACTACAGGTCCCATGTTCACCAAACGCTGACTACAGTACCAGGGCTAGGAGTCACGGAGGCCCCAGTGTCCAGGGAGAGTGATCTCCAAGAGAAGGCCCTACCACCAGGTCAGCAGGTGCAAGAAAGAGAGAGAGACAGTAATCAAGCCAGGCCTAGCTCCAGGCAGGTCAGAAACTGGAAGTGGAAGCAACGGATCAGGAGGCCCTAAACCCGCTCACTGGGGAGAGTCCAGAAGTGCACCCTGCCTACTGAGTACCCTGGACCATAACTGCAACTACACCAGTAAAGGTACCGAAGCGAACCCCCGTGTGAGTGTCCATCATTTCTTCCTGAACCGTCCTGCCATCTCTCCCCTGCACCACCATCCATTACCCCCCACACTGCCCTGGGGCCCGCTCCACCTGTGGGGAGCCATTCCATCACAAGCTGCCCTAACATCTGCCTCAGAGGACTGCTCCGCAGCGGTGGCTTCCTTTAGCCGTACTCCACAGGTGGCGTCACGAACACTTTCCAAATCCCCTATAAAGAAATCCACTTTTGTTGACCGCCCTGGGCCACGGACCGGGTCAGCCATCGTGATACCCCGCATCAGCATCCATAGGCCCGGCTGCCGAGTACCCCACAGCCCTGGGGGTGTGTCATCTCTGGCGTCACGAACAGGATACCGTGCCCGTTGCCACCAGGTACTGTGTGCCTTAAAAGACTGTAGTACTTACTGTGGTGAAGATTTCGCGCCATTTCCAAGGTTTCCCGCCATTATCTGACATCTTCCTGTCGCCGCGCGGGAAGAAGAGGGGTGTAACCGCTGGAAGCGCGCGAATCCCAGGACACGCCCCACCCCTGACATCGAACCAGGAAGCGTCAGGTCCTGGAAGGAGTCCAGAGGACGCTCTGACGTCAGACGCGAGCGACGCAAGGTCCTGGAAGAAGACCGTCGCCCGCGGAGCTTTGGCCTACCTGATAAAAAATGTGAAGAAGGTAGTCTACGGTTTACTAGGGGGGCGCAACCATGGCCGACGACCAGCAAGCCGCCGGAGCACCGGTTAACGATCATGATGCACAACTTGCGCCTGGCACTGCACAGGCCGGAGCGGCCGCTCCATCAGCAGGGGTCGTAATACCCATGGCCCTGTCGTATATCCCTGGAGCGAAATGGCTTCCCTAGTATGATGGCAAACCAGACACCCTGTCTCGGTCCAAGAGGAAAATATGCGGTGTACTGGACATGTATTCTATGACTGGTAAGCAGAGAGACGCTGTTGTGTTGGGACAATTGACTGGTGCCGTAGAGCGGGAAGTTGAAACCTGGCCAGCCGCAGACCAGGAATCAGTATCCATCATCTTTAAGAGACTGCAAACTGTGTTTGAAAACCGCACTGAGACGGATCTCCGGATGAGGTTCTACAACTGTACCCAGAAACCTGAGGACAGTATCCGGGACTATGCCTGGTGCTTACAGGAAGGCTTGCCGGCCATGAAACAGGTTAGTCCAGCCAGCATACAAGATGAAAATAAAATGCTGACGGAACAGTTCATCCGGGGGTTGAGGTCCCAGGAGGAGAGCAGAACTGTACAGTGGTGGGCCTTAGATCATCCAAATGCCACCTTTGACACCCTGAAGGACATGGCTATTAAGGGTCTACAGCCCCTGGAAACCTCAGGGACTGCTATCCAGAGTTACCAGAGTGCGGCCACCCCAGTGCACGCAGCACCCGCTGCTCCTTCATTAACGGCTGAAACAAAGATGCAAACAGTGCCCCCTAGTGACCTGGACAGCCTGCACTCTGAAGTGCGCCAGCTAAGTAAAACCCTGGCCACTGTCCTGAGCAGCCTGCAGCTACAGACAGAACCTGAGCCGGAAGGAAGGATCCTATTCACCGACAGTCCTGAGGATGTCCCCTGGATGAGGAGAAGAAGGAGGACAACGCCACCCCGGAGGAGGACAATGCCACCCCGGAGGAGGACAACGCCACCCCGTGGGAGGACCAACGACCAACGTCGCCCTCCAGGAGACTTCATCTGCTACCGCTGCCAGAAGGCAGGCCACACAGTGCGGAACTATCCTTTAAACGAGCAAACCCTGGGGCCGAGGGCTGACACCCAGGAGTAAAGCAACCAGGCCCATCAAGCTGGTACCACCGGTTCGTAGGAGAAAGGCCTTTTCTGTCCATCGTGCAGGACGGGATAGCAACACCTGCATTACTGGACACCGGCTCGCAGGTAACCATTATACCTGATGTCCTCTACAAACGGTACTGGTCCGTAGATGAACTCCACTCGCCAGTCCCGAACCTCTCTGTGTATGCCTCTAACGGTCTTCCTCTTAACCTAGTAGGGGTTAAGGACGTGACAGTGAAGGTGGGGAGAGCGGAACTAAAGGACCGAGGACTGATTGTAGTGGAGTCTAACCCTGGTGATACAGACTTGTACATGATACTTGGTGCTAATATTGTTTGTAATTGTTTGGGAGAAGTGTTGTTTTTGCTCCAACAGATTGCTGACACTGCCAAACCAGGGCAGAGGAAGGTGCTCCAGAGAGAGATACGAGCCCTCCTGTACCAGCAACAGGTAAAGCTAACAGGTGGTGAGATTGGTAATGTACGGGTGACAGACCCGATACCCTTTGTGATTCCCCCAATGAGTGAGATGCTGATTTGGTGTAGGGCAGCAATAGGTCTAAAGAGACAGAACTACCAGGCGGTAGTGGAGCCCATTAGCTCAGAGCACAGACCTAGACTCTTAACTGCTAGAGGGGTGGTTGATGTACGCAATGGGAGGGTACCCGTACGTCTCCTAAATTGTGGGGAGGATGAAGTTAAATTGCCAAGATACGTCACTGTTGCCAGGTGGTATACTGTGAATGATGATGCCATACACACAGTGGAGTCCTTGACCTCATCAGACACAGTGGAGGGTAATGACTCAGAAACCCAGGTGGGGGATTGGGGTCAACAGCTCCATGTTGGGACTGACGCCACTCCTGTCCATCAATAACAAGGTGTACACAGGATGGTCCAGGAATACGAACAGGTATTCAGCAAACACCCACTTGATTTTGGGAGGATTAAAGGGGTACAACACCATATACCCACAGGTGACCATCCACCCATCAAAGAATGTTACAGGCTGTGATGAACCTGTAGCCGCCATCTTGGTAATGATAAATCATATCCAGGGATGGCCACACTTCAGCAGCCCCCACCCTTGGGACCTTCTGTTAAAACGTCAACTAGATAGTTTCCCCCCATCCAGGCTCCTGTAAGATAAGAAGCCTACTTAACACTTGAATGCTAGGAGCTTCAAAGACTTCGAGAGGAAACACAGCCAGCAGGGGGGGGTGCTTCGTCTATCTGTACCTGACCATTTGTCCCATAGGACTAGTTTCTTTGTCTGTCACAAGCATGGAGGCATAAGATATAGAAACATGAATAGTACACGCATGTTGCGTGGGATGGGCCAATAAAAAAATATCACGGCGTCCCGGAGCCATTGCGCACACAAGCCTCCGCGGTAGACGTTTGTACGTGCTCTGGAAGCCAAGATATAGCGCGGAGCCATTCCTGAGGACCGTATGGTATCATAATTGATATCAAAAGGTCGGTTACGGCGGCCCGAATCCATGGGAACCCCTGGGGGTATCATGAGACCATCCCAGAAGAAGTTATTGGGTTCCATAGAATTTGGGCTTCTGATCGAAGTTAGACCTGAGGGTGGAGACTGAGCCAGCTGACCTCACCAGCAGTGGGCGGGACGGGGCAGGTAAGATAGCAGGACAGACAAGAGACAAGTCAGTTTTTGACCCAAGAGTGGTGTGCTGAACATCTGAGCACCAGCTGAGGCCACCAAGGGGAGGAGCAGTTTGACCATGCGGTGGTAGGCCTCAGCCTGTAACAAAGAACCGTGCCTGCGACCGCAGAATCCTCTCCCTGCGTCACAAGAAAATCAAGAAACCGGTAACTGATATGCTGTGGTGATTCTGTGTGTTGTATTCCATTGTTGTATAGTTTAGCCTGACCTTATACCTGTGTATATTTAGTTGTATATCGTGTATCTAGTGTATTATTATAATCAATTACCTCAAGTAATTGTGGGCCTGCCTTTTATTCTGCATAACGAACGCACGTCCGTGTGAGCTCGGCTCAAGCCAAAAACGCTACCCAGGGTTGGTTCCTGACCCGATATAGGCCCATTCACGGACTGGGCGTATATCTAAAATAGGGACTGGTGGCAGCATACCAACTGGGGATTGGGGAAGGCTGGTAGTGACGGTCGGAGGTTCAGATATATATATTCCTGGCGCGGCCAAGGAAGATATATATACCGCCCTCACTACAGAGGGCCCCGATACCCAGTAGGTTACAGGACAGTCTCCCTGGCGACCGCTTATCCTAGGTGCAGTTCCTTGACTGACCTGAGGCTAAGAGGGCGCTAGCGAGTTGTGCTGTGTAGTGACGTTACGGTTTAGTGACGTTGAAGGGATAACACACTACCGTGTTCCCTGCGCTGGTTGCAGCTACCTGGCACTACTTTCTCTAGGTGCAGTACCTTGACTGACCTGAGAGGTAAGGGGGCGCCAGAGAGCTGCACCCACCGGCCGGCTTTCATCACATTGGTGGCAGAGCGGTGGGATTGCAGAATAATAGTGTTGTGGGACCCCTACTCCCAGGCACTAAAGACTGCCAGTGGTAACTTCCACTGCTGGAGTCTTAAGGTCAGCCCAACGTTAGACGGTCAGGCTAAAAGTATAACAAGGTGTGTGCAAACTCAGGGTTGCAGCGGTGTCGGTTACCAAGATGGCAGACGGCACCAGGAGCAAGACCCTGCAGGAGGCTAATGCTACGGTCCGTGTGGCAGGAGGGGAGGACATTGTTACTCATGGCGAGGAGGAGTCCAGCCCGGGCACCCCAGGGAGCCAGTCCCCAGTATACGGTCCCGCAGTGGGCTGCCCACCACCTACCCAGCCCAGCCTGTCCAGATCACAAGCCCTTTTACAAGCGGCTATGGCAAGTCTCCAGTCTCATGGCAATGCCGTCTACAAAACCCTCCTGGCAGCATCAGAGAAGGCAGCGGAGGAGGAGCGCGAAGCTGCGGAGCGCCGGGAGGCTGCGGAGCGTGAAGCTGCAGAGCGCCGGGAGGCTGCGGAGCGTGCAGAGCGAGCTGCGGAGCGCCAGCACCAACTGGACCTGGCCCAGCGGGGGCTTCCGCTAGAGCAACCAACCCATCAGGAGACCAAGTCGTCCAAAGTCCGAGCTGAGGACTTCCCTCTACTGGAGAAGGATGGGGACCTGGACTCCTTTCTGGTGGCATTTGAACGGACCTGTCTTCAGCACCATCTGGCCCGGGATCAGTGGGCCAGATACCTGACCCCCCGTTTGAGGGGTAAGTCCCTGGATGCCTTGGGGGACTTACCTGCCGGGGAGGTACAGAACTACGACTGCATCAAGCGGGCCCTGATCCGGCAGTACAACCTCACTCCCGAGTCGTACCGCCAGAAGTTCCGGAGCCTGCTGCGTGGCCCCAAGGACACCTGGACCGATCATATGCGGGCGCTGTTGAGAGCCGCAGAGCACTGGACCTCGGGTCTAGCGCTTACTACCCGCCAGGAGGTCCAGGAACTGTTCGTCACGGAGCAGTTCTTGTGGAACTGCCCAGAGGACCTCCGACAGTTCCTCCGTGACCGAAAACCAACAGGGGCTTCTGCTACAGCCGCCCTGGCAGACGAGTATGCCAATAACAGGGCGCCTGAGCTGAAGAAGTCTGCCAGCAGCACCTGGAGAGGGGGTAAGCCCAGTCATGCCCCTGTTTCCCCGGCCCCTAGAACACAAGGGGTGTATCCCCCTGTTGCCCTCTCCAGGCAAGGACCAGACGTAAGACGTTGTCATCTATGCAACAAACCAGGACACTTTAGGGCTGAGTGTCCCCAGCGCCAAAAGACCCCATCCCAGTCCCAGAGAGCGCCCAATGTTTTGTGTGTGGGAGGGGGTGGTGGTAGGTCCCTGGACAACATCCAACCCGTCACCATAGGCCGTTCTGCGGTCATGGGACTGCGGGACACGGGCGCTGAACGAACACTGGTACGGCCTGAGGTGGTGTCCCCCCAGGACTTGGTACCAGGAAAGACTCTTTCCGTCTCCGGGGTTGGAGGCGTGGAGCCGGCACTTCCCGTTGCCATGGTGTATTTGGACTGGGGTGCCGGAAGGGGGATGCGGGAGGTGGGAGTAACGCCAAATATTCCCGCAAATGTTTTATTAGGGACCGACTTGGGGCGTCTAGTATCGCAGTATGTACCCTCTGAACCCCCAAGTTCGGCCCCCCAAGAGTGTATTGATTTGTCTGCTGCTAATGCCAACCATGTTGTATGTAGTGTGTGTCCTGCTGAGGAGGAGGGAGTGAAACCTGAGGGTAACACCTGCACAGACACAACACAAACAGGGTTAGTGAAAGCAGGTGGGGAGTGTGGGGATGCCCGCAGAGGTGCTCAGCCGGCGTGCCGTGACCTCTTGTCCTCCGGTGAGGGAGGGGGCGGGCAGGATTCTGTAGAGGGAAGCTCAGGGATGGAGAGGGGGGCAGCTACCGGCAGTGTAGGGCTCCCATGGGTATCCAGGCTGCTGAGTATAGGCCCACTGCAGGGGGAGGAACAGGCCATGGGAGGTGGGGGTGTCCCAAGAGAGGAGCCGCCAGGTAAGACCCCAGGGCAGGAGTTCCCCACATCCGAGATGTCCAAAGGCCTAGGAAGCCTGCCTGATCGGGCGGCTTGGTCAGAAACAGAGGGGAAGCAGGCACTACCCACGGTCACAGCGGTCATAGCCGCTGTCACCAGGAGTGGGAGCGCCGGAGCCCAAGGAGCCTTGCAGAGGTCCGACGGCTTCCCCACTTCTGACCAAGTGTCTGCCGGGTCAGACAGCGGCCAGGTGACATGCCCGGAGGGGCTGACAGAGGATGTGGCAGTTTCGTCGATTCTGGCCACATCAAGTCAGGAATTTCAGGCTGCGTTGGAAGCAGACGACAGCCTGAAAGCTCTCAAGGAACAGGCGGCACAGCCTCCCATGGAGTCAGACTGCGAGCGTGTGGTCTGGGACCAGGGACGGCTGTACCGGGTAACGGTCCAGCAGGGTTCACCGGAGGCGTGGCCCAGGGACCGACAGTTAGTGGTACCCTATCCGTTCAGGGCGGAATTGTTGCGGATCGCACACGAGATTCCGATGGCCGGACACCTAGGGATCGCTAAAACCAAGGCCAGGATAGCTCAGCATTTCTACTGGCCTGGGATGGGAGCCGCGGTGGGTGCCTACTGCCGTTCGTGTGACACCTGTCAGAGGGTGGGGAAGGCGGGGCCGCGCCCCAAAGCCCCACTGGTAACTCTGCCAATCATCGAAGAGCCTTTCTCGAGGGTCGCTGTGGATCTTATTGGACCTCTGTCCACTCCCAGCCACTCCGGGAAATGCTTCATACTCACGGTAGTGGACTATGCCACCCGGTACCCGGAAGCGGTAGCTTTGTCGTCCATTCGGGCCGACAAGGTGGCTACCGCCTTACTGGAGATCTTCTCCAGAGTGGGTTTCCCCCAAGAAATGCTCACCGACCGAGGGACCCAGTTCATGTCGCGGCTGATGGAGTCCCTCTGTAAGCAAATGCAGGTGCAACATCTGGGGGCCAGCCCGTATCACCCACAGACTAATGGCCTGTGTGAGCGGTTCAATGGCACCTTAAAGCAGATGCTTAAGATGTTGGTCGACTCCCACGGGAGAGACTGGGAGCGTTACCTCCCACACCTCCTATTTGCTTACCGGGAGGTTCCGCAGGCCTCAACGGGGTTCTCCCCCTTTGAGCTCCTGTACGGGCGACGGGTACGGGGCCCCCTGGCTCTGGTGAAGGAAGCATGGGAAGGGGATTTGGCCACCCCCGAGGTGTCGGTCATCGAGTATGTCGTGCGCCACCGGGACAGGATGATGGCCTTGGCAAAGCTGGTGCAGGACAATATGGCCCAGGCCCAGGCCGACCAGAAGCGGTGGTACGACCAGAATGCTTGTGAGAGGACCTACCAGGTGGGTCAAAAGGTGTGGGTACTGGTCCCCGTACCACAGAACAAGCTTCAGGCAGCCTGGGAAGGTCCCTACTTCGTGCACCAGAAACTCAATGCCGTCACCTATCTGGTCACCCTGGATCACGCCCGTGGAAGGAGGAAGGCCTTCCACGTGAACATGATGAAGGCTCATCATGAGCGGGAAGCGACTGCCCACCCAGTGTGCAACCTTCCTGAGGAAGGAGAGGTAGAAACCCTCCTGGATCTGCTCACCCAAGCCAAGGCGGGTGGGTCCATCGAGGATGTGGGGGTTGGCCACCAGCTCACGGAGGACCAACGGTCCCAGCTGGGGACCACCCTGCACCCCTTCCGGGGGCTGTTCAGCAGCCTGCCCGGAAGGACTGAGATGGCTGTCCACGACGTGGACACTGGCGATCACCCGCCGATCCGGCGTTCAGCATATCGGGTCTCTTTCGAGGTGCAGGGAAACATGCGCCAAGAGATAGACGAGATGCTGAAGCTGGGGGTGATCCAGGCATCCAGCAGCGCGTGGGCCTCGCCTGTAGTCCTCGTACCAAAGAAGGACCGAACTACACGGTTCTGCGTGGACTACCGGGGGCTCAACGCTGTAACGGTCACCGATGCGTTCCCCATACCACGCATCGATGACCTGCTCGATCGGATGGCCGGGGCTAAGTACCTGACCATCATGGATCTGAGCCGGGGGTACTGGCAGATTCCTCTGACCCCAGCGGCAAGGGAACGCTCTGCCTTTATCACCCCTTTTGGACTGTACGAGTCCACAGTGATGCCATTCGGCATGAAGAATGCCCCTGCCACTTTTCAGCGGATGGTCAATACGCTGCTTGAGGGACTTGAAGGGTACGCGGCTGCGTACTTGGACGATATTGCAGTCTTCAGTCCCACTTGGGAGGATCACCTAGAGCACCTGCGGCAGGTGCTCGGTCGGATCCACCGGGCAGGCTTGACCATCAAGCCGGAAAAGTGCCAGCTGGGCATGAGTGAGGTCCTCTACCTGGGTCACCGGGTAGGCGGGGGGGTTCTGAAGCCAGAACCGGGGAAAGTGGATGCCATCGCATCCTGGCCCACTCCTAGGACCAAAAAGCAGGTGATGTCCTTCTTGGGGACCGCCGGGTACTATAGGAGGTTCGTCCCACACTATAGCACCCTGGCCAAGCCCCTGACGGACCTCACCAAGAAGAAGCTGCCCGTCGCAGTCGACTGGACAGTCGCCTGCGAGACAGCTTTCGGGGCACTCAAGGCCGCCCTAAGTAGCTCCCCTGTACTGCAAGCTGCCGACTTCGACCGGCCGTTTGTGGTACAGACCGACGCCAGTGACTTTGGCCTCGGTGCTGTGCTAAGTCAGGTCAACACGACAGGCCAGGAACATCCTGTCTTGTACCTGAGCAGGAAGCTACTGCCCCGGGAGGTGGCTTACTCCACGGTGGAAAAAGAATGCCTGGCAATTGTATGGGCCCTGCAGCGTCTGCAGCCCTACTTGTACGGGAGCCATTTCACCGTGGAGACGGACCACAACCCCCTCAGCTGGTTACACACGGTCTCTGGGTCGAATGGCAGGTTGCTACGCTGGAGCCTCGCTCTCCAGCAGTACCACTTCTCCATTCGCCACAGAAGAGGCCGTGACCACGGTAACGCTGACGGGTTATCCCGGCAAGGGGAGGGTGCAGAAGGACGCACGGGGGAACACAGGAATGTGCTACCCCCTCGCGCCCTCGTATAGGGGGAGGTGTGATGAACCTGTAGCCGCCATCTTGGTAATGATAAATCATATCCAGGGATGGCCACACTTCAGCAGCCCCCACCCTTGGGACCTTCTGTTAAAACGTCAACTAGATAGTTTCCCCCCATCCAGGCTCCTGTAAGATAAGAAGCCTACTTAACACTTGAATGCTAGGAGCTTCAAAGACTTCGAGAGGAAACACAGCCAGCAGGGGGGGGTGCTTCGTCTATCTGTACCTGACCATTTGTCCCATAGGACTAGTTTCTTTGTCTGTCACAAGCATGGAGGCATAAGATATAGAAACATGAATAGTACACGCATGTTGCGTGGGATGGGCCAATAAAAAAATATCACGGCGTCCCGGAGCCATTGCGCACACAAGCCTCCGCGGTAGACGTTTGTACGTGCTCTGGAAGCCAAGATATAGCGCGGAGCCATTCCTGAGGACCGTATGGTATCATAATTGATATCAAAAGGTCGGTTACGGCGGCCCGAATCCATGGGAACCCCTGGGGGTATCATGAGACCATCCCAGAAGAAGTTATTGGGTTCCATAGAATTTGGGCTTCTGATCGAAGTTAGACCTGAGGGTGGAGACTGAGCCAGCTGACCTCACCAGCAGTGGGCGGGACGGGGCAGGTAAGATAGCAGGACAGACAAGAGACAAGTCAGTTTTTGACCCAAGAGTGGTGTGCTGAACATCTGAGCACCAGCTGAGGCCACCAAGGGGAGGAGCAGTTTGACCATGCGGTGGTAGGCCTCAGCCTGTAACAAAGAACCGTGCCTGCGACCGCAGAATCCTCTCCCTGCGTCACAAGAAAATCAAGAAACCGGTAACTGATATGCTGTGGTGATTCTGTGTGTTGTATTCCATTGTTGTATAGTTTAGCCTGACCTTATACCTGTGTATATTTAGTTGTATATCGTGTATCTAGTGTATTATTATAATCAATTACCTCAAGTAATTGTGGGCCTGCCTTTTATTCTGCATAACGAACGCACGTCCGTGTGAGCTCGGCTCAAGCCAAAAACGCTACCCAGGGTTGGTTCCTGACCCGATATAGGCCCATTCACGGACTGGGCGTATATCTAAAATAGGGACTGGTGGCAGCATACCAACTGGGGATTGGGGAAGGCTGGTAGTGACGGTCGGAGGTTCAGATATATATATTCCTGGCGCGGCCAAGGAAGATATATATACCGCCCTCACTACAGAGGGCCCCGATACCCAGTAGGTTACAGGACAGTCTCCCTGGCGACCGCTTATCCTAGGTGCAGTTCCTTGACTGACCTGAGGCTAAGAGGGCGCTAGCGAGTTGTGCTGTGTAGTGACGTTACGGTTTAGTGACGTTGAAGGGATAACACACTACCGTGTTCCCTGCGCTGGTTGCAGCTACCTGGCACTACTTTCTCTAGGTGCAGTACCTTGACTGACCTGAGAGGTAAGGGGGCGCCAGAGAGCTGCACCCACCGGCCGGCTTTCATCACATTTCCCACCGCTGCCACCAATGTGATGAAAGCCGGCCGGTGGGTGCAGCTCTCTGGCGCCCCCTTACCTCTCAGGTCAGTTCCTCCCCCTGCAGTGGGCCTATACTCAGCAGCCTGGATACCCCTGGGAGCCCTACACTGCCGGTAGCTGCCCCCCTCTCCATCCCTGAGCTTCCCTCTACAGAATCCTGCCCGCCCCCTCCCTCACCGGAGGACAAGAGGTCACGGCACGCCGGCTGAGCACCTCTGCGGGCATCCCCACACTCCCCACCTGCTTTCACTAACCCTGTTTGTGTTGTGTCTGTGCAGGTGTTACCCTCAGGTTTCACTCCCTCCTCCTCAGCAGGACACACACTACATACAACATGGTTGGCATTAGCAGCAGACAAATCAATACACTCTTGGGGGGCCGAACTTGGGGGTTCAGAGGGTACATACTGCGATACTAGACGCCCCAAGTCGGTCCCTAATAAAACATTTGCGGGAATATTTGGCGTTACTCCCACCTCCCGCATCCCCCTCCGGGCACCCCAGTCCAAATACACCATGGCAACGGGAAGTGCCGGCTCCACGCCTCCAACCCCGGAGACGGAAAGAGTCTTTCCTGGTACCAAGTCCTGGGGGGACACCACCTCAGGCCGTACCAGTGTTCGTTCAGCGCCCGTGTCCCGCAGTCCCATGACCGCAGAACGGCCTATGGTGACGGGTTGGATGTTGTCCAGGGACCTACCACCACCCCCTCCCACACACAAAACATTGGGCGCTCTCTGGGACTGGGATGGGGTCTTTTGGCGCTGGGGACACTCAGCCCTAAAGTGTCCTGGTTTGTTGCATAGATGACAACGTCTTACGTCTGGTCCTTGCCTGGAGAGGGCAACAGGGGGATACACCCCTTGTGTTCTAGGGGCCGGGGAAACAGGGGCATGACTGGGCTTACCCCCTCTCCAGGTGCTGCTGGCAGACTTCTTCAGCTCAGGCGCCCTGTTATTGGCATACTCGTCTGCCAGGGCGGCTGTAGCAGAAGCCCCTGTTGGTTTTCGGTCACGGAGGAACTGTCGGAGGTCCTCTGGGCAGTTCCACAAAAACTGCTCCGTGACGAACAGTTCCTGGACCTCCTGGCGGGTAGTAAGCGCTAGACCCGAGGTCCAGTGCTCTGCGGCTCTCAACAGCGCCCGCATATGATCGGTCCAGGTGTCCTTGGGGCCACGCAGCAGGCTCCGGAACTTCTGGCGGTACGACTCGGGAGTGAGGTTGTACTGCCGGATCAGGGCCCGCTTGATGCAGTCATAGTTCTGTACCTCCCCGGCAGGTAAGTCCCCCAAGGCATCCAGGGACTTACCCCTCAAACGGGGGGTCAGGTATCTGGCCCACTGATCCCGGGCCAGATGGTGCTGAAGACAGGTCCGTTCAAATGCCACCAGAAAGGAGTCCAGGTCCCCATCCTTCTCCAGTAGAGGGAAGTCCTCAGCTCGGACTTTGGACGACTTGGTCTCCTGATGGGTTGGTTGCTCTAGCGGAAGCCCCCGCTGGGCCAGGTCCAGTTGGTGCTGGCGCTCCGCAGCTCGCTCTGCACGCTCCGCAGCCTCCCGGCGCTCTGCAGCTTCACGCTCCGCAGCCTCCCGGCGCTCCGCAGCTTCGCGCTCCTCCTCCGCTGCCTTCTCTGATGCTGCCAGGAGGGTTTTGTAGACGGCATCGCCATGAGACTGGAGACTTGCCATAGCCGCTTGTAAAAGGGCTTGTGATCTGGACAGGCTGGGCTGGGTAGGTGGTGGGCAGCCCACTGCGGGACCGTATACTGGGGACTGGCTCCCTGAGGTGCCCGGGCTGGACTCCTCCTCGCCATGAGTAACAATGTCCTCCCCTCCTGCCACACGGACCGTAGCATTAGCCTCCTGCAGGGTCTTGCTCCTGGTGCCGTCTGCCATCTTGGTAACCGACACCGCTGCAACCCTGAGTTTGCACACACCTTGTTATACTTTTAGCCTGACCGTCTAACGTTGGGCTGACCTTAAGACTCCAGCAGTGGAAGTTACCACTGGCAGTCTTTAGTGCCTGGGAGTAGGGGTCCCACAACACTATTATTCTGCAATCCCACCGCTGCCACCAATGTGACGAAAGCCGGCCGGTGGGTGCAGCTCTCTGGCGCCCCCTTACCTCTCAGGTCAGTCAAGGTACTGCACCTAGAGAAAGTAGTGCCAGGAAGCTGCAACCAGCGCAGGGAACACGGTAGTGTGTTATCCCTTCAACGTCACTAAACCGTAACGTCACTACACAGCACAACTCGCTAGCGCCCTCTTAGCCTCAGGTCAGTCAAGGAACTGCACCTAGGATAAGCGGTCGCCAGGGAGACTGTCCTGTAACCTACTGGGTATCGGGGCCCTCTGTAGTGAGGGCGGTATATATATCTTCCTTGGCCGCGCCAGGAATATATATATCTGAACCTCCGACCGTCACTACCAGCCTTCCCCAATCCCCAGTTGGTATGCTGCCACCAGTCCCTATTTTAGATATACGCCCAGTCCGTGAATGGGCCTATATCGGGTCAGGAACCAACCCTGGGTAGCGTTTTTGGCTTGAGCCGAGCTCACACGGACGTGCGTTCGTTATGCAGAATAAAAGGCAGGCCCACAATTACTTGAGGTAATTGATTATAATAATACACTAGATACACGATATACAACTAAATATACACAGGTATAAGGTCAGGCTAAACTATACAACAATGGAATACAACACACAGAATCACCACAGCATATCAGTTACCGGTTTCTTGATTTTCTTGTGACGCAGGGAGAGGATTCTGCGATCGCAGGCACGGTTCTTTGTTACAGGCTGAGGCCTACCACCGCATGGTCAAACTGCTCCTCCCCTTGGTGGCCTCAGCTGGTGCTCAGATGTTCAGCACACCACTCTTGGGTCAAGACTGACTTGTCTCTTGTCTGTCCTGCTATCTTACCTGCCCCGTCCCGCCCACTGCTGGTGAGGTCAGCTGGCTCAGTCTCCACCCTCAGGTCTAACTTCGATCAGAAGCCCAAATTCTATGGAACCCAATAACTTCTTCTGGGATGGTCTCATGATACCCCCAGGGGTTCCCATGGATTCGGGCCGCCGTAACCGACCTTTTGATATCAATTATGATACCATACGGTCCTCAGGAATGGCTCCGCGCTATATCTTGGCTTCCAGAGCACGTACAAACGTCTACCGCGGAGGCTTGTGTGCGCAATGGCTCCGGGACGCCGTGATATTTTTTTATTGGCCCATCCCACGCAACATGCGTGTACTATTCATGTTTCTATATCTTATGCCTCCATGCTTGTGACAGACAAAGAAACTAGTCCTATGGGACAAATGGTCAGGTACAGATAGACGAAGCACCCCCCCCTGCTGGCTGTGTTTCCTCTCGAAGTCTTTGAAGCTCCTAGCATTCAAGTGTTAAGTAGGCTTCTTATCTTACAGGAGCCTGGATGGGGGGAAACTATCTAGTTGACGTTTTAACAGAAGGTCCCAAGGGTGGGGGCTGCTGAAGTGTGGCCATCCCTGGATATGATTTATCATTACCAAGATGGCGGCTACAGGTTCATCACACCTCCCCCTATACGAGGGCGCGAGGGGGTAGCACATTCCTGTGTTCCCCCGTGCGTCCTTCTGCACCCTCCCCTTGCCGGGATAACCCGTCAGCGTTACCGTGGTCACGGCCTCTTCTGTGGCGAATGGAGAAGTGGTACTGCTGGAGAGCGAGGCTCCAGCGTAGCAACCTGCCATTCGACCCAGAGACCGTGTGTAACCAGCTGAGGGGGTTGTGGTCCGTCTCCACGGTGAAATGGCTCCCGTACAAGTAGGGCTGCAGACGCTGCAGGGCCCATACAATTGCCAGGCATTCTTTTTCCACCGTGGAGTAAGCCACCTCCCGGGGCAGTAGCTTCCTGCTCAGGTACAAGACAGGATGTTCCTGGCCTGTCGTGTTGACCTGACTTAGCACAGCACCGAGGCCAAAGTCACTGGCGTCGGTCTGTACCACAAACGGCCGGTCGAAGTCGGCAGCTTGCAGTACAGGGGAGCTACTTAGGGCGGCCTTGAGTGCCCCGAAAGCTGTCTCGCAGGCGACTGTCCAGTCGACTGCGACGGGCAGCTTCTTCTTGGTGAGGTCCGTCAGGGGCTTGGCCAGGGTGCTATAGTGTGGGACGAACCTCCTATAGTACCCGGCGGTCCCCAAGAAGGACATCACCTGCTTTTTGGTCCTAGGAGTGGGCCAGGATGCGATGGCATCCACTTTCCCCGGTTCTGGCTTCAGAACCCCCCCGCCTACCCGGTGACCCAGGTAGAGGACCTCACTCATGCCCAGCTGGCACTTTTCCGGCTTGATGGTCAAGCCTGCCCGGTGGATCCGACCGAGCACCTGCCGCAGGTGCTCTAGGTGATCCTCCCAAGTGGGACTGAAGACTGCAATATCGTCCAAGTACGCAGCCGCGTACCCTTCAAGTCCCTCAAGCAGCGTATTGACCATCCGCTGAAAAGTGGCAGGGGCATTCTTCATGCCGAATGGCATCACTGTGGACTCGTACAGTCCAAAAGGGGTGATAAAGGCAGAGCGTTCCCTTGCCGCGGGGGTCAGAGGAATCTGCCAGTACCCCCGGCTCAGATCCATGATGGTCAGGTACTTAGCCCCGGCCATCCGATCGAGCAGGTCATCGATGCGTGGTATGGGGAACGCATCGGTGGCCGTTACAGCGTTGAGCCCCCGGTAGTCCACGCAGAACCGTGTAGTTCGGTCCTTCTTTGGTACGAGGACTACAGGCGAGGCCCACGCGCTGCTGGATGCCTGGATCACCCCCAGCTTCAGCATCTCGTCTATCTCTTGGCGCATGTTTCCCTGCACCTCGAAAGAGACCCGATATGCTGAACGCCGGATCGGCGGGTGATCGCCAGTGTCCACGTCGTGGACAGCCATCTCAGTCCTTCCGGGCAGGCTGCTGAACAGCCCCCGGAAGGGGTGCAGGGTGGTCCCCAGCTGGGACCGTTGGTCCTCCGTGAGCTGGTGGCCAACCCCCACATCCTCGATGGACCCACCCGCCTTGGCTTGGGTGAGCAGATCCAGGAGGGTTTCTACCTCTCCTTCCTCGGGAAGGTTGCACACTGGGTGGGCAGTCGCTTCCCGCTCATGATGAGCCTTCATCATGTTCACGTGGAAGGCCTTCCTCCTTCCACGGGCGTGATCCAGGGTGACCAGATAGGTGACGGCATTGAGTTTCTGGTGCACGAAGTAGGGACCTTCCCAGGCTGCCTGAAGCTTGTTCTGTGGTACGGGGACCAGTACCCACACCTTTTGACCCACCTGGTAGGTCCTCTCACAAGCATTCTGGTCGTACCACCGCTTCTGGTCGGCCTGGGCCTGGGCCATATTGTCCTGCACCAGCTTTGCCAAGGCCATCATCCTGTCCCGGTGGCGCACGACATACTCGATGACCGACACCTCGGGGGTGGCCAAATCCCCTTCCCATGCTTCCTTCACCAGAGCCAGGGGGCCCCGTACCCGTCGCCCGTACAGGAGCTCAAAGGGGGAGAACCCCGTTGAGGCCTGCGGAACCTCCCGGTAAGCAAATAGGAGGTGTGGGAGGTAACGCTCCCAGTCTCTCCCGTGGGAGTCGACCAACATCTTAAGCATCTGCTTTAAGGTGCCATTGAACCGCTCACACAGGCCATTAGTCTGTGGGTGATACGGGCTGGCCACCAGATGTTGCACCTGCATTTGTTTACAGAGGGACTCCATCAGCCGCGACATGAACTGGGTCCCTCGGTCGGTGAGCATTTCTTGGGGGAAACCCACTCTGGAGAAGATCTCCAGTAAGGCGGTAGCCACCTTGTCGGCCCGAATGGACGACAAAGCTACCGCTTCCGGGTACCGGGTGGCATAGTCCACTACCGTGAGTATGAAGCATTTCCCGGAGTGGCTGGGAGTGGACAGAGGTCCAATAAGATCCACAGCGACCCTCGAGAAAGGCTCTTCGATGATTGGCAGAGTTACCAGTGGGGCTTTGGGGCGCGGCCCCGCCTTCCCCACCCTCTGACAGGTGTCACACGAACGGCAGTAGGCACCCACCGCGGCTCCCATCCCAGGCCAGTAGAAATGCTGAGCTATCCTGGCCTTGGTTTTAGCGATCCCTAGGTGTCCGGCCATCGGAATCTCGTGTGCGATCCGCAACAATTCCGCCCTGAACGGATAGGGTACCACTAACTGTCGGTCCCTGGGCCACGCCTCCGGTGAACCCTGCTGGACCGTTACCCGGTACAGCCGTCCCTGGTCCCAGACCACACGCTCGCAGTCTGACTCCATGGGAGGCTGTGCCGCCTGTTCCTTGAGAGCTTTCAGGCTGTCGTCTGCTTCCAACGCAGCCTGAAATTCCTGACTTGATGTGGCCAGAATCGACGAAACTGCCACATCCTCTGTCAGCCCCTCCGGGCATGTCACCTGGCCGCTGTCTGACCCGGCAGACACTTGGTCAGAAGTGGGGAAGCCGTCGGACCTCTGCAAGGCTCCTTGGGCTCCGGCGCTCCCACTCCTGGTGACAGCGGCTATGACCGCTGTGACCGTGGGTAGTGCCTGCTTCCCCTCTGTTTCTGACCAAGCCGCCCGATCAGGCAGGCTTCCTAGGCCTTTGGACATCTCGGATGTGGGGAACTCCTGCCCTGGGGTCTTACCTGGCGGCTCCTCTCTTGGGACACCCCCGCCACTGCCAAACCAGGGCAGAGGAAGGTGCTCCAGAGAGAGATACGAGCCCTCCTGTACCAGCAACAGGTAAAGCTAACAGGTGGTGAGATTGGTAATGTACGGGTGACAGACCCGATACCCTTTGTGATTCCCCCAATGAGTGAGATGCTGATTTGGTGTAGGGCAGCAATAGGTCTAAAGAGACAGAACTACCAGGCGGTAGTGGAGCCCATTAGCTCAGAGCACAGACCTAGACTCTTAACTGCTAGAGGGGTGGTTGATGTACGCAATGGGAGGGTACCCGTACGTCTCCTAAATTGTGGGGAGGATGAAGTTAAATTGCCAAGATACGTCACTGTTGCCAGGTGGTATACTGTGAATGATGATGCCATACACACAGTGGAGTCCTTGACCTCATCAGACACAGTGGAGGGTAATGACTCAGAAACCCAGGTGGGGGATTGGGGTCAACAGCTCCATGTTGGGACTGACGCCACTCCTGTCCATCAATAACAAGGTGTACACAGGATGGTCCAGGAATACGAACAGGTATTCAGCAAACACCCACTTGATTTTGGGAGGATTAAAGGGGTACAACACCATATACCCACAGGTGACCATCCACCCATCAAAGAATGTTACAGGCCCATTCCACCAGCACACTACCAGAAAGCGAAGGAAATGTTGCATGACATGAAGAAAGCAGGGGTAATAAAAGATAGCTGTAGCCCCTGGGCAGCTCCCCTGGTCCTGGTCAGGAAAAAGGATGGAAGCATGAGAATGTGTGTAGATTACAGACAGGTAAACCGCATAACACATAAAAATGCATACCCTTTGCCCCGTATAGAGGAATCCCTGGCTGCACTAAAGTCTGCAAATTACTTCTCTACCCTTGACGTCACTAGTGGGTACTGGCAAGTAGCAGTTGCTGAGGAGGACCGGGAGAAGACGGCCTTCACTACCCCGATGTGACTCTGCGAGTTCAACAGTATGCAACGCCACTGGAACATTCCAGAGATTGATGGAGTGCTGTTTGGGACACCGTAACTTCGAGACCATGCTGCTATACCTGGATGACGTGATAGTGTACTCCAAGACGTATGAGGACCATTTGAAGCACCTGGCGGAGGTATTTGAAGCATTGTCCCGGTATGGGATGAAATTGAAGCCTTCCAAGTGCCACCTGCTCAAACAGAAGGTTCAGTACCTGGGGCACATCATAAGTCCAGAAGGAGTAGCACCAGACCCGGAGAAGGTCACTGCCATCCAGAAATGTCCGGAACCGAAGAATCTCAAGGAGGTACGTCAGTTCCTGGGACTGGTCGGGTATTACCGGAGTTTGTAAAGGACTACACCAAGAAGGCAGCACCTTTGCAAAATCTCCTGGTAGGACAGTCCAACAGAGGCAACCCCCCCCCCCCTTCCAGTGGGGTAAAGAGCAGGCTGAGTCCTCTGCAGTGATGAAAGAGATCCTGACTGGTGAAGAAATCCTGGCCTACCCTGACTACAGCCAACCTTTCCTGCTGTACACTGATGCCAGCAACGAGGGACTAGGAGCTGTGTTAAGTCAGAAGCAGTATGGCAAACAGAAGGTGATTGCCTATGCCAGCAGGAAGCTTCATCCTACCGTGAGGAAACCAGAAGACTATAGCTCCTTCAAGTTGGAGCTCCTGGCCTTGGTCTGGGCCATCACTGAACGATTCAAGCACTACCTGGCCTCCACAAAGTTCACGGCCTATACTGACAACAACCCCCTGACACATCTAGAGACAGCCAAGTTGGGAGCCATGGAACAGCGTTGGATGGCCCGACTGTCAAACTCTCAGTTCACCATCAAGTACCGGGCAGGCCACAAGAACGCCAACGCTGATGCCCTATCCAGAATGCCTCACCAGTAGGATACTGAAGAAGAAGTGGATGACCTGGAGGAGATTGAGCTACCTGCCTTCCACAGAAATGGGATGGTCCACGAGCAGCGCACCTCCAGGAGGTATCGTGGTAAGACACTAAACCCTTTACCTCATCACAGTTGGAAGGAGACCCAGGACAGCGACCCGGTTGTCAGCCATATGAAAGAACTGATAACCCAGGAAGGTTCCTCCCTGGAGAAGGACGCTCCTCCACAAGCCAAGCAACTGTGGAATGAGAGAAGCCAGCTGTTCATCTATAGAGAGAAGCTGTGCCGAAGGTATGTCAACCCTAGGACTCATGAGATGGTATGGCAGATCGTAGTGCCCAGGACAGACATCCAGATGGTGTTGGAGGCCTACCATGATCAAGCGGGGCACTTTGGCTGGAAGAAGCTGGAAACCCTCCTGAAGAGTCGGTTTTCTTGGGTTGGAATGCGGATTTCCATAGAGAGGTGGTGCCAGGATTGTGGACCCTGTAGCCTCAGAAGAAAAGACTACAGCAGCCAGAAAGCACCCTTGCAGTCCATCAAGACAACCCAGCCCCTGGAGATCGTCGCTCTGGATCACGTCAAGCTGTCACCCAGCAGATCAGGCTACTCCTATGCCCTGACCATGGTGGATCACTACTCCCGGTTCCTGGTGGTAGCCCCCGTCAAGGATCTGACGGCAGAAACTGCAGCAAGGACGTTTCAAGCATACTTCTGCAGGCCCCATGGATACCCGGAAAAGGTGCTGACGGATCAAGGCCCTGCCTTTGAAGCCGAGCTGTTCAAAGAGTTTTGCTATCTGTACGGGTGTAGAAGATTCGGACAACGCTGTACCACCTCCAAACCAATGGTCTATGTGAAAAGATGAACAATATCGTCATAGACCTGCTGAAGACCTTACCTCTAGAAGAAAGGAATCAGTGGCCAGACAAACTACCTGACCTGGTAGATCTGTACAATCACATACCTGTGAGTTCCACCAATTGTACTCCAGCGTACCTCATGAGAGCAAGACCCGGAAAGTTGCCCATGGACCTGGAGTTTGGAGTGGTAGAGCCGGAAGCAGACATGTCCACTGAAGACTGGGATGTGACCCGACAGAAGCAGTACAAGAGAGTACAGGCCTGTGTCGAAGACAGTCTAAATAGGAGGAGAGATAAGCAGGAAGCACAGTACAACAAGAGTGCACCAGCAGAACCCTTAACACCTGGAGAAGTTGTGCTGAAGCGAAAGAGAAGAAACCACAAGCTAGACGACCAGTGGGAAAGAGAGCCTTACACTGTGTTGGATTCCAGGTTCGATAATAGAATAACCTGTCTAATCAGTAAGGATGGAGTTAAGACAACTGCAGCAGTCTCAAGAGACCACTTAAAGTTGAGCCCAGTACCTCTTATAGTGACTGAAGAACCCAAAGAAGATGTACTTCATACTGTCTTAGGAGATTTCCCAGCAGATTGGCCTCAACTGGATGGAGCGGTAATAATACCTGTGATGCACTTCTACCAACAGCCAGAAGACCCTCCACTGCAAGTAAGACCTGTAAGTGCCCCAGAAGAGCCTGCTCAGGAAGAATCCCCGGAAGAAGGACCACCGGTAGAAGCAGAGCCAATAGGCCCAGTAACCAGTTTACTTGCCAGTCCCATAGAGAGGTTAAGACAGTTCTACAATTTACCCACATGTAGATCTGACAGGGTAGCAGACAGTGCAAACACAAACGTCGACAACACCCCAGTACCATGTAGGTCAACACGCAGTGCAAAAGGTCAGGTCCCTGTCAGGTATAAGGAATAAGTAGAAATACCTGCAGTGTAAATAGTTACCCAGTTGTGCATTGCTTACTGTATTGTTTATTGTATAAACTGAAATTTATTTGTGCATTTAGTTACCCGTCAGGGTACAGAGACTTGTACAAAACATCTACTGTTCCTCCCTTATTAAATGTATGTGGAGCCTGTCCTCAAATTGACAGATCTAAAGAATTCTTTGACTCTACAAAAATGAAAGTATTTAAAATCTTTGAATTTATCAATTGCAGATCATCAGGAATAATTTACTGGGCAATCTGCCCATGTGAATTAATCTATGTAGGATTGACATCACGTGAATTCAGGGTCAGAATATTGGAACACATTAAGGATCTAAAAAATGCAAAAAAATGCGTTAAACCCGAAGAAATTGCAACACTAAAAAATATACCTAAGCACTTTAGGGAATATCATAACTGCAATTGGAGACTATTACGCTTCAGAGGCATAGACAAGGTAAATTTGGGGGCAAGAGGCGGTAACTTAAAAAGAGCACTTGAACAAAGGGAAAGCAAATGGATTACCATATTGGACACAGTTAAACCGAAGGGGCTAAACGATCTGACAAATTTTGCTTCGTTTTTGACCTAACTCAGGACACTGCTGCTCTGGGTACCTACCCGAAGGGATGGACACCCGACTATGTGATATGCTCGCACAAAATAATATATTTTATTCATTTCCTAGCAGTCTGATATATGTTACATTTATACAAATATGAGGGGTAATGAGGTTAAAAAACAACAAAAAATACAAACAAGAAAGGTCATCTATATGGTTATATATACTGAGCTGGGCGACACAGCGGATCAGTGATCCAATATTATGTAACAAAGCTGTAAAAATTGCTGAATAATATATTTATGAATATGGAACTTTGGTATTGTTATTTAAATCTATTTGTTTATTTGAATTATAGTTGGGATAATACCCTAGATATCAGCAACATATGGACGTATAATGGGTACATCTCCTGAAATGACCCCATATATCTGCAATATGGGGAAAACAAATCGATATATATCAAAAAACCTCTTCAAGAAAAAGGACAAAAATCAGAATGAATAACGTTACATTGGAGCTGACTGTTGAAAAAGACTGAAGACTATATAAATGTACTGTGATTTTCTGCTGCTTATAGATATGGTTAATATCAGTAAGGGCATACTTTGCCCATAAGCATCATGGTGCCCGATAACCCCTGGTGGGAGCGCGTCCTTGCTGCATCATCTTGGCCACCCCTCCTGCGCTCGGCGTCCAATCAGAGGTTCCGATACGCGCGCATGCGCGGTTGGACTTCCGGGACGCCGACCGCGGCTGGCGACGCTGGATGGGCAGTGGGGGCGCGCCGACACACGCCATCGGTATAGGGTAAGAGGAGGATAAATTATATGTACCTAATAACACACAATTAGCTGGGTAGGAAATGGGTCGCTGATTTGCTGTACCGCTCTGCTCAGCCCACCTGCACTGCTACATATGATCGGTCTGCACATTGTCCCAGCACCCCCCGAGGAAGCAGACATGCTAAACGCGCGTAGGGGTGCTGGGCGGTGTGAGGCCTCTATTATGGCACATGGTTGGTATCAGAATATATAAGGGATAATACTAATATATATGTCAGACACACTAGTAGACTATACTCACTAATGAAATGTCATATTAATGTCTTTACTGAGGAACTCTAATATATATCTCTGAGACATTGGAGCATTATATGTAGTAACGATATGCCATGTTAATGTCTGGTTTAAGGAATTCTAACATATATGTCTGAGACATTTGAATACAATATACAATAATGAAATACTGTGTTAATACCTGACCTGAGAAATTTGGTTCTGTTATCTATATTTCTTGATTTGTAATCCTGAAAATTTACTGATATTTAATCGGAATATGTACGGTAATAATAGTTACAGCAACCTATGTGCTATGAGTTTATATATATACCACACTGCCTGGAATTTTTAATAGGTGTTTTTAGGGGCAGAATGATGTAATTTTAAATACTTTTTCTCTTGCTTGCTGTGTCTAAATAAAGTATTTACTTGAAACTAATATATATGACTACTCTATGCTATACCTATACATTTAATAAGGGAGGAACAGTAGATGTTTTGAATTTGTTTGGGTAACTCCTTATGTATAACTAACGGATCTATATATCCAAATGTTGCTAATTTATCTTGTGTTTTGTGTGGATTTAGGATCCAATATGGATTTTCGCAGTCGCGACGCAAATTGGGCGACACAGTTAGCGGATATTTTTGGTAAAGAATGTCAAATAGGATCGAATCCCTCAATGCAGCAGTGTCGTGAGTTGGAAATAAACCTAAAAAAATTACTATATAAATGTACAAAGACTTGGTGGAATAAAGCCACACTCGAACAATATTTGAGTAAAGACATTACACCTAGAGGTTTACGTGTCCAGGTATACCCTTCCTTCTCAGTGGATGATGATATTTTTAAAAAAAGATGGGAAGATGCATGTAAACTATGTTCTCGCACCATGATAGAACTCCTAATCGGCCTTGACAAAAAACTATTAGAGAACTTAGAATTAGAGATAGAAAGCATTCAAAAAGAACTGAAATCCAAATACTCAAAAGAAGCCCTAGAAATGTTTGATAAAGAGCTGACTAACGAATACGAAAAATGGGAGACAGATATAAAAAACTTTAAAATGAAAAAATATCAACGTGACATTCTGGATTATCAAAATGATTGGGTGTTTAAGTGGCATCAAGGCCAGAAAAAAATTCGTACACCATCACTATCTAGAAGTGACTCCATCTCTTCAAGTGAAAGCAACCGCGAGACAGAGAAAGAAAAAGACGAAACCAGAGCCTCAGAAGATATATAAAGATATTAAATTCACAAGTTTATTATAAATAGGCATACAAAAAAGGGGGTACGTGCAGACAATATGCGAAGTTTAAAATCACCCACCCCACATGGCACAACTTAAAGACGGATCCTATATTCCACCCAATGAGATCATATATTTATAATGACATGTAAGTAATAAAAACATCACTATAATAGGAAGGATCCACATTGTGCATCCATTTATATGTCCATATAATAGTGCGCATAACAAAATTATTGCGCAATCGTTGGAAAAGCAATATGTCAATATTAATTCCTAAGTGACTGAATGGATATACCAAATGGTACCCCCTGCCCTCTACTGCCTCAAACTCTAATCTACGGTCATTCATAGCACAGTGATAGTATACATACCAAGGGCATCAAAGGATCACAGGGCAGTCAAGGGGAAATAACAGGTCCGTCCAGGGAGTGCACACGTGGAGCAGGGAAAGCCCCGACGCGCGTTTCGGTCTTCCCTTCGTCAGGGGGCGTGGTCTCGCATACTGTTTCTAACGATGGAGCTTATTCAGTCCACTATTTGGTAGTATCAATTATTAAGCTTATAATAGTCTATATATATATATACCCACATCGTGATCTATATACTACCTTGCCCATGAATTGTGTTTATTCAAGTGAAAGCAACCCCGCGGTTCGTTTTTTAGCCAAACGCCTAGCCGCAGAGGACGATCCTGGTCCAGGAAGGGGAAGGCGAATGGAAACCAGAAATTTCACCAATACCAAAAAAAAGACAGGAGCACCATGGAAGGAACGGCAGCAAAAGATGAATTGAAGGTAATTAATTTATCTGATAAAATATTAACAGAAAAACAAATCGAAGTTTTAGGCAGGGGACTTACCTTTTCCCCTGTTTCAAGCTTCAATCAGTTCACTGCTATAAAAGATATTAACCTATTTGGTCGGAAACTGCTGCTTAAGAAACATTTCTCTAAATCCGATGATGTCTTCCTTAGAGACGCATCAGCTGAAGAAAGAGAAGCGGTCCAAATATTGGAATCGCTTCTCAATGAACAAGATGGGACTACTGAGGAGAATTTGAAATTCCCTCCATATATCAAAAAAAGATCAACAATGTTTCCCCCCTTGTCTGCTTGTCCTGCAGTAGAAATGTTCACTAAATTAGTCACTGAGGAACTGAGACACCTTCCCAGTAAAAGATCTCATGATAATTTGAACTTTGATCAGAGAACAGCATTAAATGAATTGAAAAAATGAAAGATATAGTTATAAAAAGAGCGGACAAGGGGGGCAACGTTGTTGTCTGGCCTACTATAAAATATGAAAGAGAGGCCCATAGGCAACTCAACGATAAGCAGTGTTATCGCAAATTGGATAAAAACCCTACATTAACTTTCAGTAAAGGACTGATGAGGATTTTGGATGACGCATTGCAAAAAAATATCATCCCCAAATCAGTATATGATGGCCTTATAGTCTCAAATCCGGTAATACCAACCCTGTATTTTCTACCCAAAGTTCACAAAGACATTGTTAACCCACCAGGCAGACCCATTGTCTCGGGTAACAATAGTCTTTGTGAACCAACTTGTAAATTTTTGGACTACTACATGAAACCGCTTATGCAAAATTTACCATCTTATATTAGGGACTCCACTGACCTATTGATAAGACTTCAGGATATCTCCTTTGATCAAAACATCATCATGGTTACTGCAGACATTGAGTCTCTTTATACCTCAATTAAACATGATGATGGACTTAGGGCAGTGGAGTTCTTCCTAAAAACAACGCATCTGGACCCCCACTAAATTCAATTAATTCTGCATCTACTTGACTTTATGTTAAAACATAACTTTTTTCTATTCAAAGATAGAATATACTTACAGGAGAGAGGTACCGCAATGGGGGCGTCTTGTGCGCCCGCATATGCGTGCCGCTTCCTTGGGTATTGGGAATACAACATTACTTTCCCAGCAGAAGATAATGGCGCGGTCCATATGTGGGTGAGATTTATCGATGATCAAGTTGACGCGCCCCCTGGGCCTGTGTTGTGCAGGGGATACCCGGAGCCGGGCCTCTGGTGGGATGCTGGGGGTGGTAGTCTCAGTGTGGCGGCGACCCGGTCCGTGGCTCAGGGTGGTCAAACCAGTGGCAGTCTGAGTGTGATAACAAATGTCCGACTACGCCACCCGTGGATTGCGGTCAGTGGGGACCGCCGCTGCGCTGCAGACCACTGAGGCTGATGTTGTATGTGCAGCCAAGTATGGGATAACACCCCACGGGAGAAGTATTGCCTCAGGGCAGCTAGTGTGGATGATGGGAGTGATGGTGTGAGCGTCCCAGTACTGATGGAGCTGGTGCGGCGATGAAACACAGAGACGTGTGGTGCAGTTCAGGGTCTTTACTGATGGTATAACGCAGACCCTCCCGGGAGTACTGGTTAGCAGTAGGGGCCTGGTCAGTCTGTAAGCAAGTAGGATAACCCCTGGCCAGGTGGAGTTGTAGGCCTCCCCGACTATCTGCACTCTTTCCTGGCTACCTTGCTCTATGCGGAACCTGCAAAAGACAAAAATATATCTCATACCCTACCATCATTATATATAAATGTAAAGCAAAGTTGCATAATAAATATAGGGTACTTAGTGAACTATTTTTGATCAAAAAAAGTATACAAGCCGTCCCACCAGCGTCCCAATTTAGGGTCACCTATACAAGCCGTCCCACCAGCACACTACCAGAAAGCGAAGGAAATGTTGCATGACATGAAGAAAGCAGGGGTAATAAAAGATAGCTGTAGCCCCTGGGCAGCTCCCCTGCTCCTGGTCAGGAAAAAGGATGGAAGCATGAGAATGTGTGTAGATTACAGACAGGTAAACCGCATAACACATAAAAATGCATACCCTTTGCCCCGTATAGAGGAATCCCTGGCTGCACTAAAGTCTGCAAATTACTTCTCTACCCTTGACGTCACTAGTGGGTACTGGCAAGTAGCAGTTGCTGAGGAGGACCGGGAGAAGACGGCCTTCACTACCCCGATGTGACTCTGCGAGTTCAACAGTATGCAACGCCACTGGAACATTCCAGAGATTGATGGAGTGCTGTTTGGGACACCGTAACTTCGAGACCATGCTGCTATACCTGGATGACGTGATAGTGTACTCCAAGACGTATGAGGACCATTTGAAGCACCTGGCGGAGGTATTTGAAGCATTGTCCCGGTATGGGATGAAATTGAAGCCTTCCAAGTGCCACCTGCTCAAACAGAAGGTTCAGTACCTGGGGCACATCATAAGTCCAGAAGGAGTAGCACCAGACCCGGAGAAGGTCACTGCCATCCAGAAATGTCCGGAACCGAAGAATCTCAAGGAGGTACGTCAGTTCCTGGGACTGGTCGGGTATTACCGGAGTTTGTAAAGGACTACACCAAGAAGGCAGCACCTTTGCAAAATCTCCTGGTAGGACAGTCCAACAGAGGCAACCCCCCCCCCCCCCTTCCAGTGGGGTAAAGAGCAGGCTGAGTCCTCTGCAGTGATGAAAGAGATCCTGACTGGTGAAGAAATCCTGGCCTACCCTGACTACAGCCAACCTTTCCTGCTGTACACTGATGCCAGCAACGAGGGACTAGGAGCTGTGTTAAGTCAGAAGCAGTATGGCAAACAGAAGGTGATTGCCTATGCCAGCAGGAAGCTTCATCCTACCGTGAGGAAACCAGAAGACTATAGCTCCTTCAAGTTGGAGCTCCTGGCCTTGGTCTGGGCCATCACTGAACGATTCAAGCACTACCTGGCCTCCACAAAGTTCACGGCCTATACTGACAACAACCCCCTGACACATCTAGAGACAGCCAAGTTGGGAGCCATGGAACAGCGTTGGATGGCCCGACTGTCAAACTCTCAGTTCACCATCAAGTACCGGGCAGGCCACAAGAACGCCAACGCTGATGCCCTATCCAGAATGCCTCACCAGTAGGATACTGAAGAAGAAGTGGATGACCTGGAGGAGATTGAGCTACCTGCCTTCCACAGAAATGGGATGGTCCACGAGCAGCGCACCTCCAGGAGGTATCGTGGTAAGACACTAAACCCTTTACCTCATCACAGTTGGAAGGAGACCCAGGACAGCGACCCGGTTGTCAGCCATATGAAAGAACTGATAACCCAGGAAGGTTCCTCCCTGGAGAAGGACGCTCCTCCACAAGCCAAGCAACTGTGGAATGAGAGAAGCCAGCTGTTCATCTATAGAGAGAAGCTGTGCCGAAGGTATGTCAACCCTAGGACTCATGAGATGGTATGGCAGATCGTAGTGCCCAGGACAGACATCCAGATGGTGTTGGAGGCCTACCATGATCAAGCGGGGCACTTTGGCTGGAAGAAGCTGGAAACCCTCCTGAAGAGTCGGTTTTCTTGGGTTGGAATGCGGATTTCCATAGAGAGGTGGTGCCAGGATTGTGGACCCTGTAGCCTCAGAAGAAAAGACTACAGCAGCCAGAAAGCACCCTTGCAGTCCATCAAGACAACCCAGCCCCTGGAGATCGTCGCTCTGGATCACGTCAAGCTGTCACCCAGCAGATCAGGCTACTCCTATGCCCTGACCATGGTGGATCACTACTCCCGGTTCCTGGTGGTAGCCCCCGTCAAGGATCTGACGGCAGAAACTGCAGCAAGGACGTTTCAAGCATACTTCTGCAGGCCCCATGGATACCCGGAAAAGGTGCTGACGGATCAAGGCCCTGCCTTTGAAGCCGAGCTGTTCAAAGAGTTTTGCTATCTGTACGGGTGTAGAAGATTCGGACAACGCTGTACCACCTCCAAACCAATGGTCTATGTGAAAAGATGAACAATATCGTCATAGACCTGCTGAAGACCTTACCTCTAGAAGAAAGGAATCAGTGGCCAGACAAACTACCTGACCTGGTAGATCTGTACAATCACATACCTGTGAGTTCCACCAATTGTACTCCAGCGTACCTCATGAGAGCAAGACCCGGAAAGTTGCCCATGGACCTGGAGTTTGGAGTGGTAGAGCCGGAAGCAGACATGTCCACTGAAGACTGGGATGTGACCCGACAGAAGCAGTACAAGAGAGTACAGGCCTGTGTCGAAGACAGTCTAAATAGGAGGAGAGATAAGCAGGAAGCACAGTACAACAAGAGTGCACCAGCAGAACCCTTAACACCTGGAGAAGTTGTGCTGAAGCGAAAGAGAAGAAACCACAAGCTAGACGACCAGTGGGAAAGAGAGCCTTACACTGTGTTGGATTCCAGGTTCGATAATAGAATAACCTGTCTAATCAGTAAGGATGGAGTTAAGACAACTGCAGCAGTCTCAAGAGACCACTTAAAGTTGAGCCCAGTACCTCTTATAGTGACTGAAGAACCCAAAGAAGATGTACTTCATACTGTCTTAGGAGATTTCCCAGCAGATTGGCCTCAACTGGATGGAGCGGTAATAATACCTGTGATGCACTTCTACCAACAGCCAGAAGACCCTCCACTGCAAGTAAGACCTGTAAGTGCCCCAGAAGAGCCTGCTCAGGAAGAATCCCCGGAAGAAGGACCACCGGTAGAAGCAGAGCCAATAGGCCCAGTAACCAGTTTACTTGCCAGTCCCATAAAGAGGTTAAGACAGTTCTACAATTTACCCACATGTAGATCTGACAGGGTAGCAGACAGTGCAAACACAAACGTCGACAACACCCCAGTACCATGTAGGTCAACACGCAGTGCAAAAGGTCAGGTCCCTGTCAGGTATAAGGAATAAGTAGAAATACCTGCAGTGTAAATAGTTACCCAGTTGTGCATTGCTTACTGTATTGTTTATTGTATAAACTGAAATTTATTTGTGCATTTAGTTACCCGTCAGGGTACAGAGACTTGTACAAAACATCTACTGTTCCTCCCTTATTAAATGTATGTGGAGCCTGTCCTCAAATTGACAGATCTAAAGAATTCTTTGACTCTACAAAAATGAAAGTATTTAAAATCTTTGAATTTATCAATTGCAGATCATCAGGAATAATTTACTGGGCAATCTGCCCATGTGAATTAATCTATGTAGGATTGACATCACGTGAATTCAGGGTCAGAATATTGGAACACATTAAGGATCTAAAAAATGCAAAAAAATGCGTTAAACCCGAAGAAATTGCAACACTAAAAAATATACCTAAGCACTTTAGGGAATATCATAACTGCAATTGGAGACTATTACGCTTCAGAGGCATAGACAAGGTAAATTTGGGGGCAAGAGGCGGTAACTTAAAAAGAGCACTTGAACAAAGGGAAAGCAAATGGATTACCATATTGGACACAGTTAAACCGAAGGGGCTAAACGATCTGACAAATTTTGCTTCGTTTTTGACCTAACTCAGGACACTGCTGCTCTGGGTACCTACCCGAAGGGATGGACACCCGACTATGTGATATGCTCGTACGAAATAATATATTTTATTCATTTCCTAGCAGTCTGATATATGTTACATTTATACAAATATGAGGGGTAATGAGGTTAAAAAACAACAAAAAATACAAACAAGAAAGGTCATCTATATGGTTATATATACTGAGCTGGGCGACACAGCGGATCAGTGATCCAATATTATGTAACAAAGCTGTAAAAATTGCTGAATAATATATTTATGAATATGGAACTTTGGTATTGTTATTTAAATCTATTTGTTTATTTGAATTATAGTTGGGATAATACCCTAGATATCAGCAACATATGGACGTATAATGGGTACATCTCCTGAAATGACCCCATATATCTGCAATATGGGGAAAACAAATCGATATATATCAAAAAACCTCTTCAAGAAAAAGGACAAAAATCAGAATGAATAACGTTACATTGGAGCTGACTGTTGAAAAAGACTGAAGACTATATAAATGTACTGTGATTTTCTGCTGCTTATAGATATGGTTAATATCAGTAAGGGCATACTTTGCCCATAAGCATCATGGTGCCCGATAACCCCTGGTGGGAGCGCGTCCTTGCTGCATCATCTTGGCCACCCCTCCTGCGCTCGGCGTCCAATCAGAGGTTCCGATACGCGCGCATGCGCGGTTGGACTTCCGGGACGCCGACCGCGGCTGGCGACGCTGGATGGGCAGTGGGGGCGCGCCGACACACGCCATCGGTATAGGGTAAGAGGAGGATAAATTATATGTACCTAATAACACACAATTAGCTGGGTAGGAAATGGGTCGCTGATTTGCTGTACCGCTCTGCTCAGCCCACCTGCACTGCTACATATGATCGGTCTGCACATTGTCCCAGCACCCCCCGAGGAAGCAGACATGCTAAACGCGCGTAGGGGTGCTGGGCGGTGTGAGGCCTCTATTATGGCACATGGTTGGTATCAGAATATATAAGGGATAATACTAATATATATGTCAGACACACTAGTAGACTATACTCACTAATGAAATGTCATATTAATGTCTTTACTGAGGAACTCTAATATATATCTCTGAGACATTGGAGCATTATATGTAGTAACGATATGCCATGTTAATGTCTGGTTTAAGGAATTCTAACATATATGTCTGAGACATTTGAATACAATATACAATAATGAAATACTGTGTTAATACCTGACCTGAGAAATTTGGTTCTGTTATCTATATTTCTTGATTTGTAATCCTGAAAATTTACTGATATTTAATCGGAATATGTACGGTAATAATAGTTACAGCAACCTATGTGCTATGAGTTTATATATATACCACACTGCCTGGAATTTTTAATAGGTGTTTTTAGGGGCAGAATGATGTAATTTTAAATACTTTTTCTCTTGCTTGCTGTGTCTAAATAAAGTATTTACTTGAAACTAATATATATGACTACTCTATGCTATACCTATACATTTAATAAGGGAGGAACAGTAGATGTTTTGAATTTGTTTGGGTAACTCCTTATGTATAACTAACGGATCTATATATCCAAATGTTGCTAATTTATCTTGTGTTTTGTGTGGATTTAGGATCCAATATGGATTTTCGCAGTCGCGACGCAAATTGGGCGACACAGTTAGCGGATATTTTTGGTAAAGAATGTCAAATAGGATCGAATCCCTCAATGCAGCAGTGTCGTGAGTTGGAAATAAACCTAAAAAAATTACTATATAAATGTACAAAGACTTGGTGGAATAAAGCCACACTCGAACAATATTTGAGTAAAGACATTACACCTAGAGGTTTACGTGTCCAGGTATACCCTTCCTTCTCAGTGGATGATGATATTTTTAAAAAAAGATGGGAAGATGCATGTAAACTATGTTCTCGCACCATGATAGAACTCCTAATCGGCCTTGACAAAAAACTATTAGAGAACTTAGAATTAGAGATAGAAAGCATTCAAAAAGAACTGAAATCCAAATACTCAAAAGAAGCCCTAGAAATGTTTGATAAAGAGCTGACTAACGAATACGAAAAATGGGAGACAGATATAAAAAACTTTAAAATGAAAAAATATCAACGTGACATTCTGGATTATCAAAATGATTGGGTGTTTAAGTGGCATCAAGGCCAGAAAAAAATTCGTACACCATCACTATCTAGAAGTGACTCCATCTCTTCAAGTGAAAGCAACCGCGAGACAGAGAAAGAAAAAGACGAAACCAGAGCCTCAGAAGATATATAAAGATATTAAATTCACAAGTTTATTATAAATAGGCATACAAAAAAGGGGGTACGTGCAGACAATATGCGAAGTTTAAAATCACCCACCCCACATGGCACAACTTAAAGACGGATCCTATATTCCACCCAATGAGATCATATATTTATAATGACATGTAAGTAATAAAAACATCACTATAATAGGAAGGATCCACATTGTGCATCCATTTATATGTCCATATAATAGTGCGCATAACAAAATTATTGCGCAATCGTTGGAAAAGCAATATGTCAATATTAATTCCTAAGTGACTGAATGGATATACCAAATGGTACCCCCTGCCCTCTACTGCCTCAAACTCTAATCTACGGTCATTCATAGCACAGTGATAGTATACATACCAAGGGCATCAAAGGATCACAGGGCAGTCAAGGGGAAATAACAGGTCCGTCCAGGGAGTGCACACGTGGAGCAGGGAAAGCCCCGACGCGCGTTTCGGTCTTCCCTTCGTCAGGGGGCGTGGTCTCGCATACTGTTTCTGACGATGGAGCTTATTCAGTCCACTATTTGGTAGTATCAATTATTAAGCTTATAATAGTCTATATATATATATACCCACATCGTGATCTATATACTACCTTGCCCATGAATTGTGTTTATTCAAGTGAAAGCAACCCCGCGGTTCGTTTTTTAGCCAAACGCCTAGCCGCAGAGGACGATCCTGGTCCAGGAAGGGGAAGGCGAATGGAAACCAGAAATTTCACCAATACCAAAAAAAAGACAGGAGCACCATGGAAGGAACGGCAGCAAAAGATGAATTGAAGGTAATTAATTTATCTGATAAAATATTAACAGAAAAACAAATCGAAGTTTTAGGCAGGGGACTTACCTTTTCCCCTGTTTCAAGCTTCAATCAGTTCACTGCTATAAAAGATATTAACCTATTTGGTCGGAAACTGCTGCTTAAGAAACATTTCTCTAAATCCGATGATGTCTTCCTTAGAGACGCATCAGCTGAAGAAAGAGAAGCGGTCCAAATATTGGAATCGCTTCTCAATGAACAAGATGGGACTACTGAGGAGAATTTGAAATTCCCTCCATATATCAAAAAAAGATCAACAATGTTTCCCCCCTTGTCTGCTTGTCCTGCAGTAGAAATGTTCACTAAATTAGTCACTGAGGAACTGAGACACCTTCCCAGTAAAAGATCTCATGATAATTTGAACTTTGATCAGAGAACAGCATTAAATGAATTGAAAAAATGAAAGATATAGTTATAAAAAGAGCGGACAAGGGGGGCAACGTTGTTGTCTGGCCTACTATAAAATATGAAAGAGAGGCCCATAGGCAACTCAACGATAAGCAGTGTTATCGCAAATTGGATAAAAACCCTACATTAACTTTCAGTAAAGGACTGATGAGGATTTTGGATGACGCATTGCAAAAAAATATCATCCCCAAATCAGTATATGATGGCCTTATAGTCTCAAATCCGGTAATACCAACCCTGTATTTTCTACCCAAAGTTCACAAAGACATTGTTAACCCACCAGGCAGACCCATTGTCTCGGGTAACAATAGTCTTTGTGAACCAACTTGTAAATTTTTGGACTACTACATGAAACCGCTTATGCAAAATTTACCATCTTATATTAGGGACTCCACTGACCTATTGATAAGACTTCAGGATATCTCCTTTGATCAAAACATCATCATGGTTACTGCAGACATTGAGTCTCGTTATACCTCAATTAAACATGATGATGGACTTAGGGCAGTGGAGTTCTTCCTAAAAACAACGCATCTGGACCCCCACTAAATTCAATTAATTCTGCATCTACTTGACTTTATGTTAAAACATAACTTTTTTCTATTCAAAGATAGAATATACTTACAGGAGAGAGGTACCGCAATGGGGGCGTCTTGTGCGCCCGCATATGCGTGCCGCTTCCTTGGGTATTGGGAATACAACATTACTTTCCCAGCAGAAGATAATGGCGCGGTCCATATGTGGGTGAGATTTATCGATGATCAAGTTGACGCGCCCCCTGGGCCTGTGTTGTGCAGGGGATACCCGGAGCCGGGCCTCTGGTGGGATGCTGGGGGTGGTAGTCTCAGTGTGGCGGCGACCCGGTCCGTGGCTCAGGGTGGTCAAACCAGTGGCAGTCTGAGTGTGATAACAAATGTCCGACTACGCCACCCGTGGATTGCGGTCAGTGGGGACCGCCGCTGCGCTGCAGACCACTGAGGCTGATGTTGTATGTGCAGCCAAGTATGGGATAACACCCCACGGGAGAAGTATTGCCTCAGGGCAGCTAGTGTGGATGATGGGAGTGATGGTGTGAGCGTCCCAGTACTGATGGAGCTGGTGCGGCGATGAAACACAGAGACGTGTGGTGCAGTTCAGGGTCTTTACTGATGGTATAACGCAGACCCTCCCGGGAGTACTGGTTAGCAGTAGGGGCCTGGTCAGTCTGTAAGCAAGTAGGATAACCCCTGGCCAGGTGGAGTTGTAGGCCTCCCCGACTATCTGCACTCTTTCCTGGCTACCTTGCTCTATGCGGAACCTGCAAAAGACAAAAATATATCTCATACCCTACCATCATTATATATAAATGTAAAGCAAAGTTGCATAATAAATATAGGGTACTTAGTGAACTATTTTTGATCAAAAAAAGTATACAAGCCGTCCCACCAGCGGCAAGGTGACCCTAAATTGGGACGGTACCTATACTGTCTATATTAAAAACCTTACTGTATATCAAAGTTGAAATAATGCATATAAAAGGGTAGACAAATAGGACCGGGTCCCAACTCCAGACCACCCAGGCCCGTGGTAAGCTACATATATACTAATCAGCTCAACAAAGGGGATGCCACACCCTTAAATTGCACAGAATGCAAACAAGACAAAAAAACAAGCAATGTGAACTGAGGTCTAAGATGGTAGACATGCAAGAAATAGGAGCATGTTCACACTAGCAAAAAGAAGCAAAACCTGCAAAAGACAAAAATATATCTCATACCCTACCATCATTATATATAAATGTAAAGCAAAGTTGCATAATAAATATAGGGTACTTAGTGAACTATTTTTGATCAAAAAAAGTATACAAGCCGTCCCACCAGCGTCCCAATTTAGGGTCACCTTGCCGCTGGTGGGACGGCTTGTATACTTTTTTTTTGATGGTAGGGTATGAGATATATTTTTGTCTTTTGCAGGTTTTGCTTCTTTTTGCTAGTGTGAACATGCTCCTATTTCTTGCATGTCTACCATCTTAGACCTCAGTTCACATTGCTTGTTTTTTTTGTCTTGTTTGCATTCTGTGCAATTTAAGGGTGTGGCATCCCCTTTGTTGAGCTGATTAGTATATATGTAGCTTACCACGGGCCTGGGTGGTCTGGAGTTGGGACCCGGTCCTATTTGTCTACCCTTTTATATGCATTATTTCAACTTTGATATACAGTAAGGTTTTTAATATAGACAGTATAGGTACCGTCCCAATTTAGGGTCACCTTGCCGCTGGTGGGACGGCTTGTATACTTTTTTTGATCAAAAATAGTTCACTAAGTACCCTATATTTATTATGCAACTTTGCTTTACATTTATATATAATGATGGTAGGGTATGAGATATATTTTTGTCTTTTGCAGGTTTTGCTTCTTTTTGCTAGTGTGAACATGCTCCTATTTCTTGCATGTCTACCATCTTAGACCTCAGTTCACATTGCTTGTTTTTTTGTCTTGCTCTATGCGGGTAGAAGTAGCCCACGTCCCTGAGTATACGGTGCTGGTCCCTTGCTTGTGACCGTGCCTCTGGGCTTCTATGGCCAGAGGACATGGAATCCCCTGCCGGTTGGATTCTGCTGCTGGACCTGGATGTCCCCACAGCCTCGGACTCCGTGTCCGGGTTTAGTGTCTTCAGCCAAGGCGAGCTTTCTAGCTTCCAGCCTCTGGCACTCGCTCCTGCGCCTACAGAGTACTAGTTCTTGCTTTCCCTGTCCAGGCTCTGACTCTCAGACTATGTCTGCTCTGCTTGTTCTGCAGGCTCTGTCTCTGTCTGGGACTTCACTCACTAATCCCGCCCCAGACCCAGTTTATAAGGGCAGATTCCTCCCCTCCCTGGTCTGGGTGGGCCGTGTTGCATGCTTAGGGCTCCTGACCAGAGAAACCTCCCACTTGCTCTCAGACATAATATTTCTATTACTGTGGCAACCAGACCCCTGGGGTGCCACATTCCCCCCTAGTAAATTTTAGTACTCCGGGACTAAACACATTTTTAAAGAAACATAAATGCAGGGTATAACAATAATACAATAACATATTTACAAGAAGCTTTAGTTCTTTAAAGGTCACGGCGTGTCCGCAACCGGGTGTCCATATCACCCAAGGTGAAGTTTGTGAAACAAGAGGGCATCCATGTCACCCAAGGTGAAGCTTTAAGCGAAGTAGGGGACCTGTCCAAAGCAAACCCCTTGCGTTGGCCTTGGGCGTGGCTGCAAGGCTGAAGCCAACTACTTTGGGCCGCAAGGAGGCCACGCCAGACAGGTTTTCTCTTCCGCGGCCGTCTTCGCAAGAGGCACCAAGGTGCAACTATCTACAAGCATTGTTCCGGTTATCCAGTGTCCATAACCTGTTAGTCCAAAGAAATCTGCAGGGTAACTGAGAAACATAATTAATAACAGGCAACAAACATAAACCATAAACAGTTAAACAGATAAATTCACAGTGCATTAGTTTAGATTTTCCAGCGAGCGGGCATCTGACCTTTAGTGACTCTAGTGGACCTACGGAGCTCACTAACTGGTCCTGCACTACAGGGTGTAGGAGGTGTTATGGGTAAGCTGGGCAGCTGTCTGCGCACTCTTTGGCTCACTAGGGGCACGGCAGGCTCACTACTAGCAGAGGGTTGATTCTCCTGGGCTGCTGGTGTGGACTCTTCTGCCTCCTGGGCCGGCTGCTCTTCCAGCTCTACCTGGTCTTCTGTAGGCACTTGAGGGGCTGGCTGGAGAAAGGTGAGGACAGGCACCACGATAGCGTTGTTTACTTGTGTCCAGGACCGGGGAAAGTCTCCGAGTACGGTGGTGATCATTTCCTCCTTTTCCTCTACGGGTTGAGGGCCTTCCTGATCTTCATCCGTGCTTTGCAACTTCTCGGGGCACTTTTTCAGGTGGTCTCTGGAGACAGTGGCTGTGGTCTCTCCTCCATCCTTGCTGATGACGTACACCTTTGGATTATTGTGGCTTGAGGGCAGTACGGTGTACGGGTCCTTTTCCCACTGGTCAACCAACTTATGGAGCCGCCTTTTTCTTTTCAAGACCTGCTCTCCAGGTACCAGGGGAACAGCGGGAGCATGTTGGTTATAAGTCCTCTCCTGCCTTTCTCTTGATTGACAGAGACTTCGCTCGACGCTCTCCTGTACTTTCCGGTACTGCTGCTGCCGTTCTGTATCCCAGTCTGTCTCTGGCGAGGTGTCCTCAGGTATCAGGACTCCCATATCCAGGTCAACAGACAGCTTACCAGGTCTTGCTCGCATTAGGTAAGCCGGGGTACAGTTGGTGGAACCTACCGGGATGTGGTTGTACAGGTCCACCAGATCAGGCAGTTTCTCAGGCCACAGACTGCGTTCTTCCAGGGGCAATGTTTTTAGCAGATCTATCACCACCTGGTTCATCTTCTCGCAGAGTCCATTGGTTTGGGGGTGATAGGGAGTTGTTCTTATCTTCTTGCAGCCATACAGGTTGCAGAACTCCTTGCAGACCTCCGCTTCGAAGGCTGGTCCATGGTCCGTCAGCACTTGGTCCAGGTACCCGTGTGGGCGGCAGAAGTGCAGCTGGAAGGCTCTAGCTGCTGTTTGAGCCGTCAGGTCTTTGACAGGGACCACCACCAGGAACCGGGAGTAGTGATCCACGATGGTTAGGGCGTAGACATACCCGCTTCTGCTTGGAGCCAGTTTAACATGGTCCAGAGCGACCAGTTCCAGCGGCTGCCTGGTGATGATGGGCTGCAGGGGAGTCCTCTGGCTGGCACGGTCCCTTCTTCTTAGATTGCACGGGCCACAGTCTCTGCACCACCTCTCAATGGCTCCTCTCATGCCTATCCAGTAGAACCGTTCACGCAGCAGGAACTCCAGCTTCTTCCATCCGAAGTGCCCTGCCCCATTGTGGTAGGCCTCCAGCACCATAGCTGCGTCCCGTCTCGGTACCACAACCTGCCAGATCAGTTCATGTGTCCGGGAATTGACCATTCTGCGGCACAACTTCTCCTTGTAGAGAAACAGTCTGCTCTTCTCCGTCCACAGTTGCTTGGTCTCTTCCGGAGCGTCTGGGTCCAGGCAGGCGTCAGCCTGGGTCAGCATCTCCTTCACCAGATGGACTGCGGGGTCACTGTCTTGAGTCTCCGCCCAGTTGTAGTGGGGTAAGGGGTTGAACGTAGCGGATCGCTGGCCCCTCACACGGTGGGAGTACTGGGTAATCCCATGACGGTGAAACGCAGGGAGTTCGATCTCTTCCAATTCTTCTGGATCCTCCCCTTCGTCCGGTAGGTTTGGCATCCTGGACAGGGCGTCCGCATTGGTATTGGAGCGCCCCGCCCGGTATTTGATTGTGAACTCATAATTGGACAGGCGGGCCATCCATCTCTGCTCCAGGGCACCCAGTCTTGCAGTGTCCAGGTGTGTCAACGGGTTGTTGTCCGTGTACACGGTGAACCTGGAAGAGGCAAGGTAATGCTTGAAACGTTCGGTTACTGCCCACACCACTGCCAGGAACTCTAGCTTGAACGAGCTGTAATTCTCAGGGTTTCTTTCCGTGGGTCGCAGTTTTCGGCTGGCGTAAGCAATTACCCGTTCTCTCCCCTGCTGGATCTGGGACAGTACGGCCCCTAGCCCGATGTTGCTTGCGTCCGTGTGGAGGATAAAGGGCTGGCTGTAATCAGGGTACGCCAGGATTTCATCCCCCGTGAGGGCCATCTTCAGCTGACGGAAGGACTCCTCTTCCAGCTTTTCCCATTTGAAGGGTGGCTTCTGGTTTTTGGCCTTCCTGGACTGGCCTATCAGGAGGTCCTGCATAGGAGCTGCCTTCTTGGTAAAACCGGGAATGAATCTTCGGTAGTAGCCTACCAACCCGAGGAACTGCCGCACTTCCTTTATGCTGGATGGTCTTGGCCAGTCCTTAATCACGGTGATCTTGTCAGGGTCGGGGGCTACTCCGTCAGCACTCACCACGTGTCCCAGGTACTGTACCTTTGGCTTCAGTAGATGACACTTTGAGGGTTTTACCTTTAGGCCATAGTTTGCCAGGGCTTCAAACACTTCTGCCAGGTGTTCCAGATGGTCCTCCTAGGTCTTGGAAAAGACGATGACGTCGTCCAGGTATAATAGGACCGTCTCGAAGTTCTGGTGTCCCAGACAGCATTCCATCAACCGTTGGAAGGTTCCTGGTGCATTGCAGAGCCCGAACGGCATACAGTTAAATTCGCTGAGTCCCATCGGGGTGGTGAATGACCAGAGAAACCTCCCACTTGCTCTCAGACATAATATTTCTATTACTGTGGCAACCAGACCCCTGGGGTGCCACATATTCATCATATGGCAAGGGGAAAAAGTAATCTTGGAGAAATTTCTTAAGAATTTAAACACCAATACACAGAGCATTAGGTTGACCTCAAGCCCTGTGGAAATTGACTTTTTGGATTTGAAAATTCGAAAAAATGAAAATGGAATAATATCCACGGATATCTACAGGAAAAAAACGGCTGTTAATGCCATTTTAAATGCTAAATCATCTCACCCGCCGCAAGTTATTAGATCTGTACCCACTGGTCAGTTCCTCAGGGCTCGACGCATCTGTTCAACCGATGTTTTGTTCGAAAAACAGGCTTTGGACTTGAGAAAACGGTTTAATGCTCGGAATTATAGGAATGATGTTATTCAACAAGGTTATTAAAGAGCCAAAATGACTACAAGGGAGGAACTTCTTAAACCCAGAATCAAGAAACAGGATCAGAGCGTGAGATTCATTACTCCCTATCATGGTCAATGGAGGGAAATGTATGACATTGTTAGTAAATACTGGCCTATTCTCCGCTCTGACCCTGTTTTAAGTCGGTTTATCTCACCAAGACCATCAATAACACCGAAACGGTCAAAAACCTTAACAGACATTTTGGTGAGAAGCCACTACATTCCTCAAAAATCACAGAATATACTCGCTGCTGGTACTATCCAGAGACAGGGATGCTTTTCTTGTGGCTCATGTGGAGCCTGTCCTCAAATTGACAGATCTAAAGAATTCTTTGACTCTACAAAAATGAAAGTATTTAAAATCTTTGAATTTATCAATTGCAGATCATCAGGAATAATTTACTGGGCAATCTGCCCATGTGAATTAATCTATAGAGATGAGCGGTGTTCGACTAGAACTGTTCGCCAATCTCAAATTCGAGCTGTTTTGGGCGGTGTTCGAGTTGTTCGACGAACCCGAACGATTTGCAAAAAATTCGGCTGTTCGAGGTTATGTTCGACAACTGTTCGTGCACCAAAAGCGTGTCCTGCATGTCTGGCGCTATTTAGAGCACCAATCATGCAGGGATTGTCTGCCACTCACTGTAATGCCACAGCCATGGTGGTTGTGGCATTAGAGTGATTGCTCAAATCGATGGGAACTGTGATCACAGTGAAACATGAAAAGCCGGCAATTCAGCAGCGGCGTACACCGGTACCCGACAATTTAGAACCGAAAGAATAGAGCTTCACACATAGATTAGATAGATAGAAACATGTCAGTCACATATATATGAAGTACAGTGACAGTGTTGCTTACTGTACTTGTCATTTAGTGTAAAGGATTTATTTAAAAAAATAATAGTGTTTTCATGCACTGTCTCTTTAAAAAAGCCGGCCGGCAATTCAGCAGCGGTACCCGACAATTTAGAATGGAAGGAATAGAGCATCACACATAGATTAGATAGATAGAAACATGTCAGTCACATATATAATAAGTACAGTGATACTGTTGATTACTGTACTTGTCATTTAGTGTTAAAATAAAGGATTTATTTAAAAAAAAAATTGGCGTGGGGTTCCCCTTAATTTTAGGCTCTAGCGGAGGTTAAGCAGACGGCTGGGGCAGATGTTTGAAGCCTGGGAAGGGGGTAATACCCACGGAGCTTCCCAGGCTACTAATATCAGCCCCCAGCTGAATACCTAGCTTTTACTAGCTATTAAAATGGGGGACCCCCAAAAAAAATGACGTAGGGTCCCCCCTATTTTATTAGCTAGCAAAGGCTAGGCAGACAGCTGGGGGCTGATATTAATAGCCCAGGAAGGGTGCCATGAATATTGGCCCCCTCCCAGGCTAGAAACACCAGCCGTCAGCCGCCCCAGAAATGGCGCATCCATAGGATGCGCCAATTCTGGCACTTAGCCTCGCTCTTCCCACCGCCCTGTAGCGGTGGCAGTGGGGTAATAGGGCTGAAGTTGATGTCAGCTTATAATGCCAGCTGACATCAAGCCCAGGTTAGTAATGGAGAGGCGTCTATAAGACACCCCCATTACTAACCCCGTAGTCAAAGTTAAAAAAAAACACAAACACCCAGAATAAAGTCCTTTAATTGAAATAAAGACACAATTCTTTATTGTTCTAAATTAAACCATACTTACAATCACGCCCATTCCAGCTGAAGCCAACGATCCCCTGCAATAAAAGAAAAATAATAAAGCAACATAATCCTTACCTTTCCATGGTTCCCACGACAGCTTCAGCTCTGCTGCATCGAGATGACAGGCTGGACCACAGCAGAAAGCTGCCATCCAGCCTGTCATCCCGCAGACACTGAGAAGCGCAGGCTTGCTTGCGCTCCTCAGCGTCTCTCTGTGACGGCATCCAGATGAGCCGAGTTCATGTCCAATGAACTCGGCACACCTCATGCACGTCACTGACAGCGTGGGAAAATTCTCACGCTGAAGCGCTGAGTGCAGGAGAATTCTCCCACGCTGTCAGTGACGTGCATGAGGTGAGCTCATGTCCAATGAACTCAGTTCACCTCATGCACGTCACTGACAGCGTGGGAGAATTCTCCTGCACTAAGCGCTTCAGCGTGAGAATTCTCCCACGCTGAAGCGCTGAGTGCAGGAGAATTTTCCCACGCTGTCAGTGACGTACATGAGGTGAGCCGAGTTCATTGGACATTAACTCGGCTCATCTGGATGCCCTCACAGAGAGACACTGTGGAGCGCAAGCAAGCCTGCGCTTCTCAGTGTCTTCGGGATGACAGGCTGGATGGCAGCGTTCTGCTGCGGTACAGCCTGTCATCTCGATGTAGCAGAGCTGAAGCTGTCATGGGAACCATGGAAAGGTAAGGATGATGTTGGTTTATTATTTTTCTTTTATTTCAGGAGATCGTTGGCTTCAGCTGGAATGGGCGTGACGGTAAGTATGGTTTAATTTAGAACAATAAAGAATTGTGTGTTTATTTCAATTAAAGGACTTTATTCTGGGTGTTGTGTTTTTTTTAAATACTTTACTAGAAATTCATGGTGGTCATGTCTAATATTGGCGTGACCCCATGAATTTCGGGCTTAGGGCCAGCTGATAATGCCAAGCTGGCCCTAACCCCTTTATTACCCAGTGAGCCACCGCACCAGGGCCCTGGATGAGTTGGGTACAGCGCCAGAAGATGGCGCTTCTATGAACGCGCCATTTTCCGGGGTGGCTGCGGACTGCAATTTGCAGCGGGGGTGGCCCAGAAAGCTTGGTTCTCCCTGCGCTGCGGATTCCAGCCCCCAGCTGCCTAGTTGTACCTGGCTGGACACAAAAACAGGGCGAAGCCCCACGTCAATTTTCTTTAAATTATTTCATGAAATAATTAAGAAAAAAAGGGCTTCCCTACATTGTTGTGTCCGGCCAGGTACAAATAGGCAGCTGTTGGTTGGGGGCAGCCCGGTCCTGCCTGCTGTACCTGGCTGGACCCAAATATAGTGCGAAGCCCCACCTCAATTTTTTTTTAATTATTTCATGAAATAATTAAAAAAAAAAGGTCTTCCCTATATTGTTGTGTCCGGCCAGGTACAAATAGGCAGCCGGTGGTTGGGGGCAGCCCGTTCCTGGCTGCTGCACCTGACTGGACACAAGTATAGTGCGAAGCCCCACGTCAATTTTTTTTTAATTATTTCATGAATTTCCTGAAGTAATTTAAAAAAATTGAAGTGGGACTTCGCACTATATTTGTGTCCAGCCAGGTACAGCAGGCAGGAACGGGCTGCCCCCAACCACCAGCTGCCTATTTGTACCTGGCCGGACACAACAATATAGGGAAGGCCTTTTTTTCTTAGTTATTTCATGAATTTCCTTAAATAATTAAAAAAAATTGAAGTGGGGCTTCGCACTATATTTGTGTCCAGCCAGGTACAGCAGGCAGGAACGGGCTGCCCCCAACCACCAGCTGCCTATTTGTACCTGGCCGGAAACAACAATATAGGGAAGGCCTTTTTTTCTTAATTATTTCATGAATTTCCTTAAATAATTAAAAAAAATTGACGTGGGGCTTCGCACTATATTTGTGTCCAGCCAGGTACAGCAGGCAGGAACGGGCTGCTCCCAACCACCAGCTGCCTATTTGTTCCTGGCCGGACACAACAATATAGAGAAGGCCTTTTTTTCTTAATTATTTCATGAATTTCATGAAATAATTAAAAAAAAAATACGTGGGGCTTCGCCCTATTTTTGTGTCCAGCCAGGTACAACTAGGCAGCTGGGGGCTGGAATCTGCAGCGCAGGGAGACCCAAGCTTTCTGGACCCCCCCCCCCCGCTGCAAATTGCAGTCCGCAGCCACCCCGGAAAATGGCGCGTTCATAGAAGCGCCATCTTCTGGCGCTGTACCCAACTCATCCAGGGCCCTGGTGCGGTGGCTCACTGGGTAATAAAGGGGTTAGGGCCAGCTTGGTATTATCAGCTGGCCCTAAGCCCAAAATTCATGGGGTCACGCCAGTATTAGACATGACCGCCATGAATTTCTAGTAAAGTATTTAAAAAAAACACAACACCCAGAATAAAGTCCTTTAATTGAAATAAACACACAATTCTTTATTGTTCTAAATTAAACCATACTTACCATCACGCCCATTCCAGCTGAAGCCAACGATCTCCTGAAATAAAAGAAAAATAATAAACCAACATCATCCTTACCTTTCCATGGTTCCCATGACAGCTTCAGCTCTGCTACATCGAGATGACTGGCTGGACCACAGCAGAACGCTGCCATCCAGCCTGTCATCCCGCAGGCACTGAGAAGCGCTGGCATGCTTGCGCTCCTCAGTGTCTCGCTGTGACGGCACCCAGATGAGCCGAGGTCATGTCCAATGAACTCGGCTCACCTCATGCACGTCACTGACAGCGTGGGAAAATTCTCACGCTGAAGCGCTGAGTGCAGGAGAATTCTCCCACGCTGTCAGTGACGTGCATGAGGTGAGCTCATGTCCAATGAACTCAGCTCACCTCATGCACGTCACTGACAGCGTGGGAAAATTCTCCTGCACTCAGCGCTTCAGCGTGAGAATTCTCCCACGCTGAAGCGCTGAGTGCAGGAGAATTTTCCCACGCTGTCAGTGACGTGCATGAGGTGAGCCGAGTTCATTGGACATGACCTCGGCTCATCTGGATGCCGTCACAGCGAGACACTGAGGAGCGAAGCAAGCCTGCTCTTCTCAGTGTCTGCGGGTTGACAGGCTGGATGGCAGCGTTCTGCTGCGGTCCAGCCTGTCATCTCGATGTAGCAGAGCTGGAGCTGTCCTGGGAACCATCGAAAGGTAAGGATGAGGTTGCTTTATTATTTTTCTTTTATTGCAGGAGATCGTTGGCTTCAGCTGGAATGGGCGTGATGGTAAGTATGGTTTAATTTAGAACAATAAAGAATTGTGTGTTTATTTCAATTAAAGGACTTTATTCTGGGTGTTGTGTTTTCTTTTAACTTTCACTATGGGGTTAGTAATGGGGGTGTCTTATAGACGCCTCTCCATTACTAACCTGGGCTTGATGTCAGCTGGCATTATAAGCTGACATCAACCCCAACCCTATTACCCCACTGCCACCACTACAGGGCAGTGGGAAGAGCGAGGCGAAGTGCCAGAATTGGCGCATCCTATGGATGCGCCATTTCTGGGGCGGCTGACGGCTGGTGTTTCTAGCCTGGGAGGGGGCCAATATTCATGGCACCCTTCCTGGGCTATTAATATCAGCCCCCAGCTGTCTGCCTAGCCTTTGCTAGCTATTAAATTAGGGGGGACCCCACGTCATTTTTTTGGGGGGTCCCCCATTTTAATAGCTAGTAAAGGCTAGGTATTCAGCTGGGGGCTGATATTAGTAGCCTGGGAAGCTCCGTGGGTATTACCCCCTTCCCAGGCTTCAAACATCTGCCCCATCCGTCTGCTTAACCTCCGCTAGAGACTAAAATTACGGGGAACCCCACGCTAATTTTTTTTTTAATAAATCCTTTATTTTAACACTAAATGACAAGTACAGTAACCAACACTATCACTGTACTTATTATATATCTGACTGACATGTTTCTATCTATCTAATCTATGTGTGATGCTCTATTCTTTCTGTTCTAAATTGTCGAGTACAGATGCTGAATTGCCGGCCGGCTTTTTTAAAGAGACAGTGCATGAAAACACTATTATTTTTTTAAATAAATCCTTTACACTAAATGACAAGTACAGTAAGCAACACTGTCACTGTACTTATTATATATGTGACTGACATGTTTCTATCTATCTAATCTATGTGTGAAGCTCTATTCTTTCTGTTCTAAATTGTCGGGTACCGCTGCTGAATTGCCGGCCGGCTTTTTTAAAGAGACGGTGCATGAAAACACTAATATTTTTTTTAATAAATCCTTTACACTAAATGACAAGTGCAGTAACCAACACTGTCACTGTGCTTCTTATATGTGTGACTGACATGTTTCTATCTATCTAATCTATGTGTGATGCTCTATTCCTTCTTGTCTAAATTGTCGGGTACCGGTGTATGCCGCTGCTGAATTGCCGGCCGGCTTTTTTAAAGAGAGTGTCTTCTGAGCAGTTTGTCAGCTTTTGGACACCTTTGAAGGTGTTTTCTATGTGTTTTTGCTTGCCTGCCATTGGTTTTAACGGTGTTCGACGGTGTTCTAAGGTGTTCGACGAACAGTTCGACGAACAGTTCCTCGAACATCCCGGTGTTCGACGAACCGAACCGAACCCGAACACTATGGGGGTGGCTCAACACTATTAATCTATGTAGGATTGACATCACGTGAATTCAGGGTCAGAATATTGGAACACATTAAGGATCTAAAAAATGCAAAAAAATGCGTTAAGCCCGAAGAAATTGCAACACTAAAAAATATACCTAAGCACTTTAGGGAATATCATAACTGCAATTGGAGACTATTACGCTTCAGAGGCATAGACAAGGTAAATTTGGGGGCAAGAGGCGGTAACTTAAAAAGAGCACTTGAACAAAGGGAAACCAAATGGATTACCATATTGGACACAGTTAAACTGCAGGGGCTAAACGATCTGACAAATTTTGCTTTGTTTTTTACCTAACTCAGGACACTGCTGCTCTGGGTACCTACCCGAAGGGATGGACACCCGACTATGTGATATGCTCGTACGAAATAATATATTTTATTCATTTCCTAGCAGTCTGATATATGTTACATTCATACAAATATGAGGGGTAATGAGGTTAAAAAACAACAAAAAAAACAAACAAGAAAGGTCATCTATATGGTTATGTATACTGAGCTGGGCGACACAGCGGATCAGTGATCCAATATTATGTAACAAAGCTGTAAAAATTGCTGAATAATATATTTATGAATATGGAACTTTGGTATTGTTATTTAAATCTATTTGTTTATTTGAATTATAGTTGGGATAATACCCTAGATATCAGCAACATATGGACGTATAATGGGTACATCTCCTGAAAAGACCCCATATATCTGCAATATGGGGAAAACAAATCGATATATATCAAAAAACCTCTTCAAAAAAAAGGACAAGAATCAGAATGAATAACGTTACATTGGAGCTGACTGTTGAAAAAGACTGAAGACTATATAAATGTACTGTGATTTTCTGCTGTTTATAGATATGGTTAATATCAGTAAGGGCATACTTTGCCCATAAGCATCATGGTGCCCGATAACCCCTGGTGGGAGCGCGTCCTTGCTGCATCATCTTGGCCTCGCCTCCTGCGCTCGGCGTCCAATCAGAGGTTCCGATACGAGCGCATGCGCGGTTGGACTTCCGGGACGCCGACCGCGGCTGGCGACGCTGGATGGGCAGTGGGGGCGCGCCGACACACGCCATCGGTATAGGGTAAGAGGAGGATAAATTATATGTACCTAATAACACACAATTAGCTGGGTAGGAAATGGGTCGCTGATTGGCTGTACCGCTCTGCTCAGCCCACCTGCACTGCTACATATGATCGGCCTGCACATTGTCCCAGCAACCCCCGAGGAAGCAGACACGCGAAACGTGCGTAGGGGTGCTGGGCGGTGTGGGGCCTCTATTAAGGCACATGGTTGGTATCAGAATATATAAGGGATAATACTAATATATATATGTCAGAGACACTAGTAGACTATACTCACTAATGAAATGTCATATTAATGTCTTTACTAAGGAACTCTAATATATATGTCTGAGACATTGGAGCATTATATGTAGTAACGATATGCCATGTTAATGTCTGGTTTAAGGAAGTCTAACATATATGTCTGAGACATTTGAATACAATATACAATAATGAAATACTGTGTTAATACCTAACCTGAGAAATTTGGTTCTGTTATCTATATTTCTTGATTTGTAATCCTGAAAATTTACTGATATTTGATCGAAATATGTAATAACAGTTACAGCAACCTATGTGCTATGAGGTTATATATATACCACACTGCCTGGAATTTTTAATAGGTGTTTTTAGGGGCAGAATGATGTAATTTTAACCACTTCGCACCAGAGCCTGTTTTTGCCTTCGTGACCGGGCCAATTTTTTCAATTCTGACCACTGTCACTTTATGAGGTAATTACTCTGGAACGCTTCAACGGATCCCCCTGATTCTGAGACTGTTTTTTCGTGATATATTGTACTTCATGATAGTGGCAAAATTTCTTCGATATCACTTGCGTTTATTTGTGAAAAAATCAGAAATTTGGCGAAAATTTTGAAAATTTTGCAATTTTCAAACTTTGAATTTTCATGCCCTTAAATCAAAGAGATATGTCACAAAAAATAGTTAATAAATAACATTTCCCACATGTCTACTTCACATCAGCACAATTTTTGAACCAAAATTTTTTTTTGTTAGGAAGCTATAAAGGTTAAAAGTTGACCAGCGATTTCTCATTTTTACAACAAAATTTACAAAAACATTTTTTTAGGGACCACATCTTATTTGAAGTGACTTTGAGGGGCCTTTATGACAGAAAATACCCAAAAGTGATACCATTCTAAAAACTTCACCCCTCAAGGTGCTCAAAACCACATTCAAGAAGTTTATTAACCCTTCAGGTGCTTCACAGGAATTTTTGGAAAGTGGAAGAAAACAATGAACATTTAACTTTTTTCACAAAACTGCTACTTTAACCTCAAATTTTTAATTTTCACAAGGGCAGCCAGAAAAAATGGACCCCAAAATGTGTTGTTCAATTTCTCCTGAACACGCTGATACCCCATATGTGGTGCAAAGCCACTGTTTGGGCGCACGGCATGGCTTGGAAGGTAAGGAGCGCCATTTGACTTTTGGAATGGAAATTTGACTGGAATCGATAGGGGACGCCATGTTGCATTTGGAGAGCCCCTGAGGTGCCTAAACAGTGGAAACCCCCAACAAGTGACCCCATTTTGGAAACTAGACCCCTCAAGGAACTTATCTAGATGTGTGGTGAGCACCTTGAACCCTCAGGGGCTTCACAGAATTTTATAATGTTGAAGTGTGAAAATAAAAAAACACATTTTTAACACAAAACTGCTACTTTAGCCTCAAATTTTTAATTTTCACAAGGGCAGCCAGAAAAAATGGACCCCAAAATGTGTTGTGCAATTTCTCCTGAGCACGCTGATACCCCATATGTGGTGCAAAACCACTGTTTGGGTGCACGGCATGGCTCGGAAAGTAAGGAGCGCCATTTGACTTTTGGAATGGAAATTTGGCTAGAATCGATAGCGGACGCCATGTTGCATTTGGAGAGCCCCTGAGGTGCCTAAACAGAGGAAACCCCCAACAAGTGACCCTATTTTGGAAATGACACCCCTCTGGGAATTCATCTATGGGTTTAGTGACCATTTTAACTCAATGGATGATTTCCAGAAACAAGCACGTAATGGAAGGTTTAGATTCTGGAGAACCCCTGCTGGAAATTAAGTGAGCTCTACTCGAATGTGTCCTTCACTAAATAAACCAAATGTTTGAATGACAAATTGGGATACATTTTTACAGTTTAAAAACGTGGTTCTGTGTGGAAGATTTTAAAGCAGTCAGTGACGCATAAGGCTGGCAATGATGGGCATTGTGGGCAATAGTAGCGGGTATCACGCCTCATTACTCTTTTAGTACATACACGACATCTTTTCTGGGGGTTCCTTCTTGTTTCCATTGCTGGAATAAGTGCAATAAAATGTCGCTCAGTGAGTCTTTTCCCATCCTCAGATTCTAATGGATGAGCGGGGCTAACACTTTGAAAGACAAGATTTTCAATTACCTTTTCTTGATAATCAAGAAAAGGATCTGAATTTCCTGCTTTTATGTACAACACAAAAGAATTGTATGTGGCCACCTGAAACAAATAAATAACCAACTTTTTATACCAGGTATAGGACTTTCTTGATACCTGGTATGGTTGTAGAACCTGGTCTGCAAGGTCCACACCCCCCATGTGTTTGTTGTAGTCAATGACTGACACAGGTTTTTGCTTCGGAGTGGTGGATCCTAGTTCTACAATGGCCCTTGTGGCATCTGTGTGGATCGAGCTGAGGACAAAAATATCCCTCTTATCCCTATATTTCAGGGCAAGCAGCTCTCCGTTGCGTACAGCCCCTGACTGCCCCTTTTGGAACTTTTGGTTGACCAATGGCTGTGGAAACCCCTGACGGTTTTTACGAATGGTCCCACAAGCCCCGATGTTGTGTTCAACCAGACTTTTAAATAGGGGTATGCTGGTGTAATAATTGTCCACATATAGATTGTAGCCTTTTTGAAAAAATGGACTTATCAGCTCCCAAACAATTTTTCCAGATGTTCCCAGATAAGTAGGGCATCCTGGTGGGTTTAGCTGGCTATCTTTCCCCTCGTATATGCGTGTATCCGGTTGAACTTTCGCACATTTTATAGATCTTTATTCCAAACCTTGCCCTTTTAGATGGGATAAATTGCTCGAGGTGCAGTCTTCCTTTGAATTTTACAAGGGACTCATCTATAGAAATATTTTGTGTTGGGGTGAAGAGCCTTAAGAATTTTTCTGACAAATTTTCAATGATGGGTCTAATTTTATATAACCTGTCATGTTCTGGGGCATTTCTGGGCAGGCATTGACTATTGTCGTTAAAATGCCAAAACCGCATGAGCATTTCATAACGGGTCCTAGGCAGAACGACTGAAAACATAGGGGTGGCTTGAACAGGGTGGTTGGACCAGTAGGATCGAATGCTCGGTTTTTTAACAAGCCCCATGGCAAATGTAAGTCCTAAAAAATTTTTTATTTCCGGGACATTAGTTGGTGTCCATAAATTTGCCCTAGCATAGTAAGATTGGGGATTCTGGCTTATGAATTGGGATGCATATAAATTTGTTTGCACGACAATATGCTCTAGCAAGCTGTCTGTAAAAAACAAATTAAAAAAATGAATTGGTCCAAAATCTTCCACCTCCACATTTATACCAGGAATGGCGTTGAAATCAGGGCTGAATGGAGCAGCCGAATCCGAAGCCTCCCATCTGGGAAATGCTAGATCATGTGGCAAAACCCCTTGTACACTGGCGTGCGCCAATTCACTAGTAGCAGGGACAGCGCTTGTACTGGGCAGTGTTCCCTGATTTGGAGACATTTCTCCAGTAGCGCTATTTGCCCCTATTGCTGTACTGGTCCTTGGGCTTGAGGATGGACCAGAATCACTGCTCATTTCTGAGCTCTCAGTGTCACCGCTACTAAAGCCCTCAAAATCCATATCTCCATCTGAGATTGCACTGTCATCACTATCAGAACACAGCAGGGCATACACCTCTTCTGCAGTATAAGTCTGACTGGCCATTTTATTTTTATATTTTTTGACTGGACTGAACGGACCGGACTGAACGGACGGGACCGGACTGAACTGACTGGACTCACTGACTGACCGGACTCACTGACTGACAGGACTGACTGATCTGACAGGACTGACTGACTGACAGGACTGACTGATCTGACAGAACTGACTGATCTGACAGGGCTGACTGATCTGACAGGACTGACTGACAGGACAGACTGATCTGACAGGACTGACTGACAGGACTGACTGACTGACAGGACTGAATGATCTGACAGGACTGAATGATCTGACAGGACTGACTGATCTGACAGGACTGACTGACTGACAGACAGGACTGACTGATCTGACAGGACTGACTAATCTGACAGACTCACTAACCCTAACCTTACTTTCTTTTTGATTTTTTTTTTCACTTTCCCAGTGGCAAGGCTGACACAGCTCTTGTCACAGTGTTTCTCCTCTGCTCTCTCACTGAGATCGGAGGAGAAACAGTGTATTTATCAGCCAGATCGCCCGGGAAAGTTTGTTGCTAAAACAAACTTCCCTGGTGATCTCTCTGATTGGCTGGTGTGACGCTGACATCATCGAGACCTGAGCCAATCAGGTCTCGATGATGTCAGAGGTCACAGCACCGGTATCCCCGCCGCTGCTGAGGTATGTGGGGGGTCCCGATCGCCGACCACCGGCTGTCACTATCTTTTAAATGCCGCGATCACTATGGATCGCGGCATCTAGAAGATAGGAACAGGTTAACATCATGGGGACCTGATCCAATCAGGTCCCCATGATGCCACATGTCAGAGCTATCGCTCTGAACCCGTACCGCTGCGCTAGCAGGACCCTGGGGGTCCTGAGCGCTGCGGGACCACCCACCGTTTTTAAACGTCGGCGCTGCACAGAGCCCAGCAAGCGCCGACGTTTATGTACAGTGGGCGGTCGGGAACCGGTTAAATACTTTTTCTCTTGCTTGCTGTGTCTAAATAAAGTATTTACTTGAAACTAAATATATATGACTACTCTATGCTATACCTATACATTTAATAAGGGAGGAACAGTAGATGTTTTGAATTTGTTTGGGTAACTCCTTATGTATAACTAACGGATCTATATATCCAAATGTTGCTAATTTATACAGAGACATTTAGGCTGAGGACTGCGAGCAGCCCAAAAACTGTTTCTATACATAGTTGCACTCCCTGGTGTGCCCCTTAAGTGACCACGGAACAAAAACCCGTTTGGCGTGGCCGAAGACGTGGTCCAGCAACTAGATCACCTATGCCCTATAGTCACGCCCAGGGCCTACGTTGAGGGTTTTCAGGCGGGTCCCTCATGTTCCTTCATCGGTGAAATGGACACCAGGTTACAGGACTTACTGTAACCTTATTTTTGTTATTGTTGTTGTAATTCATTATTGTTATTTGTTAACCTGTTTTGCAAAAAAATGCAGAAAACTAAGCAGATGGTGGCCTCTATCATCATCATGGCCTCACCTCGGCACTATAAACTCTCCTGAAGGAGAAGCCAGGGCCCGCCGGAGGAGTCTCCGGTTCTCTGGTGGGCCTGTCCAACCCTGCCGAAAAGTAGCCCTGGCTAAAGAAAGTGTGGGGGAAAGTTCCTGGACACTCTATGTCTGCTTTTATAATGTGGATAGGCCATGCTTATGCATGTTATTTCTCAAACCGCATTACAGATCAGGCCATTGTCCAACTCTGTATTCAAGAAATTAAATGCGCAAAGAAAGATGTGTGTGTGTCAAAGCACCACCGAGAAGGGCGAGTTGATGTTGGATGGGCTGCCATTGCTTCTGCAACAAGCTGCATTACAGGACTTCCTGTGAGAAATGACATGCAGGGTAGATAGGGTTTCCCTCTATGCCAGTCCTTTCACCGAGCTAAATACAACTATCAGCAGAAAAGTTGTGGACTGGCTCCGTACCATCCCTGGCCACATTCACCTGTCCACATGTTTGTGTTTAGGCGGTCCTTCCCAGTAAGTGCACTGAGGAGGTCACGGGTAATGTTGTGGGAACCGTGCTTGTGGAAGGCGGAGGCGATACCGGGAAATATAGTGGCGGCTGGGGACCGAGTATGGACACCCGGCCGCCTCCATGAGCCTAAAAGGCTACATTTCAAGTGCAATCAGCTGTCAAAAATTTGGCAGTATAGTATTGCAGCCTGTGGGTGGGTGGGTGGCTGGCTGCCTGCATACTTGCGCTTGCATTCCAAGGAATGGGGTAGGGACAACTGAACACTGCAGTGGTACAAAGACGTGGACGGTGATTGTTGCAAGTCTGCAACAACAGGTTCATGGCGGAAGGCATCTTCGCATGTGCCAAGGACCACTTATGATGGGCACACTTTTAGGCAGTGACGTGGGAGTCAGAGATGCTTCCAGAGGTCTTCGCCATGCTGTTCCCATGACTTTTCAGCACTGTATGCATGTGTCTGATTATGTGTCACACACCACATGGCCAGATAAGGTTGTAAAATGTTAAAATTAAATTTCCTGGTGAATGCATTTGTCTTGGTTGAAAGCAATGCAAAAGTGCAATAACGCATCAAAAATGCTACATGTGAACATAGCCCAAGGTGTGGAGGAGTATTTTTGTTTTTAGTTATTTATTTTGCTTTATATACATTGTACATGTCATGGAAAGGATGTTTCTTAACATATTTCCCAGGAAAATCCATTTTGGTTTCGTTTTGGTATGTTTTATTGTGAGTCCGTAAAGGTGGCGTAATACCTCTGACAACGTTGTTGACAGAAGTGACCTGGGATTCAGGAATGCCTCCAGGGGTCTTCCCCATGCTGTCCCCATGTCATTTGAGCACTATTCCCATCAATTTGGATAATTTTTAGGCCCTCTGCAGACCGCCGGGGGGAGCCGCCTGAAAAATGCTCGAGTTTCCCATAGACTTACATTGGGCTCGTTGCTCGGGGCGAGCACCCGAGTATTCCAATTTGCTCGACCTGAGCAAGGAGTACCCGAGCATTTTAATGCTCGCTCATCACTAGTCCCTATATAACAATATTCTTAAATTGAGCACCAACCAACCAAATATCAAAAACATCTTAAACATTGAAATTCCCCAATAATGCTGTAATAGCAAATATACACATATAAATGTGCAGACTATAAAAACATGAATAACATCCAAAGATACTCCAGATACAATAATAATGCATGCACAATTTTTGAGTAAAAAACCTAGAATTTAGACTCAATTCCTCTAATAAACAATGGTTATAACAGCTCTTCATATGATACAATATCCCCAAAATATCACTTGATGTGCAATGACATTCATAGAAAATACTGTATCTACTTATCTGAATACTGCATAAGAACCAAGTCCTGACGTGTTCCCCCCCTTTCTCCATTTTAGGGGTTCATCAGGGTATACTGGTAAGATGCAATGGTGCCTGCAGTGTGCACCATGACCTGCAGTATAGGACCCAATAGAATGCTGGGGATATTGTATCCATGAAGAGCTATTATAACCATTGTTTATTATAGGGATTGAGCCGTTATCTTGACCTTACAAATTTTGGCTGTTACTGCTGGCTTCCATTGAATTGCATTGCCCAATATACTAGAGATCAAACAATATGAATCCTAAGAATGTGGGGGAATATTTGAATAGTTTCACTATATATGGAGCTAATATGTATATACATTGGTGTTGTCCAAGGATTTCCCAATATTGGTTGGATTTATATTTTTGACCTGGACTGTATATTACTATATGTCTCAATAACACCCGACAATTACGTAATTATCTTCAGGTTACATGTGTTCTCTTGACAGGATATAACTTTAACCTCCCAGATTTGGATGATTCTAAAACAATACGTGGCCCAAAAATCGAGAAGTCATAATGTTCCAGTTATGGCTGAGGGAATTCTCTCAATTATAACTATTCTATGGGTCTGATGAGCAAGAAAGTCAGAAATCAATAAAATGTGATGGATAATCGGTAAATCGTTGTCATTTTGTACTTGGAGATAAATCCTGACACATCCTATATATCCCTTGGAAGAAATGCTGTAAATCTTGGACATCACCTAATCTGTGGGGTTCACTATAGATCATAGAAGAGAATGAAGAACACAACAAGGGGTGACATAGAGCCGACTTACCTCTCTCCACGATCTGCAAGCCTCAAATGGAATGTTGGCTCTGCAGCTCCTACTATAATGTGTGTGATTGTCACGCCCAGCTGCGCTTGGTATCACAGATCCTGGAAGAGTGCTTTGATGGATTCCTCCACAAGAGGCCCCCATAACCATTCACACATCTCCACCTTCCACCTCAGACCAGCAGAGGGAGCCCATTAGGGATAGATAAATAGGGAAGGTGGAGCCAGGCAGCAGTTAGTCTAGTTTGAGTTGGCAGTCTAGCCAGAACAGGGTTCCTGCTCACAGGCAGAGAGGGACAGAGTTCTTGGTTCGTTTCCTGCAGAAGTCTGTGCCTGAATTTCAATCAGTAAAAGGTACTGAAGTGACTATCGTGTCTGTCCCTGTTCTTGCTCTCACTAGACTGGGTCTCGCCTGTCCTGCATTCCCCCTTCATACGCTGCCCTGAGGCCTAGCTCCACCTGTGGGGAGCTATACCATCGAGGTGCCTTGTCATCGGCCTCAGTGGACTGCGCAGCGCTGGTGATTCTCACCAGAAGCCACAGGTGGCGCCACGAACTCTTACAAAATTAACAACTATCAACGCTTTTAAAGAGTGACCCCAGGGTACGGGCCCGGGAGCCGACCACCGCGACATCCTTAAGGCTAAAGGCCCGGGTAACCGAGTAATCCCCATCCCCCTGGGTGAGTCATCTCTTTCCTGGCATCACGAACAGGATCGCGTGCCCGCCGCAACGACAGAGTGTTATGCCTGATGACACCAATCCGTATATGGTACTAGGCACTAACATTGTTGGTAACTGTTTGGGAGAAGTTGTGTTCTTGCTCCAACAGATAGCCGACACTGCCAGACCAAGATAGATGAGGGCACTGCAGAGGGAGATCCAAGTCTTGATGTATCAACAGCAAGTAAGGTTAACAGACGGTGAAATCGGTAACGTGCGGGTGACGGACCCAATACCCATTGTCATACACCCAATGAGTGAAATACTCATCTGGTGTAGAGCTGCTATAGGTCTTAGAGGACAGAGCGACCAGGCGGTAGTAGAACCCCTTTGCTCTGAGCATAGACCCACGCTCTTAACCGCCAGGGGAGTGGTAGATGTACGTAATGGGAGGGTGCCCGTCCGTCTTCTGAACTTAGGGGAAGATGAGGTCAGATTGCCACTCCTGCCCATCAAAAACAGGGTGTACACCGGGTGGTTCAAGAATACTCGCAGGTGTTCAGTAAACATCCACTTGACTTCGGGAGGGTTAAGGGGGTTCAACACCATAACCCCACAGGCAACCATTCCCCAATCAAAGAACGTTATAGGCCTATACCACCAGCTCACTACCAGAAGGCAAAGGAAATGCTGCAGGACATGAGGAAGGCGGGAGTAATAAGGGATAGTTGTAGTCCCTGGGTAGCTCCCCTAGTGCTAGTTAGGAAAAAGGACGGGAGCATGAGAATGTGTGTGGATTACCGTCAAGTAAATCGCATTACACATAAAGATGCATACCCTTTACCACGCATAGAGGAGTCCCTAGCTGCCTTAAAGTCTGCAAATTACTTTTCCACCCTTGACCTCACTAGTGGGTACTGGCAAGTAGCTGTGGCTGAGGAGGATCGGGAGAAGACGGCCTTCACTACCCCGATGGGACTCTGCGAGTTCAACAGTATGCTGTTTGGACTCTGCAATGCCCCCGGAACGTTCCAGAGATTGATGGAGTGCTGACTGGGACACCGCAACTTCGAGACTGTGTTACTTTACCTGGACGATGTGATAGTGTACTCCAGAACGTACGAGGACCACTTGAAACACCTGGCAGAGGTATTTGAGTCACTGTCCTGGTACGGGATGAAGTTGAAACCCTCAAAGTGCCACCTGCTCAAGAGAAAGGTACAGTACCTGGGGCACATTGTCAGTCCGGAAGGGGTAGCACCAGACCCGGAGAAAATCACAGCCATCCAGAAGTGGCCGGAGCCGAAGAACCTCAAGGAGGTGCGTCAGTTCTTGGGACTAGTAGGATACTACCGGAGGTTTGTAAAAGACTACACCAAAAAAGCAGCTCCTCTGCAAGACCTCCTGGTAGGGCAGTCCCCCAAAGGCAGAAATCCCCCATTCCACTGGGGTAAGAAGCAAGCAGAGTCGTTTCAGGAGATGAAGGAGATCCTGACAGGTGATGAGATCCTAGCCTACCCTGACTACAGCCAACCGTTCCTGCTGTATACAGATGCCAGCAACGAAGGACTGGGAGCTGTCTTAAGTCAGAAGCAGAATGGCCAAGAGAAAGTGATCGCTTACGCAAGCAGGAAGCTCCGCCCAAATGAGAGGATCCCAGAGAACTATAGCAGCTTTAAGTTGGAGTTCCTGGCCCTGGTCTGGGCCATCACTGAAAGGTTTAAGCACTACCTGGCCTTCAGCAAGTTCACTGCCTTCACTGATAACAACCCCTTGACCCATCTTGAAACAGCTAAGCTCAGGGCACTGGAACAACGATGGATGGCTCGGCTGTCAAATTATCAATTTACAATTAAATACCGGGCGGGCCGTAAGAACGCTAACGCCGATGCCCTGTCCAGGATGCCTCACCAGTCAGACACAGAAGAAGAAGTGGATGACCTGGAAGAGATAGAGCTACCTGCCTTTCACCGGAATGGGATGATCCACGAGCAACGGGCCTCCAGGAGGCAGCGTGGAAAGACGTTAAACCCTCTGCCTCACCACAGCTGGAAAGAGACCCAGGACAGTGACCAGGTTGTCAGCCGCATCAAGGAGCTGATAACCCAAGAAGGAGCCTCCCTGGAGAAGGAAGCGTCTCTACAAGCAAAACAGCTGTGGAACGAGAGAAGCCAGCTGTTTATCTACCGTGAGAAGCTGTGCCGGAGGTACGTCAATCCAAAAAAACATGAGATGGTATGGCGGGGCACGATCAGGCGGGGCACTTTGGCTGGAAAAAGCTAGAGACCCTGCTGAAGTGTCGATTCTACTGGGTAGGAATGCGCAGCTCCATTGAACGGTGGTGCCGAGACTGTGGACCCTGTGGCCTTAGAAGAAAAGACTTCAGCAGCCAGAAGGCACCCCTGCAACCCATCAAGATGACTCGGCCCCTGGAGATCGTGGCCCTGGACCATGTCAAGTTGTCTCCCAGCAGGACAGGATACTCGTATGCTTTGACCATGGTGGATCACTACTCACGTTTCCTGGTGGCCGCCCCCGTCAAAGACCTGACGGCAGAAACAGCAGCAAAGACGTTCCAAGCGTATTTCTGTAGACCCCATGGTTACCCTGAGCAGGTGCTGACGGACCAAGGCCCGGCCTTTGAGGCTGAGTTGTTCAAGGAGTTCTGCCATCTATACGGGTGTAAGAAAATAAGAACTACACCGTACCACCCACAAATAAAAGGTCTCTGCGAAAAGATGAACAACATCATCATCGACCTGCTAAAGACCATACCACTTGAGGAGAGGAATCAGGGGCCAGACCTAGTGGATCTGTACAATCATATACCAGTAAGTTCCACCAATTGCACTCCGGCATACCTCATGCGGGCAAGGCCAGGAAAGCTGCCCATGGATCTGGAGTTGTTGAACCTGAAGCTGATATGACTACTGAAGACTGGGACACCACCAGACAAGAGCAGTACAGAAGGGTACAAGCTTGTGTCGAAGACAGTCTCACTCGGGTGAGAGAAAAGCAGGAAGCGCACTACAACAAAAACGCACCCGCAGAACCCTTCACACCTGGTGAAACAGTATTGAAAAGGAAAAGATGCAACCACAAACTTGATGACCAGTGGGAAAAATAACCCTATACTGTGTTACCGTCAAGATTTGACAACAAGAAGACCTGCATAATCAGTCGAGATGGAGGAAGGACGACTGCAACAGTGTCCAAGGACCACCTAAAGTTGTGTCCAGACTTACTGAAACCCCAGGAACAAGTGCCTCTCACAATCCCGGAAGAACCTGAAGAAGCAGTGATACACACTGACCTAGGAGATTTCCCGGCAGATTGGCCTCAGATAGGAGATGCAGTAATCATCCCAGTACTCCAATTCTACCAACAGCCAGAAAACCCTCCACAGCAAGTTGAACCTGTAAGTGCTGCAGAAAAGCCAGCTCAAGAAGTATCCCCGGATGAAGGATCCCCGGTAGGAGCAGAGCAAGAGGGCCCAGCCAATGGTGAACTTGCCAGTCCAAGAGAGAGGTTAAGGCAGTTTTACTACTTAGTCACACATAGAATTGGTAGGGTAACTGAAAATACAGACACTGATACCCCACAGACCACTTCACTACGCAGATCAGCACGTAGCACGCGAGGTAAACCCCCTGTTAGGTACACTCAGTGAATAGTCAAATTTCTGAAAGTGTATATAGTTACCCCTGAGGTATTGTGTATTAAAATTGAAATGTACTGTATTATTGTGTACTTTCTTGAATATATGTCTTTATTAATTTGTGCTCTACCTTGCTAATTCCTTTATTATTTGCATAAAGAACTTCGTGGCTGAGGACTATGTACAGCCCAAAAACTGTTTTTGTATATAATTGCACTCCCTGGAGTGCCCCTTTTAGGTGACCTCAGAAGAAAAATACCTGTCGGGAGTGGCTCTATTGGAGGTCCAACTCTGGATCTTCATGCCCTGCAGCCACCCCAGGGCCTATGTTGAGGGTTTGGGACAGGTCCCTCAAATCACCAAGAACTCTACCCTGTGAGATGGACATCCTGTCTGGGAACCTCACCACAAGAGACTTGAGTTCTGAGGACACTTCGTATTTGTTATTGTTATGCAACGTTTAAGATTGGTGCCTCCCATAAAGGGAAGATTGTTCTTGCATTGTTTATGTTTCCTATTGTTATTGTTTTATAAAAATGTACTTCAGCCCGGGAGTGCTGAGCTTAACTAGGGGGGAATGTGACGCCCAGTTGCGCTTGGCATCACAGATCCTGGAAGGTGCATTGATGGATTCCTCCACAAGAGGCCCCCATAACCATTCACACATCTCCACCTTCCACCTCAGACCAGCAGAGGGAGCCCGTTAGGGATAGATAAATAGGGAAGGTGGAGCCAGGCAGCAGTTAGTCTAGTTTCAGTTGGCAGTCTAGCCAGAACAGGGTTCCTGTTTACAGGCAGAGAGGGACAGAGTTCTTGATTCGTTTCCTGCAGAAGTCTGTCTGCAGAGGTAAGCCAGTCTAGACTCAGTGTAGCTCAGAGTAGTGAGCTTTAGGTGTGCCGGTGTCATAAGATCGGTGAAGTGTGGCAAGCTGCCGTTAGTGTGTATAGCCTAGTGAGGGCCCGAGTAGGCCGAAGGCGAGTGGAGAGTTAGTACATAGGGCGCAGAGGAGCTTAACTAGCTCACCCCGAAGAATTTACCGGACACCGGGTCCGAAGCTTACCGCGATCTCTATGACCCAGTAAGGCACAACCGGAATCCCTGGAGAACTACAAGTCCCAGGATCACTAAAGTGCTGATACGTAACAGAGACGGGAGACACATAGGCCCCGCAAGCTAAAGAGCGTGTACTCCAAGAAAAGGCCCTACCACAAGGTCAGCCAGCGCAGGACAGAGACAAAGTTAGGCCTAGCTCCAGGCAGGTCAGAAACTTACTACGCAGAGGCAAGTAACAGGAGGCCCTACACCCGCTCATTGGGGAGGATCCTGACATGCACCCTTCACTCTACAGTGCTCCAGGACGTGCCTGAATTTCCATCAGTAAAAGGTACTGAAGTGACTATCGTGTCTGTCCCTGTTCTTGCTCTCACCCGGCTGGGTCTCGGCTGTCCTGCATTCCCCCTTCATACGCTGCCCTGAGGCCTAGCTCCACCTGTGGGGAGCAATACCATCGAGCTGCCTTGTCATCGGCCTCAGTGGACTGAGCAGCGCTGGTGATTCTCACAAAATTAACAACTATCAACGCTTTTAAAGAGTGACCCCAGGGTATGGGCCCGGGAGCCGACCACCGCGACATCCTTAAGGCTAAAGGCCCGGGTAACCGAGTAATCCCCATCCCCCTGGGTGAGTCATAATGTCATAATGATGTCATAATGCAAGGGGGTGCAGCCAGAAACCGCAACATTACATTACATTATCAGCAGGAGCAGCAGCTGTTATTTAAAGGGACCAGACCAGGCCATGAAACCAATTCATTACCATATAGATTAAATGGACTCTGGATATCCACCTTGGCCTCTGAAACCTTTCACAAAATGGCACAATGTCATTATTTCCATACAATGTAATTCCGGAGTAGTTTCTATTAATTTAAATAGTGATAAATCCACAATAATAACCCATATATCCCAGTAATACAGATGATTAGATTATATGGATGTTGGATGGGGAGGTGGATATACTACTGTAGGATAAATGGCCAGTAAATAGGAGAGGACACTATAGACAATGTTACTATATACCAGGGTTGGGTAATTCATTTTCCCGAGAGGCTACATCATTGTGGGGGGCTGAACTAATAGGCTGAAACTAATTCTGCTCAATATTAATATTAACATATTAATTACAATTATTATTTTATATTAATAATAATTGCATCACTTAAAGGAAATCTGTCACCACTTTGGAGTTATCAGACCTCTACTATGGCCATACAGGGTATAGAAAAGTAAATCTATACATACCTGTATGGCCCATAGTAGAGGTTTGATTGCAGAGAAAAGTGCTTAATTAATATGTTAATAGTCCTTCTTACCCATAAGTTGTGCTGCTACTCGTGTGTCCTACCAGTGCCCCGACGTGCGTTTCGCATGATGCTTCCTCAGGGGGCGGTGTTACTTGTGGGTAAGAAGAACTGGCGCTGTCTCTTTACTATTTAGCATTTGCCACTTTATAATTGGTCTGGTGGCTGCATATAACGTTGATATGCACCACCTCTTTATGTATCTTTGTCACCAGGAGTGATATAGTTGTCAGCATTTCTCTGTTTTCTGATACCCGCCTTTTACCCCATCTTATAGGGAAAATTGCTGGCTTTAGAGACTATGATGTACATGTATGAAACTTATAGATACAGCTCATGTGACTGCCCCCTCTGTTTATGTTATTGCCCACCTGTCCATATGTATTTGTTTTATTCAGTATGTATACTTTATTACTAAAACCTGTTTTTATATGTTCTAAATAAAAATCATGTTTTTTTAGTCAATCAGGTTTTTGACTTTCATGACTTTGCTGGGGTTTTTCTGCTCCTTTTGCTTCTGATTTGATATATGTCTTTTGGGAATACCCCTATAGGATCATGATCTTTTTCCTTATCCATGTATCTAGCTATGTCTACACATTTATGTGAACATCACTGTAGTGGATATTGGTTAATGACTATCACTTTGCTCTGATGATCAGTGACAGTCTAGCAAGTGAAACCCCCACCGATGAAACACTGATGGCATAACAAGTAAAGCATCCTAATATGGCATAGTATCTAATCTTCAAGAAACATTCCTTTGATGTGGCTGGTAGTTTGTTACATTGGTTATACAGTATCTATTGACACCTGGAAGGGGAAGACAAACTACACTATAATTAAAAAAATTGTATGCAAACTGTGAGAATGTCTATTGTATGCATGGTAGAATTGGAAGAAGTAATCCAATCATAGCATTAAAACAGGAAGGCATCTGTCCAAACTTGCATACTTTTTTATATATCTTTCAGGTAAATTATAAGTAATGTGTAACTCACTTGTCCTAGCTCTAATGCTGGGCATTGCATCTTTTTTCCCTTGTGACCAGCTCCCTCCGCTCCTGTGCATGTCCGGTTACCATAGTACCTGTTGTGCCCCTCTGATGTCACATGCTTAGGTACCGTACGCCAGCTCAGGTTGAGCCTTCGGGCAGCTTAGTGCCATCTGCAGCTCTACACTCTGTTCTGACTGTCACAAGACAAACAGCTCTGATTTATTTTTGGGCTCAGCTTCACATCTCCAAAAGTCTAATGTCTAACTCAGCTCTGGTAATCTGCATACTCAGTTCTGCTGTGCTCAAGTGCCTGACTGCATACTAGGCACTACTGTTCCATGGTGCCTGCCTGCACACACACACTTCTGTTGTTCACCTGCATACTCACCTCTGCCATTCCATGACCAAAATATAATATTAATATACAGCAGGTGAAATACAGTGGCATATAAAAGTTTGGGCATCCCTGGTCAAAATTAATGTTATTGTGAACAGTTAAGCAAGTTGAAGATGAAATGATCTCTAAGAGGCCTAAAGTTAGAGATGACACATTTTCTTTGTATTTTAGGCAAAAAATATATACAGGGTGGTTCAAAAGTAGGTGGCCAGAAAATAATAACATTTATTTTGATTTATATATAAAATTATATTTACTAACACAAGCATAACATTGACAATTAAATTTTATTCTGAACAATAATACAAAAGCCCTTAAATTTTATCAACGCAGGTGCTCAAACTGTTTTCCATTACAATTTGCACAGCTTTGAAGTCAGCCTCTTACGCTTCAACAAACTTTTTTGCACAAGTCTCTTTGGGTATTAATTTCTTGAAATGCATCTCTTATGAAATTTTACAAATCACTGACACTTTTTGGTTTTCGACTATAAACTTTGTCCTTGAGTACTTCCCAAAAGAAAAAATCCATTGGGGTCAAGTCTGGTGAACGTGCCCGCCAATCAAGTGGGCCTCTTCTGCCAATCCATTTATTAGGAAATGTTTCATCAAGATACTGGCGGACTACTCTTGAATAATGTGGAGGAGCCCCATCTTGTTGGAAATAAAGTCATTTGAATTAGGCTGTTGTTGTAACTGGGGAACAACTTGATTCATTAGAATTTCGAGATACTTATCTCCTGTGACTGTTCCATCAAAAACTATTGGTCCTAAAACACCAAAACTTGAAATACCACCCCAAACATTGACACCAGACTCATTTAGTTGTTGCTCTAATGTTAAATGCATGTTCTCATTATACCAGTAAATACAATTATGTCTGTTAATATGGCCGGATAATTTGAAAGAAGCTTCATCACTCCACATAATGTTATCTAAAATTACTGGATTTTCTTCAATTTCGTTAAGCATAATCTCACTAAATTGCAGCCGCCTGTCTGGATCATCCTCCAACAAACCATGAATTAGACGTGGATGATAAGCTTTCCACCCAATAGATTTCAGGATTCGCATGATAGAAGCTCGTGAAATTCCCAATTTCAAAGAGGCTCTTCTGGTGGACTTTTTTGGACTCTGAACAAATGTTTCAGCAACAAGTTGTTTATTATCTTCTGTACAGACTGTTTTGGGTCGACCAGGTTTTGGAGCATTAAGGATTGAGCCAGTGGCATTGAATTTGTCACGAATGCGGTAAATGGTTTGTCTCTTTGGGGCTTGAGTACCAAATGTTTCAACCCAATTTGCTCTAACGGTTTCAGCATTTTGAGATTTCCAATACTCTGTTAAAATCCATTTTCTTTGATCTGTATTTAAATTATTTGCCATTATGTGTTATCTGAATTATCTGAAAAGAAAACAGATTTGGGGGAGATCTAGCTGTGAAAACTAGATCTGTGAAACTGGCTCAGTTGCCCTTAGCAACTAATCAGATTCCACCTTTCATTTTCCAAAGAGTCTGTGAGGAATGAAAAGTGGAATCTGATTGGTTGCTAAGGGCGACTGTGACAGTTTCACTTTACACCATGTTTGATAAATCTCCCCCTTCATAACCTTATTACACTTTCTGTCTACCTACTTTTGGACCACCCTGTATATTGTCATTTTTTAGATTTTAAAAATTACAAAAAGGAAAATGGGTCGATGCAAAAGTTTGGGCACCCTTGGAGATTTGTGTGCTCAAATAACTTTAACTAAGGTTTCAGACCTTAATTAGCCTTTTAGTGCCATGGCTTGTTCACTATCATTGTTAGGAAAGGCCAGGTGATGCAAATTTCACAGCTTTATAAAAACCCAGCCTCCTCTAACCTTGTGCCAAAAAACAGCAGCTGCCTAGTACTCTGAAAATGAAAATGGTGGAGGTCCACGAAGCAGGAGAAGGCTATAAGAAGATAACAAAGCGTTTTCAAGTTGCCCTTTCCTCGGTTTGAAATGTAATTAAGAAATGGCAGTTAACAGGAATAGTGGAGGTCAAGATAAAGTCTGGAAGACCAAGCAAAATTTCAGTGAAAGCAGGATTGCTAGAGAAGCAAATCAGGACCCCTGCTTGTCTGATAAAGACCTTCAGAAAGATTTAGCAGACTCTGGAGTTGTGGTACATTGTTTTACTATTCAGAGATACCTGCACAAATATGGCCTTCATGGAAGAGTCATCAGAAGAAAACCTCTTCTAAGTCCTCACCATAAAATTCAGAGTCAGAAGCATGCAAAGGAACTTCTAAACCAGCCTGATGCATTTGGGAAACAAGTCCTGTGGACCGATGAGGTTAAAATAGAACTTTATGTCCACAATGATCAAAGGTATGTGTGGGGAAAAAAGGGCACAGAATTTCAGGAAAAGAACATCTCGCCAACCATTAAGCGTGGAGGTGGATCAATCATGCTCTGGGGTTGTGTTGCAGCCAATAGCAAGGGGAACATTTCATGGGTAGAGGTAAGAATGGATTCAATGAAATTTCAACAAATTCTTGGTGCAAATATAGCACCATCTGTAAAAAGCTGAATTTGAAAAGAGGATGGCTTCTACAAATGGATAATGATCCTAAACACTCGTCAAAATCCAAAATAGAGTGCCTGAAAAGGAGCAAGCTGAAGGTTTTACAATGGCCCTCACAGTCCCCTGATCGGAACATCATTGAAAAGCTGTGGCTAGACCTCAAAATAGCAGTGCATGCAAGCTGACCCAGGAATCTCACAGAACTGGAAGAATTTTCCAAAGAAGAATGGATGAAAATTCCTCAAACAAGAATTGAAAGGCTCTTGTCTGGTTTACAAGCTGTGATACTTTCAAAAAGGGGTGCTACTAGGTACTAACCATGCAGGTTGCCCAAACATTTGCATAGGCCCATAGGCCAATTTTGTAATTTTAAAAATGTAAAAGATGAAAATATATATATATATTTTCCTGGCTAAAATACAAAGAAAATGTGTTATCTTTAACTTTAGGCCTTTTAGAGATCATTTCATCTTCAACTTGCCTAACTGTTCACAAAAACAGAAATTTTGACCAGGGGTGCCCAAACTTTTATATGCCACTGTTAGTATTAAACACATCACCAACTTTCTAAGTAAATATATTTCTAAAGATGCCATTGGCATGCAATTTTCACCAGATGTCGTTAACAACCCATCCAATCCACACAGGCAAAGAAATCAAACCATAGATGTCCATAAATTAAATTGTGTGTAATAAGGGGAAATGACACAGGGAAAAGTATTAAATACATTAAGAAAGAGAGGTGCAAAAAGCCATGGAAAGTCATGACACCAGATGAAATCTATCAGTAATTAGAAGGCAATCCTGCCACTTAGTGAAAAATAATATCAGCTGGTTCAAGTGATGGCCTATAAAAAGGTGTCTCATTGCCAAGGTGCCACACAAGAAACATCTCATGATGGGTAAAACCAGTGAGATGTCTCAAGACCTTCACAACCTTATTATTGAAACACATACTGATGGCATTGATTGCAGAAAAATTTCTAAACTACTGGAGATTCCAGTGAGCAATGTTGGGGCCATAATCCAGAAGTGTAAAAAACATAATTTCACCATAAACCGGCCACGACTAGGTGCTCCCCGCAAGATTTTAGACAGAAAAGTGTAAAGAATTATCAGAAGAGTTGTCCAAGACCCAAGGACCACCTGTGGAGAGCTACAGAAAGACCAGGACTCAGCAGGTACAATTATTTCAAACAAAACAATAAGTAATGCATTCAATCTCCATGGCTTGTATGCTCGCTCACCAAGCAAAACTTCATTGCTGAACAAAAAGCTTGTTCAAGCGCATTTAAAGTTTGCTCAACAATATTTAGACAAGCCTGTGAAATACTCGGAGAATATAGTCTGGTCAGACCAAAATTTAACTGTTTGATTGCCATAATACCATATTTGGAGACCAAAAGGCACTGCATATCATTCCAAAAACACCATACCAACAGTGAAGTTTGGAGGTGGGAATATCATGGTGTGGTGCTGTTTTTTAGCATATGGCACTGGCAAACTTCATATGATTGGACGAAGGATGAATGCAGAAATGTACTGAGACATTCTTGATAAAAATCTGCTGCCATCTCCCACGATGATGAAACGAGGGTGGACATTTCAACAAAATAATGATCCCAAAAACACATCCAAGGAAACTCTCAATTGGTTTCACAGAAAATAAATCTGCAAGAATGGCCCAACCAATCACCTGACCTGAATCCAATAGAATTTTATGGAAGGAATTAAAGCTCAGACTTCATAGAAGGAGCCCACAGAACTTTAGGATTTGAAAAGTGTGTGTGTGAAAGAATGGGCCAAAATCACACCTGAGCAATACATGTGACTAGTTTTTCCATACAAGAGGTATCTTGAAGCTGTCATCACCAACAAAGGCTTTTGTACGAAGTGTTAATTAAATTTCAGTAAGCGTGTTCAATACTAATTTATGGACATGTATGGTTTGATTTCTTTGCCTGTGTAGTTTGTATGGGTGGTTACCGACATCTGGTGAGAATTTCATGTCAATAGCACCTTTAGAAATATATTTACTTAGAAAATTGGTGACACATTCAAAACTTATTTCATCCGCTGTATATTAATATTATATTTTGGTCATGGAATGGCAAAGTGGAGTATGCAGGAACTATGCATTGAGGCAGAATCTCTAACAGTGAGCCAAAGGCTGCACTGTTACGTATGAGTGAATTTAGTCAGAATAAAACTTAAATAATATTCTTTACAGGAGATTTTTTCAATGAAAATTTTTAAAAAATAATGGCGCCCAAACAATTTTTATACTCACTGACAGATAGAGAACACAGAATAAACCATTCACATTTTATGATAGTCCAAGCTCATCTCCCCACACACCCTGCACAAATGACCTCTGCATTAATCGGTACGTGTCTAGAAGACTCTCCTATAGAAGTCAATAATTTAGGTCCTGACTATTACTGTATATCATCCATGTGGCTGCTGTAGATCTTGTCTCAAAATGCAGTTAATAGCAACTCAGGCAGAATAGCAATCATCAAAATCACAAATAGGAAATGAAATGAACAATAAACAAAATGAGAAATTAAAAACTTATCAAGTCACCACTTTATACAGAGCATCATTCTATCATTCAAGCTATCATTAACTTCTGGTACCTTTCCTTCTGCTTTCAAACATTCCACAATCACACCTATACTCAAGAAACCATCCCTCAACCCGACCTCTATATCCAGCTATCGTCCCATATTGCTGCTCCCATTGGCCTTCAAACTCTGAACTTTCCTTCCACTTCTCATCTAACCCACTCTTTGACAACCTACAATCAGGCTTCCATCCCCACCACTCCACTGAAATTACGGTAATCAAAATGACTAACAATTTACGTACTGCCAAAGCTAACAGACAATTCTCTATACTTCTCCTTCTAGACCCATCCTCTGCCTTCGACATAGTCGACCACTCCCTCCTACTACGCCTCCTCTCTTCCCTTGGCGTCAAAGACTTAGTCCTTTCCTGGATCTTCTCATACCTTCCTAATCGCACATTTAGTGCCTCCCATTTCCATACTACCTCCTCATCCCACCTCTCTATGTTGGTGTCCCTCAAGGCTCCATCTTGGAGCCCCTACTCGTCACCATCTATACCTTTGGCCTTGGACAACTTATCAAGACTCCGGACTTACAGTTCAATCTATACGCTGATGACACTCAGATCTACCTCTCTGGCGCTGTTCTCACCTCTCTGCTGTCCAGAATCTCAGAGTGTTTTTATCAGCCATATTTTCCTTCTTCTCATCATGCTTCCCAAAGCTCAATGTGGACAATACTGTACTCATCATATTTCCTCCATTTCTAACACCACTAACCGAACTATCTATCAGAATAAATGTCATCACAGTTTCCCCTTTACTGGAAGTCTGCTGCCTCGGAGTAACCCTGTACTCTGGCCTGTCCTTCAAACCGTAAACCAAACTCTTACTACCTACTGCCACCTCCAATTCAAATATATTTCCAGAATCCGTCTTCTCCTCAACCCTGAATTTACCAAAATGTTAGTGCATGTCCTCATCATCTCCTGCCTCCACTACTGCAATATCCTCCTCTGTGGCCTCCCTGCTAACTCTCTCGCACCTATCCAGTCTGTCTTTAATTCAGCTGCCAGACGAATCCATTTCTCCATTTTACAAATCCATTCATTGGCTCCCAATTCCATACTGTATTCAGTACAAACTACTAACATTGACCTACAAAGCCGCCATAATCTGTCTCTTCCATATATACTAATCTTCCAATATCTTCCCACATGTAATCTCTGGTCCTCCCAAGACCTCCTTCTGGCCTCCACTCTTATAAGTTCCTCATCCAATCACCTCCAAAACTTCCCCTGAGTATCCCCCCATTCTCTGGAATTCTGTGCCCCAACATGTCCGATTATCCAATACATTCAGAACTTTCAGACGGAACTTGGAAATGCATCTCTATAAAGCAAACCTGTCAGCAGGATTTTGCTAAGTAAACTACAGGCAGTGTCATGTTGGGGTTGCTGCACTGATTACTATGATACCTGAGGTGAAGAAATCCGACTTGTGGTTCTTGTGTGATCAGTGCATATATGCTCGTGCTCTGGGGCGGGACTATAGGCAGAGTCTTTCCTTGGTGTTCTAGGCCAGATCAGCAAGACCTGGCCACAGGCCGCCCCTATCTGTCTCTCTAACTGGCTGTCTTGATGATGAGGAACATACTTGTGCTTCGGGGCGGCCTGTAAGCATCTGGCTGATCTGGCCTAGAGCACCAGGATAAGACCCTACTTATGACGCACCCCTGGGCCTGTATCGCGCAGCGTTGCGCACGCGGGAGCTTACCCGGAGCCGGATCTGTTGAGGGTTGTAGTCTCGTGGCGGTGACCCGGTCCGTGGCCAGGGAGTCAGACTAAGTGGCGCTGTATTAGCGGTAGATGTTGTACGACTACGCCACCCGTTGATGCAGCGAAGGAGCTGCCGCTGCAGGGCAGACCGCTGAGGCCGGTGGTAGGATTGTGCAGCGTGATAGTATCACCCCCAACGGGAGGGGTATGGCCTCAGGGCAGCCGACGTGGATGATGGGGGTAGCAGGAACCACTCGGAGACGGTACGGTGTAGTTCAGGGTCTTTACTGGTGACAAAGATAGACCCTCCCGGAGTACTGCTAGCGATTGGGGCCTGGTCAGTCCTTGAGCAGATGGGATCTCCCCTGGCCAGGCGGAGTTGTAGGTCTCCCAAACTAACTGTACTCTTCTGGCTACCTTGCTAGAGGCGGGTATAAGTAGCCCACGTCCCTGAGTGTACCGTGTGGTGCTCACCCGTATGGCCGGTGACTCGGGGCCTTCTAGTAGCTTCCGCTCCACGACGGCGGTGCTGGTCCCACGCGTGTGACCGTGCCTTCGGGTTTCTTGACCAGAGGACCTGAAATCCCCTGCCGGGCGGTTTCTGCTGCTGGGTAAGAGTTAGTCCCCACAGCCTCGGACTCCGGGTCCGGTGATAGCTTCTCAGTCAGGGCGAGCTCTGCAGCTGCCAGCCCCTGACTCCTTGTAGCACTGCGCCCACAGAGCTCCTGATGTTCTTTTCCTATATCTGCTTCTCTTCTCTGTCTCTACTCCTTCTCTACTCTCTAACCCTGCCTCAGCCCTAGGTTTATATAGGGGAAGTTCTTCCCCTCCCAGGACTGGGCAGGAGGTGTGGCATGCACAGGATCCCTGACCAAGAGACCTCCCACCTGCTCTCAGACATAACATTGCTGTTACTGTGGAAACCAGACCCCTGGGGTGCCACATTCCCCCCTAGTGAAATTTAGTACTCCGGGACTAAACATATTTTTAAACATAACAAGGTATAAACAATAATAGTACAATAAGAAAAACATATAAAGATGGTCACGGCGTGTCCGCAACCGGGTGCAGTTTTTGAAGAAAAGCAAGGTGTCCATTTCACCAAAACAGGGAGACGTAACCAGGTAGGGGTCTGTCCTGCCCCGAGTCCTTAACAGTCTTTAGTCCATTCCTAGGTTACGCTCCAACCATGTACAAGGATTCCCGGTAAATCCACCAAGGACTCCTATAAATAACTAGAAACACATAATTATACACAAGCAACAAGAAAAACAGGTAACCACAAATAAAACAATTTATACACTTCAAATCCTCCAACGTGCGGGTAACTGGCCTCTAGTGGCCCTAGTGGACCTTCGGAGCTGAATGTCTAGCCCTGAACTACAGGGTGTAGGAGCTGTCAAGGGTAAACTGGGCAGCTGTCTACCGGCTCTTTGGCTCACTAGGGGTACGGCAGGCTCACTATATGCAGAGGGTTGATCCTCCTGTTCTGCTTGTGTGGAGTCTTCTGCCTCCTGGACCGGCTGCTCTTCCAGCTCTACCTGTTGCTCCATAGGCACTTGGGATGCTGGTTGGAGGAACGTGAGGACGGGTACCACAACTGCACCATTGACTTGAGTCCAGGACCGAGGGAAGTCTCCGAGCACAGTACTAACCATATCTTCCCTTTCCTCTACGGGTCGATGGTCTTCTTGTTCCTCTTCAGGGTTCCGTAGCTGTTCAGGACACTTCTTCAGGTGATCCCGGGATACAATGGCTATGGTCTCCCCTCCGTCTTTACTGATGGTACAGACTTTCGGGTTCTCGTGGCTTGAGGGCAGTACGGTGTACGGGTCCTTCTCCCACTGGTCGTCCAACTTGTGGAGCCGTCTTTTCCTCTTCAAGACCTGCTCTCCGGGTACCAGGGGAACAGCGGGAGCATACTGGTTGTAAGTTTTCTCTTGTCTTTCCCTAGCCTGACAGAGACTTCGCTCCACGCTCTCCTGTACTTTCCGGTACTGCCGCTGCCTCTCTGTGTCCCAGTCTGCTTCTGGTGAAGTGTCCTCGGGTGTCAGGACTCCCATTTCCAGGTCAACAGGTAACTTACCAGGTCTCGCCCTCATTAGGTAAGCCGGGGTACAGTTGGTGGAACCTACCGGGATGTGGTTGTATAGGTCCACTAGATCGGGCAGCTTCTCAGGCCACAGACTGCGTTCTTCCAGGGGCAACGTTTTCAGGAGATCCATTACCACCTGGTTCATTTTCTCACAAAGTCCATTAGTTTGCGGATGATAGGGTGTCGTCCTTATCTTCCGGCAGCCATACAGATTGCAGAATTCCTGGAAGACCTCCGCTTCAAAGGCAGGTCCCTGGTCCGTCAGCACTTGGTCCGGGTACCCGTGTGGACGGCAGAAGTGCTGCTGGAAGGCTCTAGCTGCTGTTTGAGCCGTTAAGTCCTTAACGGGGACGACAACCAAGAACCGGGAGTAATGATCCACAATGGTTAACGCGTAGACGTAGCCACTTCTGCTTGGGGTCAGTTTTACATGATCCAAGGCTACCAGTTCCAACGGCTGCCGGGTGACGATGGACTGCAGGGGAGTCTTCTGGCTGGCACGGTCCTTCCTTCTTAGGTTGCACGGGCCACAGTCTCTGCACCACCTCTCGATGGTTCCCCTCATGCCTACCCAGTGGAACCGCCCACGCAGCAGGAACTCCAGCTTCTTCCATCCGAAGTGTCCAGCCCCGTCGTGGTATGCCTCCATCACCATGGCTGCGTCTCTCCGTGGCACCACTACTTGCCAGATTAGTTCATGCGTCCGGGAGTTAACCATTCTGCGGCACAACTTCCCCTTGTAAAGGAACAGTCGACTCTTCTCAGCCCACAGTTGCTTGGCTTCCTCCGGAGCGTCTGGGTCAAGGCGAGCCTCTGGCCGAGTCAGCATCTCCTTTACCAGCCGGACGGCAGGGTCACTGTCTTGCGTTTCCTCCCAGTTGTAGTGAGGCAAGGGGTTAAACGTAGCGGCTTGCTTACTCCTTACCCGATGGGAATACTGGATAGTCCCATGACGGTGGAACGCGGGGAGTTCGACTTCTTCCAGTCCCTCTGGATCTTCTCCTACGTCCGGTAGGTTTGGCATCCTGGACAGGGCGTCCGCGTTGGTATTGGAGCGTCCTGCCCGGTATTTGATTGTGAACTCGTAGTTGGACAGACGGGCCATCCATCTCTGCTCTAGGGCACCGAGTCTTGCCGTGTCCAGGTGTGTCAACGGGTTGTTATCTGTGTACACGGTGAACCGGGAAGAAGCGAGGTAGTGCTTAAAGCGTTCGGTGACTGCCCACACCACTGCCAGGAACTCTAGCTTAAATGAGCTGTAATTCTCAGGGTTTCTTTCGGTGGGTCGCAGTTTTCGGCTAGCGTAAGCGATTACTCGTTCTTTCCCCTGCTGGATCTGGGACAGTACGGCTCCTAGCCCGATGTTACTTGCGTCGGTGTAGAGGATAAAGGGCTGGCTGTAATCAGGGTACGCCAGGATTTCATCCCCCGTGAGGGCCATCTTCAGCTGGCGGAAGGACTCTTCTTCTAACTTCTCCCATTTGAAGGGCGGCTTCTGGTTCTTGGCCTTCCGGGACTGGCCTATCAGGAGGTCCTGCATAGGAGCTGCCTTTTTGGTGAAACCGGGGATGAATCTGCGGTAATAGCCTACCAACCCGAGGAACTGCCGCACTTCCTTTACACTGGAGGGACTTGGCCATTCCTTAATTGCGGTGATCTTATCAGGGTCGGGAGCCACTCCGTCAGCGCTCACCACGTGTCCCAGGTACTGCACCTTTGGTTTCAAGAGGTGACACTTGGAGGGTTTTACCTTTAAGCCGTAGCTTGCCAGAGCTTCGAACACTTCCGCCAGGTGTTTCAGGTGGTCCTCATAAGTCTTGGAATATACGATGACATCGTCCAGGTACAAGAGGACCGTCTCGAAGTTTCTGTGGCCCAGACAGCACTCCATTAATCGTTGGAAGGTTCCCGGTGCGTTGCAGAGTCCGAACGGCATGCAGGTAAACTCGCTAAGTCCCATCGGGGTGGTGAATGCGGTCTTCTCCCGGTCCGCCTCTGCTACAGGAACCTGCCAGTACCCGCTAGTGAGATCCAAGGTAGAGAAGAAGTTAGCAGATCTTAAAGCAGCCAAAGACTCCTCTATCCTTGGTAAGGGGTACGCATCCTTGTGTGTGATACGGTTAATTTTCCGGTAATCTACACACATCCTCATGGTGTTGTCTTTCTTTTTGACTAAGACTAGTGGAGCTGCCCAGGGGCTACAGCTATCCCTGATCACCCCAGCCTCCTTCATGTCCCTAAGCATCCCCTTGGCGTGTTGGTAGTGTGCAGGGGGTACGGGTCGATACCTCTCTTTTATAGGAAGATGGTCTCCCGTGGGGATGTGGTGTTCTACCCCTTTGACTCGCCCGAAGTCTAACGGGTGTTTACTAAACACTCTCTCGTACTCTTGAACCACCCGATAGACTCCCTGTTTCTGGTGTGAGGGAGTGGAGTCAGTACCCAAATGTAGTTGCTGACACCAGTCCTCCATTGTTTCCTTAGAGCCGTTACCTTCCTCCGGGGAAGATGGAGGCAAGGGCTCCACGGACTGTATGGAATTTTGATTGATGGTATACAATTTGGCTAGCGTGGCATACCGGGGCAGGTACACTTCCCTCTTCCCGATATTTATTATGCGAACGGGCACCCTCCCATGGCGTACATTGACCACCCCCCGTGCTGTCAAAATGGTGGGCCTACTGTCTGAGTAAACTGGTTCTACCATTGCCTGGTAATCTCTACCTCTCAGACCAATAGCTGCCCGGCACCAAATCATCATTTCACTTTTTGGGGGCATGGCAATAGGGAAAGGGTCACACATTCTTACGCTACCAATCTCACCACCGGAGAGTTCTATCTGTTGCCGTCGCATCAGTGCCCGGATCTCTTTCTGGAGCACTCGCTGCTGGCCGGAGCTGGCGTTCTTGGCAACCTGTTGTAAAAGGAAAATCACCTCTGCAAGACAATTTTCAATTACATTAGTTCCTAGAGTTATCTTTGGGTGACTCTCGTGTTTATCAATGTCTACAATGATCAGTCCCTGTGCTGCCAGTTCGACTCTACCGATTTTAATGGTCACCTCTTTAAATCCAATCTGTGGCACGGGCTGACCATTGCTGGCGATGATACTCAAGTCGTCGTCAGGGTAGCGGGTGATATCCGAGTCATTCCAGTACTGCTTGAAGAGCACGTACGGGATAGTGGTGACCTGTGACCCGGTGTCCAATAGGGCACTCATAGGGATGCCATCCAGTACCACAGGCAAGACTGGACGTCCTCCCACATATCTGTCGCGCCAGTTCGATGGGCCTGATGATCTTTTTCCTGGGGGTTGGCCCTCTACCCCAGGTTGTGCCAGTTTAAAGGACAGTACCTTGCCATATGTCCGGGTTAATTGCAGCGGCGGCAGATGGGTTGTCCGTCCTCGTTGTATCGGTCGCTGGGTCTTCCTCTGGCCGGTGGGGTCCTCCTTGGTCGACGCCACGGGATGTCCTCCGGTCCGGATGCCAGCTGGATCTTCCCTGGAGTGGAAACCTGTAAAGACTGCACAGTTCGGGTTAGCGCAGCAACGCTTTTAGCTAGCTCTTGGACCTGATGGTGCAGGTCTGGAGCCGGGTCATTGTTCAAAGCCTGCGCATCAGCTCCCACAGGCCCTGCCGACAAGGGCGCCGCCTCCTGGTGGTAAGTGGTAGTGGGGCGTCTGTGGGTCACAACACCACCTGGTGCTGGTTCTCGGAGCACCCGGATGGCTCTGTCCTTGAACTGTGCAAATCCCAGATGAGGGTCCTGTAAGGCCATTGCCCGCAACTGGGTTCGGTGGGCATTGCAATATAAACCCTCTATAAATTGTTCAGTCAACAGCCTGTCCTCGTCTCCCACGCCGTCAGGGTCGGTCTGCTTAATGGCTCTCAGGGCCTCTTGTAGGTTCAGGGCATAGTCCCTTATACTCTCATGTGCCCGCTGTTTGCACCCGTAGAATCTAAGCTTGATCTCGGTTGAGGTGCGGGTATCAAAGGTGTCCCTCAGCCGGGTTAGTATCTCTGCGACAGTCCTCCTCCCAGGTGGCCAGGACTTTACCTCCCTTTGGGCTGCCCCGGTTAATTGGGCCACGAGGATGCTCACTTTTTGCTCCTCTGTGAGGGGATACACCTGGAAGAGGCTATCCAGCTTTTCTCTAAAGTCATGCACGGTATGTGACTCCCCTGAGTACTGGGGTAGCCAGGCTGCCCCCGGGATATAGGGCATGGTGAAAGGCATGACCGCAACAGCGGTGGCGCTGGCGGGGGTTGAAGCGGTGAAGCTCTCCTCCGTATCCGACATCCTTCTCCCCCCTAGTGGACCGTGGCCTACCTTGCGATGATCCTCTTCCGTAGGCCGCGGCTCCGCAGTGGATCGTCAGGGTTGAGGACCTTCCGTCGCGCTCCTGTGACGTCGGCGTCTGCTGGGCTCCTTCCAGGACCTTACGCAACGTCCGGACGTGAGGCGGGGCTTCAGTTTCTCGCGCGCTTTCGGAGTCCACGCCCCTCTTCTTCCCGCGCGGCGTCCTCAAGATGGCGTCCAATGGCGGGAAAACTCCACGGCTGGCGGGAAGAAGGCCGAAGATGGCGCCGAATGGCGGGAAAACTCCACCGATGGCGGGAAGGAAGCGGAAGATGGCGCCGGATGGCGGGAATCTTCACCACAGGTAAGTTTGAACAGTCTTTTTCAGGCACGCAGTACCCGGTGGTTGCGGGCACGAGATCCTGCCGACTACGCCAAAAGTTGACGCACCCCTGGGCCTGTATCGCACAGTGTTGCGCACGCGGGAGCTAACCCGGAGCCGGATCTGTTGAGGGTTGTAGTCTCGTGGCGGTGACCCGGTCCGTGGCCAGGGAGTCAGACTAAGTGGCGCTGTATTAGCGGTAGATGTTGTACGACTACGCCACCCGTTGAATGCAGCGAAGGAGCTGCCGCTGCAGGGCAGACCGCTGAGGCCGGTGGTAGGATTGTGCAGCGTGATAGTATCACCCCCAACGGGAGGGGTATGGCCTCAGGGCAGCCGACGTGGATGATGGGGGTAGCAGGAACCACTCGGAGACGGTACGGTGTAGTTCAGGGTCTTTACTGGTGACAAAGATAGACCCTCCCGGAGTACTGCTAGCGATTGGGGCCTGGTCAGTCCTTGAGCAGATGGGATCTCCCCTGGCCAGGCGGAGTTGTAGGCCTCCCAAACTAACTGTACTCTTCTGGCTACCTTGCTAGAGGCGGGTATAAGTAGCCCACGTCCCTGAGTGTACCGTGTGGTGCTCACCCGTATGGCCGGTGACTCGGGGCCTTCTAGTAGCTTCCGCTCCACGACGGCGGTGCTGGTCCCACGCGTGTGACTGTGCCTTCGGGTTTCTTGGCCAGAGGACCTGAAATCCCCTGCCGGGCGGTTTCTGCTGCTGGGTAAGAGTTAGTCCCCACAGCCTCGGACTCCGGGTCCGGTGATAGCTTCTCAGTCAGGGCGAGCTCTGCAGCTGCCAGCCCCTGACTCCTTGTAGCACTGCGCCCACAGAGCTCCTGATGTTCTTTTCCTATATCTGCTTCTCTTCTCTGTCTCTACTCCTTCTCTACTCTCTAACCCTGCCTCAGCCCTAGGTTTATATAGGGGAAGTTCTTCCCCTCCCAGGACTGGGCAGGAGGTGTGGCATGCACAGGATCCCTGACCAAGAGACCTCCCACCTGCTCTCAGACATAACATTGCTGTTACTGTGGAAACCAGACCCCTGGGGTGCCACACTTACAGTCCCGCCCAGGGGCACAAGCATATCATTAACTCAGAACTGCAAACACTGATTACACAAGAACCACAGGACGGATTTCTTCACCTCAGGTATCATATTAATCAGTGCAGCAGCCCCAACATGACAATGCCAGTAGTTTATGCAGCATAATCCTGCTGACAGATTTGCTTTAAGAAAGCTTACGGCCTGCAATGACCCACTTCACCACCACCAGAGCTGCCGCAATCTCCCTAACCTACTGTCTCCTTCCTCATTATCCTGTAGACTGTAAACCCGTGAGGGCAGGGTCCCCTGTACCAGTCTGTCATTGTTAGCTTGCTCATTGTAATTTATATTTTTAATTTGTATGTAACCTCTTCTTATGTACAGCACCATGGAATTCATGATGCTATATAAATAAATAAAAATAATAATAATCTGTTTTTTTGGGGGTAATACATTCCCTTTATGTTAAATTGGTCTGCCCCTTTAATAGTCTCTATGCAGCATATCTCCAAAAGAATAATTACCAGGAGTTCAATAGCATAATGCATTGAATATTGACAGCACTGTACACTAGAACTTCTGTAATTGAATCTTTAATCTCTGGGGCAAAAAGTGGCAATGACAGAGAATCAGCAGCCATCGCTGCCGGTAAAAACCACAAACATTAACACCACAATGCCTAATGTGAAAGGAATACTGCAAACCAGCAGAGGCTCATGTAGCATCATGACCTCATCACTATCAATACAGAAATGACATCATCAGGTGCTAAAGGGCTTCTGAAGGGACTTTCATTTATAACATTACCTTTATCTTGTTCAATGAATGTTGCTCATAAAAAAGCTCTGAAAAGCCCAAAGGACTGATTATCGCTGGTTCAGACACTACAGGAGAACTAATCACACTTCGGCAGGTTCCCAGACAGAGGACATATTGATGTATTAAATCTATGCTGATGCTTTTTAGGACAAGAGTTTTTGGCTTTGCGCCTCCTGTCATATGTTGATTTGACAAGATCTGAAATGCAGTTTCTGTGTGCTTGGTCTGTTGTTCAGATTATCAAGAAGCATACTGTCATTTACAGAGTTTGTGAAGCTGAAGAATAGATAGATCCAATAATACACAGAAAGGGCTCAGTAAAGTATAACGTTAGGCTGCCCTAAAGCCCCCGTCTCACATAGCGAGATCGCTAGCGAGACCGCTGCTGGGTCACGGTTTTGGTGACGCAACAGCGACCTCACCAGCGATGTCGCTATGTGTGACACTTTGCAACGATCAGGCCCCTGCTGTGAGGTCGCTGATCGCTGCAAAGTGTTCTGGACCATTTTTTGGTCGTTGCCCTCCCGCTGGTCAGCACACATCGCTGTGTGTGACCAGCGGGAGCAGCGATCAGGCTGGTAACCATGGTAAACATCGGGTTACTAGGGGCACACGCGCACCTAGTAACCCGTTGTTTATCATGATTACCACTCTGCTACAGTGAGCGGAAGGTTACCGCTCACTTTAGCAGGCTCGTAACCATGATAAACATCGGGTTACTAGGGGCACAGGCGCACCTAGTAACCCGTTGTTTATCATGGTTACGAGCCTGCTAAAGTGAGCGGTAACCGCTCACCGTAGCAGAGTGGTAACGATGATAAACAATGGGTTACTAGGTGCGCATGTGCCCCTAGTAACCCGATGTTTACCATGGTTACCAGCCTGCTCCTGCTTCAGCTGGCTCGTGTGTCCATTTGTCCGTGTGTCCATTTTTACCATCAGTGTCATCAGTATTTTTCACAGATGGGTAAATGAATTAAAATGCTTTTCTTCTCATTTTCAATGTTAAAATAAGACAGCACATGGATTGTACACAGATGTCATCCGTGTGCTGTACGTGTTTTTCACGGACCCATAGACTTGTATTGGCACTTTTCATCCGTGATACTGGAAAAAAACGAACATGTTTCCATGAGTTTTGTAGGGACACACGGTCCTTGAAAAAACACAGTTATGTGAATAGCACCGTAGATTACAAAAGGTACAACATATACATGCAACACGGACGTCTGAATGAGGCCTAAGGTTTAGGCTAGGCTGCTGGGCGCACCTCTAAATTCTGATATTAGTGAAATAATAAATTAGACAGGTACAATTGTCATTGTCCTGTCTGAATCTAAAGTCAACTTACAGTCTATAACTACATGTCACGGGTGTATCAAGTGTGACAGTCGCTCTGGATCCGGCTGTAGAAGGTCACTGCGATTGGCATTGCAGACACATTCTTGATCCTCTCATCTCTGTAGCGTAGTGAAATCCTTCTCCCTTTAGGACCCAGCAGGGACTTCCACCTTCTGCTGCTAATTGACACACCCTTACTTGGTAGTTAAAAACTCTGTGTCTCCAGATAGTCGCCGGTGATAGTTCTATGTTCCTCTGTCTATGCCTGGAGTGCTAGTAGTCGGGTAGCTTCTTCTTGGACTTCCCTTGGAGGATAGTTGGCGTTATCTCTCTGGTGTCTCTACAAGCTAAGTGTCTCCCCTTTGTTTGTTTACCTTGTTGTCTTTAGTTACAGTGGGGCCTGACTAGTGTTCACCCCATCACCTCCCTACCTAGGGCCTAGCTCTAGGGACATTCAGGGATTCGGTTTCCTGTTGGCAATAGGTGCAGAACCTATAAAGGGATGATAGGGTAGGCAGGGTGATATTAGATCTGCCTAGTGGTCTCCACTCCCCCTTCCCCTAGTTGTTGGGCTTCCTTCCCCCTCTTCCCGTCGTTGTACACTTGTTCCTTCCCTCGCCTTGCATGACACTACATCATGCATAAAATTAATATGCACGTTCAGTCAAACCAAATATTAATGGTAGTGGAGGAAAAAAAAACAATAAACAATCAGTAAATTAAATGTCTTTCAGTAACCAATTGTAGCATATTATACAAAAGGGCATCAATAGGATAAATCAAATCTAAATGCAGTCACAAAATGGTCCAAGGTCTCAGACAAATCTAAAAGGGCAAATGCACTTTTAAATAATTTTTGACATTTTGTAGCTTTAGTTCAGTAGTATTAACCAAGGGGCATAATCACTTAGCTTTTCCTCGAGCATAAGGAGCTGTATGTGCTCAGTTAAAGGTTTATGGCCAAGATTGATCAAAGTGATTATGCCAGAATTCTGGTGTAAATCACTTTGAAAAGTTGCAAAATCTTTGTGCTACTTTTTTGTTTTTTGTGCTACTTTTGGTGTTTTTACGCTAGTATCACCCAGGTGCACCAAAAAGGTTTTAGGTGAGGCGAGGCGTGTTATGGACATGACACCACAGCTCATCTATTTCAAGTCGAACTGTGTCATTCCTTATACTGGAAGTCTTACTCCAGTCCCTGACTAGAGTAAGATTTGTGGCAAGATGCACAGAGGCGCACGCCACTTGTCAGACGCCCCTGATTCATTAAGAGGTGTGCATCTCTTAAAGAATCAGGCGCATCTGACTCCAGCATGCCTCTTCATAAAGACTGGCATGAAGATTGTCGGGTTTGATGAATCGGAGCTTATGAATCTGTAAACTGCTCTGCTTGCACTCGAGGATAAACTGAGCACTTCAGCCCCTTGGATTAAGCGATCTGTGGGACTCCCAGTACTTGGACGCCAATCAGTCAATACTAAACTATATGTTTGGCTAATCAATATCATAAAAGACAGGTAGTGAAAGGTTTAATGGGTTAGTCCCATGTTATTTTTCATGTGTAACATACAGGGGTGGATTAAGAGTAGCAAGGGCCCCAGGCAGTTTAGAAGGCGCGGGCCCCTCCCCCCCCCACACACACACACACCTGATGTATCACATGTCACATGATCCCCTGTGATAGATCATGTGATAGTTCACATGAAATTAATTTGGCACAATATTAATTATAATAATTTTCTTTAGGCTGTGTGCCCACTATGCGTTTTTAAGCGTTTCCGCAGCGGCAATTCCGCTGCAGAAATGCTTAAAAAATGCATGGTAGAAGATCTGCCATGTTCCCCAAAGATAATCCGCATGTGCTGTGCACATGCTGTGGAAATTATCGCTGCGGATTATCATTGCGGAAAAATCCGCAGCATTCCCAATTATTTTGCGGAAGCGCGACGTTTTCGCCGCCATTGACTTGCATTGGAAGGCATGGAATCCGCATCACTGCATCTGTACATGTGGATTCCATGCGTTTCAATGTGCGGATGGTACCCGGGTCTGGAGAAGAGGAGACTCTCCTCCAGACCCGGTTACCATAGAACCTGTAAAAAAAGAATAAAATAAAAAATAAATATTATACTTACCTTCTGATGGCCCCCAGTGTCTTCATCCGATGCATCCTGGCTTTCCGGCAGCTCGCGATGGTCTGAAAAGGACCTGCCGTGACGTCATTTAGTCATGTGACGGGTCACGCGACCGCTGACGTCGGCAGGCCATCAGAAGGTAATTATATATTTATTTTTTACCATTCTTTCGGTCACACTATATAAATCCATGCCGTTTGCATTGATTTATATAGTGTGACCAAGTTGTCAAGCACTTTCCAAGTGATGCTAAAATCGCTTGGAAAGCGCTTGTCAACCCGCATGCGGAAATGCATGTGAAGAACGCTTCACATTCGCATGTCCCTGGCAGGAAAACGCATGTACAATCCGCATGTATAATCCACATGCGTTTTTTCTGTCAGGGGAGATGCAGAAACGCTCAAAAAAAATACGGAGCATTTCTGCATCGTGGGCACATTAATTGTATGACTCAATATTGAGCACACGTAGCCATCTATACACGGCGGGAGGCCGTACGGCACCATCTATAAACAGCGGGAGGCAGGGCCGGCTCCAGGTTTTTCTGGGCCCCGGGCGAAAGAGTCTCAGTGGGCCCCTTTAACACATACCTCGATTCATGATGCAGAGGTACGGCGGAGAAATATATATATATATATACATATATATATATATATATATATATATATAGTACAATGCAAAGATTTCAGTTCTTACATTACATGAGTGATATCTATTGTAAATTCCACAATAGCTCAGAAACCGGTGAATCGCTCCACACAGAATACTGGCCCCCATATAAGACTCCATACGGAATACTGGCCCCCATATAACACTTCATACGGAATACTGGCCCCCATATAAGGCCCCATACGGAATACTGGCCCCCATATAAGGCCCCATAAGGAATACTGGCCCCCATATAAGGCCCCATACGGAATACTGGCCCCCATATAAGGCTCCATGCGGAATACTGACCCACATATAAGGCTCCATGCAGAATACTGGCCCCCATATAAGGCTCCATGTGGAATACTGGCCCCCATATAAGGCTCCATACGGAATACTGGCCCCCATATAAGGCTCCATACGGAATACTGGCCCCCATATAAGGCTCCATACGGAATACTGGCCCCCATATAAGGCCCCATACGGAATACTGGCCCCCATATAAGGCTCCATACGGAATACTGGCCTCCATATAAGGCTCCATACGGAATACTGGCCCCCATATAAGGCTCCATACAGAATACTGGCCCCCATATAACGCTCCATACAGGATACTGGTCCCCTTATAAGGCTCCATACAGGATACTGGCCCCCATATAACGCTCCATACAGGATACTGGTCCCCTTATAAAACTCCATACAGGATACTGGCCCCCATATAACGCTCTATACAGGAAACCGGTCCCTTATAACGCTCCATACAGGATACCGGTCCCCTTATAACGCTCCATACAGGATACTGGCCCCCATATAATGCTGCATGCAGGCTGTTACCCCCCACATAATGCCCCATACAGGCTGGCCCCCCCTTATAATGCACCATGCAGGCTGTTACCCCCCACATAATGCCCCATACAGGCCCCCCCTTTTAATGCTGCATGCAGGCTGTTACCCCCCACATAATGCCCCATACAGGCTGCCCCCCCCTTATAATGCTCCATGCAGGCTGTTCCCCCCCACATAATGCACTATGCAGGCTGCCCTCCCCCTTTATAATGCCCCATGCAGGCTGTTCCCCACCTTCTAATGCCCCATGCAGGATGTCACCCCCCCCCCTCTTTATAATGCCCCATGCAGGATGTCCCCCCCTCTCTTTATAATGCCCCATGCAGGATGCCCCCCCACTCTCTTTATAATGCTCCATGGAGGATGCCACCCCCCCTTCTCTTTATACTGCCCCATGCCTCCATACATTAAAAAAAAAAAATCAAATACTCACCTCCCTTCTCCTCACCTGCTACCTGCTGCCCGCTGCCCGCTGCTCGGGTCCGAACTCCAGCGTTGTCGGCGTCTTCCCGCTCAGCGCTCCCTGTGACGGCTCAGGGGAGGGCGCGGTGTAAAGACGTCACCGCGCCCTCTGACCTGAGACGTCACAGGGAGCGCAGAGCAGGAAGACAGCTGATCTGCGGAGGCACGGGGAGAGGTAAGTATCCAGCTGCCGGGGCCCTGAGCAAGCGGCGGAGAAGGGCGGGCGCTGACACCGCTCTACTCCGCCCATAGCCCAGCGGGGTGCGCGACCGTCAGTGGGCCCCTCTGCCTGCTCAGGGCCTCGGCATTTGCCCGGGTGCGCCGGGTGCTGACGCCGGCCCTGGCGGGAGGCCGCACAGTGCTATCAATGCACAGCAGGAGGCTGCACATAGCCATCTATAGACAGCAGGAGGCCGCACATAGCCATCTATACACAGCGGGAGGCCACACATAGCCATCAATACACAGCAGGAGGCCGCACGTAGCCATCTATACACAGCGGGAGGCCGCACGTAGCCATCTATACACAGCGGGAGGCCGCACGGAGCCATCTATACACAGCGGGAGACTGCACGGCGCCATCTATACACAGCGGGAGGTCGCACGTAGCCATCTATACACAGCGGGAGGCCGCACGGCGCCATCTACACACAACAGGAGGCCGCACGTAGCCATCTATACACAGCAGGAGGCCGCACGGAGCCATCTACACACAGCAGGAGGCCACACGTAGCCATCTATACACAGCGGGAGGCCGCACTTAGCCATCTATACACAGCGGGAGGCCGCACGGTGCCATCGACACACAGCAGGAGGCCGCACGTAGCCATCTATACACAGCAGGAGGCCGCATGGCGCCATCTATACACAGCAGGAGGCTGCACGGCGCCATCTATACACAGCGGGAGGCCGCACGGTGCCATCTATACCCAGCGGGAGGCTGCACGTAGCCATCTATACACAGCGGGAGGCCGCACAGTGCCATCTATACACAGCAGGAGGCCGCACGTAGCCATCTATACACAGCAGGAGGCCGCACATAGCCATCTATATACAGTGGGAGACCACACGGCGCCATCTATACACAGCAGGAGGCTGCACGGTGCCATCTATACACAGCAGGAGGCCACACGTAGCCATCTATACACAGCAGGAGGCCGCACGGCGCCATCTATACACTGCAGGAGGCCGCACGGCACCCCCCCCAGAGACAGCGGGAGGCCGCACGCAGTCACGCACACACAAACATATACAGACATACACGCATAAACACATTTGAAACACAAAAATACATATAAACAGACATCACACAATAATATCTGCCTGCACTCACACACTCTCACATACTCTCACACACTCTCACACACTCTCTCACACTCTCACCATCCCCCGGCTCAGCTCCAGTTCTCCTGCTCTTCTCTGGTGCAGCAGTGCAGGCCGGGCGCGCACTGCGTGACATCACAGCTAGGAGACACGGCCGCGCACAGGGCCGTGTCTCCTAGCAGTGACGCGGCCGGGCCAGCACAGGGAAGTTAACAGCTGCAGTGCTGGCCAGACCGAAGAAGAAGTAGCGGCAGTGTGCCGCTGCTGGGGGAGCGGTCCGGGGGCCCCCCGCCACTGTCTGCCGGTATGTGCCGCGGCGCCGCACATATAATGAGGGCAATCTGGCCATAGGCACCCCGGAGCCCCGGACTCCTGGAGGCCCGGGGCCCCGGGCGGTAGCCCAGATTGACCTCATTATACAGTAATCCGCCTATGGTAACATAGAAAAGTGCTTGTAAATAAAAGCTATTTGTATTTTTCTTTTTACTAAAAAAAATCTCTCTCTGTTCTCAAGAACAGACTGATTTTTTAATTTTATTGTTCACTGCTCATAGTTTAGGTTACTGACCACCTTTGCAGTCTAGCAGTGGTGGTCGATCACGCTTGCAAATGCTACTCTGAAGCTATCCAGATCACTGTTAGCTCCTGAGCCTAGCCAGTTTAATTGCCAGAGCACTCCTCCGATGCTGCAGAGACAAGCACTGAAGAACACACAATTCGGGCAAACGGTACAACTATGTCATTTATCCTAACTGTCAATCAGTCTGGATTGTTCTGCCCCTTCCCTCCTACCCTTCACCTTTTGGCAATCAGAAAATCAGGTGGTTGGGCAGCTTTGCACTTCTACAAAAGTGAAGATTAAGGAAAGTGAGATTAAGGCTATGTGCCCATGTTGCATGTGGATTGTACATGCGTTTTTCCTGCCAGGGACAAGCGGATGTGAAGCGTTCTTCACATGCATTTCCGCATGCGGGTTGACAAGCGCTTTCCAAGCGATTTTAGCATCACTTGGAAAGTGTTTGACAACTTGGTCACACTATATAAATCCATGCAAACGGCATGGATTTATATACTGTGACCTTATAAAATGGTTAAAAATAAAAAAATAAATCTATACTTACCCTCTGATGGCCCCCGCAGTCTTTATTCGCTCCGTCCTGGCTGCCAGCAGCTCGCGGTACACTGAAGGACCTGCCGTCACATGACTAAATGACGTCAGCGCAGGTCCTTCAGTCCACCGCGAGCTGCCGGCAAGCGAAGACAAGCGCACCGCGGGCCATCAGAAGGTAAATTTAATATTTATTTTTTATTTTATTCTTTTTTTTACAGGTTCTATGGTACCCGGGTCTGGAGGAGAGTCTCCTCTTCTCCAAACCTGGGTACCATCCACACATTGAAACGCATGGATTCCGCATCTACATATACAGTGATGCGGAATCCATGCGTTCCAATGCAAGTCAATGGCTGCGAAAACGCAGCGCTTCTGCAAAATAATTAGTAGTGCTGCGTTTTTTTCCGCAATGGTAACCCGCAGCAGAAATTTCCACAGCATGTGCACAGCACATGCGGATTATCATTGGGGACCATTGCAGACCTTCTACCATGCGTTTTTTAAGCGTTTCTGCACTGTTTTTGCCGCTGCGGAAACGCTTAAAAAATGCATCGTGGGCACACAGCCTTAAGGATCAGTGTCAAAGTCAAATTCTTTAATACAACTATATATAGGGAAAAAAAGAGTTAAATGGAACTCATATAAATTGATTTGTAGTGCAATCCACAGTAGTCACTATAGGCAGTAAGAATTACAGTACATTACTTAATGCTGTGATTATGTTAAAGGGGTTGTCTCAAGTTCTTAAATTAGAAAGTACTTGTAAAAACAAGCAACTTTGCATTTTACCCTTTATTAAAAATCTTCTCCATTCTCAAGAAGAGAGGGCTATTTCATTTTATAGTGTATATCTTGTTGGCATGGTTTCTGTCCACCCCACCATCTATGAGTAGCCTAGGGAAGAAGCGCATGCCGCGAGCAGGCTCAATACTCTATAGCCTTCAGCGCCGCTCTGAACCTGAATCCCCATGCGCTTATCCCATGCTGCAGAGGCAAAGCGGTCCCTACTAGCAGCATAAGAGAGCTCTCAGTTCGGTCCAGTAGCATAATCATATTGCTGGTCCAAAGTGTCAATCTTCAGGACAACCAGGAAGCCAAGAGACAGAGCAGCTGTGAGCTCCTGAAGATTGATCATGAGCAATTTCTTTTAAAGGGAAGCAGGGGATTTTGAGCGCTATCAGAAAAACCGAAAACTAGCTATCATAAACAATACTAGAAAACCAACCATGAAGATATTTTAGAATTTAATTTTAAATGATAATAAAGTATATTCATCCTTTATCCCTATACCCTCCTACACCATCACAGATGATACCACTAAAGGCATTGGCTTAATCAATTCAGGGCCCTAATTAAAACAAAAACAGTGGACACTAACTTCCTGCAGCCGTGCTGTTCCAGCAATGTCGGCATCCCTGTCCCTGGAACATGACATTATTGTTTCATGTGCCTGCTTCAGCCAATGATCGGCCACTGTTTGGCTGCAGTCTTTACTAATTCGTCAGAGCGGACACCTTGACTAGGAATGAGCGGACGGACCCGTGGAAGTTCGGGTTCGTTGGGTTCGGCCAAACTTTAGACCACAGTCCGGGTACCAAAATATATAAGTCAATGGGGACCCAAACTTTGGTGCCGTAAAATGGCTGTAAAATGGTCATAGTAAGGGGCAGTGGGCTGAAAAAGGAAGCAAGATGGTGGTAAGAGCAGGACAATTTCCCTGAAAACAAATGTGGATAGGAAAATGACTCAAAATTACATATAATGAAAAAAAAATAATAATAATAATCTTGAACAAGGAGGCGGAGGTGCAAGTGGAGGAGTGGAGCAGTGCCTTGTGTGTGTATTTTACTGTACTTGTTAATAAATAAATGAAAAAAATTATGTGGGGCCTCCCTATTTTTAATAACCAGTTAAAGCAAAGCAGATGAGGGCTGAAGTTGACGCGCCCCCTGGGCCGTGTGTGTGTGGGGATACCCGGAACCGGACCTCTTGTGGATGCTGGGGGTTGCAGTCTCCGTGGCGGCCATTCGGTCCGTGCCCAGGGCGGTCAAACCAAATGGCAGTCTATATACTGAATGTCCGACTACGCCACCCGTGGATTGCGGTCAGAGTGAACCGCCGCTGCAGGGCAGACCACTGAGGCTGGTGTTGTGAGTGCAGCAGAGGATAGTATAACTCCCCACGGGAGGAGTATAGCCTCAGGGCAGTAACTAGGGATGTTGGTGGTGATGGTGAGCGGGAGCAGCAGTAACCGCACGGAGTCTGTGATGTAACTCAGGGTCTTTACTGTTGGTGGTATTAAGGGACCCGTCTGGAATACAGGTTAACAATGGAGGCCTGGTCAGTCTGAGGGCAACTGGGAAATCCCGCTGGTCAGGGGATGTTTGTAGGCCTACCGTGCTGACTTCACTCTTTCTTGGCTATCCTGCTGTAGTGTAGTGGTAGCCCACGTCTCTGAGTGTACCGTGTTGTTCTCACCCGTATGATTGGCAACTCGGGCCTTCCGTACTTCTCACCCCTCCGGGGTAGTAGTGGTCCCTCTCGTGTGGCTGAGCCTCCGGGCTTCCTTGGGCCAGAGGACTTGAAGTCCCCTGCGTGGTGGTTTTCTGCTGCTGGGCTTATAACCCTCACAGCCTCGGACTCCAGTGTCCGGCTTTGTAAGTCTCTAGCCAGGTTGAGCTCTGCTAGCTCCCCTCCTGGCCTCGTGTTCCTCCTTTGCCTACAGGGACTCCTCAGCCTGCTGCTGACCTGTCCCTATCTGCAACTTGTCTGGAACTTCTCTGGCACTTGACTCACTAACCCCGCCCCAGATCCAGTTTATAAAGGGCAGGTTTCTCCCCTCCCTGGACTGAGGCAGGAGGTGCTGCATGCTAATTGTCCCCAACCAGGGAACCTCCCACCTGCTCTCAGACATGACATTGCTGCCACAGTGGCGACCAGACCTGGGGTGCCACAATATTAATAGGCTAGGAAGCTCCATGGATATTGGTCCCTTCCCAACCTAATAGAACCAGCCCCCAGTATCCCCAGGAATGGCTCATCTATTAGATGAGCCAATTCTGTCACTTAGCCCTGGCTCTTCCCGATTGCCCTGATGCGGTGGTAATTGGGGCAATAGTTTTTGGGGTTGATGTCAGATTTGTAATTTCAGCTGGTATCAAGTCCAGGGGTTAGTTATGGAGAGGAGTCTATCAGACACCCCCATTACTAACCCACTCAGTAAAAATAAAAAAAAACACACAGGAAAAAAAGTTTATTTGAATAATGACTCCCCCATACATTCCCTGGTTTACCATTCATTATTAAAAAATAACCACAGCAGTTCAGACATAATCCTCGGTGTTTCCACGATGTCCAGCAATTCTCTAGATTCTCTCACGGGCGATGATGTGAATGAGAATTATGCTGCATAGGTCACTTGTGGTCATGTCTCACGGCGATGACGTTACTGACGTCATCGCGCGTGAAAGAATCTAGAGAATTGACTAGGCCACCTCAAAATATTTATATGTTGCCCCTTAAACCACTTAAATGTTGCTTTAGTAGTATGCTTTCAGTCATTATCTTGTTGGAAGGTGAAACTTCGAACTTCGTCCCAGTCTCAAATCACCGACAGACTGAAACAGGTTTTGCTCAAGAATATCCCTGTATTTCGCAACATCCATCTTCCCCTCCACTCGGACCATTTTCTCTGTCCCTGCTGCAGAAAAACATCACCACATTATTCTGCCACCAACATCTTTCACTGTGGGGATGGTGTTCTTGGAGTGATGAGCTGTGTTTTTTGGCGCCAGACAAAGCGTTTACCTTGGTCTCATCTGACCACATCACCTTCCTCCATACATTTGAGGAGTCTCCCACATGTTTTTTGGCAAACTCAAAGTGAGCCTTACAATTTGTGTGTGTAAGTGAAGGCTTTTTTCTGGCCTCTCTTCAATAAAGGCAATTTCTGTGGAATGCACAGCTTATTGTGGTTGCATGGACAGATGCTCCAGTCTCTGCTTGGAAACTCTGCAGCTCCTTCAGGGTTACCTTTAGCTGCTTCTCTAATTAATGCCCTCCTTGAGAGTTTTGGCAGGTTTGTTGTGGTACCATGTTCTTTCCATTTGATAATAATGGATTTGATGATGCTCCGGGGGATCATCAGAGATTGAGATATTTTATTTATAACCCAACCCTGACTTGTACTTCTCAACAACTTTGTCCCTGACTTGTTTGGAGACTTGTTAGCGGTATCTCTTGCTTAATGGTGTTGCAGCCTCTTTGGCCTTTCAGAAAACCCTGTGACACTTAGATTACACACAGGTGGACTTCTTTTCACTAAGCATGTGACTTATGAAGGTATATTGTTTGCACCAGAAATTTTTAGGGGCTTCATCGGAAAAGGGTTGAATACATATGTACATGCCAATTTTTAGTTATTTGATCCCATAAATTTAATGTATGCCTATATTTTTCTCACTTCACCAATTTAGACTATTTAGTGCTGATGCATCACACACAAATCAGATTACAAAAAATGTTTAAACACAGGTTGTAATGTAACAAAATAGGTAAAAAGCCAAGGGGGTGAATACTTTCGCAAGCCACTGTGAATAAAGTAGTTAGATAGAGAGGGAACGGTAGTGACTATTTAATTAAAGTATTTTAGAAAAGTGATTAGATTACATTTCCACAAAAAAGAGAGAAAGGTAGACAGAGAGAGCACCAATCTAAGTGTAGTATATAGCGGTGATATGAATATGTATAATGGTCTTTTGCACTCACCTTTATTTGGTCTTTCAATTCAGCTAACCCATCTCTAATGATCACAAAGAAAGGGATTTTCTCCTTTCAGTTGGTTTGCTGCATACACCTGGTGGCTATTCGATAGCCCTGCTCGGGTTATCATAGGAAACAGATTTTGACAATAATGTTCATCCAGGCCAAATGCGCTCCCAAAAAAACAGTGAATACTATGGGCATAGGCGGATTATAATGAGGACGATCTGGGCTACCGCCCGGGGCCCCGAACCTCCAGGGGGCCCGGGGCTCTGGGGTGTCTATGGCCAGATTGTCCTCATTATATGTGCGGCGCCGCGGCACATACCGGTAGAAAGTGGCGGGGGGGCCCCCGGACCGCTCCCCCAGCAGCGGTGCACGGCCGCTGCTTCTTCTTCGGCCGGGCCAGCACTGCAGCACTTAACTTCCCTGTGCTGGCCTGGCCATGACACTGCTAGGAGACACGGCCCTGTGCGCGGCCGTGTCTCCTAGCTGTGACGTCACGCACTGCGCACCCGGCCTGCAGTGCTGCACCGGAAAAGAGCAGGACTGGAGCCGAGCCGGGGGATGGTGAGTGTGTGTGTGTGTGTATATGTGTGTGTATGTATGTGTATATGTGTGTGTGCAGACAGATATCATTGTGTGATGTCTGTTTATATGTATTTTTGCGTTTCAAATGTGTTTATGCGTGTATGTATATGTCTACATATGTTTGTGTGCGTGCGTGACTGCGTGCGGCCTCCTGCTGAGTATAGATGGCGCCGTGCGGCCTCCTGCTGTCTCTGGGGAGGGCGCCGTGCGGCCTCCTGCTGCGTATAGATGGCTACGTGCGGCCTCCTGCTGTGTATAGATGGCTACGTGCGGCCTCCCGCTGTGTATAGATGGCGCCGTGCGGCCTCCCGCTGTGTATAGATGGCTACGTGTGCTCAATATTGAGTCATACAATTAATGTAAGGCTATGTGCCCACGATGCAGAAATGCTCCGGATTTTTTTTGAGCGTTTCTGCATCTCCCTGGCAGAAAAAACGCATGTGGATTGTGCATGCGGATTGTACATGCGGATTGTACATGCGTTTTTCCTGCCAGGGACTTGCTGATGTGAAGTGTTCTTCACATGCATTTCCGCATGCGCATGCGGGTTGACAAGCGCTTTCCAAGCGATTTTAGCATCACTTGGAAAGTGCTTGACAACTTGGTCACACTATATAAATCCATGCAACCGGCATGGATTTATATAGTGTGACCGTAAAAGAATGGTAAAAAATAAATATATAATTACCTTCTGATGGCCTACCGATGTCAGCGGTCGCGTGACCCGTCACATGACTAAATGACGTCACGGCAGGTCCTTTTCAGACCATCGCGAGCTGCCGGCAAGCCAGGACGCATCGGATAAAGACACCGGGGGCCATCAGAAGGTAAGTATAATATTTATTTTTTATTTTATTCTTTTTTTTTACAGGTTCTATGGTACCCGGGTCCGGAGGAGAGTCTCCTCTTCTCCAAACCCGGGTACCATCCGCACATTGAAACGCATGGATTCTGCATGTACAGATGCAGTGATGCGGATTCCATGCATTCCAATGCAAGTCAATGGCGGTGCTTCCGCAAAATACACATGTCACGTGATACATCAGGTGTGTGTGTGTGTAGGGGGGGGGGGGGCTTCTAAACTGCCTGGGGCCCTTGCTATTATTAATCCACCCCTGACTATGGGTATTTATTCTCCAAACAATCTTTATTTCTCAAGTAAATTGGCTTACTATTTTGCACCTATACTTTAGTACAAATTGGCTCAAATTATAGTTGAGAACCTCAGCAATGGCTAGAATGAGAGAGAATAATCATTCCTATTTTGTTATCTTGGAGGGCTATGTATTGATGTTATGTACATGAGAGAAAAAAGCCTGGTTAGCAATTGTACCCATTCATTTCCATGATCAGTGAGGGGGTTAGCACCCAGTCCATTATATAAATACCTGTAATGTGTCTGATATGTCATGATTAGTGTTGAGCATTCCGATACTGAAATATCGGGTATCGACCGATATTCGCTGTATCGGAGTTCCGATACTGAGTTCCGATACTTTTACAATATCGAATACCTGAATCGGAAGTTCACATAATGCCTGCGCTCTGCAGTGTCTCTGAAGGATGACAAGCTGGATGGCAGCGCTCAGCTGCGATCCAGCCAGTCATCAGAATGCCATCCCAGCGTGGGAGAATTCTCCTGCTCAAGCGCTGACATTACATTATCTCCCTTACATTACAATTAAATGAAATAGCAGGAATTAATATTTTTTTAAGACGTTAATGCCACAGCCATGGTGGTTGTGGCATTACAGTGGTTGCCCAAATCGATGGGAACAGTGCTCACAGTGAAACATGAAAAGCCGGCAATTCAGCAGCGGCATACACCGGTACCGACAATTTATAAGAGAAAGAATAGAGCTTCACACATAGATTAGATAGATAGAAACATGTCAGTCACATATATAATAAGTACAGTGACAGTGTTGGTTACTGTACTTGTCATTTAGTGTTAAAGGATTTATTTAAAAAAATAATAGTGTTTCCATGCACCGTCTCTTTAAAAAAGCCGGCCGGCAATTCAGCATCTGTACCCGACAATTTAGAACAGAAAGATAGAGCATCACACATAGATTAGATAGATAGAAACAGTCACAGCCTGTCACAGCCTGACACTGAGGAGCGCAAGCAAGCCTGCGCTTCTCAGTGTTTGTGGCATGGCAGCTTTCTGCTGCGGTCCAGCCTGTCATCTCGATGTAGCAGAGCTGGAGCCGTCCTGGGAACCATGGAAAGGTAAGGATGATGTTGGTTTATTATTTTTCTTTTATTGCAGGAGATCGTTGGCTTCAGCTGGAATGGGCGTGATGGTAAGTATGGTTTAATTTAGAACAATAAAGAATTGTGTGTTTATTTCAATTAAAGGACTTTATTCTGGGTGTTGTGTTTTTTTTAACTTTCACTATGGGGTTAGTAATGGGGGTGTCTAATAGACGCCTCTCCATTACTAACCTGGGCTTAATGTCAGCTGGCATTATAAGCTGACATAAACCCCAGCCCTATTACCCCACTGCCACCGCTACAGGGCAGTGGGAAGAGCGAGGCTAAGTGCCAGAATTGGCGATGCGCCATTTCTGGGGCGGCTGACGGCTGGTGTTTCTAGCCTGGGAGGGGGCCAATATTCATGGCACCCTTCCTGGGCTATTAATATCAGCCCCCAGCTGTCTGCCTAGCCTTTGCTAGCTATTAAAATAGGGGGGACCCCACGTCATTTTTTTTGGGGTCCCCCATTTTAATAGCTAGTAAAGGCTAGGTATTCAGCTGGGGGCTGATATTAGTAGCCTGGGAAGCTCCGTGGGTATTACCCCCTTCCCAGGCTTCAAACATCTACCCCAGCCGTCTGCGTAACCTCCGCTAGAGACTAAAATTACGGGGAACCCCACGCCAATTTTTTTTTTCAATAAATCCTTTATTTTAACACTAAATGACAAGTACAGTAACCAACACTGTCACTGTACTTATTATATATGTGACTGACATGTTTCTATCTATCTAATCTATGTGTGATGCTCTATCTTTCTGTTCTAAATTGTCGGGTACCGATGCTGAATTGCCGGCCGGCTTTTTTAAAGAGACGGTGCATGAAAACACTATTATTTTTTTAAATAAATCCTTTAACACTAAATGACAAGTACAGTAAGCAACACTGTCACTGTACTTCATATATATGTGACTGACATGTTTCTATCTATCTAATCTATGTGTGAAGCTCTATTCTTTCTGTTCTAAATTGTCGGGTACCGGTGTATGCCGCTGCTGAATTGCCGGCTTTTCATGTTTCACTGTGAGCACTGCTCCCATCGATTTGGGCAACCACCTCCCCCAATACATTCTACATTATTGTTAGTTGTTTTCCTTCATGTAGAATTAACCTACAAGGAAAGAAAGGGTTTATTTTCATTCCGATATTTGTGTCCCATTGACTTGCATTGGTTTCCGGTATCGGAATCGGCGATATCCCATACTTTTTGGGTATCGGCCCGATCCAATCCGATCCGATATTTCCTGATATCGGAAGGTATCGCTCAACACTAGTCATGATGTCAGAAGTGTCATGAAAGGATAACCCTTTAATAAAGAAAATATTTTCCAAAACACGTATCAACTATTGCTAATAGTAATAAAATAAGTAAAAAAATTTGAAAACTCGTTTGACCGCTTAGACGTCACGTCATCAAGTTTTCCTGTGTCTGTGAATGCATACATCTATTGATTCTGAAGGGATTTTTTTTAGCATGCATACACTTTGTGGGGAAAGCGCTTTTATGTGATGACAGGGCTGGCTGCTTTGGTTAACCACAGGATATTATTCTCTGCCTTTTTTTGGTCCATCTGTCCTTTTCTCCTCTTAAACTTGGCATTCCACCTGCTAAGCCATCATCCCTGACATATCACCAGGTTGCATTCTCGGGAGTTTTCTGTGTCTTGGAATGTGCCTGTATCTTTGCATGAGATTCCTCCTTTAGCCGGGGGCTTGTGCTCCAGCAGCTGCTGCTGTCTCAGCTTTGCCAGCTCAGTCTTAGCGGCTCTTCCGGAATGAATGGCATTGTAATGGTTTCAAAAACAGTTGATAACTGACCTGATGTCAAGACCAGAAATGCCATTTTTAACTCTCACTTTCCATTCTGTAAATTGCGCCCATAATAAATGTAATCCCACTGACACTTGTACAGACTTGAACACAACTGAGTCATTTCTGTTAAAGGACAGGTGTTGGCCTAGACGGATGTAACCACTGAAGTCCTTGATTGTTGTTTATGGTCCTTGTAGAGTCATAAAAGCCAAACTCCCCGTTTCCAGTCTGTGCAATACCTCCATTACTTCCCAACGTTACATGCTACCTTCACATCGTGCATGTTTTTAGCAATACAGTCTGCTACGCGTATTAATATGTGGGTTTTGTCACTGCCTTTTATTAAGCGGACTTGTATTGTTTTATAGTTTGCAAATATTTACATGTCCTATAACAACAATGTACAGATTACAATTACACGTTGTTTCACTGTAGCAGTTAAACTGGGTGGGGTAGAATAAGTACGGGCCTCTGTAAATGCTTTTATGGTTAGACATAAGTTAGAGCTATTCCAGGACTGCAATAAATCTGCATGTTTGCATACAGTAAATGGTATATGTTCAGTCCTTCCAGTCTTCAACACATAATACATCGCTAAAAGTAGAATGAGGAGTCTGATGCTGCAGGAGACATTGCAGCTATCCATACACTAGAGATTTTAAATGGCAGATTTAGACAATCGCTGCATGACACATAATGGTACATTCACCCAAACTTTTTTTTTGGTTTGTGTGCTGTCCGTGTGGAAAACATACGGCATCCTTTTTTTAAAGATCCATTGCATTTATTAAAGGGAACTTGTCATGTAAAAATAACCTGCAGATATGGGGTTAATCTGCAGTTTAATAGCATCCTGAAGTTGCCCGATGCCGGCACTGAGAGCCCCGCTGCCAGGAGGAAATGAACCTTATTTCTTCCGGAAGTCTCGGGCTTTGAGTCACTGGGGTGGCATTGGCGCAGCTCCAATCATGGCTCAATGCATAATGAGCGGCGGCTATGACTATACCCCAGCACTGACTGACAGCTGGCTCTAATACTGAGATGGCTGTCAGTCACTGCCGGGGGCTCTGTTACAGCTGCCACTCATTATGTACTGAACGGTGACTGAAGCCGCGCTGTCACCACCCCTGTGACTGAAAGCCCAAGACTTCCGGGAAGAATAAAGTTCATTTCCTCCCAACAGCGGGGCTCAAAGTCAGGCGAGGGGTAGCTTCAGAACACTATTAACCTGCAGATTAATCCCATACCTACAGGTTAATAGCGTTTTTTTACATAACAGGTTCCCTTTAACATAGGAAATTGTATTTGGCCTTGTATAATTTTTTTATATATAAAAACTAATGCCATATGGAAGTCAAAAATGGACATAAGAATGATAAAATAGATAATAATAATAATATTTTTTATTTATATAGCGCCAACATATTCCGCAGTGCTTTACAATTCAGAGGTTCATATACAACAGTCATAAGTAACAGTTAAAGATAATACAATAATTAAAGCAAAAATAATGACGACCCTGCTCGTAAGAGCTTACAATCTACAATGAGGTGGGGGTGACACAAAGTACAGGGGCTTATTTACAATGATGGTCCAGACATCTTGAGGGAATTGAGGATAGATAAATGCTGCTTGAGCTCATCACCAGCCAGTATTTGTAGTGCTTTTGGGTGCAGTGGAGTTTGATGGAGAATTATGTTTGGAGAAATAGTGAATGGGCTATAAATAAAAGAACTTCGATTAGGGAACGTGATAGGCCGTCCTAAACAGATATGTTTTTAGATAGTGCCTAAAACTGTGTAAGTTGTGGTTCATCCTAATTTCTTGAGGAAGAGCATTTCAAAAAATAGATGCTGCTCGGGAGAAGTGTTGGAGCCAGAAGTCGGAGGTACAGATGAAAAATCATCCGTTTTATTGGATGAAGGGCAAATGATTTTTTGTATGCTCGTGTGAACTCAGCCCAAGGGCTCGTGCACATGTCAGTTTTTCTCGTACAAGTGCTATCCTTTTTTTCACGGATAGTACTAGTAGCTATAATAATAAATGCACCCCGTTCACATGTTCGTGTTTTTTCGTGGTGCGAAAAATCGTGGAGATATGTCTGATCTTCAACAGAGTGTTGGATCAAGAATGGGAAATACAAGTCTATGGGTTTGTGAAAAAAATTGGACAGCACTCGAATGCCATTCGTGTGCTGTGTGTTTTTTTCATGGACTGCTGGATAGTAAAAGCTAGAGATTTTTTTTCTCATCTGAGAAAAACTGATGAAATTCAGACCAAACTGATGGCAAAGACTAACACACCGACCAAACCTTGATGAAACTCTGATAAACCAAAAAATCACTAATGAAACTTGGATTTATTTTCTACAACAAGAAAATCACTGACGTGTGCATGAGCCCTAAAATCTCATTCAGATATCTGTTTTTTTATGTACGTGTGTAGCATCTGCGTCTCTGCCGGGCAGAGACGCAGTTCCCCTCACCACCGCGGTCCTGGTCCGGCGTCTTCCTGCTCCGCTGCTGCTGTGGCGCGCACCGCAAGCAGCTTCCTGGGCACTGTGCTTAGGGCGTGCTCCCTCCCTCTTAGAGGGGCCACGCGCGCCGTCCTAAAGAGTCCCCGGCAAATGGCCAGAGGACTTCTATATAAGGCACCTCCTCCAAAATGGAGGCGCCTGTGCAAGTTTGTTGTTCCATGTGCTAACACTTACTTCAGCCCTCAGGTCCCACTGCCAGTCAGTCCTGCCCACCAGTCTTGTCTAACAGTCCAGCCCGCCAGTCTTGTCTAACAGTCCAGCCCACCAGTCTTGTCTAACAGTCCAGCCCGCCAGTCTTGTCTAACAGTCCAGCCCGCCAGTCTTGTCTAACAGTCCAGCCCGCCAGTCTTGTCTAACAGTCCAGCCCGCCAGTCTTGTCTAACAGTCCAGCCCGCCAGTCTGTCTAAGAGTCCAGCCCGCCAGTCTGTCTAACAGTCCAGCCCGCCAGTCTGTCTAACAGTACAGCCCGCCAGCCTGCCAGTTACCTGCCATGCCTGCCAGCCTGCCTACCCAGAGCACCTGCCAGTTACCTGCCGTGCCCGCTAGCCTGCCTACCTGGAGCATCTGCCTGTTACCTGTCATGCCCGCCAGCCTGCCTACCTGGAGCACCTGCCTGTCGTGTCCGCCTGCCAGCCTACCTGGAGCACCTGCCAGTTACCTGTCGTGCCCGCCTGCCAGCCTACCCAGAGTACCTGTCTGACTATCTGCCGTACCTGCCTGCTGATCTACCCGGACCACCCGTCTGCCTTCCTCCCGTGCTCATCCGCTGTACCAGTCAGTTCCTGTCATCTGACCCATGGGAATCACCTGCTCTCACACAAGGTCGGTCCCAGAGTGGCACCTGGTTCACCTGCCCGGTCCCTCCCTGGTTCATGGAGTCGACTAAGCCGCCGTGTGACCTGGGTCAGGCTGAGTAGGCATTTAGTCATGCCCCTCTGGTCCCTCCTTGCACCGAAGCACAGAGGTTCCACCACCCAGACCCATAACAGTTTTCACAGGCCATGGAACCCGTTGGCCCCCAGGCTCCTTCGCTCTCTGACCTGTACCAGGAGGTCTCACGTCAGAGATCCCAACAGGAGACTGTCCTGTCCTATCTGCGGACTTTCAACTCCCGCCTGGATACTCTGTCCACCCCGTCTGTGTCCGTCTCTAGACGACCGGCACCCGCTCCGGCGGCACCTTAACCCAGTGGCACTGTGGCACCCGGCTTTGGACCCCGGCTCTCTGCGCCTCCACGTTTTGGTGGTGACCCCGTCTTATGTCGGGGCTTCATAAACCAGTGCACGCTGCACTTTAAACTCCTGGCACACCAGTTCACCTTCAACCGGGCCAAGGTGGTGTTCATCATGTCTCACCTCACCGGGGAGACATTGGTATGGCTAAACCCTCTGTGGGAGAGAGGGGAATCCCCTGGTGTCTGATCTTCTGGCTTTCCTCGCTGCCTTCCGGAAGGTCTTCGATGAGCCCGGACGAAAATCCTCTACTGCCTTCTCACTTCTCCTTCTCCGCCAAGGGAGTCTCACTGTGGGCCAGTATGCCATACATTTCCGAACCCTCGCATCTGAACTTGCCTAGAACAACGAGGCCCTGGTGCCCACCTTTTGGGAGGGTCTTTCCAGGCGGATCAAGGATGAGCTAGCCGGTCGTGACATTCCTTCCACCCTGGACGACCTGGTGTCATTAGCTACCCGGATTGACATCTGTTTTCTGGAACGTGCTAAGGAGACTACCCGGGAGAGAAGATTTCTGCATCTCACTCCAACATTCCAAAGGCCAGCCTCGCAACCAGCAATTCCCTGGGCATGTTCGCCTGAGCCTATGCAAATTGACCAAACCAAGATGGTCAAGTCTCGCCTGGAGACACACTGAGCCGAGGGGAGTTGCTTCTACTGTGGCAGTATAGAGCATCTGATCCGTTCCTGCCCGGTGAGGCCGGGAAACTCCAGTGTCTAGGACTGCTCGGAGACGTCGTCCTAGGCAAGAGTAAATCCTCTCCATCTTTGACTCTGTCTGTTTCTATTTCCAGTGGTGAGACCCGCTTCTTCGTGACTGCCCATCTGGATTCCGGAGCCGCTGGGAATCTCATTCAACAGGCTGTTGTGGAGCAGTATCAGATTCCTACCGTACATCTGGTTGAACCATTGGTGGTTGCCCCCGTGGATGGGATGCTTCTTCTGGAGACCATCTTGCTCGTCACAGAGCCTGTAACCCTTCAGGTGGTAATGCTGCACTCGGAGAAGACTCCTTTCATGTGCTGTCCGGTCTCTCTCACCCCCTCTTACTTGGTCTACCCTGGTTACAAAGACATGAGCCCATCCTGAATTGGAGATCTGGTGAAGTGCTTCGTTGGGGACAGGAATGCCATGAGTCCTGTCTGCTTCCGGTTCATCCTGCTCGACTCCCGTCTAATCTACCTGGTCTGCCGGCACCTTACTGGTCCTATGCGGGCGTCTTTGACAAAGAGGAAGTGGAGACACTACCACCTCATAGGCCGTATGATTGCCCCATTGACCTGGTACCTGGTGCTCCTCCTCCCTGCGGGCGAATCTACCCCTTGTCTCTGCCTGAGACCAGGGCCATGTCTGAGTACATAGAGGAGAATCTTGCTAGGGGATTTATCCAGAAATCCACCTCTCCGGCTAGAGCAGGATTCTTCTTCGTCAAGAAGAAAGATGGCTCTCTATGTCCCTGTATCGATTACAGGGGCCTTAAACAGATTACCATCAAAAATAAGTACCCCCTGCCTCTCATTTCAGAGCGGTTTGACCGCCTTAAAGGCGCGAAGATCTTCACCAAGCTCGATCTTCGTGGGGAGTACAATTTGGTCCGATCTGCCAGGGAGACGAGTGGAAGACGGCATTCAACACCCGGGACGGTCACTACGAATACCACGTGATGCCCTTTGGTCTCTGTAATGCTCCAGCCGTCTTCCAGGAGCTGGTGAATGACATCTTCCGAGATCTCCTGTATTCTTGCGTGGTGGCGTACCTGGACGATATCTTGGTTTTCTCTCCGGATCTGCCCTCCCACCGGAGGGATGTTTGTCAGGTTCTGCTAAGGCTCCGGAAGAATCGCCTATACGCTAAATTCGAGAAATGCCTCTTTGAGCAGACCTCTCTACTGTTCCTGGGCTATTTTATCTCTGAGACTGGTCTGCGGATGGATCCCGAGAAGGTGTCTGCCGTCTTAAAGTGGCGCCGACCGGAGGGGTTGAAGGCAATTCAGCGATTCCTGGGCTTTGCAAACTATTACCGCCTCTTCATTCCTCATTTCTACTCCCGGATTGCTCCCATCTCCACGCTCACCTGTAAAGGAGCAAATACCAGGGAATGGACTTCCGAAGTGGAGAAGGCCTTCGTCTCCCTTAAACAAGCCTTCTCCTCCACTCCTGTGCTGCACCGTCCGGATTGCAACAAGCAGTTCTTCCTGGAGGTTGATGCATCCTCCTCCGGAGCGGTGCTCACCCAGAAATCCTCGTCCGGGAGAATGGTAACCTGCAGTTTCTTCTCCAAGCTCTTCTCCTCATCCGAGCCCAACTACTCCATAGGAGATCGTGAGCTGCTGGCCATCAAATTAGCACTGGAGGAGTGGCGTTACTTGCTGGAGGGGGCTCTACACCCGGTGGTCATCTACTCTGACCACAAAAACCTCGCTTATTTTTTTAAGGCCCAAAGACTAAATCCGTGTCAGGCCAGGTGGTCTCTATTCTTTGCCCGATTCTGCTTCACTCTGCATTACCGCTCGGTGGATAAGAACATTAAAGCTCATGTTCTATCCCGCTCATTCCGGTCTTCCGACCAAGAGGAGGAGCCTCTACATATCATTGACCCTTGCAAAGTAATGACTGTTGCTCTGTTTGGCCTGTCTCTTCTTCCACCCGGTAAGACCTTTGTAGCTGTTCCGGATCGAAAGAAGGTTCTACTCTGGGGCCATTTATCCAAACTAGCCGGTCATGCTGGCCAGGGGAAGACCTTTCTGCTCGTCGCCCGACATTACTGGTGGCCTTCCATGCGACTCTGTCGCGGCTTGTTCCTCTTGTGCCCGTAACAAGGTTTCCAGGCACCTTTCATCTGGCCGTCTCCTCCCTCTTCCCGTGCCTTCCACTCCGTGGCAATACATTGCAATGGACTTCATCTCGGATCTCCCTGTTTCTGCCGGTTGTACTGTCATATGGGTAGTTGCTGACCGCTTTTCTAAAATGGCCCATTTCATACCTCTGCCTGGTCTTCCATCTGCATCTGTTCTGGCTAACGACTTCATCCATCACATCTTCCGTCTTCACGACCTACCCCTCCACATTGTGTCTGATCGCAGAGTTCAGTTCACTTCGCGCTTCTGGAGAGCTACGTGCAAGCTGCTGGATATCTCTTTGGATTTCTCTTCTGCTTATCATCCTCAGTCCAATGGTCAAGTGGAACGTATCAACCAGATCCTTACCAGCTTTCTTCGGCACTTTGTCAACGCTCACCATAACGACTGGGTTGAGCTGCTGCCCTGGGCCGAGTTCTCCTATAACAACCATGAGAGCGAGTCTTTTACCAAATCCCCATTTTTTGTGGTCTATGGTCGACACCCCCGGATTCCGTTTCCCGTCTCCTCTTCAATGGACAATCCTGCCGCGGAGTCTCTGGTCAGCAAATTTTCGGCTATTTGGGAAGACACTAGATCTGCACTACTTCAGTCCTCCGAGCGGATGAAGAGACATGCTGATAAGAGACGTCTGGATCCGCCTCTATTCCGTCCGGGAGACAAGATCTGGCTTTCCTCCAAATATGTCCGTCTCAAGATACCTTCTTATAAGTTGGGTCTGCGGTTCATCGGTCCGTTCGAGGTTCTGAACCAAATCAATCCCGTGGCTTACAAGCTGAAACTCCCGGTCACCTTACGGATTCCCAACTCCTTTCATGTATCCCTCCTCAAACCAGTTGTCCTTAATTCCTTCTCTGACGATCCAGGTACCACTCCAGCTCCAGTCTCCGCTGAGGACATCTTTGAGGTAGAAAACATTTTGGCCACCAAGAGGGTAAGAAGAAAGACTTTCTTTCTGGTGGACTTGAAGGGGTTTGGCCCGGAGGAGAGATCTTGTGAACCTAGGGAGAACATTCATGCCCCTCATCTTCTTAAAAAATTTCTCGCAGGCCTAAAGAAGAGGGGGCGTAAAGGGGGGGTACTGTAGCATCGGCGTCTCTGCCTCCTACCGGGCAGAGACGCCATTCCCCTCACCGCCGCAGTTCTGGTTCAGCGTCTTCCTGCTCCCCTGCTGCTGTGGCGCGCAGCTTCCCGGGCACTGTGCTTAGGGCGCGCGCTCCCTCCCTCTTAAAGGGGCCGCGCGCACCGTTCTAAAGAGTCCCCGGCCAATGGCCAGAGGACTTCTCCTATATAAGGCACCTCCTCCAAAATGGAGGTGCCTGTGCAAGGTTGTTGTTCTGTGTGCTAACACTTGCTTCATCCCTCAGGTCCTGCTGCCAGTAAGTCCTGCCCGCTAGTCTGTCTAACAGTCCAGGCTGCCAGTCTGTCTAATAGTTCAGCCCGCCAGCCTACCAGTTGCCTGCCGAGCCTGCCAGCCTGCCTACCCGGAGCACCTGCCAGTTACTTGCCATGCCCGCCAGCCTGCCTACCTGGAGCATCTGCCTGTTACCGGTCGTGCCCGCCAGCCTGCCTACCTGGAGCACCTGCCAGTAACCTGCCGTGCCCGCCAGCCTGCCTACCTGGAGCACCTGCCAGTTACCTGTCGTGCCCGCCTGCCAGCCTACCTGGAGCACCTGCCAGTTACCTGCCGTGCCCGCCAGCCAGCCTACCTGGAGTACCTGTCTATCTGCCGTACCTGCCTGCTGATCTACCCGGACCACCCGTCTGCCTTCCTTCCGTGCTCATCTGCTGTACCGGTCAGTTCCTGTCATCTGACCAGTGGAAGTCACCTGCTCTCCCACAAGGTCAGTCCCAGAGTGGCACCTGGTTCACCTGCCCGGTCCCTCCCTGGTTCACGGAGTCGACTAAGCCGCTGTGTGACCTGGGTCAGGCCGAGTAGGCATTTATTCATGCCCCTCTGGTCCCTCCTTGCACCGAAGCACAGAGGTTCCACCACCCGGACCCGTAACAACGTGTTCTATACATGTTCCCTCTTTAGGGCTTATTCACATGTCAGTATTTTTCACTAGTGATTGTATGCCAAAACCAGGAGTTGAACTTAGAGAGAAAAACTATAATTGAAAGATGGTAACCTATTCTGTGTTTTGGAGACTCTACTGGTTTGGCATACAAATACTGATAAAAAAAAACTGATGTTTGAATAAAGCTTAAGTCTAAGGGGCTGTCCGGCTTTCTGCAGATTGAAAGGGAGACTTGTCCATTTTTATCAGAATCATTTATACTGTGAGATAATTGTGAATAAGCAATATTAAAAACACACATTTCACGATTATCTTGGGGTGTAAACCAGCTGTCGATCACCTAATGGACAAGCTAAACACTCGTTCTTCAGTTGAAATGATCTTTTGTGCAGCATTAAAAAAAATCATGGTTCTCAGCAGCATATTGTCCTGTGTAAACAGGACTCGTACTGCCAAGAAGCATGGCAGTGCACCGTTTGCTGATCGGTTAATGTTAAGCTATTGATGGTTAAATCGTGCCACCATGTGTTCGTCCATATAAATGGACCTTTAGAGTCCTGGTGAAAAACAGATAGTACACAGATGCTATTTTTTACTGTTTAATGGGTAGGGGAAGTGTGTAAAAAAATATTTTTTGCATACGTGAAAAATGGATATCACGCTGATGATAAAGATGGACATATGCACAAAAGTGGACGAAAATCAGATCTAGCACACTGATGAAAAACCATCTGTTTTTTTGTGTATAAAAAATGGACATCTGAAGGAGGCCTTAGGCATTAGCCCTCTTAGTCATCTTATTCTTGGTTCCTTTTTCAAAGTATGTTTTCTCTGAAAGCCACAGTGTTTCAAAGTGAAACATGGATATTTGGAATAATGCAGCCTGTCTGATTCAAACAGCCCGTGACTTGGGCAGCATGCATCACCTGACATGTTTCTTTTAAAAGATTGATCTCGGATACACTTTACAGGGTTTTTTCTCCCAAGTGTGTAACTAATGGAGGTGCAGAGGTACCAGTAGTACCCTGGACTTGGTGACTGGCGGGGGAGGGGATATCAGCTACCCAGTGGTGTAACGGGACTTGTAGACCCCGATGAAAAATCTATAACAGGGCCCTAATAGTATTGGTCTTCTCATATGGGCCAAAGGGACCTTTTAATTGATGGCTCAAGTGCAACTGCAGCCACTGCACCAACTATAATGACACCCCTAACCAGGGACGGACTGGGACTGAAACTCAGCCTTGGCATTTGAAATTACACAGGCCCATGCTGTCCCCGTTCCCAAGCACCAGATGGAGATAAATTACTAATATTACCCCGCCTGGAGGACAAGATTTACTACAAGACAAATTTTTCTAATAATACCAGTAATACCGCTATATAAGATTAACCCCTTTCCAACCCATGACGTCTTAGTACGCACATTTGCGTACCCCCAGTTCAGTGAGGGCTGCTGCGCTGAGCCCTCACTGAACCGAGTACATGTCAGCTGATTCTTACAGCTGACATGTGCCCGCAACAGCCGCGGGTGGAATCGCGATCCACCCGCGGCTGTTAACATGTTAAATACCGCTGTCAATCTCCGACAGCGGCATTTAACGTGCGCTTCCGGGTTGCGCGTCATAAGCCCCGCCCATCGGCGACCCCGTCACGTGATCGCGGGTCGCCGATGGGCGTGCATGACAACCCAGGGTCTGCAGCAGACGCCTGTGGTTGTCATGATCTGGTCGCTATGAGCGCCACCTAGTGGTCGGCGCTCATAGCACAGGACCATTTCTGCTGCATGCAGGGGATCTACTCGTCCCCTGTATGTAGCAGAGACGATCAGACAACTGCTGCTTCTAGTCTCCTATGGAGACTATTGAAGCATGCAGTAAGTGAAAAAAAAATGTTTTTAAAAATATAAAAAAAATAAAAAAAATATAAAAGTTTAAATCACCCCCTTTCGCCCCATTCAAAATAAAATATATATATAAAAAAAAAAAACACATACACATATTTGGTATCGCTGCGTTCAGAATCGCCCGATCTATCAATATAAAAAAAGAATTAATCCGATCGGTAAACGGTGTAACGAGAAAAAAGTTCTAAACGCCAGAATTAAGTTTTTTGGTCGCTGCAAAATTGCAATAAAATGCAATAACGGGCGATCAAAACATCGGATATACCCCAAAATGTTATCAATAAAAATGTCAGCCCGGCACGCAAAAAATAAGCCCTCACCCAGCCCCAGATCATGAAAAATGGAGACGCTACAGGTCTCGGAAAATGGCGCTATTTTTTTTTTAGTTTTTTTTACCAAATTTTGGAATTTTTTTTTCACCACTTAAATATAAAATAACCTATACATGTTTGGTGTCTACGAACTCGTAATGACCTGGAGAATAAGAATGGCAGGTCAGTTTTAGCATTCAGTGAACGTGGTAAAAAAAATAAATAAAAAACAACTGTGGTATTGCACTTTTTTTGCAATTTTACCGCACTTGGAATTTTTTTCCCATTTTTCCGTACACGATATGGTAAAACTAGTAATGGCGTTGAAAAGTACAACTTGTCCCGCAGAAAATAAGCCCTCACATAGCCATATTGTCCAAAAAATAAAAACGCTATGGCTCTGGGAACAAGGGGAGCAAAAAACGAAAAAGCAAAAACGACAAAACCCAAGGTTGCGAAGGGGTTAAATAATTAGAATATCAAAATAATAACAGTATTGCAATATTACAGGCAAATACCAACAAACCATAACCAAATATTGCCAGCATATACAGTAAGGATAATACCACCATACTGATTGTTAAAGGGGTTGAGGTTAAAGTTGGGCATTGGGAGGGCCGTCATGTGACCGCAAGTATGTGATTTTTACACCTCCGGCCATATTCTGTCTAATTGTACTTGGCTTTGCTAATTTCACTTGTATTGAGTGAGGCTATGCAAGTCTGACAGTCATATTGCATACTTGCGGTGACATGATTAGGGGAGTAACTACAGTATGTGCGAGGTTTGCAATCGCACCCAGGCCCTGGAGCCTAGGGGGCCCAAAAAGTCCCTTTGGTTTATATAAAAAGATCATTGCTATTATAAACTTGTAGTTATTGAGGGCCCCATTAGAGCTTTTGCTTTGGGGCCCATGCTGTTCAAGTTACGCCACTGCACATGATCACCAACTCCCAGCGCCGGCACCAGACAATCCTCCCAGCGCGCGAGCTCTGTGAGGATGCAGAAGTCCGCAGTCACATAAAGTCTGCAGTGACTCTATCACCAAGCTTGGACATCTGCTTTAACCAAAAACACTGTACGAAGACGGATATTACCACCATACTGAGACCATATAATGTTAATATCAGTTTTACACCAGTGTTCTGCATACCATATCTGTGTATATTTTGCAGCTTCTCACCAGTGATGTTCTCGTTGATTGTTGTCATTCATTTTCCCTTTTCCTTTGCATTTGGTCCAGACCACCATGACCTCTTCTTCCATCCATAACTCGTCCCTGTAAAATTTAACACACAGACATCTTCATTTTACTGATCTTCCAAGACCCTCTTCACATTCCCCCACCTCTACACAAACCACAACTTGTGATGACTTATAATAATTACCCAGTGCCTCTTTTAATAATGCTCCCCCTTGACCTCTTATAATAATAAAATATCCCATGTCCTTTCTAATATTAATAATAATAATGACTCCTTACTCCCCCTAAAAATGATAATGATCCCCCCATTGTGCCTCCTTATAATAATCACCCTCAGTGCCTATTTATTGTAATAAGGCTTCTGAGCAGGGGTGTACATAGAAATAACAGGTGCCCAATAGAAAGAGTCATATCACGTCACAGTCAAAGAAGAGTATATCTCCCAACTTTTTAAGAAACAGAGAAGGAAATGTATTGCAGCACTTGGACAGTTATTTTGCCCTTACTGAAGCCCCTAAGTGGTCTCACTTTCTTACTCACTTTGATACCCCTTTCAGGACCCCCGTGGAGTATTATGCCCCCACAAAGTATGAGGATCCCACACAGAATGATTGCCCCACAAACCTTACACAAGTATGATGCCCCACAGCAACCCACACAGTAAGATTGTCACCACAGCCTCCCATACAGTATGTTATCCACCACAGCCCCCAGTATACAGTATGAGGCACCACAGACCCTCACACATTATGATGTCCACCACAGGCCCCTATATAAAGTGCGATGTCCACCAAAGCCCCCTGTACAGTATGATTAGCCCACAGCATGATGTCCCCCATAACCATCCCATACACTAACATCCCACAGTCCCAAACATAGTATAATGTACTCCATAGACCTCCACACAGTTTAATGTCCACCACAGTCCCCCTACACAGTATGATGTCCACCACAACCACCCTACACAGTAAGATGGTCCTCCACAGCATGATATATCCCCCATACACTATGAAGATCCCCCATACCCCAATACTGTATGATGGTCCTCCCACAACCCCCTATATAGCATGATGGTCCACCTCACAGCCCCCCATATAGTATGATGGTCCCTCCAACAGCCCCATATATAATATGATGGTCCCACCAACACCCCCATATAGTATGATGGTCCACTCCACAGTTCCTTATATATTATGATGGTACACTTCACAGTCCCCCATATAGTATGATGGTCCCTCCAACCGTACACTATATACTATGGTGGTCCACCCCACAGTCCCTTATATACTATGATGGTCCAACTCACAGACCCTATATAGTGTGATGGTACCCCAGAGCACCCCAAAAATAAAAAAAATCCCTATACTCACCTAATCCAGACTCCTCATCCTCTGCAGCATCTGTCTCCTCTTCTATCTATTCTCGCAGTGGATGCTGGCGACGCGATGCAGTGACGTCATTGCACCTCCGACATCCCCTGCTTGATGCAGGCCGCAGACAGAAGGGACGCCCACGGCCTGCTGGGGTAAGTGATGGAGCCAGCAACTTTGTGCTCCGTCACAACTGTTAACAGTTTGAGCAATTTGAGGATGCCGATTCAGTTAACAACGTAGCAGATAAGGCAGCCCACAAACAGACAGGCCCTTCTGGCATTTGCCCTGCCCCTAACTCGGCCACTTAAAGGGAATCTGTCAGCAGGTTTTTGCTATTTAATCTGAGAGCAGCACAATATAGAGCAGGAGAGCTTTTATCCAGCGATGTATCATTTATTAGGGCTCATTCTCATATGCGCGGAAAATGGATGAGTGCAATCCAATAAAACATCAGATTGCACTCGGACCAATGTTAATCGATGAATGACATCTCATCTGCGATTTTTTTCTCAACTCAAATTGGACTGAGAAAAAAATAAAATAAAATCACAGCATGCTGCGATTTGCCATGTATCTCGGACGAGACTCACTGCAAGTCAATGGGTGCGTGGAAAAAAAAAAAAATTGCAGGGCAGCACTTGGACCATGCGAGTGCAGCCCGATTTTCACGCACCCATCTCTTTAAAACCTGGCAATTCATCAGCTGCATACAGTAAAAACATAGTGTTACCTGGCAATTTAGAATAGAAAGAATAGATCTACACACATAGAATAGTTAGATAGAAAGAGGTCAGTGACATATATAATTAGTACAGTGACTGTGTTGGTTACTGTACTTGTCATTTATTGTAAAATTAAAGATTTTTTTTAAAAAAAAAAGGCGCGGGATCCCCCGTAATTATTTTACAAACCAGCAGAGGGTAAGCAGACAGCTGAGGCTGATGTTTTTAGCGTGAGAAGGGGGCAATACCCACGGCGCTTCCCAGGCTACTAATATACTAACTACTAAAATCAGCCCCCAGCTGAATACTTAGCCTTTACTGGATATTAAAATTGGGGACCACCCCCCCAAAAAAATGACATGGGGTCCCCCTATTTTATCAGCTAGCAAAGGCTGTGCAGACAGCTGGTGGCTGATATTAATAGTCTAGGAAGGGGCCATTAATATTGGCCCCTCTCAGGCTAGAAACACCAGCCCTCAGCCACCCCAGAAATGGTGCATCCATAGGATGCCCCAATTCTAGCACTTAGCCTCTGCCCTGTCCATTGCCCTGTAGCGGTGGCAGTGGGGTTATAGGGCTGGGGTTGATGTCAGCTTATAATTAGTGTTGAGCATTCAGATACTGAAATATCGGGTATCGGCCGATATTCGCGGTATCGGAATTCCGATACTTAATTCCGATACTTTTACAATATCGAATACCGGAATCGGAAGTTCCCATAATGCCTGCGCTCTGCAGTGTCTCTGAAGGATGACAAGCTGGATGGCAGCGCTCAGCTGAGATCCAGCCTGTCATCAGAATGCCATCCCAGCGTGGGAGAATTCTCCTGATCGTTTAAAAGCCGGCGGGCGGTAAAAAGCCGCCGGCTTTTAAACAATCACACAGCCCCATACTGCTTCCCCTCAGCCTACCACCCCGATCCTCCGCTCCCCTCGCCACCTCCCATCCCGATCGTAAGTTAGGACCGGGTGGGGAGCGCAGCACCAAGGAGCGGGGAGTGAAGGACCCGGGCGGGGAAGCCGGCAGTGAAAAGACTTCACCGCCGGCTTTCCCGTTCTGTGCTGAGCTCTCCCGCAGGTTATTTCAAATGAACAGCTGAGGTATCAGGTGATGCTGATCAGCTGTTCATTTGAAGTCGCCGCGGTGCCATCAGAGGGTTCACGTTCATGCTTGACTGCATTGCATGAACTCACATGAACTTTCCCACGGCGGCACAGGTCAGCCTCACCTCCCAGACGATCAGCCCGTCATGATTGGTGTGTGTGGGTGTCTGTGCGCGGTGTCTGCGAGTGTGTGCGGGGTGTCTGTGCGTGTGTCTGCGAGTGTGTGCGGTGTCTGTGCGATGTCTGCGGGTGTGTGCGTGCAGGCAGACATAGGCCGATGTGACACTACTACTCCCATCGGCCTATGTCTGTCCCCCGTCCACTCGTGCCAGCAGGATCAGCTCGATGGGAGCAGTAGTTCCCATCAGCCTGATCCTGCTATTTAAATTGCCCTACTGTGTCCCCAATAAATTTTAAATACATTTCATTGGTGGCCAGTGGTTACCTAAAATAAATTAGTTTATACATTACCTGTCCCCGCCGATCGCCACCTAAAATAAAGTAAAAAATAAAAAACTACACCTATACTCACCTAGACACCTAATTCCCTGAAGCCATCGATCTCCTGTAATAAAATATAAAATAATAAACCACAACCTTATCCTTACCCCTCCGTAGTAGTCCACGAGTGTCCCACGATGATCTCCAGTTTAGAGCAGCCACATAGAATGTGACCGCTCTGAACCGCCGCCGCCGCTAGAATGACGGGGCCGTAAAGCAGCCCCGTCATTGCATAAGCGGGTTCGCCGGAGTTCAGGCAGCGCTGCTCCGGTTAGCTTCTTTACGGCCCTGCTGTATCGTGAGAAATTCCCACGGTACAGCAGTGCCGTAAAGGAGGTCTCCGGAGCTGCGCTGACTGAATGCACTCCGGTGACCTCAGTCAGTGGCTCCCGCTGCCGGGAGCGGACGTGTTCCCGGCAGTGTGAGCTTACAGCAGCCATGCACAGCTGTCACCATCACCAGATGTGACAGCTGTGCATGGGAGATCAGCGCAGGAAAGTGGACAGGTAACTATTTTTTTTTAGCAAACTAAGAATTAAATAAAATTGTGTGTTTTATTTCAAATAAATTATTTTTTTCTGGGTGTAGGGTGTAACCTTTGTAGGTTAGTAATGGGGGTGTCATCATTACTAACCAGGGCTTTATGGCAGCTGGCGCTGAAATGAACCCCACCACTATTACCCCCTGCCACCGCACCAGGGCAGCGTGGAAGAGCGAGGCTAAGTGCTAGAGTTGGCGCATCCTATGGATGCGCCATTTCTGGGGCGGCTGACGGCTGGTGTTTCTAGCCTGGGAGGGGGCCAATATTCATGGCACCCTTCCTGGGCTATTAATATCAGCCCCCAGCTGTCCGCCTAGCCTTTGCTAGCTATTAAATAGGGGGGGGTCCCCCATTTTAATAGCTATTAAAGGCTAGGTATTCAGCTGGGGGCTGATATTAGTAGCCTGGGAAGCTCCGTGGGTATTACCCACTTCCCAGGCTTCAAACATCTGCCCCATCCGTCTGCTTAACCTCCGCTAGAGCCTAAAATTATGGGGGATCCCACGCCAATTTTTTTTTAAATAAATCCTTTATTTTAACACTAAATGACATTTGAGGAGTTAATAAAGATGCAGTCCCTAAATTATTATTTATTTTTTAATTAATTTTTCCCAAAAATTTTGACGTGGGCTTTGCCATATTTTTGTATGCCAGCCAGGTACAGCATCCAGCTTCTATGAACGCGCCATTTTCCGGGGTGGCTGCGGACTGCAATTTGCACCGGGGGGGGGGGGGGCAGAAATCTTGGGCCTCCCTGTGCTGCAAATTCCAGCCCCCAGCTGCCTAGTTGTACCTGGCTGGACACACAAATAGGGAGAAGCCCCACGTATTTTTTTTTTTTAATTATTTCATGAAATTCATGAAATAATAAAGAAAAAAAGGGCTTCCCTATATTGTTGTGTCCGGCCAGGTACAAATAGGCAGCTGGTGGTTGGGCGCAGCCCGTTCCTGCCTGCTGTACCTGGCTGGACACAAATATAGTGCGAAGCCCCACGTCAATTTTTTTTTTTATTATTTCAGGAAATTCATGAAATAATTAAAAAAAAATTGATGTGGGGCTTCGCTCTATATTTGTGTCCAGCCAGGTACAGCAGGCAGGAACGGGCTGCGCCCAACCACCAGCTGCCTATTTGTACCTGGCCGGACACAACAATATAGGGAAGCCCTTTTTTTAAAAAATTATTTCATGAATTTCATGAAATAATTAAAAAAAAAATACGTGGGGCTTCGCCCTATTTTTGTGTCCAGCCAGGTACAACTAGGCAGATGGGGGCTGGAATCCGCAGCGCAGGGAGGCCCAAGCTTTCTGGGCCCCACCCGCTGCAAATTGCAGTCCGCAGCCACCCCGGAAAATGGCGCGTTCATAGAAGCGCCATCTTCTGGCGCTGTACCCAACTCATCCAGGGCCCTGGTGCGGTGGCTCACTGGGTAATAAAGGGGTTAAGGCCAGCTTGGCATTATCAGCTGGCCCTAAGCCCGAAATTCATGGGGTCACGCCAATATTAGACATGACCACCATGAATTTCTAGTAAAGTATTTAAAAAAAACACAAACACCCAGAAAAAAGTCCTTTAATTGAAATAAACACACAATTCTTTATTGTTCTAAATTAAACCATACTTACCCACGCTGTCAGTGACGTGAATGAGGTGAGGTCATGTCCAATGAACTCAGCTCACCTCATGCACGTCACTGACAGCGTGGGAAAATTCTTACGCTGAAGCGCTGAGTGCAGGAGAATTCTCCCACGCTGTCAGTGACGTGCATGAGGTGAGCTGAGTTCATTGGACATGAACTCGGCTCATCTGGATGCCGTCACAGAGAGACACTGAGGAGCGCAAGCATGCCTGCGCTTCTCAGTGTCTGCGGGATGACAGGCTGGATGGCAGCGTTCTGCTGCGGTCCAGCCTGTCATCTCGATGTAGCAGAGATGGAGCTGTCCTGGGAACCATGGAAAGGTAAGGATGATGTTGCTTTATTATTTTTCTTTTATTGCAGGAGATCGTTGGCTTCAGCTGGAATGGGCGTGATGGTAAGTATGGTTTAATTTAGAACAATAAAGAATTGTGTCTTTATTTCAATTAAAGGACTTTATTCTGGGTGTTTGTGGGTTTTTTTTAACTTTGACTATGGGGTTAGTAATGGGGGTGTCTTATAGACGCCTCTCCATTACTAACCTGGGCTTGATGTCAGCTGGCATTATAAGCTGACATCAACCCCAGCCCTATTACCCCACTGCCACCGCTACAGGGCAGTGGGAAGAGCGAGGCTAAGTGCCAGAATTGGCGCATCCTATGGATGCGCCATTTCTGGGGCGGCTGACGGCTGGTGTTTCTAGCCTGGGAGGGGGCCAATATTCATGGCACCCTTCCTGGGCTATTAATGTCAGCCCCCAGCTGTCTGCCTAGCCTTTGCTAGCTATTAAATTAGGGGGGATCCCACGTCATTTTTTTGAGGGGGTATTACCCCGTTCCCAGGCTTCAAACATCTGCCCCAGCCATCTGCTTAACCTCCGCTAGAGACTAAAATTACGGGGAACCGCACGCCAATTTTTTTTTAAATAAATCCTTTATTTTAACACTAAATGACAAGTACAGTAAGCAACACTGTCACTGTACTTCATATATATGTGACTGACATGTTTCTATCTATCTAATCTATGTGTGATGCTCTATTCTTTCTGTTCTAAATTGTCGGGTACCGGTGTATGCCGCTGCTGAATTGCCGGTTTTTCATGTTTCACTGTGAGCACTGCTCCCATCGATTTGGGCAACCACCTCCCCCAATACATTCTACATTATTCTTAGTTGTTTTACTTCATGTAGAATTAACCTACAAGGAAATAAAGGGTTTATTTTCATTCCAATATTTGTGTCCCATTGACTTGCATTGGTTTCCGGTATCGGAATCGGCGATATCCGATACTTTTTGGGTATCGGTCCGATCCAATCCGATACGATATTTCCTGATATCGGAAGGTATCATTCAACACTACTTATAATGCCAGCTGACTTCAAGCCATGGTTAGTAATGGGGAGGCATCGATAAGACACCCCTATTACTAACCCCATAGTGGAAGTGAAATGTGAAATAATAACACCCACACCATGAATAAAATATTTTATTTGAAATAAACACACAGACTCCATTAATCTTCTAAATTAAACTCTACTTACCATCACGCCCATTCCTCTGAATCCCATGTCACCTGTAATAAAAATAAAATAATAAACCAACCTCATTCTCACCTTTACAACATGAAGAACAGAATCCATGTGTCCCGTGATGGGTCCAGCTCTACTACAACTAAATGGCAGGCTGCATAGTAGCTGGACACGACCATCCAGCCTGCCATCCTGCAGAGACACTGAGGAGCGCATGCTTGCGTTCGTCAATGACTCGCTATGACGGCATCAAGATGAGCGGAGTTCATGCCATATGTCAAACTCAGTTCACCTAATTGACGTCAGCGCGAGCGTGGGAAAATTCTCACGCTCGCGGTGCCGGCAAATAACATCAGCGCATGCGCGGTGAGAATTTGTGAGCTAATATGTGTAACCCCTCAGATTATATAATTATATATTAAAGGAAATCTGTCACCAAGTTTAGGTTATTTCATCTGACAGCAGCATAACATAGGGCAAGAGAGCCTGATTCCAGTGATGTATCATTTACTGGGCTGCTTGGCGTAGTTTTCATAGAATAGACAGGAGGCACCAATCAGGCAGTGATATTCTACTGCTGATAAAAGACTCATTGTATGGAAACAACAGCACACAGCCTAATAAGTGACACATCGCTGAAATCCAAGTCTCAGCCCCTACATCATTCTGCCCTCAGATTACATAACAATAACCTGCTGACAGATTCCCTTTAAGAAGACACTATTATTATAACTGGGAAATGGGGATCCAGCAGCTTGAGGTTATATCTATATGGGTGAAACATTGTAAAAGGCACATTTTCATCACTGTCATTCACTGACACATGGCAGAAATCTTGAAAATAGTGAGGGATTGCTTTTGTGATTGGAAAACTCTTCTAATCTGCACAGGAACTGTGTCAGTAAATATTTGATCTATTAACATTTATGTTCTAAATACCGTGGAAAGAAGAAAGAAAATCAAAACACCAGAAATGCAGTTTTTAAGTCCCGAACCTCCGGCAAAAACAAATGCAATAAAGAATGATGAAAAGATTGTATGTACCTCAAAATGGTATCAATAAAAACTTCAGCTTGTCACACAAAGCCTTTACACAGCTCCATCAACGAAAAAAAAAAAGTTACGGGTTACAGAAAATAGCGAGATACAACACAATTGTTTTTTTAGTTTTTTTTTTTTTTTTTTTTTTTACAGAGTCCTGACTCTTTTCATCGGTTATAGTTCTGACCTGGAGAATGATGTTACTGCACAGTGAACAAAACCAAAACACGGATTTGTGTTTTTTTTTTTTTACTATTTCGCTGCACTTAGAATTTTTTTGTTCCCATTTTTCAGTAAATTATATGGTAGAATGAACAGTATCATTCAAAACTACAACTTGTCGGTCAAGACACAAGCTCTCGTATGTGGACTGAAAAGAATATAAAAAAGTTATGGATCAAGGGAGAAGAGGAAGAGTTAATACTCTTGTGGGGAATTCCTATAGAGAGTGGGCTGGAACATTGCACAACTGTAGGGTAGGTGCAGATGACCGTTCTGTCCGCATCTGAGAAAATCGATCCGATTACGCTAATCACACTTTGACAAGCGTTTGATTGGAGTGTGATCATAGTGCGATACGATTTTCTTGGAGGTGGAGAATTAAAAAAAAAAAAAAAAAGTTTCTCCATCTTCTCCATTCTGTCTGTCCATGAAAATTGGATGTCATCCGAGTGCAGTTCAATGTTTTCCACGGACCAATAGACATGAATGGACACGTGCCATCCGTTATTGGAGGAAAATTGTACAAACTGCGATTTTTTTCCTCCACCACTTAGTCCGAGGATAAAATCAGACAGTAGCATTGCCCCGTAGAATAACATAGGGACCAGTATAATCTGTCAATGCCACGGATAGCGCTTGCCCGAGTCATACGGTCGTCTGCACAAGCCCTTACATACTGCAGTGAAAAGCCCCTCAAATACAATTTGTGTTGAAATAAAAAAAATAAAATAAAAGTGAGCAAAAAATGTAAGTTGTCAGAATATAATTTGGAGAACAGAATGGAGTTGAACATACAAAACAAATAGAACTTCTTCAAGTATTAGAAAAACTAAAAGCAAGTTGTTGAGATGAGCAGATGTACCGCTAGGTGGCGCTAAAACTCTCAGCCACCAAGGTTAAAAATCCCAATAAAACACTAAAAAGAAGAGGCATTTATGTGATCCCTCCCCCTCCCCAGGAAGTGGAAGGGCTGAGCTGTTCCTGCAGGCTGGAGGAGGCAGTTTAATTCACATTTCCAGTGCTCATCAGCAGAGTCCTCTCACCTTAGTGCTTGCCTCATCTGCTGCAGTGGTGGAGCTGCAGCCTGATACCCACCAAGGTGAGATCATTTCTGGTGCTCAGCTGGTTTTTCTTTTATGTCAGTGTAGAGTGTGAATGATTGCAATCAGCTGTGCATGGTCATAAATCTGCCAGGGCATGGAGCTGCACATGGGCATGGGAGTGCAGGGGTTAATGGCACTGGTCATTGTAGTTGTCACCTTGTCTATGACAGTGTGGGAAAATGCTGAGAACTAAATGCCACCATGTGCAGCAGCAGCAATAGCAATGCTCGGGGTCTCCCATTGATTGCTCATTGTTTTGTTTCCTCTTCCTTTGTCAGTGCTTTTCTCTCCAGTGGATCCTGTGCTATTTACTTGTGCAGGGGCAGTAAATGCTGAAGCAGGCTTTTCTCAGGGACTTGGCTTTGTTATCATCCTTTCTTATTGACATAATAGATTGTCAGTGTTTTAGAAGCAGGAGCTCCTACAGGTATATTACATGGGAAGCTGTCATTCCTTCTTTGTTCTTGGGCATCTGTAAAAGAAGCAATAGAATAAGTGATTGTAATATTATGGTTATGAATAGATGCCCTCCATTAGATGTGATCATAGGAGAAACGAAGTTCATACCTAATGTACATATTGGAAACAATGATGTAAATATTCCTGTATGGTAAATTTCTCAGCAGAGTCTCCTTTTACAGTTGTTATCAAAATAAGATTTCTTTAAGAAAAATAAATAAAACACTCCTCCTTTATGTCTGTGTCTCGCACTATGCCAGTCAAGTTATAAGCGCCTCTGAGTGCCCAAGAGTCCTGAATGCCGTCTGCCATGGTCTTTGTTCTTGGAGTTTTGGCTCATGGACCCCCAATTTTTGAAATTGTGTAGAGTCAATAACCAATATTTTCTATTACTGTATAAATGGCATGTTCTTTATTAGTGCTGTTAATGTGAATCAGGATATTGTTGCTGGTTTTCTGGTCTTGGTCTTTCTTTTCCCCGTGTACGTCTCGTGAGCTTGGATATGTGAGTGGCTGGTTGCCATGACTGATCCGTGTTTACTACTCTGTATGCCAGACGTTTTACTACGTGTTCTGTGGAGGGATTGAGTAGCTGCTCTAAACCTCTGCGAGATAGTGCTCAGTCCAGTTCTTCTATACATTAGGCTCACTCAGGTCTCCAGCTACTATAGGAATTTGTCATTTTATTTATTCAGTCTGTTCTTGTGAGTCATGTTATTGTATTTTAAGAGCGTTGCAACTTCATAAAAGGGCTGTCTGGGAAAACCAAAATATGGCTAAAAAGCAAAGCACTATACCTAGGCTATGCTCATTGTTGATCTTCAGCCCGTTCTTTTTGAGGACAGAAAATGTGTTTTTAATTGGCTGAAACAACTTTTAAGAATGTAAACTTCATGGGGCTGATCTATAACAGAATACACTGGAGCCTAAAGGGAACCTCACATTGTGCACGCAGTCTGATCTGTGTACAGCATGGTACAGAGAAGGAGAGGCTGAGCAGAATGATGATGGATTGTTGGAAAAGATTCAATACAAGGCTATGTGCCCACGATGCAGAAAGGCTCCGGATTTTTTCCGGAGCGTTTCTGCATCTCCCTGGAAGACAAAACACATGCGGATTGTACATGCGGATTGTACATGCGTTTTTCCTGCTAGGGACATGCGGATGTCAAGCGTTCTTCCCATGCATTTCCGCATGCGGATTGACAAGCGCTTTCCAGGCGATTTTAGCATCACTTGTAAAGTGCTTGACAACTTGGTCACACTATATAAATCCATGCAGCCGTCATGGATTTATATAGTGTGACCGAAAGAATGTTAAAAAATAAATATGATACTTACCTTCTGATGGCCCCCGGTGTCTTTATTCGATGCGTCTCGGCTTGCTGGCAGCTCGCAGTACACTAAAGGACCTGCCGGCATGAGCGGTCGTGTGACCCGTCACATGACTAAATGATGTCAGCGCAGGTCATTCAGTCCACCGCGAGCTGCCGGCAAGCCGAGACAAGGACACAGGAGGCCATCAGAAGGTAAATATAATATTTATTTTTTATTTTATTCATTTTTTTTACAGGTTCTATGGTACCCGGGTCCGGAGGAGAGTCTCCTGTCCTCCAAACCTGGGTGCTTGTATTTTAGGCTGTGTGCCCACGATGCGTTTTTTAAGCATTTCCGCAGCGGCAATTCCGAGGCAGAAACGCAGTGATGCGGATTACATGCGTTCCAATGCAAGTCAATGGCGGCGAAAATGCAGCACTTCCGCAAAATAATTGGTAGTGCTGCGTTTTTTTCCGCAGTGGAAATTTCCGCAGCATGTGCACAGCACATGCCGATTATCATTGGGGAACATTGCAGACCTTCTACCAAGCGTTTTTTAAGCGTTTCTGCCTCGGAATTGCCGCTGCGGAAACGCTTAAAAAACGCATCGTGGGCACACAGCCTAAAATACAAGCACCCAGGTTTGGAGAAGAGAAGACTCTCCTCCAGACCCGGGTACCATAGAACCTGTAAAAAAAAGAATAAAATAAAAAATAAATATTATACATACTTTCTGATGGCCTCTGGTGTGCTTGTCTCTGCTTACCGGCAGCTCGCGGTAGACTGAAGGACCTGCGGTGACGTCATTTAGTCATGTGACGGGTCATGTGACCGCTGACGTCGGCAGGTCCTTTAAGCTACCGCGAGCTGCCGGCAAGGCGAGACGCATCGAATAAAGACTCTGGGGGCCATCAGAAGGCAAGTATGATATTTATTTTTTTATATTTTACCATTCTTTCAGTCACACTATATAAATTCATACTGTTTGCATGGATTTATATAGTGTGACCAAGTTGACAAGCACTTTCCAAGTGATGCTAAAATTGCTTGGAAAGCGCTTGTCAACCCGCATGCGGAAATGCATGTGAAGAACGCTTCACATCCGCATGTCCCTGGCAGGAAAAACGCATGTACAATCCGCATGTACAATCCGCATGTACAACCCGCATGCGGAAATGCATGTGAAGAACTCTTCACATCCGCATATCCCTGGCAGGAAAAACACATGTACAATCCGCATGCATTTTTTTCTGCCAGGGAGATGCAGAAACGCTCAGGAAAAAATCCGAAGCATTTCCGCATCGTGGGCACTTAGCCTTATTCATTGTTTTGTATGCTAAAGAGTCCAGTGGGCGGTCCTACTCAGTTACTGACAGCTACCTCTGTATACTGTCATACAGGGAGTCAATCACTGAGTAGGACCACCCACTGGACTCGTGTGTATGCATTCACCAGGGATTCCATTGAATATAATGCAAAGTTTATTTAAACGTTTCCTTCAAAAATGTTAATCAGTCTGATCATCTCCTCCTGCCCTGTAACATCCTGCCTGCAGACATGATGCCATTTTCAGGATGACAGGTTCCCTTTAACCCTCTAACATCCACCCATAGAATAGTTGCTGTATAGAGAATCTGTCCTGGAGTGATTGGTTTCCTGTTGCAGTAAATCGAGAATCCATTAGTTGATATTTATTTCAAACAGTTGATACCATTTGTATATGGAGAAGAGAAATGAAGAATAAACTCTACAAAAAGTGGTGGAAAACACTAGTTAAATCCACCATCCATAAGAATATGTCCATATAGACTAGAGATTGCACAGCCGAAGAGCTCTGTGTGCTTCTGCTACATTACAGATAAGTGCTTTGCAGCCTCCAAGGTACTATGACAAAGAAGTCGCAAAACATCAGTCTGGTTCTGAATTTGTGCAACTAGCTTGTTGCCTTACCTTGCGGATTGCGACCATGATCACTTACGTTATGCTTCGATGTAGCAGCGGCATACAGCAATGTTTGGCTTCATGTTCTGTGTTGCAGACAAAGTTGCCATGTAGCCCAAGACTGAAATATAACAAAGTATAGAGTCAATTGAATCAATGTTGACAGCCCAAATTCAGTTTAGGCTCCCTTCACATGTACGTGTGGCATCTGTATTTTTCACGGATACCACATGTAACCATTAAAACCTATGGGGCTCTCTGCTCACCTGTCCTTGTGTCTGTGCAAATCACATGGTATCATGTCCGTTTTTTCCGGCAGCACGGATGACAAGGGCTAATACAAGTCCTTGGGTCCGTGTAAAACACATACAGCACACAAATTGCACCCGTGTGTCATCCGTGTGCTGTACATGTTTAACATTGCAAAGTACAGGAGAAGCTTTGGAATTGATTTCGCTTAAGCCATATTGGGGAAAAAACGGATGGCACACTGATGACCCTGATCCGAAACACTGATAATATCGATACCATTTTTTCCGGTACTGGTATTATACGGGCGTGTGAAGGAGGCCTTAATGTGTATTTTCAGTCGCCTAGATTTAGAAAATAGATGTATGTGTATGATCTTTGTTTCCTATTAGCAGTACAGTCATAGGTAACAGATCCACGAAGTACATGTGTAACGAGTATTCATTACTAATTATGGGATGTTTTGTTGATCTGCAGATCAGATACACATGTCTGTGTGCGGATCGTGATGTACGGCCCAGCCATGTCTCTCCTGGCCTGAAATCTACAGCCCAATAGGCTTATATTAGGATGTTGAGTTTAGGTTGTGAAACCTGCTGCTGGTCTATGTATTGCAACCCTTCGGGTTCGCTCATACCGGCATATTTTCCGTCTGAGTGCGATCCGACAAAACTTCGGATCGCCCTCGGACCAATGTTATTCTATGTGGCTGTGCACATCTGATTTTTTTTTTTTGTTGTTTTGTTTTCTCTCAAACCAAGTCTGTCCAAGGAAAAAAATTTCTGCATGTCCGAGTTTGATCCGATATTCAAATCGCGTCCGGCCATGCAAGTCATTGAGTGCGTGGGAAACATCGGACTGCACACGAATGACATCTGATTGTAGTTTGATTTCTTCTCACTGACACAATGGAGAAGATGGAGAAATTTTGTTCTCCATCTTCTCCTCAGTGTGCTCATATTCTCTCATGCGAAAGAATCGGATCACATTATGCTGACCCTCCGTTTGATCAGAGTGTAATTTGCATAATCAGTCCGATTCTCTGGGATGAGAGAATTGACAGCTGTGTGCCCCTGCTCTTACTTGAATGTGTGTGTCTGCCCTTGAGCCACCTTCACATTTACGTTGGAGGCTCCTTTGCGCATTCAGCCAAACATATTGCAGCATTCAACTCTATTGTGTCCTGTAAAAAGACTGACTTTTCGTTGGAAATCTGGTGGACCACATAATAATTCTGGCATCCTTCATTACGTGGATCAGGCACTTCCTTTACAAACAGCTTACTGTGTATACACAACAAGAAGAGCAGTACTTGCCTTACAGATTCTCTATGTAATGGGTTCCAGTAAGGACATGGCGTGTTGTTACTGGATGTGATAAAACCATTGACGTCATTTCTGTCACCAATGATTACCTAGCAACTACTTATATATAGGATATTAATCCCAAGAACAAGAAAAATGAGTAAATAGGATCATAAAATTTAACTTTTATTACATAAAGTCAGAGCACTAAAAAAATAGTCAAAAAAACATCAGTAACTTCATAAGGTGGGTATCGTTGTAAAAAGACATTGAATAATGTATTTCCCATATATATTAATCATAAGGCAATAATGATAACAAAATTAGAAGATATAGACGTATGTTATGACACCTTACACACTGCGCTTCCTGAAGAAGGTTGACGAAACGCGCGTCGGAGCGGCGGGTCATCCCTTTTGTTTATTTCACTATCTCATGAGGTAATGGAGACCATTGCGTACACACGTGTGTTCTATACGCAGATTGGGCTTATATCAAATCCTGGGTGCGATTTAATAGCACCAGCTTTACTTTTTTAGATTGCTGTGCAGCTCTAGGTACTTGTACTGGTATGTCATAACCATTTGGATCCTATGTCTACCCTTGCATACGTCTATATCTTCTAATTTTGTTATCATTATTGCCTTATGATTAATATATATGGGAAATACATTATCAATGTCTTTTTACGACGATACCCACCTTATGAAGTTACTGATGTTTTTTTTTAACTATTTTTTTAGTACTGTGACTTTATGTAATAAAAGTTACATTTTATGATCCTATTTACTCATTTTTCTTGTTCTTGGTATTAATATCCTATATACAAGTAGTTGCTACATATCGTTAGAGTTTTTGTGATCAATATCTCTTTACATATGGGATACCATTGTGTGACTTTTGTAAGCCAATGATTACCTGCAGCATTGAGGGACCAGTACAGAGAGAGGCATGAATCTCAAGCCATCAAAGCGACAGCTACAGGGCCACGGCGGAACCCCCCACTAACCCAGTAGAAGTAAATGAAGTCCATTGGACACCAGTGAGATCCATTATATGGCAGTGTTTTGCCATCTTTTATACACTGACGTCATGGCACAGATGTGAACAATGCCTTAGTCTATATCCGTGCCATTTATGTCCTACAGAAATTAAGTTGGTAAAGGTTTTTGTTTTTTGGGTTTTCTTTTTGTTTAATTTGAAAGGGATATCTAAAACATTTACATATGTAATCTATATTTTGTGCTGTTTTGCTACAGGGCCATTTACACTACATTGTTTCATTGTAGACATACACTGGGCTGTGGAAGGTTCAGTTATGCTGCTTTATATTAATGGGGGCATTTTCATATCTGGCCCTTGGGAACCCCGGAGAAGTGTTTCATTCTACTACAGCCGGATCCTTATCTAGTGTTTCAAATCTGGCGCACATCTGTCACAACATTCAATAAAATCCACCTCCTGGTACTTTGTGCAGAAGGAAACAGCTGTGTTAGAGAATGGGGCCCTGTATATAGCGATTAAGTAATGAGGCTTTCCCCATTAGCTGTATCATGTTATACATTCGCCAAGATATGGACATTAAGAAATAAGAGCAGAAACAATACAGCAGTGTGAGGGGAGTATGGAGCGCATACTTGCTTTGTAACGCTAAATTTGTTTTCCTTTAAAAGTCATGGGAAGGTATTTCATTACTTTATTCTAAACAGATTGTCCCACTGGCGGATGCCAAATTCCTTTCCGTATTCCCCTACAAGATCTTCAAGATGATTTGTATAATATTTACTGTCGCCCATAAGCATGCATTGTATGATCATTTGTAAAATGTATGCACAATGATTTTAGATGTATCAATTTTTTGACATTTCCATATCTCTGAGCTATGCCGTGGGCGCTCTATGAACTTTGTGGGGTTTCTCACGGATATTTCTGTGTTTTGTGAGGACTTTTTTTTTGGTTCTTTTTGACATATCAAAATGTTGAAATACTTCCAAAAGTGTGAAGTTTCTTCAACAACTGAATTACTTAAATAATTGATTTTAACCATTTCTGACAACAATCAATTGGAAATTATACACAAACGACCATTTGTGATGCATAAATGTGAACTGTCTGTTGTTTGTTCAGCCATTGACATCTAAAAATATCTGGTGTATAGAATGTTGGTTGAATTCTAAATTCTACACGTTAGATAATGGTCGGCCGGGAGTTATCATGCCCAACTCTCCCATACGTAGGACCACTCCCTCAGCTCCTGTGTTCTCTGAGAGCTGCTGCCAGACATGTCTGATAAAGGCTTCTCTGTCGGTGGCTCCCATACACTGTAGGCTGTCAGCCAAACCTGTCGATATTGGCGGATTTGGATGATATTAGTTTAATGTGCCTTAACTTAAGAGTTGTGCCCATAATACGCTCAGATGGTTCCTATTGTGTATTCACCATATCAAGTGGCTAAGGTCATATGATTGCAGGGACCTGGTCTGCATTGGCCCCTTTTAATCTACATATATCAGTGGTAATTAGCATTTAAATAATGCAGACAGGACTATTGGAGCTGGAGCTACAGTGAGCAAAAAAAAAAAAAAATTATATACAGTACAGACCAAAAGTTTGGACACAACTTCTCATTTAAAGATTTTTCTGTATTTTCATGACTATGAAAATTGTACATTCACACTGAAGGCATCAAAACTATGAATTAACACATGTGGAATTATATACTTAACAAAAAAGTTTGAAACAACTGAAAATATGTCTTATATTCTAGGTTCTTCAAAGTAGCCACCTTCACTTCACAGGTGTGCCCTGTCAGGTTTAATAAGTTGGATTTCTTGCCTTATAAATGGGGTTGAGACCATCAGTTGTGTTGTGCAGAAGTCTGGTGGATACACAGCTGATAGCCCTACTGAATAGACTGTTAGAATTTGTATTATGGCAAGAAAAAAGCAGCTAAGTAAAGAAAAACGAGTGGCCATCATTACTTTAAGAAATGCAGGTCAGTCAGTCCGAAAAATTGGGCAAACTTTGAAAGTGTCCCCAAGTGCAGTTGCAAAAAACCATCAAGCTCTACTAAGAAACTGGCTCACATGAGGACCGCCCCAGGAAAGGAAGACCAAGAGTCACCTCTGCTTCAGAGGATAAGTTTATCCAAGTCACCAGCCTCAGAACTCGCAGGTTAACAGCAGCTCAGATTAGAGACCAGGTCAATGCCACACAGAGTTCTAGCAGCAGACACATCTCTACAACAACTGTTAAGAGGAGACTTTGTGCAGCAGGCCTTCATGGTAAAATAACTGCTAGTAAACCACTGCTAAGGACAGGCAACAAGCAGAAGAGACTTGTTTGGGCTAAAGAACACAAGGAATGGACATTAGACCAGTGGAAATCTGTGCTTTGGTCTGATGAGTCCAAATTTGAGATCTTTGGTTCCAACCACCGTGTCTTTGTGCGACGCAGAAAAGGTGAACGGATGGATTCCCACCGTGAAGCATGGAGGAGGAGGTGTGATGGTGTGGGGGTGCTTTGCTGGTGACACTATTGGGGATTTATTCAGAATTGAAGGCATACTGAACCAGCATGGCTACCACAGCATCTTGCAGCGGCATGCTATTCCATCCGGTTTGCTTTTAGTTGGACCATCATTTATTTTTCAACAGGACAATGACCCCAAACACACCTCCAGGCTGTGTAAGGGCTATTTGACCAAGAAGGGGAGTGATGGGGTGCTATGCCAGATGACCTGGCCTCCACAGTCACCAGACCTGAACCCAATCGAGATGGTTTGGGGTGAGCTGGACCGCAGAGTGAAGGCAAAAGGGCCAACAAGTGCTAAGCATCTCTAGGAACTCCTTCAAGATTGTTGGAAGACCATTTCCATTTCTCTTGAAGCTCATCAACAGAATGCCAAGAGTGTGCAAAGCAGTCATCAAAGCAAAAGGTGGCTACTTTGAAGAACCTAGAATATAAGACATACTTTCAGTTGTATCACACTTTTTTGTTAAGTATATAATTCCACATGTGTTAATTCATAGTTTTGATGCCTTCAGTGTGAATGTACAATTTTTATAGTCATGAAAATACAGAAAAATCTTTAAATGAGGAGGTGTGTCCAAACTTTTGGTCTGTACTGTATGCCATTAAACTTCCATTCATGAGAACTGAGGTATATTCTGCAGAGTCAGTCGGCGTACGTCAGCCGTCCCACTGGAGTGATGTAATATATTGTACTTTATGTCAGGAGCAGAGCAGTGAATTAATTTCAATTTCCAAGTATGTATTTATTGGATACCTTACACTTGGCCCGCGGTCTTGTGGCTTGTATGCGTCACATGGCGTGCTCCCTAAGCCAAATAAAATTCTGCAATTAGTAGTACGTATTGCCAAGTCTTGATAAAGCCGCTTCAGAATTTTTATGTTCAGGGTATGATGCCAGAGCATATAATTAGAGGAGAATAATTGTAAGGCTCCATGGTGTTGTCTTTCAATGTATGCGAGCAGAGCACAATTACTGCACTATAATTTATCATCCCAGGAGCAAGTTGCTTGTGTATATTCTCTTTTCAAGTACGGCTGGAAAACTGATGAACATTTTGTTGGAAGGGAAACAAATGAGGTAACTGGGAAAGCAGCTATTATGTCAATTATACTTTCTGAAAAAGAAATTCTACTTTTGTCCCAATAAAGCTGCTGAGTCTTTTGCAGTAATAGCTACAGGTAAATCCTACGTGCCAACTCTCCCGAAACATGTGGAAGGCTACCAGAAAAAAAAGTGAGACCTTCCGGAACCAGATGATTTGGCAAATTTCTCTGGTTCTGCTGAAACTTTCCGATAAGCAGCACACCCTGAAAGATTCCTGCGCGAGTCCTGGCGTCCAGACATATAGGCAAGGAGACTCACTCATTTACAATGGCAAAATTCAGGATAATTTTTAGGATGTGTTCAGAGGTGATGTGTTTTTTTTTTTGTTTTTTTTTTTTAACGTGGCTTTTGAAACAGATTCTGCTTTAAAATTCACATGATAAATTGCTTCAAATTCTGTTTGAATGTAATGAGCTTCCTGTTTGTGCATTATAGGATTTTTTCCCATTGAAACCTAGTGGTGTTTCCATTTGGAAAAATAAGGAATGCCAGTTGTTGTGACATTTCTGCTGGGAAAAAAATGCATCAAATTTGACTTCTGAATCAGTTGATGCAGAAAATAAAAACACACGCAAAACAAACCACCATAAAAGACGCAAAAAGAACTCAGCCTGAAAAATCCACATTGAAAAACTGAGAAATTTCTCAAGGGAGAGCAAGTAGGTAAGTAAAAAAAGCAAAACAAAACAAAAACTGGACCGCAGGATCACACTACAGTTCTTGTCATCTGTTTCCATGCAAAAATGTGTTTGCACTCATAAAACTGTAAGAGATTTGGAATTAAACCTTTATTAAAATTTCTGAGCGGAGAGAGCATGCGGGGCCACGTTCTCAAGATAGATGTGGGTGCCACACATAACCAATTGTGGCAAATCCTTGACACATGCCATAAATGTCCCAGATAGAATATCACTTTAATCTGTTCATGTATTACTCTTATCTCCATTCATCTGATTGGCTGCAATATAATACTATATTTCCTCATCATTTTTGCTGTTGTTGAACTACAGCTTATCTGTACAATGTGGTTCCATTGCGAATACTTGACTGTTTTGGGGTCTCCTGTTGTTTTTGTGATAAGACAATCCTTTTAAAATTTTTAAAGAGAATCTGTGGCACCCTGCTACTACAGGTACCACAGGACCCAAAAGGGTGCATGGATGGACTTCTCCACAAGAGGCCCTCACTACAAACAGACACCTCCACCCTTCCACCTCATACCACCAGAGGGAGCCCCTTTAGGGATATATATATATGGAGGGTGGAGCCAGGCAGTTCAGTTGAGTAGTTAGTCAGACAGAGAGCAGTCTGAGAGCAGCACGTGTGCTGCTGTATTGAGGGCCCCGATGGTGGTTGGAGGCAAAGAGGAGAGGAGAAAGGAGTTAAGGGGGCAGAGGAGCATCACAGGCTCACCCCAAGACACAAACTGGACACCGGGTCCGCGCCTACAGGGTCCTCTGTACCCAGTAGGGATTACCGGCATACCAGGAGGATTACAGATCCCTGGTCTACCTGAAGCTAAACCCTTTACAGGACTAGGAACCATGAAGGCCCCAGTGTCCAGGGATAGTGGTTGCCAGAGAAAGGTCCTACTACCAAGCGACAGGTGAGAGAACGACACAACACAGAAGCTAGGCCCAGTTGCAGGCTGGCCAGGAGCTTAGAGAGATGGAGAAACGGACCAGGAGGCCTTATACCCGCTCACTGGGGAGAGTCCAGAAGTGCACCCTTCCTACCGAGTAGCCTGGACCGTACCTGACATCTGCAGCAGTAAAGGTATTGAAGCGAATCCCCTGTCTCTGTCAGTTACTCCTGCTGCGCCATCTCTTCTGCACTACAACGCCCAGCATCACCATCTGCACCTACACTGCCCCGGGGGCTCACTCCGCCTGTGGGGAGCAGAAACATCCCAGCTGCCATCCCATCACCCCCGGAGGTCTGTAGCAGCGCCGGTAACCATTACCGGAAACCACAGGTGGCATCACAAGACAAACTGTACACTAAAAAACCCTTTTTCAAGAGAGACCCCAGAGTACGGGCCCGGGAGCCGACTGCCGTGACATCCTAAACAAGGTAAAAGGCCCGGGTACCGAGTCCCCTATATCCCCCTGGGCGAGACAAATCTGTCAATTGGCTGTAGCCCTATAATGTAATCAGCATGTTATCAGGCTTCTAACAACATTTCCTTTATGTCACCCAAGTGTGATAAAGTGCAGTGTTAATTGCAGAATAGTCTGAGCGCTGTCACTCATCTCTGCAGTTCACAGGTATTACAGTTACAGCAGCACAATTGACAAATCAGAGAGGGCAAGAAGAAGAGGGGATTGTGATTCTCCCTGCTCTCTTTGCACAAACTGGTTTGTGCCTCATGCTGTTGTGGGCGTGATACCAGTGAACTGCAGAGATGAGTGACAGCGCTCCCACTATTTTGGGTATGCAAGGAAAAAGGAATGATTAAGATACTTTATTTGGAGCTTTCTATTACATTCTAGGGGTAAATCCTATTGACAGGTAACCGGGCAGGCATACCTTTGTGGCTGCACAAGTTGGACCACAGGGACCCAGTAGGTAAGGGGCCCCTTACACCTCCAAAGCAGATGGAATTGTGCATTATGATGAGCTATTGGCCTGCAAAGGGGGCAGCTCAGTTGTTGTCACTATAGCCTTGCAATGCTGGGGTGCTGGGTTCAAATCCCACCATGGACAACATCTGCAAGGAGTTCGTATGTTCTCCCCGTGTTTCCGTGGGTTTCCTCCAGGTTCTCCTGTTTCCTCCTACACTCCAAAGACCTACTGATAGGGAATTTAAATTGTGAGCCCCAATGGGGACAGTGATGATTAAGTCTTTAAAGCGCTGTGGAATTAATGATGCTATATAAGTGAGTAAAATAAATATACTGTTCTAGCACAGGGGCCCTCTTCTGTCTGTGTTCACCACTGGTTTATGCACAGAATAGGTCATCAGAATCAGATTGGTGAGGCTCAGATTCGCCGGTATCAGACCCGGGACCGGAGGCTATGTACATACATACCCCCGGCCATTCAGCGCCGCCTCGGTCCATACATTTGTATGGAGCGAGGCCACGCCTCGTCTAGTGCCGTGGACGGCCAGTGGTCGCGTCCGACTAGAAGGCGCGGCCTCTCTCAATACAAGTGTATGAAGAGTAAGGCCGCGCCCACTAGGAAGGGGGTATGTATAACTCATACATAATTTCCGTAACCGGGTCTCATACTGGCAAATCCCCACAGTGCGTGCACTGGGGGGATTCATAAGTCTGCAGTCACACAGTGTCTGCAGACTTATCACTTTTGACTGGACAACCCCTTTAACTCCGAAGAGCCGGATGTAAAAATGGAGTGGAGTGGCGCTGCACAGCTCCAGTCAGTGTGTACCCAGTATTGCACACCTGCTCCTATTCTTTTGCAGAAGACTGGTCATCAATATCATATAACTGGGGCACCCCTTTAGAGCTAACAAACAGAACTATGCATTGAAGGGTATTAAAACTACTTCTGTCCATGTCAGCCAGCCAAAGGTTTCCTTCTATTTCCCAAAAGTAGTAGAAAAGCAAGTCGGAAGAGTTACCAATTTCGAGTCCGGCTCTCCTTTTTCAGATCTTTTGGACGATTGAGAAGCAATCTTCCCCAATATGCTTAATACACGAAGTTCTTACATCTCCAGCCGTGAAATGACCCAATATTGATTTCAGCCCTTGTGTTGTTGAGAATGTGACATACGGAATATAATTCGCCATACTGTCACTGCGTGAGTTACGGCGCAAGCTATCAGTCATGTCATCCAAGAGGAAGGATTTACTAATCCTATTACAACTCCAGGACGTCCTGGCACGGATTTGATAATATGGGATATAATTCTATTTTTCATTGAATGCTCCTTTAGAAATCCGATTTACAACCTACTGATATTTGTTTGTTGCGTTCTAAACTTTATTTTCCTGAAATGTCTTCCATGTATTTGTATGCAAAAAATATTTCCACTTATTAAAAATTGCTCATGATAAATTTTGACATAAATTGCTAGGCAGGTTAGACCCTTTTCTCCCTGAGCCGTCTCACTATTCTTGGTGCCATCTATCAGAATATACCTGTATGTTCTGCAAACAAAACAGTGCAGTATTTTCTTGCATATTTTAAAATTGTTCTGTCTCTAGATTTCACAATAAAAACTACATAACTTCTTAAATAGATCTTAGACCTGTTAAGACTGGTGTACTTGCTCTACAATCCATGTTAGAATGGCCATGTAATAATGAAAAAAAAATATTTCGAGTTCCTTAACCCCTTTACGACCTTGGGATTTTCGGTTTTTTGCATTTTCGTATTTTGCTCCCCTTGTTCCCAGAGCCATAGCGTTTTTATGTTTTGGGTAATATGGCCATGTGAGGGCTTATTTTTTGCAGGACGAGTTGTAGTTTTAAACGTCCCTACTAGTTTTACCATATCGTGTACTGGAAAACTGAAAAAAATTCCAAGTGTGGTGAAATTGCCAAAAAAATGCAATTCAACAGTTTTGTTTTTTTTTTTCTTTCCACGTTCACTGAATGCTAAAACTGACCTGCTATCATTATTCTCCAGGTCATTACGAGTTCGTAGACACCAAACATGTATCGGTTTATTTTTATTTAAATGGTGGAAAAAAAAATCCAAAATTTGCTATAAAAAAAAAAAAAAAGCGAGACCCGTAGCGTCTCCATTTTTTTGGGATCTGGGTCCGGGTGAGGACTTATTTTTTTGTGTGCCGAGCAGACGTTTTTATTGATACTATTTTGGGGTAGATCCGATGTTTTGATCGCCCGTTATTGCATTTTATTGCAACATTGCGGCGACCAAAAAACACAATTTTGCCATTTGGAATTTTTTTCTCATTACGTCGTTTACCGATTTGGGCGATTCTGCGATACCAAATGTGTATGTGGGATTTATTTTTCATTATTTTATTTTGAATGGGGCAAAAGGGGGGTGATTTAAACTTTTTAAATTTTTTTTTTTTTTTTTTTTTTTTAACACTTTTTGCTTGCTTCTATAGTCTCCATAGGAGACTAGAAGCAGCAACTGTTTGATCGCCTCTGCTACATAGAGGCAATGAGCAGATCACCTGTATGTTGCAGAAATGCTCCTGTATTAGGAGCGCCGACCACTAGGTGGCGCTCATAGCGATCTTTACATGACAACCACTGGGGTCTGCTGCAGACCCAGGGTTGTCATGCCCACCCATCAGTGACCCGCGATCACGTGAGGGGTCACCGATGGGCGGGGTAAGTGACGCGCGTCACCGATGGGCAGGGTAAGTGACGAGCTTCCGGCGCGGCGCTGTTGAATGCCGCTGTCAGAGATTGACAGCGGCATTTAACTTGTTAACAGCCGCGGGTGGATCGCGATTCCACCACAGGCTTTTGCGGGCACATGTCAGCTGTAAGAATCAGCTGACATGTACCCGTGCTGAACCGGGGGTGATGGCCTGGGGCGCACTAATACGCCCCAGGCCAGTAAAGGGTTAATATTACAAATCGCATTAGTTCACATGGATTCAGTATCCACCCCCCACACACACACACCCAGCTGCAGCTTGTACTGTGCAGTGTGAGATGTCATGAGCAGCAGGGAGGAGGGACACTGAGGAGCTGTCAATCAGGCTAAGGGGCCAAATATTGAGAACCTTCAGGGAGGAAGAGACTCTGTGGAGTTTGCAGGGATTGAATTTAAACTTTCACACCTGATTATACAGTCATTCTGGCATAGATTTTCAATGGAAGTACACCAGCCTTATGTGGCAGTTAATTTTAATTTATGTATGGAAATTGTATTGTGAAATCTGGGGACAGATTAACTTTTTCTTGACATTTTTAAAACCTGAATTAGATCATGCTCCTACTTTTGGATTCAGTCATTCTTTTATTTATATGAAAATGAGTGACCTTTTGTATTGTATTTCTTGCATCCCCGGGCACACACAAGTCATGTGATTATACTAAAAACTGTTATTTAAAGCGAACCGGTTAGCAAGATTTTGCTACATAAACTACAGGCAGGGTCATGTTGGGGCTACTGCACTGAATAATATGATTCCTGAGGTGAAGAAATCCATCCTCTGGTTCTTGTGTAATCAGTGCTTGCAGTTTTGAGTTAATGATATCCTCGTGCTCCGGGGTGGGACTGTAGGCAGGATCTTTCCTTGATAGTCTAGGTCAGATCAGCAAGAAAAGATCTGCCCACAGTCCGCCCAAACCACAAGTATGTTCCTCATCATAGAGACAGCCAGCGAGACAGATGGGGGCGGCCTGTGGCCAGGTCTTATCTTGCTGATCTGGCATAGAGCACTAAGGAATGACCCTGCCTACTGTCCAGCCCCGGAGCAGGAGCATATCATTAACTCAAACACTGATTACACAAGATCCACAGGATGGTTTTCTTCACCTTAGGTATCATATAAATCAGTTCAGCAGCCCCAACATGACACTGCCTGTAGTTTACTTTGCAAAATCCTGCTGACGGGTTCACTTTAAGTGACTATCCAATAGAGTATTTCCACTAGATATGAGTTGGGGATTTTCCAAATTCAAGCTTTTCTTACTTAAAAATTGCTGTCGTTACCTGCTATGTAATCTGAGGACAGCATGAGGTAGGGACTGAGACACAAATTTCAGTGATGTGTCACTTATTAGGCTGTGTGCTGTTGTTTCCATACAATGAATGTTTTATCACTGCCCACATTAGCTCCCTCCTGCCAAGTGGTCTGACTCCGCCCCTTCCTCTGATAAGCAGCTCACTTTCAATAGACAATGTACATAGATCTGTGGTGTGGGCGGGGTCAGCTTTCTGATCTGCTACATCTAAAAACTCTGATTGCATCACAAACCCTTGCACCCAGTAATCTAAGTGATACATCAGGGTCTCTTTTCCTATATTGTGCTGCTCTCAGATAAGGTAGCAAAAACCTGGTGACAGATTCCCTTTAATATTAGAGATTAATTGGATCCTTTTATTTGTAAATTGCCAAAATGCATTTCAGTTACCGGCATCAGGACTGGTACTTTTATCATGTTAATTTGGATATGCCGGGACTCTGGCAGGTATTTTGTTCTTTCGTTTATAAGACTTTGAGTGGAAAATCTGGTTCTGGATTGTCTCCAGCGCTGCTTTGCATGTTTTCAAACTTTCTGCTTTCATGTGATTTAACACTTGGCATGTTCTCAATAGATGGATGCCTAGCTTGAATTTTCATGCTGTGCCTCAGACACTCTTAGCAGTTTGTGTACTTCTTGGCTAATTTGTCATGCCCCTTGGGGTCCATATACTTGGTCAAATTTGCTCATTATTACAAATGTCAGATGTAAGTGGCGTTGGCATGGGAAACTTTCTTAAAGTTTTATTTAGCAAATTTGTCTTTGCTAATTTCAACAATCTCTGCCCCTGTTTGCAGCGGTTCTGGGAGTTCATGCTTCATTATAAATACATTTGTTTTATAGCATTGCAGCTTTAACTTCTACTCATTACTTTCAGCCGAGGCTATGACAGGCAGGAGGCATATGGCCATCTCCATAGGGCTCCTACATAGGGCCACAATTTATTTTTTCTTTGCATATTTTAATGTAACAATTGTTACAGAGGAGGAATCAAATCCACAGATGGATACCTAAACTAGCCCTAAATCTGTACCCCGGCAAACAATGCCAGCTGCTGTTTCCCGTATGTGTCCACTACATCACTGAAACCTCTAGGCTCCAGTGCCATTCTGTCACCTTCCAGCATTATCTGTGAGCAGAGATGAACTTGTGTCTGTGCTACAAATTCATTCTGAAGCCAGAAAAAGAATAGAGAGGCGGAATGATTGCGCCTATTAAATGTATTATTTATTTTATTTGTATGGCGCCATTAATTCCACAGGGCTTTACTGACATCACCATCACGGTCTCTCAGAATCTCAGTACCCCATCCGTTTGGTTTTGGAGTGTGGGAAGAAACAGTAATATCTGCCGGAAACCCACAGGGAGAACATACAAACTCCTTGCAGATGTTTCCTTGGTGGGATTTGAATCCAGGACCCCAGCACTGCAAGGCTACAGTGCCAACCACTGAGTTGCAATCACCTGATGAATTGGCTAAATGCTTAAGCAGACTGTAAAACCGTGGGATGTTCTGCCGATAACATAATATTTAATGGGTATTAACGATCATTCTGTGTGCATTGAATGATTTTTGATCCATGTAAAAATGCCAATAAATGATCGTCGATAGACTTGCAGATTGCTAATCAGCAGTAGTTTAATGGCCTGGATAGTAAGGTATGTGCACACGACATGTTTTTCAAGCTGAAGACTGTTCAGGAAATTATATATTTTTGTTTTTAACTGCAGTTTTCCAGGCGTGTCTTGTTTTTTTATTTTAATTCCATTCAAAAATGAAGAAATTTCTGTTTTATGAGAAAAAAAAATGCTGTTGAAACACTCAAAAAGAAGCCCGGGCGTCTTTTAAGCCTTTCCATTGACTTCTGTTATAAAATATAGAGCGTCCTCAGAGCGGAAAACTCCTCACTTTTTTTTATTTATTTTTTTTGCCGCTTGGTGTCTTTGGAAACCTAAAATGTTTAAGATGCTGAAAAGACTGAACGTATGAAAAACAACAAGTTCTTTGAATAGCATTCTTTTGAGCGTTTTCGGGGAACTTTTTTTTTTTTTTTTTTTTTTTTTTTTTTTTTAAGGTGGTTTTTGAAGTGGAATCTGCCTGGAGAAAGTCATGTGCTCATACCCTTAAAATTGTCCCCACCCCCCCGAAGTCAACATTTATCAGATTTTCATAGGATAGCATTAAATTGCTGGGGGTCTTATGGTCACTATTACTGGGGTCCCAGGTCTGTTGTGAGCAGGAGGGTGTATTAGGTTTAACCTGTACATTACCCATCCTTACGACTCGATGAGGGTAATGGAAACAAGCAAAGAAGACGAGCTTCTGTATCTTCTATAACTTGTGCATGCTATGGATTAAAATTAATATATACCTACCTAGTATATACAAAATAAATTATAAAGCAGATCATAACATATTGTTAACATCCATAATGTCTTCTGTGAAAATAAGCAGGGTCCTATTTAAAGTGGTATTGGGTTGGTTGGAGATGCCGGAGGCGGTTATTCATTAACGAAGCCTGGTCACTCAGGAGCTCCATGTTATTGACATTTACATACAAGGCAAAAAATACTTCTCATTGAGTGAAGAGGAAGTGATGGGAAACTGCCCAGAGATAACAGACACTTTACAGAGGGATAAAACCTATTTATTTTTCACATCACTGAGTAAAGGAGAGGTATTTGCTAACTGAATGAATTACTGTTTACCTGCTTTCAGGGCTTAGGACACACCTGCACAGGGTGCCATCCTTCTGGTATGTTGGGCGCCACAGTATCGCCTGCCGGCGTCATCCACGTGCCAGCTCATCTATGAAAATATCTTATTAGTATCTCTCTCACGTAAAAGACTGGAGCCCCATGAAGAGTTTGTCACCGCAGTTAATCTGTCAATTCAGGTGACTTTTCGAAAGAAGGTGTCGTGTTTATATACATGAGGACTAACACGATTTCTGGCCATTAAATTGCATGTATCCTGAATATTTCACCAGTTTTCCATGCTGCAGGCGCTATCTTTTAATTATCTTCTTTTTTTTTTTTTCTGAGCTTTTAAAAAGAGACTAGCTGGAATTATGTCTCCTATACACAATTCGCAAAGACATGAGGGATTCCTGCTGTCTTGTCTTTATGTGGGTAAGGTTTCTCCTTGTGGAGAGTGACATGCCAGGTTTGGCACACCAGTATGAGGAGACTTAAACGCCATCCATGCTCCTCTGGGAAATTAAATATGCAAATTGTCTCTTCAGAGAGGAAGAGGACTTGAACTCTATAGCGCTACCTATTGGAAGCAGCACTCCTACAAGTCACAATCAACCCTTTAACGAGCCTTGAAATATGACTTAGGATAAAAGCCAAATCAGAATTTACAAATTGAGATTCTGATTTGGCTTTTATCCTAAGTCATATTTCAAGGCTCATTAAAGAGTCGATAATAACTTGTAGGATTGCTAATTCCAATAGGTGGTGCTATAGAGTTCAAGTCCTCTTCCTCTCTGAAGTAACCATTTGCATATTGTCTTTATGTAGCAGCAGCTGCATGGAGAACATCTTGCAGCAGTACTGAGCAGCATAGCTGTAAATCCAGTTCTGTGGTAAGGTAGACCTGCAGCTGTGTGTGCCTGTACCCCTCACTCTCACATTGTTTTACTCTCCCCCTTCCGTAACCTTCAATAAGCAGCTATAATCCAATCACTCTGTAAGTGGACTGTCTGCCTCGTCTTGATCAGAACAAATTTTAGCAGCTTTTCAAAGTGAATGAGAAAGGGAGGGGGTGATGAACGGCCGACAAGTTGATAAAGATACTGTCTGCATGTCTCTGATAAGAAATATTGCAAAGTTGTGGGGTTTTTTTTGTTTTGTTTATTTGCAATTGCTTGTACTATGATTTGTGCAATGTTTGAAACAGTGACCATTTAAGTCCACAGAAATAGTCCTTTTTTGTGTGTGTTTTTTTTTTTAAGCTATTTAAAAAAGTTTATTTTAACATATAGTACAATACATAAAATCTTTTCGATCATTGCTGTCCCCACCACCTCCTCTGGCATATCTCAGAGAGTTCTCTATAGGACTTAAAGAGGTTGTCTACTACTTTTACATTGATGGCCTATCCCTAGAATAGGCCATCAATGTCTGATCGGCCGGGGTCTAATAACCGGCGCCCCCGCCATTAAGATGTTATCGGTGCCAGCCGGAAGTACTTACCCTGCAGCAGCCACTACAAGTATATGGCCAAGCTCGGCAAGTGTTTCATATCCGTCTACTTTTGATTTGAATAGGAGGAAAGATGTGCAGTACCCCGCAGCAGCCGCTACAAGTAGACTGTCAAGCTCAGCAAGTAAGTACTTCTGGCCGGAAGCCGCTGCCACCGATAACTTCTGATCGCCAGGAGTGCCGGATGTCGGACCCCAGTCGATCAAACATTGATGGTCTATCTTAAGGATAGGCCATCAATGTAAAAGTAGTGGGCAACCTCTTTAAAGAAATTGCAGACCTAGCCTAAATATAAAAAGAAAAAAAACAACTAAGGTACATTTTCGTAAATGGATAAATGTGTCCATTCTTGAATTGCCTTAAAAGGGCTATCAGCCAATGTCCAGACCCACTCTCTTCCACATCAAAAGTGAGCAATGCCAATAATATGCCCCGCACACCTGCTTGATGTGTGCTTGATCTGCAAGTATTGCGACCAGCGTCCTCGTGTAATGACCAGAACACTTTCACAATTCCTGATGATCGTTCAAGCGTCTTGACAGATGTGTGGCAAATAACGTTATCTTCCGACACAAAAGTGGTTGGCTCTGGACATCGGCAGATGGCCCCATTAGTTACCAATTCAATACAGTCTTGAGCCATCCAGGAAAAATTGTTCTCAAAGTTTAAATCTTGCATTTGCCTTGGGATGCTGTATCTCAGGCCATTACATTGTGCAGATGGATCTGCAGAGATACGGTTTACTTTTTTCCGCTTTCACAACTAGCTTTAACATGTGGAAGTGATTTACATATTTTTGTATGTGTGTCATGTTTCTTCAGGAACAAACCTCACAAGAAACTATTTATCCAGAGCTGATCTTTTCTGTGGTATATTGATCAAGTCCATCAAAATGGATCCATCAAAAATGTTTACAGTTGGATATAGTAAGAATATACTTGGATTTGTTTGTTTTTTGGACAGTTAACTTTTTCCGTAACATACCAGCAGTGGTTTCCAGAACTCCCCTTTATTTCTATGGGGGTCGTGCAAACGGAGAAACTCATCTAAGCTCTGCTGTTGTCATAATCCCAACCCTGGTGGCCCTTTTTATTCATTTTTTAAAAAAAAAAAAAATTTTCCCCTTTCGTAAATGAAAGGCCCAGATGACCCTTTAAGTTATATCATGAAGAACGTCAATAGAAGGTAAGACATAGGATACCAACTAACATAAGGCATGCCCTTGTCCGAATATGTTTTTGATATAAAGTTTATTATTTTCCTATAGTTTGCCGCACGTCTGTTCTATGAATGTGTGGTTTTTTGTTTTTGTTTTTGTTTTTTTACGCCCTTATTTACAAGCTGACCATAATTTTTGGTTTTGGTGATAGAGCTTTGTTTTTTGCTTCTCTATATGAAACTTGGCCTTCCTTTTAGACTTCATTCAGATGTCTTTTATTGCATATATTAAAGGATTGTTTTTCATCGGGGTGTTGGGTCTGATCAGTGTGGCAACTGTTGTTCTCATAAGCAAGATTCTTTTGCTCATTAAACTACGTTCCCACCATGAGTATTTGGTGAGTTTTTCATGTTGTAGACTTTCTGCAGCATTTCCACACGTATTCATGTAAATTAGGTTTTTACATTCATTTTGACTGCAGTTTTTGTCTTTTTGGTGTGTTATGCTTTAAATCTGCATTTTTTTTTATTTTTTTTTTTATGCTTCCTGGTATTTGGTTTTAACAAAAGTTTATTGATACAGTAATGTGCATTTCAACCATGGAAATGCCCTAAAAATGTAAATGCGTTTCTTTACCTGTGGATTTTCCGCATCCATTGCAAGTTTATCAGGAAAATCTGCAGATCAAACTCAGCTTACCTACAAAAGAAATTGACTTGTTGCGGATTTAAGGTGCACCGCAGGTCATTTACGCTGCTTTAAAAAACAAAACAAAAAAAAATTCACAAAGGGCATAGAACTAGCCCATCCCACTGGGCTAGTTCTACCCATGAACTATATTCGATCCTATAGACTAAACCTATTACCCTATCTTTTCTCCTATGCCGTTGCTAAGCCACTTGCCTATATGAACCGTACTTATCTTATCCCTAGTCTAATCCTGTACTTACCCTGCATTAAGAGCTACTCGCATTGTACATTAACACTTTACATTACCTATATGCTGTATATTACCAACATACAATATAGAAAACGGTCATCACTATTTACATTACATAGAGAAACTTCATAACACTGTACACACAGCGTGATTGTTGTCTTCAGCGGTAAGCGCACAGCAGGACAGTCCATTATTATTGCATCATGTGAGGCCTGCAGCCAATCAGCACCCACTAATGGACCGCTTCAGTCTACCTTCTTTTAACTGACCTCCGGGGAGGTCAGAGAGCAGCATAAGCTCTCAATTCAGTTTCGTTCAAAGGATGTAAAAGTGAAGCATCTCATTATAGGCCGCTGAAGGGCTGGAGGGCTCACCTAACATACAGCGTCACGCAAGCCCCAGGTGAATCAACTTCACGTGAACAGCATCAGAAGTGAATACAGGTTGTTATTTTAGAAAGGGAAATACAGTAATTGAGAAGGGGGTTGTCTCAGTCCTATAAAGAAGATTATGGGAAAAATGGCGGTAAAAACACCATACCTAAAGCATGCTGTGTTTTAAATACAAAAAACTTGTATGGAGTGCAAAAAACACCCTTGAAGGGGAAAAACTTTTTTTTCTGTACTTTTATTTCTTTATGACCTATAGACTTGCCTGCTTAAAAAAAACTACAAAAAAAAACCAGTCACAAAAATAAACATTCGGTAAGAAATCATTTTTAGGTTAAATGGGATATTTATGTTATGAAAATTCTGCTGAATTGCTGCACATTTTACTCTTTGCTTTGGAAATAGAGAAATCCATTGTGACCCTCGCAACATAAATTACCATGCTGTAGATCTTCTCCACAGTGTGTGAATGAGATTTTATGAAATCTCAATGCCTATGCTGCTACTGTTATACACAGTGAAAATCTGACGTGTGCATAGGAGTGTACCCTAAAATGGTGACGTTTTTATTCTCAGCCATGTTGGAGACAGGAGTAGAATATAAGGGAAATGAATTGACTACTATATAGAGGGAGTAGGTGCTCAATTTGCAGAAATGTTTCTAGAATAGTGCCTTCACTTATATCAAAAATGTCTGTGTCTTAGCTTCCAATGAAATTGGTCCCGTTTACACCACCTAAATGAGTAGTTTCAGCATTCACCTGGTCTGTAGATGGACTGTATTTTTAACACTGATGAAATAGTCACAATTGAATTTGTGACTCTCCAGGGTTTCTCTACGGTGCTCCGTTTCACAACATTGCATTAATGATTGCTTAGAAAATAGTAATTTGATAGCTAAGGAAAGTAATGGATAACAGAAGTGATTTTGAAGCACAGATGCATTTAAAAGTCAAAAGATTTTAAAGCTGGTCATTAACTGGGAAATAGAAAGCTAGAAAATAAAGATAAAGGACACATCATTTGTAAAGTTGATTTAATTTAGCAGGGCACCAAAAACTCCCAGAAGAAAAAGGGGAAAAAAGGAAATGTTTTCATATGTTAAGACATATGCTAAGTTCTAAATGTAAAAGTCTTGTGTCAACCTGACTTTTAACTCTGTCCAAATGGAGAAAGCAAATGTGCAAAACGTGCATCGGGGCACGGGTTCTAGGTGACTCCATTGGGTAATTATAGTAGTTATATATATACACTGCTCAAAAAAAATAAAGGGAACACTTAAATAGCACATCCTAGATCTGAATGAATAAAATATTGTCATTGAATACTTTCTGTACAAAGTTGAATGTGCTGACAACAAAATCACACAAAAATCATCAATGGAAATCAAATTTATTAACCAATGGAGGCCTGGATTTGGAGTCACCCCCAAAATTAAAGTGGAAAAACACACTACAGGCTGATCCAACTTTGATGTAATGTCCTTTAAAACAAGTCAAAATGAGGCTCAGTATTGTGTGGCTTCCACGTGCCTGTATGACCTCCCTACAACACCTGGGCATGTTCCTGATGAGGTTGCGGATGGTCTCCTGTGGGATCTCCTCCTAGACCTGGACTAAAGCATCCGCCAACTCCTGGACAGTCTGTGGTGCAACGTGACGTTGGTGGATGGAGTGAGACGTGATGTCCCAGATGTGCTCAATCGGATTCAGGTCTGGGGAACGGGCGGGCCAGTCCATAGCTTCAATGCCTTCATCTTTCAGGAACGGCTGACACACTCCAGCCACATGAGGTCTGGCATTGTCCTGCATTAGGAGGAACCCAGGGCCAACCGCACCAGCATATGGTCTCACAAGGGGTCTGAGGATCTCATCTCGGTACCTAATAGCAGTCAGGCTACCTCTGGCGAGCACATGGAGGGCTTTGCGGCCCTCCAAAGAAATGCCACCCCACACCATTACTGACCCACTGCCAAACCGGTCATGCTGAAGGATGTTGCCGGCAGCAGATCGCTCTCCACGGCATCTCCAAACTCTGTCACGTCTGTCACATGTGATCAGTGTGAACCTGCTTTCATCTGTGAAGAGCACAGGGCGCCAGTGGCGACTTTGCCAATCCTTGTGTTCTGTGGCAAATGCCAAGCGTCCTGCACGGTGTTGGGCTGTGAGCGGAACCCCCATCTGTGGACGTCGGACCCTCATACCACCCTCATGGAGTCAGTTCCTAACCGTTTGTGCAGACACATGCACATTTGTGGCCTGCTGGAGGTCATTTTGCAGGGCTCTGGCAGTGCTCCTGCTGTTACTCCTTGCACAAAGGTGGACGTAGCGGTCCTGCTACTGGGTTGTTGCCCTCCTACGCCCCCCTCCACGTCTCCTGGTATACTGGCCTGTCTACTGGTAGCGCCTCCGGCCTCTGGACACTACGCTGACAGACACAGCAAACCTTCTTGCCACAGCTCGCATTGATGTGCCATCCTGGATGAGCTGCACTACCGGATCAACTTCTGTGGGTTGTAGAGTCCGTCTCATGCTACCACGAGTGTGAAAGCACAACCAACATTCAAAAGTGACCAAAACATCAGCCAGAAAGCATTGGTACTGAGATGTGGTCTGTGATCCCCACCTGCAGAACCACTCCTTTATTGAGGGTGTCTTGATAATTGCCAATAATTTCCATCTATTGGCTATTCCATTTGCACAACAGCATGTGAAATTGATTGTCAATCAGTGTTGCTTCCTAAGTGGACAGTTTGATTTCACAGAAGTTTGATTTACTTGGAGTTATATTTTGTTGTTTAAGTGTTCCCTTTATTTTTTTGAGCAGTGTGTGTGTGTGTATATATATATATATATATATATATATATATATATATATATATATATATATATATATATATATATATATATATATATATATATATATATATATATATATATATATATATATATATTATATAATATATATATAATATATATATATGCTTTTCCGGTGACTACCTCTTGAAGCTCATCAAGACAATGCCAAGAGTGTGCAAAGCAGTCATCAAAGCAAAAGGTGGCTACTTTGAAGAACCTAGAATATAAGAGATATTTTCAGTTGTTTCACACTTTTTTGTTAAGTATATAATTCCACATGTGTTAATTCATAGTTTTGATGCCTTCAGTGTGAATGTACAATTTTCATAGTCATGAAAATACAGAAAAATCTTTAAATGAGATGTGTGTCCAAACTTTTGGTCTGTACTGTATATATAAATTTTTCTTTTAACTACTTATAGCCACTTAAACAATTTATGTGCATGAATTACAGTTTAATTTTATATTGGATATTGAGTCTGTTAATATTTATATACCCAATCTTTCTCGCCACCCATCTGTTTTTTGTGCTGATTTAATTCCCTGTAATTTATTATATAAATTTTAAATATTATGTATTCTATTAAGTTACTTAATAAAGAATTTATTTGAATCTTCTATTTCAAGTGTGGCGTTCCTCTTTTATAGGTTATATAGTTCTCTTTTAGCCCACACATATTCTTTGGTTTTGTAAATTGGTAATCAAGAACTGTAAAATCAAGCGTTTTTGGCGCAGCTAAAATACGCAACGTCAAAACCTCCACCTTGGCACATGGCTTAAAGACCTAGAGCTGTCATGAAATGCCACTGGAGCCCAGTCTGTGCGATGGTTTCCTTGTTACTGTAATATGCACATGAGATTGCCTGTGTCTGGGACGTTCAATGGAAACTTGAGTCACTTGTTAATGGTAAGCATAGGGATTGTTAGCTGCGTGTACTATATATGCATCACTTATTGGTATACGAACATGCTTTTATGGAATTATTGTTCATACACTGACTGCTGTCGGTTTTATTTGTTTTCAGAGTTGTCAGACTACATTCCCGCAACAGATTTTACCTTCGTCAGGATTACGATTCCCTTCTTTTGGCCTGGGCATGTGTGTTTTATGTTAGACTCGGTTTAAAGTACTGGGACATCTGGACTTCCTTTTTATTTTTTCAGTTCCTAACCTCTGACTGGGAGGAAATTTAATCTACTTGTATTTGTTGGGAACCTCATTAATCCTGCGGCTCTTTTCAATAAGTAGAAGTCTGGGAGGTGTGTGTTGGGGGAGGGGGTTTCCCAGCCATAGGTTTTGGAGCCTCGTGGTTTGTAGCACCATCCAGATTAGTCTAAACACACACGTTTTATGAGAGAAGCTTTTCGGTGGGATTCCACTTTCCTGTTCCTCTATTCTGCGGAGGAGGAATGTTCACTTGTCATAATGATTCCAGTGTGTGACTTGGTGACTGTGAGCCAGCAGAACTGGCAAGCCATGTGTGACGTGGCCGGAGCCATTGTTTAGGGCCGTGTTGTCTTAACCCGTCGCCGGAGTTCACATTTATACTTTCTGTAGAGCTGAACTAACGTGCTTCGAACTATTGTGTCTGAGATTGATCATTGCTGAAAAAAAACACAAACGCTATAAAGGGAACAGAACCTACAATTGAATTTATACAAGTGCCAATTTTGGCAAATGCCGCATAAACATTTGCAACATTTTACTGTGTTTTTTTTTAACTCCTTAGCTTGTTAACTTTTAAAAGTGACTAAAACAGTAGACTTTCAAAGACAGACTTTCTGTCATTTACTCCAAACTTTGACATACTTTTAGTGCTCACCGCAGATGTAGATTGCAATTTCTAGTGCAAAAAAACAGCCTGAAATGTGCCAAATTTGTTATAGTAGATTTATTTGCATTTTATTCCAACATGCTGTGCTTTAAAGGGTACCTGGGCTGCATGTATCAGGCACTTGCTGTATAAACTCAGCCAGGTATTCTGTGACATTACAGAGAACAACATACTTGAAAAGCTGCCGATGCCCAAGCCTCACAGGAGACTACTCTGAAAGGCGGGTCCTCGGTGGCTTCTCCCCGCCCACTGCCAATGACTGACAGGTCTCTCCCTATACACTCATGTAGACAGAAAGGAATATGTGAACTACCCCATAGACTATTCTAGGTGTGAGTGCTTTCCCTGATTGTTCCTCACCTGGTTTTGGCTCCCACTCCTGAGGAAAAAATACTGACTGAATGCTGATAGTGGGGCCGTGGCCAAAGCCAGATACGTGGATTAGATGTTCTTGTCATTAATGCAAGGGCTCCAGATTTTCTTCAGTACTACTTAAAAAAAAAACCTGTGAACAGCCCCATACACTATAATGGGTACTTGTTCTATGCTTGAAAAACACAGAACAAGTACATAAAAAAAAAAAAAAAAAAAAAAAAAAAAAAAAAAGGCTGTTTGATTGAGGTTAAACCAGGAATGGCCGTCTGCCATAGTTTCTCACAGATTATGGGGTGAAGCTGAGTCAAGTCTGACTTTTAATCCCATTTCCAAATTTGATGTGGATTGGACACTTTATTTAACACTGTTCTGGGGTTTTCATCAAGTATATTGTAGGGACAAACTTTAACAACACAGTTGTGAATCTATTTGTGCATTTCGAGGAGGAATAGTAAAGGACCGGCACAATGGGGGAGCTCAGGTCGTCATATTGGCACTCTCTTCTTATGCGCTGTGCACCTATGTCAGCAGCACCAGACCTGGAAATCTTTCTGCTTATGGATGTAAACCACATTGTTTTCATTACTTGACTAACAGCGAACAGATATTATAACTCAATGATCCAGATTTATTCTGTTTCCACCATTTGTTCCAGTAAATTAGCAATTTTTCCCCAAAGAAAAATGTTCACATGGTATAAAAATTGGAGTTTTATGTTTCTGCTTGGTAAAAAATGTGTGTGGTGGTTACATAAGTAGTCACTATGTTTCAGACAGATTTATTAAGATAAGAGACACAAACTACGTCAATCTACGGCAGCTCATACAGTCTATGCAGACATCTCTTTTTTTAAGTCTTGCGTATACATTGGCCCACATTTGTTAGGACTAGCAAATCATGTGTGCTTACCTTTTTCTTGGATAATTAGGTTACAAAGTGATAATATTTTTCTGCTTTAATCGTCTACTGAAATAACACTGGAAGATTCTTTGGAAGGTCTACCCACATGCATCCTTTGTCCTGGCTTCTGCGAGTCTTCTAGCATGTATAAGCATTAGTCATATGGGAAAAATGTGTTTGTGGTGATTTAGTATGAGTGTGTCATAGGCATTTAGTATAGAAATATGCCCCATTTAATAATTAAGCTATTCTTGGATACATTTTTGTTATGTGACAGTGCTACTTTGGGCATGTGCCGCGGGTGCAGTTTGGCTGGACGATCACCTCTGCCTGTCCTCAATCCTATGTTTTTCCGAGCCACTTGGAACGCAAAGCGCCCCTATAGGTTAAAGAAATTAGTCAATCCTTTTACTCTACCTCCATTTGTGTTTGAGGAGTCTCGACTTATAATTGTTGATTTAGATTAGCCAAATGTGTATTTTTATTACATGGCCTCAATTTTAGATTATACTAGGATGCTGAACTCACACAAGGCATCCCTGGCAATTTAAAGGGAACTTGTCACCAGGAAAGAGCTATTAACCTGCAGATATTGGGTTAATCTGCAGGTTAATAGTGCTATTGATCTACCCGGCGCCTGCACGCAGCCGAACGCTATAGGGAGAAAATTAACTTTACTTCTCTGGGCAACGTTACAAGGGGCAATGCCGACCTGGGTCAAGTCAATGCTCTGGGAATACAGAGTGATGGCTGTCACCGTGCCCCCCGGCATTGACTGGCATCCGGCCCCAATGCAGAGCCAGTGTCAGTCATGGCCGAGGCCGCAGTTACAGCATTCGCTCTATATACTCAGAGCGTTGAATGAACCTGCGCTGTCGTCGCTTCGCGCTGTGAGGATTTTTTTGTGCTGGCGGCAGGTGCATAACCCCAAGTATGTGATTTGCATATATGTGGTCACATGCCGACTAGAAGTGTATTGAGCGAGCCCAGACACGTCAAGTTGGAATGTGGCCGGAAGTATGCAGATTGCGTACTTGAGGTCACATGACCAATTGCTCCCAGCATCAGCAAAAGAGAATCTTCACAGCACGCAGAGGGACTGCAGACTTGTACCCAAAGACCAAGCTGCCCCTTTAATAATATACTGTACCTGGAGGTCTAGAGCAGGGACGGTGTAAATGTAAGTATCCCTGATGATCTAGGACAGTTAAATAATTAATTTTAAGCTCTCTCTCCGATGCAGGACATTAGAAGGGTGATTGCTGAATTTATGGGGTCAACTTGTATGTCTTTCAAGTCTCTATCACTGTCCTGGTTGATTCTGTTTCCAGGTTGCTCCTTGCACTAATCATAGAGAGAAGATAGAAAGGACTGTGAAGCCACAACATTGTCTCTAGGCATTTTTGTTCTAATCATTAAGGAGAAAACTTTTTGGCAGTGAGGGTTATTAATGAGTGGAACAGGCTGCCACGAGAGGTGGTGAGTTCTCCTTCAATGGAAGTCTTCGGAGGCTGGACAGACATCTGTCTGAGATGGTTTAGTGAATCCTGCATTGAGCAGGGGGTTGGACACGATGACCCTGGAGGTCCCCTCCAACTTTAACATTCTATGAACACCAAATGGCATAGAGTTTGAGTTGCGCAGCCACATGACCAGTAACCATGTGGCCCATTTATTGTCTATCTAGGCACTGATGTTTAGCCATACATTAAACTATTCAGTTGAGTGGGGCAGAGCTGTACTACCATGGTGCTCACTGTAGTACCACGTCCTCTCCATACTTATGACCCCTACTGATCACAAATCATTTATATTTTTTATTCCGGAGAATAACTTCATGTTGGGGCTCATTCATGCATCAGTTTTTTTCGAGTTCTATCTGTTGTTTTTTTTTTGCCATTTGAAACTTGTGCCTATAATCGTATATGTGGCTGTTGACATGTCTATGTATTTTTGTGGATCGAGTGGGCCACACAAAATCATTGAGTCCTATTCAATTTTGATTCAATTGACTGATCAAGCTTGCCAATGCAGGTCTGAGTCAGCTGAAAAAAATCATAACGATGCCTTCATCATTTGTTTTTGTTTTTTTCTCCTAAAAGAAAAATGAGTAAAAACTGTCACTGCCCAAACCCTCGTGAAAGTGTCATCAAGAACACTGTTTTATTTGCATACAAGAAAAATCCTTGACATCTGAATGAGTCCTTTAGAAAATATATATATTTTTAACCTGTGAATTAGACATTGGGCAACCTTTCAGAAAGTTATGGACTAGGAAGTTATTTTTAAGTCTTTAGGAGGGCCAAAGTGTTATCCACTTCTGCCTCTTTTCTTACACCAACCCAAGATAAAAACAAATGAGCAAATACCCTTCAGTAAATAAATAGTAATAGTACATGGAATTAACATTGGGTACACCTTGTCATGGTGTAACTAAGTTCCCTATCTGGATGGTCCCTAACTTAAGTAGTTCACCTCGCTATGTGTCAGCAGACCTCAAAATAGATGGGGGCAGAGCAGGACCCAGACCCGACTGTGAAAAGCTATGTAGACAATTTTGTGTTATACTATGCCTGATGAAGAGGCATGAGTAGTCTCGAAAGCTTGCAATCTGTGACCATCCTTTCAGTTAGCCATTAAAAGGTATCAACCACTGAGGACTCTCAAATAGAAAAATATTTCTATCTACTGGCTAACATGGTCCAAATATATATCTCTAGCTCTATATATCTTTTTTTTTTTTACAGGCCAAAAAGGAGGGACCCATGGTCCTGTTTGTACAAAGTACAAAAGCTGAAAACAAGACCAAAAAATGAGCTGGAACATATCTTGGTACAAGTCCAATGTAAAGGTGCAAATTCACACTGCGGCCGTCTAAGACCGAACCCAAGATAAAACAAATGAGCAAATACCCTTTTCTTATACGTGGGGCAACTTGGTATGAAATGTTGTTCTATTTTTTTTCTACAGTCTGAAATTAACAAAGTATCTGTTGATTATTTGCATAGATGTATCAAGAATACTGATCTTTGTGGAACAAAGAAGTAGTATGCAGACCATGTCCTTGTTTTTTTTTCTCATTCCCGGAGATCCTGCATAATCTGACAATGTAGAGTACAGAGCGTATTGTCTCGGGCTGTGTAAACCTATAACTATTCTGTAGGTAGTATGCTCTAAACTATCACACAAAGTAATCTGGATTAAGTTGTTCCTGGTTTATCCCTAATCGAGAGATGCAGAAGCTGGGAACCCATCCTGTCTATGTCAGCGGTAAACTATTTGTATTTTAAGAAAAGATATCTGAAAGGCAAAAGTGGGGAATATGTATGAATAATGTGCTGTGTGTAGATTACTGGACGGGAGGCAACGAGTGTTACTTGATGTCTCTAAAGTAATAGCTCATGGTTGAGTAAATAATTATGGGAAAGATTTGAAGCTTTAACTAATCCTTGAAGCCATATCTGACAGGGATTGGACGAACACAGAATCCTTCCATCTGCTGGCTGTAAAGTAAGTGGTGGGAAGGGAATAATTTTTAGCCGTTCCACGTTGGGTTGGATGAAGGATCTTGGAGATAAGTGCCAGCAGAATGAGTCAAGGATCTTAAGGTTCAAGTCATAAGATCCTTTATTTCTTAAAAGGAAAAAAAAAACTTCTAATTTTATTCAATTGGCATCTCCCTAAAGTGCACTACTTGTCAAAATTGCTTAGTTGAGAGGAGGTGGGTTTCTCGTTGGCCGCAGTGAATTCATGTTCCCCACTGTCACCCTGCATATTTCCCAACAGTAAACAAATTGGAGCTTATGTGCATGCATTCAGGGAGCGTTCTCTGCAATTGTGCATTTAGTCAAGCCGATAATCGTATAACAAGCATTCGTAGGAACTCTCCTTCAACATTATCCTCCCGTGTAAACATGCTAGTGATCAACTGATGAATGGTGAAAACACTCTTTTGTCTGGTGGTTGGATCGTTTATTCCAACAACAAAATAAAATTGTGAATGACAGCACATCGCCCCATGTAAACTCGTGATGTGTTTCCAATAACATGATACTGTATGGGGACAGAACAATTGTATCGTCATGTAAGGGTGTGGACTGCCCTGTCCCTACCCCTAAAGACAACGCTATATTGTAATAATAGTGCTGTGCGGTTATATTGTGCCGTGTGAACTGTCATTCGGTTTTTCATAATGTATTGAAACTAATATATAGTGTTGTAAGGTACTGATGCTGTTGTGTAAATACTGTAACGGTAATGCCTATTGTAAGTAACATACACTGAGCTCAACCCTTTTATAAGATCCATATGTGTACATGTCCCATCTTTTGTCACTTCTTTTAACTGCTTCAGCCTACAAAAGCCATGAAGCGGCTATAAGGAGTGACTGATCCATTCTTGGAAGCCACCACTTTATTATATACAGAATATTAATAGACACCTGTGACAAAGACGCCGCGAAAGACTCCCAAGAATCCTTAAGTGAAAGATGCTAAAGTGTCTTCCTACAGCAAACACCATGCGAATACATCGGTGTCTAAAAACACAGTACATTCCCACAATAAGTATTTGGTGAGTCTTTGATGTTGCAGATTTTCTGTAGTATTTCTGCACGTGTTATGTTAGGTAAATTGGGTAACTTGTGCTTTTTCTCCTTTTGGTATGTCATGTTTTAAATAAAGCTACAGTATTTTGCAGATTATAGGATGCCTTGGATTCTAAAACGCATCCCAAATTTTAAAAAGGAATTTTTTTTTTTTTTTTAAATTAAAATGGGGGTGGGTATTACCGTATTTTTCGGACCATAAGACGCACTTTTTTTCCCCAATATTTGGGAGGAAAATGGGGAGGTGCGTCTTATGGTCCGAACGTTACCTCTGGTGGTTGCGGTGGCGTTTGCAGTGGCGGCGTTAGCGGCAGCGGAGGTGAGCGGCAGGGGCTGGCAACTGTGCCTGGCCGGTACTGTGGCTGGGGCCGGTGTCGGGCTGTGAGCGGCGTGTGGCCTGCGCAGGTTTCGGTGTGCGCAGCCATCTTGCTAGAGCTGTGAGCTACAGGAAAATGGCCACCCAAGCCGACGCATGCGCGGAACGGTAGCTCCGGCGGCCATTTTCCTGAGGATCACAGCTCTAGGAAGATGGCCGCGCACAGCGGAAACTTGTGCAGGCCACACTGCTTCACTACTCACAGCCCGGTACAGGCCCCAGCCCGAGGCCTCGGCCTCGGCCCCGGCCCCAGCCAGAGGCCTCGGCCCTGGCTCCAGCCAGAGGAATCGGCCCCGGCCCCAGCCAGAGGCCTCGGCCCCGGCCAGAGGCCTCGGCCCCGGCCCCAGCCAGGTTAAGGGCCTCAGCCAGGCCCCGGCCAGGCACAGTCTCCACTGCATCTGACCTCTTCTGCTTCCGCTGCCGACTTCCTGAAGGTCCCTGCCTCCTGTGACCCTCGCTCCACTGCCCCCCAGGTAAGATACCGTACATATTCAGACTATAAGATGGACCCCCATCTTATGAAAAATATATTTTTATATTTTCCACCCCAAAATTTGGTGTGTCTTATGGTCCGGTACAGTATAATCCGAATGTAGCTTACCCAGGGTTGCTGCTGCAGGAAGCTTCTGGTGGCGGCAGGAGTGGGGCGATGCTGCGGGTCCCAGGCTGGTAGGAGGGGGTGTTTGGCGGTGCGGGGGCTCCGCCAACATTTTGTGAAAGCCTGGAGCCCCCACACTTTCCATGCTTTTCAATGCAATGCAGTGGACTTTGGGCAAATGGCTGCCAGAGGCAACTCATGTGCAATTGAGATCTCTGGAGACGAGATCATGGTACCTTGGTCTCCTTCTAAGCACGCGCTGCCTCCGGCAGACATTTTCCCGAAGTCCACAGCATGGAAAGTGCGGGGGCTCCAGGCTTTCACAAAATGTTGGCGGAGCCCCCGCACCGCCAAACACCCCCTCCTACCAGCTTGTGACCTGCAGCATCGCCACACTCCTGCCACCGCCAGAAGCTTCCTGCAGCAGCGACCCTTGGACCCCGCTCCACCACAGCCAGTAAGCTACATTCAGATTATAAGGCACAACCCCATTTTCTTTCCAAATTTGGGGGGAAAAATGCGGTACTTTGTTTTAGATAATTTCTGGGATTTTTGCTTTGTTTTATTTATAAAGTTATGTGAAAAAAAAAGAATCCCATTCTATTTTGCCCTGAAAAAACGCTGAAAAAACGCAGATGCAAATTTTGGTGCGGTTTTTTTTTTTTTTTTTTTCACCACCCATTACTTCCTATGGGTGAAAAAACATGCTCTATTTTCCTAAAACCCAACCAAGGCACAAAACACGCAGCAAAAAAAAAAAAAAAAATGTGTAAGCAGAGAATTCTGGTTTCTCATAGACTTTGCTGGTACTGCAAAATGCAGCTGAAAATTTGCATAAAAATCTGCGGCAAAAAAACGCTGTAAATGTGTGAACATAGCCTTAAGCAAAAGACTGTACACTATGGAGGCCACCATTTAATACTAAAAAAAATAATGGCTGGTGCCCTTTAAAAAATAAATAAGACTTGATTTCACGTTACAGCACTATTATATTCTCTGTTCTGTAGATTATATTTGAAATTATTGCAGTTTTAGTAAAATCTCTACCGTTCCACCTGAACTTGGTGACCTGCAGGCTCCTCTGGGCGGCTCTTGTGGCCAGAAGCAATAATTCTAGCTCTTTAACCACCACTTGACATCTAGACTTGTGTTCATTTCTGCCCTCTGATCTGCGGAGCTTTCGCCGGGCAATGTGTTGACTCACAGATTCTCTTCTCGCTTTTAATTACAAGTAAATTAATTTGGTGTTATTGCTCGCAGTCCACATAATATAAAGGATATTACAAACTGCAGTCTTCCCCCGTTTTATTCTTTTTATGGAAATGGTCATCTCTAGAAGATCCATCAAAAAGGAAAAAAACATAAGATTGTAATATAACCAAATTTCTAATTTTTACAAATGATGTAGACAGATGCAGCTTTTCCTAGACATAATGGCCAATCACTGGGGGTTAGAGACTGAATGGCATAAAATCCGTGTCTGTGTCAGTCTGCACTGTATCTCGATCATGCTATTCATGGAAATATGGCTGAAAAGAGCTGGAACACCCTCCTATATAGGGGAGTTTCAGAAACTGTGGTTGGAAGACATTTAATAGCCAGTTTACACAGGACAACCCGACTTTAGATGCGCACTGAACAATCTGTACTAGAACGTTCAGTGTATATAGGCTGCAACTCGGGGGCGGACACACAACATTGGTGCAATCTGTGCAGCCGCACAGGGGCCCAAGAGGTCAAGGGGCCGAATTTAACCTCCAAAGAAAGTGAAATTGTGCAGTATAATGAGCTATCGCACTGCAAAGGTGCCACATATTGTTCTTGCACAGGGGCCCACTTCTGTCTGTGTCCACTACTGCTGCAACTGTTCTTGGTAACATAGGTCCTGTACCCACAGTATGATGCCCTGCCGAGAACAATGATATTTTGTGCAGACCATAAGATCATTTCACCTGACAAGTGAGAATTTTGGTTGTTCGTCAGGTGAAAGGCAGCCTGTTCAGGCGTCATCATTTTCCTGACCACAGTCAGACAATACGTTATCACTTGATTTGAATACGCTTTTCCAACGTGCCCATAAAAATTTTTCATCTGTGATTTTTGGATAAGCTATCTAGGGAAAAATCTAAAATCAAGTTGGGAACCCTGATGCCACCTTTTTGCACTGCCCTAACATGCTCTTAAAGGGGTAGTATTTTATTTGTAGATTGTGAGCCCTCGCGGGCAGGGTCCTCTCTGCTCCTGTACCAGTCAGGGACTTGTTTTGTTCAAGATTATTGTAAGTGTTTCAGCTATGTCTACCCCTTTTTCCCATGTAGTGCTCCATGGAATAAATGGTGCTATAATAATAATTAATAGGATATAAAATTACTTCTATACACTTATCCAGCATGAAAACTGTGGCTCTTTGCTTTGGATGACTGAAGGTCACCGAGGACGATCATTGATTAATGGACGGCCTTGTTAAGCATTAACATTGCTATAAACCCACTGTCTGAATTTTTTGTTAACAATTTTCATGTCTTTTATGAAAGTGTGAACACATCCTCTTGGAGACAGACTCCCTGAACTTTCCTACAGTTGTAGCTACTGTAGTAAACCATCAAGTTGGAAAGTTTTGTGGTCATCTACAAACCATATGACAAGACCGAATAGTAGTTCTTTGTATTAATGCGCTATTTTCAAACCGCTGTACATAATTGAGGACACCATTGTTAACCTTCCAAATAATTCTTGTGATTTTTGCGTCTTCGCTTGGCGTCTTAGTTGATCATATGGCTGTCTAGACCTACAAAATATTCACATGTCCAGCTACGTTATAGTCATGGGAATGGAATATAATAGCATGGCTTCTTCATTGTTCAACACTGTGCCAAATTACAATCTTTTTTTTTTTTTTTTTTTTTTTGGTAAATGTTTTTGAATGTTATGTAACCTTTAGGGCCAGTGCACATGTTGCAAATTTGTCACGTTTTTGTCTTTTATTTATTTATTTATTTATTTATTTATTGTGTGCAGATTTATCACAAAACTTGAAGGGCTGCCTGATGCCAGCAAAGTGAATGAGAATCCTGGAGTCTCAGGCCCACGTTGCTTATTTGTGACTTACTGATTTAAATCTGAGGCATGTCTCTTCTTTTAGCGTTTTTTGCTGTAGATTTTGCCCATACTAATGAGTAGGGAAAAATCTGCACCAAAAGCGCACCTATTTTACGCTGCGTTTTTCCTGCCAAGCGATGCAGAACTAGTGCAAAAATTTGTGCACCAAATACTTTCTATGTGCACATACTCTTAAAGGGAACCTGCTAGCTGATTCATGCTGCCTGAACCACAGACTATGTGAATCGGAGTACGGCTCCATTATTGCTGACATGTATGTTTACTCTGAAATACTGTTTGACTGGGGTGTCTAGGGCCCACAAGTAACACTTTTGTGGCCCTTTGTTGAGCTACATGCAGATATTACATTTTCCTCATTTACAAATTTACTTATGCTTCTCTCTAGTAATAAACTGGGCAGTTTGTTAAATGAATGATGAGCTGCTGGTTTGGTCTGTACATATAGAATCTAGTGTACTGTGCCAGCTACTGCTCATATATAGGGGAGGGGCCCACTACTGCACGGGGGTCCACCAAGGGGATTCACCTTTTACCCTGTGGGCCAGTCCAAGCCTGTTATGAAATCCTGCATGGTTTCAGAAAAAAACATACTTTTGAACCCGAAGGCATTGGACGAGATGACTAGATGTGGAGGTATGTCCTTATCTGCTTCTCCCCGTCCCATTCCGGTAGACTGAAAGGTTACTCACCATATACACAACATACATACATACATACATACATACATACATACATACATACATACATACATACATACATACATACATACATACATACATACACACACACATTTGTTAATCTTGGGGAGTGGGGCAGGAAGATGCAAGCTGACGTCTTCCTTTTGGACTAGTCACCTTGTCCTCAACCTTCATTTTTAAAGTATGTTCTCTCAAAGCCATTTAGAGTAAAATATATGGCCCTATTCATTTGTTTTTCTGGCGTAAAACTTCTTGAAATGTCAACAACATTTACGCAACTCAAAATTGCGTAAAATACTTTGCGAATTTGACATTTTTACGCCAGTCACACCCAGCTCTGCCAAAGAGTAGAGGTTGAATCTGTCATTGCGAAGTTCACCTTGCAAAGTCATCACGATTTCCTCCACTTTTGTGGCGTAAATTACAGCAGAATTGTACTCCAGTCCCTAACCGGAGTGGAATTTTTGATGGAGGTGCATGGCAGTTGTAAGATATGCCTCCTAATGAAGAGGGCACTAGAGTAAGATACACCTAGTTCACTAAGACTGGCGTGCAAAATGCAATGAATCGGGCCCATAGAGTACATCTATAATATAACCGGAGATGCGTGTCTCTGTCTGAAGCCTCGATAGACTGCGCATGCGTGAAGCGCAGTCTGGCTCCAGACAGAAGCACGCATCCAGCCGTTACAGGTAAGAGGAGTGTGTATGGCGCCGGAGATCGCGGTATGCGTAAGCACTGAACGCATACCGTGATCTCCGGCGCCATACTTACATACTTACCTGACTGGGAGGAGCATTGCCGTGGCGCCTCTCTTCGCTGGAGACCGGTGCAGGAGTGAGGCGTCGGATCGGCGCATGCGCATAGCGCTATCCGGCGGCATTTTACTGATGACACATTTACAGTGTGTCTTCAGCAAAATGGCGCCGGAGCACCGCACTCCTCCCCCGGCCTCCGGCAGAACAGGACGCAGCAGCGCTGGAGCACAGAGAAGAAAGGTGAGTTTAAGTGTTTATTTTTTGTATCTGTGTACAGTGTGAAAGGGATGAGGGGGCTTCACAAACTGGGATTGGGGGGTGAAGGGACCATCCATACCAGGATTGGGGGGTGAGGGGATCATGCATACCAGGATGAGGGGTACATCACATACCAGGATTGGGGGGTGAGGGGACCATGCATACCAGGATTGGGGGGGGTGTGAGGGGTACCACACATACCAGGATTGGTGGGTGAGGGTACCACACATACAAGGATTGGGGGGTGAGGGGTACCACGCATACCAGGATTGGAGGGTGAGGGGTACCACGCGTACCAGGATTGAGGGGTGAGGGGTACCACGCATACCAGGATTGAGGGGTGAGGTGTACCACGCATACCAGGATTGAGGGGTGAGGGGTACCATGCATACCAGGATTGGGGGGTGAGGGGACCACACATACCAGGATTGGGGGGTGAGAGGACCACACATACCTGGATTGGGGGGTGAGGGGACCACACATACCAGGATTGGTGGGTGAGGGGACCACGCATACCAGGATTGGGGGGTGAGGGGTACCACACATACCAGGATTGGGGGGGTGAGGGGTACCACGCATATCAGGATTGGGGGGTGAGGGGTACCACGCATATCAGGATTGGTGGGTGAGGGGACCACACATACCAGGATTGGTGGGTGAGGTGACCACGCTTACAAGGATTGGGGGGTGAAGGGTACCACACATACCAGGATTGGGGGGTGAGGGGACCATGCGTACCAGGATGAGGGGTCCAACACATACCATTATTGGGGGTGAGGGGATCATGCATACCAGGATTGGGGGGGTGAGGGGTTCATGCATACCAGGATTGGGGGGTGAAGGGACCATGCATACCAGAATAGGAATGAGGGGTACCATGCATAACAGGATGAGGGATGGGGTGCCCTGCATACCAGGATGAGGGGTATCATGCATACCAGATTAGGGATGAGGGATTGGGTGCCATGCATACTAGGATGAGGGATTGAGTGCCATGCATACCAGGTTTCTGGGATGAGGGGTGCCATGCATATCAGAATTGGGATGAGGGGTGCCACGCGTACTGGGATTGGGGATGAGGGGTGCCACGTGTACAAACACTAGGAGGTGGGCAGCACATACCAGCATGGGAGACCATATACCAATAAAAATGCTCGCCACCCAGGCGTAGAACGGGTTCAATAGCTAGTATCTGCAATAACGGAGCTGGTCTATGATTTCATGATGTTCGTTGCTCGGGTAGCATGATTCTACTGGCATTGTTCCCTTTAATAATGATGTTGGTCACCCCATGGCAGTCACTGTAAAAAAATAAAAAAAAGTTTTGGACAACGGTTTTAAATGGATAATTCTAAAATGAAATCTGATGTTAAACTTTTGAGCACAATTTTATTGTATTCTATGTTAGTCATTATGCATTATGTGCATGAGAAAGTTGAAACCTGCGTAAGCCCAATATGAGGTAAAAAAAAAACAAAAGACTCCCATATAATTGTAACCATAACCATTAGCATCTCCAAATAATTAACTGAGCAAAAGAGGCAAAAGCAGTTTTTGATGCTAAAAATGTTTGTTTGTTTTATTGTGCCTATGATATAAAAATCTACAAAGCCAAACATTTGTAGAACGACCTATCCAGATCATGGGTAACAATGCAAGCACTTATGTTCTAGAATTTCATTAGTAAATTCATCACATCAATAGTCTGTGCATCGCTCATATATGCACCCAATCCATAAGTGGACAAGGATAATCTTACCCATAATAAGGTGCATCGTACAAAGAAACAAAAACCATGTTCCCCAATGCGCGTTTCGTGCTTCCCCAGGGGATGCAGTGCACCTGAAATGAGTTTACTAATGAAATTCTATTTTATGGATGCCCATTATATTATTCATAAGTGCTTGCATTGTTACCTACAATCTGGTTATGTCTTTCTAAACATATTTTGTTTTGTAGCCTTCTTTTGTAGCCTTCCCAATAAAATTTTAGCATTTGTAGCTTCAAAAACTTTTTTTTTTTTGGATAGTTACTACAGTTTATATATACATTAAAAAGTTCAGAATCTTTTGCTCACATTGCACTAATATTGTACGGTTGCTGAGTTGTAACCTGTGTTATAGCCTAGAGCTGCATCTAGAATTCTGCCGCTTGTTATCAGAAATATGTTCGGACTGTCAAAGATATCTAAGAGTTTAGCTGAGCTTTGAAATGCAGGGTTTGAGTTTTTTTGTTGTCGAATGCTTGGAGTTCTCTGAAGCCTTAAGAATGGTGACTACAGAATTAATCTACAGAGGCTGTAACAGGAAAATTACATGGTTAAATGTGGAAATTGAAAAATCTGGATAACCCCTTAATGTACTTTTCATGTAAAGGAGGTAAAGAAACTCAGACACCCCTAGTTCCACCTACTGTATATCAGAGGGGAACTTGCCTAATCTACTGACATTGTGTCTCCCTGAAAGCAGACCTACCTAGTACTATTTGTCCCCAAAAACATTAGATTATCTATGACTTTAAAAAGTCACCTTCTGTGCTTTGGTTGTCCAAATTTGACCTGTGAGCCATACAGCTTAGTCTGTCATCAATAATTAACACAATTCTGGGAATCTTTTTGAAGTTGCATGTATGTTTTTCTTTATGCTTTGTGGACACTGTGGATAGAGTTCAGTTAGTGTTAACTGGATACCTAAACTAATAGTAATATATCATCCTGAAAATTTACATCATTTGTTGGGGAAGAGTTGGGAAGCTCCCCTGTTACACTGTTGGCCAATATAGGCGAGTTTGGCTGACTTTCCTCTTATGTATTATGGAGAATTTTAGCCTTCAAATTCTCAAGATCGTGAAATGTACCAGAAAAAAACATAGTACAATCAGGGCTGTGGAGTCGGTAAGCCAAACCTCTGACTCCTCAATTTTCCCTGACTTCCGTCTTTAAGGTGATGGTATCTTTTTACTGTAGTGCTTTAGCTGGCAGTTTCACCTGCATTTTTCTTTTATTTAAACTCTAAGGGTATGTGCACACGGTCAGGAATGGCTGCGGATTGGACGCAGTGCACTTGCACTGCGTGCAATCCACAGCGGCCAGATGTTAAAGCATAGTGGATGGGATTTCAAGAAACCCCATGCCCACTATGCATCTCCGTGCTCATTCACCGCATTTTCACAGATCGCAGCATGTCAGATTCTCTTGCGGAGTTGCTAGTCTCCTCATGAGAAATTCTATCAGTGCAATGTATAGGATGCGGTGAATCCACATGGTTCAATGAACACATGCGGATTCACCTGCGTGCAGCGCTTTGGATGCAACATAGAGTATACTGCGTTTAAAGCGCTGCCAGAAAGGATCGTGTGCACATACCCTAATTAGTGAGCAGCTTCCTAGAGAAAACTGCAGAGGATCAAGGTTTCTAAATCCTAAAGCTGTTAAAAAAATAAAAAAAAACCTAAACATATGCATGGCAATGTTGTTTTGAAATTGTTGTACATTATGTTCATTTTTTTTGCTACTTTTTCAGGTGGAATGCACCTGAAAAAGATTGTGTGCACATACCCTTAGTCTGACAGTTTTAAAGGCATTTTAAGATTGTAGTAGACCCAGGTGTATATCTATCTAAGAACGACCGTAAAACAATAGTGTTCTGTGGGAACACTTTCTTCTGGAAGGTGGAACATGTTAAGTAGCGGTCGGATATACCATGTAATAAGTAAGTGCATACAAGTATATGGTATACTAATCCCTTTTAACTGGAGTTCCAAGAACACTTTGTTCTTATGTGACCTTGCCAATATAAAGATAGTCATCCTGATAGTCTACATTAAATTTGATGGAAAAGTTAAATGAAAACATTGAGATACAACTATCTGCCAAACGCACTTGTATCATAACTTTCTAATCCTTGCATGTATATATTTGATTAAGGTCAAATCCAGTTTTGTGCAAAGCGTTTCCGTGCTCGTTATTTTTCCCATGGTAGAAGCCAACATGCTTTCTCATCCCCGTGTAAACTTTAAACACATCCCTTGCTTTTTCCATGTATAATTCTGACAGTGTTTGATTGTTTGATTGCTTAATCTATTTATTTGTTTTCCTAGCAGCAGTAACATGGCTTTTATAGATGGAGTTTAGATTTTCAGATTGTTTGCCTAATGGATTAAATTGAAGCCAGATGTACAATGGGTCACGGGAAAGTAATATGAAACCATGTTAGCAGTTTTTTTTTCATTGGAAGCCCCTCATGAGAATTTTAGTGAGTGCTTATAAAATATATGTTGAGTAGTCTTGTTGCAATTCCTAGAATGCTCTTACTACCAGCACCAAACTTATGGCTTATTATGTGTTATCTGGGGAAATGTTGCTCCTGGCTTCCTAAACTAAGTGTTGCTCAGCACGTTGAGGTTTTACTGTAATGATAAAGTAAATGTTAGCTTGAAATTGAGTCGAGCACTGCGGTCTCCTATATGCCAATAGGTTTTTCATTCTTGTTGGCTGAGAAGTAGATACAATTGTGTCCAGTCCAGGCAATGCTCTGTGAGCTTAACAGGCTGTACTGCAGACTGATACATTCTATCAAATCATTAAAGAGACCTGTGCAGCTGCTGATGATGTGTTTAGCACTTCCTTACCCAGTGTCAGACTGAAGAACATTGGGCCCACCAGAGGATTTGATTCTGAAGGACCACCTTTCTCCCCCACTCAAGAGCCCCATAGCAGCTGCAAGGCTTGCACTATGAACTCTCTCCTGAAGGAGAAGCCAGGGCCCACCGGAGGATTCTGGGGTTCTCTGGTGGCCAGTCCAACCCTGCCCCTATCAATTCATGGTAGGACTAGGTATTTATTGGGCTGAATTCTATTTGTCCCTCCTATTCTACTCTTCTGTCTGTCAAACTACTTCCAGGCATAACCGTAATAGGTTCTTTTAGCTCAGGACAGGCAAGTTTTAGAATAATGGAAGGACTAATGCATGCTGAGAATGGAGGAAAATTAAAGTTCCAGCACTTGCAGTGCTGGCAGAATGCTGATCACCTTGAAACACCCACTCAGGTATGTGCCTAATTGCAGCACATGAGAATAGAAACTGTCCCTGGACATACTGTGAGCCCTCGCGGTCAGGGTCCTCTCTCCTCCTGTACCAGACGGTGACTTTTTTATTGTTTATGGTCATTGTACTTTTTTTTTTATTATGTATACCCCTTTTCACATGTAATGTGCCATGGAATAAATAGCATAATAATAATAATAATAATAATAATATATATGCAATTTAAGGCAGATGGCATCTGAGTGCTGTTCACAATGTTCATGGGCCCATAGACTTGTATGGGTGCTTTTTGACTCCGATCAAAATCTAGCATCACACAGTTTTGGTGTGTGTGGTTTTTTTTTTTTTTTTTTTTTTTTTAGTACGTGTCCTAGCTGTAAAAGCCTCTGATAGAAAAAGGTCTGAATGAGGCCCGTATTGATGAATTCCATTTCTCTCCTCCATTTTAGTTTGTTGCACTAATTGTTCTGGTAAAATTACAGACCCCATAACTGAAACCAGACAGACCCTATTATTTAATGAATTCATCCTCCACATAAATCCAGTTTCATTATTTTTATAACAGAACAGAGAAATAGAATTCAGGTGTGAACAGAATCTTATTGTGGGGGGTTAAAGCAGCAAGACCATGCTCATCTACAGCTTGTTGTAAAATGACAGTCACTTTTTGACCCCCTGTGTAATTGGTGACTTTATGTAAACTGCATTTTAAAGGGTTGTACATTGCTGCATTCTTCTTCTCAAAACGGTGCCCCACCTGGTCCACAGGTTGAAGATGGTATTGCTGCTCAGCCCCTTTCACTCCTGAATTGCAATACTAAATATGAACCCACAAATGGGTAGCTGTGTTTCTGAATGAAGCACATGAACAATGACAGCCTAGATCTGGCTCCTGGGTACAACCCTTTTGTGAGCGGAGGCGCGCATGCTAAAATCCTGCCCTGATAATGATCTATACGACTGTGGGATAAAATGGGGCAGATGTCGAGCATGCGTACGTCCACGCCATTTTATTTATTTAGCTTTACTTATATATAGTGCCATCATATTCCACAGCACTTTACAGACATCATCATCACTGTCCCCATTGGGGCTCACAATCTACATTCTCTATCAGTATGTCTTTGGAATGTGAAAGGATAGCGGAGAACGCTGAGGAAACTCATGCAAAACACAGGGAGAACATACAAACTCCTTGCAGATGTCGTCCTTGATGCGATTTGAACCCAGGACCCCAGCGCTGCAAGGAACAGTGCTACTATCTAAGCCATCTTTAACCTACGTTTTTCACAGCCATTGTAATGCAAGTATATTTGACTTTTTATCCCAGATATTGGGATTGTTTTCACTGTCTGATGTCCTTCTCTCCACGGAATAACTGTTCTTGTTTCTGACATTTTTAAACTGATTGCAAAAATCTTCTTCTCTTGCTCCGTTGACTGGAGAGGAGATGACGAGAGAGAAGCGCTACATGGTCCAGCGGCCCCAGCATGGTGTTGTACAGTAACATTAATCAGTCACGCTGGCTGCAGCTTGCGGCAGATGATGACAGGCTATTCAAGGAAAATGGTGCATTGCAATCTGCAGATAGAAAGTCCTAAACATACTGAATGGATCAAAAATAGCATTAGAAATTATATTCTATACAGTAGTCATAAACCCCTTGAAAGAGGACCTGTCTCAAGGTCAAAATTGTCCAGTGTTTGCTAAAATTTTACTCCTTCTACTCCCCTGATTAATCAGATTTTTTGTTTTCTATAAATCCACCATACGATTCGAGATATAATCGAAGAACGGATAGAGTACCAAAAACCACCAGTACAATTGAAAAAGTAATTTATTGGAACAAGTCACGTTAAAAATAATCACCATTAGATACACAAATGAGTCACATAAATAAGAAAACAGAGTCTGGAAAGCTATAGAGGAATACAATATATGAAGTAGCACGCAGGGTGATGAACACCTAAAGAGCCAGTCTCAGAAAAACATGTTGTAAAGATGGCCAAATAGCCCTAGACATAAGATGAGGCAGAAAAGGTCAATTTAAATACGGTGTTGATTACCCATGATGAGGGGGATTAGTGGAGTCCACCAGCACTGCCCCGACGCGCGTTTCATGTGTAGCTTTCTCAAGAGAAGGTATCCAAAGTGATTCCAGAGAAATAATTATTATTTAGGGCTATTTTTTATGTCCTTTATCAAAGGTGGTATGGCTTACAGGATTCTCTGGGGTCATGTATTTGTGCAGCTCTGTACGAAATATAAAGGCCTGTATCTATGGGACAGAATGGTAGATTTAAAAAAAGAAATGAATACAAGCTACATTCTCAAGAGAGCAGAATGAATAAAATAAGAGCAAAAACTGGCAACTTTTGACTTTGTGAAAGATGTCCTTTAAGGACCAGCCTATTTTTTACTTTTATGTAGACCGGAATACCTCTTTGTCACATACTTTATCACCTAAATTGGTGTACCCATTCTTTTCTGGTTTTCATCTTGAATTGAAGAGGAGAAGGATAGTCAAGTATTACGCTGCGGCATCTTCATCAGGGCCATAGACTTTGAATAGAGCGGTAACAATCCTCGAAACGCTACTACTTCTTGACGAGTCTGTAACATTTCAGCAATGAAATCGGCAGCAGTTTTTGCCACTACAGATCTTCCACTTTGGAAGTTCCTTAGTGGATTAGTGTATATACCCTTAGGGTCCTTAAAGGGGTTATCCACTACTAAGACAAGATCTTCTCGATCTAAATGTTTGCCCATGTGAAAATTAAAAGACTAATACTCTCCTCCTGTGCCCGCTCTGTTCCAGCGGTGTTGGCCCTCGAATTCCTGGGGCTCTTGTGCAGTTGTTATGACATGTGAGTCCTGCGCCCACTCAGGCGTCACTGTCCTTACCTTCAGGTGTATTAGTAATCACATGGAAGTGATCAGCCAGCCGCAGCTCTCACTGTCTCTTGATTACATATACATCTGAAGACTGGGACAGTGATGCCAGATTGGGCGCAGTGCTCACATGTCATAACAACCGCACAAGAGCCCCGGGAGTTCGAGGGCCGACACCGCTGAAGCAGTGCCGACACCGCTGAAGCAGTGCCGACACCGGAGGAGAGTATGAGGGTTTTTATTTTCATGGGGGCAAACATTCAGATCAAGACTGGGTTGTCCTATTAGTGGACAACCCCTTTTAAGACAAGCCAGTGTAAAACCAACTTCTTTTCTCATCATGGGTTTTCTGTGCAGACTACATCTTCACCATGAACATGACTCTTATTGTGGTGATTCATGTTATTTATGCGGCTGGATTACTGTACAGAATTAGATTTTTGGAAGGCATAAAGTTTAATCTGCTCCGATGTGATAACTCTTGTGGCTTTTATAAACCATCTCCCTGTGGGAATATCAGATGTAATTCTTCACTGAAAGAGTTGACTCTGAAAAGTAGAGTGTAAAATAATCTGTGATGCTGGGAAGCGCGATGTATACACACATCTGTTTTGACGATAGTGAAATTTGAAATGCTGACTTTCCTAAAAGTTAAACACATGTTTTTGTGGAATTGACTTGGTTGGTTGGACTTTCTATTATTTCAGACTTGTAGCAAACCGAACAGAGCGCTTTGACGTTTCCGTAAAATTTAAGGGTGGTAAATTTGATTTATTTCGATGACTGACCGGATGATGTAATAGTTCAGGTTACATGTAATGCAATGTATTCACTTCACATTCCATAATACCTTTCTGTGGTTATCTACAATCACTGTAGAATTCTTCTGCATTATGTTTGCTCTGAAGCCCAACAAAGCAAATACTTAAGTCGGAGTGTCCGTCCAGAGGTGCTGCGTGCTTCAGATAGTTTCATCAATGTCATTGAAATTGGGTGTGGTGAACCAAATATAGCTAAAGAGGGATTTCCACCTTGGACAGATATACTGTAGTATATGCAAAAAGGATAAGAAATGTCTGATAGACGAGGGCCCCACATCTGGGATCTTCATCTGTATGAAAAAGGCAAACAATGATTCATGTCCTGCCTAGTGAGACAGCCTCGTCCAAGGGGAGACTGAATATATATGGGTGGTCGCACATGTGCACTGCTCTCTCCACTTCTATGGGCAGAAATGGCAGAAGGACAGGGTAACGCCATACACTGCGAGTCCATTGTGCTGGTTTATTTTTTATGCAAAATGATCAAGGTATGGCATTTTTCCGTGGGCTGCTCTATGGAACTTTAAAACATGTTTCTAAGTTTTCTAGAGTAAAAAACGCAAAATACTTCAATACACTGAAAAAAGTGTATATATGTCATTGTTTACAAGCATTTAAACACTGAAAAACCTATTTATTGGGATTATATATGTTATATTGCTTGAAGTCCAACTGCTGCAATGATTATCATCCATACGTGGCCATTATTGCATAAAAATGGCCATGGGAACTTCATCTATTTACTCATATAGCACCATTAATTCCACAGCACTTTACAGACATTGTGAGCCCCAATGGGGACAGTGATGATAATATAGATTCCCTATCAGTATGTCTTTGGAGTGTGGGAGGAACCCAAAGGAAACCCACACAAAAACGGGGAGAACATACTGTGACGCCTCTACTCGTAAAGCCCTTTTCTTTATCCTGGGAGATGCGGGACTCGGAGTCGGGTCCTGTGATGGAGAGATGGGGTGCAGCCGTGGCCCGGACCCGACCCGTGCTCAGGGCCGTCACATTAAAAGGATGGTGTGGGCTTATCCGGGTTGAGTGGCTGATTAACGACTACGCCACCTGTGGTACCTGGTGAAGGGCCACCAGTGCTGCTGCAGTCTGCTGAGGCATGGTGTTGTGGCGGCCAAAGTTATTACTACTCCCCACAGGCGGAGCAGAGCCTCAGGGCAAAGAGACAGGATGGAGGGGGTAGAAGTAGAGGAGAACGGATGCCGCGTCGCGCGGTATAGCGCTGAATAAACAGTCCAGAGGCCATAGGGGTGAACTTCCAAGGCTTTACTCACTTTAGAGTTGGCAGAAGGAAGGCGACTCCCTGCTCCCCGCGGAGTCCTGCAGTCACCAGAGACGGGGGTCCGACAACCTCCGAGTAAGTCCAGCGTTCAGTCGAGACCCTACACCAGAGTGTTCCTGAGCTACAGACCGAATCCTTTCCTGTCCGTGTGTGTGCGACTAGGCCTTGTCTCCCTCTGAGCTCCTCTCAGAACAAGGGTCCAGGTGTCAATTCCGCTCTGTCCGATACCCGGTGGGATTCTCAGGGCCTACCGGTCTTTCCCGATCAGGACATGGAGTAGTAAGGTCGGGTGTCAGGGGCCGGTACCCCTCTTGCAGCCGGACTCCCTCTGAATATATCAGGTGGTGAGGACAGGTGGCGTACACCGCTCCGTCTGCATCCTCCTCGGTATCCATTTGCTATGGAGCCACACTCTTAAGCTCCAGGCCTTCTTGGTCCTGGTCCTTGACTAGGTCGAGACATTCCTTGTCTACAACCTACCCCTCGTCCCAAGGGGGGCACGAGGGCTGTGTCTCCATCCGATGCGGGCCCACACAGGATCCGCGTTAGGGGGGGGAGGTCACAGTACCCTCCGCAATTGACAGCATAAAGACAGTCAAAGAGCGATCAAAGAGCAGTCAAAGACCAAAACCCAAGATGGCTTTTTATTAAATATGAAATTTACAGTGTCACTAAATTGTGAGTCCTCCACCCTCGCCCACTAACTAGTTCCCCTCACTCTTGGTTCCCCAGTCTCCCTGTAACTAGGGGAGCAGCACCTAGTGCATGCTAGCCCCCTCTGGTGGAGAAATGTGGTGTTGGATGCAAAGGTTGAGTCACGACTATCACACTGTTCTTACCTCAGAGGAGGAACACTACACTCCATTAGAGAAGTGCAGCATCCCTGTGGCGGTCGAACCCTCAGGGGCGCCGCAATACAAACTCCTTGCAGATCTTGTCCTTGGTAGTAGCGATTTATGCTTCTGTAGGATATAATGGCTAGATGAATGATAAAGGGATATTGCAGACACAAGTATCTAAGTATGGAGTTTTGGGTGTCCTTTTTCAAGAAATGGACACACAAGAGAAAAGTGCATGTGTAAATCTAGCACATTGGGTCTGTTCCCTCTTTCTGTCCACACAGTACATGTGCACGTCTATATACTGTAAGTTCCATTGATCTGTGTACAACATGCAACAGAAAAAAATCCTGTATAAAACAAAGGTATATGTTGGTACAATCGTATCTTCATGTTACAGCTCTGGCCGTGTGCTGTACCTATGCGTGACATTATGGCTTGTTCCATCATATTCCTTATTAGAGGCGTTACTTTTAGGCGGGAATACATGGCGGCTCTACTGTATATGGCGGCGTGCTTACAATCTAAGCTCTCATTCAGACGTCTGAGACTTTTCACATTCCCATCGCTTTGTCAGTGTTTAGTCAGTTTTTAATCAGTGATTTTCACATATGGAAAAATAAATAAATTGCAAAGCTTCTGTACATTACAGTGCTGATCAAGCACCGCACACGGACTGTGCAATGATGCCACCGTGATTTTCACAAACCCATAGAATTTTATTTGGTTAAAATTTGGTTTATGACGCTGATGGGGGTGGGGCAGGAGTGGATAGGTCTCAAGGATTTTTGCATGAACATACAGTCCGAAAAAAATAAAACACGAACACTCATAGACTATAATGGGTACGTGTTCTCTCTGTGTACAAACCAAGAATAGAACTCGTATTCGTGGGTCAGGGGTGGACATATTGGTGCAGCATCACAGGGACCCGAGAGGTAAGGGGGCCACTTGCAGCTTCTATCACAGACACAAAGTGGGGCACATACAGTGAAGGAAATAATTATTTGATCCCTTGCTGTTTTTGTAGGTTGGCCACTGACAAAGACATGAACAGTCTATAATTTTAATGGTAGGTTAATTTTAGCATTGAGAGATAGAATATCCAAAAAAAAATGAAGAAAATCACATTGTATTGTATAAATTAGATAAATTTATTTGCATTTTGCAGTGAGAAATAAGTATTTGACCCCCTACAAACCATTATGACTTCTGGCTCCTACAGACCAGTTAGACGCTCCTAATCAACTCGTTACCTGCATTAAAGACAGCTGTCTTACATAGTCACCTGTATAAAAGACTCCTGCCCACAGACTCCATTAATCCTTCAGACTCTAACCTCTACAACATGGGCAAGACCAAAGAGCTTTCTAAGGATGTCAGGGACAAGATCATAGACCTGCACAAAGCTGGAATGGGCTACAAAACCATAAGTAAGACGCTGGGTGAGAAGGAGCCAACTGTTGGTGCAATAGTAAGAAAATGGAAGAAATACAAAATGACTGTCAATCGACATCGATCTGGGGCACCATGCAAAATCTCACCTCGTGGGGTATCCTTGATCATGAGGAATGTGAGAGATCAGCCTAAAACTACACGGGGGGGGAACTTGTTAATGATCTCAAGGCATCTGGGACCACAGTCGCCAAGAAAACCATTGGTAATACATTACGCCTTAAAGGTTTAAAATCCTGCAGTGCCCGCAAGGTCCCCCTGCTCAAGAAGGCACATGTGCAGGCCCGTCTGAAGTTTGCCAATGAACACCTAAATGATTCTGTGAGTTATTGGGAGAAGGTGCTGTGGTAAGATGAGACAAAAATTGAGCTCTTTGGCATTAACTCAACTCGCCGTGTTTGGAGGAAGAGACTTGCTGCCTATGACACAAATAACACCATCCCCACTGTCAAGCATGGAGGTGGAAACATTAGGTTTTGGGGGTGTTTCTCTACTAAGGGCACAGGACTACTTCACTGCATCAATGGGAGAAAGGATGGAGTCATGTACCGTAAAATCCCGAGTGACAACCTCTTTCCCTCTGCCAGAACATAAAAAATGGGTTGTGGCTGGGTCTTTCAGCAAGACAATGACCAAAAACATACAGCCAAGGCAACAAAGGAGTGGCTTAAAAAGAAGCACATTAAGGACATGGAGTGGCCTAGCCAGTCTCCAGACCTTAATCCCATAGAAAATTTATGGAGGGAGTTGAAGCTCCAAGTTGCCAAGCGACAGCCTCAAAATCTTAATGATTTAGAGATGATCTGCAAAAAGGAGTCGACCAAAACGCCTCCTGACATGTGCACAACCCTCATCAACTACAAAAAACGTCTGACTGCTGTGCTTTCCAACAAGGGTTTTGCCACCAAGTATTAAGTGTTGTTTGCCAGAGGGATCAAATACTTATTTCTCACTGCAAAATGCAAATAAATTTATCTAATTTATACAATGTGATTTTCTTTATTTTTTTTTTTATTTTTTTTTGGATATTCTATCTCTCAATGTTAGAATTAACCTTCCCTTAAAATTATAGACTGTTCATGTCTTTGTCAGTGTGCAAACATACAAATACAGCAAGAGATCAAATAATTATTTCCTTCACTGTATACCTTTTTTGCACTGGGGCCCTCTTCCATCTGTGTCCGCCACTAGTGTGAGTACTCCGTGTGCCGCCATACAGGCTCCTTACACACAGTGCACATGACTTACAAGTGTGTTTTCTATAATTAATAGCAGTAAATTCCCGCACTTTACAATCTGTATGCAAATGGTGATTGTGTCACTTGAATGCATTATAAAATTAGAATTGTCACTTGGCTGAACTCTTAATAAGTTTAGCTTCCAGTGCGGCTGTTGTGATCCGGTTTAGCTGGACCTGCTGTTTTATTTTTGTTTGTGCACATTTGGGTAAATTGAGCATCTCAAATATATTCATGAGATCCTGGCGGGTGATTTTTTTTTCTTTTTTTTTCTTTTTGTTCCCTTGTATTTCTTAGAAGTGAACATTTATCGGCCTCTTTGGATGTATTGGAATGTATTGTATTTGGATGTATTGATGAAGGAAACCATTACATAGTATCTTTGGGACCAGCGTCACCCTCTGTCAATGACCCCGCTGTTAGAGCAGTGATATGGGGAAGCTGTTAGCGGATCTCCATACACATTAGAGAGACTATTCAGCACAGTCTGTTTTGTTGCCTGGAAAAGATGAGAAAAGTTAATGGTGTCTGACTTTCAGAAGTACACAGCGGAGACCACCCGTTATATGTCCTATTATTTACTATGCGATGCATTCGGCTGGTCCTACTTAGAACCTTTTGGCTTCTGTAGGCTGCATTTTGCTTTGCACTTTTTTATTTTAATTATTTAATTTTTGTTAGAAGTGCATGTATATGTATATTACAAATATTTTTATTACTTATAATGCAAAAATAGAAAAAAAATGACCTAGTCTAAGTCTGGAGATTCACCTTCTCCAGGGTTAGACTACAAACAAACCTTGTGTAGTTTGGTCTTATGGTCTCTTTCATATGTCTCCAAATTCTTGATAATTAACATTAATGTAGATTTCCAAAGAGTAAAGCACAAATGTGGCATTTTCTGAATTTGATACATTGTGCATATATTAATGGTGCCCGGCCGTTCTCTAGTCTCTCCCATCCGTGAGACGCTTGCTGATGGAGAGGCATGTGACCAGACGTGTCACTCGACCTCCTCTATAGTAACACGCGGTGCACCAGGCACACAGAGGAGGCTGAATGACGGCCATGACCGTGGGCACCTTATTCCGAAGCAATCTTATGGACTGAACTTAAATATGTTAGTGTGTTGAATATATGCATCTTTAAAATCCAATTCTTACATTAACTATAAACTGGCCAACCTCTTTAAGTTTTCCTATCTAAATGAATGACGCAGTAATGTCTGGTCCTTTTCTTCATCTAATTTGGAAAGAGGAGTCCGTACATAGCATGACTATAAAATCTTCCTTCCCTCTCTGTAATGTAATATCATCTCCACTCACTGGAATGGAGAAGAGACCACCAATTAAATCTTTCCTCTTAGCCGGTTTTACATGGACTGTTCTTGGATTGCAATACCCGGCCTGACCACCGGGTGTGCTGACCTAAGCTGACTGCCCAATAGGCTTATGAGTCCGACGGCTCAGGTCAGATGACCCGGTGGTCAGGTCAGGTATTGGAAGTCGGAGCCCATATTTAATGGATTTGCTAAAGGGAATCTGTCACCAGGTTTTTGCTACCTCATCTGAGAGCAGCATAATGTAGGAAAAGAGACACTGATTCCAGCGATGTGTCACTTGGTTTACTGGGTGCAGCAGTTGTGACAGAATGAGAGTTTTTAGATGTAGTAGAGATTAGATAGTTGACCCCACCCACACCAGGCTCTCTGTGTACATCGTATATTGACAGTGAGCTGCTAATCAGAGGCGAGGGTGTGGTCAGACCAGAGCAAACATGCTCTGTAGTCTAGGCAGTGATAATGTCATAGTAATTAAAACATGAATTTTATGGAAAAGGCACACAGCCTAATAAATGACACATCACTGAAATCGGTGTCTCAGCCCCTACCTCATACTGCCCTCAGATTACATAGCAAAAACCTGCAGACAGATTCCCTTTAAGCCAGTCTGTTTGGCTAACAAGCGCTTGACTTCAAGTACTTGACAACAGATGGACAAATTTCTGTATATTTCCACCACTCCAAGCTCCAATTTTTTTTTTTTTTTTAAAGCTATATAATAAAAAGCTTCCTTAATTTAGGCTCCAGCTCACAAATGTCTATGCACTTTCACTGGAGTTGTATGGATCTCTTGTTGTGGGTAGTTCTAATGCTGCAAAATGTATTTTGTGTGAAATATTGTTTTATATTCTTGCTGTTTTCAATGCCAATATTCATTATTGTTTCCCCTCTCTTTATGCAGCTGAGATAACGCTACTCCATAACTACAGAAGACCCCTCTGCCTTATAATTGCCTTTACTCCTCTGAGATAGTAACATGACCTCACCAGATCCCTTCTGAGCGGCGGACCCTGGAGTCACCTAGGAGGTACTGTGCTTGCTGAATTCTTTATTTTTCTGTTTCCTGCTATAACCTAATGCTGTCGTCTCTATCTACTTTTTCTTTCAGTTTATGTTGAAACTTTTACTAGAACCAAAGGGTCATAAACTGCTTTGATGGACAGAGCCAAGGCAGTGACTTCAGAAATTTCTCTTCTCGTTTTCAGATTAGAATTTTGGTTAAGCGACCAAGTCTTCTAATTTTTCATCAGTGTTGACGGTTACTCATGGGAAACCTTGAGTTCAGCTTAATATGAAGAGATATTTCACATGATTTACCCCTTTTTGGTTAATCTTGTACTGCTAGGTCACAAAAGGCCTATTGTTACTGTGTAACATTCCTTCAATTTGTTTAGGCTGAGCGATAGCCGATCTAAAATTCTACAGTTATTACACCACCAGATGTTCTTTCTGCACTTTCACAGCTGATAAAATGCAAGCATTACTGATCCATGGGGGATATAAAAAAAATATATAAAACTTGGAAAATATATTGCCTTTTAATTTCCTTTAATAGACTTTTGAACACTTATTTTTTTAACTTTTTTTTTTTCTTTTCTTATGTTTTCCTACTGCTAAAACGTCTTCACAAATTGTATACCATACCGCCTTCAGGCTTTCTACAAAAACTATGACTCTGCTGTTGCTCATCAGCTAAGTTGTGGGGGCATGGACATGGAAATGACAAGATAAGCATGTTCAGTCACTGTGTAATTGCCTTTGAGAAGATACAAATGGCTTCGTTTTGTTACATATGAAGGAGATCTGACGGAAGTAAATTCCTCTGGAGTCGTGCTCCAGCTGAAAAGTTTTAGCTGTCTGTCAAATGTTCTTCAAATTTGAGTTTTATCATGCAAAACCTTTACCTCCCAGATGAAGTGCGTGGGTGTCTTAGTATATCATTGTAAGATTATATACTGCTGCTATTAAACACCTGCACAGTAAGTGATGCTTCATGTTTAGGTGTGTAGGTGCCTGAGATAATTCCCTAATATTGATTGTACATAAAAGACTTTGTGACTTAATATGACATCACTTTATATAATGATAGATACATGTGTCATTGGTGTTAGTCTAAAAAAAACTGTCTCTGACCAAGCCATAATGAAGAACCGTAGTAATCACAAAAGATTCTGGTCTATCTAGGTACTTGACTATTCCTTGGATTGAATGAACGCAGAACTTTTTTTAAATTTTTTTTTATCTATTCCTTCCATTATTCTTGTATTCCAGTTTGTGAGCTTTATATGAGACCAACAAAGCTCTGACCCCATTATGCTGAACTTCACTCATTTTAAAGAGGACATATTTAAGGAGGCGGTTTTGTGTTGTCTAATGTCCAAGAATCCCCAGGCACCAGAGGATAATCCTTAAAAAAGGTAGATCTTTATTCCATAGTATTCAAAAATTACAACACTACGAAGACAAGGCAATGTTTCAGCCATATCTGCCCTCTCAAGCCTCAAAATACAGCTATGATCGAAGCTGTATTTTGAGGCTTGAGAAAGGCCAGACAAGGCAAAGTTTCTGCCATATCTCTCTTGTTGTTATCTGGTGCCTTGGGATTCTTGGACATTCTACTGTTTTTGGGCCTACTCGGAGGCCCTACCGATCAAGCACAGAATTTATCAATGGTGCATGGAACTTGGACACTGGATTAAGTCTGTTTTTTAGTAAATATTTGTATTCTTCATGAAATAACTTGGAACTATACATTCCTCCCAAAAATTTCTATTTTAGAAATTGTTCTTTGTCTTACAAAATTTTGTGTAAATTGACAACTGAGTTTTACCAGTTTAGGTGTCCGACCAGCAATACAAGTTCCACATTGCAAAGCCACATAACTGTTTCACCAAGGGAATGGTAATAGCCAGTAATTAGATGTGGTTTTTTTTTAGTTAAAGAAGCACTCCTCCTCCCATCAAACTTTTTATCCTCTTAATATATTGCAGTCATCATATTATATAGCACTGTGTACTTACTATTGCTCATTTTGCCTCTCTACCCAGCTAATTCTTTTGTTTTCATTAGGTCTATGGCATCACATGATTAAAAACTGACTGTCTGAAACCTTCTAAGCTCTATGTAGAAACAGGAGGTCAATTTTCCCTGTATGAGTCATCAGTCACTGCAAAAGTTCCTGGCAGGGGGAGGGGTGGAGCAGCTGGGTCAGGAGTTGAAGTGGGGAATGATAAATGCAGGGTCAAGAGACTTCCTGTTTCAACATGGAGAATAATTATCTGGGTAGAGAGGCAAAATGAGCATATTTAAAACATTTCTAATCTAATATATATAATCGTCTTATCCCATCTGTCTGTCCTTCTGTCCAGGAAATCCCGCGTCGCTGATTGGTCCAGCCGCGGCCAATCAGAGATGCGGGATTTCAGAAAAAGATGGCGGCCGTTAGCGGCTCATCTGCCGCACGGAGATGACCGGCACCGCTGACCTCCATGCGGCTACCGTCGGGAGATCCGCGGCTAGGGCCGCTGATCTCCCGACGGCAAGTGTGAAGGGAGGACCGGGGAGCGGCGCCGCCGGTCGGGATACTTCTGCTGCGAACAACCGGTCATCTCCTGGCTGCTCGCAGCGGAAGTACCCGCACAGGCAGCGCCGCTCCCCAGTCCTCACTAATACGATTCGCTGATTGGTCGGCCGCGACCAATCAGCGATATTGGCGCCAAACTTAAACACCGCTCTGCTGATTGTACCCGGTCGGCCGCATACATATTCTAGAATACCCGATGCATTAGAATCGGGCCACCATCTAGTAGGAATATAAGAGGAACAGAATGACTTATTATAATGATAATGCAGAATTTTTAGTTAATAAGAGATACAAATAATAACTAAAAAAGACATGTCACGAGTGCTAACAGGTCCTCCTAAAAAGGCTCATTCAAAAAAAAAAACATTGATTCCCCTCCCCCACCCACTCAGTGTTTTGGATCTGATTTTGGGTGCTGTCTTTTTTTTTTTTTCTGCTTATGAGGTTTCTCAAGCTTCTCTTAGCAGACAAATCTGAAGATTGGACAGCACACGTATGGCATCTGTTGGCGAGTTTGATCTGTGACTTGGATTAAAAACAGACATCACGCTATGTTTATTTTTGCGCACCGAAGTAGACATCTGAACAGACCTATAGACTGTAATAGGTACAAGTTCTATCCGTGAAAAACGTGAATAGAACTTGTATATGAAAAATTAATGTCAGCAAAAGCCCGAAGGCATTTCTTTTAAAAGCAAAAACAAAAAAAATCTAAGGGCAAGTTCACATACTGCATTTTTGCAACACGGTTTTCAAAAGTAAAAAAACATTGCACTTTACAGTACGAGCAAAGTGAATGAGATTTCTGAAATCTTATACGGATTTGAACCATAAAAGCGTTTTTTCAAATCTGCAGCAAGTCCATTCAGTCTTTGTTTTTGCAGCGTTTTTCACCTATTCAAATAAATGGGGAAAAAACGCTTACAATATGCATGTGTTTTTCACTTGCATTTCTCCTGCCAACACTGATTTTCGGTGCAGAGAAATGTAGTGCAAATACTCAACGTGTTCACATACCCTAAGGTTATGTTCTCCACGACGAGTATTTCGAGTTTTTGATGTTTCAGATTTTTTACAGCATTTCTGCACCTTTTGGGTTACTTACATTTTTCCATTGAGTGTTTTTTGTTTTTTTTACATGAGGCTTTATTGCATTTTATATTTCTGTTTTGACTCTCTTTGGTATGTCACATTTGAAATGAAGCTGCTTTTGTTTTTGATCATTTAATGCAATTTCATGAGTGAGCAAAATCCACACATAAAGTCGGCATACTTGCAAGAGAAATTGACATGTTGTGGATTGCAAGCACACATTGCTGGTCCGTTTACGCAGTGTTTAAAAAACAAAAAAAACTTTTCTGTAACTGTAAGATACAGCGTCAAACACTCATCATGGGAATTTATCTTCATAAGTTGTCTCCGTGACTTATCTTCATACCTGTTTTAGTTGTAAAACGGTCACTCTCTAACATGCTGCCTGCAGAGCTGGACTAAGCCAAAATGAGCAGACTGATGCATGACTTTTAGGGAAAAAGTTCTATTTAACTTGTATTTTGTTCATTTAAATCCCCTCCTATTCTGGATTTAGGAGTCCTGTGGGTGGTCCTAATTAGTGATTGACTAATTCATTAACTTGCAGGCAGTAGACATAAACAGAGTTCGCTGTCAATGTGGGTTTTTCTTCTTAAAGGGTATCTGTGCTTGGGTTGCTTACTATTATGTATGTAAAAATAAAGATAATGATACCTGTTTTTTTTCCCTTATTTTCTTTTGACAGAATGATCATGTTACTTGTATAGAGACATTAGAATATGTCTGAATTATTTTTGGGTACTATATAAGGGTTTCTCCCATCTGGACAACCCTTTAAATAATGACTTGCTGGGGGAAATATGATCTCAGTGGGTCAGATAGCTGGAGTCCTCTTGAAAGCTGGTTTCTCTAGTAGAATGGCCACTCTTATTTCCAACAGTGGAGGAGAAATGCAGGATGACATGGTGCTCAGTACTGCCATGTACAGTATTACACGGTTTTCAAATAATCTGGCCGAGACCTCCAGAGCAGAAGCCACTTTTAGTAGAAGCTCTTTACATTGTCAAAAAGAAAAATGAGAATAACATTCTTCTCTCAGATAGGACGCAGGGACAGAGGTGGTCTTCATGGTAGTCTCTTTCCCCAATGCTGCATTTTGACTTTGGTCATGAAGATCGCAGTATAGCACTGCCACATCTCAACTTCTAATTATGGTGGTCGTGCTGTGGCACACAGCGTAACATGACTGCAGCACAACTGTCTGCAAAAATCCAAACCTCTTGAATAATTAGTTGGAAGTTGTACATAACCACTGTGCAAGTTGTGCACAACAGCAATTTTTTTTTATAAATTAAAATATACTGAAATAGTTGCTTGACAACTGCAATCATAGACAAACTGCACACATTTGACAAGTGGGGTGGCACAACCAAAATTGCCTTGTAGCCTCAGGATGCATTTGTAGTGACCAATCATTGAGCACGAGATGGAATGCACATTTCCCTATAGTCCTCACATTCTCAGCAGCAAATCCTGTATAGATAAAACACGTGCTACTAAGAACAATTCTACTCTATGTTCTCAGAACGATCATTGCCAATTATTGTTCTGTGTTCATGAAAGTGCATTCGGCCTGTCTTGAGCAGGCTGTTAAGTGACCAGATTGGCTTGCACCTAGCCCATTGGCGGTCGTTTTAATAGCCATAATCGTTTTGTTCAAATGAACCCTCAGTCTAAATCTTGATGGCTTTTACATACATGGTCCACGATTGAGATGTGTGTTGTAATCTATCTTAAATAACTGTTGTTTCATAAAAATGTACACCAGAATGTCTGTCTCTACCTTTAGCTTCTCGCTCCTGCTCTTCCTTCTCCTTCTCCTCTTCCTTCTCCTCTATCCGTAGAACTTTAGAAGCACCACCTGTCATCTCCTATCTCAGTAATGTGACAGTCTGTTGTCACTGCAGACAGATCTTACCTGGACGTTGAGTACGTTGAGAATAAAAGATCTGTCCTGGTGGAGAAGGAAATGGATTTTTCTGATGAGATATATTACAAAATTGCTTATTTTCATGTGTATTATGTAAAAGACAAAAAAATAAAATAAAACGATGGTTACTATTTAAAGTCGCCATGTCATATCTCCTGACTTGTCTGTTTTAATAAATGATTGTATTCCCCAGGATATACCCTGTTTTGTATCATCTTTCCTTAAAATTCTGTGTTGTACTGTCCTCTGTTATTCCTCCAAAAAAATGATAAATGAATTAACAGGGTGTTTGTTACCTGTTGAGGGCATGTCTCTGCAGTCTAAGGTCACGTTCAGTATTTGGTCAGTATTTTACCTCCGTACTTGTAAGCCAAAACTAGGAAAGGATGAAAAATACAGAAGTGGTGACCTATTTCTTATATTTTTTCTGACTTTCCCACTCCTGCTTTTGGCTTACAAATACTGATGTAGAATAGTGAATGTGTGAACGTGGCCTTCCACCATCTACTATGTGCTGGTCCTATCATGCTTAGAAGGGACACACCATTTTTTGACAAGGGAATGGTAACACCTCGTTGTCAATTTACTAATACATTTTTTTGGAGGCGTAAAAGAGGAACCGCGATGCACAGCGTTCTGAGAAAACCTGCTGCAGTGTTGTTGCTCCAATGAAAATGACTTCCTAAATGAGACTGGTTAGCGGTGGTGACAGATCCTCTGCAAAATATAACTCTCAGCCTATAAAGGTAAAGATCCATTTGCACAAACTATAGTAATGATATAGCACGTGCCACAGAGGTTGGTCACTAGTGGCCAGTGCACGTGGACCTGTCTTCCCACCCACTGCGGCACTGGTGAATAATTTTGCCGCTCTCATGGTAATGCATTTTGTTGCAATTTCACACATCTGGCAAAAATTATCAATTGAAATTCTATGAAGTAAATGTTTTTCATGGTCAGCAAACAGGATGCTGTATGTCAGAGCATGTGCTGTGTAAGCATCCAGGAAATGTCCCAGATCTCCTTGAATCACGTTTTCTTGCACATTTGTTTTGACAAGGTAAAATTGAAATATGTGGTTGCTGGACTAGTGTGTTTTCCTGACTGACCAATGCATGTTTCTGGACATTCTAGTTGTATCCTTCTTATATACTTTGGCTACCGTGAAGTTTGGCTCGTGCAGATTTGGCTACGCACACATTTTCTCCTCCCCTCTCTAGGCTCGCTGGTTTCTGCCTCAGCTAGCATCTCTACCTTCACCACAACCCAGCACAGTACTTCGGGTGCCCCTATAATGGTACCACCGTTACGTGATAGTCCTATACAGCCTCTGACTGGAGTACCAGGTGCCACCAGAGAAAATCCCTCTTGGGGCCCACTATGTAGCTACATAGAAAAAAAAAAATATGAGACCACCAATTGTATAGTAAAACCTGCTAATATTTGGGTATAATAAAAGGTAGTACACTTCTTAATGTTATAGAAAGAGCTGGCGCCCACATTTTGGTGGAAACTCAATGATACCGTATTTTTTGGACTATAAGATGCACTTTTTTTACTCCATAATTGTGGAGAGAAGAGGAGAGTGTGTCTTATAGTCCGGATGTACCTTTATAGTCTGAGGATGGGGGTGTAGAGGCAGCAGCGGAGGAGCGGGTCACAGGAGGCAGGTGCCGCCTTCTGCAGCTAACACTGTGCCCGCTGTTAAAGTAAATGAATATTCACTGCTCCCCACACCCATAGTCCCTCCCACCTCTATACACTGAAGCCGGCGCCAAGAGGTAGCAGGGACTATGGGCGTGGGTAGCAGTGAATATTCATTCTCATTAATAGCGGGCACATGTGATCACCCTGCCGCGACAGGAGATGCTGACACTGTGCACGCTATTATGGAGAATGAATATTCAGTGCTCCACACGTCCATAGTCCCGGGCGTGGGGAGCAGTAAATTATTCCGGCAGCTGGCCTCTGCGTGTGTGAGCACAATGCAGTGACGTCTTGCGCGGCTTACATGCTGAAATCAACTGCTGGCATCAGAACAGGACACAGCGCCGTGAGGGAGCGGAAGGAAGATGAGTATTATTTTTTATTTTTTTATGTGCGGTGTGATGGAGTCCATGTATACCAGGATAGGGATGGGGGGGCATGTATACCAGGATGGGGGATATTAGTACAGAGTTGTCAGCAGCAGATCCCTCTGAGTGCAGTCAGTTAGAGGAGAAAAGAGCGATGAGGAAATGGGGCCCTCACTCATCCCTAAGTGACTTGACCCTCTCCCACTCTATCACCCCAGACTAAAGGTCCCCCATTTGCATTTACTCACTGTTAGCCTGGCAGGGGGGAGCCTTCCTTCAATCATTGCAGCTGTAGCAGGAAGTAGTCTATCTCTCCCTGCTGCTTACATTGTGGAGAAGGTGAGTATGATTGACAGCACATGTCATTACCTGAGCTGCGCTGTACAGCCGGGGAGAAGAGGACACAAAGTCAATACTGATTGGCTGCTCTGCAGCCAGTCGGTGTTAACCATATCAAGAGCTGCACCGCTCTCCCTGCTTGTTCAATGCAGGAAAGAGCGGTGACACAAAAAGCCATCATTTCGCAACAGCCCTCTGTTGCTTACCAATAGTGAGCCACAGTCTGCAGCAGGCAAGCGTATTATTAGTGACACGCTCACTGCTCTCCCGGGTTGTCCAACGCTGGGAGGATGGCTTGTTGCGCTCTGATAGCTTTTTATGTCACCTCTCCTCCCAGTTAGATTTCCGGGGAGAGCGGAAAGCATGCGCATTGCTGGCACACTTATGACTTATGTTCACTGTGCCAGCAGATGTTAGTGCCTGGGCCCACCAAAGAATTCTCCGGTCCTTTGGGGGGCCAGTCCGACCCTGGTCCTATACTTCAACCCGCGGTTCCACATCTTTATTTTCCCTAGGGAAGCTAGCTTGCCACGATGACCTTTAGGGCATGGCCCCACTATCAGTATTTGGTCAGTATTTTTTCTCAGAAATGGGAGACAAAACCAGGAGTGGGTGATAAATGCAGAACTGTTGCACTTGTTTCTACTATACCTTTTCTCTGATTTGCTCCTCACCTAGTTTTGGCTCCCACTCCTGAGAAAAAATACTGACCAAATACTGCTAGGTGTCCTGTCCCAGGACCCGCCTCCTGTGCATCACTTTGTCTTTCTATCGCTTTGTTTTCTCTGCTTAGGATCATGCTATCCACTGCCTCTGTGTCCTCTCACGTGAAGGACACCCATATAATGCGACTGACTTCCTGACTGGAAACTGTCTCCAGTTGTTAGTGACCCGACGCGCGTTTCGCAAAGCTCTTTCTCAAGAAGCGTGACAAAGAGAAAGAGCTTACTCTCATCGGTACCAGTGGTGTGGGGGTCACACCGATGTGCTGATTGTGCGGGCATTGAAGCTGGGTGAGTTTTATACATGAGGTTGCACTGATATGTATGGGATGGGTCGGGCTACATATGTGACTGCTTGCATCTTGTACTACAATCTGCTATTACTTGCATTAGCAGTCTAGCACTTTGGGTGTATGTCCGTATACCCACCCTGAACTCGTTTACATAATAACTCAGATATATCCAACCCGGCTTTTGCATTGTCTACGGGATCCCCTGGCACTATGCACTTTACTTCCCCTGCATTGTAACTTATATGAAATTACTTTGTATGCAATAGTTTGCTTATCTTATTTAATAAAATCATGTTCTTTATGCTGTTAAACTCATGTCTTCTCCTTCCTTAAAAAATACTTGGTATATGAGTAGGCAACAACCGGCCAAGGGTCTGGCACTCGTGACCAGACACCACGGACTGGTCAGTTTCACAAGGTGGGCCATCGTTTATTCATATTATAGCATAGCCAATTGAGGAATACATAGCTACTGAATGGAAAGAGGGAGGAAAGCTTTGTAACAGTCATCCCATCACTGCGTCTATATAGGACTGAACAACTACTTAAATAACTTCCCAGTGATGTTTTATTTTGCGGTTGTGTTTCTGGGTTTATCTTGTTTTAGTTGAGGTTTGCATATTGTGGAGTGATGGCCTCATTAAAGCTTTAAGCACATTATTGGTAATTGCAGTTGCAGGCTTTGAAACAACAGTCTACAGATTTTGATTGTCGACAGCCACAGATAAAGAGACTCATCCTGTCCATTCATAGGTCATTCTTCTAAAAACAAAAGCCAATGGATTGTTTACTCCATGTACATGTATTCATATGCAAAGTGCTAGTGCTTGAAGGAAGCACAAAGCCCTGTCTGAAGGCGAGAGGAGGAGACGGCAGGAACAAAGCTTGCTAGAACATTGCAGATACCTATGCTTAAAAGCCTCTGCTACCTAATAAAGATTCTTACATTGTTAGCACAAGTTTTTTTTTTTTTTTTTTTTTTTAAATGAAGTTTATATTGAAATTTTGCTTTGAGAGTCTTTAATACCTATTGGCAGCTGCAAACTGTAAAATACCCCCATTTTTATGAGTGAGCAGCTGATTTAAATGCCAAAATGGATGTTGTTGTGAGCTATTCCATAGTAATCTCACAAATTCTAAAATAATTCTGACTCGACCATACACAGGCCAGCCCGTTCAGTCGAGCTGAGAAAGCTGCTGAATGATAAGTCATCTCCGGGAGAACAATGTGATCAGCTGTTCCAAATCGGAAACAATGCACAACCAACATCTCCCCCGACTATCAACCCGTACCTCTATAGACATTAGATTGTCAGCTGAACATGTCCATATCAGCGGTGGTTTAGCCATCATTAGTTTAATGTTCATGGAGTCCTTAACTGATGCTGTTGCCTCAGACAGATATATAGTGGCTCTGTGGCCTGAGACACTTGGTGCATGATGCCGCTGTGCCTGATGGTTACAAGCACTGCCGTGGCACAAGACTATGAGGATTGATCATGTGAGACAGCAAGAAGAAACTGTAGCCCACACCTAGGAGACCAAGGAGAAATAAAGAAAATGTGTATCCAGAATCGGTTGTGTCCTGCATTCGCGTGGCCTGAGATACTTGATGCACGATGCCACTGTGCCTGATGGTCACAAGCGCTGCCGTGGCACGAGACTGAGGTTTGACCATGTGCGACAGCAAGAAGCCACTGTAACCTCCCACAAGGAGACCCAGGCAAAGCAAAGAAAATGTGTCTCCGGAATCGGTTGTGTCCTACATCTGTGAGACTATGCGAGGTGTGCTCTGATAGGTGATCCTATAGCTACCACCAAAGTAAATAATTAAAGTACAAAAATAAGTGTATCAAAATATATCCAAACTTTATTAGAAACAATTAATTTACACAAAAAAACGTATTTAAAAACAAAACACAAAGCCCACATAAGGAAAAGATTGGGCAGTGTGGTCAAGATAATAAATAGCATAAATATATATCCATATGTCAAAATTATGGGGGCATAGGGAAACGCACTAATCTCAGAGACAGTCATGCGCAGTACGACTTGCGAGACGCCGGCCACGGTGAGAGACGCAGTGATTGACAGTATACAAGCACTCATTTGCACAGGTGCGCTACAGGTAACACAAAGACAATATAAACAAACTGAGGACACTCCCCCAGTACCCACTAACAAAGTTGCACGTTCAAGTCTCTGAGATTAGTGCGTTTCCCTATGCCCCCGTTATTTTGACATATGGATATATATTTATGCTATTTATTATCTTGACCATACTGCCAATTGTTTTCTTTTTATGTGGGTTTTATGTTGTTTTTTTTAAATAAGTTTTTCTGTTTTTGTGTAAATTGATTGGATATATTTTGATATACTTTTTCTATTTTAATTATTTACTATGGTGGTAGTTATAGGATTATGTATTGGCTTTTGTGGTAGCTCCAAAATGTAGTCTTATATATAAATTTAATCATAGTTTTATTATGGGTTTTCCTCTTTTTGTTTATAATTGTGCTCTGATAGTTGCCTGAAACTCCATAGTAGTTAGGCTGTTTGTTTTTGGAGAGAAGTTCTTGTTAGAAGACTAAAGAGTGATAGTCTGTTCTGTTACTCTGCAACCAACAAGCGCTGTGCCTCCGAAGAGTGTAACTTCCAAGCGCTGTGCCTCCGAAGAGTGTAACTTCCAAGCGCTGTGCCTCCGAAGAGTGTAACTTCCAAGCGCTGTGCCTCCGAAGAGTGTAACTTCCAAGCGCTGTGCCTCCGAAGAGTGTAACTTCCAAGCGCTGTGCCTCCGAAGAGTGTAACTTCCAAGCGCTGTGCCTCAATCTTGAAGTACAACCACCAAGATTATTTAATGTATTAATGTATCTTACCTGCCATGATCTGTGGCTTAATTGTGACATGTAACCAATGAGTTGTGCCTATGTTCTCCTATATAACCATTAAATAGTAACTGTAGTTTTAATTTTTATTTCATAAATCAATAGTACACATGAAATAAGAAACTTTTGGAATATATCTAGTCAAAAATTTGCTTGTTTCTTTGATGGAACTGATGAGTCATTAATTCTCAATTCTTAGGTAAAATCTGTATTCAGTGAAGACAGACTTTCCCATTACTGAGATCTCCTGAGACGTTAGAGCCAGAGTAATTTTTTTTTCTTACCCAGTATTTCTCAGGCGCAAGTTTTTTTTTTTTTTTTTTTTGTCAAGTTTGAGGACCACTATAGATCACTGGTCTTTGTCTTGTTTCTGCTCTTATAAATGAATTAATAATGAATTCTAGTCTATTTATGCGTGTGGTATTGCCATTCCGACTCCTGGACATGATGAGTGTCCATATAATGATCAATTATCTTCCATATACCAGTAAGAGTAATGTCTAATGTTTCTGAACGATCTTTCCTAGAACTGCCTGGCAGTACAACCACATATTACCCATGTTTGACAGAACAGTAACTGGCTGTCACTTGCGTGGCCACAGAAATGGAAGATGTCTGAAGAGCTTGTTGTGAGCCGATGGATAGCATTGTATGATGAAGATGAGGGATGATCTCAGACTTCTACTTTTCCATCATTAATTACTGGGCATATATTATTTGGTTTAGCTGAAATGTGCAACAGAACTGTCATGGGGTTCAACAACGTAAATCGCATCACAGACCCATGTACCCAGACAGAAAATCCAAGTACTTGCTTATCCACCCTCCCTGCTTTGCTATAGGGTAGTATGACCCTTGTGCTAACTCCTCTGCCCTTGTTTGTGGACGTGGTGACCCATGTGAAGGTGCAAACTCCTATCTGGCAAACTGGGTGAAGCTGATCCAAGCTTTACCCCCTCTCCGCAGCTGTAGCACCTATGTCCTTTTCACTTTATCACTTCCTTTGCTGGATACTAGAGATGACAATGCACAATGGCTTTTTTTTTCGTCCATCCATTGAGATTTCGATTGATTTCAAGCACATTTTCATTGGAGATGTGTCCTGTTGTAGTTTTATATAGCAGTAAGCATTTGGAATCGGTGGGACTTGTAGTGCTACAAGATATTAGGCTTTACACATCTGCGTTTCTACTGGCAAAGAAACAATTCATAGTCAAGCAATATATTTTTTTGTAATCTTGTCTTCGTTTGTCACAAATACAATAGTGTAAAAATGTTGGCTTTCCCAATTATTGCCTACATTTACAGACCGTTTACCTTGCAGTGACATCCGTCCATTGGAAGCTACAGTAGTAATAGTGTACTCGCATCACATCTTACAGACCAGTGTCCTAGCTGGGGGGTCTACGTGCAGAATCTTTTCTGTATCTTGGTACCCTTCCCCCTCTAGCGAGACGCTCCATAATGCCTCTGTCACTACCAACACTCTTCTGACACATAACTCAAAACTGCCTCCTTGTAACTGGGAAATGCAGCTGATGTCAATGTCAGAGTATTTATTAATGAAGTTAAAAAATTATTCAGTAACATTCTGACAAATGCCTGTTAATCCAGAAAAAATAATGATAAATGATTAGAGATTAGTCCTGTGTTGTGGTTTCCATCCTGACCTATATGGCTGTGGCGCTGCAGGTCACTTGAACACTCCGCTATGGATTACAATTTGTTCCCGGGTGTCCCAGCAAAAGATAGGCTGATCAGAGTTCTCTTTAGAAAGTCTTCTAAGAAATTGAGGTTGTTCATAAATGTCCTTCCTATCAGAGGTCCCACCTTTTCCTCGTATCCCCAAAGAAGTGTGCCAACTGGTAATGCTTCCTCCGCGTGCTATAGACTAACAGCCATGGCGTAGTGCCAACTTCTGGGGACTGGTCATCAAGAGTATGATGGGGGAACAATGCACTAAATGACTACAACTCATGAGCCAAAATGAGTTACTTGGTATTCAGTAAAGCCTCTTTAAATGACATACACATGTGACATTCTTTACTCTTTTTAAAGGTGGTTTTTTTTTGGTGGGGGGGGGTGTTTTTATTATCCTTTCATACTTTGGGTTTGTTTTTATTATCCTTTCATATGTAGTTCTGCACCTCTTTCCCTGTCTTGTGATTGGCTGCAGTAGACAAATTGTAGGGATTGAATAGCAAAAAAGCCCAAATGTCAACATTAAGGTGTAAATGGGGGACCACACTTCCCCTAAACACCAATTTATACCGACTCACGACAATCATTGTTTATAAGGAGAAAAAGGGAGTCATAATGGCTTAAAAAATATACATATTTTATTAAGGATAAATTCATATAAAAATTAGCAGACCAAGACAATAACGTGCAAAATAGCAACAACAGACCAGTCCATCCGCAGCCCAAGAAAAAAGTACCTGATGCATACTTAAGTTATACAGAGTTGCAAGAACAGATCATAAAGTGCAGCACAGGTAAAGTAAGATTCCACACACCCATAACAGCTGAATGCCAGGTAATCAGTTATTCACTAGTATCATGTTAGTACATTTATAATTAATCTATGGCTCCACAAGCTTAAAAGGGTGATGGTCTTACGAATTTTGAGGGCTGAGGGCAGGCTGGCAGCACAAGAGGCACAGTGGCGTACCCCGACGCGCGTTTCGCGGCATCCACAGCCGCTTTCTCAAGGGATTGTAGGGATTATAGCATATTTTAGTATTTTTACAGAGGACAAGAAAATGGCAGAAAAATAAAAACAGTCTTGATAAACAAACACCTCTTTTAAGTACTTCTTAAATGTGCAAACTTGGCAGGTAGGGTGTGACCATAGAAAATGCACAAAGAATTAAAACAAAAAAAAAATTGTAATTTCTCTTTTTAAAGGGGTTGTCCAGTCAAAGCGAATGAATCCCCCTAGTGCAGGAACTGTGCACTGCAGGGATTCGCCGGTTTCAGACTCTGTAACGGAGGGTATGTATGCCTTATACATACCCCCAGCCAGAGGGCATGGCCTCGCTCTCCATACACTTGTATTCAGCGAGGCCGGACCGTGCCCACTGGTCGTCCGCATCACAAGACGGGAGTGGCCCTCACTCCATACATTTGTATAAGGCATATATACCCTCCGTTACCGAGTCTGAAACCGGCGAATCCCCGCAGAGCACAGTGCCTGCGCTGGGGGGTTTCATAAGTCTGCAGTCACACAGAGTGACTGCAGACTTAGCACTTTTGACTGGACAACCCCTTTAAGCTTATTCGCCACTTTTGATGCTTGTGTTGCAATTAAAGTTGAAATACCAAGAAATATTCTGTGTCCCAGAAGATCGGCTATGTCCTTCTGAATTTGTTTCTGGATCTAAAAAGGGTGTGGCCAACCAGTGTCAAAACTTGAAGCTTGTGGGTCCCAATGCAAAATCTCCAGAAGGGCCCTCAACTACGATGGGTTTTTAATAGTAATGCTCTTGTCATATGGAACAAAGGGACCTTTCCCCCCTCCCCCACTTCCAGGCTTCAGGGCCCGCCTAGGCTCCAGTGCCCAGGTGCAACTGCAACCCCTACACCCATTATAGTTATGAGCCCGTGACCAATAGTCTAATGTGGGGGCCTCTCGATTGCCCCCCGACAGATTGTGTTGCAGGGCAGAAGGATTCGGCATATCCTATTTTGCCCCTGTGTATGGGAGTGTTGGGGAAAATAGCGGTCAGTTGAACTTTTGTTCAGCCAACACTTATTTAAAGTGTAAATGTAGCACCCCGAGGGCTCGGCTGCTACAGGGGTATTGCACCTCGAACCAGAGGTGTGGTATTCCACTCCCGGGTAAGGATGGAGTGTGGACTAGAACTCAGTTAGCTGCATGCACCACATACATCCCATTTCCGGGGGACAGATCAACGGTACTCCCACCAGATAGATGTGCACGTACGACAGCGTCTGTCCCTGGCTGGAGTGGGAGGGGGGGAGGAATATCCCAGTGGTGCAGGAGCAGAGAGGGGAGGGACTCTGGGCATAGGAAGGAGCCCATTGGTGACTAGTCACCTGGGCTCGGGTGTCAGAGGGAGTATAAAAGGTGGGCACCATCTTAGGAGTGAGTTCAGTCAGACAGAAAAAGAGGAGAAGAGTAGTGACAGGGAGCAGCAGCCCTGTCTGGGTGCTGCTCCTGAAGGGAGCAAGAGAGAGAAAGACAAGAGGAAAGGAACAAGGAAGGAATGGAACCTGGAGAAAGGCCCAGAGACATGAAGGAAGAGGGAACCCGAACACGCTAGGAGTCAGCGGGTGAAGGGTTGGCAGATCAGGGTACCGGATCCCGAACTGGTGGAGGCCACTTATCCTCAGCCAGGAACCGGAGGTCGTGGCCACGTCTTGGCGCGACCACTCACTACACTCACCACGAAGGCACGCCACATAGGGTCAGGGAAACCGGAGATAGGTTTCGCCACCAGAAGGCCCGAGGAAGCTGGACATGGGTGGTTCCCTAGTGGGGACGGCCAGAGAAAGGAACGGAGAAAGGAGTTCAAGGTCACACTCTGGAACTGCCTGGGGGTTGGTCGAGCCCCGTACCTGGTGGACGCAGCACGGCTCGGGTCGTCATCACCTGCAGGACTGACACTGATAACATCTGTGAGTAAAGCATTGAAAACTGCAATCAGTCTCTGTGTTCCATCGCACTACCAGCACTAAAGGTACCGGGACGCCCTTTCTATCACTCCCTTCACCCGCACCAGCTGCCCTGAGGCCATACCTCTCCCGTTGGGGGTTATACCACCATTGCTGCACACATACCACCGGCCTCAGCGGACTGTTCTGCAGCGGCGGCCTTGCGACCGCAAATCAACGGGTGGCGTAGTCGACACTTAAACAACATCTACAAAGACTGCCACACACTTAGTTTGACCACCCTGGGCACGGACCGGGTCCCCGCCACTCGGAGACTACTACCCCCATCGGATCCGGCTCCGGGTATTCCCCCGCGCACACGTGCGCCGCACTACAGCACTGGCCCAGGGGGCGCGTCAACTTTGGCGTAGTCGGCAGGATCTTGTGCCCGTAACCACCGGGTACTGCGTGCCTGAAAAAGAGACTTTTTACTTACCTGTGGTGAAGTTTCCCGCCGTCCGGAGTCGTTTCCCGCCATCCGACGCCATCTTCTGCCTTCTTCCCGCCATCCGTGGAGTTTTCCCGCCATTGGGCGCTATCTTGAGGACGCCGCGCGGGAAGAAGAGGGGTGTGGACTCCGAAAGCCCGCGAGAACTGAAGCCCCGCCTCACGTCCGGACGTTGCGTAAGGTCCTGGAGGGAGCCCAGCGACGCCGACGTCACAGGAGCGCGACGGAAGGTCCTCAACCCTGACGATCCACTGCGGAGCCGCGGCCTACGGAAGAGGATCATCGCAAGGTAGGCCACGGTCCACTAGGGGGGAGGAGGATGTCGGATACGGAGGAGAGCTTCACCGCCACAGCCGCCATACCAGATTGCAGAGCTGCTAGCGGTGCTCCAGAAAGAAGAACCGGAGTACGCGCAGGCCGCGCTGGAAGAGCTGAACAGGAGGATGATCTGGGCGCAACGAGACGTGCTCGCCGGGTGGAAGGAGGAGTTGACCCGGCGCACGCTGACCTGCCAACCGGAGGTGCAGCCACCATCCAGCACCGCGTCGATCCCGAGAGGCAGCAGAAGCGGACCGGAGGCCGGGGACGACGCCGCGGGGGAGGCCGCAACGACAAGTAAGGGGAACGCCGTTACTCCGGGCCCTGAGGCCGCGGACCTGCCCCTACCTCCCGCCGCGGGACCAGAAGCTCTGGGTGCCGCACCGCCCACCGTACCTCCACCACCAGTAGTCAGCCCTCCAGCAGCAAGCTCTGCAGCGGAGCCTCGCCCTGAACCTTGCTCCCCAACACCGGGCACGATCAGAAAGTCACCGGCCTGGTTAAAAGGCCGAGTGCCCGCGGGCGCTGCATCCCAGCTCCGGAGCCCGTGGACCTCTCTTCACCCCGCTGGAGGACGCCCAATTCGAGGGGGACCCCACTGGAGAAGACCTGATGGGGTTCACTCAGGAGACCCGGGCGGGCGCCGCCCGGCGCTATGAGACCTGCCGCCAACAACTGGCAACGTTTGAGCGGGAGCGGAGAGAGAGGAAAGTGAAGGAGGAGTGGCTCCACATTAAAAACGTGGAGCAGAAGACAAGGACCCGCCAGGACCCCCCCGTACAGCTCACGGTCCCCGAGTCACCGGGACTGTTGTTAAGTTTCACATGGCATGTGGCTGGGGCATCATCCAAGACCCGAAGACCATAAGCCAGGTGTTTGTAAACAGGAGCGACGTAGAGTCCCACCTACCGGAGGGGCACAGTGGACGGGACCTGGTGCCTGGAGATACCATCACCTATACCAGGCATAAGGGAGTGAAGGGGTGGTACGCCCTTCATGTCCACCGGGTCAAGGAAGAAGAGGAGCAATCGTACCAGGAGGAGGAGGAGAAAGAGGGCCCGGACGGGTCTGAACCTGAGGAAGAGAAAGGAGCGTGTGGAGCACACCGTTAATCGTAAACGGTAAAAGAGGAGATGTAAATAGTTACCCGACCGGGTATAAGGACTGTTATGGGACTGTTTCCACTAAGAGTGTGGTCCCCTTTGGGACCGAAAGAGAACTGTTGCCTATTTTTGCCCTAATCCCTAACCTGACCGAGGACTGAGAGCGGTCATCCCTTCCCTCTACCTGGCCGAAGACTGAGAGTGGCCAGATCCCAAGATCCCAAGAACCCGAGAATTCAAGAATGTTTTATTTGAGAATGCCTTAATGTGAAATTTGATATGATGCCAAAGTTTTACATAGTGTTTTTGTAAAAGAGTTCCGGTGGCATTAGCCAGCTGTTGAGAAAACCTCCCATAAAGGGATGGATGAAAGTTGATGTGTTTTATGTGTACGTACACTTTAAAAATTGTTTTTACTCTATTTCAGCCCGAGGACGTGCTGTGGTTTACCAGGGGGGAATGTAGCACCCCGAGGGCTCGGCTGCTACAGGGGTATTGCACCTCGAACCAGAGGTGTGGTATTCCACTCCCGGGTAAGGATGGAGTGTGGACTAGAACTCAGTTAGCTGCATGCACCACATACATCCCATTTCCGGGGGACAGATCAACGGTACTCCCACCAGATAGATGTGCACGTACGACAGCGTCTGTCCCTGGCTGGAGTGGGAGGGGGGGAGGAATATCCCAGTGGTGCAGGAGCAGAGAGGGGAGGGACTCTGGGCATAGGAAGGAGCCCATTGGTGGCTAGTCACCTGGGCTCGGGTGTCAGAGGGAGTATAAAAGGTGGGCACCATCTTAGGAGTGAGTTCAGTCAGACAGAAAAAGAGGAGAAGAGTAGTGACAGGGAGCAGCAGCCCTGTCTGGGTGCTGCTCCTGAAGGGAGCAAGAGAGAGAAAGACAAGAGGAAAGGAACAAGGAAGGAATGGAACCTGGAGAAAGGCCCAGAGACATGAAGGAAGAGGGAACCCGAACACGCTAGGAGTCAGCGGGTGAAGGGTTGGCAGATCAGGGTACCGGATCCCGAACTGGTGGAGGCCACTTATCCTCAGCCAGGAACCGGAGGTCGTGGCCACGTCTTGGCGCGACCACTCACTACACTCACCACGAAGGCACGCCACATAGGGTCAGGGAAACCGGAGATAGGTTTCGCCACCAGAAGGCCCGAGGAAGCTGGACATGGGTGGGTCCCTAGTGGGGACGGCCAGAGAAAGGAACGGAGAAAGGAGTTCAAGGTCACACTCTGGAACTGCCTGGGGGTTGGTCGAGCCCCGTACCTGGTGGACGCAGCACGGCTCGGGTCGTCATCACCTGCAGGACTGACACTGATAACATCTGTGAGTAAAGCATTGAAAACTGCAATCAGTCTCTGTGTTCCATCGCACTACCAGCACTAAAGGTACCGGGACGCCCTTTCTATCACTCCCTTCACCCGCACCAGCTGCCCTGAGGCCATACCTCTCCCGTTGGGGGTTATACCACCATTGCTGCACACATACCACCGGCCTCAGCGGACTGTTCTGCAGCGGCGGCCTTGCGACCGCAAATCAACGGGTGGCGTAGTCGACACTTAAACAACATCTACAAAGACTGCCACACACTTAGTTTGACCACCCTGGGCACGGACCGGGTCCCCGCCACTCGGAGACTACTGCCCCCATCGGATCCGGCTCCGGGTATTCCCCCGCGCACACGTGCGCCGCACTACAGCACTGGCCCAGGGGGCGCGTCATATAGGGGGAAAGATTTTTAGCGAGAGACCTGTCAACCACCTAGAGTGGTGCTGGGAAAAGCCAGCCGGGGCGAAGCCGAACTAGTGAATTGTACCGCTATGGTCCCCAGGAGGATCTTTAAAGTATATTTTCTATGAAGCACCAAAGTGTTTCAGAGACGTATACCTGGCTGCAATTGTGCCAGGCTCTGATTCATGCTACCCACAGTTTGGGCATCATGAATCAGGTGACAGGTTACCATTAAGCCTTAAGCCACACTACCTCAGATCAGCAGAAAATTAACCTCTATGTTCTCTGCAAAAAATTTTTAAATCATTTTTTTTATTAAAGAAAAATGGCAAATTCTGCTGATTGGGCATAGTTTTTCTCCTGTTTATTATTTTGTACTCTAGGTTTAGTACTCCTTTTAATGCAGCTCTTTGCATAAAGTGGATGTCCAATCATTACATAAAATATGTTTAGCCGTACCTAGAAGTGGTGCATATTTACCTAATATTTCTACACAGCTTGCTCATTGGCTGTTTTTTATAGTTCATATTTATTAGAGCAGAACTGTGAAGTTTAGTTAGTGCCCCAGTAGTCTGAGACATGCCTCCTGCCTCATCATTGGTTCGGGTTGCTGCTTTCTGACGCCCTCTGCAACTCTGCCTCTGCAGATTCATCAGCATGTCATGTGCATGGAGACCTGATATGTTATTGATAATGAGCCTAATTGAGGTCCTGCTTGAAGCTGAATTGATTGAAAGTCCAACCTTTGCTTCACTTTTTTCAGAGGCAGCAAAAGTAACTTTTAATGAAAAACCTGGTGACGGAATACAGTATATTCCTGCTGGTGTGACTGGTACGACCATGCAGCACAAACCCTAAGATTATCTTCTAGAGAGTCTTTTAGATGATTGTGACTAAACAAGCGTCACTGGTAGGCACAGACAGGAGAGGGCCCCTGTGCAAGAACAGTATATGGGCCCTTTGCAGCCCAATAACTCATTATAATGCACAATTCCACCTGCTTTGGAGGTAGAAGTGGTCCTCTTACCTCTAGGGCCCCTGTACGGCTGCACAGGTTGCACCGATGGTCTGTCCGCTCCTGCCAAGTGTTACATTTAGTGTAGTGAGGAGTTTGGGGCACTTGAATGCTTTTCACTCCTGTCACTTTAAGGGACTATGGTTTCACCACAAGCTTGACTTTATCAGGGAATCTATAGGGTCTGTGTTCTTGACAATTTCCTCTCTATCGATTCTCGGAGAATTGGTTCATAAACCAGGAAAAACAATTTTGACCATTTCTATCGATAGCTACTTTTCTCTGGTCGGTGCAAATAAGTGCAGGATCTCCTGCTGCTAGTAACGCGTGCACACGGGGTTAATGAATTATGCATACATAGGTTAAAGTGACAAATGCGTTTCATGATTAAGCAGGAAGAGAAGAAGAGAATTTAAAAAAAAAAAAAAGCTGCGTGGCAACAGAGTTTATAACCCGGAGAGCGCGTCAATTGATGCAACCGTCTGAGCTTGATATCAAGCAGGAATCTTTGTATTATCTAAAAAGGTTTTCACTTATTAAAATTTAATTTGCTCTCGGGCTTTGCTTCAGTCGTACGGTCCCAGCAAATGGCTATAATTAGATTGAGGCTTCTAAGCGCTGGTGACAGTAGCAGAGCCTCAGTGAGCATGTGCTAATTTCCACCATGGATCTCTCCCCCATTGGCTGCTCATGTTGCTGCTTACCTCCTTCCATAGGTTTCCGCTGTAATCTTTGTGTGCTGCATTAGAAGCACAGAGGTATTGTGTCCTCGCAGTAAATGGGAAAGGAGCCCGGAGCAAAGGATAAAGAGAACCAGCAGCCAGAGACATCCCTCTCCCTTGGAGGATCATACTTGACTGGAAGCAGAGGTCAAACAAAAGGGTACATCAGCCCTTTATCTCCACTCTCTACTATACAGCCATGCATGAAATTAATGGTCTTGATCATGTAATGTGTTTAATGTGCTGTGCTCTTCCGTTAATGTGATTTATATTGTGTGCCGACAGGGTAGTCACTGTGTTAGGCTGTGTCCGACGCGTTTCTTGGTTTTTCTCTGGCTTCTCGTTCTTTAAAAGTGAATTCTGTTTTCTGTTCGGTGAAATGATGTTGGATTCACTTACACCACATCCTAGACCACAGCATAGAATTCCATGAAGTAAGGGAGCAGGTTTTTACTTAGTGCGTATAGACTTGAACGCACTCCAAACTTTATGATGTGGCACGTCAGCCCATCTCTTCCAGCTTAGCCTTTTGTTGTCTGCTTTATTTATCATGCTGCTGTATACAGTGCGATGGGACCTCTCCTCCTATAGATTGTATGTGCCGCCGTCCACTGTACGAATGTAAGGTAGCCGTAGACATAACTCATCAATCAATCATTAACGACTGTTCATAAAAGGTCTTTAATACAATAATTGATCATTTCATTAGAATAAATGCATCAAATTTCATCAATTACTGACAGATAAGCAAAATCATGGAGAAAAAAAAGGATATATTCTTACCAAGATTTTATAAGCTCTGCCCCTGTTTTTCTTCCAAAAATTAGCCACTGTATGGACCATAAAGCAAGACTGGACATCTTAAGTATGGACAGGGTTTGACTACTCTGACTTCAAATTTTCCATTGAGGCCCAGTGAATATAGTACAAACCCAGACTAAAGTTGTAATTGATTGATCAGATACAGATTGGTGTAAGGGGAGGTGCAGATGGCCGTACATTCTCTCATCCGAGAGAATCAGAGATAATGCAAATGCCACTCTGATCAGAGGGTGATCATAATCTGATCCGATACCTAATGATAAGAAGATGGAGAAAGAAAATTCTTCATCTTCTCCATTGTGTCAGTCTGTGGAACTCATAGACTTTCATGGCCGAGGGAGATCCGATCTGATTGAACTCTGACAGACAGCGATTTATTTTCATTGTTTTTCCTTGAGGAAAAATCGGACATGTGCGCAACCCATAGACTAACTTTGGTCCGGGTACTATCTGATCACATTCGGACCTATAATTCGGCAATCTTCACGAGCTCGAATACAGGTTAATTACTTTTTTCTCTGCGACCAGCTTGACACAAACTTCCAAGGTTTGCCTCTGTCAGTAAGTAGTGGCTGTTTACATCAGATTATGATCATAATGTATAATTAATGACCAACCAAGGATATTCTTACAATTAATTGCCATAGGATATCTTTTTTTTCTTGTAGATTTGGTTGAAGGTCTTTTCCTGTGTCTGGAGGCAGACCTTCTGAATCTCTTTGCACAGTCACTAGGTCACACATCTGGCTCGCTGCCACAATGTGTCTGGAGTGTTAGTCGGTTTTGTGTAGATAAAAATAAGATAAATTACGGCATTATCCATGTCTGAAGTGAGACGTGTGTTGATGCTGCACATGCATTCGGCCTCCTAGACTCTTCTTCAAATGTGTTATCGGACTTTATATGGTCATAATTAATTATTATATTCCTTTATTTACTTGTGTATGGAGAATAGACCTTATAAATGTCTGATAATCCGGCACACTTGTGACGGCCGAGGATAATAAGTAATGGGGGAGCATGGGAAGAAACTGGAGGCATCAGTTTCTTAGTAATGGTTCACAAGCACAGAGTCTGAAGATGACTACATAGAAAGGATCCTAGATAAGTATTTAAGTGGTCTCCATACTGCCAGACAACTTGATCTCACTGGATAATGTGCTAAATGGACAATCTGCAAATCACTTTATTTGTCCACTGCCTGTTGTCAAGTATAATCTGCTTCCAGCAGCAGAGACAACAGATTACAGGAGGGGGGATGTCTGTGTACAGGCACAACAGAGAGGCTATCTGTGCAGGGTATTGGCCAATAGCAGGAGAAATGCACGCTGGGAAAGGAAGTGGGTAGCAGGTTGCAGAACATGACAATTGGGACAGTTTCTGGACATATTAGAAAAGTACATGCCCCGAAAGCAATTTTACCTTATTGTGATGGATGGGGGTAAAAAGACCCTCTTTTTATTCTGATTAGTGTGAAATGACAGGTTTACTTTAAAAGATCCTTTATTTTTTATGGCTTTTTGCATGACTGTCTTTCCTCTCCTATAGTTTAGACTGATTGTAGTGGTTAGATAAACTCCCGCATAGCCGCCTCTCCTTCGTAGCCATCTGAGAGGTTCCTTTTTGTTGCATTTCCCTAGACTTTGCGCATGGGGTCAAGACTAATGCCATATTACTGGACAGCAGTGGCATCTGTGTACTTCGTGTCCGGTCTGTTGGACTCAGAGCAGGTCTTATTCTCATCCATTTTCCAGATCACACTCGGCCACTAAAGTCTGAGGAGCCATTATAAACTGATGAAAAATGAAACTTGTACTTTTTACTTCAGTGTTCCATCCGTGTTTCATTCATTTTTCTCACTGATCCATTGCTAAGTGTCAATGGATAAAATAAGTTGCCTTTCTTCCTAAAAAATGGATGCGCCATGGATATAATATAGATGAGAGAAAAGGGTCTATTTTACGTGGATGTAAAAATGGACCCTGATTTGAGAATATAGCCCAAGGTAAGTAGTGTAGCAATGTGACACTTCATGTTGTTACACCTATGTATAAGCCACACGTTGTGTTTAGAGGTGAACATTAAACACTCTCTAATAGGAACTGCCATTACTACACACTCTGCTTTTAGGATCACTTGACACCCAAAGAACGGTACTTACACATTGTGTGATAAGCTAAAGTAGTCTGGAATTGGCTATCATATGGTGGAATTACGTTAATGTCTTCTCAAATGTATTTCCTCGTCAACTTGCGGCATATTTGTTGTATATAAATGTTCTGGAACGCTTTGCCTTCTCGGCCTGAAGAAAATTGTATGAAATGATCAGATTTGACCGTAGAGAGACTTCTTGATCTTCCACAAGTCATGGAGGCACCAGTGAGCAATGATCCTACAGTTGGTCTAAAACTAGAAAATTAGAAGCCAGGCTGTAAATAAACAGGGTCCATTGCATTTCTCACACATGGTGGACCACGGACAGCTGAGACGAGTTCATTATCTCCACTCATGCATGCTCGAAGATTTTTAATGGAACCAAGAGGAAAACGAAATGGGGAAATGCTTGGTATGTCATATAAAAGATTGTCGTCTCTAGGAACGTGACTTAGCGAGTCGGCCCCTGGGCAGCTTGAATTCATTAACTAAAAAAGCAGTGGAGCCAAGTTAGTTGTGCATAATGTGAAAAGTGTCTCAATACTTGTGACAACACGTTTGGTTTGTCCACTTATTTGCCATATATTGGCTGCAGTGTGCTCTTTTTGGTAACCTGTAGTCAGGTGGACCTCCGACATTTATATAACACTTTCATCGTTCTCTCAGATAAAGGCTATGTGGGTGACAGCTCATTGTCTAAATAATTTCATCTGTGGCCCACGTTGATGGTGTGATTTGTCGGCTTTACATCCGTGGTTCACTTAGATTTAGTTATGGTTACCTGATTTTACTAATCTATCAGTTCATTCTCTGTTATGTCCTCATAAAGGAGTTGGGTAACCATTTGCACCCACGTTCTATAAGCCAAGGCTGAGAAGAAAGCAATTCCCGCTCTTGTTGACTCGTCCCAGCTAACGTTCCATGTGATACTACACATTACTATATTACCATTGCTTTAGGAAAAATGTATGGGGCCAGCAGATGATCAGTGTGATGGTGGTGTTCAGAAGCAGGATTGATCTACAAGCGAGTTATGGGAAAAGGTGTTGTGTAAGGCTGGGTTCACACATTGCATAAATAGCGCAGATGTTAACGGCAAATTTCTAAACTGAAATCCGCAGTTTTTCTGCATTTAAAATCTGCACTTATTTTTTGCACGTATTCGTGTTTTTTATGTTCCCTTTTTTTGTGCAAAGAATCACAAACAAATGTCAGGGAAAGGGTTCAACCTGAAGATTTAGGGTCCCCATTGAAATGAATGGGTAAAATCCTCACCAAAATGTTGCATTTGCGTAACAGAAATTGGTATGTTGCAGATTTATAAAAAAAAAAAAAAAGTAGCAAAGTCAACATCCTCATGGATTTCACACACACAAAAAAAAGTATGCACTTTGCTGGTACTGTAAAATGCTGAGGATTTTACATGCAGAAAATCTGCAGAAAATCCACCTCAAATAATTTAGGTCTAAGGCCTAAGACCGGCTGCAGACGAGCGCATGAAAAAAAGTCTGAGTTTCATCCAGAAAACTTGGACAATTTTCAACTAATATTCATCCGTGTGCCATCTTTATTATTTTCAGGTGATGTCCATATACAGTCCGTTTTCATACATCCACCAAAAAAAAAAAAAAAAAAAAAGTACATGATTAAATACAGTTTCCTAGGTTTATAATACAAATGTATGCTTAAAAATCAGATTCCACTCGGATGTCCTGTATGGGATCTTATTATTTATTGTTATAAATTAAATAGTGTGTGTGTGTGTGTGTGTGTGTGTGTGTGTGTGTGTGTGTGTGTGTATATATCTCTATTATATATATATATTATTTATTTATTTTTTAATTTATTTATTTTTTTACGCACACACAGACTTGAGTGAATGAGTCTCCTCCAATGTGCCCATGAAAGAAGTGCATGCTGAGATTTTTTTCCTGCGGACAGTCGGGCTGAGAGAAATACCGTTCATCTGCACAGCCATGTTGAATGACATGGGTCGGTGTTCTGTCCGATCAAAAATCAAACAGCACCCGTCCGATTTATACGCTGGTCTGCATGAGCCCGAAGTGACCCAAATCCTTTCAATGAGAATCATGAGATTGCGAATATCCTATCTAATTGCCTCCTATATATTCTATAGATAAATGTATTAATCTGCAGCTTGTAAGGGTTAGTAGTGGAGGTGAGCAAATCGATTCACAGGACCCTGCCAGCCGCCATGTTAATAGTCCGCACGTGACGTTGTGCCGGCAGGTCGGAGGTAGTTCGAAGGGTTACCATCCGGCCACTGGACCCAGGGTCCTGCTAGCTGATTTGTTCATCTCCAAGTTACTACTACATAATTAACTCCATAATTCCTTTTATATATCACACTTTTAGCTTATTGACTTGATACCAAGGCAGATATCATCATCATTATTTATTTATTTTTTATTTTTTTTTTGTTGGTCATGGGTAGAAAAATATAAAATAAAGTTGAGTCAGAGTTACGTGAATCATGACGCCAAGACCCCAAAAAGGCAAGAATGGATTTTATAGGAAAGATCAATGTGTACTCACCACAAATAATGTAGCACATGGGAGAAAGGCAAAGAACGTAATGTGGACAAAGCCGAAGAATTAAGGAATGAAGGAATGAAAGAAGCAATTAGGTAAATAGAAAGCATTGCTGTAAAGCAGAATTAAACTCTAATTGGACTGTGAAGTGTAAAAAGGCATTCTCATCCACTAAATCTCAGTGAGGGTGTGGGCTCTTTATGTTTTAGTGGAACTTTGTTAAACTTTGTTGCTTCCTTAACTTTGGGAAAGTTTATCTACAAGTAAACTGCCAATTATAGTTAGAATGTCCTGCAGGGCCCGAAAGGGTCAAGTTAGTATCTGCCCATACCTAAAAGATGAAAGTCAGATGACCCAGACAATTGCCGTATCTAATGTGTTAGGCAGGTGTCTTGACTGTCCAGTGTTGCCCAAGAGAAAAAAGGTTTTTGGTAACATTCGATCCTTTTTTTCCGCGTGGGATAGTCTATTGCCAAAGAAGACTGGTATTAAAAATGCAAATGTACTTGGCCGAGTGAGTATGGGAGGGGTAGAGGGACACTAGCTAAGCGCCAACCGGTATCTGAATTTTTGGGGCACCCTTGCTGATCGAATTTTCTGCTGAACCCACAATCCCTTTGAAGTTGATGCTGCAAAAATATTGGGTTTTCCCTGACAAGCTAGGGCTCCTTCAGGGAGCGGAGGTTTTTGTCTTGGTATGAATAATGCTCCTGTGGAGATTAATGATACAGAGGATGCGGCAGATGATGCATGCAATGCCTAAGCGTATCCTAATAAAGGGGTAAGCCGTCTTGGAGACTTCTGGTATCTCGGCATCTGTCTCGGAGGGCCCCAAATTTGCAATTGCTCCTACACTTTAGTAATATGCCTGCTGTTGGCTGCCCTGCTCATTTCTCCCTGTAAATTGCCTGGCAGGGAAAGTAAATGCTGTGGATATTGGAGTTTCACTTGATTGTGTGCTTTGAAGCAGAAACTTTGCTCTGAGTGACAAGCACTTTTCCCAACTTGCTATAAGTAATTGTTGGGTAGATTGATGTCAGCCTTTACCAAGCTCACCGCGACATGTTTTTTTTTTTTCAATCTAAAATCTTTAACTTTTCTGCTCAGTAAACCTCATTGTTCTATTCACACATTTTATAACACATTTTATAAACCTCTTTTGGTCTGATTATGGAATGGCCAGTGCATTAAATGTGTTCAGAGCTGTACGGACACAGTCAGACAAGACTTGCAGAATGCTGGTAAGAAGTCATACTGGAGTATGCTCCAGTATATGACTGCATTGTCATATGTGCTGTGCATTGTCTGATTCATCAATTCAATCTTTGAATATATTGACCAATACTATATTGTATGACACTTGGTTCTATTTATGATATTTTATCGGTCGACCATGACAGCACCACAAGAGAGGGGATCCGCCCACCAAGGACAGGAAACCTACAGGCCCTCTCTTCTCGCCTCAGTTTTTGGTTTCCTGTCCTTGATGGAGGGAACCTCTGACAGGCTTACCTGTGAAGATGTCCGGAAGAAGAGTGCTGTCGAGCTGTGCCCCTGTCTGGGATCAGCAGAGCCAGTACCGTCCTGTGCCCTGGGCTGTGGGAGCTGCGCCCCTGTCTGGGGTGGCAGCTCCAGCCAGATGGATCGTGATGACGGAGGCTGCACTCCTATCTGTGGACAGCAGCCCCAACTTGAGGTGGGCACAGTATTGGGGGGCTGTACCCCTGTCTGGGGTTGGCAGCCCCAGACCTGCGCGCAGGACGCTGGGGGGAGCAGCACCCCAGCTGGGGTAGGGCCGCCCCTAGCAGCAGCAGAGCGCTAGCTGTAGCAGGCAGGTGGAGGGAGAAAGCGCCGATTACAGGAGCGGCAGCGCCGCATGCTTCCAGTCTTTTACTAGGCTGAGGGCGGGGCCTGATGCCAGGCGGTCATGTGACCAGACGGGAAGTCCGGTCCACATGCATGCAGATGCCGCGTGAGCGCTGCGTTTTCCCCTCCAACCAGCAAAAAAAGAGGGGAAATTAAAGGGAAGTAGACGCTCCTATTTAAGCGTCCAGTTATCGCTGCTCTAGGCTTCCCAGCTGCTTCAGAACTCTATTGTTAATGGGTTCTGAAGACGAGCAGCAGCAGCAAATCCGGCGGCCGCCGCTTTCTCCATCTCAGCAGTCGCCTGGGGAGCCCCAGGAGACACGACCCCCTCGAGTCACCAGCAATTCTCGGACTGCAGGTAGATGAACCCAGTCCGGCCATCGTGACTCTACGAAGACGGACGAATCTGCAGCCCCTAGGGATGAGCCCCCGGCTGAGAACGGTCCTCCAGCTAAACCGGTACCAGCTATTTAACCTCTGGGTAAGTGATCTTCAAGAAAGTTCACTTAGGTAATAAGGTGTCCCTTTTTGTTATCGGTTTAGGGGAAGAAGTGTACCTCCAAAACCAAACACAAGCAATGTGCATTATGCGAGGCCCTATTGGCGGACTCATATTCCAAAAGACCGTGCCAGTTCTGCATAAACCAAACTTTGGGAGATGAGACCCCTAATTTCGCCTCAGGCTTAAAAACCCTAGTTAAATCAGAGGTAAGCAAACTCCTCTCTAAAAAGTCTAAGAGGAAGGAAGCTAACCATGAGGTCTCCCCAACTCCTGATTATTCCCTATCATCAGCCGAGGAGGTGGACTCTGACGATTCATCTTCTTCATCTTCCTCATCCTCGGATAGTGGTTCAGGCCAGCACTGCTTTCTATTAAATGAAGTTGACGGGTTGGTTAAAGCGGTCCGCTCAACCTTGAGCATTACGGACCTCAGACCAGAGAAGTCAGTCAAAGACGTCATGTTCAGAGGGCTGGGGCAGTGGAAGAGAAAATGTTTCCCCTTTACTGATAAACTTCAGGGTCTAACCCATAGAGAGTGGCAAAAGCCAGAAAGAAAGGGTTCCCTCCCCCCATTCTTTAAAAGAAAGTACATTTGAGAACTCTGCCTCCTCCTTCTGGGAGAAGGCTGCCGAACTAGATGCAGCCATAACTAAAGCTTCTAAAAAGTCATCTCTCCCCTTTGATGATATGGGGGCCCTTAAAGATCCTCTGGACAGAAAAGCAGATTTGTTTCTCAAAGGCACCTGGGAGACAAAACCGGCAATTGCTGCGACTTGCACAGCTAGGTCTTTGATGGTATGGCTAGATCAGCTGGAATCGCATTTAGAAAACTCATCCAGGAAAGAGATCTTGTCTAGTATCCCACTCGTGCAGGGCGCAGCAGCCTTCTTAGCGGATGCTTCTGTGGACTCTGTTAAGTTAGCTGCTAGACCGGCCGCCATGTCTAATGCAGCCCGCAGGGCTCTGTGGCTCAAGTGTTGGCCGGGTGACATCCAGGCTAGAACTAGACTCTGTGCTATACCTTGCCTTGCGAAGGGGAACATCTCTTCGGTCCAGTCCTGGATGAAATCCTAGACAAAGCAATCGACAGGAAGAAAGGTTTCCCTAGCCTGTCCATGCCTGCCTATAAGCGGTCTTTTCGCAGGAGAAGATTTGTGCGACCAGAGAGACCAGGATAAATGGGAAGACCTTAAACCAAAAGGTAGAGGTCTTCTGTTCAGTACGTCTTCTTCCACTTGGGAGCCCCGGAAATCGAGTCAATGACTCGTAGCCCAGGTAGGGGGGAGGTTGACGTGCTTCTTACCTGTCTGGACAAAGATTTCAGCCAGTAACTGGATCCTTAATCTGATAGGTTCGGGTCTGATATTCCAGTTCTAAGCAGTTCCTCTTGGAAGGTTTATCTTGACCCTGGTCCATTCCTCTATATCAGAACAACTCGCTCTTCAGGAAGAAGTACTGGACCTTGTTCAAAAAGCAGTCCTGGTGGAGGTCCCAGCGTCCGAAAGGGGGTTGGGATTTTACTCCCCTCTCTTTCTGGTCTCTAAGCCGGACGGTTCTTTCAGGTGTATTATGAATTTAAAAACCCTGAATAAATTCCTGATAATCCCCACCATCAAAATGGAATCGATAAGATCAACAATAAAATTGCTGTTTCCAGATTGTTACATGGTAGTTTTGGATTTGAAAGATCCAAAGATTACCATGTCCCTATCAATTCAGATTACCAGAAATATCTTAGCGTGGCCGTGGTTATAGATGGGGTCATCAAGCACTTTCAATATATGGCCCTGCCGTTCGGCTTTGCTATAGCCCCCCGGGTATTTACCAAAATCGTGGCAAAGGTAATGACTCATGTTAGAGAGCATGACATATATTAATTATCCCTTATCTGGGTGATTTCCTGATAGTTGATAACTCGGCCCTTCAATGTAGTAAGCATCTAAAAATAGTGATCTCCATCTTAGAAAATCTGGGCTGGGTCTTCAATTTAAATAAATCTAGGTTAACGGCCACAAAGGTTCAGCAATTCTTAGGAGTTATGCTGGATTCAGATTCTCAGACATGTTACCTCCCTGAAGCCAAAAAACTAAGGATCAGGGATCAAATAAGAAGGGCAGTGTCAAACCCAGTCATGTCCCTGAGAGCTGCGATGTCCCTGTTAGGTACCCTGACATCTTGCCTTCCCGGTGTTCTGTGGGCTCAATATCACTCCAGGGTTTTACAATGGGATGTACTGCATAATGAAGTTATGTTGAAGGGGCGCTTGGAGGGGAGGTTTTCCTTTGTCTCCCCGGTCAGTTGAATCCTTACAGTGGTGGGATAATGAAGTGAACTTATCCAGAAGGGTCCCCTGGGTTTTTAGAACAACCCGAACAATTACTAACGATGCCAGTTCCAGTGGGTGGGGGACCCATCTTAGAGATATGGTAACCCAGGGCTCATGGTCTAATTCGGAAAAGAGTCTCTGCTCCAATGCTAAAGAGTTGCTAGCGATAGACAGGGCAGTCAATTATTTTCTAGTTTTTCTTCAAAATCGTGACGTAAAGGTTTTCTCTGATAATAAAATTGCAGTAGCTTACGTGAACCATCAAGGGGGTACACGATCAAGATCTCTGATGAGAGTGGCAGAGCATCTCTTTCAGGTCTCGGAATGCCATCTTCATTCCCTAACAGCCCTTAATATAAAGGGAAAAGAAAATTCAAGGGCAGACTACTTAAGCCACTATACCCTGAGACAGGGGGAATGGGAACTAAATCAGGACATTTTCTCCCAAATTGTCCAAAGATAGGGACCTCCAGTAATGGACTTGTTTGCTACAAAGTTAAATCGGAAAACTCAGCTCTTCTGTTCCCTGGATCCCAAAGAAAAACCCCTGGCAGTAGACACTCTCCAGATACCTTGGGGGTGCAGCCTAGCCTATGCCTTTCCCCCGTTAACCCTTCTTCCTATGGTTATCAGGAAGATCAGGGTGGACAAGGCGAGAGTTCTGCTGGTCGCACCCTTTTGGCCCAGGAGGCCCTGGTTCTCATGCCTCAGGAGCATGACTGTGTCAGATCCTTGGGTTCTACCAGAAGTTCCAGATCTCTTACAGGGTCCAATAGTCCATCCTCAAGTGTCTGGCCTCCACTTGACGGTATGGAACTTGAAGGGGAGCTATTAAGAAAAAAGGGATTCTCCCAAGGCTTAGTGACCACCTTAATGCGTAACCGTAAGCCTATTACAACCAGAATTTATGCGAAAACCTGGAAGAAGTTTTTATCTTTTTCCGGTTCCAGAGTCGATGAAGAGGCACCAATAAGTAAAATTCTAGAATTTCTGCAAAAAGGTCTTGCGTTAGGGCAAGCCACTAGCACCCTGAAGGTCCAGGTGTCTGCCTTAGGCGCCCTATATAGCTGTGATCTGGTGAGTAATTATTGGATTTCTCGTTTCATTAAAGCCGCCTTTAGGTCCAGGCCCATTGTCAAAAGCAGATTGGTACCCTGGGATCTAAATTTGGTTCTTAAAGCCTTAACTGGTCCACCCTTTGAGCCAATAGAGTTAGCCACTCTTAAGTCCTTCTCCCTTTAAAACAGCACTTCTGATAGCTTTAACATCTGCTAGGAGAGTTAGTAATATTCATGCCCTATCTTCAGCCTTGCCCTTCACTCGGATACTGGATGATAAAATAATTCTTAAACCTGATCCCGCCTAGCTCCCTAAAGTAGCTACCCGTTTTTACAGACTCCCAAGAAGTAGTCCTACCCTCCTTCTGCTCTAATCCGGGTAACCGGAAAGAAGAAGAGTTTCATACACTAGACGTAAGGAGATGTGTAATTAGGTACCTCTTGGTCACCAAAGAGTTTAGAAAAGACAGTTCGTTGTTTATATCCTACCAAGGTGTTTGGAAAGGCTCTTAGGTTACAAAGTCCACCATAGCTAGATGGATCAGGGAGGCTATTTCCCTAGCTTATACATCCAGCGGTGAGGAAATACCACAAGAATTGAAGGCTCACTCCACCCGGGCAGTGACGACCTCCTCGGCGGAGAAGACGGGTGTCTCGATAGAAGACATATATGTAAGGCTGCTACCTGGTCTTCTCCGTCTACCTTCTATAGGCACTATAGACTGGATTCGGGTGTTTCGTCTGATCTCACTTTCGGGAGAAGGGTGCTCCAAGCTGTAGTCCCTCCGTAAACTTCTTCATCTCTGTAATTCTCTCGTGGTACTGTCATGGACGACCGATAAAGTCCTAAGTTACTTACCGGTAACGGGATTTTTCGGAGACCATGACAGCACCCTCATATTCCCTCCCTTATCATTGGTGGGAGCACTCCTTGTTTATTAATTTTCACTCTTAAGTTGGTGATTTATAGAAATGTCGGTTTATCATGTTTCGCTATGTCTACTAACCTGGTGGTCCTCTCCGTGCTCTGTAATACAAACTGAGGCGAGAAGAAAGGGCCGCCCTTTTTAAGCCTGTAGGTTTCCTGTCCTTAGTGGGTGGATCCCCTCTCTCGTGGTGCTTTCATGATCTCCGAAAAATCCCATTCTATTCTTGACAGCATGTACAGGTAAAGTAATGAGCTATGTAAAAGAGGCTTCGTCATCAATGAAATATTCTACAACTGTCTAATATTGTGTGTCTTTCAGTTCCTCAAGGTTATCAACATCATCCTATTGTTGCCAAGGGCTGAAAATTGCTTTGAAATCAAGGCAATCTGCAACCTTTGCCAACAAGCGAAGATGTAGAAAACTTTATAACAACACTCAATGTATCAGTCTTGACCAGGTGGTGCTCAACAATTTTTTTTTTTTTTTTTTTTTTGTGTGTACAAGGTCCACATTGTCAGACTACATCACTCCCACTGGTAGCAATATACACCTGTAAAGGGGTTGTCCGGTCTTCTACTGCGTCGGGAGTGGCAGGCGCATGACCACAGGTACGTTTACATACATGTGGTCACATGACGACTAGATGGGCACAGCTTCACTCAATACAAGTGTATTGAGTGAGACTGGATACAGTCTAGTCGGAATGTGGTCGGAAGCATGCAAATCACATACTTGTGGTCACATGACCGCACTTTCTTGGTGCTGCACCAGAGAATCCTCACAGCGTGCAGTGCGTGCAATATAGTGACTGCAGACTTGTACCCTAAGGCCGGACAGCCCCTTTAAGGGGAGTATTAAGATCTGATACAGCAGTGGCTTATCCAAAAATTTCTAACAAATGTCTGGTACTGGTTCTACTAACTCCTACCTGCTAGCAAAATGGGGTCCTTTTTCCCCCATTTGGCACTACAGAGAAGAGGAGATGAATCATGCCATGCGTACAGCCCTCTCTAGTATATACTAGAAGTGCTGCAAATATAGTCTAGCATTTCCCGACTCGTAACATTAAAAGAGGGTACATTTTGCACTGTTAACCTAGGTCATGTCCCCCCCCCCCCCCTTCATGGTGACACAATGTAATAAAAAAAAAAAAAAGTTTAGTCAAATTGAAGCTCCCTGTACACCACCTTGCATTGTTTCCAAATTTCAGCAGAAGGTTAAAAAAAATATATATATAGCATCGCCCTTTAGGGCATGTTCACAAGTTAAGCATTTGCCAAAGATTTTTCTGCACCAGTTTTTCTTGGCAGCAAAAACTCTGTGAAATACACGTTTTTAATTTAAATGGATGAAAAATGCTGAAGGAATTGACATGCTGCAGACTTGAAAAAACGCTAATGGTTCAAATCTGAAAGGTAAAAAATAAGCATTCAGAAATTCACTTTGCTGGCACTGTAAGGTGCAGCGTATTTTACCCTTAAAAAATGCTCAGGAAAAAACGACAATAACGCAGTGTGTGAACAAGCCCTTTAAACGGCCTCAGCGGACTTGGAAAACTATCTTGGCTGTCAAGGGCTCTCAACTATTGCACTTAAAGAGAATATGTCAGCAGGTTTTTCCTATGTAATCTGCAGACAGCATGAGGTAGAGGTTAAAACCCTGAATTCAACGATGTGTCACTTATCAAGCTGTGTGCTGTTGTTTACTTAAAGTATACAATACCAACAAAAATACATGCCATGAAGTCTCATTAAAAGGTATAATTTATTAAATAAAAATGAATGTACGGCACTCTGGTAGGTGGTGCACGAGTAAGGGTTCCAACCCGTATTAATCCTTATCAGCATGCACGCAAATGGAATTTTAATTCTTTTTTATTATTTCAGCTCATTCTTTCTTATGCAATCCGCAAAACAATGTAACGTTTTGACCTATATATCAGTCTTTTTCAAACACTGTATATATACAGTACAGACCAAAAGTTTGGACACGCCTCATTTAAAGATTTTTCTGTATTTTCATGACTATGAAAATTGTACATTCACACTAAAGGCATCAAAACTATGAATTAACACATGTGGAATTATATACTTACCAAAAAAGTGTGAAACAACTGAAAATATGTCTTATATTCTAGGTTCTTCAAAGTAGCCACCTTTTGCTTTGATGATTGCTTTGCACACTCTTGGCATTCTCTTGATGAGCTTCAAGAGGTAGTCACCGGAAATGGTTTTCACTTCACAGGTGTGCCCTGTCAGGTTTAATAAGTGGGATTTCTTGCCTTATAAATGGGGTTGGGACCATCAGTTGTGTTGTGCAGAAGTCAGGTGGATACACAGCTGATAATCCTACTGAATAGACTGTTAGAATTTGTATTATGGCAAGAAAAAAGCAGCTAAGTAAAGAAAAACGAGTGGCCATCATTACTTTAAGAAATGAAGGTCAGTCAGTCTGAAAAATTAGGCAAACTTTGAAAGTGTCCCCAAGTGCAATTGCAAAAAACCATCAAGCGCTACAAAGAAACTGGCTCACATGAGGACCGCCCCAGGAAAGGAAGACCAAGAGTCACCTCTGCTTCTGAGGATAAGTTTATCCGAGTCACCAGCCTCAGAAATTGCAGGTTAACAGCAGCTCAGATTAGAGACCAGGTCAATGCCACACAGAGTTCTAGCAGCAGACACATCTCTTCAACAACTGTTAAGAGCAGCAGGCCTTCATAGTAAAAAAGCTGCTAGGAAACCACTGCTAAGGACAGGCAACAAGCAGAAGAGACTTGTTTGGGCTAAAGAACACAAGGAATGGACATTAGACCAGTGGTAATCTGTGCTTTGGTCTGATGAATCCAAATTTCAGATCTTTGGTTCCAACCACCGTGTCTTTGTGTGACGTAGAAAAGGTGAACGGATGGACTCTACATGCCTGGTTCCCACCGTTGAGCATGGAGGAGGAGGTGTGATGGTGTGGGGGTGCTTTGCTGGTGACACTGTTGGGGATTTATTCAAAATTGAAGGCATACTGAACCAGCATGGCTACCACAGCATCTTGCAGCAGCATGCTATTCCATCCGATTTGCGTTTAGTTGGACCATCATTTATTTTTCAACAGGACAATGACCCCAAACACACCTCCAGGCTGTGTACGGGCTATTTGACCAAGAAGCGGAGTGATGGGGTGCTACGCCAGATGACCTGGCTTCCACAGTCACCAGACCTGAACCCAATCGAGATGGTTTGGGGTGAGCTGGACCGCAGAGTGAAGGCAAAAGGGCCAACAAGTGCTAAGCATCTCTGGGAACTCCTTCAAGATTGTTGGAAGACCATTTCCGGTGACTACCTCTTGAAGCTCATCAAGAGAATGCCAAGAGCGTGCAAAGCAGTCATCGAAGCAAAAGGTGGCTACTTTGAAGAACCTAGAATATAAGACATATTTTCAGTTGTTTCACACTTTTTTGTTAAGTATATAATTCCACATGTGTTAATTCATAGTTTTGATGCATTCAGTTTGCATGTACAATTGTCATAGTCATGAAAATACAGAAAAATCTTTAAATGAGAAGGTGTGTCCAAACTTTTGGTCTGTACTGTATAATAAACAAAAAAAAGAGAAAAAAACAAAGACATTAACATCAAAATTAACACATCAATTTCTAATAAAGAATTATTTTAAGCATAATCCATATTTATTAAATATGTAATTAAACCAAAAAAGTAAATATGGGAAAAACCGCAGAAAAACCCTATAGACCACTAAAATACACAGTATACGGAAGTAATGGAAGATAGACAGACACATAGTACAAAGAATCCCAACACGTCCAAAGGGTATATACCTGGACTCCCTATGAGGGCAATGTCTGTAGAATAATAAAGTTGTACTCACATCATGTGATGTGACAGACGGGATATGTGTAGTCTGGTCAGCTTTGCCCCAACGCACGTTTCACCCACGCTTCATCCGTTTACTTAAAGTGAAGGTTTATCACTAGGACATTACCTGGTTAATTGAGCCCTAGTCTGACTCCACCTCCCTCCTGTGATAAGCAGCTCACTGTCAATAGACAATGAACATGGAGAGCCTGGTGTGGGCGGGGTCAGCTTTCTTAGCTCTGCTGCATCTGAAAACTCAAATTGTGTCACATCTGCTGCACCCAGTAAACTAAATGATACATCGCTGAATTTAGGGTTTCTTGCTTTAAGTCATGCTGCTCTCAGATGAGGTAGCAAAAACCTGCTGACAGATTTCCTTTAACTTGTCTGTCACTACGGGTGGGATTTGAATCCCGGGGCCCCCCACTGATCATCAGACTGAAATGAATGGGGTCTGGTTGCCATATAAGACACTGCCAAGCTGTTGTGCCTTAATAAGCATTGAAAGGGCCCAGCGTCCCAGAGTTGACTACACCAAATTGATTCTGCTGCTAATGGAGCTCCGTGAAGGTCATGGGGCTCCCTGAAGGTCAGTCTTTTTTTCCTAACCCCATGTGGTAATCATATGCTATTGTCCCGGCCTCAGGTTTGATCTGTAATACACCGCAGAGGAACAACTGCAACGATGTTTCCCCGCAGTTCATGTAAATCTGTTTTTATATTTTACAATTATTTTAGTTTTATGATGGGGGTGCGCTCAACAGAATGGGGGGGGGGGGACAATAATTTTTGAACCTCCCTAAGATCATGGGTAAAATTCTATTAACTATTTCTAGCAATCAGCGTATTCATTACAGAAGAAGGAAAGATGCTGCGCATATTGATTTATTTTCACCCAGTGAATTAATCACGGTTCAGCAACTCCTACTTGTGTGATGCTTATTACTATAATTCTCTTCCATTTTCTGGCTGAGCCCATCATAAATAATGTTATCTCCTCAACTCTTACAAAGAAAAACGAGGGGGTGGTGATGTGTTACCAGTTCTCGGTATGAGTCACTCGGCCATATTTGTTCACCATGCCTTTTAGCAAAATCAAAATCCCTCATTTTCCTAGTATTCTGCTCTTCTTTATTGTGGTGGTCTTTGTAGTCTATAGCCAGAAATGTGAAGGTCCCACTGTGTTTATAACGTGATAATTGCCCTGAGGGTGGGGAGTGTGATCTTTAGATGGACCCAGAGGGTTCCACCAACTGTTACCTTAATTTGATATATTCTCGTATTTTTATTCAATTGTCAGAAATGGTCAAACACTCATCTCCTTGATTGAGGCACTCAGTACCCATTCTGAGGCAGGAGGGGGTTCTTGTCATCTTTATCTCTGAGGATCGTTGTGCTTTAAAATTGATGGACATTGTATGGTTGACATGTAATCCTAAAAGGGAAAAATGAGTATTCATTAAGTGGCTCCCCAGGTTAATAATTGTTTAGCCTAGCTATGCGCCCTTAAAGGGAATTCGCCAGCAGGTTTTGGCTATTTAATCTGAGAGCAGCGTAATGTAGGGTCAGAGACCCTGATTCCAGCAGTGTGTCACTTATTAGGCTGTATGCTGTATTTTCTATACAATCACTGCTTTATTAGCAGGAAATTATCACTTCTGTACTAGGTGTTGTTCAAACCCGACCAGCTGATCTGCGTAACCCCGCCCCCACTACTGATTGGCAGCTTATTGACAATGCACAGTGTACACAGAAAGCTGCCAATCAGTGGTGTGGGCGGAGTTATACACGGCTCAGCATTTATAGTACTGCTACATCTACAACAGAGAGAACAGGGATTCCAATAAAACTGCACCAAGCAGTGCTATAAGTGATACATTGTTGGAATCAGGGTCTCTGCCCCTACACCATGCTGCTCTCAGATTACATAGGAAAAAGCTCCTGACAGATTCCTTTAAAAGAGGGCATATTGCTTAGAACTGCACTAAAAAAATAATTGATGAGCTTGTTTTTAGATATTATTCTAGGTAATGATCTAGTTTTTTTGGTGCCTTGTAAAATATTTAAAGACGACCTGTAGTTTATAAAAAATAAGAATTAGGTTAGTATAACTTTACAGATGCTCGGCAAATTTTTGACTGTATGAAACCATTGAATCCATCCACTCAACACCCTCGGAAGTGCCCATTCAGCTGGGGTACTAATTAGCACATCTCCAGTCTCTTCTAATAGGTTAACGGTGCTATCCAGCAATCTGATCAACTCAGAGCAGTGCTGACAAGATCTACTGTAAAGACCTTGTAAATGCTGCTCCTGTCTGGCCATTGCTGATTGACTGCAGTGGTGGCCGGAAACCTAGGCAATGAGCAGTAAACCATGAAATTAAATATTAATCTGTTCTTGAGAATGGATTTAAAAAAAAAAAAAAAAAGTAAATTATTATTATTATTATTATTATGTTATATTTATTTATATTGCTATTGTAAAGCAAACACTTTTTGTAATTTGACTTATTTAACTTGGTGATAACCCATTAATAGGTTTCATATTAGACACGATTACTCCCATTCATTGGCTTTAAATACATTTTTTTGCCATATTATTTCATTTACATGCTGGAATTTTGATGACGCCCAATAGCAACATTTGTTACTGAATCTTGAGACTAGTTTGTAAGACCTAAGCTATGACTGGTAATTCTTAGATCATGTAATGACATAGTATGCCCTGCCACAAATTTATGGGGATCTGTCACCTGTCTTAATAAATATTTGCATTCCTATTAAAATAAGATATTTCTATGTTTTATATACTTTTTTCTGTGTTAGCCTTCCTCCAGTATTCCTCCCAGCGATTACTATTCCCCTTGTTACTGTGGAGTGCCCGCACTACATGTGATAATGTGTGATAGGCCACATTCAGTATTTGGTCAGTATTTTACCTCAGTATTTGTAAGCCAAAACCAGGAGAGGAACAATCAGAGGAAAAGTATAATAGAAACACGTCACCACTTCTGTATTTATCACCCACTCCTGGCTTTGTCTTACAAATACTGAGGTAAAATACTGAACATGGCCATAGTGTCAGACTTTTACACCTTTTTGAGAAGACTGATGAAGCCAAGTTGTCAGTTTCTATATTTCCAGGAGGAGTAAGAGAGGAACTGCACAATGCAGGGTTCTAAGAAGAGTTGCTGCAAGTGGTGGGCATCTGCACCAATTGCTGACCAATATATTAGGTATTAAATGTTAAATTGTGAAAGTTTACAATGTTCTGGTGCCTATTACAAAACAAAAAATGAGGACCTAATTGTTTGCCATAAGCATCTCCTTATTTTTTGCCATGGTTTTAGTAATACGACCCAAATATGTTAGTATCGTTTCAGAAACATGAATATAGAAACCTATATGGGAAAATGTGTTTCATAAATGCAGTTGTCGCCACACATACACATTCAGTAGACAGGTAATTCTCCTCTTGTCTGCACTGCACCTCTTTTATTTGTGAGTGACCTAGTAGGATATATCAGATTTGACATGCTGCATGCTGACCAGGCATTCACACAGTCAATAACTGCAGATGAATCTTTAGATGAGATGGCATAGCCTGAAATGTAAATGCAAGCACCGGCATTTAATGTACCATGTAACCCTTCGAAAGGCTTTTTTTACAATATTATTGAAGTGGGTGATTTTCTATTTATTATTATTATATATTTAATATGATGCAGAAAGAAGGTAAATTCTGCATATCAACCAATCTTAAAGGACATTTAATAATTTAACTGAAAATGTGTTCTGAACCAGACAATCCCCATTGTAGAGGAATATTTACATCCAGTGCAGTCGTCTGTATGCAACAGTGTAGTATCCATTCATTCCATAGGCAAATCTGTGTAAGTCCTCTTTTCATCTGTGGAGGCACTGTAGAGTAATTATTCTTGCTACCAGGCTCGCCCCATCTGTCCCCCAGATCATTGTTCTGCAGGCATCTTAACCTTTTATTTATTCTCAAGGAAACATTGTAGTACAAAGACATTGCCCATGGCTGATACCCATTCATGGGGAAGCTACTTCATGTTTGGTTCTACTTGTAGATTACACACCTGACCTCTCTATATATATATATATATATATATTTTTATTCAGGCTGTTTACATGTTGGTGGCCTTTCTACACTCCTTAACATTGAAATTGCAATGCCAAGAAGGAAAAGATGTTTAATTATAGAAATTACATGATGGATAGATATTTAATGATTTGTGATTGTCTGAGGAATGTTCTGCCATGCTGAATGCAATTAGACAGCAGATAATCAAGATCTGCTGCTGGCAGCTGCCTTTGCAATTGCCGACCAATGCCACTCCAGATGTGTTCAATGGGATGAAGACACAGCAGGACATGATAGATCGTTTATGCCATGCATTCTGCTCACATTAGTATTAGCATCATGTTTCCTGGTTTTGTCGTGTTGAAAAACTGCTTCGGAGAAACACTGTGGAAAAATGTCTGTAACAATGGTTCCACGACTGAATCAATCAACGCTGAGCTGTTAGTGTACCTGGAATAAAGACTACAGGGATCTGTGTATTGTACATTTTGTCACTCCTAACCATAATTTAGGGAGTACAACCACGGTTACATTCCCTCATGAAGGCCTCTTCATGGCATTCCCCATATAGTCTCCAGACCAATCTCTGGCTATCATTGCATCCAAGATAAAAGCAGGACTCATTGCTGAATAGGATAGTCCTCCATTCCAGTCTCCGGCCTCCATCTGGAGATAATGTGAGTATCACCATGATGAGGTCTTTTCATCACACTGGTCCTACTCCTGGGATTATGGAGTGAGGTGGCATAATATTGTAGCCGGACCCTTTTAGTCTTCATTTTTGTTACACTAACAGCTCAACATTACATTGATTTGGTTGTGGAACTAGTGTTACGGTCATTTCTCCAAAGTGTCCCAGGAGCCATTTTTTCAGCACAACAAGGCCAGGCCGCATGTTGCTCGTGCTACTGTGAGTAGCCTGTGTGGTCTAAACTTGCTACCATGTCATGCTGGGTCTCCAGACTTGTCTCCCATCGAGTACATCTGAGACGTCATTGGTCAGAAATTGTAAAACGAGCTGCCAGCGGCGGATCTTGATTATTTGCTGTCTAAATTCATTCAGCCGTGGCAGAACATTCCTTAGACGACCATTAATAACCTCAGTGATAGCAGCCAAGGCTGTAAGTGCGAGGATTTCTGCACGTGTCTCATAATTTACTGGAAAAAAGGAGTAAAAATCAATAAGACATCACTGAGAAAAAAAACAAAACAGCCATACTTGTAATGCCATGTCCAGACACAAATGCGAACAGGATGTAGCAGATCCCCCTAATAAAGACGGGAGCAGAAATACTAATAAAACAATCCTGTACTAACGCACCAAACAACCGTTGGGTGGCTTCCTAGTAGTCAAAATGCCCACAGGCTTGCATAGGGTGCCATTCACACCATTACGTGAGATGCACCTCTGTCCGTATAATAGCCTATTACCAACACCCCTCGTATTACATCAGGCAGCTGCCAATACCATATGTGCACCCACAGACCAGATACCCCACATTACCCAGCAACCACTGGAGGGACCCAGCCTGCACCCTGAATAAAAAATGTGCAAAAAAGATGTATATAATACATGAAGTATTGGTCGATATTTTGGCCAAAATTTAAAAGCTCGCAACCCATGTCAAGGGTCCTCATTTTGCGAGTACCTACACTAAATTCACGTGCACGCGTCCCTCACACTCAATGCTTAAGAAGTCAAGATGTTTGGAAAAAATGTTTTTCTATTTTTCTCATCAGTTGCAGATCATTAATGTCTATTCATGATTTCTAGAATTCCTCGACTTTTTCTTCTTAGTGCAGCAATTTCCATGTCGAATATTATAGCTGCTTTTTTTAAAACCATCCACATAACGTGACCATCGCTGTGATTTTCTGGTCTTCTGACTTTGCTAATTGTCATGTTACAGTCTCTCTCCCTATTAACAGAAACCAATGCCTGTGGTTTACTGCTCAGCTTTGCTATTTATGTTGCCCTATTAAATAAGACTTTTGAAATTCCCCGATCCCTCTTTTGTCGTCGGTTCACTGCTTTTTACATGTCCACCTAGACCTACAGTGATACTGTGATTAGTATCAAAATGTTATGATGGGGAAATGTATGCGAGCGATTCTTATTCTGCTAGATCTGATCTCTCCTTTCTTGCTTTAAAAGTGAATGGATGCAACACTTATACGTGTAGACTCCATCCTCATATTTAAGTCAATGCTTAGGTGATACGAAGTGTTGTCCCATGACACCTTATCCATCCTATAGATAATGATAAATGCTATGGTCAGGGGTGCGTCCCCCTAGTCTGTGGCTCTGAGAGCAGTAATATGCATGCATCACCACTTCTACCATTGACAGTGACTAGATCAATTGTCACTCACAGGCACTTGTGCTCCATTCACACAAGGGACTCCTATTCTAGTGATCAGTGGGGGGGGCGTTCATGAAAAAATGAAGAGCTTACAGCATTACTTAAGGTAATGTTAACACAATATTTTCATGATGCATTTTTTTTAACGGATTTTAAATGCTGTGATGTTTACTGTGTTTTCAGAAAAATCTCAGCAGAAACGTGTTGAGTAAACTGATCCTACAGGGTTCTTCTCATGCTTTCGGTCCATGAGAGTACTACTCCCCAGACTCCAGTGTTCCTGATTCCTGGGGGACATGTATTCCTGCTTGATTGACAGTTTGGACCAGCGGCTTCATCTCACCGCTGGACCAAACTGTGGCTCCCGATGCTAATATACAATGCAGGCTAGCCTCTACAGCATCAGAAGCACAGTGGCACTGAAATTGGAAGCGATCCCAACAAACTTCAGAGCCTTGGTTTACAAGCTTAGTAATTAAGAGCTTGTAAGCACTGTGCATATTAGCCCACTGCTGCATTTATTGAATTTGGCAATATTTACCCATCTAAGAAGATGGGAATAACTCCTTAAGAGCTGCAACTCCTTAACTTAAAGGGAACCGGTCAGGACCCCCATTCCCCCAGAACCACCAGCAGTTGTGTCTGCATATGTAAATACCCTGCCTAATCGTCCCTTTATTACATTACACACACAAACAGATCTTTAGAAAAAGTATTTCTAATGTCTATTTATGATATGTAAATGAGCCCTTTGACTAGTCGATCAGGCATTAGTGTCCCCAGACTAGTCTGCCCACTTAGCATGTTATCACGCCCACTTCCGATCCTGAGCAGTGCGCCTCTCTGAAACCGGCACGTGTACACCTGGCTCCAGAGGATCAATGCAGCGAGGGAAAGAAGCAGCGCAATGACGCCGGTGTTTGTAAATTTTATCACGTTCACAGGGGTGTGATAACAAGCTAAGTGGGCCGACTAGTCTGGGGACACGACCACCCCCTCGACTAGTAAAAGGTTTAATTTTACGTTTCATAGACTGACTTTACAAATACTTTTTCTACAGATCTGTTTGTGTATAATGTAATACAGGGATTGTTGGTCAGGGTGTTTAGATATGTAGACACAACTGCTGGTGGTTCTGGGGGCACTGGGGACCTGACGGGTTCCCTTTTAATTCCCCTGTATTCCCTCCCCACCATCAATTCTGCAGAGAGCTGAACTTTTATCCCTTCATTTTCCAGGTCAACCGGGTCATGCCGCTAATAATCATAAGGCTAGGGCTACACTGAGACGTGTCGTGGGACACTGATATGTAATGACAGGGCTGCCACCAGGAATTTCAGGGCCCCATACTGGCAAAATTTTCGGCCCCCTTGAGACACCGGCCAGGCTCCCTCCCAGCTCCGCCTCCACCCCAGCTCCGCTTCCACCCCTCGAACCTTCCACAGTCCCTCCGCCCTCTCTTGGAAGACTCCACTTCTGCACCACATCCTTACCAATCACACATTACCAGTTCCCATCGAACACCAAAAGATTTTTTAAACCGCCACCACGACAAGGTAGACTCTTCTGGCCAGGCCCTATTCTACTCTAACCTCTTAAACATTTCTTAAAATATCCAATACTCTTTTTAGGTATAAAATGTGTCACATACATATTTTAAAATGGCCAATAATACCACATACAAGGGACAAATACCGTCACACCATGACCAGACCACATACTACCACCACATAGTGACCGAATAATACCACATTCAAGGGACAAATACTGCCACACCATGGCTGGACCACATGTTACCACCACATAGTGACCAAATAATACCACATACAAGGGACAAAAAGCACCACACCATGACCAGACCACATATTACCACCACATTGTCACCGAATACTACAATACTGATCATTAATAAAAGAATGCAATACTAATATTACCATAAGTGCCATTATACACGGGAGCTCTGTACATGGTATACAGTGTATAGTGTAAGTGTACAGGTAATACAGTGATCACCAGTGACATTATACACAGGAACTTTGTATATAGTATATAGTGTCAGTGTACAGATAACACACTGACTCACCGGTGGCATCTGTAGGTGAAGTCCTTCATCTTCGCTTTTCTCCTTCATCAAGCGCGGACCGCCATCACTTCTTCCAGACAGGACTCGTCCTCATAAAATAACACAGTTATCTAGAGCACATTCCCAACTTCTACACTACACAGCTGAATACAGACGTGAACCCACCATTAATATATAATTAGTTATTATGCAACCCACCATTCCAAATATAAATTGTAATCCACCCCTGCGCTCCGCTAACTATAAATAGCCACTTCCCCATCTAATAAATATATAAATTAATTCGAACCTGTACTCTTTCCCCCAATTCATTAGCAGTCACACTCCTGCATCCTCAACGCCCCCTACTCTGTACCTCCTGCTCCTCCGATTCATTATATTTTCATGCACCCTCCACCCCAATTCATTGTCATGTCCGTGCTCTCCCCACCCCCACCCTCTATTCATCATTCTTTACTTTCCCCCACTCCCAATTTGTCATTTGCTCTCCCCCCCAACTCCCAATACACCATTTGCTCTCCCCACCCCCAACTCCCAATTCACCATTTGCTCTCCCCCACTCCCAATGCATCATGTGCTCTCCCCCACTCCCAATGTGCTCCCTCCCCTCACTCCCAGTTCTCCATGTGCTCTCCCCTCCCCCCACTCCCAATTCTCCATGTGCTCATCCCCCCACTCCCAATGCATCATGTGCTCACCCCGAAGAACATTTAATTAATTCTATTAAAAAAAAAGAATAAAGTTTTCATACTTGCCCTCTCATACAATCCCTGAAGCTGTACTGGCATCCTGGCGCTCTATGCAGGTGCATACACGATGAGTCACTTCACCAGCACATCACTGAAGGGGAGGAGGGACTCCCTTGTTGCTGCTGCACGGCGATCAGTCTTGAAGGCTGTGAGCGCTCCTAGGGTCCCTGCGCCGAGGAGATGTACGCCGCCGGCGGGGCCCCGACACACAAACACGATACCTCGTGGCCCGGTGAGCAGTAGCACAAGAGGGGGCCCCTGCTCTTTGCTTCTAGTCACTGGGCCCCATAGAATCATAGAATGGTAGAGTTGGAAGGGACCTCCTGGGTCATCTGGTCCAACCCCCTGCTCAAAGCAGGATTCACTAGATCATCTCAGACAGATGTCTGTCCAGCCTCTGTTTGAAGACGTCCATTGAAGGGGAACTCACCACCTCTCGTGGTAGCCTGTTCCACTCATTAATCACCCTAACTGTCAAAAAGTTTTTTCTAATATCTAATCTGTGTCTCCTCCCATTTAGTTTCATCCCATTGCTTCTAGTCTTTCCTTGTTGGAGCTTACAGCAGTAAGGGCAGTAATGCCCTTATGACGGCCCTGTGTATTGACTTGCTATAGTGTCATGTTGAGACCTGCAACATACTGTACTGTGACTGCAACAGATTCACAAGAGTTCCCAAATAAATTGGACTTTCTGTGGCTGGTCGCACACGATGGATGATAGACTTCAGTGCAAGTCATAAGCGGCTTATCTGCAACTTGGCTGTTTTATCTACAGCAAATCTGAGCTCTAAAATAGTCACATGACAGCAGGTTGCACAAATATTTTTGTTGCGCAACTTTTCGGAGAACTGCAGTTACATGACGCTGTGTAGAACTGGTCTAATATGGTATTCTAACATTATATTATTGGAATACCACTTCAACTATTTCATTGTCATGGTTTAAAAAAAAAAAACTAAAACGACTTATTGTTACTGTGCGTAAAGTCCTGGCATCGTTTTAAATAGAGACAGGATATGTGATGGTATTTCTCTTGTTGGCAGCACTTTCCTGCGATCTTCTATGCTACAGCGCTTCTTCTCCTACACAATAGTCAATGAAACCTTAATTTAGGTGTATTCACATTAGGATTTCCACCTTCCAGGATAAAAATGAACAATTGTAATAAAGTAAATCAAATGTATCATTAACTTTCATTGAAGCTTTTTACTAAATCTCTTTATCTTTGGTTTGAATGCTCCATTCCAGAGTCAAAGGAGAAAATGGCATAGGTGGGCACAGCCAGGTGATGCAAGTGGGGTGCCACAAAGGCCCTGCAAAAATTAAGCAATGCCAAGGAAGAGTGAAGACGCAGAGTTAAGAAGAGCATGTGCACACCCAAATTGGAAAGCTGTATCAAATTTTATTTAGACATGATTAGTAGCAAAAACAACTCGGACAGACAAATTAAAAGCATTTAAAAATACACACATTGATTATACAGGGGTTGGATAAGATGGCCCAATATTAAGAACCCCCACTGCAGGTAAGTGCCATAATACATAATTATAAATCCTATATAATGTAATTCACCTGCAGTGGGGGTTCTCAATATTGGGCTATCTTATCCAACCAATATATTGTAAAATAATATATATAGATATATATATAGGTGCATCTCACAAAATTAGAATATCATCAAAAAGTTAATTTATTAAAGTTTTTCAATACAAAAAGTGAAACTCATATTTTATAGAGTCATTACAAACAGAGTGATCTATTTCAAGTGTTTATTTCTGTTAATGTTGATGATTTGGGCTTACAGCCAGGGCCGACGTCAGCACCCGGCGCAACCGGGCAAGTGCCGGGGCCCTGAGCAGGCGGGGGGGGGCCACTTGCAGTCGGGCTTCCCGCCGGGCTATGGGTGGAGGAGAGCGGTGCCAGCGCCTGCCCTTCTCCCCCACTTGCTCAGGGCCCCGGCAGCCGGATACTTACCTCTCCCCGTGCCTCCACAGATCCGATGTTTTCCTGCTGTGCTTTCCCTGTGACGTCTCAGGTCAGAGGGCGCGGTGACGTCTTTCCACCGCGCCCTCCCCTGAGCCATCACAGGCAGCGCAGAGCAGGAAGACGCCGGCGACGCTGGAGTCCGGACCTGAGCAGCGGCAGCAGGTGAGGAGGAGTGAGGTGAGTATTTGATTTTTTAATTTTTTTTATGTATGGAGTCATGGGGCATAATATGGGGGGGGGAGGGGTGACATCCTGCATGGGGCATTATATGGGGGGGTGACAGCCTGCATGGGGCATTATAAAAAAGGTGGGTGACATCCTGCATGGGGCCACATTATAAAGAGAGGGGGTGACATCCTGCATGGGGCCGCATTATAAAGAGAGGGGGTGACATCCTGCATGGGGCCGCATTATAAAGAGAGGGGGTGACATCCTGCATGGGGCCGCATTATAAAGAGAGGGGGTGACATCCTGCATGGAGCCACATTATAAAGAGAGGGGGTGACATCCTGCATGGGGCCGCATTATAAAGAGAGGGGGTGATATCCTGCATGGGGCCGCACTATAAAGAGAGGGGATGACATCCTGCATGGGGCATTATAAAGAGAGGGGGTGACATCCTGCATGGGGCATTATAAAGAGAGGGGGGTGATATCCTGCATGGGGCATTATAAAGAGGGGGGTGATATCCTACATGGGGCATTATAAAGAGAGGGGGGGTGATATCCTGCATGGGTCATTATAAGGAGAGGGGGTGACATCCTGCATGGGGCATTATAAAGAGAGGGGGTGACATCTTGCATGGGGCATTATAAAGAGAGGGGGGTGATATCCTGCATGGGGCATTATAAAGATAGTGGGTGACATCCTGAATGGGGCATTATAAAGAGGGGGGTTGACATCCTGCATGGGGCATTATAAAGAGGGGGGGTGACATCCTGCATGGGGCATTATAGAGAGAGGGGATGACATCCTGCATGGGGCATTATAAAGAGAGGGGGTGACATTCTGCATGGGGCATTATAAAGAGAGGGGGGTGATATCCTGCATGGGGCATTATAAAGAGAGGGGGTGACATTCTGCATGGGGCATTATAAAGGGAGGGGGTGATATCCTGCATGGGGCATTATAAAGAGAGGGGGGTGACATCCTGCATGGGGCATTATAGAGAGAGGGGGTGACATCCTACATGGGGCATTTTAAAGACAGGGGCTGACATCCTGCATGGTGCATTATATGGGGGGAAAGGGACATCCTGCATGGGGCATTATATGGGGGAAAGGGACATCATGCACAGGGCATTATGTGGGGGGGGACAGCCTGCATGGAGCATTATATGGGGGCCAGTATCCTGTATGGAGCGTTTATAAGGGGACCAGTATCCTGTATGGAGCATTATATGGGGGCCAGTATCCTGTACGGAGCATTTTATGGGGGCCAGTATTCTGTATGAAGCGTTATATGGGGGCCAGTATTCTGTATAGAGCGTTATATGGGGGCCAGTATTCTGTATGGAACATTTTATGGGGGCCAGTCTCCTGTATGGAGCATTTTATGGGGGCCAGTATACTATGTGGAGCGATTCGCCGGTTTCTGAGCTATTGTAGAATTCACAATAGATATCACTCATGTAATGTAAGAAGTGAAATTTTTGCATTGTACTATATCTATATTTCTCTGCGGTATCTGTGCATCATGAATCGTGGTATGTGTTAAAGGGGCCCACTGAGACTCTTTCGCCCGGGGCCCAAAAAAACGTGGAGCCGGCCCTGCTTACAGCCAATGAAAACACAAAAGTCATTATCTCTGTAAATTTAGAATACTTTATAACAACAGCTTGAAAAATGTTTTTAGAATCAGAAATGTTGGCCTACTAAAATGTATGTACAATAAATGCACTCTATAGTTGGTCGGGGCTCCTTTTGCATCAATTACTGCATCAATGCGACGTGGCATGGAGGCGATCAGCCTGTGGCACTGCTGAGGTGTTATGGAAGCCCAGGTTGCTTTGATAGCAGCCTTCAGCTAGTCTGCATTGTTGGATCTGGTGTCTCTCATCTTCTTCTTGACAATACGAGTTTGCTGACTAATCAAGCACACTGATACTGTTGTTTGTAAGCCAGGTATTGGTACTTTTGGCAGTTTGGACAGGTGCCAAGTCCTGCTGGAGAATGAAATTTCCATCTCCAAAAAGCTTATCAGCAGAGGAAAGCATGAAGTGCTCTAAAATCTCCTGGTAGACGGCTGAGCTGACTTTGGTCTTGATAAAACACAGTGGACCTACACCAGCAGATGACATGGCTCCCCAAACCATCACTGATTGTGGAAACTTCACACTAGACCTCAAGCAGCTTGGATTGTGGCCTCTCCACTCTTCCTCCAGACTCTGGGATCTTGATTTCCAAATGAAAATTGGGACTCTGGGACCTTGTGGAGTGTGTCAATGACTGCCTTCTGGTCATCTGTCAAGTCAGCAGTCTTCCCCATGATTGTAGAGCCTACTGAAACAGACTAAGGGACCTTTTTAAACGCGTAGGAAGCCTTTGCAGGTGTTTTTTGGTAATTATTATAATTTACTGAGATAATGACTTTTGTGTTTTCATTGGCTGTAAGCCATAATCATCAACATTAACAGAAATAAACACTTGAAATAGATCACTCTGTGTGTAATGACTCTATATAATGAGTTTCACTTTTTGAATTGAAGAACTGAAATAAATTAACTTTCTGATGATATTCTAATTTTGTGAGATGCATCTGTGTGTGTGTGTGTATATATATCTGTATATAACATTGATTTGTTGGGTACATAGAGAATTACAGTACAGACCAAAAGTTTGGACACACCTCATTTAAAGATTTTTCGGTATTTTCATGACTATGAAAATTGTACATTCACACTGAAGGCATCAAAACTATGAATTAACACATGTGGAATTATATACTTAACAAAAAAGTGTGAAACAACTGAAAATATGTCTTATATTCTAGGTTCTTCAAAGTAGCCACCTTTTGCTTTGATGACTGCTTTGCACACTCTTGGCATTCTCTTGATGAGCTTCAAGAGATAGTCACCGGAAATGGTTTTCACTTCGCAGGTATGCCCTGTCAGGTTTAATAAGTGGGATTTCTTGCCTTATAAATGGGGTTGGGACCATCACTTGTGTTGTGCTGAAGTCAGGTGGATACACAGCTGATAGTCCTACTGAATAGACTGTTAGAATTTGTATTATGGCAAGAAAAAAGCAGCTAAGTAGTGAAAATACAGAAAAATATTTAAATGAGAAGGTGTGTCCAAACTTTTGGTCTGTACTGTGTGTGTGTGTATATGTATATATGTATGTGTGTGTATATATATATATATATATATATATATATATATATATATATATATATATATATATATATATATATATAATATACTTATTCAATGGGACAGTGCTGGTGCATAATTTCTCTTCACTGCATTCTGCGATTTCACTCATCCATTCAAGTCTGTGGGTGTGTGGAGTGCAGTCTGATTTCTGCAGACTCATGGAGAAAATGTATCCATTCTTCTTCTCCATCTTCTGCTTGGTGTGTTCTGATTCTCTCATTCACTAAGTTGACACTCGGCTCAAACTGATCAGAGCGCCATTAGCAAAATCGGCCCGATTCTCTCAGATGAGAGAATCTGCGTCCATCTGAACGTAGCCTTTATTCACATTATTTGGAAATGATCAACTTCTTTACACAGGACCAGTAAAGCAAATTACTGCGACCTTACATGAATAGCAGTGGAGGTCGGAGAGGCTGAGTTTGGAAGTTGCCGTTTATAGACCCCAGCCTTCGCCCACACTGGATTCTTCAAATTTAATGAAGCTCTTATCTGTAACAGATCTGATTCACTCCCTGAATTATCCAGTCTCCATGTGGCCAGTTCAACTCAATGAATTGTGTAAAACCAACCCTACAGCCATTAAAGGGTTTGTCCACCACGTACATAGTTCATGAATATCCTTGTAATATGTCATAAATATCAGATCGGTGGGGGTCCATCATCTGACACCCCCTCAGCTACCTATCATCTGTTTTCAGCTCTGGTCATGGCTGGATGTAAACTGTGTGACGGAGCAGAACCCCTCCACACTGTCACAGCTTAGTGGCTGCTGCTGGGTGTTATGTTCTGCTACCAGAGCTAAGGAAAGAGAGGAGATCTGTCCCTACGATAGAACTCGGCTAAATCCCTACGATGTAACACGGGACCTGATCCTGCGATCAGACCTGCTAAAGTCCTAAGCTAGTCTGTACGGAGACCTATAGATGTGGGGAAGGAATCCCTACAAGTACTAAGGACTGGGAGGAAAATGGGACACCTCCTAACAGAAATAGTAGCAAACAGACGAACAAACAAAATAAATAGAACATAGAGGTCCGTAGACCAAGCAAACTAACAGAGTTAGATACAGAGCACAGGCTAGCTAGAAAGTAGATATACAATGAAGTCCAGCAAAGCCAGAAGGGCGGAGCAGGATTAAATAGGCCAACAAGGTCATGTGACCAGCAAAGGAAAAAAAACCTAAGAGCAAGGTTCTAACACTGGGTACTGCCGATGAGCTCCTATTAGTCTCTGTTCACATGACTGCTCCACCATTCCAGTTCTCTTTCGTGTTAACAACATACAGAATAAGAGATCCATTGCACCAGATATGCTAATGGACAAGAGGGGTCTTGTTAATCATTATGAAGTTCGTTTGGTGTCCATGTCTTGGAATGGGAAAAAAAGTCCTGCATGCAGAATTTTTTTCTTCTGATCCAAAAAAAAATAAAATAAAATTAGAACCCACATAGACTCTACTAATAATTTGGCTCCTACTGTTTGCATAACTGGTGCAATGGATCATTTACTCTAATGGAAGCGGAGGGGCCAAATTAATTATTAGGGTCCATCTGGGTTTTTTTTTTTTTGTTTGTTCTTTTTAGAAGAAAAAATTCTGCATGCAGGACATTTTTTTTTCCCATTCTAAAAAGTGGACACCAAACGAACTTCATAATAATCATTTGCAGAAGTGGTGCAATGGATCACTTATTGTGTATGTTCTTAACACGAAACAAACAGGTTGTCCAAGCGGATATGTGAAGAGCCTTATTTGAATGGAAGCAGATCTTCTCCTGTACATGGTCTCAACACCAAACAGTATGAGTGATGCTGTGGCGCCCTGCGTCATTGCGCTACTTACATCTGGTTGTGGCCAGAGCTGGGAGCTTAGCTCATTGGTGGGGATGCCAGGTATCGGACCCCCACTAATCTGATATCGATGATGACATCCTTTGAATACTTCTCTGATCTGCTGTCTTATTACAGAGAAATCCATGATTTCTTTATATGTAAATGAGTCAATGCTATAATGCTGGAAATCCCCATTACTGGCTGCCATTTATTGGTTTGCTGCCACAACCACATTTTTTTTGGGGGGTGGGGGGATGCTCATTCCCTTGTTCCCTTCTAACGTTACCTGGACAGAATATTCTTACTGTAGAAGTTTTGATTTTGACGTTACTTGCATGTAATACATGAGAAATGTGCTTTTAAACTAAGATGATTTTCCATGGCTCAGATAGTAATACAGCGTCAGCAAATGCTTGGTGCTGACATGAAGTCATGCTGTAAGCAGAATACACTGAGAATTGCAGGGGCATTTACTTAAAGAAACCTTCTACTGTCATGTGGGGGGATAACTGGTGGGGGGATTGCTGCGGCCTTGCTTACTCTATGCGAGCTGTATGCCAAAGGACACCACAACCACGTACAAAATCTATTCAAGGACAGTGCTAAAAACTCTTCATTGCAAGCTTAATCCAAGGACATGGCAGCATCCCTGGAGATTACAGTTTAGGTTTCACCTTCGCTTTAGGAAATTCCCCTTTACATTAATAGCAGAGGGCTGTAGAATAAAGAGGTGATGTTTATCAAGGTGACGTCCTATGCATGCCTAAGGCACAGTTCACATTGCAGCCAATATAATTTATAGTTGAGGTACCAGTTTTAACTTCTGTCCTCCATAAGCAGCACAATAAAAGAAAAGTGCAGCGAAACCTACCTGTCCTATATGTTGTTCTAATATTAGATGGTGACATTGACCTACATGTTCATGTATAGAAGATTTTGTAAAAGACTTGCAACAACTATGGTCGTACTTTGGCACAGAACTATGGTCGTACTCTGGCACAGTTCTGTGGTCCATACACATTAGCTAAATGTCATCAGATCTTACCAGAATGTTTTGTGCTCTGAGAATCTGATGTGAATGGTGCTCTTCACTGTCTCCTAATGGCCAATGTCATTGGAAATTAATATTGGGTATGCTGACTATCTCCTTGACAAGTCCATTTGCTCTTCTAGATGGGCATGTTTATAGGGTGGTTGACAGAGATTCCCGTCAGCCTACAAGTATCTTTTGTATATAGCCGGCTATAGTCTTCTGCAATTCCTGCTGTAATGACTCCACTTGTATGAAGTGTGGGGAAGCAAAGAACACCAGGAGACTAGACTCCTAAAGCCTGCAGAATTGTGAATTCAGCTCTGGCTCACTATATAAGCTATAACTCTTGATCAGAAAGGGAGAAATTATATAATGAGTAGTTCTATATGTATATTGTAAAATAAGATAAGATATAAGATATACTTTATTTATCCCGGAGGAAATTGCGGTATCACAGCAGCAGAACACAGATCTCGAACATGACACATATGATAATGCATATCATATGATAAACACATATGATAAATGCATTCAAAGACAGTAGCATACAAGCATAACTAACAACTACTGGAACCATTGCTATAAATATGTAATCTACAGGCTGAACTTTATTAGTAGCTGTCCAGTTAATACATACTAGGAAATAAGTTAAAAATAATGTGTCAGTAGGTTCAACCTTCCTAAAACATCTACATGGGCATGCAGGGCATAGGAAGCTGAATAAAATGATACCCTGATATCGGTGATTTGAGGTCTTATTCCAGAGAAGTCCACATTTTTCCTAATGTGTAAATGAGCTGTTAAGATCTATGGGCCGGACATAGATCTATATGAGAATCTGCCTCCAGGGATTATTTTAAATTAAATGGGTAGTTATCAGTGTGAGACAAGTAACTAACACAGAACAGGAGAAATGAAATTTGTCTTCTTGCAAACACATTTTTTTGCAGCTCTCTGAGCTCTGCTGTATAGTATCAATATTACAGCCCTGTCTGCCTGTGAGATGGAAGCTGAGCGTAACCTGCAGATGTGTCAGGTATAATCACACACAGCTCCTCAGTGAGATCAGGAGAGCAGAGAGTGGCCATTACATGTCTCACACTGGTGATTCCCCCTTCATGTAACATAATCTCTGGAGGCAGATTCTCAGGGAGATCAGTGTCCGGCCCATAGTCTGGAGCAGCTCATTTACATATAAGAAAAAGGTGGATTTCTCTGGAATAAGGCATCAGATCGCAGATATCAAAGTATAATTTCATTCAGATTCCCATGACCTACATACCCATAGGAGGGTTGATCCTAATGGTAGATTCCCTTTAATATGGAATTATTAATCAAGATTATGATTTGCCTAGTGTAGTGCAACTCACAACTAATTTGTCATCCTAAAAAAAACAAAAAAAAAAACTTTCCTCTCTCGAATTTTGAATGTAGACTTTTCATCTCCAAAGGTTTTTTTTTTTTGTGCTGCCCCAGTTCTCTGGAATGCACTACCCAGACAATCAGATTAATTCTCATTGTCCACAGTTTTAAGTGTGCCCTAAAAACACATCTTTTTAGACAGGCCTGTCGCATCACTTCACTAATCTTGAGGGTTTTTTCAGCTCTCCCTTCCTACATTTTTCCTTTTTATCATCCCATTCCCCCACACTCCATGCACTCAGTAGCACTTTCCATCTGGACATATACTGATACTGACTGATGACCGGTTTTATGCAGATTTACTTATTTACCCTTATTTATTATAAAGATGGCAGGAGCATACATTGCAAGCACTTTCTACCACCACTTCCTTATAGATTGTAAGCTCTTGTGAGCAGGATCCTCACCCCACTCCTTTATACTAACATCTGATACTGTTTTGTACGTGTAGCCTCTGAACTACAAAGCGCTTCGGAATATGTTGGCGCTATAGAAATAAAATGAATACTATGGTCAATGGGCACCTCATACACTCTGCAGATTTTTCCTGTATATAGCTTATGTGGATGTCGGCACGCTTGATCATAAATGCTTGTGACACCTCCAGCCTGGTGTTGTGATAATGGTCTCTGGGTACGCTGCTAGGACAGATCATTCATGAGAATACCATACTAGTAGTGGCACAGCCGCTGCTGGATTATCTGAGCTTCTGATTTCAAAACCTATGGATAGTTTGTTCCCATTTGAGAAGAATAACCCATGAATTGGCCGGCCATCCAATATACGGAAGTGACTTCTGCTGCCACTTAAAGGAAGAACAAGTCAAATTGCTTGTCTTGTATATTCTGAGTCTTAAATGTGTGCTTGCGTTAAGAAGAGGAGGCTGTGACAAGTGCTGCCTTGCCTGGTCTATTCCACTTTTCAGCATATTACAGATATTTTCGGAGCTCCAGACTCTGGAATTTGCATTTTTACCTGCAGGAGACAGTAAGGTATTTTCAGAACACTGTAGCTCTGGCTTCTGCGTTCATGGATGTGTCATCTTTGTGACCAAAGGCAGTTTTGTTTGTTTTTTTTTAAACGAGATTACAAGAGTTCACCTGAAACACTGGTTGAATCAACAATTTGGGGAAAAAGAAATCCTAACAGCATGATCAACTCCTAGAATGCCGGCTGGTGTAAGTAGCATCAATGTTAAAGGGAATCTGTCATCAGGTTTTTGCTACCTGATTTGAAAGCAGCATAATGTAGGAAAAGAGACCCTGATTCCAGCGATATGTCACTTACATTACTGGGCGCAACAGTTGGGATAGAATCACAGGTTTTAGATGTTGCATGTAGCAGAGCTCCGAAAGCTAACACTGCCCACACCATCCTATGTATGTACATTGTCTACTGGCAGTGAGCTGCTTATCACAGGAGGCGGCGTGGTTGGACCAGGGCTCACATGCCCTGTAGTCCAGACACTGATAATCTCCTGGTGATAAAATCTTCATTGTATGGAAAGAACAGTACACAGCCTAATAAGTGATACATCCCTGAAATCTGTGTCTCAGTCCCTACCTCATGCTGAATAGATGGGACGATTCTTCACTATGTGAACATTGGCCTTGCTACATGTTGTAATTGGATTAGTCACCATGCTTGGAAGATTCCTATAAGGGGGTATTTTTTTTTTTATAAAATTAATATTTGCTCATATAAAATTACGTAAAGAAATGTACTTCATGTATAAGTTGATATGATAGTTTTTAACAGTTTTTATTTTCTACAACTTGCTATTAAAGTATGTGCTGTTTTTTTTTTGTTTGTTTTTTTGTTGTTCCTTTGTCTTTTTCTGCCTACTCTTTGGTAATTGTGACTGGTTAGTTTACAATTTTGTGCTGGAAACAAGAGTTTGTGTTCTCGCATGAAATTTCACTTTATCTCCCCTAATTTGTCCCTGGTTAAACTACATTTAAATATCCCTTCCTGCGTTTAGAATGTAAGAGGGTGGCCAACTTTAGATTTTTTTTGTATCCGCTCTTCTCTCTGGGTAGTTGATGAGGGGCCTAATAACCTAGAATACCCCACTAGGGAACATAAACATGAGTTTTATAAAACGGACAACATAAAATGGGAAGTGACATGCGAACATGTGTGGTCACCACCACTTGTCACACAATGTGTTCCTCTTCTGTACTCTCGACAGATGTCTTGAGATTAAAGATGACACATTTTGCTGTGGCTAAAATAGGAAAGGCACATGATGCATTTTGATTGGTAAAGTAAGGAGTTTGGGAGAAAAGTGGTAAGCCTCCAAAATAATTTGTACCTTTTTTTTTTTAATGGTATAAATTTGCTAAAATTTCAGGTAAACGCATTGAAACCCTCGTAACCTGGAAGAGAGCCTGCTTTTAATACTCAGGCAGGTTTTAATCGGATCGAATATTCCCTTGATGGTCTTAATCTGCGCTTTAAGATCTGAGTATAGAATGAAAATCCAGATTTTAAACTGATCTCCAAAGGCTCTTTTGCATCCAAAGATAGCATGTAATAACGAGTAACTTAAGCTAATTACTGACATAGTCATTGGCCGGTCAGTAAATTTAACCTCTTCTGCCTGAAGCATAAATTTATGTTTTTAAGGTTGGGTTCACACGTTCACTTACTGCATCTTTTAAAAAGACCAAGAAGTTTTCCAAATATGTTTCCAGAATCTAGTCTCAAACAATTTTATAAATCTTCTCAACTGGTGTGAAATATTACAAATAGATTGCATAACTATCAGTTCCCTAATATACGGTAATCATTTATGGAATTGAAGAAGCAGGTTCATAAGCTTGAATAGGGGATGGGGAATCATAGGAGTTTTACATTTTTCTGCTACGTTACCATTTTATGCATAATATTAGGGGCTACCTTGTGAATTCTCTGTTTTGGAGCTTGATCTCTTGAAATAGAGATGAGAAAAAAAGATTTGGGTACCTAGTTGTTGCCTCTAATCTAGTCCTCTATTGCAGCTGGACTTCACTTCTATGGCCTGCATGCTCGCTCCTGAATCTTCTCGGTGCTTCTGACATCTCTTGGCTTGCGGAGCAACAGAGGCACCTAGAAGATGCCAGGCAATGGATGCCTTCTACAGAAGTGAAGTCTGGCCGTAATAGAGGACTGGACCTGCGATCAGAACTGGGTACTTGCTCATCTCTAGTCCAAATCAGAGTTTTTAACCTTGTAGTCTACAGTATGTATCCTATAGGGTGCCCTTCACAAGACTATAGGGGAAAATATGGCGTCCCCAAATATTGCTTCTGTTATAGACTTATTCCTCCCACTTGTTGATCTTTGTAGAACCACACGGTTCTGGTGCTATTCCAAATTGGCTCAATTATGTTGGCACTATTGCAGTCTGACTTTGCTATAGGGGCTCTATGGAGACCATACTATTGGCCATGTTTTTTGGGGAGACTGGGCCAGGGTAACCAACTCTTTCATAGAGGCAGTATGACACCTAGAGACCTGATCCACACTTACATAGGACATTATCTATTTATGTCGCTCTTATTTCGTCTCCATATACATTTCTGTAGAGCACAACTCTCCATCAATATCGTAGAAAAAATCTAATAAAGCCACCCATTTGTATGGTTATTCTTTAGCTGTATAACAATTCTTTACATAAATGTACTAAAGTTGTTACCTTGACATAAATAGCCATTTTCTTTGAAACCGGGCCATAATGACGTGGCACCGGAACTCGCTTACAGTTTACTGTCTACATTGATTCCGAGCTTCCAAAATCTTATTTGAGTTGTTGGTACGACGGCTGCTGTAGTGGATTCTGTAATAATTTGTAAGTCTAGAAATACACTGTTGTGATGCAATACTATCATAGAAGACCGTTTGATTGCCTAAAACTCATCTTGACTACCCCTGTTCTTATTTTATCTTTCATTTTGATATATACAGTTAAAACACTGCAATGACTTTTTCAATGACGGTCTTTTTTTGGCAGTAAATGCACAAGTACAGTGATATTTGAGCCGTAACACCTATTTTATGTGGTTTTAGAATTACATATACTTTGTGCTGGCTTGGCTTTTAGGAGAAGACTGTTCAGCTTTTAAAGGATGACCTCAGATGTACAGTATGAGAGAGTACGGATTACTTGATTTTTTTTTTTGTTTTCTAACTTTCTTGCTGAAATTTGGAATTTGCCGTTTTTTTGTTTTGATTTTAATAAAAAACAAAAGAATGATTTTAAGAATGTACAGTCAGATTTAGGGCTAAAGCTTCATATTCCAATTTTCGAAATACTAGCAGAACTTTCCAAAATCCAATCCGCATGGAACTACTGGTGTTAACACAGTAACACATAAGAGCCTCTTTTAACTCTGTAGGGGGCAAGCAAGACTGCGATTAAGATAATCTTGCTTACACTCTTACACTTCTTTGATGAATATTAGCAGATATGAGAACCTTGCTTATTACGAATATTTTTTTTTTTCAGATCTGTAATGCCTTGAACATCAAACGAAGCTGGGGCAACATAGTGTGAAGCTTCACAAAAACCCATACCTCGACATATCATAAAGTGAGTAACAACTCCAAACTGGTAGAATTAATGTTTTTAATCTATTGAATGGGGCAAAAATTACATAGTGATACTTCACACAGGCCCCGCTTAGATTTTAAACCGTATAAGAATGCCTTTATGCATAGTTTTAGAACAGTTTTGGACATTTTGGCATCATTTTTAGTGATTGCATTTTCATGCGACCTGCATAGTCTGATGTGCATTATCAAATGGTCTCCAAATAAAGCATGTTGTTTTTTTGGGAGGGAAGGGGGTCTCTTTAGCAACTTTGTAGTGTGTTTTTCTATTTATTTTTTTTTTAATGTCACTTTCCCTATAGTAGAGCTGTAGGGAATAGTTTTCTGGTAATTTCACCAAAGATCAAGTCCCCCATTGCATTATAGATGGCTATCATTCAGCTGACCCATATTTCTCCCAACGCCCTCATTCCCTCATACACAGGAACTTTCGGCTCGGCTTTTCTGTGTTCTCTGAGAGACCCTCTGCCAGAATCCTCTTAAGCCCCCGTCACACTAAGCGAGATCGCTGCTGAGTCACAAGTTTTGTGACGCAACAGCGACGTCAGCAGCGATCTCGCAACGTTTGACACTTAGCAGCGACCAGGCCCCTGCTGTGAGATCGCTGGTCGTGTCGGAATGGTCTGGACATTTCTTTGATCATTGAGGTCCCGCTGGGTAGCATGTATCGCTGTGTTTGACACCTTACCAACGACCTTGTTAACGACTCAGACACAGAAACACATAGGCGTGCATTGTTATACAGATCGTTACGGGTCGCTGCATCGCTGCTGCGTCGTTGGGAAGATCTGACTGTTTGACATCTCACCAGCGATGTATTAGCGACGCAGCAACAACCCCTGACAGGTCTTATCGTTGTCGGGATCGCTGCAGCGTCGCTTAGTGTGACGGGGCCTTTACAGAGGGTTAACACCCGTCCAAACAATAGAATTGTACAACTGAATTCTAACTTCCCAATCCTTATGTCCCCCTATAGATTATAGTGGGGGCCAGTTGGGAGTCCCCCATGTGAAATCAGTTTATTATGGAGACTTTTATCTAATGTGTATGGGCCATAGTCGGCGGTGTATGGGCATCACTGTCTGTACTGTACACATCAAACTAATGTAGATAGACTTCTTTAAATACTGTGTAACTTGATTTGCTCATTCAACCATTGGACTGAGATAGTCATTGATTATTTCTTATAATAAAACCATAACATCATACAACCATAACATGACAGGATTGGCAGTTCAGGGTCCTCAAGCTCTTAATTAAACATTGATTTTGTTTTCTTTTCCAATAAGATACATTGTGTAACACTATATATTTATTTGCATTATTTTTTTCTTTCTACAACAACATGAATTGGTGGGACAGACACACACAGATGGGGAGAGGCAGACAGATACACATACACAGCACGGTTGCCTTGCAGCACTGGGGTCCTGGGTTCAAATCCCACCAAGGACAACAGCTGCAAGGAGTTTGTATGTTCTCCCCGTGTTTGTGTGGGTTTCCTCCGGGTTCACCGGTTTCCTCCCACACTCCAAAGACATACTGATAGGGAACTTAGATTGTGAGCCCCAATGGGGACAGTGATGATGATATCTGTAAAGCGCTGTGGAATTAATGGCTCCATATAAGTGAGTAAAATAAATAAATAATACACACATATAAATATATACATGCAGACTGTAAAAAAAAACAAAACTGTATGTGTGTATATTTATTGATATATTGCTCATCAAGAGCAGGGCGTCTCAGTGGTTTTCTACTTTGGCATCAGCCAGAATATGATGACTTCTAGGCCCCACTGTTTGGTCATGATTCAGGGCAAAAATTGTGTTTAATCACCCTAAAGCATCATTCAGACGTCCATATTTTAAATATGTACGTGATAAATTGATACCAGTCTTATCAGTGTTTTGGATCAGTGTACAGTCAGTGTGTCTGTTTTTACAATCAGTGTTTTTCATGGATGGATAAATAAATTACAAAGCTTCTCCTATTTTCACAGACCCATAGACTTGTATTATCACTTTTCATCTGTGACACAGGATAAGAAACTGAAATTGAGTTTTTCATGGATACTCAGTCCGTGAAGAAAAACAGACATGTGAACAGCCCCACAGACTATAATGGGTACGAGTTGCCAAAACATGGATGGAACAAGTATGTGCAACACGGACTTCTGAATGAGGTTTTATAAAGCATTCTGAGCTAATGGAGGCGTTCACTGTTGGAACACGCTATTTACCTGCAGATATTGGGGAAATCTGCAGGTAAATAACATTGGAATGCAACCTGACCACCTTGCCAAAAAGGCAGCTGCTGGGAGAAAATGGACTCCTTTCCTCCTGGGAGCTGCTGTCTTTGTCATATTGGGGTGCAAGGAATGATTATAGTGACTGCTCACATCAATGCTCTCTATAGTGCAAGCGGCTGCTGTAAGCATGCCCCAACATTTTGATTGACAACTACTTCTGCACAGATACACTGCAGATCCAGCTGTCAATCAAAGTGTCGGGGCGTGCTTACAGCAGCCACTCGCACTATAGAGAGCGGTGATGTGAGCAGTGACTGCAGCCACTCTTTGCAAACCTTCTATGGCTGAAAGATGGTAGCTCCCAGTAGGAAATATGATCTTTGTTTTCCGGTAGCCACACTTTCCGTAAGGCAGCCATGCAGCATTAGAACACGGTTTATCTGCAGATTATCCCTATATCTTCGGGTAAATAGCATTTTCCAAGATAACAGGTTCCCTTAAAAACCTCAGAGAGCAGCAGCAAAGAGCATTTCTTCTGTCTGCAGAACTCGGTTGGTCAAGTAGAGTAGTAGATGGATTCTTACTAATGATGAGCGAGTATGTTCTGTTAAGCCTTTCGGCGAGCATGCTCGGGTGCTTGCCGAGTATCTTCAACGTTCTCGGGTGTTATGTTTGAGTCGCGCTGTGTGCATGATTTGCTACTTTTTGACAGCTTTCATACATGTGAAGAATGCCTAAGAAATAGGCATTTCTCACATGTATTAAAGCTGTCAAACAGTCGCAAATCATGCACACTGCGCGACTCAAACATAACACCTGAGCATGCTGAAGATACTCGGCGAGCACCCGAGCATGCTCATAAATCTCGAGTAACGAGCATGCTCACTCATCACTAATTCTTACTACACATTTCAGGACTGGTCTCTTACATAAACTAATTTTTATTATAGTTATAAAATTGAAATTACATTGTTATCTAGACTTCGTATTACCTCCATTTTTTCCCCTCTTCATGCAGCGTTTCGTCTGTGACAGACAGTTCAAAGTTGTAACCGTGAAATGTGGTAAACAGGATAATCCCAAAATATAGTTCCTGTGACTCAGAGAGAACATACGAGCCATAATTGTATGTTACTGTGTATGAGGCTGAGGTTACGTAAACTTCATAGACTATTTGTGTGAAGAGCACAGAAGCCCGGGGTTGATGCTGGGGGTATCCCTGTTTTGCCACATCAGTTTGTGATTGTGGTTTTAAGTCGTGTTCACATGTTAATAGTGTTGCCAAGAATAAGTCGTTTGGCACCGGAGCTTGGTTTTTCCACATTTTAGCTTTTTTTTTCCCTTAACGACAACACTTGTGTTTTTTTACAGATTTGGTTTTGTGCTGAAACTTCTTGAAAGAGCCTCCAAGTAGTGTTAGATAGTTGTGCATCCATGAGTATGGAGCTTGACTGTCGGTGACAGGAGAATCGCGCCCTCTGTCGAAATGACAGGATGCAGTAGTGTCTTATCCTATGTCCGCTTCTGCATCTTCCTTGGCCTCACGGTCACAAAAGCCTGATATACTGACTGCCTTGTCAGCACACAATAGATCTTTTTTTCACATGTAATTGAGGCTGTTTTGGGATCTCTGGTGCTTTCCCCAAATACCCTTAACTAGAGAAATATCAGTAATGTTTTCAAAATGACGCCATGCGCACATTGACTAAATAATCTGTGTTTTATTTATCGAGTTACTTGTTTTGTATGATTCGACCAATCGGGATGAGCGGATCGGACAAATTTCAAATTCGTCAAATCGTACGGGAGATTTGATTCGCAGTGAAGTTATTATCCGCAAATTGAATGTCCTTTATTATGCTCTTGAGGCTCTATAGACCCCAGTGCATAATAAACTGAAGATATAGAAAAATAATATATACTTAAACCCTCCTCACCGCTCACCTCTCCGGCCTTTTCGCTCTTCCCCGTCCAGTCCTCGGAGCATGTTCTTATCACTGCCGCCAAGCGCTAAATCCCCAGACCTCTGCACGCTAGGCCGAAACTTCTAGCGCTGATGAAGCCTGGCATGTCATCATGTCACCATGCCATATGCGCCATGACCTTGCGTGCACATAAGCGGAAACATCCTGGGCCTCATCATAGAAAGCAGTGTGAAGAGGCCCAGGGATTCAGTGCCCTGCAGCTGGATAAGAGGATGGGGTGCAAGCTGGAGGGGCCATGTGACAGCCGACTTCCATTATTCTATATCCACGTGAAAGTGAATTGCAAAAAAATCAAACCCTGATTTTTTAATTATTCGTGTAGAATTCAATTCCACTCAAATATATTTGCACATCTCTGATGACCAATAACAAATCATTGTGAAGATATTTATATGAATTCGTAGTATAGGTGCATCTCACTAAATTAAAATATCCTAACAAAGTTAATTTATTTCAGTTCTTTAATACAAAAAGTGAAACTCCTATATTTTATAGAGTCATTACAAACAGAGTGATCTATTTCAAGTGTTTTTCTGTTAATGTTGATGATTATGGCTTACAGACAATGAAAACACAAAAGTCATTATCTCAGTAAATTAGAATACTTTATAACAGCTTGAAAAATGTTTTTAAAATCCGAAATGTTGGCCTACTGGAATGTCTGTTCAGTAAATGCACTCAATACTTGGTCGGGGCTCCTTTTGCATCAATTACTGCATCAATGCGGCGTGGCATGGAGGCGATCAGCCTGTGGCACTGCTGAGGTGTTATGGAAGCCCAGGTTGCTTTGATAGCAGCCTTCAGCTCGTCTGCATTGTTGGGTCTGGTGTCTCTCATTTTCCTCTTGACAATATCTCATAGATTCTCTATGGGGTAAAGGTCAGGCGAGTTTGCTGGCCAATCAAGCACAGTGATACTGTTGTTTTTAAGCCAGGTATTGGTACTTTTGGCAGTGTGGACAGGTGCCAAGTCCTGCTGGAGAATGAAATTTCCATCTCCATAAAGCTTGTCGGTAGAGGGAAGCATGAAGTGCTCTAAAATTTCCTGGTAGACGGCTGCGCTGACTTTGGTCATGTTAAAACACAGTGGGCCTACACCAGCAGATGACATGGCTCCCCAAACCATCACTGATTGTGGAAACTTCACACTAGACCTCAAGCAGCTTGGATTGTGGCCTCTCCACTCTTCCTCCAGACTCTGGGACCTTGATTTCCAAATGAAAATTGGAACTCTGGGACCTTGTGGAGTGTGTCAATGACTGCCTTCTGGACATCTGTCAAGTCAGCAGTCTTCCCCCATGATTGTGGAGCCTACTGAAACAGACTAAGGGACCTTTTTAAACGCTTAGGAAGCCTTTGCAGGATTTTTTTGTTAATTATTCTAATTTACTGAGATAATGACTTTGTGTTTTCATTGGCTGTAAGCCATAATCATCAACATTAACAGAAATAAACACTAGAAATAGATCACTCTGTTGGTAATGACTCTATATAATATGAGTTTCACTTTTTGTATTGAAGAACTGAAATAAACAACATTTTTGATGATATTCTAAGTTAGTGAGATGCACCTGTATGTCCATGGGATATAGAATATAGCCATTTCATGGATTACACGACTAATTCATATAAATATCTTCACAATGTTTTTTATTGGTCATCATAGATGTGAAATAGAATTCTACATGAGTAATCCAAAAATCCGAATTCCTATATATATATATATATATATATATATATATATATATATATATATATATATATATATATATATATATATATATATATATATATATATATATATATATATATATATATATATATATATATATATATATATATATATATATATATATATATATATATATGTGTGTGTGTATATATATATATATATATGCATACACACACACACACACATATCTATCTATATATATACACACACATATGTATATATATATACACATATATGTATATATATATATGTACACACACACACACACACATATATATACATATAGATAGATAGATAGATATATATAGATATATACATATATAGATATATACATATATATATACAGTACGGACCAAAAGTTTGGACACACCTTCTCATTTAAAGATTTTTCTGTATTTTCATGACTTTGAAAATTGTACATTCACACTGAAGGCATCAAAACTATGAATTAACACATGTGGAATTATATACTTAACAAAAAAGTGTGAAACAACTGAAAATATGTCTTATATTCTAGGTTCTTCAAAGTAGCCACCTTTTGCTTTGATGACTGCTTTGCTCTCTCTTGGCATTCTCTTGATGAACTTCAAGAGGTAGTCATCAGAAATGGTCTTCCAACAATCTTGAAGGAGTTCCCAGAGATGCTTAGCACTTTTTGGCTCTCTTGCCTTCACTCTGCGGTCCAGCTCACCCCAAACCATCTCGATTTGGGTTCAGGTCTGGTGACTTTGGAGGCCAGCACCTCATCACTCCCCCTCTTGGTAAAATAGCCCTTACACAGCCTGGAGGGGTCATTGTCCTGTTGAAAAATAAATGATTGTCCAACTAAACGCAAACCGGATGGAATAGCATGCCGCTACAAGATGCTGTGGTAGCCATGCTGGTTCAGTATGCCTTAAGTTTTGAATAAATCCCCAACAGTGTCACCAGCAAAGCACCCCAACACCATTACACCTCCTCCTCCATGCTTCACAGTGGGAACAAGGCATGTAGAGTCCATCCGTTCACCTTTTCTGCGTTGCACAAAGACGCGGTGGTTGGAACCAAAGATATCAAATTTGGACTCATCAGACCAAAGCACAGATTTCCACTGGTCTAATGTCCATTCCTTGTGTTCTTTAGCCCAAACAAGTCTCTTCTGCTTGTTGCCTGTCCTTTGCAGTGGCTTCCTAGCAGCTATTTTACCATGAAGGCCTGCTGCACAAAGTCTCCTCTTAACAGTTGTTGTAGAGATGTGTCTGCTGCTAGAACTCTGTGTGGCATTGACCTGGTCTCTAATCTGAGCTGCTGTTAACCTGCGATTTCTGAGTCTAGTGACTCGGATAAACTTATCCTCAGAAGCAGAGGTGACTCTTGGTCTTCCTTTCCTGGGGCGGTCCTCATGTGAGACAGTTTCTTTGTAGCGCTTGATGGTTTTTGCAACTGCGCTTGGGGACACTTTTTCAAAGTTTGCCCAATTTTTCAGACTGACTGATCTTCATTTCTTAAAGTAATGATGGCCACTTGTTTTTCTTTACTTAGCTGCTTTTTTCTTGCCTTAATACAAATTCTAACGGTCTATTCAGTAGGACTATCAGCTGTGTATCCACCTGATTTCTGCACAACACAACTGATGGTCCCAACCCCATTTATAAGGCAACAAATCCTAGTTATTAAACCTGACAGGACACACCTGTGAAGTGAAAACCATTTCCGGTGACTACCTCTTGAAGCTCATCAAGAGAATGCCAAGAGTGTGCAAAGCAGTCATCAAAGCAAAAGGTGGCTACTTTGAAGAACCTAGAATATAAGACATATTTTCAGTTGTTTCACACTTTTTTGTTAAGTATATAATTCCACATGTGGTAATTCATAGTTTTGATGCCTTCAGTGTGAATGTACAATTTTCATAGTCATGAAAATACAGAAAAATCTTTAAATGAGAAGGTGTGTCCAAACTTTTGGTCTGTACTGTATATATATATATATATATATATATATATATATATATATATATATATATATATATATATATATATATATATATAATTAGTAATTCAATGACCTTTTGCAAATTTGTGGCTTTTCCATTTGTGCACTGAGCGTGCATTACATGTATAGTATCTGCTTGTTCTCTACTTGTAAGCTTCTGCAGTTTTTGCATTTTTTTTTTTCTCGTTTTGGTTCCTCTTCTTGATGTACATGTCATGTCTCCTCCTTCCGTACCACCTCCCCTAAAACAAGAACGGGGGAAAAAAAAAACAACAAAGTCACTTGTCTGGATGCCAAGTATGTGAAATGAGTTCACTTAGTTAATGCAGCTGGTTTCCATAGAAACCTGAGAGTTGGATATCCCTCCAGGCTTGTTTCAAAGAAATTAACTCTATGCTATGTAGGAAACCACTTCATAGTCCTGTTGCACATGTGCTGCCTTTTCCGTTCAGCATCTAGATAGAAATGGCAGCCTATTTTAATTGCCATCTAGTAGTAAATGTTTTCTCTGTGAATGAGCAAAGGCTTTACCGACATAGGCCGTTCCCGGTAGCTCGGCACAGATTGAATTTCTCCAATCAGTTTTAATGGCACAAATACATGAATACACAGCGCCTCATATCCACATCTGTGTGGCATTACAAGTCCTTTATAGAGGGTCTCTAGACAAAAGCTCAACACCCGATTTTTGGTTAGGTTTTCCATACCTGGGATCCATGTTCTCCATGCATGGGGAGAAAATGTGATTAATCTGTATACAGAATAGGGCTGGTACCTACTCTGGGCCACATTTCACAAACTCTACTAACCTCAAGTCCTCCTGTTATACTTTATACAGGGAATAAACTCTGTTCACACTTTGCAGACTCCAAGCGTTCAGACTCGGACTGGCACACCGGAGAACAGGAGAATCCTCCGGTAGGCCCCTGTGAAGGAGTGTTAATGAGTAATACTATTACACTTGACTCACAATTTGCAGAAAAAGGTATCATCTAATCATTCAATAAACAAGCTAGTCAAATTCATATTACATAGAAGCAAAAGTAAATTTGGGTACTAGGGTCAGCTTATTTTTGCATGTAGCTAAAGATCAATGTTACTGGTGGGCCTTTGCCACCCCAGTCCGACACTCACTATATGCGTTCTATTGTGATCGCAGCAAGAAGAAAAAAAGCATTGCAGCAGCAACGTGTGACCGCGGTCTAAGCAAATTCAATCAGTTTTTCCTTCCAAGATCAGGTAAATTAGAGTGTTCTGCTGGTGAGAACTGGCTAGGTGCAGACCGACGGGCGGGTGTTGCGTGCATGTGGAGTTCGCGATAACATCGGACAGCAAACGGACCGATGTTATTGAATAGGGCTATGCACTGTTTAACCAAATTCAAATCTATGTAAAGAAATTTAAAAAAAAAAAAAAAAAAAAAGGATCATATGCGGACAGATCATTAGTTTTGTATCTGTTCTTTATAGCTACATTACAATTAACACCGTGTTTCATAGTTTCATACTTTTTAAGGTTGAAGATACTGTAGACACAAGTCCTTCAAGTTCAACCTATAACACAACATGTTGATCCAGAAGAATTTACGGTAGAAGCCACTTGCCCCATATTAGGGGAAAAATTCCTTCCCGACTCCACATTCGGGAATCAGACTAGCTCCCTGGATCAACGTCCCATCGCAAAATCTAGTGTTAGGTTTAGTAATTTTTTTTAAAATGTTGATGTAAAAAAAGCGAATGTCATCACACAGATGTAACAAATGGACATAAGGATGGAATATCAATGTAAAGAAACACGTGCGGTAGAGGCAAGGATCGCAATTGGGTGGAATACGGATGAAAATATGAATGGCAATCATCTGTTTTTTTTTTTTCTAGATGAAAAATAGAATATTTCATACCCTCATCATAACCTGGCCTACAAAAGGGAATCCTAATCTGGCCATTCATTTCACTTGCAGCAGTCGTCCATGAACGTCAGACCATATAGTTCATGGATGGCTGGGGGTGCTCCAGAGCAGGAGCCGCACTTAGAGCAACTCACCCTAAGGCTGGGGGTCCCAAGGGCGTCGATTCTCTCATGCAAGAGAATCGGCTTGATTATGTCAGAGTTTGAGCCGAGTGTCGGTTCACTGTGCTCCGATTCTCTCGTATGAGAGAATAATTTCACAGGTGTGGAGAAGACTGAACATAATTTCTCCATTGTCGGAGTCTGCTTAAATCAGACTGCACTCAGATGACATCCGAGTGCCGTCCGATGTTTTTCACACACCCATAGATTTGAATGGGTGTGTGTGCTCTGATTTGCGCTGCACTCGCAGCACGCTGAGATTTTTTTTCTTATGCCGAATCGGCATGAGAAAAAAATAACAGATCTGCACTGCCCCATAGTATAACATTGTTCCATGTTCTATCCAATGAAACATCAGATAGCACTCGTCCGATGAAAATCCTCATGTAAACAAGCCCTAATAAGGCCATATAGGCAGTGTTTTTCTTTAGTACACCACCCCCTTTAGATTTTTTTTTATGATGGTATGTCTGTTAGATAGATTGGTGTCTGATCACTGGGCCTAAATAAGAGATGAACAAGAGCATCTACTTATTTAAAGGGACAACCCCTTCTCATTCCTAATTTTCGACGCCATTAAAAAATAAAAATCTATACTCCCCTCTGGTGCCGTTCCAGCGGTGTCAGCACTTGCATTCCCAGGGCTAATATAAGGTTATGTCACGTGAGCCCTGCGCCCAACCCACCTTCAGACAAATCGAACACCAAGAGGAAGTGAGAGAGCAGCCGCAGCCCTGACTTCCTGTTGATGTTCAATGCCTCCGAAGGTGGGGAGAGTGAAGCCAGCGCTGATTGGGTGCAGGGCTCATAGGCACCCCGGGAACGCAAGTGCCGATACCGCTGGAACGGGGCCAGCACCGGAAGTGAGTATAAGTGTTTTTATTTTAACAAGGCCTAGTAGTGGACAACCTCTTTAAGTATATAAGTATTAACTTAAATGGTGAATATTTATGCACACGGGCAGCGCCGAACTGAGGTACCCACCAGTGACATTAATTCTGGGGGCCCGCTGTTCAGTCATATGAAAATATTTTCTGACTCTTTTTAACAAATTTGTCTGCTTCTATACAATAACAAACTGGGCACTTTGGAAAATGAATGAGGAGATGCTTCTTTTCTCTGTACATATTGCATTAAGTGTACTGTGCCCAATGACTGCTCAGGTAGGGGTATGGGAGGCTTACTCCTGCATGGGGGCCCACCAAGGGATTCCCCTGTCCTCCTGTGGGCCAGTCCGAGCATGCACACGGGACTTTCTTCTGAGAATTGGTACCAGTTCTTCCATCTCCGGATTTGTAGTGTGGGAAAATCTTGACCAATCGCAAATTCTCTGAATGTCTGAATATACTTTAAAACCATGGCAGCCACGTTAATAGGAACATTGGCTTCTGTGACGTACCAGAGTATCTTCCAGGTGTGGGGTGGATTTTCTGAACTGCAGCTCATAACAGATTATAAGAATTTTATCCTTTTATTTTTTATAATACAAAATTTCCAGTGTTTAAGCTTCTTAAAAACCATAAATGGACGTTAATTAAATGGGTAACTGTAAAATAACCTGATGTATTGTTCATGTTGTAAATCTTTTTCTCTTTTATACTTTTTGAGTAGTTATGTCACTGCCTTGGGCTAAAATACAAGCTGTTTCCTTCACTAATTCATTCCAACCATAAATTTTGTTTTGACGGAGTGTCACTTCCCCTATCTGCTGACAAATGTTTGCTTTTCATTTTCTGCAGCTCCTACTTATGGAGGTCAATTAAGTGGAGGTTCTCCTGTTGTCATTTAGTGTTGACTGAATTTCGGTAATATTTGCCTTCTACTTGCTGTTCAATTAACCTGTTGGGTAGTATGGAAGCATAATAATTAGAAATTGGAAATCCTAACAACGGGAAGTAATAGAGGAGCTGAGATTCTGAGAACGTGAGGAGAGCTTGATACCAATGGAATGATAATTCTCTGGAAAATTTAATTCCACAAGGCCACCTTCAACTTAACACCATGTGCCGATGCAACATTATTAAAGGGTTGACAACCCCAGCTTAATTAATTTGGGCCCCATAGAAAATATAAGCAAGCTATACTCGTATCCTGAATTGGCGCCATCCTGACATCTGCGCTGCTTTTCCCATTGGGAGACTTGACCTTGTTGTACCTTATGACCTCTGCAGCCAGACGGCGATAGCGGATTGGCTTCTTCTCATCAATATTTCGTTAGAGCGGACATTCTCTGGCGAAATAGTAAAGACCATAGACTATCAGCAGCCACTGATTAACTGCAGCTCTCATACTCACGCGACATATTGTCAAGCGAGCATCAGGAGACTCTGCACCATCCTTGCTGGAACGATGCCGGGGCAGTAGAGTAGGATAAGCTTTTCTTTTTTCACTCAAGGGACTTGGGCATTTAACCAGGTGTCTAAGTATAGAACAACCCCTTTAATTTAGTGAGTCCATTGGGTATTTGCTCTTTGTAATGTATGTATAGCCTCAAGCAATTTTGCAGTCCTCAGCACTTTGCTTTAATATTATGAAAGATATATTATGTTATTTTTGTTGTTTGTCTTGGTACAGGTTTTGACCTTTTTATCGTGACCTAACTCTTTATCCATTGCAAAGTATTATTAATTCTTCCAAGATAATTACAGCATTAATTTGTTTGCATGAGTCATCCCATAAGAAGCTGAAATACCCTTGCCATTTCTGGTACAGACAAAATCTCGTACGTCATGCAGAATGAAAATTGCATGGTCCTTTTAACAAAACGACCCGTTCCACAAAGACATGTATATATTGAATATATGATGGCTAATGACCCCCATCTCATTACATTATGAATGACCTGATTTAGCTTTATCAGAACTAACATTTAGTTTTGAGCGCATAAAGGAACAACACCCTAAGACGGCCATGGCTCGGGTCCGAAATATTAAATTTGCCTTCTTTCCTTTTATATATCATAATTGTTTGTGCCATGCTGGCATTATCCTCGTCAGACCAAGCATACAATCTAGTGGCTAATTACAATGTCTAAGAGCGTAATCCTATTGCATGTGGATTAAACAAAAGCTTTTAAGTGCATCCTATCTATGCAGATAGTACATGGCCGGCGGAGCCCTCAAGCTGAACACAATACCGCTATATAACATGACGAACATTATATAGCCCATCACTAGAGTTATTCCATCAAGAACACAGCAGAGCCAGTCTGATCTGATGACAAGTCCTCAGCTTTAGGATATCCTACCCGTCTGTAGTGTAGCCGGTTTCCAGGTTGTTCTGAACCTCTTCTGGCTTTTCAGAAAATACAGCATTGGCAAGAGCTGTCACTTATATAGCTGGGAGGCCAAAATAATTTCGGCAAGTTCAACCAAGCTTGGCATGTGGACAGGCAAAGCAGTCATCACACCTCGGCCAGAACATTAGATCAGTAACATTGCTGAATCCTTTTTGTTATTGTCTTTGCCCTTTAAACACTGCACTCATGGAGTTATGATTGGCAGTGCCAATACATTCAGTTATTAGCGCTAGACATAATAAGTTGCTATGATGCAGAGTAAGTTTCATTGTTGCTCCTGTGCTCAGACTGCCACAAATCCTATTCCCTGTGGCCGAAGTAGTTTTGAAACTTTTGCAATTTGACCACAAGTAGCGGTGTCATTCTGAATTTAAGCAACATTTACACGTTCAGTATTTGTAAGCCAGAACAATCAGAGGAAATGTAGAATAGAAACACCTCACCACTTCTGTATTTATCACCCACTCCTGGTTTTGGCTTGCAAATATTGAGGTGAAAAACTCATCAAATACTCAACATGTGAACATGGCCTTAGCTTGATCCCCCGATTGCTAATATGTAACACTAAAGGCCTGATTTATCATTTGCGGGTCATGTCCCTTTCCCTTTTCCCATTTGCGGGTCATGTCCCTTTCCCTTTTTTAATCTTGTGGTTTTCACTGATGTGTATTGCATCAAATTCATCAAAATTGTGCACTTGGTTCATACGTTTAGCACAAAGTCAGAAACTGGTCTTTTCTTCTGTCTTTAACAATTAGTGAAAAAAGTTGCATCTCCTTCAAAATGTCAGAAAAATTGCTCAAAAAAATTTTGACGTACATGAAATCATTTTAGGGGAAGGAATGAACTGGATTACATTTGCGAGAAATGATGACTCAGGTGAAAACATCTGGAAAACCTAAACCATGTCCACAATGATGAACTTAGGAAACAAACTACAGGCAAAGTGGATCAGCTAGTTGAATTTCCTGAAATGAGTGGTTTCATGCAAATGCAAACATTTCAGGTTCGATTCGCAGTTCGAAAAAAAATAATAAAATCCTGCCGGACGCCATTTCCCCCGCTGCTGAAGCATCAGAGAAAAAGCAAACCTGTCGCGCGCTCGTTGTCGCGCGCTCTCTCGATTTCACACTCTTGCTCTCTCACACTCGGAGAAAATTCTGTGAAGTTGGTGAATTTGGATTTCAAAAGATCCTCATCTCTATAATATAGAGTACAAATGGAAAGATGAATTGGGCCCTAAGAGTCTTGTAGAATAAGTACCACCTACAATATTTTCTTTTCCTCGTAGAGGTTACTATCCAACCGTTGATGTTCCCTTGACTTTTCAACTATCCAGGCTCTAAGTGAGTTAACATTTTCTTGAACTATGAATTTATTAGCCCTCCAAGTCACATGACTTTTTCGACAATGGAGAATCTGTTCTCAGTTGACCCCAGTAACAAAGTTTAATGGAAAGTGCAGAAAGTTATTTCTACATTCCCATCTCATTCTCTAGGGGAATGTGCAGTACTGCCCATAATGCTCATTGCTGTCCATTATTTAAGGATTATTTAAAATTAAACTAAAGCCACATGTCCCATCTACTTCTGTTATCCTAGAATCTAGAATACTGATTGCAAGGCAATTAGTTAATATTATATACAGTCGTCATGATTTCGTGATGATTTTCAGATTTTGTGAGTTTCATTGCCTATTGTCATACATATGTACCGTATATTTTTTTTTATGTGGGATTCCATGTTAGTGTGGTTTAAAGGGGTTGTCCCAACATTTAAAGGAAAAAAAAAAACTTTATTTCCTAGAAACAGATCCGTGGGTTGTCTGTTATTGCAGCTCAGCTTTTTTCACTGTAGTGATGATGCGCTGCAATGCCAGGCTTGGCATATTCACAAGAGTAGCACGGTTTGTGGGGAAAAAAAAACATTTTTTAATCCAGGATAAACCGTGTCATTTGGTCTAATTAAGTTACTTCCTATTGATTTTATAAATAGTTTTATTGTTGACCACTATAAAAACTATGTTGGCTTTCGGAGCAGTGCAACCTTTCACATTTTATGTATATCAATGACAATATTCAAGAAAATAATGGAGGGGAATTATATCAGTGGGATGTAAACGTGCATTGGGTTTGGAAATTGTTGTAATAATTCTTGAAAGCATCATTGGCGTTTTCACTTACATCTTGTAAATTGTTCATGTCAACTAGGTGAGTAACGCGTGCAATTATAGTTCGTTGTTTTTTTCCCCATTCCTGAGGATAATGGAGGCATATTTTGCGTATATATGTGTGTGTGTATATTTGTATATATGTGTGATTAACATACAGTGTATGTATATATTCTTTGGTGGGGCGTCATTCAGCCTTTTCGTCTTGACCTTCTCATGTCCTGTTTTTGTACCTTCGCTCCTAACATTGTACAGACTGATTTTAATTTAGGAATTGTCATATCCCACTGTCAACAGCTAGACTTAGTAAAGATTATTTCATTGATCCCTGGATTATAAATGCTATGGAAAGTATGTAAGCGCTGCAAATGTAATGTAGGAAAACTGCTATCCTCTAATAAACACTGACTGTTATAGGCTTCTTGGAAGAACAATGGAATTAATGCACTTGTCAGAATATCCAACACATTCCTGTCTGTCCTACCATTTATTTTATTTTAGTCCTGGTATACTTTATTACCAGAATCTAAAATTAGACTGGGAGCTTGATATTTCATTAATTTCAACTTGACAGATTTAATTATTTTTCCTCTAGACCCGAGTTAGTTGTTTAAACATTGTAGTTATCACAGACTTCTTGAGGAACACCATTAGTGAGATCTGGAAATACCCAACTTTAGGTACTGTACTGAGTACCATTTATGGACTGAACCGGCAAAACTTTAAGGCTATGTGCCCACGATGCAGAAATGCTCCGGATTTTTCCTGAGCGTTTCTGCATCTCCGTGGCAGAAAAAACGCATGCGGATTGTACATGCGGATTGTACATGCGGATTGTACATGCGAATTGTACATGCGGATTGTATATGCGTTTTTACTGCCAGGGACATGCAGATGTGAGGCGTTCTTCACATGCATTTCCGCATGCGGGTTGACAAGCGCTTTCCAAGCAATTTTAGCATCACTTGGAAAGTGCTTGACAACTTGGTCACACTATATAACCCATGCCGTGACCAAAAGAATGGTAAAAAATAAATATATACTTACCTTCTGATGGCCCCGGTGTCTTTATCCGATGCGTCCTGGCTTGCCGGCAGCTCGCTGTACACTAAAGGACCTGCCGACGTCAGCAGTCGCGTGACCCGTCACATGACTAAATGACGTCACCGCAGGTCCTTGAGTCCACCGCGAGCTGCCAGCAAGCCAAGTCAAGCACACCGGGGGCCATCAGAAGGTAAGTATAATATTTATTTTTTATTTTATTCTTTTTTTTTTTTTACAGGTTCTATGGTAGCCGGGTCCGGAGGAGAGTCTCCTCTTCTCCAAACCCGGGTACCATCCGCACATTGAAACGCATGGAATGCGCATCTGAAGATGCAGTGATTCGGATTCCATGCGTTCCAATGAAAGTCTATGTCGGCGAAAACGCCGCGCTTCCGCAAAATAATTGGTAGTGCAACGATGACCCGCAGCGGAAATTTCTGCAGCATGTGCACAGCACAAGCGGATTATCATTGGGGACCATGTCAGGCCTTCTACCAAGCGTTTTTTAAGCGTTTCTGCAGCGGAATTGCAGCTGCGGAAACGCTTAAAAAACACATAGTGGGCACACAACCTAAAGGGTTCTTCCCATCTTACACCTATGCCATGTATGTATAGTGAATGCAGGTCCCATCATTGGGACCTGCATCTTTCTTGAGAACTGGGCCCTGACTCACGCTGTCGTCAGTGGAGCGCTGATTGGAATTTTTATATAAATGAATGGGTATCTAACCGCTTCTTCACTGACAGCGTAAGGGCCCAGTTCTCGAGAAAGATGCAGGTCCCATTGATATTTACCCCTTTAAAAATGGAGCTATCCTTCTAATCGGACGTCTGTTAAACTCTGTGTGCATTGGTGTCACAAGAAAAGAAATGTTCGAAAGGCTGCATAGTGGCAAGTTTTAGCAGCACCCAAGAGACTTTTCAGAAGTTTGGGTAAGGTCCCCTTTTTACAGAACCCTCCTAGACATTCCAAGAGAGCTGGCAAGTGTGAATTAATGTGTACTTAACTTTGGTGCCTTGTTTTATATTTTGTAGGTCGTGCAGATTGGTGGTGGCCTTGGTCCTGAAACCCCCACCATTGTGTTTAGACTACACAGAATGGCACCGCTCAGAGGGCAGAAACACATGCCTCCTGCCTGAGCGCATGCACAATGCAAAGTATGGTCTTAAAGGGAATCTGTCACCCCTTGGGACGCATATAACTTATTAATATGGGCATATAGGTGATAGAAATGTTAATCTAGTTCTACCTGTAAGCTTCATATTAATGGTTTTGATGTTGTGAAATCTTATCTTCTAACTTTATAGTAATGATTCCTCCAGACCCCAGGCCCCACCTCCTATCTTCATTATTGTAGCATCCCCCTCCCCTGCTCGTCACAGTATCTTGTGACGTGCAGTTGTGGAGCTGTAATCCCGCACCTGTGCGTTGAACTCCCTGCACGATCCTCCCTTCTATGGGAGAAAGTCTCCGTGACTCACCGATGCCTGCACAGAAGATCACAGACTAGTGTATTCCTTGCTCTTCTGCGCAGGCGCATCACTGTGTGCTCCGCCACAGACTGTAATCAGAACCAGACTGACCCGCCCGCCATCTTCCCGGAGACCAGGACCTGTTTTACCCTATAGACTGCAGTGTGTCAACGCGTCGCTGCCAGCGCCTGCGCAGAAGATCACGAAATACACTAGTCTGTGATATGCACAGGCGCCGGTGAGTCACTGAGAGCAAGAATATGTAACTTTTTAGTCTAGCAACAGATGGTCCAATTATTTTGAAATTCTTGCATTTGAGCATCGAAATCTCACTATTATTTTAGGCCCCATTTGTATGTGATAAAGTTCCACATTTAATGCCCTTTAGGATTAAAAAGAAATAAATACCACAGAAATGGCTCCATTCATTCTCCCACCGTAACTAATATTATTCATGAATGCTGCCATTCTCCCCTGTGCTGTATGAATGGGAAACAATGACCTGTATGAAGCCGCGGACTGGGTGATGCCATGATTACATTTTACAACCCACTGTCAAACTGACCTGACACTGTAAACTTGGACTACGTAAAAATCCATGACGTGTTTTGTGGTTTCAAGTCAAGACATTTTCAATGGAAACGCCCAAATCTCCTACACTACAGAATAGTAATATACGAGCACACACAGATTGCAATGAAAGGGGCCACTGTTTGAAATAACTGGTTCTTTATCCAGCAAATTAAGGCGCTTTACTTTCCTTAGCTCGTCTTAATGTCTGTGCAGAATGGAACTGATGAGTAAGGAAATCTAGGATTAGTTCAACCTTTGCAGGTTTATTGCTTGGTCTCATCTGTGGAATGACCCAACTGTATAACCTATTCAAGGCCATGTAATTTTGCCATGCTCTGTAATAAGCAAATACCACTATTATCGGAACACCCATGCAACAACTGATTCTCTGTAGTAGTTTACATTGAATGGTTGGGGATGTGTCTTTGGTTACTATATGTCAATACTGTAGCATAATGTGGGGGGTGAAATAATAATCTGCTTTGTTGAAAACTTATAAATGCCTAAGTTTAATACTGTATTGGGGTGGTCCTTAAATAATAATAAAACATCTGTGACAAGTTGCACCATTGCTCTTGTGGTCTTGGGTGGGGGGAACCATAAATAATATCCTGCCCACTCAATCTTCTCACCATTGATTGGCTACAGTCAGATGAGTGATAGACCAACGTCGCCACTCCTGATGGAATAATGTCCACCCATCAGTCAAGCAATGGCCTCTACAGTCAGGTGACTGAACGAACGGGACGTCATCAATTCCAGGCCCCGTGAAGACCACCAGAGACGTGGATTTTCTGTGATATGTCACAATTATTTCTTAATTTTATAAAGATTCCTTCACTCTGGCAAATTTTCAAAAAGTAGTGGGAAACCCCTTTAATTGGAGTATTATAGTATGGCCCTAGAGTATGCATATTAGCATCATAGAGGGGGGCCCCCTGAATGATACAGAACTGAGAGACACTCTAGTAGACACCACTTGTATTAAGGATGAAGACCGCTGTACATTTTAGCGGCTGCCATACTACATTCCCTGGCAGCAGCCTAGCTGGCAGTGGCTTCCCCTTAAAAAATAAGCTGTTCAGTGGGAATGTCAAGAACAGGAACTGGGACAATCTGCACTGGCAGCTACATTTTGAGAGGCATTTCCTGTTTGTATGTATGTACTATAGGTATGTATGTACTGTAGGTATGTATGTATGTACTGTGCGTGTTTTTTACACTTGATAAAGATGCCAGTACGGCATTGAAACGTAGTGGATATTAAAGAACCTTCTAAGAATACTTCTTCAAGACACTTCTTTCCAGCAGCACTTCCAATATTTACTTGTGTTTTTATACTGTTTTGGTACATTCCGTCTGGCGGATTCTCCCCCATCCACGGGGCAGCAGCAGCTGGCTATCTAAACCTTTTATAGAGGTTGTGTCTTCACATAACCACCCAAGGTGAGCACACCTATTGTTTTTACTGTCTCCTATATTAGGGTTTTACCCTATTGTGTGCTTTTCCCTTCACTATCAATGTTTCCTCATACACATACACAGGCAATGCCTCACAAATTGTAGCTGCCAGTTCCAGTTGATTTATTGTCTGCTGAGAGATTTTGTGTATAATATGTCTACGGTGCAAATGTGGGAAATTTTGAACTTTTAGGGGCAGCACGGTGGCTCAGTGGTTAGCACTGTAGCCTTGCAGCACTGAGGTCCTGGGTTCAAATCCCACCAAGGAAACATCTGCAAGGAGTTTGTATGTTCTCCGTGTGTTTGTGTGGGTTTCCCCCGGGTTTTCCTGTTGCCTCCCACACTCCAAAGACATACTGATAGGGAATTTAGATTGTGAGCCCCAATGGGGACAGCCATGATAATGTATATAAAGCGCTGTGGTATATGTTGGTGCTGTATAAAAATAAAGATTATTATTAACTTTTCTTTTTCCAGATCACTAGAACTGCCATTATTTTTGGTGTTTTGGGGGTTTCATGATTTGTTTTATATCATTATGAAATTCAGATGAGATGAAAAGGATCCTAAGGTGGAGCTCCACTTTGCGAAAGCAAACAGATTGCTGTGGGGAAATATATGTTGTAGTGGAAATGAAATTAGATTGGTAGAATGTTTTTTGTTAATGCCTTTCCTCACTTCTGTTGTGTACCTCATGAACTCCAATTATATTCTAACTACTGCTCTGTGAAACAATCACTTTGCAGCATGATTGTATTGAGAAATCTGTAATGCACTTAGAGCTCTATTTTTAAATTGCTTTTTATTTCCTTTTATAAGCTGTGCACTAACAATATGAGTTATTTAATTTAAGGATTTGTAATAAAATTAGCAAATAATCGAAATCTCTAATGTGAGGCGGCACCAACAATCAAATGTACAGGGTCACTTATTACACTGAGATTTGTGTATTCACCAAAAAGGATTTTTTTTTTTCATTTTAAAGAAATCCATCTCCTTTATTTGTGGTGTGGTCGGGTTAAAGCAAAATCTAATTTAGGTCTCGACCTTCAGTGCTTCTGTTACCCACGAACAGAATAATACTTGTGACCAGTGATGACTGTATCAGCTTTGCAGTGGACAGATTCCACCAAATTCCTCCTAAGGCCGTGGTCACGTGAGCATAGATGAGAAAGAATTAGATCGATTGTGTAAATGACACTCAGATCCGATTCTCTTGGAGGAGAAAATCGTAGCACAGGTGAGAAGATGGAGAATTAGATTTCTCCATCTTCTCCATTGTGTAAGTCATCCGGTTGCAGTCCGATGTTTTCAACGCACCCATAGACTTGAATGGGTGCTTGCGATCCGATTTGGGGAGCCTCCCGCAGCATGCTGCAACTTTTCTCTCATGCCAAATCGGCATGAAAAAAAAAAACGCAGACCCTCACTGCCCCATAGAATAACATTAATTCGAGTGCTATCGGATAGCACTAGTCCGATGTATAAGCTCATGTGAGCGAGCCCTTACTCTTCTTATGTGACCCGTATCATTAGTTAATAGGTCAATTGGGTTAACTGCAGTCTTGCAGTCACATCTGAATTTTTAGGTTTATGTTGAAGTTAATATGATATGTTCTACCCAATATTTTTTTAAATTACGGGCCTAAAAAAAATATTCTTCAAGACAAGGCCAGTCTTGGACCTATTCAGTGAGGCTACCCTGCAGTGGTTTGTATTCTGAGACTTTTTCCGTAGGTTACATGATGTCCGTAGAACTTGGAGTCATATGATTGGCAACACAGATTTGTAGTTTAAAATAAAAGGTGGTTTGTGGTGGTTCTTAAAAAAAAAAAAAAAAAAATGTGCCTAAGCACTAACAGGCAGTTAGTTGCTAGCTACCTGTCTGTTGTGCCTGGCGCAGTTCTCTGCTGGCACAGAGCAGTCACAGACTTCCGCTGACGTCAAGTCAACAGAGCGGCGGTTTCTTTTCCTGTTGACTTGACAGGGCGGGACTACTGGTGTCATGCTGATTGACAGCTGGCTCTCTGCTGCTTAGTTGGGGGAAGCTGGATGTCAATCAGCATGACGCCAGTAGTCCGCCCTATCAACAATAAGAGAAACTGCTGCTCTGTTGACAGGGAGAAGCTCAATGACTGGCAACGGGTACAACAGACAGGTAGTTGCCTTTGTTAGCAACTACCGGCCTGTTATATCCCCTTTTAAGCAGCTTTCTCCACAAAACACAGGCTCGTATATCCTGGCTGCCCACAAATAAAAGATAAAGTCCTGTTTTTCGTGTGACTTGTGTGCATTGGATAACACGCAGTTTTCCTTGAGAGTCCCACCTCAGCTGCAGTGCAGGCAAACAATCAAGCAGAGTCTCTTGTTTCGTTTTGAACAAAACCATTTTTACTGTAGACATTCAGATCAGTTTTTGGTCTCAGATACAGCACATTGGGGTACAACAGATACAGTTTCAGCCTTCTTCAATACCCCTTTCTCTCAACTTTGTTCCCCAGGTATGATTCACCTGGTACCACAGCTTAGCAGAACCCGATTCTGCTTCCTATAGGGACGTCCCTGTCCGTTTCACCTTCTTGGGAAGTAAGGCTGGCTCCTCCACGCCTTCTTCGGACCGTAGACCCCGGACGTTTAGGGAAGTTTCCTTGCGGTTCACCGCTTCTTTTTTTTATAGTGCTGCTTCTCTCTTTTTCTGCCTCTTTCTATATCACTTTTGACCTTCAGCCCTGAACTTTTCCACTCCTCTGTTATCCCTCCTGTACATACCTTAACATTACAACCAACAACTACATCTCTGACTGAGAAACGAAAAAAACGTTGCTCTTCTCTGGCCCGAACTCTTCCCCCCTTTTGACTAGACCAATCACTAACTCTCCTTCAGTTGCTGGGCAGAACTTCCCCGTTACTACCCTACTGCAGTCACTAAACTTTCTATATCTAAGGTGCCCCCAACTAAATCTTCCCCCTTTCTAACTTAATCTCTAAGTCCTATGCTATGCTTCGTCTTCTACACTACTACACTATTAGGCCCATCACTGCCTATCTGCCCTAATGTTCCTATCTGTCACTAACTAAACACTAAACTATATTCTTTCCCTCTACACTGTTCATGAATAACATTATACATTGATACATTGATCACAATACATTACATTTTAGTACAAATGCTGTTTAAAGAGGGAGAGGCATATGACAGCCCCTGTCACACCCTTACATATATGTAGCGCCGCGAGGGTTCGGCCGCTGCAGGGGTATTGCACCGCAGACCAGGGGTGTGATATTCCACTCCCGGGTAAGGATGGTGTGTGGACCGGGACTCAGTTAGCTGCATGCATCACACACACCCCATTTCCAAGGGACAGCTCAACGGTGCTCCCACTAGACAGAAGTGAAGGCACGACAGCATCTGTCTCTGGCTGGAGTGGGGAGGGGGGAGGAAAACCCAGTGATGTAGGAGCAGATAGAGGTTGGGTTTCTGGGCATAGGTAGGAGCCCATTGGTTGCAAGTCACCTGGGCTCATACACAGAGAGGGAGGTATATAAGGTGGGCACCATCTTAGGTTAGTGGTTAGTTCAGTCAGGAGGAGAAGAGGAGAGGAGCTCAGCCAGAGAGGGCTGACAGGGAGCTGTTGCTCAGTCTGGGCCCAGCTCCACGAGGCAGGCCTGGAGTGGAGGCCAGAAACAGCAGAGAGGACAGGACCAGCAGAGAGGAACAGAAAGGAGAGGAAGAAAGGAACGGAACATTAAGAGAGGCCCAGAGACAGGGCAGAAGGAACCCCAAAGGCCCAGGAGATTGCGGGTGACGGGTTGGCAGGACAGGGTACCGGATCCCAAGTTGGTGGAGGCGACTAATCCTCAGCCAAGGACCGGCGGTCGTGATCACATCTTGGTGCGACCCCTCACTACACCTACTAGAAAGGCATACCACATAGGGTCAGGGAAGTGGACATCCAACATCCCAAGAGAAGGCCCGAGGCAGCTGGACAAAAGTAGTGTCACTGGTGGGACACGGCCAGAGAAAGGAATCGAAGGGAGTCCTGTGCCACGCTCTGGAATTGCCTGGGGGTTGACCGAGCCCCTTGCCTGGTGGACGCAGCACAGCTTGGGCAGTCACTACCGGTACCGAAGTGATTCGGAATATAAAGAACTGTGAGTAAAGCCTTTGAACTGCAATCCCACGTCTGTGCTTCATCACCGCGCCAGCACTACTAGTGCTGGGACGCTCGCACCATCACTCCCATCATTTACTACACTGCCCTGGGGCTCCACTCTTCCCGTGGGGAGTCATACTACCTCAGCTGCACACACCATCAGCCCCAGCGGTCTGCCTTGCAGCGGCGGTCCGCGCTGACCGTAATCCACGGGTGGCGTAGTCGGACAATTAACCTAAAACCCCCACAAAAATACCGCCATCGGCCTGACCACCCTGAGCCACGGGACCGGGTCACCGCCACGGATACTACAACCCCCAGAAGCCCGGTTCCGGGTGCCCCTCGGCCCAGGGGGCGAGTCATATACATACAGAAAAAACCCTCATATCCTCTCCTGCCCCTTTCCTCTCGTTTTACCACCTCTATGCTACTCCTCTATACTTTTGGAAGCTCCGGTGTATAATTTTCCTCCCTGAGTTGCGAACTAGATCTAATGTTTCTGCAGCCTCTCTAGATTTCCTTCTATTTTTGATTCTCGCTGCTGAATAGATACGTGGCCGTACACATCACAGCAAATGCAATAGAACATGTCCATAGATCAATCTATTAGTGAAAATGTATCCATAGAAAAACATTTCCTTTTAACTTTTTTTTTTCTATGAAACTTTTTACATTTGACATCTCTGGTTGTTGAGCTGACAGTTTTATTTATATGAGCAAGATGGTCCATCTCCCACACATTAATCAGCATAGTGTTCTTCTGCATCAGTGCTGCGCTGTCAGAATGCCTAAGCAAATGACAAAAGCTGCATGATTCATAGTGCCCCCACAAATCCAGAGCAAGCCCCCGCCATGCTACCACTGCTGTAGTCTCCATTGTTAAATCCGTCAATATATTCATCGGTATTGTGTAATATCATGTAATTGCAGTGTATCCTTCGTGATAAACCAGGATTTTGCAGTCATTAAATAGTTTGCATTGTCTTTCTAATGTTTGGACTTCTAGTGACTCGATTCCCCTTTTGCCATTTACGCAATTTATTTTGACAAAATTGAAGAGGTTTGTGATGGCAACGACCTTCAATTTCATAATATATTTTTAGCATAATGCCCAAATGGCACCTTATGTCTTCTTACACAAGATAGTACTTGGCAGAAGGTTTTAAATATTAGATACAGATTTTCAGAAAAATGTGGTGTAGAATCCAAGTAAAGGCAGGGTAAAATATAGGGTTAAGTTTATAAAGTGGGTCCCTCACCCCTAAAAGGGACTGTTAGCACAGAATGACTGTTGAAACGTAGTCCCGCCGCTCGGTGCTTAACGGCAGGGCCAATCATTTATACCAAAGCACAGATGTCCATAAATTGTTATCTGTAATAATGACAAATGACACAGGGAAAAAGTATTGAACACACTTGGTGAAATTTATTTAATACTTTGTACAAAAGCCTTTGTTGGTGATGACCGCTTCAAGTCGCCTCATGTATGGAGAAACTAATTGCATGCATTGCTCAGGTGTGATTTTTTCCACCCATTCTTTCGCAAAAACACTCTTCAAATCTTGAATGTTCCGTGGGCTCATTTTCACTCCTGTGTCTGAAATCTTGCGGGGAGCACCTGGTTGTGGCCGGTTTATGGTGAAATAATTTTCTTTCCACTTCTAGATTATAGCCCCAACAGTGCTCACTGGAACCTTCAGTAATTTAGAAATTCTTCTGTAACCAATGCCATTAGTATGTTTTGCAACAATAAGGTTGTGAAGGTCTTATGACAGCTCACTGGTTTTGCCCATTATGAGCGGTTTCTTGTGTGGCATCTTGGTAATGGGACATCTTTTTTATAGAACATAAGTTGAACCAGCTGATATTTTTTTTTTCACTAAGTGGCAGGATTGCTTTCTAATTACTGATAGGAAGTCATGACATCAGCTGAAATCTGTTATTTTGCGCCTCTTTCTTCATTTGTTCAATACTTTTTCCATATGTAATTTCTCATTATTACACAACTTAATTTATGGACTCCTATGGTTTGATTTCTTTGCCTGTATGGATTAGATGAGTTGTTACCAACATCTGGTGATAATTTCATGTCAATAGCGCCTTCAGAAGTATTTTTACTTAGAAAATTGGTGATGTGTTCAATACTTATTTCACCCGCCGTACATTAGACCTTCGGCCGAACCTGTCAATATCAGCTGATTCAGCCGACATTAGTCTAACATGTATGGGGGCCTAAATTTGAATAGACACGGTACAATCGCCCCCCCCCCCCCAGGGTGATGTTAAGGTCTAACTGCTCCAGTATACTGAGTACTATGTCAAAACCTAAACGGTAGAAAGGTATTCTGTTTTCTTTCGTTACACACAAGACAATTGTTAGCCACTAGTGTTGAGCGAGCATGCTCAACACTGCTCTGTACTCGCCCGAGCATCTCACTACTCGGGATGTTCGGCGAGCACCGAGCATTTCCGGTTTACTCAGGCGGGAACTCGGGTCTCCGCCCTGCATGTTTGGCGCTCTTTACAGAGCCAATGAACATGCAGGGATTGCCAGCCAGTTACTGTAATGCCGCAGCCATGTTGGTTGTGGGCATTACAGTGATTGGTTGGCCGCACAGTGTCACCTCGAGTATTTAAAACCGGGCGCCGTCATCTTGGACACAGTCGCTCCGGATCAGACAGTGTAGGGAGAGTGCTGCTGAGCTAGGGAGAGATTTATACTGCGAAATAGGTAGTGTAGGGTCTCTAAAGCCTGCAAAATCAAACAAACAGTCCTTCTGAGGACTAATATCCATCCCAGATAGAAAAGGACTTGCACGGGGATAGTTGCAAGTCTGCATCTTCTGATGCGGCAAGGATCACTTCTGATGGGCACACTTTTAGGCAGTGACCTGGGTGTCAAAGATGCTTCCAGGGGTCTTCCCATGCTGTTCCCATGTCTTTTCAGCACTTTATGCATGTGTCACACAGCACATGACCAGATAAGGTTGTAAAATGTTAAAATGACATTTCCTGGTGAATGCATTTGTCACAGTTGAAAGCAATACAAAAGTGCAAAAACGCATAAAAAATGCTACTTGTGAACATAGCCCAAGGTGTGGAGGAGTATTTTTGTTTTTGGTTATTTATTTTACCTTATACACAAGTCTTTACCCTGGAAAGGAAATTCCTTAACATATTTCACAGGAAAACCGTTTCAGTTTCGTTTTTGAACGTTTTATTGTGAGCCCGTAAAAGTGGCTTAATACCTCTGACCACGTTGTTGACAGCAGTGACCTGGGGGTCAGAAATGCTTCCTGGGGCGATCCCCATGCTGCCCCCATGTCTTTTGAGCACTGTCACTATCGTTTTGGGCACTTTTTAGGCTTTCTACAGACTGCCAGGGGTGCCGCCGCAAAAATGCTCTGGTCTCCCATAGACTAACATTGGGCTCGTTACTCGGGTCGAGCACCCGAGTATCACGGTGAGCTCGGCCCGAGCTTCGAGCACCCGAGCATTTCAGTGCTCGCTCAACACTATTAGCCACTTTTAGTCTGGACTCCGACATATACTTCTAGGCTCTGTTCAGGCATTCTCGTTTACTTCTATACAGCTTCTACCATGTGCTTTTGGAAGTGATCTGTCTCCTGTGGGAACAAACCATCAAAGCCCAATGTTTTTGTTAATCCTTTTCCCTAGTTCTCTGTGCATTCTGGAGTGCAGCAGAATGATGGTTATATTGGCTGATACCTGATGTTATATTAATGAATTTCTATGAAATTTGCTCTACATGGGGTAATTAGACTTTTTACCTTTTACATGGGGACAGAAGCCGGCTTGGGTCATTACAGATGTTTGCATTATATAAGTAACAACCGATAATAGTGCGAAGTCAGTCAGACAATAATTACCCATTCTTTTTTAAAATATTTTGCAATGTAGAACAGGAATACATTCCATAATTGTGTAAAAATTTTATAGAAAATGACTTGTGATCTGATTGGCTACTGTAGCTTAGAACCCGATTTATTTTACTCCTGGGGTTCTTCCCATACGTCCATTGAATATGGCACTAAAGAAAACCACTAAAGTCCTAAGCATGGATTGTCAGAATATTGGTACAATTTGTGAAGCCAAACAGGGGCCCAAGAGGTAAGGGGGTGACTACCACATCCAAATTAGGTGGAATTGTGCATTATGATGAGCTATTGGGCTACAAATGTCCCATATACTGTTCTTACACAGGAGTCCTCTTCTGTTTATGGTCCTAAAAAACATAATATTATAACATAACTAAGTAGACAATGTAAGTAATATTCTTAAACTTCATGGATATGTCCATTGATTACTTTCCTGTCTAATACATCTTCTGGCAGTGGCTTAGTGGCGAAGAATGACTCAATCGCCCCCCTGGACTTTAATGAGACTCCTAATATCTATAGTGTTTCAGGCCATTTAAATAATTCTTTATAGCCTCCTTCAGGCATGGGCTGCTAATGTTTTCTGCTCCGCTGGGCTGACCTTTCCCTCTCCTGCTGTGGCTGAGACTTCCATCTGTGTCCTCCGGTGTGATGGGGCCAGGGATATTTGGCTTGTTCACACTGATACTACAGTCAGCCTCTGTGGTATTTAAATGAAAACCTACCCCTGGGGCACAGCTTTGGAAATAACACTGCTCTCAGTATTACAGAGGGTCTGTCAGCTATGAAACCACTTGATTGCATGACTCCTGTTACAACATATGGGTACTTTTAGATGCCAATTACTATGTGACAGCTATATTCTATTCCAAAAGTGAATGTTATGGATCTGTTAGAGCTGATTTGTAATTATCTCTGCAGCTCATCTCATTATTGTTTGAAAATTAGACTTAATCATAGACTTTTTAAAGTGAACCTTTCTGAGAAACCTATTAGAACCTGCAATGTCTCAAGAACAACAATCTCAGGAACTGCGGGGAACCATGTGTCTGTTTTTAGGTAAAACAATGGGGAGAACTTCTAGAATAGGAGATTTCTGCCAATAAGAGCGGTGTAGACTGTCGGCAGCATATCCCATGTTCACACCGGTGATGTGCTGCCACCTTATTTTCACTCTGGCATAAATGATCCAATTAACCGTCGAATGAGCATTTTATTGTTTGTTAGATATGAGTTTGTTTTTACATGGGCCGATGTCTGAAAATCCCCTTTTATTTTAAAGGAGAGCGACCTTCGGGCACGATCACCTCTTTAGTGAAAATATGAACATGAACTAGACTGTTAGAGGGTTAGGTTGTTTTGAGGGTTTCATTTTGGAAATACCGCTATAAATTAGTTTTTATTTACGCTTTATTTTCTTTTTTTATTGCTATAAATTGCAGAATTTTATTATAGACCATACTGTACCTAATTTGTCCAGAAAAGTATCAAAAATATGTTTGCCCATTTAAACTATTTTTTTGTTTTTAAGTTAAAATTAATCCATAATTATCTTTAAATTATTAATACATTTTATGCTGTTCAACGGCTTTCCAAAACTGAAGGCATACCAAATGGTAATAGCTGTTGTATATGGTTTCTATTAACCATCTGTTGTATGGTTTCCTGAAAACAATTACCAGCCCTACTGGGATTGAGGAGGTTAGAAGTCACCTAATGCTTTTTGCTTTTTTTTTCCCTTACTGCGATCTAAAACGCTCCGATATTTTTTCTGTTGCTACAGCCGTGATGTCACATGCTGGCACTGATATGTCATTGGTTGTTTTGTCTTTCAGATCTCTGCCCGTAGTAGAACACAAAGAAGAAGCAAGACACCCACATCCTTCTGTGTGAATAAAGGATTCAGCTGAGCAGATTAATCCAGACTTCTGTCGGGTGGCCTTTTTGTAGAAGGGCTGGCTTTCAGACGATAAATTAAAAAAAAAAATGTCATTTAATGAGCTGTGAGATGATGAAGGGCTGCTGCTAACACTCAGATTTCAAGATTCAGCTGTTATTCATTGTGCTTGATGTACATGTTTCTGCACAGTGGATATAGGAAACACAAGAAGAGAATCCAAAACGGCTGCGGGGGAACAATTGCCAAACATGCCTACAGAAACACTACAGACAGGTAGCATGGGGAAACCTGGTAGCCCAGCGGTGGCTTTCGCATCAGCTGTTCCTCTCCGCATATTGAACAAAGGACCGGACTATTTCCGCAGGCAGTCAGAGCCTAATCCCAAAAGACTCAGCGCTGTAGAGAGACTAGAAGCCGATAAGGCAAAATATGTCAAGAGCCAAGAGGTTATCAATGCCAAACAAGAGCCTGTGAAGCCACCAGTACTTGCAAAGCCTCCTGTGTGCCCTGGGGCAAAAAGACCTTTGGCTAGCCCAACCCTGAAAATGTTTCACAACAATGCAAAGTCTGAGAGCTGTGTACAAAGAGAGAACTTAAAGCTAGAAATCCTTAAAAACATTATCAATAGCTCTGAAGGCTCCAGTACAGGTTCTGTGCACAAGCAAAGTTCTCGGAACTGGCCTACAGGTAGATCGGACTCAGCTGACCAAAACCGGCATTCTTTTGCAGAATCCTTAAAGGTCTACCCTACGCAAAGTCATGGGAGCCCCCAAGAAACCAACTCCAACATCAGTCGGAGGCTTCTAGAAAAATCAGGTGAAACTTTTTTACATGTTTCTCATAGTTCCTCAGACATTAGAAAAGTCACAAATTTGAAACAGATAAAGGCGATCCCTTGCAGCAGTTCAGCTCCACCTCTCCCACCAAAGCCCAAAATTGCCACCTTAACTACACTTAAGTCCCCAGACAATAATACCTTGGAACCCACCTGTGGTGTAACCAGAAGGCCATCACTCCAACGATCGAAGTCTGACTTAAGTGACAGATACTTTCGTGTTGATGCTGACGTCGAGAGATTTTTTAATTACTGTGGACTGGATCCTGAAGAGCTTGAAAACCTCGGGATAGAAAATTTTGCAAGGGCTAATTCTGATATAATTTCTCTGAACTTTCGCAGCGCAAGCATGATCAGCTCAGACTGTGAACAGTCTCAGGATAGCAACAGTGACCTTAGAAACGACGATAGTGCCAATGACCGTGTGCCGTACGGTATTTCTGCCATAGAGCGAAATGCCAGGATCATCAAATGGTTGTATAGCATAAAACAAGCTAGAGAGTCACAGAAGGTGTCCCACGTGTGAGAATGAGACAGCGGTTACTTAAGAGACTACGTTTTGTCTGTGAATATTCAGTTGTGAAAGGTTGTAAGGTCTACTTGAAGTCTTGTAAACTTTTCAAACTGCTCTGTGTTGCTTGTTGTGCAATGTTTCAAAGTTGCATGCCTGTCAACATGTAAACTGACCTGGCTTTCACTTGAACAAATCCTACAAAGCCTAGATGACTCTGCTCACCATCTGCCAAAAGTTTAAGATCATCAAAGTTTCGACTTTGTTTTTAATATCTATCCCCTGCTCATAGCGGAGTCACACTTTTGGAAGGCTAGATGTATACAAAGTCTGTCAGTTTACTAGGAGCTAGCAATAGTTGCTGATGCAAAGAGGCCCAAAGTGCCATGTGTCTTGGTCAAGTCATTAGTACCTGGGGTATTGTCAAGGCAGTCTTTAGTCCAGCTCAATGAAGCCTGTCTCTAATGTATGCAGGTGAGCGATAGATTGTTTTACATGACCATAAAGGTAGACCTAAACATGCATAGGTCTTATTGTGTTTTTTTTTTATAAACATTTATATATACTTTATTAATGACCTTTTTCATAAAAAAGAATGCTATCAAATGCTTGCTTACACATTAAATCTTTCTATTTAAAAAAAAAAAAAAAAAATGATGATGGTAATAATACTGATTTTGTTCTTGATACATTTTATGTTCTTTTTTTTATTAGATTTTTTTTCCTTTGTAGTATTAGTTTTACATCTTTTTAATATCGTACAGGTAAGTGTCAGGATTTGCACTGCAGTCATGGTATGATTTTTTTTTTTTTCATGGTTACTCGCTAATTAGAGTGCGTAGAACAGGGGCATCTGCATTACAAAATTTTGTTCATGTCTGATATAGGCAAGAATGCTACCCTACAAAGGAGCAGATGCCTTTTTATGACTTTTTTTTCAAGTCTTAAACTTTTGACCAGAATAATGTGATAAAACCTACAACTCCTATAAGCTGCCTTCAACAAAACCAATCATTGCAGATCCATGCTACCATTTCTTTTTTCCAGTCACGTTAAGCAAGATGGAAATCTACAGCCATATCAGTATAAAATAAATCTCCGATTCTGGATTAGCCTCACTAGCTGGACTCGAGCTGAATGAATTGTACGTGTTGTCTTGCATCTCAGTCTATGAATGTTTGTCTCACTTGAAAGTATTGTAGTTTTAACAATTTAAAACTGCTTTCATCGTCTCATGGCAGTACTTCTGCACGTCGGCCTTCTTCTAGGTTTTTTGCTTTTTTTTTTTTTTTTTGTCGTTTTAAGGTTCTCCTGAAAATGTGTCTTCCCAGTGGATTATCAGCTGGCATTTTTCTGAGTAGCATTTAGATATGCACCTTTTTGCCCGCATCCAGTGAAGACAGCCATTTTGTAGGTTAAGCAAATATTTATGAAGATGCAACCTATCCGTTTACGAGTAATGGCCTAACCGATGCACAGAGCGGCTGTCTTTGCTGTATGTCTCTGGCGACAAGTGTACTTGAACAGGAACTGCAAGGCCAGCTACTTTGTTACAGTGGTCCTCACAGTATTTTGTTAACTTTAGCAGGCCGATGCAAAATAAAAAAAAATTTAAAAAAAACACAAAGAAAAAACTTTTTTATGGTGTAAATGCTGTAAGGATTTGTACATACTTCATTTGCTATTGAAACTTTGGAAAAAAGTGTTATACTAATAAATAGCTCTTGTGAAGCATAGTTTGGTGTGGTGTTTTTGAGTAATTATACAATGGGTAATAGAGTGCAAACATAAAATAAATACATATATATGTATATGTGCTTCTCACTAAACTAAAAAGTTAATTTATTTCAGTTCTTCAATACAAAAAGTGAAGCTCATATATTCTATAGAGTCATTACAAACTTGATCTATTTCAAGTGTTTATTTCTGTTAATGATTATGACTTACAGCCAATGAAAACACAAAATTCATTGTCTCAGTAAATTAGAATAATTAAAAAACAAAATAGATCACTCTGTAATGATTCTATATGAGTTTCACTTTTGTATTGAAATTAATTAACTTTTTGATATTCTAAATTAGTGAGAAGCACGTGTATGTGTGTATGTATTGTATGTATGTCGTCTTTCGCAAGCAAAGCCTGGTTTATTCATCCATGAAGTGAAGGAACCCAAGATACAAGAGATGCGCTTTGTGCCCCTACTTGAGATACTGAGGACCACACCATACTTATTTTCTAAAGAAAATATATAGAAGTAAAGACATGTATGTGCAAAATGGGAGAAGACATACCATTGTTGTGACCTGTACAGCTGCAAGGGGGCCCATTACGACTTCTAAACAGATTGAATTGTGAATTATGATGAGTTATTAGACTGCAAAGGGCCCATGTATTGTTCTTGCACATGGGTCCTCTTCTGTCCCTGTCTGCTCCAGGAGCAAAAAATGGGTATGACAACATCATTTCACATGTTAAGCAGCCAGACTAGCACGTATGTAAAAAAGCAATAAAGCATAATTGATGTAAGTGTAAAGTTCTAAAACTTTTTAATATACTTTGTTTCAAGTCTCTACAATTTTCATGACATTTGCGGTCAGTGAAGGATATAGCTCATGTTTTCGCAAACCTGGATTTATTTAGTCTAAAGGCCCCCATGCACATTATACTAATGTTTATCCAAACCCACCGAAATCAACAGGTTCAGCCGATGGTCTGGGTATGGAGGCACTTGCCAAATGATGGCCGGGAGAGCTGTCTATTGCACATCTCCTATTTGGACTGTCAATTGCAATGTCCTCCCCCGAGATAATTTGCTGGCTAACATGCAGAAGTGAGTGCTCCTATATACGGGAGAGTTGGCTGAGATGTCTATCGGGTGACAGCCATCTAATGTGTATTGCCAGCTTTAGTACTAGTACTTAACTAGTTTTGCTGTCATCTAAGAAGTGCATACAATTGTACCTAGTCTAGACAACCTGACAATGTATTGTTTCTGCAGAAGTATGAAAGCGATTGTTTGGTCATAAAATAACCTATCCTAGGGATAAGTCATGAGTATCCGTATCAGATCTGTGGGGTTCTGGCACCCCCGTGATCCGCTGTTCTTAGCTCTGGTGGCTGAGCTAAAACACAACTGGAAAATGATAAAACGAGAAGTGCCCATAGGGTGATCTAGTATGGTAAATAGGGGGTGTAGCTTGAGATATTGCTCACATGATGGAGTTGTGATTGTCCCAAATTCAATAAAAGCCTGTGTTTGAGTCAGCCGCTGCAGTCTGCTGGTAGCTAGAAGATTCCCTTCTTCTGCACAACAATAGATAATGGAATGGAGGATAGGCATTAAAGATGACTGCGCTGCTACAGAAGATGAGGTTCCACACTCCAAGGTTGATGCAAGTAGTTTTATTTGTTTCTGGCAATACCCGAGCCCCTTTTCAAATACAAACTAGAAACTGTACATTGTATTTGAGAAAAAAAAGGGCTCTGTTTGAGCCAGAAACGCATAATAAAACTACTTGCATCAACCTTGGAGTATGGAACTTCTCATGTCCTGTAGCAGTGTGGCCATCACTAATGCCTATCCTCCATTCTATTATCTAAACTGCACAACTGATCATACAGGGTGGCGGATATTGGACTCCCGGCTATCTGATACTGATGACCTTTCAAGAAAATAGGTCATCAATATTTTATGCCCAGACAACCGCTATAGGAGACATGCCTCATAAGATTTGCATATTTTTGCACGAATGCATCAGTATTTGAAATTTACACCTGTTATGAGCAGGCATAGTTTTTACAGTCTAATTTACTCAATTTTCGGCATAATTATTCTAACTATGGCTATCTAGGTACTCCTCATCCTTCCACTAAACCACCAAAACGTCAATCATCACTTGTGAAAACACTTCTGAAAAGCAATAAGAGAAGCATGAAACTAGGAAAGATTGGAAATTTTAGCACAAAAATGAAATGTGCTATCTTTTACCCCTTAAGCCCTTTGAAAATTTCCCCAATGTTTCCCCCTCTGGAAGCTGTCCTCTACTCATATCTTTGAACAGTACAGAAAGTTTGACGTTTCTGCTTACTTCAGATATACTAATCTGGAAGTAGTTCTCATAAAGCCTCTTTCAAAGTAGGTTGCTTTTTACAAAGATAATCTTAATGGCAAAATATTCTGTGAAGAAATCTTTAAAATAAAAAAAACTAAAGCCATCTTACAAGATATAACAGCACACATAACTTGCTAGTCCTAGATGGTAACTAACGGTGGTTTAACATGATCTCAAGACTGGTTATCCCATAATGCTAAGAAGAGTAAAGGCCCCATACATATTAGATGGCTTTCATCATTTGGCCGACAGCTCTCTTTTGACCCTTCCATATACAGGAACAGTCGGACGAGCACTTGTGTGTTCCCTATCAGAGAGCAACTGGCCGGCTCCTCTAGCGGCTTATCTCACGGAGAACAAGAAGATTGGCTGTTGAAATTCCTTCTCTTCCCCTTATAGCATCAGTCTGGGGGAAAGTCGGTAGATCCTATAGATGTTAGATCATCATCCGAGCCCTCTAAAATTGATCAATTCAACTGACTTTCACCTAATGTATATGGGAGGCCTTTAGGGTTGAGTACAAATACCATGCCAATTGTAACGCAACATACCTAGAACATTCATTTGGAACATGTATTTTCTTTAGGTAAATACATTACAGTATATGTAATCCTTGCTGTGATTTCAGTGTTAGTCAATTGGCTTTTTGGTTCTTTAAGACCAATGCACAGCTGCAGGCGAGTCCGGTGGACCAAGAATCACTGGCACAGCGGGGGGACTTCGGTGAGTAAGGCATGCTTATTTCTTTATGTCCTACCATTTCTTACACTAACATTCTGGGAAACTGCTGAAATTTTGCAGTATTTGGCTTGTATTAATAGTACATAAAACACACAGCAACTCTTCACATATTGCTACTTTTTTTTTCTCCGCTGTTTCATTTCTGAATTTATCAAGTTCCAGTCCTAACCTAGAAGGCAGCTGGTCTTAGATCGTTGCTCTGAGATACTGATTGAAGGAAAGTAAAGTATATAATGCATTTACTGGAAATTTGCTTAAGACAATAAGTAGCCAGTAAGAGGCATGACTTATCGTAACACATTCAATTACCTACATACCAACTGTGAAAACTAATTAACTCTGCTGATAATCCCCTCTTGTAAATAACAAGTCCAAGGAACAGCTAATAGCTGATCTCTAATATTCAATTATATCATCTGGTCCTTCTAAATGACGCACTTCTCTGTAATGGATGTCGATGGTCGCAGGATGATGAAAGAAAACTGCAGAGTATGAGATGGCACACATGTCAGCAATAGAAGGCGGCCATATTACCGATTTTTGCCTCGCTACATACTGGCTACTGTGTGGGGAAAAAAAAGTTTAAAGTGCATCTATCATTTTAATGTGAGTATGTATGTATGTGTGTGTATTTTTCTTTGATACCATGCTGCAAAATATTCCCACAAATTTAAGCCATTGATTGGAAACAAGATTTGTTATTTTGCACACGCCCCAAAAAAAGTAATTTTCTAACAAATTAATTCAAGACCATGTTAAAAAAATAACACCCCACTGAAAGTCTTAAAAGCAAAGTTAAATAAACCTAGTCAGTGCCAGAGGCACAAAAGACCACTATGAAAATGGAAGAGGCCCTGGAAGAACCGGAGGCACTGCACTTAGAAGAGAACCGGAGGCACCTAGAGGAGGACCAGAGGACTAGCGAAAAGCTATTCAGTCACAGGTATGTCTCATTCATTGAATAGGTGTCTAGCAGACAGTTGACTATAAGAGGGCGTTACTTAGCATGAAGTGGGAAGGGGTTTTTTTTGTTATCAGCAATGGCACCACATAGAAGAGAAATGTCACAAGACCTAAGAAAGGAAAAAATAATTTTACACAAAGGTGAAGGCTACAAGAAGATCAGCAAAGCTTTACATATCTGTCAGAATACTGCAGCCAAGGTGAAACAAAAATTTAAGAAAGATGAAACTGCAACAGTCTCACAGAGACATCCAGGTCAACTACGGACGTCAACACCTAAACAGGAGATTCTTCTGATGAAGAAAATTGGGATTGCAAGTTCACTGAAGTTAGCTGAAAGAAACCCTAACAGTGACTCAAGGCCAGGGGTTAATTCATTCCCTGCACAAATATAATATACCGACAGGAAGAAGTGCTGAATGCAAAATATATACATTTTATATTTGATATATATTAGATCCCTTTAAAATCTAAAAATAGGTAAAAAAAAATGGCAAAATATGCAGACTCATGAAAAAGATGGTGGGTGAGTTAAAGCAATACAAACATGAGTGTAGCTCACATATATGGAGAATAACAGCATGGAATCAAGATGAAGTGTCATCAGTAAAAATACTTGCATTAAATGCAACCAATGTTGGGTAAGATAATGCTAATACACAGGGTGAAAGAATCAATGGAGTAAATCTCGATGGACAAAATCAAAAACACCCAGATGGAGTACAGATTCCAAGAATGCTTATAAGGGCAGGATAAAGTGGAATAGAGTACATAGGATAAAGTGCCATGGCTCACCCACCATCCACTCAACATCCGTTTCACAACTGCTTTGTCCAGGGTGGATGGTGCGCACACCGATGCAGATATGGTCAGAGGCATTGTCTCCCTGCACTACTACTCTGTAGGCCGCAGGTTGCTATAGGGGAGCTGTACATGGAGGTTTTCAGGACACATTATTAAATATTAAGTGGGCACTCAGGTGAAGTGGGTGACTATCAAAGTGACACATTGGTTATTATTACTTTCTAGTGGCAAAGTGGGCACTGTTTTCTAGGGCACATGAATAGGGCATTTATATAGTGTAGGGGTCAGTTTTACCATCTAGAGAGCACAAAGGAAGCATTTTACTTTCTAATAGGCATAGTGGTGGGTATTATTATGTGGAGCACTAAGAGGAGCCCTATTTTTGTACCACGCAGCAGGTGCAGTAATAGGGATATATATGGCAGCAGCGGCTCAGCATTGGGATGACCGCAGGATAAGGAGTTAGGAAGGTTGGTAATAGATAGGGATGATGCAGTAAATGTGAGACGTTAAATGTTTCTTTATTGTAAACTCTGCAGATGAGTCCTGGGTGGAGAAGTTGTCATGTCGGTCTGGGCAAGATGGAAAAGATGAGAAAAGTTAACAACTTCATCAAAAAGAATGCCAGCTGTAAGTCACTATATATAACTGTACTGTAATCACTTGTATATTCTGCAGGACTGGTATCTACCACCATATGGTCATCATATGGCAGTAATATCTGTGTTGATTTTTGTATGGTGATTTATTTTCTTAACAGCATAGTCATCTGCTGGGGTTCCTCTATACCCACAATTGGGGTGCAGTTGTAAACATGGTTACCTGGTTAGGGGCCCACTCAGTTTTGTATAGTAAAAACAGGTCCCTGTAGGAGATATTGCTCTAAGAAATATTTAAGAATCTGTGGGACAGTTTTGGAGAAAACTTTATTTCTGTTCCTATGCAGATGAGATGCTCCGAGCACCACAGTCATGGCTGACCAAGTTTTGTCAGTTAGTGGTACACCTGCTGCATTAGCAGTGCAGGTTTCACCACTTGAATCAAATTGTCTTAATAAAAGCTGTTCTGCGCCTGGGAAAATAAACCTCTGAATCATTCTGATCTAAATGGCTCCGGGAATTAATGTCCTTGGGGTCATCCTAGGAAATGTGAGCCCTGCACGATTGTCTAGTTTGTCACTCCCTGATATCACAACTGATTTTAAACTCATTAGGCGACTAATGAACTCAGTCCAGGGGTCACTATACTGCAACACAATTGACCAAAATATAATGGTTAATAAATTAGAAATTGTCAAAAAATGGATTCTGGAAAAATTCATAATTGTGCCAGTCTATGAAGCACAATAATAATGACTGGAAGGAAGGTGTCATTCGTCTGAACATGTAAGAGCCCCTTACATTATGAGATTGCCTTGTGGTAACCCCTGGTCAATTTCATTCTGTTTTCTCATGCAAAAATGTTTGCAGTTTTGCAAAAAATTAAAAGGGGTTGTCTGAGGGTAACATATTACAGATCTAAGACCTGTGTGGAGTGGCATCACTAGAGTCTGATAAGCCGCGGTGCAAGATTTGGACCGAGCCCCACCATCCTGATTAGTATTGAGCGAATTTGTTCGGAATTTCAAATTCTGGTTCGTGTTCGGGGTTCCGGCTTGTTCGCGGCGAAAAATCGGCTCCACCCATGAACATCCCTGATTTGCCACGCTGTCACGCAGATGTTATCTGCATGGCAAATCAGGGATGTTCATGGGCGGAGCCGATTTTTCACCGCGAACCCGAGCACGAACCCGAATTTGAAATGCCAAACAAATTCGCTCAACACTAATCTTGATTGAATAAATATACAGTGCCTACAAGTAGTATTCAACCCCCTGCAGATTTAGCTGGTTGACACATGCGGAATTAACTTGGCATTGTGACATTTGTACTGTAGATCAGCCTGGAAGTGGGAAATGCACTGCAGCAAATTTTTTTTTTTTTTTTTTTTTTTTTTTTTTTTTTAAACGTAAAAAGTTAATTCAGAGTGTCATTTATTATTCAACCCCTCAAACCACAAGAATTCTGTTTGGTCCCCCTAAAGTATTAAGAAGTAGTTCAGGCACCAAGAATAATGAGCTTCACATGTGTGGATTAAAGATCTCTTTTGCCAACCTTTTCTGACTATTTAAGACCCTCCCCAAACTTGTGAACAGCACTCAGACATGGTCAACATGGGAAAGACAAAGGAGCATTCCAAGGCCATCAGAGACCAGATCGTGGAGGGTCACAAGGCTGGCAAGGGGTACAAAACCCTTTCCAAGGAGTTGGGCCTACCTGTCTCCACTGTTGGGAGCATCATCCGTAAGTGGAAGGCTTATGGAACTACTGTTAGCCTTCCACAGCCAGGACAGCCTTTGAAAGTGTCCTCCCGTGCCGAGGCCAGGCTTGTCCGAAGAGTGAAGGCTAACCCAAGGACAACAAGGAAGGAGCTCCGGGAAGATCTCATGGCAGTGGGAACATTGGTTTCAGTCAATACCATAAGTAACGTACTCCACCGCAATGGTCTCCGTTCCAGACGATCCCGTAAGGTACCTTTACTTTCAAAGCGTCATGTCAAGGCTCGTCTACAGTTTGCTCATGATCACTTGGAGGACTCTGAGACAGACTGGTTCAAGGTTCTATGGTCTGATGAGACCAAGATCGAGATCTTTGGTGCCAACCACACACGTGACGTTTGGAGACTGGATGGCACTGCATACGACCCCAAGAATACCATCCCTACAGTCAAGCATGGTGGTGACAGCATCATGCTGTGGGGCTGTTTCTCTGCCAAGGGGCCTGGCCATCTGGTCCGCATCCATGGGAAGATGGATAGCACGGCCTACCTGGAGATTTTGGCCAAGAACCTCCGCTCCTCCATCAAGGATCTTAAGATGGCCTGGTTCAATAGGGAAAGAGTCAAGGTGTTGGAGTGGCCTAGTCAGTCTCCTGACCTTAACCCAATTGAAAACTTGTGGAAGGAGCTCAAGAATGAAGTCCACATGAGACACCCAAAGAACCTAGATAACTTGGAGAAGATCTGCATGGAGGAGTGGGCCAAGATAACTCCACAGACCTGTGCCGGCCTGATCAGGTCTTATAAAAGACGATTATTAGCTGTAATTGCAAACAAGGGTTATTCCACAAAATATTAGACATAGGGGTTGTATAATAATTGACCCACACTTTTATGTTTAAAATTTAATAAAATTCAACTGAGCAACATAACTTTTTGGTTTGTAAGATTTATGCTTCTGTTCATAAAACCTACTCTCGTTTGCAGTTTGAAGGCTCTAACTTATTTGCATCTTATCAAACCAGCTAAATCTGCAGGGGGTTGAATACTACTTGTAGGCACTGTATATATGCACCCTCCATTCTGGTATATACAGTATGTCCCTCATCCTGGTCCCATCTTAGTATATATATTGCTCATTCTGTTATATGTCCCTTATCCTGGTATATGTCCCCCGTTCTGTCACTGTTCTTTAATGTAAAGAAAAAAAATAAACCATTATACTCACCAGGAACATACATTGAAGTCATGGGGCTCCATAGCAGAAGTATAATGCGCCCCCCATAGTCCTCCATATAGAATAATGCACAGCCCTTAATCATCCATAATGTATAATGCACCCCATAGTCATCCATAAAGCATAATGCGCCCCCATAGTCATCCATACAGTATAATGCACTCCACCCCATAGTCGTCCATAAAGTATAATGCACTGTAACCCATAGTCATCCATGTACTAGTATGGGCACTGATGTAAAATAAATAAATACTCATTTCCCATCGTGCGGCGTCCTCTTGTGAAGTCGTCAGCTGACTTCGGCATGCGTTGGGAGCGTATGATGTCACTGCAATGCGCCCCGTCACGTGCACACATATAGTAGCTGCTGACCTCTGATTGGCCAGCAGCTTGTATAGTCGCGCAGGGCCCTATATGTCTGTGCGCGACAATACACTTCAACTGGATGTGTGTCCGAAGATGCACATCCAGCTAAAGTTTCTGCTGGCATCGGCCGGCCCAGTCGCAGCTGCGACCACGGTCGTTACACCGTTGCTTGTGCAGATCCGGCAGCCCTAAAGTTCAACTATTATGCTGCTTCTGTGGTCGCCGGATGTAAACAATGTATGGGGCTCACTTGAATAGGAGATAAAGTGCTGGACCTAGAAGTGGCAAAAATGTTTGAAATCGCACTATTTTGGGTCCGTGCATTCATTTATGTATCCTATGATTAAGGCTATTTACTGCCAGAAACTAATCAGCTTTTAAACATGGCTGTCTGAAAGATCCATTGGTTTCAAAGATTTTCGAATAAAGATGTTTTAATTACCGCATGGTTGTGCCGCATGACTTCCTCGGTTTGCTGTGCTTCATCAGCGGGAATCGGAACTCAACGGATGCAGTTCTTTCTGTTCCTCATGCTCAGGCCAGTGTGTGCGCTTTCAATTCTCTTTTTTTATCATGGCTCCCACTGATCCCGAGAACTGGGTCTCTGAAGAGCCCCGGCTGAATGGAACAGAGGTCGATCACGCACATTACCACTCCATCCATTCTTAATATTGGAGAACCATAGATTGCAGTCCACAGCACTCAGCTGATCATCAGAGTTCCTATTAGGGCTCGTGCACATGGCCGTGTTCCCTGTCCAACTGTGATCCGACACAATATTGGATTGACCCTGGACTAGTGTTATTCTATGGGGCCGTGCACATGTATGATTTTTTTCCTCGGACTGGCATGCAACATGATTCAGAGTTGAATCTGATATTTGGATCGCACGCGCCCATGCAAGTTATGGAGTCTGTGGAAATCTTAGGACTGCACTCGGATGACATCTGAATGCAATCCGATTTACACCGACTGACAGAATCAAGAAAATGGAGAAATGTTATTTTTTTCCCCATCTTCTCATCTGAGAAAATCCGATTACACTATGATCACACTCTGATCAAACTCTGAGTGTGATTATCAGACAGATTCAGATGAGAGAGGATACTCTGGTGTGACCTAAGCCTCAGAATGAATGGAGAGGCACTGAGCATGATTGACCTCTGGTCCATCGTGAGAGCCTCGGTTCTCGGTATCCGTAGCCACGGTAGTCCGACACCCCAGCGAGTGGGGTAGGAGATAACTTTCAAACTGAAGAACACCCCTTAAATACAATTTTTCAGTGTAGTTTCTGTATCACTTTTTGTTGTACAAAAATATTTATTTGCTGAAACTAGCATACTTTTTATGCTGAAAAACTTTTTTCTAAAGTCTTGACACTTTCCCATTCTGTACCTGTCATCTCTCTTTTGTAAACACATCGTACTTGTTCTGAATAGGATTGTGCACTATGGCATGACTTGCCCCAGGTAAACTGCTTCCTTCATAATAAATAATACATGAACCATTTGTTGCAGATTGTTAGGAGTGGGAACGCTTCTTTGTGATGGTTATTTTAGTCACACACATTCTAGCAGCTGCTTTTAATTTCCATCAAAACAGCAGTAAAAGAACGGTCTGGAAGTAAAGAAATTCATGGCTGCTATTGACTTTTTGTAATCTAGATAATAACCTTTTTGATTTTTTTTTTTCTTTAACAATTATGGTTTGTTTTATGTGCATGACACTTTTATTTTGTCTTGATATATTAAAGTAAAGCACTTTTATCATGGTGATATCATTAAATGGATCACAGTTCTGTGAGGTAACAATGATTTGTATTTTCCTTTTTTTTTTTACAATCATCTTTAAGTGGATTTGCGATACACATCTTGAAGAGTACAAAAAGAAAAATCTTTACCAGACCTATTTTGACAGTGAATAATCATTTTAAAAACATCAATACAATAAGAAAATAATCAATGGCTGCTTCTTCCTGAATTTTACAAACTCCTCCTTAAGTTTGTAGTTAAAGAGGAAATTCATCAGTTCTATTATAAATGTGATTAAGTCACACATCTATATTGAAAGGGTTCTTTAATGGTGTGTTTGTGTGTATAATTGGCATATTACAAATCCAACATGTAAGTACTACATGATCTGTGACTGAAAACTAGGGCTGACACTTGGATCAATGTTCACAGGTGTGCAGCAAATCCTCCTGTAAGAGTCCTATCTGACGCCGAACCCACTCCAATTCTGGAAGTTCCATTAACTGACATTAATCTTCAAAGTCTTGGAAGAATCCCTCAATGTCTCCTTCAGCTTCATCCGAAGGCTTAAAGTCCTTGCAGGACACTTGTGAGGATTCCCTCATGGTGGGTGTTGTGGTGAATGTCTGCCTGCTTCCACAGCGAGCGGACTTTCATGATCTCTCCGAATAGCTTCCCGTTAATCCTCTATGGTGGCTTCTTCCCCCAGCAATGTGATCTCCTCCACATATCACACAACCCACTGACATTCTGGGCATTTACCCACAAGACCATCTTTCCTTCAATTGCTCTGAATAAAACAGATGGAAAGCGCTCCTTAAGCAGATAAACAGATATTTCTGAGGGAGGTGAGTGTCTTCCGCTGGGGGTTCCATCTGAATCGCGTATTTCAGAGATTTACACGGAAACCCCGCTGTAAGTGCTCAGCGTAGAGCGCAGGATAAATGTGAGCTGAGCCTTACTGTGATCTTTGGGAGGCAGAATGATCAAATCAGCAGCAGGTGAAGAATTGGTTTCATTTTTTTTTTTACGCTGTTCCTCATGCAGTATAAGTGATTAGATGACTTTATTCTTCGGTTCACTGCAATTACAGTGATACCAGATTTATATATATATTTTTTTTATGTTTGGCAGCTGTGGCACACTTAAAGACACTTTTTATTGTAAAAACTAGTTTTTGCATCTCCATATTTTAAGAGCTATAATGTTTCCATATTTCTACCGACAGAGTCATGTAAGGACTTGTTCTTTGCGGGACAAGTTAACGTTTTTATTAGTACCATTTTTGGTTACATAACATTTATTGATCGCTTTCTATTCTGATTTTTGGGTGTCAGAATGAACAAAAAGCAGCAATTCAAGAATACTTTTTTCGTGTTTTTGGTTTTTTTTTATGCCGTTCCGCGTGTGGTAAAATTGATAAGGCAGCTTTATTCTTCAGGTCAGTACGATTACAGCGATACTACTACTACTACTACTAATATTATTTTTAATTTTATCACGCCAACATATTCCGCAGCACTTTACAATTTTAGGGGGAACTTATACAGACAATACAGAATAAGCATATCTCATATCGAAAGGAGAGAGGGCCCTGCTCGCAAGCTTACAGTCTATGAGGAAGTGGGGGAGACACAAAAGGTAAAAAGTACATATATTGTATAATGCAGCCTCGATATACTATATAGGATAAATAATAATTACATGGACTGGTCGTCAGCCAGTATGTGTGCAGTCCTGACCGAGGCTATTAAGTGCATGGATGGTATGAACCTGAAATTGAAGAAGATTTTAATATAGGCCAAAACTGGGACAGATAGTGTGTTGAGGCGATACACCAGTCTAAAGAAAAGGGTTTTTAAGGTCCGCTTGAAACTGTGGATATTGGGAATTAATCGAACTGTCCTGGGTAGTGCAGTCCAAAGAATTTGCCCAGCAGGTGAGAAATCTTGGAGACGTGAGTGGGAAGTTCGGATTATGGAGGATTTTAGTTTTAAGTCATTGGCAGAAAGGAGGGCACGTGTAGGGTGGTAGACTGAGACAAGAGAGGAGATGTAGGGGGGGTACTGAAGCATGGAGCGCTTTGTCGGTAAGCGTGATAAGTTTAAATTGAACTCTACATTGGTTGCCCATCCAATATAATGACTGGCACAGGGAAGAGGCATCGGTGTAGCGGTTGGCGAGGAATATGATCCTGGCTGCTGCTTTAAGGACTGATTGGAGAGGGGAGAGTTTAGTAAGAGGGAGACCGATTGGTAGAGAGTTGCACTAGTCGAGACGAGAATGAATAAGAGCTACAGTAAGAGTTTTTGCTGAGTGAAAGGTGAGAAATGTCCTGATTCTTGAGATGTTTTTGAGGTGTAGATTACATGAATGAGCGAGTGATTTGATGTGAGGAGTGAAGGAAAGATATGAATCAAAAGTGACCCCAAGACAGCGGGCTTGTTGCTGGGGAGTAAAGGTTAGTAGAGGGAGGAAATACGAGTAGTTCAGTTTTTGACAGATTCAGTTTTAGATAGAGGGAGGATATAATGTTAGACACAGCAAAAAGACAATCACTGGTCTTTTGTAATAATGTAGGGGTGTTGTCCGGAGCAGAGGTGTATAATTGGGTGTCATCAGCATAGAGATGGTACTGAAAACGGAATCTGCTGATTGTTTGTCCAATAGGAGCGGTGTATAAGGAGAAAAGAAGGGGGCCTAGGACTGATACTTGAGGAACCCCGACAGTAAGGGGAAGGAGAGAGGAGGAGGAGCCGGCAAAAGACACAGAGAAGGAGCGGTCAGAGAGATAGGAGGAGAACCAGGAGAGAACAGTGTCCTTGAGGCCAATAGTGCGGAGCATAGTGAGGAGGAGTTGGTGATCCACAGTGTCAAATGCTGCAGAGAGATCCAGGAGAATCACCAGGGAGTAGTGACCATTAGATTTAGCTGTTAGTAGATCATTAGAGAGTTTAGTGAGGGCAGTTTCAGTAGAATGTAAAGAGCGGAAACCAGATTGCAAAGGGTCAAGAAGAGAGTTGTCTGAGAGAGCGGATTAGATGGGAATGGACCAGGCGTTCCAGGAGTTTAGAGATAAAGGGAAGATTGGAAACAGGTCTGTAGTTGGCAGTGCAGTTCTGGTCAAGGGATGGTTTTTTAAGTAATGGATATATGCTGGCGTGTTTAAAAGAAGAGGGAAAGATACCAGATGAGAGGGAGAGGGTGAAAATTTTAGTTAGGTTAGTGGTGACAGCTGGAGAAAAGGACTGAAGGAGATGTGAGGGAATAGGGTCACTGGTGCAGGTGGTAGGGCGAGAAGATGCAAGGAGCCTGATCACTTCATGACTAGTTCGAAGTCAGAAAGTGAGCAACATACAATGCGGGGGGGGGGGGGGGGGCATGCATAACATTTGGGGATTGGGAGAAAATTTCCTGTCTGATATGGTCAATTTTTTCTTTGAAATAATTGGCCAGATCGTCAGCGCTGAGGTCGGTGGTCGGGGCCTGTGCTGTTTGATTGAGGAGAGAGTGAAATGTGTCAAAGAGGCGTTTAGGATTATTGGAAAGTGAGATGATGAGGTTGTTAAAGTAGGTTTGTTTGGAGAGGTGAAGGACAGAGTTATATGTTTTCAGCATAAATTTATAATGGAGGAAATCTTTGAGCAGATTATATTTTCTCCACAGCCGTTCAGTGCACCTGGAGCACCGCTTGAGAAAACGTGTTTGAGGCGTGTACCAGGGTTGTCTATACCAAATTGTTCTTTGTGCGTGGAGGTGCGGCTTCATCCAGGGTGCATTGCATTGAAGCATTATAACGAAATATTGCTAAGTCGGGACATGAGAGGGAGAAGATTGGGGCCAATGATGATCACAACTGTTTAATAAATTTCTGGGTGTTAATGGCGTGTATATTTCTATAAGTGTGGAAAGTGGGGGTTTCTTGAGTAGAGTCACAGTCACAGTTCTTGACAGAGAATGAAAGAAGATTATGGTCAGAGAGTAGAAGGGGAGAGTTAGTAAAGTCATGTACTGAGCAAAGCTGGGAGAAGATCAGGTCCAATATGTTCCCGTCTTCATGTGAAGGAGAATTAGCAAGCTGTGAAAGGTCGAAGGAGGAGGTTAGCGATAAAAGATAAGCGGCAGATGGGGTAAGAGAATCGCCAATTGGGATGGTAAAATCTCCCATGATTAGAGTGGGGATGTCGCAGGATAGAAAATTTGGAAGCCAGGCAGCAAAGTGATCCTGGAACTGACAGGAGGGACCTTGAGGGTGATAGACAGCCGCCACTCTCAGGGAGAAGGGCCGGTAGAGTCTGAGTGTGTGGGCCTCAAAAGAAGGGAAGATAAGGGAGGGTACTGGGGGGATGACCTGAAAAGTCCATTTTGTTGAAAGAAGCAGACCAACACCTCCACCTGATCTGTTGTCAGGTCTCGTTGTATGAGAGAAGTGCAGGCCACCATATGAGAGAGCTGCAGCGGCGGTGGTGTCCGACTGCTGGATCGAGGTTTTGGTGAGAGCCAGAAGGTTGAGGGAATTAGAGAGGTAAAAGTCATGGATGTAAGAGAGTTTATTACATGCTGAGTGCGCATTCCAAAGGGCACAGTTGAATGAGACAGAAGATATGCAGGGAATATTAATGAGATTAGCAGGGTTTCTGAATGTAACAGGGAAAGAGTTAGTGTTATTATTACTGGAGGGTCTTGGATTAGGAGAAAAATCACCTGCGACTAAGAGAAGGAAGATACAGAGAGTGAGCAGATGGCTGAGTGATTTGTGAGAGCATTTCCAGTGTTGTATGGTGGGAATGAATGGATCTGTGTGGTATAACATTGTGAAGAGAGCATGACCGCTGTATATAGGAGAAGAGAGGAGAGAGGGGTTAATATGGATGAAGTGTGCAGAATTTGTGGGAGAACGGTGACTGTGGATGATTGTAGCAGCCAGAACGTAAATGGCACAAATACAAATGGTGAATACTGTTTGCAAAACAGATGACCTGGAAGCAAGTTTGTTTATATATCTGTAAGAAGAGAAGAAAGATGAATATTACTACGTTTTTATAAATTTTTTTATGTTTTTACGCTTTTACACAATAGAAACTTTTGTAGAAAAAATAATTATTTTTGCATCGCTTTATTCTGAGAGCTATAACTTTTTTATTTTTCCACTGATGGAGATGTATGGAAGCTTGTTGTTTGCGGGACAAAACTACATTTTCATGGATACCATTTTTATTTACTTTTGTCTTTTTGATCGCATTTTATTCCAATTTTTGCTCGGCGGTACAATGAAAAAGCATATTATTTTTGCCTTGTTTTTTTATGGTGTTCAACGAAGGGGTTGAGTAAACTAGTATGACAGTTTTATAGGGCGGGTCGTTCCAGACACGGAGACACTAAACGAGTACTTTTTTTGCTTATTTTTTTTTTCTACATAAAAATACAAATTCATGGGTATAATATAAATATACAGGTGCATCTCACTAAATTAGAATATCATCAAAAAGTTTATTTATTTCAGTTCTTCAATGCAAATAGTGAAACTCATATATTATATAGAGTCATTGCAAACAGAGTGATCTATTTCAAGTGTTTATTTCTGTTAATGTTGATGATTATGGCTTACAGACAATGAAACCACCAACGTCATTATCTCAGTAAATTAGAATACTTTAGAACAGCTTGAAAAATGTTTTTAAAATCCAAAATGTTGGTCTACTGAAATATATGTTCCGCAAATGCACTCAATACTTGGTCGGGGCTCCTTTTGCATCAATTACTGCATCAATTACTGCATCAATGTGGCGTGGCATGAAGGCGATCAGCCTGTGGCACTGCTGAGGTGTTATGGAAGCCCAGGTTGCTTTGATAGCAGCCTTCAGCTCATCTGCATTGTTGGGTCTGGTGTCTCTCATCTTCCTCTTGACAATACCCCATAATTTCTCTATGGGGTTAAGGTCAGGCAAGTTTGCTGGCCAATCAAGCACAATGATACTATTGTTTTTAAACCAGGTATTGGTACTTTTGGCAGTGTGGACAGGTGCAAAGTCCTGCTGGAGAATGAAATTTCCATCTCCAAAATGCTTGTCAGCAGAGGGAAACATGAAGTGCTCTAAAATTTCCTGGTAGACGGCTGCGCTGACTTTGGTCATGTTAAAACACAGTGGACCTACACCAGCAGATGACATGGCTCCCCAAACCATCACTGATTGTGGAAACTTCACACTAGACCTCCAGCAGCTTGGATTATGTGCCTCTCCACTCTTCCTCCAGACTCTGGGAACTTGATTTCCAAATGAAAATTGGAACTCTGGCACCTTGTGGAATGTGTCAGTGGCTGCCTTCTGGACATCTGTCAAGTCAGCAGTCCTCCCCATGATTGTGGAGCCTACTGAAACAGACTACGGGACCTTTTTAAACGCTTAGGAAGTCTTTGCAGGTGTTTTTTGTTAATTATTCTAATTTACTGAGATAATGACTTTTGTGTTTTCATTGGCTGTAAGCCATAATCATCAACATTAACAGAAATAAACACTTGAAATAGATCACTCTTTGTGATGACTCTATATAATGAGTTTCCCTTTTTGTATTGAAGAACTGAAATTTAACTTTTTGATGATATTTTAATTTAGTGAGATACACCTTTGTATGTACGTATGTTTATATATGTGTAATAAATATATATATATATATATATATATATATATATATATATATATATATATATATATATATATATATATATATACACACTGCTCAAAAAAATAAAGGGAACACTCAAATAACACATCCTAGATCTGAATGAATGAAATATTCTCATTGAATACTTTCTGTACAAAGTTGAATGTGCTGACAACAAAATCACACAAAAATCATCAATGGAAATCAAATTTATTAACCAATGGAGGCCTGGATTTGGAGTCACCCCCAAAATTAAAGTGGAAAAACACACTACATGCTGATCCTACTTTGATGTAATGTCCTTAAAACAAGTCAAAATGAGGCTCAGTATTGTGTATGGCCTCCACGTGCCTGTGTGACCTCCCTACAACGCCTGGGCATGCTCCTGATGAGGTTGTGGTTGGTCTCCTGTGGGATCTCCTCCCAGACCTGGACTAAAGCATCCTCCAACTCCTGGACAGTCTGTGGTGCAACGTGACGTTGGTGGATGGAGCGAGACATGATGTCCCAGATGTGCTCAATCAGATTCAAGTCTGGGGAACGGGTGGGCCAATCCATAGCTTCAATGCCTTCATCTTGCAGCAACTGATGACACACTCCAGCCACATGAGGTCTGGCATTGTCCTGCATTAGGAGGAACCCAGGGCCAACCACACCAGCATATGGTCTCACAAGGGGTCTGAGGATATCATTTCGGTACCTAATGGCAGTCAGGCTACCTCTGGCAAGCACATGGAGGGCTGTGCGGCCCTCCAAAGAAATGCTACCATTACTGACCCACTGCCAAACCGGTCATGCTGTAGGATGTTGCAGGCAGCAGATCGCTCTCCACGGCGTCTCCAGACTTTGTCACATGTGCTCAATCTGAACCTGTTTTCTTCTGTGAAGAGCACAGGGCGCCAGTGGCGACTTTGCCAATCCTGGTGTTCTGTGGCAAATGCCAAGCGTCCTGCACGGTGTTGGGCTGTGAGCACAACCCCCATCTGTGGACGTCGGGACCTCATACCACCCTCATGAAGTCAGTTTCTAACCGTTTGTGCCGACACATGCACATTTGTGGCCTGCTGGAAGTCATTTTGCAGAGCTCTGGCAGTGCTCCTCCTGTTCCCCCTTGCACATAGGCGGAGGTAGTGGTCCTGCTGCTGGGTTGTTGCCCTCCTACGGCCCCCTCCACGTCTCCTGGTGTACTGGCCTGTCTCCAGGCACCCCATCACTCTCCTTCTTGGTCAAATAGCCCTTACACAGCCTGGAGGTGTGTTTGGGGTCATTGTCCTGTTGAAAAATAAATGATGGTCCAACTAAACGCAAACCAGATGCAATAGCATGCCGCTGCAAGATGCTGTGGTAGCCATGCTGGTTCAGTATGTCTTCAATTTTGAATAAATCCCCAACAGTGTCACCAGCAAAGCACCCCCACACCATCACACCTCCTCCTCCATGCTTCACGGTGGGAACCAGGCATGTAGAGTCCATCTGCTCACCTTTTCTGCGTCGCACAAAGACACGGTGGTTGGAAGCAAAGATCTCAAATTTGGACTCATCAGACCAAAGCACAGATTTCCACTGGTCTAATGTCCATTCCTTGTGTTCTTTAGCCCAAACAAGTCTCTTCTGCTTGTTGCCTGTCCTTAGCAGTGGTTTCCTAGCAGCTATTGAACCATGAAAGCCTGCTGTACAAAGTTTCCTCTTAACCGGTTCCCGACCGCCCACTGTACATAAACGTCGGCGCTGCCTGGGCTCTGTGCAGCGCCAACGTTTAAAAACTGTGGGTGGTCCCGCAGCGCTCAGGACCCCCAGGGTCCTGCAAGCGCTGCGTTTCCGGTGCAGAGCGATAGCTCTGATAGGGGACATCATCGGGACCTGATTGGATAGCAATGATGTTAACCCTTTGCTATCTTCTATATGCCACGATCTATAGTGATCGCGGCATATAGAAGATAGTGAGGAGAGGGGGTCGTCAACTTACTTCTCCGACGGCCCCCGATAGCTTCCAGGACCTTCCGTTGCTATGGCAGCTGGAGGTCACATGACCGCCTCCAGATCTGCGATATATGGTGTCCTGCTAGGCTCAGCCTGCAGCTGAAGCCTGGTAGGACAAACTGACTGTGAAACAGTCAGCAAAGATGTAATGTAATGTAAATACATGTCTATTACATTGCATGACATCAGTGATTAGAAAAATAAAAATTAATGTCCCATACAGGGACTAAGTAAAAATGTAAAAAAAATGTTTTCAAACTGTTAAAAAAAAATCACAAAATAAAAATAAATAAATAAAATATTGAACCAATAAATCTGTATATTTATGCAAAAACAAAAGTACACACATTTCGTATCGCCGCGTCCGAAACAACCCGATCTATAAAACTGTCACACTATTTAACTCCTTCTGTGCACACAGTAATAAAAATAAATAAAAAACGGAGCAAAAAACTATGCTTTTTCATCATATCGCCAGACAAAAAGGGGAAAAAAATGCGATCAAATAGCAAAATGGAAATAAAAATGGTACCGCTGAAAACGTCATCTTGTTCCGCAAAAAAAAAGCCGCCATACAGCTCCATCAGCTGAAAAATAAAAAAGTTATAGCGCTCAGAATAAAGCGATGCAAAAGAATATTTTTTATATAAAATTGTTTTATTGTGTAAAAGCGCCAAAACATAAAAAAGATATACAGTAAGTGTAGTATCGCTGTAAACGTACTGACCCGAAGAATAATGCTGCCTGATCACTTTTACCACACGCAGAACGGCATAAAAAAAAACATCAAAAAACAATTCCTGAATTGTTGGTTTTTGTTCATTTTACCTCCCAAAAAACGGAATATAAAGCGATCAAAAAATGTCACGTACCCCAAAATGGTACCAATAAAAATGTCAACTCGTCCCGCAAAAAACAAGCCGTCACATGACTGATTCGGTCGAAATATGGAAAAATTATAGCTCTCAAAATATGGCGATGCAAAAACTAGATTTTGCAAAAAAAAGCGTCTTAGTGTGTGACAGCTGTCAGTCATAAAAACCCGATATAAATCTGGTATCTCTGTAATCGCACCAACCCGAAGAATAAAGTAATCTCATCACTTATACCGCACGAGGAACGGCGTAAAAAATAAATAAAACCAATTCTTCACCTGCTACTGATTTGTTTATTATGTCTCCCAAAGATCGCAGTAAGGCTCTGCTCACATTTATCCTGCGCTTTGCGCTGAGCACTTACACCAGAGTTTCCGTGTAAATCTCTGAAATACGTGATTCAGCCAGAACCCATGACGGAAGATTCCCTGTAATGAGGCAGATATAGGCCACTGTGGATGCCGTCTGGCCTGTGATCCCATGGTGTCATTTGGTTTAGGCGTGCATAAAAGTGCAGTTGGACACCGCTAAACAGAGGCCAGACGGAGTCCAGAGTAACTCTGCTGCCTTATTACAGTGAATGGATCCCGCAGGGGTTTCATCTGAATTACATCACTTGGAAATTTAGATGGAAACCCCGATGTAAGTGCTCAGCCTAGAGCGCCGGATAAATGTTACGTAAAATGTTCCCAATAAAAGCTTCAACTCAGTCCTCAAAAAAAGCTAGTCCCCACTCAGGTCCGCCATCTGTTAAAAATATAAGGGACTTCCAAGTTACTGGTAGCATAAAGGCTCTGGAAAAGCGAAATGGCCCTTGCCCCCCAAAAGAAATTCAGAAAATTTTGTGCTCCCAAATCCAAATGCCTATTCTGCAATAATTTGTTCTCCAATTGTCAAATAGCGCTCCGTCCCCCCCAGATTTCGCCGTATGGCTAAGCGGTACGATACAGCCACATATGGGGTATTGCCATTTTTAGAAGAAATTGTGTGACACATTTCGGCACCATTTTTACCCATTGCCCTGTGTGAAAATGTAAAATCTGAGGGTAAAACATTTTTTTGTGGTAAAAATATAATTATGCTTTTTTCACTGCCCAATGGTTTAAATTTAAAAATTAAAAAATACTCACTACTTCCCTAGATGAATTCCTTGAGAGGTGTAGTTTACAAAATCGGGTCACTTGTGGGGGTTTCTGCTGTTTCGGCATGTCAGCGACTCTTCAAATGTGACATGGTGTCTGCAACCTATCCCAGCCAACATAGCGCTCCTTTCTCTTCCGAACCCTGCCGTACACCAAAGCAGTGGTTTTCCCCCACATATGGGGTATCGGCGTGTTCAGGAGAAATTGCACAACAAATTTCATGGTGCAATTTATCCTATTACCCTTATGATAATGCAAAATTAAGGGATGAAAAACTTTTTGTGGGAAAAATGTGAAAATTTTATTTTTACGGCTCAATATTATAAACTTCTGTGAAGCACCTGGGGGTGCAATGTGCTCACCACACATCTAGATAAGTTTCCTAAGGGGTCTAGTTTCCAAAATGGTGGCACTTGTGGGGGGTTTCCACTGTTTAGGCACATCAGGGGCTCTCCAAACGCAACATGGCGTCTGCTAATTATTCAAACTAATTTTACATTCAAAAAGTCTAATGGCGCTCCTTCCCTTCCGAACCCTGCAGTGCGCCCAAACAGTAGTTTTCCCTCACATATGGGGTATCACCGCGCTCATGAGAAATTGCACTACAAATTGTGTATTCCATTTTTTCCTGTTACCCTTGTGAAAATAAAAAAATTGGGTCTAAAGTAACATTTTTGTGAAAAAAAGTTAAATGTTCATTGCTTTCTTCCACGTTCCAAAAATTCCCGTGAAACACCTGAAGGGTTAATAAACTTCTTGAATGTGGTTTTGAGCACCTTGAGGGGTGCAGTTTTAAGAATGGTGTCATTTTTGGGTATTTTCTGTCATAAAGGCCCCTCAAAGTCACTTCAAATAAGATATGGTCCCTAAAAAAATGTTTATGTAAATTTTGTTGGAAAAATGAGAAATCGCTGGTCAACTTTTAACCCTTATAGCTTCCTAACAAAAAAAAATTTTGGTTTCAAAATTGTGCTGATGTAAAGTAGACATGTGGAAAATGTTATTTATTAACTATTTTGTGTGACAAATCTCTCTGATTTAAGGGCACGAAAATTCAAAGTTTGAAAATTGCAAAATTTTCAAAATTCTCACCAAATTTCCGATTTTTTCACAAATAAACGCAAGTGATATCGAAGAAATTTTACCACTATCATGAAGTAAAACATGTCACGAAAAAAGAATCTCAGAATCAGGGGAATACGTTGAAGCGTTCCAGAGTAATTACTTCATAAAGTGACAGTGGTCAGAACTGAATAAATTGGCCCGGTCACGAAGGCAAAAACAGGCTCTGGCGCGAAGTGGTTAACAATTGTTGAAGAGATGTGTCTGCTGCTAGAACTCTATGTGGCATTGACCTGGTCTCTAATCTGAGCTGCTGTTAACCTGCAATTTCTGAGGCTGGTGACTCGAATAAACTTATCCTCGGAAGCAGAGGTGACTCTTGGTCTTCCTTTCCTTGGGGACACATTCAAAGTTTGCTCAATTTTTCGGACTGACTGACCTTCATTTCTTAAAGTAATGATGGCCACTCGTTTTTCTTTACTTAGCTGCTCTTTTCTTGCCATAATACAAATTCTAACAGTCTATTCAGTAGGACTATCAGCTCTGTATCCACCTGACATCTGCACAACACAACTGATGGTCCCATCCCCATTTATAAGGCAAGAAATCCCACTTATTAAACCTGACAGGGCACACCTGCGAAGTGAAAACCATTTCCGGTGACTACCTCTTGAAGCTCATCAAGAGAATGCCAAGAGTGTGCAAAGCAGTCATCAAAGCAAAAGGTGGCTACTTTGAAGAACCTAGAATACTTTTTTTTTTAAGTATATAATTCCACATGTGTTAATTCATAGTTTTGATGCCTTCAGTGTGAATGTACAATTTTCCTAGTCATGAAAACACAGAAAAATCTTTAAATGAGAAGGTGTATCCAAACTTTTGGTCTATACTGTACCCTCTGCAAAAACGTATCCATTGTAAGGTATTTTCAATAAAGGAAATTGGATTGATCTCACCCAATACTGTGGCATCCACAGGATAGAGCTTTCCTGGGTGAGTAACGTTTCATCGTTCCATTGAATCATCAGGGGTGTTTGGTTCTTTTATGAATAGATTAAGGGCGATCTCCGCACATAGGGTCCCCTCAGGAAGCGCTGCTGTACTTCCATACACAACACAATCCACTATACCCAGACCAATAATACCACATTCAAGGAACAAATACCACCACATCATGACCAGACCACATCTTACCACCACATAGTGACCTAATAATACCACATTCAGGGGATAGATACCGCCACACCCAAACCAGACCACATATTACCATCACATAGTGACGTAATAACACCACATACAAGGAACAAATACTGCCACACCATGACCAGACCACGTATTACCACCACAGTGACCGAATAATACCACATACAGGGGATAAATACCGTCATACCATGACCAGATCACATATTACCACAACATAGTGACCGAATAATACCACATACAGGGGATAAATACTGTCACACCATGACCAGATCATATTTTACCGCCACATAGTGACAGAATACTACAATACTGATCATTAGTAAAACCACAATACTAATACCACTAATATTACCACTGGTGACATTATACACAGGAGTTCTGCATATAGTGTTAGTGTACAGGTAATACAGTGATCACCAGTGACAATACAGTATGTACAGAGCTCCTGTGTATAATGTCACTGGTGATCACTGCATTACCTGTACACTGACACTGTATACAGGGCTCCTGTGTATACAGTATACATCTAATACAGTTGTCACCAGTGCCATTATACACAGATGCTCTGTATATAGTGTCAGAAAACAGGTAATACAGGGATCACCAGTAATATTATACACAGGAGCCCTGTATATAATGTCAGTGCACAGGTAACACAGTGATCACCAGTGGCATTATACACAGGAGCTCTGTATATAATGTCAGTGTACAGGTAATACAAAGATCACCAGTGACATTATACACACGAGCTGTGTACAGTGTATAGCATAACTGTACAGGTAATACAGGGATCACCAATGACAGTATACACAGGAGAACTATATATAGTATCAGTGTACAGGTAATAAAGGGATCACCAGTGACATTATACACAGGAGCTCTGTATATAGTGTAAGTGTACATGTAACACACTGACTCACCAGTGACGTCTCTAGATGAAGTCCTTCATCTTCGCTTTTCTTGTTCATCCAGCACAGACTGCCATCACTTCTTACAGCCAGGACTTGTCTCTGGATATAATAACACAGGCATCAATAGCTGATCGCGTCTAGAGCACATCCCCCCCACCCCCGCGACTTCTACACTACATTACATAAAGAAAAAAAGCAACATGGTGCCGCCCTGCACAATGAAAGGCCCTCCCTTTTGTCGTCTTCCCCATGGAAAACAATATCCTCAAAAGTAAGGCTACGTTCCCATGATGCAGAATTGAAGCAGAAAATTTCCGCAGCGTTTCTGCATGTTCTTGGCAGTAAAAACGCTTGCGGATTTTACACTCGTTTTTGCCGCGTTTTTGCAACAATTCTACATGCGGATTTGACTTGCGTTTTTCAAATGCATTGTGACCTCAAATCCGCATGCAGAAACGCACAAATAATGGACATGCTGTGGATTTTTCCGCAAGGAAAATCCGCTGGGAGAAAATTCCGCAGCATGGGCACAGAACATGCAGATTTTCATTGGGGATCATGGGGCACGGATTAGCAAGCATTTTGCAGGCGTTTACGCTGCGGAAATTCCGCATAAAAAACGCTTGAAAAACGCATAGTGGGCACACAGCCTAAATTAAATTACAGCAGTAATAATGTCCCCTGAGTGGCCCCTACAGTAATTATATCCCCCACTTGCCACCATAAACTAAACCAATAATGTATGTTACTCATCCTGATTCCCATACAGTAATTATGTCACCCCTTTATTTAATAAGGTCTCAGATCCTGGACCCCTTTATTTAATGCTCCCATCCTGGACCCCTATGTCCACTTTAATAAGGTCTCCATTCTGAGCCTCTTTATTTAATAGTGTCCCCATCCTGGACTTCTTTATTTAATAGTGTCCCAGATCCTGAGCCCCTTTATTTAGTAATGTCCCCAACCTGGGCCCTTTGATTAGCAATGTCCCCATCCTGGGCCCCTTTAATTAACAATGTCACCATTTTGAGCCCCTTTACTTAGCAATGTCCAAATCCTGGGCCCCTTTAATTAGTAATGTTCCCATCCTGGGCCCCTTTAATTAGCAATGACCCCATCCTAAGCCCCTTTGACACCCCGTACTGGGCTTTGTTGCTTTCATCCTGAGCCTGTGTCAGCCCCCATGTCCTCTACCTTGTCCCGTCTCAGAGGGTGGGGGATGGGGGGATAAAAATGTCCCCATACTGGGCCCTTTAATTAGTAATGTCCCCATCCTGAGCCTTTTTATTTAGCAATGTCCCCATCCTGTGCCCCTTAAATTAGCAATGTCCCCATCCTGGGCCCCTTTACTTAGCAATGTTCCCATCATGGGCACCTTTAACTAGTAATATCCCCATCCTGAGCCCTTTTAACCATTTATGTGCCCATCCTGGACCCCTTTAATTAGTAATGTTTCCACCCTGGGCCTCTTTAATTGGTAATTTCCCAATCCTGGGCCCCTTTAATTAGCAATGTCCCCATCCTAAGCCCTATGACACTCCGTACTGGGCTTTGTTGCCTTCATCCTGAGCCCCTCTGTCAGCCCCCATGTCCTCTACCCTGTCCCATCACAGAGGGTGGGGGATGGGGAGGTAAAAAAATACTTCTTACCTTCCTGCGCTCCCCTGTGTCCTCTTGTGGCTTCATATTTAGCGCTGTTGTTAAAATAGCCACCAACTGCAGCTGTGACAGGGCGCTCTGCTCCGTTACAGGCCGCGCTCTGACATCACATAGGCCGGCGACTTTTCAATGTTCCTGCTATCAGAGACCGCAAGCTGACAAGTACACCCTCTGATAGGCCGCGGCCATTTAATGTCACTGCTATGTTACATTGGCGTGCGGCCTGTCACAGCTGCAGCCGCCATTCATCTTGATGTGCTTCGTTGCGGCAGGTCAGGTAAGAACCCTGGGTGCCCGCGTCCCAGCCTGCGATTTTAAAGGGCCCTTGCCCTGAAAAACTTTTTTTTTTTTCCGTTTTTATTTTTCTTCTCTCCTTCTCTTGGGCCCACTGGGCATTCCATCGGTACCCTGCCAGGACAGTCAGACCCTGCCTGTATGTGAATAACTCCATTAAATTCCATGGGCTCTTGTGCTATGCGTCTTTAAAACAACACACAAACGAGAAATAAGGGCATATTCACCAGACCCTAAGTGCTTCCTTACTGTTCTCACTTCCATAACAGCAGAGACCTGATTTTTCATTTGAGCTTTAATTTTCATGCATTTCAGCAGCTGTTGCCCATAAGCCCATTGGTAGCTCGCTGAGAATCAGATTCATTGTTAATGTGGAGAACAAACAGATTCTGCCACATGAGTGACAAAATAACCGTCACATGCCAAAACACATAGTACAAACACTTGACCCAGAATGTTTTATTTAAAGGAAGTCGAGTCGCATAGTCCCTTTGGGTACATGATTTACCAGACTCAGTTTTGTTAGACAAGGGAATGAACTCAGTCTGACCTGTACATCATAGAATATTAAAATGTCAGGAACATAATCCTAGTTCGGTAAGGATTAATAATTTTGAGTGCTTTTGCAACAATTAGTTTTTTACACTAAGGCAATTATTTGTAAGCTTATTTTAAAAATTAAATTTCAAGACTTTTATCATATACATTGCGCTCATTGTTCTTCTCATCAAGTACAAACCACCTTGTTACCTTTTTTTTTTCAAATGGAAAGTAGAGGGACCTATTCTGATAGAGACATGGACTAAACTGGGTTAGTCTTAAAGGGGTTGTCCAGTCAAAAGTGATAAGTCTGCAGTCAGTCTGTGTGACTGCAGACTTATGAATCCCCTCAGCGCAGGCATTGTGCGCTGCGGAGATTCGCCAGTATGAGACCCGGGACCGGAGGGTACGTATAAATTATACATGCCTGTGGGCGCAGTCTCGCTCTCCATAGACTTGTATGGAGCGAGGCCACGCCCGATCTAGTGACGTGGACGTCCAGTGGGTGCGTCCAACTAGAAGGCACAGCCTTGCTCAATACAAGTGTAATGAGAGCGCAAAGCTGCGCCCACTGGCCGGAGGTATATATAACACGTACCCTCCGTTACCGGGTCTCATACCGGAGAATCCCTGCAGCGCAAATGTGGCGCCCCTGAGGGTTCAGTCGCCACAGGGGTACTGCACCTCAGATTGAGGTGTGGTATCTCCTCTTCCAGGTAAGGATGGAACATCTCATAGGACCCCACTTCACCACTCAACACTATACCACTACTGTCCTGTAGGGGGTCTAAATGCACCAGGGTGCTGCCCCGGCCAGGGATAGAGGAGATGGGGGGAACCAAAGATAGGGGAAAACAAGTAGTGGGTGAGGGTGGAGGAAACACTTACAGGAAGTACATACAGTATCATATATAATATACGGCCATCTTATGTTCAAGGTCTTTTGATTGTGGTCTTCTGTCAGGGTCCAGCAAGAGTCTGTAACTGGCTGAAGATTCACAGTCCTCGTTCTCTGGTCTTGAGATGAGGAGCGGGTCAGAGTTAACCAGTGTCTCTGCCCGGTCAGGGTCCTGTGCTAATAAGGCCTTGGAGGGTAGCAGAGGCAAAAGGATCCCAGGGGGATACGGACGGAGCAGAGTCGCCACCTGTATTCTTCACTCTGGCCTAGCCAGAGGGATTCCTGCTGCAAAAGGGGTAACCGGCCCCCAATATCTGACTTTGTCACTTCACGGCTCAGTCAGAAAAGCCCGGAGGCTTAGTGGATCCCAGGGGGATACGGACGGAGCGGAGTCGCCACCTGTATCTCTCAACCTGCGTTTACCCAGTGGGACCCGGCCTTACACCACGTTCATACCACACAACGTCAGGAGAAGACTCAGTGGGAGTACTTACTAAGGAGAGGAACACACCAGCGGGGTCTTGACAGGTGCTCCTGATCTACCTGGAAAGTGCCGAACCCCCCTTCCTAGTGGCCGCAGTATGCATTGTGTAGCAGAGAGAAGCTTTGCGGCTGCAAGTGCATCTAAAGTGAGTAAAGACCCGGATGACTTCATTCACCGCCTCCGCTTGTTTATTCCTGCGCGGCACTGCACCCACCATTCCTCCACACAGTTCATCAATCACTGCCCTGAGGCCTACTCCACCTGTGGGTAGTAGTACCAACCGAGCTGCCAGAACATCAGCCTCAGAGGACTGTCGCAGCACTGGTGGCCTTCACCAGAAACCACAGGTGGCGTAGTCAAACAACCACTCATCCAAAAAGCCCATTTTTCATGTGACAGCCCTGGGCACGGAACGGGTCTTGGCCACGACTGCATCCCTACAACATCCACAAGGCCCGACTCCGAGTATCCCCCATTTGCTCAGGGAGGGCGTCACACACAGTGCCTGCGCTGGGGGGATTCATAAGTCTGCAGTCACAAAGAGTGACTGCAGACTTATCACCTTTTTGACTAGACAACCCCTTTAAGGCTCTCATACACATTAGACTGAGGTTGGCTGATATCGGCATGACAGGCAAACAGTCTAATGTGTAAGTGGGCCTCACGATTCTCCTACGACAGAAGCATGTCCAATTTTGAATTGCCAAACCTTATGTTCTCTGAGAGCTAAGCCACTACCAGATTCCTCTCTGTGTCTCACTCCTAAAAAACACAGGAGCACTCAGCCGAGCCAAAGGTTCCTGTACATGGGTAACTTGGGAGAGATAAAATAGCTGTTGGCTGAATGATAATTAGGCCAACATCTATCTATTGTGTATGGTGGACTTTTCATGTGGTCACAAACCCAGTTAACTTTTCAATCATGAAAACGCCATAACTATAGTAAGAGAAAAGTACATTAGACTATGGAATACAGCAGCCTGATCCGTCCGTTGGACTGCTCAAAGTAACAATGTGTCCATCTATATGTCACGCCAAACTGGCAGATTAGGAAGGCTAACCTCACCACCAGAAGATCTTGCGAAAACCAAGTAGTCGCTTAGTCACGCTCCTCCAGGGTAAGCCCGGCCCGTGGCTCAGTGGGTCCATACCCACCAGCGTTACAATTACAGAGGCATTTTTCTTACCAAGTTTCTCACCAAGTTTTTCCTACCTCATTTGAGAGCAACATGATGTAGGCAAGGAGGGTCTCATAATTGCTAATGCTTGCCATGCTTCATCACCACCATCAACATCAATGAGGTACTAAACTGTTGGATTGCTTGCAGGTTGGAAGGAATGTTATAGTCATTGGTAAACGGATTAGTATCCTGTAGGGCTGATTTTTACACAATGTAGGTCACAGAGAACAAGGCTGCGGCTTTATTATGAAAAGAATGCATGAAATATATTTGTTATAGTGGGCGCCGAAATGAAATAGCTGTCAATGCCTTGTTTGTTCTAGTAAAATTCTGTGGTGACTGCGGCCTGGTCATACTGTGAGGTTTCTTGACCTTTGTGCTAGCAGAGATTACCTAAAAGGGCTGAATGAATTAGCAGCTTCTCATATTTATAGCATCCCCATGTTTCTCGGAAGATAATACAGTTATTCAATTTGTTGCTTGGACATATCAAGGAGTATAACCTCATATGACTAAAGAGGTTATTTGGTGAGAATAAACAGGAACATAGTGTCAAATTATTCGATAAACCTAATGTAGTTTATATAGATCATGTCATCATGCTATGTAGATATAGCGATTTCAGGGACCATGTCAGTCTGGCGATGTGGATTTGTCTGTATGACTGAGAATCTGATGTGCAAGTTAAAACATTTAGCACTTCTACTGATATTGCTGTGAGTTTAGGTTACCGTTTCCCTGTATTGGCAATATGGGTCTGCACTAGAGATGAGAGAATCTTTTGAAATTAGAGTTTGTCGACTTTGTCGAATTTTCCCCAAACATTTAAATTACAATGAATAAATGTACACAAATTTCAGTACTGGTAAACTTGTAATTGCTCATAAAATACACGTGGGGAGAGAGAGAGGGGACCCCGCTGACCATAAGAGCTTACATTTATAGGTTAGATAGAGAGGGGACCCCGCTGACCATAAGAGCTTGCAATTTACAGTCGAGAGAGAGAGGGGACACTGCTGAGCATTAGAACCTACAGGGGAGAGAGAGAACCTCAACCTCACTTACCATAAGAGCTTACAGTCTACAGGAGAGAGAGGACCCCGCTGACCATAAGAGCTTATGACTCGCCCCCTGGGCCGTGGGGTCGTCGGTGCTGGGGTATGTCACAGTGGCAGCGACCAGCGCCGTGACCCAGGGTAGTCAATGAAAAGGGGAATGATTTAATAAAGGGGATTTAAAGTTCTTTTAATGTTCGTGACGCCACCTGTGGTTTGCGGCTATATAGTGCCGCCGCTGCGGAGCAGGTCCTCTGGAGCTGTTGTTAATGCAGCAGAGTTGGTTCAGCTCTCCACAGGTAGAGCTTAGCTCCAGGGCGGTGCTGTGATGGTTAATGATGAGGTAGCTGTTGTTGTGCAGTGTAATGCCCTTCCCTCCTGAAGTGTAATGGATGCAAGTGTGTAGGTCCCGGGCAGTACTCCATCCTTACCTGAGAGTGAGATACCACACCTTTGGGTGAGATGCAGTACCTCTGTGGTGACTGAACCCTCAGGGGCGCCACATACTCCCCTGGTAAAACACAGCACGTCCGCGGGCTGTATCAAAGTAAAAACCAAAGTATTTTAAAGACATGCAAATTTTTAGAATGCATTCACATAGAAGAATATCACACAACTTTTTCTTCCCTTTATGGGAGGCACATTTTCTTGAACGTTACATGTTACTGTATCAGCTTATAAAACATTATTAAAACTTTCTTCCACTAAAATTCTCTTCACATTAATAAAACATTTTTCCTTATCACACATTTTCAATAAACTACAGTGAAATCTATAGCTGGGTGTCCATCTCACTGAACAAGGTGCAATTTGATCAACATGAGGGACCCATCCGCAAACCTTCAACGTAGGCCCTGGGTGTGGCTGCAGGGCATAGGTGATCCAGCTGTTGGACCACGTCTTCGGCCACGCCAAACGGGTTTTTATTCAGTGGTCTTTGTATATAAAACCAATAAGAAGCACCTTAACTTTTATATAGTTATAAAGTTTATATAGTTAAGTTTTATATAGTTAAAAGTTTCTGGCTGCTCACAGTTCTCAGCCTGTCAGTTCTTGTACCCTTACCGGGTAACTAAGCAAACACACACAAACTTTTGTAAGCATGCAGCATCCCTGCTTTACCCTTCTGGGTAACTATGTACAGTACAGTTTCTTCAAATGAATTGCTTAATAGTGGTGCTCCCTCCTGGGAGACACCTGTCCTCTGTAGGCTGGCCCAGCCGGGTCGTCAGCCTCGATCTGCAGGGGCATGCCCTCCTCCACTACTCTATGCACATGGAGGGAATACCAGCCCCGCTCTCCTCGGTGGCGGGTATAGGTGAGTCGGTCACCGGGGTACAGATCCCGCTCTTGATGTCCCTGTTGTAGTTGGGACTCCACGTCCCGCCGGTTAACAAAAAGGTCGGTGCCAAGCTGGGATTCCCGGATGAACCCCCATCCTCCATCTAGGTCAAACTTGACAACCACCCCTTCTGCACGTGGCTCGGCAGTGGCCGGCTTCGTCTTGCGGGCCCGGGTCTTCTCTTCCATATTCCTGGCCTCCGTTCTTTCCCAGCACACCCGCCGGATGCGCCGCTCCTTCTCCAGTTGCGGGATCTCCCGCCGGCAATGCTCCTCTCAGCGTGCAGCCTCCTTACGGGTCTCCCAGAGAAAACACATGAGGTCCCCCCCCGGGTTATCCAATAGGAACTGGTCTCCTTCTTCCCCATGGGCGACTGAGGGCACAGGAGCGGGCAGCAACGGGAGGCTCTGATCTTCCACCTCCGCGGACCAGTCCCAGGCCGTGCGTCCGTACACCCATTCGGGTGTAGGGGCGGGTGGCTCTGGCAGGGGGCCTAGGAGCAGGTCTGCGTCATCAGCGCCCGGGATAGGTGGTTCCGCTACCGGGCCCAGGAGCAGGTCAGTGGCGTGAGCGCCCGGGGACGGAGGTTCCTGCAGGGGGACCAAGCGCCAAGCAGTGCCAGCCTCGTCCGGGACAGGGATATCACTCCTACCTGCTCCGGCAATCGCTCAGCCTGACACCTCCTGGTGTTATGATCTGCTACAGGGACTAAGGAAAGACAGGAGAACTGTCCCTACAATAGAACTAAACTAGATCCCTACGATGTAACGGGGAACCTGATCCTGCGATCAGACCCGCTAAAGTCCTCGGCTAGTCTGAACGAAGACCTATAGATGTGAGGGAGGGATCCCTACAAGAACTAGGGACTGGGATAAGTTGGACACCTCCTAGCAGAAATAGTAGCAGTCAAAGACAAACACACAACAAAAAGCATAGAGGTCAGAAGACCTAGCAAAACTAACAGAGAACGGCAACAGAGCACCAAGCTAGCTCAAGAGTAGTAAATACAATGAAGTCCAGCAAGACCAGGAGGGTGGAGCGGGATTAAATAGGCAAAAATGGTCATGTGACCAGCAAACTAAAAAAAACCTAACAGGAGAGTTCTAACAGTACCCCCTCTTCTAAGAGGATCCTCCGGATCCCCTAGGCCCAGGCTTACCAGGAAACCTCCTGTGAAATGCTCTGACAAGTCTGGAAGCAGAAACATCATCCGCCCTCACCCATGAGTTATTCTCAGGTCCGAAACCCTTCCAAGCGACGAGATACTGCAAACTCTCTCTATACCGTCTAGAATTTAGGATGCGGGAAATTTCATATTCCCCGTCCTCCACCACCGGAGGAACAGTGGCAGAGGCGTCACCATCAGACACATCAGCTTTTTTCAACAGAGAAACATGAAACACCGGGTTAATCTTCCAGGACGTAGGAACCTCCAACCTAACAGCAGATTGGTTAACTATCTGAAGCACCTTAAAGGGCCCTACGAACCTGGGACCCAATTTTTTAGAAGGAATCCTCAATCGCAGATTCTTAGAGGACAACCAAACCATGTCACCAACAGCAAACAAAACCTCTTGCCGTTTCCTATCAAAGTACCTCTTAGATTTTTTGTTAGCCTCCTGAAGATTACCACGCACATCCGTCCAAACTCTCTCCAAATCACCGGAAAAACTCTCCTCCTCAGGCACAGCCGAAACCAATTTGGAGAATGACCCAAAAGACGGATGTCTCCCCGAACAACAAAACAAAGGCGAACACCCAGCAGAAGAGGATGTATGGTTGTTAAGAGCAAATTCAGCAAGTGGCAGAAACTCAGACCACCCCTCTTGATTGTCTGCCACAAAACAACGCAAGAACTGCTCAACATCCTGGTTCTTCCTTTCTGTCTGGCCATTACACTCAGGATGATATCCAGATGAAAACGACAAATGAACTCCCAACCTGTCACAAAAGGCACGCCAAAAACGAGCCACGAACTGAGGTCCCCTATCAGAAACAATGTCAGTAGGAACACCATGTAGTCTGACAATTTCCTTGACAAAGGCCTTAGTGAGTGTCTTAGCGCAAGGCAGTTTGATGAAGGGAACCAAGTGACACATCTTGCTAAAACGGTCCACGACCACCCAGATGACCGTGAAACCTTCAGAGGGGGGAAGGTCAGTAATAAAGTCCATAGCCAGATGTGTCCAAGGTGCACTAGGAACCTCCAGAGGGCAAAGCAACCCCACAGCAGGAGCATGCGAAGACTTGGATCTAGCACACACAGTACATTGGCGCACCCACTTAATGACTTCCTTCTGCCATCCAGGCCACCAAAAACTGCGACCCACAAGTCTCTTGGTCTCAGAAATTCCTGGATGACCTGCCAACCGAGACTCATGACACTCAACAAACAAATCTCTCCTAAAGGTCCTAGGCACAAACAACCTCCCATGGGGAGTGTTAGATGGGGCATTCTCCTGAGCTTTAAGAATCTCATCCTCCAAAACGGAGTCCAAAGCAGCAATCACAACACCTTCTTGTAAAATGCTCTCCACTTCCTCCTCAACAACGACCATGGGAGAAAAGCTGCGAGACAAAGCATCCGCTTTAACATTCTTGGTACCCGGGATGTAAGTAACGGAAAAATTAAACCGCGACAAAAAAAGTGCCCACCTAGCCTGACGGGCATTCAAGCGCTTGGCAGCATCAAGATAGATCAGATTTTTATGATCAGTGAAAACCTGAATGGGAAATTCAGCACCTTCCAAGAGGTGACGCCAGTGTTCAAATGCGAGTTTAATCGCCAGCAATTCCCGATTACCAATATCGTAATTAAGTTCAGTCTCAGAAAAATTTTTTGAAAAAAAGACACAGGGATGTACTCCATCCTTGTTTTCCTGAGACAACACCGCGCCGACCCCCACCGAAGAAGCATCAACCTCAACCAAAAACGGCTTAGTCACATCAGGCTGCATAAGGATGGGAGCAGAGGTGAACCTCTCCTTTAGAAACACAAAAGCTTCAATGGCCTCAGAAGTCCACTGAACTGCATTAGCACCTTTCCTGGTGAGATCGGTCAGCGGTTTGACAATAATAGAAAATTTTTTTATGAATTTTCTGTAATAATTGGCGAAACCCAAAAACCTCTGTATCGATTTCAAACCAATAGGCCTAGGCCATTCCTGCACAGCTTGAACTTTAACCGGGTCCATCTCAAAACCTTCACTGGAGATAATGTAGCCCAAAAAACTAATTCTCTGTACAGCGAACTCACATTTCTCCAGCTTAGCAAAAAGCGAATTGTCCATTAATAACTGTAATACCTCACGTACGCTCCGCCAATGAGACTCCAGATCAGGCGAATAAATCAGAATGTCATCCAAATACACAACCACATTTTTGCCGATTAAAGGTCTAAGGATGTCATTAATAAGATTCTGAAAAAATGCTGGAGCATTGGTAAGTAGAGATGAGCGTTGTTCTACTCGAACTGTTCGCCAATCTCAAATTCGAGCTGTTTTGGGCGGTGTTCGAGCCGTTCGGCGAACACGAACAATTTGAGAAAAATTCGGCTGTTCGAGGTTATGTTCGATAACTGTTCGTGCACCAAAATCATAACTGGATTTTTTCTCAGTAATGATAAAAATTAATGTTAATACGCAGTTTGAGTGTACAGCGGGGTGGGGGGAGGGACAGGGGATGGATCTCTGCAGGAACAATGAAGATCTCCATTTTTTTTTCTCTTTCCCGCATTTGCAGTGGGGAGGTGCAATCTGTCAGCCTATCAGCAGCGCACACACGGAGCGAAGTGCTTTTTTTCACACAAGCAAGGGCATGTGTCATTGGCAGTGTATGTCACATGTCCTTGCCCTATAAGACCAAGCCATTTTCCCCGTCGCCACCATTTTCTCACTGCTGCAGCTGTGTGTTAGACGGCACCGCTGTTGCTGTGTGCGCTATACCTTGTTAATTTCAAGCGAATTTTCGCACAAATCTACAGATAGCTTGGGAGTAGGGAATAGTTGTGATTGCAGTCCTTTTAAGGACTAGGTTACAGCATTTCCTACGACTTTTATCAGGCAGGTCTGTGCTCTTAAATAGATAGATTGTGGGAGTAAAGACTAATTGTAATTGGAGTCCTTTTCAGGACTAGGTTACATCAGTTCCTATCAGTTTTTGCCAGGCAGGTCTGTGCCAGTGCTGTGCAAGTTTTTTTCACAGCATTTGGCTGAATCTAGCAAAGCTAATCCTTTTTGGCCTATTGCAGAGTGTGTTAGTCAGTGGAGTAGCCTATCTGTGTTGCAAGATATACCACCTGTGTATAGAATACCAATTTTTTTACTGCACCTAGTGAAGTAAAATCTTTTGGGCATAGCATCATTCTATTAGTCCATCTATACTGACCTCCATCAGGTTGCAAATTGAATATAATTTTTTTCTGCATCTAGCTCTGAAAACATATTTGGCCTTCTAGCTGTGTGTGGGACTTGTTCTATTAGTCCATCTATACTGACCTCCATAAGGTTGCAAACTGAATATAATTTTTTTCTGCATCTACCTCTGAAAAAATATTTGGCCTTCTAGCTGTGTGTGGGACTTGTTCTATTAGTCCATCTATACTGACCTCCATAAGGTTGCAAACTGAATATAATTTTTTTCTGCATCTACCTCTGAAAAAATATTTGGCCTTCTAGCTGTGTGTGGGACTTGTTCTATTAGTCCATCTATACAGACCTCCATCAGGTTGCAAATTGAATATAATTTTTTTCTGCATCTAACCCAGCCAATAGTTTTGGCCTAATACCACAGTTTGGCCACTCAGCTCTGCTCGGTTCCCATCCATTGTTTTTTTGTGCAAACAACTCCAGAGTTGTGAATTAGTTAACCACCAAAATGAGTGGAAAAAGGCCTGCTGCTGGTGGAAAGGGGAATAGGCGTGTTGGGAAGGGGAAAAAAGGTTGTGTCCGTGGGGTAGGTGTTAAAGCAACAGTAACATCTGCAGAAGAAAGACCATCTTCCAGCCAAACTAAAATGTCTACTTCTTTTAGCGGACAATGTGATAAGATCCCTTTCTTACGGCCACGCCAATCGCTACAAATTCCAGATGAGGCACAAAAACAGCAGGTGCTTCAACGGATATCAAGTGCTCCTTTAAGTGGGCTCTCCTCCACATCAACTTCAACATCACAAATACTCCAGTCCTCAAAGGTGTCACCCCAATCGCACTTGCTTCCTCACAGCTCCCAAATCTCCAGCTGCCCGTCTGAGTATTAGGTAGAACAGATGGTTGAGTCTGCAGAGCTGTTTACTCATACTATAGCCTGGGAATCAGAGGTCGACTCCAGCGCTTCTGTGAATCCAGACGAGGAAATGATCTGCACTGATGCCCAGAATCTTTATGAGTCGGATCCAGGACCAGACGCAGAAGGTTCTGACCATAATGTAGACCCTCATTCCCAAACTGTAACTCCTGTTGGTGGAGACAATGAGGAAGACGATGATAAGACTCAAATACCTGATTGGAGCGACAACTTTAGTTTTTTGTCAGGGCAGGAACAGGTTGGCTCTGAGGACGACGGGTGTGATAACGCACAGGGTGATGATGATGAGGTTGGAGATCCCACTTACTGTCAACCATCAGTCAGCCAAGAGATGAGGTCAGCAGAGGAGGTGGAGGAAGATGCTAGTGACGACGAGGTCAGGTTGCGCCTTCCTGGACAGAGACGTAGTACTGGAAGCACGTCAACAACTGCATCCTCAAACACAACTCTGCCTCTCACCACAAGTCGTGGTGGCTCTTCAGGTCGCATGGGTGCTAAGCCTTGCATAGCCTGGGCATTTTTTCAGATCGATAAAGATGACCCAACTCGTGTTATCTGTAACATTTGTCAGCAAAAGCTAAGTAGAGGCCAAAAAATACATAGTTTGAGTACTTCATGCATGAACCAGCACATGGACATGAAGCATAAGTTGCAGTGGGAAGCTCAGTGTGCTACAATGCAGCCTAGCCGGCCGGGCCAACCACCGTCTGCCATATCTTGTGCATCCGCGGCCTCTTCATCCTCTGTGACTGGGGGGACAGCAGTCACACCTGTTTTGGGGCGCAGACCTGCCACCTCTTTACCCGCAACAGCCAGCGCGATTGGCAGGTCATCATTTTCTTTGGAGGTGTAACACCAGCTGGTGTTGAGCGCTGTCCGACATCGATAGCACCACCTTTGGATCAAGGCAACCTAACATGTCCGCCTGCATCTTCCTCACAGACCGGCAGTTTGCCGGGGACACCCTTATCAACCCCGTCTAAGCACAATAGCCAGCCCTCGGTCCCTCAGATGTGGACAAGTAAAAGACCATTTCCTCCTAGCCATGAGAAAGCTAAGAGGTTGAATTTCACCATCTGCAAGCTCTTGGCTACAGAAATGCTGCCTTTCCGCCTGGTGGACACAGAGGATTTTCGAGACCTTATGTCCGTCGCAGTGCCCCAGTACCAGATGCCCAGTCGGCACTACTTCTCAAAGAAAGGTGTGCCTGCGCTCCACCAGCATGTCGTACACAACATCACCGCTTCTTTGAGAAACTCTGTGTGTGGCAGGGTGCATTTCACCACAGACACTTGGACGAGTAGGCATGGACAGGGGCGTTACATGTCGCTGACTGGGCACTGGGTAACTATGGTGACAGCAGGACAAGGGGCTGCTGTCCAAGTCTTGCCGTCCCCACGAGTTGTGCGTCAATCCTCTTTTTGTCAAAGTTCCTCCACTGCTTCTGCCTCCTCAACCTCCTCTCGGTCCTCCACCTGCACCCAAAGCCTGTCTGGTCATGCCACAAGCTTTCTAACTGCGCAGAAGGGATCCTGCACACCTCCTTACTATGCTGGCAGTAGGGCTCAACGTCATCAGGCGGTTTTTACATTGAAATGTCTGGGAAATGTGAGTCACACAGCTGAGGAGTTGTGGTCAGCTCTGGAGAACCAATTTCATGAATGGTTGTCTCCACTGGACCTGAAACCAGGGAAGGCCGTGTGCGACTATGCTGCAAACCTGGGTGCGGCCCTTCGCCAGGGCAATGTCACACACGTGCCTTGTATGGCTCACGTGTTGAACCTGGTTGTCCAGCAATTTTTAGCCCACTATCCCAGACTAGATGGCCTTCTGCAGAGGGCACGGTCGCTGTGTGCTCACTTCCGCCGTTCGCATCCCGCAGCTCAGCGACTTACATCTCTACAGAAGTCGTTGGGCCTGCCACTTCACCGGCTAAAATGCGATGTGCCTACCCGGTGGAATTCAACTCTGCACATGTTGCAGCGACTGTGGCAGCACCGACAAGCCCTGGTGCAATACGTTCTGACGTATAGCCTGGGCCAACGAGATTCAGAGGTGGGGCAAATCACGCTGGAGGAGTGGTCTCAGATCAGGGACCTATGCACCCTTCTGCACAGTTTTGAAATGGCGACGAAGATGTTTAGTGCTGACGATGCCATTATCAGCATGACTATTCCGGTGATTTACATGCTGGAGCACATGTTAAACAGAACTCTCTCGTCCATTGAATTTGTCAGGTTTTGGATGGTTTCTGCTTCAATTGTTTTGCATGAGGACAGAATACCCTCCCAGAGCTGTTGCTTAGATGTGAACTGCCTCCCGCCATCATAGACACTCCTTTTAATGATGCTCCAAACGTTCTGAATGGGGTAGAGGTCAGGGGAGCATGGGGGTCACACCATAAGTTTGTCCCCTTTTATGCCCATATCAACCAGAGATGCAGATGTTTTATGTGCAGCATGAGATGGTGCATTAGCATGCAGAAAAATGATCTTGCTGTGAAATACACGGTTCTTCTTCTTGAACCATGGCAGGAAGTGCTGTTTGAGAAAATCCACATACATTATGGAGTTCATCTTTAGCGCCTTCAGGGATCCTAAAGGGGCCGACAATCTCTCTCCCCATGATTCCAGCCCAAAACATTACTCCACCTCCTCCTTGTTGGCGCTGTAGCCGTGTTTGCGTGGGGTGTCCATCAACCAGCCATCCTCCACTCCATCCATCTGGACCATCGAGCGCTGCACGGCACTCATCCGTGAACAAAACAGTTTTGAAATCAGTCTTCATGTAATGTTTGGCCCACTGGAGCCGTTTCTGCTTGTGTGAAGTGGATAGAGGAGGTCGACAGGATGGCGTATGCACAGCTGCAAACCTCTGAAGGACCCTGCATCTTGTTGTTCGGGGGACGTTGGAGGCACAAGCAGCTTCAAAAACTTGTCTGCTGCTATGACAAGGCTTTTTTGCCGCTGCTCTTTCAACCTGACGTAATTGCCTGTAGGAAAGAGTCCTCAATTTGCCCTTATCAGCACGCACACGTGTGTACTGTGAATCAGCTACATACTTCTTGATTGCCAAGACACTTCATCCTGATCATCGCACAATGTTGATTGTAGTCATGCCTTGACCTAAACACTCCACAATTTGTTGCTTCTCAGCAGCCGACACATCCTTTTTCTTTCCCATTTTGGCAGAAAATGTAGGCTGCTTAATAATGTGAGAGAGCCTTGTTAAGTAGTCTTGCCTTCCATTGGACACACCTGCCAAACTAATTAGCACAGGTGTCTGCAATTGCTTACAGTGATATAAAGAGCCCTGACACACATCACCATCAATGAGTTTAACTGACAAACAAATTCTTCCCTTATCACTCCTAAACACTTTTTGCATAATAATTTGGAACGCAGTGTACATGTGCTTTTCCACAAAACACCAGTGGTTCACGTAGTGAATCTTACAGTTCTAACTTGCCAACCGTGGTCTGTATGGAGTTGTTCAATAAAGGGCCCAAAATTAAGATAACATAGATGGGAGAGGTCTCTATGAATAGGAATTCCTAAGTATTTGATACCCTGTGAGGGCCAGGCAAAGGGAAAGTTGGACTGGATGGAATCCTATATGGATTTGGGGAGGGACACATCGAGGGCCTCAGACTTCGCTGCATTGATTTTAAAATTTGACCATGTAACAAAGTGATCTATTTCAGCCATAACAGCATGGATGGATATATGTGATTGAGTGATATATACTAGGACATCATCAGCAAATAGAGAGCACTTGTACTCGGTGCCTCCCACCTCAATCCACCTAATATTGGGGTTATGGCGAATTGATGAGAGCAGGTGCTCCGTCACTAGGATGTATAAGAGAGGGGACAGAGGACATCCCTGCCTTGTCCCATTGGTGATTGTGAAAGGTGATGAAAATGTTCTGACGCACCCCCTGGGCCTTGGGACACCCGGAGCCGGACCCTTTTTGGTGGATGCTGGTGGTTGTAGTCTTCGTGGCGACGACCTGGTTCCGTGGCTCAGGGTGTTCAAACCAGTGGCGGAACTATTTATGTGGTTTTGATGTTTAAATGTCCGACTACGCCACCCGTGGATTGCGGTCAGAGTGAACCGCCGCTACAGGGCAGACCGCTGAGGCTGGTGTTGTGGGTGCAGCAGAGCGTAGCATAACTCCCCACGGGAGGAGTATAGCCTCAGGGCAGTGTATGCGGAGGATGGGGGTGATGGTGCAGGGCAGCAGCAGTAACGACACGGAGTCAGTGATGCAGTTCAGGGCCTTTACTCACAGTTCTTATTATCCAGACCACGTCTGCAGGTAACGGCTGCCCACGTCGTACTGTGCTCACCAGGTGAGGGGCTCAGACAACTCCCAGATAACTTTGGAGCGCTTCACAGGACCCCCTTTGTGTGTCCTTTGTCTGGCCTTTCTTACCAACACTTCTGTCCGGCTGCCTCGGGCCTCCTCTTGGTAAACTTGGCGCCAGTTTCCCTGACCCTATGTGGTGCCTTCCTAGCGGGTGTAGCGAGGGGCTGCGCCACATAAAATTTCAGAGCCTCCGGTTTCTAGCTGAGGGTCGTTTCCTGCCTCCACTAGTTCGGGGACCGGTCTCCCCCTTTGGCCTGACCCCTCCACGCAGGTGGATTCGGGCGTGCGGTGGCGACTCGCCCGTCCGCACCCCTGGGATCCCTTCATTCCTCGTTCCTGGAGCCTTCTCCGCTCCTCTTCCTTCCTTCTCCCTCTTGCAGGCCTGGGCCTCTGTTACTAGGCCCGCCTCCGGAGCAGAGCTCATGCAGAGCCCCTGCTCCCTGCCACTTCTGCTCAGACTTCTCTGCACTGAACTAAGATGGTGCCCACCTTTTATACTCCCTTCTCAATGCACCCAGGAACTGCTTCCTCCCTGCTCCTGCACTACAGGGTTCCCCTTCCTCAGTGTTCCCTCCCCCCACTCCAGCCAGGGACAGGGACTGTCGTGCCCATCTCAGGGGCATATTGGTTGCCCTGCCCCACGGCAATGTGGTGTAATGCATGCAGGTGTCGGGTCCTGATCCACACTCCATCCTTACCTGAGAGTGAGATATCACACCTCTGGGTGAGGTGCAATACGTCTGTAGCAACCGAGCCCTCAGGGTGCTACAGTTCCATTTATCTTCAGCCTAGGTGACGTATTGTGATACAGGGCCGTGATTTTGGCTATAAAAGGGTCCCCTAGACCCCTACCCCAAGCTTTTTAAGAGAATCATATATGGCGTGCCAGGAGACTCTATGGAATGCTTTCTCAGCATTCAACGAGAGTATCTACTTACAAATTTTTAACTGCATCTAGCCCAGGAAATACTTTGTGCCTAGTAGCAGTGTCTGCTAGTCAGCGGATTATCCCGGCTGTTAAGCAAGCTACACCACCTGTAGTTTGGACACTTAATTTTTTCAAAGGAAATGCTTCGGGACCACGGGATACTCAGTGAAGAGCATCAGGAGGCACCCCAAGGCATAGGGGCTGGGACTGGCAGTAGGATGCCTTGCGGTGGACAGCCGAGCTCGATCCTTATAAAAGCTTTTTAACTGCAGCAGCTTTAGTGGACGCTACTGGAACTCGAATTACGCGGCTGCTGGCATGAGACTTGCCCTCCAATAGATCCTTGTAAATGGATTTAAAGTGTATTCATTCAAATTAGAGAGACAATTTAAATTAAAAAACTTAGAGCTGCCTCCACCACAGGGGGGCTCACTCGACCCACCAGCGGACAGGCACCAGTATTGGGAGAGGGGGGCTGGCCGTCAGGGTTCACCGCGGCTCTGGCACAAACCCGGCGACACGGAGTTGGCACGGGCAGGAGTGGACTGAACGTGTCGGCTTCTCACTTTTTGGATTTTAGAAGGGCATGACATGCCTATATCTGTGTCTCCCCCTCCTTTTACTCCTCCACCTCTTTTCTTTTCTCATGACTATATGTACTTGTCACTTTTCCATGTGTTAGTTGTGTCTTCTGAGCAGTTTGTCAGCTTTTGGACACCTTTGAAGGTGTTTTCTATGTGTTTCTATGTGTTTTTGTTTGCCTGCCATTGGTTTTAACGGTGTTCGAAGGTGTTCGACGAACAGTTCGACGAACAGTTCGGCGAACACACGGGTGTTCGACGAACCGAACCGAACTCGAACACTACGGGGGTGGCTCAACAGTATTGGTAAGACCAAAAGGCATAACCAGATTCTCAAAATGACCCACAGGAGTGTTAAAAGCAGTCTTCCATTCATCACCCTCCTTCATGCGCAACAAATTGTATGCCCCCCGGAGATCAATTTTAGAGAACCACTTGGCCCCCACTAACTGGTTAAATAAATCAAGAATCAATGGCAGTGGGTAAGGATTGCGTACAGTAATTTTATTAATCTCACGAAAGTCCAGACAAGGACGTAAACCGCCATCTTTTTTTTTTACAAAAAAAAAATCCAACAGCCACAGGAGACTTGGAAGGCCTAATATGACCGGCGGCCAAGCTTGTCTGTATGTATTCCTCCAGAGCCTTTCTCTCAGGAATAGTAAGATTAAATAATCGACTTTTAGGAAGAGTCGCTCCAGGGACAAATTCAATGGTACAATCATAGTCTGTATGGGGAGGCAAAATTTGTGACTCCTCCTCAGAAAAAACTCTCCAAAAATCCTGAATAGGTACAGGCAATTCCCCTTTATCCACAGCAGCAATACGTCCGTTACAACACTTGTCATAACACTTTGGGCTCCAGGACTTAATTTCATTGGTAGACCATTCCAGTACAGGATTGTGCAATTTTAACAAGGGTAACCCCAATATTACTGGAGAAGGCAAATTATCCAATACCACCAAATCCAAATTTTCTTGGTGAATACCATTAATAGTGAGGGGAAATTCACAGACCTTATGAGTAACACTCTTCAAGGGAGAGCCATCAACAGAAACCACAGCAATAGGGGATGACAAAGTTTTAGGTTCTAATCTAAGTTTTTCCAAGAATCCCCCATCAATCACATTCAGAGTAGAACCACAATCCACAAATACCCGAAATTCAATTAATTCATCCTGAGCAGCAGTAGTGGCAGATAGGAATACTCCCTTAGAATTGAAACAGGCAATACGGGCATAACTGACCATTTTTTTTTCTTTCTTCAAGCGAAGCACACAGTTCTTAATAAAATGACCAGAATTTCCGCAATAGAAGCACAAGCCTTCAGAAAGCCTGCGATCTTTTTCCTGAGAGCGGGGTGTCATCGCTCCAATCTCCATCGGCTCTCCATTGTCAGCACAGACCCTCTCAAGACTCGGAGCTGACATAGCATAGGATTTGCTCTCATTAACCCTTGCACGCAGTCTCCTGTCCACCCGTATAGCTAATTGCATAGCCTCCTGCAAGTTTCCAGGTGTGGGATAAGCAATCAGTAAATCCTTAACCCTTTCACCTAGCCCTGCAAGAAACAAGCTTTTCAAAGCTGAATCGTTCCACCCCACCTGGGCAGACCACCGACGGAAGTGAGAACAATATTTTTCCACATTACCTGATCCCTGCCTCAAACGTCTCAATTCAGACTCAGCAGATGAGACACGATCAGGATTATCGTACAACAAACCCAAAGCAGAAAAAAAACTATCCACTGATCTAAAGCACGGATCACTAGGTTGGAGAGAGAAGGCCCATCCATGAGGATCTTTGCGCAAAAGTGACATTATGAACCCTATGCGCTGTGATTCATCACCAGAGGATCCGGGACTCAAACGAAAATACAATAAACAAGCATTTTTAAAAGAAAAAAAATCTTGTTGTTCGCCAAAAAATAAATCAGGCAGACGTACCTTTGGTTCCACAAAATGTGCTCCAGAACAGCTACTCACGTGTTGTTGGAGCTTGGCCACCTCCAGAGAGAGTCCCTGCAAGCGTTGAGCCAAATCTTGAACCGAGACCATGATGGAAAACTGGAGGTCTTTCCTTAGAGAAATTTTTTTTTTTTTCTTTTAGGGCTGGACTTACTGTTATGATCTGCTACAGGGACTAAGGAAAGACAGGAGAACTGTCCCTACAATAGAACTAAACTAGATCCCTACGATGTAACGGGGAACCTGATCCTGCGATCAGACCCGCTAAAGTCCTCGGCTAGTCTGAACGAAGACCTATAGATGTGAGGGAGGGATCCCTACAAGAACTAGGGACTGGGATAAGTTGGACACCTCCTAGCAGAAATAGTAGCAGTCAAAGACAAACACACAACAAAAAGCATAGAGGTCAGAAGACCTAGCAAAACTAACAGAGAACGGCAACAGAGCACCAAGCTAGCTCAAGAGTAGTAAATACAATGAAGTCCAGCAAGACCAGGAGGGCGGAGCCGGATTAAATTGGCAAAAATGGTCATGTGACCAGCAAACTAAAAAAAACCTAACAGGAGAGTTCTAACACCTGGTCCAGGAGCAGCTCCCCCGGGGCTTGGGCGCTGCCGGTCACATGCAGCGCCGACTGCTACCGGGTTAACATCTTCTCTAGGAGCTCGGCTCTCCACACGGCAACAGCAGCTTGTTGGGCCTCCTCCATCCTTCTGCCCAGTTCCTGCACTTCATCTCGGAGGAACCCTGTATCCTCCAGGGATAACTTCATTAGTATTCCCTCCAGGGTGAGGGGTGATGCACTACATTGCATACGAGTAGGTGCTTCAGTAGGGTGCCCAGCAAGGGAGTCACAAAAACACTGAACTTCAGGAGGGCAAAGTTTGATCAGCTAAGAGATGCCCTTCACCTTATAGACTGGGATAGTATCTTTAGTTATAGGAGCACGGATAGAAAATGGGAAATTTTCAAAACAGTCCTACATAGTCACTGTAGAAGGTACATACCTTATGGGAATAAAAGGGCTAGGAATAGGAGGAAGCCAATGTGGCTAAATAAGGAAGTCAAGAGGGCAATGAAAAACAAAAAAAGGGCTTTCGGTAAACTTAAACAAGAAGGCAGCGAGGAAGCGCTAATATCTTATAGGGAAAAAAAACAAAATCTGTAAGAAGCAAATAAGAATAGCAAAAGAGGAGACAGAGAGACTAATTGCCAAGGAAAGTAAAACGAATCCCAAACTGTTCTTTAACTATATAAACAGTAAAAGGATTAAAACTGATGGAGTTGGTCCATTGAAAAATAACCTGGGTAAAATCATAGAGGGCGATGAGCGTAAAGCAAACCTACTCAATAGCTTCTTCTCCACTGTTTTCACAAAAGAAAACAATTTATCGGAGGAAATGCAGAGTGATAAAGTAAACCCTCCGCTAAATATCACCCACCTAACCCAGGAGGAAGTTCAGAAACGCCTAAATAATATCAAAATAGACAAGTCACCAGGCCCAGATGGCATACACCCGCGGGTACTAAAAAGATTAAGTAATGTGATAGACAGACCGCTGTATCTTATATTCAAGCACTCTTTATGGACAGGGACTGTCCCACTAGACTGGCACCAAGCAAATGTGGTACCAATATTCAAAAAGGGGTCTAAAAGTGACCCTGGGAACTATAGACCAGTAAGCTTAACGTCTGTTGTGGGTAAATTGTTTGAAGGATTTCTTAGAGATGCTATTGTAGAATATCTTAATGATAATAACTGTCTAACTCCATATCAACATGGATTCATGAGGGATCGCTCCTGCCAAACAAACCTGATGGCCTTCTACGAGGAGGTGAGCTCACAGCTGGACCGGGGAGAGTCAGTGGATGTTGTATACCTTGACTTCTCCAAAGCGTTTGATACTGTGCCACACAAAAGGTTGGTATATAAAATGAGAATGCTTGGTCTGGGGGATAATGTGTGCAAGTGGGTAAATAGCTGGCTGAGTGATAGAAAGCAGAGGGTGGTTATCAATGGAGTAAGCTCAGGGTGTGTCAGGGTTACTAGCGGGGTGCCTCAAGGGTCTGTCTTGGGCCCTATATTATTTAATATATTTATTAATGATCTAGTGGAAGGGTTGCATAGTAAAATAGCAATATTTGCAGATGATACTAAACTTTGTAAAGTAGTTAATACAGATGAGGATAGGGCACAGCTACAGGAGGATTTAGATAAATTGGGGAGTTGGGCCAAAAAATGGCAAAAGGGGTTCAATGCCGATAAATGTAAGGTCATGCACATGGGAAAGAAAAACAGCAGTCACCCATACATATTAAATGGGAAACCGTTGGGGAAATCTGACATGGAGAAGGACCTGGGCGTCTTGGTTAATAGCAAATTAAATTGGAGTGCCCAGTGTCAGGTTGCAGCTGCGAAGGCAAATAGAGTCATGGCATGCATCAGAAGAGGAATAGGGGCATATGATGAGAACATTGTTCTTCCTCTGTATAAAGCGCTGGTAAGGCCGCACTTAGAATATTGTGCACAGTTCTGGGCTCCGGTGCTCAGGAAAGACATATTGGAGCTAGAGAGGGTACAAAGGAGGGCGACTAAGGTAATAAAGGGAATGGAGGGACTAGAATACCCAGAGAGGTTGTCAAAATTAGGCCTATTTACATTGGAAAAGAGAAGGCTTAGGGGAGACCTCATAAACATGTATAAATACATCAGGGGGCAGTACAGAGATCTCTCCCAAGACCTGTTTATACCAAGGATGGTGACAAAGACGAGGGGCACACTATGCGTCTGGAGGAAAGGAGGTTCCTGCACCAGCATAGAAGGGGATTCTTTACGGTCAGAGCCGTGAGACTCTGGAACTCCCTGGGAGAGGAAGTGGTGATGTCCAACTCACTTAAAGAGTTCAAGAGAGGCCTGGACGCCTTTCTTGAGAACAATAAAATTACATCTTATGCTTAGTTAATTAATCCAGGGATTTAATCTGACTGCCAGATTGGTGTCGGGAATTGAATTTTTCCTCAATGATGTAAATTGGCCTATACCGCATGGTTTTTTGTTGCCTTCCCCTGGATCAACGCTGCGGAATAGCTGCAGTGCACAAGAAATAGGCTGAACTGGATGGACGCTTGTCTTTTTTCGGCTTTATAAACTATGTAACTATGTAACCATGAGACGGAGCTTCAGTCTGATCTCCCTCCATCTTGCCTGCCGGGTACGGTCTGTCTGCTCTGCTGGAGACCCCGCCCTGTCTCCAAGGTCTCTTCTCTCCTCTCCCCTTTCTGGGGCGGTTCCATGGCTGGTTGCTGTCGGCCACACCGGGAGGCGGCTTCCCTAGACCTATTGACAGGTCTAGGTATATGGCCACAGGCACATGGGGCGGTCTGTGCTTTTGGCGCCATTCTGGGACCCGGGCCACGATGGGAGGTACTCTGTCATCCTTGATCACGCACATAATGGCGCCCGTTCTTCTGGGGCGGGCGCCACATTCAGTATACAACACATTCTCTAGGTGCACAATACCCGGTTATAACGGGTCGGTTCATATCCTGTTTGTGACGCCAAAATGACTCGCCCCCTGGGCCGTGGGGTATTCGGTAGCCGGGCCGCTCGTCGGGGCTGGGGGATGTCACAGTGGCTGCGACCCACTCTGTGACCCAGGGTAGTCAATGAAAAGGGGAATGATTTAATAAAGGGGATTTAAAGTTCTTTTAATGTTCGTGACGCCATCTGTGGTTTGCGGCTATATAGTGCCGCCGCTGCGGAGCAGGTCCTCTGGAGCTGTTGTTAATGCAGCAGAGATGGTTCAGCTCTCCACAGGTAGAGCTTAGCTCCAGGGCAGTGCTGTGATGGTTAATGATGCGGTAGCTGTTGTTGTGCAGTGTAGTGCAGGTGATGGCGCAGCAATAATTCACCAAGACTGTGAGGTGCAGTCTTCAAGGTTACAATGGCCAATTTATCACCACCCACGTCGTTCTGTGTTCATTGAGGCAGGGGTTCAGCAAACTCCCAGGTATTTCAGGAGTACTTGACGGGACCCCGTGTTGTGTGCCTTTCACGGTCGTCTTCCGGCGCTGGCTCTCACCCTCCTGCCCTGTGCCTTGCAACCAGTGTCCCAAGTCCGTAACCTCAGATCTTGGCGGGCAACCTGGACTTCCCTGGATCCTGTGCGGCTACCTTTTCGGTGATTAGTTGCCACTGTGAGCATCTACACCCTGAAAGTGTAGAAGCCTCCGGTTTCTAGCTGAATGTTATAATTCCCACTAGTTAGGGGCCGGCCCCCCTTGCGGCCTGATCCCTCCATGTCCTGGTAGATTCGGGCATACGGGTGGCCTCCTGCACTTCCCGTACCCCTGGGATCCCCTCTGTCTCTCTGGAGCCTTCCTCTCTGCCCCTTTCTTCTCTTCAGTCTCACCTCCTGGGCCTCTCTCACTCTGGCCCGCTCCTCCTGAGCAGAGCTCCTGCTCCTCTCACTGTCCTCCTCTGACTGAACACACTCTCTCAAGATGGCTCCCCTTTTTATACCACTGCTGAGGTGCTCCCTTGTACTCCTTCCTCCACCCACATCCACTACATGGTTCCACCCTCCAGCCAGGGACCAGGGACTGTGCTCTCCCTTAGGAGCAATCTCGCCCTTCCCTCTTGAAGTGTAATGGATGCAAGTGTGTAGGTCCCTTGCAGTACTCCATCCTTACCTGAGAGTGAGATACCATATCTCTGGGTGAGATGCAGTACCTCTGTGGCGACTGAACCCTCAGGGGCGCCACACTTACAGTCTACAGGATAAAGAGAGGACCCTGCTGAGCATAAGAGCTTGCACTTCACATGTGAGAGAGGACCCCGCTGACCATAAGAGCTTACACTTTACAGGTGAAAGAGGAACCACCTGACCATAAAAGCTTACAATTTACAGGTCAGAGGTATATGACCCCAAGGCTATAGGGTCTAGGAGAGGGGAAAAGACAGAAAACACAGGCGAAGATCTAAGTGCAGATTATTAGGTTCAGCTATTTTTCAGAAGCTAATTTGCTCACCTTTGATGTAGCTTGTGGCATAGCGTATCGACCTCTTAGGTCTGACTGAGATGCCTTGACTCCTTGGTGTGCAGCTATAGTCTGGATACAACGGATCTCTCAACCAGGAGACCGTGGAATGAAGGTCAGGAGAAAATGACAGGCAAATCATCCAGTCTGTTTAGTGCTCCCAGGATCTTACTTGAGGAAGGCTATTCTGTACAAATATATAGCCGAAACGCGTTGTTCTATGTATCTTTTTTTATGATGATTTTTATCTAAGTAAATTTCTAAAGACTTTTAATACCTCTGCCTGGTGCCTGTCTCCTGGGAGCGCTAAACAGACTGGATGAATCCTTTCATTTTCTCCTGACCTACAATTTACAGGTGAGAGACAGGGGGGACACCGCTGACCATAAGAGCTTACACTCTACAGGAAAGAGAGGATCCTGTTGACCATAAAAGCTTACACTCTACAGGATAGAAAAAGAGAACCCCACTGACCATAAGAGCTTACACTCTACAGGAGAGTGGGGACCCCGCTGATCATAAGAGCTTACAGTTTACAGGAGAGTTAGGACCCAGCTGACCATAAGAGCTTACACTCTACAGGAGAGAGAGTACCCCGCTGATCATAAGAGTTTACACTCTACAGAAGAGTGGGGACCCCGCTGATCATAAGAGCTTACACTCTACTGGAGAGTTAGGACCCCGCTGATCATAAGACATTACACTCTACAAGAGAGTTAGGACCCTAATGATCATAAGACCTTCACTCTATAGGAGAGGATCCCGCTGACCATAATAGCTTACACTCTTCAGGAGAGAGAGACTTACCCAGTGACTCTGGAGGTGGAAAACCACTCTGCCGTACAAACTGTGCTCCACTGGGATCGGCTGATCTGTGATGGCCCAGGTACTGACCCCCACTGTACAAAGTATGATGATCCGTAAGATGTCATAGCTGCAGGGCATTATGGGGAATCCCAGACTGCAAAGCAAAATTACATTTGCATGCTCTATGATGCTTCAGCAGTGTGAAAATGGTGCTGAAAAAGTTTTTTTTGTTTTCTTGTGAACTGAAAATTGAATCTCAAAATGTTCGAATTTGGATGAAACTGATCTGATTCTCTCATCTCTAGTCTGCACCTCTTTTGACATTTGCACAGTCTTTCGTTAGGCGAGAGAGGATGCAGGCTGGCGGCATCACTCACCAGAGTCTTCCCATCTAACTTGACTGGTATTGCAACTCTAGAGTTTCTAGCAAGTTTCTTTTCATGGGCGAGTGTAAACTGAACAAAGTCGTATAGCGAGTCCACAGTTGTGTAGCATATTTACAGTAGTTTATGCTTTTAAAATTCCAGTTTTTGTAAAACTCCACACAATCTACAGTGATGTGGAAAACTGTTTGCCCCCTTCCTGATTTCCTATTCTTTTGCCTGTTTGTCACACTTAAATGTTTCAGATCACCAAACAAATTTAAATATTAGACAAAGATAACACAAGTAAACACAAAATGCAGTTTTTAAATGAAGGTCTTTATTAGTAAGGGAAAAAGAAGTCCAAACCTACAGGGCCCTGTGTGAATGTAAATCACCTTGAAAATTGTAAAAATAATTATTAATGTGAGTGCACAAATCAATACTCAATCCAATTATTAGTCTTCGCAAAAACCTTAGCATAGGGAGCTCAAATGTTTCAATGTTGGTCACGTTGGACAGCCAGTGATCGTGGAAGGTATATTTTGTCCTACCATCCCAGTTGTGAGGGATTGTAATACAGTATCCAGACATGTATGGGCCCTTACTGTAACTTTGTATTCCCACTATTTCCACAAGAAAATAAATACACTGTATGTGAATTTACCCCAAGTCTTCTCATTATTTTTGACTGTTCTCTATAGACTGTTCACTTTGTCTTATATATGAGGTAGTGTCATGGGGATACAGAGTGGGGTCAGACAATCGCAACATCTGGGGACACATACACCTGTGGTTGTTAGAACAGCTTCACCATCCTATTTGCAGTTCTGGTTTTCTTTGTTCTGTTTCTGCAAGGATTGAACTGCTTAGTGTAGACTCCTGGAGTTCTCTGTCTTTTTGTATCAGCTGTTCCGAGTTGGCTACTTCCTGCAGGTTTAAGAACCTCCTCCTTGCTTCTTTCTTTGCCAGTGATAGCTTACCACTTCCTGGTCTGGCGTTGAATGAGAGTTCAGAGTATAGGAGCAGGTGGTTGGAGTTGTTTTCAGATTTCTGCGTTGAATTGGTTTATGTGTGTTTCTCCTAATCCTCTTCCCCTTTGCTTTGTCCCACCTATCCCTCCCTTGTTTCCCACTCGGTCGTTTGGTGAGTTTATTTAATAATCTTTTTTTAATCTTTTTATTTATATAGCGTCAACATATTTCGCAGCGCTGTACAATTCAGACAATTTACAGACATTATCGGCTCTGTCCCTATTGGGGCTCGCAATCTACATTCCCTATCAGTATGTTTTTGGAATGTGGGAGTAAACCGGAGAACCCGGAGGAAACCCACGCAAACACTGGGAGAACATACAAACTACTTGCCGATGTTATTTGTATGATTTTATCCATGTCTGTTTTTCTCTGTCAGGTTTGTGTTATTCCATACTTTTCTGTCCCTTACCTCCCTAGGTGGGGGAGGAAACAGATTAGCGCGTTCATAAAGGAGCATAATGAGGTATCAGACCTCGGCATCCCCACCATCAGGGGTAATATGGGGGACAGGAGTAACCTAGGGTTCCCCTAGCTTGAGGGACAGGGTAGAAGCTCATTGTTCCTAGAAATCTTACTGCAATATCGTGACAGGTAGGGTTTGATTGCACAGCGTGTAACACAACTACCATTCATTTCCACATATCATTCACAGTGATCAGCAATGGATACTTTTTATCAGACTTTACTCTTAAAACATAGTAAAATTATAATTCTTAATGTCAGAAATTGGGTGTATGCATAAGTTTTGCCAATTTTTTTTTCTCCAGACGGTGACCAATCCCTGCACTTCTTTAGTCATTATGTAGAGTATTATCTGACAGAAGGGCTGTTCTGTTACTAAGTCTATTATTTTATATTGTTATATGTCAGTAGCATTAAGACCATAGTAGCTTATCACATTGTGTGCTCACACAATGCTGTATATAATTCTAATAGTATATAGATGCTGCCCTGTAGGTATTACAGAGTACGCTATAAATGCCATGTCGATTCTTACATCAGGACCCAAACCTAAAGTACCCTTAGTTTTTAAGGTTTAAAGCAGACTTAAAGGGGTTTTCTCATGAACGAAAGTTGATTTTAATCAATCAATAGATCTTGGAATAATAATAAGTTCCACAATTGAATGTATTTAAATAAAATGTTCCTCTGCTGAGATAATCTTATAAATGTGCCCCTGTGTAATGGCAGTGTCTGATCATACCACAGCTCCTGGGCAGGGGAGGAAGCAAAAGAGAATACAGACATTACAGCACAGGATCACAGCTGATTCTTTTTGTGAGGTAAAACATTTCCCTGCCTGTTATTAAACAATGTTTTCCTTCACAGAAAGAATCAGCTGTGATCCTCTGCTGTAATGTCTGTATTCTCTTTTGTTTCCTCCCCTGCCCAGGAGCTGTGGTATGATCAGACCATGTTCTGTAACGTTGACATTATGACCTTATGACATACAACCGCATCCAGGCCTCAGAGGTTACTAAATGCTAGCATATAGTGAATAGGCTAGGAGATGCAGCGCGCCCGTCAAAAGAAAGAGGACCGTATGGTGGACGACAAGCAGCGGGGTCAACGGTGAGTATTATTTTTTTTCCTCCCGGCCATGTTTCAACTTACATACTTATCCGAGTTAAGAACAGAAAAAAAATGCATTTTCATCTGTTTTGCCATGACACATACATGAAAGGTAAGGATCCATTATAATTATTTTTGCTCCCCTTTATCAGATGTAATAAGGCACGTGTATTTCTTTAGAATCTGCTACATGATGCACCTTTTTCTCTACATGCAAATCTGCATGGAAATGTCAGCATTGTATCAGTTTCGAAATGGTTAAATTTGTATAGACGTACTTATAATGGACATGTAAGAAATCAGTAATGAAATGTTTTCATGAAATACGAAATATACAAAAAAGCTGCACCGCTGCGGCCAGCTGCACTGTTCTTTCAGGGATATTCACTAAGGCATTGCTGTTGGAAGATAACACACATTCCTGGAGCTAGCGAAGGCAGACGGCTTTACCCTGCGCCCATATTATCCCCAGACATATGTTATCTGTATACAGCATATGCATCCGCTGTTTAATGATCTCCGTTTTCTGTATGGCAGCCATTTCTGAAAAATTAAGGATCCAGTCCATCAGAATATAGTGAGTGAATATCCAGTGTTGTTTTCTTTTTCATACTTTCTCCAACATTCAAATTGTAACACTGAGAAGCAAAAGTTGTGAAATTATAATAATCATAGTATGAATAGATGTTAATGATATGATGAAATAATGGAAACAAAAGTTTTCAACGCTTCTTGATTTATTCAGTATCGAGTATGAGCGCCACACCTACAGCCTTGGCTGCTATCAGTGAGGCTATTAATGGTCGTCTAGAGGTTGTTTTGCCTCACTTAATGCACTTGGGCAAATCATCAAGATCTGCTGCTGGCAGCTCCCTGTGCAATTGCTGACCAATGACATCCAAGATGGCTAGATAAGAGAAGACCGGAGAAGCTGTTAGCATTTTAGGCCACACAGGTTGCTCACAGTAGCACAAAGGATATGCAATTTGGCATTGTGTTGAAAAACGTTTCCTGTGACACTTTCACATTCTCCCGTGAAGGCCTTTTCATTGAATTAACTATGGGGTCTCTAGACCAATCTGTGGCTACCATTGCATCCAAGACAAAAGCCAAACTCATGGTGGAGAAGGATAGACCTCCAATCCACCTTCTATTGCCATTCTGCTCAGTACCATGATAGAATTGAGAGCGGTTTTGTGAGGTCAATGAAACACCAGGAGCAGAATGTCTGGTTCATAGTCCGTGTTTTTCAAACTTCTTCTGGTAGTTGGTGTAGACTCTGTTTGACACTTTAGGCTTGTGACATCAAATTACACTCCATTCATGTATAGTAGATGGACCCCTCTATTCATTCCAAGTACATTAACATCTCAGCATTACATAAAATTAGAACCAGTGGCACGGCCATTTCTCCAAAGTGTCCCCGGAGCAGAGATGAGTGGATCTATTGAAATTCGAATTCGCTGACTTCGCCAAATTTTCCCAAAAAATCTCAATACTGGGAAAATACAACTAAGGGAGAAGAGAGCGAGGACCCCGCTGGCCATAAGATCTTACACTCTACAGGAGAAAAAGAGGACCCAGCTGACCATAACAGCTTAGATTCTACAGGAGAGAGAGAGAGGACCCAGCTGACCATAAGAGCTTACACTCTACAGGAGAGAGAGTGGACCCCGCTGACCATAAGAGCTTGCACTCTACAGTAGAGAGAGAGGACCCAGCTCACCATAAGAGCTTACATTCTACAGGAGAGAGAGTGGACCCCGCTGACCATAAGAGCTTACACTCTACAGGAGAGAGAGAGGACCCAGCTAACCATAAGAGCTTATGACTCGCCCCCTGGGCCGTGGGACGCTCGGATCCGGGCAACAGGCCAATAATGGGCGTAGTAGTGGCAACCCGGTCCGTGGCTCAGGGTGGTCAGACCAGTGGCAGTCTTCTATATGTTTTGCAATGTCCGACTACGCCACCCGTGGATTGTGGTCAGGGCTAACCGCCGCTGCAGTGCAGACCGCTGGGGCAGATGTAAATGTGCAGCACTGAATAGTACAACTCCCCACGGGAGGAGTATGGCCCCAGGGCAGTATATAATGGATGATGGAGGGGATTATTCCGACCGCAATAGCCAGGAAACGGAGGCCTCTTAAACAGTTCAGGGTCTTTATTAGAACAGGTGAGATGACGCAAAAACAGTCCCGGCTAGGTGGGGGCCTGGATGTCTGAGAACAAGTGGGAAGCTGGCCCTGATCAGGGTGAGGGTGTAGGCCTACCATCCTCTCTGCGCTCTTTCTGGCTATTTCCCTCCTCGTGGTGTAATAGCCCACGTTCCTGAGCTCGCCGTGTCTTCTCGCCCGTATGTCTTGCAACTTGGGTCCCTTTCTACTCCAGGCCTGGTACGGCTTTGCTGGTCTCTTCTGCTGTGGCGGAACCTCCGGGCTTCTTAGGCCAGGGAACATACAATCCCCTGCGGACTGGTTATTTGCTGTAGGACTTGGAATCCTCACAGCCTCAGACACCAAAGTCTGGTAGATTAGTTTCTCTATCTGCCAGGACAGGCTTGCTTCGCCTCTTGCCCCTGGCTCGTGGCTCTCCTACAGCCACACGGCCTCTTAGGCTGCAACACAACTGTCTGTCCCTGCTCTGGGACACCTCTCTCTCCAGAGACAGGTTGTCCAGTTTTCCCTAACCCTGCCCCCAGTTCCAGCTTTTATAGGGACAGCCTGCTCCCCCTACTGGCCTGGGACAGGAGGTGCTGCATGCTAATGGTCCCTGACCAGAGAACCTCCCCCTTGCTCTCAGACACAGCTTTATTATACATTTGTGGCATCCAGGCCAGGGTGACACATTCCCCCCTAGTAAAACTTAGTACTCCAGGACTAAGCTTACAACAAGAATACTTATGCATGACCATTAAAACATTACAAGGCAAGTAAAGACAAACGACGCACAGGTTGAGTTCTTAAGGTCACAGTGTGGTCTGTGACCGGGTGTCCATCTCACCAACAACAACGGGGAGCCTTAACCAGGTGGGGGTCTGCCGTAGCCCCAAGTCCTTGACAGTCCTTGTTCATTCCGCTGGTTAAGCTCCAAACATATTTACATGGAAGTCCGGTTACTCACAGTTCATAACCTGTTAGTCCATTAACTGAAAGATACTGAGAAAACGCGTAGTTACTGGTCATGCAATTACATTTCAAATAATTCAACATTTTACAGGATAGTTACATTTGCTATTACACTCTACACTTTCCAGCGAGCGGGTGTTTGCCCCTTATTGCTTCGGGTTGACCTACGTAACCCACTGTCTGGTGGTGGTCTAACCTGGTTTTTCTCACTAGCGCTCGGGGTGCAATCACTGGCTAGACTTACAGGCAGGACAGGCAGCTGTCTGCGGGTCCTCTGGCTTACCGCAGGCATGGCAGGCTCACTGTCAGCAGAGGGTTGATTCTCCTGGGCTGCTGGTACAGGGTCTTCTGCCTCTGGAACTGCTTGTTCCTCTCTACCTTCCCACTCTGGTGTAGGTTGCTGCTGAGTTGGTTGCAGGTAATGCAGGACGGGTACCACTATGGCATTGTTTATCCGAGTCCAGGTCCAGGGGAACTCTCCGAGAACGGTGCTGATCATTTCTTCCTTGTCCTCTGCGTGTTAAAGGTCACTTTGATCCTCTTCTGCATTCCGTAGTTGCTCGGGGCACCTTTTTAGGTGGTCTCTGGAGATGGTACTAGTGGTTTCTCCTCCATCCTTGGTGATCACGCACACCTTCGGGTTGTCGTGATCAGACAGCAGTACTGTGTAGGGTTCCCTTTCCCACTGGTCGTCCAGCTTGTGTAGCCTTCTCTTTCGCTTCAGGACCTGCTCACCAGGTTCTAGGGGACCAGCAGGGGCGTGCTGGTTGAAGAGTTTTTCTTGCCTCTCTCTCACCTGGGCCAGGCTCTTCTCCACACTCTCCTGTACCTTCTTGTACTGCAGTCGCCTTTCCGTATCCCAGTCCGCATCTGGGGAGGTGTCCTCGGGTGTTAGGACTCCCATTTCCAGGTCTATGGGCAGCTTACCTGGTCTGGCTCGCATCAGGTAAGCCGGGGTGCAGTTGTAGCGTTCACCGGGATATGGTTGTATAAGTCTATCAGGTCCGGCAGTTTTTCTGGCCACAGGCTGCGTTCCTCCAGGGGCAACATCTTCAGGAGATCAATGACTATATTATTCATTTTCTCACACATCCCGTTGGTTTGTGGGTGGTAAGGCGTTGTCCGAATCTTCCTACAGCCATAGAGGTTGCAGAACTCTTGGAAGATTTCGGCCTCGAACGCTGGACCCTGGTCTGTCAGGACCTGTTCCGGATACCCGTGTGGGCGGCAGAAGTATTGCTGGAAGGCTCTGGCCGCCGTTTGAGCTGTCAAGACTTTTACAGGGACCACCACTAGAAATCGGGAATAATGGTCCACGATTGTCAGGGCATAAACGTATCCTGACCTGATGGGTGACGATGGGTCTCAAGGGTGTCTTCTGGCTGGTGCGGTCCTTCCTCCTTAGATTACAAGGGCCACAGTCTCTGCACCACTTCTCTACAGCCCCTCTCATGCCGATCCAGAAGAACCGGCCTCTTATCAGGAACTCCAGTTTCTTCCAGCCGAAGTGCCCCACCCTGTCATGGTAAGCCTCCAGGACGATAGCTGCATCTCGCCTTGGGACCACGACTTGCCAGGTCAGCTCGTGCGTCCGGTGGTTGACGAGTCTTCTCCACAGCTTACCTTCATAGAGGAACAGCCTGCTCTTCTCTTTCCATAGCTGCTTGGCTTCCTCTGGAGCATCTGGATCTAGACAGGCGTCTTCTCGGGTCAACAGGTCTTTCACCATGCAGATTGCAGGGTCACTATCTTGGGTCTCGGCCTAGCTGTGGTGAGGTAGGGGATTGATCATGACAGTTGTTAAGTCTTCCTTCTTCACGTGGTGGGAGTATTGAGTGGCTCCATACTGGTGAAACGCAGGGAGTTCTACCTCCTCCAGCTCTTCTGGGTCTTCGCCTCCGTCAGGTAAGTGAGGCATTCTCGATAGGGCGTCAGCGTTGGCATTGGTTCTGCCTGCCCGGTACTTGATCGTGAAGTCATAATTCAAGAGTCGCGCCATCCACCGCTGCTCTAGGGCACCTAGTCTTGCATTGTCCAGGTGTGTCAACGGGTTGTTGTCCGTGTACACGGTGAACTTTGCGGAGGCCAGGTAATGCTTAAACCGTTCTGTGATGGCCCACACCACTGCCAAGAATTCTAGCTTGAAGGAGCTGTAATTCTCCAGGTTCCTTTCAGTGGGCCTTAGCTTCTGGCTGGCATACGCGATCACCCTTTCTCTGCCCTGTTGGTTTTGCGACAGTACGGCTCCCAGCCCCACATTACTGGCGTCTGTGTGGAGAATAAAAGGCTGGCCATAATCGGGGTAGGCCAGGATCTCATCCCCCGTGAAGGCCATCTTCAACTGGCGGAAGGACTCCTCTTCCGGCTTGTCCCACTTGAAGGGTGGCTTTTGACTTCTGGATTTGGATTGACCTATCAGGAGGTCCTGCATTCGAGCTGCCATCTTAGTGAACCCGGGGATGAACCTTCGGTAGTAGCCTACCAACCCGAGGAACTGCCTTACTTCTTTGATGTTTGAGGGGCTTGGCCAGTTCTTGATTACTGTGACCTTGTCAGGGTCGGGGGCTACTCCTTCTGCGCTCACCATGTGCCCTAGGTACTGGACCTTCGGTTTCAACAAGTGACACTTTGATGGTTTCACCTTCAGGCCATAGCCTGCCAGGGCTTCGAACACCTCTGCCAGGTGTTTTAAATGGTCCTCGTAGGTCTTCGAATAGACGATCACGTCGTTCAGGTAAAGTAGGACCGTCTCGAAGTTTCGGTGCCCTAGACAGCATTCCATCAGCCTCTGGAAGGTCCCTGGTGCGTTGCAGAGCCCGAAGTGCATGCAGTTAAATTCGCTTAATCCCATCGGGGTGGTGAAGGCGGTCTTCTCCTTGTTAGCCTCTGCCACAGGAACCTGCCAGTACCCGCTAGTAAGGTCCAAAGTAGTGTTGAGCCACCCCCGTAGTGTTCGAGTTCGGTTCGGTTCGTCGAACACCCGTGTGTTCGCCGAACAGTTCGTCGAACTGTTCGTCGAACACCTTCGAACACCGTTAAAACCAATGGCAGGCAAACAAAAACACATAGAAACACATAGAAAACACCTTCAAAGGTGTCCAAAAGCTGACAAACTGCTCAGAAGACACAACTTACACATGGAAAAGTGACAAGTACATATAGTCATGCGAAAAGAAAAGAGGTGGAGGAGTAAAAGGAGGGGGAGACACAGATATAGGCATGTCATGCCCTTCTAAAATCCAAAAAGTGAGAAGCCGAGACGGCCAGTCCGCTCCTGCCCGTGCCACCTCCGTGTCGCCGGTATTGTGCCAGAGCCGCGGTGAACCCTGACGGCCAGCCCCCCTCTCCCAATACTGGTGCCTGTCCGCTGGTGGGTCGAGAGAGCCCCCCTGTGGTGGAGGCAGCTCTAAGCTTTTTAATTTAAATTGTCCCTCTAATTTGAATGAATACACTTTAAATCCATTTACAAGGATCTATTGGAGGGCAAGTCTCATGCCAGCAGCCGCGTAATTCCAGCTCCAGTAGCGTCCACTAAAGCTGCTGCAGTTAAAAAGCTTTTATAAGGATCGAGCTCGGCTGTCCACCGCAAGGCATCCTAGTGCCAGTCCCAGCCCCTATGCCTTGGGGTGCCTCCTGATGCTCTTCACTAAGTATCCCGTGGTCCCGAAGCATTTCCTTTGAAAAAATTAAGTGTCCAGACTACAGGTGGTGTAGCTTGCTTAACAGCCGGGATAATCCGCTGACTAGCAGACACTGCTACTAGGCACAAAGTATTTCCTGGGCTAGATGTGTGACACCCCAGGGGTCTGGTTGTCACAGTGATAGAGATATTACGTCTGAGAGCAGGTGGGAGGTCCTTTGGTCAGGGATCCTGTGCATGCCACACCTCCTGCCCAGCCTTGGGAGGGGAAGAACTTCCCCTGTATAAACCCGGGGCTGAGGCAGGGTTAGTGAGTCCAGGAAGAGTAGAGACAAGAGCAGCATAGGAAGCAGCAGAGTCACAAGGAGTCAGGGGCTGGCAGCTAAAGAGCTCGCCCTGACTAAGAAGATTCTTTACCGGACCCGGAGTCCGAGGCTGTGGGGACTAACTTCTACCCAGCAGCAGAATCCGTCAGGCAGGGGATTTCAGGTCCCCTGGCCCAGAAGCCCGAAGGCCCGGTCACACGCGTGGGACCAGCACCGCCATCGTGGAGCGGAAGCCATTAGAAGGCCCCGAGTCACCGGCCATACGGGTGAGCACCACACGGTACACTCAGGGACGTGGGCTACTTACATCAGCTTCTAGCAAGGTAGCCAGAAGAGTACAGTCAGCTTGGGAGGCCTACAACTACGCCTGGCCAGGGGAGATCCCATCTGCTCAAGGACTGACCAGGCCCCGTTCGCTAGCAAGTACTCCGGGAGGGTCTATCGTTGTTACCAGTAAAGACCCTGAACGCTACCATACCGTCTCTGAGTGGTTCCTGCTACCCCCATCATCCACGTCGGCTGCCCTGAGGCCATACCCTTCCCGTTGGGGGTTATACTATCACGCTGCACCATCCTTCCACCGGCCTCAGCGGTCTGCCCTGCAGCAGCAGCCCCCTGGCTGCATTCAACGGGTGGCGTAGTCATCAACCATTTTCTACCGCTAACAGACTGCCGTCCAGTTTGACTCCCTGGGCACGGACCGGGTCACCGCCACGAGACTACAACCCTAAACAGATCCGGCTCCGGGTAAGCTCCCGCGTGCGCAACGCAGCGCGACACAGGCCCAGGGGCGCGTCAACTTTGGCGTAGTCGGCAGGATCACGTGCCCGCAACCACCGGGTACTGCGTGCCTGAAAAGCAAAGACTGTTCAAACTTACCAGTGGTGAAGATTCCCGCCATCGGTGAAGATTCCCGCCATCCGGCGCCATCTTCAGCCTTCTTCCCACCATCGGTGAAGTTTCCCGCCATCCGGCGCCATCTTCAGCCTTCTTCCCGCCATCCGTGGAGTTTTCCCGCCATTGGACGCCATCTTGAGGACGCCGCGCGGGAAGAAGAGGGGCGTGGACTCCGAAAGCGCGCGAGAACTGAAGCCCCGCCTCACGTCCGGACGTTGCGTAAGGTCCTGGAAGGAGCCCAGCAGACGCCGACGTCACAGGAGCGCGACGGAAGGTCCTCAACCCTGACGATCCACTGCGGAGCCGCGGCCTACGGAACAGGATCATCGCAAGGTAGGCCACGGTCCACTAGGGGGGAGGAAGATGTCGGATACGGAGGAGAGCTCCACTGCCTCAACCCCCGCCAGCGCTACCGCTGTTGCAGTTATGCCCTTCACCATGCCCTATATCCCGGGAGCAGCTTGGCTACCCCAGTACTCAGGGGAGTCACATACCCTGCATGACTTTAGAGAAAAGCTGGATAGCCTCTTCCAGGTGTACCCCCTCACAGAAGAGCAAAAAGTGAGCATCCTGGTGGCCCAACTAACTGGGGCAGCCAAAAGGGAAGTAAAATCCTGGCCACCTGGGAGGAAGACTGTCGCAGGGATACTAACCCGGCTGAAGGACACCTTTGATACCCGCACCTCAGCCGAGATTAAACTTAGATTCTACGGGTGCAAGCAGCGAGCGCATGAGAGTATAAGGGACTATGCACTCAACCTACAAGAGGCCCTGAGGGCCATTAAGCAGACCGACCCTAATGGAGTGGGAAACGAGGACAGGCTGTTGACCGAACAATTTATAGAGGGTTTATATTGCAATGCCCACCGCACCCAGTTGCGGGCAATGGCCTTACAGGACCCTCATCTAGAATTTGCACAGTTCAAGGACAGAGCCATCCGGGTGCTCCGAGAACCGGCACCAGGTGGCGTTGTGACCCACAGACGCCCCACTACCACTTACTACCAGGAGGCGGCGCCCTTGTCAGCAGGGCCTGTGGGAGCTGATGCGCAGGCTTTGGACAATGACCCGGCTCCAGACCTACACCATCAGGTCCAAGAGCTAGCTAAAAGCGTTGCTGCGCTAACCCGAACTGTGCAGTCTTTACAGGTTTCCACTCCAGGGAAGATCCAGCTGGCATCCGGACCGGAGGACATCCCGTGGCGTCGACCAAGGAGGACCCCACCGGCCAGAGGAAGACCCAGTGACCGATACAGCGAGGACGGACGACCCATCTGCCGCCGCTGCAATCAACCCGGACATATGGAAAGGTACTGTTCTTTAAACGGGCACAACCTGGGGTAGAGGGCCAACCCCCAGGAAAAAGATCACCAGGCCCATCGAACTGGCGCGACAGATATGTGGGAGGACGTCCAGTCTTGCCTGTGGTACTGGATGGCATTCCCATGAGTGCCCTACTGGACACCGGGTCACAGGTCACCACCATCCCGTACGTGCTCTTCAAGCAGTACTGGAATGACTCGGATATTACCCGCTACCCTGACGACGACTTGAGTATCATCGCCAGCAATGGTCAGCCCGTGCCACAGATCGGATTTAAAGAGGTGACCATCAAAATTGGTAGAGTCGAACTGGCCGCACAGGGACTGATCATTGTAGATATTGACAAACATGAGAGTCACCCAAAAATAACTCTAGGAACTAATGTAATTGAAAATTGTCTTGCAGAGGTGATTTTCCTTTTACAGCAGGTTGCCAAGAATGCCAGCTCCGGCGAGCAGCGGGTGCTCCAGAAAGAGATCCGGGCACTGATGCAACGGCAACAAGTGGAACTCTCCGGCGGTGAGATTGGTAGCGTAAGAATGTGTGACCCTTTTCCTATTGCCATGCCCCCAAAAAGTGAAATGATGATTTGGTGCCGGGCAGCTATTGGTCTGAGAGGTAGAGATTACCAGGCAATGGTAGAACCAGTTTACTCAGACAGTAGGCCCACCATTTTGACAGCACGGGGGGTGGTCAATGTACGCCATGGGAGGGTGCCCGTTCGCATAATAAATATCGGGGAGAGGGAAGTGTACCTGCCCCGGTATGCCACGCTAGCCAAATTATATACCACTAATCAAAATTCTATACAATCTGTGGAACCCTTGCCTCCATCTCACCCGGAGGAAGGTAACGGCTCTAAGAAAGACATGGAGGACTGGTGTCAGCAACTACATCTGGGTACTGACTCCACTCCCTCACACCAGAAACAAGGAGTCTATCGGGTGGTTCAAGAGTATGAGAGAGTGTTTAGTAAACACCCGTTAGACTTCGGGCGAGTCAAGGGGGTAGAACACCGCATCCCCACGGGAGATCATCCTCCCATAAAAGAGAGGTATCGACCCGTACCCCCTGCACATTACCAACACGCGAAGGGGATGCTTAGAGACATGAAGGAGGCTGGGGTAATCCGGGATAGCTGTAGCCCCTGGGCAGCCCCACTAGTTTTAGTCAAAAAGAAAGACAACACCATGAGGATGTGTGTAGATTACCGGAAAATCAACCGTATCACACACAAGGATGCGTACCCCTTACCAAGGATAGAGGAGTCATTGGCTGCTTTAAGATCTGCTAACTTCTTCTCTACCTTGGATCTCACTAGCGGGTACTGGCAGGTTCCTGTAGCAGAGGCGGACCGGGAGAAGACCGCATTCACCACCCCGATGGGACTTAGCGAGTTCACCTGCATGCCGTTCGGACTCTGCAACGCCCCAGGAACCTTCCAACGATTAATGGAGTGCTGTCTGGGCCACAGAAACTTCGAGACGGTCCTGTTGTACCTGGACGATGTCATCGTATACTCAAAAACTTATGAGGACCACCTGAAACACCTGGCGGAGGTGTTCGAAGCTCTGGCGAGTTACGGCCTAAAGGTGAAACCCTCCAAGTGTCACCTCCTGAAACCAAAGGTGCAATACCTGGGACACGTGGTGAGCGCTGACGGAGTGGCTCCCGACCCCGATAAGATCACCGCAATCAAAGGATGGCCAAGCCCTTCCAGCGTAAAAGAAGTGCGGCAGTTCCTAGGGTTGGTAGGCTACTACCGAAGGTTTATTCCCGGTTTCACCAAAAAGGCGGCGCCTATGCAGGACCTCCTGATAGGCCAGTCCCGGAAGGCCAAGAACCAGAAGCCGCCCTTCAAATGGGAAGAGCTAGAGGAAGAGTCCTTCCGCCAGCTGAAGATGGCCCTCACGGGGGATGAAATCTTGGCGTATCCAGACTATAGCCAGCCCTTCATCCTCTACACCGACGCCAGTAACGTCGGGCTAGGAGCCGTACTGTCCCAGATTCAGCAGGGGAAAGAGCGAGTAATCGCCTATGCCAGCCGAAAACTGCGACCCACCGAAAGGAATCCCGAGAATTATAGCTCATTTAAGCTAGAGTTCCTGGCCGTGGTATGGGCAGTCACCGAGCGCTTTAAGCATTACCTCGCTTCTTCCCGGTTCACCGTATACACGGATAACAACCCGCTGACACACCTGGACACGGCAAGACTCGGTGCCCTGGAGCAGAGGTGGATGGCCCGTCTGTCCAACTACGAGTTCACAATTAAATACCGGGCAGGGCGCTCCAATACCAACGCGGACGCCCTGTCCAGGATGCCCAACCTGCCGGACGGAGGAGAAGATCCGGAGGGACTGGAAGAAGTTGAACTCCCTGCGTTCCACCGTCATGGGACTATCCAGTATTCCCACCGGGTAAGGAGTAAGCAGGCTGCTACGTTGAACCCCTTACCTCACTACAACTGGGCGGAAACGCAAGACAGCGACCCTGCCGTCCGACTGGTGAAGGAGATGCTGACTCGCCCGGAGGCTAGCCTGGAATCAGACGCTCCAGAGGAAGCCAAACAATTATGGGCAGAGAAGAGTCGACTGTTCCTTTACAAGGGGAAGTTGTGCCGCAGAATGGTTAACTCCAGGACGCATGAACTACTCTGGCAAGTAGTGGTGCCACGAAGAGACGCAGCCATGGTGATGGAGGCATACCACGACGGAGCTGGACACTTCGGGTGGAAAAAGCTGGAGTTCCTGCTGCGCGAGCGGTTCCACTGGGTAGGCATGAGGGGAACCATCGAGAAGTGGTGCAGAGACTGTGGCCCGTGCAATCTGAGAAGGAAGGACCGGGCCAGCCAGAAGACTCCCCTGCAGTCCATCGTCACCCGGCAACCGTTGGAACTGGTAGCCTTGGATCATGTAAAACTGACCCCCAGCAGAAGTGGCTACGTCTACGCGTTAACCATCGTGGATCATTACTCCCGGTTTCTGGTTGTCGTCCCCGTCAAGGACTTAACGGCTCGAACAGCAGCTAGAGCCTTCCAGCAGCACTTTTGCCGTCCACACGGGTACCCGGACCAAGTGCTGACGGACCAGGGACCTGCCTTTGAAGCGGAGGTCTTCCAGGAATTCTGCAATCTGTATGGCTGCCGGAAGATAAGGACGACACCCTACCATCCGCAAACTAATGGACTTTGTGAGAAAATGAACCAGGTGGTAATGGATCTTCTAAAAACGTTGCCCCTGGAAGAACGCAGTCTGTGGCCTGAGAAGTTGCCCGATCTGGTGGACCTATACAACCACATCCCGGTAGGTTCCACCAACTGTACCCCGGCTTACCTAATGAGGGCAAGACCTGGTAAGTTACCTGTTGACCTGGAAATGGGAGTCCTGACGCCCGAGGACACTTCACCAGAAACAGACTGGGACACAGAGAGGCAGCAGCAGTACCGGAAAGTACAGGAGAGTGTGGAGCGAAGTCTCTGTCAGGCTAGGGAAAGACAAGAGAAGACTTACAACCAGTATGCTCCCGCTGTTCCCCTGGTACCCGGAGAGCAGGTCTTGAAGAGGAAGAGACGGCTCCACAAGTTGGACGACCAGTGGGAGAAGGACCCGTACACCGTACTGCCCTCAAGCCACGAGAACCCGAAGGTCTGTACCATCAGTAAAGACGGAGGGGAAACCACAGCCATTGTATCCCGGGACCACCTGAAGAAGTGCCCCGAACAACTGAGGAACCCTGAGGAGGAACAGGAAGACCATCGACCCGTGGAAGAAAGGGAAGATATGGTTAGTACCGTGCTCGGGGACTTCCCTCGGTCTTGGACTCAAGTCAATGGTGCAGTTGTGGTACCCGTACTCACCTTCCTCCAACCATCATCCCAAGAACCTACGGAGCAACGGGTAGAGCTGGAAGAGCAGCCGGTCCAGGAGGCAGAAGACTCCACCCAAGCGGAACAGGAGAATCCACCCTCTGCTTATAGTGAGCCTGCCGTACCCCTAGTGAGACAAAGAGCCGGTAGACAGCTGCCCAGTTTACCCTTGACAGCTCCTACACCCTGTAGTTCAGGGCCAGACAGTCAGCTCCGTAGGTCCACTAGGGCCACTAGAGGCCAGTTACCCGCACGTTGGAGGATCTAAATGTTTAAGTTGTTTTACAATGTTTACCTGTTTATTGTTGCTTGTGTGTAATTTTGTGTTTCTAGTTGTTTTTAGGAGTCTTCGGTGGATTTACCGGGAATCCTTTGTATATAGTTGGAGCGTAACCCAGGATGGACTAGAGACTGTTAAGGACTCGGGGTAGGACAGACCCCTACCTGGTTACGTCTCCCTGTGTTGGTGAAATGGACACCTTTGCTTTTCTTCAAAGACTGCACCCGGTTGCGGACATCCGTGACCATCTTATTGTGTTTCCTTATTGTATTTTATTGTTCTTTGATATACCTTGTTATATTTTTCTAAAAAGTGTTTAGTCCCGGAGTACTAAATTTCACTAGGGGGGAGTGTGACACCCCAGGGGTCTGGTTGTCACAGTGATAGAGATATTACGTCTGAGAGCAGGTGGGAGGTCCTTTGGTCAGGGATCCTGTGCATGCCACACCTCCTGCCCAGCCTTGGGAGGGGAAGAACTTCCCCTGTATAAACCCGGGGCTGAGGCAGGGTTAGTGAGTCCAGGAAGAGTAGAGACAAGAGCAGCATAGGAAGCAGCAGAGTCACAAGGAGTCAGGGGCTGGCAGCTAAAGAGCTCGCCCTGACTAAGAAGATTCTTTACCGGACCCGGAGTCCGAGGCTGTGGGGACTAACTTCTACCCAGCAGCAGAATCCGTCAGGCAGGGGATTTCAGGTCCCCTGGCCCAGAAGCCCGAAGGCCCGGTCACACGCGTGGGACCAGCACCGCCATCGTGGAGCGGAAGCCATTAGAAGGCCCCGAGTCACCGGCCATACGGGTGAGCACCACACGGTACACTCAGGGACGTGGGCTACTTACATCAGCTTCTAGCAAGGTAGCCAGAAGAGTACAGTCAGCTTGGGAGGCCTACAACTACGCCTGGCCAGGGGAGATCCCATCTGCTCAAGGACTGACCAGGCCCCGTTCGCTAGCAAGTACTCCGGGAGGGTCTATCGTTGTTACCAGTAAAGACCCTGAACGCTACCATACCGTCTCTGAGTGGTTCCTGCTACCCCCATCATCCACGTCGGCTGCCCTGAGGCCATACCCCTCCCGTTGGGGGTTATACTATCACGCTGCACCATCCTTCCACCGGCCTCAGCGGTCTGCCCTGCAGCAGCAGCCCCCTGGCTGCATTCAACGGGTGGCGTAGTCATCAACCATTTTCTACCGCTAACAGACTGCCGTCCAGTTTGACTCCCTGGGCACGGACCGGGTCACCGCCACGAGACTACAACCCTAAACAGATCCGGCTCCGGGTAAGCTCCCGCGTGCGCAACGCAGCGCGACACAGGCCCAGGGGCGCGTCAGATGCAGTTAAAAATTTGTAAGTAGATACTCTCGTTGGATGCTGAGAAAGCATTCCATAGAGTCTCCTGGCACGCCATATATGATTCTCTTAAAAAGCTTGGGGTAGGGGTCTAGGGGACCCTTTTATAGCCAAAATCACGGCCCTGTATCACAATACGTCACCTAGGCTGAAGATAAATGGAACTGTAGCACCGAGGGCTCGGTTGCTACAGACGTATTGCACCTCACCCAGAGGTGTGATATCTCACTCTCAGATAAGGATGGAGTGTGGATCAGGACCCGACACCTGCATGCATTACACCACATTGCCGTGGGGCAGGGCGACCAATATGCCCCTGAGATGGGCACGACAGTCCCTGTCCCTGGCTGGAGTGGGGGGAGGGAACACTGAGGAAGGGGAACCCTGCAGTGCAGGAGCAGGGAGGAAGCAGTTCCTGGGTGCATTGAGAAGGGAGTATAAAAGGTGGGCACCATCTTAGTTCAGTGCAGAGAAGTCTGAGCAGAAGTGGCAGGGAGCAGGGGCTCTGCATGAGCTCTGCTCCGGAGGCGGGCCTAGTAACAGAGGCCCAGGCCTGCAAGAGGGAGAAGGAAGGAAGAGGAGCGGAGAAGGCTCCAGGAACGAGGAATGAAGGGATCCCAGGGGTGCGGACGGGCGAGTCGCCACCGCACGCCCGAATCCACCTGCGTGGAGGGGTCAGGCCAAAGGGGGAGACCAGTCCCCGAACTAGTGGAGGCAGGAAACGACCCTCAGCTAGAAACCGGAGGCTCTGACATTTTATGTGGCGCAGCCCCTTGCTCCACCCGCTAGGAAGGCACCACATAGGGTCAGGGAAACTGGCGCCAAGTTTACCAAGAGGAGGCCCGAGGCAGCCGGACAGAAGTGTTGGTAAGAAAGGCCAGACAAAGGACACACAAAGGGGGTCCTGTGAAGCGCTCCAAAGTTATCTGGGAGTTGTCTGAGCCCCTCACCTTGTGAGCACAGTACGACGTGGGCAGCCGTTACCTGCAGACGTGGTCTGGATAATAAGAACTGTGAGTAAAGGCCCTGAACTGCATCACTGACTCCGTGTCGTTACTGCTGCTGCCCTGCACCATCACCCCCATCCTCCGCATACACTGCCCTGAGGCTATACTCCTCCCGTGGGGAGTTATGCTACGCTCTGCTGCACCCACAACACCAGCCTTAGCGGTCTGCCCTGTAGCGGCGGTTCACTCTGACCGCAATCCACGGGTGGCGTAGTCGGACATTTAAACATCAAAACCACATAAATAGTTCCGCCACTGGTTTGACCGCCCTGAGCCACGGAACCGGATCGCCGCCACGAAGACTACAACCACCAGCATCCACCAAAAAGGGTCCGGCTCCGGGTGTCCCAAGGCCCAGGGGGTGCGTCAGAACATTTTCATCACCTTTCACAATCACCAATGGGACAAGGCAGGGATGTCCTCTGTCCCCTCTCTTATACATCCTAGTGACGGAGCACCTGCTCTCATCAATTCACCATAACCCCAATATTAGGTGGATTGAGGTGGGAGGCACCGAGTACAAGTGCTCTCTATTTGCTGATGATGTCCTAGTATATATCACTCAATCACATATATCCATCCCTGCTGTTATGGCTGAAATAGATCACTTTGTTACATGGTAAAATTTTAAAATCAATGCAGCGAAGTCTGAGGCCCTCGATGTCTCCCTCCCTAAATCCATATAGGATTCCATCCAGTCCAACTTTCCCTTTGCCTGGCCCTCACAGGGTATCAAATACTTAGGAATTCCTATTCATAGAGACCTCTCCCATCTATGTTATCTTAATTTTGGGCCCTTTATTGAACAATTCCATACAGACCACGGTTGGCAAGTTAGAACTGTAAGATTCACTACGTGAACCACTGGTGTTTTGTGGAAAAGCACATGTACACCGCGTTCCAAATTATTATGCAAAAAGTGTTTAGGAGTGATAAGGGAAGAATTTGTTTGTTTGTCAGTTAAACTCATTGATGGTGATGTGTGTCAGGGCTCTTTATATCACTGTAAGCAATTGCAGACACCTGTGCTAATTAGTTTGGCAGGTGTGTCCAATAAAGGCAAGACTACTTAAGAAGGCTCTCTCACATTATTAAGCAGCCTACATTTTCTGCCAAAATGGGAAAGAAACAGGATGTGTCGGCTGCTGAGAAGCAACAAATTGTGGAGTGTTTAGGTCAAGGCATGACTACAATCAACATTGTGCGATGATCAGGATGAAGTGTCTTGGCAATCAAGAAGTATGTAGCTGATTCACAGTACACACGTGTGCGTGCTGATAAGGGCAAATTGAGGACTCTTTCCTACAGGCAATTACGTCAGGTTGAAAGAGCAGCGGCAAAAAAGCCTTGTCATAGCAGCAGACAAGTTTTTGAAGCTGCTTGTGCCTCCAACGTCCCCCGAACAACAAGATGCAGGGTCCTTCAGAGGTTTGCAGCTGTGCATACGCCATCATGTCGACCTCCTCTATCCACTTCACACAAGCAGAAACGGCTCCAGTGGGCCAAACATTACATGAAGACTGATTTCAAAACTGTTTTGTTCACGGATGAGTGCCATGCAGCGCTCGATGGTCCAGATGAATGGAGTGGAGGATGGCTGGTTGATGGACACCCCACGCAAACACGGCTACAGCGCCAACAAGGAGGAGGTGGAGTAATGTTTTGGGCTGGAATCATGGGGAGAGAGATTGTCGGCCCCTTTAGGATCCCTGAAGGCGCTAAAGATGAACTCCATAATGTATGTGGATTTTCTCAAACAGCACTTCCTGCCATGGTTCAAGAAGAAGAACCGTGTATTTCACAGCAAGATCATTTTTCTGCATGATAATGCACCATCTCATGCTGCACATAAAACATCTGCATCTCTGGCTGATATGGGCATAAAAGGGGACAAACTTATGGTGTGACCCCCATGCTCCCCTGACCTCTACCCCATTCAGAACCTTTGGAGCATCATTAAAAGGAGTGTCTATGATGGCGGGAGGCAGTTCACATCTAAGCAACAGCTCTGGGAGGGTATTCTGTCCTCATGCAAAACAATTGAAGCAGAAACCATCCAAAACCTGACAAATTCAATGGACGAGAGAGTTCAGAAGCTCCTTTCGAACAAGGGGTCCTATGTGAAAATGTAACATCACCTAGAATAAAGTTTTCAGTTGAAAACTGTTTGATTTCAGTTTCTAACAACCTGCTAATGCTTATAATTTCAAAAATGACCATTTTTTGGTCTTTATTAAAATGAAAAGGTTGATCGAAAAGTTTGGGGGATCTAAGAGTGTGGCAACCCAGTAGTCATGATTACTTCGAATTCTGACAATATGAGGGTCATGCTGCAGGTAGTGCAGCAAGAAGGCACTTATGTGTCTTGCGCATCTCGGAGCCCCAAAATTATTTTCCGGGCTAGATGCAGCTAAAAATTATTTTTAATTTTAAATCTGGTGAAGCTTATTATAGATGGCCTAATAGGATCAGTGCTGCACACTGCTACAAAGCCCAAATTATTTTCCAGTCAAGATACAGATAAACATGATTAGTAATTTGAAAGCTTAAAACGGTTGGTAGGGTGATTTTAACCAATCATCAAGCTTTTACTCTCCCCAGGATGACACAGGGGTAGAAAAGTCGTTTCGGATCCATGATTTGTTCATCTTTATGAACGTGAGTCTGTCTACATTATCAGTGGAGAGCCGCGTGCGCTTATCTGTTAGCACACCACCAGCAGCGCTGAACACACGTTCAGACAGAACGCTGGCTGCGGGGCATGACAAGATCTCCAAGGCGTAAGTGGCTAGCTCCGGCCATTTATCCAGATTGGAAGCCCAAAAAGAGCAAGAGTCCAGTGACACAGTCGTGGCTTCAATGTTTACTTGGAGATACTCCTGTACCATCGTCTCTAGGCGTTGACTATGTGTCAGACTTCTTGTCTCCTGTGGCCTTGCAAAGGATGGGCTAAAAAAGTGGTGAAATGATTCCGCAAAATTGATGTTACCAGCAGATACTGTGGTTCTGTTACGGTTTGAGTGCTGAACACTTGACGGTCCCACGGTTGGCAAGTTGGAACTGTGAGATTCACTACGTGCACCACTGGTATTTTGTGGAAAAGCACATGTAAGATTCTGCAACAGTCTCTGCTGATACTCCTGCATGCGTGCATCCCTTTCTATGGCAGGAATAATTTCTGCAAATTTACTTTTGTACCGGGGATCTAACAGTGTGGCAACCCAGTAGTCAGGATTATTTCTAATTCTCACAATTCGAGGGTCATGTTGCAGGTAGTGCAGCAAGAAGGCACTCATGTGTGTTGCGCATCCAGGAGCACCAAGTCCCTGTTGTGTTGGTGGCGAGGTAACAATCATGCTTCCTTCCTCTGTCCTCTCCCCCCAACCTCGCACAACAGAAATGTGATCAAGGTCTCCCTCATCTGATGAGTCTTCCATCAGTTCGTCCTCCACTTCTTCCTGGGCTCCTGCACCTTCCTCACTAGTTTGGCTGCTACCATGCGCCCTGGTTAAACCATCTCCCCCACCCTCACATGCCTGCCGCCTTGGTGCTGCCGACCGTCTGGACCTTGCAGATGTTAGCCCTTCCGCATACAACTCCTCCTCCTCTACTTCCTCCACCTCCTCTTGTGCCACCACCTGACTCCGAATTCTGTTTAACATGTGCTCCAGCATGTAAATCACCGGAATAGTCATGCTGATAATGGCATCGTCAGCACTAAACATCTTCGTCGCCATTTCAAAACTGTGCAGAAGGGTGCATAGGTCCCTGATCTGAGACCACTCCTCCAGCGTGATTTGCCCCACCTCTGAATCTCGTTGGCCCAGGCTATACGTCAGAACGTATTGCACCAGGGCTTGTCGGTGCTGCCACAGTCGCTGCAACATGTGCAGAGTTGAATTCCACCGGGTAGGCACATCGCATTTTAGCCGGTGAAGTGGCAGGCCCAACGACTTCTGTAGAGATGTAAGTCGCTGAGCTGCGGGATGCGAATGGCGGAAGTGAGCACATAGCGACCGTGCCCTCTGCAGAAGGCCATCTAGTCTGGGATAGTGGGCTAAAAATTGCTGGACAACCAGGTTCAACACGTGAGCCATACAAGGCACGTGTGTGACATTGCCCCGGCGAAGGGCCGCACCCAGGTTTGCAGCATTGTCGCACACGGCCTTCCCTGGTTTCAGGTCCAGTGGAGACAACCATTCATGAAATTGGTTCTCCAGAGCTGACCACAACTCCTCAGCTGTGTGACTCACATTTCCCAGACATTTCAATGTAAAAACCGCCTGATGACGTTGAGCCCTACTGCCAGCATAGTAAGGAGGTGTGCAGGATCCCTTCTGCGCAGTTAGAAAGCTTGTGGCATGACCAGACAGGCTTTGGGTGCAGGTGGAAGACCGAGAGGAGGTTGAGGAGGCAGAAGCAGTGGAGGAAAAATGACATAAAGAGGATTGACGCACAACTCGTGGGGACGGCAAGACTTGGACAGCAGCCCCTTGTCCTGCTGTCACCATAGTTACCCAGTGCCCAGTCAGCGACATGTAACGCCCCTGTCCATGCCTACTCGTCCAAGTGTCTGTGGTGAAATGCACCCTGTCACACACAGAGTTTCTCAAAGAAGCGGTGATGTTGTGTGCGACATGCTGGTGGAGCGCAGGCACACCTTTCTTTGAGAAGTAGTGCCGACTGGGCATCTGGTACTGGGGCACTGCGACGGACATAAGGTCTCGAAAATCCTCTGTGTCCACCAGGCGGAAAGGCAGCATTTCTGTAGCCAAGAGCTTGCAGATGGTGAAATTCAACCTCTTAGCTTTCTCATGGCTAGGAGGAAATGGTCTTTTACTTGTCCACATCTGAGGGACCGAGGGCTGGCTATTGTGCTTAGACGGGGTTGATAAGGGTGTCCCCGGCAAACTGCCAGTCTGTGAGGAAGATGCAGGCGGACATGTTAGGTTGCCTTGATCCAAAGGTGGTGCTATCGATGTCGGACAGCGCTCAAGACCAGCTGGTGTTACCACCTCCAAAGAAAATGATGACCTGCCAATCACGCTGGCTGTTGCGGGTAAAGAGGTGGCAGGTCTGCGCCCCAAAACAGGTGTGACTGCTGTCCCCCCAGTCACAGAGGATGAAGAGGCCGCGGATGCACAAGATATGGCAGACGGTGGTTGGCCCGGCCGGCTAGACCGCATTGTAGCACACTGAGCTTCCCACTGCAACTTATGCTTCATGTCCATGTGCCGGTTCATGCATGAAGTACTCAAACTATGTATTTTTTGGCCTCTACTTAGCTTTTGCTGACAAATGTTACAGATAACACGAGTTGGGTCATCTTTATCGATCTGAAAAAATGCCCAGGTTATGCAAGGCTTAGCACCCATGCGACCTGAAGAGCCACCACGACTTGTGGTGAGAGGCAGAGTTGTGTTTGAGGATGCAGTTGTTGACGTGCTTCCAGTACTACGTCTCTGTCCAGGAAGGCGCAACCTGACCTCGTCGTCACTAGCATCTTCCTCCACCTCCTCTGCTGACCTCATCTCTTGGCTGACTGTGGGTTGACAGTAAGTGGGATCTCCGACCTCATCATCATCACCCTGTGCGTTATCACACCCGTCATCCTCAGAGCCAACCTGTTCCTGCCCTGACCAAAAACTAGAGTTGTCGCTCCAATCAGGCATTTGAGTCTTATCATCGTCTTCCTCATTGTCTCCACCAACAGGAGTTACAGTTTGGGAATGAGGGTCTACATTATGGTCAGAACCTTCTGCGTCTGGTCCTGGATCCGACTCATAAAGATTCTGGGCATCAGTGCAGATCATTTCCTCGTCTGGATTCACAGAAGCGCTGGAGTCGACCTCTGATTCCCAGGCTATAGTATGAGTAAACAGCTCTGCAGACTCAACCATCTGTTCTACCTCATACTCAGACGGGCAGCTGGAGATTTGGGAGCTGTGAGGAAGCAAGTGCGATTTGGGTGACACCTTTGAGGACTGGAGTATTTGTGATGTTGAAGTTGATGTGGAGGAGAGCCCACTTAAAGGAGCACTTGATATCCGTTGAAGCACCTGCTGTTTTTGTGCCTCATCTGGAATTTGTAGCGATTGGCGTGGCCGTAAGAAAGGGATCTTATCACATTGTCCGCTAAAAGAAGTAGACATTTTAGTTTGGCTGGAAGATGGTCTTTCTTCTGCACCTACCCCACGGACACAACCTTTTTTCCCCTTCCCAACACGCCTATTCCCCTTTCCACCAGCAGCAGGCCTTTTTCCACTCATTTTGGTGGTTAACTAATTCACAACTCTGGAGTTGTTTGCACAAAAAAACAATGGATGGTAACCGAGCAGAGCTGAGTGGCCAAACTGTGGTATTAGGCCAAAACTATTGGCTGGGTTAGATGCAGAAAAAAATTATTTTTAATTTGCAACCTGATGGAGGTCAGTATAGATGGACTAATAGACCAAGTCCCACACACCGCTAGAAGCCCAAATATTTTTTCAGAGCTAGATGCAGAAAATTTTTTTATTCAATTTGCAACCTGATGGAGGTCAGTATAGATGGACTAATAGACCAAGTCCCACACACCGCTAGAAGCCCAAATATTTTTTCAGAGCTAGATGCAGAAAATTTTTTTATTCAATTTGCAACCTGATGGAGGTCAGTATAGATGGACTAATAGACCAAGTCCCACACACTGCTAGAAGCCCAAATATTTTTTCAGAGCTAGATGCAGAAAAAAATTATTTTTAATTTGCAACCTGATGGAGGTCAGTATAGATGGACTAATAGACCAAGTCCCACACACCGCTAGAAGCCCAAATATTTTTTCAGAGCTAGATGCAGAAAATTTTTTTATTCAATTTGCAACCTGATGGAGGTCAGTATAGATGGACTAATAGACCAAGTCCCACACACTGCTAGAAGCCCAAATATTTTTTCAGAGCTAGATGCAGAAAAAAATTATTTTTAATTTGCAACCTGATGGAGGTCAGTATAGATGGACTAATAGACCAAGTCCCACACACTGCTAGAAGCCCAAATATTTTTTCAGAGCTAGATGCAGAAAAAAATTATTTTTAATTTGCAACCTGATGGAGGTCAGTATAGATGGACTAATAGACTAAGTCCCACACACTGCTAGAAGCCCAAATATTTTTTCAGAGCTAGATGCAGAAAAAAATTATTTTTAATTTGCAACCTGATGGAGGTCAGTATAGATGGACTAATAGACCAAGTCCCACACACCGCTAGAAGCCCAAATATTTTTTCAGAGCTAGATGCAGAAAATTTTTTTATTCAATTTGCAACCTGATGGAGGTCAGTATAGATGGACTAATAGACCAAGTCCCACACACTGCTAGAAGCCCAAATATTTTTTCAGAGCTAGATGCAGAAAAAAATTATTTTTAATTTGCAACCTGATGGAGGTCAGTATAGATGGACTAATAGACCAAGTCCCACACACTGCTAGAAGCCCAAATATTTTTTCAGAGCTAGATGCAGAAAAAAATTATTTTTAATTTGCAACCTGATGGAGGTCAGTATAGATGGACTAATAGACCAAGTCCCACACACTGCTAGAAGCCCAAATATTTTTTCAGAGCTAGATGCAGAAAAAAATTATTTTTAATTTGCAACCTGATGGAGGTCAGTATAGATGGACTAATAGACCAAGTCCCACACACTGCTAGAAGCCCAAATATTTTTTCAGAGCTAGATGCAGAAAAAAATTATTTTTAATTTGCAACCTGATGGAGGTCAGTATAGATGGACTAATAGACCAAGTCCCACACACCGCTAGAAGCCCAAATATTTTTTCAGAGCTAGATGCAGAAATTTTTTTTATTCAATTTGCAACCTGATGGAGGTCAGTATAGATGGACTAATAGACCAAGTCCCACACACTGCTAGAAGCCCAAATATTTTTTCAGAGCTAGATGCAGAAAAAAATTATTTTTAATTTGCAACCTGATGGAGGTCAGTATAGATGGACTAATAGACCAAGTCCCACACACCGCTAGAAGCCCAAATATTTTTTCAGAGCTAGATGCAGAAAAAAATTATATTCAATTTGCAACCTGCTGGACGTCAGTATAGAAGGACTAATAGAACAAGTCCCACACACTGCTAGAAGCCCACATATTTTTTCAGAGCTAAATGAAGAAAAAAATTATTTTTAATTTGCAACCTGATGGAGGTCAGTATAGATGGACTAATAGACCAAGTCCCACACACTGCTAGAAGCCCAAATATTTTTTCAGAGCTAGATGCAGAAAAAAATTATTTTTAATTTGCAACCTGATGGAGGTCAGTATAGATGGACTAATAGAACAAGTCCCACACGCTGCTAGAAGCCCAAATATTTTTTCAGAGCTAAATGAAGAAAAAAATTATTTTTAATTTGCAACCTGATGGAGGTCAGTATAGATGGACTAATAGACCAAGTCCCACACACTGCTAGAAGCCCAAATATTTTTTCAGAGCTAGATGCAGAAAAAAATTATTTTTAATTTGCAACCTGATGGAGGTCAGTATAGATGGACTAATAGACCAAGTCCCACACACTGCTAGAAGCCCAAATATTTTTTCAGAGCTAGATGCAGAAAAAAATTATTTTTAATTTGCAACCTGATGGAGGTCAGTATAGATGGACTAATAGAACAAGTCCCACACGCTGCTAGAAGCCCAAATATTTTTTCAGAGCTAAATGAAGAAAAAAATTATTTTTAATTTGCAACCTGATGGAGGTCAGTATAGATGGACTAATAGACCAAGTCCCACACACTGCTAGAAGCCCAAATATTTTTTCAGAGCTAGATGCAGATAAAAAATATTTTTAATTTGCAACCTGATGGAGGTCAGTATAGATGGACTAATAGAAAAAGTCCCACATGCTGCTAGAAGCCCAAATATTTTTTCAGAGATAAATGAAGAAAAAAATTATTTTTAATTTGCAACCTGATGGAGGTCAGTATAGATGGACTAATAGACCAAGTCCCACACACTGCTAGAAGCCCAAATATTTTTTCAGAGCTAGATGCAGAAAAAAATTATTTTTAATTTGCAACCTGATGGAGGTCAGTATAGATGGACTAATAGACCAAGTCCCACACACCGCTAGAAGCCCAAATATTTTTTCAGAGCTAGATGCAGAAAAAAATTATATTCAGTTTGCAACCTGATGGAGGTCAATATAGATGGACTAATAGAATGATGCTATGCCCAAAAGATTTTACTTCACTAGGTGCAGTAAAAAAATTGGTATTCTATACACAGGTGGTATATCTTGCAACACAGATAGGCTACTCCACTGACTAACACACTCTGCAATAGGCCAAAAAGGATTAGCTTTGCTAGATTCAGCCAAATGCTGTGAAAAAAACTTGCACAGCACTGGCACAGACCTGCCTGGCAAAAACTGATAGGAACTGATGTAACCTAGTCCTGAAAAGGACTCCAATTACAATTAGTCTTTACTCCCACAATCTATCTATTTAAGAGCACAGACCTGCCTGATAAAAGTCGTAGGAAATGCTGTAACCTAGTCCTTAAAAGGACTGCAATCACAACTATTCCCTACTCCCAAGCTATCTGTATATTTGTGCGAAAATTGGCTTGAAATTAACAAGGTATAGCGCACACAGCAACAGCAGTGCCGTCTAACACGCAGCTGCAGCAGTGAGAAAATGGTGGCGACGGGGAAAATGGCTTGGTCTTATAGGGCAAGGACATGTGACATACACTGCCAATCACACATGCCCTTGCTTGTGTGAAAAAAAGCACTTCGCTCCGTGTGTGCGCTGCTGATAGGCTGACAGATTGCACCTCCCCACTGCAAATGCGGGAAAGAGAAAAAAAAATGGAGATCTTCATTGTTCCTGCAGAGATCCATCCCCTGCCCCTCCCCCCGCCCCGCTGTACACTCAAACTGCGTATTAACATTAATTTTCATCATTACTGAGAAAAAATCCAGTTATGATTTTGGTGCACGAACAGTTTTCGAACATAACCTCGAACAGCCGAATTTTTCTCAAATTGTTCGTGTTCGCCGACCGGCTCGAACACCGCCCAAAACAGCTCGAATTTGAGATTGGCGAACAGTTCGAGTAGAACAACGCTCATCTCTAGTCCAAAGTAGAAAAGAAGTTAGCTGATTTTAGTGCGGCTAAAGACTCCTCTATTCTAGGCAGCGGATATGCGTCTTTGTGGGTGATACGGTTGATTTGTCTATAGTCCACGCACATTCTCGTGGTGCCGTCTTTCTTTTTTACCAGAACCAAGGGGGCTGCCCACGGGCTACAGCTATCTCTAATGACCCCGGCTTCTTTCATTTCCCTCAGCATGCCCTTTGCGTTCTGATAATGTGCAGGGGGTACAGGTCTGTGCCTCTCTTTTATTAGTGGGTGGCTCCCCGTGGGGATGTGGTGTTCCACTCCCTTTACTCGGCCAAAGTCTAGCGGGTGCTTACTAAAAATTCTCTCGTACTCCTGAACCATCCGGTAGACTCCTAGTTTTTGGTGCAGGGGAGTGGAGTCAGCACCCACATGGAGTTTCTGGCACCAGTCCTCCTTTTGTTTCTGGGAGCCATTACCCTCCGCCTGTGGAGATGGAGGCAAAGGTTCCAAGGCCCTGATAGCTTTGTGTTCAACAGCAAACAGTTTGGCAAGTGTAGCGTACCTGGGTAAGTGTACTTCCCTCTCCCCAATGTTGAGAATGCGGACGGGCACCCTCCCATGTCGGACATCAACCATCCCCCGGGCTGTCAAAATGGTGGGCCTGCTGTCTGAGTACACGGGTTCTACCATGGCTTGGTAGTCTCTACCTCTCAACCCGATTGCAGTCCGACACCAGATCATCATTTCACTTTTGTGAGGCATGGAAATGGGTAATGGGTCACTCATCCTTACGCTACCGATCTCACCACCAGACAGTTCTACCTGCTGCCGTCTCATCAGGGCTTTTATCTCTTTGTTGAGGACTCTCTGTTGTCTGGAACTAGCATTCACCGCCACCTGTTGTAGAATTACAATTACCTCTGAAAGACAATTTTCAATCACGTTAGTACCCATAGTTATTTTAGGGTGACTTTCACGACGGTTAATGTCCACAATAATCACTCCCTGTGCCGGCAGTTCAACTTTACCAATCTTAATGGTCATCTCCTTGAACCCCATCTGCGGCACGGGCAAGCCATTGCTGGCGATGATGCTCAAGTCATTGTCTGGATACCGTGTTATATCAGCATCAGTCCAATACTGCTTAAAAAGTACATAAGGGATAGTAGTTACTTGCGACCCGGTATCCAGCAAGGCGCTCATGGGGATACCGTCCAGCACCACGGGTAAAACCGGGCACCCCCCAACGTACTTATTATGCCAATTGTCAGGGCCTGGTGATCTTATGCCTGGGGGTTGGCCCTCTGCCCCAGGTTGGACCCGTTTAAATTACAGTACCTGGAAACGTGTCCGGGCTGGTTGCATCGACGGCAGATAGGCTGTCCATCCTCCGCGTAGCAGTCTGTGGGCCTCCCTCGGAACGACGGGGTCCTCCTCTGTCGACGCCACGGGACATCCTCCGGACTTGAAGCCAACTCGATGGGTCTTGACGGGTCCACTTGTAACGCCTGGACGGTCCTGGTCAGCTCCTGGACTTGGTGGTGCAGATCTTTCGATGGGGCTTGGTTCAGGGCCTGTGCATCGGCCCCCACAGAGTCCATAGAGGAGGGCGCCGCCTCCTGGTGGTAGGTGAGAGCAGGGTGCCGGGGATTTATAGCGCCACTGGTTACGGGTTCACGGAGCACCCTTATGGCCCTGTCCTTGAATTGGGCAAAGGTCAGATCAGGGTTCTGAAAGAACATGAGGCTCAACTGGGTCCTGTGGGCGCTAGACAGCAGACCTTCTATGAACTGTTCTGTTAATAGCTTATCTGTATCCTGCTCGCTGCCAGGGTCAGCTTGTTTGATGGCTCTCAAAGCTTCCTGCAAATTTAGGGCATAGTCTCTGATGCTGTCCTGTGCCCGCTGCTTACATCCGTAGAACCGCATTTTAATTTCAGCGGAGGTATGTGTATCAAAGGTACCCCGCAGCCGGGCCAGAATGTCCTTTACAGTCCTTTTCTCCTCAGCGGGTCATGACTTTACCTCCCGCTGGGCTGCGCCAGTTAACTGCCCTGTCAGTATGCTGATCTTCTGTTCCTCTGTCAGGGGGTAAACTTGGAATAAACTGTACAGCCTTTCCTTAAAGTCAGTTAGTGCATGGGGCTCGCCTGAATAATTGGGCAGCCAGGCCGCTCCAGGGATGTAAGGCAGGGAGAATGGCATCACCGCTGCTGCAGCTGCGCTGGTGGTAGTGGGCGCCTCCGTGTCCGGCATCTTCCTCCCCCCTAGTTAAGCGTGGCCTACCTTCCGACGATCCTCTTCTGTAGGCCGCGGCTCTGCTGGTGCTGCTCCGGACGAGGACCTTGCGTCGCGTCCTGGTGACGTCAGTGTCGCTCTTTCTCCCTTCCAGGACCTTGCGCAGCGTCGGTGCGTAGGGCGGAGCTTCAGGTCTCGCGCGGTTTGGACGTCCACGCCCCTCTTCTTCCCGCGCGGCGTCCTGCAGATGGCGTCCGATGGCGGGAAAATGGCTGAAGATGGCGGGAGACGGCTGAAAATGGCGGGAAACGGCTCCGGATGATGGGAAACCTCTTTTTAAGGTACGTGTACAGTCTTTTTCAGGCACGCAATACCCGTTTGTGGCGGGTTGGTCACAATCCTGCTGACTACGCCAAAGCTGACTTGCCCCCTGGGCCGTGGGACACTCGGATCCGGGCAACAGGGCAATAATGGGGGTAGTAGTGGCAACCCGGTCCGTGGCTCAGGGTGGTCAGACCAGTGGCAGTCTTCTATATGTTTTGCAATGTCCGACTACATCACCCGTGGATTGTGGTCAGGGCTAACCGCCGCTGCAGTGCAGACCGCTGGGGCAGATGTAAATGTGCAGCACTGAATAGTACAACTCCCCACGGGAGGAGTATGGCCCCAGGGCAGTATATAATGGATGATGGAGGGGATTATTCTGACCGCAATAGCCAGGAAACGGAGGCCTCTTAAACAGTTCGGGGTCTTTATTAAAACAGGTGAGACGACCCCAAAACAGTCCTGGCTAGGAGGGGGCCTGGATGTCTGAGAACAAGTGGGAAGCTGGCCCTGATTAGGGTGAGGGTGTAGGCCTACCGTGCTCTCTGCGCTCTTTCTGGCTATTTCCCTCCTCGTGGTGTAATAGCCCACGTTCCTGAGCTCGCCGTGTCTTCTCGCCCATATGGCTTGCAACTTGGGTCCTTTTCTACTCCCGGCCTGGTACGGCTTTGCTGGTCCCTTCTGCTGTGGCGGAACCTCTGGGCTTCTTAGGCCAGGGAACATACAATCCCCTGCGGACTGGTTATTTGCTGTAGGACTTGGAATCCTCACAGCCTCAGACACCAAAGTCTGGTAGATTAGTTTCTCTATCTGCCAGGACAGGCTTGCTTCGCCTCTTGCCCCTGGCTCGTGGCTCTCCTACTGCCACACGGCCTCTTAGGCTGCAACACAACTGTCTGTCCCTGCTCTGGGACACCGCTCTCTCCAGAGACAGGTTGTCCAGTTCTCCCTAACCCTGCCCCCAGTTCCAGCTTTTATAGGGACAGCCTGCTCCCCCTACTGGCCTGGGACATGAGGTGCTGCATGCTAATGGTCCCTGACCAGAGAACCTCCTCCTTGCTCTTAGACACAGCTTTATTATACATTTGTGGCATCCAGGCCAGGGTGACACACTTACACTCTACAGGAGAGAGAGAGAGGACCCAGCTGACCATAAGAGCTTACACTCTACAGGAGAGAGAGAGGACCCTGCTGACCATAAGAGCTTACACTACAGGAGAGCGAGGACCCCGCTGACCATAAGAGCTTACACTCTACAGTAGAGAGAGAGGACCCCTCTAACCATAAGATCTTGCACTCTACAGGGAAGAGAGAGGACCCAGCTGACCATAGGAGCTTACACTCTACAGGAGAGAGAGAGGACCCCGCTGACCATAAGAGCTTACACTCTACAGGGAAGAGAGAGGACCCTGCTGATCATAAGAGCATACCACTCCGCTGTACAAACTGTGCTCCAAGCTCCACTGATCTGTGATGGCCCAGGGACTGACCAGCCCTGTACAAGGTATGATACTCTGTAAAATGTCATAGCTGCAGGGAATTATGGGGAAGCCCGTAAGATGTTTTGTAAATTTATTTGCCACTTTTTCATCATTTGCATATCCTTAACATGTCTATTGATCTTGTAATTTTCAGAATTCCTTGATTTTTTCTTCTTTGTGTTGAAATTTCAATGTATATTGTATATTCGTGCACAACAGACTTAAGTAGTATAGAAAATACTAAGGCTGTGTGCCCACGTAGCGTTTTACAATCGTTTATGCTGCGGAATTTCCGCAGCATAAACACTTGGGAAACACTTGGTAATCCGCCCCTCATGGTCCCCAATGACAAGCCGCACTTTCAATGCCCATGTTGCGGATTTTTCCGCAGCGTTTATGCTGCGCTCAAAAATCCGCAGCGTGTCCATTAATTTTGCGGACACGCAGCATAATCGCTGCCATTAACTTGCATTGAGACGCATATAATCCGTGTCAGTATATTTGTACTCACGGATTATATGCGTTTCTATGTGCGGATGGTACCCAAGTCTGGAGGAGAAAAGACTCTCATCCTGACCCGGGTACCATAGAAAACTGTAAAAAAAAGAATTTAAAATAAAAAATAAAGTTTATACTCACCTACCGATGTCTTCCCGGTGTTTTGTCTGCTCTGAGACAGTGTCTTGCAATGTTCGCGTTGATGTGAAGGACCTGCCATGACGTCACTGAGTCATGTGACCCATCACATGGCTCAATGACGTCACTGCAGGTCCTTCACACTACCGCAAGCAGTGCAAGACACCGGACGGAGCAGACAAAACACCGGGAAGACATCGGAAGGCGAGTATAAACTTTTTATTTTTTTATTTTTCACCATTCTTATTCTTTTTTTTAACTAACTTGGTCACACTACTATAAATCCATGCCGGTTGCATGGATTTATATAGTGTGAACAAGTTGTCAAGCACTTTTCCAAGTGATGCTAAAATCACTTGGAAAAGCGCTTGATAACCCGCATGCAGAAATGCATGCAAAAATGCCTCTACCTGGCGGGAAAAATGCATGTAAAATCCGCATGCGTTTTTCCTGCCAGGGAGAAGCGTAAAAAATATGCTTCATTTCCACAACATGGGCACATAGCCTAACAAATACAAATATGAAAAAATGTAGAGTAATCTAAACTCTTTCTCTTTCCAAAGGTAGTCAAGGATACTTACATTGGATAAGATATACAATTGCAGTCAAAATAAATCAATCCCCAATGAAAATTGGGTTTATTAGCAAAATTTACAAACTTTATGCTCTCATATTAAACCAATGAACCAAGAACAATTTAAATAGCTCAAAACAACTAAAATAACAAGTGTTTTCTCCAAAGTCAGCACAGTCACTTTTAATGACTACTACAGTCCCAGAATTATTCAACCCCTTAGAGAGGACCTCTCAACAATTATTTCATGTTGAACTGGACACAGGATGTAATAGGCTTTGCAGAGTAGAAAAAAATTTTTTTTTTTTAATTTTCTTGTGGTCTTTTTGTTGTCTGCTTATGATTGGCTAGCATTAGAAAGAGGAAGAAGTGCACACAGAGTCCGTGCGCAGCACATAGCGGCGATGTGGAGATGCCCTCCGGCCGGCGGGCTGCTGACAGAGCGCGACCTCCGATGGATCGGCGGCATTGTTGCAGACCACTCGTCCACGCCGTTATGAAGCTGCAGAGGACGCTGCCGGGGGAGCGCAGGGAGGTACGAAGTTTTTTTTTTCCTATATGAATGGGGGGGCAGATGGCACATAGAGGCCCATGATGGAGGGGGTGGGATATGACACACAGGGGCCCATGATGGGGAGGGGGAGATATGACACACAGGCGCCTATGATGGAGGGTGGGGGATATGACACATAGGGGCCCATGATGGAGGGGGGGATATGACACACAGGGGCCCAGGATGGGGAGGGCGAGATATGACACACAGGCGCCCATGATGGAGGGTGGGGGATATGACACATAGGGGCCCATGATGGAGGGGGGGATATGACACACAGGGTCCCATGATGGGGAGGGGGAGATATGACACATAGGGGCCCATAATGGAGGGGAGGGATATGACACACAGGGGCCCATGATGGAGGAGGGGGATATGACACATAGGGGCCCATGATGGAGGAGGGGGATATGACACACAAGGGCCCATGATGGAGGGGGGGATATGGCACACAGGGGCCCATGATGGAGGGGGGGATGGCACACAGGGGCCCCTGATGGAAGGAGGGGAGGATATGACACACAGGGGCCTATGATGGAGGGGGGATATGGCACATAGGAGCCCAAGATGGAGGGGGGGATATGACACACAGGGGCCCATGATGGAGGGGGGAGGATAAAACACACAGGGGCCCATGATGGAGGGGGGAGGATATGACACACAGGGGCCTATGATGGAGGGGGGGATATGACACATAGGATCCCATGATGGAGGGGGGGAATGACACACAGGGGCCCATGATGGAAGGGGGGGAATGACACATAGGGGCCCATGATGGGGGGTGATACGTACAGGCCCAGGATGGGTGGGGGGGATACATACAGGCCCAGGATGGAGGGGGGAGGATACATGGGAACCTTGGATGGGGGACATTATTAAATAAAGGGGGCCAAGATGGGTGACAATTACAGTATGGGGGCTAGGATGAGGTAATATTTGTTTATGGTAGCAAGTGGGGACATAATTACTGTAGGAAACATTACTGCTGTAATATAATTTACTTTTGAGGATATTGTTTTCCATGGGGGAGTAACAAAAGGGGGGTCCTGTTACTGTGCAGGGCTGCACTATGTCGCTTTTTTTCTTCATCTGGTGTAGTGTAGAAATCAGGGAATAAGTGGGAATGTGCTGTAGAAGTGATCAGCTATTGATAACTGTGTGTTATTTTCTGGAGCGACAAGTCCTGGATGGAAGACGTGATGGCGGTCTGTGCCGGATGAAAAAGAAAAGCTAAGATTAAGGACTTCAACTAGAGATGTCACTGGTGAATCTGTGTATTACATGTAAATGCACGCTATACAATGTATACAGAGCTCCTGCGTATAATGTCTCTGGTGATCCCTGTATTACCTGTACACTATACACTGTATACAGAGCTCCTGTGTATAATGTCATTGGTGATCCCTGTATTACCTGTACACTGACACTATATACAGAGCTTCTATGTATAATATCACCAATGGTAATATTTGTGTTATTAGTATTGTGTTTTTTATTCATGACCTTTATTGTAGTATGGTAACATGTGGTCTGATCATGGTATGGTGGTATTTGTTCCTTGTATGTGGTATTATTCGGTTACTATGTAGTGGTAATATGTGATCTGGTCATGGTGTGGCGGTATTTGTTCCTTGTATGTGGTATTATACGGTTACTATGTGGTGGTAATATGTGATCTGGTCATGGTGTGACGGTATGTGTCGGTATTGGTCTTTGTATAGAGGATTGTGTTGTGTATGGCGGCCATTTGTTCTCTCTGATATCAATAAGAGGAAGATTCTTTATTTCCAATAGAGATCAATTGTTTTGTCGTTTAACCCCTCCCTGTCCTGTGTCTATTACACAGTAGCAAATATGCACTTAGAGAGGTTCTCCAGTGAAAACAAGTATTCACCTATCCTAAGGCCACGTTCACACGTTTAGTATTTGGTCAGTACTTTACATCAGTATTTAGAAGTCAAAACCAGGAGTGGGTGCTAATACAGAAGTGGTGACGTGTTTCTATTATACTATTCCTCTGATTGTTCCACTCCAGGTTTTGGCTTACAAATAAGTGATGTAAAATACTGAACGTGTGAACGTGACCCAAGGATAAGTTATTGATTAGTGGGGGTCTGAATGCTGGGACCGAATACTGAGGTTTTAGTTTAGAAAACACAACTGATACATTAACATCACCCCCTTCTCCGTGCAGCCCCCCAACACGCAGTCCCATGCAAGTAACATCACTGCTTTAGCCACGCAGCCCCCAGCAGGCAGCCCTACATGAGTAACATCACCCGTTTTCACAAGCAGTCCCATACGCATCACCTATCTGCAGAATGTGGAGCTTTTCTCCCCATTAAACTGGAGTTCATGTGCGACTTGACTACTGATCCATTCATTCCCTCAGTGGCTGTTCCTGTTTTTTTCAGGAAGCCCCAAAGGGAATGAATGAGGCTGCGGTCAGACGTCCCATCTGCCACTGCATTTTAAAATGGGGATAAAAGTGCACTGTCAGGTATAAAAGTTCCACATTCTTCTGATTGGTGCGGTTTTCAATTATCAGATTACACCGATCAAGAAGATATCTCCTACCTAACCTGTGATTCGGTGATAATTTGTTTTCATCAAAGAACCTCTGTAATGTAAACTTCCGTAATTGTACATCCCATTTATGGTGGCGCACAGTAGATGTGTGTGATTTACAGTCGACGCTCCACTATAACAGGGATAACAGGTATTTGCATATAGATGTAGGGTGGGCCCCTAGGATCAATTCCTCCTGTGGGCCCCAGACACCCCAGTCCGACCCTGAGTGCACACACCCCTCTGGTAATACCCACTTGGACTTATTTTTAAGTAGCAAATACTTTGATTGCTAATATCTCTGCTCTGCATCGCCTATTACATCCTGTGTCCACCTCAACATGAAACATTTTGTGAAAGGTCCTCTTTAATGAAAAGTTTCTTTAGTACTTAGTAGAGCACCTTTGGCTATTATGACCATCTGAAAACGTGATTTTTAATCAGACACCAGCTTCTGGCAGCGTTCCTGAGAAATCTTAGCCCATTTCCCATGGGTCACAGATTACCGTTTACAAATATTCTTGGGTTGTCAAAAGATTGGTCCAAAAAAGTTAAAAGAAGAGATCACTGACGTTTCACCAGCAAGAAAAAAGATACAAAAAGATTGCAAAGTCATTGAATGTTCCGATATTCAATGAGGGAGGAATAATTATGACTGCAATTGTACTTTAATTTAGGCATGAATTCCAAGTGTTAAAGAAGTTGTTCACTACTTTTTCATTGATGCCCTATCCGTAGGGCATCAATGCCGCCATAGGCCGCCGGCCGGAAGTACTTACTTGCGGTGCTTGGCTGTCTAGCTGTAGTGGCCGCCGCAGGGTACTGCACATCCACCTTTGTCATGCTAGGTAAGGGGAGGACCAGCTCACAGAAAAGGACAATTCAAAAAAAAAAACATCACAGAAAAAAAGTCTTACCAACGCCAGGTCAGATTACCAAAGCACAAGCAGGATGCAGCAGACCTCCATGATAAAGGTGGGGGCAGCACAGGTGCGGAATACTGATGCGACAGCCACCCCCTCCATGAATTGGCAGATATGTGAATAGCTGTGTAGTATTATAATGCACACAACTTCAGGTTGTATAGGACGCCAGTCACACAGATAGGTGTGATGCACAGTGTCTGGCTTACAGCCTATTAATGACACTCATAATTTTAAATCAAGCGAGCTGCCTGGCACTATATACGTGCACCCCACAGGACAGATGCCCAAATTCACCCAACCAACAATAAAGGGCCTGGTCGCATCCTGCAAAAAATGGAAAATGTGCAATAAAAAGATGAAAAATAATGTATACCATAAATACATTATGTAGCACCCTGAGGATTCGGCTGCTACAGGGGTATTGCACCTCAACCCAGAGGTGTGATATTCCACTCCCGGGTAAGGATGGAGTGTGGAACTGAGCTCGGTAGGCTGCATGCACTACACACATCCCATTTCCGGGGAACAGGCCGACGGTACTCCCACTTAGAAATGTGCAGGTACGACCGAGTCTGTTCCTGGCTGGAGTGGGAGGGGGGTGGTACATCCCATGTAGTGTAGGGGCAGATAGGGGGAGCAGCATGGGTAAAGATAGGAGCTCATTGGGTGCTGGTCACCTGAGCTCACACATAGAGGGTGTATATAAGGTGGGCACCAACAAAGATCAGGGTCAGATGCAGAGAGTCAGTCAGATGCAGAGAGTCAGTGAGCTGCAGAGAACAAGTCAGGAGCAGAGGAGAGAAGAAAGACCCAGAGTGAGAGAGGAGAAAAGAGAGAGACCCAGAGCACAGAAGAGAAGGACTCTGAGATCCCAACTAAAAGCACCGGGTGAAGAGTCGGCATCAGGGTACCGGAACCCAAGCTGGTGGGGGTAAAAACATTCCCCAGCCAGAGACCGGAGACCGTGGGCAGCGTTTGCCACGGTCACCCACCACATCCACCCCGAAGGCACACCACATGAAGGGTCAGGGAACCCAGGGCCAAGGGTGTCCCAACAGAAGGCCCGAGGGAGCTGGACCTAGGTGGATTACTGGTGGGGACGGCCAGAGAACGGGACAGAAAGAGAGCTCAGGGCCACGCTCCGGACTTGTTTGGGGGTTGGCTGGATCCAGGACCTGGTGGACGCAGCACGGCTCGGGTGGTCACTAGCAGCTGGAGTGACCAGTACAACATCTGCAGTAAGTAAACACCCTTAACTGCACAACCCGACTCTGTCTTCACTGCTGTCTGCACTACACCACCACAACCCCCATCCTCTGCACCTGTCCCCCCTGAGGCTATACCCCTCCCGTGGGGGGTTATCTCACCAAGCTGCGCACCCACCATCAGCCTCAGCGGACCCTGCTGCAGCGGCGGCCACAGTGACCGCATCACAACGGGTGGCGTAGTCGACACAAAAGAACTCTTAATAACATCTGTAGGACTGCCACATAACACTGAGTTTGACGCCCTGGGCACGGGCCGGGTCACAGCCGCTCGGAGACTACAACCCCCCATCTGATCCGGTGCCGGGTATTCCCCTCAAAAAGGAATATGTCCCAGGGGGCGCGTCAACTTTGGCGTAGTCGGCAGGATTACGTGCCCGCAACACCCGGGTACTGCGTGCCTGAAGAAAAGTGCAAGTTTACCTCAGAAAGAAGTCTCTCGCCGGTTCCGGAGGGTCCACGCCATCGGACTCCATCACCAGTCGTTTCCCGCCGATTGTCCGCCATTTCCAGCTTGTTCCCGCCATCTGCAGAGTTTCCCGCCACTGGGCGACGCTTCCCGCCAAATCCGAAGATTTCCCGCCTTGGAAGAGCAGCGGACGCCATTATGGGCGTGCCAAAGGAGGGCAGGAGGCCGCCTTCCATCGTGGGCCGGGACAGAAAATGGCGCCAAAAGTGGAAACCGCCCCCACCAACAGAGACTGTGATGCTGGAGGTGTCTGTCAGCGTGAAAGAACTACCCCTGGAGCTGACAGTCACCGAGTTGCCCCGGGACCGCCCTCGAAGTGGGAGGAGACGAAAGGAGAGAACAAAGATGGGTGCCGCCTGGAGCAGTCTGGAGCGAGCGCACCCGGAGGCAAGAAGTCTGGAGAGGAGTAGCAGAGAAGCTCACCCGGAGATGTCCAGAGAGCAGAGCAGCACCGGCCCGCTGGCCAGGAGCCTGCTGGAAGAAGAGCAGAGCAGCACCGACCCGTTGGTCAGGAGCCTGCTGGACACCACGACCCCACTAGGCCTAGTGGAGGTCCTTGCACAGCTCCCCCGAGACCGGGAGTGTGCACATACTGCCCTGGAGGGCCTCGCACGGAGGATGGCCCAGGTACAGCGAGAGACATTGGCGGAGTGGAGCCGGGAGATGGCCCAGCAAACTAAGACCCGGAGCACGCCAGCCGAGATGAGGAAGGAGACTGCCTCTGAGGATGGCGCGGGAGGACCCAAGGCCGGAGACGGCGCCGAGGAGGGAGCCGAACGCATGGAGGCAGGTAAAGGGGACGCCTATACCCCAAGCCGTGACACCGCTTACCTGCCCCAGCTCCCCGTCGCAGAGCCCGAAAGTCCCCCTGCTGTGCCCGAAAACGCCATGTCACCGACGCAGACTAGGCCCCAACCGGAAGCCGCCGCCGCGACCCCTGTGACGTCACACGCCTCGCCCCCGAGCGTGACCAAGCAGGAAGTACCACCAACCTGGTCGCAGGGCCTAGAATTCCCGGGCGTCGCATCACCAACAGCGCCCCCTACCTCCGCGGAGCCTCCGGCCTGGTCGCAAGGCCAGGTAGCCCAGGGCGCCGCCGTATTAACGGTGCCCTTCACCTTCCAGGTGCCCCAGGCCTGGCCGCAAGGCCTGGGCAACCCGGGCGCCACCACCACCGCGCCCGCACCCGTAAAACCTAGGGTGCCGCGTCTGGGAGAGGACTTGTTTGCCCAGCACACGTGGCCGGACGGGCAGCCTTTCATCTGGCCCCAGAAGTATTACGAACTGGAGCACCAGAGGAGGGTTGGGGCCATGTGTGCACCCCTGATTCCGGCTCCGAAGCCCGTAATAAGGATCTCGCCCCCGCTAGCGGAAGCGCAGTTTGAGTGGGACCCCACCGGAGAAGATCTAATGGGGTTCACTCAGGAAACCAGGGCAGCTGCAGCGGAGCGTGCTGAGTGCTGCCGCCAACAGCTCGAGGAGTTTGCGAGGGAGCGGAGAGAGAGGCGGGTCCGGGAACAACAGGCCCAAATAAGGAGCGCCGAGCAAAAGAGCCGGACCAGGAGGGACCCTCGTGCAGCGCACAGTCCCCGTACCACCGGGACTGTAATAAAGTTCAACCAGCAGCATGGGTGGGGCTTCATTCGAGACAACAACACCCCCGGCGACGTCTTTGTCACGCGCAGAGACGTGGAGTCCCATCTGCCGGAGGGGCATAGAGGTCGTGACCTCTACATCGGAGACGAGGTCACCTTTACCCGGCACAAGTGTGCCAAAGGACCTTACGCCCTCCACGTACACCGCCTGACGGAGGAGGAGTTGCAGTGCGAGGAGGAGGAGCAAGAGGACCCGGACGGGTCTGAAGTTACAACCAGCTGTAAGCAAAGAGCAGGAGGAAGACGCCGTTGAGTGCGGCAGAGCAGTAGATGTAAATAGTTACCCGACGGGGTATAAAGAAACAGTTGCTACATATATATAGTCCCCGTTGGGACCAGCTGAGTGAACTGTTTACCGGTTAACCCCTTCATCCCACAGGCTGAGGACTGTGAGCAGCCATTCCCTTCCCTCTACCTGGCCGAGGACTGAGAGCGGCCAACTTCCCCTGTATATAGTTGCGCTTCCTAAAGCGCCCCCTACCGGTTTTATAGGAAAACCATTTTTCTAAGAGACTGTCGCACTTTTCCCGTACACACGTTGCACAGTGTCCGGAGGAGGAACCTGAAACAAGAAACGACGACGAGAATGTTTATATGAAAAGTTTTATATATATAATGTTTTATATGTTTTATATGTTTATGAAAAAAAAAAAAAAAAATGTATGTTTTTGGTGTTATTTATGTCTTACAGCCCGAGGACGTGCTGTGATTTACCAGGGGGGAATGTAGCACCCTGAGGATTCGGCTGCTACAGGGGTATTGCACCTCAACCCAGAGGTGTGATATTCCACTCCCGGGTAAGGATGGAGTGTGGAACTGAGCTCGGTAGGCTGCATGCACTACACACATCCCATTTCCGGGGAACAGGCCGACGGTACTCCCACTTAGAAATGTGCAGGTACGACCGAGTCTGTTCCTGGCTGGAGTGGGAGGGGGGTGGTACATCCCATGTAGTGTAGGGGCAGATAGGGGGAGCAGCCTGGGTAAAGATAGGAGCTCATTGGGTGCTGGTCACCTGAGCTCACACATAGAGGGTGTATATAAGGTGGGCACCAACAAAGATCAGGGTCAGATGCAGAGAGTCAGTCAGATGCAGAGAGTCAGTGAGCTGCAGAGAACAAGTCAGGAGCAGAGGAGAGAAGAAAGACCCAGAGTGAGAGAGGAGAAAAGAGAGAGACCCAGAGCACAGAAGAGAAGGACTCTGAGATCCCAACTAAAAGCACCGGGTGAAGAGTCGGCATCAGGGTACCGGAACCCAAGCTGGTGGGGGTAAAAACATTCCCCAGCCAGAGACCGGAGACCGTGGGCAGCGTTTGCCACGGTCACCCACCACATCCACCCCGAAGGCACACCACATGAAGGGTCAGGGAACCCAGGGCCAAGGGTGTCCCAACAGAAGGCCCGAGGGAGCTGGACCTAGGTGGATTACTGGTGGGGACGGCCAGAGAACGGGACAGAAAGAGAGCTCAGGGCCACGCTCCGGACTTGTTTGGGGGTTGGCTGGATCCAGGACCTGGTGGACGCAGCACGGCTCGGGTGGTCACTAGCAGCTGGAGTGACCAGTACAACATCTGCAGTAAGTAAACACCCTTAACTGCACAACCCGACTCTGTCTTCACTGCCGTCTGCACTACACCACCACAACCCCCATCCTCTGCACCTGTCCCCCCTGAGGCTATACCCCTCCCGTTGGGGGTTATCTCACCAAGCTGCGCACCCACCATCAGCCTCAGCGGACCCTGCTGCAGCGGCGGCCACAGTGACCGCATCACAACGGGTGGCGTAGTCGACACAAAAGAACTCTTAATAACATCTGTAGGACTGCCACATAACACTGAGTTTGACGCCCTGGGCACGGGCCGGGTCACAGCCGCTCGGAGACTACAACCCCCCATCTGATCCGGTGCCGGGTATTCCCCTCAAAAAGGAATATGTCCCAGGGGGCGCGTCACATTACATGAGGTATTGGTAGATATTTTGGCCACTGTGATTCACACCTATCTGTGTGACTGGTGCTATACAAGCTGCAGTTGTGTGCATTATAATACTACACAGCCACTCACATATCTGCCAACTAAAGACAAACAAGGAAAACAGACAAGGGGCTACACTTTGCTTTGAGAAAACACCAGAGAGAAGACGACAACAATCCACCAAGAAACTATAAGAAGAAACTAGCCAACTGCTAGAGCTCCAGTCCTGAGCAGAGGAAAATAGTTCTATCACGGCGACTCTCTGGAGACACTTAGGGTTTTTAAATATCAAGCAAGAGTGTGTCCTAGCGAGAGAAGGATACCACTACACAACAGACATGAAAGGATCAAGAACGTGTCTGCAAAGACAAGTGCAGCAACCTTCTACAGCCAGATCCAGAATGACTGTCTGTCAAACCTGATACACCCGTGACAGCCTCCCATTGAATTGGACCCCGCGGCGGCCACTACAGCTAGACTGCCAAGCACCGCATGTAAGCACTGCTGCCGGCCCTGTTAACAGCTGATCGGCAAGGATGCCGGGTGCAGGACCCCAGCCGATCAAACATTGATGCCCTATACTACGGATAGGGCATCAATGAAAAAGTAGTGGACAACTTCTTTAATCATCTGTATGCAAATAGAACTTAATGGTTTTGTATTTAGGCTGTACCTGTGCTATACACTAGTGCAGTGACAGTGAGACTGAGTGTCCAAACTGCACTCCAAAACCCACTTATTTATCGTAGAGTGCCAACACACTTATTTAAACTGAATACTGAGGTTTTAGTTTAGAAAACACAACTGATACATTAACATCACCCCCTTCTGCGTGCAGCCCCCCAACACGCAGTCCCATGCAAGTAACATCACTGCTTTAGCCACTCAGACCCCAGCAGGCAGCCCTACATGAGTAACATCACCCGTTTTCACAAGCAGTCCCATACGCATCACTCCCTTCCCCATGCAGCCCCCCGAGCATGCAACCCCAAGCATGTAACATCACCTCCTCCTTATGCAGCCCCAGGCACGTATCACCCCCTTTACCATGCACATAACTTCACCCCTTCCCCACGCAGCCTCCCAGCACGCAGCCCAACACGAATAACATCACCCTCTTTCTCACACAGCCCCATACACATAATATCACCCCCTTCTCACGCGTGTACATCACCGACTTCCCCACACATGTAATATAATATAATAATAATTTTTATTTCTATAGCGTCAACATATTCAGCAGCACTTTACATTTCAGAGGGGACTTGTACAGACAATAAATAAATTACAGAGTAAGCACGTAATTCAACAGATACCAAGAGGAGTGAGGGCCATACTCACAAGATTACAATCTATGAGGAACTAGGGGGGACATGAAAGGTAAATGGTAAAATTGCTTGTATTGTAAGGTCCAGCCATCAATATAATAAATAGGTTTTTTTATTTTATTTTATTTTTATTGCATTAATCAGTCACCTTCCAGTATCTATACAGTACAGATACAGAGTGCTTTAAAGTGCATGGAGGGTGGGTCAACTGATCCTACGAGGGTCCTGATTTGGAAGAAAATTTTACAATGGCAAAATAGGAATAGTTACATAAGTGAGGTAAACTGTGACATGCGCTAATAGTGTGGTTATTGGGTTCTGCCCAACAGTAGGGACAGTTAGAGTTAATGGTTGAGGCTAGCCCAGAGTGGGAGGGGATAAGGTGAAGGGATAGAGACTGTTGCCTGTCAGAACATGAGATAGGGCCCAGTGTGCGTCTGAAGTAGACCTAAGGTCTGGACAGTAAGCAGTGCCGCATGACGTGGGTGTCCACGAAGTGAGGAGAATTCAAGATGGTGGTTAGTGTTAGAACCTTGCTGTTAGGTTTTTTTTCCTTTGCTGGTCACATGACTTTGTTGGCCTATTTAATCCTGCTCCGCCCTTCTGGCTTTGCTGGACTTCATTGTATATCTACTTTCTAGCTAGCCTGTGCTCTGTATCTAACTCTGTTAGTTTGCTTGGTCTACGGACCTCTATGTTCTATCCATTTTGTTTGTTCGTCTGTCTGCTACTATTTCTGTTAGGAGGTGTCCCATATTCCTCCCAGTCCTTAGTACTTGTAGGGATTCCCTCCCCACATCTATAGGTCTTCGTACAGACTAGATTAGGACTTTAGCAGGTCTGATCGCAGGATCAGGTTCCCTGTTACATCGTAGGGATTCAGCTGAGTCTTATAGTAGGGACAGATCTCCTCTCTTTCCTTAGCTTTGGTAGCAGAACATAACAGTAAGTCCAGCCTGCAAATTCTCTAAGGAAAGATTTTTCTGTTCCATCATGGTGTCGGTTCAGGATTTGGCTCATCGCCTGCAGGGACTCTCTCTGGAGGTGGCCGAACTCCGTCAGCACGTGAGTAACTGTCCTGGAGCACATTTCTTGGAGCCTAAGGTATGTTTGCCGGATTTATTTTTTGGTGAACACCGAGAATTTTTTTCATTTAAAAATGCTTGCTTATTGTATTTTCGTTTGAGACCTAAGTCCTCTGGGGATGAATCCCAGCGCGTAGGGTTCATAATGTCACTTTTGCGCAAAGAGCCTCAGGAGTGGGCCTTTTCTTTGCAACCTAGTGATTCATGCTTCAGATCAGTGGATAGTTTTTTTTCTGCTTTGGGACTATTATATGATGATCCTGACCGTGTCGCATCAGCTGAGACTGAGTTGAGACGTCTAAAACAAGGATCGGGTAATGTGGAAAAATATTGTACACATTTTCGTCATTGGTCCACTCAAACAGGGTGGAACGATTCTGCTCTGAAAAGTCTATTTCTTGCTGGGCTCAGTGAAAGGGTTAAAGACCTGCTAATTGCTTATCCTACACCTGAGGATTTGCAACAGGCTATGCAATTAGCTATACGGGTGGATAGAAGACTGCGTGCTAGGGTTAATGAGAGCAAATCCTCTGCTATGTCAGTTTCTGGTTATGATAATGTGTGTACTAACAGTGGTGAACCGATGGAGATTGGATCGGTGGCACCTCGCTCTCAAGAAAAAGACCGTCGTTTTTCGGAAGGCTTGTGCTTCTATTGTGGAAAATCTGGTCATTTGATTAAAGGCTGTGAGCTTCGGATGAAGAAAGAAAAAAAAATGGTCAGTCACGCCCGTATTGCCTGTTTAAATTCCAAGGGTATATTTTTAGCTGCTTCCACGATTGCTCAGAAAAAATTAATGGAATTTCGGGTGTTTGTTGATTGCGGGTCTACACTGAATGTAATTGATGGGGGATTCGTGGAAAAACTCAATTTAAAACCTGAACCTTTATCATCCCCCATTGCTGTGGTTTCTGTGGATGGCTCCCCTTTGAAGAATATTACTCTCAAGGTCAGTGAATTTCCTCTCACTATTAATGGTGTTCACCATGAGAAATTGGATTTGGTAGTGTTGAATAACTTGCCTTCTCCAGTAATATTGGGTTTGCCCTGGTTAAAATTTCACAATCCTGTACTGGATTGGTCTACCAGTGAAATTAAATCCTGGAGCCATAAATGTTATGACAAGTGTTGTAATGGGCGTATTGCAGCTTTGGATAGGGGAGAATTGCCTGTTCCTATTCAGGATTTTTGGAGAGTTTTTTCTGAGAAGGAATCGCAGGTTTTGCCTCCCCATAGAGACTATGATTGTTCTATTGAATTTGTCCCTGGAGCGACTCTTCCTAAAAGTCGTTTATTTAACTTTACTATTCCTGAGAGGAAGGCTTTGGAGGAATACATACAGACAAGTTTGGCCGCCGGTCACATTAGGCCCTCTAAGTCTCCTGTGGCGGTTGGATTTTTTTTTGTAAAAAAAAAGGACGGCGGTTTACGTCCTTGTCTGGATTTTCGTGAGATTAACAAAATTACGGTACGCAATCCTTACCCACTGCCATTGATTCCTGATCTGTTTAACCAGTTATTGGGGGCCAAGTGGTTCTCTAAAATTGACCTTAAGGGGGCATACAATCTGTTGCGCATGAAGGAGGGTGATGAATGGAAGACTGCTTTTAACACTCCTGTGGGTCATTTTGAGAATCTGGTTATGCCTTTTGGTCTTACTAATGCTCCTGCATTTTTTCAGAATCTGATTAATGACATCCTTAGACCTTTGATCGGTAAAAATGTGGTTGTGTATTTGGATGACATTTTGATTTATTCGCCAGATCTGGAGTCTCATTGGCGGAGCGTGCGTGAGGTATTACAGTTATTAATGGACAATTCGCTTTTTGCTAAGCTGGAGAAATGTGAGTTCGCTGTACAGAGAATTAGTTTTTTGGGCTACATTATCTCCAGCAAAGGTTTTGAGATGGATCCGGTTAAGGTTCAGGCTGTGCAGGAATGGCCTAGGCCTATTGGTTTGAAATCGATACAGAGGTTTTTGGGTTTCGCCAATTACTACAGAAAATTCATAAAAAATTTTTCTAGTATTGTCAAACCTCTGACTGATCTCACCAGGAAAGGTGCTGATGCGGTTCAGTGGTCTTCTGAGGCCATTGAAGCTTTTGTGTATCTCAAGGAGAGGTTCACCTCTGCTCCCATCCTTATGCAGCCTGATGTTACTAGGCCGTTTTTGGTTGAGGTTGATGCTTCCTCTGTGGGGGTTGGCGCAGTATTGTCTCAGGATAACGGGGATGGATTACATCCCTGTGCCTTTTTTTCAAAAAAATTTTCGGAGACTGAACTGAATTACGATATTGGTAATCGGGAATTATTGGCTATTAAACTCGCATTTGAACACTGGCGCCACTTCTTGGAAGGTGCGGAATTTCCCGTTCAGGTTCTTACGGATCATAAAAATCTGATATATCTTGATGCTGCCAAGCGCCTGAATGCCCGTCAGGCTAGGTGGGCACTGTTTTTCTCGCGGTTTAATTTCTCCGTTACTTACATCCCTGGTACTAAGAATGTTAAGGCGGATGCCTTATCTCGCAGTTTTTCTCCCATAGTCGGTGCTGAGAAAGAGGAAAACATTTTACAAGAAGGTGTTGTGATAGCTGCTTTAGACTCCGTTTTGGAAGATGAGATTCTTAAAGCTCAGGAGAATGCCCCATCTAACACTCCTCATGGGAGGTTGTTTGTGCCTGGGACCTTTAGGAGAGATTTGTTTGTTGAGTGTCACGAATCTCGGTTGGCAGGTCATCCCGGAATCTCTGAGACCAAGAGACTGGTGGGTCGCAGTTTTTGGTGGCCTGGATGGCAGAAGGAAGTCATTAAGTGGGTGCGCCAATGTACTATATGTGCTAGATCTAAGTCCTCACATACTCCTGCTGCGGGGTTGCTTTGTCCTTTGGAGGTCCCCAGTGCTCCTTGGACACATTTGGCTATGGACTTTATAACTGACCTTCCCCCCTCTGAGGGTTTTACTGTCATCTGGGTGGTCGTGGACCGTTTTAGCAAGATGTGTCACTTGGTTCCCTTCGTCAAACTGCCCTGCGCTAAAACTCTCGCTAAGGCCTTTGTCAAGGAAATTGTCAGACTTCATGGCGTTCCTACTGACATTGTTTCTGATAGGGGTCCTCAGTTCGTGGCTCGTTTTTGGCGTGCCTTTTGTGACAGGTTGGGAATTCATTTGTCGTTTTCGTCCGGATATCATCCTGAATCTAATGGCCAGACAGAAAGGAAAAACCAGGATGTTGAGCAGTTCTTGCGTTGTTTTGTGGCAGACAATCAAGAGGGGTGGTCTGAGTTTCTGCCACTTGCCGAATTTGCTCTGAACAATCATACATCTTCTTCTGCTGGTTGTTCGCCTTTTTTTTGTTGTTCTGGGAGACATCCGTCGTTTGGGTCGTTCTCCAAGTTGGGATCTGCCGTGCCTGAGGAGGAGAATTTTTCCGGTGATTTGGAAAGAGTTTGGACGGATGTGCGTGGTAATCTTCAGGAGGCCAACAGAAAATCTAAAGACTACTTTGATAGGAAACGACAGGAGGTTTTGTTCGCTGTTGGTGACATGGTTTGGTTGTCCTCTAGGAATCTGCGGTTGAGGATTCCTTCTAAGAAATTGGGTCCCAAGTTTGTAGGGCCCTTTAAGGTGCTTCAGGTTGTCAACCAATCTGCTGTTAGGTTGGAGGTTCCTACCTCCTGGAGAATTAATCCGGTCTTTCATGTCTCTCTGTTAAAAAAAGCTGTTGTGTCGGATGGTGACGCCTCTGCCTCTGTTCCTCCGGTGGTGGAGGACGGGGAATATGAAATTTCTCGCATCCTTGACTCTAGACGGTATAGAGGTAGTTTGCAGTATCTTGTGGCCTGAAAAGGTTTCGGACCCGAGGATAACTCTTGGGTGAGGTCAGATGATGTTTCCGCGTCCAGACTTATCAGAGCGTTTCACAGGAGATTTCCTGATAAGCCTGGTCCTAGGGGATCCGGAGGATCCTCTTAGAAGGGGGGGTACTGTTAGAACCTTGCTGTTAGGTTTTTTTTCCTTTGCTGGTCACATGACTTTGTTGGCCTATTTAATCCTGCTCCGCCCTTCTGGCTTTGCTGGACTTCATTGTATATCTACTTTCTAGCTAGCCTGTGCTCTGTATCTAACTCTGTTAGTTTGCTTGGTCTACGGACCTCTATGTTCTATCTATTTTGTTTGTTCGTCTGTCTGCTACTATTTCTGTTAGGAGGTGTCCCATATTCCTCCCAGTCCTTAGTACTTGTAGGGATTCCCTCCCCACATCTATAGGTCTTCGTACAGACTAGATTAGGACTTTAGCAGGTCTGATCGCAGGATCAGGTTCCCTGTTACATCGTAGGGATTCAGCTGAGTCTTATAGTAGGGACAGATCTCCTCTCTTTCCTTAGCTTTGGTAGCAGAACATAACAGTTAGCATGAATCGGAGTAAAGAGAGAATTAAAACTGACAAGACCACAGAGTGATCAATTGGAGACGGGTCCTGGGAGATGACGTCTAGCAGTACGGCCCAAAGTTTATAACTCAGAGAGGTAACGAGCCAAGACGGGGAAGAGTATGTGAAACAGAGAGTGCACTGGATAGGAGGTCCAGGGCATCAGTAGCAGAAAAGCTAAGTCCTGGCCATATTGGCAACATAGTTCCCTTGAGGGGATTGGAAACGCAGAACCGCGGGTTGAGAATAGGACTCTTGCTATCTGGACTGTAGTACAGAGCTGGGTTGAGGTGAAGTAGACTGAAACAGTGGAGATAGAGAACAAATGAGTAAAGAGAAAGTAATATAGACTGTGCAAAGATGCTCCATATGGTGAAGGAAACGTTCATCAAGTTGTGTACCTGCTACCTACTGTACATAATTCCCACAAAGTTATTGTTAAGTAAAATTGTATTTTTGACTAGTGGTCTCCCTCATTGAAGTACTCAACATCTGGTCCTGGCTAACCAAAGTAATCAGTAACATGCAGAATACAAAGTTGTAGTGACCCCATAGCACAAGTCCACACAACCAGCCAGGACTCCATGTTACACTTGGCATAGTTGGCAGGATCAAGTCTTGCAGCTGGAAGAGCAGAGTTCTGCAGGGAAGACTTGAGTTGAATGGAGGATGGCGACTTTTACACGATCTTAGATGTCGCCGAGTACAAACTTTAAAATGGCGGTTTGTGGCGCAGTACAACCAGAAGGTCCCACCCATTGTGGGCATAGAAGAGCCGTCCAGCCCTTCAGAGGTTACGCCTATCGAAGGGAGTGTCGTGACTGGAAGTGCCAGCCTACAGTGGGGAGTGGTTGCTTCAGTAAACTAAAGTGGAGGTGAAAGGCCCACCGAATAAGGTGTTACTCAGGAAAACAAGCAGAGGAGATAGAGAAAAGATATGGTGAGTAGTGTTGAGCCACCCCCGTAGTGTTCGAGTTCGGTTCGTCGAACACCCGTGTGTTCGCCGAACTGTTCGTCGAACTGTTCGTCGAACACCTTCGAACACCGTTAAAACCAATGGCAGGCAAACAAAAACACATAGAAACACATAGAAAACACCTTCAAAGGTGTCCAAAAGCTGACAAACTGCTCAGAAGACACAACTAACACATGGAAAAGTGACAAGTACATATAGTCATGCGAAAAGAAAAGAGGTGGAGGAGTAAAAGGAGGGGGAGACACAGATATAGGCATGTCATGCCCTTCTAAAATCCAAAAAGTGAGAAGCCGAGACGGCCAGTCCGCTCCTGCCCGTGCCACCTCCGTGTCGCCGGGTTTGTGCCAGAGCCGCGGTGAACCCTGACGGCCAGCCCCCCTCTCCCAATACTGGTGCTTGTCCGCTGGTGGGTCGAGAGAGCCCCCCTGTGGTGGAGGCAGCTCTAAGCTTTTTAATTTAAATTGTCCCTCTAATTTGAATGAATACACTTTAAATCCATTTACAAGGATCTATTGGAGGGCAAGTCTCATGCCAGCAGCCGCGTAATTCCAGCTCCAGTAGCGTCCACTAAAGCTGCTGCAGTTAAAAAGCTTTTATAAGGATCGAGCTCGGCTGTCCACCGCAAGGCATCCTAGTGCCAGTCCCAGCCCCTATGCCTTGGGGTGCCTCCTGATGCTCTTCACTGAGTATCCCGTGGTCCCGAAGCATTTCCTTTGAAAAAATTAAGTGTCCAAACTACAGGTGGTGTAGCTTGCTTAACAGCCGGGATAATCCGCTGACTAGCAGACACTGCTACTAGGCACAAAGTATTTCCTGGGCTAGATGCAGTTAAAAATTTGTAAGTAGATACTCTCGTTGGATGCTGAGAAAGCATTCCATAGAGTCTCCTGGCACGCCATATATGATTCTCTTAAAAAGCTTGGGGTAGGGGTCTAGGGGACCCTTTTATAGCCAAAATCACGGCCCTGTATCACAATACGTCACCTAGGCTGAAGATAAATGGAACTGTAGCACCGAGGGCTCGGTTGCTACAGACGTATTGCACCTCACCCAGAGGTGTGATATCTCACTCTCAGATAAGGATGGAGTGTGGATCAGGACCCGACACCTGCATGCATTACACCACATTGCCGTGGGGCAGGGCGACCAATATGCCCCTGAGATGGGCACGACAGTCCCTGGCCCTGGCTGGAGTGGGGGGAGGGAACACTGAGGAAGGGGAACCCTGCAGTGCAGGAGCAGGGAGGAAGCAGTTCCTGGGTGCATTGAGAAGGGAGTATAAAAGGTGGGCACCATCTTAGTTCAGTGCAGAGAAGTCTGAGCAGAAGTGGCAGGGAGCAGGGGCTCTGCATGAGCTCTGCTCCGGAGGCGGGCCTAGTAACAGAGGCCCAGGCCTGCAAGAGGGAGAAGGAAGGAAGAGGAGCGGAGAAGGCTCCAGGAACGAGGAATGAAGGGATCCCAGGGGTGCGGACGGGCGAGTCGCCACCGCACGCCCGAATCCACCTGCGTGGAGGGGTCAGGCCAAAGGGGGAGACCGGTCCCCGAACTAGTGGAGGCAGGAAACGACCCTCAGCTAGAAACCGGAGGCTCTGACATTTTATGTGGCGCAGCCCCTTGCTCCACCCGCTAGGAAGGCACCACATAGGGTCAGGGAAACTGGCGCCAAGTTTACCAAGAGGAGGCCCGAGGCAGCCGGACAGAAGTGTTGGTAAGAAAGGCCAGACAAAGGACACACAAAGGGGGTCCTGTGAAGCGCTCCAAAGTTATCTGGGAGTTGTCTGAGCCCCTCACCTGGTGAGCACAGTACGACGTGGGCAGCCGTTACCTGCAGACGTGGTCTGGATAATAAGAACTGTGAGTAAAGGCCCTGAACTGCATCACTGACTCCGTGTCGTTACTGCTGCTGCCCTGCACCATCACCCCCCATCCTCCGCATACACTGCCCTGAGGCTATACTCCTCCCGTGGGGAGTTATGCTACGCTCTGCTGCACCCACAACACCAGCCTTAGCGGTCTGCCCTGTAGCGGCGGTTCACTCTGACCGCAATCCACGGGTGGCGTAGTCGGACATTTAAACATCAAAACCACATAAATAGTTCCGCCACTGGTTTGACCGCCCTGAGCCACGGAACCGGATCGCCGCCACGAAGACTACAACCACCAGCATCCACCAAAAAGGGTCCGGCTCCGGGTGTCCCAAGGCCCAGGGGGTGCGTCAGAACATTTTCATCACCTTTCACAATCACCAATGGGACAAGGCAGGGATGTCCTCTGTCCCCTCTCTTATACATCCTAGTGACGGAGCACCTGCTCTCATCAATTCGCCATAACCCCAATATTAGGTGGATTGAGGTGGGAGGCACCGAGTACAAGTGCTCTCTATTTGCTGATGATGTCCTAGTATATATCACTCAATCACATATATCCATCCCTGCTGTTATGGCTGAAATAGATCACTTTGTTACATGGTAAAATTTTAAAATCAATGCAGCGAAGTCTGAGGCCCTCGATGTCTCCCTCCCTAAATCCATATAGGATTCCATCCAGTCCAACTTTCCCTTTGCCTGGCCCTCACAGGGTATCAAATACTTAGGAATTCCTATTCATAGAGACCTCTCCCATCTATGTTATCTTAATTTTGGGCCCTTTATTGAACAATTCCATACAGACCACGGTTGGCAAGTTAGAACTGTAAGATTCACTACGTGAACCACTGGTGTTTTGTGGAAAAGCACATGTACACCGCGTTCCAAATTATTATGCAAAAAGTGTTTAGGAGTGATAAGGGAAGAATTTGTTTGTTTGTCAGTTAAACTCATTGATGGTGATGTGTGTCAGGGCTCTTTATATCACTGTAAGCAATTGCAGACACCTGTGCTAATTAGTTTGGCAGGTGTGTCCAATGAAAGGCAAGACTACTTAAGAAGGCTCTCTCACATTATTAAGCAGCCTACATTTTCTGCCAAAATGGGAAAGAAAAAGGATGTGTCGGCTGCTGAGAAGCAACAAATTGTGGAGTGTTTAGGTCAAGGCATGACTACAATCAACATTGTGCGATGATCAGGATGAAGTGTCTTGGCAATCAAGAAGTATGTAGCTGATTCACAGTACACACGTGTGCGTGCTGATAAGGGCAAATTGAGGACTCTTTCCTACAGGCAATTACGTCAGGTTGAAAGAGCAGCGGCAAAAAGCCTTGTCATAGCAGCAGACAAGTTTTTGAAGCTGCTTGTGCCTCCAACGTCCCCCGAACAACAAGATGCAGGGTCCTTCAGAGGTTTGCAGCTGTGCATACGCCATCCTGTCGACCTCCTCTATCCACTTCACACAAGCAGAAACGGCTCCAGTGGGCCAAACATTACATGAAGACTGATTTCAGAACTGTTTTGTTCACGGATGAGTGCCGTGCAGTGCTCGATGGTCCAGATGAATGGAGTGGAGGATGGCTGGTTGATGGACACCCCACGCAAACACGGCTACAGCGCCAACAAGGAGGAGGTGGAGTAATGTTTTGGGCTGGAATCATGGGGAGAGAGATTGTCGGCCCCTTTAGGATCCCTGAAGGCGCTAAAGATGAACTCCATAATGTATGTGGATTTTCTCAAACAGCACTTCCTGCCATGGTTCAAGAAGAAGAACCGTGTATTTCACAGCAAGATCATTTTTCTGCATGATAATGCACCATCTCATGCTGCACATAAAACATCTGCATCTCTGGCTGATATGGGCATAAAAGGGGACAAACTTATGGTGTGACCCCCATGCTCCCCTGACCTCTACCCCATTCAGAACCTTTGGAGCATCATTAAAAGGAGTGTCTATGATGGCGGGAGGCAGTTCACATCTAAGCAACAGCTCTGGGAGGGTATTCTGTCCTCATGCAAAACAATTGAAGCAGAAACCATCCAAAACCTGACAAATTCAATGGACGAGAGAGTTCAGAAGCTCCTTTCGAACAAGGGGTCCTATGTGAAAATGTAACATCACCTACAATAAAGTTTTCAGTTGAAAACTGTTTGATTTCAGTTTCTGACAACCTGCTAATGCTTATAATTTCAAAAATGACCATTTTTTTGGTCTTTATTAAAATGAAAAGGTTGATCGAAAAGTTTGGGGGATCTAAGAGTGTGGCAACCCAGTAGTCATGATTACTTCGAATTCTGACAATATGAGGGTCATGCTGCAGGTAGTGCAGCAAGAAGGCACTTATGTGTCTTGCGCATCTCGGAGCCCCAAAATTATTTTCCGGGCTACATGCAGCTAAAAATTATTTTTAATTTTAAATCTGGTGAAGCTTATTATAGATGGCCTAATAGGATCAGTGCTGCACACTGCTACAAAGCCCAAATTATTTTCCAGTCAAGATACAGATAAACATGATTAGTAATTTGAAAGCTTAAAACGGTTGGTAGGGTGATTTTAACCAATCATCAAGCTTTTACTCTCCCCAGGATGACACAGGGGTAGAAAAGTCGTTTCAGATCCATGATTTGTTCATCTTTATGAACGTGAGTCTGTCTACATTATCAGTGGAGAGCCGCGTGCGCTTATCTGTCAGCACACCACCAGCAGCGCTGAACACACGTTCAGACAGAACGCTGGCTGCGGGGCATGACAAGATCTCCAAGGCGTAAGTGGCTAGCTCTGGCCATTTATCCAGATTGGAAGCCCAAGGGTCCAGTGACACAGTCGTGGCTTCAATGTTTACTTGGAGATACTCCTGTACCATCGTCTCTAGGCGTTGACTATGTGTCAGACTTCTTGTCTCCTGTGGCCTTGCAAAGGATGGGCTAAAAAAGTGGTGAAATGATTCCGCAAAATTGATGTTACCAGCAGATACTGTGGTTCTGTTACGGTTTGAGTGCTGAACACTTGACGGTCCCACGGTTGGCAAGTTGGAACTGTGAGATTCACTACGTGCACCACTGGTATTTTGTGGAAAAGCACATGTAAGATTCTGCAACAGTCTCTGCTGATACTCCTGCATGCGTGCATCCCTTTCTATGGCAGGAATAATTTCTGCAAATTTACTTTTGTACCGGGGATCTAACAGTGTGGCAACCCAGTAGTCAGGATTATTTCTAATTCTCACAATTCGAGGGTCATGTTGCAGGTAGTGCAGCAAGAAGGCACTCATGTGTGTTGCGCATCCAGGAGCACCAAGTCCCTGTTGTGTTGGTGGCGAGGTAACAATCATGCTTCCTTCCTCTGTCCTCTCCCCCCAACCTCGCACAACAGAAATGTGATCAAGGTCTCCCTCATCTGATGAGTCTTCCATCAGTTTGTCCTCCACTTCTTCCTGGGCTCCTGCACCTTCCTCACTAGTTTGGCTGCTACCATGCGCCCTGGTAAAATCATCTCCCCCACCCTCACATGCCTGCCGCCTTGGTGCTGCCGACCGTCTGGACCTTGCAGATGTTAGCCCTTCCGCATACAACTCCTCCTCCTCTACTTCCTCCACCTCCTCTTGTGCCACCACCTGACTCCGAATTCTGTTTAACATGTGCTCCAGCATGTAAATCACCGGAATAGTCATGCTGATAATGGCATCGTCAGCACTAAACATCTTCGTCGCCATTTCAAAACTGTGCAGAAGGGTGCATAGGTCCCTGATCTGAGACCACTCCTCCAGCGTGATTTGCCCCACCTCTGAATCTCGTTGGCCCAGGCTATACGTCAGAACGTATTGCACCAGGGCTTGTCGGTGCTGCCACAGTCGCTGCAACATGTGCAGAGTTGAATTCCACCGGGTAGGCACATCGCATTTTAGCCGGTGAAGTGGCAGGCCCAACGACTTCTGTAGAGATGTAAGTCGCTGAGCTGCGGGATGCGAATGGCGGAAGTGAGCACACAGCGACCGTGCCCTCTGCAGAAGGCCATCTAGTCTGGGATAGTGGGCTAAAAATTGCTGGACAACCAGGTTCAACACGTGAGCCATACAAGGCACGTGTGTGACATTGCCCCGGCGAAGGGCCGCACCCAGGTTTGCAGCATTGTCGCACACGGCCTTCCCTGGTTTCAGGTCCAGTGGAGACAACCATTCATGAAATTGGTTCTCCAGAGCTGACCACAACTCCTCAGCTGTGTGACTCACATTTCCCAGACATTTCAATGTAAAAACCGCCTGATGACGTTGAGCCCTACTGCCAGCATAGTAAGGAGGTGTGCAGGATCCCTTCTGCGCAGTTAGAAAGCTTGTGGCATGACCAGACAGGCTTTGTGTGCAGGTGGAAGACCGAGAGGAGGTTGAGGAGGCAGAAGCAGTGGAGGAACTTTGACATAAAGAGGATTGACGCACAACTCGTGGGGACGGCAAGACTTGGACAGCAGCCCCTTGTCCTGCTGTCACCATAGTTACCCAGTGCCCAGTCAGCGACATGTAACGCCCCTGTCCATGCCTACTCGTCCAAGTGTCTGTGGTGAAATGCACCCTGTCACACACAGAGTTTCTCAAAGAAGCGGTGATGTTGTGTGCGACATGCTGGTGGAGCGCAGGCACACCTTTCTTTGAGAAGTAGTGCCGACTGGGCATCTGGTACTGGGGCACTGCGACGGACATAAGGTCTCGAAAATCCTCTGTGTCCACCAGGCGGAAAGGCAGCATTTCTGTAGCCAAGAGCTTGCAGATGGTGAAATTCAACCTCTTAGCTTTCTCATGGCTAGGAGGAAATGGTCTTTTACTTGTCCACATCTGAGGGACCGAGGGCTGGCTATTGTGCTTAGACGGGGTTGATAAGGGTGTCCCCGGCAAACTGCCGGTCTGTGAGGAAGATGCAGGCGGACATGTTAGGTTGCCTTGATCCAAAGGTGGTGCTATCGATGTCGGACAGCGCTCAACACCAGCTGGTGTTACCACCTCCAAAGAAAATGATGACCTGCCAATCACGCTGGCTGTTGCGGGTAAAGAGGTGGCAGGTCTGTGCTCCAAAACAGGTGTGACTGCTGTCCCCCCAGTCACAGAGGATGAAGAGGCCGCGGATGCACAAGATATGGCAGACGGTGGTTGGCCCGGCCGGCTAGGCCGCATTGTAGCACACTGAGCTTCCCACTGCAACTTATGCTTCATGTCCATGTGCCGGTTCATGCATGAAGTACTCAAACTATGTATTTTTTGGCCTCTACTTAGCTTTTGCTGACAAATGTTACAGATAACACGAGTTGGGTCATCTTTATCGATCTGAAAAAATGCCCAGGCTATGCAAGGCTTAGCACCCATGCGACCTGAAGAGCCACCACGACTTGTGGTGAGAGGCAGAGTTGTGTTTGAGGATGCAGTTGTTGACGTGCTTCCAGTACTACGTCTCTGTCCAGGAAGGCGCAACCTGACCTCGTCGTCACTAGCATCTTCCTCCACCTCCTCTGCTGACCTCATCTCTTGGCTGACTGTGGGTTGACAGTAAGTGGGATCTCCGACCTCATCATCATCACCCTGTGCGTTATCACACCCGTCGTCCTCAGAGCCAACCTGTTCCTGCCCTGACAAAAAACTAAAGTTGTCGCTCCAATCAGGTATTTGAGTCTTATCATCGTCTTCCTCATTGTCTCCACCAACAGGAGTTACAGTTTGGGAATGAGGGTCTACATTATGGTCAGAACCTTCTGCGTCTGGTCCTGGATCCGACTCATAAAGATTCTGGGCATCAGTGCAGATCATTTCCTCGTCTGGATTCACAGAAGCGCTGGAGTCGACCTCTGATTCCCAGGCTATAGTATGAGTAAACAGCTCTGCAGACTCAACCATCTGTTCTACCTCATACTCAGACGGGCAGCTGGAGATTTGGGAGCTGTGAGGAAGCAAGTGCGATTTGGGTGACACCTTTGAGGACTGGAGTATTTGTGATGTTGAAGTTGATGTGGAGGAGAGCCCACTTAAAGGAGCACTTGATATCCGTTGAAGCACCTGCTGTTTTTGTGCCTCATCTGGAATTTGTAGCGATTGGCGTGGCCGTAAGAAAGGGATCTTATCACATTGTCCGCTAAAAGAAGTAGACATTTTAGTTTGGCTGGAAGATGGTCTTTCTTCTGCACCTACCCCACGGACACAACCTTTTTTCCCCTTCCCAACACGCCTATTCCCCTTTCCACCAGCAGCAGGCCTTTTTCCACTCATTTTGGTGGTTAACTAATTCACAACTCTGGAGTTGTTTGCACAAAAAAACAATGGATGGTAACCGAGCAGAGCTGAGTGGCCAAACTGTGGTATTAGGCCAAAACTATTGGCTGGGTTAGATGCAGGAAAAAATTATTTTTAATTTGCAACCTGATGGAGGTCAGTATAGATGGACTAATAGACCAAGTCCCACACACCGCTAGAAGCCCAAATATTTTTTCAGAGCTAGATGCAGAAATTTTTTTTATTCAATTTGCAACCTGATGGAGGTCAGTATAGATGGACTAATAGACCAAGTCCCACACACTGCTAGAAGCCCAAATATTTTTTCAGAGCTAGATGCAGAAAAAAAATATTTTTAATTTGCAACCTGATGGAGGTCAGTATAGATGGACTAATAGAATGATGCTATGCCCAAAAGATTTTACTTCACTAGGTGCAGTAAAAAAATTGGTATTCTATACACAGGTGGTATATCTTGCAACACAGATAGGCTACTCCACTGACTAACACACTCTGCAATAGGCCAAAAAGGATTAGCTTTGCTAGATTCAGCCAAATGCTGTGAAAAAAACTTGCACAGCACTGGCACAGACCTGCCTGGCAAAAACTGATAGGAACTGATGTAACCTAGTCCTGAAAAGGACTCCAATTACAATTAGTCTTTACTCCCACAATCTATCTATTTAAGAGCACAGACCTGCTTGATAAAAGTCATAGGAAATGCTGTAACCTAGTCCTTAAAAGGACTGCAATCACAACTATTCCCTACTCCCAAGCTATCTGTATATTTGTGCGAAAATTGGCTTGAAATTAACAAGGTATAGCGCACACAGCAACAGCGGTGCCGTCTAACACGCAGCTGCAGCAGTGAGAAAATGGTGGCGACGGGGAAAATGGCTTGGTCTTATAGGGCAAGGACATGTGACATACACTGCCAATCACACATGCCCTTGCTTGTGTGAAAAAAAGCACTTCGCTCCGTGTGTGCGCTGCTGATAGGCTGACAGATTGCACCTCCCCACTGCAAATGCGGGAAAGAGAAAAAAAAATGGAGATCTTCATTGTTCCTGCAGAGATCCATCCCCTGCCCCTCCCCCCGCCCCGCTGTACACTCAAACTGCGCATTAACATTAATTTTCATCATTACTGAGAAAAAATCCAGTTATGATTTTGGTGCACGAACAGTTATCGAACATAACCTCGAACAGCCGAATTTTTCTCAAATTGTTCGTGTTCGCCGACCGGCTCGAACACTGCCCAAAACAGCTCGAATTTGAGATTGGCGAACAGTTCGAGTAGAACAACGCTCATCTCTAATGGTGAGTTGAAGAGAACCTCACCCAGTGAAAGCTGGAGCAGTGACGTAAGACGCTGAGAGGCAAGAGAGACGACCCTGTTCTCTGTTGAAAGTCGAGGAAAGCACAATAGGGTACAGTGACAAAGTTGCAAATGGTAATGGTGGAGTAAGGTCGTTCACCCCAAGGAGCGGGGGAGGGAGGGTGCAGATGATCTAGAGCAGGCACAAGGAAAGGAAGGTACGGGGAGGGAGAGGAGTCATCTCTTACGTTCCCAAGAGAAAGAGGAAGGCAGGTGAAATAGGATGGAGTTGGAGGCTTAAACAGGCCATGTTTTGCTTGTTGCACCCAGTAAATGGAGCAATTATAGGTTCCTGAAGGCTATAGTTCAGCAGGTCTAGAACCCACATGTATCCGGGACTCCCCCACGTTGTTAGCATTGGATGGCAAAAATGTCCCCCCCACTACAGTTTTGTTGCGTTCGTTGCGCATTTCCCTGTTGGATTAAGAGACATTGCAGCGGCTGAGGGTACTACAGCCTCAGTCAAGGACTGAGTCTAATCCAGGATAGACGTTGTCCCTAAGAGACTGTGTGCTTGTTTTCGTGGACATGAGTGGAGTAAAAGGATTGTGTCCCCGTTCTACGGACTGATGGAGGGGATAATGGACTGTGCCCTAGATGAAAAGGGCTTCCCTTAAAGGGAAGAACTGTGACATGTTTGTTTGAGGACCATTGTTCAGAGGGGCTAAATTAACCCAAGGGAATGGTGCCGGGTTATGAGAAAGATAAAAAAAGCCTCGTATGGTCATGTCTCCAGGGTCCTAACCAAGTAGGACCAAGTTCTGTGTCGATCTCGGGAAAGGGAAAAGGACTTCAATTGGTCTAGTATAAGTTGGGTGCAGGAGAGTGTATTCGTTTCTTCTTGGTTTTGGATGGCCGACAATGGCCATTTATAAAGAAGGGGGAAATGTAAGGAGATGGACACACTGCCCACGTTCCCCCTATGAAGAACAAGTGCATTGCTGTATTGTGTAATGTGAACTGTGACATGTGTTAATAGTGTAGTTATGTTCTGCCCAACAGTAGGGAGAGTTAGTTAATGGTTGGGACTAGCCCAGAGTGGGAGGGGCTAAGGTGAAGGGACAGAGACAGTTTCCTGTCAGAACGTGAGATAGGGCCCAGTGTGTGTCTGAAGTAGACCTAAGATCTGGACAGTAAGCAGTGCTGCATGACGTGGGTGTTCCTGAAGTGAGGAGAGACGAAGACGGTGGTTAGCATGAATAGGCATAAATAGAGAGCAAAACCGACAGGAGGATGGAGTGATTAATCGGAGATGGGTCCTGGGAGAGAATGCCTAGCAATATGGCCCAGAGTTTATAATTCAGAAAGGTAACAGGCCAAGACTGTGTGTGAAAATGCTCCATATGGTGAAGGAAACGTTCAAAAAGTTGTGTTCCCACTACCTACTGTACATAATTCCCACAAAGTTATCATTGAGTAAAAAGTTTATTTTCAACTGGTGGTCTCCCTTATTGAAGTCCTCAACATTTGGTCCTGGAAAACCAAAGGCAGCAGTAAAATGCGGCCTTCAAGTGCATAGCGCCCCCATAGGACAAGTCCATACACCCAGCAAGGACCTCTACCTTCATGTAACGTGCCGGGACATAAAAGACGATTACCTCGCCCACGGCTACTGCCATGTGCCCCATTACAAGGTCATAGACCTAATGGAAAACATAAGAGTTAGCTGGTGACAGCAAACTGAGATCTTGAGAATGAATAAAAATAAAGAAGAATTGATGCAGAAAGTATAGGGAACAATTATGTAACTTTTTACAAGACTTTCACACCTCTTATAATACCAACTGGGGGCAATTATCCTTTTTTTTCAAGTTTGCCTTTAAATGTTTTCCATTTTAATTTTTTTTACTCCACAGGTATGCTGTATTAAAAACTAATGAAATTAGCTTTACTATGCCCTGCAGATCCCACCCTACCTCTTCTTCTACCAGTCTTTCTTGACATGACTGTAGTAGCATGTGAAGGCTATAGTCAATCACTGGGCTCAACAGTAATGCTGAGGTAGAGGGCATAAGATTGCTAAGATCAGTGATGGGCTGCAGTAGACAGGAGCTATAGTTGTGACATCAATGCTGCAGTCATGTCAACATGAACTGGTGGCAATGGTGGACAAGTAGCACTGAGAAGCATGGGGTAAAAAGAGCTGATTTTTTTTTTAACCAAACATGTACGTGGTGTAAAAAATACGTGTAAATCCCCTTTAACTCATTTTATTGTATTCTATATTTTCCCTCTTCTATTCAAAGCCTTTGGATAATAACTGTGGTTACCGAAGCTCAATCTCTTCTTGTGTTTCTGTTAATGGACTACCGTTTGACGTCATTTCCAACCTCTCTAATTAGTGACTCTGTCGCATTATCATCACTGACTGTAGAGCATTATGGGATTTGGAGTTTTCTGCCCCGATCATCTCTACACATTAGCACACAATGAGAGCTTCATATATATCCAATGTATTGAAAATATCATGGTAAAGTAAGATTGCTTCTCTATGTATAGAAGAAAGACATGGTGAACTGAAAAGATTCTCTAATATAGATAAAAGTCACCCATCAAGCTTACCATTCAGCAGAAGACCATAGATGTCTGGAATATGCGAAAGCTTCAAATTCGTGTTCAACCCTTCGTCACAGTCAACCAATAATGAGTAAAAATCATTTTTAAAGAATATTGTTTACAAAATATTACAAAAGTTAGAATATTTCCATATTCTGATTGGAGACTATTGCTTGTAAAGTATCTTCTCATTTGATGAATGGTGATCCTTCACACCCGGCTGCCCTATATGCTGTAGGATTGCACTGACACAAAGTGGTACAGAGATATATCTGGGATAACGGTAGACAGAAATGTACAAAAAAGGTAAATGGATGAGCTTACTGGCGATTTAGCTCAGTATTTCCAATATTAAATCATATTATTCACCATATTTCACTTGACAAATGGAATTATCTTAGAAACTTTAGAGAACATCCAGGCTGATATCTGGCCAGGCGTTCCCTACAAATATTACTTTGTTGGTATGACTTCAGCCACTTTGTTCTGGTGCGTCAGGATTACTTCAGACAGTTTTATCCACTCCGGTAAAAGCTGATGATTTATTTATGAACTATAACATTTCTCTAAAAGGAAAAGTAGCAGCAGACATGGGTTTCTTTTATTTTACATGCAATTCAACACATATCACACAGAACAAGATCTGTAGACAACTTACAACTGACTTTACCAATCACGTTTAAAGGGAAATTGTCACTATGAAATTGCTGTCTAATATTCTGACATCATGTTATAGAGCAGGAGAAGCTGAGTAAACTATCAAGTTTTGTGAGAAATAATTTATATAACTTTATTAGATCAGATGTCCAGTGGGAGGTCCTATTAGTGACTGACAGTCCTTCCTTGTATTAGTGTGCATATAGACATAGATGTCAATCACTGATTAGGACCGTTCATTGGACCTCTGAGCCAAGAATAAGCAGTGATTTCAAAGATGAAAATCCTGGTTATACTGAACATGTTTTACAAAACTATACATCAATCTGCTCTGCTCCTCCAACAATATAACCTGATGCTGAATTTCAGACTGCTTGTTCCACATGACAGGCTTCATTTAAAAAGGACTTTTTCAAAAAATGTTTTCAAGTTGAACTGGTCAGTCGCACTGCTTGACTGACAGCCTTTATGATGTGTGACTTAAGGCAAAAGAACAATCAGTCAAGCAGGAAGAGGTTGTGCTGGGTGGGGCATAGAGCTGGAGTGACAGAGGCATCAGATCTACCATAACTTTTCAGCCTTAATTGCACATGAATTCAAATTTTGTTTTCTCGGTAACGGAGGAAAGGACTGGCCATGGAAGGGTATTGCTGTACTTATCTTTGAAATAGCTACATGAACATATACATAATTTACGGTGTGAAATCCGGCTGACAGATTTCCTTTAAGATTTCACTGTTTTCTTGGCGGCCAGTGACTGTAACTTTTATTGGCAGTTTCCTCGCTAATTTGTCATTTTGATGGCATCATTTATAATGTAAGACATTTAAATAGCATTATTGATGGAGATACTCTCTTCTTAAAGAATAAAATAGAAAAAAATGGCAGCAAAGAAAGAGAAAATTCACCGGCACTATCCACAGGCAGTAATTACATTCATGGTTAACACCCAATTAAAGGTACAGGTAGAAATCACAATTTGTGGTTGGGTTAGAAACTTTCAGTGGTGCCCTATGATACAAATCAAAATCGTAGAATAATTCAATTTCAGAAAATATAATCCATGGTGCTCACCAAATTGTCCATTCAGCTTCCTTTATTTATGGATAGCAGAAACATGGTAGTGTAATATCCCAAAAGTGATCTACGGACATTTTGCATGGGGATACGCTTTCTCAAGGTCTTGAAAAAGAGAATTCACATTTGAAACGTCCATAGCTTGCTTTTGGGATACATCTCTACCATGTGCTTGGTATATGTAAAGGAAGCTGAAAGGAAATTTTGTGAGTGCCGTGGATTATGTTTTCTGAAATTGAAATACTAAAAAAGAAAATGTTGCTGCAAGCACTTGGGTTTCACTTTGCGAACTAATTGGACCAGTTTAAAAATAAATACATTTACATTTTTTATTCTTGAAGATATTCAGAACCTTCTATGTTCTCAGTAGATCTCTACATCTCCAAGGTTCCCTGCCCCGCTAAATGTAATAAAATCTAAACAGGATTTCTACAGCTGCAGAAGGAAGGCATTTTAATTAAAGCAGACTAACAATTCTGCCTTTTATTTAAGTTTGCCAACTGTTATCAGTGTCTTTACAGGAAATTATTTTGGCTGTGCGACATTTGGTGGAAAAGCCTCTAATCTAATTCGGAGTGTAGATATTCTTTAAGAAGTCCTGGCCAATATCCTTCAAAGTGCACGGGCTAAATGGCACTCTTATTCACACAAAAACATCTTTGTCTGAAGTCCCCGCTGTTTACATGAAAGCAGAACAGAGCCGGACAATATTTTATTACATCTAACAATTAAGACATTAAAACCGACATCACTTCAAATGCGGGTTTGAAGTAAAAGATATGTTTCATCAGAGGGAATAGACTGTAGTAATATGTGGCTTTAAAGACCACAGGAGAACAACATTCCCGCTCTCTTCTTTCTTTCGTCTTAAACGGGGAAAGTGAAATTTTAATAAGCTGCGAAGCAGCTGTCTGCATTACAAAGTGAGTGGCAATCTGATTATGAAGTTCCCATATTAAATACTTATGATCACTTAGGAACTTTTGGTCCTTAGGTGTAAAAATTTGCAAAATCAACATTTCAAAATGTTAAATAATAAACACGAAGTTAGCATTTACACAAGACTCACGGACAGCAGCATTTAAAGGGTTATTACTATCTCTCCTAAGTTAAATATTTCATAGTGAAATTATATTGTTGGGTTAAATTTGAAATCAACTTAATCAAACTGTGGAGCCCGAAATAACAAAATAAATACTTGGCCGGCCACTAACTAAACCGCACACATACTTTTTTTTTTGGAAGTGCTTTTTTTTTTTGGAAGTGCATTGAGGTGAAGGGTACATTGCTGGAAAAGGAAGAAAAAAAAAAAAAAAAAACTCTTTAAATCTCTCAGTTTGCGAGTGTGAACGAGCTGCGTGTGTCCGGAGCGTAAGTGTGAACGAAAGTAAGTGTGTGACTTGTTTTTCAGTGAAGAGGTATTTGGGAATCCTGCAGAAAATACTTGTGTGAATTGCGGTGAGTGCTGCATTGTGACCTGCTGAGTGCTTTTCTACCTGTTTAGATTTATTGGGCTTTTTAAAACCTATTTTCTCACTACAGTTTTAGTTTCTTAGTTTACTACCTGTGTATTTAAGGGTTAACTACATTGCAATAAAATCCTGAGGTGTAGATTTACTCACAAGGGGTTAATTAAGGGGAAGGGGTCATAATTAAGGGTTTATAAGGGGCAGCTGGTTGGACATCAAGTCCTTTGGAAGTGCATTGAGGTGAAAGGTACATTGCTGGAAAAGGAAGAAAAAAAAAAAAAAAAAAAAACTCTTTAAATCTCTCCGTTTGCGAGTGTGAACGAGCTGCGTGTGTCCGGAGCGTAAGTGCGAACGAAAGTAAGTGTGTGACTTGTTTTTCAGTGACTTTGGATTCAGGGAGTTTGGAAGGGAGGACTTAGGACTGAATTGCTGACTGTATTTCATTCTTTCTTTACTTTACTTTTTACTTAATTAATCCACCTGACCTACTTATCTGATTCCCCCATCCATACTTGATACTTAACTGATCCCCCGCCGATATCTAATTGATACACTTGCACATCCCTAATTGATCCCCGTCCATACACCTATATATAAATAATTGTGTTTTGTACTTGTATATATATACTGACTGTATCCCCATATTTAGAATGACGTCCATGTTGGCCGGAGCCGTGCAGTGTACATCTTGCGCAATGTATGCATTCTGTGAGCAACCGCTCGAGGATCCATACTGCTGCGAGAGATGTGAGCATATCGTGCACTTGGAAGCCCAAATCCTGGATCTAAGTGCTCAGATAGCGGTACTGAGGAGCATCGACAACATGGAACGGAGTTTGCTGCTCACCGAGCAGACACTCATTGGGTCAATACTGGGGGTGGAGCATAGAGGGGAAGTGCAGGCTGAACAGGCAGGGAGCTGGATAACAGTTAGGAGGGATAGAGGGAAGAAGTATAGGAAGGCTGGTTCAGAACCGGCATTATTGGAGCACGACAGATCCTCTGACCGCCGGGGGAGTGTATGCTCCAGTAATGAGGGGGAGGGGGAAGTGTAGGGCAGGCAAGACAGGTTCTGGTAGTGGGTGACTCTATTATTAGGGGGACAGACAGGGCAATCTGTCACAAAGACCGGGATCGCCGAACGGTGTGCTGCCTCCCTGGCGCTCGAGTCCGGCACATCGCGGATCGGGTTGACAGGTTACTGGGTGGGGCTGGCGAAGACCCAGCGGTCATGGTCCACATCGGCACCAATGACAAAGTGAGTGGTAGATGGAGGGTCCTTAAAAATGATTTCAGGGACCTAGGTAGGAAGCTTAGGGCAAGGACCTCCAAGGTAGTTTTCTCAGAAATACTACCAATCCCGCGAGCCACACAGGAGCGCCAACGGGAAGTTAGGGAGGTGAATAAGTGGCTAAAGAGTTGGTGCAATGCAGAAGGGTTTGGGTTCATGGAGAACTGGGCCGATTTCGCGGTCGGCTACAGGCTCTACCGTAGGGACGGGCTGCACCTCAATGGGGAGGGTGCAGCGGTGCTGGGGAAGAAGATGGCTAATAGGTTGGAGGAGTTTTTAAACTAGAGACGGGGGGGGAAACCAAGGAAATAGGTGGGATGTGAGGCAAGCAAGGGGGAAGGGGAGAAGTGAATATAATGAGGGTGGGGATAGTACAGTTAGATCGTTAGAGAAGAATAGGATGCTAAATAACCCCAAAGTTTTATCTTGCATGCTGACCAACGCAAGAAGCCTGACCAATAAGGCAGATGAGCTGCAGGCGCTTATATCGGAGGAGAGGTATGACATCGTAGGTATAACAGAGACTTGGCTAGACGATAGCTACGACTGGGCGGTAAATTTATTAGATTATAGTTTATTTAGAAGGGACCGGAAACAGGGGAAAGGCGGAGGAGTCTGCTTATATGTAAAGTCATGTCTAAAACCCAGACTAAGGGAAGCTATAGGAGAGGGAGAAGAGGGGGTCGAGTCCATGTGGGTAGAGATAGAGGGAACTAAAAATAATAATAAAATATTACTGGGGGTCTGCTATAAGCCACCCAATATAACAGAGGAGAATGAGAATCTGCTATTAGGACAAATAGACAAAGTAGCAAAACATAATGAAGTGATTGTAATGGGGGATTTCAACTACCCGGATATTGACTGGGAAACAGAAACCTGTAGATCTCAGAAAGGTAAAAGGTTCTTGACAAATATTAAGAATAATTATCTCTCCCAACTAGTGCAGGAACCAACGAGAGGGAAGGCCGTGTTGGACTTAATATTGACTAATAGGCCTGATAGAATAACTGAGGTACAGATAGGGGGGCACCTAGGTAATAGTGACCATAATATTATCGACTTCAAAATGCCCTTCAGTAGGGTTATCAATAAGGGAACAACAAAAACATTAAACTTTAGGAGGGCGAAGTTTGATCAGCTGAAAGAAAGCCTTCAACTTATAGACTGGGACAAAGTTCTTAATCAAAGGAATACGAATAGTAAATGGGAAACCTTCAAAATAATTCTGAATACTCAGTGCGAGAGATATATACCGTATGGGAATAAAAGGGCCAGAAATAAGAGGAAACCAATATGGTTGAACAAGAACGGAAAAGGGGCGTTAAATAGCAAAAAAGAGGCATTCAAGAGATTAAAACAGGAAAACAGTAAGGAGGCACTAATGTGTTACAAGGCAAAAACGAGAACCTGTAAAAAACAAATAAAAATAGCGAAGGAGGAAACAGAGAGACGTATTGCTAGGGAAAGTAGATCAAATCCCAAACTGTTCTTTACGTATATAAATAGTAAAAGGATTAAATCGGATAATATTGGACCGATAAAAAGTGAGGAAGGCAAAATCATAGAGAAAGATGAGGATAAAGCTAATCTATTAAATAATTTTTTTTCGACAACTTTCACAAAGGAAACCGAACTAACAGGAGAAATGAGAAGTGACAAACTTAATCCTCCACTAAGTATGACAAATCTAACCCAAGCTGGGGTACAGAAACGCCTCAGTAACATTAAAATAAACAAATCACCAGGACCTGATGGCATACACCCACGGGTACTAAGGGAACTAAGTAATGTGATAGACAGACCGTTATATCTTATATTTAAGGACTCTGTTGAGACTGAGTCTGTGCCACTTGATTGGCGACAGGCGAATGTAGTGCCAATATTCAAAAAGGGAGCGAAAAGTGACGCCGGAAACTATCGGCCGGTGAGTCTGACGTCCGTTGTGGGCAAAATTTTTGAAAGCTTCATTAAAGAGGCAATTACGGAGCATCTTGATGCTAATAATCTTTTAATCCCGAACCAACATGGATTCATGAGGAATCGCTCCTGCCAAACAAACCTGATTGACTTCTACGAGGAGGTTAGCTCTCGAGTAGATCAGGGGGAACCAGTGGATGTCGTGTATCTCGACTTCTCAAAAGCGTTCGATAGCGTGCCACATAATAGGTTGGTATACAAAATGAGAATGATGGGGCTGGGGGAAAATGTCTGCAAGTGGGTAGCTAACTGGCTAAAGGATAGAAGGCAGAGGGTGGTTATAAATGGAATATACTCAGATTGGGTAAGCGTCACTAGTGGGGTACCACAGGGGTCTGTACTAGGCCCAATGTTATTTAATATCTTTATTAACGACATAGTCTACGGGATAAATAGTAAAATATCAATATTTGCAGATGACACAAAGTTATGTAAAACAATTAATACAAAAGAGGACAGTGCAGACCTACAGAGGGATTTGGATAAGCTGGGTAGGTGGAGCATTAAATGGCAAATGAGGTTTAATGAGGAGAAATGTAAGGTCATACATATGGGAAGGAAAAATGGAAGTCACCAGTACTCACTGAATGGGAAATCATTGGGGAATTCAGAGATGGAGAAGGACTTGGGCATCTTGATTGATAGCAAACTAAATTGGAGTGCCCAAAGTCAGGCCGCTGCTGTAAGGGCAAACAGGGTAATGGGATGTATCAGAAGAGGTATAGCTGCAAAGGATGAGAACATTGTTCTTCCACTGTACAAAGCACTGGTCAGACCACACTTGGAATACTGTGCTCAGTTATGGGCCCCAATATATAGAAAGGATATAAATGAGCTTGAAAAGGTACAAAGGAGGGCAACAAAATTAATAAAGGGAATGGAGGGACTGCAATTCCCAGAGAGGTTGGCAAAACTAGGACTATTCAGCTTGGAAAAGAGAAGGTTGAGGGGGGACATAATAAATGTGTACAAATATGTTAGGGGACAGTATAGAGATCTTGCCCGAGATTTGTTCAAAAGGAGGGATATTACTGTAACAAGAGGGCATTCACTAAGACTGGAAGAGAAAAGGTTTCAGCACCAGCATAGGAAGGGGTTCTTTACGGTAAGAGCAGTGAGAATATGGAATTCACTGAGTGAGGAGACGGTAATGTCGGATTCACTACACCAGTTCAAGCGGGGACTGGATGCATTTCTAGATACCAGGCAGATTTCAGCATATACTTAAAAATAAAATAAAATAGTAGGTTGATACAGGGATTTATTCTGACTGCTGGTTTCAGAGTCGGGAGGGAATTTTTCCTCAGGTGAAGATTGGCCAAATCATTTGGGGTTTTTGCCCTCCTCTGGATCAACTTTAGCAATTACAGAACTAACAGGTCGAACTTGATGGACGCAAGTCTTTATTCGGCTTTACAAACTATGTTACTATGTTACTATGTTACATGGACAAAAGGTAAAGGCTACAAGACCATCTCCAAAAAGTTTTAGGTTCCTGTTTTTACAGTTGCTCATATGATTCAGAAGTTTAGGGTCTTTGGTACTGTAGCCAACCTCAATGGATGTGGTCGCAAGAGGAAAACTGATGATAAGTTGAAGATACGGATAATATGAATTTTAACTGAAGAGCTTAGAACAACTCTCAAAGAGATTAGAGGTGAACTCCAAGGTCAAGGTACATCAGTGGCAGATTGCACCATCTGCTGCTGTCTTGGTCAAAGTGCACATGATGGAAGACGACCAATGAGGAAACCAATGTTGAAAGTAAATCATAAAAAAACGAGACTGGAATTTGCCAAAATGCATAATGACAAGGCACAAAGCTTCTGGGAGAAAATCCTTTGGACAGATGAGACAAAACTGGAGCTGTTTGGCAAGTCACATTCGCTCTATGTTTACAGATGCAAAAATACAGCATAAGAAGACAAGAACATTGTAACTACTGTGAAACATGAAGGAGGCTCGATAATGTTTTAGGAGCTGCTTTGCTACATCTGGCCGAGGGTGTCTTGAATCTGTGCAGGGTATGATGAAATCTCTAGACTATCAAAGAATTCTTGAGCGAAATGTGCTGCCCAGTGTCCGATAGCAGGTCATGCAACAGGATGATGACTGAAAATACCTAAAATATCCAAGAACGGCAAAGCAATTTAAAGAATACATTTAAAGGGTATATCCAGGACTTTAGGGAATATCAAAAAATGTGGGTAAGCACTAACAGGCAGGTAATTGCAACTTACCTGCCTGTTGTGCCTGACACCGTTCTTACCCAGCACCGAGTGGCCACAGGCCGCTACTGCTGGAGGTTCAGCTGCATCTGTGACGGGACAGGGCATGACTTCCGACGTCAAGGATCAAGCTGTCAATCAGAATGACATCAGAAGTCCCATCCCATCGACAGAGCGAAACGGAGAAGAAGCCTTCTCTCTGTAGACTTGACGTCAGCAGCGATTTCAGAATCCCGACAGGAACGGCCACATTTTTTGTTTTCTTTATAAAGTCCCGGATATCCCTTTTAACACAAAACCTGTTTTTTGTAATTTACTGATGACAGCTGTAGGCATGAATAGGTGGAGTGGAAGCCACCTTTCTTTTTCCTAATTCCAACAACAAAGTATTTTGGGTTTTATGCCCAAACCAAACCCATTTGAAAGAAAAGCCTCTATTACCCTAGTTGTCTGATATTGGCTGTGGCACAGACAGTGGCGTAACTTGAAACTCATGGGCTCAAATGCAAAAGCTCCAACATGGCTCCCAATTATTGTAAAAAAAAAGTCCCTTTTTATAAAGGCAAAAGAGACTTTTAGTGCCCCCTAGGCTTCAGGGCCTGGGTGCGATTGTAACCCCTGCACCTATTGTAGTTATTCCCCTGGGCACTGACATCATGTCAACAGCGTGGGAGCAAATCATTGAGATCAGTGGCTTTGAAGTCCTGTCTACACTGGCAGAGCTGCTGAGCTCACTGACTGGCTGTGATTGTGACGTCCATACTGGATCCAATGCCAGAAACCGGAGCAGCAGTGAAAAAGGCAAGTACAGCGAGGTTTTTTATTTTTTAACAATCTGCAGCCGGTGGCAAACATTTTCTGAGAGGACACAACCCATTTAAGGAGTTATTTAATTTATTCCCTATCAATTGGATTGGTGATAATTTATTAACAGCGGTACATCTGAAGGCTGGGAGCCTCAGCGATCCCGAGAACAGAGAGAGATGGAAAACAAGTAGGTTGGAAGGTGCATTGAACTACTTAGCCAAACCAAGGATGCACTGAGCACCTGTACATGGTGAATAGTCATTTTGTGCAGACAGACTTTCTTTAATTGCACATTTTACATCAAGGTTTCTTAATTATGTGATCTTTACATTTCCTGCATGTAATAAAAGCCTGACATGAAGACGGTGTATAGTATCTATGTGTTCTATTTTGTGCGTGAATGCAGCGTAGGTCAGGCATGTGCACCTCCACTCCATTCATACTTAAAGGAAGTGCCAAACACTGCACTCGTCAATCTCCAGTACTCCCAATGAGAATGAATAGATCAGAGATGTGCATGATCGACCTCTGCTGCATTAATGAGGCTCTTCAGACTCACTTTCTTGGAGTTGTTGGGAGTCCCAGCAGTCAGACTTCCAGTGACCAATACATTACTTCTTATCCTACCGATAACTTAAAATGATTGTCTCAACTTCTGAAATGGTTAAAATTGAAAAGTCCTCGTTTAAACAATCAGCTTTGCTGTTCACTTTTTCTTAAAATTCCTCTCTTCTGAAGAGTGAAGGAATATTTAATTTCGGAGTGTTTTGCTAGTTCTCTATGTTACCGGCCACCTGGTAATTTGCTATACAGATTGCAAGTGCTGCCCTGCAGTTGGCCAGACGGTCAATAAAGCTGTGCTCCTCCAATTTTGCAGACGCAAAGCCGGCATCTGAGAGAGCACAGTTCAGAACAGTGGCACAAATATCCCGCTGACCTGAACTATCAATCTTTAGGAGAGCACCTTCCCCAGCAGGAAGCCTTTTCAATTGCTGTATTCCCCTGTGTAAAATAAAAACATCCTATACTCACCTACGTAGTCTGTGCAGAGTTCCCGGGGCTTGCATGACATTGTTATGTCACATGAGCCCTGCAGCCAATCAGCGTCTGCTAATGGGCTGTTTCACTCTCAGTCTCAGATAACTGACATCCAGAAGACATCAAAGAGTAATTCTTCCACATGTCAGTTTCATCCAAAGGAAGTGAGAATGAAACGGCCCTTTAGCGGGTGCTGATTGGCTGCAAGACTCGCGTGACATAAAATGTTATACAAGCCCCGGGAGAGTTGATGCCGGAGGTGGGTATCGGCTGTCTTTATTTTACATGGGGGAATATAGAAATTAAGAAGGGGTTATTCAAGTAGTAGACAAACCCTTTAATTCCAATCCATCAGATAAAGTGCCACAATACAAACAGCACACCAGCATTTATAAATCTTGAGGTCAGTATAAATGTACTTTAAAAGCTTTATGTCATATCCACTTCTATTCACGTTTAAAATGAAATCTACTTGCTGTTCCACTAATTGTATGGAGAACTATAACTGATTAGATGTCACTTTAAACTGAGGTAATTTAGGTGAAATATGCTGGAAAATGTAACCAAAATGTCTAAATATCAGTATATGGGAACATGCACAGTTTGTATCATTTTCCCTGCAGCAGATGCTGTCACTGTGATTTCTGTCACCCGATTCTCAGATATTTTGAACTCTTTTTACATACATATTATTTAGACAGTGACAATTCAATGCAATTACAGATATGATGCCGTTTATAGGGATTTACAAGGGTCATAAAAACGGCAACCTTCATTTTTTCTAAAAGCTCCTTGACAAGTCAGTGATTTTTCTCGGATGCAAAAAAAACAGTCCAAGTTTCACAGTGTTGTTGATCAGAGCGTCATCAGAGTTTCATTAGTTTTCCTTGGATGAAAAAAAAGTTTCTTGAGCTTCTCCTATCAAACAGTCTGTGAAAGTTTTTTTCATGGACACATTGTCACGGGTTTGTCAGGTGTGACAGACAGTCACTCTGGAGCCGGCTGTAGAAGATCACTGCGCTTGACATTGCAGACATCTCATCTCTGTAGTATAGCTATATTCTTCATCCTTTAGGACCAAGCAGCGACCTCCACCTTCTGCTGCTGATTGACACACCCTGGCTTGGTAGTTAAATACTCTCAGTTTCTCCAGAGAGTCGGCGGTGATAGTTCTATGTACCCCTGTGCAGACTTGGAGTACTGGCAGTCGGCTAGTCTTGTCTTTGGTGCCCTTGGAGGACAGTTGGCGTTATCTCTCTGGTGTCTGCTGTATCCCCTTTGTTTATTTACCTTGTTGCTTTTAGTTTGCAGTGGGGCCTGACTAGTGCTCGCTCCGTCCCTTTCCTATCCAGGGCCTAGCTCTAGGGACATTCAGGGCTTAAGTTCCTGCTCGGCGATTGGTGCAGAACCAATATAGGGATGATAGGGTAGGCAGGGTGATATTAGATCTGCCTAGGGGTCTCCACTCCCCCTTTCCCTAGTTGTTGGGTTCCCTTCCCCATCTTCCTATCATTGCACACTTATTCCTTCTCTCACCTTGTGTGACACCCATAGACATGCATTGGTGAGTTTCATCAAAGACCAGGATCAATAATGGATATTCTGCATTCTTTTGTGTGATCTACTCAGTCCAAGGAAAAATCCAGATATGTGATGCCCCCTAGACTATCACAGGTACAAGTGCTGTCTGTGAACCCTGGAGGCTGCCATCTATGTCCCCCTGTTAAGCCCAGCTGGTGGTCATACAGTGATATTGCAGTATAAAGAACAAGTGATGAAACAATCACAGGTTGAAATACACTAAGGGGACTAAAAAATAAAGTAAAAAAATATAGAGTTTAAAAAAGAAAAAGATAAATACACTGCTCAAAAAAATAAAGGGAACACTTAAACAACAGAATATAACTCCAAGTAAATCAAACTTCTGTGAAATCAAACTGTCCACTTAGGAAGCAACACTGACAACCAATTTCACATGCTGTTGTGCAAATGGAATAGACAATAGATGGAAATTATTGGCAATTATCAAGACACCCTCAATAAAGGAGTGGTTCTGAAGGTGAGGACCACAGACCACATCTCAGTACCAATGCTTTCTGGCTGATGTTTTGGTCACTTTTGAATGTTGGTTGTACTTTCACACTCGTGGTAGCATGAGACAGACTCTACAACCCACAGAAGTTGCTCAGGTAGTGCAGCTCATTTCAGGATGGCACATCAATGTGAGTTGTGGCAAGAAGGTTTGCTGTGTCTGTCAGCGTAGTGTCCAGAGGCTGGAGGCGCTACCAGGAGACAGGTCAGTACACCAGGAGCTGTGGAGGGGGCCGTAGGAGGGTAACAACCCAGCAGCAGGACCCCTACCTCTGCCTTTGTGCAAGGAGGAACAGGAGGAACAGGAGAAGCACTGCCAGAGCCCTGCAAAATGACCTCCAGCAGGCCACAAATGTCCACGTGTCTGCACAAACGGTTAGAAACTGACTCCATGAGTGTAGTATGAGGGCCCGACGTCCACAGATGGGGGTTGTGCTCACAGCCCAACACCGTGCAGGACGTTTGGCATTTGGCACAGAACACCAGGATTGGCAAAGTCGCCACTGGCGCCCTGTGCTCTTCACAGATGAAAGCAGGTTCACACTGAGCACATGTGACAGAGTCTGGAGACGCCTTGGAGAGCGATCTGCCGCCTGCAACATCCTTCAGCATGACCGGTTTGGCAGTGGGTCAATAATGGTATGGGGTGGCATTTCTTTGGAGGGCCGCACAGCCCTCCATGTGCTCGCCAGAGGTAGCCTGACTGCCATTAGGTACCGAGATGAGATCCTCAGACCTCTTGTGAGACCATATGCTGGTGGGGTTGGCCCTGGGTTCCTCCTAATGCAGGACAATGCCAGACCTCAAGTGGCTGGAGTGTGTCAGCAGTTCCTGCAAGATGAAGGCATTGAAGCTATGGACTGGCCTGCCCATTCCCCAGACCTGAATCCGATTGAGCACATCTGGGACATCATGTCTCGCTCCATCCACCAGTTGCACCACAGACTGTCCAGGAGTTGGCGGATGCTTTAGTCCAGGTCTGGGAGGAGACCCCACAGGAGACCATCCGCAACCTCATGAGGAGCATGCCCAGGCGTTGTAGGGAGGTCATACAGGCACGTGGAGGCCACACACAATACTGAGCTTCATTTTGACTTGTTTTAAGGACCTTACATCAAAGTTGGATCAGCCTGTAGTGTATTTTTCCACTTTAATTTTGGGGTGACTCCAAATCCAGGCCTCCATTGGTTAATAAATTTGATTTCCATTGATGATTTTTGTGTGATTTTGTTGTCAGCACATTCAACTTTGTACAGAACAAAGTATTCAATGAGAATATTTTATTCATTCAGATCTAGGATGTGTTATTTGAGAGTTCCCTTTATTTTTTTGAGCAGTGTAATATTGTTATTATTATTTATTATTATAGCGCCATTTATTCCATGGCGCTTTACATGTGAAAAAGGGGTATAATACAATTACAATAATCTTGAGCACAATGTGACAGCGACTGGTACAGGAGGAGCGAGGACCCTGCCTGCGAGGGCTCACAATCTATGTATATAAGAAATTGAATCACTCATTTTGATCTCTTAAAAATAAATATCTGAAAAAGCATATTTAGAATCGCCAAATCCATAGAGTTCAATCTATCAAAACATAAAATTAGTTAACCCGAAAGCAAAATACCATAAAAAGAAAAAAATTCTAAACAGCAGAATTTCAGTTTTTCGAATACCACACCGCCCCCCCAAAAAAAATAATAAAAAGCGATAAAACGTGTTGGAACATAATTTTTACCATACAATGAACACCATACAAACAAAACCAAATAAACAATGGAATTGCAATTTTTTAATTTGACTGCACTTTTTTTTTTACCTTTTCTTCAGTACATTATATAGTAAAGTGAATGGTGTCATTAAAACAACAACTAATCACACAAAAAAACATATATGGCTTTATCAATAGAAAAAGTTATAGCTCTTGGAAGGGAAGAAAAAGCAAAATTGCAAAACAAAAATTGGCCACAGCAGGAAGGGGTTAAAGCAGAAATTACAAGCAGCTTAATATTTTCAGATAATTCTAAACTGTCTAAAAAAATAAGTAACCTAAGGGTAATGAATTTTGATAAAGTTGTCAACATGTATATTACTGCGCCACACAATGAAAATGTAAATAAATATTTTTTCTTTCTGAGACAAGTTTCCAATCCTAATAATGTCTGATTAATTACAAGTGGAATGGTTTTCTGCATTCATTACAATGATTACAGCTTAATACCTTGCACATAGATCATTGTCAAACACACTTTGCATGAACAATCTCTTTGCAGGGATCAGAGCTAAACAAAAGGTTTGAAATTGTAAAGAAGAGACACAGAGAGTTGTCTCAAGCTAATTAATGATAAAAAGGAGGAGGAAAGTAACTCAGCAATATATTGCAAAAATATTTTATTTGAGTACAATACAAAAATAATAAGGCTGTGTGCCCACGATGTGTTTTTCAAGCGTTTACGCTGGGAAACGCTTGGGAAACGCTTGGGAAACCTTCCCCCATGATCTCCAATGCAACTCCGCACTTTCAATGCCCATGCTGTGGATTTTTGCGCAGTGTTTATGCTCCGCTCAAAAATCCGCAGCATGTCCATTCATTTTGCAGAAGCGCTGCGTTTTCGCCGCCATTGACTTGCATTAGAACGCGCTAATTCCGCAAGACTGCATCTGTACTTGCGTAATTGGCGCGTTCTAATGTGCGGATGGTACCCGGGTGTGGAGGACAGGAGACTCTCCTCCACACCCAGGTGCCATTAAAAGCTGTAAAAAAAAGAATAAAATAAAAAATAAAGATTATATTCACCTTCCGATGGCCCCCGGACTCCTTCCCTGTGCTTGCCGACCGATCGCACAGGACTGAAGGACCTGCGCTGACGTCACAGTCATGTGACGGCAGATCTTTCAGTACAGCGTACCGCGTTCTTTTGGCAGCCAGGAACTAGCGCAGCAATACTCGTGGGCCATCAGTAGGTAAGTATAGGTTTATTTTTTTATTTTTAACCATTCCTTCTGGTCACACTATATAAATCCATGCCGTTTGCATGGATTTATATAGTGTGACCAAGTTGACAAAAACTTTCCAAGTGATGCTAAAATCGCTTGGAAAGCGCTTGTCAACCCGCATGCGGAAATGCATGTGAAGAACGCTTCACATCCGCATGTCTCTGGCAGGAAAAACGCATGTACAATCCGCATGTACAATCTGCATGCGTTTTTTTCTGCCAGGGAGATGCAGAAACCCTCAGGAAAAAATCCTGAGCATTTCTGCATCGTGGGCACATAGCCTAAGATGGAGGTTCAGACAATGAGGTAGTATCAGATGATAAGGTGCTTCCAGGTAGGGAAAATATAATAATACATTTATAATAAATCCGTGAAACTGCAAAAATTGCACGTTGCCCACAAAATAACTTAATTGTAAATAATATTACAAGAAAAAATGTCAGTAGACTGGGGCAAAAATCACAGGATTACAATGAGTTTCCTCAACCGTGGGAATAATAATCTCACTAGGTGCTATATGAAGAGAAATCATAGATTAACCACTTCGCACCAGAGCCTGTTTTTGCCTTCGTGACCGGGACAATTTTTTAAATTCTGACCACTGTCACTTTATGAGGTAATTACTCTGGAACGCTTCAACGGATTCCCCTGATTCTGAGACTGTTTTTTCGTGACATATTTTACTTCATGATAGTGGTAAAATTTCTTCGATATAACTTGCGTTTATTTGTGAAAAAATTGGAAATTTGGCAAAAATTTTGAAAATTTTGCAATTTTCAAATTTTGAATTTTCATGCCTTTAAATCAGAGAGATATGTCACACAAAATAGTTAATAAATAACATTTCCCACATGTCTACTTCACATCAGCACAATTTTGGAACCAAAATTTTTTTTGTTAGGAAGCTATAAGGGTTAAAAGTTGACCAGTGATTTCTCATTTTTACAACAAAATTTACAAAAACAGTTTTTTAGGGACCACATCTTATTTGAAGTGACTTTGAGGGGCCTTTATGACAGAAAATACCCAAAAGTGATACCATTATAAAAACTACACCCCTCAAGGTGCTAAAAACCACATTCAAGAAGTTTATTAACCCTTCAGGTGCTTCACAGGAATTTTTGAAATGTGGAAGAAAACAATGAACATTTAACTTTTTTTCACAAAACTGCTACTTTAACCTCAAATGTTTAATTTTCACAAGGGCAGCCAGAAAAAATGGACCCCAAAATGTGTTGTGCAATTTCTCCTGAGCACGCTGATACCCCATATGTGGGGCAAAACCACTGTTTGGGCGCACGGCATGGCTCGGAAGGTAAGGAGCGCCATTTGACTTTTGGAATGGAAATTTGTCTGGAATCGATAGCCGGCGCCATGTTGCATTTGGAGAGCCCCTGAGGTGCCTAAACAGAGGAAACCCCCAACAAGTGACCCCATTTTGGAAACTAGACCCCTCAAGGAACTTATCTAGATGTGTGGTGAGCACCTTGAACCCCCAGGGGCTTCACAGAATTTTATAATGTTGAAGTGTGAAAATAAAAAAACACATTTTTAACACAAAACTGCTACTTTAGCCTCAAATTTTTAATTTTCACAAGGGCATCCAGAAAAAATGGACCCCAAAATGTGTTGAGCAATTTCTCTTGAGCACGCTGATATCCCATATGTGGTGCAAAACCACTGTTTGGCCGCACGGCATGGCTCGGAAGGTAAGGAGCGCCATTTGACTTTTGGAATGGAAATTTGGCTGGAATCGATAGCGGACGCCATGTTGCATTTGGAGAGCCCCTGAGGTGCCTAAACAGAGGAAACCCCCAACAAGTGACCGAATTTTACAATCTACTCCTCTGTATAAATTAATCTAGTGGTGGGAAAATAAGTAGATAGGTAAATGGTCACTAAACCCATAGATGAATTCCCAGAGAGGTGTCATTTCCAAAATGAGGTCACTTCAGGGGGGATTCTGCTGTTCTGGCACTTTTCAGAGGCGCTAAGTACCAGAACTAAAGAATCCCCCCTGAAGTGACCCCATTTTGGAAATGACACCTCTCTGGGAATTCATTTATGGGTTTAGTGACCATTTTAACTCAATGGATGATTTCCAGAAACAAGCAAGCAATGGAAGGTTTAGATTCTGGAGAACCCCCCCTGGAAATTAAGTGAGCTCTACTCGAAGGTGTGTTATTCACTAAATGAACCAAATGTTTGAATGACAAATTGGGATACATTTTTACAGTTTATAAACGTGGTTCTGTGTGTAAGATTTTAAAACAGTCAGTGACGCATAAGGCTGGCAGTGATGGGCATTGTGGGCAATAGTAGCGGGTATCACGCCTCATTCCTCTCTTAGTACATACACGACATCTTTTCTGGGGGTTCCTCCTTGTTTCTGTTGCTGGAATAAGTGCAATAAAATGTCGCTCAGTGAGTCTTTTCACATCCTCAGATTCTAATGGTTAGCGGGGCTAACACTTTGAAAGACAAGATTTTCAATTACCTTTTCTTGATAATCAAGAAAAGGATCTGAATTTCCTGCTTTTTTGTACAACACAAAAGAATTGTATGTGGCCACCTGAAACAAAAAAATAACCAACTTTTTATACCAGGTATAGGACTTTCTTGATACCTGGTATGGCTGTAGAACCAGGTCTGCAAGGTCCACACCCCCCATGTGTTTGTTGTAGTCAATGACTGACACAGGTTTTTGCTTCGGAGTGGTGGATCCTAGTTCTACAGTGGCCCTTGTGGCATCTGTGTGGATCGAGCTGAGGACAAAAATATTCCTCTTATCCCTATATTTCAGGGCAAGCAGCTCTCCGTTGCGTACAGCCCCTGACTGCCCCTTTTGAAACTTTTGGTTGACCAATGGTTGTGGAAACCCCTGACAGTTTTTACGGATGGTCCCACAAGCCCCGATGTTGTGTTCAACCAGACTTTTAAATAGGGGTATACTCGTGTAATAATTGTCCACGTACAGATTGTAGCCTTTTTGAAAAAATGGACTTATCAGCTCCCAAACAATTTTTCCAGATGTCCCCAGATAAGTAGGGCATCCTGGTGGGTTTAGCTGGCTATCTTTCCCCTCATATATGCGGAAAGCGGATATGTATCTGTGGCACCCCAGGGGTCTGGTTTTCCACAGTAATGTAATGTTATGTCTGAGAGCAGGTGGGAGGTCCTTTGGTCAGGGATCCTGTGCATGCCACACCTCCTGCCCAGTCTTGGGAGGGGAAGAACTTCCCCTGTATAAACCCTGGGCTGAGGCAGGGTTAGTCAGTCAAGGAGAGTAGAGACAAGAAACAGCAGCAGCAATACTACTACGAGTCAGGGGCTGGCAGCTGCAGAGCTCGCCCTGACTGAGAAGCTTTCTTACCGGACCCGGCGTCCGAGGCTGTGGGGACTAACTCTTACCCAGCAGCAGAAGCCGACCGGCAGGGGATTTCAGGTCCTCAGGCCCAGAAACCCGAAGGCACGGTCACACGCGTGGGACCAGCACCGCCATCGTGGAGCGGAAGCCATTAGAAGGCCCCGAGTCACCGGCCATACGGGTGAGCACCACACGGTACACTCAGGGACGTGGGCTACTTATATCCGCTTCTAGCAAGGTAGCCAGAAGAGTACAGTCAGTTTGGGAGGCCTACAACTCCGCCTGGCCAGGGGAGATCCCATCTGCTCAAGGACTGACCAGGCCCCGTTCACTAGCAAGTACTCCGGGAGGGTCTATCGTTGTTACCAGTAAAGACCCTGAATTACACCGCACCGTCTCTGAGTGGTTCCTGCTACCCCCATCATCCACATCTGCTGCCCTGAGGCCATACCCCTCCCATTGGGGGTTATACCATCTACGCTGCACCATCCATCCACCGGCCTCAGCGGACTGTCCTGCAGCGGCAGCTCCATAGCTGCATTCAACGGGTGGCGTAGTCGTCCTACATCTACCGCTGTTACATCGCCGCTCAGTTTGACTCCCTGGGCACGGACCGGGTCACCGCCACGAGACTACAACCCTCAAGAGATCCGGCTCCGGGTAAGCTCCCGCGTGCGCAACGCAGCGCGACACAGGCCCAGGGGCGCGTCAACTTTGGCGTAGTCGGCAGGATTTCGTGCCCGCAACCACCGGGTACTGCGTGCCTGAAAAAGAGACTTTTAAAGCTTACCATCGGTGAAGATTCCCGCCATCCGGCGCCATCTTCAGCCTTCTTCCCGCCATCCGTGGAGTTTTCCCACCGTTGGACGCCATCTTGAGGACGCCGCGCGGGAAGAAGAGGGGCGTGGACTCCGAAAGCGCGCGAGAACTGAAGCCCCGCCTCACGTCCGGACGTTGCGTAAGGTCCTGGAAGGAGCCCAGCAGACGCCGACGTCACAGGAGCGCGACGGACGGTCCTCAACCCTGACGATCCACTGCGGAGCCGCGGCCTACGGAACAGGATCATCGCAAGGTAGGCCACGGTCCACTAGGGGGGAGGAAGATGTCGGATACGGAGGAGAGCTTCACTGCCTCAACCCCCGCCAGCGCTACCGCTGCTGCAGTTATGCCCTTCACCATGCCCTATATCCCGGGAGCAGCTTGGCTACCCCAGTACTCAGGGGAGTCACATACCCTGCATGACTTTAGAGAAAAGCTGGATAGCCTCTTCCAGGTGTACCCCCTCACAGAAGAGCAAAAAGTGAGCATCCTGGTGGCCCAACTAACCGGGGCAGCCAAAAGGGAAGTAAAATCCTGGCCACCTGGGAGGAAGACTGTCGCAGGGATACTAACCCGGCTGAAGGACACCTTTGATACCCGCACCTCAGCCGAGATTAAGCTTAGATTCTACGGGTGCAAGCAGCGAGCGCATGAGAGTATAAGGGACTATGCACTAAACCTACAAGAGGCCCTGAGGGCCATTAAGCAGACCGACCCTGATGGAGTGGGAAACGAGGACAGGCTGTTGACCGAACAGTTTATAGAGGGACTGTATTGTAATACCCACCGAACCCAGTTGCGGGCAATGGCCTTACAGGATCCCCATCTGGGCTTTGCACAGTTCAAGGACAGAGCCATCCGGGTGCTCCGAGAACCGGCACCGGGTGGCGTTGTGACCCACAAGCGCCCTGCTATCACTTACCACCAGGAGGCGGCGCCCTTGTCGGCAGGGCCTGTGGGAGCTGATGCGCAGGCTTTGGACAATGACCCGGCTCCAGACCTACACCATCAGGTCCAAGAGCTAGCTAAGAGCGTTGCTGCGCTAACCCGAACTGTGCAGTCTTTACAGGCTTCCACCCCAGGGAAGATCCAGCTGGCATCCGGACCGGAGGACATCCCGTGGCGTCGACCAAGGAGGACCCCACCGGCCAGAGGAAGACCCAGTGACCGATACAGCGAGGACGGACGACCCATCTGCCGCCGCTGCAATCAACCTGGACATATGGCAAGGTACTGTTCTTTAAACGGGCACAACCTGGGGTAGAGGGCCAACCCCCAGGAAAAAGATCACCAGGCCCATCGAACTGGCGCGACAGATATGTGGGAGGACGTCCAGTCTTGCCTGTGGTACTGGATGGCATTCCCATGAGTGCCCTACTGGACACCGGGTCACAGGTCACCACCATCCCGTACGTGCTCTTTAAGCAGTACTGGAATGACTCGGATATGACCCGCTACCCTGACGACGACTTGAGTATCATCGCCAGCAATGGCCAGCCCGTGCCACAGATCGGATTTAAAGAGGTGACCATCAAAATCGGTAGAGTCGAACTGGCAGCACAGGGACTGATCATTGTAGATATTGACAAACATGAGAGTCACCCAAAAATAACTCTAGGAACTAATGTAATTGAAAATTGTCTTGCAGAGGTGATTTTCCTTTTACAGCAGGTTGCCAAGAATGCCAGCTCCGGCGAGCAGCGGGTGCTCCAGAAAGAGATCCGGGCACTGATGCGACGGCAACAGGTGGAACTCTCCGGCGGTGAGATTGGTAGCGTAAGAATGTGTGACCCTTTTCCTATTGCCATGCCCCCAAAAAGTGAAATGATGATTTGGTGCCGGGCAGCTATTGGTCTGAGAGGTAGAGATTACCAGGCAATGGTAGAACCAGTTTACTCAGACAGTAGGCCCACCATTTTGACAGCACGGGGGGTGGTCAATGTACGCCATGGGAGGGTGCCCGTTCGCATAATCAATATCGGGGAGAGGGAAGTGTACCTGCCCCGGTATGCCACGCTAGCCAAATTATATACCATTAACCAAAATGCTATACAATCTGTGGAACCCTTGCCTCCATCTCACCCGGAGGAAGGTAACGGCTCTAAGAAAACAAAGGAGGACTGGTGTCAGCAACTACATTTGGGTACTGACTCCACTCCCTCACATCAGAAACAGGGAGTCTATCGGGTGGTTCAAGAGTACGAGAGAGTGTTTAGTAAACACCCGTTAGACTTCGGGCGAGTCAAGGGGGTAGAACACCACATCCCCACGGGAGACCATCCTCCCATAAAAGAGAGGTATCGACCCGTACCCCCTGCACACTACCAACACGCCAAGGGGATGCTTAGAGACATGAAGGAGGCTGGGGTGATCAGGGATAGCTGTAGCCCCTGGGCAGCTCCACTAGTCTTAGTCCGAAAGAAAGACAACACCATGAGGATGTGTGTAGATTACCGGAAAATCAATCGTATCACACACAAGGATGCGTACCCCTTACCAAGGATAGAGGAGTCATTGGCTGCTTTAAGATCTGCTAACTTCTTCTCTACCTTGGATCTCACTAGCGGGTACTGGCAGGTTCCTGTAGCAGAGGCGGACCGGGAGAAGACCGCATTCACCACCCCGATGGGACTTAGCGAGTTCACCTGCATGCCGTTCGGACTCTGCAACGCACCGGGAACCTTCCAACGACTAATGGAGTGTTGTCTGGGCCACAGAAACTTCGAGACGGTCCTGTTGTACCTGGACGACGTCATCGTATATTCCAAGACGTATGAGGACCACCTGAAACACCTGGCGGAAGTGTTCGAAGCTCTGGCAAGTTACGGCCTAAAGGTGAAACCCTCCAAGTGTCACCTCCTGAAACCAAAGGTGCAGTACCTGGGACACGTGGTGAGCGCTGACGGAGTGGCTCCCGACCCTGATAAGATCACCGCAATTAAGGAATGGCCAAGCCCCTCCAGCGTAAAAGAAGTGCGGCAGTTCCTCGGGTTGGTAGGCTACTACCGAAGGTTTATTCCCGGTTTCACCAAAAAGGCAGCACCTATGCAGGACCTCCTGATAGGCCAGTCCCGGAAGGCCAAGAACCAGAAACCGCCCTTCAAATGGGAGGAGCTGGAAGAAGAGTCCTTCCGCCAGCTGAAGATGGCCCTCACGGGGGACGAAATCCTGGCGTACCCGGATTATAGCCAGCCCTTTATCCTCTACACCGACGCCAGTAACATCGGGCTAGGAGCCGTACTGTCCCAGATCCAGCAGGGGAAGGAACGAGTAATTGCCTGCGCCAGCCGAAAACTGCGACCCACCGAAAGGAACCCCGAGAATTACAGCTCATTTAAGTTAGAGTTCCTGGCCGTAGTATGGGCAGTCACCGAGCGCTTTAAGCATTACCTCGCTTCTTCCCGGTTCACCGTGTACACGGATAACAACCCGTTGACACACCTGGACACGGCAAGACTCGGTGCCCTGGAGCAGAGGTGGATGGCCCGTCTGTCCAACTACGAGTTCACAATCAAATACCGGGCAGGACGCTCCAATACCAACGCGGACGCCCTGTCCAGGATGCCCAACCTGCCGGACGGAGGAGAATATCCGGAGGGACTGGAAGAAGTTGAACTCCCTGCATTCCACCGTCATGGGACTATCCAGTATTCCCACCGGGTAAGGAGTAAGCAGGCTGCTACGTTGAACCCCTTACCCCACTACAACTGGGCGGAAACGCAAGACAGCGACCCTGCCGTCCGACTGGTGAAGGAGATGCTGACTCGGCCGGAGGCTCGCCTTGAACCAGACGCTCCGGAGGAAGCCAAACAACTATGGGCAGAAAAGAGTCGACTGTTCCTTTACAAAGGGAAGTTGTGCCGCAGAATGGTTAACTCCCGGACGCATGAATTACTCTGGCAAGTAGTGGTGCCACGAAGAGACGCAGCCATGGTGATGGAGGCATACCACGACGGAGCTGGACACTTCGGGTGGAAGAAGCTGGAGTTCCTGCTGCGCGAGCGGTTCCACTGGGTAGGCATGAGGGGAACCATCGAGAAGTGGTGCAGAGACTGTGGCCCGTGCAACCTGAGAAGGAAGGACCGTGCCAGCCAGAAGACTCCCCTGCAGTCCATCGTCACCCGGCAACCGTTGGAACTGGTAGCCTTGGATCATGTAAAACTGACCCCAAGCAGAAGTGGCTACGTCTACGCGTTAACCATCGTGGATCATTACTCCCGGTTTCTGGTTGTCGTCCCCGTCAAGGACTTAACGGCTCAAACAGCAGCTAGAGCCTTCCAGCAGCACTTTTGCCGTCCACACGGGTACCCGGACCAAGTGCTGACGGACCAGGGACCTGCCTTTGAAGCGGAGGTCTTCCAGGAATTCTGCAATCTGTATGGCTGCCGGAAGATAAGGACGACACCCTACCATCCGCAAACTAATGGACTTTGTGAGAAAATGAACCAGGTGGTAATGGATCTTCTAAAAACGTTGCCCCTGGAAGAACGCAGTCTGTGGCCTGAGAAGTTGCCCGATCTGGTGGACCTATACAACCACATCCCGGTAGGTTCCACCAACTGTACCCCGGCTTACCTAATGAGGGCAAGACCTGGTAAGTTACCTGTTGACCTGGAAATGGGAGTCCTGACACCCGAGGACACTTCACCAGAAACAGACTGGGACACAGAGAGGCAGCAGCAGTACCGGAGAGTACAGGAGAGCGTGGAGCGAAGTCTCTGTCAGGCTAGGGAAAGACAAGAGAAAACTTACAACCAGTATGCTCCCGCTGTTCCCCTGGTACCCGGAGAGCAGGTCTTGAAGAGGAAGAGACGGCTCCACAAGTTGGATGACCAGTGGGAGAAGGACCCGTACACCGTACTGCCCTCAAGCCACGAGAACCCGAAGGTTTGTACCATCAGTAAAGACGGAGGGGAAACCACAGCCATTGTATCCCGGGACCACCTGAAGAAGTGTCCCGAACAACTGAGGAACCCTGAAGAGGAACAAGAAGACCATCGACCCGTAGAGGAAAGGGAAGATATGGTTAGTACTGTGCTCGGGGACTTCCCTCGGTCTTGGACTCAAGTCAATGGTGCAGTTGTGCTACCCGTACTCACCTTCCTCCAACCAGCATCCCAAGCACCTACGGAGCAACAGGTAGAGCTGGAAGAACAGCCGGTCCAGGAGGCAGAAGACTCCACACAAGCAGAACAGGAGGATCAACCCTCTGCTTATAGTGAGCCTGCCGTACCCCTAGTGAGACAAAGAGCCGGTAGACAGCTGCCCAGTTTACCCTTGACAGCTCCTACAACCTGTAGTTCAGGGCCAGACAGTCAGCTCCGTAGGTCCACTAGGGCCACTAGAGGCCAGTTACCCGCACGCTGGAGGATTTGAAGTGTATAAATTGTTTTATTTATGTTTATCTGTGTATTGTTGCTTGTGTATAATTTTGTTTTTCCAGTTATTTTTAGGAATCTTTGGTGGATTTACCGGGAATCCTTGTACATAGTTGGAGCGTAACCCAGGATGGACTAGAGACTGTTAAGGACTCGGGGTAGGACAGACCCCTACCTGGTTACGTCTCCCTGTTTTGGTGAAATGGACACCTTGCTTTCTTCAAAGACTACACCCGGTTACGGACATGCCGTGACCACCTTTATGTGTTTCTTCTTATTGTACTATTATTGTTGTTATATCTTGTTATGTTTTTTCTAAAATATGTTTAGTCCCGGAGTACTAAATTTCACTAGGGGGGAATGTGGCACCCCAGGGGTCTGGTTTTCCACAGTAATGTAATGTTATGTCTGAGAGCAGGTGGGAGGTCCTTTGGTCAGGGATCCTGTGCATGCCACACCTCCTGCCCAGTCTTGGGAGGGGAAGAACTTCCCCTGTATAAACCCTGGGCTGAGGCAGGGTTAGTCAGTCAAGGAGAGTAGAGACAAGAAACAGCAGCAGCAATACTACTACGAGTCAGGGGCTGGCAGCTGCAGAGCTCGCCCTGACTGAGAAGCTTTCTTACCGGACCCGGCGTCCGAGGCTGTGGGGACTAACTCTTACCCAGCAGCAGAAGCCGACCGGCAGGGGATTTCAGGTCCTCAGGCCCAGAAACCCGAAGGCACGGTCACACGCGTGGGACCAGCACCGCCATCGTGGAGCGGAAGCCATTAGAAGGCCCCGAGTCACCGGCCATACGGGTGAGCACCACACGGTACACTCAGGGACGTGGGCTACTTATATCCGCTTCTAGCAAGGTAGCCAGAAGAGTACAGTCAGTTTGGGAGGCCTACAACTCCGCCTGGCCAGGGGAGATCCCATCTGCTCAAGGACTGACCAGGCCCCGTTCACTAGCAAGTACTCCGGGAGGGTCTATCGTTGTTACCAGTAAAGACCCTGAATTACACCGCACCGTCTCTGAGTGGTTCCTGCTACCCCCATCATCCACATCTGCTGCCCTGAGGCCATACCCCTCCCGTTGGGGGTTATACCATCTACGCTGCACCATCCATCCACCGGCCTCAGCGGACTGTCCTGCAGCGGCAGCTCCATAGCTGCATTCAACGGGTGGCGTAGTCGTCCTACATCTACCGCTGTTACATCGCCGCTCAGTTTGACTCCCTGGGCACGGACCGGGTCACCGCCACGAGACTACAACCCTCAAGAGATCCGGCTCCGGGTAAGCTCCCGCGTGCGCAACGCAGCACGACACAGGCCCAGGGGCGCGTCATATCCGGTTGAACTTTCGCACATTTTATAGATCTTTATTCCAAACCTTGCCCTTTTAGATGGGATAAATTGCTTGAGGTGCAGTCTTCCTTTGAATTTTACAAGGGACTCATCTATAGAAATATTTTGTGTTGGGGTGTAGAGGCTTAAGAATTTTTCTGACAAATTTTCAATGATGGGTCTAATTTTATATAACCTGTCATGTTCTGGGGCATTTCTGGGCAGGCATTGACTATTGTCGTTAAAATGCCAAAACCGCATGAGCATTTCATAACGGGTCCTAGGCAGAACGACTGAAAACATAGGGGTGGCTTGAACAGGGTGGTTGGACCAGTAGGATCGAATGCTCGGTTTTTTAACAAGCCCCATGGCAAATGTAAGTCCTAAAAAATTTTTTATTTCCGGGACATTAGTTGGTGTCCATAAATTTGCCCTAGCATAGTAACATCGGGGATTCTAGCTTATGAATTGGGATGCATATAAATTTGTTTGTGCGACAATATGCTCTAGCAAGCTGTCTGTAAAATACAAATTAAAAAAATGAATTGGTCCAAAATCTTCCACCTCCACATTTATACCAGGAATGGCGTTGAAATCAGGGCTGAATAGAGCAGCCGAATCCGAAGCCTCCCATCTGGGAAATGGTAGATCATGTGGCAAAGCCCCTTGTACACTGGCGTGCACCAATTCACTAGTAGCAGGGACAGTGCTTGTACTTGGCAGTGTTCCCTGATTTGGAGACGTTTCTCCAGTAGCGCTATTTGCCCCTATTGCTGTACTGGTCCTTGGGCTTGAGGATGGAACAGAATCACTGCTCATTTCTGAGCTCTCAGTGTCGCCGCTACTAATGCCCTCAAAATCCATATCTCCATCTGAGATTGCACTGTCATCAGTGTCAGAACATAGCAGGGCATACACCTCCTCTGCGGTATAAGTCTGACGGGCCATTTTATTTTTATATTTTTTGACTGGACTGAACGGACCGGACTGAAAGGACGGGACCGGACTGAAAGGACGGGACCGGACTGGACTGACCGGACTGGACTGACCGGACTGGACTGACCGGACTGGACTGACCGGACTGACTGATCTGACAGGACTGACTGACTGACCGGACTGACTGATCTGACAGGACTGACTGATCTGACAGGACTGACTGACTGACCGGATTGACTGATCTGACAGGACTGACTGACTGACCGGATTGACTGATCTGACAGGACTGACTGATCTGACAGGACTGACTGACTGACAGGACTGACTGATCTGACAGGACTGACTGACTGACTGATCTGACAGGACTGACTGATCTGACAGGACTGACTAACCCTAACCTTACTTTATTTTTTGATTTTTATTTTTCACTTTCACAGTGGCAAGGCTGACAGCTCTTGTCACAGTGTTTCTCCTCTGCTCTCTCACTGAGATTGGAGGAGAAACAATGTATTTATCAGACAGATCGCCTGGGAAAGTTTGTTGCTAAAACAAACTTCCCTGGTGATGTCTCTGATTGGCTGGTGTGATGCTGACATCATCGAGACCTGAGCCAATCAGGTCTCGATGATGTCAGAGGTCACAGCACCGGGATCCCCGCCGCTGGTAAGGTATGTGGGGGGTCCCGATCTCCGACCACCGGCTGTCACTATCTTTTAAATGCCGCGATCGCTATGGATCGCGGCATCTAGAAGATAGGAACAGGTTAACATCATGGGGACCTGATCCAATCAGGTCCCCATGATGCCACATGTCAGAGCTATCGCTCTTAACCGGTACCGCAGCGCTAGCAGGACCCTGGGGGTCCTGAGCGCTGCGGGATCACCCACCGTTTTTAAACGTCGGCGCTGCACAGAGCCCAGCAAGCGTCGACGTTTATGTACAGTGGGCGGTCGGGAACCGGTTAAGAGATGAGGATGTAAGTATTCTTGGTATATAACCATATACCCATCTCCATAACCACAAACATATAACAAACAGCGACGTGGGCAACGTGCAATTTTTGCAGTTTCACGGATTTATTATAAATGTAGTATTATATTTTCCCTACCTGGAAGCACATTATCATCTGATACTAGCTCATTGTCTGAACCTCTATCTTATTATTTTTTGTATTGTACTCAAATAAAATATTTTTGCAATATATTGCTGAGTTATGTTCCTCCTTCTTTTGATGTTGTTTTCAGCATGCAGGTGGATAATCATCATCTGTAATTTTTACGGATGGTTGTACACTCCTTTTCTCAGTTTATTATAAATGGCATTTTTGGTGTATTTAATTAATGATATATTAGAATAACACAAAATTCTGGGATCCAAATCCTGAATGAAAATGTAACTTATTTTAATTCATAATTAGCAAATGTTATAAAGGTTAGGCTTTATGGGTATAAGCAATTTTTCAAAAAAATAAATGTAGAAGGCCAATGTATGTTGGCATTATGTGATTATGTTCAGTGGCATAATTGGAGTACTGTAAGCCCAAGTTGTGGACCGCTCCTCTTCACATTTTGTACCCCCAAATTTGCACGCACCTGAGTAGCTCAGTAGAGGAGGTAGGTGGAGGAGGAGGAAGAAAAGGAGGTTACCTTGTGACCTCCCATACAGACACGGAGGGATGCAACCAAGACAAGCACTGCCTCTTCAGCCACAACTAAGGCTGTTGACAGCAGTGGTTGTGGGTCTGCAGTTTGCAAGGGCTACAAGGGTTGCCTGGCCTGGACGTTTATTGAGACCACATGACCCAACTCACATTATCTGCCAACTTTATAAAAAAATAACTCAGTAGAGGCAAAAATTCCAATAATTTGACTACTACATGCATGAGCCAGCACATGCGCGATCAACATGGGTTAGTCTGGGAATCTCACTGGGCTAAAATGCAGACTAGCGGGCCTTGCCTGTTAGAACCTTGCTCTTAGGTTTTTTCTATTGCTGGTCACATTACCTTGTTGGCCTATTTAGTCCTGCTCCGCCCTTCTGACTTTGCTGGACTTCATTGTATTACTACTCTTTAGCTAGCCTGTGCTCAGTATCTAACTCTGTTAGTTTGATTGGTCTTCGGACCTCTGTGTTCTATATATTTTGTTTGTTCGTCTGTCTGCTACTATTTCTGTTAGGAGGTGTCCATTTTGCTCCCAGTCCCTAGTACTTGTAGGGATTCCTTCCCCACATCTATAGGTCTCCGTACAGACTAGCTGAGGACTTTAGCAGGTCTGATCGCAGGATCAGGTTCCCTGTTACATCGTAGGGATCTAGCTGAGTTCTATCGTAGGGACAGATCTCCTCTCTTTCCTTAGCTCTGGTAGCAGAACATAACAGTAAGTCCAGCCTGCAAATTCTCTAAAGAAAAAAAAATGGTCAGTCATGCCCGTATTGCCTGTTTAAATTCCAAGGGTGTATTTTTAGCTGCTTCCACTATTGCTCAGGATAAATTAATGGAATTTCGGGTGTTTGTCGATTGTGGGTCTACTCTGAATGTAATTGATGGGGGATTCTTGGAAAAACTCAATTTAAAACCCGAACCTTTGTCATCCCCCATTGCTGTGGTTTCTGTGGATGGCTCCCCTTTGAAGAATGTTACTCTCAAGGTCTGTGAATTTCCCGTTCAGGTTTTTACGGATCATAAAAATCTGATATATCTTGATGCTGCCAAGCGCCTGAATGCCCATCAGGCTAGGTGGGCACTGTTTTTCTCGCGGTTTAATTTTTCCGTTACTTACATCCCAGGTACTAAGAATGTTAAGGCGGATGCCTTGTCTCGCAGTTTTTCTCCCATAGTCGGTGCTGAGAAAGAGGAGAATATTTTACAAGAAGGTGTTGTGATAGCTGCTTTGGACTCCATTTTGGAAGATGAGATTCTTAAAGCACAGGAGAATGCCCCATCTAACACTCCCCATGGGAGGTTGTTTGTGCCTGGGACCTTTAGGAGAGATTTGTTTGTTGAGTGTCACGAATCTCGGTTGGCAGGTCATCCCGGAATCTCTGAGACCAAGAGACTGGTGGGTCGCAGTTTTTGGTGGCCTGGATGGCAGAAGGAAGTCATTAAGTGGGTGCGTCAATGTACTATATGTGCTAGATCTAAGTCCTCACATACTCCTGCTGCGGGGTTACTTTGCCCACTGGAGGTTCCCAGTGCTCCTTGGACACATTTGGCTATGGACTTTATAACTGACCTTCCCCCCTCTGAGGGTTTTACTGTCATCTGGGTGGTCGTGGACCGTTTTAGCAAGATGTGTCACTTGGTTCCCTTCGTCAAACTGCCCTGCGCTAAGACTCTCGCTAAGGCCTTTGTCAAGGAAATTGTCAGACTTCATGGCGTTCCTACTGACATTGTTTCTGATAGGGGGCCTCAGTTCGTGGCTCGTTTTTGGCGCGCCTTTTGTGACAGGTTGGGAGTTCATTTGTCGTTCTCATCCGGATATCATCCTGAATCTAATGGCCAGACAGAAAGGAAAAACCAGGATGATGAGCAGTTCTTGCATTGTTTTGTGGCAGACAATCAAGAGGGGTGGTCTGAGTTTCTGCCACTTGCTGAATTTGCTCTGAACAATCATACATCTTCTTCTGCTGGTTGTTCGCCTTTTTTTTGTTGTTCTGGGAGACATCCGTCGTTTGGGTCGTTCTCCAAGTTGGTATCTGCCGTGCCTGAGGAGGAGAATTTTTCCGGCGATTTGGAGAGAGTTTGGACGGATGTGCGTGGTAATCTTCAGGAGGCTAACAGAAAATCTAAAGACTACTTTGATAGGAAACGACAGGAGGTTTTGTTCGCTGTTGGTGACATGGTTTGGTTGTCCTCTAGGAATCTGCGGTTGAGGATTCCTTCTAAGAAATTGGGTCCCAAGTTTGTAGGGCCCTTTAAGGTGCTTCAGGTTGTCAACCAATCTGCTGTTAGGTTGGAGGTTCCTACTTCCTGGAGAATTAATCCGGTGTTTCATGTCTCTCTGTTGAAAAAAGCTGTTATGTCGGATTGTGACGCCTCTGCCTCTGTTCCTCCGGTGGTGGAGGACGGGGAATATGAAATTTCTCGCATCCTTAATTCTAGACGGTATAGAGGTAGTTTGCAGTATCTCGTGGCCTGGAAAGGTTTCGGACCCGAGGATAACTCATGGGTGAGGTCGGATGATGTTTCCGCGTCCAGACTTATCAGAGCGTTTCACAGGAGATTTCCTGATAAGCCTGGTCCTAGGGGATCCGGAGGATCCTCTTAGAAGGGGGGGTACTGTTAGAACCTTGCTCTTAGGTTTTTTCTATTGCTGGTCACATTACCTTGTTGGCCTATTTAGTCCTGCTCCGCCCTTCTGGCTTTGCTGGACTTCATTGTATTACTACTCTTTAGCTAGCCTGTGCTCAGTATCTAACTCTGTTAGTTTGATTGGTCTTCGGACCTCTGTGTTCTATATATTTTGTTTGTTCGTCTGTCTGCTACTATTTCTGTTAGGAGGTGTCCATTTTGCTCCCAGTCCCTAGTACTTGTAGGGATTCCTTCCCCACATCTATAGGTCTCCGTACAGACTAGCTGAGGACTTTAGCAGGTCTGATCGCAGGATCAGGTTCCCTGTTACATCATAGGGATCTAGCTGAGTTCTATCGTAGGGACAGATCTCCTCTCTTTCCTTAGCTCTGGTAGCAGAACATAACATTGCCAACCACCGGCCACCCTATCAACCGCATCTGCTGCTTCTTCCTCCGTCACTGTGGCAAGTGTTCTCACACTGGTCTCCAGCTGCAGAACCTCCGCTTGTTTACCCACTACAGTCGGGGTGTGAGAGCTTGTCAGCTGTTACGGAAGTGGACATGCTGTTTTTGTTTCACCGAGCACACCACATCTTTCTCAATCCATTATAACTAGTGTTGAGCGATACTTTCCGATATTGGAAAATATCGGATCGGATTGGATCGGACCGATACCCAAAAAGTATCGGATATCGCCGATTCCGATACCGGAAACCAATGCAAGTCAATGGGACACAAATATCGGAATAAAAATAAACCCTTTCTTTCCTTGTAGGTTAATTCTACATGAAGGAAAACAACTAAGAATAATGTAGAATGACATGAAAAGCTGGCAATTCAGCAGCGGCATACACCGGTACCCGACAATTTAGAACAGAAAGAATAGAACATCACACATAGATTAGATAGATAGAAACATGTCAGTCACATATATAATAAGTACAGTGACAGTGTTGATTACTGTACTTGTCATTTAGTGTTAAAATAAAGGATTTATTAAAAAAAAATTGGCGTGGGGTTCCCCGTAATTTTAGGCTCTAGCGGAGGTTAAGCAGACAGCTGGGGCAGATGTTTGAAGCCTGGGAAGGGGGTAATACCCACGGAGCTTCCCAGGCTACTAATATCAGCCCCTAGCTGAATACCTAGCCTTTACTAGATATTAAAATGGGGGGACCCCCAAAAAAATGACGTGGGGTCCCCCCTATTTTAATAGCTAGCAAGGGCTAGGCAGACAGCTGGGGGCTGATATTAATAGCCCAGGAAGGGTGCCATGAATATTGGCCCCCTCCCAGGCTAGAAACCCCAGCCGTCAACCGCCCCAGAAATGGCACATCCATAGGATGTGCCAATTCTGGCACTTAGCCTCGCTCTTCCCACTGCCCTGTAGCGGTGGCAGTGGGGTAATAGGGCTGGGGTTGATGTCAGCTTATAATGCTAGCTGACATCAAGCCCAGGTTAGTGATGGAGAGGCATCTATAAGACACCCCCATTACTAACCCCATAGTCAAAGTTAAAAAAAAAACACAAACACCCAGAATAAAGTCCTTTAATTGAAATAAAGACACAATTCTTTATTGTTCTAAATTAAACCATACTTACCATCATGCCCATTCCAGCTGAAGCCATAAAGATGAGGCGAGGTCATGTCCAATGAACTCAGCTCACCTCATGCACGTCACTGACAGCGTGGGAGAATTCTCCTGCGCATGCGGTGAACGTGAGAGGATTCTCTTGCTCAAGCGCTGAGCGCCGGAGAATTTTCCCACGCTGTCAGTGACGTGCATGAGGTGAGCTAAGTTCATTGGACATGATCTCGCCTCATCTTTATGCCGTCACAGCGAGACACTGAGGAGCGCAAGCATGCCTGCGCTTCTCAGTCTCTGCGGCATGGCAAGCTGGATGGCAGCGTTCTGTTGCGATCCAGCCTGTCATGTGAATGTAGCAGAGCTGAAGCTGTCGTGGGAACCATGGAAAGGTAAGGATGATGTTGCTTTATTATTTTACTTTTATTGCAGAAGACATTGGCTTCAGCTGGAATGGGCGTGATGGTAAGTATGGTTTAATTTAGAACATTAAAAAATTGTGTGTTTATTTCAATTAAAGGACTTTATTCTGGGTGTTTGTGTTCTTTTTTTTAACTTTGACTATGGGGTTAGTAATGGGGGTGTCTTATAGACGCCTCTCCATTTCTAACCTGGGCTTGATGTCAGCTGGCATTATAAGCTGACATCAACCCCAGCCCTATTACCCCACTGCCACCGATACAGGGCAGTGGGAACAGCGAGGCTAAGTGCCAGAATTGGCGCATCCTATGGATGCGCCATTTCTGGGGCGGCTGGCGGCTGGTGTTTCTAGCCTGGGAGGGGGCCAATATTTATGGCACCCTTCCTGGGCTATTAATATCAGCCCCCAGCTGTCTGCCTAGCCTTTGCTAGCTATTAAAATAGAGGGGACCCCACGTCATTTTTTTGGGGGGGTCCCCCATTTTAATAGCTAGTAAAGGCTAGGTATTCAGCTGGGGGCTGATATTAGTAGCCTGGGAAGCTCCGTGGGTATTACCCCCTTCCCAGGCTTCAAACATCTGCCCCAGCCATCTGCTTAACCTCCGCTAGAGCCTAAAATTACGGGGAACCTCACGCCAATTTTTTTTAAATAAATCCTTTATTTTAACACTAAATGACAAGTACAGTAATCAACACTATAACTGTACTTCTTATATATGTGACTGACATGTTTCTATCTATCTAATCTATGTGTGATGCTCTATTCTTTCTATTCTAAATTGTCGGGTACCGCTGCTGAATTGCCGGCCGGCTTTTTTAAAGAGACTGTGCATGAAAACACTATTATTTTTTTTAATAAATCCTTTAACACTAAATGACAAGTACAGTAAGCTGAGCGCTGCCATCCAGCTTGTCATCCAGAGACACTGCAGAGTGCAGGCATTATGGGAACTTCCGATTCCGGTATTCGATATTCTAAAAGTATCGGAACTCAGTATCGGAACTCCGATACCGCGAATATCGGTCAATACCCGATATTTCAGTATCGGAATGCTCAACACTAATTATAACATCTCCGCCTGCACCTCACTCACAGTTTAGCAGTTTATCGTGTTCACCCTACTCCACCCTCTCTCAGTACAGCGACCAACCCTCGGTTTCCTTCTACACATGCCAAAACTAAGAGCTTGCGGGACAAACTTCTGTATCTAACACTTCCTCCTCTGCTTCTGCCTCCTCCACCTCCTCTTGGGGTCTCCACCTGCGTCCTCAACCTCTGCCTTAATGAGACAAGCATTCTAACAGTGCATAGAGAATCCCCCCCACCTCCGTACTTTACAGCCAGGGCTCACCGCAATTAGGCAGTGTTTAAATGAATATGCCTTTGGGATCGCAGTTACACAGCGCAAGAGTTGTGGGCAGCTATCCAGGCCAAGTTTGAGCAATGGCTGTCTCCACTTAACCTGGAGCCAGGGAAGGCCGTGTGTGATAACAGTGCAAACCTGGTGGTGGCCCTATGCCGGGGCAAGCTCACACACGTGCCTTGTATGGCTCACGTCCTCAACCTGGTGGTATAGCAATTTCTCCATCACTATCCCGGCCTGGATGTGCTGCTGCACAAAGCACAATCTTTGCGTGCTCACTTCCGCCATTCGCACTCCGTGGGTCATCAACTTACATCGTTACAGAGGTCTTTCGGCCTACTGGTTAACCAGTTGATATGCGATGTGCTGACTCAGTGGAATTGCACTCTGCACATGTTGCAGCAACTGTGGCAGCAGCGAAGAGCCCTGGTGCAGTATCTCATTTTGCATAGCCTGGGCCAACGCAGTACGGACGTGGTTCAAATCACACTTGCGGAATGGGCACAGATGAAGGAACTCTGCACCCGTCTGCACAGTTTTGAAATGGCTACTAAACTGGTTAGCGCTGACGATGTCACCATCAGCATCACTATTCTGGTCATCTGCATGCTGAAGCACCTTTTGAATAGTCGAGGGGGGCTCATGGTACCAGACAAACTGTTAGTGAAGGTGCTGGAGCCAAGGAACAAATGGAGGAGGACAAGGAGGAAAAGGTGATGGGCGCGCAACAGTCAGGAGATGAAGAGGATAATGATCACCTTTCTGTTGTCCATGCTTGAGTGTTACCCGGCCACCAACACACCACGGACTTTGACCTCATGGAAGAGCCCGACACATCAGCACCTTCTTACTGCACTATCTGCAACATGATTGTTGCCTGTATTGTTAGGATTAGAAATAATGCTGACTACTGAGTTGCCACTCTGTTAGATCCATGGTACAAGAGTAAATTTTAACAGATGTTTCCCCCCTGAAAAGGGACGCACGCATGCTGGAGTATTGAAACATTCTTGTAGACAATCTTAAGAGTGGTTTTCCCCAAGACAGCAGTGAGGCACACAGTGTGCATTGCAGTTGCAAACTTCCAACCCCGGGAACATCGAGTCGTCAACACAAAAACATTAGCAGCAGCAGTGTATGTGGCAGAAGCAATTTCTGTGAGCCGTTTCACACATTCTTTAGATCAGCCTGAACCAGCACAACAGTGTACAAGTAGTGAACGACTGGAAAGGACGGTGCAGGAGTATCTCAAGCTCAATATCAATGCCATCGGGGGGTTTGGACCATTTTGCATTTTGGTCTTCAAAAATGGAAAAGTGGCCTGAGCTCACCTGTCACGCCTTGGAGGTTTTGTCATGCCCGGCTGCAGAGCTCTCTCAGAACGTGTCTTCAGCGCTGCTGGTGGTGTCCTGATGGATAAGCGCATCCGGCTGTCCCCTGAAAGTGTAGACCACCTAACTTTCATCAAGATGAACAAGTCATGGATCTTCAATGACTTCTGCACCACAGTCGCAGACTGGGCAGACTAGGAGTGCTCATTGACCTTGCGTTATTGCGACACCTTTGTTGTGGCTTCTGTGCCTGCTGTTGCCATGGCTGCTGATGTTACTAACAAATTTTTGAAATGTGGAGATTCCAAATTGTGTCTCATTGTGGTGGGTTGCCTGTAGTGGAAGGAGTGTCAGAGCCCCATTATACTATTTATACTCTAGGGAAATTGATGCAACTTTAGTGGTGTGTGGCAATAATTTTTTGAAATGTGGAGACTCCATGTTGGCTCTCCATCTAGTGGGTTGCCTGTAGTAGAAGGGGTGAAAGAGCCCCATTATACTATTTCTACTCTGGGGAAATTGATGCCACTTCAGTGGTGTCTGCTCCTAATTTTTAGAAATGTTTGCACTCTAAGTTGGGTCTCCTTCATGTCTGTTGCCTGTAGCAGTAGGGCTCCCAGACCGGCAGGCCTGCACTTACTTTCAGTCAACTACCTGTGTTACTATCCTTAATTTTTTCTAGCAATAGTAGTCTACAAAACTGATATTTGTGCCACCTGAGTGTGGCTGGGCAGAAAAGCAGTTTGAGCTTTTGCTTGAGGTATCAGGGCTCCCAGTACAGCAGGTGTACACTGATCCCTCAAACACCTCATCTTAATTTGAACTTAAATTCAAAGCTGTAAATGCTGGCCCAGTACCCTGATGCCTCATGCATGACCCATGGCTGACTGCTCCTGTACCATAAAATTTTGACTGTGGGTCAATTGATGCCAGTTTTCCTGGTGTCTGCCCCTAATTTGAGCTGTTTTGGCAGCTTTTGGGCCCCCCCTGAAGGTGTTGTCTATGTGTTTGGTTTTGCCTCCCATTGAATTCAATGGAGTTGGGATATGCTTGATGAACTGTTCGGCGAACGTCAGGAAGTTCGCCGATTGTGACCGAACCAAACCTTGAAAGGTTCGCTCATCTTTACCAATGAATAAGGCATTACCTGTCAAACCATGTATGTCAGTTCATGGGTTCCCGTACTCTTTGATACCTTATTTTAACCATGATGCAATAAATTTTATGTCTTATGGGATTATCTCTGCATTGCTAGACTCTTTCTATATTTGGTATTGAAAATTCTGAAGTTTGTGCAAACTGTGAATCCTCGAAACACTGTCGGTGAGCTGATTTTTGGCACTTTATTGTATGCAGGTTGAGGATTATCAATAATATTTATTTTCTCTTGGCATAAGACATTCATTAATGTTACCTAAACCTGATATTTCCATTTCCTTGTGTGGTAATATCATAACTCCGAAGCAACACGCCCGTTGTCTTGGAGCTATATTTGACTCTTCACTCTTTCATTCAGTCCCTATAGCCAATCATTCACATGCTCATGTCAACTGCACCTCAAAAGTATGTTCAGAGTCTGACCTTTTTTTTAACTTCGAAACTGTAAAAACTCTTACTCTCGCCCCCATCCATTCTCGTTTGGACTAGTGTAACTTTTTACTAATCAGTCTTTCTCTCATTGTGTAGCTGTGACGCCGAGTCACTTTTCACGGCCAGGCCATGAGACAGAATAGTCAAGGAGTCCGAAGTCAAAGCCAAGAGGGTACGTCATAAACAGAGGGAAGAGTCAAAGGCGTAGTCTGGTAACGTTCCGTAGATCAGAATACCAGGAGCAAGGCAGATCAGAGCAGAAGGGGTTAAACAGACCGATGGTCAGAACAAGGTCGAAGGTCAGGCAATAGAAGATCAATAAACAGAACTCAAGGCACAGAGCACAAACCACACACTAGCTGAATATACGTCTGGCAGAGATCTGGGGGAAACAGCTCAGTTAAGTAGCCAGGCATTCAACTGGAATAATGAACACCTGAAGATAGCCAGTGCCTCCCAGTCTCAGGTTGGACAGCCGAGCTGTCAATCACCACACTGACAGCTATTGCACGCCCCTGTACCAGATTGGATGGTCGAGCTGTCAATCACAGTACTGACAGCTCCAGCACGCACCTGTACAAGATTGGACGGCTAAGCTGTTAGTAACTGCATCCCAGACACATTGAGGGGTGGAACCGTGACAGTAACCATGTCGATTTTGAGGCCATGCCTCTAACATGTTCACCTGAATGGGCATTTAGATGCTTCCTAAAACATGCTTTTCAGGTGGCTTTGGCGGTGCTCAAAAGAGTTGCAATTCCGAAGGGAGTCCAGGAGAACTCCCCTTTCTCTGCAAGCCTCCAAAACGTTCCAGGAGAGTTGGCAGATATGATTGTAGCTCAGGCCAAATAAGCTGTAGCTTTTGAGTTATTTTCCTTATTACTTTGGTTCTCACAATGGTTCATTGGTTTCTTTATACTATGTTCACACCTGCTTTAAGACATTCCATTTGTTTGTTCCATTTTTAGGAACAGATAAATGAAGCACAAGGGCCCCAATGTGTACTATGTGGTACATCTGGGTACTTCCATGTGTAAATTTCAGCAGCAGAAGGGAAGGAAGGGAGACACAGATTCTCTACTTCGTGGGTAGGCAGAGCCCCATAGGATAGTCACCTCAGATTGGAAAAAGACGACCGGCCCCTCCAGTATATGGGCTCCTCCTACTCCCATGTTCATCAGTCTTTTTATCTGAGGTCTCAGAGGATAGTCGCTGCTTCGACTGCTCCTCAGAAGAGTTGTTATTTTATCCAGCGAGTCCTGGACCACCCGTGGTCTAGAGGTCTCTGGGGGTCTCGGCGCTGCTGAGACCCCTGACCCTCCCCTGGCAGCTCTGTGTACCCCTTGAGGAGGTTCCCACTTATGCCTGCCGGCCCCGGGGGATACAGGGCGCTCCCTGACGGAGGCGCACACCACACATCAGAGAGGGTCCCTGCGTGTTCTGCTATAGGGGGGAGCAAAGGGCCATGGCGCCACACATCCCTGAGAATCCCTGTGGCGTTCAGCCGGGTAAGTGCTCTTTGGTCTAAAGAGTATCTTTGACGGCTACGTCAAGTGTACTGCCTGTGTGTTTCTTGTCTATTTCAGACGCTGCCTTGACTGGGGAGCAGAGACGGAGGCCAGTAATTTTTATTTTAATTTTTTATTTGCGCATGCTTTTTCGTTTTTGCTTCCTGCCTTCATTGAGGCAGGAAGCTCCCTGTATTGGCGCGCGTTTTCTTGCTTTTATTGACTTGCTTCCTGCCTTCATAGAGGTAGGAAGTTTTCTGCCCTCATTTTTTGTTTGAATAAGGCTGGGGGCGTGGCCTAGCGGGGGCGTGGCCTAGCGGGGCGTGGCTTAGCGTCTCCTGGCTTCCTGCCGTCATTACTTAGGCAGGAAGCGCTTGGTTGAGCGTGTGCTGGCGGTCCCTGCTTCTCCCTCCGGCGTCCAGCTGCGCCTCCTGCTCTCTGCTCCCCGTCCGTCCACACACTTAGGAGGAGCGGTCGCCGCAGTACCGGTGAGTCCCCTCTGCCTCTGGCAGGGGTTCTTTGTCAGTGCTGTCTCTCCAGGCTACCTATTAGGAGTCCTCAGGAGCACTGCCGCTTTCTCTCCTAAAGCTATTTACTTCACTGACCTTTTAGGCTGTGTAGTATTATAGTTGCTGTGATGTTAACCCCTTCTGAAAAAGTGGAACTTTAGGGGAAACACATGGTGTTTAAGGGAGTTTCCCCTTATTGATTTTTTGCTCGGCATTTCTGGGGTAGCTCTTTTCTAAGGGTGAGCTTTAACCCTTCAGAGCCTGTCGCATATATAAAAAATAAATAAATAAATAAATAAAAATATTAAAAAAAAAAAAAAGTGAGTTTTGAAAACAGGCTGTGCGGCTTTCACACTTTTTTGCCATCCTTGTTGTACATCCTGGCATCTGGTGTGGGTGGCATGTCGGATCAGGGGCCTGGGAGTGCGGATCGGTCTCCTGAACCGTTTCAGGTTCAGTCGCACGCCTCTGATACACTCAGGCCTTCTACTACATCAAGTTCAACGCTCAGTGATGTTAAGGTGGAGGCGCTCACTCGCTCCATTGATAGTCTCTCTAGTCTCCTGGGACAGTGGGTGTCAGCTAGATCACACCCAATGCCACGAGGTAAAAAGCGCCGCAAGACTATGGTGGCGTTGTCTCCCTCGCAGAGCGCATCAGAGGCTTCGGATTCACCAACAGATTCGGTTGATGAAATTTCTGAGTCCGAAGAGGAGGATCAACAGGATCGCTCTGTTTCTCTTTCTGGTCGCGTCGATGGGCTTATTAAGGACATGCGGGAAGTATTAGAGCTGTCTGAAGAGCCGACAAGACCATCTAGGTCGGGCCGTCTGTATCAGAAGACGCGCTGTGTTCGTTCTACATTACCTGCGCATGAGGAACTTAACGAAACGGTGGAGAAGGAGCGTCAGTGTCCGGATAAACGCTTCCGAGGAACGCGTTTTTTTGATGCCCTATATCCCTGTGCCAAGGAGATGGTTACTAATTGGGTTCCCTCTCCTGAGGTGGATATATCTCTGTCTCGGCTGACCAAGTCTTCCCTGCTTCCTGTTAAAGGGAGAGCCAATCTTCAGGATCCTTTGGACAGAAGATCGGAGTCAGCGGCGAAATCCATCTATGAAGCCGCGGGTCATGGTTTCCGAGCGGCCTTGGGGGCCATGTGGGCCGGTGAGGCTTCTCTGCGGTGGTTGGATCAGCTGCGTGCGGCGTGGCAGGATGGGACTTCGCGTTCAGAAGTGGAAAAGCTTTTTCAGCGAATGGAAGAAGCTATGTGTTATGGCAGAGATGCAGTACTGGACACTGCTTCAATTCTGTCCAGGGCTCAGGCTTCGGCAGTCACGATTAGAAGAGCTCTGTGGCTTAAACAGTGGACCGGGGATGCAGTATCCAAACAGGGATTGCTTAGTCTGGCATATAAGGGCGGTCAGCTCTTTGGTTCAGATCTTTCGGAACTAATTGCCAAAGCTAAAGCTAAGGATGTTACTCTGTCTGGGAAAAAGGCAGTGGCATCCACAGCCGGCAGGACAGGGCCCAGCAGAGGTCTTCGGTCCTTTCGGGCCAGGGGACGATTCAGTCAGCCTTCTTGGAGATTGGGTCGTCCCTCATCCTCCGGCAGATCCGCCCAGAAATCTTGTACTCCTTGGAAGCAACGGTCCCGTCAGGACAGACGGGAGGTTGATAAAAAGTCCGCTAAGGCTGACTGACGCCAGGGATCCCCCCGAGGGCTCTCGGGTGGGAGGTCGTCTGCTACAATTCGGGTCGATCTGGGCATCCCACATAGCAGACACCTGGGTGACACGGGTTATGTCGGCAGGCTATTTCATAGAGTTTCATTCGCTGCCTCCAGACAGGTTTCGTCTGACGGGCATTCCGTCCGTGCCAAGACTGGCTGCCACACTGTTTCAGGAGGTCGACTCTCTCCTACAGCAGGGTGTGGTGGTTCAGGTTCCTCCGGAAGACCAGGGAAAGGGTTTTTATTCCAACCTTTTTGTGGTCCCCAAAAAGGAGGACAAGTTTCGTCCGGTGCTGGATCTCAGGGATTTGAATATTTACGTCCGGACACGGAAGTTCCGCATGGAGTCTCTCTGATCGGTGATAGCGACCCTGTCGCAGTACGATTTCTTGGTGTCCATAGACATTCGCGACGCCTATTTGCATATCCCTATCGGCAGGGCTCACCAGCGTTTCTTGCGTTTCGCTATAGGTCAAACCCATTACCAGTTTGTGGCCCTGCCTTTCGGGTTGGCCTCAGCTCCCAGGGTTTTTTCCAAAATTCTGGCTCCTCTCATGGCGCTTCTTCGAAGACAGGGGGTTACGATCCTCCCCTACCTGAACGACCTGTTCATAGTGTCACCCACAGCGGAGGAGGCAATAGCGGCTCGTGATCTCTCCCTTCAGTACCTGATGGACTTCGGGTGGCTGATCAATTGGAAGAAATCGTCATTGGAGCCAGCACAGTCCATTCTTTTCCTGGGGATGCAGTTCGATACTGTTCGGGCAGTTGTGTCCCTGCCTCCTGTCAAACAGACGAACCTTCGTCTTCTGGTCCAGGCTATGAGGTCGGCGCTGTCAATGTCCCTTCGGGAATGCATGCGCCTTCTGGGTCAAATGGTGGCAACTATGGAAGCAGTACCATTTGCACAATTTCATTCCCGGGATCTCCAGAGCCTTATTCTGACCCATTGGGATCGATCGCTAACTTCTCTGGATCGCTCGGTCATTATCTCCCGCAGGGTGCGAGAATCTCTTGGATGGTGGTTACGTCCGGAGACTCTATCCGTGGGGAAATCCTTCCTTCCTCCGAGATGGTCGGTGGTGACAACCGATGCCAGCCGGACAGGCTGGGGGGGAGTTTGGAACAACCTCTGGATTCAGGGAGTCTGGTCGCCAAAGGAGTCGTCTCTCCCGATCAACATTTTGGAGTTGAGAGCAATATTTCTCTGCCTCCAACATTGGGCGGTCTTATTGAGCGGTCTACCGGTCCGGATCCAGTTGGACAACGCTACAGCTGTTGCGTACATCAACCACCAAGGCGGGACGAGGAGTTCCAGTCTCATGTCGGAGGTCTCTCAGATCCTGGTCTGGGCCGAGTCCAAAGTTCCAGCAATCTCTGCAATTCACATTCCAGGGGTGTTGAATATCTCGGCGGACTTCCTCAGTCGCGAGCAAGTGGACCCTGGGGAATGGAGTCTCCATCCAGAAGTGTTTTCTCTGCTGTGTTCCCGTTGGGGGACTCCTCAGGTGGACTTGATGGCATCCAGGCTGAACGCCAGGGTTCCGACGTTCATGTCGAGGTACAGGGACCCGGAGGCGGTGGCGGTGGATGCTCTAGTGGCCCCGTGGGGTCAGTTCAAGCTGATCTATGCGTTTCCGCCGATATCCTTACTACCTCTGGTGATCCGACGGATCAAACTCGAAAGGGTATCAATAATTCTGATAGCACCAGACTGGCCCTGGAGGACATGGTATTCGACGCTGGTGTCTCTTCAGGCGGCACCTCCGTTTCCGCTGCCCCTTCGCCCGGACTTGCTCACTCAGGGGCCCATTCGTCATCCGAACCTGAGGTCCCTTCGTTTGACGGCGTGGCTCTTAAGACCGAGATCTTGACCCGTCGCGGTTTTTCGCCCGAGGTCATTGCTACCTTGCGGGCGGCCAGGTGTCCAGCTACGTCCAGGATTTATCACAGAACTTGGGAGTCTTTCTATTCATGGTGTTCTGGATCCTCAAGAAACCCGAGGGTTTTTTCCATCCCCAACTTCTTGGCCTTTCTGCAATCTAGTCTGGCCAGGGGTTTGGCAGTTAGTACGGTGCGGGGACAGGTATCTGCTCTTTCCGCACTTTTTAGGAAGGCTATTGCCTCTCGTAGGGATGTGCACTCTTTTTTTCGCGGAGTCGCACGTCAGTTTCCGCCACGGAGGGCAGTTGTGGCTCCATGGCGGCTTAATCTAGTCCTGGAAGCCCTTCAGCATAGGCCTTTTGAGCCTATGGATTCTGCTAAACTTTCACTACTTTCTTGGAAGGTGGCCTTCTTGGTGGCAGTCACCTCTTTGAGAAGGGTATCGGAATTGGCAGCACTTTCTTGCTCACCTCCTTTTCTGGAATTTTTTCCGGATCGCGTGGTGCTTCGTACTCGGGAAGATTTTTTGCCTAAGGTAGTGTCACAATTCCACATTAATCAGGACATTGTGTTGCCTTCTCTTTGTCCAGGACCTAAGAATCCAAGGGAGCCAGCCTTGCACTCGTTGGACTTAGTGCGGGCATTGAAGTTCTATCTTACGATCACCCAAGGTTTTCGGAAGTCGGACTCTCTTTTTATAATTCCGGCAGGTCGTCGGCGTGGTCAACGTGCTTCCAAAGACACGATAGCTCGGTGGATTCGTTCAGCTATCCTGGAAGCGTACCGGCTCAAGGGCGAGCCTTGTCCGGTTAAAGTTAAAGCTCATTCCACGAGAGCCATTGGCTCATCGTGGGCTTTTCGTCAGGGGGCCTCGGCAGCGCAGCTCTGCCGGGCGGCCACCTGGCGCTCCGTTCACACCTTTACTAAGTTTTATAAGGTGGACGTAAGTGCTTCAGCCGATGCGGCCCTGGGACGCAGGGTCCTGCAGGCGGCGATAATTTAAGTTATCCCTTTACTTAGTTTTCCATTATTTTAGCGCGGTTTGCGCTCTTGCCTAAGTTTTGGGGTATGGAAGCTTCTGCCTCTATTTCCCACCCTTAAGTAGGTACTGCTTTAGGACGTCCCACGAAGTAGAGAATCTGTGTCTCCCTTCCTTCCCTTCTGCTGCTGAAAGCCGGATTTTGGTAAGAACTTACCTGTAAAATCCTTTTCAGCGAAGGAAGGAAGGGAGACACAGCACCCTCCCAGGGCAGAAGTGTTTTTTTGTGTTTCTAGATGCAGCGCGTCTCCTTCCTGATGGACTGGGTTTAGCGCTCTACGGCTCTCCTTCCAGTTTCGCCAGCTCTACACAGTTGTCAGGTCCAATGGGGTATGCCTAAGACTGTGTGTTTCTATTACATAACCTGTTTTCTCTCATTTCTGAAATTTCAGAAGGGGATATGTTGTTCTGCTGGTTGGTCTGCTCTTCCTTAGCTTGTGTACGGACTGATGAACATGGGAGTAGGAGGAGCCTATATACTGGAGGGGCCGGTCGTCTTTTTCCAATCTGAGGTGACTATCCTATGGGGCTCCGCCTACCCACGAAGTAGAGAATCTGTGTCTCCCTTCCTTCCTTCGCTGAAAAGGATTTTACAGGTAAGTTCTTACCAAAATCCGGCTTTTTTAAAGTGGAAAAAAAAGTTCTGCATTATGTGTTCTTTCTTCCTACAAAACGAAAAAAGTCCTAACACAAGTGTGAACATATACTACAATTGTAGAAGTTATTTTGGTGCCAAATAAGTATTCTACATGTATCTTATTATCCAGTCAACCTTTAATTTACCTTATTATTAATATTATAGTTAATAATGCAGTTCTGATTTGTGAAGATTATACCTATAAAACTCCTTAAATAGAAATAAATACCAAACAATCCATATATGAAAATTCATCAAATTTCATTATTAATAAATACATGTAAATGCATATAAACACAAGTATTTTAAAAAAAGTTAAAACCATCACATAAAACCCAGAAAAAGAGGAGTTGCAGACAGTGGTAAAACACACAATGGCACAATGTAATCATATTATGCAACTTCAGTCAAACAGTAGGGGTTCAGTGCAAGCAGATAAACATGATAAAGAACACTAATAATTAATAATTATAACCATGATTTACAAAACTAAATAATATAGTAAATATAATAAAAAACAACAACTTCAGATTAGCGAAAACCCCTCAAAGGAAGTTTCTACCGATATACAACCGTGCAGTACCCACCACAAGTCATGGAAAATGTACCAAACTCAGACCACACCGCCCAGCACCTTGATGATTTGCTGCCCAAGTGCAATCAGCGTGGCAGAACATTTCTCAGACAACTATTAACAATCTCAATGATAGCAACCAAGGCGTCCAAGTGTGGGGATTTCTGTGGGTGGTGCTCATACCCAATACTGAAAAAATCAAGATGTTTTGAAAAATTTGTTTTCACTTTTTGCAAAGCAGTCATCAAAGCAAAAGGTGGCTACTTTGAAGAACCTAGAATATAAGACATATTTTCAGTTGTTTCACACTTTTTTGTTAAGTATATATTTCCACATGTGTTAATTCATAGTTTTGAAGCCTTCAGTGTGAATGGACAATTTTCATAGTCATGAAAATACAGAAAAATCTTTAAATGAGAAGGTGTGTCCAAACTTTTGGTCTGTACTGTATATATATATATATATATATATATATATATATATATATATATATATATATATATATAATATTGATGGCCTATTAGGCTATGTGCCCACGATGCAGAATTGAAGCAGAAAATTTCTGCATGTCCTTGGCAGTAAAAACGCATGCGTATTTTACACGCGTTTTTGAAGTGTTTTCACTTGCGGATTTGCCATGCATTGTGAAGTCAAATCCGCATGCGGAAATGCACAAATAATGGACATGCTGCGGATTTTTCCGCAATGGGCACAGAACATGCAGATTATCATTGGGGACCATGGGGCACGTATTACCAAGCGTTTTTAAAGCATTTCTGCTGCGGAAATTCCGCATCAAAAATGCTAGAAAAACGCATAGTGGGCACGCAGCCTTAGATCAGGATGTGGCCAGATGTGAACATTGGACGGAGCTGAACAGCACAACTTCATTTAATGTGTAGTGGCCACTGCTGGGTACTGAAGATCAGTTCCTATAGACATGAATAGGACCTAATCTGCAGTTCTGAGCTATGGCTGATGCACATTGAGTGGAGCTGTGCTGTTCAGCTCTGTTCAATGTTTACATCCATCCTCTGCCAGGGCTAATACCAGGTGATCGTGGGGATGCCGGGTGTCAGATCTTCACAATCTGACAACTGATGTTTGATGACCTATCCTAAGGGCAGGTGCAGACCGCCATATATTCTCTCATCCAAGAGAATCGGGCCTATTATGCAAATGAGAAACTGATCAAACTCTGATCATAGTTTAAGCAGAGTGTGAACATAGTGCGATCCAATTCTCTCAGATGAGAAGATGGAGAATAAAATTTCTCCATTCTGTCAGTCTGCGGAAATTGCACTGCACTCAGGTGTCATCCGAATGCAGTCCGATGTTTTCCATGCAGTCTTTGACTTGCATGGTTGAGTGTGATATGAATATCGGAACAAACTGAGACAAGCAGCGATTTGTTTCCTTGGTCAGTCTCTATCCAAGAAAAATATCAGACATGTGCAAGGCCCCATACACTAACATTGGTTTGAGTGCAATGCGATGTTTTGTCAGATTGCACTTGGACCGAAAATACGCTCATCTGCACCTGCACGAAGGATAAATCATTAATATTATATGCCCAGACAACCCCTATAAGCCCTTATAGCCAGTAACTGTTGTAAAAAAGTTGCACATTTATTGAGCAAACATTTTGCTTTTTTGGTGTTTTTATGACAGTTTTTGAAAAGTGGGAAAGCGAACTAGGGCAGTCTGACATATTTTCTATAATTTTAACAAAAAAAGGGGTGTAAAATATAGCACAAATGTACCCAGCCCATGACTGGAGTACATTTCTGACTTTATTAAGAGTCCAACACATGTTACTCCAGCATATAAAGCTAAAGAATGATAAACTCCCTCTTAGGGCTCATTCAGACAGGTGTACAATCGGTGCGTGTGCACCACGGGTCCCACAAGAACAGCACAAGGACCCATTGTAGCCAATGTGCCAGTGCAAAAGGCCAACATGCCACGTGGACCGATGGTCTGCATGGATTCTAAGGATCAGAATAATGGATGTATTGAAAGGCAGCTCTGGAAGCGGTTGGCAAGGTGATCCAGCACATGGAGCCAGTCATGCCCACAATTTGCTTTGTGACTGGCCTGATTTTCAGTATTGCTGTCTGAACCCAGCCTTAGGGTATGTGCAAATGGTGTTACCCGCGTCATTTTTAAAGCAGAAGACGCTTTAGAAAAATGTCAGTAGTGTTTTCCTTGAAGTGACTTTTCTAAGTCTTTTGGTGTTTTTTCTTTATTTCATATACACTGGGTGCCGAATTATTAGGCAAGTTGTATTTTAGAGGATTATTTTTATTATTGATCAATAACTATGTTCTCAATCAGCCCAAAAGACTCATAAATATCCAAGCTTAATATTTTTGGAAGTTGGAGAGAGTTTTTTTTAGATTTGGCTATCTTAGGAGGATATCTGTTTGTGCAGGTAACTATTACTGTGCAGAATTATTAGGCAACTTAATAAAAACCAAATATAATCCCATCTCACTTGTTTATTTTCACCAGGTAAACCAATATCAGTGCACAAAATTTAGAAATAAACATTTCTGACATGCAAAAACAAAAAACAAAAAAATTAGTGATCAATATAGCCACCTTCCTTTATGATGACACTCAACAGCCTTCCATCCATAGATTCTGTCAGTTGCTTGATCTGTTTTCGATCAACATTGTGTGCAGCAGCCACCACAGCCTCCCAGACACTGTTCCAAGAGGTGTAGTGTTTTCCCTCCCTGTAGATCTCACATTTTATGATGGACCACAGGTTCTCTATGGGGTTCAGATCAGGTGAACAAGGGGTCCATATCATTATTTTTTATTATTTTAGACCTTTACTGGCCAGCCACGCTGTGGAGTAGATGGATGCATGTGATGGAGCATTGTCCTGCATGAAAATCATGTTTTTCTTTAACGATACAGACTTCTTCCTGTACCACTGCTTGAAGAAGTTGTCTTCCAGAAATTGGCAGTAGATCTGGGAGTTTAGCTTCACTCCATCCTCAACCCGAAAAGGTCCCACAAGTTCATCTTTGATGATACCAGCCCATACCAGAACCCCACCTTCACCTTGCTGGCATCTGAGTCGGAGTGGAGCTCTCTGCCCTTTACTGATCCAGCCTCTGGCCCATCCATCTAGCCCATCAAGAGTCACTCTCATTTCATCAGTTCATAAAGCCTTTGAAAAATCTGTCTTAAGATATTTCTTGGCCCATTCTTGATGTTTTATCTTTTGTTTATTGTTCAAAGGTGGCCGTTTTTCAGCCTTCCTTACCTTTGCCATGTCCCTGAGTATCACACACCTTGTGCTTTTTGATACTCCATTAACGTTACAGCTCTGAAATATGGCAAAACTGGTGGCGAATGGCATCTTGGCAGCTTCACGCTTTATTTTCCTCACTTCATGGGCAGTTATTCTGCGCCTTTTTTGGCCAACACGCTTCTTGCGACCCTGTTGTATATTTGCCATGAAACGCTTGATTGTTCGGTGATCACGCTTCAAAAGTTTGGAAATTTCAAGACTGCTGCATCCCTCTGCAAGACATCTCACAATTTTGGACTTTTCAGAGCCCGTCAAATCTCTCTTCTGACCCATTTTTCCAAAGGAAAGGTAGTTGCCTAATAATTAAGCACACCTTATATATGGTGTTGATGTCATTAGTCAACACCCCTCCTCATTACAGAGATGCACATCACCAGATTTACTTAATTGGTAGTTGGCTCTCAAGCCTATGCAGCTTGGAGTAGGACAACATGTATAAAAAGTATCATGTGATCAAAATACTCATTTGCCTAATAATTCTGCACACAGTGTATAATATAGTTGCAGCTTCTAAGCGGAAGCCACTAGAAGAATAGGCCGATCACTTCTTTCGAAGCCTAAAATAGTTAAAAGTATGTGCACAAGTTATGTATTTGCTGCATTTTTGTCGTGTTTTTTGGGGCAGATTTCTCACAAAAACTGCATCATTTCCTAGTACCATCAAAGTGAATGAGATTCCTGAAATCTCGTGCAGACGCTGCTTATTTTTTCCTTGCAGATTTGAAGCAGTTTCAGCGTTTTTGCAGCGTTTTTCACCTATTCTAAGGCCTCATTCACACACCTGTGTTTAAACACGTACATGAAATAATGGTACCGGTGTCTTCAATGTTTTGGATCAGAGTCATCAGTATTTGGTCCATGTGTCCGTTTTTACCATCAGTGTCATCAGTGTTTTTGATAAATGGATAATTAAATTACAAAGCTTCTCCTATACTTTGCAATGTTAAATACAGACAGCACACGGATTGTAGACTGATGTCATCTGTGTGCTGTATGTGTTTTTCATGAACCCATAGACTTGTATTGGCACTTTTTGTCCGTGATACTGGAGAAAAACGGTCAGTGAAAAAAACACAGATGTGTGAATAGCAATAGCCATACAACATGTACGTGTAACACAGATGTCTGAATGAGGCTTAATGAATGGAAAAAAACACAGCAAAAATGAGTAAAAAATGCATTAAAAGAGTCAAAAACGTGTGTATTTTGTGCTGCATTTTTCCTGTCACCACAACAGTATTTGCAGCAGATTTGCAGCTAATTTTTCTGCTACAAACACTGAACCTGTGCACATACCCTTAAAGAAGTGACAAAAAGAGGAACATATGCACAGCAAGTAGTTTTGACATTGCAGTGGTTATGTTTGGTTTTCTTGGTGTTTTTTTTAAGTGAATTCCAGGCAGAATCCTCTTGAAAAAAATGCCTTGTGCACATACCCTAAATGTGCTGTAAATGTGATTCTCCTCCCATGTGTATAAGCTGGGGTCAGCTACACATTTCATTGGTCAGATTGCTGATATTAAAGAACTTGTACAGTACTTTATATTACCCCCCCCAATGTATCCCCCAGCGCCCCTAACGATTTTAATAATTATCTTATGTTGCAGATACTGCTTGTGAGCGGCGCTATTGGAGGCCGCTCAAAGGCATCACGTGACCCCACGCTGACATCACGACAAGTGAGGCGTGACTCAACGCTGGGGTCCCCGCGGTGGCTGCTGGGTTGTGGGCGGGGTTAACCCCCGCGTCACACCCAGCATCCACCACGCGCTTTCCCAATGAATGGGGAGAGGTAGAATGCGCAGTGGATGCTGGGTGTGACGCACAGGGTAACCCCGTCCACAGCCTGGCATCCACGGTGGAACTGACGCGCCCCTGGGCCTGTGTCGCGCTGCGTTGCGCATGCGGGAGCTTACCCGGAGCCGGATCTCTTGAGGGTTGTAGTCTCGTGGCGGTGATCCGGTCCGTGCCCAGGGAGTCAGACTAAGTGGCGCTGTATTAGCGGTAGATGTTGGACGACTACGCCACCCGTTGAGTACAGCTAAGGAGCTGCTGCTGCAGGGCAGACCGCTGAGGCCGGTGGTAGGATTGTGCAGCGTGATAGTATAACCCCCAACGGGAGGGGTATGGCCTCAGGGCAGCCGACGTGGATGATGGGGGTAGCAGGAATCACTCAGAGACGGTACGGTGTAGTTCAGGGTCTTTACTGGTGACAAAGATAGACCCTCCCGGAGTACTGGCTAGCGGTCGGGGCCTGGTCAGTCCTTGAGCAGATGGGATCTCCCCTGGCCAGGCGGAGTTGTAGGCCTCCCAAACTAACGATACTCTTCTGGCTACCTTGCTAGAAGCGGGTATAAGTAGCCCACGTCCCTGAGTGTACCGTGTGGTGCTCACCCGTATGGCCGGTGACTCGGGGCCTTCTAGTAGCTTCCGCTCCACGACGGCGGTGCTGGTCCCATGCGTGTGACCGTGCCTTCGAGTTTCTTGGCCAGAGGACCTGAAATCCCCTGCCTGACGGATTCTGCTGCTGGGTAGGAGTTAGTCCCCACAGCCTCGGACTCCGGGTCCGGTAAGAAATCTTCTCAGTCAGGGCGAGCTCTGCAGCTGCCAGCCCCTGACTCTTTGTAACACTGCTCCCACAGAGCTCCTGTTGTTTCTTCCTATGCTGCTTCTCTTCTCTACTTCTGGCATGGCCCAGGAGCTGGGCCCAGCCGGGGCCACAGCTCCCTGTCAGCCCTCCTGGCTGAACTCTCCCTCAGAACTCTCTAACCCTGCCTCAGCCCCAGGTTTATACAGGGGAAGTTCTTCCCCTCCCAGGACTGGGCAGGAGGTGTGGCATGCATAGGATCCCTGACCAAGAGACCTCCCACCTGCTCTCAGACGTAATATCTCTATCACTGTGGCAACCAGACCCCTGGGGTGTCACATTCCCCCCTAGTGAAATTTAGTACTCCGGGACTAAACATATTTTTTTAGAAAGACATAACAGGGTATAACAATAATAATACAATAAGAAAAACACATAAAGGTGGTCACGGCATGTCCGCAACCGGGTGCAGTCTTTGAAGGAAACAAAGGTGTCCATTTCACCAAAACAGGGAGACGTAACCAGGTAGGGGTCTGTCCTGCCCCGAGTCCTTAACAGTCTTTAGTCCATTCCTAGGTTACGCTCCAACCATGTACAAGGATTCCCGGTAAATCCACCAAGGACTCCTAAAAATAACTAGAAACACATAATTATTTACAGGATATGGCCGCTCTCAGTCCTCGGCCAGGTAGAGGGAAAGAACGACCGCTCTCAGTCCTCGGTCAGTGGGGATAAGGAATGGCTGCTCACAGTCCTCAGCCTGGTTTAAGATAGGGGCACATGGGGAACAATTCACTAATCCCAACGGGGACCATATTTTAATTAGCAGCAGTCCTTGTACCCTTACGGGTAACTATTTACAGCTCTTTATTCACGCTACTTCCCTTCAGTAGCTATGTCCTCTTTGTGCTCCCTCCTGAGGGTAGTCCTCAGACCCGTCCGGGTCCTCTTGGCTTTCCTCGTATTGGTAGTACTGCAGCTCCTCCTCGGTTAGCTGGGTTAGTATCTCTGCGACAGTCCTCCTCCCAGGTGGCCAGGACTTTACCTCCCTTTGGGCTGCCCCGGTTAATTGGGCCACCAGGATGCTCACTTTTTGCTCCTCTGTGAGGGGGTACACCTGGAAGAGGCTATCCAGCTTTTCTCTAAAGTCATGCAGGGTATGTGACTCCCCTGAGTACTGGGGTAGCCAGGCTGCCCCCGGGATATAGGGCATGGTGAAAGGCATGACCGCAACAGCGGTGGCGCTGGCGGGGGTTGAAGCGGTGAAGCTCTCCTCCGTATCCGACATCCTTCTCCCCCCTAGTGGACCGTGGCCTACCTTGCGATGATCCTCTTCCGTAGGCCGCGGCTCTGCAGTGGATCGTCAGGGTTGAGGACCTTCCGTCGCGCTCCTGTGACGTCGGCGTCTGCTGGGCTCCTTCCAGGACCTTACGCAACGTCCGGACGTGAGGCGGGGCTTCAGTTCTCGCGCGCTTTCGGAGTCCACGCCCCTCTTCCTCCCGCGCGGCGTCCTCAAGATGGCGTCCAATGGCGGGAAAACTCCACGTGTGGCGGGAAGAAGGCTGAAGATGGCGCCGGATGGCGGGAAAACTCCACCGATGGCGGGACGGAAGCGGAAGATGGCGCCGGATGGCGGGAATCTTCACCACAGGTAAGTTTGAACAGTCTTTTTCAGGCACGCAGTACCCGGTGGTTGCGGGCACGAGATCCTGCCGACTACGCCAAAAGTTGACGCGCCCCTGGGCCTGTGTCGCGCTGCGTTGCGCATGCGGGAGCTTACCCGGAGCCGGATCTCTTGAGGGTTGTAGTCTCGTGGCGGTGATCCGGTCCGTGCCCAGGGAGTCAGACTAAGTGGCGCTGTATTAGCGGTAGATGTTGGACGACTACGCCACCCGTTGAGTACAGCTAAGGAGCTGCTGCTGCAGGGCAGACCGCTGAGGCCGGTGGTAGGATTGTGCAGCGTGATAGTATAACCCCCAACGGGAGGGGTATGGCCTCAGGGCAGCCGACGTGGATGATGGGGGTAGCAGGAATCACTCAGAGACGGTACGGTGTAGTTCAGGGTCTTTACTGGTGACAAAGATAGACCCTCCCGGAGTACTGGCTAGCGGTCGGGGCCTGGTCAGTCCTTGAGCAGATGGGATCTCCCCTGGCCAGGCGGAGTTGTAGGCCTCCCAAACTAACGATACTCTTCTGGCTACCTTGCTAGAAGCGGGTATAAGTAGCCCACGTCCCTGAGTGTACCGTGTGGTGCTCACCCGTATGGCCGGTGACTCGGGGCCTTCTAGTAGCTTCCGCTCCACGACGGCGGTGCTGGTCCCATGCGTGTGACCGTGCCTTCGAGTTTCTTGGCCAGAGGACCTGAAATCCCCTGCCTGACGGATTCTGCTGCTGGGTAGGAGTTAGTCCCCACAGCCTCGGACTCCGGGTCCGGTAAGAAATCTTCTCAGTCAGGGCGAGCTCTGCAGCTGCCAGCCCCTGACTCTTTGTAACACTGCTCCCACAGAGCTCCTGTTGTTTCTTCCTATGCTGCTTCTCTTCTCTACTTCTGGCATGGCCCAGGAGCTGGGCCCAGCCGGGGCCACAGCTCCCTGTTAGCCCTCCTGGCTGAACTCTCCCTCAGAACTCTCTAACCCTGCCTCAGCCCCAGGTTTATACAGGGGAAGTTCTTCCCCTCCCAGGACTGGGCAGGAGGTGTGGCATGCATAGGATCCCTGACCAAGAGACCTCCCACCTGCTCTCAGACGTAATATCTCTATCACTGTGGCAACCAGACCCCTGGGGTGTCACAGAACCAGTAAGACAAAGACCCCCGGCTGCTGCCAGCACATGTCGTGACATCAGCGGATGTCAGAGTCGGCAGCAGCCGGGGGTCACGTGATGCCTGTGAGCGGCCAGTGATAGCGCCGCTCACAGGCAGTATCTGCAATGTAAGCTAATTACAAAAATCCTTAGGGGCCCCAGGGGGATACATTGGGGGGGGGGGCGTAATATAAAGTACTGAACAACTTCTTTAATGATACCGAGCCAATGTATTCTGATTTATGAAGAACGCTATTCTTTGCCATAAACCGTTTTATTACTGGTACGTCTTTTAGATCAGACACAATAGACTTGCTGTTAAGAAATCATGCTTCCGCTAAGTAACCGGCTAATCGTTCTGAAAGGAGCGGGATCGCTGTTCTCTTACAGTCTGGGTGACTTAAATCCCTTTTGAATTTGGTTTCCCTTTCCTTTTTTCTGTCTTTATGTTTTCTTATTCAGAACTACTTACATCCCTCACCCGCTCTCCCTCCCAGCCTGGGATGTCTTGATAGACTCTGATAAAAACAGAGCCATGTGTGATTAAAGACTCCACACAAACTAAACCATCTCCATAGCAACAACGAAAGTCTGTTTCATCCTGATTTTTGTACCACTTTTAGAAATGCAAAGGCCTTGGGTGCAGCCAAGCAGGCACTACAACTAGACTGATCATCATTTATAGCCAAACAGACAAAGTCATCTTAGAATATTGGGTACAACTTAGTCTTAGTCTGCTGAACCCAGAAAACTAAGTGATGCATCGCTGGAATCAGCGTCTCTGTCCCTACATTATTCTTCTCTCAGATGAGCTAGCAATGACAGGTGACAGATTCCCTGATTGAAAACTTTTAGGGACGCACTTCAGGAAGGAGATAAACATTAGTGATTTCCTGATAATTACACTTTCATTAAAGTCACACTCCTACACACCTATTCCACATCCACTGTACACATCTTCCACCTGAAGGATGACGGATCGGTGAAGTATCACATTTATTTATTCTTTTAAAATCACTTTAAGGCTGAATGCCCACTATGCGTTTTTCAAGCGTTTTTGCCACAGAGTCTCTGCAGCGAAAACGCTTGGTAATACATGCCCCGTGGTCCCCAATGATAATTGATAATGATAATTGTGCACATGCTGCGGAAATTTCCACTATGGATTATCATTGTGGAAAAATATGCAGCATGTCCATTAATTTTGCGGACACGCAGCGTAATTGCAGCCATTGACTTGCATTGGACCGCATGACATCCACATCACTGCATCTGCATATGCGTATATCACACGGTTCAATGTGCGGATGGTACCCGGGTCTGGAGGAGAGGAGACTTTAACATAAAAAATAAAGATTATACTTACCTTCCGATGTCCTCCCGGTGTTTTCTCCCCTCCGTCTGGTCTGCTGTATGGGTCGCGGTGTTGTGAAGGACCTGCCATGACGTCATTGAGTCATGTGACCTGTCACATGACTCAATGACGTCACCGCAGGTCCTTCACATCACCGCGAGCCGCCCAAGACACTGGACGCAGCGGAGAAAACACCGGGAGGACATCGGAAGGTAAGTATAATCTTTTTTTTTTATTTTTTACCATTCTTATTCTTTTTTTTTTAACTAACTTGGTCACACTATATAAATCCATGTCGGTTGCATGGATTTATATAGTGTGAATGTGGCGCCACAGAGGTACTAAACCTCACCCAGAGGTGTGGCATCTCCTTCTCTCAGGTAAGGATGGAGTACTGCCCGGGACCCTAACACCTGCACTCAACACTACACTACTCCAGGCCGGCTGGAAGGGCATTATGCATTTCTTTTGCTGCCCTGTCCCTGGCTGGAGTGGGGGGAACCAGTAGTGGGTGTGGATGGAGGACGCAGACCAGGGGAGCACTTGAATAGGAGGTGTATATAAAGCAAAGCCATCTTAAAGAGTTCAGTTCAGTCAGTGGATTCAGTGAGAGGAGCAGGGGCTCTGCAGGAGCTCTGCTCGAGAGGCAGGCTCGGCCTGTCATGCCCAAAACTGAGAGAGGAATGGGAGCTAGGGAGGAAGGCTCCAGTAACAGAACAGGATCCCAGGAGGTACGGTGAGTGCAGGACGGCACCCGTACGCCCGAATCTGCCAAGTGTCAGAGGGATCAGGCCGCAAGAAGGGAACCGGTCCCTGGACTAGCCGAGTTACTTCAGGTCTCGGCTGGAAAACCGGAGGCTTCGGCACTTTCATGGTGCAGTTGCCACAACCTCACCTACGCCGCCGTGAAGGGCACCAAGTCAGGTCCGGGAACTTCAAATGGCGCAGGGCAGGAGGGAGAAGACCCAGCACGGGAAGTCGGCTGAGAAAGGAACATACAGAAAGGGGGTCCCGTTAAGTGCTTCTGATATACTTGAGGGAGTGCTGAACCCCTGCCTGGTAAATGCAGCACAACGTGGGAGGCTGACACCTGTACAGTGCACCTGAGGAACCTAAAGAACTATGAGTAAACTCGGATGACTGCAACCCACTGTTTCTGTCAGTTATTTCTACCACGCTATCGCTCCTGCACTACAATGCCCAGCATCACCATCTGCACCTACACTGCCCTGGAGCTGTGCTCTGCCTGTGGAGAGCCGCACCAACCCAGCTTCCCTAACATCTGCTCCAGAGGTCTGCAGCAGCGCCGGTACCCATTACCGGGAACCACAGGTGGCGTCACGAGACAAAACTGTTATTCATCCCTTCAAGTAACAATCCCCTTTTAACCCAGGGTACGGGCCCGTGAGCCGACTGCCGTGACATCCCATAGAAGGTAAAAGGCCCGGGTATCGAGTTTCCCCCATATTCCCCTGGGCGAGTCATGAACAAGTTGTCAAGCACTTTTCCAAGTGATGCTAAAATCGCTTGGAAAAGCGCTTGATAACCCGCATGCAGAAATGCATGCAAAAACGCTTGACAAACGCTTCTACCTGGCGGGAAAAATGCATGTAAAAACCGCATGCGTTTTTCCTGCCAGGGAGAAGCGGAAAAAATATGCAGCATTTCTGCATCGTGGGCACATAGCCTAAGTCCTTTGCAAAATTATTTTTCCTGCTGGAATATTCCTTTTAGACATCATAAATATGGCGGTGATCAGCGTTTTATATGACTACAGCATATTAAACTTGTGCAATTCAGAAAAAAGGCCACATTATGTATCAGTTGGTATGGAGGCTATGGCTTCAATTCATTAGGACTGACGTTTCCAATTGTAATGAGGGGCGTGCATCAATAAGATGCACCTAATTCATCAAGAGGCATGTGACGCGCCCCCAGGGCCGTGGGGTACTCGGCAGCCGGGCCTCTTACGAATGCCGGTATGGGGAATATCACGGTGGCTGGCCCGGTCCGTGACCCAGGGCGGTCAATCAAAAAGGGGAATATTATTTATAGGGGGATTTGGAAAGTGTTCGTGACGCCACCTGTGGATTGCGGCTAAAGGGTGCCACCGAGCGGAGCAGTCCTCTGGAGCTGGTGGTATGGCAGCAGGGATGGTGTGGCTCTCCACAGGTAGAGCTAGTTCCAGGGCAGTGTAGGTAGTGTAGGTTGCGCTGGGCGTTGTAGTGCCGGGAGGGGGAGATGGCGCAGATGAAAGAAGGGACGTGGGCAGTGCGGTGCAATCATCCGAGTTTTTACTCACAGTTCTTATGACAGTTCCACTGGTGCACTGTACAGGTGTCAGCCTCCCACGTCGTGCTGCGTTCACCAGGCAGGGGTTCAGCACTTCCTCAGGCAGATTAGGAGCACCTGACAGAACCCCACTTTCTTGTGTTCCTAGCTAGACCGTCTTCACGCTGGGTCTTTCTCCCTCCTGCCCTGCGCTTCCCACTCTCAATCCCGCTCGGGTGCTCTGAAGTCCCTCCTGTCTCGTCGGAGTTCCCAGACCTGCTTAACCCTCACGGAGATTAGAATGAGGCTTCAGCAACTGACTATATAAGCCAGAAGCCTCCGGTTTTCCCAGCCGAGACTTGGAGTAACACGGCTGGACCCGAGGCTGGTCCCCTTCTTGCGGCCTACGATCCCTCTGTCTTCTGGCAGATTCGGAGCGTACGGGTGCCGTCCTGCACTCGTCGTACCCCCTGGGATCCCTTCCTTAGAACGGAGCCTACTCATCTGCTCCCCACTTGGGCCTCTTAGGACTGGGCCCTGCTTGTGGAGCAGAGCTCCTAGAGAGACTCTGCTCCCTGACTGACTTCTCTCACTTACTAGCCTTACTGAACTGCCACCCTAAAATGGCTTCCCTTTATATACCTCAATCTATAGTGCTCCCCTAAACTGCTTCCTCCACCCACACCCACTACTGGGTCCCCCTACCTCTGGGTTCCCCCCACTCCAGCCAGGGACAGGGCTCAGCAGGAAAACACATTGCATCTTGCCCTTCCAGCCTGCCTGGAGCAGTGTAGTGTTGGATGCAGGTGTTGGGGTTCCGGGCAGTACTCCCTCCTTACCTGAGAGAAGGGGATACCACACCTCTGGGTGAGGTGCAGTACCTCTGTGGCGACTGAACCCTCAGGGGCGCCACACATGCACCATTTAATGAATTCATTGCATCTTCTCAGTGGTGTGTACCTCGCCAGAATGTCAGTCCATCAGGGAGTAAGTGAGGTATGCTGCAACTTTTAAACAGAACCTGCCAGCTGATGCCAGCTGCTCGATCCACAGGTATCATGGATCAGACACTGGCTGTATGATCTCAGCCAGGTATGTTTGACTCTGAACTGCTGCGGCATGTCCAAGAAAGGCATAGTTTAATGCACCACTCCAATATTATTATTTTTCAGAACTGAAGTGGCGCTTTAAATGTAAGTCCCCTGCCGCCAGTCATATGCTCACCCTTCGTCGTTGTTTTTCGACACCGCTCTGCTCCCGCGGGGCCAACTTGTGAACGCAGCTTCTGACTGGCCGGAATTCAGAAGCTACGTCTCAAGCTCTCAATGCAAGTCTATGAGAGCCAGAGCAAGGCCAGAACGAAGCTCTCATAGACTTGTATTGAAAATCTACCACTGCGCCGCTCCATAAAGCACTGGAGCTGCCAGCAGGTGAGTATGAGACAGGGGGCAGGGGACTTACATTTAAAGCACCACTCCAGAGGTGCAATAAAGAAAACACTGGAGTGGTGCTTTAATAGCTGCCGGTGACTTAGCCTGACGGGAGACTAGTCAGACAGACAGGTCCCTGGTGGTTTATCCTCCCCCGCTGCCCTGGAGTGACAGGTCTCTCCATGTGTGCGTGTATACTGAGAGACCTATCAGTCACTGGCAGCGGGCGGGAAGCAGCAGCCAGGAACCTGCGTGTCCGACTAGTTTCCCAAAGTGTGTTTTTCTCAGAAATGCCGCAGCATTTCAATGTTAAACATATATGGCTGAAATCATACAGCCAGTGACTGATTCATGCTGCCTGTGGATCGGCCAACAGGTATCACCTATCAGGTTCCCTTTAATGAATTTGTTGGGCTTAGATTACAACTCACTTTTGTACCCCAGCTCCTCCCGCAGATGGCTGAAACTGGGGTAAAAACGTCAAAAGTTGCATTATTTTGTGTAACTTTGTTTTGCACAAAAAAATGATGCATTTGAAGATTTTTTATGCCAGAATTCTACTGTAAAAATCTTGATGAATTGGGGACTAAATTTCTTCTTAATAGAGAGCCACATAGCCTTTATGCATTACCGTCCTGACTCTGTGAGGTGTAGATATGGACCATTATAAAACATGCCATGAAATATCATGCCATATAATAATAAAGACATATGAAGGTATTGTAACGTGGTGCGGGGCAGCAGTTGTGGGTGAGGTGAGCATCATATGTGCCCTGCCGCGTTGCAGGAAAATGGGGGTCCTGGCTGGGTATCTGTGCTGCTGTTACCTTGGCAATACGCCTCCGCAGACCGCATGCTACCTGTTAACATGTCAGGCCAGGACTAGTTGAGGTAGAGATAAATAAGGGAGACCAAAGTCCAAAAATAAACATTTCTTTATTTAACAAGAACTTGATGAGAAGAAGTACTGTATAATACCTCAGCTAGCAGGCACACATAATGCTTCGTATCCATTATGCAGAGACAGGAACGGTTGCACATGGCGGTACATTACTTTTGCTATGTACTACAACAGTCCAGCAAATCATTATGGGAAGCTCCATATTCCCCTGTGAGGACCGTACCGGTCGAGGTGTGTCGCTACAGCCCCTCACAGCTAGCCTCAACTCCACTACGGCTTCACACTACTACTCTCAGTGTCCATTCGATGAGGGCCACACGCTCCTTGCTGTGCCACAGTATCTTCCGCTCTCCATAGGAGAACTCGTGTCCCAGTATGATGACACTCTAGCTTCTTCTCTAATATATAATTGTTTACTTAAGACCTACTTGACTGAGATTAGGAATCCCTCCTCGAGCTTAATCCCTTGAACTTGGACTCCTGCTCCCCCTGAGCAAAGTTGCGTACCATTTACTTAGGCTTCCAGACCTGGAATAAGGACCTTGTCCGACTGCTACCCTGAGCGATGCTTCCTTCTTACCTTTAAGTAGGCCTTCTAGCCTGGGTTAAGGACCTTGTCCTCACCTTTTTGTCTCCGCTAGGCTCCCTGCCTGAGATCCAGAATCCTGCTGGCACTTAATCCTTGCTTTCCTTCAGAACATACTATCTGACACACCGTGATCCTCCCTCTTTACACACAACACCATTTCTATGCAAGTCTGCAAGCAGCTAGACCATAGGTCTGTTACTTTTCTTGTCTGTTACTTATCTGAGCAATAACAGGAAATTTGCCTTTGTTGTGCCCATGTAACTCCTCTCATCCTGGGCTGGTCCCAACTATTAACCCTGTCTGCTGAGCAGAAAACAGATAAAACATAATTTAAAATATAGCAATATATTACATAACTATAATATCTTCATAGTGGAGTGTGGGCAGCTTCTCCACTTCCTTACAGTATGACAGAGGACTTTATGGAAGGAAGCCCTATTATGTCTCTGTAATACAGCTGCATACAGCAACCCTTATCCATATCAACATTTGCCATCATCGCAGTACCGCTGGCCTTACTATGAGGAATTCAGGGCTTTCTTGTACAATGTGTAGCCTTACTGAAAATCCCACCGAGAGGGTCGGGTAAATTAAACTATCCGGAGATCTGCCTGGTGACCGACCCATTCTAATAATTCATTATATTATACTTTTTAGTTACGTCAAACCTGACAATTTTGTGGAGAATAACTGTACAAGGATAAGAGCTTAGACAAGCCACTAGAGATCAATAGAAAGTTATTACGGCAACTTGTGATTGGTATGGTAGGCTACACATCCATCTCCTCTGTCAGGATTCTGAATGAATTGCACAGTTCACTTGGTAACAGAACTAATTTATGGGACTTGTTAGAAAAGGTAATAAAACTTTATTAAATCCTACTACTATATTGACAATGGGTCGAGGTTTAAGAATTTGCAGCATATAAATCACATATATTTTCACATTGGTTTTTCTTTGAAAATTACATGCTTTCAGTTATTGCCTCCTTCTTTTAATTAACATTATAGCTATAATATATCCTCTATTTAAAAAGGTTTCTCCAGCCCTCCGATTTATCCTCAGTGCAAAATTAGACCTTTTTATTGAACCCATCTAAGATGAAATACCAACAATTGGACATTTTTTATATTAATGATACACCCAAGGCACACAAAGCCAACACACAAAAATACAAATTGCCCAAGTCTAAAGATTACTAGAACGCAAAAATATCAATTTATTGAAAAAAAACTACAAGAGTAAATTAACTTTTATTTTATTTTTTTTATATATATAATTTTGTCCAGCATGGAAAGTTAGGAAACTTTGAAAAATCACTTTATTTGGGGATTTGTTTTTATTCCTGGAAAAAAAATGCATGGAAGTGGCTTCCAAACTCCACCTTTTCCCCAGTCCATTTGCCTGCCTGCCTGCCTTTACCTGCATTGATATCAGAATGTACTCATTTGCAGTACTGATGATGGCAGTGAAACGGTCAGCTCAGCACCTGTGTCTCATTGATGTTCACATGTTCAGTATTTGGTCAGTATTTGACATCAGTATTTGTAAGCCAAAATCAGGAGTGATGCACGTGTTTCTATTATACTTTTCCTCTGATTGTTCCACCTTTGGTTTTGGCTTACAAATACTGATGTAAAATACTGACCAAATACTGAACGTGTGAACGTGGCCTAACTCTGGGGATAAGCTGCTGCAGGATATGTTCTGATATGCACAACACCAGAGGAGGACACAGGTGCTGATCCTTTCACTGCCATCTTCTGTACTCTAAATGAGTGAATTCTGATATCAATGCAGCTGAAGGTAGATAAATAGACTGGGGAAAACCAAGGGTTAAGAAGCCAATTGCATACAATTTTATTTACAGGAATGAAGACAAAACCCCTAATAAATGTTTTGCAAAGTTTCATAACTGTGCACAAAATTCTAAAAAAAAATAAAAGTTTAGTTACTGTTTAAAAACAACACCCACAGGGACACTATACAAAACCAGTGGACGAGGGAACGCCATGGACAAAAAAACAGAAGGAACGTATGTAATGGTATAATCACGCAATAGAAAGGCAGCAGCAATAGAAAAGTAGTTAAAGGGGTTGTCCGGTCTAAATCATAGAATCATAGAATCATAGAATCATAGAATGGTAGAGTTGGAAGGGACCTCCTGGGTCATCTGGTCCAACCCCCTGCTCAAAGCAGGATTCACTAAATCATCTCAGACAGATGTCTGTCCAGCCTCTGTTTGAAGACGTCCATTGAAGGGGAGCTCACCACCTCTCGTGGCAGCCTGTTCCACTCATTAATCACCCTAACTGTCAAAAAGTTTTTTCTAATATCTAATCTGTGTCTCCTCCCATTTAGTTTCATCCCATTGCTTCTAGTCTTTCCTTGTGCAAATGAGAATAAAGATGATCCTTCTACAATGTGACAGCCCTTGACATATTTGTAGACAGCTATTAAGTCTCCTCTCAGTCTTCTTTTTTGCAAGCTAAACATTCCCAAATCCTGCAACCGTTCCTCATAGGACATGGTTTGCAGACCAGTCACCATTCTGGTCGCTCTTCTCTGAACTTGCTCCAGTTTGTCTATGTCTTTTTTAAAATGTGGTGCCCAAAACTGTACACCGTATTCCAGATGAGGTCTGACCAAAGAGGAGTAAAGACCGATAATGACTTCACGTGATCTAGACTGTATGCTTCTGTTAATACATCCCAGAATTGTATTTGCCTTTTTTGCTGCTGCATCACACTGTTGACTCATGTTCAGTCTATGATCTATTAGTATACCTAAGTCTTTTTCACATGTACTGTTGCTTAGCTCTACTCCTCCCATTCTGTATATGCTTTTTTCATTTTTATTGCCCAGATGTAGTACTTTGCATTTTTCCCTGTTAAAAACCATTCTGTTGGTTGCTGCCCACTGCTCCAGTTTATTTAGGTCTTTTTGAATCCTCTCTCTCTCTTCTCTAGTATTAGCTATCCCTCCTAGCTTTGTGTCATCAGCAAATTTAATCAGTTTACCCTCAATTCCTTCATCTAAATCATTGATAAAGATGTTGAACAATACAGGTCCCAGGACGGAGCCCTGTGGTACCCCACTTGAGACATTCATCCAGCTGGATGTGAAGCCATTTACAACCACCCTTTGAGTCCGATCACTAAGCCAGTTATGAATCCACCTAACAGTTGCCTGGTCCATTGCATACTTAGTCATTTTTTCAATAAGGATGGTGTTATATACTTTGTCAAATGCTTTGCTGAAGTCAAGATATACTATATCTACAGCATTTCCCTGATCCACCCAGTCAGTGATTCTGTCATAGAAGGAAATTAAGTTAGTCTGACATGACTTGTAAGTTACAAACCCATGCTGACTCTGGTTAATCACTTCATTCTTATCCATGTACTTACATACATGTTGTTTAATAATTTGTTCAAAGATCTTTCCTGGTATAGAAGTCAGACTCACCGGCCTATAGTTCCCTGGGTCCACCTTCTTCCCCTTTTTGAAGATAGGAACAACATTTGCTCTTCTCCAGTCTTCTGGGACTTCTCCTGTTCTCCAAGAATTTTCAAAGATTATGGAGAGTGGTTCTAAAATTTCTTCTACGATCTCCTTCAGTACTCTGGGGTGTAATTCATCTGGACCCGGAGACTTGAACTCATTTATGTTAGCTAAATATTCCCTCACAATCTTTCTGTTTACAGATAACTTGGATTCCTCTATTCCTTTAAAAGGACAGTGGAGATCAGTTGATGTTACATTTTCTTTCTGAGAGAAACAGATGCAAAATAGGAATTAAAAAGTTCGGCCTTCTCAACATCCTCTCTTACCATTTCTCCATTTTCATCCTGTAAAAATACTATAACATCTTTGACTTTTCTTTTACTTTTGACATACCCCCAAAATCTTTTTTTATTGCTTTTGACATCTCTTGCAAGCCTTAATTCATTGTCAGCTTTAGCTAACCTGATACGTGCCCTACAGGATCTGCAGACTGCATTATAATCATCTTTAGATATGCCTCCCTCTTTCCATTTATTAAACATTTCTTTCTTTCTTTTTAGCATGTGTTTAAGTTCTGTGTTCATCCATCCTGGTTTCCTTAAATGCTTCCCATTCTTCCTACTTTTCGGGATTGTTAACGATTGTGCTTTGAGAATCTCATTTTTAAAAATTTCCCATCCTTCCTGGACATTTTTGTCCTTACGGACATCCAGCCATTGGATCCCTCCTATTCTCTTTCTGAGTCTCTTAAAATCTGCCTTTCTAAAATCTAACCTTGAAGTTTGAGTCTTCACATGTCTTCCTCCTCTAGTTATCCAAAATTCTATAATAGCATGATCGCTGCCTCCTAGGGTCCCAGTCACCTTTACCTCCTCAACCATTTCCTCCCTGTTTATAAGGATTAGATCCAAAGTAGCAGATCCCCTTGTTTTCTCCCCTACCTTTTGGAAGATAAAGTTGTCAGCAAGAGAGGATAAGAATTTGCTTGACCTGTTAGTTTTACTTGAGAGAGATTCCCAACAAATGTCTGGATAGCTGAAATCTCCCATGACCACTACGTCATATTTTTTGGAGAACTTGGTCATTTGATACATAAAGAGTTCATCCATATCTTCAGCTTGCCCAGGTGGCCTGTAGTAAATGCCTACAATGGTGTCCTTTCCGTTGTTCTCTCCTTGTATTCTTACCCAAACAGTTTCCACAGAACTCCCAGTCTCTGAAGCTTCAATCTCTGTGCAGATATACGCTTTTCTAACATACAATGCAACACCTCCTCCTCGTTTATCAAGTCTGTTTCTTGCAAATAAGTTGTATCCTTTTAGCCTTTTATTCCAATCATGTGTATCGTCCCACCAAGTTTCAGTGATTCCAATGACATCATATTCCTTTTCCTGCATTAGTAGTTCCAATTCTCCTTGTTTGTTGCCCATGCTTTGTGCATTTGTATAAAAACATTTTAGTTTGTGATTGGTTTCTCTTCCTCCCATATTTTTATTATTTAAATTGTTTTGTCTTTGTTCTTCCTTTCCACTTCCAGTAGCAGAGATCTCAATAGTATTTGTCAGCAGTATGGCTTTTTCTGGCCTTTTGCTTCCCTTCCCACATTGTTCTAGTTTAAAGCTCTTCTGATGAGTGTAGCAAGGCGACTTCCAAATACATGTTTTCCAGTCTTCGTAAGGTGCACCCCATCTCTAGCAAGTAGTCCATCGTATAGGTAATTCATTCCGTGATCCAGAAATCCAAATCCTTGTTGACGGCACCATCGACGTAGCCAGTTGTTCACCTGTAGAATCTTATTCCACCTCATTGTTCCATGGCCATCCACTGGGAGGATGGATGAGAAGACCACCTGCGCTCCCAATTCTTTCACTTTCTTGCCTAAGTCTTCAAAGTCACTGCAGATGGTTTCCAGGTCTTTTCTTGCGGTGTCATTTGTCCCCACATGTATTAGCAGGAATGGGTAGTGATCTGTAGGTCTGAAGAGTCTTGATATCCTGTCAGACACATCTTTAATTTTTGCTCCTGGAAGACAGCAAATTTCTCTTGAGGTTATGTCTGGTCTGCAGATAGCGGCCTCTGTTCCTCTTAACAGGGAATCCCCCATGACCACCACTCTCCGTTTTTTCTTCACAACAATCTTCTTTCTCCATCCAGGAGGATTCTGAGGGCTTGCAAGGTTATTCATTGCTGGCAAAGTCTTATTTTGCTGTATTTCTTCATGGTTCTCCTGCGTGAGAGCCTGGTACTGGTTCCTGAGCAGTATAGGTGCTGACTGCCTCTCGATCCTCCTGCTTCTGTGGGTCACATGCTTCCATTCCTCTGTTTCGTCAGGTGCAGTTCGAATTTCTTCTCTTTCTGAATCATGAAGAGATAATTCTGCTCTGTCTAAGAACTCTTCACCTTCCTTAATGATTTTCAAGGTAGTTAACCTCTCTTCTAGATTTCGCAACTTTTCCTCCAACAGGGACACAAGCTTGCATTTCTGGCATGTGAAGTTTGGCTTTTCCACTGGCAAGTCTGTGAACATGTAGCAGGATATGCAGCTCACCAAATGGCTCCTGGACTCTTCCATGTTCTTATTGTTAATGTTCTGAAAACAGTGAAAAAAGCTTAAAAAAAAAGCTTCAAAATGCGCGCGCCTACCGGCGCGCGGTTTACCGATGTCCTCTTTTCAGCTCCAACAGCCAAAATCCAGTGTTCTTTGAGCTCGCGGAGACACTTCACTTACCCCAAAATGCAGTGGGAATATGCAAATTATCTCCTCAGGACTCCTCCCCTGGTTTACCGATGTCCTCTTTTCAGCTCCAACAGCCAAAATCCAGTGTTCTTTGAGCTCGCGGAGACACTTCACTTACCCCAAAATGCAGTGGGAATATGCAAATTATCTCCTCAGGACTCCTCCCCTGGTTTACCGATGTCCTCTTTTCAGCTCCAACAGCCAAAATCCAGTGTTCTTTGAGCTCGCGGAGACACTTCACTTACCTCAAAATGCAGTGGGAATATGCAAATTATCTCCTCAGGACTCCTCCCCTGTGTGACTGCAAGATATGAATCCCCCCAGGTTATCCATACTCCCGGCCAGTGGGCGCTGACCCGCTCCATACATTTGTTTGGAGCGAGTCAGCGCCCACTGGCCAGGAGTATGTTTAACCTATACATATCCTCCGGTCCCAGCTCAGAAACCAGCGAATCCCTGCAGCGCACAGTGCGTGCTCTGGGGGGATTCATAAGTCTGCAGTCACACAGAATGACTCCAGACTTATTGATTTGGACTGGACAATCCCTTTAAGTGATGGTAAATCCTAGCAATATGCCATCACTTACTAAGATACCCCTTTTACCTTTAATTATTTTGAGTAAACGTTATTTTCTGAAATGATTTGGATCCCTGACATACAACATGCTATGAGCAATTCTGTGAGTTCCTGCGGTTATTTACCGCTTGTTGATAAAACTGGATATTTTCAGTGTGAAAAAATGAAATGATTTCTGGGATTCCTCATCCAAATTAGAAATGTCTGACATGTTACTGCTTGTTCTACTGTTGTGAACCAGATCAGAGGCATGACACATAATATTTTTCAAATCAGCATTTATTCAAGGATATAGTGCAATAATAATGACACTTAATCTGCGTCATGAGTTTAGCAATACCCAATCTCAATCAATTCTTTTGAAAATAATAATGCGTATAGGTAGGTGTTGAATTACCAGCTTCAAGGTGAGCCAAGAGGTACAGCTGCTACTGTTGAGTACGCTAATGGCACAGCTCCAAGTACCTCTAAATAATAGACACTAATTGACTTTTCCCACTCGTATTATGTTGGTTACATTAAGACCTAGTTTAGATCTATTTTCTTGTTGAATTCAATGTGATTTAAATGGCCATATAATACATTTTTTACTACAAGGAATAGATGGCACAGGTCTCTTATCTATTTGATGAATTATATTGACTGCTTGAGGGATAAAATATGTGCCCAAAGCACACTGACCTTTTCTTGCAGACCTTTGTACGAATAGATTTCAGTCCTGTTTACTCAGGGAATAGTAAGTAGATCTTGTGAGATGTCGCCCATACTAGAGAAGGATTTCTGGCCACTCATAAAATGATTTAGCACAACAAATGGTTCTCATTAGATGCAGTACATACAAGCTGATATAAGTGATCTAATAAATACGTTTTTCCTATGTTTTTGATATCAAGAATAGGTATGCTTGTCATTATCGTGCCCACCAGCCATCTCTCCCATCATGGCATGTGTTCCCCTGCCCTAGTATTGGTTCTGAGTCCTCTCTCATGTCACGGTGTCCACCCTGTTCACCTGTAGTGATCGAATGCCAATCAATTGCTTTCCCTTGCGGATTAGCATACAAGCCTTTCTTCCAGAGGCGTAGCTAGGGATTCAGCCCAGGGGGCGGCGAAACATCTGAGTGGGCCCCTAACCGGTAACCCTGATTACAGCTATGGTGGCACACTGATATTGCCGCCATATGGTGACATATAGTGGCTTGCAAAAGTATTCACACACACCCCCCCACACACACACTGGGTTTTTACCTATTTTGTTACGTTACAACCTGTGTTTAAATATTTTTGTAATCCAATTTGTGTGTTATGCATCAGCACTAAATAGTCTAAGTTGGTGAAGTGAAGTGAGAAAAATCTAGGCATAAATTAAATTTATGGGATCAAATAACTAAAAATTGGCATGTACATATGCATTCACCCCTTTGCTATGAAACCCCGTGTGGTGCACGCAATCACCTTCATAAGTCACATGCTTAATGAAAGGTCTGTGTTCAATCGAAGTGTCACATGATCTGTCAGTATATACACCCTTTTTCTGAAAGGCCACAGAGGCTGCAACACCATTAAGCAAGAGGTACCACTAACCAAACACCATGAAGACCAAGGAGATCTCCAAACAAGTCAGGGACAAAGTTTTGAAAAGTACAAGTCAGGGTTGGGTTATAAAAAAACATCCCAATCTCTGGTGATCCCCTGGAGCACCATCAAATGTATTATCATCAAATGGAAATAACATGGTACCACAACAAACCTGCCAAAAGAGGGCCGCCCACCAAAACCCTCTGCCCGGACAAGGAAGGCATTAATCAGAGAGGCAGCACAGAGACCAAAGGTAACTCTGAAGGAGCTGCAGACACATGTACCCTTTTGTTGTCCAACTCCTTGAAAAGACTTCCCCGTCTCAATTACCTGTTCAAACTATAACTCTTTATCAATCCACAATACACATCCTCCTTAGTACTGCCAGGATCTTTTCCCCTAAAAGGAGCTCTTGCATGTTAATTAAGTTAGTTTACCATTCAGCCACATCCAATTTCCTACTTTTCTTAGTCTAGGAGATTGCAAAGTCTTGGTTCCTTACTGGAAATCAATGTGAGAGGAAAAAGGAGGGGGGTGTCCCTCTCTAGTGTGGCTGCAGAGATTTTAATATTTTCTATGACACTAAGTGTTTTCCCATGACACATTATCTATCCTATTGATAGATGATAAATGTTATGGTAAGTGGTGCGTCCCCTTAGTCTGTGACTCTATGAGAGAGTGGTAGTATGCATGTGTGTCACCCTGGCCTGGATGCCACAAATATAATAAAGCTGTGTCTGAGAGCAAGGGGGAGGTTCTCTGGTCAGGGGAACATTAGCATGCAATACCTCCTGTCTCAGGCCAGTAGGGGGAGCAGGCTGCCCCTATAAAAGCTGGAACTGGGGGCAGGGTTAGGGAGAACTGGACAACCTGTCTCTGGATAGAGAAGTGTCCCAGAGCAGCGAGGGACAGTTGTATTGCACCCTAAGAGGACGTGTGGCGGTAGGAGAGCCACAAGCCAGAGACAAGAGGCGAAGTGAGCCTGTCTTGGCAGACAAAGAACTCCATTTTACCAGACTTTGGTGTCTGAGGCTGTGAGGATTCCACTTCCTGCAGCAGATAACCAGTCCGCAGGGGACTGTATGTTCCTTGGCCTAAGAAGCCCGGAGGCTCTGCCACAACAGAAGGGACCAGCAAAGCCATACCAGGCCGGGAGTAGAATGGGACCCACGTTGCAGGCCATACAGGCGAGAATACACGGTGAGCTCGGACCGTGGGCTGTTACCCTATCAGGAGGAGATAGCCAGAAGGAGCGCAGAGAGCACGGTAGGCCTACACCCTCACCCTGACCAGGGCCAATTTCCCAATTGCTCTCAGACATCCAGGTCCCCTCCTAGCCGGGACTGTTTGTGGGTCAGTTCACCTGTTCTAGTAAAGACCCTGGACTGCAACCTGTTGTCTGTAAACTCAGCCCACAGGGTTCTTCTCATGCTTTCTGTCCATGATGGTACTACTCCCCAAACTCCAGACTTCCTGATTCCTAGGGGACATGCACTCCTGCTTAATTGACAGTTTGGACCAGCAGCATCATCTCACCTCTCAATGAACTGAAATTGGAAGCGATCCCAACAAACTTCAGATCCTTGATTTGCAAGCTTATTAATAAAGAGCTTGTAAGCACTGTGCATATTATCCCACTGCAGCGGCTGGTCCCCTGGGCAATGAGTTGTAAGCAAGATAAAAAGTGACTTGGGCTGAGTTCACGTTGAATTTTCCACTACGCTCAGTGGCTCCGTCGGGGCTCAAGTTCAAATTCCTGCGAAACATTAGAGAATGATGCACAACAGAGCAGACTGTGACTCCATCGGCATCATTATAGTCAATGACCCCATACACTCGAATACAGTTTGCAGAGGTTTAGACGTAAGCCCGACTGAGCCACTAAATGTAGAGGCAATTGCTATGTGAACCCAGTATTATCTTGAACATGGAGACAAATTTTAATAATTAACAAGTATATAGATTTTACAAGCGTTTAGCAATATTTACCCATCTAAGAAGACGAGAATAAGCCCTTCACTTGATTCCCCTGCATTCCCTCCCCACCACCAACTCCGCAGAGAACTAGACATCTATCCTTTCATTTTCCAGGTCAACTGGTTCACGCAGCTAATAATCATAAGGCTAGGGCTACACGGAGACAAATGTCGTGAGACACTGATGTTGCAGCGAAACATTGCGACAGTTCCCAAGCAGAAACTGGAGTATCCCAATGTACAGCTCATCTTTTCACAGTATGGTGGGCCCACAGCTCCTTTATAGAGTATGTTGTCCCCACAGCTCCCCTATACACCATATGGTAGGCCCACAGCTCTGCTATACACAGTATGATACCCCCATAGCTCCTCTATACATAGTATGATGCCCCCACTGCTCCCACAAAAAAAATAACTCCCACAGAAGTCCGCACACTGTATAATGGCCCCCACAGTAGAACCCACACTGTATAATGACCCCAACACTATAAAATGGCCTAAACAGTAGTCCCCACACTAGCCCTCAAACTGTATAATGACCCCCGCATTAGCTTCCATACTGTATATTGGCCCCCACCATCAGCCCCAAACTACATAATGGCCCTCACATTAGCCCCAAACTATATAATTGCCCCCACATTAGCCCCCAAACTGTATAATGGCCACTACGTTAGCTTCCACGCTGTATTATGGCTCCCACATTAGCCTCCAAACTGTATAATGGCCCTCATAGGAATCCATGATTTATAACACTTACTACAATACAGGTATTGCAGTATATATCAGTGTTCAGATGATTTTTGGGATCACTACACCTTTCTAAAAATACAAAAAGCGATCAAAACTTTGTATTTATACCAATATGGTATCAATGAAAACATCAACTCACCAAAACAGGCCCTCACATAGCTCAATCAACTGAAAAATAAAAATGTTATGGGTCTCAAAATATTGATTCACAAAGAAAAACTTTTTTTTTTTTTTACAAAGTTTTCAACTTATTTTCCACCACTTAAAAAATCTATAAAGTCTGGTGTGGCCATAATCATACTGACCTGGAGAATCAGGTTGAAAAGTCATTTTTACCATGCAATGAACAATATAAAAAAAAAAAAAGAATAAAAAAGAAAAATGGTTAGAATTGCATTATTTTCACCATTTCATCTCATTTTAATTTTTTCCCATTTCTCAGTGCATTGTATAGTAAGTTGAATAGTGTCATTCAAAACTACAACTTGTCCTGCAAAAAACAAGCCCTCGCACAGCTTTGTCAGTCAGAAAATAAAAAAGTTATGACTCTTGATAGCCATAATCATAATTTCATATAAGGCAAAAAAAGAAAGAGCTAAAACGAAAAAAATTGCCTGGAAGTGAAGGAGTTAATTGTAAAGTTATTTGATTACCTCCTATAGGAGTTGTACAATTGGAACAAAGATCATTATCATTTACTGTTTGCAAAATTAAAAAAATAATGACATAAGGTCAGATTATTCTCTTCGCACAGAAAGCATTACAGCTATGACATTACAAAATAGGTTAATTAATTGTGCCAGTTGATATCCAGAGCTTTGCGGCTTTATGGAAAATTAATAGGCAGTTTTGCATTCTACTGTCATCTGCAGTTAATGGAGACCACAGTAAAATGACCCATCAATGTAATTATATTTTTGAGTCATACAGAACTAATACATGTGATCCATTTAAAACGCTAAAGAGCGATCAATGTCCTACTACATTCAGAATCACTTGTGGAAGAATTCTTTCATTATAGTTTTACAGTATCTAGATGTATTTAGTGCTAAGGTGTTCTAACATCTCCTTTCACAGGAATCTTGTGACACAACACGTCACATAGAGGGACCTGGACAATAGCTGGGAGGAAGAGGATGCAGAGTGCCTTGACCATTTGACTTCTTTTAACCTATTTTGGCTTTATTTGGCAGGTAAGAAAAAGGCCTTTAAACCACGGTTTGGAACAACTTTGGCTGAGAACCATATTAATTAGTATGGCCCTGCAATGCTCACAAGCCTGAACTGACCTACCAGGTAGATTCCTGGTGGGATTGCATTGCTCAACTGCATAGTGGGGCTCAGGTCCCTTTTTTCCGTTTTTTCGGCCCTTTAATTCTTCTGCAGAAAAGCGCTGCGCGTGCCAGGCGGGCTGCAGTCTGTAGTTTTTCTCCCATCTCCAAGGTCTGGGTGAGTTAGCGAGATGGGGCAAATGTGATATATATACAGCAAAGTCTCGGTGTATCTTATGTGATGTATACACAGCAGTCTCATTGTATCTTATATGATCTATAATCTGCAGTCTCAGTGTCTCCTATGTGATGTCTATACAGCAGTATCAGTGTATCCTATGTGATGTATTTACAGCAGAGTCTTGGCGTATCTTAGATGATGTAAATACAGCAGAGTCTTGATGTACATCAGTCTCAGTGTCTCCCATGTGAAACATAAACAGCAGTCTCAGTGTATCATATGTGATGTATATACAGCAGTCTCAGTTTATTCTACGTGATTATACAGTAGTCTTGGTGTATCCTATGTGATGTACAGACAGCAGTTTCAGTATACTGTACCATATGTGATCTATATACAACAATCACGGTGTATCCTATGTGAGGTACACTGATGAGCAGTTTTGAACTTTTGACTTTCAGGCTCCATATCTCACCATCCACTACTGCTTTGAACGTAAGACTACCATTATTTTTTAAACAATCATCTTGGCTATCTCATACAAAAATTTGACTTGCACTATTTAGCTTATGATTAGTTATGCAGATTCGTGTTATGTCAATGCATTGTTACTGTTTTGCTCCTGATGGTGGAAAAATGTTTTTCTTCCTGTATACTACAAATTACAACCTGTTCTCACATTCCCTAATAGCTCAGTGTATTATTAGGTTGATTCCCAAGCAAAAGGTCACTGGTTCGAATCGAAGATTAGCCATGAAGATTTCCCAAAAAAAGAGAAACGGTATCATCCAGCTCATTGATAGCGGTCTTTCGGCCAAGAAAATTGCCAAACTGCATCATGTGAGCACCATGGCAGTTGAAAGAATACAAAATGAAGTCTGTCCATCCATTCAAAAGCCAAGAGGTGGATGTCCAGGCAAAATATCGGAGTCAACAAGTCAGCACATCACAAGGTCTATCAGTTCTGGCGCAACATACATGGCAGTGGAGGTGACTCGTATGCTCCGTAATAGTGAGATCACAGACGTCAATGCAAGCACCTTGCGAAGCATCTTACACAAGTCTAGAATGATGGCCCGAAAAAAGGCAAAGATGCCTCGGCTTCAATATTGTCATAAGAAGCGTCAGCTCGAGTTTGCAAAAAAGTACGAGAAGTGGACAGCAGAAGACTGGAAACGGGTGATTTGGAGCGATGAGATGAAAGTCAATAGACTAGGCTTTGATAGGTGCAAATGGGTCTGGAAGAATCAAGCGAAGAAGGGACTAACGGATTGAGAAATTGGAGGAATTGTCAAGTTTAGTGGAGGAAGCCTGATAATATGGGGTGGTTTCACAGTCAAAGGCATTGGATACTTGTGCAGGATCAATGGTGGTCTTAATGCTGAGGTATATGTGAGTGTCCTACAAGACGAGTTACTTCATACACTCTAGTACTATGAGTATGAAATGGACAACATAGTGTTCCAGCATACATCAAGATTGGCAAAGAAATGGCTCAATGACAATGAAGTAGAGGTGTTGGATTGACCCCCTCAACCCCAGACTTCTGCACTGAATACTTGTGGGTAGAGTTGAAGAAAAAGCTGTATACATACCCAAGTGAGTCGACCAGAATGCACCAACTTTGGGATCGTGTATAAGAGACCTGGGATCATATTTTGGTCAATACATGCTTGAATCTGATCTGGAGCATGCCCAGAAGGCTTCAGGCAGTGTTGAAATCCAAAGGTGGATTTACAAAATACTTACAAAATAATAAAAATAAAACTTTAGATTTTTAGGCGCAAAACAGTAACAATGCAGTGACATCACATGAATCTACATAACTCATCATATGCTAAATAGATGAAAGTCAAATTCATATATGAGATAGCCAAGATGATTGTCTATAAAATGATGGTAGTCTCATGTTCGAAGCAGTAGTGGATGGTGAGATATGGAGCCTGAAAATCAAAAGTTCTAAACATCGTTACCCTTTTGCTCGTCAGTGTATATAATCAATACAGAAGTTTCAGTATATCCTACGTAATGTATGTACAGCAGATTCTTGTGTATCCCAAGTAAAGTACCTTAGTTCAACAACCCCAATTCCAAAAAAGTTCAAATGCTTTGTAAAATGAAAAGAAAACAAGAATGCAATCATTTTGAAATCTTTTATAGCCATATATTATTCACAGCACAACATAGAACACAGATGAGAAGTTGCAAGATAGACATTTTCATTTAAAAATAATAATTTCAAACACATCTCAAAAAAGTTGGGAAGGAATTAAAATGGCTGGAAAAGTAAGTGGTACAAATGAAATACATATCAAGGGTCAATTTTCAATTAAGTCACATGACTTGTATAAAAGAAGCAAGCATGTTAGAGAGGCAGATTCATTCAGAGGTAAAGATAGTCAGGGGTTCACCAATCTGAACAACTGCGTCTACAAATTGTGGATCAATTCCGAAAAATGTTCAAGTAAAATTGCAAAGACTTTGAATATCCCACAATCTACAGGACATATCATCAAAAGATATAGAGATTCAGGATAAGGGACAAGGTCGATGGTCAATACTGCATGCCTGTGATCCTACGGGCCCTCAAATGGCACTGTATTGAAACAGGTGTGGCGCCCCTGAGGGTTCAGTCGCCACAGGGGTACTGCACCTCAAATCGAGGTGTGGTATCTCCTCTTTCAGGTAAGGATGGAGCATTTCTCAGTACCCCACTTCACCACTCAACACTACACCACTCCTGTCCTGTAGGGGGCCTATATGCACCAGGGTGCTGCCCCGGGCCGGGATAGAGGAGATGGGGGGAACCATGTAGTGGGTGAGGGTGGAGGACACACTTTTAGGTTACACTTATTCTTTCATATTTAATCTACGGCCATCTTAGGTTCATGGTCCTTTGATTGTGATCTTCATCCCTGATTGTGGTCCTCTGCTAGAGCCTGCAGCGGACTGGAGATACATGGTCCTCGTTCTCTGGCCTTGAGACGAGGAGCGGGTCAGAGTTAACCACTGTCTCTACCCGGTCAAGGTCCCTACCTAAGAAGGCCTGGAGGGGAGCAGAGGAGAAAGGCTCCACAGGCAAAAGGATCCCAGGGGGATACGGATGGAGCGGCATACGCCACCTGTATTTCTTACTCTGGCCCAGTCAGAGGGATTCCTGCTGCAAGAGGGGTGACCGGACCCCGATATCTGACTTTGTTACTTCCCGTCTCAGTCAGAAAAGCCCGGAGGCTTAGTGGATCCCAGGAGGGATATGGACGGAGTGGCATACGCCACCTGTATCTCTCTACCTGCATTTATCCAGTGGGACCCGGCCTTACACCTTGTTCTAACCACACAAACAGTCAGGAGAAGACTTAGTGGGAGAACTTGCCAAGGAGAGGAACACACACCAGAGGGGTCTCGACAGGTGCTCCTGATCTACCTGGAAAGTGCTGAACCCCCTTCCTGGTGGCCGCAGTACGCTGCGAGTAGCAGAGGGAAGCTTTGCGGCTAAAGTTCATCTGAATGTGAGTAAAAACCCTGGATGACTACACACCCCACTTCAGCCTGTTATTTCCTGCGCGGCACTGCACCCACAATTCCTTCCTCACACTGCCCTGAGGCCTGCTCCGCCTGCGGGGAGCCGTCCCATCTTAGCTGCCTGTAACACCGGCCTCAGTGGACTGAAGCAGTGCTGGTGCCCATCACCGGGAACCATAGGTGGCGTAGTCGGAAAATACCACTCAACCCTGAAAGCCCATACAACCTTTTATGTGACCGCCCTGGGCACGGACCGGGTCCAGGCCACGACTGCCTCCCCCGCTACCCCTTACACCGACCTGGCTCCGAGTAACCCCATCTACCAGGGAGGGCTGAGAGCGTTACACAGGCATGATTCTGTCAATCACAGAATGGGCTCAGGAATAGAGATGAGCGTTGTTGAACTAGAACTGCTCGCCAATCTCAAATTCGAGCTGTTTTGGGCGGTGTTCGAGTCGTTCGACAAACGCAAACGATTTGCAAAAAATTCGGCTGTTCGAGGTTATGTTCGATAACTGTTCGTGCACCAAAAGCGTAACTGGATTTTTTCACATCATGCAGGGATTGTCTGCCACTCACTGTAATGCCACAGCCATGGTGGTTGTGGCATTACAGTGGTTGCCCAAATCGATGGGAACAGTGCTCACAGTGAAACATGAAAAGCCGGCAATTCAGCAGCGGCATACACCGGTACCCGACAATTTAGAACAGAAAGAATAGAGCATCACACATAGATTAGATAGATAGAAACATGTCAGTCACATATATAAGAAGTGCAGTGACAGTGTTGGTTACTGTACTTGTCATTTAGTGTTAAAGGATTTATTAAAAAAAAATAATAGTGTTTTCATGCACCCGTCTCTTTAAAAAAGCCGGCCGGCAATTTAGCATCGTACCCGACAATTTAGAACAGAAAGAATAGAGCATCACACATAGATTAGATAGATAGAAATATGTCAGTCACATATATAAGAAGTACAGTGATAGTGTTGATTACTGTACTTGTCATTTAGTGTTAAAATAAAGGATTTCTTAAAAAAAAATTGGCGTGGGGTTCCCCATAATTTTAGTCTCTAGCGGAGGTTATGCAGACGGCTGGGGCAGATGTTTGAAGCCTAGGAAGGGGGTAATACCCACGGAGCTTCCCAGGCTACTAATATCAGCCCCCAGCTGAATACCTAGCCGTTACTAGCTATTAAAATGGGGGACCCAAAAAAAAAATGACGTGGGGTCCCCCCTATTTTAATAGCTAGCAAAGGCTAGGCAGACTGCTGGGGGCTGATATTAATAGCCCAGGAAGGGTACCATGAACATTGGCCCCCTCCCAGGCTAGAAACACCAGCCGTCAGCCGCCCCAGAAATGGCGCATCCGTAGGATGCGCCAATTCTGGCACTTAGCCTCGCTCTACCCACTGCCCTGTAGCGGTGGCAGTGGGGTAATAGGGCTGGGGTTGATGTCAGCTTATAATGCCAGCTGACATAAAGCCCAGGTTAGTAATGGAGAAGCTTCTATAAGACACCCCCATTACTAACCCCAAAGTCAAAGTTAAAAAACCCCACAAACACCCAGAATAAAGTCCTTTAATTGAAATAAACACACAATTCTTTCATGTTCTAAATTAAACCTTACTTACCATATTGCCCATTCCAGCTGAAGCCAATGTCTTCTGCAATTAAAGTAAAATAATAAACCAACCTCATCCTTACCTTTCCATGGTTCCCAGGACGGCTTCAGCTCTGCTACATTCACATGACAGGCTGGATCGCAGCCGAAAGCTCCTCAGTGTCTCGCTGTGACGGCATCCAGTTGAGCTGAGTTCATGTCCAATGAACTCAGCTCACCTCATGCACGTCACTGACAGCGTGGGAGAATTCTCCTGTGTATGCGGTGAGCAGGAGAATTCTCCCACGCTGCAATGGCATTGAGATGACAGGCTGGATCGCAGCTGAGCGCTGCCATCCAGCATGCCATCCTTCATAGACACTGCAGAGCGCAGGCCTGCTTGCACTCTGCAGTGTCTCTGAAGGATGACAAGCTGGATGGCAGCGCTCAGCTGCGATCCAGCCTGTCATCAGAATGCCACCCCAGCGTGGGAGAATTCTCCTGCTCAAGCGCTGAGCGCAGGAGAATTCTCCCTTGCTGGGATGGCATTGAGATGACAGGCTGGATCGCAGCTGAACGCTGCCATCCAGCATGCCATCCTTCATAGACACTGCAGAGCGCAGGCATGCTTGCGCTCTGCAGTGTCTCTGAAGGATGACAAGCTGGATGGCAGCGCTCAACTGCGATCCAGCCTGTCATCTCAATGCCATACCAGCGTGGTAGAATGCTCCTGCGCATGCGCTGAGCGCAGGAGAATTCTCCCATGCTGTCAATGACGTGCATGAGGTGAGCTGAGTTCATTGGACATGAACTCGGCTCATCTGGATGCCGTCACAGCGAGACACTGAGGAGCGCAAGGATGCCCGCGCTTCTCAGTGTCTGCGTCATGGCAAGCTGGATGGCAGCTTTCTGCTGCGATCCAGCCTGTCATGTGAATGTAGCAGAGCAGAAGCTGTCCTGGGAACCATGGAAAGGTAAGGATGAGGTTGGTTTATTATTTTTCATTTATTGCAGAAGACATTGGCTTCAGCTGGAATGGGAGTGACGGTAAGTATGGTTTAATTTAGAACATTAAAGGAATGTGTGTTTATTTCAATTTAAGGACTTTATTCTGGGTGTTGTGTTTTTTTAAATACTTTACTAGAAATTGATGGCGGTCATGTCTAATATTGGCGTGACCCCATGAATTTCGGCCTTAGGGCCAGCTGATAATACTAAGCTGGCCCTAACCCCTTTATTACCAAGTGAGCCACCGCACCAGGGCCCTGGATGAGTTGGGTACAGCTTGGGCCTCCCTGCGCTGCGGATTCCAGCCCCCAGCTGCCTAGTTGTACCTGGCTCGAAACAAAAATACAGGGAAGCCCTTTTTTTAATTATTTCATGAATTTCATGAAATAATTAAAAGAAAATTGACGTGGGGCTTCGCCCTAGTTTTGTGTCCAGCCAGGTACAACTAAGCAGCTGGGGGCTGGAAACCGCAGCGCAGGGAGGCCCAAGCTTTCTGCCCCCCCCCCCCCCGCTGCAAATTGCAGTCCGCAGCCACCCCAGAAAATGGCGTGTTCATAGAAGCGCCATCTTCTGGCGCTGTACCCAACTCATCCAGGGCCCTGGTGCGGTGGCTCACTGGGTAATAAAGGGGTTAGGGCCAGCTTGGTATTATCAGCTGGCCCAAAGGCCGAAATTCATGGGGTCACGCCAATATTAGACATGACCGCCATGAATTTCTAGTAAAGTATTTAAAAAAAACACAACACCCAGAATAAAGTCCTTTAATTGAAATAAACACACATTCCTTTAATGTTCTAAATTAAACCTTACTTACCATCACGCCCATTCCAGCTGAAGCCAATGTCTTCTGCAATAAAAGTAAAATAATAAACCAACCTCATCCTTACCGTTCCATGGTTCCCAAGACAGCTTCAGCTCCGCTACATTGACATGACAGGCGGGATCGCAGCAGAAAGCTGCCATCCAGCTTGCCATGCCGCAGACACTGAGAAGCGCAGCTCATGACAACCACTGGAGTCTGCTGCAGACCCAGGGTTGTCATGACCACCCATCGGTGACCCGCGATCACGTGACTCACGATTCCACCCGCGGCTGTTGCGGGCACATGTCAGCTGTAATGTTCAGAAAGGACCTGCGGTGATGTCATTTAGTCAGCTGACAGGTCACGAGACCGCTGATGTCAGCAGTCGCGTGACCATCACATGACTAAATGACGTCACCGCAGGTCCTTTCAGAACACCGGGGGACGCCGAGGACAGAGCATGCCACCGGAGAGGAGACCGGGGGCCACCGGAGAGGTAAGTATAATGTTTTTTTTATTTTTTACGCTTAATTCTTTTTTTACTAATGGTACCCGGGTCTGGAGGAGAGTCTCCTCTTCTCCAGACCCGGGTACCATCCATGCATTGAACCGCATAACATCCGCATGCATACATGTATACATGCGGATGTTATGCAGTTCAATGCAAGTCAATGGCGGCGATTTCGCCGCGATTACGCACAATAATTGGTAGTGCTGCGGATTTTTCCGCAATGATAATCCGCAGCAGAAACTTTCCGTAGCATGTGCACAGTACATGCGAATTATCATTGGGAAACATGGCAGACAACTTAACAAGCGTTTTTAATGCGTTTTCGCAGCAGAAATGGCGCCACGGAAATGGATTTCACACCTGCCTGAAACTTTTGCACAGTACTGTGTATATACAGTACAGACCAAAAGTTTGGACACACCTTCTCATTTAAAGTTTTTTTTTTTGTATTTTCTTGACTATGAAAATTGTACATTCACACTGAAGGCATCAAAACTATGAATTAACACATGTGGAATTATATACTTAACAAAAACGTGTGAAACAACTGAAAATATGTCTTATATTCTAGGTTCTTCAAAGTAGCCACCTTTTGCTTTGATGACTGCATTGCATACTCTTGGCATTCTCTTGATGAGCTTCAAGAGGTAGTCACCGGAAATGGTCTTCCAACAATCTTGAAGGAGTTCCCAGAGATGCTTAGCACTTGTTGGCCATTTTGCCTTCACTCTGTGGTCCAGCTCACCCCAAACCATCTCGATTGGGTTCAGGTCTGGTGACTGTGGAGGCCAGCTCATCTGGCGTAGCACCCCATCACTCCTCCTTGGTCAAATTGCCCTTACACAGCCTGGAGGTGTGTTTGGGGTCATTGTCCTGTTGAAAAATAAATGATGGTCCAACTAAACGCAAACTGGATGGCATAGCATGCCGCTGCAAGATGCTGTTGTAGCCATGCTGGTTCAGTATGCCTTCAATTTTGAATAAATCCCCAATAGTGTCACCAGCAAAGCACCCCCACACCATCACACCTCCTCCTCCATGCTTCACGGTGGGAACCAGGCATGTAGTTCCATCCGTTCACCTTTTCTGCGTCGCACAAAGACACGGTGGTTGGAATCAAAAATCTCAAATTTGGACTCATCAGACCAAAGCACAGATTTCCACTGGTCTAATGTCCATTCCTTGTGTTCTTTAGCCCAAACAAGTCTCTCTGCTTGTTGCCTGTCCTTAGCAGTTGTTTCCTAGCAGCTATTTTACCATGAAGGCCTGCTGCACAAAGTCTTAACAGTTGTTGAAGAGATGTGTCTGCTGCTAGAACTCTGTGTGGCATTGACCTGGTCTCTAATCTGAGCTGCTGTTAACCTGCGATTTCTGAGGCTGGTGACTCGGATAAACTTATCCTCAGAAGCAGAGGTGACTCTTGGTCTTCCTTTCCTGGGGCAGTCCTCATGTGAGCCAGTTTCTTTGTAGCGCTTGATGGTTTTTGCAACTGCACTTGGGGACACTTTCAAACTTTGCCCAATTTTTCAGACTCACTGACCTTCATTTCTTAAAGTAATGATGGCCACACGTTTTTCTTTACTGAGCTGCTTTTTTCTTGCCATAATACAAATTCTAACAGTCTATTCAGTAGGACTATCAGCTGTGTATTCATCAGACTTCTGCACAGCACAACTAATGGTCCCAACCCCATTTATAAGGCAAGAAATCCCACTTATTAAACCTGACAGGGCACACCTGTGAAGTGAAAACCATTTCCGGTGACTACCTGTTGAAGCTCATCAAGAGAATGCCAAGAGCGTGCAAAGCAGTCATCAAAGCAAAAGGTGGCTACTTTGAAGAACCTAGAATATAAGACATATTTTCAGTTGTTTCACACTTTTTTGTTAAGTATATAATTCCACATGTGTTAATTGATAGTTTTGATGCCTTCAGTGTGAATGTACAATTTTCATGGTCATGAAAATACAGAAAAATCTTTAAATGAGGTGTGTCCAAACTTTTGGTCTGTACTGTATATATATATATATATATATATATATATATATATATATATATATGTGACGTGCCCCCTGGGACGTGGGGTATTCGGTGCCGGGCCGGTCGTTGCTAGGGGAGATGTCACAGTGGCGGTAACCCGGTCCGTGACCCAGGGCGGTCAGTAAAAAGGGGATATTTACAGGGGAATTAAAGTTCTTATATACAGTTCGTGACGCCACCTGTGGTAAGCGGGTCCTCTGGAGCTGTTGTTAATGCAGCAGAGTTGGTTTAGCTCTCCACAGGTAGAGCTTAGCTCCATGGCAGTGTAGACGTTGCTGTTATGGTGTAGTGCAGAGGATGGCGTAGTTAATAATCAGTCCACAACTTAATGGCGGTTTCCTCTTATCTTTACTTGCGGTGGTTAGGTAGACCGGGACACGGGTACTAGCTGGTAGTAGAGGTCCGGGCGGCCTGGAAGCAAGTTGGGAATCTACCTCCCCAGGTGAAGTTGGAGGCCTTCCCTTTGCGCTAATCTCTTTGGCCTTGCTGCGTATAGCTATGCTGTGGCCCTCGTCCCTGAGTAAAACATCTTTGTGCTCACCCATATGGCAGGCAGCTCGGGCCTTCCTGGAGTGTCGCTCCCACGTGGCGGTGCTGGGCCCTATCGTGCTGCTGAGCCTCCGGGCGACTGATGGGGCCAGGAGACCTGCAGTCTCCTGCCCTCCGGTTTCTGCTGCTGGGCTTTCGGTGCCCCACAACCTCGGACTCCTGTGTCCGGTTCTTCTGCGCTTCTCTCTGGGGTGAACTGCTGTGCAGCTCCACTCCCTAGGTCTTTCCTCTTCGACGTCCTGACTTCAACTCCTGTCTTCTCTCCTCACACTAACTAACTCCGCCTCCAGATCCCAGTTGCTAAGGGGAGGAGCTCCCCTTGCTGGTCTGGAGCCAGGAAAGTGTTGCATGCTAGCAAAACCTGATTAGGGGACCCCTCCTTGCTTCCAGGCATGGCATCACCCCCTTGTGAGGGAGGCAATGCCACTGTGGTAACCGGACTCCTGGGGTGCTACATATACACAGCTCAAAAAAATAAAGGGAGCACTTAAACAACAGAATATATCTCCAAGTAAATCAAACTTCTGTGAAATCAAACTGTTCACTTAGGAAGCAACACTGATTGACAATCAATTTCACATGCTGTTGTGCAAATGGAATAGACAATAGATGGAAATTATTGGCAATTATCAAGACACCATCAATAAAGGAGTGGTTCTGCAGGTGGGGACCACAGACCACATCTCAGTACCAATGCTTTCTGGCAGATGTTTTGGTCACTTTTGAATGTTGGTTGTGCTTTCACACTTGTAGTAGCATGAGATGGGCTCTACAATCCACAGAAGTTGCTCAGGTAGTGCAGCTCATCCAGGATGGCACATCAATGCGAGCTGTGGCAAGAAGGTTTGCTGTGTCTGTCAGCGTAGTGTGCAGAGGCTGGAGGCGCCACCACGAGACAGGCCAGTAAACCAGGAGACGTGGAGGGTGCCATAGGAGGGCAACAACCCAGCAGCTGGACCGCTGCCTCTGCCTTTGTGCAAGGAGGAACAGGAGGGGCACTGCCAGAGCCCTGCAAAATGACCTCCAGCAGGCCACAAATGTGCATGTGTATGCACAAACGGTTAGAAACCGACTCCATGAGGGTGGTATGAGGGCCCGACTTCCACAGATGGGGGTTGTGCTCACAGCCCAACACTGTGCAGGACGCTTGGCATTTGCCACAGAACACCAGGATTGGCAAAGTCGCCACTGGCGCCCTGTGCTCTTCACAGATGAAAGCAGGTTCACACTGAGCACATGTGACAGATGTGACAGAGTCTGGAGACACCATGGAGAGTGACCTGCTGCCTGCAACATCCTTCAGCATAACCAGTTTGGCAGTGGGTCAGTAATGGTGTGGGGTGGCATTTCTTTGGAGGGCTGCACAGCCCTCCATGTGCTCACCAGATGTAGCCTGACTGCCATTAGGTACCGAGATGAGATCCTCAGACCCCTTGTGAGGCCATATGCTGGTGCGGTTGGCCCTGGTTTCCTCCTAATGCAGAACAATGCCAGGACCTCATGTGGCTGGAGTGTGTCAGCAGTTCCTGCAAGATGAAGGCATTGAAGCTATGGACTGGCCCGCCCGTTCCCCAGACCTGAATCCGATTGAGCACATCTGGGACATCAGGTCTCGCTCCATCCACCAACGTCACGTTGCACCACAGACTGTCCAGGAGTTGGCGGATGCTTTAGTCCAGGTCTGGAAAGAGATCCCACAGGAGACCATCCGCAGCCTCATCAGGAGCATGCCCAGGCATTGTAGGGAGGTCATACAGGCACATGGAGGCTACACACAATACTGAGCCTCATTTTGACTTGTTTTAAGGACATTACATCAAAGTTGGATCAGCCTGTAGTGTGTTTTTCCACTTTAATTTTGGAGGTGAATCCAGGCCTCCATTGGTTAATAAATTTGATTTCCATTGATGATTTTTGTGTGATTTTGTTGTCAGCACATTCAACTTTGTACAGAACAAAGTATTCAATAAGAATATTTTATTCATTCAGATCTAGGATGTGTTATTTGAGTGTTCCCTTCATTTTTTTGAGCAGTGTACATATATATATATATGTATATATATGTGGCACCCTGCTACCACAGGTACCACAGAACCCAAAAGGGTGCATGGACGGACTTCTCCACCAGAGGCCCTCATTACATAAGACACCTCCACCCTTCCACCTCTTACCACCAGATGGAGCCTGTTAGGGATATATATACTGGAGGGTGGAGTTAGGCAGTCAGTGTGTGTGCTGGCACAGAGATCAGTAAAGAAGCAGTATGTGAGCTGCTGTGTTGAGGGCCAGCCTGGGCCTAAAGCATGTGCTGAAGCCTTAAGGCCTAGAGTGGGGCCGGAGGCAAGGAGAAGAGTGAGAGGAGTTATGGGGGCAGAGAAGCATCTTAGGCTCACCCCAGAACACAAGCCGGACAACGGGTCCGCGCCTACAGGGTCCTCTACGCTCAGTAGGGACAACTGGTATACCAGGAGGATTCTAAACCCCTGGTCAACCTGAAGCTACAATCATTTAAAGAACTAGGAACCACGAAGGCCCCAGCATCCAGGGATAGTGGTAGCCAGAAGAAAGTTCTTTCCACCAAGCATGCAGGTGAGGAGAGGGAAAAAGTACAGAAGCTAGGCCTAGTTCCAGGCTGGCCAGAAGCTTCAGAGAGAGAGGAAGAAACAGATCAGGAGGCCTTATACCCGCTCACTGGGGAGAGTCCAGAAGTGCACCCTTCCTATCAAGTACCCTGGACCGTACCTGCCGTCTACACCAGTAAAGGTACTGAAGCGAACCCCCCTGTTTGCGTGTCTGTTATCCTCCCCTGGCCCGGCTGGGCCACCTCTCACCTGCATCCCTTCCATCAACTCTGCCCCGGGGGCCCGCTACACCTGTGGGGAGCAGAAACATCCCAGCTGCCATCCCATCACCCCCGGAGGTCTGCAGCAGCGCCTGTACTCATTACCGGGAACCACAGGTGGCGTCACGAGACAAAACTGTTAACAATCCCCCTTTTAAAGAGTGACCCCAGGGTACGGGCCCGTGAGCCGACTGCCGTGACATCCCACAGAAGGTCAAGGCCCGGGTACCGAGTTTCCCCCATATCCACCTGGGCGAGTCAGCTCTTCCTGGCGTCACGAACAGGATTTCGTGCCCGTTGCCACCGGGTACTGTGTGCCGTATTTGAACTGTGTTTAAACTGTGGTGAACATCACCGCCATTACCGCGCCGCCGCGCGGGAAGAAGAGGGGCGTAACCGCGGGAACCAGAGAGGCGTGACCGTTGGTAGCGCGCGAAGCTCAAGCCCCGCCTCGCGCTCTGATGCAACACCAGGAAGCGTCAGGTCCTGGAAGGTGACCGTGATCTGCGGAGCTGCGGCCTACCTGGTAAAAGTAAAGAAGGTAGGCTACGGTTTACTAGGGGGGCGCAACCATGGCCGACGACCAGCAAGACGCTGGAGCACCGGTTAACGCTCCCGATGCTCAACTCACGCCCGGCGCTGCTCAGGCCAGAGCGGCCGCCCCACGATCAGAGGTCGTGGCTCCAGTGATACCCATGGCCCTGCCGAACGCCCACAGGGTGGTGGAGGAGAGTGAACCCTCGCCATCTAGAGCTGATGACCCAGCTGGGCCAGCCTATTGTGGACAGGTGCTTCCCCGGAGGGAGCACCACTATTAAACTGTTCTTTGAAAGTAGTGTAAATAGTTACCCGTAAGGGTACAGAAGGAAAATTTAAAATTTGTTTTTGTGAGAACTAAAAATACATGTGTGCATTTAGTTACCCGTGAGGGTATAGAGACTGTAGGTTATGGACGGTGAATAACCGAAAAACTGTCCGTTGTAAATAGTTGCACTTATTAAAGTGCCCCCTATTTGTGTTGTATTAAAAGACCACTGAACAAAAACCCATTTGGCATGGCCGAAGACGTGGTCCAACACCAGGATCACTTATGCCCTGTACCCACGCCCAGGGCCTACGGTGAGGGTTTTCAGACGGGTCCCTCATGCTGCTCATGTTGCACCTTCACCAGTGAGATGGACTCCTGGTTATGGGACTCACTGTAACTTTAATATGTGTTATTGTTATCATAATTGTTGTTGTTACCTGTTTAAAATGCTTCTGTCCAGGAGTACTGAGTTGTACTAGGGGGGAATGTGGCACCCTGCTACCACAGGTACCACAGAACCCAAAAGGGTGCATGGACGGACTTCTCCACCAGAGGCCCCCATTACATAACAGACACCTCCACCCTTCCACCTCATACCACCAGAGGGAGCCTGTTAGGGATATACATACTGGAGGGTGGAGTTAGGCAGTCAGTGTGTGTGCTGGCACAGAGATCAGTAAAGAAGCAGCATGTGAGCTGCTGTGCTGAGGGCCAGCCAGGGCCTAAAGCACGTGCTGAAGCCTTGGGGCCTAGAGTGGAGCCGGAGGCAAGGAGAAGAGTGAGAGGAGTTATGGGGGCAGAGGAGCATCTTAGGCTCACCCCCGAACACAAGTCGGACAACGGGTCCGCGCCTACAGGGTCCTCTACGCCCAGTATGGACAACCGGTATACCAGGAGGATTCTAAACCCCTGGTCAACCTGAAGCTACAATCATTTAAAGAACTAGGAACCACGAAGGCCCCAGTGTCCAGGGATAGTGGTAGCCAGAAGAAAGTTCTTACCGCCAAGCATGCAGGTGAGGAGTGGGAAACAGTACAGAAGATAGGCCTAGTTCCAGGCTGGCCAGAAGCTTCAGAGAGAGAGGAAGAAACAGATCAGATCAGGAGGCCTTATATCCGCTCACTGGGGAGAGTCCAGAAGTGCAGCCTTCCTATCAAGTACCCTGGACCGTACCTGCCGTCTACACCAGTAAAGGTACTGAAGTGAACCCCCCCTGTGTGCGTGTCTGTTATTTTCCCCTGGCCAGGCTGGGCCACCTCTCACCTCCATCCCTTCCATCAACTCTGCCCTGGGGGCCCGCTACGCCTGTGGGGAGCAGAAACATCCCAGCTGCCATCTCATCACCCCCGAAGGTCTGCAGCAGCGCCAGTACTCATTAACGGAAACCACAGGTGGCGTCACGAGACAAAACTGTTAACAATCCCCCTTTTAAAGAGTGACCCCAGGGTACGGGCCCGGGAGCCGACTGCCGTGACATCCCACAGAAGGTCAAGGCCCGGGTACCGAGTTTCCCCCATATCCCCCTGGACGAGTCATATATGTGATGCTCACAGCCCTCCCTGGGAGATGGGGTTACTCGGAGCCGGGTCGGTGTAAGGGGTAGCGGGGGAGGCAGTCGTGGCCTGGACCAGGTCCGTGCCCAGGGCTGTCACATAAAAGTATTGGACTTTCAGGGTTGAGTGGTATTTTCCAACTACGCCACCTACGGTTTCCGGTGATGGACACCAGCGCTGCTTCAGTCCACTGAGGCCGGTGTTACAGACAGCTAAGATGGGACGGCTCCCCGCAGGCGGAGCAGGCCTCAGGGCAGTGTGAGGAGGAATGGTGGGTGCAGTGCCGGGCAGGAAATAACAGGCTGAAGCGGGGTGTGAAGTCGTCCAGGGTTTTTACTCACATTCAGATGAACTTTAGCCGCAAAGTTTCCCTCTGCTCCTCGCGGCGTACTGCGGCCACCAGGAAGGGGGTTCAGCACTTTCCAGGTAGATCAGGAGCACCCGTCGAGACCCCTCTGGTGTGTGTTCCTCTCCTTGGCAAGTTCTCCCACTAAGTCTTCACATGACTGTTTGTGTGGTTAGAACAAGGTGTAAGGCCGGGTCCCACAGGATAAACGCAGGTAGTGAGATACAGATGGCGTTTGCCGCTCCGTCCGTATCCCTCCTGGGATCCACTAAGCCTCTGGGCTTTTCCGACTGAGACGTGAAGTAACAAAGTCAGATTTCGGGGGGCGGTCACCCCTCTTGCAGCAGGAATCCCTCTGACTAGGCCAGAATAAAGAGTACAGGTGGCGTATGCCGCTCCGGCCGCATCCCCCTGGGATCCTTTTGCCTGTGGAGCCTTTCTTCTCTGCTCCCCTCCAGGCCTTCTTAGTTAGGGACCTTGACCGGGTAGAGACAGTGGTTAACTCTGACCCGCTCCTTGTCTCAAAGCCAGAGAACGAGGACCGTGTATCTTCAGTCAGCTGCAGACTCTAGAAGAGGACCGCAATCAGAGATGAAGATCACAATCAAAGACCTTGAACCTAAGATGGCTGTAGATTAAAATATGAATTAGTAAGGGTAACCTAAAAGTGTCTCCTCCACCCTCACCCACTACATGGTTCCCCCTATCTTTGGTTCCCCCCATCTCCTCTATCCCAGCCCGGGGCAGCACCCTGGTGCATTTAGGCCCCCTACAGGACAGGAGTGGTGTAGTGTTGAGTGGTGAAGTGGGGTCCTGAGAAATGCTCCATCCTTACCTGAAAGAGGAGATACCACACCTCGAACTGAGGTGCAGTATGTGGCACCCCAGGGGTCTGGTTTCCACAGTAATGTAATGTTATGTCTGAGAGCAGGTGGGAGGTCCTTTGGTCAGGGATCCTGTGCATGCCACACCTCCTGCCCAGTCTTGGGAGGGGAAGAACTTCCCCTATATAAACCCGGGGCTGAGGCAGGGTTAGGAGTCAAGGAGAGTAGAGACGAGAAACAGTCATAGGAAGAAACAGCAGAAGCTCAGTGGGAGCAATACTACTACGAGTCAGGGGCTGGCAGCTGCAGAGCTCGCCCTGACTGAGAAGCTTTCTTACCGGACCCGGCGTCCGAGGCTGTGGGGACTAACTCTTACCCAGCAGCAGAAGCCGACCGGCAGGGGATTTCAGGTCCTCAGGCCCAGAAACTCGAAGGCAAGGTCACACGCGTGGGACCAGCACCGCCATCGTGGAGCGGAAGCCATTAGAAGGCCCCGAGTCACCGGCCATACGGGTGAGCACCACACGGCACACTCAGGGACGTGGGCTACTTATATCCGCTTCTAGCAAGGTAGCCAGAAGAGTACAGTCAGTTTGGGAGGCCTACAACTCCGCCTGGCCAGGGGAGATCCCATCTGCTCAAGGACTGACCAGGCCCCGTTCGCTAGCAAGTACTCCGGGAGGGTCTATCGTTGTTACCAGTAAAGACCCTGAATTACACCGCACCGTCTCTGAGTGGTTCCTGCTACCCCCATCTTCCACGTCGGCTGCCCTGAGGCCATACCCCTCCCGTTGGGGGTTATACTATCACGCTGCACAATTCTACACCGGCCTCAGCGGTCTGCCCTGCAGCGGCAGCTCCATAGCTGCAAATCAACGGGTGGCGTAGTCGACACTCAAATAACACCTATCAAGACTGCCACACACTGAGTTTGACTCCCTGGGCACGGACCGGGTCCCCGCCACTCGGAGACTACAACCCTCATCTGATCCGGTTCCGGGTAAGCCCCCGTGCGCGAGACGCTGCGCGACATAGCAGGCCCAGGGGCGCGTCAACTTTGGCATAGTCGGCAGGATTTCGTGCCCGCAACCACCGGGTACTGCGTGCCTGAAAAGCAAAGACTGTTCAAACTTACCAGTGGTGAGGTTTCCCGCCATCCGGCGCCATCTTCTGCCTTCTTCCCGCCATCCGCGAAGTTTTCCCGCCATCCGGCGCCATCTTCGGCCTTCTTCCCGCCATCCGTGGAGTTTTCCCGCCATTGGACGCCATCTTGAGGACGCCGCGCGGGAAGAAGAGGGGCGTGGACTCCGAAAGCGCGCGAGAACTGAAGCCCCGCCTCACGTCCGGACGTTGCGTAAGGTCCTGGAAGGAGCCCAGCAGACGCCGACGTCACCGGAGCGCGACGGAAGGTCCTCAACCCTGACGATCTACTGCGGAGCCGCGGCCTACGGAACAGGATCATCGCAAGGTAGGCCACGGTCCACTAGGGGGGAGGAAGATGTCGGATGCGGAGGAGAGCTTCACTGCCTCAACCCCCGCCAGCGCCACCGCTGCTGCAGTTATGCCCTTCACCATGCCCTATATCCCGGGAGCAGCCTGGCTACCCCAGTACTCAGTGGAGTCACATACCCTGAATGACTTTAAAGAAAAGCTGGATAGCCTCTTCCAGGTGTACCCCCTCACAGAGGAGCAAAAAGTGAGCATCCTGGTGGCCCAACTAGCCGGGGCAGCCCAAAGGGAGGTAAAGTCCTGGCCACCTGGGAGGAGGACTGTCGCAGGGATACTAACCCGGCTGAGGGACACCTTTGATACCCGCACCTCAGCCGAGATTAAGCTTAGATTCTATGGGTGCAAGCAGCGAGCACATGAGAGTATAAGGGACTATGCACTAAACCTACAAGAGGCCCTGAGAGCCATTAAGCAGACCGACCCTGACGGCGTGGGAAACGAGGACAGGCTGTTGACCGAACAATTTATAGAGGGACTATATTGCAATGCCCACCGAACCCAGTTGCGGGCAATGGCCTTACAGGATCCTCATCTGGACTTTGCACAGTTCAAGGACAGAGCCATCCGGGTGCTCCGAGAACCGGCACCGGTTGGCGTTGTGACCCACAGGCACCCAGCTATCACTTCCCACCAGGAGGCGGCGCCCTTGTCGGCAGGGCCTGTGGGGGCTGATGCGCAGGCTTTGAACAATGACCCGGCTCCAGACCTGCACCATCAGGTCCAAGAGCTAGCTAAAAGCGTTGCTGCGCTAACCCGAACTGTGCAGTCTTTACAGGTTTCCACCCCAGGGAAGATCCAGCTGGCATCCGGACCGGAGGACATCCCGTGGCGTCGACCAAGGAGGACCCCACCGGCCAGAGGAAGACCCAGTGACCGATACAGCGAAGACGGACGACCCATCTGCCGCCGCTGCAATCAACCCGGACATATGGCAAGGTACTGTTCTTTAAACGGGCACAACCTGGGGTAGAGGGCCAACCCCCAGGAAAAAGATCACCAGGCCCATCGAACTGGCGCGACAGATATGTGGGAGGACGTCCAGTCTTGCCTGTGGTACTGGATGGCATTCCTATGAGTGCCCTACTGGACACCGGGTCACAGGTCACCACCATCCCGTACGTGCTCTTTAAGCAGTACTGGAATGACTCGGATATTACCCGCTACCCTGACGACGACTTGAGTATCATCGCCAGCAATGGCCAGCCCGTGCCACAGATCGGATTTAAAGAGGTGACCATCAAAATCGGTAGAGTCGAACTGGCAGCACAGGGACTGATCATTGTAGATATTGACAAACATGAGAGTCACCCAAAAATAACTCTAGGAACTAATGTAATTGAAAATTGTCTTGCAGAGGTGATTTTCCTTTTACAGCAGGTTGCCAAGAACGCCAGCTCCGGCGAGCAGCGGGTGCTCCAGAAAGAGATCCGGGCACTGATGCGACGGCAACAGGTGGAACTCTCCGGCGGTGAGATTGGTAGCGTAAGAATGTGTGACCCTTTTCCTATTGCCATGCCCCCAAAAAGTGAAATGATGATTTGGTGCCGGGCAGCTATTGGTCTGAGAGGTAGGGATTACCAGGCAATGGTAGAACCAGTTTACTCGGACAGTAGGCCCACCATTTTGACAGCACGGGGGGTGGTTGATGTACGCCATGGGAGGGTGCCCGTTCGCATAATAAATATCGGGGAGAGGGAAGTGTACCTGCCCCGGTATGCCACGCTAGCCAAATTATATACCATTAACCAAAATTCTATACAATCTGTGGAACCCTTGCCTCCATCTCACCCGGAGGAAGGTAACGGCTCTAAGAAAAACATGGAGGACTGGTGTCAGCAACTACATCTGGGTACTGACTCCACTCCCGCACACCAGAAACAAGGAGTCTATCGGGTGGTTCAAGAGTACGAGAGAGTGTTCAGTAAACACCCGTTAGACTTCGGGCGAGTCAAGGGGGTAGAACACCACATCCCCACGGGAGACCATCCTCCTATAAAAGAGAGGTATCGACCCGTACCCCCTGCCCACTACCAACACGCCAAGGGGATGCTTAGAGACATGAAGGAGGCTGGGGTGATCAGGGATAGCTGTAGTCCCTGGGCAGCTCCACTAGTCTTAGTCAGAAAAAAAGACAACACCATGAGGATGTGTGTAGATTACCGGAAAATCAATCGTATCACACACAAGGATGCGTACCCCTTACCAAGGATAGAGGAGTCATTGGCTGCTTTAAGATCTGCTAACTTCTTCTCTACCTTGGATCTCACTAGCGGGTACTGGCAGGTTCCTGTAGCAGAGGCGAACCGGGAGAAGACCGCATTCACCACCCCGATGGGACTTAGCGAGTTCACCTGCATGCCGTTCGGACTCTGCAACGCACCAGGAACCTTCCAACGACTAATAGAGTGTTGTCTGGGCCACAGAAACTTCGAGACGGTCCTGTTGTACCTGGACGATGTCATCGTATATTCCAAGACGTATGAGGACCACCTAAAACACCTGGCAGAAGTGTTCGAAGCTCTGGCGAGTTACGGCCTAAAGGTGAAACCCTCCAAGTGTCACCTCCTAAAACCAAAGGTGCAGTACCTGGGACACGTGGTGAGCGCTGACGGAGTGGCTCCCGACCCTGATAAGATCACCGCAATTAAGGAATGGCCAAGCCCCTCCAGCGTAAAAGAAGTGCGGCAGTTCCTCGGGTTGGTAGGCTACTACCGAAGGTTTATTCCCGGTTTCACCAAAAAGGCAGCACCTATGCAGGACCTCCTGATAGGCCAGTCCCGGAAGGCCAAGAACCAGAAGCCGCCCTTCAAATGGGAGGAGCTGGAAGAAGAGTCCTTCCGCCAGCTGAAGATGGCCCTCACGGGGGACGAAATCCTGGCGTACCCGGATTATAGCCAGCCCTTTATCCTCTACACCGACGCCAGTAACATCGGGCTAGGAGCCGTACTGTCCCAGATCCAGCAGGGGAAGGAACGAGTAATCGCCTACGCCAGCCGAAAGCTGCGACCCACCGAAAGGAACCCCGAGAATTACAGCTCATTTAAGCTAGAGTTCCTGGCCGTAGTATGGGCAGTCACCGAGCGCTTTAAGCATTACCTCACTTCTTCCCGGTTCACCGTGTACACGGATAACAACCCGTTGACACACCTGGACACGGCAAGACTCGGTGCCCTGGAACAGAGGTGGATGGCCCGTCTGTCCAACTACGAGTTCACAATCAAATACCGGGCCGGACGCTCCAATACCAACGCGGACGCCCTGTCCAGGATGCCCAACCTGCCGGACGAAGGAGAAGATCCGGAGGGACTGGAAGAAGTTGAACTCCCTGCGTTCCACCGTCATGGGACTATCCAGTATTCCCACCGGGTAAGGAGTAAGCAGGCTGCTACGTTGAACCCCTTACCTCACTACAACTGGGCGGAAACGCAAGACAGCGACCCTGCCGTCCGACTGGTGAAGGAGATGCTGACTCGCCCGGAGGCTTGCCTTGAACCAGACGCTCCGGAGGAAGCCAAACAACTATGGGCAGAGAAGAGTCGACTGTTCCTTTACAAGGGGAAGTTGTGCCGCAGAATGGTTAACTCCCGGACGCATGAACTACTCTGGCAAGTAGTGGTGCCACGAAGAGACGCAGCCATGGTGATGGAGGCATACCACGACGGAGCTGGACACTTCGGGTGGAAGAAGCTGGAGTTCCTGCTGCGCGAGCGATTCCACTGGGTAGGCATGAGGGGAACCATTGAGAAGTGGTGCAGAGACTGTGGCCCGTGCAACCTGAGAAGGAAGGACCGTGCCAGCCAGAAGACTCCCCTGCAGTCCATCGTCACCCGGCAACCGTTGGAACTGGTAGCCTTGAATCATGTAAAACTGACCCCAAGCAGAAGTGGCTACGTCTACGCGTTAACCATCGTGGATCATTACTCCCGGTTCTTGGTTGTCGTCCCCGTCAAGGACTTAACGGCTCAAACAGCAGCTAGAGCCTTCCAGCAGCACTTCTGCCGTCCACACGGGTACCCGGACCAAGTGCTGACGGATCAGGGACCTGCCTTTGAAGCGGAGGTCTTCCAAGAATTCTGCACTCTGTATGGCTGCCGGAAGATAAGGACGACACCCTATCATCCGCAAACTAATGGACTTTGTCAGAAAATGAACCAGGTGGTGATAGATCTTCTAAAAACATTGCCCCTGGAAGAACGCAGTCTGTGGCCCGAGAGGTTGCCCGACCTAGTGGACCTATACAACCACATCCCGGTAGGTTCCACTAACTGTACCCCGGCTTACCTGATGAGGGCAAGACCTGGTAAGCTACCTGTTGACCTGGAGATGGGAGTCCTGACACCCGAAGACACTTCACCAGAAGCAGACTGGGACACAGAGAGGCAGCAGCAGTACCGGAGAGTACAGGAGAGCGTGGAGCGAAGTCTCTGTCAGGCTAGGGAAAGACAAGAGAAAACTTACAACCAGTATGCTCCCGCTGTTCCCCTGGTACCCGGAGAGCAGGTCTTGAAGAGGAAGAGACGGCTCCACAAGTTGGACGACCAGTGGGAGAAGGACCCGTACACCGTACTGCCCTCAAGCCACGAGAACCCGAAGGTTTGTACCATCAGTAAAGACGGAGGGGAAACCACAGCCATTGTATCCCGGGACCACCTGAAGAAGTGTCCCGAACAACTGAGGAACCCTGAAGAGGAACAAGAAGACCATCGACCCGTAGAGGAAAGGGAAGATATGGTTAGTACTGTGCTCGGGGACTTCCCTCGGTCTTGGACTCAAGTCAATGGTGCAGTTGTGCTACCCGTACTCACCTTCCTCCAACCAGCATCCCAAGCACCTACGGAGCAACAGGTAGAGCTGGAAGAACAGCCGGTCCAGGAGGCAGAAGACCCCACACCCGCAGACCAGGAGGATCAACCCTCTGCTTGCAGTGAGCCTGCCATATCCCTAGTGAGCCAAAGAGCCGGTAGACAGCTGCCCAGTTTACCCTTGATAGCTCCTACACCCTGTAGTTCAGGGCTAGACAGTCAGCTCCGTAGGTCCACTAGGGCCACTAGAGGCCAGTTACCCGCACGTTGGAGGATTTGAAGTGTATAAATTGTTTTATTTATGTTTACCTGTGTATTGTTGCTTGTGTATAATTTTGTGTTTCTAGTTATTTGTAGGAGTCCTTGGTGGATTTACCGGGAATCCTTTGTACATAGTTGGAGCGTAACCCAGGACGGACTAAAGACTGTTAAGGACTCGGGGCAAGACAAACCCCTACCTGGTTACGTCTCCCTGTTTTGGTGAAATGGACACCTTGCTTTTCTTCAAAGACTACACCCGGTTACGGACATGCCGTGACCACCTTTATGTGTTTCTTCTTATTGTACTATTATTGTTGTTATATCTTGTTATGTTTTTCTAAAATATGTTTAGTCCCGGAGTACTAAATTTTACTAGGGGGGAATGTGGCACCCCAGGGGTCTGGTTTCCACAGTAATGTAATGTTATGTCTGAGAGCAGGTGGGAGGTCCTTTGGTCAGGGATCCTGTGCATGCCACACCTCCTGCCCAGTCTTGGGAGGGGAAGAACTTCCCCTATATAAACCCGGGGCTGAGGCAGGGTTAGGAGTCAAGGAGAGTAGAGACGAGAAACAGTCATAGGAAGAAACAGCAGAAGCTCAGTGGGAGCAATACTACTACGAGTCAGGGGCTGGCAGCTGCAGAGCTCGCCCTGACTGAGAAGCTTTCTTACCGGACCCGGCGTCCGAGGCTGTGGGGACTAACTCTTACCCAGCAGCAGAAGCCGACCGGCAGGGGATTTCAGGTCCTCAGGCCCAGAAACCCGAAGGCAAGGTCACACGCGTGGGACCAGCACCGCCATCGTGGAGCGGAAGCCATTAGAAGGCACCGAGTCACCGGCCATACGGGTGAGCACCACACGGCACACTCAGGGACGTGGGCTACTTATATCCGCTTCTAGCAAGGTAGCCAGAAGAGTACAGTCAGTTTGGGAGGCCTACAACTCCGCCTGGCCAGGGGAGATCCCATCTGCTCAAGGACTGACCAGGCCCCGTTCGCTAGCAAGTACTCCGGGAGGGTCTATCGTTGTTACCAGTAAAGACCCTGAATTACACCGCACCGTCTCTGAGTGGTTCCTGCTACCCCCATCTTCCACGTCGGCTGCCCTGAGGCCATACCCCTCCCGTTGGGGGTTATACTATCACGCACAATTATACACCGGCCTCAGCGGTCTGCCCTGCAGCGGCAGCTCCATAGCTGCAAATCAACGGGTGGCGTAGTCGACACTCAAATAACACCTATCAAGACTGCCACACACTGAGTTTGACTCCCTGGGCACGGACCGGGTCCCCGCCACTCGGAGACTACAACCCTCATCTGATCCGGTTCCGGGTAAGCCCCCGTGCGCGAGACGCTACGCGACATAGCAGGCCCAGGGGCGCGTCACAGTACCCCTGTGGCGACTGAACCCTCAGGGGCGCCACATTACCACTCTTCCACTCAACTGTCGCCTTTTCAATTCCTCCATCAGTCTCTGCACCAATCGCCCACACACATCCATACAGCCACCTTGCACCAGCCTGTGTCTCTGCACCCCACAAATTTTCCCAGGGGTGCCAGAAGTAGTAGTTCTGCATCTGCAGAAACCCCCCCCCAATGAAATTAACCCCCAGCAGCCCATCAGCACATTGGTTACTCCAACAGCTGCTGAGCACAGCTTTGTGAGGTGAACAGAGATTCTTTAACCCCTGTACTTCCATGCACTGGTGACCACTGGTTAACGCTCTAGTGGCAGTTTCCCTGTGGCCCCTTCCCACAGAGTCAGACGTGGCAGGTGTAAACGCTATGGGTCCAGCTCCTCATCTTCTGGTTCATCATATCACCACCATGGGCACCATTATTCAGGTCAGCGCACCAAGCGCTTCACGCATTTGCGTCCGAGGTGTAAATCCTACAGGAGGTGTATGTAACTTATTGAGAAAGGGGCAAAGTGATTATTCCAGCTCTTTATCTGCCCTGAAGGCTTTATTGGAACAGTTTTCTCAGCCGACTAGTACTGTAATCCCTGAAGGTAAAGTTGTATGTCCCTTAGCTAGCGTAAAGATTCCTTTTCTGTGGGATTAGTCCCCTAGGGTCTCAACTAGATGACAAGATTAGGAAAAAAAATTGGAACAATAGCTATAGTGACATTTGGTCATTAGTATTGGTGGATCAACACACAGTTGATAAGGATAGGAGACCAGTTGATAGACCTTTTGATAGAAGCAAGTAAAAGTCTTCAAAAGTCATGATTAATTGGTTACAGGCTTTCACTGTTTTATGTACGTTATAGGACAGAAGCACTTGGAACGAAGTTCTGAGTTATTTATATATCAAGATATGATATATAATTCTTATAAAGCACATGGCAGTACTGCTTGGTGGCGCTATGATGATGAGTTCCGGACGTGGCAGGCCTTGCAACCTAAAATGGGTTGGGGGGGTCAAAGTCTGGCACCCTGCTGTGCACAGGTACCACAGGACCCAGGGTGCATGGACGGACTTCTCCACAAGAGGCCCTCACTACATACAAACACCTCCACCCTTCCACCTCATACCAGCAGAGGGAGCCCGTTAGGGATATATATATGGAGGGTGGAGCCAGGCAGAGTTGGAGTCAGTCAAACAGAGTCAGAGAGTCTGAGAGAGTGCTGACACTGAGAGCAGCGAAGATGCAGCGCGTCTGCTGCTGAGTTCTGAGGGCCCCGAGTGTGGCCGAAGGCAAGAGGAGAAAAGAGAGAGGAGTTGAGGGGGCAGAGGAGCATCATAGGCTCACCCCGATATACAAACCGGACACCGGGTCCGCACCTACAGGGTCCCTTTATACCCAGTAGGGATCACCGGCATTCCAGGAGGACTACAAGTCCCTGGCCGACCTGAAGCTAGACCCATTACAGGACCAGGAACCACGAAGGCCCCGACGCCCAGGGATAGTGGTTGCTAACAGAGGGTCCTACTACCGAGCGACAGGTGAAGGAACAGCACGACACATAAGCTAGGCCCAGTTGCAGGCTGGCCAGGAGCATACAGAGAGGCAGACACGGACCAGCATCTCCACCATCAAACTCCACACTGCCCCGGGGGCCCGCTCCACCTGTGGGGAGCAGAAACATCCCAGCTGCCATCCCATCACCCCCCGGAGATCTGCAGCAGCGCTGGTAATCCTTACCAGGTACCACAGGTGGGGTCACAAACTATTTATTTTATTTTTATCTCTATCCAAGTTCCAATCCCCTTTTTGGTTGACAGCCCTGGGCCACGGACCGGGCCAGCCACTGTGACATACCCCCCCCCAGCATCCATAGGCCCGGCTGCCGACTACCCCATTGCCCTGGGGGTACGTCAGCTTCTGGCGTCACGAACAGTATTTCGTGCCCGTTGCCACCGGGTACTGTGCGCCTTAAAAGACTGTAACAGTCTCTGGTGAAGATTTCCCGCCATTCCCGAGGTTTCCCGCCATTATCCGCCATTTTCCTGTCGCCGCGCGGGAAGAAGAGGGGCTTAACCGCGGGAATCGGAGAGGCGTAGCCGCTGGAAGCATGCGAAGCCCAGGCCCCGCCTCGCACCTTGATGGAGAAGGAGACCGTTGTCAAGCGCACACTCTGACGTCAGCCGCGAGGGAGACGCAAGGTCCTGGAAGGAGACCGTCGTCTGCGGAGATGCGGCCTACCAGATTAAAAGAAGCAGGAGGTAGGCTACGGTTCACTAGGGGGGCGCATCCATGACTGACGACCAGCAAGCCGCTGGAGCACCGGTTACCGCTCCTGATGCTCAACTTGCGCCCAGCACTGCACAGGCCGGAGAGGCCGCCCCACCAGCAGGGGTCGTGACTACGTTGATACCCATGGCCCTGCCGTATATCCCTGGAGCGAAATGGCTTCCCCAGTATGATGGCAAACCAGACACCCTGTCTGGGTTCAAGAGAAAAATATGCGGTGTACTGGACATGTATTCTATGACTGGTAAACAGAGAGCCGCTATTGTGCTGGGACAATTGACTGGTGCTGCAGAGCGAGAAATTGAAACCTGGCCAGCCGCAGATCCATTATCTTTAAGAGACTGCAAACTGTCTTTGAAAACTGCACTGAGACAGATCTTCGGATGAGGTTCTACCACTGTACCTAGAAACCGGAGGACAGTATCCGGGACTATGCCTGGCATCTACAAGAAGCCTTGCGGGCCCTGAAACAGTTTATTCCAGCCAGCATACAAGATGAGAATAAAATGCTGACGGAACAGTTCATCCGGGGGTTGAGGTCCCAGGAGGAGAGCAGAACTGTACGGTGGTGGGCTTTAGATCATCCAGACGCCACCTTTGACACCCTGAAGGACATGGCTATTAAGGGTCTACAGCCCCTGGAAACATCAGGGACTGCTATCCAGCGTTGCCAGGGTGGGGCCACCCCAGTGCCCGCAGCACCCACTGATCCTTCATTGACGGCTGAAACAAAGATGCAAACAGTGCCCCCTAGTGAGCTGGACAACCTGCGCTCTGAAGTGCGTCAGCTGAGTAAAACCCTGGCCACTGTCCTGAGCACCCTGCAGCTACAGATGGAGCCTGAGCCGGAAGGAAGGATCCTACTCGCCGACAGTCCTGAGGATGTCCCCTGGATGAGGAGAAGAAGGAGGACAACGCCACCCTGTAGGAGGACAACGCCACCCCGTGGGAGGACCAACGACCAACGTCGCCCTCCAGGAGACTTCATCTGCTACCGTTGCCACAAGGCAGGCCACACAGCGCGGAACTGTCCTTTAAACGGGCAAACCCTGGGGCCGAGGGCCGACACCCAGGAGTAAATCAACCAGGCCCATCAAGCTGGTACCACCGATTCGTAGGAGGAAGGCCTTTCCTGTCCATCATGCTGGACGGTATAGCAACACCTGCATTACTGGACACCGGCTCACAGGTAACCATCATACCTGATGTCCTCTTCAAAAGGTACTGGTCCGTAGATGAACTCCAGCCGCCAGCCCTGAAACTCTCTGTGTATGCCTCTAACGGCCTTCCTCTTAACCTAGTAGGGGTTAAGGACGTGACAGTGAAGGTGGGGAGAGTGGAACTAAAGGACCAAGGACTGATTGTAGTGGAATCTAACCCTGGTGATACAGACTTGTATATGATACTTGGTACAAATATTGTTGGTAACTGTTTGGGAGAAGTGTTGTTTTTACTCCAACAGATTGCTGACACTGCCAAACCAGGGCAAAGGAAGGTGCTCCAGAGAGAGATTCGAGTCCTCCTGTACCAGCAACAGGTAAAGCTAACAGGTGGTGAGATTGGTAATGTACGGGTGACAGACCCGATACCCATTGTGATTCCCCCAATGAGTGAGATGCTGATTTGGTGTAGGGCAGCAATAGGTCTCAAGGGACAGAACTACCAGGCGGTAGTGGAGCCCATTAGCTCAGAGCACAGACCTACACTCCTAACTGCTAGAGGGGTAGTTGATATACGCAATGGGAGGGTACCCATACGTCTCCTAAATTGTGGGGAGGAGGAAGTTAAATTACCAAGATACGCCACTGTTGCCAGATTGTATACTGTGAATGATGATGCCATACACACAGTGGAATCCTTGACCCCACCAGATACAGTGGAGGACAATGACTCCGAAGCTCAGCTGGAGGATTGGTGTCAACCGCTCCATGTTGGGACTGACGCCACTCCTGTCCATCAAAAACACGGTGTTTACAGAGTGGTTTAGTAAGCACCCACTTGATTTTAGTAGGGTCAAAGGGGTACAACACCACATACCCACCGGTAACCATCCACCTATTAAGGAGCGTTACAGACCCGTACCACCAGCACATTATCAGTAGTGTTGAGCCACCCCCGTAGTGTTCGAGTTCGGTTCGGTTCGTCGAACACCCGTGTGTTCGCCGAACTGTTCGTCGAACTGTTCGTCGAACACCTTCGAACACCGTTAAAACCAATGGCAGGCAAACAAAAACACATAGAAACACATAGAAAACACCTTCAAAGGTGTCCAAAAGCTGACAAACTGCTCAGAAGACACAACTAACACATGGAAAAGTGACAAGTACATATAGTCATGCGAAAAGAAAAGAGGTGGAGGAGTAAAAGGAGGGGGAGACACAGATATAGGCATGTCATGCCCTTCTAAAATCCAAAAAGTGAGAAGCCGAGACGGCCAGTCCGCTCCTGCCCGTGCCACCTCCGTGTCGCCGGGTTTGTGCCAGAGCCGCGGTGAACCCTGACGGCCAGCCCCCCTCTCCCAATACTGGTGCCTGTCCGCTGGTGGGTCGAGAGAGCCCCCCTGTGGTGGAGGCAGCTCTAAGCTTTTTAATTTAAATTGTCCCTCTAATTTAAATGAATACACTTTAAATCCATTTACAAGGATCTATTGGAGGGCAAGTCTCATGCCAGCAGCCGCGTAATTCCAGCTCCAGTAGCGTCCACTAAAGCTGCTGCAGTTAAAAAGCTTTTATAAGGATCGAGCTCGGCTGTCCACCGCAAGGCATCCTAGTGCCAGTCCCAGCCCCTATGCCTTGGGGTGCCTCCTGATGCTCTTCACTAAGTAACCCGTGGTCCCGAAGCATTTCCTTTGAAAAAATTAAGTGTCCAAACTACAGGTGGTGTAGCTTGCTTAACAGCCGGGATAATCCGCTGACTAGCAGACACTGCTACTAGGCACAAAGTATTTCCTGGGCTAGATGCAGTTAAAAATTTGTAAGTAGATACTCTCGTTGGATGCTGAGAAAGCATTCCATAGAGTCTCCTGGCACGCCATATATGATTCTCTTAAAAAGCTTGGGGTAGGGGTCTAGGGGACCCTTTTATAGCCAAAATCACGGCCCTGTATCACAATACGTCACCTAGGCTGAAGATAAATGGAACTGTAGCACCGAGGGCTCGGTTGCTACAGACGTATTGCACCTCACCCAGAGGTGTGATATCTCACTCTCAGATAAGGATGGAGTGTGGATCAGGACCCGACACCTGCATGCATTACACCACATTGCCGTGGGGCAGGGCGACCAATATGCCCCTGAAATGGGCACGACAGTCCCTGTCCCTGGCTGGAGTGGGGGGAGGGAACACTGAGGAAGGGGAACCCTGCAGTGCAGGAGCAGGGAGGAAGCAGTTGATGGGTGCATTGAGAAGGGAGTATAAAAGGTGGGCACCATCTTAGTTCAGTGCAGAGAAGTCTGAGCAGAAGTGGCAGGGAGCAGGGGCTCTGCATGAGCTCTGCTCCGGAGGCGGGCCTAGTAACAGAGGCCCAGGCCTGCAAGAGGGAGAAGGAAGGAAGAGGAGCGGAGAAGGCTCCAGGAACGAGGAATGAAGGGATCCCAGGGGTGCGGACGGGCGAGTCGCCACCGCACGCCCGAATCCACCTGCGTGGAGGGGTCAGGCCAAAGAGGGAGACCAGTCCCCGAACTAGTGGAGGCAGGAAACGACCCTCAGCTAGAAACCAGAGGCTCTGACATTTTATGTGGCGCAGCCCCTTGCTCCACCCGCTAGGAAGGCACCACATAGGGTCAGGGAAACTGGCGCCAAGTTTACCAAGAGGAGGCCCGAGGCAGCCGGACAGAAGTGTTGGTAAGAAAGGCCAGACAAAGGACACACAAAGGGGGTCCTGTGAAGCGCTCCAAAGTTATCTGGGAGTTGTCTGAGCCCCTCACCTGGTGAGCACAGTACGACGTGGGCAGCCGTTACCTGCAGACGTGGTCTGGATAATAAGAACTGTGAGTAAAGGCCCTGAACTGCATCACTGACTCCGTGTCGTTACTGCTGCTGCCCTGCACCATCACCCCCATCCTCCGCATACACTGCCCTGAGGCTATACTCCTCCCGTGGGGAGTTATGCTACGCTCTGCTGCACCCACAACACCAGCCTTAGCGGTCTGCCCTGTAGCGGCGGTTCACTCTGACCGCAATCCACGGGTGGCGTAGTCAGACATTTAAACATCAAAACCACATAAATAGTTCCGCCACTGGTTTGACCGCCCTGAGCCACGGAACCGGATCGCCGCCACGAAGACTACAACCACCAGCATCCACCAAAAAGGGTCCGGCTCCGGGTGTCCCAAGGCCCAGGGGGTGCGTCAGAACATTTTCATCACCTTTCACAATCACCAATGGGACAAGGCAGGGATGTCCTCTGTCCCCTCTCTTATACATCCTAGTGACGGAGCACCTGCTCTCATCAATTCGCCATAACCCCAATATTAGGTGGATTGAGGTGGGAGGCACCGAGTACAAGTGCTCTCTATTTGCTGATGATGTCCTAGTATATATCACTCAATCACATATATCCATCCCTGCTGTTATGGCTGAAATAGATCACTTTGTTACATGGTAAAATTTTAAAATCAATGCAGCGAAGTCTGAGGCCCTCGATGTCTCCCTCCCTAAATCCATATAGGATTCCATCCAGTCCAACTTTCCCTTTGCCTGGCCCTCACAGGGTATCAAATACTTAGGAATTCCTATTCATAGAGACCTCTCCCATCTATGTTATCATAATTTTGGGCCCTTTATTGAACAATTCCATACAGACCACGGTTGGCAAGTTAGAACTGTAAGATTCACTACGTGAACCACTGGTGTTTTGTGGAAAAGCACATGTACACCGCGTTCCAAATTATTATGCAAAAAGTGTTTAGGAGTGATAAGGGAAGAATTTGTTTGTTTGTCAGTTAAACTCATTGATGGTGATGTGTGTCAGGGCTCTTTATATCACTGTAAGCAATTGCAGACACCTGTGCTAATTAGTTTGGCAGGTGTGTCCAATGAAAGGCAAGACTACTTAAGAAGGCTCTCTCACATTATTAAGCAGCCTACATTTTCTGCCAAAATGGGAAAGAAAAAGGATGTGTCGGCTGCTGAGAAGCAACAAATTGTGGAGTGTTTAGGTCAAGGCATGACTACAATCAACATTGTGCGATGATCAGGATGAAGTGTCTTGGCAATCAAGAAGTATGTAGCTGATTCACAGTACACACGTGTGCGTGCTGATAAGGGCAAATTGAGGACTCTTTCCTACAGGCAATTACGTCAGGTTGAAACAGCAGCGGCAAAAAAGACTTGTCATAGCAGCAGACAAGTTTTTGAAGCTGCTTGTGCCTCCAACGTCCCCCGAACAACAAGATGCAGGGTCCTTCAGAGGTTTGCAGCTGTGCATATGCCATCCTGTCGACCTCCTCTATCCACTTCACACAAGCAGAAACGGCTCCAGTGGGCCACACATTACATGAAGACTGATTTCAAAACTGTTTTGTTCACGGATGAGTGCCGTGCAGCGCTCGATGGTCCAGATGAATGGAGTGGAGGATGGCTGGTTGATGGAGACCCCACGCAAACACGGCTACAGCGCCAACAAGGAGGAGGTGGAGTAATGTTTTGGGCTGGAATCATGGGGAGAGAGATTGTCGGCCCCTTTAGGATCCCTGAAGGCGCTAAAGATGAACTCCATAATGTATGTGGATTTTCTCAAACAGCACTTCCTGCCATGGTTCAAGAAGAAGAACCGTGTATTTCACAGCAAGATCATTTTTCTGCATGATAATGCACCATCTCATGCTGCACATAAAACATCTGCATCTCTGGCTGATATGGGCATAAAAGGGGACAAACTTATGGTGTGACCCCCATGCTCCCCTGACCTCTACCCCATTCAGAACCTTTGGAGCATCATTAAAAGGAGTGTCTATGATGGCGGGAGGCAGTTCACATCTAAGCAACAGCTCTGGGAGGGTATTCTGTCCTCATGCAAAACAATTGAAGCAGAAACCATCCAAAACCTGACAAATTCAATGGACGAGAGAGTTCAGAAGCTCCTTTCGAACAAGGGGTCCTATGTGAAAATGTAACATCACCTAGAATAAAGTTTTGAGTTGAAAACTGTTTGATTTCAGTTTCTAACAACCTGCTAATGCTTATAATTTCAAAAATGACCATTTTTTTGGTCTTTATTAAAATGAAAAGGTTGATCGAAAAGTTTGGGGGATCTAAGAGTGTGGCAACCCAGTAGTCATGATTACTTCGAATTCTGACAATATGAGGGTCATGCTGCAGGTAGTGCAGCAAGAAGGCACTTATGTGTCTTGCGCATCTCGGAGCCCCAAAATTATTTTCCGGGCTAGATGCAGCTAAAAATTATTTTTAATTTTAAATCTGGTGAAGCTTATTATAGATGGCCTAATAGGATCAGTGCTGCACACTGCTACAAAGCCCAAATTATTTTCCAGTCAAGATACAGATAAACATGATTAGTAATTTGAAAGCTTAAAACGGTTGGTAGGGTGATTTTAACCAATCATCAAGCTTTTACTCTCCCCAGGATGACACAGGGGTAGAAAAGTCGTTTCGGATCCATGATTTGTTCATCTTTATGAACGTGAGTCTGTCTACATTATCAGTGGAGAGCCGCGTGCGCTTATCTGTCAGCACACCACCAGCAGCGCTGAACACACGTTCAGACAGAACGCTGGCTGCGGGGCATGACAAGATCTCCAAGGCGTAAGTGGCTCGCTCCGGCCATTTATCCAGATTGGAAGCCCAAAAAGAGCAAGGGTCCAGTGACACAGTCGTGGCTTCAATGTTTACTTGGAGATACTCCTGTACCATCGTCTCTAGGCGTTGACTATGTGTCAGACTTCTTGTCTCCTGTGGCCTTGCAAAGGATGGGCTAAAAAAGTGGTGAAATGATTCCGCAAAATTGATGTTACCAGCAGATACTGTGGTTCTGTTACGGTTTGAGTGCTGAACACTTGACGGTCCCACGGTTGGCAAGTTGGAACTGTGAGATTCACTACGTGCACCACTGGTATTTTGTGGAAAAGCACATGTAAGATTCTGCAACAGTCTCTGCTGATACTCCTGCATGCGTGCATCCCTTTCTATGGCAGGAATAATTTCTGCAAATTTACTTTTGTACCGGGGATCTAACAGTGTGGCAACCCAGTAGTCCGGATTATTTCTAATTCTCACAATTCGAGGGTCATGTTGCAGGTAGTGCAGCAAGAAGGCACTCATGTGTGTTGCGCATCCAGGAGCACCAAGTCCCTGTTGTGTTGGTGGCGAGGTAGCAATCATGCTTCCTTCCTCTGTCCTCTCCCCCCAACCTCGCACAACAGAAATGTGATCAAGGTCTCCCTCATCTGATGAGTCTTCCATCAGTTCGTCCTCCACTTCTTCCTGGGCTCCTGCACCTTCCTCACTAGTTTGGCTGCTACCATGCGCCCTGGTAAAATCATCTCCCCCACCCTCACATGCCTGCCGCCTTGGTGCTGCCGACCGTCTGGACCTTGCAGATGTTAGCCCTTCCGCATACAACTCCTCCTCCTCTACTTCCTCCACCTCCTCTTGTGCCACCACCTGACTCCGAATTCTGTTTAACATGTGCTCCAGCATGTAAATCACCGGAATAGTCATGCTGATAATGGCATCGTCAGCACTAAACATCTTCGTCGCCATTTCAAAACTGTGCAGAAGGGTGCATAGGTCCCTGATCTGAGACCACTCCTCCAGCGTGATTTGCCCCACCTCTGAATCTCGTTGGCCCAGGCTATACGTCAGAACGTATTGCACCAGGGCTTGTCGGTGCTGCCACAGTCGCTGCAACATGTGCAGAGTTGAATTCCACCGGGTAGGCACATCGCATTTTAGCCGGTGAAGTGGCAGGCCCAACGACTTCTGTAGAGATGTAAGTCGCTGAGCTGCGGGATGTGAACGGCGGAAGTGAGCACACAGCGACCGTGCCCTCTGCAGAAGGCCATCTAGTCTGGGATAGTGGGCTAAAAATTGCTGGACAACCAGGTTCAACACGTGAGCCATACAAGGCACGTGTGTGACATTGCCCCGGCGAAGGGCCGCACCCAGGTTTGCAGCATTGTCGCACACGGCCTTCCCTGGTTTCAGGTCCAGTGGAGACAACCATTCATGAAATTGGTTCTCCAGAGCTGACCACAACTCCTCAGCTGTGTGACTCACATTTCCCAGACATTTCAATGTAAAAACCGCCTGATGACGTTGAGCCCTACTGCCAGCATAGTAAGGAGGTGTGCAGGATCCCTTCTGCGCAGTTAGAAAGCTTGTGGCATGACCAGACAGGCTTTGGGTGCAGGTGGAAGACCGAGAGGAGGTTGAGGAGGCAGAAGCAGTGGAGGAAAAATGACATAAAGAGGATTGACGCACAACTCGTGGGGACGGCAAGACTTGGACAGCAGCCCCTTGTCCTGCTGTCACCATAGTTACCCAGTGCCCAGTCAGCGACATGTAACGCCCCTGTCCATGCCTACTCGTCCAAGTGTCTGTGGTGAAATGCACCCTGTCACACACAGAGTTTCTCAAAGAAGCGGTGATGTTGTGTGCGACATGCTGGTGGAGCGCAGGCACACCTTTCTTTGAGAAGTAGTGCCGACTGGGCATCTGGTACTGGGGCACTGCGACGGACATAAGGTCTCGAAAATCCTCTGTGTCCACCAGGCGGAAAGGCAGCATTTCTGTAGCCAAGAGCTTGCAGATGGTGAAATTCAACCTCTTAGCTTTCTCATGGCTAGGAGGAAATGGTCTTTTACTTGTCCACATCTGAGGGACCGAGGGCTGGCTATTGTGCTTAGACGGGGTTGATAAGGGTGTCCCCGGCAAACTGCCGGTCTGTGAGGAAGATGCAGGCGGACATGTTAGGTTGCCTTGATCCAAAGGTGGTGCTATCGATGTCGGACAGCGCTCAAGACCAGCTGGTGTTACCACCTCCAAAGAAAATGATGACCTGCCAATCACGCTGGCTGTTGCGGGTAAAGAGGTGGCAGGTCTGCGCCCCAAAACAGGTGTGACTGCTGTCCCCCCAGTCACAGAGGATGAAGAGGCCGCGGATGCACAAGATATGGCAAACGGTGGTTGGCCCGGCCGGCTAGGCCGCATTGTAGCACACTGAGCTTCCCACTGCAACTTATGCTTCATGTCCATGTGCCGGTTCATGCATGAAGTACTCAAACTATGTATTTTTTGGCCTCTACTTAGCTTTTGCTGACAAATGTTACAGATAACACGAGTTGGGTCATCTTTATCGATCTGAAAAAATGCCCAGGCTATGCAAGGCTTAGCACCCATGCGACCTGAAGAGCCACCACGACTTGTGGTGAGAGGCAGAGTTGTGTTTGAGGATGCAGTTGTTGACGTGCTTCCAGTACTACGTCTCTGTCCAGGAAGGCGCAACCTGACCTCGTCGTCACTAGCATCTTCCTCCACCTCCTCTGCTGACCTCATCTCTTGGCTGACTGTGGGTTGACAGTAAGTGGGATCTCCGACCTCATCATCATCACCCTGTGCGTTATCACACCCGTCGTCCTCAGAGCCAACCTGTTCTTGCCCTGACAAAAAACTAAAGTTGTCGCTCCAATCAGGTATTTGAGTCTTATCATCGTCTTCCTCATTGTGTCCACCAACAGGAGTTACAGTTTGGGAATGAGGGTCTACATTATGGTCAGAACCTTCTGCGTCTGGTCCTGGATCCGACTCATAAAGATTCTGGGCATCAGTGCAGATCATTTCCTCGTCTGGATTCACAGAAGCGCTGGAGTCGACCTCTGATTCCCAGGCTATAGTATGAGTAAACAGCTCTGCAGACTCAACCATCTGTTCTACCTCATACTCAGACGGGCAGCTGGAGATTTGGGAGCTGTGAGGAAGCAAGTGCGATTTGGGTGACACCTTTGAGGACTGGAGTATTTGTGATGTTGAAGTTGATGTGGAGGAGAGCCCACTTAAAGGAGCACTTGATATCCGTTGAAGCACCTGCTGTTTTTGTGCCTCATCTCGAATTTGTAGCGATTGGCGTGGCCGTAAGAAAGGGATCTTATCACATTGTCCGCTAAAAGAAGTAGACATTTTAGTTTGGCTGGAAGATGGTCTTTCTTCTGCACCTACCCCACGGACACAACCTTTTTTCCCCTTCCCAACACGCCTATTCCCCTTTCCACCAGCAGCAGGCCTTTTTCCACTCATTTTGGTGGTTAACTAATTCACAACTCTGGAGTTGTTTGCACAAAAAAACAATGGATGGTAACCGAGCAGAGCTGAGTGGCCAAACTGTGGTATTAGGCCAAAACTATTGGCTGGGCTAGATGCAGAAAAAAATTATTTTTAATTTGCAACCTGATGGAGGTCAGTATAGATGGACTAATAGACCAAGTCCCACACACCGCTAGAAGCCCAAATATTTTTTCAGAGCTAGATGCAGAAAATTTTTTTATTCAATTTGCAACCTGATGGAGGTCAGTATAGATGGACTAATAGACCAAGTCCCACACACTGCTAGAAGCCCAAATATTTTTTCAGAGCTAGATGCAGAAAAAAAATATTTTTAATTTGCAACCTGATGGAGGTCAGTATAGATCGACTAATAGAACAAGTCCCACACGCTGCTAGAAGCCCAAATATTTTTTCAGAGATAAATGAAGAAAAAAATTATTTTTAATTTGCAACCTGATGGAGGTCAGTATAGATGGACTAATAGACCAAGTCCCACACACTGCTAGAAGCCCAAATATTTTTTCAGAGCTAGATGCAGAAAAAAATTATTTTTAATTTGCAACCTGATGGAGGTCAGTATAGATGGACTAATAGAACAAGTCCCACACGCTGCTAGAAGCCCAAATATTTTTTCAGAGATAAATGAAGAAAAAAATTATTTTTAATTTGCAACCTGATGGAGGTCAGTATAGATGGACTAATAGACCAAGTCCCACACACTGCTAGAAGCCCAAATATTTTTTCAGAGCTAGATGCAGAAAAAAATTATTTTTAATTTGCAACCTGATGGAGGTCAGTATAGATGGACTAATAGAACAAGTCCCACACGCTGCTAGAAGCCCAAATATTTTTTCAGAGATAAATGAAGAAAAAAATTATTTTTAATTTGCAACCTGATGGAGGTCAGTATAGATGGACTAATAGACCAAGTCCCACACACTGCTAGAAGCCCAAATATTTTTTCAGAGCTAGATGCAGAAAAAAATTATTTTTAATTTGCAACCTGATGGAGGTCAGTATAGATGGACTAATAGAACAAGTCCCACACGCTGCTAGAAGCCCAAATATTTTTTCAGAGATAAATGAAGAAAAAAATTATTTTTAATTTGCAACCTGATGGAGGTCAGTATAGATGGACTAATAGACCAAGTCCCACACACTGCTAGAAGCCCAAATATTTTTTCAGAGCTAGATGCAGAAAAAAATTATTTTTAATTTGCAACCTGATGGAGGTCAGTATAGATGGACTAATAGACCAAGTCCCACACACCGCTAGAAGCCCAAATATTTTTTCAGAGCTAGATGCAGAAAAAAATGATATTCAATTTGCAACCTGCTGGAGGTCAGTATAGAAGGACTAATAGAACAAGTCCCACACACTGCTAGAAGCCCAAATATTTTTTCAGAGCTAGATGCAGAAAAAAATTATATTCAGTTTGCAACCTGATGGAGATCAGTATAGATGGACTAATAGAATGATGCTATGCCCAAAAGATTTTACTTCACTAGGTGCAGTAAAAAAATTGGTATTCTATACACAGGTGGTATATCTTGCAACACAGATAGGCTACTCCACTGACTAACACACTCTGCAATAGGCCAAAAAGGATTAGCTTTGCTAGATTCAGCCAAATGCTGTGAAAAAAACTTGCACAGCACTGGCACAGACCTGCCTGGCAAAAACTGATAGGAACTGATGTAACCTAGTCCTGAAAAGGACTCCAATTACAATTAGTCTTTACTCCCACAATCTATCTATTTAAGAGCACAGACCTGCCTGATAAAAGTCGTAGGAAATGCTGTAACCTAGTCCTTAAAAGGACTGCAATCACAACTATTCCCTACTCCCAAGCTATCTGTATATTTGTGCGAAAATTGGCTTGAAATTAACAAGGTATAGCGCACACAGCAACAGCGGTGCCGTCTAACACGCAGCTGCAGCAGTGAGAAAATGGTGGCGACGGGGAAAATGGCTTGGTCTTATAGGGCAAGGACATGTGACATACACTGCCAATGACACATGCCCTTGCTTGTGTGAAAAAAAGCACTTCGCTCCGTGTGTGCGCTGCTGATAGGCTGACAGATTGCACCTCCCCACTGCAAATGCGGGAAAGAGAAAAAAAAATGGAGATCTTCATTGTTCCTGCAGAGATCCATCCCCTGCCCCTCCCCCCGCCCCGCTGTACACTCAAACTGCGTATTAACATTAATTTTCATCATTACTGAGAAAAAATCCAGTTATGATTTTGGTGCACGAACAGTTATCGAACATAACCTCGAACAGCCGAATTTTTCTCAAATTGTTCGTGTTCGCCGATCGGCTCGAACACCGCCCAAAACAGCTCGAATTTGAGATTGGCGAACAGTTCGAGTAGAACAACGCTCATCTCTAATTATCAGAAAGCCAAGGAAATGTTACATGACATGAAAAAGGCAAGGGTAGTAAGGGATAGCTGTAGCCCCTGGGCAGCTCCCCTGGTCCTGGTCAGGAAAAAGGATGGTAGCATGAGGATGTGTGTAGATTATAGACAGATTAATCACAAACACATAAAGATGCATACCCTTTGCCTCGTATAGAGGAATCCCTCGCTGCCAATTACTTCTCTACACTGGATCTCACTAGCGGGTACTGGCAAGTCTCTGTTGCTGAGGAAGACGGGGAGAAGACGGCCTTCACCACCCCGATGGGACTGTACGAGTTCAACAGTATGCCGTTTGGACTCTGCAATGCACCCGGAACGTTCCAGAGGCTGATGGAGTGTTGCTTGAGACATCGGAACTTCGAGACAGTGCTGCTGTACCTGGATGATATTATCGTGTACTCGATGACGTATGAGGACCATCTGAAACACCTGGCGGCGGTATTTGAAGCATTGTCCCGGTATGGGATGAAACTAAAGCCTTCTAAATGCCACTTGCTCAAGCAGAAGGTTCAGTACCTGGGGCACGTAGTCAGCTCGGAGGGAGTAGCACCAGACCCGGAGAAGGTCACTGCCATCCAGAAGAGGCCTGAACCGAGAAGCATCAAAGAAGTACGGCAATTCCTGGGACTGGTCGGGTACTGCAGGAGGTTCATAAAGGACTATACCAAAAAGGTAGCATCTCTACAAGACCTCCTGGTAGGACAGTCCAAAAGATGAAAGAGTCCCCCATTCCAGTGGGGCAAAGAACAGGCCGAATCCTTGCAGTAATGAAGGAAATCCTGACTGGTGAAGAAATCCTGGCTTACCCTGACTACAGCCAGCCTTTCCTGCTGTACACCGACGCCAGCAATGAGGGACTGGGAGCTCTGTTGTCCCAGAAACAAAATGTAAGAGAGAAGGTAATTGCGTATGCCAGCAGGAAGCTACGCCCTACCGAGAGGAACCCGGAGAACTACAGTTCCTTCAAGCTGGAGTTCCTGGCCTTGGTCTGGGCTATCACTGAAAGGTTCAAGCATTACCTAGCCTCAATTAAGTTTACAGCTTTTACTGACAACAATCCCTTGACACACCTGGAGACAGCCAGGTTGGAAGCCATGGAACAGCGTTGGGTGGCCAGACTGATAATTTATCAGTTCACCATCAAGTATCGGGCAGGTCACAAGAACACCAATGCCGATGCCCTGTCAAGGATGCCCCACCAGTCAAACACCGAGGATGAAGTGGATGATTTAGAGGAAGTTGAATTACCTGCTTTCCACCGAAGCGGAGTGGTCCATGAGCAACACGTCAGGGAAGGACGCTGAATCCTCTACCCCATCACAGTTGGAAGGAGACCCAGGACAGTGACCCGGTTGTCAGCCTTATCAAAAGACTGATCACCCAGGAAGGTTCTCACCTGGAGAAGGATGCTCCTCCACAAGCCAAGCAACTGTGGAATGAAAGAAGCCGGCTGTTCATCTACAGAGAGAAGCTGTGCAGAAGATATGTCACCCCAAGACCCATGAAATGGTGTGGCAGATTGTTGTACCCAGGACAGATATCCAGATGGTGTTGGAAGCCTACCACGATCAAGCAGGTCACTTTGGCTGGAAGAAACTGGAAACCCTGCTGAAGGACCGGTTCTACTGGGTTGGAATGCGGAGCTCCATAGAAAGGTGGTGCCGGAATTGTGGGCCCTGTAGCCTCAGAAGAAAAGATGACGGCAGCCAGAAAGCACCCTTGCAGTCTACCAAGACAACCCAGCCCCTGGAGATCGTCGCTCTGGATCACATCAAGCTGTCACCCAGCAGGTCAGGCTACTCCTATGCCATGGTGGATCACTATTCCCGGTTCCTGGTGGTAGCCCCTGTCAAGGTCCTGACAGCAGAGACTGCAGCAAGAACGCTCCAAGCATACTTCTGCAGGCCCCATGGATACCCAGACAAAGTGCTGATGGATCAAGGCCCTGCCTTTGAAGCCAAGCTGTTTAAAGAATTCTGCCACCTGTACGGATGCAAAAAGATTCGGACTACGCCGTACCACCCACACACCAATGGTTTGTGTGAGAAAATGAACAACATCATCATAGACCTGCTGAAAACATTACTCTTGGAAGAAAGAAACCAGTGGCCAGACAAACTACTTGACCTGGTAGATCTGTACAATCACATTCCTGAGAGTTCTACAAATTGTACTCCAGTGTACCTCATGAGAGCAGGACCCGGAAAGTTGCCCATGGACCTGGAACTCGGAGTGGTAGAACCGGAAGCAGATATGTCCACTGAAGACTGGGATACAAATCGGCAAGAGCAGTACAGGAGAGTACAGGCCTGTGTCGAAGACAGTCTGAACTGAGTAAGGGAAAGACAGGAAGAACAGTACAATAAACATGCACCAGCAGAACCCTTGGCACCTGGAGAGATAGTGCTAAAGCGGAAGAGAAGAAGTCACAAGCTCGATGACCAGTGGGAAAGAGAGCCCTACACAGTGCGGAACTCCAGATTTGACAACAGTAAAACCTGCCTGATTAGCAAAGATGGAGGAAAAACTACTGCAACAGTCTCAAGAGACCACCTGAAAGTGTGCCCAGGTCTACTGAAGACAACGGAAGAAGAAGTACCTCCTATAGCACCGGAAGAACCCAAGGAAGAAGTGCTTCACACCGTTCTAGGAGATTTCCCTGCGGACTGGCCTCAACTTGATGGAGCAGTGATTATATCCGTACTACACTTCTATCAGCCACAAGAAGAACCTGTGAGCGCTCTGGAAGAACCTGCTCAGGAACAGGAAGAGTCCCCAGTAAGATGGGGATCACCTGTTGAGACAGAGCCTGAAGGCCCAGTGGACAGTGTACTCGCCAGTGCCATAGAGAGATTAAGGCAGTTCTATAATCTACCAGCACGTACACCTACTAGATTAACAGAGAGGGCATGCACAAACACTAGTAACACCTCAGTGCTACGAAGGTCCACACGCTGCAACCAAGGACAAATCCCTGCCAGGTTTAGGGAATAAGCACAAAGTGTCTACCATGTAAATAGTTACCCAGTTGGGTATTGCCTAATGTTTGCTATGTAAACTGTGAATAATATGTGTGCATTTAGTTACCCGTCAGGGTACAAAGACTTGTAGGCTGAGGACTGTGAGCAGCCAAAAACTGTCCATGTATATAGTTTGCACTTATCAAAGTGCCCCTTATTTGACCACAGAACAAAAACCTGTTTGGCGTGGCCGAAGACGTGGTCCAGCACCTGGATCACCTATGCCCTGTAGCCACGCCCAGGGCCTACGTTGAGGGTTTTCAGGCGGGTCCCTCATGTTTCTCTTGTTACATCATCGGTGAAATGGACACCTGGTTACGGGACATACTGTAACTCTATTATTATTGTTGTTGTCATTGTTGTCAACCTGTTTCACAAAATGCTTCAGTCCGGGAGTACTGAATTATTCTAGGGGGGAATGTGGCACCCTGCTGTGCACAGGTACCACAGGACCCAGGCTGCATGGACGGACTTCTCCACAAGAGGCTCTCACTACATACAAACACCTCCACCCTTCCACCTCATACCAGCAGAGGGAGCCCGTTAGGGATATATATATGGAGGGTGGAGCCAGGCAGAGTTGGAGTCAGTCAGACAGAGTCAGAGAGTCTGAGAGCGAGCTGACACAGAGCAGCGAAGACCCAGCGCATCTGCTTCTGAGTTCTGAGGGCCCCGAGTGTGGCCGAAGGCAAGAGAAGAAAGGAGAAAGGAGTTGAGGGGGCAGAGGAGCATCATAGGCTCACCCCAATATACAAACCGGACACTGGGTCCGCGCCTACAGGGTCCCTTTATACCCAGTAGGGATCAACGGCATTCCAGGAGGACTACAAGTCCCTGGCCGACCTGAAGCTAGACCCATTACAGGACCAGGAACCACGAAGGCCCCGACGCCCAGGGATAGTGGTTGCCAACAGAAGGTCCTACTAACGAGCGACAGGTGAAGGAACAGCACGACACATAAGCTAGGCCCAGTTGCAGGCTGGCCAGGAGCATACAGAGAGGCAGACACGGACCAGGAGGCTTAATTCCGGCTCACTAGGGAGAAGTCCTGAAGTGCACCCATCCTACTGAGTACCCTGGACCGTGCATGACATCCGCACCAGTATAGGTATTGAAGCGAATCCCCTGTCTCTGTCAGTTACTCCTGCTGCGCCATCCGCCTGCACTACAAGTCCCAGCATCACCACCATCAAACTCCACACTGCACCACGGGCCCGCTCCACCTGTGGGGAGCAGAAACATCCCAGCTGCCATCCCATCACCCCCCAGAGGTCTGCAGCAGCGCTGGTAATCCTTACCAGGTACCACAGGTGGCGTCACAAAGTATTTATTTTATTTTTATCTCTATCCAAGTTCCAATCCCCTTTTTGGTTGACCGCCCTGGGCCACGGACTGGACCAGCCACTGTGACATACCCCCCCCCCAGCATCCATAGGCCCAGCTGCCGAGTACCCCATTACCCTGGGGACACGTCAAAAGCAGCTGATGTTTGGCTCAGGTTCATGTTTTCTTAAAAAAAGCCCTCCTTTTCAGCAGCGGCCACTGGTCATTTCTCAGGAGCAGGACTCCGCACAGTGGTTGTCTATAGACCTGGAGCATTCTGGTTATTTAATGAGGGACACAGACATTTTTCGAGCTACAGTACAGACCAAAAGTTTGGACACACCTTCTCATTTAAAGAAATTTCTGTATTTTCATGACTATGAAAATTGTACATTCACACTGAAGGCATCAAAACTATGAATTAACACATGTGGAATTATATACTTAACAAAAAAGTGTGAAACAACTGAAAATATGTCTTATATTCTAGGTTCTTCAAAGTAGCCACCTTTTGCTTTGATGACTGCTTTGCACATTCTTGGCATTCTCTTGATCAGCTTCAAGAGGTATACGTGGGATTTCTTGCCTTATAAATGGGGTTGGGACCATCAGTTGTGTTGTGCAGAAGTATGGTGGATACACAGCTGATAGTCCTACTGAATAGACTGTTAGCTGCTTTTTTTCTTGCCATAATACAAATTCTAAGTAAAGAAAAACGAGTGGCCATCATTACTTTAAGAAATGAAGGTCAGTCAGTCTGAAAAATTGGGCAAACTTTGAAAGTGTCCCCAAGTGCAGTTGCAAAAACCATCAAGCGCTACAAAGAAACTGGCTCACATGAGGACTGCCCCAGGAAAGGAAGACCAAGAGTCACCTCTGCTTCTGAGGATAAGTTTATCCGAGTCACCAGCCTCGCAGGTTAACAGCAGCTCAGATTAGAGACCAGGTCAATGCCACACAGAGTTCTAGCAGCAGACACATCTCTTCAACAACTGTTAAGAGGAGACTTTGTGCAGCAGGCCTTCATGGTAAAATACCTGCTAGGAAACCACTACTAAGGACAGGCAACAAGCAGAAGAGACTTGTTTGGGCTAAAGAACACAAGGAATGGACATTAGACCAGTGGAAATCTGTGCTTTGGTCTGATGAGTCCAAATTTGAGATCTTTGGTTCCAACCAGTGTCTTTGTGCGACGCAGAAAAGGTGAACGGATGGACTCTACATGCCTAGATCCCACCGTGAAGCATGGAGGAGGAGGTGTGATGATGTGGGGGTGCTTTGATGGTGACACTGTTGGGGATTTATTCAAAACTGAAGGCATACTGAACCAGCATGGCTACCACAGCATCTTGCAGCGGCATGCTATTCCATCCGGTTTGCGTTTAGTTGGACCATCATTTATTTTTCAACAGGACAATGACCCCAAACACACCTCCAGGCTGTGTAAGGGCTATCTGAGCAAGAAGGAGAGTGATGGGGTGCTACGCCAGATGACCTGGCCTCCACAGTCACCAGACCTGAACCCAATCGAGATGGTTTGGGGTGAGCTGGACCGCAGAGTGAAGGCAAAAGGGCCAACAAGTGCTAAGTCTCTCTGGGAACTCCTTCAACATTGTTGGAAGACCATTTCCGGTGACTACCTCTTGAAGCTCATCAAGAGAATACCAAGAGTATGCAAAGCAGTCATCAAAGCAAAAGGTGGCTACTTTGAAGAACCTAGAATATAAGACATATTTTCAGTTGTTTCACACTTTTTTGTAAAGTATATAATTCCACATGTGTTAATTCAAAGTTTTGATGCCTTCAGTGTGAATGTACAATTTTCATAGTCATGAAAATACAGAAAAATCTTTAAATGAGAAGGTGTGTCCAAACTTTTGGTCTGTACTGTATGTAAATAAAAACTTGAGTAGTTCTGTTCCTACGGGTAGCTCATTCAGCACCGCATTGTCCCCGTCAAGTAAATTACCAGCTAAATCCTCACTCGGTGACCACTAGGAACAAATCCGCAATGGGCCCTTGGTTAGACCAATATACTAACAAAGATCCTGTGTAAATTTAGTAGGACCCCATATTTCACTCGTAATTTAAATTCAACCAGAGAACACCCCTAGATATCAGCCCGAAAACAAAACGAGATCCTCCTTAATAAAATCAATAAAGAGGTTGCATTAGGAAGGATTGTTTGACCTCTAAAAGAGAGTTTAGAGTTTCGTCATTGGGAATAGTTAAAAAAAATGGGCACATTCCGAATTATACACCTTCAGTGATTCTGTTGATTATGGGGTCTTGTTGGAAGATGCGTTGGGCTCCTTTGTCTACTTGGCTAGAGCCTGGGCTCTTTTAGCAAAATCCCATATCAAATCTGTCCCAATGGGTTGTTCCATTTCATGTCATTATTTTGAACTTTTTAGTTGCTTCCTGGATTGGGTTGTTGGATTTCAGGCTGATAACAGGTCTGCTACACATTATTTGGATAATTTCTATTCATGGGTTCAAAAGATTCAGAATCATGTCAACGGTTATTAGAGCATTTTAAAATTATCAATCATTGTTTCAGTGTCCCTTAATCAGCAAGAAAAAAAATACACTCCAACAAGTGCAATCATTACTGAGACTGCTGATCTTAGGGTTTTGGTACAATCTTTGGTGTTCAGTGGAGTGCAGATGTGTGGCACAATTCACGGATGGACCAAGGATTTTCAAAAACCTTACTTTGCTTGAACTTTTTCCCATTGTTGTAGCGGTTGAAATATGGTGTGACCATTTTGCCAATAAAAAGTTTGTTTTTGCAGTGACAACCTTAGTGTGGTTCATTGCATAAATTGTTCATCTACATCCTCTCTCCTGGTACTTAGCTTTCTTCACCACCAAAATATCTAGTTTAAGGCACTCCAAATCCCAGGAATCGCTAATAGTATTGCTGATGCATTATTGCGTTTTAATTGAAAGGCTGTCAGAGAGTGGCAAACAGCTGATGCCTTTAGTTTGCTCTCCCATTACACCTCCAACATGGCAATCTTATGGTAAGGCTTGATTAAGGGAAGACCATTGCTGCCAGTCCTTGCTGAAGTAAAAATCGAGTTTAATTTGTAGCTTCATAAGACGGGGGATTTTGGGTTGCTTTGGATTTTTATTTTCAATTAATAGGATGGCATTACTAAGGCCTTTTTTTGTTAGACAGGTTGTTTAAGGGTGGAAGAGGTCTCAACCCAGTACAGAATGTACACGCCCGATTTCTCGCTCTTGCTGGGTCATGTGATTTCTCTTACGCCTTTGGTTTGTTGTTGTTTCCACATTGAGTCATCTCTTTTTTGTCAGCTGCATTTGCGATTCCAATTTTGGCGCCTTGCGCATTAGTGAATTGATTCTAACTTCAAAAACAGATCCGTGGGTGTCATACTATTTGACGCCGTTGCTGTTGGGGATAATACCCAGTGGTAGGGGCATTTGAGTTCCCTTACACTCGGTTTTGGGTTCGGTTTGCCCAGTTAAATTAGTTTACAATTATTTAGGTTGTAGGGGGTAAATTTTACTTGTGATATACGGATGGATCTCCCTAAACAAATTTCAAATGCAGGCAATTTTTTGTAGGTGTTTAGAGGCTGTGGGAGTTCAACCAGCGGATTACGGGACACATTCTTGTCAAATTGGGGTTGCTACTGAGGCCGCCAGTGTGGATTTATCCGAAGCAGAGGTTCAAAGGATTTGGAGGTGGCGTTCGGCTTGTTTGGTATATATATCAGACTTGATTGATCAATTATATTTTTCTTCATATTGGATTTTTAGGTTCTGTCAGGCCATTTGTGTGGTTGTTAGTAGAGATGAGCGTTGTTCTACTCGAACTGTTCGCCAATCTCAAATTCAAGCTGTTTTGGGCGGTGTTCGAGCCGTTCGGCGAACACGAACAATTTGATAAAAATTCGGCTGTTCGAGGTTATGTTCGATAACTGTTCGTGCACCAAAATCATAACTGGATTTTTTCTCAGTAATGATGAAAATTAATGTTAATACGCAGTTTGAGTGTACACCGGGGTGGGGGGAGGGGCAGGGGATGGATCTCTGCAGGAAAAATGAAGATCTCCATTTTTTTTTCTCCTTCCCGCATTTGCAGTGGGGAGGTGCAATCTGTCAGCCTATCAGCAGCGCACACACGGAGCGAAGTGCTTTTTTTCACACAAGCAAGGGCATGTGTCATTGGTAGTGTCACATGTCCTTGCCCTATAAGACCAAGCCATTTTCCCCGTCGCCACCATTTTCTCACTGCTGCAGCTGCGTGTTAGACGGCACCGCTGTTGCTGTGTGCGCTATACCTTGTTAATTTCAAGCCAATTTTCGCACAAATATACAGATAGCTTGGGAGTAGGGAATAGTTGTGATTGCAGTCCTTTTAAGGACTAGGTTACAGCATTTCCTACGACTTTTATCAGGGAGGTCTGTGCTCTTAAATAGATAGGTTGTGGGAGTAAAGACTAATTGTAATTGGAGTCCTTTTCAGGACTAGGTTACATCAGTTCCTATCAGATTTTGCCAGGCAGGTCTGTGCCAGTGCTGTGCAAGTTTTTTTCACAGCATTTGGCTGAATCTAGCAAAGCTAATCCTTTTTGGCCTATTGCAGAGTGTGTTAGTCAGTGGAGTAGCCTATCTGTGCTGCAAGATATACCACCTGTGTATAGAATACCAATTTTTTTACTGCACCTAGTGAAGTAAAATCTTTTGGGCATAGCATCATTCTATTAGTCCATCTATACTGACCTCCATCAGGTTGCAAATTAAAACTAATTTTTATCTGCATCTACAGTACCTCTGAAAAAATATTTGGGCTTCTAGCAGTGTGTGGGACTTGTTGTATTAGTCCATCTATACTGACCTCCATCAGGTTGCAAACTGAATATATTTTTTTCTGCATCTACCTCTGAAAAAATATTTGGGCTTCTAGCTGTGTGTGGGTCTTGTTCTATTAATCCATCTATACAGACCTCCATCAGGTTGCAAACTGAATATAATTTTTTTCTGCATCTAGCTCTGAAAAAATATTTGGCCTTCTAGCAGTGTGTCGGACTTTCTCTATTAGTCCATCTATACTGACCTCCATCAGGTTGCAAATTAAAAATAATTTGTATCTGCATCTACAGTACCTCTGAAAAAATATTTGGGCTTCTAGCTGTGTGTGGGACTTGTTGTATTAGTCCATCTATACTGACCTCCATCAGGTTGCAAACTGAATATATTTTTTTCTGCATCTACCTCTGAAAAAATATTTGGGCTTCTAGCTGTGTGTGGGTCTTGTTCTATTAATCCATCTATACTGACCTCCATCAGGTTGCAAACTGAATATATTTTTTTCTGCATCTACCTCTGAAAAAATATTTGGGCTTCTAGCTGTGTGTGGGTCCTGTTCTATTAATCCATCTATACTGACCTCCATCAGGTTGCAAACTGAATATAATTTTTTTCTGCATCTAGCTCTGAAAAAATATTTGGCCTTCTAGCAGTGTGTCGGACTTTCTCTATTAGTCCATCTATACTGACCTCCATCAGGTTGCAAATTAAAAATAATTTTTATCTGCATCTACAGTACCTCTGAAAAAATATTTGGGCTTCTAGCTCTGTGTGGGACTTGTTGTATTAGTCCATCTATACTGACCTCCATCAGGTTGCAAACTGAATATATTTTTTTCTGCATCTACCTCTGAAAAAATATTTGGGCTTCTAGCTGTGTGTGGGACTTGTTGTATTAGTCCATCTATACTGACCTCCATCAGGTTGCAAACTGAATATATTTTTTTCTGCATCTACCTCTGAAAAAATATTTGGGCTTCTAGCTGTGTGCTTGACTTGTTGTATTAATCCATCTATACTGACCTCCATCAGGTTGCAAATTAAAAATAATTTGTATCTGCATCTACAGTACCTCTGAAAAAATATTTGGGCTTCTAGCTGTGTGTGGGACTTGTTGTATTAGTCCATCTATACTGACCTCCATCAGGTTGCAAACTGAATATATTTTTTTCTGCATCTACCTCTGAAAAAATATTGGGCTTCTAGCTGTGTGTGGGTCTTGTTCTATTAATCCATCTATACTGACCTCCATCAGGTTGCAAACTGAATATAATTTTTTTCTGCATCTAGCTCTGAAAAAATATTTGGCCTTCTAGCAGTGTGTCGGACTTTCTCTATTAGTCCATCTATACTGACCTCCATCAGGTTGCAAATTAAAAATAATTTTTATCTGCATCTACAGTACCTCTGAAAAAATATTTGGGCTTCTAGCTGTGTGTGGGACTTGTTGTATTAGTCCATCTATACTGACCTCCATCAGGTTGCAAATTAAAAATAATTTGTATCTGCATCTACAGTACCTCTGAAAAAATATTTGGGCTTCTAGCTGTGTGTGGGACTTGTTGTATTAGTCCATCTATACTGACCTCCATCAGGTTGCAAACTGAATATATTTTTTTCTGCATCTACCTCTGAAAAAATATTTGGGCTTCTACCTGTGTGTGGGACTTGTTGTATTAGTCCATCTATACTGACCTCCATCAGGTTGCAAATTAAAAATAATTTGTATCTGCATCTACAGTACCTCTGAAAAAATATTTGGGCTTCTAGCTGTGTGTGGGACTTGTTGTATTAGTCCATCTATACTGACCTCCACCAGGTTGCAAATTAAAACTAATTTTTATCTGCATCTACAGTACCTCTGAAAAAATATTTGGGCTTCTAGCTGTGTGTGGGACTTGTTGTATTAGTCCATCTATACTGACCTCCATCAGGTTGCAAACTGAATATATTTTTTTCTGCATCTACCTCTGAAAAAATATTGGGCTTCTAGCTGTGTGTGGGTCTTGTTCTATTAATCCATCTATACTGACCTCCATCAGGTTGCAAACTGAATATATTTTTTTTCTGCATCTAGCTCTGAAAAAATATTTGGCCTTCTAGCAGTGTGTCGGACTTTCTCTATTAGTCCATCTATACTGACCTCCATCAGGTTGCAAATTAAAAATAATTTTTATCTGCATCTACAGTACCTCTGAAAAAATATTTGGGCTTCTAGCTGTGTGTGGGACTTGTTGTATTAGTCCATCTATACTGACCTCCATCAGGTTGCAAATTAAAAATAATTTTTATCTGCATCTACAGTACCTCTGAAAAAATATTTGGGCTTCTAGCTGTGTGTGGGACTTGTTGTATTAGTCCATCTATACTGACCTCCATCAGGTTGCAAACTGAATATATTTTTTTCTGCATCTACCTCTGAAAAAATATTGGGCTTCTAGCTGTGTGTGGGTCTTGTTCTATTAATCCATCTATACAGACCTCCATCAGGTTGCAAACTGAATATAATTTTTTTCTGCATCTACCTCTGAAAAAATATTTGGCCTTGTAGCAGTGTGTCGGACTTTCTCTATTAGTCCATCTATACTGACCTCCATCAGGTTGCAAACTGAATATATTTTTTTCTGCATCTAACCCAGCCAATAGTTTTGGCCTAATACCACAGTTTGGCCACTCAGCTCTGCTCGGTTACCATCCATTGTTTTTTTGTGCAAACAACTCCAGAGTTGTGAATTAGTTAACCACCAAAATGAGTGGAAAAAGGCCTGCTGCTGGTGGAAAGGGGAATAGGCGTGTTGGGAAGGGGAAAAAAGGTTGTGTCCGTGGGGTAGGTGTTAAAGCAACAGTAACATCTGCAGAAGAAAGACCATCTTCCAGCCAAACTAAAATGTCTACTTCTTTTAGCGGACAATGTGATAAGATCCCTTTCTTACGGCCACGCCAATCGCTACAAATTCCAGATGAGGCACAAAAACAGCAGGTGCTTCAACGGATATCAAGTGCTCCTTTAAGTGGGCTCTCCTCCACATCAACTTCAACATCACAAATACTCCAGTCCTCAAAGGTGTCACCCAAATCGCACTTGCTTCCTCACAGCTCCCAAATCTCCAGCTGCCCGTCTGAGTATGAGGTAGAACAGATGGTTGAGTCTGCAGAGCTGTTTACTCATACTATAGCCTGGGAATCAGAGGTCGACTCCAGTGCTTCTGTGAATCCAGACGAGGAAATGATCTGCACTGATGCCCAGAATCTTTATGAGTCGGATCCAGGACCAGACGCAGAAGGTTCTGACCATAATGTAGACCCTCATTCCCAAACTGTAACTCCTGTTGGTGGAGACAATGAGGAAGACGATGATAAGACTCAAATACCTGATTGGAGCGACAACTTTAGTTTTTTGTCAGGGCAGGAACAGGTTGGCTCTGAGGACGACGGGTGTGATAACACACAGGGTGATGATGATGAGGTTGGAGATCCCACTTACTGTCAACCTACAGTCAGCCAAGAGATGAGGTCAGCAGAGGAGGTGGAGGAAGATGCTAGTGACGACGAGGTCAGGTTGCGCCTTCCTGGACAGAGACGTAGTACTGGAAGCACGTCAACAACTGCATCCTCAAACACAACTCTGCCTCTCACCACAAGTCGTGGTGGCTCTTCAGGTCGCATGGGTGCTAAGCCTTGCATAGCCTGGGCATTTTTTCAGATCGATAAAGATGACCCAACTCGTGTTATCTGTAACATTTGTCAGCAAAAGCTAAGTAGAGGCCAAAAAATACATAGTTTGAGTACTTCATGCATGAACCGGCACATGGACATGAAGCATAAGTTGCAGTGGGAAGCTCAGTGTGCTACAATGCGGCCTAGCCGGCCGGGCCAACCACCGTTTGCCATATCTTGTGCATCCGCGGCCTCTTCATCCTCTGTGACTGGGGGGACAGCAGTCACACCTGTTTTGGGGCGCAGACCTGCCACCTCTTTACCCGCAACAGCCAGCGTGATTGGCAGGTCATCATTTTCTTTGGAGGTGGTAACACCAGCTGGTGTTGAGCGCTGTCCGACATCGATAGCACCACCTTTGGATCAAGGCAACCTAACATGTCCGCCTGCATCTTCCTCACAGACCGGCAGTTTGCCGGGGACACCCTTATCAACCCCGTCTAAGCACAATAGCCAGCCCTCGGTCCCTCAGATGTGGACAAGTAAAAGACCATTTCCTCCTAGCCATGAGAAAGCTAAGAGGTTGAATTTCACCATCTGCAAGCTCTTGGCTACAGAAATGCTGCCTTTCCGCCTGGTGGACACAGAGGATTTTCGAGACCTTATGTCCGTCGCAGTGCCCCAGTACCAGATGCCCAGTCGGCACTACTTCTCAAAGAAAGGTGTGCCTGCGCTCCACCAGCATGTCGCACACAACATCACCGCTTCTTTGAGAAACTCTGTGTGTGACAGGGTGCATTTCACCACAGACACTTGGACGAGTAGGCATGGACAGGGGCGTTACATGTCGCTGACTGGGCACTGGGTAACTATGGTGACAGCAGGACAAGGGGCTGCTGTCCAAGTCTTGCCGTCCCCACGAGTTGTGCGTCAATCCTCTTTATGTCAAAGTTCCTCCACTGCTTCTGCCTCCTCAACCTCCTCTCGGTCTTCCACCTGCACCCAAAGCCTGTCTGGTCATGCCACAAGCTTTCTAACTGCGCAGAAGGGATCCTGCACACCTCCTTACTATGCTGGCAGTAGGGCTCAACGTCATCAGGCGGTTTTTACATTGAAATGTCTGGGAAATGTGAGTCACACAGCTGAGGAGTTGTGGTCAGCTCTGGAGAACCAATTTCATGAATGGTTGTCTCCACTGGACCTGAAACCAGGGAAGGCCGTGTGCGACAATGCTGCAAACCTGGGTGCGGCCCTTCGCCGGGGCAATGTCACACACGTGCCTTGTATGGCTCACGTGTTGAACCTGGTTGTCCAGCAATTTTTAGCCCACTATCCCAGACTAGATGGCCTTCTGCAGAGGGCACGGTCGCTGTTTGCTCACTTCCGCCGTTCGCATCCCGCAGCTCAGCGACTTACATCTCTACAGAAGTCGTTGGGCCTGCCACTTCACCGGCTAAAATGCGATGTGCCTACCCGGTGGAATTCAACTCTGCACATGTTGCAGCGACTGTGGCAGCACCGACAAGCCCTGGTGCAATACGTTCTGACGTATAGCCTGGGCCAACGAGATTCAGAGGTGGGGCAAATCACGCTGGAGGAGTGGTCTCAGATCAGGGACCTATGCACCCTTCTGCACAGTTTTGAAATGGCGACGAAGATGTTTAGTGCTGACGATGCCATTATCAGCATGACTATTCCGGTGATTTACATGCTGGAGCACATGTTAAACAGAATTCGGAGTCAGGTGGTGGCACAAGAGGAGGTGGAGGAAGTAGAGGAGGAGGAGTTGTATGCGGAAGGGCTAACATCTGCAAGGTCCAGACGGTCGGCAGCACCAAGGCGGCAGGCATGTAAGGGTGGGGGAGATGGTTTTACCAGGGCGCATGGTAGCAGCCAAACTAGTGAGGAAGGTGCAGGAGCCCAGGAAGAAGTGGAGGACGAACTGATGGAAGACTCATCAGATGAGGGAGACCTTGATCACATTTCTGTTGTGCGAGGTTGGGGGGAGAGGACAGAGGAAGGAAGCATGATTGTTACCTCGCCACCAACACAACAGGGACTTGGTGCTCCTGGATGCGCAACACACATGAGTGCCTTCTTGCTGCACTACCTGCAACATGACCCTCGAATTGTGAGAATTAGAAATAATCCTGACTACTGGGTTGCCACACTGTTAGATCCCCGGTACAAAAGTAAATTTGCAGAAATTATTCCTGCCATAGAAAGGGATGCACGCATGCAGGAGTATCAGCAGAGACTGTTGCAGAATCTTACATGTGCTTTTCCACAAAATACCAGTGGTGCACGTAGTGAATCTCACAGTTCCAACTTGCCAACCGTGGGACCGTCAAGTGTTCAGCACTCAAACCGTAACAGAACCACAGTATCTGCTGGTAACATCAATTTTGCGGAATCATTTCACCACTTTTTTAGCCCATCCTTTGCAAGGCCACAGGAGACAAGAAGTCTGACACATAGTCAACGCCTAGAGACGATGGTACAGGAGTATCTCCAAGTAAACATTGAAGCCATGACTGTGTCACTGGACCCTTGCTCTTTTTGGGCTTCCAATCTGGATAAATGGCCGGAGCTAGCCACTTACGCCTTGGAGATCTTGTCATGCCCCGCAGCCAGCGTTCTGTCTGAACGTGTGTTCAGCGCTGCTGGTGGTGTGCTGACAGATAAGAGCACGCGGCTCTCCACTGATAATGTAGACAGACTCACGTTCATAAAGATGAACAAATCATGGATCCGAAACGACTTTTCTACCCCTGTGTCATCCTGGGGAGAGTAAAAGCTTGATGATTGGTTAAAATCACCCTACCAACCGTTTTAAGCTTTCAAATTACTAATCATGTTTATCTGTATCTTGGCTGGAAAATAATTTGGGCTTTGTAGCAGTGTGCAGCACTGATTCTATTAGGCCATCTATAATAAGCTCCACCAGATTTAAAATTACTAATCATGTTTATCTGTATCTTGACTGGAAAATAATTTGGGCTTTGTAGCAGTGTGCAGCACTGATCCTATTAGGCCATCTATACTAAAGCTTCACCAGATTTAAAATTAATAATAATTTTTATCTGCATCTAGCCCGGAAAATAATTTTGGGGCTCCGAGATGCGCAAGACACATAAGTGCCTTCTTGCTGCACTACCTGCAGCATGACCCTCATATTGTCAGAATTCGAAGTAATCATGACTACTGGGTTGCCACACTCTTAGATCCCCCAAACTTTTCGATCAACCTTTTCATTTTAATAAAGACCAAAAAAATGGTCATTTTTGAAATTATAAGCATTAGCAGGTTGTTAGAAACTGAAATCAAACAGTTTTCAACTCAAAACTTTATTCTAGGTGATGTTACATTTTCACATAGGACCCCTTGTTCGAAAGGAGCTTCTGAACTCTCTCGTCCATTGAATTTGTCAGGTTTTGGATGGTTTCTGCTTCAATTGTTTTGCATGAGGACAGAATACCCTCCCAGAGCTGTTGCTTAGATGTGAACTGCCTCCCGCCATCATAGACACTCCTTTTAATGATGCTCCAAAGGTTCTGAATGGGGTAGAGGTCAGGGGAGCATGGGGGTCACACCATAAGTTTGTCCCCTTTTATGCCCACATCAGCCAGAGATGCAGATGTTTTATGTGCAGCATGAGATGGTGCATTATCATGCAAAAAAATGATCTTGCTGTGAAAAACACGGTTCTTCTTCTTGAACCATGGCAGGAAGTGCTGTTTGAGAAAATCCACATACATTATGGAGTTCATCTTTAGCGCCTTCAGGGATCCTAAAGGGGCCGACAATCTCTCTTCCCATGATTCCAGCCCAAAACATTACTCCACCTCCTCCTTGTTGGCGCTGTAGCCGTGTTTGCGTGGGGTGTCCATCAACCAGCCATCCTCCACTCCATCCATCTGGACCATCGAGCGCTGCACGGCACTCATCCGTGAACAAAACAGTTTTGAAATCAGTCTTCATGTAATGTTTGGCCCACTGGAGCCGTTTCTGCTTGTGTGAAGTGGATAGAGGAGGTCGACAGGATGGCGTATGCACAGCTGCAAACCTCTGAAGGACCCTGCATCTTGTTGTTCGGGGGACGTTGGAGGCACCAGCAGCTTCAAAAACTTGTCTGCTGCTATGACAAGGCTTTTTTGCCGCTGCTCTTTCAACCTGACGTAATTGCCTGTAGGAAAGAGTCCTCAATTTGCCCTTATCAGCACGCACACGTGTGTACTGTGAATCAGCTACATACTTCTTGATTTCCAAGACACTTCATCCTGATCATCACACAATGTTGATTGTAGTCATGCCTTGACCTAAACACTCCACAATTTGTTGCTTCTCAGCAGCCGACACATCCTTTTTCTTTCCCATTTTGGCAGAAAATGTAGGCTGCTGAATAATGTGAGAGAGCCTTCTTAAGTAGTCTTGCCTTTCATTGGACACACCTGCCAAACTAATTAGCACTGGTGTCTGCAATTGCTTACAGTGATATAAAGAGCCCTGACACACATCACCATCAATGAGTTTAACTGACAAACAAACAAATTCTTCCCTTATCACTCCTAAACACTTTTTGCATAATAATTTGGAACACAGTGTACATGTGCTTTTCCACAAAACACCAGTGGTTCACGTAGTGAATCTTACAGTTCTAACTTGCCAACCGTGGTCTGTATGGAGTTGTTCAATAAAGGACCCAAAATTAAGATAACATAGATGGGAGAGGTCTCTATGAATAGGAATTCCTAAGTATTTGATACCCTGTGAGGGCCAGGCAAAGGGAAAGTTGGACTGGATGGAATCCTATATGGATTTGGGGAGGGAGACATCGAGGGCCTCAGACTTCGCTGCATTGATTTTAAAATTTGACCATGTAACAAAGTGATCTATTTCAGCCATAACAGCATGGATGGATATATGTGATTGAGTGATATATACTAGGACATCATCAGCAAATAGAGAGCACTTGTACTCGGTGCCTCCCACCTCAATCCACCTAATATTGGGGTTATGGCGAATTGATGAGAGCAGGTGCTCCGTCACTAGGATGTATAAGAGAGGGGACAGAGAACATCCCTGCCTTGTCCCATTGGTGATTGTGAAAGGTGATGAAAATGTTCTGACGCGCCCCCTGGGCCTTGGGACACCCGGAGCCGGACCCTTTTTGGTGGATGCTGGTGGTTGTAGTCTCCGTGGCGGCAACCCGGTTCCGTGGCTCAGGGCGGTCAAACCAGTGGCGGAACTATTTATGTGGTTTTGATGTTTAAATGTCCGACTACGCCACCCGTGGATTGCGGTCAGAGTGAACCGCCGCTCCAGGGCAGACCGCTGAGGCTGGTGTTGTGGGTGCAGCAGAGCGTAGCATAACTCCCCACGGGAGGAGTATAGCCTCAGGGCAGTGTATGCGGAGGATGGGGGTGATGGTGCAGGGCAGCAGCAGTAATGACACGGAGTCAGTGATGCAGTCCAGGGCCTTTACTCACAGTTCTTATTATCCAGACCACGTCTGCAGGTAACGGCTGCCCACGTCGTACTGTGCTCACCAGGTGAGGGGCTCAGACAACTCCCAGATAACTTTGGAGCGCTTCACAGGACCCCCTTTGTGTGTCCTTTGTCTGGCCTTTCTTACCAACCCTTCTGTCCGGCTGCCTCGGGCCTCCTCTTGGTAAACTTGGCGCTAGTTTCCCTGACCCTATGTGGTGCCTTCCTAGCGGGTGTAGCGAGGGGCTGCGCCACATAAAATGTCACAGCCTCCTGTTTCTAGCTGAGGGTCGTTTCCTGCCTCCACTAGTTTCGGGGACCGGTCTCCGCCTTTGGCCTGACCCCTCCACGCAGGTGGATTCTGGCGTGCGTGGCGACTCGCCCGTCCGCACCCCTGAGATCCCTTCGTTCCTCGTTCCTGGAGCCTTCTCCGCTCCTCTTCCTTCCTTCTCCCTCTTCCAGGCCTGGGTCTCTGTTACTAGGCCCGCCTCCGGAGCAGAGCTCATGCAGAGCCCCTGCTCCCTGCCACTTCTGCTCAGACTTCTCTGCACTGAACTACGATGGTGCCCACCTTTTATACTCCCTTCTCAATGCACCCAGGAACTGCTTCCTCCCTGCTCCTGCACTACAGGGTTCCCCTTCCTCAGTGTTCCCTCCCCCCACTCCAGCCAGGGACAGGGACTGTCGTGCCCATCTCAGGGGCATATTGGTCGCCCTGCCCCACGGCAATGTGGTGTAATGCATGCAGGTGTCGGGTCCTGATCCACACTACATCCTTACCTGAGAGTGAGATATCACACCTCTGGGTGAGGTGCAGTACCTCTGTAGCAACCGAGCCCTCAGGGTGCTACAGTTCCATTTATCTTCAGCCTAGGTGACGTATTGCGATACAGGGCCGTGATTTTGGCTATAAAAGGGTCCCCTAGACCCCTACCCCAAGCTTTTTAAGAGAATCATATATGGCGTGCCAGGAGACTCTATGGAATGCTTTCTCAGCATCCAACGAGAGTATCTAATTACAAATTTTTAACTGCATCTAGCCCAGGAAATACTTTGTGCCTAGTAGCAGGGTCTACTAGTCAGCGGATTATCCCGGCTGTTAAGCAAGCTACACCACCTGTAGTTTGGACACTTCATTTTTTCAAAGGAAATGCTTCGGGACCACGGGATACTCAGTGAAGAGCATCAGGAGGCACCCCAAGGCATAGGGGCTGGGACTGGCAGTAGGATGCCTTGCGGTGGACAGCCGAGCTCGATCCTTATAAAAGCTTTTTAACTGCAGCAGCTTTAGTGGACGCTACTGGAGCTGGAATTACGCGGCTGCTGGCATGAGACTTGCCCTCCAATAGATCCTTGTAAATGGATTTAAAGTGTATTCATTCAAATTAGAGAGACAATTTAAATTAAAAAGCTTAGAGCTGCCTCCACCACAGGGGGGCTCGCTCGACCCACCAGCGGACAGGCACCAGTATTGGGAGAGGGGGGCTGGCCATCAGGGTTCACCGCGGCTCTGGCACAAACCCGGCGACACGGAGGTGTCACGGGCAGGAGCGGACTGGCCGTGTCGGCTTCTCACTTTTTGGATTTTAGAAGGGCATGACATGCCTATATCTGTGTCTCCCTCTCCTTTTACTCCTCCACCTCTTTTCTTTTCGCATGACTATATGTACTTGTCACTTTTCCATGTGTTAGTTATGTCTTCTGAGCAGTTTGTCAGCTTTTGGACACCTTTGAAGGTGTTTTCTATGTGTTTCTATGTGTTTTTGTTTGCCTGCCATTGGTTTTAACGGTGTTCGAAGGTGTTCGATGAACAGTTCGACGAACAGTTCGGCGAACACACGGGTGTTCGACGAACCGAACCGAACTCGAACACTACGGGGGTGGCTCAACACTAGTTGTTAGGTTATCCTTGCATATTCTGGGCAGCACAGTGGGGTGAAAGGCATTGAAGTAAAATAGTGAATCATCAGAGGTTTGCAATGATCTTAAGTCTTGCCTGAAGTCGTCAATATTCGGAGAGATGTTACTGGTCCAGTGATATTGATTTTACATGTGGGTGGTAACGATCTTTGTTCCAACAAAGTGACTGAATTGATAACGATGATGAGATCGGACCTGGATCTTTTCCTCAGTTTCTTCTCTGAACTTCTTCTGGTTTGGTCCGAGATAGTTCTCTGAGTTGTATGGCAGGAAGCTCAGGATGATATGGTGGTGGAGTGAATCCAGTGTACTATATATGCTCGTATGTCCAAGTTGGTTTGTGATAAATTTGGTGTCGTAGTAAGACATCTGCAGCTTGAAAGAGACAATTCATCCCTCCTAAGGTCAGACGGCTTGCATCTTAAAGACATTGACCTTGATATTTTCTTATCTGGCATTCAAGATGGTGTTGTGAAAGCATTGTTTCTGATGGGGGAGGGTCAGAGTCCTGTTTAGGATTACACAGGATCCTCCTTGGCTGTTTAATTAAAGAAAGGAAGCACCTGAATGTTTTGGTTATGCAGGCTGACTTGCCTGTTAAAGTGCTGCAGGGCATTTGGCTACTAGTCCAGTTCTTCAAAAGTTTTAAGTGCCTTCCTTGTTATTATTGACGCGCCCCCTGGGCCATATTCTTTAGGGGGAATATCCGGAGCCGGATCAGATGGGAGTTGTAGTCTTCCGAGTGGCTGTGACCCGGTCCGTGCCCAGGGTGTCAAACTCAGTTGTATGTGGCAGTCCTACAGATGTTAATAAGTTCTTAATGTCGACTACGCCACCCGTTGTATTGCGGTCACTATGTCCGCCGCTGCAGCAGGGTCCGCTGAGGCTGATGGTGTAGGTGCAGCTTTTGATGGTATAACCCCCAACGGGTGGGGTATAGCCTCAGGGGGATCAGGTGCAGAGGATGGGGGTTGTGGTGATGCAGTGTAGACGGCAATCAGAGACAGAGTCGGGTTATGCAGTTTAGGATATTTACTCACTGCTGATGTTCCGGTCACTCCAGCTTCGAGTGACCTCCCGAGCCGTGCTGCGTCCACCAGGTCCTGGATCCAGCCAACCCCCAAATAAGTCCGGAGCGTGACCCTGAGCTCTCCTTCTGTCCTTTCTCTGGCCGTCCCCACTATTGATCCACCCAGGTCCAGCTCCCTCGGGCCTTCTGTTGGGAGACCCTTGGCCTTGGGTTCCCTGACCCTCCACGTGGTATGCCTTCGTGGTGGATGTGGTGGGTGGCCGTGGCAGACGCTGCCCACGGCCTCCGGTCTCTGGCTGGGGTGTGTTTTTGCCCCCACCAGCTTGGGTTCCGGTACCCTGATGCCGACTCTTCACCCGGGGATTTAATTTGGGTTCTTAGAGTCCTCTCTTCTGTTTCCCCCTCTGGGTCTCTCTTCTCCTCTCTCACTCTGGGTCTCTCTTCTCCTCTGCTCGCTGACTTTCTCTCTGCAACTGACCCTGTTCTTTGATGGTGCCCACCTTATATACACCCTCTATGTGTGAGCTCAGGTGACCAGCACCCAATGAGCTCCTATCTTTACCCAGGCTGCTCCCCCTATCTGCCCCTACACTACTTGGGATGTACCACCCCCCTCCCACTCCAGCCAGGAACAGACTCGGTCGTACCTGCACATTTCTAAGTGGGAGTACCGTCGGTCTGCTCCTCGGAAATGGGATGTGTGTAGTGCATGCAGCCTACCGAGCTCAGTTCCACACTCCATCCTTACCCGGGAGTGGAATATCACACCTCTGGGTTGAGGTGCAATACCCCTGTAGCAGCCGAATCCTCAGGGTGCTACATTCCCCCCTGGTAAATCACAGCACGTCCTCGGGCTGTAAGACATAACACCAAAAACATACAAATTTTTGCATAACCATATAAAACATATAAAACAACATATATTAGCATAAAACTTTTCATATAAAACATTCTCGTCGCCTCTGGCTCCTCCTCCGGTCACTGTGCAACGTGTGACCGGGTAAAGTGCGACAGTTCCTTCTGGAAAACTGGTTTTCCTATAAAACCGGTAGGGGGCGCTTTAGGACGCGCAACTATTTACAGGGAATATGGCCGCTCTCAGTCCTCGGCCAGGTATTGGGGAGGAATGACCGTTCTCAGTCCTCGGTCAGTGGGATTAAGGGAAAAACGGGTGAACAGTTCACATCAGCTGGTCCCAACGGGGACTATATTTGCAGTAACAGTTTCTTTGTACCCCGGTCGGGTAACTATTTACAGCACCTGCTCCGCTGTACTTAACGACGTCTTCCTCCTGCTCTTTCTTTGGGGATCTTAGCTTCAGACCCGTCCGGGTCCTCTTGCTCTTCCTCCTCACATCGCAGCTCCTCCTCTGTCAGGCGATGCACATGGAGGGCGTAAGGTCCTTTGGCACACTTGTGCCGGGTAAAGGTGACCTCGTCCCCGATGTAAAGGTCACGACCTCTGTGCCCCTCCGGCAGATGGGACTCCACGTCTCTGCGCGTGACAAAGACGTCGCCGGGGGTGTTGTGGTCTCGGATGAAGCCCCACCCATGCTGCAGGTTAAACTTTATCACAGTCCCGGTGGTGCGGGGACTATGCGCTGCACGGGGGTCTCTCCTGGCCCGGCTTTCTGCTCCGCGCTCCTTACTTGAGCTTGCTGTTCCCGGACCCGCCTCTCTCTCCGCTCCCTCTCGAAGTCCTCGAGCTGTTGGCGGCAGCACTCAGCACGCTCCGCTGCAGCTGCCCGAGTCTCTTGAGTGAACCCCATAAGATCTTCTCCGGTGGGGTCCCACTCAAACTGCGCTTCCGCTAGCGGGGGCGAGATCCTCTTCACGGGCTTTGGAGCCGGGATCAGGGGTTCATCCAGGGGTCTCTCTCTCCGGAGTCGGGGATGGTGGAACTCCGGTGGCCATATAAATGGCTGCCCATCCGGGCACGTATGCTGGGCGTACAGGTCCTCTCCCAGATGCGGCACTCTTGGTCTTATGGGCGCGGTGGTGGTGGCGCCCGGGTTGCCCAGGCCTTGCGGCCAGGCCTGGGGCACCTGGAAAGTGAAGGGCACCGTAAGGACGGCGGCGCCCTGGGCTACTTGGCCCTGCGACCAGGCCGGTGGCTCCGCGGAGGTAGGGGGCGCTGTTGGTATTGCGGCGCCCGGGGGTACTAGGCCTTGCGACCAGGCTGGTGGTACTTCCTGCTTGGTCACGCTCGGGGTCGAGGCGTGTGACGTCACAGGGGTCGCGGCTGCGGCTTCCGGTTGAGGCCTAGTCTGTGGCGGTGACGTTGCGGTTACGGGCACGGCAGGGGGTACTTCGGGCTCTGCGACGGGGAGCTGGGGCAGGTGCGCGGTTTCCCGGTTTGGGGTAGAGACGTCCCCTTTACCTGCCTCCTTTCGTTCGGCTCCCTTCTCGGCGCCGTCTCCGGCCTTCAGTCCTCCTGCGCCATCCTCAGAGGCGGTCTGTCTCCTCGTCTCGGGTGGCGTGCTCCGCTGACGGGTTCTTGTCTGCTGGGCCATCTCTCGGCTCCACTCCGCCAACGTCTCTCGTTGCACCCGGGCCATTCTCCGTGCGAGGCCCTCCAGCGCAGTCTGCGCACACTCCCGATCTCGGGGGAGCTGTGCCAAGACCTCCACTAGGCCTAGTGGGGTCGTTGCTTCTAGCAGGCTCCTGACCAACGGGTCGGTGCTGCTCTGCTCTCCTTCTGTTGTCTCCAGCAGGCTCCTGGCCAGCGGGCCGGTGCTGCTCTGCTCTTCTCCCATCTCCGGGTAAGCTTCTTCTGGACTCAGCTCTAGGCTTCTTGTCTCCGGATGCGCTCTCTCCAGACTGCTCCAGGCGACACCCATCTTTGCTCTTCTCTTCTCAGTCCTCCCACTTCGAGGGCGGTCCCGGGGCCACTTGGTGATTGTCAGCTCCAGGGGCAGTTCTTTCACACTGACAGACACCTCTAGCATCACAGTCTCTGTTGGTGGGGGCGGTTTCCACTTTTGGCGCCATTTTCGGTCCTGGCCCACGATGGGAGGTGGCCTCTCGCCACCCTCTGGCACGCCCATAATGGCGTCCGCTCTTCCAAGGCGGGAAACCTTTGGAAATGGAGGGAATCGCTTCCCAGTGGCGGGAAACTCTGCAGATGGCGGGAAAAAGCTGTTAATGGCGGACAACCGGCGGGAATCGATCTGTGATGGAGTCCGATGGCGGGGACCCTCCGGAACCGGCAGGAGACTTCTTTTTGAGGTAAACTTGTTCTTTTCTTCAGGCACGCAGTACCCGGGTGTTGCGGGCACGTAATCCTGCCGACTACGCCAAAGTTGACGCGCCCCCTGGGCCATATTCTTTAGGGGGAATATCCGGAGCCGGATCAGATGGGAGTTGTAGTCTTCCGAGTGGCTGTGACCCGGTCCGTGCCCAGGGTGTCAAACTCAGTTGTATGTGGCAGTCCTACAGATGTTAATAAGTTCTTAATGTCGACTACGCCACCCGTTGTATTGCGGTCACTATGTCCGCCGCTGCAGCAGGGTCCGCTGAGGCTGATGGTGTAGGTGCAGCTTTTGATGGTATAACCCCCAACGGGTGGGGTATAGCCTCAGGGGGATCAGGTGCAGAGGATGGGGGTTGTGGTGATGCAGTGTAGACGGCAATCAGAGACAGAGTCGGGTTATGCAGTTTAGGATATTTACTCACTGCTGATGTTCCGGTCACTCCAGCTTCGAGTGACCTCCCGAGCCGTGCTGCGTCCACCAGGTCCTGGATCCAGCCAACCCCCAAATAAGTCCGGAGCGTGACCCTGAGCTCTCCTTCTGTCCTTTCTCTGGCCGTCCCCACTATTGATCCACCCAGGTCCAGCTCCCTCGGGCCTTCTGTTGGGAGACCCTTGGCCTTGGGTTCCCTGACCCTCCACGTGGTATGCCTTCGTGGTGGATGTGGTGGGTGGCCGTGGCAGACGCTGCCCACGGCCTCCGGTCTCTGGCTGGGGTGTGTTTTTGCCCCCACCAGCTTGGGTTCCGGTACCCTGATGCCGACTCTTCACCCGGGGATTTAATTTGGGTTCTTAGAGTCCTCTCTTCTGTTTTCCCCTCTGGGTCTCTCTTCTCCTCTCTCACTCTGGGTCTCTCTTCTCCTCTGCTCGCTGACTTTCTCTCTGCAACTGACCCTGTTCTTTGATGGTGCCCACCTTATATACACCCTCTATGTGTGAGCTCAGGTGACCAGCACCCAATGAGCTCCTATCTTTACCCAGGCTGCTCCCCCTATCTGCCCCTACACTACTTGGGATGTACCACCCCCCTCCCACTCCAGCCAGGAACAGACTCGGTCGTACCTGCACATTTCTAAGTGGGAGTACCGTCGGTCTGCTCCTCGGAAATGGGATGTGTGTAGTGCATGCAGCCTACCGAGCTCAGTTTCACACTCCATCCTTACCCGGGAGTGGAATATCACACCTCTGGGTTGAGGTGCAATACCCCTGTAGCAGCCGAATCCTCAGGGTGCTACATTATTATACCATAAAAAATATTTATTAATAAGTATAGCTGTGACCGACCTTCATCGCCAATTCATCTGAGGGCCTTTATTTGTTCCACAGGGTATTGGTGGGGAGGGAAGTACCTGGTGTTTCGCTTTGGGGTCTCTCTAGTCATTTTTTATGTGTTTGTGAAAGGAGAGTAGATTTTAATATTTAATAAAAATTTGTTCAAAAAGTAGCTGCTGTTCGCTTCAGTGTTACAACAAATTTGTAAAAATAAACAACTGTTCATACCAAACTAAAAAAAAAGAGTTGAAAAAACAAATTTTAAACTATGAACATGTCAAATTCAGGGTGAAAGTGAAAATTTAACCTTAGCGAGCTTAACAACAATTTAACATATCAATTTCTGTGAGCAAAGCCGCAGGTATTTTGTTAGTCATAAATACAAAGAATATATTATTCTTGGCTCTGAAGGCATCCGATTGGCACAGAAGGGAGAGGGGCAAAAACACTTTCTGCACATCAGAGGCAATCCTTGCCCCCTACTCCTAACAGTTAACAAAAATAGCTTCTTGCCATCAGAGTGAGAATTATGTGGGGCAGCTGGGATGGAAGAGTTCTGCCACTATTTCTGACTACTGAAGGGGTGGAGTAGGTTTGAGTTGATTGATCTGACTGGTGGGGATGCAGGGGAGAGTGCGATGTGAAAACTTTTATTACTGGTGGGGCACACGGGTAATTGCAGTCAAAATATAAATGTATGCAGTGCTCTGTCCTTAGGGGAGCAGTAAAATGAACCCCCATTAAGAATAATCATAAAATATTGCCCCCACAGAGTATAATCATAAATTAGCGTCCCTTGGCTTATATTTATAAAATAACATCCCCCCCCCATAGAGTATAATCATAAAATAATGCTCCCGTAGAGTATAATCATAAAATAATGCTCCCATAAAGTATAATCATAACATCCCCATAGGGTATATTCATAAAATAGAGCCCTCATAGAGTACAATCATAAAATAATTGCCCCCCTGGATTGTAATTATAAAATAACACCACAATATGGGAATAATCATATAATAACAACCCCATAGTGTATAATCATAAAATAACACCCCCATAGAGTATAATCATGAAATGATGCCCACTGGAGTATATTCATATAACTTCAGCAAGGCATAATTCTACAACGAGGGGTGTATAAGATTATACTCCAGGTGTGCTTTATTTTATGACATGGGGTGTAAGTAATTCATATATACCTTTTGCAATAAAATGACACTTCCCTAGAATATATGAGTACATTCACATGTTGCATTTTTGCCATGAAAAGTGCAGCCTTTTACTGTCTCAGCAAAGTGAGAGTTCTGAGATTTCATGCACATATCTCTGCTTATTTTTCCCTTGCAGATTCGTAGAAGTATAAAATCTACAGCATTTCAATTCTTTCAGAGTTTTTGCCGCCTTTTTCACCCACTGAAATGAATGGGGGGAAAAAATGAATAAAAATATGTGGTTTTCATGCCTTTTTTCCTGCAAAGAAACATGTTTTTGATGCAGAAATGTCTGCAGCAAATACTTAATATGTGCACATACCCTAAAGATAAAATCATACATCTTGGGAGTATAATTATGTACACATTTTGCAATAAAAATTTCACTTACTAGAGTATTATAATATACTAGCTATTGAACCCGTTCTACGCCCGGGTGGCGAGCATTTTTATTGGTATATGATCTCCTATGCTAGTATGTGATGCCCCCCTCCTGGTATTTGTGCTGCCCCCATCCTGTCCCCCCCATCCTATCCTGGTATGCATGGCACCCATCATCCCCAATCCTGGTATGCATGGCACCCCTCACGCCCAATCCTGGTATGCATGGCACCCCTTATTCCCATCCTGGTATGCATGGCACCCCTCATCCCCATCCTGGTATGCATGGTACCCCTCATCCCCATCCTGGTATGCATGGTACCCCTCATCCCCAATCCTGGTATGCATGGCACCCCTCACGCCCAATCCTGGTATGCATGGCACCCCTCACCCCCAATCCTGGTATGCATGGCACCCCTCATCCCCAATCCTGGTATGCATGGTACCCCATCCCTTATCCCTATCGTGGTATTTATGGTACCCCTCATCCTGGTATGGATGGTACCCCTCATCCTGGTATGGTTGGTACCCATCATCCTGGTATGGATGGTACCCTTCAGCCCTATCCTGGTATGCATGGCACCCCATCCCTCATCCTAGTATGCATGATCCCCCTAATCCCTATCCTGGTATACATGGTACCCCTCATCCCTACCCTGGTAGGCATGGCCCCTCATCCGAACCCTGGTATGCATGGCCCCCTCACATCCCTATCCTGGTATGTATGGCCCCCTCATCCCCAATCTTGGTATGCAAGGCATCCCTCATCCCCAATCCTGGTATGTATGGCACCCCTCATCCCCAATTCTGGTATGTAAGGTACCCCTCATCCCCAATCCTGGTATGCATGGCACCCCTCATCCCCAATCCTGGTATGCATGGCACCCCTCATCCCCAATTCTGGTATGTAAGGTACCCCTCATCCCCAATCCTGGTATGCATGGCACCCCTCATCCCCAATCCTGGTATGCATGGCACCCCTCATCCCCAATCCTGGTATGCATGCCACCCCTCATCTCAAATCCTGGTATGCATGGCACACCTCATCCCCAATCCTGATATGCATGCCACCCCTCATCCCCAATCCTGGTATGCATGGCACACCTCATCCCCAATCCTGGTATGCATGGCACACCTCATCCCCAATCCTGGTATGCATGGCCCCCCCCATCCCCAATCCTGATATGCGTGACCCCCTCATCCCCCAATCCTGATGTGTGTGGCCCCCTCACCCCCCCAATCCTGATATATATGGCACCCCTCATCCCTTTAACGCTGGACACATACAAAAAAATAAACACTTATACTCACCTTTCTTCCCTGTGCTCCAGTGCTGCTGTGTCCTGTCCTGCTGGATGCCACGGGAGGAGTGCGACGCCGGAGTACGCGCGTGCCCATACCGTGCTGTCCGGTGCCATTTTGCTGAAGACACACTGCAAATGTGACTTCAGTAAAATGGCGCCGGACAGCGCTATGCGCATGCGCGGATTCCGACGCCTCACTCCTGCCCCGGTGTCCGGCAAACAGAGGCGCCGCAGCAACGCTCCTCCCAGTCAGGTAAGTATGTAAAGCATGGCGCCGGAGATCGCGGCATGCGTTCAGTGTCTACGCATAGCGTGATCTCCAGCGCCATACACTCCTCTTACCTGTAATGGCTCCATGCGTGCTTCTGTCTGGAGCCAGACTGTGCAGGCGTGTTGCGCTTGCGCAGTCTATAAAGGCTTCAGACAGAGACACGCATCCTCGGTTATATTATAGATTATGTTTATACTCGAGTGGGAAATCATCACTTAACTGCAAGGGGTCAGCATAAAAGTGCACCTGCGTGTGTTAATGTATGTGTGAGTGACGCGCCCCCTGGGCCTGTGCTGTGCAGGGGAATACCCGGAGCCGGATCGCTGGGGGTTGTAGTCTCAGTGTGGCGGTGACCCGGTCCGTGCCCAGGGCAGTCAAACCAGTGGCAGTCTTAAGTAATAACAATGTCCGACTACGCCACCCGTGGATTGCGGTCAGTGGGGACCGCCGCTGCGCTGCAGACCGCTGAGGCTGATGTAGTTTGCGCAGCCGAGTATGGGATAACTCCCCACGGGAGAAGTATTGCCTCAGGGCAGCTAATGTGGATGATGGGAGTGATGGTGTGAGCGTCCCAGTAGTAATGGTGCTGGTGCGGCGATGAAACACAGAGACGTGTGGTGCAGTTCAGGGTCTTTACTGATGGTATAAAGCAGACCCTCCCGGGAGTACTGGTTAGCAGTAGGGGCCTGGTCAGTCTGTGAGCAAGCAGGATCTCCCCTGGCCAGGTGGAGTTGTAGGCCTCCCCGACTATCTGCACTCTTTCCTGGCTACCTTGCTCTATGCGGGTAGAAGTAGCCCACGTCCCTTAGTATACCGTGTGGTGCTCACCCATATGGCCGGTGACTTTCAGGCCTTCCGTTAGCCTCCGCTTCACGATGGCGGTGCTGGTCCCTTGCTTGTGACCGTGCCTTCAGGTTTCTAAGGCCAGAGGACATGGAATCCCCTGCCGGTTGGATTCTGCTGCTGGACCTGGATGTCCCCACAGCCTCGGACTCCGTGTCCGGGTTAGTGTCTTCAACCAGGGCGAACTCTGCTCAGCTCCAGCCCCTGGTATTCAGCTACTGTTCCTACAGAGCTCCTGGTTCTTACTTTCCCTCTCCAGGCTCTGACTGCTCTGCTTGTTCTGCAGGCTCTGTCTCGGACTTCACTCACTAATCCCGCCCCAGACCCAGTTTATAAGGGCAGATTCCTCCCCTCCCAGGTCTGGGTGGGCCGTGTTGCATGTTTAGGGCTCCTGACCAGAGAAACCTCCCACTTGCTCTCAGACATAATATCTCTATTACTGTGGTAACCAGACCCCTGGGGTGCCACATGTGTCATTATGTATCCTTGTTTCGCTGCATGTGTTAAGAAAAAGGGTACGTGTTTATATGTGTTTTAATACATAAAACAGTATCCTCTTCCCACTGTACCAGTCTATCACTGTTTATTTGTTACAGTAAGTGATATCTGTATTTTGTATGTAACCTCTTCACATGTACAGCACCATAGAATCAATGGTGCTATGTAAATAAATAAATAATAATAATACATATTCAGATATTTAGGACATATTTTATAAATCTGTAAGGCTCTGTTCATACTGTATTTCTGCAGTGTCCTTCTGTTGAGACAGAAACAGAGGCTTTGCAGACCACATTTCTATGCCCATGTGAACAAACAGACACATTCAGGAAAAAAAAACACATTGCCACAAATGTCACACAGTCTGGATCCTTACATCCCCGCTGCCCTGAGGCCTAGCTCCACCTGTGGGGAGCTATACCACGCAAGTTGCCTTAACACCAGCCTCAGTGGGCTGCCGCAGCGCTGGTGATCCTCACCAGACACCACGAGTGGCGTTACGAACTTTCATAAATTATTCACCCCCTTTTAAAAGAGAGGCCCAGGGTACGGTCCCGGGAGCCGACCGCCGCGACATTACCCCCCCAAAGCTAACAACGAGGCCCAGGCTCCGAGTACTCCCCATCCCCTGGGCGCAACAGTTCTCTTTCCTGGCGTCACGAACAGGATTCCGTGCCCACTGCAACGACGGAGTATTATGCCCGTTGCCACCGGGTACTGTGCGCCTTTAATCAAAAACTGTGTATTAAACTGTGGCGAAGATTGCCGCCATTGTTGGGCCGTCGAGCGGGAAGAAGGGCGTAACTGCGGGAAACTGAGAGGCGTACCTGCAAAAGTGCACAAAGCCCCGGACACGACCCACGCCTCGACGTCAAACCAGGAAGCGCCAGGTCATGGAAGGAGCGCCGGCGAGCGCTCTGACATAGGACGCAAGCGACGGAAGGTCCTGAAGAGCTGCGGCCTACCGGAAGAAAAGAAAAGAAGGTAGGCCACGGTTCGCTAGGGGGGCACCAGAATGTCCGAGGAGCAGCACAACGCTGGGATACCGGTTAACGGCCCTGATGTTCAACCTGCGCCCGACGCCGAGCAGGCCGAAGCAGCCGCTCCACCAGCAGCGCCTGTAACCCCTGTCATACCCATGGCCCTACCGTACATTCCTGGAGCGAAGTGGCTCCCCCAGTACAGCGGCAAACCAGATACCCTATCAGGATTTAAGCGGAAAATATGCGGTATACTGGACATGTACTCTATGACAGGCAAGCAAAGAGCCGCTGTTGCATTAGGACAATTGACCGGTGCTGCGGAGCGAGAAGTAGAAACCTGGTCGGCCGCAGACCAGGAGTCAGTGTCCGCAATCTTTAAAAAGTTACAGACTGTCTTTGAGAATCGTACTGAGACAGACCTCCGGATGAGGTTCTACAACTGCTCTCAGCAACCGGAGGACAGTGTTCGGGACTATGCCTGGCGTTTACAAGGGGCCCTGCGAGCTCTGAAACAGGTTAGTCCAACCAGCATCAATGATGAAAATAAAATGCTGAAAGAACAGTTTATCCGGGGACTGAGGTCCCAAGAGGAGAATAGGACTGTGCGCTGGTGGTCCCTGGATCATCCAGATGCCACCTTTGACACCCTTAAGGACATGGCTATAAAAGGACTGCAGCCCCTGGAAACAACTGCTATCCAATGTTACCAGGGTACGGGCCCGGGAGCCGACCGCCGCGACATCCCCCCAAAGCTAACAGCGAGGCCCTGGCGCCGAGTCCTCCCCATTCCCCTGGGCGCGACAGTACCACTATCATTACTATATACTATTACTATCAGTACTACCTCACATCTGTATGCACTGTACACACCGGCGGCTCCTCCTCACAGAATCACGACAGTTCTCTTCGTCCATGGAACCTCTTAGGCGCTCGATAAATGGTCAGGTGGAGCAGAGGGCATATTACAGATCACGAGCGCTGTAATGTCCAGTGATAAGCAGGATAGAGATCTTCAAATCCATGACAAGTCAGCACCGACCTGGAGAAGTGACATCAATGACCTCCTACTGACTAATGACCCACACTACAACCTCCATCATGCTATATTAAAACAACTGCTACTGTGACATAGGTGATGGAGCAGATGATGTCACAATGATGACACAGTTCCGCTAACCTCCGGTGTCCTCCTGCTGCCAGGAAGAAAGGATGTGTAGCCAGTACTACAGACACTATGTCCATGTGTCAGTTTGATCTCCACTCTCAGATTGCATTTTTCAGCAGAACATTGGTAAAAAATAAGTTTATACAGTGTATAATCTGACTTTCAAGACCAAAACTATATTCTTTGGATTACACTACAAATAAAGAGTTATATTGGTGGGTTATGTTATATCTTCGGACCGTGGATTCTTTTTCAATTCTTTGGATTTAAGGAGTGGTATCCTATCCGGAAACCCAAAGACAAGGAGTGACTTATGTCTTGTTCCCACACCCTATAAGTAGTGGCAATTATATTCCCAAAATTTTGAACTAAGACCATTATATCCACATCCACCTGGCAGAGGTGCACATAGAAATCATGGGGCCCCATAGCAGAAGTTTAAAAAAAAGCCCTCCATGCAGTATAATGGACCTACATACAGTATAATGGCCCCACACCTCTCCACACTGTATAATTGCCTGTATTAGCCCTCCAAACAGTATAATGGCCCCATCACAGCCCTTCACACAGTATGATGGACCCCACACAAACCTTCACGCTTTATAATTGCTGACATACAGTATAATGGCTCTCACATAGCCCTTCAAATATTATAATGGCCCCATATTACCTTCCATATAGTATAATGGGCCCCATATAGTCCTCCATATAGTATAATGGGCCCCTCATAATCCTCCTTATAGGATAATGCACTCCCATGGTCCTCCACAGAATATAATGCACCCCCATGTTCCTTGACACAATATAATGCACCCCCATTGTCCTCCACACAATATAATCCACCCCCATTTACGATTCCCGTAAATAATTTGATCATTGTGCTATGTGGATCTTTACGATTACAGAGACACCAAATATGTCCATGTTATTTGCCGATTTGTGATGTTTATTATTTTTTAAAAAAGGGCAGTAAAATTGACATTTATGTAATTGTTTTTCATTATTTTTTAGTAGTTTTATAGGAAGAAAAAAATCTTTCTTTTATTCTCCCTCTTGAATACAGAGACATAAAAATACACTGCTATATATATGTGGCACCCCTGGGGGTTCGATCGCCACAGGGATACTGCTCCTCTTTAATGGGGTGTGTTGTCTCTCCTTCGAGGTAAGGATGGTGCAATTATCAGGACCCCACCTCTACATCCAACACCACACTTCTCCCACCTGTAGGGGGGGCTAAAAGACACCAGTGTGCTGCCCCAGCCGGGATAAGAGGAGATTGTTGAACCAAAAGCTAGGGGGAACCATGTAGTGGGTGAGGGTGGAGGACGCACATGTAGGTTACACTTAATAATTCATATTTAATAATCAGCCATCTTGGGCTTTGTAACATACCTGGCGGCGTCCTTGCATGGTGGTCCATCTCCCACTGTGCAAGAGCGCGCACTTGATCTCCAGTCCAGAATGTCTCTCTGGCTTCCCTCCATGCTGTCTGTTTGTGTCTGTTTCTGCTGCTTAAGGGCGGCGCCCAATCACTTCCTGCTTTTTGTACCTGCTGTGGGTCACACCCCTTGTGCGCCCTCAGCCTATTGCTGTCTGTCACCTGGTATATAGCTCAGCTGCTCCCATCTATCCCTGCCTCAGCATAGTGGTTCATTCAGTGTGTGTGCGCACTCTGAAGGTGCCAGGTCCCGTTCTTTGTCTCCTGCTTTGCGGTATCAGTTCCCGTGTCTGAACTGAGTCCTGTCTATGTCTCCTGCCTTGCGGTATCAGTTCCCGTGTCTGAACTGAGTCCTGTCTATGTCTCCTGCCTTGCGGTATCAGTTCCCGTGTCTGAGCTGAGTCCTGTCTATGTCTCCTGCCTTGCGGTATCAGTTCCCGTGTCTGAACTGAGTCCTGTCTGTGTTCTCTTGTCTGCCTATTCTGGAGGCTGTATTTCCAGGCCTGTCTGAACACGCTCCTAGCCTGTCCCTTCCACCTTCTAGGGGCCGATTACCTAGATCCGTTCCTGTATCTTGTTTGTCCTGTCTGAACACGCTCCTAGCCTGTTCCTCCCGCCTTCTAGGGGCCGATTATCTAGACCAGCTCCGGTATCTTGTCTGAACACGCTCCTAGCCTGTTCCTCCCGCCTTCTAGGGGCCGATTACCTAGACCCGCTCCTGTATCTTGTCTGTCCTGTCTGAACACGCTCCTTGCCTGTTCATCCTGCCTCCCTGGGGGCCGTATTCCCAGACCCGCTCCTGTATTCCGCTGCAGTGTCGGTCTCCTCCGTACACTCAGTTCCAGTCTGAACTCTCTCCTATCCTTTACCTGTTTTGCCTCTATGTCCGTTCCCTTCCTTTTTCTGCAGAGTCTGAACTCGTACCTAACTCCTGCTTGTTGTCTCTGTACTCCCGTTTGTGAGTTTGTGGTCCACTCGCTACTTCACTGCAAGTACCCTGTGGGTATCTGGCTCTGCCTTTCCCTTCCTGTCTGTTCCGTGTGAACAGAGCCCTGTCCCCCCTGCTCAGCCTTGCCTGCTCTGACTCCTTTGCTCACTGCTCCGGCGGTTCTAGCCTGCTCTGACTCCTTTGCTCACCGCTCCGGCGGTTCTAGCCTGCTCTGACTCCTTTGCTTACCGCTCCGGCGGTTCTAGCCTGCTCTGACTCCTTTGCTCGCTGCTCCGGCAGCCTTGCTCCGCTCTTATCCTTTTGCTCACTGCTCCGGCAGTCTCGCTCCGCTCTTATCCTTTTGCTCACTGCTCCGGCAGTCTTGCGCCACTCTTGCTCACCGCTCCAGGCGGTCTCGTCCTGCTTTATTCTTGCTCACTGCTCCGGCAGTCTCGCTCAGCTCTGACCCTTTGCTCACCGCTCCTGGCGGCCTTGTCCTGCTCTACTCTTGCTCACCGCTCCAGGCAGCCTTGTCCTGCCCTGTTCTCACTCACCTCTCTGGGCGGCCTCACTCTGCTGTGTTTGTCCGCCACATCTGTGGTTCTGTTCCTGAGTCCCAGTGTGTACTGGGTCCTATCCCGCCAGTGTCCCTACCTGCTAGTGCCTCCCTGTCTGCACTCTAGCTGTGCTTGCCTGTACCCCTCTGCCTGTATTGTTCCTGAGTCCCAGTGTGTACTGGGTCCTATCCCGCCTGTGTTCCTACCTGCTAGTGCCTCCCTGTCTGCACTCTAGCTGTGCTTGCCTGTACCCCCCTGCCTGCATACCCGCCTGCCTGCATACCAGTCATGCCTGCCTATACCCACCAGTGTGTGTGCCAGCCTACCAGTCTGTTCCTGTATTCCCCTGTGTGGGTCAACAGCCGTGTCCGGGGTCTGTCCTGGAGTAGCACCTGGTCCCTCTGCTCGGTTCCTCCTTGGTGCACTGGCGTCGTATGCCGTCGTGCGACCCTGGTCGGATCGGGTGAATACCTAGTTACGCCCCTCCAGGCATTCACTCTCCGGCACGGTCCAGTGGAATCACTACAATCACACGCACACGCCGCTCAGCCCGGGCGTGTGCATTACAGGCTTATGGTATTTTGATTGTGATCTTCATCACTGAACGTGGCTTTCTGTGTGAACCTGCAGTTGATGGGGACACAGTCCTCATACTCTGGCCTTGAGTCGAGGAGCAGGTTAGAGTTAACGGCTGTCTCTACCCGGTCAAGGTCCCTACCCAAGAAGGCCTGGAGCAGAGGAGTCTAGCTCCACCGCAAAAGGATCCCAGGGGGATGCAGACGGAGCGGTATACGCCACCTGTCCTCACTATTCTGGCCTAGTCAGAGGGATTCCGGCTGCAAGAGGGGTACCGGCCCCCGACACCTGACTTTGCTACTCTAGTCAGGAAAGCCCGGAAGGCTCAGTGGATCCCACCGGATAACGGATGGAGCGGAGTTGCCACCCGTACCCTTGTTCTGTGCATAGTCCAGAGGGAGACCCGGCCTTTCTACCCACACACGGACAGGAGAGGACTTAGTTTGAAGTGTAGGAACACTCTGGTGCGGGGTCCTGACTAAAGCACCTGAACTACTCGGAGGTTGTCGGACCCCCAGTCCTGGTGGCCGCAGAGCCCCGTGAGGAGCAGGGAGAAGCCTTGCAGCTGCGTGCTCGACTGTGAGTAAAAAACCTGGAAGTCTACCCCTATGGCCTCTGGTCTCTTTATTTCTGCACCGCACCGCACAGCACCAGAACTCCTCCACTATGACTCCCTCCATCCGCTTCTCTGCCCTGAGGCCCTGCTCCGCCTGTGGGGAGTAGTATCAACTACGGCTGCCACAACATCCTGCCTCAGAGGACTGCTGCTGCCATCACCAGATACCACAGGTGGCGCAGTCGATAGCAACTACTCAACCCTGATAGCCCATTAACTTTTATGTGACAGCCCTGGGCACGGAGCGGGTCCTGGCCACGACTGCCTCCCCAACATCTGACCCGGCTCCGAGTACCCCATTTACTAGGGATGGTTGTGAGCGTCACATATACAGTGGGTACGGAAAGTATTCAGACCCCTTTCAATTTTTCACTCTGTTTCATTGCAGCCATTTGGTAAATTCAAAAAAGTTCTTTTTTTTCTCATTAAAGTACACTCTGCACCCCATCTTGACTGAAAAAAAACAGAAATGTAGAAATTTTTGCAAATTTATTAAAAAAGAAAAACTGAAATATTATTATTATTATTATTATTTTATATAACGCAATTGATTCCATGGCGCTGTACATAAGGGGTTACATACCAAATACAGATATCACTTACAGTAAACAAACTAACAATGATAGAACGTTACAGAGGGAAGAGGGCCCTACCCTTGTGGACTAACATTCTACAGGAATGGGGGAGGAGACAGTAGGTTGAGGGGTTGCAGTAGCTCCGGTGTTGGGGGAGGCAGAAAGCAAGGTCATGGCAGGCTGTAAGCTTGTTTGAAGAGATGGGTTTTCAGGTTCCGTCTGAAGGATCCAGGTGTGGTGGATAATCGGACGTGTTGAGGCACAGAATTCCATAGGACGGGGGATATTCGGGAGAAATCTTGGAGGCGATTGCGTGAGGAACAATAAGTGTGGAGGAGAGAAGGAGGTCTTGGGAGGACCGGAGGTTACGTGAGGGAATATATATCGGGAGATTAGTTCAGAGATATATGGAGGAGAGAGGTTATGGATGGCTTTGTAGGTCAGTGTTAGTAGTTTAAACTGGATACGCTGGGGAAATGGAAGCCAGTGAAGGGATTTGCAAAAGGGGGTAGCAGAGGAGTAGCAAGGCGAGAGATGAACAAGTCATGCAGCAGAGCTGAGGATGGACTGGAAGGGTGCGAGAGTGTTAGCTAGTAGGCCACAGAGGAGGATGTTGCAGTAGTCGAGGCGGGAGATGATGAGGGCATGCACAAGCAGTTTAGTAGATTGAGGTTGAGGAAAGGACGGATTCTGGAAATATTTTTGAGCTGGAGGCGACAAGAGGTGGCGAGAGCTTGGATGTGAGGTTTGAAGGACAGGGCAGAGTCAAGGGTTACTCCGAGGCAGGGAATTGTCGGTACAGTGGAAAGAGTGATGTCATTTATTGTGATAGAAAGATCAGGTGGGAAAGATATGCGAGATGGGGGAAAGATAATGAGTTCAGTTTTGTCCACATTGAGCTTCAGGTAGCAGGAGGAGAAGAAAGTGGATATGGCTGCTAGACATGCTGGGATTCTGGACGGCAGAGAGGTGACATCTGGGCCAGAGAGGTAGATCTGGGTGCCATCAGGGTACAGATGGTACTGGAAGCCATGGGATTTTATGAGGTGTCCCAGGCCAAGGGTATAGATTGAGAAGAGTAGGGGTCCTAGGACAGAGCCTTGAGGGACTCCAACAGAGAGGGGGCGGGGTGAGGAGGTAGTGTGGGAGTGGGAGACGCTAAATGTGCGGTTAGAAAGGCATGAGGAGATAGGGCAAGGTCTTTGACGCCAAAGGAAGAGAGGATCTGTAGTAGGAGGCAGTGGTCAACTGTATCGAAAGTAGAGGACAGGTCAAGAAGAAGTAGTACAGAGAATTGACTGTTAGCTTTGGCTGTAAGTAAGTCATTGGTGATTATGGTAAGGGCAATTTTGGTGGAATGGTGAGGGCGGAAGCCGGATTGTCGGTTGTCGAAGAGAGAGTTAGATGAAAAGTGGGAGGAAAGTTCAGTGTGAAAGTGTTGCTCAAGGAGTTTGGAGGCAAATGGGAGCAGCAATATGGGGCGATAGCTGGTCAAGGAGGTTGAGTCGAGGGATGGCTTTTTGAGGATGGGCATGATTGTGGCATGTTTGAAGGCAGCGGGGAAAGTACCAGAAGATAGTGATAGGTTGAAGAGATGGGTTAGGGATGGGATGAGTGTGGGGGTGAGGTTGGGGTGGAGGATGGGGTCGAGTGCACATGTGGTGAGGTGTGATTTGGAGAGGAGACGAGTAAGGTCTCTTTCCGTGATGTTGGGAAGAGAGGTTATGGGGGTAGGGAAATGGTGTGGAAAACAAAGGGGTTGTGGTGGTCGGACAGTAAAGACTTGCTGTGTTTGGTCAATCTTGTTTTTGAAGTGTGTGGCAAACTCCTCAGCAGAGATGACGGAGGTCGGAGGGGGCAGTGGAGGGCAGAGGAGAGAGTTAAAAGTGTTGAATAGCTGTTTGGAGTTGTAGGATAGGGAGGATATGAGGGTTGTGAAGTAGGCCTGTTTAGAAGAGGTGAGTGCTGACTTGAATGTGAGTGTTGCTTGTTTGAATGCAGTGAAGTCATCTTGAGTATGTGTTTTATTCCAAAGCCGCTCCGAAACCCTGGACGCTTGTCGAAGCTGTTTAGTGAGGTTGTTGTGCCAGGGTTGCCTGTTGAGTCGTCGCACTCTGCCATGCACAAGAGGGCCGACCGAGTCAATGGCTGATGCGAGAATGGCCTTGTAGAAAGCGGTGGTGCTGTCTGTGTCATGGAGTGAGGATATGGATGTCAGTGGTAGAACAGAGTCAGAGAGTGTGTGAGTGTCTAGATGTGCAAGGTTTCTGCGGGGGTGTGATAGTTGCCGGACATGGGTGACAGGTGAGGAGGGCAGGGATGAGAATGTGAGTAGATGGTGGTCAGATAGGGGTAGGGGGGAGGTTGTGAGTAGTGTTGAGCCACCCCCGTAGTGTTCGAGTTCGGTTCGGTTCGTCGAACACCCGTGTGTTCGCCGAACTGTTCGTCAAACTGTTCGTCGAACACCTTCGAACACCGTTAAAACCAATGGCAGGCAAACAAAAACACATAGAAACACATAGAAAACACCTTCAAAGGTGTCCAAAAGCTGACAAACTGCTCAGAAGACACAACTAACACATGGAAAAGTGACAAGTACATATAGTCATGCGAAAAGAAAAGAGGTGGAGGAGTAAAAGGAGGGGGAGACACAGATATAGGCATGTCATGCCCTTCTAAAATCCAAAAAGTGAGAAGCCGAGACGGCCAGTCCGCTCCTGCCCGTGCCACCTCCGTGTCGCCGGGTTTGTGCCAGAGCCGCGGTGAACCCTGACGGCCAGCCCCCCTCTCCCAATACTGGTGCCTGTCCGCTGGTGGGTCGAGAGAGCCCCCCTGTGGTGGAGGCAGCTCTAAGCTTTTTAATTTAAATTGTCCCTCTAATTTGAATGAATACACTTTAAATCCATTTACAAGGATCTATTGGAGGGCAAGTCTCATGCCAGCAGCCGCGTAATTCCAGCTCCAGTAGTGTCCACTAAAGCTGCTGCAGTTAAAAAGCTTTTATAAGGATCGAGCTCGGCTGTCCACCGCAAGGCATCCTAGTGCCAGTCCCAGCCCCTATGCCTTGGGGTGCCTCCTGATGCTCTTCACTAAGTATCCCGTGGTCCCGAAGCATTTCCTTTGAAAAAATTAAGTGTCCAAACTACAGGTGGTGTAGCTTGCTTAACAGCCGGGATAATCCGCTGACTAGCAGACACTGCTACTAGGCACAAAGTATTTCCTGGGCTAGATGCAGTTAAAAATTTGTAAGTAGATACTCTCGTTGGATGCTGAGAAAGCATTCCATAGAGTCTCCTGGCACGCAACCATATATGATTCTCTTAAAAAACTTGGGGTAGGGGTCTAGGGGACCCTTTTATAGCCAAAATCACGGCCCTGTATCACAATACGTCACCTAGGCTGAAGATAAATGGAACTGTAGCACCGAGGGCTCGGTTGCTACAGACGTATTGCACCTCACCCAGAGGTGTGATATCTCACTCTCAGATAAGGATGGAGTGTGGATCAGGACCCGACACCTGCATGCATTACACCACATTGCCGTGGGGCAGGGCGACCAATATGCCCCTGAGATGGGCACGACAGTCCCTGTCCCTGGCTGGAGTGGGGGGAGGGAACACTGAGGAAGGGGAACCCTGCAGTGCAGGAGCAGGGAGGAAGCAGTTCCTGGGTGCATTGAGAAGGGAGTATAAAAGGTGGGCACCATCTTAGTTCAGTGCAGAGAAGTCTGAGCAGAAGTGGCAGGGAGCAGGGGCTCTGCATGAGCTCTGCTCCGGAGGCGGGCCTAGTAACAGAGGCCCAGGCCTGCAAGAGGGAGAAGGAAGGAAGAGGAGCGGAGAAGGCTCCAGGAACGAGGAATGAAGGGATCCCAGGGGTGCGGACGGGCGAGTCGCCACCGCACGCCCGAATCCACCTGCGTGGAGGGGTCAGGCCAAAGGGGGAGACCGGTCCCCGAACTAGTGGAGGCAGGAAACGACCCTCAGCTAGAAACCGGAGGCTCTGACATTTTATGTGGCGCAGCCCCTTGCTCCACCCGCTAGGAAGGCACCGCATAGGGTCAGGGAAACTGGCGCCAAGTTTACCAAGAGGAGGCCCGAGGCAGCCGGACAGAAGTGTTGGTAAGAAAGGCCAGACAAAGGACACACAAAGGGGGTCCTGTGAAGCGCTCCAAAGTTATCTGGGAGTTGTCTGAGCCCCTCACCTGGTGAGCACAGTACGACGTGGGCAGCCGTTACCTGCAGACGTGGTCTGGATAATAAGAACTGTGAGTAAAGGCCCTGAACTGCATCACTGACTCCGTGTCGTTACTGCTGCTGCCCTGCACCATCACCCCCATCCTCCGCATACACTGCCCTGAGGCTATACTCCTCCCGTGGGGAGTTATGCTACGCTCTGCTGCACCCACAACACCAGCCTTAGCGGTCTGCCCTGTAGCGGCGGTTCACTCTGACCGCAATCCACGGGTGGCGTAGTCGGACATTTAAACATCAAAACCACATAAATAGTTCCGCCACTGGTTTGACCGCCCTGAGCCACGGAACCGGATCGCCGCCACGAAGACTACAACCACCAGCATCCACCAAAAAGTGTCCGGCTCCGGGTGTCCCAAGGCCCAGGGGGTGCGTCAGAACATTTTCATCACCTTTCACAATCACCAATGGGACAAGGCAGGGATGTCCTCTGTCCCCTCTCTTATACATCCTAGTGACGGAGCACCTGCTCTCATCAATTCGCCATAACCCCAATATTAGGTGGATTGAGGTGGGAGGCACCGAGTACAAGTGCTCTCTATTTGCTGATGATGTCCTAGTATATATCACTCAATCACATATATCCATCCCTGCTGTTATGGCTGAAATAGATCACTTTGTTACATGGTAAAATTTTAAAATCAATGCAGCGAAGTCTGAGGCCCTCGATGTCTCCCTCCCTAAATCCATATAGGATTCCATCCAGTCCAACTTTCCCTTTGCCTGGCCCTCACAGGGTATCAAATACTTAGGAATTCCTATTCATAGAGACCTCTCCCATCTATGTTATCTTAATTTTGGGCCCTTTATTGAACAATTCCATACAGACCACGGTTGGCAAGTTAGAACTGTAAGATTCACTACGTGAACCACTGGTGTTTTGTGGAAAAGCACATGTACACCGCGTTCCAAATTATTATGCAAAAAGTGTTTAGGAGTGATAAGGGAAGAATTTGTTTGTTTGTCAGTTAAACTCATTGATGGTGATGTGTGTCAGGGCTCTTTATATCACTGTAAGCAATTGCAGACACCTGTGCTAATTAGTTTGGCAGGTGTGTCCAATGAAAGGCAAGACTACTTAAGAAGGCTCTCTCACATTATTAAGCAGCCTACATTTTCTGCCAAAATGGGAAAGAAAAAGGATGTGTCGGCTGCTGAGAAGCAACAAATTGTGGAGTGTTTAGGTCAAGGCATGACTACAATCAACATTGTGCGATGATCAGGATGAAGTGTCTTGGCAATCAAGAAGTATGTAGCTGATTCACAGTACACACGTGTGCGTGCTGATAAGGGCAAATTGAGGACTCTTTCCTACAGGCAATTACGTCAGGTTGAAACAGCAGCGGCAAAAAAGCCTTGTCATAGCAGCAGACAAGTTTTTGAAGCTGCTTGTGCCTCCAACGTCCCCCGAACAACAAGATGCAGGGTCCTTCAGAGGTTTGCAGCTGTGCATATGCCATCCTGTCGACCTCCTCTATCCACTTCACACAAGCAGAAACGGCTCCAGTGGGCCAAACATTACATGAAGACTGATTTCAAAACTGTTTTGTTCACGGATGAGTGCCGTGCAGCGCTCGATGGTCCAGATGAATGGAGTGGAGGATGGCTGGTTGATGGACACCCCACGCAAACACGGCTACAGCGCCAACAAGGAGGAGGTGGAGTAATGTTTTGGGCTGGAATCATGGGGAGAGAGATTGTCGGCCCCTTTAGGATCCCTGAAGGCGCTAAAGATGAACTCCATAATGTATGTGGATTTTCTCAAACAGCACTTCCTGCCATGGTTCAAGAAGAAGAACCGTGTATTTCACAGCAAGATCATTTTTCTGCATGATAATGCACCATCTCATGCTGCACATAAAACATCTGCATCTCTGGCTGATATGGGCATAAAAGGGGACAAACTTATGGTGTGACCCCCATGCTCCCCTGACCTCTACCCCATTCAGAACCTTTGGAGCATCATTAAAAGGAGTGTCTATGATGGCTGGAGGCAGTTCACATCTAAGCAACAGCTCTGGGAGGGTATTCTGTCCTCATGCAAAACAATTGAAGCAGAAACCATCCAAAACCTGACAAATTCAATGGACGAGAGAGTTCAGAAGCTCCTTTCGAACAAGGGGTCCTATGTGAAAATGTAACATCACCTAGAATAAAGTTTTGAGTTGAAAACTGTTTGATTTCAGTTTCTAACAACCTGCTAATGCTTATAATTTCAAAAATGACCATTTTTTTGGTCTTTATTAAAATGAAAAGGTTGATTGAAAAGTTTGGGGGATCTAAGAGTGTGGCAACCCAGTAGTCATGATTACTTCGAATTCTGACAATATGAGGGTCATGCTGCAGGTAGTGCAGCAAGAAGGCACTTATGTGTCTTGCGCATCTCGGAGCCCCAAAATTATTTTCCGGGCTAGATGCAGCTAAAAATTATTTTTAATTTTAAATCTGGTGAAGCTTATTATAGATGGCCTAATAGGATCAGTGCTGCACACTGCTACAAAGCCCAAATTATTTTCCAGTCAAGATACAGATAAACATGATTAGTAATTTGAAAGCTTAAAACGGTTGGTAGGGTGATTTTAACCAATCATCAAGCTTTTACTCTCCCCAGGATGACACAGGGGTAGAAAAGTCGTTTCGGATCCATGATTTGTTCATCTTTATGAACGTGAGTCTGTCTACATTATCAGTGGAGAGCCGCGTGCGCTTATCTGTCAGCACACCACCAGCAGCGCTGAACACACGTTCAGACAGAACGCTGGCTGCGGGGCATGACAAGATCTCCAAGGCGTAAGTGGCTAGCTCCGGCCATTTATCCAGATTGGAAGCCCAAAAAGACAGGGTCCAGTGACACAGTCGTGGCTTCAATGTTTACTTGGAGATACTCCTGTACCATCGTCTCTAGGCGTTGACTATGTGTCAAACTTCTTGACTCCTGTGGCCTTGCAAAGGATGGGCTAAAAAAATGGTGAAATGATTCCGCAAAATTAATGTTACCAGCAGATACTGTGGTTCTGTTACGGTTTGAGTGCTGAACACTTGACGGTCCCACGGTTGGCAAGTTGGAACTGTGAGATTCACTACGTGCACCACTGGTATTTTGTGGAAAAGCACATGTAAGATTCTGCAACAGTCTCTGCTGATACTCCTGCATGCGTGCATCCCTTTCTATGGCAGGAATAATTTCTGCAAATTTACTTTTGTACCGGGGATCTAACAGTGTGGCAACCCAGTAGTCAGGATTATTTCTAATTCTCACAATTCGAGGGTCATGTTGCAGGTAGTGCAGCAAGAAGGCACTCATGTGTGTTGCGCATCCAGGAGCACCAAGTCCCTGTTGTGTTGGTGGCGAGGTAACAATCATGCTTCCTTCCTCTGTCCTCTCCCCCCAACCTCGCACAACAGAAATGTGATCAAGGTCTCCCTCATCTGATGAGTCTTCCATCAGTTCGTCCTCCACTTCTTCCTGGGCTCCTGCACCTTCCTCACTAGTTTGGCTGCTACCATGCGCCCTGGTAAAACCATCTCCCCCACCCTCACATGCCTGCCGCCTTGGTGCTGCCGACCGTCTGGACCTTGCAGATGTTAGCCCTTCCGCATACAACTCCTCCTCCTCTACTTCCTCCACCTCCTCTTGTGCCACCACCTGACTCCGAATTCTGTTTAACATGTGCTCCAGCATGTAAATCACCGGAATAGTCATGCTGATAATGGCATCGTCAGCACTAAACATCTTCATCGCCATTTCAAAACTGTGCAGAAGGGTGCATAGGTTCCTGATCTGAGACCACTCCTCCAGCGTGATTTGCCCCACCTCTGAATCTCGTTGGCCCAGGCTATACGTCAGAACGTATTGCACCAGGGCTTGTCGGTGCTGCCACAGTCGCTGCAACATGTGCAGAGTTGAATTCCACCGGGTAGGCACATCGCATTTTAGCCGGTGAAGTGGCAGGCCCAACGACTTCTGTAGAGATGTAAGTCGCTGAGCTGCGGGATGCGAACGGCGGAAGTGAGCACACAGCGACCGTGCCCTCTGCAGAAGGCCATCTAGTCTGGGATAGTGGGCTAAAAATTGCTGGACAACCAGGTTCAACACGTGAGCCATACAAGGCACGTGTGTGACATTGCCCCGGCGAAGGGCCGCACCCAGGTTTGTAGCATTGTCGCACACGGCCTTCCCTGGTTTCAGGTCCAGTGGAGACAACCATTCATGAAATTGGTTCTCCAGAGCTGACCACAACTCCTCAGCTGTGTGACTCACATTTCCCAGACATTTCAATGTAAAAACCGCCTGATGACGTTGAGCCCTACTGCCAGCATAGTAAGGAGGTGTGCAGGATCCCTTCTGCGCAGTTAGAAAGCTTGTGGCATGACCAGACAGGCTTTGGGTGCAGGTGGAAGACCGAGAGGAGGTTGAGGAGGCAGAAGCAGTGGAGGAACTTTGACATAAAGAGGATTGACGCACAACTCGTGGGGACGGCAAGACTTGGACAGCAGCCCCTTGTCCTGCTGTCACCATAGTTACCCAGTGCCCAGTCAGCGACATGTAACGCCCCTGTCCATGCCTACTCGTCCAAGTGTCTGTGGTGAAATGCACCCTGTCACACACAGCGTTTCTCAAAGAAGCGGTGATGTTGTGTGCGACATGCTGGTGGAGCGCAGGCACACCTTTCTTTGAGAAGTAGTGCCGACTGGGCATCTGGTACTGGGGCACTGCGACGGACATAAGGTCTCGAAAATCCTCTGTGTCCACCAGGCGGAAAGGCAGCATTTCTGTAGCCAAGAGCTTGCAGATGGTGAAATTCAACCTCTTAGCTTTCTCATGGCTAGGAGGAAATGGTCTTTTACTTGTCCACATCTGAGGGACCGAGGGCTGGCTATTGTGCTTAGACGGGGTTGATAAGGGTGTCCCCGGCAAACTGCCGGTCTGTGAGGAAGATGCAGGCGGACATGTTAGGTTGCCTTGATCCAAAGGTGGTGCTATCGATGTCGGACAGCGCTCAACACCAGCTGGTGTTACCACCTCCAAAGAAAATGATGACCTGCCAATCACGCTGGCTGTTGCGGGTAAAGAGGTGGCAGGTCTGCGCCCCAAAACAGGTGTGACTGCTGTCCCCCCAGTCACAGAGGATGAAGAGGCCGCGGATGCACAAGATATGGCAGACGGTGATTGGCCCGGCCGGCTAGGCCGCATTGTAGCACACTGAGCTTCCCACTGCAACTTATGCTTCATGTCCATGTGCCGGTTCATGCATGAAGTACTCAAACTATGTATTTTTTGGCCTCTACTTAGCTTTTGCTGACAAATGTTACAGATAACACGAGTTGGGTCATCTTTATCGATCTGAAAAAATGCCCAGGCTATGCAAGGCTTAGCACCCATGCGACCTGAAGAGCCACCACGACTTGTGGTGAGAGGCAGAGTTGTGTTTGAGGATGCAGTTGTTGACGTGCTTCCAGTACTACGTCTCTGTCCAGGAAGGCGCAACCTGACCTCGTCGTCACTAGCATCTTCCTCCACCTCCTCTGCTGACCTCATCTCTTGGCTGACTGTGGGTTGACAGTAAGTGGGATCTCCGACCTCATCATCATCACCCTGTGCGTTATCACACCCGTCGTCCTCAGAGCCAACCTGTTCCTGCCCTGACAAAAAACTAAAGTTGTCGCTCCAATCAGGTATTTGAGTCTTATCATCGTCTTCCTCATTGTCTCCACCAACAGGAGTTACAGTTTGGGAATGAGGGTCTACATTATGGTCAGAACCTTCTGCGTCTGGTCCTGGATCCGACTCATAAAGATTCTGGGCATCAGTGCAGATCATTTCCTCGTCTGGATTCACAGAAGCGCTGGAGTCGACCTCTGATTCCCAGGCTATAGTATGAGTAAACAGCTCTGCAGACTCAACCATTTGTTCTACCTCATACTCAGACGGGCAGCTGGAGATTTGGGAGCTGTGAGGAAGCAAGTGCGATTTGGGTGACACCTTTGAGGACTGGAGTATTTGTGATGTTGAAGTTGATGTGGAGGAGAGCCCACTTAAAGGAGCACTTGATATCCGTTGAAGCACCTGCTGTTTTTGTGCCTCATCTGGAATTTGTAGCGATTGGCGTGGCCGTAAGAAAGGGATCTTATCACATTGTCCGCTAAAAGAAGTAGACATTTTAGTTTGGCTGGAAGATGGTCTTTCTTCTGCACCTACCCCACGGACACAACCTTTTTTCCACTTCCCAACACGCCTATTCCCCTTTCCACCAGCAGCAGGCCTTTTTCCACTCATTTTGGTGGTTAACTAATTCACAACTCTGGAGTTGTTTGCACAAAAAAACAATGGATGGTAACCGAGCAGAGCTGAGTGGCCAAACTGTGGTATTAGGCCAAAACTATTGGCTGGGCTAGATGCAGAAAAAAATTATTTTTAATTTGCAACCTGATGGAGGTCAGTATAGATGGACTAATAGAACAAGTCCCACACGCTGCTAGAAGCCCAAATATTTTTTCTGAGATAAATGAAGAAAAAAATTATTTTTAATTTGCAACCTGATGGAGGTCAGTATAGATGGACTAATAGACCAAGTCCCACACACTGCTAGAAGCCCAAATATTTTTTCAGAGCTAGATGCAGAAAAAAATTATTTTTAATTTGCAACCTGATGGAGGTCAGTATAGATGGACTAATAGACCAAGTCCCACACACTGCTAGAAGCCCAAATATTTTTTCAGAGCTAGATGCAGAAAAAAATTATTTTTAATTTGCAACCTGATGGAGGTCAGTATAGATGGACTAATAGACCAAGTCCCACACACCGCTAGAAGCCCAAATATTTTTTCAGAGCTAGATGCAGAAAAAAATTATATTCAGTTTGCAACCTGATGGAGGTCAGTATAGATGGACTAATAGAATGATGCTATGCCCAAAAGATTTTACTTCACTAGGTGCAGTAAAAAAATTGGTATTCTATACACAGGTGGTATATCTTGCAACACAGATAGGCTACTCCACTGACTAACACACTCTGCAATAGGCCAAAAAGGATTAGCTTTGCTAGATTCAGCCAAATGCTGTGAAAAAAACTTGCACAGCACTGGCACAGACCTGCCTGGCAAAAACTGATAGGAACTGATGTAACCTAGTCCTGAAAAGGACTCCAATTACAATTAGTCTTTACTCCCACAATCTATCTATTTAAGAGCACAGACCTGCCTGATAAAAGTCGTAGGAAATGCTGTAACCTAGTCCTTAAAAGGACTGCAATCACAACTATTCCCTACTCCCAAGCTATCTGTATATTTGTGCGAAAATTGGCTTGAAATTAACAAGGTATAGCGCACACAGCAACAGCGGTGCCGTCTAACACGCAGCTTCAGCAGTGAGAAAATGGTGGCGACGGGGAAAATGGCTTGGTCTTATAGGGCAAGGACATGTGACATACACTGCCAATCACACATGCCCTTGCTTGTGTGAAAAAAAGCACTTCGCTCCGTGTGTGCGCTGCTGATAGGCTGACAGATTGCACCTCCCCACTGCAAATGCGGGAAAGAGAAAAAAAAATGGAGATCTTCATTGTTCCTGCAGAGATCCATCCCCTGCCCCTCCCCCCGCCCCGCTGTACACTCAAACTGCGTATTAACATTAATTTTCATCATTACTGAGAAAAAAATCCAGTTATGATTTTGGTGCACGAACAGTTATCGAACATAACCTCGAACAGCCGAATTTTTCTCAAATTGTTCGTGTTCGCCGACCGGCTCGAACACCGCCCAAAACAGCTCGAATTTGAGATTGGCGAACAGTTCGAGTAGAACAACGCTCATCTCTAGTTGTGAGGTTAAATAGGGAGCAGAGTCGGGTGAAGATAAGGTCTAGTATGTGTCCATCTGTGTGGGTGACTGAGGAGGACCACTGAGTAAGTCCAAAGGATGAAGTAAGCGACAAGAGTTTCGGTGCTGCTGACTGGCGAGTGTCGGTGGGGATTTTGAAATCGCCCATGATGATTGTGGGAATGTCAGCAGAGAGAAAGTAAAGAAGCCAGGAGGATAATTGGTCAATAAAGGCAGTGATTGGGCCCGGAGGTTGGTATATGATAGCCATTTGGAGGTTGGAGGGAGAGTAAATGCGGACAGAGTGGACTTCAAAAGAAGTGAGAATAAGGGAGGGAAGAGGAGGAGTAGGGCTAAAGGTGCAGTTGTTAGCGAGGAGAAGAGACACTCCTCCACCATGTCTGTTACCAGGGCGAGGAGTGTGGGTGAAGTGGAGGCCTCCGTAACACAGCGCAGCAGGGGACGCAGTGTCAGAGGGTGTCAGCCATGTCTCCGTGATGCCCAGGAAGGAGAGATGACGAGAGGAAAAGAGGTCATGGACAAAATGGAGCTTGTTGCAGACAGCGTGCATTCCACAGTGCTCCAGAGAGAGGGAGGAGCGGGGTGGGCATCAGGTTTTGCGTAAGAGAGGTTACTGTAGTTTGTAGTTGTTTTGATGGAATAGGTGGGGGAATTGGTGGAAAGTGCAAGCTGTGGGGGTCCAGGATTGGGAGATATGTCGTCAGATCAGGCTGCTGTATTACAGCTTTTAACATCTCTGCAGCGCTGGGGGGTTTGTCAATTAAGCATTAAGCATGTTATCTTCAGCACAGCCTGTTGCTGCTTGGCCAAGGCAGTGCTGCAGTGCTGTCAGCTTGTGACTGATGTGGTCATTTTGGAGATGGAGGAGGAGGTGCAGGAGCTGAGCAATGTGATTACATTGAGGTTAAATTGGTGACACTGTTTTTTATACTAAAGATAGATCCTATTGTTTTGTTTTTTTACGTTATTTTTTAAGACAAATGCATTCACCGGGAAATGTCATTTTAACATTTTACAACCTTATCTGGCAATGTGTGTTACACATCATCAGACACATCCTTTTTTATTGATGATGGAGGGACTCTGAAAGTCATAAAGCCTATTTTTATAGGGATATCAGACAGCCCTTACTATTCTTAAAAGGCCAGCAGTCGGCCCTCACTATTGTTAGAGAGCCATCAGCCGGCTATGCTTTCCTGTTCCCATTATTAACAAGTGGGTTTCCTATACTTTTATTGCATATCCAGTGACTGCAAGGGCTGCCAAAAATTTGGACGCAACCCAATATCCCTTTGAAGAGACATAGAGGAGGGTCTCAGTAAAAAAAAAATGTTCCCATTACAAAGGAGCGGGTCTCCTTTAGTAGTAATACCCATGCTGTGACTGCACTAATAATTTAAAGACACATAGAGCAGGGCCACAGAAACAAGGTACGACATGTTCCCATTAGAAAGGAGAGGGTCTGCTATACAGTTATAGGGTATGCAGTGAGTCCAACGGCTGACCAATTTTAGGAAAAACTCCACTAAGAATTTAAGGACGCACAGAGTAAGGCCACAGTAGGAAGTACGACATGTTCCCATTAGAAAGGAAAGAGTATGCTATACAGTTATAGGGTATGCAGTGAGTCCAACGGCAGACCAATTTTAGGAAAACCCCCACTAAGAATTTAAAGACACATAGAGCAGGGCCACAGTAACAAGGTACGACATGATCCCATTAGAAAGGAGAGGGTCTGCTATACAGTCATAGGGTATGCAGTGAGTCCAACGGCTGACCAATTTTAGGAAAAACCCCATTAAGAATTTAAAGACTCATAGAGCAGGGCCACAGTAACAAGGTGCGACATGTTCCCCTTAGAAAGGAGAGGGTCTGCTATACAGTTATAGGGTATGCAATGAGTCCAACAGCTGAACAATTTTAGGAAAAACCCCACTAAGAATTTAAAGACACACAGAGCAGGGCCACAGTAACAAGGTACGACATGTTCCCATTAGAAAGGAGACTGTCTGCTATACAGTTATAGGGTATGCAGTGAGTCCAAAGGCTGACCAATTTTACGAAAAACCCCACTAAGAATTTAAAGACACATAGAGCAGGGCCACAGTAATGAGGTACGACATGTTCCCATTAGAAAGGAGAGAGTCTGCTATACAGTTATAGGGTATGCAGTGAGTCCAACGGCTGACCAAATCTAGGAAAAATCCGACTAAGAATTTAAAGACACCTAGAGCAGGGCCACAGTAACAAGTACGACATGTTCCCATTAGAAAGGAGAGAGTCTGCTATACAGTTATAGAGTATGCAGTGAGTCCAAAGGCTGACTAATTTTAGGAAAAACCCCACTAAGAATTTAAAGACCCATAGAGCAGGGCCACAGTAGCAACAAATTCCCATTAGAAAGGAGAGAGTCTGCTATACAGTTATAGGGTATGCAGTGAGTCCAAAGGCTGACTAATTTTAGGAAAAACCCCACTAAGAATTTAAAGACACATAGAGCAGGGCCACAGTAACAAGGTACGACATGTTCCCATTAGAAAGGAAAGGGTCTTCTATACAGTTATAGGGTATGCAGTGAGTCCACCGGCTGACTAATTTTAGGAAAAACCCCACTAAGAATTTAAAGACACATAGAGCAGGGCCACAGTAACGACAAATTCCCATTAGAAAGGAGAGAGTCTCCCTCTCCCATATTGTTGGCTTATGCAGTTTATGCAAGGGCTGCCAAAAATTTGGAAGCACTTCAATGCCTCTTGGAAGAGACGTGGAGGAGGGCCTCATAAAAAAATGTTCCCATTAGAAAGGAGCGGGCCTCCTATACTTGTAATGCCCATGCACAAGTGTATAGGCTGAAAAACATTTACCCCTCAGGGGTTTACATGAACACATGTGGCGCCCCTGAGGGTTCGACAGTCACAGGGATGCTGCACCTCTTTAATGGGGTGTAGTGTTCCTCCTCTGAGGTAAGAACAGTGCGATGGTCGGGACCCTACCTCCACATCCAACACCACACTTCTCCCACCAGAGGGGGCTAGTAGGCACTAGGTGCTGCCCCTACTGGAAGTTGGGAGACTGGGGAACCAAGAGATAGGGGAACCAACTAGTGGGTGAGGGTGGAGGATTCACATTTTAGTGACACTTTAAATTTGATATTTAATACACAGCCATCTTGGCTCTTAGCCTTTTGATTGTGATCTCCCACCCTGAATGTGGATCCTGTGTGGACCTGCAGCGGATGGAGACGCGGCCCTCGTACTCTGGCCTTGGATCGAGGGGCAGGTTGCAGATAATGTATGTCTCAACCCGGTCAAGGACCATGACCAAGAAGGCCCGAAGCTCAGGAGTGTAGCTCCACCGCAAATGGATCCCAGGGGGATGCAGACGGAGCGGTATACGCCACCTGTCTTCGCTATGCTGATCTAGTCAGAGGGATTCCGGCTGCAAGAGGGGTACCGGCCCCCGACATCTGACCTTGTTACTCTACGTCCTGGTCAGGGATGCCCGGTAGGCGCAGAGGATCCCATCGGGTAACAGAAGGAGCGGAGCTGCCACCCATACCCTTTTTTCTGAGCGAAGTCCAGAGGGAGACCCGGCCTATCTACACACACACAGACAGGAAAGGACCCGGTCTGAAGTCTAGGAACACTCTGGTGCGGGGTCCCGATTGAGCACTTGAATTACTTGGAGGTTGTCGGACCCCCCCGTCCCTGGTGACCGCAGAAGTCTGAGAGGAGCAGGGAGAAGCCTTGCAGCTGTACTCTCCACTGTGAGTAAAAACCCTGGAAGTTAACCCCTATGGCCTCCAGACTCTTTATTCTGTACTACCCCACACTACGTAGCACCAGACCTCCTACACTACAACCCCCTCCATCCTGTCTCTCTGCCCTGAGGCCTTGCTCCGCCTGTGGGGAGTAGTATCAACAACGGCTGCCACAACATCCCGCCTCAGAGGACTGCAGCAGCGCTGGTGGCCTTCACCAGGTGCCACAGGCGGTGTAGTCGATATCAGCCACTCAACCCGGATAAGCCCATACCACCTTTTTTTAATGTGACGGCCCTGGGCACGGAGTGGGTCCGGGCCACGGCTGCACCCCCATCGACAACATAGGACCCGGCTCCGAGTCCCCCGTCTCCCAGGGTAGGGCTTGACAGCGTCACACAACTGGCGTAGTCGGCAGGATTGCGTGCCCGCAGCAAAGGAAGGAATTACCCATTGCTACCGGGTACTGTGTGCCTTACACCTTAGACTGTCGTTTCCACTTAAAATGGCGCCCGCCCAAGAAGAACAGATGCCATAGTGCATCAGAAAGACGCTCTTCTAACACCTCCTACCGTGGGCCAGGCTCCCACATGGCACCAAAAGTGGGGACCGCCCCTTCCATCAGAGACTGTCCGCGGGGTAATGCCCGTCAAAACGGATGGGCTGAACGAAGGCGTGCCTGTCAGCGTACTGCCCTGGAGCCGCCCCGAAAGAGGAGGAAAAAGAAAAACAACAAGGTGCGGCCATAGCAGTTGGAGTTTGGTGACCTTCAGGAGCGGACATGGATGCTGCTGGAGCGCAACAAATGGAACCTTCCGAACCCGGCCCAGGTTCTTCTCCCGGCAGGGAGCGAAGCGGCACAATCCTTACAGCGGGAGATATTGAATCTCTCCACCGGGAGGCCCCGGGTCTTGCACGGAGACTGGATGAGGCCCAGAAGGCGGCGTCTGCTGCATGGCGGGAAGAAATGCTGCTGCGCATCCGGACCCGCCGCCAAGGAGCCGAAGCTCAGAAAGAAGCGGTGACAGAGGTCTCGAGCAGCCCAGAGGCGGGTGAGTGTGCTACCCCTGCCCCGGCTGCTGAGCCTACCGTGCCCGTACTGGACCTCATGACAGAGTATCTGCTGCCCGGCGCGGTCACTTGGGAGCAGGTTTTTGCCCCGGAGCTTCAAGCTTCTGCTATTGGCGGAGACCTGCACTGCCGCCCAACTTCTGACTCGGAAGGACCTGAGTCTGCTGGGGTATCCACCGACCCCAACCCGGACTGGTCCGCACTTGCAGAGGACCCGCAGCAGCCCCTGATGACACTGCTACCCGCACCAACAGTCACCTGGCCAGCGGCTGAGGAGTGGGCCTGGGACAACCAGGGGGGGACCTCCTACACTACAACCCCCTCCATCCTGTCTCTCTGCCCTGAGGCCTTGCTCCGCCTGTGGGGAGTAGTATCAACAACGGCTGCCACAACATCCCGCCTCAGAGGACTGCAGCAGCGCTGGTGGCCTTCACCAGGTGCCACAGGTGGCGTAGTCGATATCAGCCACTCAACCCAGATAAGCCCGTACCACCTTTTTTTAATGTGATGGCCCTGGGCACGGAGTGGGTCCGGGCCACGGCTGCACCCCCATCGACAAAATAGGACCCGGCTCCGAGTCCCCCATCTCCCAGGGTAGGGCTTGCCAGTGTCACACACGTACTGTATAAAAAAAAAATTTTACGGGCATCATAAACACCCTTTAAAAATTTTTTTGTGGGTGTTGCATCACGGACCACGGTCACACTGGTGATATAGTGGTGGAGGATGAGGAAAAGGAGGAGGACAAGAGCAAATAGCCAAAATCAAGAAGCGTATACCCATGTGTGGGTGTAAAAAGGTGCATGGGAATATACCTCCCAAGAAAAGACACTGGATTTGAGTTTATGTTACGGCTGCTATCATTTGGTGGTGTTGAGAAGTCTGGCCCAATCCAGCCCTTGTACATTTTTATAAGAGTCAGCCTGTCAGCATTTTAAGTTGACAGGCATATGCGCTTATCAGTTATAATTTTACCAGCGGCACTAAAAACCCGCTCTGATAAAACGCTGGCAGCAGGGCAGGCCAGGACCTCCAAGGCATAGAGAGCCAGTTCATTCACGTATCTAGCTTGGATACCCAATAATCATAAGGCACAGAGGAATCACGGAGGATGTTAGTACGGTCAGCAAGGTACTCCCTCAGCATCTTCCAAAACTTTGCACTTCTTGTGAGAGTACCCCGCGCCTCAGGGCCTGTGCGATGGGAGAGTTTGAGAAAACTCTCCCAGAACTTTGACAGTGTTCCCTTGCCTCTACTGGATTGAAGTTGTGTCTCTCTCGCCTGTACTCCTTGGTTGTCCAACGAAGTGTGCCCTCTGCCGCCAGCGTTTTCAGATGGGAATTTTTTTAATAGTTCCGCACCAAGGGCCTTCTGGTACAGCCCCATTTTTGTAGACCTGTCCGCCTCAGGAATAAAAGATATAAAGTTCTCCTTGTAGCGTGGGTCTAGAAGTGTCACCAACCAGTAATGACTGTCACCCAAAATTTTGAGAACGCAAGGGTCATGGGAAAGGCAGCGTAACATAAACTCAGCCATGCGTGCCAGACTGCTAACAGGCAAGACTTCCATGTCCTCACCAAGAGGATGACTGACCATGCTCTACTCTTCCTCCTCTCTGTCCTCTGGCCATCAACGCTGAACAGACGGTATGACAGCTGTGCAGGTAGTATCGTCTATAGGGCATGAAACTAGCTCCTGTCCTTCCTCCTCCTCCTCTTCTTCATTGTCACCCAATCCACATTGGGATGAGATGAGGCTTGGCTGTGTGTAATCACCCTATATGGTTCCTTGCTCCATCTCATCGTGCTCCGCCTGCAATGCATTCTCTTTGATTGTGAGCAGAGAGCGTTTCAGAATACAGAGAAGCGGGATGGTGACGCTAATTATGGCGTCATCGCCGCTCACCATCTTGGTGGAGTCCTCAAAGTTTTGGAGGATGATACATATGTCTGACATCCATGTCCACTCCTGAGGTCTTATGTGTGGAGTCTGAACTGAAGACCGATGGCCTTGTTGATGTTGGTACTCAACAACTGCCCTCCTCTGCTCTCAAATCCTTCCCAACATCTTCAGTGTAGAGTTCCAACACGTGGGGACATCACACACCAGTCTGTGAGCCGGAAGCTGCAAATGCTGCTGAAACACGGCAAGGGCGGCGGAAGCTGTAGCTGATTTTCTAAAATGGGCACACAGACGGCGTACTTTAACAAGTAGATCTGGCAGCTCCGGGTAGGTTTTGAGAAACTACTGAACCACGAGGTTAAGCACATGGGCCAGGCATGGTACGTGTGTGAGCTCGCCTCGCCTCAAAGCTACCACCAGGTTCCGGCCATTGTCATACACGACCATGCCTGGCTGTAGGCTCAGAGGTGTGAGCCACAGATTCGTCTGTTCTTTCAGAGCTGTCCACAACTCTTCAGCATTGTGCGGTTTGTCACCTAAGCATATTAGCTTCAGCACAGCCTGTTGCCGCTTGGCCGAGGCAGTGCTGCAATGCTTCCAGCTTGTGACTGATGTGGTCATTTCGGAGATGTAGGCTGAAGAGGAGTAGGAGGCTGAGGAGGATGAGGTGCAGGAGCTGTAAACCGTGGGGGCAACCCTGATTGACCTAGGTCCCGCAATCCTTGGCGTCGGGAGGACATGTTCCGTCCCAAGGTCCGACTGGGTCCCGGCTTCCACTATGTTAACCCAGTGTGCCATCATCGAGATGAACCATCCTTGCCCACAAGCACTTGTCCACGTGTCCGTGGTTAGGTGGACTTTCCCGGTAACTGCGTTGTTGAGGGCACGGCTAATGTTTTGGGTCACGTGCTTGTGTAATGCGGGGACGGCACACTGGGAGAAATAGTGGCGGCTGGGAACCGAGTACCGAGGGTCGGCCGCCGCCATCAGGTTGCGGAATGCTTCTGTCTCCACGAGCCTAAAAGGCAACATTTCGAGCGCAAGCAGTTGTGAAATGTGAGAATTTAGCAGTGTGGCCTGTGGGGCGTTGGCTGCATATTTGCGCTTGCATTCCAAGGACTGGGGTATGGACAACTGAACGCTTCGAGTGTGCAATGACAGGTGCATGGCAGGAGGCATCTTCGCATGCACCATGGACACGGAATTGGCTTGCATGCACAACAGTGGAAGAAGCAATGGTGCCACCTGCAGACACTGTTCCTGGACCCTGGGGTTCGGCCCACAAAGTCCTGTGCTTTGCTGTCATGTGCCTGATCATGCTGGTGGTGGTAAGGCTGGTTGTTTTGCCAACCCTGCTGATGCTGGCCTGGCAGGTGGTGCAAATGGCCTTTTTGGGGTTGTCGGCAGAGTCTTTAACCCCTTTAAAGCCCAAGACGCATTAATACGCGTCTGTGGCCTGGGCTTTAAGAGCCTGACCCGTATTAGTACGTCATGGCGATCGCACGCGCACACAGGCTGTGCGGGCGCGATCGCCGCGGGGTGTCAGCTGATTGTCACAGCTGACACCCTGTACTATGTGGAGGGAGTGGTCTCGCACAGCTCCCGGCACATTAACCCCCGCAATGCTGCGATCGAAGTCAATCGCAGCATTGCGGTGACTAAGGGGAGGTGATCGGTATACTCACCTCCTCTTCCGGCTTCCAGCGCTGTCTGCCGCGGCTTCCCGGATGTTGCCATGACGACCCGATGTCGTCATGACAACATCCGGGTCACCAGACAGCAGGAAGATTTTTTGGTCATGCGCAGTACATGACCAAACTATCTTCTCACTGTGCAGCGCTGACGGCCTGCATGGCACAGGGATGGTGCTCCATCCCTATGCTATGCAGGCGATCAGAATAAAAAAAGTAAAAGTCCCATAGTGGGACAAAGTATACAAATAAAAAAACTGTCAGAAAGTGAAAAAAAAAAAATTGTAAAAATATTAAAAAATAAAATAAAATAATCCACCAAAAATAAAAATATAATGTACCCATAAATAAATATTATTATGAAAAAAAAACCAAACAAACAATAAAAGTACACATATTTGGTATTGCCGCGTCCGGAACAATCTGACCTATAAAATTGTCCCACTAGTTAACCCTTTCAGTGAACACGGTAAAAAAATAAAATAAAAAACGAAGCAAAAAACAATGCTTTATCATCATACCGTTACACAAAAAATGGAATAACACGCGATCAAAAAGACGAATATAAATAAAAATGGTACAGCTGAAAACGTCATCTTGTCCCGCAAAAAAAATCCACCATACCGCTCCACCAGCTGAAAAATAAAAAAGTTATAGCTCTCAGAATAAAGCGAAAAATATTTTTTTCTATAAAATAGCTTTTATTGTGTAAAAGTGCCAAAACATAGAAAAACAATATAAATGTGGTACCGCTGTAAATGTACTGACCCGAAGAATAAAGCTGCCTTATCAATTTTACCACACGCGGAGCAGAATAAAAAAATAAAAAAAAACAATTCCTGAATTGTTGGCTTTTGTTTATTCTGCCTCCCAAAAACCGGAATAGAAAGCAATCAAAAAATGTCACATGTCTGAAAATGGCACCAATAAAAAAACTCATCCCGCAAAAAACAAGCCATCACATGACTCTGTCAGCCAAAATCTGGAAAAATTATAGCTCTCAAAATATGGCGATGCAAAAACTAGATTTTACAAAATATGTGTCTTTCAGTGTGTGACAGCTGTCAATCATAAAAACCCAATATGATTCTGGTATCTCTGTAGTCGCACCGACCCGAAGAATAAAGTCGTCTAATCACTTATACCACACTAGGAACGGCGTAAAAAATAAACGCTAGGGCTGGGGTTGGTGTTAGGATTGGGGTTAGGGTTGTTTTTTTTTTCAAAAGTAAAAAAAAAAAGATGACGATATGGCAACTAGTGTTGAGCGCAAGTGCTCGCTACTTGAGTTTGCATCGGGTGCTCGGGTATGCATTCAGTATCGCGGGTGCTCAAGTGACATGCTCGAGTCTCCGCCCCATATGCTTCGCGGCCAAAAAAACCTTGTGGGAATTGCCTGCCATGCACGAGCGATCACCGCATGTTTTTTTTTGGGTGTCTAATAAAAGTGAAACATGCGGGCGGGGACTCGAGCACCCGCGATACATGGTGCACACCTGAGTACCCGATGCAAACTCAAGTAGTGAGGACTTGCGCTCAAGACTAATGACAACTTATTCAATATGATTACCTAATGTTATCAAATTCTCTGTCGTACCTCTGGGTTCAAAATGTTCACTATACCCCTTGATAAAATCCTTGAGGGGTCTAGTAACCAAAATGGGGTCACTTGTGGGGGGTTTCCACTATTTAGGCACATCAGGGGCTCTCCAAACGCTACATGGCGTCCGCTCTCGATTCCAGCCGATTTTGCGTTCAAAAAGTCACACAGTGCTCCTTCCTTTCTGAACTCTGCCGTGCGCACAAACACTGTATTTTCCCCACATATGGGGTATTGGCGTAGTCAGTAGAAATTGAACAAAAGTTTTTGGGGTCCATTTTCTCCTCTTACCCTTGTGAAAATAAAAAAATGGGGCAAAAACATAATTTTTGTGGAAAAATTTTGATTTTTTTATCTTCATAGCTCCATGTTATAAACTTCTGTAAAGGACTTGGGGGTTCAAGGTGCTTACCACACATCTAGATAAGTTCCCTGAGGGGTCTAGTTTCAAAAATGGTGTCACTTGTGGGGGGTTTCCACTGTTTAGGCACATCAGGGGCAAATCCGCTAATTATTCAAGTAAATTTTACATTCAAAAAGTCAAATGGCGCTCCTTCCCCTCTGAACCCTGCCGTGCGCCCCAAACAGTGGTTTTCCCACACATATGGGATATCTGCTTACTCAGGAGAAATTGCACAATAAACTGTGTGGTGCAATTTCTCCTGTTACCTTTATGAAAATGCAAAAGTGGGGGCTGAAAAACATTTTTGTGGAAAAAATGTGAAAATGTTATTTTTACGGCTCAATGTTATAAACTTCTGTGAAGCACCTGGGGGTTCAAGGTGCTCACCACACATCTAGATAAGTTCCCTAATGGGTCTAGTTTCCAAAATGGTGTCACTTGTGGGGGGTTTCCACTGTTTAGGCACATCAGGGGCTCCCCAAATGCAACATGGCGTCCGCTAATTATTCAAGCAAATTTTACATTCAAAAATTCAAATAGCGCTCCTTCCCTTCCAAACCCTGCCGTACGCCCAAACAGTGTTTTTTACCCACATATGGGGTATCTGCATGCCCAGGGGAAATTGCACAACAAATTTTGGGGTCCATTTTTTCCTGTTACCCCTGCGAAAATAAAAAAACTTGGGTCTAAAGTAACCTTTTTGTGAAAAAAGTTAAATGTTCATTTTTTTCTTTCACATTCCAAAAATTCCTGTGAAGCACCTGAAGGGTTAATAAAGTTCTTGAATGTGGTTTTGAGCACCTTGAGGGGTGCAGTTTTTAGAATGGTGTCACTTTTGGGTATTTTCTGTCATAAAGACCCCTCAAAGTGACTTCAAATATGATGTGGTCCCTAAAAAAATGGTTTTGTAAATTTTGTTGGAAAAATGAGAAATCGCTGGTCAACTTTTAACCCTTACAGTTCCCTAATAAAAAAAAAATTGGGGTTCCAAAATTGTGCTGATGTAAAGTAGACATGTGGGAAATGTTTATTAACTATTTTGTGTGACATATCTCTCTGATTTAAGGGGAAAAAAATTAAAATTTTGAAAATTGCAAAATGTTCAAAATTTTCACCAAATTTCCGATTTTTTCACAAATAAACGCAAGTGATATCGAAGGAATTTAACCACAATCATGAAGCACAATTTGTCATGAAAAATCAGACTCAGAATCAGGGGGATCCGTTGAAGTGTTCCAGAGTAATTATATCATAAAGAGACAGTGGTCAGAATTGTAAAAATTGGCCTGGTCATTAACGTGCAAACCACCTTGGGTTGTAAAAGGGTTAAAAAACAACCAGACTCGGGAAGACCTAACAGTTGTACTCGCAACTTTCTTCGTGTTGGTGTTACAGGGAATGGTTGCCTGCCTTTTGTCTGCGGCCATCACACTGCTTCTTCCTGCCTGTTGGGGTGCTCTGCCTCCCTCTCCCTGTGTGCTGCTGTCCTCGCTCTGCATGTCCTCCTGCCAGTTTGGGTCAGTTACTATATCATCTACCACCTCGTCTTCCACTTCTGCACCCTGGTCCTCCTCCTGACTTTCTGGCAATTGTGTCTCATCATTGTCCACCTCTTGTGACACATTCCCACCGTCGCCTTCATGTGACCGTGGTTCTCAAATATTTGGGTATCGCTACACGCGATCTCCTCTTGCCCCACTTCAAGTGGACCGGGCAAGAGGCCTGAATCTATAAATGGAAAAGTGAACCGCTCTTCAGAGTGTCCAGGTGTGGGATCAGTTGTGAGGAAGAAGGATCAGGGTGAGGAATATGCGGTCCAGACTCACGGCTACTGAGACTTGACCGTGTGGAAGACAGGGTGGTGGTGCTGGCTAAGTGACTGGAAGCATTATCCGCTATCCAACCAAAAACATTTTGACACTGCTCTGGGTTCAATAGTGGTGTGCTGCGGTCCCCTAGAATTTGGGACAGGAAGGTCAGGCGAGAAGATGTGGGTGTTTGTTGTGGCACAATTTCAGCTTGCCCACTGCCTTGTCCTCGGCCTCTGCATGCACCATTACCAGCACGTCCAGTTCCCTGTCCCTTGCCACGTGCCTCGCCCATTTTAAATGGAGGACAGTATCTTCCACGCTGACTACAAATGACTGAGTTTGGAGCGAACTTTTATGCGATTCGTGTGACGGAGAAAACAGAGTTTTAAATACCTGGCCTGTAGGTAAGTAGTTTGAACAGCAAACTGCTGTGAATTGCTTCACTGACACACTGAAAGAAATTTTTAATGGAGGCCAGAAATGGCAGTATTTTCTGACAACGTATATGTGATCCGTGTGATGGAGAAAACAGAGTTTTAAATACCTGGCCTGTAGGTAAGTAGTTTGAACAGCAAACTGCTGTGAATTGCTTCACTGACACACTAAAGGAAATTTTTAATGGAGGCCAGAAATGGCAGTATTTTCTGCCAACGTATATGTGATCCATTTGACGGAGAAAACATAGTTTTAAATAGCTGGATTTCTAGCTCTGTAATATGAAAAGGACCTGGCTGTATTCTGCAGTGCCAACCAGCAAACGGCGCAGAAAAACTGTGTTCTCTGGATTGCTTTTTAAGCAAATAATGAGGATTAAGATCCTAAGAAAAGTATTCCTGGCCCCTGAGACCTGGGCCTTTGTATAGAAATATCTAACAGCAGCAGAAGGCAGAATTGGAATGGAGCCTCTTGTTCTATATGCACTGCAGTCTGCTATATACTCTGCCTGCCTATATACACTACCTGCCTGATATCTCTGCAGATGGATTAGTTAGTCCTCAAAAGGACTGTTTGTTAAGATGGATATGTGTAATGTACGATTTTTCTCCTTACACTACCTAATACACAAGCAAATCTCTCCCTGACGCAGCAGCACCTTTCCCTACACTGTCTGATCCGGAGTGGCTGTGACGAGCATGGCGGCGCCAAGCGGAAAATACTCGACGATAAAAACATCTTCTTTCTTCATCAGATGTAATCCAAAGGGAAAACGAAAAAGCAGAAAATAATCGTCGATAAAAACCATCTTCTTTCTTCATCAGATGTAATCCAAAGGGAACACTAAAAAGCCGAAAATACTCGTTGATAAAAACCATCTTCTTTCTACATCAGATGTAATCCAAAGCGAAAACGAAAAAGCGAAAATACTTGTTGATAAAAATCATCTTCTTTCATCATCAGATGTAATCCAAAGGAAACAGGAAAAAGCGGAAAACAATGGTCTGTAAAAAACATCTTCTTTATTCATCAGATGTAATCCAAAGGAACACGAAAAAGAGGATAATACTCGTCGATAAAAATCATCTTCTTTCTTCATCAGATGTAATCCAAGAGGAACACGAAAAAGCGGAAAATAATCGTCAATAAAAAACATCTTCTCTCTTCATCAGGTGTAATCCAAAGGGAACAGGAAAAAGAGGAAAAAACTTGTCGATAAAAATCATCTTCTCCATTCATCACATGTAATCTAAAAGAAACACGAAAAAGCATAAAATACTCGTCGATAAAAATCCTCTTCTTTCTTCATCAAATGTAATCCAAAGGAAAAACAAAAAAGCGGAAAATACTCATCGATTAAAAACCATCTTCTTTCTTCATTAGTTGTAATCCAAAGGGAACATGAAAAAGTGATGAATACTCATCGATAAAACCCATCTTCTTTCTTCATCAGATGTAATCCAAAGGGAACACGAAAAAGCTGAAAATACTCATCGATAAAAACCATCTTCTTTCTTCATCAGATGTAATTAAAAGGGAACACGAAAAAGCAGAAAACAGTCATCGATAAAAACCATCTTCTTTATTCATCAGATGTAATGCAAAGGGAACACGAAAAAGCGATAAATACTCGTTAATAAAAGCCATCTTCTTTCTTCATCAGATGTAATCCAAAAGGAATATGAAAAAGCAGAAAATAATCGTAGATAAAAGCAATCTTCTTTCTTTATCAGATGTAATCCAAAGGGACCACGAAAAAGCTGAAAATACTCATCGATAAAAACCATCTTCTTTCTTCATCAGATGTAATCCAAAGGGAAAACAAAAAAGCAGAAAATACTCATCGATTAAAAACCATCTTCTTTCTTCATCAGTTGTAATCCAAAGGGAACATGAAAAAGTGATGAATATCCATCGATAAAACCATCTTCTTTCTTCATCAGATGTAATCCAAAGGGAACACGAAAAAGCTGAAAATACTCATCAAAAAAAACATCTTCTTTCTTCATCAGATGTAATCCAAAGGGAAAACGGAAAAGCGGAAAATACTCGTCGATAAAAACCATCTTCTTTCTTCATCAGATGTAATTTAAAGGGAACACGAAAAAGCAGAAAATACTCGACGATAAAAACCATCTTCTTTCTTCATCATATGTAATCCAAAGGGAAAATGAAAAAACGGAAAATACTCGTTGATAAAATCCATCTTCTTTCTTCATCAGATATCATCCAAAGGGAACATGAAAAAGTGGAAAATACTGGTTGATAAAAACCATCTTCTTTCTTCATCAGTTGTAATCCAAAGGGAACATGAAAAAGTGATGAATATCCATCGATAAAACCCATCTTCTTTCTTCATCAGATGTAATTTAAAGGGAACACGAAAAAGCAGAAAATACTCGACGATAAAAACCATCTTCTTTCTTCATCAGATGTAATCCAAAGGGAAAATGAAAAAGTGGAAAATACTCGTCGATAAAAACCATCTTCTTTCTTCATCAGATGTAAATCAAAGGGAACACGAAAAAGCTGAAAATACTGGTCAATAAAAACCATCTTTTTTCTTCATCAGTTGTAATCCAAAGGGAACATGAAAAAGTGATGAATATCCATCGATAAAACCCATCTACTTTCTTCATCAGATGTAATCCAAAGGGAACAGGAAAAAGCAGAAAATACTCGTTGATAAAAACCATCTTCTTTCATCAGTTGTAATCCAAAGGGAACATGAAAAAGTGATGAATATCCATCGATAAAACCCATCTTCTTTCTTCATCAGATGTAATTTAAAGGGAACACGAAAAAGCAGAAAATACTCGACGATAAAAACCATCTTCTTTCTTCATCAGATGTAATCCAAAGGGAAAATGAAAAAGTGGAAAATACTCGTCGATAAAAACCATCTTCTTTCTTCATCAGATGTAATCCAAAGGGAACACGAAAAAGCAGAAAATACTGGTCAATAAAAACCATCTTTTTTCTTCATCAGTTGTAATCCAAAGGGAACATGAAAAAGTGATGAATATCCATCGCTAAAACCCATCTACTTTCTTCATCAGATGTAATCCAAAGGGAACAGAAAAAAGCAGAAAATACTCGTCGATAAAAATCATCTTATTTCTTCATCAGATGTAGTGTTGAGTGACCATGCTCGACACTGCTCGGTACTCGCCCAAGCATCTCACTACTCGGGATGTTCGGTGAGCACCGAGCATTTCTGGGTTACTCGGGCGGGAGATTTGTTCTCCGCCCAGCACGTTTGGCGCTCTTTACAGAGCCAATGAACATGCAGGGGTTGCCAGTCAGTCACTGTAATGCCGCAGCCATGTTGTTTGTGGTCATTACAGTGGTTGGCTGGCACAGCATCACCTCGAGTATTTAAAACCGGGCGCCGCCATCTTGGACACCGTTGCCCGTGATCAGACAGTGTAGGGTCAGTGCTGCTGAGTTAGGGAGAGATATATAGTGCGAAATAGGTAGTGTAGGGTCTCTAAAGCCTGCCAAATCAAACAGTCCTTCTCAGGACTAATATCCATCCCAGATATCAGGCAGGCAGGCAGGCTGGCTGTATAGGAGATGCAGTGGTTATACCAACAAACAGTGCATTACAGTCCTGTGTGCTACTGTTGGTCAAATTGCTAGACTCATCCCCCGGTCTCAGGGGCCAGGAAAAATCCTTTTTTTTTTTCATCTAAATCCTGTATTTTTTTTTTCCTCAGTCAGATTGTACAAATACGCATCTTATTAACCTGTTGGTATTTCCACCCCCCAAAAAAAAAATTGAGTGTGTCTGTGACTGTTCAGACACCAATATATCTGTTTAAAAGATTCTGGTGTAGGCCAGATAACTAGAACTGTGGTTTTGCAGTTCCACGGTTCAAATCTCTGTATTATCCTGCATTTGGCATTTTTTCCGTAAAAAAAACAGTAATAGTGTCTCCCTGACTGTTCAGACACAAATATATCTGTTTAAAAGATTCTGGTGAAGGCCAGATAACTAGAACTGTGGTTTTTCAGTTCCACAGTTCAAATCTCTGTATTATCCAGCTTTTGGCCGTTTTTCCGTAAAAAAGAACAGTAATAGCGTCTCCCTGACTGTTCAGACTGAAATATATCTGTTTAAAAGATTCTGGTGTAGGCCACATAACTAGAACTGTGGTTTTGCAGTTCCACGGTTCAAATCTCTGTATTATCCTGTTTTTGGCAATTTTTCCGTAAAAAAAAACAGTAATAGTGTCTCCCTGACTGTTCAGACAGAAATATATCTGTTTAAAAGATTCTGGCGTAGGCCATATAACTATAACTGTGGTTTTGCAGTTCCACGTTTCAAATCTCTGTATTATCCAGCTTTTGGCCGTTTTTCCGTAAAAAAAAAGCAGTAATAGTGTCTCTCTGACTGTTCAGGCACAAATATATCTGTTTAAAAGATTCTGCTGTAGGCCACATAACTATAACTGTGGTTTTGCAGTTCCACGGTTCAAATCTCTGTATTATCCAGCATTTGGCATTTTTTCCGTAAAAAAAAACCGTAATAGTGTCTGCCTGACTGTTCAGACACAAATATATCTGTTTAAAAGATTCTGGTGTAGGCCACATAACTATAACTGTGGTTTTGCAGTTCCACGGTTCAAATCTCTGTATTATCCAGCTTTTGGACGTTTTTCCATAAAAAAAAACAGCAATACTGTCTCCCTGACTGTTCAGACACAAATATATCTGTTTAAAAGATTCTGGTGTAGGCCAGATAACTAGAACTGTTGTTTTGCAGTTCCACGGTTCAAATTTCTATATTATCCAGCTTTTGGCATTTTTTACGTAAAAAAAACAGTAATAGTGTCTCCCTGACTGTTCAGACACAAATATATCTGTTTAAAAGATTCTGGTGTAGGCCAAATAACTAGAACTGTGGCTTTGCAGTTCCACAGTTGAAATCTCTGTCCTATCCTGCTTTTGGCATTTTTTCCATAAAAAAAACAGTAATAGTGTCTCCCTGACTGTTCAGACACAAATATATCTGTTTTCAAGATCTGGTGTAGGCCACATAACTATAACTGTGGTTTTGCAGTTCCACGGTTCAAATCTCTGTACTATCCACCTTTTTGCCATTTTTACATAAAAAATAAAAAAAATTGAGTGTCTCGCTCAGTATTCAGACACAAATATATCTGTTTAAAAGATTCTGTTGTAGGCCACATAACTATAACTGTGGTTTTGCAGTTCCACGGTTCAAATCTCTGTATTATCCAGCTTTTGGCCGTTTTTCCATAAAAAAAACAGCAATACTGTCTCGCTGACTGTTCAGACACAAATATATCTGTTTAAAAGATTCTGGTGTAGGCCAGATAACTACAAGTGTGGTTTTGCATTTCCACGGTTCAAATCTCTATATTATCCAGCTTTTGGCATTTTTTACGTAAAAAATACAGTAATAGTGTCTCCCTGACTGTTCAGACACAAATATATCTGTTTAAAAGATTCTGGTGTAGGCCAAATAACTAGAACTGTGGTTTTGCAGTTCCACAGTTCAAATCTCTGTCCTATCCTGTTTTTGGCATTTTTTCCATAAAAAAAAACAGTAATAGTGTCTCCCTGACTGTTCAGACACAAATATATCTGTTTTCAAGAACTGGTGTAGGCCACATAACTATAACTGTGGTTTTGCAGTTCCACGGTTCAAATCTCTGTACTATCCACCTTTTTGCCATTTTTACATAAAAAATAAAAAAAATTGAGTGTCTCGCTCAGTATTCAGACACAAATATATCTGTTTAAAAGATTCTGGTGTAGGCCACAAAACTATAACTGTGGTTTTGCAGTTCCACGGTTCAAATCTGTGTATTATCCAGCATTTGGCATTTTTTCCGTAAAAAAAAACCGTAATAGTGTCTGCCTGACTGTTCAGACACAAATATACCTGTTTAAAAGATTCTGGTGAAGGCCACATAACTATAACTGTGGTTTTGCAGTTCCACGGTTCAAATCTCTGTATTATCCAGCTTTTGGCCGTTTTTCCATAAAAAAAAACAGCAATACTGTCTCGCTGACTGTTCAGACACAAATATATCTGTTTAAAAGATTCTGGTGTAGGCCAGATAACTAGAACTGTGGTTTTGCAGTTCCACGGTTCAAATCTCTGTATTATCCAGCATTTGGCATTTTTTCCGTTAAAAAAAACAGTAATAGTGTCTGCCTCACTGTTCAGACACAAATATACCTGTTTAAAAGATTCTGGTGTAGGCCACATAACTATATCTGTGGTTTTGCAGTTCCACGGTTCAAATCTCTGTATTATCCAGCTTTTGGCCATTTTTCCGTAAAAAAAAACAGCAATACTGTCTCGCTGACTGTTCAGACACAAATATATCTGTTTAAAAGATTCTGGTGTAGGCCAGATAACTACAAGTGTGGTTTTGCAGTTCCACGGTTCAAATCTCTGTATTATCCTGCTTTTGGCATTTTTTTCTGTAAAAAAAAACAGTAATAGTGTCTCGCTGACTGTTCAGACACAAATATATCTGTTTAAAAGAGTCTGGTGTAGGCCAGATAACTAGAACTGTTGTTTTGCAGTTCCACGGTCCAAATCTCTATATTATCCAGCTTTTGGCATTTTTTCCGTAAAAAAAACAGTAATAGTGTCTCACTGACTGTTCAGACACAAATATATCTGTTTAAAAGATTCTGGTGTAGGCCAAATAACTAGAACTGTGGTTTTGCAGTTCCACAGTTCAAATCTCTGTCCTATCCTGCTTTTGGCATTTTTTCCATAAAAAAAACAGTAATAGTGTCTCCCTGACACATATATATCTGTTTTCAAGATCTGGTGTAGGCCACATAACTATAACTGTGGTTTTGCAGTTCCACGGTTCAAATCTCTGTACTATCCACCTTTTTGCCATTTTTACATAAAAAAAAAAAAAATTGAGTGTCTCGCTCAGTATTCAGACACAAATATATCTGTTTAAAAGATTCTGGTGTAGGCCAGTGAAATAGAACTGTGGTTTTCCTCTTCCACAGTTCTAATTTCCTTTTTATTACCCTTTTTCCATTGATAGTGCGAGTGTTAGCTATTTTACTTTATTTACAATGGGCAAGGCGCGTGGCAAGGGACGTGGAACTGGACGTTCTGGTGATGGTGCGTGCAGAGGACGGGGCCGTGGCCAAGGTGAAAATGTGCCACAACCAACAGCACATCTTCTCGCTCCCACTTCTTGACCGAATTACTAGGGAAGCACACTACAACACCAGTATTGCGAACTGATCAGTGTGAACAGGTTATTAATTGGATAACAGATAATACTTCCAGTTATCTGGGCACCACCACCTCCGGTCTGTCTTCCACACGGTCAATTTTAGTAGCCGTGAGTCTCGACCGCATACTCCTCCTCACCCTGATGCACCTTCCTCCCACCAATACGAGTGTCGTCAGACAGCAACTGATCCCACACTTGGACACTCTGAAGAGCTGTTCACTGGTCCATTTCCATATTTGTGCCCCTCGCCTGCTCCGCTTGAAGTGGTGGAAGAGGAGATCCCATGTAGCGATGCCCAAATATTTGAACAGCCACGGCCAGAAGAAGTCGACGTTGACAATTTGTCACAAGAGGTGGACGATGACGAGACACAATTGCCACGAAGTGAGGAGGAGGATCGTTGTGCGCAAGTGGAAGAGGAGGAGGTGGTGGATGATCTAGTAACTGACCCAACATGGCAGGAGAACACGCAGAGCAAGGCCAGCAGCACACAGGGGGAGGGAGGCAGAGTATCCCAACAGGCAGGAAGAAGCAGTGTGGTGGCCGCACACAGAAGGCAGGCAACAGTTCCCCGTCACACCAACACGAGGGACATTGCCAGTACAACCGGTAGGTCTTCCAGAGTCTGGAATTTTTTTAAAGACTCTGCTGATAACCCCAAAAAGGCCATTTGTACCACCTGCCATGCCAGCATCAGCAGGGGTGACAAAACTACCAGCCTGACCACCACCAGCATGATCAGGCACATGGCAGCAAAGCACCCGACTTTGTGAGGCGAACCCCAGGGTCCACGACCAGTGTCAGCGGGTGTCAACACTGCTTCTTCCGCTGTTGTACGTGTAAGAGAACCCCCTGTTGTGCGTGCAAGGCAATCCCCTGTCCATACTGCATGCAAAGATGCCGCCTCCTCTCAGTCTTCACTTGTTATGGCAGTTTCTCAAGAAACAGCATCAACGTCCATGTCCACGTCCCACCGCAGCGTTCAATTGTCCATATCCCAGACCTTTGAACGAAAGCGCAAATTCGCAGCCAACCGCCCACAGGCCACAGTCCTAAATTCGCACATTTCACGACTGCTTGCGTTGGAAATGCTGCCTTTTAGGCTGGTGGAGACGGAATCCTTCCGCAACCTTATGGCGGTTGCCGTCCCTCGGTACTCGGTCCCCAGCCGACACTATTTTGCCCGGTGTGCCATCCCCGCACTACACAAGGTCGTGTCCCAAAACATCTGCCGTGCCCTCAACAACGCAGTTACTGGGAGAGTCCACCTGACAAAGGACACGTGGACAAGTGCTTGTGGCCAGGGATGGTACATCTCCCTGATGGCACACTGGGTAAACATAGTGGAAGCCGGGACCCAGTCGGACCTTAGGACGGAACACATCTTCCCCACACCGAGGATTACGGGCCCTATGTCAGTCAGAGTTGCCCCCACAGTGTACAGCTCCTGTGCATCATCCTCCTCCTCCTCCTCATGTTCAGCCTCCATCTCAGAAATAACCACATCAGTTACAAGCTGGAAGTACTGCAGTACTGCCTCAGCCAAGCGGCAACAGGCTGTGCTGAAACTCAGAAGCTTAGGTGATAAACCTCACACTGCTTGTGAGTTGTGGACAGCTGTGAAAGAGCAGGCAGATCTGTGGCTGAGACTGCTGAACCTGCATCCAGGCATGGTCGTATGTGACAATGGCCGTAACCTGGTGGCGGCTTTGAGGCGAGGTGAGATCACACATGTACCATGCCTGGCTCATGTGCTTAACCTTGTGGTTCAGCGGTTTCTTAAATCGTACCCCGAGTTGCCAGATCTGCTCAACAAAGTACACCGCCTGTCAGCTCATTTTCGGAAGTCGGCTACAGCTTCCGCCGCCCTTGCTGCATTGCAGCAGCGTTTGCAGCTTCCGGCACACCGACTGGTGTGTGATGTCCCCACATGTTGGAACTCTACCCTCCACATGTTGCAAAGGATTTGTGATCAGAAGAGAGCTGTTGTGGAGCACCAGCTGCAGCAAGGCCATCGATATTCAGGTCAGACTCCACACATAAGACCTCAGGAGTGGACCTGGATGTCTGACATATGTACCATCCTGACAATCTTTGAGGAGTCCACCAAGATGGTGAGTGGCGATGACGCCATCATTAGCGTCAGCATCCCACTTGTCTGTCTTTTGCAACGCTCTCTGCAGAGAACTAAATAGGAGGCATTGCAGCCAGAGTATGATGAGATGGATCAAGAAGCCGTAATGGGCGATTACACACAGCCCAGCCTCATCTCATCCCAACGTGCATTGGGGGACAATGAAGGATAGGAGGAGGAGGAGGAGGAAGAAGAACAGGAGCTGGTATCATGCGCTGTAGACGGTAGTACCTCTACAACTGTAATACCGTCGGTTCAGCGTGGGTGGCCTGAGGACAGGGGGGAGGAGGAGGAGGAGGAGAGCATGATCAGTCGTCATCTTGGTGAGGACACGGAAGTCTTGCCTGTTACCAGTCTGGCACGCATGGCTGACTTTATGTTACGCTGCCTTAACTGTGACCCTCGCGTTGTGAAAATGTTGGGTGACTGTCATTACTGGTTGGTGACACTTTTAGACCCCCGCTACAAGGAGAACTTTCACTCTCTTATTCCTGAGGTGGTGAGGTCTACAAAAATGTGGCAGTACCTGAAGGCCCTTGCTGCAGAACTGTTAAAAAATTCCCATCTGAACACGCTAGCAGCAGACGTCACAGTTCGTTGACCAACCAAGGCGTACAGGCGAGAGAGACGCAACTCCAATCCAGCAGAGGCAGGGGAACACTGTCAACATTCTGGGACAGTTTTCTGAGACCCGCCCAGCTTACGGGCCTTGAGGCGCGGGGTACTCTCACAAGGAGTGGAAAGTTTCAAAAACATGGTGAGGGAGTACTTTGCCGACCGTACTAGCGTCCTCCGTGATTCCTCTGTGGCTTTTAATTATTGGGTATCCAAGCTGGACTCTTGATATTAACTCGCTCTGTACACCTTGGAGGTCCTGGCCTGCCCTGCCGCTAGCTTGTTATCGGAGTGTGTTTTTAGTGCCGCTGGGGGAATTATAACTGATAAGTGCACTCGCCTGTCAACTGACAATGCTGACAAGCAGACCCTTATCAAAATGAACAAGGGCTGGATTTGGCCAGACTTCTCATCACCATCAAATGACAGCAGAATAATATAAAGTTAAATCCACTGTGTTATTTCGGGAGGTGTATTCCCATGCACCGCTTCACACCCACACATGGGTATATGCTTCCTCATTTCGGCTGTATTTTGCTCTTCTCCTTATCCTCAGCCTCCACCACCACTATACCACCAGGGTGACCGTGGTCCGTGTTGCCAGCATTGCAAGTTACTCCGTCCTAATTTTTGGCACCTTTTGCTTGGAAGGCATAGGCAAAGACTATGGGAGACCCACTCCCCAATAATGGGAATAATGTTTTGCATATGCTGTACTGCATGGCTCTTGTTTGCCAGCATTGCAAGTTCCGCCGTCCTAATTTTTGGCAGCTTTTGCTTGGAAGGCATAGGCAAAGACTATGGGAGACCCACTCCCCAATAATGGGAATAATGTTTTGAACATGCTGTACTGCATAGCTCTTGTAAGGGGCATTAAAATAGTCTTGTTAAGCTACTGTGACCTCCACGTCTCTTCCAAGGGGCATTAAAACCGTCTTGTTAAGCTACTGTGACCTCCACGTCTCTTCCAAGGGGCATTAAAACCGTCTTGTTAAGCTACTGCGACCTCCACCACTCTTCCAAGGGGCATTAAAACCGTCTCGTTAAGCTACTGCGACCTCCACCACTCTTCCAAGGGGCATTAAAACCATCTTGTTAAGCTACTGCGACTTCCACTACTCTTCTAAGGGGCATTAAAACCGTCTTGTTAAGCTACTGCGACCTCCACCACTCTTCCAAGGGGAATTAAAACCGTCTTGTTAAGCTACTGCAACCTCCACCACTTCTCCAAGCGGCATTGATATTGTCTTTTTATTACACTGTGACCTCCACGTCTCTTCCAAGGGGCATTAAAACCGTCTTGTTAAGCTACTGCTACCTCCACCACTCTTCCAGGGGGCATTAAAACTGTCTTGTTAAACCACTCTGAACTCCACGTCTCTTCCAAGGGGCATTAAAACTGTCTTGTTAAGCTACTGTGACCTCCACATCTCTTCCAAGGGGCATTAAAACTGTCTTGTTAAACCACTCTGACCTCCACGTCTCTTCCAAGGGGCATTAAAACCATCTTGTAAAGCTACTGTGACCTCCACCACTCTTCCAAGGGGCATTAAAACTGTCTAGTTAAGCTACTGTGACCTCCACCACTCTTCCAAGGGCCATTAAAACGGTCTTGTTAAACTACTGTGACCTCTACCACTCTTCCATGGGGCATTAAAAGCGTCTTGTTAAACCACTCTGAACTCCACAGCTCTTCCAAGGGGCATTGAAATGTTGTTTTTAATTAACTCTAACCTCCATGACTCTTCCAACGGGCATTGCATTTCCTCCTAATTTTAGTCAGCTTTTGCTTTTCAATGCATAGGCGAACACTAAGCGAGACCCACTCCCCAATAATGGGTAGAAGGTTTTTAGTACGCTGTAATCCACATCTGTTTCAAGGGGCATTGCAGTTCCTCATAATTTTTGGAAAGCCTTCCATTCACTGCTTAGGCCAACAGTGTACAGGAGACCCAGTTGCTATAAATGGAAAAAACAGTTTAGTTAAGGCCCTCTGACCTCCATGTCACTTCCAAGGGGCATTGGAGTGCCTCAAAATTTTTGGTAGGCATTGCACTCATTGTATGTCCTATAACTGTGTAGGCGAACCGCTCCTTTTGGTACAGAAACATATCCTACAAGACATGTGTGGTTGACAGGCCTGATATTGATGTGAATGGTCCCTGTTCCTCCTGCTCTTTCTCCTTTGCCACCACCTCATCCATCATTCATCACCTGAAGCTTTGTTTTAACGGGAGTCATAGAACTGGGATAGTAGCAGAAAAACATCCAGCAATCCTCGGAGGAGGTAGGATATGCGCCAAAACGCTGACCACTTCAGGCCTAGCCGCTACTACATACATGCGCTTGCATTCCAAGGAACAGAAAGCTAAGGAGATGAATGGCCTCATGATCAGGAATAATTTACTCGTTGTGTAGGAGGCTGACCACTGCTGCTGTCTACCTTCTGAACTTTGTGTTGAAGCCTGATTGACCCAGGACCCGCAATCCTCTATGTCTGGAGGACGTGTTGCATCCCAGTGTCCAACTGTATCCCGGCTTCCACAATATTAACCCAGTGTGACGGCGTCGGTCAGAGGGACCATCCCTGGCCACATTCACTTGTCCACGTGTTTGTTGTTAGGCTGTCCTTCAAATAGGGGCGGCTGGGGACCGTTTATGGACGCCTGGCCGCACCCAGGCGGCTGGGGACCGTGTGTGGGCACCCGGTCGCGGGGCGGCTGGGTACTGAGTATGGACACCCAGCCGCCCTCTGGCGGCTGGGGACCAAGCGTGGACACCCGGCCACCGGGCGGCTGGGGACTGAGTATTGATACCAGGCCGCCGACGCAGCCATGATGTGGTGGCCAGATTCTGCCTCCACATGCCTAAAAGGCCCAATTTCAAGTGCAAGCAAGCAAGCAGTATGGTATTGCAGCCTGGGGTGGGTGGGTGGCAGGCTGCATACTTGCGCTTGCATTGCAAGGAATGAGGGAGGTACAATTGAACACTGCCCTGGGACAAGGACTTGCACGGGGATAGTTGCAAGTCTGTATCTTCTGATGCGGCAAGAATCACTTCTGATGGGCACACTTTTAGGCAGTGACCGGGGTGTCAGAGATGCTTCCAGGGGTCTTCCCCATGCTGTTCCCATGTCTTTTCAGCACTGTATGCATGTGTCACACAGCACATGGCCAGATAAGGTTGTAAAATGTTAAAATTACATTTCCCAGTGAATGTATTTGTCATGGTTGAAAGCAAAACAAAAGTGCAAAAACGCATAAAAAATGCTACTTGTGAACATAGCCCAAGGTGTGGAGGAGTATTTTTGTTTTTGGTTATTTATTTTACCTTATACAGAAGTCTTTACCATGGAAGGATGTTCCTTAACATATTTCACAGGAAAGCAGTTTCAGTTTCGTTTTAGAACGTTTTAGTGTGAGCCCGTAAAAGTGGCTTAATACCTCTGACCACGTTGCTGGCAGCAGTGACCTGGGGGACAGAAATGCTTCCTGGGGTGATCCCCATGCTGTCCCTATGTCATTTGAGCACTGTCACTATCGTTTTGGGCACGTTTTAGGCTTTCTACAGACTGCCGGGGGTGCCGCCGCAAAAATGCTCGGGTCTCCCATAGACTAACATTGGGCTCGTTGCTCGGGTCGAGCACCCGATTATCACGGTGAGCTTGGCCCGAGCTTCGAGCACTCGAGCATTTTAGTGCTCGCTCAACACTAATCAAATGTAATCCAAAGGGAACACGAAAAAGCGGAGAATACTTGTCGATAATAACCATGTTCTTTCATCATCAGATGTAATCCAAAGGGAAAACAAAAAAGCGGAAAATGCTCATCTATTAAAAACCATCTTCTTTCTACATCAGTTGTAATCCAAAGAGAACATGAAAAAGTGATGAATATCGATCGATAAAACCCATCTTCTTTCTTCATCAGATGTATCCCAAAGGGAACACGAAAAAGCTGAAAATACTCATCGATAAAAACCATCTTCTTTCTTCTTCAGATGTAATCCAAAGGGAAAACGAAAAAGCGGAAAATACTAGTCGATAAAAACAATCTTCTTTCTTCATCAGATGTAATCCAAATGGAAAACGAAAAAGCGGAAAATAGTCGTCGATAAAAACCATCTTCTTTCTTCATCAGTTGTAATCCAAAGGGAACATAAAAAACTGATGATTATCCATCGACAAAACCAATCTTCTTTTTTCATCAGATGTAATCCAAAGGGAACAGGAAAAAGCTGAAAATACTCATCGATAAAAAACATCTTCTTTCTTCATCAGATGTAATCCAAAGGGAAAACGAAAAAGCGGAAAATACTCTTCGATAAAAACCATCTTCTTTCTTCAATAGATGTAATCCAAAGGGAAAACGAAAAAGTGGAAAATACTCATCGATAAAAAACATCTTCTTTCTTCATCAGATGTAATCCAAAGAGAACATGAAAAAGTGATGAATATCCAACGATAAAACCCATCTTCTTTCTTCATCAGATGTAATCCAAAGGGAACGCGAAAAAGCTGAAAATACTCATCGATAAAAACCATCTTCTTTCTTCTTCAGATGTAATCCAAAGGGAACACGAAAAAGCTGAAAATACTTATCGATAAAAACCATCTTCTTTCTTCTTCAGATGTAATCCAAAGGGAAAACGAAAAAGCGGAAAATACTAGTCGATAAAAACCATCTTCTTTCTTCATCAGATGTAATCCAAATGGAAAACGAAAAAGCGGAAAATAGTCGTCGATAAAAACCAACTTCTTTCTTCATCAGTTGTAATCCAAAGGGAACATAAAAAAGTGATGATTATCCATCGACAAAACCAATCTTCTTTCTTCATCAGATGTAATCCAAAGGGAACAGGAAAAAGCTGAAAATACTCATCGATAAAAACCATCTTCTTTCTTCATCGGATGTAATCCAAAGGGAACACGAAAAAGCGGAAAATACTCGTCGATAAAAACCATCTTCTTTCTTCAATAGATGTAATCCAAAGGGAAAGCGAAAAAGCGGAAAATACTCGTCGATAAAAACCATGTGTTTTCATAATCAGATGTAATCCAAAGGGAAAACAAAAAAGCGGAAAATACTCATCGACTAAAAGCCATCTTCTTTCTTCATCAGTTGTAATCCAAAGGGAACATGAAAAAGTGATGAATGTCCATCGATAAAATCCATCTTCTTTATTCATAAAATGTAATCCAAAGGGAACAGGAAAAAGCTGAAAATACTCATCGATAAAAACCATGTTCTTTCTTCATCAGATGTAATCCAAAGGGAACACGAAAAAGCGAAAATACTCGTCGATAAAAACCATCTTCTTTCATAATCAGATGTAATCCAAAGGGAAAACAAAGAAGCGGAAAATACTCATCAATTAAAAACCATCTTCTTTCTTTATCAGTTGTAATCCAAAGGGAACATGAAAAATTGATGAATATCCATCGATAAAACCCATCTTCTTTCTTCATAAGATGTAAGCCAAAGGGAACAGGAAAAAGCTGATAATACTCATCGATAAAAGCCATGTTCTTTCTTCATCAGATGTAATCCAAAGGGAAAACGAAAAAGCGGAAAATACTCTTCAATAAAAACCATTTTCCTTCTTAAATAGATGTAATCCAAAGGGAAAACGAAAAAGCGGAAAATACTCGTCGATAAAAACCATCTTCTTTCTTCATCAGATGTAATCGAAAGGGAAAACAAAAACGCGGAAAAAACTCATCGATTGAAAACCATCTTCTTTCTTCATCAGTTGTAATCCAAAGGGAACATGAAAAAGTGATGAATATCCATCGATACAACCCATCTTCTTTCTTCATCAGATGTAATCCAAATGGAACACGAAAAAGCTGAACATGCTCATTGATAAAACCCATCTTCTTTCTTGATCAGATGTAATCCGAAGGGTACACGAAAAAGCTGAAAATACTCGTCGATACAAACCATCTTCTTTCTTCATCAGATGTAATCCAAAGGTAAAACTAAAAAGCGGAAAATGCTCATCGATAAAAACCATCTTCTTTCCTCATCAGATGTAATCCAAAGGGAAAACAAAAAAGCGGAAAATTCTCGTCGATAAAAACCATCTTCTTTCTTCATCAGATGTAATCCAAAGGGAACACGAAAAAGCAGAAAGTACTCATAGATAAAAACCATCTTCTTTCTTCATCAGAGGTAATCCATAGGGAACACGAAAAAGCGGAAAATACTCGTCGATAAAAATCATCTTCTTTCATAATCAGATGAAATCCAAAGGGAAAACAAAAAAGCGGAAAATAGTCATCGATTAAAAACCATCTTCTTTCTTCATCAGTTGTAATCCAAAGGGAACATGAAAAAAGTGATGAATATCCATCGATAAAACCCATCTTCTTTCTTCATCAGATGTAATCCAAAGGGAACACGAAAAAGCTGAAAATACTCATCGATAAAAACCATCTTCTTTCTTCTTCAGATGTAATCCAAAGGGAAAACGAAAAAGCGGAAAATACTAGTCGATAAAAAACATCTTCTTTCTTCATCAGATGTAATCCTAATGGAACAAGAAAACGCGGAAAATAGTCGTCGATAAAAACCATCTTCTTTCTTCATCAGTTGTAATCCAAAGGGAACATAAAAAAGTGATGATTATCCATCGAAAAAACCAATCTTCTTTCTTCATCAGATGTAATCCAAAAGGAACAGGAAAAAGCTGAAAATACTCATTGATAAAAACCATCTTCTTTCTTCATCAGGTGTAATCCAAAGGGAACATGAAAAAGCGGAAAATACTCGTCAATAAAAACCATCTTCTTTCTTCAATAGATGTAATCCACAGGGAAAGCGAAAAAGCGGAAAACACTCGTCGATAAAAACAATGTTCTTTCATAATCTGATGTAATCCAAAGGGAAAACAAAAAAGCGGAAAAAACTCATCGATTAAAAACCATCTTCTTTCTTCATCAGTTGTAATCCAAAGGGAACATGAAAAAGTGATGAATGTCCATCGATAAAACCCATCTTCTTTCTTCATACGATGTAATCCAAAGGGAACAGGAAAAAGCTGAAAATACTCATCGATAAAAACCATGTTCTTTCTTCATCAGATGTAATCCAAAGGGAACACGAAAAAGCGGAAAATACTCGTCGATAAAAACCATCTTCTTTCATAATCAGATGTAATCCAAAGGGAAAACAAAGAAGCGGAAAATACTCATCAATTAAAAACCATCTTCTTTCTTCATCAGTTGTATTCCAAAGAGAACATGAAAAAGTGATGAATTTCCATCGATAAAACCCATCTTCTTTCTTTGTAAAATGTAATCCAAAGGGAACAGGAAAAAGCTGATAATACTCATCAATAAAAGCCATGTTCTTTCTTCATCAGATGTAATCCAAAGGGAAAACGAAAAAGCGGAAAATACTCGTCGATAAAAACCATCTTCTTTCTGCAATAGATGTAATCCAAAGGGAAAACGAAAAAGCGGAAAATACTCGTCAATAAAAACCATCTTCTTTCTTCATCAGATGTAATGCAAAGGAAAAACAAAAACGCGGAAAAAACTCATCGATTGAAAACCATATTCTTTCTTCATCAGTTGTAATCCAAAGGGAACATGAAAAAGTGATGAATATCCATCGATACAACCCATCTTCTTTCTTCATCAGATGTAATCTAAATGGAACACGAAAAAGCTGAACATACTCATTGATAAAACCCATCTTCTTTCTTGATCAGATGTAATCCGAAGGGTACACGAAAAAGCTGAAAATACTCGTCGGTACAAACCATCTTCTTTCTTCATCAGATGTAATCCAAAGGGAAAACTAAAAAGCGGGAAATGCTCATCGATAAAAACCATCTTCTTTCTTCATCAGATGTAATCCAAAGGGAAAACAAAAAAGCGGAAAATACTCGTTGATAAAAACCATCTTCTTTCTTCATCAGATGTAATCCAAAGGGAACACGAAAAAGCAGAAAGTACTCATCGATAAAAACCATCTTCTTTCTTCATCAGATGTTATCCAAAGGGAACACGAAAAAGCGGAAAATGCTCGGTGATCAAAACCATCTTCTTTCTTCATCAGATGTAGTCCAAAGGGAAAACAAAAAAGCGGAAAATACTCGTCGATAAAAACCATCTTCTTTCTTCATCAGATGTAATCCAAAAAGAACATGAAAAAGCGGTAAATGCTGGTTGATAAAAACCATCTTCTTTCTTCATCAGTTGTAATCCAAAGGGAACATGAAAAAGCGATGAATATCCATCGACAAAACCAATCTTCTTTCTTCATCAGATGTAATCCAAAGGGAACAGGAAAAAGCTGAAAATACTCATCGATAAAAACCATCTTCTTTCTTCATCAGATGTAATCCAAAGGGAACACGAAAAAGCGGAAAATTCTCGACGATAAAAACCATCTTCTTTCATCATCAGATGTAATCCAAAGGGAAAACAAAAAAGCGGAAAAAGCTCATCGATTAAAAACCATCTTCTTTCTTCATCAGATGTAATCCAAAGGGAACACGAAAAAGCAGAAAATACTCGTCGATACAAACCATCTTCTTTCTTCATCAGATGTAATCCAAAGGGAAAACTAAAAAGCGGAAAATGCTCATCGATAAAAACCATCTTCTTTCTTCATAAGATGTAATCCAAAGGGAACAGGAAAAAGCTGAAAATACTCATCGATAAAAACCATGTTCTTTCTTCATCAGATGTAATCCAAAGGGAATACGAAAAAGCGGAAAATACTCGTCGATAAAAACCATCTTCTTTGATAATCAGATGTAATCCAAAGGGAAAACAAAGAAGCGGAAAATACTCATCAATTAAAAACCATCTTCTTTCTTCATCAGTTGTAATGCAAAGGGAACATGAAAAAGTGATGAATATCCATCGATAAAACCCATCTTCTTTCTTCGTAAGATGTAATCCAAAGGGAACAGGAAAAAGCTGATAATACTCATCGATAAAAGCCATGTTCTTTCTTCATCAGATGTAATCCAAAGGGAAAACGAAAAAGCGGAAAATACTCGTCGATAAAAACCATCTTCTTTCTTCAATAGATGTAATCCAAAGGGAAAACGAAAAAGTGGAAAATACTCGTCGATAAAAACCATCTTCTTTCTTCATCCGATGTAATCCAAAGGGAAAACAAAAACGCGGAAAAAACTCATCGATTGAAAACCATCTTCTTTCTTCATCAGTTGTAATCCAAAGGAAACATGAAAAAGTGATGAATATCCATCGATAAAACCCATCTTCTTTCTTCATAAGATGTAATCCAAAGGGAACAGGAAAAAGCTGAAAATACTCATCGATAAAAACCATGTTCTTTCTTCATCAGATGTAATCCAAAGGGAAAACGAAAAAGCGGAAAATGCTCGTCGATAAAAACCATCTTCTTTCTTCATCAAATGTAATCCAAAGGGAAAACAAAAACGCAGAAAAAACTCATCGATTGAAAACCATCTTCTTTCTTCATCAGATGTAATGCAAAGGGAACATGAAAAAGTGATGAATATCCATCGATACAACCCATCTTCTTTCTTCATCAGATGTAATCCAAATGGAACACGAAAAAGCTGAACATACTCATTGATAAAAGCCATCTTCTTTCTTCATCAGATGTAATCCAAAGGGAAAACGAAAAAGTGGAAAATACTCATCGATACAAACCATCTTCTTTCTTCATCAGATGTAATCCAAAAGGAAAACGAAAAAGCAGAAAATACTCGTCGATACAAACCATCTTCTTTCTTCATCAGATGTAATAAAAAGAGAAAACTAAAAAGCGGAAAATGCTCGTCGATCAAAACCATCTTCTTTCTTCATCAGATATAATCCAAAGGGAAAACAAAAAAGCGGAAAATACTCATCGATAAAAACCATCTTCTTTCTTCATCAGATGTAATCCAAAGGGAACACGAAAAAGCAGAAAGTACTCATCGATAAAAACCATCTTCTTTCTTCATCAGATGTAATCCAAGGGGAAAACTAAAAAGCGGAAAATACTCGTCGATAAAAACCATCTTCTTTCTTCATCAGATGTAATCCAAAAACAACAAGAAAAAGCGGAAAATACTGGTTGATAAAAACCATCTTCTTTCTTCATCAGTTGTAATCCAAAGGGAACATGAAAAAGTGATGAATATCCATCGACAAAACCATCTTCTTTCTTCATCAGATGTAATCCAAAGGGAACAGGAAAAAGCTGAAAATACTCATCGATAAAAACCATCTTCTTTCTTCATCAGATGTAATCCAAAGGGAACACGAAAAAGCGGAAAATACTCGTCGATAAAAACCATCTTCTTTCATCATCAGATGTAATCCAAAGGGAAAACAAAAAAGCGAAAAATACTCATCGATTAAAAACCATCTTCTTTCTTCATCAGTAGCAATCCAAAGGGAACATGAAAAAGTGATGAATATCCATCGATAAAACCCATCTTTTTTCTTCATCAGTTGTAATCCAAAGGGAACAGGAAAAAGCTGAAAATACTTATTTTTAAAAACCATCATCTTTCTTCATCAGATGTAATCCAAAGGGAAAACAAAAAAGCGGAAAATACTCGTCGATAAAAACCATCTTCTTTCTTCATCAGATGTAATCCATAGGGAAAACGAAAAAGCGGAAAATACTAGTCGATAAAAACCCTCTTGTTTCTTCATCAGTTGTAATCTAAAGGGAAAACAAAAAAGCGGAAATAACTCATCGATTAAAAAACATCTTCTTTCTTCATCAGATGTAATCCAAAGGGAACACGAAAAATCAGAAAATACTCGTCGATACAAACCATTTTTTTCTTCATCAGTTGTAATCCAAAGGGAACAGGAAAAAGCTGAAAATACTCATTGATAAAAACCATCTTCTTTCTTCATCAGATGTAATCCAAAGGGAAAACGAAAAAGCGGAAAATACTCGTCGATAAAAACCATCTTCTTTCTTCATCAGATGTAATCCATAGGGAAAACGAAAAAGCGGAAAATACTAGTCGACAAAAACCCTCTTGTTTCTTCATCAGTTGTAATCCAAAGGGAACATGAAAAAGTGATGAATATCCATCGATACAACCCATCTTCTTTCTTCATCAGATGTAATCCAAATGGAACACGAAAAGCTGAAAATACTCATCGATAAAAATCATCTTCTTTTTTCATCAGATGTAATCCAAAGGGAAAACGAAATAGCGGAAAATACTCATCGATACACATCATCTTCTTTCTTCATCATATGTAATCCAAAAGGAAAACGAAAAAGCGGAAAATAATCGTCGATAAAAACAATCTTCTTTCTTCATCAGATGTAATCCAAAGGGAACACGAAAAAGCAGAAAATACTCGTCGATACAAGCCATCTTCTTTCTTCATCAGATGTAATCCAAAGGGAACAGGAAAAAGCTGAAAATACTCATTGATAAAAACCATCTTCTTTCTTCATCAGATGTAATCCAAAGGGAAAACGAAAAAGCGGAAAATGCTCGTCGATAAAAACCATCTTCTTTCTTCATCATATGTAATCCAAAGGGAAAACAAAAACGCAGAAAAAACTCATCGATTGAAAACCATCTTCTTTCTTCATCAGATGTAATGCAAAGGGAACATGAAAAAGTGATGAATATCCATCGATACAACCCATCTTCTTTCTTCATCAGATGTAATCCAAATGGAACACGAAAAAGCTGAACATACTCATTGATAAAAGCCATCTTCTTTCTTCATCAGATGTAATCCAAAGGGAAAACGAAAAAGTGGAAAATACTCATCGATACAAACCATCTTCTTTCTTCATCAGATGTAATCCAAAAGGAAAACGAAAAAGCGGAAAATAATCGTCGATAAAAACAATCTTCTTTCTTCATCAGATGTAATCCAAAGGGAAAACGAAAAAGCAGAAAATACTCGTCGATACAAACCATCTTCTTTCTTCATCAGATGTAATAAAAAGAGAAAACTAAAAAGCGGAAAATGCTCGTCGATCAAAACCATCTTCTTTCTTCATCAGATATAATCCAAAGGGAAAACAAAAAAGTGGAAAATACTCATCGATAAAAACCATCTTCTTTCTTCATCAGATGTAATCAAAAGGGAACACGAAAAAGCAGAAAGTACTCATCGATAAAAACCATCTTCTTTCTTCATCAGATGTAATCCAAGGGGAAAACTAAAAAGCGGAAAATACTCGTCGATAAAAACCATCTTCTTTCTTCATCAGATGTAATCCAAAAACAACAAGAAAAAGCGGAAAATACTGGTTGATAAAAACCATCTTCTTTCTTCATCAGTTGTAATCCAAAGGGAACATGAAAAAGTGATGAATATCCATCGACAAAACCATCTTCTTTCTTCATCAGATGTAATCCAAAGGGAACATGAAAAAGCTGAAAATACTCATCGATAAAAACCATCTTCTTTCTTCATCAGATGTAATCCAAAGGGAACACGAAAAAGCGGAAAATACTCGTCGATAAAAACCATCTTCTTTCATCATCAGATGTAATCCAAAGGGAAAACAAAAAAGCGAAAAATACTCATCGATTAAAAACCATCTTCTTTCTTCATCAGTAGCAATCCAAAGGGAACATGAAAAAGTGATGAATATCCATCGATAAAACCCATCTTTTTTCTTCATCAGTTGTAATCCAAAGGGAACAGGAAAAAGCTGAAAATACTCATTTTTAAAAACCATCATCTTTCTTCATCAGATGTAATCCAAAGGGAAAACAAAAAAGCGGAAAATACTCGTCGATAAAAACCATCTTCTTTCTTCATCAGATGTAATCCATAGGGAAAACGAAAAAGCGGAAAATACTAGTCGATAAAAACCCTCTTGTTTCTTCATCAGTTGTAATCCAAAGGGAAAACAAAAAAGCGGAAAAAACTCATCGATTAAAAACCATCTTCTTTCTTCATCAGATGTAATCCAAAGGGAACACGAAAAATCAGAAAATACTCGTCGATACAAACCATTTTTTTCTTCATCAGTTGTAATCCAAAGGGAACAGGAAAAAGCTGAAAATACTCATTGATAAAAACCATCTTCTTTCTTCATCAGATGTAATCCAAAGGGAAAACGAAAAAGCGGAAAATACTCGTCGATAAAAACCATCTTCTTTCTTCATCAGATGTAATCCATAGGGAAAACGAAAAAGCGGAAAATACTAGTCGACAAAAACCCTCTTGTTTCTTCATCAGTTGTAATCCAAAGGGAACATGAAAAAGTGATGAATATCCATCGATACAACCCATCTTCTTTCTTCATCAGATGTAATCCAAATGGAACACGAAAAGCTGAAAATACTCATCGATAAAAATCATCTTCTTTTTTCATCAGATGTAATCCAAAGGGAAAACGAAATAGCGGAAAATACTCATCGATACACATCATCTTCTTTCTTCATCATATGTAATCCAAAAGGAAAACGAAAAAGCGGAAAATAATCGTCGATAAAAACAATCTTCTTTCTTCATCAGATGTAATCCAAAGGGAACACGAAAAAGCAGAAAATACTCGTCGAGACAAGTCATCTACTTTCTTCATCAGATGTAATCCAAAGGGAACACGAAAAATCAGAAAATACTCGTCGATACAAACCATTTTCTTTCTTCATCAGTTGTAATCCAAAGGGAACAGGAAAAAGATGAAAATACTCATTGATAAAAACCATCTTCTTTCTTCATCAGATGTAATCCAAAGGGAAAACGAAAAAGCGGAAAATGCTCGTCGATAAAAACCATCTTCTTTCTTCATCAAATGTAATCCAAAGGGAAAACAAAAACGCAGAAAAAACTCATCGATTGAAAACCATCTTCTTTCTTCATCAGATGTAATGCAAAGGGAACATGAAAAAGTGATGAATATCCATCGATACAACCCATCTTCTTTCTTCAACAGATGTTATCCAAATGGAACACGAAAAAGCTGAACATACTCATTGATAAAAGCCATCTTCTTTCTTCATCAGATGTAATCCAAAGGGAAAACGAAAAAGTGGAAAATACTCATCGATACAAACCATCTTCTTTCTTCATCAGATGTAATCCAAAAGGAAAACGAAAAAGCGGAAAATAATCGTCGATAAAAACAATCTTCTTTCTTCATCAGATGTAATCCAAAGGGAAAACGAAAAAGCAGAAAATACTCGTCGATACAAACCATCTTCTTTCTTCATCAGATGTAATAAAAAGAGAAAACTAAAAAGCGGAAAATGCTCGTCGATCAAAACCATCTTCTTTCTTCATCAGATATAATTCAAAGGGAAAACAAAAAAGCGGAAAATACTCATCGATAAAAACCATCTTCTTTCTTCATCAGATGTAATCCAAAGGGAACACGAAAAAGCAGAAAGTACTCATCGATAAAAACCATCTTCTTTCTTCATCAGATGTAATCCAAGGGGAAAACTAAAAAGCGGAAAATACTCGTCGATAAAAACCATCTTCTTTCTTCATCAGATGTAATCCAAAAACAACAAGAAAAAGCGGAAAATACTGGTTGATAAAAACCATCTTCTTTCTTCATCAGTTGTAATCCAAAGGGAACATGAAAAAGAGATGAATATCCAACGACAAAACCATCTTCTTTCTTCATCAGATGTAATCCAAAGGGAACAGGAAAAAGCTGAAAATACTCATCGATAAAAACCATCTTCTTTCTTCATCAGATGTAATCCAAAGGGAACACGAAAAAGCGGAAAATACTCGTCGATAAAAACAATCTTCTTTCATCATCAGATGTAATCCAAAGGGAAAACAAAAAAGCGAAAAATACTCATCGATTAAAAACCATCTTCTTTCTTCATCAGTAGCAATCCAAAGGGAACATGAAAAAGTGATGAATATCCATCGATAAAACCCATCTTTTTTCTTCATCAGTTGTAATCCAAAGGGAACAGGAAAAAGCTGAAAATACTCATTTTTAAAAACCATCATCTTTCTTCATCAGATGTAATCCAAAGGGAAAACAAAAAAGCGGAAAATACTCGTCGATAAAAATCATCTTCTTTCTTCATCAGATGTAATCCATAGGGAAAACGAAAAAGCGGAAAATACTAGTCGACAAAAACCCTCTTGTTTCTTCATCAGTTGTAATCCAAAGGGAACATGAAAAAGTGATGAATATCCATCGATAAAAATCATCTTCTTTTTTCATCAGATGTAATCCAAAGGGAAAACGAAATAGCGGAAAATACTCATCGATACACATCATCTTCTTTCTTCATCATATGTAATTCAAAAGGAAAACGAAAAAGCGGAAAATAATCGTCGATAAAAACAATCTTCTTTCTTCATCAGATGTAATCCAAAGGGAAAACGAAAAAGCAGAAAATACTCGTCGATACAAACCATCTTCTTTCTTCATCAGATGTAATAAAAAGAGAAAACTAAAAAGCGGAAAATGCTCGTCGATCAAAACCATCTTCTTTCTTCATCAGATATAATCCAAAGGGAAAACAAAAAAGCGGAAAATACTCATCGATAAAAACCATCTTCTTTCTTCATCAGATGTAATCCAAAGGGAGCACGAAAAAGCAGAAAGTACTCATCGATAAAAACCATCTTCTTTCTTCATCAGATGTAATCCAAGGGGAAAACTAAAAAGCGGAAAATACTCGTCGATAAAAACCATCTTCTTTCTTCATCAGAGGTAATCCAAAAACAACAAGAAAAAGCGGAAAATACTGGTTGATAAAAACCATCTTCTTTCTTCATCAGTTGTAATCCAAAGGGAACATGAAAAAGTGATGAATATCCATCGACAAAACCATCTTCTTTCTTCATCAGATGTAATCCAAAGGGAACAGGAAAAAGCTGAAAATACTCATCGATAAAAACCATCTTCTTTCTTCATCAGATGTAATCCAAAGGGAACACGAAAAAGCGGAAAATACTCGTCGATAAAAACCATCTTCTTTCATCATCAGATGTAATCCAAAGGGAAAACAAAAAAGCGAAAAATACTCATCGATTAAAAACCATCTTCTTTCTTCATCAGTAGCAATCCAAAGGGAACATGAAAAAGTGATGAATATCCATCGATAAAACCCATCTTTTTTCTTCATCAGTTGTAATCCAAAGGGAACAGGAAAAAGCTGAAAATACTCATTTTTAAAAACCATCATCTTTCTTCATCAGATGTAATCCAAAGGGAAAACAAAAAAGCGGAAAATACTCGTCGATAAAAATCATCTTCTTTCTTCATCAGATGTAATCCATAGGGAAAACGAAAAAGCGGAAAATACTAGTCGATAAAAACCCTCTTGTTTCTTCATCAGTTGTAATCCAAAGGGAAAACAAAAAAGCGGAAAAAACTCATCGATTAAAAACCATCTTCTTTCTTCATCAGATGTAATCCAAAGGGAACACGAAAAAGCGGAAAATACTCATCGATAAAAGCCATGTTCTTTCTTCATCAGATGTAATCCAAAGGGAAAACGAAAAAGCGGAAAATACTCGTCGATAAAAACCATCTTCTTTCTTCAATAGATGTAATCCAAAGGGAAAACGAAAAAGTGGAAAATACTCGTCAATAAAAACCATCTTCTTTCTTCATCAGATGTAATCCAAAGGGAAAACAAAGACGAGAAAAAAACTCATCGATTGAAAACCATCTTCTTTCTTCATCAGTTGTAATCCAAAGGGAACATGAAAAAGTGATGAATATCCATCGATAAAACCCATCTTCTTTCTTCATAAGATGTAATCCAAAGGGAACAGGAAAAAGCTGAAAATACTCATCGATAAAAACCATGTTCTTTCTTCATCAGATGTAATCCAAAGGGAAAACGAAAAAGCGGAAAATGCTCGTCTATAAAAACCATCTTCTTTCTTCATCAAATGTAATCCAAAAGGAAAACAAAAACGCAGAAAAAACTCATCAATTGAAAACCATCTTCTTTCTTCATCAGATGTAATGCAAAGGGAACATGAAAAAGTGATGAATATCCATCGATACAACCCATCTTCTTTCTTCATCAGATGTAATCCAAATGGAACACGAAAAAGCTGAACATACTCATTGATAAAAACCATCTTCTTTCTTCATCAGATGTAATCCAAAGGGAAAACAAAAAAGCGGAAAATACTCGTCGATACAAACCATCTTCTTTCTTCATCAGATGTAATCCAAAAGGAAAACGAAAAAGCGGAAAATAATCGTCGATAAAAACAATCTTCTTTCTTCATCAGATGTAATCCAAAGGGAACACGAAAAAGCAGAAAATACTCGTCGATACAAACCATCTTCTTTCTTCATCAGATGTAATCAAAAGGGAAAACGAAAAAGCGGAAAATGCTCGTCGATCAAAACCATCTTCTTTCTTCATCAGATGTAATTCAAAGGGAAAACAAAAAAGCGGAAAATATTCGTCGATAAAAACCATCTTCTTTCTTCATCAGATGTAATCCAAAAACAACAAGAAAAAGTGGAAAATACTGGTTGATAAAAACCATCTTCTTTCTTCATCAGTTGTAATCCAAAGGGAACATGAAAAAGTGATGAATATCCATCGACAAAACCAATCTTCTTTCTTCATCAGATGTAATCCAAAGGGAACAGGAAAAAGATGAAAATACTCATCGATAAAAACCATCTTCTTTCTTCATCAGATGTAATCCAAAAACAACAAGAAAAAGTGGAAAATACTGGTTGATAAAAACCATCTTCTTTCTTCATCAGTTGTAATCCAAAGGGAACATGAAAAAGTGATGAATATCCATCGACAAAACCAATCTTCTTTCTTCATCAGATGTAATCCAAAGGGAACAGGAAAAAGCTGAAAATACTCATCGATAAAAACTATCTTCTTTCTTCATCAGATGTAATCCAAAGGGAACACGAAAAAGCGGAAAATACTCGTCGATAAAAACCATCTTCTTTCATCATCAGATGTAATCCAAAGGGAAAACAAAAAAGCGAAAAATACTCATCGATTAAAAACCATCTTCTTTCTTCATCAGTAGCAATCCAAAGGGAACATGAAAAAGTGATGAATATCCATCGATAAAACCCATCTTTTTTCTTCATCAGTTGTAATCCAAAGGGAACAGGAAAAAGCTGAAAATACTCATTGATAAAAACCATCATCTTTCTTCATCAGATGTAATCCAAAGGGAAAACGAAAAAGCGGAAAATTCTAGTCGATAAAAACCCTCTTGTTTCTTCATCAGTTGTAATCCAAAGGGAAAACAAAAAAGCGGAAAAAACTCATCGATTAAAAACCATCTTCTTTCTTCATCAGATGTAATCCAAAGGGAACACGAAAAATCAGAAAATACTCGTCGATACAAACCATTTTCTTTCTTCATCAGTTGTAATCCAAAGGGAACAGGAAAAAGCTGAAAATACTCGTCGATAAAAACCATCTTCTTTCTTCATCAGATGTAATCCAAAGGGAAAACGAAAAAGCGGAAAATACTCGTCGATAAAAACCATCTTCTTTCTTCATCAGATGTAATCCATAGGGAAAACGAAAAAGCGGAAAATACTAGTCGATTAAAACCCTCTTGTTTCTTCATCAGTTGTAATCCAAAGGGAAAACAAAAAAGCGGAAAAAACTCATTGATTAAAAACCATCTTCTTTCTTCATCAGTTGTAATCCAAAGGGAACATGAAAAAGTGATGAATATCCATCGATACAACCCATCTTCTTTCTTCATCAGATGTAATCCAAATGGAACACGAAAAGCTGAAAATACTCATCGATGAAAATGATCTTCTTTTTTCATCACATGTAATCCAAAGAGAAAACAAAATAGCGGAAAATACTCATCGATACACATCATCTTCTTTCTTCATCATATGTAATCCAAAGGGAACACGAAAAAGCAGAAAATAATCGTCGATAAAAACCATCTTATTTCTTCATCAGATGTAATCCACAGGGAAAACGAAAAAAGAGGAAAATACTCAACAATAACAACCATCTTCTTTCTTGATCAGATGTAAACAAAAGGGAAAACGAAAAAGCGCAAAATGCTCTTCGATAAAAAACATCTTCTTTCTTCATCAGATGTAATCCAAAGGGAAAGCAAAACAGCTGAAAATACTCGTCGATAAAAACCATCTTCTTTCTTCATCAGATGTGATCAAAAGGGAACACGAAAAAGCAGAAAGTACTCGTCGATAAAAACCATCTTCTTTCTTCATCAGATGTAATCCAAAGAAAACATGAAAAAGCGAAAAATACTGGTCGATAAAAACCATCTTCTTTCTTCAGCAGTTGTAATCCAAAGGGAACTGGAAAAAGTTGAAAATACTCATCGATAAAAACCATCTTCTTTCTTCATCAGATGTAATCCAAAGGGAAAACGAAAAAGCAGAAAAAACTTGTCGATAAAAACCATCTTCTTTCTTCATCAGGTGTAATCTAAAGGGAACACGAAAGAGCGGAAAATAGTCGTCGATAAAAACCATCTTCTTTCTTCATCAGATGTAATCCAAATGGAACATGAAAAAGCGATAAATACTCGTTGATAAAAGCCATCTTCTTTCTTCATCAGAAGAAATCCAAAGGGAACATGAAAAAGCGGAAAATACTCGTCAATAAAAACCATCTATTTTCATCATCAGATGTAATCCAAAGGGAAAACAAAAAAGTGAAAAATGCTCATTGATTAAAAACCATATTCTTTCTTCATCAGTTGTAATCCAAAGGGAACATGAAAAAGTTATGAATATCCATCAATAAAACCATCTTTTTTCTTCATCAGATCTAATCCAAAGGGAACACGAAAAAGCTGAAAATACTCATCGATAAAAACCATCTTCTTTCTTCATCAGATGTAATCCAAAGGGAACACGGAAAAGCAGAAAATACTCGTCGATAAAAACCATCTTCTTTCTTCATCAGATGTAATCCAAAGGGAACAGGAAAAAGCTGAAAATACTCAACAATAAAAACCATCTTCTTTCTTCATCAGATGTAATCCAAAAAGAACATGAAAAAGCGGAAAATACTCGTCGATAAAACCCATCTTCTTTCTTCATCAGTTGTAATCCAAAGGGAACATGAAAAAGTGATGAATATCCATCGATAAAACCCATCTTCTTTCTTCATCAGATATAAACCAAAGGGAAAAGAAAAAAGCTGAATATACTCATAGATAAAAACCATCATCTTTCTTCATCAGATGTAATCCAAAAAGAACATGAAAAAGCGGAAAATACTCGTCGATAAAAAACATCTTCTTTCTTCATCAGATGTAATCCAAAGGGAAAAGGAAAAAGCTGAAAATACTCATCGATAAAAACCATGTTCTTCTTCATCAGATATAATCCAAAGGGAAAATGAAAAAGCGGAAAATACTCGTCGATAAAAACCATCTTCTTTCTTCATCAGATGTAATCCAAAGGGAACATGAAAAAGTGATGAATATCCATTGATACAACCCATCTTCTTTCTCCATCAGATGTAATCCAAATGGAACACGAAAAAGCTGAAAATACTCATTGATAAGAACAATCTTCTTTCTTCATCAGATGCAATCCAAAGGGATAACGAAAAAGCGTAAAATGCTCGTCGATACAAGCCATCTTCTTTCTTCATCAGATGTAATCCAAAGGGAAAACGAAAAAGCAGAAAATAATCATCGATAAAAACCATCTTCTTTCTTCATCAGATGTAATCCAAAGGGAACACGAAAAAGCAGAAAATACTCGTCGATAAAAACCATCTTATTTCTTCAGATTTCATCCAAAGGGAAAACAAAAAAGCGGAAAATACTCGTCGATAAAAACCATCTTCTTTCTTCATCAGATGTAATCCAAAGGGAGAACTAAAAAGCGGAAAATGCTCGGCGATAAAAATCATCTTCTTTCTTCATCAGATGTAATCCAAAGGGAAAACAAAAAAGCGGAGAATACTCGTCGATAAAAACCATCTTCTTTCTTCATCAGATGTAATCCAAAGGGAAAACGAAAAAGCAGAAAAAACTTGTCGATAAAAACCATCTTCTTTCTTCATCAGGTGTAATCTAAAGGGAACACGAAAGAGCGGAAAATAGTCGTCGATAAAAACCATCTTCTTTCTTCATCAGATGTAATCCAAATGGAACATGAAAAAGCGATAAATACTCGTTGATAAAAGCCATCTTCTTTCTTCATCAGAAGAAATCCAAAGGGAACATGAAAAAGCGGAAAATACTCGTCAATAAAAACCATCTATTTTCATCATCAGATGTAATCCAAAGGGAAAACAAAAAAGTGAAAAATGCTCATTGATTAAAAACCATATTCTTTCTTCATCAGTTGTAATCCAAAGGGAACATGAAAAAGTTATGAATATCCATCAATAAAACCATCTTTTTTCTTCATCAGATCTAATCCAAAGGGAACACGAAAAAGCTGAAAATACTCATCGATAAAAACCATCTTCTTTCTTCATCAGATGTAATCCAAAGGGAACACGGAAAAGCAGAAAATACTCGTCGATAAAAACCATCTTCTTTCTTCATCAGATGTAATCCAAAGGGAACAGGAAAAAGCTGAAAATACTCAACGATAAAAACCATCTTCTTTCTTCATCAGATGTAATCCAAAAAGAACATGAAAAAGCGGAAAATACTCGTCGATAAAACCCATCTTCTTTCTTCATCAGTTGTAATCCAAAGGGAACATGAAAAAGTGATGAATATCCATCGATAAAACCCATCTTCTTTCTTCATCAGATATAAACCAAAGGGAAAAGAAAAAAGCTGAATATACTCATAGATAAAAACCATCATCTTTCTTCATCAGATGTAATCCAAAAAGAACATGAAAAAGCGGAAAATACTCGTCGATAAAAAACATCTTCTTTCTTCATCAGATGTAATCCAAAGGGAAAAGGAAAAAGCTGAAAATACTCATCGATAAAAACCATGTTCTTCTTCATCAGATATAATCCAAAGGGAAAATGAAAAAGCGGAAAATACTCGTCGATAAAAACCATCTTCTTTCTTCATCAGATGTAATCCAAAGGGAACATGAAAAAGTGATGAATATCCATTGATACAACCCATCTTCTTTCTCCATCAGATGTAATCCAAATGGAACACGAAAAAGCTGAAAATACTCATTGATAAGAACAATCTTCTTTCTTCATCAGATGCAATCCAAAGGGATAACGAAAAAGCGTAAAATGCTCGTCGATACAAGCCATCTTCTTTCTTCATCAGATGTAATCCAAAGGGAAAACGAAAAAGCAGAAAATAATCATCGATAAAAACCATCTTCTTTCTTCATCAGATGTAATCCAAAGGGAACACGAAAAAGCAGAAAATACTCGTCGATAAAAACCATCTTATTTCTTCAGATTTCATCCAAAGGGAAAACAAAAAAGCGGAAAATACTCGTCGATAAAAACCATCTTCTTTCTTCATCAGATGTAATCCAAAGGGAGAACTAAAAAGCGGAAAATGCTCGGCGATAAAAATCATCTTCTTTCTTCATCAGATGTAATCCAAAGGGAAAACAAAAAAGCGGAGAATACTCGTCGATAAAAACCATCTTCTTTCTTCATCAGATGTAATCCAAAGGGAAAACGAAAAAGCAGAAAGTACTCATCGATTAAAACCATCTTCTTTCTTCATCAGATGTAATCCAAAGAAAACATGAAAAAGGGGAAAATATTCGTCGATAAAAACCATCTTCTTTCTACATCAGATGTAATCCAAAGGGAGAACTAAAAAGCGGAAAATGCTCGGCGATAAAAATCATCTTCTTTCTTCATCAGATGTAATACAAAGGGAAAACAAAAAAGCGGAGAATACTCGTCGATAAAAACCATGTTCTTTCTTCATCAGATGTAATCCAAAGGGAACACGAAAAAGCAGAAAGTACTCATCGATAAAAACCATCTTCTTTCTTCATCAGATGTAATCCAAGGGGAAAACTAAAAAGCGGAAAATACTCGTCGATAAAAACCATCTTCTTTCTTCATCAGATGTAATCCAAAAACAACAAGAAAAAGTGGAAAATACTGGTTGATAAAAACCATCTTCTTTCTTCATCAGTTGTAATCCAAAGGGAACATGAAAAAGTGATGAATATCCATCGACAAAACCAATCTTCTTTCTTCATCAGATGTAATCCAAAGGGAACAGGAAAAAGCTGAAAATACTCATCGATAAAAACCATCTTCTTTCTTCATCAGATGTAATCCAAAGGGAACACGAAAAAGCGGAAAATACTCGTCGATAAAACCATCTTCTTTCATCATCAGATGTAATCCAAAGGGAAAACAAAAAAGCGAAAAATACTCATCGATTAAAAACCATCTTCTTTCTTCATCAGTAGCAATCCAAAGGGAACATGAAAAAGTGATGAATATCCATAGATAAAACCCATCTTTTTTCTTCATCAGTTGTAATCCAAAGGGAACAGGAAAAAGCTGAAAATACTCATTGATAAAAACCATCATCTTTCTTCATCAGATGTAATCCAAAGGGAAAACGAAAAAGCGGAAAATACTCGTCGATAAAAACCATCATCTTCCTTCATCAGATGTAATCCATAGGGAAAACGAAAAAGCGGAAAATTCTAGTCGATAAAAACCCTCTTGTTTCTTCATCAGTTGTAATCCAAAGGGAAAACAAAAAAGCGGAAAAAACTCATCGATTAAAAACCATCTTCTTTCTTCATCAGTTGTAATCCAAAGGGAACATGAAAAAGTGATGAATATCCATCGATACAACCCATCTTCTTTCTTCATCAGATGTAATCCAAATGGAACACGAAAAGTCAGAAAATACTCGTCGATACAAACCATTTTCTTTCTTCATCAGTTGTAATCCAAAGGGAACAGGAAAAAGCTGAAAATACTCATTGATAAAAACCATCTTCTTTCTTCATCAGATGTAATCCAAAGGGAAAACGAAAAAGCGGAAAATACTCGTCGATAAAAACCATCTTCTTTCTTCATCAGATGTAATCCATAGGGAAAACGAAAAAGCGGAAAATACTAGTCGATTAAAACCCTCTTGATTCTTCATCAGTTGTAATCCAAAGGGAAAACAAAAAAGCGGAAAAAACTCATCGATTAAAAACCATCTTCTTTCTTCATCAGTTGTAATCCAAAGGGAACATGAAAAAGTGATGAATATCCATCGATACAACCCATCTTCTTTCTTCATCAGATGTAATCCAAATGGAACACGAAAAGCTGAAAATACTCATCGATGAAAATGATCTTCTTTTTTCATCACATGTAATCCAAAGGGAAAACGAAATAGCGGAAAATACTCATCGATACACATCATCTTCTTTCTTCATCATATGTAATCCAAAGGGAACACGAAAAAGCAGAAAATAATCGTCGATAAAAACCATCTTATTTCTTCATCAGATGTAATCCACAGGGAAAACGAAAAAAGAGGAAAATACTCAACAATAACAACATCTTCTTTCTTGATCAGATGTAAACAAAAGGGAAAACGAAAAAGCGCAAAATGCTCTTCGATAAAAAACATCTTCTTTCTTCATCAGATGTAATCCAAAGGGAAAGCAAAACAGCTGAAAATACTCGTCGATAAAAACCATCTTCTTTCTTCATCAGATGTGATCCAAAGGGAACACGAAAAAGCAGAAAGTACTCGTCGATAAAAACCATCTTCTTTCTTCATCAGATGTAATCCAAAGAAAACATGAAAAAGCGGAAAATACTGGTCGATAAAAACCATCTTCTTTCTTCAGCAGTTGTAATCCAAAGGGAACTGGAAAAAGTTGAAAATACTCATCGATAAAAACCATCTTTTTTCTTCATCAGATGTAATCCAATGGGAAAACGAAAATGCGGAAAAAAATTGTCGATAAAAACCATCTTCTTTCTTCATCAGGTGTAATCTAAAGGGAACACGAAAGAGCGAAAAATAGTCGTCGATAAAAACCATCTTCTTTCTTCATCAGATGTAATCCAAAGGGAACATGAAAAAGCGATAAATACTCGTTGATAAAAGCCATCTTCTTTCTTCATCAGAAGAAATCCAAAGGGAACATGAAAAAGCGGAAAATACTCGTCAATAAAAACCAACTATTTTCATCATCAGATGTAATCCAAAGGGAAAACAAAAAAGTGAAAAATGATCATTGATTAAAAACCATATTCTTTCTTCATCAGTTGTAATCCAAAGGGAACATGAAAAAGTTATGAATATCCATCAATAAAACCATCTTTTTTCTTCATCAGATGTAATCCAAAGGGAACACGAAAAAGCTGAAAATACTCGTCGATAAAAACCATCTTCTTTCTTCATCAGATGTAATCCAAAGGGAACACGGAAAAGCAGAAAATACTCGTCGATAAAAACCATCTTCTTTCTTCATCAGATGTAATCCAAAGGGAACAGGAAAAAGCTGAAAATACTCAACGATAAAAACCATCTTCTTTCTTCATCAGATGTAATTCAAAAAGAACATGAAAAAGCGGAAAATACTCGTCGATAAAACCCATCTTCTTTCTTCATCAGTTGTAATCCAAAGGGAACATGAAAAAGTGATGAAAATCCATCGATAAAACCCATCTTCTTTCTTCATCAGATATAATCCAAAGGGAAAAGAAAAAAGCTGAATATACTCATCGATAAAAACCATCATCTTTCTTCATCAGATGTAATCCAAAAAGAACATGAAAAAGCGGAAAATACTCGTCGATAAAAAACATCTTCTTTCTTCATCAGATGTAATCCAAAGGGAAAAGGAGAAAGCTGAAAATACTCATCGATAAAAACCATATTCTTCTTCATCAGATATAATCCAAAGGGAAAATGAAAAAGCGGAAAATACTCGTCGATAAAAACCATCTTCTTTCTTCATCAGATGTAATCCAAAGGGAACATGAAAAAGTGATGAATATCCATTGATACAACCCATCTTCTTTCTCCATCAGATGTAATCCAAATGGAACACGAAAAAGCTGAAAATACTCATTGATAAGAACAATCTTCTTTCTTCATCAGATGCAATCCAAAGGGATAACGAAAAAGCGTAAAATGCTCCTCGATACAAGCCATCTTCTTTCTTCATCAGATGTAATCCAAAGGGAAAACGAAAAAGCAGAAAATAATCACCGATAAAAACCATCTTCTTTCTTCATCAGATGTAATCCAAAGGGAACACGAAAAAGCAGAAAATACTCGTCGATAAAAACCATCTTATTTCTTCATCAGATTTCATCCAAAGGGAAAACAAAAAAGCGGAAAATACTCGTCGATAAAAACCATCTTCTTTCTTCATCAGATGTAATCCAAAGGGAAAACAAAAAAGCGGAGAATACTCGTCGATAAAAACCATCTTCTTTCTTCATCAGATGTAATCCAAAGGGAACACGAAAAAGCAAAAAGTACTCATCGATTAAAACCATCTTCTTTCTTCATCAGATGTAATCCAAAGAAAACATGAAAAAGGGGAAAATATTCGTCGATAAAAACCATCTTCTTTCTTCATCAGATGTAATCCAAAAAGAACATGAAAAAGCGGAAAATACTGGTCGGTAAAAACCATCTTCTTTCTTCATCAGTTGTAATCCAAAGGGAAAACGAAAAAGAGGAAAATACTTTTCGATAAAAGCCATCTTCTTTCTTCATCAGATGTAATCCAAAGGGAACCCCAAAAGCGGAAAATAGTCGTCGATAAAAACCATCTTCTTTCTTCATCAGATGTAATCCAAAGGGAACATGAAAAAGTGATAAATACTCGTTGATAAAAGCCATCTTCTTTCTTCATCAGAAGTAATCCAAAGGGAACACGAAAAAGCTGAAAATTCTCGTCGATAAAAACCATATTATTTCTTCATCAGATTTAATCCAAAAGGAAAACGAAAAAGCGGAAAATACTCGTCGATGAAAACCATCTTCTTTCTTCATCAGATGTAATCCAAAGGAAACATGAAAAAGCGATAAATACTCGTTGATAAAAGCCATCTTCTTTCTTCATCAGAAGTAATCCAACGGGAATATGAAAAATCGGAAAATACTCGTCGATAAAAATCATCTTCTTTCTTCATCAGATGTAATCCAAAGGGAAAACAAAAAAGTGGAAAATGCTCATTGATTAAAAATCATCTTCTTTCTTCATCAGTTGTAATCCAAAGGGAACATGAAAAAGTGATGAATATCCATCGATAAAACCCATCTTTTTTCTTCATCAGATGTAATCCAAAGGGAACATGAAAAAGTGATGAATATCCATCGATAAAACCCATCTTCTTTCTTCATCAGATATAATCCAAAGGGAAAAGAAAAAAGCTGAATATACTCATCGATAAAAACCATCATCTTTCTTCATCAGATGTAATCCAAAAAGAACATGAAAAAGCGGAAAATACTCGTCGATAAAAAACATCTTCTTTCTTCATCAGATGTAATCCAAAGGGAAAAGGAGAAAGCTGAAAATACTCATCGATAAAAACCATATTCTTCTTCATCAGATATAATCCAAAGGGAAAATGAAAAAGCGGAAAATAGTCGTCGATAAAAACCATCTTCTTTCTTCATCAGATGTAATCCAAAGGGAACATGAAAAAGTGATGAATATCCATTGATACAACCCATCTTCTTTCTCCATCAGATGTAATCCAAATGGAACACGAAAAAGCTGAAAATACTCATTGATAAGAACAATCTTCTTTCTTCATCAGATGCAATCCAAAGGGATAACGAAAAAGCGTAAAATGCTCCTCGATACAAGCCATCTTCTTTCTTCATCAGATGTAATCCAAAGGGAAAACGAAAAAGCAGAAAATAATCACCGATAAAAACCATCTTCTTTCTTCATCAGATGTAATCCAAAGGGAACACGAAAAAGCAGAAAATACTCGTCGATAAAAACCATCTTATTTCTTCATCAGATTTTTCCAAAGGGAAAACAAAAAAGCGGAAAATACTCGTCGATAAAAACCATCTTCTTTCTTCATCAGATGTAATCCAAAGGGAAAACAAAAAAGCGGAGAATACTCGTCGATAAAAACCATCTTCTTTCTTCATCAGATGTAATCCAAAGGGAACACGAAAAAGCAAAAAGTACTCATCGATTAAAACCATCTTCTTTCTTCATCAGATGTAATCCAAAGAAAACATGAAAAAGGGGAAAATATTCGTCGATAAAAACCATCTTCTTTCTTCATCAGATGTAATCCAAAAAGAACATGAAAAAGCGGAAAATACTGGTCGGTAAAAACCATCTTCTTTCTTCATCAGTTGTAATCCAAAGGGAAAACGAAAAAGAGGAAAATACTTTTCGATAAAAGCCATCTTCTTTCTTCATCAGATGTAATCCAAAGGGAACCCCAAAAGCGGAAAATAGTCGTCGATAAAAACCATCTTCTTTCTTCATCAGATGTAATCCAAAGGGAACATGAAAAAGTGATAAATACTCGTTGATAAAAGCCATCTTCTTTCTTCATCAGAAGTAATCCAAAGGGAACACGAAAAAGCTGAAAATTCTCGTCGATAAAAACCATATTATTTCTTCATCAGATTTAATCCAAAAGGAAAACGAAAAAGCGGAAAATACTCGTCGATGAAAACCATCTTCTTTCTTCATCAGATGTAATCCAAAGGAAACATGAAAAAGCGATAAATACTCGTTGATAAAAGCCATCTTCTTTCTTCATCAGAAGTAATCCAACGGTAATATGAAAAATCGGAAAATACTCATCGATAAAAATCATCTTCTTTCTTCATCAGATGTAATCCAAAGGGAAAACAAAAAAGTGGAAAATGCTCATTGATTAAAAATCATCTTCTTTCTTCATCAGTTGTAATCCAAAGGGAACATGAAAAAGTGATGAATATCCATCGATAAAACCCATCTTTTTTCTTCATCAGATGTAATCCAAAGGGAACAGGAAAAAGCTGAAAATACTTATCGATAAAAACCATCTTCTTTCTTCGTGAGATGTAATCCAAAGGGAACACGAAAAAGCAGAAAATACTCGTCGATAAAACCCATCTTCTTCCTTCAGCAGATGTAACCCAAAGGGAACATAATAAAGCAGAAGATACTGGTCGATAAAAACCATCTTCTTTCTTCATCAGTTGTAATCCAAAGGGAAAAAAAAAAAGCGGAAAATACTCGTCGATAAAAACCATGTTCTTTCTTCATCAGATGTAATCCAAAGGGATCACGAAAAAGCGGAAACTACTCGTCGATAAAAACCATCTTCTTTCAACATCAGATGTAATCCAAAGGGAAAACAAAAAAGCGGGAAATACTCATCGATTAAACACCATCTTCTTTCTTCATCAGTTGTAATCCAAAGGGAACATGAAAAAGTGTTGAATATCCATCGATAAAACCCATCTTCTTTCTTCATCAGTTGTAATCCAAAGGGAAGAGGAAAAAGCTGAAAATACTCATCGATAAAAACCATTTTGTTTCTTCCTCAGATGTAATCCAAAGGGAAAACAAAAAAGCAGAAAAAACTCATCGATTAAAAACCATCTTCTTTCTTCATCAGTTGTAATCCAAAGGGAACATGAAAAAGTGATGAATATCCATCGATACAACCCATCTTCTTTCTTCATCAGATGTAATCCAAATGGAACACGAAAAGCTGAAAATACTCATCGATAAAAAGCATCTTCTTTCTTCAACAGATGTAATCCAAAGGGATAATGAAAAATCGGGAAAATGCTCGTCAATAAAAAGCATCTTCTTTCTTCATCAGATGTAATCCAAAGGGAAAGCAAAAAAGAGGAAAATACTTGTCGATAAAAACCATCTTCTTTCTTCATCAGATGTAATCCAAAGGGGACACGAAAAAGCAGAAAGTACTCGTCAATAAAAACCATCTTCTTTCTTTATCAGATGTAATCCAAAGAAAACATGAAAAAGCGGAAAATACTGGTCGATAAAATCTATCTTCTTTCTTCAGCAGTTGTAATCCAAAGGGAACATGAAAAAGTGATGAATATCCATCGATAAAACCCATCTTCTTTCTTCATCAGATGTGATCCAAAGGGAACAGGAAAAAGTTGAAAACACTCATCGATTAAAACCATCTTCTTTCTTCATCAGATGTGATCCAAAGGGAAAACGAAAAAGCGGAAAATACTCGTCGATAAAAACCATCTTCTTTCTTCATCAGGTGCAATCCAAAGGGAACACGAAAAAGCGGAAAATAGTCGTCGATAAAAACCATCTTCTTTCTTCATCAGATGTAATCCAAAGGGAACATGAAAAAGTGATGAATATCCATCGATACAACCCATCATCTTTCTTCATCAGATGTAATCCAAATGGAACACGAAAAGCTGAAAATACTCATCGATAAAAAGCATCTTCTTTCTTAAACAGATGTAATCCAAAGGGATAATGAAAAAGCGGGAAAATGCTCGTCAATAAAAAGCATCTTCTTTCTTCATCAGATGTAATCCAAAGGGAAAGCAAAAAAGAGGAAAATGCTTGTCGATAAAAACCATCTTCTTTCTTCATCAGATGTAATCCAAAGGGGACACGAAAAAGCACAAAGTACTCGTCGATAAAAACCATCTTCTTTCTTCATCAGATGTAATCCAAAGAAAACATGAAAAAGCGGAAAATACTGGTCGATAAAAACCATCTTCTTTCTTCAGCAGTTGTAATCCAAAGGGAACATGAAAAAGTGATGAATATCCATCGATAAAACCCATCTTCTTTCTTCATCAGATGTGATCCAAAGGGAACAGGAAAAAGTTGAAAACACTCATCGATAAAAACCATCTTCTTTCTTCATCAGATGTGATCCAAAGGGAAAACGAAAAAGCGGAAAATACTCGTCGATAAAAACTATCTTCTTTCTTCATCAGGTGCAATCCAAAGGGAACACGAAAAAGCGGAAAATAGTCGTCGATAAAAACCATCTTCTTTCTTCATCAGATGTAATCCAAAGGAACATGAAAAAGCGATAAATTCTCGTTGATAAAAGCGATCTTCTTTCTTCATCAGAAGTAATCCAAAGGGAACATGAAAAATCTGAAAATACTCGTCGATAAAAATCATCTTCTTTCTTCATCAGATGTAATCCAAAGGGAACACGAAAAAGCGGAAAATACTCGTCAATAAAAACCATCTACTTTCATCATCAGATTTAATCCAAAGAGAAAACAAAAAAGTGGAAAATGCTCATTGATTAAAAACCATCTTCTTTCTTCTTCAGTTGTAATCCAAAGGGAACATGAAAAAGTTATGAATATCCATCGATAAAACCCATCTTTTTTCTTCATCAGATGTAATCCAAAGGCAACACGAGAAAGCTGAAAATACTCATCGACAAAAACCATCTTCTTTCTTCGTCAGATGTAATCCAAAGGGAAAACTAAATAGCGGACAATACTCGTCGATAAAAACCATCTTCATTCTTCATCAGATGTATTCCAAAGGGAACACGAAAAAGCAGAAAATATTCATCGATAAAAACCATCTTATTTCTTCATCAGATTTAATCCAAAGGGAACATAAAAAAGCAGAAAATACTGGTCGATAAAAACCATCTTCTTTCTTCATCAGTTGTAATCCAAAGGGAACATGAAAAAGTGATGAATATCCATCGATAAAACCCATCTTCTTTCTTCATCAGATGTAATCCAAAGGGAAAACGAAAAAGCGGAAAAAACTTGTCGATAAAAACCATCTTCTTTCTTCATCAGGTGTAATCTAAAGGGAACACGAAAGAGCGGAAAATAGTCGTCGATAAAAACCATCTTCTTTCTTCATCAGATGTAATCCAAAGGGAACATGAAAAAGCGATAAATACTCGTTGATAAAAGCCATCTTCTTTCTTCATCAGAAGAAATCCAAAGGGAACATGAAAAAGCGGAAAATACTCGTCAATAAAAACCATCTATTTTCATCATCAGATGTAATCCAAAGGGAAAACAAAAAAGTGAAAAATGCTCATTGATTAAAAACCATATTCTTTCTTCATCAGTTGTAATCCAAAGGGAACATGAAAAAGTTATGAATATCCATCAATAAAACCATCTTTTTTCTTCATCAGATGTAATCCAAAGGGAACACGAAAAAGCTGAAAATACTCGTCGATAAAAACCATCTTCTTTCATCAGATGTAATCCAAAGGGAACATGGAAAAGCAGAAAATACTCGTCGATAAAAACCATCTTCTTTCTTCATCAGATGTAATCCAAAGGGAACAGGAAAAAGCTGAAAATACTCAACGATAAAAACCATCTTCTTTCTTCATCAGATGTAATCCAAAAAGAACATGAAAAAGCGGAAAATACTCGTCGATAAAACCCATCTTCTTTCTTCATCAGTTGTAATCCAAAGGGAACATGAAAAAGTGATGAATATCCATCGATAAAACCCATCTTCTTTCTTCATCAGATATAATCCAAAGGGAAAAGAAAAAAGCTGAATATACTCATCGATAAAAACCATCATCTTTCTTCATCAGATGTAATCCAAAAAGATCATGAAAAAGCGGAAAATACTCGTCGATAAAAAACATCTTCTTTCTTCATCAGATGTAATCCAAAGGGAAAAGGAAAAAGCTGAAAATACTCATCGATAAAAACCATCTTCTTCTTCATCAGATATAATCCAAAGGGAAAATGAAAAAGCGGAAAATACTCGTCGACAAAAACCATCTTCTTTCTTCTTCAGATGTAATCCAAAGGGAAAACTAAATAGCGGACAATACTCGTCCATAAAAACCATCTTCATTCTTCATCAGATGTATTCCAAAGGGAACACGAAAAAGCAGAAAATATTCATCGATAAAAACCATCTTATTTCTTCATCAGATTTAATCCAAAGGGAACATAAAAAAGCAGAAAATACTGGTCGATAAAAACCATCTTCTTTCTTCATCAGTTGTAATCCAAAGGGAACATGAAAAAGTGATGAATATCCATCGATAAAACCCATCTTCTTTCTTCATCAGATGTAATCCAAAGGGAAAACGAAAAAGCGGAAAAAACTTCTCAATAAAAACCATCTTCTTTCTTCATCAGGTGTAATCTAAAGGGAACACGAAAGAGCGGAAAATAGTCGTCGATAAAAACCATCTTCTTTCTTCATCAGATGTAATCCAAAGGGAACATGAAAAAGCGATAAATACTCGTTGATAAAAGCCATCTTCTTTCTTCATCAGAAGAAATCCAAAGGGAACATGAAAAAGCGGAAAATACTCGTCAATAAAAACCATCTATTTTCATCATCAGATGTAATCCAAAGGGAAAACAAAAAAGTGAAAAATGCTCATTGATTAAAAACCATATTCTTTCTTCATCAGTTGTAATCCAAAGGGAACATGAAAAAGTTATGAATATCCATCAATAAAACCATCTTTTTTCTTCATCAGATGTAATCCAAAGGGAACACGAAAAAGCTGAAAATACTCGTCGATAAAAACCATCTTCTTTCTTCATCAGATGTAATCCAAAGGGAACATGGAAAAGCAGAAAATACTCGTCGATAAAAACCATCTTCATCAGATGTAATCCAAAGGGAACAGGAAAAAGCTGAAAATACTCAACGATAAAAACCATCTTCTTTCTTCATCAGATGTAATCCAAAAAGAACATGAAAAAGCGGAAAATACGCGTCGATAAAACCCATCTTCTTTCTTCATCAGTTGTAATCCAAAGGGAACATGAAAAAGTGATGAATATCCATCGATAAAACCCATCTTCTTTCTTCATCAGATATAATCCAAAGGGAAAAGAAAAAAGCTGAATATACTCATCGATAAAAACCATCATCTTTCTTCATCAGATGTAATCCAAAAAGAACATGAAAAAGCGGAAAATACTCGTCGATAAAAAACATCTTCTTTCTTCATCAGATGTAATCCAAAGGGAAAAGGAAAAAGCTGAAAATACTCATCGATAAAAACCATCTTCTTCTTCATCAGATATAATCCAAAGGGAAAATGAAAAAGCGGAAAATACTCGTCGATAAAAACCATCTTCTTTCTTCATCAGATGTATTCCAAAGGGAACATGAAAAAGTGATGAATATCCATTGATACAACCCATCTTCTTTCTCCATCAGATGTAATCCAAATGGAACACGAAAAAGCTGAAAATACTCATTGATAAGAACAATCTTCTTTCTTCATCAGATGCAATCCAAAGGGATAACGAAAAAGCGTAAAATGCTCGTCGATACAAGCCATCTTCTTTCTTCATCAGATGTAATCCAAAGGGAAAACGAAAAAGCAGAAAATAATCATCGATAAAAACCATCTTCTTTCTTCATCAGATGTAATCCAAAGGGAACACGAAAAAGCAGAAAATACTCGTTGATAAAAACCATCTTATTTCTTCATCAGATTTCATCCAAAGGGAAAACAAAAAAGCGGAAAATACTCGTCGATAAAAACCATCTTCTTTCTTCATCAGATGTAATCCAAAGGGAGAACTAAAAAGCGAAAAATGCTCGGCGATAAAAATCATCTTCTTTCTTCATCAGATGTAATCCAAAGGGAAAACAAAAAAGCGGAGAATACTCGTCGATAAAAACCATCTTCTTTCTTCATCAGATGTAATCCAAAGGGAACACGAAAAAGCAGAAAGTACTCATCGATTAAAACCATCTTCTTTCTTCATCAGATGTAATCCAAAGAAAACATGAAAAAGGGGAAAATATTCGTCGATAAAAACCATCTTCTTTCTTCATCAGATGTAATCCAAAAAGAACATGAAAAAGCGGAAAATACTGGTCGGTAAAAACCATCTTCTTTCTTCATCAATTGTAATCCAAAGGGAAAACGAAAAAGAGGAAAATACTTGTCGATAAAAGCCATCTTCTTTCTTCATCAGAAGTAATCCAAAGGGAACACGAAAAAGCTGAAAATTCTCGTCGATAAAAACCATATTATTTCTTCATCAGATTTAATCCAAAAGGAAAACGAAAAAGCGGAAAATACTCGTCGATGAAAACCATCTTCTTTCTTCATCAGATGTAATCCAAAGGAAACATGAAAAAGCGATAAATACTCGTTGATAAAAGCCATCTTCTTTCTTCATCAGAAGTAATCCAACGGGAATATGAAAAATCGGAAAATACTCGTCGATAAAAATCATCTTCTTTCTTCATCAGATGTAATCCAAAGGGAAAACAAAAAAGTGGAAAATGCTCATTGATTAAAATCCATCTTCTTTCTTCATCAATTGTAATCCAAAGGGAACATGAAAAAGTGATGAATATCCATCGATAAAACCCATCTTTTTTCTTCATCAGATGTAATCCAAAGGTAACAGGAAAAAGCTGAAAATACTTATCGATAAAAACCATCTTCTTTCTTCGTGAGATGTAATCCAAAGGGAACACGAAAAAGCAGAAAATACTCGTCGATAAAACCCATCTTCTTCCTTCAGCAGATGTAACCCAAAGGGAACATAAAAAAGCGGAAAATACTGGTCTATAAAAACCATCTTCTTTCTTCATCAGTTGTAATCCAAAGGGAAAAAAAAAAGTGGAAAATACTCGTCGATAAAAACCATGTTCTTTCTTCATCAGATGTAATCCAAAGGGAACACGAAAAAGCGGAAACTACTCGTCGATAAAAACCATCTTCTTTCAACATCAGATGTAATCCAAAGGGAAAACAAAAAAGCGGGAAATACTCATCGATTAAACACCATCTTCTTTCTTCATCAGTTGTAATCCAAAGGGAACATGAAAAAGTGTTGAATATCCATCGATAAAACCCATGTTCTTTCTTCATCAGTTGTAATCCAAAGGGAAGAGGAAAAAGCTGAAAATACTCATCGATAAAAACCATCTTGTTTCTTCATCAGATGTAATCCAAAGGGAAAACAAAAAAGCGGAAAAAACTCATCGATTAAAAACCATCTTCTTTCTTCATCAGTTGTAATCCAAAGGGAACATGAAAAAGTGATGAATATCCATCGATACAACCCATCTTCTTTCTTCATCAGATGTGATCCAAAGGGAACAGGAAAAAGTTGAAAACACTCATCGATAAAAACCATCTTCTTTCTTCATCAGATGTGATCCAAAGGGAAAACGAAAAAGCGGAAAATACTCGTCGATAAAAACTATCTTCTTTCTTCATCAGGTGCAATCCAAAGGGAACACGAAAAAGCGGAAAATAGTCGTCGATAAAAACCATCTTCTTTCTTCATCAGATGTAATCCAAAGGAACATGAAAAAGCGATAAATTCTCGTTGATAAAAGCGATCTTCTTTCTTCATCAGAAGTAATCCAAAGGGAACATGAAAAATCTGAAAATACTCGTCGATAAAAATCATCTTCTTTCTTCATCAGATGTAATCCAAAGGGAACACGAAAAAGCGGAAAATACTCGTCAATAAAAACCATCTACTTTCATCATCAGATTTAATCCAAAGAGAAAACAAAAAAGTGGAAAATGCTCATTGATTAAAAACCATCTTCTTTCTTCTTCAGTTGTAATCCAAAGGGAACATGAAAAAGTTATGAATATCCATCGATAAAACCCATCTTTTTTCTTCATCAGATGTAATCCAAAGGCAACACGAGAAAGCTGAAAATACTCATCGACAAAAACCATCTTCTTTCTTCGTCAGATGTAATCCAAAGGGAAAACTAAATAGCGGACAATACTCGTCGATAAAAACCATCTTCATTCTTCATCAGATGTATTCCAAAGGGAACACGAAAAAGCAGAAAATATTCATCGATAAAAACCATCTTATTTCTTCATCAGATTTAATCCAAAGGGAACATAAAAAAGCAGAAAATACTGGTCGATAAAAACCATCTTCTTTCTTCATCAGTTGTAATCCAAAGGGAACATGAAAAAGTGATGAATATCCATCGATAAAACCCATCTTCTTTCTTCATCAGATGTAATCCAAAGGGAAAACGAAAAAGCGGAAAAAACTTGTCGATAAAAACCATCTTCTTTCTTCATCAGGTGTAATCTAAAGGGAACACGAAAGAGCGGAAAATAGTCGTCGATAAAAACCATCTTCTTTCTTCATCAGATGTAATCCAAAGGGAACATGAAAAAGCGATAAATACTCGTTGATAAAAGCCATCTTCTTTCTTCATCAGAAGAAATCCAAAGGGAACATGAAAAAGCGGAAAATACTCGTCAATAAAAACCATCTATTTTCATCATCAGATGTAATCCAAAGGGAAAACAAAAAAGTGAAAAATGCTCATTGATTAAAAACCATATTCTTTCTTCATCAGTTGTAATCCAAAGGGAACATGAAAAAGTTATGAATATCCATCAATAAAACCATCTTTTTTCTTCATCAGATGTAATCCAAAGGGAACACGAAAAAGCTGAAAATACTCGTCGATAAAAACCATCTTCTTTCATCAGATGTAATCCAAAGGGAACATGGAAAAGCAGAAAATACTCGTCGATAAAAACCATCTTCTTTCTTCATCAGATGTAATCCAAAGGGAACAGGAAAAAGCTGAAAATACTCAACGATAAAAACCATCTTCTTTCTTCATCAGATGTAATCCAAAAAGAACATGAAAAAGCGGAAAATACTCGTCGATAAAACCCATCTTCTTTCTTCATCAGTTGTAATCCAAAGGGAACATGAAAAAGTGATGAATATCCATCGATAAAACCCATCTTCTTTCTTCATCAGATATAATCCAAAGGGAAAAGAAAAAAGCTGAATATACTCATCGATAAAAACCATCATCTTTCTTCATCAGATGTAATCCAAAAAGATCATGAAAAAGCGGAAAATACTCGTCGATAAAAAACATCTTCTTTCTTCATCAGATGTAATCCAAAGGGAAAAGGAAAAAGCTGAAAATACTCATCGATAAAAACCATCTTCTTCTTCATCAGATATAATCCAAAGGGAAAATGAAAAAGCGGAAAATACTCGTCGACAAAAACCATCTTCTTTCTTCTTCAGATGTAATCCAAAGGGAAAACTAAATAGCGGACAATACTCGTCCATAAAAACCATCTTCATTCTTCATCAGATGTATTCCAAAGGGAACACGAAAAAGCAGAAAATATTCATCGATAAAAACCATCTTATTTCTTCATCAGATTTAATCCAAAGGGAACATAAAAAAGCAGAAAATACTGGTCGATAAAAACCATCTTCTTTCTTCATCAGTTGTAATCCAAAGGGAACATGAAAAAGTGATGAATATCCATCGATAAAACCCATCTTCTTTCTTCATCAGATGTAATCCAAAGGGAAAACGAAAAAGCGGAAAAAACTTCTCAATAAAAACCATCTTCTTTCTTCATCAGGTGTAATCTAAAGGGAACACGAAAGAGCGGAAAATAGTCGTCGATAAAAACCATCTTCTTTCTTCATCAGATGTAATCCAAAGGGAACATGAAAAAGCGATAAATACTCGTTGATAAAAGCCATCTTCTTTCTTCATCAGAAGAAATCCAAAGGGAACATGAAAAAGCGGAAAATACTCGTCAATAAAAACCATCTATTTTCATCATCAGATGTAATCCAAAGGGAAAACAAAAAAGTGAAAAATGCTCATTGATTAAAAACCATATTCTTTCTTCATCAGTTGTAATCCAAAGGGAACATGAAAAAGTTATGAATATCCATCAATAAAACCATCTTTTTTCTTCATCAGATGTAATCCAAAGGGAACACGAAAAAGCTGAAAATACTCGTCGATAAAAACCATCTTCTTTCTTCATCAGATGTAATCCAAAGGGAACATGGAAAAGCAGAAAATACTCGTCGATAAAAACCATCTTCATCAGATGTAATCCAAAGGGAACAGGAAAAAGCTGAAAATACTCAACGATAAAAACCATCTTCTTTCTTCATCAGATGTAATCCAAAAAGAACATGAAAAAGCGGAAAATACGCGTCGATAAAACCCATCTTCTTTCTTCATCAGTTGTAATCCAAAGGGAACATGAAAAAGTGATGAATATCCATCGATAAAACCCATCTTCTTTCTTCATCAGATATAATCCAAAGGGAAAAGAAAAAAGCTGAATATACTCATCGATAAAAACCATCATCTTTCTTCATCAGATGTAATCCAAAAAGAACATGAAAAAGCGGAAAATACTCGTCGATAAAAAACATCTTCTTTCTTCATCAGATGTAATCCAAAGGGAAAAGGAAAAAGCTGAAAATACTCATCGATAAAAACCATCTTCTTCTTCATCAGATATAATCCAAAGGGAAAATGAAAAAGCGGAAAATACTCGTCGATAAAAACCATCTTCTTTCTTCATCAGATGTATTCCAAAGGGAACATGAAAAAGTGATGAATATCCATTGATACAACCCATCTTCTTTCTCCATCAGATGTAATCCAAATGGAACACGAAAAAGCTGAAAATACTCATTGATAAGAACAATCTTCTTTCTTCATCAGATGCAATCCAAAGGGATAACGAAAAAGCGTAAAATGCTCGTCGATACAAGCCATCTTCTTTCTTCATCAGATGTAATCCAAAGGGAAAACGAAAAAGCAGAAAATAATCATCGATAAAAACCATCTTCTTTCTTCATCAGATGTAATCCAAAGGGAACACGAAAAAGCAGAAAATACTCGTTGATAAAAACCATCTTATTTCTTCATCAGATTTCATCCAAAGGGAAAACAAAAAAGCGGAAAATACTCGTCGATAAAAACCATCTTCTTTCTTCATCAGATGTAATCCAAAGGGAGAACTAAAAAGCGAAAAATGCTCGGCGATAAAAATCATCTTCTTTCTTCATCAGATGTAATCCAAAGGGAAAACAAAAAAGCGGAGAATACTCGTCGATAAAAACCATCTTCTTTCTTCATCAGATGTAATCCAAAGGGAACACGAAAAAGCAGAAAGTACTCATCGATTAAAACCATCTTCTTTCTTCATCAGATGTAATCCAAAGAAAACATGAAAAAGGGGAAAATATTCGTCGATAAAAACCATCTTCTTTCTTCATCAGATGTAATCCAAAGGGAGAACTAAAAAGCGAAAAATGCTCGGCGATAAAAATCATCTTCTTTCTTCATCAGATGTAATCCAAAGGGAAAACAAAAAAGCGGAGAATACTCGTCGATAAAAACCATCTTCTTTCTTCATCAGATGTAATCCAAAGGGAACACGAAAAAGCAGAAAGTACTCATCGATTAAAACCATCTTCTTTCTTCATCAGATGTAATCCAAAGAAAACATGAAAAAGGGGAAAATATTCGTCGATAAAAACCATCTTCTTTCTTCATCAGATGTAATCCAAAAAGAACATGAAAAAGCGGAAAATACTGGTCGGTAAAAACCATCTTCTTTCTTCATCAATTGTAATCCAAAGGGAAAACGAAAAAGAGGAAAATACTTGTCGATAAAAGCCATCTTCTTTCTTCATCAGAAGTAATCCAAAGGGAACACGAAAAAGCTGAAAATTCTCGTCGATAAAAACCATATTATTTCTTCATCAGATTTAATCCAAAAGGAAAACGAAAAAGCGGAAAATACTCGTCGATGAAAACCATCTTCTTTCTTCATCAGATGTAATCCAAAGGAAACATGAAAAAGCGATAAATACTCGTTGATAAAAGCCATCTTCTTTCTTCATCAGAAGTAATCCAACGGGAATATGAAAAATCGGAAAATACTCGTCGATAAAAATCATCTTCTTTCTTCATCAGATGTAATCCAAAGGGAAAACAAAAAAGTGGAAAATGCTCATTGATTAAAATCCATCTTCTTTCTTCTTCAATTGTAATCCAAAGGGAACATGAAAAAGTGATGAATATCCATCGATAAAACCCATCTTTTTTCTTCATCAGATGTAATCCAAAGGTAACAGGAAAAAGCTGAAAATACTTATCGATAAAAACCATCTTCTTTCTTCGTGAGATGTAATCCAAAGGGAACACGAAAAAGCAGAAAATACTCGTCGATAAAACCCATCTTCTTCCTTCAGCAGATGTAACCCAAAGGGAACATAAAAAAGCGGAAAATACTGGTCTATAAAAACCATCTTCTTTCTTCATCAGTTGTAATCCAAAGGGAAAAAAAAAAGTGGAAAATACTCGTCGATAAAAACCATGTTCTTTCTTCATCAGATGTAATCCAAAGGGAACACGAAAAAGCGGAAACTACTCGTCGATAAAAACCATCTTCTTTCAACATCAGATGTAATCCAAAGGGAAAACAAAAAAGCGGGAAATACTCATCGATTAAACACCATCTTCTTTCTTCATCAGTTGTAATCCAAAGGGAACATGAAAAAGTGTTGAATATCCATCGATAAAACCCATGTTCTTTCTTCATCAGTTGTAATCCAAAGGGAAGAGGAAAAAGCTGAAAATACTCATCGATAAAAACCATCTTGTTTCTTCATCAGATGTAATCCAAAGGGAAAACAAAAAAGCGGAAAAAACTCATCGATTAAAAACCATCTTCTTTCTTCATCAGTTGTAATCCAAAGGGAACATGAAAAAGTGATGAATATCCATCGATACAACCCATCTTCTTTCTTCATCAGATGTAATCCAAATGGAACACGAAAAGCTGAAAATACTCATCGATAAAAAGCATCTTCTTTCTTCAACAGATGTAATCCAAAGGGAAAGCAAAAAAGAGGAAAATACTCGTCGATAAAAACCATCTTCTTTCTTCATCAGGTGCAATCCAAAGGGAACACGAAAAAGCGGAAAATAGTCGTCGATAAAAACCATCTGCTTTCTTCATCAGATGTAATCCATAGGGAACATGAAAAAGAGATAACTACTCGTTGATAAAAGCCATCTTCTTTCTTCATCTACAGTAATTCAAAGGGAACATGAAAAAGCGGAAAATACCCATCGATAAAAATCATCTTCTTTCGTCATCAGATGTAATCCAAAGGGAACACGAAAAAGCGGAAAATACTCGTCGATAAAAACCATATTATTTCTTCATCAGATTTAATCCAAAAGGAAAACGAAAAAGCGGAAAATACTCGTCGATGAAAACCATCTTCTTTCTTCATCAGATATAATCCAAAAGAAACATGAAAAAGCGATAAATACTCGTTGATAAAAGCCATCTTCTTTCTTCATCAGAAGTAATCCAACGGGAATATGAAAAATCGGAAAATACTCGTCGATAAAAATCATCTTCTTTCTTCATCAGATGTAATCCAAAGGGAAAACAAAAAAGTGGAAAATGCTCATTGATTAAAATCCATCTTCTTTCTTCATCAGTTGTAATCCAAAGGGAACATGAAAAAGTGATGAATATCCATCGATAAAACCCATCTTTTTTCTTCATCAGATGTAATCCAAAGGTAACAGGAAAAAGCTGAAAATACTTATCGATAAAAACCATCTTCTTTCTTCGTGAGATGTAATCCAAAGGGAACACGAAAAAGCAGAAAATACTCGTCGATAAAACCCATCTTCTTCCTTCAGCAGATGTAACCCAAAGGGAACATAAAAAAGCGGAAAATACTGGTCTATAAAAACCATCTTCTTTCTTCATCAGTTGTAATCCAAAGGGAAAAAAAAAAGTGGAAAATACTCGTCGATAAAAACCATGTTCTTTCTTCATCAGATGTAATCCAAAGGGAACACGAAAAAGCGGAAACTACTCGTCGATAAAAACCATCTTCTTTCAACATCAGATGTAATCCAAAGGGAAAACAAAAAAGCGGGAAATACTCATCGATTAAACACCATCTTCTTTCTTCATCAGTTGTAATCCAAAGGGAACATGAAAAAGTGTTGAATATCCATCGATAAAACCCATGTTCTTTCTTCATCAGTTGTAATCCAAAGGGAAGAGGAAAAAGCTGAAAATACTCATCGATAAAAACCATCTTGTTTCTTCATCAGATGTAATCCAAAGGGAAAACAAAAAAGCGGAAAAAACTCATCGATTAAAAACCATCTTCTTTCTTCATCAGTTGTAATCCAAAGGGAACATGAAAAAGTGATGAATATCCATCGATACAACCCATCTTCTTTCTTCATCAGATGTAATCCAAATGGAACACGAAAAGCTGAAAATACTCATCGATAAAAAGCATCTTCTTTCTTCAACAGATGTAATCCAAAGGGAAAGCAAAAAAGAGGAAAATACTCGTCGATAAAAACCATCTTCTTTCTTCATCAGGTGCAATCCAAAGGGAACACGAAAAAGCGGAAAATAGTCGTCGATAAAAACCATCTGCTTTCTTCATCAGATGTAATCCATAGGGAACATGAAAAAGAGATAACTACTCGTTGATAAAAGCCATCTTCTTTCTTCATCTACAGTAATTCAAAGGGAACATGAAAAAGCGGAAAATACCCATCGATAAAAATCATCTTCTTTCGTCATCAGATGTAATCCAAAGGGAACACGAAAAAGCGGAAAATACTCGTCGATAAAAACCATCTTCTTTCATCATCAGATGTTATCCAAAGGGAAAACAAAAAAGTGGAAAATACTCATTGATTAAAAACCATCTTCTTTCTTCATCAATTGTAATCCAAAGGGAAAATGAAAAAGTTATAAATATCCATTGATAAAACCCATCTTTTTCTTCATCAGATGTAATCCAAAAGGAACACGAAAAAGCTGAAAATACTCATCGATAAAAACCATCTCTTTCTTCATCAAATGTAAGCCAAAGGGAAAACGAAAAAGCGGAAAATACTCGTCGATAAAAACCATCTTCTTTCTTCATCAGATGTAATCCAAAGGGAGCACGAAAAAGCAGAAAATACTCGTCAATAAAAACCATCTTCTTTTTTCATCAGATGTAATCCAAAGGGAACATAAAAAAGCGGAAAATACTGGTCGATAAAAACCATCTTCTTTCTTCATCAGTTGTAATTCAAAGGGAACATTAAAAAGTGATGAATATCCATCGATAAAGCCCATCTTCTTTCTTCATCAGATGTAATCCAAAGGGAAAACGAAAAAGCTGAAAATACTCATCGATAAAAACCATCTTCTTTCTTCATCAGATGTAATCCAAAGGGAAAGCGAAAAAGCGGAAGATAATCGTCAATAAAGACCATCTTCTATCTTCATCAGATGTAATATAAAAGGAATACGAAAAACCGTGAAATACTCATCCATAAAAATCATCTTCTTTCTTCATCAGATGTAATCCAAAGGAAACAGGAAAAAGCAAAAAATACTCGTTGATAAAAACCATCTTCTTTATTCATCAGATGTAATCCAAAGGGAACATGAAAAAGTGGAAAATACTGGTCGATAAAACCCATCCTCTTTCTTCATCAGATGTAATCCAAAGGGAAAACGAAATAGCGGAAAATGCTCGTCGATAAAAACCATCTTCTTCATTCATCAGATGTAATCAATCCAAAAGGAACACGAAAAAGCGGATAACACTCATCGATAAAAATCATCTTCTTTCTTTATCAGATATAATCCAAAGGGAACACGAAAAAACGGAAAATAATCAACGATGAAAACCATCTTCTTTCTTCATCAGATGTAATCCAAAGGGAAAACAAAAAAGCGGAAAATACTCGTCGATAAAACCCATCTTCTTTCTTCATCAGATGTAATCCAAAGAGAACAGGAAGAAGCTGAAAATACTCATCGATAAAAACCATCTTCTTTCTTCATCAGATGTAATCCAAAAGGAATGCGAAAAAGCGGAAAATACTCGTCGATAAAAACCATCTTCTTTCATCATCAGATGTAATCCAAAGGGAAAGCAAAAAAGCGGAAAATACTCATCGATTAAAAACCATCTTCTTTCTTAATCAGTTGTAATCCAAAGGGAACATGAAAAAGTGATGAATATCCATCCATAAAACCCATCTTCTTTCTTCATCAGATGTAATCCAAAGGGAAAACGAAAAAGCGGAAAATACTCGTCGATAAAAACCATCTTCTTTCTTCATCAGATGTAATCCAAAGGGAACACGAAAAAGAAGAAAATGCTCGTCGATAAAAACCATCTTCTTTCTTCATCAGATGTAATCCAAAGGGAACATAAAAAAGCGGAAAATACTGGTCGATAAAAAACATTTTCTTTCTTCATCAGATGTAATCCAAATGGAAAACGAAAAAGCGGAAAATACTTGCCGATAAAAACCATCTTCTTTCTTCATCAGATGTAATCCAAAGGGAAAACGAAAAAGCGGAAAATACTCGTCGATAAAAACCATCTTCTTTCATCATCAGATGTAATCCAAAGGGAAAACAAAAAAGCGGAAAATACTCATCGATTAAAAACCATCTTCTTTCTTCATCAGTTGTAATCCAAAGGGAACATGAAAAAGTGATGAATATCCATCCATAAAACCCATCTTCTTTCTTCACCAGACGTAATCCAAAGGGAAAACGAAAAAGCGGAAAATACTCGTCGATAAAAACCATCTTCTTTCTTCATCAGATGTAATCCAAATGGAAAATGAAAAAGCGGAAAATACTCGTCGATAAAAACCATCTTCTTTCTTCATCAGATGTAGTCCAAAGGGAAAACGAAAAAGCGGAAAATACTTGCTGATAAAAAACAACTTCTTTCTTCATCAGATGTAGTCCAAAGGGAAAACGAAAAAGCGGAAAATACTTGCTGATAAAAAACAACTTCTTTCTTCATCAGATGTAATCCACAGGAGCATGAAAAAGTGGAAAATACCAGTCGATGAAAACTATTTTCCTTCTTCATCAGATGTAATCCAAAGGGAAAACAAAAAAGCGTAAAATACTCATCGATAAAAACCATCTTCTTTCTTCATTAGATGTAATCCAAAGGGAGCACGAAAAAGCATAAAATACCAGTCGATAAAAAGCATCTTCTTTCTTCATCAGATGTAATCTAAAGAGAACATGTAAAAGCGGAAAATACGCATCGATAAAAACGATCTTCTTTCTTCTTCAGATGTAATCCAAGGGGAACACAAAAAAGCGGAAAAAAATCATCGATATACAATATGTGATGGTATAATATCTTATGTTATTTACTTATAGTATAATATTGGCTGTCTATTGTCATAGTTTATCATGTACCAGTCATATATTATTCTGTACACTGGAGGTAGTATATTGTGTGCACAGATATCTGATATATACAGGATAATATGCAGCTGCTATAATATCTGATGTCTGTAGTCATAGTATAATATATACCATGACATATTTCCAGACACTAGATATTATATACAGGATAATATATGAAGGTATAATAAATGATGCAGTATAGTATAAATAATATACCTGTATTTGACATCTGATGGCTGTGCACAATATACCACATCCAGTATACAGGATAATATATGCCTAGTGTATGATATACTGTGGCTACAGACATCAGATGACATACATCGGTCATATATTATCCTGTATACTGAATGTGATATAATGTGTGTACAGACATCAGATGAAAATATGTGGCTGGTGTAATATCTGCTGTGTCTGTACTCATAGTATAATATATACCAGACACATATTCTTCTGTATATAACACATCTGATGTCTGTAGTTACAGAATATCATATACAAATCTGTACACTGGATATAGCATACTATGTACATAGACATCCAATGTTACATACAGGATAATATGCAGCTGATACTATCAGTACAGACATCAGATATTGTATAATACATACCATCACATATTATCTGACTATGACATCTGATGTCTGTATCACAGTATATGACATATAGTCACATATTCTCCTGTATACTTGATGTAATATACTGTACTATGTTGTGCACAGACATCCACTGTTATATACAGGATAATATGAGACTGGTATAATATCTGATGTCTGTAGTCACAGTGTATCATATTCCAGGCACATGTTCTCCTGTATAGTTGTAATGTGGCGCAGGGAGATAGTCGTGGGCAAGCTACTTGTGTTTCACACCCCAGCAAGCTACATGAAAATGGAGGTCCTGGCTGGGTGAGTGGACTTTACCTATGGGGACGCTTCGTCTTTGCAAGCAGCATGGTGCCGGGGACTTAGGCTGGCCAAGACTGGATGTTATAGACTTCAATGAGGGAGACCACCACCTCAAAATAAACTGTGTTTTACTGAACCATAACGTGAGGTGGAGTATGTACAGTGGATAGTGGGTGCAAATCTTCAAGGAAGTTTCTTTTCACATAAGGAACATCTTTATACACATTCTCTCTTTACTTCCTAAACTCACACGGTTCTGCCTCAGTTAGTTCCTCTGCCTTCACTACAACTCAGAACGGTGTTTCGGGAGCTTCGCTTGTCCCCAATAATGGCACTACAGTTCAGTAAGCAAGAGTCTGCATCCTTTTCCCTTTAGAGGAGCTACTTCTGCCACTATGGCCTTTATTTAGCTTCTCTGCTTGCCGATGCCTCGGAACTACCACTCGGGGCATTCTCTTCATCTCGCATTCCCTGCTCTGATTCGTCCCGTTTCCTCTTTGGCTTAAGAAATAGGAACAGTCCCGCTAGGCTTCCTGCCCCAGATCCCGTCTTCGGAGAATCACTCACTTCTTCTATCTCTTTTCCTTGTCTCTACCCTGGATCACGATTCATTGCCTCGCTCTTCACTCACTTCAGGGACACCCACTTCATGTGGTTCTGCTCGCTAGTCAAACAATAGGTCTGTTTCTACTGCATTCTGGGCTCTATCTGACTCCCTAACAGGAAACCCACTCTGTCCCTTCACTTTTATCCCCTCACACTCTGGGCTAGCCCCGACTATTAACCCTGACTTCCCCTGTTAATGCCCTGCTTCTGGGCAGACCACAATCAATCACTAATAACGTAGATTACTAAACACATTAAGCATCAAAATACACTGCAATAATACACGTCTTCAAGTGCTATAATATGTGAACAGACTTTTGATGGTATATGTGGCACAGCATAATATAATAATAATAATCTTTATTTTTATATAGCGCCAACATATTCTGCAGCGCTTTGCATACATAATATGTCACTGATATATAATTTATCAGTCACATATTCTCCTGTATTCATATTCCTAAATATAACCAGGTCCACTACAAAAAAAGGATATAACTGTATGTCACTGATATTTAGCTTTAAAAAAGCACTTTAATCAACCTTTTTCCCCTAACACCTAATCCTGTGTAACTGTTAGTGTAGTGTCAGTGTGTTAATATACTCACTGATCACCGTATTCTCCAGTATCCAGCACCGTTCTTCTTCTCTTCTGAGTGCCGTCACCGCTCCGTAGACTGGGGTCACACTGCTCTGTATGTGACCTGGAAGTCTATATTACAATGTAAGCCTATGGAGCCTCGCTCTGAGCCTCGTTCTGATGCTCCATAGACTTACATTGTAAGGCCACGGACCCACTATCAGTATTCGGTCAGTATTTTTTCTCAGTAGTGGGAGCCAAAACCAGGAGTGGGTGATAAATGCAGAATTGGTGACTTGTTTCTATTATACCTTTTCTCTGATTGTTCCTCATCTGGTCTTGGCTCCCACTCCTCAGAAAAAATACTGACCGAATACTGACCAAATACTGATAGTGGGGCTATGGCCATAGAATCACTTCTGGATCACACAGAGCACAGTATGACCCAGATAGCCTGAATAGCCATCAGGTGACTCGGAAGAGGAGCACATCGGCACTGGATGCCTGAGAAGATGGCGATCGGTCAGTATATTAACACACTGACACTACAGTACACTAATATTTACACAGGTTTGGGGAAAAACGTTAACGTCAGCACTTCTTTAGGAGGACTGTTTTGTCTATTTTACAAATGGAGGCGAGTATATATGAATCAATTCTATGAGGACAACATGCAATTTCCAGGACAAATTTCTTTAGTCACTCTTTGTGATTGCAGACTGCTGAATCGTGACAGAGTGCTATGCACACATGGTCACAATGACCAAAAGAAAATATACTGGCACTATCACCACACCCAGTTACAAGGAAACATAGGATTAACCAAAATAGGAGGAGCAGCACTCACCATTAGCAATTTCAGTAAAATGCACTTTATTTCAGTCACAGGGTTAGCTGTTTCGCATGAGTACACGCTTCTTCCCTTCTCACACCTGTAAGAGGAGATAAGAAGCCCTGAGGAAGTGGCAGTGTAGCCACGAAACGCGTAGTCCAAGTAATAAAGAAGGTTTGGTTTATCATTAACCCTTGTGTGTCTCTGGACCAGCGCGGAGGATCAGCCCGGCTTCTTATCTCCTCTTATTGTTTACTGATCAGCGGGGTCTCCTGCAGTGGCCATCTGACAGGTGCTTCACAGTTGGTTGTGACACAACCTCAGAAGGTGAGTCAGACTGATTGTGGGACCTGGTATTTACTTTTATACAGATAAAGCCCTATGTGCCCTGTCTTTTCTATCTCTTGCTTCTCACACCTGTGACAGTTCCAAGACTCAGATGGCTACAATCATAATGTGATGGAATATCATTGCAATATGCTTTCACTCAATAAGGTGGGAATTATCCTTTAATGCCATAAAATATATCTATAAGTGTTCAGAGAGAAATCAAAGTGCCCCATAGCAAACTTTAGTATGGACCCATATGGTGGCATAATATGGGTTACCAGTGCCTGGAAAAGTATTTTGAGCACCCTCACCTGTGGACTAATAGCATTCCTTTAGTCCTTTCCACCAGTCCATTATTGAACCACTTATCCCCAAAGCACATGTATTGTATTTAAAAAAAATAATGTTATTATAGTCTGCCTAATGGCCTTCTAGTTTTTTCTGCTTTGTGATGAAATTTGACATAAAATAAAAAGTTATACATTATATTATTTTTTTTTACTTTTTATTACATTTTTGGTGTTTTTATGTGTATATATTATTTCCTTAATTCTAACCCTAACTTTAATTAGGGATAGAAAAAGCAGGCACCTTTAGCACAAGCTGCTCTAGTGGTCTCTGTCAGGACAAAGTATTCTTCAGTGTGCGCTAAGATTGGCTGCAGATATCAGGTGATAGGAACAGTAAATCATACCTTCCTGTCCCGCCAGAGACCACTATAGCACCTTGCACTGAAGCCATGGGTGTTGGAGAGGGTAAGTATACAATCTTTTATTTTGTTTTTATCCCTTCCTTTTGTATATTTTTCATAAGGTCAAGAAAACCTTGAAGGGTATGTGCACACAGGCATTTTTGAAGCAGGAGATGCTTCAGGAAAAAAACAGCCTTATTTTTTCTGTGTGTATATATATTTTATCTATATGCCTGTTACATGCTAATGCGTTAAATGCAAGATGTCTGTGAGTTATGTGTACATATGTATACTGTGTGTATATATGATAAATGTCTGGATGTACGTACATATATATATATATATATATATATATATATATATATATATATATATATATATACAGTGCCTACAAGTAGTATTCAACCCCCTGCAGATTTAGCTGGTTGACACATGCGGAATTAACTTGGCATTGTGACATTTGTACTGTAGATCAGCCTGGAAGTGGGAAATGCACTGCAGCAAATTTTGTTTTTGTTTTCTTTTTATTTTGTTTTTTAAAACGTAAAAAGTTAATTCAGAGTGTCATTTATTATTCAACCCCTCAAACCACAAGAATTCTGTTTGGTCCCCCTAAAGTATTAAGAAGTAGTTCAGGCACCAAGAATAATGAGCTTCACATGTGTGGATTAAAGATCTCTTTTGCCAGCCTTTTCTGACTATTTAAGACCCTCCCCAAACTTGTGAACAGCACTCAGACATGGTCAACATGGGAAAGACAAAGGAGCATTCCAAGGCCATCAGAGACAAGATCGTGGAGGGTCACAAGGCTGGCAAGGGGTACAAAACCCTTTCCAAGGAGTTGGGCCTACCTGTCTCCACTGTTGGGAGCATCATCCGTAAGTGGAAGGCTTATGGAACTACTGTTAGCCTTCCACGGCCAGGACAGCCTTTGAAAGTGTCCTCCCGTGCCGAGGCCAGGCTTGTCCGAAGAGTCAAGGCTAACCCAAGGACAACAAGGAAGGAGCTCTGGGAAGATCTCATGGCAGTGGGGACATTGGTTTCAGTCAATACCATAAGTAACGTACTCCACCGCAATGGTCTCCGTTCCAGACGAGCCCGTAAGGTACCTTTACTTTCAAAGCGTCATGTCAAGGCTCGTCTACAGTTTGCTCATGATCACTTGGAGGACTCTGAGACAGACTGGTTCAAGGTTCTATGGTCTGATGAGACCAAGATCGAGATCTTTGGTGCCAACCACACACGTGACGTTTGGAGACTGGATGGCATTGCATACGACCCCAAGAATACCATTCCTACAGTCAAGCATGGTGGTGGCAGCATCATGCTGTGGGGCTGTTTCTCTGCCAAGGGGCCTGGCCATCTGGTCCGCATCCATGGGAAGATGGATAGCACGGCCTACCTGGAGATTTTGGCCAAGAACCTCCGCTACTCCATCAAGGATCTTAAGATGGGTCGTAATTTCATCTTCCAACAAGACAATGACCCAAAGCACACAGCCAAGAAAACCAAGGCCTGGTTCAATAGGGAAAAAGTCAAGGTGTTGGAGTGGCCTAGTCAGTCTCCTGACCTTAACCCAATTGAAAACTTGTGGAAGGAGCTCAAGAATAAAGTCCACATGAGACACCCAAAGAACCTAGATAACTTGGAGAAGATCTGCATGGAGGAGTGGGCCAAGATAACTCCACAGACCTGTGCCGGCCTGATCAGGTCTTATAAAAGACGATTATTAGCTGTAATTGCAAACAAGGGTTATTCCACAAAATATTAAACATAGGGGTTGTATAATAATTGACCCACACTTTTATGTTTAAAATTTAATAAAATTCAACTGAGCAACATAACTTTTTGGTTTGTAAGATTTATGCTTCTGTTCATAAAACCTACTCTCGTTTGCAGTTTGAAGACTCTAACTTATTTGCATCTTATCAAACCAGCTAAATCTGCAGGGGGTTGAATACTACTTGTAGGCACTGTATATATATATATACACAGCGTGCAGAATTATTAGGCAAATGCGTATTTTGATCACTTTGATACTTTTTATACATGTTGTCCTACTCCAAGCTGCATAGGCTGGAGAGCCAACTACCAATTAAGTAAATCTGGTGATGTGCATCTCTGTAATGAGGAGGGGTGTTGTCTAATGACATTAACACTCTATATAAGGTGTGCTTAATTATTAGGCAACTTCCTTTCCTTTGGCAAAATGGGTCAGAAGAGAGATTTGACGGGCTCTGAAAAGTCCAAAATTGTGAGATGTCTTGCAGAGGGATGCAGCAGTCTTGAAATTTCCAAACTTTTGAAGCGTGATCACCGAACAATCAAGCGTTTCATGGCAAATAGCCAACAGGGTCGCAAGAAGCTTGTTGGCCAAAAACGGCGCAAAATAACTGTCCATGAATTGAGCAAAATCAAGCGTGAAGCTGCCAAGATGCCATTCGCCACCAGTTTTGCCATATTTCAGAGCAGCAACGTTACTGGAGTATCAAAAAGCACAAGGTGTGCGATACTCAGGGTCATGGCCAAGGTAAGGAAGGATGAAAAATGACCACCTTTGAACAAGAAACATAAGATAAAACGTCAAGAATGGGTCAAGAAATATCTTAAGACTGATTTTTCAAAGGTTTTATGGACTGATGAAATGAGCGTGACTCTTGATGGGCCAGATGGATGGGCCAGAGGCTGGATCAATAAAGGGCAGAGAGCTCTACTCCGACTCAGATGCCAGCAAGGTGGAGGTGGGGTACTGGTATGGGCTGGTATCATCAAAGATGAACTTGTGGGACCTTTTCGGGTTGAGGATGGAGTGAAGCTCAACTCCCAGACCTACTGCCAGTTTCTGGAAGACAACTTCTTCAAGCAATGGTACAGGAAGAAGTCAGTATCGTTCAAGAAAAACATGATTTTCATGCAGGACAATGCTCCATCACATGCATCCAACTACTCCACAGCGTGGCTGGCCAGGAAAGGTCTAAAAGAAGAAAACATAATTACATGGCCCCCTTGTTCACCTGATCTGAACCCCATAGAGAACCTGTGGTCCATCATAAAATGTGAGATCTACAGGGAGGGAAAACAGTACACCTCTCGGAACAGTGTCTGGGAGGCTGTGGTGGCTGCTGCACGCCATGTTGATCGAAAACAGATCAAGCAACTGACAGAATCTATGGATGGAAGGCTGTTGAGTGTCATCATAAAGAAAGGTGGCTATATCGATCATTAATTTTTTGTTTTGTGTTTTTGCATGTCAGAAATGTTTATTTCTAAATTTTTTGCACTGATATTGGTTTACCTGGTGAAAATAAACAAGTGAGATGGGATTATATTTGCTTTTTATTAAGTTGCCTAATAATTCTGCACAGTAATAGTTACCCGCAGAAACAGATATCCTCCTAAGATAGCCAAATCTAAAAAAAACCCACTCCAACTTCCAAAAATATTAAGCTTGGATATTTGAGTCTTTTGGGTTGATTGAGAACATAGTTTTGATCAATAATAAAAATAATCCTCTAAAATACAACTTGCCTAATAATTATGCACACAGTGTATATATATATATATATATATATATATATATATATATATATATATATATATATATATACTATGTATGGCTATAGTGCGGGTGGTAGGCCATTCACCATATCTCCACTCCAGCGTGTGGTCTGGGCTGTAAATAGACAGCCTTGTGACTCATGTGTGGTTCAGTATCTGGAGAGGCTTGCTCCAGAGGGGAACTTGCATGTGTTGTGCTAAAACTAAACTGTGTGTGGTTAACCCTGAGTGGCCGGACCACGGCCGATATACGGACTGTGCTGTATCTTTTTATTTTGCTTTGCCGTTATGCCGAATGGGCTGTGTTTACTTTATGAACTCTAGGTTGGTTTATGATGTTTTAAATAAACCAACCCGAAACTTAAATAGACAGTGTTCCGTGTCTACCTCAGTGTACAGCCGAGCAAGCCGCTTTACCACAGTAGGTATATAATATATGTAAAAATTTGGGGTGTTAGTATATTGGAGTCTTAAAGGGTTATATAAAATCAGGCACAGATAAATAGTGCTGTACATCATCCATCAGGTATTGTATAAATGACTTATTATATTAGGATACACGACGATACCTGCTGTACCTTGCATCAGGCAGTCGCCTCTGCCAATATCCAAGCTTATGTGCAGCAATATTTCTCTGTGCTTGTTGTCATATTGTGTGAATGAGAGAGGTGCTAATTAAACCATCTTAAGGCCTATTTACAGCCTTTTATGCATACCAATACTGTACATATATCCTTCAATTTTTATATATGGACTTTGCTTGTTAATTTTGTCACTTCAGGTTCAGTGTACAGATTTTCTATTGTAGACGGGGGATCACATTACTTATATATTTATTACCCTATCCATGTTTTTTTGCATACCTTCCATACCTTTTGGATGCATATATGATTATTGTACTGGCCACAGTAGTTTCCCTGTAGGACATTCTGCTTTTTATTATTGTTGTTTTTACAGTGTCTCAGTAAAAATGTATTTTTAACCTATGGATCTCTTCAGTACTCTGGCTTTAGCACTTTAAGTCTGAGTTGATGTTTTGAATTCTATTATTAGGAAGTGCCATATATGTATCCATGTGGATATTTGTGAAAAATTTTCCCTGATATTGGAACGATTTTAACAATCATCAGTGGTTTTGCGAACTTGCAATACTAGCACCTAAAAATGATAGCGTCAGCTCCATAAATCTACAAATACAGGGGAGAGTGCCGGGTCCAGCAACCACTTACATGTCCATTGATTCAGTCATGGATAGTGAACAAGCCGTAATGTACCCATTGGAGTTCCTGAATTCTTTGGAGCCTCCTGAAATACAAGCTCCGATAATGTTGCTCAGGAACTTTGACCCACCAAAATTGTGTAACGGCACAAGGATGTGTGTTAAGAGTCTCATGCCCAATGTTATTGAAGCCACTATTCTTATGGAAAACCTTAAGGGAGAATATGTTTACATTCCGCATATCTCCTTTCTAACAAGCGACATGCCTTTCCATTTTAAGCATGTGCAGTTCCCAATCCAATGTGCATTTGCTATGACTATAAACAAAGCACAAGGTCAATCACTTAAAGTAGTCGGCATTAATTTGGAGAGCCCTTGTTTTTCACAAGGTCAACTCTACATTGCTTTCTCTAGGGTGGGTAACCCCAAAAATCTTTTCATATATGCACCTGAAGGTAAAATGAAAAATGTTGTTTGCCAAAAAGCACTACAAAAGAGAGCTATGTATCTGTAAATCAATCTTACTCCTTTGTCCGTTAACCATTGATAGGTTACACTAGGTGGAGAGGGGTGAAGGGTTGCACTATGCTGTCCCCCTCTTATGGATGGCATGTGGCACTAACTGCATGCTCCTCCCCCTTTTTGGGATGCTTTATGATTTCTCCCTCCCCACCCCTCTATTATCTGGATGAGTGGTATGTTCCCTATAATGTGGACAATGAGAACAGGAATGGCTAGTAAACCCCCTTCCTCTAACTTAAATGTTCCCTCAGAGCCAGCCTCCTCCTCTTCTCAATTTGGAACCAACCCGGAGTTGCTCGTTCTGTAGTGCTGTCTGGCAAGAGAGATGTCTCACCCCCTCATCCAAGCAGTATGTGCCCGGACAGCACAGTAAGGTTGAGCACTGGCTACAAGCCCTTATTTCTGGGCTCAACAGTCTTCTCCCTGCTCCTGCTGCAGCAATGTCCGGAGGCCAGTGGTCCACAAGGTGTTCCTGCCCTCCAGCATGGCTAAGCCCCAGCTCTCCTGCTCCAGTAACTGCCTGCCGCTTAGACGCATCTGGGCAGACAGTTTAGCCCCACCCACTCTTTCCCCACATCCTTCTCATAGCGTGGCACCATTAGCTAACTGCCATTGTTACCACTCTGCCCCTAAACTGTCGCCTTTTCAATTCCTCCATCAGTCTCTGCACCAATCGCCCACACACATCCATACAGCCACCTTGCACCAGCCTGTGTCTCTGCACCCGACAAATTTTCCCAGGGGTGCCAGAGGTAGTAGTTCTGCATCTGCAGAAGAAACTCCCCCCCAATGAAATTAACCCCCAGCAGCCCATCAGAACATTGGTTATTCCAACAGCTGCTGAGCACAGCTTTGTGAGGTGAACAGAGATTCTTTAACCCCTGCACTTCCATGCACTGGTGCCCACTGGTTAACGCTCTAGTGGCAGTTTCCCTATGGCCCCTTCCCACAGAGTCGGACGTGGCAGGTGTAAACGCTATGGGTCCAGCTCCTCATCTTCTGGTTCACCATATCACCACCATGGGCACCATTATTCAGGTCAGTCCACCAAGCGCTTCACGCATTTGCGTCCGAGGTGCAAATCCTACAGGAGGTGTATGTAACTTATTGAGAAAGGTGCAAAGTGATTATTTCAGTTCTTTATCTGCCCTGAAGGCTTTATTGGAACAGTTTTCTCAGCCGACTAGAACTGTAATCCCTGAGGGTAAAGTTGTATGTCCCTTAGCTAGCGTAAAGATTCCTTTTCTGTGGGATTAGTCCCCTAGGGTCTCATCTAGATGACAAGATTAGGAAAAAAAATTTGAAAAATAGCTACAGTGACATTTGGTCATTAGTATTGGTGGATCAACACACAGTCGATAAGGACAGGAGACCAGTTGATAGACCTTTTGATAGAAGCAAGTAAAAGTCTTCAAAAGTCATGATTAATTGGTTACAGGTTTTCACTGTTTTATGTGCGTTATAGGACAGAAGCACTTGGAGCGAAGTTCTGAGTTATCTATATATCAAGATATGATATATAATTCTTATAAAGCACATGGCAGTACCGCTTGGTCGCGCTATGATGATGAGTTCCGGACATGGCAGGCCTTGCAACCTAAAATGGGTTGGGGGGGTCAAAGCAACTGATGTTTGGCTCAGGTTCATGTTTTCTTAAAAAAGCCCTCCTTTTCAGCAGCGGCCACTGGTCATTTCTCAGGAGCAGGACCCCGCGCAGTGGTTGTCTATAGACCTGGAGCATTCTGGTTATTTAATGAGGGACACAGACATTTTTCAAGCTATGTAAATAAAAACTTGAGTTGTTCTGTTCCAACGGGGGAGCTCATTCAGCACCGCATTGTCCCCGCCCGTCAAGTAAATGACCAGCTAAATCCTCACTCCGTGACCACTAGGAACAAATCCGCGATGGGCCCTTGGTTAGACCAATATACTAACAAAGATCCTGTGTAAATTTAATAGGACCTCATATTTCACTCGTAATTTAAAATCAACCAGAGAACACCCCTAGATATCAGCCCGAAAACAAAATGAGATCCTCCTTAATAAAATCAATAAAGAGGTTGCATTAGGAAGGATTATTGGACCTCTAAAAGAGAGTTTAGAGTTTCGTTATTGGTAATAGTTTAAAAAAAAATGGTCACATTCCGAATTATACACCGTCAGTGATTCTGTTGATGATGGGGTCTTGTTGGAAGATGCGTTGGGCTCCTTTGTCTACTTGGCTGGAGCCTGGGCTCTTTTAGCAAAATCCAATATCAAATCTGTCCCAATGGGTTGTTCCATTTCATATCATTATTTTGAACGTTTTAGTTGCTTCCTGGATTGGGTTGTTGGATTTCAGGCTGTCTGCTACCCATTATTTGGATAATTTCTATTCATGGGTTCAAAAGATTCAGAATCATGTCAACGGTTATTAGAGCATTTAAAAAATTATCACTCATTGTTTCAGTGTCCCTTAATCAGCAAGAAAAAAAAAATACACTCCAACAAATGCAATCATTACTGAGACTGCTGATCTTAGGGTTTTGGTACAATCTTTGGTGTTCAGTGGAGTGCAGATGTGTGGCACAATTCACGGATGGACCAAGGATTTTCAAAAACCTTACTTTGCTTGAACTTTTTCCTATTGATGTAGCGGTTGAAATATGGGGTGACCATTTTGCCAATAAAAAGTTTGTTTTTGCAGTGACAACCTTAGTGTGGTTCATTGCATAAATTGTTCATCTACATCCTCTCTCCTGGTGCTTAGCTTTTCTTCACCACCAAAATATCTAGTTTAAGGCACTCCAAATCCCAGGAATCGCTAATAGTATTGCTGATGCATTATCGCGTTTTAATTGAAAGGCTGTCAGAGAGTGGCAAACAGCTGATGCCTTTAGTTTGATCTCCCATTACGCCTACAACATGGCAATCTTATGGTAAGGCTTGGGAAGGTTGGTGCCTCTTGATTAAGGGAAGACCATTGCTGCCAGTCCTTGCTGAAGTAAAAATCGAGATTAATTTGCAGCTTCATAAGACGGGGGATTTTGGGTTGTTTTGGATTTTTATTTTCAATTAATAGGATGGCATTACTAAGGCCTTTTTTTGTTAGACAGGTTGTTTAAGGGTGGAAGAGGTCTCAACGCAGTACAGAATGTACACGCCCGATTTCTCCCTCTTGCTGGGTCATGTGATTTCTCTTACGCCTTTGGTTTGTTGTTGTTTCCACATTGAGTCATCTCTTTTTTGTCAGCTGCATTTGCGATTCCAATTTTGGCGCCTTGCGTATTAGTGAATTGATTCTAACTTCAAAAACAGATCCGTGGGTGTCATACTATTTGACGCCGTTGCTGTTGGGGATAATACCCAGTGGCAGGGGCATTTGAGTTCCCTTACACTCGGTTTTGGGTTCGGTTTGCCCAGTTAAATTAGTTTACAATTATTTAGGTTGTAGGGGGTAAATTTTACTTGTGATATACGGATGGATCTCCCTAAACAAATTTCAAATGCAGGCAATTTTTTGTAGGTGTTTAGAGGCTGTGGGAGTTCAACCAGCGGATTACGGGACACATTCTTGTCAAATTGGGGTTGCTACTGAGGCCGCCAGTGTGGATTTATCCGAGGCAGAGGATCAAAGGATTTGGAGGTGGCGTTCGGCTTGTTTGGTATATATATCAGACTTGATTGATCAATTAAATTTTTCTTAATTTTGGATTTTTAGGTTCTGTCAGGCCATTTGTGTGGTTGTTAGGTTATCCTTGCATATTCTGGGCAGCACAGTGGGGTGAAAGCCATTGAAGTAAAATAGTGAATCATCAGAGGTTTGCAATGATCTTAAGTCGTGCCTGAAGTCGTCAATATTCGGAGAGATGTTACTGGTCCAGTGATATTGATTTTACATGTGGGTGGTAACGATCTTTGTTCCAACAAAGTGACCGAATTGATAACGATGATGAGATCGGACCTGGATCTTTTCCTCAGTTTCTTCTCAGAACTTCTTCTGGTTTGGTCCGAGATAGTTCTCTGAGTTGTATGGCAGGAAGCTCAGGATGATATGGTGGTGGAGTGAATCCAGTGTACTATATATGCTCGTATGTCCAAGTTGGTTTTTGATAAATTTGGTGTCGTTGTAAGACATCTGCAGCTTGAAAGAGACAATTCATCCCTCCTAAGGTCAGACGGCTTGCATCTTAAAGACATTGACCTTGATATTTTCTTATCTGGCATTCAAGACGGTGTTGAGAAAGCATTGTTTCTGATGGGGGAGGGTCAGAGTCCTGTTTAGGATTACACAGGATCCTCCCTGGCTGTTTAATTAAAGAAAGGAAGCACCTGAATGTTTTGGTTATGCAGGCTGACTTGCCTGTTAAAGTGCTGCAGGGCATTTGGCTACTAGTCCAGTTCTTCAAAAGTTTTAAGTGCCTTCCTTGTTATTATTATACCATAAAAAATATTTATTAATAAGTATAGCTGTGACCGACCTTCACCACCAATTCATCTGAGGGCCTTTATTTGTTCCACAGGGTATTGGTGGGGAGGGAAGTACCTGGTGTTTCGCTTTGGGGTCTCTGTAGTCATTTTTTATGTGTTTGTGAAAGGAGAGTAGATTTTAATATTTAATAAAAATTTGTTCAAAAAGTAGCTGCTGTTCGCTTCAGTGTTACAACAAATTTATAAAAATAAACAACTGTTAATGCCAAACTAACAAAAAAAGAGTTGAAAAAGAAAAATTTTAAACTATGAACATGTCAAATTCAGGGTGAAAGTGAAAATTTAACCTTAGCGAGCTTAACAACAATTTAACATATCAATTTCTGTGAGCAAAGCCGCAGGTATTTTGTTAGTCATAAATACAAAGAATATATTATTCTTGGCTCTGAAGGCATCCGATTGGCACAGAAGGGAGAGGGGCAAAAACACTTTCAGCACATCAGAGGCAATCCTTGCCCCCTACTCCTAACAGTTAACAAAAATAGCTTCTTGCCATCAGAGTGAGAATTATGTGGGGCAGCTGGGATGGAAGAGTTCTGCCACTATTTCTGACTACTGAAGGGGTGGAGTAGGTTTGAGTTGATTGATCTGACTGGTGGGGATGCAGGGGAGAGTGCGATGTGAAAACTTTTATTACTGGTGGGGCACACGGGTAATTGCAGTCAAAATATAAATGTATGCAGTGCTCTGTCCTTAGGGGAGCAGTAATATGAACCCCCATTAAGAATAATCATAAAATATTGCCCCCACAGAGTATAATCATAAATTAGCGTCCCTTGGCTTATAATTATAAAATAACGCCCCCCCCCCCCATAGAGTATAATCATAAAATAATGCTCCCGTAGAGTATAATCATAAAATAATGCTCCCATAAAGTATAATCATAACATCCCCGTAGGGTATAATCTTAAAATAGAGCCCCCATAGAGTACAATCATAAAATAATTGCCCCCCTGGATTGTAATTATAAAATAACACCACAATATGGGAATAATCATATAATAACAACCCCATAGTGTATAATCATAAAATAACACCCCCATAGAGTATAATCATGAAATGATGCCCACTGGAGTATATTCATATAACTTCAGCAAGGCATAATTCTACAACGAGGGGTGTATAAGATTATACTCCAGGTGTGCTTTATTTTATGACATGGGGTGTAAGTAATTCATATATACCTTTTCCAATAACGTGACACTTCCCTAGAATATATGAGTACATTCACATGTCGCATTTTTGCCATGAAAAGTGCAGCCTTTTACTGTCTGAGCAAATTGAGAGTTCTGAGATTTCATGCACATATCTCTGCTTATTTTTCCCTTGCAGATTCGTAGAAGCATAAAATCTGAAGCATTTCAATTCTTTCAGAGTTTGTGCAGCCTTTTTCACCCATTCAAATGAATGGGGGGAAAAAATGAATAAAAATGTGTGGTTTTCATGCCTTTTTTCCTGCCAAGAAACACGTTTTTGATGCAGAAATGTCTGCAGCAAATACTTAATATGTGCACATACCCTAAAGATAAAATCACACATATTGGGAGTATAATTATGTACATGTGACGCCCTGCTGTGCATGGAGTCACAGATCCTGGAGGGGTGCATTTCAGGTTTTCTCCACAAGAGGCCCTCAGAGCATACACACACCTCCACCTTCCACCTCAGACCACCAGAGGGAGCCTGATAGTGATATAAATAGGGAAGGTGGAGTGTTTCTGCTCAGACACAGAAGGAGAGTGAGTTCTCCTCATGAAGAGAGTGGAGACAGAACAGTCTGGAGTCCACAGCCAGTTCCTGCAGAGTGAGACACAGAGAAACAGGACAGTCTGCAGTGGAGCTCAGTCAGACTCAAGCAGCTCGAATTAAGTGAGCTAGGAGCGTTGCTGACGCTCAGCGAGCAGCAGAAGAGGCAGCCACCTAACTGCCAGTGTGTATAGCCTAGTGAGGGCCCTAGTAGGCCGAAGGCTAGAGGAGTGAGTAGCATTGGGGGCTGAGGAGCCTTACCAGCTCACCCCAGAAACCATATCCCGGACACTGTGTCTGAGTCTGCAAGGATTCTTTATACCCAGCAGAAGACAACCAGAACCCCTGGCGAACTACAGGTCCCAGGAATACCAAACGCTGACTGTTATACCAGGGTCAGGAGTTACAGAGGCCCCATATACCAGGGAGTGTGTACTCCAACAGAAGGCCCTACCACAGGATCAGCCGGTGCAGAACAGAGACTAAGTTAGGCCTAGCTACAGGCAGGCCAGAGACTAACACTAAGCGGCGAAGAAACAGGAGGCCCTACACCTGCTCACTGGGGAGAGTCCTGCAGTGCACCCCTCACCCTGCAGTGCTCCGGACGGTACCTGCATTCCCACCAGTAAAAGGTACAGAAGCAAACCGTGTGTGTGTGTCCAATGTTCTTCCTGTGACCCGGCTGGGTCACCGCCATATCATGCACCTTATCAAACATCGCTGCCCTGAGGCCCAGCTCCACCTGTGGGGAGCTACACCATCAAAGCTGCCGTAACACCGGCCTCAGTGGACTGCCGCAGCGCTGGTGATCCTCACCAGACACCACAGGTGGCGTCACGAACTTTGACATTTTATTTTCCCCTTTTTTAAGAGAGACCCCAGGGTACGGGCCCGGGAGCCGACCACCGCGACATCCCCTAAAACCAGGCATTAAGGCCTGGGCGCCGAGTAGTCCCCATCCCCTGGGCGCCACATACACATTTTGCAATAAAAATGACACTTACTAGAGTATTATAATATACTAGCTATTGAACCCATTCTACGCCCGGGTGGCGAGCATTTTTATTGGTATATGGTCTCCCATGCTGGTATGTGATGCCCCCCTCCTGGTATTTGTGCTGCCCCCATCCTGGTATTTGTGCTGCCCCCATCCTGTCCCCACCATCCTATCCTGGTATGCATGGCACCCCTCATCCCTATCCTGGTATGCATGGCACCCCTTATTCCTATCCTGGTATGCCTGGCACCCCTCATCCCCATCCTGGTATGCATGGCACCCCTCATTCCCAATCCTGGTATGCATGGCACCCTTCACCCCCAATCCTGGTATGCATGGCACCCCTCATCCCCAATCCTGGTATGCATGGCACCCCTTACCCCAAATCCTGGAATGCATGGTACCCCATCCCTTATCCCTATCGTGGTATGTATGGTAACCCTCATCCTGGTATGGATGGTACCCCTCATCCTGGTATGGATGGTACCCTTCAGCCTTATCCTGGTATGCATGGCACCCCATTACTCCTCCTGGTATGCATGATCCCCCTCATCCCTATCCTGGTATACATGGTACCCCTCATCCCTATCCTGGTATGCATGGCCCCTCATCCGAACCCTGGTATGCATGCCCCCCCACATCCCTATCCTTGTATGCATGGTACCCATCATCCATATCCTGGTATGCATGGCCCCCTCAACCCCAGTCTTGGTATGCAAGGCACCCCTCATCCCCAATCCTGGTATGTATGGCACGCCTCATCCCCAATCCTGGTATGCATGGCACCCCTCATCCCCAATCCTGGTTTGCATGGTACCCCTCATCCCCCAATCCTGGTTTGCATGGTACCCCTCATCCCCCAATCCTGGTATGTGTGGCCCCCTCATCCCCAATCCTGGTATGCATGGCACCCCTCATCCCAAATCCTGGTATGCATGGCACACTTCTTCCCCAATCCTGGTATGCATGCCACCCCTTATCCCCAATCCTGGTATGCATAGCACACCTCATCCCCAATCCTGGTATGCATGGCACACCTCATCCCCAATCCTGGTATGCATGGCACCCCTCATCCCCAATCCTGGTATGCGTGACCCCCTCATCCCCCAATCCTGGTATGTGTGGCCCCCTCACCCCCCAATCCTGATATGTATGGCACCCCTCATCCCTTTAACACTGGACACATACAAAAAAATAAACACTTATACTCACCTTTCTTCCCTGTGCTCCAGTGCTGCTGTGTCCTGTCCTGCTGGAGGCCAGGGGAGGAGTGCGATGCCGGAGTACGCGCGTGCCCATACCGTGCTGCCCGGCGCCATTTTGCTGAAGACACACTGCAAATGTGTCTTCAGTAAAATGGCGGCGGATAGCGCTATGTGCATGTGCGGATTCCGACGCCTCACTCCTGCCCCGGTGTCCGGCGAAGAGAGGCGCCGCAGCAACGCTCCTCCCAGTCAGGTAAGTATGTAAGTATGGCGCCGGAGATCGCGGCATGAGTTCAGTGTCTACGCATACCGTGATCTCCAGCGCCATACACCCCTCTTACCTGTAATGGCTCCATGCGTGCTTCTGTCTGGAGCCAGACTGCGCAGGCGTGTCGCGCTTGCGCAGTCTATAAAGGCTTCAGACAGAGAAACGCATCCCCGGTTATATTATAGATTATGTTTATACTCGAGTGGGAAATCATCACTTAACTGCAAGGGGTCAGCATAAAAGTGCACCTGCGTGTTTTAATGTATGTGTGTGTCATTATGTATCCTTGTTTCGCTGCGTGTGTTAAGCAAAAGGGTACGTGTTTATATGTGTTTTAATACATAAAACAGTATCCTCTTCCCTCTGTACCAGTCTATCATTGTTTATTTGTTATAGTAAGTGATATCTGCATTTTGTATGTAACCTCTTCACATGTACAGCACCATGGAATCAATGGTGCTATATAAATAAATAATAATAAATAATAATAATACATATTCAGATATTTAGGACATATTTTATAAATCTGTAAGGCTCTGTTCATACTGTATTTCTGCAGTGTCCTTCTGTTGAGACAGAAACAGAGGCTTTGCAGACCACATTTCTATGCCCATGTGAACAAACGGACACATTCAGGAAAAAAAACACATTGCCACAAATGTCACACAGTCTGGACACAGGTGCAGCAGTTCTGCTTTCCAGGTAGCCAGAGATTTCATCCTCCTCATAGAATCACTACAGCTCTCATTGTGCATGGAACTGCTTAGGCGCCTGATAAATGGTGGTCAGCTGATGCAGAGGGGTGTTCACAGATCACGTGCTCTGTAACGTCCAGTGACGGGCAGGATGGGGTGCGCAGTCACTCACTGGGGACGGAGCTTCGTCCTTCTGGTGAACATGTTACCGGCTGCTCCATTCCTGGCGCTGAGGAAGATGACGGGCAGGCAGGGCCGTAACTAGAACCGGGGCAGCCGGGGCACTGCCCCGGGGCCCCAACCACCCAAGGGGCCCCAAACTGATGGTAAAATTTTTTCCAAACATATTCACTGAATATTTAACTTCTAAAACTTGCATCATAAACAACAAAATCTGTTAAAGGTCTTGCGGAACATGGTGAAGCCTGTGTGTTGTATACAACAATGCGTAGCAGGCTTCACCACGTTCCGCACAACCTCTAGTGATTGAAATGTTGAGGGGCCCCAATATGAAGTTTTGCCCTGGGGCCCCGAAGTTTATAGTTACGGCACTGCGGGCAGGTGAGTGAAATCTGCAAATTCATAACATGTCAGCACCAACTTGGACATTGAAGACCCCCTACTGACTAATGACCTGCACTACTACCTCCATCATGCTATATTACTAAAACTGCTACTATGACATAGTAATGGGGCAGATGATGTCACAATGTTGACTCGGTGCCGCTTATTTCCAGTGTCCTCCTGCAGCCAGGAAGAAATGATGTGTAGCCGGTGCTACAAAGAACAGTGTATCTGTTATTTCTGGTGTCCCGGTGGCTGCACCATTATATTGGCCTTGCACACGGGATCTGTGCTAGCCCAGGTATTGTGGCCTTGTGGTTGGCCATGTTTTGGGGGCTCTGTGACTGGCACTGAAGGCCCACAAGTTCATATTATAGTAACACTGTACCAGGCACTATTGTGGGGATGCTGCAACTGGAGCATTTAATCAGTTTCCATAAAAGTATTAATTGTAATGTGGCGGTTTGCAGTCTGTTGCCATGGAGACAGTGAGAAGCCACTGACCACACTGCCACATACGTCAGACAGACTGTACACAGGAGCAGCACTTCTGCTTTCCAGGTAGCCGGAGATTATATCCTGTATAATATAACCCAGGGTGTATCATACATGTCAGCCACCCCACAAGGAACACCAGGCACTGCTGCTTATCATGCTGTGGCTTCTCCCCCATGACAGGTTACAGGATGGCCACATATTACTATTATTATAACTACTACCACTATCATTACTATATACTATTACTATCAGTACTACCTCACATCTGTATACACTGTACACACCGGCGGCTCCTCCTCACAGAATCACGACAGTTCTCTTCATCCATGGAACCTCTTAGGCGCCCGATAAATGGTCAGGTGGAGCAGAGGGCATATTACAGATCACGAGCGCTGTAATGTCCAGTGATGAGCAGGATAGAGATCTTCAAATCCATGACAAGTCAGCACCGACCTGGAGAAGTGACATCGATGACCTCCTACTGACTAATGACCCACACTACAACCTCCATCATGCTATATTAAAACAACTGCTACTGTGACATAGGTGATGGAGCAGATGATGTCACAATGATGACACAGTTCCGCTAATCTCCGGTGTCCTCCTGCAGCCAGGAAGAAAGGACGTGTAGCCAGTACTACAGACACTATGTCCATGTGTCAGTTTGATCTCCACTCTCAGATTGCATTTTTCAGCAAAACATTGGTAAAAAATAAGTTTATACAGTGTATAATCTGACTTTCAAGACCAAAACTATATTCTTTGGATTACACTACAAATAAAGAGTTATATTGGTGGGTTATGTTATATCTTCGGACTGTGGATTCTTTTTCAATTCCTTGGATTTAGGGAGTGGTATCCTATCCGGAAACCCAAAGACAAGGAGTGACTTATGTCTTGTTCCCACACCCTATAAGTAGTGGCAATTATATTCCCAAAACTTTGAACTAAGACCATTATATCCACATTCACCTGGCAGAGGTGCACATAGAAATCATGGAGCCCCATAGCAGAAGTTTAAAAAAAAAGCCCTCCATGCAGTATAATGGACACACTGTATAATTGCCCGTATTAGCCCTCCAAACAGTATAATGCCCCATCACAGCCCTTCACACAGTATGATGGACCCCACACAAAACTTCACACTTTATAATTGCTGACATACAATATAATGGCTCTCACATAGCCCTTCAAATATTATAATGGCCCCATATTGCCTTCCATATAGTATAATGGGCCCCATATAGTCCTCCATATAGTATAATGCGCCCCTCATAATCCTCCATATAGGATAATGCACTCCCATGGTCCTCCACAGAATATAATGCACCTCCATGTTCCTTGACACAATATAATGCACCCCCATTGTCCTCCACAAAATATAATGCACCCCCATGGTCCTCCACACAATATAATGCACCCCCCATGGTCCTCCATACAATATAATGATTTACATTTTTATAACATTTTTTATGGATTTAATAGAGAAAAAATATCACATCAATATTTACGCCATTTACCGATTCCCGTAAATAATCTGATCATTATGCTATGTGGATCGTTACGATTACAGAGACACCAAATATGTCCATGTTATTTGCCGATTTGTGATGTTTATTATTTTTTTAAAAAGGGCAGTAAAATTAACATTTATGTAACTGTTTTTCATTATTTTTTAGCAGATTTATAGGAAGAAAAAAATCTTTCTTTTATTCTCCCTCTTGAATACTGAGACATAAAAATACACTGCTATATATACATTGGGTGCAGAAAGTATTCAGACCCCTTTCAATTTTTCACTCTTTGTTTCATTGCAGCCATTTGGTAAATTCTAAAAAGTTCTTTTTTCTCTCATTAAAGTACACTCTGCACCCCATCTTGACTGAAAAAAAACAGAAATGTAGAAATTTTTGCAAATTTATTAAAAAAGAAAAACTGAAAAATTATTATTATTATTATTTTATATAGCGCCATAGGTTCCATGGCGCTGTACATAAGGGGTTACATACCAAATACAGATATCACTTACAGTAAACAAACTAACAATGATAGAACGTTACAGAGGGAAGAGGGCCCTACCCTTGTGGACTAACATTCTACAGGAATGGGGGAGGAGACAGTAGGTTGAGGGTTTGCAGTAGCTCCGGTGTTGGGGGTGGCAGAAAGCAAGGTCATGGCAGGCTGTAAGCTTGTTTGAAGAGATGGGTTTTCAGGTTCTGTCTGAAGGATCCAGGTGTGGTGGATAATCGGACATGTTGAGGCACAGAATTCCATAGGATGGGGGATATTCGGGAGAAATCTTGGAGGCGATTGCGTGAGGAACAATAAGTGTGGAGGAGAGAAGGAGGTCTTGGGAGGACCGGAGGTTACGTGAGGGAATATATCGGGAGATTAGTTCAGAGATGTATGGAGGCGAGAGGTTACGGATGGCTTTGTAGGTCAGTGTTAGTAGTTTGAACTGGATACGCTGGGGAAATGGAAGCCAGTAAAGGGATTTGCAAAGGGGGGTAGCAGAGGAGTAGCGAGGCAAGAGATGAAAAAGTCATGCAGCAGAGCTGAGGATGGACTGGAGGGGTGCGAGAGTGTTAGCAGGTAGGCCACAGAGGAGGATGTAGCAGTAGTCGAGGCAGGAGATGATGAGGGCATGCACAAGCAGTTTAGTAGATTGAGGGTTGAGGAAAGGACGGATTCTGGAAATATTTTTGAGCGGGAGGCGACAAGAGGTGGCGAGAGCTTGGATGTGGGGTTTGAAGGACAGGGCAGAGTCAAGGGTTACTCCGAGGCAGCGGATTGTCGGTACAGCGGAAAGAGTGATGTCATTTATTGTGAAAGAAAGATCAGGTGGGAAAGATATGAGAGATGGGGGAAAGATAATGAGTTCAGTTTTGTCCACATTGAGCTTCAGGCAGCGGGAGAAGAAGAAAGTGGATATGGCTGCTAGACATGCTGGGATTCTGGAAAGCAGAGAGGTGACATCTTGGCCAGAGAGGTAGATCTGGGTGTCATCAGCGTACAGATGGTACTGGAAGCCATGGGAGTTTATGAGGTGTCCCAGGCCAAGGGTATAGATTGAGAAGAGTAGGGGTCCTAGGACAGAGCCTTGAGGGACTCCAACAGAGAGGGGGCGGGGTGAGGAGGTAGTGTGGGAGTGGGAGATGCTAAATGTGCGGTTAGAAAGGTATGAGGAGATCCAAGATAGGGCAAGGTCTTTGACGCCAAAGGAAGAGAGGATCTGTAGTAGGAGGCAGTGGTCAACTGTATCAAAAGCAGAGGACAGGTCAAGAAGAAGGAGTACAGAGAATTGTCTGTTAGCCTTGGCTGTAAGTAAATCATTGGTGATTATGGTAAGGGCAATTTCGGTGGAATGGTGGGGGCGAAAGCCGGATTGTCGGTTGTCGAAGAGAGAGTTAGATGAAAAGTGGGAGGAAAGTTCAGCGTGAACGTGTTGCTCAAGGAGTTTGGAGGCAAATGGGAGCAGCAATATGGGGCGATAGCCGGTCAAGGCGGTTGAGTCGAGGGATGGCTTTTTGAGGATGGGCTTGATTGTGGCATGTTTGAAGGCAGCGGGGAAAGTACCAGAAGATATTGATAGGTTGAAGAGATGGGTTAGGGATGGGATGAGTGTGGGGGAGAGGTTGGGGAGGAGGATGGGGTAGAGTGCACATGTGGTGAGGTGTGATTTGGAGAGGAGGAGAGTAAGGTCTCTTTTCGTGATGTTGGGAAGGGAGGTTATGGGGGTAGGGAAATGGTGTGGAAAACAATGGTGTTGTGGTGGTCGGACAGTAAAGACTTGCCATGTTTGGTCAATCTTGTTTTTGAAGTGTGTGGCAAACTCCCCAGCAGAGATGACGGAGGTCGGAGGGGGCAGTGGAGGGCGGAGGAGAGAGTTAAAAGTGTTGAATAGCTGTTTGGGGTTGTAGGATAGGGAGGATATAAGGGTTGTGAAGTAGGCCTGTTTAGCAGAGGTGAGTGCTGATATGAATGTGAGTGTTGCTTGTTTAAATGCAGTGAAGTCATCTTGAGTATGTGTTTTATTCAAACGCCGCTCCGCAACCCTGGACGCTTGTCAAAGCTGTTTAGTGTAGTTGTTGTGCCAGGGTTGCCTGTTGACCCGTCGCACTCTGCCATGCACAAGAGGGACGACCGAGTCAATGGCTGATGCGAGAGTGGCATTGTAGAAAGCGGTGGCGCTGTCTGTATCATGGAGTGAGGATATGGATGTCAGTGGTAAAACAGAGTCAGAGAGTGTGTGAGTGTCTAGATGTGCAAGGTTTCTGCGGGGGTGTGCTAGTTGCCGGACATGGGTGACAGGTGATGAGGGCAGGGATGAGAATGTGAGTAGATGGTGGTCAGATAGGGGTAGGGGGGAGGTTGTGAGGTTAAATAGGGAGCAGAGTCAGGTGAAGATAAGGTCTAGTATGTGTCCGCCTGTGTGGGTGACTGAGGAGGACCACTGAGTAAGTCCAAAGGATGAAGTAAGTGTAGCACCCTGAGGATTCGGCTGCTACAGGGGTATTGCACCTCAACCCAGAGGTGTGATATTCCACTCCCGGGTAAGGATGGAGAGTGGAACTGAGCTCGGTAGGCTGCATGCACTACACACATCCCATTTCCGAGGAACAGGCCGACGGTACTCCCACTTAGAAATGTGCAGGTACGACCGAGTCTGTTCCTGGCTGGAGTGGGAGGGGGGTGGTACATCCCATGTAGTGTAGGGGCAGATAGGGGGAGCAGCCTGGGTAAAGATAGGAGCTCATTGGGTGCTGGTCACCTGAGCTCACACATAGAGGGTGTATATAAGGTGGGCACCAACTAAGATCAGAGTCAGATGCAGAGAACAAGTCAGTTGGAGACAGCAAGACAGCTGCAGAGGAGCAGACAGCAAGCAGAGAGGAAGTCAGCCTGCAGCAAGAGAGAGACCCTGAGTGAGAGAGGAGCAGAGAAGGAGTACCCAGAGGGGAGAACAGAGAGGACCCAAGAACCCAAATTAAAGCACCGGGTGAGGAGTCGGCACAGGGTACCGGAACCCAAGCTGGTGGGGGCAGAAAACACACCCTAGCCAGAGACCGGAGGCCGTGGGCAGCATCTGCCACGGCCACCCATCACATCCACCCCGAAGGCACACCACATGAAGGGTCAGGGAACCCAGGGCCAAGGGTGTCCCAACAGAAGGCCCGAGGGAGCTGGACCTAGGTGGATTACTGGTGGGGACGGCCAGAGAACGGGACAGAAAGAGAGCTCAGGGCCACGCTCCGGACTTGTTTGGGGGTTGGCTGGATCCAGGACCTGGTGGACGCAGCACGGCTCGGGTGGTCACTAGCAGCTGGAGTGACCAGTACAACATCTGCAGTAAGTAAACACCCTTAACTGCACAACCCGACTCTGTCTTCACTGCCGTCTGCACTACACCACCACAACCCCCATCCTCTGCGCCTGTCCCCTCTGAGGCTATACCCCTCCCGTTGGGGGTTATCCCACCAAGCTGCGCACCCACCATCAGCCTCAGCGGACCCTGCTGCAGCGGCGGCCACAGTGACCGCATCACAACGGGTGGCGTAGTCGACACAAAAGAACTCTTAATAACATCTGTAGGACTGCCACATAACACTGAGCTTGACGCCCTGGGCACGGGGCCGGGTCACAGCCGCTCGGAGACTACAACCCCCCATCTGATCCGGTGCCGGGTATTCCCCTCAAAAAGGAATATGTCCCAGGGGGCGCGTCATAAGCCACAAGAGTTTGGATGCTGCTGACTGGCGAGTGTCAGTGGGGATGTTGAAATCGCCCATGATGATTGTGGGAATGTCAGCAGAGAGAAAGTAAAGAAGCCAGGAGGATAATTGGTCAATAAAGGCAGTGATCGGCCCGGAGGTCGGTATATGATAGCCATTTGGAGGTTGGAGGGAGAGTAAATGCGGACAGAGTGGACTTCAAAAGAAAGGAGAATAAGGGAGGGAAGAGGAGGAGTAAGGCTAAAGGTGCAGTTGTTAGAGAGGAGAAGACCCACTCCTCCACCATGTCTGTTACCAGGGCGAGGAGTGTGGGTGAAGTGGAGGCTGCCATAACACAGCGCAGCAGGGGAGGCAGTGTCAGAGGGTGTCAGCCATGTCTCCGTGATGCCCAGGAAGGAGAGATGACAAGAGGTAAAGAGGTCGTGGACAAAATGGAGCTTGTTGCAGACAGCGTGCATTCCAGAGTGCTCCAGAGAGAGGGAGCAGCGGGGTGGGCATCAGGGGGACAGGTTTTGCGTAAGAGAGGTTACTGTAGTTTCCAGTTGTTTTGATGGAATAGGTGGGGGAATTGGTGGAAAGTGCAAGCTGTGCCGTCAGCAGTGAAGAGAAGCAGAGAGAGGGAGAGCAGGTGGGAGAAGGTGAGTGTCCGGCTTGTTTTATGTTTGGGTAGGATCGATCTGAGGTTGAGGAGCTGGTCTGTAGATGAGGTTAGGTGGGGAGGTAGGAGGGAAGGAGAGATGATGATTTGGTTAGAGGGTGCTGGGGTTTGGGGATAGCGAAGGAGAGTGAGGATTAGTGGGGCAAAGACAGTAAGGGCATATGTAAGCATAGTGAATGTTAGGTGTGAATCAGAAAGAGAATCTAATTAATAATGGTAGATAGTTATTAGTGATGAGCGAGCACTAAAATGCTCGGGTACTCGTTGCTCGGGTCGAGAAAATTGGAATACTCGGGTGCTCAACCCGAGCAACGAGCCCCATGTAAGTCTATGGGAAACTCGAGCATTTTTCAAGCGGCTCCCCCCGGCGGTCTGTAGAGGGCATAAAAATTGCCCAAATCGATGGGAACAGTGCTCAATGACATGGGAACAGCATGGGGAAGACTCCTGGAAGCTTTTCTGACTCCCAGGTCATACCTGTCAACAACGTTGTAAGAATATTACACCACTTTTACGGACTCACAATAAAACATACAAAAACAAAACCGAAATGGGTTTTCCTGGGAAATATATTAAGGAACATCCTTTACAGGGTAATGACTTGTATATAAGGCAAAATAAATAACCAAAACCAAAAATACTCCTCCACACCTTGGGCTATGTTCACGCGTAGCGTTTTTGATGCGTTTTTGCACTTTTGTATTGCTTTCAACAAAGACAAATGCATTCACTGGGAATTGTCATTTCAACATTTTACAACCTTATCTGGCCATGTGGTGTGTGACACCTCATCAGATACATGCATACAGTGCTGAAAAGACATGGGAACAGCATGGGGAAGACCTCTGGAAGCATTTTTGACTCCCAGGTCACTGCCTAAAAGTGTGCCCATCATAAGTGATCCTTGGCGCATGGGAAGATGCCTCCCGCCATGCACCTATTGTTGCAGACTGGCAACAATCACCGTCCACGTCCTTGTCCCAGTGCAGCGTTCAGTTGTCCCTACCCCATTCCTTGGAATACAGGCGAAATTATGCAGCCAGTCACCCACCCACAGGTTGCAATACTATACTGCCAAATTTTTGACAGCTGCTTGCACTTGAAATGTAGCCTTTTAGGCTCATGGAGGCGGAAGCTTTTCATAACCTCATGCTGGCGGGGGCCGGGTGTCCATACTCGATCCCCAGCCGCCACTGTTTCTCCCGGTGTCGTCTCCGCCTTCCACAAGCACGGGTCCCACAACATTACTCGTGCCCTCCCCAGTGCACTTACTGGGAAGGACCGCCTAACCACAAACACGTGGACAGGTGAATGTGGCCAGGGAGGGTACAGAGCCAGTCCACAACTTTTTTTGCTGAGAGTTGTATTTAGCTCGGTGAAAGGACTGGAATAGAGGGAAACCGTATCTACTCCGGCTGTCATTTCTCCGTCACGAGGTTCCGCCCATTGTCACACACGACCATGCCTGACTGTATGTTCAGCGGTGAGAGCCACAGATCAGGCTGCTGTGTTACAGCTTTTAACATCTCTGCAGCGCTGGGCGGTTTGTCAATTAAGCATTAAGCATGTTATCTTCAGCACAGCCTGTTGCCGCTTGGCCAAGGCAGTGCTGTCAGCTTGTGACTGATGTGGTCAGTTCGGAGATGGAGGAGGAGGTGCAGGAGCTGAACAATGTGATTACATTGAGGTTAAATTGGTGACGCTGTTTTTTATACTAAAGAAAGATCCTATTGTTTCGTTTTTTTAACATTTTTTAAGACAAATGCATTCCCCGGGAAATGTCATTTTAACATTTTACAACCTTATCTGGCAATGTGTGTTACACATCATCAGACACATCCTTTTTTATTTATGATGGAGGGACTCTGAGAGTCATAAAGCCTATTTTTATAGGGACATCAGACAGCCCTTACTATTCTTAAAAGGCCAGCAGTCGGCCCTCACTATTGTTAGAGAGCCATCAGCCGGCTATGCTTTGCTGTTCCCATTATTAACAAGTGGGTCTCCTATACTGTTATTGCATATCCAGTGACTGCAAGGGCTGCCAAAAATTTGGACGCAACCCAATACCCCTTTGAAGAGACATAGAGGAGGGTCTCAGTAAAAAAAATGTTCCCATTATAAAGGAGCGGGTCTCCTATAGTGGTAATGCCCATGCTGTGACTGCAAGGGCTGTGTTATGCACACGCCCGGGCTGACTGGCATGTGTGTGTTTAGTGATCCCACTGGACCATGAACCGGAGAGTGCCTGGAGGGGCGTAACTAAGTATCTACCCGATCCTACAAAGGTCGCACGACGGCTAACAACGCCAGTGCACCAGGGAGGAAGCGAGCAGAGAGACCAGGTGCTAAACCAGAAAAGACCCCGGACACGGCTGTTGACCCACACTGGAGAATACAGGAACAGGCAGGTTAGGCTGGCACACTGACTGGTGGGTATAGGCAGGCACAGCAGGTATGCAGACAGGCGGGCACTGGTAAGCACGACTGGTATGCAGGCAGGGAGTACTGGCAAGCACGGCTGGAGTGCCGACAGGGAGGCACTAGCAGGTTGGAGCACAGACTGGATAAGGTCCAGTACAGACTGGGACTCAGGAACAGAACCACAGATGCGGTAGACAAGCAGAGCAGAGCGAGACCGCCGGAGCGGTGAACAAGAGCAGAGCAGGGCGAGGCCGCCGGAGCGGTGAGCAAGAGCAGAGCAGGGCGAGACCGCCTGGAGCGGTGAGCAAAGGCAGGGCAGAGCGAGACCGTTTAGAGCGGTGAGCAAAGGCCGAGCAGAGCGAGACCGTTTAGAGCGGTGAGCAAAGGCCGAGCAGAGCGAGGCCGCCTGGAGCGGTGAGCAAAGGCAGAGCAGAGCGAGGCTGCCTGGAGCGGTGAGCAAAGGCAGAGCAGAGCGAGACCGCCTGGAGCGCTGAGCAAAGGCAGAGCAGAGCGAGACCACCTGGAGCGGTGAGCAAAGGCAGGGCAGAGCGAGACCGCTTAGAGCGGTGAGCAAAGGCAGAGCAGAGCGAGGCCGCCTGGAGCGGTGAGCAAAGGCAGAGCAGAGCGAGGCCATCTGGAGCGGTGAGCAAAGGCAGAGCAGAGCGCAGCCGCCTGGAGCGGTGAGCAAAGGCAGAGCAGAGCGAGACCGCCTGGAGCGGTAAGCAAAGGCAGAGCAGAGCGAGACCGCCTGGAGTGGTGAGCAAAGGCAGAGCAGAGATAAACCTCCGGAGCGGTGAGCAAAGGCAGGGCAAAGGGGACAGGGCTCTGTTCACACGGAACAGACTGGAAGGGAAAGGCAGAACCAGATACACACAAGATACTTGCAATGAAGTAGCGAGTGGACTCTAAACTCACAAACGGAAGTACAGCGACAACGAGTAGGAGTTAGGTGCAGGTTCAGACTCTGCAGAAAAAGGGAAGGTACAGACATAGAGAAAGACAGGTAACAGGCTAGGAGAGTGTTCAGACAGGAACTGAGTGTTTAGACAGAAACTGACATTGCAGCGAGATACAGGAGCGAGTCTGGGTATGCGGCCCCCAGAAAAGGAGGAACGAACAGGCTAGGAGCGTGTTCAGACTGGCCTGGAAATACAGCCTCCAGGAAGGCAGACAGACAGGCAAGAAAACACAGATAACAGATCTAGGTAAGCGGCCCCTAGAAGGCGGAACAAACAGGCTAGGATACAGTTCAGACAGGAACTGCTACTGAAAGAGATACAGGAGCCAGTCTGGGAATACAGTCCCCAGAGTGGCGGAAACAGACAAGAACAGAACAGGACCTGGCTCATTCAGCGTCAAGGAGCACACTGAATGATAGTGTTGCTCAGGCATCAGTTTCCAGGTGGAGCTTTGGTTCCAGTGACAGACAGCAATAGGCTGAGGATGCATTAGGGGTGTGCCCAGAGCAGCTACAAGAAACAGGAAGTAACCGGGCCGCCGTCCTAAGCAGTCAGAACAGAGACAAAAAGACAGCATGAATAGAAGCCAGGCTAGCAGACTGGACTGAGGATCAAGTTTGCGATCTTGCATGGTGAAAGATGGTGCACCATGCAAGCCCACCACCAGGTATGTTACAGGCTGCCAAAATTTGGGAAAAACCCCACTAAGAATTTAAAGACACATAGAGCAGGGCCACAGAAACAAGGTACGACATGTTCCCATTAGAAAGGAGAGGGTCTGCTATACAGTTATAGGGTATGCAGTGAGTCCAACGGCTGACCAATTTTAGGAAAAACCCCAATAAGAATTTAAAGACGCACAGAGCAAGGCCACAGTAAGAAGTACGACATGTTCCCATTAGAAAGGAGAGAGTATGCTACACAGTTATAGGGTATGCAGTGAGTCCAATGGCTGACCAATTTTAGGAAAACCCCCACTAAGAATTTAAAGACACATAGAGCAGGGTCACAGTAACAAGGTACGACATGTTCCCATTAGAAAGGAGAGGGTCTGCTATACAGTTATGGGGCATGCGGTGAGTCCAACGGCTGACCAGTTTTAGGAAAAACCCCACTAAGAATTTAAAGACACATAGAGCAGGGCCACAGTAAGAAGGTGCAACATGTTCCCATTAAAAAGGAGAGGGTCTGCTATACAGTTATAGGGTATGCAGTGAGTCCAACGGCTGACCAATTTTATGAAAAATCCCAATAAGAATTTAAATACGCACAGAGCAAGGCCACAGTAAGAAGTACGACATGTTCCCATTAGAAAGGAGAGAGTATGCTATACAGTTATAGGGTACGCAGTGAGTCCAACGGCTGACCAATTTTAGGAAAAACCCCACTAAGAATTTAAAGACACATAGAGCAGGGCCACAGTAACAAGGTACGACATGTTCCCATTAGAAAGGGGAGGGTCTGCTATACAGTTATAGGGTATGCAGTGAGTCCAACGGCTGACCAATTTTAGGAAAAACCCCACTAAGAATTTAAAGACACATAGAGCAGGGCCACAGTAACAAGGTGCGATATGTTCCCATTAGAAAGGAGAGGGTCTGCTATACAGTTATAGGGTATGCAGTGAGTCCAACGGCTGAACAATTTTAGAAAAAACCCCACTAATAATTTAAAGACACACAGAGCAGGGCCACAGTAACAAGTACGACATGTTCCCATTAGAAAGGAGAGAGTCTGCTATACAGTTATAATGTGACGCTCACAGCCCTCCCTGGGAGATGGGGTTACTCAGAGCCGGGTCGGTGTAAGGGGTAGCGGGAGAGGCAGTCGTGGCCTGAACCCGGTCCGTGCCCAGGGCCGTCACATAAAAGTATTGGGCTTTCAGGGTTGAGTGGTATTTTCCGACTACGCCACCTACGGTTCCCTGTGATGGACACCAGCGCTGCTTCAGTCCACTGAGGCTGGTGTTACAGACAGCTAAGATGGGACGGCTCCCCGCAGGCGGAGCAGGCCTCAGGGCAGTGTGAGGAGGAATGGTGGGTGCAGTGCCACGCAGGAAATAACAGGCTGAAGCGGGGTGTGAAGTCATCCAGGGTTTTTACTCACATTCAGATGAACTTTAGCCTCAAAGCTTCCCTCTGCTCCTCGCGGCGTACTGCGGCCACCAGGAAGGGGGGTTCAGCACTTTCCAGGTAGATCAGGAGCACCTGTCGAGACCCCTCTGGTGTGTGTTCCTCTCCTTGGCAAGTTCTCCCACAAAGTCTTCTCCTGACTGTATATGTGGTTAGAACAAGGTGTAAGGCCGGGTCCCACTGGATAAACGCAGGTAGAGAGATACAGGTGGCGTATGCCGCTCCGTCCGTATCCCTTCTGGGATCCACTAAGCCTCCGGGCTTTTCCGACTGAGACGTGAAGTAACAAAGTCAGATATCGGGGGCCGGTCACCCCTCTTGCAGCAGGAATCCCTCTGACTAGGCCAGAATAAAGAGTACAGGTGGCGTATGCCGCTCCGTCCGCATCCCCCTGGGATCCTTTTGCCTGTGGATCCTTTCTCCTCTGCTCCCCTCGAGGCCTTCTTAGGTAGGGACCTTGACCGGGTAGAGACAGTGGTTAACTCTGACCCGCTCCTCGTCTCAAGGCCAGAGAACGAGGGCCGTGTATCTTCAGTCAGTTGCAGACTCTAGCAGAGGACCACAATCAGAGATGAAGATCACAATCAAAGACCTTGGACCTAAGATGGCCGTAGATTAAATATGAATTAGTAAGTGTAACCTAAAAGTGTGTCCTCCACCCTCACCTACTACATGGTTCCCCCTATCTTTGGTTCCCCCCATCTCCTCTATCCCTTACCGGGGCAGCACCCTGGTGCATTTAGGCCCCCTACAGGACAGGAGTGGTGTAGAGTTGAGTGGTGAAGTAGGGTCCTGAGAAAAGCTCCATCCTTACCTGGAAGAGGAGATACCACACCTCAAACTGAGGTACAGTACCCCTGTGGCGACTGAACCCTCAGGGGCGCCACATATATATATACACAAGACCAGCTAAATGGCACCTGCATAAAACTTAGAGAAACTTAGAAATCTCTTCTGAAAGAGCCCTGAGATCTCTTCATAGCATATCAAGTCAGTGTTGCCTTGGGGAGAGATTCATTCTCTGATCTCAGATAAGATGGAGGAACAGCTAAAAAACATTACACAATCTGAAAAGAGCTGCCAGCAGTCATCGTCAGACGATCTGCCTGACCTCGTGTGTCTGAGTGTCTCTTTGCCTGTCAGCTGCAATTACTTCAGCAGATGCAGGAGAGAAATACATATTTCTGCATTTTATATTTCACACGGTTCAGTTATTTATCCTGATATGTACTCTCTATCAGGATAATAGAGTAAGGTTTACACTTAGTGAAAAAAAGGTCTTTTCACCTGTATTGGAAAACTGGATTTCAGTGAATCATTCACATAATGGACTTCTGTGAATCTGTAACCAGACATATAGGTAAATAACGGCTTGGCTAGCATTCTGTCCTATAGAAAAATGAAGGCAAACATTTATCTTATGGACATGTCTAAATTGAAATTCATGTACATGATACAAGTTTATTACCTAAACATGAAAATTTCCCCTTGGCGGGCGCACAGAGTGCTTAAGGGATGATCGACAATTGCAATTTCATGGAGAATGTACCAATTGTTGTTCATGATCAGATCATTAAAGAGGTGTCCTGTGACCTATCCTTAGGATATGAAAACAGATGAATTCTAACATCAGGATCTACCGTAAAAAGCCATAATTTATTCATAAAAAAAATATATAAATCTTGCATTTTAATATTTTGTTTGTACCAATAATAATTATGGCTTTTTATGGAAGATCCTATTGCTGGAATTCATCTGTTTTCATACTAATCCTGTTTGCAATTTGACATATTTAGTGTCTCAGACGAGCAATGCATGGCCTATAAGCCTCCTTACCTTGGCATGTCACTCTCCATAAGGAGAAACGTTACCCCTTACTGCCCAGAACACACCCAATCACTTTCCGCTGTCTACTCAGCTTGTGTATAGTGACATCATCAGTGTAGTGTTGAGACATGTAGTCTGGAGGAAATGCAAGCATGCTGAGTCTTTAGGTGATAACTAGTGTTGAGCGATACCTTCCGATATCGGGAAATATCGGATCGGATTGGATCGGACCGATACCGAAAAAGTATCGGATATCGCCGATTCCGATACCGGAAACCAATGCAAGTCAATGGGACAGAAATATCGGAATGAAAATAAACCCTTTCTTTCCTTGTAGGTTAATTCTACATGAAGGAAAACAACTAAGAATAATGTAGAATGTATTGGGGGAGGTGGGGGAGACAATAAAGGCATAGAGGTTTAGCCCAATCAAATGGAATAGCAGGAATTAATATTTTTTTTAAGACGTTCTGAGTTACGGAAATATTGACTATGTTAAGTATTTTTATATTTTGTCAGATATTTATGTTTCACTACTTCCATGCTCTTCACCTTCTTTTTTACTTCTCCCACACTTTCTCCTTCATCATCCTCAGCATCAGCATCTTTTTCATCCACTTCTTCTTCATCTTCTTCTTCTTCTTCACCTTCTTCGTATTATTCTTTTTTTTTACATTCTTCATATTCTACTTCTTCATCTTCTTCATCTTCTTCTTCTTCATCATATTCTTATTTGTGGCAGGCATTCCTGTAGTTGTTATCTCTAAAAGGTTGGACATTACACCTTTCGTTCTGCCCGTCACAAAAGATTTACAACAGGATTTGTCCGCGTTCAGTTTGGCCTGCAGCAGCAGGTCTTTTCCAGGGGCACCACGAGGAGGAACGGACTCACCCCCATACACTGCTTAGTCATCTTCTGCTTATAATTTAGATATTATCTTTTGCTCTGATTTTTAGTCTTATGCTTAATGTTTTTCCGCTTTTTGTTCTGCAGCTTCTTGTATTTCTGCTTCTTGGTTTTCTGTCTCTTGTTCTTCTGCATCTTGGTGCTTGTCTTCTCTTCTTTGTCCTCTTGGTCAACTTCTTCAGGGTCATCTTCTTGGTCTTCTTCGGGGTGGTCTTCAGGGTCGTCGTCTTCGGGGGTCCTTGTCTTCGGGATCCTCGTCTTCTTCGGGTTGGTCTTCTGGGTCCTCGTCTTCGGGGTCCTCGTCTTCTTCGGGGTGGTCTTCAGGGTCCTCGTCTTCTTCAGGGTGGTCTTCAGGGTCCTCGTCTTCTTCGGGGTGCTCTTCAGGGTCCTCGTCTTCAGGGTCGTCGTCTTCGGGGTCCTCGTCTTCTTAGGGTTGGTCTTCAGGGTCCTCGTCTTCAGGGTCCTCGTCAGGGAGATCTAGAGTGATTACCAAGAACCATTTCAAAAAGCTTGAACTTGGAAATGTAGCAGAAGGTACAAGAAAGCTGAGGAACTACCGAGGACCAGCTGACGGTACTGGAACCCGGATGGGTAGCAGAAGGTACAAGAGCCAATGGAACTGCCGAAGACCAGCTGACGGTACTGGAACTCGGTTACTAAGCAGGAGGTACCTGTGCCAGAAAGCACTACCAAGGACCAGCAGACGTTGGTGGAACTTGGATACCGAGAAGGAGGCACCTAATCCAAAGGCACTGCCGAGAACCAGCTGACGGTACTGGAACCCGGATGGGTAGCAGAAGGTACCCATGTAAAAAAAAGTTCAAGGCCGCGAGCCGGCCGCAGTTACCAAAACCCACAGTCCTACAGGGGGTGCTTGTCCTATTGGCACTATGGAACCAGCCTTCATTGCCAGATCCCGCAGCCCACATAGGAGTCACCTAAACTGCAGGCACCATAGAGTCGGCTAACCTGACCGCAACACGACAGGACAACGCATTGGAGGCAAAGTGACGTTGACACTACCCGGAAACAGCTGGCGTGCTGGAACCAGGCTGGGCAGGAGGGAGTACCCGTGCCAAAGTCACTGCCGAGAACCAGCTGACGGTACTGGAACCCGGATGGGTAGTAGAAGGTACAAGAGCAAATGGAACTACCAAGGACCAGCTGACGGTACTGGAACCCGGATGGGTAGCAGAAGGTACAAGAGCCAATGGAACTGCCGAACACCAGCTGACGGTACTGGAACTCGGTTACTAAGCAGGAGGTACCTGTGCCAGAAAGCACTACCAAGGACCAGCAGACGTTGGTGGAACTTGGATACCGAGAAGGAGGCACCTAATCCAAAGGCACTGCCGAGAACCAGCTGACGGTACTGGAACCCGGATGGGTAGCAGAAGGTACCAATGTAAAAAAAAGTTCAAGGCCGCGAGCCGGCCGCAGTTACCAAAACCCACAGTCCTACAGGGGGTGCTTGTCCTATTGGCACTATGGAACCAGCCTTCATTGCCAGATCCCGCAGCCCACATAGGAGTCACCTAAACTGCAGGCACCATAGAGTCGGCTAACCCGACCGCAACACGACAGGACAACGCATTGGAGGCAAAGTGACGTTGACACTACCCGGAAACAGCTGGCGTGCTGGAACCAGGCTGGGCAGGAGGGAGTACCCGTGCCAAAGTCACTGCCGAGAACCAGCTGACGGTACTGGAACCCGGATGGGTAGTAGAAGGTACAAGAGCAAATGGAACTACCGAGGACCAGCTGACGGTACTGGAACCCGGATGGGTAGCAGAAGGTACAAGAGCCAATGGAACTGCCGAACACCAGCTGACGGTACTGGAACTCGGTTACTAAGCAGGAGGTACCTGTGCCAGAAAGCACTACCAAGGACCAGCAGACGTTGGTGGAACTTGGATACCGAGAAGGAGGCACCTAATCCAAAGGCACTGCCGAGAACCAGCTGATGGTACTGGAACCCGGATGGGTAGCAGAAGGTACCCATGTAAAAAAAAGTTCAAGGCCGCGAGCCGGCCGCAGTTACCAAAACCCACAGTCCTACAGGGGGTGCTTGTCCTATTGGCACTATGGAACCAGCCTTCATTACCAGATCCCGCAGCCCACATAGGAGTCACCTAAACTGCAGGCACCATAAAGTCGGCTAACCCGACCGCAACACGACAGGACAACGCATTGGAGGCAAAGTGACGTTGACACTACCCGGAAACAGCTGGCGTGCTGGAACCAGGCTGGGCAGGAGGGAGTACCCGTGCCAAAGTCACTGCCGAGAACCAGCTGACGGTACTGGAACCCGGATGGGTAGTAGAAGGTACAAGAGCAAATGGAACTACCGAGGACCAGCTGACGGTACTGGAACCCGGATGGGTAGCAGAAGGTACAAGAGCCAATGGAACTGCCGAACACCAGCTGATGGTACTGGAACTCGGTTACTAAGCAGGAGGTACTTGTGCCAGAAAGCACTACCAAGGACCAGCAGACGTTGGTGGAACTTGGATACCGAGAAGGAGGCACCTAATCCAAAGGCACTGCCGAGAAACAGCTGACGGTACTGGAACCCGGATGGGTAGCAGAAGGTACCCATGTAAAAAAAAGTTCAAGGCCGCGAGCCGGCAGCAGTTTCCAAAACCCACAGTCCTACAGGGGGTGCTTGTCCAATTGGCACTATGGAACCAGCCTTCATTGCCAGATCCCGCAGCCCACATAGGAGTCACCTAAACTGCAGGCACCATAGAGTCGGCTAACCCGACCGCAACACGACAGGACAACGCATTGGAGGCAAAGTGACGTTGACACTACCCGGAAACAGCTGGCGTGCTGGAACCAGGCTGGGCAGGAGGGAGTACCCGTGCCAAAGTCACTGCCGAGAACCAGCTGACGGTGCTGGAACCCGGATGGGTAGTAGAAGGTACAAGAGCAAATGGAACTACCGAGGACCAGCTGACGGTACTGGAACCCGGATGGGTAGCAGAAGGTACAAGAGCCAATGGAACTGCCGAACACCAGCTGACGGTACTGGAACTCGGTTACTAAGCAGGAGGTACCTGTGCCAGAAAGCACTACCAAGGACCAGCAGACGTTGGTGGAACTTGGATACCGAGAAGGAGGCACCTAATCCAAAGGCACTGCCGAGAACCAGCTGACGGTACTGGAACCCGGATGGGTAGTAGAAGGTACAAGAGCAAATGGAACTGCCGAGAACCAGCTGGCGGTGCTGTAACCCAGGGTAAATACTAAAAACGGAGGAGCCAGAGGTGTAAATGGAGCAAGTTTTAAATCCGTAGTACAGTGGATGTGGACAAAGCAGGACAATTTGCCGGACACACAGCTGGGGATCAGCTGACGTTACTGAACCCCAATAACACTGGAGCAAGCGTTGACTGTGCAGACGGCACTTCTGAGCAGCAACTAGCGGTATTGGAGCCCAGGGTAAATACTAAAAACGGAGGAGCCAGAGGTGTATTTGGAGGAGGTTTTAAATCCGTAGTACAGTGGATGTGGACAAAGCAGGAGAATTTGCCGGACACACAGCTGGGGATCAGCTGACGTTACTGAACCCCAATAACACTGGAGCAAGCGTTGACTGTGAAGACAGCACTTCTGAGCAGCAACTAGCGGTATTGGAGCCCAGGGTAAATACTAAAAACGGAGGAGCCAGAGGTGTATTTGGAGGAGGTTTTAAATCCGTAGTACAGTGGATGTGGACAAAGCAGGAGAATTTGCCGGACATACAGCTGGGGATCAGCTGACGTTACTGAACCCCAAAAACACTGGAGCAAGCATTGACTGTGCAGACGGCACTTCTGAGCAGCAACTAGCGATATTGGAGCCCAGGGTAAATACTAAAAACGGAGGAGCCAGAGGTGTATTTGGAGGAGGTTTTAAATCCGTAGTACAGTGGATGTGGACAAAGCAGGACAATTTGCCGGACACACAGCTGGGGATCAGCTGACGTTACTGAACCCCAATAACACTGGAGCAAGCGTTGACTGTGCAGACGGCACTTCTGAGCAGCAACTAGCGGTATTGGAGCCCAGGGTAAATACTAAAAACGGAGGAGCCAGAGGTGTATTTGGAGGAGGTTTTAAATCCGTAGTACAGTGGATGTGGACAAAGCAGGAGAATTTGCCGGACACACAGCTGGGGATCAGCTGACGTTACTGAACCCAAATAACACTGGAGCAAGCGTTGACTGTGCAGACGGCACTTCTGAGCAGCAACTAGCGGTATTGGAGCCCAGGGTAAATACTAAAAACGGAGGAGCCAGAGGTGTATTTGGTGGAGGTTTTAAATCCGTAGTACAGTGGATGTGGACAAAGCAGGAGAATTTGCTGGACACACAGCTGGGGATCAGCTGAACCCCAATAACACGGCAGCAAGTGTTGACTGTGCAGACGACACTTCCGAGCGCCAACTGGCGGTGTTGGAGCTCAGGGATAATACTGAAAACAGAGGAGCCAGAGGTGTAATTGGAGAAACTTTCAAATCTGTAGTAGTGAGAATGTGGACATAGCAGGAGAATTTGCCGGACACACAGCTGGGGATCAGCTGACGTTACTGAACCCCAATAACATGGCAGCAAGTGTTGACTGTGCAGACGGCACTTCCGAGCGCCAACTGGCGGTGTTGGAGCTCAGGGATAATACTGAAAACAGAGGAGCCAGAGGTGTAATTGGAGAAACTTTCAAATCTGTAGTAGTGAGAATGTGTACAGAGCAGGAGAAATTGCCGTCCGCACAGCAGGGGAACAGCTGACGTTACTGAACCCCAATAACACGGCAGCAAGTGTTGACTGTGCAGACGGCACTTCCGAGCGCCAACTGGCGGTGTTGGAGCTCAGGGATAATACTGAAAACAGAGGAGCCAGAGGTGTAATTGGAGAAACTTTCAAATCTGTAGTAGTGAGAATGTGGACAGAGCAGGAGAAATTGCCGTCCGCACAGCAGGGGAACAGCTGATGTTACTGAACCCCAATAACACGGCAGCAAGTGTTGACTGTGCAGACGGCACTTCCGAGCGCCAACTGGCGGTGTTGGAGCTCAGGGATAATACTGAAAACAGAGAAGCCAGAGGTGTAATTGGAGAAACTTTCAAATCTGTAGTAGTGAGAATGTGGACAGAGCAGGAGAAATTGCCGTCCGCACAGCAGGGGAACAGCTGACGTTACTGAACCCCAATAACACGGCAGCAAGTGTTGACTGTGCAGACTTCACTTCCGAGCGCCAACTGGCGGTGTTGGAGCTCAGGGATAATACTGAAAACAGAGGAGCCAGAGGTGTAATTGGAGAAACTTTCAAATCTGTAGTAGTGAGAATGTGGACAAAGCAGGAGAATTTGCCGGACACACAGCTGGGGATCAGCTGACGTTACTGAACCCCAATAACACGGCAGCAAGTGTTGACTGTGCAGACGGCACTTCCGAGCGCCAACTGGCGGTGTTGGAGCTCAGGGATAATACTGAAAACAGAGGAGCCAGAGGTATAATTGGAGAAACTTTCAAATCTGTAGTAGTGAGAATGTGGACAGAGCAGGAGAAATTGCCGTCCGCACAGCAGGGGAACAGCTGACGTTACTGAACCCCAATAACACGGCAGCAAGTGTTGACTGTGCAGACGGCACTTCCGAGCGCCAACTGGCGGTGTTGGAGCTCAGGGATAATACTGAAAACAGAGGAGCCAGAGGTGTAATTGGAGAAACTTTCAAATCTGTAGTAGTGAGAATGTGGACAGAGCAGGAGAAATTGCCGTCCGCACAGCAGGGGAACAGCTGACGTTACTGAACCCCAATAACACGGCAGCAAGTGTTGACTGTGCAGACGGCACTTCCGAGCGCCAACTGGCGGTGTTGGAGCTCAGGGATAATACTGAAAACAGAGGAGCCAGAGGTGTAATTGGAGAAACTTTCAAATCTGTAGTAGTGAGAATGTGGACAGAGCAGGAGAAATTGCCGTCCGCACAGCAGGGGAACAGCTGACGTTACTGAACCCCAATAACACGGCAGCAAGTGTTTACTGTGAAGACGGCACTTCCGAGCGCCAACTGGCGGTGTTGGAGCTCAGGGATAATACTGAAAACAGAGGAGCCAGAGGTGTAATTGGAGAAACTTTCAAATCTGTAGTAGTGAGAATGTGGACAGAGCAGGAGAAATTGCCGTCCGCACAGCAGGGGAACAGCTGACGTTACTGAACCCCAATAACACGGCAGCAAGTGTTGACTGTGCAGACGGCACTTCCAAGCGCCAACTGGCGGTGTTGGAGCTCAGGGATAATACTGAAAACAGAGGAGCCAGAGGTGTAATTGGAGAAACTTTCAAATCTGTAGTAGTGAGAATGTGGACAGAGCAGGAGAAATTGCCGTCCGCACAGCAGGGGAACAGCTGACATTACTGAACCCCAATAACACGGCAGCAAGTGTTGACTGTGCAGACGGCACTTCCGAGCGCCAACTGGCGGTGTTGGAGCTCAGGGATTACAGTTCAGGTGGTAGAAACATGAACAGAACAGGAGACCTGGATACTGTTGCCAACCAATTATTTATTCTGGAAGAGGACTGGCAAATTCATGAGAGATCCAGGCCTTGTTCATTTTGAGAAAAGTAAGCCAGTCAACGTTATCGGAGGATAGTCGCATGCGACGGTCTGTTAGTACACCACCTGCGGCACTAAAGACGCGTTCCGATAATACACTAGCAGCAGGGCAAGCTAGCACCTCCAATGCATACTGACTAAGCTCTGGCCATGTATCCAGCTTACAGACCCAAAACTTGAAGGGAGAAGAGCCGTCTGGGAGTACACTAAGAGGGCAAGACATGTAGTCTGTCACCATCTGATGGAACCGTTGCCTCCTGCTGACTGGAGCCGTCTGTGATGGTGTAGACATTTGTTGCGGCGGGGACACAAAACTTTGCCACATTTCGGACATACTGGTCTTGCCTTGTGCTGAGGCACTGCTTCTGCTCCCTCTTTGTGCAGAGCTTCCTCCACTGCCTCGACGCACTTAGCTGCTTTGTAAAGCACTAGCAGCACTGCTCTCGGTTGGAATGGAGAACATGATGGAATGCACCAGTGCGTCTTGGTACTCCCGCATTTTACGCTCCCGGTTCAACGGTGTTATGAGGCTTTGTAAGTTGTCCCGGTAGCG